>NW_024466004.1:14412500-24412500 GCF_017591425.1 Ochotona curzoniae | reverse complement strand
CTGGTTCACTCTGCAAGTGCCTGCAAAGTCCAGAGCTGAACTGATTCCCATTTGGGATCCTGATGAGTACAAGGCAAGGACTTTAGCCACTAGGTTACTGTGTCGGGCTTGATCATTCACATTTTTAATTCAGAGAGATATATGTTGTACTCATTTTTTTCCTGTGTGAAAAATGTTCTGGAAGGTGTAAGCAAAATACCTTGAGTTTTCTTGGTTAGTTTGTGAATCAGATCTTTCCCAGGTTAAGTCCTAGAACCTCAGTTTCGAAAATTCACAAGGGTTATCTCTGTTATGTTTTCAAGTTATCTGGAAGTTCTGGGTTCTATGGGACCAAACATATCTGTCTTTGAGTTTTTTTTTTTTAAGTTGTATAAAAGAAGATCTAATTTGACCATATTGTATTAGTTTATTACCTGCTTGATCAAGAGAGTAGATCGTATGGTGCAAACATGGTCTCTGGGGCAAATCATGGGCAGTGAAATCTGCTGCAGCGAGAGCATACCATTTGGAGTACTGATGCTCAGCATTAAATGCTATGGGTGGATCCAGACATAGAATGTAGATGAAGTGTTCCACCATTGCTGAACAGCAAAGAATGATCTAATAATATGGTAAAGTCAGAAATTTTATGGAACATATGTGAATCAGTCAGAGTGAATCATATCCAAATTTCTTTGGACAAGAACAAAAAGCATTTGAAGCCAAAAGTCAGAAAAATCCAAGATTTAGAATGTAATTGGGGTGAAAATAGGATAGCAGTGAGACATGAAATAAGGTTGAAGTAAAATATCTTTGGTATGTCCTTGCCATATATGATTACTTTAATGCCTAGATAAATTCAGTTTATATTTATAGAAACATATTTCATAAAATCTAAATGTGAGAGTAACAAAATTCAGTATCAAAAATTTAAGTTATTATATGTGATAAATTGAAAGTTTTTATTCTCTTTCAAGGCAACATACTAATAAAGCTTTAGATGTGAATTTTCCTTTGGTATTCTATGATACTACTGATGATAAGAAAGCAAAAACTAAAATTTAATCTTTTAGCCCCAAATTCACTGTTTTTCTCTTATTCATAGCCATTCATATTACAGTCTTTGCACTAGATTCAAATAAAGTTTATGGTATTACACAAAGTTCTGCATTGATCAAAATAAAATGCTTCTACATGCAAGTTCATTTTGCCAATGTCCTACAGATGATCTGGGGCTTCTATTTATGTTTCATAATAATGACTTAGGTAGACAAAATAGAACTGTTCCTCCGTACTCTTAGACTTTACCTTGATTACAAAACCTCATGGAAATAATCAAGTTCTCAGCACAGTTAATGTTTTATTTGGTCTTTTGCCCAGATCATTTCTCTTTTGACTGTTTTGCATGCTCTGGAGCTCTTGTTTTATATGCTTCTTTCCAAGGAGTCTCCTTTATATGCCATTGCAACACGAGTCCAAACGCTCTTTTCCACTCTTTGATCATGTTCAACAGTGTTCTCTCAAATAGAATTTGACAAATTACCCACTTAAAAGAAGTTTGCCTCAGGATAGATATTAATTCTATCTAAGATCCAAGTACTATTAAATACAATTGTGGCAAACACCACAATTATGTTTAAATTTATTCCTGAATCTTTTAATAAAAAAGAAAGAGACATAGAATTATAGAACTAGAGCATCTTTCATAGCATACTTACCTTTTAGTTTGAAACTGGGGAACAAAAATCCAGGGCTGACATTTGAATTTAGTGAAGACATACAACCAGCTGGTTTGCAAAAATGAATTGTTTTCCTAAGGCTTCCAGTGAATTCTGGTTTGGCTACTCTTTGTTCACTATACTGCTCCTTCTATCATTTTCCACCATCTCACATCTTAAAAAGAGAGCTAAATCCAGCTATCAATTTTCTCTCAAACTCTTGCACAATGAATTCATAAATTATGTAGAAATTGATCAATCTTCCACTCAGATTCAAGCTGGTGGGGCACAATTCTTGATGTGAAAATATACTAATTTACCTAAGCTATAAACTGATGCAAAATTATAAGACAGTAAAATTAACATTGGTAAATACTGGTAATTTTCTTTGTAACATATAGTGCCAACGCATTCTTGCTAATAACTTCAATTTAAAACAGTCTTATCATACCCAGCTCAACATTTTGATTTGGACTAAAGTTGAATTTATAACAAAGGAACAATTATTTTAATAAATGCAATATCCTGATGATATAAATAGATCCCTATGGTTTTACCAAACAATGTTATAATAATTACTGCACAGATGAACAATTACATTTAATTTAACGCAAATTAAAAATATTTCAACCCAGTTCAGTGGCCTAGCAGCTAAAGTTTTCACCTTGAACGTGCTTGGCTCCCATATGGGCGTTGGTCTTAATCCCTGAGGCCCTGCTTCCCATCCAATTCCCTGCTTGTAGCCTGGGAAAGCAGTCAAGGATGGCCCAAAGCCTTGGGATCCTACACCTGTGTGGGAGACCGGGAGGAAGTTACTGCTCTCTGACTTCAGACCAGCTCAGCACCTGACATTTCAATCACTTGGGTATTGAATCATTGGATGAAAGATCCTCCTCTCTGTATATTTGACTTTGCAATAAAATTAAAAGAAATCTTTTAAAAAATGCTTCAATAGCACCTCTCCCATATTATGTGCTCAATAAATACCTGTGCATAGTGGCTGCAGTATAGACATGGTTCATATGGAATTTTTCCATCATTAAAGCAAATTCTATGGGCAATACATCTATAAAATGGTACCCCCATTTAACTGAGAATGAAACCAATTCTTGGCTATAGACCCATTTTCAAATATATTTCAAGTAAGAAAGTCAGGATTCAATAACATCCACCAGTATTGTGGAGTAGCAAGCAAAGCTTTTTCCTGAAATAACATCCGATATGGGATATGATTCCCTGCCATTCCACTTCCTATCTAGCTCTCTGCTAGTAACCTTGGTATAGTAGCAGAAGATGGTTAAAATATTTGGGCCTCTACCACCACATGGGAGATTGAGATAAGGGCTTTTGACTCCTGGCTCCTGGATTTGGTCTGGCCCAGAACTAGCCGATGCAGCCATCTAGTGAATGAATCAGAAATGGAAAATTATTCCCTTTATCTCTGAGTTTCTGATAAATGATCTAATAAATATATTAGAATTCATTATTTTAAATAAATTATAACTTGCTTAGACAAAGTCACAGCATGTGTTCTTGATAATTTATCTGTCAAATAAAGCAATGTTTTATGTTTGTTTTTCATAACCAGTAAAACTCCATAGTATTGTTGAACAGATGTGTGGGTATGCAAAAATTATACTCTTATATTTCAGCAAGTATGTTGGAAATGCCGTTTTGACTTGCAAGGTGGATACAGATTTTAGGTATGCTTACACTTTGAAATTCTCCAGAGATTGCCTCAACTGCCTCAAGGTGTGCTTGGTTTCATATCACCACTTCACCATCTGGATAGATACTGAAGATCAGTTCAGCAAATTTTGGAAATGACTATTGTGAAGCTATTCATTTTAGCAGATGCGTTTTTATTTTGTTTTGCTTTGTTATGCCCACACACATGTAAAACAGAAATTCTGTTATAAGGACAGAGGATCATTAATTCTGCTTCTTTAAAATCTTTCTTCAGCTGATAAACTCGCTGGAAACTGAGCCTGTGTCCAATCACACAGTCAAGGGCACACTTTAAAGTGGGTATACATTCATGAGGTGTATAGTTTTTTGCTCACCACCGCCCAAATAAATTATCTGGTTTGAAGATAAAAGAGCAAACTGAAAATGTTGCTTAATCATTTACTTCTCCTTCACTATATCCTTGAAACTTTTAACACCGTGGCATAACGCTTTAGAAGGATTTAGTGCATAAAAATTTCAAAGCACTGCAAGATTCCAATAGGTTTTCAAAATAAGACTAGCATTGATTTTTAAGATCATTTAAGCTCTTATTCTTTACTAACATTTCCGTTGTGTATGGAAATAACTTTGTGTAAGGTACAAATATCTCTAGCCTTTAGTATTCTAATACAAAGTGTGGAGTTTGTTTTCATGTATTTTATCGTTTCTGAAATGTTTGAATTTATAGTTATATAGTAATTGCAGTTTTCTCATGAATTGATTCAGATTTTTCAACAGAAGTGTATGCTATTAGCCTTGACTGTAACAATTCTAATCAAAATTCTTGCATTTTATTTTTGTCATAGAACAAAAAAATGCCTAACATTTAATATTGAGGTTATATCACTCAACTGTATGGGATCTGAATATGTTGAAGTGATTTCTCAGCATTTCTGTGGTTGTATACGTTCCTCTATGTAGTGATTTTTAAAATGATTTATTTGTTTTTATTGGAAAGTCAGATTTACCAAGACAGAATGAGAGATGGAGAGAAAAATATTCCATCCGCTGGTTCACTCCCTAAATGGCCACAATGGCTGGAGCTGATCCCATCCAAAGCCAGGAGCTAGGAGCTTCAAATGGGTCTCCCATTTGGGTGCGGAGTTCCAGGACCTCATGCCGTCCAACATGGCTTTCCCAGAACACCAGCAGAGAGCTGGAAGGGAAGTGGAGTATTGGGGACATGAACCAGCACCCGTATAGGACTCCAGCACATGCAAAGTGAGGACTCATACCGTGCTGGGCCCTCTCTGCAGTGATTTTAACTAAGGATATTACTTCTCTGTGGGGCATTTGGAAATTGGTATCAAGATGCCCGCAATGCAGCAGGAGCATATCTGCACTCCATCCTTGATTCAACTGACTCCACCACCACCAGATGGCCATGAGGATGCTGTAGTGGGAAACACAGTGAAAAGTCCAAACAAACACCCCAGTGTGGAGGGAGATCAAAGCCCTGACTCACTGTGCTGACTCCATGCTTTCTGCTGTCCATTACAAAGCAGCTTCTAAGAATAGCTTCCTTACTGAGGTCATGGTCATGGCTTGCATCTCTGTGGTAGGTGCAGAACAGGTTTATGGGTCTTCTATCTCACATCCTCTGTTGTAACAATTAGTGCATTGGCTTGATATGGGACCCACAGTCTGTTTTTATTTATTATTTATTTTTTAGTTTTTATTGTTTTTATTATGTGATACAGTTCCTTAGACTCTGGGATATCTCCTCTATTCCCTCAAATTCCTCCCCTCCCCATAGATTTCCCTCTGTTATTCAATGTGTACTCCTTCATGAACATCCATAAGTCTATCATTCCACCATTTAAGTATATCCTGAGATTGTAGGAATGGCCAATGGCAGAGAGTCCAACATCCTTTTGTGAAAATATATTTAATAGTTTCATCTGGTGCACATTTTTGATTTGGCAGTAGGGCTGTATGTTACATTGTGTCTTCACACCTGTGCATGATAGTCTCTATTACACAGTAACTACACATACCTTTAAATAAGCAGCCACAAAGCACATTGACAACAGGATGAAAAATAGATAGTTTACGGCAACAGGAAGTTAAATAACATGCTACAGAATGACCTATGTGTAGCTAAAGAAATGAAAAAGAAAGTAAAAAGACCTTCCTGAACAAATAATGCCATTGCATGAACTATGCGTCACTGAAGAAATTAATAAGAGAAAAATAAAATAATAAATTTTGTGAAGAAGTGAAAATAAAAACAAAAATATCAAAAGCCATGAGGTATAACAAAAATAGTATTAAAGGGGACATTTGTAACATCAGGTGCTTACAAAAAATCAAAATGTCTCATAAAATGATTTAATAATGCATGTCAAGGACTTGTTAAAAAAGAAAAAAAGTAACAAGAAGCATTAAATGATAAAATTCACAGCCAAAAATAAATGAAAGTGAAACTAAAAATCTTAATTGCAATAAGAGTCATTTTTTTAAGAATCTCAGTCTAGTTTGCACTTTTTATACAATTCATGATTCTGCTACTAAAATAAAGGCCTGTACAAGGAATTTCTATCCATTTGCTGTCCCATGGCAGGGGAGACCAAGCTCTAAAATGGCATCTTAACTTAAATCCCATTTTCTAGTGAGGCTCCTAGTTACCTAATTCATTATGTAACCAGGTATTCCTGCACAGATAAATTAATCACCTCTTTTTCAAAGTCAGATATCAAACTATGATTGACTTTTGTGAATACAGCCTAGTAGTAAGCCACACAATAATATGGATTTTTTCTCACCAGAAAATAAATAGAGACACAATTATTACAGGGATCCCTGCCATTTAAAGGCAGGGCAAGCATCCCTCCGTTTATCTTCTTGTGAAAAGCTCCGGTTTGGCCCTTAATTTCTAAATTTTCTTTTTTGTTTATTTTTCTTTTTTAAAATTTCTATTGGAAAGTCAGTTATACAGAGAGGAAAGACAGAGAAGATCTTCTGGCTGATGATTCACTCCCCAAGTGGTAACAACAGCTGGACTTGCATTGATCTGAAGCCAGAAGCCAGGAACCTCTTCTGGGTCTCCCAAATGAATGCAGAGTCCCAAGGCTCTGGGCCATCCTCAACCACTTTCCCAGGACACACACAGGGAGCTGTATGGGAAGCAGGGCCACCAGGATTAGAACCAGCACCCATTTGGGATCCCGGTACTTGTATGGTGAGGACTTCAGCCACTAGGCTATTGCACTGGCCCAGTTTCTGGATTTTCAACAAGTAGCCCTTGGGTTATGGGCTGTGAGGTTCTAGATCTTACTATTATTACTGTGTAGTGCATAAACTTATGCTAGAGCTTAATAGGTAAGACAAGCTTTTTTTTTTTTAATTTTTCAGACTTATCTATTTAATTCCCTGAGAATCTTTCATCATGTATTCTATGAATAGAAGAGATTGCTACATATCTACCTCCTAACATGGCTCTGTCTGTAAATCTGTGTTAGTATATTCCTTATCCACTGGGTGGATATATAACTTTCATCCACATTTTACCCTTGTAGCCCCCAGTTGTTATTTTCACTTTCCCAAATGGAACAGATTAAGGAAACACATTTAAACCTATCTGTTTAATTGAATGAAGCAGGATAGATAAGTGCATATATAAAGCTGTTCCACTTTGTAAATAAAAAGTAGAAAAATTCAATGCGAATTTGGTAATAGCACCCACATTACCTATACATATTTACATGTCAGAGAAGAAAGTAATGGAAATGAACATATTACAAATCAAGATAGCACCTTCCTGAAACAATAATGATTGACACAGCATGAGGCTGGGGTACCATTGAGATGTCTGTTGAGTACATATTTTCTGTGACATGCAAATCTTAGACTCGATTGGTTTATTCAGTCAATAAATGATGATAGATGTATGTATGTGCATTTACACTGCTATAGCCATGCAAAAATACACATATACAGGCACATTGTGCATATATTTTCACGTTTCCTAGGTCAGGGGGAATATAACAGCTTTAGAGTTGAATGAGAAAGGCAGTGAATGTTTCTGAAAGAAGACAGAAGCTGTGCGGCTATATAAAGAAAACTGTTGAATAATTCCTGATGAAAATAACAGTAGAGATAAATATTAGAGGTGCAGTTTATGATATTTGACTATGTTTTAGGTATAAAATTTGATGGAAAAGAAGAAATAGAAGGCATTCATAAGGTTTAAGGACTGGGGTGTCAGTTAACTAGTGCTAGCATTATCTAAAAGGGAGGTTTGCCAAGAAATTTATTAATATCTAGGGAGAAATCAGCAAATTGACTTTGCCTTCTTAATGTTTCTTTTAAAATACTGGATATTGAATATAATCATGGATGATTTGTCATCAACCTAGACATAATTATAGTCATAGATTTGTATGGCATCACCTGAAGAATGTATTTCCAAAGAGAGTAATATTTCTAAAGACATTATTAGGGCTTATGTACTTGGAGGACTTGTAAGGAGTAGCCAAGACATTTAATAGAACTCTGTGAGGGCGAGACAGAAACAAAGCTTAATGATAGATCTAGGTTGTTCCTAGATGGAATTTTTTCAGAACAAAATGATCAAACATGAGAAGGACTGGCTTTGGGTGTTAACAATGTTACAGAAGTCCTTGTGGAGAAAATTTCTTTGGAATTGGAAAACCAAATTCTATGAAGAGTTCTTAAATCTGAGAACAGGAGTTAATTGAGAGAAATGTAGATGATACTTCATGATTTTTTCCTGTCAACAGGAGCAAAAAAATGAATGACAGACACAAAAGGTGTAGAATAAAGGATAAATTAAATAGAAATATTTTTAGGCAATACAAACCAGCAGATGGAAGACCTTTTTCTCTGAATCTCCTCTCCATAAATCTGATTTCTCTTTCCAATAAAAATAAATACATTTTTACAAAAAAAAAGTTAAAACTACGAATGGAATGAAGAGATGTTCTCAAGTATTTAAAAAGATACATGATGATAATTCTTGTTAATGAGGAGATAAAGGAATTGGAAATTTTGGTTCAAAATGGCTAGAATAGAGCCCTTCAGTGTTTAACTGCAATGAGAAATCTGGTTATTTATGTTTGCTGGTGATTTACAGTGTTACAATCCAGCACTTATTGAACTGTAATAGCTAAATAATATGTACATGTACACTGATATAACAATCGCCAGACCAACGTTATTTACCTGTTTCCTCTTTCCTTTCTAGCTTTTTCTTGTAGTCTTCATGAAAGCAATGCTTGCCTAAGGAGATAAATTGCGCATTTAAATCACTAGGAAACATAAAAATTGCTTTCTGAATCTCTTAAGCTTTATCAAAAAACTATGTTTTTCCTTTTTGACTTGGGGGAAGATAATAGATCTATAGAAAATATTTGTCTTCAAGGTGTTTTTCTTGTCATGTTCATTCTAGGATAGCGGATTCAATACACGATCACACCTATATGAAAAGGGAAAAATACAAGGGGAATGTCATAAGGAATTAAAGGGAGATTGATAGTAATTATCTCTGGGAAAGGATACCAGATTTTTTCACTTTAATAATTTTGTTTCATATTTTATAATAAGTTCACAGCAAGGTAAAATGCATATTCATTTTTAGTAGTGCTTTCTGAGAAAAAATATCAAGTTGACCAATGAAAGAAACAGCAACAATATTTGACATATGTTTAAGTATCTGTGATTTATAAACTTGATTTTTGTTGTCTATTTTACAAATTCCAAAACCAGCCCCCCCACCTATTTTTATTTCTAGTTACTTCTGTTGTTTGCTTTATTTAGCACACCTTGAGTCTTTGAGGACACATTTTAGACTTGCATATTTTTTTATTTAATAAACAGTTGCTTCTGACTTAGTTTTGCTTGTAGGCACCAATTCCATATAAGAGAGACTGCACACATTAAAACACTTTACTATTAAAATGTAGAGTTTGAATGATTTCGCCTTAGGTGAGTAAGCAAAGAGCATCTACCCGTTTCTGTTTTGCCACAGTTTTTTTCTTTGTAAATGGGGAGTAGTTAGGAAAACCAGATACTACTTGTTCATTGACTAAAAGACTGCAATTCTTTCCCTCTGACTCCATGAGTTTCTCTGTGTAAAAACTGTTTGTAAATAATCATGATCTTCAACCAGTGAATTAATAAACATTGCATTATTATTCTGTACTCACCAAATTTACCAATAAACCATTGAGGAAATTTAAGTGGAGGAAGCAAATCTGAGGTTATGTTTTGTGAGATTGCAGACTATATGCAGAACAGGCAGCACAAACAGCATTGGTTGACAGTGATTTATGACGGAAGGAGACATGAATAGGTTGAGAACAGGGTGGTTTGTAAAACACTGAAACAATTCTGGATAATACTACAATGATTGAGATTATATGTTTCTTAAATCCCACAGAAATCACAAAACTAAAATATTACAGTGGTATAAATGTACATTCTACATCACGTGTGCTTAAAGTGTTATATAGCATATGAGCCACATATATATGTATACTTAAAGCATTGTTAAAAACATTTCTATACTATCACATACAACCTGTGCTCTTAGGAAAAAAAAAAAGGTTGGCCCGTTCTAGGTAACATCTGTCAAGGATGAAGGCTCTTGTACTTTTATTGATACACCTTATTTATTTTCTCTCCTTGCAAGCAATTGTCTTTGCTCCTTCTGTTTCTGTGCTTATCTTTACTAAGAAGACAGCAATGGACATGGCAGTGCGCTCCTATCTTATCTTGATGTATCCTAAGAACAGCATAAATTATTGCCTTTTTATTTTACCATATTGTTTCTAATTTCTCCATCACTAAACTTTTACATTTTGTTGTATTCTTTCTGTTACAATCTATTTTATCTTAAACACTTAAAGCCCCATTTTATGTGGTGTTCAGTTTCCTTTCTTACATTTTCCCTTCTTTCTTTCTTTCCTTCCTTCCTTTCTTCCTTCCTTCCTTCCTTCCTTCCTTCCTTCCTTCCTTCCTTCCTTCCTTCCTTCCTTCTGGAAGCTTCACAGAGAAAGAATCCTACTACAGGATTTCCAAAAACCTTTACAGTGGCTGCTTATGTTCTCACTAATCTTGATCTCTGTGCATGTGTATTAGCTGTGAGGGGCAGACTTTGCTCAATCCCTCTTCCAAGCTCTTGTACCACAGTGTTGATTAAGGTTTGAATGGCCTGTTGAAACACCTCCAGTTTTTTGTTTTTCTTTCTTTTTTTTTTTTTTTTTCAGTTTTTAGGAGTTTGATGACATGCTTCCCAGGATTGCCACAGCAATGTCTATAACCACAGTAGAAACCTTTCTCCTCCTGACTTCAGTCAGTGTTTCATAATTTTAAAAGTAGTGTGTAAGTTTCTGTGCTCACTGGAAAGGTTCCTCAAAATACTTATATTTCATTAAGTTCTCAGCCATATGTCTCAGATTGTACCCAAAGTGAAGTAGTACCATGGATAGAATTTCGGCGTTGATCAATTTATCCATCCTAAATGTAAGGAATAGTATTCTTCAAGGATGTGTTCTTCCCATCAAATGCACTTATCAGATCACCGAAAAGGGCAACTGACCATGAAAAGGGTTTCCCTACCACACTTGTCAGTTCAGTCATGGTAAGAATTCTTCCCAAGGTAATAAAATTATCTTCTTTAAAAGATTTGAAAATCAGTGTGAAGTATCTCTTTTCCCCATATAGAACTTACGAAATAATTTTCAGTTGGTAAATTACATATTTCACATAACAAGATATAAAAGGAAATCCTCTTTTGGTAATCCCAGATTGAACTGCAGAATGAAGGAGATTCTCTTAAGTAGCCAGTTGTAATTCTTGCCCTTTCAGCTCTGCTCAACACAAGGTTTCAACATTTCTAATATCTCAAGGAATTTGTCATATCTACTTTTTCTGCACCATTAACATCACCTGAAAATTATTAAATTTGTCTAAATGATTGACAAAAGTAAGAAATATTTGAAGTGCTATTTCAACTAAAAAAGTGTGAAAGTGTTATTATGCAAGGTCATATTATCTCCAGTAAGATCATAGTAAAAATATATTTCTTAGTTTTGGAATTTGCCAACAGCCACACACACACACACATACAAACACCATGCTTTGGAACTAAAAGTGCTTTATTGATTCCTGTACTGATTGTGTGATTAATTAAGGAATTCATCACTAATATTAAAATATGATAACTTTACTATAGTCTAAAATAACATGAACTAGGACCCTGAGAATTAAGTATGAGGACATTATTTGTAATAGAAAGAATACCTTCTCTCAAAGGAGATATATTTTTGAATATGCCCTGAATTGCTAAACTATTATGCTTACTATTGTGTTAAACATTTGTAGCATCACTTACTGTGTGTACATGTTTTTCATTGACAGTGGCCATTACCTTGAGTCTCAGAAGAGTGGATAATTCTTGGTAAATAGAGGGTGAAAAGCGAGCATTCCTATTAAAGGCAAGAGCTATAGAGGAAATAATAACAGAGAAAAGCAATGTCCAAAGCATATATATACACATATATGTATATACATGTGCATATATATATATATATGCATACACACATTTGTTACAGGGTGATTCTCAAATTTCTTGTGTTTTGCAATAGTGATATGAATGTGTTTGCTTTTGCTTTTTTTTTTTTTTTTTGATGCCAGTAGGACAATATATTGAAACTCTCATAGCTTTGGAACAAATCTGTAAGAACTTGTTAAGTTTATGGATATCTACTCTTTATTCTTCTTTGTTTGATTGTTCATTTAGTATTGATCATGTTTTCCGACTCAGAGACCTGTAACTAACCAAGTATCAGGCTGGAGGAACATCATTAATGAGCTAATGCCACCGTAGAGTCAGACTACACAGAAAGAGAGAGAGAGGGAGGGAGAGGAAGAGAGGGAGAGAGCACTTTTCAAGACCATCCTTTCTTTATCAGCTCTATCTAGTGATCAGGCTGAGCCATCCACTCATGAGCAAGGAAATCAAGTAGGACATTACAGTGAAAAGAAGAACAGCAAACAAAAAAAAAAAATATCAGGAGAATCCTTGTTAGAGCTAGCAGGTAACATGATAGGACCTTGGGGATTGACAACGATCTGGCATCACACCAATCTTACCCATATCCACAGAACTTTAGTTTGTCTTATGCTGGAGGAAGTGAACATAATTTTTTACATTACGCCTATGGTTAGGCAGAGCTGTAAACTTAATATTCTTTCTGACCTTTTCCCAAATAATGCATTCTCTATGGATGCATTACTATCCCTTTGGGGGAGATGAGCATTTCTTACTCTTTTTATGTGTCAAGTAAAGACATTAATAAAACTCATGAGGAATATGTAATATGCTGTGGTGGTAATATTTAATTGAAGGGATTAAGATATTATGTCTAATACATCTTTTGAGGAATTTAGTAATGATGAAAGAAGTTTAAGGAACATCAATCTAGTGGTTTAAGTTTCAGTTGATCATGGATGTTTGGACCCGTTTAATATCACTGTGGCTAATTCTGCAAATGTAATTTATTTGTTATCCCCAGGAAAATATGTATTCTTTTTTTTTTAAAGATTTATTTATTTATTTTTATTACAAAGTCAGATATACAGAGAGGAGAAGAGACAGAGAGAGAGGAAGATCTTCCATCTGATGATTCACTCCCCAAGTGAGCACAACGGCCGGTGCTGCTCCGATCTGAAGCCGGAAACCTGGATACTCCTCCAGGTCTCCCATGCGGGTGCAGGGTCCCAAGGCTTTGGGCCATCCACGACTGCCTTCCCAGGCCACAAGCAGGGATCTAGATGGGAAGTGGAGCTGCCGGGATTAGAACCGGCGCCCATATGGGATCCCTGGAGCGTTCAAGTTGAGGACTTTAGCCACTAGGCCAGGCTGCCGGACCCGAAAATATGTATTCTTACAGAACGCACACTGAGGGTATCCTAGCAAAAGAAATGAAACATACATATGTGTTGTATGTTTAGCATAGTCTGGTTACCTTTTTATTTATTTAGGCATGCTCAAAATTCCCAGACTTCAGATTTATTTGTTATGCAGTTTTATTTTGCACACAAACTGCTGCTTAACTTAGCGGTTTTTGTGCATCTGACCATCCTCCATCAGAAAACTGGGATGGTATGAGATGTGGAAGTGTTAGAATTGCCTTTCTGTATGAAACAAAATGGCCTTTGCTAAAATTAAGAGGTGTTTATTAAATAGTTTGATTTTATACTTTTAAAATACCTTATTATTAAAGCAGCCACATTATGATTCTATGAAATCAAGAGGTGTCATTCTACTTCAGTTACTATTTTAGTGAGACAACTGAGATGGACCTAGACGTTTAAGCACATAAATAAATTACACAAAAGTGAAAGGTGTTGTAATAGAGTTATAAAAAAGGACAGAGAACCAGGGCAGAATAAGTAAAAGGCTCCTCATAAACAATAATTTCACTTAATATTAGGATTTGAGTGAAAAATTTGTAGTGAATAAGAGTGAAAAGGCATTCCTTCCTTAAAGGCAAAAAATTGTAGGTAAAAAAAAATAAGCACTAGAAAGCAAAATCCAAAAAATGTGTGGCCACAAAAATGATAATCGATATGAGGTGATACATTTGTTATTATTTAGATTCATTTACGTCTGTAAAAGTCTGTATGTATGCGTATTTTGAAATATTTTCATATACATGGTAAACATACAATTGTAGAGTCAGTTTAAGAATCATAATAGCTTATAAAGTCATTGAATTCATAATAATTCTGGAGTTCAGGATAGTGGAGACAAAGTGTCTGGGATAGTAACTAGGAAATGAGAAGAATGGACAAGTCACCTCAGTAAGAATTTAAATTAGTCCCTGCAGATTATGGCCATCCCAAAAATGGTTTTAATGGTGAATGGGATTCAAAAATTTCCTGATAAAATGCTGGCAATATCATGAAGAATGAGTTGAAAAAAAAAATGACCAATTAGAAATAGAATAAGCAGGACACAGACAATTAGATAGTTCCAGTTTTGTATGCATGACAATGTGGAAGATACACTATGTGGTCTTTGTTTTGATTTTTATGAAAGAGCTTTCTGATTTTCAGCTGTTATCTGGTACTTACAGTTAAGGAAATGGATAAATATGCAGATTCAGACATACTAAAAGACAGTACAATGGTAGATTTGTAGGGAGTTCCTCTACTAAAATTACAAGGAGTAAGTGCTGAGATAACAAAAGGGATAGTACTTAAATAACCATTCACATGTATTTGAATTTGAATCATAGACATATAATGAATTATGTAATGTTATGATTCTTTACTCCTTATGGACTGTGAATTCCGTTTTTGTGAAAATCTAATGAAATCACACATGTCTGTTACTAAATACTAATAATGAACATTTTAGCATGCATTTAAAATCCTGGGATATGTAAATCTATTCCAAAATGTTGAGCCAGAGCTGGCACTGCATGGAATGTGCTAGAAATTATTGTTGCTTCTCTATGTGTTCTTCACACAACTTTATATAATGTCAGCCAACATATTTTCAGATCAGGAAAACTCGCTCTGCAATATAGTTCTCCATAATGTCTCAAATATAATCTTACCCCTTTCAAAAAGAAACTTATAGAGATTAAAAATGGTAAATCTCCTACCTGGTGTTGTGTGACGTTTCCTATACCAGTGAAAAGAGAAATGAAACAAAACAACAATGAAAAACATATATCCTTGGAAGCCTAAGAAATTCACACGATGTGAAAATACTTCTATTTTAATTATCATCATTGAGTTGGATATAATGTTCTTAATGTAATATAATATTCTTAAATTAATTGAGCCATAGTTTACTTATACAGAATAAGATGCATTATTTCTACCCAATCTAATTACCTTGCATAATTCAAATAGCTGCTAACATATTTTTAGCAGAGCATGTTATGAACAGGCATTGATCATCATCAACATATTAGGAAATATTACTATATGTTTAGCATGACAGAACAGAACTGTTTTAATTTTAGACATCAGATTTTGGAATATATGCACAAACACAAGAACACATTTTGGGGATGGGATTAGTTTAAGCATGAAACTAATCTGTATTTCATATATATCTCATATACATGGCCTGGAAGCAATTTACAAAATATTCTAGCAGACCTGAGGAGTGACTGCTATCCATCAAAAGAGTTCAAGTTTTCTACTTGTTGTGTCAAATTACCACTCAATTCGGATTTCAGAACATTAGGATTTGGATCATTGGGATGCTCAACCTAATGAACCATAATATGTATTACCACAATATGTATTTCATATTATGGTTCTTACAGTCCTGTCAATATTTATGCTATGTTTTTTCCATGAAAAATATCTTGAATAAAACAATACTGGCTGGTATTTTTGCTATTAGAATTGAGGAGCCTAGAAGCTAGGAAAGTTGGCCCCTTTTGTTTTATTACACAGAAACTGAATCTTCATAATAAAATCCTATCTAAAAATTTGTGATGTTATGACAGTATCTGTAACTTAAGATACTATTCATATTCATGAATCAATTTGCATATCCATTTAATATGTCCCTGCTTTTCTACATTTGTTGTGATATGTTATCTAATTACCAGCTCAATTTCCAGAGTGTTGTATGTGTGCATTTAGAGGCAGTGATGAAATTCAGTAGCACTTATAAAAAAATCAAAATATTTTCAGAAACACAATTGAAGCATCTCATGCCAAGGGATTTCTGGTGTTTTTATACCCAGGCCTTCTCCCTTGTAGATATTATGCAAAATAACATTGCCTAATAATTCGGACATAATGTTTTGTATTTGCTCTTTCAGGAGTTCTGTGTTATTAAAAATTTTATGTATTCATCTGTTTAATTGGAAGACAGAATCAGTCAGACAGAAGTGCTCCCAACTTCAAGCCAAATCCCCAGCTGCTCACAGTGGCTCAGGATAGGCTGCAGGGAAGCTGGGAGCTGGAAACTCCATCCTGCTTTCCCATGAGGCTGGCAGTAACCCAGTTACCGTAGCTGTCACTACCATCTCCCAGGTTGGTTGTAGCAGGAAGGTGGATTTAGCAGCTGTGGCCAGGTTTTCTATGCAACCATTCCAACAGCAGACATGGGCATCTTATCCAGCTATTTAGTTGCTAGCTCAAGTTCCTGACAGCCTACTCTTTTGATAAACATAAAATCCTTTTATTATTGTCCTTATTAACATGTGCTAGCGATTCATAGTATCTTCTCTGTTTTATTCTAAACCATGTCTGCAGAGTATAGAGATCAGTAAAGAAGGAAAGCCTGTTTTGAAGACATAGAACCCCTCAAATAACTTGCAAGGAAAATAAATTTTTAAAAATGTGTTCATGTTATATTTTATAAGACAAATCCTGTATTGTTTGCCACTCCCAGCACATTCCAGCAAGTTAGGTGAAATCAGTATTTGTTCTCCACCATAACTGGCTCAGCCTTAATATAATGTGGGAACATAAATCATAATAATGAATATTATTCTAGATTCTCCTTTCATCATTGTCCTCTGAATCTATCATGCAATCTAATTTTGATCTGAAATATCTCCTCAAGCATTTGCCTTTCCCCAGTTCTATTGTTTTTGTTCTAGAGTTTTGTTGCTGTTGTTTGTTATTTACATTATACTATTTCAGGCAGTTCTCATGTCTTTAAAATTTGCCACCATTTAGTTTCAATCTGTAAATTTTATTTTGTGTCACTTATAATTACAATATTGAGCAGAACTTGTAGATTTCCACATACTTCCCATCCATGAGTAATCCCTATTAATAACATCTTGCATTAATGTGATACATTTGACATAACAGATGAAAATGTGTTGACTATTGACTAAATCTATAGTTTGCATTAGGAATCATTCTTTGTATTCAACTGAGTTTTGAATTTTAATGAATGTATAATGTCATATATTCAGTATGACAATACCACAAAGAAAAATCTCACTGTTTAAAAATCCCAAGTTCTGTCTACTCTCTGCTCATTCTGCATATAACTGCAAACTCTTGGTACATTGCATCTTAGTGTTATCTCATTTTTTTAATTGACACTTAGTAATTGCATATATTTGTGAGGTACAGTGTGATATAGCTAAATGTCATGCAATTAGAAAATATGAGTAATTAGAATATGCATCACATCAAACATTTATCATATCTGTGCAGTGAAAGCATTTAGAATTGTTAATTGTAGCTACTGTGAAATACATGTCCTAGCATGGTTGTCTATTACCCTAACTCTTTTTGTTACTGTATCAAAATCTGGGAGAAGCTACGAATTGAGAGCTGGCATTAATTCTATTTTGCCTCTGAGGTCCAAGGATACATCTAGTGATGTTTTCTAAATGACAGGTCTTGAGGTAGTACAGGACATCATGCCACATGAGACAGGGAGCACACATATCCAGGCTTGTAGGTTTCCCTTTGCTGTGAAGTTGTTGGGTTCAATCCTGGAGGCTCTAACTAAATGATCTTAAAAAAAAAAAAAAAACCCTAATGGCTTCCTGAGGGCTCTACCCCCAAATGTCATAGTTAAGCGCTTACTCCATTGACTCCTCAGAACTGTGAATAATGTCACTACATAAGCTTTAGGGGACAATCTATAGCATGACCACCTTCATCTTCTTTCCTTTTGAATCTAGGGTTTATATCTGCTTCCTGAACTTTAATATCCATTGCCCCTTCCTTCCTCTGCTTTACCTCTCCTTTGCTATTCCTCTCCCTTGAGAGTAATAATTCAACAAACTGATTCTATGAGCCCTTTTGCTCAATTTTTTATGGTTCTGAAAATGCATGAGTCCATCCAGTATTTGTTTTTCTGTGCCTAGCTTAGTTCATGGAACCAATTGTCCTGCAAACTCATCCTATGACACAAACATCAGAATTCCATGCTTTTTTTAAAAAAAAATTATATATTTTTATTACAAAGTCAATTATACAGAGAGGAGGAGAGACAGAGAGGATGATCTCCCATCCGATGATTCACTCCCCAAGCGGCTGCAATGGCTGCAATGGCTGTTGCTGCGCCAGTCCCAAGCAGGGAACCAGGAACTTCTTCCGGGTCTCCCACATGGGTGGAGGGTCCCAAGACTCTGGGCCATCCTTGACTGCTTTCCCAGGCCACAAGCAGGGAGCTGGATTGGAAGTGGAGCTGCCAGGATTAGAACCAGCGACCATATGGGATCCTGGTGCATTCAAGGCCAGGACCTTAATCATTACACTATCGCGCCGGCCCCAAGTTCTTTATTTAATACTAACTTTTTCTAATAGGATTTCTAGGAGTTGGGACTTTTATTCACCTTTCAATTGTTATTTCCAGAACACGTAGTAGTAAAATATTGTCCATCAATATTTATCTCAGGGCATATCATTCTAATTAACATCCTTATTTAGGATGTCAACTTTAGGGCATAATTCATTAGATAAATAAGTTCTATATTCAATATTTCCCAAGAGTGAATATTTGAATTTTTATTTTCTATTTCTTAGATCTAATGAACACTAAATTTTATATATAGTTTAGACATCCATATGTATACACTGCTTCATCATTTAAAGTAATGACTCATTTTTTCAAACAGAAACATATGATGAGTTGAAATCAATATAATTTTCAGGCAGCTCAAAATATTATGCACATAAACATTTGATTTAATCTTGCTGAATAAAATTAAAACAAATGATCATGCTGAATTGGCGTAAGACATATCTTGTAAATTAAGATAAATACATTTTTGCTATCAACTACCTTCTCAAATATAAAATGGTATTACTTCAGACAACTTGCATAATATAATAAAGGGCTTAAAAAATCTTGAAGTTCATCATAATAGAAGCACTGTAAATGCTTTATGTTAATGCTTGAGCTATTATCCATAAATTGATTTTATAAACAAATGTACTGTACATAATATGTATTAAATACCATGTATCAGTAATTTAACAATCTACATGATGGAAATATTCACCATTACATATTTTTCAACAATAAAGTTTTAATTTTGAAGTTTAATTTTTAGTTAGAAGCTACAAAAATGTAGTAATAACATTCTAACATTACTTCAATCAGCTTCTCTTGATATCATATTATTGAGAACATTGCTATTACTAATGGATTATTATTAGTAAATAGTATTAACTATTTTGATTTTACTCATTTTTTCACTAATGTCTTTCATATTTCAGAATAGAAATATGGTCCAAATATGTATTCTATTTTTATTCACAGGCTCATTTTTTTTTTCATTTTCAAAACTATTTTTAAAATTAGGCTACAAAGAGTAGTAGAGAGAGGAGGAATGACAGAGGGAGTAAGATTTCCCGCCTTCTGATTCATTCACCAGGTAGCTCAGGTGAAGCTGAATAAGGAACTGCATTTGGATCGCCCATATAGTTGGTGGGGGTCCAATCACTTGGGTTATCTTCCACTGCTTTTTATAAGCCATTAGTAAGCAGTTGGATTGAAAGTAGATTGGCCAAAACACAAACTTGCATCCAAATGAGATGCTCATGTTGCAGGCAACAGCGTTCCCTGCTATTTTACAACACTGGGTATGCAGGCTTATTTCTCCTGCCTTCATTGTTTTCTATGTGATGAGTGTACTTGAAAAACACTAATGAGAGATAGGCATTACTGAATGTTTACTATGAAGACAGCTTTTTTCAAATATTCAGAAAAGTTCTATACCACAGATAATACGTATTTCCTCCTTTACAACTAAAAAATCCTAGGCACAATAAGATAACATACATTGTGAAAAGCCATACACCTAGCAATTTGCAAAGTCAATATTTAAATCAAGATGTTTTCATCTTCAACTCTATAGTGTCTGCCATTTACTAATGGTTGTGTACTAATGTGTTAACAGATTATTCAGTATAAAACTGGGACCAACATTATGATGCAACTTATTAAGCATTTGCCTATAGTGTTGGTATCCTATATATCTTATTTTGGTACTAATTCTAGTCCTAACTGTTCCACTTCCAATTCAGCGCCTCTTAACTGATGTGCCTGGGAAATCAATAGAAAATGACCTAAGTGGTTGGACCCATATTTCAAGAACTTGAGACATTAGAGTGGAGTTCTGGACTTCAGCCTTCTGCATGGTCCAGCCTTGACCATTGCAACCAATTAGGAAAGAATCAGCAGTTGGAAAATTTTCTCTATCTCCCTTTCACTTGCTAACTGTGCCTTTCAAACACAGAAATACATACATAAACATATATATATATATATATTTAAGTATATATTTAACAAAAAGTCACTCACAATGGATCATGTAAAATTTGTGTGTGTGTGTGTTCTTGAAGCAAATATCTGGGTCAGTTTTTTCAATATGACAATATAATTTGACAGGTTGATATATATAATTTTGTAAAATAAACATGCGAGAACAATATCTCCTGAAATGCTTACTTGACCTATATATACATATCAAATTTAGAATCAAAATCTCTAAAATAAATTTACCATTTTTCTCATGTAGTTTCTAATATGGTATGTTAACTTATTTAGATTTTTTCTCTAAAGTGCAGGGTAGGGGTGGGTGCCATGACAGAGTAGGTCAGGTAGGGCCTCTACCTATTGTCCTAGTATCCCATATGGATGCAAGTTGCAGTGTCAGTCACCTCATATCTAGCTCCTTGTCCATGGCCTGGGAACATGGAAGAAGATGGCCCAAAGCCTTCAGTCTCTGCATAAACGTGGTAAATCCAGAGGAAACTCTTGGCTTTGGATTGGCTCAGTTCTGTCCAGTTCATCATTTGTGGTGTCAGCCAACAAATGGAAAAACTCTGTTTCTTCCTCTCTCTGTAACTCTGCCTTTGAAATAAAAATAAAGTAAATCTTAAAAAAAACAACTGTGAATGTTAAAGTTTCAGTGCATAAAAGAACTTAACTTTCTCTACTGTCATGTAGGGGTGTACAATACTCAGAGATTTAGTATTGTGGGTGTGATAATGCTTTGATATGAGCATGCAGTTTTATCAGCATTATAGTAAGCTACTATAAATATCATAATATTGCATGTAAATTTATTCTATAACATATTTTAAAATATTTTATTGCTATACATTAGTTCACTACCGTTATTACTAACACTTGCTCTATCATAGACTGGAAAACTTTGTATCTTCTCTGTATCTGTGACGAGTCAGGCATAATTGGGAAAATACACTCTCATCTCAATATCTCGTATATTTCTACAAGGTGCATTTTTAAATAAGAATGCAGTACATACAAAAATTAATTGCCTTAGGTTTTGGGTTGTTATAAATTTCACATTTCCTCAGATACAGCCTGATGGTTTTCATCAAGATACATAAAGATATCTGTCTTATGGAAATTGTGACTGAAGGGCAGAATAAATGTATCTTTGAATAAAGGTGTTTTAGTTGATTATGTGGTTTTCTTAAAAAGTGAAACATAATCCTAAATATTTCAAACCTCGTACAATTGATATTACCATTTTTTTAAAGACCACTGGTTTTGTCCTTTCTTCTGATTCTGGTTACCAACAGGCCTATTGAATTGAACATTGAAAATACAGATGAATTTCATAGTTGGTTATAGCTCACATTGTCATTTTCAATTCCCTGTAGTGGAGTTTTGATCCATTCCAATGCATTAAAACGACTCACTGGGCAAAGCTAAGTGTTCTCCTGCTAGTCTGATCTGGCTGGCTTTTTACAAATTTGTATTGTTTATTTTTCTAAGAGCAAGATACAGGCCTACACATACCTGTGCCCACATAAATAGGGAGAGAGGGAGACAGTAAGGGAAAGAGAGAGTATTTTCATTTGATGGCTTATTCTCCAAGTTATCATACTGGCCGAGAAGGGAGCAGGGCACACAACCGAGGTCAACCTCATGGGAGACACTGCTTTTATTTGCCTCTAAGTGATTTTACTGAATCAAAATGAGGTCAGAGCTAAAGCTGCAAATAGAATACACGTGATTCTATGTACAATGTGGGCATATTAGCTGCTAAACAATCCCTGCTCTTTCTTTTTTATTTTATCTTTTATGTTAAATATATTATTTTATTATTTTATGATACAGCTTCATAAGCTCTGAGATTCCCTTACCCTCATCCGTTAAACTACCTTCCCACTGATTTCTCCTGTATCATCACAATAGCATGGTTGGTTAACTCCATCTGTTTAAGTGTATACTGGCCTTGACGGTATGGACAATGGCAGAATCCAGTATCCCCTTGTCAAGATATATTTAAGTTTCTTTGGGAGTACATCTTTGATTTGATAGTAGAGATACATAGTGCGTTGTATCTTTTACATGGATGTGATAGTCTGTATTACACATTTACTATACATCCTCTTCAGTGTAAAGCCATAAAACAATTCAAACCAAAGGAAGAAATAATAGAAAATTAACAACAACATGAAGTTAAATAACATGCTACTAAATGACAAATGTGTTGTTGAAGAAATGAAAAAAGAGAAACAAAAAACCTACTTGAAGCAAACAATGCTACTGTGTGACCTAGGAGTCAGTGAAGAACTTACCAGCAAAACAACTTTTTGAGTGAACAAGAATGAAAACAAATTTATTACCACCTCCCTTAGATGTGACAAAAACAGTATTGAAAGGGCTATTGATATCGTAGTTTGAATGAAGGTTGCCTTACATTAGAGGGAACATATGAGATTTGTCTTTTGGGGATTGGTTTATTTCACTGAGCATAATGGTCTCTAGCTGGGACCATTTGGTTGAAAATGGTACAATTCCATTCTTTTAATGGCTGAGTAATATTTCATGGAGTAGATGTACCACAGTTTCTTTATCCACTCCTCTTTGGACTGGCATCTGAGTTGTTTCCATGTTTTTGCTATTGTTGATTGTACTGCTGTGAATGTAGCATTACAGATCCCTTTTTCATATGCAGATCTTATTTCCTATACATACATGCCCAGTAGTGGGATAGCTGGGTCATATGGCAGATATTTTTCATCCTTAGCATCCCTTTTGAAACCTTGATTTTTCTATCCATCATAGAGCTCTTCTGTATTGAAGATACATGCTCATCTTTGTTAATTGCTTCTTCTCACAGCAAAGCAATCTTATTAAAAAAGATTAATTTATTTTTATTGCAAAGTCAGATAGATATACAGAGAGGAGGAGAAAAAGGAAGATCTTCCCACCGACGATTCACTGCCCAAGTGACCACAACAGCCAGTGATGTGCCGATCCGAAGCTTGGAGCCAGGAACTTCCTCCAGATCTCCAATGTGGATGCAAGGTCCCAAGGCTTTGGGCCATCCTCCACTGCTTTCCCAGGCCACAAGCAGGAAGCTGGATGGGAAATGGAGCTTCCAGGATTGGAACCAGCACCCATATGGGATCCTGGTGCATTCAAGGTGAGGACTTTAGCTGCTAGGTCACTGTGCTGGGCCTGCAAAACAATCCTTATCACTTTATTAAGTATATTTCCAGTTAAAGAAAACAATACAGCATGCCTGTTCACTGTTATCAACCTACCCCAGTATTTATTGCTTTTCCATAATTGATTTATAAACTTTTCTTGTGGTTTGACTTTTGTTAAAACATTTTAGAAAAAAATCTAAGGCATAAAGTTTCATGTTGTGATTGACATTTGCATTTGAAAAATATACATTTCAACACATTTAAAAGATACAATTAAAAAATAGAACAGCGGTATATCATTCCTAACGGTTTTTAGTTTTTTTTTGAAGTTTACTGTCCTATTTAAAAAGTATCTCTTTTGCCGTAGGTTATTTCAGTCAAAATTTGATAAGCACCACTTATTGAGTCTTGTAATAATTTTCTTCAATTTATTTCAGGCCAGGTTGTCTCCTCTGTTCCTTGAAAATTGAAGATATCTTGCCAATTGTTTCGGGGAATATTTAATCTGCACAAACTGTTAGTATCCTGCGTTTTGCTCTTATTTTTATTTTCCATAATTGGAAGTAAGTTCTATTTATGTTATATGTAATTTATTTGGTAATGTGGTGCTTTATCTCAGAAATTCTTCTTTGTGTCATGAAATGAATGCTGATTTGAATCTGTACTTGTATCTATAACTTCTCTGATGGTTACAGACTTATCTAACCATTTTGATGTTTCTTATTTCTTATTTTGTGTGACTTCCATTAGCAGGATCTGAGACAATAATTAGGAAGCAACAGATTTTTTTTGGTTGTTTTTTAAGAATTCAATGTGATAGGAGTAAGAGAAGATTTTAAGATCAGCAAGGAGAAAAAAACAAAATAAAAGGTGTCAGTGTTATAGACAAAGGAGTTGGATTTTTTTAGGAATTCTGAAATATTGAAAAGCCCCTGATTAAGGAGATATGTGTGTGAGAGTGTGTGTGTGTGTGTGTGTGTTTGTGTTTGTGTGTGTGTGTAGAATCAGCGAAAAAGAGAAAGAGTGTCTCATTAACCTGTTCTCTTTCCAATTGCCTACAATGGCCATGGCTGTGTCGGAGGAAAGGGAGGAACCCAGAACTGGAGCCATGTCTCTCAAAGGAATGGGAGGAATGCAACTACTTAAGTCATCACTGTTAGGTTCCTCCCACGGTGCACATTAGAGGACGCTGGAAGTAGGCCTGGATCTCAGGCAGTTTGATGTTCAGTCTCGAGTAGTATGTTTACCAGTGCACCAAGCACTTGCCTCAAATTTATACTTAACGTTAAGTTTAATTTTAGAATTCATGGTTGTTACTATCAAAATATTGTTCTTAATTCTTCATTTTATCTATATAGCTGGCTATTACTTGCACATATGGGGTTGTTAATTTCTGAAGTAATGATTTTTTACCCATGATTTTCATATATCCATGTTTTTCTAAGTTTGTTCTCTATTTTCCTCAGTAGCAAACAATCATTCCTGATTTTTGCTTCTATTAACTTTGACACATACTCCTAATATTGTGATCAAAACTGTGCTTTTTTATAAAAAAAAATCATTTTGTTTTTTGAAAGACAAAGTAACAATAAGAGAAAGTGAGAGGCAGAAAGAGAAATAAAGAGAATGAGAGAGAGGGAGGGGAAAAAGAGGCAGAGAATGAGAGACAGAAGGAGGGAGAGAAAGTGAGAATAAGAACTCTTCCATTTACTAGTTCACTTTTCAGATGGTTTCAGTAGCCAAGGCTGAGTTAGGCCAAAAGCAGGATTCTGGAACTCCATCTGGGTTTTCCAGGGAGATGACAGGTTGCCTATATGCTGGGGCCAGAGTGCTCTGCTTTCCTAAGCACACTAGTAGCGATTTGGATCTGAAACACAGCAACAAGTTGAACTGGCACTCAGATGTGGAATGGTTGCTTTATTAGTAGAGGCTTAATTCATTGGTCCCTTTGACTAGTGGAAATGACTTAAGCAATTCTGTCCTACAATATAAAGCATATTTATGTTCTGCATCTACCACTTTTGCATATTACACACTCATTGGTATGTATTTTATAAGTTTTCCTAAGAACCTTATATGATACTTTATAAAACTTTATTTCATGATATCGAACTGTATGCTACTTCAGGAAATAAATTGGGTCATGATGTGTTATTTTTTCAATTTTTCTAAGTAAGTTGTGTCTATATTATTTTGTGCAATTTTTACAGTGTTTTGATAACAGTGCTAACTTTTCATTCATATAATGAACTTGTAGAATGTGTTACTTCTGAAGTTAAACTTCATTGATGACAAGTATTTCATGTGGCGTTAAAATGGTGTTGCTTTTCTCCATAATCTGTTTCAGTACCCGTGCTTCCAAATGATGCAGTTCCAATTAATGTCTGCTGAAGGGTCTGGTGAGACTGCCAGAGTGATTAAAAAAAAAAGAAAGAAAGAAATGGAGCATTGGGCTCAGGATGAAATGCTTTATTTTTATTTATTTATTTATTTTATCCTATCTTGGCAGCCTGAAGATTCAATAGGAAAGAGGGACTAGTCATAAACAGAACCATGCTTTTCTAACTCCTAAAAGCCAATTTGGGTCTAGCATACAGATTCAGTCATTAAATCTCGGATTTTAAGTTTTTGACCATAAAGAAAACCATTTGTAAGCTGGACTCAACACTGCTATTTTTTATTCCCTCAAAACCCAAATAATTTAGCTTTTGCTTGCAAGTTTGGAATCCAGAGGGTTCATCCACATTTCTACAGCTTACATCTCCTTTAAGAAATAACCATTTAGGGACCAATGCAGGTGGCATCACAGGCTAATTCCCCATCTAAAAACCAGCCTCCCATATGGGCTCCAGTGTATGTCCTACCTGCTACAATTCACATTCAGCTCCCTGCTTGTGGCCTGGGAAAGCAGTGGAGGATGGCCCAAGTTCTTGGGAACCTACAACTATGTGGGTGACCTGGAAGAGGCTCATGTAGCTCAGCTTTGGATCAGCTCTGCTCAGCTAAGGCTTTTGCAGCCATTTGGGGATTGAACCAGTGGATGGAAGACTTCTCTTTCTCTGATTCTCCTTTTCGCTTTGTAAAATCCTCCATTCAAATATAAATAAATTAAACTTTAACATATCATTTAAATTTGTGGATACATTGTTTTCTAAGCATTTAAAGATAAAAGATTATTGGTGTTATATGTTAAGTGCTTCTGATACTGAAGTTAATGAATTTTTCTTCTACAGAATTTTAGAAACATTGTAATTCATATTATCTCCAGTGTGTTAATCATTTCACAAGCATGAGAATTTAGTCACATGACCAAGACGTGTGCACAATGCAGATGAAGTTTGTTAAGGGGAAAAAATCCTAAAAAGAAAGCTGATATCATTGAGAGGGATTCCCTAAAGGAGTTGCTAAAGAAGATGTCATTTCTGGGGTCTTTTATATGCTTCAAAATGTTGAACTTTTGCTAATTAGTTATGTATGCTTATAAGGTAAAAACCTACAGAATGGGATATGCATCACTCAGTGAATAGATCCCAGAATCACTTTCTTCGCATAGATAAGTGAAGAAGATGAAACAAACGTCACTATTAAGTGAGCAGTCAGATCCCTCGGCAAACAGAGAGGGAGTAACTCACACTGCCTAGGAAGTTGATACAGTGCTCAGTCCGGTCTGAGGAGACAATAGCCTTTAACTGACTGTAGCTTGTTCAGTCATTCTGGTGATTACAAATTTTGTCTTTGGGGCCTCTGGCCCTTCCTACCTGTGTGTCTTAAAATCTGTCTCCTGTCTGTATCAGGCAACTGGCAATTGCTATTTGACTTGTCTTCCTGTATCTCTATACAAAGACTTTTAATGAATATGATGAAGCTGGTGAGCATGACATAGGCAGCAATGACTTATATATTGCATAATATGCTTTATTACATGGCAAATATGAAGTCAGTTAAGATCTTCAAAATATGTTTCCCAGTCCATTGTTTTTCATTAAGCTTAGAACAGGCATTAAATAACATATAAATTATAAAAATACAATAACCCATGAATTTCAATTCAAATCAGCAATGTTAATGATGGGTTTTTGAAGGTTTTTTCTGATATTGCAAATAGATTATGAATTTGGGTCTTCCATAGATCTGAGCACACTGAGATTTTTGCCTCAATTGAAGCTGTCCAAACACAAAAGCAAAGATATCTCTGCGAGTCTGATGTTTTAGTACAATGGATTAAACAGCTGCCTGTGTCTAGTATCTAGCATGTGTTTCCCATATCAGCAGCCAGTAGTCCCAGTAGCTCCAATTCTGATCTAGCTCTGTTAATATACATGGGGACACAGAAGATGGCCCAACTCCTTGGATCCCTGCATTTGGGAAACCTGGAAGACTCTCCTGTCTCCTGACTCACACCTGGCTTAGCCTAAACCATAATGGCTATTTGAGGGGCAGACCAGTCCTTCTTTCTCTCTTCTTTTCTCTTTGTAATGCTGACTTTCAAATAAATCATATGTTTTACTTTACAAAAGGAGAAATTACTGGTTATGTGGAATCCCATGATGATTAGCTAGTGAAAGATATAAGGCTGACAACAACTTTTTTTTTCATGGAAAACCTTCCAAACTGTTCTACATTACATTGACTCTTAAAACAAAGCTTGTTTCTGGAGCTAGGAGGAAATTAATGATAAAAAACATCAGTTCACATATTTGTAAATAAAATTTTGAAAATGCAAAGACTTTGACTCATTTTGAAGTACAAATAGCCTACTTTTATATGCATGAGGAATGTTTCTCTCCAGAGACGTGTCCATCCCCTACTATATTAATTAAGCAGGGAGAAAGAATTTTAGATGAAACTTACATCAGCAAGGTATCAGACAGTCATCCTTACATGCAGCTGGACTTCCTGGAGAAGCATGTGATCTTTTGTACCATTTACTAGAAATCTTCAAAGTAGTGTCAGCCTGCTTTAACAGCTTTGAAAAATTTAAAGTTATGCTTTGTGCATGTGTGTCAGAATCAGGATCATTTGTAAAATAAAATTCAAAAGTCTGCCTTCATTTCACTTTCCAGTTCTAACATTTGATAAGATCTGATTTCTTACTCAAGATTTTACTTTGGGTGGCAAATATAACTTGCTTTATACTCAATTGCTTTGCTTTTTAAAAAGAAGATGTATTATTCCTTTGAGAAGGAATATAACCAGAGAGAGTAGGAGTGACAGAGAAGAATCTTCTACTCGTTGATCCATCCCCCAAATGGTCACAACAACCCTATGCTGCACCAGGATGAAATCAGGACTCCACAACTCCATCCTGGTTTGACACTTTGGTGGCAGGAATCCAAGAATTTGGGCCATTTTCTGCTGCTTTTTCAGGCAACCAAAACATAAACTGGCAAAGTATAGGCTACTAATGTCACGCATGGTTATTTAACCTGTTTTACCACAACACTGACTCTGAAACATGTATTTCAACACAATTAATTTGGATGAGTAAATGTGAAATTTCAAGAATATTTAAATGTTGACAACTCTTGTATCTTGCATTACTGTTTCCTTATGTTTTTTATTTTTCCATTCTGCTGCATAAGACTTAGTAAGGGGATTTTCAATACGTTTAGATTATAAAACTTTTGCTTATGAATCTTTTTTTTAACTTCTATCTCAGGAGACTGCAAAATTATTTTCATTCGGTTCATTTCCTCTGTTGATCCAATGAAAGTACCCCATGAGCTTGCCATTTAGTCACACATTTTAAGTTCTCGGCATTTTCCGCTATTATGTTAACTTAATCTGTGATTTAAATGATTAAGCCTCACAACACTTTCCGCTTTTCCTCGTTACAATATTTGTTTCCAGCTGCTCCTTGTTGAGGTTTTTGTTCTCTTTTCAACAGGAAGGAATATCCACCCACATCAGCTTGAAAGGGTTTATTAATGTCAACTAAAGATGCAAAGCAGAAAGTTTCAGCACAGGTTGCAGATGTAGAATTCACAACATCAAGAAGGCAAAGGGAGTGGATTGCGGATCTAATGAATATGGATTAGGCAACTTCTCTGAGTCTCACACTTGCAGGTAAACTATCTAATTTAATTTTCAGAACAAACTTTCATATGCTGTGCACTATTTTTACATGTGGGAAAAATAATCATAATATGTTAGTCCTCAGTGAACTACTACACAAATTCCAATTCTTGGTTTGGATGCAAAACCAGTCTGTTTATCTTCAGAATGCCTGCTCTTTCAGGTAACTCATTGAGGTGTGTGTTGACTGTATTTACTGGTCTTGGTCACCAGCATTTACATAAATTCCTTCTAGAAGGCAACACCTTGCCCTGTGCTGCACAGGGAATGCTACCCAAGTTCAGACACTTACTCTTTAACCCTTGAATGTTGGATTATGGTTCTTGATTTGGATTTACTCTATGACATAACTTTGCGGTAAGTTTTGAATTGGCAGCAGGAAAAGGGCAAGGAGGGCAGTTTAGAATTTAAATCTTTAGTAGCAGTGCTGCCATCCGGTGTCCAAAGTGCACGGCCAATGAAATACATGGAAGGAAAAAGAGGACGTGGATTTCTGCCCTTTTCATCACTCTGGTTCTGGCCATTTTACCATTCATTTTGAGGGCTAGTCAACACATTTTTTAAAAACACATAATAAAAACTTTGTTTTTATCACTTTCACCAGAATTGATTATTATATTTTATAAATGGTATACTGTGTTAATCTAAAATATATTGAACTTCAAGATGATTAGTCTTAATAGGATATAAGGGAGTATAAATACACCTTAGCTATGCCAAGAGTTTTATGACCCAACAGAAGTTGGTTTCAAAACCACACTTGATAGACTATTTTATTACAAAATACAGGGCATAATAAGGGGGGAGATATTCTCAACTTCCTTTTTAATGCTGTTTTTGCTGCATCTCATGCGATCTTTCATTTTTCTGTTTATAATTTAATTTCCTCAAAAATGTTTTTTTTTTTTCTCACTAATTTCTCCAGGGACACCTAGGTCCATACAGTAGCATTGCTTTCCTAAGAATGGTTTTTTTATTTTATTTTAAATTTTGTCAACAAGATATTGATCACTCACTAGTGTGATTTTTTACTTCATGTTGTAAATTTTTTATTTATGTTCCTGTTGATTTTTTGGCACATGGCTTTTCATTTAAGGGGAAGTATAGTAACTGTGTGATAGAAACTGTCATAATCAGTTTTGAAGATGCATGCAGTCTGCATCTCTACTTCCAAAGCAAAGAAGAATGCCCAAGGAAACTGTTAAAATATGTCTTGAGAATAGGTTGCTAGACTCTGCCATTGTCCATAACTACATTGTCAGGTTAATTAGCAGAATGTTGGACCTGTGACTGTTTACAAAGACTATACTACTATACTACTATACTACTATACTACTATACTACTATACTACTATACTACTATACTACTATACTACTATACTACTATACTACTGTAATAATTTCAGGGAAATCAGTAAGGGAGAAGGGAAACTCCAGAGCCTATAGAACCACACTGTAAAATAATAATAATAACAATAAAATAATAAACAAAAATATGTGAGTACTGACATTGAGAGAAGCATGTGCTTACCATGGTCTTTTCAATTCAACTTAATTTTAGAATTTTAACTACTATGTAATTGTTGCAAATACTTCTTACTTTCCATGTGAAATTTTTTTAAAGATTTTTAAATTTTTATTGGAAAGTCAGGTATACAGAGAGGAGGAGAGACAGAGAGGAAGATCTTCTATTCGATGAATCACTCCCCAAGCAGCTGCAAGGCTGGAGCTAAGCCAATCCGAAGCCAGGAGCCAGGACCTTGTTCTGGGTCTCCCATGTGGGTGTGGGATCCCAAAGCTTTGGTGCTTCCTCAACTGCTTTCCCAGGTCACAAGCAGAGAGCTGGGTGGGAGGTGGGGCTGCCAAGATTCCAACCGGCAACCATATGGGAATCCTGGAGTGCAAGGTGAGGACTTTAACCACTATGCTATCGTGCTAGGCCCTCCATGTGAAATTTAAAATGTATGTACATTGCATAATGTTGAAGTTAGGATGAATGTATTCATCTACTGAGTTATCTTATCGTAAACATATTTAAAATTCCATTTTCTACTTAAAAAAGATGTTATAATTATTCACACTTTGTTGTGCCACAGGAAACCAAAATGTCTTTTCGCTGTGATTTAGTACACATTAACTAGCCTTTCTCCAACTCTCTAACCCACTAATCTATTTACCAACTTCTTTGAGACAGATTTTTTTCTTTCATGGATGAGTGATATCATGCCATAATTATCTTCTTGTACCTGTTTTGTTTCACTTAATGACCCCCAGTTCCATCACGATGTTGTCAATGAAATGGGTTGTAATTCTAATGCAGGAAAAGGGGGCTTATGTAACATACCCAAGTGCGTTTGAATATGCCAACGAGTATCTTTTAATGAATACCTTTTAAGTTCATGGGCATCAAAACGCCAGGTTTGACCAAATGCTCGTATTGCAATATTTCTTTTAAGCTATATAAACAAAACCTAGCAACATTTTACAGGGAATTTGTTTCTTAGTTTATTTTTGGTCCTCAAAAAATCCACCAGATTTCATTCAATGGCATCATCCTATCAGTACTTACTTACAGTCATTTATTTTGCTCATTTTTTTTCCAATGTGAGGATGTTAAAAGTGAGCTAGCTTGTTCACGGCAGCAGGAACTCACGCTCCAAAGTCAGAAGCAGTTTGCTAAGTTGGCTAAAATTTCAGTATTGATTATGTTGTGGGCAACATGGTTTCTCCTGTAATAATGTTGTTCATGTCGGACAACACAGAATCTGGTAATAACCCCTAGTTCAGTGTTATGAGTAACTTCATCAAAGGCATCATTTCAAAATGATGAGCTTTGTAGTCAAGACAGTGCTTTGCTTCTTCATAACTGTCTTTGTAACCTGATTTTGCATCATCTGCACCTAATTCTTCAGATTACTGTTAGATTATATTCAAATGGAGAAGAGAAAAATGTCTTAGTGCAACTCACAGACATTTATAAACTGAAAGCATTGTGAAAAGTATTTTTCATTTAGACACTATTTTGTATAATTTAGGTAATTTTAATTTATTTTAGAATGTAGCTTTCTCAATATGCATCTTTCTTTAATTAGTCATTCATTGTTCACATTCAGGCCTTTTATTTAACAAGTTGAAATTATGAATTTCCCTTTCAAATTTTGATAGCCTGCTAAAGGCAAGAGAGGAAAGAAATGAAAGCACCTGCTCTCCCTGCATAATAACAGGGCTTGAATTCTCAACAAAAGATCTTACACACAAATTCACAAACTTTGGTATTTCTTCCTTCAAAATTCTTTGTTTTTTTCATTGGGGATTGACTTCCTTTGTCTTACTATATGTGCGCTACTTTTTAAACACAATATGAGCAAGTTGATATCTGTGTTTTGAATCAAATTATTCTAAAACAACAGCAACAGTTGTTAACTAAGAGTCCAAGCCACTGTGGCTGGACAGGAACTTATGGATGTTTTTGAAGAGATTACACTGCTCTCATACTGCATTCTGCTTCATCTCACTCAAGTTCAAATTGTGTTTTTTTGTATGTTTTTCTATTTTATATACTCAGATAACTTCTCCTTTGTTTCTTTGACAGGCATACCTTCACTCATCCAAGTATAAATCAGTGCATTCTTGCATTCCTAATTTACTTACTTTCATTCATGTATTTGAAAGAAAATTCAAGGATTGTTTATTGAATTAGACATACAGAGGACTCAACAAAGGATGATGTGAAAATCATGAGAGGAAATTTCTTCCATGAGGTGTTCTATATATTATTAAAACATATTATGCATATCAAATGAATTATGGCTGATATACTGTATGTCATAGAGAAATTATTCTTTATTCTTACCACTATCTTCAATGTTTCTAGGAAGTTTTTTATTTTCTTATTGGAAGACCAGATTCAATTCCTAATTTCTGATAATAATTATCTGATTAAGACAAGAGAAAAAAGTTCCATAGAAAACGATAAACATTTGCTGCATGAACCTAAATAGTAAGTTTTTTTCTTGAATTCTAGTCCTGGTGACTAGAATGTATCTACATAAACAATGCTACATGACATATTTTAACAGACATGACAGACGCCATTGATTTCGGAAACATTTTTTGTGAAAATTATTTAAAAATATGTGTTGAAATACTGACTGTTCTAAAAATCAAGCTAAACTGACTTGACACTTTCTATCTACAAGCTCAAAATCTCAGCTAGGAAATTCCGATGCAGAATGACATGAGGTCAAAAGGGCAACTGAATGAATGTAAAGTTAATTTTGCTCTTAAATTGATACTATGCTAAGAAGAGAAAAGTAATAATGTATGCACAAGGACTTGTACTCAAACTTTGTTTCTTCCTTTCATCCACTCTTTAAACCCAGCTATGTCTCCATCCCTCTCTTTTTTTCTTTGAGTGAAGAGTACTTTTTTTTTTTAACTTGACTAACTCTGGTACTGTAAAAGAAGGGATTGATGCATTAAAAACTTGTAATGAAATGCTATTTCCAAAAGAACTTTGCATCATTTGGGACATCTTTTATACAATGCACAATATCTTTATTATCTCCTCTTGTCCTCAAGATCATAGTGATTCTATTATTGCCATATATAATGGGCGCATTTCAAAAGTTCTTACAGGAAAGAATGACTGCTAGATCCTGAACCATCACTGTCTAAATCTATCATACAGGCACAATCTCAGACTGCTCTCTTTTTCCAATGAATGTGATCCGTAGAGTATCCCTACATTAATGCCCCTGAGGAAGAGGAAGCAGCCTGAAAGATACCAATACTCCATTTCCTTATCTAGATGCAGAGTTAGAAATGAAGGGAGCATGAATACAAGAGTGCTAGCTCCTTATGCCCTTCATCTTTCATCTGGGCACTTAACAATGTAATTCAAAAGTTCAGTATAACTTTTTCCCTCCATATTTTCTGTATTTGCTTGATCCTAGGGAGCAAGACCTACCAAAGTAGAAAAAACCCCAGTCTCTCCTTGCCTCTTGCCAAGCTGGTCCTGTTCCTGATCCATTCCTCCTTGTTCTCGGGATTCCTCCACCTCCAGAAGCACTCCAAGACCCCCAACTTTGCACCGGGGGTTGGGCACCCTCTGTTTATTTTACTTTCCTCTTTGCTAATAAATCTTATATGGCGTCTTTCCCTTCGACCTTTCTCTCTTTCTCTGTTCTGTATCTGTTTCCTAACAAGGGATAACCACAGATAATCTAGAAATCTGCAGGGATATTGAAAGGTTGAATGTTGCTTTAAATGTTTAAATAAATTTGTTAAATGAGGGAATCTTAAGATAATTCCACATAGGAAACTATACTTAAAAACAAGATCAATAGATATATAGGTAAACATGTATATACATTTCTACATCTTCAGGAACTGTATAATGGAGACTAGATTAACGAGAAGTGAAGATAGAGTGCAGCTTGCATCTCTACTCCTCAATAAAACATGGAATCCCAATGAAATGGTTAAAAATACCTTGACTATAGGATTTAGGGCTCTCTGCCATTGTCTGCACATGAAATGTATTGATACACTTACATGGCAGAGTGATGGACTTGTAACTGTTACTGAAGGATTATACTAGTAATAATAACATAGAGAAAAGAGTAAGGGTTGTCAAAATAGGTAGGGTGGAATGAAAAATCCCTGAGTCTGTGGAACTGCATTGTGAAAAATAAAACTAAATTAAAAAAAACATATATGTAACTAACATACACTAGGTAATTTTTACAGATATTTATTTACTTGAAAAGGAGAGAGAAGATGGAGCCAGGCAGGGAGGGGGGAAAGAAAGAGAGAGAGATATGTTTTTTCTGCTAGTTCACTCCCCAAATGACTGCAGATTGGAGCAGAATGGTGCCAAAGCTTGGAGCTAGGAGCTTCCTCCATCTGCCACATAGTCACAAAGGCACAACCACCTGGGACATGCTGTGTTCCTTTTTCTTTCTTTCTTTCTTTCTTTCTTTCTTTCTTTCTTTCTTTCTTTCTTTCTTTCTTTCTTTCTTTCTTTCTTTCTTTCTTTCTTTTCTTTCTTTTCTTTCTTTCTTTCTTTCTTTCTTCCTCTTTGTTTTATTTGTTTATTTATTCATTTTTATTGCAAAGTCAGATATAAAGAGAGAAGGAGAGACAGAGAGGAAGATCTTCAGTCTGATGATTCACTCCCCAAGTGAGCGCAACGACTGGTGCTGTGCCCATCTGAAGCCAGAAACTTCCTCCAGGTCTCCCACGTGGGTGTGGGGTCCCAAGGCTTTGGGTTGTGCTTGACTACTTTCCCAGGCCACAAGCAGGGAGTTGGATGGGAACTGGAGCTGCTGAGTGCATTCAAGGCGAGGACTTCAGCTGCTAGTTCACAGCATCCGGCTCCGTCCTGTTGCTTTCTAAGACAGATTGGCTTGCAGCTAGAGTACTAGGGAACACAAGCCAGTCTCCATGTAGAAGCCAGTGCTACAGGCAGCAGATATTCCCACTATGCCATGATGCTGGCCAGCAGATAAATTGTTTAAGTATTGCAACATGTCTAAAATACCTCAATGGTATTGTACTTAAATCTTTGTCACATGTCAAGATCTACCTGCTTCATGGTGTTCTTGGATATTCTGCATGTCAAACTCAGTGGCATGTTGCTATAAAGCGCTTGTGAGTGTGTGGGGGTGTTTATGTTAAAATGCATGCATTTCTAAATAAGTGTGTTGCATATGTATGCATGTATCTACATAAACATATCTATATGTATACACGTATGCATATAGTCAAAGAAAAAAGAGAGAGAAATAAAAAGGAGATGAACTTAAAGTTATTATAGAAATATTAGAAGACTCGGAAGATGAGAGATGAGCAGGATAATGATTGATTTTTCTATTTTTTTTTTTTTTTTTTAAAGATTTATTTTTATTATTTTGTTTATTGGAAAGGCGGATATACAGAGAGGAGAGACAGAGAGGAAGATCTTCCGTCCGATGATTCACTCCCCAAGTGAGCGCAACGGGCCGATACTATGCCGATCCGAAGCCAGGAGCCTCCTAAGGGTCTCCCACGCGGGTGCAGGGTCCCAAAGCTTTGGGCCGTCCTCGACTGCTTTCCCAGGCCACAGGCAGGGAGCTGGAAGGGAAGCGGGGCTGCCGGGATTAGAACCGGCGCCCATATGGGATCCCAGGTGTGCAAGGGGAGGACCTTAACCACTTGCGCCACCGCGCCGGGCCCAATGATTGATTTTTATATAATCACTTTACTAGCGACATGGCCAGATATTAAACTAGCTCAGGGTTTCACAAACTATATTCTAGCAACATTGTTCCTATAAGATGCTAATATTCCATTTATTAAACTAGTTTTTGAAATACCATTCCTCTATGCCTGTACTGAAAATCTGAAATGTACATTAATATTTGTAAGAGTATGAGGAATACTCTTAGAAAACCCTTAATTTTGCTGAACTAAACATTTTCAAAATTTAAGTGCCTATAGAAGCCAAAAAACCACTTAATGCTTAGTAACATTTCAGTGAGTTCTGAGAATGCATTTTCTGAAGGCTTATTCTGCATGCTTCTGATCTGGAGATCCACGGAAGGCTTTCAAAGAAACTATCAAGTGTTCACATGGTCAACAAAAATGTGGGTATAATTAAGTGCTCTCTTACAGAGAGAAATTTTTATTCATCTTTGGATGACCCCCACATTTTGCATATTTATTGACTTTAAAAAGATGAATAAGCAAGCATAGATAGATCATATAAAAACACCATTCATCAAATCATAGCTCAACACCTGCTAATCAGAAGTGTTAAGATTATTTAGTAAAATTTATCTTATTATTTTTATTTGTGTTACAGCACATACTATCAATTCAAAGATAAAGATCTTAAACTACAGACATCTCTCATTTACTTATAGCTGCTTTCATCTTTTTCCATAAAGCTGATTCATGATTAGCAAATATAAATATTCAAAAGAATTTTTTCACTTAAATAAAAATGAAATGTAATACTTTGTTTCTAATGAATTAAATGTAACACACTATATTAAATTATAAAAGAAAAATATAAATTTCATTTCATATTTGAATAATACTCAAATGAAACAGAAAATAAACAGAAAACGCTAACAATTAAATTATATATAATCAATTAATATAACCTAACAGAATCCAGAGATAGGCTCAACCATATCTACTAAAATTTTATTGTAAAAGATGATCCAGGTAAGAATATCTTCAACAAATAATGGTAAGATTAGATATCTACCTCCATGTAATTAATTCAAAAAGACCTTAAACAAGGAAGAGCTCAGGGTCATGTAATAATTATGAGTGATGCTAGTAAAAAAACTAAAAAATATGAAGTTTACAAATGTAACCCTAGATAAAAATCAATATTAGTAATGATTTTTATGGGAACAAAGAGAAGTTAATATATGATGAAAAAAAGTGGGACTTCACCAAAATTATATATTTCAACTTTGGAAAAGATGCTGTGAAGAGACACAAGCCAAGAAGAGTCATAACCCTGAAGAAAATATTTGCAAAAGCTATTTCTGAATAAAGATTTCTGCAATTCCAATGTATTTTTAAAATATGCTGATGAAGTTCTACAATAAGACACAGCCTGATTTTAAAATGGACCCTAGATCAGTAAAGATGCTGCACCAAAGAAGGCACATATATGACAGATATGCATATAAAATTGGTCAGGATCACATGTCATTAGAAAAAATGAATTTGATACCATTGCATGACTGTTAAAATGAAAAAGTTTCAGAACTTTGAAAATGACAAATACTGAGAGGATGTGAAATAACAACAACTCTTATCCATTTCAGAAATATAAAATGGGACACACACATTAGAAGTAGTCTGTCAATTTCTTAAAGGTTAAATGTATTCTTGCTTCATTATCATGTAGATGCACTTGTGAGATTTTTCAAAGGGTCTCAAATCTAATGTCTACCCCAAATGCCTATGTTAAATTAGTTTTATTCATAATTACAAAAACTTGGAAGCAATCAAGATATCCTTCCTTATGTAAAGGGACAAAACTATATACAATCAAAAAGATGGTATGTTATTTAGAGATAAAATGAAATGAGCATTCAAACTATGACCAATTAACAATTAAAGGCATGTTTTAAGCAAGATAAGTCAATGTAGAAGGATGGCATATTGCATGATTTCATTTTTTTTTTTTAAGATTTATTTATTTTCCTTGGAAAGTCAGATACACAGAGAGGAGGAGGGACAGATTATTTTTAAATATTGTATGAATACTGAATCATCAACTACATTACATTACTAATGTAAAATATTAATAATAATAGCAAATCAAGTATTAGGATAGATGTCTAGGTCTATTTGAAAATCTGTATATTCTGTTCAATTTTCTGTACACCCAAAATACTGTGATAAAGTTTACTAATTAAGCATATTAATATGGTGCTAGTGACAAAATGTAGTAACATACTAGGTTCACATACTAAGTAACTATTCCTGAATGACAAAAAAGTAGCTTAATAATTAGTTGGAAAAAGTATATTTTCAGACACTTTTACCAGTGGAAAGACTTCTTGGAGGCAAAACATTAGTAAAATTTTGGACCATGCATTGAGAATTTCATTTGCCTTTACCCATGCTAATATACACATTAACTGAATGAAATCCCAAAGTATAGGAGTTAAATGATTTAGATTATGAATATATATTTACAAAAAAAGCTTGATGCAGCTTCTGCCACTGGTAAGTACTGGTTATTTTATTAATTGACTTACTGTGAATTACTAGTGTTGACACCAGAAAATTTGTGGGAAGAAAGGAGAAATAATGAGTTGGAGCTTTCTATTTTGCCAGAACAACTAAAGGAGACTATGTCTCCTTTTCTTATTACACTGGTCAAGCTTAGCTGAGCCTTCTCCCAGTATATATTGGCAACACCACAGTGAGGCAAACGTGTTCTCTGATACATATCAGAGAGACTCATTTGAATAGATTTCTTCTAACATACATTTCAAATACAAAATTATAGCTGGAATGTTACCAAAATTCCCATTCTATTCGTCAATTTAGTCTATAAAATTTCTGTAAAACGGTTTTTCTAGGAATCAGTATAAGAAGGTAGCTATGTTGAGAAGCAACTAATACTCAACCTAGATAAGGGGAAATGTCCTCATATATTTGGGGAAGGGGACTAAAATTACACATATGAAATTAAATGTGTGAAAGATCACCCAGAAGTAGATTGCTACCTCTATGATACCGTGGAAGCATCAACAGGTTTAAGTAATTACCAAATATCCATAGCCATAGATATGGGCACATACACATGAATGAGCACACACTTTTGCAGGCAAGCTCTCTGTACAGTTACAAGGAGAAGTTACGATAGGACATTCCCTAGAGTTGTTGATTTTTCTTAATAATGCTTCTATATTGAGACATCACTGAGTGCAGTGTGTATTTATGATAACCTCTTTATGGAAGTCAGCTTAATACTCTGAACTTTCATTTATTCCCTGTCTTTCCAGCCCAGATAGCAACCTTCAATGCAGAACTTTGCTGAAAATTTTCTGAAACTGTGTGTGTGTGATGTGAATATCTCTTTGGTCTCAGATGACAGCAATATCCTTTGAGAATTTGAATGTGAAGTGAGCAGCCAGCTTCCTTGTCTATCTTTAGTTTCTTATAAAATAATGTGCTTGTTTTGGCTCTTTTCCAGGTTCCCCAACCCTATACTTCTTCGGTTCACTTTTGAGGAGTTTGAGTGCATAAAAATGATAGAAAGCTATTATTTCAAAATTTACCTTGCTTAAACAAGTTCTGGACATAATTTGAACACAAATCACTCAATTTGAAAAGCTGTCCTATTTCTTAATTACCACACACGAAGCCAGTGGAAATGAATATGGAAGTTTACAAATGCTTAAATATAGGATTTGCATTGCTTGAAAATATCCTCACTAACAACAACATCAGATTTTTCTGAAGTTGGAATTTCCTGAAAGTCTATGTTATTTCTTCTACAACATATTCCCATGGCATTTCAAATCCCAAATAGCAGCAGAAATTCATGAGATTCTCAGACAATGGGAGGTAAAAAAAAGTGGTAACACCTTGGGACAAACATTCAAGCAGAGAGATATGTTGTGGCTTCCACAAGAGTTTATTCCCACGTCTCTGTTAGCTTCATTGTTGTGCTTGCCTTGACTGCAGACTGAAAGAAATAAAACAATTTGGAAAATCAAAGTCTTTTGTCAAGCATATATCACTTATTCTAATATTTTGTTGTTTTCTAGCACATAACACTGAGATATATTCTCGTAACTGAGAATATTGATTTGCAGAATGTCTGACCTCTGATTAGTTGTAATATGCTGATTGCTTATAAGACTCAGAAGTTACTCAGACCAAGATTAGGGTTTTCTCAGCATTATAAAATCCACTCGTTTTTAAAAAACTATAAAATGTCTATTCTATTTCACTGCTCACAATCCAGAAATATTCCTCTTCAATATGCTTCATTTCATGTCAATATTTCATTTTACATATTAATTGAATTAACTGAGACATTTTTAGAAATTCTTATTACGTCAGTTTTATAAATGTGTGTTCTTCACATTGAGTTTTTATCCATGTAGAGGACCCAGATAAAGCTCCTGGCTTCTGACTTCAGCCTGGCTCAGCCCTGGTTGTTGTGGCCATCGGAAAGTGAACCAGCAGGCAGAAGTTCTCACTCTTCCTCTGTTTCTCTATAACTGTAATTCCAAATTTCTTCTTTTTGATAATAAAGTTATTTTATTTCTGATCAAGTTTACATAGTTGAAAAGGATGTATGCCCACATGGACCATTGATTAGGATAAGGGTCAACAAATTAGAGAAAGTGGATAATATAATTACTTCCGTTTTTTTTTTCTTCGTTCTTGTATCTGAGAGAGTGGGGAAGGTAGGGGAAAGGGCTGCTCCCGGGAATGTAAGATGGTCATTCAGTGTCATCCTAGGGTCCCGGATGTGGAACATGTTCCAAGGCTACTGTGTAAGTGCTTTTGGTAGTTCTTAGATGCTGCTGATTTCATCTCTCCAAGATTGAAGAAATCCCTACAAGGTCCATTGACTGGCACAGTCCACCATAGTCTCCACTCACCCAGATACCTGCTGTCAAAGCTTGGCTGGATGAGTTGTCCAATTTGTTCTGTCCTCCATGCTACTAGATCTTCCCTGTAAGCCTCAGTGTTTTGAATGTCCTCCACGTGCATCTAGGCATGCTGTCCACTGCACAGACTTCAGTAACTGAGGACATCCAGTTTTGACATATACACTCCATGTTCAGACCACAGATATTGTGATTTTCTCTGTGGTTTAGGTTTTGAGTCCAGCGAACTAATCGTGCTAGGGGTGGCAGGGCTGGGGGGAGGGCACTGTTTTACAAAGAAACCTCACCTAAGATGACCACAGACCTCACTCCTGTGTATGCCAGCCATTGCGGGGTCTGGCTCAGTCATCACCCACATCAGCTTTCACATTAGTGCTTGCAGTCACTTGGTCAATTTTGTTCCCAGCCCCATCTGAGAGGCAAATCAATGGGTGCTTTGGCCCCAACTAATCCTGCCCAACAAACACTCAGCCCTTATTCATACCAGCGGGAACTACAGGCAAGTCAGAGCAATACCCAATAACTCCTCATCAGACAAGCCTCCAGCCCTGTTTCCTGGACATGATTTTCAAATAAATGATTCCTTACAAATAAACAGCAACCCAAAAAGGGAAGTTTAGGAATTCTCTGAAAAATTTTAATGATAATTCTTCTGATACATATTTTTTAGTATTTTGTCATTCCATGACTTCTTTTCTGTTCTCTTCACAGTATCATTCACACAGTGGAACTTGTAACATCAGTAAAGTTCTGTTTATCTATTTTCATTTGTAGATTATTCATTTAAAGTGCTAATAAATCATCATCGCAGCCATGATCATCCAAGTTCTGTGCTATACTATTTTATGTAAGTTTATACTTCTTTGTTTCACTTGTAGTACTTTGATTCAATTTACCTCATTCTTTCTGTGGGAGGGCCTATAATGTAAAGTCTAGGTTTTTGAATTTTTCTCCACAAGAATTTTTAGATGAGTCACAACTGGTTGAGAGATTTTTGCTTTTCCATTGCATTAGCTTAGTTCTTTGGTTGAAGATTACTTGGCTTTGTTTATCCTGATCCACATTTTCTATTTTCCCATGGGTACAAAAGGTTTTTAATCTTTGTAGATTTACTTTGAGGTTAAGTCAGGTCAATCTTCTGACTTTGATCTTATTTTTCAGTAATGAATTGATTTTTTAAAGATTAATTTATTTTAATGGAAGTCAGATTTATATAGAGAAGGAGAGATAGAAAGAAAGCTCTTTCATATTCTGGTTCACTTCCCAAGTAGCTGTAACAGCTAAACTGAGGTAACACAACCACAGGAAACAAGAGTTTCTTCTGGGTCTCACATGCGGGTACAGGGTCCCCCATGTAGGTACAGCGTCCCAAGGCTCTGGGTCATCTTCTACTGCTTTTCCTGGCTACAAGGAAAGATGGTGAGGAAGTGAAGTATCCAGGACAGAAACTGGCACAGAAAAAGGATTCCGGTGGATGCAAGGCAAGGATTTTAGCCTCTAGTCTACTGTGCTGGGCCATGTTTTGGGTTTTAACCTTTCCACAAAGTTTCATTTTTCTTATGTTGAGAGATAACTTATTAAATCACTGAGAATAGCACACATTTGAACTAATTTAGAGTAATAATATAAGTATTGAAAATTAAGTCCCTATTTTTCATTAGTTAGTGAATTAACACTGAATCCAATGAACAAAAGGTTATTGAGTGATTATAGTCTGCTATGCATTATATATAAGTTTCCATTCTTATTATGTTAACTAAATCAGAATGTATACACTCTGATTGACCCCGGATTCAGTGTTAAAATAGAAGACTGTTTATTATGTGTTGTAAAATTCTGCAGCAAGTTTAGATTCAAGCTACCATAGTTTTATTTTCATATGTATATATAATACATATATGACACATATATATGGTTTTTATTATAAATTATTTCTTTAATTTGTAAATATTTTATACACATAAAACCAGATATATATCAATTGTATATGTGTGTGTTATGGTCAAGGAATTGAGGCAGGAGAGAAAGAAACATCAATTTATAAGCTGGCTAATAGTCAACTACAAACATTTAAATGTGAATTTACCACTCTAAAGGTCGCTGAGAAATGAGTGATAATACTTGAATAGCAGATTTTTTAACTGGATAATATTTTATATTATATTTTTTAAGTTATAACATAATTGTCCTCTATCATTTATACGGGAGAAGAAACTTCTGGTTTTTCTTGTATAGGTTCCTAAGATCATGTGTGGTAATCCAATTTTCTTGATGTTTCAGTGTCTTCCACTTTTCATGGTGCTTTATAAAAAATACTGAAATAAGTTCCATATAATCTAGAAGATTATTTAGAATAATCCACATATTTAGAAATTTGGACTTTTGCTTTTTTTAAATTATTAGAATGATGACATATGGTAACAGTGGATTTTTCAGTACAAGAACATCCAGAAAGCCTCAATGGTGATGGCAAAATTTTGTCATCCATTCTTATGTGGGAATTTGTTGTGTTGGTTTTTGCTTTAAAAATGTATGCAATAGTAGTCCTATTCTTTTATGTACTTTCTCATATACATATAGCACTTCAATTATTTTAATCTTTTAAAATAATAATTTTAATTTTATGGCTTTACTATTAATAAAGTTGCTTAATATTGCATATAATTGTTATGTCTGAAAGAAATTTATCTGCTTTGTGATTTAAGTTATCAAGTAATAACAATCAAGATCTCAATTTAAAAAAACAAACATGTTTGAAAGCTGATGAGATAGTTCATACACAAATGCTAATTTATATATTTCAACATGTACAATTAGGGGCCAGAATCATGGCACAGTGAGTTACTTAGTCTATTGGGTATAGATTATTCATCTAGACTACTACCAAGCAATGGTTGCAAGATGAAATTAGTAGATATTACCAAGTACTAATGAAACTTATTTGTTAAAACTAGGAGGAGGCTACCTTTGGTCACTGAGCTTTTCTTTTTACTTCTTCTGGGTATGCTGTCATGTAATCAAGCAAAATATCCTAGAACTCTTGAAAAATTAAATGATTCTTCATGAACATAATATATTGTTTGTTTAACTTGTGAGAATACCTTCCTTAGTTTACCATTGTTGTTTGGAATTTTGTGTAGCCAAGAGTTAATAGACTGTACTTTATCCCTGAGTTGGTTTCATGTCACTTGTCAAAAATTCTATTGCTTTCGATGTATAAATCCGTTTCTGGGATTTCTGTTGTTTTTCATTGATCTGCATATCTCTTTTGCTGCCATTTTTTTCTGCCAATTGTTTTGATTACAATTTCTCTGTAGTACTTTCAAAGTCTGGTGTTGTGTTGCCTCTGTCTTTGCTTTTGGTTATTTGTATTCAGTTGGGGTTTTCAGTCTCTTGTTTCCACATACATTTTAGCATGTGTAAACTATTCCATTTCTTAGTGTTTTATGCTTCTTTCTTTACTGTTCTGTAATTTCTGTCATTGTTGCATCTCATATATTTGTTTGAGTGTATTCAAAGATACTTAAATTTTCACAGCTATTTTGAATGAGATTGATCTTTCAAATTCTTCCCAAATGTAAAATCGTGTAAACAAATGTTATTGATTTTTGTTTGTTGATTTTATGTCCTACAACTTTTTGAAACTCTCTTACGAGTATCAGTAGTCTCTCAGCTGAGTCTTGTGCTTCTGAAACATTCTTCCTCTTTTCCAATTTGTACCACTTTGATTTGTTTTTCTTGTCTAAGGTTTGTCCTTCTTAAAGAAAGTAAAAGAGAATAACAAATGGCTGCAACATTGATTTAAAACACCAAACACATTCACTGAATTCACAATTACATAAACACATTCTACAAAGAGAAAGAATTTACATGGACCTCAGATATGTTTAGTTACTTAATATTGCTTTTTAAATTTAAATGAAAGAGCAAAAGATGTGCACTCAAGGAGGAAGTCTCAGAGTTTGTTTCTCTCCATTCACAGATAACATTATCTAGTTATATAATAAACTTTGTTTCCAGTTAAGTAATAATTATTTTATTCATTTAGTCTGTTATGGTGACATTCATATTTGTTTTTAAATTCTTAAGTTCTATGTTGCTTCTGTAATCCCAACTCTGCTAATCTGTGTAGTATTTTTTTACTCTAGCAATACATTTTGTCCTAGGTAAGATGTAATCACATATGAAATTCATACTAATAAAATTAAAATATTTAAAAGCAATATTTAAAAAAGACAGGTGATTTAATATAGTAACTAGTTATTTACAATAATTGTAGAGATTTTTAAAATATATAGGTTCTGGGTTGTATATCTGGAGATTTGAGTGTCTCAAGCTGGAGTGAAATTTATTATTTTCATATAGGCTCTTGGTATCATTGAGATGAGAGGTCAAGATTAGAAACTCAAAGAGTTTCAGACTGTCTCACCCTCAAACTATGCAAAGCTGCCAGATATCTACGTGAGCTTGTTTAATGCCTGTATTAGGTTTCCAAATTCATAGTTTTACTGAAAACATTATACACATTCAAGCAAAATTTAAAATGTATTATCATATATTATGATTATGATTCTGTGTTAATTTTATTGTCTTCTTGTTAGCACATGTAAGGAGAACATGCAGTCAAGCTTCTTTCATCCAGCAAGTTATCCTTTAGTAACATCTATTTTGCCGCAAAATGATAGATTGTACTACTTTTTATTGCTGAATAATATTCCATTAGTGGTACACACTACCCTTTCCGTATTTATTCCTGTAATGATTAACTTCTGGGTTGGCTCATTATCTTGGCTACTGTGAAACAGTGCTACGATAAACGTGGTGGTGCTGTTTGTTTGTCTGAGAGCATAATGCTGCTATTTAGAAAATGCATATTTTAACTCCATAATCTGATACCACATCCTAAAAACTCAACCCATGATCTTAAATGTTAGTGGCATTATGAATTACTATATATTATTTGCTAAACAGCTTTTTAATGCCATGGTTAGAGACACAAATATTAGGATTCTTGAATTCAAGGAACATACACACAGTCTTATTTGGAGAACTAAATGGTGATTACATAAAGGACTTGATTGAAATGATCAGTTACGAAGGAACACTGCCTGACCCAAAAGAGGTAACCCAGAAAATCCTACCTGAGAGTGCGTTATAGCCATTAAAACATAAAATATGTCCTTACAGGATCAGGCCAGGAAATTAGGAAGGACATTTCAGGTCCAAAGCCTAAAGGCTTCGTAACTGACCATTTATCTCTGTTTGTCTGGAAAGTCTCATGCTATACCTGATGTCCTAGTACCATTATTAATAACACTCACTTTAAACTCCCACAAGTGCCCTGGTTTGCACAATAAATTATGTGGCTACCTCACCTACGGGCAGGGACACACCATGGTGAGCACACCGCGTACTTGAAAAATTTAAGTAATTTATTATGTCCTAAAATTTAGGACACGAGATGGGAATTGTGAAAGATTAGAGAGTTTGGGAATAAAGCATGAAGGACCTTGTTCCTGAGGCTAGTTGAATTTAATTTCCAGCTTAAAGGTGGTGGGTAACATTAAAAGACATTTAGCAAAGCTTGTTGGGATGTTATGTGAATCATTTATATGCACTTTAGCAGATCCATTTGACGTTACTAGGGGAAATCTATTCGTACAATGAAAGATTAGAAAGGGGACTCAAATCTTCATTCAGTACATAGCTTTCAAGATTCTTCCACGTTCTGATACTATTCCGGATTCTTAGGAGATATCAGAACCTAAAACATGTATTCTTAGAAGCCACTTGTGTAAGATAGATGGCCTTAGAGTACGGTCAGTCTAGAAGGGAGATGCATAGTCATAATAAACATAAGAGCTATTGTAAGTCAGGACTCAAGGGATCAGAATTATGTTGCAATTTAAAAAAGAGTGAGCAAGGAAGGAATCTATTTCACAGTTGTGTAAAGATCTGGAGATACTGCAGAAGTATGTCATTTAGATATCTGAGAGTTGTGCTAGCTAAATGAAATTGACATAGTTAAGGCTCTGGGGGAAGCATAACTGAAAATTCCAGGGATCACTGAAGTCATTGATGATGTTTGGGCAGATGGAATATAAAGCATTCTGTAAGAATGAAACTGAAACCTTATGAGTTGATTGATTTTGTTTATAGCACTTGCCTGTACTTCCCAGGAACAGGGGTCTTCTGTAACTTTTTCTTGTTGAACATTATGGTTAGTGGTGCATTAGCCCTTTGATTATGAAATAAATTGAAATCATGGCTTAACAAAAATTAAAGAAAAAGGAGTTGAAGAGAATAGGGAGACTGAAGGAGAGAAGAACATATGGTGATCTTTTTGGAATTAAATATACAAAAGTCAAGGAGTCTATTCATTTTATATTTTTTTCTTCCTTTTTGTTTGGAGGGCACAGTGCTGGGGCTATTCTTTTTATATTTGTAAGAAATACATACATTTGTCTAGATAGCTAGCTAGCTAGATAGGTAGATATCGATCTAAGTTTGACTCTAGTGACAACAGAAATCATTGCAAACGTTTGCAGAGGTGAGTATACTCTGCTTTTTACACAGTTCATTCTCATTGCTGTTTTAAATATACAGTTTGTATAGGCCAAGTACAATCCTCAATAACCAATTAAGATATTCACAGAAGTTCAGATCAGAAATATTTTCTGTTCAAAAACATAGCAGGTAAATGGCAAAACTACAGCAGGAAATGGGTGTCTGGCAGAGTCCAACTTTTATTTCAAATGTTTGCAACTCTGACATTGCCATTCAAGTGTGGCCATAATGAATACACACACGAATGAACAATGGCCATATTCATCTCATGGGCAGTTATTTAATGCCAACGCTGGTAAACAACCGGGGGAATCTAATAAAGTCTTATTTTAATAGGGGGGGAAGACAATGTGTATTTCTTCTCAGCCATATCTTAAAATGCACAATGCACTGTTGCCCATGATTCTCAGTAGCGATGAAGGAAGAAGGTGCTTATTAGCAGCCGAGCTTGGAGCTAGTCAAATGGCTACTGGGAGGTTCCCATGAACCCATATGGTCTTATACAGTTAAAAAAAAAAAAAACTGCTTACTATCTGGAACTTAAGCAAAAAGGTACTGAAACCCTGTTCTAGACCAAGCAATTTTGTTAATCTGCACATATCCATAGTTTAACATATACATGTATAGTGGCAACACATTTGGCATGAGATCTCTGTTTGAAATTTACACTTCATCATTGTTGAATGTAGGCATAATAAATGACAGCAGATCTCTAGAAGCTTATTTAATTTACTTGACAAACAGTTTATACCCTTTGTTAGTAATCTTAGTTCTCCCTCCCCAGCCCTTCATAATCAACCTTCCACATTGTTACTCTGAAAGTTTGACTGTTTTGGATAACCTCATAAAGGGAATTAAGCTATACATCTCTGTCTGGTTTATTTTATTTAGCATAATACACTTCAAAGTTCTTTCATGTTATACATTATAAAATTTAATTTCTAAAGCTTAATAATATTTCTTTTTCTGCATTCATTCATTTGTCAATGGATATTTAAGTTGTTCTCATGTTGTGGCTAATGTGCATAGTTCTATCATAAAAGAAGCAATGTTTCTATACTTTTGGATAACATCCAGAACTCAGTTCTTGTATTAGCTCTATTTTTACTATTTACCTGAGGACAATTTTCAATAAAAGAGGTGTTACTTTGCATTCCTAACAATAGTGCGTAAGTATTCAACCAGTTCTCTACATTCATGCAAAAAATTTGTGAACAAGAGTTACATGTGTAATGCTTGCTATGATCAATCCTGAGTTAAAGGAAAGTAACATCACTTTGAGAAATCAAATACTGTTGAAATAGATGTCAACAAAAACAAAGCTACACACAAAATAATTTTACATCACTTAGATTCTCTGTGAAGCCATGATGATTGCAACACAAACCATCATGGCATCTTTTAACCTGGAGCCATGGGAAGCCCCTATAAAAAAAGCACTATGCTTTTCTCAGCCCAATAACTAGTTATCTCCTCTGACTAGGTCCTACACATTTCATATCAGGCAATGAAATGACAAGACTATTTGTGTTTCATCCCCAAAGTGTCACTGTTATGTGAGAAATAGGTCAGCCATTCCATGAACCCATATGGTCTTATGCAGTTTTAAAAAAACTTTTTCAAATTCTATCTGTAAGTGGTGTATCAAGTAATGTTTTTTTATTCAGATACAATTTTAACAAAAGTTTAGTAAAAGTGAAAGACCAATGTCTACACAAGAATCTTGAAGTATTTTTAAAATGGAAACCAGCAAACTGAATAATGATTTGTCTCATGTAATTTCTTGGATAAAAAGCACTCTCCCTCTTGAGATTAAGAATTTTCTCTTGGGAGTATATGGTAGACTTTGGAGAAAGATGCATAATATGAGATTAAAGTGATACCACAAGTTTTTAGTATTTGCATAAACATGGAATTTTTTTTAGTATTTAACATCATTGGAGGTACTCATATAAAATGGGAAAATAAATATCCAACTTCAAAGATTTCAAGAGAGTTTCTGTATTACATTCATGCAAAGAAAACACCCTTGTTACTACAAATAAACAACTTTTTATCACAATTGAATGAAATTATATAATGTGAATCAATCTAATCTTAGCAAACTATCACAGGGATAATTTTCAGTTAACTAGACAATAAATACATTAATCATAATAGCCCTTATTCCAGTAAACAATAAATGCATTCTCCACAAATACCTATGCAATTTTTACCCAAGCTGCTAGAGTTATTGATGACTCTCAACAGATGGTTGGTAAATGTAGTTTAACTTACAATTTTTTTCCTATCCAATAGTATTACTTTCAGAGTAAATAGTTTTCTGTTCTCATAGACATCAAAGAAATTATTTCTATTAATTAAGACTTCAAATCAAATTGCCAATTTCTAGGACCATAAACTGTGATCATGTTTGTGTAATAGTTGGAATACAAGAACTGCTAATAATTTGAAACCCTGCATTAGTCTATCAACTAATTAAATGACTACTATAGAATTCTTTCTGCTCCTGTTGAAATGATGCACACTTGATCTGTTCTTGTTAGAATCATGCACAGCATATGAAAAGTGTCAAAATTCTGAAAGATGAATTTCATTTGATTGAATAGACAGTCATTCATCTTAATTATTTCTGACACCTTCTACATTATGCTCTGTCTCCCGAGAAATGATAGAGCTCATCACCTTTAAGAACAGGAGATAGAGAGTGACAGGTCATTGTCATTATCTGAAAAATCTTAAAAGTCTGTTTGAAAAATCTGGGAAAATTAACAAAATCTACCCTAAATGAAATGCAGCTGTGTAAAAAACTCCATCAAATATCACTAGCCAGCACATATTTCCCATGAATGCACATGAAATACAAAATCATATTCAATCATATTTTCTTAAAATATGGTCATGAAATGTTTTTGCAAAAAGTCACATTTACAAAAGTGATATTCTCAAACAGCTTACTTCTATTGAAATAATTGCTTATATGTAATAGTTAAGACAGGACATATTGATTTTCAGCATAGGAAATCATTAACTATTGCATAATATTATCATCACTCACTAGACTGAAATACATATCTATTAAAATTATATGTGATTTGGTCAAGTTACAATCACAGCTGATGTGACCCTTCTAGGAGGTCTGTCAATTGGACTACAAATAGAAGGAAATTATGAATATACCAAAAATTAAATTTTTCATTAATGACAGGAACAAGGTAAGTTTGAATATCACCCAAAGATGTTGGAGGAAGGTCTAAGAAAAATTAGGATGGTCACTGAAAGTGGGTTTTTGAAGATAAAATCATTATTCGAGGTGATAATGTTAGGATTAATAAAATATACATGTTACATATTTTATCTGAATTAGACAAAATATATCAGTATAGGCAATATCAACCATATGTTGGTATTACACATATATGAGCACAAGTGCACAGTTATATAAGGTGGGAAGGGGGAAAGGCAAGTATGTTAGGATGGAAGGAAAGGACTTCTGAGGAGCGAGTTTGACATACTCCTGATTTATGTTTTTTATTCCTCCTTAACCCTATCCCATGTGATGTTCCCAGGGCAGTTCTAATTGCTTAGCAGACAGATCATTTCTTTTCAGTTATGTCTGGAGTACTTTTTTCCCTCTTCATTCAGTATTCTCTGAAAACAACCAGTCATTGCCAAATATGCTACATCTGAATACCATAATAGTTATTGTTCACCATGTTAACCACCACCACAGTCTCAATGTTTTAATCTTAGATACCTTGCTTTAGAACTTTTAGTAAGTGTGAAAACACAATTTCTAGACAACAATAGCACCCTTGACCACAGCAAACACATTATAATTAAGTTGCATTCCTATGTCTCCTACTCTTGGTGAACTGGATTTCATTGTTTCCTTCAAATAACATTGAAATATGTTTATTTTTCCTCACTCAGTCCAAATAATTCTTACCTTAAGTATTTTATTTAGCATTTGGCATTGCTCTAAAAGTTGGCATGACTATATCCCGTATTAGAGAATCTGTATTTGAACTGATCTCTGCTTCCAATTTCTGGTTCTAGTTTCTTGCCAATGCATCCTGGGAAGCAGAAATGATGACTCAAATGATTGGATGCTTTCCATCTATTTGGAAGAGCACTACTGAGTTCTTGGCTGCTAACTTGGGCCTGGTCCATCCCTAGACATCATAGGTAATTTGGAAATGAACCACTAAATGAGAGTTCTCTTTTTCTCTTTATTCCTCCCTCTCTGTTTTACTCTCCATACTGCTCTAAGAAATACGTGAGTTTTAAAACAAAATCCGTCTTTGTTGTGTTTCATTTAGAAATAGGACCCTTAAGTATTCTAGTTAATGTGAACACTATAGAATTGCAGAATTATTGAATGCTAGAGATTGAAGGAAGCGTCAGGAACACACAGCAACTATCCTTCCTATCTCTAGTTAGATGTCAGAAATAAAACTCTAAACTTTATTCTATTCCTCATATTTCTAACTTTAATGTAAGCACAGAATATCAAGCAATTAATATGTCTCTCCATATATTTAATTCTTTTATGCTTCATTTTGAATTATTGCTGAAAGTTGGTTTACAAAGCACACGGAAAACCTAGGAAGTAATAGGAGAGGCATATTTACTATCTGGATACTTGTACCAAAAAATGTCATGAGCACTCAGTTACTATGACACTTTGATAGTGGGTACAAGAATGTTAAGCTTTCATTAACTGATGTTGCTGAATAATCTGAAGCATTTTTTTCTTACAGCCAGTGGATGTTGTCATCATCCATTGAAATTAATGAAAATGAGTGAGCTTTGAAATTGTGGGTAGAAATTCTAGTATATTTGAAAGTATTAATCGTTGAATTATAAGTTGATGGAACAAAATTTTATAAACTTTCTGGCAAGCACATAAAAAGGAATTCAGTGCTCATATACATTTCTCACTATTTGATATTAGTACTCTTGTACAGCTAGACTAATTTTTTCAATCAGTTAATGATAGTTATGACCATGGTACTAACAGGCAAATGTTCTACCAACAGTTACTAAAAACATTGTCACACAGAATGTCAGTAACTAAATTTGCACACTGCTTGCTTCAGCACTGCTCTGTTACTTATGATGTAGATAAGCTATGTTTGAATATGGAATGGATTATATAAATGCTCAGTATTCATGTAATCTTTGATTCTATAGCCTGGCATTGCAAAATTAATATAATATCCCGGAGGGTATACTTTGTAAGAAAAATAAAGTTATTAATTGGGCTGTTAAAAACATTTGCAAATTTGTATAATTCAGTGTTGAGAAATTACATCAATATATCATTAGTATTAACAGAATTTGAGTTCAAAGACCAATAAATAAGGTGTTTAATATTATTCTGTGCCTGAGCATGCAAAAATGACTGCTTAGGTATTCCAGTTGCAGTACTGACTATACCTAGGATCTCTAGCACATTGATATATTTTCATTAAACACAGACATTGAATATGATAAAACACCTATATTTCAAACAAGGGAACACAACAAATAAATAGTGTTGAATCTGTAATGCTATAAAGGGAGAATATCATTTTAAGTCTTAAAATAATTTGAAAAAGTTACTATTTGTTGCCTCCCCCCAGATGTTTTGCCTTCTTATTCTAAATAGATTTTTCCCTAGAATTAAAAATGTGTGGTAAATACTTTAAAACTTATGAAATCCATGACATTTGTGGTACAGTTTTATCTCAAGACAAGTTGAGGAAGGGAATGTTTAAATAAAAATATCCAAACTTTTCCCCTTGACAGCTCTTCCTCATCTGTTTCTAGCTACCCACATCCAGTTAAATATTATTGATACTTATATGTTGCCAGGATTGAATGCCTATTGTAAAATTTCTCAATTGCTGCTCTATGCCTTTAGTTACACAATCAATGACAAAAGATGATTGTCTCAGTGTATTCCTAGATAAGATAAGCAACCCTCATAATCCGTTAAACCAGGCAGCCCCTTCTCAGACTAAGCCCCCTGCCCTATATTAAGCCCACTGTCACCACCTGGAAGGAGCACTTGTGCTATGAAAAGCTTGCTCACTATCCTACAGCATTTTGGTCTCTGCCCTCCAGCCTTAACATTCATGTGTCTAGGTTTTACAAAACTGGTTCCTCTGACCTTTTCTCCCAGGGCTCATTTTTCAAAATATTAATCATTTTTATTACTCCTCTTTGGTTTCCTTCCAAATTCCTTTTATCCCGAATCTGGGATGTCTAAATGAAACTCAATACAGTAATGCATATTTGACCACTATTGGAGCTAAGAAGAAAGTATCCTTACTAATTTGTGGAGGCAATAATTGTTGATGTATCTTTTGTTAAAGATTAGAAGAGCTAGATTTTTCAAATTCTTAAGATTTGTCACTAAATGTAATAATGATAGACTTATGACTGTTTATGGAGGATTATACTATTATAATAATATAGGGAAAATCAGTGTGGGGGAGTGATTTTGGGGAAGGGAGAGGATCCCAGAGCTTATGTACTGTACCATAAAACAAAACAACAAAAAATATAACACAATTTTAAAAAGACAAATTCCAAACCATGTGGTACAAAGGAAAAATTGTCCTTGGTTTATCATTATTGATAAATCATCTTTTTCTACAGGGGCATACTGATTATAATGTGTATATATATATTTTTTTTAATTGTAAAGTCAGATTTACAGAGAGAAGAAGAAACAGAGAAAGATATCTCCTATGTTTCACTCCCAAATTGGCCAAGACTGTTGGGGCTGAGCCAATATGAAGCCAGGAACTTCTTTCAATTCTCCAGTGTTGGTGCATGCTGCTTAGGCACTGGACAGTCCTCCACTGCTTTCCCAGGCCATAAACAGAGAGCTAGACGGAAAGTGGAGCAGCCATGATAGGAACTGGTACACATGTAGAACCCTAGAGCATGCAAGGCAAAGACTTTTAGCTGCTGGGCAATTGTGCCAGGCCTTCCAAAGTGTATTTAAGAAAGCTATTTTTGTTTTGTTTTCAGAATGTTTGGCTATTTTATGAAATATTAAAAAGTGTTCAAAGTCAATTTATTTGTGCTTTCTCCAAATAAACTCATGGTGGAATTTTGAGACATGAAAATAATAAATCCTTGATTTTTGAGCCTCACTCAAGAGCCATTTGGTACCTGAGTAGGAATATTATTGTATAATCTTGATATAATGGAAATGATCCTTCTTTATCCATCTGTCATTTGAAATAAGGTTTGCAATGTTGTTTAATTTATTCACCGTGCACACCACTTACCTTGGTGCTTTGTTCATTGTGAATACTTACTGGAATAGTAAATGAGTAAATTTATGTTCCTTTGATTCCCAGTGTCAGTGAAAAACCAGGCTATGCCCTGCTCTGTACCAATTCTAAATACCAAGATTTGCCTTTGACATTCTTTCCCTAAATCTGGAAATGGTAACTCTCCAGTTAGACACTTTCCTTTCATTTTCCTGCATGCCCGGGGTATAATGGCTATCTCAGCTGCTCATTTGACTTCCAAATTTGAATAGCCCACCCTTTTTCCTCACATCAGAAAAATTCTAAAATTGCTGTCATATTAATCAGAATACTCTTTCTTAGCTACAAGTGTAGTTATGACACATCCCAACCTTAACGATTTAATCATCTTGGCAATTAATGAATACATGGCCTACAGGCTAGAACACCAACTCATTTTCCAAATGTTATATTTGTGATCCTTTTTCACCAACATCATTTTATAAAAATGCAAAGGGCTCTGCAGAAGCGGAAGCATCATTGTGCATTTGTACATCTTATTTTCAATTGAAAACTCAAGTTCTTCATTTCACTTTCTCTATATGTAAAAAATATTAATCTTTATTACTATCCTTCTTTTACTCAGTATCTATTGCCTCTGCTAACAACACATTTGCCCTTATACATTCTGTTTTTTCAAATACATTTATTTACTTATTTATTTATTTGTTAGGATATTGTTATACTGTAATAATAGCTTTTATAGGTACCATTTGTAGGTTTCAAATATTCAAAACTTCATCTCTTAACTGCTTAGTTTTGGGCTCTAATCTAAATTCTGGGTTCTTCGAACTCTATGTTCCTTTTCTTACATAATCCAAAAGGTCTTCAACTTTCCTCTTTTTGTTTTTGTTGAAGGTTGGATAAATAGTATTTTCTATGCGGGATACCCATCCTTGACCTCTAGGAGTGTATTTAATTTAATGGATCCTCTGAGGTAATTGTCGGGCATTTTAAAGAAAATAGGTTTAAGTGTGTACTTGTCAAGCCTTTCCTCTTCCTTAAAAATGCAGCCACATACTCTGTGTTGTGTAAGAACCCTTGACAGAACTCTTACATATTGTTTTTCTACTAAATTGAATTCATGGCCTCGCTGCTCCAAAGTATCAATACCTCATGCTTCTAGGTACAATTTGCTCCCATAATCATTTTAATTTTGTTTTATAACTATTTAACATCAATTATTATTCTCTTAATTTTTGCTGCTAAAATGAATTCAGCAAACAGAGTACAGAATGACCACTGTTCCCCAGGAGTCTACACAAGCTCTGAAAACAATAATCTAATTTCAAAGTATCAGTTTAATACTTCCCGCGTTATGCCGTATGGGCTCTGTATATTAGCCACCACAAATAAGAGAAAACATCTGATATTTGACTCTTGCATCACCTTATTAGTTTATTATGCATTATATTTTCTCTATCCAATCATTAGCTGCTGTGTTGGTCCTGTATCTTAGCTGTTGTAAGTTGAGTTGCTATAAATATGAGGAAACAACTGAATTAACTCATCTTCTCATTATTTGGCCATCCTGAATTTTCCTGTATTTCAACATGTCCACCATTGCAGTTAGCGATTTTAAATATTGTCAACTCTTATTCAAATGACTAAGACAGATACTAGGCAAATTTTATAAATGGTGAAAACAGTATTCAATGAAGTTAAATACATTTCTTTTCTATTATACCAAATGCATTTTAAATATTTAAAGTCAGATATGAGTATTTCACTAGGCAAGTCTTGTTTAATCTCCCAGCAACACTTCAGCAAACAGGAATTTTCTTGTGTATATTTATCAACTTAGACGCTCTATTTTTCTGTGATAATGAACCATTCTCAGTACATATTGCTTAATTTCTCTACCTCTGGCTGAATTTAAGTTTCATGATAAAGCTTTTAAAAAATCTATTGCTGGAAATAACTTTTATTTATTTTTTCTCTTATCTTTTTTTCACCTTTCCCTTCCTTACATCAGTAACTGTTTCCCCAATCATTCTTTCTTTTGTTTTAACCATTTTTATTCAATTTTTATTTCTAGGTACTTTACCAAATACTGGAAATTAACATGTAAATAAAGAAAGATATTCTAAGATATCTTCCCCTCACTTCAAATTCCAAACTGATTACTCACAATGCATGTGAATTTTAAATATAATTCTATTTTTGGATTTTTTTGTTGTTGTTGTTTTTGTTGTTTTCTAAAGACTGCATCTAAAACTAGTTCTGGTTGAGCTTAGAAAAATTACTAGCTATCGTGCATTTCCTTGAACATCTTTTATAACTTTACCTATATCTCCTCTCTGCTCATTCCTTATATATTATCTCTACCCTTTCTCACTGTGTTATACAAATTTACATCCTTCAGACTCCTTGATTGCCTGGTCTTAGACATACTGTCTTTAGAATTCAGTCCCTCTGCCTTAAGTATGTTTCTAGGCATTCTGACAAGTTTGTTCTTGAAAAACAGAGTCACAGAGGGAGAAAAAGGGGGAAATGGAAAGTGATGTCAACTAGTTCAATCCCTGATTGGATGCAATGACTTCAGCTAACTTTGGCTGAAGTTAAGAGTCAGAAACTTCTCTCATCTCCCACAGGTGTGCAGGGATCCAAGTATTTGGATTGTCCTCTACTGCTTTCTCCAGTAATTAGCAGAAGAAGGGATTAGAAATAGAGCATCTGAGACTCAAACCAGCATGCATGTAGAGTTTTGGCATTGCAGCCTCTTGCCTTCACCTGCTTTGCTACAATAGCAGTACCAGATTTTCTTCTTGATTTTTGGGTCTCCAATGTCTTTCCTCAGAATAGTCTTTAAACGTTTATTTACTTTATTTAAAGGCAGATTTTATAGAGAGAATAACAGAGACAAAGAGAGGTCTTCTCAGGTTGCATAACCTAACTTGGAATATTATCCTCATACATTTTCTCCCAGCATTATTCTATGCTATTTTATTAATATTGGCTTTGCATTTGAAAGAAATCAATACATCACTTTATCAAATGTATACCAAATTATATTGTTAGGTATCAGATATTGGTGCCCATGGTGTCTTTTATTTACTACATTGTAATGTCATTTGGCATAAGGCCTAGCCAATAAATATGCATTGCCTAAATGGATAGATGACATCTTGCATTTTTCAGTTGTTGGGTTAAATTTGATAAGATTCCACTGCATTTACATCCCTGTGCTTAATATGATTCAGGCAGAGCAGCTTTAGCTCATTTCTCTTGTTCATATGATTACAAGGCAGCAAAGACACATAGGCCCTGGTGCTAGGTAAGGGAGTGCTGATTTGCTATTACCCAGAGAGCAGTACTCACAGGAGAGTAGGGTGTCTGGCAATTCTTGGCATCTCAGATGCTGGACAGATGGCTTGTATGGTATCCAGACTGATTCAGACATTGAATGGAGTTCAGGACACTATCAGGGGTCAGCTGGCTGGGGAAAGGCACAACTATATTCAGAAAGAAAAATACTGCATGTTCTACCTTATACTTAGAAATGAACATTTTTAAACAGTTAAAAGGAAGGAAATGTGTCTGTGCATCAATATTGCTGCAAATACAGCTTTGTAAAACTTTGTTTTGCATCTTTGTCAAATGAATGTCAAATGTTAAGAATATTTTAACTATGTTATACTGATATGTTATAATTATTTATTGCATGGGTGAAATGGTAATTTTTTCATGTAATTTTTGCTTATATATTTTGTCTATGTTCTCACCTACTAAGGTCTTGTTTTTTTTTCCCTGTTGTCTTTATTAATTGAAGTACTTGACTTTAAATTATAGTATACATTTGAAATATATTATCTCAAACAATAAAAAAAAAAGACAGCAAACAAGAAACAATACACGCTGGTGGTTGGAAGGGAAGAAGGTGGATGATGGGAATATCATTATTTTATTAGAATTATATGTATAAATCACATGGGATCTGTTAAAGATAATAATTGAAATAAAAATGTAAAAAATATGCTTTGAGACAATTTTCATCAACTTGTGAAAAATGAAACAGCAATAGCAAATGTTATGCTTCATTTTCACTTAAGCTGTAACAATTTTTAGTTTGGCAGAACTAACTTTCATTCTTTTTGATCCATATAGGCTATATTTCAAGAGTTATCTGCCACTGATTATTCATTGAATTAAGGTGGATGTATAATATTTTAAAATTTTCTATGTTGAGTCTAACGTATCATTGTGTGACCTTGCACAAATGGTTTACACTTTCTGGAATTCAACTCATTCATTTACAAAACTAGGAATCGTGTCCTTTTTTCTTACCAGGCTGGGGTGGTTGTGACATAGTAGGCTAAGCTTCCACTTTTACTGTCAATATCCCAATGGATGCAGGTACTTGTGTTGGCTGCTACAATTCTCACCAGCTCCATATGTATGGTTTAGAAAGAAGTGAAGGCTGACTTAAGTCTCTGGGTCCCCATATATCCATTTCTTACTGCTGTCATGACTTGGGTCCTCTACTTTTAATGCTACATTTCTGGAGGTCAGAATCCAAAACGGATCAGCTATGCAACATTTTTTCAGGAGGCTCTGGGATGAAAACTCTTTTTGTTAGCTTTTCTGGTTTACTCCAGTCATTCATGTTCCTTCTCTTTTGTTCCTTCCATCCATCTTCAAACCCCTGCAGTGCAGCACTTTCAAATCTCTCTTCTCATCTCTTTCTTCATCTTGTTTTTATGTGCTCTCCTTCTCTGACTATTGCTGATGTTCAGACCTATCTCTGGAAAGGAGCTTTGGGCCAACTCAAAATAATCTTTCTGTTTCAGGTCTCTAAATGTGATCATGTCCATGAATCCTCTCGGTAATATGTTCACAGGTACCAGGCATTAGAAGATAGAGGAAATAAATAACCTTGGAAGACCAACATTCTCTTTAGAGATTTTTCTTCCATAATAACCAAACTCATTGTACATTACTGATTGCTCATGGTATAGTTCTAAAAATCTGTCTCACTGCCATCCATGAAATTCAATGTGAAGATTAAGCATTCCTGTCACCATCACCGCTCCTGTTATCTAATTCTATACAGGCCTTGCAGAAGATAACTTTCGCTAACTGTGCCAAAAGCTTCTGTGGTTAAAGAACACTTTCTCAATGAGATCTGGAATTTTGCTAATAACTTTTGACAGTAGGTATTATTGCCTACTCCATGTCAAGCACTGTTAGGGACAAAATACAGGATAATTTAAATGTCAGTAAAGAAAAACACTAGGAGAGATTGCTAATATAAATTTTAAAAGTTGATTGCTCAATTATTTTGATTTAGGAATGTTTACTACATGTACTTTCCTTACAGAAATATGTATGCCCAATATTCAAATGCCAATACATATTTCTATTTTCTATTTTATAAACTTACATAAACTGTTATTTGGATTCCATTGAAACACTCACTTTCTCATTCTAAATATTATTACTATTTTAAAAATTTTCTTTTTGTGCAGGTTAATTTTTTTTATTGTTTTGTATATATTACAAACTTTGTATACACAATACCTAGAATTCAAAAGTTGATTTTATGAAATTTTCTCTTTCCTGTTTTTAGAGAGTTTTTGTGTATTCTAAATTCAGATTTTATAGAACAGATAATATCATTAAGTTATTTCTAACCAGACTATGAAATATCCTTTTCCTTTGAAAGATACATGTTTAAAATTATTTTACTCCTGATTCTATAAATTCATTTTCCCTAGCAATGAGTTAGCATTAGATTCTATTTTGTGTAGAAAATAGTGCTAATGTCTAGACTTTCAATGGTGTCTAAAAATAATTGAGTATAGTTTTCTTGTGAGGAAGAAAGCAATAAACAAATAAGTATACATATTTAAGACTTTCATGGGAAGAATGCTGTAAAAGAAACCTGTAGTATCGTTTTATCGCTATAAAACAGAGACAGCTGAACTAGTGTGAACAAGCATGAGAGTCTTCTCTGAGGAATAAACTTCTGAATTTAGATCCGGAGGATAAGCAAGAACTGAGTAAAAACTTGGGCTTGCATGAGAAGCAATTTTGGCAGATAAAAGTACATGTGCAAAGCCTCCAAGGCAAAGATATGGAAGGTTTCTGTATCTTTAGGCAGTCAGTTGGTTTCTGAAACATGATGACTATGAAAGTGCATTAGAAATGTGTATCATTTATCTCTGTGTACTGTTTTTTTTTATGGGAAAAGGCATACTCACACTGTACAGTGGTAATGCACACTGTGTGCTAGATCTAAGTCCTATGACCTCGATAAAACAATGTAAATAGTAAATGTGTGAAATAATCTATTATTTATGCCAACAGTATAAATGTCCATATGCTTTCTTTGGATGCTTCCTATTAGTGCTTCTAGTTCCTTAACTTATAATCAGAATGAAATATATATTGAGTGCTGCTCACAAGGGAGGACGCTGATATACAGTGCAAATACAGATGTAAACCCACAGCTGCTTGAAAAAACAGAAGCTTGTCCACAAAGGAACACTACTACAATACCACATATTCTCATAGCAACCTTCTTCGAGACTTAGTTATTTACTTATTTGCTAGGCAAAGAATGAGAGCATGAGGAGATACAGAGAGAGGATATCCATTCTTAAAATGACTATGTATGACATACCGAGAGCGCTGCGATTCCTTCAGCTTGGCGTCATGCCATTCAGCCATGCCGATTTTCATAACTAACCATCTGATTTAAAGTCTTTCTTTCTTTCTTTCTTTCTTTTTTTTTTCTGCTTAAACAGAGCAGGAGTTTTAAATAAAATCCAAGCGGTGTATGAACGTAGCAATGATAAATTTCTGGGTCTTGTGTGGTATGTAATGAGCAAATGAAAAAGAAAAAAGAAGGATTTATAGGTAGTATGGAGGCAGGAGAGGTGACAACCACTATAATGTGGGGAAAAGCCAGCTGCCATTTGTTGAATTGTATTCAGTAAATGAACTCAGCATTTTGCTGTTTAAATGAACTCAGGAATTCACAATCAAATGTTAGACCATAATTTTTTTTGACAGGAACCACCTAAAAGTACATACATTACAATTCAAATTATAAGCATGCCAACTACATGGAGTTATTTAACACGATAAGCCATCTAATTTACAACTTGGAAAAAATGATAGTCTCTTTGATATTTTCTAATTCATTGCCATCTAAAAGCTTTATTTAAAAACATTTGAAAATACCTCAATCAGTAAAAATAAGTACTGGTCTTACAATGTTCAGCAAAACTAAATTCTTGAAGCAAGAGTGTCTGGAATATGTTCTATAGATTCTAAGACAATTCTTCAAAGTCTGTTTTTAAAATCTATTTTATATTTAATCTCTAGTTTCTCATTTTTACTGTGGACCTTAGAATGTGGGATTGTTTGCCTCATGCACTTTAACAGTAAATCGATGTGCTGTGTATTCACTGATTAGTATAATATGTTTCGAGGGCATTCACAGTATGCAATACTTCTGCTAGTCTTGAAAGTAGAAAAAATTATTAGTACTGCATCGCTTGCACTCCACACAAACCAGTTAGAGTAAGCAAGTTTCATATTGTTCTTACAAGAGAGCTAATTTCTATATTGCATCAAATAATGAATTATGGTATTCCATATTGTAGTAGGATGCATATGCTTGGATATCCGAAATGGAGAGACTGATTGCCTGGTGTGATCAGGAGATGCTGTGTGTATCTGTTGAAACATTGCACTGCACCCATTAGAAAGCACAGGGGTTTCCTGTTAATCTGAACCTTAAAAATAAGTAACCTCATTCATTTATAAATGGGTTAGAAAAAGGAAATTGGATGATTTTTACTTGTCTTCAAGGTTCAGTTGCTTCCACATTGACAGCTTTGATCCATACACTTATTTCTCACTCTAGTAGATCAAACTAATAGGACGACTATAGTTTACAGTAGTCTTAAATATCCTATGCAAGGGGCAGGCGCAATGGCTCAGCTGGCTCATGCTCTATCCGCAAACACTGGTATCCCACAGAGGTGCTGCTTTTTCCCTAGCTGTTCCACTTCCAATGCAGCTCCCTGCTTGTAACCAGAGAAAGCACTGGAGTTTAGGACAAAGTCTTGGGATCCTGCAACCACTTGGAGACCTGGAAGAAGCCACTGGCTCTTGGTTTGGATCAGTTTATCTCAGGTCATTGTGACCATCTGGGAGTAAACTAGTGGATGGTTCACTTTTTCCTCTTTCCTTCTGTGTAAATCTGCCTTTCCAATAAAAATAAATGAATTTTTTGAAAGGTAAATATTGGGCCCAGCGCGATAGCGTAGTGGTTTTATATATATATATATATATATATACACATACATATAATTCCTAGGTGTCAATTGAATATAAAATTTAAACAAAGTGGAAGCACAAGTTGGAAGATATTTATAATTACTGTTACTAGTCATTACAAGTACTTTGATAAAATAGGAAAAAATTATCTGAAACCAAAGCAAAACTAGATATGATTATAAAATGATCCTTATAATAATTATAGCATCTTACCCAAATACAATAGACAGAGCTTTAACTGTGCAGGAACATGAATCAGTGGACTCAAAAAAGTGTTCATCAGCCGAAAACTACAGTAAGATAATTTTATGTTAAATTGCTTGACTGTAAAATAGATGCTTAAATTGGAGAATCAGTTCATGCAAAATCAAATAAGTTATGTATTTTTATTGAAAAAACAAATTTATAGAGAAAGAGATGAGAGAGAGAGCACTCAAATACTCAATATGGTTGAGCTAAGCCAATCTGAAACCAGGAACCAGGAGCTTCTTCTGGATCTTCCCCGCGGGTACAAAAGCCCACTGACTTTCCCTTGCCATTAGCGGTGTTAGATTTGCCGTCCATCTGTGCAGAAACCCATCAGTCCGATGTAGAAAATAATATAAATGGCCTTTGTTCAAAGAAAGCCCTTCCACGGGCTCTTCTCTCTTGCAGTGGAGAGACAAGTGTGGCGAATGGGATGTAAAGGAACAGAAAGGTGAGGAAAGAAACGTGCAGGGGTTTTAAACCCATCTTGGTATGGAAGCTGAACCAGATGTCGCCTCGGTGCTTCTTTGGTGAGGAACATTGGCTTGTATCCGTCATTGGTGCAGCGGTGGCTCTACCGCCTCAGGGATTTCTGGGTTCCAGTCTGAGGTCAGCCTGACTTACAGGGTCCGAAGCAGGCTCCGCCCTCTACTTAAAACCGTGGCAACCATCAAGCAAGTGCTGGATTAAAAGTGAGCTGCCAGACCATAAATATGGTGATTCACATAGTCGTTAGCAGGATAATTTCATTTCCTTTGAATAAATTAGCAGGTGTGAAATGGCCAGGTCATATGATAATTCTAGTTCTAGATTTCTGAAGAATTTCCCTGCTATCTCCCATAATGATCGTACTAGTTTAAATTCTTTCAGTGCATTAGAGTGTTTTTTTTCTCACATTTTCACTATCATTTGTCATTTATTTATGTTTTGAATGCTGATCATTCTATCTGAAGTGAAAAGAAGCACTGCGATTTTCATTTGCACGTCCCTGCAGACCAGTGATGCTGAACTTGATCTTTTCATGTGTGTTTTGGTCATTTGTGTTTTATGCTTATTTGTATTCATAGTTCATTTGCTAACTGGATTATGTGCTTTCTTATTGTCAAGTTTTTTTAGTTCATTACATGTTCTGGATATTAATCCTTTATCATGTGTATAATATACACAAACTTCCTCCCGTTTCGTTGAGTGACCCCTTTGAAAGGCAAAATTTCTGATCTTTATATAATCCTATGTGTCTGTTTTCACTTTTATTGCCTGTTTGCTAGGGTGTTATCCAAAAGCTCTTTGCCTAGACCAAAGTCTTGCAATATCTCCCCTCTGATTTCCTTTAGTAAGTTGAAGATTTCATGCTTTAAGATCTAGATAGCTGATACATTGCAAGTTGATTTTTACATAAGTCATAAGAAGGAACTTTGTTTCATAAATCTGCACACAAATAACTAATTTTTCTACACTATTTGTTGAAGATATGGCCCTTTGTCTATGATATGATTTTAACTATTCATGTCAAATATTCATTATAAATGCATGGATTAATTTCTGGGACTCTAGGATGTTCCACTGGTCCATATCTCTGTTCTTTTGCCTGAAGGAAGCTAATTTGATTATAACTATCCCATAATATATCTTGAAATCTACTCCTTTTATGTTTCCAAATTTATTTCTATTTTTGAGGATTGCTTTAACTATTTAGGTAATTGTGATATCATAAAAAAATTAAGGGTCACATTTTTACCCAGATCTGAGGACATTTCTAACATCTAGATTGTATTCACATAAATTATTTGGAGTGTTACAGATATTTTGGTGATATTAATTCTTCAAGTCCTTGGTGAAAGAGGACTTTTTTTCACTTTTGGTGTCAACTTCTATTTCTTTCTTTAATATTTTATATTTTTCTACGTCAAGATCTTTCACGACTCTGCTTAAATGTATTCCAAGGAGTGCGTGCATATACAATATTTAATCACTACTGTGAATGTGATTGGCTTTAAACATTTTTTCTTACTCCTGGCATTGTTTGTGTATGCGTCTCCACTGATCTTTGAATGTTTACTTTATATTCTGAAACTTTCCCAAACTGTCTTAAATGTTCCAATAAAATCTTAGAGTAGTCCAATCTTTGATGATTGAAGATTTTTAAAAATAATTTTGGTGTTGAATTCTACTTTTTTACAAATGTTTTGTAATTCTAAATGTAGAGATCTTTTATAACATTGCTTAAATTTATTCCGAGGTATTTTTAATAGCTACTGTGCAGGTGTTTTAAAGTTTTTTAAACTTTAAATTTTTTTCTCAGTTCTGACATTGTGTTATACAAGGACACTGACCATTGATGTTGACTTTGTATCTTGAGACATTGCCAAACTCCCCTATGAGTTGCAACCAACTCTTGGTGGATTTGGGTCCACTGTGTCTTGTCTTAAATCATCTGCAAACATGAATAATTTGACTTCCTCCTTTCTGCTTTGTAACGCTTTCTGTACCTGTTCTTGCCTATTGAATGTGGTTAGAACGTTCAGAAATCTAACAGTAGGAGACTGGGCATCCTTCCTGCTTTTTCCCATTCACTATGATGTTGGCTGTGAGTCTATAATCTTGATTGTGTTGAGATGTTTCTTCGACACTCAATTTTCCTACATTTTAGTCATGAATGGATGTTAAATTTTACTAAATGCTTTCTTTGCATCTAGTGATTTATCATATGGTTTTTCTTTCTTGGTTTGTTAAAGCGATATATTACAATCATTTTTTGCATGTACTGAAGCATCCATGCATACCATGGATAAATTCCACTTGAAGTGGCTGAATGACTTTTATGATGTGTTGTTGACTTCAATTAGCTAATAGTTTGTTGAGAATTTTTCCATTGATGCTCATCAGGAATTTTTTTAAGTAATCACTTGTCTTAATAGAGTTAGGATAATTTTTGCAAAATTTTGCCAAAGTAGATATTTTCATAAAAATTCACTTTAACTTATAATGCTAATTAATACATGTGTTCATTAATATAAAAATTGCATATATTCTAAATATCCATACCGGATGATTTTAATGACAAATTTAGTTAAGTAGAATACTAATGGAAGCTTTATTTAATACATCAAATTCCGCTTTGTTATCCAGACACAATGCAATATATTTCTCTTCCATTCTGTAGGTATCACTGTGAAAAAAATATCCCATAAAAGCAAACATTATATGTTTTCCTTGATTTTTTTGTAATTCATACATAGGGCATAAACAATTTTAGTGTTATGCTGACATTTTGAGTTTAGATTATTGTTTACAGCACTGTCTGTATCTTTGAGAAACACTGGTTTGTTTACTTAGTACTTGTTAAAGTCTATAGTCAATGAAGCGTTAAGCTTTTGATTATAAAGCTAAATGAAAGCATATGTTATATATATTAAATTGAAGATCAAAAAGGAGAGAGGAAAGTCAGATTCACAGAGAAAAGGAGAGAAAGAGAGAAGGAACTTCTGTCTGCTGGTTCACTTCCCAAGTGGCTACAACAACCAGAGCTGAGCCGATTTGAATCCAGCAGCAAGGAATATCTTCTGGTCTCCCATTCCGGTGCAAGGTCCCAAAGCTTTGGGCCATCCTCCACTGCTTTCCCAGGCCACAAGCAGAGAGCCTGATGGGACGTCTAGCAGCTGAGATAATAACTGGCACCCACATGGGATCCTGGCAGATGCAAGGTGAGGATTTAACCACTAGGCTATCATCAAGGGCCCAGAGATTCTCATTAAAGAAAGGTTTGTGGGATGAATTACAGCTCCAGCTACTATAGCTTTCCATCAGGCTGAATTTATATTCATGATCTTTCTTATCTATTATCCATGCTAGATTTTCCTCCATCCTCAGCTAGAGTGTGCACTGGTGTTAAGGTCTTGTAGTGGTAAAGTTCAAACTCTCCTGTTATTCTTTTTAGATTTTTTTTTTTTTTCATTTATTTGAAAGCAAGAGTTACAAAGAAAGAGAGGACTTAAGCCACTATATCACAATGATGGATCCTATAGGGATCTTTGGAAAATTGAGTTATATATAACATTTCTATTTAAAAAATGTTCTCACTTTTTATATTCTTACACATTTACATAAGTTCAACCACACACCTCAACTTTATATTTTCTAGAACACAACTTTAATTCTTTATCCATTTAGAGCCATAGTGATCCAGCCAAGTTACTGAGATATTGTGCATGAAGCATACATATTTTAACTTTGGATCAATTATTTTGGGCCAAAGAGTGCATAAACAGCTTCACAGGAAAAAATGTTAGCCATTGATATATTTCCCCTTAGGAATGTCTTTCGAATACACAAGTGAAACTCCAGTGTATGACTGTAAACTTTTGTCTTAGTCATAGGCTAACTTGCTACTAAAGATAGGAATTCTTGCTCTTCTCCTAGTTGTGAAAGATCCACTAGGCATTTATGGGTCAAGGAAAAGATACAGGTGCAAAATCGATTATTGATATAGAAATTCAGACTGTGTGTTTTTACACACTGCTTCTGATTCTGGACATGCTATATTCCTTTTCAGTGTAAGGCTCACCTTATGTTAAAACTTGGCAAGGTAGTTAAAAGCCTGAATGTCCGCATTCTAGCAACTTTGGTAAACTTCATTTATATCGGTTTGTAAATCATTTGACCTGGTATTTTCAGGTGTGTTGTAAGTTGCTTCTATGACCCAAAAAGTGCTTCCAGAGAGTTCTCTTCATTAGGCTATAAGGATGGAGATACAAGGTCTAATCATTTGTTCTTTAATGTGGAAAAAAAATGTCTGAGAATGTTTAGAACACTGAATTTCTAAACATTCTGTTCATTTCCAGGCCTTTGAGTTATATGTCCTGATCTGCCTTGTGCTTCCATACCAGATGGTGTGTAATATATTATGAACAGAAATTTATTAGCTTATTTTTCCGGCGATTTATATATCCAAGATTGAAGACATGAGGTATTTATTTCTGGGTCATTCTATGCCATAAGACAGAAAGACAAAAATAATCTAAAAGAGAGAAAGAGGTGGACAAGTACTCTTTAATAAAGAATCCATCTCCGTTTTAACAGCTGGGATCTATTCAAGAGGATGGTGCCGTTATGATCAAACACCTCTAGTTATAGCTCTTCATCCAGCACTGTAGCATTGGGGATCAAGTATCCAATACACGAACTTTACAGGGGGCAACTATAGAGCTTTTCATGATTTATAATCAAGTCTCCATGTTAGCTTCCTACCAACACTTACTTCTGCCTGGCTTCATGTTAATATAGCCATTCAGTTTGATGTCCTGTGGGATGCTTCAAATGTCCAGATCTTGTCAGATTGTATTAACAGAGAAAAGGAAGATTAATGTACCTTGAGGCAAAGGCTTTGAATATACACTGTAGTTCATTTTAAATGAATGTGAAGACTCTGTGGCCTTTTTTTTTTTTAAATCATAGGATATAATGCCTTTGTCATACAGGTAGCCACATGCTATGTGCCAGAGCTGTGGATGTAGGGTGGAATCTCTAGTCACTGAAGCTTTCTGAGTTGAGCCTGTTATCACTACACCTCTCAGAGTCTTGTGATAGATGAGAGTATTGTGTAGAGGTAGATGTGAAAGTAAAGGAAAAATAAATACTAAGAAACTTTGCTAACAGTTACATGCTGTTTTTCATTGTGTCAACAAGGCAGTTCTTAATATTTCAGGGCATCAAGTGAGTTCATCCTGAGTCATTAAATTCTGCTGTCTTTGTATTAATTGTTTTTTCACAACTTTTATATTTCTGAATTATCACACCAACATACAAAACACTCCTGTTTGCAACAAAGGAAAAAAATGATTTCATACTTGCTGAAAATTCAGCAATTTCTCTGTTTTATGGTACTATTTTTTGTGACAGAGTTAACCACCAGTGAAGATGTGATTTATGAGCACTGAACTATCAATTTTAAAAATTTCTTTTATTTGCATCGTTTTGATTAATTTTGACAATGAGTCTTGGGGTTAGGTTCCTTGGAAAGAAGCCCTATGAACAAAAAATTGATAGTGGGACATAGTTATCAAGATGTGATCATGAGGTGGTAATAGGAAAGATATGGGGATAATAATAGTGCATGGGAGAAAGAGATATTGAAATATAGTGAAGTCCTCAGGCAAGCTTATGGGGATTACCATAATTATTTCATAGCCAACACAGTTTAGGCAGGTCTATAAACATATTGTTTATCTGACATTGGTATGTGTTTAAATATAGACTTGGTGTAGCTTTAAATATAGACTTTTTTTGTGGAAGAAGAAAAATGAGGAAGGACAAGGTGCTTTACTTATGGAATTGAATTCCCAAAAAGTATGTGTATCTGAGAGCCATCAACACTACAAGAATTTGGGGCATATCTGTCATTTCTTCTGTGTTTTTAGACCTAATATATACATGAACACCTAGACTAAATTTTGTGCTTTCATTGATTTATAGAAATCTCAAACCCAGTGTCTAACAATTCCCTTAACTACATATGTATGTCTTTATAGCATAATTGCTGTATTGTTTTCATTTACATGTTATTTTTTAGCATTGCTTTTACTGGTTACATGATTCTGGAAGTCATCATATTTATGACTATCACATATATTGAAAACTTTCTTGATTCTACAAAGGTTTGCTTGTAGATTCAGCTACTTGGATTACATCATGGTTGCTTCTAACTTTCGGTGATTATGAATGTTTTTTGTGCATCTAAATTTTGCAGGATAAATTCATCAGAGGGTGATTATCAGATAATACAGCAAAAATGTTTGTTTTGTAAGAAATTGTCTTAGTTCTAACGCATCTGAACAAATTTACATCCCCATAATTTACATCCCACAATTTTATTTCTCTGAATCATCACAGTAACTGTTATTTAAAAATAACGGTACCTGTTTATTGCTGTTTTGATTCACAAATTCCCCTGAAATATTACGTTGAGCATCATTTTACATGCATTGCTGCCTATGTATTTGCTTGGGACTTCATTTCGATCTTTATCCTGTTTTAATTGAACTGTGCCTTTTCTTAGTGATGAGTTTCAAGACATATTTCAGCATTATGATCACGAGTACATTGTCAGATTAGTGTTTTTGTAAATGTTTTCTCCTACTCTGTATGTTGTCCTTACCTTTGCTTAAATATCACATCTCAGAATACTTTTAATTTCAATAGATTTCCATATTTTTAATCTCATGGATTGTTCTGCTGATATTATATTTGAAAACAAATCCAAAGCACATTATCTATTTCGCTTTGTGTGGATTTTAATAACAAGTTTTCTAATGAGTTATAGCATTCAAAAAAACTCCAATTGCTTAGTGAATTTTTATAATTTTGGTAATATTTCTTGCCAATTTTGCCTCACGTATTTTAAAGATCTGCTGTTGGAATCAAATGTGTAGGATAGTTTTCACCTTTTGGAAAACACTTTTGAAACCAGGTAATATTCATCTCTAAAATGTTTGTTGTTCTAGGCCTAGTGCAATGGCATAATTAGTGTATCCTTCATTCGCAGCTCCTGTGATCGCATATGGGTACAGGTTTATATCCTGACTGCACCACCTTCCAATTAGATCCCTGCTTGTGGCCTGAGAGAAAAGACAAAAATGGCCCAAAGCGTTGGGACCCTACACTCATATGGGAGACCCAGAAGAAGCACCTGTGTCCTGGCTTTAGATTAGCTCAGCTCTGGCCTTTGTGTCCATTGGAGAGTAAACAAGTGGATGGATGATTTTTTTCTCTCCTTCTATCTGTAAATCATCCTTTCCAGTAAAAATGAATAAATCTTTAAGAAATTTCAGCGATCAGAATCTGGTTAGTACTTATATCATTCAGTTTGGTTCTTATTGGTACATTTGTATTAATGCCTTACACATATTTTTTACACATGTTATCTTAATTATTTGTTTCAATTTTTTCTTTATATCTTATGCACTATCATATCAATGTAAAACATCATTTTCTAAAATAGGTGTTCTGAGAGTGCATTTCTATCTGTATTTAACACAGTTACTGTGCATCATCTTAAATGAAAAGCCATAAATCAAAATCAACAACAGAAACAAAAATATAATTTACAACGTCATGAAGTTAAATAACATGATGCTGGGTATGAAAGTCTCCATTACACAATTATTGCACATCCCTTTAAATGAAAAGCCATAAAACAAAATAAACAACAGGAAGAAAAGAATAAGTTAAAAATGCTATGAAATTAAATAACATGCTATTGAATGATTGATGTGCTGTTAAAGAAATGATAAAGAAAATCAAGAAGCTTCCTGAATAAAATGATGCTACTGTATGATCTATGAGTCACTGAAGAATTTAATGAGAAGAAAGTGTTTTGAAGAGATGGAACTAAACATAAAAAAGCATCAAAATGCATAAGGTATAGTTTTCACTGATCTTTGTTGGTAGGATGTGTCTGCTGTAGGCAACAAATAGATGGGTTTTGTCTTTTTAATCCAATCTACTAACCCACAATATTTGATTAATGAGTTTAAGCCATTTACATTCAAGGTTAATGCAAATAGGTGGTAATTTGGTTCTGTCATTTTAGTAAGGGGTTGTTCATTGATTTAGTCTTGTATTGTTATTTTACTGGGATATTCTTCACATTTGCCTTTGGTTTTTGTGGGTGCGATTTCTCTTCTCTGTCAAGAGAACATCTTAATGTATCCTATGTAGGGCAGGTTTGGAAGAGGCATATTCTTTTAACTTTTCTTTCTGTGGAAGCATTTTATTTCACTTTGAAACACAAAGGAAAACTTTGCTGGGTATGTTACACTGTGCTTACAATTTTGTGCTTTTAAAATCTGGAATATGTCATGTCATTCTCTTCTGGCCTGTAGAGGTTCCATTGAATGGTCTGTGAGTTTTATTGGCATTCCTTTATATGTCAATTGATTTTTTTTTTCATGTGCAAATTTAAGGATCTTTTCTTAATGTTCTATTGAAAAGAGCTTGATTATCGTGCATCATACTTTTGGTCAACCATGTTCAGAGTCTGTATACAGGAGGGCCTGTATGTTTTTTCCCATTTTTTTCCTCTACGTTAGAGAAATTTCCCGTTATGAATTAATTGAATACATTTTTTAAACTCAGCTTCTCTTTGTGCACCTTCTGGGACTCCCATAACACTTATGGCCTTTTAATAGTGTCTTTCAATTAATTCTTGAATACTTTTTTGGCCTGATCCAGCTCTGCTTCCAGCTTTTTGTTTGTTTTCCCCTGGTGACAGAAAATATCTTCCAATTCTGAGATTCTTTCTTCTGCCTCCTTCATTCTATTTTGGAGACTCTCCACTCCACTGTATTCTTCATTTCTGATATATCAGCCTTCATTTGATTCATTTCCTATGTGACAAGTTCCTTAAATTTCTTTAACTCTTGTATTATGTGCTTCTCATCCTTGATAAGAAGCTTTACAAGCTTAATAAGTGTTTTGTATTCTGTATCCCCCATTTTCTCAATGTCTTCCTCAGTTAACTCTGAAATTGCTAAAAGGCTTTCACCTTTGCAGGGGAGGCTTCAGTAATATTATTTGTGGCTTTGTCTCTTCTTTTGCTCTTGTTCATTGTACTTCTAATTATGAGATTCTTCTCATTGGGCAAGTTCCTAATCTGTGTCACCCATATGCAAACAATTCGCTTTTACTTATTGCATTCTTTGTTTGCAGTCAGTTGTGGCACTCCTTCAAGTGAGTTCTAGGTCTGGGTTCCTATGTCAGGTTTCCACCATGGTTTTCATAGCTCCAGCACCAGAATTATCAGTTTTCACCTCCTGTGATACCATACTGACGCTACACCATTGTCTGTATAACCTGTCTCTCACTTTCTGTTAGAACAGTTCCAAGAATTAGGGAGACATCAGGTGTCCTATATAGCTAGATTGTTGGAGCTGTTGACCTTCCTGAAACGTGTTGGCTGTTAGGTCTGAGAGCCACATGAACCTATTTTGACCAGTATGCTGCCTAAGTTGGTCTTATTTTCCCCTTGGGACCAGTACAATGCAATGAACTCAGTGAGTTTGCACTCAGCTCAGCGCATGTGAAGCTCACTGCTGTCCCTGCAGTCTTGAAGTTTTTTCTACACTGTACAAAATGGTACCTTATAATCCCCTGGCCATCTGGTCTGGGTGCTACTCAGGCCTATTTTGGGTGGAATCTGTAGGATGCCATGTTGTTGCAGTGCGCTGAGTAGAGAAACACGTTTACTTCTAGCTCGGTACATGCACAGTCCTGTCCCATAACCTTTGTCTCCCTATACAAAATGGCACCCAGTTCAGCTCTAGGAGACAGACTGGGATGTGAAATTTACCCTGTTCCTGCACCTCCCATCTGAGACCAATTGTTCTGTCTCTATTTCTGGTCAAATCAAACAGACAAGCAGGATGGGCAGTTCTTTTCCCGGGTTCTTCTCCTGAGCTGGCAGTGAATGCCCCTTACCACTTTGCTGCTGGTGGAGTTCAGATCACCATTTGCTGAATGCCACTGGAGTATCGCTATTGCAACATCACACCTTTGTGTCTGCTGCTTTCCTGTGTCTGTCAGTCTTTCCAGACCCCTCTGCTGTCATTCTGTTCTCTCCTATTTTCTGGAATGTTTTCTCTCTGCTTCACACTGGCTAATATTTTTCTGTCTGTTTAAATGTGTCCTTACCATATTCCACCATCTTGATTCCTGGCCTCTTTTTTTTAAAGATTTATTTTTATTATTATTATTACTTTTTTATTGGAAAGGCGGATATACAGAGAGGAGAGACAGAGAGGAAGATCTTCTGTCCGATGATTCACTCCCCAAGTGAGTGCAATGGCCGATCCGAAGCCAGGAGCCTCTTCCTGGTCTCCCATGCGGGTGCAGGGTCCCAAAGCTTTGGGCCGTCCTCGACTGCTTTCCTGGGCCACAGGCAGGGAGCTGGAAGGGAAGCGGGGCTGCCGGGATAGAACCGGCGCCCATATGGGATCCCGGGCGTGCAAGGTGAGGACCTTAACCACTGTGCCACTACGCTGGGCCCGATTCCTGGCTTCTTAATTACATCATTTAATTCTACTTCAAAAATACTCAAAAATTCTATCAAGTCTAAGATGGATTCTCTCATGTTTTGTTTGAGAAAGTTTTTATTTTTTTTTAATGTTGAAGTAAAATTAGTTATGTATAGAATTGCCAGTTGCTTCATTGAAAAACCTTAAAATATTTCACTCTGTTTTTCTTTTCTTAAGTCCATAATTTCTGGTATGAGATTTTGTATAATTCTCTGTTTCTGTTTCTCCCTTTTAATATCATTAAAGCTTTCTCCTTTTAATATCATTGGTGATTTATTCCCCAGCTATTTGCATTTGCTCTGGCTTAGAATGCTTTTTGAGCATTTAATCAGCGTGGTGTTATCTGTGTATCTTAGATGCTTGTAACAAAGTTTGCACTGTTCTTAGCCATTATTAATAAATTCTTTTCAGCCATAGAGTTGATTCTATATACCAAGGCCATTGATTTGTGTTCATTGATTTTGTAACCTGTTCCTTTGCTAAATATAAACTGTTTTGTGAGTTCCAGTCTTGTGGTTGAGTCTTTTGTTTTTCCCATTTATAGAATCACATCATCTGCAAACAGAAATACTTTAACTTCCTTTTTGCAATTTGAATAGCAAGGATGTCTAGGACAATGTTGAACAGTAGAGGTGACAATGGACAACCTTGTCTAGTTCCAGATCTTAGTAAAAAAAAAAAAAATCAGTTTTTCCATGTTTGGTACAAAGCTAACATTGGTTTTTTCATATTACCACATAGATTGCATTGTAGAATGTTCTTTCTAAGCCTATCTTGCTTTTGCTTTTTAGCATGAGTTGGTGTTGCATTTTATGAAATGACTTCTCTGCATCAATTGAGATCATCAAATAGTTTTTATACTTCATTTTGTTGCATTTATTGATGCATATGTTAAAACATACCTAGATACCAAGATTAAACCCTATCTTGTCAGGGTGAACAATCTATCTGATGTATTGTTGGATTCTGTTGGCTAGTATTTTGTTGAGTCTTTTTGCATCTTTGTTCATCAGGGATATTGGTCTGAAGTTTTCTTTCTGTCTTGTGTCTATCTGATTTTGGTATTAAGATGATATCAGCCTTAAAAAGAAGTTTAGAAGGATTGGCTCTCTCTCTATTCTTGTGATTTTTTGTGGAAGATTGGGGTTAGTTCCTGAAACATTTGATAGAATTCAGAAGTGAAGCCAAATTTTTCTGTTTTTTTTTTTTTTCTGGGGGTGGGGGGGATTTAATTATTAACTCAGTCTCTGTCTTAGTTATAGGTCTATATAGAATTTTAATATCTCTTGACTTACTTTTAGTAAATGGTAACTTTGCAGAAGTCTATTCATTTCTTCCAGATCTTATGATTTGTTGGCGTATAGTTGCTTATAATAGTTCTTGATATTAATATGTATGTCCAAGGTTTCTTTTGTTATATTTCTCTTCTCTCTGTGATTCTATTGATTCATGTCATCTCCCACAATTCCTTCCCAATGCCCCACCCCTTTTTCCTATTAGTTATCTATTTTGTTGATTTTATTCAAGAACCAGCACTTTGATTCATTGACTTTATGTATTACTTTTTGGTCTGTATTTGTTTTATTTTATGCTTTATTTTGATTATTTTTATATCAGTTACTCTGCAGTTGTTTTTTTGTTATTTTTCTGGCTCTTTGATTTTAGCTCATGTACTTCTTGCCATTCTAACATCTTGACATAAGTACCAGCTGCAATGACTTTTCCTCTTAGCACTGCCCCTTAAGTGTGTCCCACAAACTCAATACGTGTGTTGATGCCTTCACTCATTTCAAGGATTTTTTTACATTTCTGCTTTGACTTCTTCTGCAACTCACTGGTCATTCAGCAGTATGTTGTTCAATGTAGGGCTTCTGGGTCCCTGGAGTTATGGACATGGGCAGACACTGAGGCACATGTCAAAACAGTTACGGAGCGGCAAAGCTGCACCCAGACTATGGTGGTGTTACCCTTGCTGGCTGCACTTGGGCCCAATCATTGCCTGTATATATTCAACTACCAGCCCATAAAACCATGTTAGTTCCATCATACTACCCTTTGGAATGCTCCGTACAAAGATTTTTCTGGGGAAGCCTCACTACCCCTATAGCCATTTGCATGCAATCACAAGCACAGGAATCTACACAACATGGTCCTAATTTGTGCTTATGAAGTTGTATGTGGTCTCCACCTTACGTTTGTTAGCTAAAGTTCATGGATTTTTCTAGATCCAGTCTCTGTTCTATCTTGGTTCCCACATCCTATTCTTGAGTGGTCCTGTTGCCTTTCAGCAGGGAGTGGGAGGGTAGGTTATGGTGTGGACCTCTTGGGTCTGGCATGGGTGCTGCTCACAAATTTCCTTTCCAGGGTCTTTTCCCAATGTCTTTTCCCCCAATTGTGTGGAGGCACTTTGTTGGCAGTGCTCAGCAGCCTATAGAGAGCACTTGTGAAGGCAGCCTTGCCTCCCTCCTTGGGTGTTGCAGATGGCACTTTGTGTCCTTAGCTTCTAGTTTCTAGCTGTGCATTCCATGTCTGGAAGATTTCCCTGGGAGCCCAACTGATCAGTATCCCTTTTGTCAACTCTAATCCTATAAGTTGCTGTCTGTAGGCTGGGTTGATCTGGTCTGCAACTTCCTTTTGTTCATCCTACTCTTAAGCTGTGAGCGGCAACTTTGGGCATTTTCTACAAATTTTCACTCTACCCATTTATTTTCACCTTTTTTTGCTGCAGGTTACCTGCTAGCGTTTTGCAGATTACCTGCTAGTTTTTTCACTTGTAACAAGATGTTTCTTTCCCATGCCCTCTCTTTGCTTGCAGTTATATCTTTCTTTCATATTTGGCCATCTTGTCTTGATTGGATATATTTTTCAATGTGACTATACCATATGTATTTGCTAGTTGGAACTTAATTCAGCTATAGTTTTTTATTCTCAGTGAGGTCAAGAGACAGAGCTTCAGATGTGATTGCTTTTCAAAGGAAAGTTATCCCTTAATGCAATGGATACGTTACTGATTTGGGTGTCCATCAAAATCTCAAGTTAATGATTATTGTTATTGAATTTAGAGCGGACACTTAGTCCATTAGTGATACATAAAGAAAGACTTGAATAAATCATTAAACTGAAATAAATAGAGTGGTACCTCTAGGGTTCCCATATCTCTGAATCTTAGCTTTCCCTGTGACCATTCCTTTCTGAATGTTCCACCATAACAACATACAAACACAGAACACAGATGAACCAATGGAATCTCATCAGTCTTTGTGAACTTCCAAAACTGTGAGCCAAAATAACCTTCTATCTCTCAGAAATAATTTCCATCCTTTCTTTTTTCCTAGGTGCATAATATTGACTCATATAGACTGCAATGATTTACAACTCGGAAGGAACAGAAAAGACTATACAACTGTATATTGTCTAAACCAATTGTTCTCTGCATAGGGACCTGAAGTCAGTAATAAATGTCTGTAAAGATAAAGTTCAGTTGAGAGGAATGTGAAAGTTCTTAGTCACTTAGCTGCTACATGTCATCTGTGGATCATTCCTTTCTTTTTATATAAGAAATACCTTTATTTACATTATCATGATTTTATTTATCTCAATGAAATTCTTCCATGAATCTTTACTTAGAATTTTCATAAATATGTACTTTATTTATTTACAAATAGATTCCTGTAAACTAAACCTATATTCACTGATATTCACTGAGAAGACCTCTGGAAAATGATGAAGAAAAATCAAGGGATTTAATATGAAATACACACAGGATCCAATTTATGACCTGATTTCCCAAATTTTTCCTCTGGGTCTCGATGACTACACAGGGTCTAACAGTCTCTCTAAAAGTATTGCACATTCAATAAAAATTTATTAGGTCAGACTTTTGTTGCTCATCTATTTGATATAATGCCTCCATTTTCTCCTTTTCACTCTGTGTCTGATTGTATGCCTGCCAATATGGAAGGAATTCTTTCCCTACTTTTTCATTCATAGATAGAGAAAACACACCAATAGTATTAGCCTATGTTGAAATCATATGTCTACATATGTTTATATTTATTGCCAATTTATGTTTCAGAATTATATTGATATCTATTAAATCCCTATAGACTTAAACAAAATATCTTTGTAGAAAAAGCAAGAGATACAATAATTCTTTCATGTTCTTAAAATTCTTGAAATTACTAAGTGAAATTTATTTACTTTACTTTGGATTGCACTAGCCAGGATCCCATATGGGTGCCAGTTCTAATTTGGGCAGTCCAGCTTCCCATTCAGTTCCCTGCTTGTGGCCTGGGAAAGCAGTCAAGGATGGCCCAAAGCACTGGGATCCTGAACCTGCTTGGGAAACTTCATGACTCCTGGCTTCAGATTGGCTCAGTTCCAGCTGTTGGGTCCACTTGGGGCGTGAATCAATGGATGGAAGATCTTTGTCTCTGTCTCTCCTCTTTTCTGTATATCTGACTTTTCAATAAAAACAATTTTAAAAAAATCAGGCACATTTTTTAAAGACCTATTATTTGTTCTTGGATTTCTACCTGTGTGCATGCATTGACACAGAAGCTTATCTCTGTTTTATTAAGTCTTTAGTCCCATTCGTGAAGGCTCCGTCCTTTGTTCTTTAAAACTCCCTAAAACCTCACCTCCCAATACCATCTACTTTCGAGTTAGCATTTTAGAATATGAATTCAGTGGAGGGGAAGAAGAATTCAGTTAAGCAGTTAACAAAAGTATGTCTGTAGCTGCAGGAAAAGTGTTGACAGGAAAAAGAAATGAGTTTTCCTTTGAAAATGTTAGCTTGAGAATATTCATTAAATGTGACAAAAATTGATTTATAAATAAAATATACCACACTGTATTATCTTCAGCCTATTTGCCTTGTAATTTTATGCAACATTGACAGTGTATTCATTTGAATATTGGGTACACTGTAGAAAAAAGAAACGCAAAACCTTCAGCAGAAAAAGCAATAACTGACATGGTTTATTAAAATCACACACATTTTCAAGTTTATTTTCATTTGAAGCTCATTCATTTATTAAGATATATTCTGCAGTTTCATGTTCCTCTCTAAATTTTCCTTATATGGCATAATACTCAATTTTGTGGTATATTAGTTAAATATCTCTAAAACCAATTATCCAGGTTTGCTCTGGAAATGGCATAATACTCAATTTTGCAATATATCAGTTGAATATTCTAAAATCTATTTTCTAGGTTTACACTGGAAAACCAAAGTGATAAATACTTTTTAAATTTAAACTAATTAAATTAGTTTATATATTAACTTTGGATAATAAGAACCAATGACATTACTTTGATTTACAACTATGTTAATTTTCTGAATAATCAGCTCGACTCTTCATTCAAATTTTCCTTTAGAGAAATGATATTGAGATATGGTTTTAAATGTTGAATCCCACCCAAGAAATTAAGAAGGCAGCGTAGGGCCTGCAGATTTGGACCAAATATTTGTTTCCTAGATTCTTGCTTTTAACTTTTAAAAGTATGTTCTTGTCTAGTGTCTAGTGGCCACTACACAGACATAATGGCGGAATTGGGAGCGACCCTGAAGGTCTCTTAACAGGAGGTCATGTGTATGGAGCATGGGAGAGATACCAGAGTGGAGTGGGTAGACAGGAGAAGGCTCGTATCCCAACCCTGAAGATTCCCAGATCCTCACCAAAGACTATCAGTACGGACACCAAGGACTACATCCCCACTGCCAAGGAGACCACAGGGAATAGTAGTGCCTTCAGAGGCCGAGAACTCTGAGGTCACCCACCCCCATGTAGAGCCGCCACAGGGGATGGAAGAAGTCCAAACTCTGCCGTGCAGAAACCAGCTTCATCGGAACGACAACCAGGAACCCTGAGCAGTCTGCAGATACAGAAGAATAGTAAACCTCCTTCGGGACTAGGGAGGCCAGCTTTCTCTGGTCCTCGCCTAGCTCTGGCTAGGTCCCCACCCTCTCTCGCGATGACCATTAGGATCGCTCCAGAAACCCCTCAAAACAAACTAACAAACATACAAACAAACAAAAACCTAGGATAGACAGACAACCACAAGGAAAGCTTAGACTCAGACATGAAAGGGTCAGCGTGCATTCACTTATACCTCACTAGGTGAGACACAAAGATTAGCTATGCCTCACTGGGGTATTGGGGTTTTTTCTGCACACACCTCAAAAAAAAAAAATTCTGTACCTAAACTGATGACACATGTCTTGCTAGAGTTATAAGCCAGTTCAGACCATTCGAAAAACAACGAAGTTCAGCAAAATCATGCTTCAACTCTATAAACAGCTAAAAACAAAAATAAAAATAGATAAGAAAGCTGAATAGTAATCTATAACCGTTTTGAGGTGTATGGAATCCGGTTGAATATAAACCAAAAATTGAAATGTCTATGAAGAAGTCACAGGATGTAGTTAAGGACTTTCCTATTAACATACTGTTAATCAATACCATGTCAATTAATGCCATAAGGTTGTAAATGGTTGTTGATATTATGTTGGGGCTTTTAATTGAGGATAATACTTTGCCAGCTTTACCTTCAGACCAGAGATGGTGCCCCCATGAAATCGTTGAACCCACTAGGATAATAATATGCTGGACTTTATGCTTAGTAAATACTTCCAATGAAAGAACTTCAACTGAATTTGAACTGTGGTAATGCAGCAAGGTGGAGAAATCCACCATGGGGAGAAGATCCGGGGAGGGGTCTGGTGAATCCCAGTGCCCATAACACTGTGTCACATAATGCAATACAATTAATTTAAAAAAAAATATGTTCTTAACTGCAGGCACCAACATGGCTTAAACAAGTGATCAGATTTTATTCAGAGGGTGAGGAATAAAGACATACATGGGACGTGTTCAGGGACAATGAGTCAAGAAATGCAAAGTAAGAGAGAGATTGCTACTTCTGTCCTTTGAAGCAAATGGATACAGGAAAGGCTGAAGACCAAGAGCAGGAGCACAGGATAGACAAAGAGCCCCAGACAAAACAAGCCAAGAGCAAAGGAACCCCCTCTCTAGCATGGGTTTTAAGGGTCTTGGGAGTGGTAAGGCAACAATGCTACAGCGTCATTTCACTCACAAGTAGGTAGAAAGGATCATAGGTGAGGGAGGCGTGGCTTCCAGATTCCTGACCCAGAACTGTCTAGTTGTCTGCCTAGTCCTTATGACTGTCTTTTATCTGAAATGGGTCCAGATTCCAAATTGCCCTGCTTGGGATCCAGCTCCTTGCTAAAGCACCTAGCAAAAGCAGTGGAGGATGGACACGTGCTAAGGCACATGTAACCACAGAGAAGACCTGGCAGAAGCTCACGGTCCTGGGCTGGGACCCACCCAGCTCCAGCCTTTCCACCCTTTGGGGGAGTGGATGAGTAGATGCAAGGTCTATTTCTCTTATTCTCTGTAACTCTACCTTTCAAATAAATAAAATACTGCAGAAAAGTGACATAAGATAATAAATATCTTTCAATTTTTTAAAGTGACTATTTCTCTTTGTGTTTACAGATATGAATATAATTAATTAATTAATCAAAATCCATATTTTATACATAATACATACCATTTTATAAATATATTAATTCTTTGCTATAATTAATATACACTATAGAATTATATATAGTTGACTATATACAAGTAAATAAAATTTAAAATATTTCTCCCATCTGGAGTACAAACTTGCAAGCAAAATTTAGTCCAGAGGGAATTGTATTGAAAACCACAGTTTTTAAATATAAAAAAATGCATAGAGGGGTATTTATGTTGAGATTTTATCTACCAATCTGTTTACCGGCATATTTATAATTCTGTTTGAATTAATTGGAATATATCTCAATCCTGATATTGTAAATCTATATGTAAGATTTTACCTCACTTTTCAATATTATTTCCTTATAGTTGAAGATTATTTTAAGTCATAATAACTATTTACCACTTTGCTACATTTAATTGTATTATTATTATAGTAGTACATACTGAAACTTAAAAAACTGCATGTTTTCTTTAAATTTTATCTCTTCAGACTCGTTACATCATTATAATATAACTTAATTGATTTATACAGAGGTAAAATACAACTACACATTGCCTCTTTTCTTATTAATTAGAGTATCGACATGCTAGGAAGTGATACTGAAAAAGAAGCCAAGGATTCAGTGACCGTTGAGTATTTTTCTAAAAGGCATGAAAATATCACACAGATACTTACTTATCAGACAGCATCTGGGCTCATTGTACTGGTAAAACTTTCCATTGCATATCGGCAAGACAAAAAACCTACATGAAAAATATGTAATTCAATTGTCACTTACATGATTTAAAAGTGAAAAAATTACTTTTTTTTTTACTTTTTAAATTATTTATTTATTTATTTATAAGATTTATTTAATGTTTTATTACAAAGTCAGGTATACAGAGAGAAGAGACAGAGAGGAAGATCTTCCGTCCGATGATTCACTCCCCAAGTGAGCTCAACGCCGATGCTATGCTGATCCAAAGCCAGGATTCAGGAGCCTCCTCCCAGTCACCAACGTGGGTACAGGGTCCCAAAGCTTTGGGCCGTCCTGGACTACTTCCCAGGCCAGAAGCAGGGAGCTGAACGGGAAGTGGAGCCGCTGGGATTAGAACCAGTGCCCATATGGGATCCCGGTGTGTTCAAGGTGAGGACTTTAGCTGCTAGGACATGCTGCCGGGCCCAACATTTACTTTTTAACTAGTAGATATGTTATGCTCAGTTATAGAACAAGGGCAATCCTCTTAAGAATCAGCTACGTAAGCTCATCATAAAAAGGGGAATGGAGCCCGGCACGATAGTGTAATGGTTAAAATCCTCATGTTGCACACGTTGGGATCCCATATGGGTGCCATTTCTAATCCCACCCAGCTCCACTTCCTATCCAGCTCCCTGCTTGTGGTCTGGGAAAGCAGTCAAGGACGGCCCAAAGCTTAAGGACCCTGCACCCACGTGGCAGACCTGGAAGAGGTTCCTGGCTCCTGGCTTCAGATTGGTTCAGCTCTAGCCATGGCGGTCACTTGGGGAGTGAATCATCGAATTGAAAATCTTCCTCTCTGTATATCTGCCTTTCCAATAAAAAATAAATCTGTAAACACACACACACACACACACACACAAACACACACACACACTTAGCATAGACTATATCCATAGGTGGAACAATTTCTATACCATTGCATTTTTGATAATTAAAATGAGGTTGACATTAATTTGTGAAATCCATTGTGTTAAGATTTTTTTATTTATGTTTTAAAGGAAGAGTTACAGAAAGTACAAAGAAAGAGAGAGAGAGAGAGCAAGGGAGAGTTACTTCTCTCCAAATGGCTACCATGGCCGCAGATAAGCTCATGTCAAGCTTGAAACGAGCAGCTTCTTGCGAGCCTTCCATACTAATTCAAGGGCTCTAGGACTTGGGCTGTCCTCCGCTGCTTCCGCAGGCCATAATCAGGCAGCTGAATCAGAAATGGAACAGCCAGTACATGAATTAGTATCCATGTGGGATGCCAGTACTAGCAGACAGAGGATCAGCCTTTACTCCCCATGGCAGCCCCTCTGAAATCCTTTTTTACATATATTTTTTAAAAGATTTATTTGTTTTTATTGGAAAGGCAGATATACAGAGAGGAGGAGAGACAGAGAGGAAGAGTCTCTGTCCCAGGGTTCCCTCCCCAACTTAGCGCAACGGCCAGAGCTGAGCCAATCCGAAGCCAGGAGCCAGGAGCTTCTTCTGGGTGTTTCACACAGGAGCAGGAACCCAAGGCCTTGGGCCATCCTTGACTGCTTTCCCAGGCCACAAGCAGGGAGCTGGATGGGAAGCAAGGCCGCCGGGATTAGAACCGGCGACAGTATAGGATTCTGGCGCATTCAAGACTAGAATTTTACATATTTTTTAAAGATATCTTAATACCCAAACAAATACATGTTTGTATATTCTTCATCTATTACTGAGCCATCTATTTATTTTATTTTCTCCTACATGCCAAATGTGATCATTGAATCTTTGGCATTCATTTTGAAAGAAAATCATAGTTATGTGTGGAGCATGCTAGTGTCTTGGCAAAGTAGTCTAAGACATATAGTTGAAAAAATGTATTTGAAATAATTTATGTCTCTTGTTGGCAAATGAAATAATTTTAATTCAAATTTTATGTTTCATGTAACATGGGTTTATGTAGAATCCCTTTGATTATGGAATTGAAATGGCAGTTTTCTCAAATTGCACTTTGCTAAATTTAAATACTAGCTTTCCAGTGATTGGTCTTTCTTGAGTTTTTGAGACTGTTGAAGTACTTCAAACTAAAAAACTAAACTTTCAATATAGTACACACATTCTTTTTGACAAATCTTTTATCTTTGCTGTTGTAACAGAATTATGGAAAAATTCCCTAATAAGAGCAAATAATTCATCTCTAAATGTACGATCATTCCCACATTTAGGTTTTTAATATACTTATACATCTCACATTTCTACCATTTCAAGTTTAATAATAAAAATACTTTCAATTGGTGTTTGCTCCCCTCATTATGTTCCTTGCATTAGTATTCCTTTATCAGTATTGGTCAAAGTAAATATTAACTTGGGTCATGGTTACAAACTTGACAGAGTTAACCATGATTGCATTGGTAACTTAAGATAGTTTTGTAAAGTTTTTCCACTGTTACACCAAAATAGATTTCCCTGCCTTATTGTAAAACTCAGGTTTTATAAACTATGGTGTCCATGGAAATACTCCACTGAGATCTATTAAGGGTATATAAATTTTTACTGATGGCACTCTGAATTCCATTGCCATAGAGGGCTTGAGGTCCTGCTTCTCAAAGGAGAGCTCTCATCCAATGATTGAGTTAGGGCAGCATAGTAAAGTAAATTTGTTCTTGCAGGACATGAGACTCTGATTGGGGGCTTAAGGCTGAAGGTTTAGTGTTGGAAAAGTATCTTACGACTGCACTGCATTCTTAGCCTTACACTCAACCTTCGCTCTATTTCTTCTCTCTTGATTTGTATCTAGAATTCACCTTGCTTGCAGTGCCTCTGGTTATCTTCCTGCTTCCTTTCAGTAGCATGTTATTCCAAAAGAGCTTTTACAACTAATTCTGAGGACTCAAAACAACCCAAACAGAACTGTAAAAAAATAAATACTATATTGAGAATCGGGGACCATGTCATTCATCACCCATACAGGCAAAATGAAAATAATACAAATCAGTAAATAGGGCAGGAGAGCTTCTTCCTTAAAGTAAGACTACAGTAACAAACAATTTTGCAAAGTTACATTGGAAGATGTTCACATATGGAAGAAAATAATTTTACCGGTGTAATCATCTACATATTTGAATGGTCACAGGATAATCTATACATATAAACACAGAGTAATTGACTGATTAACAAATTGAGTGCATCGATAGTTTTTGGGAAGTGAGAAATTAGTGCCACTGATGGGCATTAAAGTGTGAGAGTGAGTTCATTTTTAAAGCTTATAAAGACCTTGTTTCTTGTAGCCAAAAAGCTGACACTATGAGCATTGGAGTAAAAGTAAAATAAAGTTGCAAAATCAAGGGATTTATGAATAATCAGTTAATTTTAATAACAGGAATTTGGGACAGAAATATAGAGCCCTTAAACATAGGACTAGGTGCTTTAATCAATGTATTTTAGCATGTTGATATGCAGATCTGAGAAAACATCTGCCTTACAATGGTGAATCTATCTTTTCCTAACAGAATTTGGTAATTCCACATTGCTTAAACTACTACGGAAAGCTCTCCTCAGAAACAGGTGTTCCTCCATACCACATGAAGAACTCCTTTAACTTCTCTTGGATCTCAGGCCAAGGTTTAGAGTGAAGACCCAGCAGAACATGTCTGTGGATAACAGGACCCTGAAAGATATTAGTCATGGAGGGGGTGGTTAGAAGAATTTACTAACATATATAAGGAGAAGGTGAGAAGGTCTGATTAGGATTTGATTCTGAAATTGCAGGATCGAAAACACCTGAGTATAAGAACAGAGGAGCCAGAATGTGACAAATTGGGATCAATGTGACATCATGTAAATGTTCATTAGATGGATCAAATGTTCTGTTATGGTTATGGTCCTTTGAAATCTGGAGAAAATTATTAATAAATTTCAATATATTTAAAATACATGATGTCCTGGAAAGTGTTTAAGAAAGAATAAAGTAGTCCAAGGAGAATGGGCATGTACTAATGAATAGATGCTGCCAATCTGGAAACTCATGAAAAGATGATGTCATATGGATAGTTTCTGAGAATGATTGCAACGGCCTAGCTTAAAAAAAAAAAAAATCCTACATCTATTCCCTGGGCTAAGATATTCAACCAAAAACAATATTAAAACCTGGAGATGGGGCCCAGCACGATAGCATAATGGTTAAAGTCCTCGCCTTGAATGCTCACCCGGGATCCCATATGGGTGCCAGTTCTAATCCTAGCGGCTCCACTTCCCATCCAGCTCCCTGCTTGTGGCCTGGGAAGTAGTCAAGGATGGCCCAAAGCCTTGGGACTCTGCACCCGTGTGGAAGACCCAGAGGAGCTCCTGGCTGCTGGTTTCAGATTGGCTCAGCTGCAGCCGTTGTAACCATTTGGGGAGTGAATCATTGGAGGGAAGATCTTCCTCTCTGTCTCTCCTCTCTGTATATCCACTTTTCCAATGAAAATAAATCTTAAAAAAAAAAAAAGAAAGAAAGAAAAGAAAACCTGAAAATGGAAAGCCTTGAGGTGAGTCGCACTATTACATTTTCAAAATATGAGAATTATGATTCCTATATTTTTTCTTCCTCCTCATCATTTTGAAAATATGAATGTCCACAGGGCAAAATTAGGTTAAGACCAAATAAAAAGATAATCATAATCAGGTATAATTTTTCTTTTTCTCCTCCTCGTCCTACTTCTCCTTCTTCTTTTATAATTTGCTATTCCAATCTTGCTCTGCCGAAACCAGATAGACATGGGAAAACACTGTAAGCAACTCAGAGCCAACTAAGTTGTGTTTCTGGCCTTAGTTTTTGTGCTGAATATGACACTACGTTAGAGTAGACTTGCAATGTATAAAGGAAAAGATGTATGGCCATTGACTTTACAATTTTTTTTTAACTTCAGAAAGAAAAGATGACTAGAAACATATAAGCAGTATGCAAAATAACTTACAGTTTTAGTTGAGGTGTAAGAAAAATTTCATTCTTTTGTTTTATTTAGTCTGGAAAAACATAGACTTCTACATATCACTAAAAACCACACTGTCCTTCTGCATTGGTGTCATTGTGTTAATGAGTTAAAAAGATTTTAGTGAACTAAATCTTTGTTATGGTATATTAACATTGGAAGGATAGAAATAACCTTGTGGTTCATCAGATATCAGTTATTTTTGTAAAGAATGTGATTATGAACTCACTTGGGATGCCTGGATATTCCTGCCTATTAGGGGGAGGGGGCAGAGGGAACCACATTGCTGAATTTAGTGTTCGTATAACAAAGAAGGAATCATGGATCTCTTAGAACAAAGGAGGAATCAAAGGTTTTCTGGGGGCAACACATCTCACATTTACAAATATTTCCCCAGCTCATACATCAGGTAATGTGGCTATTTGGTAGCCTTGGAATGCTAGAGGAAGAAAATGTTCTTGAGTAGTTATAAATTGCAGTGCAAGGAGTCCTGTTGCTTGGGCCATGCTTCTGACAGACACTAAGCGGTAGGAGGTGTCACTGATTGAAAAATATATATTACACATTTTATGGCAAACAAGTATACTGACAACAGACTCACAGCTAGGGTCATGGCCAGCTGAAGAGAAGAATCACCCTGTTGAAGGATAGGATTTGGGTGCAAATCAAAATGTTTGACCATTAGATTATAATATTTTTCTTATAAAAAATGGGAAGGAATAAATGTTCCCAAGTTGACCTGCGTCTGAGGTATAGGTCATCCATTCCCTGTGGGAATAGTTATTTCCTGAGGAGAAGTACACAGAGACAAACATACACACATGCATACAGCCCACACACATACACATGCGCAAGGAACTTTTAAAAAGTTCATATACAAACGTGGGGATATAATCGAACATGCATCCCAGCATCCAGACGAAAGATGGAATCCCAATGAAGCTGTTGGACATGTGTAGACAATGGGATGCTGGACTGTCTGACATTGTCTCTACCAACAATGTTGGAATACAATTAAATAAGAGGCTGATGGAATGATGATTCCTCATGAAGGACTACACTATTGTAACAAAATGGGAAAATGTGACAGAGGGTAGGAGTCAGTGGGGGGGGATCCCAGCCTACACAAAATTGTACATAAAAAAAGAAACTAATGGGTGTTATTTGTTTTGGTTGTTTGTTCTCAAGACAGAATTCCTTTTCATGTTTATAGACAAGAAATATACAGTATTCTGTCAGTTACCTGTGGAATCAAATCCAGGCAACCCAAATGTGCTCTAGAATGCCAGGGCATAATTTTTGACTTAAGTATAATTTTTTCTTTACAGTATCTCAACTTTTGATTAAAAAAAAAATACAAAACTCTGACCTGAGGCCAAAAAGAAAAAAAAAAAAATTCAGGCAAAATGTGGAACTGGTGTGATGAAAAACTTTTTGCACTGAAATAAATTTATTGTTTCAATTTTGTATGTCATTTATTTTTGAAGTACTTCACATATTTATCAATTTATAGCAATTAAAAAGTATGCTCTTCTAAAAGAGACCAATACACCTTTTGGTGGCAAATCGACAATGTTATATGCCTTCCATCATGAAAGGGTCACCAAGTTATTTTCCTAAGGATCAGTGTCTATTCCATATATAGATTTTTCTTTCCTACTGAGTTTCAGCCAGGGTGGCTATCAAAAGGCTTCTTGGGCATGTGACCTCCGGGTATGTTAAATCATCTGACCAAAAAAGCACAGTTTACAAGAAGTGGTCATGGAAGAGAAGCAATAACCACGGGTTGGGCTTGTTATGTTTTGTGTCTCACCATGTAGGAAAATCAATTGCATGTCACTCCAGGGATTCTTTGTAAATTTGCAGAGGGAGTGCAATGTCAGAAACAACAATCTTACGGGAAGGTAATCATTCTTTGACATTCAGATTAGTTGTGAAGTTATACCTCCGTGTGGTTCTACGTTCTTGTAGGAAGAATATTGGTCAATGGATCTGATAACCAAGAATAAAGGCATTCTTGCTTATCATGAATTTTATTGATTCGTTGGGAGAGTTGTGCTTCTTGTTTCCGAAAACCTATTGTCCACATATGCCCTTTTGCTGAGGGACACAGGGGAAGTAGTGCTGAGCTATATATCACAATTCCATCAGGGAACTCTGAATATCTTGTTCCTAGGTATTTGGAGGCAAAGAAGACCACTTGGCAGGAGTAATTGATCCTGATTTCAATATATTTGGAATGTAGATGATTCATGTGTGTACCTTCTACTGTTTTCTATCCTCATCACAGCTCGGAATAGATATTTATAGCAAAGTGACCAAAATATGAACTTTTGGTCCTCTCAGAAATGAAAGTTAGAGTCACATCAGCAGGATAGGTATTAAGAATTTTGAGTTGTTGATATGTAAAAGGAGGACATTTGATAAAAACCTGTGTAAGGAGAAGAGACTGGGTTATTCACCTGAAAGCAAAATTGCATTGATGGGGTTCTAGTTCATTCTGCAAGGCTTTTTGTTTCTCCAGGATCACAGACTAACTGGCTTTAAATTTTCCTGAGACAAGGATTGTCATATAAAAGCAACAGAGAGATTGCACTCAAGTTTCCCATAGAGAATATAACTGAATGTAATTGATAGGTGTCTTATTTTCTTTTGGGTCCATTTTCATTTGCCTTGCCTCATGTTTTCTTCATTTGTACCTGGAACTGTAAGTACTACCTCAGTTTTTTGTTACTTACAGGTCATAATTTACCAGCGATTTGGCATTTGTTAGGTTATATATTTATTGCTAAGTTTTCACATTCTGTTCCTCATTATTGTGCCAGTTTTTACAGATTTGTGTCAATAATCTAAAAAGCGTTTAACCATTTAAAGAACTGATGCTTGTTCTTCCTTCAGTGCTCTAACACCACTCCTAAAAGAGTCTCAAAAAGTAATTAGTTTGCACAAATAAATGAATTCATACACATTACTTAAATGGCAGTCAATTGAAAATTAGTCATAATGTCAATATTATCCCAGCTTCAAATCCAGTATTCAGTGATGGGTAAGAGCTTTCCTTTATACAATAGATTTACATAAATGTAGTTTTTTAAAATCATTTTTAATTCATTAAGAATTTGCACACGATATAGGCGATAGGGGGCTAATTTCCAGGATATACAAAGAACTTCAAAACAACCAAAAAAACAAAACAAACAAGCCACTCAAGAAATGGGCACGGGAAATGGGCAAACATTTCACAAAGGAACAAGTCCAAATGGCAAACAAACATATGAAAAAATGTTCCAGCTCCCTAGCAATAAGGGAAATCCAAATTAAAACATCGATGAGGTACCACCTAACACCAGTAAGATTGGCCCACATAAACAAGAACACCAACGACACTTGCTGGCGAGGATGCGGGGAAAAGGGAACCCTACTCCACTGCTGGTGGAGCTGCAAATTGGTACAGCCTTTATGGAAATCAGTCTGGAGAACACTCAAACAACTCAAAATCTGCATACCATATGACCCAGCAATAGCACTCCTAGGAATATATCCAAAACACCTGTTTTACGACAAACCAACATGCATCCCTATGTTCATTGCAGCACAATCAGTAATTGCAAAAACATGGAAGCAACCGAAATGCCCATCAGCAGAAGATTGGATAAGAAAGCTTTGGTTCATCTACTCCATGGAATACTACTCAGCTATTAAAAAAAACAAAATGCAGTTCTTTGTGGCTAAATGGGCACAACTGGAAACTATAATGCTAAGGGAAATGAGCGAATCCCAAAAGATTAGATACCACATGTTTGCCTTGATTTAACCAGTAATTTTTTGTTTGGTTGTTTGTTATTTTTTGAACCTGTCATTGATACTGTCTCAACCCAGATGTTTCGAAGAATGGAACTTGCATTATTTTTAACATATTGTTTACCCAATACTATGTCAATTAATTCCATAATGTTGTATAATGATACTGAGGCCTTGTTGGGGCTTTTAACTGACTGGATCTTTACTCTGTTAGACCTATCTTCAGACCATAGAAGGTCTCCCCAAGAGGCCACTGAACTTATCTGGACAATAAGACGCTGAACTTTATGCTAGGCATGTGTTTGCAAGCAATGAATCTCAACTGAACTTGAACTATGGTTATGCAACAAGGTGGAGGAATCCACCATGGGGGGAGGGGTATGGGAGGGGTGGGGGGAATCCCCAGCGCCTATAAAACTGTACTACATAATATAATGTAAGCAACAATAAAAAAAAAAAAAAAAAAAAAAACAGTTCCCAAAAAAAAAAAAAAAAAAAAAAAGAATATAGGTACAAGATATATGGTCTGGAAAACAACAAGATTTGAGTAATTAAGAATAATATACTAGTTTACCCTTAAGTTGTAGTACTTACACATTAGCAGCATAACATATGTTATATTACCAAAATAACTGCTATTTCATTGCTATTTCATAAACATGGAAATCAATATATCACAGCCAGCAGTGCGACACAGTGAGTTAAGTCATTGTTACAACGCCAGTAACCCAGACAAGCACTGGTCCAAATCCTGGCTGATCTACTTTCTATCCATCTCCTTACAAATGTCTCTGAAAATGTAGCAGGGTATGAATGCTTGAACTTCTGTGATTCAGAAGGGAGAATCAGATAGAGTTCCAGTTGACTGTTTTCAGCCTGCTCCAACCGTTGCAGTTGCAATCACCTGGAGAGTGAACCAGCAAATGGAAGAGTTGTTCCCGTTTTGTTGCATTTCCCTAACTTGTTTTTTTTTTTTTTAATTTTTATTTTTATTATTTTTTCATTGGAAAGGCGGATATACAGAGAGGAGAGACAGAGAGGAAGATCTTCCGTCCGATGTTTCACTCCCCAAGTGAGCACAACGGGCCGATACTATGCCGATCCGAAGCCAGGAGCCTCATCCGGGTCTCCCACACGGGTGCAGGTTCCCAAAGCTTTGGGCCGTCCTTGGCTGCTTTCCCAGGCCACAGGCAGGGAGCTGGAAGGGAAGCGGGGCTGCCAGGATTAGAACAGGCGCCCATATGGGATCCCGGGCGTGCAAGGCGAGGACCTTTAACCACTTGCGCCACCGCGCCGGGCCAGCATTTCCCTAACTTGTTATAATCCTGTTTTTCAAATAAATAAATATGCCTTTTAAAAAAAAATCAAGGTGTAGTAAATAATCAATTATTGTTGTACATTCTTTCTTTAATACCATTGAAAATGTGTCATTGACTTATTTTTTTATTTAAAGATTTATTTATTTTATAATGGAAAGGCAGATGTACAGAGAGGAGGAGAGACAGAGAGGAAGATCTTCCATCCGATGATTCACTCCCCAAGTGACAACAGCAGCCGGTGCTGCACCAATCTGAAGCCAGGTGTCAGGAACTTCTTTTCCGGTCTCCCATGCGGGTGCAAGGGTCCCAATACCTTGGGCCACCCTCAGTTGCTTTCCCAGGCCACAAGCAGGGAGCTGGATAGAAAGTGGAACTGCCAGGATTAGAACCGGCATCCATATGGGATCCCGGTGCACTCAAGGCGAGGATCTTAACCATTACACTATCGTGCTGGGCCCCTTTGACTTATTTTAGAAAATTCATTGTTTTATACAAAGTAACTGAAAATAAAAAGTTAAGGCAACCATTTTATAAATGATAATGAGTCAAAACAGCTAATTATAATCAAGGGGAAATATGTTATTTCAAATTTTAATATATGCCAGAGCTATTAAGTAATATTATTTAACAAGTGATACTATTTAATTCCCATAATTAATATTAGAAAAATTGTTTTATGGGGCTACCAATCCATAAGGGCAAGATATTAATGTGTGCAATTGTAATTACAATTTACTTACAGATGGATTATGATAGAAGAAATGTTACTGATATATATTAATTTCAAGTTAGGCATGCAGACATATATTTCAAATATTGAGTTTAGAAGTACTGAAAGGATTAAACAGACCAAGAACAGATATAGCATTTAGTGAATATTGGCTTTATTACTTACATTTCTTTTAGTGGCATTTGAATCATTAATGATCACTTTCCTTAATGGTTCTTCCCAAACTGACTACTTGTCAGAGAAAAATCACATATATTGCAAATAAATTCTTAAGATAAACACTACACGGATATTTTTTATGGTCTACTAAGAAAACACCTTTGCTGTGTGATGAGCCATAAAACTCAAGCTAAAGTGTTTTAGTTGCCTGAGGTGGGTACTAATGGGACAGCAAAATAAAGTAACAAGGTTATGTTATTTCAGGTATTATTAAAATTCACTATCAGCATCATGTGCTCTCTCTTCAGCAGAAACTATAATAGTCAAATATGTATTTGCATTACAATAAGCTTTGCATTTTCTTCCACTTTCTGAATACATAGTTGAGAGAAAATTACTTTATCTAACATGTGAACTTGGCCCCCACTTAACAATCAATATTAACACTTATGAAGGTGTTCATTGCAGTTGGAGGCTCTTGATAAATTTTATATGCTCAAAAACCATCCTTAAGAAACTAATACATATTAAATAATGAAATTTTAGAGGTGAACAGCATGGCCTCAGGGTAGTCTAAATACAAACAAATCACATGCATTTAGGTAACATTATGAAATAAATTGTTTTAAGAATTTGAAATGAGAGTATTTAATACAATAATAACTTGGGCATGGCCCGGTGGCCTAGAGGCTAAAGTCCTCACCTTGAATGGAGCAGGCACCGGCTCTAACCCCGGCAGCTCCACTTCCCATCCAACTCCCTGCTTATGGCCTGGGAAAGCACCCAAAGCCTTGGGACCCTGCACCCACGTGGGAAACCCGGAAGAAGCACCTGGCTCCTGCTTCAGATTGGTGCAGCACCGGCCATTGTGGTCACTTGGGGAGTGAATCATCGGATGGAAGATCTTCCTCTTGATCTCTTCTCTCCGTATATCTGACTTTGTAATAAAAAATAAATAAATCTTAAAAAACTACAAAATAACTGTTCGCACCTACATCCTGAAGTATAAACCATGAAACAATTTTACTTCGTTAGCAAATGTAGCTTTATTCATAATTGTAACTGCACAGTTCACAAAAGCTTATTTCACCTTCTGTATTCCAAGAGGAAAGTAATGAAATCTGTGAAAAATAGCAGTGAAATATTTGAGCACATTAAGTTCAAATCTTGAATTATTTTGTGGTTCTCTGAATTTACTGAATGATTTATAGTTTTCCTTTATTGGTTTTCAAAAGAACCATTGTCATTACACAGAATCTTAGCAAGACTAATAAAAGAAATATTTGGAAGCCTTTAGTGCTCATAATGAATGTTTTAACATTACTCCATCATCTATGCCCTTGCTATTACATTTGTAAGATTTAAATGTGGAAATCTTAGACTTCAGCTGCTGCAGACTATTTTTGCAAAAAAAGAATTGGTAAGGATTTGAGGAGGAGAGAAAATAGTGTTTTGATGAAAATAGAAGATGTAAACTCTATCTGGATGGACTTGGAATTCTTTCTTGTATCCAGTTACAAGTAATGTCTGCTAAAAACATATATTTGCCTACATTGCATGCTTTGCCCCGGTCCAAATAATCATTTTTTTTTGTCCTCAGTTTCTTGTTATACTAACATAAAAGTCATCCAGGTCTAGATCATTAATTCTGGAGGTGATAATTCTAATTACCCCTCTATTTGACTCATTTTTTTATAGCCCCGGAGGTGGTAGAAGCTATAGTGATAGCAAAATTTAAATGTGGCTTCATGGAGAAAGGTTGAGCAACCTTGTTTTAGACTTAACTGATATTCTCTTTCTTAATGTGCTGCCAAAAGGAGCGCTTAAGTACCATACTCTTAAAATAAGTTGAACTTCTTCTTTTGAACATGGATAATAGTTGCCCCTGGATTTCAAATAAAATCAAATTGAAATATCCAACATTTTAAATATGATAAATTAATTAATAAATGTACAAAATATGTACATGGAAACAGTTGAAGGAAAGGTCAGACTCCTTTCAAATCAGTCATGTGGTGCTTTTCTGTGTGGTGCAGGAGGTCCAGCTTGAACAGTAATTTTCTGCCATCAAAGACACATTTTACTGAATTCCTTTGTCATTTGGTTTCTTTTTCTTTTGCAATGTTGAGCTAGTAGCCCTTACATAGCTACTAATTTGGCTTGATGGGAAATATAAATCCCAAACAATCTTGATCCATGCAATATGCTTTTTATCTCAGCATGTTATCTGCAAATAAAAGGAAGTGATTGATTTGAACAGAAATAGCTTCTGACCGTTTAAACACATAAAAACTAATCATGGACGAGGCTTTGTACTTCTGTATTTTTATTCAAACAACTTTAAACAAACTGAACATGTAGTTCTTCACAGTAACCCCTTTGCATTAATCCATCATCTATATGTTTATAAGATTATAAGATTGCTGAAGCTCTATTGTTTTCCTTCTTTTTCCTCTTTGTGACATTAAATTAACAGTAGAGAAAGTAATTGCCGCACCACTTTGTGCTTGATGTTCTATTGTCTGCTGTTGGCCTCTCTGTACAAGTCAGTTCTACTTACATCACCGAGCAGACTGCAGCATGCATCTTCACAGCCGTTGCCTTTTGACAGTTCTTGTCTTCAATGATAGCACAGAAGCTCTCAGAGGCTCCATCAGACGGACACTCAGCTTCTATTTGTCTTTACATATGCAAACCATGTATATGTGTATATACATATAAGTGCATATTGTGTATAACTCCAGGGTATGTTGTCCCAAATCATTTGTTCCAGAATTTTAGTTATCTTAGGGATATGAACATGTTGTAAGCTGCTGATTTATAATGTGATGTGAGAAATAGTAGTGCTCTAAATGAATCCATTAAAACAAAGCAAAACAAAACAGAAATCAGTGCTGTAGTCCAGCAGCTTAAGGCACCACCGGCAACACCAAAATCCAATGGGAAACTGTTTCGATTCCTGCCTTCTTCATGACCGTGATAATGAAAAGGCAGCAGTGGATGGTCCAAGAGTTTGGGCTACTGTTACCCATGTGGGATACCCAGTTAGAATCTAGAATTACTGGTTTCAGGTTGGCCCAGCCCTGTCTATACAGTCATTGGGGAATGAAACCGAGCATATAAAATGTCTCCCACTTCCTCAGTATTCACACAATCGCAATCAAAATTTCAACAACATTCTTCTCAGAGTCGATGGAATTGTATGATAAAATTAAAATAAATAAAAATTTTTGAAAACTGAAAAAAAATCTGCCTCTTTCTCTGTTTCTCTATCTTTCAAATAAAGACTTTAAATAGGGAGGTAGGGCCTGGTGCAGTGGCCTAGCGGCTAAAGTCCTTGCCTTGAACCTGTCTGGGTTCCCATATGGGACGCAGGTTCTAATCCCGGCAGCCCCGCTTCCCATCCAGCTCCGTGCTTGTGGCCTGGGAAAGGGAGTCGAAGACAGCCCAAAGCCTTGGGATCCTGCACCCATGTGGCAGACCTGGAAGAAGTTTCTGACTCCTGGCTTAATATTGGCTCAGCTCCAGCCATTGCAGTCACTTGAGGAGTGAATTATTGGATGCAAGATTTTCCTCTTGCCCTCTCCTCCTCTCTGTATATTTGACTTTGCAATAAAGATAAATAAATCTTAAAAAATAAAATGAGAGGTAGAGGCACCATTTTATGTTAATGATGTTGTCTATTACTAAGGATTTTAGTGAAAATTGTAAAGATAAGGCAGGAGGTACAACTTTAAATTGAGTGCCCAAAAACTAAGTACGTATAAAATTTAGTCACTAGCAGTAGAAAAGAATAAACCCTAAAATGTTCCTTTCATTTTTTTAAAAAAATTATTGTGATACATATTTGTTAGGAGCAATGTAGGTGAAATAAAGGTAGGGGTAGGGGCATGGTATTCTGGGACAAGTAAAGGCAATTTACTTTAAGATTTATTTATTTTTATTGGAAAGGCAGAATAAATTTATGAAGAGGAGAGACAGAGAGAAGGATCTTCCATCTTGTTGTTAATGCCCCAGATGGCTGCCCAAAGTCAGATCTTCTACCAGGGTGCAGGAGCCTAAGACTTTGGGCCATCCTCTGCTACTTTCCCATGTCATAAGTAGGGAGCTGGATAATAGCGCAGCAGCTTGGACGTACATGCATTGGTGCCCAAATGGGATCCCAACACTTCAAGGTAAGGTTTTATGCATGAGTCATTGAGCTGAGCCCATTAAAGGTATTTGATTAATTAACATTAGATTTTTTCCAAAAGACAAAAATAATCACGATTGTTTAATTTTTTTTTGTTTTCCTTGGAGTTTAAATATAAGATGAAAAAACTGAAAGAAGAATGCAATTTTGATTCCACAAGTTCATAATAACTATACACTTTGTTATATTTTAGCATTATTAATAAAGAGACAAAAATGGAATTTCAATTTATGTTTAAAAACTGTCTTCATAAGTGACATTTGAACTGTGCGAGTATATGAAATGTGTATCTGTCGCTCAAATGAGTGAGTTTAACTTATTTTTGAAATAGCAAAATCTTCTTTTCATTCTAAAATGTTGTCCAAAATGAATTATTTTATATGCCATGGGGTGACTGGTAACATTTCTGAATATCTTGGGCAACACATATAATATTTAAATAACTGCATGTTCTTTAGTGACTCATAATTGGAGATGTTTTCTATAAACAATTGGACTAATATATGTTGTCTAAAGAAGATTATGAAATATTTGATTGTTCCAATATGCTTCCTAGATTTTTTAGATACATGAACTTGTTTTTGATTTTTACTAAGTCTCAGCTCACAATGATCTGTAGTTTTAGGAGGTGCAACAAAATAACGATGTGTTATATCTTGCTTTCTTTTCTCTCCCTTCAGTGGCAAAATAGTACACTCTTTAGAGAGGAAAACAAAACTGAATGTTGAGTTGAGAGTGTATGTTGAAACTGGCAGGACTATTAACTGTGTAATTGACTCTGCTGCCAGATGACCCAGTGGTGGTTATTCCATGGAGGAAAGGGAAAAAAAATCAGGGGAATAAAAAAAGGAGTTCTATGTCTGAACCTCGAGAGAGTAATTTTTATACTCCCATTTTCATAAAAGTGATGGGCAGATGGCTGAATCAATCTATGCTTTAGAGAACAATAAGGATGCTTCTAGGTCTTTCCAAACAGGAATTTGTCTAGACTTACTGGCTTTCTTTTAAAGATCAGTGAGATAGTACACTTATCCATGTTCAAGATTTCTAAGAAGCATATTGAAGTGAGTGAAACTACTGTAATTGTGAAGTCATCAAATCCCATATAGTTAAAATATAATTTCTCAAAAGCATTCCTTACAAAACCAGTGAAATCTAACAGCCATTTCTGCACTATCTTCTTAAACCGAAGAAAGTGCAGCCAACTAACCACTATTTAATAAAAGTAATAGCAGTTTTTCCTTTTGCAGAAAGCATTTTTCATCTACCAAGTGCCAAGAAGGAATATTAATATTGATTCAGACTCAGAGATGATTCCTGACCTCAAAAGTACTGGTGTGATTAGCTTTTATGTGCATTGGCCCATGGATTATGAATTCTGACTCTTTTCTTCAGGATGATATTTTAAATCAAAGCAATTTGAGCTTCCTATAGAAAGACTGAAAGTATGTATGTATTTAAATGTTTTTGTGCAATCCATAAAGGACAGACAAATGCTTTTTTTTTTTCTTTCACAGCAATTTTTCACAGCATTGTTGCACTTACTGAAAGCACATTTTGCCAAAATAGTTATAATGAAAATGAAGAGGTGGAACACAGTAAATATGTGTTCAATATTGTTCATCAATGTAGATGGGATGAACTAAGAGGTTCCAAAGATACGGAAACTCATTTCTTACCTTTTCAACGGACCTTTCTTGTCACAACAAAATGCTAACCAAAGATCCTGCGAAAGCCGTGTATAATACATCTGCAGTAATGGTTTATTTCTAAATCTTTTATTCTCTAAAACTTATTTATTTAAATTAGTAAATTTCAAAGTATAGATTTAGGAAAACAGTGATGCTTCCCGTTCAGCGGCTTTATTGATAAGGTGATTTGAAATGCACAATGTCTTTTAAAGAGGTGCTTTTTTGTGATTCCAACATGGACACAATGATCAAGACCGACCGTTCCACTGTTAATGTCGTTTGCGACTAGCCAGAATCACATTTCTACATTGAAAAGCATGGTGGAATGACTATATACTGTTTTGGGGCACTTCCCTAAATTTCATCCTGGTGATATACATAGTCCATACCATCCACTTTATTTATTGAGAAGTTTTAATAATGTATATTAAGGTTGAACAAGATTGTGGGAATTTCATACACCAAGATATCCAAATGCATCATTCCATTTATTAATTTTTACTGATGCTCTATTGACTAAAAATGTACAAAGTCAAAGAGGATATGCTATTAATAAGTTAAAATGTGAACGTTTAAAAGATAGATGAATATTATGTTTTTTCTATTAAGTTTAGTTGAAAATAGAGTATAATTTAAAATGTAATTCTTAAAATGTTTTTGGTAAATCTGCCTTTTTCTCCACTCTTCAAACTTGAAATGTTATCTTTGTGACACTACTGACTAAAGAATGAATTTTTCTTGTGAATGTGATTTTTGTGGCAATTCTAATTATTCTGAATCAGTTGCAGAATAATCCACCTATGGAGATTAACAAAAAGCTTTCCCTCAAAAGATGTATGATCCCAATGGGAATTGCTTGCATCCCTCAATATTTTCTTTGTTTAGAATTGTATGATATTTAAGGATTTGCTTGGTTAATTACGCCTTACAAAATGTCTGCAGGGATCTACAGGGGTTCAAACTATTTATGTATTATAATAAGCTTTTGGTGATAAAGAGCATAATTAGTCTCTCATACTTCTAAAAAAATAGTGTTTACGCATGGGGACCCTAATTGTTTTCCTTTGTGGATCATCCAGGAAGTTACAGCAGATGACATGACCCCACAAAGTACTCCCAATTACTTAGAATTTAGCAGAATGAGACAAAATTGTAAGAGGCATCTTACAGAGGAAGCCAAAGGTTGGCAGAGGTAAACAAGGAAAATTGTCTCTATGTGAATGAAACTTTCTTATGTGCAATTCAGTTGTCCTATTGTGCCAACCTTTTTTTATACCTGATCCTTGAATAATTCATCTGTCAGCTACAATGAGACTAAGGAAATTCTGAAATTACCTATGTGGAGGTACAAAGCAGACAAACACAAATTTAAGCATTTATTTCTTGGGAAAAGATACTACCGGGGAGAGGAAAGACCAGCCAGGTATCTATAGAAGCAATCGGGATGAAAGCAATATTAAGCTTCCCTCAACCCTTGGGAATCCTCAGAGATTTCCTCTGTGATACAGTGGCTTGAATCAGAACAGGACAGTAGTATGTGGACTGAGTTTGTTACTCTGTGTGATGGCCAGCTGCATTGGTTAGCATGGCATGGTATTCACTAAGCGGGCTGATTCCATTACATCAGCACAGAGTGTAATCAGTGAGTTAGCCAGCTGCACTGGTCAACCCTCGGTGTTATTCAGTGAGTTAACTGCATTGTGCTAAGGCAGGGTGATAATCATTGAGCTGGGCAGCTACATTGTGATAGCCAGTGAGTTGTGCAATTGCACTGAGTAAGCATAGATGCTAGTCAGTGAAATAGCCAGCTGTCGTGGGCTTCTGTGTGGCATCAACAAAGGATAGCAGTCGGGGAAATGGTCCATTGCACTGTATCAGCACAAGCTGGTAGTAAGTGAAGTCGCTTGCTACATTTCTTTTACAAATACTTTCACTTGATAGGTTTTCCCATGACTTTTATCCTAAGGGCTGATAGAAAATAAAGTTCTAGCCACTTGGCATCATAAAATTATTAATGTAAAGGAAACATATATTATAGTCTCATGGGAGTTGATAAGAAATATTGTGTAATTTTCACTTCCAAATTGAGTAAGATTTCTTGTTTCACAGAATAACAAACTCAATAGTCAAATTATATTTTCAAGTAGTTGAATAAATAAATGCACTTCTATGGGTCGTCTCATGAAAGAAAATTGTTTGGAGGGTAATTGTAAAATAGAATTTGTCTGATAGGTATAACTGGTATGACCAATAAAATCAGAAAACTCATTAACTAAGGAAATTTAAGAAATAAATATATTTATATATTTCCCTTTGGGGACATGGAAGTGCCTTAATTGAGGGATAAAATAGCTTGCAGAGTAAAGAAAACTAGAATGGCTAGAAAAAGAGAAACTATAGAAAATGAGATGTCTTAATATCAATAATTAGTTTTGAAGTTATATTCCATATGTCCCAATTTTCAATTTATTTAGTGTAATTTTCTTCTACTTATTGTTAGAATCCTGCTATGGAATATCTCCACACTTCTTATTGGGCAGGCAGCCAGCATATGGAAGTGCAGCTATTTTTTATCAATTATTGAATCATGAATCTCATGCCATTTTAAACTTTAAAAGGTAGTGCTTATGGAAACCATGTCAAAAAAGAGACCTAAGATGAATGTAGTTGCTCCTTGAAAACATTTTATAATGCACTCAACATAGCCAAACCATCAGTCCGTTTGTTTGGTTGGTTGGTTTGAGGCGGGGCTCTTTTAGTCTATATCCTCGGCTTACCATTTCGAATCACTTTGGTCCTTCTAAAGAGAAGGACCCTTAGTCTCTTCGTGGATAGAATATCCTCTAAAGTGTTAAGACTGAGGATAAAGCGGGAGGCAAATAATAGCATGTGCTCTCCTGTATCACTGAGATTAGAATCTCAAGTCTTCAGAAGGTCCTTTCTCGAGATACTTGAAGCACACTGCTTCTTATACTTGAAGTGTTGTACTTCCAGATATTTATTTGTATATATCCTTACCTTTTCAATGTCTTTTCTGAAATATTGGCTATTGTAACTGCAGGTTAATATTTGTATTTAATATGTTCATTGAACCACAATGATAGCTGGATTTAGCAGGTCAGTCTAGATTTTCTCACTAAATCTATTTAATGTATTTTGCATTTTAAGATAGTAAAAAACATTATGGAGGGCCCGTCACTGTAGCTCAATAGCTGGAGTCCTCAACTTGCATGTGTTGGGATCCTATATGGGCACCGGTTCTAATCCCAGTGGCCTCGCTTCCCATCCATCCAGCTCCCTGCTTGTGGCCTGGGAAAGCAGTTGAGAACAGTCCAAGGCTTTGGGACTCTATAACCACATGGCAGACCTGGAGAAGGGTCAGGGCTCCTGGCTTTGGACTGGCACAGCTCCAGCCATTGCGGCCACTTGGGGAGTGAATCATTGGATGGAAGATCTTCCTCTTTGTCTCTCCTCCTGTATGTATATCGGACTTTGCAATAAAGATAAATCTTTTTTAAAAAGTTATGGAATACCTTAAGCACCCATGCTTCATCGTTCCCATTCACTTATTGATAAATCCCCAAGTTCCCATATATAGAAGTTATAAATAAGTGAATCACAGCGTGTAGTTATGTGAATATATCCAATGTCTCCCACGTAGGTGCAGGGTCCTAAGGCTTTTTGCTGTCCTCTATTGCTTTCCCAGGCCACAAGCAAGGAGCTGGATAGGAAGCCGGGCTGCCAGGATTAGAATCTGTGCCTGTATGGGATCCCAATGCACGCAAGCTGAAGAACTTAGTCACTAGACCACTGCGCTGGGCCCAAGATGTCTTATGTATTTTAGACATCTATAAACATGTATACTGTAAAAAAATTACTGTTATCAAATATGATTTCCACTACAATATACATCTTTGAGATTTCAAATGCTCACATACTCAATGAAATTAGAAAAGTGGTTCTTTGTGTGAAGCACAAACCCCTAAGCCTTGACTGATCTTCCAAAGTCAAAGTCTGTAGGCTGTGTTCCCATCATTTGGCATAAAAGGGTATTTGTATTTATATCGTATTTCATGGCAGATTCAGTAGTTGCTAAATGTCTGTTTTCTTTCAGGAAAAAAATATCACTGCTACGTGTGTTGCTTTTTATGCTTTTAAATTTTAATCTTCACACTTCTTGCATTTCCTATGCTATTATTTCAGAGCACATTTGTTCTGAATAGCCAATTTAAATTGAATAGGTCAAACTTTCAAGCATGATTTTATCATTTTTCCTCTTTGCATTGATAGATGCAAACAAACCTGAACTTTATTTTACTTCAGCATTCAACCCAATTTAACATTTTCTTAAGGGTGCATGAATCCAAGCATCTTATTTCTTTGTCAGTTTTCTGAGCTAGGTTTCAGTTTTAGGACACTATAATTCAAAGTCTTTTTGAAAATAATTTGAACTTGGGAAACTCTAACTCCTCTTACCTTGCATTTCTTATGCTTGCTAAGTAGACATTTTCATTGTTTTAGAGACCAATAAAACTTTGAAATAAATTGTAAATGAATCTTCTTGTGAAATTCAGTTGAAATATTTGCATATACATTTGAATCCTCTCTTGAAATACATTTGCTTTCTCTCTTTTTTAAGATGTATTTATTTTTATTGGAAAGTCAGATTTATAGAGAGAAGGAGACACAGGAAGAAAGATTTTCTGTCCACTGGTTCGCTCCAGAAGTGGCTGCAATGGCCAGAACTGAGTTGATGGCGCCCATACGGGATCCCAGTGCATGCAAAGCAGGACTTTGGCCACTAGGCTACTGCACCAGGCCCCAAATGCATTTTCTAGCAACAGCTTTCATTAATCCCACAATAAAAAAAAAAATACAGATTATGAAAAACTTAGTCTGTACTCAAGTATCATCCTATTGTTCCGGTTTATCAGCTCTCAGAACAATAGGCCTAAATACCTGAGATAAATTAATACAGCAAAAATAGGCCAAAAGTGTGTACATCCTTTGATGATCCTTTGGAAATTAGCTTTGAAGATTCATATTTGAAATTTCACATAATACTTCAGAAATATTTGATTAAAAAAACATGATTTTCTTGAAGTTGGACAACAATAGAAAAATACATGACTGTACAAATCTAAATGTTTTACCTTGGATTAAAACATGTTATTAGTGCCCACGTTTTTCCCTTCGATGACTAAAAATATTGTAAGTACAAAGAATTTTGGGATACATGCTGTACATCCCTGAAGCTTTGGGTTATTCAGAAGAAATAATATTGGGACATACATAGTCTGACTTTAATGAGAACATATGGACACTTTAGAATCCTCTGCATTTACTATACAAAAGCCATGATTTAAAAGCTGTCCAATCTCCAAGTAGAACAATAGAAACCAAGTAGTTCTTGCCATGGTATATTTTTAAGTTATTATTTTTTAACCTACAAAATTTTATTTTAGCTGTTAAAGTATGATTGAAACGTTTAGATACAGAAGACAAATGTTACAAAAAATGTCCTTTTCATTTGAATCAGTGACCAAAATACACATAACAATATTCCAACTTGGGGTGGCTCCAGTCAAAAGGTGGAGATTGTGCAAGGAATGCTACTTCAACTGTGTTTCCACCTTATTCTGAGTTGAAACACCCAGGCATTCAAACTCTGCTTTACTCTGGCTTAGGTAAAAGAGCCCGGATTCCCACCCTGAATAAGTATACTTTCTGGTGATACCAAATGTGTTCACAGTGTTTATCATATTCTGCGCTCACTCTGGGGGCACTGCACGCAGTGACTCTATCTTCACTTTCTCTCTAAGGAGCTGGTGCTATTATTTCCTCCACTATTCAAATGTAGAAAACAAGACACAGAAGTAAGTAAGCTTCCTAGAAGCAGCCATCTATTAGGTGAAAACACCACACAAGCTCAGCCAGTCTGACACCAACGTGCATGCTCTTAAATCACCATTTTAGCACTTCAGAAACACATCAAACCCAGATCATATTGCACCATAGATAACAATCGAATATATCTGGGCTGCGGCTTTGTGCATCTCAGCATAGCAGATATTGAGTGGCCAAATGGCTTATTAATATGCTATACTGATCATCTGACACAGTAGGTATGCAGATTAAACAGGATTTATTTATTTTTTAGGGCTGGGGGAAGAGGGGAGGTGTTAGATTTTCCAAGACACAGGGCTTTCCATAAAAACCAGTAGATGATTTGAGGTGCTCGCACCCTTGAAATTTTTACATAGAGCACTTCTATTCACATGGTACCTACTATATTGGTCCATTTTCCTGTGATTTCGGCATGTTATTTTCAGATAAAATAAAGCTCACTCAATACGAACAAAGGACACGATCATTGTTCTTGCAAATCCACCGTGTGATTGAACTTTGGAAAAATTTGATGACACCATCAACAGAACTGTTTTACAGGAACTGCTGGAATCCATGAAAAGTCACAGTTCACCACGATCACATTTTTGTAATGTCCTTTATCAGAGGGGTCATCACGACCATGAAATGGAAGGCATTTGTGTGAGCATTACTGTACACATTTCAGGATTCAGGTCCAGACAGTGACTAAGTATTTGTAGAACTTTCCATGTGTGACTGGCTATACATTGTCATGTCTGGAATCATCACCGATGTCCAGAGATGTTTACATTGCCTCAAGTTCCGACTGAACTTGTATGGGTTCAAAGATCACCAGGGCAAGCTGTATTTCCTCACACACGATGGCTAAAGTTGTGTCCGAATTGGTTTAGTCCTTACTCCATTGAGCCAATTACTTCTGAGAAGAAACTGAAGGCCCTTAAGCCCCTCATCTTATTAACTGCCCAGTGATGACCAACAGCACCAGTGCTGAGGAAATGCACAGCCCCAACATGGATTCAAGACTCTTGTTTGAGATTCTTTCTAATCTTATTGAATGCTATGGACTAGAATGTAGTGTTAGACGTCAAGATGTTGTCCACGTCATCAAAAAGGACAAAATTGACAACTGGAGATCAAAGGTTTTGATGGAATAATCCTGTTCACAGCATCCACACACTCATTTCTTTGTTAAACAAAGACTTGTAACTACGGCTGAAGGACTATAATATTGTAATAGTACAGGGGAAAATATTGTGGCAGGGGATCGAGATATGGGTAGGGGAATGCCTATGGAAACATATAGTGAGAAATTAAAAGCAAACATACAAAAAAACCCCAAATAGCCTTTCTTCCAACATATAAGGCAGGGAATGGGGAACAGATTTTAACACTGTCTGTGAGATTATGCAAGATGATATAATCAAGTCCCATATCTTATCTCTCCCAGGCCTTATTTTATGTAATTCAAATTTTTCTTTAAAATGAACATTTGTTGTCTTATAAATTTGGAATTTCAGTAAGGCTATTCTAGTCCAGTAGAAATCCCTTCTTAAGAACCATACATATTTTGTTCAATAATTTGGGGGACTCATGTAAATGACAGACAGGATTATTTTTGACACTCTTTAACACAACCGTAAGAAAAAATATTTAGCTGGCATATTTATAACATTTCTTTAAATCTTGCTAAAATTTAGAGGTGGCGATTTTTAGCCTTGTCCTACAATAGACTTTTGCCTAGTCTACTTACTGATTCCTGGAATCTTTCAACACATTTTATAATTCCTCAAAAGCTTTTCTTAAAGATACTTAACATTTTGACAAGCAATAAACATTCCTTCAATTCATTCTGGAATTTATCCTTAAATTATCAACTTTAGATTCCCTAAATTTATTCAGTTAGCACTGATACGTATTTTTTCTCTAATATATTAATATTTTTGCCATTTGTTTGAAATGCATATGCATCATCATGCCACTGGCATCTCCCAACTCCTAAGCAAGTGGTAGAGAAATGATATACAGTAACTTCCAGGAAATTTGGAACAATTTCAAGTAGTTTATCTTGAAAGGGAAATGAGTTACATTTACATATTTATCTAATATGTTTTTGATTATGAATTAATATACAAATACTTACAATTAATCACAAGTCTTTAAATTTGTGAGTGTCCATGCATGCCTCCATCTCTCATGAGAAGTGGATTATTTTCTCAAGGATCTTTGTCAGAATAGAAAATGTGCCTTTAGTACTTATCTCATTCACATTGGAATAGAACATGTAACGATAAATATCACTTTGTGTTGGCCTTTTTAAAAATATTGATTTGTTTATTTGAAAAGTGGTTTTACCAGCCAGGCTGAAGCCAGGACCCAGGAGTTCTACTTGAATGTCTGTGTGGTAATATGTGCCTAAACACTTGGGCCATCTTCTGCTAATTCCAAGGACAGTAGGGGACCAAAAACTGGACTCTCTTTGTTTCATTCCCAGGCTCTTAAAAGGGAGGTAAATTGGAAGTTGAACAGTCAGTACCCATAGGGATGAAGATTTTTGAAGACTTTTCAAGTGGCAGCTTTACTTGCAAAGTCACAACACACACACACACACACACACACACACACACACACACACACACACATCCGAGGGGTAGAGAGAGAGAGAGAGGAAGAGAGAGAGAGAGAGAGTAAGGGCTCACAACCACAGCTCAGTCTCCTGGGCTGAACTGGCACAGAATCAGGAACCAAGGACTCAATCTGGGGACTCAACCACCTGAGCCATCACCACCACATCTAAACATCTGTATTGGCAGGAAGCTGAAAATAGAAACCGGTGGCTGGTATTGAACCTACAGCTCTAAGAAGGTATATGTACATGTGTACCTGTGGTGTAATTGCTATGCCAACACTCAACTCTGAAGGTAGTGATTTTGAGTGGAGGAATGTGATAGAATTTACAATTTAGTACAGACAGAGGAACAGAAACGTTAGAGCCTGGAAAAGGAAAGGACAGTAAGTTAACGGTTTAATGATAAATAAAAATGCCAAAGAATTTATGAAGGTGTGTTAATACAGCATGTATAAGCCTCTAGCAAAGGGAACCAGGCCTTGACAGTTTCTGAAGTTATTTTAAGATTCTGTCTTTCAGATGGGATTTTTTCACTAAAGTATGAAAAAGTTATTTATAGTATAAATGTGACATTTATAAATATGTTTTTGTGTCACAGACTGGCTAAGCTTCCATTGGAAAGGTTATATATCAGAAATATATCACTTCCAGTATAAAGTATCCACAAATATTAGTGTCCACAAAATATTAGTTGTGTTAATCTTCAATGATGTGAGTGTTATGGTCAAATGTGTTCACCGTCTTAGTACTTTCATGATAGCATAACTTACAGACAACTCTGATTTATGCAAACAAAAGCTGAAACTTATAATTAAATAGTGATTTTTTTCTTAAAAGAAAAGTGCCAAAATTGAGAAAAATGAGAATGTTTTAATGTGATATAAAATGTAGACTTTCACTGCTATTTGTGGAGCATGAAGTCAAACCAGAGGAAGCTGGTATAACAAGCAGGTCAAACTGGTTTTCTGCAGACTCAAACCCATCCCATCAGCCTGAATCAAAGACTAGTCCACTGTGCTGCTTGCTGCTGCATAGCTCTGCAAGACATTTACTGTATCCTTAGCCATGATTTAGCACAAGCAGCAGAAGACAGCCAAAACACAGGAACCCTTAGCCAAAATACAAAAACATGTGAAAGATCCCGATGAAGCTCCTGGTACCTGATTTCAGCCTGGCTCATACCTGCCCATTGTAGTCATAAGCAGAATGAGGCAGTGGGTAGAGAATGCCTCTCTCCCCCACCCTCTTTTTCTGTAACTTTAACTTTTAAATAAATAAATCTTTAAAAAAAAAAAAAGAAACATAGAATTTGAATTGCTTATCATCGCAGGAAATCATCATTAACATTTGATTTGCATTTTAATTGGCATATAATTGTACATATTTATGAGGTTTGGTGTGATGGTTCAACATACATATATATAAAATGAACAGATTACAGTTATTAGCATATTTACCACCTCATACATTTATCAGTTCTTTGTGGTGAGAACTTAAACTCCTCTCTTCCAGCTATTTCAATATTATTACATCACCTGGAATACATCTTTATTTTTATAGGCAGAGAATATAAAATTAGGGAAAGCTCATCATTTTTTCTACCTCCACACCAAAGTATATGCTTCTTGTTTCCTTTCATTTTGGCACTATGATGGGTAACTGGATATATAAGAATTGTGGTCATGATATTGACATTCGAAATCCTGATGCCAGGTTGTGTCTAAATTACAAATAACTTAATTTACTTGTTTAGCATAGCAGCAGCTTTCTAAGTAAAATATTTAACATAACACTATCCTCACACATGGCACTTTTGGGATACATATTCTTTCCATTTACTTTTCTAGAGTCAGTGCGGGAAGATGTTGTTAAAATTTTCATTCCACGATTTCTCATTTTAGCTATGATGAATTAAAGACACAAAAGAAAATAAGAAATATTGTTTTTAAAATAGATGTTCAAACCTTGGTACTTTGGGACCCTGAACACATTTAAACAGCAATTTTCCTTTGGCTTCTCAAACATGATGGCCGTGTTACTGGATTAAGAAATGATAAGGTGAAAGGGCTGTAGAGACCCTCTTATGCTTCTATTCTGAACAAGTTATTTTCGACTTGCATATGTCGTAAGGATTTTTGTAGAAATTTTTGATTATTTATTCTTCATTTTATTGCTAAAATTGATTATATGTGCATATTCCTACCTACTTTTGTTACTTGAATGAGAATTGTGAAATGTATTTCAGTTTTGCTCCAATCTAAAGTATATCTTAAGATATTACACCAATGAAGCTTTCACTGTGTTTTCAAGCATCATTAGTTAAGTTCAAAATAACTGAAGTGGCATGCTTTTAAAAAGGCTTCACACACATATGTTATTTCCAAGTATTACTAAAATGTACCTGTCCAATTTAGTAGGATGCCTTATGCAAAACTGAGAGTGACTTATCTTTCAAGGAGGCACCATTTTATATTGTTACATAACTGAGCTATAATTTCCCAATTGTATAACCATAATACTATATAATAACTAAGCTATGACAATAATAACTATGCAGACATGAGCTGGCATTTTTCATGATTTACCTTATGTAATGTTTATAACAACCCTGAATAAACAGTTACAGTTAACACAGTATCTAATTGTAGTGCCTCATACAAACTCCAGATCTGTCTGACTTGAGACAAGTTTTTAATACATTTACTCCTGTGATACAAATCATGATTTTATGCAAACAGTTTTGCTATGATTAGGGTTCTTTCGAAGTATTAACTCAAACTGACATTCTTTTCCCATTGTGTGAGTCATTTTTCAATTATCAACCTAAGGGCTCCCATAGAACACACAGAAAAAATAGTGGTTAGCAATCCATATAAAATCTATTAGTATCTTCGTGCTTCCTGGTATAACATGATTTCATTTAGGAAAGCACTCAGTGCTGCTGAAAATCAGATGTGCTTCTCAGCCTTCCTTGTGGCTGGCAATGGCGATAGTTTTAAACAATGAGATGTATGCAGAAGTAGGTAGATGGGTTTCTGGAAGGATTTTGTTAAATGGAAACATTTCATCATTATCACATCTATGAAAATGTTTGCTTTCCTTCTTCATCTAACTCGAAATAAAGTTGTGCTCACCATATTTCTGACAGCACTTTTGAGACAATGAGGAAGAGGGTAACTCCGAAAAGATGGCAGATTGAAAGGCATGTCTGCTTCTGGGCTTCTTTATGTGTGAGAACTAATCAACACCTGACGTGACATAGATAAAAGCTACTTCTTGGTATCTTTCATGAACAATTAAATAAAACTTCCACTTTATGTGGCATATAAGGTTAAATCCATAGAAAATATTGTCTGTGTTCTAACTAAATATTATTCAAATATTTGTTAATGCAAGCCCTTAGGTGGAAATTGAAGTATTTATAAAATTGTTTTGGAAAAATAATATGTAACTTACTAAATAAGCTGTTTCAATAGCATCAATTTTAATTGTATATCTATATAAACAATTGATCTACAAAGGAAATTAACTTTTCTTAATTTTACATTTCATGGTTATAGGATAAAGATAACATTTTGTAGAAAGGTTGTATTCTTACAGAAAGCCTTAAAGAAACATCAAATCAAGTTCAAGTGATAAAACAAAAAGAGAGTAAATTTGGTACTATTTAAAAGAAGTGACAGAGGGCTATCACGAAAGGAAAAATAAATTGTTGATTTACTACATAAATGCAAATATATTTTATTTAATTATAAGATTATGGCAGCACCATGGATTGTTCAATTTTTCATTCTTTTAATGTAGTTCATAGTTTTGCAGAAATAAAATAAGAATAACTTATTTCAACTCTAACTGCTTTCCTAAAAAAAAAATTGTCCTATTACTTGTACAAAATAAAGCCAAGGTGAACTTTTGTATATTGGAATGAATTCTGAAAAGGACATGCCGTTTTACATTTGCTGTTAGTGAGAATAAAAATTATAAAACAGAGCTTAGCAGCAAAAAGAAATGACTTTTTCAAAGAAAAATAACTCAAATGAAATATGAACTGAAGAGAAAATTTCTAAATCTGATTTCTTACAAAAGAAAATAAACAAGTGCAGTGATGCTTCTGTAAGATAAGTGTGGAGCGGCACAAAGGAGTTACGATACGGGAACAACTGAAAAAGGAGAAACTTGGGGTTGTTCGTAATGCCAACTATCCTCATATGGTATATTCAGGCACAACGCTCAGGGACTCACCTCTGACTTTGTTGTAGGCTTCATGTCTTTTTTCCTTGTAGCAATCAAAGAATTAGACGCTTAACAACAATGAAGTTTCAGAAAATAGACCCCTAGGACATGTGATTTTTTTTTTCAGCAACCAGTTACTGAGAGAGATTGATTGACAGATAACTCTGTGGAGCATAATCCTCCAGTCCCAGTGGTGTGCCTATAGATTTCATCAATGTTGAAGCATCTCCAAGACACTTCCACAGACACCCTGGGGGACCCTAATTGAGTCTCAGGGGACTCAGTTTAATTCATTTTCAGCCCTTGATAGTTCCAAATCTGAAGAAGCCTCTTTAGGCCTCGCAACAGCTCAAAGTTATAGAAAGGAATAACAAGAATTCAATCATGGCTAGACCGGTTGCATCAATACTCCGGTCCTAGATTGTGAGATGAGCACGACACTTTTGATTGCAGATTGTCCTTTTTCCTCTTTCTGGGGTATCTCTATTGGATTGCTCTATCAAAATATCATCAATTAAATAGCTTATAAACAGTAGATGTTTATCTGTTACTGTTGATGGCCTTGAAAATTCCAACAGGAAGGTGGTTGCATGTAATGCTTTGTGAAGACTTGCTTCTGATTTACAAATGACACATTGGTACTCTGCTCTCACATGCTGAGCAACACAAGGCAGATCTCTGGCACCTCTTTAATTATAGCACTAGCCCCCTTTATGAGGGTTCTGTCCTTATGACCTCATCGCTTCCTGAAATTCCTGCATCTTAATACCATCAAATTTATCTAAGTTTCAACATAGTGACTTTTCAGGAAGGCACAAATGCTCAGAATAAAGTCTCATCATGAAATATAGATTCCACAATTTAAAAGCAATCAAAAACAAACAAGCTGAGGCCAATATTGTGGCATATCAAATAAAGCTGCTGACTTTGTGGACAGTGGTCCACAGGTAGGTAACGCTTCAGGGCCACGCAGCTCTGCACATTAAGGACATGCTTGAGAGAATTACGTGCTGACTTCTGTACCTGGGTCATGCTATTGCATCCTGATCACTGAGCATTAGCTGGTGAACATGAATACGGAGCATGGCTATTGAAACTGTATCAGATCAATTGCTGTAATTTGACTCCCCAAGCAGTTCACTAAAAGATGGAAGCAGCAAACCTTCTAGGTTAACTTCCTCTCCTTTCTTAAAGGAGAGTAAGCTATCTGCTTTTATAATCTTTTTCTTGTGTTTGTCTCATTTCTTATTTCTTAATTGTGCATTACCTCCTTGTTCAACTCTGTTCAGGCCATTAGGATCATAGTAAGCAGTGCTGCAATAAATATGTGTGAGCTAAATGTCTCTTTGATACAGTGGGTTCATATTTTTCAGGTATTTACACAGTACTAGAATAGCTGGATCATACGGAAGTTTCATTTCTAGTTGACAGCAGAGCAGTATACAAAATTAATGAGCACAAATTGATGTCCCTAGCATACACACATAACTCCATGGTTGAGAAAGAACTCATAAGAACAATTCCCTTTAAATTAATACAAATCTTAAAATATTTTGGAATAAGCCTAGTTAATTTGTGGAATACTTCTATGATGAAAGTTATAAAACATTAAAAAATAGAAATCGATGAAGACATTTAAAAATGGTGAACCTTACCACGTTCCTGGATTGGCAGGATCAATATCATCAAAACATCCTTATTACCAAAATTAATATACAGACTCAAGGCAATCCCATTCAAAGTCCCAACAACATTCTTCTCAAGAGCTAACAAAGATAATAGGAAAATCCATCTATAAATACAAAAGGCCATGAATACTCAAAGCTACCTTGAAGAATTAAAATAATGCTGGAAGAATGATAATTTGAGACTTCATATTACAGGGCATCAAAAGACTTACACCCATACTCTAGAGCTGATGTAATTTGGCCCAAAAGAGTGGACCTGGGCCCGGCGCGGTGGCGTAGTGGTTAAGGTCCTCGCCTTGCATGCCCGGGATACCATATGGGTGCCGGTTCTAATCCCAGCAGCCCTGCTTCCCTTCCAGCTCCCTGCCTGTGGCCTGGGAAAGCAGTCAAGGACGGCCCAAAGCTTTGGGACCCTGCACCCATGTGGGAGACCCAGAAGAGGCTTCTGGCTTCGGATCGGCATAGCATCGACCGTTGAGCTCACTTGGGGAGTGAATCATCGGACGGAAGATCTTCCTCTCTGTCTCTCCTCTCTGTATATCCACCTTTCCAATGAAAAAATAATAAAAAATAAATTTTAAAAAAAAAAGAGTGGACCCCCCTCCTTATATAGAATAAAAGAAAAACAAAAAATGGAAACATTTGTCTCACCTTCCTCTATACCTCAGTCCTCCCCACCCCTAATCAGTGGCCCCCATGGACATAGATCCTTATTAACTACGTAAACAATATTAAAGTAAAAAAAAAATAATCTCAAATGATAATCTGTAAATTATAAAATGGGAACTACTATTTTTACTAGGAGTTGTAGAATTACTCTTGGGTCAGGTTTACTATGTCTCCAGATGTCTAGGAAGCACAGATTAACCAGGCTTGAGAGTGAAGTGTAAGTATTTCCCAACCCAGCTACATTTGAGCTTCTGGTAATGGCTCTGAGAGTGAAATTAGCATATGGCCAATTTGCTGGATGCCCAGAGGTTCCTACATCATGCTGATACATCTTTATCTTCTCATTAGGATTATGGCCTAAAATTTGGTTTTCTTGAGTTTGTGCCTATAATTCTTGAAACATTATAGATAAACAGATCATTTCCATAATGCTTTATTTTTTTCCCTAGAGAATGCACTGATTAGCACTGAAGTAAAATATATGTTTGTTGAATGCATCTTCATGCATCTGAAAATATGAATATGTTCTAAATGGACCAGAATTAGGACATGATTTTCTAATTACCTTTTCTCTTCAAAGTTTTTAAAATATTTTATTACAAGGGAAAGTATTAAGCAGCGTCCATTTACATGTACATACAAATACTGGTGTGCATTTGCGCTTACATTTGGGCAAACAGAGAGTATGCATGTAACTGTTATTGAGTTTGTATGAGATCTGTTTCAGAGAAATTTCAACAATATGTGTTCCTTTAGCATTGAAACTGGCTTGTAGAATACCCTGTTATTGTGTGATCTGAATGAAATGTAATTTTACATCTATTTTACATCTTGAAGTGTATTTAATGGCCAAAGTCTTCCCTCACTCTGGATAAAGCTCCACAGATCTTAGGGATCCTCTGCTCATGTGCTTAGTGCTAAAGGTTAGCCAGGACGTTATGATGACATTTTCTTTTCTGGGCTTAAAATGCCCAAACCTTTCAATAGTAAGTACTCAGAATATGCTGTAACATAAGTTATCCTTATATGCCAATTCATATAACAAAATCATGAGAAGATCAGATCAGTTAAGGGAAAAAGAAAGTGGAAAACCAATTCTGGGCCTTGAAGGTCAAGATGTTGGGATGCTGTAGATTGGAAAGTGGATGAAAGCAAGAAGTAAATTCTTGCAACTGAAGCAAAGAAGGGCTAACAAATGCTTTTGATCTTTATATTGCAAATTTATCTAGATCAAAATATAAGGAGAAAGATCTTGTGAGCAATGGGAATAGTGTCTCTAAAAGAATGAAAACAGTATTTTGGAAATGTCACTTGATTACGGATATACTAGGAATTTGAGAGCACAAGTTTAGATATGTCAGAAAGATGAGAAATGGTCTTAAAATATTAAAAAATATCCAAAGCTTTAATCACTGTGGGAAAAATTAAGTCTTCCTATGAAGGTAGAGTTTAAATACCGAAGGACCAACAGATTATGGAAAATAAGCTTTATAATATGATTGAGAAAGACAGTTTGGGAACAACACTGGTAATAGAAAATAGTAGAAAAGTAACAGATAAATGAGACTTAGAGAAGGCTTTCATGAAGGGTTGACATTTACAGGTGTTACAGGTGTTTAATTTTGTAGTTTCAGGCAAATTTTGGAATAATTACAAAAACAAGAACATGGAAGAATACATAATATAGGCAATATTTTATCTCATTTTGTAAAATATAAATTGGAACTTGTCACATGCATAAATGTATATATGTATATATTTTTTATATTTCAGTACATACTATGAAGTTCATAGTGTTTATTTGTATATTTAATGTCAATATATGCACAATCATATATTACTTGTATGAAAGAGAATAATGTTGAGATTAAGCACAGAAAATAAATTTAAAATTTTGCACCTGTTGGAACGGTGAGATTGGCAGCAATTCAGAACAGTTGAACTATCAAAACCACCCACTTGAGCAGTGCTCTCGGAGCATGCCCCACATCAGGGATCCAAGGATGAGTGGGAGGCTAGGTGGGGCTTTTCCCATTGTCTCTCCTCTTCACCAAGATACAGGAAAGAAAGAAGAGAATGTGGAAACAATGGTTTTACCCACTTTCCAGTAGCCCTTGGCCCTTTGAACCCTAATCAACTATGTAAAATTTATCAAAATAAAAATAACAAAAATAAAAATAAATTTGCAACTGTGAAACATTTTCAGCATGTAGCCTAATAGAAGAAGGTAATTTGAATAAGTGATAAATTTACTTATTCTTGGTGTTTGAAAATTTCTAAGAGATAACATGAAAAATTTGGGGTTGGGACTCCCTGATGTTGGAGGAGTAAAAGGTATTAGGCTCTACAAAAGGTGGTAGAACCTAATGATGTAACATTAATCTCACTATACACTGACTAGAATCAATGGATTCATTTGATATTACTAAAGTTCCTCACTGCTAAAATTTATGGTGAGCTTATATGGTTTACAGAATAAACTTGGATAGACAAATGACTAGGAAAAATCAAGGCAGATGCTAGATAATTATGTTAATTACATGACTTTTTGCTGTTAAATAAACAACTGTTGCTCATTAATATTCTATTTAAGAGGTCTCAGGATAAACTACATTAGATTGCTTAAAATGTAATGGGATTTTAGGTTAAAGGTTGAATTTATTTGGGGGGAATAAAATTGTGTGAGATGGAGAAGAAAGAGAAGAATTGGGGGAGATAGGAAGAGTGAGAGGAAAAGAAGAAAGACAGAGAGAGCTCATTTACACAATGGCAATACCTGGGCAGGAACAGAAGCAGGAGCTGTGAACTCAATCCACGTCCCCCACATGGATGACAGGAGCAATTACTTGAATCCATTGCCTGCTCCACTTAGGATCTCCATCAGACAGAAATGTAAACTGGCAGCCAGCGCAATATGAACCAAAACACTTCATAGAAATAATACAATATTTTGAACACTAAGTCAAATGTCTGCTCTTGCCTTTAACTTTTGAAGTTTAAACAGTTGAGTAATCTTTACATTTCCATGAAATGTGTGTTTTATAAATTTGACTATGTATTGACTTCAAAAACTGCACCAAATAAGTTTCTGTTTAACAACATTTTCCACTGAATATTTTTAGTTTTTTCATATTTCTCATTATAAAAATTTGTGTTACATCAATAAGTAAAAGGGGAGAAAGCAGCTCAAGAAATTCAGGTAAAACTATTCTGACACTTGACTCTTCCTTCAGGAGCGCACCTGCATTCGAGCTCAAAAAAATCTCACTTTTAAGTCTAATGCATTTAGCATTAAGAAGAAAAATCAGCGGAAATTTAATTCTAATCACATAGTAAAATTGCTTCTCCCTTATTTCTTTTTGATCTTACTCATATAAGGCAGTGTCAATAACTAGCAAGTATTGAACTCAACGTAAGTGAAAATCCACCATTTTTCTAAGATATTGTAGCATTCCCTTTGGAAATATGATCAAATGATTTCGGGGAAGCATGTTTGGGAAAAGACCTGATTTGGGGGGAACTCTGAGTATGAATTTAATTAGCACTTTGCTGCGTATCATTGCTTTCCTTCTGGGATTATTTACGTTGCACTCACCTCTATAACCCCTGATGAATAAACTTACAGCAGTTTCATTCTAGCTACTCAGGAACTTCACAACCTATTTCCATCATCTGCAATCAGTGACTATTCAGGGTTGTTGACGAGATTGAGATAGAATGTGTTATTCTACAAAGGGATAATACATCCAGGACACACTTCATGTTTATATTTTTTCAATGTAAATCTTTGTCAAGAACAAACAACGCTTCGGCATTCTTGGTTTTTAGAATTTGTTTCCCACATGAATATTACTTTGTATTAAAGTATACATTGCAATTTTTAAAAATAATCTATTTATTTGATGGTGATTACAGGGTTGACTAGGGTGGGAAGGAACAAAGATCAGGGATAAGTTGGGGAAATCATTGTCTCTAGGGGAAGGGGAAAGATAAAGGGAAAGCCACACTCATCCTCCCAAATGGCCTAGTACGCAAAGAAGGGGAACCACCACGTGATATGGACCCAGGGTCTTGTTTTAATGTGTGTTCTGAGGGTTCTAACCAAGTGGTTTGGATAGTTCTGAAATGCTGTCAGTTTCACCAGTCCAAGGGTGAGGCAACACTCCCAATATCCATTGGCTGCCATAGTTGACCTCAGGTGCCCATTCACCCAGATATTTGCTGTCCTTGTTTGCTGAGGTAGTTGTCCAATTTGCTCTGTTCTCCTTCTTCTGTGACAGTATCAAATAGGCTTCCCCGTTCTCCATGTGCATCAGGGTCTGTATTCACTCCTGTGCCTTTTTCACTTGTGGGTAGGATCAAGGACCAGAGCCAGGCGAGGTGAGCCTCACCAGCATCCCTGGCCCTGGGGCTCAAGAATCCAGCACCCACCTTGCATGTGGGCTTCAGGACTCAGGCCAGGCAACCAAAGCCCCACCGACTCCTCTGCCACTAGGGCTCATGGACCCAGCACCCACTGCTCAGGCAGGCCATGGCACCCAGACCAGGTGACATGAGTCCCAGCAGATCCACCATCCTCTGGGCTCATGAACCCAGCACCCACCTTGCAAGCAGGCCCCCTGCTCCAGGCCAGGCGACCACAACCCCAGCAGATCCTTTGTCCCTCGGGCTGGCAAACTCAACATCCACTAGTCCCAGGCTGGCATGGCTTGCTTCACCTCAGTATCCATTATCATGTTAACCCAGGGTAAACAGCTGCTGTTGTGGTTTGACCTAGTCCTTCCTGCACCCTATCCTGGCTCTCAGATGTGCCACTGGATGTTATGAACTGGCCCAATCAGATCTGGCCCTAGACCTGATCCACATTTATTCCAGTGTGTACCATAACCTAGCATGATCAGGGTTGCTCCTTGACTTGGTTCTTGTGTGCAATTACATGGGCTGCATCCCTACAAAGGAGTTTCCCATGCTCCACTGTTGGATCTCCTCCAAGTGGAAGATCTCAAACACATCAGTGGCCCAGGTTGGCTATGTCCTGACAAGAACAGTGGCCTTGCTGAACCAGCCCATACCCATTCTGGTTCTTACTGTTGTGTGTTGCAGCCTAGCCACACTTGGTTTGTGCCCAGACCCAACTTTCATGTGGTTCAACAGGAATCAAGACCTAGTCCAGCCTGTTCTACACCCACCTTGGCATTCATGAGCACTAGTGGGTGCTGGAGTGCAGCCTGGTCTGTCGCTCCCAAGACCCAGTCCATGTACTCACTGATCGAGCCTATAGCCAGGTGCAGGCCAGGCTACTACTCTCAGTCTGGCTCTTGTGCTCACCAGTGGAAATCCCAACCCAAGTGGGGCATCCCCTTAGTTCCCCAGCCAGGCCTGTTCCCACCCACAGTTCTTGGGTGTGCCAGCAGAGATTTCAGTTTCATAGGACCACCCCAATTCTGAAGCTAACCAATGAGATTTGTATTTCAAAAGGGTGTCTCCCACAAACCCCACCCCACATAGGAACACATTGTGATTTATTGCCACTGATTACTCCACCCATTTGGCTTGACTGGACTTCACATGGTGAATAAGTGAAACATTGACTGCATTTTTGTAAACATTACATCACTTCATGAATATTTGGAAAAGTCAGGGCGAATGCCCTCTATGTAATACGTTCTTTTTTGGTGTCAAAAAATATTAATCAATGCAGACACACCTGTTACTTTGAAGTGAAGCCAATATTATTGATTTAAGAGTTCAGCATGTGCAGATGCTGCTAGGGGTCTCTCTTGTATCAATTATTATGGAAGTCCGGTCTTTTTTTAAAAAAAAGGCACTGTATGTCTTAAATCAACCTCAGTTGGTGATGATAACACAGTCATAAGACTTATCCTTTGAATAAATAGAGGGTAAGAGACTGTGAATTCTATTTTTTCTATGACCATGTCAGTTTGCTAGGATAACTGTTTAATTCCCCAGATCTAGAAGATTGTAGAATTAATATTTGAAACTTAATTCCACAGCAGTCACTGCAACTGTATTATGAAATATGGAAGAGGAAAATTTGCATTAATATCTGTATTATTTTAACAAGACTTCACACTAGGCTGATTTTTTTTTTAATTCTAGTTTTCATAGTAACTCATAGTTATCTGGGTTGAATACCAAAAATAGAGGTGGCTATCTGTGTGGCTTATTATAATTGCTACTGATAATAAGAAAAGTGATGCATATTCAAATAATTGAGGTTTACATTTTACCAACTAATACCAAACAAATTTAAATTCCTTAAGTTGGAAATGTATTGGGATGTATGGTTTCTATATGGTTCTGCAGAATCTTGGCAGAACTTTTCTTCCTATGTTTTTAAAATATTTTTGTACTTATTTATCTGAAAGGCAAACAGACAGAGAAATAGAGATACAGGTAGAAACAGAGATGGACAAAGAGAGATTTTCTGGCTGTTGATTCACATCCAAATACCTGTAATACACTGCAATGTGCCAGCAAGATGTTACACAGGAACTCATTTCTGGTACCCTGTCCGACCTGCAGGACGCGACACTCAAACCCTGAGAGTGGACTGGGAATGCTGGGCTGCTAGACTCAGGGCTGCTGGACCAAGAAACACACAGACATGCGTACTTGGTGGAAAAGAGTGCCTCTTGCTCTTTATTTTTCTCCTCATATATAGACCTTCTTGTCTAGGGGAGGAGGGGAGGAAGAGAGGTTTCCTGGAACTAAACAGGGAAGGAACTAATCACCTATATTGGAACGGGAGGATCTAATCATCTATATTGAAACAGCGGAGGAACCAATTATTTGAACAGGAACAAGGGTGGAGGTTCTGTTTTGCTTGCTTTGCACAGGATGGACTGGCCGCAATATCCTGCTTGCTGTGGTCCTGCTTGCCCAAGGTAGGTGTTGCAGTGCAACAGGTACTCAGGCATGTCAAGTCTAAGGCCCGTAAGTCTGTGGCTCCGAACAGTACCCCAAATAAGAAAGAGGAACTCATGGTATGCATTGTCCACAAGTTGCATCTAAAATACTGGAATTCAAATCCAGGTGATCCAAAATGGAAAGTGTCAAACACCTTTGTCTGCTTTCTGAATTTCTGTATTTTGGAATAACTTAGATACAAATTTTTTCTTCAATTATTAAATCAGAGTTATCAAAAATGTATTTGGCAACTAAAATTCAACATTGCAAACACTAACTTATCTTTGTGCTTTTTCTCTAATTCATAGAGAAGTAAAATTAGAGATAAATTGAAACTAATTTCAGAGGCCAGCATAGTGGCATGATGAGTAAAGCCAGCACTTGAATACCAGCATACAATATGGGCACCACTTTGTGTCCCAGCTACCCCGTTTTCAACACACCTCCCTGCTAATGCAGGGAAAGCAGCAGAATGCGGTCCCAAGGCTTGGGCCCCTGCCAACCCTGTACCAGATCAAGTGAAGTTCCAGGCTTCTGGATGTGATCTGGATCACCTCTACCCATTGTGGCAATATGGAGACTTAACCAACAGATGAAATAACCTCTGTTTTACCCATGACTTTGACATTCAAATATATAAATACTTACTTTAAAAAAAACCTAATTTCGTCTAAATGTGTTGGGTATTTGTATCATTTTTAACTTATTAATTACTATGAGCTTAGTAACATTTCATATTTAAATTCTATTATATTTTAGTCACATGTTGGCACTGAGGTGTATTCTAATGAGCAAATAAGCCATAAACACTGATTATCAAGACTGTGTCTTTTATATTTATGCTAGGAGAAACAAATATAAATCTGATATAATTTCAAATAATGAGTTTATCAATATTAGTGAAAAAATTAAAGAAAGTTGTGGATGAGATTTTACCAAAATGCCATTATAGATGGTAAGATAAAGAGAATTTTAAGGAGGGATTAAATAAAATTATGTTTTTTTAAGATTTATTTATTTTTATTGCAAAGTCAAATATACAGAGGGGAAGAGAGAGAGAGGAAGATCTTCTATGTGATGATTCACTCCCCAAGTGACTGCAATGGCCAGAGCTAATCTGATCTGAAGGCAGGAGCCAGGAACTTCTTCGAGGTCTCCCCCGTGGGTGCATGGTCCCAAGGAATTGAGCATATTTCACTGCATTCCCAGGCCATAAGCAGGGGGCTGGATGGAAAGCAGAACTTCTGGGATTAGAACCAGCACCCGAATGGGATCCTGGTTGCCTTCAAGATGAGGACTTTGGCCTCTAGTCCACCGCACCAGGACCAAAATTATAATTTTTTTCCTAACCTATTATTCTGTAATTAGGGGGATTCAAAATTGCCTATATACATAATCTCTCAAGAGCATTGAAAATATGTAATTATAACATACTTATATACAAGTTATTTATATAGAAATGCAAAATATTTGGGGGCATTTTTATAGGGGGTATAATACTTTGTGAAGTTCCAAGACATTTTCACAATAATTATATGTTATACAGTTCTAATTTAACACAATTATAAAAAGAGAAATATTGAATGATACTCTATCATGTTTTAGATACTATGAAGTTTTAATGGCTATTTGGCTTGTATTAAATATATATATATATTTTTTAATTGGAAAGGTAGATATACAGAGAGAATGACAGACAGAAAGAAAAATCTTCCATCTGCTGATTCACTCAGTGACCATCACTGCCGTAACAGCCAGAGCTGAGTTGATATGAAGCCAGGAGCCAGGAACCTCTTTTGGGTCTCTCATGCAGGCCATTCTCTACTGCTTTCCCAGGCCACAAGCAGGTAGCTGGATGGGCAGTGGCGTAGAAGGGACACGGACCAGCATCCATATGGGATCCTGGCATTTGCAAGACAAGGATTTAGTTACTAGGCTATTGCTATGGGCCCACGGCTACTATACGTTAATATATCTATGATGCTTAATACATAATGTTACTTATAAAGATATTATTATCTAAACGTTGCAACAACACAACACCGTACACTTTGATTAACCTGGAGACATTAGCATACTATTAGTTAAACACTACAATAATCAGAAATGTTAGCTAACAAATCAAATTTTCGCAAGCCAAATTGTTGAAACTTCCTGTACTTGTTCTTTCTTCCAATAATACATACACAGAGTTATTATCGCTAAAAAGATGAAATTAAAAAACACATTAAACAGTGAACTGAATCATGATACAATAATGCAACAAATCTCTGATAGCATATCTCTATACCACCCATTAAATATTAAGCACCCTATAATTTTATTCTCCAATATTCAAAGATATCTTAACTCCTTTTAGTTTAATCCCTTAAATGAAACTTTCTTAAGTTACATTTTTAAATGCCCTGAATTAATTTTTCCAGATTGTACCCTATCTTGTAAAGTAGGTGAAGCATTTCATATTATTCTCATTTGGTGGTGAAAACAGGGATAATTTAAAAACAAACCAGCATTGGGCCCAGCGCGGTGACGCAAGTGGTTAAGTCCTCGCCTTGCACGCCCTGGTTCCCATATGGGCGCCGGTTCTAATCCCAGCAGCCCCGCTTCCCTTCCAGCTCCCTGCCTGTGGCCTGGGAAAGCAGTCGAGGACGGCCCAAAGCTTTGGGACCCCGCACCTGCGTGGGAGACCTGGAAGAGGCTCCTGGCTTCGGATTGGCATAGTATCGACCATCGAGCTCACTTGGGGAGTGAATCATCGGACGGAAGATCTTCCTCTGTCTCTCCTCTCTGTATATCCGCCTTTCCAATAAAAAATAATAAATAAATAAATAAATAAATAAATTTAAAAAAAAAACAGCATTCACCTTAAGATCTAATAGAATAAAACTGCTTAGCCTCAAATATAAAATTCTTCACTATTTGCTTCCAACTTAACTTTATCAGCCTCATTTACATTTTGCTATGTTTTGGAAAGGATTTTATGGTCTTGTTAAATAACTTTATTATTCTCATCTTGTTTGACATTTGCTCATGTCCCAGGCTTCCAGGGATTTGCTGATGTTTCTTTCCATGGATTGTTATGGGAACAGAACACACGGAAATGTAACTTATCTTTAAGTAGATGTGCCATCAGATTTTTCCTTCAAGTCTGATTTATCACTGAAACATTTATTCTGATAAGATTTAAAAATAGGATTTGTTTTCCCTCTCATTTATTAAAAGATGTTGAGCAAATTCTTACAAATGATCACCACACTGGAGTTAGAATAAGTAGTAAAAATAGATGCAAATATGAGTCCTTCAAAGTCTTCATATTCACATTATCTGCCTCGTGTCTTGTCTTATCATGCACAGTTTAGCCATTTCTCTCCTGGATCATATGAGAGGCTTCAGGAAGCAGGTGAGCATCTCTAGCTCATGATTTTATCTCTAGCATTGTCTGCTATCTCTGCCAAGAAACAGCTGTGCACTCTATTTTAAAATGAATAATTTGTAGCTTACAAATTATGTGCATCTCAAAACTAAGGGGTCACAAATCAAAACTTAGATTTTTCTACATCTAATATTCTCTATTGAATTGTGTAGACTCCAGGAGACATCGTTAGAGAAAGTCGTCATTCCACAGATCTGTGATCCAATAACTTCCCGAATGCGATGCATGGTACTAATTACTTTGAAACATATAGTTTAGTGCCAAGTATAAAATAGCTTTTTGCTCTATTTCCCAATGAATGTCTGTATTTATGAAAAGACTGAGGTAGGAGGAGAATTGAAATCAAAGCTAGGCATCCTATTAATATTTGGGCATCACTTCTAGAATCCTAATCATTTGACCAGATCGTAACACCTCTTTTAATTTTTAAATTAGTTGCCAGGGAGACTGAAACTGTGGCTTCAGCATCCTTTGTCCAAGTACCAGACAGTGTTTTGGCTGATTTTTTGTGATCCAGCTGCCTGCTAATGCACCTGGGAAAGCACGGGAAGATGGCCCAAATTATTGAGACCCAGCCACCCACATAGGAAACCTGGATGGAGTTCAGAGACACAGCCACCCACATGGGAAACCTGGATGGAGTTCAAGGGCCCTGCTTTCAACTCAACCACACCCTTTCATCTTCTTCTTTTCTTTTTTATTCATGTAAAAAAAGAGACATCATGCATTCCATAAGTACAGTAAATAGTAAGAGGATTTGGGATGAGTGACGCAGTATTTAGAGCATCACATTTTTTTTTCTTTTTTTTCAATCTGTCACTCTGCCTTTCAAATACAGAAAACAAAAATAAATTATACATTCAGGAACACACAGGAGAAAAGAAAGAGAGAAAGAGAATGGTAGAAAGAAAGAGGAAATAAAAAGAAAAGAATAAAGGAAAGGAAAGGAAGAAAGTTAGAGAATAGTAAGCAAAATCAGCCATGATACCTGGAATGTTTGCATAATGAACAAATATCACTATACAAACTAAGGAAAACGTCAGTTAAAAAAAAAACAAGAAAGAAAACAGAATTAAAAGAAAAAGCTGACAAAAGTCAAAGAAAATGAATTAGTTCACATCTCACTGTAGCTTCAGTGGGACTGATGCATGTAAAATAGATATCTATATTGGGGTTTGCATTACTTTAAATAAGCCACTCACTCACTGAGCACTTGTATACATGCTTTACCTAAATGCTGTAGGGCTCACACACTCAGATACAGCTGTTGGTTTTAAACACACTGGTAACTGCATAGCTGGAAGCGATCACAACTGTCCTGGGAAATGAAGCATCCCATGGGGAAGAAGCTCCTCTATGTTTCTAGGGCTCAATCATGCACAAAATACGCTTCTCTAGCAGCAGCTTCTGAGATCAGGCAAAAAGACAAACATTTTTAAAAACCCTGAACATTTACAACAAACTTCTCCACATATTTCTTTTAGATAAATTATTGATGATTGCACACAGCATATATACATAAAACATAGCTGAATTTCATAAATATGTATACATTTATATATAAGTTTAAAATAAGTCAACATAGATTAATACGATTTGATTTAACAAAGTAACATATAAATTTACAAGTAGAATTTATGTCCTTTTTTGTTTCTTAGTAAAAACAGATGCAAGCCTTTTATTAAGATGTTAATAAGTTTTTAACATTCCCTAAGATAATTGTGGGAAGAAAATTTGCTCCAAAATTGAAGTGACAATAATCAGAAGGATATATTAGAGAAAAGAATCAGAGCAGCTCAACTCAGCATTTCTGTTTGTTTGTTTCTTTAAAATTTTGTTTGTTTATTTATTTATTTTATTTTGACAATCTTTACAGAGCTAATTAGGGTAAAAAGGTTCAAGGGCTACAGGAAAGTGGGTAAGACTATTTTTTTTTCCATATTGTTTCCTTCATTTTTAAAGGGGGGTATTAAGGGAGAAGGCCCACCCAATTTCCCACCTTTCCCAGGACGCGGATGTAGGGCATGCTCTGAGTTTCTTGCTCAGGTGATTTTGATATTTCAACAGTTATGAATCACCGCCGATCTTGCCACTCCAAGCACTATGAGGTCTTTGAAGAATCCACTGATTGACATAGTCCAACATAGAGTCTTCGTTTGCCCCGTATTTCGCTGCCAAGATATGGCTGAGATAGTCGGTTGACCTGTTCTGTCTTCTGTCTTTTCTTAGTTAGGGTTCTGAGTTCAGCATTTTGATTGGGGAGATCTCCAAAGAAACTTTGTCTGAGGCGTGCTCAAACCGTAAAAATTTTATTTTTAACATTGTTTACCTAGTAGAGGGATGCACAGCTATGTGTGTCTCATATTAAGGTGGGGAGTGTACAGATCTGGAAGAACAAGGGTGAAACAGATGTTTAATTTTTTTGTTTCTTTTTCTCCTGTATCAGCAGAATTGGAGGAAGGGGGTGAGCACACTCCTTGCTGGCAAACTATATCAGAACCAGTGCGTGGGTAATGGTCTTTTGATGTCATCCTAGAGATTTTAATGAGGGGAAGATGTTTTGAGGGTGTTACTTGAATGGTTTTGATAGTTCTGAGCTATCCTTGGTTTCGTTACAGCAGGGTTCAGAAAACTTTTCCAAGGTTTATTTGTTGAGCAAGTCCACTTTAGTGCATCCACAGGCCCAGAAACATATTGCAAAGCTTGGCCAGGAGAATGTTCCAACTTGTTTCATATTCCATCCTTTGCTGAGGCTCTCAATGTCCTCTGAACATGAGCTAGCTGTCATATTCCCCATGTGCATTTTGGTATGCTGACTAATGCACAGACATAAGCAGCTTAGGAGGTCTAGTCTCAATAGATTCATTCCAAAGTAATACCCATTCCAAGAACCGGGTCCTGTACATCCTGGATAGTGGTTCAACCCAGTCCAGCATGGCCCACCTGCAGTCTCAACTTTCACTGGTGAATGTTTCAGCCTAGCCCAGTTAGACATGACCCACACATCCTCCTGGTTCTTGTGTACAGCAGCAAGTCCTTCAGCCTGCCCAAGCCTGGCTTGCTCCACAAAAGCTGAGGAGTACTGCAGCCTTGCTGGCATGGCCTTTTCCCATTCCAGCTAGTGTGCTCCAAAGCTGGGACTGTGACCTAGCAGGAGAGCCCCCAGAATTCCTCTATAGACACAAGAACAAGTGCCATGTCCTGCTCATCATTGTCTGCCTTCAGTTCTAGCCTTTGCATGTGTCAGCAAGTGCTGCCTCCTGACCCAGCCCAGCCCCATCCCAGTCCGTACTCCTGTGTTAGGTGGGTTCCCAGTAGGTGAGTCCCATGGTCCAGCCTGGTTTATCCTATTACCATGCACAGGTCCCCTACAGAATTTGTCCCAAGATCTGTTTCCCTTGCATTCTGGTGGGTGCTGTGGCCCAGCCTAACATGGCACACTCTATGCTCTGACAAAGACACATTACTGTGCCCTAGCCCACACAGGTATTCCCCCATAACCCCATGTCCCACTTCTCTCATGTGCCTGGCAGATGGCAGAAGTTGCTAAAATGCCCAGCCCAGGTCTCCCATGTGACTGGGTGCATTGTTCTAGTCCAGATATGCCCTCCAGTTTCCCTCTCTAGGCCGTTCCATCTCAATGAATTCACCTACCTGTGGGTACAGAGGCTGGGTCTGTGGAAGCCCCAGAAATCATTATTCCCCTATGGAACATGCTGTCAGCCATCCCCACTCCAATGTGTTACCAGACCGGTAGCGCCAGGTAATCTGCAGGATCACCTCCCTTCCTAGGTGGGGTGGGCTGTCCTGGTCCAGGTGTCCTTTCGAAAGAAAGAAAGAAAGAAAGTGATTTGTTTGGAAAGTCAGATGTACAGGGAGGAGATTCAATGGAGAGAGAACCATTCTCCATCTGCTGATTCACTCCCTAAGTAGCTGCAAAGGCCAGAGCTGCACCAATCCAAAGGCAAAAGCAAGGAGCCTCTTACAGATCTCCCACGTGGGTGCAGGCTCCCAAGGTTTTGGGCTGTCCTTGACTTCATCCCAGGCCACAAGCAGGAAGCTAAATGTGAAACAGGATTGCTGGGATTAGAATTGGTATCCATATGGGATTCGAGCATTCAAGGTGAGGATTTTAGTCACTAGGATACCATGCAGGGCACAAGAGTGCCTTTTAAGATGGTGAATTTGGGCCCAGCATGGCAGCCAAGTGCCAAAAGTCCTCACCTTGTAACCACCAGGACCCCATATGGATTCCAGTTAGTGTCCTGGCTGCTCCACTTCCCACCCAGCTTCCTGTTCATGGCCTGGGAAAGCAGTAGAGGATGGACCAAAGCCTTGGTATCTCGCACCTGTAGGGAAGATGCGAAAAAACTCCTGGCTGCTGGCTTCAGATCAACTCAGCTCTGCCTGTTGAGGCCACTTGGGAAGCTAATCAGTAGATGGAGGAACTTTGTCTCTCCTTTTGTGTGTTACTTTGAATTTTTAATAGAAATAAATAAATCTTAGAAAAAGTTTATAATGCTGAATCAATAATGTCTTTCCATACACTTGCTATGGTAATATAGTGATCCTATTTATTTTTAAGATAAATGGTAGACTAGGTTCACTAGTCAACAAGAAAATACAAATAAAAGTGATAATGACATTTCATTTCATTCTAATTAGAATAGCTGTCATCTAAAAAGCAGAAAAACAGTAAATGTTGTAAAGAATGTGAGGACAAAGATACCTCAAATCATTGTTGGTTTATAAGAATGTAAACTAGTGCAACTATTATGGAAGACAGTATAGGGTTTGAACAACTATCTGAAAATGGATCCACATATTCAAAAATTCATTGGTTCTATGTGTGTGGACTAATTGCTGGACTCAACAGTCTGTTTCATTGATCCATGCATCAGTTTTGACAGCTTGTACTGGTATGCTTTGCATTCAAGTATTATAATGCCGCCAGCTTGAACTTTTAATAGTTCAGGGTTTCTTTGGCTATTTTGGATTGTTTCTGATTCTGTACAAACCTTTGATTTTTTTTTTTAAGTCTTTAAGGAATTTCAATGGTATTTTGACAGACACTGCAACTTTACTAAATTGACTTGTCAGTTCTAAAAGTTTTTTTTGTGTGTGTGTGAAATAGTTTTTTCACATACAATCTCATGTCATCTGAACAGCATGGGTATTTTGACCTCCTCTTTCAAGTTTGGTGCCCTTTATTTCTTTGTCCTTTCTAACATTCTTTCTGAAACTATACCGAAAAACAGTGGTGAAAGTAGACATCCGTGATTTGTTCATATTTGAGGAGAAGTGCTTTTAGCTTTTGTTTTTCCACACCTAATTTTTCATCATTGTTTTCTCCATGTCTATGGAGGTGATCATGTTACTTTTGTTTTTCCTTATGTTGATTATCATGTTTGTTGACAGGCAGATTTTGAACCACTCTTGCATGTTTGGAATAAATCCCACTTGTGCCTGATGAACATTTTTTTATGTTGTTTTAGAATTAATTCTGTGGTGTTTTTTTGAGAATCTTTGTATCTGTATTCTTCAAGAATATAGACTTATACTTTTCATTGTCTTTTCTGTTTTGGTGTCAGCATGCTGATATCCTCCTAAAGAATACATTGGCAGATTTCCATCCTGTTTGTATTTTGCAATTTTGAAAATTACTCATTTAAACAGCTTGTAGAAATTCAGTGGTAATGGCATCAGGTCTCAAACTTTCTAACTGATGGGAGACTTAATTGTTATAATCTCATTGTTTGTTGAGGGTGTCTTTATGCTGTCTGTATCTTCTTGAGTTTTTTAAAGATTTTTAAAATTTTTTTTATTGCAATATCTGTATCTATCTATCTATCTATCTATCTATGTATCTATCTATCTAAACAGAGCGGAGGAGAGATAGAGAGGAAGATCTTCCATCCAATGATTCACTCCCCAAGTGAATGCAACAGCTGGTGCTGCGCCAATCCAAAGCTAGGAGCCAGGAACTTCCTCCAGGTCTCCCATGACAGTATGGGTCCCAAAGCTTTGGGCTGTCCTCAACTGCTTTCCCAGGCCACAAGCAGGGAGCTGGATAGGAAATGGGACTGCTGGGATTACAACTGGTGCCCATATGGGAACCCAGGCATATTCAAGGTGAGGACTTTAGCTGCTAGGCACTGCGCTGGGACCCTGACACTTCTTGATTTAATTGTTTTGCTTGCTTTTTATTGTTATTATCATTCCATGAAAAGTTCTTTGTCACAGGAATTCTTCACTCCATTTGTGTACCTTCCTCACCTTTTCTCTCTCCCACCATTTCCCAATATTGTCATGGTAGTACAGACCTTTAGTAATTGTTAACTATTTTAACATTCTGCTATTTAAGAATATAGTGGCATTTTATTATAGGTGATGATGGAAAATCCAGTATGTTGACCTAATGTTTTTAGATGATGTATATTCAGGTATGTTCTAGGTTTTTCCATATTATTCATATATTTTTTTCAAAATACTTTCTTATTATCCTTTTTATTTTAATGGGATGAATTGTAATAACTCCTTTTTCATCTCTAAGTTTATTTTAATCTCTTTTTTATTTTGTTTGTTTTCAAGTCTGGCTTAAAGTTTGCTCAGAATTTTTATCTTCTCGAAAAACAGCTGTTATTTTATTGGGTTTTCTGTTGATTAGTTTTATTCTCTTCTGATATTTGTTAATTATTACCTTCTACTAATTTGGGACTTGATGCATTATTGTTTTTCTAGATTTTTCCAAGGTGTATAATCAGATCGTGTATTTGGTATTTTTCTGTTTTAATAAAACAGTTAATGATAAAAAAATGGTTCCTAATGATACTTCTTCTGAATCCCACAATTTTTTCTGGTATGTATAGCATATTTTCATTCCTCTTAATTTCAATAAAGTTTTGATTTTCCTTTTACGTCTTCAGTGGCCCACTGATCAATCTGATGCAGGCTGTTTAGTTTCTGTGAATTACTCTGCTCTAAACGAGAAGAATAAAGCCTCAGTTTCTTGACTCATTAAAGTGCCGTGATGAATCAGATTTGTAGAGTCATGCAGCTCATCTCTGCCCAGTCTTGAATTGAAGTCAGTGGGGATATTACAGTGTTCAAAATCTGTAATTAAGTTCATTTCTCATAATACACTAATGATAGAGAATCTATTACACTCTGAATCTACGTCTGAAACCAAAATGATGACATTTTTTAAAATTTCAAATATTGTCTATTTAAAGATAATAGCATAATGCTGAAAATAATGAAATGTTCTATCATTTAAGATGATTTCATATTTTTATTTGATTGAGGTTTAAAATTATGCAATAGTTAGACTTAGCACGTAAGATTCATCAGTCCTTTTCAAAATTTGTTTTTAGTGTTTAGAAATTCTTCACACTTTGCTTATCAATTTGCCTTATAATTTTGTTCCTCAAAACAATTTTGATTTAAAATTTCCAACTAAATGAAATAATTTGCTATAATTTTTGTCAATAAGTTTTAGTCTGGGTATTTAAAACTTCTTAAAAAATGAAATTAATGCCTTTTGATGTCAAAGCTATACATTAAGTTTTAGGTATTTTCTTTTAAATTTCTTTTTTTTTGTTTTTTTTTAATTATGTGTATTGACCTATTCACACATATGCTGTGGGAAAATATCTATTAATTGCTGGGTTTTATAACTAAATAATCTTATTTTCAGATTTATTTATGCCAGTAAGTATCATTAAAACACAAAAATTTAAATATATAAGCTGTTCTCTGCCTTGATGTGTTGGCTGTCATTGCCAGTAGCTAAGTCAGTATTAAAAAAAATTACACTGTAACAAATGCTTTAGATCTGACTGTCATGATTAACAGAGTCACTGTGACTGTTTTAAAAGAATTAGAAAGGTTAGATTTAACACCATCATTAGCAATTAGCTATTGCAGAATAAAGCGCATATGATACTTAGTGTGATGTGTGGTCATTTAATAACTTTGCCACACAATTAGTTCTTAACAACCAATTGAAATCTGCATAAATCTAGGAAATGATCACGTGCAAAATGTTCAGTGTTTTTTTCATCATTGGAGCTTTGCATCAGTTGTGTTCCTCATAAAATATCTTCTTATTCCTGAAGTGATGGGTTTAATAACATGTTTATTTATTCTTTTTCAATAATTCAACTTAGAAAAACATAGATTACTGTTAAAAAATAGTCACTTGGGGATGGTGATCATTTGACACACTTGCATCTTATTTTGTATCTATCTGACCCAGCTTATGGAGACATATTCTGGCCGCTCCACTTCCAAACCAGCTCCTCATTATCGGACTGCAAAAAGCAGCAGCAGATGTTTCAAATATTAAGTATTAAATAGTCCAGCCACCCATGTGGGAGACCACTGAAACTCCTGACTCTTGAGTTGGACCTGCCTCACTTTTGTGACCATCTATTTTTCTTTCTATCTATATATTTTTGTGTAAATTTGATTTTTACATAAATAACAAATCTTCAATGGTTACCTTATTCAAATGTAGACATTAATAGATAATTAACATTCTCTTGTCTATTTTCAAATTCATTATACTAAAAACTATCTAGGCTTCTAGGGTTTTCATTTTGTCACTACATAAATGTGAAAATATCAAGTATGGATCATCTTTAATAAGCCTCAAAATAATGTATTTGAGCATTTTCATTTGAAGCATTTAATATGGGAATTTTACTTGAATAAAGCCCATTTCAAACACATTTTCATCTTTTACTGTTTCTCTAAAGTGTCCTTATTTTGTAGAAATTAAAAATATAGGACTCGATATAAAAACTATAATGATCTAGACTGGAGTTTGTCCAAGCAGGCCTAGAAGTGCACCACAAAGTCCCCTCGCAGAGGGTCAAAACATCTAGTGTTAAGAAATTGAATTCTCATTTAGTGGAGTCAAAAAGTTTTGACTATAATGTAAATTAAAGCTGAGATTTCAAAAAGCCATACAAATAGAATATAAAAACATTACCTTAATACACATGTATATTCTACAGTTTAGTAAAAGATTTTTGATTCTATTTAATCCCATTTTCTCTTTGTGAGAGCATTTACAGAAGTTCAAATGGAGAGCAAAAGTGGGTTAGAGCGATGCTTCTCTTGGTAGAAACAGCTTCAGATGGAAGTATTTATGGAACTTTATGTCAACACTCGTGTACACACACATATGCATACATAATTATTTCTATATAAACACATACACATAGATACATACACACATATATTATATATACATACACATAGATAGATACATACACACACATATATTTGGTTTTTTTTCACCATGAAAGGCAAAAAAACTCTGTTAGGAACATGCATATTCATTCAGTTAAAATCAGGAGAAAAAATACAAAAAAAAATAGTAATAGCAATTATCTGGGAAAAATGTCAGAGCATATTTCTATCTATTATATCAAACATCAATTCAAATGTGAGTAATGTATGTATGTCAATAAAATGACAAAACTGTTGGACTGGATGAAAATAAGATATCCAAATATATGATGTCTAAAAGAATATTAACAAAAATATTGGTCAGCCCTGGTAGCTGACCATAGTGTTGTAAAATTTTTAAACTTTATTTCTGTTGTTGATTTTGTTTTATGGCTATTCATTTAAGGAAATGTATAGTAAGTGTGTAATGGAGGCTACCAGACCCGGATGTGAAGATACAATGGAGTATGCATCTCTACTTCCAAACCAATGATGGACCCCGAATGAAACTGTTAAATACAGTTTGACAATAGGATTCTGGACTGTCTGCCATTGTCTGTATCCACAGGATACACTTAGCTAGAAGAATGATGTACTTATGATTGCTTATGAAGGACTATAAAAAATGGGGAAAATCAGTGTAGAAAGGTGAGCTTAGGGAGGGGATAAGGGAAATCCCAGAGTCTATGGAACTGTATCATAAAGTAGAAAGTTAAATTTAAAAGCAAGTCTTGGAGAGGTTATACATAAAGGGGTGACAAAAGATATACTATACTAATATTAACTAATTGTAATATTTTCATCAATTTACTATAAATCTGACTTTGAAAGAAGAAATATAGGTGTAAGGTAAACATGAAAGTGTGATAAAGGCAATGGCTTTCCAAGAATATAGAATAATTCCTGAAAATATCTGCACAAAAGTAGAATATTGAAACACATAAATCAAAACAGCTATTATCTGATATTTCAGTGTCCTTTGTTCAGTAACTAGTGTATTACACAGGGAAATTAATCAATGAAGATGAAGATAATCTAGATATCACTCTCAATTAGCTTGATTTAACAGATTATTTGGCAAGTCTTTTGTCCTGAACCACTCTAGAAATTAGTTAATTTTATAGGTCTCGTCTTAAAATATAATTTTCAGTGTGTAAAATAAATATATAAAATTATAATACCGATTCTACTGAAATTTCACTTTTAAACCATTAAAATAATAGTTTTGGTAGAGTAATATGATTTTTACTAAAATGTAAAATTATTTGATAAATTTAAAAAATTAAAATACAGATACTTGTGATGTTAAGAGGATTTTAATGGAGGTCGTGCAGCCTCACATCTCTGGTACCGTTAGCCCTGCAGTTCGTTTCCTGCAAACGGAACTGAATGCAATGCCCCAATAAGTGAGGGCTGAGTGACGAAGAAGCAGCACACACATGTATATTATATTTCTCTTTTAAGTCCATAGGTCTCTCATATATACCCTTGTATCCCAGGTTAGGAAATCCTGCACTAAAATCTCTGAAAAAAAGTTAATCACAACATGATTTTAACACATCAAAGCATAAATAAAAGGTGAATAACTTCCAAAATGTTAATGTAGCATAATTTGGTGTCATTCCTGCTCCATGAAGAAGGTAAATTAAAAAAAAAAAAAACTACCCATAGTGACATTGAGCAAGAGTGAATACACTATTTTTATGTGGATAGAGAAGAATCAATTACTACAAACTGAACTTTTCTGTTAACAGAGAAATTAAAAACAGTTTGTGCCAGTACTCCCATCAAACTGCTAGTTATTTTCTATAATTAATAATTACTTTGTATTAGATGTTTTGATATCATAATATATAATCTTAATTGCTTTCATGCACTGACATTTAAATGCCCACAATCACACTATCTTATGGCTAATAAATTATCCACTGTGTATTTGAGGAAATTAAAGCTTAAAGAAGCTAATTAGCGAGTTTCTAATATAAATATTTTTCTCATGCTTTGCAGCTAATAAATTAACACACTACCAGCTATTTCTTCCATACTTGTCTAGAAACCTGCCAGTGTTTACTAATTCTTTCACAATACTGTGATCTGAATCACAAAAACATCTATTATTGTATAGACATGAGTGTCAGAATAGTTATCACTTTTGCAATAATACTTTTCCTCCCTCCTTTACCCTCACAAAAACAATTATTTTTGTTACAATTTTCTGAACTAAATGTGTATGTCCTCCCTGTTCCTGACCTACTACTTGCGCAATTCTTCGGATGAGCCATAATCACCCATGAGATTTTACTGCAGATGGAATTTTCAGAAGTAATTAAGCTAATCATGAGCATGGAGCCTGAATGTTAAAAGTAATGCCATGTCAAGAGGAAGAAAGGTAGTGGTGTTTTGTTTTGTTTTGTTTTCTCCACCATAGGAAGTCACCACGAGCAGTCCCTGAACAGGAAGACGGCCTTCACCAAATGCTGACCATCCTGGTACTGCAATCTTAGGTTTCCACCTCTGGAAAAGAGTCAAACACTAAATGTCTCAGCTGCTTAATGGTGTGCTATTATAGTAGTCCAGTCAGATAAAGACAATTATCTAGAGTGATATTTTTAAGAGAAACTATCACTCAGACTTAATAATTATTTACTTAAATACTTTTAATAATTAAAAGAATTTAGCATGTTCCAAAGTCCCAATTGATTCAACCATGAATTGTCTCTCTGATTCCTTCGTTTCTTATTGTCTTACTTGTCTCTTGCTGGCTGAAAAACCTCACACATTTCCTTGCCAATCGTTCCATCTCCTCGCCTCTACCCTTCATTAAAAGAGGGTGGTTTTGTTTCTGCAACCTAGACCTGCCTTATTGTTGCTGCTTGATGAACATGGATTGAATAAGTGAATAAAAGTTCCCTCTGCTCAGTTTTGGTGTCTATACTTCCCCTTGTGTTTCTGCGATTTCTCAATATACATAATATTAAGTGTCTTATTTTTCTCCTCTATGTCTATATACTTTATAAACACTACTATAAAAGAGTTTTTTTTTAATTTTGGCAAATATCATCAAATATTTTTGATAATGTTTGTAAGATCAAGGGAATTTTTTTTAAGTTGCTATGGGATGGTTCAATTCAAACAGTTCAAATATGAAAGGCCTGAATAGGATTTGGTAGCTCAAAATATGTTAGACCAAGTAGGGGGTTTAAAAGAATCAAAACAAATAGAATATTTTATTTTAATATTGGTTAATTATTTGATTTCCAGAAAACCATAACTCGGGCATTTGGCTCAATCATCACTGCTGTTACTGTTGATTGGTTTTTAATTATGTTACCAAAGATTTATTACCAATGGCCTAGTAATAAAATCTTAGTTTAGTGAATTATTGAGCATTACTTCAAAGCAATCTCCATCTTGATCTTTGAACTTTCAAATTGCCCCATATTTTATGAATCAGATTAAATCACTCCGGAGACCTGTTTTTGAAATCTTCCATTCTACTCTCAGATTAAAATTCAGGTTTAACAGTTGTATGCATTCTTAAATTATATTCATTCTTAAATTAATCAAAGGTTTCAGTATGTTTTAGGTTAGTAGTTATTAAACTTTCATTTAAAAAAAGTGTGTAAGTCTGTACATCATTATTTAATTCTAAAATACTGAGAATTGTCAGTGGTAAATAATCCCACATTACAAAAGCATCAAAATATTCTTTATGCAGAATCAGATATTCACGAATGTTTAAAAATCATTCTTCCTTCATTTTTTTAATTGGATGAATTGGGAAAATGTTCATTAGAATTCTGTCGACTTACTACAATTAATGAACAAATTACAATCACAAGATTGACTTCAATCTCACATTAGTCTAGTCCTCAGTTCTTTCAAATTCTGATGAAATTCAATTCTTCTTGCACTGACACTGACGGACAGGTGTTATTTTTCGACCCAGTTCTTTAACAACAACACACCAGTGTTAGAGTATGATGGTGGTTACAGAGTTGATGGAGATTGTTCCTGACATAGGTCAGGCAAAGCAGTAGGCTGGGTCATACTGCCTTGACCGCTGGTCTCTTCCTTGCACATGTGACTTTAAAAAATCTGAATTTGTTCAGCTAATGCAGTATTGTTGTGATAATCATTTCTAATGCAGAAATATGTATACCACTATGATAATATATCTTCTTTCCATTGAGCAAACAGCGTCCTATTTAGAAAGAATGACTGCATTCATCTTGATCTGAGTGTTAAACTTCCCATGGTTGCTGCACTGATTCACTAATAAAAAGCACTAGAATACTGAAATATGTTGGAACACAAAGAATTTCTTCTCATATGAAGATTGAACAATACAGCTCCATTTTTCTTTCAAATGGATGTCCAGCCATACAAATAAGAAGTGATTTCATTCTGTTTTATTCTTTTTGAGCTTTTAAAGACAGTTAAATACTAATGAAGCTTGTAGTTAGGGGATGAAATACCATAAAAGCTGGTAAAGTTGTTAAAGTGCTGTCTTCAAAATTTAGCTTGCAAGTATTACAAATGGTTTCTCCTAGTTAGACTAAAAAGAGGCAATAAGACAGATGGTAAATGTAGTCTAATCCTGTGGCAGGGAAGGACAACTGCCTACTCAATATCCATTCTCTTTCTCTTCCTTAGTAACAGCACACAAATCTCATTTCACATAGCAATGTGTCAACTTAAAAAAAAATGTTTTGTATATATTTACTTGCTACTAGATATGCAAATGGAATATAAGTGGGCATCCATTGTTTAAAGCTTCCGAGGACAATTTGCTAATGGGGACTTATGGTAACAAGTAATTTGTTATTTGTTCTGCCTTCCACTTCTCATTTCTTCCCCCAAGATGTAGTGTTTAGGTCCTTTGTAAGCATCTTGTGACAATGATGTAATGTCAAATAGGAAAGTCTCTCACTAGGAACAACTCTGTAGAAAGAAGGGATTGTCATGGACTGACTTCCTTTTTTCCTCATGAGAAAAAGACATGACAATTTTGTTTAAAACACTGCCAATCAATAAGTATCTTACTAGCAGAATTTCATCCTTTATGAGATAACGTCAAGATCTGTGAGTGGAAAGTTTCTGTTTTCATCGACTTAATAAATTGTAGTATTACTCATATAACATTATATTTACCTAAGGAATTGTCTAGCTCCACCTTGACTAGAGAAAGTACATGTGAATTTGGCAAGTGTCTTCTAAAGATCCTGAACCACAAACTAACCATTCCTTACCTTTGCAGAATGTGGCACATTAACAATCAACACATTTGGTTAATAATGCTTGGCAGTGGTTGGGCTTACACGATATGGTTACCTTTACTAAAGAAAACATTGTAAAATAACACATGATATCTGCATATGGAAATTATAAATCAGACAGACATTTCTGTAAAAATCAAAAATCTGATTTCCTTAAAATAGAACCAAAGATTAGCAACCAGAAAAGACAGCTGAACTAAATGAACTATATTTGGTTTACACTTACTTTATTTTTGTGAATTCTAATGTGCGTGTTTTGTCTAAATTAGTAAATAATAAGTGGGGAGAATTATATGCTTCTTATTACATCAATTGTTATATGTATTTGTGACAAGCATTATTTAATCTGAATTTTTCTTTTTATTTGGTAATAAAAAGTGTGTCAGAAAATAAACAGATTTAAACTTTTTGCATGGGCCATGCAAAGTAAATATGTGAGTAATTTTTAAATATCCTTAAAACATATGTCCAAATATAGACCAAAAACATCACAGCCAAGAATACAATAAATCTGAGTGTCAAATTAATTTCATGATCACCAAAATGCATAGAGAAAGAGCCAAATCATTGATAGCCGGTCAAGAAAGTTTAGTGAATGGATGCAAAATCTAGCCACAAGTTAAAAAAAAAAAAAGTCCAAATCTTATGAGAGCTTTTATAAAATTGTACCCAGAGACATAAAAGATGGTTAAAAAATAAGACTTATCATACTCTTTTTTTTATTGCTGCCATTATTTCTTTTTAAGATTTATTTTTACAGGGAAGGAGGATATACAGAGAGGAGGAGAGACAGAGAGGAAGATCTTTCGTCCAATGATTCACTCCCCAAATGGTTGCAACGGCTGGAGCTGAGCCAATCTGAAGCCAGAAGCCAGAAGCTCTTCCGGGTCTCCCACGTGGGTACAGGGTCCCAAGACTTTGGGCTGTGCTTGACTGCTTTCCCAGACCACAAGCAGGGAGCTGGATGGGAAGCAGGGCTGCTGGGACTAGAACCAGTGAACATGTGGGATCCTGGTGCGTGCAAGGTGAGGATTTCAACCACTACGCTACCGCGCCGGACCCTATTACCATTATTTAATTTTTCTTTGTTAGTGAAATCTGTCATTGAACCAAGTTCTCATAGTATGTAAGATTTTAGTTGATTCCCTTCCCCAATACCAGAAATTCCAAAATACAGAGGGGAGGGAAAATAACATTATATTACAATGGACACTAAGTTCAGAAAAAGTGTTTGTAAAATGAAGTATTATGAAAGAATACTAATCCTATGAAGATTGGTTTTAAGCACAGCAAATTTGAGTTTTGATCTTTATGAAGGTTATATCGAAAACTATAAATATGTAAGATCAAAGGGGGAAAAGTCAGAATACATATTATTTTACATTCTAGATACATAAGAAACTTTTGAAAGCAGTGAAAAAGGAAGGTTAACTGAATTTTAGGAATACAGAAAGTAAAGAACTACAAAATTTCCAGGATAAAAAAGTTGCTCCAAAATGGAACCACATGATGTGAAAGCACACAACTTGGATGCACTTTTAAAAGAAAAGCAAAAGTACTGAATGATGGTAGTGTCTTCCAAACAGGAAAACTTAAAATTAAGGGGGAGAGATTCGAACAGCATAAATGAGTCTGGCTCAGAATGAAGACTGGGCACACCTGCTGTCTGTCCATAGACCAATGACAGTACAACTTTAATATTACAGCAAGGGGATGTAAACGTATTCAGTCTTACCACCGCTTTGAAAAGCTCATCTGTGCTCCTTTGTGGGTGTGCAATAAAATTCCATGGGCTTGTTTTCTTCCAGTATCTCTCATTGACAACTCCAAATAAAAGGACCCATTTAAAACGGAGAACTGGCCACTGGCCATTGCGATGTAAATGGTGTACTGCTTCTCATTGGTTATGTTCAGCTTCATCTGACTGGACTCTCCCTTGTCCCATAATTTCTCTCTTTTTTTTAAGATTTATTTTTATTATTTTTTATTGGAAAGGCAGATATACAGAGAAGAGAGATAGAGAGGAAGATCTTCTGTCCAATGATTCACTCCCCAAGTGAGCACAACAGTCGATGCTATGCCGATCCAAAGCCAGGAGCCTCTGCCGGGTCTCCCACGCGGGTGCAGGGTCCCAAAGCTTTGGGCCGTCCTCGACTGCTTTCCCAGGCCACAGGCAGGGAGCTGGAAGGGAAGCGGGGCTGCAGGGATAGAACCGGCGCCCATATGGGATCCTGGTGTGTGCAAGGCGAGGACCTTAACCACTGCGCCACCGCACCGGGCCCTTGTCCCATAATTTCTCTAAAGCTAACCTTATAGCCAGATAGGTAGAGAAGTGACCCACGGTTCCATTGCCTAAAGTTTTATGTATCTTGTCTGTGCACTATTATCTTTTTCCATAAGCATGTCATGAGGTCTGAATACTGATTCAATTTCACTAGCCCCACCCATCACGTGGTCAATAGCCACAGGTGCCTTGTTATTGTGCTCAAGCCCAGAACCTTCAGATGTTTTGGTCCATCTGTTACTAGGGTCAGCTTCCTGGTTATTGTGGGTGGAGGTGTTACTACAGTGTAAACTGTTGCCATTATCTTCTGTTTCACTACTGTTTTCCATCTGCTGCTTCTTGCCTCACTGTAATCAGTCCATGGCCTGAATCTTGGGTCCCTAGTCAATGATGTGATTGAGCATATGCTGGTTGTTGTGATAGTTAATTCTGATGAGCTTCATACACATCATGACTTCGAAGAACTCATCGAAGTTGGAGTGTGGCCTTGGCAATCATTGGAACCAACTGACTCTATGAGAAATGGCATGTTTTAGAAAAGCGTGGGAAATACATATGAGATCTTAGGATGTTTTATCAAGCTAGAAATCAAGTAAGTATCACAGTTTTATCAAAAAGGCTTAGAAGGTCCAAGAGGCTGTGACACGATCTACTTAGGAGCAATTTATCTATTTATTAGAATAAATTTAATTAGAATGAAAAAAGTATTTTCTGGGAAGGAGAAAAATTGGAGCTCATGGAAGAATCAAAATGAATGATGAATCAATGAATTTGAGGTTGTGATAAGTACGTGAACATTCATGATGCCAATCCTGAGCTTTTGCATATATTTGAAAAAAAAATTTAAGGATAAGCTTTGTATGTAGTCCATAGGATTGAAAAGCATTATTGATGCTGTAGCTATACATGTCTCATATATTGTAAATGAGTATTTTGAAAGTAGAGGCATCAACTGTCATTTATAGGTGCTATATTTGCTTTAGACAACTGTCAAACAAACAACAACAAAACACTGTTTCTGAGATGGGCATTTGGAAAAGTAGTTAGGATTCCTTGTACACTCAGTCCCACACTGAAGTGACTGTTTGGCTCCCCAGTTCTACTGCTATTTCCAGCTTCCTGCTAATACACAGCCTGGGATGCGGCAGATAGCAGTTCAAGTAGTTAAGACCCTGTCACCCACATGGAAGACCCAGGCTGATTTCCTGACTCCCAGATTTTACTAGGCCCTTGTGTTACAGGAATTTGGAGGAATCGATAAGTGAATGAGACCTCTCTCTCCATCTTTCTTATCTTTCCAAATCTTGAATGAATAGAATAAAAAATTACAAATTTGAATCTCATTTCACTGAAACAATTGAACCTATTGTACTTTCATTAAGTATGCAATTATACTGACAGGACTGGCACTATGACTCAGTTGGTGAATACTCCACCTGCAAGTGCTGGCATTCCATATGGGCATCAGTTCCAGTGCTGGCTGCTGCTCCACTTCCCATCCAGCTACTGGCTTGTGACTTAGGGAAGCAGCGAAGGATGGCCCAGGTCCTTGCTTTTCTCATTTTTATTTTCCTTTTCTCCTTTTTTCCTCCTGTTCAAACATTGATGAGATAATTAATAATAGACTCAAGCTTATATCTTAAAATCAAAAGTTAGGACAGAATAACGAATAGTGAAATTTCAGATATTAAGAAATAGAGAACATCGGGCTTTGACTCCTAAAGAAAAGGAAGCAAAATAATTGGGACCTATAATCATCTAGCTTTCTAAATGGAGTTATTTTCTTGGCTGGAGTAGGAAAAGAAAGGGGGGATGCTGCTGTGCAGAATGTCCTGGAAGTGAAGAGAGATCAGAGTTCAGGGAGAGAAAAAGAGTGGGGATTTGTGAAGCAAATCATCAGTAGAGAGGGAGCCTTCAGAGAAGGAGCACCAGAGCAGGTCCCAGAGCCCTCCTGAGATCCTCGTCACAGGACTATTCTCCAAACATGTAGAATAAAAATAAAGGAAACACAGAGAGCTATGAAATGGTATCAGGTAACAGAGAAAGGAGGGCTTCCCAAAGCAGGACAGAATCATACTGTTATTTTACCCACTGCTGGGTTCATGTAATATCAATTCTATGTTGCTTGGGAGCCTTGAAGAATAAACACCCAAAGGAACAGATAAGCCATGTGCTTTAGTTGCTCAGGTTTTAGGAAAAACGTTAATGTAGAAGTCGGATTAGACATTTGTGTGACATAATGGTAGCAACTTTGCAGAATTTAGCAAGGCCTGTTTAGATTCTTCTCTGTATTTTTTGTTCCTTTGTTCTGAGTTTCAGGATGATTTTTTATGTAATAAGGGGTTTATGAGTTATTACTCAGAAAAATCAAAGAATTATTTTTTGTGGAGTGCTTCAGGAGTAAAACGCCAATTAAACTCAGAGAAGTCATTTTGTTTCCGATTGTCACAAATGCTGCAATGCCATGCTTTGTGGAGTCTTATCTCGAATCCCAATATAAACTCATTTATTAATCCAGAAGTACCTTAATATCAAAACTATGTAAATACGTACCATCTAATAGCTAAACTACAGAAAATGTAAGTGACAAACGAGTGATGCAAGGTGGTTGAGAAGCACTATTCAGACACAATGACATTCGTCAGTGTAATTACCCTATGTTTTTAACAAATACAATGTAAATAGTGGAAATCTTAATTAAAAGAAATTTAACAGAAGCCTATTACAATGTGGGGGCATTATTTTCATCCAACCTCGAGGGAAATACATTCATATATTAATACTTATATATAGAGACCAGAGAGATCAGCACATCATATTTATATAAACATTCTTTCAAAGAATATTTCATTTCACATGTTTGTGTTTAATTCAGTATCTATAATACTGCAACCTTTCTGCTACATTGAGTTTATTTGGGCTTTATGTTTTACTATAATTACTTTTCATTTCAGTTTTTCTCTTTTGCTTAACTGTCTGCTGAGAAGTCATACATTTTGCTTCTGATTTGACAGCTAAATTTTCAGTTTTATTCTTCTGGACAGAATCCCGTACTTATAAAAGTCACCCATTTATTTTAATATTTAGGTTTCCTGAAGCTTATCTACATAAACTGCTCCAATGAGATCAATGCTTAAGCACTACCATTTCCCTTTCTATCACTCATCAGCGCCCCCTTCACTTCCAAGCTTATTTTTGGTTCCACCTATAAAAACTCTTATAATAATGTAATAGATTTGGTATGCCCTTCAAAAATTTGGGGTTCTATTAATTCCATTATAACTTCTATACCTGCAACTCCCAAAAAATGGCCTAGGGCAGGTACAGCAGAGCCACGTGGAAGTTGGTCTGAGTTGTAGCATCTTGGGCTTCGTCTTAGTCTGAAGTCAAATTTCATTTCACGAGATTCCCTAGTTAATTGGGAGATTACTAAATCTTGAAGGAGGCTTAGTGACTGCTACTCAAGTGACGTTGATATGCCAGGTCTGAGTCCCGACTTGGTAGTACAATATTTCTAAAACCTACTTCACATAGAATCATCTGATTTTCTGAAACATTGAGATCTGTATCCTACCTCCAGAGACTTTTATTTAACCGATATGTGTTCTTTCCTGGAAATGAGGATTGTTCCACAGGTTTCCCAGCTAATCATAACATGTAGCAAAGTGAAGAACTACAGAGCTAGATTTTATATTTATTAGCTCTAACAATTCTTTCTTCCCTTTCTTTCTCTCTTCTCCCCTTCCTCACTCTCTCCTTCTATACCTTCCTCTTTCTTTCCTTCCATTCTGTTTCCCTCGTCTTACCCCTTCTTTTTAACTTTTCTTTCAAAAGGTTTCCATTTCTTTTCTCCAGGAGAAATGAAACTTAATCAGTCTTATCATTCCTTTATTTGAAACATCATCCAAAATGCATTTGCGTGTTAATTCTTCATGCCATATCCCCTTAAATGTTTCCACCACTAGATTCTTGAAGACCTGTCATCTCAGGATTCAAACTGTCATTTCCTGGGATGGAAGCAGTGAACCTGTTCTGTGGGACTACTGGATCTCATAGCAGAGGACCTGAGGTTTGGGTCCTGGCTCCACTTCCAATTCCAGCTTCCTGATAGTGTGCTCCCAACGGAAGCAACAGATGATGGCTCAAGCACTGGCACAGAGAAGCCGATACCAGAAACCTGCATTGCCTTCCTTTGTGCTCATTCAGCTCTGCTATTATAGACATTTATGAAGTGAACCAGGACAAAGATCTTTCTTTCTCCTCTCACTCTCTTTCAAATAAAATGAGAATAAATAACTTTACTAAAAAATTCAATACTTTTAAGCAGTGTGACTATGGGAGAATTAGTTTTGTACTTAATTCTTTCATGTAAAAATAATATGATTAACCTTGTCAAATGTGTGTATATATATATATTTAAAGATTTAAAGATTTATTTATTTTGGGCCCAGTGGATTGGTCCTCGCCTTGAAAAAAAAATGATTTATTTATTTTTATTGGAAAGTCAGATATACAGAGAGGAGGAGATACAAAGAGAAAGATCCTCCATCTGATGATTTACTCCCCAAGTGGCAGCAATGGCTGGAGCTGAGCCAATCCGAAGCCAGGAACCAGGAGCTTCCTCCAGGTACCCCACACGGGTGCAGGATATCTAGGCTTTGGGTCGTCCTCCATAGCCCTCCCAGGCCACAAGCAGGGAGCTGGATGGGAAGCAGGGCTGCCGGGATTAGAACCGGCGACAGTATAGGATACCGGGTGCACAAGGCAAGGACTTTAAACACTATGCTATCTTGCTGGGTCTGGCAAATGTATATTGTGAATATAAAATAATCATCGCATATATAAACTAAAAAATTCAATGCTGCATACTCAGAATTTCTCAATAAATGCTACTAATTTTGGTTATATTCACAGTAAACTTTAGCATGAGCAGTAAATATATGATTCTTATTATAATCATCTTAACCACTAAAATGATTAGTAAACCTTTTGGTAGGATATGACCTTTTTAATCAGCCAGTCCCTTTGCAACACTCTCCCTGCACTTGAAGCATTTTTATTTTAAGACCATTTCCCAAGGCAGACATCTGAAACTTACCTTCTTAGAATCTCATGGAGAGGGCCTGGCAGCATGGCCTAGTGACTAAGGTCCTCATCTTGAATGAGCCAGGATCCCAAAAGGTCACTGGTTCTTATCCCGGCAGCTCCACTTCCTCTCTATCTCTACTCATCTCTGTATATCTCACTTTGCAATAAAAATAAAATAAATCTTAAAAAAAAAAAACACACACACAGAGAGGAGAACCTTTATTAAAAAAAAAAAAAAAAGAATCTCATGGCGAGAATGCTTCATAATATAGACTATGTTCCATGAAAATGAACATCTGAGTGAGCCTTCAAGTTGCAAGCAAAGGTCCTCCTGAGTCTGGTTCTGGCATTATAGGGCAGCCTCCCCACATGTTCTGGATCTAGACACGCTTGTCAGAAGTGTCCTGTGAGCAGTCAAGTCCAGTAGTGGTAAAGCCAGGTACCTCCCTGGAAAAGGGTGCAACAATGAGGGAGCTTATTCTCATTTAGTTGTCATATTGTGTAAAGCAAGCAAAATACTGTCTTATGAAACGTTGAACATTGTTCTCAAGGAAAATGCAGAATTGGGTTCCTGTGGACATTGTGTCGTGACATTTCTGTTGACAAACCAGCACACATCCTTTGTTGCAGGTTTGTGTTTAAAGACACAATATTTAGTACATATCACTGATACATTGAACCCAAAGGCAGTAACACTATAACTCATGTTTGAACAAAGCTGATTTAGTGCACATTCTTTTTTTCTGTAAGACATATGACAGCTGTCTTCTGCTTAGGAACACCAGGCAGCACGTCAGCGTTGTGCTCAGCATTTCGAACACCAAAATTGCATGCCTGCAGGCACACAAAAATTCAACAACAAGAACCAAAAACACATGGCACTGTATATAATATGAAGGACAGTTGTTTATAGTTTGTTCACCTCATTGGAGCTTAACCGATTATTTGCTTGTTAGGCAACTCAAGTTTTTTTTTGCTACTGTTTGCAAACCCATGAATAATTATGAAAGTGTGAGGAGTGATTGTGGGGTGACAAGTACATTTTAATTGGGTGCTCAAATTCAGAAGTTCGGAAACTGAAGTGCTGAGTATTGGCTTTCCTTGAATTTGGCTTCTAGGTTCCTAGAAAATTTTGTGAACTCCTTCAAGGCCATGGATTCATTATTTTTCTGTTTCAGTACTTTTGTGTTCTGCTCAGTGAGATCTGCTTTGCAAGGGCAAAGGAACAAGTAACAGGACAAACCGATGTGGACAAAAGCAAAGAAAACATACACATTCTCTGTAGGCTAAGACCCAACTTGCCACAGATTGTGTTACCACAGTTAACTTTTCTCCTCACATTGAGAATTATTCCCTGTGCCTTCTAAGGGATAGAATTCTCAAATTGTATTCTGCTTTATAGCACATCATTTTGGAATCTTTTGAAATCTGGGGCCTGGCAGCATGGCCTAGCAGCTAAAGTCATCACCTTGAACACACTGGGATCCCATATGGGCGCCGATTCTAATCTCAGCAGCTCCACTTCCCATCCAGCTCCCTGCTTGTGGCCTGGGAAAGCAGTCGAGGACGGCCCAAAGCCTTGGGACCCTGCACCCATGTGGGATACCTGGAAGAAGTTCCTGGATCCTGGCTTCGGATCAGCACAGCATCGGCCGTTGCGCTCACTTGGGGAGTGAATCTTTGGACGAAAGATCTTCTTCTCTGTCTCTCCTCCTCTCTGTATATCTGACTTTCCAATAAAATAAATATATCTTAAAAATAAAAAAAGAAATCCAATTCCTTTTAGCTTTCATGTATGGTTTGAACTTTTACAAATATTTATTTATTTGTTTGTTTGTTTTAAAGTAGAATTACACATAAACACAGAGAGAGAGAGTGAAAGAGAGATTTTTCAATCTGCTGGTTCACTCCACAAATGGCCATAACAGCCCAAGAACTACTTTTGAATGGTCACGGACTCAGTCACTTGGACCATCTTTTGTTGCTTTCTCAGGTTATTAGTATGGAGTTGAATTTAAGCAGAGCAGCCAGGACATGAACAGGTACCCACTGCTCCACAACACTAGCAGCAATATGCAGCTTTTCAATGATGCATTTAGGACAGAAATGCAGCAGCTGTGTAAAAGAGAGTGCTGTTCTGGGTAGGTAGTAGACTTACAGCAATTAACAGAAAAAATCTGTTACTTAGATGATTGAGGATGCCAGGCTCCCCCCAATCCCATCTTCCAGGTTTCCAATTTTCTTTATATAATTTTAATTGATAAATAAATTCACAAATAAATAAACTTATACATTTAAAAATATGCATGTATGTAAAACCACATACAGTATACTGCTTTGGATTTGGGGAATGGCCAAATTAAAATAATATGCAATGCATTCATACTTTAGTCATTGTACAGTAAGCGCATGCTTCCAAGGAAGTTTAAAATTGGAAGGGACTTTAGAAATTACCTAATGTAGTATTACTCTATTCATTTAAAAAGTGAATACATTTCATAAGCTTAGAGAATTTTCTAATCTCAAAACAATAAATGCATAGATGAGCTGAGATTTAGGGTCCAGTCTTTTGAAATACCCTCCAAATCTTGTAAAATATGGCAAATTTTTGCACTATAGGAGGTTAAGAACCCAGTCACAAAGATATGAGTATAGCGTTTAACTCGAAACCTACATAATTTTAATTTGCACATTTACTAATGATAGGAAATACATAAATCATTCCAGCATTTAGGAATAAAACAAGATAACAAAATGGTATTATGAGATCAAATGAAGTTTCCTATGGAATGGCAAAACAGTTACCATTACATGACATTTACTTGATTTATGGCATTTTGGGGGTATTGCAGCATGCTAGTTGCAAGTTTTTAGAAGATTGCTTTAATGTAGCATTGAATTTTAAATTAGAGGTAACTTTGATGAAGTTAAAACAGTATTTTTTAAGAGTTTATTAGTGTTTTTTTCTGATCCTTGTGGCATATTATTTTACATGTGCTGAAAATGCTGACCTAGTATAAGTTTTTGCGTTTCTGAAAGAGTGGAAAGGGAATTAGAGCAGACAAGTATGAAGCATCTACCATTCCAGGCAATAGACAAGATATGTTCTTGCATTGCTTTCGAAGCTGTTTGCCCATGAAGGCCATCTTTCTTGTTTTCCCAGAGCAGGGTTGATGTGGTCATCTATGAATACTTTTCCAAGTCAGTCAGAGGAAACTCCATCTCCAGAAACAAACAAACCAAAACCAAAACAGAACAGTAGAAAACCCACATATTACATTTACACATTGAATTGACCATTTTTATAATTTTTTCCCTTTCATTTCTTCAACAAATCCACATTTATTCCAAGTATCACTTTCCCATTTTTAAAATTCAGCTGTTACACTGGTTCTCGCTGGAAAAAAGGTAGGAATTTCTCTTACTATAGATTTACTAATAATTAACTTCCTAGCCTTTGTTTTAAGTCTTGTTTTCATATTCATTTCTGAAACGTATTTTCACATTGTAACTTGAGATTCTAGATGTGAGCTGCAGTGTGTGGTCATTTTTGTCTTTATTTTTCTGTATGCAAGGAATCCCTTCAATATGGTTGCTTTATAAAATGTGTATGTTTGCCAGTATTCAGTAAGTTTATCATGATATGCTGTAGTTATTGACATTTTTACTGTTTAACTTGGAGTTTGTAAGTGGCCTCAACAGTTGGAGCTAAGCTAATCCAAAGTCATGGGCCCAGAGCCTTATCTGGGTTTCCATGCTGGGGCAGGGCCCCAAGACTTTGGGCCAAGCTCGACTGCTTTCCCAGGCCATAAGCAGGGGGCTGGATGGGAAGTTGAGCTGCCAGGAGTAGAACCGGCACCCATATGGGATCTAGGTGCATGCAAGGTGAGGACTTTAGCTGCTAGGCTACTCTGCAGGCCTCATTCTCTTTATCTTTTATAAAGTCATTAGTCTGCTTCATTTGGACTAGTTGCTTTCATAATATTTTAGAACACAAATCTTTTTTCAGTGGCAATTGCATAATCCAGGGTTTTTTTCATTGGATATATTAATTTTATTTTGGTTTGAGAAATCCTATATAAGTTTTTTCATCTTTCATTTGTGTCCTTTTTGTATTCATGCTTCCTTTTCTCAGTAACAGTATATGAAATCTTTTATAATAGTATTGTGTTGTAGTACAACAAATTAAGCTGCAGTCTGCCACATGTGCTTCCAATCCACCTCCTTCTTAGTGTAGCTGAGAGAGTAGCAGAGGAAGCACTGAGTACTTGAGACTTGCCACCCAAATAAGAAACCAAAACTGAATTCTTAGCCCCTAGCTTTCTGGCCAAACTCGGGTCATTTTAGCCCTTTGGAGGGTGAATCAGCCCTTAGAATACATCTTTCTTTCAATATCAGTCTCCCTGTTCGCCACTTACTCCCTCCTGCCCCCCAGTAACTCTGCCTTCTAAAATACAAAAATTGAAAGTAATCATTTTAAGACAATAAAAAAAAATTGGTAATTCGGGTCATAGGTCATTTTGAATCTGTTTTTATTAAGTGTTTTTCCTCATTAGATATCATGTCTTTTGCTTCTTTACATGTCTAGTTAAACTTTGATGCCAGTTACTGTTTTTTTTTTCCAAGATTTATTCTATTTGAAAGGCAGATGTACAGAGAGGAGGAGAGACAGAGAGAAAAATCTTCCATCTGATGAGTTGCTCCCCAAGTGGCTGAGCCCATCTGAAGCCAGGAGCCAGGAGATTATTCTGGGTCAGGATTCCAAGTTTTTGGGCTGTCCTCTACTGCTTTCTTCAGGCCACAAGCAGTGAGCTGGATGGGAAATGAAGCAGTTGGAACATGGACCATCACCCGTACAGAATCCCGATACTTGTTAGGTGAGGATTTTAACCACTGAGCCAATGCCTTGTAAAGTTCTCTAAGAGCCTATCAGACTATCTCCCATCTTCATCATCGGGGTCTCTGTAGTCAGGGTCTCTGTGCCTCTTCCAACAAGCCTAAGATGATACTATGTCAGATGAAGAGATTTGGTTTCAATTACCCCGACTTCTTTCTGGGCAGGCTCTATCCCGACCCTCTCCTTATTGTCCTTCCTTCTGTCCTCCACTTAAACTAGTAGAGTCCTCTGCTTCTATGAATCCTAATTTATCCTAAAAACTGAACAGTTGTGTCACTGTCACTTTTGTGAAAAGCCTAGATTGTATTCTGCTTTTGACTCTGGTTTTGTCTGGGCCATACAGTCTCTGGCATTTATGGGGTGAACATGCAGGTGGCATCACTTCCTTTCTCTCCCTGTCTCTATGTCAGACACAGTGAAACTTGAAAATTACATAGTGAAAGTAATTGGATAACCAGACAACTTCTATTTAATAGTTTAGAGTCGCACTTTTCTATATAATGCTTTGCTAAATTGGCTCTGCTTCCTTCCTTGAAATTTGAGCTGAAGACTTCTGTCTAGATAGAATTGAATCAGTTTTTAATATTTGAACTTGAACTCTAATATATTTGAATACAAAGGAACGATTGGTCTTAGTATAGAGTGGCAAATCAGGGCTCTAAGTAAGTTTTTAAGTTATTCAAAAACATCACTTAAAGAAAAATATTGGGCCAAGCACGGTAGACTAGAAGCTAAAGTCCTTGTCTGTGTGTGCTGGGATCTAATATGGGCCCCGATTCTAATCCTGCGGCACTGCTTCCCAGCCAGCTCCCTGCTTATGGCTTGGAAAAGCAGTCAAGGATAGCCCAAAGCCTTGGGAACTGCATCCACATGAGAGACACAGAAAGACGTTCCTGGCTCCTGGCTTTGGATTGGCTCAGTTCCGACTGTTGCACTCACTTGGGGAGTGAATCGTCGAATAGACCTTTCTCTGTCTCTCCTCCTCTCTGTATATCTGACTTTCAAATAAAATAAAATCTTAAAAAAATGAAAGAAAGAAAGAAAAAAAAGATGTTACATAATATCAGACAGGGCAAACAGTACAAAAATACTATTAAAAAAAGAACTTTTAGATAACGGTTAAATTGCATGATGATATATGTTTATCCTGTAAAATTGACATGTATTTGTACAACCTGTCATTCCAGTCTTCACTGGATACCCTCCTCCAAACACAGCACAGGCACCATTTTGGTCTTGTGCACCAAATTGTAATTCAGAAAGTAATGAAGTATGTCATCCAGAAACTAAGTGTAATGCACCACTAGTTTTTCTTTTCTAAGTCTGTGGAAAAACAATAAAAAAGTACTAAAAATCTGTGAAATGTTAAAACTATATAAAACTCAACTTTTAGCATCTATAATAAAGCTTATTGGGTTATAGTTGTGCATATTTGTCTACTTGTATACTTTCTTCATTTTAATAAGTATTTATTTAAAGGATTAATGGCAAAGAGAAAGAAAACAAGAGGAAGGGGGGAGTGAGAGAGATCTTTCTTTTCCTGGTTCATTCACCAAAGGGCTGCAACAGCCAAGAGTACACTAGGCTAAAGGGGCAGAAATTCCATGCAGGCCTTTCATATCGGTGGAAGGTTCACAGTATTTGTGTCATCTTCCATTAGCTTCCCAGATCATCATCAGGGATGTTACACTGGAAACAGAGTAATCAATAAACAACTACCAATTCTGATTGGGATAATGGCATTGTCATAGTATGCATTATCTAGGTGTTTTATGCATTTTTCTATGGGTACAACAGTCAAGTTGAGTTTTTGCAATAGGAGCCATATTTCTCACAAAGAATAAAATACTCAGAAGATGTCTTTTTCAGAATGGGTTTGACAATTCTGCTCTGGATCAATAAGTGCTTCTGAGTGTTTAAGTGAGCCAGGTGCATTGCTAAAAGTTAAAATCTTAAATATGGCCATTTCTACATTTTATAGTTCATTTACCATTTTCTCTTTGCTCACATTATTTAATTGTTGCATGTATCTTCTCTCCTCTCTATACCATAACAAAATACTGAAGAACAGTTTCAGTTCCTCATACATATTCCAATTATCATTTTTTTCATTATTTCTATAGCTTCAATTGTTCTAGGACCTGTAACATACAGCTTAAGCAAACATGTGAAAAGCATATTTAAATAAAATGTATACATGATAAGGGTGAATTTAACTTTTCCCACTCCTAATTTTATCATTTGATTTGAGGGCTAATGTTGGAATAAAAATAACTTGGGATAGGTGACAATGAATTCAAAATCCATATTAATCCATTTCAATCTTTGGCCGTGGTTTAATTTTTGCTTTTTCATTTTTTTTTTCTGATTGCAAGGTGCTACCTTGGCTTTGTTCTTGCAGATTATTCACTTTCTGAATTATGGTGATAAAAATGTAATTATAGCTACTTAGAAGGCCTATGTAAGAAGAGGACATTAGCAGAAAAATCTAAGAACTTCCCCTGCATGCTTTTTCACTTTCATGTTAAGCAGGATTGAGAAAAAAAAAGGTGAGTTTAGCACAATATTGATCCTCTCTGAGATATGAAGAAAAATATGTTTCCTAGATTCTGTTTACCGTAGGGCATTTTGGTGGCAGTCCTTCATTGATCTAAAGGGCTGAGTGCAGCCAGTGTGTCAAAACTAAATTTTTTCAGGCCATTTACATCCCTACAATAAGTCGCATTGGGAAAAATGCATTTCCTCCTGACAGAGTGTTGAAAGTGAGTTATGAGAATATAAACAATGTTTGCAGTGGTAGATACTAAAAGGAATATAATATTTGCAAAAGCTTCCCTTTTATAGTTTTCTAAAAATAGAAACAGGAATTACATTTTTAAAAGGATGTTTCCCATTGATCTAGGTTTGGAGCCGAACATGCTAAAGAAGTCAGAAAACTATGTTTTATCAGCATTAAATTTGGGATTGTGGAATTTTAATCTGGTTGACATGATTTAGCTACACATGGGGATATATCCATCATAGCTTCTTCAAAGTTGTAGTTATGGTTTAAATGACTAAAATGTGATCATGTTAAATTAGCAGATACTGTGTTGAAATGCTAATAGTGGGACCGTACAACAGCTTAGTGGTTAAAGTCCTCACCTTGCACGCACCGGGATCCCATGTGGTCACTGGTTCTAATCCTGGCGGCCCACTTCCCATCCAGCTTGCTGCTTGTGGCCTGGGAGAGCAGTAGAGGACGGCCCAAGGCCTCGGGACCCTGCACCTGCATGGGAGACCCAGAAGAGCTCCTGGCTCCTGGTTTCGGATTGGCTTGGCTCCAGCCGCTGCAGCCGCTTAGAGAGTGAACCATCAAACGGAGGATCCTCTGTCTCTTCTCCTCTCTGTATATCTGACTTTCCAATAAAAATAAATAAATCTTAAGACAAAAAAGAAATGCTAACAGTAATATAAAGCAATATTGAAGGGTCATGTTGAATTGGGGATTACTTCTCATTAACTCCTTGAGAATGTGTACAGGGCGGATGTGTGTTTAAGAGGGAAAAGCAGAATCACAAAGCAAAATACAAACTAATCAAATAGAAGAAGACAGGAAAAGGGGCCTTGTGGAATTATTAGTATTAGTATTAGTATTATTTTACCTCATTTTAAGCTATCTAGAATATCATCCAAGCCCACTGAAACCTTGGCCACTTCTTCAAGTGAGTGGCACAAGAATTGCCCAGCCATTTCCTAACTGGTTAACAGACCACCCATGGGGAACCTTTTACCTGTAGGCTCCTACCCAACAAGGAGGGGTCAGGGAATAAAATCCCAACACCCTTCCAAAGCCCTCCTAGGAGTCTCTCCCTTTCTTCTATCAAGAGGTACCCCGCCTTCTGACCTTCTCTGCGGAGGTGCGTTCCGTTTCCTCACTCACCTAGTCATTTCGCAAATAAAACTTCTCTGTCTGCCACTGAATCCTAAATTTTCATATCTATATTAAGCTCAGGAAAGAACCCACTAAGCTTTGCTGGTAACAAACTGGGTTTCATTAAAATTTACTGTCACTCTGAGAAGGGAGAACATGGCAGTGACAGCCATTTCTTTCAAAGCTTCAGTTTTTTTCTAAGCAAAACAAGGTAAACAATCTAGTGAATTGTGGAATATGAATAATAATTCTTAAACCAGCTTTAACAGGAATTTACAAAGAAACTTCAGAAAATATACTACACTTGTTAAAACGTAGTAAGCTTTAACATATGTAATACTATGTAATTTACTATCTATATCCATCTATATATATATCTATATCTATACACGCACACACAAGCCACACATGTTGAAAGGTACTGAGCTGTAGTATAGATAATGCATATGTATCCATGTTTATGTGTACATATGGAATATATATAATGCATATATACATATGATGAAAAATAGCTGAGAGGCAGATGTAGCACATTGTCATTATCTATGTATTGATTGACAGTTTGATCCCACATCTTTGCTATTACTAGTGCTACATCATACATGAAAATATAGATATCTCTCCGCTATATCCATTTAATTTCTTTAGATGGATATGTAGTAATCACTGTGAAACTGAAGCCCTGTATTGCAAGAGCCTGGCCCAGACCCATGTCCTTTCCCTTAGCCACAGATGACCTTGACTGTCCTCCAGGAAAAGGAATTCACTACATTTAGAGAAAGGCAATCAGATCCTACACAGTTCTAATCCTAGAGAGTCTCCTGTTTTTTGTAAGAACTTTAATGCTCAAACTTGTCTGGATGGATGTCCTGGAAAAAGTAAAACTACATTCATGCAACCGTCCAGATGGACCCCAGTCTACCAGACCAGTGAAAATTCCTAAAGATCACAGCGTTGTTGATCTATCAGGAACCTTGCAAACACACTCCTCTCAGCCCAATTTATTGTCTCTAAGAACTTTTACACTTAGGGTCTCTGGGAGACCAGGTATTAAACAATAGCTGCCTGTCTCCTGGCTCTGTGCTTTGCAATAACGATCTACTTTCCTCCACCACCCTGACATCAATGATTGGCTTTCTGCTTGTCTGGGGAACAGACCCAGTGTACAGTTTCCACAGCTAGTTTGACATGATATTCAGCAACAATAGTTATATTTTATAATCAAATGTTTACCATCCAATGAATTAATTACTTTTATTTGAGTAATATTCAGAGTGTAACCTGATGAGGCATTTATTTAATAAAACCCCTTTCCGCATGTTTTCAATGAACCTGTCCTTTATAACTGACAAAATAGGATCTGAATCTCCATGTAGTTGAGTGAGAAGACATAATTATAAATACATAAAAATCCACCTTAAATTCACTGAAACGAGAGTCCATTGCCCCTCACTATCGAATCTGAAACAAAATAAAAACCTGGCAGGAAGAGCTTATGTGCTTGGATAAAAGACTCAAACAATATAATCTGAACCCCAAGACCTCATGCTCTCTCAGGAATTTTAATTAAGGACAATAATGTTCTTTTTAGAATTGAGAGAGGGACGTTAAAACTCCATGAAGAAAAAAAAATGGATTTTAAATTCACGTGAGAACTCAGAGAGAAATACTTTATACTAATCCTGCTGTTATAATTGATACTATTTTAAAGATTTAATTCTCACTCCTCCTTTTTTTTAGCCCAAGGCTAAGGCTTTTGCATGCCAAAGATGAAGTTCAATATCCACACAAGCTCAGAGATGTCTTCCTTGGGGCTTTAGGAAGCTATCCTGTAGATAAAGATAGAATTGCTTCTATTACAAGGGAAGGAATTAGGTATGCTACACAAAAGGCTTCTCTTTTAATTATCTCTGCTTTTTTTTTCAAAGGTCTGTGGGTTCCTCCCGAAGAGGCATCTTTTGACTTAGACACCCTTTGTATCTTCACAGAAAAGTGATTGATCTTAGAATCATCAAACACATTTAAAAACTGACCAGCAAATGGTCCCAGTAAGATTGCCCAAATACATAATCTGTCCCGAGCTGTGTTTGTTTGTGGAATTACAGGGTATACTTTCCTTTAAGAAAACACTTAAAAGGAATGATACCACAGTAGATTATTTGGATTTTCTGGATCTTTACAAATTAGCAATATTTTGATATTAGATCTTCAATACTGAATGACAGCAATAGCTTTCAAAGTTGAGTGGCCTCTAGTATCTCCAGTCTTATATTGCAACATCTCCCACTGTATCTACGGGTTTTGAACATTGTATATCTGTGGTAAATTTAATATGGATACAGTGTTGTATTTGTAATCTTATAAACTACAAGCACAGCTAAAATGATAGAATAAGAAATAAGTAGATTAACATATCATTTCACCAAGAACACATTTAATTTCACAGATTTTATGCTACAGTGTACAATGGTGTGTCATTTAGTAAAAGAATAGACCCATTTCAGCTTTTTCATATCCTCCCAATGCTTTGTTTTCCAATTTGTAATTGTATATAAAAAATTTATTAGAAGAAATAAAAAACAAAGAAAAATGAAACTACTTTATATGAAGAATGAGCCTAACAAAAACACTTATTAATTTATATAATGGAAGATAAGAAAGAATAAGTATTTGTAATCAGTTGTTATAGTCAAGTATTTAATAACTTGATCTTACATTTATTATTGCACTAGGTTCATGTCATGGTGAAGGTTTGATGGATATTTATGGGAAATATAAAAATCTATTTTTATGTGATTTTTAATGCAATCTATAATTTAAAAAAGGTGTGCCATGAATGAGGAAGAGAAAGCTTAAGAGGAAACTGAAATTTTAATTTACATGGGATGGATGTATAATGTAGAAGAATGTATTAAATTTGATCTGGCAATATTGTTTGAAAAAATTAATTAGACTGGGAAAATTCTCCATATATTCCCGAGAGATACATAGGAATATTTTATTTCTAATAAAACCTACTTGGAAAATTTTAAAAGTGTGTTATTTGTATAATCCATTCATTTATACCACACTTATTAACTGTGTGATCATTTAACACCAAGATCACATTTTGTTCTCATTATTTCTAAAGTGTGGTTAGATAAATAAATATATACAGTTAATTAAATTAATACATGAAATAATTACAGTAACTATATTTTCCTGAAAGATTGCTGATTACTAGAGGATAAAGGAAGAAGATAAGAAGTAATTATTAATAGATACTTATTTTTTCTTTGAAATGCTGAGACTATGATAAAAGTAAACTGTAGTCATTATTGTTCAACTGTAGGTAAACTAAAGACACCATTAATTTCTACATTTTAAAAGGATGAATATCAGGTCCATGCATTTCAAAAACTAATATTAATTAAAAAGAATGTATCTTTGTGACCCCAAACCCTCCTTCCAGCAGTATTTCTAGCTTAGAAAAAATTTTTAAATTTTTCTTAAGGCTTATGAAAATCCAAATTTTAACAGATTATTTCTCAAAGTCAACTGTTACTCTTCTGAGGTGTCCCAGTAGATTCACTGAAAGACCATCACAGTATTGTTTTACTGGACTCGGCATGATCCTTGCCCGCAATGAAGGAATCATGATTGGTTATGAATTGTACGGAATATACAAAGGAATATGAAGGAATTCAATATGGGAGGAGGGCTTGGAGAATCCCAGAACCTATGAAATTGCATCACAAAATGAAACAATAATAAAAAAGAGGGATGTAAAATAAGTAGCAAAATTGAAAGTTCAAAATTAAGGTACTTTGAAATCTTAAATGTGGAGTTTATTAATGATTGTTTAACTTGACTCAGTTAATGTCACAAATGCCCCTAGTGAAATGGTAATACTTTTACCTCACCCAGTGCTTGCTAAAAGATTATTCAGACTGATTTAGCCACAAGGTGAAAAAAAGGAACAGAGAGAAGATTTCAGTGTTAAATCAATTTTATTCTGTCAATCTTCAAAAGAGTATTACTCAAAGGAGAGCATAAAAGCAGATGATCTGAAAACCCTAAAAGTTTTCTTGCCTCTTATCAAAATATTAACAATGGGTCTTCCAAAGGAGAACCACGATTTATATATATATAAATTAGAAATATATTATATTTTGAATAAAATTATCTGATAAATGAGCACAGAACACAAACTTAATAGGAATATGTGAACTATCCAATCATTTATCCAGGTAAAAGTTACATGATGAGTGCTCAGTATCTCCATGGGCTTGCTAAGGAACCGCAGGAAAGACCAAAACAAATTGTATTATGTTCTCCCAGATGTGAGTTTTATGGCTAATGTAAGCACTAAAAAAACTAGAACACTTGTAAAATTATATATATTCATAACCAGAAACACATAAAATTATGCACATAAGCATAGGTAGAAATAACCAGCATATAAAAACGGTATGAATTATAGGTCAAAGAAACAACAGTTCGAGTCCAAACAGAGATAGAGCAGGAATGCAATTGAGTTTGACTTAGATTAGAATTAGGCATTCTTTCTTGGAAGGAATCACACTTTTGCAGATAAGGCTAGAAGAGCAAAAAAAGGTCAGAACTTGAGATTATTAGGTATTTTTAAACATGTTAATGAAGATTTAAAATAGCTTTATATGGGAAGATAAGTCAATCAGTTTTACATATTAAAGATCATGCCTTTCTTTATATTATTTTACGTTATTACATATACCAAGAGTTATTATATATCAATGCTAAATGATACAGTTTTATAGAGATAGGGATTGCTCCTCCCCCTTCCATTCCTTAGTTCTTCAAGTTGGTATCCACTGGTTACAACAGAATTTGTTGAAGAGACCAAATATTTTGCCTGGATTATTTTCTATCTTTTGTCAAAGGCAAGTTGGTTGTGCTTGTATGTGCTAATTTCTAGGGTTCATATTCTGTTCCAATGATCTTGTTTTCTGTTTCTGTCCTGGTACCAGACTGTTCTGGCTACTACTGCCCTGCAACTTGTCTTTAAATTTGGAATTATGATTCTTCCAGATTTCCTTTTATCGCTGTTGTTTAATGGGTAAACATTGCTTCTTTCCAAGTAAGAGGTCAGTTAATTTAGAGTGGTAGGCTAGGGGAGTGGAAATGAATAAATGTATGCAAATGAGATTCATTTGTAATTGTTAATTGATAGACTATGAAAGCATGGAAAAGTTACTTAAAATGAACATTTACGGGCCCGGCGCAGTGGCGCAAGTGGTTAAAGGTCCTCGCCTTGCACGCCTGGGATCCCATATGGGCGCCGGTTCTAATCCCGGCAGCCCCGCTTCCCTTCCAGCTCCCTGCCTGTGGCCTGGGAAAGCAGTTGAGGACGGCCCAAAGCTTTGGGAACCTGCACCCGCGTGGGAGACCCGGAAGAGGCTCCTGGCTTCGGATCGGCATAGTATCGGCCCGTTGCGCTCACTTGGGGAGTGAATCATCGGACGGAAGATCTTCCTCTCTGTCTCTCCTCTCTGTATATCCGCCTTTCCAGTGAAAAAATAATAAAAATAAATCTTTAAAAAAAAAATGAACATTTACAATTATTTGTAAGATAAAACATGTAACATAGGTTCTTAGAGCACCTGTCTAGCTATGCTAGTAAATTAACACAATACAGTTTCTTCAAAACTATAAACAAGTATGACAACTGAATTTATTGATTATGATCCAACTATATTCTGGATCAAATGTTTCTTACTTGTGATGCCATTTGATCCTTTGGCAGTAAAATTGTGAACAAATATGATTTCCGCATTTTTAATGGAGATTAGGACTTAAGTTATTTAAAAAGATCTTCATGTTAATCAATATTCCTTTGATTCAATTATGATTATGGTATAAATGTCAAACCATAATCAATACAAGCATTATATAAGTTACTGGCTAAAATACATATTATGACATCTCAAACTTAATTTTTAGATTCTATAGGATATCAGGCTATTTCTGTGATTCTGGATTTTAACACCCATACTAAAGGAAATCTTATGAAAATCACAGTCATAAGGACTGACACAATTCTAGCAGATTTTCTTTAAAGATATGGGTGTGTGAGATAAGGTGTACAATCCTACACTTGTGTAACACAACAGATTTAACTTGGAAGGCTGCCTATTTTCCAACTTGTCAAAATATTACAAACAGCCATTCAGTATTTGAAGCTAACAGTCTCAATAATTTACTATTTGTGAGTATGTCAGTGACCAGACATCAGTGAATTAGAATGGCAGGGCAAGTTTCAATATTTTATGTTATTGTCATTGATTTCCTAGATGGTATTTTGCCACTTGAGAAAGAACCATTTCAAAAGTAATAGAAAAAAAAACGAGTTGGAATTCAGGACTTTGTTAGAAAGGATATCTTTACAATAATCAGTAGCTACACGAAGTGGATATGCAATATAAATTCCACCTTGTAATTCTATTGTCAGAACATTCTTTGGCTGTAAGATTTACCCCAATTCTCACATCCAGAGTCTATCATTACTGAAAATTGTGTTAGAATCTAGTGTGATTGTAGCATATGCTCTTGTCAACAACTTCTCTGGTGAAACTTTCCATTTATTTGACATAAGGTAATACAAATTGCTGCTGGTAATAATATGTATGATGTATAACGTGTTCTTGCACTGGAAACTATAATCAGTAACACTCTGAAGTATTGTATTCTCACTTGAAAAGTCTATCCTTAGGCTTTTGTGCCCCTCTGATACATTGACACTCATGAATATCACTCATTAATTTTAATCACTAACGCATATTGTGCACTTATTGAACAAGGATAGTATTCGTTTTAGAGAACAAGGAGTTGATTTTTCAAAAATATATTCATGCTCAAACATTTCTATTTGTTAATACAAGTATCTATGCTTATTTATACTAATTATTTAGTTACAAATACTGTATTTTATACTCTTTGAAACTACCACACCTGAATAATAATGTAGTGATATTACAGCTAAGATAAAAATCAAATTAACAGCAACAAATTAATTGTTATAACCACATCCATCTTTTGGAGAAGAATAAATAGAAGTGGTACACATTAATTCATAAAAGCGAATATTTAAATATGAATTTAGAACGCCAAGCTTCAAAAAACAATTAAAAAAATAAAATAAAGCATAATTGGGTCACTGTACTACTGGGAAATTTGTCCTATCTTATCTGTCATGCTAAAAGCATGCTATTATAGATATACCTTTGAAGTACAAAATACAGCTTTTCTAACAACAGTAACTAAATGGTTGATAATACAGACTCGTAGAAACAAGATTGAAATTTTGATTGTGTTCATGATCTGTGAGTTTTGTCTAGTGCAATTTATTTAACCTTCCTGAACTTTGGTTTTCTTGTCTCCATAAATGGGAAAATAATGTTTCAGGAGACTTTAGTCAAAAAGCCATGTGAAATAATGAAAATTTAATTGTTATTATAGTATAAACAATTAGGCATTCAAGTGCAAATAAGTGAATTTCAACTGTGTTCTGCATTTACCATGTCTGACACAATTGAGAAAGTTATAGGAAATCCTTGGAATTTCTATGAGATGGGCCCAATGTTAGTATGAATTCCATAGGTTGGTTTTGAAGTCTGCTTCTTTTAAAGATTTAATTTTTTTTTAAAGAATTACACAGAGAGAAAGAAGCATCAGAGAGATCTCTCATCTGCTGATTCCCTCCACACGTTCCCATAGCAGCCAAGACTACATTTGGACAAATGCCAAAAGGCAGGAACCAGGAACCTCACGTGAATCTCCCATATAGGTATCAGGGACCAAATATTTAGGGCATTTTCCACCGTTTTTCCAGAATGGAGCAGGTTTGGAAATGGAACATTTGAGACATGAACCACCACTTGGCTTTGCCTGCTGTATAACACAGGATCTGTTGTATAGCACAGTGTCCATGGAAATTTTTCATGGAACACACCCTTATTAAGTGTTGACTGCCGTGGCTACTTTCACTTTCACAGCATGTTCATTTTTTTTTTTGAAATAATGCATTTTTAGTTGCAACCCACATGTTCCACCTTTTCCAGTGTGAATATTTTTGCTCACTCTGCTGCCTAAACTTTATTCTATATTTAGTACAAATGAAGAAAAATTTTATCTTGCATTTATGCACATTGCCAAAATCTCAGATTACCTCAGTAGATTAAACAGTTAAAAGATGGCATTAATTAAAAACAGGATTATATAATATATTTCAAAATTTACTTTAATCCCATACTGCAATGTCCTGCACATTGGTTCTGCCAATTTAACTAAAATTATTATAGATACAGTGATTTTGTTTTGTAAGTGAATGATGGATTCAAGATTTTGATGGATGCCTGAAACTATGATTAGCACCAAAATCTATTTGTAGTTTGGTATTTCATGTTCTTACATATCTCTGATAAAATTTAGCTTATACTTCAGGCAAAACAACAATAACTATGGTTATTAACAAAAATAGAACAATTATAATATCATACTCTCATGAAAATTGCATGAATATGATCTCTCCTAATGATGTGATTTACACTGTATTTATTCTTTTAACTGTGAAAATGATGTGAGACAATACAGTACCAATGTGATGAGCCCAAGTGAGGCAAAGGATGGAAATCTTCTGTGGTGTCATGTTACAACCAGTGTGATAACTGAAGCTTTTACTAATAGAGTAGCAGGCAGATGACAGGCAGCACATACAGTCTCCGTCTGCTTCAAGTCAATGTAACAATTCATCCCCGGGCAGGATAAGGCAAGACAACACGGGATCTTACCATGTCACTCATGAGGCACAATTGAGAAGCTATGATTTCTTTATTCTGGGATTTTCCTTTACATATTGAAACGTAGGTGAGCACAAGTAATTGAAATTTCTGGGGGCAAAATTTTGCATAAGGAGGGGTTGCTTTAATTGTAATTTAGTAAATTCATATGCCATGTGTTATTGTAGTAAATTAAATTTGTTTTATTTCTTTATATTCATGTACATTTTATAAAATTTCTATCAATGGGTAACAAGACAGCTCTATCACAATATCAATTAAAATACATAAGAAGATTATAGCCATAATGTCTGTGATTGACAGGAACACATTTCAAGACAAAGTTACTACAACCTGAAAGAAATATTTTCAGAATAAGCAAAGAACAATGTACCATCACCTTGTTATCTGACCCACAATAATTATGTTAAAAATTCTGGACTTGGTTGGATATTGTGACACAGTGAATTAAGACACTGTTTGGATTCCCTGCATCTAGTATAAGAGTGCCAGTTACAGTCCTGGTTTCTTCTGATTCAACTGCCTGATACTGTTTTGCAGAAGGGCCACTGTTAAATATATGTAAAACCTGAAGGTGAACTGGCCAAGTCCTGGCTGTGGCAGATATTTGGAGAGTTAAACAACAAATGGAAGATTTCCTGCTCTTTCTGTCACTTTCACGTAGATGAAAATAAACAGACATGAATGAATTCCCAGTGTAAAAGAAAAAAAGCATTATTGAAACATTAGAAATAATAAAAATATATACTCAAAAACAATGGTATGGAACAGTAATCCGTATAATGAGTCTAAATAACGTATCAGGAAAGTGTGAATAGTCGTTCAGGAACTGCAAGCAAATCATTTTGGAATATGAAGCATGCATTTACGGATGACAACCTTTGAGAAACAGTGGAAGCTATTTTTGATGCAACTTACAAGACACAATGCAAGCATACTGTGAACTTTTATGCAACTTGCTAAAATTTCAAGAAATGGATCACACCAGTTGTTGATTCTTCTCACTTTCTACTGCTAAGAAGTGATGCAAAAAAAAAAAAGAAACCTCAGCCAATTTTAGCTTTAAGAGGGCTAGATGGTAAAAACCCCGTTGTTAGGAGAGAAAAAAGGTCACTGGTTTTCTAAATACAGAGAACTGGTACCATCATAAAAGAAGAATTTGTATTATTAAATGAGTCATGAGCAACAGAAGGTCATGGCAGCTTAAGAAGTACACTATCAGGTCATGAAGCCTGGAAGAACTCATGTTCATTTAAGAGGCCCAGGATTATCATTCAATTTGGTAAAGTGTGAAAAACATTAGGAGGTCGTGCATGTTGAGAAAGATACCAGTTAATATGTAAAAACTGATTGATTGTGAAATTTTATCAAGTCTGAATGTGTTAATGTGTATCAAATGTTTAGTGTGTAATTTATATTATTTTTTTTCAAAAAAATTAAAGGGAAGCTAAGGATTAATGAGCATGTAATTCTTCAATAACAAATTATCCAACTACAGTAAAAATAATTCAATTTGTCTTTTACATTGATTGTCCATCCTGACTATTCCAATTATTTTATAATTAGTTTGCCTAACTTTAAACTAAATGAGTTATGCTTTAATAAAGCGAATAAAGACAGCTATGCATATCTTCTTAATGAAAACAATCCGTTTTTCTGTACATGCTAGACTTAAAAAAAAAGCAGAAAAGGGAATCATCATGTCAAAGTATTTCGGTGATCAGTCCTATCAAATTCCAGTGAGTTTGGAGGAAATATATAGGGCTGTGTGTAATGTCTTCAAAATGTTGATGAAAATATGGACTTTCAGAAGACTGCAGATTTCAAATGTTTTTCATTACTATAAGCTTTAACTTTAATTTCTTCATGCGTGATTGTGTAAGTAGGCAAGCATGTATAAATGCACACAATATCCTCAATAGAGCTTAGTTAATGTTAGATACTTAGAAATATATTTTACTTTAAAAACACAATTAAATTTCTTTAAAAGACAGAACTCTATGATTCTTCAATGACATACTGAGCATGCGTGTACCAAAGAGGAATTTGTAAATTATTGAGTGGACTTAATTGTGCTAGGTTTTTCACTTGAGTAAAATTCTTCTCAGTAGTGTTGTTTATGTGTTTATTTCTTAATACATAAATCAAAAGTGAACTTTCACTTTCAATCTGTAGTAAAAGCAGCTTGAAAGTCAACATTTCTGATATTTAAATAAACTCTCTCCCCAAACAATAACACAAAACAAAACAAAACAAAGTTGAACATAACAAATATTAAAGCCTTTTTTTTTAGCCCTGTGAGAGAATTAGGATTGCAGGGAAAATAGCCGTCTAGAATTTGAGAATATTGATGAATTCTGATACTATTATAAGATACCTGCTTGCTCAGAGAAAAGATGATGGACTATTAACTTGTAGAAATACTTAAATGATAATTTGATGAATTTCCGGATCTAAGTGCAGCCTGGTATGAGAGTGAGAAATACTGGAGGATTCAGTCTTGGGAGACCACAGAAGTTTCAAAGATTTCACATTCAAAAATTCAACCGAGTTCACATGATGAAGTTCCAAGAACAATCTCGTTCTGTCTGGCAGCAGGAAAGGGAGAATAATCATCATAAAACACTTGCAGAACATTTTTCATCAGAAAGGTCACTTTCCTGGCAAAAGGCTCTCCTAGAGCAATAGCACAGCTGCAACCCCTCCTACCCTTCTGTCTGCATTTAAGAGGTAGCAAATGCCATCATATCGAAAGAACACGTAAAGACCCACAGATATGGAAGTGCTAAAGATTGAGACTTAATTACATGGTATATATTTCATTTCCCTCTCCTGTTCTTCAATATTAAAGGTTCAGTAAACCAGTAGATTATAATGTGAATTAATATATTCAGATTCTCTGATGAGTAGTATTTATAGAACCCGAAAGTCAAGAAGCCAGGCAAAATCAGTCCACTAAAAATTTGGATTCCCTGTTTCCAGTGATAACAATACACAATAAATGCAAACCAACACTTAACTATATTATCACAGATCCTCACATTAACATATATTACCTGACATAACATGTTTGGCTTACAAAACAATGCAAAATGTCCTAAACATAAGATATAAGTAAGTTTAAAGAAGAAAAACAAGTGTCAGAACCAGATTTGACATAAGCACTGGAAATTTCAAAAATTTTAAAATATCAATCATATGTTAAGGATTCATATGTAAAAATAGGAACTATGAAACAACAGATTGGTCATGTAATCAAAGAAATAGGTGATTTAAGAAACAGTCATAAGGAAATGCTAGATATCACAAATAATATAACAGATAGCTTGCAAAGTAGCCTTGACACAACTCTAGACAAATATGAGATAACATTAACAAAGGTCATAGAAAACTCAAAATACAACATAATGTGGCAAAAGAATCAGAAAAAAATTTTAGAATACAATATTTAAAATAATGAGGCAATTACAAAATGTACATCATTTTCAAAACTAGGATACCAGAGACAAAACGGAGAACCAAAATAAAAAAGTAAAACCGAAGGAATAATTGAAGCAAGACATAATTAACCTGAAAAGCATTATCAGTTAAATTCATCTGATAATTATTATAATATATTCTATTCAATAACATCAAAATACATATTCTGGTACTTCCATCAACACCCATCAAGAGACCAGTTCTGGACCTTAATCAGCAGCAATCAGGGCTGGGTCATGCCCAGAGCTCCATCCAGGTCTCTCTTAGGAGTGGCAGGGATTGAAATATATGGGATGGCCTTCCCTGCCTTTCAAATATACCATCATTGGATTTGAAGCAGAGTAGCTGGAACTCAAGCCAGCCCTTGAATATGGGCACCTCAAGGGACAGTTTATGCCACCATGGCAGAAGCCTTACCCATGCATTGAACCCCAAATATCTAAAAATAAATTTTATGATTTGAACAATTGATGCACATTTAAGTTATACAAGAACTTTTCAAAATCAAAAAACATTGAAGAGCCTGAAAAAGAAAAAAAAAAACTATACTGTATACTAAAATGTAATGAATAGTTGACATTTCAATATTTATTTGTGGAAAACCACTAAAAACTAAAAAGTAGAATTGAATTTCTCAGTTTGATAACAATATCACAGTAAGTAACCACAGCTAACAGTTTATATCAGGTTCAACTGTAACAGACTGGATACTTAATCCAGTTATGTTAAAAAAAAAGGCAAAGATGTTCTCTTTCATTGCAGCTGATAAACATTAGGTTGAATGCTCTAGTTATAATATTAAGATGACAAAGACAAACATAGAATACACACAGGGTATGAGATGGATATTCATTGTGGCCTCCAAAATGTGTTCTGAGAACAGTGATTTTCCTGTCAAAAATTCTGGAGCAAATAAGTTTTTAGTGGAGAAACATTATTAAAAACTGCTTCAACCAGATAATCAAAGTTAATGTCACCCGTGATGAGCTAGGTGATGAGTCACATTGATGGTATATGCCCATGATATGATGGGCGAGAATGGTACTCCATTTAATGGCATTCCTCCCCCACATCTCCCAGTATTTTCATGAGCAAATATCAGAAATGTTTCAATTTAAGGATATTCTAGAAAATATCTACAGTAATCCTTCAAAATGTCAAGGCCATCAAAAATATAAAAAATTTTGAAAAACTGTATCAGCCAAGATGGGCTGAAGAGACACGAAAACTAACTGTAAAATGAGGCTGGATGGAATTCTTAAAGTAAAAAGTTACTTCAGCTTTGAAACAAAAGGAAATCAAAATAACATAGAGCTTTAGATGACACAATCATTAAAATTGTTTTAGTGAGTCTTAACAAGTTTTTTTAATACTGTTAGATAATAAAAGAAACAATATGACATGTGAAAACTGTTTGTACAGACTGAACTGCTGTGACAAACACCATAACCTGCCTATGTTCAATGACATACTTTCATTTTTCACGATTGTGGAGGCCAGGAAGTTGAAGATCAACATGCGTACAGGTTCAGCATCTGGGCAGGGATGACAGTGGAAGACAGGGGGAAGGGCTTACCTGCTAGTTCTTAGATGACTGTCATCTTTTTATTTAGTTCCATAAATTTGTTTTTTGAGAAGCAGAGTGATAGAGACAAATAGAAAGTTTTCCACATGTATTCTCTCCCCTGAATGCCTGCAACAGCCTGATGAAAGTCATGCCCAAAGCCAGAACACCATCCAGATGTTTTCCATTTGTACTGCAAAGATGCAAACACTAGGGACATCATCCATTGCTTTCCAGGTACATTACCACAAAGTTTGATCATAAATTAAGACAATCTTCTTGAGTCTCTGAAAGGGAGAAAGGCAGCGGTACTTGTTGGGACTCAACACAACGCTAATCTCAAAAGACCCCAGCTAGTCACTTTTATCTCTTAAGTGCTATCACATTAGGAGACAGAATTTCAACATACACATTTTGTATGAGACAGACCATAAAGTCCATAAACCAAACTAGATATTATCTTCACACTTTACTAAGGGACAAAACTGTTGTGAAGAAAAGAAATAATTCAAAATAAAAATCAGCTTAGCTGATTCCAGAAAGTCACCTTGTATGGCTGCCCATGAATTTAGATTTTATTTATATATTTATTTATTTTCACATCTAACAGCTTTATATATGCAATATTTACCCTAGCAAAGGTCATGAATCAAGTATTTGAAACTCTGAAGTTTATTTTCCTCATTTGTATAAACTAACCAGCAACATGTTGAAAAGAGTAAATGTGCTACAGTAATATCAACGTATTGATTTAGCCAATATTTGTCAAGCACATCCTCTACGTGTCAGAAACTTTTGGAAATAGCAGAAATATTGACAGAAATGTCCTGTTCAAGTCTGATTTAAGAGACAGAGCAAAACTTATTAACAAGTGAAATTCAACAAGCAAAACCAAGATAAGAAAATTTATAATTCAGCTTAGAAATTGCCAGATAATCTTGATACATAACAGGGTGCTGTGACATGAAAGGCCATATTGAGAGATATGTGTACGTTTATTCACGAGGTTAAGTTAAGCCAAATTAAATAGGTTAAGTGGATCTATAATTTAAAATCTCATAATTTATACTCAAATTTCCTGTTTCTCTTTAGTGCCCATTTGTACGTTCAACTCCAGTATAGTCATTGTTTCACACTCCTTTTCCGATGAAGGTTGGGTAAGTCATAGTGCTTTATTGTTTATTAAATAATATTTTGCAGTTGTAAATTGACAAGCATTGATTTTTCTCCTACACCAATATTTGTTATACAAAACTGGATGATATTCCACAAAGCTGATGTAATTAAAAGCCAGAAAAGCACTTGGTGCTGAGTTAATCAAACTGGAGACAACACTGTGTAAACCTGAGTCAACTGAGTGAAATTCTTAAAACACAAGGCTTGGGTCTTTTCTGAATTTAGTTCTTTCCTTGATGCAACGAGATGGCATGCTGTGATAGAGCCTGGGAGAGAGCGGTGGTAAAGCCATGCAGAGGCTGAGGAAAACTGAGGGTTAGATCCGGAGAGAAAACGGAAGCTTGGTTTCCACAGAGACTGAATTCTGCCAAGTACATCATGCAGCATGGAAGAGTCACAAGCTCCATAAGAAACTAAACTACTGGCAGCCAAAGAAAGCTTTATGACCCCGAAGTGGAAGCTCTGCATAGGCCAGTCCTGGACTTCACACCTACAGAGGCTGAGACAATAATGAATGTGTGTCGTTTTAATACCTTGAATGCGATGGTAATTATAAGAGATAAATAATAAAGCTCTCATGACTCTATATTTCATAATCTATGAAGAAATTACTGAACTAGAACCCTATATTTTAAAGGGTGCTAAAATATTGTATGCTATCATCTTTCTATAATTTACATAGAGTGCACCAATAATGCTACTTGCGTTTCCAGTTTGCTCCATGGTTTCCCTTGGATCAAGGGAATATGAGTAAGTATGAAGTAAACAAAGGCCCCCAAAATACTTGTATTGTATTTGTTCTTTTGTCTTATAATGATTTTTGACTTATAATTATTGGAACAGATGCTATAGATTGTTACTTCCTTTCACTGCATAAAAAGCATGTTTATCTCACTACAACAAAGCCATCCACAAGTTTAAAGTTGCCAAATCAGCAATTTTGCATCAATCACATAATCTTCCTACAGATCTGGTGTTGACAGAAGATATTTTTTGTTATTAAAAGCAACTGAGAGTGTAAAAGCCACTAATATAGTGTTTATTTCAAAAAATTGCAGCCATAAATAACAAAATAGTATAAAGTTTAATTCTTATTTCTTTACTTTTTATAATTCAGTATAGAAATACTTTATGTTTAACTTAGACCTAAATATTGAAATTTTGAAAACAATAAGAATGCCTAAATTTTAAAAGATTCAAATAAACTTGAGCTCTTACTAAAGTTTCAAATGTGACATTTCATTTTTGATCATAGGCAATGATAAGTGTTTTACCTGGCAGGACTCATAGGTAAAATCCAATTTACCCAGACAAAACCTGTGCCACTTTGCAATCTCTACAGAGATGTAGTTAAGGATTCTGGTGATGCTCTTATGCTTGTCTGGGTCTCTTACCCCAAATCAATTTCCATGCTTCCCTATTGGAGGGCGTCTGTGGAGTCCTTTCTCATGTAGTCGCTTGCAGAGGAATGAGAAAGTGTGCTGTACAATTTACACACATTTTCTTTCATGTTGACTCATATTTAACACTGTTTCACTTGTAGCTCCTCTCTTTTTCTTAGAGGTAAAAGGAATTGAAAATAGAAAGGGGAAGCCAATATTTACTCTGGTCCAGCCCCTGACATATAAACTACTGTAATAAGTGATTAAATTCTTGCATTTTCTTAGTGGATTACTATTAGACCTGCCAGCTCAGTGTTCTCTAGCATGGCTGAGCTCTTTAAGAAGATTTCCTCTTTTATTTTCAAGAAATTCACTTAGGATTTATTTTAAAAGTGAAAAATATAAAGGTTAGTTGATATAGGAATATCTAGTGAAAAATTTTCAGATTGTATTAGAATAGCTTAAAAACAAAATGTTAAAGAAAATTAAAAAGGAAAACTTGAATGCAAACAAAACAGGAGTGGTCATTCAACACACGTGATGTTGGCACTTGCGACACGTGTATGCCAAATCGGAATGCCTGGTCTGAGTCCCACCTACTCCTTTTCTGATCCAACTTCCTTACAGTATTCATTCTGAAACTCAGCAGATGACGTAGGTGCTTGGTTTGCTGTCATCCACATGGAAGCTCTGTATTCAGCTTAGGGCTTCTGCTTTCAGCAGTGAACAATCCTAGCTATCGCAGACACTTCAAGAGTGAAAAAGTGGGCAAGGCAACTGGAGAAGTTAAGCATTTGAGAACACAAGTGATGATTTTTCAGAGACTGTGGGGTAGAAAAGATACTAAGCAGTGTAATAGCTGAACCAGATTCTTACATCTTTCAGAAGACCTATTGGTATATACTGAACATGATCCAATTCCAAGACAAGAATCCAAAGAAATCTAGATCACCAAAGCCAAACTTTTAAAAATTAAATACAAGTTACAACGCCAGCACTGAGAAAGAAGTGATTTCTGATTTATAGGGAGAAAACAATTTAAAAGATGGCAAATTTCTCCTAAGAAAGGATGAAGTCACAAAACAAGAAATACTCATATTTCAAGTAATGCAAAGAAAAAAAAAAAAAACAACTGTTGACCATGAACTCTGCCTGTAGTAAAAACACACTCTAGGAATGAAGAAATTAAACATTTTTTTGGATGAAAGGAAAACAGAAATAATTCATCACCAACTGACCCCATGGTATATTTAATGTTGTTTCAACCTCCAATTTTAATGCAAGTTTAAATCTGAGGATTCTTAGTAATTATTGCATTCATTATAATGTTTCTCTGCATCAAACCAATCGCTTTCTCTCAATGGAATTGAACCTTCTGATTGATGGGCAGATCGGAGCAGGCTAGGTAGCTTTAGAGACAATAATGCTTTATTTAAAACATTTACATAATTTAAATTCAACTTTAAAGTCTCCCATGATCGAAGATAAGTTACCACCTAGGTAACAGGATCTTTTAAAAACAGTTATATGTAAAAATTCAGGTTGTTATCATTTCTTTTTCCTTGCTATTACAGCATTGACAAATTGGATGTGGATTCTAGGTGTGATATGCTCTGTGTCCTAGTTATTTCAGATTTTCTCTCTTTTTTTTTTCCTCAGTAGTTCCTATTTAAGTGAAGACACCAAGAAAGCTGACATGCAATATACAACTTCAAGACTGAGCTATAGGTCAAAATAGAGAAAAATAAACAATAGTATATTTTGTAGCAACGTGGAAATTTGTAGATAGGTTTGATGTGTTAAGATGTAGAGTACTAAAACAAATTAGTGAACAAGAAAGAAAACTGGAGGACATTGAATTCCTTTTGATTATCTTAGATAGGGTCAATGAAATGTTTTCTATGTGTCAGGTACTTCTCAAAGTTCCTATGTATTTAAGTTATTGTTTCTCAATGCAACTTCACAAGATACAGCACTCTCACACTTTCACATACAAGGAATTCAAGGCATAAATATTTAGATACAGGTATAGAAAATAGAGAAAGTAACTGACTTGCCAGTGGTCTTCTGGCGTGGCTGTGGAAATAGATAAATGCTAACTTGTAGTCACTGGACTGCCTTTCAAGGACACCTTTATTGAAGCAGGTGAAATTCATATTAAAAATGCTAATTCTTTTTTTCTACCACAAGTCTCTAGCAATTCCCATCTTACTTATCGTGCTGTACCTCAAAATTGCACGGAGAAACATCAGAAACCATGGCCAGATTTTGGTCTCTGATGTATTTTCCTCAAAATTGTTCCTTTCATACAGAGATTTTGTTTTACTGTAAAGCCTGAGGATTCGCTTAGGATATCATGTTTAAAGGAAGTAAAAATAGTATGTAGAAGCCTGTTTCAGTAAATAGCAGAGAGAACGGACTCTCTCCATTGACCCCCTTGGGACCATCCGAGATTCAAATTTGTAATAATGAGTACAAAGACATAAACTCAGTTTCCCTTGAAAGAATACTAGTCATTTTAATACTTGAGTCTTCTAAGTGATGGGAAAAGCAGCTGACCATTTTCAAATCAACCAACACTAGGCAGTTGTTTACATCTGATTACAACAGGAAATGCAGTAGGTCAGCAGTATTACCTATCCACTGTGGAAGGAAACAGATCGGTGCTCTTTGTTCTTGCTCCAAACCATTGCTTAAAATCATCTTGAGAGGAACTGTAGAGAGTTTGATGTCCTACAGACAGAATAACACTGAAGAAATTCTGGGAAGTTTTACTCTTCCCAAAGTGAGCATGTACAGAATTTGGTTTATAATTTAAAAAGCCCAATGTTTTAAAACACTTTCCTATGAAAGTGCAAAGATTGCTTGTTTAGTTCCTTTGAAATGATAATTTAAACCTGAGAATACAAAGATAACTGAGTAAGAATTTTACACGCTTATCTGACAGGCCCCTCTTATGGAATGTTTCCTTAGGGAATGTATAAAAGCAGAGAGGCAAACCGATTTTAATGTATCTAATTTTACTTCTGCTTTGCAAAGTCAACTTTCACTATGTCCTATAGTTTTGGCTATATTAACTGAAAATTTATGTCAGGTATGTATGAATGGTTATAAGAGATGGATGTGATCTATTTGTATTACTGAAAAGCCCGTAACAAGGTACATGTACATAACTAATGTGAATAACACCTAAATTAAAAAATAGAGAGAGGCTAAACTATGCATGTGTGAGGGGCTCAACCTTGCTGCAACCTAGGTAGAAGGGACTTAAAAAAATAAACTCCCAGAAGAAATGAATTGTGAAAGATGTTACAAACATAATTTAGAGGAGAATTGTTTAAGTTTTGGTGATGAAGCACTATAAAAAGATAGGAAATCAAGAAGAAATGCGAAGGTTGAGAAACCTGTTCTATGTAACAATTTAATAGTGTAAGATGGAAATTTAGAATGAATCCTGAACAAGAAAGCTCAAGGAAATCCTTTTGACAATACTGAAGAACAGAAACTTAAAAATTAAAAAACAATCGAAAAAATCACAGGCCAAGGCAGTAGCCAATACAGCAGATAGCATCATGTGTTATTATTAACTGAATGTGTTCTAATTTCTACTTAGATTACAATTGTTGATGGCTCCGAACTCCAAAGGAGGGGGATAAGGATAGGATAGAGTTAATACTAGATTATATGGCAATACTATGTGAAATACTATGTTTAAGAAGAATTAAAGCTGAGGCCAGCATGCTGGTCTAGCTGGTGAATTCCAGGCCTAGGTTGGCAGCATACAATGAGGGCACTGGTTTCTATCTCAACCTCTTCACTTCTGAAACCTCTCCCTTTTTACTGGCAAGGGAAAAACAGCAGAAGACGGTCCAAATATTTTGGTTCCTGCCACTCACATGGGAAATACAGATGGAGATCCAGGTTCCTGGTTTAGACCTGGTCCGCTGTGGGCCACCCTGCCTTGCGGAGGGAACCAGCCAATGCGAGAGCTCTCTGTTCACTTTTCCTTCCTTTTTCTTTCTCTCCTCTTTCTCATTCTTGCTTCTCCCCATTTTCTTCTGTAATGCTTTCAAAAATAAACAAACAACTCTTTATAAAAAGAATAGAGAAAGTTAAAAATGTCATAGGTTTCAAAATAAAAATCAAACATGAAGGCTCAGCTCTTAGAATTCTTGTGTTTCAATCTCTCATTCATCAAGCTAATTGAGAGGCTGTACTACTCCATGATGGAGAAATAACATGTTAAGAAGAAATCAAATTAAATTTTGTTTATTTGATATACATTAATATGGGAAGATGGAAGCGAGAGACAGCGAGATAAATGTGAAAGCATTTATTTGAACCTCTGGACTTGAACAGTCAAGATAATGTGTGTGTCAGCTGAAAGAAATAACAAAATAAAATTGAATGTTTACTCCATTTTCTACTAGAATTTTTTTAGGGAAAATTGCTTTAACGTGTTCCTGCCATCTTACCTGGAAAATAATCACAATATACACAGCACAAAATTAGGGGAAATTTTCAAACAATATGATCAAGAAAAAAAAAATGAAAGAGGTAACAAAAAAAATGGTAGATTTCAAATATTTTAAAATTTGAAATTATAAAAGGAAATTTATTTTTCTTTTGTATTAAAGTGCTTACTGATTAAATCTGACAGCAGGAAACCTTAATAAAGCAATAACTTGTAAAGATCGTCCCAGAACCAGATGTCTCAACCACCCTTGCTAACAAACATTTAGGTAGGAACTAACATCAATTCTATTAAAACCAGTTCCAAAAATTGATGAGAAGAGGACTGTACCAAATTTATTTTACAAGGCCAGTATGATGACTCAATTAATCAGTTAATCTATCAATAAGTACTGGCATCCCATAATGGTGCAAGTTCATATCCTGGCTGCTCCACATCCCATCTATCTTAATGGTTGTGGTCTGGGAAAGCTGTGGAGGATGGACCAAAGCCTTATGGTCCTATACCTACATGGAAGATCAAGAAGTTCCTTGCTCCTGGCTTTGAGTTAGCTTGGCTCTGGCTGTAATGGCCATTTGGGGAGTGAACCATTGGACTGAAGATCTTTCTGTGTTTCCTTATCTGTTTAAAAATAATTCATTCAGGGTCTGGCACAATAGCGTAGTGGTTAAAGTCATCTCTTGAACACACCGGGAACCCATATGGGCACCTGTTCTAATCTCGACAGCTCCACTTTCCATCCAGCTCCTTGGTTGTGGTCTGGGAAAACAGTCGAGGATGGCCCAAAGCCTTGGGACCCTGCACCCGTTTGGGAGACCCAGAAGAGCACCTGGCTTTGGATTGGCGCAGCACTGGTTGTTGTGGTCACTTGGGGAGTGAATCATCAGACGGAAGATCCTGCTCTCTGTCTCTCCTTTTCTCTACCTGACTTTGCAAAATAATAATAATAATAATAATAATAATAATAATGATAGTAAATAGAAATGAATCTTTAAAAAATAGTTAATTTATTTTTATTGGAAAGGCAGATTTGCAGAGAGAAGGAAAGTCATAGAGAAAGGTCTTCTGTCTGCTGGTTAACTCTCCAAGGTGTCACAAAAGCCAGAGCTGCCCCCATCTGAAGTCAGATGCCAGGAGCGCAAAGCTTCCTCCAGGTCTCCTGAGAGGGTGCAGGGCCCCAAGACTTTGAGACTGTCTTACCTTCTTTCCCAGGCCACAAGCAGGGAGCTGGATGGGAAATAGTGTAGTGTATTAGTGTATTTACCAGTGGCCATCTGGGATACAGGCACCCGCACGGTAAGGATGTAGCACTGAGCCATTTTGCAGGCTGCAAAAGTTTCATTTTTTTCTGATCAATATGTAGAGAAGTGCACAATAACAAAGAAACCATAATAACAATGAAATAAGAAAACTAGACCAAATTCCCTGATGAATGTAAGTACAAAAATTGCTGTAAAATATTGGCAAATCTAATAAAGCTATTTAGAAAATATTTCCCAGCTTTCCCAACTAATATTAACATATAAAACTAAATGTAAATCAATGAAAGAGTATAGAATTCTTGGAAATAAATCTACAAATCTGTCACTAATTTACCTTTGACTGAGTTTCTGAAATTCTCTTTGAGTAGGGAAAATTCTTTTGAATAAGTGGTACTGGAAAACTGCATTTCCTTTTTTAAAACAAACTCTTATCTCTCTCCTAATTAGCAAAAACATCAACTCAAAACAGAGCAGTAATCTAAAATACAATATGAAGATATGAAACTACTAACAGAATGCACAGGGGGACTACTAGTTCAAGTTATAAATAAGATATGAAAAGTACATACAATAATAGTATGAAATCAATGAATGGGTTTATACCAAACTGGAAACATTGCACATATCAAGTAAATAGAACAGTAAAGAGATAAATGAATAAATGCCAAACCATCTTTGAAAGCTATGCACAGAGTAAAGGTGAGTATCCATAAACTATAAGGAACCAAGAGAATTTTTAAATAAAGCAAATAATACAATTAACAATTTAGCAATAGAATCAAAAGCACATTCTTCAAAAGAAACGATAATCACGTTGAGTCACTAACCACTAAGCAAATATAAATACAAAGCACACTGACGCATTATTTGACTCTAGTTAAAATGACTGCTATCAAAAAGACAGAAACAGCAAATTTTGGCCTAGGCGTGGTAAAAAAGAAACCCTTTTGTACTGTTGGTGAGAATACAAATTAGTATGGCCTTATGGAGAACAATATGGAGATTCTTAAAAATTCTTAAAAATATATATACCATATGATCCAGTTACTTTACCTCTGGGATTAAACAAAAGAGGATAAAGGCTCTGGAAGGGGTACCTGAGCTCCCAGGTTTACTGTTGCATTATTCACAATATTGAGAAAATGTGATTAACCTGCATACTCATGAGTGGATGAATTGGTTTTTCAAAAAAAATATGGTTCATGCATAGGGAACTATTATCCAACCATACACGTAAATGAAATCCTGATGTTTATAATGACTAGTCATTAATTGTATTCATGAGAGTAGAGTTCTTGTGTCTGACCACTTCCCAAATATTCTGCTGTTAATATCATAATTTTGGCCATGAATTTCAACATCAGAATTCAGAAGGGAAACAAAATTCTGACAATATCAGAAACTATAAACCATAAAATAAAGGGAATTATTATTTATTCATAAAACATTTAGAAAAGGTGGATTGAAGAGGGATTTTAAATACTTAAAATATTTACTAAACTATCAAATCAACAAAAGTAGAATGGAATGTAAAAAGGAATACAAACATCAATGAATAACTAAGAGAGCTGTATTTAAGAGATATTTAGGAAAAACAGAGCAGAAATAAATTCCTTTTTCATAAAAATGTCAAGAGCTATGCATGAAAATGCACACTCAACATTTTTTTAATATTTATTTGATTTTTATTACGAAATCAGAAATACAGAGAGGAAAAGAGACAGAGAGGAAGATCTTCTGTCCGACGATTCACTCCCCAAGTGACCACAATGGCCGGTGCAGTGCCGATCTGGAGCCAGGAGCCAAGAACTTCTTCCAGGTCTCCCACATGGGTGCAGGGTCCCAAAGCTTTGGGGCATCCTGGATTGCTTTCCCAGAACAAGAGCAGGGAGCTGAATGGAAAGTGGAGCTGTCGAGATTAGAACAGGTGCCCTTATGGGATCCCTGTGCATTGAATGCAAGGACTTTAGCCATTAAGTTTCGTTTTAGATGAACTGCTCAGATTCTGCAAGACATGGTATAGCTGACTGAGTAACCAGTGGAAGAATTCATGCTTCAACATAACTAATTTCTCTACTAGACAGCCTTCCGGACAGGGCTATGGCAGTTGACAATTACCGTGAAAAACCAGCAGCAGACAGCAAAAATGAATGAAAGAAGATGGCTCTCTGGTTCAAGCATTATACCATTTCTTTCTCCAGTAACAAAAAAATAAATTATTTCTACTTATTAACATAATCATTCTCCACAATGATGACTTCAGCCTCCTGTGATTTGAAAAGTTGATTTGTGAGCAGGGATCCTACTTTATACTTGCTTCTTATTCAGAAATATTAACGTTTCAAAATTAGCTTCTACATAAATTCAGATTATTTAAAAATATAAGCTAAAATAGCATTTTCCCATATTTTCAGCTATTATTTCCATATGCAAAATATAATTTTGTCTTTTCTAACATGATAAAGTATAGTTGGATATCTATATATGCCTTTTTATGTGCACGAATTATTTCAAGATTACTTAAGTAAAAATATTCTACATTTGCAGAAAGAAAATTATGGAAAAAACTGTGACAACTCAAAACATGAAACTAAATCAACCCTTTTATTAAGGGAAAATTTTGATGTTATAGAAAATATATTGCTTATCCTATGGACATTAATAGTAAATTACTTTGATTTAACAAAAACTTTCTGAGGGTTCCCGATAACTGATTGGCAAACTTGAACATAAAGTGCAGCCAATGTAAGTGCTTCAGGTACTCCACGAGAAAATGCTTCTTTTAAAATCAACTGAGATCCAGCTTCTCAAAAAAAAAAAAAATCTATCCTAAATAGACGCTAGAAACAATTTTTTTAAAAGCAGCAGAAATGTGCTTTACTGTTGACCTTTAAAAATGCATGAATCATCATATGTAATACCATTCACTCAGGAGAGCTTTGAGATCATTGTACTAGTAAAAATTAGTCCCTTGCTATTTACTGTAATTGAAAAAATACTCAGTTTTATAGTTTAAGGTGAGTAATTTAGGTCATTAATATATATTTAAAAAATTTACTTCCTCTAATAAAAATAAAACTTTTTAATGAATACCATATGTCACAACCATATTACATTTTATAAAGTTTAAAGCCCAACATTTTATAAAACCTGTTCAATAAAACAGCTCATTTCCACCAATAGTGAACTTGTCGCATCAAGTGGCTAAACTGAACTAAGGGAATGCTAGATAATTTCTGCTTGCTTTCAGTTACTATAATGTCTTTCTTGATGTGTAATTGGCTTCTGAATCTTTAATGCATTTGCCTGACAAGTACAACCCACAGAGTATGTTTGCTTTTATTTTAACTCTCATTCATACTCAGGTTTGCCTTAATATTCTCGGGGTTAAAGGCTATGTATTCTTCATTTGAATAGTTTGAATAAGTCTCACTTCCATGTTCACTAGATGTCTTTAATTAATAATGCAGTTCATGGTAAATGACATATTAACAAAATATTGAATCACAGAATCTGGGCACAAGCTGCTATTAGCAGAGATTCTTCATGAGTCCTCTTCACAGTTGACTCACTATGAGCTCCATGGACTGAACGGTGACTGCCTTCTTCAACACCTTTTAGGCAATAGTTTCAGGGCATTGAGGAGTCAGCAATTATAGTCAAGTCTCAGATGCATTTAAAAAATAGGTTTATTTTAATTTGAAAGGCAGTTTTACAGAGAGGAAAGGAAATGAGGGAAAGAGACAGAGATCCTCGATCAACCGCTCTATTTGCCAAATTGTTGTAATTGCTGGAGCTGAGATGATCTAAAGCCAGGAGCCTGGAGCTTCTACCATATCTTCCAAGTAGTTGCAGAAGTTAAAGGGCTTGGGCCATTTTTTTGGCCTCCTTCTCAGGCACATGAACTGGTGGTCCAATAGTGGAGCTGCCAGGACTTGAACCAACATCCATATAAGACGGTGGCATCACAATGAAGGCGTAACACACTAGTGCATATAGCCAGCCTCTATGAGGTCTATTTTTTAATATTTGGTCTTACTAAGTTATTTTTAAAATGAGATATCCCAAAATATTTTTTCTTTGAAATTCACTTTTGTTAAATTTATAAGCCATGTAATTTTTTATAAATGAAACTTGGTCATGTAAGTCTTAATACAGTAAGTTCAAAAGTAAATGAAAATATAGAAAAATATAAACATTAAAATAAATAAATATGGTGAAGGGAAGGGGTAGGTAGGTGGGAATTTGGCACAGCGTGGGCCACTGCATTCCATATAGCCATGTTTCGGGTAATTTTCTAGCCCAGGCTCCTAATTTCAGCTTCCTGCCCATGTACCCTGTACCCGTGTACCCTGGGTGACCATAGTGATTGCCTAGGCAGCTGGGGACCTGACACCCACAGACTGAGCTTTGGATTCCAAGCTTCATCCTGACCCAACATAACTTTTATGGACACTGGGGGTGTGAGGCAACGGATGGGGCATCTTTCTGTTTTCCCCTTTGTTTCTCTGCCTCTTCCTCTGATCCTCTGCCTTTCAAATAAATATAAATTTTAAAAAGTAGAGGATAATTGATCCTATTACAATAAGAATTGGACAGCTTTGTGTGAACAGACAAAGGCAAGGTAAAATATTTGCGCTTGACATTGTGAAAAGTCACAATTTCATGAAATGGGGATTCATTGAAACTCAAGTTTTAAATTTCTGTAGCTTACTGCCAGACATTGTCATAATGAATTCTCCTTGAAACACACCATTACCCTCACATTTATTGCAAATTAACAGAAATAGGCAAACATTAGTGAGGCAAATCACGTTATTGGACTGGTGGTTTACAGAGAGCAGTAGCGAAATGATGGCCCACAGACCAGATCTGTCAAGATGCAAACTGCGGCCTAATTCGATTCTGTGTCTCACAGAGACTCTCGGAAGTGTCCACTGGAGAGTCACTTTTTGATTTGTTCTCTGCCAGAGGGTAGTGACTACTGAAAAGAAAGATACATCACATATCTGAAATTCGCAGTTTTTGTTTTTCAATACTTTCACCTAATTATTCTGTTCTCTGCTATTTAAATGCAAACTTGGTGCTTATACTTGCTTGTACTTGGTGTACAAACCAAAGATTTGATAAATGAAAATTTTAAAAAGAGTAAGATCACAGATGCAAATCTTTGAATATATTGCCCTTGTTAAGACACCTATGAGACTCTACCTGTGGCTAGTCAATATATTGAAGTCCTGCATACACTGCTCCTTCAATTGGTGGTGTTGTGTATTCTGGGGAAAATGGGAATATTGTGCCAAATTTTAAAGTGTGTATATAACACAAATTCATAAATGCAGACAATACTTCCATTTGTAGAAAAGGTAGTCAGATACTCTGAGGTTTCATAAAAACAAGAACATTGATAAATCCGTTTTAGTCCTATGTCTTCATACATCATGATGATTTTTTTGTATTCAATATACATGATTCTATTTATTTCTAAATATAATCCACAGTGACATATGGACATTGCACTGCAGAAACTACACTCATACTGATTTTTCTGAATTAACGTCATCATCTTTGTCTTTAAAGCTGTACCAGATAATGCAAAGGGGTAGGTTTTAATCTGCCAGATCGTCACCTTCACATTTGAGTGAGACACCATGAGGATTCTTACAAACTCATTTTAGAAAGAACGCTGCAGGTATCAATGATACATATTTAGCAAGTATCTGTATTGAATGTTCCAGTCATATTTATGTTGTTTGACTAAATTTAGATTTATGTTTTTGGAAACATTTACATTGCTATTAATATTAAATGAGCTGCCTGATTTCAAGCTTATTTCTTTTATTTCTGCACAATCTTATTTCTGATTAAAATTTGCATAAACAAGGTCAATTTTAGAAAAAAGAGTCTTTAAATCACTTTATTATGGCAATTATTGTTTCAATTTTTTTATTATATTATAACAAATATGAATGCCAGGACTAAATTAGTTATACAATTTTGCACCAGAGGTAAAACTGTTTAGAATTAGTTTTTGCCAAACAGATTGCTTTGAGATGAGTTTCTAGTATGCAAAATTAATATTCAAGTTAATTTATAATTTTAAATGATAAAATTTTCTGTCACAGGAGATACACATACTCCTTCCTAACTTCTGTTCTACCTTCACAGATTCATTTATTATTGTTTTTTAAAAGATCTATTTATTTCCACTTGATAGAGACAGGATTAGAGAGAGAGAGAGCCAGAGAGAGCTACTCTCTTTGACTTCTTAAATAGCCGCCACAGGCAGAGTGGGATGGACCCAATGCCGGGAGACTAAATCCTCTTCCAGTTCATCCTTGTGGGTGCAGGGGCCCAAAGCCTTGGCCCAGGCCATCAGCAGTGAGCTGGATCAGAGGTGGAGCAGCTAAGACACAAACCAGTGCCAGTATAGAATGCTCATTTCACTAACAGAGGAGGATTAGCTTGCTACCACACAAAGCTTGTCCCAATTTAATCTGGTTTAAAATCCATATAAAGAAAATTATATAACGGATATTTTTGATGTCTGCCTTCTTTTGTTTAAAATTGTGAGGCTCGTTTATGTTGGTTTGTATTTCTTGAAAATCACTGTGTTCTATGCTATTACATGGATACAATGTAATTAATACATCATGCTACATTTGATAGACACTTGCGCAGTTTCCAGTTTTGGGGCTCTTGTGAATACAGACACCATGGGTATCGTTTAAAAAAAAGATCAACTTTATTTTATAGATAATGGCATGAATTCATATATGCATGATGATGAATGAGTGTTTATTGTCTGACTTTAAAAAGTTAACAAATAGCAAATGCATACTAGTTACTGATAAGTATAGAACAATTAAGGGCAGGCCCCATGATATACTGGGCCAAAACTCCACCTGCAGTGCCGACATCCCATATGGGTGCCTTATCATGTCCTGGCTACTCCATTTCGGATCCAGCTCTATGCTGATGTATGAGATGGCTCAAGTCCTTGGGATCTTGCCCTCAATACCCATATTACAATTCAATTGCCTTGGAAAGAATGGTATATAAGAAAAATAGTAAGCATTTGCGAATTTTGGAATTGGGGCATAAACTGTGTGGCGTTGTTCCAATGTTTCTTGAGCCTGATTCCCATGATGTTGGTGGCAATAAAAACACATAGCACGATGAAAGGAAACAGACCAGTTCATTAAGGACACGCTTCTAGACAGGGGGATTCAATCTGGTTATACTACCTACTATGTTGGTTTAGGTCTTTCATCTCAAGTTTCAGCAAACTATTTTGCGTTTGTCTTAACACATATATGGATGCTATATTAATATCTTAAAATCGATATTATTATCATGATATAAAACTCCAATTCTTATACTGTTTACTCACTTTAAAATATGATTTACGCTATTATTGGCATTCTATAAATGCCCCAAACTTGATTGAATTACAAGCTGAAATTTACCTGAAAACTCAATGCAATTCATTTCTCGTGTATTTAAGGTGGGAGATGAGGCGTGAATGAAAATTGAAAGTACCTAATGATATAAGTTAATCCACCTTTAGTTCATTTTTAATTGATCAGTGTAAAATTGTACTTAACACCAAAGTAACAAAGATTCCTGGATTCTGACAGAGACAATTCGAAGCAGTAAGTCAAAACAAATGGAGCTTATGTCCTTTTTATCTGGTGGTTCAGAGTTGAAAGAGTCAGCATTGGTGAACATTTCATCCACCTACACTCCCCTATGTCTCTCATGTGTGTGCTGGAGCATGATTCACTGGTACTGAATTTCCATGGTGGGTGAAGCAGTGAACCTTTCAATTTAAAACATAAGGCCCAAAGTATTCAAACTGAAAACGTGTCTCATTTGACATAAATATACATACATAAGTAGTCTCATCTATGTACACATACCTACCTTAAATGTACATTTGTTTGTTTTGCTCATTTTTCAGGTTGATTTATTGTACTGATAATAATAACCTGAATTACACACAACACAGAAAAATATGTTGTGTGTTTAGTTGCACTTGTCTATTTTGTAGTGGGTTGGTCATTGATGATATCCATAAATAGATTTATGATGTTCAATAAAAATTTGATCAAATACTTAAATTTATAAAGTATGGCATGTATATATGTTTCCTATTGTATATGCCTGGAAGTGTTTATTTTTCCTACAGAGGAGTTTTAAAATAGGCTGTGATCCAATGAGCAGAAAACAAGGCCGTCAGCTTGATGAAGAGACTTTGCCCACTCCCATAAGTGGGGATACAAAGATAAATAAATAAGACATTCTTGCAATACACGGCAACATAGGAAATTAAATATTACAGTGAAATACAGACAATACTTGTAAATTTGATGTATAGAAACATCTTTCCATTATTTTGATAGTAATGACAAATAGACATTTCTCATTGAAAGAAGAACAGCAAATGCTGTTAAAATTTGGAAGATAGCTTAAAATAAGATAATTAATATGCAAAATGTTTCCTCTTCTGGAAAGCAAGATAAGGATAGATTCAGTTGAGGAGTTGAGGTGAAAATAAGAGTGGGGAAATAAAGTTAACAACAAGTTTTTCTGTCTGTCCTTTTATAAGAACTCTGTTTAGTCAAACGCTTTCTTCCTTCAAGTTTCCCTTTGGGTACTAATTTATTGCTTTGGATGAGAGAGAGAGAGAGAGTTTATTTGTGGATTGCAAGTAAACAAATTTTAAAGAATAAAATTAAGATGAAATAAAAGACTGGTTAAAGGTATATGAAACACTTTTGGAAAAAATCTGGCAAATAGGGAGGGAATAAAGCTACATTATGAACATATTTGAGCAACAGATAGCATAACACAGTGAAGGCAAAACTGAGGATAAAAAAAAGTAAGTGGGATGTAAAAATTCAGGTAGCTATGGAAGCACTATTATGAAGGCGTTTTCTGGAGGAAGCATCCTGGCTAATTACTTGTGGTTATTAGAAGATTTAGAAGGAAAAAAAAATAGTAAAAAAAAAAAAAGAAGATTTAGAAAAGTGTACTTAATAAAGGCCCGATACTGGGGCTTCATGATCAAAATCCATGGAGATCTTTCACAATGTGAATGAAAAGATCTTGGAATAAAAGTGACTTAATTTTTATTTGAAAGAGTTACAGAGAGAGAGAGAGAGAGAGAGATTCTATCGATCATTTCACAGCCCAAATGGCTGCAATGGCTGGAGCTGGACCTGGCTAAGCTTTCATTCATGCCTCCCACATGGGTACAGGAGCGTAGTGGGATAATCTTCTGCTGTTTTCCTAGGTGCCTTAGCAAGAAATTGGATTGGAAGTGAGCAGCCAGGATTTAACCTGGAGCCAAAATGGTATGCTGCTATTGCAGGCAGTGACTTTACTGGCCATGCCCTGTGGCTCTGCTGTTGCAGGTGGTAAATGACCATTACACCACACTGCTAGCCCAGAAGTGAGCATGTCTCAACTGACATTAGGACTGCAAATATGTTAATATTTGACATAAATAGGTCGTTATAAAATAAAGAAGCAAATTGATTTGTTGAGAAGGCAGAGAAGCTGTATTTTAGGATTAAATTGTCTCAAAAGGAGCCCTTAAAATTAAAATCTAAAGTTATGCATGTTAGTGAATAGTATATTATGTATGTATACATTTTGTTTTCTCAGTAGTTAGTCTAGACAACGATTATTTAAAACGTGTCATTAGTCACCAATATACTTAGGTATGTTGATTCACTTAAATGCATTTACTAAGATGAGAAAATGAACTATGCATGATTTGAATCAATGGACAGAGAATGCAGTAGTGGTGACAACTTGTCCTCCCTCGGCTAGAAAACCTTTCTCTGCCTAGCTTTCCTAATTCTTTGATATGGGCCAAGTTCTCAATAAATACCATTGCAGTAACTATTCTTAGAGCCTATCTTAATTTACTAGACCACCATCTTCAGCTGAACAGCCACAAAATGGGGTAAAGGAGATAAGAAAGAGAGCAGTAAACAGAGATCAGAAATCACATGGCTCATCTCCCCAGAACAACCAGATGGATTCAGTGATTATATCGTTTTCATGTCTTTGTTTTTACATTTATTTTGATATAGTCATTTCATTTACTTTGCAGGCAGATGCACACACATGGGCATGTGGTGGACATCTCCATGTCCAGCTAAATGCCTGCAATGGTCAAGAGCAGGGGGTTCAGTCCAGGGCTGCTATCTTGGCACCAGGGACTAAACGACTTCAGCCATTTGCTGCTGCTTCCCTGCGTGCGTATCAGCAGCAAGCAAGAATCAGGCGTGGAGCTGGTATTTGATATCAGAATTTGAAAAGTAAGTGTTGCAAGAGGCCGAAGGAAGACTAGGTACGTCTAGCCTTTAATCACTAGGCCAAACAATGACACCATAACTTCCTTTTAGCAGTCTATTTTATGTTGGAGCTTGATTTTTTGGCACTTACTGATGATAATATAATATCAACTTATAATACAATTGAGTAATTTTACTTCAGAGCATAATTATAATCTTGGTAGTCAAAGTGAATATAGAAAAAGACTTAAAATAATGATAAAATCTCACAGTGACAGTCTCACTTATAAAGATCACATTTTTTAAGCTCTGTACTAGTTAGAGCAGGTCACACATTTTTCTCCAAAACTATTCATAGGCAATTTTTGTGGTATCCGTTTTAAAAGACTTATGGCCTAATTCCCATGTAGATGTAAAATAAAATACATGAAGTGTTATTTATGCTCTGATCCAGATTAAGAAATAGCTACCAATTTCATTGAATGTATAAAATGAGAAATTTTGAGGAATAAATAAAAAAAAATGCAATTGAAATAAGAATATAGAAACACCTCTTATACTGCCTAATGAATGACTCTTGTTGCCACACACTCCTCTTCTTTACAGTTGTTATACCATCACCAGGGAAGTGCTATGTAATACCTAAGGTGACTTGAGGACCAGAAGACATTCTCCTTAATTCAGCACCACCTTCTGAATTTGAAGATGGGATAACAATGCTATTCCAACATAGAAATGCCTGTTCTGGGCCCAACATGGTAGCCTAGCAGCTAAAGTCCTCACCTTACACGATTGGGATTCCATATGGGTGCTGGTTCTAAACCTGGAGGCCCTGCTTGACATCCAGCTCCGTTCTTGTGGCTTGGAAAAGCGGTAGGTGATGGCCCAAAGCTTTGGGACCTTATACCCTTGTGGGAGAGCCAGAGGAAGCTCCTGGCTCCTGGGTTCAGATTGGCTTAGCTCTGGCCATTGCAGCCACTGGGGAGTAGTTCATGAGATGCAAGATCTTCCTCTCTGTCTTTCGTCCTCTCTGTATATCTGACTTGCCAATAAAATTAAGTAAACCTTAAAAAAAAAAACAGATGCTTGTGCCTCAACAACGTAATTATATCCTGACATAATAAGAAGTACTGTAATATAATGGTATGTGATAAGGAAGAGTATAAAGAGCAAAGGAATGCATTTATCCTTGAAGTTCCTGTTTATTTAAAAATTCTTATTAGTAAAAGACTTCATGTATTTCATAAATATAATTCATAAAAGATAATGTACTTCATTTCTTCTTTTTTTATTTTGACATGTTTTTTGTAACATTCATTCAATTTCTTTATAATCACAGGTTTGGGCCTATTCCAATTGATTGATGGCTAAAACCTTGTTGTGCATACACCAGGATCCTTGTGGGAGCCAGTTCATATCCCAGCTGCTCCACTCCCCATCCAGCCCCCTGTTTGTAGCTAGGGGAAGCAATACATGATGATCAAAAGCCTTGGCACGCTGGACTCACATGGGAGATCTGGAGGAAGCTCCTGGCTTCAGATTGGCTCAGCTCTGGCCACTTAGGCAGGGAATCAGCATGTAAAAATCCTTCTGTCCGGCCACATATCAGGGAAAACGTTGCTTGTCTCCTGGGGACAGGTTTATCTCATAATGGTCTCTAGTTGCATTCATTTAATAGAAAAAGACAGAATTTCAGACTTCTACATAACTGAGTAGTATTCCATAGTGTATATATGCTACCTTTTTTTTTCTAGTCATCAATTGTTGGACATCTGGTTGATTCAATATCTCAGTAATTGTGAATTGAAAGGCTAAAAGCATGTGGGTACAGATAAATCTATTTTTTTTTAATATTGATTTAGAGAGAAAGAGTCAAAATGAGGGAGATCTTCCATCGATGTTTCACTTCCCAAAAGGTCCCAATCACTGGAGCTGAACTGGCTTGAAGCCAGAAGCCGGGAGCTTACCTAGAGTCTTCCACACGAATGCAGGAAACCAGTGCCATGGACCATCCTTTGCTGTTTTCCTTGGCTACCAGGTGGGTTGGAAATGAAGCATCTGAGACAAGAACAGGTGCCCAAAAGGGATGACAGCACTGCCGCAGGTGTAGGATTAGCCTGATAAGCAATCATGCTGGCCTTACAGATAACCCTTGTAAGTTTTTTGTTTGTTTGTTTGTTTCTTTTGGTTATATTTGCAAAAGTAGAATGGCTAGATATATGGTCCATCTATTTTCAAATTTCTGAGGAGTCTCCATAGCATCTTCCCGATAGTGTTTGTTTTAATCCCTAAAATCTTTCACCATCATTTATTATTACTTTTAAACTTTTTGGATAATAGCCATTCATCTGCCCATTTCTTAACTGGATTGTTTTTTGTTGCTGAGTTTCTTGAGTCCCTAATGCAATCTGAATATTAAACTCTTATCAATTGCATAGATTGTAAATAATTTCTTCCATTTTGTCAGATGCTTCCCTATGTTATTGGGTGCTTCCTTTGTTGTGCAGAGGCCTCAAGGTTATATAATTCCCCTTTGTCTATTTTTGCTTTGGTTGTCTGTGCTTCTGAGATTGTCCTTTTTATAGGAAGAGGTGTAGAAGAAGAACAATTACACATTCACAGTCAGTTTCATTGCTAGGGTACTACCACAATCTGCATTTTTCTTTTTGGGAATGCTACCACCATTCTCTAAATCCACTTTCCACTGGAAATACACACAATTCCTAAGTGTTTTTGTAGGATATTTATATATCTTTCTGTCATGATGCTTTCTGTGGTCATGTGTATTCTAAAATGTCCACAAGCCACCAATTTGTTTTTATTGGAACCAAAAAGATAAATGTACTTGAATGAGGGGTTAATAGTCATTTAGTCTTCATTTCTGTGGTTTTCCAAAGAATTCATTCATTCACTCACTCACTCACTCACTCACTCATCAATAAAACTGTTGTTATCTCCCAAATGCAAATCAGATTAATAAATTTATTTGTGTTGTATAGAAAGGAACATTTAATAGAGAATTCTACTTCTATTTTTTAAACATAACAGATTTAGCACAGTTCTAAGACAGGCACAAGTTATTTATTCACAAGTGAAAGTGGTTGTGGAAAACTGCACAAAACAAAGTAAGTTTTGGGCTTTCTTTATTATCAGAATGCCACATGATGAATGTTCCAATTTAACTCAAATTCCAATGTGCTTTTTTATTTTTCTACTACAGAGCATAAATGTCTTGCGTTATCTCTAGAAAACTTGGAAATATGGCCACTGTTTATCGACTAGATTTCATTTTTTGTTAACTATCACATAGTTGCATAGTTTCTTTTTTAACATCACATCTTACTGTTATTTTTCTGTTTCGATCTATTTCTCAGAGATTACATTACTTTAATGGTGCAGCTCATCTCCTCACTACATCATGGCATTTTTATGTCATTTTTTTTTAAATATCTTGGCAATTAATTTTATCCTGACTACTTAGCAAAATTGCTATTCTTTTATCCATAACTGCTTTCCATTTTGTTGCACAGTTGTTAGGAGAAAAGTCCGATAAAATCTATTCAATTTCCTTGGACATTTCTTGCAAGGGATCTTGGATAACCTGTGAAACTCTAAAGTCTTAGCTGTTTCTGAGATGTTCGCTATGTAAACTAGAGTGAACAGTACCTCATTTGTTTGTTGGTAAAGGGGCTCTAAGTGCCATGCTTCCCGATACTTATAAATTCTCTCATTGTATTTGAAGTATTTTTCCATCTTCAAAATATAACAATTTTCTACTTCATATGTTTAGTGTTCAAATTAGTATCTGATTTCTTAGTTACTTAGTTTTCATGGTGATTGGATTACCAAATGTTATTGAGAAAATTAATATCAGGATTGATGATTTCAAAATATTTCACCTTTGGGCTCAGCGCGGTGGCGCAAGTGGTTAAAGGTCCTCGCCTTGCACGCCCGGGATCCCATATGGGCGCCGGTTCTAATCCCAGCAGCCCCGCTTCCCTTCCAGCTCCCTGCCTGTGGCCCGGGAAAGCAGTCGAGGACTGCCCAAAGCTTTGGGAACCTGCACCCGCGTGGGAGACCTGGAAGAGGCTCCTGGCTTCGGACCGGCATAGTATCGGCCGTTGCGTTCACTTGGGGAGTGAATCATCGGACGGAAGATCTTCCTCTCTGTCTCTCCTCTCTGTATATCTGCCTTTCCAATGAAAAAATAATAAAAATAAATCTTTAAAAAAAATACTTCACCTTCTAAAAATGTTTGGTCATTTATGTGGACTTACAATTTTTTAGCTAGAATCCAAGACATCAGTTAAGATTTATGCAATTTTCAACTCCCCTGCCTTGCATTCCTGGTATCCATTCAATATTTTTCCAACAGATATTAGTTGAACACCTGTATACCATGAGACTCTATTGGCAAATGGTTTAAAATAGTAGCCAAACAAATGAACAATAGCAAGTACAATAAAACTGCTCCTGACTTAATGGAATTTATAATCTTTCAAAATAGACCCATAGGTGTCAAATAAATACACATGGCACTTCCTTTTCTTTTAACCTCACAGAAATACATACAAGCAAACACAAAACAAATTTAAATAAGTCTTGTGGGAATGAAACAAAAAGCTGTATACAGCAATTCAGTGCCAATATACTTAGGAGATGGGGCAGAAGTGCAGAGTGACACCAAAGTTGGGCATAGTAGATATCTATAATGAGCATGGGAGGGTGCATAATTGTGCTGGCTGCTATATTTTCAGCTTCCGTCCCTCTGCCTAGATGGGCCAGTTGCCCAGTGTGAGCACACAGTACCTGTGCAGCCCACCCTCTCTGGTGAATGAATCACAGACAGCGTTTATGGGTTCCTCACTGTGATGGTCGAGTCCTCCAGAATGACCCCATCTTAATACTCAGGGAACTCTGAGTCTCTGAAGCAAGGCCCAGTTATTCCCAAGATCTGGTCACCCCCAACATTCTGTCATACTCAGGGGAATATCACAGTCTCAGGGAGTAAGGAGCCACTCTCATCCCTGCAAGCCTTGTACACATAGAGTTGCAGCATTCCTGAAGGCAGATACCAACCCAGCAGACATTGGCCAGGGTACTGTCTTGGCAAGTTAGGTCTGATACGTGGATAGAATGAATGCATGGGGATGACATCAAATCACAGGCCTAAGTGGGTGCACCAATGTGCCCTCATTTTCCAGGGTTAGGTGTGCATCGTAAACCCCTGCTTCAAGCCAGACTCCCTCCAGCAATATCACCAGTAGCATGGGATGCTGTGAATTCCTCTCAACGTGCCCCAGAATGAGCATGCCCCCTCCAGCCATCATCTGTGTGAGCTGATAGCAGTGTCTGGCTCTTTGCAGACTTGAAAATTTGTGGTCCCCTCTCTTTTCTTATTTTCCATATAAAATGAGCACATCTTTTCTTTTTTGGCCATCATGAACAAGCTCAAATGATTGTTTTGACTCTAACACAGTGACATTTTTGTAACAATCTCACTTATGTATTCCAGAAATGCCTTAAGTTCCAGAATATCAAGGAGTGGAAATAACAGTGTTCACAGGAAAAAAAAAAAGTTAAGGGAGACAATCAACACATATGAAATAGGATAATACCAAAGCCCCAAATCTAGAGAAAAATCTTTTTCAGCCCTAATATGGTCACATCATATTCACATATATTTTACTGCATTTTTTTAGTTAACTTCTTAGCATATCTGATATTGTCTTAACACTGTCACTTATTTTGGAGTTTCATGAAACTGTTGAAAAAACAGTTTTAATACTTTTAATACAAACCATGGTGTAGCTATTCTTGTGCGTGTTTGTTTTAATTCAGGGGTAAAGGCCTTTGAATAATCATAACTCTAGCTCTACTGACAGCCTCATGCTGTGAAGAGTTTAGTGAGTCTCAAAAGAATGAAGAAGTCATTACTTGTGAGTTGCAATATTTTCATCATTTCCTGGTGGTCTAGTAGTATTCATTTGTTACTATGTTTTTATCATGAAATGGTTTGTTACCAATGACTGGAGTTTCAGTTGTACTGAGAAATATCACACGTGAACCAATATAATTTTCACATTAATACCTAAATCACTTTACATATATCAATTCTGTGTGAGTCTGTTTATTATATAACCACATGGGGTACCAAACTATCTTAAGTTGAGTTTGAAATTCCTCTGAGATAAGTGGTTAGGCATTTGTATCTGCAAATGAGAGCAGATTCATGAACTTAAGATATAAATGCTGCTTGTCTGAGCATGGTTAACTATTGAAGGTTTTGTTTGAGGAAAATATATGTTTGAAGAAAATAAAAAGTGGAAATATATAGCCTAGGGCTGAGCTGGAAGCAGCAGAACTTTTTAAACTATGACCTTGGAAACGAAATAGAAAAGGAGTGACCAGAATCTAGAAGTAAAGCAGCAATATGATGAAGGTCATCCACAGAAGACATTAAACCCAATTTGAAGGTTCTCATTTGTTTATCGTCTTTTGGTCTTATGCTGCCTCAAGATTACTTACAGTAAATTATGGCAGACTGTTGAACTTGAGACTTTTGCTGAAGGACTATACTATTGTAATAATATGGTGTTAAACAGTGAGAAGAGATGGGAACTGAGAGGAGAAATCCCTATAAAAGTTGAACCATATTATGAAAAAGAATGAAAAAAGACAAATAAATAAAGGCAAAATTGAAGTTGCACTAAAAATAATGCCGAAACCTTAACTTATAATATTCATCTATATTTACATATTTAGGAATTTAAATGAACAAGTTTACTCACTGTGTGTGCGTGTATATATCTGGACATGCATTTTTACTTGAGGCTGTGGGCATGTTATTGTCAATTTTCCACCTGTAATCTCTCCAGTATGTCAAATACATGACTCATACCCAGGCTGTTTGCCCACACTGGGCTTTTGAAAAAAGGGCAGACGATCAAGCCTGTCTCCCGGAATGCAACCAGTAGCCTTTACGCCCACTCGGAAGGCTGCTTCGGGGAGGCTGGACCCCCCACACGTGGCCCTTTGCGGGCCTAGCGTGGCAATCCAGGTACAGTGACCCGACCCCCAGGCCGGTGGCGCTAGGGGCGTGGCTAGACCCAAGCCCGGCCGGGAAGAGGGGCGGGGCCGGCGCGCGGGGAAGTGACCCCCGGCAGATGGCAGCCGGGGTCCTCAAGCCCGATCAAGCCTGTCTCCCGGAATGCAACCAGTAGCCTTCACGCCCACTCGGAAGGCTGCTTCGGGGCGGCCAGTGCGCCAGTTGGCGCCAGGCTTCGCCTGCTGGCCGCCTGGCCAGGGAGCCCTGAGAAATTGGTTCTCTGTATGCTGCTCAAGACGGCTTCATGCTGAAGCTATAGCGTTTTGGGGACACCAAGCAACCCTAAAGATTTCCAACGGCTGTAAATTTCCCTCAGACGAATCTGCTGCTAACATGGTTTCACTCCATAAGTTCCGAATGATTGTAACTCCCAATATAATGCCAATTCCCTACGATACACAGTAACTGGGTGGGAACACAGAGAAATCTCTCATTTCCCTTGAAAAAGCTAGGAATCCACGTAGTGTAACCTGCAGGAGCTAGATAAGTATCTCAAAGTTGATAGATCCAGATCTGCATTAGACAACAGCAAAAGCTACAATGACACACAGGGGAATTAGGAACGACCCAAACAGTCTATTAACAAGTGGTCATATGCACAGAATAGGGGAAAACCCCAGAGCGGAACAGAGGGACTGGAGGAGGCTTATCCCCCACCGATAAGGACTCCCGGACTCCCACCAAGGTCTATCAGAACGGACACAAGAACGTCAACGCAACTGCCAAAGAGAATACGGGGATCTGGAATGCCTTCGAATGCTGTGAACCCAGAGGACAGACACCCCCTCTCTTTGGACCAACTACACGAGATGGAAAAAGCCCGAGTCCTTCCACAAAGGAACCAACGACATCAGAACAACGACTAGGAATCACGATTGGTCATCAGAACCAGAAGATCAATAAACTTCCGGCGGGACAGTGGCGGAGGAATCCTCTCCAGTCCTTACCTAGTTTCAGCTCTGGGCCTCCACCCCCTATAAAGACCAACAAGGTTCCTCCTAAACCCCCCTACCCCCCTACACACACACACACACACACACTCATATACACACACTAATAGGATGAGATAACCAAAGAACAATAAAGATAGGTCATCAAGGACTTACTCATATACTATTAGATGGAACATAAATAACAAGTACCCATTAGCAAGGTTTGAGAGATTTCTCTGCAACACCCCCCAAAATTGTTACACACCTCAATTGAGGAGGAGACATTGAAATAGTTGTAGAAGGTAATCAAGAACTTACATGTAATTTTTACATATTGTCTACTCAACACTATGTCAGACATCTAATGTTTGCCTGGATTTAACCTGTAACTTATGCTGGGTTGAATGTTACTTTTCTGAACCTGTCACTGATACTGTCTAAACCCAGAGGTGTGGAAGAATTGAACTTTTTTTTTTTTTTTTTTTTTTTTTTACATATTGTTCACTCATCACTATACCAATTAACCCCATAACATTGTATATCGACGCTGATGTTTTGTTGGGGGTTTTAACTGACCGGAACTTTACTCTGTTGGCTCTATCTTCAGACCAGAGAAGGTCTCCCCAAGAGGCCACTGAACTTATCTGGACAATAGGACGCTGGACTTTATGCTGGGTACATGCTCACAATGCAGGAATTTCAACGGAACTTGAACTGTGGTTATGCAACAAGATGGAGCAATCCACTATGGGAGGAGGGGTGTGGGAGGGGCGGGGGGACTCCCCAATGCTTATAAAACTGTTTCACATAATACAATGTTAATAAAAAAAAATTAAAAAAAAGTAGAACTGTACAGCATCAAATACTAAGTAAAGTGTACCAAAGGGGGAAAAAAAAAAAAAAGATAAAAGGGCAGAGTAGAAATTTTAGAAAGGATTAGATACACATGCATAATCGAACAGATATACCAGAGAAGAAAGACATCAGTGCTTTCACTGACAATGGCACAGGAATTTCAAAAGAGGAGAAGCCATTGATGACTAATCAGAAGTTTATAATGATTCATAAATATGTGATGCTGCTGAGAACCTAAGTACCATCATGATTAAATGAACCCTGAAAGTTAGAAGACAACAGTTGATATAAATAAAAAGAAAAAAATAGTAGAACTGTCATATACATACTTGTAAGTATATACTCATACATGTATATGCATATATATGTATACAGATATACTTCTTATAAAACAAGAATATACAGAGAAAGGAAAAAAGTAATTGTTAAAGTGCTTTTGGCGTACAAGAAATAGCTAAACATACAATGGATTTGTTTTTTTTTAGGTCTAAAAGTGTTGATTCATAACGAGAAGCAGGTCTTTTCTGATTCTATAATGCCCAACTATCAGAACCTTGGTCCAACTTTTCTTGCCTGAGTTATTTAAAGTAAGACTAGTATGAACCCCATGCTGATTAGGACTCTCAAGTCCCACATATAGAAGTTATGGGTAGTGATCTTAATATCACTCTGATCTCGCTGTGCCGACACAAATGAAGGAGAAAAAAAATGATGGGGTTGAACAGATGTTCCTACTTGTACTTCAGAGGCACCTTAACCATTTTTCAAAATTAATTTCACAATATCAACATGCTTACATACTTAGGACTTCTCCCTGTGACTCCACTGTTTCTGATAATTTCTGAATATATTCTTCTTTTAAAATTCTTCATTTAAAAATCATTTTTTAAATGTATTTGTTTTTATTGGAATGTAGATCTAAAGAGAAAAGGAAAGAAAGAAAGATCTTACATCCTCTGGTTCACTCCCCCATGGGACTGAGACATCCAGTGCTGGGGTAATCTGAACAAACAACCAGAAGTCTTTTTGGGGTCTCCCACATGGGTGCAGGGTACCAAGGCTTTGGGTCATCCTGTATTGCTATCTCAGGCCACAAACAGGGAGCTGGATGGGAAGTAGAGCATCCAGGACATGAACTGACACCCTAACGGGAGTCTGGTGCTTGAAGCAGTAGGACTGGCCAATTAAGCAGTTGCAATGGACCCTACAAATCATGTCTAAATCATACAGATTGAGGGATTTGATTCATGTTATCTACTGCAATCACTGTAGCATCTTGGTGGTTGGGTTGGGATTATTCAAAGCGGATTTTATCAGAGCTTTACAGCAAGTGTTATCATCTAATTATTATTTTTTTATTTTTGAAGATTCATTTTATTTATGTGAAAGGCACAATTGCAAAGAGAGTCATGGCACAAGATCTTTCAGCCACTGATTCACTTATTAAATGGGCACAATAACCAGCACTGGGCCACACTGAAATCAAAAGCCAGGACCCAGGAACCATGAATCAGGAGACTCTCTCAGTGTTGTATGTAGTAGGCATGGGTCCAGTACTGGTGCCATCTTCTACTGCTTTCCCAGGCACGTTGATACACAGATGGATCCAGAGTAGAATAACCAGATCTTGAACCGAAGCCAGCAGCATAGGAAGCAGCTTCACCAGCAATGTCATAATGCTGGTCCTGATAAAGTACTTAATTCGGTGCTTCAAAACATACAGAATTCCTTAGCTGTTGGTTTGTGAACAACTAATTTTCATTATTGTGCTGTCCCCTAAATGTGTGTTGATTTATGGTTTAGTACTTTTCTTGAATCCTATCTGTACTCGGGACCCACCAATATGCATGTTCTTGAAGTGACATTTACCACTGCAGAATTCCTTAATATTTTCCTTCAAGATTTTCTGCAACCCAGTCCCCTATCATGTTTTTATGTAACTGAAACAAAATCTATCAGTGCACATTGATGATAATTCTAACATCAGAAGCAAGCATTCCAGCTTGCTTCCTTCAGAGTTTTGCTGAATGTTTCTAGACTACACTCTGTGATTTTTAAACTCCAAAAGATCTATATCATCACTGAGTAATTTCAAAGATATTTCCTTGAAATTGTAGTATACAAGATGATGGAGGGAGCATAGCACATGAGTAACTTCCTTTTGTGTTTCTTTCAATCTTCTGAAATCTTGCTTCTGCTTTCCCCAGCATAACATTGGCATGGCAATTAAATAACTAGCCAGATGTTTATTTGAAATCAATAAACCAGCAAAACGGCTCAACAGGCTAATTCTTCATTTGCTCTGCTGGAATCCCACTTGGGTGCTAGTTCTACTTTTGGTTGCTTCATTTCCAATCCAGTTGCTTACCTGAAGACTGGAAAAGCAGGGAAGTATGCCTCAAGTCCTTGGCATCCTGCACTCACACAGGTGTCCTGGAAGGAGACCTAGCTCCTGGCTTCAGATAAATCTGTTTTTTCACATAAAAATACCTTTTATTTTTTTTAAGGAAAGTGGTGGGAAACTTGCCACTTATTGTTCCTTGGTTTGAGGTCTCATCAAAATTGAGACAATAGTGAAAGCTGTTGGTGTCCTGTTGTATACTTAAGTTTTGTTCTTAACCATTTAAGTCAGGATAAGTTGCTTGAGAAAATGTTAATTATTTTAAAAAGCATAATACATACACACCAGAGATTAAATAAAAAGAGTAGAATATATTTAAACCAGAAGGAGGGATTATTGTTTATGTGTAAAGTGAATGTGTTCAGTTATTGAAAGATCACAAAATAATACAGAGAATAATTGTCAATATGTTTATCTGAATAACATTAATTCATCAACCAAAAGCAAGAAAAACATGAAAATATTTCTAAATTTCAAAGGTAATTAATTTTGAATATTTATTTGCCATTAGTGTGATTACTCACAAAAGAGTGTTTATTAAATGAAGTCTGTATGCAGCACTATTATTATCAATAATCAAGAATTATTAATTACTATACATTATTTTAATTAATTAATAACACTTACATTGATACAAATGTAAGTATTAATGCATATTGACACAGTATGCATATTAATATTTAATATTAATGATAATATTAGATACCATTATTATTTCTCCTAGTGTTCTTTAAGAATTATAATATTCTGGGCCCGGCGCGGTGGCGCAAGTGGCTAAGTCCTCGCCTAGCACGCCCGGGATCCCATATGGGCGCCGGTTCTAATCCCGGCAGCCCCGCTTCCCTTCCAGCTCCCTGCCTGTGGCCTGGGAAAGCAGTCGAGGACGGCCCAAAGCTTTGGGACCCTGCACCCGCGCGGGAGACCCGGAAGAGGCTCCTGGCTTCGGATCGGCATAGTATCGGCCCGTTGTGCTCACTTGGGGAGTGAATCATCGGACGGAAGATCTTCCTCTCTGTCTCTCCTCTCTGTATATCCGCCTTTCCAATGAAAAAATAATAAAAATAAATCTTTAAAAAAAAAAAAGAATTATAATATTCTGAAAGTGCTTTGAAATAACTTTAAAGATTATCCCAGTTAGAATTTTTTTGCATGCTGGGAAGTAATGCATTCTTTTTAAGGACAGGAGAGCACTGCCAATAACAACCAAGGAAACTCTATCAGATGCATTACTTCTGAAGTCCAATAATATTCACAGCTTGATGATTTTTCTTTTTGAATTTTTACATCATTTCATCATATTGCAAAAATTGTTCTGGAAGGATCTAAGTATTTTATGTTTCATGCCTTGTACAACTTCATTGTTGGTAGCTGGATTCAGGGTAATGAGTTCAATTTCATCTTCAAGTTCAAATTATTCATTTTAGGGAAAAAATATAAGTTTGGGGGAATCCCCAGTGCCTATAAAACTGTATCACATAATACAATGTTAATAACAATAAAAAAAACAATGATGTCAAACCAGTTGTGAAAAAAGAACAACTTTGGGAATAGCTGGACTAGTATATATCATGAGATCTAATAACAATAACACTGACATAGACATAAAGATAAAACTCCCATCCTCAGTGTAATTATCTCCTTAAATATACGTCTAGATAGAGAGCTAGATAATTCACTACATTTCTTAAAACTTGGTCTTATGTAAGAAAGATTTACTAAAGAGAATGCCCTAGTTTGATACATTACTTGCAGAAAATAAATCAATTTATGTTAAAATCCTTTCATATATATTTCACTCATATGTTAAGGCGGACAATAAGAAGATTTTCTAATTGTAATTTCATGATTTATCCCAATGCTTAACAAAGGTAGGTTTAAGAAACTTTCTCCACTATGCTCAGTAAAGTAAGTCATTCCCAAAAGGACAAATAGCATGTGTTCTCTCTGATATAAGGCAACCTTAATAGTGCTGCTTTGTATCAGACCCTTTCAATACTGTTTTGCTGCAATCCATGGGTTTTGATGTTGTATTTATGCTCATTTCTTCAAGATAGTTCCTTTTCTCTTATTGAATTCTTCACTGACTCATAGACCACACAGTAGCATATTTTTTATACAAGACACTTTTGCATTTTATTTTTCATCTTTTTCATCGAAACTTTGGATATTCAGTAGCATGTTGCTTAACTACATGGTGCTGTAAATCTTTTGATTAGTCTTCATTCTTGTTGTTTATTTTACTTCATGGCTTCTCATTTAAGGCAATCTATAGGAACCTTGTAATGGAGACTGTCACATCCTATTGTGAAGACACAACACTGTATGCATCTCTAGTTCAAAATCAAAGCTGGACTCCCAATGAAACTGTTGGACATTTCTTGACAATAGGATGCTGGACTATCTGTCATTATCAGTGCCAGCAATGTCAAGACACATTTAAACGACCGAATGATGTATTTATGATTGATTATGAGCTGCATGCATTGTAATAATATGGGGGATATAAGTTGGGGGAGGAAATATGGGGAAGGATTGGGGAAATCTCAGAGCTATAGAATTATACCATAAAATTAAAAATCAAATAGGAGAAAAAACAGCAACAAAAAGAAACTTGCTCCACTGTATGAACCTGGTTCCTGATCCTGCTTTTACTCTGAACAAAATTCCAACATCTGGGGAGTAGAAGGATCTCCCAAAGTAAGACTCTTCATCCTATGTGAAACAAAGTATAAGGACACAAGGGACAGACAAGAAGAAGAAAAGGAAGAAGAAGAAGAAAAAGAAGAAGGAGGAGGAGAGAAAGAGGAAGAGGAGAAGAAGAAGGAACAGGAAGAGGAAGAGGAAGTAGAGGAGGGACAAACAGATGATCAGTACAATTTTTTTTTTCACAAAATAATATTGCTAATGAAGCCCTAGTATATGGCACTAGACATTTTATTGCTTTTTGTTGCTTTTTTTTTTTTTTGTAGCAAACACATTCTCCTAGGAATAGAACATGGGAAATGGCACTCTATTCAAGGATCTGGTGAACAAGCTATCACTAGACTTTCCACAAAATTCACAAATATCTATCTATCTATCTATCTATCTATCTATCTATCTATCTATCTATCTATCTACATATATATCTCCGAACAGTCGAGTGGGGGTTCTTGGTACAATAACAGAAAGTAATCTAAAAAGCCTTATGCTGAGTAATAGAAACTAGTGGTGAATGAAATGCATTGTATGTTCCACTTGCAGGTAACAGGTACAACCAATCTGTAATGGCTAAAAACATATCAGTGCTACCTAAGCTAAAGCATTGAGATTACTACAAAGAGAAGAAATTTTCTGAAGTGGTGAACATGTTCTGTATATTGACTGTGGTTGTGATTATATGGTATATTTTTGCTAGCTTTATTCTGCTGAATTTAATTTAAATATTAACAATCTTATTTCTAAAATATCATACATTGAAAAATGGTGAATTCAGATTCAGGGAATCTATAGTCCCCATGAATTCCTTCTATATGCATGTACACATATATAGATACATAAATGCGTGTATTCTCATATTTTATGATTCAAATTTAAATAATAGAATAAAATAAAGTGGAAAGCATGTTAAAATAGAATTAGAGTTTGAAGGGCCATGATAAATGAGGAAGGATACACATTTTACACAAAATCAAAATGTGTCTGATATTATTGTCGTCTTAGAATTGTACCTAGGACCTGTATGAAACCTGTTTTGTTTGTTTTAATTTTAAAAAGAAAATAAAGTGCACAGATATGTTGTGTTAATTTCTTGTATGTAGATTTGAGTTCAAATAGTTGAAATAGAGATGTCCTTAAATTTGCTTTTGAAAACAGATTATAGAAGAAATGCTTTGTGCATGTTTCCTAATATTCTGATACATCATAAAATTAGTACTCATTCATGTGAATGCATTTGCCTGTTCATGCACTTACAGACACAGAGGTAGCCTATATTTACAACAAGTGAAAAACAAGGAACAGGTAAGAGCGACATGTGGCGTGCTAGAGTTGAGGGGAATTGGATATAGATCCTATTATTTTCTCTGGAAACTGATAGATGATGACCTTCCTTATTGCTCAGTGAACAAAATATTGCAAGTACAAAGAAAGAGCTTCAGTAGAACGATGCAAGTTTGTAGCAGTTCTTCAAGGAAACAATGGGGTTGAAGAAAAATAAACAAGCAAACATAAAAAAAAATCTGCAGATTGTACAAACAATCCAACTAGTATTGGAAACCATACATTGTTACCAATCCAAAAAGTTAGGTGGCTTTTGTCTCCCATTGTGCTTCATACTTCAAAAGGCAAGGTGTACAGCTTGAAAGAAGTAGAGGTGAAGGTTTGAGGGCTTATTTTACTTAAAGGATGAGGAGATTACACTATTTATGAAAACAGAATCAAGAGTGTTGATCTTGGGACCCACTCAGAATGGGAAAGGAAGAGAGTCAGGAAAGAAGGGAATGATAAGCAAAGAGACAAGGAGGGATGGGACTGTGCCTGGGTGTCCCTAGGAAGCGAAGAGAGAGTATAAAAGTGAAGGAGCAAGTAGGAAACTACAGACAATTCAACAGTGTATGTAATTACACAATGTTATAGGTACAGTAAAAAGTTAAGATACTTGGGTTTTATCACATTCTAAAAAGGAGCCTCCTTGGTTTTGAACTGAATCAGATACAGAACTTGTAGAAGTAGCCTACTTATTAATGCACTCGAGAACAGACACAGAAATTGACAGAAAGAAATAATTCTTACCTAGAAAAATATGCTTCTTTAAGATGAATTGAGCATAGAGAATTAGATATAGAAAAGGCAGGAAGAGGGTCTGACACTGTAGATGAGCAGCCAAATTTCTTGCCTTGAATGTGCCCAGGATCTTATATGGGCACAGGTTTGCACCCTGGCGGCCCTACTTCTATCCATCTCCCTGCTTGTGGCCTGGGAAAGCAGCAGAGGACAGACCAAAACGTTGTATAACTGCCTTTACCATAAAAAGAAATAAATTTTTAAAAAGAAGAAAAGGCAGGAAGAACTACAAAAAAGGAAAGAACATAAATAGAAATCATTGTGTTTCATTGTGTTTTATTTTTTGTGATACCCAACTTACAAACTTTTTGCAATTCTCTTCAAAATTCAAGGTGTTTAATCTATCGATTCTTCCTTCCCACTGTTAAAGTAGTCCTACTCCCTACTGGTTAAGTGCTTAATAGTCTTGATTGCCTTCACAATAATTTACACTTCCTCTGAAAAACATATTTTGGTATGTTGTAGAAAGTGAGGCTTGATTTTAGTTGTGTTAAGCGTCACAAACTAGCAATGGACTACACAATGTACATATCCACTGGGTTTAGCAGGGTCCAAATTTTTTTAAAGAAATAAAGGTGAGGTGGTTACTTGAGTTTACGGAAATTTGGGTAGTGTGTAAAGTGTTATGAAACTGCTATTATTGCACTTAACTAAATCACAATGTATTAAAGTTCAGGGTGTTTTGTTTATATTGATTTTTATTATATTTTGTGACATTGCATCAAACACATTTTACACACTGTATTCACCCCTTCCCCGCCCCAATCCCCCCCCCCACCATGGTATTCTTCCATCGTTTTTAAACCTTACAATTTTACATTTCTTTATTAGATCAAAACAGTATACTCATATCAGTATGATGCCTATTACTTCCAATATCGTATTGCATATACAGTTGTGTGTTAAATAATATGTCGTGTCAATTACTTCAAGTATAACAACCAAATCATCAACAACACCTACAACATCGACAACCAAGATACACACCCTGAAAAAAATTAACACCACTATACCAACACTGCAGACAAAAAGGAAACCCAGAATCCCTCAAAAATTGCCATCCCATATACTTCATAACACATATAGAGTTCTAGCTAAGATTAAATTATTTGGAACAACCAAACTTAATAAAAACAATTCAAAAAAACCTCATAATTGGACTGTTGAGTTACCCTTTCCATATGGCTTACTTATATAAACTAAGATTTGTCGTTTGTACGATTGAACTCATTTCACTCACAAAGGTTTCTGGAACCCATCAACAGATCAGCCTTTTAAATAGAATACTTTTATGTCTAATACTCAGAAGATTCCTTATAAGATACCACATTTCTTGAACCACTCTTCCTTGGACCTCACTTTTGCTTCCATCTTTCTATTAGATTTCCTATAATATAAATGAACAGATCCCCTGCTCACAACAATTTCACTCCTTTTTGTGATATTCCGAACCTACAGTCTTGCAGTGTATTTCAATTTTCCCAGCACTCTCCATACTAATTTCCATAGTGGTTGTACTAGCCTACACAGAACAAAGCGGGAGCCATCTTCTTCAGGCTGTCAGAGAACAAAGTGAGATAACACGAATTAATATCTGAAAGGTTCAAAATATAGAAAATAGCTATATTGTTTGTAAGCGTGGTTTATGAATCATGACAAATACCTATCATTTATCATCAAATAATTTATTATTCCTATGTTGCCACCTGTGACTTCAGCCTGGAGATTTGTTTTATCGTCTTTATAAGAAGTTATTATTGGCTGGAAGTGTGTTAAATATTGCTGGGCAAACATGATTTATTACTTGGCTAGACTCATAGGAAGCTGCATGATGTGTTAGCTTAACAAGGGTGATTTAGGCTAACTAATTTGGAAGGGCAATCTAATCCCTTGAGATGTGGTGATTTTACTGATTCTGTTTATTAAGATTTGTACTGAATCTGAAATTTTAGAAAAAATAATTAATCACATAATTTCATAAAGTAATGAATATAATTAGAAATGAAGGATGTTCAGATAATTTAAATATCAGCCCCTGAAGAGCCAATGAAGATGAATGTTCATAAAACTCATTAGATTGTTTAGTGGTTTCCATGGAACAGCTGGAATGTACACTTGGAAAGCTTGGTTTCCACAGAGATACAGTTAATGATCTTGGTTTGGAGCGTTGCCAGTGATTACAGAGGTAAACTTTGATGAGCATGGCATGATAGCTCTATATAATCCTGCATTTTTTCCTTACCATGGCTCAATTCGCTGGAAGAAATTCATTGATATTTGAGCACCAACTAGATGCCAATCCAATAATTGAACAGAACTGAATTAGTTCAGTAATTTCACTGGTTTTGTCAATTTGTTATTAATTGCTAAATAATTTGCTAACATACAATTACACAAGCAATAACAGTCTGATGACTTGTTAAAAATCTGAGTTTACATTTCAATTAAATATATTGAATGTTTCTAACTATTTACTAAGCTATTGTTATACCTCATCCACACACTGCTCTGTCTTGAAAGGTAACCACTGATCTGGCTTAGGTAGCCATAGAGCCATTTTGCTTGATTTAGAATTTCATACAGCTATGATCACACTCTATACATTCTTCTGGTGATCTGGTTCAATTTGCTCAGTGTTTATAAGATAATCCAAGCAAGCTATCTAGTTTATATTAGTGGTGGGACCCTTCTCATCTACCTCATCTTGATTAGTCTGTTTTAAAACAAAATTGAGCCATTTCTTTCTTCTTTTTGTTTTTAAAGATTTATTTATTTTTACTACAAAGTCAGATATACAGAAAGGAGGAGAGACAGAGAGGAAGATCTTCCATCTGATGATTCACTCCCTAAGTGATGCAATGGCTGGTGCTATGCCCGTCCGGAGCCAGGAGCCAGGAACTTCCTCTGTGGTCTCCCATGTGGGTGCAGGGTCCCAAAGCTTTGGGCCACCCTTGACTGCTTTCCCAGGCCACAAGCAGGGAGCTGGATGGGAAGTGGGACTGCCGGGATTAGAACAGGCGCCCATGTGGGATCCCGGGCGTTCAAGTCCAGGACTTTAGCTGCTAGGCCATTTCTTATAATGATTTATCTGTTTATTCTGTTGTGTCTGATTTACTCACTTATCTTTACTAATTATTTTGTTATATTTATTTTGATTACAATTCCTGGTTTCATTGGAGGCTTTTTATTTACATTTTATTAAGGTAAAATAAAATGTGTAGATAATTTTCATTTACCTGGAGATAATTTGATATGCATATGCATGCGTTTGAGATGATTGAATCATGCTGGTTATATCAATTTCCTCATATACTTATCATGTTCCTAAGATAAAGCATTTAACATCTGCTGCCTTAGAAACTTTCAGATATATTTTATTACTGGTTATATTCACTGTGTTGTACATTTATCTCCAGAACTTATTTATCCTGTCTGAGACATTTTAGCCTTTGATTAGCATCACTATTTGTGCCTCTCAAGCACACGAGTCCATTATTCTACTCCATGTACGTATGACAACTTTTGCAGATTTCACATAAAAATGATATTATGTGGGTTTATCTTCAAATTCATACCCATGGTTGTATATCACATTTTATTTCTTTCAAAGAAGGAAAGTATTGTGTGTGAGTAAAAAATTAAGGGAAAAACAATATTTATGCAAGCTTCAAAAAGTAAAATATACAGCAACAAAAGTTCTTAAGTATCGAAAAATCTGTTCATTGAAAAATTACATGACAATGTCAGAAGCAATTGAAGCACATAAATCTTCATGGTAATATGTTCTATATTTACACTTCTAGAAAAAAATAAGATTCCTATATACTCATGATCTTCAAAGTAACCTACAGACTCAATGAAATTGCTAGGAAAATTACAATGATTTTTCATAGAAGCAGAAAAAGTAATTTTTAAATTTAGAAAGCATAATTTAAATAGTTTTTTTGGAGTCACAAAATCGTTGAAAGAGAAAAAAAGAAAAGACAGAGACATTGCTTTTACCTGGTTTCACAATTGGTACAACTATGTAATCAAAACAGTATCATGCTCGCACAAAACCATATATGTAGGTTCATTGAGCAAAAGAGAGAGCTTAGAAATAGATTTATAAGCTTATATTCAATTAATTTTCAATAAAGATTCTAGAAATGTACTGTTGAAAGGTCATTCTCATGAATAAATGATGCAAAATATGAATTACAGAAGACATCTGATTGCAAAATTATGAAATTGAATGTCTCTTTCACTATACACACACACACAGACAAAAACTACTCACATGGGAGCCTTCAACATAAGACCGGAAATGATAGCAACAATTTAAAGAAAAGCCAAAGGAAAATATTCGTGTCGTCGAGATGGTGAGCTAGTGGAATAATATGCAAGCACAGGCAAGAATGCCAACAAGAGACAAATCAAATTATGTCATGCTAAAATTTTATCTCATCTCAAGATACTTAGCAGTATGTGGAATGGACGAAAATATTTGCAAATATTTTTACAAACATAAGGAAGTTCATATCCAAAACACAAAGTAGCACGCAAATGTCAATAACAAGAAAAAGAATGATTCAGAGAAATGTCCTGCAATGAATAAATAAGTATGCAAACATGCACAGACACACATACATGTGAGGAAAAAGTTTCAAGAACTTTTTCTTGACAGTACTGTGAGACAGCTACAGATCACAAACTGCCTACATATTTTCTCAGAAAACAGAGGAGAGGTTCTTGAAGATTGCAACCACAAGTTAGAAAAATTTCACAACGATAACCCTGATTTCATAAGTGCATGTTGTATACATATGTTAAAATATCACACTGTATTTCATAAAATTGTTATTGCTGATTAATACTTAAAAGGTATAAATTGCTAACAAGCATATTTGAATTAAAATACTTAAGTAAAATGCAAAAAGTAGTGCGTGTACTATTCTTGCTACATGTTTGTGTTTCAATGTTTATAGTCTTGCCCATTTTATACATTTTAGTTCTATGTTCCACTTGCTTCAAAAGGGATATGTGAGTGACAAGAGTCATAGGCTCAGATTTTTTGTTGATAAAATAATACTGTCTGCAGCTTTGAGTATAATAGTCCTTTGATAGTTATCTACCTAATACTTGAACCCATAATTAGGGTCTTAGAGAAAGACATAGAACAACAACAATTTGCACTGAACATCAGAAGAAATTGTTTTGCATGTGTGTTATACCATGAAGTGTGTGTTTCATATAGAGTCAATTAAATGGAGGAAAAAAAAATCTGCTAAGACCCAGCAATTTGGTGCAGCTCATTAAGCCACCTGCGCAGGTGCTAGTCTCTCTTATGGGATCCTAAGTTCACATCCCAGCTGCTAGACTTCCAATGTCTCTGCTATAAGCCTGAGAAGGCAGTGGGAGATGATTCAAGCACTTGGGTCCTTGCTGCCCACATAAGAAACCCTGATGAATTTGCAGGCCTCCTGCTTTGGCCTATTCTACCTTCAGTTCTTGCAGCCATTTAGAAGGTGTACTAGCAGATGCAAGAATTTTCTCTCTTGTATTGGTCTCCCATCTCTTTCACTCTGCCTTTCAAATGATTTTTAGCATGTTCTGCTAGGCAAGACAGTACATGGGCAGGGCTTTTTGTTTGCTTCCTAATAGTAAGAAGCACAAAATTATGTTATTTTGTTGGTATTCATCATTTTTACAAGTTTGAGAAAATACTAAATGAGAATGTGCTGCTTTATAACTGAAGCCATGACTACTGTGGATATGATCAATGCTGAAGAAACAGGGAAGAGACTTTAAGGATAAAATAAAATCTCTGATCAGCTCAGAAACTGAAACTGTCATGATTCTTGTAAACTGAGAGATAGTATTAACTTCTACATAAATATTCCACTTGTAAGTTGTTATAGAAGAATATCATATTAACAAAACAGAGGCCAACAGAGTCCAGAAACAGCTTACACATAAAAATCATTCTGAAACCTATTATTTACACATTATCATTTTGTCTTCATTTCCCTGAAGTTAATGGACCAGTTTTTTATAAGCTAAATTTTGCAATGTAATGTAATATTGAACTTTAGTTTTGGGGTGTATATTTTAGCAATATAGTAGGTATTTGCTTCATTTTTTCTTGAAGTTACAATATTCCCGGATTGACACTATATATCCATCCATCCACACATACATTCATCCACATATATGATGAACAATTAAAATCGAGTTAGAATTTGCTGTGATAGTCAAGATTCTGAGCACTCTTGGGTTTCCTAAACAAACAGAATTCCAATCACTACACCTTTCTACAAACAAGTGGATTATTCTGGTAACATACATATGTTATATGAATCTTTAGAAGACAAATTAAAAATAATCTGAATGTCGCAACCCCAATCCGTACAGGTTCCACTATTACCAAACAGAATCTTAATTCCACTATAAAGAGAGACTATTCACTCTTGTTTTTCTTTATAGTATTAATGCCACAGTACTGAGAATTACAACAAGCCTATGGAATTCTGAACAGAGAAAAGTCATTGGGTGTCAGGAGGAGTGCAGTGTTGTGATAGGGCAGGTGAAGTTGCTGCCTGAGATGCTGGAAGCTGAATGGCCTGGGAAAAGCACTGCAGATGGCCCAATGTGGGTGAGCTAGAGGAAGCTATATGCTTCTAGCCAAAAAATTCAATTAGCTGTAGCTGTTGTAGTCATATAGAGTCATGTGGCAGGTGAAAAGTTCTCTGTTGCTGTGTATTGTTCTCTAACTTTGTTTTTCAAATAAACAAACATTTTTTGGTTGTGTTAAAAAAAGAATTTGAACAGAAATATATTGACAAAACAATAGAAATGAGTAATATGTAAGTTGATTCTGTCAAGAGTTTGCAAATTACTATGGCATCTCAACAAGCAAGAAGAGAATTGAGCAGAGATGTGAGAGCAATAACTAAGACATGAACCTCATCACTGAAAGCTGAAGTGTATACATTTTTAATGTGAAGTGTACATGCATATTAAATCATAGAGTTATTATGTAGATATATTTGTGACAAAGAAATTGAGTGTCTCATGAAGGAACTTCAGAAAGTTTATGGAAGTTTAACTAAATGATCACTTAATTTTTACGACAATGTTTTTTAAAATCCAAAGTTTCTCCAAAAATGTCACAGAAGAGGTATATTAGGTGATGCGTAGTGTTAAGGCATCACTTATTTTTAAAAAGATTTATTTATTTTTATTGGAACATCAGATGAGTTGAGCTGATCTGAAGCCAGGAGCCTCTTCCGGGTCTCCTGCAGGGGCGCAGGGTCCCAAGGCTCTGAGCTGTCCTTGACTGCTTTCCCTGGTCACAAGCATGGAGATGGATGGGAAGTGGAGCCTCCTGGGCAGGAACCAGCACCCATAAGCTATTGCAGTGTGGGCAAGGCAAGAACTTCAGCAGCTAGGCTACCAAGCTGGTCCAAAGCCACCACTTATAATGCAGGTATTCCCATTGAAGTGTTGAGCATAGTACCTGCTTCTCTGGTTTTTACACAATTCCCTGTTATACACCTGGAAAAGCAACAGAAGATGGGTACTAGAGCCTCTGTCACTGACTCCTGAGGCAGTTCTGTGCACCTGACTTCACTTGACTCAGCCTCACTGCAGCCATTGCAGAGAGAACCAGTGAAAAGGAAATTCTCTCTCTCTCTCACTCTCTCTCTCTCTTTCTCTCTCTCTCTCCCATATGGCCGCCCTCTGTCATTCTTCTTTCCAAATAAATATATATGGCATATTATTTAACAAATCTATTCATAAGTTTAATCCAAATAAATCTATCTTTAAACTATTTTCTAGTAACTGTTTGACTTACTATGTTTCCATTCAAAAGGTGTTAAGATGCTTTCTTACACCGCTGTTCCAGAACCTCTATGCAAATATTTTAAAATTATCATCATTGCTATATATGTCATTTCACTGTTCAATACATAAATTGCAGAATACCATGGGGTTGATATGATAATTATAAATTTCTATCATGTATGATTTATTTTGTTGAATTCTGAATCTATGTTACTATAGGATGTTACTTTCATTCTTCTAAAATGATTAGGTCCGGGCCCGGAGCGGTGGCGCAACTGGTTAAAGGTCCTCGCCTGGCACGCCCGGGATCCCATATGGGCGCCGGTTCTAATCCCGGCAGCCCCGCTTCCCTTCCAGCTCCCTGCCTGTGGCCTGGGAAAGCAGTCGAGGATGGCCCAGAGCCTTAGGACCCTACACCCACGTGGGAGACCCAGGAGAGGCTCCTGGCTTCGGATCGGCACAGTATTGGCCCGTTGCGCTCACTTGGGGAGTGAATCATCGGACGGAAAATCTTCCTCTCTGTCTCTCCTCTCTGTATATCCGCCTTTCCAATGAAAAAATAATAAAAATAAATCTTTAAAAAAATAAAATGATTAGGTCCATATTTTTGTTTCTCTTATACAACATACAAGCGTATATATACAGATACCTTTGATTATGTTAGGACACTCATTATCTCCTATTCTTGAAGTAGATTTATGCCCAGATTGGGAAACAAATTGTTTTCTTTGAACTGGTAGCCTTTGGGATCTTAGTTTAATTGAAACTTTGTGTCATGTCCTAAAACTCCCACCTGGGAAAATCCTGAGCGATCTTGCATGGAATTCTTTCTGAAAGAATGCTCGGGACACAAACAGTTTTTCCTTGCTTCAGGAATTAAGGGAAATATATGAGAGACAGTGTTGAGAATCATTGTTGCCTTATGGGGCATTGTTCTTTTGTTAACTGATCTGTGGACTGTGACACCTTTTAAGTAGTTTAAATAAACAAAGACACTCGTATTTCTTAATGGTCTATAGGTGCCAATACAATGTATGCATTTAGATGAATACCTTCTTTCTCTGTTATGTAGGGATTTAAAATGATTGATATGTTCACTGGAAAATAAGATGCGATTTTAAAATAAATTAGAATTGCTTTCCTCAAGGATTAAATATCTCAAAATTCAAATAATTTAGCTAAACAAAAACCTTGCTAAATATAATGGAAAAATCAAGGAAGTACTGCTCACACTTAATCATTTAAAAATTAGTGTTCTGTGATTTATTATGCAAATGAATTGTTTATCTCCCTTATCTCCCACTTGCAATATGCACTGGAAGATGAGTTTAATGTACAGAAGTTCTATTTATTTTTATTTGTCTGTTTAGATGTGAATATCATTAACTGGCATAGCCCTTTAAAAGCTGTAATTAAATCTTTTTCTCATTAGTCATAAATCTGCTTTTATAGTTGAAAAGTTACTAGGAGTGTAGAATTTTTAAAAAATGCCTTTTCTTACTGTCAGTTGACTAAAGAAAGCATTAGACTTCCCCGAATAAAGTGGATTATCTGAGTACTGGAACCCTTCACCATATCCTCCTAGCATGCAAAGGGAATAAACACGAAAGACAATGAGAACTGGAATACTATGCATTCATTGTCCGAGTGAAGTACTATGCTTTTAATAATAAACAAGTTATCATAATACCTCTTGTTGCCAAACAAGTGGGAATGCTATGAATCAAACATTCAAATATGCCCTTTAACTTGATTGGATGTATAAACTTGATTTTTTAAAAAAGTGTATTACATTACACATACACTATTGTAGACTTACACATCCTGTCACTGCCTCCCTCATTCTCTACACGAAACAAGACTTATTCTAGATGGAGTGGCATCATCAGCTCCTAGCTCTGTGCATCACAAATACAACACATAATTATCTGAAAGAAAGATAAAATAGAGGAACTAAACTTGAGATAAATTTGCCCACAACATAGAAAAGCCTATATTAACAAAGGAGCCCATCTCAACTACAGCTAGAGAAGACAAAAACAAAACAAAACAAAACAAAAACCCAGACTCCATGATTTAGTATAATGGATGTCTGTTGATTTTTGTCTATCTGGACAGAGATTTTCTCTATTCTTCTCGTACTAAAATTTTTTCTTATCAAAATTTTTTTGATGAACCTTCAAATCATGTGATTATAAACACATTGCCTTGATAAGGTTTTACATTTATGAGGGACCTTAAAAAAAGTGTTGTGTGAATGAAATCAAAATGGTGACATTTGTGTTACGTATGAAATTCATGCAAAATTATAATATAAACTTCTAATGAACTTTGAAAAACTTTTCTTATGCATGAGCCCATTTATCTTTTGTCCTCCCTTCCCCGGAAGACTCTAATGCCTGTTAGGGGTGTCTGGGTGATGGCCACTCTGGAGGTTTTTGACTGAGAAGAGGGTAGCTGAGGAACAGCAGTAGGGTGTTTTTCTGAAGGGCCAGATAAGTCTCCTTGGTATAATGCAGATCTCCTCGCTGGCATTGTCTGCAGTACTTCCTGGATTTGGCTTATCCTTTTTTGGCCATCCTTGGCTAACACAAAAACGTAAGACCACTATTATCTGTCCCACTTGAGAAAAGCCACAATGTCAACAGCTCAGTCTTAGAGCTTTAGATGCAAAATGAGCATCAGAGGTTTAATCCAGTTTGTCTGTTAAACCTGAACATCTTAACCAAAATTGTGGAATAGATCTAATTAGCTGTTTTGAATCTAGGTAGGAAACGGGTACATTATCTTTACACAATTATTCTGTACAAAAATCTTGCCAAGATTAGGAGTCTCAGCAAAACTTACAGCCTAGAACATTCACAAGTTTTTGATGAAACACATAATATTTTGAAGAATCACAACGCAGCTGACAGCATGTTTATTGATTTCACAACAGTAGACTCCTAAATAGGTGAACAGAAGAGTATCTGTAATTTAGGGAATGAGACGATTTGAACTCTAAGTCAGAGTAGTCAGGGTACCCATCTATGTCAGCCTAAAAAAACAAGCTTAAGAGAGAAATTGGAAAGTTCAGATCTGTAGGGAATCTGGTCAATGATAAACAGTCAAACCAAACCCAGCTGCAACGGTTTAAAATGAACCCGGTTGTGAGAAGTTCTTGCTAGACTCTTTTCAAAATGGTGACTAAATGAGATAGAGAAAAGGAGACAGGCGGTATACTTTAGTAGGGAAGGCCAACTGAGAGTAGGTACTGTCTCAATGAAAAATACTCTGTAAATATTGTTTATAATTTAGTTGTAAAATTTGATTTGCTCAGATTCAATTGATTAAAATGCACTAAAGTAAAGCTTTTCCTTTGTATTATAACAAAAGATGCTTCCATAAATGTCTCCCAACATATCAAAACATAAAACATTAGATTCCAGGGATTTAAATTTTGTGTATATGTCCATATTTGAAAGATTAATAAATTAATTAAAATATATATGCATTATTTTGAATTAGCTAAATCACTAAATTTCTTGATGTTGAATTAGCTATTACTAAAATTTTCAGTTTTACTGGTAATGCAGTTTTGAATTTATGTATTGCATAAAAAAACGGATTTAAAGTGGTTAAAACCTAAACAAACAGCCATTAAGCCAGCTGTGCCACAATATTGCTATTTATAACTTCTTTATCACTGGATAATGTTTTATAACAAATCTACAGGGACTAGTGTCTGTATCCAATTTAGCCTAATGTCATGTAATGTGAGGGTGAACACTGCCAATAGAACTGCAAAAAAAGTTTTGGCATTGAGTTGGAGAGGCAACTTTTGGAAAAAAGAGATGAGATGTGCAGCCTAAGGATAGAGACAGTGTTATGAATTATGTTTTTTTTTCTTTAAATAAATTACTCTTTCTTCCTCTTTTCTTCACCATCACTGTCTCATCATCTTTACATTTATAGCTTCTGTATCTTTAAAAATCACAGTTTTGTCTTACTTGTTAACTTTTGAAGAAAATAACATTATATTCACTAAACTCTAGAATCTAAGGCAAAAATGTATTATCTAGGCATTGTCTAACAATTTTATAATTTCATTGAGATTTAACTCTATTTTTACATTGTACAGAGATTATTAGTTAACAATGAGACACCTATGCTTAAATCAAAATGAATATAATTTGAATCTTGCAAATTCAAATGGTACTTATATGTTAAAATATTACCTACTTCTTTTGTTTACTTTTTTAAAAAGAATTGTATGAAGAGAACAAATTTCATGTCTTTTATATAAATGGCTTTAAGAGTCTAATAATACTTTCCATTCAACCCCTTTCACTTCCATTCTAGTTCTTCCTTCTCTTATTATTTTTCTTTAAGTGTTTACAAAGACAGCCTTTCAATGTACTTCATAATCACAAGATTAAACCTTCACTAAACAATGAGTTCAACAAGCAATAAGTAAAAAACTACTATTGTTCAAGAATACAGGTAAGAACTATAAACAATAGCTGAATCTCAAAATATTACAATTAATAAAACGATTGCACATTTAATTTTTCAATACTTAGAGAAAGGCAACTAACTGTATGTGTGTTTGTAAATGTCAATGTGTATGTAAATTGAATAGAAAGCATGAGAGAGAGAAAGCTTTTCAAGGAACATGGTAAGTTGAAGAATCAGAGAGCTTTTCAAGGAATGTAATAAACAGACAGAAGACTAAGACAAAGGGATAATTACATGCAGTTCTGAGAGTAAAGATTGTCTATACGCCTTTGAGAAACTCTCAGGCTTTTCCTGTTGGCCACTTTGTTGTTACAAATTTCAATTAATTAAGTGATTAACTAATTAATTAATTTTCATTCTCTTTTATAGCACCAGAAAAACAGTAAGAGAAATGGAGTAATTCATTGAATCTCTTTTAATTTTACTTTGTATTTTAGGAAAAATTAATTGAAAGTACTTGTAAATTAATTGGAGATAACATGGAATTACTTATCTAACTATAAATAATCTATTTTTTAAATATTTGCTTATTTGTATTGGAAAAGCAGATTTACAGAGAGAAGGAGAGAAACTTTGGAGGAACATAATACAGAACCATTCATAAATTCTTATTTCCACTTATTTAACAAAAAGCAAGATAAAAGTGCTCCTTATCATTTAAATGAGATGAAAAGTAGATGATTAAAATAATTATCACTTGCTAGATATTAGCAAGCATTGATTACTACAATGAAACATTATTATAATTTATATTTGGAATATTAGGCAATAATATATATGTATAGGACTTTTAAGAAATAATGAATTAGATCTTCAAATTTATTCATTTTATTCTTATTTTTAACCACTGTTATTTTTAATTTTATTGAAAAGACAGAAAGAGAAAGAGAGAATTTTATAGAAAGATTGAAATATTCCCTTTGGGGATTTATTTTCATATACCTACAACTGCAAAGTAAGTGCCAGGCTGAAGTCAGGAAGTGGAACTCCGTCTGAATCTCCCACATGGCTGACATGGACCTGACTGCTTGAAAATTATCTGATGCCTTCTGGAGTATGTATTTAAAAAGCTGCGTCAGAAGCAGAACAGGTGAGATTTGAAGCAATTACTCTTGATGCAGGCACCCTAAGCAGAAAATAAACTACTGTGCCAGACACTGTCCCTAAAATTAAGAAAAGTTTCAGCTCTGTATATCTGGGAAATTATGAGTTTTGGGAAACAGAAGAAAGCAATGACACATAAAGCTTTTACTTTAGAGCAATACCACTACCTTTGACTTTAAAATATATTCATTTTCCCTTAGATAACTTTGGACAAAAATGTTCTTTCACAACCTGAAAGAAGCTAATGAATGCAAATACTGTATAGCTATCAAATAATACATATTTATAAGACAATCTAGAGGAACAAACACAAGAAAGCTTCAAAAACTTCATGGCACTGGAAAAATCCTTCAAAAAATGTCATTTTGCAGAAGAAAATGACATATCTGAATATGAAAATGTGAAAGGAGCCAGTCAAGCAATCTTGGTATATTTGTTGGGTTAAGTTCCACTAAGACAGTGATGGTATGAGGAGAAGGGATACTTAGTCTGGAAGAAATTAAACAGCAATAGTAAATCCATTAATCTAAAAAATCTCTCTTGTCGTTTGCTCTAAACTGTTTTCCAAGGAATGGATATAAAACGTATCATTAGAAACAAGGAGGAAACTCAGTTCTTTTCCTGTGGTGCTTGAAACAAATGAATACACATTACACTGCAATCAAATCTCCTGCAAGCTCCAACAGATAATATCACAAGACAAATCTTCTATAGCAGCAACCCCAACCAGAGATGATTTCAACTTTTGCAGCTCAATCATCTCGAAGTCTCTTCAACACTTTTTAATATCCAAATTATTCTAGTAGTGTATCTCAGTTTCAAAGATGTTAGAGCGAAAACATAGATATTTAAAGTAACGTCAATTTAGAAAGGGAAGAAATTAGAGAGACAAAAATAAAAGGTTCAAGCCTACACAAATTAATGTACAGATTATTCATCCAAGTAGCAGGCAAGGACAAATCACACACATATACACACACATGTGTAATTAGTATATTATAATAGTTTGTATATTGTATAGAATAAAAGCATAATTGTATTGATGAACCTATTAAAATATTGATTTTCCAAAAAAAGAGGAAAGAGATAGCAATATAAAAACTGATCCTAAACAGGAAAATGAAAATTATAAACACCAGCAGAGCAACGGACAACAGAGTAGAACAGATCATTGAACTTGAAAATACAGCAGTACATATAATCCAAAGGACAGCATCAAGGGAAATGATAAAAGAAATAATAAAATAAAAGAAATAATAAAAACAGAATAAAAGGAAGCCCTTTCACAGTTTCTTCAAGCTTCCAAGAAGAATTAAGAGGAACATTTACCAAATCTTTCTGAGAATTATTGTTGTCATGATAACAAGATCAGACAAGAGATAATAAAGGTAAAGTACAGATGAAAATCCCTTGTGAATATATATGCAGAATTGTTAGAGGTTGAATTATATACAAATTGCAAACAAAATCATTCAATATAATGCATTAATAAAATGAATGAAGAAAATACATATGATTAGCTCAACTGTAAAATGCTTGAAAGAAATCTCACATTCTCTTCTGAGAAAAGTATTTATAGAAATTGAATTAAAAGAAATCATTCTTGCTGTGATAATGGGCATGTATGGAAATCTCCCAGCTAACGGCATATATAATGATAATTACAAATAGTGCTAAAAATTAAAAGCATTTTTATAAAGATCAGGAACCAGGGGAAGTTACTGGCTTTTATTGCCTTTATTAGACATTGTGTAGATTAGGTAACTCAAACATTTGTGTAGCAAAAGGGGATGAGATGCACCCAAAATACAAAAGAAAAAGTGAATCTATTCCACAGATACTAAGAACTAATATGTAAAATATATACTGAATACACACACACAGATACACAAACGCATACAAATTAGAGTTAATAAAATATCCAGCCAAGTTTTGGGATAGACTAACAACATACAAAAGACAGTTGAAGTATTGTATACCATCTTTCATATAACGACCAACTATGGGCTACTTATCAGTTTTATTTTCAATTTGTATTAATTTGAGAGAGAAAATGAGAAATTGCCTAATTGCCGGCTCACATCATGAATTGCCGTAATAGTGAAGCCTGGGCTAGTTCCAATCAAAGGATTGAAAGTCTCCCACTTGGGTGGCAAGACCCACATCCTGGAGCAACCACTGGCTGCCTCCCATGGTGTGTATTAGTAGGAAGTTGGAATGGAGCATGAAGTCAGGACTTGAACCAAGCACTGTAATGTGGAATGCAATCATCACCAACAGAAGGTTAGCCATTGAGAGAAATAGGTATCCTTAAAAAGCAGCCATACATTTGAGTAGTGATTACAATTCATGAATGGAAGAGCTGGGAAATTGTGAGAATTTTGGCAGTATCATTTGATGGCTTTCGTGCTTCTATTGATATAGTTGCTTTTTGCATGACTCAAGGTTGCATAATTATCACTTGTGAATTTTTTCTATAAGTACATAATATATCAATTAATAAACTTACTTAAAATTTCTGAAAGTAATTTCAGCAACCTCGTGATGTTTTGTAAGAGTAACTCTTTTCTACTCATTACAATATGTGGGTTAAAAATCTGTCACTTAGCCAAGATCATGCCATCAAACAAGGCCCATTTTACCTACATTTCTATGTGCCTCATCTTGATATATCTTGTAGGGTTAGCAGTGCTTATACTGCTGAAAAATGACTGCCAAATCATTCACTGAAAATAAAGAACATGATACAAATGAAAGTCAACTGTACATAACAATGGCATAATTTTACATAATGTTTACTTCTCATCAGAAACTAAAAATGTAGAGGTTTTATTGGGATTACAATTCTCTGTTAATTTCCATGTACAAATAACGTTTAGCATTTAAGGTTTGTTTAGTAAGTTCTGACGTTCATTCATTTCCCAATCACATTGTTAGTAAATCAGGCACATTTTTTTTAAGATGAAAAAAAAAATCTTTATTTGAAAGTCAGATTTACAGACAAAAGAAGAGACATACAGAGAGAGAAGTCTTCCATTTCAAGCTCATAGCCCAAAGGTCCACAATGGACAGAGCAAAGCCTATCTGAAGTCAGGAGCAGAAGTCTCCTCCGCATCTCCCATGTGGTTGTAGGGCCCAAAGAACTTGAGTCATCCTCCACTGCTTTGCCAGGCCATGTGTAGGGAACTGGATAGGTAGTGGAACAGCTAGGATTGAAATAGTGCCCATTTGGATGCCAGCACTGCAAGGCAGAGGATTAGTCTGTTAAGCTCCTATGCTGGCACAATGCAAATTAATTTCTAATTATTTTTTAAATGATTATGGCCAGAATGACATATTTAACTCTATAGTCAATCATGCAAATACATAACAGTTTAAAAAGATCAAGCTCTCTAGCACACTTATTGTAATATTGAATTCATACAGAACAGTGCCAGAAGCCCATTTTATCCCATCTTCATTTTAATATTCACCTAAGGGTTTGCCCATAATTTCAAAAGATACTTGATTTAAAACTGTGGTATACTGCAATAATTGCTAAATTCAAAATATTAGTCTCTGCATTCTAATATTATTCTTCCTACATTATGTTCAATTTCTAAACTCGGTTTCTGCATTTGTTTAAATTTGTCAAAAGTTTAATGTTTCCTCCTCAGATCTGAATACTTTTGGCAAGCTGAGAAAGAACACTGTCAATCATCTCTCCTGAGTTTTACATTCTTCAGACTTAGTTTGTGTTTCTACTTTGGCATTCTCCTATTGAATATTAAATGTGGGCTTATTTAAACAAAATCCCTAAGATGAATTATTCTGCTTGAACAGGCCAAGCTGTTTTAAACAGTCTACTGCTGACAGTGCCTAACTAAAATCAACAAAAAGAGATAAGGCTGGCTGGTATTTGTTGAAATATTAATACAAAGTTGTAAAAATGATAAATACTTTAATAAAGAGTTTGTTTCTTACCAAAAGCTTAGGATATCTTTATTCTATCCATGCACAAATATTCCCAGTAGACAGAGTTAATCTCACAAAGATATGGGTTACTAAAATGCAGCTATCTTAACAAATGTCCGCACAGCTATAACAACAGGAATCCAAAGTGGGTTAGCTACATTTCACATCTGTTAAAATCCCAGTTATCTGTTTGGAATTCATTGTTTAAGAAAGCATTCATTTTGTTTAAGATGCTACTTCACTCTGTACACCATGTTTATTGTATACCAACTGTGTGCATTATTGTTAGTGCTTATTTTACCACTTTCTCTACTTCTTGGAATGTTTTTTGATAAAATTAATTCACATGAACTGTGGGAAGTCAGGTATCAGAATAAATTATTGAGGATTAAACAGTTTAATTGTTGAACTGAACATGGCTGGTACAAGCATTACGTGCTAATTTGTTGGCATAGATGCTCTGTGCTGTGGACCGGATGTTCAGCAGCTATCATAGCTTCTTTGAGGCCAGTGCCACTTCCGTTTCATGAGTTTGTTATGTCACATGGCACATCAGATCTGCCAAGCAGTTAGCCATTTGGAAAAAAACTGCCAATCATTATTCTGATTTCATTTGAAAGAGAATAATAAAGGTGAAAATTGGATGTAATTGAAAGTAAAAGAATGATATGTATGAATATGATAAATTTATGTATTAGTATTATTTGATATAACGAAGAATCCCTGCATGTATTTAAATATTTTTGCACCAAAATAAACTTTCCATTTTGTTTTCTAAGAAGTTTCTGAAAGAACTGCATATAATCACCTTATAAATGTATAGATATCAGTACTTAGATAATCATTATAATCAATCAATAATTTTCCAAGACACATGTTATGCTGTGTTTAAGACCAATCTTCTGGGTATTATGTTTAGCTAATCCTAGGAGTCTTGAGAAATTTGATGGAAATTATGTTACAAAAATGCTTGGCTTCAATATTTTTTGGACTTAACCATATTTTCGATTTCTTTTTTAACCAACATTTTGAGGTACTCTCCTACAAATGCTATTTAAACACTCTGCAAAAATATACATGAAAAATTTAAAATATTTCCTTTATGGTTTTCTATTTACCTAATAATGAATTGAGCACACATCATATACCGAACACAGCATTGGACATTGAAGCTATCATGACACTCAAGAGAAAAGAACCTAGATAGTACAAGAACTGAAAAATAATCACAGTGATAGCAGTTGATATCGTCATGGGAGTTGGGTTAGCTAAGGTTGAGAACTGAGAATATTACAGAATAAGCAAGTGTAAAACGTTTTAAAAAATCACACTTTTATTGTAGGACACTTTAAAACTTATGTATGTGTGTATGTATTCATTTATTATTGGACTGCAGATTTAGAGAGACAGAAAGAAAGATCTTGCATCTGGTGGTTATATCCCAAGTGGCCACCAGTGCCACAGCTGAATGAATCTGAAGCCAAGCGCCAGAAACTTTTTCCTGATCTCCCACATGGGTGCACCATACATGCTTTTTGCATGCCCTACCATCTGAGGCCCTGCCCTTGGGGCTCGCCAGCCTACCTGACTCTGAGCACCTGTCAGGCTGGTGGACTGAGTCTGCAGACTCAAGCCCCACCTACATATGTTTGTGTGTGTGTGTGTGTGTGTGTGTGTGTGTGTGTGTAGTGTATGTATAAAATGTGAATTGTATCTTTGATTTACTTTCTATGTATATATTAGGAATGTGCCAAAAGAGTTTCACATAATATTTTTAGATCTAATTATAGATCATGAACTTCACTCTAGATTAACTTCCAGAGCTGTAATTCAAGCAAATGTACAAAAGTTGGAATACTGGATCCAAAACCAGTTACACAGCAATTTCTCAAAATGGAAATAAACTTATTATTTTTTATCATTTCTTGCAGTTCTGCAGTTAGCACTTTTGTAAGTGCATACTTACATACTAACATTCTGGGAAAGTTTTTGAAGCAGTCTTTGGGAGCTCGGGCTATGCTTCGGCCAGTTAAACCACTACTTGTGATGCTGGGGTCCCAAATCAGAATGTCAGACTCAGACTCAGCTCCTGAACTTTCAATCCAGTTTCCTGGGAAGGCGGGGGACAACGGCATTATGAAAGAGGTATGGGAACTCTCTCTCCCTGTCCATCTGCCAATACACTTTTAAATAAATCAATGAATAAATAAGTTAGTAAATAAATAAATAAATATTTTACAAATCTATTCTTTTGTTTGATAGTCATCTAAATGAAAAAGGGTAAGTTTTCTGTGCACAGAAAGCAGAATGTGAATTGTGTATTGGAATTACTTCCTCGGCATCTCGATGAAGAGAACTGTATTATGGCTTTTTTTTTCTGAGTTGGATATGATCCATTCAAAAAGTATTTATGAGGAAGACAGGGAGAGATAAAGAGAGAGAGATAGGCCACTTGTTGGTATATTTCCCAAATACCCGCAACAGGTAAGGCTGGATAAAGCTGACTAGAGCCTGGGGCCAGTAAATCCATCAGAGCTCATGTTTTCCTGTGGGTGACAGGGACCCAACTACTTGTGATGGCATCTACTGTCTACCATGATGTGTGCATTAGCAGGAAATTGGATCTGAAGGTGGGAAACAAATTGAAGCATTTCAATAATAAGATGATGACATTGCAAACAGCGGCTTAGTGTGAGATGCAACTGTAGTCCATTTGAGCCAATTTAGGCAGGAAGGATATTACTTTGAGAGCTTGGTCCATCAAAGTAGGCTATATAACAATCTAAGGCAAAGTTCATGAAGATGTAAAAGCACAAACAAGATGTAATAGTAAAATGGCTTCCTTGTCACTTTTTTGCAATTTCTTAATAAGAAGTGAATATATTTCATGAACATCATAATTACAATTCTAAAAAGCGTCATTGAGAACTTGGCTATATACATGTCAGTGTACCCTGGTGATTCAAATTGTAACTATTTATTCGAAACTCCTTTTATTAAGATGGAACAAAGGTTATTTATATAAACATTGTTACTAATTGCTTATGATTATACAGTGAAATAGATTTAATGTTAAGATTTTTCAATATCCAACTGAACTGTGGCACATCTGTGGCACAGCTTTCTATGATGTAAAGCAGTGTTGACTAACTGGAAGAAACGGTATTTTTCAGTCACTCCCATTTAATCCATTTTGATCTTTGGTAGTGCAGGAGGCCAAAGAATAACGGTTTTTAGATTTTATGGGTTAATAAACACTGGCTGGTCCTAACTGCAAGGGTGGAGGGAAAATGGTCAATATTTCCCAAACATTTTTGGGATTCTGAGAGTTTTATATGCTATTCATCAGCATTTCTGGGAATGTTGTCTATGCGGCAAAGACATTTTAATAGTTTATACATTTTAATGCTGTTTGTTGCTGTGTTTTAAAATATTTATTTACTTATTTCTAAAGGCAGAATTACAGAGAGAGAGAGAGAGTGAGAGACACATAGAAAAAAACAAAACCAAAACAAAGCAAAACAAAAAAACAACTTCCATTTGCTGGTTCACTCTCTAGGTGACCACACCAGCAAGAGCCGGAACAGGCTAAAGCAAAGAGCTGCATCTATTCATCTCAGTCTCTCACATGAACAGCAGTGGCCCAAACAGCAGAGCCATCCTCTGTTGCTTTTTTGCAGGCTAAGAAAAAGAGGATGGACCAGAAGTGGACCAGCCAGGACAAGAACTGGTTTCCACTCGAGATGTTGATGCTACAGGAAGATGTTCTATTTCCAAGGTTCCCCTTATCCAAGTTTGAAATAAAAGACCCAATATGTTAATGTGGTCTATAGAGCTTACATGATGGGCCCTCAGTCATGAAGCTGCATCATGATTGCATATAGACTACCTGCTTGACAAGGATTTAGAGCAGATTTTCTCAACCATTAAAGTCTCTCTGAATCTTTGTGCAGTTGCTGTACAGGAATAAATGCAAACCAACACCTGGTTCATTTGACCCGTGAAAACTTTTCTTTGCAGATTTTAAAAAACAGTGCATTCTGTAATTAAAATTATTTTTCTTGAATCATGAATATTCTAGGAAAGCAGTTTTAAAAATTGACATTAGTTTATGTTAATAATATGTTTGGCTCTTACGTTAGTTCTGAACTAAGTTTTAATCTCTTATACCAATATAATAGAATAAAATTCATTAATTTTATAGTGGATTATAGTCATTTTAGTCTCCTTGGCTTAGAAATCATTCATAACTGTCAGATAATAGGGATAAAAGTGAAGATTTCTAATCAAGAATATGTTTCTTGAGCAGCAATATTTAAAACTCACATGTTCTCCATCATTTCATTTAATATATTGGCATTAACTCATTAATACAAGAAACATTAAATTGATATAATAACCCAAATTTCACAAGGTGTCTATCAATATAGGTAGTTGTAATTTAAAAAATGTCTGATTTTGAGAAAAAGGAATGTTGCATTTCATAGACTGTAGAATTTATTATATGAAAGTGTGGTATTATTTTAGCAAGCGTATTTCCACCCTGTTCTTAAGTTTGTAGCATCAGGAGATTTATTGTTTTAGTGATGATTAGGTAGAAATGGTGATATTTCCAGAGAAAATATAAGGCAATATATTAGCTTATTTAGGGTATGAATTTGGTGATAAATTACAGCTGTTTAACAGGCTATCACTTCAGATTCTTTGATTACTGAGGAAAAAGAATGATTACTAACTTACAATGTATTTTTATACGCTTACTTTTATGGGATCCATATATACACAGTGTTCACTTTCATTGAAATGTTCCATAGCACACTAATTTTAGAATACAAGTAAGCATGTTGTAGTGTCTCTGAAGTGTGGGAAGAGCACCACTGTGACTTTGCCATGTTCACATATATTGTGCTTTAACATAGAACGTAAATAATTTTATGCATGGTATGTATGTATTAATAAAACTAACACCAACAAAGATCTCTCTTCCAGCACAAGATAATGTAAAATACAAATATGTTTTTTTGTTAAAGGCACAGCAAAATTATATAAGAACCTATGCTCTAATATTTCATAACTAGTTTGCTTTACATCTCTGAATAAGATAAATGTATCAACCCAAAGGAAAATTAAAGAGAGTTATTTGCTTAGCTTTTTTTAAATCCAAGATTTATTTAATTTTAACAAAAAAAAAAAAATCAGAGGTATAGAGAGAAAAGCAGAAAGATCTTCCACCAGCTGATTAATTTCTTAAATGGCCGACCAAACCAGAGCTGAGACCATCCAAAGCCAGAATCACAGGGTCCCCAGTCTCTCGGACATCCTCTGCTGCTTTCCCAAGCCACCTGCAGGGAGCTGGACAGGAACTGGGAAGCCAGGACATAAACTCGTGCCCCTATGGGATGCTGAGTGTTGCAGGTGGAATTTTAGCTAATTGTGCCATTGTGCCAGCTGACCACAATTCTCTTAGTTTTAAAATCAACATGTGTATTTCAGCTTACTAATTTCTTATTACAATGAAAGATATTTATGTCTCAAAACAAAAATCCAAATTAAAAGTAACCAAAAGACTAAAAATCATTAATAGTGGATAATTTATCATGAGGTACACACAGAAGGATGTAATTATATATAATTTAAGTATAATTCACCTAAATTTCTTAGAGGAGATAGCAAATGTTCAAATATATATATTTAATGTGAATATTAAGATATAAGAAGTCATGTATATAGACTAATAGATCATTGCTTTATCTGAATTATCAGCCTAATCTTGATTTCACGTCCAAACTAAGCTCTGTGGGGACTTGAGCTCTTCTACTGTTGCACTTGCTGCCATTCCATGCGTCTCCAGCTTTCTTCCTGCAGATCATGGGACTTTTCAACCTACAGAGTTACATAAGTCAAATATTCACAGCAGTCACACCCAGGTGCCATACACATATGCGCATGTGTACTTATCATGCTGGCTCTGTTTCTCTGAACAATTTTGACACATTTCTTGAGCTTGCACATTAGCAATTTCAATTTATCTTTAATTCTTCAAAAAGGAGGGGTTAGAGAATATTTGCCTCGATTAAAGTTTTCAAGGGAGGAATGGAATACACGGACTTTACCTATCAGGGACATTACACCTATATCATTCCACCTCCACCTAAAATTTTCACATTGAAATTGGGTAGAAAACTACGGTAGTGTCTATGAAGAACATAGTGAAAGAAGACAGTAAATTAGGTATACACGTTTTTCACCATCTCCCAATGACAACTTGTCTATTTAATGAGTTTGAAAGTAGCAGCCAATAAGATAGGGGTAAATCATGAGGGTATGGAGTACACAGAGCCGTGGCGGGATACATCTTGAAAAAGAACAAGATTAAGGAAAACAACTAAGTATGCACTTGTTTATGCAAACACTGTCTTTAACTTATGTGATGTTTTAAAACAGATATTTGTTGAAATTTTATAACTTGTCAGACAATTTCTGAGTCTATAGACAAATTGGCACAATTATAATTTAAAAAGCCTCGTTCTTATCCAGCCTGTGCTTCATGAAGAAAATTGCTAACAAAGAAAAAAAATCCTCAGAACCAAGGATAAAACCAAAACTGTAACTAAATCATGGCACTTTCTTGTGCACCAATAAGGAAGAAAATGAAACAAGATATAGAAAGTGAAAAATGGGCCCAGAAGTAGTATCTGGAACATGAAATACACAGTATAGTGTCGAATCCCTATGAAATAATAATGCTGGTCAGTACACTAGGCTCAGATTGCCATTGACTTGGGAATCCACATCAGTAGCATCTAGCACTCCCATCAGTATGGCTCCTGTCACCAGAAGACAATTTTAGGAATATGAGTGTAGCTGTAAATTTGTAGTCATCTACACTTAATCTGCACTGGGGATTAGTGCACCAGAATACTGCACAGAATACTGTAACTCTGATTATGGTGGAAGGGAACGTTAGAGAAGTCAAACTTAGATTTGTACAGCCTTAGGTCACATTTTATTCTTTGAAAAATGAAACAGCATTAAAGGGCATTTCTACCCACCCTGCATCCCAAGAGGGTGTGAGATGATGAGAGGCATGTCAGAGGCTTCCTGTACCCAGGAAGCAGCCAAACACGAACGCTGATGTCACAAAATGTGGCATGGGAACCCACACTGAAAAGCTGGGCAGAGCAGCCTAAGACAGACAGAAAATGACCCTTTGACCTTTCACCACCCACAACACCAGCAATCACTTGAACAGACTATTCTGAATTAGCCAAGGTCCTCTCTCAGAGGCAATTAAGCAGGCATAATCCTTATCTGGGCTCAAAAACTTGAAACTTAAACTTTTCTATGAATTTTTGGCCCTGAGGACATCAGGAGAAAAATGCTCAGGTTTACCTGTTGGCTTCAGCAGCTGAGCTGACCTCTCTGAGTTCTTGGAACGAAATCTTGGAAGATTTCGGGAGTTAACGGTTGGCTGCTGAGGCCCTTACACATGATATGTCTCCCACCCCACCTCACTGCCAACCATTGAGTATTACATTCGCCTTGACCGCCAGGGTAGTTCTCCCTAGCACACAATACAGGAAAATTTCTCAGTGCTCCACACATAAAGCTAGGTGCACCATTCCAGAGCAGCCCGCAAATCCTCCTTACTAAAAGGAGCTATAACCAAACTACCAATGACGCTAACAACCCCAGCACCCTAAATGATAAATATATATATATAGCAGTATATATAGTATACTGTATATATAGTGTATATATACTGTATATATAGTATATAGTGTATATATACTATATATAGTGTATATATACTGTATATATATATAGTATATAGTATATATATATATATATATACTGCTATTGAGTATAATTAAACATGCTACATGAACAATCTTTAAAGTACCAAGCTGAAATCAAATACAAGGCAGCAAATTAACTACTACTCTAGAACACATCACTGCCACATCACATCCTTTACTGTGAAAGTCTCCATATAAATTTGGTAGAAAAACTGGCTGGCCAGAAGCATAACAATAGATGTAGATACAAAAATGGCACAAAAAAAATGTAACATGACACCTGTAGCTCTCTAATGATAGAGCAAAAATAAATGGAAATTGGAATCCAAAGAATACAGATGGAACATTCACCAATATTTGAAAGACAATTAAAATATTAATGACATATTTAGCAGTGACAAATGGATTTTTTAAAATAACTAATAAAAAAATCTTGGCAACAAGAAACCCAATAAATAAAATTAAAAATATGACTTCAAGATGAAAACAGAGCATTCACTTCCGTCATTTGATGATAAAAACAGTAAAAACAAAACAGATACATAAAGAAAGGACTTGACCTTACTATTGTGATAAGCCCTGTCCCTGCACCACGTTGTATAGGAAAATGTGATACTGCTTAGCCTGAAATCAAGGATGTCCTCTGTTACATTCCCAATCACCTCTCTTAACATTAAATGGATAGGGATTCTTTCCCATAGCTATTTAAATGAAAAAAAGCAGTACATGATACACAAATAGGAAAAAATAAAAAGACTTTCATTTTCCCTGATTTCAAACAGCACAATTATCTACATAAAAAACCCAGAGACTCAAAGAAAGCACGGTTAGAACTGATAAATTGATTAAATTCTCGTAATATAAAGGCAATACACAAAAATCTTTTGAGTTTTCTTATGCATTAATGAAGAAATTACTGAGAAAAAAACAAAAAAAAAGAAATTTTATTCAAAGTAGCTCCCCAAAAGTGAAATATTTCAGAAGAAATTTAGCCAAACAAGAGAATGATCACAGCAATGAAAATGGCAAAACACTGAATAAGACAGACAGACAGTCAATCAGACCTACAGATATACACACATAGGAAAAGTAGCACATATCACAATGTGAAATTAAAATTAAACTAAAATTAAAATTGCCATATAAGTCAAAATGAATGCAAATTAAGTAATACATATGTAATAATAGTAATGACATCTAATAATCAGAAAAAAATCTCAAAATTTATATGAAACTCAGATAATCATGAGAACATTGAACGATGCTGAAGGCATTATAATTCTTGATTTCAAAGTCCAATAGAATTGATTAGTAAGCCAACCATTGCTTGGCCATACAAATAGATAAATAGGCCAATTTGTCAAAGCTTGGATAACACAGAAATAAATTTGCCTACTTACAGTGAATTGATTTTCAGGAAAAGCACACAAATTAGAGAGACAAATTCTTTTTAGTCAATGATGATAAGAAATTCTGGTATCCATCTGGAAGAAGAAATGAATTAGTCTTCTAAGACAAAATTCAACTCAGAATTCTTAAAAAACTAACAGTGCATAAAATGTTGAAATTATCATGAGGGAATATACAGTATAACCCTTAGGACAGTGTTTGGGCAAAGGTTTTTGGACATAATCTCAAAAGCAGAAATACTGAGAACAAAAATTTAAAAAGGGCATCAATGAAACAAAGAAACAAACAAAAAAAAACTTCTGTACAGCAGAAGAAATAATGGAATGAGAACACAACTTTCAGAATACCAGAAACTATTTGCAGACATTTCAGCTCAGTAAAAGGAAACATATAATTTGAATTAATATTAAGAAGTTAGCTATGATATTATCCATCAGTTCTTCTACTTAGTCCCATCTAAAGAAAGTGAGATCACTGTGATGTGTCTGTGATGAAGACACATCTGCAATTGCATCTTTACTGAAGCATTACTCAGTATAACACAGATATGGGATGAGACTTTGTGTCCAGCAATGATCAATGCATACAAAATATAGTTTCTGTATGCACTAAAACACATGAAAATAAAAAAAAATTTGCCAAAAAAATGAATGGATATGGAAAATATCAACTTAAGTAACATAAGACACAAAAATAAGAAATATTATATATCTGATTTTATGTAAAAACAAATGTGAATTTGAAAAAATGGAATACAATAGCAGTTATCAGAGCCTGGGAAAGGCGGGGAGGACAGAATGGAAAAAGAAGGGTTATTAGGCATGAGACTGAAACCGTTAGAAGACATCATTTTAATGGTCTATAGGATAATTATCGCTGACATAAACAATATTTCAAAATATCCAGTAGAGAACATTGAGTGGTCCCCATGATGAAAAAATTTTGATATATATTTATATGGGTCTAATATTTATATGGTCCTATTCTTATTACCTTAAATGAAATATTTAGAAGGATTTTGTTAAATTGCATAAATATCTTCTCTTCTGACAGAATTGTAACTCATTTGACGATCTCACACACTCAAGCATCAGTGTTTATGAAATTCTATGAATATGAGTGATAAAGCAGAAATTACAGCTAGTTGTTTTGTGGGACACTCAGAAAATGGTGGGAAGCTTAAGATGGTTGAATCCTAGGAACCAGGTCATATAAGCCTCATAAGGTCTTCTATTTCCAGCTTTGGTTTATATTGTCCTTTCTCTAGTGAGAGAATCATGGAAAATACACTGGTAACTAGAAATAGAGATTAAAGGTTGAAAGTTTGGACAATTATCTTTGATTAGGAGTTCCATAATTTTCTCTGTGCTAGCACTATTAAAGTTATAATTATGCAGAAAATGGTGAATGGCTTTTTCCCCTGGTACACAAGTGGAGGAGAAAAGAGTATGAGAGCCAGTCTCCTGCTATAGGAATTCGGTAGCCAAGAGGAAATGCTTAAATACTCAAGAAGGCTCCTGTGGTGACAGAACTTTTCATTACGTTGATTGCCTTCAGTACTGTATTTATTGCCATAAGGCACTCCTTACCAGTTACACATTACTTTCATCAATGAGCTAATAAATCAAGGAAACAGAAATTTAGTGATATTCTTTATACCTTTGAGGATTGGAGTAGATTAAGAAACAGATGTTTTGCATTAAGCTGAATCACTGAAGTGTGATCTAACATAGCTTCTAGGATTTTACTACAGAAACAATAGCAGTGTATTTACTAATGAAGGACAGTGTAGGCAGAGGTCCAACACCGGCAAGGCTACTAAAGGCAAGAAGCACCAACTCTATCTACTAAAGCAAGAATAATCCAAGCTGTTTTTAATGTGTCTATTTAAAATGCTAGATTTCACTGTGTATTGTAATTGGCATTGACAATCGCAACCCCAAGAGGCACAAACACACTGCTAATGCATGTGTCCAACATAATTTGGGGACTGATAAAGTTAGATTAGGACTCAAATGTTACAAATGGTGATGGAAGTAGTTGTGTGGTCCTGTGAGCTATAAAATCAAATACAACAATAGATCAAGCAAAATCAAAGTTGCCTGAGAAATCTCAGCAGAAGTGACAAGGCATTTTAAACCCTAATGAAATTCCCTTTGGTGCAGTGACGAGGCCTAGGCTCAGATTGAGAATTTAAAAATAATTGACTCTGAGGGAGATAGCTGATCAGCTGTGCAATGACTTTCATATAAAACTCTTGCAGAGGCAACAGTGGAACTATATTGGCCATTAAAAATGGAGAGTATACTGCCATTTAATACAGGACAAAAAGCTTAAAGAAAGAAGGTTACATGGCAAAAGTTACAACATTAGGAGACATTTAATGAATGCATTATGTATCTTAGATGGAACAAAGAACAGGGTATCAAAGTTGATTTTAAAGTCTCATTTGTGAATGTAAAAATACATTTGTTTTATGTGACACTTTGCAAACAAGCTCTTAAAAAATAAAAATGGCTTTGAGTTTGTGACAACAATGGGTTTCAAAAATGAAAATTTAAATTACGTTCCAAACAAGATTGGTAATGTTGGGGTAACCAAGCATGCTTTTAGAATTCTATATTACACATAAAACTTTTCCATAATAAATATAAACTAAAATATGACATTTTAACATACTCCATAGATCAACACATACTATATTATAGTTTGAAAATGCTTTTGCATCGTGCACAACTTGATGCGAAATGGGTTTTATTAACTTTCAGATAATCACATAGGCATCCTCTTTGTTCCTCAATTTAGATGAAATGCCTTTGGCTTTCTCTTCCTCTCTTCCTCCAGTTCTCTCTCCCACTTGAACCCATTATTCTATTTCCAAATTATACTCTTAGTTAGGAAAAATGCTACTTTTAGTTTTTCCTGTTTAATTTTAATATTGTTATGCTCTACATTTTGACAGCAATGAGGTGGATGGGAAATTCCTATACCTACACAACCAGATCATGGAAAATAATGACAATGAAAAATGTACGAAAAAAAAAATTACAGAGAGAGAACGTTGGTAACAGTAACAGCCCCAGTGAGAAATACTTGTTTCAATGAAAATTTATTGTTTCATGAGGTTGAATTCATGGGCTTAAGGTTTAAGATCTAAGAAGTCTAAGAAAAAATATATACCAGACTTACTGAGAAACGATGGCAGGTTAGGACTTATCCCAAAATAAAAATATGTAACTGATACAAATTAGGCAGTTGAAGGAAGTTACCAAATTGAAACTTACTGCTGAAAAATATTTGAAACATGTACCTAAATTATACACAAAAGAAAGGAAATAGTGTTCAGTGGGCTAAAAATATTTCAGATCCTTTGGCAAGAAAATTTTATTGTGAGAAATGACTACAGAAAATCATCTTAATGTCTTGCTTTTATATATTATCCAATGCACATATACTGCATTTCTTTTTTTACAAATAATTAGTTAAGAGCTGTCTGTTCCCATTTTTATGCTGAGCTGATCCACAACACTTTACCATAAGATCAACCTGAGTGAGAAAATGATGTTTTCTATCTGAACGTATTAGTTTTGTTCCAGTTACAATTTATTTTGTGAGTTGGTTTATTGACTTCATATACCAGTTTCATGAGCCTAGCAATATTGCTCTGTACTTTGCACATAAGTCTGATATTTGGGAATAATCATGTTTTAGAATTTGTAATAATGATGGCAAATTACCTAGGGCTGCTAGCATAATTGAAATTTCTTGATAGCCGTATTGCTTCTTAGAGTGTTTCCTCCCCATCATAAGAAACTTTGTGGATTGTATCATTGATTTTCATTATTAAGTAACTAGGGATAATTGCTAGAGAGGGAAACTACTCCATTATTCTAAAATAAGTATATACGCGAAAGATATCATGTATTAAATACTCATTGTAAATATGCATTGTAAAATAGTCATAAAATGGGTTTAAATACATTTTATTAAATGATTGTTAGTATGTGTATTTACTCAACATTTACATAGATAATGCTTATTGCAATTATGTATACCTTTAAGTTTGAAATGTTTACCCTGTACAGTGATGAAACTAGAATGTTTATTTATTTATTACTTTTCATATATTTGAAGAAGAGTTAGAGGTACATGGGGTGGGGTGAGTAGAGGACAAGAGAATTGTTATTTCTTTTCCATCCATCAGTTTACTACACACCTGCCTGCAACAACCAGCACTGAGCCAGGCTAAAACCAAGAGAGGAGAAATTCCGATGTGTTACCTTAGAACCAGGCATCTGCTGCCTCCCTTGCGCCACCATCTGTTGCCTAGAGTGTAGCAGCAGCATTTTGATATAGTTAAGTGTGTGTCCCTAACCGTCACTTAATAAATATTAAATAAAGCCTTTTAGTGGCTAACAGTGTATTTGCTAATATTAGAATGATGTAAATGTATGCATTTTGAAGTTTTGATACTTCCTATGATGAAAATAATATTGAAACATTTTGATTTATCTATAACATTGTGTGGTATTCTTCACATTTTTAGTGTGACAATGTATATTAAGAAATGAAAGATTAGGATGAGGCATAAATTCTATTAAAATATACTGATGCATATTATGTTGTTTACAAAATATATATAAGAGAGCCAAAGTTTCCTACCACATATGCTGGGGAATGCTGTATTTTAAAATGGATCGATGAAAAACAATTTGTGGCAATTTAATTTAAATAAAAAATAAAAACCTTGTGTAGAGAGGTATGGGTAACTAAAACAGGTATTATAAAATTTGCTCACTACTACTGTGAAACTTTTAACTGTTCCCTTTCTAAATTTACAACATCAGTTATTTGAATAAAGGTGCTGTTAGTGTTAGAACCAGGAAATAATATTTTTCTTCCTCCTTTAATAAAACCATTTTATTAACAATTTACCCTTTCCAACTGCAAACATACATATTCTCAATTTTGACCATCAATTAGTTATGGAAGATATTAAAATATTATGGAAGATATTTGTATAATAAAAACTATCCACCTTGCATAGTTATATATAATTTGTATCTAATTTAAAGGTTGCATTACAATAAATATTCATGGAAATATTAAAGAAATATCAAAATATTTTTATAGTTTTCATTTTCTCAGAATACTTTATCAGAGATATATTTTGTATAAGGAGAAAAACCCATTAAATCTAAAACTAATACTAAATAGGTAGAAATTTAATCTTTTAATAACTGTTGCTATATTACAATTCTTTCCAAAAATTGAACAACTTCTTGGCCAATTATTTTTTTTTAAGTTTTAAAGTTGTATCTTTTTTTTTTTTTTTGGAAAGCCAGACATACAGACAGTAGAAGATAGAGAGAGAAAAATCTTCCATCCGTTGATTCATTCTCCAAATTCATAATGGCTGGGGCTGAGCCTATCAGAAACAAGAAGCCAGGAGCTTCTTCTGGATCTCCCACACAGGTGCAGGGTCCCAAAGCTTTGGGCCGCTCACTACTGCTTTCTCAGGTCATAAGCAGGGAGCTGAAATGGAAGTTGAGCAGCAAGGATACAAATGCCCACATGAGATCCTGGTACTACAAGGTGAGGACTTTAGCCACTAGACCAATGTGCCAGACCCTAGTATTTTTTTTAATAAAGATTTAATTAGTTAGTTAGTTAGTTTTATTTATTGTTGTTGCAGAGAGAAAAGTTTATTTGTGAAGGGACCAGGTGAGCAGGTAAGGGAGAGGAAGGGGAAAGCACTTCCGGAGAGAAAGCTGGGAGACGGGGTGACTCTCGAAAGGGGAGGGAGAGACACCAAAGGGGTGTTTGGAACTACCTTGGGATTTTAAGCATTCCCTGAACCCTCTTTGTTGGGTGGAGAACCCACAGGTACGATGTCCTGCTTTGGTGGTCTCTTAATCAATTAGGAAATGGGTGGGCAATGCTGGTGCTGCCCACCTGAAGGTGTGGCCAAGACCTCAGCAGGCCTGGATGTTCTCAGACCCCTCTTGAAATCCCACATCCTACTTCTGTAGGGGGGTGATTTCTTCTGATGTGTCCTGCTGAAACGGGGTAAAGGCACCTCTGGAGGTGTGGGATCCACAGAGAGATGGTCTGGGTCATCCAAGTTGCCATGGCACAGGTTGATCTGGTTGTCATACAAGTTTGAATGTTCACGGCCACCTGCAGTCTGAAGACCCCTAATCAGGAAATAAACATGACAGTTGAGAAGCCAGTTGCTTCTTCCATGTGGCAGATTTACAGAAAGAAAGAAATAGAAAGATCTTCTGTCCACTGGTTCACTTCTCAAATGACCACAACAGAGTTGAGGTCATCTTCAGCCAGGTGCCTTACCGGGTCTTTTAAATGGGTTTAGGGTTTCAAGACTTTGAGCCATCCCCTATGCTTTCCCAGACCACAAGCGAGAATTTGGATGGGAAGCAGAGAAGCAGGGATACCTACCATCACCCATATGGAGCTCTGGCAGATTCAAAGTGAGGATTTAACCACTAAATCTAATGTTTTTCTAAAATGATATTTTGTGAATTCAGTCTTTTCCGGTCACAAACTCTAGCTTCAAATTTACTATCATCAGTGGTATAATTTTCCATTTTTGAAAGTCAGGTAAATTCAATTCAACAACAATTTATTGAAACTCAGCTTGGAGTTCTTTATCCCACTGACTATTGGGGACACACAATAATAAAGAAAATGACTTGTCTGAAAATATCAAGGGAAAAGTGCCAATACTGAAAGTGATTAACTTTCAACAAGAGAAAGGATAGGTTTTTTTTTAAGATGAGATTAAATATAGCAAATGATTCACTGGATTACACAGGGACATGGCATAAATAAAGTTTATACCCAGTGGTTTTTTTTTTTTTTTTTTTTATTCCATGAAAGCCTGAGGATTTTGTAAGAGACTTGAGCGGAAGACTCATTTAGTTTGGTTTTAACCTGAGCCTTATATTCACCTTAATGAGTCATTTTTATGCAGATTATTCATTGTCATTTTAAGTCAGCATCTCCCATGAATATCATGTAGATCATATATACAGCTTTACATTTTAAAAACTGGCTTTTTTTCAAACCATTCTTTTCTTTTACTGTCCCAACATTTCCTGGTGTTTTGAATGAGAAATGGAGTTTCTGTACCTCTTTCCCATAAGTTTACGCTTTTTCTGTTTCTCATTACTCAGACATTTATTCATCATCCAAACATTTGGGACTTTTTCCTCAATGTTTGACATACTAAGATACAATTATTCCAATTAGTTAAGCCCTTGTCTGCTGATTTCCAGTTGCATTAGCAGGGCGTTGGATCAGAACCAGGGTATCTGGCTCTTAAATCAGCATTCCAAAACAGAATGTTAACCTATGGAGGATACATGAACCAATGGATGGGAGATGTCTCCATTCCTTTCTGTCTCTATCCTTGCCTTGAAATAAAGTAATAGATTACAAAACTCATATAAAAAAGTTACCTATGAATTGAACTCAAAGATTGAAGCTGGGAGAAAGAGACACCTCATAAAATAGGTGAAACATTTATTGCGGTGGTACTGTGCTCAGTCTGGCGGCAGATATATTTTTGTAGAGGTACATGCTATTATAGTGAGGAAAAAAGTCAGTGCAATTTTCCAAGCAGGATTTCAGGTTTAACTTTCAATGCTACTTCAAAAATAGGATTAAAATTTGGGAACATCGTTGCGTTTTTTGAGTAATGAAGCAAATAGGTATTTTCAAACTTGTAAATTAACCTGTTAGCTGCTTTTTGTTCTTCATCCTCAGAAATTTACTATTGATTAATCTTAGTGGCTTTTCCTATATTATTAAACACTGTGTTCAAAGGTAATGCTAAGTATAATGGAAATACTTAAAAATCCATTTGTATGAATAAAAATTTGCAGTTTACATTATTTAAAAAGAAAACTGAAGTCAATAAGTTATGGAATAATTTTTAAATCAAGTTTTATTATGTTTTCTAAAGATTTTTATTACTCATTTTTATTGGAAAGGCAGATATACAGAGAGGAGGAGAGATAGGAAGATCTTCTGTCCGATGGTTCACTCCCCAAGTGACCACAACAGCTGGAGCTGAGCCAATCTGAAGCCAGGAGCTAGGAGCTCTTCCTGGTCTCCCACATGGGTGCGGGGTCCCAAGGCTTTGGACCATCTTTGACTGCCTTCCCAGGTCACAAGCAGGGAGCTGGATGGGAAGTGGGACCGCTGGGATTAGAACCAGCGCCTATATGGGATCCTGGGCGTGCAAGGCAAGGACTTTAACCACTATGCTATAGTGCCGGGCCCTAAAATGAAGTTTTAAAACATTTAAAAATGCCATACACCATGACATCTATCATGTAAAATCATAATGATTTTATTTTGATCTTATTAGTAAAAACTGCTTCCACAAGCAGGGAATTAAATATGTTTAAAAGTCTATCTACATTATATATTTTTGTATGGTATTTAATATTAGATTCCCTGGACATTGCCAAATTTAAGATAACAGATGTACAAGTCAAATATGATGAGCTAATAATTTGGAACTGTAATGAAACAAGGGCAAGATTTTTATCACTGGAGAAAGATGCATAGAGAATTTCTGTGGATAATATAAAGAGGAGATCTGTTCAAATGTGACTGAGACACCTGAGTAATTACCATATGACTCAGCACAGAGAGCTGAGAAGTCTAGGGTAAGATAGTAGGAACGGAATGACGGATGGTGCAAATTGCTGCAAAGATTTGGTAGCAGTTTCTACTTTTTGTATGGGGACATTAAATACATTTCTTGAAAAAGTCACACAATTATGAATGATATTTTTATAAGAAATTTGCCAAGCGTCTTCTGATCTTAACACTTGAGGAATTACTTTTGGGTTTTGGATATCACAGTGAACATGATAAAGCGAGCTAAGGTGACAGAGCCTAACAGATTTTGAAATCAAGCAGCAGTTGGGATAAACAAAAAAGTCATGAAATAAATACCCCTCCCGTCCTGCTAGTATATAATGGAAAGGGGGACTTGACAGAGTGGTCATAAATGCACATTATATAATACGTAAAATAGCAAATATGAGGGTTTCAAGTGTTTCTGTGGTTTGGGAACGCCTTGGGGCCAGGGCTCGTGCTGTTACACACTAGTACCATCCACAAATAGAGCACATATTTTCTTTTAAAAATATTTTTAAGCACAGTTGAAAGGTATTCCATGAAGGGAAGACATAGGGAGAGATAGAGGAAGAGGGAACGCGGTGGGGAGAGGCTCCTCTCCAATGGTTCACTCCTCAAACACACTTAGTGGACAAGCATGAGTCAGAATGCAACCGGAAAATGGAAACTCAAAACTAAGCCTGCTACATCGGAGCCAAGGATCCAACTTCCTGAGCAAACACCACCGCTCACCCGTGTGCTCATTAGGAGGAAACGGAAATCAGGAAAAAAAGTTCAGAGGTGGAATCCAGCTGCTTCCACATGGAATATAGAAACCCCATGCAGCATCTTAGCTGCTAGGCCAAAGGCTTTCTTTCCCCAACCAAGGCTTCCTTACCAGCTTTCCCAGATGTGTGACAAAGTGATTAGAGAACACCAGAATTCACAAACCCAAACTGGGAGTTATTATTGTAATTTTTGCATGGAATTTGATGAATTCGATAAGTTGTATTTCATTTAATCAGCATTGAACCTTTCAAGTTAAAAACCACTATGATGCTCTATGAGACCTACAGTATGTACCAGGTTAAAAAGTAAACATTCTATTCAGTTTATTATTCAAGAGTTTAGCCTAGAGTTTTTTTTAAGACATGAAATGCCTTCCCTAGACATTATCAAGAATGTTTATAACTCCAAAGAAGTCTAGAAATATGTTTGGGAGGTCTTTTTTGGAGACATACATGATTTTGACTTACATTTTGGGTTTGTGTGAGGCAAGAATTTTCCAGAGTTTATTTCTCCAAAGGCAGTGAATGTCAATAACATGCTATGACATTGGCTGGACTGCAGTCAGATAGCTGCAGTGAATAAGGCAACATAAAAAAGCCCAGGTTTATGGGGCTGCCACTGTAGTTCGGCTGATCAAGCTACACCCTGAAGCATCAGCATCCCGCAATGCACTGGTTTCAGTCCTGTCTGCTCCACTTTCACTGAAGATTCCTGTCAATGTGCTCGAGACCACAGAGGGAGATGACCGAGTGCTTGGGCCTCTGACACACATGTTGGAGATTCATTGAAGCTCCCTGGATTTGCCCTGTCCAGGCTACAGATAAAAGGTCTTTCTTCATCTCTATCTCCTTTCATTTTCTTGCTATAAATTAAACCAACACATCTTTATAAGAAAATTAAATATTTAATTCTCCATGCTCAAACTAGGTGACTATTGTTAATATGGATGATGCTGTTTTCAAACAAAATAAAATATATATTTATAAGAAATTATATGTGATTTCAACTAAAGATGATACATTAATCTTATTATTTAAAAATGATTTCCTATAATTTGAACAGTCTCAAATGGGCAGATAGCTAAAATGTATTTGTCACATTTCTAATGCAACAATTTTTTTTCAGTTAGTTATTCATTACTCAAAAACTTGCAAACATAAAATTAAGATGTTGGGACAATTACGTTCTTTCAAAAAGTTTTAAGGTAAATATAAGTTTAGAAAACTTAAAATCTGAGGTATTACAAAAAGAGAAACTTGTTGCCAATGGTAGCTTATCATTTCAAATAAGCTACAGAATGTGCCACAATGAATCTTTCTGTTATTTTCTGTTGTAGAGGGGTCATTAAGTTTCCAATTCAATTGAAACTTGTATTTTCTGATATGGCCTAGATTATTTATTACCTAATCCTCAACCACTTGTCTTTTGAAATAATATTCTCTTATTCTAATATAAAATAAAGGAAGTGTACATCACCTAATCCAAATTCAATTGACACAGATTGTTTCTTATGAAAGTAACTATTTGCAGTACTTTTATAAAATATTCTTATAAGGATGAGTTGCTTCATTGATATGCAAATGTAGCTAATAACCTGGCTACTAAATTCAAAGGAAGTTTTAAATAAGCATTTTTGTGTATCAGGTATTTGTCAGAATTGCAGTTCCCATGATCTCACCATGGAGTGCCTGTGTTAGAACTGGGTCTCCTTAGTTGCTTAGGTGAAGCAATGGCAGTACATTAAGTCTACAGAGGACACCTGGTACCATGATAGAGGATGGAGGACAGAACAAATTGATCAGGTACCCCAGCCAAAGGGCAGGCAGTGAATATCTGGGCAAATGGAGAGTCTGAGGTGGACTATTTCAACCAGTGGATTCTGGAGAGGTTTTACTGTGTTTGGAGTGGTGAGACTGGCAATAATTCAGAACTGTTGAACTATTGAAACCTCTTGATCAGGACCCTTAGAACATGCCCCACACTGGGGACTCCGGAATGGTTGGGAGGCTGGGTGGGACTTCTCCCCTTATCTCCCTCGTTCTCCCAGATACAGGAAGAGGAAAAGAGAGAGACAGAGGGAGAGAGAGAGAGAGAGAGAGAGAGAGAATGATCTCACCCACCTTCCTGTAGCCCTTGATCCTTATTACCCTAATCAACTATGTAAAAAGCAAAAATCAAAATAAGCAAAGCCTAAAACCAAACTCAAAGGAGTAAGGGATTGCTATATTCAAGGTGTCATCTCAGGACTAACAAGGAGAAACAAACAACCAAAAAGTAAAAGGCAGCTTGATGCGAATGCCATGATTGGCAGATTCCTTTTGTATTGGAGAGGAACAATATCATTAAATTTTAATAGAGGCTTCCATAACTGAATTAGATTTAGAAGCGTAATTAAGGAGTTCATAGCCAGCCACATAGAGAACATTCCCAGCTAGTGAAACAGCATGTATCATAACTACCGGGAATGAAGGGGCAGTCTGATCACTTAGTCCTACTTTAGAATAAAACACTGTTGTTTTCCTGTTCATAGCTGGTGGAAATAGCTTGCTTATGCTTTTTCCTCACGTTTTCTTTTATAATTGACAAGATTGTTTTTTGTTTGTTTTCCACGAGGGGAGGGTGCTTGGCGTTTCTATTACTTCGGCAGGAGAAGTCTGCGTGTACCCCCGTTTGTCGTTCGTGAGGCCTGCATTTCAGTGATGACCTCTCTCAGGACCTTTTGGCTAGGTAGTGGCAGCCTGTTACTAGGAAAGTGTCACTGTTGTGTTATAGGGCAGACAGTCTCTGCCAGACAAAATGTTCCGATGTTTTGCATGGTTTGATTGTCTCAATGGGTCATGGGAAAATGTTTCTTAGTGCCTCCACAACCCAGTTGGTAAGCAGCCAGATAATGTACAACAGAACATGCTGTGCTATGCTCAGCTTGTTAAGCCCTCTCCGCTCAGAGAGAACTTTGTCACATTCACAGCAAACTCTTCTGAGTCACCTCTTTCTGGAAAGCTGCCCAACCAAAAATATCAAAATTGTATTGTGTGTCATGGAGAAAAAACCATTCTGTCTTGTCAACGAGATTTCATATTCTATTTTTACATTGAGGAACTAGTATATTTTACCTGACTCATTAGTCTCAATCTCGTGATTCTATGTAGGGGCCCAATAGGAACAGATTATAGATTTATTTCATCCTCGTTTTCATAATCACATTAACTAGACAAGCTTTGAGATTTATCTTTGCTAATATTTTAGCTTGTTATTCATCATGTTTATTTTATGTTTCTTCTAACCTTCTTTATCCAACTGCTTAGCTGTGAGCATCCAAATGGTTTGTTACCATGCCTTCACTCTTAATGCTTCTGCTTAAGGCATTTCTAATTAATATTTTCTGTCGATGGAGTCCATCCATTGATGCCAAATACTCAACAAATGGGAACACTGCCTTCTGATTGCAACTGTACACAATCACATTAAAAAGAAAAAAAAAACCTGAGACTAACACTGCTTTGAACATCAATAGCTATAACTGTAAAATCAAGGGAAGGTAATGAGAAAGGAAGAGGAGTAAATTTTTCTTTGGCATTTACTACGTACTGGCACCATGTTAATTGGTTTCATTATCCAAATGAATTTTAATTTCTACAGTATTTGGAATGGTAACATGTTATAATTAAAGTTTATTGAGGAGGAATACATGGCTCAGTACACTGAATAGTTTAACAGGTCACAGAATTTTATGTGTATGATGAAATCTCTAAAATAAACTGATAATCTATTGTAATCTAACACGAAAGAAAGCAGTAATTGAGGAACAATTAAGTTCCACGTCATCTTGTTTCAGAGATGATAGTAAATGATAATATTCCAAAAAGTGGTGACTCAGAAAATGCTCTACTACCATGCACATAATTTTGGTAAACTTTTGGTTTACATGAGGAAACTAGGGTTCATTAACTTTGCATCTTATAGGTAATAAGAGGGCCATTGAGTTTAAGATTATATCATCCTTATCTCACTGTTGGCTTGGATTAAGACTTAGTAGGTATAAAATATGTGAGTTCTTATCTTTTTTCCTTTAGCATTGTGTGACTTTCAAAAAATCACCTAACTTGTATTACTGAAGTTCTGTCATCTCTAGCATTCCTTTCAACCCTGTATGTCTTTGTTTCTAATTTAAGCCTAGAACCGAGGGACTGGTAATGCCTCCAATCATTAGCTCTTTCCTATATCAGCTGCACTTAAACTTCATTTTTCTAATCTAAGCTGAATATGCAGGTGGCAATTTTACACAGGGTCAACGTGGAAGCTCTGTTGATATCAGATTTATTTTGGAGTTTCAAGTCACATTTTTTTTTATAAACTAAGCAAAACTGTGCTTACAAGAAATGTAATACATAAAAGAAAGGTCATATTTTGGAAGATTTTAAAACTACGTGGTTTCTTTTTCAGTACAACTGCGATATAACAACTTATGACATGCTCAGCATTGGGCAGAAATAGCTGTCATTACTGTTACAATTTATTAGTCTTCCTTTCAGGATAAAAATGATGATGGGCTAACATGGGAGCAGGAGGCACTCTTGCCAAGCCATTGCCCTGCACCTGGGGCTCAGCCTGTTGCTAGTTGCTGTAGGCTGTGCATACCAATAAATCTATACTGATTAATTAAGTGGTACTGCCCATTGCTCTTCTTGTCAGTGAGAAAAAAAAAATTACACTGAAACGCTCAGCTCTTATTCAAGTTATTCTCCATTTATGCTTATATTTATCTTTCAATTTTGTTCAACAAACACTTACTTTGCATTTTCTATGTGATAAGTGAAATGTTAACCAATAAGAATCCAAAGATAAATAATTTATGATCATGGAAAGTTTTATGTCCTAGTAGAAAGTTGAACAAAGGAACAAATGGTATAATATATTGAGGAGAATGATACTGCAGTGTTGCAGGGGTGAATATGACATTCTATGAGAGCATACAGAATTTCAGTGCAACTTTGTCTAGCAAGTATAAAGTCAACACGAAAATGTATAAAACAAACAAACAAAGTTTCACGTGAATGAGAGTTTATTGATTTGGCATTTGCTGCATTAGAACTCCCTCCCCTGGATATTTCTGGGAGGGAGACATTAGTTTCTTCCTCATATTGCACATCTCATGCCTTTTAGTTTATTACTTAAACTGAGGGCTGGTGAACAGAAGTTCACAGGAAGTTTTCCTTCATTTAATCATCTGTTCACTCACCTTTTCAATCAATTATTTATAAGCTAATAGAGTAACTTTGAGTATGCCATAAGTACTGAAAGCATTCACAGCCATAAAATTGACACTTGGATTTCGTTGTTGTTGTTAATTTTCATTTACTCCCAGTGAAGACTAAAAGACGCAGGATTGAGTGGGAAAGGCCGAGACTCGGTATTGACAGTGTGAGTACTCAGCCAACACTTTCACTTCTATTTCAAACTGAAGTAATGTTTCCTCTAAAATCATATTATTCTGCCAAGGAATGAACTGGCTAAACAGTTCCATCTCTGATCAGCACACCACCCACTTTGCACTTAATGTCTATCCTCTGTCAAGCCTGTCGCCTCTTCTGAAAGAGCACAGCCCAGCTTGTGGCTGGCTCATCCTGCAGAGAGCACATTTCTTCAGCTCAAATTGAACTCAGCTGCACTATAGCAGATCACAGCATCTAAATGTTTCTCTCAGCTATTGCTGTTACCAACCTCTGCCTTAATGGGACTTTAACTCAAAGCCCTTCATCTGACAGCCGTGCAGACTATAAACAGTATTATCTGTATGCTTTAATAATCTCAGGAATCCCACCCTTGTAACATCTCCAAACTGAAATTGATCTTCACTGGTCAGAGGGCTCTTTCTGTTGTAGCAGGAACCAACTGGTAAATACATTTAAATTACATGTTCAATGAAAGTGGGGCAGAGGTGCCTAGCAATTCCATTTCCCTACAAGCATTTGGATGATATTCTCCAATAAAGCAATGAATGCTAGTAAAACACTCATGACAGACCAAAAGGTCCCTCTTTATTTTGCTGAGGGCCATTGTAGCAGGTTCATGGATACAGGTGTCACGTGCCTAGGCTGGTTTGGCACACAACCTGCGTCTGTTTTTACAGAGCTCCGTGTCATTTCTGAAACAATCAAGCACCAACTGTATTTTCCCCAGAGCTCATGACTCCAGGGCACCAATGTCAGCATGTAGTAAGTCCTAGATGACTATTTCAAAGTCTGCCATAGTGTTTCACTTTGTGAATGAACACACATTAATCTTGATATAGGAACTCAGTTTCCTTTGGGCTTCAGCTGCATAGGATCCTTTGATGGGAGAACAGTAACAGACGAAGAAATGAAGAGAACTCTTGGAGCCTTTGAAGGGTTTCTGAACAGACACCAACACTGCCACAAATATGGCAGCAGTGAAACACGCTGGTTTCCAACATGAAAAGAGATCGAGCTGCCTGACTGTTCATTGCCACCTCTGTGAGGCTCCTTTATGTTGGAGGATCTGCTGCCGCCGCAGCTGTTGGGTGACTTACTCATGTGTGGATGTAAGCTGCAAGCAAATGTGTGAAAATGACTAGAGCTGCCTTTCAAATCATCGTTTCTTGTGGAACCTGCTATTTTTAAGGGTTGCAGCTGCTCTCTATAAGCACACCTGTATGCTTTATACTCAGTGTGACTTTTTGGTCTTATCTTTTAATGAACAGAGTTTTTTTTTTTTTTTTTCAGAAAAAATAGCTCTGAAGAATATCTTATTTTCCACTGACTTGTATTATATAATCAAATATCTATTTGCTCAAGACACAGAGAAATGGTACTTTTTCTGAAGAAGGATTCAATGTCATGACTGGCCTTTCAATGTTGACCTTGCAGCATGCTGGTAATGTATGTCAAATGAGCATTGCAGTCTAAAATATACATTCTGCACCCCACCCATTTATATCTTGTTTACACAATGCTCAGAATTACATCTGAAGAATAAGATTATCTCTCCCTAGGAACTTAATACATGGGAGTCTTTAAGAACCATTCCTTCCAACCGTATCAATGTCACTTAATGTAGAGAAGTCAGGAATAAACAGAAAGCTCTACACTAGAAGAAATTTCCAATCTAGATGCAACTATTTAGAAATATTTGGGAAAGTAGATAACTGAAACCATTGAAACAAAGAATAAAATATATGAAATGAAATAGCAATGGAAGACATATATATAGTCATAAATCAATATTTTATGAATAATATAACAGTCATGATCAAAGGGTTTAATCCTTCCAATGTAGATTTAAAAATGGAAAATACAGAACATAATGGTATGCAACCTTTAGCCAGAGAATATACAACAATGATGAAACAAGATTCTCTGGAAAAGACCAACTCAGAATATTGTGAATCACCAAATTCAATAATGAGCAATGATTATATTCATTAGCATAGTTGTATAGAGTTGACTTATTTTATATACTCATACAACATAATATACTTGAAAGATATTTAATGTATTACTTGAGATTTTATATTATTTATTTTTTGAATAGTTTTCTTTTGTGAGGCAATGCATGCCTTAATTAATTTAATTGATGAAGAGCATATCTGATTTATTTGAAAGCATCATATCGCACATTTTAAATACATGCATCTTTCTCAAACAACAGAAAACTAATGAAAAACAATGATTAAATAGAAGTTGCAGATGATCAGAAAAAAGAAATCGTTACCATCTTAATTTACAGATAGCTTCCATACAAACTTCTTTTTTTTAAGTTTAAAATAACAATTTGCTTTTTATAGTTTATTTTAAAAAATAACAAAGTTGTTTAAATTATTTTCTGTTTTTCAAATTTACGTGAAAAGCATAGAGACATAGAGACTGAGACAAATTTTGCATCTACTGCTTCACTCCACGGATACCTGCAACTGTCAGGGCTGCGTTGGGCTGGAGCTAGTAACCTGACATTTACTGCAGGTCTCTCATTTCATTCAGTGCATCTCAGGCTCTGTGTCATCAGCAGAGAACTGAAGCCCAGGCACTTTGATATGAGACACAGGTGTCAAAATGGCACCCAATCCCTGCCCCTCCAAGCATACTTAAAAGAATTAGTGTTGTGTTTCTCCATATGCTTATCAGACTTTATTTCAATTTTATGTCCACTAAAGTTTACTGCCATTTGTAATTCAATGCTCTGATAGTTAATACATGCACGTTAGACTATTTTCCAGTATATAGAAAAAAAGACACAATCATTTATTAACCTTTTTTCTGTTTACTCCACTTACTTAAAGATAAGTACGTGTTAGATGTGGAAAAAAACTCTATTTTAGTATTTTGTCCTCAAATCCTAAAACTATTTCACAAGTAGATTACTCAGTATAGTATTAAAAAGAAAACAGGAATTCCTCTCTTATACATGAAAGATCTATGGAGTCAGAAGAGCCTCTTTTGTCTTACCCAAACTATATGATGTATTCCAGAGTAGGAACATGCCAAACTCCTCAATTTGCAGTGATAAACATGCCAAATGTTGCCATTTATCTCCAATAATTTGTATTAAAGTTAATGAGAACCAAACATCTGAAAACCAACATTTGTCACTTTATACAAATGTCTGGCAAATTTTCATTACACTTAATCTTCATGCAGTTAGGTTATAGGTTTTTTTTTTTTTAATATTTCCAATTTACTACTGAGATAAATGAGAGAGGATTACCTCTACTGGAAATTTAACTGAGAATGATTTGGCTCCCTGGCACTACTAAAGAACAGCCTGCAAGAAGTTAATGCTCTCGTGAAACCATAGTAAAGAGAAATTACATCCATAAATTCAGTTTAAAAATAGCAGAAAAAGAATGACACTGTGTATGAAGCTGTTTCTATATGCAACACTGTAAATAGCAAAAAAAATAAACAGGGAAATCCATTTAAGGATATTTTCTCCTCTATCTTCAGGTGATTCAGTGACATTATTAATCTTAGAACTAAATACAAGTATGAACTGGCCATTTTTTTTTATTAAGAACTGACAGTATAATTACCAATAACAGACATGGATATATATTAGTTTTTACCAGAAGCAACACTTTCAAATCTGGCTTGATTTCAGTTAAGAATGTTCTGTCACAGGATCCCATATGGGCGTCAGTTCTAATCCCAGCAGCTCCACTTCCCATCCAGCTCCCTGCTTGTGGCTTGGGAAAGCAGTCGAGGACAATCCAAACCCTTGGGACTCTGAACCTGTGCGGGAGACCTGGAAGAAGTTCCTGGCTCCTGGCTTCGGATTGGCTCAGCTCCAGCTGTTGCACTCACTTGGGGAGTGAATCTTCAGACAGAAGTTTTTTCCTCTGTATCTCTCCTCTTTGTATATCTGACTTTCCAATAAAGATAAAATAAATCTAAAAAAAATGTTTATTGAAATTGTTAACAGAGATTATGGTTACAATAAAACATTATAGAACATAGTTATATACTTATATTATTAAAATTTTAATTCAATTCATTTATTCTAAGAAATATGTTATTCCCTCCATGTGATTTTGCAGAAAAATTAACATTGGTTTAAATGAAACATGGAGTTTAATTAGGATCACGATTTAAACATTACTTCCTGAGTGATTCTCATTTGTCACTTTGCACACATTCTGCAGAACTAGTAGAGTAATTTTCATGGACTTGTTGATAACAAAGTAAAAGTCAGAAATCATTATTATAAAAAATGGGTTTCTTAGTCAGAAAAATTATCTCTTATGAAGCAGGCTGTATACAATAATTTCACAGTTAGTGTCCTTTTTTGGTATTGCTCCCTTCATTAATCGTGCAGTTGCATTTTTAAGTGACAGAAAAATCTTTGTCTGGGAAATATCAAAATGTTAGCTTCTGCGCTGTGAATCAATTTCGGAAAACCATGTTTGTCATAAATTCGTTAAAGAACATAAAGAAGAAAATTACCTAGAGAACAGATATTGATGACATCTCTATGTCTGAGGATTCTCTGCTCAAACCTACATCATTTAATTCAATAATCACTGCTGTGATCAAGGATGAAATGGCATCACATAGCTGAAGACTGTTGACAGATGTGTAATGGGAAGTTGAATGAAGTAAGTCAATTTGTACATGAAATGTACAAAATATAAAAGGTCCTTTGGTGTTGCCAGCTATGAAATTTAAAATATCTTGTCTTTTAATTTCAATTATCAGGGTAAAGAGGAAACATCTGAGGAAAACATCCATTTTTTGGGGAGATATCTAACATAGAGCAAATATTTCAAGAGCACATAATGAACAAACTATAAGGTGTGAAATGAATCAAACCCATTTTTACATGGTTCACATTCTTGTTATGTTTTTTTAATTATCCTCCCAGAATTATAATAAACAGAGTAGTATAGCTATTAAGTAAAATACTGATCATTAAAATTTGTAATTTTGGTTATTAATTATATATATATATATATAATATATTCTGAAAATTGCATGAAACATGCTTAGGGTAAAATAAAATGATTGCTGCTTTTGTTTACCTGAAAGGAAATGCTCAATTAGCATCCTACTTTTCCTTTGGTTCATTTTGGCCAAACATGACAATCCAACTAGGATGGTAACATGTAGACAACTCAATGTTAAGAAACTGAACGGGGTGCACATCTGGTTGCAAAATGAAAACAATTCCAAATTTGCTCATGATCAGCTTTCACAGATTAGATACACTCAAAATTCTTTAAATCTGAACAAGAACCAATGAAATAAATTAAAAAAGTAATTAAAGATGTTACACAAGATCAGTGGTCCATTTTCATTTCATTGATTTCCAGTTTGCTCAAGTAATATCATTGTGTTCATTTGTGTTTTTTATTCTTTTGCTCCGCAGTAGCTCAGTCTTCTGCTAAGCACTAGACATATAACACTCAACTTGTGGTTGTGTCGTACTCTGGTTAGAAAGCATCAGAAGTGGAGCTAAACACAGCCCCACTATTGATTTGGTTTCCATGCCAGCAGTTGAGAGAAAGATACCGATTGGCATGAAGTCTTTATGAACACAAGTTCAAGAAATCAGATCCTGAAATCAGGCATTATTGTCCAGCTCTTGACTCTGTGATTTAATTATGTGAATTAAAGTAAAATATTGAGCTTTCTTCTTTCAGGTTATTCATCTGTCAGTAGCCAATAACTTACTTTAGAGTTTTAATAAAGAGTAATGCCAATGAGTTTAAAATATTGGGTTGGAGTAAAAGGCATAGATTACTTAAACATTAGTTCTTTTGTTATTATGATATCATGTATTAGGTTAATTTGGGCAGTTCCAAGGGAAAGAAACACTCTAGTTATGGGCAAATAAAAGAGCTTACTCTTTTGAGATTTGAGGGAAGAAAATACCTGATCAAGGTAAGAAGGTGTAGCCAACAGTGCAGAGAGCTGTGAGAGAAAATCAGATGTGGCATAGACTGGAGACAGAAAATCACTTTATGGTGTGAGCACAGCTCACTGAATTTCATGAGAGAGAGGCAAGAGCTGCACAGACGAGGGAAAGCTGCTGAAAATGTGTAAGGTTGCAGCTAGCAACCCAAGAAGAAGGTGAGCATAGGTAAGTTAGAGGAAGGCACCAAAACCCACAGAAAAAAAAAAAGCCTAATGAATTTGGAGCTTGCAAAAAGGGAATATGAGTAGGCAAACTTCCAGTGAAACCCCCCCCGCAAGAGATCATCTGAGGCAAAAAAATCTTTATTATGAAATACCTGTTAAGAGAGGCAAAATTAACTGGAAGATCACAGGATACCAATCAGTCAATTCTTCCCCCTTTGGGGTGGACACACCATTGGGAGAAATCCATTGAGGTGTGAACTCCTTAGTAGTGAACCAGACAAGGGAGGGACTTAGAAAACAAAAGCACAGCCCCTCCCCCTACACCCCAGGGAGTTCATACCCTAAACCCAATGGAAATACCAGAACCACTATACAGGGAGACACTGGATGTGTATGGGGGGGAGGGGACAGAAACTGGATCAGTATCAGCTGCACAAATCCAACAGTAAAGTGCAAGTAAAACCCAGGCATAGCTGCTTTGGTCAGCACAAAGACCTAGTGGCTCGATTACCAATGCCAGGAGTGCTGAAGTAAAACAACAGAGAAGGATGAAGACGACACTGGGTGTAGACAATAGTAGCAGAAAGTTTCTGGTGGCAAGCTTGAGCAACCCTGGTACTCAGGAAACTGTGAGCAGAGAAGACAGTAAGTTCACATTTTCAACAACCATGGCAGAGGCATTGGGAATAAAAACCATGGGTATGCTCCACTTCACAGACTATTGAGTAGTGTGTGGGGCCAGGAAAGCACAGCCAGGGAAGCAGAGTCTCTAGAAACTTAGGCTGACGCCTCCCCTGTAGCAACCAGCACACACACACACATTCACACACAACCTCAGACAGCATCCAAAACATGACCAAACAGGAACAGCATAACCTACCCACAAATATGTAAGCAAGAGACACAACCTAAGGACAAACCTGTTTGAAGAGAAAGTCCATATACACAAAAGCCATGGGGAAGGGGCAGGGAAAAACAAGAAGCAGCAAAATGAGTAAACCAATGTTTCCCTTAAAAATGAGAAAAACATAAGATCTCGATCTTAGATCCACAGAATGAAAAAAAAATGAGTGTTTCCCATAATAGGAACACACACACACACACACACACACACACACACACACACACACACACAAATCATTATAAAACTCTTCAGGGACAGTAAGAGATAAAGGCAAGAATGCAAGGAATTAAAGGAATATATCACAACAGAAATGCAAACTATAATGTAGAACCCAATTAAAACACTTGGACTGATGTCTACAATAGAGCAACATAAAAAGTCAACAGAAAGCCTCACTAATAGAGTGAATAAGTCAGAAGAGAGACTATCAGAATTAAAAATAATCTATTTGAGAACATGCAAAAAACCAGACATATGGAAGAGTAACTGAAGATCATTAATTAAACTGTCCAATAAATTAATGATACCATAAAAAATCAAATAAAAGATATTGGAATTGCTGAAGTTGTGGAAACAAAGGCAGGCCTGCCGGAGGTATTCAATGAAATTCTAAAAAATACTTTCCCAAACAATGGGAGCATAGGGGAAGAAAAATATAGAAAGGGCAGAGAAACCCAAAAAGATTTGACCCAAAAATATCTTCATCAGACACATCACTGTGAAGCTCCCCAAATGAATATAAAGATAGAATACTGAATGAAGCACGTAAAAATGGATCAGATAACTTATGGGGGAAACAAATCAGACTCACTGATGACTTCTCAAAGCAAACCCTTCAAATGAGAATGGAGTGGCATTTTCCAGATTCTAAACTATAAAAAACAAAACAAAACAAACACACAAACAAAAAACCTGTTAAGCCAGAATAATACATACAGCAAAGCTCTCATTTGTGTTTGAAAATGAAATATTTCTGGGTCCCGGAGGCATGGCCTAGTGGCCAAAGTCCGTGTCTTGAATGCACCTGGGTTCCCATATGGGGGCTGGTTCTAATCTCAGCAGCTCCATTTCCCATCCAGCTCCCTGCTTGTGGCCTGGGAAAGCAGTCGAGAGCAGCACAAAGCTTTGGGTCCCTGCACCTGCATGGGGGACCTGGAGGAAGTTTCTGGTTCCCAGCTTAGGATCGGTGCACCACCAGCCATTGCGGCCACTTGTGGACTGAATAATCAGACGGAAGATCTTTCTCTCTGTCTCTCCTCATCTCTGTATGTCTGACTTTGTAATAATTAAAAAAAAATTAAAAATCTTAAAAAAGAAAATGAAATACCTCCATAGTTAAAAGAATTTAAAAGATTGCATCAACACTAAGCCAACTCTTCTAACTACTCAAACACATTCTGAAGATAGAAAGTCAGCCATCTTCAGTTGTGGCAAAGGGGAAGATCTTCACATTAAAATCCATGAAATAAACAAAGGTTAAACAAAGTGAACCCAAAGCAAAAATGACATGACCTAATTACCACCTATCAATATTAACCCTGAACAAAATGGTTAAATTCATTGATCAAAACACATAGATTAATAGGATGAAAAAGCATGACCCATCTATCTGTTGCCAATGAGAGATACATTTTAATAACAATGACACATGGAAACTGAAAGTGAAAGAATGGAAAGGGATATTTCATGACAATGGGAAGGAAAACAGAGTCTTTATAGCTTTTCTAATATCAGATGATATAAACTTCACTGTGAAAAATATTAAGAGTTGAAAGGGGATTCGACATAATACCAAAGGGATCCATTGAGCAGGAGTAATAACTATAACAAGTGTAATCAGATCAAATACTATGGAACCTCGCTTCATGAAAGAATTATTTGTGGATTTAAGGAATGATACAGATGCCAATACAATAATAGTGGGGGGGGGTTAACATAGAATTAACATCAATGGACAGAATGATGGTGCAGAATTTCAGCAAGAAAGCAACATGTCTCAGATAGACAATGGAACCAATACTCTTCAATGTAATTTAAAGAACCTTTATTCCCAAGGACACTGAATATACATTTCTTTGTTTGTACATGGAAACTTCTCCAGGGTTGATCTTTTTACACATCACAAAACAAGAATTAAAAAAAATGAAATCATTCCATGCATTTTCTCAGAATATCATCGAATAAAATTAGAGAGTAGTAAGCCAAAATACTACAGAAATTTTGTAAATTCTGGAAAGCTGAACAACACGACAAAACATGACTCAATTAGAGAAGAATTTAAAGAAGAAATTAAAAAAAAATTTTCTTGAAACTAATGAAGAATCAAGCACAACATACCAGAATCTGTGGGAAACTGCCAAAGCAGTGCTAAGGGGCAAATTTATTTCATTTAGTGGCTATATTAAGAACCAAGAAAGGCACAAGACAAATTAGTTCAGCGTGTACCTGAAGGAGCTAAGAGGACAACAGTAAAATAATCCCAAGATCAACAACAAAAAATAATCAAAATAAGGGGGAAATAAGAGCAATATACCAAAGCGCAGTAAAAACAGTAAAATAATAATAAACAAAGAAACAAACAAAAAATAACAAAAAATAAAAATCAATAAAACAAAGAACTGGTTCTTCAAGAAAATAAACAGAATAGGTACCTGCACAACTGATCAATTACAGAAAATGTGGAAGACAAGAATCACTAGAATCAGAGATGAAAATAGGGGCATAGCAAGATGCTGCAGACATACAGAGAATTATGAGAAATTACGACACACATTTACATGCCAACAAATCAGCAGATTTTCAAGAGATGTATAGATTCCTGGACACATGCCATCTACCAAAACTGAGTCACGAGGCAACAGAAAATCTAAAAAAAAAAAAAACAAAAAAAACTATAACTGAGACACAGATTGAATCGGTAATTAAATCTTTTACAACAATTAAAAGCCAGGGACCAGATGGCTTCACTGTTGAATTCTTCAAAACATTCCAAGTAGCATTGACCCCAATTCTTTATAAACTATTCAAAATAGCAGACAGGGAGGCAATCCTTCTGAACTCTTTCTATGAATCCAATATCACCTTAGTAATGAAACGAGATAGAGACATTACAGAGAAAGAACACTATAGACTGATAGCCCTGATAAATATGGACGCAAACATGTTCGAGAAATACTAACCAGTAGAATGCAACAACACATCAGACAGATGATTCTCCCACACTAGGTGGGATTTATCTCTGGAATTTAGGGGTTATTCAACATATGCAAATCTATCAATGTGATGTGTCACATCAAGAAGTTGAAGAACAGAAACTGTGTGATGGTCTAAATAAACACAGAAAAAGCATTTGATAAAATCTAACACCACCTCATGCCAAAAACTCTAAGCAAGATAGGTACAGAAAGAACATTTTACAACACAATCAAAGCAATTTAGGCTTGAAGGAAATGAGCAGATTTTTGAAGGAACAAAATCAAATGGCTAGTAGACATAAGAAAAAAATGCTGACGCCTCCTATCAATAAGGGAAATACAAATAAAAACCACAATGAGAGTCTACTTAACTCTAGTGAGAATGTGTTTCACAAAGAAAACTATCAACAACACATGCTTGTGACAATGTGGGGGAAATGCACCCTATTCTATGGCTTGTTGGACTGTAGACTGGTGTGGCCAATGTGGAAGTCAGTATGGAGAATGATAAGACAACTGAAAACCGATCTACTAATGTGACCCAGCTAACCCAGTCCTGGGAATGTATCTAAAGGATAGTACATGAACAAGAGAAAGCAACCTCACTCCTCTATTCATTGCAGCATGATTAATAATTACAAAAACATTGGAACAATCTAGATGCCCATTAAAAGAAGACTAGATAAAGAAACTGTGGCACATCTACATGATGGAATACTACTCAGCTATTTATAAGAATGAAATGTTACTGTTTGTACCCAAATGGTTCCAATTGGAGACCATTAAGTTCAATGAAATGAGCCAATCAAAAAAGGACAAATACTGTATGTTTGCTCTAATATAAGACAGAGTGTATGATCTTTTATCTCATCTGTTGTTTTACTCTGCATCTGTCTAAAATGGTGGAAACTGACCTAATTTGAAGTAAAGAGTATCCTCTGGTTCTCCCATTTGGGTGCAAAGTTCCAATGCTTTGGGCCACCTTATACTGCTTTCCCTGTCCACAAGAATAAAGCTGGATAGGAAGTGGATTAGTCAGGAAATGAATTGTAACCCACATGGGATCCCAGCACTTGCAAGATGGGAATATAGCCATTGAACCATCGTGCAGAGACCAAAAACACTATCAATAGGAAAATGATTCAGCATTTTTTTCAAAAGAACAAATTCAAATGGCTAATAGACAAACAAACAAAAAGCAAAACAAAACAAAAACTAGCTATCAGGGAAACACAAATGAAAACCATATTGAGTTTCCACCTAACTTCAGTGAGATTGGTCAATAAATTGAACTCTACCAACAGCATCTGCTGGTGTACAAGTGAGGAGAAAGGTAGATTATTCCACTGTGGGTGCGAGTGTAAGTTAGTGCAGCAACAATGAAAATCAATATGGAGAGTGCTAAGACAACTGAAAATTGATCCATCATATGAGCCAGCTATCCCATTTCAGGAACCGTATCTGAGGAAGTGAAATTTGCATTTGTGAAAATGACCTGAACCCTATTTTTATGGCATCACAATATACAATAGTAAAGACCTGGAAGCAGTAGAGGAGCCTGTCAAAGGAGGAGTGGGTTTTAAAACTGTAGTACATCTACTGCACATGTTAGTATTTAGTCATTAAAAACAATGAAATTGTTAGTGCCTGAGTAATAGTACAATTCTCTTATTTTGTCTTATTAGAACATCCTTCAAGTTCAACAAAATTGTCCCAACTGGATACCATTATGCTCAGTGAAGTAAGCCAATCCCAAAGTAGAAATACCATATATTCTCTCTGATCTAAGGCAATATCCATGGGAATCCCAAACTAGTAGATATAGGTAAACATGTTTATCCATGTATTCTGATAGATGAATTGTATAATGGAGACTAGCATATCAGGAAGCAAAATTATGTTATAGTATGCACCTCTATTCCAGAAAAAAAGGAGGAATCCCATTGAAACTGTCAAATATATCTTGACGATAGGATGCTAGATTTACCACCATTGCCATTACCTACAAAGCCATGGCAAACCTGAATAGCAGAACGTTGAACTTGTGACTATTCCTTACGTTTATGCTGTTGTAATAATACTGAGAAAAATGATGGATGTGGGAAGAATGGGAAAGAAAGGAGATGGGGAGGGAGAATCCCTATACCTACAAAGCTGTATCATAGAAAACAACAGTAACAATATAAAAAGGGGGGGGGCTGAAATAAAGGCAAAAGAGCAGTGTAAGGAACATACGAACAGCACCAAGAAACTCAGCACTATAACTGCTGTCTTTGATATTCATTATAGAACCTGAGTGCCCCATACCTACTGGTCTTCTCAGACAGGCTTTCTCTCTCACAGAACTTGAAGGATGTTCTAATAAGACAAAATAAGAGAATTGTACTATTACTCAGGCACTAAAGATATTTTTTCATCAACAAAGCATAGCTCTCGTTTTGCATGGTTTGGCTAATTGTGGATTCCAGTTACCATTATTTACTTGAATAAAATCAGTACTCCAATAACTTTATTTGAATTTCAGAAGTTGTTGTATGATAATTGTGATGAGCTGCACAAAGAAGAAAATTGGCTTTTCACTACTTAATCCATTCATTACTACTTAAGGAATTTATTTCATAATTAATAACAAACAACATCACTTCCTTCCAACTATGTCAGTGATTGGCCATTGCCTAACATTTAATAGGCTCACAATCAGAAAAGCTTATCATTTTTGCTGAAACCCTGTGGCTCAGGAAAAAACTCTTGAGATTTTATAAAGATGTATATAGAACAAAAAGTTAAAGCATTGGCAATGAAATTTTAGACAAATGTAAATAAAGTTATATGAGAACTAACTGATGTCTGGAATGTTGACACTGTCTGCCCTGGCAAAATCTGCTCTGCCACCACAGGAATGCATTCATGGTGGACATACTGATGTAAATATGAAAGTGGCCACAGTGGAAAGAATGTGACTGTCTCAGAGGAAACATTGCTTGAAACCTTGACATAAAAGAAAAAAGCTGAAATTTTTATGAGATTGTAAGCTCAAAGTACAAATGTTGAAAGCTAGACTAAACTGAAAAAAAGAAATATGACAATTTACCAAAATACAGAAATAATTGTATTTTGTTTTTGGAAATACTTGAGCTTCTACCATTTGTGTGAAAAACATCAAGTAAAACTGTGGGTTTCCGGCTTTGGCTTGGCCTGTTTCTAGATTTTGCTGGCCATTTGGGAAGTAGGATGATGGTTAGATGATCTCCTTCATTGTACTATCTTATTTGGATTTCTTTCTTCCAAACAAACAAATATTTAAGGAAAAATACCCTTTTTTTTTTTTTATTGGAAAGGCAGATATACAGAGAGGAGAGACAGAGAGGAAGATCTTCCGTCCAATGATTCACTCCCCAAGTGAGCGCAACGGCCGATGCTATGCCGGTCTGAAGCCAGGAGCCTCTTCCGGGTCTCCCACGCGGGTGCAGGTTCCCAAAGGTTTGGGCCGTCCTCGACTGCTTTCCCAGGCCACAGGCAGGGAACTGGAAGGGAAGCGGGGCCACCGGGATTAGAACCGGCGCCCATATGGGATCCCAGGGCATGCAAGGCGAGGACCTTATCCACTGCGCCACCGTGCTGGGCCCTCTTGTAGCTATTTACAGCTGCTATTTCTTATATTCAAAATTTAAAAAGTAAATAACATACCTTACCTGAATTTTCAGATAAACTGATGGTTAAATGGCAGATCTACAATACTGTATAAAGATAATTATATGATACACTACTTTTCAGGGTTCTGTTTGTGTAGTTAAGTTGAAAAATAAGAGTGGGATATGAGTAAAAAATAAAAGTTACAGTATTCATAATAAAAGGAAATGCGGTTTTCTGTTCACAGGAAAAGAGAAAGGAGACTTTTGGAGTGTTCCTTTTAGCTAAGTTGTTAATCATATTTGCTGTTTTATGGTAGAAAAAATTGGCACTCATCATAAATGCACATTTTAGATATAGTCAGTTATGGAAACACACATAAATTGACTAGGACTGAAAAGGAAATACGAATTAATTGTCTTATTCAGCACAATGGAGAGTATGAGTCATTTTTTCCTTCTGTCACTTGTTCTCCTTTGTTCCCTATTTCAGTTAATTGCAACATCCTCTTCTTGGCTGCTCAGCTTGTAAAATCTGGAATTATCGTATCATTATATGATAGCTTCATCCATTTTGGATCCTAGCATTATTTCCTGAAGCTCCTATGCTCTGCATTTTTTTCTATTTAAATAGTCAGAATTTTGATTTCATAATTTAACATAATCTTTCTCTCTTTTTTTTTTTTTTAGAAATGAAACTGATTCATAATGTACTTTTAGACAATGCTACACAGCGGTGTTTTTTCCTCTTTGGTCTTCTGCTGAATTCATATAGCTTTCTTATTGGCCTTGACTATTTTAACTTGCTCTGTCTGATTACTCTTTATATCTAATTGTTAATCCCTGTTCTATATACTAAGATAACTGATGGTGTGCATTATGTGCATGAATAGTCAGTATTAAGTAACCTGTTGCATTCTTTCAAAGCGGAAACAAGATGGGAGTAAATTAGTTTTTTTGGAGACTGCAGTCACTTTGCTGTTTTTTCTTTTTTAATTTTTTAATATTGATGTAAAATTATTGATTAAAATATTAACAAACTAACTTCACAGCACATCAAAAAGATTATGCAATGTGACCAAGTTTAATTTAACCCTTCTTTGTAAGGTTCATTTGATGTGTGGATCAATCACTGTGATTTGTCATGCTAATGGAAAGATCAATAAGGAAAGAGAGAAAGGGAAATATGCAGAGTGATTGCATAAATGTGAATATGAATTTGCTGGACAATTATGCTGAATATCAAAAATCAATAAGCAAAATGAAACAGGAAATCTATGTGATCTCAATAGAGGCAGAAAGGCATTTGATCAAGTTTAACATCCATTCTTGTTAAATATTCCAAGTTGTTAAGCTATGAATAAATGTTCCTCAACCACACAAAGGCCATTTATGAAAAACTACAATTAACATCATAATCGTCAAGGAAAAACTGAAAATGTTATGCTATTATCTCATACAAGACAAAATTACCTTTTAAAATACTTTCTAAAAATGTTTTTATTTTATTATTTTATGATACAATTCTTTAGGCTCTGGGATTTTCCTTCCCCTCTTTCCAAATTCCCACCTCTTGTTAGTCTTCTTTTGACATTTATTAATATTCTGAAATTTGTTTTGTTAAAGTTAAACCCTCATTTAACTGTGATCTCGATATTTTGTACTCAAATACTTTCAGTGGTCATAAGCTATTGTCCAAATTAAATTCGAAAACAACTGAGAGTGGGGAAAAGTAATATAGCTACATATATATATGTATCTACACACATACATATACATATATATATATATATGTACATATATATATAATTTTGAATTTTTGAATTATGTGGTAGGATTCCCCCCAAAATTCCCACCCCCGGCATCAGTCTCTTATTTAAGTGTGCCCTGACACTGTTGGTACAGACAATGTCAGACAGTCCAACATCCCATTGCCTACACAAGTCCAGCAGTTTCATTGGGAATCCATCTTTCATCTGGAAGCAGGGATGCATGTTGCGTTGTACCCCACATCTGGATTTGATATACTCCAGTACTCCATCACTATACCTTTTCATAATTGAGAAGCCGTGAAACAAGGTCAACAACTGGTATGAGTTAGAACAACAGCCCAACATTAACAACAACAACAAATTACAGCACCATGAAAAAATACGCCACTGAGTGACCAACGCATTTGTGACAACAAGTAAACAAGTGGATTACATGGTGGCATCATTTTTCCCAAGAGACTTTTGTGTTTCCTTTTTGTCACCAATATAGCTACTTTTAAAATAATATGCAACACACCAAAAGAAAGTACAAATGAGGAACATGAAAATCACTGAATTTTTAATTTAATCCCTAACAGAAGTGGAACAAAACTCTTCCTGCATTTTAAGAAACTGAGACAGGAAGTACATACTTGTGACAAAATTTGAGTTCTTTGATTACTAAAATTAACACCTATATCACAGCTCCATTTTGGGGTTCTTTTTTCTTTCTGAAGTAGTATATAAAATTTGACTTCTTTGCAAGGTTTATGAAGATATTTGTAGCTCCCTGGCATACAAATTATCCAAAGGTAAAGATGATAGATGAGCAAATCTCTTGCTGGGTCCTGGACCATCCACAAGTATCCTTAAGTGATTTCAGTTATCAACAGCACAACCATAAAACAAACAAAGAAACAAACAAACAAGCAAAAAACACACAAAAAACTTCTGGCAGAGAATAACCACCTAAGACTCATTCAAATGGAGTCAACCAATCAGAAAGCAACATATGCCTCTAACTCAAGCCCCATCAGCATCACTGCTTAAATTGAATCAGACTCAGTCCAGGCACAACTTCTCAGCCCACTCCCTTGCGGACTTGTGAACCGTGCCCAAGAGCAGACCCCAATAAAGCCTGGTTTTATCATCATTCTGTTCTCAGTAGTCCCACTGCTTTGGTGCATTTTTTTTTTTTTAATCTATCAGGAAGTCCTAGTCAATGAAGCTGCTATTGGTGCTACACTCACAAAATTGTAGGTATAGCAATCCCCACTTATCAGTCCCTTCCACTCCTCCCTGCTCTTATTCCCCACCCATCATATTCCCCCATATTATCACATATTGTTTTACTAATCACACAGAAGGAGTTTAATTTTCCTAGTGCATCTCATGTCACATTTCAGTAAAAATGAAATGGGTTTAAGGAATTAGCTGAACAAAACAAAATCCAAAAGGTGTTGTATTCCTTTTAAATGGAGGAGATGAGGTCAAAAAAATCATGCTCCATCAGTTGATTGATAAAATTCTCATCCTATATCATCCTATATAGTATCCAACAGGAAAGATATAACAAATAATTTTCCAAATGTTGCTGTAGAAAACATGGTATACATTTTCAGAAGAAATCAGAATAATGTGAAAGAATATGGAATCTTTTCTGTCCTGATTTTATTGGTATGCAATATGTGTTGAGAAGTGACACTGTAACCTTTTAACATAGCTTTTATTGTAAAAAAATCATTTCAAAATTAAAAAAAGGCTTTTTGTTGTCGTTCTATGTTTTCAGACAAATTACATGGAAAGACCACTATAAATCACCTCTAAATAACTCCAGAAGGATGCCTTTTGGAAGAGAGTGCAACAGCTTAAAGTATATAAAATGTCAGAACAACATAAAAGAAACAGCAGGCTACTGGAATTGAGAGAAGGTATCTGAATCCCATTTGATATGCAGATCTTGAAAAAGCCATGTGATCTGGTTTCCAGATTATGGGGCAATAAAAGTTGCAGTTTGATTAGAAGCAACAAAGTATCACCGGAAATCATATTGAAAGATGGTAAATGAAAGATTCCTCAGAGCCTTGGGAAACGACAGCTGATTGGATAACATTGAGAAGCCAGAGAGTTCGAAGCTTATGCAGAAATGTGCTTGAGTTTCAGCATAAAACAGGAATGGAAATATACAATGATGACAATGAGTCATCCAGAAAATGACTACATTATGCATAGTTTCCTGTGATGGGGAAAAAAATCAAAATGACAGTGCCTTTTGGAAATTTTTCTATTAAACAAAAAAGTTGAATTGTTGGCTTCTGATAGCATAAACTTGTGTAGAAAAATCATACTAAAAACATGTAATTCCATGATACAGGTTCTTACTCCAAGAATTTTATCACCCCCAAAAAGCAGTTGTTAAAATAAGAGTCCTGGGCCCGGAGCGGTGGCGCAAGTGGTTAAGTCCTCGCCTTGCACGCCTGGGATCCCATATGGGCGCCGGTTCTAATCCCGGCAGCCCCGCTTCCCTTCCAGCTCCCTGCCTGTGGCCTGGGAAAGCAGTCGAGGACGGCCCAAACCTTTGGGAACCTGCACCCGCGTGGGAGACCCGGAAGAGGCTCCTGGCTTCGGATCGGCATAGTATCGGCCCGTTGCGCTCACTTGGGGAGTGAATCATCGGACGGAAGATCTTCCTCTCTGTCTCTCCTCTCTGTATATCCGCCTTTCCAATGAAAAAATAATAAAAATAAATCTTTAAAAACAAATAAAATAAGAGTCCTAATGTACCAAAATGCGGTTTATAATTCGATCTCCTAATCTCCCATCTTTAGTCAAGTGTGTGAGTTTAGTACAAAGAACTCTTTGAAGTTGTGTTCTCACATCTGCACATGTCAATTTTACCTGATTATCAGGTTTCACTGCAGATCAACTTCTGGAAGTGAAAGTGATGACTCATGTGATAAAGGAATGCATGTAGCAGACCTCCCCTTTGGTAATTGAGGACATGTGAAAATTTGAAGTAATATTTTAGTCTAATAAACATATTGACTTCAAAGAGACTTTAATATTTAAAAAAACTTGCTTGGATATCATGTAAAGGGGAACATGGATCAGATTAACAGCCAAATACCACACTCAAAGACTATAGGACACACACAAGCATATGCTATGTCAAAATTAGTTAAATGAAGCCACAATAGTTTCTGAAATTAAGAAACCGTGGCTTACATTTTGAGCTCTAGTCACATTATAAATCTTACATCATTGGTTTATGTATTTCTGATTTCACAGTAGACTAAAATTAGCCAACCAAACATGGGGAAATAGAGGGAGAAATGGAAATTGAATATTTTGTGGCTTTTAGCATTCTTTTCTTTCCATATGTAAAGTGCTTTATTCTTGTTTCGATTTGCATCACAGAATCTTAGAATATGTATACCTTCAGAGTTGAGATATAATAAAGCAATTAACTTCAAAATTTATTTACTTACTTGAGAGACAAAACTTAGAACTCTCTTCTGATGGTTCACTCCACACTTTCCCACAACTTCGGGGACCAGAAACTCAGTCAAGGAGCCCCTTGTGGGAGGCAGGTACCCAGCCATTTCATGTATCACTCTGTTTCCCCAGATTCAGTGTGTACTCTAAGAGAGCACAGAGCTGAGAGGTGAATTCAACACAAGCATCGCAGTAACTCAATCAGTAAGCCAATTGTCTCCCTCATTTGGTATTACTCAGAACATTTCTTCAATAAAATTGGCTCCCCCCCTTACGCCAGAATCCAATGTGGTAAAGAATGTAGTGTAGTCACTAAGAACTTTTCATGTTGCTGTTTGCCATCTTGCTGTTTGTTTGATACTCTTTTGCTTTTAACATTCTAACATTTGTCCCAGAGCCACATCTTACCATGTAGAGGAAACAGCTAGAAACACAAATCATTTTCAAAGATCCCCAATACATGCCATTCTATCTACATCTGCACAGTGAAGAATACCATAATTGAGATCCAGGATTTCTTTTGTTCATAAAATGAATTTTCCATAAAATTTATATAAAGACTCCTCATTTACTAACAAATTCTTGAGGCTGAAAAATAACTTTGTTCCTAAAACTAAAAACATGTGTTATAATTTCATGTGTGATTAACTGGCTTATTTTTCAAGTTTTTGAAATTGATGTCATTATCTCCAATGATATAGTTTTGCAGGTATAGAGATTCCTTCCTCTCACTTCAATTCCTTCCTCTCACTTCCTCTCCATAATTCCTGTATACCATACCCCACATATTATCACAGTGCATGTTCCTTTTACCAGTTACATGTTTAATGCTCTGCTAATTAAATGGATCATGACATTGCAGGCATAGGCAATGGTAGAAAATGTTGTATGGAATTGCCAAGTTATATATGACAGCTTCATTGGGAATCCCCTTTTATTTTGGAATAGAGATACATACTGGAAAATATCTTCACTTTCTGGTATGCTAATCTCCATGAAACAGTTTGTTTATGAGAATATTTGCAGTTAATATGGAGAATATGAAAATGTTTATCTGTTTTGCATTAGCATGAAGGTTGCCTTACATAGGAGAAAACATATGATATTTGTCCTTTTTTGGACTGCTATTTTTCATTGAGCATAGCCATCTCTAGTTATAATCTTTCTGTTGCAAATCATATACTTTCTTTAAAAAAAAAAAAACACTATAGAATACGCCATGGGATAGATGTGTCACAGCGTCTTCATCCAAATATGGGCATCTAGGTTGTTTCCATGACTTCACTAATGTGGATTGTGCTACTATAAATATAGAGAGGTAGGATGCTTTCTCATATGCAGATTTCATTTCCTTAGGATATAATCATAGGAGTGGGATACCTGTGTCAAATGGCAGAGGAATTCTCGGTTGTCTGAACATTCTCCATACTGACTTCCAAGGTGTCTGCACAGGCCTGCACTCCCACCAACAGTGGATTAGAGTGCCTTTTGCCCCCTTTTCCCTCATAACCACATCAGCAAGTGTTCTAAGAGATTTCTGTAAGTAGGCCATTCTTAGGAGGGTTAGATGGAACAACGATGGGGTATTTATGTGATTTCCTGGTAGTTAGGGGTCCTGATTATTTTTTCATATGTCTGTTAGCCATTTGGATTTGTTCTTTTGTTAAATTCCTGCACATTTTAGTTGCTTGTTTATTGAGGTGTTGTTTATTTTGCTGTTGATATGTTTTGAAGCTCATAGTAAATCCTGTTCTGTAGTGTCCAAACATTTTCTCCAATTCTGTTGGTTACCTGAAATATACGTATAGAGCAACAATGAAAAAACGTAGGCAATTTATCACACTCTTTGAATCACTTTTATTGAAAATTGTTCCCCTTAAAACAGATGTTTCAATCTTGAAAGCTCCCAAATTAGTTATTTTTCTACTCTTATTTTAAAGTCCATAAAATTAAGGGGAGATAGTCATTACTTAATTGATACTATTGAAGTACCTTTGTTGTCTTCAATTAATACAAATTGCTGCAATTTGAAAAATAACACGACCAAATGAACAATCATTCATTTTGTTCTTGATTTCCTCTAGTTTAATTTTTTAAAAAGATTTGTTGGGCCCGGCGCGGTGGCTCAAGTGGTTAAGGTCCTCGCCTTGCACACCCAGGATCCCATATGGGCGCTGGTTCTATCCCAGCAGCCCCGCTTCCCTTCCAGCTCCCTGCCTGTGGCCTGGGAAAGCAGTCGAGGACGACCCAAAGCTTTGGGACCCTGCACCCACGTGGGAGACCCGAAAGAGGCTCCTGGCTTTGGATTGTCATAGCATCGGCCGTTGTGCTCACTTGGGGAGTGAATCATCGGACGGAAGATCTTCCTCTCTGTCTCTCCTCTCTGTATATCCGCCTTTCCAATAAAAAAAAATAATAAAAAATAAATCTTTAAAAAAAGATTTGTTGATTTTTGTTTGAAACACAGATATTAGAGAGAAAGGAAGGAGAAACAGAGAAATATCTTCCATCCACTGATTTATTCCCTGAATGGCTGCTACTTATATCGCTGAGCCGATCTGAAGCCAGGAAGCAGGAACTTCTTCCTTGGTCTTCCACGTGGAATCAGTGGTTGAGGAACTAATTCCACCCTGTGCTGCTTTCCCAAGTGATGAGCAGGAAACTTAATCAAAGTGGAACAGCTCGGAGACAACCTCGCTCCCACATGGATGCTGGTAGGGCAGATGGAAGATTAGCTTGCTAAGCATCCTAACAGCCCTTCTACTGTAATCTAATCACTGTAAGCGTGAAAAATTAGAAGTCTATGAAAACTGAAACAAATTGTACTTCTTTAAAAATTTTGAAACCATGAAATGCAAGATGTGAGTTAAAATGTAGCTAGTTTTGTTTCAAACATATTAGCAGCCATTTCTGAAGAAAAGAAATAAGAAAAGTTTAGAGAACTTAAAGAGTAAACGGCCTTTATTTATTTCAAATTCAATTAATTTTCAGATGGTGATAACTAAATAAAAATCTGCTTTGTAGATTTCACATTACTTTAGAAAATAGATATAAAACATTTTTATAGATTAATTTAAAGGTACAAATTTAAATTTAAATTTAAAGGTACAAACATTTGGAAGGTTGATTCCAGGTACATGTCTAAGTAAAAGTAACATTGATACAATAGATTGTATCAATTTTGAAAAATATCCTTGCCCTTTCTGTGTGGAAGATATCTTGCAGAATTTTAACTCTATATGTTTCATAGAATTAATCATCAATAGACTCAGCCAATGAAAGTGTAAAATAACCAACACTGCTAATTTGTGCTAGCAATTTAATTTTTATTTTCCATTCCCAGATTTGATCATGTCTTTCCTCCTTTTATCAACTGTTCTTTGTTTGAAATCTTGCTTTTTCTTCTTTTCTTATTGGTATGACATTTTATTTGCGAGAGTTTTATGTTATAATTATATTAAAAATTAAATTATTCTTTGTTTCAGGTGCCAGAGTCTGGAAAAGCAGCCTATTACAAGAGTATCTTGTTCATGGTAAGTTTTATGTTTTGCATGACCCCTGTGGGGAAGATTTTCCATGTGGTCAATGGCAAATTAGATGAGCAATTTCCATTATTTTTAATGGGCACTGTGGTGTGATTGTATTCCTATTGAACATAAATTTACCCTTTGATGATTAGAAAATGCCTCAGGGAAAGTTACACAATTGATACATCTAATTTTCCTCTTAAAATTGAATCACCATAACCAGAAATGTTTAGAAAGCTTTTTCACTAGTGACAAATTATTTTATAGACTTATAATACAGTTTTATTATTTTGAACCTGTTCATCCTGACATTTAAAAATAAGTATTCACTCAGACCACAAAAATATGTCATTTCTCTAAGTGTGTATGTGTGTGTTTGGGATGGTTAAAGATTTGTTCACTTTTTATTGATATGAAATGAAAGCTATCCTAAATGCCCACCCAAAAGATAAGGAATTTAAATGTAAACTCAGACTCTTCAATTTTTAGGATTAAGAAAGAACTGTCTAGCCACAAATTATTTGATCTATTTTCTTCCCAAAATTGATCATTGAGGCTGAGTGTCAGTCAATTCTGTGATGAAGGAAAAGATAAAGGAGTAGTCATGTTGGAATGTGTTGGTTTCGTCACTTTCAGCAAAATTCAAAGAGAGGAAATAAAGCAAGGTAACTAACTTGAAAACTCAGATGTTAAGAAGTAGGACTCAGAGAGTGTGTAAATTCATAAGCTTCCAATGATATTAATAATAATAAACTGTGCTATAAATGATTAGGGTTTACAAACTAAACAGAAGGTGAAGCTAGCAAATGATCATGTAAACATAATAAACCTTTTGACAAGTGCAAGGAGTCTCAGAAAGAAAATTTAACTGATGGTTTCAGTGACCTCATTATGTTAAACAACAAGCAGGCACAAGAGAGAACAAAGCAAAATGAAACCAAGAAACACACAAGGAGATGTAGACACAGCTTGGAGGTCTGTAATTCAGATGTGATTGATTTTATACATCTATATCTAGAAAAAGGCTTTGGTTTCAAATTTTCTGGTAGAAAATAAATTTGGAAGCTTTTAGTTCAAGGAATTTTACTGAAGAAACATAACCCCTGACATGCAACTATTTCCACATATTAAATTGTTAACATGATGCTTGAATGCCTAAACATTGACCTTTCATAATTCTATTGACAGGCCTGGAGCAATGGCTCAATTGGCTAATCCTCTACTTGCAAATGCTGGGTTCCCATATGGGTGCAGGTTCATGTCCTGGCTGCTTCACTTCCCATCAAGCCCCATGCTTGTGGCCTGGCAAAGCAGTAGACTATGGTCCAAAGCCGTGGGACGCTGTGCCGGCATGGAAGCTGAGGAAGAAAATCTTCGCTCCTGGCTTCAGAAATGGCCATCGTGACTATGCAGGAAGGGAACCAGTGGATGGAAGATCTTTCTCTTTGTCTCTCCTCCTGTCTGTAAATCTGCCTTGCCCCAAGCAAACAAAAAAGACTGCTATTGATAAAATTACCCACATTCTTAAGAATATTTCTTGAGGGCCCTATAGCGATAGCATAGTGGTTGAAGTCCTCACCTTGAACGCACCGGGATTGCATATGGACGCCAGTTCTAATTCCCACAGCCCCATTTCCCATCCAGCTCCCTACTTGTGGCCTGTGAAAGCAGTCGAGGATGGCCCAAAGTCTAGGGACCCTGCACCGGCGTGGGAGACCTGGAGAAAGCTCCTGGCTCTTGGCTCCTGGCTTCGGATTGGCTCAGCTCCAACCATTGTGGTCATTTGGAGAGGGATTCATTGGATGGAAAAGCTTCCTCTCTGCCTCTTCTCCTCTCTGTGTATCTGATTTTCCAATAAAAATAAATAAATCTTAAAAAAAAAAATCTTGAGCCCTACGCAGTAGCCTACTGGCTAAAGTCTTTGTCTTGCATGTGCTGGGATCACATATGGCCTGTCCTAGATGCTCCACTTCTTACCTAACTCCCTGCTTGTAGTCTGCGAAGGCAGAAGGGACATCTCAAAGCTTTGGGATTTGGCATTTGCATGGGAGACCTGAAAGAAACTCCTGGCTGCTGGCATCTGGCTTCGGAAGCGGTCAGCTCTGGCTGTTGTGGCCAAATCGGGAGTGAAGCAGTGGGTGGAAGAAAGATGTTTCTCTCTGTTTGTTCTTCTGTCTGTGCATCTGTCTTTTTAATAAAAACAAATAAAACTTAAGAAAACAAAACAAAAAAAAAAAACTTCCTTACCTTTTGTGTCCACCTTATCAATATAAAAGATAAAGCTTAAAGAATGACCTGCAAGATGTGGAAGTCAAGATCCATAACATACCTCAGATTCACAAAGAAAAATCAAACTGTTTCAGAATAAGCCAGGAGTCGATTATGCAGGAGAAAGGAACAGGCTGCAATATTTCATAGTGTAAGTATGAGGAAGTTTCTAATATTTCTTAGAAGTCCAAAACAAACCATTAGATTATTTTAGCAAAAAACGTTTAGTGTATGCATAACCTTCAGCAAATTAACGAAAACACATTTTATGAAAAAGCTGTGCAAGGATTTCAAAGTATTCTGGACCCCATAACACATATCTTTAATTCTATTTTTGCACACATTTTATGACATCCTCACATTTTTCTTATGAAATTGCATTTTGTTCAATTTTATAATTAAATATTTTATTCTGAGTATTCTATTATGTCTTTTAGGTTATTAATTGTTAAGACTGTAATAACACTGGTTTTTGTAAGAGAAAGTAATTATGAAAAAAGTAAAGAAAAACCCAATAACAAGGTCAAATTTGAGCTGGAAGTCAAGTGAGGAGCATGCATGTGAAAATCTCTGAGGGAAATAGTACACACATTTTTGGCAGAGGAAAAAGCAGAACCAAAGAGCCTGAATCAGGAAGGATTTGCTAATAATTGAAAGGCCAGAGCAATAGGAAGTTTGTGTGACAAGGACAGTAGCAGAAAATTGTAAGAGAGACAGTTGGCTAACCATGCAGAGTTATAAAATGTTATTTATAACAGATTTGAAGCCATTGGGTATTTGAGGTAAAGTGACAGAGTAGTCTGATTTATAACTATCACCTTAACTTCAACAAAGAGAATAAATTCTATCAGTTGAAAAATACTAAACATTTAGACAATAAGACCCTCTAAAGAATTTCAGGAAAGAAAAGTTGTTTTATTTTTGTTAAATGTAGGAATAGTAGAAATGATTATAAATGGAAAACTAAGCATGCAGTGGAATCATAAGATAATGCATTTCATAATGTTTTTGGATGATGTACGGATGTGTGGGCAATGGAAAAGGTCAGATTTGTAATTGTTCTTGCTTTTACTATTGGTCCATTGATCAGAGTGCTAATGATCAAGATGGCTGGTCTTTACAATATAGAAATTTTGTCATGATAGAATTTCTTAAGCATTTATAGAAATTCAACATTCATGTAACAAAATATATACATGCTAGTAAAGCTCATAGTTTTTAAAATGTGAATGCCTGTGGCCAGCTTTGTGGTATTGTGGGTTAGCCCATCATATGCCATACCAGCATCCCCTGGGGAGCAGGTGCAGTCCTGGTTGATCCACTTCTGATCCAGCTCCCTTCCAAGGCTTCTGGGATAGAAGCTGTGTGTTGCCCAAGTGCTCTGGCTCCTGCACCCACATAGGAGATGAGAAAGAAGCTTTTGACTCCTGGCTTGGTTCTGACTCAGCCCTGGGCATTGCAGTCATATGGAGAGTGAACCAGTGGATGGACGATTCCTCCATTGCTCCCTTTCTCTGTAATTCTAATTTCAAACAAAACAATCTTTAAAAAATTACATACTATCATATGAAAGCAGCCAAAGCAGTACAGCAATTGTTATTCATGTTCTTCAGTCTCTTACAGAGAATTTTTGTGTTTTTGCCATAAATTACCTTCATGTTTTTGTATTTACATGTAAGTTAAATACAAATATATTACAAATAGATTATTTGATACTTTTGAGCATTGTGTTGAAAACATTTAATGAGTAGCACTAGTTTGTACTCATTATTATGATGTTTTATTGTTCCAATACCATACCTTACATATGCATTCCGCTATTGACAAAATTTGTATTTCTCAAGTTTAAGTTTGGATGTGACTGCTGTGTTTTTGGTGTACGTGGTACACATTTTTTGAACACAAAGATCTCTGAAACTCTGAGTAACAGAGAATACACACATTTACCCTTGAATACTCAAAGGGTACTTCCCAAAAGACTGAAATAACTGGAGCTGAGCTTGGAAGCAGAAATGTCTTCTGGGTCTTGCATGTGGGTACAGGGACACATGAATTGGAACATTCTATGCTGCCTTCCCAGGCCTAAGCAGGAAGCTAGATCAGAAGTGAAACTGTGATGATTTGAACAGGTGCCTGTTTGATACATGGTCTTGCATTGGGAGGATTAGCCTTTTATGCCGCTGCACCTGCACATTTTTAAAACTTGTTATTTGTCTTCTTCCAATTTATATAATATTTTTGTCACAGACCTTGTGACAAAATTTTTATCTTTAATTTTTTCTAAAAACATTTATTAGACTGAAACTCGTGGGCTCTTACATATACACATTTTATTATGTGTATACATTGATTATTTTTAAAAATGTTCTGTTTAACTTTGTGTTCATATGCATTTATTTCCATATTAGGTCATTCATCATAAACAAAACTTGAGGAAGTGGTTTGTAATGGTCATGTGAATAAAGTATTTATTATGCAGTCTGAGGTTGTATTCCTGTAAAATTAGTATCTTTTATGTATACTGATGCTTTTGGAAGGAAACATTGAAAGTAACTAGCCTGAGAAGAGATTAAAGTCCTTCTGATTGAATTAGTGCTATTCCTATTATGTGAGGATACACCACAAAGGCAGCAACTTGTACGACAGGAGTGCCATACCAGGCGCTACCAGGCTAACATCTGCATCATGTTTAATACACATGATTTACAAAGGTATAACAGTTCAATCCAACTAATAAATTGTTTAAAATTACCATACATTATGTGTGCATACATGTATAAAATCCCTACTGCTAGGCTAATTATAGATTCCAATGAGTTGCAAACTGAAGTGTTTTTTTTTTTTGCAAAGATGTTTACTTCTTCCGGATTTTTTTTTTAACATTTATTGAATTGTGGCATATAAATGAGACAGAGAGCGAGTGAAAAGAGAGAAATCTTCCATATTTGTGTTCACTCCCAAAACACCTGCAACAGCCAGAGATCCAGAAGCTTCTGTGAGTTTCTCACGTGTTAGGCAGAGACTCAAGTACCCTGAGCCGATGGGACTGTGTCCCGAGATGCACATTAGCAGGAAGCCGCATCAGAAAATGAGCAGTTGGGACTTCATTCAGGTAAAATTTCCAGATCAGTGACTTAACCCACTGTGACATGCTGCCTGTGACAGATGGAGGTTTCTTACAATTAAAACCAGAATTTTTTGGATGATTTGATGAATTAGCAATTAGTAAGGTCTTTCTGTAATTTTAATTTTGTGTGCTTGGTGACTACCCAAAATACCCCTTTGTACAGTTTCCAGGTACTATTGATCTGTGGACTGCACCTAGAAAACCAGTACTCTGTTATTCCAAGAATGGGAAGCAAAATATGTCTATTTTAAGAAACATCAAAACACATACCTTAAAAACATCCATTTTTAAAAAAACCTGTCAAGCATTCGATTTTGTCTTGGATGGCTCTGTAATTCAAAACAGTTAGCCAGATTCTGCTACTAAATGTTTTCTAATAATTTATTATGTTTGATGTGAGGCAAAATAAGTCACTTTAAAATATAAACAAGGCAAATATGAGACCCTTTTAAAAACAGCTGCAGATATATTTTTTCTTAATTTTTCTGTCTTACACATGATGAAACATATGCTATTTATAGAGTTTCATTCTCTGGTAACTTCACTACAAGAAATATAAAATGGGAAAAGAATGAATACTTGATTCTAATGCATCATTACTTTTTCCTTCTTGCAAAGATTTATTTATATAAGAATTTGCCTTTTGCATTAAACATTGTGTTTCATTCCTGTTGAGTAAGAAAGATCCAAACATTTCAAGTTTTTGAGGATTCAATGAATAAAAGATAAATGCACATACTTCACATCATAACCATCACTAAATATATAAGCAGCTCACAAAAAGCAATTGCTTCTGAATTTAATGATATTTCTGGATAGTGAAAGCAAGGCTCAAATTAAAACTTGTATGAAAATTTTATGTCATTGTGATTCCATATCTCCTTCTAAGTGCAAGAATACACCATAAAATGCTTAAAGAGCTGCATGATGGGCGTTTTGTATGTATTCATCACTATTGAAAAGTCATGCTTTCAATAGGATAGAAGTCAGGATATCCAGTCCTAGTGGATGAGCTGTAGACAAACAGTCCCTGATATATATACATCGGGGACTATGTATATGTGTGTGTGTGTGTGTGTGTGTGTGTGTGTGTTAGAGAAAATAGGACACATTTTATAGTAGTAAGTTGGCAAAATTTGTTTAAATTATACTGAGATGCAAAATGTCATCCATTTCTACACCAAACTTTTGGAACTTTGTGGCACAACACGTAAAACAATTGTAGAATCAACACCTAGAGGTGCATATTCAGGAAGATTAATTTGTGAACTGAAAAATGAAACAAAGACAAAGTGCAAGCAGCGTGTCAAATCTGAACAATTAAAATTAAAACTACTGATATTTTCCACCCTAAAGGTGAAATTCCTATTTTGTGCACACACGTATGCTTACACTTAGAGTAGTTCTGAAATTGTTGGAAAATGGAGACTCAGTGCAGTAGCTGAATGGCTAAAGTCCTCACCCTGAACGTACCGGGATGCCAGATGGGTGCTGGTTCGTGTCCCAACAGCCTTGATTCCTATCCAATTCCCTGCTTGTGGCCTGGAAAGCATAGAGGATAGCCGAAAGCCTTGAGACTCTACACCCCCATGGGAGACCCAGAAGAGGCTCCTGGCTCCTGGCTTCGGATCGATGCAGCTCCAGCCACTGGGGTTGCTTGGGGAATGAATCAATGGACAGAACATTTTGCTCTCTTACTCTCCTCCTCTCTATGTATCTGACTTTCCAAAAATAAATAAATAAATATATTTTTAAAAAATTGCTGGGAAATGGGCCTGGCACAGTAGTCCAGAGGCTAAAGTTCTCACTGTGCATGCGCCAGGATGCCACATGGGCTCAGGTTCATATCCAGCCAGACTTGCTTTTTATCTAGCTCCCTACTTGTGCCTGGGAAGGCAGTCGAGGATGGCCTAAACCCTTGCAACCCTATACCTGCCTGGGAGACCCACAAAGAGTTCCTGGATCCTGGCTATGGATAGGTACAGCTCTGGCCTTTGTGGCCACTTGGGTAGTGAATCAGCAGACTGAAGATCTTTCTCTCTCTCTGTCTTCTCTGTATATCTGACTTTCCAATAACAATAAATCTTTAAGAGAAAGTTGAAAGATGAAATTAAAAATAAAATTATTTTGATAAAAATCAAATTAATATACACAAAGGACATAATAATGTATATTATGAATGAGCCATGTGCTTAACGCTATTTCACATCCAAAAGAAACTTAAAATTTTATTTTTCTGTAAACATTTCAAAGTACCTCTGCATTTGCACATCCATAATTACAGAAAGAGATGGAGGAGGAGAATATTGTTCATTCTAGTTTCCAAATCTTTGAATTCTTTGATTATTATATGTCTGTACTTCCTGTTTAACCTTCTGCATATTGCAAAGTTTTCTAGACAATACCTGTTTCTTTTGAAGTTTTGCTTATTTTTATTGCAAGTACTGATTATTTATTTATTAAGATTTCTTTACTTTTTTGGAAAGTTAGATATATAGAGAAGAGACAGATAGGAAGAACTTTCATCCAATGATTCACTCCTCAAGTGCCCACAATGGTCAGAGCTGAGATCATCAGAAGCCAGGAGCCAGGAACCTCTTTTGGGTCTTCCACGTGGGTGCAGGGTCCCAAAGCTTTGGGCGGTCCTCAACTGCTTCCCCATGTACAAACAGGGACCTGGATGGGAAATGGAGCAACTGGGATACAAACCGGTACCCAAATGCTATCCCGGCACATGTAAGCAGAGTACTTTAACTACTACAGGCAGATTTACAGAGAGAAAGAAATGCTGAGAGTGAGAGAGAGCACCTACATTCACTGATTCACTTCTCAAACGGCTGCAGCAACCAAAGCTGACTGATCTGATTTTAGGAGATTCTTCCAGGTGTCCCAGGCCATTGCAGCGTCCCAAGGATTTAAATCACCCTCCTGTGCTTTCCAAGGCAGAAGCGGGGAGCTGGGTGAATGCAGCAACCTGGGCATGAACTGCCCTCAGAGCCATCATGCGCGCCATGGACAATAACTTTTAAATATAGTACTTTTAAAATATTCGACAAAATTATATAGTTTATTATGGAATATCTCAACAATCATTTATTATTTTAATGCTATGTTTAACAGAAAAAGAATTTTGCAACTTTCAATTTTTTTATAGTCCATGATCTTGCTTTGTGGATATAAAATTGTGCCATCATCTTGCCTCCTCTTGGTGCTTGCTATTTTGCATATTAGGATATCCTAACATATTACTCTTTTTCATTCCTCCAATGATATCCAGCTTGAGAGAAGGGAAAGACAAGAAAATACCATACAAAAGTAAACACACTGTGGTTCATATTTTCTAGAAAAGAAGCTATTTTATAAATGGAGGATGTTCCGGAATTCCCAGCTGTTCCCTACTGACACTGAGTGACAGCACAATGCCCAATGTCTTACCGACATTACACTGTGGACACTCTTCCTTCATGGTAGGCGACTTAAAAGTGACAAAGCTCAGATAACTAAGTTTATCAGAGTGTGTTTTATTTGTAAATATGAAGGGGAAAAAATCATCACACTAATTTTGTCAATCTTAGGAAAACTCAATTAGTTAATTGGTTCATCAGTGTCCCAAGGTATAATATTTGTAAAGATAGTATTTACTCAAGGATTTATAATTTTAGTAAAGAGGCGGGAAAAATATTTTTTCACAAGATTTTTTAAAGTGTGCATTTCACTTAGTAAATCCTGAAGGCATGATTTGGCTTTTATTGTTCTTTATTTGTCTGTACACAATTATAAAACATGGTACTAATGTAGAGAGACATTACTAATACTGCACAGAAGTTAATAATCACTAAACATTTCAATTTAGCTGGAGAAAATAATAGACTCAAAAGAATTTGTAAGAGAAGAGGGAATATCATAGACAATTCGTGAGGTTGGCAGAGTAACCGATAGTGCTGAAGTTCCTATGAGACAATTTTAAATGGTAATCTTGCCAAGGGAAATAATAAAACAGATGTTTGTGAAATGATGTAAAATATCTCTATCAAAGAAAGCATCATTGACATGTTATGAAAGATCTGAACACACACAAGATTTGCAGCCTGCTCTTTGTTTTGAATTCAGTTGGATTTGTGGCATGCATATATATTCAGAGACAGAATAAATCTTGTCTTTCTATGAATTTCTATGAATTTGACTTTTTCCTCATTTAAAACTAAATCATTCTTTTTATTTGAAAGGCAAACTTACAGAAATTAGGAGAGACAGAAACATCTTTCATCTGTTGGTTCACTCCCTAAACTACTTCAAATGCCGGTGATGACCTGATCCTAAGCCAGGAGCCAGGAGTCTCCTCAGGATATCCTTTGTGGATGCAAGGTCCCAAGGACTTGGGCTGTCCTCAACTGCTTCCCTAGGCCACAAGCAGGGAGTTTAATGGGAAGTGCATACCCCTATGGGATACCAGTGTTGGCAGGTGAAGAATTTAGCCAACTGAGCCTTTTATACCCACGCCCTTTCTTTTTGTCAAGATCTATTCATTTTTATTGGAAAGGCAGATTTATAACAGGGGTAGACAGAAAGGAGTTTCTCCAAATTGTGAATCATTTTTTCTTGTTTTTTTAAAATATTTTTTTTAAGAGAAGGAGAGAGAGAATGAATCTTCCATCCACTGGTTCACTCCCAAAGTGGCAGAATTGGCCAGAACTAAGCTGATTCAAAACCTGCAGTCAGGAGCTTTTTTCATGTCTTTCACATTGGTTCACGGTCCCAAGTTTTGGGCCATCCTAAACTGCTTTCCACAGCCACAAGCAGGGAGCTGAATGGGAAGTAGAATAGCAGGGACATGAACTGGAGCACATATGTGATCCCAGTGCATGCAAGGTGAGGACTCTAGCTACTAGGCTAGTGTACTGAGACTTTATTACTTTTCAACATATGATCAAATTAAGTAGACACTGTCAGTGCTTATAATTGTATGTACATTGGTATAGATCTAATTTTCATATTTTCAATTTCTACTTTATAATTGCATTTCACAGCTATTTCAGAGAATTCCCATTCACAGGAAAAAAAAAATAAACAAGAATTTCTTACTTTTATTTTCAGCCCTCTTGCCTTATTTTTCCCATTCATTTTTGTGATATTCTCTCAAGCAAAAGGAGAGAAGACATTCTCTCAGAATCAGCAAAGTACTCAGATGAAGCCCTAAATTTCTATTCACCCAGAAAGTGGAAGAATGACTTTATCAGTGTTGATAAAACTTCAGTGGCATATTCAATTATATGCACAAGAGTTTAATCATTTCATAATGTACCTGAATTATCTTCAAAGATGATTTTCTTTTTATTATTCTTCAGAAACTGATGGCTTCAGGTAAAAAGGCTTAGCTTGGCACAAAAATCACTTTGAAGTACTTTGGACTGCTTCCCAGATCTGCTATGCTTCATTTTTTGCTAGATCCTGACATCAGTGTTTCACATTTCAATATTTATCCTGAGGAAAAAGTAATTTTTAAAGCTAAATAAACAATGATATCATTAAATTGGCAACATTGGAGGAATAACAAATACATCTATCTATCTATCTATCTATTTTTCTCATGTTCTAAAGTTCTCAGAGAAGCAAATAGAAAGATGGCTTTATTAATAAAAACTTAATTTATTAAATTGCTAACAAATAAAAACTATTTTATTGGCTGGAGCATATGCTTGTTATTGCTTCTCATTTTTAATATGTGATGACTTATTAAATATCCAAGAAGTAGACACACTCATGGAAGAAGACCGATTTACATTTAAAATTTAAGGAAATATCCTTTGATAAAGTATCATACAATCTTTGTTGCTGGAATTTCAGGAAATAATACATAGCTTCTTCAAATGTATTCACATATAAAAGTACTACAGCTTTAGTAATTAGAATTTTGAATGAGCATTTTATACAAATTGCATAGATAAAGCATCAAAAAAGGTTGAAGAAAATTTGACAAGCTTTCCATATTTAAGGAAATCTAAGACATCTGGGCTAAGTTTTGAAACAATCAGAAAATATTTAAAAGATTTAATATATGTAAACTTGATGTTCATGATGCTGTGCTGGATAATGTATAATCTCGCAAGAGGCATGACATGAAATGCTAACAAATGAGTATATGATGACGAAGAGGGTAAAATCTGAGTAAAAGGCTTATTTTTAGCCAATGAACAATTCATTGGAAGTTTTGGTCATGTAAAACCTACACATGGAAGCCGTACAGATACAGGTGCATCTTAAGTCCTTGTTAGAGCCTTTGCTCAATTATAATGTATTCTTTTCACTGTAAACACCTTTATGCATCATGCAACAGAGTGTATTACAAGTAGTGAGCACTCTGTGAATATTGGCTGCTCCAACACTACATACATTCTTGAATTGTCAAAAAGAATTTGTACAATGTGTCACATTCAGAACCTCAGGAAGAGGCATTATTTCTCATTCCAAAGAGTTTCTCTCATGAAGCAGATTATTCATAGGAGCTCTGATAATCTAAAACGTGAAAGGGTATGCACTCATCAGATTCTATCCATTTAAGGTGTAACCTAAGAAACACAGAGCTTACCAGTGGGGATAAAATGCGTATAAATCATATAGGTTGCAAAGAAGAACCATGGGAGAGGTAAAAGCTTTACTTAACTGTTTTTTTTTTTTTTTTTTTAAGCAGAGGAATCTGGTTGAAAGAAATGAGAGATTAAAGGTGAGATGAATACGCTGGAAACTAAGAGCAATACTCTATAACAGCTATAGTGGACTGCAAGAAGCATTTTGTTTGAGAAGGTACTGTTTCCTTTACTATGTGCTCTCTTTCACTAATGGAGTGGAGGACACATATAGCATTGCTTGTATAATTCAAAGAAAATACCCTCTAAGTGACTTCTATGACAGTCTTAGCTAAGTTCCTCCTGTTACTTGAGAATTATTGTGGAAACAGGTAAGAGTTAATGTAGCTGACTCAACTTTATTACAGTCACAAAAACATAAAAAGTGTAAGGAAGTTTCTTTCCTTATTTAATGTAAATTTAGAGAAATTCAATATATCCATATACAAACATTTCTGTGTGACATTTTTTAGATGAAAGACTGTGTCTTTGAATTACATAGACATATCCAATGAAATTTGGGCTTATTCATTTAATTTTTTAAACTATAGAAACAGTGAGAGAGATGGACAAAGGGAAGCAGCTCAGGAGCAGAAGTGGGAGACAGAAAGATCCTCACAACTGAAGCATGTCAAATAGGTTCATAGGCACCAGGCGTGCACTAGGCTAATGGCAGGAGCAAGGACATGGATCTGCATCTCTCATGTTGGCACTAGCAGCAGGCTGGAAGCAGGATGTGTAATCCAGGTACTCTAAATTGGTCCCTAGGTCTTGAAACTGGAAACTTACCTTTAAGTGATCTGGATGTCCCTAAAGCAAATTCTAGAACTCAGTTAATGATGTGCAAAATAAAAGTAAATGCAGTGATTCACACACCTTGAAAAGCTATTAAGTCATGGTTTGTGTAGCTTTTAAACTGCACTTTGAACTTGTAATGCAACAAATTAAAAGCCTAAGATCCATTTACATTTAAATGTTTTTTTTTATATAATGATTGTATTTGGCTTGACCACATTGTGGCAAATAGCTTTTGGATCTTCTGTTATCTACTTTGATGAGTTCTGGAATATTATTGATTTAATTATTCTTAGATGTTCAACTTATATTATTTCACAAAAGTCATTGAAGAATTGCTTTTACAAAAATTTATGATTCAGTTAACACAGTTCTGGAAAGAAAGCATAAATATATTGAACACCTTTTAAGATTGAAGTACCTTGTCTGACATTTATACTTGAAGTAATGTTCAGTTTATTAAACATATCACATTCCAAAATGTGTCAGGAAGAAACATTTAAAGTGATAAAAAATTCAATTTAATTCTGCAAATATTTATTGGGCAATTACAATGTGCTAGCCGATGTGTTAGACTTGGTTAAGAAGACAGGATGAAAAAGAAAAGCTCGTTGCCCTATATTTTAAAAAGAATATGTTGGAAATAAGGTTAACTTGTGACTCTTTTCTTTAGAGTTAGCTGCTAACAACTTTTCTGAATTTCCATTATAGTTTTCAAAGTATAAGCCTAGTTTTATTTAAAATGTTGGGCTTTAAAAAAAATCTCATACTAAATAAATTATTGGAATAGGTTCAATTAATTCAATTTTTTTTTTTCTTAAAGGAATCAGCTTTTGAGAGCATCATTATTAAAAAAAGTCAGCTGTGAATGTCAGGGCTTTTTATTTGTTCTTTCATATCCTTCAGTCATATATTTCCTTCTTCTAAATTATTAGTTTGAGAAATGAAAAACCATTGTCTTAGCAGTATGGAGAGAATATGAAGAAAAATGGCTTCTTAGGGATAATTGGAGAGGTGCAGCCTAGCAAAGAGACCCAAATGAGAGAGAAAAGGGGAGTTGGTGCTATTTTCAAAGGAGACAAAAAAAAGTGACAGCAAAATAGTAGAAGCTCTCCATAAAAGATCCTTCAATTTTTCTGTTGCATCAAATGTATGCTACCAGTTAAACTACTGTGTTGTTTGTATTTTGGGTCTTGGTAGACTGGAGCTCAGTATAGAGGTCAGATGTGTTCTTGTGACCTGTATGTGTCATTTTCGGGTTGTCTTTTCTTGGCTAAAATATCCAGGGAATTAAAAAATAGATACTTAAATAATGATCTTTTAAGATAAATACAACTTAGACTTTCAATAGCATTATTTATGTTACTTTTATTTCCTACATAACCTTGGTCTTTATTCTACTATAAATTATAGTCTCCAAAGTACTTAACTGAAGAAGAAGACATGATACTACTTAAATCTACAGCAAAATAGACATTACATTGTATTAGTTTTCTTAGGTTGACAAAGTACTGTCAGAATTGTGGCAGATAACACAGCATTATTTTCACATTTGGAGAGTTGGGCCCTGCCTCACAGCACAGTGGATTAAGCCACTGTTTATGTTGGTGAAACCCCACATAAAAGCACCCATTCAGGCCTAGCTGCACTGCTATCTATACAGCTCTCTATTCTCCTACTTGGGAAAGCAGCAGCAGATGACTCAACATCTTGGGTCCCTGCCACTCTTACGGTACCTTAGGATGAGGCTGGAAGTACTTTTTCATCATTCTTCCTTTAAAATGAATAAAAATTAATTGTGAGGAAATGTGTTTGAAGACAAGAATCCAGAAATCAGGGTGTCAGTAGGGTTGGTATCTCCTGGGTGCTATTGAGTTTACTGATCTCTCCTTGTGTCTACACATAGTTGTTTATATTTCTGGTTCCCATTCACCGTTCTCAAAAGTACTTTAGATGTATTGTATTTGGATTACTCTAATGACCCTTTAATTAATCAGTCTTCAAAGACCAATTTCATACATCATCACGTTCTGAATTATTAAGGGTGAGAACTTCAATATATAAACTTTATGTGATAGTAAATAATCACATCAGTTCCAAATATATATGTTATTTAATCTATTTCATACATGTAGCAATAAAAAATCCATTTACACCAGTGACAATAGAGCATAAAACGCCTTGGAAAATTTGTACAGAAATTGGATAGCAGATATACATTTATAAAATGTAAAAATAAATAGGTGTTCCTACATTGTACTTTTTCTGGATTTTAAGGCAATGGAAAAAAACAGAAATTAATTAATATGGTAAAATTAATACAGAAATTCACCAAAATTGTAATTATAATTCTCAAGCATTTTTGGGAATTACTAAGAATGATTGATAAGTTTAATAGGAGGTGTGTATGCCAGAGAACTAAAATTGAATCTGAAAAATAAAATTAAAGCATGTAACTTGAAATAGTTCTTATATAATGAATTAAGTGTTGTCATAACTGAAGTAAACCGACAGCATGTAGAAATGACAGGCTGTCAATGGTTAAAAAACACTTTCAATTGATTTATGCATAATTGTGAAAAAATGGAAAACAATTCAAAGATGCACTTCTGATTTGTATGTTGCTTTTCTCTAACTGTGACAGGATTCCTGATGCTGGATAGTTTACACAGCAAATAAATCTCTCATGGCTCTCGGTTTTGGGGGTGGATGCATCCTGGTCCATGACACCAACTTTTGTTCTTCATGCTCCCACATTGCGGAGAAGACAAGCAGAAACAGGAGTGGGTGCTCTCAAGTGGGGTACACAAACATCAGAGAAAGACTGAAGAGATTGTCCATGTTTGGTTAATAAAACACCTTTTTCAGAGCAGTCAAGTGTAACGACACGTGAATTAACTGCTGAACTTGCGTTAACGGTGTTAGCCGGCATTAACGGCCTCTATTTCCTAATCTTGACACATGGGGGGATTATCTGATCAAGAACTTTGGTGGGAATAAAGAATATTTAAACTATAACATACTGTTTAAAATTTAAATAATGTTTGTTTTACCTTATATTTAGTAAAATACATACATATTACTGTATATACACAGTAAATATTTCCTGTGAACGCCTAATTAAGGGCATGAGATAATATAAAGCCATACAGCGTATGTTATTCATCATTTTTTCTCCAGTGGAAAAAGAACAAACTAAAATCAGAAGATAAAATACACTCCAAAGGCTGCTATAGATTACATTTTTGTAGTGTGTGTATTACTTACTACAGAACAGATAATACATGTGATATTTGCCTTTTGATAATGTCTTATTTCACTAGGCATGATGATTTCTTGCTGCATCTATTTTGGTGAAAAGACAGGGTTTCATTCCTTTTTCTGGCTGAGTAATATTCTGTAGTATGCATATATTCCATATATATCCATATTTATAAATGTTGATATAGAATTGAATCATTTTTCTTTTTGTATTCATCAGTCAGTGGGCCTGTCAGTTAACTGCATATCTTAACTATTTTGAAATGAGCTGCATGAGATTACACATAACTTTCCCTTGTGCTGAATTCATTTCATTTGAATAAATTTCAGCAGTGGAAAGGCATTCTCATGATTATTGTATTGGAATCTGTTTCCCTTTAGAACTATGAATATTTCTAACAGTTGCTTGAAATAACCAGACATAAGGTATGGGATGGATATCAATTTTCTATATTCACATTTTTCTGTTGATCTTTTAATCATAATATAATGTCTTCTGTTGTCCCTTTCAACCATTTTTGATTAAAAGTTCATTTTGTGTGGTAATGTGACAGCTATGCCTGCTGTTTTGTGCTTACACTTAGCATGAAATACCTTTTTCCATCTTCTCACTTCAGTCTGTATTCTTGCTAGTGAAATGTGTTTCTTGCAAGCAACAAATACATGATCATTTTTTAAAGATGTATTTATTTTTATTGCAAAGTAAGATATACAGAGAGGAGGAGGAGAGAGAAAGGAAGACTTTCCGTCCGGTGATTCACTCCCCAAGTGTATGCTACGGCTGGTGCTGAGCCGATCTGGAGCCAGGAGCAAGGATCTTCTTCCAGGTCTCCCATACAGGTGCAGGATCCCAAAGTAAAGGGCCATCTTTGACTGCTTTCCGAGGCCACAAGCAGGGAGCTGGATGGGAAGTGGGGCTGCCAGGATTAGAACTGGTGCACACATGGGATCCTGACACATCAAGGGGAGGACTTTAGCCACTAGGCCATCATGCTGGGCTCATAATTTTTAAATCCATTTTGCTAATATTTGTTTCTAATTGGACTGTTTGGGTCATTTTAACTCAAGGTTATTACTGATGTGTAACAGCTTGGCTCTGTCATTTTCCAATAAACATTACTATTGTTTGTGCTGGATTTTCCTTTTTCGTTTACTAGAAAAAAATCTCAGCCTGCACATTTTTTAAAAGGATAGCTATTACTCCATTTTGGTGTAAAGCACGTTCTTTAGCATAATTTGTAGGACTGAATGACTGGTGACAAAAATCTTTCAAATCCCATTTATTATAAGGCCTTTATTTCTTTAAAAGTGACAGCCTTACAGGGTGCAGTGCTCTGGGTTGCTAAGTTGTTTTAGGACTTGGACTTTCTCCATTCTCTCCTAGCCTGTAAGGATTCTGTCAATAAATCAGCTGTCATTCTGATTGGAGGTCATCTGAAAGCAAAATGACATTTCTCCTGTAGACATGCTGGAATCCTTTCTTTATTGTGGAAATTTCTATATGGGTGAAATTGACATTTGGAGATTTGATTATTATTTATATCTTGTATGTTTCTGAGGAACAATCATGTTGCATTATTCAAATAACAAGTATTATTTCAGAAATTTCAATACACCTTATGACTAATGAATAATCTATCTAGTTTTAGCCTCATCTTGCTCACCTGTAGCATGAGAATGATATCACTAATTAACATTTGGTATTTGGAATTTCGTTGAGATATTATACAGTAATAGCAAAACACAGATTTCCACAGAGTAAGAACTGATTCAATGCCACTTAATATTTCCTCATTTCCAACTTATGCCTTTAATATGTCCATTTATATTAAATATATTATACAATTAAAAGATTAGAGTTTCACTAATACCACAGAATGAAGCTGGCATCATAAATGGAAAAATATATAAACAGTGTGTATGCCAGTATATGAGGCTGCACTTAACATGATCGATAACATCACTAACATCAGAGCCAGGTTGATTTAGGTGGAAATGAAACACTTAGACAATGTTTTGGTTAATGAATTCATATATATCAGGGACTTATGTCTGCTAGAGTGAAGAAAATGTCCATGTTTCAGTCATGGCTAAATGTGTATGAAATAATAATAAAATACGGTGATTGCCCCCAATTGTTTAATACATACATATTGTCTCATGCTTTACACAACAATTTCCATGCTTCATTGCATTTAATCTTCAACAATCCTTTGAATTAAGTATTATTACCCTCATTTCAAAATGAGAGAACTGAAGCTTAACAACTTTAAGTAATTTGCCTGAGATCTCACAGCTATTAGCTGATGGAGTCGAAATGAAAACCAAAGCATCCTCACCCAAACCTGTGCTCCTGAGCAGAGACGCAGTTGCAAAATCTGCCCAGCAAAGAACTTAAATAACAAAGTTACATATTAGTTCTTATAGCTATGAATAGAGATTTAAACTGATGTTTTTCTATTGCTGTCTTGGTTGATCAATGATGTTTCGCTAAAGCATTTTATCACAATGAAGAAAAGTTATTGTTTAACCTATTATTGTCATGTAGCTAGTAAAAATGGAGCTATTGTAGCATGCTATTTTAACAATACAAGACTTACAAAAATGGGATATTGCTTTATAAAATACATAACTTATTTAATAAGTATTTAAAATTGCTTGTTTAAAATAACTTATTTAGAAATAAGATATTGCTTCTTTGCCTTTTGGCTAAGTTCAAGAATATAAATAAAACTAAAAAGAAATAGTTTGTTCAATTTATCTGGACAATAAGGTGCTGGACTCTATGCATGGTACATGCTCACAATGAAGGAATTATGACTAGATATTAACTGTACTACTGCAAAAATGTGGAGGAATCCAACATGGGGGAGGGCATGGGGAGGAGTTGGGGGAATCCCAGAGCCTATGAAACTGTATGATAAAATGAAATAAAAATTAAAAAAAGACTAAAATTTCTTAATGAAAAGTTTAGAAACATTTATGAATCATTTTAATAATTTCATCACATTTCTTTTCATCATACTTGTAGTCTTTGCTTTTGCCGTTTCCTCCCCTCCTGTCTCTTACCCTTAACTTCTCTTTTCCTTTTCTTCCCTTTCCATTTTTAACTGAGGTGCTAAAAAGTGGGAGGGAGGAAGAGAGGAAAGAAGGAAATACCATTATGCTTTTAGAATTGTATTTATGGATTATACTGAATTTAGTGAAAAATAGAAAAACAAGCTAGTGATTCTAAATATATTTTATTATTCTAGATATTTTATTTTAATCATTTTCTTGATATCTTTCATCTGCTCTAGAACATGTTTCATGTGGGGGAAGGACCATATCTTTTCGGATTATTAGTATTTTTCTAGTTCTTAAAATAATATATGGAACACTAGAGAGATAATAAAAAAGTAAATGAATACAATTATGGATAATATTTTAAGCTGGAAATGAATGTTATTTTGCTGAACAAAATCCCAAACTAGTTGGAGGCATTGTTGTAGAACCCTTAAACTGGTTGTGCTAAATCTAGATGCAGAAAGTCAGTCACTAACATTGGCATGTTAAATAAAATAGATCTTTATTGCAAAGCCAGAGCAAGGATCCTGGCAACTACTACTTAATTCTCAGAGGAGTTAAGGGTAAAGGCGCTATTATACAAAACAATTGGGACTGACAGGTGCATGGAATGCTCATGTCCAAATTCCTATTATTCAATGGAGCTCCTCCCCCTTTTTTTTTTTAATATTTGCTTTTCTTTTCTTTCTTTCTTTCTTTTTTTTTTATTACATTGCATTATGTGATGCAGTGTTCTGGGGGTTATGGTGAATGAAACCATTACATTCTGCCCAGATATGGAATTCCCCTAGTGAAATCACTACATGACACTGCTGATCATTGGAGTTTTTATCAATTGGAAAAGTAAATGACTACTTGAGGCCAGTGATTAAAAGTCTGTAAGGCCAGTTGGATCACCCTCTTAAGCCAATGAATCCCTTTTAAGAAAAAGTAGGTCAGGATACCTTTTTCTAAGGGAGAAGCAGCAGGCTGGGTTCTGCTTTTACATTATGGTTTGGTTTTACTATCTCAAGATATTTATCAAAACAATTGTAACAAAGCTGAAAACATTCTATTTTGCATATATACACACACATACATATATACCAGATTATTTATCCACCTGTCATCAATAAACATAAAATATGTAATCCTGACATGGTAAGTTAAATGGATGGCTGTTGAGATCATTATGTTAAGTGAAATAAGCTAGAGACAGAATGATACCATACATTATTTCTTCTATGTTAAAGTTAAAACAACAACAACACAGATCTTTTTACTAGAAGCTGGAGAGGATAGAAGAACATAAAAGAAAGTTGGATAGCAAGCGCCACAATACAGATGGAAGTAATAAATTCTAGGGCTTCATCATACATTAGCCTGATAGTAGTTCATAAAATATGTAATGTATATACCATTGATAATTGGAACACAGTAACTGGTAGGCACGAAAAGGTTAATATTCTGTTTTGTACAATTGACTTTTTGTATACACATGGATTACTATATTGTGCCCTATAAATCTTTTCAAATGTTTCATATTAAGAAAAATCTTCAGAAGCATTTTTTATGTATAAGAGATGCAAGCAAGAAAAACACATGTCACATGTCAACATGAGTAATAAACCCCTATGAAACTGCTGGCTTTTACCTCACAGTCAGATCTATCAAACAAAATATGTGAGGAGCTAAGCAAAAATTTCCTGACATAAGATCAGTGTTGAATGCCAAGTACTGATATTGATGTCAGAAGTATATGGCTCAGTCACTTTAGATTCAAATGAAAATGACTTTTCATTTATATAATTGAAGCCCAAAATTTGTCATGAATCATATAGATCCACCTATAGATATTAATTCTAACTTTTTAAAAATATTTATTTTATTGAGAAAGAGAGAGGGGGGAGGATATTTTCAATGAATCATTCCTCAAGTGTCTGTAATACCCAAGGCTTGGCCAGGCCATAAAGAAGCCAAAAGACCAAAACTAAATCTAGGTTTCCCAGAAAGGCAGCAGAACCAACTACTTGAGCCATCACTGGCTGACTCCTGCAGTGTGCAATAGCGGAAATCTGAGAGGAGTTGAGCAAGACTCAAACCGAGATACTTGTGTATGTAATATAGGGGTCTCAATCACTTTGCCAAATATCTGCAGTTAAACACACTACAGAATTAAGTCATAGAAAATTGTAGAAAATATATTATCATATTGGCTTCTTAATTAATTCCTTAGAAAATGATATCAATTATTTAAGAAAAGTTATCATCACAGTCATTAATTCACAAGCAAGAAAGTTAAAGTCAGTCTAGTTTAATTCAAATTGGAGTCATTAACATATGCTAAAATTGTGTCGCATGTGTTTTCTCAAATTTGAAATGTTAAAAGGTGAACGGAATGTACTTCAACTTAAAGTTTAACTTCAGATTTAATAATGCCCTTATTTGATTTTCATTAGTACACAATGTTAGGGATCAACCAGGTCAGAATGAATGTAATTTATGAAACTAGGATAAAGAATTTATTAAAATTATGGATGTGAATTTAACAGTATTTGTCTTCTGGGACAAAGTAGGAATTCTATAAATATTAACTAGTAGAATTCTTCCTTCTTTTGAACTCCTACTACTACTCTGTCATGTCTGCAGTTGTAATCTTGCAGTGATGATCAGAGATATGCATATTCTCATCTGCTTACATATCTTGAATAGTTAATTTTTCATGTTAGTAATCACAATAAAAGAAAATAAGGGTTGCTCTCATATCATCTGAAACAAGCACCAAGAATAGATGGCAAGGCTTTGGGCAATCCTCCACTGCTCTCCCAGGTCACAAGCAGGAATCTGGATGGGAAGTGGAGCATCCAGGACTCAAACTTGAGCTTACATATACCCATAGTTGAAGGTGGAAGATCAGCCAGTTGAATTATGACATCCACCCCAGAAGTGACCACAGCACTGGTTCAAGATTTTTTTTAATGGAAGGTTGGATTTCAATGGCAAAATTTAGCAACAGGTATAAGGTATTTACTGTATATTCTCTGCATCCACTCAAGCATATTTTCCCCATTATCAATATTCTTCCAATTATTAATGGTTTTTACCTTTGCAATACATTTATCAAAACTGACTGAACCTATAATAGTTGACCAGTCATAATACTCATCTGTACACCTTCATTCATTTGTCTCTTTTTCCCGTCTTTGGAAAGCCATAATTTTTATGAAATAGGTAATATGTGCTTTCTCTATATGGACGTTTTAGTTTAATAACATGCTTTTATATTTGATGGAATGATGAGATTTATGTCCAGTCCACTGAGTGATGAATGGTGTTGCAATGTCTGGTGTACTACAACTTGCTCACTCTGCCTACTCAGGAACCCTGATTTGTCTGCATGGGTTAGTTATTGTTGTTGAGGAAGTCTGTGATTCTCTTTCTCTCTACAGGATTGTTGTCTGGTTTCCACCAAGAAAGAGGAGCAAAGGAAGTGAAGAATGAGCAAGTCAAAGGATGATAAAGTTAATTGAGTCTATACTATTCACAGAATCTGGATGTTTGACTTTGCTCAGGTCCTCTGAGACACATCTCTACTTGGTGGGGAAGGGACATTGAACCCTGTCTACCTAGTCATGAGTCTATTTCTAGATGCATTTATCCTCTATAAATGTATGCCTAATCTCTGTTAGAGAGAAGGGATGATTACTGCTCTGGCCATTTCAAGCTGGAGAGGGCAGTGTAGAATGCAGCCAAGCGGTGGGCTTCTCCAGAGATCTGTCCAAGGATCTCTGAAAAAAGGCTTACATTCATAGTTCTAGTTGTTAGAGCCATCTGGATTTAACAACTTCTAGACAAGAAAAGAAAAGCTTTGCAGGATGATTTAGTATACAGAGCTCAAACATAAGCAATCTCACAAAAATACAAGGAGGGTCTATGAAGAAAACAATCCATGTTCTTAAGGTGAAGAATCCTAAAACGATCAAGTGACTTCAAGCTTCCTGTCTGCTTAGGACATAAATGAGAATGCTCTTGTCGCTTAGAACCTGTAGATTTTCTATATCCTGGTAGGACGTAGTAATTCAAAAGCAATATGCTTCATTTCATAATGTATGTGCTCTGCTGATTAGGTAATGAAGATGACTAATGTCCAATGACTTTGAAAGATAATCAAAACCAATAAATTAGCACAATATATATTTATTGACATATATGTGGTGTGTGTGTGTGTGTAGAGAGAGAAAGAAAGAGAAAGAGAGAGCAAACAAGAGAGAGAGAGATATTTTTCAATTACTTTATTTTACTTCATTTATGGCCCACTCCCCAAAAGTCACTGTGGCCATGGGTGGGCCAGGCCTAAATCAGGAGCCGGGAATCAGGAGCTTCATCTGGGCTTCCCACATAGGTCTCAGGGGCACAAAATGGGGGCCAAAAACTCAGGGGCACAAAAACTGGGTTTTTTCAGGCCATTGGCAGGGAGCTGGACCAGAACTGAAGCAGCCAATACTTGAACCAATGCCACATAACGATTCCAATGTTTCAGGCAGTGGTTAGAATCCAGTGAAATAATTGATGTTTTTTAAGCAGCAGCTCAGATTGTGACCTATAATATCTGCTGAACTATAGGAATGGGATGTAATATGGTTTTCTGTGGAGCTGACACAGTGGACTAGCACAGTAATCCTTTCCTAGCAGCATTGCAGTCGAAGGTGTCTATCAGTTCAAGTGCAAGCAGCTCAACTTCCCATCTGGTTCCCAGCTAATGGCCTGGAAAAGCAGTGGAGGATGATGCGTAGCATATACGAGACCTGAAAGAAGAGCCTGGCTCCTTCTTTGAACAAGTTCATCTTTGGTCATTGTGGCTATTGGGAGTGAGCCAGCAGATGGAGAATCTTTTCTTTTCTGTCTCTTCCTTTCTCTATGCAATTCCAACTTTCAAGAAAAATAAATGAATATTTTTAAAAAGTTTGATAATTCTCTATGAAGTGGGGATATCAACAACGAAAAGAAGACTCATTTTTACAATAACCCCTTCTTTGTCTTTTTAAGTGGGTGTTGTCATGGGCATGTCCCTGAAAATAAGGGGATATTTTTAAGTCCCATCTGCTTCATACAGTAAACTAATGGTATGTAATCATACCTTAGCTCAGTTAACCCGCTTAAAAATAAGATGAAAATAACCAATACAGAATATAATAATGCTATTCTGAAAAATAGCTACAAAATCTTCATGAGATTGAGTGGTGATAGGATAATATATAATGTCTCTTCCTGCAGTAGAAACACAACCTATGAAAATGGGTGTTTCTTGATAATATTTGATATAGAAACCATTTATAATGAGAAAGTGCCTTTCCTTCCAAACACTTATATGATCATGTAGAACTGATTAGCCATAGTTTGAGTCATTGTAACTATATCCCTTTTTACCTTTGCTTAGTTTGAAGGCCTTGTCAAAACTACCGAATTTTCCAGTTGAGCCAGGAAACCAGAACAGAATCTGAGTCTTCCTTTTAGGTTGCTTAGACCCAAGTTATTGAGCCATCAACTGCTACTTCCGCAGTACAGATTAGCAGTAATATGGAGCAGAAAGTAGAGCAATGACTTGAAGCCCATACTCTGATAATAGAAGAGAGCATTCCAAGTGGTGGCTAACCTGTGGCATAAACACACTGATTTTTCACTACTAGGATATCCACAATTTTAGATTCCACATACAGGTGAGATAATGTAATATTTGTTTTTCTGTTTTTCTTCTTTCACATAAATTAATAATTTTTAAATTCCATCCATGTTATTTCCAATGACAACATTCTCTCTCTCTCCCTCTCTCTCTCTCTGTCATTGCTAGACAAGGATTACATTGTTTTTAGGAATCAATTTATTATTCATTCATCAGTATGTGGATGCTACAATTGTTTCTATTTCTTGACTATTGTGAGTGGTGCCACTGTGAAAAAGGAGGGCTGATGTGTCTTCAGCAGACTGGTTTCATTTCCTTTGTGTTTTCAATAGCAGAACAATCAGATTATATGTCAAGTATGTTTTGTTTTTCAAGGAAGTATCCAACTGTTCTCTAAAATACTGTACTAAGTTGTATCACCATAAACAGTGTATATGGGCTTTCCTTTCTTCATATTCCAGAAGCGCTTGCTATCATTTACCCTTTTAATAATATTCAACTGCAAGTGATGTGATCTTTCAGAATGGTTTCGATTTGCATTTCATCAATACTCTTAAATATAAGCCCAGGATGAAGACAGCATTGAGGAACTTCATATGGGTCTCACATTAATTGGCAAGAACTCAAATATTTTAACCCTCATCTGTAGCTTTCCAGATGCATTTACAGATGGCTAGCCCAGAAACATAGTAGCTGAGACATGAACCAGAAATCCCAAGAGGCAACTTCACAGATTGTGATGCATCACTCCCCAATACCCATTAACTGCAAAAGCACAGGCAGTCAAAGCCAAATTAAACAAATGGGACTGTATCAAACTAAGAAGCTTCTGTATAACAAAAGAAGCAATAAACAAAGAAGCAACCGACAGAATAGGAAAACTAAGTTCTTCACATACAACCCAACAGATATGGGACTAATATCTATGATTTATAAAGAGCTTCAGAAAGTCAATGACAGCACAGCAAACAACCCTATGAAGAAATGGGTAAAGCAAATGAACAGACAAATTTCAAAAATACAAATTTCAGTGCTTAATAGACATATGAAAACATGCTTAGGTTCCCTACCTATTAGGGAAATACAAATAAAACCACATTGACATTCCAACAAACTTCAGTGAGATTGGCCTATATACAGAAAACTACTGAAAACACCTGTTGGTGTGGATGTAGGGAGAAAGGCACCCTACTTTTGTTGTTTGCAATATAGGCTAGTACAGCTATTGTGGAAGTCAGTGTGGAGAGTACTAAGACAATTGAAAATTGATCTATCTATGGCCCAGCCATCCAACTTTTGAGAATATATCTAAGGGAAATGAAATTGGCATATGAGAAAGTGACCTGTAATCCTATATTTACAACAGCACAATCTACAACATCAAAGACATGGAAATAATCCAATTGCCTGTCAAAAGAGGAATGAATTTAGAAACAGTGTTACAGCTGCTGAATGAATAGTACTCAGCCACTAAAAGAATGAAATTCTATTTGCAACAAAATGGCCTCAATTGGAGATTATTATAATCAATGAAACCAGCCAATCCCAAAGGACAAAAATCATATGTTCACAATGATATAAGGCAACCTTCATTCAAAATATGTATTAAAAGTGCTTCTGCAAGTATTTAGAGGAACTGTAAAATAGAGACTACAATCTGCCCTAGCCCCCTGTCTTGTAGCCATTTCCGGAGTGAAGCAATGGCTGATCTGTGTGTGTGTGTGTGTGTGTGTGTGTGTGTGTGTGTGTGTGTGTGTGTTTCTCTACGTCTCTTTTTCTGTAACTCTGCCTTTTAAATAAATAAATCCTTATAAATAAATAAATAGGAAATTCAGTTTCCTGTGGACATTGCTATTGTTTATTTGCCTTTTACTGAGGTGAAAGTAATTTGGATTCATAAACTGGCTGTATCTACTGGGCTGTACTAGCTATTTCTTAAAATTACATTAAAGGGATTTGAATCAGCAAACATGCATACATGCAAACACACATTCTTGGACACATATGCTCGTGTGTGTGTATATTTCTGATGAAAACATGTAGAATAACATCTAAGAGACATTCACATCAGTAAAAAGTGACTAATAATGTTATCCCCTATGCCTCCATTGAGGCAATTGTCCTGTTTTATAAATCATGTACAAAACATAAAGGCTCTGTTTTGAGCAACATTATGACCCTATGTGAGCATAGAATATTACAGTATTTTATAAAATATATGTAGTATTATTTTATTGAGTTTTGATTTTATAACTTGATATTTCTTTGATAATGGAAAACAAAATAAATGAATTGTGATAGAAACCATTAGGAAACTTCAACCTTTTAAGGACTTACTTTGATTTATTAACTCAGATGTAAATCGGCTATAGATATCAGCACATGGCCTTGGATGACTTTAAAGTATTTACAGTATTAGTTCAATTTTTTGCATAAAAAAATCACAGAGGAAGATGCACATATTTCATATTTATCATAACAGATTAATTGTCCAATACTCATGGAAGCAAATAAGCTTTTGAGATTTTAAATTAGGCATTTTAAATTCACAAACTAATTTGAACTCTCATTAAAGGTGTTAAGCAGCAGAAAAATAAATGGATTGTATAAAAACAACAACATTAAGTTCATAGTGCACAAAATTAGAAACTGTCTTTATAGAGCAAGCAGTGAAATGAGTGATCATTTTCAATATACTTGATAGGAGTTTTACATATTAATATACTGTGAAATGAATAGAATGCATATTAGTTGAAACAATAACAGTTGGCAGTGGTTAAAATCGCATTGAGAATTCACTTTAAATAATTATAATGTTCCTTTTGCATGAACAGTTTAGGACAGATGCTGGCAACTTACTTGCAGTTCCCAAGAGCTAAAGATGCACTAATGTGTTAAAGACAGGCAGGTGGTCAAGGAATTATAATATCTGAAGCTCACAAATCTCAAGGGTTGGCAAAACTCTTGTGAGAATTCAGACATAAAAGCATATTAGTTTGGAGTAATATTTTTATTGAATATTGAGACCTAGTTTTACAAGTGATTGGTAAGGCTTAATAATTAATTTTAACTTTTAGAAAAACAAGTGAAGTGAGTAAAATGATGAGGTATACTAAGTTCTTTCATGTTTATATAACAACAGATGCACTGATTAATAATATAATAAGTAAATTTTAAAATACAACGACTTTCTCTGTGTTATTAAGTATTGTCTTAAACAGAAGTTGTTTCAGAATGTCAGAATACACTCATGTTTCTTGAACCACCATCCACTTGTTGAAAATTTTACACATTTAAGGAAAGAAGCCTGATTCATTGTGGATCCTTCCCTGTTAATTTTGTTTAGGTTACAAAGAGTAAATCAAATGTTACATGTCATAAAATAATAAGGTTAAATTAAAAAAAGGAACTGAGAGAAATGTTTGTTGATAGCTATGAAACAAAAAAAAAATTTTTTGGAAAGAAAGAATTTATTTATTTTGTTGGAAAGTCTGATTTACAAACAGAAGGAGAGGCAGAATGATCTTCCATCCAATGGTTCACTTCCCAAGTTGCCGCAATGACTGGAAATGCACCCATCTGAAGCCAGGAGGAGCTTCTTCTAGATTTCCCGTGGAGTGCAGGGTCCCAAGTCTTTGAGCCTTCCACTATTGTTTTCCTAGGCCACAAGCAGGGAACTAGAGGGGAAGTGGTGCAGCTGGGATTCAAATTGGCACCCATTAAGGACCACAGAACATGCAAGAGGGGGACTTTAATCAGTAGGCACTTGTTCCAGTCCTAAAACCTATAAAAAAGATAAAACTTAACCAAAAATATCTAATGGAAGATTATGTGTATACATCGTATGGTTGGAAAAGGAAACAGATTTGACTTGTGTTTATTTAAATGTATTTCATAATGGAATTCACTAAAAAATTATAATCTCTTGATAGAGCAAATATATTATGGCATTTTGATTAATCCTAAAAATTATTTTAATTAAATAAGTATAAATCAACAAAAAGTCTTTAATCAAATAAGTATGAATCAATTAAAAAATGTATTAAGAGGCCTCATACTGTGGCACAGAAGGTCAAGCTTCTCAATGCAACAATGGAATCCCATATGGGCTCCAGGTCCAGTGAAAGATGGTCGATGTGCTCTAGCTGTCCATTACCTGTGCGGAGACTCTGATGGTGCTGCCCCAGTCCAACTCATTGCACCATTTTGGGAGTGAAATAGTGACTAGAAGTGCCTTGGGGCACTGCATACACAGGGGAGACCTGGAAGGAGTGCCTCCTGGCTCCTGGCTGCTTTCAGGTTGGTTCAGGTCTGATCATGGGAACACGGGAGCACTTGGGGAGTGAACCAGTGGAAGGACAATCTATCTCTCTGTGTCTAGTTCTCTTTGTACATCTACCTTTCCAATAAAAATGAATACATCTTACAAAGCTAAGTACGCATTTTTATTTCAGTATTATTTTTAGGAAAATTGATTTCTTGCTACGTATATTAAAATTTAAAGGTTACTCTACTTTTACCAGGAATTTTCCTGGGTGAGAAAGCATTGTTCATATGATTTATCACCTTTAAAACATTAAATCTAAAGCAATATTTTTCAGCATATTAATAAAATACTTTCTAGCATTTCAGATTAGTTAAGAGAAGGAACTTTACTTTTTAATTTTAGATTTATATGAGCACAAGTAGAACTCTAGATAATAACAAAATATATCTGTAGGTCTTAAAAGAACTAATTCAACTCATGTTTGAATCCACATAATCTGTTCATGCTCTATTAGCCACATGATTATAAAAAAGCTCCTTGAAGCATCAAATCTCCTTAAATTTGTTAGAATAAGCCCCAGTAAAGGAAAACAAAGTCATATTACAACTGAATTTATAAGTAGTTAAATGGAGCACTTAGTTTATATTTTGTAAATGTGTTGGAATACATTGGATTTGAAAAAGAAAAGTGAATAAAAATGACCACCATGTACTTTTTTATTATTATTATGACAATCCTTACATATGTAATTAGGGTAAAAAAAAAGGTTCAAGGGTTACAGGGAAGTGGGCAAGACCATCACTTCCATACCGCTTCCTTCATGTATCTGAGGTAAAAGGGGATATAGAGGAAGAAGCCCCACCCAGTTTCCCACCCACCCCAAGTCCCGGATATGGGGCATGCTCTGAAATACTCGATCAAGTGGTTCCAGTAGTTCACCAGTCATGGATCGCTACCAGTCTCGCCACTCCAAGCACGGTGTGGTCATTGAAGAATCCATTGATTGACACAGTCCCTTCTAAAGTCTCCATTTGCGCAGCATTTTGCTGCTCACAGATAGCTGAGGTTGTTGATTGACTTGTTCTCTTTTCTTGGTTAGGACTCTGAGTCCAGTGTCTTGACTGGGGAGATCCTCAAAGAAATTTTGAGGTATTCCCAGTCCAGATTCCTGCATGTTTTAGCAAGCATAGGACCCGGTCTGGATAGTGTTGTCTCCCTTGGCACAAGTGTGGTCTGGAGCAAGACGTACCGGGCCGGCCCAGACCACAACACCTTCTGGTGCTTTGGAGGACCAGGATAGATGTGGAACAGACTAGGCTAGGTCTCAACCCCAACTGAGCCATATACGAGCTATATGGGTTTTGGACAAGCCGTGGCTGGGCTGAAACATCTTACAGTAAGAACCAGAATAGGATGAAGGTCAGTTAGGAAAGGCCACTGTTCCTGCTAGGACAGGAGGCAAACTGGCACATAGACCCACTGGTATGCACGAAACCTGGCACTTGGAGGGGTTCTGATGGAGAAGCCTCCTCTGGCAGGACACAGACCCTGCAGGTCAGCACAAGAAACATGGAAGGCAACAGCCAAGAGGTCATGGAAAGTGTCCCACTGGCATGCATTTGGCATGGGTCGGGGGCAGACCAGGCTGAATCTGTCCATGTCATCCACTGGTAAATCCGAACGTCAGAACAGAGTATGGGTCGGACCAGGTCTGGCCATGACAAAAGCAATACACAATTTGGAACACCAAGGTGAGGTAGCCTGAGGCAGATGTAACCACAGCCCCCAACCAGCACACGTGAGAATCAGGAAGGGAGGAGGCAGAGCTGGCAGGGGAATAAGGGATGGTTTCCTAGCTGAACAGCCACTTCCACTGAGGAGCGTGAGCCGGGTAGGGGGTAGACCAGACCAGGCAGGGTCACAGCACCTGCGCACCTCATGTGGACCAGATTGGGTGAAAACCAGGTTGGGCTGACTATTCCCACTGGTGCAATCTACAATCAGAGTGGGTGAGGGCTGTTGGGGCTTGGTTGTAGCATCAGCTGGCAGAAGCTGGTACAGGGGGCTAGTCATGTCGAGTTGAACCACAGGGCCAACTGAAGAGGGCACAACTGGAGTGGGAACGATCTGGGAAGGAAATAGTGCGCTCCTCCCTCTTGGGTCATCACCTTCCACAGGAGGGCATGGGATCTAGGACAGGGGCTGGGTGGCCAGACAGACACCCAACAACATCCATTAGGGTAGGTAGGATGAGATGGTTAGATGGAATTAGGTCACAACATCCGTTGGCAAGTATATGAGCAGAGGGGAATGTGGGACAGACTAGACTAGTCTGCGATACATACTGGCAAGCCAGGGTAGGGGGAGGGCCCGGTTGGGGTTACTGTGAGCCGCTTTGACTGGGCTGCAGCTCCTACTGCAACCACCAGCTGATCGGGGCGGTGGACCATGTACTTTTAATCTTCTATGCTATTACGGTATTATGAGAAATACTTTTTTTTTTTACAGATATTTTATAATCAGAAAAGATTTAATTAAGGATTCATGGATAAAAGACAAGGAAATATATGTATATACATGATTTGCACAATAAATGTTTTCTTTGCTTTATTTTCATAGTATTTAATGCTGTGATAATAGTATCCATAGAAATGTTTTCTTCTTTTCAATTTACTTATATGAAAGTAACAGATACAGATATCTTCCTTCAGCTTGTTCATGGTATAAAAAGTTTCAATGACCTGGGCTGGGTCTGGTTAAGCCAGGAGTTCCTTTCAAGTCTGTCACATGAGTGCAAGGCTCAGGGACATTGGCCATCTCCTGTCATTTTTCTAGGTGCTTTAGCAGAGAGCAGTAGTATCAGGTACAAACTGGAATCCATATGGGGTGCTGGCACCACAGACAGCAGCTTAATTCTCTGTATCACAGCACTAGTCCAAGAAACATGATTTTTCCAAACTAATTCTTCAAAATGATAAATATCATGGTCGATCTTTCTATCTATCTATCTATCTATCTATCTATCTATCTATCTATCTATCTATATTCATGTTCTTGTAAGACAAACAAGAGAGAACAAAGCTGGTGAAACCTTTTGTTTATATGGCTGATCACAATTTAAAATTCTGGACAACTACCTTCTGAAGTCTTTGAAAAAAGGAACAACAGTAAGCTGATTTGAATGGAGGGCAAATGGCAGAGAAATGAACAGTATGAGCTGATTGCGAAAGCTGCTATGTTCTCTGTTCCTCTTTTTCCTCCCGTGTGTCACCATTTGTGGCCATGTATCCTGAACAATGGGGAACTGGTTCTCCATGGTAACTATAACAGCTAAAATCCCCAAAGAAATGATCTCCTTGTGGGAAAAGAAGAAAATTGATATCTCCAGTTGGAAGAATTAATGGGAGTATGGATACGTATATTTATTTGCTTGTTTGTTTGTTTGTTTTTATTTTCTCTACGTCAGAAACAAAGCCATAGAGGTTTTGCTGAAGCATTCATTTGAAATATTTTTCAAGGATTATTATTGCCATTCAGTAAGGAAGTGTGTTAGAAATTGAGTTTTGGGCTATAGATTCCAAGTTCCAATATGTGATTATGCACGAACTTACAAGCACAACATAAGCGATTTGTCTATGAGTGGTCTTCAAAAACTTTGTGAAAGATGCCTGTTAAGCATAGGCTATGCATAGATTTGAAATTTTCACAGCAAATAACAAAATAAGCTTGTGTTTTATATTTTCTTTAATATTTTTAAGTATCCATGTACCATTTTTCTCTATTATTATTTGTATGTATTTCTCATCTCTCTCAGAGTTAACATTCTGTTCCAAGCTTAAAATTACTTTGTTCTTTCTACTAATTTCCAGTTTTTCTTCTTTATCTTTTTGTTTCTGACAATAAGATTTAATTCCATTGTCTTAAATCAGTCTATATGGATCGTCCTTTTATCTACCCCAATTCTTGTCCACAGAATAAAAAATTTATACCTTTGTGATGACTGCCTGTTACTATTGGGGTACCCTGCCTATTACTAGTGTTCAACTTAGCATCAACTTGTGTCCTTTGTGTCAGTGTCTCCTGCTCACTACTGCTTGGAAATAAATTAATTACTTTAAAATTTTGTTATAGTATATTTCATATTTCTAAACATAATCTTTTTAATGGAAAATTGTTTTTAAAACTTAGAAACACACATTTGAGAGACCAAGAAGGAGTTCCAAGCTTCAGATATTGACCTGATCCAGCACTGGAAAGAAGAGATCAATCACTCTCTCTTTGCAAGTCCTTCTTTTAAATAAATAAAGTCTTTAAGCACAAATAAATGCTAGTTACTATTAAAAATCAGAAACCACTTCAAAATTCATTTTTATGGTTATACATTTCAATTAAATCATACAAGGGAGAATTCTCAGTAGCTCTCATCTGATAAGCTGCTAGAATTACAAAACATTAAGAAAATCTAAAAGCAATATCTCTGTCACAGATTTCAAACCAGGCAAATCTCCTGAACTTGTTCCACATTATCTTGCTTCTTCAGATTTCAGCAATTACACTGGCCGCTGATTCAGTCTTACCTCAGTTCACTCAGAATGACCTCATAGAATTTCACAAACTACATGGCTTACACACCACAAACATTTGTTCCTCACAGTTCCATAAGTTGCACAATTCAAGAAGCAGATATAGGCCCATTCGGAGTCTAGTGGAGGTTCTCTATCTTTTCATGAAATACACATTTTCATTGAAAGTGTTTGTATTGTTAAAGAGGCTAGCTCTCTGTGGTCTAAGATCAATGATCCCCTGGAACAACCCTATCTAATTATCCCTAATATTCTAATATTATCATATAGAGGGTTTGGATTTCAACCATGAAAATTTAATGAGGCACTCACGCCCAGACCATGAGAAGCCTCAGTAAAGAGGAAATAACACTAAAACCTCAGGAGTTTAGGTGTAATAGTTGTTCATTTTATCTCATAGATTGAAGAATTTTATAACCACCACAATAAAATTTTAAATAGTTCCTAATTCTAAGATGTTTATATCATATTGCACTGTCAAATTTCTCCCCAAACCAGGGCTTTCTATAGATTTTTATGGATGTATTATAAATACTTATTTCTATTAATTGATTGAATCATTTTCCATTTCTAAGGGCAATACGTTTCTTTGAGTGAGCGGTCCAAGAGCATATGTATAAACAACTCCAGATGAAACTTTACATACTCCTATATTTCAGACTTGAAATTCTCAGGACATCATTTCTGTTACAATCAACTGCTTGAACAAGCTATAAAGGTGGGAAAAATTAAAATAGAATTCAAAAGTATTTGTTCATGTAACATACAAGATGACCAGGAAAAGGAAATATCAACATTAACAGTATGGACAAAATAGAAAAATGCAAGTGAGGTAAATGTTTATATAATGGTTATATTCACTATGAATCACACACACATATATATCACTTACATATACATTTGCAATAAATGAATAAAACTGGAATGCTGTCATTAAGATCATCATTTAATAATTTCATATTTATATTTTTAATTTGATGCTGAAGATACATTCTGAGAAACTTATCACTTGGTGATTTTATTTTTGTGAGTATCATTGAGAATAACTTAAGGAAACCTAGGTGTTATATCCTTATCTATGTCTAGGCAATCTGACCATCTTACTGCTGAATGTAGCAGAGGATTTTGTATATGTGGAAGTCACGATGAATAAATTGAGTGTATTCAAACGCCGTATGACACAGTTAGGGGATGCAGTAAAGTGAATATTTCTGAATGCATTCTTAGATTGCACAACCAATTGTTTTACAAGCCACTTTAATGCTTATATGTAGGAGTGCCACTAAAATAGCAATAACATAGAATAATACATTGCAAACTAGTAATATACTCACTTACTATTGTTACCAATTACCTAAGGTAAATACTTTCATGCAATAACATGACTGGAATCACAGTAGGTTTGTTTACACCATAAACGTCTGAACGACAGATTGCACTGCAAAATTGTAATGTCTGCAGCATCGCTAAGTGATGAGGACTCCTTAGCTCCCTCCTTGTAATTCTTATGAGGTCCTCCTTTTGTTTACAGTCAGTTAGTGAGAAAAATGTTCTTATGTGATGTAGGAGCATATAACTATATTTAAAAAATGAACATGAAAAGAAGAGTATAAAAGTAAAAAAAAAAAAAAAGCCATGTCTCAAAAATTTAAACATGTGATGAAATTCAGAGAATTAACAACCAACCATACATATATAAAAAGATGTATCTGAACAATTTTGGCAGATCATACCAACATTAGTTTCCCATTTGTTACATTATACTCTGAAAAAAAAAATAACATTTACAGAAAACAGATCACAATATAACCTGACATAAAACAGGATATTGTTATTATCCTTTACAAATGAAAATGAATTTAAAATGATCTTAAATAAGAAAAGAATGTGGCCTGGCGCTGTGGCCTAGCAGCTAAAGTACTCCCCTTGAAAGCGCTGGGATCTCATGTGGGCGCCGGTTCTAATCCTGGCAGCTCCCACTTCCCATCCAGCTCCCTGCTTGTGGCCTGGGAAAACAATCGAGGATGGCCCAATGTCTTGGGGTCCTGCATCCGTGTCGGAGACCTGGAGCAAGTTCCTGGTTCCTGAATTTGGATCAGCACAGCACTGGCTATTGCAGTCACTTGGGGAGCAAACCATCGGACGGAAGATCTTCCTCTCTGTCTCTCCTCCTCTCTGTATATCTGACTTTGCAATGAAGATAAATGAATCTTTAAAGAAACAAAACATAAAAGAACGAGTAACTAAATCCACTCTGCACATAAAGCAAGAGACTATTCACTGCATACAATGTAGAAAAACATTCAAAGGGCTGGCATGATGGTGTAGTTGACTAATCCTCTGTGTGCACATCAGCATCCTATATGGGTGTTGGTTTGTGTCCTAGCTTCTCCACTTCTGATATCGTTTCCTGCTTATGATCAGAGAAAGCAGAGGAGAATGTTTCAAAGCTTTGTGACCTAGTACCAAAGGTACTACATTAGTAGTAAAACTAAAAACTAAAAACTAAAAGGAATCTTGTGGCTCCTGACTTCAGATTGACTTGGTTTATTCCCAGCCAATGCAACCACTTGAAAAATGAACCCGCAGATGAAAGATATCTCTATTTGTCTCTGTAAATTTTCCTTTCAAATAAAAATAAATAAATATATAATAAAGAGATAGACATCCAAGTCATAGCATTAAGTGAAAATCTATGCACGTAAAAAAATAAATCAATATAAATATTATTATTAGGGAGAATTATGTTATATGTTTATTGCATAAATACAAATACTAAAAATATTCTGAAAGATACACACAACTGCATAAGAGTGGTATTTGATGATTTTATATTTACAGTTGCATGTTGCAAGTAGGGAAACAGTTTTTAGCATGGAGGCAACATATCTAGAATCCTGCTGCAATAAATTCACCCAGGCCGTATCATTAACAGATAAGTAAGGGAAGATAAGGCAAGTGGTAATCCTGCTTATTATGCTCCTTCCATACTGTAGATTACAAATAATAAGGTCCTTCAGGGGAATAATTGACAATCACAAATGAAGAGGAGAATATAAATGGATATGAGAAGCAATGTGGTGGCACAATTTTAACAACTGAACGATTTATGCATTATGTGATTCAGAATTCCCATGCTCTCCCTCTGTGATTCATAATGCAAGTAGTTAAATTCAATAATGATAGAGATACAAGCTCTAATGAAGGCCAAGAGAATATAAGATCCTCAGAGAAGAGGAAAAGGGAGTTGAAATGTATCAAGGTGGATATGAAGCAATTAAGTAAGATTTGTGTAGTAGTTTATTTGCATGTGAATAAACATACATAATCAATAGTTAAAAATCCAGTAGAAGAGATTTTGTTGTTACTGAATTTGCATTTCCCAAATTTATGACTATTTATACTTTGCAATGATACATCTTACATATCATTTTGGTTACACCATTATGTCCACCTAGATGACCAAACATTATGATATTCTGTGTATTTCTGGAAGAAAATTTTTGCTTGAAATGCTGAAATGTTTTTGGTTGGCATTGAAATAAACACTTAAGTTGTGAGATTTGAGGGAAGTTGGTTTCCCTCCACATTCGAGGCTTGAATTGATCTTCCCTTTGAAAAAGGAGTTCTTCAAGGGAAGGTGTTCTTCATCAGAAAGCTAGCCGACTCCGAGTGCAGGTTTTAAGCTTGTCAACCTCCATAACTGCATGAGTCAGTTCTTCAAAATTTAATCTCTCACTCTCAATACACAAATATATACACTTCCTGCTGTTTCTGTTTTGTTTCTGTTTTCTGAAGAACATTAACACAACTATGTCTCTCTTTTTTTTTTTTTTTTTGTTCAATACAATCAGAATTCATGGTCTCATTTCTCTTTGGAGAAACAAATGAGTCCAATGGCGCCACACTAATCTAGTTTTGATTTTAATTTTCTGTATTCCATTTAAACATGGTTACTTCAATGACTTCATTGTGTGTATGCTGAACATAGCAAGTATCTGTATCCAGAACTCAAATTATACTGAGGACTTATTGTCTATCTAATGAAAAAACACTATCATATTAGCTTGAAAGATGTAGTGATTGCTATATTCTGACTATATTTAAAATTACATGTTTAGCATATTAATCACCATTTTGTCAAATGAAAGCTCTCATTTCTGGAGTTTCTTGTGATTTGAGTCAGTAGGCTATTTTTCTCCTTCTTGCTATTTGTGGGCAGTTTTATCACTTTTGATTAATATTTAGTATTTTACAATGAAGAGTTAACATTAAGATAAACAATATTTTAATAGACCCTTCACTCTTGTTATCATGTCAGGTCATGTGGTCATTTTTAACACTCAATGTGATCAGTACTTAAGCTGAGTTTGAATGTTCTTGTCAGCATAGCTGCTTTCAGAGAAATCTGAGTTTTAGTAACTCTTACTGAGAAGTTTCTACTTGTGAATCATGGAAGAAAAGGTGCTGAAAAGTTTTTTCTTAGTGTTCCTATGAGGCAACTCTTGGCAGTCTTTCTGCTTGCACCAATGATAGCAGGTTCATTTTGTGTTCTTCCAAACCCCCATAGGTAGATCGTTGTGGCCTGCTCTTCAGGATGGCATTTGTACAATGTTCTTAATGTTCTTGTGCTTCCTGGTTCAGCCTCTGTTTTAGGCAAACTCAGCGGGCTTGTGTTTAGTGGTAGAATTTGTTAGCTTGCATTTCCTGACGCTGCTTAGGACAGAAAATGCTGGCTGGTATCCCTAGGAGATTTGGGCATGCAGTAGTTTTTGACACTTTCTCAAGCAACAGAGATTGTTTACTTAAATATCTGACTGCAGAGTCTTCAGTCTGAAAATATTTCTTCTTTGCTCAAGGAAAAATCCTTAAAGTTGTGGATTTGACTCCCACCTAATATCATGATGGAAGAGCTAGGGATGCAAGCTCTTACTGGTTCTTGCCCTGCCCTCAATTTTTCTCACAAGGCAGACCCCTCCCCCCTTGATGTAATACATACACATTGACATATAATTGTTCATATGAAAATGAGTTTTATTTTTATTCAGTTGATGTCAATAAATTCCTTGAGGAACCAGCCACAGGTGAAAATGAAGGGATGTTTCTAATACACTCAAAAGGGTATTGGCACTCAATCCAATTTATTTTGTTTGCTTGACTTGTGAACTCATATTTCTATCATCACATATTTTGGCTTTATGGATTCTCTGTGTCAATAAGGTGGAAGTGATGTTTTCCAACAATTTTTAAAAACCTAGGAGCTGACATTGTGACTTTAAAGTTAAGCCACAGAATGCAACATCAGCATTGCTTATGGGTGCTTCTACACTGTGCTAAGGGTACTGGGAATGCAGTGAAGGATAACCCAAGTACTTACACACATGACACTCTTGTGAATGACCCACGGAAAACTGCTGCCTCCTGGATGTTTGCTTCAGTCTGACCCAGCAATGGCCATTGTGGCAATTTGGATAATGATCCAGATTATGGAAAGTCATTCTTTCTCTCTTTCTCTGCACACACACACACACACACACCTCTCCATCTGTAACTCTGCCTCTCCAACAAATATGTTATATTTCTTAAGGCAGTTTTATACTTTAAACATATTATCTCACTGGAGTAGACATTTATTCTAGTGGTTTAGACCATATTAAATCCTGATATTCTTTCCTCAGAGTACCTGAATTATAGTCTGAATTCCAGTTTGCTGTCAATGACTCTGGGAGGGAGCTAATAATGGCCAGTGTCTATGTCGTGCCACCATGTTGGAGACAGGGATTGGCTTTTAGCCAGACCCAGATCCACCTGTTGTGTGCAGTGACATGTCAGAATGAAACTTTGTCTGAATTTGTGCCTGTCTCCTAAATAAATAAATAATACAAAATAAATAATAATAGTAATGTAAATAAATAATAAGATATATAGCCAGGATGATTGTTATGGCATAGTGAGTCCAGCTGTTCATTGGGATATGCACATTAGATACTGGGGCACCAAAGATCAAGTCCAGCTCTACATCCTCTACTTCCAATCCAGTATTCTGCTATGAATCTAGGAAACAGGAGATGATGGTTAATGCATACTTAAATCCCTGTCTTTCATCTTAATGATTTTGAACTTGGAGTTGCCAGTTGCTGGATTCTGTGTGACCAATTTTAGAGACTTGGAAACAAAACTTGCGAATGGAAGATTCTCTCTCTTATTCTGTTGTATGCATGTGTGTGTGCCTCTCTCTTTTATCTGCCTTTCAAGGAAACGAACATTAAACTACTACATATTTACTATAAATGCACATTTTTTAATATGATTTTGAACCCAAGTGAAAACCTAGTGAGGCCAGCACTGTGGTAGAGTAATTTAAACCTCAACCTGTTAAACCTCTGCCTGTGATGCAGGTGTGCTATATGGGTGCTAATTCCAGCCCTGGATGGAATGGTCCACTATGGCTGGTCCACTTCCAATCAGCGCCTTCCTAATGTGCCTAGGGAAGCAGAGAAAGATGGGCTAAGTCTTTATAGTCTTGTACCCTCTGGGGAGACCTAGAAGAAGTTCCAAGCTTCTGGCTTGGGACAAGCTCATCTCCAGCCACCACAGCCTTTTGGGAGTGAATCAGAGAATGGGGATTTCTCTCTCTCCTTCTGTCTCCTTCCTTCTCTGTAGATCTTTCAAATATTAATAAATAAATCTGAGAAGAAAAGAACTGGCATTCCATTTACTTATTTACATTTATTGCTACAAGTTGTTTTAACTTTAATTTTTTCTCAAAGACCACCTTTATCATTCATTTATATTTCCCACAATAGCAGAATTACTGAGATTTAAAATGCTATCATTGACTGCTGTTTGCTGATACAATGAACAAACCATAATGACTTATCATTGGTAAACATTTTGAAAACTTCCTGGGAGTGGATGGTGAGATCACAATATATGTCTATGCTATACTATAATTACTGTGATGTGGCTGTTTTATATATTCAAGGCATATTCTCTTCCTTGAATATATCTACAAAGAAATGCCATTGTTCTTCCTGCACTCCTTAGATTTTACTTTCACTTTTTACTGAAAATGTCCTTTGCACACAAGTCGAAGAGAAATTTGAGAAAATTAAGACTAAACCAGCAATGGAGATACATCTCTTTTTGTTTAAGATTTATTTTGTTTTTTTATCTCAAAATCAGATAGAGGAGACAGAGAGAAAGATCTTCTGTCCTATGATTCACTGCCCAAGTGACCACAACAGCCGGTGCTGTGCCAATCTGAAGCCAGGATCCAGGAACTTCTTCCAGGTCTACCACATGGGTGCAGGGTCCCAAGGGTTGGGGCCGTCTTTGACTGCTTTCCCAGGCCACAAGCAGGGAGCTGGATGGGAAGTGGGGCTGCCGAGATTAGAACTGGCTCCTGTATGGGATCCTGGTGCGTTCAAGGCGAGGACGTTAGCCACTAGGCCACTGAGCCCCGCCCAACAGATACATCTTAAATCACAATTCTCTGGGATGTTTATCTATAAAATCTTAGTAAATTGAGTGTCTGTGCTCAACAAATGGATTACACAAAATATAAAACATAAAGATAATATCCCAGAAATAACTGTACATTGTTATCATTGTATAAGTACTTTTTCAAGCCTTTTTAAATGACTATTTGGATTAACATTTTATACTTGCACATTTTAAGAGGTACAATACAATATTTCTATATGCATACATACTGATACAATAGATAAATCAACTTGTCGTTACTTGTTTTATCTTTATATTTTGGCCTACTAAACACTATTTCTCTGCTTTGTACAGAATATACAGTCGCACGAGCCATCGTCATTACTCCTTACTGCAAATCATCAGAACCATTGTGTCTCATCTGCTTTATTTTGATCATCTTTATTCAGGTTCCCTACCCACTTCCACCTCCATTCCTAGCCTCTAGCAATGACTATTTAAAAATTGAGTGACTCATACACATATAATATTAGTTGAAATGCCCCCATATGAAAGACTACATGTAGCATTCAAATTTCTGTAACTGGCTTCCTTTAAATTAACAAGAACAACCCGTTCTGAATATACACCACATTGTCTTTATTCATTCATCCATCAAGACACATCTAAGGTGATTTCTTATCTTGGCTATTGGGAAAAGAGTTACAATGAATTTAGGAATGCAGGCATCTCATCTTTCATTTGCTAAATTCACTTCCTTTGCAAGTATACACAGAGATAAGAAATATGAGTCATCTGGAGGATACATTTATGTAAGTATATTTTTGTATATGTATGTATATATATAACACTTAAAACCGTGGTACAGTGTCTACTCTTCAGCACATGTCATTTGTTGTGTTGAAAAACAGCATTCCCATTTAGAGTTCTCTGGGCCTGAAGGAATTCAAATGTAGTTTCATGTTTGAATTTTCTTCCACAGATAATTTATTTTACTCTTGCCACACTGCGTTCCTAGCTTTTATAGTCACAAAAATATTGGCAGTAATTTCACAAATTAGCTTAGTAATAAGTCACTTCTGTATGCAGCAAGATAATGACTTTCAGTGACTCCTATTTTATTTCAAAGTTTGGAAACTTATTAATGTTATTCTCTCCATTGCCTGACTATAATTTTTGTCATCTTTTTCAGCAAAGACGTGTAAGATTTTAGTTCTCAATTAAAGGCCATCATACTGTAAAGAGCGCTCAAAATAACAGTGGGGTTCAAAAATGACATTAATATATTAATGAATATAAACTTTCTCAACATTTAAAAAGCATAAAAGAAATAAGTCAAGTTTAAAAGCTCATGGATTGAGAATAAAGGATTTAGAGTTACAGGTGCATTCTTATCAATATTTTGGAGTATTTGAAACAATTGCACTCAGTTACTGCTTAAATGTTTTGTAAAATCCAGTAGTAAAGATCTCAAGATCTGAACTTTTCTTTGTCATGTGATATTACTGCATTCTCAAACTCAACAATTGTTATTATTTTGTTTAAATTTACTATAATTTTTATTTAACATAGGCTATGTTAATAAATTAGTTTACAGACTCTTCATAATGTAGATTTTGAAAGCATAGAGTTATTCATAGTATTTTCTAAGAAGCTTTTAATTTTTCTTAAATTAAAATAGCAATGACTTTGTGTCCATTTCTTTTGTATTTGAATGTTTTCTATTTTTTCTTTATTAATCTTAATAAACTTTTCTGCTTATCTTTTTTCCTTTTGTTGAGCTTTTTAACTAATTTTTAAAATTTAAGTTTCAATCATTTTAGATTTAATTCTGAGTACTTTCCACAGGGCAATTTGGGATTTGGCAAGTTTTATTTTTTTCTAAGTCTTTGGGATGAAGCATATGATTGCCTACTGAATATATTTGAACCTCCCTCCTGATATCATTTCTTTAACCTCCACTAATTTCAATATGTGAGCTTCAATTTATTTATTGTAATAACTTGTGATTTCCTTTTGAATATTTTCAATTATCAGAGTAGTAGAGTTTTTATTTTCATGCATTTTTAATTTTTTTTCTTGTTTTTATTTCTATTTTTATTTGTAGTCTAAGAAAATAAGTAGGTTGATTTCTAATCTTTTTAAAGCTACTGAGACTTTATATGTGAGTCAATATATGGTTTTCCTAGGAAATATTCTGTGTTTTTTTTTTTTTTAAGATTTATTTATTTTTATTGCAAAGCCAGATATACAGAGAGGAGAAGAGGCAGAGAGGAAGATCTTCCATCCTATGATTCACTCCCCAAGTGAGCGCAATGCTCGGAGCTGCGCTCACCCAGAGCCAGGAGCCAGGAACTTCTTCCAGGTCTCCCACGTGGGTGCAGGGTCCCAACACGATGGGCCATCCTCCACTGCTTTCCCAGGCCACAAGCAGGGAGATAGATGGGAAGTGGGGCTACCGGGATTAGAACCGGGGCCTATCTTGGATCCTGGTGCACTCAAGGCAAGGACTTTAGCCCCCAGGCCATCATGCCGGGCCCTGTTTCTTCTACTTAATTCTCATTTTCCATTCTAGAATTGTGATCGACAATACTTAGTACTCCAATACTAGTCAGCAACATTGAGTTATATTTTTCAGAAAATAACAAATGATGATTTGAAAGCATTAAGTTCCTTTTGTCATGAAAAAGTGATGCTAGAAGTATAGGTACTGATGCTCATCATACATTCAAACCTCTAATTCCTAGTTCTCTTTTGTCATTTGTATTGATATTTATTTTTCAATTTAAAAAATTCTCATGTTAATGTGATGCAAAGAGGAAAGATTTAATTTTGTTCCTAAATATAGTTTAAAGTATTTAATGATACTTTCCATCCTCCTATCCTCCCATCCTCTCTCCTTAAAAAAAAAAAAAAAATGAAAAGATGGTATCTGCTCATTCGAAAGTTACAGAGTAGAGGGTGAGCTTCTACTGGAATTGGATCAAGGCAAAGCCTGGAGTCTCGATCTCTATCTATGCTTCCAAGTATGTAGTAACTGCCTAGGTAACGGGCTATTCTCTTCTGCTTTCCCCAGCACACAGGGAAAGAGCTTCGTTGGAAGCAGAGCAACCTTGACTTGATCTTGGGTTAATGAGAGATCACAACTTTACAGGGTGTGACCAAAACTGTTGTATCACAATATTTGCCAGATAATAGGATGTATTTAAATTGCATTGGAATTCAATGTTCAATATTACACCAAATAGTGAGTTCAAGAAGTTTAAACAAATATTTTATAATTGTTTTTATACATTTTCATCAAAGCAATTGGTCTCTTTGTAAGGGAGAAATAGAAAATAGGGGTGCATATCAAGTTTCACTACCACAAACCCAGGTTTCTTCAGCATAAGCAATTATGTATTTGCTAATCTCTTATTTACGGATTTTGTTGACATGAACCAAAGGGATGAACTTAGAGTGGCTGATGTCGCCTCCTCCAAAGTTTGTGTCATTATCAGACCCTTACAGAGAGTGAGGGGAATAACTGGACAGCATTGTTCAGCATCCTGTAGTTAGGCATGTGTTCTTCATAGCGCATGAGGCGGCACAGCTATAAGAACATGAGGAGAGCTACCTGGGCAGTTAAGATACAGCAGTACATCTCTCTATGCTCAGATAAAAGAAGAAATCTCTATGAAACATGTAAATATTTCTTTACAGTATGAAACTAGATTTTCTAAATGTGCCTATAACTGTCATGTCATAATATATTGAAACAGCAGAAAGTTAAACTTGTTCATGTTAATAAGGAAGTATACTACTGTGATAATAAGGGTAAATGATGGGAATAAAAACGTACATGGAGAAAGGGGAGGATGAAGAATTAACATGTATAGGTACAAAACTGTATACTGGAAAATAAAAAAAAAAGATAAATAAATACAAAAACGTGGAGAGCAAAACCCAACCACAACTTATCCCCACATTTGGTCTACCTGACTTTGCAACTGTCCCTCAGCCGGGTTAAGTCAGATCTAGAGTTAATGACAAAAGGTGCTTAAAGATGCACTGCAAAACCAGATTTGGACCATTACCATTATCAATTAATGCAGTGGCTGAATATATCTGTTTTAAAATAAACTGTATGTATACTGAGGGAAATAAATGAAAGGAGGAAAAAAATTCATGCAACATTGTTTTTGACATAATCCTTAGTGTATAAAGCTTAATTATAGTTTTAAGCACTTAGTTTTTTCCTAAATTTACTTGATAATGAATACATTTTATTTTACATGATATACACGGGGACTTCCAAAAGTTAATAGAAATGTATAATAAGAAGGCTTGCATAGGCCTTTTAAAATCCTTGCATGGCTCACATAATGTGCATTTTCCATGAAGATGTTGAAACCCTCTTGTAAGCATAAATTTCAACATTCTTCACTTAGTAATTAATATAACTTAATTCCACTTACTTAAATTTCTTAAATTTCCCTCTTATTATCCCTAGAAATGATTATTCTATGGAATGAAACCAGTGAAAATCCTATTCTGAGCTTTTCTCCACAGCTCCTCCTGGTTAGCCTTCCTAAATAAAAATTCCATCTTGCATTTCTTTTCACTAAACTCTTCAAGGACTTCCCGTGGTTACCTCATAAAGAAAAACCCTGAGCATCTGTGGTTAATGCAATTTTAATTAAAAATTTGAATGATATTGGAGTTATTAGAAATCATTAGGATAATGCCAGATTTAGCTTTCCTAATCCTTATGAAACCAGATAATGCTCTTTGTGGGGAAGTATTCCTATGCTACTGTCCCTCACATGATATAAACAGGTGACATCCGATTTACACTGATCAATGCATTTTTGTTTCTCAGCTACATCTTGATGTCTTAGAATCTATGGCTTTTTTTTTTAAAAATAAACTACATCTAGTTATTAATGAGTGTAATTAACAGGCAATGAATGGTTTACAAGTACTAAGAGATAATCAAAAAGGGCAAGATGATCCAAGACATAGAATAAAAGTAATCTCAGGATGAATGCTTTCAAAGTACCACTTGAGATGCTCTCATTCCATGCTGCCATGCCTTTATTCAACCTCTAGCTCTGTACTGATTTCAGAAAGATAGATAGTTATCCAGCCATGAGTCTAGTGATTTGCTCCTGCCACCCAGGTGGTGATTCAGTTTCTGACTTTGACCTTTAGTCTTATGTATCCTGTATTCTTGGATTTTGTGGCCACTTGGGGGATAAATCAATGGATAGGATCTCTCTTTCTCTCTCTCTTTCTTTCTCTCCCTCCCTCACTACTTGCCCTACCCCATGTAGCTCTGTCTTTTCAAATGAATAAATCCAAAACATACTCATTACATGAATATATATTACTATATAGGAAATTTGAATCATGAAAAAAAGGAAAATAATAAGCTGGCATCTGTCAATGACCTGGGTAGAAGTTGAAAACCAAAAGAAGCCACGGATACAGACAACAGTGTATAGGGAAAAGATAACAAAGTTTGAATCACGATAATGTTACATGGAAACTAAAGTTACATGGTAATAAATGCAGCTAATGCAAGAATAAAAGCTAAACAAATATGGCAAAAACCACTGGTCTTGAATATTTCACAATTGGAGATGAGAATGTGGAGATGTGGCTTCTATTCAAAGTAGTTGTATAAGTGTGGGCCAAAAATTTTCCAGGCCTATTCTTCCCATTCTGTGAAGGGAGGAAATTTGATCATTCAGCCATTAAATATATAGTATTCTTCTGTTAGAAATAACAGATTTTTATCAATATATTAGCTACATAGACTTTCATTAACAGGTAATGATTATGGATGTAAAATTGTACCTCTTCCCGATTCATTCCAATTATTGTGGGTTTTAAAACGACACCCCTCACTTCTAAATCCCATGTTTTGTTACTGAAGTTCACCCCTTCAAAACAGAAAGCACGTTCTGAGGTAAAATATCTCTCTCATTCTTACATTTCTAAATCATAGCAGAGCTGAAAGTTATTTTGCATATAGAAAACTAAGGAATGGTAGCCTTATCTTCACCCATGAGTGAAGAAATGAAAAACAAAACAAAATACTCTTGGTCAGGTGATGTCACTGTGTGATCCATGAGCCAGCAATGAATTCGACAGGAGAAAAGAATTTATTTGGAAGCAATTAAAATAAAACCATTAAAACATGTGGTAATATGGAAATTTTGAAGATGTTGATCCTACCAATTTATGAATATGATCTTTTCTCCATTTTTCAATGTCTTGCTCTAGTTTTTTTTAATGTTCTATAGTTTTCATCATAGAAGTCTTCCACATATTTAGTTTGTTTAATTCCTAGGGATTTAAGATTTCTCTCCACTATTTAGAAAGGGACTGTACTTACAATTTCTCAACCATGGAATTATTTGTGTACACTAATGCCAATAATTATGTTTATTAATTTTGTATCCTGCTACCCTGCCAAAATCTCTTATGAGTTCAGGTAATCTCATCACCAAATCTTTTGGTTATACTAAGTGGAGAATCATGTCATCTGCAAATAAAGATAATTTCAATTCCTTTTTCAAATTTGAATTTCTTTAACTTCTTTTTCTTGACTAATAGCTCTGACACAGGCTTCCAACACTATATTGAAGAGTAGTTTTAACAATGGGCGCCCTTGTCTAGATCTACATCTTAGGGAAAGAGCTCCTGATCATTCCATTTGATTGATGTTGGTGATTTTTTTCTTTTAATTTGTTTATTCCTTTGATTATGTTATGGGATGTTCCTTCTATGCCTATCTTGCTTAAGATCCTTTTTTTTTTTTTAGGTTGACCCAACTCTGCTTCAAGCTTTTTGATTTTTTTTCTCTGTTGTGATAGAAAATATCTTCCAATTCTGAAATTCTTTCTTCTGCTTTATTCATTCCATAATTGAGACTTTCCATTGTGTTTTTAATTTGCTTTACTGTGTTCTTAATTTCTAACATATGAACTTTCATGTGATTCATTGCTGCTATTTCCTGTGTGACATATTCCTTAAATTCCTTGAACTCTTATGTGTACTTCTCATTGTTTTTCAGAAGCTTTATAATGAGTTTTCTAAATTCTGTGTCTCCCATTTTCTCAATGTCTTCCTCGGTTAACCCTGTGAGTGATAGAGGTTTTTGCTCCTTTGCCAGAGAGTCTTCAGTAATATTCATTGTGCCTCTGTCTCTTCTTTCACCTTTGGTCCCTGCAATTCTGGTTGGCAGATTCTTCTCCTTAGTTTAGGTTTCTGTTACCCACAGGGTACAGTTTAATTTTATGATCAAGCAGTGTCCTGGATTAGGAAAATATCAGCTGTCCTAACTGAGTTGTCAACAATACTGATCTTGTTGATGTCTGCTGTTTGTTAAGTCTGAGAGCCACCTGGAGCTATTTTTGGTGGAGCCTGTAGAGTGCCACCATGGAACTGTTCTTTTTCTGAGTGACTGTGCACTGCACTGATTTGGAAGTAATTTTGCTCCCAGTTTAGCATTTGCACAGCTTGTTTGTTTTCACTGAACTCTCACAGTGTCTGGCCCCATGAAGACGGTACCTGATTGTTACTAATTTAGCACGTGCAGTTTATCCTTGATCTTTCTGTTTTCTCAGCCCTCGTCCATCTGCACAAGACAGCACCTGGCAGGGCACTGATGAAGATACAGGACTGCTGGCTGTGAGATCCAGGGACCAGAGACCCCGCAAGGATGACAAGCTGGTGCTGCTTTCCCTGTGGGATCAGCTCAGTGCAAATAGCTAGAAATGAGCCCAATATGGGCTATCCCTTCAAGTTCGTACTCTCTACCTCACTACATAAGGTGGAACCCAATCTGGCACTATTGAAAGTCTGTGCTGTTAGATTCACCCTGGCTTGGACTACCCCTTGGAGTTCATTGCTCCTTCTCTGCTCATTGTTGTTTCAAACAAATCAGCAGGACAGGGAGTGTTTTTCCTGTATTCGCTTCCCAAGCTGCCAGTGAACTCCTGCTCCCACGTGGCTGCTGCATGTGCTGTGGCTGCTGCTGGAGCCTGGATCACCAGTCCGAGATGTTGTTCGCCACCTGCTGGTGGGTTTTCTGGAACGCTGCTCTGCCTTTGCCGCTTCTTCCCCCTGTTCAGGGGTTTCCAGGTGTCCCCCTGACAACTGCCTGTTCTCTACCTTTTGTGGGAATCTGCACCTTGTGCTTCATCCTATCAAATGGCTTTTTGTAATCCCAATCCTATCAACCCTATACTGCCATCTTGCCTCTCCCATTCCTTCTTAAAGGTGATTTCATCTGGTTCTTAATCCCCTTTTGCTTGAAAGAATTATTATAGTACAAGTTTGTGCAAGGTTTCTAGAATTTTTTAGTTTATGTTTGTCTGAAAGCATGTGCTATTACGCATTGAATATAGATAGATAGATATTTAATCATGTATACCTGAATATAAATATTAAAGAACATGACAACTGAAGTTAAATTTTTAAACAGATTTAAATGCTTATAGTACCTTCTAAGAAAAAACTTGGCATCTATTAAAATAATTACAAAAAATATTCATTTAAGTTGTTTTAATGAAACAAAAATTACTTTTTAAGTTTTATTTCACTTGGGTTTGTACATTAAGACTTATTTTCATTTTAATAAACACTGTGAAATTATATTCACAAAAACCACCTTTAAATTATACCAAATAGAAATGCTAAGGAAATGAATCAAAGTGGGACCTAGAGGCTACAATTTCACTTGAAATAAATTTGGAAATTTGTTGCACTACAGAGGGAGTTCCATCACAGAAACTATGACAATAAGGTATAGTTTCAATTATTTTAAAGGCAGGTACATTTTCACAAACATTGCCAAATTAAGTCAAATGGAATAAGGATTGTATTTCCTACAAAATAACATATTATAGTCATTATTAAAAATATATGTTATACTTTAATTTCATAGTAACTCTTCCATTGCAACTGGATTCATACTGACATAAAATATAAGTGGCTTTAACACTAGCCTTAAAGTCTTACTGCTATAGTCATAAGGCTTCTCTTAAAATTTTACTGAATTTAAAACAGCAGACACATCAGGTTTCTTTCAATCATATGTGAAAATTTACAATACCACACCTTAACACCAGCATGGAAATGAATCAATATAAAAAGATACATGTATAGGTCTGGTGGTGTGGCCTAGTGGCTAAAGTCCTCTCCTTGTAACGCCCCGGGATCCCATATGGGCACCTGTACTAATCCCAGAAGCTCCACTTCCCATCCAGCTCCCTGCTTGTGGCCTGGGAAAACAATCAAGAATATCCCAAAGCCTTGGGACCCTGCACCCATGTGGGAGACCCAGAAGAAATTCCTGGCTCCTGGCTCCGGATTGGCATAGCATTGGCCATTGCACTCACTTGGGGAGTGAATTATCGGACGGAAGATCTTCCTCTCTGTCTCTCCTCCTCTCTGTATATCTGACTTTGCAATAAATAAATAAATCTTTTTAAAAAAATATATGTAAAATAAATAATGTTCATTAGCTCATTTTTTTCTATAAAAGGTTGTGTTAAGATAGCTACATAAATAAAATGGGTAAACCTTTACTAAAATTTTATCTAGTGAACCATGAAATGTCTTCATTTGATGGGTGAGATATGCATGCGGTGTCATAACTGTAACAAACTGAACATGAAAAAGCCAAATTTAGAGCTCAGTAAATCCAGGGAATTATTTTAAAGCCTCTGAATATTAATCTTTACGTAAGTCTGTGTCAAACTCTGAAAGAAAGAAAATAAATAATCAGCTAAAAGTACTAATTAAATTTCTTAATTTCTTAAGAATACTTTTTGAGAAATGAGAAAAGAACATACTTTGTAATGTAGTAAGACATTGTGTTTCATTCTAAGGTCATGCAGGTTAGTGAAGCAGAATCTGTGTCCTTCTGGATCTCAATCTTGATTGAAGAAAACAGATATGCAGTTGCAATTGATATGTTGTATTTCAACATACTAATCAGTATGCTATAGTGAGGGCTTGGTGATGTGGCTGGAACTAAGACATGTGAAAAAAGGTAATAGCTCTTTTCAAAACTCATTTGCAAATTAAGCAGGAGAAAGATGACTATGTGATGGGAACAATCAAAGTAGACTGTACCAAATTTCCATGGTATTCTTGAAAAATTGCAGAACATTTTGCATGACTAGTAAACGAAGACACTGAGCCAGCTGGCATAGGAAGGAATGACACACATTGGCTTCACTCAATAAAGTACCATGATTGGTGTAAACCCTTTAAATTGCTAAATAACATTAAAACACTTAAATAACTGTTTCTCAGAAGCAAATGCCATTTCTCCAGAGTCATTGGGGGTGCAACATATTTAACCACTGATTGTTTATTATGTTTGCACAGTTTTTCAAGATTTATTTATTTTTATTGGAAAGGCAGAGTTACAAAGAGAAGGAAAGACAGAAAGATCTTTCATCTGTTGGGCAATTTCCCCAGTAGCCACAAAAGCCAGAGCTGAGCCAAATAGAAGCCGATAACCAGGAACTTCTTCTGGCTCTCCCATGTGTATACAGGGGTCTGGGGTCATCCTCTGCTACTTTCCCCTAACACAAGCAGGGAACTGAATCAGAAATGCAGCATCTTGGATACTAGCCAGCACTTGGAGGTAGAGGATTAGCACAGTGAGACACTAAGATGCCGGATCCTAAGTTTGCATGTTTACTGTTGTGAATGATGAACAAATACAATCTCTTAGATACTGAATTTAGGGAAAATTACGTTTGGTAAAAACATTTATTCACTTTTATTTGAAAGGCATATTTACAGAGAGAAGGAGAGAGAGAGAGAAATTTCCACCCACTGGTTCACTCTCCAAATGACCACAGCTTTTTAGAGCTGTTTCAATCTGAAATCTGGAGCCAGGAGCTTTTTCTGTCTCCCACATGGGTACAGGGGTCAAAAAGATGAGCCATCCTCCTTTACTTTCCCAGATCAGAAACAGGGAGTCATATCAGAAGTGAATCAGCTAGGACATGAATGGGCACCTTAGGGGATGATGATGCTTCTTGCAGAGACTGCCAGTGTCATTACATTTATAAACATGGACATCACATGTATATAGAATTCTGAGAACTCATTGTTAGCTAAAGGAAGATAGGTGTACCTTAGCACTGATTTAGAAAAAATGTGTAGGGCCCGGCGCGGTGGCGCAAGTGGTTAAACGTCCTCGCCTTGCACGCCCGGGATCCCGTATGGGCGCCGGTTCTAATCCCGGCAGCCCCGCTTCCCTTCCAGCTCCCTGCCTGTGGCCTGGGAAAGCAGTCGAGGACAGCCCAAAGCTTTGGGAACCTGCACCCATGTGGGAGACCCGGAAGAGGCTCCTGGCTTCGGATCGGCATAGTATCGGCCGTTGCGCTCACTTGGGGAGTGAATCATCGGATGGAAGATCTTCCTCTCTGTCTCTCCTCTCTGTATATCCGCCTTTCCAATAAAAAAATAATAAAAATAAATCTTTAAAAAAAAAAAAGAAAAAATGTGTAAACTACCTGATTCTATGAGGGGTATACAGAGCACATGCACAGAGCACCTTAAAGAAAATACTAGAAAGGTAAAAATAAAATATATATTAGTATGTCTTAATAGCATGTTTCTCAGATGTTGATATGTATTATAGCTACTAGCTAATACAATGTTATCAGCATTAATCCCAAAGTTTTTGCTTTATGTAACTTTTATTTTCTTTGTATTTTGGTGTAATTTGGAACTATGTATGAGGCCATTATTAATTTCGTACCGTAGTCCTCTGAGAGAAGCTACAAGGGAAGAATACTGAGGTTCCAGTTACTTATCAAAATGATTCTGGATTTTGAGGGAAACACATGCATAATTTTTGCAGATAACTTTAACCATATTTTTTATTTGCAACTATGCCTTGAATGTTCATTGCAGTAATTAATTGCTTTCCAGAATATGCAGTAAGGCACCACCAAAGGCGATACCTTATACAGAATATGAGAAATAAGCAGTTCAGGTCTAGTGTTCCAGGAATAATTCCAAACTGTGAATAAGCACTTAGGAGAAGTTTTGCTGCTTTGTAAGAATCCTGATACTCATGGTTGAGATTCTAAACACTGAGTTCTGTTGTTCAGAATAAATACATCCAGAAATAAGCAGAGTCCCCTCCCTAAACCTGATATTGGCCAGGACAACAGGATAAAAAGAAAACCAAATATTACAGATGTTTGGAGCTGTAAGATACAATGCATAAATACAGGATGCTTTGCAATTCATGATTTATTCTGTCTGACCATATTTCAAGTGCATCTTGTTGTGACCACATATCTTATTCTGACACTCTGTCTACTAAGCAGGTTGTTTTTCCATGAACACATGCTTTTCTTCTTGATCTTTAAGTCTACTTTTGGTAAGCACAGCAAGATTTCCCTGACTTCTAAAAATATTTATTTTCTAAGAGCTGCACAGAGAGGTTGAGACAGAGAGAGTTATGCTGATTTACTGCCCAGATGGCCACAATGGCCAGGGCTGGACTGGGCCAAAAGCAGGAGTCAGGAGCTTTTCCAGGTCTCCCTATGATATCAGGACTTAGCCCACCAAACACTTAGCCCACCTATGGCTGCTTTCCCCAGGCCATTAAAAAACAGCTGGGTTGGAATTTGAGCAGCAAGAACATGAATGGTTGTCTATATGGAATGCTAGAGCCACAGGTAGAAACCTTACACAGTTTGCTCCAACATTGGCCCAAATTTACATTAAATTTTAACTAAAACACATGAAAGATTCATGCTGGAAAAATGTATCTCAGAATTTTATTATATCTATTACAAGATTATAAAATTATTGATGAACAACTTCTTTTTAATATATAAATTTAATTATCCATTCTGTGTAAATTTCTAATTTTGGCTAATATTTAATGAACATATTTAAGTAGATGTCCTGCTGAGAAAACGTAAGGCTATCTTTTATCATTTGGATTATTCATTTCATTTTCATTTCCCTAGTAGATTGATTTCCTATTTTTCAAATTATTCTAATTTTAGATGACAGAACTATTTTTCATCAAATGTATTGATTACTTGAAGTGAACTATAGCTTCCAAAAGACAAATAATACACTTAATACATGCGTTGGATTTATAGGGAAAAAATTTCTCTCGCCTTTATTTATTTATTTTGTTGCACATAAAACTGATTAGGTCATAGGGGAGCTCTATGGTGATACAATACAACATACCAACTTAGTGAAATGTGAACAAACTAGAGTGGCTTAATCTCTCTCTGGTCTCGGGAGATACGCTTGTGTTCAGTTCAATGTAAGAAATAAATAGAATGTCAAAGTAAATGGGCCCGTTACTGATACTGTCTCATTCCCTTTTTGTCTTTCAAACCTCTTTAGAAGTCTCTGAAACACAGGAGAAAAAGTTCTAGTAGATATCTGAGGTTAGCTTAAAGAGCACTGCATGTGTTTTGAGATTCTAATGTGAGCATCTAACTGGGAGAAGATGCATTACCACAAGTGATAACCGAGGGATTCAGAGTTTATTCTTTTAGTAGTGTTAAATCTGACTGGGGGGCGGGGGGGGCTAGCATTGTTTTGACGTAGTGGGTGTAAGTTGCAGTCCGCAATGCCATCATCTCATATAGGCACTGGTTCAGGGTAGAAATGCTATACTTCCAGCCCAGTTCCCAGCTAAAAAATACAGGAAACCAGTAAGAGATGGTCCGAATGCTTGAGCCATTGCCCCACGTGGAAGACCTGGAAGAAGTTTCAAGATCGGGAATTTGGCCTAATACATCATGAACTATTGCAACGATCTAGATAGTAAAGCAAATGGTAGAAGGTTTCTCTATCTCTCTGTAACTGTCTTTTAAACAAATAAAATTGCTTTTAAAACTCAGCTCATATGATGAGATAATTATTTTTATTAAATATTATATTTGAAAAGAATCATCATAGAGCATATGCTGAGACCACACAGGTAAATCTGAAAGCATATATTTGTATCTCAGCTTTATATTACCCTATTTTATGAAATTTTTCTTTCTCATTTTCTGTGAAAATCAATGCCAGGGTGTAGCAGGATGGTTCAGTGGCTAATTCCTTGCCTTTCGTGTACCAGGATCCCATGTGGGTGCCTATTCATGTCCCAGATGCTCTATTTTCCCTTCAAGTTCCCTGCATGTGGCCTGGGAAAGTGGTCAAGGAGGGACCCTAATCCTTGGGACCCTGCAACCATGTGGGAGATTCGGAGGAATTTCCTGGCTTTTTGGCTCAGTTATGGCTCAGCTCTGGCTGTTGCAGCCACTTGGGGAATGAATCAGCAGAAGGAAAATCTTTCTTTCTATTTCTCCTTCTCTCTGTAATATGAAAGGCCTTTCTAATAAAATTATATAAATCTTTTGAAAAAAGAAAAGAGAAAGAAAATCAAGGCCAGAATGCCTCTCTGATCTGCCCATGACATGCATACTACTCACAATAAAGTTTATAGTACCCAGTAATGTTAGAATTCCTCTCTTATAAATCCTCTTATAAAACCTAGATCATATAATCAGATAAAATCATACAAATTCCTCCTATAAATCTCTCTCTTTCTCTCTCTCTCTCTCTCTCTCTCTATATATATATATATATATAAATATATAATTACTGAATTAACTCCCTTGACACCCAACTATTATTGCACTAGTTTTTCTGATTCTTTGATCTTGCTTCTCAATGGTTTATACTGGCGGAACAATTACCTTGTGCCATAGCTCAAGTTTTTAAATTTATTAATGGGTTTTATTTTTATATCTACAATTCATCCTAAGTTTTTAAATCATTGGTGAAATTAAGTAGGATGCTTAAATGCACAAGCAGAACTTACCTCATAAGGAAAAAGTTTATATAAATCCCCCAAAATTAAATGTTCCTATGCAAAGAAACAGAAGAAGCAAACCTAAAAATTATGACCCTTTCTGTTTAACACAATGTTATTTATATCTTGTTTAATGTATTTGTGATAATAAGATAATAGACTTGAAGGATAGCTAGTTTTAGTTTAAGAAAAATATTACCATTATGCTGTATCCAAAATAAGTAAAGAAAAATAGTTATTTTCTTAAAATCTGAACATGGACAGAGTAATAACTGCAAATGATTATATATTAGATATGCTTTAAACATTTGACATATCTCATATGTCAAGTCCATATGACACAAGTATATATGAATTGTCTATCTCGCTCGATCATAAAAGTAATATTTTTAAAAATGTGTTAAGTTTTGGGCTTGGCCCAATGGCTCAATTGACTAATCCTTTACATATCCTTTACATATCCTTACAAATGCTGTTATCCCACATGGGCACCAATCATTCCCGGCTCTCCACTTCCCATCCTGCTCTCTGCTTGTGGCTTGGTAAGGTAGTAGTGGAAGGTATGAGACCTTGAGACCCTTCACCCACATGGGAGGCCTGGAGGAAGCTCCTGGCTCCTTTGCTTTGGATTGGCTTAGTTCTGGCCATCACAGCCATTAGGGGAGTGAGCAACCAGATAGATCTTTTTCTTTCAATCTCTCATTCTCTCTGTAAATGTGCCTTTCCAAACTAAATTAATAAATCTTTAAAAAGTGTAAATTATACCTTAATCTAATTCTTTTTACACATTTTTGTATGTGTCTACCAACATTTTTGTTTTGTTTCATTGATTTATTTTGCAAACCTGAGGTGGAGAGACAATCAGGGAGATCGCAAGAGTGTCCGTGCACTGGTTTACTACATGAATCCCTGCAACACATGGACATGCAGAGAATGTCCTTAAGACCACACACTACCATACAGAATGCAGGTTTCCTGATCAGCAGCTAGTCCACTGTGCCAAACAACTAACTAATTGTCATTTCTTATTTAATTTCTGAATAAGACTGAAGCTGTACATTGTGGTCCCTCTTGCAGATAACAATAATGTAAAGTCAAAAAAATCGATATGTTAACTTTACTTTCATAAATATCACTGTAACATTAAGGAATTATTTTGATAATTATCCTATGAATAAACTTGTTTTTTTTTTTTTTAGCTGGTATAAGACTGCTAACTTAGGGTAAGAAATAGTCATTCTGAATAGACTAACACTTCCCTTCAGAAAGAGATCATAAAATCATACTTCTGTAAACAACAGGGAACTGGATGCATCAGAACTATAAACGACTGATTTTCTGGGGAGGGAAGAGTTCTTTGTGGCTGAGCCAAGATTCAGGCCACTTCCTCCCTGGAATATTTGGCTGGTTCTAAGCACAGGTTGGTGGTCAGGTTTGGCTCACGCAAAGACACGCTACTGAGTGGAAAGCAAACGACAGAGTTTCAACAGCTATACAGAGCTGGCACGACAGCTTGGAATCTAGGAGAGCCTCAAATACATAGCTGGCTTTCACTGCAGGATTTCCACTGACATTTATGGAGCTGCAGGAGACCACATGACTGGCTGTCCAGGAAATCAGAAGGAAATTTCTTTCAGTCTCACCACATAGGAGACAAAACTTCGCTGCAGGATGGCACTCTGTAGCAAGCCTGAGGAGGCGCAGCATTCCTCTCGGGGCATTTGGTCTGCTTTAAAATCAGAACAGGTTGTTGGATGATGATAAATTCAGCTCAGCATCATTGAAGAACAGAATGATCAAGCCAGGTAACAAAGGCTGTCTTATATGACATTAATACAAAAATTACACATTACATTTAACTATTGTAGAAAACATATTTGAGACTGCAATGCAAAGGAAGAAAATACACTTTGGAAACACACTTTGGATTTAAAAGGGTACAATATACTGTGATGCCTATTTTTGAACTAGTAAAAGGACCCATGAAAAGCATCTAACAATTGCTTATAGCATTCAGAGGGTATTTTAATGCAAAGTGGGGACATAGAGCATAGTTTCTATTATTTTGTGAAATCAGTTATGACCCACACTGTGAATTGATTTTAATAAAAATAGGATCTCCATTTCCCATCAAAATACAGATATGGTTAAAGCACTATCTCTGAGAAGCAAAGGATACATAAAAAGGCTAAATCCTAAGTGAAGTGTTTTAGATGTAATTGTTTCATCTGATGTTCCAAGCCATCTGATTGTTAACTGGGAATATGGCTCTTTAGCTATTAATGATCTTCAAAACTATCAGCAAGGCAGTTTTGTAAGCTCAATAAAAGGAATAATCACTGCCATTTATTGAGCCCTCATTATGTGCAGTCTGCTTAGCATTTTACTTACATTGTGTTATTTAAGCCTCACCTCTGAAAAAAGCCAATGTTCTCATAAAAAAAAAATGATAAAATAGACTCAAGGATAAAGTAACCATAGGTAATACAAAGCTGAAATTTACAGAAAGGGAGGTTTGCCTTTAAACATTGTTATTAACTTCTTTGCCACTGTCTATCATCAGTCTTATTAACTGTAGTTTTGGTTAATAAAAATACATGAAGGGTGTTGATAGACTTCCTCCAAGCCCTTGCACAGCCACAGGTATTTCTATCTAACCTGAGTATATCTGCTCTCTCTCTCTCTCTCTTTTTTCCTTCTGTCTCAATTCCCCTCTCTTGATATGTATATGTGTTTCGTTTTTCTGTATGTGTGCACGTGTGCATGTGTTTGTACCAAAGAGTTAAGCTTGGCAATACTGAAAAACTATTTTGTATGTTCATTAGAGGAAAATAAATGGGAAAATGCCAATCATCTTAAATCCCAATGCCATAATTACTCTAGGAACTTGGCAATATACATTAGTATTGCCTGGATTTTGTCCTGCAACATACTCACAAATAGAACGAAATTTCAATAGTATAAGAACCAAGTCCATAAGTTTCATTATATTAATTTAGGAATTGAATAATTTCTAAAACTGAAAAACAGAATCTGAACAATATTATCCTTTCAGGACAACTGTGACAGAACAGCTACTAAAATTGAGGCAGTGGAGAATTAAAAAATTCACTGGCAATTTTGGAAGTGATTGAATTTTTCACATTGTCACTTTACCTTATGTGCTATGCATGCAGAAATCCACATTTTGGCATGCGTAGCTCACAGCATTTGGTAAGTTATTTCACCACTTAGGGCTTTTTGCCAGTTTTCCACATGTCATAACAAACACTTGAGAGGAGCTCCTATGGAAGGAACAAGGTTTATTTCAGATCGTATTTTGGTGATTCAGTTCATGACTAGGTGACTCTTGCTGTGGAGAATCATAAACTGAGCTAGAAAGCAAAGACTGCAGCTTGGCACAACTTGGAGGGTTTACATATCTCTATTCCTTGAGAAACATTTTCTGAGACATGCCTTAGATGACCCAAAGATCTCCCATGGGACCAGATCCTAGATATCATATTAGAGAAATTTATACAATTGATACATTAACCACATACATAAGTCTATTGTCAATTCTTAATCATTAACCATTGAGATATTGAGATGTTGGGAATCAAATCTTTAACACAAGGAACTTTAAGGAAAATGAAAATTATTATCTACGCATCAGAACACATTATAAGTATTACAAATCAGTTTATAAAGTTTTATCAATGTCAGAACCAAAATGTGTTATAAAGATTCATTGTGCCTACTGATATTAAGTGAAAATTAATATATTAACATAATGTAGTATTTTTTTTCATGCATTTGAGTATAGTGTGGGTTACAGAGAAGATTTGTAATATATATTTTCCATACCAATGATTTTAGGATGTTTGGTCATGATAATGCTTTTCTTTTTGTTATGTTATCAAGTGAAATTATTTTGTTTTTGGCTCTGAATTGTGGCTGGAGAAACTACACCTTTAGAATATCCTCTTGTCATAAGTTAAAGGAAGGCCTCACAGTGTGCAAACCTAAGTGGGGCCAGAAAGGTGGATGGACATTAGAAATACAGACATTATTTTTAATTTACTAAGATGATGGATTCCATCATGAAACTTCTAGTTTTGTATATTTCAAAAAAATATAATAAATGGGAGTTCTTAGCTTATGTAAATTCATTATTAGTTTGCATAGCTTGTGTTGGCTCATAAAATAAATACATAAAAATAATCATAATAAATGATGCTATCCTCTGCCATTGCCTATAGGAAATTTATAAGGTAAAGGGGAAAAATGCATTTGATAATTGCCTTCCCATTCATCATGCTCCATACTATAACTGCACATGTAGCTGAATTCAGAGGGAAGCAAATCCCACTTAATTATCCTATTAACTTTTTAGGAGATCACATTTGTTTTAATTTATGTAGCAGTTATTCCAACCCTTTTAAATATCTTCATGAACTGTAAACACTTCATTCACTTACCAGAAGTAAAGAACACATCAACATGAAATCCCCTTATGTCAGCAGTCATTGAGTCAAAATTTGTTTGTGCGTTTTTCAAAGTATTTTTTATAATTTCCAGTGGCATTAAGGAAATTTTGCCCTCTGAATAATCTTGAGTGACAGAAAAAGTAAATCAAATACATGCCAAGTAAGTATCAGTTTTTTCCCTCCTAAATACATAATGCATATTTCTTAGAAGAGAAAAAATAAATACTCCATTTTTTTACTTGGAACTTATAAAATGAAATTTACTGAAATGATCATCAACACTTCTATTTGGGTATTTCTAGGAAGAAACATGCCACAGGGAGGAGATTCATTAAACCAAAACAACAAATCTGTTTTTATCTTACTAGAAACCAATATGATTCACATAGACCAATGTAATTCTCATAAAACAATGTATTGTGCATGCTGGCCATTGTGGTATACACACAAATCTATTTCCTTTACTCTGTTTTAGCCACTTTTTATAGTCTTACTATATTTTTCTATTCTCATATGATCTGTCACAACGCATTAGATGTGACATAGATCTTCATTTTTTATTTGAAAAATATTACTTTTTGTATACATCAATATCATAATCCAGGCAAGTTTATTTTGTCTAAACCATAGACTTTTTAGTGTAATGCTTGGTGCATTACCCTCATAATATAGATCATAAAATACATATGTATGTTATTTAACAAAAAGCAATATTATATGGCAATATAATGGAAGTGATGTGTAGTACAATGAAAAATTTAGCAATTCATTTCGGCTTGAGAAAAGAGTAGGGAAGCTGTCACTGAATTCATGAAATTTGTTTATTGATACATTTCTTGAAGGTTCCTCAATAAGCAGTTGAAATTTCAAAGCTCCTCTCTATGTGGCATTTTTCTAAGAATGTTGACCAAATCTGATAAATCTTGTAAAGCTAAGATGATTGGAGCTTGCTAATCCTCCACTTGCAAACACCCACGATGCACAGAGTCCAATTCTAATCCCACCTGTTCCACTTCTGATCCAGATCCTTGCTTGTGGCATGGGAGGGCAGCAGAGGATTGCCCAGGTCTTTGGGAGCCTGGATCCACGTGGAGGGTCTGGTGGAAGCTCCTAGCTCCAGGATTCAGAGACTCAGCTTCAACTGCAGTGGCCATTTGGAGAGTGAACCAGTGGACTGACGATGTTTATCTCCCCTTCTTTCTAGAAATCTGTCATTCCAATAAAAATAAATAAATCTTTAAAAAATGAAACTAAGACTATCTTTCTAAAAACCTTTAGAATAAGAGCTAATATTTAAAAATCAATACAAGGATTTAATATGCTGGTAGAACAATTGAACAAATTAGCACAATCAATTCCCTTGTATAGTAGCATCAAGAAGAAGCAAACTGCTTGCAAATAAACACAACAGGGCCCTGCGCGGTGGCGCAGTGGTTAAGGTCCTCGCCTTGCACGCCCGGGATCCCATATGGGCACCGGTTCTATCCCGGCAGCCCCTCTTCCCTTCCAGCTCCCTGCCTGTGGCCCGGGAAAGCAGTCGAGGACGGCCCAAAGCTTTGGGACCCTGCACCCGCGTGGGAGACCTGGAAGAGGCTCCTGGCTTTGGACCGGCATAGCACAGGCTGTTGCGGCTCACTTGGGGAGTGAATCATTGGACGGAAGATCTTCCTCTCTGTCTCTCCTCTCTGTATATCTGCCTTTCCAATAAAAAAATAATAAAAATAAATCTTTAAAAAATAAACACAACAAAACATGTACATTTAGCATAGATGAATTGTGAATTTTAGTAAATGAAATTGTCATTTCCCCATATTAAGGAATATTTTCAGTGAAATGTTTGATTCTCACGTCTATATTTTGAAGGGTCTGCTGAACCTGACTCTTAAAGGTCAAGATATATTTAGGAGTTTTATTGGGAATCCTTCAAATTGTTCAGCAGTAAAGATGCACACGGAGATATATCTTTATTTCCCAATATGTTAGTTTCCATTATACAGTTCATTTATGAGAATATATGGTTATATATGGTTAACTATATACCTATATACTGTTTATTTTGCATAAAGTTTGCCTTATCTCAGAGCATAGGCCTTTTTGGGTTGGCTTATTTCACCGAACATAATGGTCTCTATTTGGGACCATTTTGTTGCAAATGGTAGTACCTGAAGGAGTAGATACTGGAAACTTGTCAGTCTTTGTGGTTATGGATCATCAAATAGCATATTCTAGTATAAGCAAATAATAGCAAGAACAGAAAAAAAAGATAGGTTAACCTCAAAGTCTGTCAAACAAACTCAAGTTTTATGCTATTTTCATTTTATAACATGTCAAATAAGGCATTCTCCAAAACTTAGGAAACATATGCAATTTATTTCTAAACACTTTTAAGACAAGTGTCAAGAAGCAGTTTGTGGTTTTGTTTGTTTTGGTAGATTTTTTTTTTAAAAATGTTTGAAATGCAGACTTGCAGAGAGAAGCAGATAGAAAAAAAAAAAAAGAGAGAGAGAGAGAGAGGTCTTCTATCTATAGGCGCAGTGGTCGAATGGCAGTAAGGTCTAGAGCTGAGCAAGTCCAAAACCAGGAGCCAAGAGCCCCTTCATGGTGTTCCACAGAGTTTTAGGGTTCTAAGGATTTGAGCCATCCTTTGCTGCTTCTCCATGTCATAAGCAAGAAACTGGATTGTGAATGAAGCAGTCAGGACAAGAATTGGCAACCCTATAGGATGATAGTGGCTCTGGCAAAGGCTTAGCCTACACCATACCACTAGCTCCAAAAAAAGTCTTATTTACACAGTAGAAGAACCTCAGAAGTTACAGTTTTTTAAAAAGTACAACTGACCAAATTTTACATGCTGTTTGCTTAAATCAGGAAGCGCTAGACCTGGCCTTGCTGTCATTTATAATATCCTTGATCATTCAAAATACAACCATGATTTGGAGTTATTTGATCTGTAATGAATTCTAGGTTGATCTATTTCAGACCTACAGCGTCAAATACTTATGATTTCAAAAATAAGATATCCTCACCCCTTGAGCTACAGGTCTAGCAATTCACACTTGGATGTGGACAAGAGATTCAAAATTATTTGTTTAAAAAAGAGCCATTGATTTGCCCTAACGCATCTGCCCAGTCTGTCTTTCTTCATGTTCTCAGCTCAGTAATGGAACTTTCCTGTGTAGTTTCATAGGCACCAAATCCTGGAGTAAACTTTATACTCTCTCTCCCGATGTTTGGTTTTCGTCTCTTTGCTTGTTTCACTATTTTTCTTATAGTCTCAGGACGTTCTGTGGCATCACTAAAATCTACCTCATATATGTTCAACTCTCACTTTTTCTTAATCCATTCAGTGTTTGCCACTCTGATCTCCAGACTGGCTGTATGTATTTTGATTCACTTACTCCTTTGTCATATGCAGGCACCTCCTAGGACTACAGTAAGTTATACACTGACGTTCCTCCGTTTTGGATGTATACTCACAAACGTATTTGCTAAATCTTATGGCCAATCTTAAGTCTAATTTTAGGTGCTTAGGGAAATACCCATACTATTTTTATGATAGCTGTACTAATTTACATTTCCTCCAACTGCATATAGGATTTCCTCTTTCTCTACATCCTTGCCAGCATTTGTTATTTTCTGTCTTTTGGATAAAACTCTTCTTGGGTTGAGGTAAAGTAAAATATCACTATGTTTTTCACTTGATTTTCTCTGATGCCCATAGTGATGTTGATAATTATTTTTTTCATTCATTTGCTAGCTATTTATATTTCTGTTTAGAAGAACTGACTCAATAGCCAGTTCAATAAGTGCTTTTCTCATTTCTTAGCTTGTTTTTATTTATTCATATTGCTGTTTTATTCTACATTTTGATTTTTCAATGGGTAAGGTATGGGCACATTATTTATTCATATTGCTGATTTATTCTACATTTTGATTCTTCAATGGATAAGGGATGGGCACATTGTTTACTCTCATTCTGTCAATTGTCTCTTCCCTCTGCTTTTATTTCCTGTAAGATGCAGAGGCTTCTGGTTTGTATACTATCATTTGGCTACTGTTTGTTTACTGTGCTTTGGGGACCTAATCCAATGAAATCTTCACCTACACCAATATCTCCATGTGTTTGAAAAACAATAATAGGTGATACAATACAAAATGTTAATAATTTGTGACTTCTCAAATTTGTTCTACATGAAGAAAGCCAAAGCTCTCTTCATTGCTTTTTGAAATTATTTATGTATTTGCATTGGAAAGGTTGATTTTATAGAGAATAAAGCAGAGGTGGAGCTCTTCTATCTGCTGGTTCACATCCCAAATGGCTGCAATAGAGACAGCTGAGATGATGCCAAGTCAGAAACCAGGAATTTCATCTGGGGTCTCCCAAACCTGTGCAGGGTTCCAAGGACTTGAGGCATCCTTCACTGCTTCCCCAGGCCATTAACGAAACTGGATGAGAAATGGAGCTATCAGGACACACAATATCACACGTATGGTATGCTGCAGCTCAGAGTGGAGGTTTATCTTTGTACCCCGTTGCATTGGCCCTTCATTGATTGCTATAAACTTTGCCTATATCCTACCAAACTATGATATTTTTAAATTTTATGTGTTAAACTCTACTCGTTGAGATGTTAAGCCAACTATAAACTCCAGATCTCATGTATGAGTAGAATTCAAATGCTGACTCCAATTTTTAGCTTCATGTCAACTCTAACTCTTGCAAATTGATAGGGGTTGACTCAACAAGTCATAGGTGGCCTAGGTGGCAGACCTGCATTAAGTTCCAGGTGCCCAGTTTATGCTTGACCTATACCCAACTAATATGGGCATTTAGAATGAAGCTTAAGATGGTATGCTTTCTCTCTCTCTCTCACTCTCATCTCCCACTTCAAAACTGTTAAAGTACATAAATTATCTAACTTTTTAAAAATACTAAAATAGAATAAAAGATGACCTCATTTATCAAAATAATGATCATAATATGCAAAAACAAAGCAAATTGCTGAACAATTTATTTTAACATTTTTGTTATGCAAATCTGCTCGTTATGAACATTTATAGGTACTTTTCGACTGGAAAGTATTTACTTAACATTTATGTACTTTTGAATAATGATTTTTCTGTGTATAGAATCCTAAGTAGACAGCATCCCCTCCTATGAATACTTACATATATATCTTCCCATTGTTGTCTGACTCAGGCTAATTTGGATATTTAACAGCTCTAGGAGTACTACTCAGTTATATTTAAAAAAATTAGATTCTGTCATTTTCATTCAGTGGACCCAAATGGAGACCACTGTGCTAAATGAAATCATATAATCCCAAAAGGATAGATACCATATGTTTGCTCTAATAAAGACAACATCCATCCAAAATACAAAACAAGTGAGCCTAGCATGGTCATCTAGCCGCTAGTCCTTGCCTTTCACGCACCAAGATCCCATATGAGTGCTGGTTCTAATCCTGGCAGCCCTGCTTTCCATATAGCTTCCTGCTTGTGGCCTGGGAAAGTATAAGAAGACGGCCCAAAGCCTTAGGACCCTGCACTCATATGGAAGACCCAGAGGAGGCGCTGGGCTCCTGGCTTGAGATCGGTGCATCTCTGGATGTTGTGGCGACTTGGGGAGTGAATCATTGGGTGGAAGGTCTTCCTCTCTGTCTTTCCTCCTATCTGAATATCTGACTTTTTAATAAAAAAAGAAATAAATCTTTAAAAAATAAGAAAATGCAAAACAACAAAAATGAAATAAAGGAGAATAAACACACACACCCATGTAATGCCACTAAATAAGGGTGTAATGAAGACAATAGTACCAGGAATCAAGGAAAATCTACAGAATGCATTTCTACTCAGGAATGAAGGTAGACTTGCACTGAAACTTCTAATATACCGAGACAACCAAAAATTATAAACCCTAGTATGCCAACAGTGTCATGACCTATGTAAAAAGCAAGAAATTGACACATCTCTCTTTCATCTCCACTGTTAAGCAGCTATCTTCTCACGATGCTCATAGCACAGCTGAGGAGTTGCTTTGCTCATCTTAAGGACTGGCTCTTTCTCGCTTCAACTTGCAGGTTTTTTGTTTTCTTTTGTGTCAAATGCAATGATTTTTGCTGTGAATTTTCCCTTTTTGCACTTCATAGTCATTTGTACCTTTTCATTAAGTCCTTGTGATTCATTAAGAGATCATAGGAGACATTTTGATTGTAAGCACTTGATGTTTAAAATCTCCTTTCCGACACTGTTTTGCTACATCTCATGCACACTGATGTTTGTATTTTTTATTGTCATTTCTTCAGTGCCAAAAAGGGTCATAGAAAAGAATCAATTTCTACTATAAGGTTTTTTTTTTTTTTTTGATCAATTTAGGGACACGTTGGTCATTCTGTAGCATGTTGTTTAACTTCATGCTCATGACTCTGCTTTTATTCCCTGTTGTGGATTGCGTTTACTGGCTCTGTGTTTAAGGGGATGTATAATACAATTGTGTGGACACTGACATGTCCAGATGTGGAGATAGAGTGCAGTATGTGTGCACCCAGACAAAGGATGGACTCCCAGTGAAACTCTTAAATCTATTCTGACAGTAGGATACTGGAATCCCTGACATTGTACAGGCCTACAATGTCGGGAAACACTTCAATAACAGAATGATGGACTCATGATCATTCTGGAAGGACTACCGTTGTAATACTAGAGTGGATAGCAATGGGGATGGGAGGAGTTGAGGAGAGGGACAGGAAATCTCAGAGTGTATGAAACGCTTAAAAAAAATCACCACTCTCCTGTACATGATTCCTGCTTTGATCAGTTTGACTTTGCGGTATCTAAATTCTGACTTCCTTGGTTGTATCCCTTCTCAAATTCATAGAGTTTCTTGGATTTGGATACTGAAATTTCTTACTAAATCTAAGTAGTTTCTAGGCCACTGTGTCTCCCCAAGCCTTGTCTACATCATTGTTTTTTCCTCTTTTTGTGGAATTCCAGATACATATAATTAGTATTTTTCCAGATTTCACCAACGTTATTTTGTTTTATTTTCTAGATATTTATTTTAGAGAATTTGAAAAATCAGTTTGCTCCCACACTTGTTCAGTGAGTTTTTCTTCAGATGTTATATATTCCAATAATACAATTTCAATTTTTTTAAAAGATTTATTTGTTTTTATTGGAAAGGCAGATGTGCAGAGAGGAAGAGAGACAGAGAGGAAGATCTTGCGTCTGAAGATTCACTCCACAAGTGACTGCAACGGCCGGTGCTGTGGCAATCCAAAGCCAGGAGCCAAGAACCTAATTCCAGGTCTCCCACGCGAGTGCAGGGTCCCAAGGCTCTGCACTGTCCTTGACTGCTTTCCCAGCACACAAGCAGGGAGCTGGAAGGGAAGTGGAGCTGCTGGGATTAGAACCGGTGTCCATATGGGATCCTGGGGCGTTCAAGGTGAAGACCTTAACCGCTATGCTATCATGCCAGGCCCTACAATCTCCATTTTTAAATTTAGTTAAATTTTTAATTTTTTTATATTTCATGATGATGAAGTGCAGAGATATCTTACATCTGCTGGCTCACTCACCAGATAGGCACAATAGCCATAGCTGTATTAATCTAAAGTCAGGAGCCAGTAGATTCTTTTGGGTATCCCATGTGGGTTCAGGAGCCCAAATATTTGTGACATATCCCAATGCTTCCTCAGGCTCCTTATCGGGGAGCTGCATTGGAAGTCAAACATCCAGGAATTGAATTGGAGTCCAGAAGCACCACCAGTAATGCTGGCAGTGGTTTGCTTGCTCGCTGCTTTACAGGACCAGTCCCAAAAGTTCATCATCTTAATAACCCAGTGGTATTTGATTTTCTGACTATGATTCAACATTCTTAGTAATTCATTAGTGAATAAGGAGTTGACTTATTTGCAGTTTGTGATATCCTAAGCAAAACTATAAAGCACAGTTTGATAAAATGTGTGTGTGTAAAAGAGAACATTCTTACATGCATTTAATCTCATTATCTTTGAATAAAAAGTTAGAAGTAGAATTGTATGTTATTCTGGTTTTAGTTTGCATGATAAAATGTTATATTTAACATGTGTTTTGGCTGTCTTTGTTTAATTATTTAGTTTAATAGTAACCCTATATGTTTTTATTATGTCTGTTTTCTTTCTTTCTTTCTTTCTTTCTTTTTTTTTTTAAGATTTATTCATTCTTTCGGGCCCGGCATGATAGCATAGCGGTTAAGGTCCTCGCCATGCACGAACCTGAATCCCATGTGGCGCCGGTTCTGATCCCGGTGTCCCCACTTTCCTTCCAGTTCCCCGCTTGTGTCCTGGGAAAACAATCAAGAATATTGTTTTGGGACCCTGCACCCCTGTGGGATACCCAGAAGCCTTGGGACCCTGCACCCCTGTGGGATACCCAGAAGAGGTTCCTGGTTCCCAGCTTTGGATCGGCTCAGCTTGGGCTGTTGCGGTCACTTAGGGAGTGAATCATCAGTCCGAAGATCTTCCTTTCTGTCTCTCCTCCTCTCTGTATATCCACCTTTCCAATAACAATTGTTTGGTTGAAAGGAAAATTCGGGCCCGGCGCGGTGGCGCAAGTGGTTAAGTCCTCGCCTTGCACGCCCGCCCGGGATCCCATATGGGCGCCGGTTCTAATCCCGGCAGCCCCGCTTCCCTTCCAGCTCCCTGCCTGTGGCCCGGGAAAGCAGTCGAGGACGGCCCAAAGCTTTGGGACCCTGCACCCGCGTGGGAGACCCGGAAGAGGCTCCTGGGTTTGGATTGGCATAGTATCGGCCCGTTGCGCTCACTTGGGGAGTGAATCATTGGACGGAAGATCTTCCTCTCTGTCTCTCCTCTCTGTATATCCGCCTTTCCAATAAAAAATAATAAAAATAAATCTTTAAAAAAAGAAAGGCAAATTCATAGATAGGAGGTAAGACAGAGAGAATCATCATCCACCCCAATATACATCCCCCCAAGTAGCTTCAAGGACCAGAGCTGCGCCTATCTTAAGTCAGGAAGCAGGAGCTTCTTCCAGGTCTCCCATGGGGTGCAGGGTCCCTAGGCTTTTGGGTCACCCTCTACTGCTCTCCCCGGCCACAAGCAGGGAGCTGGAGGGGAAGCAGAGCAGCAGGGACAAGAACCCATGCTCATATTGGATTTCAGCGCTTGTCAGGGCCAGGATTTTAGCCGCCTAACCATCATGCTATGCCCAATGGTATGTTTTGAATCGGTTTTTATCTAGTTTTTGACTTTTAGTTCTGCTTTTCAAATGGCATGTTCAAGAAATAAATTCTGTTTTTTTTTATGTGGACACGATTGTACTATTTTCTAGATTATATTGTAATGTTGTATTAGAAAACCCTTTATCTAACACAAGGTATAGGATGATTCTCCACCATTGCTTTCTCTAAAAACCTTTAAAATTCACATTCTCATTATAATTTAATGATGTTATTTATGGCTCGAGATCAACAACCATCTGTTTGGATTAAAATGATTAATTATTTATCTACATACACTGTTTTCCTATGGAATAACACTCTTCACTATCATGGCTTTTTATCATTATTGGAAAGGAGCTAATAGGGAATTTTTAAGTAAAAACAAATATTTTCAGACCTTTTCTTCATTTTTAGAATCGTCATAGATATGTTGGTTACTTGACATTTACCAATAAATACGGTTTGATGCATGTGCACAGTACACATCTCCGTAAACTTTAATTTTTTCATTTTGTTCATCAGTTTTTATGGTTCTGTACATATAAACATTGAAAAATACTTGCTTTGTTTGGTTCTGTTGAAATTAAATATATACTCACATGCTACATATATGGGTATATGTACATTATAGGCACATATAATTTATGAGCAATGCTAACACAGAGCATTAACACTTGAGGGTTAGAATGAGGGCAGCATGAGATGCTGGGGACCATATCCGATTGTAGTTTGAGTACTGATTGGAGTCTTATCTGCATTGCTTCTGATCTAGCTCACTGCTAAAGCACCTAGAGAGGCAACAGTCAATGCCTCAAATATTTTATCCTCTTCAATTTATGCAGGAGGTATTCCTTGCCTCTGGCTTAGGGCTAGCCTGGTGCTAGCTATAGTGGGCACTTAGTGAATAAATCTCTCATTCTACATGCCTTTTCTCCCCCTCCTATCTCTTTCTGTTTCGCTCTCTGTTGTTGTGTCTTTTAAAACAGCAACTAAGATAAATTAAATCTTAAGAAAACTAGCATTGTTTTGTGTTTGATTTGAGTTTGTTTCAATGACACCAAGTTCTAGCTTACTACTAATCATTTCTAGTGATATTTAAGGATGTAAACTTAGCTTATTGAACTAGGACTAAAATAAAAATTCCTGTTTCTTTATAAACATATAATTTATGCATTTTATTACACTGATCAACATGATATTGAATACAGCAGCATATTATTTATATATATATTATTAGGTAGAAAGAGTTCATTTCATTTTTATGTTTTTTAACAGTATGAGATGATGTTAAATTTTGTAAAATATTGTTTTGCATAGTTTTGATCATTTATTTTTTCTTCTTTGCTCTCTTGGAGAACTGTTTAAGAAGATAAAATTTTATGTTTTGAACCATTTTGTTATTCCTACAAAAACAGTTTGGACATAAAGGAAATTCTTCTTTGGCAGTTTTTGTAAAACATATTTGAATTAATGTAAGTAGTATAGTTTTAACACAATGATTCTAAAGTAGTTTTCTTTCTCCAAAATTATATTTCTTCTCACTAAATTACAATAGTTTGTTACCAATTCCTGAACACATGATCCCCAGCTTGAATCTAATGGATTAACTGAGAAATAAAACACTGTTGGTGATGCAGAAATCCATGATTTCATGAAGTCTAGGTCACAGAACCATGCTTCTCGGTCAATATCCTTAAATGCAAAATATAGACTATGCATTTGCCACCTTTTTTTCACTTAATGTAGTTTTGAGCAAAAGGTTTGTGTGAATAAATCTGAATGGTAGCATCTAAAATATACATAGAAATTTAATCCGAAGGGTTTAGAATATGAAATTCACAGTTCTAGCAACTAGTGAAAAATCTCTTTAGAATTTGCATTGCAAGTTAAGTGAGCCAATCCTTAGTATTCATCAAATTTCTACTAGATTTTTTTACAAGTTTTTAAGTTATATACAGAAGTAACAGAAATAATTCCATGACTGAAAAAGATTTTGTAAGTTCAGTCTGCTTTAAAATAGTGGAGAGGAATCTCAAATAACTTGTAATAGCCTAACCAAAGATGTGGAAGACCACTACAATGAATATTACAAAACATTAAAAAGAAATAGAATAAGATATTAAAGTAACTTACCATGTTCCTGGATTGGCCAGATCAATATCAGCAAAATGCCCATATTAGCAAAAATAATCCATGGATTCAATGAGGTCTCAATCAAAATCTCAAATACATGTTTTTCAGAAATAGAAAAGACACAAAACTCCATTTGGAAACACAAGAGACCACAAATAGCCCAGGCTATCCTGATGATTGAAAGTAAATGTGGAGCAATCACATGTTCAACATCAAGATCTACTATAGTCTGGTATCGGTACAGAAACAGAGAAAAAGGTTAACGAAACAGAATAAAAACCCTGGAAGGGAGTTCGTACATGTACCATATTTTACAGTTTTTCTTGCTTTTGAAATTTAGTGATTTTTTTTTTTTTTGTGCTTGCTCTGACATTTTGGGGGACACAAGAATAATTGACTGCTTTAGCAACTTTTGGTTCCTATGGGTGACTTGACAAGTTTATTTGTGCTCAGATATATATTGAGTAAGCAGGCTTCTAGAAAAGATACTTTTGTTTTAATACGTTTACCATTTGGGAAGTGTACACGCATTTTTTCAGGTTGAACTTTTCTTCTCATACATCCCAGATCCTGATGTCTTGAAACATACATTATCAATAATAATTTTAATTTCTCTAAAGTAATTACAAAATAGTGGAATGAAATGACTAAATATTATTTCAGGGGTTTTCTATGCATATTACATTATATAATATAGTACATAATTCATTATAGAATGTATATTTGATGTAATATATATTTATGTAGTTATGATATATAATGTGTATATAATGTAATATACTTAAAATAATTTTGAAATACATAAATCATATATAAGTATAAATGACTTTTGTAAGAATTCTAATATATATCTACACAGATTATATACTTCTCATATCAACATATGAAATGTCCAATTTAGCAGTTTCATAAAACATTTATAAACTGTAAAAACCACTAGTAACTTTGAATATTCTTTTTAGTATAATTATACTATAATGACTTTAGAAATATGACTTCTGACAACAAATTGTAGCGATTGAATAATATGCATAGTAATTTGTTTTATTATTATACATTGTCCTGTTTTTATTGAACATGTTGAACTGTTACAAATTAAAACGATTTGTTTCTTTGAAAAAGATACTGATTAGTAATCATGTTCACATTCCATGTGCTTTTTTATTGCATTACATGATGAAAACAGATTTGAAATGCAAAGTGATAGTTCATTTGAAATGATGAAATGAGACAGGCACTTATATTCACTTTTTCTAATGTGGTTTTCCTTATTATGAAATAGACTTTATTATACATTTTCCTATTTTGTCAGAAGTACTTTGAAGATTTTTATGTGGCTTCTAATAATATTTTGAAAAACAGACCACTTAATTTTATGAATTTTGGTAAACCTGCTGGCTTTTGTAGTAAGGATTGGCTATAATTAAGTCTGCAATTTGCCATGCTCTTTCTTGTTAGGATTGCAAACAATTTAAAATTCATGCATAGTCAATAAACACTGACAGAGTCCTGGGAATAATCAGAAGAAATAGCATATGCTTCTTATTTCAAAAATATTTGGACTATTAGAAGAGACAGTTCTGGGAAACACTAATTGCTTTTTTGCATTGCTATGAAAAAATGGTTGTGGAAATCCAATGAAAGAGGAAAAATCTAGTTTAGGCTGAGCGGAGAGTTGGTGAGAAAAGGCTTTGCAAAAAGGTAATGTTTGAATAGAATCATGAAAATTCATCACAGAAAGTTGCCTAATATGAAAGTTGAGGAGAATATTGAACATTCTTTCATTAAGACTGATGCTTATCAAAATTGAAGTAATAGAAATGAAACTTCAGAGAGGACTTGACAAGCATTATTTTACATATATGGAATAGTATGCCTAATGTACCCCAGAAAGACATAATGCAAGAATGGAAGACAGTTAAAAGGAAATCATGTCCTTTATTATTTCAAAGGAGGAAAAGTATTCAAGAGGTTTCTGAACTGTATCTTAGTACCTTCACCTTAATTATGTGAAGAAATACAAGAAATTTCCTTCTAAATTTTAAAGCAAGGTTTCAACTACAAATGTATGTGATTTAATATATGCTTATTCTACCCTCCAATTCTAATTAATGTGGTAATGTGGAGGGCTTTACTGATAGGTACAGTAAGGAAATATGAGAAAATATTCAGAACAATGACCATTACACAGACAGGCACACACACATGTGCAAACACATGTGTTTGCAAACATATTCAAATTATCAAAATATGAAATTTTGCATATATATTATATATTAATATATCATATCATAAAATATAAATCAATTCTTCACAAACCCCACATTCCTATGATGACCAAAATGACAAATACATATTCTCTCTGATATAAGACAATGTTCATGCAAAATACAAAATGAATATATAGGTTAGCACTTATATGCATATATTCACATAAATTAACTGTATAAAGTAGTCTAGCTTATCAGAAAATGAAGCTTCATTGCAATATGCACGTGGACTCCTGGATAAAATGACTCCTAAAGAAAGAGCTAAATACAAATGAATGTAGGTAATCTCTAAAAAAACTGACAACAAAAATAGCATACATTCCTTCAAAATAATCTTATTCACGAAATTTAACATACAAATTTACTAAAAACATTTCAACTTATGTTTTGAAATTAGCATTGCAAGGACTATGCATTTTTTTGAAAATAACCTTGATAATTCTTATTAGTACTCTGATTAATATTTCAAAAAATCATGATAAAATACTGTGTATTTTCTTCATTTGTCTATACATGCAAAACCATGATGCACTTATGTGGTAGAATGTGAAATTCGCAACTGTGGCTTAAGGACTATACTATTGAAATGATATGGGAGGCAATGTCAGGACTAGAAAATAAGAAGAAAGTAGAAGGGGAGGAAATAATCCCTATAATTACAAAACAGTATCATGGAAAATAATTAATAATAAAATAATAATAAAGAAATGAAAAGACAGTCTTAAATAGAATTAACAGATAAAACACATGTTAGGAAAGAGTATGGATATGTGTCAGATAACTTGCCACTGGGAGCCCAGTGTCGTAGCCTAGTGGCTTAAGTCATCCCCTTGCACACGCTGGGAACCCATATGGGCACTGGTTCTTACCCCAGCAGCCCCGCTTCCCATCCAGCTCCCTACTTGTGCCTTGTGAACCAGTAGCAGATGGCCCAAGGCCATGGGACCTTGCACCCACAAGGGAGACATGGAAGAGGCTCCAGGAACTCAAGAAAAATTAATAAAACTTAAAAAAAACAGCTATGCCAAAGCTTAGTATAATCAGCAATGTCGTATATCTGAGTGTTTTTTTTTACATGAAGATTATGTGAGTTGATATTTATTTAATGAATAATGATGATAAACATTAAAGTACAAAATTGACATGTTAGAATTCTTCTTGATTTTACACTAAATTATTCTATACCAACTCTTTCTAATCAGAAAAATAAGAAATGGTGATTCAATGACGTAAGTATATGTATTTCATGAAATGAAACAGTTCACCAAACAAGTTTTGTATACCCTTACATTCTAGATTACAGAAATCTGTAAAAGATTTTCATGGTTTTGGGGAGTTTTGAAAATGCATGTTGGGAATATTCTTCATGTGAAAGAATGCAGCATTTTCAAAACTTACTAAAATGAGGACTTTTTTACATCAAATGTTTTGTTGAAGTTAAAAAAAAAAAAAAACTGCATTATTCTGTCTTGGAAGATACCCTGAAATTGAACAGAGTAAGGGAGTACTGGAAAAGGCATTTCTCTCTACCTATACCCACACCTGTCTTTAAACCTTTACAGCCACAATTCAGATACAGAATATTTTTTTTTTAGATTATATAGAAAACAGTAAAACACTTTTTCAAAGACTTCCATTCCAAAGGCAAAAATTTGATACAAGAAAATATTCCTGAATCAATGTGGAATGAGAAGATGATAACTAGCGCAAGTGGCAGGGATCAAACTTAGTGGATGGAGAATTTTGGCAAATAGATTATTATATTAAGTAAGGAATAATATGGATTACAGAATAAAAGAATAATATTTTTAAAAGGCTATGCTTGATCCATTTAGACTGAAATATTTGGAATGTTTGATTTAAAAATGAAAATTGAAAACTCAAGCCTTCTTGCTACTTCCTGACAGGAAAGGAACTTCCTGTCTTTCATGACACTGCTCTTGCAAATAATATTATTGAAACTCTTTAAATGCTGGAGTAAGACTGAATGTGTATATATTTTATTATGATTCCAAAAACTCGAAAGTGTCCACAAGATTTTATCATGATTCCTTGAAATTATTATCTGGGAGATTACTAATAAGTAGAATTACCAAGGTTTTTTTTTTCCAAGGAAAAATCCATAGTCCTTCTAATGCTAACTTCATACAGGAAGTTGAAATATTTTTAGTAAATTTGTATATTAAATTTGGTGAATAAGATTATTTTGAAGGAATGTTTGCCATTTTTGTTGTCAGTTATTTGAGAGATTACCTACATTCAAGTGAATTTTTCCATTAAGAGGTTGCAATGATAGGAATGAAATTATTTATGAGCAGTGACGACTAAGGATGTTGATGTATAATCCATCCATACAAGTGATATTCAGATGCATTAGATTCTGTAAGAACAGTGAGAGTAGATGGTTAAGAAATGGGATATGTCAAACAGTAGAATTTATCATGTTAATAAATGAGCCAAAGAAATTAAAGGGGAATATTAAAAGTAACAGCAGCAGATCAATGACAAAGACAGGGATAAAGGCAAGATTTCAAGAGGATTACAGACAAATATAAGCCAAGTGTATTGCCTAATAACGCCCTTCACACGACAATGGACCCTCACATGTCACTCTCACAATTTTGTCAGCATGATTCACAATATTAACATGGTAGAAAACCAACAAGGAATTTTGACCCAGTTTTGTAAATAAACTTAGGCCCAAGCCAAAAGAACAATCATGCTATTCAGGAAAGAAGTTTTCTCAAATAGATTGAAAAAAAAGTGAATTTCGCTCCTGATTATATGCAACTACTGAATATGCAGCTGTAAGATTTGCAACTTACTCAAGACGTTGGGATGGCTGAACTCAAGTAACTGCTGTAAATCTGGGCAGTATGATAGCTTGTCACAGTGGTTAAGCTAAATAAAGATAAATTAAGGAGCGTACATGGAACACTATCAGAAGATAATATCTTGTGTACATCAAGCATAGGTTAATAGCCTGAAAATAAAATTAACCTTCTTTACAGGGATTTAACAAAGCACCTTTTCTATGATGCGGCAACACATATTTGGAAAGCACCAACTCCACATGTGGAACAATGAGTACGTTGCATATGAAAAACTTTGGTACAGGATACACGAGTCCATCACTTAAGACACATTCTTGACTTGAGAGGATATGAGTAGATTACAACCTAAAAGAGTGTACTCACTAGGATGCAATAACATTGACACAGTGACCTCAGATTTCTGGACTACAGAAGTGCAAGAAAAAAATCTATGTTGTTTATCAACTGCATAATACGTAGATTTTGTTATGGCAGCTCCCATCCATACCAGGAATTTTGAAAATTACATATATAAAATTTATCAAATCAAATGTGATTCTTGTTTTCATCAAATTAATATTTCTCATATGCATTGATTCTGATATGCAATAGTCCCTCTTGTTCATTCTTTTTATGCCCAAGTTGTAATATGTAATAACTCCAGATGAACTTTCATGAGTTTCACTGAACAGAGTTAAATCTTACACTAACAAGTGCTAATGAGATGTTTGTGTCATCATGTTGGAATAGACATCTTTATGGGATGCCTAATTCTCTGAATTTTCAGTTCCCATCCATGAATGATTACTTATTAAATAGAACAATTTCATAATGGAGGCAACATGATCTCTGAAGCTATCACAGCCAGTAAGATAGTTCTGCTTAGAAAATGCGAGTTCTTTCTACAGCATCCCTCATCTCTTTTGTGGACATGCAGGAACTTGGTTCTCAAATTTAATCCTTAGTGACTAGTGACCCACTCAGGTCCATTGTATTTACCTAAACTGGTCAGGCAAGTGACACTGTCATACTAATTAACACAGGGCGCCGGTTTCTGTTTGTAAAATTTGGCATCTGATTTTACCTGAAACTTAACACTTCATCCTTATCGGTGAATTAATATTTCTTCAAACTAAAGAATATCCTAGAAAGCTATTTATATTTTGGCACATCATAGAGGTTATTATATGGGAATTAAAATTTTGCAAACTGAAAATAGTTCCCACTTAAAACAGAAATTGGGAATACTGTTAAATTAATAAAAATAAACTACAGGATTCAGAAACACATTGATATGTGCATTCATGTTGACCCTGGAGTTAAAGAATCGGAAATGAAAGAGAAAACGAGACTGATGTAGTATTTTGTATTTCCTGGAGTATTAATATTCCTAGTGATGTGCCAAAAAACACTGTGTGTCTTCATTAGTATGGCATGATGTACGATCCTTAAATCTCACATCGTGCCTGAACATATTACCTAAAACCTTGTTATAGAGCTACTGCATACAATAAAGATCAATAGGGTAAAAAGCAACCAGATATTTTATGCAAAAAGAGTTGGAACACACAACTACCCAAACATCACACATAGTAATGAGCTTAAACTTTCTTTGTGTACTTTGAGTAATAAAGAAATTTCTACTTTCCAAGTAAGACTCAAATTGCGATTACTATGATTCTTATAAAAAGCAGAAATACGTACAGAAAAATACAGAAAGATATAACCATACTGTGATATTAGTTCCAATTGTTCTTGAGTGTGCTAAAAAAAAAAAAAAAAACGCTGCAAAGAACACAAGAAAATCTGTGTTAAAAATTTGTGCTGGGCCGGGTGAGGTGACCTGGTGGCTAAAGTCCTTGCCTGAACATGCTGGGATCCCATATGGGTGACAATTCTAATCCTGGCGGCCCTGGTTTCCATCCAGCTTCTTGCTTGTGGCCTGGGAAAGTAGTCAAGGACAGCCCAGAGCCTTGGGTTTCTGCACCCGCATGGGTTACCTGAAACAAGTTCCTGGTTCCTGGCTTCCAATCTGCACTTATCTGGCCATTGTGGTCACTTGGAGAGCGAAACAACAGACAGAAAATCTTCCTCTCTGTCTCTCCTCCTCTCTCTATGTATCTGACTTTGCAATAAAAAAATTATATATATATATATATCTTAATATGGTAATGTGGAGGGCTTTATTGACAGGTACAGTAAGGAAATATGAGAAAATATTCAGAACAATGACCATTACACAGACAGGCACACACACATGCTATAGTGTAATTTATTTGTAAGTATATTCAAATTACCAAAATATGAAATATTTACATTTCCCTTGTTTAGAAAATCATGCTTGTTTACTTAAAATATAAATAGTGGCTTTTATATATATGCCGCAGTAGATCTTTTTAAAGATTTATTTTTATTATTTTTTTTTATTGGAAAGGCAGATATACAGAGAGGAGAGACAGAGAAGAAGATCTTCCGTGCAATGATTCACTCCCCAAGTGAGCACAACGGCCGATGCTATGTCGATCCAAAGCCAGGAGCCTCTTCCGGGTCTCCCACGCGGGTGCAGGGTCCCAAAGCTTTGGGCCATCCTGGACTGCTTTCCTGGGCCACAGGCAGGGGGCTGGAAGGGAAGCGGGGCTGCTGGGATAGAACAGGCGCCCATATGGGATCCCGGGCGTGCAAGGCGAGGACCTTAACCACTTGAGCCACTGCTCCGGGCCCTACAGTAGATTTTTAAAAGCTGCTATCTGACCAGGGAAAAGACTATGAAGGAAAAAGTGTAGTTAATGTTCTTGACTGAATGTCATCAACTATCATAAAAGAGTTTCTGAAATGTAGGGTAGGTTTTAAATTTAGCGGTATATCATGGGGTCTTTACAGGGCCATGTAGAAAAATTGTGTGTGTGTGTGTGTGTGTGTGTGTGTGTGTGTGTGTGTGTAAGAGAGAGATTTGAGAGGGTAAAGGGAAAATTAACTCAAACAGTTTTAGTAGTCCTACAGTTCTCTGTACAGGAAGAGATTAACTGTGATGAATTTATGTTGAAAAATTATCATAATGAAGTGTATAGTGGAATTTAGATGCGTTTCTTAAGCAAAAGACAATCTGCTATAACAGAGATAAATTCAAAGGAACATTTAAGCAGTCATAAGATATAGGCAGAAATCAAAACAATAATATAAAATGATAATCACTGTGTTTAAGGTATAATATATTTTTCAAAATATTTTGGATACTGGGAAGAGCATGCTCCTTTGGGGTGCTTATTAAATTCACTCAATTCAAATGATTTCTCTGTTAAATGAAAATGAGGGAATAGAAAACAAACATGTGTCTTCTCTTTTCTAATAACAGCTTAAAATTTCTAAAACTTCTAAGTACACAACATGTAAGATTTCAACAAAAGAAATGTATTTGTCACATATATTATAATGTGCAAGTCTCTGCTTAGAAAATAAATGTTATCTCAGTCTTATGAGTTTCTGGTGTAATAGCACTTCAACACCTTTTATGATGGCAAGAGAAAGTCAAGCTTAAGATTTCATTTTGAAAATTTGTGAAAAACGATTTTCATCTTCCTCCACTTCCTGCTTTTTAAAAATGAATTTATTTATTTATGTATTTATTTATTTTAAAAGGTCAGATATATAGAGAGGGTCAGAGACAGAGAAGAAGATTTTCTATCTGTTGATTCACTCCCCAAGCGGCAGCAACAGCCAGAGATGCCCCCATGCATACTTGGAGCCTCTTCTGGGTATCCCACATAGGTATAGGATCCCAAGGGTTTGGACTGCCCTGGACTGCTTCTCCAGGCCACAGCAGGGTGCCTGATGGAAAGCAGAGCCACTGGGATTAGAACCTGTGTCCATATGAGATCCTAGCACTTGCAAGTCGAGGACTTTGAGCACTAGACTACCATACCGGGTCCCCTCCAATTTCTTCTGTAGAAACAATAAAGTAGCACACATACTTGATAAGAAACACTGAACATGATGTTAAAGATCAGTTATTAAATGATTGACAAGGTAACTTTCCCAATAAAGATTAAGGCATGCATCACTGTAATTCATAGTTAGAAATGGCACATTCCAAGCTATTTCTGTACATCATCATGTAAAATTAAATCACATGAGCAGAGACACTTCTAATCTGAAGGTATCAAATTATTTCCTAACTATTTCAAACCATTTTGCCTTGAATGCATTCAAGTTCTAAACTTTCAACTCTAAGAACTAGTTCTCTATCATCTTCACATGATTTCCCCTAAAAAGACCCTGGGACAATGATTCTAATACAGGTAATTTCTGAGTGAGGATAAAGCAATAAGGTTGTGGGAAAGCAAGTTAGAGAAAGGAACCAATATGATGATGTAATGTTTTGTGTGTCATCAAGGTGTAACATTGAGGGTTATTGAAAATTAATCCTGTCACCAGATTGTGACACTTGCAGGCAAGGAAACATGGATGTTTATACAGGATTTCCTGTCAAAAACATTGAAGGCTAAATCTGATTACCATATCTAATTATTTCGATAAGATATATGAGTGGAAAAGTGATTTAAGCAACAAAGAAAGCTGTCACACAGAAATGAAGAGCGTGGAGACAGGAGTGAGGTCAATGTTTCCTGATTTTTAAGGCCAAGAGATCATATGTGTGTTCTTTGGTGATTTCTTGTAATACTGTTTTAAAATTTTGGCTTTATACCACAGTTTCTTTAACCACTCTTCTTTGGATGCACATCTGGATTGTTGTTGACCTTGTTTCATGGCTTCTCAATTATGGAAATGTATGTAGTAGTTGAGTATTGGGGTCCACCATATCCAAATGTGGGGGTATAATGCAACATTCATTCCTGATTCCAGACGAAAAATGGATTCCCAATGAAATTGTTGGAAATGTGTAGACAATGGGATGCTGGAGTGTCTGATATTATCTGTACCCGTACTGTTAGTGTACACTTAAACAAAAGACTGATGGAATTGTGATTCCTTATGAAGGATTACACCATTGTAAAAAACGGGGAAAATCTGTTGGGGGTGGGAGTTTGGAGGGGAAGCCCAGTCTATACAAAATTGTGCCACATAATTAAAAAATTCAAAATAAAAATATATTAAAAAGTTTGGCTTTATGATAATATTATTTTCAGTCAATGCCTCTTTAAATTCCTTTCAGCTGTGCTCAGGAGGAGAGTGGTCTATATAGCATGTCTCAATTCAGGGGACTCCATGCTTTATTTAAAGTTAGATATTCTCCTATTGCTTTCACAGAAAATATAAAATTTGTATCATCCATCTGTCTAGTTATATTACAAAACAAATTCAACAGTAAGATTAGGAATATATGGATGCAATACCTAGGGCTTAAGAACTATGAGTTGAGTAAATGGATGTGTTACTGCATGAGAGAATATAAATATTTTCTTCAGAAGTATGAAAATCAGAAAGAGGCTGTGAATTTTGTGGAGAGAAGGAAGAACAATATTTATGCTCATTGGCTTTGCGTTGTGACTCACTTCTCTTCAAGGAAACTTTCATAGATGATGCATTACATATTAAAATTCAAATTTATAATATGAAATATATTTATGCCCTATATTAATTTATAACCACCATTTCATGATAACAGCCATTTCTTCCTGAAGAATTTAAAAAAAATGAATTTTACAATGATTCCAGTGAGCCCAGATTTTAAAGCTTACTTGTTTGTTTCCTAAGAGGAAAACATGTATCTTTATTTTTTTTTTGCAGGTTATAACTTTATAATACTCTATTATTTCAATGCTATATCAATACTTAAAGACTGTAGAATAAACCATGCAAGATAGAAACAGTTTCCAAATGAAACAGTTATGTTAAAAGCATGGGTTCACAAAGAGAATTGCCTTAAAATTGTAATTTTCTTTGGAAATAGAAGAAAATTGCTGATGTTTAACAGGCAGCTAGCTATTGGAGTGAGAGCACAGTTGAGATTGCTTCTTACAGAGCTCTTGCAAGCACTCTGAACATTATGTCCTGGGACTACTGGTTCTGCTCCCAGACGCTGGGAGAAGACAGAGCAAAGATGTGTATTCAGTTCTATGTGAAGTACTCACTGATGGCTCTATGCTGTGTCTACTGGAAAAAATTTCAGTTTCAGCCTGGGGCTGTAAGCTTCCATGAGAAACAAGCCACAACCGAGAAGCACCCATACCTGTATTTTCTGCCCCAATTCATTTGGCAAGGTTGGGTTATTACACTGATGGTCAAATAACTCGTTACTGTTAGGGTCAACAGGTAAACCATTGTTTCTTTCTAGTTGGCAAAAATCTGACTCTGAAAAAGTTGTTCTTAGGCAGCTTACTCAAGTGTGGCTCACACTTGAAACAAAACTAGCAGCATAGCATGGAACCACTGTGGTGGTGCTGAAGTGACTGAAGGTGAAGAAGAAGAACCTGGACACACACACAATGAGAGAGACAAAGAAAGAAAGAGAGAGAGAGCGCGAGCATCCAGAAGACGTAAGTTAAGCATCAGTTCCAGATCAGTACCAACTGTTTTTGAGACAGTGTCAATCACACTGTAGATTCATCAGCACATTGAGTCCTTCCCAAACCCAGGTTTGGTGACCAATAATATTGAAAAACACACAAAGGTACATGATATGTTTCAATGACAAAAGCAGGGATACAATAGTTGCAGGGAATGAAGTGCTTCAGTTGAAGCTAAGGTTGTTGTGTGGTAAGATCACAGGTGTGGATGACTGCATATATGCATTTTATCCAGGCTTTGACCAAGACAGCTAAAGGAATCACTTTCCCATGTTGGATAATTTTCCATAAGGACTGAGTAAAGAATTCCCTTGTAAAATAAAAGTTTTAACTTTAGTTTACTAAGTAATGGCTATGAACAAAAAGAAATTAAACATGATGACAGAATAAATTATATTTCCACCAGCTTTAACACCAATTCCTTTATATTTTCATGTTAAAATGGAAAATTGAAAAATTAATATTACAACTTGGTGAAACATGTCACAGGATAATTTTTTAGGGTTTAAACTTCATGGGACAAGCAAGTTTCTAACTCTAGAGATCTCCTTATACCATATCACAGCCTCTCAAGGTAAAACAGATGCTTGCACATAAGATCCTTTTCACTACACAGTCACCAACAGGCCAGGAGTTTCGTGTCAGAGAAATTCCTTTTGCTTGTCAAATATATCTTAAAGATTTGTTTATTCAACATGAAAGTGTTACACAAAGACGAAGGGAGATGCACAAGGTCTTCTATTCACTGATTCATTTCCCACATGGTCACAATAGCCAGAGCCAGCTCATTGCATATTTGGGATTCAGGAGTTTCTGGGGTCTCCCACGAGAGTTCAGAAGCCTAACGCCTGTGCCATTCTCTGAGTGAAAGGTCCCAAAACGTTTGTTCATCCTCTGCTGCTTTCCCAGGACGTTAGTTAAAACATGGATTGGGAAGTTGACCGGCTAGTGCTTAAGTTAGCGTCAATATGGGACACCAGTGTCACTGGCAAAGAATTTGTTTGTTGTATCATAGCATTGTCAGTGGTTATTAAAAACTTAGCTGAAATATCACAAATCCTTTGCCTTAATTTTTGTAAAACAAAATACAACAGGCTGAGTACTCAGAAGGAGAAAGGAAGAGTTCAGAGTTCTGATTCCTTTTATTTATTTGTTTGTTTGTTTGTTTAGTTATTGCTTGATGAGATTGTTTCTAGTAGCTCTGTGCTTTGTTCCCACAGTGTAAGACTGATTAATTACTATTAGGATAGTAGAAATATTTTATTTAAAAATGGCTAATTTTGTGTCCACTGGCTAAAGTTCTCACTTGGCATGTGCCAGGATCCAATATGGGCACCTGTTCATATCTCAGCTGCTCTACTTCTGTTCCAGTTCCTTGCTTGTGTCTTGGGAAAGCAGCTGAGCATAGCTCAAAGTCTTGGAACACTGAATCCACACGGAAGAATCAGAAGTGGTAGCTTCGGATTGGCTCAGCCGCAGCCATTGCAGCCACTTCAACCAGTATGTGGGGACACCTTATCTCTGTAAATCTGACATTGCAATAAAAATAAATGTATTTTAAAAAATGGCTAAATGGCTCCTTTGGTTAAAAGAACAGTAATAGATATATTCAGGCTAAACTGCACTTTCACCTCATACTTACTTATTCTGTGTTGTAGCACTGAGGAAGACTGGAATGTACTCTTTATTGATGGACTATGTGATTTCTGAAATAGCAGGTGCTTCCAAGCTGAGTCAAGATATGGTGAACTGTCTAGGGGCTAATATAAGATAAGTGAATCCTTATTAGCTTAAGTAGAATGTGGTAAAATAAGAACCTCAAAAGAATTATGTCAGAATATTGAATTAGACAGCACTCATAGATAATCAAATAATTTTGTGGACATCTGAGATGAACAAATTAAATATTAACTGAAAAAAAAAAACAAAGTATTAAATTAAATTATCTTTGCTTTTCTTACCCTAAGATGCTTTTCATTTTAAAAATATAATTATTGAACTTGCCTCAGCTACTGAATTGAGAACCAAGGTGATAATAAGAGGTACCAATCCAAAATATCACTAAGATGGAGGAGTAATTCACAGCATTGAGAATTCACACATAAATGCTTCATCTTCAGTTGGAAAGAATTGATATGTATGATTTCACCTGTTTGCAGAAATTATTTTAGGTGTTTTGTCAGTTTAGTGCAGGTGTTTTCTCAACTGAATATTTTTCATTCAGTTAAACAACAATTAATTATTGAGAGCCAACAGTGTGTCAAGATCCAGCAATAAAAGAAACACATCATCCTTGCTCCTTTGATGATTGTGTCAATGGATCATGGGAAGAGAAAGCAATTAAAATAATTACTTTAAATTTGCTGAGTGTAGTGAATTAGTTTCCAAAACACAGAAACAGGGGCAATAAAAAATATAAGCAAATGATATGTATATTTTTATTTAATATATGAGACATAATATATGTCTCATATATTATATATTATATATGATAAATTCTGCATTTTACATGCTTTTCAGTTAAATATATATATAATATATTCCACAACAAAATATTCAATATATATATACATATATATACAATATATGTATATATTTTTTTTCCACAAATAAAAGCTATTACATCGGGACTCAAGGACTGGTAATAAAGTGAAGCCAAGAAGAGTATTTAAAAATATAGCATGACCAAAGTTTCTGAGAAGATAATGATAATGGTTCATCCTGGGAAATTATAGAATATAATTCTAATTTTGTGCCAATGCAGGAGGCTAAATATGATGGAGGCAGAAAATATAAGCACACAGTGTTGAGTGATTTTTGATATTTTCATGAGTTTAATAAAGTTGATAATTTTGCCTATGGCAGTAATTCTCATTGGAGACAACTTTGTTCCCAGTAGACATTTGTCAAAAGTTACTGCCACATTTTCTATTAATATTTGTAAATCTTGTAATTGTTTAGAAAACCATCCTAAGTTGAAAGTACCTCTAAGTTCTGTCAATGTTACACCTCCTTACTTGTGCCTGCCTCATCTTCTCTCACTAATCTTTTTTTTTTTTAAAGATTTATTTTTATTATTTTTTTCATTGGAAAGGCAGATATACAGAGAGGAGAATCTTCCGTCCGATGATTCACTCCCTAAGTGAGCGCAACGGGCCGATACTATGCTGATCCGAAGCCAGGAGCCTCTTCCGGGTCTCCCACGTGGGTGCAGGGTCCCAAAACTTTGGGCTGTCCAGGACTGCTTTCCCAGGCCACAAGCAGGGAGCTGGAAGGGAAGTGGGGCTGCCGGGATTAGAACCGGCGCCCAGATGGGATCCCGGGCGTGCAAGGCGAGGACCTTTAACCACTTGCGCCACCGCGCAGGGCCCATTCTCTCACTAATCTTAAACTTAATTTCCTCCTACAATGCCACATACAAACTATTTTTTAAAATTTTCCACCAAAATCAGTTTCAATTTCTAGGAGACCATCTTTCACTGATTATTTACATGTTTAACCTCAGACGATATCTTTGAGCATCTGTTGAGCATTGTAAGAAAACCACTGGTCAGTTTTATAAAATGCAATGTGCAGAATGATATAATCTTGGAAATAAATTAAATTATGTTTTGTCCTTTGATAAGATGGAATTGAACAGAGTTAATACATTGCAAGATAAATCTATATGGACACAGTTCTAAAGACAATAGCAAGGTTGAAAAATAAAGAACTATTCTTTTTTTTACTGCATATATATACAACTTAACAGCTTCTACATTTTGAGTGAACTATTGGACTAATTCCATAAGATTTCAAAGAAGAAATTAAGAATTGTATTTGAATTATAAAAAATATAAAATCTGCCAATAAATTACAGAAAACATATCATATTGTATCATGTCATAGCATATCACATTATACTATATATCATACATAAACATGGACATCCATACAGATATATATAATATATTGTGCTTCTACTGAATCTATTCCCAAAGACAGATAGATATGCTATATGTGTTTGTGATATTACTAATGATACATACATATTTATGACTGAGAATATAAAAACATACATTATACATTCATGTACTTTCTTCAAGATATATTTTTTACCACCGATTTTTGAACTTGAGTGAAGATATTTCTAAACTCAGTTGTAAATTTGTAAAATACTATTGATTCTTTTAGGAGTTAGAAATTGTGAACATTTGGATATATTTTCCTCGCCTATACTTATGTGTGCCATTGCACATAAGTATGGCTTGTTTAGCACTATTTTTTAGAATAAAAGGTAAATTATGACCAAATTCATAATTCAATTTAATTAATTTATTTTTGTAAGCGATAAATATATGGGTCTTGTTGGCACATGATGTGGGGAGAATTAATTCTCATACTTAATGAGTACAAGCAATAACTTGATCAGAATTTAAAAATCGATTTTTGGGGCCATTATTGTGGCACAGTGGATTAAGACAGGAACTGCAAAGACAGCACTCCATACAGGCACTGGTTTAAGTTTGGCTGCTCAGCTTCTGATGAATCCCCCTACTAATGATCCTGGGAAAGAGGAGGGGGATGGCCCCTGTGCTCGGCTGCCTGCCATCCTGTGAAAGACTTGGCTGAAGATTCTGGTTCCTGGTATCTGCTTTTTTATTGTAGCCTCTTGTGGGAGTAAATCAGTGTTTGGAGATCCCTTATCGAGGCTCTATGTATCTCAGTGATTCTGCTTTTCAAAATAAAAATGGCACTTTTTTTAAAAGATATATTGCTGTTCATCTAGTTTTTGAATAAATTATTGAGATTATTTTAGGGATTAAATTTGCTGGGTCTTCAAAAACCTCCGGAAAATTGTACTAGTGTTTATTTGTCTTAATTTATTTGAAAAGCTGAGTGTTATAGAGTTTAAAAGGGACACAGGGAGGAAGAGAGGGGGAGTTTGGGAGAGAGGAGAAAGAGTGAGTGTTACACTTCTGTCGTTTCACACATCAAATGCCTGCATTAATCTCGACTGCATCAAGCTTAAACCAGTCCAGAATGCCATCCTGGGTCTCCCAGGTGGATTGCAAGTACCCAAACACCTGCGCTATTACCTGTTGCCTCTCAAAGTGGACTTTAGAAGGAACCTGGGTTACGAGCAAATCAGAATTCTCATTAATCGCAGATTCAGAGTCATGAAATGTGATTGTCTAAAACAGTGGCTCAACACACTGTGCCAAAAAGGTGTGTTGCTAGAAAATTCTCCTTATGAAAGCAACTGTGAACAAACTGAAAAAAATTCACATCAAAATCAAGTTACCATTTTGTTCTATTTCCCCCAAAAAACCCTTTGAAGCATCCTAGTATTAACTGCTTTCATTTTCTTTGAGTATAAACTTGCTTACATTTGCATAACTCTTTTCAATGCAACTGCTGTCTACCACTCCATAGGTTCAATCAAATATGACTCAAGGGATTTATTCTTATTCTTTTAAGCTTTGCCCTCTTTTCTTGTGTCCTTGCTTAAAAGAAAATGTCTTGCTGTCTACCTGCTTGCTTCTAGGCAACAGGCCTTGCTTCTAATTTAACCTTTGGTTAACACTGTTGCCTAGAATGATATGAAGAAACTATATAATATGTACAAAATATCACATGCTTCTCTCATTATAAGCAAAATAATATTCATAACAATTTGGAAAATAGTAACACATAGTTCAATCAAATCATTAATATATACACAATTTCATTTTTTTTGTACATTTTATACCATCAACATACATCAATAGTTGCTTTATTTTTTGTATTTTTCAAAATATTTATATTTGATAATTGTAAATATATTTTGCAATAATACATATTAAGTAATGGATAATGAACAATAATTTGTCTATTTACTATTATGAGGGTTGGGCTTTATAAGACCAAACCTCCACTTTCCAATGATACCATTCCAGATATTTAATTCAGGGCACAAAACAAGTGCACAAACAAATCTGCATAGGGTGGTAACGACAGAAATGCAAAGAAGACAGAATTAAGTGCCAATGGAACCCGGACATATCTTTAGAAATGACCTAGGGCCCAACATGGTAGCCTATTGGGTGCAGACCTAGTCTTGCATGATCCAGGATACTGTTTGGGTGCTGATTATGTCCCGGCTGCTCTTCCCTTCTAGCTCTTTCCTTATGTCCTGGAAAGGCAGTAGTGGGACCAAGCACCCACGTGTATACCCAGAGGAAGTTCCTCGATCCTGGTTTTGGATCAGCTTGGTTCTGCCCATTGCAGCCACTTGAGGAGTGTTCCAACAGATGGGAGACTTTTCTCTGTATCTTCTTCTCTATGTACACCTGCCTTTCCAATAGAAATAGACGCATCTTAAAAAAAAAAAAAAAAAAAAAAAAACAACAATGACCCATTCCATTTGCAAAGACAGAGCTCTACTATCTTAATCACTTCTTTAATGACCCTAATTCCTAGTAGAGTAACAACGGCAGTCACGTTTCAACTACATACACTTTTCAACACTCCTTATACAATTAATATTACATAGTTTTAATTGTTAATATCCTCCTTGAAAATATTATTTTACATACACACACACACACATATATATATGAATACACACACACACACATATATGTGAATGCAATGAAATTCCGTTTGTATTTGTGTGTATATATACACATAATCACATATATGTATACACACTATATATATATGTATAATATGGATTTGTTTCTCTATCAACCATCATGTTTTTAAAAAGATTTATTTATTTATTTGAAGACCAGAATGACATAATGAAAGGAGAGACAGAGAGAGAGAGTGTACTACGTTAGAAATATACAGAAGGCAAGTTAAATATACTTCTTTAATACTGTTTCTTTAAACGTTGCACTTTAGTACTCTATTCAACAGGGTATATCCAGTAGATATTTACACATGCACAAAAATCGACATACTCTTCCATATGGTTTTTCCCTGACTACCCTAGACTGTCTCTAGGATTTCATTAGTTGAAGACATCTGAGCTTTTTCTCTTATGTTCTTCACGTTCTTTACTCCTGAAATAATCATAAATTCTTAATACACTAGGGAGTTGTTTGTTGAGGTCAAATTTATTTGCTCATGTAGCCAAGCTTTGTGAAACCGTGCCTAGAATTTTATTCTTGAGGATGTATCATTATCTTCATCAATATCTCTGCAAAACTCTGATCATGTGCTAGCACATCATATATAAACCTTTCCAATATGAAGGCTCCTTTCTTACAATGTATTCTACTGAATGTGCAGCTACAAACATTGGGATTTGAGGATCAGCAAAATGCTATTATTCATATTTATTACTTAATGTGAGTAATAAATTGTTCTTTATCTGGGAGAAATCATTTTATAACTTCAGCCAATAAACATGGAAGTTGAAAAGATAGCTTGTTAATTTGCCAATAAGACACCATCTCAAGTATTTGTCACCCACAAAAACAGATTGCTGCAGAGATTTTCAGTTTTTTCAAATATAATTCTACTCTACATTTATAGATAATTTTTACATAAGTTGGGCCTGGGCAAGGTAGCCTAGTGGTTAAAATCCTCACCTTGCATGCACTGGGATCCCATATGGGCACCCATTCTAATCTCAGTGGTCCTGCTTTCCATGCAGTTCCCTGCTCATGGCCTGGGAAAGCAGTCAAGGACAGCTTGAATTCTTGGGACCCTGCAGCTTTGTGGGAGAGCTGGAGGAGGCTCCTGGCTCCTGGATTCAGATAGCTACTGTTCTGGTCACTCGGGGAGTGAATCAACAGACTGAGGATCTTCCTTTATCTCTCCTTCTATCTGCATATCTGACTTTACAATACAAATTTACAAAATAAATATAAAAAATCATACATAAATCATTTCAATATTTAATATACATATGAAATAGAATAATAATATTTTTGTTTATTTCTCATAGTACAGAGACTTCCTTATCCTATTTGAACTTCAATTTGTTGATTTTTCAAAATAACACAATTCTGTTCTCATGAGATCTTTGTGTGAACTTAATGGTTAATAAATATATAAATTCTGAAAACGGTGTTAGCTTTCAGTTTGTCTGCAAGACCTCATTAATCCTTCCTATTATTTTGAGTCATACAGTTCCTTCAACAACTTCTTAATATGATTGTCTGATAGAGCTTCATATTGTGACCTTTTATTTCCTTAATAATTAATTACATTATCAGTATAAAGTTTACAGCACAATATACTTAAATGTGTCATTTTCTTATATTTCCATAAATTCATATTTTGAGAATTAAAAATTAAAACACTATTAATTGTCACATTCTACTACGCTACCAAAATATCTGGTAGAATCCAGCCACTATTGAAGTTTAACTTATGGTAAGATTACAGCCCCATATATTCTAAAACATTGGCATAATGGGAAAAAAAATAAGTACTTATTTATTCAATACATGTATTTTGGTTGTTTCATAACTTATTTTTGATCTCTAAATTTCATTTCCACTTGTGATTTTTAAAATAAGTTATAGACATTTATTTTCAGAAATGTAGAAAGAATGCTACTTTGAGTTAGGTGAACATCTTTCAAATAATTGTTGCAGGACTAAACTGACAGATGTGCACAGAATTGGGAGATAGTGCAGTGGTGAATAACAGACATTCCCAAAAGTGTTATCAAGAACAGAATGTTAAGGAACAGAATATGAATATAAAGCACAAAAGAAAGTTCTCTGTGTTGCAATATGAATGTCACCCATATCACTTAAAACATGGAAAATCTACTAATGAAATTGTGTGATACTTCATGTAAATTGACTCTCCTTTCTTTTTCTGAGTCCTCAAATTTCATTTAAGAAATTTGTGTTCGTAACCAACCGAAGTTTCATGTGATTTTTGCAACTCAAGATCACATTCATATTGAAAATACACACTAACACAAGAAAATCATATTACCTTTGTTTGGAAATTGGCAGGCTAAACCAGGTGGTACTTACAATGGAGCAAACAACTGGTGCAAGAATGTTAAAATTGTTTCAAAATGTAAAATAACAGTAAATTCAGGTAGATTATGATGAAATAAATAGATACCAGAAATTTAAACTAATTTTATAAGTAAAACTGAAATTCATCCTTCAACTATAAGTAGATTAGTTTGAAGCTGTATAGATATTTCTATTTCAGATTTCTCCTAAATATGATACAGAATCTTAGGTTGACATCAATGGCTACATTTTATTCTGAAAAACACATAAAATATTTTAGACTCCATAGATCTTTCATTTTCAATGTTTTATCATAATCTGAATACACTTTGGCCATAAAATTGGATATAACTGGAATACAGATTTGTTAAGTGATTAATATTTTGTATCAGCAATATGATGAAAATTTTCCAACTTTTTGAGAATGATTTCAGAAACAAACTGAGATTCAATTTAATGTCAAATTAGCAAGCTAAAATTAAATAGTTATGACACCATTACAGAATCAGCTAATAATTATGTCACAAAATGTTGATTTTTTCATGTATTTGATTCTGATTTTCATTATGTACATAGTAATATCACATAGAAAATTAAGACATTTAAGTCCACACAACTTGCATTAAATTAATTGTCACGCCATTGATATATTTAAATATATGTGCATAACTACTTTTTAGAATAATCATCCAAATATGCAACACAGTTAATTGAGTAATCTGGTATATCAATACCAGGCAACTAATGTGCCAGTATATCTTGTATCCAATCCCACAAAGAAAATGTGTATTTTAAGGGAAAGCAAATCACGATTAATTGTAAAATGTGCAACAGATGGCAGAACTTATAATCATTACAACAAGATAAAGCAAATTCTCCACATTTTGGAATCTGCTTTTCCGAAAAGAAGATGTTGGAATGAAGCCATATTGACAGCTGTTACATTCCCAGTGTAGTTAGTTTGATATACCTCATCTATTAAATCTCATACATTTTCCAAAATAACAGATGACAAGTCCTATTGACCACCTGGGAGAAGGCAATTTCATTAGTAAAAGAATAATTGATCTTCATTTTGATGATTGTAGAATTGCTGACTGGTTTATTTCATTTGTTTTCTTTGGCTATTTAGCGTGATATTTTTAAAAACTAGTATATCATGTCACTTAAAAATGTGTGTGTGTGAGTGTGTGTGTACATGCATTTTTTTTAACACAATCATTTGGAGTAGTTTATAAAGTTATTAAGTGATATGACTCTGAAAAGTGAACTGACTTAAAAATCAGTTCAAAGTAGTATACAACAAAAATTTTAAGTATGTTATCTTGAAATGTAATTTATAACAAGAATTTCTAAAATATAACAGACACCACTGTTAGCTGAATGGCATAGAACCATTTACGTATTTCTAATCAACCGTTGAGCAAGATAAAGTCAGTTTTTATAATAAATTAAGTGTCTAAGGTTTTTCACACCAAATGAAATGCTATATGAAGCTTTAATAAGACAAGAGAAGTACATATTTAATTTAAAGCAAAGATAATGGAATGTAATGGAAACGTTTGGGCTGTGAGTGTTTGATCCCACTTGAATGTATCACTGAGGATGATGTATCTCCCGAGGAAAGCCTCACTACATCATTGTGCAGCTATCCGTGACCGGCTCATTTTGATAATTTCTAAATATTAAATATGTAGTGCAAAAATATGAAATGATAGAACAGTTCAATTTCAAATACTGCAATATTGATTCTTTTGAACATTTTCAAAACAAAATTGTGCTTCTTAAATAATTTGCATGGCATAAATGGAGAAACAATCAAATAATAAAATCTCAGGAAGGCAATATTTTTATTGATATCAGATGAATGCACATGTTAATTCAATTGCAATTATTGAAATTTAATATTTTGAGATGGTTGAAATGCATGGTAGATATAACAATAAGATTCTGATGGAAATAATTAAATATGAAACTAGTTATATAGTTGCTTTGGTAAGAGTCAGAATGTGAAGTTCTGGGGAGGTAGACATAGTGCTAGTTGTCCAGCATTTTGAATAAAACAAAAAAATCTCTGAATTACATATTTTTTTGCAGAAAAAAATATATATCTGGATTATAATCTAGAAAAAGTTATGTAAAAATAGAAATTAAATATAAAGAGGAACCATATTGTACAAGCAATAATAAAAGTTTGTATTAATATTTGATCTTTGTCAACATTTTTACTATAGTAGGGTCTTTTTTACCCTTTAGATATTGAACTCTTTATTTACTAGAACTTTATAGTTTCAAGTAAAACAGAAATAAAAACATGCTACTGCAATACTTAAAATTCAAAGAAACTGGTGGTGAAGAAGAAACAGGGAGAAAGGACCATTATATTTTGAGAACTATATATGTGAATGTGGTAGATATTTTTCTCCTTATTTAATATCAAAGTAACATGAGAATCATTCCTCAGTGATTATCACACATTTGCTATGACCCTAAGCATGCAATGCTTTAAGAAATTCCTTAAAAGATAAAAAAATAATAATAATAATATAAAAACACAACAAATCATGTATTTTGTCTAATTCTATTCTTGCTTATTGAAAAATTGCCCTGTACTGGACATAAATTCATGGCCCGAGACAAACAACTCAGTTACTTATTTTCTAAAATAGAACAAAAATCTACTGAGGAATTTACTAAAAATGGATCTGGACCATTTGTGGATTTGTGCCTTAAAGAACTCCCTTTCTCTTTATTATATAGTCTCCTATATAATAATTTTGTAAATTTCAAAATGGCATAACCTTATTACCCTAGTATCATTTTTTGGAGTTCACTTATTACACACCTATTTTTGCCAAATAGTTTTCAACATTATAACTTATGTTAACATAGTTAATATTCAGTTCAACTAAATGGATTAAAATATATTACTTTTCATTGATTGTATGATGCTGAATTTCACATACGATTCGTTCTGAAATGATGAAGTGCCTCACAAGCCTTTGCGTTTTATGGAAACTATTGGCCAGATTGTTGTCATATAATGCTTAGTTTATAACTGCAGATGCTATTCTATGTCTGGACAATGAGGGAACTGGAATGTTTTCCACTTTTTATGCACTTCAGATTTAACATGATTCCATTCTACCTTCTAATGGAATCAGTAGATGTGGTGGAGCTTTCTTAGAAGTAGCGAATAGATAAGGATTTGAGTGCAAGTAATTTTGTCAGTGATATGACAAGAATGTGATAAAAAGAATTGTGGTAATAAACATTAGTGCTCTCAGTTACCTAATGCAGCAGCTTCGGGATTTAACCAAAAATTTTACTTGATAACACTCAACGTCAGTGGTTGAGAAGTGTTATATTTTCTGTGCCCTTTTTTAAAGATTTATTTTTATTTATTTATTATTATTATTATTATTATTATTTTAATTGGAAAGGCGGATATACAGAGAGGAGAGACAGAGAGGAAGATCTTCCGTCCAATGATTCACTCCCCAAGTGAGCGCAATGGCCGATGCTATGCCCTTCCGAAGCCAGGAGCCTCTTCCAGGTCTCCCACGCAGGTGCAGGGTCCCAAAGCTTTGGGTTGTCCTTGATTGCTTTCCCAGGCCACAGGCAGGGAGCTGGATGGGAAGCAGGGCAGCCGGGATAGAACCGGCGCCCATATGGGATCCCGGGCGTGCAAGGCGAGGACCTTAACCATTTGAGCCACCGCGCAGGGCTGTGCCCTTTTGTTTTGCAGTAGCGTATTCTAAGAGTTTCCTTTGAGAGTTTATATGCAGAAACTGGCATCTGGGAGTGCAAATGGGTCACTAACAATCTGAGTGTGACTTCTGACATCTCTGCAATCTTGGCAATCTTGTTGGTAATCACAGACAAGATTCCTGGTTCCTGGCTTTGGATCACCACAGCTCTGGCCATTGCGGTCAGTTGGGGAGTAAACCAGCATAGGAAAGTTCTGTCTCTCTGCTTTTGCCTGTAAATGCAACTTTACAATAAAAATAAAATAAATCTTTAAAAAAAATCTGCTGTGTTCTGTTTGGTCTTAATTTGTTTTTCCCCCAGTGGCCACAGAGAGAACCCAAATGCTATATCTGAGTTACTAAAAAAGAAATGCTCTGAATCTGTGATTGTGTTGGACAGACCATTTTATGCAATAATCCAAATGTCTGATCAAGCTACACCTTCTTACATTGCTTCACAGGTCAATATTTTTTTCATAAGGTTAGCACATTTTGGAAATATATCACATTCCATCTTGCTATGACCCTCACTGTGATCTAGCTCATTCCTAATTGGTTTTGCTCATGCAACTTTGCATATGAAAAGTGGAGAGTAGGATGTGGCTTTTTATTACCTGCTTTTTAAAAAGATTTATTTTATTTTTATTGCAAAGTCAGATGTACAGAGAGGAGGAGAGACAGAGAGAAAGATCTTCAGTCTGATGATTCACTTCCCAGGTGGCATCAATGGCTGGTGCTGTGCCAATCCAAAGCCAGGAACCGGGAGCTCTTCTGCGTCTCCCACACAGGTGCAGGGTCCCAAGGGTTTGGGCTGACCTCAACTGCTTTCCCAGGCCACAAGCAGGGAGCTGGATGGGAAGTGGAGCTGCTGGGTTTAGAACCGGTATCCATATGGGATCCTGGTGCATTCAATGCGAGGGCTTTAGCTGCTAGGCCACCTCGCCAGGCCCTATTAATGACTTTTAAATGAAGAATATTAATGGCTGACATAAAAGTAGTGTTGCACAATTTTGGAGACTTATTAATCTCAATAAGTGGGTAGATGATATCAAAATAACTTTTGAAAACAGTTCTTTAAAAGACTTTTTTTTTTTCATTTTGTGAGTAAGGTTCTGAATTTTTTTTTGTTAATTTTCATTTAATTCATTTGTTTCAAGCATTTCAATCCCATAACGACCGCAGACGCTTATAATGACTATGAATTCTATCTTAAAATGTCCTTTTATTGGGCCCGGCGCGGTGGCACAAGTGGTTAAAGGTCCTCGCCTTGCACGCCCGGGATCCCATATGGGCGCCGGTTCTAATCCCGGCAGCCCCGCTTCCCTTCCAGCTCCCTGCCTGTGGCCTGGGAAGGCAGTCGAGGACGGCCCAAAGCTTTGGGACCCTGCACCTGCGTGGGAGACCCGGAAGAGGCTCCTGGCTTCGGATTGGCATAGTACCGGCCCGTTGCGCTCACTTGGGGAGTGAATCATCGCACGGAAGATCTTCCTCTCTGTCTCTCCTCTCTGTATATCTGCCTTTCCAATGAAAAAATAATAAAAATAAATCTTTAAAAAAAAGTCCTTTTATTACATTTGCTTGCATAATGCATAAATCTAAGTAATCATAAATCTTCTTTTGCAACCCTTGTTCTGCTGAGATCACATGTCATTGGGATTTATTTGTAATAGATCCTGACATGTCTTTTATTTCCAAGGATTCAAACAAACCGCATGTTTGTGATTTAATTGCTCGTTCAGAAAACTTAAAAAAAGATGAACAAATATAATTCCATTCTATCTAATCTATGCTTAAGATGCAAATGAAGCTTACTACAGCCATACTCTAATAAAGCAGTACTAAAAGAATTCTCTAAGTTGTATTAAGAAATCTGAGGAGATATAACCAAAGAAAGAGAGTTTTTATATAGGTTTTATAGAAGAACATTTATTTCCCCAGAATTGTTCCCTTTGGCCAAACATTTTGAGAACTAATCTATATTTTCAAGTGAACCAGAGTTTAGCATGACATTGTAATTGGCATTTATAAAATGAAAGAGAAATAAGTATTGCTAAGGATAAAGAACCGCACACTATATATAATATATGAACATATGCATATATACGTACATATATGTTAACGGTATTGTCTTTAAATGAGGAGCAGCTGTAGTCGTTTGTCACAATGGAGATGATTCTAGAACTCATCATTTAAAGAGTAATAACCAGACACCAGAAAAGGTAAAGATGTTGTTCCCACTGCGACATGTGATAGCCAGATCTGGAACCGCCGGAGGCAAGCCAGGTCAGATCGAGGCACATGGTGCCAGATTGCAGCACCCAGCAGCACATGCCATGGTTGGGTCTGGTGATCAGCCTGGTAGCACTAGAGGATCTACGCAGCCAGGCTACGACACCTAGTGGTGGGTGTGAGAGTTGCGTCTTGGGGTGGGCCAGGATTGGATGTTGTATCCACAGGTGTACACAAGAATTGGGAGTGGAGAATAGCCTGTTGGTTGTTCAAGGAATTCTCGTTACTGGGCCATTGAACCTGCTGGTGTGTATGACAACCGGGGCTGTGTAGGGGAGAATGGGGAGGTTGGCACAGACACTTCCTAACCCTTGTGGAAACTGGGGCTAAGGGTAAGAGTAACAGAGCAGTCCCAGCCTAATCTGTCACATCTGCATGTCCTCAGGGGAATGGGGCTAGAGGTGAATGTCGCAGGGTGATCTCGTTGGGAGCAGGCCCTCTGAATCACATGACTGTCATAGGCTGACAGGATCCCTGGTCTTATGGAACATCCATAGTTGTGTGATGAGGCTGTGGTGCACATGCACTGATACGGCCTTAAATCTATAGTCTTATATTTTAGAAATAATTTTAAGATCCTCCAGATCTTACCATTATTTTTATTACAGATGACCTGTGAAACATTGCATTGCCAGTCTCATTGAAGCATTTTTTCCTGACACTTTTTAAGTGACTGTAAATATTTAAGCATAGCTAACTATGCAAAAACAATGCAAAGATTTGTATGTTATCATGAAATAAATCTATGTGTATGAAAATTGAACAATAATTCAGGAACCCAAGATGGCTGAAGAAGCAAGTAATATGATGATTTTGACCTTGGGGAAGCAATAGAAGAATGAAGGAATGGTCACATTAATGTGGGAAAGAATCATGTACTGGAAAGCAGAGGAAGGGACAGACTCCATATAAATTCAGAAGCAATGAACCATAATGAACCATTGTGCAGATGTAGCAGGGAACTAATAATAACTCCTGGTTGGAGGCCAGAAAGAAGATGTCATTTTGTTTGAGTTGAGATAGGCTGCATCAGTGCATCTGCCACTGGAGAAATTTACTAGGAGGAGAACTTTGTGTCTGCTCTAAACAGTTGACATGGAGCAAAGTACCCACTTAATTCTGGCAAGTGTTGGAACATTGTTTTCTTCACTCTCACTGCCAAGGTAGGTACCAAACTTGGCTTTCTGAGTTGGAGCTGCAATAATCCTCAATTACGGGCAGGTAGCTGGTTCTGGGAAGAGGTGGGGTGTCCTCAAAACAGGTAGCTTTGCAACGTGTAGCTGAAAGTCACCTGTACCCTGTGACTTTGGGGATACTGAAGCTTTTCTCTCATTTTTTTTTCTTTTTTTTTTTTAAGATAAATGATCTTTATTCTCCCTGACATGTGGGAGCTAAAATTTCCAAAACTATAAAATGAAGTTATACAATTTAGACATTAACTTTATGAATCCATGCAAGACAATAACTGTCAGACTTCCATCTGTATGCAATTTACTTGGATCTTGTCAAAAAGAGTGCAGGTTCTGATACAGCTCAGTGGGGTTGAGAGTTGAAGTTCTACAGTTGTAGCAAATTACTAGATGATGAAGATGCTTCTGATCTGCAAGTCACATTTCAACTTGCAAGGATCTACTGAACAATCTGTTTACAATTATCTCCAGTAGGTTTCCAAATGTCTTTTTGTAGTTGGTTTGTTTTTTTCTTGTAGTACACCTGTAAAGTTTTACAATTGATAGTGGTTTGCTGTTAATCAATGGTCTTGTTTAGATCTAGAAGAGTTATCCATTTTTTTTTAAGAATAGATACAGCTTTTTGTTTGTTTATATTTAGTTTCTACTGTATCATAGCATAAAACATATCCATGTACTAGATTGTAAGCCAAAGTATGAAATAAATATCCATAAATGCATGCTGTTTTTTAAACAGAAAAGGGTTAAGGCTTGACTAAGTGTTTCAGTAATCACTCAGTCTGACTCAGGAAGCTCTACACTCTGTAATTTTAGTGAAGTAAGTCATTGAACAATTCACAACAAGGACTGAGACTAACCAAAAATGGCAAACCCTCAAATTAGTCATAGAAAATAAATTATATTAATTAGAGAACAAATACAAATTTACTTCAAAAACATAAAAATATAGTGAAATGAATAATTGATTTTGGTCAAACAATTAAAATGATAAAACAACCCTCCAACTAACCAAAAAGAACAAAAAGCAGAAAAAGGTACAAATTAATAAAATTAATATAAAAGAAAGATACTACAGCTGATATCACATAAACAAAAATAATCATCTGGAATCATTACAAATAGGTATCTGCAAAAAAAAAAATAGACCTGGGAAAAATGATTAGATTTCAGAAAATATACAATTCACCAAAATAGAGCCAATAGAGTCGTGGAAGTATAGACAATCTTTATACCAATAAAAAGATGAAAATCAAATTACTAGTTCGGATCTTTTGAATAAACAAACGTAAGGGATGATTTCAATGATTATGTACATCAAAGCTATAGAGAAGACCTAGTCCTAATTCCTTTTTAAACAATTCAAAATGATTGAAAAGGAGGGTATCCTCACAAACTCCTACTATTAGGTCAGCATTGGTTGCCTTAATTCCAAAAATAGTGAAAGATGCAACTATAGACCAATAACCCCTTAATAAAATAGATGTGGAAATCCTCAACATAAAGTAACTATATGATTCAAACACATCTAAACATCACCCAGCCACATTAAACAGGATTTATCTCAGCGCTGGAGATATGCTTCAACATTTGTAAAAATGTAAACATGATACATCATATTTACAAAATAAAGATAAAAATATACGATCTCCATAGATGCAGAGAAAGCATTTGATAAAGTAATATGTTCTTTCATGAAAAATACTTTATCAGAGATGGAAGATTCTTTAATGCAACCAAGGCAGTATATGACAAACTGACATGAAGCTTCTTACTGAATGAGGGAGAGATAGAATATTTCCACTGAGATTGAAACTAAACAAGGATGCCTGCCTTCTCCAGCAAAGCCCTGATGTAAAGGAAAAGAAAAAGCCAGTAAAGGAAATCAAAGGAATAGAAATTTGAAAAGAGGTCAATTTGTCCCTCTGTGCAGGTGACATGTACGTTGTTAGAAAAACAGGTTTGTTTGGGGTCCACTGAACTCAATACTCCAATCACCGAGAAAACCACAGCATCTGCAGTCTGACTGTGCAGTACATGTGTTAGAACTGGTCTCCTTTGTTTGTTGAAGCCCATGCACTGGAGGGAATGCCCAGATGCACAAGGGCTCATAACGGATCATTGAGACCTGCAGAATCCTCTATCATTATGGAGGGTAGAAACAAAATGAACAACACTGATGGCTAAGCTTTGAAAGTGAGTATCTGGGTGGGTGGGCAATCTGAAGTGAACTATGTCAACCACTGAACTTTGCAGGAATTTCTTCAATCTAGGAACAAGGAAATCAACAAAATCTCAGAGCCATATACTGGAAGAATAGAAAGGAATATTGGAAACAATTTTCTCATCTATCCTCATCAATTCATTGATCTTTCTCACTCTAATCAGGGCTTTACACAGGCTTGCATCCTTCTCAGCAATATTAACATCATAAAAATAAATCTACTATTTGGGCCCGGCGCGGTGGCGCAAGTGGTTAAGTCCTCGCCTTGCACGCCCGGGATCCCATATGGGCGCCGGTTCTAATCCCGGCAGCCCGGCTTCCCTTCCAGCTCCCTGCCTGTGGCCCGGGAAAGCAGTCGAGGACGGCCCAAAGCTTTGGGACCCTGCACCCGCGTGAGAGACCCAGAAGAGGCTCCTGGCTTCGGATCGGCATAGTATCGACCCGTTGCGGCTCACTTGGGGAGTGAATCATCGGATGGAAGATCTTCCTCTCTGTATCTCCTCTCTGTATATCCGCCTTTCCAATAAAAAATAATAAAAATAAATCTTTAAAAAAAAAATAAAAATAAATCTACTATTTAAAAAATGGAGAAATATAGTGAGGAAAGTAATGTACTTTGAAATTATATCTGAAATTCATGAAAACAATTATATATATTTTATACTTTGCTACAATAAAATACAATTTAAATTATGTATATATATGCAGAAACAATTGCACTGTCCGTTAGAATGTAGGCAAGGACTTGGTTGAAGCTTGGGAAAACCATACATGCCATTTGAAATGAACTGTCATTGTAGAAACAATAATAAAAGTTGAGATTTTACCATTAAGTCGTTATTTAATTAAGAATAGAATAAATCAATTATAGACAAAAATAAACGGATTGCAGATAACAGAAATCCATGCAGAAATATTCAGATTTTATGTTAACTTCAATTGCTTTGTGATTACTATAACCTTGAAAAGTTGTTTTGTTCTCTATTTTTCTTGAAATGTATTATAATTGCTACAATCTTAAAGTCAATCTTCTTAAAGCCAATCTTCTTAGACAAAATCATTATATGTTATTACAGGTGCAGGAATAACCTGTGCAAAAAGAAAATGTGATACAACAGCTATTAAAAATATAACCTGTCTAACCCGGGAGTCAAAACTAATCTTCAATCCATGCTGTTGTTTTTATGTTGCTGTAGGGCAACACTCACTCCAATGCAGAAGTGGTCAGTACTAGACCCTGCATTTTCTTTAAAAGGCAAGGAAGCAGCAGCTGTTTGTGTGTCTTCATTTTTGTGTTTCTGTTTACTCCTCTTTAAATAAATGTAATTTTCAATGTGAAGTACAATAGCAAAGCGAGACTGTGGAGGAAATAGGAAAGGATTGATGGGCTCTGCCAGATGTAGGAACCTCTTCCAGTTTAAAGACATTCATCTGGGAAGCAGTATTAGATGTCATGGGCAATAAATGAAGAGCATACCAAAAATTACTATATCAAAAATGTTATATTGAGAAGTGAATCATTTTTTAAAGCTTTATATATCTTTGTTGGAAAGGCAGATTTTAGAGGAAAACGACTAGACAGAGAGAGAAAGATCTTCTATTCAAAGGATCACTCCCCAAATGGAGGCAATTGAGCTGAGCTGAGCAAAAACCAGGATCAAGGGCCTTCTTTCAGGTGTCCCACGAGTGTACAGGATCTCAAGCTTTCAGTCATCATCTGCTGCTTTCCCATCATACAAACAAGGAACTTGAATAGAAGTGGAGAAGCTTGGATACAAAGCAGCACCCATAAAGGTTTGCCAACACTTGGAGGTGAAGTATTAACTAGCTGAGCAATAACACTGGCCCCAAAGTGAGTCATTTTAATACAAACATCGTCCCCTCAGTGCTCAACTCTGTAGCTTGCTGTAGAATAAAATGTGTTTTTGTGATTATGATTTTATGCCTGATAGAAAAATAGTCTTTATAAAAATAACATTTTTGACAACCACCTCATTTTTCTTGTATCTATGCACATGATTCATAAATGATCATTGAATCCAATAAATACTGCTGTTTTTAGAGAAAAAAATGGAAGTTACATCTCTAAAGAATAGTTAGCTATCTGAATCCAAATACACAAAATCTTGACTTCTCTTAGCATTGCCACCAACATCCTCCTTGTGCACCTAATTTAAATATTGAAGGAGTTAATTGCAAAAATGGCTATATTCCTGGGAGTCTGGAATCTCCTAAGCAACACCTGTAGCCAGGCAGGGGAAAACACTGCTTTTTGAAACACCAGGAAGCAAAACAGGAGATAGGAAGAATTTTGGAGTTTTTGGAATTCTTGGCAAGGACAGTAACATTCACGGCATGCTGTTCACTGCCTACGTTGAAGTGATAAGATCAAAATCATGAGTGTTTGCATTGTAAATCTTCATTGAAGTGATAGGCTCAGAATGCTGGGCATTATAATTGTTTTTTTTTTTTTTACCTGCTTTCTGCTCTATGTCACAAAATAACTCCCAATTATGTATTTGTCCAATATCATGTAGCTACTAATTTTCACATAGATAATTGCTATAACCCCTCCCCCCTTTTACTTTGTTCCATGTGCTCCTTGTTCATGGTAAGAGGTGGCCACCTGAATGAAAAATAAAATCATTTCCCTTGCCTTGGAGTCTTGCTCGATTTCTTTGAACCCCCCCCAAAATATAATTAATTTCCTTGGACATAGCAAAAGTAAATAAGATACCTTATTATTTTTATATTTATATGCCATTCCTGCTTACAAACAATAACTATGTAATTAACACTAAATATGTAAGCAGAGTGGCTGAGCTTCATTACCTGTGAGTCTTTGTTGGTGATTTTATAATATAAAGGATTTACATAAATATGATATGGTGAAATTACTTGATTTCCTCATTTTTGTATTTATTCATAGACAAGTGCATACATTATTTGTGTAGTTATATGAAGAAGCAATACTCACATTTAAATATATTAAATCTCCATATTATCTTTCTGTAATTAGATTTTTATTTTAATGTTAAGAATATTGAATAAATTACTTAAAAATTAAATGTTATACTTAATGCTTCAGCATTAAAGGTATGTTCTATGTTTCTTGCTATCTATGTTCTGTGTTTCCTATTGAAACCCAACAGTATGTTTGACAGCTGGGACGTTTTATCATTAAGTAACAAACATATATACATGATAAAGATTAAAGTTCAAATGTAATGCTTTTACTATTCTTTTGGTATCTAGAAGGAAAAAATTGTACTTTCTCATTTATTTTCTAATGTTATCACTTTATATTCTTATGTAAGTTTAATTAAAAGATAATGAAGCACTCTTATCCTTTTCTTTTAACACACTTTTATAAAACAACTCACAACTTCAATGCATATGTTCTTAGATTTTGAAAGACAGAGGGATTTCTTATTAGCTTTCCCACTCATCACCTGCTGATGATAACTAGAGCTCTCTCAGGGCCATTTATGGTATCCAGGACTGAATCTTGGTCTCCAACATAGTGTCAAATACACAGCTGTTTGATCCATCATCTACTGCCTCCTGGCATGTGTATAAGCAGGATTTGCAGAATTCAGAATGTAAGTATCCTAGGCCAGCAACTTAGACAGTGAGGAAACAAACGACTGCCCCTTTGGTTTCATTTTGTTCCACATAATTCCACAATTGGCATCTTTACTCCACATCAACATTCAAAACTACTGAGAAAATATTAAAGAATGCTCACATGATTATTCAAGAAAGAAAGGTGAAGAAACGTAAGATAAAGAGGGAGATGGGTAAAGGGTGTAAGAAGTAAATTTAAAGGGTAAGATAGAGAAGAAAGATGTGGTAAGGGAGGGACAGGGAAAAAAATAAACCAAGGATTTTTACCTCATTTGTTGTGCTAGTTCTCTTTTACAGAATATCAAATATTTCTGTCCTAGATAATTATTTAATAATACATAATGTAAAATTGCAAAAATTCTTTGTCAAGTAGAGCCTTGCATGGTAATCATGAATGTGTTATGTTAATGTAGGAGCAGATTTTTAAAATCATTTTATGATTTCTAGGAAAGAGAAATACTAGAAAACTTACAATAAAGTGCCTAAAAAAATACAGATGTTATACTGGCTGACCTGTCTATTAATTTTGCTCAAAATGATTCAACTTCTATTAGGTCAAGTTTTCAAAAGAATTATTCTTTGAAGTTCTCAATTCCTCAACAAACCAAATAAAATAGAAAATCCTTGGGGCTTTTATTTTCTACAAAAAACGTCTTGCAGAATAGAAATCTTCAATGGAACATAAAGATAGCATTCTACTGCCTGATTTAATTTTGATCATCATAATGATCAGTTCATAGTATAATACCTTTTTATCTAGCTTGCTATTTGGCTATTCAAATGCAATAGCAGATTTATATAAACTTTATAATGTTTATTCATCATTTTATATTCCAAAGCTCAAAACGCTTGGAACATAATAGATTGGATAAAATATTTTGTTAAATAAATGCAGGAAAGCAGGAAGCAGTAGCTATTAATTCCTATTAGTTTATGATTCTTATAAAATAAAAGTTGACAAAAGAAACAATTCTAGTCAGATATTTGCTATAATTACCTGCAGAAAGATTCTCTTGAATTTCTCTTCAAAAATGAGTTCTGTTGATTCATATAAACTCCTAAAATGAAGAAAATAATGCCATAGAATGTTTTGGGACTGTCCAAAAAAATCTGACTACAGAACCTATTTATGTTTGTCATTGATATTAACTCTGGTGTCATTACTGCTAAATGGGATTTGTCATGAACACATTTTCAAATAATATGCCTACACTTAAGTTTGGAAGAGATTAAACTCCCCCTTTCAATGCTTAAGACCTTGCCCAAATGCTTTATAACAGGCTTATTTCAGGAGAATCAATTTTCCAATACAACTAATTAGGTATTTATTATCTACCCTCAACTTAAAGTAATGAATTGCAAAAGTTATAAGTTTAAATCCAGGTCAAGTGGTTCACAGTATAGCGGAGTGTGAGCAAAGAAGCAGCTGGGATAGACAGCCTCCTGGGAATACTACAGAGATCATCCCTGTCATAGTTGAGGACCAGGCAGAGCTCTGATTGCTACTGTGGTTATCATAATTTACTGTGAATAAAGGGAGACTATTGCAAACTACAACTAATAGTACTGTTAAATCAGTACTCAAGGGTACATGTTCAGGAAGAAATCTTTAATCAATGAAAATCCTATTCCAGAAGTGATAGAATCAAGATTCTACCGATGCACAAAAATAAGTATAGAAATGAAAGAACTATGAATGAGGAAGACAATATCAACCCCCCAAAAAGGAATGCAATAATGTGAAAATTGAACTACGCGTAAAGGGAAAATGACAAAAATACCTGAAAAATAATTCAAGAGAACAATTGTAACTTACTCAAAAATAACAAGAAATAGTTGACTGAAATTAGGAAATTATTATATAACACACATGAAAAATTCAGTAAGGTGACAAAAACATAGAAAAAGAGCCAAATAAATATTAGAAACTTTGTATTAAGCAAGTCAAATAACAATAGAGTGGTAAATCTTCAGATTAGATGAAGCAGAACAGAATAAAGGATACATGATTATGAAGAGAGTTCATTTGACATATCCCAGTCAGACACAAATAGAAGAAAGTTTTAAGATAGGATGAAAATGGCATTTTGGATCCCTGTGGTACTATCAAATAACTAAGAATGCAAGTCTTAGGTAATTTGAAAGATCAGAAAAAATATACCCCTTTGAAGATTTGTTCAATAAAATTATAGCAAAAAAAATATTCCCAGCCATAGATCAATATATTGAGGTTTTTACAAGTTAAATGTAATAAGTAAGAATGCTAAAATCTAACACGCTCAAAAAAATATCAGTGTACTTATAAGATAATCACTGTCACATGTTAGGTTTCCTAACAGAAACACTATGGGCCAGAAAAGAGTGGAGGATTACAGTTCACATAAAAATATAATAACAATAGTTCACCAAAAAGTCTCTCACAGAGGTGGAGTAAATTTATCCCAAGACAAGCACAAATGTGTATATGTGCCACCATCTGGTCAGCCTTACAAATGATACATAAGCTGTACTATATGCAGAGGTAGAAAAAGGCAGCCAACATGATAAAAATAAGTGAAGGCATAAAGTCTCCTACTAATATTTATATATGAATTATATGTATATTCACAGGTGCATAAAGGAGCATTCAATGTGGATGATAATCCATATCCCAGCTGCTCCACTTCCAATCCATCTCTCTGCTTATGGCCTGGGAAAGCAAAGAAGGGTGGCCCAAGTCCTTGGACACCTGTAATACATGCGAGACTCAGAAGTTTCTGGCTCCTGGGCTCAAATCAGCTCAGCTCTGGCTATTGTGGCCATTTAGGCAGTGAAGCAGCAGATGGAAGACCTTCTCTCTGTTTCTTCTTCTCTCTGTAAATCTGCCTTTCAAATAAAAACAAATAAAGCATTTATTATAATGTAAAATTAAAAATAATACCATAAAGGTAAAATGAATTAAAATAAAAAAGTATATATAAAATGAATGCAATGCATACAAAATACTCAGTGGTGCATTTTAAAATTATGTAATTTAAATTTATTATACTCACAGATTATAAACACGCAACTGACAATAATTTTAGTAGAAAAATTGAAAAGAGGGCAGATGATTTGAATTAATGACTTTACAACTACAGATGGATGTTACATAAGCATGAGTAGAGTTTTAGCATCAGTAGTCGTCAAAGGCAATGCAAGTTATGGTCTGAATGACTTAACTTTGTCTAATGCTTGTTAGAGTCGTCAATTTAAAAAAACAACCCAAGAAAATTCCTGAAACAAATAGCCTCTGATTAACATGAAAAGCAAATGGAATTCTCATTATTGCTTGTGGAAACTCACTATGTCACAAGCATGTTGGAAAGACTTATGCCAACTTCTTAAAATATTAAATAGGGCTGTTCCTAAATATGATAATGATTTATGGCTTATTGTAGTAGAATATGTATACAAATGTATGTGCACGCACAATCTGTTTTACCTATTTTTATCATACACAAATGCCAAAACTTTTAACATTAAAATTATTTTTGAGTAACTGAAGAGATAAAGAAAGGGTATTGCATTCTATAATTTGGATTAATACTCAGTAATACACAAAATAAATCTAATGTATTGATGACTGAAATTATGCATATTCACTACATTTCAGGATTTTGGCAGATCAAAACCTTGTATCGATCCAGATTATTACAAAAATTGTATATTTTGTGCTCTTTTCACAATAGTATCAGATATTGAAAACATATGATATAAAACATCAGTGTCTAATCAGTCAGAGATCAAGTGGTGAGATTTACTATAAAATATTATAGGCAAATTTAAAATATTGAGATTTTCCTGTGTTTTGTTAATTATGGTAATTGCATATCTATAAATGTTTGTCAAAGCTTATAGGAAGTTACACCCAAAGAACATGAATTGTGCTATAGGCACATCCTGATAAATCTGACTTTTTTTTTTTAAAGATTTATTTTTATTATTTTTTTTTTATTGGAAAGGCGGATATACAGAGAGGAGAGACAGAGAGGAAGATCTTCCGTCCGATGATTCACTCCCCAAGTGAGCGCAACGGGCCGATACTATGCCAGTCCGAAGCCAGGAGCCTCTTCCGGGTCTCCCACGCGGGTGCAGGTTCCCAAAGCTTTGGGCCGTCCTCGACTGCTTTCCCGGGCCACAGGCAGGGAGCTGGAAGGGAAGCGGGGCTGCCGGGATTAGAACCGGCGCCCATATGGGATCCCGGGCGTGCAAGGCAAGGACCTTTAGCCACTTGCGCCACCGCGCCGGGCCCAATCTGACTTTTTAAAAAGAGTACACAGCACACCCAACTCAAGCAACAGTGATTAAAGAAGTTATTACCATAAATGAGAACTGAGTATTAAAATTAAACACTTTTTCTGACAAGGTGTATATGATACGACTTACCTACAAATATTTTCAACTTGTACAAATATATCTCCAGGTTGGCTGCTGCAGAGGGAATCTTTGTGATATAATGTATTTGTATTTCAGCAGTTCCACAAGCAGATATCTTCACTATTGTTTGGAAGTCAAACTCACAATAACAATCAGTGAGAATCAATTACAGATTCATTTTCTGAAGAATTATTGCCTAATATCTATTCCAGACAAATTATTTACCAAAGCAGATAATTAACTAATGATATCCACACCAATCACTAGTTCCTATTTAAATAATTACAATTCAGTTCTATTTACTCACGGTTCTATGTAAATAACACATCATCAAGTAAATATCGCATATGCATATGATATGTCCTATCAGGCTAAACCTTAACATGTTTTTCATAGATTAAATTCCTGACATTTAGCACATATACATAGTTTTCACCCTTCACTTGATCTTGTAAAAGTAAATCCTTCATTTAATTATGTAAAGCTAAAATCTGTGCAGTATTGAGAACCATTCAAGGTATAGACACATATTTTAAAACTGAAAACAAAAATTAACTGAAGCATTTTGTTTATGACATGCATAAATTTGTTTATGTGAAGTGTTTATTTCTAAATACAAATAAGTATCAGTGCAGAGTTATACAAATGAAATGATAGTGCTCTCAGCTTATGACCATTAAGTCAGTCAATGAGATGTGAAAAGCAGAGGGAAAATTTATTAGTTCCTGGGGATGCGAGAGGATTGTTTTCCGTGTTTATAGACAGAAAGCTGAGTGACACATCACTTCAGCTGTCAGGGCCTGTTTGCTTTGGGAAAGACGAAGCATGTATGTATTGTCTAGGTGTAGTGAGCACCAGCAAAATGTCTAGCCTTAAAATTTTTTCTCATGCCGCTGAAAGGACAAAGGACTCCTGTTCCCTGGTGTACCTCCGAAAGCCAGTGCCAGAATAGATTTCTGGAAAGAGCAGACAGAATTGGGGTATGTTAGTGCTAGATCTCCAAGAGTTGTGATATTCCTGACAAATAGGAGCATAAGGACAGCATTTCAAAAACGAACATATTTCCGATGAGTTAAACTATTTTATTTCTCTAATACCAATTCATTTCGGCTGCATTAACAGCTACACACCCACAAAGCATGTTACCGGATATTTTCATAAAATTAAAAATAAAAATTTTCCAAATTTCTTGAGACAACTCCAATAAAATTATAGAGAGGATAGTTCAGCATTGTAAGTGGAAATATTGTTTAAAATATCTTTTTGCAGTAATTAGGAAAAAAAACTTGGAGATGGTGCATTGCTGTTTTCAACTATGATTTGGTCTGTTCACATAACATGTATGAAAGGCAATTGCTAACATCTTACTTCAGAAGTAATTGAGTCATTTGTAGTATGTGGGTTGAGATTTGGGAGAAAGGGTCTAGTCAGCTATTCAGCGTTTACCAGAGTAGAATATGCTTAATCACATTTGTCAAAATTGGTCCATGTGCTTCCTATGGCCTACATACGATCGTATTGATTAGCGTGCTTGTGATGTGCAGTTCTGAAATGCATTCATTTATGATATACATTGTTTTTCTTCAAAATTCACAAATATGTATTTATCCACTTTTGAAGAGTGTTTCGTGCCAGTATGTTGGAAACAGTGAACATCTGATTCCTAGCGGGGCGGATTATGAATTCCCTGAAAGGTTCTACATCGCACAACCCTCTGAACTCTGCTCTGCACTCATTCTTTACAACCAAATTGCCAAGAGCACTTGATTTATACATGGATTCATTATTCCTCATTTATATTGAAGACAGGCCAAATTATGGTGACTGTTCTAAAGATGGGTGCACAGAACAACATAAAGGGGAGACAAAACATAAGCTTCTATCATTATGCAGAATTGTAATTTAATGCCAATATTGGGTCTTATATTAACTTTGCTGTTTTTTGCAAAGGGGCAAAATGGAATATTGAATCATTTAAGGCTTTAGAATTAAGCTATTTGTATTCTATTATTATAGTTTTCTTTTAAAATCAGTGTTTTATATAAAAACAAATGCAATACTATCAAAATGAGGAATTTAAGAACATAATTTATATATACACCTTCACCACATATCAGTTCCAATTTCACCTTTGTTATTTTTTAAAATGTGAGTATATTGGCAGGAAACCATTGAAAATAAATATGTATTCATACCTACAAGCCATTTAGACACATATTAAGTAAGTCTGACATACATAACAAATCCGCTTCTATATGAATAGTTTTTTGCTTAAGGACAGAACCAGGAATATTGATTTTTTTTAAATTGCTTGATTTGTATAAGAAAAACAAATGTCACATATTTCACACTACAGTAGGATTGTAGTGATGCTTCTCATCCTATTCACCTTTCTGTCCACATTAGCATAAAGACAGATTGATTTTGAATACCCTTAAGAATGATTGCCGAGTACAGTGTTAAGTGGAATTCAGAGTCATATATCAAAGCTCCAATCACATAGCTGAACTGATTGAGTGAAGGGAGAAAAGTTCATGTATTATATTTAAAAAGAAATCCAAGGCTCGGCCTGGTAGAAGAGCAGCTAAAGTCCTTACCTTGCACGCACAGTATCCCATATGGGCGCCGGTTCTAATCCTGGCCTCCCTGTTTCCCATCCAGCTCCCTGCCTGTGGCCTGGAAAATCAGTCTAGGACGGCCCAATGCCATGTAGGGAACTTGGAAGAGGCTCCTGGCTCCTGGCTTTGGATTGGCTCAGCTCCGGACATACCGGTCACTTGGGGAGTGGATTATCAGATGGAAGATCATCCTTAGTATCTCCTCCTCTCTGTATATCTGACTTTCTAACACTAATAAACAAGTCTTAAAAATAAAATATAGAATGTCTTCTGACTTCATAAATTTTCTTTAAATGAATATTGTATTGGAAAAAGCAGAACTCCTAAATTATTCAATAAATATGATTACTTTCACCTCTGATTAGATAGTATGCTTATATTTACTGAGAGATTGTAACTTAAAAATAGACATCCCAAGGACAGACTCAGATACTTCTGTAGCCAATTTTGCTAAGAAAAGAACCCTTTTGATTGGTTCATGATCACAAACTCTTGGGCCATGTCTGCAAGAAAATATGTAAAACTTTACCATGGGTAAGGCTGCACTCCATAGTAATTGGCACACTGTGCAAAATCCATCACATTCTGTACAATATGCTGCAATCAACTAACCCTAGAGGGATTAATATTGTTTTACTTCATTCAAATATAGTTATTGACTTATGGATAATATATTAATATACTAATATATTAATACTATATTATTAATAATATATCTATTCAGAGAGGCTTTGGTAGAATGGAAAAGAAGAAAAGAATTTTTTATTGTCTAATTGTTAGTTCAAATTTAAACTTTTCAACATAAAATTATTACTTTTTTGGTCATAATGGTAAATAAGACCAAAAGTATGGATAAATTTTATATCTCAAATTCAATTAAATATGTTAAATCAAAGAGTTTCATGAATATAGACTTCTTTGCAAATGTAAGATACCTTATAAATATTTTGAAAATTTTTGTAAGAATGCTTTGAAGTGAATTGGATTTTTACAAAAACAGTTCCACAAGTACTATTCTTTGACTGCTTAGACAAGTGTAGTAAAGATGGATGTTAGGCATAATGTGTATGAAAGGTCTGCAAAAAGCTCACAGAAAATGTATACTATGAAAAAAAAAACGTATAACTGAATACTGAAGTTGGCTTTATACCAAAATAAATTCAACTTTCACTTATATTTCTATATGCCATTTTATGCACAGTCCTATCTGTGTAACTGTATTTATGACTACATAGCATACTTCTATCAAGTTCAGGTTTAGAGAAGTACTTGGTTAGCAACTCTGAGGTCTCTCTTTGGGTGTGAGTCACAGGCAGAATCCAGCTTTTAGAGCTGAGAAAGATGCTTCCATTAGCTCATTCCAAACTTCTGAAAATCATGTATTAACTCATTAATCCAAAACAATGTACACAACTCTGGTTTAAAATACACTTCAACTCAAGGGGAAATAGAGTTTAAATATATTTAAGAACATTTTATCTACTACGTGTTCATGTATATGATATGAGGAGTATATATGTATATAAATATATATATGTGTATATATATTTACATGTTTTCAAAAAGATTTACATATATTGTAAAAGTTGCATCATTCTCTTTTTTGCAAACTAAAACCAATAACTTCTATTGAGAATCTTACAATACAGTTTACCTTCATTTTTTGTTCACCTCTACCCTTGTATAAAAAGAAACAAATTATGTATTCATTATTGTCTGTTTATTTAACTCAAAATATAGATGCATTTACTTGAAATTTTTTCAAGTTTAGGGTCTTACAGATGCTATTGAAAAGCATTTATGAAAAGCCAAGTAAGAGCTAGCTATAATTACTTCATGTTTTAAATAATTCTTTTTTAAAAATTGAAGTATATTCCCTATGTCATGAGAAATTTGATTTTCAGATTCTTGAACTTAATGCTTTTGTAAAAGTATCTCAAGGGCCTGGCAGTATGGCCTAGTGGCTAAAGTCCTTGCGTTGCATGCCCGGGATCCCATACGGACGCCGGTTCTAATCACGGCAGCCCCACTTTCCATCCAGCTCCTTGCTTGTGGCCTGGGAAAGTAGTCGAGGACGGCCCAAAGCCTTGGGACCCTGCACCCCTGTGGGAGACTTGGAAGAAGTTCCTGGATCCTGGCTTTGGATCAGCATAGCATCGGCTGTTGCGCTCACTTGGGGAGTGAACCGTTGGACGGAAGATCTTCCTCTCTGTCTCTCCTCCTCTCTGCATATCTGACTTTCCAATAAATAAATAAATATTTTTTTTAAAAAAAGTATCTCAAGTACTCAAGTGTCATACATGCTGAGTATTTGCCATTTTTTTATGTGCATGGAAGTTTAAGTAGGATGGGTATTGATTGAGTTATCACAAACAATATATTAAATTTAACTTTCAGTATTCTATTTGGAGCCAGCAGCATGTCACATCTGATGAGCCTGCAGACACGGAGACCAGCATTTTGAAGCTGAGAGCCAGTTCAGTTCATGAGTCCCAGAAGCTTCGCTTCAATACAGCTCCCCACTAATGCAACAGAAGAAACTTCAAAGGATGCCCTGTGTACCTAGATCTCTGCCATTCATGGCAGACCTAAATGCTGTTCCAGGCTCTGGACTTTAGCATAACCCACCTTTAGTTATTTATTTATTTTAGATGTTTTGTGGATTTTTATTTAGATATTTCATGTATTTTTTTGGGTATTAGAAAATGCTAAGAGACGATAGCTTTGAAAACTTAGAAGCTAGCATTTTAAATATTTGTCATGACATCTTGTTGCTTTAATCCCATTGAGCTGTCTAAAATAAGTAAAGATAAATGAGAGCTACACTAATAGTATCATTAATCTGATCATTTGAGTATTTACTTAATTTAATTTCCTGAGAACTTAAGTTTTCAGTGTGAGGAAAAATCAGTAGAAATGTTTTAAATTTCAAATGATAATTTCTCCAAAACAAACAGGGCTTAAAGGAGTAAGCGAAGTGCAAAGTTTTGCACACTCTTGCTCTGCATTATGACCAAATGTTATAAACAGACCAACATGATGCAAAATGAGAAGTGTTTCACTTTAGTAAAAAAAATGGAGAGAGTGCCATCTAATTTCTTGGTGTCCGAATAGTAAAGTGTTACAATTTTAAATATTCCTAACGCACACTGACTTTGTTAGTGCCTTGCCAATGGCTACCAGATAATGAAGACTAGGATATATTTCATTTTATTATTATATGCAAAAGAATCTTGACAGAGTAAGGAAAAGCCACATATAATTAGGCAACAACTCCATCCATAGGCCATAGTGAGTAGCTAAGAAGAAAACACAGTGAAAATTGGCAAAGAAGCAAATCATACTCCCACTGGTGAGCATGATTCAGGCCAGGGCGTTGGTCAAGCTGGGCGAGGTAGTCCCACCCATCAGCAAGTATGTGGTCTGATTCTGAACGGGGGTGAGTAAGGCATGTTTGGACCAAACCTTAGCACACAGGCATGTGTAGGGGCCAAGCTGGAGCTAGGATATCACACCTGCTGGCTTGCATCAGTCAGGGATGTGAGTAGATGGGGAAGGCCTAGAATACACACCCACCAGAAAGAGTCGGGACTGTGGTTGGGTCAAATACGATGGTAAAAGCCAAGATGGGGGATGGGCTATGCTGAGCTGGTTTTGTGCCTGGGGACAGGCCTAGTTGAGGAGTTAAGGGGACACATAACTGGGTTGTGGTTTCCGCTGGTGAGCACAGGAACCAGAATAGCAGCCACGATCTAAACTGGACATGGCTGCAGTGTCCCTTGGCATGGGTGTGGTCTAGGTCTGGGAAGTGCCAGAATGAGCTAGACTCTGGTACTTACTAGTGCTTGTGAAAGCCAGGGTGGGTGTAGAATCAGCTGGGTTAGGTCTCATCTGCCACTGAAACATGTGAGAGCTGTGTCTGGGCATGGACCAGGTATGGCTAGGATGCAACACCCGACAGTGAAAAACTGGGATGGGTGTGGGCTTATTGCATAAGCCCCTGGTTCCTGCCAGGACAGAGATGGAACAAGTCAGTCTGGGCCATTGACCCATCAGTGCTTGTGAGACCTAGTACTAGGATGCGACCTGATAGAGGAGTCGGGGGAACTTCTTTGTCAGGATACAACCCCTGCAGGTGAGTGCAAGAACCAAGGCAAGGTCAGGACAGGCTGCAGTATCAGCCAGCGCACATGTGGCACAGATGTGGGGTCAGCCCAGGCTGGGCCAATACCTAACACCCAGTGGCAGATCTGAGAACCAGAACATGCTGGTTTGGCACACAGCACAAGTCAGTTTAAATTAGGAAGGGGATTGGGGGATGTCTGCATTGGGTTAAGCTGTAGCACCCACCAGCAGTAGCTGGAATAGGTGCAGATTGGACCGGGTCAGGTTACAGTACTGCTACAGATTGGCCTGCTGCACTCAGTAGCACCTGTGAGACCCAGGTGGAGAGGTGCAGGTCTGAAAACAGTCAACACAGGCTCTCCTGAGCCACTGATCCCACTGATGCACCTGAGAACTGGAACTAGGGGCAGCCAGGCCGAGCAGGGCAATACCTGTTAGCCTGCATGCAAACTGGGGTGGGTTAGGGAGAGCCAGAATGGGCTAACCGGTACATGCATGAGCCAGAATAAGTCCAGGCTGGTTACAATTTGCTGCAGTATTGACAGGCAAGTGCTGACACTGGGGGCTAATCGTGTCACACTAGATTATAGAAGCACCTGGAGAGTTAAAGATTTGGGATTGGTGATGGGTTCAGTAAGGAAACTTTGGGTATCCCTCTGATGGGCTGCAACTCCCATGGTGAATATGAGAACCATGGCCAGGAAAGGGCCTTGCTAGATAAGTGCTGACACTCTCCAACATGAGTGTGGGCTGGATAGTGGAAGAGCCAGTAGGATGAACTATGCTCCAATGCCCATTGAGAGCAGAATGTTATGTGGGACACACTGGACTAGTCTGTTGCACATACTGGCAGGCACAGTAACCAGGGCTGGGGGTGGGCTTAGTGGGAGTTACTAGGGGTCAGTCGGATTAGACTGCAGTTCCTGCTGGTGTACATGAGGATCAAATATGCAGTGGGCTGGGTTGGGCTGCATTGCAGTATCCATTGATTTACATAAGAGATGGGGCTAAAGTCAGAACTGACCTAGCAATTACAACTACTGCTGAGGATGTGTGTGTGTGTGTCTGTGTAGCTAGATATTAGGTGATGAACTGAAACAGACCCCACATTGGCAAGCACACAAATGTCAGGTGCGGTATTACCTCAGACAAGGTGTATTTGAGCCCACCCCTGACAATGGATGTCTAGACTCAGAATTCCAACTATGGGGAGAACTGCAGGATCGGTGGACTGAACCTAGAGTTCATGAATGTCAGAACTGTGCCTCCTCATTGGCTAAGATGGGAGAGTGGATGGCATGCCCAGATGCACATGGAGGATGTTGCAGCCTATTGGGCTCCGCAGAGAACATTTGGTGCAATAGCTGAGGAACGAGGACAGATTCAATTGGACAACCACCCCATCCAAGAGTTGACAGCAAATGGAGACTGAAGAATGGAGACTCTAGGATGGAGTCATTGGACCTTGAAAGTGTTTTTTTTTTTTTTTGTCAGTGTTGGATCGGCAAGGATCAACAGCATTTCAGAGACATAGTGACCACTTGAGCAGATCCCTCTGAGGGTGCTCCACATTAAGAACCCTAGGTTGGTGCCAAGTGGTTGTTCCCCATCCCCGGACACTGGTACCATTGGAAGGCTGGATGCATCTTCTCCATTTGTCTCTCCCACTTCCCCAGAAATAGGGGAAAGGAAACAGAAATTTTGGAAGCAATGGTCTCACCCACTTTTTTCTACCCCTCGATTCTTACCCCCCGATCAACTATGTAAACATCATCAAAAATAACTTAAAAAAATAGAGAAAGAATTTAAAAAATTATGTGGCATTTGACTACACCCTGTAGTTAGAGTTCTGTATTGAACCTGCTCTGCCTCACATGTGCTTACATATATAAACCCCCACAGTCTTCGTTATTCTTTCCAACTTCTGTTTTCATTGTTAATCTACAGTCATTCGGCACAAGGTAAGATATTTAATCATGTCATGCCTTATGACACAGTAGTCTACCTGCTGCCAACTGTATTTATGCTTCAGAGTTTGGGCAATAGTAATAGCTTATATAAAACAAAAGCAGCCAATAAGTGTATTTTAAAATAAAGTATCTAAAGCAAAGACTGAAACCACCAGGAAGAAATGGATTGCAGTATTTGGCTGCATCTTCTTCAATTTGCTTTCTGAAAGAAAGATCTTTAAATGACAAATTAATTTTAAAAAGACATAGTCAGTAAAGGTGAGAAAGGACATAGTTTGAAAAGGCTGTTCTATTTTTCCTCTCTAGGAGAAATCAACACTATATACATATATATATATACATACATATGTGCATATATGTCACATATTTTAAGTATTTTAAATATATGTGATATATATATATATGTATATACATTTATCACCACATGCCATCTTTGAAATAGAAGGAAATTGTTATTTAAAAGACAGCATATAAAAATAAATACCTTAAACACATTTGAATTATCATTCAAATCATACCATAGACACAGTATTAGGAAACACTCCTAAAATGTTTAATAATAGAGGTAGGCGTTTTTTCCCAGTAGCAAGCTGCAATCAGGAACATGAACAGTCCATCAAAGAATGAGTGAATCAAGTCCTGGTTCCACTTCTCATTTCACGTTCCTACTGGGTGCAACCTAAAAGATAATAGTTAATGACTGAGTTTAGCCCCTGTTACCCACATGAATTCCTGCTTGCTGGCTCTGGCCCAGGTTCAACCCATATGATTATAAGAAATTGAGAAGTGACTCAACTATTTAGAACTTTCTCTATTTCAGCTTCTCTGCTTCTCATATAAAATTCTTTAAATATATAAAAACTTTGCTAATAAATTATATGTTCTTAAATTTTTAATTTATTTTCATTGATTTAAAGAGAGACAGAGACCAAGAAAGTTCTTCCACCAAGTAATCCGCTTTTCAAACACTCAGGGCAGTTAAGGCTCAAGAAGCTGAAGCCGGGAATCCAGTATTCAAGCCATAAGATATTTTAGAAGTTATGCATTTTTAAAATGTGTGTGCATCTGTTTGCAAGTCTCAGACTCCATTAATCTTTGATTTTAAAGTTCATTCCACAAAAAACTCACAAGTATAAATATTTGTTGTATGAAAAATGATTTTCATATACTAAAACAATTGTTTGCATAAGCCACCGCTCCAAAGAACTAAATTACAATGAAGGCTTATGATATCTCAAATAGATGAATGGCTCATTTTTTTCAAAAGGAAGGATAATTATAGTTTGTTTTAAACTTATTGTGTTTTTTTTCCATTTTGGACCAGAAAAATGTACAAGGTGAATTGTGTGTAGCGCTTGTTCTTGATTTGGGCCGCATTCAGATGTTCGGGATACGTGACTGTCTCTCACCTAGGGTCAGACAACCCCAGGCAATACAATTCAGGGATGTGTCCTAGCTGTCTTTTCCAAAATGGAAAGTTTCCCTGTTGATTATCAGATTCATTCAGTTGGCCAATTGATCATTCTTTTATAAACAATGAAAACAACTTGAAAGATAATCACTGCAACTTCTCACTGCTTCTTATTATTCCTTTATACAACTGTCTTTGAAATTTTGTTGTGAGCCAGATAAAAGACTTATCTAAAAAGAGGGAAAAATAAAAGATTGTGTATTGTATCTACTGTAAAGGCAGCTTCTAACATGCTTTGAGTATTTTTTTAGAAACATTTAACAAAATTTTCTTTTTTGTGCTTTGAAATACATTAAGCACTAAACAATGTTGACTGATATTATGCTAACTTAAAATGCTCCAAGTGTTAGAAGCTTTATCTGCTTTTATTAAATATTCTGTTTACTATGAAAAATACTTTATGCATTTTGAACTTTAACCTTCCTTTCAGACATTATTTCATCTCTTAATGTATTTTGTAAGCTCCCTACATTTACTTTGAAGCTAGTGTCACCAGAATATAATACCAAATGTATTATTCCTAAAGCTATAAAATTGACATCATAGGACTTTATACTTTAGCAAGGTGTTTTAAAAATCTCCATTTAGCCTCTTGTGTGATTTAAGAAAAAAAAAAAAAGAAGAAAGGAAAAGAAAAAAAGGGCGGAGGGGCGAGTCCCTTTGCAATAACCCTGAGAACATGGTAATAATCTCATTTAAACTGAAGATAGAAATATTCTCCAGAATCAGTTTTTCATTTAATCATAATGGAAAAGTCTAAGCAACTATTTTTATTCTTACTGAGTTTTACCCGTGGAACTAAACCAAATAGAACACTGAGCTCTGGCTACCAGTGCCGGGTGAGGCCACTCAATGCCTCTGTGATTGCCTCCTACTAATGGGGTCACCAAGAAAACAACGCAGTCAGTGCATTAGATGAATGAGTGCTTTTCTTACATGGAGACTAAACAGTAAATCTGCTATAAGAGCATGTGTCAATACTCAAGGCTGCAAGGTATCTCTTTGCAAAAAACGCAGAATCTGTTACCTGTGTGCGTTCCTCTTCTGGCACACAGCAAGCTTCTCTCAGCCGCCAGCTCATCTACCCAGTGCGTCGCGGTGCATACTTTGTGGCTGTTGACCTACACACTTAAAGCAGAAGGCATCCAATGAGAATTGTAAAAAAAAAAAAAAAAAAAAAATCATTATTTTCATGATACAGTTCCTTAGGCTAAGGATTTCTCCTTTTTCACCTTCTCCCTCACCTACCCCCTAGTGTTTTTATATTGCAAAATAATTGAGTCCCTCAATAACAGTAGCAAGTTCGTCATTCTGCAATTTCAGTGTATCCTGACATTGTAGATATAGAGAATGGTATAAAGTCCACCATTCTAGAGTCAAGATATATTTAACAGTTTCATTGGATGTATATCCTACATTCAGGAATAGAGATGCATACTGCAACATATCTCCACTTGATGGTATGCGTGGCTCCATTACACATCCTTTCAGTAAATATATACATGATCACCTATACATCTGTTGATCTTGTATTTTGGGAAAGGTATCCCCATATAATACGATAAACCTTGCATGGCTGCATATGCTTAACCTCTTTATCAGGATATGTTCTAGGCTCAAGGTTCATTCTCATGGAGAGTAGAATAAGAGGGTCAAGAGACTGGGCATTTAGGGGTGCCTTTGTCAGCAATCATAAAATATAGTCACCTCAAACAAGTAGGATGGGTTTCATAAACTGAAAATCGGCTTGGGTGTTCAAAATGAAACAGCTACTCTTGCAAGCAGAGGGTGTAAAAAGCTTACAACTCAATTAGGTTCTTGTGAGAAACAGAGCAACTTTCCCAATAGATTTCAGCTGTCTTGAGTGAGCAGGAAAGAAAGTGTCCAGGATAGTTTAACAGATAAAACCTATGTCCTATTTGCACTCACAAAGACATGCTCTTTATGAGTCAATCTGCTACTCCTAAATGTATTTCTAAAAATTTCTATTTGGGTCAATGATTGCCTTGAAATCTCCATTCCTATATTTACCTGCTTTTAAATCAATACAGCAAATTTACAAAGACAATAAAAATTAGATAACAGATTGATCAAAAGGAGAATAATTTGCACATATAGACTCTTAGAATAATTTGTTAACACAATGAATAATGGATAATATTGAAATGGCTGATTAAAGAAAGTAAGTTATAAGAAAATAACTGCAATTACGTGTCTTGTCAACAGAAATTTTAATTTTTCTAATTATTATTTACATTCCTTCCATATATATATGCAGATTTCACATCAGTTTCTTTTGCTATAGAATCAATTTATAGTTCATTTAATGAATAAAACATGATTAAAGATGATACTGCTCATGATTTACTGTATTTTAGAATATATTTGAAATATGAAGCAATGGTTATGTTTTATCTAAATAATTAATCTTCTGCTTTTAAAGACCAACTATTCAGTCAAAATTAACTTAAGGCTTTCTTGCTGCTTATAGGTCTATTAACTTTCTAATTTTCTTATATATTTCATATTTTAAAATTTAGCAGATGTAATTATATGGTAGGTGACTTTTCACAAACCAGCTATTTCTGAAACAAATTATTCCATTTAATAAATAAGTATATGTTATAATTACATTTATCATAATGTATCATATCTATTAGATATTATAATCATATTTGTGCATTTGAATTACAATTATCATCTTTTTGTTTTTCCCTATTGAATATTAATTGTAACATTTGTTAGCAAAATAAAACATTAAATGCCTAGGCATTTCCTGCTTCTGAAGCTAAATTTGAGGCACATCATATTCTACACCATTCTATATTTAAAAAAAAATCAAGACCACAGTTTTTGTTATAAATAAACTGAATACAAAATCTGGGTCTCATCTTTTTCATTATTATCTTAGATTTAAAAAAATAAAAAATCACTTCTTAAAAAAATGGGCCCTGCACGGTAGCCTAGCAGCTAAAGTCCTCACTTTGAATGTGCAAGGATCCCATACTGAAGCTGACTATAATCCAGCATCTGGCTTGCTTGTATTCTGTAAAAGCAGTGGCGGACAGCCCAAAGCCTTGGGACACTGAGACTTGGAAGAAGCTCCATGCTCCTGGCTTTGGATTGGCTGATTTCTGGCCATTGTGACTTCTGGGGAATAGATCTTCTTCTCTGTTTCTCCTCCTCTCTGTACATCTGATTTTCAAATAAAAATAAAATAAATCTTAAAACAAAACAAAAACCAGCATCATTTTTAGTCAGTTCTTGACCTACGTGCCCTCACGTTCCAAGCTTCCTCATTTTGACTCTGCTAGTGCTTTCCATTGGCCAACATTATCTCCCTGCACAGTATCTCTGTTCTTACTCTTCACAACTCGTAATTTCTTTGCCTTCATTTATGAAGTATTCCGTCTCTTTTGTCTACTCTTTCATACTTGCTTGCATTACATTCCAGACTTTTTTTTTTGTCTCTCCTTGTGTGCCTTCAGTTTTCACATGAAAACTTTTTCAGTAATTCCCTCTCTTCAATTTCTATTTGTCTTTGATTATTAGTATTTCTTAGTAAAAAGGTAGGTTTAAATCAATGGCACCCCTCATGGAACAATGTTCAGAAAAGAAAATATCATTATCATGTTTTAATTTTAACACTTCTTTGCTTACCTATTCCACGATCAATTTCAATTATTTAAAGACCACTTACGGATATGGGATATTTTCCTTCCACTCAAACCTAAATTATTGAAAAAATGTAGGGTTTTTTTTTTTGACTGATTAATTATTTTATCCCAGTATACCTTCTGCATAAACGGGATAAAAACTAACTTTGTTTAAAAGGATTAGGAACAACAATATGTGACTGCATTATAACTTTGCTCTGATTATGCATTTGTCTCTTACTTTGGCGGATTGGAGCCAAAATGTGTCATGGGCTAAGGAGTTGATTAGCGCTCACTGGGATGGGCAAGAACAGGAACTGGGAATGTAGCTAAAAACACCTAGACTAATTGGACTCATCTGTATCCAACTTCCTGGCTGAACTAAGACTTGGGGGAAAGAGTATATAAGGAGAGGTGAAGGAGCAATAAAGGGAGACTTCGCAGAGATTCTACCATCCCTGGTCTCCTGTCGGTGCTTCATCCCCCGACACTCTCCCTATCCATGTTACTGGTTCTGCTGGCTGGAGTACATATGTCCTATTCTGTTTGATATTTCCACAAATTAAAATTATTTCTTCATGTAAAATTTGAATATAGTGCAAAGTTATAGTTAATTTATCTTTCTTTCCTTTTGCTGGTAATATTAAGGTACTTTTTTTTTAAACTCTGCAATAAAGCAAGTTAGTAATTTTCACTCCTACAAATCTAATAGAGGGCTTCGGCTTCCAGGTGTAAACAGCATCCTTCATGGAGGTATTAATTGTGCTGTCAACATTGCAGTGCTGGTTCTTGGCCATGTATCTTTTTCCCAGGATTACTGATCAAAGATGCGGATTCCCAAGCTGTAACCACCTGCAACCAGGGACCAGCTGAATGGATTTCACTACCAGCACTGCTCAAGCAGAATGAGCCAGTAGATGAAAGTTCTATCTTTCTGTGTCTCCTTATCTTTGTAAACCTTCATTTTCAATAAAAATAAATAAATCTTTAAAAAATTCCTATGATTTCAGGTGCCAGTGTTCCAAATAAGTTTAATTTACAATGCCACCATTACCACTGGTAAAATCTCTTCTTTATTAAACAAACTTCAGCACTAATAAACTCACTTAAACTGTGCTTGTTAGAAAAATTAGCAATAAAATTTATAGCAAATATAACAAAACAATTTTACACCAAAGTCAGCCTTACATAGTTTTAATTTTGATATTGACATTACAACTGGAACTAGAAAATGTCTCCTTCCTGCAGAATTGCTCTGCAGTGTTTAAATGTGAGCAAAAAACCGGCTATGTTTAGAAGGACTTTCTTTATATGTGTATCACATATACACATTTATTTTTTAAAAAGCAGAACAAGGAGTTCTGAGAAGTTTGTTACCAATTGCTAATTTAAAAAAAAATAACCTTTTGGGGCTTCTCACAGGGTATGGAATTTGGCTTCAGAAAAATACATCATAATAGTGCTCTTTCTTTATATGGGGGTTATTTCAGTCCTTTTGCACCTGTGCATCAATAGGGCAACTATCAAGGTAGCTAATGAAAGTAAAATCCATGTTTTGTGCCCTTGTCAATCAAATTGCCGGTACCCACCTATGTCGTGATGCCTGATAAAAGATTTTCCATTTTATTGATGACATCAGTACTATAGTTCTGACTCACATGTCTTCCCAACAGGCTCCTTTTTTGTTAATATTAATAAATGTCCCCTCCCAAACATAGTTTGATAACCCATTTATGTGGTTAGGTTTATTCTTTTACATGTAATATTTCCAGCCCCTCTGAATCTCATTTTTGTCACACAGTGTAGGCTCTAACTTAATTAATTTATAATAGAGACCATTCCAGCTCCCCTTCTTTATTGTGACACTTTGCATGAGTGCTTTTTTTTTCTTTAACCTTGTTTTTATCTGTTCTACCCACATTAGTTATGATTTGTCAGTTATTATTCCAGAGATCACCAAAGTAGTAATGTGATGTTCTGTTTAGCAATTTGAGGCACATGAGGCACCCATGCCTAAATGCAAATGAAGAAATGCAGATGATGCAATGCAGTGTCACTTACCTTCCCCTTAAACCAGCTTATCCTAAATATGTCACAAAGATAAGAGTTGCAAATCTTGTTCATCTTACCAAAAATGCATATTACTCCTATAAACAATTCAAAGCTCTTTTTTGTGGAAAATAATGATCCTAAATGTAGAATTATTGTTCTTTCCACTAATTACTTTTGCAAGGTGCTGGGGTCCGTGTAGTAGTTGTGGATAACAGGAAGGTATGAAGATGTGAGGAGAACAGCTCCCCTGCTTGGCAGGGCCCAGGGGTGCTTCCAGCTGTTTGGCAGGGCCCAGCAGATTTCTCTCTGACTCACCCCCTTTCTGCATGGACACTCAACCATGCCACTAAGAATGTTGTAATCTATTGAGGCATTGTTTGCCCCTGTGAGATGGCTTTTGCAACCAGCGTGAGCTTAGGAGTTAATGCTATTGATAATGTCTTGGTAAGTGGGCCTTTAATTGCATAGGAGTACAATTAATTAAGCTCATGGTGTTTCTGGACACTTTATTGTATACTTACCCATTGCCCTGAAATCTGGCCCAAACATATAGCATGCCTTCTGGGAAATGGCTTGGTAAGAATTTTACAAGAATTTTACAAACTAGTGCAAGTGATGGGAGTATGGGCAGAAACTGCTATGGCAAAAAAATATAGTTACAGTGACCTTGAAGGTTAGCCTGTCCCTGCAACTCCGTAGAACATAGAAAATACAGCTGTTTTAGCCACTTTCATAGTTTAACAGGGGAAATATAGGGAGATTTTATTAACATCTTAGAGATATACTTTTGATTATTGTTTGGTTGCTTATGAGGTTGTAGAGCCTGCAGTTGTAGAGGGCTTTAATGTTGGAAACTTTTTGTCTTAGATCTTTATGTTTTTTCTCTTTTGATGTACTTCTCCCATTAAGTGATAGATAAGTTGTGAAATAAAATGTAGTAGGAATGTTTTAATGATTAGTAGGCAACCATCTGTGCCTTGGCCTTTGAGTTCTGGCTGTCACCTAATGGCTACTACCGAAGAATGAATAATGGCTTGCTTTAAAGAAACCGATTATAGTAACTTACAGAATTATCTTTAAGAGCACCTGGTTGACCATGAAGTAAAAATTAATTGAGCATCTGTGCATGTTGGCTTAGTTCTGAAGTTAAAGATAGCAAAATCAAACGTTTGTGCAAAGGCTAGTGATGTGTCTAAGTAAATAAAATGGGCAGCTTCTTCTTGAGCTGTAGCAAGAGCGCATGAAGTGACAGTGTCCATGTCTTTCTTATGGGCGACTCCACGCACCCTTCTAGAGCTCCGAACTCAGCTAGCGCTGGACTCCAGCAGAAAGGGATTTTTATATTTACAGGGAAAAAAGAGAATGTATTTCTAGAGGCTAACATCACAATGAGTACATCCAATGTTCTGAAATCTATTCTTTTGTTGCTGATTCACTCTCTTTTTTTCAACACTGTTTTTGGCTGAGAATGCTAAGGTATTCCAGGAATCCTGAGTTTCTTTACTAGTTCAAGTCAAAATCTGTTTCCAACAGGCTAACCCTGAATTATTTCTTCTCCACTATTCAACTTTGTATTTTAAAAATATTTTATTTGAATGTAACAGAAACAGAATTAAAGAGGTGTGTAGAGACAGAGTTCTCCCATCTGTTGGTTCACTCCCTGAAGTCCCCGAACAGCCATGGCTGGCTAGCAAGGTTCAAACCAGGGCTTAAGACTTCAATCCAAGTTTCAGACAGGTCATAGGAACACAAATGCGTGAACCATCCTCAGCTACATTCTGAGATGTAGTTGTGAAATTGAAAGAAAAAGAAAAACCGGGACTTGAACCCAAGCACTTTGATATGGAGGTCATGTGGCCTACTTGTTTGCTCTGCCAAATTTAAAAGTAGGCACATCCCTTATCCATTCAGCCTTTGCAGAAAAATGTTGTTTAAATAACAATTTTAAATCATTTTATTTCTTCACTTAAATCCTTTAATGGGCTTCATTGCTCTTAAAACAAAACCTACATTTCTTTCTATGTTCAACAATGCTGACTAACCTATTCTGCTAGTTCTCCACTTTCACTTAATATTGTCACTCTAATCCCCATTGGTGTTCCTGGATATCAGCCATGCCTCTTATAACTTGTAGGGTTTTTTGAATCAGATCTCTCACACACAGTTCTTTACATCCTTGACTATAATAGCTACCAAAAATCAGAAAAAATGGTGTGATACTTGTTTTTTGGAGTCCAGTTTATTTAATAAAGTGTAGTGGGTGTCATCCATAGTGTTGTAAAGAACACCATATTATTTCCTTTTTATGCCTGAATAGTATTCCATAGTGTCCAGATACCATATTTTTGCCATTCATCTGTCATTGAACACTTGAGTTCGCTCTATGTATTAACTCTTGTGAAATGAACTACTGTTAACATAAAGATATAATTAATGTTCATATAGTGATTTCATTTCTTTTGTGTGTATTTTCAACAGTGGAATGACTGTCTAGTATGATAAATTGATCTTCACTTTTCTGAGAAATCTCTGCAATCTCTTTATAAAGGTTCTACTACTGTACAATACCATCAATGATGTATTAGGGAATGCTTTTCCATATCTTCAATAAAATTTGTTGTTTTCTGATTTCTATATTGTGGCCATCCTAACTGGAGTAGATGAAATATCACATGATTTTTACCGTATTTTCCTACTGGATGTTGATCATGAGCATTTTATATGTCTGTTTTGCCATTTTTATTCCATCCTTTGAAAATTTCTGTTCATATTCTTTGCCTGTTTCTTAACTGTAATATTAGTTTTATTGTTGTTGAATTTGCTGAGCTCCTTATATACTTTGGTTTTTTTTTTTTTTTTTACTTATTGTCTGTGTTTATTTATTTAATTTTTTTGGTGTCTTCATCCAAGAAGCTTTTTCATATGTCAATGCCTTATATTACTTCTTCTATTTTTTTCCTATAATGTTTTGATGGTCTCAGGTCCTATGTTCTAATCCTTGATCAAGTATGAGCTGATGTTTCCTTATATGTTCTGATTGAGTTTAGCATACCAGAAGTGAAGATACATTGCAGTAGACATCTCTATTACTGAATAAAAGATGAATCCTGACAAAACTGCTAAATACATCTTGACAATAGGTTGCTGGAGTTTTTAATATTGCTTATACATCTAATGTCATGACATGCTTAGATAGAAGAATGATGGACTTATGATTGTTGCAGAGAAACAATACTTTTGCAGTAATACTAGAGAAAAGAGCAGGGGGCGTGTCAGTGATGGGAGGATTGAAGGAGAACTTCCTGTGCCTACAGAACTGTATAATGAAAAATAAAAATGAATATAATTTTTTTAAAGATTTATTTTTATTTATTTATTTATTTATTTTTATTGGAAAGGCAGATATACAGAGAGGAGAGACAGAGAGGAAGATCTTCCATCTGATGATTCACTCCCCAAATGATCGCGATGGCTGATGCTATGCCAATCCGAAGCCAGGAGCCTCTTCCGGGTCTCCCACGCGGGTGCAGGGTCCCAAAGCTTTGGGCCGTCCTCGACTGCTTTCCCAGGCCACAGGCAGGGAGCTGGAAGGGAAGTGGGGCTGACCGGGATAGAACCGGCACCCATATGGGATCCTGGGCTTGCAAGGCGAGGACCTTAACCACTGCGCAACCATGCCGGGCCCGCATACAAATTTTTTAAAAAGCCAAACAAATGACTTGTTTATTCTGGATGTCACAGTTACAGAGAGAGGCAGGTTCATATTTCAGAGAGCCACAGCAGTCAGTAGTAGGTCAGGGCAAATCCAGGCACTAGGAACATCATCTGTATCTTCCACAAACATGGGTTGTGTCCAGGCACTTGAGCCATCTCACATTGCTTTTCCTTGCCATTTTGCGAAGTGGAACCACTGCAACATAAACCAGCACATATTTGAGATGATGCCAACACAGGCCATGGGCAAACCTGGTAAGTTATTAATATGATGTAATGTACTGGTCTCATTTCATAATTCTGCTGCAGAGATTCAAATTTCACATTATTTGTTAAGAGACTGCTTTTACCACAGGGGATGATTAGTTGCTTATCGATCATAGATTAAATTCTGTGTCTGTTTTCCATACCCTTGATATGATTTCATTTAGGACCAGCCTTTACTGCTTATAACAGCCCTGTAGAATGCCTTCCAATCGGATATTGTGACCATTATTTCCTCCAGGAAAATGGCTTTCCAGTATATTACACACAATGTTTTAAATCATCTCTTATACTATTGATTAAAACTGCATTCCTGGGGATATGAATTCATTATATTTCTATTAAAGGTAAGGTAGGCAAGAAGAATTTCAAGTACTGTGAGGCACTCACAGATTGGTAAGTTGCAAAGAAAGAATAAAACACCAGAATTGGGCTCAATGCTTAAGAAGTATATGGTCTGGGCCCGGCGGCATGGCCTAGTGGCTAAAGTCCTCGCCTTGAACGTGCCAGAATCCCATAGGGGCGCCGGTTCTAATCCCAGTAGCTCCACTTCCCATCCAGCTTCCTGCTTGTGGCCTGGGAAAGCAGTCAAGGATGGTCAAAGCCTTGGGATCCTGCACCTGCGTGGGAGACCCAGAAGAAGTTCCTGAATCCTGGCTTTGGATCGGTATAATATCGGCTGTTGTGCTCATTTGGGGAATGAATTATTGGATGGAAGGTCTTCCTCTCTGTCTCTCCTCCTGTCTGTATATCTGACTTTCCAATAAATAAATAAATCTTAAAAAAAAAAAAAGTATATGGTCTGGGGCCCAGTGTGCTAGCCTCCCAGCCAAAGTCAGGATCCCACATGGGAGCCAGTTCTAAGCCCGGTGGTCCCACCCAGCTCCTTGCTTGTGGCCTGGAAAAACAGTCGATGTCATCCCAAAGCCTTGGGACCCTGCACTAGCAGAGTGACTGAAACAAAACCGAGAGTTCTCTGGGTTGGATCATTTCAAGCTGTAAAGTACAGATGGGACTGGGCCAGGCTAGAGCTAAGAACCTTGGACTTAGTCCCAATCTCCAAAGTGGTTAATATGTGATTCAGCATCTGTTGCTTCCCACAACATAGCAAAGTGGAATGGGATGTGAAACCAGGCCTCAAACCCAGGCACGTCACTAGGATTTTGTCTTAACCATCGTGCTGAACAGTGTACCTGTTAACAAAATGCATTGAGGTGATTCTATTTCTCCTTTCCATTCTATTAACATTTAATTCATGAATTCTTGATCTCCATCGTTTGGTACTTGTATGTATCAAAACAGCATTGTGTCTTCTTGGTTAATTGATCCACTGTTAATGTACAAATTCTTCCTTGTCTCTTCGATGATATTTGATTTAAACTCTATCTAGTGTTACCACAACTAGAAAATTCTTTTCTCATTACTATTTTTATAGAATTGATTATCTCTCCTTTTGCTTTCCATGTGTTTATAATTGATATAGAAAATATATATCTTGTGGAAAACATAAACATAGGAAAATGCCTTAATTACTTATCTATAATGTAATGGCTCAGATGGAAAAAGTTATCTATTCCTAAACTTGATATGAATGAAAAAAACTAAGAGAGATGCCCACTTATCCAGAACAGCCTTAGAAAAAGCCTTTGCCATTGTGAACTTCTATAGGATAGAAACAGTTCAGTTTCTTGATGATGGAGCTGGTGCAGGGGAGCAATGAGAGAATTCTAAGCAGAAGAAAAAGCAAACACAAATGCATGCATATAAAAACTATGCACGTCAGCATGGCAAACTAACCGTAAAGAGAAGAGTTGATGCGACTTGCTAAAACTTGTGGCACATGTGGTTAATCATCTATGCCATATTAAGTAGCTTTATCTAGTAAGTGTGCGATCCACCGAAGTTTTTGAAAGGAAAATATGTAATGCATTTTGTAGTTCATTTTAGGGGTTGCTGCTAAATGATGTGAAATGTGTGATAATGGAAATCTTTTGAGTGAACGGGAAAATTCTTATGGAAAGCATGTTTGGAAAACACAGTACTTAGTATAAGATTTGATGTGGTAGAATCAATGATAGGAAGAGAACATTTTGCTTCCTAAAGTCATTATTAAGAAAAGCTTAGCAATACATGCAATAAGAAAGATGTTGTTTTCTTGGGAGAAAGACAGATAATAAAAAAATTTTACACAATTTTGATATATAGATTCTTGTGAAAAATACCATGAACAAAGACAGGATACTTGTGATCAAGCCCAAAATTGAGGCTTAATGTGATATAGAACAAATAATCTTATCCCTGAAAAGTGCCTGCAGAAGGAGGTGGGTCAAGGAGCTCACATTCTGGAATACAATGTTTGTATAAATGAAGACACTGAATCACAAAATTAGTTCCAATATATTTTTTTCTTTTGTAGAGCTTGAAATAAACATTGCTTTTTACCACAGAAAACCTGGAAGCTTAGCATAAAAATCATTACTCAACATAACTATTGTATAATATATAATGGTTTACTCTGTATGTCAAATTTGAAGTTGGGCAATGTCACCATAAAAGAGTTAGTTATATTATTAGGTACCATAACTTATATAAAGGTTTACAAACTGTTTCTGTGTACATATATGAATAAAAACCAAATTGATGAAAAAACAAAAATTAATAGCAGATATTAATTTTTGACTTAGAGGTAATGAATGTTGACATAAGCCTGCTGCATTAATGACTGTGATTTTTCTTTTAAAGATTTATTTATTTGAAAGGTGATATAGCAAAGACAGAGAGAGAGAGAATGGGATCTTCCATCTGCTGGTTACTCTAAATGGTTTCAAAGCCCATGGCTGATCCAAGACAAGTAGAAGGATCCAGAATTCCATCTAGGTCTTCCATCCAGAACCTAACCACCTAATCCTCATTTGTTACCTTCCCAGGTAAAAGCAGAGAAAGATGGATTGAAAGCAGAGCAATCGGGATCAAAACAAATAATCTGATAGTGAATGTTAGTGTTGCAACTGGCTGTTATTCAACTCAGTGCATCACAATGTGGGCCTCAACTCTGTGAAATTTTATCAGACATACAAAATAAAATAATCTCATTTTGGATTTATTGTAATGACAACAAGGTGTCAAAGAGTATGATGTAATTGTACCGACAAGTAGCAATTAATTTAGAACTACCTCTACACTCTACACTCAAGAAGTTATATTCTCTGAAAATATAGATTTTCACAGAAGTACAAACATACCACTCTATCCTTTAAATTGCTTTTTTTCCTCACGAATTATCCAGACACGTGGGGATACCAGAGAGTGAACACATGGTTAGAGAAACTTTTTTGGTGCAATTGAATAGTTTTGTTTTCTGATGACCTCTGGCATCAGGCCAGCTTGCATACAGGCTTTGTTGCTTTATGTGCTGATCAAAAAAAAAAAAAAAAAAGTGAAAAAATGTGAAAATAAGCCCAAAAGAAAAAAAAAATGGAAAGAGGTGCTTATTGGTTTTGAATATTTTTTCTGTTTTTTTTTTTTTTTTAATTTTCTATTTATTTGAGGGAAGGAGAGATAAAGAAAAGAGGACAAAAGGGAGGGGATAACAGATGCAGGGAGAGAAAAAGTGAAGAGAGAGATTCTTTTTTATGTATTTATTTATTTATTGGAAATGCAGATTAGATTTATGGAAAGGAGAGAGAGAAAGAAAAATCTTCCATCCATGACTTTACTCCTCGAATTGCAGCAATGGCCAAACTTCTGCTGATTTGAAGCCAGGAACCAAGAGCTTCCTCTGCATCTTCCACAGAGGTGCGGGGTCCCAAGGATTTGAGCAATCCTCAATTGCCTACTCAGGACATAAGTAGGGAGCCAGATGGGAAGCCTGGCAACTGGGGCTCAAACTGATACCCATATGGTAGCCAGGCAATTCCCAGGTGAGCTTTAGCCACCTAGCCATCATCCCAGGCCCTGTTTGCAGATTTTCTACTCAAGTATTCCAGCTCCCATTAGATGCATAAAATTTTTTATTTGACTCTGCATCCAAGAGTTCCATACCTACTATCATATAATTACTACATCTAAGTCATTATTATTTCATAAGAGATCTTAAATTATTATAGCATTTAAAAACATAATTGTTTTAAAGCAAGGTTATATGTTTTTATGTATCTTTCAGACTTATAAGGGCCACATTATTTTCCCTGCAGACATAAATAATTTAAAAATGTTTTCACTTTTGTGTTATTTGGCCAGTTAAAAACATTAAACAATTTTGTGGAAACTGGAAAAGGCCTCAATCTTTTTGCATTTGACCTTCATTCCATATTCTAGGGGCCATCTTATTGTTCTAAGTCACATTTGACCTTTGTCTTAAAATTTGTTTTGTGTAGTTTTAACCGGTAAGCATAAAGAACTCAGAGGACATAATAAAACATCTTTTTTTTAAATCAGACAGTCAATGACTCAAATGCAACACTAATTTCTTATGTTTTATAAGTTAGAGCTACTGTTTTATTTGCATGGTTCTCATTATAACCAATATGAAGATTGTAATACGAATACTCTCCCTTAAGTTACAAATCACATTATTTTCATTTTGTGTAAAGGGACATTACAATTTGAAGCAATAGGTCCACAGAACTACTGTTGTGCAGGGTGCGTAATTCTTGACTTTTTAGTAAGTGATGATCTTAAACGAGTTTGGGAAACCACATTTCAGGCAATTAGAAGTTAAAGGAAAACTATTATTGTTGTATAATAATAGCATTTATGGTGTAATTTCATAGCTTAGGGAACATTTGTGGATTCACACAGGAATCATTTTCATTTTTCAATCAAGTAAGGAAGAACAGATGCCATGAAATAATGAGGCTTAAGGGATCTCTGTGCATGTCACAGAAAAAGAGGAACTCATTGACGAGAGTGGATTCTTACCCACTTTTCATAAATGGTATGTTGATAGATCACTTTCCAAAGTTTAGGGTGATTTTTGGGTAGTATTGGCAAATCTTGCAACCTCAAATTGAAGGAACAATGGTGAAATATTGTATTTTTTATATATACTGACTGAATTAGATCCAGCTTTAGTAGTCAGTGCTTCAGGTAAGTAATATAGTTTCCATTACTTTTTAATGAAAAGACTTAACGTGAGTTACAATGTTCTTAACAGGGAAACAATTGCAATAAATCTACAGCACCAGAAAGGATCTGTTAATTGGATATGTCATTTCTTAAAAACTGCTTAGGAATGTGTTCCCGTGTAACATCTACCAAGAAACTAGCCAAACTCTCAATCTGCATTTCTTTTTGGTAGTGTAATTTATTCTTAACCCCCACCTCCCATGCCTACCCCCAACCCCCACTGATGCTACAGTCAAAAATACAAGATTTTTTTTCCATTTTATTATTATTATTATCATTTTATGACACAGTTCCACAGGCCCTGAGATTTTCCTTAGCTCCTCGCCCACCACACTGAATTCTCCTAAATTATTATAATAGTATAGTTATTCATAAACGGTCATAAATCCATCATCGCACGTCCAACATGACATTGTCAAGATATATTTACCAGTATCATTGGGAGTTTACCTTTGTTCTGGAAATAGAGATGCGTAATGAATTGTATCTTCACATTTGAATCTGTTAGTCTCTAGTACACAGTCACTATTCATCCTCTTAAAAACCACAAATCAAAATCAACAACAGGATTAAAGAAATTTATAATATTATAAAGTTAAATAACATGCTATTGAATCAGAAACATATTATTGAAGAAATGGAAATGAAACTCAAGCACTTTCTTGAAGAAAATGCTGCTACTGTATGACCTACGCTTCACACTTGCGTATGGATTTGGTGCGTGATATTCCTTTTCTCTGTCAAGTGAACCTCGTTAAGTATTGTTTGTAGGCCAGGTTTGGAAGAAGTGTATTCTTTCAATTTTCTTTATTGTGGAAAAATTTCATTTCATTTTCAAAGACAAAGGGAAACTTTACTTGGGTAATTTATTCTGGGTCAACAATTTTCTGCTTTTAGAATCAGGAATATATCATGTCATTCCCTTTTGGCCTGTAGATCTTCCTGTGAGAAGACAGATGTGAAATTAATTACCATTCATTTATATGTCAGTATATTTTTTTATGTGCAAATTTTAGAATCTTTTCTTTATATCCTATTGAAGAGAGCTTGATTATCATATGTTTTGGTGAAGATTGCTTTGGCCAACCCTGTTGGGAGTTCTGTGCCCGTTTTGTATGTTGTTTTCCAATTTTTTATGCAGATTAGGGAAATTTTCCTTTATTTTATTTCATCAAATATTTTTAAAACCCGGCTTCTCTTTCTGCATCTTCTGGAAATCCCATAACTCTTATATTTGGCTTTTTAATAGTGTCTTGAATCCTTTTTCCTAAATACTTTTTAAAATCTTTAATCAGCTCTCCTTACAACTTTTTGAATGTTTCCCAAATTTGACAAGAAATATCTTTCAATCCTGAGATTCTTTCTTCTGCCTCATTCATTGTTATTGTGACTATTGAAATTTTAATTTGCTCTATTTTATCCTCCCTTTTTAATAATTCCTCTTGATTTTTATTTCAGTGTTGCTATTTCCTATGTGACATAATCCTTAACTTCCTTGAATTTCTGTATGTGCTTCTCATTGTTCATAAGAAAATTTATAATGAGTTTTCTGAATTCTGTATCCCCCATTTTCTCAAGGTATTCCTGAAATAACTCTTTGGCAAGGGCTTTTGCTCCTATGCAGGCGAGTCTTCAGTAATATTCATTGTGCCTCTGTCTCTTCTTTTGCTCTTGGTAATTGTACTTTCGTTAAGCAGATTCTTATTTGAACGGCAGGTTTCTAACCTGTGTCACCCACAGGTCTCAATTCAATTTTACTTACTGCAGTTGATGCATAGTTCTTTGTTTGCAGTGATGTGTGCCATTTCTTGCAGTGAGTTTCAGGTCTGGGTTCCTGTCAGGCTTCTACCATAGTCTCCATAACCCTAGTTCCTGACTCACCACTCCACACCTGCTGTGATCCCATGCTGGGATTGTACAGTTGTCTGTACAACTTTTCTCTTACTTCAGGTCCAAGCAGTTTTCAGTGTTTATGTGTTTTTTTTTTTTTTGAAAAATAAGTAAAACTCCACTATAAGTGCAAGCATATGTGTGTGGTGTTAGATGTCTGTCATTGGATCGGAGTATGTCATAGATTATCAAGTTGTCCACTGGTAAGGATCTGGGTGGTTTATATATATCTATATTATCTATTCTGAATGATTTTTGCAATTGAGAAATTTTAACATATTAAATAAAATTACCTATCACCTAAAATTTGCCTAATTTAAAAAAAATAAACAAAATACGCACATAAGCCACAAAACGTTAGTCAGATAAAGACACAGTATAAACCCCCAAGAATAAATCTATATGATTTAATCTTATGCTGATTGCATGTGAGAGGATTCTACATTACAGCAGGGTATTTATTTACTTATGTAAATGGAGATGATATATGTGGAGTGGAATTAAGATAATATAGAGGATTCAAGTAATTAATTCATGCTATGCACTCATCTCCATACTCCAGCCATATTTTGAATTGCAGACCAGAGCTCTTGTGCTACTAAAGGACTTTGCCATAAAAAAGAGATCAAAATATGCCAAAACAACATTTCTTTGGCAAACTGGTATTAGCATCTTTTAGAAAGAAACAACACAACATATAGCTTTAAATGCAACTTCCCAGATATTCATCAAATGAATATGTTTCTTAATTAAATCTATGTCTGTTTCACACCTAAAAATACTAAAATTGTTTTATTAATACTGCCTATAAGAGTCATTTAACAGTACTAGTGAATGTGTGGATAATATAGTTTCTCTAAGAATTTTATTAAATTATGCAATTTCCAGCATGTGTTATAATAATTTACTTTTATATAAGTGTGCAACACTTATTACTGCTTATATTTTTAGAGCTATTATTTGTTTTGTGCTTAACTATGTACCAACTACTATGCTAATGCTTTATAATTATCATAAGCTACTTTATTTCTGATTATAGCTCTCTGGATTCAGCATTATTATTCCCATTTTACTCATAAGGCAAACTGGGTTTACAGAAATCCAACTATTCGTGTTAATATACAGTGCTGACAAAACCATTACCAGAATTTGAAGATAGAGGAGATGTATTTGCTTTTATATCTAAATCAATATCTATCTTAAGTATCTAATCTGTACTTTATATATGTATATATATATATATGTAATTTAGGATGAAAATAAAATGTATATTTATATAACTTCCAATAAATAGAAGTTACTTACATTCATATGTACATGGTACCTTCAGGTATTTGGACTTTGATTTTTAGATTTTCTTGTTACAATATCCTTTATCGATTTCCATTTATCAAAACTTAAGTCTGGCTTTGGGTCTTGTTTTCATAAAAACAAATTAGCAAGCTAAATTCACGTAACACAGAAAGAGAAAAACAGATTCCTCAATTTACCTCAGAGAAATTCTCACATACACAATCATGCTGTATCACGTGCTGATATTACTCATTTCTTGATATATTAAGGAGCCTTGGTATCAATTTGTTAGGATCAGAAAAAAAAAAACTAACTCTCTCACACTGTACTAAAGATATACTTTTGAGAAGAAAAGGAGGAAACTAATCGCTATGTAGTGTTTATTCAATAAACAGTGCACAGCAACCTCTGTTACAAAACAAGATCATTCAATTCAGAAAAGCCATGGTTAACTGTTTCATGCCGCAAGATGGTAGCGGTACCTGAGAATGAGATAGCGTAGGAAGAACGATGGAAGTGTTAGGCAGAAATAAACATTGCAGGCTAATGAATATCACACTTAAGAGGTGTGAATAGCTTCCTTAGCGCCATTACGAATGTGTATTTAACACAGTGCTTCACATTGGTCTTTCTTGGCAAAAAGTGATTGTACAGAAATAATTCAGCACTAGGAAAGTGTAATATCTGCAAAATTTGATAACAGCCTTACTGCTACAGAAAAATTCTGTAAACTATTTGTTTTACATAATTTATCATTGTTTTTCTTACCAAAATATTTGTAGCTTATACAGTTCACTGAATAAAGACAGTTTTCCAAAATAGGGTTATATTTAACTGTGATGCAATTCATAATTGTTACCAAAATTAGCTTCCAAATATTATGATGCAGTTTCCTTAAAAATTACATATGTGTTTCTGAGTGTTCAAAAAGATCAGAAAATATGTGCATGAATGGAAGAAAGATGTAATTCCAGATGCAGCACGTAATAATCTCTCAAGATTTTCAAGTTTTTTTCCCCTGGAATTAAATCAGCCTTCAGACTATCATCTACTGATTCCATGAGGAAAAATTTCAAAATACTTTTCAAATAAACTTGTTTTAGTTTACTTTCCCTACCAATCTTTTAAAGTATTCTTGGACTTACAGAATATGAAATGTTTTGATGTGATTGAATGTGGCATATAAAAAATGGTTTTTGAAATTGATAAAATTCAAGAATTAAGAAAATTCATGAACGTGTATGCAAAATAGTAATAGATATACATATTTCAATGGTAATATTGAGTTCCCTTAGAGCAGATTATTAATTGCCCAGTCACCTCAGAGAAATAAATTCAGATCCATACACATTCACCTGTAATACTAAAAGAGAGATCACTGAAAGAGCACATAAGTATGTTTTTCACATATAGTGGCAAGACTCTGAACAAAATAAAGAATATTTCCTCAAAAACAAAACCAATAACAATGGGCCCGGCGCGGTAGCGTAGCAGCTAAAGTCCTTGCTTTGAAAGCCCCGAATCCCATATGGCGCTGGTTCTAATCTCTGCAGCCCCGCTTCTCATCCAGCTCCCTAGCTTGGAAAGCAATCAAGGACGGCCCTGAGCCTTGGGACCCTGCACCCGTGTGGCAGATACAGGATCCTGGCTCCTGGCTTCATGATTCGCTCACCTCCAGTCATTGCGGCTGCTTGGGGAGTGAAGCACTGGATGGAAGATCTTCTCTTTCCTCCTCTCTGTATATCTGCCTTTCCAATAAAAATAGATACATTTTTAAATTTTGTTTTTTTTAAATATCAGGAAGCTTATTTAAGGACAGATAGTAAAACATGAAGTGATTTCTGACAGAAAGAAACAATGTTTTGCATGAAGTCACTTGGGTAATGTAAAATGTATTTGTTCAGAAACTGGACTTGGGGTTCTGAATGTTAGGTAGATTATCACTTGCTCTTCAAATTTACATGTTCTATCTTGTTCCATATGTTGCTATATACTGTTATTGTCAAAGAGAAGCACTTATCTCAGCTTTTATTATTTTTCCAAATTCTAAATAGGTGTGAAGTTCGGGTGGAAATTTAGGAGGTGCATCATCCCCCGCCTCCTTTTTCTCTTCCTTTTTCAACTTCAACTCTTTTCATTTTATCATTAAGTTTGGTCAGAATTTATTTCCCAAATTACCAGTTTCCATGATTGCACAATGTGGATTAGAAGTATGACTTTCCACTAAACATCCTGAACTTAAATTGAAGGCACTATGCTCCATTCTAATTGCTGGTAGTTATGAATCAAAACACAGATGATAAAAATACCTGTAGACATAATCCTGCCTTCAAAGTTCATTAGCCATTGTAGTTCAGGACAACAAATAGGGGTTTTATAACTTTTAGTTTAGGCAATTACTTTATTTCAATTGATTCTATGCCTGTACAAACCCTTTTCTAGTGATTATTAAAAGTATTTTTTATCATGTATGACCTTATTCTCCACATAGAACACTCTAATACCTGACTTGGTAATGTCCAGTTTCAAAGTTCTTTCTGCTTTTTTTTTTTTCTTTTTTCTTTTCAAAAGCAAATCTTAGTAACTGAATAAATGTATATGGATAGTTACATTGTATTTGTGGTTCCTTCATATTCTTTTCAACAATGTCTGCATATTTACATGTCCAGTGGTGTATAATTATTCCCATTATATATAAGCATTTATTATATAATATATTATACATTATATTATGCATTATATATACTATACATGATATAGTACAAACATATATGTATGTATATACTATAATAATATAGTATACATAATTATATATAAATATGCCACTTTAATTATTATACATTTATATTTCCTTTTTCCAATCTCATTAGGATTTATCACAAACAGGAGAAAATAATAGGAGTGTAAAAAGAAAATGTTCTAGGATTAAATAAAAAAAAAATATTGGCACAGAATCAACACCACAGCATTAAACAGCTTTGCATATATGCATGTAAAGATGACTCATTTTGATGGTGAGCCACAATTGCATGAAGCCAAAAACTCAGCTTACATGTCAAAGATAAAAAAGTGCGTTTTTCAGAGCCCATAGCCATTTCTTATAAAACAGGAATGCTGCAGCATAATTTCCAAATATGACAGTATAAGGTCTCTATGATTTCAGTTTTTGTTCAAGATCACATTTGTTGTTCATAGTCCTGTGTGATCACACACAGATTTTGATAGTTGATTTTCTCTAGTTCTGAGAAAAAATGTCTTTGGCATTTTTAAAGCAATAGAATTGAATCTGAAAATCATTTGAGATAGTATGAATATTTTAGTATTCTTCCAATCCGTGAAAACAGAGTTTCCTTTCTGTGTCCTCTTAAATTTCTGTAAGTATCAATTTATAGCTTTCCTCATGCAGATATTTCACCCTTCAACAAAATATATTATAAGATGTTTAATTGTATTTTTCTAGCTGTTGGAGATGGAATTTCTTTGTGATTTGTTTTTCATTACTGATATGTATAAATTGAGTTTGTAGCTGGAAACTTTGGTGAATTTTTTATTATTTCTTAAGCCTTTGTGATAGAGCCCTTGGAATTTTCTTTATATATGGTTATAACGTTTATATACTGAGCATGAAGGGAGCAAGAAAACAACTTTGTACCTTTTGCCCCTAGGCTAGTAAATAGAGACTGTCCCACCAGTACGTCTTAGACTGCATTTCCACAGAAAGTATAATCTGTCCCCTCTACCACTTGCTGTCATTTCCTTAAACTACCTTGCCCTCAGGAACCGGGTCCTACCAAGTCTGAAATGCTTGCTCAAACCTGGTCTAGTCTCCACACATTTCCATGTTGGAATTCCTGAAAACCTAGGAACGCCCCAAGATGCCAAAATATAACAAGCCTAGCCTGCTGAATGGCTGGGTCTCTGCCACATGGTCATTCCATCTGAGCCTGGAAAGAAGGCCACCCTCTTTGAATGTATTATTCTCTAGTAAATACAATTTGGCTTTCAAGTCAACTCCTATTTCTTTTCTCTGTTTCTGGACCTCTTTCCCAACATTTCAAGACCCAGCTTTTGAGCCATTTTTCTTACACAGAATTTGAGTTCTTCTATTACAATTTAGACGTCATTTCTTTGTCTTACCTGAAAATAGTTGCCTTTGGCATCCTTTTCTTGTCCCAGACATTAAAGAGAAAGCCTCCAAGTTTTCCCAATTTAATGTTGTCATAAATTTCCTTTATTATGTTAAGCTAGGTCCCCACTGTAAGTAATTTTGTCAGAGTTAAACCTTGGTGCCCAGAACAGTACTTGGCACATACAATATGTTCAATAATAAATATACACTTGAAGGAATTTTTAAAAAAAATCATGAATGGAAGGCAAATTTTGTCAAATGCCTCAGTTTTAATTCTCCGTATCTAATATTTCTTCCAAGTGTCCATGTATTCTCAAAGACACAGCTCTTCTTTTCACTGTGATTTTTGAATTGTGTTCTAGTCACTAGGTCTTACACTTGTACTATAGGTTTTACTAGCTCTTACTGTCTAATAGTTTTGGATATACTTACTATTCTAATTTCTTAAGGTGAAGAAAGGGTTTATCATCTGAGGCTTCTCTGGCTTTTGATGCTGGAATTAAGTGTCGTAATCTTTCCTGGTAGTACTACTTTAGATGTATCCTACAGTTCATGGTATGCTGTATTTAGTGATACCAAGATTTGTTTAAAGTTACTCTTGAGAGCAAAATTATTCTTATTGGTATCTGATTTCCTTACTTGCTGTCTAAAATGATGCTTAACGCTATTTCTATCCTTTAAGCTTTTCAAGATTTGGCGGATCATCTATCTAGAACAATAATTTTTATGTTGAGATGACTGTGTATTCAATAGTTTGGAAGGAGAGGTTCTGCGGATGTGTGTTAGGTTTAATTGATCTATTGTGCAATCTGAACCTGCTACTTTTTGTGGATTTTCTGTTAAGCATCTCCTGCTTTGAATGTAAAAACCAATTTACCTGTTTAAGTGTACGGCAGCTGCTGAATTTTTGCTCCATATCTGGAATAACATTCCACTCTTTCATTTTGATGTGATTTAGAGGTGAAGTTATTTTCCCCAAAACAGCATATAACTGTGTAATTTCTAAATTCATCATTCACTGTGTCTTTTAGTAGGATAATTTAATTCATTGTTATTTAGTGCAGTCAATGATTGTCAAGGTTCTACAACTGCTATTTTGATATTCACTTTGTGTTTCTCTTGTGTTTTTTTCTGCCTTTGTCCTAGAATTATAGGCCTCATTTCCTGGACATTGTTTTTAATTTTATTATTTTCAGAGAGTTTGATTCAGTTTTTAGATGTCCTCTTGTGGTTACCTGGAAGTTTAAGATAATTTACAATTTCAAGTTTCAGATTCAGTCTCATCTTCCAGTGATTATTTCATAATTGCACAAAAATATGTTGATATTCATGCATTTCTCAGTATAAATTTGCATACATATTATATATGGTGGTTAGACATTTTTGCTAACAAGCTATTAAATATTTTGAAATGTGAAAGTCAGGAAAGTTCATTCTAGTTTCTTTACAAAATTGTATGCATACAGATAAAGACAGCTTAATGGAAAAATGGAACAAAACTACAAAATAAACAATAACTTCCCTTTACAAAGGAATGCTATATTTAGTAAATCTCATTTTCATTTCTAAAATCAAAATATGTATACATATGAGATCATAATAGACTTCAACAGTTTAGATGTCGCCAGTCCCTACAAGTGATTCAATCAAAAGTTACAATTTTCCTAAATGCTTCTTCAAATAAAGCCAGCAATCTGTTGCCTTGTTAACATGTTTTATTCTGGATGAGCATATTCTTTAGCAAGATTCTCTTCTTAAGTTATTTAACATGACTAAGATGAAATGGATAGCAAACCAAACAATTTGCTTTAAAGAAATCTATGTCAGGAAGTTGCTTTTCTTGGGCCAGGCACGATAACATAGTGGTTAAAGTCCTCACCTTTCACATGCCAGAATCCCATATAGGCACCAATTCTAATTCCAGCGGCCTCGCTTCCCATCCAACTCCCTGCTTGTGGCCTGGGAAAGCAGTTAAGGACAGCCCCAAGCCTTGGGGCCCTGCACCTTTGTGGGAGTCCGGGAAGTGCTCCTGGCTTTGGATAGGCACAGAACTGACCATTGTGGTCACTTGGGGAGTGAACCATTGGACAGAAGATCTTCCTCTCTGTCTCTCCTCCTCTCTGTATATCTGCCTTTTCAATAAAAATACATACATATATATATATATATATATATATATATATTAAATTGCTTTTCTTCTTGGGATTGAAGTAAAAGAAGGAAAATTATTTCCTGATTTCTTAATTTTATCCTTCAGGAAAATGTTCTGTTGGTGTAAACATGGCTTCAAGGCACCCTGTGCTTTATGTAGCTCTGCAAAATTAGACACAGTAAACTATGGCAATTTCAAGCAAAGTTGGCCTTGCACTGCCCTGAAAAGAAGCTTAAATGAAATTTGTACCAAGATGTTTTTTATCTACTACCAAGCAGGGTGAACCTCCATTCTCCAAAATCTTGTTTTAAATGTATCTGTACGCAAAATATAAATTGTTTCACTATTTTATTTAATAATTGGGAATGGATGCTTAGTACAAGAAAAAAATGCCAATATGTTTTTATAAATTCAATTACAAGGGTTAAAATAATCACTTTTATTGATTGCCTAATCTGTAGTTTCTTCTTATAATGATGACATAATATTATTGTTTTATAATTTTAAAACTACTTTGGTTGTTTAAAATTGTCATTTAAATCAAAGAGCAAATGATTATATATGAATTTATTACCACAAGTTTCATTGTTTTATGGTTTGTTTCCATCCAAATTTAGTCTGAAAAAATAATTCCATACAATTATGAGATTTATATGAGCACTTCAAATAAAAGTTCATGGTGCTAAGGAAAAGCTATAATAATGCAGAACTGATGAAGTATTTCTAAAATACACAGCACATCTCATCGCACTAACAGAGCATGCCATCTGATTTTTGTCATTTGTTTGTAATAAATTCAGACCCAATTTAAAGAAAAAAATCAGTACCTAAAGTCTTTTTGAATAGAAAACTAACATACTCTGCTTTTATATTAAGAGCACATTTCACAAACATAAGTTTCAATGATATGAAGAATTTCAGGAGAGCAATCAGCAGAATTTAAAACCACTCATTTTCTCTCTTTAAATGGTGATAGATTTTATACTTGGGAGAAGATTAATCTATCTTGGAAAAATATGGTTCTTAATGAGGCACAAAGTTGAATATGTTTCTAAAAGATATCAAGGCACGAAAGCATTTTGTCTGCATGAGATCTAATTTATTAGTGACAACCTGGTATTTTCAGCTTTAATATACATTCATTTTTATACCAGTTCAATAATTTTCCATTTGGAATTATCGTATTGATAAGACAAACGTTTACAAATTCTGAACTGAAAAATGGAAGCATTGGGTAATGAGATGTTGTTGTCTATTCGTAAATGTACTTTCTACTGTTTTTAGAAACTATTATATTTTTATATTACACATAAGTTAGGCAGTTAAGAAATCTTTAACAGATATCAGACTCTGGAAAACATCTATATCTAATGTCAGTATAAAATTAGCAAGCTGAAATACTGCATACTCTCTTTGGCAATTTGGCTTACAAATTCCCTTATGATTACTGATAATGAACTTTCTATAGTGGGTTTTTAGTTGGATTGACACATGTAGCATTAACATCAAGTATCATTATCCAGATTCAATATTTACGAAAAATAAGGATCAAGAAGAAGAGATTGATGGGATTTCCAAGTATCTGATTTTCTATTTTTGCATATAATTTATATATCTGTGTTATATTTTATGTAACTATATTTATATAATAAAATCAATTGAAACAATTAGTCATTAAAGATTATTGATTGTTCTTATGCAGTAGATTTTGTTTTAAATATCCTTCGCACATTGAAAGTATCTATGAGGAAAGTAAAACTACAGTCTTATTTTTATAGACTATGAAACTGAGACAGGAAGAAATCGAGTAACCATTCAGATATCACAATGAGAAACTGTGGGAACTGATATTCAATTAGAAGAGTCCGTATCCTGACTCTGGCTTCTCTGCCTTTATGCCATCCTGACAGTAACTGGTGCATCTTCTCACTAGGGGGGTGAGAGTGTCAGATTGATAATCTTCTCTGTCCTAGATGAAACTGATGAGCTTTTATTCTACATTCCACCAGAATTTTCTATCAAAAATTAAAGTTTCAATCAAGTTTTCATTTTTTATCTTATTTATTTGAGGAAGTGTTTACCTTTTTCTCTATCACACTTTGTTTCTGAAAACTAGGTCCGAAAGATCCAGACATTCTCTACACTGTACCACAGAGAAAACACAATGTCCTAAAGATGTTTTAGCTTTATTTTAATTCAATTATCATTGATCCAACAAAAAGAAAGCTAGAAGGCAGATGAGAATTTATGATATCATTGTAACCATTTGTCACCTGTTAGAAACACCAGAAAAGGCATTTAGTTATGTCATAAAGAAAGGTTACGCTTTGGGATATAGTTTTGGGGGCTAGAATTGAATGTTTATATGACAAGTATAAAGGAATCCAAATTTATCTCAATTTCAAGAGTTGGAGAGATTTGACTTGACCTCTGAATTCTATTCCCCACCCTTTCTTACAACATTTACCAAAGCTATCAGATAGATAGATAGATAGATAGATAGATAGATAGATAGATAGATATCCAGTATCATAGAGACAGGAATTTGATTCTAGACTCAATTTTTATTTTCATCTTCCCATTAATGTACACATAAGATTCAGGGGATGATGTCTCATGTACTTAGGTCCCTGCCATCCATGTGAGCAGCCTGAATGGAATGATTGTTATGGACATTTTGGTCATAAACCAGTAGACAAATTTGTAAAAAATAACCTTTAATTTGCCCAAAAAGGTGAAGCAGATTTCTTGAGGATATGGTGGCATATGTTTCTGTTTCTTGATGTAAGAAGACTTTTTTTTTTTTTACAAATTTGTCTACTTTGGGAAAACATTTATTCATTTATCTTTTATTTAAATGGAAGAAAGTTGGAGAGAGAAAGTAATCCTCTCTTCGCTGGTTTATTAGCTAACATGGATGGCAGGTATACCCAGTGAAGATACAATGCAGTATGTATCTCTGCTTTCAGATAGACTCCCCATGAGACTGTTCAGTATATATTAAAAATAGGATGCTGCCCCTTTGCCATTGTTCATGCCCACAATGATGGAAATATTACTTTATGAAGAACTATGCTATAGTAATAATACAGGAGAACTCAGTTGGGGGAGGGAACTTGTGGAGGGAATAAGGGAAACCTCAGGGCCTATGGAACTGTGTCAAATAATGATAATATTAACAAAAAAAAAAGAATTCTAAAGAAAGGCAAAGGTAATATCTTATGCTAATTTGGATCAACTGTAACTGGATACTCTATTTATTGGTATCTCTCTATTTTGAAATTAGAGGGAAATGTTTTTAAAATTGTAACAGTTGTTTCACAACTTCTTTTAACATATTTTAGTCAAAATTGCAATAGCTTATTAGAACTCTTTTCTTGTTGTCCCCTAGGGTGGATTTTGCCACATTACTAATTTTGGTTTAAATTTTTAGAACAAAAGGATGGTGTTTCACAGAAATATTGCTTGCTCTCACTAAACCTTGAGATTTACTGAGAAACATACAACTTAATAGATTGCTGGTTGATTGCAATGATTTCCAGCTAAAGTTGTTGTATACAGTGGAATAAAATACTATATATATAAAATATCATATAAATTCAGTTTAACCTTTAGAATAATTCAAAAGAGGTATGGTGGTTTTTCTCAGTGTATCAAGTCATCTGGATGCAAATACTACTTTTGGTATTTAGGTAAGAAATTTTATTTAGGTAATAACTTTTATATTTAGGTAAGTAATTTAGATAAATAATATTTAGGTAAATAATTTTAGGTACTCAGTATCTAAAATTCTATGAAAAAGTTTTTTTTTTTTTTTACTAGGCTATTTTAAATTAACTTGAAATGTTGCATGGTCTTCTATTTAGAAAATATCTTAATCTTACATTTTCAGAAAATCATTTCAAAATATAAATAAGCATTGATTCTGTTAGTGAGGCAGCTGATGCATGAAACATTTGTTTGGATAAAGATAGGTCATTCAAAACAAGCAAACAAAAAACATTTTGTCCTATAAGAGATGTACAAGGTGGAAGAACCCACCATGGGGGGCGGGCCCTGGGAGGGATGGGAGAAATCCCAGTACCTATGGAAATGTGTCACACAACACAATGTTAAAAAAAGAGAGAGAGAGAGTAAATTACTCCATACTACAACAAGAAAAATATGCAGAAATGTTCAAAGATTTAGTTTAGTTACAGGAGATCTTAGGTAGTCACAGTTTCACAGACACAAGTTTTACAAGATTTACATGTTGTAAAATTGAATTGAGTCTTTAAAGTATTGTTTAATTTGTTAGTATTAATACAAAAAGATATACTGACAGAGGTAGAACATAATCCTCTGTGGAAGCAGCCATTTTTTGAGTTCTGTATATATATGTCAAAATACTTGTAAGTATCTGAAGATATTTATTCTCCTTTCAATAGCTCATGTTTGATTGATAACACTGTCTATTTTCTAGCAAGTCTTGTCAGCTTTTCTACTTGATTCTATTAAAGTGTTCCATGTTATGTGATGTCTGTATGGGCTAATTCTTCAAGTATATATTTTCCTTTTAGGCGACTAAGGAAACACATTTTGTGTTGAGATTATCTCTTGTGTTCTATACTATCTTTCCTAAGTTGTGCTTTTTTTTTTTTTTGGAAAGAGCTGAATTTTGAAAACATGAAGATGATATTTTTAGATATATACTTATTTTGAAATAATTTAATGCTCACTTTATAGCAATGGCTGATTTTAGTTTATAATTCACTGAATAACATTAACTGAATGGATAGATCTTATCTCATGTAATATAGGAATCTTGTTTTCAGCAGATATTTTAAGCGCTCTTGGCATCTTTGACAGAATTCCTAAAATATCTGAGTTCTAAATTCTTCAGACTTTGGTATTTCCAGTTAGGTCCTTGGAAATGTCAGAGGAGAGGTCTTTCATTTTTCGAGATCCTCAGAATCATAATGCTTTTATTTTCACCATGAATTTCAAAAATTCACCATGTAGGAGCCTCACAAGACTGCTCTTTTTCTCCAGTTAGTCCAATAAAACACATAAACACCTCATTTTATAACAGCTCACCATGTCGACATGTGATGGGACACCTGCTTGAACTCCCACCCGATTATAGGACTTTATTGGATTACAAACAACTGTGATTCCATTTTAATCTCCTGGTGGTCCAGATCCCAACTCCCTTGAGCAAGAGCTGAGAAGACAAGTCCCAGATATATAACCAATGATTTATATTTATTCCTGTTACAAGACTGTTTGGGGCTGTGACTTCCGACCCTGTTATCAGTGGTTTAACTTGTACAAATTGCTTGTTGCTCCCACCTGTACTGTCTGTGCCCTTGTCTGATTAACACTGTGTTTTGCTTTACTGCTTTTTTCTGGCTTTTCTTACTACCCAGAATGTGTTTTGAGCATTTAAAAACCCTACACTTTAGAGGTTCAGGTCAGTAGCCTATCAGCATCTTGCTGTATGGCTGCCATTCCTGCCATCCTGGTCAGTGAGTAAATACTCCTGAGCATCTAAGGGTCTGCCTCCAACTCATTTCTGGGACAGATTTGGTCAACTTGCAATAATAGGAGATGGCTCGAAAGACAGTTGTGCTCTGTCACCCTATCAATATCCAGAATCAGGATTCCTAGAGCAAGGACCGAAAGGAACCTCTTGCATTCATTCTCTGGAAGTTCAGCATCACTTCTGTATTGTTCCCCAATTAACAGTCTGCAGAGAGAAAGCTCAGCCATTCCCCAATCCAAATTTTAAAAAGTGTACAAAACTTCAACAAACGTCTGTTCAGCCTCAACCAATGTTTGCTGCACCATAGTTCTCCATTGTTCTATGACCTGGAAGAAGGTTCAGGCTTTCTAATCCAGGATTCTTCTGGGCAAATGTTGGCAATTGACTACCTCTAAGGTATTTGAATCAAACACTTCTGCCTGTGAGTCTGTGTTCTGCTTTCTTTGTTCCATCACTTTTTCTTTCTTACATAGTGCAATTGTCATGTCTATAATGCACCTCATTTATATTCCCCTCCCCTTCCAGACCAACTCCCCTATGGAATTCAAAGTCCAGCTGTAAATGAAAACAGAAGGAGATTTTTACTTCTTCAGTCTAACTCTGTATAGGGCATTACTGTGTTTTTGTTTTCTGTTTCCACCTACTATTCTATGTTTTGTGTCTTTACTTGTTGGGTTATATCGCGAATGATGCGTTAAGAAACCGCAAGCTATCAGCTTCTGGTTTTCACCACTGTGTTCACCTACAGATTACTTTCCCTTTGTGAATATTCAGAATTTGTATTTAAAAACGAAGCTTCTTCTCACGGATCACATAATTAAATAGATTGAGCTACTGAAAACAGACATTGGACCCAAAAGTACTTGTCCTGTTAATTTTGTAACAAAAAGCATACCATACTTATCACAAAATAAAGAGTAAATATATCCCAATAAACAGTTAATGGCACATCTAAAACAAAAATATGACAGCAGAGAAACACCCACATTTCCTTGTGAATTTCATTTTTAAATTTCTAGGGAAAAATTATGAACTGCAAAAAAACCTTCCTGTCACACCTTAGAGAATGAAGGAGTTCAAATAAAAATCACATTCTTTTAATCTTTTTTTTTAAGATTTATTTTTATTATTTTTCATTGGAAAGGCGGATATACAGAGAGGAGAGACAGAGAGGAAGATCTTCCGTCCAATGATTCATTCCCCAAGTAAGCATAAGGGCCGAGGCTATGCCAATCCAAAGCCAGGAGCCTCTTCCGGGTCTCCCACACGGGTGCAGGGTCCCAAAGCTTTGGGCCGTCCTCAACTGCTTTCCCGGGCCACAGGCAGGGAGCTGGAAGGGAAGCGGGGCTGCCGGGATTAGAACCGGCGCCCATATGGGATCCCGGGCGTGCAAGGCGAGGACCTTAACCACTTGCGCCACTGCGCAGGGCCCTATTCTTTTAATTTTTTAAGTTAAATTTACAAAGGAATTAAGTCTTTCAAAGATGTGAATATATATTAACTTCCATATACATGTGTATTTTCCTCCTCAGTGTTAATTAACCCAGGTCTGATTCCGGGATGAAGTGGCCATTTGCTCAGTGTTGCCCTCTGGCCACATGCGTGTGCATCTTCCAGGGCCTTGGCAAATAAATTAATTCAGTGCTGTGTCTACAATATGCCTTATTCAAAATACACAAATTAAATTTGATTAAGAAACATTATAGAATCTCAATACTGTGTTCATCTAGTCTACTTATAAAGGAAATTAATATGTAGTCTTTTGGAAATATTGATATATTTTATATCATCCAATATTAACTATTATTCAAAATGGATGTAGGGACCTACTAGTATCTCAACCCAGAAGGATGAATGGAAAACTTAATTTTACTTTTTTTTTTAAAGGGAAGGTTTTGCAGTTTATTTATTTATTTATAGATTCATTTATTTATTTTATGATATCATTCCATAGGTTCAGGAATTTCTTTTCCACCTCCTTAACATCCTCTCCCCCACTGATTTACTCTGACATAGTGTGAATTAATTGAGTCCTGGTTATGTGCTTGCAATGAAGGAATCTCAACTGGACTTGAACTGTGGTTACATAACAAGGTGGAGGAATCCACCATGGGAGGCGGTTATGGGAACGGTGAGGGGAATCCCAGTATCTATAAAACTGTATCACATAATACAATGTTATTAACAATAAAAAATAAATACAATAAAATAAAATGCAAAAGTATTTCTGATACAGTGATTCCAACTGAGGAAAATTTTTCAAGTAAAAAAGAATATATTTTGGCTCTAAGCATTTGTAGCATTTGGAGGAAAATACCTCTTCTATATAATTTTATTCAGACATGGAAATTATGAAAATTTTTGAATTCCTATTAAATGAAAGCTGCTTCTAAAGATGGCATTATTAATCATTAGGTATCATTCAGGTATTTTTACATTTCAAATTCATTATTTTCCATTTCCAATACATAATTACATTTTTGTTGAAGGAAAAATGAGGGTACGATGATTTTCAACTAACTGAATTGCTACTGGTTGAGAAAAGCTCAGTGAATTTTCTTCTAACACAATGCAGAATTGGCAATTAAGTCAGGAAACACAGTTCAAAAACAAGATATTGTGTTCCCAGGAAGGTCTAGTCAATCTCATGCAGTTATTTGCCATACACTATATATTAAAAAGCTAGGGAGACTATAGCATATACACCCTTACAAGAGTACATCAAAGGGCCTGGCGTGGTGGCCTGTTGGTTAAAGTCCTTGCCTTGAATGCACTGGAATATCATATAGGCACTGGTTCTAATCCCGATAGCTCCACTTCCCATCAGGTTCCCTGCTTGTGGCATAGGAATGCAGTCAAGCACGGCCCCAAGCCTTGGGACCTTGCACCCAGGTGGGAGACCTGGAGAAAGTTCCTGGCTCCTGGCGTCGGATGGGCGTAGCACCAGCTGTTGGGGTCACTTGGGGAGTGAATCATCGGACGGAAGATCTTCCTTTCTGTCTCTCCTCTTCACTGTATATCTATCCCTCCAATAAAAATAAAAATAAATAAACCTATAAAAAAAGAGTACATCAAAAATTCACAGAAAACTAGAATTAAAGATAAATTTGTGCAGACATACTTATAATATTCAAACAGTGTATTTTCTGTAAATTCATAGAAGACACTGTGTGTATGTGTGAGTTAATGAACTTGTATGTAAAACAATTAGATAACTCTTGTGTATAATGATATGTTAATGAAATACACTTATTTCAAAAAGATACTTATTTCATTTCATAAGGAAAAGCTTAAGATAAAAATGCTAGGACTAGTGTTGCAGCTCCTTAGGTTAACATGTGCCTTCCCTTTCCTGGCAGCAATTCAAAGACATTACACTGGCTAGTTTTAACAAGTTCTCCAGAAGCACAGACCCAGAAAGGGCTGGAGTCATGATTTAACTGTCAATACTTTTGAACTGTGATTGGTGGACCAATGTGTCACACAACCTTGTGAACAGAATTGTTTCCTTGAGGAAAGATAAAACAAATTGTGACATTTTGACTCTGATAAGGGTTTCAATTCATGTGAATATAAAAACTCAAGTTTTTTTTTTTTTAAAGATTTTTTTTTGGAATTAATTGACAGTATTGAGTAAACAATATGTTAAAAACAATGCAAGTTCAATTCTTCAAAACATCTGGGTTGAGACAGTATCAATGACAGGTTCAAAAAATAACAAACAACCAAACCAAAATTACAGGTTAAATCAAGGCAAACATGTGGTATCTAACCTTTTGGGATTCACTCATTTCCCTTAGCATTATAGTTTTAAAGATTTATTTTTATTATTTTTTTTATTGGAAAGGCAGATATACAGAGAGGAGAGACAGAGAGGAAGATCTTCCATCCAATGATTCTCTCCAAGTGAGCACAACAGCCAATGCTACGCTGATCCGAAGCCAGGAGCCTCTTCCCAGGTCTCCCATGCGGGTGCGGGGTCCCAAAGCCTTGGGCTGTCCTCCACTGCTTTCCCAGGCCACAGGCAGGGAGCTGGAAGGGAAGCAGGGCTGCCGGGATAGAACCAGTGCCCATATGGGAACCCCGGGCGTGCAAGGCAAGGACCTTTAACCACTTGCGCCACTGCGCAGGGCCCAGAAACTCAAGTTTTAACATATTTTAGGACACACTCTGTCATCAGTGTGGGGAATCACTTGCATGAGCTACACATCTGTATTGAAACAGTAAAGCATATATATTTATATTTCAAAACAACACTGTTTTGAAAATTGTAGTGTAAATTGTTAAGCCAGAATAAATAACGTGCTAAGACTATAAATGTAGTCAAAGTTACTAGCTCGTAAAAGAAGACTGCCACTATTGCTACTAGATAAATTATGCAAGCTTAGGCTTTAAGACTATTGATTTGCCAGATAGCCAACTAAAATACATTAGAACTGTTACCCTGTTTGGAGGCACATTTTGTGACTTGATAAAATGTCATTTCTGTGGTTGAACCATATTTATTTCTATCTTACGCACACACACACACACACACAGAAATCACTAGAAGCACACAAATTGCATACAAATGGAGTTCTGAAGCTGATTTTTCTTTTGGCCTCAGTTTTCATCAAATATCATCTAGTTCATCTGAAATCATATTACATTTAAAAAGGCATTCCTGTTGAACTGATTTTGAATCTTTAGTAAGAATCTAAATATCTATGTGACAATTATTCAATGAGACAAGTTCTTACAATTTTATGATCTAAAATTTATGGAGTCTGATATGTACCCATTTTCTTAATATGTAGTAAATGTTTTCATGTTCAAAACTTTCATGGTTAAGACCCAATTGTCATTATATAATGGATGATGGAAGCAAAAATGAACAAATGTTACACAGCAAGTGAATGTCAATAACAAGATGCTATCCCTCAGAGCCTGTACCCAGAGTATGCAGCATAACCATTTACTGCCTCAGGTTTTCAATAGGCAACTGATAGTCTTTCATGGAAAAAAAAAAAACACACATATAGTAATAACAACAACAAGTGAGCTAGCTTTTGTGTTCTCACTGAGGAACCAGTAATATTACTTAATCATTTAAGATATTTGAAACGGTTGTTTATGCCTATCTTGTTTGTTTGTGGCGAGGTCCACGAGAGCCAGAAAACAAAAAGTCTGTGAAGCTCATTCTTCTAAAGTGAGCGCCATCGATGCTTTTCATCCAGGCAGGGATTCTCAGTTTTGCCTGTAGCCATGGTGACTGGAAAATCAAGATTATTTTCACACAACCATGGTACAGAAGGCAAAGAACAGTCAAAATTTCATAACATTAAAGCAACTTAAATTTGGGATAAAAATAATTCAAACTTTGAAGTACACTTGCTTGAGCCCACCTGTACACATTCTTTTAGAAGATATTTTAACTTAGAAATAGAGGAAAAAGGTGCTTTTTTTGCTCAAGATATTGTTATACAAAGCAAATATTCAAAGCTCAACGATCTGCATGTGAAAAGGGATATATTATCACAATATATTTTAAAAAGTTTTATTATGAAATCCACTCAAAAGTAAAGTGCTTCTGAAAGTTCTACATTTTAACTGTTCAGTTCTGAAAATTTTGCTCCAATAGGTTAAATCAAAGAAATTCTCCTCCACCCATCTCTTCCTCTGACATTAAAAAGGAGGTGATTATAATGGATGCATTTCCAATGTGAGACAGACATTGCCTTTTTGCTTAAACCTCTGGAGGGAGATTCTATGTTGATCTGCCTGCCTACACATTTGTAATCACATAGAACTGTTCTGAAACTATAATCTAGCTTTGCCAAAACCCACAATCTGTATTACTAGATCAAAGGCTTCAAATATAAAACCTTTCTGGGAAGATACACCTTAGTGCATGTGTTCACAAACTAAGTTTTCCTATTAAAAATAATAGAACAATAATAAAGAAAAAAAACTGCTCTTCCAGTTGATTGTATCTAATATGTTGACACCAGTAATTAGGATGAACTATTGTTCTGTTGTGTTGTGTATAATGCCTGGTCATAAAGTAGCAGTGACTGTTGAAATAGTGTCATTAATTGTTTTTAAACACAATTCTACTGATATGATTTCTTATGCAGGAAACATAGCTGGAAGAGTTTATACATAAGCAGTTCCTAATGCCTTCTTAATGAAGCTATTGATGGAACAGATTAAAATATTTATAAGGAGAAGATATGAAGAATCATGTCAATAAATGACAAATGGACTATATATATAACTATATATATATATATATATATATAACTATATATATATATAACTATATATATATATCCATATATATGTATATTTTGCTATTTCTATGTTGTTGATAATTTCCACACAATGACAGATGAGGTTCTTTAATAGATAAACAAAATAACCCTCTGTATTACTGTTTTCTAGACTTATCACTCAATGGATTCCTTAAATATAAAGCTTATGCCTGGGTTTACACATATGGGCTTCACGTTGCCATGACTGCTGTGACCAATCTTGAAAATCATTCTTTATGACACTCGTATAGTCAAAGTTAAATACTGAATGTGGAGTTATCTGCAGACTGCCCAGCCACCTGGCTGCGGATTGATTGCATTAGAATTGCTGAGATACTGTTATGTTCTCATTGGACACAGCAGAAATAATCCAGATAAAGATTTTCTTCTATTGCCAGTAGCATTTTGAAGTTCTCAGCCATCTAACAAATTGTGAAATGCAAAGTTCACCATCCTTATGTCTTAAATAGCATTATTTTGACTGTGAAACTCATTACACATATACACACATGCACAACACACAGACACACACATGCATGCATGCGCACAGTAAAAAAAAGGTGCTTTCACTGTTCTATCCATGTTTAATTTCATTTGGATGCAATTGGTCAAATAGCATGGTGATATGGGCTTGGGGAATGCTATTTCATGGCAGAACTTGGGAAAAGTTTGCATAATGAGAGATAAAATGTAGTCTGATGCAATATCTGATAAATGGTAGCATTCTACTTTAGCAAGAATGCACAAATCAAGGAAATTAGTGTGGAAGATAAACAAATCCAGCCTATATTATTTCTAAGAATTATTATTCTAAAATGTATTACATAAAGAGCAGAATGTTGAACTTGATAATTTTACTAATGGAATGTACTAACAGAATGTATCTGGGGGGAAATGGTATGGAGGGGAAAAAAGGAGGGATAAAGGAAAATCCTATACCAACAAAACTGCATCATGGAAAACCATAAAAATAGTTTTATAGTGAAGCTAGATGTGTGTGTATTCATGTACAAGTGCTGCTTGCTTCTGCTCAGAGTTTGCACATCAGATGTTGGAGGTTTTAGTTCTAAAAAGAAGAAGCCCTTCTCCAGGGCGCAATTAAGTTTCTCTTGAACTACTGCTTTCAATTTTCACTGCACTGCTTTGGGGTTTTATTTCTGAAATGTAATAGGAAGTTTACTATCCTAATATCATTGGTGAAGTAGGTTGAGGGGTGTGTTAAGAAATCAGTTAAGGCCGCAAGTCATGAAAACTTGCTCTTACTATTCCCAGATTCAGAAGTAGAAGTCAGTTTATCATCAGATATGAGTTTTAGATTATAACATTAACAGCAAGAATATATTTATTAAGAAATGTGCTGAAATATTATCTCACATTAAGGCAAATCTTCAGTGACTCCTGCAAGTAGGTCATTGGGGCCCGGTGCCATAGCTTGGCAACTAAATTTCTTGCCTTGAATGTGCCAGGATCCCATATGGGCACAGGCTTCAATCCTCGTGGTCCTGCTTCCCATCTAGCTCCGTGCTTGTTGTCTCAGAAAGTAGTAGAGGATGGCCAAAACCCTTGGGATCCTGCACCCATGTTGGAGAACTGGAAGAGGTTCCTGGCTCCTGGCTTCAAATCAGTTCAATTCCAGTCCTTGTGACTGCTTGGAGAGTGAACCATCGAATGGAAGATATTTTTCTCTGTCACTCCTCCTGTCTGAATACCTGACTTTGCAATAAAAATAAATAAATGTTTAAAAAGTTAATCATAAGTATCAAATACCATACCTTAAATTGCCATAGAATGAGAACTATAATAATTTTACTCAAATTTCACTTCATTTTGTTACATAAATGTTTTTATCAAAATATTAACTGACAGTATTTTTTCTTTTGCATTGCTTTATAAATTATGTAACAATATTCACTTTATGTTTAAGGTTTAAGTTGTAGGTATCAAAGAGTAGATTGTCATTTATCTGGATGATGAAGTGAATTCTCAATTTGATGAGTCATATTTATTATGAAATGGGTACTTGCATAATTTCTACAAGAATATAACAAATAGCTATTATTTTAACTATTTTTCCCAAATGTTGTAATTGCCAGGGTTGTTAATATAATACCAGGGGCCTGGAGCTTCTTCTGTAATTCTTGGGCCATATTTTGCTGCTTTCCAGGAGCAATAGCAAGGCAGCGGATGAGAAGCAAAATAGGCAGAATCAGATGCCTAGATGAGATGCTGGGATTGCAGAATGGGGATTAGATGGCTTTGCAAAATGCTGACCCAAAATACAGCATCTTTTTTTAAATGTGAGTTGCCTACATTGATTATAGTTACCAAAGATATCAGAACCAGACTTTTTTGTTAGCCTTCTCATTTCCTAAAAATGTAATGTTTCTGTAAACATCATTGAAAAAGCCCAGTTTTATTAACGTTTGTGTCTGTTGTATATAATATACAAACATAAGAAATTAAGAGGGACAGTGTTACAGCGTTGTTCACATGTGATTAAGCCACCACTGGCAGTGCTGTAGTCTCCTGTGGGTACTGATTCGAGGTTCGACTACTCCACCTCCTATCTAGCTCTCTGTTTGTGTCCTTGAGAAAGCCCATAAAATCGCTCAGGAACTTGAATGTCTACACCCGCCTGGGAAAACAAGATGGGAATTCAGGATCCTAGCACAGGCTGACACAGATTTAACTATTGTGACCATGCAGGGAATTAAGCAGATGATTGAACTCTTTCTAAGCCTGCATAGACAGGGCCTAACGTACTGACTAAATGCCAAGATGTCTCTGCTACCTTCGATCCTCTTAATTAGCCTGCTTTACCTCCCAGTAACTAAACATACCCTTCCATATGACAGATCACATCACTGGCAGAAGTAGCCTTACAACATCCTCAAGCACTAGGTCTTCTAACGAAAATAAAGGGGTGCTTGCATATTTTTACAAGAGAAATGTTGCTATTGTATCAATGAATCAGGCATAATAGAAACTAGAAACAAAAATTCACAATCAGTATGGAACTAACTCAACAACTGACAAAACTTGGGCAGCAGCTCTGACTGAATATTTGGGGATCTACACTCATGTCATGGCTCATCACAGTATTCACGCCAATAATAATTATAGGCCTCTTACTAATCATTACCCCTTGATCATCCAAAAAAAAAAAAAATACTTGAAGCCTCGTGGGTCACGTTCAATCAGATGCTGCCCCACACTTATAGTCTGGTGTACGTGGAACTCCTTCTGGACCTCACCTAGGGACAATGCCACTTAACAGTACAAAGTAGCCAGATTGACTTTGTTGATCCCTTTTCTATTACAAAGAGGTTGGGATGATCGTTGCCATGGCTACAGAGGTGGGCAGAGTTTGCATCAGATTCGATGCATCACTGGGACCTCCAGTCGGACCCTGAAAAGGTCGTGCAGATCTGGCATGCTGCCAGGGTAATGGAGCTCCGGTGATTCAGTGCCACTCTTCGGCTAGCGTTTCCTCCCTGATAAGGACCACAGCAGCACCCACTTAGATTTCCGCAGCAGGAGGGGTATAAAAGCTTCCTGAACACTTCCTTTAATTCTCTTTTATTCCTTGCCTTTTTGTCCCTGTGGCACGCTGCTTTCTCTCTGTCTTTCCCTGTGCAGGGCAAAGGTCCTAGAAGGGACTTCTCCCCAAGAAACGCTTCTTCTCAACAGCTGGCCGAGGCTTTTTTCTTTCCCTGGTGGCTGGTGAACCTTGCATTGGAGAGTATATAAGGGAATTAAATAAATATCCTTATAAAGAATTAAGTACACTTTAACTACAATATATGTTGAGACTAGAAAATCTAAAATATATTCTATCACTTATGCCACAAAAGAACCTTTGAGGTGTAAAAATGAATATTCATCTAATTGAGTTAATTAGGGCAAAGCCTTAGCAGATAAGAAATATTAGCAAGAACAAACAAAATATAATATAAAATGCACTGCTTTATCAGTAAAAGAAACATTTTGTGGCAAAATGACTACATATAACTTGCACTTTAATAGTTCCTAAGAGTCAGTACTTAGATCATAGAATAAAAAAATATATCTATATTCACTTTAACAAGTTGTTCCAGAGTTACAAGCAATTACTTTCATTTTCATGATTCTTTTTACAGTTTAGGGTCGTTTTCTGTTAAAAGGTCAAGACAATGTTAATTATAAAACCACAAAAGATCACTTGATTTGAAATGTTATATTCCTATTTCCACTAGCTTCTATAATTTTATTCATTGATGTTTCAAAACTTCAACAACTAAAACTATATTGTGATACTTATACAAGTACTGCATGTGTTTTATCTAATCCATGTATATTTTCAATTGTCTTAATTTGTTGCAAGATTTTAATTTAGAAGGTTCACTGAAAAATATTAAGCAATTTAAATGAGTAAAAAGAAAAAGTGATATTTTGAAATAGCATAATTTAAATAGTTCAATTTTGCAAACATAAGTATAATTAATATTTCCATAAGTCATTTTAATCTGTAAAATATGAATTTTAAATATAAATATAAATTTATGTATATTGACAGTTTCCAAGTTAAAATAAGAGATAGTTAAAACAGCTTATGGAAAGAAAGAAGATAAGGATATTTTAATATAAAATAATATTTAAATATATACATATGAAGAATCTTCAAACAGCTCCAGAAAAATGTATACTGTAAAAGAAAATGAATGGATATTTTAAAAAATTAAATAACTTTTAACACCAGATTGCAAAAATAGTTTTAATTATTTTCTAAAGATTAATTCATACACATTTTTTTTTTTGTGAAACAACATACGGGCTATTTTTTATTCAGTGATAGATTGCACATTTTCAACACTGAAACAATTTACCTTTCATCAAATTAATAATAATTCAGCTTCCCAGCTCCTGGTTTCAACTTGTTCCAATCCTGGCTTTTAAAAAGGGATTTTTAAATTAATATCTTATTAAAATGCAATGTAAGTATAAAGAAGTCATTTAAGTAAACATGAGTTTTTGTGCTGTTATGCCATTCATAACAATTTCCAAAATGAGGACCAAGTGTTGCTAGTACTCAGAGACCTAACTATACAGTCATTTCTATTATACTACTGTGAGAAAAAAGGAATATGCCTTTTACGGGATAATATTCAGTGATGCACATTTACTGCTATATATCAAATCATAAGAAATTGTTTACATGCCTAAATATATTGCTCATTGTTCATTTTTGTTGTTAGTATGTTTTTCTACAATAGAGTATCTACTGACTCTGCATGATTTTTGTTTCTATTTTTCTTAAATGTCTCTACCTTTTTCAGACAGATCAATTTAAATAAGTAATACCTGAATATGATGTTAAACAAAACCTTAAGAGTCAGTAAAACTTGTGTTTATTGATTATATACTATAAAAATAGATCTTTTAAAAATAGTTTTAGTTTTTATGATACAGTTCAAAAGGCTCAGGGATTTTCCCTTCTACTCTCCCTTCTCACTCCCTCCAGTTCTCCAGCCACACAAACACAGGCTGTTTTTTTTTCTTATTATTATTAATTACATTTCATTATGTGACACAGTTTCATAGGCTCTGGGATTCCCCAATCCCTCTCCGTGCCCTCCTCCCATGGTGGATTCCTCCACCTTGTTGCAGCATTACAGTGCAAGTTCAGTAAAGATTCTTTCTTTGCAAACAAATACCAAGCATAGAGTCCAGCATCTTATTGTCCAGATAAATTCAACAGTTTCTTGGGGGAGCCATCTCTGGCCTGAAGGTAGAGCTGGCAGAATATCTTCCTGATCAATTAAAAGCCACAACATAACATCAACAACAATTTACAACATTATGGCATTAATTAACATGGTATTGAGTAACCAAAAAGTTAAAAAAAAATGCAAGTTCTTAACCACACCCTGTGACTATTTCATTGACATTTCAATTTTAGTTTATACATAGAACTGGCTGCTATTATACACCTTAAAATGACTATAGGGTACTATTCAGCTGTCTTGTGTCTATTTTCATTTTAGTATTTAGCAGTTTACAGTGTCAAAGCATACTTTTGCTGAACTTGGCAGATTTTAGGATAATCTAAACTGGGTTATAACTCTAGCAAGGCATATGTCAACTGTTGAGGTGCAGAGAAATTTTCAATACCCTAGTGAGGAATAACTATGTTCTCCTACATGATTACAGTGGCATAGTGCTTCAGCAATATTTGCAAGTCCATTATTCTTCCATTTACATGTTTCACGACATTGTCAGTATAGACAATATTAGATATGCTTTGGCCATAGTCTGCTGAACACTCTTCCTCGGAAACAGCATCTTTGCAATATTTTTTAGTACTCCCATTTACATTCTCAGAACTCTTTCCAAATCTATGTTAACATAAATGCAATGAACTCCGTTTTGGGGATCTAAGTACTACTTACACATATCAGTAGTCTCTATTAAAAAATCCCTTTTTTTTCAGCCTGGATTTTTTGAATGCTTTATGAGCCATACTAGCTACATCTTGAAAATGCTGTCTCCCAGGATGTGCTGGCACAAAAACAGAAGTATTTAGTATTCATAGGAGTCGGAAGAACAGCTGTTAAGAAAGTAGAAACTTTTACTCCAGCATGAAGATCAGGGCTTATCTCATTATCCCCAGCTTCTCCACAGAGATGGAACAGGTGAAGTTTTATTTACTTTAGACTTTCATTCCAGAGCTCCTGTCTCCTTCAGATAGAGACATTATGCACTGTTGACCTCATATTTATATTTCCATATGATTCATCAGTTTTATTTTCTTTTGTATCTTACCAGTACCAAATGTATAGGCTTAAAAAAAAAGCCTATACATTTTAAGTTAATTGAGTTCCATTTGGAAATGACACATAAAATGTTATACCGAAAGGAATAGACTGCAAAAATGGAGAGAACAAAACCCAAGACCTATATCATTATTTGGAACTATTTGTCTGTTCCCATCTCTAACATTGGGCCTATCAATCAGAAATGAAAATTATCTTGGCTTATGAGCAAACTGTTTTCTTAAAAGAGTCAATGTTTCACATTTACTTTAATTTAAAAATAGGTTTAATTTTTGCTAAAATGTATCTTTTGCATATAAATCAGTAACACGTTTATGAGAACAGTTGTTGAACTAATTAAGACTATCTTTGCCTTAGAAAATTAATGATGGAACTCAACATTTTACAAAGAAAATTTGTTTTAACAACTTGTACAGTATGTAGTAATGTTTTCCTCATGATTTAAATAGAAAAAAAGAAAATGACAACTAAATTACATTGCTGTGATACATTAAGAATGAGGAGTACAATGTTTTTCATATTTTAATGGTTTAGACATAAAAAGAGAAGCATACTTGACAACTAAACCTTAAATACTCGTATGCAGTAGGTGAGGGTTGCTACTCTTGTATTAATCGTCTAAAACTTTCAAGTGAAAATTGGAGTATCTCATCTTTTTAATGCCTTTAATAATAAACCAACTATGTTTTCTTCACAGAATTAAGCAATAACAGCTTACCAATGAAAGATTATATGCATTTTATATAAGGTTATTATTTATTTCTATCTGTTAACATGGATACTTAGTGCTTCTGATTATTGTGAATAAAATGTGAATGACCGCTTAATGGGTAATTCAGATAAAAACAGGAAATAAACAGAAGCATCTCAAGTAGTCAAGGCATTGTTGTAGCATGTTTCACCATCATGTCGAGTCCATGCAACCTGTGCTAGAGCAAATGAGATTCATCCCACCTCTGTGTCTGATACAGCTTCTGCTGGTGCATACCCTGAGAGATGCAGCTTAAGATTCTGTGCTCCTCACTGGAGATTTTGGCTCCTGGCTTCATCCTGGCCCAGCATTGCAGGAGTCAACTAGAATACTAAATCTGCTCTTTTTCTTTCTCTAATGGCCATGGAAAGCAGTAAAGAACAGCCCCTGACATTGTTGGTACAAACAATGGCTTCCCACTTAAGGAAATGTATAGTGATGGAGTACTGGGGTCCATCATGTACAGATGGGGGGAATAATAGAAGCATCCTTGCTTCAAGACAAAAGATGGATCCCAATGAAATTGTTGGATATGTGTACACAATGGAAGACTGCACTGTCTCACATTATTTGTACCAATAATGTCAGGGTACACTTAAATAAGAGACTGATAGAAAAATGATTCCTTATGAAGGACTACACTATTGTAACAAAATGGAAATAATTTGATGGGGATGGGAGTTTTGGGGGGGGGATTTCCAGCCTATATGAAATTGTACCACATAATTCAAAATTCAAAATAAAAAATATATTAAAACTGAAAAAAGAAAGACATTTTTTAAAAAGTACATTCCCTTTACAGTATCAGTGACAGTTTGTCAAACAACCTCATTTGGTAAGCAGCTCATTCATTGCATATAGTTTTACTTCTTTAGCATTTCTCTTTTTTTTGAGGTTAGTACGTTTTTTTTTTTTTCAAATGACTGCTTCTCTAATGCATTTTTTAGTACTTATAGATAAAAAATAACTACTGATTTACAGATGTCTTTCTCTGGTGTATGTTTTCCTTATCTGCATTTTTCCAAAAAAAGTGAAGGACTTCCAGTATTTAAAAAAAGCATGCTGTAAACCTTTATTATTTCTTTAGGTCAAACCATTCAGACATCTTTGGCATTTTAAGATCTTCTATGTTGTTACAATCAGCACTGAACGACAGTAGCTTGTTAAGGGTTACATTGAATGCCTCCTTGCCTAATCACCCTGGGTAAATTTTTGTTTATCTGCCTGTGTTGATATTTAACTTAGTGCTTATCTCCCAACTCTGACTATTGATTCCTCTAATTTTTATTTATTTATACGATTTAGGTCTTTCAAAATGTTTTTTTTAAATATTATGCTTGGATTTTGATGGATTCAGTATTTATTAACTTATTTTTATTGCAAAATATGAAGTGTGAGGTTTATCCATAGCAATCATACTTGTTCACCAATACTCTGATTTATCAGTCTAGATGTAATTGCCAAGGGAATGTTTCAGTTTGGACTTCTATTGAAAGAGACACCATAGATAGACAAGACAGCTTAAAGAACATATATTCCTTACAGTTTCTACACTCAGAAGTGCAGGCATGTGTTATCAGATGAAATATCTGGAGAGGGCTCACATTCTAGTAGGCAGAGTTGCATTTTCTTCCTCACAGGAAAAGATCTACAGGCTCCTGTCCTAATTATTGCAGCAAACTGTATCTCCAAGGAACATACTGTTTGTAATTAGCATTTAAATACGTGAAATTTGAGGGGAACAGATTTAATTCATAACATGTCCTCTTTGAGCTTTATTTTGACCTCAGCAGGCATTTTTCTTTAAAGCTGCCTACTCTACTGATTCTCTGTGTTAAACTTGAAGTTCTGCATTTACTTTTTTTTTCCTCTTGAATAATTACTCACTTTATTTTACATGCTTAGAATGAAAAATTATTTTGCTTTCAATAGTCTCCTTATATTTTATACTTGCCTGAGTTCTGTTCTACATAAAATCAGTCCTGGCTGGAGAGCTAAGAATCACTTGGGACATACACGACTCTCTGAACAGCTGATTGGTACCACTACTTTGGAACCAGAGATAGGATAATTGCCCATTTCACTCTGGTGACATCATATTTTACGAGCAATTTACTGAGAAGTATTGGAGCCTCTTTGGCGAAGGGGGAGAAGGAAAAGGAACATACTGCTCCTTGGAATCAATAAGCAGAACTAACTCTCATTTATGCAAAATATGAATGCAGTGTAATCACTGAAAAAAGAATTCAATAAATGCATTAAATAGTAAATAACACAAAACAAATGATTAAAGAAGAGTATGATATAAAGCAAGAGATTATAGCTTGATGGATAAAGGATGATGCATATAGAAAAGATTTTAAAAGCTTGGTATATGCAAAATTGAGCTCTAGAAAAAGAAAAACACAGCTTACATAGTAATGTGAAAACTGGAAAAAATGTGTGGAGAATTTTATGGCATGGATAAAATAGATCAAGCCATAGTTCAAAAAACATGCATGAAACTAGAATATCCATATATTTATTATATTTATTTTTTATTTAAACAAATGTCTTATTACAATAAAGATATTAAAAATAAAGCAGTGAGACTATGTTGAAAACTGTTATTATTGTTGATTCCAGAGCAGCAAGCCTAAAATTGACAGTGACTAGTTAAGAACGAAGATTGGAACCTGACTGTCAAATCATGATACTTTTAAAAGAACAGTGAAGGTGAATGCCAATCTGAAATTCTAAATTCAGTGAAAATTTTCATCCTACATTTCCAGACAAAGAAAATGTGATTTTCCCTCCATGCTAAAAAGACAGAACGAATGGAATACTAAGGGGAAAAAACTTAAGCAAAGGTCTTGAGAAAATTAGATATATTAGATACAGAAGAGAATATGAACATTTCAAAAATTCAGAAACTTATAAGTGGTATAGAACAGAAAGCTCGAGAATAAATGCATATTATTTATGTAATGTGTGAAAAAGTATGCCCTAATGTTCAGGGTCTTTTTACTAATCTGCCCTGTGTCCATTGAATGTTTCTGTTGATGAAAACAAGGAATGTTCTTCTGAATGCCCTGTAAAATTCAAATGAGTATAATATATAAGGTTAAGAAATAAACTTTTAGAAGTAGATGCTATCCTCATGAATTAGGCATTTGTGGCAGTGGTCTACAAAACCAACTTGACTGGATAGAGAGAGGCAGGGTGGACTGTGCCTGGAATCTTGCGTTCACAGTTGGGTTGAGGTCCAAAGCAATAGAGCTGTGTGCTTTAAGAATTTCCTTGAGACAGACATACCGACTTCTGCAGCTGATTCTTGCTGCTGCCTGCTTCTCATCAAGCATTAGCTAGTTAACCTAATTAGGAATGTCACAATCAAAATTGGTACCGCATCAATTCTTACAAGATGATTCCCTAAGCAGTTCACTGAAAAGTTGAGTGCAGTCAAGCTTCCCCTGAGTATAGAAAGTGTCTTCTCTCTGGCTGTTGTCATCTTAAAGTTGCATGTGTTTCATTCTTGTACGGATGTATATCTCTTCCCTTCCCAACCAGCTCAAGGTACTGCAGGTACTAGTAATGTTGACTAAACTTTAATACAATTTAAAAAGCACTAACATTAAAAAAAAATTAAAACTAAAGTGGGTGTCACTAAAACTCATTAACAAAAGGACATATTAAAAAGGTAAATGTTATAAAATTATATGAGGACATAATATCAAATGGTAAAATTGCAAAAATTAAGCCTAATATGTTTTTATCAATTAATTTACACTTCTAAACAATTTGACTAAGCAGTGCCTTAAATCAAGAGATGAGGTCTATTTTTGCCTCCCTATTAATCTGACATCAATCAGATGAGCTATTTTGACCAGTAAAGAGCTAGCGGGTATAAAGAGAGCTGAAATCTAGGATTACTTACCTATCAGTGTTTGTTTCATTGTTGTTCTTGGGAAAACTACTGCTGTTCCCGACTGAAGCTATCTAGTGTAGACTATTGGAGATGCATGACCCTGACATTTCATGATAGCAATCCATGAGTACAAACCAAGGCTGAAGACCAACCTTCATGGATAAAAGTAGATAATTCTAAGCCAATTATCCATAGTCAAATGTGAGCTGACTTAGTTCATCAGTGAGTACAGAAAGCACAGCAGAATACTTCAAATAAGCCGGGCCTATTTCTTCAAGAAACCTAGTAAGTTTCCAAGTATAAGAGACCTTTATAATATCAAATAATAAGTATCTTAAATGCTTAACACAAAAAGTGAAATATGTCTATTGAATATTATGAACAGCAAAATTTTAAGCAATTCTAGCATTAAGCATAAAGCTCAAGACATGACTTTAATTACAGAGAATGCCAGAGATAATTCAAACAATCGGAAGTGAACCTGAGCACAGCAAGCTTGTGAAACATTAAAAAAAGTGAGTGTTTTGGGCACAGCATGGTAGGCTAGCAGGTAAAGTCCTTGCTTTGCACACCCAGGAACCCATAAGAATGCAGGTTCTAATCCTGGCAGTCCTGATTCCCATCAGACTCCCTGTTTGTGACCTGGAAAAGCAGTAGAACATGACCAAAGACTCGGGACCCTGCACCTATATGAGAGGAAACCTGGAAGCTACCCCTGGCTTCAGATTGGCTCAGCATGGGCCGTTGTGAGAAAGCACTGCAGATAGGGTTAACATGGTACTTAACCAATTGGTAAAACTAGTAAAATCTTAATATTTTCTATTACCTATAACACGTTGGAAAATAATTTTAAGAACTATTTCCATTTAAGAGTCTCCATGACATAATGTTAGTAAGGATAATAGAAAACTTTCACATAGACAAAATTTTGGTTTCACTTATAAACCTATACTCAAGATGTTTTTTCTCTGTAGAGTAATATTTGAATGTTTATAAGTTCTAAATCAATGTTTGATGAAGTAAGATATTATCCTGTTTTCAATTGCTCTACAATCTCACAATCTTAATCAACATGCAATTATTTTTATATAGAATTAAAATGACAGTGAAAAGCTTTTCCTGATGCAGAAGAGGCTCCGCGCTTCTGGCTTTGGATTGTCTCAGCTCTAGCCATTGCGGCTGCTTGGGGAGTGAATCAATGGATGGAAGATCTCCCTCTCTGTCTTTCCTCCTATATGTATTTGACTTTCTAATTAAAAAAAAAAAAACTTAAAAAAATCTGAAAAGTGTTTCAGAAAGAATAAAAGAAAAAAAAATCTCATTGTCTCATTGGCAAGTTATAGGCAGCTTTGTTTCCTTTCCAAGAAACCCTATGTAATTGTAGAAGCAAAAATATCTGTGAATAAGAGATTAAAAGAAAAGAAAAACATTGCTTTAGATTCAAACAAGAAATTAAACAACATGTTACATTGCACAAATCTCTCATAAAGTTGATAAAATTTTGATTAAATTTGTCTTAATTATATTTGCAATTATTTGTAATGGCTGGGCTGTTGATTTGAAAGAGGTTGATAGAATATCTGGAATCACAGGCTAGAATGATATAACTACGTAAAAGATTTTGTGACTTTGGTTAGATACTATTTAATTGACTGCATTTTATTTTTTTGCAAAATTGGAATAGAACATATTGGAACTTAATAACTTAAAGTACTTAAATTCTATAGGACAGACATTGCTGTTGACTGCATCATTTAATACTATTGATATACTAGCTTGAATTATTGCAAGGGTTTTATTTTTTGTATTGTTTCATCTATTCGTTTAATCTGTTAGCATTCTACATATTTATTAATTCAATGTTTACCTAATACGTCAAACACTTTACTGCAGTTGAGCTTATAAGAATATATATACACATATTGGTTTCTTTATGTTTTTAGTATGCTCTCCAACGTTTGCCCTATCTCACTTACAATCATTTTCGAACTTAAATTTAGCCAACAGCCTTTGCTATTTACAACAATGAACTTCTGTGAACATTCTTTTCAATGTGTAGGATAACATCTGTATTTCATCTGAAAATAGTTATATTATTTACAATCAATTTAAATGGAATGCTTTCTTTTTTTTTTTAAAGATTTATTTTTATTATTTTTTCATTGGAAAGGCAGATATACAGAGAGGAGAGACAGAGAGGAAGATCTTCCATCCGATGATTCACTCCCCAAGTGAGCGCAACGGGCCGATACTATGCCAATCCGAAGCCAGGAGCCTCTTCCGGGTCTCCCACGCAGGTGCAGGGTCCCAAAGCCTTGGGCCGTCCTCTGCTGCTTTCCCAGGCCACAGGCAGGGAGCTGGAAGGGAAGCGGGGCTGCCGGGATTAGAACCGGCGCCCATATGGGATCCCGGGCATGCAAGGTGAGGACCTTTAACCACTTGCGCCACCGCGCCGGGCCCAATGGAATGCTTTCAAATAAACACATTTATTGTTTTTTTCGCTGAATTATTGTGTAATAGATTTTTGTATGCTATATCTGTAATTATGGTTGTTATGTTGTTGATGATAGTCAAATATGCAAACGAGGAAAGGTAGCAATGGGGCCCAGGGAAATGGACTAGTGGCTAAAGTCCTCGCCTTGAATACTCCAGGATCGCACATGGCTGCTGCTTCTATTCGTGCATCCTTGCTTCCCCTCCAACTCTCTGCTTGTTCTGCTTGTGTCCTGGGAGAGCAATCAAGGATGGCCCAAAGCCTTGGAACCTGCATCCACTTGGAAATCCTAGAGGAACTCCTGGCTCCTACATTTGGATTGGTGCAGTACCAGCTGTCACAGTCATTTGCGTAGTGAATCATCAGACGGATGATTTCCTCTCCATCTGTCCTCCTCTAAATATCTGACTTTGCAACAAAATTGAATAAATCTCAAAAAAAAAAAAGGTAACTATGTATGTCAGAACTATACTGCGCAGGGTTCATCAAAAACGATACGAGCTGGAGTTGACCCAGTAGATAGGTTGGAAATCCATTGTAAGTTTCATATTCCTAATACATTTAGGGTCTGAAGAAAGGTGAAGACTAACTTTTGTTGAGCGGAGAGTCAACTCATATATTTTTCTAAGAACTGCCTCGCTGAATTAGTGCTTTATTCTACCAAGTATATATTCATTGTTACAATTTGCAAATTAGACAAAGTCCAATAAATTTGCATACATATGTGTGATTCACAAGGGCTTCAACTTCATGGTAAGAATATAAGCCTTTTCTTGCAATCTGGGTTTTATGAAATTAAATTTCTCTTATTATCATGACCGTATTTATTCATTACTGTATCTTATAAACCATTAGCAGGGGAGAGTTCCACCAAAGACTATTATCTTCTGATCCTCTGCTATTAAACTACTGTGCACATGTGCACACCTACAATATGGGTGCATAGATAGATAGATTGAAAATAAATAGATGCTTCAGTTTAATTATTACTTTATTTTTTAGGGCAAACAGTTCAAATTGTTTTGCATGAGATTGAGATGATAAAATGGTAAAACCACGGGACTTGTGCTGTAGTATTACAGCTAAAGGGGCTATCTGCAGTGCTGGGGTCTCATGTTGCGACTCTGAGCTACTTAACTTTCAATTCAGCAGTGACTGTTCCAAGTACCGGGGTTCCTACATCTACTTAGGAGACCCAGAAGAAGCTCCTAGCTCCTGGCCTTGCAACAAACTTTGGCCATTGTGACAATTTTATGAATGAACAGTAGATTGAAGATTTCACTCGCGGTTCCTCTCTTCGCAACTCCGCATTTCCAGTAAACAAATAATTCTTTTAAAAAATAAGCGGGCAATCTGCTTGTGTCTCTATAATAAATACTATTTAAAAAAAAAAAAAAAAAGATTTGTTTTGTTTTTATTGCAAAGTCAGATGCACAGAGAGGAGCAGAGATAGAGAGGAAGATGTGTCGTCCGATGATTCACTCCCCAAGTGATCCAAGTGATCGCGATGGCTGGTGCTGAGTTGATCCGAAGATAGGAGCCAGCAACTTCCTCCAGGTCTCCCACAGGTGCAGGGTCCCAAGGCTTTGGGCCGTCCTGGACTGCTTTCCCAGGCCACAAGCAGGAAGCTGCATGGGAAGTGGAGCTGCTGGGATTAGAACCGGCGCCCATATGGGATCCCGGGCGTGCAAGGCGAGGACCTTAGCTGCTAGGCCACCATGCCTGGCCTTAAACTATATGTATATATATATATATTTTTTTGATATATATATATAGTTTGATATATATATCAAAGACTCATTTTTTTTAAAGGAAGTGTTACAGATAGAGGAAGATGCAGAGATTTTCCATCTGTTGGTTCATTATCCAAATGGCCACAGCAATTGATACTGATCCAAACCAAAATCAGGAGCCCAGAATTCCATCTGGGTTTCCCACATGGTTGTTAGGAGCCTAAGTATGTGCTTATATCTTTCATGTGAACTTACAGGGAGCTGGAACAAACACAACTGAAGCAGCTCTCATATGGAATGCAACTCTGAAAGTGACAGTTGAAGCTACTTTTTTTTTTTAATAAGCATTTAAAATAACAAGGGGCACATTTAAACAAAAGAAGACACACTTCTGCCAAAAATGAAACTGTATTAAAAATTTGATTATATATGCAACAAAGCATAGGCACTCTCAAAATAATGCAATAAATGAGATTTGGGAGATTTGTAGACTTAATGAAAATGGAGCTTAGGTAGAAAATAAGCTAGTTTGCATCACAGAAAAGAACAACTGGGAAAAGAGATCAGGAAAAACTGTTTTCTGCATTATAGAGAATGGGGGTTGGTCACATATGCATCTTGTCTGTAATTGTTATTTTTCCTAGACAGAGCTGACGAACCTCAGCTCCTCCCTGCTGCAACAGCTGCACCTGTCTCTCCTCCCCACCTCTGGAGAGCATAAACCTTGATAAATTTTGATGTCTTCATGCTCTCTGTATTATAAAATAGCGTATTCACTCTTCTCCCAATCATCCCATAGATTTCTATACATGATACTTCCTTAATTTAAGTATTGTTGCCCTACAAAGAATAATACAGTATATTAATGACATTTTAAGGGTTTTTATATTCCTTTTTTTTGATAAATTGGACCAATCAGAAAATACAGAAAAATTCCCCTGTTTAAATGTATGGATATAAAATAGGGGTATTGTTTTGTCTCTCATAGTTTTCAACTAAAAGATTTTAAAATCCACATCATGAAGAAAATTATTTCCCTCTCTAACCTCTAGCTTACTGATCATCAAATTGTCACCAAACCAACAAATACATATAAAATATTTGTTTTTAGGATCATATTCACTGAATCGTATCTTTTTATGACAGCTAAATTCTATGCATCTCAGGCCACAGCAGGCTAATCCATTTCTTTCAATACTAGCATCTCATATCTGAGAGCTAGCTTTAGTATAGGTAAGCAACTTTTGTTCAAATTGCTTGGTAACACACCCAGAAGGTAGAAGAAAATCTACAAAGGACTTGGTCACCTCACACCCACGTGGCACACCGGAATGGCATTCCTGGATCCTTCGGCCTCACACCGTTACACATTTCACGTAAGTCACTAAGTCAGTAAGTAAATAAATATTTAAGACAGGATATATCTAATTTCTGTACATCCTGAATGGAATCTGTTGCCTTCACCTTTGTTGTTGCAGATTTATCTCAGCCCCAGACTGCAATCTAATAAGCTCTATTCTCTATTTTTATTTGCAGAATCATTTATTATGAGCTGATGCTTTAGGATTCCTAGAAGAGAACTCCAAGACTGGAGGAAGAAAAAAAGCAATCATTTTTCCTCTGTACCTCTTCTTCTTCCTGGAACAGTTGTAACATCAAAAGCTTGGCAATGCACCTCAGAAATTTGTAATCTTAGTTTCTTACTAGGGGATTGACTGGCCAGCATCAATCTCAAGGACATTCATGAAAACAAAGTAACACTCTATCCCTTTCCTTGACCACTTTGAAAAGGGAAACCTGGGAAATAACTTTCACAATGTAACTGGTGTAAGAGTTTCTTACTGATGTAGATTATTTACAGGGGAAAAAAAATCCAAGTTCTTAAACTCAGCCGCAGCATGAGAGTTTATGGTGAATTTAAAGACATCTCTCATTGAACCCCAAGGTAATACAATTCCTTGGGGATCGAGTGCTGTATGTGGAAGAAATCTTATAATACTGTCTGTTTGCTAGCTGGCTGGATTTATTTGCTTGTTTGTTTGTTTGTTTTCACATGAATTACTCTATCAGATGATGAATGATACCATTTTTCTACAAAATACGCCTGGAGTAGATATTTGCAGGAATTCAGCAGGCTGCCATTACACGTTATATTCCCTTTCTTCACATTTTGGGATTAGAAGTGAGAATGCTCCTCGTGGCACATGATTATTTTGAGTGAATGCTGCTATGAATCATCTTCCTTCAATTCTTTCTTCATTGCTTTCCTTTTTTCTTCACTCTTTTCACCTTTTCAATTCTTCACTATATATTTAAATTGGGTGTGGTGATATGTTTATAACTATATGCATAATACATTTATTTCCACAGTTGAATGGACTCATGTACTCATCCTTTGTAGTTACTATGGGGATGGGGAAGACAAAGAGAGAACCAAAAAATACACTGTATTAGCAAGTTTTCTGTCTGTAATATATTAGTAGATGTAGTCCTTCATGCTGTATAATCGAGATCTAGACTTATCATCTTACATAACTGCAAGTTTGGACTTTTCTAGCCATCCCTTTCCATCTCCCTTCACTGATATATCTCCTCTTTCTATTTGTTCTTTTTTGATAAATTTCTTTGGAGTCTACATATAAATGTGATCAAGGGAGACTTTCAGTGTCTGATTTCAATTAGCATAATGTTTTCATGACTAATCCCAATTTATATCTGTGCTTTACAAAGTGCATTACGACAGCCTTGCTTGCCCAGTGTTCAGATTGGTCATTTAAGTTTGCCTGATTTTCTCAATGTTTACTGCTCTGATGACTTCCTTGTGTGTCTGTGCATGCTTAAAGATCTCTATTTTTATTTAAAAGGAAAATCTTACAGAGAGAAGGTCTTCCACCCACTGGTTTGCTTCCCAAATTATGACAATGGCCAGAGCTAAGTTGATCAGAAACCAGGAGCCAGAGATATTCCACATCTCACGTAAATGTAGGTTCATGTCCTGGGAACCATTCTCCACTATTTTTCCATGCTGTAAGTAGATATCTGAATCAGAAGTGAAGCACCAGGAGAAGAAACAGGACTGAAATGGGATGCTGGCATTGCAGACAGAGAACTTGACTAATGTTCCACTGTGCAGGCCCCTTCATTGTGACTTTGATATTCATTTTCCTAATTATTATGCCATTGAGCATTTGTCAGGTATCATTGCACATTAAAAATCCTCATATAAGCACATTGACATTTGCTTGTTTGCAATATTATTGATAATTATTAGTTGATTTGATAATTTATATTAAAGAATTCTCTTTCAAGATGATTTATTTCGAAGGAGGACAGATTAAGGAATAAAAATAAATGAGCGGGCCCAGCGGTGGCGCAAGTGGTTAAGGTCCTCGCCTAGCACGCCCAGGATCCCATATGGGCGCCGGTTCTAATCCCGGCAGCCCCGCTCCCCTTCCAGCTCCCTGCCTGTGGCCCGGGAAAGCAGTCGAGGATGGCCCAAAGCTTTGGGACCCTGCACCCGTGTGGGAGACCCGGAAGAGGCTCCTGGCTTCGGATTGGCATAGCATCGGCCGTTGCGCTCACTTGGGGAGTGAATCATCGGACGGAAGATCTTCCTCTCTGTCTCTCCTCTCTGTATATCTGCCTTTCCAATAAAAAATAATAAAAATAAATCTTACCAAAAAAAAAAGCAAATGAGTGACAAGGATAGAAAAAGAGAGAGATAGAGAAAGAGAGAGAGAAAGACAGAGATAGAGATAAACTACAGGATTACACTCTGAGGGCTTGGAAAGGTTAATGTCAGGAGACTGGAAATCCACCTGGATCTCCCCTGTTGTAGTTAACACAGTCTCCTAGTACTTGGACCACCTTCCACTGTATTCCTGGACACATTTGCAGGAATTGGATTAGACACAGAATAATCATGGCTAAAATTGGCAAGTTGACATTGACATGTTGGCACTTCAAGAAATGATGATTGAAGTGTTCTGAATTTGCCATTTTATGACATATCTTTCACTCTTGAAGTGTCTTTCTCTAAATATGTATACAAATGCACACACACATATATACATATAAAATATATGCACACATATATATAAATGCAATGTCTTCACTACTTCTCTTTCTCCACGTCTTTAAGAAATGTAGCCTCATGATTGATTCCTAAATAAGATGTGTGTGTATGTAAATAAACACAGTAAAAATACAAGCAATTTAAAAAATTGCATTCAATAAACATAAGCTATATTGTGAAGCTTTAATGAGTACATCTAAATGATGGCTGTTGGTCACAGAAAAATTTCACACTATCACTGTTATCATAAAGATGTAGGTATTTTGATTTCCTCTGTAGGAGTGCTATGGTTTCTCATCTTGTGTTAGAAAATCCTGATGATTTCATGATAGTTAAGATAGTCTGTTTCATTTTCAAAAACCTAGGTTTTCTTACTTCAATCACTCAAACCTAGATATTAAGCAGGTCTCATTGCTGTATAAGTCATTAGATATAGGATTGATTTAAGCATTTCTCTCCCTTATGTTTACAGATCACCCTGTTTTATAGATCACCCTTTCCCCAATGTGTCAAGAGAGCCACCTTTGTATTCTAGCGGAGATTCATGGATAATTTTTGGACCCTATATTTTCTATGCTATAGTCAAATATTTCTGTATTTATGGTTTAAGAGAATAGATGTCATCTCTATATAGATAATATAGATGGATATTGAATTAGTAGATTGTTTACTTAAATACTAGAGAACTAAAAGGAGTCATGGAATTGAATAAGGCAAATTTTTCCACTTGTATTTTTCTCATTCGCCACATCCTTTGTCAGTAGTCTCTCGTTGCAATTGGCGCTATACCATTGCACAGAATATTGAAAGAGCTATTTTGATTTCCCCCAGGAAATTGGTTCAAATTTTAATTGTTTTTGCATTAAGTCCACAAATAATGCCATTGAAACTTATAACTGCAAATTACAGAGCTCTTCTATTTAAAAAAATTATAATATATTCATCCATTTCATATTTTACAAAAATATGTGTAGAGAGTATTAGTATCTAATGATCCTGGCCTAGCATACATATTTTATAGAATGATTTGTGGTATTTAATGTATATCAATGTCAGATAATTTATGTGGCATTTTCAATTTTGTTTTTATCACTTTTGTCTGTATATATGCTTTAGTTAATACATATGCTTTTAATCTAGGAATCTATTTTGATTCTTTTTAATTCTAGTAATTTTTCCTAAGTATTTTTTTTGAGCTTTATAACTTGAAAGTTAGTACATGTCATTGTTCACTTTGAGAAAATATTATTTTAAAAAGATAAACATAAATCAGCACTAGGTAAAGGTGATGGTAATTAATACATGATTCGATTATAAGATTTACCAAAGAATCTGTTATATGCTTTTATAAAATTCTTTCATTTATGATCTTTTAATCCTGTACTCATAATATTTCAAACAATATTAGTTAGTTTGTGTTTCGTAAAAATTGATTTTGAGTATAAGTAAACCACTTGTCACTATGTAACCACATGCGCTGTCAACCGTGGAGTTCCTGGCTTCAGCCAGGTGACTGCAGGTTTCAATGAGTAATGGTTTGTTGAAAATATTTTCCTTAGGATTGTTTTTTGTATTCTCTTAATCATGAAGTAAAAATGAAACAATTGGATATTGTGCAAAAGCTTGTGATTTGTGTATAAATAAAGGAGGCAACTTTTCTGAGTTGTCCATTATGAGCATCATGCCATAGTGGTCCATGTCTTATCTCTTCTTCTTATCGTCTTACTGATCCATGCATCGTTTGCAAGCTCTCAGTCAGACAGAGCTGGACCCCAGCAGGAAGGAGCATTAGAATATTGCTGAGAACTAAAATAGCATGTTAAAAAATAAACTCCAGTACTGCTTTCTTATTGGAACTTTTTTTTTATTAACTTTTTATCAGTTCTTGCCTCACTGCTTCCCTTGACTCTGATCATCTGCACTCTTCAGATTGCATAGATAGGTGAGGATTCATGAGTGACTCAGGAAAATTGCTAGGGCTTAATTTGAGAAGGGTGGCATTTTGCCTTATTGAAGTCTTGGATGTGTAATGAACACTTTGAGCTTTTTGGTCAGCACCTTGGAATCCCTAGGACAGCACCTGCCAAGAGGGAGTTATTAAGCCTTAATTGCTAAGGCCAGGAAGCAAGTAAATTTAAGTGCACTCAAATAAAAAATAATAATAAATAACAGATCCTTTTCTTCTGTACCCTAGGGGTCAAAAACTGTGACCTTCTCAGAAGAATTATGACACATGATAAGCTAAAAATAATCACTTCCGTAAAAATCCTTGTATGTAAATGAATGCCTATCTTGAAAAGGTTACATGATGTTTTGCCTGTCAGAAGGAAGACTAACCTTTAGCCCAAAAACACTTGATGATTCTTTTCTCAAATTCACTTTAAAACATGTTGGGAAAACACGCAGGTGAACACACATACAAAGTATACATTAAATAAATACAAAAATATATAAGGAAAATGAGCATAGATGTAAATTGATTTCTGAAACTAGTGGTTGGTCATTCATTAAATTAAGGCTATCAGAAAATAAAAATACTCAGTTACTAAAAAATCAGTTCAATCTCTGCTGTAGTGCAGAAAAAAGGTCTCATACTCTGTTTTCCATTTTCTAATAAATGTCTTATAATATTCTTTCTATTGGAATTTGCCACCAGTAGGAAACTATACAGTGAGAGGTATTACTCAAGCCAAAACAATAATCAATTACAGGCTCACAATTTCAAGAATTGCTGAAAAGAGAAATGGCACTCAAAAATTTATTTGTGTACAGACTGAAAATTTTGTAATTTCCTAACATCAGAAAATAATGTAGTAAGTATAAGATGTTATTTTTTTAATTAAATTAAACAATGTCTTGTTTATAACTGTGGTAGTGTTCTTAACATTTACATCAAACCGCAAGGATGGTTGTTAAAGCAGATTGATGCATTGAATATAAGGTGAGAAATTGTATATCATGTCTTAAATATGTAGGTACAAGATGTTAATAAAATTCAAAAATTAAAAACAGTAAAGTAAAACCCACAGATCTCCCCCATAGCAACAAAATAAAAATTATCTAGGTTAAACAAAAAAAAAAAAAGATTTAAGAGTTTTAAAATAGAATTTATGAGGTCAAAAAAACTCACACTCTGTTTTCCATTTTCTAATAAATATCTTATAATATTCTTTCTATTGGAATTTGCCACCGATAGGAAACTATAGAATTTATGAGGTAAATTCTATATATGAGGTAAATATCCTTGTCATACAGGGATAATGACTCAAGATACTCAGAAATTCACGATTGTAGAAATATTCTCTCTTATAATGTGTGTTCCTGATCCAATCTCATGAAAGAAGATATGTCAAATTGTTACACATGAGAAAATTGAGACTGTGGATGGAAACTTTTTAATATTTCATGGTTATATTTGTGATGTTCTCATATTAAAAGCTAGGCAATTAAATGTGGAAGACATTTTCAATTATATAAACTAGGCATCATACTTCTTTTTAAAGGTTTATTTATATTTATTAGAAAGTCAGATTTGTAGATAGAAGCTGAGACAGACAGAAAGATCTCCTGTCTACTGATTCACTCCCCAAGTGGTCACAGTGGCCACTTGGAGCTGCGCCAATCTGAAACCAGGTGTCAGGAGATTCTTCTGGGTTTCCCATGCAGATACAGGGCTCCAAGGCTATAGGCCATTCCTCTACTGCTTTCCCAGGAGTGCAAGGCAAAGACTTTAGCCACTAGTCAACCAACCAGGCTGCAGCATATACAATTTTTAAAAGACTTCTGATCATAATCAATTTCATATATCTAATGATGCAAATCCAAAACACCGAATTTAATCTAAGTGGAATAATTACAGATAAGTGTTTCAATAACTAAACTTCCTGAAGTGATGTATGGCTGTACACTTGCCTAGAAGTTATCTAATCCGGATTTGAGCAGTAGAAGAAGGAAAGAATATGGGATATAGGTCATTTTTGCTGTTTTCTGAGTCTATAATTTTGATAAGGCTCTTTTAAGTGCCTGGGTTTAAAGCTTCTTACTTTGGATAAGCTACTTAGGCACGGTAAGCAGAACTAAAAGAATTGTAAATTATTCAAGTTAAGCTGCAGTTGCCACTCTTTTATAGTGACTATTTTACAACCAAAAGGTAAAAATTGATAGTTATAATAATTATTATTTAAAATCCAATAGACAAAAGGTGATAAGTGACAGCTGAAATTTATCTCATTTTTCTTTGTGCACCACAGACTATGACTGGATTTTAGCTTTCTAAACATGCTTTTAATTCTAAAAACAATATTTGAAGAAAATTTAATTACTAGGAGTGTTAAGGTTTATCTATAAAATGTCCAATTAAAATGTGTTATTTGTTTGTTATGACATTTTGGTGTAGCTGGTTAAGTTGCACAGTGCTTCCCTAGCAGTGGTGGTTGAGTCCTGGCTGTTCCACTTTTAATCTAATTCTCTAGTAACATGATTTTGGAAACCAAAGGAGCATGGTTCAAGTGGTTCGGTCCCTATTTCCCATGTGAGAGAGCATATGGCATTTTGGGCAGGTTGAGAGAAATATAAACAGAAAAAACCCAGCCACTGCATTACAGATGCCATTAAAGGCCACAGCGGATCCAAACTGAAGATAGGAATGTAAAAATCAGTATCAATCTCCCACATGGAAGGCAGAGAAGCTGCTATCTTCTGTCATGTAGGGTGTGCAGTGGCCTGGGTACAAACAACCCAACTAAGATCTTATCCAATAGGCCAGGTTCCCATGCCCAAAGATTTTAAACTGTCAAATCCTTCCTGGGCAATTCAAAGTCATGTTGAAGTTCTGAAAGAAATATGAGTAAGATACAATCTAGGTGGCATCATGTAATTGATAGAGGGTTTTTCTCCAAATCTAGAATGTAACAGTGCATCTGCAAAACTACAATAGCAAATTTGCACTGATACATATGTGTGTTTCAAATTCAAAACAGAAGCAGGTGTTCAACCCAGTAATTAAGATTTCCACATGCCAAATCAGAGTTCTTGGTTTCCATTTTCAGGACCAACTCCTGCTGCAGGCCCTAGCTTCTCACCAATATAGACCCTGGGAGATGCTGATGGCCCCAGTAACTGGGTTCATTCCTGGTTCTCCGCCCCGGCTTCAGCTCAGTCCAAGCCATTACGAGCAGTTGAAAATGGAACAAGTGAATGACAGCCTTTCTCTCTCTCTCTCTCTCTCTCTGTCTCCATCTGTGTATGTCTTGTGTATGTCTGTGTTTTGGTCTCTTGGTTTCTGAAAATACTTTCTAAAATCAATTTTTAAAACTCCTAAAGCACTTAAACTTCTGGGACTCGTTTTCCCTTGTCCTTACGGAAATAGCTCTCAAAACATTATTGTTTTTATTCACCAGGATTCGTGTAGCCAAGAAAAAAACAAAACAAAAGAAAACATATGGGGGCCTGGCGTGGTGGCGCAAGTGGTTAAGGTCCTCGCCTTGCACGCCCCGGGATCCCATATGGGCGCTGGTTCTATCCCGGCAGCCCCGCTTCCCTTCCAGCTCCCTGCCTATGGCCCAGGAAAGCAGTTGAGGACGGCCCAAAGCTTTGGGAACCTGCACCCGCGTGGGAGACCCGGAAGAGGCTCCTGGCTTTGGACCGGCATAGCATAGGCCGTTGCGCTCACTTGGGGAGTGAATCATCGGACTGAAGATCTTCCTCTCTGTCTCTCCTCTCTGTATATCCGCCTTTCCAACAAAAAAAATAATAAAAATAAATCTTAAAAAAAAAGAAATCATATGATCAGGTGTGGAGGAGAGACAGTTTTAATGTCCTATTAATATTTTCCATAAGTTCCCTGAACTCCAGTATATTATTTTCTCATGTGTATATTGAGGATATTGTCAACTTTAGGACAAATACAGCATGAGAAATAAGAAGTGAAGTGCTAAAATATATGTTTTTTCCCACAAATTGTGTTTCATTTTATTTTTATTTTTATTTTCTATGTTTACCAGCAGTGTTTTTGTAATGCTTATGGTAAAGATAGTCATAACCTCCGACTAGTAACCTTTACAAAACGGGTTTGTTTCTAAACATATACTCATTTGCTTATTTATTTATGTGACAAGCACACTCTCAAATACACACACAGAGAAGATTCACTTCGCAAATGCCTACAACTAAGGCTCTGCAGGATTGGGGAATTTAATTCAGGTGTTGCCTGTGGCAGGGACTCTGTTAATTGCATCATTTGCTACACATTAATATTAAGTGTGCATAGCAGAGTAGGACTCAAGGCCAGGTTCTCAGGTATGGGATTTTGTTATACCATGAAGCAACATGATCATTGCATCAAATGTACACGCTAAGAGAGCATCACTGAATAAGGAAATGCTCACAGGAAGTTTTCTGGAAAAACAGAACAAAGATAAAAACATTGTGACATAGCTAATGCAGCTTTATCCCACATGTGGATATCCTAGCTGATAAGCTAAAGGAACCATAAAAGGATTTTGACTGTGGTTTTGATTTTCTTGTTTTTGCTATGGGTAACTCATTCCATCAGATATTCCTGTATAGTTCATTATTGAGATGAATCAAGGGAACCAAGGTCACCGAGGGCAATTTTGCCAAATCATAATTTATCAACTAGAATTAGCATGGGTTCTTGACCTAAAATGAACAAATTAGTGTTTTAATCATTTGGCATAAATGATGGTTATCTTATTAGAGACACTCCATAAATTAGATTCAAATGATTAGTTCCATTTGTCTTTTGAACTATTCATATATAAAAAAATACTATTGGTACAGTTAGATTAAAATGGATGATCATTGTAAGCTATTTTCTATTTATCCACGTTCCTTTTTTCCTTATTTGTCAATCTTTTGGGGTTGAAAACTTTTAATTAACTTTTCAATTAACTGATTACTTACAGCATTACTTCAACTTTCTAAAAAGATTTCTAGAATGTATTTTTATATATGTCTAGTTTGAAATAATCTTAAGTCACTTCACATATCAGCTAATAACATTATTACATACTATTTTAATATTTCACTCTTGTACCTGTTGATAAGTCTGTTACCCATTTCACTTATATTATCACATAAATTTCCAAACATTACTATAATTGTTGCTTTAGGGAGTTAACTATCTTCAGAGCAATTAATGTCCCTTTAGTAGAGTTTTTCATAGGTATTTATTTACTTGAAGGCGAGAGAAAAACATTAGGGAAGGGAGAGAAAAAATTAGGGAGGGAGACAGAGGCGAGTCAGGGAAGGAGAAAGAAAACAGTCTTTAGATTCTGTGGTTTGCTCCTGGAATGACTGCACAGCTAGAATCGAGCCAGAACAGGCGAGGAGCCAGGAGCCTCTTCAGTTCTCATGCATGAAGACCAAGTACTTGGGAATTCAAGTTCCTTGGCCATCCTCTACTGTTTTTACGGGACCATTATTAGGTAGCTGAATTAGATGTGGAGCACCTGGGATTGAACCAACACCCATAAGGGATGTTGTCTTCTCAAGTATTGGCTTTGCCCAATAAAGTCAGAATCCAAGCCCCTAGAGAGTTTACTTTACCTGCATATATTCTATTTTAAAAGCTTCATGCTTCTGTAAATGGATTCAAGTCTTGATTCGCATATTTATCCGTCTACCAAAGTAAAAACTTGACTTACTTATGTATATTAAGTCATCTACCAATACATTCATCAATTCTTTTTTTTTTGTCTTGAACAAATTTATTTTTTGATGAAAACTGGAGTGGTTATATAAATGTGGGCTTGGTAGCTCATTTTAATTCCATGGTTTGAGATGATACTACATTATCTTCTCCCTTTAATATTTTTAATGAGAAAAAGACAAATATAATTATTTTTACCATCTGTTGATGTATCTTCTCTTGGATTTCCAGCAGTATAAGGAAGTATGACATTCATTGTGAGCTTCCTTTTGCTTGAAGAAGGGATATCTAGTTTGTTATTGTTCTCTTAGTTTCAAAGATCTGTGCCATGACATCTTTCATTAAATTTGTTTCTTCTCTCTTTTTTCCATTTGAGAATCCAGTTATGCACATCACAGGTGATGAGATATTGTTGCATGACTTTTGTCTGCTTTTCACTATTTGTGTTTCAATTTGGGTAATTGAAACACACGTATTTTAAAGTTTATTTATGTTTTCCATCAAATTTATTCCATTAGAGTTGTATCCTGGTTCTTGAAAATCAACTTCCTCTTATGTTAGAGCTTTTTATAAATAAATCATATTTATTTTAAACTATTTATTAGGTAATTTCAACTCTGTGATATGTCTGAATCTACTGATAATTTCATTGTGTCCTTGAACTATAATGATTTTTCATTGATTCTTCTGCCTCTTAGAACATTGTTTAATTACAAGGTACACAGAAGGGTAGAAAACAGGAAATTAGGGTTTATGTTTGGAAGTGAGGGCTTCTACACAACACTTACAGCATTAATAGGAGGTTAGCATTCATTCGGTTAGCAGTAATGGTATATTTATGATTGGCTGCTGTTATGAATATCCCAAGTACACAATTTTTTTTTCTGTGTGTGCAATGAGGTTTCCATAATCAGTATCTTTTAGATTTTGATTTTATGTTTTCTCTCTGTTCTTACTGCTCAGTTTAAACCTGTATCCCATGGTTAGGTCCTGGAGGTTGGTCTTCATTCCACATTATTTGTGGTTTTAGTCATTTTCTCAGTGTATACTTCTCCTCCAAGAGAATATACTAGGTTTTTCAGGGTTCTTTCCATTACTGCCAAGGGTGTTTACCCATGCCTTTCAAGTCAGCAGTGATAATGAATGTTTTATCACAATCCAAAGAACTTGTTTTATACCACAGAAGGCAGAGAAATGGTTGTTCTATGTTTGCTACTCCTGAATGACTTCACTTCTCTTGCCCCGAGGTTCTACATAATAAAACTGCTTTATATGCCCTGCAGACATTTCTTGTTTCCTGTGAGTGTCTAGTGAAGGTCTCCTCCAATCTGTACTGTCCCTTCCATCTATACTCAACCTTTACCAACCTGTCAGCTATTCTAGCTAAGCTCCTCTTGCCATTATCTGGGTGTGCCTTCCTGAGTCGCTATGCATTCACGGTTTCACCATTCTGAATGTATTCTCTCTTCATCACCTTGGCATTCATTTATTGCTTCACGAGTTAGTGCTCCAACTTACATAGCAGAAAATGATTCTATTGGAAATTAGTCATTCTCTTTTTTGTTGCAGTAATAGACAAGTTTATTTATAACATCTATATCGCATGGTAGGAAATGACTTTATCAGTGACCCTAGTTTTTTTATTATACTTTTTTAAAGATTTATTTGATTTTTATTGAAAAGTCAGATATACACAGAGGAGGAGAGACAGAAAGAAAGAGCTTCCATCCATTGATTCACTCCATAAGTGGCCACAATGGTCGGAGCTCAGCCAAACTGAAGTCAGGAGCCAGGAGCTTCTTCCAGGTCACCAGGGTCTTCCAGAGTCCTAAGGCTTTGGGTCATTCTCAACTGCTTTCCCAGACCACAAGCTGGGATCTGGAATAGAAGTTGAACAGCCTAGACTTGAAGCAGGCACCATATGGGATCCCACCATGTGTAACGCAACGGCTTTAGTTACTAGGCTATTTCTCTGGGCCCTTGCCTATTATTTAAACTATTTACAACCATTAATCAATAACTAAATTCTCAGAGGTTTTGACAGTGCAAAAATTGTTTCCTCTTACCTTTAGACAAAACTAAAAGAACTTAAGAAACATTTATATTTGGAAATAAGGCATAAGTAACAAACTCACATTCTTGATTATTAATAACTGGTTTATATTCTAGCAAATTTGAATCATCTCTCAACTTAATAAAAAGACTGAAAAAAAGATATCCATATTCTCACACACTCACTGGAAAAAAACACAGAAACATGTTCAATGTACAATCTATCAGGGTGCATTTGTTACACTGTTTTAATGTTAAATGAAATCTTCAGTTCCTGATGGGCATGGCAAAAATCTGGGCTTGTTAATGCTCCAGAAAAGATCTTTTCTGAATAGCATTTTGGGGTTTTAATGGATACTTTTTCATATTCATGATTTAGGGCATACAATTGACTGAAGGAGAAAAAAAGGGATTGTATACAGGCCTCACAGAAAAACAGGCTCATATGTATGTCCAGTAGAGAATGGCTTGTATGGTAGACATGGGATGATGAACTTGCCCCGAGTCACATGGCGGAAATGTGCTTGCCCTGAGTCAGAGTTCAGAGAGACAAGGGCTGTGGTACCTGTGCGCCAAGAAGTTTGTTAAAATGTTTTGACAGCCCAAAGCTGCCAGCTGAGTGTTTGTTTCTATTTCTTTCCACTTGTTTGCTCTTACCCATGTGGAGACCTTGTAATTGCTCTCGATAAGCTTGTTACAGCAGACAATCACTTTTGGTGTGACCCCAGATGACACTTTCAGTATTAAATAAAGGTTGCTTCTTTTTCCACAAGTGGCCATTTGCTTTTCAGTGGTCGTCATATTTCCATAACAGGGGTTTATTTTCTTTTTGCTTTCTCTGAAATATATAATGAAATACTTTATAGAGAGTCATACTCAATTTAATAGAAGAAATTTATTTTCTAGACATTCAACTGGCATTGAAATATGCCAGTATGCAACTTAATAATGAATAATTGCTGCACATATGTTCAGATAGATTATAGTACTAAAACAATACCTTTTACCCTAATTGTATTTTTCATTGTAAAAGTAAAGTTTGAATTATAAAAATGTATTTTGAGTCACTTGTCAGTGCATCAAATAAGTCCAAATTCAAAATCATGAAGAATAATGTATTACATAGTGTGTCTAACAGTGGTCAGATATCTAATTCCGGGGTATAAAATGCCTTTAATATAACTGCCATTTATCTGAACACATCAAAATGTTTGCTGAAAATCAAGGAAGCTTGGAAAGCAGATCAAATAATTAATACAATTTGTAAAAGTCACTTAAATTCACAAGGACCCAATCATTTTAGAGTCTCTCTCAGTGACTATAACAAATCTCTTATGGAAGTTTTTGTTTCTGTAAAATCAATTAATCATTTGGTGATATATGCTTTTCATGTGGTTTATAATACTTATTGAAATCTCCTGCATATACTTTACACAAAACCTCTAAATGCTAAGACACTATTAGTAAGAGTGAATTATTGAAATAATAATAATATTATCCCATTTTTATTGAGTGTTTGATTTTCTTTTAACAGTATTTTACTTTCAATAGTAATTTTATGGCCACAAGGATGCCTATACATTTACATTCAAGTGAATTGTTTTTGCTCTGTTTGGTTTGATATTTTGGTCTAATTTGTTTAAAATTTGGTTTCAGAGAAGAGAGTGAGATAGAGATCTTACACCTGCTGGCTCACTCACCAAACAGCTGCATTGCATTTAAAATTTATTTTCCCTCAAAGAAAATATATATTCCTTCTAGGGCTGTATTAATTAAGAACCTCATCTGACCTGTACTTTAAATACCTAGAATTATAGTTATTTAGCAGTTTCACCTATCATTACAAATTGGAGTAATTTTTTTTCATTTTGTAAAACTCTAAGTTAAAAAAAATACATATTTCTTATAAAAATGGCTGTTTAGCAACAAGTCTTCCAGTTACTAACACTTTCCAAAAGAGAAAGAATTTTATTCATATCAACAACTTAGAATAAATTATCCTAATTTAATACTAGTTGAATACTTAAAATGAAAATAAGTTACAGCAATTTTAACTTTGACAAATATTCTATTCAACATATTCTTTAATCAAGTAGCCTGTATACTTCTACACAATAAATAAAATAGAGATAGAATTGAAATACTGTATCATGCAGCATAAAATACCATGTTGTTAAATCACACAAAATCTTATGATATAAATATGTTACAAAGTATATTTCCTGAGTTGAGCATTGTGGTATTCTGAGTTAAGCCACTGCCTGCCAACCAGCACCCTGCATATTTGCTGGCTCCTTTCCTGGATGCTTCATTTCCCATCCGGCTTCTTGCCAACTTATATATGAAGGGCTTAATCCCATGCACCCAAATTGAAGACCTGGATGAAGTTCTAGGCTCCTGGTTTCAGTATAGACAGTCCTGAACATGTGGATAGTAAACCAGAGGTGAAAGATTGCTCTTTTTCTCAATCTCTCACTGAGTAACACTGCCTTAAATAATAAATAACTAAATAAACCTATCTTAAAAGCATATGTACAGAAGGTAAAATGAATAAAATGATTATACAGGATGTTGATAATAAATGCCATCTAATAATATAATAGGAAGACTATTAGCACTTTGAAAAAATTAAAAGAGCCTCCTTGTGTTAGAGGCATGCAGCACTACCATGTTTTAAAGGGCAAGAAGTGATAGTTTATTTTTTAAATGTTACTTTTCTTGCCTTTTCAAGCATAGGTACTACTAGGATAAGAAATGACTATTCTACACTCCGTCCCTCACCGTTTAACATAAATTTGGCAGATTGTTTCAGTCTATTAGATATTTGCTTCATAAATAAAAGGATGATGTGTTGTCAGTTTCTAGAGGCTTAAAACTCTCAAAGTACAAATACACATAAAATATTGCTATGCTTTTCTAATGAAACCCATTTTTCAATACTCTTTAAAATGGTATGGGAATACTAAACCTATTCCTTGTTTAATTATTTCTTCCATTAAAATTAATAAACATGAATAAATGCATCTTATGTAATCATCATAAAAATCCAGCAGTTCAGTCATCTACCTGTATTAAATTCAAGTATGTAACTTATTCAATATTTCAGTATAGTTAAGATACCATACACTTTCAGCAGGCGTCACTTAAATTGGAGGAACAGACATACAAAACACATTTCAAATGCTGAAAGAAAAGATAATATTTAATACAAAAAGAATTCATCGGAGGGGACATGTCTAAAATGATTTAGATGGCTTCTCAGGGAAAACCTTACCTGTAATCATAATTAAAATGTCTCAACATTCCTTGTCATCCCAATACTGTTTCCTAATTTTCAAATTTTTAAGCAACCTAGGAACTTTTAAGTCTTAAAATTCCATTTTTAAAGTCTTATTTTAAAAAAATGTAGTAGGCGAAATTTGGAAGAATCACAAAGCCTTTCTTATGTCAGTTCTACATTACAAATTTCTATCTACTAAGTTTTTATTTTACCAGAAAAGTACTTGCACAACAGTAACATCTGAGCTATGTTCAGGACTGTCAGTGAAGACAACGTGTCATTTAGAAGAGAAGACTGCTTTCTTAAGTCAGGATGAATTATCTTTGCCCTTTCTTGTTCTGGACAGAGCCTATTATTTTGTCACAGAAAGAAATTTGTTTGACAGGCATGTGTCTTCTTTGTGAATCCATTTAAAGTAGAAACACAATTTTAAAATGTAACCAATGAGTATTAATAAGACTTATTAAATTATCTTGCCAAACTGAAAGACTGAAATTTACACTAAACATAAAAAAAAATGTTCATACATTGCATATTTTCAGTTGCAGTCATTATTTCCAGCTGAATAAAACTGACAGCATAATAATATAAATGAAAGAAAACAAATTCAGAATAAAGATTCAGGGGCATGTTTCAAGTAGAGAAGTGTGTGCTTCAGGTTTGACATAAATAGTAATCAGTCTCATTGAAAATAATAAAAAGAATCATGCTATTGAATAACTGAACTCTAAATTCCTCACAAAAGATAAGGGATGTTTGGAGACAAAAGAGGCAACTTTGTACTTCTGCAAAACTTGAATATGATTTTCCCATAAAGAGGAACATCTAGCTTTGTATAATCTATGGAATCCATTTCTATAACTGCACACCTCCTGCCTGTACTGAGGTCAGCCACCGCCTCCCAGCACTGATTTTGCAAACACTGTGGTGTTCTGACCTTTTCTTTTCCCCTCCAGATCTTTGGCCAACGGGGTCAGTCAGATGATATTCCCCAAAGCTCTCATCCTCCCTCATTGCTTTTCCTGCTGTTGGCATTTCTTGGGTGCTCAATGTGTATTTGCTATTGCATGGCTTTGTTTGTTGTTTGTTTTTATTTTTATTGGAAAGATCAATCTACAGAAATAAGGAAAGATAGACAGAAAGATTTCATCCGTTGGTGTTCACTCTCCAAATGACTACAGGGGCCTGAGCTGGGCTGATTCAAAGCCAGGAGCCAGGATCCTTTTCTGCATCTCCCATGTGAGTTTTGGTTGCCAATGTCTGGGGTTTCCTCTGCGGGTTTCTCAGACCACAGGCAGGGAACTGGATTGGAAGTGCAGCATCCAAAACATGAACTGACACATATCTAGGAGCCTTGTGCTGGAAGCCAGTGTATGTGTGTGTGTTTAGCTAATTGAGCCATTATTCTGCTCACCCCCCCCATTTTTAAAGTCAAATTCAAGCATCAAATTCTTTGAGAATATCTATCTATATCTATCTCGATCTATATCTATCTATCTGTCTGTGTATCTATCTATCATCTATCTACCTATGTGAAAGAATTTAATAGTGTCATCTAGTACAGAAACTTGGGTAAAATTATTAACATTATTGTTGAACTATTTATTTACTCATCTTAAAGGTGCCATCACAGTGAGTGGGAGACCGATAGCCTGTGTGAGCCCAAGACAGGAAGAAAGAGAGAGGGAGGGAGGGAGGGAGACAGAGATAACCTTAAATCTCCATTCATTCTCAAAATTCTTACACAATTAAGAATAGATCAGACTGAAACCCGGAAGCAGAAACTACATACAGTTCTCTAACATGACAGGAAGCCAGGTAGTGGAACCCATCACTGGCTGCACCCCAGGCACATTAGCAGAAAGCTGGACTGAATCACCAGTAGGTGAAGCTCATTTAAGGATCCAATATGAATGTTGTTTTCAGTCCTGGATGTTCTGCTTTGGATCCATTTCTTTTCTAATATGTCTAGCAGAACAATAGCAATAGACCAAGTATGTGGGTCGTTTATCCTTGTTGGAGTAGCCATATGGTATGCTGGTATCTCAAATGGGGGCATAGCCAACTATGTTACCACATTTGGACCTTTGTTTCCCATTTTGAATCTTTAAAACTGATTTTTTTTCATTCCTTCAGAAATACATTAACTAGTGGTAGGCAAAATGAAAACATACTATTGTAAAATATCACCTAAATAAATGGGAAAGACAAGGGAGGAGGAGGGTGAGTGGTGAGCATAGGCAGGAAGGATGAAATAGCACTATGATAATAATTTTGTACTTTCACAGGCCACAAACAAGTAGCTGGATGGGAAGCAGGGCTTCTGTGATTAGAACCTGCACCATCACGGGATCCTGGAATGTTCAAAGTGAGGACTTTAGCCACTAGGCTACTGTGCCAGGCCTACTAACCTGCATTTTTACCAACAATTTATAAAGGCTTTCATTTCATATCTTCACCAACATTTGGTGCCTTTTGTTTTTTTTACAAAATAGTCTTTGTATGTAAAGCAAGATGAAATCTCATGGTAGTTTTGATTTATATTTCCCAGATGATGATAAAAATGCACTTTGCCATTAAATTTTATACCTGCTCTTTGTTTTTCCCCTTCATGCTACTCTGAACTATTTCTAAATGTAAATCTACATTCTGCTAAATCCTTGTCTCAGGATTTTCATTGATGATGGTAGTTCAGGAAAGCAGGCAAAAGTACAACCATGTGCTGCAGGCTGACAATCAACGACTAAGGATCATGTGATGGTGGTTCCATATCATTACAGAGGAATGGAAGCATTCCTGTGGCTTGGTGATGTCATAGCTATCATAACAGCAGAGTGCAAGGCTACTGCATGCATGTTTATGAAGGAAAAGAGCATAAAGTTCAGCACAATTACTTGACTTTAAAATAGTCTGTTTTGAACATTATTTCATTTCTAAACTCTGTCTGTAGGTTTTGCATCTACTGAAAAGGAAAAAAAAAAAAACAGGGGAGAGGGGAGAGATTTGCTATCTGCTGTTTTATTCCAAATGCTTGCAACAGCCAGGGTTGAACCAATTTGAAGGCAGAAACCAGAGACTAACACCCAGGCCTCTCACAAGGTAACACAGGCAAAACCCATGGAGACATGCGCTGCTTCACCCCAGGATTCATGAACAGACACCTGGATTGGAAGCAGAGGTTTCAGCAATTGAACAGATGCCTTACCATGTGGTGAGGGTCTCCTGGCAATGACTTCAATCTGCAGAACCGTAGTGCACTCTCCCCTGGCCTCTATATGAAAGTTTATTTCTTCCATGTGTTTTAAGAATGTTGTAAAACAGTGCACCACATGCCTGTAGCGGGTTCCTCATTTATCTCCTGTTTACTGAGTCTCCTGATTACTTGATTTAAACTCAACTTTTTTTCATTATGACTCCCACACATACAAATTCACTACTAATGCTATCTTTAATAGACCACATGGAGTGAGTGACCTAGAAACAAAATGAAAGATGATTAACGATTAAAAAGTGAAAAATCAGTAATGGTTACTTCATGCCAATTAGGCATGCCCCATTCTGCTATAGCCAAGATTTTGTAAAACCAAGTATCATAAATTATTAAACGATTTGCTTCACTAAAGAAGGCAGGGAAAAGGAAATTTTCAAAATGTTTTATAACAGTGACTATTGCTTTGGCATTTCATATTATGTTGCCATCTGCAGTGTTGGCGTCTTAAATAGGTGCCGATTTGAAACCCAGGATCTTCACTTTTGATCCAGCTTCCAGCTAATGTACATAAGAAAGCAGTGGAGCTTTGCCAAGTCCTTGGGACTTTGAACTCACACTGAAGCCCCTAAACATGCTTCTGGCTTCGGATCTTGTCCTGGCATTGTAACCATTTGGGTAGCAAACCAGCAGATTAAAGACTTCTTTGTATTTGTGTCTATTTCTACATAACCTTGCTCTAAGATCAGTTCTAATAAGGAGAATAAAAAAGGGGGATTTTTTTTTTATCAAGAAGGAGAATGGGAACCTGGGAGTTAAGATGTTTGACCACGGAGGTTTGGTGTAGGGGAGAGTGCACAGAGAGAGGGACAGAATTGGACAGAGAGCAAGAATTGTAGAATTGCAGGGAAACGTGTCCAAAGCCCCTTGGACTTCGCGAACCAAGAGGATCCACACAACTCCGGGGAGCAGCCCAGAAAAAAGAGAGGGAAAAGCCCCTCAAGACAGCGACCTACACCCAGAGAAGCCAGAGGCAGATACTACTAAAGAGCTCTAAACTTGATGAGTTACAAATCCAGGCAGGGGAAAAGCCGGCAGGAACCTCTGCTGGCCCACCTTTAGAACTACTGTGCAACCAGCAGAGCCCCCACTGGTGGCAGCAACAGACCGCAGGAGGCCGGAGGTCCTAGTGTTGTTGGTGAAAGAGAACACAGGGGTGGACCTGGCAGAGTAGGCAGCCAAGCAGGGGGTTCCAGGAGCCTGATCTCAGAGAACAGAATGCCTTTGGAGAAAGAGCAGTGGGGAAGTGAAATGTACGGGTTAGAACCAGGAGGAGAGTGCCCCAAATCTGCTTGGTGGCCCTGGCGGAATCCCCATTGGTGGTAGTAGAAAAAGACTGCAGGAGTGCCAGAGTCCTCAACTGGTAATGGCGAGCACAACCCCAGGGGCAGCTCCAGAGATTTCAGCGGCCTTGGCCACCTAGATTACAGAGGCGGTTCTGAGCTACAAAGATCCTTAGAATTGCCTGCCAGCCCCCTCAGATGCTTTGGTGGCAGCAACAACCCATGGAGACCACAAGGGCAGCAGAGGTCCCAGTGGCAGTGGTGAAAGTGAGAGAAGGGGCCGCACAGAGAGCGCTGGAAACTACTCCCTCCCAAGGTCACTTTGACCTGAGCCACTGAGTGTCTTCCAAATCCCCAAAGCCAACAGACCTCAAGGGAAACCAGCCATGGGGGTACAAATCCAGGGGTAAACAAAGTTACCAAGCTCCCCACCACCGTTGCTTGCCATGCCCCATAGAGTGTGAAGAATTATGCTCCTGTCTGCACGCTGTGTGGTGGTAGCTGGACCACACCCACTCTAGGCTGAGTTCAGAGCTTGTGGACAAGCAAGACAGACACTAAAATCCAAAAATGACAAGAAACCACAATGCAATGGGGAGAAACATCAGAAAAAGTAATGATTCAGAGGAAAGAACCAGCACTTCCCCCCAATACAACCAAAAACCAATCTCAGTCTCTGAGTTGTGAGATGAAGACATTGAGAAGCTACCAGATAAGGAATATAAAAAAGTCTATATATATATATAAAATTAATCAGAGACAGTGAGAAGCACTGGGGAAAGCTCAAGGAATTAAAAAATAACATGAGCGCAGAAATTTAGCAGATCCAACATGAAATTTCACAACTGGAAAACACAGTGGAAAACTGAAAGATACAATGAGCATGGCAGAGGAAAGAATTTCAGATGTAGAGGATATCCAGGTTCAGAACACACAGCAAAAGAAATACCTGGAAGACAATCTAATCAAAACTAAGACATATATACAGGAAAAAAACGACATAGTCAAAAAGACAAATTTCAGAATTATAGGAATTCCGGAAGGTATGGACAGAGAAAGAGGATTACAGGGGTCGTTCAACAAAATCGTAAAGGACAGTTTTCCAAACTTGGGGAACACAAAAGCAAGACAAATCCAAGAAGGAGAGAACACCAGGCAGATTTGACTCCAAAAACCCTCACCCAGACACAATATAATCAAGCTCACCTCAAAGGAATAAAAAGAAATGATATTGAAGCAAGCAAGAAAATAGCATTTAAAGGAAAAATCAATCAGAATCATCACTGATTTGCAGAAGAGACCTTTTAAGCCAGATGGGATTGGGGTAAAATCCTTTAGACCTTAAGGCAACATAATTGTGAGACAAGAATATTGTACCCAGCAAAGCTCACATTTCCATTTGAAAATGAAGTTAGATACTTCCACAGTATAAGAAAACTAGAAGAATTTGCCCACACCAAACCAGCCCTAAAAATGCTCCTCAGTAATATGCTAAAGTCATAAAGAATAGAAATGGACCAGAATCAAAGATGGTAAAAGCGAAGATCTCCACACTAAAACACATAAAAGGGAAAGCTAGACAGACACCAACACACACACACACACACATACACAATCATGACAGGGTAAGCAACCTATCAATTCTTACTTTGAATACAAACAGCCTAAACTCCTCAATCAAAAGACATAGATTAGCAGAATGGTTCAAAAAGCAAGACCCAACTATCTGCGAGACAAGGCTGTCCGCTATCATCATTACGATTTAATATAGTACTGGAAGTACTTGCAAATGCTATTGGACAAGAAAAAGGAAGCAAAGGAATTCAAATTCAAAATACCCCAGGAAATATGTAAACTGTAGGAAGTTGAACAACATGCTGCTAAATGAATAATGGGTCAGAGAAGAAATTAAAGAAGAAATTTAAAAAAAAAGGTCTTGAAACCAATGAAGACTCAAGCACAACAAATAGGAAAGGAAGAAATCAAATTATTTATGTTTGCAAATGACGTGAACCCATACATAAGAGAACCAGGAGACTCAGTAAAGAAACTGCTACAACTAATATGAGAGTTCAGCAAAGTGGCAGGGTGTAAGATAAATGAAAATAAATCAATAGCCATAGTGTATGCAAACAACCCTAAGGCTGAAGAAAATCTAACCAGCATGATGCCCTATAAAATAACAGAACAGAAAATGAAATACCTAGCAATAAACCTAACAAAGGATGTGCAAAATTCACACAAGTAAAACTATAAAACATTAAAACAAGAAAAAGAAAAAGACTTTAAAAATGGAGAAAAATACCTTGTTCCTGGATGGACAGAGTAAAAAACATCATCAAAATGGGCATATCACCAAAAATCAACATAAACATTCAACATGATTCCAATTTAAATACCAAGGACATACATCACAGAACTGGAAAAAAATGATGCAAAGGTTCATCTGGAAGCACACACAAAAAAAAACATGAATAGCCAGAACTACCCCAAAGAATAATAACCTAGCAGGAGGGATCACAATCCCAGATCTCCAATAGTGCAGTGGTGATCAAAACAGCCTGGCATTGGTACACAAACAGGGAGGTAGATCAATCAAGTAAACTAGAAAATCCAGAAGGGAACCCACACATGCACATCTACCTAGTCTTTGACAAGAAAACAGAAAACAATCTTGCAAAAAAGGAAGGTCTCTTCAACATATGCTGTTGGGACAGCGGGCTAATAGCATGTAGAAACAAGAAGCAAGACCAATACTTTTCACCATACACAAAGATCAAATCTAAGTGGATTAAGGATCTAACCCTACACCCAGAGACCATCAAGCTTTTGGAAGAAAAGTTGGACATACTCTGCAAGACATAGGAGTGGGCAAAATTGTAGAAAAAACACCAAAAGCAAAAGAAGTCAAGACCAAATTAACAAATGGGGCTATACTAAGCTAAGAAGTTTCTGCACAGCAAAATAAATAAAAATCAGAATAAATAAAATAAATCAGAAACCAACAGAAAGGGAGAAGACTTTTGCATGCTACACGGAAGACAAAGGGCTAACTTCCAGAATATACAGAGAGCTCCAGAACAACAACATCAAAACAAACAAACCAGTCAAGAAATGGGCACAGAAAATGGACAAACACTTTACAAAAGAATAAATTCAAATGGCTAACAAATGCATGAAAAAATGCTCTAGCTCTCTGACAATAATGGAAATTCAAATAAAAACAACACTGAGGTTCCACGTAATGCCTGAAAGAATTGCCTATATACAGAACACTACCAACAACACTTGCTGGCAAAGTTGTGGAGAAAAGTCTGGTGGGAATGCAGGCTAGTTCAGCCACTATGGAAGTGAGTATGAACACTTAGGCAATTAAACATTCACCTACCATTCAACCCAGCAATACCACTTCTAGGAATATAACCAAAAGATTTATTACATGACAAAGCAGCATGCACGTCAATGTTTATTGCAGCACAATCAACAATTGCAAGAACTTGGAAGGAACCTAAATGCCCATCAACAGAGGAGTGGGTAAAGAAACTGTAGTTCATCTATACTATGGAATATTACTCTGTGATTTAAAAAAAATAAATGCATTACTTTGTGGCCAAATGGGCCAAACTAGTGACCATAATGATAAATGAAATGAGCCAATTCCAAAAGGTTAGATATCATATGTTTACTCTAATATAATATAATATGATGTCAAATCTAGAGATATCATATGTGAATCTTAGTCTGTGTTAATCAGTGTTACTTCATACTTACCTGTACCTAATGTAACAAGAATTTGTGATGTAATTCAATAGTTAACCTTCCACAAGCAGTGGATTGTTTATAACCACCTATGATTGTCAGTGTCCACAAATCACTGTTATTGGTACTGCCCATAAACAAGGAAGGCTTAATCCTCACTGTACCTATATTAGATCCTCAGGATACAAGATTTAACCTATAACAAAAAGTTATTCTTCTACATGGCTGGAAGATACTCCAGTAGAAGCATGGTGGACTTGGCAAAATTCATAATGGATACACATTATGATTCTAGAGGAAAACAGAAGGGAGGGGAGGGAATTTGGGGAGGGGGAGGGATGAGTCCACTGCCACCTAAATTGTATCAAAAAATAAATTAAAATTATAAAAACAAAGTTTTTTAATCAATAAGGAGAAACTAAAAACTATCCACAATTTTATTTTTGGTGAAAAGGCAGAGAGAAAGAGACACTGTCTTTTTAATTTTTTTTTTTTCTCAGATACCCATGGTAGGTGTGTTCATGCCAATCAAAAGCAGCAGACAAGTACTCTGCGTGCCCACATGGATCATGGACCCAACCATCTAAACCATGGTCTGTTGCCTTAAAGGTGCACATTAGCATGAATTTGGAATTACAAATGGATGGGGGACCCAAGTCTAGACCCTCTCCCCCACTGATATGGAATGTGGGTTTCCCAAATGGCACCTGAATCCCTGGGCTGCCTGTCTACCAAAATAAACTCTCAGTCATCTGGATGGAAGATCATTCATGAACTCATGTCTTTCTCAGGACTGTGGAACCCACACTTAGCAAACATTGGTTTGTGACATTGAAATTGCAACCTGGAGTTTACACTGTTGAATTTACTAGTAGGTACGAGTGAATTACTAGTAGGTATTGTGTGAATGTGAATAGTGATTTGAAGGCAGATTTGTAGAAATTGTAGGAAACTCTGGATCTTGGAAGAAATTAGTTGTCATAGTAATTCTTCAATATGGATGAAATGTTTTGTTCTGGGAACTAATGTCTGAATTGACTTTAATAATCTGGAAATCAAGTCAGTGGCATGGCTCAAGACTGTTATGAAACATTCTGTTGGGACAATGTTGCAGGATATTATTGAAACTTTTTGTTATTTTCCACAGTAAGAAAACCTGGTCTTCACACAATGCTAGGACAGGACAGGAGCAGGAAGTCACCATCATTTCAGTTCCTCTTCCGAAATGCCTCCTGAGCTACCGTGGTGGCAAAATGGAATGTCATCACTGAGAGGGTGACATACTATTAATACTATTTTTATGTCTATTTTTGCACAGATGTACTCAAATGCTTCCACATCCATTTCATAAGAAACATAACAAACCATTTTCCAGAACACAGTCCCATTATTTAGCAGAGTAGATTGCATTACCAAATTGAGTTTAAACACTAGTACTTATTTTCTATATCTTAATTCAAAAGGTTTCAGATGACTTAAAGTATCTATTAGTCTTTCTAAATTTTTAGATTTCATTTCTCTTCAAATGTACAGAATGGTAATTTGCTTGATTTAATTCCTCATTTAAATCACAATAATTTCGCAAAGTTTTAAAGAACTGATTTCTCTAAAAATCTGAAATAAATATCAGTATTAAAATTTATAGGAGAAGTATTTTTTTAAGATTTATTTATTTTTATTGGGAAGGCAGATATACAGAGAGGAGGGGAATCAAAGAGTAAGATCTTCTGTCCAACGATTCACTCCCCAACCGGCTGCAATGAGCTGAGCCAATCTGAAGCCAGGAGCCAGGAGCTTTTTCCAGGTCTCCCACATGTGTGCAGAATCCCAAAGCCTTGGGCTGTCCTTGGCTGCTTTCCCAGGCCACAGGTAGGGAACTGAATGGGCAGCAGGGCTGCTGTGATTAGATGCAGCGCCTACATGGGATCCTGGCGCGTTTAAGGTGAGGACTTTAACCACTACATTACACTATTGTGCAGGGATTACAGATTTCTCTGTAAATCTGCCGTTCCAATAAAGATAACAACAACAAAAAAAAATCATTGGATACTTTAGTGTTGACTTGAAAGATCTGGATAAATGGTCTTCAACTAATCACATATTTGTGAATATGTCACCTCTTTTTTTTTAATGGCTATGATATGTGGAGATAAAATTATAGTATTTCCTTGTCTAAGCTTAGCATATATTGGAGATTTTATTCACAATTCTTCTTTATGAGTATTTGTTTTTAAAAAAGACTCAATTGAATTTTCTTTGTTTGAAAGAGTAGCAAAGAGAAAGGGAAAGACACAAAGAGGTATTCCATCCATGGTTCATTTTCCAAACAGCAACAAGTGTGAAGCTGGATTGGTCCAAGGCCCAGGGCAGGGGCTTCCCTTGAGACTGCCATTTGAATACAGGAGCACAAGGACTTTAGCCAGCTTCTGTTGTTTTCTTTGGTGTCTTAGCAGGGAGCTGGGACAGAACTGCATCATCCTGGGATGCAATGGATGCCTATATGGGGTACAGCTGCTGCTGCTGCAGCTTTCATGACTATAATATTTACTTTAAAAATGTGTTTTTAATGATCTATTTCACTTGAAGTTCAGAGCTACAGAAAAACAAACAAACAATCAAACAAAACCAGAGAGACGAAGAAAGAGATGCTTCATTAGTTTGTTCATTATCCAAGCAGCCTCAATGGCCAGCGCTGGGATCCAGGAGTTTCTGCCTGGTCTCCCACATTGGTGCAGCAGCTCAAGGCCTTGGGTCACCCTCCAATACCTTCCCAGGCCATTAGCAGTGAGCTACACTGGAAATTGAGCAACCCAGACCAGAAATGGTGTCCCCATAGAATGCAACTGCCACAAGCAGAAGTTTTGTCCATTATATCACCATCTGGTCCGTGAATATTTATTAATGACCCTATTAGAATATAATCACCTGTCATTCTGCCATTGTACTGGCAATTGTCTTTCATGGTTTTTTTCCTTCTTTTTCTTCTTATTTTTCTTTATTTTCTTTTTTATTACATTGCATTATGTGACACAGTTTTAGGCACTGGGATTCCGCCTCCCCCAACCTTCCCCTCCATGGTGGAATCCTGCACCTTACTGTATTGCCACAGTTCAAGTTCAGTTGGGATTCTTTCATTGCAGCATATACCACGCATAGAGTCTATGGTATTTTTCAATAGCTCATATAATATATACTTAGGTATGTATTTGTTTATTCCTCATTCCCCTTACTGAAATTCAAAAGTATTGTAAGAAGCTGGTAGAATTAAAAGAAAATATTTTTGTGTGAAAAATTGCAACTACATATGTGAGACATATTATAACTGGATATTATAATACAAATAAATACACATAAATTTCAAAATTTTATTAATATAAATTAAGCTCATGTGCTATGAACATTTTGAAATACCGTCATATATGTATGCATTGTAAAGGCAGTTTCTTGTCTAATTTTTGTAAGTGCAAGGGTAATACTTTGTATACCAATAGTATAATGATATTTTGTTTTTAAAATGAATTTTTATAATTTTCTGTAGAAGTAATTGTGGATAATTTAATTTAGAAGTGAAGACACCGATGTCCTGAATATTTAAGCTAATTGCTTCAATACACTCTACTCATAAAAGCCAAGAGTTAATTTGATGTCTGATGTAATATGATGTAATATTACCTCTTATCATTTTATTAGACCATCATACCTCTAACAGGTGCCAACAAGAGTCTTACTCTATGGGGACCTTTACTGCATGTCAATGAACGTGGGGCAAGTGAAGAATACCACACTTGCTGCTTAGCTCCATGGCCCACTTAGACCTATCTCATAATTAATTAGAGAGCCTTGAAGTACAATAGAAACTTTATAAAACTCAATGTATTTTATGTTAAGGTTACCTACTGTGATCTTTTCCAAAATGTGAAACCGAATGAATATTTCATTAGACATTTTAAAATGAAGCACAAAGCAGCAGGGGTATGGCATATGCTATATTGAAGAATTAGTAATATTGATGACATTGAGTCACTGACACTGTAAAATATTCATGACAATATAAGTATCTATTAAGAATTTGGAATCATAAAAACTTCTTGCACTGGAAATTCATTCTTATTTCTCATTTATGAAAGCTGTACAATGTGCTCCTCAGTGCATACTTATACATGCTAATCATTTGGGGGACTTTTGAGGCATAGAGAAAATATCATATAATTATGAATGTTACATCTTAGAACTCTAAATAAACTATTTTCTGTAAAAATAATCCACTTGGGCCCGGTGTAGTAGCCTGGTGGCCTAGTGACTAAAGTCCTGGCATTGCACGCTCTGGTATTCCATATGGGTGCCAGTTTCCGATCATGGTTGCTCTGGTTCCCATTAGCTTCCTGCTTATGGCCTGGAAAAGTAGTCCAGCATGGCCTAAAGCCTTGGGACTCTGCCTGTGTGGGAAACCTTGAGAAGGCTCCTGGCTCCTGGCTACAGATCAGCATAGCTCCAGCCCATGTGGCTACTTGGGGCGTAAACCAGCAGATGAAAGATCTTTTTCTCTATATCTCCCTCTCTCTGTATATCTGCCTTTCCAATAAAAATAAGTAATTTTTTTAAAGAAATAAAAAAAAATCCACCCAAGAAAATTCTTGAGTGTGAAATTTCTGTTGGAATGCTTCTTCTGTTTCTCTCCTCTTTTACAAAATTTTATTGTGCATCCTTTTTCATGTAAATAACATTGTAAATTTATAGTATGATATTACATTCAAAGAACTTCTTATATTTTTTTATCTTAAGTTATTCAGCAACAGAAACATGATGAACATTCTCAAATGAGAAAAAGAATGCTTGAAGTTTTGTTATCAAGTTGTCAAATACAGTGATCAATGGAATATTTTGAGTCTAACTTTTTAAGTGGATAATATGCTATTATCATACATATATTGATATTTCAAAGTATATTTACATTATGAAAGGTCAAAGCTAGCTAATCAACAAAGGAGGCATCTCACATAGTGGTAAAAACACTTAGCATTTGTTTTTCACATTTGGAAAAAATAGGCTTTATTATTAACTGTAGACATTTTCCTACGTTCTTAAAATGTATTCTTGCATTCTCACTATGGTAATACCTCCTTGGTCTGATGTTGCTCTCTCCTACTCATGTCTAACCACTTGTCTGCAGTAATCACTGGGTGTATTTTCCGTTTACATGAGGTCAGCATTTGCAGGTTCTATACTTATGTAAGATCATGTATTGTCTTTATATGCCACAGTTAGACAAATTCTAATTTTGAACCCATATCCAAGAAGATTTAATTCTCTTTCAGATCTTCATCTACCTCAATTTTTATAGGGAATAATATTATTATCTTCCCCAAGGTTTCGCTCTTTAAAAAAATATTATGGGGAGCACCTTGCCTGGCTATCACAGTCCCCATTTCCCATACTGAAGTGATTAGGTTTGCTATTCACGTTGTGTTCCTGATCCCAACTCATTTTTCATGGAGACCCTGGGAGGCAGTGGTGATGACTCAGGCAATCAGCTCCCAGTCACTGACATCAGAGACATGGATTGGCTTTCTGACTTCCACTTTCAGCCTTGTTCAGCACAGCCCTGGTTAACGTGAACCTTTGAAGTTTGAACGAATAGATTCTCTCTCTATGTCTCTGCTTCTGTGTGTCTATCAGATAAATAATAAGTAAAAATAGTATTGGTAAACTATGTCAAAATGATATATTCAAATCATTTAATATTACTTAAATGCTCAATATAACCATATCTATTTTAAAAGTGTAAATTGCAAGAATCAGAGTTCATTTGGAATATTGATAAGAAAATATAACCTAAGGAATTTAACAAGGTTTGTGTGCTGGATTTCATTTCCTTTAATTTAAAAAAAAAAAAAAGTAGTTTAGAAGTTTATTTGAAAGAGGGAGTGACAGAAAAGAGGAAGAAAAGGACAGTGAGGCTTTCTATCTGCTGCTTCACCACTCCACAGCCTTTTATGGGCTATGCCGAAGCCAATGGCCAAGAACTCCATCAAGTGCAACATACGGGTTTCAGGGACACAAACACTTGGACCGTAACCCATTGCATCTATGTCAGTTCATCAGGAGGCTGGATTGAAAGTGAGGCAGTCTGGATTGGGTATTGGATTTACAAGCAGCGGATTAAATGATTATATCACAATGTCAGCTCCTCCATTCCTTTTATCTATAGCTTGCCTCTGATTCTACTTTAGCTGTCTATTTACTTTCATTGCTTTATTTATTTCACAAATAAGTTTTTCTGCTTTTGGAATTTATTTTATTGTTACTTATGGAAAATGTTTTAGTTATTTTGAATTATTTTTATTCAATATGTCCTGTAGTATCACAACAGATACTTTGCTGTCATAAACCTTGATGCACTTGCCATTATAATCATAATGTAAAACCCATGACTGTGGAGGAAATCGCCACATATTGGTTTTATGAGAGCATGTTATGTTTGGATCCTTCTGCTACTGTGTAAAAGTATTAGGGATCTCCTTGAACTATGGAAGTTAAAATAAGTACTTAAATTTTCCAAGATTTCCTCTTATAACAAAGAGTCAGATTCATTATGATTATACACTGATCCAACGAGCACATTTCTGGCTGGAAATTCCTATTCCAGTTCTTGAATCAGTATTTTGCAACAGACAGAAAGGATCTTCATATAAAAATGTATAGGTGGATAGAGATAAAGATGATAGCTGTGAGGCCAAATGCATTGTCCATAATTATGGTGGTAATTTTCTCCACTATTGCTTTATGCTCGTAATAGGATAATCATTAATTTAATTATTATTTATATACCACATTGATTTTTAAAAAGTATTATTCCATTTGAAAGGCAGAATTAAAAGTGAGGAAAGGAAGGTGGGCATGAGGAAGGGGAAAGAGAAAGAGAGAGAGAGAGAGAGAGAGAGAGAGAGATTGATTCACATGCTGATTCATTCCCTAAATGGTCACAATGGGCATGGTTGAGTCAAATTGAAGATATGTGTCAGGAACTGCTGAGTCTCCCAAGTGGGTAGCGGGTGCCCATTTACTTGAGTCCTTTTCCATTGATTTTCTCGGCACATTAACATGGTGTTGGATTAGAGTAGACAACCCAAGACTTCAATTGGAAGTCTGATATGGGCTGCCAGCATTACAAGTGGTGGCTTAGCATGTACCCTATGCTGGGTCTTTGGGATTGTGTTGTATAAGCAAATATTTTCAACCACAACTTAGCTATTTTTCTTTTCATATCTTTATTTCACTCAGTTTATAACATAATATTTTTATAAAGCTTAAGTTCCAAATTATAAAGCACATACTAATGCTAAGAAAAATATTTGCATTTAATCTTTCTTTGAACCCTTTGCCTACTGTTGATTCTGTTCTGTGTTCCATCCATTCCTTATTAATGTGGTCACTTAAATCTGAAGTCACCCTTTTGTGATTTCTGCCTTGCCTGTTTGGCTTGGGGCTGTGTGAACTCCAGACTTGACTGTCTACGTGACACCTGGCAGGACACATAGGCAGAGCACCTCTCAGAAGGTGACCCTTGGTGTGCTGGATAGATAACTTTCTCACTGCCCTATAACCCACCAGTTTGTACTTTTTGAAAGTTGCTTTTAAAAGTTAACAGTTACACTGACCAATCATGACTAAATAATTACACGGAATTGGCCTAAAATGTATAAAAACTCTGTGCTGTTGAACCTCACCCTGTTTTCTTGTAGACCTTTTTCTGCCCCTTCTGCTGCAGCTTTGCCTGCTTTGCCTGCCGCCATGACAGCTGCTCCCCCATCCTGCTGGACTGGGAGGCTAGGTTAGTTTGAGTAAACCACCTTTATGCATTTCCATTGACTCCAGAGTCCTGATAATTTTCGGTGATAACAAAATCTGGGCACAACAATAACAGAACATTTGTTCATTAAATAAATAAAAATATATTAATTGAGCATTAGAAAGTTAGGCTGCTTAGAAACAAATTTAAAATTTTCAAGATTTCCTCTGGCACAAACCGAAATTTCTTAACAGCAAGCATCACTTTGATAACAAGCACAGGGTTATAATTTTCGCTTGAAAATAATGATTTTTAAAGTCCTTGCATAAAGATTCAGATATCTAACAGTGATAAGGAAAGAAATCAGTACGAAAAATATAAATATTTCAAGGCATCTAATTATGTGGGAGTGTAGCTAGCTTTTACACAAATAGTAACTTTGAAAATCTGTAGTGTAAACTAGAAATTTGGCTTTCCATATCGACGTCAGACCTTAAACTTGACAGTACTTGCTTGACGTGAGCCTTTTGCTTCCTTACACCCGGATTCATTAGTTCATGCAGAGCTGCTGACAACCAGCTCAGTGAGTTCATAGGGTACAAACAGTGAGCATATTATAAAACAACTTAGCAGGAGTAATAGGGACCAGACTACATGCATTATACCAGTGTCTACATGCAACACATTAATCAAAAAGATATGTAATAGACCAACTCATTTGATGAACTGATACTTCTGAAGAACTCTAAAAGAGAGTTAATGCAAAGCTTTTCTTTTAATTGCATTTTGCATAATCAGAAGGATAATTCAATGATGATTAATCTAGTAGTACTGCACAGAAAGTGGTGAAAATCACCTCACACAAACCGAAGGAAATTTTTATTTTTTCTTTACAAATTACTTTCTTATATTCCAGTATGATTGTGTTGACACATTTATGCTTGTAGAAGTTTAACTGATCCATCATTCTCCATCTACTCCTAGAATGATTATAAAGATAAAATGTTTATCTTTGTTTGGAATTCAAACAACTACTGTGGAGGAGAGCTTTTCAAGAAACATCAACGCAAGTAGAAATGAGTTGATTCCTTCAGCCTGGCGGATTGTCTTCCAGGATGGGCTGGGCCCCCCTGGTTGTTTCTTCTATGTTATTCTCTGCATCCAGATGCCCACTCTATCTCCTACATTTTTGTTTATTGTGCATATTTTATGCCTGAGATGTTCTTTATATAGGCCAAACAAAAACTGAATAAAATTCAGTAATTTCTGAATTGAAAAAAAAAAAAAAAAAGAAGAAGAAGAAGAAGAAGCTGCAGCTTGGAGACCCTGCTCCCATGTGGGAAACCCGGAAGAAGCTTCTGGCTTCGGATGGGCTCAGCTCCGGCTATTGTGGCCACCTGGGGAGTGAATCAGTGAATGCAAGATCTTTTGCTGTCTCCCCTTCTCTCTGTTAATCTGACTTGAAAAAAAATATTTTTTTAAAGATCAACTCCTAGGAAAAATATATGTGAAGTGATCTATATGGTTATGAAATCTGAAGAGTCACACTACATAAAACACTATTGTGTCTTATGAAGGCTTATTTTGAAACATACTACATTTAAATACGTTTCATGCAGTAAAAACATATAATGAAAAGGTAGAGAATTAGATTTATTTTTACTTGAGTTATTTCTATTCTAAAATTTCATTCTTCATAATGATTACTATAACGTGCTTTAAATGTATAAAACCACATTGCTCCCATTATGTGTCACATTTACTTATTAAATTCAGAATCTAAACAGAAGTGTAATTTATTTTTATGATGCTTTATATATTCACAATTCATTTCTTCTGTATATAATCACAAAATATGTAAGGAACATTACAATGTAAAAGAGTATTATATATTCAATCAATTTTTTTTTAAAGTGTGTTGTTTGAACGTGACTTCAGAGTGAAAGAGTTTAATGCTTAAAATAAAATTTGGGGGCTCTTTGTAGTGGCATTACATTCTAATGCAGTTAGTCATCAGTTCAAGTCCCACTGCTCCTCTTTCAATCCAGCTTCCTAATTAATGGCCTGCAACAGTCGCAGACAATGGCCGAAGGCCGTGGACCCCGTGCCCATGTGGGAGGCCCAGAGATGCTCATGGAGCTCAGCTTCAAATCAGCGCACCTATGTACATTGTGAACATTTGGGAAAAGAATCAGCAGATGAAAATTCCCTCTCTCTCTCTCTTGCTCCCTTTGCTTCTGTCTGTCTACAACTCTGTCAAGTAAAAGAAATAAATCTTAAAAATAAATAAATGAATAAATAAATAAAGGGGCCGGCGCAATGGAGTAGGTGGTTAAGTTTCTGCCTGTAGTGTCATCAGCCTCTATGGGTGCTGGCTTGAGTCCCACCTGCTCTGTTCTTGTTTCAGCTCACTGCTTCGATAGTTCAAGTCCTTGGAACCATGTATCAACATGAGAGACCTGGAAAAAGCTCCTACCAATTGGGGAAAGTACCAGTAGATGGATAATCCCTTTCGTTGTGTTTCCTTCTCCTTATAAATCTGTCTTGCAAATAAAAATAAATGCCTGTCTTATTCCATCATTAATTATGCCTTTAAATTAATTTCAATGAGAAAATAAATAAACCTGGGAAATTAATCCTGGTGTCTCATTTAATTCATACACTTTTTATAATGCTATTCCAATTCTGAATTTTGCTGTTAGCTATGATTATTTTGGGGAATATAAAAATAAGTGGCACAATCTCTCCCCTTATAGTGCTCAAACCTGATCCTAAAACAAGCATACTGAGAGATTATATGTGAAAATAAATATTACAGGTTAAAGTGCCTATTGGATAATGCTCAAACAACTGAGATAAGCAAAAAGCAAGATAGTGAATATATGATTATAAACAAGAGTTAATCAGTATAATGAAATCAAAACAGGACATTTTATATACGTAAATATTTAAGGCAGCATTGTATAGGCAATGAAAGAGAGATAAACACGTTGTCAAGATATATTTACACAGAATGGCAGTAGGGGAGTTTAGTGGGCAGGGTACTTAGGATTCACATTTCAGAATAAGGAAATGATGAACAATGGTTATTAATAGACCTGACAATAAATGCATAGATAAGTAGGTAGATAGAAAGAGAGATATGCTTTATGAGGTAATAATAGATCTATTAAAAAAAAAGAGTGGGGTTGCAAATGAAAGCTTGGATTGCAGAGGTGATAGTACTGCTTATAATGAGCAACATAGTACACTTTGACTCTGACAACCAACTGCTGAAGGTCTTAATAGTGAGTTTAAAAATATATATATACAAATGTTTTATTTACCCATTTATCACAGACTGACAGTATGTGTAATACACTGACACAATCATTTTGGAGCTACAAAATCAAATTCCAGCTTATAGTCCATGTATATCAGTAAGTTTTGTTCAGAAACTCATCTTTTCTCTCAATGCATTAGACTTTGGAAAACTTTCAAGGTTAATTTTATCCAATTAAATTTCCAAGTGAAGCATTTGCTACTTACAAAGATGAAAAGAGAACTGAGAATGAAAAGGCAAGCTTTGAAAAAACACAAGGATGCAGATGGCTTTTGTAAATAATAGTTTCAGAACAGTCCATTAAAGGATGCATAAAACCATAGGTTGAAGGTATAAAGTACATTGTAGAATCTGAAAATACATATTCCTCTAAAATAATCCAATTGTGTTTCTCTCCTTTTCCCCTCTTTCATTTCCTCCTTCCTTCTTTCCATCCTCCATTCCTTCCTCCTTTCAGCTGAAACACAATGCAGAGCATCGACTTGTATTGAGGCATGCACAAGCTTTATGCTGAAGCTGACGAGCTTCACAGTTTATGCTTCCTTAACTTTCACAGGTTTATTACAAGGCTCTTTAGTTCTCAATGTTTTATTAAAGAAAAGCAGACTAAATCGTAAAAATTTCAAAGCTTTCTATACTGTGTATTTTTTCTTGGTATTTTTGTAGGAGTTAACATTTAATAAAATGTTCATGAAAAAAATTAACATTCCATGTTAGAATATCCAGCAAGAAAAATAAAAACTACCTGAGCAGGAAATGTGAATCATACAGCTAATCTTGGCATTTTCTAATGAAAAAAAAAAATTGCCAACTTCTTCATCTCATCAGTAACAGCAAAAGTGGAGAAAATTCACTCAAATCAAAATTGAAATTTCACATCCTTATGAAAGATACTCTTGGTGCACGATTTACCGTAGAATGATTTCAGTGCAGTATTCAGTTTTACCATTGTGAAAAAACGAAAGTGTTCTGCTATTTTCTCTACTTGAAACAAAAAATTAAGTCAATGATAGTTTCCTGGTTGTTACCAGAGAAATCAACATGACAAAGTGTCATGATCTTCGTGCTTGCATTTTTCTATTGAAGAGGCTGATGTAGAAGGCCCAGGATGTTTTCAGGACAGAGTGGGTTTATTTTGTTGCCTAAACAAACAAATAAATAAAAATTTCAATATTGGAAACGCCCAGAATTTTTTAAATTTTATTTTACAGGGTTGAAATTTGACTTGTTCGGAGGCAAAACAAGCCCGCTATTTTCCTTGGATAAACGAATCCTTTTTTTCCACACTTGTTTATTACAAAACATTAGAAAGGATAGTGTGAGGAAAATACTTTCAATGATTGGGCTCAAGTGACACACACACACACACGCGCGCGTAAAACCAGTTCAGAATTGTCTTTTAGCTGTTATTACCATCCAGTGAATTCATTTGTTTGAAAAATCTACAAATTTCTATAAGCTTGTGGAAAGACCAATTGTATCCACGGTAACAAGTTGCCAACGAAACCTGACAAAACTTTTAGGGACAACTCTCTTCAGTAAGCATATTTTAATCTTGCCAATCAACATCAACCTACTGCTTCTGAAAGTCAAATATTTGGGAGTGCAGTGTGTCTAATAAACTAATGGTTGAGTGGCAGAGCATAAATGTTCACCTCATCTGAATGATCTGGCAACAATATTTGTCCAATGGACATAGCCTCTGTCATATGCTTACATTTCCCTCTGCACAGCTGTCAGTATAAGAACTGGTTCACAAGACTGCTGTGCTGGAGAAATTTGGTTGAGTTGGCTGCGCTCTATCAAAAACCAAGAAATGTTTGCAATTCTTCTTCTTTTAGGTATTTCACAGTGGTGTTATTACCTCCTGATATATTTTATATACAGATTTATTTGCTTGTGCATTAAGTCATTATTCCCATTTAGTAGGTTACAAACAGCGTTTAAACGTGTATCTCACCTATTTTATCAGCCACCGGATCTTTAAAACTGTTACGAGATTATTTAACTGGTGTTTTTCACAGGCCTTTAGCAGGGACATGGATCACAAGTGCAGCAGCCAGAACATGAACATCGCTCATATAAGATGCTGCTATCACAGACAATGGTTATACTGACTATGCCCCGATAATGGCCCCAGAGAGAGTTCAGATTATAAAGTCATGATGAAACATACAAAATTATGCAGTGATAAGACAGCTGAAAATTATGGCATACGAAAATATGTGTTGAAATTAAATAATTTACAAGTATGATTTTTAACTTCAAAGCAGTTGACAGAATCTCAAGTAGTGTTAGCCAATAAAATGGCAAATATGCTATGGAGAGCTCGATGTGACTATCCAGAATGACTAAATTTAATTTAACTTTAATTACTTCTTTTTAAATTCATGATGCCAATTGAACCTAACTGCTATGTAAACCATTGGAATCTATTTAACACTCTTATTTTGGGGTTTGATTGAAAGACTGATATAAATTCTGGATTATTTTTACATTATCCTAGAATAAAGGCTCAAGAGGTTATAAAAGCTATCATGGGCTCAACATTATGGCAGTAAGAGTAAATGGCAACCTGTCAAGTCAGTACCGCATATGGGCACCAGCTTCAGTGTTTGTTGCTACACTTTGTGTTAGAGATTTTTATCTTATCTACATTGCAAAGTCAGATATACCGTGAGTAGGTCTTTGAGTGATCACAACAGACAGTTCTGTATTGAACCGAAACCAGAAGCCAGGGACTTCCTCCAGGTCTCCCATGTGAGTGCCTAAACTGTTTTTCCAAGCCACAAGCAGGGAGCTCGATGGGAAGTGGAACTGCCGGGATTAGAACCAGTAACCATATGGGTTCCAGGCACATTCAAGGCAAGGACGTTAGCCGCTAGGCCACTGGGACTTACGCTTCTGTTCCAGTTCCTTTCTAACATGACTGGGAAAGTCACAGAACTTGGCCAAAGTGTTTGAATCCTATACCCAGATGAACTTCCAGGCTCCTGATTTCAATCTGACACAGCAGGGGCTTTGTAGTCATTTTGAAAGTGAACTAGAATTTGCAAGATTCTATCTGTCTCTGTCTCTCTCTCTTTTGTTCTTCCCTCTTTCTCTGTCACTATAACTTTCAAATAAACAGTTTACAAAACTGCTGAAATAGGAGAGAGCCAATTGCTGAAAAGAAAATTACCCATTGAAGAGCTTCTACATAAGAATTGTCAGTTATATTAGAATAGATGTCACATAAAATTATGAAAGAGGATACACTCCACTTCTTTCTCAATTTGGCTTCCTAGAATTCATCACATTAATAAAATAACACAATATCCCTTTGTTAGGATAGACCATTCACAGAAACAGCTAAGAAACCTGGTTTGTACAAGAGGTTGCAGAAAGCAGAACTCCATTATGTAATTTTTTAACTGGATTTCTCACTTTAGCAGCAGTAAAATCCCTGGGAATGGTTCTGAGAGGAGCAGTGATAAATTCCAGCTCTCATAACTGTGTAAGAATTTCTGCTTCAGATACATTAAAACTTATCATGCAAAGAAATTCAAACATTTCATAAGTCTCAAAACACAAGAGAGGGACCAAAGCACAAGGATTTCAGCATGATCAGGTTACCAAATTATGTGAAATTATTTAGAAGCAAAGACAAGTCATGCAATTTAAAAAAGTAATCCCAAGATTTTGGCATTTCTAATTGACAAATAAAAATTCTGCCCATACATTCATTTTGTAAATGATCATATTGTAGAATATGTTTATATTGTTGAATGTCTAAAGGAGAATCTACATAAGTATTATCTCACATATGCATTTTTTCAGGGATTTTATCACTTTAAATCTACTTTCTTAGTACTTTTCAATAATCTAAGTCTATGTAGAGACAATAGACACAACAGAAGTAGTCCACTCTCAGTGGAGATTCTGAATTGACCAGTCCATTATAACTTAATTTAAAAGGCCCATTCAGTTTTTATTGAAGTCAAGTATTGTTAACCAGTAATTGTTTCTTCCACAGAAATGTGCGTGAAATTAAAAAGTGAAGATTATTGCAGTTATTTTATTAAATGAGTTTTCACAAGCTAAACCTTTATCAATCTTTTCAAATATCTGGCCACAAATGTATCTTGATTAATTTTGTGATACTTGTTATTAGGACTGTCAGAAAGTTACATTAGGGCCTGGTGGCGTGGCGTAGTGGCTAAAATCCTCGCCTTGAATGTGCCAGGATCCCATATGGGCGCCAGTTCAAATCCCGCCAGCTCCACTTCCCATCCAACTCCCTGCTTGTGGCCTGGGAAAGCAATCGAGGACGGCCCAAAACCTTGGGACCCTGCACCCATGTGGGAGATCCGGAAGAAGTTCCTGGATCCTGGATTCGGATCAGCATAGCCAAGGAGTGAATCATTGGACGGAAGATCTTCCTCTGTGTCTCTCCTCCTGTCTGTAGATCTGACTTTCCAATAAATAAATAAATCTTAAAAGAAAGAAAGTTATATTACTATTTCTATTAAATAGAAAGAATTGAAACTTATGGAAAATAGATTAACATAGCCCATTTATTGAGCATACTTCCTGCTGCTGATTTTATTCTCTATGTAAGAAAAGCAGAGAGAGACCAGATATGTGGTAGAGTGTAACAGAAGAAGAGTCAATTTTAAATGGCATAAAGGTCATCATAGATAAACCTGAATACAAAAATGATTGAAGAGATAGTGAATCCAGTTCCATAGGTGGTAAAATATATATGAAGGAAACCTAAAGCTTTTAAAAATAATTTAACATAGTTGGTTAGGGTTACTGCTTAATGTTGGGTGCTGGAGTGGCTGTCTCCTTCACACCCACTAGACTCTCCTGAATTGCAAAAAGCCAATATCACACACGTCTGACGGACTCCTGAGTGAGGTCATTCTTCCAGTGAAAACCCACACAAATGCAACTTTTGAAAGACAGTGTGGAGGACAAATGCTTCAGCTCACTATACTATACTCACCATACTAAAGTGAACTGAGCTATGCATCCAGATGCAATCAACCTAAATGTCATGATTACGGGTTCCTTTACTGCATAGAGATTCATCCATGACTGTTTCTTCCTCTGAAGAACATTTATGGCCATTTCTCCAGTAGAATGAGTATTCTACTTGCATACTAAGACTAGTGAACTGCTTGACGAGAAATTTACTTTTCACACATTTAGGTAAGAAAAATATAAATATTAAGCTGAAAAATTCTATATTCCAGTCAATCTTTACAGTCTGAGGCTAATTAAATAGATACTGGTGAAGTAGCATAAACATTGCCTGCCGAATTTTTCCAAATAAATAAGAGATTGTAAAAATCACAATAATTTTCTTATATAACTTGACCACCTCTCTGGAAACTTCAAACGTATAAAAATTAAGTATCACAAAATACACAACATAATTACACAATATTATTTAATTATAGAGAATATTCAGCAATCTAATATTTGCATGTGTAAGTTGTGGAAGAGAAAGAGATGCAAGAAAAGCTTTAATTTCTATTTTTCCCCAAAGTTTAGTAACCAAGCTAAAGTTTACAAGTTCATTAATAAACATCTAACATTAGTGCAAATGCAATAGCAAATTTAGGTAAAACACACAATATAAAAAATGCATTGTTGGGCCCGGTGGCGTGGCCTAGCGGCTAAAGTCCTCCTCTTGAACACTCCAGGATCCCATGTGGGCGAGACAATTCTAATCCCGGCAGCTCCACTTCCCATCCAGCTCCGTGCTTGTGGCCTGGGAAGGCAGTCGAGGATGGCCCAAAGCTTTGGGACCTTGCACCCCTGTGTGGGAGACCTGGAAGAGGTTCCTGGTTCCTGGCACCGGCCGTTGGGAAATGAATCATCAGATGGAAGATCTTCCTCTCTTTCTCTTCTCCTGTCTGTATATATGACTTTGTAATAAAATAAATAAATTTAAAAAAAATGTATTGTTTTCTTTTGTATTGATTCATAATATTGTATCAAATATAAATGAATAAGAGTATCAGTTCTGGGACCTAGTGGCTTAAGTCTTGCTTTGTACATGCTGGGATTCCATATGGGCCCTGGTTGTAATCCCAGCAGCCCTGGTTACCATCCGGCTCTCCACCTGTGGCCCAGGAAAGCAGCAGAGGATGGCCAAAAGCCTTGGGATCCTGTACCTGCATGGGAGACCCAGAAGAATCTCCTGGCTCCTGGCTTAGGAACCACTGTAGTCACTTGGGAAGTAAATCATTAGACAGAAGATCTTCCTCTCTGTATATCTGACTTTCTAATAAAAATAAATAATTCTTTAAAAAAGAGTAGCAGTTCTGGAGTATGACACACATATAATTGAAAATTATATTCAAATCAGTATGATACTTGAAAGGGTGCTTTAATGTCCAACTTACAAATGCCCATGTTTGACTGACCACATTACAGAATACCAAATAGAAAAGCTTACTGAAGACCTCAAAAATGGGTTTTCTGTCTTTTATTACCCAACATTAAGTTTCATGTTTCGTCTTTTAGAAATGTTTTGCAGATTTACTAAATGATCTATAATAGTAGTTAAAATTTTAAATAAGAGGTATTCCAAATTTTAATTTAAAAAACTATTTGAGAACTTCAACCAAAATATCCTATCACACTACACTCTCCTAAAAGAAAAAAACAGTTTTGGCAATGTTTTACTGAATTAGATTACATTTAAAGTACATCCTTGAAAATCAAGAAAAAGACATACGGTGCCTCATGCAAACACAGCATAAATTGTTTGCTTTCCATGTCAGAAAGCTTAGGTTCAAATTCTACTTGATTCCAGAATCTGTTAGAAAGTGCAGCTGAAGGCTCAATGAGTTGGGTTCTGCTATTCATTTGGAAAGCTGAATTGGAGTTCTTGGCTTCTGGCATCACTCTGGCTCAGCAATATCTGTTGGAGACATTTGGGTAGCGAAGCAGCAGATGGAAGATTTCTCTCTAACAAACATACACATACAAGTAAACATATATTTTCTTTCTTTTTGTGTCATTGCTTTTTAAATAAGTAAAACAAAGTAATGCCTTTTAAAAAGTATTTTATCTAATTATATTGAAATGCCAGAGTCACTGAAAGTATGAGAAACAGAGAGAAAGTTTCCGTACACTCATTCACTCCCCAAGTGGCCACAATGGCCAGAGCTGAGTTGATCTGCAGCCAGGAGCCAGGAGCTTCCTCCAGATCTCCCACACGGCTGCAGGGTCCCAGGGCTTTGACTGCTTTCCCAGGCCACAAACAGGAAGCTGGATGGGAAGTGGAGCAGCTGAGACATGAATAACATCGACATGGGGTCCCAGCTCATGCAAGGCACGGGCTTTAGTCACTAGGCAACACACCAGTCCCCAAACTAATACTTTTAACCTACAAAGGAAAGCCAAAACAGAACAAAAAGCATAAAATCTTAAATTTTGACCTTAACATTCTATAATTTGAGCCCAACATGATAGAATAGTAAATTTTACACATGTACATATACATATATATCTGTGTATATAAATAAGTATATATAGGATGTTTAAAAACATAACCAATTGAGTATATTTTTTAATACTTCAATCACAAGTCTTGCAATGATGTATGAGTTCCAATTGCTATATAATATATAGAAATATTTGTAAACATATCACTTTTTTATTTTACATAGATTATTGTTTAGTGTTTTTAAAGTTTGGTGCTAGAATTTGATAAACTTGATAATATTTTTACATTGCTATTGTTCACTCATGGATTATTTGTGACTCCTAGTAAATTTTAAACTGTTTTATTATTGATTAATATTAGCGTGAATAGCGTGCATATATTATTTATTTATAAAGCTATAACATGCAGATATTTCATCATCAATATATTGTTTTAAATATTTATTTGCAAAGGAGTTTTAATCCCCAACAAAATCAAATCAGTTTGATGGTCAATCAACAAACATTTCAAAAGTTTTGTATTTCAGTTCATTATCTCAAAGAGCCAATTTTTGAGACACTTAAATATATGCTCACATTAGTGCAGTGTCCATATTTTGTTAACACACTTAATAAAAGTCAATGTAGGTACATTACATATATATTTGGTAATGATTTTAAACTGATAAGAACAGATACTACACTTGATCTTAGCCAAAAGGCCTGAGAAACGATTATATTTGGTAATGATTTTAAAAATATTTTACTAAAATAAGGTTTTATTCACCAGAATAAGTCATGTTGATTACATTTTATATACATTTTACATATTCTTTAAAAGCTAACAAATAACGGGTCAGCATTGTAATGCAGTAGGAAAACTGCCATTTGCATTGCTGGCATCCCATATAGGTTCTAGTACATGTCCTGGAGATGGTATATTTTTATTTGCATCTCCTTGTCTATTTATCTTTCAAATAAATAATCTTTAAAAAAGATGAACACGTAAGCACCTGGAAATGCATCAGTCGTGATATCATAACCATTCAACAGTCACAAGAAGCCCTTTGCAAGTTTTTCTAGTACCATACTTCCAAAAACATGCTGATCTTCCTCTTCTTTTATTTATGCACTTTTTGAAGATTTATTTTTATCTTCACTGGAAAGGCAGACATAAAGAGAGAAGGGCATATAGAGAGAAAGATTTTCTGTCTACTTGTTCACTTCCTAAGTGGCTGCAACAGTTAGAGAGAAGCCGATCTGAAGCCAGGAGCCAGTAGCTTCTCCTGAGTTTGAAATGTAGGTGCAGGGTCCCAAGGCTTTGGGCCATCTTGGACTGCTTTCCCAGCCACAGCAGTGAGCTGGATGGGAAATGGAGCAGCTGGGACAGAAACCAGTGCTGATATGGGATCCCGGCACATACAAGGGGAGTATTCAGCTATTGAGCCATTGAGCTAGGCTAAAATTCTTTCTTGAATGTGCGTTTAGTACCTGGCAATCCTAGCTATCAAAACAATCCCCTGAGCTTAGAAGGCAGGACGAGTAGAAGAGATATTTTTAAGTAGAATTCACATGACCTGATGTACAGAAAGAGCATTGTTAGATACGGAGGAATTAAGGACATAATAAAAACCCATCCTGTACAATCTAATGAAACAAAACACTAAAATCTGAGGATAATGTCTACAGCCTTTCCTCAGTTCCAAAAAAATTGTTTCTGGACCGATAAAAAGTGAAGAAATTCCTGAAGAGAATTTGCAAGGAGTCATTAATGACATGAAAAATAATTTTTATAAGTATCAAAGAATGTATCGATCAAAGGAAGCAATTGCACTTGAAATAGAGGGTGTCTAGCAAAACAGGATTATTTCTGCCAAGCTTCTGTCCCTGAGGAATTATTTTTATAATTGAGTACTAAAATAAAATAATTTATCTCTATAAAATCATTAGGAGGCATATGCTCTTGGAAACTCAATATGTAGAAATCAGAGAAAATGGGATGTTGAATTAATAGGAGACATGTTTCATAAATGAAGGCAATGCTGAATGGCATCAGACAATTAAATTATTCTGCAAACCTTTCATGATGGCATGTAGAAAACCCTAGCCACAAAATATCAGAAACCTAGATCAGTCTGGAATGAACTTTGTTAGTCTCTGTATGTGAATTTCGTATTGTGAGTTTTGTGATGCAATTTTGACATAATAAATTAGTAAACTATGCCTGTCTCCCTATTTAACCATTCGAATTTGAGTTCCAATTTACTCTGTACGTGTTAATGCACTGTAAGACACACAGCAAATTGACTAACAATTGCTTCACTGCCTAAATGTATTATGCTTCCTATCTCTCAAATTGCCCTATGTACAGACAGCTCCTTTCTTCATCCCCGATTTTCAGTTCCTTCAGAGGAGCTTGGAGGCAGGTGAACAGAAGTTTTCAGTAAATAAATGATTTTTGGCATTATCATCACATAATATTTTGCGTAATTTCTCTAATGTAATTTATCCATTCTAAGGTATGTATACCTCTCCCTTATTTGTCTTATTAGATTTTAGATCTTTTGTTTTTGGTTCCTATATTATTAAAACTGTAGCATTCAGGAAAGTGTCTTCTATAAAATGATGATCAGTGAATAGCTGTTGAGTTGAGCATGCACAATTTCTATAAGTTCTAGCTTTTGTTCCTTCTGAAGTAAAATTCATGCTCTTTGAAAAATATTCCGGGATAGCTAAGACCACATATTTGCATAATTGGCAAGTGGTAATGCCAAAACTATCAAACAAATCTGCTTTTCCCAAGCTGGCTTTTTTTTTTTCTTCTCGGATTCCCACTTTTGTTTCTTTAGAGATACAATTTAAACTAAGCTTGGCAGCCTGCTTTATGAACTTTATGGGAATTTGGAAAGGTAGAACTGGAAATCACAATCATTTGATTTGTATCAACATACACATGTTGCCAAACTTGCTATCTCAAGAGGACTCCTTACATTAGGATGGCTTTGGAAATGTAGTACATAGTACATTGGAAAAAATGGAGCAGTCATTATCATTGGGAGGAATCTGATTCAACCTGTTCTAACAGACTTTCAGTTGTCTAAAGCACTACCGAGACCAAAAGTTCATCAGTACAACACATCGAAAGTTAGACTGGGAATAAAACTTGCCAAAATGTCTTTATATTTAAAATCTACAGTTTATATTTGAAGTAATAATAATAAAAAGAGCAGTAGTGTGGTTCAATCACTTTTCTATATTTTACCCATTTAAGTTAAATTAATCTAGGTACTGATTTTCTTCAATTTGAAAAATAGTTCTAATGCTTTGGATTACAGCTGATAGGAATTAAAAAGATGAAAATTAAAATAATAAAAGCTACAAACATACAAACAAATACGCTGGGAAGTGGTAACCATCTTTTATTTAGAATAACCCAACCCATCTGGCGATAGAGAGAAGAATGCATGAAAATTCAGAATAAAACAAATGCCATTTGGACTGGATCTGCGAGCGCTGTTGAAGAGCAGGGTGATGGCAGTGAGAGTGGCTGTGGGAGTGAGCGCAGTACGTGGAGGTAGCTCGTGTTTTCTTATGTTCTATAGGATATGCATTTGATCCTCTTCTGGTTAAGGAGACCAAAACAAAACAAAACAAAAAAATACTTTAGACACTTTTATAAGATTCATAACAGCTTATTATTTTTTAAAGATTTATTTATTTTGATTGTATAAGCAGATATACAGAGAGAAGGAAAGAAGACTTTCCAGCCCCTGGTTCACTATGGAAGAGTCCATAAAGGCCCGAGCTGAGTTGATCCAAAGCCTGGAGTCAAACGCTTCTTCTGGGCCGCCCATGTGGGTTCAGGTTGCCAAGGCTTTGGACTGTCCTCTACTGCTTTCCCAGGACTCAAGCACGGAGCTGTATGGGAAGTGGAGCAGCTGGGACACAAACCGTAGCCCATATGGGTGCCTGACAGATGCAAAACGAGGATTTTATTTCCTACGCCATCACATTGGGCCCACTTGTGGTATTTTTTTCCTATTAAGTTGCACATCTACCCGTCACCATGACAAGAAATACAGAACCATAGGAGGAACAAAAATGAGCAATAGACAGATTCCTGGTAATGTCTAGCTATCTCCAAGGAAAACCATGATTGTTCCTACCCCTTTTAGAACGTACCTCTCTTGAAATAAGCAATCCATATAATGTTAAACTCAATTCACAGATGGGATGACTTCTCTGGGGAAGTCCTCTCTGTTTCTGTGTAGAGTACACTTTTACTTTTCTCAATTGCTTGTTTTTACTATTGTCTGACTATTGTCTCACATTTTTTTTTCCTTGCGGCAAATCCAGAAAATAGATAATTGGGACCCCGTACTCTCTGGTACCTGTGCGAATAGATCCAGGCACACAGACAAAAGGTGAGACCATGCAACGGTTAGCCACCCTCCTACTTGAACTCACTGCTTTCTGTTTCTGTTTTCAGTCTCTCTGCTGGAAGGGTGCAGAGGCAAGCCTGCCGATAAAAACCATCTATCTCTGCATTTGCATAGTGCTCTTGTAACCTCACTGCTTACCACGGATCCGGGGGTGCCAGTGGATATGCCCTGTCTCCCCTGTGACTCTTGCTCATATTACACCAGTTCAATCTGGAACACATGCACTGCCTGTCTTCTTCAAAACCTATAATAATTACATATCATTTCCTAAGTCATATGAGCATTCCGTAATACATTTCTAAGACTGAAAAGTAGCACAGATCCAGATACAAATGTACCTTCCCATAAACTGGAAGCCGTTCTTCCACCATTTGGAAATTTTCTGAGCCTGTATAGCCGCTGGTAAAATAAGAAGTACGTAGTTAAGAGTTTTCTCCCTATAATTCTGGGTAAGGGTATAATTCTCAGAAAGGGTACGGATTCCAGAAAGAGATGCTTACATTAAATGCAACATAAATCTAAATAAAATACATTCATAATATTTTGAAAGTAATTATGATACTGTTTAGAAAGATTTTATACAGCTTTTAACCTAACTTAATCACATGCAGTCAGTAACTGTTTAGAAATATTCTTTGCTTTACAGTGATTATTTATTCATTTCAGATTTATATATCAACAAGATGACTCAAATATTAGATTCATAATATTCTATCCTTATGAATATGTAGAATGTGAATATACACTCACATGGAGTTTCTTGTGATTTCACTATTTTTTTCTTAGAAGATCTTTCCAGAACTTGATGCTAGTATCAATTTCTTTTTAACATTAGCAAATATTATTGAGAGACTTTTTATTTATCTTTAATTATTATGTACTAGAATTTGATATTCACTTATACTTTATTCTGCTCTTTTTAGGTGTTGGAAAAGGATATAAAGTAGTAAAACCTATTGTAAATTTAGTAAGAAATTAAAAAGAAAAATTAATGCTGTGTTTTCTTTAAAATATCCCATGGTCATTTTTCCTTTTTTGAGTGGTGTGTGAAAGGCATGGCTTTCCATGTCAATGGTCGAAACTTTGTTATTTTCTAATATTTTTTCACTAATTTTACCAAAAATAATAACACAATGTGAACTTATTTGTTGTCACATTCTCCTTTTAATAATTAAAGTTATCTCAAAAGTTTCTAACTCTCCACCTTTAACATACACCAAAATTCCACATTTATTGAATGTACAAGGCTTAACTTACTTCAACGCATATGAGCTAGCACTGGCTCCAGACACAAATTGCCTTCTCTTTTACTTTTACCTTAGCTTTAACCTTCATATCTCCTCCCCATCTGGTTTATACACCATGGGCTGAAGTCACACCATCATACAATATTTAGTGTATCTCATAAGATACAACACATTGTGTGCATCTTAGTATCTTTCTACAAATTTTCTTTCTATGGGCTCTACATGATGGCTCAGTAACTAAATCCTTGCCTTGCAAGTGCTGAGAACTTAAATGACCACCTGTTCATAACCCAGATGTTCTACTTCCCATCCAGCTCCTTGCTTATAGCCTGGAAAAGCAGTAGAGGATGGCCCAGAATGTAGGGAACCTGCACCTGCATGGAAGACCCAGGGAGATGCCTGGCTGCAGGCTCAGAATCACCTCATCTCTGGCTGTAGCAGCCACTAGGGGAACGAAACAGGGGGTGGAAGATCTTTCTCTCTGTATCTCATCCTCTGTAAATCTACCTTTCCAATAAATATTTTTTTCCTAATTTAAGCTCTCAAATATCCAATCTAACAGTTCTTAAATGTTTCTGCTTGGCTATAATTCTGGAAGCATCCATGATATTTAGATTTGATTATGAATATTAATGAGATTCCTTTAATCATTTAAACAAAAGCTATACTTTCTAAAAGGAAAAAAAACTGAATTACATAATGAGAAGATAATTCAGCTAATTTAGATAAAAGTCACTTGATATAGACACATGTTTTACATATTGACGTGTGTGTTTTAAACATAGCATATGAAATTACCACTCATATGTCTGTTTTGGTGCTTAATTTCAAGTACAGGAACATATGTATACACTCACATGCATATGCACCCTGAGCAAAGAGCTAACTATACTGGCTTGTTTTGTTTTAAGATTTATTATTTATTTATTTATTTTTATTGGAAAGGCAGATGTACAGAGAGGGGGAGAGACACAGAAGATCTTCCATGCAATGATTCACTCCCCAAGTAAGCGCAACGGCCTATTCTATGCCGATCCAAAGTCAGGAGCCAGGAGCTTCCTCCAGGTCTCCCACTTGAATGCAGGGTCCCAAGGCTTTGGGCCGTCCTCCACTGCTTTCCCAGGCCACAAGCAGGGAGCTGGATGGGAAGTGGAACTGCCAGGATTAGAACCGGGGCCCATATGGGACCCTGGGGCACATCCAAAACAGGAATTTAACCGCTGCGCTATCATACCGGGCCCTAACTATAATGTTTTAAATATTTTTATTTGTTTGAAATGTGTACGGACCAAAGAATAGCCACTGTTACTTTTAATGGTTTGCAATAGTAGAAAGCTGGAATCAGCAGCTAGAGCCTGAGATTAAGCTTAGGCATTCTCACACCGAGTGTGGGGCATTCCCTGTTATGACAAACACCTACTAGCCCCCCAAGAAATGCATATTTTACAAACCGAGATTGTAATTTCTTCTTAAAGGTTGTCAGAGAAAGTCACTTTTAATAAATTTGATACTATAAAAGATCTGATTAATGGAGATTTTTTTCCAACTTATATTTTAGGAAGTAGATATCATCAAATCGGTTTTATATAATTTTTCACTTCAAAACATATTGCAATGAATTATTAATGTAAAATATTCATTTTTAAGGTAACAAATTGATAATGTTGAGAGGCATGTTTTTTTATTAGTCAAGCATTCTCAGTTACCAAATGTGATATTATCTTTCTATCTAAAGAATAACAAAATCTGGCAACTTTTTCAAAGACTATAACACCTAGTAGGAAATAGTTCCTCCAAAGATTTTTCTTCTCATCCAGTTCTCCTTCCTACGATGCATACACACATTCACATATAAAGACATCTAGAAGTCTATTTTAAGAAGTTAGTGGAAAAAGTGGAACATCTGCAAATTTTGGTATTTGTACAATCTAAAACATTAAAAACACACAAACAAAAAAAGCCAAATAAGGCAATGGCTGATTATATTTTAAAGAACTTCAAATTCATTTTTAGAAATGGGTAAAAAGGGAAGCCAGCTGGTACAAAAATGTTAACTTTAGTGCCCAGTGTGTTAGCCTAGTGGCTGAAGTCCTTGACTTGCATGCACTGGAATCACATATGGGCACTGGTTTGTTTATACCAGTGCTCCACTTTCATTCCAGCTCCTTACTTGTTGCTTGGGGAAGCAGTAGAGGACGACCCAAAGCCTTGGGAACCTGCCCCTACCTGGGAGACTCAGAAGGTGCTCCTGGCTCGTAGCTTTGAATTGGCTCAGGTGCAACCATTGTGATCACTTGGAGACTGAACCAGCAGATGGAAGATCTTTTTCTCTTTCCCTCATTCTCTCTATGAATCTGTCTTTCCAATAAAAATGAATAAATCTTAACTTTATGTATATATATTTTTTCAGAATACGTATCTTCTGTGAAATATTTGAAGCCCTTATGTTATATGTGTGCAAATACACATATATAACTATATATGCACATACACACATTTTAATACTTATTGTCTACTCATATACTTATTAATAGCAATCTATTTTCTGGTAACCCAGATAGTAAGTATATCTATTAAAATATTTATTTTGCTTGGCATACATTAAATTTGGCTAACTGGCTCAATAAGACTCAGTGGAGTCAAATTTACTTAGGGGGCCTTTCTGTCTCTCATCTCTGTATCTGCCTTTCCAATAAAAAATAAATAAATCTTTAAAAACAACAACAAATTTACTTAGGAAAGTGAAATACTTTGTTACTTTTCTCTGTGACAGTAATATCCTAGTTCTGAACATAGCTTTAGTATTCTTAATGCTTATTTTTTTTTTTCTTTTAGATGTTCTAGAATCAAAAATACATGACACTCAAGCAACAAGTCTATTATGCTATTTAGGCAAATTTTATCATCCTTGTAAAATATAGTGAAAAGGGCATGCTGTATATATGCTGCCATGGTGAAAAGCTCTCTCAAAACAGACACACACACACATTCATACTACATTCTAATGTGTCAGATACATGAGAAGCTAAACCTTAAGAAGAAAAATGGTTTTACAGTTGCAGATTTGCTTTCACAGTATGAGCTATTATAAAATGTATAGTATGTATAGTTTGGAGCTATTATAAAATGTTTGGTATATTTATTCTGAGTGTCATAGATTGTGAACAAATTTTTTTAAAGATTGGATTTGAAGAAAAATATTCTCAAATTCAATTTGAGCAAACTTACATATATAGCTTTTTCTACACTTCTGTTTAATCTAGAATATTGTTGAAATTTTGGACAGTGTAGAATGAAATGTGATGGAGCTGGAAGTTATAAAATAAAAGTTCTTTACAATTGTTTCTCACAACCATTCAGTAATGTTAAAGAGGTAGAGCATAGTTATCACATATAAAACAGAAATAATAGGCTTAAAACAATATAAAAACTATGCAATTCAATTACATATAACCATTACACTTTATTTTTCTAAAAACTACGTAAAATTTCTCATGGTACTATGTACATAATTCCATAACCATTAATTGTACAAGATAAAAATATTCACAATAATAAACCATACATAGTTTTACTGACAGAAACATGCTACATTTCAAATCATTGCTGAAATTATATTTCTAAGTGCAGATGTAAAACATACACACACATAGACATATCGCCCTCAAGACAAACTGACACAAAGCCGCTGTTTGGCTCATTTTTCATGTTCGGTATTTTCATTTGTGTGACTAACTGAGCATTTTGATTGGTCAGCAACATGTTGAAATGAGACCGAGATAAAGCAGACAGAAAAGAAAAATAAGTCCTATGCCTATATGACATTCAGAGAATAACATGCATTGCCTGTGAATGAACAAATATAAATTTCATTTAATACAAAATTAAACTAGAGAAAATTAAAATTACAAACAATTTAATAGATGTGATAAGCAGATATTATACATGTTTTGCCATTGATACACTTTCATCTCGGAAAAATCGAACTGCACATACGTTAGCAGCCCAGGCAACTATACTGGAGTATGTCAAGATTTGCAAAAACACTTCCAGTAACTAATATACCAATAAGTCCTAGATATACCAATAAGTAATCTTGCAAGCTGCTAGAAGAAAACTGGCTTAAGAAAAAAGAGAATGTTATCTAAGTATCTATCTATCTATCTATGCAAAATGCTGCATTTGAATAAGCGTGTAAGCCATGTGAGCTTTCAATACATGCAGAGAGATCTAAACTCTTTGATAAGTGATTAACGCATTATGAAAATTCAAGTTGGGTTAAGGTTATACAAAACCTTCACAGAAGAAAACACAATGGTAGATTATTCTATCCAAAGAAGATGAGAACATTTTTAATTCCATTCCAAAATTAAGGATATTAGTCAATTAAAATTGCATTCAGGAAAAAGCTAAAAATTTTAACCGATTATATCAATCCAAATGTTGTATCAAAAATGTAAAATGTTATAAAACTATGGCATAATAAAGAAGAAATAATTGCCTTTTAATCTTATAACTAGAAATTCCAAAAGTACTTTATATTCTCAGTTTGAAAGATTATTCTCTAATGCATTCCATAGAAATGTGAAGGCTTTTGTCATTTACATACACACATCTGACCCCTCCATAATATTCAGAATTTGATGAGGTTTTTCACTCACTGTTTGAACATATAGAAAAACAAAATGTTTCAGGCCATGAATATGCATGACTGCTTTCACAAATGTCATTACTTAAAATGGAAGGATTCTGGCACTGAGTTAGAACATATTTGGTTCTATTTTGACTTTAAGCTGCCAAAATGAGACAGAATAAGGAGAATCTTCTTCATTAATTGCTATTGTCCATTCGTAATGGATTTCATTCTTCACGCATTTCTTCACCACAATTTCTTGGACACTGTTGCCACTCCCTTATGTTTTTGTTATTTTTCTAATAAAATATTTAGACAATTTTATTTTTATAAGACTATACATTGAATTTCAGCAATAATATTTAAATTGTGTTTCTGCAGGTAATCAGTAAATGTTTACTAAATAAAGGACAGTTACTAATCTTTTATAAGTATTTATAAAAAAAGATCTTCATGAAGATTCCTGGATTTTCTATTCCAATGTATAGAATTAAGATCCTTTATTGGGCCCAGCATGGTAGCCTAGTGCCTAAAGTCCTTGCCTTGTACGTGCTGGAATCCTATATGAGCCCCTGCTGTAATTCCAGAAGACCACTTCCCATCCTGCTCCCTGTTTATGGCCTTGGGAAACTGTTGAGGATGGCCCAAAGCCTCGAGACCCTGAACCCGCTTGGGAGACACAAAACAGGCTCTGGATTCCTGGCTTCAGATTGGCTCAGCTAGAGCCATTGCGGCCACTTGAGGAGTAAACTATTGAATGGAAAATCTTCCTCTCTGTATCTCTTTCTCTCTGTATGTCTGCCTTTTCAATAAAAAAAAAAATAATTTTTAAAGAAATAAAAATAAAAAAATAATCCAACTAAGAAAACTCAAACACTATTAAAAAAATATCCACTGTGGCCTGGGACAGTAACCTAGTAGTTAAGTCCTTGCTTTGCAACTGCCAGGATCCCATACTGGCACTGTTTCAAGTCCCAGCTGCTCTACTTTCCATCTGGCTCCCTCCTTGTGGCCTGGAAAAGCAGCAGAAGATGGCCCAAAGCCTTACGGCTCTGCACCTGTGTGAGACCCAGAAGAGGCTCCTGGCTCCTGGCTTCGGATAGGTTCAGTTAGGGCCTTTGTGAGAAAGGACTACAGATATGGTTAGCACGGTGCTTAAATACTGTTGTGACCAATTTGTGAAACTAGTAAAACTTAGTATTTCTATTAACTGCAACACGTTGAAAAATACAGTTAAGATCTTTGTTCCAGAGTCTCCATGAGATAACATCAGTAAGGATAATAGAAAACTTTCACATAGACAAAATTTAGTTTTCACTTTCTACCCTATATTCAAGAAGTTTTTTCTCTGTAGAGTAATAGTTGAATGTTTAGAAGTTGTAAATCAGTGTTTGATGAAGTAAGATACGATCCTGTTTTCAGCTGTTCCACTACCTCATAGTTAACATGCAGTTACTTTTATACGGATTTAAAACGAAAGTGAAAGCCTGTTCCTCACTGAGAATATACAACATATTTATACCTTTAAAATATTATTCAACTCACATATCTTAGAATGTAAATCTGCTTAACCAAATACTTTGGATGCGTATATTTGCGGGGACTTGTTCAGCAATAAATCTCAGGTAGCCAAAGGTGAAGAACTTCCAGTTAATCTTGAACCTAATAAAGCATTTATTTGAAGTATGGAAATATGTACAGACTAATTATGTAACAAAAATGTACAAGAAAAGAAACTATAATATTGTGGTAACTACAGAATATTGCATTACAACCTAGCTTTGTCCAATCAGCCAATTTACTTTATTGGAGAAAAAAAAATCTATTTATTTGGAAGGCAGAGTTGCAGACAGAAATGAAGGGAGACAGTGAGGGAGATCTTCCACTAGCTAGTTCATAACCACAAATAGCACAGAATGGCTGGAGCTGGACTTAGCTCAGGGCAGAAGTCTGGAGCTTCTTCCAGGTTTTCCATTTAGGTGAGGGGACTCATGTACCTGGGCCATCCTCTATTACTTTGCCAGGCATAACAGCAAGGAGCTGGAGTGCAACATCTGGAACTCGAATGGGTGCTGATGTGGGATGCTGTCAAGAGCACTGGTCAAAAGTTAGTTGTTTTTAACTTGGCTTATTGGAAAAATATAAACATTTTTAAATCTGTTTGAATGAAACTAAAATAATAATGATAGATGTGTCAATATTGTTGCAGATTTTAAGATGAAAGGAAAATAAAAATATCTGTCTGAAATGTATGCTTATATATTTCAATAAGATGTATATGTATTTCAGTGTTTATTCTGAACACATATTCTTGCAGAAATTTTCATTGCAATAAATAAAACTGACACTTAAGACTGATAAGTGCTAAGTTCAATCTTCTAAGAATACATGATTCATTTAATAATTGTAAGTTGCTTTTTTAAGTAGTTAATTTAGCATTCTTTCCAGCCCTTGGAAAATAGAAGAAAAAAAATTGCTAAATTTCTTCACAAAAGAATTCAGATGGCTACATAGACAATGCTAGCATGTTCATGACATGAATCGTAACAAATAAAGAAGTTTGTTGTTGGTAAGCTGATGAGAGTAAAAGTAACAACACCTGTATATCACTTCTGTCACACTGGTCCAAGTGATATCATGGCAAAAGTCATTTGTATTTGCTAGCCAAGGCAGGTCTAAGAATTTTGAATAATACATTGTTCCCTGTTGTAAGCATTACTAGTTCAACATAACTACCATATCATTTCATAATTGCTGTCTGCTGACCATTAAGCAATATGAAACACAATGTTTATATAGAATGTCAAACCTCATTATTTTCACAGTAGACTAAAAAATAAAAAAAATTAAAAGACATATTCGCTTAGAATCTATTTTTGTTGTGTACACAAAAAGAAAAAAAAAGAAACCAAAAATGTTTGCTCTGACATGTATGCAGCACACCGAAGGCAAGAAATAAATGGGGTGCTTTTGAAGATCCGTGGCTGGTTTATGTAAAATAATGACAACAGATATTTATTTTGATGAATAGCTTGAAATCCATGCATATAAAGGATTGTGTCATAATGCTGGAGAATTACTTTGCCCTATAGAGGGTTCAGTTTTCCCAAGTAATTTGTTATGAATATAATTTAAAATATAAATAAATATATATTTATATGTGTGTGTAATAATATAGATCTGTATGTCTATATGTGTGGATGTAGATAAATGCATATACCTTTCTCTTTTTAGAAAAATATATATTTTAGAAAAATACATATATATAAAGTTTTAATATTTTATATAAATATAAGCATATATTTAGAAAACATGTATTTTTTTCTTTTAAAAAAATATTATCTTTTTGGAAAAATGTCAGAGTTACTAAAGAAGTTTAGTAGATACAATTGTTAGCCTTTCAGATTGAATGTCCCCGTTGGTTGGACAAAGATGACTTCAGTGGATCATGCATAGAAGTGGATCATGTGGCAAGCCAGAAGACAGAAATTTTCACATGAATCCAGTTTTTAAAATGAACACCCCCACAAGAAGTAGGGACATCCCTCCAGTAGAATAGAGACCTGACCTGATGCCCACTTACTTTTTTATGATTCATTTTATTTGATAGAATTGTAGAGAGAGATGGAGACAGACAAAAATCTATCTACTAGTTTACTCCTCCAATGGCCACATCTGTCAGTGTTGGACCCATCTGACTCTAGGAACCAACAGCTTCCATTGTTATGTGGGTGCAGAATACGAAGGATTTGGACCATCCTCTGTGGTTTCCCAGGCCGTTGGCAGGTTGATGTGTCGGTATTAAAACTGCTAAAACATGAACCAGCATGACTATGGAATGATGAAGACACAGGTGGAGGATAAGCCTGTTACATCATCGTGCTGCTCCCTTTGTCCCCTTTGTCCACTTCTTAAACACCAAAATTATATTAAGTTTCCACCCACTTAGTAGTAATAATTTGATTTCAGGAATTGAATGTCATTATGAGCTGGCAAGTTAAATCACATCCAAAGCACAGCAGAAAGGTTACAGGATACAACATCTCTATCCATTAAATGGTGCATTAATCCACTAACAGTGAACACTAAAATATGAAATTGAGAAAGTAATTCAATCTAGAAAACATTCAAAGAAGAAGTAATTTAAATACCCTTCAGCTTTTTCCAAAATGTTGAACAGGATAGCACTCTGCTAAACTCTTTTATTTATAAGTACAGCATCACTTTGAGACCAAAACCAAAGAAAACTAGTGATGTATGCCCTCAATAAACATGGAAGCAGATATTCTCAACAAGATACTAATAAAATGAATCCAAAATTCCATCAAAACATCACACCCTACAGTCAAGTGGGATTCAATTCCTAAATCCCTGAATGGTTCAGTATCTGAAATCAATAAATGTCATAGATTATTCAATAGTACGAAGGACATAAAACAATCTTCTGTATGTAATCTGTCTTGCATTAGAGGTATGACCATCACATTTCCTTCTTGCATTCATTCCTTCAGTTCTCTGCTCATGTTTTGACACTGAAAGTTGCTTTACTTGCATTCAGGTAAAGCAATACTGCTTTAAAATACTGTGAGTCTATTACATCTCCTGTGAGGTACAGATTACAATCGTGCTTGAACTCCTTCAAAGATTCCTGAATTGAACTGGTCAAAAAGTAAAATAAAATGAAAAAGAAAAGGGAAGAATGGAAAGCAAGATTTAGAAGCCATTGTGCTTAGTAAATAAGGCAGCCTGAAAAAGAAAAATGGCATATTTTGCTTGGTCTGTAATAATCAATACACACCCTGGGCTCACCTGCGTGGTTGGTGCTAGATCCATGAGCTCTGTAAGTGGTGATCTGACAGATTCTGGGTCGGCTGCCTGGGTCCTAGGGCCCACCTGCATGAGGGGTATTGGTTTCATGAGCTCCTAGAGGTTGGGGGTCTGGCAGTGTCAGGGTTTCCAGGCCCAGGTCCTTGGGCTTGCCTGCACAGTGGGTACTAGATCCATGAACTTCAATGGTTGGAGTCTGGTGGAATCTGAGTCACCTGACTTAAGTCCTAGGACCTTCCTGCCTAGTGAGTATCAGGTCTATGAGCCCTGGGGTTGTGGAATCTGTCAGGGCCTGGATCTCTTGACCCAGATCCTTTTGCCTGCCTATGCAGTGGGTGATGGATCCATAAGCCCCAGGGTTGGGGGCACTGGTCCAGAGGAGCCTGAGTTTCCTGTCCCAGGTCTCTGGGCCTGCCTGCATGGTGGGTGCAAGTTCCATGATCCCTAGGGGTCTGGGGTCTAGGGTGTCCCAGGCTGAATGGATGAGGCCTGCAGACAACATCTAGCACCATAGCAGAGAACAGAGAAAACATATGGACAACTTTCCTAGCCAAAAGATGACAGCCAACGTCTGGGCGAATGGAGACTCTAATGTCAACTATGTCAGTCAATGAACATTGTGAACAATTACTCATGCATAGATAGGCGATATAGACAGCATTTCAGAACTATAGTACCCACCTGGGCAGAACCCTCAGAGCATGTGCCATATTGTAACCCTGGGTTAATATCAGGTGGCCTTTCTCCATCCTCAGGTACTGGGATGGTGGGGTTACACAGTATGGCCTATCTCCTTACGTCACCTCTCCCTCCAGAAATGGGAAAAAGAAATAGGAAGTTTGGGAACAATGATCACACCTACTTCTTCCTAACCTAGATCCTTCCCTCCCTATTGAATTATGTAAGCATAATCTAAAATAATAATAAAAAGAATAGTTAACAAAAATAGTCACTGCACAGTGCACAAGAGCATATAATCTAAGTTAGATATGCAGAGGAGGAGAGAGAGAGAGAGGAAGAACTGTCTATTAATTCACTCCCTAAGTGCCTGCAAAGGCTGGAGTTGAGCCAATCCTAAGCCAGGAGCCCGGAGCCTCTTCCGATATCCCACTTGGGTACAGAGCCATGATGCTTTCCCAGGCCACAAGCAGAGAGCTGGATGCGAAACAGGGCTGCCGCTGGGATTAGAATCAGTGCCCATATGGGATCCAGGAGTGTGCAAAGTGATAACCTGAGATACTAACCTACTGTGCAGTGCCAATGGGATTGGTTAGGTTTTTTTGTTTGTTTGTTTGTTTGTTTGTTTGTTTTACATCTTTTGTCTATGTTCTTCAGGAATAGGTGGTTTTTATTTTCTTTCTCTACAGGTTGAAACTCTTACCTTATGGAATATTAAGCCTATGGCCTGGCCTGTGAAATCAAAGTATTCCATTGTAAATAAGCAAAGAATAAGAAAAAAAAGAAGGAAGAATGTGAGTGAGCAATGTAGGATGGAGGGAGAGGGGAAGGTGGGAAATCTCACAATGTCTTTAAATTTGAATTGTCAAACTAGTTCACATGCTATAAATAAAACAATTGATCTGCGAAATGTCCTCAGGTTAGTTAGGGAATAATTAAGCATCCCTATTACATGGCAAAGAGAAAGCAAGCTGGAAAGAAAGGCCTTGAGACATGCAGAAGTATTTATATCATGCACATGCAAGTCTTGATGCTGGCAATTTTTTAAAATCAGATAAAAGTTTCCACTAATATTTGAAAATGTATGGGACATATGTGATAAATCAATATTCTGCTGTGATTTCAAACAAAGTATGTATAAAGAATGCAGCCATAGCGTTGAGGTCAACATTGCCCACTTTAATATATCAAACATTAAAAACACAAGTAAGATGTGCAATAAACTAAAAAGCTTCCAAAGGGAAAATCATTTGACTTATATGAGGTCACTGAGGTCTTTTAATCTCCTGTACTCTGCCAAGAAGGAATTGCCAAACTTCCATTTTGCCATGTCCAGTGGAGAGCTCCCTAAGTAATTGGAGTTTGAAAGTTTCTCATTATAATTCTAAAAAAAACAAAGGGATGACTTCAGTTGCACTTAATGTGTCTGTAAAAGGCACAGCTGGAAGGAAATTATTTTCAGACAATTGAAATAAAAATCCCAACTACAAAAACAGAAATAAGAAATTTAAGAAATAAGCAACATACAGACTCTCTATAATATCAAACTCTTGGAAAGATAGTTGAATAAGCCAATTCAGAATTGAATAAGATAAAATAACATCACTAGTAAAAAATTTAAAAAACACAGACAATGAAGTTATCAAAAGCATAATAATTACTCTGCTATTATAAAACTAAATCAGTTGGAAATATTTAACTGAAAATGAGGAAATGAAAAAAAGAGCAATGTGTTTTGAATGTCAAGATTTACCTTGAGGGCCCAGCGAGATAGCATAGTTCTCGCCTTGCACTGCAGGGCTCCCATATGGTCTCCAGTTCTAATCCTGGCAACCCCGCTTCCCATCCAGCTCCCTGCTTGTGGCCTGGGACAGCGGTTGAGGAACGGTCCAAAGACCTGGGACCCTGTACCTGCGTGGGAGACCCATAAGAGTTCCTGGCTCCTGGCTTTGGATTGGCTCAGTTCCAGCAGTTGCAGTCACTTGGGGAGTGTACCATCGGATGGAAGATCTTCCTCTCTGTCTCTCCTCCCATGTATATCTGGCTTTCCAATAAAAATAAAAAGATCTTTAAAAAACAGATTCCCCTTGAAATTTCAATTTTATACAGCAATTGCATGTTGTTCTATACAGAATAAAATCATTTTATGGAAGAATTGATAACATTATATATCAATACCCTCAAAAAGTATTCTGGGAACCTACTGCATAAACTTGCAAACAATGGAAACTCATAAGCAAATTATGTAATGAATAAATAAATAACGAAAACATATGGATTATTTTCTCATGAATGGAGAAACCATTGAAAGATTTGAAAATTTATTGTTTATCTAAAATTTTGCATGTATCTTTGCTAGAATAACCATCTTTGAATATAATTTATCAATTGAAATAAAAATATATATACATACATACAAACATACATATACATATGTATATATACATAACAGTACAAAATAAACAAAGGTCATTAAATCTTTTAAAAAGACTGCAATAGAAAGAATTTGCCATATATATATATCTATATATATATGTAAAATAAATTAGAAAAATCTCCAGAAAGTGAAACTTGGTTAAAAAATCCAGTGTCAAAATTCCATAGTATAACCTGCATTTATATAAAATTATTGAGGGCCTGCTGTGACGGTTCATGTGCTAAATCCCCGCCTTGCATGTAAAGGGATCCCATGTGAACACCATGTAGTCATTGCTTCTCTTCCCTTTCTGCGTACTGCTTATTGCCTGGGAAGGCAGTAATGGGTGGTCCAGACTTGGGACCCTGAACCTCTGTAGGACACCTGGAAGAAGCTCCTGGATGCTGGCTGGCTTCAAATTGGATCAGTTTTGGCTGTTTGGGATATGTGGTAAGTGAACCAGGAGATGAGAGATATCTCTCTCTCTTTCTCCTTCTTTCTGTAAATCTTCCTTTCCAATAAAAATAAGTAAAATCTTAAAAATTTTAAATGGCATTATTGAAATAGCAATGTAATAGAGTTGGAAACACATACTTATAGGTGGGAGTGATTAATGAAGGGCTGGCATGAAATGCCAGTGGATCAAGTGTGAGTCAGCAATATTTGGTCCTTGTAGTGATGAATATTCTTTTTTTTCTAAAGATTTATTTTATTATTTATTCTTATTACAAAGTCAGTATTCAGAGAGGAGGAGAGACAGAGAGGAAGATCTTCCTTCCGATTATTCACTCACCAAGTGACCGCAATGGCTGGTACTGCGCCAATCCGAAGCCAGGATTCAGGAACTTCTTCTGGGTCTCCTATGCGAGTGCAGGGTCCCAAGGCTTTGGGCCGTCTTCAACTGCTTTCCCGGGCCACAAGCAGGGAGCTGGAAGGGAAGCGGGGCTGTCGGGATAGAACAGGCACCCATATGGGATTGCGGGCACGTTCAAGGCGAGGACTTTAGCCCCTAGGCCACGCTGCCGGGCTCGTGATGAATATTCTTTAGCATCCTGTAATGTGGCTGTATCAAGGTACTCATGATTTTCAGAATTTTACATTCAAGTTAAATTACATAATATATTGGAATTTTCCATTTTGCTTATTATAACTGTACTTTTACATAATTCTTAAAATGCAAACATTTATTAAGAAGGGCACCCAAATGACAAAGGGATATAAGATTGGGAAAAGACATAAAAATCATAATAAATTATATTTTCATGATGCTTGGCATGTAAGCAAAATTAATTTTTAAAAGAAGCAAAGAAAAAGTGTGATGGATCTTCCAACAATTGAAGGGCATTTTGCAGAATTATGGAGATTAAATTTTAATTTAAATATACCCATTTATTCCTAATCAAAATTTACTGTTAATTATTTTTTTGCTTTGCTCTATTTGATTCTGTCTGAAAGTTAAGCACATGGGAACTGATAACTCTGTTATCTATGGTCAATCAGCATAGGAATGTGTATGGCTATGGACACACCAGCTTAATTATATTGTGATATTCTGAGAAGCCTGTAGAAAGTCTTCTTGAATCTTTGGCTTAAAAGTAACCAATAATCATTGCACATTCCTTCAGCAAATCCCCTGAATGAGATAGACATCATTTTTTCTTTCATGGGATTTGTTGAAGAAGGTAGCCAATGGTTTAACACACATGTCTATAGGCCTTTAGCTCAGCCTCCAACATTGTTATTAAGAAGATTGAAATATCCTATCAGCACCACATGTTACATTTTTTGTTTTAAGACAAGTTGCACCCATACCCTCCATTGTTTTCTCCTATATTACAGTGATAATACAGACCTTAAACAACAGTCCTAAGTCTACCACTCTACTATTTAAGTGTATCACAACATTGTAGGTATAGGAAATGGTAGAAAGCCCAGCATGCAATTATCAAGATATATTTAACAGGTTTATTGGCAGTCCATCTTTTACTCAGGAGTAGAAGTGGGTTAGTATAGTCATGAAGTAAGAAAGAATCAGAGAATGAAAATTGATCTGCGGTATGATCCAGGCACCCCAGTTTCAGAAATACATCCAAAGGAAATTATAACTTCCTATGAGAAAGTAATCTATAATCTTATATTTACAACAAAATCATCTTCGACAGTGAAGACATGAAAATAATCCAGATGCTTGTCAAAAAGAAAAATGCATAAAGAAACTGTGACATATATTTTACTTGAAAGTTTTCAACATTCTTTATATCCATTAGTTTCTAAAATAGTGATGAGAATAAATACATGAAAAATCCACTTCAATGCATATATTGGAAGCCCTTTATCACAGTGTTCTGAAATCTTATAATAAGTAGGTACTTTGGAGTCATACATCACACGCTGTGACTCTGATTATAACTAAAGATGTAGAAGAGAATTCTCTTCATCTTTCTGCCTATATCATCTCTCCACAAGTAGCCAGTGTCTGTCTTTTTGTTTTATTTTATTACACAGAAAAAGTTTACTTATATATTGAAAAAACACACATCATTTCATATATAATATCGGAAGTCAATAGGTCATGGGCAAGTATCTTTAAAATTCAAAGATATGTCCCCAGAAGAATACTACACACAATCTACAATGTTGCATCACCAAGTTAATAATTTCTGTGTCTTCCTTATAAGCAATTTTAGATTTTATTCAAAAAGCAATGTATTTGTTCAGATTGCTGGCAAAGAAATTATTAAAAAATAATTCACAAAAAATTGTAAAAAATTAAGATCTAGCAATACTGGACTGAAGATCAAAGTACAGAAGTAGCAAAAGGAGTTCTTTATAGTCATGGACATCTTAGCATGAGAGCTTTACATGCAGTACATGGTCAAATTATAGAAATTCCAATCTTTCTAAATGTATAAGTTTTTAAATGTTGTTTAATTACATGGTGCTTTGACAATACTCACTAAATCAAGCAACTAAAGAAAAATGTTGCACATAACTTGACAAATATATAAAAAGTAAACATAGAATTAGGACAAATATTATTTCAGACAGCCAGAAAAAATAATAAAAAAAAAATGAGACAGGAAAAATACAATCAGCACACACCATGATCACATGCTTTTTGAAAACTTTGCTTATTCATATTAATGCAAATATGGAAAACTATTATAATCAAAATTATTATCTACTTCAGGATGATGAAAGAATAGGAAATACGATTTGCTTATAGAACATGATTTCTGATGTTTAAATATCAAGGAATCTGACCGGAATTGACTGCCATGGTGTATGCATATAGCCACATATCTGCAGAATTTTCTAGAAGATTATCAATTGTAATTTGAAAAGCCTTTGCAAACTCAGAGTTAACTGAGGAAGACATTGAGAAAATGGGGGCAAGGAATTCCAAAAACTCAGTATAAAGCTCTGGTCAACAATAAGAAACACATACAAGAGTTTAAAGAATTTAAGGAATATGTTAAACAGGAAACAGCAACAAGAACACAAATCAAGGCTGATATATCAGAAATTAAAAACACAGCAGAGCAAACTGAAAGTACAGTGGAGAGTCTCCAAAATAGAATGAAGCAAGAAAAAGAAAGATTCTCAGGATTGGGGGCTATTTCCTGTCACCAGGGGGAAGCAAACAAAAAGCTGGAAGCAGAGCTGGATCAGGCCAAAAAAAGTATTCAAGAATTGAAAAACACTACTAATAGGCCTAATATAAGAGTTATGGGAGTCCCAGAAGGTTCAGAAAGATAAATTGGTTTTACAAGTATATTTAATGAAATAATGAGGGAAAATTTGCCTTATCTAGAGAAAGAATTGGGAAACAAGATCCAGGAGGGCACAGAACTCCCAACAGGACTGATTAAAAAGGATCTTCATCAAGACACATGATCTTCAAGCTCTCTGGAATTGAACATAAGGAAAAGATCCTTAAATGTGCTCGTGAAAAAAAATCAATTGACATATAAAGGAATGCCAATTAAACTCACAGAAGACCTCTCACAGGAAACTCTACAGTCAAGAAGAGAATGGAATGACATATTCCAGATTCTAAAGGGAAAAAATAAATAATAGGCAATGTTTATTTGCCTCTACTAAGACCTCATTATGGGTTACACTATGGTGCAGTGTTAAATTCTGCTTCACCATTAACCTTTCAGCTGCTCCTTCTCAAAGTCCACATTCATGAAATAAAATTAATCTTTTGTTCAAGGCTCTCCTGGGAGTGAAATGATTTTCCTAATTCTGTTGTTATACTTGACTTTTATCTGTACACATCCATATAGAAAATTTGGCACTTGTTTTTAAATCTTAATTATCTTATTGTAATTATGAGGCAAATTTTTGGTTTCAGCTCTTATTATTGACTTACTGTTTTAATTAATCAGCTTTGGATCCAGAAACTCATTTCCATTCAGTTCAGCTTTTGACAATTAGGTATAAGAACATGAAACCCTCAAAATTTTTTCAGGCTCTATTTTTTTAAGATGACATAGTATAGACTTGTATTAGAGGTAGTTAGTATTTCCATATCTCTGAGTATAAATCTAATGAAACATAAAAACACTAAAAATCAAACTGTTGTTTGATTTTCCAACAACTTGCAGACTTTTATAACTTCAGGCTTCAGAATGATTTTTGAAGGGAACATGGGAAGTAGAGAGTCTGTTTTAATGACAGGGAATGTTGTGTCAAAAATTTTATAACATGTTTCCAAGTAAATTGTACCTTCATATAAATAACAGGAGTACAATTTAATAATAATTCCATTTTCTTATATGTGGCATCCTTTTTTAAAAAAATAGATTCACTTATTTTTCTTGGCAAGGCAGGTATACAGAGAGGAGTAGAGACAGAGAGTAAGATCTTCCTTCTGATTATTCACACCCCAAGCGCCCCAACAGCTGGAGCTGAGCCGATCCGAAGCCAGGAACCTATTCTGGGTCTCCCATGCAGGTGCAGGGTCCCAAGGCCGTGGGCTGTCCTCAACTGCTTTCCCAGGACACAAGCAGGGAGCTGGAAGGGAAGCGGGGCCACCGGGTTTAGAACCGGAGACCATATGGGATTCCGGGCATGCAAGGCGAAGACTTTAACCACTACGCTATCGTGCTGGGCCCTATATGTGACATATTTATGTGATTTCTTTCATTTTTTATTTTTTATAATAGAGTTCCATAGACTAAAGGATTTCCTGCCCCACCCTCCCCGTCTCTCCCCTCCCACCTTGCTTTGCCCAATATTATTGCAATAATGTAGTCCTTCAGAATCAATCACCAGTCTGGCATTCTGGTATTTAAACATATCACAGAATTGTAGGTGTAGACAATGGTAGCAAGTCCAGCATCCTATTATCAAGATATATTTAATAGCTCTCTCTCTCTAATTCAGGAGTAGAAATGTACACTAAAATGATCTTCACCTCTTGGTATGCTAGTCTCCATTACAGAGTTCCTCTAAATGAATATATATCTCCATATATCTATTGATCTTGTATTTTGCAAAAAAAAAAGAATATATATATATATATATATATATATTGCCTTATATAAAAGAGAACATGTGATGCTTGCCCTTTGGGCATTAAATTATTTCACAGAGCATCATGGTCTCCAGATGGGACCATTTTATAGCAAATGATATCTTTATTAACTAGATATTATTATTGATAAATTTCATTTTTTTAATATAAAAGATAGCTTCAAGGATAAAGAAAACATCTTACTTAAATTTCACTCCATGATGTCCAGCTCATTATGTGGTATATTACATGTGATTAATATGTTATAATTCAATGAAACATCTTGTTATTTGCCTTTGCAAAAAGCCCCAAAAGAATTTTGAGGGCAGCATAGAATAATCTGTTACTGATAATAATGATGATGCATCATTTTCATGTTATCAATTTGCGTTAAAGGTAGTTTTAGCTGAAACAATGTGTATATTGATTTAAAAATCCCTGTGCTTGCATACTGTCACAAGCTTAAGCCATAGGCTGGACCACTTGTAAAAGCATGTTCAGCAGGTATAAAATTGGACATTGTACTCTTCATCCCATGGGATCCATTTCTCCGGAAAGCAGATAAATCCTTGGCTGTACATTCGCGTGCTTGTGTATGTTTGTGTGTCTCTGTGTCTTAATTGACAAGTTTTATCATATTTCCATGAATATCACTTAAAACCACACAGTATCAATTAATATATTACACATCATTGAAGTAACTCATTTACTCATAGTATCAGCAATGCTTTGGGTGTACAGACTTTAACAGAGTCTTGCAAATGATTAAAAATAGTAATGGAAGACTTAAATGTTGTTTCCTGACATTCAGTGTGATCTTTTGGGTACTTTTTCAATATCAACAAACTTACATGCTATCAATTCATGTTAAAGGTATCTTCAACTGAACCAACATGTATATTGATTTAAAAATTCCTCTGCTTGTATTTTTTTTTTCAGCTCTCAACCAGTAGATGACTTTATTTTCTGAAGAACTAACATTTTGACAAGAGTAAGAATAAATGAGGAAAGGATATGCATGTTGACAAGGCGACCTTAACACTGGTCTGAAACCAGTTGTTCTCGATCCTTGTGTTACCCATGCCTCCCATTAACACGACAAATGAAATAGAAATATAGAAACTGAAATCACCATTTTAAATCGAGGGTTTAGTTTCTATCTTAAAAAAAACATCAAATGAGGGTTTTCTATGTTGTCTGGAAGGGGACATATTAACATAATGACAAATCTATGACTCACTCTGAAAGGCTTTGCCATTTGTACTCAATAAGAGGAACCATGGGGCAACAGGGAGTGAGTGTTTAGCCTTGGCACTGCCACTGGAAAAGCGCTCACGTCTCTTTCAGCCAAAAAGGGGAAAGTATATTTGGCAATGCTTCTTCTTGGCTTAAACTTGGAGGTCTCTTGGAACACAAGGCTCTGCCAGGAAAAATCATGTAATATGCCATCACTGGCACTTAAGAATGTAAGATGTTCCAGGCAAATACCAGGGACCCTAAGGAGTCTAACTTCTGGTTGCCATACCAAATGTTACAAAGGCACATTCAGACAGAAGGTAAACTCCCATGAGGTGGTGAGTCTGCTTCCGTTTCCAGCATCCTGCCGCTGTCTTGTTCTCCTCAAGTCAATCTCTCCTTGGTGTAGTCAGGGTTTCTAAAGTGGATCTTAGAAACTGTGCTCTTATCTGCATCTCCTCAGAGATTTGGATTGAGACTCATATGGTTTGATAACAAAGCCAACTTCAACACGAATTTGATGTCAACCAATATTACTAAAGCATAGACTACTTTATTTAGTGTGAAGTAAAGCAAGTATTATATTAGAAATTACACTGTGAATTAGAAACAGCATAAGGAATCAGAAACTGCACTGAACAACCCATTTTCTATAGCAGAAATTGAAGTGATATAATAGGGGACAAAAGGAATTTTCTTTGGCTTTGGAATTAAGATAAATATAGTCAATAGAAGATATTTGTGCAGAAATAATGTAAGTTAGTAAACTTAAAAAAAAACTATTCCATTTACATAAATAGTGTTTTAATAGAAAATAGATGGCAAATAGAAAACACAAAATATTCAAATAGAGTGATATAATTTCTTTTTCAAAATGTATTTTATTATGCCATGATACATTTCCATAGGCTCTGGGATCCCCCCTCCAAAACATCCCCCATGTAATTACCAATAGTGTAATTCATCCTAATCAGTCATAACTCCATGTATCCTGCATTGTAGGCATGGAAGGCAACCTTCATGAAAAACACAAAATCAATAGCCCTTTCAATTCTGATTTTGCTATATCTCAGGGGACTTGATATTGCTGTCTTTATTTTCATTCATTCCAAAAAAGAAGTTTTTTGTTTTTCTTATCGATTTCCACACTGACATGTAGGTCACACAATAGCATCGTTTGCATAACAAAGGTCTTGATTTTCTTTTTCATTTCTTAAGCAACACATCTGTCATTCAGCAGCATATTATCTAACTTCATATTGTAAATTTTCTATTTTTCTATTTTTCTATTTTCTATTTTTTCTTTTTTTCTATTTTTCTCTCTGTTGTTGATTTTGTTTTATGGCTTTCATTTAAGTGTGTGCATAGTAACTGTGTAGTTGAGACTATCACATCCAGGTATGAAGATACAATGCTGTGTTCATTTCTACTTCCAAATAAAAAAAAAATGGACTTTCAATGAAACCGTTGGATGTATCTTGACAACCAGAATGCGGACTGCCTTTGTTCGTGCCTATACTGACATAATTTCTTAAGAAACTCTGAAGCAAATGGTAAAAAAGAAAATAAAAAATTACATCACCAGTAGCCCCCAATTCAAACATTTTCCTTATCCATGTCTAAAAAGCCTCTTAAAAATATTAAAGATTGAAAATGTAAAGCAAGAAAAAAGAGTAAGAATTACGTACAAAGCAAATTTCTCTCATATTAAATGCTGAAAGATAGTGAAACAACAATGTATTCTAACAACAGCAACAAAACCAAAACCCTCTGACAATTATACCTACACAATCAGGTCTCTCAAATTAATATTGGCATGCATATTATTTATGGCCATGTGGAATTTACAGGGATACCATAGCTAAAGTGCACAAAATAAGTTGAGTTAATAAAATATGTGAAAGTGGCTATAATAACTTGATTGGAACAGGAAAATAAATACACATGTTAGTATTTACAAAGTGAATTACTAAGACACAACATTTTTTGAATTAAAGAATTGAAAAAAAATTAAGTAAGACCGTGTCAGAAGGTACAGTTATACTATTTTTTATTGTCAATACTAACAGTTTACATTCCTAGTTACAAAAACTGCATAAATCATTTTACGTATATTTTTCAAAAATAAGAATAAAAATTCCAAATAAGCACAGTATATAGATGCTCTAAATAAATGTCAGTATTCTGTTGCATAATAAGCTCCATGATGTAAATCAATGCATTATTATCATATTTCACATTTGTAAGACTGAAAACTGGTGGATCATCCTCGATGAATGAAGTCTATGGCCACAGCTGGGCACTTGAATGAGAGCTGGAACAATGGTCCGACCAAGTCTCTCTTCCTTTCTGTCTGTGTCTACTGCTTCTGTGTCACTGTGTCTCTTCTACTTCTCTTTTTCTCTTCTGTAATCCTACCCTTGCCTAGCATAGAGCACAATGCTGCACGGCAGGATCACAGTGCTTTGCTGTCTGCATTTTGCACCACTGATCTATGAGAGAAGGGCAGTGGATCTTGTTAACCTTCATAAAGGACAGGGCAGGTGATATGATCTCTGTGCCACACTAGTGCGCCGTAGAGCAGTTAGGAAACATTCCAGCTCTGGATGAAATTTTCAGCTACTGTGTGAGGGAGAACCCAGGGTATTTGCTTTTCTGTGTCATGCTTTTAACATAGCACTATGCCTTCCTGTTTCATCCATTTTACTGCAAACAACAAGTTTTCATTCAGAATATTTATTAACACAGTTCTCTACAGGAAAAGGCAAAGAGGAAAGACATGAGAACTGGGATATTTTTTAAACTAATTTGAAAACTGTGATAACAAGTCTTGAATTTGTAAGGGAACATATTTGAATACAATATAATTGTGACATTTTCTACATACGAAATTGACTTATGAGACTTTGTAGTTCTCCTGGCCATGGGTGCTTTCTCATTCACATTCCCACAGGAAAACTTAGGATCCCTGTTGTGATTTACGTACACCTGGAAAGCTTATGTACTCTGTATGAATATTCCCCACACATTCAACACTAAAACTCATTCTTTGAAAAACAAAATTCTACTTCTCTTAGTGTAAGAAAATCCGTCTTTGTCCCATGTGGTGCAAAAATTTTGTTTCACTGTCTTACTTTACTGATCTGTGAAAAGGAGTTAATATGTCTCATATCATTGAGCTGCTGTGAATATAGCAGTCTATTGTGTTCTGTAAAAACACAAATATTGTAAGGTGAAATTGTCAAAATTCTAGATTTTTAAAATTTCAGTTGCTCTAAATGATTTTTCTCTCCCTTGCATCTATACAGTTGTATACAAATACATACACTGTCTTTTTCCTTCTCCCCGACTTGCTCTCCCTCTGTTTAATACACACACGCCCACCAGCGAACATTCCTCAATCTCAGTTTTACTGTTGGCCATACACAACACACGATCAAATAGCATTGCATTCTAAAACAAAATCGTAAAATATTCAATGATTTTTAAGGCAATGTGAAGAAATATCGAAACCTCTTTTCTATTAATAAATATGTATCAATTTTATCAAGAGCGTCAGCAATTCTAAAACTCTAGAAATAAGTTTAATCTATTGTCCTTTCTCTCTCTTTCTTTGTTTCTCCCTCTTAGTAAAAACTTTTACATCTAGTGTTTGATAAAGCAAGTTAAGCCATCACCTGTGACACTAACATGGACATTCCTGCTAGTCCAAGTTCTGGCTCTTCCACTTCTGATCCAAGTCCCTGCTAATGGGCTGGGAAAGTAGCAGAATATGGCCTAAGTGCCTGGGCCCTTGCTAACCGCACAGGGAACTAACAAAGCATATATGCGGTACTAACACATACATCTATGTATAAATTATGTATATATATATATATATATAAGTATTTATATTTTTAAGGATTTTAAAACTTTATTTGAAAGGCAAACTTAGAGGAGGAGAGATCTTGCATCTGCTGGTTCACTTCCCATATGTTCCCAGTGGTCAGAAATGGCTGGACCATGTTTCACGAGTTTTCTGATAATATAAATATAATATAATATGATATATGATATATATGATTATATGTATCTGAATGTATGATTTTATATATATGTTTCTGAGTGTCTGAATTTCTCTTCTTTCTGTAACACTGTTTTCAAATAAATCAAATTGATCTCTCTTAAAAATTAGAATAGTACAATGTCATAAAACAAAATAAAAATAAATCAATAAAATAATTCAATAAACCTTTAAAAGAACAAAAAAGCTAGAATAAACAGTAAATCATAAATTCATATAAAGTTAGGTACTGAACTTCAGAAAGAGATGTGTGGGAATGAAATCTTTTAACATTTTCAAAAATTAAAAACTGGATTTTACAAACACTCTTTTGGAAGTGCATGAATTAGTAAAATTCTATTGCCATCAATAAAGGTGAAAATAAAAATGTTTAACTTAGGAAAATATAAAATAAATAAAAAAATAACTTTAAAAATGTGTTAAACAAAATTGAATCCACTTTGGGATCTGCACTGTGGAATAGTGTGTAAAGCCGTGGCTTGAGGTGCCAATATCATTTCTGGGATCCAGTTCAAGTCCTGGCTGCTCCACTGCTGATCCAGCTCCCTGCTAATGTGCTTGGGTCCTACACTCACAGGGAGAATCTTGAAGCAAACTCCTGAAACGTGGTCCAGCCACCTCTGACCACTGGGATCATATGGGAAGTGAATCAGCAGATGCAAGATCTCTCCTCCTAAGTTTCCCTTTCAAATAAAGTTTAAAAATACTTAAAAATAATTCATTTTTCAAGAAAAATAATTTATTTCTCATGAAATGGAAAATGCAAATGAGAATTTAAAAAATGTTGAAACTACTTTCTAAAAGCTCCTGGGAAAACTCACAAGGCAAAAAAAAGCCAACATTACAAATGTGACCCACAATATAACCAAAGATAAGAAAATGCAAAATACTACTAGGACATTAATAATAAACATATTAAGGCAATCTCTTAGTGTTCTGTGCCAGTCAATTAGCAAAAGCAATGGTATTAATGAATTTGTAGGAAATTTGTGATTTTTAATGATATTAATTATTTAATGGTATTAATTATTCAATGATATTAATGATTTGCTAGGAAAAAATTCTAAAATTTTTTCATAGAATTTCTGAACAGAAAATCATATAAGAATAAATAAAATAATACAAATAAATGAAACTAAAAATAACAATTTCAAAACATAGATTTCAGTTTTACATCTACATGCCTGTAGCAGCTAATTCTATAATGTAAACAACAAATAAAATATAAAAAATGTTGAATGTTATTTTAAGGTTTTTTTTGTTAATTTATGAAGAGAACAATACAAGCCTCCAACTTTTTGCTAACCAGTGTTACTTATAAGATAGTGGAAAAAAAGAAAGTATAACATATGAACATTAAGACTAGTCCTGCATTATAATAAAAATAATGCAAATAAAATATTGCACAGTATTTGATGAAACATAAAACTCTGAAAGATCATGAATTTGTGGCATGAGTGCATTGCTACCCTTGATAGATTGTAACTACCATTTTATTAAAATTTTACTAAAAAGGCTTTACATATTCAGTGGCTCTACTGTTTGTGTCTCAATTAATTATTAGAAAACTTTGACTGAAGACAGATTCCAAAACTAATTTCTCTGTTAACTCTGAGTATCTGCATCGCAGGTTGAATTTATAAACCAAATCTAACAGCCAGCTTACAGGTGAAGTCTCTGTCTGCCTTTGAAATCTACACTGAAAACACATCCATCATTGATTGGAGATTGCTTCAAATTTTCATTATTTGGCAGCAAAAAATAGAGCATCTCAGTAATATTTCTGAGTTTCCTTTTATGTATCTTTTCATCTGTATTAACATGATGTATTTGTAAAAGGCAAGGAAGTTCTAATTATTGCACAAGTTTCATTTGAAACTATTATATAAATCAGATTTAGAGTGAAGTAAAACTTGGTTCAGAAATACTGACCTCTGCAAGATAAAGGCAATTAATTCTAATGTGGAAAGCACATGGACTATCATTATGATAAATTTATTTGTGATATCAAAAGGAATTGAAAAGCCTGAGGTAATGCCTTTAGAAAATGTTATAATAAGATACAACATACTATTTTGGCAAGGCTAGCATATACCTTGAACATTTCTTCATTGTTCATTATGTAGCTGATACTATTTTTGAGAGAAGGTGATGGACAACATTCTAGTTATTGTTATTTATCATGGACAAATTTGTCTAAACATTAAAATTATTACTTATATCAATAAATAATGAAAGAGCAAAATGTATAATCGTTCATACTTTCAAGCGGTTGTTCTTGAATTTTTGTGTGATATCCAAGTTAATTAGCACTAACATTTTGGATGAAAAGAAAAATATAGTGATGTTTGCTAAAATATCTCCATAATGTTATACATCAGTAAGCAAAATATCTTAACAGTTTCTAAATATACTCCTGATTTTGCTTTCAAGAGTGAATCATAAATATGCTTTCAAAGAGTTCACCTATGACTACACTGCTGATGATAGAAATAAGCAAGAATTGTGTGTTATGTAATGTAAGTGTTAAGAGGATGAATTTCACTGTATAATAATTTGATATATTAGTAATAACAATATACAAATACAATATACAATATACAATATACAATACAATGACTGAGAAAAAAGTATGAATCATCTTTTTATATTTGACCTTTTATGATGCATTGTATTAAACCTCAATATAATGAGAAAATTAATTGCAATTAAAAAATTAGTACAGAGCAAATAGAAGAAGGTTTTTGTAATTCCTACTTGGGCAGGTATTTAATGTGATTAAGTGTATCTTAGGATGGCCACGTAGATATTATAGTAATAGGTTTAATTTCTAACTGCACGTCTAATTCCAACTTCTCACTAAGGCATGCCCTTTGGGACAGGAAAGGATAGCACATGAATAACGGTCCTCAAAATTCACAATGACGACCTATATTGAATTTTCTAGCATCTGTGTTAGGCCCAGTCTAACACCAGGAATTAACCCAATGAATGAGCAATTTTTGCTTCTGTCTTTTCCTCTCTCAGTTCCCCTGCCTTATAAGTAAAAGGAGAATTAATAAATTATAATGTTAATTTTCAATGTAGCTAGCTTTAAATTTGAAGCTGCGAAGGATGGCTAAGAAACCAAGTATTTTCTGTCACACTAGTTATTCCAATCATTTGAGATTTATCACTGATTATTTTTATATCTTGAGTATAATGAATGATGATGACCAATAAGTAGAACTATTGAGGTTTGCTATTTTCTAAATGGATTTTTTAAGAGGGGACAAAAAGGTTGTATGGTAGAAGCTATGACATTGTTTCATATATAAATATATAGTAGGGAGTAATCTTGGCCGATGATGGAGTAACCGTATAGGATAAGATTAAAATGACAAAAGTGATATTTGATATAATGCAGTGTATTCAAAATATAAGAGTGCAAGCTGCAAATTCCTTGATAAATAAGAAAATAGAAAACATTATAATGAGTTTTACCTTCACACATGTGTTATGATTAAATGAATTAATGAGCTACATAAAAAAAAAACTCCATATACTTAAAAACAGAATTCAAACCCATGTGCAAGAGATACTACTCAATGGAGTCTAGTATTATACCCATTGCCTTTTATCTTTATAGCTCTTAAAAACCTGTGAGTAGCTAAGAATTACGATTGAATAGGTAAAAGAAATTGTGATGCATGTCAATAATAGTTCATGTCAGCAAAACTCTTAGATCCTCCTCAGGATTTATGCTGTGGCTTAGGTACCTTCTGCTATTCTCTTACCTGTCATACAGGCAGCCTGGAGAATATCACAGGGTACCATTCCAGAATTAAATCAATAACCAGATGATTCTATCACAGAGAAGAGACTTTAACATAGATGGGACTGATTTATCCAAATGATCCTTAAAAAATATTGTAGAACCTTAAAGACACATTCTTCTGGCCTTGCAAATAATAATAATAATAATAATAATAACAATAACAAAAACAATAATTCTGTGAGCTGACCATGGGAGTTATATAGTAGCAGGTGATATGAATTCAGGAACCAACAATGTTCCTTAAACTGAACACCAGTGGAAACAAGACCTCTGCCTGCTAGCATAAGGAAATACATTGCACTAAAACTTGGAGAAAGGCTTTGAGACTCAATGGATTCACATACAGCTTGACATATTCATGATTGCCTTCCAAGGTGCTACATGGAGAACTCAATAAACTCTAAAACCAATGGCATTCAGTGTCTCTTATTTCAAGATACTAAAATTATGGTAATTGGTTATGCATTGATAGAAAGTTAACAGAAAGTCCTTTTCAATACATGAAGAACACAGAGAACTGATAATGGGGTCACTCGTGCAGACAACTGCCTAACAAAGAAGAGAACTAAATATCCTCAACTTTTCATAAGTGAAGATAAAATATGAAATTGCTTCAGATAAATAATCCAATCATGCTAGTAATGGGAACAATAACCTTATTATTGCTATAAGTTTACTGACTTAAAGGAGGTGGGAAAACTGACACTTGATTCTCTGAATTTAGATCAATATTTCAAAATGTCATCAGAAATCCATTCTATTAAAGAGATAAGATATGAGGGCAAAAGTGGACAGATTATTAAAGCATTAGCCACAGTTGGTTTGTTGAAACCCCAAGACTAATTTCATTCAGAAAGAGTGGTAGAAAAAAAAAATAATAGCAAAGTCAATTTAAAAACAAGGAAATTGAATGCTCAAAATAGTAGATAGATAGATAGATAGATAGATAGATAGATAGATATAGATATAGATATGGTTTTTCAGTTATCTAAACTTCAAGCCTAGGTCAAAGTTAAATTTTTGTAGAGAAAGTATTTTAGACTTCAAATACTATGATGCAGCAAGAGAAGCTTGTGTATGTGATGTTGTATTCCATCAGAACACTGATGTGAGTCCAGTCTAATATTTTTTGCTATCTACCTTTCTAGTAATATGATAGGGAAAACAACTGAAAATGATTCAAGGACTTGGAACCTGGCAACCACATGGGGGATCTGGATGGAATTCCAGGTTTCTTGATTTGAATTATGTCAAATCCTGAGTGGTGTGGCTTTTTTGGATTAAAGCAGAAGATGGAAGTTCTATCTCTCTCTTCCCACTCTCATGTTCATTGTGTGTCTTCATTTCACGCTGTAAATCTGCCTTTCAAATAAATAATTATGCATGTAAATATTTATAAATAAATATTTATATCATAAATTTAGTTCATTATAAAACCATATAGGACTTATTGTAATTTAATTCATATTAATTGAATTAATAAATGAATTTAATGTATAATTGACATATCCATTTTATAAATTTATAATATAAATATGTTCTACAATGATACCATTATATTTATATAAATAAATTTATATTATATAAACACAAAGATTTTTAGAAATTTGAAAATTAATTAGAGTTTGGAGATTTATGATTTTTTCATGAGCAATGGAAGTTTTTTCTTTCTTTCTTTTTTGTTTTAGCCTTATGCCCCTGTAAAGATTTGTGATCTTTATATAAATGTGAATATATATATAATGGACTTTTATATAGGCATGTAGTAGTTTACATATAAATGTAATTATACATGTATTGTTATTTTAATTTTCACATTCATGCTGAGATCAAATATACATTTTTGTCATTGTTTTACTGTGCCTTAGAGAATTTAGTAAGCATAGTTTTTTCGTATATGTAATGTTAAAATACAGTCTAAATGAACAAACATCTTGTTTTATTTTCTGCCTTAAACACAACAGAAAGTCAAGAAATAAACTCAGTTTTAGGGTGAAAAATAAACACTTGATATTTTATTTGTGTCACTTCAGGAAAGAAGCAGGACAAATCACAAAATTTTTCTTTGAATGATTTTCATTGAACTTCATAACTTTCAAGCCTGTCACAATTTAATACTCTTCCATACTTAAAAATAAATTTGTTTTCAATGGATCACATTCAAAATAGTGACTTGGAAAAATAGAGTGTTTTGTCAGCCAAGACTTACACATTATATTTTTAAAAAAGCTTTCTCTTTAAATTTGGATTAAAAACAAATTACCTGCTATTAATAATGCTTATTTTTTGTGTAAATAGTAGAAAATGCTATGGAAAGTGTGATGATAACATTTTTGACTGAAGATTACAGCACTGAGAATTGCAGTATATTATAAATTACACAATCCCTTTGTCCTTTTGTTCCTTTTTGACCCTTTTGGGGTTCTTGTGCTTAGCGGCAGTCTCAACCAAATCAATAACTTTGTATTTGAAACAATTAGAAGGCTTGTTGCCCAAGTGGTTAAAGTAACTATTATTTAAAGTAAAAAAAAAATTATAAAATTCTGTAACATAAACCACATTAATTTTTAAATTTCTCACATACTTTAGGACACTTGGTTTAGCTGGACAAGAAAACCTTCAATATAGATAAAATGGCAACAGGTTGGTGCTGCTTGGGACTGGCACATTTGGAAAATTCTATTGTCTGATATCAGATTCCGCAAGACCGTGACTCTTGGGATGCTCTGCATAATGGATTTCTCAAAGCAGCTCCTCTCCCTGTGGTCTTCTTAGTGCGCCACAATCAGGGAAACCAGTTATTGTTTGTTCGTATTTTTTTTTTTTTTTTGTGATAACTCAAGACACTGAAAATAAAAAAAAATAAGCATTTCCCAGATTCAGACAAGGCACATCTCAGCAGGATCAGCTCAATCAGATTCTAGTTATTAAAAGTAATCAAAGTACAAAAAATAGTAGGGTTTTCATTTTAGCTTTTACCTACATGCTATCTGTTGAAATCTTTACCCAGTGTAGTGTTAAGACTGTTACAGCAAAGTGAAATGGAAGTATGCAATTATAAAAAATTTGGCAAAGAAAGGAAAAGAAAGAAAGAAAGAAAGAAAGAAAGAAAGAAAGAAAGAAAGAAAGAAAGAAAGAAAGAAAGAAAGGAAAGAAAGGAAAGAAAGAAAGAAAGAAAGGAAAGAAAGAACGAGCAGGAAGCAGGAGTGAGGGTGGTTAGTATGGAAGGAATGTGAACAAGGTAGGAAGTATCATTATGTTCCTTATCTGAATTGTGAAATACGTGAAATTCCTCCACTTAATATTAACAAGGTAAATAAAAAGGGAGGACGGCATAAAACTACATTTCTCAAAAGAAAGCCAGCCCTTATGAGTTTACTTAGGCAAAATTATTTTTGAAATACAAAACTGTGAAGACCGTTTATTCCTTAGAGTGATTTATACATACGCAACCATTTCCTAGAATCAGTATTATCTATGCATGTTTATATATGTGATTAGTCAATTTGAGTTCTATGAAATATGATCAGTATTTTACTTTGAGGAGAAGCTATCCAGGACACTTGTAAATCTAATTCTTTGGTTACCTTGTTTTCAAGTTTAGATGAGGTAAGACTAGCTTATGTAAATATATTGGACTAAGTTGTGCTAAATGAATTAGAATGGGTAGTTTAAATGACAATAATTGATTTTTCAGCATCTAGAGAGAGTCATACAAAAATGTCGCAAGCAGAGTCATGTTCAGGTTAGGTCCAGATGTTGAATTTAAGACAACTTTCCTCTGACTTTCTTCATGTGACTTCTGTGCATGGGATGAAGAGAAGCCTGCTGTGTGATTCCTTCAGGACACTGTTGTTATGACTACCCTCATGGCCTCAGAGAAATCAAATGACTCCCATGATCCCCTTCCCAAACATCACATTTAGAGTTTAGCCTGCACCAGCATGAACTTAAGCAGACGTGATTTATGGCATGGAAAATAAAACGATGATGATGTGTTACAGATGGACCATCTGTGCGACCAATGATAGTAAATCACTTAATAAATTACACCTGCTAATAGAAGATTCAATTGATTACATATTTCTTTCCCACTTAATCTAATATCTCCAGTTTTTATCTGTGATTTTAAATAATCTATAAATCTGAAATAACATTTTTTAAAATTGTTTTTTAAATTGTTTAATGCATATCATAGTACAAATCCAGCAGCACAATGAGGCTCCTGTCCCAACTGACACTTGATTTGTGTCCTGCCTCATCCTGTCTTTCTCCTAACTTTTCAGGAAGATAAAACAAAATCCTCGAGTCATTGGCTGGATCAAATAGTGGATCTATTTTTAGATTTCTGAGGAATCTTCATACTGTCTTTCACAATGAAAAAAAGAAACATATATTTCTGAATATTTATTTATTTTTATTGCAAAGTCAGATATACAGAGAGGAAGATCTTACATTCATTGATTCACTCCCCAAATGGCTGAAATGGCTAGAGCTGAGCCAATCGAAACCAGGAGCCTGGAACCTCTTTTGAGTCTCCCACTTGGGTGCAGAGTCCCAAGGGTTTGGGCCATCCACCATGCGTAAGCAGGGAACTGGATGGGAAGTGAGGCCCCTGGCAATAGAATTTGCATGCATATGGGATCATGCTGTGTTCAAGGAGAGGACTTTAGCGGCTAGGCTACTGTACCAGGGCCAAGAACATAGATTTTAAAATGGAATAAAGAATGGAGAATCTCTATGAAATAGGAGGAACACATCTTCATTTAGGTGACTTTAAAGTCTAGATGGAATCCTGGAAGAAAATAATGTTTATTGTTGAACTAACAAAAATAAATTAAAACAAAGTACCATCACCAACAAATAAAAGCAACCCAAAACCATTTAGGGGAGAGACGTATGTTATTAAGAATACAAACTCCAGAATACACGTTTGGTTTATTCGGATTTTTTTTTTTTTTTAAGATTCATGTATTTTTGGTCTTGGCGCGATGGCGCAGTGATTAAAGTCCTCGCCTTGCATCTTCCTCTCTGTCTCTTCTTAATGTATATCTGCCATTCCAATAAAATAAATAAATAAATAAATAAAATAAATCTTAAAAAAAAAAAAAAGGATTCATCTATTTTTATTGGAAAGCCAGACACACAGAGAGGAGCAGAGACAAAGAGGAAGATCATCTGTCCAATGACTCACTCCCCAAGTGACTGCAATGGCTGGAGCTGACCCAGGAGACAGGAACTCCTCTGGGTCTCCCACGCGGGTGCAGGGTCCCAAGCCTTTGGGCCTTCCTCCACTGCTTTCCCAGGCCACAAGCAGGGAGCTGAACGGAAAGCGGGTCTGCCAGAACTGGAACCGGTGTCCACATGGGATGCCTGGTGCGCAAGGCGAGGACCTTAACCACCATGCTATCGCCCTGGGCCCTTATTCGGATATTTGTAAAGACACTTGCCTTCCAAATCAAATTGCCAGGGTTTGTTACTTTCATACTTTAATGCATTGTATGGCTTTTTTTTTTAAAGTGGCATTGATAACTCTGTTTTGGATTAAGACAGATGCCTTCAAACTGTATAGAATTGCCTCTTTTTCTCCCTCCTGAAGTACAATTTTCTTTCTATATGCTCTGCTTATATACCCATGTATTAATCAAACACCATTTTATACTTAATTTTTGTCCAAAATGTCGCCTAAAACTTGAACATTCAAGGAGATGGTACCCTCACTAGATACTTTATGGAATAGAGCATCTTAGTGCTCTTGAACATTTGAACTAAACCATTATTCTAAAAAAAAAATTGTAGGAGCCTAACCAAGTATATGATTAAATAAAGTTTTACTGTTGTTCATAAATGATTATTATAATGTATAAGAATGACTAAATCAGAAGACTATGACATTTCTCCTTTTAGTAATCTAATTCTTTGGCATCATTCAAGATGAATATCTGTGATATAGAAATTGAGACAGATTCTTATAATACAGAGTATAAGGCAATTTTGAAACAAATAATTTGTTTTGCAGTTTACTGTCAAAATAGCATTTTTAATTAGCAGGATTACCTACTATTGAATCTGTTTCTACTTCTAAACGTGAAAGCCATATATTAAAATATAAGAAAGCATTTCTAATTTCTAAAATTAATAAAATTCACAGTGAAATTATATAAATACAAGTATCTCCAATGGATTATAAAGGCGCCAGGGAAGTTCTTATAAATTTCACCTGTCCTATCCTTGAAATCAGATATCCACTTACGGCTTAATCACTAATTCTGCAATGTGTCTTTCTGAATTAATTTGCTTTTCTCCAAATTGTTTTTCTAACCTCTTGTACTTTCCATTCTATTCTCATTTTTATTTTTGTTTGTGAGGAATTTCATTTGAAGTAAAAATGTTTTTTTTTTTGTTTGTTTTAGATTATGTTTTCCCAGCAACTGAATGTTAAAATTTCATCAGTGGTGAATGGCTTGGAAGATGCAACGTTTCTCCTGTGTGTGGTTTTGCTACATCTGTCTTTAATGAACTTACGTTTTTCTTCTTCACTTATATACAATTGTATTATATGACTTTTTTGAAAAGAGTTATTTGGGAGGCAGAGTGATGGAGATCACAGGAGAAAGAGAGGAAAAAATGAAGATCTTTCACTATAATTCATTCCCCCAAATTACTGAAATAACTAGTATTTGGCCAGGCTGAAGTTTGAAGCCTACAACACCATCCAGGACACTGTGTCAGTAGCACAGATATAAAGACTTACCCTATGCTCCGTTGCCTTTACAGATGGCAATAGCAGAGAGAAGGGTCAGGAGCAGAATAGTCAATTTCAGAATTTTAGTAGGCACTCCGAAATAGCATGCTGGCATTGCAAACTATGGTCTAACCTACAAGTGAAAGCTCCAAGATTCATTTAATTTGCTTGCTTTCTTTATTTTTTATTTATATAAGGAGAATAAATGTCAAGTATTTCACAAGAAAAGTTTTAAGAGCATAATGATGCTTTCCACCTTGTCCCCATTCCTTCAGACAGTCCAACCTCTCTTGTCTATCACTTCTTTTTTTGTTAATTTTTACAATGACTCACTGTGAATTTACTGCAGAATCACAAGCTGAGCCCTTCACTAAATAAAAACATTAAAAGAGTAGTAAGCAGAAAACTGTTCCTCAAGAATATAGAAAGCAATCTTCCACAATAATAAAATCTCAAAATGTCAATTGTGTTTATATACATTACATTTTACAGTAACTTGCTAGTTGAAAGTGATTTTCTCATCAATGGATATACGTTTTTATGTCTGAACATGCCCCGCAATTATCCTGCTGGAAGAAATGGGATCAATTTGTTGCTCTTGGAATTGTCAAAAAAACAAAAACAAAAACATACCTTTAGAAACGAGCTATTGGTGATGTTGAATCTTGAGGAAGAGTAATTGTTAAGACTTTAAAAAGACAAAAACCATAGAGATTTGGGTCCAAGTTAGGAAAAGAAAATAAAGGTTAATTCAAGGACATAAAATAGATCATTACTTTCCTTGTGTGTGTGTGTCTGAGTGTTTGCAGTAGTTACAGGGTTATGTAAGAGAAAAGGCATTTTGAAGTTTTACAAAGAGTTCTAAAACAACAGAAAAATATTTTAAGAATAAAACGTCCATTGCTCTCTTTTCTTCAAGCATTATTTGCATATACTCATTATACAAGAAACTGCTTGCAAGAAAATATCACTGTTTTATTTACAGAAACAGGCAGTGTGTCTGATACAGCTTAAGGATAAATTTTGTCATAGGCTCACCTTTTTAGTTCTCATTTTTCATATTACTTGTCTTTCCTCTCTTCATCTTCTCTTGGTTATGACTCACACATTTTATGTAAAAAGTGTCATTTCCAATAGCTAGATGCATATTTTGCTCTCTAAGATTTCCTTGAATCTTCCCATCAATCAATTATCAACTACCAACGCGATACTCTGATTTGAAAGATTGTACCAAATTTCACCTGCAAATTGAAAAGAAAGGGCCTGATCTTCTCAAGAGAAGGAAAGCTACATGTTCCTACCTTATGCAGAATGACATTTCATAGACTTCAGCATAAAAATGAGAATGATTGAGACTGCCCGTGTGTTTACACAGAAGCAGTCTCTTTAGTTGCCAGATGCACATGCACTGAGTGTGGTGTGTGGTGGGTGAGCTTCTATAACTCCCGTTCTGTCCTCTAGGTTTGTGGCATTCTTTTCTGTGGAGCTCAGGGATGAAGAGGTCACTACGTCAAGAAGATGGAGTCTAACAGTCAAGGTCACTGGGTTACATGTGGCGAGCAAGATGTCGGTCAAGGACAGAGCCCTGGGCATGAATCAGGGCTAGGTCAATTTGTTTCAAAGAAAGCCTGGTCAGGGCCATTTTGCTCACATACCCCTGACCTATGGAAGGTGGCTTCCACAGTGGTGCTGATAATTTCCCTCCTGGAATTCCTGGCCTGAGGCTATTCCCTGTTTTATATAAGAAACTGAATTTCCCAAAGAAACTGGAACTGCTTAGAAGGAACCCCTGTTGCGTCAGTTTGCCTCTCCTGAACCTGGAGGCTGGATGGCTGGCAGCAGGCTCACTCCTTCTGGCAAAGGGGTACTAGAGGAATCTATGGGGGAGACCCTGCACTTTTCTATGACACTAGCCAGGATATGATATATTTAAGAATTTGATTCTTTACCATGTTCTTCACTGAGAACTATGTTTTATGCTATCGCATTTAACATCATTATCTTTTACATATTCTTTCCTTTACGTACTTTCATTGAGGCTCCACTACAATAAATCTGTATTTCTTTTTTCAATGTGTGTTTATTTATTTGAAAACAATGTGAGAAAGAGAAGGAAGAGAAGTGAGACAGAGATACAGACAGAGAGAAAGAGATGGAATATCCTACCCTCTGATTTAAAATCCAATGCTTGCCACACTGATATGGTCAAGCCACAGCGAGGAGGCTGGTAGACCATCTGGAACTCCCAAATGGGTGCAAAGTGTGCAAGTACTAGGGCTGTGTTCTCCTGCTTTCTCAGGTGCAATAGCAGGGAGCTGACATACAAGTATAGGAATAGAAACTGTCACTCTGCTATAATGGCTTTGCAAGTGGCACCTTAACTCAAACACATTGTATGACAATACTCCTGGGAATGTTTATTTTTACATTGTTATAATTTATTTTTATTTCATGGTGGAATGATAAGAGCACTGGAGTACTTTAAGCTATTGTATGGTCTCATTTGTAGCATATGTAAAAAGCAATGATACAATTTTCAAGACTCCATCATGTTACATCCTAACAGAATGGCAAACAGACCTTCTGCTAGGATGTACTCTAAGTGAATATATGTGCTTATAAAATCAAAGAAATACAGTTTCTTCACACCTTTAAGGTAAATAATTGCAAGAGAGTACATAGTTTAAAGATTTATTTTTATTATTTTTTCATTGGAAAGGCGTATATACAGAGAGGAGAGACAGAGAGGAAGATCTTCCATCCGATGATTCACTCCCCAAGTGAGCGCAACGGGCCGATACTATGCCGATCCGAAGCCAGGAGCCTCTTCTGGGTCTCCCACGCGGGTGCAGTTTCCCAAAGCTTTGGGCTGTCCTCGACTGCTTTCCCAGGTCACGGGCAGGGAGCTGGAAGGGAAGCGGGGCTGCCGGGATTAGAACCGGCGCCCATATGGGATCCCGGGGCGTGCAAGGCCTTTAACCACTTGCGCCACCTCTGGGCCGGAGAGTACGTAGTTTAAATGATGTTCCTTTTTTGATCAGTACGTAAAGCTCATGATGTACATCAAATGTTTAATGATTTTGGATAACTAAATTCAATTTGTGTGATTAAGTAAAAAACAAACAAAAGCTCATTGTATAATCTTCTCTATAAGTTAAATGAATTGTTTATTGCATCCAAATAATTAGCATTAAGGATACTAAACAAAATGAAATGCAACACCTAATTCTGTATCACATGGCTGCACACATCATTGTTTAGCTGCTTATTGAAATCCATCACCTCCCTTGGGTCAGAGTGTCTCCAACACTTTTTAATTTATGTAGCAATTGCTTGTGTAATTAATTTAAATGTGTTGTGTATCAGACTATGATAGAATTCTATGTAAGAATTCCTTGGGGGTAAAACACATTTTCTTCTTTGGTGACATAATGAAGATTCTACTGTTATGCAAATTTAAAGTAAGTTTCTCATTTATTTAAAAAAATACAGATTTTCATCATGAGTAAAAGATTACTGTATCATTCTATAATGTCTGATCAGCCACCAGGAAAAATCAGATTTTAAATATTTTCTACTTTCTGAACTGCCAGTAGTAAATATTTTCTAGCTCAAGTTACTTAGACTTTGTTAATTAGAAAAAGGATGGAGAAAACAGGTTAACAAAAAGAAAAGTAAAGTTAGAGTGCGAGTTTGTTTTTTTATTTGTTTTCTTTTTCATATTTTTAATTTATTTTTCATTTTAATTTTTTAAAATAACCTTATTTAGTTGATTATGGTAAAAAAGGATCAAGGGCTGCAGGAAAGTGGTTAATACCATTGTTTCCCCACTAATATTATTTTTTTCCCTGTATCTAGGGTCAGGGGAGAACCAAAGGGAAAAGCCCCACCCAGCCTTCCCCTATCCCTGGTCCCCGATGTGAGGCACGCTCTGAGGGTGCTGCTCAAGCAGTTTTGATAGTTCAACAACTCTGAATTGCTACCGATGTTGCCATTCCAATCACGATGACATAGAATCCGCTATTCAGAATCCACTGGCTGACATAGCCTCTTCATAGATAAGGTTCCAAAAACAGTAGTTCAGTTGGAGGGATCTCCAAAGAAACTTCATCTGAGATGATCCCAAACCTGATTCTTGTGTGAGTTTGCCGGTACTGGGTCTGACACCATCCATCACCCCAATCAGCTTATGCACATGCTGGTCATTGCAATTGCTGGGTCAGTTCTGTTTCCAGCCCTGTCTTCCACTTGAACCAATGGGTGTTGTAGTCCAGCTTGATCCTATCCACTTCATACTCAGTCCTCATGCAAACCGCTGGGAGCTGCAGCCTAATTGGGGCGACTCCCCATAACCCCCTCCAGGCCTGCTCCCCACCCTGGTTTCCATGCATGCCAGTATGTACCGCAGACTTGTTCAGTCTGTCTCACTTCCCATTCAGTTTTTGTAGTTGTCAATGGGCATTGAAGCCTAGTTCAACCCAACCAATCTACTATCCAGCCCACACACATACTGGCAGGTGCCTTTCTGTCTACCCACCCCTGCTTCTGTCCTGGTTTTCGTGCTCTCCAGTGGGAGTGGTAACCCTGAGAAAGGTGCCCACTATCTTCCTACTAGGCCACTCCAACTTCTGGATTATGCACTCTCCAGCTAGTTCTGGCATTTAACTTAACAGAATTAGCCCCCAGTGCCATCCTCTGCCACCTAATGATGTGGCAAAGCCCAACCAACCCTCACCCATTCTAATTTTTGTTTGCACCAGTTGGAACAGTCAGCCCAATCCGGGCCTTTTCTTGTCTAGCTCACATGAGGCCCACAGGTGTTGTAGCCCTGCTTGGTCTGATCTGCCCCCATCCCAACTCAGGGTCTCCAGTGGGAGTGGTCCAGCAGGGGAACCCACATTCTCCCTGCTGGCTTTGCCTCTTCCCACCCAATTTTCACATGTGCTGTTTGGGTGCTGCAACCACATCTGCTATGGCTCACATCACCTTGGCATTCCTTAATGTGCACTGGTATGTGCCGTAACCAAAAATGGCCTGCTGACACTTTATGCAGCTGCTCAGATTCCTTAGAGTGTTTCAGTAGAGGCAAGAGGAGTAACTGGAGTTATCTATGTAACCATCTTGAGTCACCAGCCGAAACCATTCTCTTTACTCTCAAGCATATTTTTTGCTTGCTGATCCAAGACAGTATGCTTCCTAGTGTGTCACACATGTTCAATCTCAGAAGCAAAAATAGATTGTCCTGCCTTCTCATTCTTTGAGAAGAAGACAGGATAAAAAGGATAGGAAAAAAGAATCAAGGTAAAAAGAGAAAAAAGGAAGAAAAAGAAGGAAGGTAGGGAAAGGAAGGAGAGGAGAAACAAAGATTAGTACAATAGAGAAGATACAATAGTGGCAAAAATCTGACAAGTCATGAACCAGTTCTGCTGCTGCTGCTGTTCACAAAAACACTAACAAACCTGCTGGAACAGGCTTGCTAAAGGATGGAAAAGAGAGAGAATGAGTGGAAGTTAAAGGATGACACTAGTCAATGTATAAAAATTAATAAAAAGAGGAAGAAGTAAATTGAACAATCACACTTTATCATTCTTTAAAGATCTATTTATTTTTTATTGGAAAGTCAGATTTACAGAGAGGAGAGACAGACTGATCTTCTGTCTGCTTGTTCACTCCCAAGTGCCTGCAATGATTGAAGGTACTTCCATGTCTTCCATATGGTTGCAGGGTTCCAAGACTTTGGGCAATCCTTGACTGCTTTCCCAAGCCAAAAGCAGGAAGCTGGATGGAAAGTGGGACAGGAACCCTGGCACATGAAAGCAAGGACTTTAGCCACTAGGATAACGTGCTAGTCCCCAATCATACTTTCAAATCCTGAATTGGGAAACAAGGATTTAAGTCTGAAAGACTGGTTTTAAGACAAAAATAAGCAAATATGAATGACATTAGATTTGCTTACAGGCTGCTGTTTCCTAATCACTGTGATGGGCACTTGACACGTTACTTACCTTAGCTCATCCATGTTGTCTGTTTAGACAAAGTTACATTATGTGGACAAAGACATTATATGTATGGTATTGTGTAAAAATACTTCTGGGTGGGCACTTTGATTCATTTCAAATCCTTTTTTAATAGAAAAATTGTGTGAAATGCTTACACAGATAATACCCCCCCATCACATTCACATTTCAAACATAATAAAAAAAAAACTATTTAGGTAAACTTGTGGATGTTGCTGTAGTTCAGTTTTTAAAGCATTTATTAGAAATGTGTACACGAATCTCGTTGTCAAACCATGACTCGGCTGAGCAGAGTAAATCAGGCAAACACTGTATGTCTGATTGGTTTTCCTGGACACAGGAGCATTATTTTGTTTTGTTTTGTTTTGTTTTCTTGGTAAAGGGATAACAACCACCTCGCTGTCCCAGTTTGATCTTTGAGAAATAATTTCATAAAGTTACTGTTGATAAGTGATATGATTTTATGGTAGCATTATGAAATGATAGGTAATTGGTATTTTGGAAAACAAATATCACACAAACATTCTCTAATTCAATTTTGTATGTTGCTAGCCTTAAAAAGTAAAATCCTATTATTTGCAATAAAATGGATGGAACTGGATGATATCATGTTAACTGAAATAAGCCAGACACATAAATACAACCAGAACAGGTTGCCTTATATGTAGCAGCTACATATTCAATAAAATGGAACTCAACTTTAGCACAGAATGTTAATCACTAGAGTTTGAGAGGTGTGGGAATGCAATGACTTTAGAAATAGGGAAAACAGTGTAGTTTATTAAAGTGATACATTTATTTGAAATTGTGGTGAAAGTAAAAGGAGAATTCATTTTATTGTCACTTCACAATTTTCAATTTATACATTTATAATTAATATTAAAATAGAACTAAGCATTGATAATTGAGCATTTTCAGTAGAGGCTTTTAGAAGCTAATCGTCATAGTAATTATGTGTTGATTTATTTCATTTGAAATATAAAGAGTTTGTAGGCAAAGGCATTCAAACTTTACCTTCACTCCTATGGTCCAATCCAAAAAAATGCTCCCAAAACTGAGGTAGAGCCATATAAGACCTAAAGTAATGAACCCAAGCTGAGTCTCCCATATGGATGACACAGTCCAACTATTTGGGCCATCATGGGTTGCTTCCCTTGGCCTGCGCTAGCAGGATTCCCATGAATGCACACCAGTGCGGGTTGTAGGTGTCCCGAACAGTGTCTGATTTCAAACTATAAAATTCCTTTCCATTAATATTTTTTAAATAAAAAGAATGCAACAATAATGGTTTAGAATTAATATGGCCTAAGAATTTATGAATCAAATTCACAAGTGCTCCATCAAGCACAGGGAAATAATATTCATACATTTAATTGTGTAATACTTATTGTTGAGGAACTATATTATGGATGGAAGTAAAAAGATAACATTTGTGAAAATACTGTAGTTGAATTATTTACATGCCTCAATGTAAAAAACAAGGAAATGTGAGCATAGCATACTATGTTATGCTTTTTTGAACTTAATGATTTTGACAACCACAGAGGGAATGATTTCCTTTATTAAAATCTCACATCAGCAAAATATTTGCAGGGAGAGGAAAATTATTTGTGGTAGGTTTTAATTTTGTTTTGAAATTAAAAGAAAAAATACGGACTTAAAAATTGCACCTTAACAATATCATCAATTATTAAAATTAGAGCCAGATACTTACATACATAAATAGACATTAGGAATAATTTTCCTTTGCTATTTATGTGTTTAGCCAATAAAACATTTTATTTTATTTTAATGTGGTGAGCATGCATTTTAATTGATTAACATTTAAAACATTTTATGAGGAATATATGTTGCAATCATACTACGGCATTCCAGAAACAGTATATGAAATGATGTAATTTTGTGTCCTCCTTATAAAGTCAAAGTCAATAATGTTTGGATATATTTTATGGGATTGGCAGTCTAGGACCTGAAATTTTCATTGAAACCTGGAAACCAGTTTTGGAACCTAGGTGAAGCCTGGCTTGCTTCCAGTTGACTCATAAACTTCAAATTATCATTTTGTTTACCAAGGCCGTAACAGGAGAGTGGAAATTACTTTGCACACGCCCTTTAAGCTGTCATCATTCTTGATTTGTATACTTGATTCTTGATTTTGACTGTCATAGATCTTCACCATAATGTTAATTTTTTTATGGATTATTCATTTTAAAATTTTACGTGAAAAACAGTGAGTGAGAGAAGGCGATACAGATTGATGTTTGAGAGAGAGATGAAAAAGAGGGGGTTTGGCAAATGTTCCATCTGCTGGCAACTCCTCCAATTCCTAGCATAACCAGGACTGGGCAGTTATTCCAGGGACTCAGAAACCAAATCCAATGCTAACACTTGAGCTATAATCTTTGCCTCTCGGGTCATCACTAACAAGGAACAGGATAAGAAGCAGACTGGACTGCAATACAGGCTCTCTCCCATGAGATGCAAGCCTTCCAATCAGTTTCTTTCTGGTTGGCAACACAACAACAACAACAACAACACACTTTGTAATGATTTTTAACAGTTTTATTGAGATACTTACCAAATACGCAATCAATACAATATATGTAACAAAATATGTCAAAGGCTCTTAATATGCTCAGAAATGTGCAACCTTTACTTAAAACGTTCTAGAACATCTCACCACCCTAAGTGGGGAAGCCTCCATACCAATTACTAGTCACTTTCCACTTCCACTTTCACCCATTCTCCACCCACACCAACCAGATCCAAAGTAATCAATTTCCTACTTCTTTTCATTTCATATGTATCTGTTTTATACATTCAATAATACCCCTATCTTTCTGCAATGATAAAATCTTTGAACATGAAAAGTGTATGTTAAAATATTTTCAAACAAATTTTCCACATATTTTGGCCCACTGGATATTTATTTTGACATTCTTAGTCAGAGTTTTGAGTTACTTCAGTGATGAACTGGAGTTTAATTTTAAGGAAAAAAAAATGTTTGTCCTACTTATTTCAATACTTGGGAGTAATTTGGCGTATTTTAACACAGAGTTAAGTGTCCTGACTTTCTTCAAAATGTTATTTGTAGTGACTGTCATTCTGTATAATTGGATATTTCATATAAAAAATATCAATAAGCTCTTCCTACACACGCTTGCTTTTCATAAATGCAAGCAAAGTAATTATTTTTCTTTGCATTGTATAATGACTTTTTAAAATAGATGAATATAAATTATATGGATAAATGTTATATTCTATTTCTAAATATATTACCAATTAGCTAAACATTAAAATGATCATATAGTAGTAGAATAAGTGAAACAAAAAACATGCTCTGTGGTCCCTTAAGACCTTATAAACTGACCAATTTTTCAAAATAATAAAAAATATAATTCACAGTATTCCTATTAATTTCAAGAAGCCTGCACTTCTTACCTATGCCAGCTTGTTTTAATGAAGTAATTAATCTACAATGACAAAGTTCTTCACAAGGCAGCTAAGTAATACACATTTCAAAAAAACTTATGTTTTTATTCTATTTCAGTACTCCAATTTACCACTTATCAAGCAAATTTAAATGAGTTTCTTTTTCACTTCTGTGCTCAAATAAACCGGGAACAGAGTTTATTTTACCAGAGTCCAGTGGATGTCCTCAATATGGAATGATCCCAAACTCTTAATGAGATGATTTTCTGTAAAATGTTTTTGGTGATGATTATTATTGAGGTTGAACATCATTCAATACACTCAGTAGAGTTCTGATGTTTGCATTCTGTTAATACTCACAGTTTTCCAACATAATTTTTACAATTTTCTTTCCTTGATGACATGTCAGGAATCTATTTTCATTATATGCATTGTAGATATATTCTCTCACTGGTAGGTCTTGTTTTGATTTTTAGATTGTATTTTCTTAATTAAGCACTGGCTGTGCTTATTGGTCATTATATGTTTGCTGATTTTCTGTTATTTCTTTTTATGTCATTAATTTAACTGAAGCACAATTAACACGCAGAAACTAAAGCATGTTTAGTGTATACAATTTGATGATTTGGGACATTTAATTTTCTGTATCATAAAGCTAAAAAGTTGACTGTCTGCTCCAAACAAATTTCTTGTGTTTAGTTATCACATTTTTTGCTATTACTTTATTTAATTTTTGTGGTTGAACACTTATTAATATCTGATTAGAAGACTTAAATTGACTACAATATTCACAATATAATTTTTTTTCTGTAAGCATTGCATTATGCATGAGATCTAACTAAAAACATCATATTGCATAATTTACACTTTAAAGTCATTGCAGAGTTTATAATACCTGCGATTTCTCATTTATCGATTAACAACTAGCATTCTATTTCTATGTTTCCTTTCATATTTCTATGAATTAAAGAAACAGTAGTCCATCTGCAATAGGTTTATTTCAGTGAGTACAGTATCCTTAATATTCATTTATAGTATGCCAAATCGCAGACTTCTTTATCTAAGGCTGAAATATTTCATTAGTGTATATGACTTAAAAGGTTTATGGGAAATGAAATTAAAAGCAATCTTGACAACAAATGGAACAGCTGGACCTGAAGCACACACACAGACAAGAGCCCCTGCAGTTCAGTCTCTAACCTGCTACGCCAGTGCCTTCTTTGTACCCTTCTGAAAGATACACATATTTTTTTTCCTCGCTCTCTGTTGTTAATTGTCCTCAGTTGTTTATTATGATACTGGCTTTAATTAGTGGAGACTTGTAATATATTTGTGGTCATGACATATGGTGCTTCCAGCTTTATTGGCTGTTTTCAAGATTGCTTTGACTAGGATTCTTTCCCACTTAGGTACATCTTCCATTTTGAATCAAAACATTATGGTTTGTCATATAACATCTTTAATCACCTTGGTTAAGTTTACTTCAAGCATATGATTTCAAGTTCAAGACAGAAATATTCATGACTTGCAAGATATTTACCATCCACACTCCCTCTATCTACATATACAAACCCTCCTCATTATCTGCATACTTTTCATTTGTTAGAATCACAGATTTTATACTTGGTAAACCTAACCTCATGTTGTTATTATCCAAAATCCATGACTTACATGAGAGTTAATCCTCGGTGTTGTAAAACCCATTGGCTTGAAAAAGCATTACTAATATATAATCACCATTATAACCTTATGCAGACATATTTACTACCTTGAATATCTTCTGTACTCTGACCTTTCAACCTGCATCCTACTTTAACACTTAAAACAGTTCATCAATTTAGTATTTCCAGGGTATTTTTTCTCCTCCTAAAGCTCATACAGATACATCTGGATGCAGCTTTTTAAATGGATTTAACTGACAGAAAAACAGGCACTTTAGGTTTTTCATATATATCATGCCTTAATTGTTCACTTAGTTTTAGAGGAGAGTTGTATCCTATTATCTGGAAACACTGAAGCTCATTTATCTTTGCATGGACAGAAAGATTATCTTGATTGCTTTCAAAGTTTGAGAATTATGGATAAAACTCCACTGCCGGAGACCAGCTCCAGCTGACTGAGAGCTTGCAAAAGATGCAAGGATCGGCGAGACGATAGGAAGAAGAGATAAGACACGGACCACTATGGCATGATGCTCATAATGGACAACTCAGAAACGTTGCCTTCTTTATTTATACACAAATCATCACAAGCTTTTGCACAATATCCAATTGTTTCATTTTTACTTCATGGTTAAGAGAATACAAAAAACAACCCTAAGGAAAATATTTTCAACAAACCATTACTCATTGAAACCTGCAGTCACCTGGCTGAAGCCAGGAACTCCATGGTTGACAGCGCATGTGGTTACATAGTGACAAGTGGTTTACTTATACTCAAAATCAATTTTTACCAAACACAAACTAACTAATATTGTTTGAAACATTATGAGTACAGAATTAAAAGATCATAAATAAAAGAATTTTTCAAAAGCATATAACATAGATTATTTGCTAATTCTTTTAATTAAATCATGCATTAATTACGGTCACCTTCACCTAGCGCTGATTCAATTATTTTTTGTTCTTTTGTTAAAGGGCAGTGAAAGGGATCAAGGAAACTCAGCCCGTCTACAAACAGAGCGCTTTTACAAGAAGCTGCCTTTTTTCTTTATAAACTGTTTTCTTTCCCTAAAAATAAGTGCCAATATAAGATAGAGATTGTTAGCTATGTTGAGGGGGTTCACATTTGTTTCCCTTTAGAAAATGCCCCATATACTTTTGCTTTCTTGTGGTAAGAAACTAAAATGCATCATATCATGTGTTATAACAGTTTGAGGCACATGGTAAACAAAGTCTTTGTACCTCCACAATTGCCATCTGTTCCAAGATATTATCAAGCCATTTCTTAAGAAAAACATTACTTATATTAGGGTAAACTTCAGGACAAAAATGGGCACATAACAAGATGTTTGAAAACGTTGTAGGCTCAATTGTACTATTCTATACTTTTTGCTGTGTGTCATAGCCTTACATTACTTATGCCTTACAAAAAGGTGTTTTTATCATGACATGATTGATCAATTTGAGGTGTCATACCAGTTACAGGAATCATTTCACATTAGCAGAAAAACAACAACAACACCTTCAGGAGAATTCTATGAAACATCAGAGAGGTGATTGAGTGTCCATACAATGGGGTGAGGCAGCAAGGAGGTGAGCAGAGACATTCTGTGGAGCCTTGCGATGCAGTCAGAAACTCCGTGTAGCCTTGCTAACTGAGGAATGGTGGTCATCACACACCCATGCCATCCGATCCAACTGCACGGCTCCCCACACTCCACATTTCTTTGTAATGTTTTTTTTTTTGTGTGTATGTAGCTTCAATTTAGTTGTGAAAATCCAAGAAGTTTAATTATTTCATCATATCATATAAGTAATATTTTAGCAAGAAACCATACAATTGTATTACAAAATAACTATATCACTTGTTATCTAATAAGCACGATGAAAAATTTCTGAGACTCCACATACTCAACATAGCTTGAATAAAATAAATAAACATTAGTTTATTTTGATATACATGCAGTGATATCAAACTGATGTCTCTATTCTGCCTTCCTTGTTGACATATGTAGCATCCTTTCTTGTGTTAGTGTGCCATCTGTATGTCTAATATGATACATATTTGTATATTAAGTTTTTTGACTTATTGTTTACTTTGGTACCTTCTTATCTTTTAATTGTAAGACTCATATGAAAACACATCCCGGAGTAATATTATACTCACCAAAAAATCAGGAACTATTAATATGAAGATTTCTTACATACCCATCATCCTAATGCAGTATTGAAAGGATTAGCAAGAGTAATTATACTACAAACAAAATAAACGACATCAAATTTTAAAAGAGGAAAGAAAAAAATCCATGTTTGAAGATGAAATGATTTGTACATGGAAAGACTAAACACACACACAAATATTTGGACTAAGAAATTTTATAAATCCATAGAATGACAAATCAACATATAAAAATAACAATTATGCACATATAATTGTATTGATGATAAAAATCAAGAAAGCAATCACATTTATTATAGATTTATAAATATGTAAACATTATGAAAATGTTTTTAGCCAAAGGAGTTAAAATATAAACTCTATATCACTTATTCATGAATTGTATTAATATTTTTAAAATGTCAATGCTACCTAAACAAACCACATAATCAGTACCTTTCAAACTATCAATAATGTTCTTCATAGAATTAGACAAGCAAATTTAAAATTAATATAGAACCATAAAATATAGATGGTAGTCAAAACAATCCTGAGTAAAAAAATAGTGAAGAAAAAAAAATCACAATATTTGACTTTAAAACTTAACACAAGACTGTATACAGAACTATAGTAATTTAAAAAACATGGTAGTGTCAAGAAATAAACATGAAATCATGAAATAGAATAAAAAAACCCAGAAATTTTTCCATGGACATACTTCCAATTGATTTCTGACATGAGTGCCAAGAACATTTGTTAGAGACAAAACAGTCTTTTCAATAAATTTAAATACATTTAAATAAATATTGAAACATTCTGTTTCAATAAAGAAATAGGCAAAGCTGAATAAACACATGCAATAAAGTGAAATTTGATCCTTACTTTTTAATCATATATAAACATAAACTCATTACACATCACTGCCTTAATGAAGAAAATATAAGGAAAATACTTCAAGATACTGATCTAGGCAACACTTTTTGTGAAAAAGACCACTCAAGTGCAGGAAACAGAAGCAAAACTAGACAAACGGGATTACCTGTAACTCAGTTATCTTTAGCTTATGGGATAATCAATATAGTGAAGATATTTCCAAGAAAACAGGAGAATGTATTTATGACAATAATCTGACAAGAGATTAATATCTAAAACAGCAGAAACTGAAAAATCTCAACTGCAACAAGCTAAGCAATGCAATTAACAAAGGAGTGAAAGAGCAAATAAAGAGTTTAAAAATGAATAAATATGAATGGTTAATAAATGTATGAAAAAGTATTCAATATCACTAGCTGTTGGGATAAATGCAGCCTTTAAGAGAGTTTATTCCACCCTGTTAACAATAGCTATGAAACACACAAGTTAGAAGAAAAAAGATTGACACCATTTCTTCAATTCAAAATTTAAAGAAATGTCAAAATTTACCATTTTTGTATTGTGTGTATTTGCAAAATGATATTAAAGACATTTGACGAAGGTCCATAATATACGCTAGAAGAATGTCCGCACTTGCTTTTCGGTACTATTAATACCAACAATAAGTGACAAGTCCCACGGTGATATTGTTAGCAGCACGTTCATCTGAAGACCAGACCAGTTCCAGCCCAGGCTAATTTTCTCTATAAAGTCATTCAATTTGTGCTCATTCACAAAGGTTATTTTTCCAACAAATTCAAAATGCTACACATAGTTAGCTCATTTGCTTTCAAAATATGATCTACAATATGCTACACACACACACACATTTATTTCATCCTTCCTTCAGTTTGTGTGTCTGCATTACAAATGAAAAAGCATTAACAAGATACATTGATTCTGTAATATATTAGTGCAAGAGTTTAAATTGTTATAATTACATACATTGGTGTGACACTAAACTAAATCTTCACTAAAATAAAGAACGCACAACTGGCAAATTTTGCTTGAATCAAAACATTGTTTGGGGCTTTCAACAGTAAACTTTATGGAACCATTGATTCTTCTGTCAATTATATATTTAGTCATGTGTAGTTCTTATTATCTAAAGAAGTAAAATAGTGAATACAAGTCTTCAAATTCTATTTATTTATTTACTGCATGAATGAGAAGGAAAACTTACAGTGTTAACCAAAAGTCAATTTGGTGGTAGTAGATTTTGATCTGATATGAAGGTTTTGGAGATTTTAAAACTTACATACTCAATAAAATAGATTAAAAATTTGAATTTCTAGAGGTTTTTATATAAAATACAAATAAGATTCTGATTCCCTCCCATGTACTTTTGTGGTCAGTAGCATCTCCCTAGCTAATTTCTATATATGTATTTTCTGATAGCTGCCAGGAGAGTAGTTAAACTCTTAGAGCAGCTTTTCAGTGGGGCTATGAGATTAAAGTTACTGTGTAATGGAGTGTGTTACCATTTGCCATATGATAAGATAGCCTGTCTGTCAGCCAGGGAGCAGTATAAAGTTATATATAGGTCAAATGAGCCAAAAAGAGCAAAGAAAGATGAATTATATAGCATGTGTCAAAAATAGAAATTATCAAATTATTTCAGATATTCGACAATTCTTTCATCATTTGTCTTCAATCTGCTAATGAATTTTATTGTGTGCTTTTCAATTTCATTAAGAGAAATGTGTTTCAATGATATGAATTTTTCCTCATGAATCAATATTAGGAAATAGAAATCTTAACTCTACACAGGATTTCAGAGACAGAAAGAGAGTCAGTACAAGAAAAAAAGGAACAGATTGCTCCAAATACCTGCAAGAAGCAAGGTTAGACCAGGCTGAAGCCCGAGGCCCAGAATACCCAGTGGATCTCTAGTTGTGTGTGGCAGTGATCCAATTAGTTTTGTTTGTTTGTTTCCTTGAAATTTTATTTAGTTTTAAAGATTCACTGAGGTATGCAGATGCAGTTTCAAGGACGTAATAATATGCCCTTGCTTTCTCCCTTCCTCCTTCCCACTCATCCTTCCCTTTTCCACTGTACTTCCATTTCTTGAAATGTCTTAGCTAAAGCTATTACACACTCAATACTTACTACTTAAGACGTTTAGATGTATAAAAGAAAAATATACTCATATGTCTTTTCAGAGGCGGCTTTACTTTTCTATTACCTCTTTCCGTTTCAAATATTTTGTTAAAAATTTAAAATACACTCTATAAATAATGCAAGGTGCAGAAACAAAACTTTCAACTGTATTCCACCTAAATTTTTATCATGCCTAAAAGAAAGTCTATGAACACTGTCAGGATTAAGAACTGGTCACTAGGTGAGGAACCTGTTTAATTTCAGATCACATTTTAGATTTGGGAATGGCTGTAGAGTTGATATCTGAAACACGTTCTAAAAGTAAACAGTTATTTTGTAATTTTAACAAACTCATGCTTAGAATAGTAAGTTATGGGCTGACATGAAGGCCGAAGTGACTAAATCCTTGCCTTGCATGCTCTGGGATCCCATATGAGTGCCATTTCATGCCCTGGTTGCACTGCTTCCCATCCACCTTGCTGCGGTGGCCTTGGAAAGCAGTAAAAGATGACCCAATGCCCTGGGGGACTGCACCTGCGTGGGATACCCAGAAGAAGCTCCTGGTTCCTGGCTTCAGGAGCTGCGGCCACTTGGAGAATGAACCGGTAGATGCATCATCTTTGTCTCTCCTACTCTCTGTATATTAGTCTTTCCAATTTAAATAAATACATATTTTAAAATAAAAAGAAAGAATACTGAGTCATAACTTTCCCTAAGATCCTCCATACACTGCTTCTAGGAATTTCAATTAATACAGCCAAATTGGATAATTACTGGCTCTTTCATTTTTGTGATATGAACTTCAAAAAGATTCTGTTTGTATATACAATGAAGCCTCAAAGCATAGGTTTATTTTAGTTTTTGTAATATCTAATTGAAAGAAGTTTCTGTATTAATCCACTGAAAAATACTGAAGTGAAATAGAATAATGCTTTCTAAAACTGAAATGAGTGCTGTTGACAGATGACAAGAGTCATGATTTAATTCCACATAGTTTTTCTCTATCAGGTATCATAGGGAGACAGAGTATAATTGGAATATGCAGAGTGCAGTGTGCAAACTCTTCTACTTTAGTCTTGATGCTATCATTTTATGGTCATCATATGAGAAGTTAGTGTTTCTTTGCATATCCTCACAGAAAAATCAAGGTTAATAAACTATTTTGCATTATGAAGATGAGTATATATCTTATATGAACATTATGTTTCAATATATATGTTTGCTGCTTTACCAGTGGCACATTAGCAGGGGGCTGGGCAGTAAGCAGAACCACAGAGACTTTACCTGGTGTCTGTATGGCATGTCAACACTGCAATTTATTGTTTAACCCATGATCGCACAATGATAACCATATAGAATCTTTTAAGCATTACATTAATAATTTTAGCTTTCAGGTCAAAATATGCATTTAAATTATATTGATTGAACATTTCAGTTAAGGTGAGAGAATAAAGCTAAGCTACAGTGAACAAGCTGAAAAAAAAAAAAAAAGGTATTTGTTTTCAAATCCTTAAGCTTGAAATTCACTATTGAATTTGTCATCTGACTTCCGTAAACTTAACGCATTGTTGAACAAGTCATCTGACCTCAAACTTTTTTTCCATTAAAAACAAGCATAAAGCAGCTTAGCTCAAGAATTGAAAGCAGTAGTTTATGAGAAAGAGATTTGTAAACCCTAAATCCTCACATATTGCAGTTATTATTTTAATGTTAATATATATACAAAGACAAGCTCAATATCACCAGAATAAAAGGATTACTATTGCAAGAAAAATAAAATCTTGCTGATATTTTAGATGCTGCCAGATTATTGAGGTTTAGAAAAAAAGATTCAAATTTGGGACTCAAAAAAATCAGTGCATAAGCTCTCCTTTCAGGAAATAACTGAAAAATAATATTCTGAATTATAATTGTTCTCATAACCTAGAATTTCTGTAGTATTATATGCCTGATATGTTTCTGTGTGCTTTACATATATAAATGCTTAATTCTGCACAGCTATATAAAATCATTTTTACTCTAGTGCTATAGAATAATATATATCTCTGAATCTAAGGAAGATTAACTCATTTAACGAGGAAAAGAAACATTCTGAGTAAAACATCTAAGGTCTAAGTAAACAGTGATGATTTTAATCACCATGCTAAGATTATACTTTATGATGTAATTCTTTCCAATAGATAACCAATACAGACAAGGAAAATTGGTAGGAAAAAAACAAGCTTATGACAAAAACATAAGCATACATGCTTAGATTAAAATAAAATAATTAAGTCAGAATAAATCAGGAATTAAAGAAATGATGAACAGAAGTAAGTAAATGCAGCTGCCTTACTGGCATTTAACTTAATCCTTGTTGTTGATTCATACCAGTTATTCCAAATAATAGATCATTCTAGTAGTCCTATTTGATGATGAAAGGAAGTTTTTGCAGTAAGAAGGTCTTATTTTCTCCATCATAATTATGTACTCCTTCAGAAGGACCGGCTTGTATCTTAAAGCCTTGGAAGAGAGTTAACTTCTAGGTGTATTTTTTTTTTTTAATTAGGGAAAATGCTATTATAAAATGAAAAGTATGTCAGAGTAAAGCACTCATACCCTAAAATACTGAAGGCTAACTCTAGCTTCTTAAGGTTGTAAGGGAAATTACACATCAAAATTTCCTTAAATGTAATTTTTTACTCTCAGGTTTTATCATGAAATCTTTTTTAGACATTTGTACCTAAAAATGTGTATTTAGCAAAGGACCAGAAGTGTGGTAAAGGAACTCCTGGGAAGAAATTTAAACTGTTAAGATAAAAATGAATAAAATTTAATTGGTATTTTAACATTTTAAAAATTAATGTGGGAAAGTGATAAATATTGTCCAGACATTTAACTTGGGAAATGTTGCTGTGTTCAGTTAAATTGAAAAAATATTTAGATATACACTTCTAGTATGGGAAAAGAAAACTTGACTAATGGAAGAATTTGTTGGAAATAGAGAGTCATATAGCCATGCAGAAACATGTTTTATAAGAGACTATGAATTCTGGTAAGAATCTAGTTTAACATTTGCTAGAAGGCAAGATGATGATCTAAGGTATAGACTGGTTAAAACTAGCAGAATCATTAGCCACGGTGAAGCACAGAAGCAGAGATCAGGAAATAATAGGGGACATGTTGATTGCAGAGGGGTACCTGGAGACCTTTGGACCTTTGGAGACCTTTGGAAGTAGTGGAGACAACGGAGCAGTGATGCAACGACCAGATAATTCAACAGCAGTTGGTGAGCAACAATCCAAGCTCCAGTGGCAGCCAGAGCTCCAGAAGCAGCCAACTGGTTACGGAAATTCACTGGAAGCACAGCAGGTAAAGAAAAGGATAGACCTTCCTGTCCTACTGATTAGTTTGATCCAACCAGGAGCAGAGACAAACCAGCAGTCCAGGGGGCAGTGCAGAAATAGGGTAGGTCTCAGAGCCCAGAACCCCACCAGTGCTGTGCATGCTCTAAGCTTGGAGAAAAACCACAGCCCTGCTTCCCATCCAGCTCCCTGAGTGTAGCCTGGAAAGGCTTCCAATACAGCCCAAAGCCTTGGGACCCTGCACCCGTGTGGGAGACCTGGAAAGTTCCTGGTTCCCGGCTTCGGATCGGCCCAGTTCAGGCCTTTGTGCACACTTGGGGAGTGAATCATCAGAGGGAAGATCTTCCTCTCTGTCTCTCCTCTCTGTATAGCTGATTTGCCAATAAAAACTAAAAATGAATCTTTTAAAAAAGACATTGTTGGGCCCAGCGCGGTGGCGCAAGTGGTTAAGGTCCTCACCTTGCACGCCCGGGATCCCATATGGGTGCCTGTTCTATCCCGGCAGCCCCGCTTCCCTTCCAGCTCCCTGCCTGTGGCCCGGGAAAGCAGTAAAGGATGGCCCAAGGCTTTGGGACCCTGCACCCGCGTGGGAGACCCAGAAGAGGCCCCTGGCTTCGGATCGGCATAGCATTGGCCGTTGCACTCACTTGGGGAATGAATCATCGAACGGAAGATCTTCCTCTCTGTCTCTCCTCTCTGTATATCTGCCTTTCCAATAAAAAATAATAAAAAAATAAATCTTAAAAAAAAAGACATTGTTTATGACATCATTTGCCAATAGTAAGTGTTTGTGGCTCTTAAAACTACTAACAGTCCTCCGTGTGATCTGATAGCCCTTCCACAGCCACTGGATTTTGCTTGTGTACATCAAATTATCTGAATTCCACTAGAATGAAGTTGTGGGTCATATAACTCAAGAAATGCAAGGGTAAAAAAGGCAACTAGTATAATGCTAAATTAATCAAAGATAATCCAGCATTAGTAGTGAGTCATGTGATGAGTTACAGGCAGTCAATGGATAAAATTATGAAAACAATGAGTTAAGTAGCAAAATTGCAGACAGATGATAAGATGAATTAATAATAATAGAGTTAATATTTGCCATCTAGCTGGCATTTGGTAGCATGTACAATGGGTCATGAACTTTGCACACCACACATACAGAATAGGCCTTTCTTTAACATGTATTAATCAAGTGCTTCCTATGTGTAGAAACTCTTTTTTTAAAGATTTATTCATTTTAATGGCTAAGTCAGATATAAAGAGAGGAGAAAAGACAGGGAGGAAGACCTTTCGTTTGCAGATTCACTTTGCAAGAGGCCACAACAGCTAGAGCTTAGCTATCCAAAGCTAGGAGCCTGGAGCTTCCTTCCACATGGGTACATGACCCCAAGGCTTTGGGTCTTCTTCAGCTGCCGTCTCAGGCCACGAGCAGGGAACTGGATGAGCAGTAGGGTTGCCGGGATTAGAACCTTTGTCCATATGGGATCCCAACACATGCAAGGCTAGGAGTTTGGTCGCTAGAGTGTCTAGCCAGGCCCAGTCAGAAAGAGTTTTAAAGGAATTAAACTATATACCAATTTAAGCTTCTCATATCTCTATGATGACATGCTTAAATCTGTCATGTAAGTGGAGAAATTGAGCTTATTTGAGCCATAGTTCAGGCAGAGTTATGGTTAAGACCCACGTAATTTAACTCCTAATGCTATGCTTCAAAATCCTACAACATGGTGCCCCCTATACTGAATTCAAGCAACTATCATCTTTATAACACAGGTATTCATTTTTTATTCATTAAATGAGAAAATTGAGGACCAGAGAAATTGAATAATTAGCCAAATGTGATTCACATACTAAGTTATATGCATCATTTTGACATAATTTTACAGCTACAGAATTTGGTTGCCAATTCATTATAGCTAACCAGGGGAAATTTTGAAATAATTTGAAACTGTCAAAAAATACAAGAAGAGTGTATTTGAGCACTACTCTCAGACATGAATATCATGGCAAAATTGGCAAAGGGCTTTTGTCTTTGTCATGGTGTTGAAACTTTCAAATTTTACTTGGCATATAAGAAATGAAACATTACCACTGCAATTCTGGAAATAATGGTTAGCATGCTACATTAGAGGCATAAATGATACTGAAAAAGAAATTTAACAGAAAAAGAACTAATCCCATCAGCCTTTATGAATACCCAATATCATTTTCCATGAAGGTAAAGCTACAACAAGTGCCATACTCTGAAAACAGACTAGTTATTACCACCCTTCCTCACCCTCCTAAAATCCTAACAGTTCCCTAAATATCGTTAGATATATTCATCTATTTTTTATTCTCACATGTTTTTTTTTCCTGATCTAACTTTCATTATGCATTCTCTATTTACTTAAAAACACCCCCTTGTTTACTCTCCTACTATTTCGTCAATGTGTCTTCCAGTCTATTGATCAATGAGATACATCTTTCCAAATACTCTAGAAATGACCAAGGATAACTGGGCTTGGAACTCATGATCAAACTTTCCTTACTTCTTAAGGTCTCTTCAGTATCATTACCTTCACACATGTATCTCTGAATTGTACCTTATTATTCTTGAGTATCTATTAGTAATCTAGATATTAGACTCAAAATCAACATCAGAGTTCTCTATCATTCTGAATAAGCTGATGTGTTGCATTCAAGTCTAATTTAGTTGGCTAGACCCAGGATATCACACAATCATAACATTATTTGAAACCCCATTTTAATATCCTAAATTACAATTTACAACATGAATGCCGCTTCAGAACTGCACCTGTCATCGATCCAACAGATGTGTAGACGGTAATCCACAATCATCACATATTCTACTTTTGGTCACCATTTACATACTACTCATTCAAGCTGTCTATTTTATTAGCCTTCAGTTTTCATACTGCATTTCCTTAATAGTTGAGGTTGTAAAAAAACAATTATTATGACCTCCTAAATTCTTTTATACTGCATCTCTCTACACTGCATAAACAATGGTATCATTTATTGCAATATATCTCCATCTGTAGTCAGTTTAACACCCCTGATTTTTTTTTTCTTTTGATTGTGGCAAGTGTCAGCTAAAAAAAAACAGGTAATATATGTGTAAAACTTATACTCTATATGGTCTCTGTCACAGCTGTATCATTCTGATGCTATAGGGTAAAATACACCACAGAAAATGAATAAAGCAACAAGTGTATCTGGTTGTTGTTGTCGCTGTTGCATCTTCATTAACAAAACATGTAGAAAGAGGAAACCCGCAGGTGCTTTGTCCTTGTTTTGAGAACAGAGGTCGAAATCCTTACCACTTCTTCTGAGTTTCAGCTGCCTTGCTAATATTCCATATGCTGTGTTTCAAGTCTGCAGCAATCTTCCTAAAGATAGTTACTATTCCAATTTTAAAATTTCTGGCAGAAGACTATCAGGCTCCTACACCAGACAGTATGGTGATTTGCACTTAGGACACTTTCTTTTAATTTGGATTCATTCTTTTTTTTTTTTTTACTTTTTAAATTGTTAAACATAATACTTCAGCAACAGTCACAACTCCAACATTATACTAAGCGTGCCATGGTATTGTACGCACAGGCAACGGTAGAAAAATCTAGCATCTTGCTGAATAGGTGACTCTTTTCATTAAATTTTCCTTTTACCAGTTCCTATAAACATCAGAGTATGAAAGGTGTATGTCTCCCGTTTATTTATTTATGTTTTTTAGTTTCAGTGTTTTTAACAACAAAAAGTCAAAACAATGTTTTTAGAGAAAAAAGTTAATTATATTGCTCATTTAACTACCATAAGATTACCACCTTCCCACCTCACTCCCAGATTCACTTCTACCAACTATTATGTCTGATGTATTCTCTAGAGCATATTCAGACAGTGTAGCAAATTACGTTTGATTAGATTGTCTTTGTGGATATGTGGCTGCCTACCAATACAGATGAGAATAAAGTCGCAATTCCGTAGCTGCAAGTTTTTTTGTGTTGTGTTTACTGGATTCCATTCAAGCCTAATCTTTCCTTTTAATTTTTATGGCTTTTAATTACACTGACAGAGTTTCATAGTTTCAGTCTTTTTATGTCAATGCTTGTGCATCTGCTCTTCAACAGGTCTACAATACTGCTCACTCTCTCACATTAAAACGCAGTATTTGTGGTGCAGCCAGTGTGCTACTGTAAAAAGTACTAGTAAATTATGCATCAACTAACATATCTCTCATTTGACCCCTGCTTTTACTTTCAAATTATGTGCTTCTTATTGTCATCACAAAAGTAAAACAACTGTCATTTTTGGAATTAAAAGATAGCTTTTGAAATATAAAATATAGTAATTTGTTTGATCACTTCATATGGAACTATACCTTTTAAGAGATGAAAGTGACAAATTAAAGACCTGGTTTTTATGAGGATTATAATGCTGATTGTGTCTGCCTCAAGCAGTTTGTACATGTTATAACTGAGATGTATATACTTCTTTAATATCCTACTAGTCAGATTCATCACTCCCTCACATAGCTTTACAGAAAATTTTCAACTGTTAGGTAGATTTTTATGTGAGGTTTTGAATCTTTCCAGTCTCTTGCTTTTTAGAGATCAGAAAAAAAATTATTATAACACATAATCATTCTTATTGAAATTTATTTTATTACCTTTAAAGCTACTTTTCTTCAGACTCTTTTCATGGTTACCTGGATACGAGATTGCTTATATTAAAATATTCTATCTAGGTGAGAAGTTTACTTGAATATTGTACAGATGAAAATGTCAGATCTGCAATCTATATTTTTGTCCCTCATCTGTCTATCATCTTTGCTTCATGTTAACTTTTTTCTTAAATTGTTAAGAAATGGTTCCCAATATATTTAGTGTAGCTTTTAAAACTTTTTTTTTACTTGTATTCCATTTTTTTTTTAAGGTTTATTTTATATTTATTTGAAAGACAGATTTGACAGAGGAGAAACTGGTGGAGATCTTTCATCCACTGGCTGACTCACCAAATAGCCATAACTGCTCTAGCGGGGTGAATTAGAAGCCATGCGTCAGGAGCTTCTTCTGCATCTCCCACACATTTGCAGAGGCCCAAGGACTGGAATCATCACCCTCTGCTTTCCCAGGTCATAAGCCGTAGGTGCACAAATTGCAGAGAATGAGCCTGTTGTGACACTGAGCTGGCCTCATATGTGCAACTTCTGATATATAAAAGCTGCAGATATAGAATGCTTAGAACATCTACTACGTCTACTACAATTTTTATTCACATTTACTATCAGTTTACAATTATTCTACCTACATTTGTCATTTGCTTTTCTTTATGTATTTCACTATGAAATTTCTGAGGATACTTATATCTTTAACAAAACCATATTAGACTTAACTATTCAGTGACTTTACTATCAATTAAATTGTATTATCTAAATTAGTGCCTTAATTCCAATTTAGCCATAGGATGTGATCAGTAAATTCATAATTCAGCTTTTCTGTACCAACCTTCGTCTAGAGACAGATACTGCATTTTCAAAGCCTGACCATTTTGGCCTTTATACATCCATAATATTCTAAAATCAATTATTTTGATTTTATGAAACAGACACGTATGACCATTATTTTGTATCTTTTTATATTATTGTAGGTTTTAGCCCTTGTTTACGCTCCTGTGAAACTGTGGTCTTTTTATTTTTGGGATATTATACTTCTTGGTGTATTAAACATGTGAATATAGAGTGAATTCAAATTATGGTTTTGCACAAACTAACAAAAGGAAGAAGAGAGAGTGGGGGGAAAATGAATGGGGGCAAAGGCATTGCGTTTTTTTTTTCTTGAAGCTGAACCTTTGGAATGTCTGAAATCTGTGCTCTCTATATTAAAAAAATGATAAAGAAGAAGGTAGCAATGTTTTGCATTTGTGTTTTTAATTTTTATGAAAAAATTAGTTCCTGGAAATTATAATCTGATTATACTTTATTCACTAGGATAAATTGTTGGTGTTCTGTCCTTGTCAGGGAGTCAGGTTGACAGACACACAATGTCAGTCGCTCCCCCATAGCGATGTTAATTGTAATGAGCTTAAGAAAGTGTTTTCACTATTTCACTTTTAGACTATTTTTCCCTAGAACCAATATATCTTATATCTCTGCCTCAAATATGTATTCATATTCTTGTCTATTGATTTGTTACTTTGCAAATTAGCATAGTTTTAATTAAATCCCTCTACTTTATTGATGGTGTTGGTTACTTTTTTTTTCTCAAATTGTCCTAAATTTGGTAGTCATGTCTTATTTTTCAACTAATACAATTTTAAAATTTTCTGTTATAAGATGTCCCAGGTGCATAATGTACATACATAGAACTTTTGTGGAGTCTTAGGCTACTTATAGTAAAGAATGGTGCTAATTATCAATTTCATAGCATTAGGTATATTCATTCATCTTGGAATGTTCTTGTATGTTGATATTTGTCATAGATATCAACATATGTTTTGTATATATATAAAAAAAAAACACAAGCACAGGCACACTACTTAAAATGGAGGGATGAGGTAGGAGAGAAAGAGACAGTCGATAAGAGTCTGAGAATGAGAAAAGTTCAAGGTAGGGAGAGAAAGGAGAGAAAGAAAGAGAGAGAGAGCATGAGGTGTTTTTCCACCCTGGCAATGTACATGTTGACCTGAGGCTGGATACAGAGAAAGCCCATGGGCCTTGGGGATCCAGTCAGGTCTTCCGTGTGGGAGGGAGGAATCCAGGCAATTGAACTATCAACTGTTGATTTCAACAAATGCATTACTGGAAGCCAAAAATGAGAAGGGAAGGTGGAACTTGAAGGCAGACTGAAATGAATGTGCTGTTCCAGGTAGAGTGTGAGCAACAGCTTGAAATGCCCACTCCAACCCCATTTTCATTTTCTCCTGTCCTCAGTAAGATATCAATTTTACTGGTCTAGGCACATAATCTTTGACCAAGCCAATAGAGCAAAATTGTTTCAAATCGCTCTTCTGTTTTCCAAATGAAAATCTAATTTGGGCTGAATATTTTTGCACAATTTATGTTCATACCAAAGACATATACTATACTGTCAAATACTATTTTTGTAGGTGACACTAGTTTTTTTTTTTTAACTCTTTTTCATTCTTTTCAGGGTGATTTGGTGTTACTCAAGTATATGGAAACATTAAATTCATTTTGCTGCAATACAGAAATATTTCTTCTTTATATTATTTAGACAGCATAATGTCTGTTTAAAACATAGATAAGAACATGCCTGTAATAGTAAAATTGAAAGTGAATTATCTCTTTCACCTCATTCTTTTCAGCCACTATAGATGATCAACTTAATTATTATCTGTTTTATTCCCTTACATTTCCATATTGGTTCATATGCTGTCAGTTTTCATTTTATACATAAAATAACTCTGCATGTATTCAAAAATAATTGTAAAATTGGGGGAATTGAGTATAAACATGTCAATGTTTACAATTTTTAAAATCTACATATAAATTTCCATAATAAATGCTTTTTCTGAAAATTTTGAAGCTTCTACTTTACTATTTTTACATCTTTTTGACAGTATTGATGCTTTCTGTAAATTATTTATTATCAAATAATTTATATTCAATTTAAATGGTTTAATATTGCTTTTGTGAATGTACAATCATTTAATTATTCAGGCAATTAAATGCCTAATTTTGTGCTATATGAAATTCATCTCTTCATAAGACATAAAATGGAAAGTAAGAGACTCACAATATGGTTTGTTAACTATTACCAAACCCTTGTTAAAAAAAAATGACTGTATAAATTTTGTTTACTTCAATCAAACTCAGTGAGGGCCTGATTTCCAACAGCCTTGCAGTTGTCAAGCTTTTGATGCTTTGAAAATCTCAGGGGTGATATATGGAATTTCAGCATAACTTTTAATCATACTCCTTTTATTATGAATGAAGTTTAATTTTATTTCACATTTCAAATGTAATTTGTGATTTGCCATTGGACGCTGCTTCTGGAATCCTCACAGAATTTTTCTCTTAAATTGTATACCATAAAATCAATAGATAATTTCCTTAAAGTGCATTTGATTTATAGTTATACCTCGCTTTTTGTTATATCTGAAACATAAGAAATTTGTATCTGGGTTTTGGCAGTTTAAAATATGTATCTATTTGGGTCATCTATCTATTTATTTAGATTTTATTCTTACATGTCACATGGAAGTTTTAACATTCTCCACACGTTATTTAGTAATCTCCAATAAGTCATATTTGCCACAATGATTTGAGAAATTAACTTTATCCCATTTTATATATTTTTGCGTAATTTGGCTTATACCAAAATTCTCTGTTTGTCAATTGATTGCTCAAATTCATGCAATCTTTTAATTGAAGCAGAGGTACCATGATAAGCATGGTTCCTCTTCACAAATCTCCTGTTTACTTTTGGATTTTCTTATGAAGGTATTACATCTTGTTGCAAAAGTTAAAGTTTAGATTTAAACATAAGAACTCCTATTGACCAAACAATCTCAGTTGGTAAATTCAGAGTCCTTCTATGACAATCCTGTGTAGTAGAAGTCTAAAATGTAAAAAGTTAAATTAAATATTATGTCTCATTCACAACATAGCCAACACATGTAGTTGCATACTCATTTTTGTGATAAGGCATTTAATCTCTTGCATCACTTAGCTGTGGTTATTACTGCTTGAATCATAGTAAAGAGGAAAGAACAAGGAATGGCCAATATATGATTACAAGTTCTCATAGAATCATATATGGAGAACTTACAGTACACTTGTGATTGTTCTTGTCTTTTTGAGTCTCTGTTGCATGGGGGAGATAAATTCTAAAGAAGTGTGCAATATCTGCTCAGTTTTACTTGAATAAATATCTTTTTAAAAAGTTAATCTTTGTAATTTAGTGTAATTGGAGAAGTAGGTGTGATTTAGTGTAACTTAAGGAGAAGCAGATGTATTAAAATAGCCAAGTGAAGAGAATAGTTAAGGAAATGCACAATGAGATTTACAGATGTGAGATTTCTGTCACTTATATGCACCTAAACATTTGTGAAGTGAAAATACGGAATAGATTACGAGTACCTAGTGAGTGGAAGATTATGAAGTTTGAAATAGTTAGTATATATTATGAAATGACATGTGACTTTTACATTAGTGACATGTAAAGAAATTTCTAGCTTGGGAAAAGGAACCAAAGGGCTACCCTAGCGTTTGAAGATGAACTACAGAGGACTTGATAAAGTCACACACTTGTCTTCTGTGAAGGAAGTCTGCAATTGGAGACTTAACTGTTCCTCAATTAATCATGGGCATTATGGTCTGTTAGGTAACTAGATGACAAGACTCAACAGTTTTCCCTTTAGAGGTGTCTCCTGGCAACTGAGATTGTTCCTTTCCTTTGATTCTTTGATCCTTTCTTTCTCTCTTTCTTTCTTTCTTTCTTTCTTTCTTTCTTTCTTTCTTTCTTTCTTTCTTTCTTTCTTTCTTCTTCACAAACTTCCGTACTATTGTCATTGCTGCTTATTTTTTCTCCTTCTTTCTGGACATTTGACACAGAATTTGGCTGCGAAAAAGAACTGTAAGAGAAAAGATCTGTAATATTTCAAAAATGCAGTACAAGACAAAAACTCTGTGGGTTCATCATGGAATTTCTTCCAGTCTGCCTTTCCAATAAAAACAAATACACCTTTAAAAATAAAAACATAATATCACTTGGTGATATCATTTGCTGTTATAATGGACCAAGGTAATAAAGGCTTCATGAATTTAGTGGGAAAGTTTCATGCGTTTTCTATTGTCTTTTTCAATCTCTGTTGAATGGCATAACTGAGTCTGAAAGAATATTGAAATACCTGCCCAGTTTTAATTAAATGATTACCTTAGCTATAATTAGATCTGATTTCAGGTTTGGTTATAATGCTCAAGATAGGTGGATCTTAAAATACATTTTAAGTATATAAAATAATTACAATTTTATGTTGAGCCTATGTAAAATTGTGATGTTTTATGCTTCAAAATCAAAGAAACAATCTTTTGCCGTGAAGGTATTCCTACATTTTTTTTCTATGAGGTCATGGTTATACTCATCCAATCCATGCTTGCGGACTCCAGTTCCTAAATGCCTTGTATAGAATCTGTCTATAAAGGTTATATTCAAGATACAGGAATATGAGACAAGAGAAAAGCTGAGGGATTAATGAGATGCAGTTAGAATCCCAGAGTCCTGAAGATAAGGATGCAAATAAAAGGACATCTAATCTGATTCTCCAGCAACGATGTATTATGGGAAATTATACAGCTTGTCAACTGTATAATGTGAACTACCAAATTTCAGCAACAGTTACTCTCAATTTTTTGTTCCAGGTCAAGATCTCACCCGGAAAGGTAAATGTTATTCTTAAATCAGATACTAACAAGGATGAAAAGCAACCCATATTTCACTCTACATAAAATTCTGGGGATGAATTTTATGTAATCATTACTTCCTCACTTTATCAGATGCTATAGACAGTTAATTCCTATATGGAGACAGACTATTCTTCACGAAGTGTGCCACTCTAAATAGGCATCAAATGAATATAAGTAAGTGACAAATACGATTCTGAAAGACAAGGTTCACAAGAAAACATATCATAGAATGTTTTAATGAAACATTGGTCATGTCTACTTTCAAATGTTCCAATTTTATGGGAGGACATATAATCTTGAAGGATAAATTGGACCTGACAGGATACTAGAAAACCTAATAAGCTTCTCAATTTTCATCTTTTACAATTGGAACTAGGAGGAAAATCAACCATGAAAGAGAAAGGATAAGAAAAGCATCACAACTTAGCTAGTGGCCTTATGGGTACAGAAATTTATAGGACTTAGTGATCTCCAAAGTGATATGTGTATGTTAAAGCAAAGCACTTGACATTGAAGATGGCTCAAATGAGAGCCTGACATTAATGATGGCTGGGAAACCCAGGAAAAAACTGACCAAGTAAAAGTTGTTTGGACTGATCTTAAGAAAACGTCCTCTTTTTTTCATTAAAAAGGAGATCAATCTCTTAAAGCCAGGGTCCTGACAAGGGCTTAAAATCATATTACATGACTTACACTCAAAGGGAATTTACTGCCACATAATAATACTAAAATACTCTAATCTTGGAAATCCAACAGCAAAATTGAGAATGAAGTTTACTAATAGATATCCATCCCATAAATGAGATAATGATTCCAATTCACATGGTATTTTCTACTTTACAGTTCTAAATTCCAGATAGGCTTTAAAAATTACACTTTTATACTTAAGGGACATCTTTTATTTATCCTCCCAACTTAACTCCCAATATTTTCTTTTTTTGAAATCCAGCTCAATTAACCTAGACAATGTTGCCACAAAGGTTTCAAAATAATTTCCTTTTGCTTACACAGTTAACATAATCATTGAAATTTTGAATCTACAGGGCACTGTCCTGCTATATGAAGCTGAAATATTCTCTATACTTGAATGAATAACAGTTCTAAAGAAAGCAGTACAATGCTTTTTAACTTTGATGCAAAAAAAAAATTATAAAGTCTTGAAATCTAAAGCTCAAATCTACAAGACTACTGTACAATGTGATGGCATACAATCCCAAAATGTTAAATACCACATGTTTGCCTTAATTTAAGATAAAATGATGTCAATCTGAAAAATAGTACCTGTAAATTGTAATATTATTTCAATCTCAGATACCCTGTATCAAATGCCATGATATTGTGATGTAACCAATGAACCAACAACCAATGTAAGTCACACTGCTTATGATGTACATCAAAGAATTGTGAAACATATTATAATTTTAAGACCCTATTTTACTTGGAAATGGGGCAGGACAACAGAGAGGTCTCCCATTTCCTTAGAGTATGTGAGGATGACTTGAAGTATAACCTATCAGGAACATAACAGGTAACTCATAGACAACAGACTCGAATCAGCATTAGACAATAGTAAAACTACAAAAACATGTGCAGGAGTCAAAAGCAATCCTGACAACCTCTTAACCGGAGGTCATAGGCACAGAGCAGGGAGGGACCCCAGAGTGGAGCAGGTGGACAGGAGGAGGCTTTTATCCCAACCCTGGAAACCCCTGGATCTACATGAAGGACTATCAGTACGAGCACCAAGAACTAAATCCCAACTGCCAAAGAGACCACTGGTAATTGCAGTGCTTTCAGAGGCCAAGGACTCTGAGGTCACCACCCCCATCTGAATCTCCCACATGGGATGGAAGAAGCCCAAATCCTTCCTTACAGGATCCAAGGTCATCAGAACAATGACTAGGAGCTTTGAGCAGTCCATAGACACAGAAGAACAGCAAACTTCCTTTGGGACTCCAGAGAGGAGCTTTCTCTAGTCCTTACTTAGTTCCAACTTCGGATCTTCATCCTTTCTGGCAATCAGGGTCGCACCAGACCACAACCCCCCCCCCCCAAACAAACAACCAAACAAATAAAATCAGAATAGACAGACAGAGAACAATTAGGAAAGCTTAGAACAATACAGGAAATGGTCAACGTGGATTCACATATACCTTACTAAGTAGGACACAGAGATTAGATGCTCCTAAAGATTGGAGAATGGAAGATTTCTCTGCACACCCCTCCTAAAATTGTTCTACACCTCAACTGTTGACATATGCCTTGCTAGAGTTATACATCAGTTTAGACTATTCTAAAATCTGCCATGTTCAGTAGAATTATGCTTCAACGCTACGGACTGGTAAATATTAAAACAAGGATAGACATGAGACAGCTAAATAGCACCCTATAGCCATTTTAAGGTGTATAGAAGCTGGTTGTATATAAACTAAAATCAAAATGTCAATTAAGTAGTCACAGGATGTGGTTAAGAACTTGCATTTTTTTAACATATTGATTACTCAATATCATGACATTTAATTCCATAATGTTGTAAATTGTTGTTGGTGTTAAGTTGAGGATTTTAATTGATCAGGATGATATTCTGCCAGCTCTGCCTTCAGACCAGAGATGATCTCCCCAAGAAACCATTGAATGTACCTGGACAATTAGATGCTGGTCTCTTTGCTTGGTATATGCTTGCAATGAAAGAATCTCAACTGAATACTGCAATACTGTAATACTGCAACAAGGCAGAGCAATCCACCATGGTGGGAGGGGAGAGGGAGGGGTTGGGGGAATCCTAAAGCCTACGAAACTTTGTCACACAATACAATGCAATTAATAAAAAAAAAAGTCTATTGGAAAAAAAATGTGGTATAAATTTCTCTGAAGGAACTCATACAACGGGAGAAGAGAGTCAAGTCAATTCCAAATTGTCACTTAATGCTTAATTACCATATAGGAATCTTGTGTGTCAGAGTTTTGTAGACTCTGAATGCTAGATATGGGAACATAGGTCAATTTTTTTTTTGCACCAACTAGTAAATTATAACTATCTGGTAGGCCCATATTTTGATATGGCCCCAAAGATCAATAGGTCTTTTTCTATCTGAAATAGAAATTACTCAATGACCCTGCTTTAAGCTTCCTATGAGCAAAGTCTTATTTGTAACAAAGAAAAGTGATGATTTCAAGACTGTTGACACATGTTAAGAAAACAGATAAGAAGACTGTAATATGTATTAGCAGAGAAGTTGTGATCAAAGAGTGGGCAATTTGCCCCTGAGTAGTAGCAGCTGTCACTCTCTGAAACAGCAACAACAACAACAAAAACAAAATAAAACAAAATGACAACAGCAACAACAAAAATCCAAGCACATATTCAACCTCTCAAGATGTGAAAGGGTTGTGTGTTTCAAAAGAAATATTTTGGTTAACAGTCATCTTTTCACATACTCTTGAAGGGTCTTTCAATACAACTCAACCAATCTTCTCTTAACCCTACTACTTTTCTACTTGAGCATCTGTAAAACATGACTGTGACCAGGTACTTCTATAGATGCATGCAATCAAACAGGATCATACACAGAGATTGTGTTTCAGGGATCTGGACTCAGTTTGTTAAATAACAAAAGTGTTGGCCCGTATATGATCGAATCACATTAGATGACCATCTAACTCTCAGATGCCTCTTGGTATGAGTGCTCGATTGTCAGAGCTGGTACTTGTGGCAGGAGCCCTTTTCTTGACCAGTTACAAAATGGTAACTATTAGTATTAATTTAAAGTTTGCTTCTGTAATTCTCATGTGGTTCATGTGGCTATTGGGACAGTAGGTATATTCTCATCAGAAGTAAGTCTCCTATCTACAATGTTAGTAAACAGATTGGTTGTTTGCTTTGGTGTTACAAACCCATAGTAGTCCTTTCCTTACTATTGAATTAATAGACAATGTAACCTCATGCATGATAGCACCCATTAGTGCTTTTGACAGAAACAGACTCTTCCAGATCACCCTGAGACATTACCCAGGAGATTGAGAAGTCCTAAATGTTATCTCAAGATAAGTGTACCTCAAGATAGTGCAAGTTGCAAATCACATTCCCTCTCACTATTTATAGAAACTCTATGCAGTGATTGTTTCAACACCCATGACCTGAAAATAAAATATGAGCATGATTAAACGTATCATTGTGGACTCACATGCATTCATTTAAGCAGTCAGAACTGCTTTGACCACAGACAAGGTAAAGAAAGGTTGTGTGAGACTGACAGCATTCATGGACAAAAGGGAATTTCACCAATGGTTCTTACAAACACAGTAGAGTTTCAGTTGTTTTCAGCTGGATAGAGATATACAGATACAGGTTGGTAAATTGGTATAGAGAGATATGCCTAGATATGCATACATATAAACAGGTATAATTATGGAATTAAAAATAAGAAAAAATACACTTTGAGGGATAAAAAATTGTACATGATAAGATGAAGATAATAGGATAAAACTTTTCAAAAGATACATGCTGTTGCAATGTTGTTGCAGTGTTAATGTTCTTTTTTCAGGTTATCATAAGATATTTTCAAAAATTCAGAAGAGTCCAAAGCATCCAGGGCAACAATTTTCTGGAATTTATTTCATCTTTCTTCTAAATGTACTGTACAGTATTTAACACAAACAGAATTATAGAAGAAATTTGAGTCTTGTAACCCAGAAGAAGGATGTGGAATTGAATATAAAATCATTATTTGTTGTTATACAAATATATCTTTTTTAGCTATAAATAAATTTGAGAAGTGATATATTCTGCCAATATGGCCAGAGTCTTAACTGACTTATTTTGTGTTATAAATGACTGCATTTCTTTTAAAACATCTTTGATTTGCAGATCTGTTATTTTTTTTAGGTTCCCATATGTTAACTATGAATTTAAATGTCATGCAGAGTGGTTGTCTTATAATGCAATTAATTCTAAATACAATTATGTGAGATTTTTCTGGAATAATTAATATTGAATACCCATAACAACATAAAAAAATATCAAGGTTACTCTGAATCAGAACTGCCAAAATTCGGCTACATTTTTGCAATATCCTAATTGAATTTAGTCTGTGCAAAATATGCTTGTAAAATATTTCATTAATTAAATATGATATGTATTAATCTTTTTTACACAGATTTTCTTAAACTTTGAAATATGCAACCTTTTAAAGGTATTTAATGTTCTCAGGGAGAAGCATTCCAATTTAATCCAATTCCCTAATTATAAAGACAAGAAAAATATGATGTTTCCAAATGTATTTTATTCATTTGAAAATACTTGTTTAGGAATAGTTCTCATTAAAAAAACTAATATTAAATAAAAATGGAAGAATAATAGTAGGAGGAATTACGAATATTTTGAAATGTCTATTGCTATTTACTTTGTAAAGGAACAGGAAACCATAAGTACTTACAGTTTTTGTAGATTTTTGATACATGGAAAATATAGAGAGATTGAAAATACATATTTAAAAACACTAGAAAAAAAAAGGATGATTGCTTCTCATCTTTTTGGCTAAGATCAAGTGTAAAAAAGATGAAAAACACTAGCTTTCCTTTAAATGTATTTGATCTCACAATGAATTAAATTATGTAAATACACAAGAAAGTAACTAAAACATTTTTTCGTATGTTTTCAATGGTTGTAGCATAAGCTTTTTAGTTGTCTAGTCTGTGTTGATTCTGCATTCATCTCTTTTTCCAGCATATTGTTTTCTGTATACTTCACCCATTACTCCCAGTCATCTTGGTTCTACCACAGCTCCTATTTTATACCTTTAATCCGAAACCTCCATTCCTATCTTGATGGATTTTCTTATTCTTAAAATTGGTTAGAATCCCACTGCTTCACCCAATCATCATTATAGTTCACAATTCTCTCTTTAATAATGAATTTCCAAATGTTGACAATGAGTGCAACAGTATGTATTCACTTCTCTACTCGATTGTTAACAGTTGCACAGGGAATTATTTTCTTCTTTTGGCACCCAATAAATAGTAATGTATCTAAAAAAATGAATTATTTGACTTTTTTCTTTGGATTGCTTATAATTCTTACCAGGAATGATTATGGGAATTGTGGTGGTAATTATATTAGCTAATGATAAATGTTGCTTGCAAAATTCCAGGAACTCTTCAATAGTCCTTCTATATAATGTCATTTAAACTTCATTCAACACAAGTAAGGATAATTGATAGTAGTCTTTCAATAAAGATAGTATAAATTATATTATTCCTCAACCTAAAAGTACCTAGTGTACCTAATATTGAAATTTTATCTTCTGACATGAAGCTAAACCTAAAAATAGGTATGAGAAGAGACCATCTTTACAGATCAAAGAATTACCTTTATGTTTTCTTTATGGACCTTTTAGTAGTAAGATTATGTGATATTTCTGTTTAATTAGGCAAGAAGAAGTGTGTAGGTCTTGGAAATCATACTCTGCTATAATCAATCACGTTGTTTTAAATAGCTTCACTAAGGACATTTGTGAAGGGAACACGTGCAAGGAAAAATAAGTGGGGAGGAGGACAGGAGGACAGAGGGCAGAAAACAGGGCTTGCCATGGGAGCCACTCTTTCAGAAACAATGAGAGAGAGAAAGAGAGAGAGAGAGAGAGTGAAAACACGCAGTTGTCTTATATTTGGTGTCGATGATTTGGCATATAACTTTTTTCTATCCAGACTGAAAATCAACACCATTGAAATATACAATTGTCTTCCAAGAGCTTAGGTGTGTCAAACTGCTGGACAAGCCTGTCTTCACTTTAATTCATCTTTAACAAATTTTGATCATGTTGATATTTATCTCACTCTAATAAAAGCTATAGTTCTTAAATTATCTTCTTATTTCAATGTTTCTCAAAACTAAGCAAGCTATGACCCTTTTCTTTTTAAATATGAGTAATCTATGTAATATTCTTAAACTACATTCCTAAATTTTATGATTTTTAGTACCATAAAACATTGATTACTGTGGTAAGAATATCATAGATTAGAATCTAGCCACGTATATCCATCCACTTTTATGATAGCTCCTCTAGGGCTCTAATATGTACTATAAATGTAGCTCATTCAAAAATAAGGCATTGTGTGCCCGGCGTGATAGCGTAGTCATTCAAGTTCTGGCCTTGTGTGTACCAGCATCCCATATGGGTGCCTGTTCTAGTCCTGGCAGCTCCATTTTTCATCCAGTTCCCTGCTTGAGTCCTGGGAAAGCAGTCAAGGATGGCCCAAGGTCTTGGGACCCTGTACCCACGTGGGAAACCCAGGAAAAGCTCCTGGCTCCTGGTTTTGGATTGGCTCAGCTCCAGTCATTGTGCCACTTGGGGAGTGAACAAACAGAAGATCTTCTGTTCTGTCTGTCCTCCTCTTTGCATATCTGCTTTTCCAATAAAAATAAACACCCATGTAGAAAATTTAGACTGAGTAAGTTGTTCCTGGCTTGCTTGCCCACTCTAGCTCTCCCTCTTTCTCTCTTTCAAACACACACACAAAAATGAGAATTTTAAAGCCTTTCTAGCTCTTATTTAGATTCTCAATTATCTCATGGCTCAGATTTGGAAAATTGTATGTGTGCAGAAATCTATTCATTTCTTCAAGGTTTACAGAGTTGTTGGTGCATAGTTTCTTGTAAAATTTCTTGAGTATCCTATATATGTCCAAGGTATCCCATTCATTGATGATTTGTGGCATAAGTACATTTTCATGTGCTTTGGTAAATAAGTACAAATCCATCAGGATAAAAACATTTATTTTTGAGGCTGTGATTAGTTTTTCTTTAAATTAAATTTAGCTTCTTTACATAACTATTTTTTATTAATCTCTATTCAAAATTTATTTTATAAATCAGAATTTACATGAGCTTGACTTTGATTTTCCTTTAACTTTAGTTAGACCTGCCTAAAATATATTTTCAGCACATTATGTATTTTCTTATACTGAGCTTTTTTTTAATCAATAATTGTCACCTTAGCTCTATAGTAAAACCCTAACAATTCATTTTTAATTAAGTAGAAAATGCATAGAAGTAATGCATGCTTGCCAAAATAAAGAACAACTAAAATGGTATTATGACTATAGCAGTGATAGAATTAATAACAGAAATATAGTAAAAATAATAGAGGCCTTAACAATAAAATTATTGTTGTTTCTTTCCCTTGAGCTGACAATGCAGTATACATCCACATTCCTTTTTGTAAATTTCCTCAAATTTACACACTTCACTCAAGAATCACAGAGTTTTACCAGAACCAGTTTAGGTTCACCACAATAGTAACTCCAATGACCTGATTTATACATGGTTTGACAAAGCTTTGAAAAGTTTAAAAATAAGAATTTCTGATTTGAGGACTGCTGTGTTTGAAAATATTATAAAAACATTAACATCACCAGTTTCTCAAAACAAACTTTCAATGTAAAGAACCATGTATAATTCCTAAGCTTAAGCAAGAGTCATTCCCAGTGTATTTTTAATAAAAAATGCAAGAGCAAAAAAATTATAAAATATAACTGTGAATTGCACTTAAAGTTAACAACATAACTGAACAAAGCACAAAATCCTAATATGCATTCCCAGACATGTGATTAAAATTTTTTCTACCATTTACTTCCTTTTTAAAAATATATATATTACCAAGTATATCTGTATAAGCATGAATTTTATATGGGCATATATATCTAAAATTTATATTGCCACTTATATCTTATATAACATACCCAATCACATATATTTTAAGTTAGTAAAGATGTTTGTGAATATAGTAACTATGTATAAACAAATTAGAGACATACATTTTAATGTACACTAGACACTTGCGCTCAGTTCCTTCCACTGCTGTAATTTCTTTCTAAATCAAAGAATGTTCTTGATTACCTAGGCATCAGCTAATCCAGTGCTTGGAGCACTGACATTTTAACTCCCGCTGATGCCCTTTACACCAACCTTGGAATTAGCTGTCTGGAATTTCTCTCTTTCGCTGAGGCTTCTCTACCAAGCTCCTTGCTGCTTTTCTGTAATTGAGCTCTTCCCCACCGAGCACCTTATCCCCCTGACTTCCTACCGCACAATGCTTCTAGGCTGCTTCCCAATTATTCATGAGCATAGGAGAAATAAGAAATAAGAAATAAGAAATAAGGAGAAATGCACTCCTTTATTAATAGCTTGCAAAATCACTTTTTCTACGTTTCTTGAAATTACTAATTTTCTATATTATACGTGATTTTTTTGTGTGTGTTCTACATCTTCAAAATTACTTAAATACCTTCTTTCCTTATTATAATTTTTTAGCATTCAAGTAGAAGAATGAAATATGCAAACATAAAAAATGAGTCATCTTTTCGGATATTGATAAGAATGTTTTTTCTTGATGTTCAAGTTGGACTTCAGTACGTTGATTTATAGGAAGTGTTAATAAATAAAAAGAATACTTAGGATAGGTTGATGATTTGCATAGTTAGAATGCAATTAGTGAAAGTCACTATAATAATTTCAATGTATAAAGAATAAAATATGATTTGACAATAATTTATTAACTTGCCACCCCTAAGAATTTGCATTCTACATGCCTAGAAATATTAAACATAATAGTAAGGCTGATTTATCTCTAAGCGCTTGAATGTTTAACTTGTTTTTATACAATTGGAACTGCTCTCAAATATATCCTATTACATATCTGGAATTATCAATAATATCTAATCATATAATTGAGGAATAATTAAATTATGTGCTAGAAATGATGGCTTATAGTATTTTAATGAATAAATCTAAAATGTGGATAATGTATAGTTCTATTTATATATAAACATCAAATGATCCCAATTTTGTCATGTTTATTTGTGCTTTTAAATGTCTTTATTTCATCATAAGTGAATATACATTTATTTCTAAATGTCTGAATTTTTTTTAAGATTTATTTATTTTTATTTGAAAGTCAGATAGTCAGAGAAAGGGAGAGACAGAAAGGAAGATCTTCCATCTGCTGTTTCACTCCCCAAGTTGCCACAACAGCCAGAGCTGAGCTGATCAATATTCAGAGCTGAGCTGATCAACAGCCAGGAGTCCGGAGCCTCTTACGGGTCTCCATTTGGGTACAGGCTCCCAAGGCTTTTGGCCATCCTGGGCTGCTTTCCTAGGTCACAAGCAGGGAGCTTGATGGGAAACGGTCTGACTAGAGTAGAACCTACACCTATATGGGATCCTGGCGCATGCAAGGTGAGGATTTGAGCCACTAGGCTACCATGCTGGGCCCTGGTACTGTTTTTAATATAGATTTTGAATACAATTTTCCAATTATATACCTCTTTATATGTAGTCGTTCAAAGTGGTAAGAATTTAATCATAAACTTGACCCTGTTTTTGGCCAGCATATAGGAGAGGAGAAAGGAGTTCACACTCCTTCTCAGGATACTGCTTCTGTATTAGCTCCTATTTTAGCACCACTACACCCGAAACAATACTGATCAGTTAGTACCATTCATTTTACATGACGGGACACATACTCCATTTACCTTACATAATTTCATCGTTGCACCACTTAGGGAAGCTGTTTCTGTTAATTACATTTTTAACTGGCAGTGAAAAAGATTATATGCCTTATTTTGTAAAATATGCAGCTTTAGAATATGAATAGTTTGTGTAATTTCTTACCTAATTAAAATATGTCCTCACATGAGCATACTGTTTCATGAAAAATATTCTTAAAATTAATATTCAATTTTGTCATTTTTCTTTTAACTTGAAGAGCACAGTGACGGATCAGAGAAGCAGAGCGAGAGAAGCGGCAAAGAAGGGATCTCTTCAATCTAATAGTTCCTCTCCAAATGTGTACAACAGCCAGGGCTGAGCAAGTGGAAAGCGAGGAGCCAAGAACCCTGTAGTGTTTCCCATGAGGATGACAGGCACCTAGTTAATTGCAGCATCATTTCCTGCCTTTTATTAGCAGAAAGTTGAATTAAAAGTAAAGAGGTGATGGGCCCGGCGCGGTGGCGCAAGTGGTTAAGGTCCTCGCCTTGCACGCCCGGGATCCCATATGGGCGCCGGTTCTAATCCCGGCAGCCCCGCTTCCCTTCCAGCTCCCTGCCTGTGGCCTGGGAAAGCAGTCGAGGACGGCCCAAGGCTTTGGGATCATGCACCCATGTGGGAGACCCGCAAGAGGCTCCTGGCTTCGGATCCTCATAGCATCGGCCATTGCGCTCACTTGGGGAGTGAATCATCGGACGGAAGATCTTCCTCTCTGTCTCTCCTCTCCGTATATCCACCTTTCCAATAAAAAATAAAAATAAATCTTAAAAAAAAAAAAGTAAAGAGGTGATGACCTTCTGGCTAAATCCTCATCTTGCATGTGGTGGGAGACAAGTGGGTGCCACTTTGTATCCCAGCTGTACCACTTCCCATCCAGCTCCCTGCCTGTGGGCTGGAAAAGCAATATAGGATGGCACAAAACTCTGAAGAAGTTCCTGGCTCCTGGCTTCGGACAGGCTTAGCTTGAACCAATGCAGCCACTTGAAAAATGAACAAGGGAATGTATGATCATTCTCTCTGTCCCTCCTTCTCTCTGTAAATTTGCCTTTGCAATAAAAATAAATAAATCTTACAACAAAGGTAAAAAAAAAATTAAAGATGCTAGTCTCAAATCAGCACTCCGATATGTGATGAAGCAAATTAATCTGCTGGACTACAATGCACACCCCCAAAATCTGTACATCTAGCTATGTATAAGAGCAAAATACATTGTTATTAACTATAGTGACCAAGTTCTACAACTGGTCTCAAGAAACCTATTTCAAAATTCACCTACTTCACAATGAATAATTGCATGTTGAAGATTCAAACTCCATCGTTCACAGTCAATATTGGAAGTTTTCAGCTTTGTTTTTAATAGCTATGATTTAGGAGCATTGATTTTAATCATCAAGTTGCAGAGACACAAATTCAGCTATTTAATAATTCAATTGTTTTTCAGAAAATTTTCATTCACTATCTCTGTTCTTTTTTCCCCCCTCAGCTATTCTAATTGCTATGTATTTACTCTAGCCATTCAGGATGTGTTAGGAGGCATTGAGAGCTGATGTAATAGAATTTGGAAATAGATTAATCAATGCAAAATATATTTGAATTCTACATTTTTTTGTTAAAGTTAAAATCAAAGCAAGGAGACTTACAATGTTATTCTCAAAATATCAGATACTTAGAATCAACGTTAATGTATATATTAAACTGTCCCATATTTTCTGCCAAAATTTCAGTTGTGGTCCAAATAAAGAAAAGCAGGACAGAGTGAATCCTCACTCCAGAAACTTGTTCGCACTGTCTCATTTGGACAAGTCTTAACATTGAAGTAATTTGGAATAGGTTGATTTTATTACCAGTAAATTTGTAATGACTGATTTGTGAAACTAAAAGGAATAACATTGACTATGTTTTCAAATACTGTCTGATGGATGGAAAAATTAGTATAGATTGGCACAGTCAATTGATATATACAAGCAATCAGGTACGAATAAAAGCACATGCTATATTTATATCCTATAATTTCATGAAAATAGTAGGAAACAAATGCAATTATTAAATGAACAAATACACAAACAGGTTTTGCTTTTTTCTTTATACCACCTAATATGACCAGCTGAAAATCCCTTTTACTCTGGCTCATATTTCTTAAGTAAAATTTTATAGTGTCTCTATCCAAGTGTACTTCTCATAAGCAGAAAAGGGCCTTAGTTTTTCTGGCAGAAAGAAAAGACAGAAAAATCAGATTTTAAATGAGTAAAATAAAAAGTATAATTCCTACAAATCAGGACAAGAGAGCTCAGTTGCAAAGTGTATGCTGTCAGAGAAACTAAAGAAAATTTGAGTTTTTGTTAAATCATTATCTATGTACAAAGTAGAAAGGAGACAAAGTTATGAATTAGAATACGGAAGATGCATAAAGGTTGATGACTAGTTGGTGAGAGGAAAGAGTCAAAGTGCAAGCTAGGACAAACTTCCACACTCCCCTTAGGAAAATATTTAAAATGATTTATATATACATATATACATACATATCTATATAAATGCTTAACTTGACAGCACTTAGACTGCTTGATTAAGTGAGGAAAAACATTAGAAATTGCCATTATGAATGCCTCTGATGTGTGGAATATATTATAAAGCAACACTGCAGAAATAGTTGCTGGGGAAAAAGCACAATCATGTAGTTGATCATTTATCAGCCTAATAAACAATCACAGTTTACACACAGAAATGTTTCAGTAAATAACATATTGATATAGGAAATTCTGACTAAATTTACAGGATATTATTTTAACTACCATGAACAATAGTAATGAAAAAAGTAAAGGATGAGACTACAGGATTTTGTGGAATAAATCCTGGATTATTAACAGGGGTTTTCTTCTTTGGATGGGCGGACATGGTATAACACATACTTTCCTGAAGAGGCCTATGGTGTGAATAAATGATTGATGAAATATTTGGATATGTGAGAAAACACAATCTTCCAGTAACACTGTTTATCCTTTTCAAAGGAAGATGATTCTCTAAGTGTAGGATTATGCCTATAGACAAATGAATCATCAACTATTTTCATCATAAATATTTATGATTGAGTTAATTTAAAAAATGTTTATTTAGTAATGGAAAGTCAGATTTACAGAAAGAAGGAGAGACAGAAAGATCTTCCACCCACTGGTTGACACCCCAAGTGGCTGCAAAAGCTGGAGCTTAGCTGAGCTAAGCAGCCAGGAGCCAGGATCTTCTTCTGGGTCTTGAACAAGGCTTTGAGCCATCCACTACTACTTTCCCAGGCCAAAAGCAGAGAGCTGGAAGGGAAGTGGAGTAACTGAAATATGAACCTGTGCCTATATGGGATCCTAGGTCTTGCAATGAAAGGATTACCCTGTATACACTGATTGAGTTAAATTTTTAGTCTTGCATCAAATCAAAGTAATAACCCAATTAAAAATGTTGTCAAAATTCTTTCTGTCAACTTGTATCATATTGAATTGTCTTTACACATTTTTTTTTATCAGTGCCACCAATCTGTGTTCCTTTTCCATTGCTAGAACACAATTTTCACAGAACAAGACATAAGACATGATATGATTTATCTGTGGTGTTGTTTTAGATTTCTCACAAAGTTTTTGGAGTTAGAAATTTCTATACCACTCATAGTTATTTTTGCAGGAATAGAATCTACTAGAATTAGGATCAAACTATTTGCAATTCATTTGTAGAGTGTACAAAATGATAGTTATAAGTAAAATGGATAAAAAAAGAATTGAAGTACATGGAACAAGTTGTATAAGCTAATATCTATTTTGTATGAACCATTGAAATAGTATCTGTTACATTTTTTCTAGTAAGATTGTTTTTAAGAGCTTACAATTTGGTTTGCATTTCCTGGTGTTCTAAATTGATTTTAATGGCAGGATAGATGCAATTCTGGGGTAACGGTCTTTTCTTTCACTCAAACAATTATGGATAATGGTAGCTGAATAGCCAAGGTACCTGGAAAAAAAAAGATGAATTAGGACACTAGAGTTCATAAAAATATACCACACTTAAAAGAATTTTAGATGAAACACTAACATTACATGTTCTTTTATATTGCTCAATTCATTCTTATTTTCTTATTGCTACTCTTTAGAAATCTAGAAGGGGAGTACATTTTTTTTTATTCTTCTTAGAAAGGTTATAACTGAGTTGAAGCAATTAGGAACACATCTTAGTACCTTAAGTCAAAAGTCAAAGACTTTAAATGAATTTGGGAAAATCAGTTTAACTCATTTTTAGTATTATGATTTGTCCCAGGGACATCAAAATATATGGAAAGAGGAAAAAAAAAATCTTCTCTGTAACTAAATGAACATGAATTAGAACTAGAAATAAGTCTTCCTAATTTTGTGGGATCTGATTTTGCATAAGACAAGGCAGCAAGAATGGAAAGAGGAAGCTCAAGGATAATGTGATTTGATTGGACATGGGCTATCCACCAAGCATGCAGGGCCTTTTAGAGTTAAGATAAACTTTTAGTCAGCCACAAGTGGAGGAAAGGCTGATGGTTTTGAATTCCACAGCATTGTGTGCTTTTTGACCACTTATAACAATGGAACTATAGGATATATAGATGTCTTTGACCAAAGCAATTTCAATGACCTCAGCCAAATTTCCTGTCAGCTAGCAGGCATGTTTGTCATGAAGAGGGGATTGAACAGAACATTGCTATGTTTTATATTTGTTTTCTTTGCTTACTTGCTTGCTTGCTTTTTTTTTTTTCTTTCCTTGTGGAGAGACTAAAGATATGTTATGCAACATTAAATTTCTCACTACACTGTCTGGTACTCTTTTTTATGTATTGGATAAGGAAAGACAAATGGAAGGATAGTAGGGTGGGAAAGAGAGAAAGAGAAGAGAGACACTCCAAAATTCTGGGTCCCTGTCCAATGGTCCTCAATGGCTAAACCTGACCAGCTCTATTTACGTAAGAGCCAGGAATACAATCCAGGATCCTTCTGTGGATTTAGGGACACAATCACCTAAGTCATTAACTGTTACCTACCAGGGAATGCCATTGGTGGTAAATCATGATTGGATGCTGAAGCTAAGAATTAAATCCTTGCTCTCTACTGAATGATGAGGAGTCTAAAATTTAGCTCAAATATTCGTTCCTAATACTCTACAGCTAAATTTCAATATGTATCATTAACTAATTAGAAATATGACCTTAAGAAATATTCAAGACATAGCTTCATAAATTGCATATGACATTTTGTTGTGACCCTAAGTTTGTAACAACATCCTGAAGCTTTTCAGTTTCCTGTGCCTAACTCTAGCCTTGTGTTTAATTTTCCCAAAAGCTTCCATAAAATTTTTTTGAAAAGTAAGTTAAGTACAAAAAATTATTTTTTGAAATTAGTCTTGTTAAAGATTCTACTGTGGCACGAGGCAGGAGATTAAACATTTGAGAGCAAATTTTTGTCAGTGCAAATGGCAATACTCATTATACAAGATAATTTCAATGATAGACATGTTGAATGTTTGCATAGGGAGCACACGCATTAATCATTCATTAAACTGTATATTTATAGTAGTAGTAGCAGCAATTGATTGAAGTAAGATCAGCCATATCATGAGCAACAAGATGTCTTTGATTCATTTGTATTAAGCTTTTCCATCACACCTGTTTCTACCAACTCCAGGTAAGTGAATGTAGAGTAAAAGAACTGAATTCCATTGATGAACTAAACCTGAACCTTTTTTTTTCTCCTAATGCTAAACAGCACATTGATATCAATTGCAAAGTTTTTGTCATTCCTATCTGAAATCATTAGGTTTCTATATGTGCAATCAGATTCACTAATCAAATTATTTAATTATTAAATGAAGCTATATTCTGAACTTAAGAAAATTTAGCTCAAATTACATTTAAAATACAAACACATATGAAAAATGTCAGGGACTAGCTTTAATCTGTCAGTGAGATAGGCGAAGCGTGCATGTTTCCATGGAAACACTGTAAGAAGATTTTGTTCTAGTGTTTAGCACCACATGAAGGAAATTTTTCTTTTCAAATCCAAGATTCTTTGATAGAGCACCCAGAGTTTATCATTTGAATTTAAGAAATCCCAGAAAAATATTCTTTTTAACCTTCTGTTTTGCAAAATTTCTACTTCATACCCTGAGACAGAAATAAAGTTATTCTTCTGAGTGATTTGTTTTCAACAATTCACGGAAATATAAAGGGAATTATCTTTTTAACATGACAAAATGTAGGCAGTAATTTGTTGAAGCAAAAGAAAAAAATATATAAGCATTTAAACAGGCTCATTTTCTGTAGTCCAGTAAGACAGAGGAAGAAGTGATTGACTTTATAGGAAAAGTTACACTTTAAATCACATAAGATTTTTGGAGAAAAACAAGTCAAACAAGAACTTACAAAGTTATATATTTACAACACATGTAAATAAACTTAAATAATTTATGCTTAAATTGCATTTACTTTAGTAGGTTCTAATGATTTTCAAGCAAAACTTTTGGTAGGTGTTAATGATTTTTGCTTGGTCTGAACTAGATCAGTAAACAGAATAGTTACTATTAACACTACATAAGATTGTTATTAAATTAGTATGGAGAGGCACACTTGTCATACTATCTAAAATGCTGTGTGATACCCACATCTGGTGTCACAGAGACAAGACTTGAATCCCATCTCTACCTCAAAGTGCCAATTCCAGCTTTCTAGCAGTGCATATACTAGAATGTAGCAGGCAAGTTGAGGTCCTGTCACATATATGGAAGATCTGAACTGAGAATCTGGCTTTCAGCTTTGGCTTGGCACAGGTTGGGCATTTTGGAGATATACCAGTGGGTGGCAATTTGCCAATTCTGTATCTCCTCTTTCATGCTTGCTTTCCCCTACTTCTCTCTGTCTTTAAGATTTTTAATAAATTTATTTATTTTATTGCAAAATCAGATATACAGAAAGGAGAAAAGACAGAAAGGAAGATCTTCTGTCTGATGGTTCACTCCCCAAGTGACTGCAATGGCTGGTGCTGCAGCCATCTGAAGCCAGAAGCTTGTAATTTCCTCCAAGTACAGGAAATTGGGCCATTCTTGACTGCTTTCCCACGCCACAAGCAGGGAGCTGGATGGGAAGCAGTTTGATGGGATTAGAACCGGCACCCATAGGAAACAAGGAATTTAGCTGCTGGATTGCCATGCCAGGTCCCCCCAATTTAATCTCAAGCACAACTGATCAACTATTTTATAATTCATATGTACATTTTACTTTGAGATTATTTATATATTATTTTAATATGAGATTATGTTAGATATTCCAAACAGAAATTCAATGATTGAATTTACACTTTTGGAATATCTCAAATTTGTAGTGTTCGGCAAATAATAAAAAAATGGAGTTATCTTGTGAATTATTTCAAATTCCGTATAAGATTTGTACTTGGGCTTATCCCTGTTCTGATACTCTCTGCACCACACCCATATGGAATATTTCCAGTTTGCATTTCAGGATTAACAATTGTATATTGATTTTTATATAATGAAATTCAGCTATATAACTTGCTTGAGATAGTGAGGAACTGAGAATCGTAAGTCTGGAAACAACAGCCAGATGGAATTATTTGGTGATGCCATCCATAAACCAGGAAGACCGACATTGATAAGGAATTCATTCAGATCAATGATAAATCTCTTATCAATTCTTCATTACTGGAGAATACTGAATCCACATCTATCTCTCACTTTGCAAATGAGCATCATGCACTGGATGCGTGTTGCCACTGAGCTTCTCCTATATGTTTCCTACATGTTCTTTAGCTCTTCCCAAACCATTACGTGTCCAGCAGACTCGAACTTTTCCAGATACTACACAGTTAAGTGCATTCCAATCACAGCTTTGTTCTTTGCCAAAAAGTTAATAGTCTTACTAAAATAATCTGAAGTTTAAACCCCTTCTAATGGTTCATGTGCTTATTTAAACATGAGAGTTTTGTGATAATTTAGTCCTTATATAACAAAGGACATATTCAACCCTAAGATGATTTCCCGATTAAAAAAAATGGGGGGTGGAGGGTCAGTTGAACGTTACATGTTGAGGGATTAACAGGAATGATCTTGGTGTCTGCTGCTGCAGAGCAGAGATGTGGTAGTAGCAGCAGAAATGTATCTAAAAGCCAGTCATTGATTTTGATGAAATATGGAATTAGAAAATAGAGGAAAGAGAAAAAAAAGAGAGAAGGATCTTCCACTTACAGAATAATTCACAATGACCACAACAGTATGTCTTGGGCTGGATTGAAACCTGGAGCCAGAAACCCAATTTCGGTTATAACATCGCAGTCTTCCATTTAGATGGCAGGACCCAGGTGCTTCTCAAATCAATAAGAAAATCTTGCATATATATGTTACAAGACATTTACAGGTGTTTTAAGAACTTGTTAACATAAAATTAATTTGGGCCCAGTGTGATAGCATAAGGTTAAGCTCCTCACCTTGAACGTGCCAGGATCCCATATGGGTGCTGGTTCTAGTCCCGGTGACTCTGTTTCCCATCCATCTCCTTGCTTGTGGCCTGAGAAAGTAGAGAAGGACGGCCCAAAGCTTTGGGACCCTGCACCCAGGTGGAAAACCCGGAAGAGGCTCCTGGCTTCGGATTGGCTCAGCTCTAGCCATTGCAGTCACTTGGGGAGTGAGTCACGGGATGGAAGATCTTTCTCTCTGTCTCTCCTCCTCTCTGTACATCTGCCTTAATAAAAAAAAAGAGAAAGAAAGAAAGAAAGAAAGAAAGAAAGAAAGAAAGAAAGAAAGAAAGAAAGTTGATTTGATAATGTTAAATATTTATTAGTGTTTATTACTATCAGAATTATTAATAATTTAATTAAAGCACAGGTTTTTGATTCTGGAAATCTATCACTAGAATTCATATATTCTAGTTTTGCACAGCATGGCTGAAGTGAACTGTTAAGTCTGTACAAGCACACAAATGAATCTCAATTACACATCTGGAAAAATAAAATTTGAAAGAGGAAATACACAATATTAACCATCTTACACAAAATTTATGAATAAAAAACAAATTATTAACCATCTTAAACAAAGCTTATAAATAAAAAATGAATTAGTGTATTGTGCATGGCTATATATGAGAAAATTTTAAAATATAAGTATTAAAAAACATACATAAAAATCAAAATGTAAATAAACCTACAGGGAATGAAAAAAAACAAAATTGAAGGGGACAAACAACTAAATGTTACTATATTCATAATTCTATTTAAGTCATTATGCTAGGTAAGCTTACACAAGATTAGTTACTGTTATTTATAAAATTGTTTACAAATATATTCTGATTAATATTTTTAAAATTAAATACATGCTGAAATGTTCGAAATAGGCATCGGTCCTGTCATGTAGGGGTGTTAAGCTGCTGCCTACAATTCTAGCATTACATATGATTGCCTGTACTCTGCTGCCTGCTTCCTTTCCACTGCAACTCCCTGATAATGGCCTTGGGAAAGCAACACAGGATGGCAAAGTCACGTATATAGAGAGGAGGAGGAGAGACAGAAAGGAAGATCTTCTGTCTCATGACTCAGTCCCCAAGTGACTGAAGCAACTGGAGTTGAGCCTCCGAGCCAGGAGACAGGAGCCAGGAGCAAGGGGACAGGAGCTTCTTTCAGGTCTTCCACATGGGTGCAGGATCACAAAGCTTTAGGCCATCCTCAACTGCTTTCCTAGGTCACAAGCAGGGAGTTGGATGGGAAGTGGAGCTGGCCGGAATTAGAATTGGCACCCATATGGAATCTCAGCACATGCAAGGCAAGGAGTTTAGGCACTAGGCCACCGCATTGGGCCCGAGTTTTAAATAATTTTTTAAGAAATCCCATCAGCCCCACTTCCCATCCAGCACCCTGCTCATGGCTTGGGAAAGCAGTCGAGGAAGACCCAAAGCTTTGGGACCCTGCACCCTGTGGGAGAATCTAAAGAGGCTCCTGGCTTCGGATTGGCATAGCACAGGCCGTTGCGGCCGCCTGGGGAGTGAATCAGCGGAAGGAAGATCTTCCTTTCTTTCTCTCCTGTCTGTATATCTGCCTTTCCAATGAAAGTAAAATAAATCTTAAAAAAAAAAAAAATGTATTAATGCAATAGGTTTCCACTATCATTGTAAATGCATGATTAATACTACCCTGTTATCTCATTAATGAATATAATGGGATTCATACTCACGATTCTAATATGATGTTGGTCTCCATCACTACTTCTTGATTCATCCTTTTTTCCTCCCTTACTTCCTTTGTGAATTCTGAAGTAACACAGTTTGAATTTATATTAGCATCAAAAGCTCGATGTTCTATTAAATGAAGAGTTCAGCACCTGAACAATAAAAATAGTATAGTTCAGTGGTTACATAAAGCTTTAATTAAACTTGACAACTATATTCACTCATTACATTTTTGTTGGTCAAGTTCCATTTAAGAAATAAAATGGCGAATTGTGAATGCTTGATGAACAAATAATCTTTGTTTCTCACAAAAAGCAATATAATATTTGTTATCATTTCAAAATTAAATTCTTATAACATTGTTCTTTGGAATAATGCAAGCAAAATTTTTTTAATTTTATTCATTTTAAATACACAATATTTGGCTTTGCTTGTTTCTTCTATTAGTCATACTGTTTTAACCTATATTGCTTTAAAGCAGTTCTTTTGCTACATTGCTATTGAAATCCCATTATTATCTTTATTGAATAAAGTAATTAAGAGACATGTTCCAGAAGATATGAAATGTGTGTCTAGAATATACTTAGTGAGAGTGACAGTTATTTAGTAAAATAAATACATGAGTTTACTGCATACATTTCTAAAAGTTTTGAACATAGTTACACATCAATAGCCATGGCTGGACATAACAAGGATATCTTATTGCCATACTTTTCTTTAAATATCTATCTATCTATCTATCTATCTATCTATCTATCTATCTATCTATCTATCTATCATCTATTTGAAAGGCAGACTTACACAGTCAGGGATAAACAAGGGAATGAGATCTTCCATCTGCTGGGTCACTCCCCAGATGACTGCACTGGCCCGAGCTGGGTCCCTCTGAATCAAATAGCCAGGGAGTTTCATCCAGGTCTTTCATACTGGTGCCTGGAACAAATTCTTGAGTTGTATTTCATAGCATTCCCAGGCATGTTAGCAAGGAGATGGATCAGAATGAAGCATCCTGAACTCAAACCAATACCCATAAGGGATACTAACACCTCAGGTGAAGGCCTAACACATTGAGGCATAACATCAGTACAAATGCCACACTTTTATCCAAAAATCTCATAGATATAAAAATGCACTGTGCTATTGCATAGTTATACTTTTTTCATTTCATTCTCTATTAAGCATGTTATCTTTTGTCTAGTGAGAATTCCTCAATGTCAAGTTAAAATAATTTTTATATTGGTGACTGGCTAGACAGCAGTTTTATAGCTATTATCTTTCTGTAGTATAGTTTTCTGTCCTTGTCATTACTTCTGTAAGCATAACACAAAACCCTATTAATGACATTTATTTCCAGTCCGCTGTATTCAACTAAAACTTCTGAATAGTATTGTACCTGTGTAAAATTATTTTCTGTCCAAAGCTGCACACAACCTGTATTTTCCTTTCATCAACCAAGCAGCTGAATTTCAGTAAAACTTGAGGCCTGATATCTCAGAAATTTCTTGTTTCCTAAAATATGTACCATTAACTTTTGCATTTGTTAAACAGTCTCAGAAGCCCATGCTGACAGTTCCTGTATGACTTACTTTCATCTTTTTCTCTCTAGTGACCTTCTTATTTATATCTGAATCCATGAGTATGCAGTTTGCAGAAGATAGATAAAAAGCAAACAAAAAAACAGCTGGCCTTTCTTTTCCGTAAAGCTCTATAACAATTGAAATCTAAGGAATATAAGCGTTCATGCTTATTCACTTGACCAATGTGTAGGAGTCATTTAGAGGTCTTTTGCCTTGTTAGATGGAACTATACCATATTTTGTTGTAATATAGGGATGTTTCTATTTCTTTGTGTATGATGGATTCTTCCAACTAGACTTAGATTCCAAGCTCAGTTTTAATGATCTTTCCTAACTCAAGATGCACAGGCACATTTCAGGCAAAATAGTTAATGAAAGAAAAATATATTTGTCGATACTGAACACAGTATCACAGTGGAATTTGTTGCCTAACTCAACAAAAGAGCCATTGTCATTTTTCTTGCTACTAACAACAATTTTGCTTTTTCATTTTTTTTTTTTTTCATTAGAGACCTTGTGCCATCTTTGTTACAGAAGTCTTATTTCTTTGCTTAGGATAGCATTTTTAAAGTTGAGTGAGTCCACACCTACTAACTCCCTATAAATTCTGTAACTCTTTCATATATTTTTCTACATTCCAGAACTCTATGCATCTCCACTATTTCTCAAAAAATACTGGTCGGTTCTCATTGTATTTTACTGTCTTTCTTTCATAAAGAGAAAATTAAATAATGTCTAGAATTCTCATATGCACAAAACACAGTTCTTATAATAACATCTTTCATACAGTATTTATTTAAATTTAATAAGCCACCCGGAGGGGCTATCACCTTGTATTAATATATTTGTCAGAATGAATTAACCACTCCTAGTTTTCCATTTTCTTATTTATCAAAACTTCCTCTATGGCCATCAAAATTTCAGTCACTGCTAATCATTCTGTGTTGAGATAAATGTCTATCTGGTTTAGGGTTTTAACTCCTAGTACTGCCTTTCTGTGTTATTATATTTAACATGATTTCCTCAATTACATTCATTTGCTGTGAATTATAGGATTTCACTTTTTATTCCTGAATTATATTCATCATACATAACACACACATCTTTATTTACATCTACATCACATTTTCTTTATCTGATAATTTGAGGATGGACACCTTGGTTGATTCTGTATCTTGGCTGTTGTGTAAAATAAACACGGCTAAGCAGACATTTTCTTGATGTAATGAGTTTATGTCCTTTGGCAATCATATCAGCAACAGAATTGAGACGTAGATGGTGAGAATGGTGCCACGACACAACATCGCACCCATGGCGCCAGATTCCCAAACGGACAGGAGTTCAACTCCATGCTGTTCTGTTTCCAATCCAGCTCTCTGCTAATGCACCTGAGAGAGCAGCAGAGGATAGCTCCAGTGCTTGAGCTGCACCCTGCACCCGTGTAGAAGAAACTCCTGTCTTCTCTCTTTGCCCATGCTCCAATCCAGCCATGTAACCACTTCGGGAATGAACAAACTGACTGAATATTTCTCTCCCTCCCTCCTCTCTCTCTAACTCTACCTTTCAGATAAATAAGTAAATCTGAAAAAAAATATATAGATGTAGCTTGTATGTATTTTCTCACATTATGATTGGTGATTAGTTAGCCATGAGGAAGTTTCTGAATTTTTCCAGTTTAGCATCTTGATGCATGTCTTAGATTTCATGAAATAATCATGCTCTACACCAATATTTTAACAGCATTCTATTTCATGCAGGAAATTCATAGGTTTAGATTTTAAATTTAGGGCTTTCATACATCTTGGATTGATTTCTTACGTATGGTGAGTTAGGAAGTCAATTTCACTAATTCAGTGTAGGTGTGATTAGTTTTTTCAGCATCATTTGTCGATAGGGCCATCATTGTTCCAATGTATGTTCTGACACAGTTGTCGGAAGTCAGTTAGCAGTAGGTATGTGAATAAATGTCTAGGCTTCTTACTCTTTTTACTTATATTTCAGTCTTTATGTTACTACCATGCTGTTTTAACTGCTTTGAAATTAGGTAGTATAACACCTCCAGATTTGTTATGCTTTTGTTCAAAAGTGCCTCTCCTATTCTGAGCAGATTGGAATACCATATTGATTTTTATAATTTTACAAATATATCATTAGGGATTTGATAGACACTGTACTGAATCTGTAGATTGTTTTGGGTAGTATGGATATTTTAAGCAAACAAAAAACATCATGTAATTCAACATTCTTCATGGGGGAAAAACTTTCAACAAATTAAATACAGAAATAATGCAGTTCAAAAATGATAAGGAAATATTTTCAGTGTTTTTTCTTGGATCCTAAACAAAATGAAGCGTGCCACTTTTACAGCCCTATTCAGTACAATTTTGTAAGTATTAGAAAGGAGTTTTAGTGAAGCAAGGTAAAGGGAATCTAAATTAGTAAGGAGAATGTACAAATATTTGTCTTTGTGGATGAGGTGCATTTGGAAAAACAGAGCTTCAACCAAAAAGTGGTAGAACTTAAAATTTAGGGTCCAGCACATTGATATCACATGTTAATCCTCTTCCTGTCAGCACCAACATCCCATATGATGCTTAATCATTTTCTAGAGGCTCCGTGTTCAATCTAGCGCCTGTTTATTGTTTGGGAAAGCAGAGCAGGAGGGTAGCACAACCTCACGGACCACTTGATCTGTGTGGATACATGGAACACACTCCTGGCCTGCGGTTTAGCACTAGAACATTTTTGGACACTGCAGTCTTTTGGGTAGTAAGCCAGTGGATGAATGATCTCTCTCCTTGCTCTTCTTCTCTCACTGTAACTATGACTTTCCAAATAAAATAAATAAACCATGAAGAAATCATATAAACCAATTTATAAGTTACTAGAATAAAAAATCAATATGAAAAAGTAGTAAATTTGTACATAAATAATGATTTTGCTGAAAAAGGAATTGAGAAATAAATCCTATAGAAACCCCTGAAAAAAAAAACCTAGTTTAAACATCTTAAATAGTTAGAAATATATAAACCAAAACCATGAAATACATCTATAATAAAATCTGTAAAATTGATGAAAAACGATCAAGACAAAAATGGAAAATATTTTGCTTTCAAAGTTGGAAGAACTATTTCTAATTTCCATTTCTAATTGTGGCAGACTGGGCCAGGCAAGGTTGCAGCACCACCAGCAAAAAATTGACAGCTGGGACTGGTGTTGGTCCAGGATGGGCACAGTCACAACACCCACAAGTGAAATCTGGGACTGGGAGCAACCCAAGTCAGGCCAGGATGAGACCTAGCATGACCTGGCACATGTGAAAACTTGATCTGGGGGCAGACATGGTATAGGTTATTTGAGGGTGTTTTAATCAGGCAACAGAATCCACCAATGTTGTGACTTGGGCTGTGGATTGACCAGGTAGGAACTCTTCGGGTCATCTTAACTAGGTCACAGTACCCTCTGAGGCATGGAAAAGCTGGGCTTTGGAGCAGGCTGACCTGGACTAGGCCACTGAACCCACAGGTTCATGTGAGTGCCTGGGATCAGGGCAAGACTCCTCGGGCAGCTGCATTCAGCAACGTATATGTCAGCTGTGGCAAGGAAAGGTTGAATCTCATCCTGTACCAACTGACACACAAGAGAGCCGAGTCTAAGGACTTGGTGTCTTACGGGACTCTCCAACTGGACCAATGTACTTGAATTCCGACCTCAAGGAAAACGACAAGAATGTATCATCTGAGCCCCGAGCCCCTCAGCTGAGGACTCCCCATATAAGAATAGAGAGCATACCCAGATGAAAATGAAAGATGAGATAACCACCTCATCTAAATCAACGGAAAATTAACAACAACAACAAAAAAAAAAACTCATAAAAGGATGGAAACCAGAACAAACTCAACACAAACCCAGGTCAGGTATCACAAGCAGTTATTGTCTCTGGACACACTGAGGTAGATGTGATCAGCCAACAAACCTTAGCATTTCTCAACCTTGGTATATATAAGCCAAAAATCTCTCAGAACAATCAAGACCACCCAAGCAACAAAGTCAGAACATTCTTCACCACATTAGGATTGCCAAGCCAATATAAAATATTGTCACCATCCCTGAGCACTGAGAGTTCGACAGCAGAAAGCGGTGAATTCCCTCACGTCCACAGGAGAAAAGACTGAAATACCTTCTCATCTCTCCTTCCCCCACACCCCAAACCTCTCCACCCTAATCTGAGGCCCACATGGGTTTTCAACCTCCTCACTAATGCAGTCAACATTTTAAAAAGGCAAAAATGTGCATACATTACAACTGTGGCTTAAGACCATCATATGCAACATGAATAGTGTCTTTCTAGAGAAGGCCTCTGGTTAAAGCCAATTGATGAACGGATAAGTGAAGTGTGATTTTTACATATTTAAATTTAAAATAAAGTGCTATTCTAAAAACACTTCACAAGTGCTGGGAATGAATTATATCTAGGTGATATGTATTTAGATTATATATAATATTTCATACTAAAATATATGTGATATATGAAATAATTTATAATATATATTTAGGTTATATATATCCTAATATAATGTGTTTGTGTATGTTTCATATATATATATATTCACACACAAATAACTTATACACAGTGTAGAAGAGATGAATTTATCTATACATATCTATATTTTCTCTCTGTTTGCCTATTATCATTAATAAAGTAATATATACCAAAACCATATTGTCCTTCAAAAATGAACCTCTTTCATCCCTCCATGATCTGGAAGTTTAAATTGTGTGACCTGCTTTGGAAATCTAAGATATGACATATTTCGTTTCTTAATAAAATCTGTTTTCTAGTAGTTATGAAACTTCCCTGAGGCTATTTCAACCTTCAGGTGTTGATAAAAATAAGAGCAAGCCAGAATTAACTGTAATTTCACAGGTAATTCCTGTTTTCTGATTCTATTTTCTTCATCTATAAAATACTGATAACATATTATTAAATGGTGAGATTGAATGTGTTAATATAGAAATAACAAGTAGTAAAACTTGTTAAATAGTAAACATTGTTAAGTATTGGCCACTATTATTTGGAAATACAATTCAAATTTTTTTTCTATTTTTTATTAAATGTGGTTAAAGGATAATTAACAGATTTGGTAGGGGCAAACTGCAGTTTGGACATCTGCATCCTGTAAATGAAAGCTTGATTTTAGCAACTTCCTATGTTTCTGATTTAAAAGTATTGGTAGCATATGCTATGGGAGGCAGTGGATATTGGTACAAATAGCTGCACTTTTGACACTTATGTGGGAGACCCAGACTGAATTCATGGCTTATAGCTACAGCTTGACTAATGTTAATTATGACAATTTAGTTAAACAGCAGATGGAATTTCTCTCTCTCTTCCCTCCTCTCTCTCTACCTTTCAAATAAATAAAATGCATTTTAAATATTTGAAAGTGCATGTAGCATGATTATTTGCTATTTACTTCTAATAAACGTGATATTAAGTTGCCTGGAGATTGTTTTAAAGATTTATTTCTTTGAAAGGCTACGTGACAGAGAATGGAAGAGACAGCAATATCTTCCATTCATTGGTTCACTCCCACAAATGACTGCAATAGTTAGCACTGAGCCATGAATAAGCCAGGATTCTGAAATTCCATCCAGGTCTGCCAAGTGGGAATACGGGCCCAAAGGCTTAGAATGTTGTGATGCCATTTCTACAGATGATTGAGGAGAGAAACATGAAGTGTATTTTATTATTTTATTATATTATTTTCTCATCTATTCCCATAATTGAACAATTCCAACATTTTACAATACAGATTTAAGACCGCTATGATACTTTGCACTCTACCTTCACTCTTGCCTATGTGCCAACCAACACTCTTCTTTCCTTATTTCCTCTCTTTTCCCCCCTGCTTTTTTTTTTAAAGATTTATTTTCATTATTTTTTTATTGGAAAGGCAGATATACACAGAGGAGAGACAGAGAGGAAGGTCTTCCATCCGATGATTCACTCCCCAAGTGAGCTCAACGGCCAATGCTATGCTGGTCCAAAGCCAGGAGCCTCTTCAGGGTCTCCCACGCGGGTGCAGGGTCCCAAAGCTTTGGGCCGTCCTCGACTGCTTTCCCGGGCCACAGGCAGGGAGCTGGAAGGGAAGCGGGGCTGCTGGGATAGAACCGGCGCCCATATGGGATCCCGGGCGTGCAAGGCAAGGACCTTTAACCACTTGCGCCACCGCCGGGCCCTCCCCCCTGCTTTTAAAATGACATAATTTCCTTTCATCTCACAATCACAGACGTCACACCCCATTTTGTAAAGGTATCAGTCCATAGCAAAAAACAAATCAAACAGAAACAAAGCCTACTATTTCTCAGGGTGGTAGACAAAGTCAGTGAACAATAATTAAATACCGAAGTGATAAATTTTAATTGATAGCAATATTTCCAAGTGGGGGTAAAACTTAATGACATATCAGATATCAGTCATCCAATAAATTAAGCTACACAGAAAAAGGCAAGGCTGTGTTTAAAGAATGGAAATCGAAAAGAATCAGTATGAGCCCAATGGCACATAACTATGCTAATAATATATACACAAAGTTTCTTCAAAGAGCTCATGGAAATGTCATGAAAAAAAAAACTATTCAGTGCATTTAAATAATTGTGCACAAAAATAAATGTTTCTTTTCATTCAATTTTCATTCTTATGTGACATATAAACCAACTGTTAAAAACAGAAATTTCAAAAATAATTCCGGTGACCTTTTCAGAAATCGTTAGTTCGTACATGCGAACACTTGCTTGATGGTGCATTTTCCATTTAGTTGAAAAGCCACTTGACTTTTATTATATTATCTATTTTTGTCCTTATGATTATTTAGGTTTTAAGAGTCTTAGCTTTTACCGAAGTTATAGACTTACAACAAAATTGGAACAAAGTACCAATAATTCCCTTGGACTTCAACTCACAGAACATCAGCAGCCTCCCCAGTGTCCCCATCTTATGCGGTAGTGGTACAATGATAAAAATGGAAAAATGCTCCCTGGAGTATTACAAATATCCCAAAATGCACGTTTATTCCAGGATTCACACTTATTGTCCAGCATAATGTTTTATCAAATTATTTACATGTTATTGTTATTTACATGTTTCTGCTGTTAAATATCATGTCCTAAAAAATTTCCATTCTATTGATTTTTCTCTGCAACACCTGACAATGAATTAAGTTTTTACTCTCACCATTATTTTTTTATTTATTAAAAAGTTTTATTATTTTCCTTTATTTACTTTTATAGGTACAGGGATCTCCATTCTCCCATTGTTTTGAGAATTTCTGTATTTCATACAGTTGGCTTTATGCATCCCTTTCAAGTTTGCTTATTGCAAACATCAATAGACATTTAAAGCTTTGTCACATTATTTCATGAGGTATTAGCTAATGTATTTTTAGTGCTGATAGATATTCTGCTGTAATCATTTCATTTTCCATTATCTATGTACTAATGGAAGGACCTATTGATCACTTCTATACTTTAAAAATAATAAACAGCATCTACAATCATATGTGTGTGAAATTTTTCACATTTCCATGAAATATTTTAGCAAATTTGTTTGATAAATTTGCCACTGCGTTATATTCTTAAAGTCATAGCAAATGCATGAAAATAACTACAATTGTGAACACATGTTTGCAATTTCATTGAATAAATGCCAAAGGGTAGAACTGTTGAATCAAAAATAACAATACTTCCCTTTTTTAAGAAACTATCAGTGTGTTTTTCATAGTGGCTATTGAAAGTCACAAGCCCACGAATAGCGAACGAACACTCCTGTTTCGCCACATCCTCGTAAACATCTGTCATTTTCATCGGTTTGTATTTAGATTGCTATGTGCATGCATGCTGTGTGATTTTAAATTGCAACCCCCTAACAATGTATAAGTGTGATTTAAAATAATTATTTGCTTCTGTTATATACAGGGATGGTTTCTTTTCCTATTTTCCTATTTTCAGGATTTCTAAAAACCAAGTTTTGATATCATGCAGTAGTTATCATTTATTTCAATACTCACTAATGACATGAAATACTTCAGTAGACCCCATATTAAAATGTAGAGAATGTATTTGTGTAGAGAATTTCTCTGTTGGATTACTGAGTCAACAATATAGCTTATAATTAAATTTTCTCCTTAAAAAAGAAACATAAGTGTTTCAAAAAGCCAGTGTTTCTTGTAAAATGTTCTGCCAAAAAAAAGTAAAAACACAAAACAAAGCAAAACAAACAAGCAAACAAACTTATAGTCACGATTATCTAACTAAACAACACCCTAAATTTCCAGTGTCATTCAATTGCATAATCACTGTTAACTAATTGCATGCAAAGTGCTCATCATGGCACTAATGACGTTTAAGACTACTATACGGTGACATACAAAGTCATAAATTGTAAATCACAGTAAAGATTAAACAAATGATGGTCAGAATGAAAAGCAAAATTTTTCAGGAACACAACGCCTAGCCTATGCCCTTAAGGACAAATAAGAATCATCCCTGTAAAGAATACTGAGCTTGTTGATATATTTTTGCCAACACAAAGTGAGATGAAAAGTGCCCTATGTATGAAATAATAAAAAATTTCCTAAGAACTTAAGGGTGAGTTGATGATGGAGTGATGTCAAATCAAGAGTCTTCACCAACGTAACGTTACGAATGGAAGGCAAACACACAGAACTCCACACCAATGCTACTCTTCTTCACTTTAGTTCTGTTGTTACCTCACTGTTTCATAGCACCAATAAATAAGTACATACAAATACAAATAAAAAGTATAAACTGCACGAAAATAGGTTTGTAATTTCCATCACATTATCTCACGTGACTAGTGTTGCATATATTAATTTTCATATCTCGATTAAATACAAGCTACATATCTTCTTGTCTGCAACTTCTGTGTATTAGTAGAAAAAAACTAGGGAGTTAGATTATAACAGATTTAGAGCCTAGTAAGTAGAATAGAACAATCTCTTGAATTCTGTCAATTTTCTCCCATGTAATAATCAAAGGGATATAGTACCAGTATATTAAATTGTGCCCTGTTGGATTGAATACATTACTATAACTTTCTATTTGAGAACAGATTTATCTCCAGAGAATTGAAAGCATATATTATTGGGCCTGGCATGATGGCTCAATGGTTAAATCCTACTTTGTAATTGCCAGGATTCCATTTGGGTACCTGTTCATGTCCCAGCTGCTTCACTTCCCATCCAGCTCCCTACTTGTGCAGTAAAGGATATCCTAACTTGGGGCGCTGTATCCAAAAGGGAGACGTGGATAAAACTCCTGACTCCTGCTTCTGCACTGCAGATTAGGTCATCCCCTGCTGGTGTAGTCATTCGCATTGTGAACCTGCAGATGAAAGATCTCTCTGTCAGTCTCTCCTCTCCATAAATCTGATTTGACTTTCTAAAAAAATAAATAAATAAATAAGTAAATTGGGCCTGGTGCAGTAGCCTAGTGACTAAAGTCCTCACTTTTCATGCGTGCGCAACCAATTTGGGCTCTGGTTCTAATCCCAGCAGCCCCGCTTCCCATACAGCTCTCCGTTTCTGGGTTGGGAAGACAATCCTGGACAACCCAAAGCTTCGGGACCCTGCACTTGCAAGGGAGACTGTAAGAAGCTTCAGGCTCCTGGCTTTGGAAGGGCTTAGCTCCAGCCATTTCGGCTGCTTGGGGAGTGAATCATCAGATAGCAGATCTTCCTTCCTGTCTCTCCTCCTCTCTGTATATCTGACTTTGTAATAAAAAAAATCAATCAATCAATAAATAAAAGTTTCATAGACAAGCATATGATTCTTTTTCTCAATTATATATAAACATCAAGTTATAATTTCTATTATTGATAAGTGTATCATATTTGACATGAATACTTAGTGATAAAGATGAATTGGATGATACAATGCAGTTCATTTTCATATTAAAATGTTCAATATGAAAATTCATGTCTTCTTGTAGTACATATGGTGAAGTTAATGTTTTGTAATTTGTTGTAATTGTGTTTCTTGTAAATCATAGTAATTTAACAGTTTACAGATTGACAAAGACTCTCCTAAACTCTGCGGATTGCTCTAGGACTTTTAGAAATTATATTCATTGTTCCATCTGTCCAGATTTTTAAGGAGAATGGTGATATGGTGTTAGAAGATTTTGGCAAATGTATTATTCAGGAAAGGTTATGAACTGCTTTAGTTAAGCCAGAATACCAAGTCTTGTTCTATCTTGTAGAAACAAAAGCATACCCGGAGATTTCCCCATTGTACTTGACAAGCTTACTAAAACCACACAGAATGTAGCATTTGCTAAGAATCATTCCTAGTGATTCCCTCCACAGCCAGACCGGAAATCTAAAGCTTTTTAATATTCTAACCTCATTATTCTCATTTTCTATAATTTAACAACTTCTCATATTATTCTTAATGGAAAAGTCATGCAATATTGAGCAGTAACTGCAGTTAATTTCCTGCTGTATATCATTTGCATTTTTGTTACTGGTGGAGAGTAATTAACATGCTCTAATTATCATACTGATTCTTTTAGTTTATGAGAATACAGTCTTCTCAACCCTCATTGATCTTACAATAGTATATTTTATTGTTCCTAATAATAGTATCCAGGAAATACAAGGCTTAAAATTTTACAGAAAAATGTGTGATTTTACAGTAGCAGGTTTTCTAAATGGTTCCATTTAGAATAGTCTAATCTAAGTTTTTATAGTTACTATCAAAACATGAGTCTTATTACTATGGCAGGACAAGCCATCCTTTTTCACAAAGCAAATTACAGTTATATTACACTGTTATCACCCTAGAAAATGTTTTTTTGAATTCTTTTCAGACGTATGCTTTATTCTTTCATATTTTAAACGTTCATGTTAAAAATTTTTGCTATAAATACATCTACAAATAATAAAGTCACCATGAGAGAATATTAGCCCATAGTATTTGTTCCACAATAAAATATTATCTTTCTCAATGTGTACGATGGACTTCATAATTCCTAAAAGTAATTATTAAAACTTTGTAATGTGAAAATGGAAAGGAAATAAAGGAAATGATTCTATTATTAAAATAGTATATCCCCATTGACAAACTTTAATCCCGTTTTATGTCCGAGCATATACTTAGCAGAGCTTGCTGTATTACACACTGCTGGTTCATATGCTCATTTGATAAAGGACAGCTAGTCAGGCAAGGTCGTTGTCCACAATAGTTGTTTTATAGCCAAGGAATGTCATTCAATAACACCCACTGGTAAAGAGGAATATGACTTCAGTTTATGTGAACTTCCATTTGGGCTGGATATTCAGCCTAGTCGGAACCACGAATAAACTGATAATGGCCTTAATAGGTAGACATAGATACTCTTGTATATTTATTGAATCTTAACACGAGTTGAAATAAAGCATCACAAATAAATTACAAAGGAAGTAAGGAAAAATGTTCACTATATTAGGAAAATATTTATGATTTAAGCGAAGAATTAGAGCACATTAAAAATAGTAGCAGAGAGAAATGTTAGTCTGTATTTTTATTGACTGAGTTTGAAACTCAACTCTAGCATTAACATGGGCCCAGATACATCTCAGATTCTACTAAAAAAAAATCTGTGCTTAACTTTTTATTATTTTGATATGAAGATTACTAACCATGTCACATCATTGCTTTGAACATTAACACCTTCTGCATAAAAAAAAATTAAAGATTTATTTATTTTAATTGGAAAGGTGGATAGCCAGAGAGGAGGAGACAGAGAGAAAGATCTTCATTCCGATGGTTCATTCCCCAAGCGGCTGCAATGGCTGGAAATGAGCCAATCCGAAGCCAGGAGCCAAGAGCTCTTCCAGGTCCCCCACTCAGGTGCAGGGTCCTAAGGCCTTGGGCCGCTTTCAACTGCTTTCCCAGGTCACAAAATGGAAGTTGGATGGGAAGCAGGGCTGCCGGGATTAGAACTGTGCCCATATTGGATGCTGGCGCATGCAAGGCTAGGACTTTAACCACTATGCTATCACGCTGGGGCCCCCCAAAAGTGTTTAATTTTTTGATTAGCTCAAAGCAAAAGCTCCATCAAACTTTGGTGGTTAAAAACCTATTGCAAATAGGGACCATGAATGGGATTAATTCTGGGTAATAATTCATCAGTGGAGTGAGGTTTGCTTTGTTGTTGTTGTTGTTGTTGTTGGTGGTGGTGGTGGTGGTGGTGTTAGCTGAGCTCTGCAGTTCTCCACCTGTTGATTTTATACTTGGTTTACAAATGGTCCTGTTTCATCAGTTCTGGAGTTCAGTCCAAGTATCCATCAAATCCAACATAGATGGGTAGATAGGTAGATGTGTGTGTGTGTGTGTGTGCGTGTGTGTGTGTGTGTGTGTGTGTGTGTTGGTGTGTATGTGTATGAACTGCTGGTCTTATACAGACAAGATCCCAGAGGAACATAAAACAATAAATAGAGCATTAACAATCTTACTGGCGCTTCCTGTCAAGAGAGGGCTTGGTTAGGAGAGAGGTTTGTTTTATTTCCCAGTACAGGCTTCACTGGAGTGGTGGCTAAAATTAAACAAATTTAGCAATGATGCTATTCAATAGCTAATAAACAACAACAACAACTATATATATATACATATATATATAATGAAAGTTGAGCTTCAAATCCCCACCCATCTGTCGTGGCAGTCTGTAGCTCTACTTGCTCTTTATCACCCCACTATTTTGTTACCCTAAAATAAATTCTCCTCTACTTCAACTAGTTACCCTTCCTCCTTTTTTGAACTCTACCATCTTAAAACCTAACATTAAAAACCCTATAGCAGCCATTCAGTACATACACCAAAAATAAAGGGTCATGACTTTTTTACTCATATCAATGAAGGTTTGTAATATTTCTAACTAAAGACAAATGGATAGCCTTTAATTTTTTTTAAGTTTAAATTATGAAACTTGACACATTTGGAGGGAACTTTAAGATGGATATCTGGTAAGTCCCACTTAAGTTCTCAGAAATTTATCCTTGATTGATGAAAGCAATAAGCATAACAAAAATTGGTTACTTCATTTTTAACACGTGAAGTTCGAAAAGATTAATATTGATTATATCAGTGAGTCGAGAAGATCAATGCATTGTTACACTTAACCAAGTCTATTTGAAATGCTCAAAAATGTCAATATCAAAGAATAGTAGAGGTAAGGAATCTGTTGATTATTTTAAAGTAGTATACGTATATATTTTTTTCATTTTAAACACATGGTTGTTTTATAGTCACACTTTATTTAGTCTTAAAACAAGATTTGGACATAAAAACTTGGTTTCTTAGTTGTGGAGATACTAAACAACGACTTTATCTAGTAAGATGAATAATCAAAACCTCAATTAATGATTCAGTTTTCCAATTGTCCAATGTAAAAAGTTCAACTTAATTGAGCTAGCAAGCAATATAAATACAGATTCAAACTACTTGTAAATATTCATCTATGAAAAAGTATTTACAAATTTTGAATAGTTAATAAAGAGAAAAAAGCAAGTGGAATATACTTTAATAAAATGTACAAATATCTTTTAAAAATAAAAATAACAATTTCTATTTTACCACTCAGTTTATATTGCAAGCTGATGCAATAAGTCAAATAACCATAAACTGAAGAACTTCCGTAGAGTGAAATTCATCAGGAAACCGTTAATTCACTGGAAAAGCCTTGTAGTTGCTGGGACTGTGAGATGCTTAATGAAATGACTGAGCAAAGGAGAGTGAAATGGGCCCACACAGAAAGCGAAATATTTTCAGGAAGTTACTTCATATAAATTGGGATAAAATTGCCATTTTTGTGCCTAATGTGTCCTAAGGATAATTTGGGGATTAAATATACTACAAACAACAGAGACAAGACAGGTTAAGATCAAGAGAAAGTTTTATAATTCTACTAAAATTGATCTTCAGAATTTCAAAAAACTATTGAAGACAATCCAATTCTTTCAAAGGAATTTGAGAGAAAATCAGAATAAAAGCATTGCTTTAAAGGACATTGTGATTACACAGACAGGAGGATTTCCATCATCAGCAAAAAACCCAACAGAAATAACTTTGCTGCAAGACTACATGAAATGTACAGAAATAAATACATTTATAAGAACTTTATAAGAAATGCATTTATAAGTATACAATACAATGCTAAATACTAAAATGAAAATAGACACAAGACAGCTGAATAGTACCCCATTTTAAGGTGTATAGAAGATGGTTGTATATAAACTAAAATTGAAATGTCAATGAAGTAGTCACAGGATGTGGTTAAGAACTTGTATTTTTTTTTTAGCATATTGTTTATTCAATACCATGTCAATTAATTCCATAATGTTGTAAATTGTTGTTGATGCCATGTTGTGGTTTTTTGTTGAGGGGATGATATTCTGCCAGCTTTGCCTTCAGATCAGAGATGGTCTCCCCAAGAAACTGTTGCATTTATCTGGACAATAAGATGCTGGACCCTTTGCTTGGTATATGCTTGCAATGAAAGAATCTTGACTGAATTTGAACTGTAATACTGCAACAAGTTAGAGGAATCCACCATGGGGGGAGGGCACAGGGAGGGATTGGGGGAATCCCAGAGCCTATGAAACTGTGTCACATAATGCAATGTTATTAAAATAAAATAAATATATAAATAAAATTTTTAAAAAAGCTAAAAAAATAACTAAAAACAAACTGTGTCATAAAATGAAATAATAAACAAAGATTCTTAAAAAAGGAACTAAAACAGCTGTTCCATTTATACCAGTTTCTGAACTCTTTCCATATTTTAAACAGCCCCAATGGACATGTCTAGAGGTGACAACCACCAAGACCAGTTAAATATAATTTTAATTTATAATTCCCAGATGATCTCATTGGATCAACAGATTGGCAAAATTAAAATGGCAACAAACTATTATGAGACTATTTTAAAGATAAAACTGAATAATGCATAAGATGACAAATTATGATCATTATTTTAAAAATAAGTGTATAAATGATATCTCAACAAACAAGAGTCCTAGGAATCTGCCTACAACCTGCTAAAATTGAGTCCATTGATATTTCATAAAAACTGTGAAAATTCATGAGAAATGTCAGAATACATCAGTGTGAAGGGTTTGAAGGGGTCTGTTACAGTATTAGACTTGGGTGAACTGTGATGAGGTTGAGGGAATAAGGATACATGCTACATTGGATGTTCTTAGCAATGCAAAAGATAGTCCTTTTTTTCAAGATTTGTTTTTAAAAGGCAGATTTAGAGAGAGAAATATATTCCATCTGATAGAGCTGAACCAACTTGAAGATAGGATTCAGGTGCTTCTTCCACGTCTCCCACATGGGCGTGGAGTCACAAAGCTTTGGATCATCCTCCTCTGTTTTCCCAGGCCAAAAGCAAGGAACTGGATGGGAAGTAGAGCAGTCAGCATATGAACCAGTGCCCATACGGAATCTGGGTGTGCAAAGCAAGATTTAGCCACTGAGCCATTGCACCAGTCCTTAATGAACAGTTTTAATAACATCATTGTGGAGTTTTTGTCATTGTAAAGATTTTGAATACATTCTAGGGGCAAAGAAATGAGATTGGGTTATTTTTATGATGAGACAGTGCTTTTTTATTTGAGATATACTTAGAAATGAATGTATTCATTGAATGGATGTATTTAAGAATTTTGATGTTCTCTAAATTCTTTACATTAAACTTGGTGGCAAAATTCCTGAGTTACCAGATCTTTTTTTCTCTCATATGCTTGTGTAATAAGATAGATACTGTTTCATTTTTGATGTGAAATTACAGATAGAACCATTTTCTTCCAAATTTTGAACATGTGTATATGCAAGCATGGATATTTGCAAAAACAAAAAGGCACTTATTTTACCTTATTTATGTGCTAGGCTAAACATCTGATTGCAAGAGTTTGCGATTTTTAGTGTAAGTTTCTGGATGAAAATATAAGTGTTAATACTATCGTTTGAACATTTTTTGACTCTCTTACTTACCAAATTGTTTAAATCCCCAATTCTTCTGATGATTCTAGGAATGTATTTTCTGGAGTCAATCAAGATATTCAAGTAGCTAGTCCCGGTTGGAATTTCTTGGGCCACAGTGGGCATTTCTGTATATGGTAGTTCTTGAAGAGTTGGTTATACAGCTTACTTGGACCTAACTTCTCCTTTGTTTTCTGATTCACTATGTGCATTCAACCATTTGCTTCCTTCTGAGTCATCAAATTACTGGAGTTGCTAGGTTAGACGTGAATTTCCAAAGCCATGAACCAAGATACAGCTCCTTTTATAAGTAAGTTTAGGAGTAAATAGATTTGCTTATTGTTTGCAAGGCAAAGCATGAATGAGGGAGGAGAGAGAGAGAGAGAGACTGACTCTTCCCATCTGTTAACTAAATCCCCAATGGTTTCAACAATCAATCCAGAGCCACAAAGATACCACAGACCAGGAACTTTTTGGTTTCCCATATGGCTGCAAAGGATCTAAGCACTTACATAACACTTGTCTTCCTAAGTGTTTTAATAGGAAGCTGGATTGAAAATGAAGTAGCTGGGACTGGAATCAGCACTCCAAATAAGGAATACAGTCATATCAAGTGGAAATTTAACCTGATGTGCCAGTATGTTAGCCCCATATGCCAAATATGTGTTTTATAATATAACGCTGGAAAAAGATGACCATTTCAAAAATTGAGTCCAGGGTTACTTTATATAGCAGGGAGAGGCAAGAAGAATAGATCTGTATTTGGAAAGCAACCAACCTAAATATAATAGGCAAAATACGTACCTACAAACTTATTTTATATAGATTTTACAGATATTTATCAGTCAAAATTAAGACCCCCAAGTCAACATAAATAAGCATATGTAAAATTATATGATAAAAATAGTTGTATATATCATAGGAAAAGCATTATTAAATTAAACAAAATCAAAAAGAAGACAAGAAAGGATCATTCTTTGTAAAAAAAAAGTTTAATAGAAAAGGAATGGTTTGAAAAGATTTTATATAATAAAAATCTACAAGCACTTTCAATAAAGACATCATAAAAATGTGGTAAGGCAGATCACAGAGTCTTGAGTTTGGGAGAAAAAGTTCAGCCTTTTAATAACATGACTTACAGGTGGTATGCTCATATTGAGGTCATAAATATCAAAGTCTGATTAGATTTTGCAGTTTTGCAGTGTTATTTCACTGACAGTTGTAATGTGCATGCCATGGAAGTAAAACAGAGGGTAATTCTTCCAATCAACAGGCCACTGAAATAATTCACATAAAGTAGGAGAGGGCATACATGCAAGGCAGGGGCAATGGCAAAGGGGAGTATGTAACAAAGGGGAGAAAAGGTAATGAAGTGAAATCAAGATGCATTGTATCTTATGAGAGGTAGAGTAAAAATAAGATTACTCTTTTTATTTATCTTATATGTATGCAGAAGAGAAAGCCATTATTGATTAAATTTGGGAATACAGGAAAAAGGAGTGAGATTGAGAGGAAGGAGAAAGATAATGATGTGAATAATGTTAATCAGAATTCTTTCGGGGGAATGTTTAGTGGAATTGTAGCTGGGGAATTAAATGGTAGCTATTGGAGTGACAAAAACCCTGGAGCAAGAAGAGAATAACAAAATGATGGAAGTCATCAACTTTAAAAGAACAGGCATAGAGAGTAGCGAACACAAATGATGGAGCTGAAATGGTCAAGGAGGTGAGAAAACAAACATTTGGTGTTATCTGCACAAGCACATGGGCAGGCCACCAGGAGCAGCTGATGGGCCACAGATTGCAAGGGACAGTCAGCAATTGCAGTGAAACAGCACAGAGAACTTTGCGTAAAGCCACAGCAAGACCATTTTACATGTTTGCCAGAATATTTTAGTGGAATATAAAAGTGAAAACCAGATTGCAGTGGGTGGAAAGAGCAAAGAATGACGTGAGGAATGCAAGACAGAAAATATGTTCTCATGTTTAAAAATCACATACACACAGAGAGATAGACAAAAGATAACTAGAAATAGTGAGGGAAATTTAAACTTGATAAAGACTTATTTTTCAATTTTTTCTGCAATTAAGGAATTGCTGCTTTTAAATATTCAATGAGATACATATTGTTGAACATTTGATGTGGGACAAATGTATAAAACTGGCATTATGTTATGTAAGATACTGTGTGAAATTTTTGCCTTAAGCTCACAATTATCATGCTATATGATTAAAAAAATTCTGTGTAGAGTATTCACAATCAATGCAATTATGTTATATAAATAATTTTATAAGAATTTTACATACTGGGGATTTTTCAAATTTTATTTTTAATAATACACTTTGTCTTTACTACATACTAAGAATAGTTAGTTGCTAAAATGTGTGTGGTTGCTCTAAAAAAGAAAAAGACTGCTAGCAATGTCTAAGGAGGCTAAATTCATCTTCAGTCCCTCTCATCCATCTCAATTATTTCCAGTTCAAATATGAGACCATTCCTACTATTCCAGGTCCAATGCACTATTTGTTTTCCACTGCTCTCTAACTTCACAAATATTCTGACAATACTGGTTAGTCTAGGAAGCCTACTTACATAATTCAACTTTTCCAACTTATAAGTTCAAGCATTTCTTTGATTCACATCTTTCTTAGGTTTGCTATTGCAAACTAAAGATGCATTTAGTACTATAATAGATAATTCATTGCCTTCTTCTCTAACATAGAATTTAAAAAGTGAGCATATCCTTCTTAACTCTCCTGAACTCTTAAAATAATTTATGTAAATTCTAGTTTAGAAATTACTATATCCATCTAGTGCATCAGTAAAAATCAGACTTATCCAACTAATCCTTAAAGTTGCAATGTCTAATAATTGTTCCCTAAAAATAAAAAAAAGTCACATTTCCATCAGAGGAAGCAGAAATATGGTTGGCCCTAGGCAACCTGATAGTCACCCTGCCAAGATGACTCAGAATTACGGCATCTCTAAGCACGTAAGAATAAATGGAAAACATTGGTAAATGAAGGTGACTGACATCCAAGGGCTCAACAGTTTTAAACGTATAATTTTTAAAACATGCTGTCCATCTTGCAATAAAAGCTAAGTGATCTTTGGAAAATATAATAAGCATGATTAGGAGTCAGCAAGAGTAAACAGAAACAAAAACAAAAAGCAGACTTTAGACATCTCATGTGATGGAATTATGAGAAACAGATGACAAATGCATCCGATTCAGTGGGAGTTAGAAAAACTGGCTCACTGAGGTTAAGTGCTGTGTGATAGTGGGTAAAGTTATGACCTCAATGCTGGAACCCGAAATCGATACTCATTCAAGACCTGGATGCTCTACTTCCAATCTACCTTCCTACTAACGTGCCTGGGAAAGCAGCTGGGGATGGTCCAAATGCCTGGGCCTTTGCATTCACATGGGAGACCTGGAAGAACCTCATGGCTTCAAGCTTCAGGCCCCTGCAGCACTGAGGGAGTGAGTTAGTGAATGGAACATCTCTGTATCTGTGTCTTTTCTTCTCTTCCCTCTCTAAACCTTTCAATTAAAACAAATAAATAAAATATTTGATATGTACTAAGATGTCAATCTGTTGTCTACTAATGCTTCAATGTTTACTGACAAATCTTGACTTTATTGTTTTGATACAACACTGGGGGCATAAAAATGTCTGCCACCACTATTATAAAGTATTATGTATGAAACATGGTAATGCACGCAATAAATTATACAACTCAATTCTCTTCTGTTGCATAGCTGTTTCCTGGTCTGTTAGACCCTACTTCTGTATCCAATTCACTCATGAAGGCTTGTCCTTCACCATGCTGTTGTTGTAGTATTTGGAGGTTCACAAATCTCTATCTCTCACTTATTCATGCACATATAATAATATATCCATCTTGGATTTTCCGCTGACTTTCCATGATGCTGTTAAAAATAAGGATTAGAAACTCCTCCCTAGAGCATAATGATTTTTTACTTCCACTTGTCCCTAACAATAATCTGTAAGCCCTAGATTTCCCAAATATCATTTCCCCACACATTCACATAATCTCTGGAGTCTTTGATTTTTAAAATTAGTGGGCTACAAAAAGAACACATGTCAGTGTTTCTGGCTGAATATTTCTGTAAAAGCATGTGTTAACATCTGGCTGAATACAGAAGAGAGAAAAATTAAACTGAAAAGTTAACAAATAGTTTCTAGAGTAGTATTTCATGATCATCGTTATTGCTACTTTCATATTATTCAAATATCACCAATTTTGTAGATCACTGTTTTACTGACAGAAAAGTTTTCTTAAGGAAAAGAAATATTTAGTACTTGAATCTTGATGATTTCATGTGATAAATGATTATTATCTATTAGTATAAGTTATTATGAACATACATTCCAAATACTCACATAGGGCTTGAGTATGGTAAAGGTGTTACCATTTTGAGATTCACCTTATTTTTTTTTTCAGGATGAGCATCTATTATTTATGGGACACATAGCTTATTTTTATTTTATTTATTTTTTTCATAAGAGGAATATATTAAAAGCCACAAAGCACATTTTCTCTGTCCTAATATGAAAACATCAATCTCACTCACTTACTAGTGACAGGTAATAACTCCACTTAGGTGTATATGGGAGAATATGAGTCATCTCAGTGTCTTGATGTGAGAATTCTGTAGAAGGGTTTTATGAGCGTATGATGGTATTTCCAACACAGGATTAAGTGCTTGGTGATAACTTTCTCTTATGCTTTAGTATAAGGATTCTCAAGATAGCATATCTTTCATGATCGGATAAAAAAAATCCCAATTCCAAGAAAAAATCATCTTTGGAAAAAAAGAACACATCATGAAAATCAAGTCTTTTTCTAATAAATAGATAAGAATATTTCCTCATTCTAATATGAGCAACTATTAAAGCAATCAAGATCTCTCTTTTAAGGTTTTGCATGTATCATTATCACAAGATAACCTTTTAACTACTTGTCTAATTCGTTTCATTGTGAAAGTTCAGAAAGTTAGTGGGAAAATGGAGAAAAGGAAAATTTACCTCATATGCTATTATTATTATCTTGATTTACATTTCTGTTATCACTAATGATGGCAAGCATTTTTAAAAATATGATTGCTAGTCATTTGTATTTGTTCTTTTGAGACCTGTCTCTTGGCATCCTTTATCCTTTTGTTTGGTTGTTGTTTTCCTTTTGAGAATTTGTGTTGCTGTTATGTTCCGGACATCAATCATTTGTCATATCAGTAGTTTCCTATATTCTAAATTGTATAATATTTAATTTCATTATTTGTAAATTATGAATCCATTATTCATGTAGTATATCTCCAACCTTCCCCATTTATTTTATCTGTGTTCTGTTTGAATCTCTAATTGTAAGTGGAAAGCAGATATATTGAAGTATGATTTCTTTTGAACAGTCTATCTACCTCTGATTTGTTTTTTTATTTGTTTGTTTGATTTTACTAAACAGTGTAGTCCATATACAGATAAAATCACTTTGGAATAAGTAACTATGTAATTTTGTCACATTTCTTTGTTTTCTATATGCCTTTGAGCTTTACGCTCTTTACTTTGGTACTTAATTGGTGGTTTTTAGAGAAATACTGACATCCCTTTGTGATTTTTCACTGCAGTATAGTTTGATTTTTTTAAATTAACTTGGGATTTTTTAAATATTTTAAGTATATAAAATTACAAGTGGAATTTATGTGAACCTTACTTCAAAAATAGACAAATGTTTTGTGTCCTTACAAATCTGTCACTGCATCTTTCAATACTACATCTGTTTTTTGTGTGTGTATCAAAAAACCTGTATCATTGATATTGCCAAAGGCATTAGCTTTTGAAATTACGTAAAAATGCGGGAATATTAATTAAAGTTATAACAATAACTGTTTTTATTAATAATTGTTAATATGTTAATAATAAGCATATTAATTGGCACCAACATTGTAGTATAGTGAAATAAGCCACAACCTTGGCCACTAGCATATTTTGCCAAAGCAGTGGTGGAGTCCTTGCTCCCTGGGCTGTAATTTAGCTATTAATGTGATAGGGAAAGCAATAAAAACCACCTAACTGTGTGAGCCATACCATCCACGTGGAACATGATATAGAGAGCCAGGATCCTGACTTTGCACTGGCTCGTTGCAGCATTGCAGCAGCCTTTTGTTTTTGTTTTTGTTTTTTTACCCACAATCTGCAGATGGGAGAGCATCATGTTTCCCTCTGTGTGTCAGTACTTGTGTGTGTGTGTTGTGTTCTTGTGTGTCTTCCTCCCTCTCACTAACTCCTTTAAATCAACAAGATAAACATTTTTTTAAAGATTAATTTTGGTTTTTTTTTTTATTGGAAAAGCGGATATACAGAGAGGAGAGACAGAGAGGAAAATCTTCCCTTCCGTCCGATGATTCACTCCCCAAGTGAGCACAACGGCCAATGCTATGCCGATCCAAAGCCAGGAGCCTCTTCTGGGTCTCCCACGCGGGTGCAGGGTCTCAAAGCTTTGGGCCGTCCTTGACTGCTTTCCTGGGCCACAGGCAGGGAGCTGGAAGGGAAGAGGGGCTGCCGGGATAGAACCGGCTCCTATATGGGATCCCGGGCGTGCAAGGCGAGGACCTTAACCACTGTACCATTGTGCCGGGCCCAAACGGTTTTTTTAAAGTAGCAATTATGCAATTTAATGTTTGCCTATTTAATCTACTCTCTCTCTCTGCTCTCCTACATATCTGTCAAGTCTTTTGCTAATAATCTTTCTGCAAATTCTCCTATGTAATCTCTACCTTCTCCTTACAAAGTTCTTTTGTCTTGAAAATTTGATACCCGTGCTTCTCATTTTGAATATCTCGGTCAGTCTTGTTGGAGTTCATTAAGCATTTTGAACACTGAGTAATTGAAAATAATTTGAAAAATTCTCAGCCAATATTTAATTAGCATTTCTTGCTAATCTTCCTCTTACCTTTATGGCACCTTCCAAATTCTCTGGTTTCAGTGAAGGGGTTCACAAATCCCTAAGTAGCCACTCATATTTTGTTTTACTTTCTTATCAAAGTTTCAAAAATATCTTGTCTCATATTCAAAATCATTGCCTCATTTTTTTTCTTGCTGCTCAGATCTGCTTTGCATCCTTACAAAACTATCTACAATGTTCTTTCTTTCATTTCAAATAATGTAATTTTAAGCTGCAAAACATCTTTTTTCTGAAATTTTTGAATTGTTCATCAGTGTTTTCATTTTAGATATATGCTTTGGTTTTAAAGTCAGATTTACATGATTTTATGGCTGTTCCCTCCTCAAGTGGCCACAAAACTTGGGACATGGAGCCAGGATCCAGCAGCTTCACGGGTCTCCCGCCAGGGTAGCAGAGGTTCAAGTGCGCTCATCATCTTCCACTGCTTTTCCAAGACAACTAGCAAGAAATTGGGTTAGAAATGGAGCAGCCAGAGCATGAACCAGCATGCATATTTCATGCCAGTGTCACCAGTTGTGGTTTTCGTGCTACATTATAATACAAGCCCCAAAATAAAAAAAAAAAAAATATGGAAAAAAAAATTTAAAAATTTCACATCTTCTTTAAGTTTTTCAGCATTCTTAAAGTCTTTGTTTAGCAGATCAGTCGCTGAATCATCTTAGGAGTCAGTTTTTGTTAATGTGTTATTTTTCACAGAAATAGGTGGTAATTCTTTGTATTTACTTCATGATTGTTAGAGAAAACAGGTTGACTGAGTTTAATGATGCGAATCTGGAAATCAAGTTATGTTTTTCTTCCCCAGAGTTTACTTTTTTGTTTGGTTTTCTTTGATTTTTGTAGAACATGTGCCAAAAATCAGTCTGTAGTATGAATTTAAGATCTTAATTTATTTTTGAAATGTTCCCTTTCCCTGGGTGTGAATAGTTGCTTTCCACTTTCATCCGCATACGAGTGCTTTTGAATGTCTTTTCCTTTGTTGTTTGTCTCCTAAAAGGAAAAGAAAACTGTTAGAAAAATATCCATGATCCTGACACTATCCTGCAAGTTATTGAACCAGGAAGGGCAGGGCTCAAAAAAGAATAGAGATTCATTTATTTGCCCTTCTGTTGCCTGAAGCAGAATTCAGTGACCATAGCACAGATTTCCTTAATTTTGAGGAAACGATGTCATCCACACTGACCCTTGAAAACTGCGTGCAAACTGCTTTTCGAAAATACAAACAGCTGATTGCTTCAGGCCTGGATGTAGAAGATGAAATTGTGACTCAGCTAGGAATTGATCCTGAGTTAGATAAAATGTACTTATCAGCCAATCTCCCCTGGAATTTGCAAATGCTCTAATACTCTTGTTAGATTTCTGTAACAGTTGCAACACATGGATTTTGTAACTGTTTTCTAGGAGGAGATGGAAATACCGATCCCCATTACTTCCCATTCTGATATCATCTTCATCTTTACTAAAACAGCTTAATTTTATTATTAATTGTAAAATTAATTTTATTATTAATTGTAAAATCTTAATAACAGGGTAAGAGTTCATTGCAAAATTGATCAATTTTAAGGTTTTGCTTTCTCCACATTGATGAAATATATTCTTCATGGTGAAAAAGATTGCTTAAAGAAATCTGTAAATACTTGTCACAATTTCTCTCTGTATATTTTATTTATTATGCTCACAAAATGAGATACACTATAGCCACTAAAGATAGTATGCTCAGAGAAATTATTGGTATGGGTGTCCTATCAAAAAAGGGTTTTATTTTTTTAATGGGTGTAAATAAAGGGTTATTTTAAGAAAAGACTGGGATATTTCCATTGTTCCTTCACAGAGATGTCATAATTTAGTGCATGTGCATGTTTAGCAGTGTGTAATCAGCACTGTAAATTTAAGACACGCAAGATTAAAAGGAGTAAAATAAAAGGGACTTTAAAAAGAATGGCCCCAGTCATACATGTGCAGAGCCTAAGTGGTAATAATGGGGGCTTTGCATGGGGGTCCAGAGGCTAAAGTTCTTGCCAAGAATATGTTCAGGATCCCATATGGGCACGAGTTCTAATCCCAGGCAGTCCTGCTTCCCATCCAGCTCTCTGCTTTTGGCCTGGGAAAGCAGTTGAGGATGGCCCAAAATCTTGAGATCCTGCACCCATGTGAGAGACCCAGAAGAAATCCTGGCTCCTGGCTTTGGATCCGTGAAACTCTGGTCATGGCAGTCACTTGAGAACTGAATCATTGGATGGAAGATCTTCCTCTGTGTCTCTTTTGTGTATATTTGACTTTGCAATAAAAATAAATAAAGCTTAAAAATTAATGTAAAGACAGATGAGATTTACAGAGAGAAGACAAAAGAAAGATTTTCATTGGATGAATCACTCCCCAAGTGGATACCACGGCCAGAGCTGAGCCAATCTGATGTCAAGAGGCAGGAGACACCTCGAGGTCTCCCACAGGGATGCATGGTCCCACAGACTTTGGCCATCCTCTATTGCTTGAACCTGGGAGGGAAGTGGAGCAGCCAAGACATGAATCAAACCCATATGGGATCCTGGCACTTGCTGGGTGAGAACTTAGCCATTGAGACAGTGCAACATGAACCCCCAATCCCCAGTGTAATTTTTAAATAAAATGCAGTAATTTATAATATATATATTTATGGAAATCATTATGAAATAAAAATGCATTTAATAATTGACTATCTGAAGTCAGGATGTAACAATTTGGGCTGGAAATTATTTTTGAGTGTTAGAAAAAAAAACTATGATAAAGCTATTTCTAGAATTACATATCATAATTCTATCAAGTATCATTATGTTGAAAACAAACTATTTAGTGGGAAATAATATCTAAAGCAAAAATATTTGACTCACAAGAAAACAGGTTCCATGGCTGTCAATTCCTCATTCACTTCCTTTCATTAGTTTCCTCAATCAAGCAAACTGATTTTGAAATTACTCTCTTCAAAGTTTAATTTATTTTGTTACTCAAGCAGTTAACTGCAGTTATGAAGGCATGGCCTTATAGGAAGGAAAAGCGCCGATAGTTGAACAAATATGAGAAGAAAGGGATAAAATGAATTCTCTTTTAAAATGCTAATGAAAGACTGCAAATTGCAAGTGATCATTTTATATATTTTACTTTTATGTGCACTTATGTAGAAATTTATTTTCAATCAATTTCCCCTTTTAAATTATTTATCAGGCACCTAAGTTGTTGCCCAGAGAATAAGACCATTGCTTGCCACAACAGCATCTGAATGAGTATCAATTCGTGTCCTGGATTCTCCTCTTCTAATCCTACTCCTTGTTAATAGCTTGGAAAAAGTATTGGAAAAGATGTAAATATTTGGATCTCCACCACCCGAATGGTAGAACCTGACACGAGGGCTGGCCCAGCCCTGACTTCTGTGACCAAAGCATTAACCAACTCTTGGAACATATCTTTTTTTCTCTCTCTCTCAAAAAAAAAAGAAAAAAAGAAAAAAATATTTCTAAAAGAGTGAATCTCCAGTTACAAGCCCTTTTCAGATCACCACAAATATAACTGTCTATTTCATTGAAGATTTGCTCCAAAAAAGTACCAAGATATGCCCTCAAGGGTCATGCAAAGAGCCATGTAATTCCCATAGGCAATTATTCCGGACAGAAGAATAACATTTTTGACACGTAATTTCTTAGGGCATGAACTAACCAATTAGCGGGTTCTCAGCTCACACATAAGCGAGCTATGATATTAGGATGATAGTTACATTCCCTGCTGAGTTCATTCTCATTTACAAGAAGACATTCTAGCCCACACAATTGACTTGGGAGATACTAGGTTCTTTGGAAGGTAACCCTCTTTCTGAGGGTGAGCAGGGGCATCTCTGCTTCTACAACTGGGTTCCAAGAAATAAATATTTTGGATATTTTCCACACCGTATTATATAATATTCATCACCTTGGGGTGTAAAACATATCCGTGAAGGTGCTTCAGGTTCAGTACTTCAGTACTTCAGGTTCTCTTTCAGAATTCATTTTACTGCTTTTGTAAAACTGCACGTCCCAGGTGACCCAATGTTAAATGTGACAGTAGTCTAAATTTGTGTTGCTATAACAAAATACTCAAGGTACTGGGGTTGCAGAATAATTAAGCACTGCTTTTAATATTATTACACCAGAGAGACAATTTCAGGTGCCCTGCTTACAATATATCTGCTTGATAACTGACCTTTCAAGAGAAGCACTTGATGTCCAAATCAATACATAATGATTCAAGTCCTTCTGTTCCTGCCACCCATGCATGAAACCGGAATGGAGTTCCTGGCAAGAAGGTAGAGAAAAGCTAAGGGCTAACCCAACATCGGAGCCCTTTGGGGAGCAGACCAGCCTTTGTTCTTTTTGTATTTCTGCCTCTTTCTGTTATTCTGGCATTCCAATTAATAAATTTGTTAAAATGTTTACTTAACAAAATATCTGTGATTAGGAAAATGAAAAAAAAAAAAGACAGAGAGAGATGTGATTCTTACAGTTCTGGAACTTAGGTGCTTCAATATCAAGGTTTGATCCTATGCCTTATTTATAATTGGTATTTGCCTAACTAATTCTCAAAGGTCCCATGTCATAATACTGTTGTCTTGGAGATGATGTTTCAAAATATGAATTTTGGCAGGCACATTCAGATTAGTGCCTCTGACTACCACAAGCTCACTGCTGCTATCAACTTGATTTCTTGGTTTGGTAAGATGTGTCATGAGATGCTTTGTCAAAAAGACCTCTTGTCACTGACACTATGATCTCTCTACCATTAAGCATCTAATCGACTTGCAGGCTAATTTATGAATCTTAATCTATGTTTTTCCACTTTTTTCTTCTGGCCAGTCCTCTTTCCACAAAGTGAATGACAAAAAATATTACATAAAAGCCATGGCTGTTTGTTATCATTGTATTTAGATCCACACATAGAAATAGAGTGGTTCACCATGTTTCCCTTTTTGGATTAATTTTTTCATCTATTGAAATAAAGTATCTCTGGACAAATTCTGGCCTTTTCTTCTTCAATTTAACAGGTGAAAATAACATGCACCATATCACACAGCAATCAGAATACAAGGTCAGGGCCCGGCGCGGTGGCACAGTGGTTAAGGTCCTTGCCTTGCACGCCCGGGATCCCATATGGGCGCTGGTTCTATCCTGGTAGCCCCGCTTCCCTTCCAGCTCCCTGCCCGGGAAAGCAGTCAAGGACGGCCCAAGGCTTTGGGACCCTGCACCTGCGTGGGAGACCCGGAAGAGGCTCCTGGCTTCGGATTGGCATAGTATCGGCCCGTTGCGCTCACTTGGGGAGTGAATCATCGGACGGAAGATCTTCCTCTCTGTCTCTCCTCTCTGTATATCTGCCTTTCCAATATGTAATTAATAAAATTAATCTTTAAAAAAAAAGAATACAAGGTCAGAAATTTGTCAAAAGCCACATGATTAAAACAGTGATTTAAAGATATATTTTTTTTCAGTCCTAAACTTACAACACTTATCATTAAGTGGGTTGTCGTTGACCATCTGTCTTGATGAGTTTGATAGAATTCAATTTATAGAAGGTCCTAATAGTTGCAAGTTTGCATGATGTCTCATAGGTGGGAGTTTTGCTCTGTTTGGAAATCAGTGTAATTAGCATGTATTGGATTTCCACATGGTTCTCATTAAAAGTTGATACTATAAGCTGGCAACCTATGTATCATTGAGACTAAAATCAACATTTTAGTGTTCCCTATTTTACTGTTCCCTATTTCCCTGTTTTACTATTCCCTATTCATCTGTCAAAATGTGCACTGAGTTGAAAGGTACAGTGTCTTTACACTGCTCCCAAACCCATTGGGAAGAAGTAGATTCATGAATGTTCAAATGTCACCTAAGCAATGTGCAGATACAATTTTTAAGTTCTTATCACAGTGGTAAATCCTGTATTAGACAGCAATCCCACATCAATGAACTGTTATATAGCCTAGATTCTACTCCCACATTTGGCTAATTTATGGAGTGACTTAGAAGTACAATCCACTCTTTCATACTAGGCTCACACAGCTGAACATCTTTGTTCTTGCATAGACAGACCACAAGATCACCACAGGTATGAAATATCAGGTGAGAGAGAATATGATAATTCTCTTTGCATGAAGGCAGATCCTCGTAAGATGTTCTTTTGTGCCTCACATTCACACCATCCTAGTTTGCATGTGCTTGCTTAGAAGACCAGTGCAATATACCCTAGTTTCCACTGCAACATTCCAGTATTCTAATTTACATTTTGCATCATTTTTAAAAATAATATCTCTATCTTGATCAAACACACACACATACACACACATCTAATGCTGCTACAGAACTCATTGGTAATGTCTCAGACCAACTGCTTCCCATCTATACACTCTTAATTACCTTAATTACTGGTTTTATATATTTTTATAGATTCCTGATCATTTTCCTCAATGTCTCGTTTCTCAATTCTAAGTATCTTTGCATATAGTTTTAAATTTAGATTAAAAAAAAACTTAAGCTAATATACAGGCAACTATATTGCAATAACATACTTAAACTCCTTTTTAAACACATGCATGCTTTCTCTCTCTAAAATTAGAAAAAATAGGGAGAGTTTGGATAAAATTCAGGAAAATATCAAAATAGAAAAGTTAAGAATATTTAATCTATGAAATATTTTCTTCAGCTCTTCATAATATTGGAATCTCAAAGTGTATGCCTTCAAAAAGTTCAACAAATTCTTCCTTTCGTGTTAGACATTTGCATGAACAGAAGACATTGTTTTTAGCAGTTTATAAGCGTCTGCTGTTTTTATACTATCTGAAGGCTGTATCATCTTTTAATGTCAATGCAGTTGGTTGCTATAGAAATTATAATGATGTCACTCACTATTTAAGTCTAGAAATAAATTGGAGGAACAGATGGGACTTTGAGAATGAAAGACAGAGTTTTAATGCAAATTGACTTAAAAACAATGAACAACAGGTTAAAAATCATATGCAAAAGAATAGGACTACTTTGCAACATTGACTATCAGGATGTGTCACTATAGTTAGCAATCTAAATTGCTGGGTTGGAATCATATTTGTAAGAGTAGAAGGAACACGGAAGAAAATCTTGCACAGCAAAGACTGAAGTATAATCATGTTGGGATTGGAATGACACCACAAGTAAAAGTACCTAAACATCCCAGCACAGATGGATCTGAGACAGATTAAAGAGATGTTTAATTTATATTCAAAGATGTAGGTGTGAGTGCGGCAACAGTTTAAGAAAAAATAATATGTGTACCCATGTGCAGAAACGTGTTTTGAATCCAAGGCCTGAGAAATATAATAGATACCTGTTGTGTCTAGGTTTAGAATACAGTGAGAATTGCTCTCGCCATTCGTTTTTGAAAACTAGTGAATCATATACATGTTAATATATACACATATAAATCTTATGTTAAGATATGTTTATATCTTTATAAATGTCTTTAGAAAGATAAGTCTCTATTCTTTGTCAAACCTCTCAGAATATCCACAAATAGTTAAATCTACATTAATTGAGGTAATTTGAACACTCATATCTAGTAGCCCTGCTATGAACATATCAGCCATTTCAGAAAAATAGAATATGAATTATAACAAAAATATTTTTTTATTTTTAAAAGCTCTTTTCATTTTTATTAAATTAAATATCTTGATATTTGATATCCTGCATTTGTCTATTAGAAGAAAATTCCTGTGAGAATTCAGCCAGTTACATATTTTATATTCAATACTCAGTACTTTATATGTACAAAATTAGTTGCAAATTGGCAAAGTCTTGAGGTATACAATGTTACCAAATTTGCAAGTGCTTATAATTTGCAACTAAAAATTGTATACCAGAAACAAATTAGAATCTTGAGGAGATAGATGCATATTTGTGTTGTTTCTAAGATTACTCACAAAAACCAAAATAGGTTTATCAAATATCACTGTACATATTAAATTTACAAAATGTTTGTTTACTAATATACTTACAGTAAACTATAAAAATGCTGATGTTAAACAACTGTTAAGACAGACTGGAACAGCATGATGGATTATCCTTACACAATGCTAGCATTCATGTACACACACACAACATTCCATCCATACAGAGAACTTGAAGGGATCTCCTCCCATATAGTAGTGTATTCAAGGAGCTAAACAAAACAAAAGGTTTTATGTTTTATTTCTTTTTCCTGTAGTGAGAAATACACAATTAATATCACGGTAATATTGTGAAAGAAATGGAAAAGAAAAAATATATAGGCCCAAATAATAAGAAAATTGATTTAAAAAAGAGTGGAAGTCACTTTATAACTGACACTATCGGCAAGGTAATAAAATAGCAATATGAATAATTTTAAGGAAGGCTGTGTAAAAATAGGTAGGTGATTATTTGAAACAATATATTGTGCTAGGGAATATTATCTGGTTAAGTTTTCTTTCTTTGTAAAAAAATAAAAAGTTATAAGCAAGATATGCAGTGTCACTGAGCAATGTGAATAAATTCCAGTAAATGAAATTTGAGTGAAAGTAAAGTAATATATTTCTAGGTGGATCTCATTACATCCCCGAGATTGATCATTCATTTAATCACATACTCCAGATCCAGGTATTGTAGATATCAAACAAATAGGAAAAGGAGAGCCCAGCACCACAGTCTAGTGGCTAAAGTCCTTGCCTTACATGCACCAAGATCCCATATGGGCACCGGTTCTTATCCCGGAAGCCTCACTTCCCATTGCACTCCCTGCTTGTGTCCTGGGAAAGCAGTCATAGATGGCCCACAGCCTTGGGACCCTATACCCATGTGGGAGATGTGAAACAAGCTCCTGGCTTCAGATCAGCTCAGTTCTGGCCATTGTGGCCACTTGGGGAATGAATCAGCAGAAAAAGATCTTCCTCTTTTCCTCTCTGTATATCTGACTTTCCAATCAAAAAAAAAAAAAAAAAAAAAAAAGAGAAGGAGCTTTGATCCATGAGTAACTGATTAGAAGAGAATCCTTGACAACCAAGAATACTCATTTTCACATTTTAGATAAGCATGAAATTAACTTATATTTTGTTAAAATATTGGAACTCTCATAGCTAATGCTTAGACAGCCTGATACAGTAAGTATTGTAAAATAATATGCCTGAATTAATGCCAATATAAAAATATCTTGAAAATAGTATTTAAGGGCTAGAAAGTTAAATATTATATGAATTTCACTTATATGCATCTTAAATTTGTATTAACTGCAATTGTTTTTGTAGGAATACTATTTCTGGCAGAATACATTGTTTCAATTGCTCTTGACAGGTTCCCATTTTTGTTACATAAGTAGTTCTTACAGCATGCAAAAAATCTTCATTCCCTTCTAGGATTTTGTGCTAGATTCCACAATAAAAAATATTCACAAAGATGGAAAATGATGTCTCTCTTTTTGTAAACATATCCTGGACATATATTTTTTGTTTAAGAAGGGATATGTCTATTGGAGAAAAATATAAGGAAAATATATAAGTATTAGTTGATCTCAGAATCTGCCAAAGAAAAATATAACACAATGATACTCTATGTGGTAATCACAGAAACTGCTTGAGAAAAGGATCAGTATATTCATCTGAAATCCACACTGTGTGAATAAACATTTCACAGTGAGCAAGTTCCTCAAGATTTCACTGAAAAACAGTGACAGAAAAAAAAAGAAAAATGCATCAAGCAATCTTTCTCAAAATGTGGTCCCAACTGATAATGGTGCTATCACATAAAAACTTGTCCAAAAGGCAAGTTCTTATGCCTTAAAAAAATTGGCTAAAAATAAGAGAATTATCAAATAACTCAAAACCTGAAACTCAGACTAGTATGTGAAGTTTAGGCAACAAATTAAATTTGACCCAGGGATTCTAAATCTATACAAAGTATAGCAACAATTCAGAAGTAATACACACACATTTTCAGATAAGAACAAAGTAAAATAATCAAAAAAGTTTACTCTTGAGGGTGTGTCAAAGAATGTCTAGTTAAAAAGGCGTAATGCATATTCTGGAGCCAAAACAGCAGAAGTTGTGAAAAGAAAGGATTTTCAGGTTGTATAATCATTTCAGCGGATAAAAATGGTGTTATTTTGAAACACCATATGACAGCATGATCCTTGAAAGCGTAAGCTAATGGTATACTTAAAAATTGGTTAAATAAATAAATAAATAAGTAAATAAAGTAGACATATATGAAAAATGTGCCATTACAAAAAACAAACCTAAGCAAAATTAATATATCTATTCAATTATATATAAATCTATAAAAATTTATATTAGTATGTTACATTGAAGGCAGCTAAGACATAAAATATATTAAAACAAATATAACTGGATAGAACAATTAAAATCAGAAGCAAATACACAATGGTAATTTGAACAGCATATTAAACATGGTCTTGTATAAACAAATGTGCATAGAGTGAACATATCAGTTGACAGCTTAAAAATAGAACGACATGGGATAGGTATTTCATGCAGTGTGAGGCTGATAGTTGGGGTGCCCGTATTCTGTATCGAAGTCCATCAGTTCAAGTTTGGTCCATTCTTAATGCCAGCATTCCATGCATTAGCATCCTGGGAAATCATGGCAGTAAGTCCAGATGTTTAATCGTTGCAATGCTTAGTAGTGATTCAAACTGAGTTTCTGGCTTGTGTAAACAGACTGACCCAACCGTGGCTTTTGTGAGATCTGGGGAGTGAACCAACATGTGTGAGGTCTGTGTCATTGGACAATCACTGTTTCTCCTTTAAGAAAATAAATAAATGAATGAATGAATAAAAAATAAATAAGACAAGTAAATATTAGATTAGAATAAGAATATCTTCAAGATATACTAGTTTGGAAGATAAAGTGATACACACACACAGACACACATACCCCAAAAAAGTGAAGGAGATAAAGAGATGTTTCTTCTGCTGATTCATTTATCAAATGATTATAATGACTTTGCAATGTGCAAGGTGGAAGCTAGGAGCCTGAGACTCTACTCACGTCTCCAAAATGGGTGGCAGGATTCCAAGTATTGAGACCATCACTTTTCCTTTCCCATACTCTTTATAAGAAAGCTGGATCAAAAATGGAACCTGGACACTGATATAACATGCTAGTGGTAGAAGTAGCAGTTTAAATCAATGCACAAACATGTCAGCCCCAGAATAATAATATTTTAGTACTGCTGTGACATTAAAACCTTGCCAAAGGTATGAAAATTAATGGGAAAAATAAAGTTTGAATTTGAGGCAATAATATGTAATAATATATAAAAAATAAATAGCATAAAAGGAGTTCTGAAATTAGTCAAAATGGTAATGACATCATGGCCTAGGGCCTTTGGCCCACTTGTGTTGTGGGTGCTGAGGCGCAGTGGTGTGGATTCCAGCGGGACCTGGGTCTCATGGCAGAGGTCACTAGGCCCGTCTGTTGGCATCTCATCTTCTAAGAGGCATCTCATCTTCAATGTTACATTGAAGGCAGCTAAGATAAATCTTTTTTAAAGATTTATTTGTTTTTATTAGAAAGTGAAATATACAGAGATCCCCTGTCCAGCAGAGCCAGTAGAGTGGACAGGGAGAAGGTCTGAGGATGAAGCACCACACAGGAGACCAGTGATGGTATGTGTCTCTAGTATTCCTTCACCTGGCTTTGTATACCTGTCCCACAAAGTCCTTTAGCAAAGAAATTGCATACAGCTTAGCCCAATTCTCAGTCTGGAAAATGAGTCCAGGAGAAATGGAAGAGAGAGACTGAGCAGAGGGAGTTGCAGTGGGGCCTCCTCATTCAGCTGTCCATGCCCAGGAAGGGCAGGAGCCCCATGCCCCTCTGTAGATCCACGTCCTTCTCTAAAGTGAAGATGAACTGCTCCAAGCCAGCAATGACATCCTGCATCTTCCTCCTCAGGATCCTGATTTGCAGGGTCAACAGTTCAGCCCATTGGGGTTCTGCTGAAGCCCCAAGCCCAGTTCTTGTTACTGCTCAGCTTTACAAGTGCTATCAACTCCTTAGCCTCCAACACAGAAAGGAGAGAGGAAGATCTTCCATCTGATGATTCACTTTAAGTGGCCTCAATGGCTGGAGCTGAGGGTCTCCCACACGGTTTCAGGGTTCAAAGCCTTTGGGCTATCCTTGAGTGCTTTCCCAGACTACAAGTAGGGAGCTGGATGGGAAGCAAAACCGCTGGGTTTAGAACTGAAACCCATATGGGATCCCAGCATATGCCAGGAGAGGACATTAATAACTAGGCAGGACACCAAGCCCTATAATGAAATCTTTAAAGGTAAGTTTTCTCTATTCTCCAGTGCAACATATATTAGAGTGAAGTTAGGCATAAAAAAGTGAAAATAAAAATTTTAAAAATGAACTTTGATAATGCAAGTTATGTACAGACACATATGATTTATGCTATCTGTTTCAATATAAATAGGATTCTTACAGCAAGATTATACTTACAACATGTATCCATCAAAATACTCTAAACGTTTGTAAAAGCAAATACACATACACATGTGAATGCCTGAGAAGGCAATGGAAAATCGCCAAGTGCTCAGTCCCATCCTAGCCTCTACTTGGCACAGTCTGCCTGTTGCAGCCGTCTTTGGAGTAAACCAGCACATGGAAGATCACACTCTATTCTCTTTCTCTCTCTCTGCTTCCTTCACTTCCCCTGGTTCCCTATCTTTCCATCTTTCTCTTTGTAACTCTTCCCTTTAAATAGATAATAATCAAAAAATAATAATAAAAGCACTTAGGGTAAACAAATGTCCATAGTCATTCTCTTGAAAAAAAAAAAAACAACAGGTATCTATTAATGCCACTTTAATAAAAGATTGTAATTCCTGTTAGCATTAGAGCTTTCCCTAATTGTTGCTTTGATGATGACTAAGTGATGTGGGTGCCAGAAAACAGAAAAAGGGTCAATTGCACGGTAACTGTGGAATTTACAGCAGGGAACTGATATAAGTTTTATGGTAAGAGAACTTCTGATGTTGACAAGAGTTAGGTAATGACGTGAGAGAATCATCATTGGTAGGAAGCAGACAATGGGTTATGAAAGCCATAGAATCAGATTCTATCTCTATGCTCAATTTAAAATAGGCTGTATTTCAGTTTATTTCATTGTTTGGAAAAGAAATGCTTCTTTTAGTTTATTGAGATATTTTTATTGCCAGAATATCATGTGGTTTAAAAAAAAACTAGGCTTGAATTACTGCATTGTACAAAACTTAAACAGTCAAAGGCAAAATGTATCACTTAACATGGAAATGGTAAATAATGCACAAAAACTTGCTGATTTCTCATTATCCTAAGACAAGTAAGCAAATAGATGTAGAATCCATTCCTCTACTTTAGCAATACAGCAATAATCCTCATAAATATAATGTACTAAATAAGAACTAAAAAACTATCAAAATCGCTGAAAAAATTAAACATTTTAATACCAGTGCAACCCCTATTAAAAGATTTAAAACATGATATATAATACAATAGAAAAAGGGAAATAGTGTAAATTATAACGGTAAAATAAGTAATTGTGAATACTGCATTTTTTTCAAAATAAATTTTGCAGATTTTCAGGCATTTTAAAGTGAACAGTTGAAAAACCCAACTATTTATGGTTTCTGTAAGATACTGTGATTCTGAAGAATCTTGAGAACCACTGCTAGGTTCGCTCAAAGGGCTGTCATGTCATGCCTGAAGAGAATAAATGTACTGCTGGACCCTCTTAACCGTCCTACAGGAAGTAGCAAACAGACAACTTCCAACAAATCATGAGCTCTGCATGTACAGGGTAAAGTCAGTTGCGGAATTGAAGAGTTTATTGATTTAATGTGCACGTCAAATTTTCTACTGTGCATACGGAGAAAAATATGTAATCAAGTGCTTTTCCTGAATATTTAAGGAAAATCAGTATTTTTTGGTAGGATGTGAGATTGTGTGGCACCCACTGTACATGTGTGCATGAAACACCTTATGGCAAACATGATGTGTTTGACAGTATTGAAACAAAATCTTCTGAAACTGTTTTCAAAGATTAAATGTGTAAGAATTTGGCCCACAGATGTGAAACTGTGTATGGCTAACACATTTAAACTTTCTACCACATTAATCCTGTCATAATTTTCAGATTTCAAACTATGTATAGATGATAAATCTGATACTGTGAGTTCACATTCCATTAATGTCCTTCCCTCCACTGACCATTCTCTAATTGCTTGTTCATTATGGAACTTACATTATGGAACTTTTATCAGCAACAAAAGCCTACTCACCATAATCTCAATTCCAATTCCATTTTCTAAGCACCACCTCTAGATTTGTAATGGACTCTTTGGGTATCTTGAATCCCATAACATTTAGTCGTCACTGAAATGCGTTGTAAATTGGCATTGCTACTCTTCTCTTCACACAGAATAAAGTCAATTGCCTGTACAACGAAACTACACATTGAAACCAAATCATAAAGGAAGTAGTTTTGTAAGATGGGATTTCTGAGAATTCGCTATCATATACAGATTAAGACCCTCATGAAAAGGCCCTCTGTAGTTTATTTGCTATCTTCTGGTCTTTTGTGAGAGAGGAATTCACCCTAAGATGCCAGTGCATTTGCCATGCACTTCACTTTCCTGTAACACTGTGAAATAAATGTTTGCACTTTGTAAATTATCCATTCTGTGATATGATATTACAGTGTTGCAAAACAGAATGTAACACTGATACCTTGTAACCTATAAACCCAAACCCGCAACCCTAATCAGCAGGAGATACCTACAGAAGATGAGCTAAATCGACATAGTTCAGCAACCCCTAAGAACATTGGATCGCTACTCCTAGGTATATTGTATAGCCCACAATAACTAAGACATGGAAAAACCTAGATACCCATCAAAAGAAGAATGGATAAAAACTGGCACATCTTCCCCAATGAATACTGCATACACATTACAAATAGGAAATTTTATCATTTGCAGCAAAACTGTTGCCTATTCAGGACCATTATTATACTCAATGAATTAAGCCAGTCCACCAAATTAAGTATCATATGTTCTCTCTTACATAATTCAGCTTTCATACAAAATACAAGATCAACAGATACATAAGTATATACGTAAATACATGAATTCTCATAAATGAACTGTAAGATGGAGTTAGCATATCATGAAGTGAAGACACATTGCACTATGCACCTCTAACTCCTTAATAAAAGGAAGGCTACTAACTGTTAAACGTAACTTGAAAATACGATAGTAGATTTTCCACAGCTGTTAACACATATGATGGCATGATACACACTTAAACAGCAGAATGCTGGACTTCTGACTGCCATTGAAGGACTATACCATTGTAATAACATGGGGAATTTGGTGTGGGTGGAGAATAGCAATGGAGTTATGCATATCATTGAAAATAATAACACTAAAAAAAAATGGAATAGGGTCACATCTCAGGAGAGAATGAAATGGGACAGATAAGTGGTAAGCATAAACTCATCAGCTGGAAGCCGTAACTCCTCCATCATATGTAATACAATTTGCCTACTTGTCAATCAAACGACCCCTCTCCAAAATGCACTATTCCTTACCTGGTACTGGAGGATGGTATCATGTAGCCACTACCCTTCCCAGGCTCATTAGAAGCCAGACAATGGGGAAAATTGCCCTCTTAATCTCCAGAAACACAAAATTGTCAGAGAAACCTCTCTCCCGGCTTTCCCCGCTTTGTTCACTACACCCCTGGATGTGGTTCGGTGATTTTCTCACCATTGAAATAAACTAGAGAAGGTGGTGAAGTTTCATAGCAAGCTAAACCTATGCCTGCAGTTGCACCATCCCATATGAGTGCTGGTTCATGGTCCTAAAAAATGAATTTTAAAAAGCTACCTCAAATTCTTTCTCATTTTTCAGCATCACTTCTAGCAAAACAATATGGAGTCATTAAATTTATTATTGATGTACAATGTCTCTTGTCTATTCTCTTAAGAAAACACGTTGATGGAATTTTCATTCTCATAACTCCATCAAGCTACTTTTATGCAGGGTTACATGTGTCTACTCTGCAAAAAATTCTGCTCCACACACAGAACTTGAAAATTGGCATCATCAATATTATTGAGCATATTGTAACTCTCTTTTACACTAAAACAAGTGTGTTGCAAAAAAAAATATTGCTGCCTTGTTATTTTTCTATGGATTTTATCAATTCCTCAGACAGAGGAGTTGCTGCCACTGCATATGTAATAAAGCACTATTTCAGGTTCATTTTTTAAGAACTACTTTTTATTATTGGAAAGTCAGATATTCAGAAAGGAGGAGAGACAGAGAGGAAGATCCACTGTCTGCTGATTCACTCCCCAAGTAGCCGCAATGGCTGGAGCTGAGCCAATCCGAAGTCAGGAGCCAGGAATTTCCTCCAGGTCTCCCACGCGGGTGCATGGTCCCAAGGCTTTGGGCCATCTTCCACTGCTTTTCCAGGCGACAAGCAGGGAGCTGGATGGGAAGCCGGGCCACTGGAATTAGGACTGGTGCCCATATGGGATCCAGCAGGTGCAAGGTGAGGACTTTAGCCAGTAAACTAGGGTATCACGCCATGCCCTTCAGATTCATTTTTGTCTTATGTGTAATGCATGTCTTGCAAGAATATAACATTTTAAGTATTATTTTTAACAAAATAATATTTGTTTTTATAGTGTCATCATCCCTGTACTTAGCATATCACTGACCAATGATGGTTGCTCAGTAAACACATTGACATTTGTAAATTAATATGTGAATATGTTATGTTTCCCATTTTTTGCTCTTATTTCTGAAACATGTTAGTTGTGTTGTGATTAATAAGGGAATCAAGAATACTTCAAATAGTTTGATTTATTATCCTGTGTAATCATACAAATACAAAAAAAAGTTGTACTAATTTCCATGTTCATTGAGTGGAAACCAAAAGAGTAATAATGTAGCAAAATAGTATATGGCCTTGCCGACAAAATGGATGAACAATTTGAACTCGCATTCACTATTTCTATTCGTAAGATTGATCCACACGTAAGTCATGTGTCACTAAAATATAATTCATATCAAGGAACATTCATAATGTGTGATCCAATGATCTTGTTTTTTGGGATTTTTATCCACATCTTTAATTTATGTCTTCATCTCCTTTAGATCATTGCTTACTTTAGAGTTGCCTTTGAACAGCCTTTCCAGCTTTATTATCTTTTTGCACTTATTATAACACCTACAATGCTTTATATTTACCTCATTTTTTATCTGTCTCTTCTCTCTGGTTGAACACATCTCTCATAGGTACACGGATGTCTGCTTTATTTTTTCAGTGTGACATATCAAATGCTTTGGTTATGGGAATATATGTAGTGGCACAAAAAAACAACCTGAACAAAACAGTGCTTAGTACATATTTACTAAAATGGTTGATCTTTTCCCCCTTAATGTCTTTCTTTAAAAAGCAACACAATTCAAGTACTTACTGAAAATGCCTCTCCTTTTCCCAAATAAAAGTCTGTGCTGATTACAGTTAAAGAAATTGCCCCAAACTCTTGTGTTGTCTTCTTCTTCTCTTCTTCTTCTTCCTCCTCCTCCTCCTCCTCCCCCTCCTCCTCCCTCTCCTCCTCCTCCCCTTTCCCTCTCCTTCCCTCTCCCCCTTCTCCTGCTTCTTTTTCTTCTTTTAATTGGAAACGTGGATATACAGAGAGGAGGAGAGACAGAGAGGAAGATCTTCCTTCCAATGATTCACTCCCCAAGCGCCACAATGGCTGGAACTGAGCCAATCTGAAACCAGGAGCCTCTTCTGCATCTCCCCCGTGGCTGCAGGGTCCCAAAACTTTGGCCTGTCCTCTACTGCTTTCCCAGGCCACAAGCAGGGAACTGGATGGGAAGCGGCGTCTCCAGGATTAGAACCGGCGCCCATATGGGATCCACTTACACTATCATGCCAGGCCGCCATCTGAGTCTTTTCATAGATGACAGGGAACCAAGTACTTGACTTATTACCAGCTGTCTTCCTGGGTGCATATTGTCCAGAAACCGTTTTGTAAACAGAGACAGTAGTCACCGTAAACACTCTGATAATGAGTCTCAAGCAGAAGCAGAACTTACTTTATTACAACACCTATTTTAATAAATTTAAATGAGCTGCATCACAGAAAGAATATCATATTCAATTGATTATTAAAATATTCCCTTATGTTAGATTTATCTATTTCTATTAGAAAGGCATATTTACAGAGAGAAGATGTGACAAAATATCTTTCAACTGCTGGCTCACTCTCCAATTGATTGCAAGGATCAGGGTTCAGCTGATCTGAAGCCAGGAGTCGTGAACTTCCCAGTCTCCCAGGTCTGCAGGATCCCAGGGCTTTTCTAGGCACAGGCAGGGAGCTGGATGGGAACTGCAGCAACTTGAGCCGGCTCTCATATGGGGTTCTGGTGATTGCAAGGTGAAGATTTAGCCACAGAGCCACATGCATGCTGGGCCCTCTTCAAAGTATTTTTAAATCATTTCAACATCTTAATTTCTAGTTCTCTGGCAAAAACAAAAGTCTCATGTTTTGGCCATTTTCTCCATGGTATTCTCAACCATCTAAAATGTTCATTTTTGCATTTGCTAGAAGAAAAGAATTATTTGTTCTAGCAATAAACAAGTAGATGAATATAGACTTCTATTTTGACTTCTTTGATTAGTACATGCTCTCACAATTGTTTCTTGATCAAATGGTTTATCAACATAAACTCATAACAAAACAGAATATCACTTGTTACTGTATGGAAGAATGCAGCATGAGAGAATTTGATATGGAATAAATTCTTTCTGGCATAATTTTAAAAAAATTATTTACCACATTTCATGTAACCCAATCTCAATGCAGATGGCTTGGCTCTTTTCAAACTTGCTTCCCCTTAAAATATATATGCTCATTTTCTTCGCTGAAACCACTGAGAGGCAGCTGTTGTGGACAGATGGCCTGTGTTGACGACAGTGTAATAAACTATATTAAATGCAATTAACACATTTTCTTACTTCTAACAGGAAGTAGCTGAGTGCCATCTATTTCAGCCCAAACTACCTTTTAGGTTAACACATGCATTCATAAATCTTCAGATGCCAAGTGTTTTCTAAGTGAGCACTTCTGTCAGCATTTATGAAAATGTCTAAGCCTCTTGATTATAATTACTGCTAGTTGTAAGATATACAGAAAAAAAATCCATATTAACCACATGGAATCAGTCAGGATATTTGTTGAATCAAGTTTTATTTTATAATTCATGGTTCATTGAATTTTTAGCAGATAATTACACCACAGAAAAGAGAAAGAAACTTTATTTTGTCCCAGAAAAGTCTCTATAAATAAGGTGAAGTAAAATTTCTAAAAAGGTATAATATCTGTATATAAATCTCAGTGTGCCCAAATCTGATTATAACTGTTTAAAATAGTGAATGTGTTTTCATACTAAATATTAGTCCATGAGAAGTTAAATTTTTAACATGCATTTCATATTGCTTTAGTAGTGTCCTTTTAATTTTCTAATCCAAACACAATGGCAGACATTTTTAATATATCATTTTACAGAAATGGAGCATAATTCCAAGGTATGGCCTATTGCTATTCATATTTCATAGGGAAGAAATAAGAAAAAAATGAATACATTGTCCATTGTCGTGATATCAGATTTAGATTTTAATACCTGCCTAATTCCATTCATATCATAATTTTTGCACCATGCTATCCAGCCTGTAAATATAAATTTCAACTGCCTAACGCGAAATGAAATCAAATTACACGAAAAAAATGAAGTAGTAGGGAAAGTATTTACTTACTATGGTAATCAAAACTCTTTCCTTAGGATCCAGTGGACATCCTTCTTAGTAATCTATATGATCATTTAGATGTTATTTTTAACATTATGTGTAAGGAAAATAAAGTACATAAGTGTTGAAATAAAAAGTCGCAGTGCTATATGCTCAATCTGTCTAACACATAACACAGAGCAATCATATTAAAGTCATTTCAGTAAAGAGTTAAGGCCACAATAAAAAATTTCCTGAAGTATATTTGTAATTATTTCAGTAATGATCTACATAATGAAATGACCTCAAACTAAATTTTAGAGATTATTAAAGAAAATAATTCTATTTTCCATGGTGTGTGTAATTTCTGACACTGTGATTTCATTTAAAAAAGACATTATATCCCCCAGATTTCTAAAATATGATCTTACTGAAATCACTTTTTTTTTAAGATTTTATTTTTACTTTTATTGCAATGTCAGATATGCAGAGAGGAGGAGAGATAGAAGAAGATCTTCCATCTGATGATTTACTCCCCAAGTGACCGCAATGGCTGGTGCTGTGCCAATCTGAAGTCAGGAGCCAGGAACTTCCTCCAGGTCTCCCATATGGGTGCAGAGTCCCAAGGCTTTGTTCTTCCTCCACTGCTTTTCCAGGCCACAAGCAGGGAGCTGGGTGGGAAACAGGGTTGCTAGAATTAGAACAGTTAAAGGTGAGGACTTTAGCTACTAGGCCACCATGTCAGGCCTGAAATCATCTTTTGATCGTTGAAATAAACACAAGCCATTTAAAAAATTTAATATCTTGAAAGTATTATCATTGCTTAATACTTTTTTTCCCCTGGACTTAATACTTTTTAATGTGCTTTTTTTAAGTTCATAATGTGTACCTTAGCTATAAATAGGAAAAGAGCAGCGATCTTGCATAAATACCTGCTTAAAAGATTATATCATTAACAGGACGATAGAACATTGAATTGACATTTAATAAAATGAAAAAATGGAGAGCAAGCATTGCAGAATTAAATGTAAGATATTCCAAAAAGGTTGCATGTTGAATAGGAAAGTCAAAAATATCTATAGTATTTTAAACAGTCATGTTGGCACTGTTATTTAGAAAGTTTCAATGTGAACATATTTTGGATTTAAAACCTTTTCATAATATAAAGAAATGAAAAATGTTTTATGAAGTCAGCATGTGTGAAGGTCTGTGAATGCTGGATTCTATCTTTGTATTGTAGTAATCCTTTTAGATGTTTAGGAATCAAGTAGCAAGTTATTCTAGATTCGCATGAGTGATGTAACTCTGCTAATTCATCATCAGTGTTGTGATAGTTACAATGAGTGATCTGGAAGGATAAGTTGTGCTGTCGCTACTTCACTTAGACACTTAAAATGCAAGAGTCAAGCTCACGTGCAGTTAGTCAGACGTTACAGCACACTCTTGCTTCTGGAATTTTAAATAACGAAAATATCTAGCTAAGCATGTCGGCTTGTTCTTTGCTGTTTTGATAATCTACTGAGTTGGCTCTGGTGAACCTTTGATTTTGTCTTCATTAGTATAAAGGCAAATTGCAAAAGTCTGAGAAAAATATACTTTTAAGATGAAAATAATAAACTAAATTTCATACTCCTAGAAAAATGAATAATTATAGAAACAGAAAATATTTGTAGTTGGAAAGCAAAAATATCACATACATTCCTAATATGTATTTTCTCTTTAAAAAAAAGATTTATGTATTTTTATTGTGATGTCAGATATACAGAGGAAGAGAAACAGAAAAATATCTTTCATCTGATGATTCACCCCCCAAGTGACAGCAACGGCTGGTGCTGCGCAAATCTGAAGCCAGGAAGCAAGGAATTTCTTCCACGTCTCCCATGTGGGTGCAGGAACCCAAGGCTTTGGTCATCCTAGACTGCTTTCCCAGGCCACAAGCAGGAACTGGATGGCAAGTGGAGCAGCAGGATTAGAACCGGCACCCATAGTCGATCCTGGAGCATTCAAGGACTTTAGCTGCTAGGCCACCACCCCGGGCTCCCCAATATGTATTTTCAATATCATAATATTCCTTGAACATTGGTGGGAAGACAAACTAATTTGAGAAATAGGTCACTCATATCCATTCATTCTACTTCACAGAAATAGTACAGAAAATAAGAGTGCTTTCGGGGTTAAATTAAGAGAAACCAAACTCTGTCACTTTCATAAGGCTAAAGACTGACCAAATTAGAAAGGTATAGGAATATCAAGGCCAGAATAAGCTATAAATGATAGTTTGATCAAGTAAAATAAACTAAGCTCTAAGAAAAATCAAATTTCAATATATATGTTATTTGAGAGCTGGTTTGATTATTTGGACATTTTAGTTTATTTTTTTTTCCTAAGAATATGTGCATGTACTTAGGTTCAGGGGATTTTATTATTGCACTTTTTTAATACAGGGCTGAGGGATCTCCTTATTGTATATATCACATCTACAAATACCAGAAATGATTTGAGGTTTAGTCTTAAGCGATTGGGAAAAACATGCCCCATGGCACAGATCTCTGTATGAGATTTAGCGTACTATATGTTCCATCCATCAAAGATTCCAATGAATGATAAAATACTAATAGCCATATGCAAGTAATACTAGTTTATTAAGACTAAAATTGTTTCAAATTTCATTTACTTAGTAGATGTTTATATAACATGTACACTTCATAATAATTGAACTTAATGTTTTCATTCTTCATAAGGATATAATTCTATATAAGGAAAAATAATTACATGAATTGACTTATTTTATTCAAGGTGTAACTCAATATTGATTTCACATGTAGTATATTATTTCCAGGAAATTTGAAATATGCTTCCTGTTTTAAGGACAGAAACAGAGAAAATCACTCACAAGATACATACTTCAAATCAGGAAAGAAAAGTAAGATTATGTATTTCCTAATAGATGAGGGCCCGCACAGGAAACACACACACACACACACACAGACCCCAAATACTTTCTTTAGTGGTTTTCATTTTTAGGACCAGGGAATCTGTTGTAAGAGGATTTTGGAAAAAGCAACACAAATATATGAATTTGGTCTTTTTGGATTTTTTGAGTCAACTTTGGAAAACATGCAGAAATGTGAAAGCTAAAGGAACACTGCTAATCACAGAGACACGTATCATTTGACCCAGTTGGCACTTCCCGATGATTGTAAGCACAGAATTCATCTGTGCAGCATTGAATAATGTATGTAAAGATCAGAAATCACCAAATCTTTTGTTATCTAAGCGCTCAAAATACCATTGCCTCCCAGATTCTGAAGGTTTCTTTTTTTTCTCAAAAACCTAAATGCTTTTCAATAAAAAAATTTCCCCCTGTGGAAATTTACAATGCGAATGATGATGGTTGTATGTCATATATATGTATATATATATAGAAATGCATATTATATTGAGAGGTTTAGTCTCAAACCTTGTAAGCGTTCTTTTAGCACCAGTCTTTTCAAAGTTCTTCCTATGTAACGGTTACATTCCACAATGTGATGAAAAGTCCTTACCTTTGTTGACATAGCACGTAACTCCAAAATATCTGTTAATCTGAAAGGTTACCAGGCAAACTAGAAAAATCCACTTTATTTGGCGACTTAAAATCTTCAGATATACCAAGTCACTAATTTATTCATCCAGTGATAGCTGAATCATCTTGATCATTTTTAGAAATTATTCTTTATTATACTGAAGTAGAGAGAAAAAAGAAAAGCTTTGTTAAATATGAAGTTTTATAGATTAGGTATATAATGAACTTTCCTATTGCAATAAAATTAACAAGATTAATCTGCCAAGTTAATAATTGCTTCTCAATAATTGGCATTTTAAAGAAGATATATATGTATTTTCTATACTTTTATATTATCACATGGGACAAGAATCTATAAAATTTCTACTCATTTAAAAAAAATGAAGAACACATAAATCTATTCATGCACTTTTTTTGGTGGTGGCTGCTGTTTTTGTTGTCTTGAGCACATACTTAAAACTTAAAATCATGCACAGATGATTTAATCCCAACATTTAAGAGAATTTATCAAGTCCCTTCTTAGCCCACTAAGCACATCATACTAATTTTGGAGTTTAAGATTTTGTCATTTATCCACTAGTTATTGTTTAGCTAAATATCTTTGTTTTTACAGGATATTTAGCTTTCTGTTTTAATATCTACTCTTAAAGTCCTTTGTTTAAATTCATTGACTGGAGATGATAATAATCATATTTTTATTTTACATTTTATATTTTTCTCATTTTGATCTTAGCATCTGCATGAATGACACATGACATTTACAAAGAATGCATACTACAAGGAAGTAATCTGATAAAATATATTTAGAAATTTAGATATTTGGCTACTGTTCTAAAATTTATTTCTCACTTTAATCTCATATTGCTGTCATCAGTTAATTATTAAACTACTAATATTTATATTCCCCTTATCCATTACCTTATCTGCTTTTTCTGTTTCTACTGATATTTCTGTATATCATTTCTCTTACCACTAATAATACATTAATTTCATTCAACTCATACTTCCAGATGGCTTTATCGACCAATATGTATACCTAATTTTAAGTGATAAGTATCAGAGTGAATATTCCTGTGTTGTTGTCATCAGCTTATTATTAAACTACTAATATTTATATTCCCTTTATCCGTTACCTTATCTGCCTTTTCTGTTTCTACTGATATTTCTTTATATCATTTCTCTTACCACTAATAATACATTAATTTCAATTCAACTCATACTTCCAGATGGCTTTATTGACTTTTATACCTAATTTTAAATGATAAATCTCAGAGTGAATATTCCTGTCTTGGTTTCAGTAAAATGAAAGTTATTTGGGAATTTTTGGAGTTTGTCATTAGATATGAAGTTGAATGTTAGAAATTTAATTTAGCACAATGCTGGAGTCCAGCTCCAGCTGACTGAGAACTTGCAAAGGATATGTGTATCAGCGAAATGATAGGAAGAAGATTTTTTTTTCTATTTTTTCTATTTCAAATAGAAAAAAATATTTTTTCTATTTCAAAGAAGACATTTTTAACAAACCATTACTCATTGAAACCTGGAATCACCTGGCTGAAGCCAGGAACTCCACAGTTGGCAGCGCATGCAATTACATAGTGACAAGTAGTTTACTTATACTCAAAATCAATTTTTACTAAACACAAGCTAGTATTGATTAAAATATCAAGAATACAGAATTAAAAGATCATAAATGAAAGGATTTTATAAAAGTATATAACATAGATTTTTTGCTAATTCTTATAATTAAATCATGAATTAATTATGGTCACCTTCACCTAGTGCTGATTCAATTGTTTTTTATTCTTTCGTTAAAGGGCAGTGAAAGGGATCAAGTCAGCTCAGCCAATCTACAGAGGGCCTTTACAAGAAACTTCCTTTCATCTACATAAACTGTTTTCTTTCCCTAAATATAAGTGTCAGTATAAGATTGAGATTTTAAGCCAATTTGAGGGGGGTTTGTTTTGTTTCCTTTTGAAAGATGCCCCATATATTTTTGCTTTCTTGTGGTAAGAAACTAAAATGCGTCATATCGTGGGTTCTAACAGTTTGAGGTGTATGGCAAACAAACTCTTTGTACCTCCATGATTGCCATCTCTTTCAAGATATTATCAAGCCATTTCTTAAGAAAAACATTACTTATACTAGGGCAAACTTCAGGACAAAAGCAGGCACATAACAGGATGTTTGGAAACATAGTGGGCTCAATTGTACTAGTGTGTACTTTTAACTGTGTGTCATAGCCTTACGTTACTAAAGGTGTTTTTATCATAACATGATTGATCAATTTGAGGTGTCATATCAGTTACAGGAATCATTTCACATTAGCAGAAAAACAACAACAACACCCTCAGAACAATTCTATGAAACATCAGAGAGGTGATTGAATTCCATACAATGGGGTGAGGCATCAATGAGGTGAGCAAAGACATTCTGCGGGGCCTTGCCATGCAGCCAGAAACTCCTTGTAGCCTTGCTAACTGAGGAATGGTGTTCATCACATACCCATGCCATCCGACCCAAATGCATGGCTCCCCACAGCACAATATAATATAGATTCCAAATTATTAGAGGATTTCATACATATGTATGTAAATATTACCATATAGGTTTTTGAATAAGTAAGTGCAGTAATCTTAATAAAGGCATCAAGATCCAGGTAAGAGTTGCCTTCTTATTCCTCACACAAGACTTTTACAATATTACCCCCGCTGTATTTATAGCAACACTGTTCATGATAGCTGAATAAGAAATCAACCAAGGTTTCCATCATCAGATGAATGGGTAAAGTGGTAAAGGTATCTCTATCTATCTATCTATCTATCTATCTATCTATCTATATATGTATAAAACAATGGGATATTTTTCAGCTATAAAATTAACAACATTCTATCATTTGCATCAAAAGTTTTCCCTGGAGGCACTCATATGGAGTGAAATTAAGCTTATCACAGAACAACAAAAGTGAAATCCTCCCTTGTATGTTGAAGTCAAAGTTTAAGAAGAAAAATAAAAAGCAAAACTACAAAAATGCAAGAAGTGTGTATGTGTGTCAGTATGAATACTGCAAGCCTTTGTCACTTAGTTTTGTATTTTTGTGAATTGTTAAGAATTATATACCACTATGGTTTTCATGATCAATGTTTTTTTATAAAAATGTATGTATGTGAGCGAAATTGATATTTTTTTCATTTATTTTTGTTTACAGCCCTTGACCACATTTCTGCAGAACTATGGTCTTTTAAACTTCTATATTGAATTCTCTATTTAGTTGATCATTAAGTCTTTGGCTATAATGTAATGCAAAATGCATTATCTGAAACATTAAAAAATTACATATATGTATGATTCTTTATTCTCTAATACAGCTTCTAAGTCTCTAATAATGTTGTACACACTCTTTTCAGAAGATAAGAAGCAGGTAGGAAAAAATATAATTAATCTCTTCAGAGAAAATCTTCTGAGTATAACCGAACATTTTGAAATTTTTTTTGATATCATAATGCTTTATATTTTAATTAACCAAAGCATAGAAAAATTATCATATCTTATTGCAGAAAATGACAAATCCATATTTTGTTATAAGTAGCTATGTGCTCAGTTGAAATTTAAGATGTTTTACTGCTAATATAAAGCAGTAACTTGATATTCTGTAAAATTAAGCAGATTCTGAAATGGTTGTCCTCTGTAATTATCTAGACAACCATTACTGTCTAGTCTTTTTGAGTGAATGTACTTTCAATTTTCTGAGTATGACAAATACCAAACCCATTTGATGAAGTAATGTATCTGCTAGTTCAGTCTAATTTTGGATGGGTATTGAAACATTCTACTGACATGCCAAATGCAACATATGAAACAGAACAAAACCTCTTCTTGGAAAGTGAAAGGTTTTAAAATACAGCTATTAGATATCAATAGCAGTAACATAACACTTCACAGAATTGTGAAGATGCTGCCCATGACAAGGAAATAGATTGATTTGTTAGTGCTCTTTGAAAACCTTGTTTGTAATCTCCCTGAAGAAATCACTTGAGTATTATCTTGCATGACACATGGCGCAAGCCCTTGAAAATGTGAGTGTTGTCCAAATCATTTTTCTACTTTGTAAAAGGGACAATTTTTATGTGCTTCATATACATGATTTAAAAAGCATTATATTTGTTGTTCTATCCTCTCTGTCTGCCTCTTTCCCGCCATCACCTTACTTTTCTTTTTAAATTTTTATAATGATATACTTTCCACTTGATTTATACTTACAAACTTATCTCTTCATTACGTACAAAATTCAAACAGTAGTAAGTTGAAAAAACACTGTTCCTCAAAAGTAAAGACAGATTATATTTTTTATTCATACTCTTTCTATTATTCCTTATATTCCTATACAAGCAATATAGTATGTTCTTCTGGGCTAAAAGATGTATTTATTTTTATTGAAAGACAGATTTACAAAGAGAGAAAAAAAAAAAGATCTTCCATTTGCTGATTCACTCCCTAAGTGGACGCAACAGCCAGAACTGAGCCAATCCGAAAGCATGGACCATAAGCTTCTTCTGGGTCTCCCACACTGGTACAAGAGCCCAAGGCTTCGGGCTGTCCTGGACTGCTTTCCCAGGTCACAGGCAAGAGATGGAAGGAAAGTGGACTTGAGCAACCAGGATACAAACCGGCAACCACATGGGATTCTGGTGCATGAAAGGTTAGGAATTTAGCTACTAGGTTACCCTGCCAGGTCCTCATTTTATTCAAGAAGTTTCTTGATTTTGCTTATCATTTCTTCAGTGACACATCAGTCATTCAGTAGCATGTTATTTAACTTCATGGCACTTTTAATTTCTTCTTTTCTTCCTGTTGCTGATTTGTGTGTGGATTTTCATATAAGGGGATGTACAGTAACTGTGTAATGGAGACTGTCATATCCAGATGTCAGGATACAATCCAATATGCATCTCTACTTTCAGATCAAAGATGGACTCCAAATGAAACTGTTAACTATGTCTTGACTATTAGATGCTAGACTCTGTGCCATTTCCCATGCATGCAATGATGGACATATGACTATTTATAAAGAACTATACTATAGTAATAATATAAAGGAACTCATGGGTGGCGGGGGGGGGGAGGACTTACAAGGTAAATAAGAGAAATCCCAGGGACTCTGGAAATGTATCATGAAATGATAATGATTCTTTTAAGAAGCTAAAAAAAAGGCTGATATGAACTAATGCAATAATTTTAGAAGATAATGATAAGATTGGTTAAGTTGATAATGGCACCTGCATTGCTAGCTGGCATTTACCAACTTTGGTTTCCAGTCTTACCATAGAACTGGTTCAGAGGGACCTTATCATCCCTCAGAAAGAACTTACAAAGACACATCCTCAAATCCTTGAGAATAACATCCCTGAGTTCTACAAGCTTTACATATTTGTGAGGGCACAGAAAATAATCAGCAATAGCAGGTTAGGGACAAATGGAAGGATTAATCAAATTAAGAGAAGTTTTGGCCATGTTGGCTAGTACTCATTTCTGTATTTGTCAGAGGTGACGTATAACTTGAGATGCCAAAGCATCTTTTTGAGAAAGATGTATTTATTTACTTATGTGAAAGTCAGAGTCAGAGAAAGAGAGACAAAAATCTTTCATCTACTGGTCCACTCCCAAATGATTTCAATGACCAGGACTGAGCTAAGCTAAAGAACAGAAAGAGTTTCTACTGGATTTTCCTTGAAGGTGGAGGGGGACAACATATGCATCATTTTCCATGGCTTTTCCGTATGCTGAGCAGAAAGCTTTATCACAAGTGAAATAGTGGGCCTAGCACAGTGGCCGAGTGGCTAAATGCCTCACCTTAAAAGCGCTAGCATCAATATGGGCACCAGTTCTAATCCCAGCAGCTCTACTTCCCATCCAGCTCCCTGCTTGTAGCCTGGGAAAGCAGTTGAGGATTTCCCAAAGCTTTGGGACTGTGCAACTGGATGGAGACGTGGAAGAAGTTTCTGGATCCTGGCTTCAGAATTGCTGTCATTTGGGGAGTGAATTTCGGACAGAAAATCTTCCTCTCTGTCTCTCCTCCTCTCTGTATATCTGACTTTGCAATAAAAATAAACAGATCTTTAAAAAAAAAAAGTGAAATAGCTAGAAAAAGAATCATGGCTCATTATGCCACAATGTCAGTTCCTTGTCTTTTACTCTCAGACTTAGTTTTTAGTTCATGCAAAAGAAAATCACAATTAATGGTTGCTAAAAAGAAAGATTTATTCCACTTTGTGGGAAATCCAGAGATCACCATTTCATGACTAGTTGGTAACATTTACCAATATGTTAGGAAATTGATTTCTGAAGCCCTCTTTTCAGGCCAATGTAAGTTGTGTGTGTGTGTGTGTGTGTGTGTGTGTGTGTGTGTGTGTGTGTGTGTGTGTGTTTAGCATAATGCAATGTCTCTCAAAAAGAAACATGCACTGATTCCACATTTTAGTCCATAAAAAGAAGACAAAGAAGTAACAGATCATCTGCCATTCAACATACAGCCTGAAAGAGTAATGCCACTAGCATTGTATTTGTGATGTGCAGTCTGTAAGAAAGGTTTGAGAAAGCGGTTTCTTAAGCTTAATCAAACTTTATGTTTTTGCTACTATAAAAAGCAAAATATGTTAAATATTGATTTGTCTATGTTTTCATTATTCCTAGTATTAATATTCTTAGGTAGATTGTTCCACCTCGAAGTGTAGTACTAAGTGATTTTCACCTATGTTCAAGTATTAGAAAAATAGAATGCTTCTTACTAGAATAATATTACATCTGAACATACACACATTTTAGATGGCATATAATAGAGAAGTGTATATGCAATTACTCTAACTTTTGATACGTAATTTAACATTGTTAGTGCCTATTTACTTCAAAATGTTTTTGCCAGTTTTTATTGGCAATGTATTATTTGATGTTATATATCCCTAATACATGATATATTTTGCAATAATAATATATTTATTACTAGAAAAAATATGAAACTTACTTCTGCTGTTTGGGATTTGGTTAAAAAGACAATTAGGTTTAGGAAGCAGGTAATGTGTTAAAAAATGCATCATCAGGCTTACTGTTGGAAAGTTATCTCAACCCAGAGAGGCACTACCAGAATTTTTATTTATGTATGTATTGCATTACTCAGATATTTGTGATTAATGGTTATCTACCAAGTCAGGGAATTATTTATAAGGGAATTAAGTTATTGCAAAAATTTTAAATGAATAAATAAAAGCAGAGCAAGTCTGTAGGAATGAAATACAAAGACTCAAAAGATTAAATTTTAACTAAATTTGAAAGTTCAAAAATATCTCTTTAGTACTGTTTTTTTTTTCTCCTGTAACAGAACGAGCAGAAAATAAATGGCCAACATATCATATTAATTGTGATATATAACCAATACATATGGAGAATCATATGTAATATGTTGTTATAGTTCTGCAGACTACACAGTGTGAAATTATTAGGCACACTGAGCACAGATGGCATGTTATATGGACACTTTTCCTACACAGTTGGCTGGTTGTCAGGTAAGAAGAACCTGCTACACTAGCAGTAACTGTATGTGAATGTGCTGCAGATATGTGGAAACAAGTAATGGGCAAGTAGGCTGTGTAATCAGGGTCAAAAAATCTTACCATTTCTAAAGTGGTTTTAGCACACTGCAAAGAACTGAAAAATAGGAACAAACTTGTCAGCTAAACTGTATTTCATGATAAAAGCAGTTCTTCTCTTTACTTAATAAAAGACAGTGGCATGAAAATATGAAGGTTTAGTGTGACATTGGATTTTCAAAATATGACAGCTACTCAATTTAAAAACAATTCTCTTGGGTAATAAAACTTCTTGGATGAAGAAATTTCTATTTAAAAAAATTCATTTCAAATAGAGCTTATTTTCAAAATTTACTTTTTAATCTTGGATTATGTAACATGTGTAGTTTTAGGTCATAGGTTAAATATAAATTTCAGATGCTTTAATTTAAATTGAAGTTTTACATTCTGGTTAAGTTAAATTTCAAGAACCTTTTCTTTTTTCAAATAATCATCAAAAAATAAATTCACATAGTTCAGTGGATATTTTGTTTATGTGAACAATATTCATAAATATATATATAATACCAATATAATTCCATATAATGAAAATTATAGAAAAAAACAGAAAAAAACTCCAAGTTGTAGAATAAAATGACATCTTTAGAAGTGGGCATTTAGCCTATCAGCTAAGATGCCATCGTCTCAGATTTAATTTCAAACTGTGGATTCTAGATCCAATTCTCTGCCATTATAATAACTGGAAGGCAGTGGTGATGATAGCAAAAATGATTGGAATCTTGACACACACAAGGAACACATGAATTTTGTTCCTAAATCCTGATTCCAGGCCTGACAATAACCCCTCCTTTTGTTTTATGGGTTTCTGGGGCAGGAACCAGCAGATGTGTTGATCTTCCTCTCTGTCTTGCTCCCTTGTGTCTTTGCTGTTTCTCTTCCCCCCCAAAAAAATTTATCAACTAAGTATAAATAAAATGCAGTTCTCAAGATAAACAAACAAAAATGTAAGTATCTCAGAACAGAGGAATAGGAAACTGTTTACCAATTTAATTCTTAAATCACTAAAATAAACATTTCTTAAAATATTTCTTATATTATGTTAAAATTTATATTAGAACCATTTCAATTATACCATAAAATTCAAAATAAATTTAAATGCATATATATAATACAATATAATTATGAACAAAAAGTAAATTAGAAACAAAGTCAGAGAAAAAGTCTGAATTCACTTTGTACTGTTCATAATTAATACTCAGATTGTCAATGCTTTACTTCTAATTTTTGTAAATATTTTGCCTTCTTTTGATTCTATAAATGGCATAGGTGATAATGGATAACAGAATTCCATTGCAGTGTTTTAGAATATCTGTTTTCTATGGAAGGGGGTGTAACTTGCTCTTTGAATAAAATGTTATATTTCAAAAAAATTGTATTCCTGAGAAATTAGTTCACATATAGCCTAGGTATACTCATTAAAATGTGTTTTAAATATTTACTTACCTGTTTGAAAGGCAGAAAGATAGAGCAACAAAGAGACAGGGCTAAGTAGACATTATGCTAGTCCGCTGGTTCACTCTCCAAACACATGAGATAGAGCCGGTCCAGGTCATGGCTGAGAGTAGGAAACTCAATCCAAGTTTACCATTTGGTTAATAACAACTCAACTGTTGAATCATCATAGCAACCTTCCCGGTCTGGCTTAGAAGAAACCTGAAATCAGGACCAACATATTGGTATTGACCCCAGACACACTGATGGGGCATTTGGGTGTTCTAAACAGCCTTACTAACAAGGCTGAATGCCTGTAATCTTAACCATATTACTTAGTGCAGCTGTACATGTCGTTAGCAGTACAGGTGCATTTCAATAAACTTTGAAGGAGGGATAACCTTTCCTTCCTTACTATGCTAGCTCCATCAATATTCTTCTAACATTTCTGCTTGATACCAAAAAGTTTAATCTAAGTGGTTTCTTTCAAGTAAGACAGCCATCTCTTTATACATAGATGCACTTCTAATGATCAGTTAAATTAAGAACTCATTCTGCGAAATTGGGTGGAACTATTATATTGTGTAGGAGGTTAATATCGTGTCCTTGTTGAGAAAATGTCGGTGTTGAGAACATTGTGTTACAACTCTTATTTCGGTCAGCAGCTCAGCATGCAAGTCCAGGTGTTGCTAGTGAATATCTGCAGGTGGTGGGGAAAGGAACGTTGCTGCTGAGATAGAGACAGAACTGATACTCCCAGTTATTATCAAAATAATAATGATGATGATAAAACATCTGCATCTTGCAAAACAATCATGGGTATTTTACATCAATAAAATCTGATATAATAAAATACATATACATTTTTAAATTTAAAGAATTTTAAAGCCAATTATAACTCAATTATTTCCTAAGCAGGGGAAAACATATACCTGAACATCTTAATGATATATTTGCAAAGAAAGAAAGTCTTAGAACAACTGTTGTAAATTGAATATAGTCTTTTTGATGAATTAACTTAATTATCTTAGGTTATGCTTTTTATTTAATAATATTTTTAAATTTACATTTTCTGTTTTCTTTGATTTTACTTGTATGGCTATTCACTCTTACCATAGTGTTATCTGTGTTAAAAATTGCGTATCCCTGGTCCAGGCGCTGTGGTCTATCCTCTAAAGTCCTCGCCTTGACTGCACCCGAGATCCCAATGGATGCTGGTTCTAATCCCGGCAGCTCCACTTCCCATCCAGCTCCCTGCTTGTGGCCTGGGAAAGCAGGCAAGGATGGCCCAACGCCTTTGAACCCTGCACCCACATGGGAAACCCAGAAGAGGTTCCTGGATCCTGGCTTCGTATGGGATAGGCGCAGCACCGGCCACTGCGGACATCGGATGGAAGATCTTTCTGTCTCTCCTCCTCTCTGTATATCTGGCTTTGTAATAAAAATAAATAAATCTTTAAAAAAAAAAAAAAAAAAGCAGTTGGGCCTGGCACAGTGGCGCAAGTGGTTAAGGTCCTCGCCTTGCACGCCCGGGATCCCATATGGGCGCCTGTTCTATCCCGGCAGCCCCGCTTCCCTTCCAGCTCCCTGCCTGTGGCCTGGGAAAGCAGTCGAGGATGGCCCAAAGCTTTGGGACCCTGCACCCCCATGGGAGACCTGGAAGAGGCTCGTGGCTTCGGATTGGCATAGCATCGGCCATTGTGCTCACTTGGGGAGTGAATCATCGGAGGGAAGATCTTCCTCTCTGTCTCTCCTCTCTGTATATCTGCCTTTCCAATAAAAAAATAATAAAAATAAATCTTAAAATAAAAAGCAATTGCATATCGTTTAGCCATGTTTGTAAATAAAACAATTATTCTTTTAATGAGCTTTACATTTGGGAAAATTTAAAAATATATTTCTTTTAATAATAATACAATTGTAATTCTAGTATTAGACATAATCTATAAAGACATAAAAGATTATAAAATGCAGAGTTGTTTACTAATAACTTGTTTTAGTTATAATAAATTGTTTCACTTTGACCAAGGAAGAATTTAGTTGCTTAGTAATATTGAATTCCTTCATGCATAAATTCTTTGGAAAAGTTAGTGTCCCTTCTTAAAAATCATACATGTCAGTCTCATATGACTTTTACTGACAGTGCATGATTATGGGAACTCTGTATTTTAAAATATTGATAAAATGGACACTTTTTAAAAGAGTCATTTGGAAGTCACAGTGACAGGGAGAGAGATGCACAGTGAGGGAGAGATCTTCCATCGAGTGTTTGGCTTTCAAAATGATTGCAACAACTTTCAAAAGACTGTGTCAGGTCAAAGCCAGGAGCCTGGAACTCCGTCTGAATACCCCATGATGTCCAAGCACTTGAGTCATCCTCTGTCATTGTGTCTGGGAACAGGTTTGGAAACTGAACAGATGGGTTTCTAACTAGCAATGTGATGCATGATGCTAGTTTCATAGGTATTTTAATCCAATGCATCAGAATACTATCCCTGAGATGCATTTTTAAAGGAAATGACAATCAAATTATGTTGGAGGAGATATGCATAATCTAATTTATATCTTAGAATTGTACACTTAAATAGAAACAATACAATATAGCCTAAGTATATACACAATTTATATATATTACCCAAAAACATTAATAAAATAAATGATGCCCTTTTTTGTTGTGTCAATCAGCCAAACTAAATCATACAAGCACTGTGATTTTAAAAGCAGCACTCAGTTTGTGTAAGCAGACTGACAATAAAAGCCTTATCAAATTTTGAACCAGAAAACTAAGTACCATTAATTTGACTATGCTGATTACTTCCAAAAGAAGTCCATTTCTTTTGTTTTTTAATTTTATTTTATTTTTATTGCAAAGTCAGATACACAGAGAGGATACAACTCCCTGCTAATTCTGCTTATGATCCTGCTACCCCAGGAAAAGATCCAGGTGAATTTCTGGCTCTTGGTTACCCTATCTCAATTGTTGCAGAAATTGATCGAGTTAGTAAGTGATTAGATTTTTCTCTGAGTCTCTCTCTTTTTCTTTCTCTATTCCCTTCTTATCTTTCTGTTTCTCTTTCTTCCTTTGTCCTTCTACATTCAGATCAATAAATAAGGTGTTGCTTTATGGGTTCAAGTCCAGGTGCTCCATTTCCCGCTCAGCTCATTTCTGGCAAACCAGAAGAAGATGTACCAAGTGCTTTAACCACAGCCACTCACAGAGTAGATCTGGGTGGAATTCCCAGATTCTGGCTTTGTCCTGGCCCTGATTTAGTAGTTGCAGTTGCAGTCATTTAGGGATTGAATCAGCACCTGAATGATCTCTTTCTCTATCTTCTTGTTGTTTTTCTTTCTCAGTATGTCCCTATGACTTCCAAACAAATAAATCATTAACAATCAGTAAATTAATACTTGCAAAAGGAAACTGTGGATCTAGTAATGCGATTCAGCATATTAAATCACTGCACTTCAAATCCTGCCTCTTCTTTTTGTTCAGGTCCCTGCTAAGGAGCGACTCCAGAGGCAGCAGGTGACGCTGCAAGCGCTCAGGCTGCTGTCACGTGCATGTGATCTCTGGGTGAAATTTCTGGCTCTGGCTGGAGTATGGGCATTTGCGTATGAACCAGCAGTTGGAAGATAACTCTGTGTGTGTGTGTGTGTGTGTGTGTGTTTCAGTGTGCACGCACATTTGTGTGGGTCTGTTTATATCACTCTGATTTTCAAATAAATAAACAAGTTAATATTTAAAACTTCATATCTATTAACATATTCAATCCTGGGAATGAGTGCAAACTGACATTTTGTTAATCATTTACAGATATTAGCAGTAAGATATGAAAGAGATACTTAATGTCTGTATCAACAATCTATGACACAACGTACGTTCCAAATAAAATCAACCTTTCATAAGCTGCCACTGCACTCTTTCTCGCTATCACAGACGCAAACGCACACACAGACACAAACCCTTGTATGTTAATTCCTTGATAAAAGATTAATTGAAGATCCACATTATTCTACTTAAAGTTGATGGATTTTTTAAATTAAAAATAAAGCAAATAGATATTATTTATCCTAGATAAATATTAAAGAATTTCTAGGGTATTGCAATGAATCCAATCTAGGTTCAAATATTATATTTTATATCCACTATTTAGCAAAATAAGAGGCTGAAGACAGGGAAGAGAAAGCAGAGAATGATCAATTCTGATTCCCTGCAGTCAGTACATGTTACATATTCACATAATTAAAGTACTACCTGTTATTTTTATTGCTGCATTGCTACAGAAATGAAACATACTGAACAATTTATAAAGGTATTCTCAATAAAAGCTTCAGTAAGATTTCATAAGTTTGTTATACCTGAAACTCAGTGATATTTATTCAATTTTCTTTTTTTAAGTTTACTTTTTTAAAGATTTATTTTATTTTTATTGCAAAGTCAGATATAGAGGAAGAGAGCCAGAGAGGAAAATTTTCCTTCTGATGATCCACTCCCCGGGGGACCACAAAGACTGGAGCAGAGCCAATCCGAAGCCAGGAGTCAGAGACCTATCGCCTCCCAACGGTGCGGGTCCCAAGCTTTAGCTCATCCTCAACGCTGCACTAGGCCACAAGCAGGGAGCTGGATAGAAAGTGGGGCTGCCAGGATTAGAACCAGTGCCCACATGGGATCCTGGGTGCCTTCAAGTCGAGGACTTTAGCCACTAGGCTACTGCACTGGGTCTGATTTTTTTTTTTTTTTAATTTGAAAGGCTGATCATCAAGAATGAAGGAGAATAAGTGGGAGAGAGAAAGATTTTCCATCTGTTAGCAGGTCCATTGCCTAACCACCATAAAGGATGGAATTGGACCAAGCTGAAGTCTAGAGCTTGGAACTCTGTGAGTGGCCCAAGTGCTTGGCCATTCTCCACCACTTTTACAGGTGCATGAAAGGAGCTTGATTGAAAGTGGAGAAAGGGGACTTGAATTATGAATACTGTGACTCAGTCTTCTGTGTTCATTTTTCTTCCAGGTGCCAGAATAATTTGAAGAAGATACGCAGAAGACAATTTAAACAATATTTGTACTTGTTCCTGTGTTTTATTTGGATGATTTAAAAAGGTGTTTTATTTTCAAATGGTTTTAAATCTATGAAACAAAAATTGTAAGATGGTAATATAAAGAATTCCCATCTTTCTCCCATCATATTTCCATTAACATTACATAGTAAATTTATTACAATGAAGAAATCACAACCAGCCACCCCCTCTTTTTTAACTCCTGTTGTTGTCAATATTGACTAGTATTGTTCAGTATGCAGAGCAAGATGTTTCAGTTTGGTGTGGATTGTTTTATGATTTTATTTCCCTCATGTAAAGAATGATGCATTTGTCTTTGGGTCTGGCTTATTTCATTCAATAGAATGAGACTGAAGAGTGTAAATTTTCATTGCTTTTGAAGTGTATTGTTATTTTGAAAGTCATAATTTACAGACAGAAGTGGAGAGATAGAGAAAATGTCCAATTCCCAAGTGGCCTGAACAATTAGTTAAACTGATCCAAAGCTGGGACCCAAGACTTTCTTCTAGTTCTTATATGTGGATACAGGGTCCCAACCAATTGGGCTTTCCTCTCCTGCTTTCCTGATCATAAGCAAGGAACTGAATCGGAAGTAGAGCAGCTGGGACACAAATAGATGCCAAAATGGCATACTGCCCCCATGGCATAGAAAATTAGATTTCTATGTCACTGTACCAACCCCATTTATTCTTTTTTTAGCTAAATAATATTTCAATGTGTGTCATACTTTTTATCCTTTCTTCAGACGATAGATGTCTTGAATAGTTTCTAGAACAACACTTCTGCAAATACATTTATGTAAAACATTATATACATGTAAAAACATTTAAATAGTGATTGTATTTCTTGTGAATATATACCCAATGGTGAAATTTGTATGATTTATTGGTTCTCCTTCTTGTTTAATAATTCCTGTTTCTTGAAAAGTGTTTGTTTTTTATTCCAGCATGTCTATCTCCATTCATTTTTATTTTCTGTATGAGGATTTCCCCTCACCTGTTATAATGGATATAATAAATCTCAATTTTTAGTTTTTGTTGTTCTCCTCTTCTCTGATTTTCCCAGTATTCTCTTTGTAGTTTCTCTCCACATGAACTACTCAGGTTCTGATAGCAGTTTCCCTGACATACCACTAAATCATTTCAGGCACTTCTTCAACTCTGTTTAACTCAAAATCAATACACATCTTAATTTTTATAAGAATGTCAATATCAATTTAGTATGCTAGTAAAATATATGAAACATATCATCTCTACTAGAAAAATATTAATGCATTCTGATTTTCCCACACAAATTTTCTCAAGTTTTCTGTTTATGCAATGAGGGACAAGTCAATAATCCCAGTAGTCACCCTTAATGCTCTGTTGTCTGACTTCCCAACATCTGAGAGAATCAGGATACATTTGGTCCTCTCTCCAGAGTGTAATCCTTTACCTGAGCACATCTATTGCCATTCGAGTCTCATTTCCATGATTCAGAGGTAGTCATCACTGCAAGAGGAAGCAAGCCTGTCTTTCAAGCTACTTTCACTTCTCTAAATGTGCGCCTTAATTGCATTTATGATTTTCCACAATTTCTTTCATTTCAGTTCTTTGAATTTATTCCCTCTGCTAAAAGTGATCTATGTCAGACAGTGTATAGGCCTAGCTTCTTTCCATATTCTAATCTAATTAAAGCATCTCCTTTCCCAAATCCATCCAATATCACACTATTTAAGGAATGTCTGTTTCCTCCAAGACACTCCCCTTTTCTGAAGCATGTCAGTTCTATTATTTTTCAGAATCATGCATTTTTTATTGATTAGTGAGTATTCACTAAAGATCTTCATCCATTTTCATTAAATCTGATTTATTCATCACTGTACTTGAGAACTTGGAATGAATGGACAAAATATAATGTTGATTTATGAATGAAAGAAGTACAAACACCACTGCTGCATTGGGCTATTTTATATATGTTTGAATTATTTATCTACACTATCAGGGTAAACACCTAGAGGAAATTTGTACAGTCTTAGGAAACTAACATGTCATTTTCTAACTCTCAGCACAGTTTCAAGTAGTCATGATGCTCTTTCAATACTTGAAGATAAATTGACAAGTATCCACACAGATCTTAAACTGAGGTTTAACATTTTATATAGTAGCTGAGAAAGGCATTTGAAAATGATAATATTAAAAGTATCAAGAGCAGGAATAGCAAATGACAATGAAACCCTAAGAACCTTTAGAAGTGTACATATTTCATTATGTAGAGGGATGCATGTTTTACTGTTAGCTTCCCTCCCTTCGCTTTCCCAGCTACTCAAGGATGTGGCTTGAGTGATCACTAAAGGTTAAAATCGCAGTCACTCGGCAAATCGTTTGCTGATGTGTCCCCAGAAGCATTTTTTATTAATTCTACGCCCCCCAGCTGACAGCAGTAAATTTCAGGGTATGTATGAGGCTAATAAGAGGCAAATAACATCATTCTTCAAACCTGAAAAATGCATTTCAAACTATGTTATGATTCGCCCCACTTGACGTAACTAAATATATTATTTGAAAAGTAAAATGGCACACTTCAGTTCCACACTTAGCTTTGTTGGAAAACAAACAGATGTTCTGTTAAGAGTTTTAAGAAATGCTGATATGTGAAAATAAACATAAGTAAATTTGACATACTATAAAAATAGCTGCATATACTATCAAGCCATATTTACCTAGATTATTAGTAAGTAAATAAATTTACATTTGTTTATTGCAATATATTGGCTACTTACTAACCATTCACTACCACCAGATGATTTTTCGGTAGTATATAGGTGTACATAATGTATCTATGACAGAAATATATATATCAGTAAAGTTAAACTAAAGTTCAAAAGTCATAGGAGACCTGCATTGTGTCAACTTTTCAAAGGTTTGACTTTCATCTTTCCAGGTGTTGAGCTCTAAAACCGGGCATTAAAAATAGTTTTCCAACAGTTTGTCCAATATAAATTCAGTTTTTATCCTTAAGCTATAAGCATTTTCCCATGGGTGTTGTTCCAGATATTAAATCACACTGTTACAATGTCAAAAGTTGTTCATAAAAGGTGATGTCTTTGAGGAAGAGAGACAAAATAAAGAAAAATGGAAGGAGTATAACAATTTAACGAAAATAAACTGGAACACGAGTAAGAAATTAACACTTAACAGATATACAAAACCACATTAGATATAATTGTTTTTTTCATCGAAATGATTGAGCCAGGCAAACAATATTTTCTTGTAATTTACAATAAGTTTAACTTGTAGAAAATGTTTAAGAATAAATAAACTAATCTGAGAACACTTTACGAGTATTAACTGCATCTTATTCCATTGAAAACCAGCATTTTGAGCATCCTGAATACATTGACAGCATACTAACAAATGTACAAAAGCAAGTAAGAAAGAAAGTGCAGCATTGTAATCATTTTTGTGCCTCTGTTGAAACTAGCTTATCATAAAATATTCAGAATGTGTGGATTTCCCTGAAGTACTCCCCTGTGCTACTTGGAGTAATCATAAGCTAAAATTGAAGGTAAAACCTATATACATCAGGAGACTAGTACAACTTCCATCCAAGAGTAGCTCTCTGCCATGTGCTAATCCAGAAATAAGGTTCCTCATATTTTGTGGCTTTCTTAAATACAATATGTGCTTACTACCTTTTTTTCTAGCTGTTTAAAATCAAATTATTGAAGTGTACTGCAAGATGCCATATCTTTTCTTTGTAAGATTCCATATTCAAAATTTCAGCTACATAGTAACATCTAACTAAAAAGGAACCCAGAAAATGATTTCCCTAGGTAGGAGAAAAAATGTTTTTTTTTGGGCCCTGCGCGGGGGCGCAAGTGGCTAAAGGTCCTCGCCTTGCACGCCCAGGATCCCATGTGGGCGCCGGTTCTAATCCCAGCAGCCCCGCTTCCCTTCCAGCTCCGTGCCTGTGGCCTGGGAAAGCAGTCGAGGATGGCCCAAAGCTTTGGGAACCTGCACCCGCGTGGGAGACCCGGAAGAGGCTCCTGGCTTCGGATCGGCATAGTATCGGCCTGTTGCGCTCACTTGGGGAGTGAATCATCGGACGGAAGATCTTCCTCTCTGTCTCTCCTCTCTGTATATCTGCCTTTCCAATGAAAAAATAATAAAAAAAAAATCTTTAAAAATGTTTTTTTTTACAGAGATAACCAATATTTAGGATAATTGAATGCTCATTTTATAAGTTTATACACTTAGCCCTTCTTTGGAGAGCAAACCAAAGTCATATTTATTGACTGAATCTAAGAAATTCAGTATATTCTTTTCCTAACAGAACCTGTACTCTAATCCTAAAAAATATTCACAAACTTCATTTTTAATTTTTATTGATTATCATTGGAAAAGATCAGCATGGTGATTGTTTTTCTTTTTGTTTTATTATATTTTTGACAATCCTTACATAGTTAATTAGGGTAAAAAGGTTCAAGGGCTATAGGAAAGTGGTTAAGACTATTATTTCCATATTGTTTCTTTCATGTATCTGAGGTAAAGGGGGATATTGAGGGAGAAGCCCCACCCAGTTTCCCACCCACCCCAAGTCCCAGATGTGGGGCATGCTCTGAGATACTTGTTCAAATGGTTTTGATAGTTCACCACTTATGAATTGCTGCTAGTCTCGCCACTCAAAGCACAATGACGTCGTTGAAGAATCCACTGATTGACACAATCTCTCATGGAGTCTCCATTTGCCAAGTATTTCACTGCCAACAAATAGCTGAGGTGGTTGATTGACTTATTCTGTCTTCTGTGTTTTCTTGGTTAGGGTTCTGAGTCTGGCATTTCGACTGGGGAGGGCCCAGCACACTCCATCACCCCATCAGCTGGTGGTTGCAACTGCTAGGTTGGTTCTGTTTTCAGCCCCGACTTCCACTGGAACATATGGGTGTTGCAGTCCAGCCTAATTCTGCCCAGCACATACTTGGCACTCATATAAACCATTGGGAGCTGCAACCTAGTCAGAACGACCTGCAATAACCCCCACCAGGCCCGTTCCCTACCCTGGTTTGCCAGCATGTGTAGCCGACTAGTCCAGTCTGTCCCACATCCCATTTGGCTCCCGTATGTGTCGGTGGGTATTAGTTCCATCCAATCAGCTCAACTATCCAGCCCTCACGGATGTTGTTGAGTGCCTCTCTATCTAGCCACCACTGGCCCTCTCCTAGTTTTTGTGCCCTGCCACGGGAGTGGTAACCCAAGGGGGAGGAGCCCACTATTTCCCTCCCAGGTCTCTCTCATTCCAGGATTATGCAGTCTTCAGGTGGTTCTAGCATTTGACCTGACAGAATTAGCCCCCAGTGCCAGATTCTGCTGCGGCTAAGCCCAAACAACTCTCACCCACTCTACTTTATGCTTGCACCAGTAGGAATAATTAGTTTAGCCTAGCTTTTCCCTGATCTAGTCCACTTGAGGCGCATAGGTGTTGTATCCCTGCTTAGTCTGGTCTGCCCCGATCCCAGTCCACGCTTTCCAATAGGAGTATATGTCTTTCAAGGGGACCCTCTCTTATTCCCCCTGCCAGCTCTGCCCCCTCCCTTCCTGGTTCTCACGTGTGCTGGTTGGGTGCTGCAGTCACATTCAGTGCAGGAAATCTCACGTTGGCATTCCATATTGTGCACTGTTTTTTGCCGTGACCAAACCTGGCTCGACCCACACTCTGTTCTGGTGCCTGGATTTGCCAGTGGGTGACATGGACAGATTCAGCCTGGTCTGCTCCCAACCCATGCCAAATGTATGCCAGTGGGTACCTTTCCATGGCCTATTCTGGAATGTTTCCTATCATGCTTCTTGCGCTTACCTGCAGGGACTATGTCCTGCCAGATGAGTTGCCCAGGCTCCTCTGTCAGAACCCCTCCCAATGCCAGATTTTGTGCATACCAGGGATTCCATGAGCAAGACCTACTCAGTTCACCTCCTGTCCTAGCAGGAACAGTGGCCTTTCCTGATTGGCCTTCAACCCATTCCGGTTCTTACTGCTGGATGTTTCAACCCAGCCACGGCTTGTCCATATCCACATAAGGCTCACATATGGCTCAGTAGGAGTTGAGACCTGGCCTAATCCATCCCATATCTACTCTGGTCCTCCAGGACACCAGACGGTGGTGGGATCTGGCCCAGCCTGGTGCATCCAGTGGTCGTCCACACTTGTGCCAAGGGAGATTACAACTGTATCCTGATCAGATCACAGCCCCCATTCCAGTCCATGCACCCCCTGGTGGGAACCTCCACTCAGTTAGGGTGTCCCCTTAGCTCCCCAACCAGACCTCCTGTTCCCAGCCATGGATCATGCGCATGCCAGTAGTTGCTCAGACTCAGCTTAGCTCAGTCCCTCACCTGCCCTGGCCTCTGCGTTAGTGTCCTTGACTCAGGCAGACCAGTAGGTGCAAGATCCTCGCTCAACATGACCTGTGCTCCATGCTGGTTTCTAGTTTCGCTTGTAAGCCAAGGCTTGCTCAGTTCTGCCCAGTACATCGCTCTCCATTACCAATTCACACAATGGCCAGCAGTTGGTGCTACTTTGCCCAGCTTGTCCGACCCCCTGGTCTGGACTACATGTTCACCAGCGGGAGATGTGGCTCACCAGGGCAGTTTTCCAAGTTCCTCCACTTGATCCACTCCTGGACCCAGTTCTCATACATGCTGATGGGCTTTAGGCCAGTGCCTAGTGCAGTCTGGCCTTCCATTTGGCCGTGTATGAGCTGGTGAATGTTGCAGCCTGGCCCACCCCACACCCTATTCAGGATTCACATTCGGGTGCTGCTACCCTGACCAGTCCAGACTGTTGCGGGTTCCTTTACCTGTGATTGATGGCAAGCTCCTTGGTCATACCTAGCTTAGTCCAACACCACCCCAACTGCTGAGCTAATCAGTGGGGCTAGAATTTCCACGGGGTTTGACTACAAATCCCTCACAGAATTTACCTCTGGTTATGGTTCTTGAGTGCTAGTTAATGTCATAGCCCTGCGTAATGTGACCCTTCTCCTGATCCATTATTATGTCAGGTAATAACATATCTTGCTGGATATGCCCCAAGCCTTAGCTTTTGCATGAACTGGTGCTCAGCATTGTTCAGTGATTACAAGTTCTTCAAAGGAAGAGTTACTGTCATTGGGAATCTTTATGGTTGATTCACATCCCAGAAGCACAGTGGGTTCAACCTGGAGCTACATAAGCAGTGATTCAAAGAACCAAAACCAAAGAGCTCCCTGGCTGGTCGGCCAGTAGGCAGAGTCTAGCACGAAATAGTGCACTGGCCAACCGGGGACAGCTCACCACGTGCACATGGTGGCTGGTGTGTGGGATCCAGGCATGAGACACCCCATCCTGAGACCCACACCAAGCATGGTGATTTTTAAAATAGTATTTTCAATATCTGTGTTAATTTGCAATGCAGTGCCAAGAAGTCAGATGCATTTACCAAATAGTTTGTGCTAAGACTTATTTTTGTTAACATAAAGGTCCATTTTGACCTAAACAGCAAATTCTGTTCATAATAAATATATAATATGAATCTTTGAAATCATTTATTTATCCATTATAAATTTTCATTTATCTTTGAAAAACAAAAATAAATAAATATTGAAAGCAGAGAAAATTACCAATCTTAGTGCTTTGTTTTATAGAAAAAACAATTTAAAAATTCATGCCGCTCAGAGAAAACTTAATATTGCTTTTATGTTTGTCATGTTCCCAAGCATTTAATTTCCTTTTCTTTGTCCTGTGGAAACATTATGACAAGGGTAGTTTTAAGTACGAATATGATATTCCAGAAAATAGAGAAAAGATATATGAAATAATATCACATCAATATGTTTTTAAATGAATTATTTGAAAGAAAAAATATTTAAACATCTTTCAATTACTATTTTTAGAAGAAGTTGGCCCATGGCTTGTGATAATGTCATAGTTGGGGAAGCAGTGTCCTCTTCGATCTGTGATGCTCTCCATATTTTTCTTATTTTGAGACATCTTCAAAAATATGATGGCTTGTTTTACTTGTAGTATATTGTAGAAAATAAAGAAAAAAAAAAAAACACTATCAGAATTTTAAGTTCCCAAAACCCATTCCTAGTAGTTTCTATATTCAGTGAAATTATACAAATATATGAAAAGATAATTTTGCCTTCTTTTCAAAATTATTAAAGTATTGTTTTTTCAAATCAAATGTGCTTGGGAACTACATGATGATGCAAGGTAACAAGCAACACCAGCATCTTATCTAAGTGATAAATCAACTTCCCGCTGCTTGAGTGCTGATTCAATTTCTTTTTCATGTACACTGACAAGCAGAGGATTATGGCTGGGGGCAGGTTGGTTACTGCTACCCACACAGGAAACCAACATGGAGATACAGACATGATCACTGTGGCCATTTGGAGAGTGAGTTAATTGACTGAAGCCTTTCTCTTTGTTCTCTCTCCATCTCTTCCTGTAAATAATACAATACAGAAACTATGTCTCAAACCAAGTATGTTTTATTCACCCACGGCAACATTGGCATCAAAAAGAAGCAATTGCACATGAAATTAGTTTATATTAAACCTTTAATTGAAACAGATGTAAGTGGGTTTGCTTTAAAACTGTTACTCACCTACTGAATGAGAAAAAAAAAAAATAGCTTCTAATACATCTGTGACTTTCAGCTGTCAGAAGTTTAAGGACTAACTCAATTTTCTTTAATGTTGAAAATAGGAGATTATAATTTTTACCAAAACAAGGTGCTGTCTATTTTGTAGATAGAAGAAAATATAATTTGATAAGTATCTCAGACTTTTTTCAACCCTTTTTGAAAGCTATTTGATGCAAGACCAGCTGATGAAAATAAGTACAAAAATATTTCACTCTCTTCCTTTGAGGTTGAATATATGGCCTGGACACTTAAGGATGTCTCTTAAGTTAATACCTTTGCTAACGCTGACCATGAGATACACACTGTCTCTCGAGTGGAAATGCAAAGAGTATGTACTTAATAATCATTTCATAAGGGTACTATAAATATATAGTACAAGGAATATATTAATACATGTGACTGATTACAAGTTATATACTGTAAAACATCTATCCAAAAAATTGAAGTGACTGCAATAAATTGTCAAGGATTTCTGTCTCAAAAAATAGCTTATCTTTGATGTATAGTGAGCAGTGAATAGACATATTAGTTAGGAAAAGGTGCTTTGAGATAGGCGCTTGAAGAAAGCAGAAAAGCAAACGCAATGTCTTTGTGTTGAGAATATAAATGACAGAGCACATCTAGATCTACAGAATGAGGATTTGTTTAAAAGAGATTCTTGATTCATCATGCAGATGACTTTGCTTTGGTTCTCTCTGCTTGGGTATCCACCATTTAGAAACTCATCCTGTTCATTCACTTCATGTGTGTATGTACGAACAAGATCACACTGAGTTATGCGATATAGTTTGCTTTAAGCCATACTCAAATTAATGTGTCAGCATCTGCATTGTAGTTTATGTATTCACTTTCTCTTTTCTTCCCTAATTCTTTAAACAGATGTTTCACTGATTATACTTCAGTTTTCATGGCTACCAAAACTGTTAAATAGAAACAATGGCCCAAGCTTGACTGAATTTATTTTAGACCTTCATGAGAGTCTTTTAGTTTTCTCTTAATGGCATGAAAGCATCGGGGCAATTTGGCTAATACTCTTATTGAATTCCATTCATTTTATTACTATTGAAACAAGTCAGCAAACATTTAGTTGCTTGAAATAGTACAAATCTAATATATAATAGTAAAAATCTATCTATCTAACTGCTCTGGAGAATAGAAATCTGACCGGTTCTCAGTGAACTGCATCAAATTGTGGCAGGGGTGTAACATCCTTCCTGGAGGCTCTAGCAAAGCTTCACCTCTTGGCCTTCCCCAATTTCTGGAGATTGTTTTTATTGTTTGGCTTCTGGTCCATTTCATGCATCTTCAAAACAGCAATTGTAGGTCAGGTTCTTAAGCTGTAAAATTCTGGTCTTCCTTCTAATGTTATAATGGCTTCTCAGACACCGATTTCTCCCTTCAACTTTTAAGGATACTTTGATAAAATCAAAAACTCTCAAATCACACCAGATGCAGATCTGTCTAAAGCTCAGCTAATTAGTAATCTTAATCCCATCTGCAATCTTGATTTCATTTTTAATGGCTTCTTGATATTAGAATGTGAATGTCTACTCTAGAAGTCTGTGAGCTTTCTATCTGCAGGTCAGTTTCAATTATTATGGAACAATTCTTAAAACTCAGAAACACGTCAAACATAGTAAATATATACCTTCAGACTAGAGATGGTCTCCACAAGAAGCCATTTAACTTCTCTGGACAATAAGATGCTGGACTCTATGCTTCGTATCTGCTAGCAATGAAAGAACCCCAACTGAACTTGAACTGTGGTAATGCAGCAAGGTGGGGGAGTCCACCATGGGGGGAGGATTGGGGGAGGGGTAGGAGGAATCCCAGTGCCTAAAATTGTGTCACATAGTGCAATGTAATAAAAAAAATTGTTAAAGAAACAAAATAATAACGAATCAAAATATCCCTTTAGCACATCTAACTGTTATTGAGCCATTTATGCTTTTATTTAGAATGGGAATGTTAGTTTTTAAAATAAATTCAATATTTACCTGCAAGACCACATATTAATGCTCATTTGACACATTTTCCTATTTCGTTTTTTAGTACCTATTTATTTATTTAAAGAACATATTTACACAAATAGAGAGTAGTTCCCTATACTTGATGGGAGTGCAAAATATACCATACATTGCTGCCAAAAATATCTGTCCGTGAGGGTTTTAACCCTTACTTCCAAGACATGCTAGCCAGTGAAGAGTTTTGATATAGATTGGGAATGCAGGAGGAAAGGAAGCTAACTGTCCCGTGTCAAATATGTCATAGTCAGATGCCCGGGAGAAGGTGAAAGAGCATACATTCTCACCATGCCTGTGCCCATGAACACACAATGTAATGTGCACTACAAGCTATGTGATACATATACATACGTGTGTGCGTGTGTGTGTGTGTGCTGAATAGTTCTGTTTGGGAATCGTGTCTCATTGATTTCTTGGAATCTCACATCTCACTGATTTATTGAATTGTGTCTCACACTTTGGCATGAAACATCAGACCTTTATATAAGTACAACATCAGTTTTTCATCATCTGAAATTAATTCAGGTAGGTTTTCCAATTGAGAGCTGTACCTCCTGAGAGTTCCAAGGATCCATCGGAAAACCTCAAGGTTAAATGAGTATGTTTAGAATTTTAAATCTAAAGAGCTGTTAGAAATTTATGTCATTCGGTAAGAATAAAAGTGCTAATAATTCATTTAACCGATATTTTCTAAATATTTTGGCCAGATCTAATCATTATTTAATTAAGCACACAATTTAAAAAGGCAGTTGATTTACCTGCTTTTGGACTAAGTTCTCTGAGGCAGTGGAGAATCAGATAATTTTATTATCAAAAGTTAACACTTGGTGGCGCAGTGGTTAAGGTCCTAGCCTTGCACGCCCGGGATCCCATATGGGCGCCGGTTCTAATCCTGGAAGCCCCACTTCCCTTCCAGCTCCCTGCCTGTGGCCTGGGAAAGCATTAGAGGACGGCCCAAAGCTTTGGGACCCTGCACCCGCGTGGGAGAACCAGAAGAGGCTCCTGGCTTCGGATGGGCATAGCATTGGCCGTTGTGCTCACTTGGGGAGTGAATCATCGGACAGAAGATCTTCCTCTCTGTCTCTCCTCTCTGTATATCACCTTTTCCAATAAAAATAAAATAAATATTTTTTAAAAAGTTATACTTTAAAAAGTCATCAACAAAATGTAACATGCAGATAAGTATGGAAGATATCAGGCCAAAAAGGAATAATGGATGAAAGTGTTTCTCTTCCTAGTTTAGCTGGGAAAAATCAGCCGCTGATTTGTCTTTCTCATATTTGCAACCAAGTGAGGAGGAATGGAACAGTGAGGGAGGGAGTGAAATGTCCAAATTTTAGCCCAATCATCTAACACATGTTCAGAATTTTGATTTGTTCGGGCAAACTTAATGCAAAACTAACAAGCCATTCTGGATGAAAACTTTCAATTAGCCCAAGAGCTTACTCCAGCATCAAGCAAAGGATGAATTTTCATGAGAATAAACCAAGGCAGGACAAGACCACCATTTCTGATAGCAAACAATGAAGGGGTCTACTCTGAATCTGCCCAGGAAGCCTGCTCTCTGAGGCTTTAAGCCTGGCAACTGTTTGAATTACATTCAACTTTTGGCAGTGTCCTGGTGTTTTAATTGATAGGGGATCAAGCTGGAGTTAAGAATTCCAGAAAAAAGAAGAAGCAGAGGCAGACCAGCTGCACTTACCCTTTAAAGGATCCTGAACAGGACTCCAAGAAGCAGAGGGGTCTGTGATTGTTACAACTCTTTTTCTCTGCTGGGTCCATAGCTCACATGCACAAAAACTCAGGAGAATGCACAGAGAGGAGTCTGTAAGTACAAGTAGTTTACAGAAAGACGTCAGGGAAAGCAAAAGCAAAAATAAGAATTTTGGGCGGCCCTGAGAGCAGTCCTTAAAGATGGCAGTGATGGAGGGCTGATTGACCAGCGATTTCCGTAGGCTGGTATTTGGAAAGTTCTCATGTTTGGTGTAGGAAAGGAATGCTTTGATTTCTTAAATAACTGGAAGTTCTAATGAAGACTCAGCAAAGACAACAGGGATTTCCTCCAAAACACATCACAAACTTTTGACCAAGATCCTTTACAACAGCACAGGAAAAGTTTTCTTACAAGTGCTAGTGTATAATATCAAGATCTGTCACAAAAACCAGTGTCTGATTTTTCCCTGGTCCTCCCAAACTCATCGCCAAGTGAAGAGGGAAGAGCCTTGTAAAAACAGCCGGAAATCTGTTTCTTTAACTGAAGACAGAATTGCTATAAAAAATAATGAATTATTTTTGCAAACAACAATACGGGGTAATTTTTAGGACAGAGTACAGCTCTTTTGTCATCTTAAAAACAAGTAAAAGAAAAAAAAAAAAAAAACTATCACACTTGCACTAGCATAAAAGTTTGAGAATGTAAAGGAATTATAAAAGACCAGAATAACGTTGATCTCTGTGACAAGATAAAATATAAAATAAAATTAAATATCAGGAAATGGAATGGATATCTGAAACTCAGAAAAACAATTCAGAAGAAATATGGTAACCATGATGGAGGAAAAAGATTGCAACAAAAGGTAAGGTGAACAAAGGCTGGTGTGATGGCTTACCACACTAATCGTCTACCTGCAGCCCCAAACAACCATGTTGGCATCTTTTTGAGTCCGAGATTCTCCTCTTCCAACACAGCTTCCTGTGGTCTGTGAGAGCAGCAGAGGATGTCTTAAGATGTTGGGTCCCTGTACTCATGGGAGACTCAGGAGATGCTCCTGGCTCCTGGCTTTTTTCAGTTCAATTCTGGTTGTTGTGGCCATTAGGGAGAATGAACCAGAGTAAGGAATAATGATGTCATTCTGTCTCTTCTTCTCTTTCTGCCAATCTATTTCTCAAATTATACATATATCTATATATTATATATAGGATCATATAGATGCTCCTATATAGTTTTCTGCATAACCCATTTTGCCACTTTAATATCTCCTTTTAGATTCTAATAGCAAATTTATGCACAATTGTTTTCATCCCATAAACTTATTACTTGAATGTGAGATTAGTAGTTCAAGTATTTAGGTACATATAATGCTAGAAATAGAAATACCCTGACTCATTTCATTTGTATAATTAATTGCCATAAAAAAGTCTTAGAAGCAACATTCATTTTTATTTCCTTTAATTTATATAGTAATTTTTCATAACTTTGTCAAAGAAAAAAAATACAGTGTTTCACATCTGGAGAGAATTTCATCCTGTTTAACAGAACATAGAAAGCACCATGTAACTAACAACAGACATTTGATTTATCCTATTTAGTGAGAAAGAAATTAAACCAGGAAGCACCAATTTATAATTATTATCCTTTCTTTTTCATTTATTTCTATTAACCAAAATGTCATTAATTTCTCATTCTTTGGTTATTCTGAACAATTCAAACTGATCTAAGTTGGCATTCATAATAATAGGCTGCTAAAAATATCAAACTAGCTAGTTTGTATGTCATGTCAACAGAATTAGTTTATCATGCTACCATTTGTTCAGTGCTTGGCATAAAAATAGCAATACTACTAGATGTTCACATTCTTTGATATAAAGATACAATATAACTGAAGCACAATTCTGCAACTCTGAATTTCTCGATTGAAAAAGCAAATAATGAGTAAATAAAAATTTAAGTGATGTATTTGCATAAGTTTTAGTGGTTGGGTTGTTTTAATGTGGATTAACTTGTGACAATCACCAAATTAGAGCTTTTTACAGCAACCTTCCAAACATTCCAATTGGCATCAATAATCACTTTTAACCTGTCGTAAACATTTTAATATTTCAGATGAGTCTATTTTGCAGTTTTGAAGATTGGAGAATATCATTCTCATCTTGCCCCTACAATTTCACCAGGCAGTGCATCCCATCAATGAGAGCCCTGAGAATAAGCAGCAGGAAAAAAGGAGTTGAAAGCACTAAAGCACTCGCTCTGTAGTGACAGTGGCTGAAAAGTTTGCATCAGTCAGTTGGAGCAACAAGCCCTTGATTTCTGGTTCCACAGCACTGCTCTCCCACCCCTTTATGAAAGGAACAGTTTTCATTGGTATGCTCGCAAGTGTGTTTTTGATTTTCTCTAACCATGTTTTGTGATTCATCTTCTTTGTTAATCTCTGTCTTCTCCCTTTTCCCAGCTGGGATGTACTCTGATGATCTTTGTGATTCATGCATAGAACTGTATTGCAGGGACATGAGTAATAGAGTGTAATGAAAATTGTATCTTTTTGTTTTCCACATGCAGATGTACGTATTTAATAGCATCTTCACTGTAAGGATGTACCTGAAAAAGGAATGAGAAAAATTTGAAATTTAGTGTTTTGCATAACTTCTGTTTGAAATCATTTTATACTATGAGAAAAATATGTGTGTGCATACACAGACACTCACACACATACACACACGACTTCCAAACAGCACAACATATTTGAAAGACATTGAGACACATGAAAGTATGAGACATCTGTTCTAGTGGGATAAACACATACAGTAACTTTGATCTTCCATGGTGGCTTGTTTCTTCATGAAGCAAGAAAAACCAAAAGATAACAAAAGCAAAATCAAGGACTAAGAGAAAAAAAGTAGAGGAATCAGGAACCTCTGCTAAGCTGCAGCCTTGAAGCACGCATTTGGCTTGGCCATCACGATGCCCCTTGGGATACTGGCATCTCATACCAGAATGATTATTTTCAAGTACCAAGTATTTTCCTGATTTCAGCCTCATATTAATGCTGACCCTGGAAGACAAGGCCTTAGTTTAAAGAGCTGAATCTCTGCCAACTCCTGTAGTAGAGACCTGGATTGGAATTACTGGCTCCTGGCCTTGAACTGACCTAACTGGAAATTTTACAGATGTGTAAATAGTAAGCAACCTGGTGATAATGATTTGTCTCCAACTTCCTTCTGCCTTTCTAATAGCTTTAATAAATAGATAACAACTAAAACACAAACTCTGCTTCACAATACCTGAACTCTGGCCACACAACATTGTTATTTTATGTCACAAATATTAAATGAAATTACTAACATCTACCTATAGAGTAGGTCGTTAAGCTTTTAGAAGCATAATGATATAATAGGAACTGTATTTGTTGCAGGAATAAATGGCAAGGAATAAGGGCGCTAGACTTGTCACCAAGAGTAACACAAAAGTTGATTTTACAGTGAAGAAAATAGCTTTTTAGGGAAATTAATTCATAAGTGTTTGAAGAGTCATTTTTGACTGAGGAGAATATTGAGTCAGGAGGCATTCAAAGGTTTACACCATATAGGATTCATCCATAAATTGAGAATGGATAAAAGGGATGGATTTTGAACATGTTTAAACAGAAGTACACATTTTGTATAGTTTGCCTATAGATTAATTGATAGAAATAAGTGAGAAAAATAAAGTTTTAAGTATGTGGTTACATATTATATTTAAATGGACATTGTGCTACACCTACGCACCAATATCACACCAATTAAAAATAAAATTAATTTGAGAAATACATGAGAAATATTAGTAGAGGTAATCATAGCTATGATTGATTATATAACTCATTATTAAACCTTTAGAAAATGAGGCAAATGTTCAACTCAACTTACTCTAATGCAAATTATTTATTAATTCAATTGATTTTATAAATTCAAGTTAACTAAACCATAAATGTATCTTCATTTTCAATGGTTCAAGTTTTTACAGAAAGAATTTCAGGCTTAATAATTTAATCTGAACAGATAATAACAACATTTAAAAATACACTGGGTAAAATGAGTTCATATTAACTAATTTCATTTTTAGTTATAATTTAAAAAGCAATTTTATTAATTTGTTTCATTTATATTCTCATGGTCTTCTTTCACATAAATGGTAACTAGAAATGTTTAGGTAGTATGGAAATCATAATTTTCGCAAGTCTACTTAAAAATGAAATTACAATTAATTTTAATAAGACTCATGAATATGACATTACTTTTAAAAATAAAATGAAATCAAAGTTCCAGACATAGAGGTCGGAAAGATAATTAATATGTAGCTCTGACTGATATTCAAGCCCTTACAAATTTCCATGTAGACACTATTCACATGCTCTTCTAGGTTTGAAGCAGTTCACTATTTGCTTTTGTTCTTTTTTTCTTCCACAATTCTCCTTTCTAAATCTTTAATTTGACAATTGCTCACAAGGATATTTATGGAATCAGACTGCTAAATAAGATTCTTCCTCAGGTTACAGACATAGCTGTATCTAGAAACCTATCTGTAATTCATTGTAGGTGGTAGAGAACTCAGTGGATGAAGGTTTGTTCCATACACACACACACACACATTCATGCGTGTGAATATACTTATAGACATACACATACATAATCACTACTATTAATCCATTTTCTAAGAGATATAATTGACTATTCATACATCACATACTGTAAAATGTATGTGATATTCTAAGAAATCATTTTACTGTGTTTAAAAGCCTAATAATTTTAAAAGTATATTTTATTCAATTTTTACAGGAAAATCAGATATACAGAGAGGAGGATTGACAGGCAGAAAGCTCTTCTATCCGTTGATTTACTCCCCAAGCGGATGCAATGGCTGGAGCTGTGCCCATCCGAAGCCAGAAGCCTGGAGACTCTTCCAGGTCTCCCACATGGGTGCAGGGTTCCAAGGCTTTGGGCTGTCTGGGACTGCTATCCAAGGCCACAATCAGGCAGCTGAATGGGAAGCAGAACTGCTGGGATTAGAACCAACATCCATATGGGACCTTTGATGTACAAGGAGAAGACTTTAGTCACTAGGTTACCATGCCTGGCCCAAATGTAATGTATTTTTAAGCAACAACAAGTACATTGCATTGCTAAGTTATTTAATCTCATTAGAATAATTCCTGGAAGCTACTTAAGTAATTTTGTGTTACAGGGCACAGTAAATCAGTCCTTGTGAAAAACCAAAAGAATAACCACATGTTCTCTTTTTGTTACTTGAATATATATTATAAAAAGAAAAATATAAATGATAAAGTAGGTTGAAATGAACAAAACCAAAATATGAAATAGAGAATGAAAGCCTAACTCTCATGAAAGGTTAATGGTCAAAGATTTGATTCAGGTTCAGAAAATGGACTAAGGAATTACAAAATTGTGACCCTCCAGGAGGTGTCATAATAAATCATAGAAAACCCAACACAGTGGAGTCACAGAACATTGCCTTGGGGAAAAGTTATGCCTCATTCCATCTACATATGATGATTAAATTAATGTATGTTGCTTCTTCCCTTTGGTCCTCACAGAAAGGGGAGGAAAGAAGGGAGGGATGACTATAAGGTCACCCAAAACAAAAAAGTGCAGAGAGAAAGAGAAGGAAAAGGGATTCGTGCAAATGATGAATTTGTACCCCAGATTTTAATTTCAAAGGATAAGGTAAACTACATTAATCCCAACGATATCAATAAATTCAAAAATATTCCTGAGGAACATTATATTTATGAGACAACGGGAAAGGATCCTTAACAAATATAGATGTATTCATCATTTGAAAGAAACTATGAGTAACGGAATCTGTAAGAAAAAGTAGGAGATTTTGAATCACAAAGTACAAAAATACACAGAATAGAAGCATAAATAAACGAAAATCGATTTAAAGAATAAAAGTTCCATCAGTTGTTCTGATAAACTTTAGTGTCAAATAAGAAGAGAGCTTCAGGCACATTTAATAGATGTTTCAGAAATAGGGTGTAAGAAAAAAAAATACATAATATCTAGATATTATTATCTGAAATTTTCCTAGAATGAAGACACTAAGGCTCCCTAGTTATTAGCATTCAACCTAATTCCTGTGAGTTTGGCCTGCATTCAGCATTCTACCAAAAACACCGGCTGGCAGGGATGTAAGGAAATAGATATCCTGCACAAGTGTAGGTGTGAGAATATGCTAGTGCAGACACCAGGGAAGTCAGTATGGAAAGGGCTAAGAAAAGTTGAAGTTGGTTTACTATATATCCAGTAACCCAAATTTGTAAATATATCCAAAAAAGTAGACCTGCATAGTAGAAAGTCATCTGCAAACCAGATTTATACCAGCACAATCTACAATAGTGAAGACATGGAAGCAACCTGGGTGTTCATTCAAAGCAGAATGGGTAAAGAAAAAGATTAGCTACTCCATGAAATACTACTCAGGCATGAATAAGAATGAGAGTCTGCCATTTACAACAAAGTAGTCTCAACTGGCGACTATTATGCTCAAGGAAATATACCAATCACAAAAGGCTAAGTATCGTGTGCTCCCTTGAAGTAAAGCTGCATTTTTGTAAAATACAAAACAAATAAATACATAGATGGTGTGTGTGAACTACATAATGGAGACTAGCTTATTGGGACGTGAGGATCTGTTGGATTATTTATCCCTACTCTCTAAGAAGGTATGATTCCCAATGACTGTTAAATACCTCTTCATGGTATGCTACCAGGTTTTCTACATTACCAATAAGTGCAATGTCACAATACATATAAGTATTAGATGTTGGACTTGTGACTGCTGCTAAAAGACTATTTTATTGTAATGAAATAAAGGAAAATATTGCATGTGGGGAGATTAGAGAGAGACAATGGGAAGATGGAAGAGCAATATCCCTATACCTACAAAACTGTATCATGGGAAATAATACCAATAAAAATACAAAAAAACAACACAAATGAATATATATATATATATGTATGAAAAATAAAAATAGAACTGTCAAAATATATGAAAGTGTGCTTCCAAATATGGCTTGTTGAAAATCCTCATGGATTTGGATCTTGTGTGTGTGCTAATTATGTTACGATTTTTTTTATTGGAAAGGGAAATTTTGTAAAGAAGAGGAGATAAGAGTGAGAAAGATCTTTCATTTGTCAGCTCACTGCTCAAATGACAGCAAAGGATGTGGCTGTGCTGATCCAGAGCCAGAAGCCAGGAGCTTTTTGAGGATTTCCCTTGTGTGTGCAGTATCCTAAGGCTTTAAACTATCCAGCATTGATTTTTGATTTCCAGGTAAGCAGAGAGCTGGATGGGAAGTGAAGCAGCCAGAAAAAAAAAAAAAATCCCATATGAGATGCTCACACTTACAGGTAGAGGATTAGCCAGTTGATTCAGTGGGCCATTGTTTACAATTATTTTATAAATCTGATTTTCTGTTGTTTCTTGTCTTCTGCCCCTAAGTGCAATTGTGTTGTTTGAAGTTTTATATACAATCCTCTTTTCTACATGCACCAAGAATATTTTTTATAAATCCTAGTTACTCACACAGGAAGTCAGGAAACCCACCACAAGAAAGATGCATGTTGTGTGATAACCAAATTTACAACTCTCCAAACAAGTTGAAAATCTCTTTTGTTAATTAGTCTGACACCAAGCCCTCCCTTTGTCAGTTAAAAGTATGAAAAGTTGATTACCACATTGTATGCCATTATTGCTGAGCATTTATGATGCTATACTTTATTCATATAATTTCCTTAAATCATGTTTGCTAAATGTAATTCTGTGGTTGAAGCATCCACATTTCATGTAGAAATATGTAGGTTCAAGTATCACCTCTGATTCTTTAATTGAGCTTAATGCTAACACAGAGAAGTGGAGGTTATGGTTTACTAACCTGAGTTCTTGCAACTGCTTGAGACACTGGCTTGTGTTATCAAGTCCCAACTTTGACCTTGGCATAGAATTGATCATTGCAAATATTTGAGGAGTTAATAGGCATATGGGAGCCTCCCTATCTTCTCTCTTTCTCCATCCACTTCTTTCCAATAAACAATTTTTGAAATGTAACTTCTGGATCCAATGATGTGTCACAATGAGCTAAGCCACAGCACACAATGCTGCCATCTGGTACGGGGTGTTTATTCCAGTTTCAGCACTCTCCCAATCTGATCCCCTGCTTATGTGACGGCAGCAGAAGATGGCCCCAAGACAAAGCCATCCACTCGGAAACAGGGCAAGGGCCATTACATGTTGCTCCAGCCTGTCCCTATCCAGGCTGTTGTCATTTCGGGAGTGAACAGCCCATTCCATATCAGTACGCCTTTAAGTTTCACATTCACTTTTCACTGATAGCTTCCTGTTGATGTATACCTTGGAGTCAGCAATTGATAGTTCAATTGCCTGGATCCCTCCCTCCCACACAGGAGGAGTGACTGGATCCCCAAAGCCCTTGGCCTTATCTAGATTCAGCCTCAATTTTACAGGCATTTAAACAGAAAGGAAAAATCTCTCACACTTTTTTTTTTCTCTCTTTCTTCAAATAAATAGGTAAGATATTCAAAATATCAATTCATGGTTGTTTAATAATTGTCTTGAACATATCTTGGCTGAATGAGTCTAAAAATATTGATGTAGATTTGTAAAGTTCTGACTCACTTGCAGTCCTGTTCAAATTGTTGTGGCGCCCAATACCTTCTCATTTACTGAATTTTCCTCAAATTCACTTGCATATTCCAAAGAATCTTTCTTAACCTCTTTCTAAAGCTTAGAATGAAACTGAATTTGCTGACTATTATAAACAGCTCTCTGTGGTCACACACATATAAAAGCTCATTTGGGATTTTGCTTTTTGTGATGTGAAGTTCATTATGCTTATTTTAAAAAGATGTTCTTACTAGACTCCCAGGTTTCCTGCCTGCTGACTCCTGGGGTTTTAAACAAGGTAAGGAAATAGACAATCGTATTTACATTTTAATCTGAGAGTTGTCTTGTAGTAATAGTGTCTTCTTTTAGGATAGTAAAATGCGTTGAGAGACATGCCTGCAGAGAGTCCACTCTGCACACAATGAGCCAAATCATCCCATTACATTCAATTAGGTATGGTAAGAAAGATAAATATAACAAATAAGCTTGTGGAAAATCAAACAGCTTCATGAAGAGAAAAAGGAATGATAAAACTTCTAAATGATAAGCAAGTACTGGTTGTGTAAAAATCTAAGTTACACTTAGTTCGCATCTTAGCAAAGTAATAAGTGATATTATTTTAAAGAATTGGATCTTCAACTTTATAAGTGAAAACTACCAATTTCTTGTTTTGCTATATGATTAAAGAATTATTTTGATATCGTTGAGTGTCATTTCACTTAATCAGTTCTTAGATGTTGTTCCTATTAATTAAATCATTCTCAAAACAATCCATTTTTTTTCTCATAAGAGACATATACATTCTCAAAGTATTCAAGTGTGAGGAATTTCACCTACAGCTAGCTTTCAAGCATATTCTGATTATTTTATCCACAGGCTAGTTAATGTCCCTTGTTCAATCACTAATCACACTGAAACCTTGTTCTCTACTCTGTGTTTATTCTGAATTCATTGAAAGTTTATGATCTCCTTTGACCTATATGGATTTGAAAATCCTAAGAATTTAAAAATATTGGAATTTAACATAGACTTTCCAGATAGTAGTGGTAATTTGCTTAAAGTATTACATAAATGCATATGAATCAATTTGACCACCCTACTGTATGGTATATTTCCGTGTAATGTTTCCTTAGATTTTTACACTTATTTGTTCAGAAAATAATTAGTATTTTTTTCAATTTCAACTTTTTTTTCCGCCCTTTGGAATCTTTGCAATAGTCTTTTCACATATGTCAGTTTCTAATTTTTCTTCAATAGCACATATCCAGCCTTCTTCATTTATACTTATTTGACAACCAATGTCAACTGATTTCCCTTCCAAACATGAAAACATTCCCAATTGTCCGTGTGTTTAGTTCAAGGATTTCTCTTTAGAATTACAACTTCAAATTACTGATTTGATGATTTCCTTTCAGTCAATTTTTTTCTTCTCCTTAATGTGCTCTCAAATATTTTAATACCATTTAAATATATAATTATTTTTCCACATGGCTAACTTGGAAACACATAGTTTTATGCCTATATAATATGCCTTGGTTTTCTTAAATATATAGCTCACTACTCAGGTAGCTCATGGCTTAGGGGATTCCCTTGCAGTATTATTATCTTCCACTTTTTGCATATCCATTCAATATTTCTTAATTTTGTACTCTAATACTTGCCTTCGAGGTACTTTTCTGTTCTAGTCTGTTCTAGTCCAAGCGTTCCAATCATGTCCAACTGAATGGTAGATTATATCTTTCTTTCTTTTCTTACATAAAAACGTCTTTAAAGCTTTCCAGCTGACTTCATCCCAAAATTAGACACATGATTGCTGATGTGGTATTCCATCATATATATAGATTTTCCCCACATTCTCCTTGTTTGGAGATTTTCCCCACATTTTTCTTGCTTGAAGATTCATTTCTACACATTCATGCTCTCCTGTCTTAGAAGGGTACTGCCAAACAGAAGCAGAAAAAAAAAGGGACATAAATCAAGACTATATATTGAATGTAAAAGTTCATGAGCGTCACATTGAAAAGCATAAATAAATAAATTTGTTTCAACTTTATATTTGTTTAACTGTTGCATTGACATTTTACTAGAACATTAAGACTAGTATCATTTCTAGTTATATTTATATTTTTAATTTTTATTTTTCCTTCTCCAGCTTTGTACACCACCCTCTTTCTCTTGCCATTCGCTCCCAATTTCAGTCTAGGCTTTTCTGTCCTAATCAATCACCTTTCTCTCCAGTTCCTGACTGTCATTACTTTTCTTATTAATATTTTCAATACTTAGTAGGATTTCTTCAAATATTTCTTTTGAAAGTTTTGTTTTGCTCTCATCACTGAAACAGTGTAGTTATTTTCATTATTTTAAGTTTAGTTTTTAATAATTTTATTGTATTTTGAGAGGCACAGAAAGAGAGGGCCTTGCCAGTGAAGAGTACTTTCTCTACTTGTTCATTCCTCAAATGCCTGCAAGGGCTGGGACTAGACTGGTCCACATCTAGAAGCCAGGAACTCAGCTTAAGCCTCCTCCAAGTGACAAAGCCCCACCTTACTTGAGTCATCAGCTACTGCTACTTATCATCTACGTTAACAGGAACGTGGACTCTAATCGGTTAACAGGAATGTAGACTAAAGAGTCCGGCTGAGACAAGAGCCCAAGTATTCTAACATGGGATGCAATCACCTAAACTACTTTGTTAACACACCTTACAGATAATTTTATCATTTCTTTGTTTTGTAAATTCTCTTTTCTTTTTTTCTGATTTTTATTTGTTTTATTCTGGAAACCTTTCACTGTGTGGTTTTTATTAATGAACTCACATATAAAGGTAGCTTACTAAAACCTTAACTAGGAAATAGGTGTGCTACCTCTGGGTGACCCCTAGTGAATGAAAAGTAGAATCTATTTTGTGATACGTATTTCGAGGCTCTCATGTATAATTCAATATCTTCTTTTTGGGTCAGTTCTTCTGGGGATGAATTCTTTAATACCCTGTCTAGAAATCCCAGCTACGTTTGCTATTATTCTGGGAGATGACGTGGAGATGTTGTCTTCAAACTCCACTATCTACAATGTAAATTCTCACTTATTCAAATTCAGTAAAGCTCCCTGAATTTCATTCTTTCCTTATGTCTGTGAGTCTAGAAATTCCTGATTTTAGATTTCACATAAAACATCATCCTCCTGTTTCAGTGGAAGACAGATGGTTGCCTGTCTGCAAGCTTTGTGGGAGATGTGAGAGTCTAAATACGCTCTGCTTTATTTTCAATGAATTTTCTACTTAGTCCCAGTTTTCACAGTCCAAGTATCTGGTGATCCTTTTTATGAAACTTTCAAAATCTGTTTTCAGTTGGCTTCCCTTCCTTTATGTTAACATGTCCTTACACTTGGCCATCCATTGTAGCACTTCTACTCTGATTTTTTAGCATTTGTACATATATCTATAATTCATCTTCCAAATTGTTATGACTGCTTGTTGTCTTCAATATTTTCTTCCTATCTTTTCTGCATTATATCTTCCGTATGCATTTTTGAAACTATTGTCACTCTGTGTAAGCTTTTCAGAAGAATAAATAATGTGAGTCTTTCAAATTTTCCAGACGCTACAGTGTTTTCAAACTTTCATGGTAGCTATTATTAGGATTGTAAATGAGATATACATGCAGATAACGTAACTCTGTTTTCTCATTGTTAGACAACACACTATCACAATTGTTTAAATGCTTTTTGTTTCAACTTACTTCTCACATCAGGATCCATAATCACTATCTCCTTTTTTTGTTTTTGTGGGGGAAGGGTATTTATTTGTTTTGTCTGTATATCATAAAATGGATGCCCATTGTTCACCACATATTTGGTGAATAATAAGGTTTTTATCAAAAATTCCATGTTATTTCTTCTCACCCAGGGATAAGAAGACAAAAAATAATAATCTTATTCAATGAATTCTTGCTTGGGTATAAATGTAATCATAAATTACTTAGCCAGTGTAAACCCATAGTTGCAATTATTAATTTTGTGATGTATGTTTAATACAAAAGTTATGTATTATAAATCCAATCTAAGAAATAAGCTGTTTTGCAAAAAAAAATCGCTCAAAAAGTATGTATCACTTTTCTCTAATAAAAAAAAAAACTTTAAATAATTGTTATACGCTCCATTCTACTAACTGGAAATGCTATTGTAAGATTATATTGAAGTTCACTTTTATGATGTCATGAGGAAATGCTGAAATTTTTCTACATATATAATCTTGTGCTTATTTTAATAGTATTCACAATAGCTTATACTTGTAAATTAAGCATCTAAAAGACCGGATAAAGAAAATGTGGAATACATTGGATGCAAGTATCTTGAGTGTCTGCCTATGCATGAATGTTTATGTATTATTTAACCTTTAATAATGTTTTCTAGGGTTAGACTGCCATTTGTTGAATTTTGTAAATCACAAATGAATGGTTCCAGAATAAATAATAATTTAAATACTTATCCCTATATTGTGTTGTTACATTACTCTGGGAATAAAAATTTCAAGAATCAAATTGATAATCTTTAAGAAAATTAAAAAATAATATTCCACAATCAGAACAGGAGAATGGAAAGCATCTTACTCTTTAATATGAAGCAACACGAATAAAAATATCTGTACTGAAAAATAAAATTATGTTTCTTAATACTTCCAATGAGTGCAAAAAATTATTTTCATGAATCCTGGAATTAATAACAACTGGGGAAAAAGTGTTATGACACTGTGGGTTAAGCAAGTACTGGTTGTATAAATCTTGGCTAGGCAGCTTCTGATCTAGCTTCCTGTTAAAGCACCTGGGAGTTTAACAGGTCATGTCCCAAGTGAGTGGGCCTCTGCTACACATTCCGGTAACCCAGATAAAGAACCTTGCTCTTGACTTCCAGCTCGCACAGACCTGGCTGCTACAGACCTTTCAGAAGTGAGCTAGCAGACAGATCTCCCTCTTTTTGTGACGTTCTGCCTTTTACAAAAATAAATTTTAAAATAATATAAATAAAAGGGACAGCTGGATCTGTAATCATAATGACTTATATGTAATTTTAAGTATACATATGTAACATTAAATATGTTTGCGTATATGCTTTTAAATTCAAATTTTCTTAAACTTGAAAGTTATTTTGTAAAGTCTTTTCACTGGGAAGAAAATATTATGTTTGGATCATTCTGTTTAGATTTTCATTTTGACTCATCTTTCTCTAGTACATCACGTTTTTTACTTTTTCACTGTACCATAGTTTATTAGCAAAATAATATCTACAAAGGCTAATTTCAGTATAATTTAATCAATTTTAGTAATGATTAACAATTATGGTCCTTAAGCCTTTTTCATCGTTTTTCTCTTTCTAAAGTGTTCAATCTTTTTAAATAGTTTTACATATTCAATAATTATCATAAAATTGTCTCATGTATTTCTAACAGAATTGGGAAGCAAGCAATGCTTGACTGCTAGAATGTACCTGATTTCATGACTGAATAAACCAGATACATAATGATTTTTTTAGGCTTTGACACTTGGTTTTTTTTTTTTTTTGAAAGTTGTTACATTTTAAGGTGTAAAAATATGAATCCTTTCAGATATTGTTCAGCTTCCACCTCTTGTTAATCCAAAACTTGGACTTTTTTAGACACAAACTTATTTTGCATCATATGTGCAATATTAACATAATATTAAGCATTTATGTCAAATAGCGATACGATATGGCAACTTGGAGAAGTGAGCTTATTGATGTAAATATCATATAAAGCCAGTGGGGAGAAAATATTGTATTGAGTTTGGTTTCCTTTGCAAAGCCTAGATAAGGTGACAAGGAAATTCCAATGCTTTCTCATTGTAACATAATATTTTGCAAAGTACTTTCTATGCAAAAGAGCATGGGTTAATTTCTGCTTTTCAAAATTTGCAAACCCCTCATTTTTGCTATTTTTAAGAATACATTTATTTGAAAGACAGAGTGACAGAGAAGGAGAATGTGAGAGAAAAAGAGAAATGGATTGCAGGGATCCAACTATTGGGGTTTTCTTCTGTTGCTTTCCTAGCCACATTAACAGAAAGATGGATGAGAAGCACACCAGTTGGGACTGAAATGAACACTATCTTAGGGGTGCTGGAGTAATGAGCCTTGGCTTAATACATTGTGCCACAACATCAGCCCTATGTCCCTGGTAAAAATAATATACTCAACTTTTAATACTTTTAAATAATGAGAATCAATGTCATTTCTTGTTCCTGTTAATCAAGTGCATGAAAGCAAGATTTTATCTTATCAACTGTTTGTTTCCTCTGTTATGTGTTGCATATACTTTGAGCTTATTGTATGTGTGCTATTGAATTGAACTAAATTGATTCTACAAGTGGTAGTTTTCAAAGTAGAATTATCAAAATATAAAACAATTTTTAAACAAAGTAACTGCTAAATTATTAATTTCATTATTAGTAAATTGTCATCCTCAGAAACAAATTTTGGCAAAATATGTCCAAGCTATTTTTAATGGAATAGAACTGCAAGTGATGACTCAAATTGTTTGACTCTCACAGTCCATCTAGGTTTTTTTTTTTTTCATTTTTTCTTTCCACATTCAGTTTTTGCTAACTTGTAACACAGATCTTTATGAAGTAGAGTGTGATATCTCATCAGAAGCATGTGAAATAAGCTTATCAATCAGGAGATCATCATTCCCCCATTCCTGCCTTACTCCATAGTGCAGTCTACCAATAACTCTACAACATAGCCTTGTGTTGTGCATGACATGTGGTTGTAATCCCCGCCCACTGTACTGCTCCATGCAGCACTGGACTATTGTTACTACACAGCTGTACATGTTTACCCTTTTCCCCACCTGTACCCTTTCCTCCCCTTCTCAGACTGCTCATTATTCGGCATTGAGTTATTTATTTATTTATTTATTTTTCTAACCACAATTAGTCTCAATCTTAATATGGTCAACCCCATCAAGATAGGCACCTTTTCAGGGTAGAATTGTAATATCTAACATAACCTACCACAACTTCAGCAATAAATTCAAGATTTTACTTGAAAGTTCAAGACTTTTACCTCTAAAAACTACAGCTTGGGTAATGGTCTTGGTCTATTTCCAAATCAGTGAATTGATAGTTGGAAGCATGGAACACATTTGGGTAAATTTTCAAGATAACATTTTCTTTAAACTGTAATCAAGTAAGACATACAATGAGTTTTCTATGTATTTTTGAAAGGATCATATTTCTAAAGATTGTGACAATAACCAAAGAACTTCAAAATTTACTTTTTAAAATAGTTTTATTTTATCTTATTTATGTTTTATTTTATTTTTATAAGAAAAACAGTTTTACAGAAAGAGCTACATAAAGATCTTCCATCCACTAGTTCACTCCCAAAGTTGCTGCAGTGGGGAGCTGATTTGAAGTTAAGAGCTTCTTCTGGGTCCTTTAAGACAGTAAAATGTCCTGTCTCTGAAAAAGTAGTGATGAGAAATTTAGGAACTGACCTGTCATTTTTCTGGATATCTTCAAAAGTGCATTTTGTTCCACAGAAAAGGAAAATTTTACATCTTAGGGAAGTCAACGAAAAAATCTGTGATGAACAAATATAAAAATTCAAATTTTTTTGATTGCTCATTATCCACAACATACGCAAATGAAAATACATAGCTCAAGGGATTGTTGGAAGATGTTCTATCAATTAAATAAATGATAAGCAGAAGAAATTGCAGTATCAAAACAAGCAAGGTAGCATATCAAATTTCCGTAATGAAAAATTATGAACTGTTTGATATGAAAGATGTGATACGTAACTATAAAAAAATGCATCAATACAATGAACATACAAAAGTTACATGTGTTTCTATTAGAAAACAAACCTGGAATTCAGAAGCTACATCAAAAAGAGCAAGAACAATTATGAATATGCATATAATTAACATTTCAGGAAAGTTGGAAGAAAACAAAAAGGATATGAAAATATATGTACGTGTTTTTCTCTGTCAAGCAAAGATTTTTGAACTGAAAATTGTCAGCAATTTATAGTTTAGGAAATTCTTCACTGTGACAAGTGAAGAAAAGCATTGAATCAATTAAAAATGCAAGACATTGAAGATTAGAAATTTTACTTGACAATTTAAAGTGTGATTGTGCATTGCAGCTATTTTTGAAGTATTACAAAGAACGAACTGGAAAATGTAGCTACATGTTTCACAAATGTTTTTAAGTATGCAGACAATATGAACTGAAGTTGGTTCTGGGAAAATGTGCCTTTTTGTTAGGTGAGATGATTTTTTTTAAGGGTTTATTTACTTTTCTTGGAAAGGGGGATGTAGAGAGAGATGGCGAGAAAGATCTGTCTGTGGCTGACTTCCCAGTGGGCCACACAATGGCTGCAGCTGAGCTGATCCAAAGCCAGAAGCCTGGAGCTCCTTTGGGTCTGTCACATATGTGCAGCGCCCAATGCTTTGATTCATCCTCTACTGCTGTTTTCATGACACAAGCAGGGGGCTGAGTGTGCAGTGGATCATATGAGATCCTGCAGCATGCTAGGTCAGGGTTTTGGCAACTGAGCCATCTCAATAGGTCCATGTCAGATGTTTTCTAAGCAAATCCTCAGCTAAAAAAAGTGATGGGATAACAACATTCTAAATCTACAGGTTTTAGTTTATTTTTCTAAAATTTAAAAAAAAAAGTGTTATTAGTATTTTCTGTTATACAGTTTTGTACTTAAATGGATTCCTAATTTACCCTGCCTTTCCTTCATCCCCATATGTCCCCTCACCTTTTCCCCCATACTATTATAGAAATAAAGTCATTCAGCTGCAGTCACAATTCCAACATTCTGCTATTTGTGAGTATCATGACACTGTAGGTATGGCAATGGACAAAATCTAGTATCAAATCTAGTTTCAAAATTGTTTAATAGTCTCATTAGTGGTCCTTTTATTTGGCTGTAAAGGTGCATGCTGCAATACTTCTCATTTCCCAGGAGGCTGGTCTCCATTGTACAGTAAATTGATAGGAATATATGTATAGTTTTTTACCTTTATGTATATCCATTTGTATTTTATTTTGTATGAGTGTTACCTCATAATAGAGCGAACATATGGTGTTTGTCATTTTGAGAATGACTTACTTAACTTTGCATATTGGTCTGTAGCTGCGAATACACTTGCAGTAGAATTTAATTCTTATTAAAGGATGAGGCGTATCCCAACAGTAGACATAACATTTTTTTATCCATTCATCTTTCAAAAGGCATCTGGATTGCTACAATGTCTTTCACATTGTGAATGTGCTGCTGTGAAGGTAGGGATGCAGCTTGATTTCTCTATGTAGATTTCACTTCATTTGGCTATCTTTCTCAGGAGTTGGATAGCTGGGTCATACGATAGATCAATTTCCAGTTGTCTTCGCACTGTCCAAACACACTTGCATAGTGTCTGCACTAGTTTACAATACCACCAGCACTAGAGTATTGTATCTTTTTCCCCAACATCCTTAATAAACAGGCATTGCTAGAAAATTGCTGAATGTAGGCCATGCCATTCTCACCTGAGTTAAACAGAAATTCAATGAGGCACTTATTTATATTTCCATAATTGCTAGTGAGCCTGAGCATTTTTATATGTCTATTAGCCATTTGAATTTGTTCTTTTGTAAGTGTCTGCTTATTTCCATTGCCCATTTCTTGACAAAGTTATTTGTCTTGCCATCATGAGTTTCTAAAGCTCTTTGTAAATCCTGAGTATTAGTCACTTATGAGTTGTGCAGCATGCAAGCATTTTTATGCATTTTGTTAGTTGCTCTTTTGCTTTGCACATCACTTCCTTTATGGTACAGAAACGTCTTAATTTTAGGCAGTTTAATTTGTTCATTTTGATTTTGATTGCTTCTGATTTTGCTGACTTTTTAAAGAAAGTTTCCTCATGCCCATATCTCATATAGTGATACCTGTGTTTTCCTCTAATAGATTGACGGTTTCTGCATGCAGATTTAGGTCCTTGATTCATTTAGAGCTGGATTTTCTTTTGTTTTGTTTTGCTTTGTTTTTTTATAAGGTGAAAGATGAGAGTCTTCCTTCTTATTTTTACATCTTAATACCCAACTGTTCTAACAACATTCAGTGAAGAGATCAACACTTTTCTCTGAATTATTTTCTGTCCTCTTGTGAAAGATTAGTTTGCTTTAGATTTGTGGGCACACTTCTAGGGTGTCTGTTTGGTTTCATTGACCTTCTTTTCTGTTTCTGTAGCACTACAAGACCGATATGATTGCGATTACCCTGTAGTATGCCTTAAAGTTTGGAAGTGTGATTTCTCCAGCTTGATTTTCTTTTTTTTAAATATTTATTTCATTTTTATTGGAACGGCAAATATACAGAGAAGAGAGACTAAGAGGAAGGTCTTCTGTCCAATGATTCACTCCTTAAGCGGCCGCAATAGCTGATAGCCAACCCGAAGCCAGGAGCCTCTTCTGAGTCTCCCACTTGGTTGCAGGGTCCCAAAGCTTTGGGCTGTCCTTAACTGCTTTCCCAGGCCACAGGCAGGGAGCTGGATGGGAATCGGGGCTGCAGGGATTAGAACTAGAGTCTATGTGGGATGCTGGCTTGTGCAAGGGGCCTCCAGCTTGATTTTCATTCCTCTGGATACCTTTGGATATCTGTGGCCTCTTGTGCTTCCAGATGAATTTCTATTCTGTCTTTTTTCTGCTCTGAGAAGAATGTTCCTGGGATTGTGATTGCAATTACATTGAATGTGTATATGACTTCTAGTAATGTAATGTTCTGTGATGGAGACAAATGATACAGAGAGGATCATTATTTAAAATTTATTTTTGATGATGTTTACATAGTTGATCAGGGTGGAGCAAGGGTTATGGGGATGTCAGTGAGATATGATTATTGCTTCCAATTTTTCTTCTTCTTTCTCCTTTTCTAGGTAAAGGAGGGTTGGGGAAGAAAGGGGAGAAGCTGTAGCAAACCATACAGCTGCCTCAGTACCTGGAGATGGAGAACAGCCACCTGATATCAGCCTAGAGTCCTCAGTGTGATGCAATGTTTCTAGGGTTCTGTTTTAGTGGTTTTGATAGTTCTGAAATGCTGTCAATCTAGTTGACCCAAAGATAAGGAAGTCCTCTCAAGGTCCATTGGCTGACTTAGTTGAACTTAGTCTTCATCTGCCAAGTGTGAGCTGTCATTGCTTGTTTGGGTTAGTTGTCCAATTTATTATTACCTTCTTCTGCTATTGTGCCAGATGTTCTGTAAAGCTCCAGTGGGCTGCCTTGTCTTCCATGTTCATCTGGGCCTGCCATCACTGCTCTATCTCTTTCACTGAAGAGGACCAGTTCTGACACATGCACACTACAATCAGAGCACCAATTAAGGATGTGAGCCTGATATCCCTGCATACCCTCAACTGTAACATCCCTGAGAAATCCTGCAACCCTACACACCAAGTCCCCACAACCATGCTGCCAGCTGCTCAGTTAACTTCACCTGCAACCATTGCCATCCCAGGCTGTTCACCCAGGCCCCAGTGGACCACTAAACCCTGAGGCTCACAGACCCAGCACCCCGCCACACACACATATCTTTAGAATAAAATGATAGGATAGACTAGATGATTATGCTGTCAAAAATTATGGTTAGCACAGATTTGGCATTAACCAGTCCTGGAATGCCCGCCAGCCTTAGCTGCTTTTCTCCCAGCAGTGTAATACTTGCCTAGATATGTTGCAGCCTGGGTTGTTACCCATGGCTGGAGGAGGATGGCTGTCTGGATGATTACATTTCAAACTAATGACTCATAGGTTTTGGAGAATTATATTCATCAAACCCTAATGATACTGGCAAAAGGATAGGGGAAGATTCATATCTCAAAGGAGCAAAGAATTTACAATTGAAAATTTGCTCAATTAAATAGTATAAGAAGCAAAGGTTGAGAAACCATATAAAAATGTTTATCCAGGGCACGGCACGGTGGCCTAGCGGCTAAAGTCCTCTCCTTGAGCGCGTCAGGATGCCATATGGGAGCTGGTTCTCATCCCAGCAGCTCTACTTCCCATCGAGCTCCCAGCTTGGGGGCTTGGAAAGCAATCGAGAAATGCCCAAAGCCTCGAGACCCTGCACCCATATGGGAGACCTGGAGGAAGTTCCTGGCTCCTGGCTTTGGATCAGCACAGCTCTGACCATTGTGGTCATTTGGGAAGTAAGTCATCAGACAGAGGCTCTTCCTCTCCATCTCTCCTCCTTTCTGTATATCTGATTTTGCAATAAAAATAAATAAATATTTATTTAAAAAGTTCACCCAATATCAGTTAAGCTGCAGGGAACATTTGCATTCTCTTGATCAACAATCAGCAAGCAGTTGCCTATGATACTCCTAAGTGACCACAAGATGTTTCCTGGGCTAGACAGTAATGTCTTCCTTGTCTAGTATTTCTGTGAAAACACTTAACATCAAAGCATGAAAAAACAAGAATATTTGTCTTGGCCAAAATACTGTTAAACTTACTTGGAGAATGAATTTGAGACCTCTTCCTTCTTCCTGCACTATGCTTATACTAATTATATAAATTACTTTTGCTTTTATGATGAAATTTTAGATAACATTCCTACCTGTTCCCCTAGTGCCTTTGCAAGACAAATTGGACTAATACACAAGAATAAACAAGTGATGTTTTATTTCCTTGCTAGGGATTGTGGATATAATTGATTAAGCATGGCTACATACAGTATGTACTGATTTCATTTGGAATTTGAAAATGTGTGTTAGAAACTATGTTCAAAATGAAGTGTATTAGGCCCAGTGGCCTAACAGCCAGTGGCCTAATGGCTAAAAGTCCTCACCTAGAACATGCCAACATTCCATACGGGTGCCAGTTCTAATCCCAGCAGCTGCACTTAACATCCAGCTCCCTGCTTGGGGCCTGGGAAAGCAGTTGAGGACGGCCGAAAGCCTTGGGACCCTGTACCCATGTTGGAGACCTAGAGGAAGTTCTTGGATCCTGGCCTCAGATTGGCATAGCACTGGCCGTTACACTCACTTGGGGAGTGAATCATACAGAAAGAGCGGAAGTTCTTTCTCTCTGTGTCTCCTCTTCTCTGTATATCTGACTTTGTAATAAAAATAAATAAATCTTTTAAAAATGAAGTGTATTACAAAAATAAACTGACTAGGGCCCTGTGAGATGGTCAAGTGGCTAAAGTACCTGGATGGCATCCACCCAGATCCCACAAGGGTACCAGTTCATGTCCAGGCTGTTCTACTTCCATTTCAGCTCCCTGTTTGGGGCCTCGGAGACTAGTACAGGATGTTGCACAAATAATTTTGCAATTGGACTCACAGTGAAATGACTGATAATGTCATACATTGTTGGGAGACAACTCAGTGGCAGCACAATTGACTTGTAAAAATTCATGAAAGGCACCCATTGTAAGGCTGGAGGGGAGATTAGTGGGAAGGGCAAGAAACTTGGGGAGGGAGGAAGGATACCCCAGTGCCTATTAAACTGTGTCATAAAACAATTTTTTTTAAGATTTATTTTTATTATTTTTTTATTGTAAAGGTGGATATACAGAGAGGAGAGACAGAGAGGAAGATCTTCCGTCTGATGATTCACACCCCAAGTGAGCGCAACAGCTGATGCTATGCTGATCCGAAGGCGGGATCCAGGAACTTCTTCTGGGTATGCCACATGGGTGCAGGGTCCCAAGGCTTTGGGCCGTCCTCAGCTGCTTTCTCAGGCGACAAACAGGGAGCTGGATAGGAGGTGGAGCTGCTGGGATTAGAACCCTCGCCCATATGGGATCCTGGCGGATCTAAGTCGAGGACTTAGCCGCTTGGCCACGCCGCTGGGCCCTGAGTACTGAATCTTTAGGTATTTTACAACATGGCTTTTGAGATTTCAGCCTCATTTGTATTAATTTTATGTTCTTGGAACATTTCATGACTTAGCTTTGCCTTAGTTCAAACCTCAGTAGATTGACATAGCAAGAGCATTTCCTTGAGATCAATTGGACCAAATTTATCTCATAGGCATTTGATCAAATAAGAATCCCTATGTTGCTATCATGCTATTTTTATATGTAGTTAACACATAAATCAGTAGACTATTTCTATAAAAATCACAATCCATTCTGTAATTGCAACTTATTAAATCCTTTGGTGAGCTTAAAGTGAAAGCATGGCGTTTTCCCTTGAACAAAGAATTCTTATTTCAAAATATCTGTTCACTCAACATTGAAACATCATCCCTTGCAAAAATTTCAAGCCTGAAACCTAGCCTTTAAGACAATTGCCAGACTTAAACAAACACATCTCAGTGACTTAATATAAATTCATCTTAATATGTCAGCAGAATACTAATACACTGTTTTCCATGACAACCATGTAGCCCAGATACCTAGCATCACAATTTCTAAAACTAGTTAAAACAGAATAAATATTGCCCCCCCCATTTATTACCAATTTACAAAATCATGAATGTACGATCTTAAATTTCAACATAATGAACTATATCTCCATGGATAAACTATACATAACTTACGTTCACTATTTTATAGAATTAAGCATATATTAAACTTTCCAATAGTTAATAGACAATGCATACTGTAAAAAAAGAGCATGGGCTTTGAAAGTGCTTACACAAATTTTTATTTACCATATTTAAGTATCTTCATATTTAAATAATTCTTGACAATTTCGGTGTTGATAACTGCATATGCTGTTCGCATGAAAAAAATTCATTTTCATGATTTTTTATCGTGTAGTCCCCAGACACTAATTTTCCTAAAAAGTCTCTGAAAGTTTATCACACAGATTACAGCATACCATTATCAACCTTGAACACTAGAAGACTGTAAAATGTGCAGCATGAGGTTCTGGTGCATGGAGGTACCAGGTTTTATGTAGCAGAATTATGTAGCAGAATTCACTTACTAAAACATGCAGGGCACTTGTTTCATGAGAGTCTGCAAAGATGACAGATGTCCCTTAGTGTTTCACCCTGGGGATTCTCCCTTGGATAAAACGGTCTACATAGGAAACCATGAATACAGATTTGATGGTTTAGTGGGTGAAAATTCTCCAATTAGAGCACTATTTATTATGAGCTTCAGAAAAATATTTGCAATAAAAGAAAATGTACTGGAGCAAAATGAGTAACACAAGCTGTTTCTTAATTATAATGGAAAAGGTTATGGTTAGACTTGTTTTCAGTGAGGCATAGTGGTGGAGACATTGTTCATATATGAATCTTCTCCATTTTAGCTGTGCCTATTGATCAGACTTCATAGAACTTCCTCACAGCTCTGTTTTAAAATGAATCCCATATAAACTTGGTAGTCTAAGACTTAACTGCAGTAAATGGTGGTGAAATGATCTTAAAGGGAGTGATTCAAAATCAAGTTCATACTTAGGGTAAAATTGAGTAAACAGCTAATTCACTTTAAATGAGTAGTTGTTCTTTCTGCTGCGATAAACATAGTAGTGAAACGTGTATTTTTCTACTGACAGAGTAAAAAACAAATAAGTTATCTTAGAATAAGAATTCAGTTTGTACCACAGTCATATCAATAGTTTTCAGTAGTGGTGATTACGGCACTCTTTGGGTGTCTATTTTCCAACTCTCTGCTCTTGGGTGGAGGTTTGTCGATGCTTCCTGCTAATGTATGCCCTAAGTTGCAAGAGATAATAGCCCAATTAGTTGGATTTCAGCCTTATGCACCAGTCTGTGATTGAGGTTTTGACAGCTGGCTCTGGCAGACTCACCCCTGGTCACTCAAAAGGCATTTGGACACTGGGTCATTGGATGAGAAATCTCTTTGACTCTTTCCTGTTAAATGAAAATAAATACAAACTTGAGAAAAATATGAGTAGCACATTTCTCCTAGTTTGGGGATTTCTTGAAAGAATACTACAGAAGACTACGTAAATAAGCAATTATGTTTAAATAAATCATTTTTATGTGAAGATAAACTGTCACCCAAATAATTTTTGTTTCATTGTATAGTTTCATTAGTATCTGAATTATTAGCTGTTGACTATCTGTAGAGCTACAGACTAACAAGAAGAAATGAAAATTCAGTGTGAAATTCAACTGACAGCAAAAAAAACACCTGGCTCCTTTTTTTTTTCAAAACCTGTTCTTAGTAGATGCAGTGAGAAAGATGCTAAAATCCATTTCAGTTTATCAAGTATTGTATGAACTCCCATTGTGTACTACTGTCTCTTAGAGTTGGTCATGCACTTTAACAAAATGTTCTACTCCAGGGATTTAGAGTTACCTTAAAATGATCTTTTACTTGATTCACTAAGGTATTGCATTGTGTATTGCTTATAGAATTGTAAGGACCCCATTTTAGCTTCTATAGCTATTGTAAGAAATTGTCTCAAATATGTAACATAAAACAGCACATTTTTTCCCCTCAGAATTCTGATATTCTCTAGGCCAAAATAAGTTTTTTGGGACTGAGGTCTGTGTTTTGACACATCCAACCTGCACTGGAACCTCTGCAGCTTTCCTTTCTTTCCCCACAATATAAAAGCTGCAACCCTTACCTTTTTGTCACTTTATCAACATTCAGAATTAGCGGCAGCACAGCATTTCTCTGTGTAATCAAATGTACAAGAAGCTTGAGATATTGTGAATGTCTACTTAGAAATATTTACAATGAAATAAATATATATATATATGTACTAAGCCAACAATTGCATTATTTCTTAGTAAGATGATTGCTTCCAGAACTGCTCAGCCCAGCTTTTGAAGTATATCATTTTTTAAAAGAAGGGACCCTTCCGTTGGGTGTGCCTGAAAACAAAGGGCAGATTTAATATATGGCAGTTATGACTGTCTCAGAAACATATAGCATTTATTTTCATCATATCATAGTATGCAATACACAAACATCAGTGTTAGAATGCCAGTGAGTTAAATAATAATACTGGAGCAGATGGACACAAAAACATCTCACTTTACTTGCCTTTTTAAAGTAAATGAATCTTGTCAGAGCCTCTGACAGAAATTCCCAACAATTCCTTCAATTTGGTTTATCCCCTGCTTATGTAACTAAGACCTGAGGGGAAAAAATTCAAGATTGGTGTAAAAAAGTTTCTACATGTACTAAATATACTATTATGTGGAAATTGTAACTGTTCTGAAAGCCAGACTACAAAATTTTTAAACATCTGGTAATTTAAAAATATTAGCTTTAAGGTTTTCTTGTGCTTCCACATGATTTCCTTTATCTTGAATAATAATGCAAAATACTCTGCATATTTCAAAGTTTTACCTGCACAGAATTTGTTCCCACAGCACAAATGACAATTGTTCTGTTTTCAGATTTCAAGGATCAGAGAGAATTTTGTAATGCTATTCCAAGTGTCCTGCCCGCAACAATATGAAGCGACACTTGGAGGATTCCTCCATCCCACTTGCTTCTCTCTTTCTGATATCCATCCCTCTATTCTGCTGAATATCAATGTTTACCAGTTATTTCCCTATGCCTCCATCAGTGTACTCCAGAATATTTAATTTTCCTCCCCCTCTTTGTACCTCTCAGTCTCGTGTCTCTTGCTTGAATCTCTCTAGAAAGCTTCAATCTTGTAGACTTAAAACACCTGCAATATTTGCATGGAAATGGGATAACAAATCCTGCTGAAAGCTGCAATCTCCCTTTACTCAAAAAGCCAATTCTTTCAGTATTACTGCTCACAGTAGCTGAGGCAAGAAACAAGACATTGCTGTGTTTTCTTCTCACCTGTATTCCTCATTCTTGCCATGCAAGCATATGGCTAACCTTCTTGCCCTCTAAATCTCATGCCAAAATCTATCCGGCATCCCTCTAGTGTACTCACCCAAATCCATCATGGGTACCAGCACTAACCTCATAGCGGTCCCCATACACCCCTACACCTTAGCTTTATAACTGTACTCATGATCTGTAACCTGAACACTTCATCTGCCCAGTTGAAAATGCATATTGCAGAGTACCCTTTACAGAGATTGCATCTAATATGTACATCTCCTCTTAAAAATCATTGTGGTGAGTGCAATTTTCTAAGAATGGCTGGTAATGTTCTTCCAAAGCAAATTCTATTTGTCTTTACACTCAGACCTCAATCTTTCATCCTAGAAATCAGACTTTTTCTTTGTCTTCTTCCATAACTTTTATTCCGCTTCTGCTAGTCATTTTTCTTCTTCTTCTGTTCCTGAATGTGTCATTTATTTTCTTACTATGCTATTCTCTTACTATGGTATTTATTCTCTTACTCTGTGTAACTAAACATATACATGCACTAGATAGTATTACACTTGAGAAAAGCCCAGCTTAGAAAATAATACATGTACACATGTACCCCAGAACCTGATATATTACTCTTACAACACTTCCCTTTTCATGTTATTCCTGAATGTATGAGAATTTAAACTGTGGTATTGTATAAATGAACAGGATAAATCAGATCATTTTCAGTCACTGACCTTTTTTTTTTTAAATTTAATTAGCCATTTCATTTCTACTTGTATAAAGATTATTTTTAAAGTTAACATCCAGAACCTAAGGCTAAGATGCATGAGGAGGAATATTCAGAGTAAAAAATTAACAGAAGGATCTTTGATCATTCAATTTAGCCCTTTCCATAAATCTGTTCTGGAAAGAGGAAAAGGAATGCAATATTCCTTAGGTTTGTAGTTTCTTTGATGTAGAATAAGTTTGAGTAAGATGAATCTGTTAATCTCTCCCTAATACATTTAGAAAATTAGTTGGTTTTGAAATTTGTTCTCAAGCATTTTGTTATTTTTATTTTCATTTTAATATATTTTCTGAATTCAATACTTATTACTTTATGTTGTCCTTTATGCTATATCTGTAATGCATTTTCTTTTCAATTATTTTAGATTTTATAAAATTTTGATGCATGTATTTTGTCATGTGGTATTTGATTTTACACAATGACTCCTATGAAATAAGATAATTAGAAAGGATGATATTCTAAGCAAGTGACAGGGAAAAATCTACTTTATGGATACTTAATTTAAAAATGTTATTGTAGGACTGAAATACGAATACTATTTACTAAAATTAAGCCAAATATCCAACTTCTTTCTTTTCATATTTACTTAGAAGGTTCATTGTGGAAGACAAGCAGTTTGGTCGGATGGCATGGGTGTGTGATGAGCACCACTCCTCAGTTAGCAAGGCTACAAGGAGTTTCTGGCTGCATGGCAAGGCCCCGCAGAATGTCTCTTGTCGCCTCATTGCTGCCTCATCCCATTGTATGGACACTCAATCACCTCTCTGATGTTTCATAGAATTCTTCTAAGGGTGTTGTTGTTGTTTTTCTGCTAATGTAAAATGATTCCTATAACTGATAAAACACCTCAAACTGATCAATCATGTTATGATAAAAACATCTTTAGCAATGTAAGGCAATGACATACAGCTAAAAGTATACAATAGTACAATTGAGCCCACTATGTTTCCAAACATCCTGTTATGCGCCCACCTGAAGCTTGCCCTAATATAAGTAATGTTTTCCTTAAGAAATGGCTTGATAATATTTTGGAACAGATGGCAATCATGGAGGTACAAAGATTTTGTTTACCATGTGCCTCAAACTGTCACAACACATGAAATGACACATTTTGGGTTGTCACCATGGAAAGCAGAAAGTATATGGAACATCTGCTAAAGGAAGACAAATATGAACCCCCCCACCCAAATGGCTTAAAATTTCTACAGTATATCGGCAGTTATATTTAGGGAAAGGAAATGGTTTGTAAAAACATCTACCTTATATTGGCACTCATGTTTAGGAAAATAAGACAGTTTATAAAAATAAAAAGAGGTTTATTGTAAATACCCTCTGTTTGTAGCATGGCTGAATTGCCTTGATCCCTTTCACAAAAGAACAAAAACTATTGAATCAGCACTAGGTGAAGGTGATGATAATTAACGCATGATTGATTGATTATGGGATTTAATAAAGAATCTACGATAAATGCTTTTATAAATTTCTTTCATTTATGAGCTTTTCTTTTAATTCTATACTCTTGATGTTTTTAAGTAATATTAGTTTATGTTTCGTGAAAATCGATTTTGGATGTAAGTAAACCACTTGTCACTATGTAACTGCATGTGCTGTCAACCATGGAGTTCCTGGCTTCAGCCAGGTCCCTGAACGTTTGAATGAGTACTAGCTTGCTGAAAATATTTTCTCTGAAATAAAATAGTAATCTTTTTTAGGATTTTTTTTAAGATTTATTTTTATTATTTTTTATTAGAAAGGCGGATATACAGAGAAGAGAGACAGAGAGGAAGATCATCTGTCCTATGATTCACTCCCCAAGTGAGCACAACGGGCCGATACTATGCCAATCCGAAGCCAGGAGCCTCTTCTGGGTCTCCCACGTGGGTGCAGGGTCCCAAAGCTTTGGGCCGTCCCTGACTGCTTTCCCAGGCCACAGGCAGGGAGCTGGAAGGGAAGCGGGGCTGCTGGGATAGAACCAGCGCCCATATGGGATCCTGGGCGTGCAAGGCGAGGACCTTTAACCACTTGCGCCACCGCGCCGGGCCCTGTTACTGCTTTTTGTTAGCTGTCCTTACTTAGTTGTTCAAATTATAATGTGGCCCTGTTCCTTTTTTTTTTTTTTTTTCAGAGTCTTTTTATTTTTGATAATGTTGACATAGTTATGTTGGATTAGGGGAAAGTGGGTGAGACCATTGTTAACAGATTTTGTTTTTCTTTTCTTTTTTCTCATTTTTGCGGGAAGTGGAGAGAAGCCTCAAGGAGCCTCCAAACCTTCTCACTACCCAGGGACAGGGAACCACCACCAGATGACTTCTTAGAGTCCCCAATGTGGAGCACATTGTAAGGTTCCACTCAAGTGCTTTTGATTTTTCTGGAATTTTGACGATCTTGCCAACCCAAGGCTGGGGAAATCCTTTCAAGATCCACTGGCTGAGAATCCCCCTGTGTCTCCATTCTCCCAGCTATCTGCCATCAGTGCTTTCCTGGGTTAGTTGACTAATTCATTCTGCCCTCCATCCTCTGCTGTAGAACCAGATCTGCAAGCCCCAATGGCCTGCTCTTTCTTTCTTTCTTTCTTCCTTTTTTTCTTTCTTTCTTTTTTTCTTTCTTTCTTTTTTTCTTTCTTTCTTTCTTTCTTTTTTTTTTCTTTCTTTCTTTCTTTTTTTTTTAATTGTATTGCATTATGTGACACAGTGTTATGGGCACTGGGATTCCATCCAGCCCTCCCTGAACCCTCTCCCCATGGTGGATTCTCCACCTTGTCGCATTACCACAGTTCAAATTCAGTTGTGGTTCTTTCATTGGAAATATTTACCAAGCATAAAGTCCAGTGTCTTATTATCTTAGTGGGTTCAACGATTTCTTGGTAAGACCATCTCTGATCTGAAGGTAAGTCCAGCTAAGCTTCATCCCAAACGATTAAAGGCCCCGACATGCCCTCAACAGCCATTTACAACCTCATGGAATCAATTGACATGACATTGATTAATAGTATGTTGATGGGAAGATGCGGTTTCTTAACTACATCCTGTGACTTCTTCATAGACATTTCAATTTTGGTTTGTATTCAACCTGTTTCCATACAGTTATCAGTTTAGGCCTGCTCTTTCTTATCACATATTATTTTAGCAGAAAACTACTTTATTTTAAATTTCTCCTTTTTTTTTCTTTTTTAAATATTTCTTTATTAGGTTCAGAAGAAAGAAACTCAGAGAGACATACTTTCTATGCTCTGGTTCATTCCAAAAAATTGGAAGCTAGACAGGTCTGAAGCTAGGAACGAGGAGGTTATTTCAGGTCTTTTGCGTGGGCTTCAGCACATTGGCTATCCTTCTTTGTTTTGCAGGGTGCATTAGCAAACAGCTGGATGGGAAATGAAGCAACCAGGACTTGAAACTGACAGTGCAGTTGGTGACCTTATAGGCTACACCACAGCACCAGCCACAACATTTTACATTTCCCCATAACATCTGCTAAAATAAGTCCCAATCATTTCATGTAGGTATACATCTAAGCAAAATATTTTTTCCAATTATTATTAATAAGTTATGCAATCTTACTACAGAATCTAACATGTTTCTAATTATTACTAAATGAATTCATTTACATCTAGGTATGGTGCATTCTCTAGTAGAAGAAAATTATTTATTCTATAGGAATCTTTTATATCTGAAGAAGAAATAGGTAAATATGATGACCATCAGGGTCGCTCCGGCAACTTTGGCTCCCACTCTCTCTTGCAATGACCATCAAGATTGCTCCAGAGCCACCACTAAATAAATAAATAAATAAATAAATAAGATAGAGACCAATAAGGAAAACTTAGAACAGACAGGAAACAGCTTGAACTCCCATATATCTTACTAGGTAAGACACAAAGTTACTCCTCACTAAGGAATTGAAGATTTCTTAGCATACCCCTCCTAAAACTGTTCTGCTCCTCAATCTTTAACATGTGACTTGTTAGAGTTATAAGCCTGTTTGGTCTATCCTAAAATTAACATAGTTCTGTAGAAATCATGCTTAAATACTATAAGCTCCTAAATATAAAAATGAAAGTAGACACGAGACAGCTGAATAGTGCCCTATAAATATTTTAAGGTGTATAGCACCTGTTGTGCACAAACTAAAATCAAGATGTCAATTATGTAGTTACAGGATGTGGTTAAGAACTTGCATATTCTAACATATTGATCACTCAATAGCATGTCAATTATTTTCATGATGTTATAAATCATTGTTGAAGTTATGTAGTGGCTTTACGTTGGAGGGGATGATACTCTGCCAGCTCTACTTTCAGACCGGGGATGGTTTCCAAATGAAATTGTTGAATATGGCTGGACAATGAGATGCTGGATTCTCTGCATGGTTCTTGCCTGCAGTTAAGGAATCATGACTGGTTATGATCTGTACTAACATAGGAGGAATTCTATATAGGGGGAGGGTTTGATGAGGGGTCTGGAATCCCAGAACCTAAAAAACTGTGTCATAAAAATAAATAAATAAAAAAGCATATGTCTGTAAGACAAAGCTTTTCCTGAAAGAGTTAATACATCATTGCAGTATCTGGAAAAAATATAAGTAAATAAGAATTTTAAATGATGGAGTTTAAATATGCATTTTAGGTGCTCAGATAATAGTCTTAGTTTATTACGGTGTTGATGTCTTGCTTATCTTCTTTCTGTAGGTGGCTGCATCGGTCAGCCACATTACATCGCAGCCTTTGGTTTTATGTCTTCCATTGTCCTTGGCATTCTCTCTCACTCTTTATGATAACGAGTGTAATTGTCTCTTCAGTTGGTTCCTGTGGGGATGGAGCATCAGGGCTCTCAATAAAAATCTGAACAGTTCAACAATTTTTATTGAGTCTTGATTGAACAGCCCTTAGGGAGCTAAGGACAGAAAAAGAGTTGGGGAAAGTAGTCAAGAGCTCTAACAGCCTTCGTCTAAGGACGTACAGCAACAGTTCCAGCAGAACCAGCGATGTCTGGAATGTAACAGCTTGGCAGCGCTGCATTTTTCTTGGAGCCAAATAATGACGAACACAAAAGAGAAATAAAAGTAGTATTCTAATTACATACTTCTTTCCTTTTCATTATGAAATTTCCAAAATTACAATAGAATTATAAATGGCCAGAGGTTTCATTTGTGTTTGTTTCTCTTAAGAGAAATCTTGAATTTTAAAAAATATTTTTTATGTGGTACATAAAGATCCAAATATCTGCTGGCATTGCTGAAGTTGCTTCCCTGTTGCGTGTGCCTCCTTCAAACCTTTGTGATTTTATTCAAAGAATTCATACCTCCTTTCACAACACCAATAGGCAAGGAAGAACATTGGGATAAAGTAATTACACTTACAGAAAACGAAAGCAAGTGGCAAGGTAGGCATATTTTTTTAAAACAAGAATTTGGTTTCTGGACAATAGAAACTCATAAAATTCATTATTCATTGATGGTTGACAGAAAGCCTGGAGAATCATAGCAAATTCTCCTTGTTCCTTACATCACATGCCATTTAATACTTAGCAACTTGGGGCCTGGCGCAGTGGGCTAACAGCTAAAGTCCTTGCCTTGTACTTGCAGGTAACCCATACACACACTGGTTCTAATCCCAGCATCCTCGTTTCCCATCCAGCTCCCTGCTTGTGGCCTGGGAAAGCAGTTGAGGAGCCCCATGCTCTTGCGACCCTGCACCCACATCAGAGACCACAAAAAAGCTTTGGGTATTGGGGTCGGTTCAGTTCTGGTCCTTGTAGCCACTTGGGGAGTAAATCTGTGGAAGGAAGATCTTCCTCTCTATTTCTCCTCCTCTCTGTATTTCTGATTCTCCAATTAAAAAAATAAATAAATATTTTTTAAATCATCAACTTTCTGTGATTATGTATATCTGTGGATCTCTAATTTAGAAGATGCTATATTTGAATTTTGCAGAAATTTTTGTAATATGAAATACTATAATTCTTTGTTTAAAAATATTGTTATTTTTAAGTGAAAAGCAGAATTTACAGAGAGGGCAGAGATAGAGAAAGAGGTCTTCCATCTGCTAACAAAGTGTAAAATAACAATACAAATGTATATAGATAAAGATATAATATAGATATTGACATACATATGCACAAATATAATATATTACTACACATTTATTACAGAAGCATGTATTTCTTTGTCCAGAGAAAAAGATTCACACATTCATGTGAGTCTCTTCCTGGGGTTATTCCTTATTGAAAAATCCTGAAATTGAGGGAATGGGAACAAATTGATTTCTTTTTTTTTAGGACTTATATTTGAAAGGCAGATCTGATTTATAGAGAAAAGAGGGTAAGAAATATGCTTCAATTGCTGGATTACTTCCCAAAGGGACATAAATGCTGAATCTGAGCTGATTCCCTGCCAGGAGCTTCCACAGAGTCTCTCCCGCACTGGTGCAGGGACCCAGGGTCTTGGGCTGTCCTCTGCTGCTTTGCCAGGCTGGAAGCATGGACCTGGATGAAAAGCAGAGCAGTGAAGACACAGATTGACACCTGCCCGTGTTTAGGATTTAAACAATGAACCATCACGTCAGCCCAAGAACAAAATGTCATAAACTTACACATAAAGAAGGATAGCTTCAGGAGATGGACTGAAATATATTAATTGCTCTATTATAAAAAAGCATCCAAATGAAGGAAGGAAAACTCTAGATCTTTTCTCTATGTGCTTTAAATATGTTTCTCCTTAGAAGAACAGTAAGATTTGAAACAGATTGCTCTAAGCTCTTTGGAGTTCTGTGAGCTACTCTTTTCTTCCTTCACTTAATTTATATCTTTAAAATATGTCTACAGTTGAAAATATGTGGAATCCAGTTTATTTTGGATCTTTTTATGTAACCATTCATTCAGTCCATGGCCATTACTTTATCTAAGAGAAATTCAAAGGAGACAAACATAAGTGGTCTAATTAATAATGACTGGGAAGTTAAGGCTGATCTGGGTGAATACATTATAGAAAATACTATGTCATTATTAACATAGCTGTAGCCATTCTTGATGAATAAGACACAAGATGACCATGTTCTTGTCGATCAATTTTGTCTCCAAATTGGCAAATGCTATTTATGTTAATGACATATTTGGGGGACTCAAAAATATATTCTGCACTTCCTTTTGCCACACAGGAAGGGGAAGCTGCCAACTGAATTAAAGCAATAAAGCAGAGCTATTAGCCTGCTGTGATTCCTTGGGTTTTGCTGTGCAACAACAAACACCAACAGAGGCTGACTAATTTTGGTTGAACTGATGTGGAAAGAGTAACTGGAGAGACTGCACCTGCTGCTGAAAGCAGGCACAAAACCATTCTGTAACAGATCATAAAGCGCTGTCAAAGCCGCTTGCCACAATTTACATGGAAGCGACAAAGAAATCAATAGAATAGAAACTAAAAAATATTATGGTTATATTTTCAATTCATAAAGGTAACGTTAATTGATTAGAAAGATAGATTTTGAGTTTGTTGGCTCGTATACAGAACATAAATTTGATTTTTTAATATTATCAATAGAAAACAAATCCATTGAATCACTGGTATATTTCTTTGCAAGTAAACAGAGAAAAGAAGGGTACTAAAGTTGAGGAATTGGAGTATCATAATAATAATGAAAAGCATTTCTTATTTCTCCTTTATTTACTGCTTCAAATTTTCTCATTTAAAAGGAGAAAAATATTCACGTTTTCATATTTAAGCTACTATTATTTATATACTTTGTAAGCTCTTCTGAAAGGTAATTAATGATTTGATACACTAGATGTGTGAAGTAGAGTGCTGTTACATTTTCACTTAAATGAGACAATGTTATTCTAACAAATATCATAATACAAGTCGGTTTCTATGAGAAGCATATTAAAACATATTCATTTAAAAACTTTATAACTATATTCATAGGTTTCAAATTTATGGAGATTTATATGGGATCAAAATCTAATTCATTTTGTGGATAGAAAGCCAAGCAACTGAACCAAATGAAAATATGTTGAAAGCCCTTCATACTTTGCATACTTTCATCAATATGATATTATTTTCCAGATATCTGACTTGCATCATCTCACCTTTTAACAATTTGCAATCCTGAATCTTATCGAAGACACAAACTACACTTGCACTGCAATTATTCCCAAAGCTATATGCCAAAATTTTGAAAGTTTTGAAAGTAATTCTCTATTTCCAAATTGATTTTTAATGTTCATGAAAAATAAAATGATTATCTTGAGAGATAAATTTTGCTTCAAAGTTATAACTTATCCCTAAATTAATGTTTCAACTATATTTATAACTTAAATATTTTTAAAAATTTGCTCTATAAAATGCAACTGATTCCAAGAAACACGTCTTATTTCATATTAGTCACATAAAGTAAGCCATTTCCACATCTAATAATTTAATATTTCTATTATAAAATTATTTTGGCGGGACACTTATTCAACACTTAAATCATTAACATACAAGGCTAGTTCAAATGGTATTCCTTTGTGTGGAGCCTCTCACAAGAAAGAAAGCATAATCAACCACTAGCAATATAAATTTTAATGTTGACTGGAATAGCAAAAGAAATAAGCAGATGTGAGTTGTAGGAAAATGTCTAACAAGTGGAGGAAATTATGATTGAAGAAGATGACTTAATTGTTTTTAGTCCTTTGACTATCAAGATTGGAAACAGAGCTGCTAGTTATTATTTTTAAACTACCATTATTATGAAAGGGGAGAAAAAGACGAAGAGAGAGGGAAATTGAAATCTTCCAACCATTGGGTTGTTTCTCCAATGGTTGCAGCAGCCAGCCTCTGACAAGCAGAGTACAGGAATATAGAAACCAGGAGCATCCTGAATGCAGACACCCGAAAACTTGTGCCATCTACTGCTGATAACCAGCGCATTAACAGTGAGATAGACTGGAAGCAGACCAATCAGTGCTCAAATTAGCACTCGGATACGGGATATTTAATCTGTGTTACAACCATGGTACCAGAGATATCAGTTAAAAAGCCAATGAAATAACCCAAATCTGATTTTCAAAGCAGTCCCTGGAAGAAAACTGAACATAATACTAGTTTGTGTCAGGTAATATTCTTGGTACCAAAGACTTATTAAATGAATCTGTACTCTCTTAGAGCTTACATACTAGTGGTGATGATATGTAGTCTACATAAATATGCAAGTTAAAAGGCATGTGCATACCTTAAGTGAAAAAGAAAAACAAAATAGCAAGCAAGAAAATTGTGTTAGATATTGCAATGGCATGGATAACGAGAGCCTCATTCAGAAAATCTGAGTCAAGACATAAGATATGGAAGGCATAAATACTATAACCATCAAAGGGAAAAACATTCAAAACAAAAGAGATAAGGAGTGCACAGGCAATGAGGCAGAAATATGCCCTAAATGTGAGGAAGAGTGACTTGTTCCTGAAGAGCGATGTATGTACAAAACAAGAGATTTGATCGGCAGAGGCAGCAGTTGTACTTAGAGTTAAACCTCAGCTTGGGGCACCGCCTCTCCATCAGAATACCATTAGCTCCATTTTTTATGCAACTTTGTGATAATTTGCTGAGGAAGTAGCAAATGATGACCAAACTGCTTCAGTTCCTGCCATCTTTGTGAGGGTTTCTGATTGAGTCCCTGGCTCTTGGCTTCTGCCTAGTCCAAATCAGCTATTGTGGACATTTGGGAAGTGAACCAATGGGTGGATGGAGATCTCTTTCTCTTTCTGTCTCCCTTCTCTCTGTGTCACTCTGCTTTTCAAATAAACGTAAGATTTATTTATTCATCTGAAAATCAGAATGATAAAGGGGATGACAGAGAGAAAAAGAGAGAGACAGACAGACAGACAGAGATATTCACTGCCTCACTAACCAGATTGCTGCACTGGCCAGGGATGAGACCATCTGGAGTCAGGATATTCCTTTGAGTATCCCACATGAATGTCAGTGTTCCAAACACCTGAGTTATTTTGCACTGCTTACTCAGGCCTGTGACAATGATCTGTTATCCGAAGTGGAGTAGCATAGAAAATAATCAGTTCTCACATGGGTTGACAACATTGTAAGGGGTGGCATTGCCACCGATGCAACAATGCTGGACTGATTTTTTTTTTAAGCTTATGAATACACTTTGTTGAATGTATATATATTTGGGCATAGCACAGTAGCCTAGTAGCTAAAGTTCTCATCTTGCACATGCCAGGATCCCATCTGGGTGCCAGTTCTAATCCTGGCAGTAGCCTCGATTCCCATCCAGCTCCCTGCTTGTGGCCTGATAAAGCAGTTGAGGACAGCCCAAGGTTTTGGGACCCTGTGCCTGCGTGAGAGACCTGGAAGAGGCTCCAGGCTCCTGGCTTCAAATAAACTCAGTTCTGGCCATTGTGGCCACTTGGGGAGTGAATCAGTGGACAGAAGATATTCCTCTTTGTCTTTCCTCCTCTCTGTAGATCTGATTTTTCAACAAAATAAAATAAAATTTTAAAATATACAAAACAAATTTTTTAACTTTTCTTTTCATGGTGATAAGCTATAAAACCAGAGGAAATTGGTAAAAGGAATGTTACAATTTTGTAGCATCATTTGAACTACTAAATCAAAAATAAAGTGTAGGAATAATGCATTTTGGTACATTGAGTTACATAATTGTTTGGGACCCCGGAAACCATATGTGATAACTATTTGACGACCTAGTCCTCCACCTGCATTCTACTTTTTTGCCAACGCATTCTTGGTGGCAACATATGATGGCTGAAATGCCTCTCTTACAGGAGACTTAGATGGAGTTCCAGGCTCCTACTTTGAGTCTGAGCCAGCCTTTTCTTATAGATATTTGAGGATTAAGCAGTAGATTAAAGACTTTCTCTCTTTTTCTCGGTCTCCCTAGCAACACCATTATTAGTCTGCTTTTCAGTCAAGTATAATTAATTAATTAGTTAATTAATTAATAAGTTTATGTAAGTCTTTAAAACATGTGAACCATAAAGATAAAGAGTAGAGCGAAAAGGGTCTGACTCTGTGGTATACCATACCATCATGCTATCTACAATGCTGATATCACATAGGGGAGCCTGTTAGACCCCCACCTGCTCCCTGTCCAATTCAGACACAGAGAAGATCATCTTCCGACCCATGATTCACTCCCCAAGCGGCTGCAGTGGCTGGAGCTGAGCCACCCTGAAGCCAGGAAGCTCTTCCGGGTCTCCCATAGGGCTTCAGGGTCCCAAAGTTTTGGGCTGTCCCTGACTGCTTTCCCAGGCCACAAGCAGGGAGCTGGATGGGAAGTGGAGCCACCCAGACTAGAACCAGTGCCCATATGGAATCCTGGTGTTTTAAAGGTGAGAACTTTAGCTGCTAGGCCACCGCTCTGGAACCTAAAGTCCTTTTTTAACACTGTTTTTACTACATCTCATGGATTCAGATAATTTTGTTTTTAATTTAATTTCTTTAAAAAAATGTTCTTTCGCCTACTAATTTTTTAATGACACATAGGTCATACAATAGTATTACTCTCCTCAGGAAGGTTTTTTAAAATTTATTTTATTTTCCACTTTTTCAGTGATATATCAGTCATTTGGTAGCATGTTATTTAATTTCATGCTGTAAATTTTTTATTACTGTTCCTGTTTTTGATTTTGGTTTATGGCTTTCCATCTAAGGGTGGCATTAGTAACACGCACCAGAAAAGTTAAAGCAAATATGGGGGAAGCATAATGAAGAACAAGGGTACAGGTACAAGTGGCTGACATGCTGATTTATGTTTCAAATTGCAATTGAACCAACAAGTATATTGAATTATTTTATCATTCTTTGTCTTATCAATTTACAGGATATTTTCAGAGTTTTTTTCTACCTAAAATTGCTTTATTGTTAAGCAATCTTGTCTTCTTTATACACATTTTTGTCTTTCTTTTACCATTAAGGTTAAATATAATGTCAAATATGAATGATTAGACACATGAAAAGATCTTATTATGACACTACTTCAGTATTTATCTTTACAAATCCCATTATTTAATCAGGTATTTTGACCATCTTTATGATTTGATTTCTAATATAGCTCTTATTTATAATAAATTAACCAAATTTTAAAATAAAATTTAATGCAAATAATTATTTAAAGTGAGCACACTGCTTTGCAAACAGGAACCATATACTAATTATTATAGTTATTTTATCTAGTCACTCTACACATTAAAGATTAAATGATAATATCAGGGTTTACCTAACAATAAGGGTGTGGGATATGTCAAATAAAATTTGGGGGTAAGATACAGAAATAAATTATGAAATACTAGTCACATCATTAGCGACATTCTGCACTTTTTTCTTTTATTTGTGTCTTCTCAAAGATGCCTTTCGATTGCAAGTGTAAAATACTCTTGAAAATAAAATTGTCAAAACTGAAAGAAAGTGGATTTAGCTAACATTCATTACAAAATTTAGAGACCGCATATATTTTATTTTGTGTTTATTTATGATCAACAAAATATGTTTAACTTATAAGTGAGATACAAACAATGACCTAAGAAACATTTACTGTAATTGTTTTTCTTTTAATTGTTCTTTTAAATGTTATATTCCTATAGATTCACTGTAAAATGGAGACCAGCAAAAATATATTGTGATATGCATCCATACCCTTGGGTGATAGAACTCCCAATGAAATTGTTAAATAAATCTTGACAATAGAATACTGGACTTGCTATCATTGTCTAAACATTCAATGTCGTGAAACACTTAGCCAGCAGAATGCTGCACCTGTGGCTGCTGCTAAAGGACTATACTATAATATGTGGGAAAATAGTGGGGAAGAATTAGAGTGGAGCAGGGCATCGTTGTGTCTATGGAATCGTATCATAAAAGTTGGAATAATAAGTGAGTTTTATGTTAAAAGGAGCAATAAAATTAAGGTAAGTATTTCCTACTTGGCACGCAAAAATTATATCTTTTGCTTTATATATATATTTTTTTCATTTCAGTTTGCTTCTATTGGTTAACATGAGGCAGCATTATTACACATGACTGGAATATTCATTTCCCCAGAGAATAAAGACTATTGTCATAGGGAAGTGACATTATGATATGCATAGAAACTCGTCCAGTGTGGTATTTGAGGTGTGCCCTTTATACAACATCTTTTCTTAGCCTTACAATATACTTTGAGCTTTCATATGAATTTTACTGAAAGAAAAAACAAAATAACTACCAATGAGGTGTTTCCCATTAATACAAGTCCATTATTACATACTTTTGTGTATATATATGTATATATATGTAAATATATATACACACATATATATATGTGTATATATATATACACATAGAGAAGAGAGATTGTTACACATATGAAAGTTGGCACAAATGAAAAAAATATGCTTTGAAAACAAGTAATCTCACAAAATGTTAGCTACTGAATAACTAATAACATGTTTTGAAATAAATACATTCACTATATATTCTTTAGTTTGATTTAGGACTATTTAAGGTGGGGCTGGGGTGGCGGGCACTCTGACTTACTGACTTGCTCTGCACCTGTCCTCAGCGGTGGCCGAGTGTCCAAGCCAGGCATCATAATCCACACAGGTTTTGTCCATCAGGGTGGTGGGAAACAAATCCTTGAGTCATAGCCTCTGCTTCCTCGGGTCTGCACTATTACAAATGAGTCCAATCCTGAAACTGGAATGGAACCTTGCTACTCTGACCAATACGGTCTGTATATCTTACCTGGCTAACTGATAAGCCAGACAACTATGCTTACTTTATTTTTCAAATATTTACAAAGACTGACACATTATAATTTGACAAGCTTGATTAATGATTACTGATGGTTGGTTAGGTTACAGAAATTCTAAATGTCTATTAAAAAGTAAGTTAGGGGCCCAGTGCGATAGCATAGTAGTTGAAAAGTCCTCGCTTTGAATGCACCAGGATCCCATATGGACGCTGGTTCTAATCTCGATGGCTCCACTTCCCATCAAGCTTTCTGCTTGTGGCCTGGGAAAGCAGTCCAGGATGGCCTAAAGGAATAAGATGATAATAGATTTTAGCACATGAGTGAGACTTAAAGCAACTAATAGAAACATGTTATAACATATATAACATGATTCCACTTATATTAAACTGGTAGAAAGCAAACATATCAAGAGAGAATGCAGATATTACCACCGGTTGGGGAGGAGTAAGACGGGCAGTGATTCCTTGTGGGGAAACACTCCTTTCTGGAAGTGAAAAATACTCTATAATCAAGTAGTACTGGTGGATTATGTCTCTACATTTCTTCCCTATTACAAAATCTGTATCAGTAGCACTATTTGACTGTTTGCACGCCCAGAAGTCTACCAATAAATTCATTCCTGTCTTTCTGCAGGAATTCTGGATACTTGTTTGCCTCAAGATCTTTTTTTCAGTGATCCCTTGGAGGCAGAAACGTACTGGTATCACTGAGCTGAACAATATAGTTCAGCACGTAGTCAAAATATAGCCCTCTGCCAGAGGACACAGCTTAGAATTCTTTGTAGAAAAATGATGATCACTTGCCCTGTACTCTGCAAATTGTTAAAATCATACTGTGACTGTCATTTTTATAGGCCGTGATTGTTACAAGGATAAAGGTTAAGGCTTATTCACTGTTACATCATTAGTCTATAGCAAAGATTCAAACACCTTAGGAAACAGCAAAGGATGTTTGTCAAATATGCATTTGAATAAATTGCAGCATCTTTCCCAATTGCTGTTTATCAAAGGATAATGTATTGAATATTTTTAAAACTAGAATTGAATTTATCAACTAGATAAAAGACTAAAAACCACAAACAGGCATTGTGAAATAAACAAACTTGACACCATCCTTTAGCATCAAATAAGATGCATTTTTCCCAGTGAGTAAATAATATTGTCTAATTTCTTTTAATAAAGGAATTATCAGTAATATTTTACTGAAGTATATTACCTTTGAAAAAGATTTTTACATACTTTACATGCAAATACTGTGGTTTACATCAGGCTTTCCCCAGAGTCTTCAGCTATTTCAATTCTATACAATTGGGTTCTTGAGGAGAACATGCTTTAGCTTATTAAGTGCTAAGGAACCCCTCTGTTTTTCATTTAGGCATTGATAGTTACTGTCGGATGACTTTTTGAATGCTTTCACTACAAAGAAATGTAACGTATCAGAGATTAATAGGTTTTCCACAACTAAATACAAGGCAATGTATCCATATACCAAAAAAAATCACATAAATATGTTAAATTTTTATTTTTAGAAAATATTTATTAATTTTAGCAGAAAGAGAGATTTGCAGAGAGAGAAGCAAAGAGGTAGAGAGAGAGAAAAAAGAGAAAGCAAACTTTCATCTGTTGGTTCACTCATCAAACGGCCGCAGTGACTAGAGCTGAGCTGACGCACAGAAAGGAGCCAGGATTTTCCTCTGGGTTTCCCACGGGGGTGGGGGGTAAGGACGTGCATCAACCTAGGCTACAACCCCACGCTACAAGCAGGAGGCTGAATCAGAAGTGGAGCAGCTGGCACAGGAACCAGCATCCATTCAGAATGTCAACAATGCCTGTAAGCCACCACATCAGCCATTTTTAAACTTGGAATTTGAACATGGAAATTCATACAGTAATCCTAGACTTCATTTTCTTTATTGTGTGTTCAGAAGAATACATTTGATCTTCTGTACATATTTAGCAGCCAGTAATTGTCAAAGACAATAAATTATATTCCACTTGAGAAAAGAAAATTCTACATGCAATATGGAGATCAAAGTTTTTTCTTTTCTTTTTTTAAAGATTTATTTATTTTTACTACAAAGTCAGATATATAAAGAGGAGGAGAAACAGAGAGGAAGATCTTTCGTCCGATGATTCACTCCCCAAGTGAGTGCAACGGCTGATGCTCTGTCGATCCCGAAGCCAGGATCCAGGAACTTTTCTTCTGGGTATCCCACACTGGTGCAGGGTCCCAAAGCTTTGGGCCATCCTCAACTGCTTTCCCAGGTCACAAGCAGGGAGCTGGATGGGAAGTGGAGCTGCTGAGATTAGAACCAGTGCCCATATGGATCCCGGCACATTCAAGGCGAGGTCTTCAGCCACGAGGCCACGCCGCTGGGCCCAAAAGTCCTTTTAAATTTAGGTTTCATGATTTTCTATTATGGACTTTGTGAGGCATTTAGGGAAAATATTAATTATAAGAGAACATTAACACCCTGTTAAAATTACTTGCATTTTTAGGCAAGTTAAAACAAAGTTGACAATTCATGGTTAAAAGGAAGAAAGAAAAAATGAATAATATCAATTTTAAAACCCTTCACATTTTCATAAAGCATGTAAGTTAAATTATATAAGAAAGATTGAAAGAAAAGGTCAGGCCTGATACAATGGCTCAGTTTCATAATCTCCACCTCTAAGCCCCAAGATCCCATTTCAGTGCACAGTCTGTGTTCCAGCTGCTCCAGTTCCCTGTTTTTGGACTAAGAAAGCAATATAGCATGCCACAGTGCCTTGGTACCCTGTATCCATGTGAGAGACCCAAAAGAATCTCCTTACTCCTGGATACAGAAGGTCTCAGCTCTGGCCTTTGCAGCCACTTGAAGCGTGGACCAACCAGCAGATGGGAAATATTCATCCCTCTCTAAGTAAATTGGCTTTTCCAATAAAAATAAATATATCTTTTAAAATGTTGCAGTCAAGTTCATTTTCTCAGTAAATATTTTACTTTTGAGTATTTGAAAAGGGAGATTTATTTATTTTTTTTTATTCCAAGGGCTGCTTTGATAGAGAGCAGAAATAGAGACAGAAGATTTAACATATTTTTGTTCACTCCCTAGATGGCAGCAACAGCCAGATCCGAGCTGATTCAAAGGAGCCAGGAGCCTCTTCTGGGTTTCCCACATGGCTAAAGGGACCACGGACCTGGGCAATTTTCTCTGCCTTCCCAGGCCATAAGCAGAAAGCTGGAACAGAAGTAGAGCAACTGGGTCTCAAGCAGGTGCTCATATGGAATGCCATCATCACAACAGGGAGGGTTAGTGTAAAGTTCTACTAAGGACGCCTCAACAATGCTTGTTTTTAAGATTTATTTATTTATTTATTGAAAGTCAGATTTACAGAGGAGAGACAACCATTTTCTGTCCATTGGTTCGCTCCCCAAGTGGCCACAAAGGCTGGAGCTGAGTTAATGCAAATGCAGAAGCCAGAAGCTTCTTCCCAGTCTTCCTTGCCTGTGCAAGGTCCCAAGGCCTGGAGCCATCCTCTACTGCTTTCCCAGGCCACAAGCAGGGAGCTGGATGAGAAATGTAGCAGGCAGGATACAAATCAGCGTCCGTATGGGGTCCCGGCATGTGCAAGCCGAGGACCTTCCTCAGGGCCACATCAATGTATGATCATTATTACAACACACCTTTCAAATAATCACCTTGTAGTGCTTAATGTTACAATATATGACTAATTCACTGTTTCCGTTTCAGTAGATAAACTCTAAATACCTGTCTTATGTAAGGATGCAATTATAAGGAACATAAAGATGGCTCTTTGTTTCTCTGAATTTCATCCGTGTGAGGAAAATTGAGAATAAATAGACAAATCCTTGGTTTTGAGAAATACTATAAAGAAACAGGGACTGAGAGTATAGCCAATTAAGGCTCATGAAGAAGATATTCAAGCTCCTGTCTCAAAAGTATAAAAGAAGCAATGATAAGAAGAATAAGAAGAGTCAGGTGAAAAGCAAGGCCTTATGGATAATGATTCTTAGTATTTTATAGGTGGTTGAATGTGCCACACTGATGGCAGTCTTTCAGAAATTACAGTTTTTCCTCTAAGGAAACAGAAAAGCAGTGGGATATTTTATATATGGATGAAATGATCCAAAAACTTTTTATAAGAACTTTCTTACAGCCATATGGTGCATAGTCTAGATGTTGGGGATATTTTAAGTGGCTCTTCTAATCTTTCAAGCAGAAGATAATAATGGTTAGAGCTATGGAAACAGTGCCTTCAGAGTGTATTCGTGTCAGACAAGATGGTTATTAAAATGCTTTCTTGGGTAATGAGATAGAATTTGCCTTATAAAAATCACTCTGAAATTCTTATAAACAAAAAAAAATCAAGTTTTATGTCTTACTGCTTTGCAGATGAGTTGTGAGTTTGCTAGATTTTGACGAACTTGGCCTCTGGTTCTGGACCGATATGGATGTTCACCCATTTTTTTTCTAGTCAAATTGGAGCAGAAATTTCCCATGACAGCTCTGTGAAATTTTCAGAGAAAAAGCCCAAATATAGCAAGTATGCTTGAATGTCTCTTTCAAACTTCCACATCATCACTTCAGATCACATATTTTCCAAGATAAGTCAAATTGACCAGCTCAACATTACCAGGAAAATAAGTACACCACATGTTTTAAGATGCATGGACATGCTTGGGGATTGGAATATATAGTTCTAGCAAAAAAGGGGGAAGACATAAGATTTATTTCTTAACATACTTTATTGGTTTTCTATAACTTACCAGTACCAAATTATATATTTTTCCTGCATTTATACAGATAGAAAATATTTCTTTAAAGAAGTATTGATGAAAATACCAAGAAATTTGAATATTTGAGATAATGAGTCACGTAATAATTCTACTGTATTTTACCAAGAGAAGTCCTTTCCCTTTAGTCATTTATCTGATTTTAGAATATTAAAATGTCTGACATCATGGCCCCAATTATCCTTTCAAGTCTTACGTAGTACAACATCAATGTGTTCCCAGGTCTTCAATAATCCAGACATATTTGTGTCTCACTAAATACATTGTGAGTCATCAATTTCCTGTACTTTGATTCCTGCTAATTATTATGGCTAAAATATTCTAACTCCATCTTATCCTCCTTGGAAAATTCCTTTCCATTTTTAAACAACAAATTCAAATATCAAGTTTATTTTAAAAACCCTCCGTACCTAGCAAGTAGGATAAACATTTCTTCACTTGAATATCATTGTGTGTGCAGATGTGTATTTTAATATTCATTGGAAAATACTTTGATTGTTTTAGTATTTTAATAGAAAATGCTTAAATTCAATCAGATGTACATAGTTTTTGGTACTACTAGAGAATCCAGATTGATGAAAATCTCTAAAACAGCTCTGAGTCTAATTTGTCATGATCATTATACCTAATAGGATGAATGAGAGGATGGAAACTCATAATGTCAACACCAGCTTTTTTTTTTTTTTCATTATCAGTTTTTTAATTCACTGCTCCAGCCATGCTTTTGACACTGGACGCCAGAGGCAAATTCAGCTGCTCCCTCAATACCCCAAACTGGTGTTAAGATTAAGTAATGGCTGGCCCGGTGCGGTGGCGCAAGTGGTTAAAGGTCCTTGCCTTGCACGCCCGGGATCCCATATGGGCGCCGGTTCTATCCTGGCAGCCCCGCTTCCCTTCCAGCTCCCTGCCTGTGGCCCAGGAAAACAGTTGAGGACGGCCCAAAGTTTTGGCAACCTGCACCCACGTGGGAGATCTGAAAGAGGTCTCTGGCTCCTGACTTCAGACTGGCTCAGCTAGGCCCACTGGGAGTGATTCATCAGATGGAAGATTTCCTCTCTGTCTCTTCTCTTCTCTATATCTGACTTTTCAAGAAAAATTATAGTTTGTTTAATATATAGATGTAGGAGAGAACACTAGAATAATTCTCAATGGATATTTCTAACCCATCAGTATATAATGTTATTAAACTTTTCTGCTGCTTTATGTTGTATTTTATTAATACTAAAGGTGCAGTTTAAACCAATCCTTTTAGAAATATGCCTGCACTTCCATGGAGGCAAAAATTTCACTGCAGTCTTTGCCTTTTTCCGTTTAGTTTGTCCAGCTGCCCTGAGTTTATTTGACATTTATTGTCTGCTTCTATATACCTGTTATATTTTGAACTACCCTGTAATTCACAAATTCTTTAGACATAGTAATTATTCTCACTGTGCTACATATATAAATTGTTGGTTAGAAAATAACTTGGATTGTCAATTATTGATTATTTTACATATTGAAAGTAACCTTCCTTGATTGTCTACCTCATACAGTATAGTTATCAATTTCCTTAATTATGTTCATTAACTTCAAAACTCACAACTTGTTTCATAAGGATGCCATATTATATTTTACTACCTAGTTGGGACTGATGCCTTTGTAGCTGACATAAAACAAAATTATTCTTTGTAAGCCAAAGTCTGTGAGAGCTCCATTACAAAGCTATTTCTTCATTTTATTCGAATTTCTCATGTCCTTCTGATCTAGCAGAGTATAAACCTTTGTAAGTCAGTCACAATGATATGTTAATCAGATTTATCTCTGATTAGCACATCAAGCTATTCTTTCTTTCAGATTTCAATTATTTAATCGCTGTCTTTTAGACAAAATATACTTTCTGAACTTATTGATGTAACTAAGAATATTAATCTTGTAGCAAGCCACTGTCGTCATTATGATGATTTCAAGACTATTCAGCTACACTGGACTTTTTCCCCTTCTCTTCAGATGTGTAAATCCAGTCATTTTTGTGTTTTTATATATTATGTGTGATAGTCAAAACTTCAACTTTTCAAAATCTTATCTTTGAAATACAGGTATACAGAGAAAGAGAGAACGGGATGGAGGTTGAGAAATCCCAGACATGGATGTGCACAATAGCCAAGTGAGGTACTCTGCAGCTGGGAATCCAGGATGCTAACCATGACTGTGTACGTAACAGGGATCTAACTGAGCAGTCACATGATGCCTCCCACAATGTAACATTTATGGGGAGTTGGAATTGGGAAAGTGATAGACTCAAACCCAGATATTTTAATATGAAATGCCAATAGAGGCCTAACCACGACACCAAATGCCTCCACATTCAACTTTGCAGGACTTGAATTATGTACCTGGGATTTATGTATAGGCTCTTAATTACTACTAACAAATTACTAATGCTGAATCCTATATAATAGAGTAAAGAAAATCAGTACCAATTTAAAACAATGAATGACTTTGCTACCATTTTAAATTGTCTTAATTTTTCTGTGTAAATCAAGGTTGAGTGCAAAAATGGGCTTCAGACACTTATACACAATGTTAGGCAACAGACTAACTATGTGTCATGTAGCCTATAAATGCTAGTTTTAGTATTTTAAAGGTGTTTATGTCAGAAGCAATAGTGGAAAAGAGGGAGGGAATGTTTGCATTGGTCATCTTTCAAGCCCAGTTCTCAGATCTGCAACTGTGCTTTAAGGAGTTCAAGGAAAAACAGAAAATAAATTTTATCACTTTCCATCTTCTGGATTATTCTATTTCATTATTCTATTTCATAAAGCCTAACATGTAAAATATGCCCAAAGCATCCAGTGAAATTCTGATACTCTTAGATTCAATGGCTTTTGTTCATGGGCAGGTACCACATTTGTATAGTGGTCAATGTTTATAATGTCTCCAGAAGATGCAATAGAACCCTTGAGATTTCCCAGATGACAGACTGACATGAAATACTGGAGTGAGAGACTTTTCACAGTAAGTATTTGTTGTGTTTCCACAACAACTTTGAACATAATTGGATAAAAATTTTGGAGCCTAAAGACAAGATATGAATAAATTCAGCAGGAACCAGCAATATTTGAGTGTTGCTGTTAACATAATAGGTATTTCTTCACAGGCAATCAGAGACAGAGGAATCTAGAGTTCAATCATTTCTTAATAAAATATGTGTTTAAGTTAGAATAAATATTCAATATTATTATTTATTCTTCCAAGTAATATCTCAGGCCAGCCTCTATACTCACTAAAATACATCATGTATTTTTCATGAATATAAGGCTGGCTGACACTCATTCATTAATTCCTTAAGAATAGGGCTCACACTCTATACACCTTTGTTTCAGCTGTTAAAATATGGTATATGTTCAATAAATCTTTTTATTAAAATATTAAATGCATTACATATTTTTAAAAGTTGATTTATTTTATTATTTCATGATACTATTCAATAGATACTGGAATTTCCCTTCAACCATCCCAAAGTTACTACCCACCACAATAATTGCCCCATTTCATTGCAATAGCATACTCCTTCATAATCAGTCATAAGGACATTGTTCTGCTGTTTAAGCACATACATTTTTAATGCTCCTTATAATGTGATATTTCAAGTTCATTCAGTATGTCTCTATTTTTAAAAGAACATTCTGTATCTTTTCCTTGTCCCATTTTCCATAGAATGTTAGACAAAGATATCCCAAAAAATAGCAACACATAAGTTCAAATCATTTTATGTCTTACACACCGTAAGTTGATGACATTGCAGACATGTGAGAAAACGTGTCAGAACCGTAACAGTGGAGACTGGGCTGCCAAAAGTGCACAGCTTATATTTGAACTTCAAGAGTTGTACGCCATGACATACTCCATGAACTCATATTCATCACAGGCAAATATAAATACACCTTGCAGGAATTAAAATGCAGACAGAATGACGGAAGAGAAAACTGTAAGCCTCAGCTTTCACTTTTAATTGTTTGATACGTATTGATGATTGGCTCCCACTTGTTTATTTCTGACGTGGGGATCCGTGTAATACACTTCTCTCACATGCTTAAAACTGCAACACGTCCATGTGCTCAGACCTGCAGTTTCCCATTCATGTCCACATTGCTCTTCCACTTTTCTTCCACAAACAAAACACCTTTCTCTCATTTTGTTTTCTTTTTTCTAAGCTAAGGAGTGTTTAAACAGCTAGTAAGAATGTTGAAAGTCTCCAAAGCAACATCTCAAAGAAGCATCTTCTCTGTAAGCTACCTTTTCAAGCCAGAAAACAGTTGAAGGAACTCAAAGTCTGATGAAAATCCCAGCGAAACAATTATATTCTTCATTTTTATGGAAAAAGTGAGAAAAACATTTATATGTAAAGATGACAAATATGTTGCCTGTGGTTTATAAAACTTTTTGTGTGTGGATAATTTCTTCAAATAATCAAGCAATCATTTGATGCTATTTTATTCTCTGATGAATACTTATTTAGGAACTTACAATTTATAATGTTATGTCATATATCTCAGCAAAGTGTTAATTAAATTCAAAAAGAAATATCTAAAAAAATGCCATAAATCCTGCAATTGTGATAAAACAGTGGTTCTAATAAAAATAACAGCTAATTCAGGGTTCAAAAAAATAATAATGAATTCAAGGAGACGACATTAGGAGTGGTGTTTGCAGTACTGAAGAAAAATTATACAAGCTTGTTGCTTAAATTGTTCAACCATGTGAGGAAATAACTACTGGTAAAAGCAAGGGCAAACTGATATAAATTTCCCTATAACATATATATTATATAAATTATATATGTAATATAATATTTTATTACATTATGTCATATGTAATGATTCACATACTTTTATTTAAGTAGCATCTAATTTATTGAAGCTAATGTAGTCTATATAGTTTTTAGAGATAGATGTTAAATTTTTTCCACTTTCCAACATATTTGATCTGTATTGTAGCTGTACTAACATTTTTAAAATAGAAATACTTCCTGGTTTTATGACATTCAGCCCTAATGATAGAAATTATACTATTAACTTTGTCTTGTAAAAAATGTGTTATCTGATACAGGCAAAAATCATACAAAAATTTAATTCAGGTATATAAACATTGAGATAAATGGTATTCAAGCTTTAATCCCATTATACACTGCCAACATTGCCTCACATATGTGCCATGTTCCAAATATGACACAGACAAATTTTAAGAATGAATTTGAAGAAAGGCAAATCCTGGAAATCCAATAAGTAAAATGCTTCACTACATTCTCATAATTGTCAGTAATTCAAGACTGCAGAGTCAAGTCAATAAAAAGACAAAAAGAAAAAAGAAAAACTAAACAATGAATATTTTGAAAAGATAATAGATAATAAACTTATGTGGAGGTCTACGTGAAAAATAAATAATTTCTTTTTAAGTTAAAGGTGTTGTCTTAAAAAAAAAATAAATTGTGATTTCAGAACCCTGATGCCATCAAAGTGTAACTCTAGGTGAACTTCACCATGGCTTTCTGGTCAATGCGGTCAATAATCCTACAGTAAGATCACCAGGCACCCAGGCGTGCATGAAGGACAAGGCAGAGCGGGATCTTCCACATGTGACCTATGCAGTTGCCCAGGGCCTTTACCTAGAAGGGCCCTCTGCTCGGGCACTTTGAAATCAGTAGCTATTTTTGCATGAGGGGTCCAACATTTTTGTTTTACAAAGGACACAATAGATTCTGTAACCTTGCTTGGGCCATGAAGAGAGCACTTGGGTCTTTGCTAAATAAAGTCTCTTGATTTCTTACATCATAGGGTGTGTCTCTGCTGCATTGCCAGCTAAGTCTCCCACCTTCCAAGTTGCTGATAGCAAAGTTTAAGAACACTATGTACTATGTTCCCTGGGAGACTAGAAAATGAAAAATGAATCAAATACCCTCCCTTCCTCTTTGCTTTGAGAACGATTTGAGAACTGATGTCTGCATATGATCATGGAAGTCTTCTGTGACAGGCAACTAGCTATGCATTCTCATGGAATGGTAGATTTGGTGACATACACAAATTTAGCTTAAAACCATAACTGACTTGATAATTCTAGAATCAAGAAACACCTCATTGTATGAAAGCATGAGCGTTCCCGTGAACGGAGTACAGTTCAGCTGGCTTTCTAGGGAAGGGAGGGATATGAAAAGTAAACGCAGAGTCAAAACAGGTTGGTTGATTCAAAATTGCTTTCCGTGTAAAAGTTAATGCACGGGAACTTGCTAAAATTGGATTTTCGGGGAAGTATAGCTGTTATCCCTCCGACCTAATTTCACAGAGTCTCAGATAAAGAATGTCCTGTATCTTGGTGACATGGAAGCAAAGGTTTAATATCTGTCTCTGCCTCTGTGTGTCTCTTCCCCTGTCTCTGTGCAATTATACCTATCAGATCAATCAAAACTAAATGTCCATCAGGGCCAGGCATTCAGACATTTGTCTAAATAATAGGCTTATTTTGATATTTTAAGCGTTTTGTTTTGTTTTGCTTTTGAAATGGCAGATGAGATTTAAAGAGAGGAGAGACAAAAATCTGCCATCCACTAATTCCCAAAGTGACCACAATTAACAGTGCTGAGCCAATTTGAAGCCAGAAGCCAGGAACTTCTTCCAGGTTTCCTGTATAGGTGCAGGGTCCCAAGGCTTTGGGGTGTCCTCGACTATTTTCCCAGGCCACAAGCAGGAACTGATGGGAAGTTGGGCAGCTGGCATGTGAAGTGGCAGCACTCCTATGAGATCCTGGTGCTTGCAAGGTAAGGATTTCATCCCTGAGGCCATTCTTTTTTTTCCCATATGGTATAAATAGTTAATGACAATTTACCATGTTAAGGAATTTAAATTTATTAAATTATTAAACTAAAAAAATCAGTTCATGAAACAATTTGAACATCAATTTGAAAAGTATGTATAGAGTGGGTCTTTTTGGAATTTGGCTTTGCTTTAAAGGCCCTCATCAGTGTACACTTCTTGGGTTTGAGTCCAAGCTCTACTGCTTTTTCTTTTTTACAATTTTTAAATGTTCTTAAAAGACCCATTTGTTTGTTATAAATTGTATGGTACAATTCTATAGGGGCTGGGATTCTCCCTCGCTCCTCTGCCTGAATTTCCCCATATTGTTACAATAGTGTAGTCCTTCATAAGGAGTCATGATTCCATCAGTCTCTTATTTAAGTGTGCCCTGACATTGCTGGTGCAGACAATGTCAGACAGTAGAGCATCCCATTGTCTAGATATGTCCAACAACTTCATTATGAGTCCATCTTTGATGTAAAAGTAGAGATGCATATTGCATTGTATCTTCACATCTGGATATGATAGATTCTGTTATGCCATCAGTATACATCCCTGTAAATGAGCAGCCATGAAACAAAGTCAACAATAGATATGAATTTAAAACAACAACAACAAAAAGTTACAGCACATAGAGTCAAGAAAGCATGCTGCAGAATAACCAACTCATGGGTGATGAAAAGAAAACACCAAAGCCTCTTAAGTAAAATTATGTCACTGTGCAATCCATGAAGCAGTGATGAATTCGACAAGAAAAAAGAAACCATTTAGTTTTTATTTGAAAGGCAGAGTTGCAGAGGGAAAAGGCGGGAGAGAGATCTTTCACTCACTAATGGCCACCATGGCTTAGGCTGGGTCCATGAAAAATGAGAAGCCGGGGACTTACTCTGGGTCTCCCTCATGGGTGCAGGAATTTGAGCATTCTCAATCATCAGCAGGGAGTTGAGCGAGAGGTGGGTCTTCTGGAGACAGAACTTGTACACATACGGATGCTGACATCACAGGCAGAAGAGGTATGTAGTTGATTCCTTGCCGTGGTGTTGGCCCCCCAAACTCCAATTCTGATCCCAGCTTCCTGCTAGTAATATGTTCCTGGGAGGCATCAGGTACATGGGTCGCTGTTATCAACATGGAAGACTCAGGCTGAGATCAGGAATATGGATTTAAATCCAGCCAAGACACAATTATTTGGGGAATGACAAGCAAAATGAATCTGTTTTCCTCTGACTTTCAAATAAATAAATAAATAAATAAATATGCAGATATATTTAAAATCTGCATAACATAGACCCTTGCTTTTCAATGTTCCCTGTACAATAGATTAATAAATAACCTCCCAATTCAATTAATTACATTTTCAACATTTTTACCCTAAATTTCAGTGCTAAAAGGTACTGGCATATTATTTATTTATTGGAATAAGTGGATTTTTGTGGATTTTGTTGAAACTACCAGTAACTTTGAAATAAGCTTGAGTTAAAAAATTTGGAAAAAATTGAACTCCATAGCAGTCAGTACTAAATCAGTTCCACCTGGATGAAGCCCCGAACTTCTATTGGTTTGATTCCCTGATTTAAAGCATCAAGATCTTGTTGCTGTTTTATAATTACTTTATAATGTAGTTCTATAATTATTTTGATCAAAATACCTAATAAATAATAAACATTTGCTTTAAGAAATCATATACTACTTCAATGCATTTTTTTTTTTCAGGAAAAAGATACTAGCTCCAGTTGATCATGGATTGCTCTTAAGTTGATCTCTCAAATAGTCTGGCTAGAGACTTCTGTTTAGTTCCAAATCGCTTTCACTGACTGACCTAATGGTTCTACAGGGATTGTTATAGAATAAATCATATCAAGAGTTGGAGATTAACAATATTTGAAAAACTGAAGTGATTACAGTCATTGTTCCCAATGACCAGTCTCAGTACCAAGAGAACCAAAATGTATGATTTACAGCAGAATATTTAAAAGTCAAACTCAAAACTCCAGGTCTGTGTTTATGTACTTCTATTAGTGAAAGCTAGCAAGAAATGTGATTTAAAATGAATTCTAAGAAAATTAATTTTTAGGCATTAGCTTCTGGGGAACAGAAATGAATTTGGAAAAGTGAAAATGCATAACAAATAGTACATCTGTGGTCACTAATTGTTCCTGTGTCATTTGCATTGATATTTATCTCTCAATAATTGCATCACTGTGCCTCTGCTTAATATTGTACACCAATTCTTCCTTCTAATACTTTCTCAACTTCTCCAAAATCATAAAATCAAGGGTTATATATATACCTGTTAATGATAGTCATGTTTTTGCAGACCAATTTCTTTTGACATCCTGATTTTGAAGGACTAAATCAGAGGTATAGTATCAATGTAGTATTAGGAGAGGGGCAACAAAAGGAATGATTAACAAATACAGAAATGTGTATGGTACATTCATGGACACTATAGTTCTTCTTTTCTTACTGATGCATACTATTAATTTAAACATTCTTCTACCAATTATTTCATATTGTTGTTTCATTCAACACCAGCTTGGATTGACATGATATTTGAGCATGTATAATAACAAAAGTTCATTGTAGAAAAGGAGTCCTATGCCACCTTTGGATTGTGATGCTATGATCTTATCACTTACCTTGAGCACAGTGTTTAAAAATAATCTAGGGAATCAACTGTGGTTCATAAACACTGCATAGAACGGCTGGTTGGAGACAATGTGAACACCTCAATGTTATTTTTACACTCATGTGCAGTGTAAGTGTCTACTCTGTTACGGCAACAACCTACTACCAGTTGGTGGTCCATGTGTCAAAGGATGATTCAATAACAAGGTGTAAAACCAGTTCATGTGCTCAGATTTATGGATATAACACTCAAAGTAGCTTACCCGCAACTAATAAAAAAAAAATCTGTTTTTGAGCTTATGCAACATATTTCTCATAATTCCATTAAAATCAATCCATGACATTATTGGTCCAAGACAAGCAGACATTCACAGAATAAATAATAATCTTCAAATAATTTTTGCAAACTTTTTTTTGCAATAGGTGTGCATTTCTGAACATTACCATAAATAATACAATTCTTTGTAAGTATCTTTATTGGTAAAACTCATGTCAGACTAAATAGAATAGAATATCATTTTCATAATATCTTATAGTAAACATATTTTAAAAATACAAAATACAGTGTTATGATGTATAAAATTTCTTTTAAAAATACATATGCATGTACTTTCAAGCAGAGATAAAGTAAATGCAATAATTGTCAACTATATCTCTTTTTGAGATTTATTTTATTTTTTTTTTATTGGAAAGTCAGATCTGCAGAGAGGAGGAGAGACCAAAAGGAAGATCTTCTGTCCACTGATTTACTTACAAGTGGCTGCAATGGCAGGAACTAATTCAATTCAAATCTAGAAGCCAGGTGGCTCTTGAGGATATCCTATACCAGGGCAGGGTGCCAAGACTTTGAATTATCCTCTACTGCTTTCCCAGGCTACAGCAGGTCAATGAATGGGAAGTTGGGCTGCTGGGATCAGAACCAACACCCATATGGATCCCTGCATGTGCAACACAAGGAGTTTAGCTGCTAAGCTACCATGCTAGACCCTGTCAAGTATATCTTATAGTTATGCTGCTGATTTTTGCTGCTTTTTTTAACTTTAAAAGATTTTCATTTACTTATTTGATAGGAAAAGTGAAAAAGCAAGAAAAGCAAGGAGGGAAAAGAGAGCCAATAATCTTCCATCCACTAGTTAATTCTGCCAAATAGCTGCGATGGACAGATATGGGCCAGACCCAATCCAGATGCCAGGACCTCTAGCATAGGCTTCCTTAGGTTTCAGGGACTACAGTGTTTGGAATATTTTCTCTGCCTTCCCAGGTTATCAGCAAGAAGCTGAATCCTAACAAGGGTAGACCCAGGACTTGACAATGTGCTCTGTAATGGGAGACCAACAGAGCCAATGGATACTAAGCCTGTTACACTACAACTCCAATCCTCTTTTGATGTTTCTATGCTAAATGTTTGCAGATAAAAAAAAAAAAATGGGCCCGCCCCATTTGCCTAGGACTGAAGTTTTCATTTTGCACACACTGGGATTCCACAGGGGAGCAAGTTAATGTCCCAGTTGTCCCACTTCCCATCCAGCTCCTTGCCTGAGGCCTGGGAAAGTAGTCAATGACTTCCCAAAGCCTTGGGAACATGCATCCGAGTGGGAGACCTGGAACATGTGTCTGGCTCCTGGCTTCAGATTGGCTCAGCTAGGGATGTTGCCATCACTGGGGAGTGAATCATTGGATGGAAGATCTTCCTCTCTGGCTCTCCTCCTGACTCTATATCTAACTTTGAAATAATAATAATAATAATAGCAATAAAATATTTTTTAAAAAAGATAATAAGGCACCCTGCTATTCTATTTTGTAGCTAAAAAATAAAGGCAATCAAAGTTTAAATTCTGTCCTGTGCTGTTCATGACAATATCAACTACTAACAGTTAGGTCTTTAGTGTATTCTAATTAATAAGTAGCACAAAAAGCAACAGCAACGCCATATGACTTCAGCATATTATAAATATGCCTTATTCAGATGAGAAAATTGAGAAATGCGAGTATTTAGTAATTTGTTGAAAGTTATAGATACAAAACATCACTGAGGACTCCAGGTCATATATTTTCTTGGTAAGGTAAACTTGAAATTATCAGAAGCAGAAGGGAGAGCTACTGAATGTGTAGTGTGGTTGACAATTCATCAAAAACACAGCATGCTAGAACAAATGAAACAGGTTGACAAGCTATGCTTTTAGTTCATTTAAAAATATGTTGTTTCCAATAGACAATTATAATTTTCAAGTGTCATACTTCAGGATTTCTATGCCAGTTGTGATGACTGCTCAAATGCATTGCCCTTTTAATAAATTTGAGCTTATTTTAAAATATTTAAAAATACAATGTGAGGCATATGGTTAATAATATTGTATTGTATACTTAAAATTTATTGTAGGGATATATAGTAAGTGTTCTCTAAACATTCATGCACACACGGATAATTTTATGAAGTTTAGGTGTTATAATTAACTTCACAGAGAAAGCCATGTCATTATGTATATATATATACAAAAGTATTACGTTGTATGCATTAAGAATATAAAATTTTGTCAATTGAATCTCAGTGTAACTTTTAGGAAAATGAAAACACACAAAAACCGAATCTGGTATATTTGATCTCATTAAATTATTGAGTAGCTGCGATAGGATGCACATCAGAACGTAGGACATTTGTTATATAAACACCTTCTCATGCGCTATTTCTCTAAATCATAATTTGAAGCAATGTTAATAATGACTTCAGCCATGAATTTCTTAACTAATTGTGAAACTTCAGGAGAAAACTCAGAATCTCTGAAGATGCACATATGCAGTTCTGAAAAAAGCAATAGTAATAAACATTTGAACGGTAAAGACAAACGCTGGTGTGTGAAACTTGAGTGTTTATTGGCAAATATCACAGTTGCTAATCCTTGGCTCAAGTCCCACTTTCATCTTGCTCCTGCATAGAAGGTCATCTAACAAAAGGCAACATATGTGGACTTTTTCAACTGGGGTGTTCAAGGTATTACTTTGTGGACCTTGGGCAGTTGACCAGAGCACTGAGGGGGTCTTTGACTGCTAGAACAAATGCTTCCAAGTGGACTGGACTTTGAGGCTGCTTGGGGATTTGTCATATTTTTCCTTATATAAGCCATGAAATAAGCTACTAAATAAGGAACATTGCTTAACTCTAACTGGAATCATGACAAATCCAACTTTAAAGGATTCCACAAATATTCTGTAGAAAATTTGGTGTATTGTGTTATGAACAAATAGTAGAAAGTTTAAGATTATGTACTGGAGATAAAAGCCTCCAGTAAAAGTCACATTTTGAAAACCCAACATAATTTTTATAACATTAATTTTCCATAAATATTTTCTAAAATGTTTCACACACACAAAAATATTCTCCCAAATATATTACTAGGAAAATATGTTACAGAAATCCTGAAATAAATATGTGAAATGAAAATTAAAAGATCTGAGAAAGATTTACTTTTATTTGAAAGGCAGGAAAAACAATCTTCCATCCTTCGGTTTAGTCCCCAGAAGTGGGCCAGTCTGAAGCCAAGAGCCAGGAGCTTCTTCCAGCTCTCCCACATGAGTGCAGAGGCCAAAGCATTTGGACTATTCTCTGCTGCTTTCCCAGGTAATTAGTAAGGAGCTGGAATGGAAGTGAAGTGGCTTGGAATTCAACTGGAGCACACAGGTGATGCTGGAATTGCAAGCAGAGGCTTAGTCTACTGTCCTATGGCTCTGAATTCATATGAGTTTTTTTCAGTTTTTATAAAGTGAATAGGTGGTCTAAAAACTCTAGGAGGATTAAAACTAAATAGTATGTATCTAATTATTAATACGGAACCTTGGGAAATTTTGAAAACTTGTCATATAAAGAGGTGACGTATTTTAACCAAATCTTAGAAAAAGTATCTCCAATATATTATAGGTAGCTTCCAGAGAAATTAATAGATCTAATAACAAAATTATGAAGTGAACAGCAGCTAGAAATCTCCTTAATTTTACAAAGCTACCCATTTAATATAACTGACTTACATGGAATTTACTAATTTACTAATTTACTAATTTACTAATCTGTCTTTTTTCCTTTAACACTGAAGAATGGCTGAATTTATTCTGCAAAATCCAGATGAAACAAACTTTTTAAATAAATAAGATCATTCCAATGAAATAGTTATATACTACACTAAATTTTATCCACACTCTCAAACTTTTAAAAGATTTCTTTTGCATTTCTGGAATAGGCATCAGTTAAAACCTGATAGATCTGGAAATAATGCAAGACCCTCAGATGTAATTATAATGGTTAGTGTCTTACATATGTGCCAAAGCGAACCATCAAAAAACAACATTTTTTTTTCCAGAAAACACACAGGGATTCCTGTTATTCTCACCATTCTCTTCCATCTGCTATTCTATTCTGATTATATTTGCTACTTTCTGCGCGACACAATTACACGATCTTCACCCATCTGTTTCAAAATCTGCTCTGATTACTTACCATCTTTGGCCAGCAGGGGGCGATGCAATGCGTCCCAGATTGCAGGCAGTTCCCCAGAAGCACGGGGACAGATTGCTCAAGGCCTGTTGTAACTGCTGGTTTGTTTTTGTTTTGTTTTGTTTTGGTAAAATTGAGATTGTCCAAAAATAAAGTCTTGACCACACGGAGGAAGCTTTGTGACTTCATGGAAGAAATTCAGTTTTCAGCAATCAACACATACTTGGGTTCATCTTAAGTAGTTTTTCTTTCCATGCCTGGATAATTCCATGTTCAGTCCTGTGTGTGTGTGTGTGTGTGTGTGTGTGTGTGTGTGTTTGCTTTTTAGTCTTAAACAGAATGGGGGGTCGGGGGGGGACTTAGCTTGACTATTTCTTGTCACATACAACACCTGGAGAAATAATGCGATTGTGCCAGTGTGCCCTTGCCACCAGCGTCATAAGGGCTGAAGTTGGTTTTATTCCAGTAGGAACTCTTCATCAGCATCACTTTCTCAAGGCTTTCGTGTGTTTCTTCAAACTTATATCTGTTCCCTTACAGACTCATTCCCTGTTATCTGCCTCACGGTCTCTTTTAACATATGCTTTTCTCACTGACCACAGAAAAACACAAAATGGGGGTGGCATTATTTTTTACGTATGGCTTGGTAATATCCAGACTCAAGTCCAGGGTCACGGAGGACTTCTTAAGCAGGTCTTATTTTCAGGACTACACTTCTAGTGCCTGTACATTTAGCAAACATCTTCCTGCAAAAAAAAACAAAAACAAGAACTTGGCCTTTAGGATTCACTGCTGTTTCTTAGTAGTGTCATAGCTCAGCTTTTTACCAGAAGGAATCACAGCATTGCCAGTATTTTATTTTGTTTCTGTATTTTCCAGTGAGAGATGGGCACACATACATTTCTCCTCTAAGTGAAATGAGTTCCTAGTCTTCTGTTTGATTTAATAGCTCCCGAAAGCCTGTCCACTTGTCACTGAAATGCAGATGGACTATGGTTTTATATGAAGCAGGCCAAGCGGGTGCTTTGGGTTGGAGTGAGAAAGGAAGAATGAAAATGCAAATCCCAAGCACAAGACATAAACGTGGGCTATTTTCCTTCACAGAAAGCAAACCGAAAAAGAAATACAGAATTGATATTAGGAGTACATTACAATGAGTCAGGTATTGACTCATTTTTTTTATTGCACTCATTCATTTGAGATCTTCAGAAAAATCAGCAGTGAGGAATTTTTATAAAAATGTCTTTTTTTGAAATAGAGGTATACATTTTTCCCCAAACTAAAAAATTAGAAACAATTAGAAAAAATTAGAAAAATTAGAAAAAATTAGAAAAATTAGAAATAAGGATTGTGCATAATAATTAACTCACATAGAATGAAGAAAACAAATTTGAATATGCCTTGAGAAATTAAAGTATCTGAAAAGCCGGAATTCGAAATGTTTTCAATAAAGTAAGCAAACCTGAATATTTCAGTCTTTTCTCACTTCATTTCATTTCCTACAGAATAATTATCCCTTTCAACCTCTGAACTTCTATGTTTCTGATACATTTAAATATAAAGCAATTATTTTACATAGAAAGCACATCTCAACTAACTGTAGTCTAACCTGAGAAGAACAGAAAATCTACCGGGTTTTATCAAAGAAGCATGTGGTGCTTGGCTCTAATAGTCTCCAAGAAATACATGAAATATTGTAACCTACTCTGCCAGTAGGACACGGAACGGTGTGTTCTTTTTGCTTCATAAAGGCAAGATGATGGATAGAGACAATCTCATTTTCAAATTGTGCCTTTGAACTTTTTGACTATCAAATAAAGGAAATAGGATGAGGGAGGGGATGTCAACAAAATGTTATTTGCAAGCAACTATGAGATGTTCTGAGGTGATCATGATTTAAGTCATAAAGCATGGTGTCCAGGAAAATGTCACTGGCGGTGGCAGAAACATATAGAAATAGATCCCCAGAGGACAAGGACACATCCTCTTCCTCCAATGCGTTTATTCCACGCAGTTTGTGATTGTTTCAATGATCAGCAAATGACCAAAGTTACACAGTGACATTTCAGAAATGCTACAATCCAGAGCTGTTTGCATTTGTTGAAGATATTTTAAATGATGTCCATGATACTGCAAGTTTATTTGGACATTTAATATCCCTATTAAGAGAAATTAACTATCTTTCATCTTTGCATATTAAAGATTTGTAGTTGGTGCCAGATCCATTGCAAAGAGGCTAAATCCAAAATCACATCCCTCATGGACATAGGTTCAAGTTCAAATTACTCCACTTCCAACCCAGCTTTATGCTTATGTGACTTAGGAGAGCTTGAAAGGTGCCCCATGTACATGGTCCCTGGACTTGTGAGACTCTTTCAATTCCTGGTTTCTGTTCAGTTCCAGCCTTGCCAGAAGCTGCTCCTTGGAGACTGAACCAGCCGATGGAAGACCTCTCTCTTCCTTCCTCCTCTCCTTTCTCTGCAAATCTGCTATTTCAAATAATAATGTAAAAAAGCTTTAGAAACAAAATTATCAATCAACAAATTTGAAACATGAAGCTAACAATATTTGCCAGTGTATGTGTGAAATGACTTAAATAGCAGGGAGAACTTAAAACAATACATATTTCGTTAGTAACTTTGTTTTCACTTGTGGCATTTATTTGTAAAATTAGTTGAGCCCATTATTTTTTTAATACAGTCAGGAAATTTTCAACTGCTAAATCCCTGACATAAGCACTAAACACAGAGAATATTGTATATAGAATCCATGCACTGCTTGTTTTCTCAATCCTTCTCTCCCTTTTGACCTGCCCTTTGTCATTTCCTTTGCATCTTTCTGCTTTATTGATGAAAAGTGGCAATGTGATAAATAGAAATATTCTTGAAATTGTATTCAAGGAGAAAAATAATTGGGTTGCATAGGAAATATTTCCACTGAGTTCAGAATATTTCTCCTTTCTATTGAAGTAGAAGTTTCTTCCATATAAAACCATGTTCCATAATAGAAGTTCCATGATGGATATGTGGCAGTATTTCCCCACCGAGATATTCTTAATGAGTTTGAGTTCATGATTTGGCCCATAGGAGAGTTCATCTTTTGTGGGGAGTGTTGAATTTGCCTTTGAGGATTGAATCTGGAGTTGATTCAGAAGGCCAACCTTACCCTCAGGAAGAGAAGACCCAGGAGTCTGGGCTGTATATGTAGAAAGAAACACAATGTAAGGGCCCTGCCAATCTTTCTCTAAACTGGAAAAGGAGTTGAAAGTATCCTCCACTGAACACCAAGTCTTCTGGGTTTTACGTAGGGCTTGTCAATTTCTTGGTTTCTGTCTCCAAAAAATTTTGTAAGGGCTGTCAGAATTTGGCATATGTTATAATGGATCTATTCACATATGATGTCTCATTGTACATCAGGAGATCATTAATAAGGAAAGAATGACAACATAGCTTTTCAACAGAACCCAAACCTACATTTGAGGGGATATTTCTCATATGCATGGAAGCTGTAAGCAGGAAAAAAAAGATCCAGAGAAGGAAAAATTTCTGAAATAGATTTATGAGGTGTATGTTGGAGATATGATTCATTCCTGGCTTATTTCTACAGTCTGATGATTTGAGGCTTTGAGGTCAAATGGATATAGATGTATGACTGAGAGACTCCCTAAATGATGGTTGAACTAAAGCTGGGGCCATTGTCACTTTGTAGGCCCTTGGGAAGTCCAAATCAAGGGACTGTTTCCAAGAGCAGTGTGGTCACTACTTCAACAGACTTTTCAGTTCTAAAGATGAAGGCTCCCATCGCATTAGTGAAATGTTTCTTCACGCGAAAAGTAAAGGAAATTTCTTATCATAGGCATGTGGGTAAAATCTAGCCTGCCAGGGCTCTCCTGGACAATTTATTTTTCTTTGAATTTTGGACAAATGGGAGCTCTGATTTAAAGAATCATTTAAAAAAAAATGTCCATAGGATTTTACCTTGTTTTATACACCTGAGAATGCCCTTTCCCACACACAGGCTCTGGTCCACACACACGTTCCTCCACAGTTAGAAAACATAATGGTATTTTATGTGCCTTCCACTGATGGCAGGAACATGAATCCTTCCTTCTTTTTTTGTTGTTTATTTTTTTAACATTTATTTTATTTTTTTATTGGAAAGTTTGATATACAGAGAGCAGAAAAGACAAAGAGGAAGATTTTCTGCCTATTGATCCACTCCCAAGCAGCTGCAAAGACTGGAGCATGGAGACTCTTCCAGGACTCCCATGAAGGTGCAGTGTCCCAAGGCTTTGGACCATCCTCCACTGCTTTTCCAGGCCACAAACAGGGAGCTGGATGGAAAGCAGGGCCTCCCATACACAAACTGGTGCCCATATAGGGTCCCTGTGCATGCAAGGGGAGGACTTAAGCCACTAGGCTACCGCAGTGGGTCCTAACCTGAGCATTTTAAGTAAAGGTATGTCCCAGATATAATCAGAATCACAGTAATCACTTGAGCAATTGAAAATAAGCAAATAACACTAACTTTTGTAGATCTGCTTTCAGTGCAAACAAAACTCATCAAAAGCACTGGAAAACATAGGAGACTTTCCAAAAGATGATTACAATTTAGTTATCCAGGTCTGTGATGACAGCATAGCAAAATCTTGCTTTAATGGAACTTCATATAACATTAACTTGTGCTCTTACTAGTGGCAAATAAATACACCATTGAAAAAAAGTTAGAAAATGCCAAGCCATGAAAAAATTAAAGAAATGTAAATTGCAGAGAAGGAAATAAAAAATCTACCAGTTGAAATGGGTTAATAGTTAAACCCTCTCTGCTATCAGCTTGGTTGGGGAATCTGGCCATCTTTTGTAGGTGGTCATCTTCCAGCCTTCCTAAGGTCTGAGCTTGCAAGAGGAGAGATGCTAAACAGAAGGAAAGGGTGACCTATGCAGACCTTCCTGCAGTACTCAAATGGGCATTTGGAATCCGGATTCTATCAGCAAGTCTTCAAAAACTTTAAATTACTCTGGAGCCACATTGAGCAGAAGTTTTTCTTTATTCCCAGATTCACTCTAGACTTACCCATAGGAAAGAAAATTGAGACAAAATAAGACCAACATTCCCAGTGTCAAGAGACAAGGAAAGATTTATTAGTTTTGCCACAGCAAGACTATCCTGACTTAACTGACTTACACCGTCCTGCTATTTTTAATTGACAGAAGACTATGTTCAAATTTTCTGAGGGAAAATAAAAAAAAATGAAAAACAGAGGAAGTCTGCATTGATTTCCTTTTCAATGATCCAGGACAATCCTCTCAGAAAAAAAGTTGCAGATTTTTCAGTGTTCTAATTGCTCAGGGTCATAACTCCTGAGCATGCAGAATTAGGATCCCAGACAAGAAACAGTGTGCCAAGCAGACGTACCTAATTGAAAAAAGCCAAGAAAGTTCTTAGCAGCTGGTAACACTCAGTGAAGGAGGTTTACAGATGACTGTGTACAGAGTTTTTAATGTTGTAATAGGGGGTGTTCTCAGGATTGGTCGGAGGAGGCATAAAGGAAGCATTCATCAGATGCCAAGGAGGGATTTGGAGAGATGGACTGATTCAGGAAAGGAGCAAACCTGTGAAGGTTCTGGTCGTGTGCTGCTTGGTTGGCTTCTCTCAGGTCCTTGAGATCCATCCGCAGCTTGTGGAGCGGGCCTTTTGCTGCTGGCTACCCACTTAACCAGGAATCACAACTGTAACCAAGAAAGAGCACCTGTAACAAGAATCTTGCCACACAAACAATATATCAGTTTTTCTTCCTCTAGACCTGAGAAAAAAATTTGTTTGTATTAGCTACTTAATCTGTTAAGGGAACCAGAAATTACTGAGATAATGCTTAAGCAAACCCTCATAAAGCTAGTCTGGAACAACCTGCCACCCAAGAACCCAGAAAATACCATGAAATATCCATAGTTGCCATTGTCCATCATCAAAGACATGTTTAGAGTCATAAATGTTTAGCTCTGATAATTATTAATTAATTATTAATTTTAGTTTTTACATATATGTTACACTAACTGTTCTACATTCACTTCTTATTAAATAATAAACTCAGGTTCCTATCATAGAGGGTTGCAAGATTTCATTAAATATTCAATAGTAGTATAATGTGAAGTTCTTAGCGTAATGGCCAATTCACAATATTTCATTAATTACTAGGTTCAGTTATCACTAGATGAACTGACACAAATAATAGTAAAAGTAATTCAGGCTGAATTATGGGAATATAACCCTAAACTATAATAATAACTCTAAGAAAAATTAATGCATTTGGAAGTGTAAAAACCCACAGCTCATCTTTGTGGAACATATCTGAGAACAAAGGTAAAGTTGTTTGGGAACCGAAATAACATTCTTTTCTGTATGAAAAAAAAAAAACCTCCAAAATGTTATTGGGAAATCAGAATTCAAAGAAAAAATTTATATTTACCCCAAATTTTTAAAAATCAACTAATATATTGACCATAATATGCATTCTAAGTTGTTACAAAACTCTCATACTTGTACTAATAAGATTGTACCAATAGGAAATCTACCGTTTTTAGTCTCCCAGGATTATTGAAGTAACGAATTTCCATTGAATTCCCTAAATTAACAAATAATGCATCTGAAAAGTGTTCCTTTTCCTAAGGCACTACAGTGCAGTTCCCATAACACAGCTTGTACAATTTAAAGGTCAATCTTTAGGAGGTGTAGCACTGAGTGCCAGATCCAAGAATAAGGAAATATAAAACCATAGCTCAATTTGAGACAAAGTTGTTTCTTTACACTTTGTTTCTGAGCACAATGGAGATCATTCAAAAAGATCTGTTTCTTTGATAACAAAGGTCTCCCCCAACCCTAAAAGAATCATGGAAAATTCATACTAGGAAAAGTCAATGCATCATTTTAATTTTTTTTTATTCTTCCAAGTGTTTTATTATTACTAATATTATAGTGAGAGACAAAGAGAGGGAGAGAGTGAAAAAGAAAGAGAGATTGAGCTTCCATCTGCTAGAGTATTCCCCAGCTGGCTGCAATAGCCATTTGGGGACAAAGCCAAGAGGCAGTTAACTTCACTCAGGTCTCGTCTAGGTGACAAGGATCCAGGTCCTGGGACTGTCTTACGTCTTTCCCCAGGTCCATAGCCAGGTACTGGGTGGAAGTGGAACAGCCAAGGCATAAACCAATGCCTCTATGGCACATTGGAATCACAGGCAGAAGCTTTAACTAAATACGTGTCTTTAGCTCCATTATGTGTGCATGTGCATGATTGAAAACGAGCAACACTAACCATCGAAGTATTTATAACAACAACAAAAACACATTCATATTGAAAACTACTAGGAGATGTAGTAATTGGAAATTTTTTAGGAAAATAGAGCCTATGTGGTCACTTTCATTAAGCCATACCATTTTGCTAATGGCTTGAAACTGACTGGGATTCAATTTGAAGCATGAATTTTCATTAACTGAATTAGGTAACCTCTGAATTATCAGGAATAAAATGAAGTGGAGACAGCTTTTGATTTCAAGTATTTTGATATATAGCAAGATAAAAAAAGCTTACAAATGATTGTTACAATTAAACCTGTGCGAAACCAGAAATTCAACAAATGCCTGAATTTATATTAAAATTCTATTAAATTGGCAGTCATTAGGAAAAGATTTTGTGAATGGAATAATGTTTGAAAAGAAACTATTGAGGAAGAGGAAGGCAGGACATAAAGAGACAAGGAGGGGAGAATGGAAAGAAAAAAAAAGAAACAAAAACAGAGCTCTTTAGGTAGAGACAGCATTGTACAGAAGGGGGAAATGCCACATACAAGTTTTGGAAAGACTAACTTGCAGGAAAGGACTGCTTACCTTAAAAAGCACAGCAAATGAAACACTTTTTCTGACGAGTTATTTCAATGATACCTGCTAAAAAATGTTGCTACCAAATAGCAATGATATCTGCTAAAACACTGAAACCTAACCGTTTAATTAAAATACTAACTTTTGAGAATAAGATCCAGATATATAGCATTGAAAGAAGGACAAACTTCCGGGTTCAAATAATCTCAGTGAAATATCATTGACATTTGTCTTCTGCTTCTGAAAGGCCTCTAAGAATTTTGGCTGTTATTAGATTTAATTTTTTTTTTCCTTAAATACTCATGACACACATAATTATATTTAGAAAAAATAACTATTAAATGCAAAGGTATACCACTTATTTGGATTTTCATTTTACTAAAAAAAAATACATGCATGGTATAATCAATGAATAAAATATCAAGAAACACAGGGACAATATTTACATTTATTAAGGTTAAATATGCCATTCAATGTACCATTAGAATTAGGGGGTTCACCATCTCAATCAAAATATTCTTTTGAGCAATCACTAGTCTGTTTCATATTTATTTTCCCCTAATCTAACTATCATGTATCTACCCACCTGTGTGTGTGTGTGTGTGTGTGTGCATGTATAAAATAGTGAATTATACACTTTTTAAATAAATTGGAATAGAAATGTTGTTATTTTCTGAACTTTATGTCTATTACGTTCAAGATACTGATGCTGGTTATATGTTTCATTCAGTTCCGTATTTGCAAGTTTCCTCTCTCATAAGTACTTACCAGTTAAGGTATATGTATTTCTGTTTATAAATATGAGACATTTCCTCTTTTTTTTCTTTTTTGTATTACATTTGATTTTATGACACAGTTTCATAGACGCTAAGATTCCCCCAACCCCTCCCTGTACCCTCCCATTTCCTCTTTAAAAAAAAAAAAGTTTCTACTAGGGGCTACAACAATGGCATGACAGACTAAGCCTCCACCTGCAACGCCAGCATCACATAGCCTGTTTGTGTCCTGGCTGGTTCAGCATAGGATGGCCCAAGACCCTGTATCCACCTGCCAGACCAGGAAAACCTTGCATCCTGTCTTCAGACTGGCCGAGCTCTGGCCATTGCAGCCATCTGGGGAGTAAAACGGGTGATGGAAGAGCTCTCTCTTCTCTCTCTTTGTCTCTGTAACTCTGTCTTTCAACTAAAAATAAAACAAATCTTAATTTTTTTACTAAAATATGTTATTTTTAACATGCTCATGTATCTGATGCATCTGAAAATATCAGAGATAATTTTTGTATGGTACTTGCATAGATAATTGATTTATAGAATTTTATTTTTATATTTAATTTAGCTTAATATTTTCCTGATTTCCTACATTACAGATATCTTTTAGCAAGACACTGTTGTTACAGATTTCAGTAAGAATTCAGTCATTTATAGCATCTTTGAAAACAGTAGATCCTCTTTATTTGGGAATTTTGTACTTCAAACCCACACCATTGACTTTGCAATCATTTGTGAACTGTTGAGAGCTGTGAAAATGCACTGCCTGGTACATATTTTCCCAACTGATGCTTTCAGTTTCAGATCTTATTCCATGAATAAGTGTTTTCTACTTTATAACTTTTGTAATGACAATTGTCACTTAATATGGATATTTAGCCAATCTTTGAAGGCCTGCATAGTGCTGTTAAATATAAGACACGTGATATGCCTAATCCAAAAATATGTGTTCAGGGATGAATAATAGTGGTGCAGACTATAAGCTCAGCATTAACGAACCAGTGTTGTACAGATCTAATAAAGCAAAACCAAACATAAAGCACATTGAACAAGCTTAATCCCGAACGGGTAATACAATCCTGTAACCTCTGAGTAGTCTGTACCTCTATTTTCCATAGGAACAATGGATTACTTGAATAGACTAATTCAGTGTTTAAGGTGACATTGTAAAACGTAACTCTTGTGATTCAGGAAGGCCTGGTATATTTTTAAGATTTGCTTATGTGCTTCCTATATTTCTGTCTCTTAAACTATTGCTGTATCAATGTTACACTTGATAGAAGGTCCACATAACATTTAAAGGACAGTTTCCTCTTCATGTTTTCATTTTTAAATAATATGCATTTTGTTTCTAGTCCTTTGCATTTATGTATAAATTTTCTATTCTCACCTGCAAATCAAAGCCATCCAATCAATTAGCATGACATTGAATATAAATTCGTATTTGAGAAAAGCATGCATTTATGATATTAAAAATTTCGGTAAATGGCCATCACTTATTGATTTGGTTTTGCCTTTTCTAAGCTATCAATAGGAGGCAATGACAAAATCTACAATTGATTGGTAAATCAATCACCCATGTTTGATCATTGTACAATGTAAACAAGCACTGAAATATGACATTACACTGAAAACTTTGTATAATTACCCTGTAAATTAAAACTAATTAAATCTTAAAGAATGCAAAAACTTAGAATTTATAACTTTAGTTTTAATTATTGAGGATGTTGTTTATTTGGAAGGCAGAAACACAAAGGTAAACTGAGATCTCCATTGCTAGTTCACTCACCAAGTGTATACAGTAAAGCTGTGGGGGCATGAGGTCAAACCAAGAGTTGGGAACTCAACTTAGGCCTTCTACATCAGTGGCAGGAACTCCACTGTTGGAGTTATCACCTGTTGCCTCCTAGCAGGTACATTAGCAGGAAGTTGGAATCCATAGGAGAATTGGTGCTTAAATTAGGCAGTCTGAAATATGATTTGAACCTTCAAATTCCCACCTTCCCTTAAATTTTGGTTTAGACTTTGTGTATATTAATATTGCAGATTTTCTGAAATCTTTTTCTCCCCAATATTTTAAACTTAGTTTTATTCTGAATTTTTTTATGGAGACAAATGTATCAATGTAGCATTTCCTCACTATGGCAGTTTTGTTTTTCCTGCTTTCTGTTTAATGTCTCTGTCTTTATATTTTCTATTTTACTGTCTCGGCATGTATTACAGTGATACAGGGCTATTTATCATCCTTATCTAATTCTTGATTTCATAAAACTATTTCTAACATTTTTCTTACAAAACACTATGGATTCTTTTTTTGTTTGCTTGCTTTTTGTTTCTATAGATACACATCAGCTTTAACAGCATAGCTACAAAAATTCAAAATAAGAGTTCTAGCATGAATACCAGTTAAATATCATCTAAAGCCTTTTTGTTGCATTTGTTAGAAAACTATGTGTTTAATTTTGTTTTCTCCCTAAGTGCTGTAAAGGTCCGTTCTGCCTCATTATGTATCTATGCACATAGTGCAGTGTATGCCTTTTGCTATGTTTTTTCCTATGTTGTGTATGTCAATAATTACTTTATTTTTTAAATCCGCATTCACTAGAGGAAAAAAAAAAAAACTACCTGCTTGCCTCATAGAGGCTTCAGAGGCTTTAGGATACAGATTTTGTTCCATTTCTTTTTTTTTTGCTCTTGTACTTTGTGGATAAATATGATAAACTAAACTAATACTCCGTCTTCCTCTTTTATGTTACATAGTTTCTATTTGCTATATTTGTGCAAAATATTTCAGTAAATTTTCTGGAAACCTCCCATCTTCTGCTATTCTTAGGTCTCCATATCTATCTATCTATCTATCTATCTATCTATTTCTTTAATTCTATTTTTAATATAGCATCTTAAATCAGCTGATTCATCTTTATGTTGACTTTTTGCATACATAACTTTTGCTAAAATATCATATTTGACTGCTGCTTGACACATATTTGTGTGCTCATTCGGGTCTGTCATTCAAAGGTTTAGCTTCAGACATGATGTTGAACTTAATTTGCACAACAGGAGTTTTATGTTTCTTTGAAGATGCATGTGATTGGTAATTAGGTGATCCTGACCATAGAAAAGGGTATCTACAAAATAATCGCATGGTCCTTCTTAGGCAGCGTGTGTGAGGATGACCAGGTGGCTCATCTCCAGGGAGGCAAAGCTTGGCTGCAGCGTGTGTGGAGTGCCCAGAACCTGCTTGGCTCAATTGCGTGGCGAGTGGCTGGGCAGCTTTGCCCGAAGGGAGGCAGGACGTGGTGGGGATTTAGCCAAGCAAAACCCACAGGCCACCAGGCAGCTTGTTCTAGAGCCTTGTCGGTGTGTGCGTGCAGGAACCCGAGAGCTCACACCCAGCTGATGAAGAACCGCTAAGGGAATACCATTGAGAAAGCCACTGCACTTGCAAGTAAACAAGGGGTCTGAGACCCAGCGGTTTGGCGGGAGGGCCTGCAGGATCTTTAAGTGGCAAACATGTGGTAGACCTGAGCTGGGGTAGTTAGCATTGACCACCACTGAACACCATCTATTGGGACGCAGTAAAGCTAACACTGGGGGCCTACCTGGCATGGTTAGATTATAGTAGCCACCAGTGAGAGGCTTACCCCTATGGAACTATAATCTCTTCTAGCACATGCAATATCTGTGGCTGAGAATAGGCCTGCCTGGAAAGCGAAGGGGATGACTTCGCTGGGTTGAGGCTTCCCACTGGTGAACACCAGGGTTGGAATTAGAGTAGTGGAACTGGGCTGGACATGGTTACGGTCTCCATCAGCATGGGCATGTACTGCGTCTGGGAAGAGCCAGATTTGGGCTAGACTTCAGCATCCGTTGTTGTTCCTGAGAGCAAGGGTGGGTGTAGAATGTGCTGAGCTAGTTTCTGGCCCCCTTGAACCATGTAGAGCTGTGTCTGGGATTGGACCAAATGTGGCTGAGCTGTAACACCCAACAGTAAAAACCTGAATGGATGTGGGCCAGTTGGGCAAAGACTCTATTCCTGCCAGTACAAGAGGTGGACTAAGTCAGCTTCGCCAAAGACCCAGCAGTGTTTGCAGCATATGACACTGGAGGATTTGATAGGGAAGTTTGGTGAACTCCTTTGTCAGCATGGAATCCCTGCAGGTGAACACAAGTACCAAGGCAAGGAGCAGCCCAGTTCAGGCAGTTACAGTATTAGCTGTCATATATGTGTGCCAGGTCTGGTGGCAGGCTATGCTGTGCCAGTTCATAACATTTTCTGGCAGATATGAGAACCAGTATGGGTTGCAGGGCCAGCCAGGTTGGGCTGCAACACCAGGCAGTTCACGTTAGCAATGCTTAGGAGTGCAAAGCCAATCTGTGCAAGATGGGTGCCCGATCTGTCAGCCGATGGGTAGAGGGCTGTCCAGTAGGGACCTGGTCATCTGATCTGGGTCCTTGGGCCCACCTTCTGATCGATGAGTCCTGAGGGTGGGAAGTTTGGCAGGGCTTGAATCAGTCAATGGCCTGGAGTACCAATGGCATCAGGGGAACCTTGCTGTCTGTACAAGGTCAATGTCTGGCAATGACATAGGTGGGAGTAGATGGGGACTTGGAGTCTCAAACTCTGGAGTGCATGTGTCAGAGCTGGGCATCCTCAGAGGGAAAACAGAGCAGAGGATGACTGGCCCAGAAGTTATGAAGCCTTCACAAGACACATGGTACCATAGCAGAGGAAGGAGGACAGAAAAAAGTGGACAACTCTTCAAGCAAAATGATAACAGCAAATATCTGAGCGAATGGAGACTGTAAGTTCAACTATGTCAATCAGTAGATATATGAAGGTGTTCTTCACACTTATATCAGGGAAATCAACAGCATTTCAAACCTAGCAAAATACTTGGGTAGAACCCTTAGGGCATGTGCCATATCAGGGACCCTGGTTTGATAGCAGGTGGTTGCTCTCCTTCACTCGACACTGTGATGGTTGGAAGGCTGGGTATGGCTTGCCCCTTTAGATTCCCCTTTCCCCCAGATACAGATAGAAGAAATAGAAAATTTGGAAACGCTAATCACACCCCACTTTTCACTGACCCTCAATCCTTTCCACTCTGATCAATTATCAATTAGTGAATATCACTAAATATAAAAATAACACAATTTGAAAATTTTGAGTTAAGTCAAATTTTTTTAATGTGACAGAAAGCAGGTCTTATGCATGTAATTAAAGTAGGGATATTGAGACGCAGAGATTTTCCTGGATAATCCAGATGCATCATAAATGCAATCAAATGTGTCCGTGTGGTGGAAAGAGTGAAACTTTTAAAAATTGATCTCTTTATCTGTTTTGAAAGCTAGAGTTACAGAGGAAGAGAAAGAAAGAAAGAGACTTCCATCTACTGGAATACCACTAGTACACTTCCCAAAAAGCCACAATAACCAGGGCTGGGGCAGGTCAAAGCAGGAGTAGGAACTTCATCAGTGTGGCAGAAGCTGAAACACTTGAGCCATTTTCGGCTGCCTTTCTCTGCCTTTCCGAGACTATAGTTGGAAAGCTGGACAGGAAGTGGAATGATTGGTACCTAAGTCAGCACCACACTGGGATGCCTGCATTAAAGATAATGAGTTTATGTACCATGCTGCAATGCCGCTCCCAGTGGTGAAACTTTCTTCTCCCAGGAGAAAAAGAGGGCAACCTAACCAAAGAAGACAGATATGGAAATAAGTTTTATATAAGCTACAGTGCACCAGATGCCACCAAAAGCTGGAATGTGACAGAAGTGAATTCTACCCGAATCCTTTAAGAAGGTCTGCATGGTAATTTTGCAAAATGAGTGCAGAATTTCATACCTTAGAGTGCTAGTGTAATATTAAAAATTTGTGAGCATGGATGTGAATTTGGAAAATGTGTAGAATTTAAAAAAAATGCAATATAATTGTTTGTCAGGTAAGATGACAAAAAAAGAGAGGGAGAGACTGGGGCAGGTGGTCATACTTACTGGTTTGTTCCCCAAATGGCCGCAAAGTTCATAGCTGGGCCATAAGTGGCAGGAACTAGGAACTCTGTCCGCAACCCCAGCATCCCATGGTACCAGTCCAAATACTGATCTTCATGGAACATAAATATTAAAGGGGCTTCAGTAAAAACTGATAAGAAATGAGGAATGTGTCATCAGAAACTGAAAGAAAAATGTTCTTTATTATATAGTGATAGAAACTTTTTGAACTTTTTCCTTCATTTCTGTAGAAGGGAGAATTTATGAGAAATATTTAGCTGCTGACATGATTAAGGGAAATGTTGAAAATGTGGCCTGGTTTCTTCTCACTGCTTACAGTAAAATGTAACAGGAAAGATAAATGGGGGTATGAGCTGTCAAATAAGAATGAGCAGGCACTTGATGAATTGATGTTTTCAAACTATACAAGTTGAAAACGATGTTAAAATTAGAAGATTGACTGTTCAGAAAGCTTTTGTTGTTGTTAAAGAATGTTAAATATGTGGCTGGACAACATTTTCCTAGGGCTGAAAAACCGGGCCTATTGATCATGGTTCTACTCAACCTTCTGAGAAGCAGCCCAGAATACAGATGGTTTTATCCAAGCAAGTTCCCAGAGAACCTATGGAACCTGTGATGAGTGAGCACAAAGTTTAAGAAAACACTGTTTTTTAAAAAATGCAGACAACCAGAACTGAAACTTTGAAAGAAATAAAGACTGCCATTAGATTTTCCCAAAAAGGAAAATATTGTGGGCCAGCATCGGCCTTTAAGGAAAAAAGAAGCCAGGCCCAGCATAGTGGCCTAGTGGCTGAAGTCCTCAACTTGCACATGTCAGGATCTCATGTGGACGGTGGTTCGAATCTCAGTGTCCCATTTCCCACCCAGCTCCCTGCCTGTGGCCTGAGAAAGCAGTTGAGGACGGCCCAAAGCCTTGGGACCCTGCACCCGTGTGGGAAAACTGGAGGAATCTCCAGACTCCTGGCTTCTGATAGAATTAGATTCACCATTGCAGCTGTTTGGGGAGTGAATCAAAGAACAGAAATTCTTCCTCTCCGTCTCTCCTTCACTCTGTATGTCTGACTTCCAACAATAAATAAATAAATTAATATAAATAAAAAAGAAGAAGAAGAAAAGAACCCTTCTAGTGTCAAGGTCATGGGCTCAGAGTATGTAGCCATGATCTCCAGGCAACTATGATTGACAGGTCCTGACACTGACTGGATTTAACCTTGCTGAAATACTTGATAGCAGTGACCGTTTTTCTGTTTTCTATATTGTTTTAATTGTGGTGGCAATATAAATAAATGTTGTACTGTGTCCAATAGGATAACTTGTTTTCTAATTCACCAGGTCCACAGGACGGGGCAACATTTTTACCAGAACAGATCACACTTAGACTATCCATGCCATCTTATTTTTATCATTCAAATAATGAGATTTGGAACTTTCGAGCTGAAAAGATTGGGGTGAGAATTAACTTTGGCCATGCTTTAGTGAATGAGTTGACATGTTTGAACATCTTGGGGAAATGCGTATCTATTGGTTTTGTGGAGCTTCAAGGGCCCAGAATGTAGATTTCAGTAGCTTCAAAGCAGCCACCATCACTTGACACCTGTGTCTTGATGAATAGACTCTATGGATGTTATTTGAAATGGAATCAAGAAGAGTATTGGATGCTTTGATTCCCAAGAAGAATATTGGATGACTGAATACTAAGATGGATGGATTGATTTCCAAAGAAAACCTGCATTTCATATTATAGAAAAGAAAAGGGGTGATTTGAAACACACAAGGAGGTAGCTGTGATGGATTCCTCCCTAAAGTCTCTAGAGCAAGTATGCCTCAGTTGACACCAGGATTTCATTCCAATGTTATTAATTTCACACTTCTGACTTGAAGAACCATAAGTGGATTCAATTGTTTCCAGCCACCAGTTACCAGTAATATGTGACAGTAGTAAAAAGACCAAATCCACCTTACAATGTCTAGGATACAAGTTTTAAATTGGAGTATAAAATTTCTAATTACCACAATTTGCAAAACACAAGATATAGGCTTTAAGTCCATTAGAAAAATATGATGATTTCCAAATATCTAAATTAGGTGAATTTATTGTCAGAATGCTGAAATGTAAAATTTCCTCATTAAGTTCAGCTTTTTTTTTTCCTCCTGGGAAATCATCTTTCACTTTAAAAAAGTTCAGCAATGAATTTAAAACAAGATTTACTGGAATTAATGTGTTTTCTATGATATAATATTTCAACACATCTCAATCAGAATTGCAAGGAGTTTGAAAATTTTCACTGACAATTTCCTTCTTCACTTAATAAAAGGAAAATAACTTATTTCCAGTATAGTTCAGTATTTTAAGAATATTATAATTTCAGAGTTCCTATTTTTCCAGCAAATAAATGTTTCTCTAACACCAAATTTTTATATTATAAATTTGGAGGTGAAGCTTAATTTGTCCATATAGTCATATACAAAAAAAAAAAAAAAAACTGATGTGTAACTTAAAAAAATATGCATTGAATTGGCAACTGTATAAATAATCTCAGTAAAAATAATTGAGGAAAATTGTATCAATTAAAATGCTATTTTATGGAGTGCTTAGATATTAAAAATACATTTTCCTTTTTTAAAGATTATTTATTTATTTACTTATTTGTTTATTTATTTATTGGAAAGGCAAATATATACACAGGAGGAGAGAGAGAGGAAAATCTTCTGGTTTGTGATTCATTCTCTAAGTGGCTGCAACAGCTAGAGTTGCACTGATCCAAAGCCAGGAGCCAAGAGCTTCTTTTGGATCTCCCACACTGATGTGGGGTCTCAAGGGTTTGGGCCATTCACTCTCCAAGTGACTGCAACAACCAGAGCTGTACTGATCTGAAGCCAGGTGCCAGGAGTGTCTTTCAGGTCTGCCACATTGGTGCAAGGTCCCAAGGCTTTGTGCCGTCCTCGACTGCTTTCCCAGGCCACAAGCTGGGAGCTGGAGGAGAAGCAGGGCGTTGGGACAAGAACTGTCACCCACATGGGTTCCTGATGAATGCAAGGGCAGGACTTTAGCTGCAAGTATATCTCTCTGGGTCTTTCTGTTGGCTTTAGTACATGAACTAACTAAGGAATTATGTCAAAAAATGTTTTAATTATTATCTGTTTAATTATTTGTAATGCAAGTAAAGCATAAAATGAAGTATGAAATAGATAATGTATTTGAGCTTACTTTCAGGAGCTTGTGATTTGATGTGGTGATTGAAGTCATTGCCAGCAATACAGGCAATTCCATATGAGTGCTAGCTCATATCCCAGCTACCTCACTTCTGATCCAGCACCTTGTTCCTGGCCTAGGAGAAACAGCACAAGGTAATCTGAGTGTTTGGGCCCGACCACCCACTTGGGAAACCTAGAGGAACCTACTGACTACGGGATCTTGACTGTAACCTCTGCCAACTCAAGACATTGTGGTCATCTGAGGGGGGAGCCAGTTGATGAAAGATTCTCTTTCTTCCTTCCAATATCTATGTACCTCTAACTTTTAAACAATTAAATCAAATTTTAAAAAAGCAAAATAACATTCTTGGAGTGGGGAAGGAACTTAGAATTAAGTGTAGCTTTAGCACAGCTTTCTACTATGTTGTATTAAATGGTTTAAAACCCAAATGAACACATCTTTCATGCTTGTTATTATTTTTCACTTAGCTGTGACTATTCTTTCTTTACCATTCATGATTATGGGAATTAGGCAAAGAGTAAAACCAAAAACATAAAAAAGTAACAGTTAAGGATAAAAGTTGCAAGTAACTAATGACTGCGTTCTTTAAACAGCATATATTTTACAAGAATATTTTTATTATAATATAGTTAGCATTTTTGTTTATAGAATGCTACAGAACATCAGTGCAATTATGTGGCTCAAATATATCAGTTTAAGAATGAGAAAACTAAAGCTAAAAAAATTTGTCTTTCTCAGTTTTGAAGCATATTAAGGCAATTTATTTTAAGATAAAGATGTCATGTTAATTTTGCAGATGACAGCAAGAAGAAAAAACATGTTATGATGAATGACAAAATTAATATTCAGGAAGTTGATGGAACTGAAATAATATGTAGAATTTAAGAGGATCTTGTTTAGCAAAGATAAATATAAGTGAATATATAGAGAAGATCTGAACACACAAAAAATTAAGACCTGGTCTAATTGTATCACTTACCAAAAATTTTTTTAAAGATTTATTTTATTTTTATCACAAAGTCAGATATATAGAGAGGAGGAGAGAAAGAGAGGAAGACCTTCCATCTGATGATTCACTCCCCAAGTGCTGTGCCAATCCAGAGCCAGAAGGGCCTCTTTTAGGTCTCCCACACTGGGTGCAGGGTCCCAAGGTTTTGGCCCATCCTTGACTGCTTTCCCAGGCCACAAGCAGGGAGCTGGATGGGAAGTGGAGCTACTAGGATTAGAACCAGTTCGCATACGGGATCCCAGGGCGTTCGAGGCGAGGACTTTAGCTGCTGGTCATTGTGCAGGGCCCCAGAAGGGTTTTTAAAATCTCTTGCTGAATATGAAATAGTGATGACGTCAGGTGGATTTTAAATAGTGAATACATTCACTCACTGAGAGTATCTGATATCAGAAAGAGCCACTGAAAGCCACCTGCATTAACCGTGTCAGTTAGTGTGAATTTCTGGACCCATATTATAAGAGAGACTCTAAGATATTAGTGAACTGTAAGAAAGCATTGTCAAGAATGAGAAAATGGGAAACATAAACGTAATTACAGGCAAAGTAGACAGTTCATATGAGACATATCTTACAGATATAACTTCGAGAAAGATTGTCTAGTAATGGGGAATCCCTGTACCAAACAGTTTTAATTCTTTCCCTTCAGTTAAGAAAGGGTGGGGGTTGGGGGGGAAGAAGAAAGGAAGCAAGGGAGAAAGAAGGAAGGAAACCATTAATGAAATATTTAACAGGGCATAGGTTAAAATTTTTATATCCAACTGTCTAAATTTTGTCTCAGTTTTTCATGATTTGATTTGACATCTTGAAAAGGCCACGATCTATTGGGCTGGCATTGTGACATAGTGATTAAATCCATTGCCTGTGATATTGGCATCACATATAGGCTGGGTTCTACTCTTGATAGCTCCAGTTCATATTCAATTCCCTATGCTTGGCAATGCAGGTACATCAGCATTACTGGGAGATGAGAAAGAAGATTCTGGCTGCTGGCTTCAGAGAAGCCCAGTTTGATCTTTATAGCCATTGTGAAGTGAACCAGTAGATGGAAAATTCTCTCTGTGTGTAAACTTTCCCTTTGCAATAAGTAGATGCATATTTTAAAAGATACAGAAAAAATAATCACCCTTTATAAATAAATAAATCATGGCTTCATTAATAAACTTGTAAAATAAGATAGTCTTCTTATCTAATGTACAGAACTTGAAGAAAGTAAAGTGAAGTCATAGAGACGTTTTATAAAGAGCAAGATTTTAGTAATTTGATTCAATGGCATGTGATGATTCTCTTTAACCCAGTGCAGTAGTGATCTTTGCTTCTAACCCAATTTCACCTGGCCATGGTACTCTAGGAGATTAACCTCTTTGTATAACATGTTGCATGGTGCTTCTTATATTGAAAATAAGAGAATTGCACACTGCATGAGATATTTCCCACTACTGCATTTTAAATAAACTGCTCTTTCAAAAAACAATCCTGGGGCCCGGGGTGATAGCACAGCAGTTAAAGTCCTCGCCTTGAAAGCACCTGGATCCCATATTGGCACCGATTCTAATCCCAGCAGCTCCACTTCCCATCCAGTTCCCTGCTTGTAGCCTGGGAAAGCAGTCGAGGACGGCCCAAAGCTTTGGGAGCCTGCATCTACATGGGAAACCTGGAAGAGTCTCCAGGCTCTTGGCATTTGATTGACTCAACTCCTGCCATTGTAGCCACTTGGGGAGTGAAGCAGCGGACAGAAGATTTTTCTCTTTCCCTCCTCCTGCCTTTATGTCTGCCTTTCCAATGAAATAAATAAATGTTTTGTTTATTTGTTTGTTACAAAAAAAAAAAACAAAAGCAATCCTACTGCTAGGAATTTACCCAGGATTCCCATATCATTCATGTCTAGTTGTTCACCTTTGTTTTGGCAACAAGTGAAGGCAGGTAATAATGTAAACACAACTGGTAAACCAGAGGATAAAATTAATACTGAGGTAAATGTTAACATTTTTTTTTTTAACTAGAAAGAGAAATAGAATCATCCACCACCCTAATGGCTGTAATAACTTGGGATGAGATAAGAGCAAGAGCTTTTTTCTGATTCTGCCACGTGGGTGCAGGGTCAAGAGGACTTGAACCATTCTTTATTGCTTTCCCAGTGTGTAAACAGGGAGCAGAATTGCTGAATTGGAACTGAAGCTGTAGGGACAAGGGCTGCTCCCTTATTGGATGCTGGCAGCACAAGCGGAGGCTTAGCCTACTATGACATGGCAATATACAGATATCTATATCTATATCTAATCTATATCTATATCTAATCTATATCTATTCCTATACCTGTATCTATACACACACACACACACACACATATGATCATTTCATTTTATTTTTGTTGGAAATGCAGATCACATTTACACAGAGAAGATAAAAGGATCTTCCATCTACTAGTTCACCCCCCATATGTCCACAATGCCCAGAACTAAGAAGATCTAAAGTAAGGAGTTTTGTTTGTGTTTCCATGTGATTGCAGGATCCCAAGGCTTTCAGACAAATTCTATGTTTTCATAGGTCGTATGAATGAAGCTGTATGGGAAGCGGCGCAATTGCAACACAAACTGGTCTTCGAATAGGATTCTGACCCTTGTAATGTGAGCATTTAACTATTGAAGCATCATGACAAGCACCACAAATATTCATTTTTATGATTAATGACAATTTACTCTCCAAAACATATGGATTAATAGATACTCAAATTCATGTAATTTTAAATAGCCAGTAACGACAAATTGAAAGTTTTTCGAAATGATTCTGTGGGACTTTAAATGTCTATAAGACTGACTGAGCTATTATTTGTCATTTGATTTTTTAAGATTTTTAAACTTATTTTTATTGCAAATTCGGATATACAGAGAGAAGGAGAGACAAACTCCCCAAATGTCCACAACAGCTAGAATTAAGCTGAAGCCAGAATTCCAGACCCCAGATCACCCTCTGGGTCTCCCATGTGGGAACAGGGTCCAAAGCAAGGAACTAGGAGCCTCTTCTGAGTCTCCCACATAGGTGTAAAGTCCCAAGGCTTTGGGCCATCTTCCACTACCTTCCCAATCCACAGGGAAGCTGCACTTGCAGACAGGAAACTTCAGTGCCTTTTTTTTTTTTTTTTGAGTTCAGCATTCTTAAATTTATTTTTATTTTTATTTATTTTTTATTGATTACATTGCATTATGTGACACAGTTTTATAGGCACTGGGTTTCCCCCCTCCCAACTGCCGCCCCCCCATGGTGGATTCCTCTACCTTATTGCATTACCACAGTTCAAATTCAGTTGAGATTCTTTCATTGCAAGCATCTACCAAGTATAAAGTCCAGTGTCTTATTGTCCAGATGAGAACTTGATTCAGTGCATTTTTAAAAAGGTAAAAATATGATATGATTTTAAAGGTTATTTATATGTAATCCCTCCCACTTCTATAAGAGTTACTAACTCTGAAAGTTTGACACTTTGTTAAGATTTTCAAATTCACCTAATCCAATCTTACAGCAATCGATTTAGTGTTCTGATGCTGTCTCTACTCAGCTGATAAAGACATTGACTTCTATTGAATAACACCAAAATTCACAGAGCAGATGAGTTTTATGGCACTTCAGTAGAAACCGAGGTCTTCACTTTGCATTTCCTGGAGGGCCAAATGTCCTTTAAGAGACTGAACTTGCAAAATTTTCAATAGCTGACTAAACTCATGAAGCTTTTCCCTATTATGACATCATGTCAGTGAGGAGGGGTTAAAGGTTAATGTTTGCAAGTGATACCGTCAAATCTAGACTATCATTTTTTTTTCAAATCCATGTCCCCACTTAGTAAAAAATACATAAATATAGATTATTTTTATTTCATTTTATTTTAATAATTTATTTTTGTACCTCATTTCATGAAGCATCAAATTAAACACAAATATTATATACAGTTGAAAATAACAGAAAAGTTATAACTGGTTTGTAGGTTAAATAATGTGTACCTGTTATTCTGTTTAAACTTCCAAATTTCATTTAGTAAATACTAAAATCATACATATTTTTAATTCGTTTGTCCTCAAAAATACCTAAATAGATAAATCTTACAACAAGCATATACAAATCTTGAAACGAGACACGACTTTGCCACTGAGCACCATCTCTAGGATCTAGAACACTTTGTAAGTTTTGAACGATGAACTCAATTGTAGTTTTACTTCTTGTATGTTAAGATATGCGAAGAATGATTCAGTTTATCATTAACAAAAATGGAAACTTATGTGTCATTGCAACAAGCATTCAATAGAAAAATGTGGTAAAAGTGTATAAACATCTTGACATTCAAATTTGGAATATGACCTGCAACCTAAGTGTTTGAACTGAACATTACCAGATTTAATTGCCAAGTTAGAGAATAACATTTTCGTTCTTGTTTTAATAATTGTATTCATTTTGCATTTACAAAATATTTTCTTCATAAACAGAATGGATGTAATTAAAGATAACCAAATAGACCTTAACAATCTAATTTTTTTTTAAGATTTGTGTATTTTTATTGGAAAAGTAGATCAGCTTAAATAGAGTAGTAGAGGTAGAGAGAAAGATTTCCATCTGCAATTCATTCCCAGAGTAGAAGCAATAGCCTGAACCGAGCTGATCCAAAGCTAGGAGTCAGGAAGTTCTTCTGGGTCTCCTGCGCAGTATCAGGGTCCCAAGGCTTTGGGTCATCCTCCTCTGCTTTTCCAGGCCACAAGCAGAGAGCTGAACAGGAAGTGGAATAACTGGCATAAGAACGGATGCCCATATGATATTCTTTTGCTTGAATGGGAAAGATTAACCCGTCAAGTCGTTGTGCTGGACCCCAACATGAACTTTCATACAGTAGAGAAATAAGGATTTGAACTTACTGTTCCATGGTTTATTTCTATTAGATTACAGGTTTATATTTTTTATTTTAATAGAGTATTAGTTAATTAATTGGTTTGTTCAATTTAAGAACTAATGATAATGGACTCAATGGTTTTCTAGTTTTAGCGAACCACAACTTGCCATTATTATAAGGCATATCAGACATTGTTTTGTTTTTTTTTAAGTTTTACTTTGTCTGAAAGCCAAGGTGAAAGAAGATGGCTATATATACAGAGAGAAAGTCAGGAAGGGAGAAAGAGAGAGACAGATAAACAGATTGATATTCTCTTAATAAATGCAGTGATTGGGAATGAACCAGACAGAAAACAACCATAGCATCCTACCATACGAATGGCAGAGACCCATGTACACAGACCACCTGTTGCTATTGCAGGTAGACGAGTGGGGAGATGGGTAGGAGAGCAGCACCGACAGAATCATAGACAACAATCAGATAAGGCATGCAAGCATTGCAAGCTGCAGCTGAATCTACAGTGCCACATCACTTGCTTCAGATATAAGAATTTTGGACGAATTAAGTAGTCTTTGAACATGAACACTGGTTTACTGGCTTAATAAGCTTGCTTTTTGAAATAGGAATCAAAAGCATGAATAGTGCATCAAGAACAAGACCTTAATGTGTCTTTCTGTCCCTGCTGGTCACAAAGACTTTACAGTAATTATGATATTCTCTTGAAAGATGTTTAAAATACTGCATCATTCTCATTTCAATTGTTTTGATCACTTAAAAAGAAAAAATCAATGAGGCAGATTTTATCATGTATTTGTAAATGTAGAATTTTACAGAGAATGTATGTCCGGCCGTCATTTTAAAAAGAGAAAATAACAGATTTTGTGAATTCATGTATTTCATGTTTAAATTTCTGTATTAAACTTACAAAATTCTTATATATTTAAAAAGCTATAAAGCAAAGGCAGTCTTATTTTTAATGCATTAGCATTAAAATTAGCATCAGCAAGAATTTTATAGGCTTATTAAAGCTTATAAACGATTACTTCTTTTATACAGTCTTTATGAAACTATTGCAAAAAAGAGGATAAAATACATTTTAAGGCTAAGTATAAATTCAAAATGAAAAATATTGAAGCTCTCATGAATTAAATGATATTGTGCATTTTGCAAACATTTACTAATTTGGGTGGCAATTTATATGTGTATAAATAATAAACATTAAAAGAGTTCAAACCATTCATTACTTTCATTCATGTATGTAATTGTCATGGTTTTTTATTGCAATCCAAAAAGCACAGCTCCTATCTTTTAGTTTTAGTTTGCAAAGGAAAAATATATGCTAGTTAGGATGAAAGTTAAAATCACATAATTAGTAAAGAATGTTCACTTTATGATTTCTATTAAATTAATGTTCAATAATCAAGAAAATTTGATTAATATTGAAAAATAAGCCAAACATTAAGAGATTGGACATAATGTGTAATTCGCCATATTTTTCCTGAGAAAATATCCTTGTTTCCTGGAGTGAAAGTTAAAATGTGTTACAGTATCATTAATGTTTTTTTAATTCAACAAAATTCAGCTCATATTTTCTGACTGGTTACTTAAAACAAGAAACAAATCGAACATAATACAGCAAGTATATAAAGGTTCCTCAAAAGTTCATGAAAATGTATATTATGAAAAACATACAGAGATTTACAAAATTTCAATAAAATAAATTTATCTTTGATTTCAATTTTCATGCAACTGTTTTTAGTTCTGAGAGACTGAGAGGTTTTCTATATTTTAAAATAGGCATCCCATCTGCTAGTGGACGCTACAAATATCTGCAAACAACTTTGGCAAAGTCGGGTCTTACCCAATAGCCCAGAATTCTGTCTAGATATCCCAGGTCGGTAGCTGCAACCCAATGACTTCAGTCTTCTCTGATGTCGCAGCTTTCTAGAGACTGCATCTGCAGGAAACTCTAGACAGGGATCAGAATCACACATTCAGCACACACACACTAATATTTGTTCCAGGTGTGCTAACCACTGGGCTAAGCAGCTAAGCACATGCTCCTTAGCTTAATGATAGTCCCTGCCATACCTAAGAACACAATTTATTTTAGTTTCTATTCCTTTCGTCTAAAATTAAACTACTTCACGCCAGTAAAATCAGAGGCAACTTTTCAGAAGAATTTATATTTTATACTCATACCATTTTCCCTTAGGAATCAGCATTTTATCATTGAATTAATGCTGTTGAGGTGGGATAAAGGAATACATTATTTACACTAGAAAATATAAACTTGAAACACTGACAGAGATCTAGATATTTATTGTTAGTTATTTAAAGAGCCAGAGCTGCTTGAGTTTCTTGTTTTTTTTTTTAATCTCCAATCCTATCACTCCGTATAACTATTTTATTCAAGTACAGCTTTAATTTTACTTAATGTATTTCAAATTAGAGCTTTCAGGAAAGACATGAAGGATGTTATGGATGGCCAATCATTCTATTAAGAACCATAATAAACTGTAATGAAAAATATGATCATTTTACCTTGCAAATAGTGCACACACACACACACACACATATCACTGCATTCGTTTTATACTTAAAACTTCAAAATCTCAATTTTTTATTGCTTAAAAATTTAGGTTCATAGAATCATTATTATAGTGGAGCAGGTAAAGCTACTGCCTACATGCCAGCATCTCATACTGGCTTCTCATACCAGGACTGCATTGTGTCTCTGCTGCTCTCCTTCTAATGCTACTCCCAGCTCTTGCACCTGGATGAGCATGGAGGATAACTCAAATGCTTTGAACTTTGCATCCAGGTGGGGAATCTGTAAGGAGCTCATAACACATGGCTTTGGAACAATCCAGTTCAGGCGGTGTGCTCTCTCTCTGTCTCTCTCTCTCTTTCTCTTTCTCTCTGTCTCTCTCTCTCTTACTCTCACTTTGGATTTCAAATAAAATAACCTTCAAAAGATTAAGTTCACTTTAAATGTTCAAACTTCCTTGTAATTTTGACCCAGCTTCTCAAATTGTTCTTGTCTGTGAATTGTTTAGGAATACCCTCCATACTTTCAAGTAAGAAGGCTGTTTAAATTTTCATGGCTTATTGTTTCATATTAGACATTTCATTTCTTTTTTCTCTCCATAATAGGGAGAAATTGTGCAGTTAAAATATTTATATTTGGAGTTAACAATTGCATGCGTACAAAACAGCACCACCAATAGTTTTCAGTTTGATGCTTTTTATGATAACACACTGTAATTGGATTCAGCAGTAAATCCAAACACAACTCCACAGCATTGATTATCCTAACAGCTCTGTCAAAATTATGCAAGAAGAAGTGAAGCAGTGGCTTGATGAGGTGTACTATGAAATGATTTTAAAATTTGCTTATTGAGCAAAAAGCATTCAGAAGTAGATGGTTTATTTTCAAAAATCTTGGCAATAGTCCTGACATTGTTAACATACATAGGTGTACATTTTTTCATCATGATCTTCATTTGCTTTACGTAAACTTAGGTAAAAAAAAAAATAGAATAACATTCTTCACATATATAGAACATTTTGAAGGCTGCAGTCTTACAAATTGCATTTCCCTTTTTCTTTCTATTTTTATCATACACTAGTTTATGTATAGTGTGAAGATATTATAACTAAAGTACTGAATCTGATTTTCCTTAATTTATCAGGATTATCGATGTTGACTTGATTGGCTCACCCAGCAACTTGTCTGACTGGTTTGGAGCACTTGTGCACATCCCAATTCTTGTAGAAGAGCAATAACTAACAATGTTTAATCCTCTAGAGAGAAACATGTTTCAGAAACTGAGCTAGAAGTCCCTAATACCTCTGCTTGCAAGGGACTGCTGGCTGCTTCCCCAATGCACAATGAGCTTCCAGCCTGGGTTAGGTGCTGTCTCCGTCAAGGTTTTTCCTAAAATCATAAGGGGTGTGCTGCCGTGATGGTATACTCCTGTCAGTAGTTCCTGAGGCATGGCACGTTAGGAGAGACCTTGAGCGACGACAAGGATACAAGAATGTAGGGTACTATGCAAATGAGGACAGGACCCATGGTGGAGACAAGAGACAGTCTAAAGATGGAAAAAAAAAAGTCAATTTTTTCTCAGACTTTAAGAGTGATACACAAATTCAAAAACAATAGTTTTGAAAACCTCAAGATAGCAACTACAAGACCCTTTTGAGTTCATAACCTTGACAATTGAATTGCTTAAAAATCCACAAAAAGCATCACACTAGACAAACAAAACTGTGTCAGATAACAATAAGTGACATTTTCTGGGCCCAGCGCGGTGGCGCAAGTAGTTAAGGTCCTCGCCTTGCACACCTGGGATCCCATATGGACGCCGGTTCTAATACCGGCAGCCCAGCTTCCCATCCAGCTCCCTGCCTGTGGCCTGGGAAAGCAGCAGAGGACGGCCCAAAGCTTTGGGAACCTGCACCCATGTGGGAGACCCGGAAGAGGCTCCTGGCTTCAGATTGGCATAGCATCGGCCGTTGCAGCTCACCTGGGGAGTAAATCATAGGACGGAAGATCTTCCTCTCTGTCTCTCCTCTCTGTATATCCGCTTTTCCAATAAAAGAAATAATAAAATAAATCTTAAAAAGCAAACAATAAGAGACATTTTCTAAGTGATACCTTAGCACAAAAGACAAACAAAATATTCTGTCCGTATTCCATTTATTCAGTTTATTAATAACAGATCATATGCAGCAGGAGTAAATATGAATGCATACCCACTGATTCTCCTGGCTTATAACCCACTGCTTAGTGAGATCTGACTCAAGATATTCCCAAGTCTGGCTTCTCTTTATGTCAAATCACATTTCTTTAAAGCCAAGAAAGACATTTATTTAAACCTTTTATTGTCTACTCCATTAATTTTATTTAGATTATTCTACTAGCTTAATATCTAGCAGTGCGATCTTGAGAGTTGGATTTCAAGAAATTTGTTCTATAGAGACAAACAGAATGAAAATCTCAGACTGTCCAAATTTACATATTTGTTCTTATTTCTGCTGGGGGGAATATTTCTGAGGCCACATACAGTTACAACATCATCTCTATAAATCCATTTTCTCTTCCATGTATTCCTTCATTGAATAATTAGCACATTTCATTACTGTGAGATAGATGTAATGCTTGCACTGACATGTCAGTCCTGGATTTATTCAGTTTATTTCTGTGACATTGCACATTACTTACATACTCTTTGTCTCAGTTTCATCATTCACGTAACATGGATAATTATTTTATTACTTGATAAGTTTGTGAATGAAGTTACTATATGCAAAGTTTTAGAAAAATTGGCATCATAGAACAATATTTAGCAGGGCATATTCAATTGTTATGAAATTAGGTTAACTGTTATATTTTAAGATTTATTTTATTTTTATTGCAAAATCAGACATACAGAGAGGAGGAAAGGTAGAGATGAATATCTTCCATCCGATGGTTCACTCCCAAAGTGATGGCAATGGCTAGTGCTATACCTATCCGAAGCCGGGACTCAGGAAATTCTTCCAGGTCTCCCATGTAGATGCAGGATCCCAAACCTTTGGGCCATCCTTGAATGCTTTCCCAGGCCACAGGCAGGAAGCTGGATGGGAAGTAGAGCTGCTGGGATTAGAACCCGTGCCCATATTGGATCCCAGCACCTTCAAGGTGAGGACTTTCTGCCTCTAGGACACTGTGCTAGGCCCAAAATTAATCTTGTTTTACTGCTGAAACCCATAATCAAAAATTGTTTCAAAAGTATCTTAAAAAAAAAAATGGGGCCCAGCACCATAGCTTACCAGCTAAAGTCCTTGCATTTGTCAGGATCCCATATGGTTGCCAGTTCTAATCTTTATAGCCCAGTTTCCCATTTAACTCCCTGCTTGTGGCTTGGGAAAGCATTCAAGCATGGCATAAAGTCCTGAGACCCTAAACCACAAGGAGGCCTGGAGGAAGAAACTCCAGGCTCTTGGCTTCGCATCCTCTCAGCCAGGGCCATTGAGGCCACTTGGGGGGGTGGTGAATCAGCAGAAGGAAGATCTTTCTCTTTGCCTCTCCTCCTTTCTGTATATACGACTTTACAATAAAAACAAATACATCTAAGTAAATAATTAATAAGTAAATAAAACTTATAGTAGTAAGTTCTCATATAATGTAATGCATACTTCTTTTGGGATTATATGCATGTCAACTGGGAAACAACAGAATCATCTATGTTTATAGGACCAGACATGGTAGCCTAGTCATTAATGTCCTTGCCTTGCATGTGCCACGATCCCATATGGGTACAGGTTCCTGTCCTAGCTGCCCCACTTCCCATCCAGCCAACTGAGTATGTGCTGGGAAAGCAGTAGAGAACAGCCCCAAACCCGCAGATCCTGCACAACTGTGGGAGACCTTGAAGATGGTCCTAGCTCCTGGCTTCAGATTGGCTCAGCTTTGGGTATTACGACTTTTTGGGGAGTGAATCAACCAACCAATGATTTGTCTTTCTCTAGTTCTCTGTAAATCCACCTTTCAAATAAAAATCAATACATCTTTTAAAAATATCTACATATGTAAATCCTTCAGGGGGTGAACTCATCATTGGGTTTTGAATAGTTGGTGAGGATACTGACAGAGGTTTGTTAAAAATAATCATAGGCTAAACTGAAGCCTTTAACTGATTCTACAGAATGCTAACATTTGAGAAGCCTGTTTTCAATAACCATACAGAAACATATATCTATCTCAATTATGACTAAGAACAAGATCAATAAGCATAATTAACCAGTGAACATATGTGAAAAGGAACATATAAGAAACAGTTGATTCATTTTTTTAAAGGTTACCTTTTTCCCAGTAAACCTTTTATATAACATATATGCAAATCACAAGCAAGTGAAAAGTTACAATATACAATCATACATCTTATGCATTATTTTTAAGAAGATATAATGGCTCGGAGTTCACACTGGTTAATAGGGCTTTTAAAAAGATTACATTATTCAAATGACTTGTAATTTAGCTGAAAAGTATCATCTAACCATTTTTTCTTCACCCAAAATGATTGATCTCCTCAATGGTGAATCTCAAAAACATGCTTCGCTATAATTGGAAAGAAAATTTTAAAATTCCATCTTGACCATCAGACTTTCTTCCAGCATTTCATTATTCAGAGCGAGTATTGTCATGAAAATGAATTCATCAATGTAACAGAGATAAATGAGCCAACACAGAACAGACAGAACTGTCTTCCGGTTCTTAGGAGGGAAATTGTCTCATTGCCCTATTATACCAGTGACAGAGTTGTCTGGACTTTATGAACATCTCGTTCCATTTAGTCTTCTTAAAATATTAATGACACAATGATTTAACCTCTAAAGTAGGTTCAAGAAAGTGCTTAGAAAATACTTCCAAAGTTGGAGCCTGAAGACAGAATGAATCAAATTGTCTGAAAAATGAGGGTATTTCATGTTAACAACTAAGTTTATGAAAATATTATTAATATAAACCTAAAAAGTAAGTTAAATAAAATGATTTACTGAATCAAAGTAGTCATAATTTATATGAATAATCAAAAGCAAGATTTAGCTGACAATATAATCAAGGCTTACATCGTCTTACATATTTATATAATACATTATAGAAAATAATTCAGCTTGGAAACAGACTGTGTAAGCCACTCAGGGTCACAAAGTTGAGGAATGGTTGATTGAGCCCTTAGAGATTCGTTTTCATATACAGTCTTAAAAGAGAACACTTACTTTAAATGAACTTGGGTTGGATCCAATAAGCACATTTTGTTAGAAAAACTTTGGCTGCCACAGGGTAGAATGGTCCTTAACAAAGCATGTCAAAAACCATAGACATAAATTCAGACCTGATAGAAACCTTTTTTTTTGTTAAACATTTAAATTAAAGTTATTAAACACTTAAACTATGATGGATTGGATTAATCTATATCCAGCATTGTACAAGAACTCAAACTCCCCAATTAGGCAAAGATTAGTAAATAAATAAAGATTATCCATTTGGAAGGAGTGTTCACAGGCTTACAAGGGACTCTGAGGTGATCACTGTATGAACTGGACACATCAGAAGTGGTACATGGGATGGAGTTTGAGAGAATATTCATAAGAGATGAATTTTGGAGTGGGATGTATCACACATTTCCTTGTCTTTCTTTGAAAGTCTCAGAAATATGACAATGAGGGAGCAAGGAAAGTAGGCATATCAGCCACAGATATAGAAGACAACGTGGACAACGCACAAGTGCTGCAAGAATAAACAGGCGACTTCAGCTGCTCCTGGCTAGTTCCTTCCCTGACTCTATCACGGCAAAGTTGCTTTACTATATCCCAGGTCCTATAGCAAAAGACCATAGGCAAGGTGACTTAAAATAAGTTAAAAATATACGTCTCATAGTTTTGGAGTCTAGGAATTATCTTCCTATCTATCTAAATATCTATCTATCTAAATATCTATTATTTAGCCTTAAAGACAAGGTAACACAGATGGAGAGACAAAGACGAAGAAAGAGAGAAAATCAACTACTGGTTCACTACCAAGATGACTGTAACGGGCTGCAACAGGTCTGGAGCTTTGTCTGAACTTCTATGTGGGTGGCCGTGGCATAAACATTTGAGCTATCTTTTACTCATTTTTTGAGACCTTTAGCACATATTTGGGTCAGAAGTGGGCCAGTAAGGATAGCAATTGGCACCAATGTGGATTGTTAGCACCACAGGCAGTGGCTTTAAGTATAGTACCACATCACCGACCATTCTTGGATTTTAACATAAGATGATTGGCAAATATGATGTCTGCTAAGGGCATATTGACTGAACACAAGTGGCTCTTTTTCTTTTTTAAAATTTTTTTAAAGATTTATTTTTTATTTTTATCACAAAGTCAGATATACAGAGAGGAAGATCTTTTGTCTGATGATTCACTCCCCAAGTGACCACAAGGGCCGGTGCAGCTCCAATCTGAAGTCAGGATCCAGGAACTTCTTCCAAGTCTCCCACACGGGTGCAGGGTCCCAAGGCTTTGGGCCATCCTTGACTGCTTTCCCAGGCCACAGGCAGGGAGCTGGATGGGAATTTGGCCGCTGGGATTAGAACCAGCACCCATATGGGATCCCAAGAGGAAAATAAATCAAGGAGATACTTTACATTCTTACACATTTATAACATTCAGGGTAAGCCATAAACAAGATCGCTATTTTCAAGATAAATTTGATATTATCTATTTCTGTTTTTGGATTTTGTTTGTTTATTTGTTTTCCTGAAAAAAAAAAAAAAACCCAAAACCAAAACACTGTTTTATTACTTTCCCAGTCTGTAAGCAGAGTGTTTGATCAGAACTAAAACAGCCAGGACATGAACTAGCACCCATCTAGAATACTGGCCAGCAAAGTGTTATCCTGTTGAACCACTATGCATGCCGCAAATTGCACATTTTCCAAACGCAGAGCTAAATATGACAACAGTGAAAATTAAGCCTTATGCCCAGGGCCCCAGGAAATATATAAAATTTGGTTCATTTAGTTCAACACTCAAAATGTCAGAGGAAAAACTTGAAAAATGAAACAATATTCAATTTATTTTATTTTCCTTTTGAGTTGTCTGCTAATGCTGGAGATCTTTTTCTGCTATTAGCCCGAAGAAACTGAGTCTAGAAATTAAAAATAAAAGGTTCTAACCTTGTTGTTTGCCACAGTGTTATATGAGCACTTCTTAAACCTAAGAGATGCAATTGAAACTGTATCCTGAGGGACACCATACATTAAGAAAAACAAAGGCAAATATATGAAAGAAAGCTTTTTAAAATTTTTTATTACATTTTCCAACTTCTTTATGTTATCTCTAAACTTCTTAAGCATGTTTTGACACACAGAATGTTAAAATTGAGTAATTTCCACTAGATAAACACAGAATAAAAGTTGCCATATAACTTATACACACAGAGTACCCTCGGAGTACAAAAAGATTAAAATTCAAGAAGGATATCGTGTATCAGAATGACAATTCTGGATGGAATAAAAAGATGACAGAAAATGTCAATATAGTCAAACGAATTAAAGGGAATCAAGAAACTAAAGAAGAAAAAAAAAAGATTCCATGTAGAGATTCAAGAAAGACAGATGCTACCTAGCATATAAATCACCTGCAGCTTATCATGTATTTCATCTCTTGAGTTTCGTAAACACAGACGGAAAACACAGTTCTAAGTTTACAGCCAAGTTGAAGTAGCAAGATAGAATATTCTGTACTAATAACGTAATCACACAAAAAATGACACACTACACTATAATAAAGATTGCTGAGATTAGAAAGAAGTGCAAGTCATTCTCATATACTTTCTTTGTGTTATTAAGCAGAGAATAATCAGGAGAATATTGTAATCTAGCATATAATAGAAACAAGATTGTTCTGAAGAAAGGTTTGAGTTTCTAGCTTAAATGTAACCTCTGGATCTCACAGGGAAAAAGTCTACCAGAAAATCAATGCCAAGAAAAATTAAAACAGAATTAAACCTCAAAGAATCAGAAAAGATAACATTGGCCAGGCAAAAAGTCAAGGAATCCACATCTGGCTCATCTCACATTTTTCCAATATGACATTTAGTTTGCAGAAGACACTACTATAATAAAAAATCTTTAAATGGAAAAACAGTGTGGCCCAAGAAATATGAATGCAGAGATAACTTCATTCAGCCTGGGAAACATGGAAAATGTAGAATTTCTTAGACTTTTGTTGAAATACTTTAAAAATCATCAAAGAATTTAAGTAATTTTAAGGTGACTAATAGGACAGTGGAAAAGAGTTTTCAAAGGAAGAAAGCCCGTTCTGAACCGTGCCTTAAAAACCGTGAAAAAGTTTCATTTTGAATAATCATTTTCAGAATGTAAAAATAACAAAAACAGACATCATTAAAAGCAATAAGTAAAATGTTTGAAGAAATAAGATTTTATAAACCTCAGCTTTTATGAAAATTTAGCATCTTATATTAAAAGCCAATATATTTGGAAATTATGAATTCAAACATTTAAAATTATGTGGCTAAATCGACCTAACATGCTAATGAAGCAAAATAAACAAGTAATGGGCAACAATGTCAATTACAGAAAAAAAGTCTGTGTTTATCAAATAAATGACTCCATCACTGATTTAGTAAGTGTTCAATATTATATGTATCAGAAAGAAAGAAAGAATTCTACTGAATTATTTTGGCAATAATTTATTGCTTTAAATGTTTTTATTATGCTTTGTGAAACAGTATTTTGCCACCATCAAGATTTAACCAAGGATCTGCAATTTGGTGTAATGGGTAAATCACTGCCTGTGACCCCACCATCTCATACCAGTGCCTGTTTGCTGCTGGCTTTACCCTCAGCCCAGCAAGGAGCCACTATGGGCAACAAAGAACCAATCAGCACATCACAACTCTCCCTCTCTCTCTCTCTCTCTTTTCTCTCTCTTTCTCTATGTCCACTTTTCTCTTTCCCTACCTCTCCACTTCTCAAATAAATAGATTAAAACTAGAGAAATTAATAGTGACAATAAAGTATCATCACTAAATAAGACAAAAATCATACATGTATAAGCATTATCATTGCACATTAAAAAGTCAACAAAAAGCAATTAAAATTAAAAAGCATCTTCGAAAACCTTACTTCACTTAAAACCAAAGAGAATACGAGTATAAATTGATAAAAACAGCTTTGCAGAAAACTTAAAGATAGTAAGAGCATCTCTTAAGACCCAGAAAAGCATTTATTCAACAAAATGGGTCTGAATTTGGCATGTTTATTTGACTGAATAATGACATGCTTACGTTGTTTTGACATTATTCTTCGTATAAATTGGTTACCAATTCTTTAATAGCTTCAAAAGGTAACATTGTCACAACCATGTAGTGGTGGAAAGCAGCAGCCTGACCATGGCTGGGGAGGACAGACTAAGGTTAGCACACACTAAGGGTGTCGTTGTATGACCTATTCATCAGCTCCCTAGCCAGCTCCATTGTTAGGATTTGTCTTTCTTAGTATCGATTCAAAGTTCTCTAAATGGGAACTGGCCTATCCTAGGAATGGTCTTTGAAACAATCAACGACAGCTTAAACTTCATCTTCCTTGCACTTCCACAAACATACACAGAACTGTGTCCATAGCCAAGAGAGACTTGAGAAGGGCCTCATCCCTGAACTTGGATTGTGCTTAAGATAGTGCAAGTAAGGAGTGAATATTTGCCAGGGTGTCTTTAGTAATGAATGTTCCCAGAACACTGAAGGAATGCTTCCAAAACATAAAGAGAAACTTTCAGTAAAGGTATGGAATTTGCCCGGATAGTATGACAAGTACTTGTTGGATAAGTTAAATAAACTGAAACCAATATAGCTCTGCATAAGAAATAATGTGAACTGTAAAGAATTAGTTCAGAATGATTAGAGAAATCAAGAACAGTTGACAATAACAGCAAAGCTCTGGAAAGAAGTGAATCTGAAATCTGTAATTGCCAAATTATTATATTTAACATGCTTGTTATAATGAAGTGAACAATTGAGGTATTAATAAAAATAGGATCATATACAGGAAGATAATTCTATGGAAATGGATCTAGACAGTCTACTTCCTAGAAACGGAAATGGATCTAGCAAGTCACTTTTATTTATTTTTAAATATTGTTTAATTTTTATTACAAAGTCAGATACACAGAGAGGAGGAGAGAGAGAGGGGAAGATCTTCTGTCCAATGGTTCACTCCCCAAGTGACCACAACAGCTGGTGCTGCGCCGATCCAAAGCCAGGATCCAGGAGGCTCTTCCAGGTCTCCCACATGGGTGCAGGGTCCCAAGGCTTTGGGCCGTCTTCAACTGCTTTCCTGGGCCACAGGCAGGGAGCTGGATGGGAAGTGGAACTGCTGGGATTAGAACCGGCTCCCATATGGGATCCCGGGGCGTTCAAGGCGAGGACTTTAGCCGCTAGGCCATGGTGCCAGGCCAGCAAGTCACTTTTATAGATTTATAGGACAAATGTTTTAGAATCAGCAACTGCAAAAAGATTCACACAATAAATGAATGCATGCACAACCCTCCACAGAAAGAATGAGATAGGCATATCAAAAAGAGAATATGGATTTTAAAGTAGACTTTTATAAATAGCACACCAAATACAAATGATGGAGTTCAAAAATACAGTAAGTAAAATGTAAACTACAGATATTTTTAAAGATTTATTTTATTTTCATTGAAAAGTTAGATATACAGAGGGCACGAGGGACACAGAGGAAGATCTTCCATCCAATGATTCACTCCCCAAGCAGCTGCAACTGCCAGAGCTGAGCTGATCCAAAGCAAGGAACTAGGAGCCTCTTCAGGGTCTCCCACTTGGATGCAGGGTCCCAAGGCTTTGGGCCATCTTTGACTGCTTTCCTAAGTACAAACAAGAACCTGGATGGGAATTGTGGCTGCCAGAATTAGAACCTGCGCCTGTATAGGATCCTGGCACATACATGGCGAGGACCTTAGCTGCTAGGCTACCACACCAGACCCTTTTATTACAAATTTAAAATATATTAAAGCTCACCAAAGAATAAATCAGAAAAACTTAAGGATGCCACTTAAAGTTATTTAATCCTTCCCTTTTACAAAGGTAGGTAGAATTACTAAGTATCTGACTATAAAACGTATCAACATATTCAATTCCAAGTTAGAACAAGTGAAATATTATTTTAAACAACAGATTTCACCAAATCACAATAGTCCAATTGCTTGTTAGCTACAGTTAGGTCTCAGAGTTTTAGACTGAGCTATCAGTTTTAAGGAGCTAGCCTCTAAAAAGATATCTTTTTTCACACCAGAAACTGCTGCATATATTCATTCAAATTGATAACACAATAAGAGCAAACCAAAAAAATACCAAATGTGTCAACTAGATTTAATATGTATTCTCTCCAGTGCTCATCTCTTTATATTGTGTGTAAAGATCTTTATATCTAACTTTGGGCAAGAATAATTGGTATGTCATACTGATATTTTTCCTATTCTCTGTTGATCACTGAAAGGATATTCGAAGTATCCTGGTAACAAGCGTAACCATGCCAAATCAAAGAACTGATGCTGTGTTTCCTGTGAAGGATGTTCCCACTTTGGGAACTGGATGACCACATCAGAAAGACGAGCTCTGCATAAATAAAACACCTGACTTCCAGGAGAGTAATGGTAAAAGAAACCACTTTTGTTCTTATCTCACTTTCAATTTCTTTTTGAACCTATTCTCTCTATTATTGGGGATACAACATCATCTAAAATTTGCTGCTATAATTAACACAGCACACCTCAAGTGTGGCATCCTTTTATAGTGTCTTTCATACTTTTCTATTCAGGTAAGTCTGTCAGACTATTTTTATGTTCTATAAGTGTGATACATGATGTGCTCAATGAATTCTATGGGATTGGTGTAGTGAGTTCTCAAAATTTTATCTTTGTGGGAGCAACATTTAACGCAGAAGTTAAAACCGTCTCATTACATGGATTCATTTTTTCCATGCAGGCTGATGATTTCACCTTCCTGCAATGAAAAGCAAATTGTGAAAAAGAGCAGTGATGGATAAAGTAACCACACTCCTTCAACCTGCATGGGAGATCCAGATTCAGTTACCAGCTCCTTACACCCAATGCAATGGCTCATTGGCTAAATTTTCACTTTGCACACCTGAGATCCCATACTGGTGCTGGTCCATGTCCCTCTTGTTCCACTTCCCATCCAGCTGCCTGCTTGTGTTCTGGGAGGGCAGTAGAGAATGGCCCAAAGCCTTGGGAGCCTGCAACCATGTGCGAGAGCTGGAAGCTCCTTGCTTTGACCTGGCTCAGCCCTGGCTATTGAGACCACTTGGGGAGTGAAGCAGTGGACAGATCTTTCTCTGTGTTTCCTTCTTTCTCTATAAACCTACCTTTGCAATAACAAACTAAATAAATAAATCTTTGAGAAAAAGTTTCCAGGCATCTGCACATTAAACCAAAGAATAGGAAGACTCTCCCTTACCCTTGCCTCTCAGTTTAAAATAAGTGATTACTACATACAAATTCACATTGGCTTCACATCCATTTTGAATGCAGGTGTAGCTTTTTCATGGATTCACTGGCAGTTTCAATTCCAGACTGCACTCAAAGGGTGCAAGTCATGTTGAAGCTAGAGTAACATACAGAGATTTCTGTCCTATTTAACAGGCTGGGTCCTTTTCAGTGACTGTCAGGAGCCATGTACTCTAGCCACACTGAAGCCATTTTGAATATAGAACTATGGGCCAGTGGAAAACCCCCAGCTGGCTAGATGCTTGGGAAAGAAGTTATGAAACTAATTACACGCTTAGCTTCAATTGTTTGTAGCAACTGTTTTAGAATGTGATTTATGCTGTACCTGCCGACATCTTGTTACTGATTACCTATGCTATTGTTAATATGCTGGTTACTATTGTTGATATGGTGACTGCTCAAGAACAATCGGTCTGGAGACCATGGCTTGCGTTCTAGTTTCTCCTTTCCTCCCTGAGCCTTAGTTACTGAAGAATATAAAAACCCTCAACTAAAATCAATAAACCGACAGCTTGATCAGACATCCTGTCTTGCTGTCCATTCTTTGTGTCTCTTGTCCCCCAATCTCTCCTAGGTGGTTGCGACCCCCGTTGACTGTCCTGCTGGACGGGACAAGTGACGATCAGACCGTTCCAGCAAAGTTCTAGTGGACCAAAATGTAATATATTCCCTTCATATATATAACTGATTTCTCTCTTCCTCTCTTTCTCTCTCTCTCTCTCTCTCTCTCTCTCTCTCTCTCTCTCTCGCTCTCTCTCTCACTCTCTTTCTGTTTCTTCCACCTTCCCCCATCTATCCCTCCCTCCTTCCTCCAAGTTCTCTGATCTCTATGTTTGCAGCCTCTATATGTATTATATACTCCTTGGGTCTCTACTACGAATGCCCTGAACTGTACATTTTGTCATTGTATAATTGAAAGTGTGCCTACAATCTAATCATCAGAAGCAATGTTGCCCAAGCAGCTCAGGCAGATGTGTCCCCTCCTGCTGATCTTGTGCGTGTGTGACCTCTGGCAGCTGCTGGGGATTGTGGCTACCAGTTAAGCTTCATTCAAATATCTTCGAATTTCATTCTACATTTCCTTTACTGTGGTGTATTTCCTTGGCGGTATGTGTTTTTGTTTTCTTTTGTTGGAGTTATTTCACATCTATGGATGAGGAACGTTGCAAGCCTCCAGATAAAATTGTCGGCTGAGGTTCTTTCTACAAGTAAGGCAACTCCATATGGAGAATTAGTTTTTCTCTCTATATTAAAACAAAACAAAACAAAAAAAGCATCCAAACCAAACCAAGCAAAAGAAAACAGAGAAACAAACAAAAACCCATGAACTCCTAAAAGATAGAAGGATTCCAACATGAACAATTAGCTTTTTCAGTCACCAACGAATAGCAATGAATAGTGTCATGACTGAGTCTAGCATTTACTTTTTGCTTATAGCTTGAAATACACCTTCAGCAGTAAGAAGCCTGGTGTTTACAAATCAACATATGTGGTGTTGGCCTTACAGAAGCCTACATCTGCTACCGTGGCTATTCTGCTTTTGTAAATGTTATCTTTTACAAAAATAAATTTTGTAAAATTTACATTTTGTGAGTGTTGGTGCTGGGGTAGATTGTCAGTCATTGGAAACTTAGACCCTTTGGTTGTTCAGTGGCATCTCCTGATATATTCAGGAAGAAATTAACATGTGATGGGCATGTTCATACCTCATGCTTGTATCCATTGAAGTATTTCTACACAGACTTTCGTGTACCTGGTATAATGACAGCTCATTGTATGATCCACGTTCAGATGCTTGGTCCATTGGCCTTTGTGCAGGTATTGTTATGTTATTTGCTCCATGTGGCTCTTTGCGCATAAAGTGGATGACAGAGTGTCTTACTTACAGCCATCAAGAACTTTCCTTTCTTTGATCTTTTATAGAAAGGAAGGCCCTAAAGAAAGAACTCTTAAAAAGTGAAGTCCAAAAGCTGTTGTTATTCAGAAGAAACTAAAATATGAGGAAGTTGGGCATGGTGTGGTAGCCTAGTGGCAAAAGTCCTCACCTTGCACCTGGACACAGGTTCTAATCCCGGTGGCCCTGCTTCCCATCCAGCTCTCTGCTTGTGCCCTGAGAAGGCAGACGATAACAGCCCAAAGTCCTAAACAAGTTTGAACAAGTTGAAGTAAGATATTCAGCAACTAAAATATAATTACAACTTAACTGAAAGTCCTTGATGCCTGAAGTCAGGCTGATGTTTATAAGATTCGAATGAATCTGGTTATTCTGCTGCCAGGGATACACTTTAAAGCAATTTTTCATAGAACTCAAGAATGCCTACAGTTTTACTCTTGGCTTTCCAATCTCCAGTTATTTTGGTATTGAAGTTTTATGTTTTTATTTCTAATTAAAAACTTTGTTTAAAATATTTTCTTTTAAAATATGATGCTTTTTTTTTTACTGCTGAATCATATTCATAATATACCAACAAATTTGTATGTAGAAACACGAACTTCAGACTCTAATTGAGATTATTTTTTGTTGCAAATACAGGATGTAAGTTTTTTTTTTCTAAACATTGAGTTTCTGAGTTTAACAAACTATTTTTCAGTAAGCAATGTAAAGTAGGTTTTCCTTGACAAGTGAGAAATCACTTCATAATTTTTTAGTTCATATTCAATCCAACATCTTAAATTGCCTGACAAAACTGTCAAATACTTCCTGCTATTCCATATGAATGATAATTATAACTTAGGATACTCTAATTTATTATACATAATGAATAAGCAAGGAAACCTACTAAAGGTTAACACAGATGATTGCTTCAGGCAATCGATCATCAACGTAGATATGGGAATCTTAAGATAAAAAGATTGTATAACAATAATAATAACAGCTTCCTCATCAATTGAATGCTAGTGGATTTTCTGCATTTCCATTGATTAAATTTAATTTTCCAATTTAAAAATTATAATTGTATCTTTCATTTCTAGGAAATATGTTGTCTGCTTTGGTATAATACTCATGGTAGATTTTAGGGGTTCTGGAAATTCAAAGAAATATTAAACACAATGATAATGTCCAGTCAAGAAATAATTATAAGGTGAAAATGAAGTAGATAGAAATATTCCAGTACTGGGATGGTTAACCTATGCATGGGATAGGTGAATATTGAGAAAATCTGTTAAGATATTATTTTGATAAATGCTGACCCAAGCATCTTTATCCTTGTGTCACAGTTAACACTGATGAGAATGGAGATGCTCTTTCTTGATACAATATTTATAGGTTGGGCTGTTAACTAAGAGTGTGTTAAAACACAGTAGAAAATACATAAATGATTGGAAAACATATTGATAAGATTGGGACTGATAACTGAAATAAAATGAAGAGTAATTTTTACAGCTGAAGATTCAGGTAGGTTAGGGATTGGCACAAACACTTTTTTCTTTTAAGAGCTCTCAGTTTTAAAGAGGGGATATTGGACTGAAAATTTGGGAACAATGAAGCTGGTATTATGGTACAACAGATTAGACTGACAATGAACACAGGTTTGCCTCTCAACTGTTCTGCTTCCCTTCCCATTCAGCTCTTTCGGATGGACCTAGAGAAGCAGCAGAAGACAGTCCACTTACTTGGGACCCTATATGCATTGGGGAGACACCAGGTGCAGTCCCTTGATTCCTAGCTTTATACTGGAATTTGGTCACTGGGGACATTTGCAAAATGAGTCAGTATACAGAAGACCTGCTTCACTGTGTCTTCACTTTCTATCTGTAACTGCATTTCAAATCCATCCATCCTTCCCTTCCCCCCACCTCCATCCATCCATACATGCATTCATACATACATACATACATAAATTTTAAAAATTTGAGAAATGTTTGTAAAAAAAGAAAAAAAATTATATAGTAAATATGGTTAATGCTTTTTTCTTGTACTTAGTTTCAATATAATTCTTATTGGATTAACTTTAAGATTACTAAATTAAATGGATTTTCCATTTTGATTATTGAGTTTTTATTTATACCCTGTTGACAGGAAAATATTAATTTACAGTGATCCATTAAAAATAAAGGCTATCAAGCAGAGTTTAGTGAGATTTTTAGTCATCAGCTTTTCTATTTTGCAAGCATTACTAACTATAGTTTAAATATTTGTGTTCTGTAACCACAAGTCAAGCCTTGAGAGCAAATTTGATAAAAGTTTGAAATTACCTTAAAGTAATTTTGCTTAGTGAATCTTGAAAATATTTTCTGATGATTAAAACCAAGAAAAGGTGATATTAGATGATTAGTTATCAAAACAGACAAATAATTGGTAATATTTATGCCTTGAATGCTATTTAATATAGTTGAATAAATATGTTCAGTTGAATAAACCTGGATTTGTGTGTTATTAATTTTTATTTTAAATCACTATTTTCAAGTAAGTTGTGAAGCAGATATGTAAACAGCAGATTCTGTCATCAAGATAATTAAAGTCAAGATAGATATAGATACATGCTAATGGTTTTATTACATTATACATTTTTGAAAATATAATTCTCTTACATTCCCACACCCAATAACACAATAAAAATATGCTGTGTTGTACCATAAGTTGCTAAAAAATAAAGGATTGGAAATCCATTTTGTGGTTAGAATAAAGGATTGAAAATCCATCTTGTGGTTATTGTTATCATAAAAGTAAAATTATTCATTATTTTTAAAAGGTATTTGGCAAAGACAAGCGAGAAAAAATTCTCTCATGACTAGATGGGCAACTTTTAGAATGAACCAGAACAGATGCCCCTGGGCCAAGGAGCCAGGATTATGTGGTGTGTGTAGATTGACCTGCAAGTCAGGAAGGAAGGACACTGGGACACACAACATGCTTGTTGAAATATTGCACATTGCCTCATAAATATGCACAAGCAATACCTCTTAGTCAAAAACTGAAAAAGTAATTTTTGAGCACATAAACTCATCAAAATTTAATTCAAAATAAATATATATGTAAAAAAAGAAGCATGTATGAATAATTAGATATTCCCTTCAGTATTTTGCTTAACTAAATTAATTTGATTCACAAGCTAATTAGCAAGAGGCAACAGTTATGATTAGAAGCAATTAATGTGTCCACCTGAAATCAAATCAACAGAGGATTTTTTTTTGTAATTTCCATCAACTTTTAAGGTTAGCAAATTATTTTAGACAGAGTACTTCTTAATCAATTCGGTTGAAAGAGGTGAAAGTGGAAAAGAATGGCAGCCCACTCATAATCTAACTATTCAAAATTGGAATTAGATAATTCTACTCAAGAAAAATAAAAGCTAAATTATAGAGAAATATAATTAACAAATATGTCTTCCCAAAGACTGTTGTTACGTCCTTAAGCTAAACAAAATGTCAATTCTCTTGAATATTATTTTTTGAGAGATAAAATACAATGGTACTTACATGATAAGTCATTTCAGAAATGATTTTTTTATTAATGATACCACAATTTAAGAAGACGTAATACACAATTATGCCATATTAAAATTATCAAAAGCAGTGAGTACAGTAATTCTTTGTAATAAGATTTGGAAATTGTAAATAGCAAGGTGAGATGAAACTGAAAACGGCAGAAAGGATCGATAGTTTGAAGCTTTGCAACAACACAAGAAAAACACTAAGATTAAACAGCAAAAATATTTTTATATTTGAAAATCATTTTACATGGGAAAATTATCATTCGTTTTTGTTCTTCCAATGTAGGCTACTGTACGGAATTTCGGTTCTGATTGTCTATTATATCTAAAATTAAAATTCAGTCATCCTATTATTAACATTTGGGGAAGTAGAGCCCGATATTTCCATTTTGCCTTTGCCCATTTTACGTCTGAGAATCTGAACCCACGGATATAGGTGAAAGATAAAGAGATCGCTTTATTCGGCGATACCTTACTTTTTAGGACCTAGGTACTCAGTTTTATTCCACGTCAACTGCTTGCATGCGACTCCACCCATGAACGTGAAGCATGGCATTTTTAGACAAAATATTTAGAAAGGAGTATTATTTCTTCAGGTAAGATCGAATTTAACTTCAGCAAACCAGTTGTGGAACCAGTTGTGGAACTTAAGCAGCTAGTGAAATAGTGAGGCAGTGAGATGTCAAAAATAGTCTGACTCCAGGAGTCCTCACAAGGAGGAAAACCAGCTACTAACACCAACTGCCACCATCCATGGCCACGAATAAACCGTGTCGTGCATGGTAATTCTAGTAGTATGATTGATTTGTCCAAATAATTTTCAAATGACCAAAGCTGAGTGATTTAGAAGTTGTCCGTGAATACTTTTAGGGAAGATACTATCAAATTTTGTGGAATAGACACCAGATTTAATTGCTTTTATTTTCTTCCCCGTTATTATCGAAAATACAGAAATTTTGAATGTTTTCCTTTCAAAAGTGACATTTTAAAATAAAAAAAAATAAGCTCTATTTGTTTTTATTGGAAAGTCAGATATACAGAGAGGAAGAGAGTCAGGAAGATCTCCCATCCGCTGATTTACTCTCCAAGCAGTGCAATGGCCAGAGCTGAGCCCATCTGAGCCCAGGAGTCAGGAGCTTCCGGGTCTGCCACACGGGTGCAGGGTCCCAAGGCATTGGGCTGTGCTGGACTGCTTCCTCAGGGCACAAGCAAGGAGCTGCATGGGGAGCAGTGCTGCTAGGACACAAGCTAGTACCCATATGTCATCCTGGAGCATGCATGGTGAGAACGTTAGCCGCTGCACTTCTGCACTAGGCCCGAATTTTTAAAAATTAAACAAAAAAAAAAATGTTTTTCATGATACAATTTCTTAGGTTCAGGGATTTATCCTCCTCCACTCCTGTTCCTTCTGTCCATCATCCCTTTTCACCCTTCCCCAACTATTTTTCCCTATATTATAACAAAGATCACAAGTATAATCCCTCAAAAACAGTCACAAGTTCATTAATCTGCCATTTAAGTGTATCCTGACATTGTAAGCATAGACAGTGATGCACTTTTTCAAGCTACAGATTTTTTTGCTCTGAAATACCTGAAAACATTTGGAAAGGTGCAAAGAAAAAACAAAATGTTTGAAACTTGAAGAAAACACTTTTCATCATATTCTCCCATGTGAGAAATTGTTCCAGCACTCTGCATTGAAATTTATGATTTGTAAATAATGAATCTAACAGCTCTATTGAAATAACAACAAACTGGCTCATTTAAATGAATGAAACAAGTTCATTTAAATGAATGAGTTTGTTTACAAGAAATACATTATCAGTGATGTATTATTGCTGTTCATGTTATTTAGTTATGGTTCACTAAACTGAAATCATCTTTGTTATAAAAAAGTGAGAAATAGCACTTATGGGTGACAGGAAGGAGATTAGCATTATGATAGTTTTTATATAGTAGAAGTTAGAGTTAGAACAAATGATTTCTATTTTATTCAAAGTCCTAGTAGGGGTAACTCAACAAAATAAGAAACAATGTTGAAAAATAGCTCCAAAATAAAATATAAATTTTACAACACAGTTTTTTTAAATGAGACTATACATTACATATAGATTCTCTCTAGATAATTTGTGAAAAGTTAACAACATGTCACAAACTGGAAATAATTTTGTTAGTATGTTAACTACAAAAAATATCAAAATACATATTTATTCCAACATTGCCGTCTATATTTACATACATTGCTATATTTTCATAAAATAAACATAGGAATCATAATGCCAAAATAGCCAAAGTATGAAAAATTCCTGTTTAACAATGATTGCCTCAACAAAATATCGGTTGGATTTGCTCATAATACCTGTCTTATTGAATTGATGTTTGCATGGGTAAACTGTGGATTTAAAATTACAATGTAGAGTCACCCTAAATGCAATTTTAATATGTTTGTATTTTTAAATGTTATAGTACTATTTCTCATATGCAAAAGAAGCAACTAGAAACTGACCAACCATGTTATCTGATGAAGTAAAAGAAAGAGATATTCATTAAAACCCCGCAATTCCTTCTATGATCTTTGCAAAGATTTTTATGCCTATTTCTATGCTTAGCACAAAACACAAGCAAATTATTTCAACACTGGAGGAATGTATATGTGCAACAAAACTAGCATGAAATGTGTACTTTCATTTTTCTGTAAAAGATTAGATGAGATATATCCAGTGACATAGAATAAGCAAGAAAATGAGCAAAAAATAAATTGCTTGGTGAAAAAACTAATATGCCTTGATTAAAATGAGGAAATTAGTGCTTCATTTGTTTTAAGGACACACATATATAAGAGTAGAGGAATAATGAGGTTGAAAGTCCAGTTCATAATATTAATATGTAATAACTAACATGAATTAACAAAACTGAATTTACTACCATGATACATTTAAGGTAGAATAATGCCAAAATCCTTTACTTGCAATATTCTTTTATTAAAAATCCTATTAACATGATTTTGATGAAAACAAATGACAAATAAATCCAAATATATGTATTTAGTAACTATATGATGCATTGTGTTTATACACATATGCACATAATATAAACTCAAATAGACAGTCATACCGTGTGTCTGTTTTTGTGCAAGTGGTACACATACATGTGTAGGGAGAGAAAGGGTGGCAGTGATTCAGTATCCTAGAGGCTTGTCTTAGTGGGAATTGGGAGGACAGAATCATGAGCTAACCAAAGATCAGTAACATTCTAATCTTCACATGTGTAGCTTTTGGCCACTCAGTGTTGGATTAAGCATACTCTAGTTTCTGTTTTTATCATCCATCAGAGCAGAGCTATAAAGTCATCTTCACTGCTGTCATTCAAATGAAAATACATACAAATATGCACACATATACACACACCATCACCAGCACAGCCACCAGAGTATCTTTAAGCAGATTTGCAAAACATCATCCATTTTAAAAGTAGCAGCCCTTCTCAATAGTTTGTGTGTGTGTGTGTGTGTGTGTGTGTGTGTGTGTGTGTGTGTGTGTGTCTGTGTGTGTGCGTGTGTCTGTGTTTGGTAAAGAAAAATGTTTTTGCTTTATATAGACATAACACCACAGTATGTTTCAGTTCTCAATTATTCCTGGATTGACTTTCATTAACCAAAAACTCAGAGTCCCATACACATGTGATATAAAAGTCTCACCTAGTTTCCTACTATAGTATAAATGATATAGACAGAAGGCAATGGGTTGAGGTCATTAAAGTTGGGACAGTGTCATGCTCCAGCTAACTTGTACTATCCCACATGCAAGTAGCTACTATCCTCAGGCATAAACATTGCTGTTGTATGTGAGTCCATTTCCACAAGGGGTACAAAGCTTTGGTTGTAGCAATTTTCTCTCTATTCTCTTACGACTTCACTGTTAGACTCCAGTAACTGCAAACACAATAATTCCCAATTATTGTTTAACATTTTATGTGTTTGTCTATCTTAAAAAGTTCCATTTTGGATTTCATGAGGAAGTTCTTGGCTATGATGTTGGAAGAAAAAAAAAAAGAAACACTAATGTAACCTGTATCCAAGCTGAATTTTTTTGCTGAGGTTGTACTGAAAAAAAAAGAGAGAGAGAGAGAGAGAGAGAGAGAGAGAGAGAGAGAGAGAGAGAGAGAAAAGATATAGAGAAAAATTAAATGAAATAAAATGCAGACAAAATGTGCACCAAGGCACCACCTAAGTCCAGCAAGAGTGGCCTACATTCAGAAATCAACACACAGGGACTCCTGGCTGGAGTGCTGGAGGAAAAGATAACTTACTCCAGTGTCGGTGGGAATGTGGACTAATGCAGCCACTATGGAAGTCAGTAGGGAAAGTGTTCAAGCAAGTCAAAGCCAATCTGCCATACTCCCAGTTTCCCCACTCTTGGGAATATACTTGAAGGAAACCAAATGAGCACCTGAGTGTGACTTGCAGCTCTATATTTATAACAGCACAATTCACAATCACAAAACATGGGCAAAACCAAGTCTGTCAACAGTTGAATGGCTAAAACAACTGTAATTTCCAATCTATGGAATACTATTTACTCATAAAAAGGAATTAAGCTCTACCACTTGCAACAAAATGGTTTCAACTAGAGACCATCATGTTTAATGAAATAAACCAGTCACAAAATGAGAAGTATCATATGTTATATCTGATATAAGAAAGCCCTTAGGCAAACTACAAAGTAAACGAATGTAGGTAACCAAGTACAAACATTGCTCCCACAGATGAACAGCATAATGCAGACTAGCATACTGGGCAGTTAATTTCCTATTAGAGTACACATCTCTGATTTTGAGGAGTAAAAGACTCTCATTAGGAAACATACCAATGTACCCATACAGCATGATACCAGATATTCTGCTGCTATCTAAACACCACCTGCCTGTTCACTGAGGGTTAGAATACTTCATGAACAAACATGTTACTTCAAGAGAGATTTATATTTCAATGGAATGAGGTAATTTGGGATATTCTCTCATTCTTGCTATCTAGAATCTTCAGTCCTTTATTTTAGTAAATAAAATGATAAACATGTGAACATCAGAATTTAAAATTTAAATTGCTCTCCATCTCTCCACTTTTCTGTAAATCTGCCTTTCTGATAAAAATAAATCAATGTTTTAAAAAATTTAAATTGGATTCCAAAAGCATGTTGGGGTTTCCAACACGATATTTGAAAGTAAAGAACCAGTGGGAGGGTCCATTCAACACTGAAAAAAAAAACTACAGCTTAAATATTTTCAAAGCTAAGATGCAATGAAAATACTTTGTGATTATTTTTTATTAAACATATTAACTATGCTGTATATTTATCTTATCAATTTATTTTAACTAGATGTTTCTTGAGTAATCTATACACTGGCAAATCCAGTTAACTGACATTTAAAAATTTTGTATCTGAGTCATATTTAATATACTAAAATTCATTTTAAGTTGACTAAACACTGAAGAATATTTACGTAACACATGTTGATATATTTATTTATAAAATCAGGAGGATTATTTAAAGCAGATCTCCTTAGTAAAATTCAAAAAACACATTTGAAATTATTTTCAGAAGGTGAATGCGTAAGTATTTTTCCCAGAGGTGGATGTATTTATGAAGAACCAGCATGGATAGAAAATGAAAGAACAGGATAAATCGAAAATAGAATTACATTCAATGGGCATGTAAGCAGGAGATTTTCTTCTAAGAATTAGTGCTCGTAAGAGTTATTCCTTGACTTCATTATTCAATTCTACCCCATTCAATACATTGGGATCAACACTCATTATTTCTTCTTCTCTTTTACCTTTCATATATTATCTTTCCCATTTCTTCTACCTCTCAGCTCTCAAAAGTTGACAATCTTTCTCAGATACTTTGGTACTAGTCATTATCTCCACAACTACAACACAGGTTCACGACTGAGTTACTCTAACTGGTTCTCATGTTACTAGATGATCCTCTCTCTAACTGGGTGTTCGATAATCATTTCAGACTCCTCTCCTAATTTTTCCTTACTGTATTTTTAAAAGATTCATGGATTGATTTAAATGGGGAAGTCAGATCTTCAGAGAGAATGACAGAGAAAAACATCTTCCATGCGCTGGTTCATTCCTCAAGTGACCACAATGGCAAGAGCTGAATTGATCAGAAGCCAGGAGCCAGGTGCAGGATTCCAAGGTTTTGGACCATCCTCTACTTCTTTCCCAAACCACAGACAGGGAACTGGAAAGGAAGTGGGTGGCTGGAATCCTGTTAAATGCAAAATCAGGACTTTAGTCACTAGGCTATCTCTCTGGTCTCTCCTTATGTATATTTACATATATACATATGTATTTATATAAATCTTAATATAGATTATTTATAATATATTAATATTAAGACATTAATATATTGAGATTAAGATATATATAAATATTAAGATATTAAATATACTAAAATTTATTTTACTTTTACTGGAAAGTCAGATATACAGAGACGAGAAGAGACAGGAATATCTTCCGTCCACTAATTCACTCCTCAGGTGGCTGCAATGCCCTGAACTGTGCCTATCCGCAGCCAGCAGCCTGGAGGTTTTGCAGGTTTCCCACCTGGGTACAGGGTCCCAAGGTTTTGGGCTATCCTCAACTGTTTTCCGAGGCCACAAGCAGGGAGCTGGATGGGAAGCAGGACCACTGGGATTAAAACTATTGCCCATATGGGATCCCATCATGTGCAAAGTGAGGGCTTCAGCTTGGCCCTTAATGTATTTTTTTTAAAGATTTATTTTTATTATTTTTTTATTGGAAAGGTGGATATACAGAGAGGAGAGAAAGACAGGAAGATCTTCCATCCTAGGATTCACTCCCAAAGTGAGCACAACGGCCGAAACTATGCCGGTCCGAAGCAAGTGGTTAAGGTCCTTGCCTTGCACGCCTGGGATCCCATATGGGCGCCGGTTCTATCCCGGCAGCCCCTCTTCCCTTCCAGCTCCCTGCCTGTGGCCCGGGAAAGCAGTCGAGGACGGCCCAAAGCTTTGGGACCCTGCACCCACGTGGGAGACCTGGAAGAGGCTCCTGGCTTCGGACCGGCATTGGCCAGAGGAAATTAAAGTAAAATGCAAACATGATTAAAACTAAAGATAATATTGTCCCATGACATAAAATCCAAATACCATTATGCTTTTTAATGCATATCTTTTATCTTTAAAGTCTTGTGAATTCATGGTGTCATTTCAGTCTCAAGATTTCACAGTAATAGTCCCTTCATTTCCCCTTTTGTATAACATAGGTGACTTGAAACATATTTATGCTCTGTTTAAAGTGCTATACATTGATTTGATTCTCTTACAATTCATATCCAAACTCTTGCCAAGGATAGGAAAAGGTATGATGGCTCATTTGGTTAATCCTCACCTTGTAAGTCCAGGGAACCCATATGGGTGCCTGTCCGTATGCCAACTATTCAGCATCCCATCCCACTCTGTCATCGTTGCCTAGACAAGCAAGAGAAGATGGCCCAAGCCTTGGAACTCTGTGCCCCCATGAGCGATATAGAGAAAGCTCCTAGCTCCTGAAATTGGATTGGGAAGAGAAGCAGAAGATAGAAGATCTTCCTCGGTCTCTGTATATCTTATATTCCAGTAAAAATAAATACATCTCTCTTTTTTAAATTGCTTTTATGGTCCGAGTCTGCGAAAAACAGTGCTGCTTGCTAAAGTAAACATTACCAATTGGAGTTCATGATGTGACACAGCAGGTAAAGCTTCCCACAGGTTGTCCCAGCTGCACTACTTCCAAACCACTTTCCTGATGACTGCCTGGGAGACTAGTAGAAGGTGTTTTTAGTGCTTAAGTCCCTGCCACCTACGGAGGAACTCTGAAAGCAATGCCTGGCTCCTGGCTTTAGACTAAGTCCTCCCCATGCATCGGTGACATTTGGGCAGTGAATCAGAGGTTGGAAAAATCTCCCTGTCTCTCCGACTCGTTCTTCTTCCTCTACTCCCTCTGTCTTTCTGTAGCTCTTTCAGATAAGTAAACTTTTTGGTTTCAAGAAAAAATTCACACACTTGGCCAAAACAGTTTCATCTTCAAACTTGTTATATAAAATGTGAGTGAATATTCTACTTTGCCAAAAATATCACTGCGTTTTCTGATAGAGTATTTTAACCAACATCTGCAAGCTAATTTTCTTCTCATTTCACTTTTTTATTTCTGTTTCTGTGGCGAGTTTGCTATTTCATGTCTCATTACTTTTATAGCTCTAAATATATATATTTTTTCAACATCCAGGATGAGTGGACTGGTCTGGATGCACCAGAAGAAAATGTAAAACTCCATCACACCTATGGCCTTGGCTCAGGAATTAGATATTGTCTCTGCATAACTTGAATAGACCACAACAAATTCATGGACGAACTGAAAAATGTGGAAAGGAAAGCAGGGTCTCCTGATAGCTGAGTCTTGGCAAAAATGAGTGCTGGTGAGGACATGTAACCAACAATGAAATCTGTTAAATTTGTCATATTATTCAGTGTATTCAACATAATACAATCTATGTAGTGTGTCCTATAAAAAATTTAATGGATAATATATATATACACACATGAGATTTCTTATGATAGTGACTCGTAGGATTATGGAGAGATGTCTCCGTATATGCTGGCTGCATGTAAAGAATCAGGAAAGTTAGATATCTAGTTCAGCCTCAGTCCTGAGCCCTGAGAATGAAGAGGACCTTGTAACTTAACTGCTTGTCATTAGGAAAGCCTAAAGAGCAAAGAGCAGGAGGTTTTACTATAGGAGCTGAAATGAGTCCTGGAGTTAGAGGACCAAAAGGAGCTCTGATATCTGAATGTAGAATACATTGGATTTTACACCGATGTAAAGAGCACCTTTATCCTTCTTTGCACATTTTGTTCCATTCTGCCCCTCAACATGTTGAATGACGCAAGTCCACTTAATGAAAGCTGACCCCCATCTACTTTTCTCCTTCTTCTTCATCTTTTACCTTTTTCCTTTCCCTTTGAATTAAAAGACAGAATGTATCCATAAACATTATCGCATAAACACTTAGAAAGAATGTTTATCCAGCATTATGGATATTACTTTATACAGTTAAGTAGACTCACAAATTAACCATCCTATGCATATACTATCTTCATATACAATTTTCATACTGTGGCAAAGATGTTTTTTCCATAATTTTTAGGAAGAAGCTTAATTGTGATGATAGCATTTTATAGTTTAATTTCCAAAGACTGATTTGATCTACATTAAGAATTAGTTAAAATTCTATGCCCAAAGTAGTTTGACGTGCTAATCCTCTACCTGCAAGTGCTGGCATCCCATATGAACACTGGTCCACGTTCTGACTTTGCTTATGGCCTGGGAAAGCAATGGAAGACAGGCCAAGACATTGGGACCCTGCACCTATGTGGGAGATGTGAAGGAAGCTACTGGCACCTAGGATAACACTGGCTTACTTCTGGTTATTGTGGCCATTTGGGGAGTGAGCAGTAGATAAAGGATATTTCTCTGTCTTTCCTTCTCTCTGTATATCTGCCTTTCTAATAAAAATAAATATATATACACCTGAACCTAATTCAGATGTTTTATGGGTTGTTTTTGTTTTTTGTTTTCTAATAGCCGCTTCAAAGAAAAATATTGCTTTTGTTGTTTGGTTTTGGGTTGTGGGTTTGTTTTTTTTTTTCTTTTCTTTTTGTCTTAAGAAATCAGCCAATCAAGCTTAAGGTAGTTTATTGGATTGCTTTTCTTTTTTTTTTTTTCAATATAATGAAACAGTGTTGCTCAGTAAAAAAGAAGAAAAGGAGAAAATAAACAATTCGTTAGAAATCGGGTTTATAAAAAGCTAGGTAGCTAGGTAGCTTCATTGCGTCAAATGCTTATTATACTATTTCATATGAAGAACGTTAATGAATGATGAAAATGTACTTAATGCCAATCTTTTCCCCAAGTCACCACATGGTTTCCGTTCTCTTTCCTATGGTCAAAGATAAGCAGTTTTTCCCTCATTTATTACTCAGATCGCCTTTTGTTTTAGTTATTTGTGAAAGGCATACATGTCTAGGCTTATGTATTACTTCTCCCTCCCAAACTAATGGTCAAGTACAAAGTGTTAACAAAATCTTTATTTGTAAGAAAGAAAATAGAACTAGATTAACATTGTTTTTTTTTAACTTAAAGTTGGTTGGCAGGTATTTGGTTAATATGTAGCTTTGCTCGGGCCCGGCGCGGTGGCGCAAGTGGTTAAGTCCTCGCCTTGCACGCCCGGGATCCCATATGGGCGCCGGTTCTAATCCCGGCAGCCCCGCTTCCCTTCCAGCTCCCTGCCTGTGGCCTGGGAAAGCAGTTGAGGACGGCCCAAAGCTTTGGGACCCTGCACCCGCGTGGGAGACCCGGAAGAGGCTCCTGGCTTCGGATCGGCATAGTATCGGCCCGTTGCGGCTCACTTGGGGAGTGAATCATCGGATGGAAGATCTTCCTCTCTGTCTCTCCTCTCTGTATATCCGCCTTTCCAATGAAAAATAATAAAAATAAATCTTTAAAAAAAAAAAATATGTAGCTTTGCTGCCTGAATCCCATGCCAGGCAGGGTAGATCTTAATTTGGTTCTACTCCGGATACCAGCTTACTAGCCATGCAAACTGTGTGAAGAACCAGATTATGAACCAAATACTTGGGTCCCTGCTACCCACACTGGGGCTCAGATTATGGTTCAGCCCGATGGGTTTGGTCTGGGTCAGCACTCACTGATCTTAGTAGTTCAGGAGTGAAGCAGCAGAGAAAAGACCAATTTCTGCCTCTCTGCCTTTTATTGTGTACTTTTTAAAATGAAAGTTGGAATTTCATGTTTCTTCTGGTATTAATTTTAGTTTATTTAACACTATGTGTGGTTTACATGTTTAGTAGATATAGATCTTTTCTAAGCTGGGTAGATTACAACTACACACAAACACACATATAATGATAGTTTGATGTTACTACATAGAAAGATATTAGGATAGTAAGGACATTTATGCTGACTTAAAAATTTTAATAAGAATAGTTTTTATTGTAAAGTCACATATACAGACAGGAGGAGAGACAGAGAGGAAGATCTTTCATCAGATGATTCACTCTCCAAGCAGCCGCAATGGCAGGAGCTGTGTCGATCTGAACTCAGGAGCCAGGAGCTTATTCCAGGTCTCCCATGTCGGTGCAGGGTCCTAAGGCTTTGGACTGGAGGCTGAAAAATAGATTGGGGAGGGAGGAATCAAAGATGATTGCTTAGAAACAAGTAGAAGAAAGGATTTCAAAAGATTATTTTAAGATGATTAAATAACTACCACTTATTTTAGCAAAATATAATAGGCAATTAGAATATAAGAAAAGCATTGCGATAATTTTACATATTCTGAACTTTCCAGACGTGTCATTGATACCATTGACAAAATTTTTTTTGACAAAATGCCAAAAAAGTTAGTATTCTCGCAGATTGCTTTTATATCAATCCCCAAAATATATGCTCGGCCTTTTGTACCATCTGCTGTGGAAGCTTCTATAAAGATAAGGATAATAGACATTTTGGACAGTTGTGCTAAAATGTAGTTCAAGATAAAATGTAAAAAAAGGAAAGGCATCAAAATAGAGTGGGACGAATGTTATATTTTGAAGAGGGACACAAAAGATGAAGTTGGAAGCTTTTATTTTGTAATTTATCTTTCCATGTTCTTGGAACTCTTCATCAAATTATTTTTGATAATGACTAATACATTAAGAGACATATTCCTTGCTCATACTTATTAATTAAATATATTTGTGCTTCCAGTTTGTATAAAATATTAAGTGATAGAAAGAATTTTGTGTTAATTAATCTAAATATTTATTGAAAACAGTTTGTAAGAATCAGAATGTTGTTTTGTAAATCATGTGCTATATTCCCTAAACACAGACATTTTGTAATTGAGTTATTTGTGGCATGAGTCCAAGGATAGTTTTGTGCAGCTCTGCAGCAACAGCATTCAGGGTTTTTTTTTTTTTTTTTTTTTGATAAGTATCTGCTAATGAACTGAAAGTTCCTTACTAGAATGATGTAAATTTCTAGGATAGTGAATCATGAATTCTCTCTTTCTCTCTCTCACACACACATGCACACACACACACACACACACACACACACACACACGCACACACACACAGAGACGTATACATCTCTTTCAGAACAAACAATACTCATTGCTTTTTTCTCTCATTTCCAGAAATGCAGTTTGTCCCTTAGCTGACCTCAGTACATGCTTGTGAAATTCATTTTCTTGAAGTTACTGGATCTCTAGCTGAGCTTGTCAACTCTTATCCTGAGCTTGTGAATTCCAATATTCTCTTGTGGAAACTGAAAAATAATTTCCTCAACTGCTTGCTTCAATTTTCGTTAACAAGAAAAAGTAAATGTTCAGCCACTTAAGTATAAAAAGCATAGTTAATGAAATCATTTGAGTTAGTATATTTCTTGCTTTCACCATAAACATTTTAGTATTTTTTTAAATTTTTCTTAATTCATTATAAATTTAATTTTATTTTAAATCTGAATATTATATTTACAACCATGCACAAATCTGTAACAAGTATAATGGTAAAATCCAGGACATATTTTCATATGTAAACCAGGAGTTCATGAATATGATTGTATGTTGTGTAACTTTGCATTGAGTTATTTGTTTTGAGCAGCAGAAATTGTCTTGCATTAAACAGATAAAGCCGTATGTTAACAAAAGTTGTGGAGGAAGATGGAAAATGTTGTCTAGACATACAGAAAAGGAAACACCTTTCTAGTAGAAATTGATGAGATATGGCCACTAAACAAGACTAAGAGTCACCAGAAACTAGAAGAGGGAAAGGAGATACTGCCACTAAAGTGCTTGGCCATAGCAGATTTTGGAATTTTAACTTTCAATTTTATTAGGAAATGCATTTCTATTATGGAAGCCACCATGTCCATAGCAATGTGCTACTAAAACTTTCCAAAAGCAATGCAGTTGCTCTGAAAAATTGAAACAAAGATTTTATAATTTTGCAAATTTGGAGCAGTGATGTAGAATACAAGATAACTGTTTTTTAAACTGCCATGGTTACTTTAGTTTCATTGCAAGTATTTACTTATCTGGTGTGAAATGCCTAGCTCTGCAGTAGCCAACATATAAGCATCATGTAAGAATGGTTCTTCAGTACAGTGATAGACACCATCTGAATTTTATATAAAAGTGTAATGACTCGTAGGGCTAGCATTTTGGTACAGATGGGTAAGCTTCTTGCTGTCATGCAGGCATTCCATACCTGGACTCCAGTTTGACTACCCAGAGATTGATTGGCATCATCTAGGTCTGGCTGTTGTGGCCAGCTGGAGAGAGAACTGATGGATACAACCACTTCATAATTTCAAATACATAAAACTTTTAAAAATACATATTGTTCAAAACAAAACAGGTAGCAGCCAAAAATAAAGTTGTAATGGAGTAAGATAGAAGGAGAAGCATAAGGAAACCTAGTGTGATGAATTTCTCATCTGGATACTATTATAGAAGATACAGAATTTTAAACTCAAGTGTTTTCATCTGATTGGCTTATTGTGAATAAATCACATAAAAGTTGTAGCCTCTACATTTGCATTTCTAAAATCTATTGATTCATTTCTTAGGAAAATATAAAAACATGGGTTAACCTACATAGCACAGACATGTTGGTTTCAATAGTATCTTCAATAATACTAGATTTTATATTTCCCTTTTGCAGAACTTTGCAATGCTTGGCTTATATTTTGGGTGGTCAACCAATTATGTCTGTCTCATGTTCATGCCCATGTGTAGTGTGCATTGAATCAGACCTGTCTGCTGGCTTGATTTTATATTCCTGATATCTTATCTTATTGATCCTGGAGTGTCAAATATCAGACATTTAAATCAATGCAGCATAAATCTGATTCAATAATATAATATCACAAACATTTTATAATCCATTTCAGCTGAACATTGTAATCAAAGCTATGGACCAGATTTCATCAGAGTTATGCCCATATGTTTTATTTAAATAGGCAAAAAATGCTAACTCCTTTAACATTCAATTTTTCTAAACAAATAGGACTCAATAGAAGCAGTTGGAAACACACATGTAAATTCCTCACAAGCTTCCTAATTTTTGGTTATCTAGGTCAGTTATAACAGCACAAATATTCTTAAAAAGGAGTACATGATATCAACATATGATCTTAATATTTAGGGGCCATAAATATGTCAGATAATTCTGTTGTTAATTTGAAGAAAAATCTTCAGCAAAATATACATTGAAGAGAAGGGAGAAACTAATATTTCAAGTTTAAAAGTTAGTGCTTTATGCCATCTCTCTTGCTAGTTCAGGAGAGGAAACTGTCTGACCAACTGCAGCTGGAGGCAATATTTCCAACGTCTGCATGTTTGAAACTAAGTGATGAGCAATGCTTATGAAAAAAAATATTATAGCACAAGCAGTGCAAATGTCAATATAATACCCCAAAGGGTTGCTTGGAAGACTTAAGGCAATGTGAAAGAACCACACTGGCCAGAAACCTTCAGTTACTCCGAGATCTCATTCCAGTCTCACGCATTGGATACCTTTCCATAACAGGAAACTGAAGCAAAACAAGACCAATAATCCCAGTGCCCAAAGACAAAGGTTGATCATATCTCCTCCCAGATAGCATGCCTTCTGTATCCTTAGGATCAGCTGCTAGAGTGCTTCTTTCTAACTGGCTAACAGCATTCTGATGTTTTTAAATGACAGAGTTCAAATTTTAGAAAAAAAAATTCACAAGTACTCCATTGATGCCCTTTTAATGATCACAGAGGTGCTCCTAGAAAATGTTGCTGATCTTTTGTTGTTCTAATGGCATGAGTTCTAGTCTTGTGACAGGAAGAATTTAAAAACCTAGACAAGGAAGACTGTGCAAGCAGAAGTGGTACACTGCAAGAAACAGGATATTTCCAGCCATTTGGGCTTGAATGTGAATGAAGCATTCAGTATAAGTCAATCAGGGCATCAGCCAAACCTGATTCACTTAGAAGACATGCAGAGGAAGACTTCTGGAATTTCAATGCTGGAAGCCCTACATAGAAGCCAACTATTTGACTTCTCTCAAGTCATCAGAGATTCAATTCCAGATAGTGCAAAAGACTCCTCTGGTCTCTAGCTACCTGGTCGGTAATGTATGACTCTATCAAAAATACGTAGAGCAAGTATCCAGAGGTGTGCCTAGTCTGGAGAATTTTTGAGTCTATACAAAGAGGGCAATTACTGTCACTACAGTTTTCCAGTTGTGAGTCTAGATGTCCCTGAATTGAGGACTGAATTGATGAAAAGCAGCTTGGAAACCTAAGGTAAACAGAATGTCCAGCTGATTCTAGACTCAGCACTATTAAGAGGTATGAGGATGTGCATTTTTGAAAGTTTTGTTTATTTAAAAAGATGAGTTATAGGGCAGGAATAAAGATATCTTCCACCCACAGCTTCACTCGACAAAAGACTGCAGTGGCTGAATCTGGACCATGTGGAAGCAGAGACAGGAGTTTTATCCAGGTCTCCCACAAATAGGAAGGGGTCCAAGTACTTGCGTTAATTCCCTCTGGTTTACCAAGTGCATTAGAATGGAACTGCACGGGAAACTGAGAAGCTTGGGATTGATCCAGCACTCATACAGGATCCAGCACTTTATTTGATGGCTTAGCTTGTTAAACCGAAATCCAAGTCCCACCGTTTGTTTCATTTAACCACCAATGTAACAGTATTTGTAATGCAGGCAGCAACAGGAAGTTAAACAGCCAATCCAATCTCAAAACAACAAACGTCATATATTTTTCCTGCTCTCTGGTAACTAATATACAGAGTATAAAATGATAATATACATGAGCAAAATCAACATTTTAAGACTTGATTATCATCTTCAGCTTTTGTCTAAATCCTTAAGGAACAGTATTTTTTTTCTACTTGCTGCTTTTTAAAATTCTTTGTGAAATCATTGTTAAACCTGTTATTTGATATTAACTAAAAATATGTCATTTTTGAAAATATAAATATATAAATAAATAAAGGAGAAGGCAGGTTTGTAGGCAGGAGAGAGAACAAGGTGGAAACTATTGCTATGTTTTCAAATCTGTATTATGAAAACAAGAAAATTGTTCACCTTATAAAAATGAAATGATAAAAATGTAGAACAAATCTTTTCTATAGCATTTGCTATTATTTTTCTTCCATCTGTTACCTCTCACAATGATTTCAAGCCAGACTACAGTTGATGTTTAGAAAACTTTGTTTTGTTTTGCTGTTTATCTGTTGGTGTTTTTGTAAAACATATGTCATGGACACTAAAGGTTTTGAGAATCACATCTAACTTCTTCAGAGAAGAGAAAATAACTGAGTTACAAGGGAAACCAGAGGAAGTAAGAGTTTTCTTCCTAGTCCAACTGCACATTGCAATGGATATTTAGGTACTTAAAAATTTATGAATTTGCTTTAGGCAAAACTGTTTACTCATAAATTTGTAAACCTGTATATCTTCTTTCCCAATCAAGCCTGACACCCAAGTATGTGAAGAAATATGCAGCTCCATATGAGTTGTCCTTGTCGTTTTCTCAGGACCAACAGTCTCCTTTGTTCAAGAATTTTAGAAATAATGCTCCTTAATATGAAAGAAAGAACTTGAGTACATAGTAGAAGTTCAACCGTATTACACATAATATTTATAATAATTACCAGAATCTATTAATAGTAAAAATTATGTTGCACAGTAAGCATTTTAACATAGGACATTTTCTTGGCATGTCTTTTATAATCAAAATCAAGTTTATAGAAAAGGTGCAGCAGTCAGAAAAAAGATGAAGTCGTAACACATTAGTCATACGCTGAAAACAGAAGAGAAATCCCTAAACCAAGGAAAACAGGTCGCCATTAGAGCTTGAAGGGTTCAAGTGAATGGATTATTTCCTTAGACATTCCAGAAGAAAATAACCCTGAGGACATAATGTTATACTACTGAATTTGATTTTCCAGTTTCTAATACCTAATGCCAAAGAAAAATGTGTGTTATAGCAAGCTACTAGGTTTGTTTTTGTTGCTTTTGTTTTTGTTGTTGTTGTTGTTTGCAGCAGCAATAGGAGGTTAATGTAGTAGCTGTGGAATGTATGACAGGTTGATGACTATGCCATTAGCAGCAGGTCAATGGGTGGCACATAGAAAATATTCATTAATATTTCATGCCATTCCTTTGGAAGCCACAATTTCAAACTTCATCATCGGTGATGAAGACCTTTACTTTCTGGAAACTCATAATGATCATGTTTCTTCTTCATTTTCTTAAAAGATTTTTTGAAACTATTATGTGGTTCTTGTTTTGCAAATCCAACACCTCTTCATGCTAAAAACTCTAGCCAAAGTAGGCATAGATGGGAAAATCCACAACATAATTAAAGCAATTTATGAAAAACCCAACGCCAGTATCATACTGAATGGAGAAAAGCTAGATCCCTTCCCACTGAGATCTGGAACAAGACAAGGGTGCCCACTATCACTACTGCTATTCAACATAGTCCTAGAGGTACTTGCAGAGGCCATAAGACAAGAAAAAGAAATCAAAGGCATACGTATAGGAAACGAAGAAGTCAAGCTTTCACTATATGCAGATGACATAATCCTATACATAGAAAAACCAGGAGACTCAATACAGAAACTGCTAGAACTTATACGAGAGTTTGGCACAGTGGCGGGGTACAAAATTAACGAACGAAAATCAACAGCCATAGTGTACGCAAATAACACCAAGATAGAAGAAGATCTAACCAACAGGATACCATTCAAAATAGCAGAGAGAAGTATGAAGTATTTGGGAATAAATCTAACCAAAAGTGTAGGAGACCTATTCGAAGAAAACTACAAACTATTTAAAAAGGAAATTGAACAAAACCTCAAAAGATGGAATAACATCCCGTGCTCCTGGATAGGCAAAATCAATATCATTAAAATGTCTATACTACCACAAGCAATATACATTTTCAACGCAATTCCAATCAAATTGCCCAAAACATTCTTCACGGAACTGGATACAATGATTCAAAAGTTCATCTGGAAACACAAAAAACCACGAATAGCTAGAACCATCCTGAAAAATAAGAAGTTAGCAGGGGGAATCACAATCCCGGACCTCTGGACATACTATAGAGCAGTGGTTATCAAAACAGCCTGGTACTGGCACAAAGACAGAAAGGAAGATCAATGGAATAGAACAGAAGCACCAAAAGGGAATCCGCACAGATACAGCCAATTAATCTTTGACAAAAAGACCAATGACAGCTTAAGCAAGTGGGAAGGACTCTTTAGTAAATGTTGTTGGGACAACTGGCTGATAGCCTGTAGAAACAAAAAGATAGACCCACATCTATCACCATACACTAAGATCCAATCTACATGGATAAAAGACCTAAACCTACATCCAGAAACCTTCAAACTCTTGCAAGAAAATGTAGGAAATACCCTGCAAGACCTAGGAGTAGGTACCGACTTTCTAAGAAGGACACCAAAAGCAATAGCAGTTGAGAACAGAATAAACAAATGGGACCTCATCAAACTAAGAAGCTTCTGTACAGCAAGGGAAACAATCAACAAAGTAAAAAAGCAACCCACAGAGTGGGAGAAGATCTTTGCACACGATATAGGCGATAGGGGGCTAATTTCCAGGATATACAAAGAACTTCAAAACAACCAAAAAACCAAAACAAACAAGCCACTCAAGAAATGGGCACGGGAAATGGGCAAACATTTCACAAAGGAACAAGTCCAAATGGCAAACAAACATATGAAAAAATGTTCCAGCTCCCTAGCAATAAGGGAAATCCAAATTAAAACATCGATGAGGTACCACCTAACACGAGTAAGATTGGCCCACATAAACAAGAACACCAACGACGCTTGCTGGCGAGGATGCGGGGAAAAGGGAACCCTACTCCACTGCTGGTGGAGCTGCAAATTGGTATAGCCTTTATGGAAATCAGTCTGGAGAACACTCAAACAACTCAAAATCTGCATACCATATGACCCAGCAATAGCACTCCTAGGAATATATCCAAAACACCTGTTTTACGACAAACCAACATGCATCCCTATGTTCATTGCAGCACAATCAGTAATTGCGAAAACATGGAAGCAACCGAAATGCCCATCAGCAGAAGATTGGATAAGAAAGCTTTGGTTCATCTACTCCATGGAATACTACTCAGCTATTAAAAAAAAACAAAATGCAGTTCTTTGTGGCTAAATGGGCACAACTGGAAACTATAATGCTAAGGGAAATGAGCGAATCCCAAAAGATTAGATACCACATGTTTGCCTTGATTTAACCTGTAATTTTTTGTTTGGTTGTTTGTTATTTTTTGAACCTGTCATTGATACTGTCTCAACCCAGATGTTTCGAAGAATGGAACTTGCATTATTTTTAACATATTGTTTACCCAATACTATGTCAATTAATTCCATAATGTTGTATAATGATACTGAGGCCTTGTTGGGGCTTTTAACTGACTGGATCTTTACTCTGTTAGACCTATCTTCAGACCATAGAAGGTCTCCCCAAGAGGCCACTGAACTTATCTGGACAATAAGACGCTGAACTTTATGCTAGGCATGTGTTTGCAAGCAATGAATCTCAACTGAACTTGAACTATGGTTATGCAACAAGGTGGAGGAATCCACCATGGGGGGAGGGGTATGGGAGGGGTGGGGGGGATCCCCAGCGCCTATAAAACTATACTACATAATATAATGTAAGCAACAATAAATAAAAAAAAAAGAAAATTACACAATAAAAAAAAACAAGCAAAAAAAAAAGATTTTTTGAAAAAATTAGAGTTACAGATAGAAAGAGAGAGAGAGATGTGGAGGGAAAGAATCAAAAGGAGATTTTCTATGCTCTGGTTCACACCCAAATGACTACAATAGCCATCGCCTGGCTGATCTGAGGCCAAGAACCAGGAGATACTTCTGGGTCTGCCATGGGGGTGCAGGATCCCAAGCACTTGGGACATTTTTCCTTTTTTTTTTTTGTTATTATTTTTTCCCCCTAGGCTCATTAGCAGGAAGCTAGATTAGAACCAGATCATCTGGGATATGAACTTGCACATGTATATGATGCCAATGCCACAGGCAGCAGCTTTCCACATTAAACCATTGTGCCAGTCACTATTTCTGATTTTTAAAAAGAATCTCTTTTTTATGTTTTTTAATCTCATTGACACATTCACTTTTTAACTAATTCTATTTTGTAAAAAGTAACTTCTGTTACTTAATATGGAATCAATCTATATAAATTCCTTCTCCTGCAATCAAGAGCTCAGACTTTGTACACTTTTTACAGCCCTTGAAGAATGTATTGCTTTAGCTCTTTATATTTAGTCTTCCTGTCTTAAGAAATAGGCAAGTTGTATCCCTAGAGTCTTAGAACCATTTAAATGAATTATAGAAACTAAATAAAGATTCTTTTAAATTATATTTAAATCTTTTTAAATTATATAGTGTCCTAACTAGTAAAGCCATGGCATGCGGTACCAACATCCAATATGATGTCACTTCCTGTCCTGGATGCTTCACTTCTGATCTAGCTCCTTGCTAATGTACATGGGAAAACAGCAGAGGATGCTTTGAGTCCTTGGGCTGTCACATCTATGGGGAAAACCCAAAAAAAAACTCCTGGCTCCTGGCGTCAGCCTGGCTAAACCTGACTTTTACAACTGTATGAGTGAATCAACAGATACAAAGTCTCTCTCTGCAAATCAAACTAACAAATAAATCAATAATTTTTAAAAGATAAAAATAAAAATTATGTTTCAAAAGACATAACTGGCTGTAGCTAACAGGATTATATCATTTCCTATGTTTACTTTGCTGTCAAGTCATGAGTTAAGCTTATGCACTTGCTATGTAATATCTTGCAGAATTTCAAAGGACAGAAGCTAGTCTAAATAACAAATATATTTATATCCACACAAGTTCTTCCAAGAATAAATAGCAGAAGCAAAGGGTATTGGTTTCAAGCTGGAGCCAGATGCCCGGGGTTCCATCTTCACTGTGTAATCTTCAACATCCTCCTTGCCAGAGGTGGCACTCTTCTTCACTTGAAATGGTAACCAAAACAAGTACCCATTTCAGAACGTTGCTACAAGAACTGAAAAAGATTATATTTGAGTTGATTTAAAAGTATCTGTGAGCCAGAAATTCATAAAAGATGTCTTAAAATAAAAATAGAAAAATACAATAAGGTGAAAATGGAGAGTAGAGATGAGAATTATAAACTGCTGATAAAAACAAGTATAATTTGATTATGAATCAGGAATGATGTAAGCAGTATAAATGAATATTTGTTACTTCTGGCAAAAATGAAAGTGTGTTTAAGGTAATATATGATATTGAACATAGTCAGTGACAGAAGCATAGCTATAACTGACAACTGAGAAACTGAGAGATAAATTTTATTCTAAAAAATGATAACTTTTATCTTTTCATTTGTGCTTGAATTGTCTTCCTCGCTCACTTTTGCATTGGTGCATCCCTTATAGGAAATCATGATTGATGGTCTAGCTTTACATGACTTTACAGGGCTCAAAACACAGTAACTAATATGCCTATTTTGCCAGGAAATTCTTGCATTTCTCTAGTTTTAGTCAAATTTCCATTCTGTTTTATGAAGACTCTATATAATAAAAAGAGAAGCAAGAGATTTCTATAATTGTTCATTACCCATTTTGTAAAGATATTTAATTTTGGACATATCCCCAGGTTTGTATGTTTATTGCAAGGAAAACTTCAAACTTTACTCTGTAAAGTAGAAGTTAATATCATAGGGCCTTGCATGATAGCTAACTGGCTAAATCCTTTCCTTGCAAGCACTGGGATTCCAAATGGTCACTGATTCAAGACCCAGCTGCTCCGCTTTCCATCCAGCTTCCTGACTGTGGCCTGGAAAGGCAGAAGAGAATGACCCATTAGCCTAAGGACCTGGCACCTGTGTGGGATATCTGCAAGAAGGTCCTAGTTCCTGGCTACATATCAGCTCAGCTCTGGTCATTTTGGCTACCTGGGGAGTGAGCCAGTGGATGGAGGATTTTTCTCTATCTTTCTCCTTCTCCTTTTAAAATCTGATCTGCCTTTCCAATGAAAATAACCAACAATTTAAAAAATTAATTGTATAATGAATTCCATGCATTTAATATATTTTAAACTATTTACTTGAGCAAAAGAATTTAAGTGTTTGAAATATAAACAGGAAAGTGGTTAGCCAATGCGACATTTGAAGAAAAAAAGTTAAGACACGCAATCAGATCTTGATTATTGAGGCTGACCTTTGTGGTCTAGTGGAGAAGATGCTAATCAGAGTATCCAAATCCCATATAACATGTTCTGGTCATGTTTAAGCTCTGTTCCTGATTTCAGTCTTCTGAGGATGTACCCTAATAAGCAAGGACTAATGACTCATGTGACACACGTTTTATAGCTCACATGGAAGAACTGGATTATCAGCTCCTGGCTCATTCTGGCAGATTCTCAAGCATTATTACTATTTGGGGAAGGAAACAGCAGATGAAAGATCTCTCTCTCTGACTCGCTCTCTCAAATATCATTTCAATTCTGAAATTGTGCCATGCATATTGCTGATATTATACATTTGAAAAGTACCTCATTAAGTGATATATAGGTATCTTTGAGCCTAAATTATATAAATATTAGCAAGAAGGTATACAGGAGCACTTCCTGGAAATTGAATGTCTTTTATAAAAATGATAAATTAAGCACATCCTGTATTATATTGCTGACTGTTTCCTTGTATGTCTAAAAAGAAAGGTGTTTAAATTAATACATTCTGAAATATACTTTGAAAATGTCAGTACTGGAAAACTTTGCTCTCCTTATAACATCTTTTCAAGTAAGTCTAATATATAGTTCCATACACAACTGACTTGCTTTGAAATAATGTGGAAAAACAATGCATGATAGATATTTGCATTTAGATGTGGTTGCTATACTTGCGAATTAACAGTATTTGGTGAGAATGGCTGCGTTGAACACACAGTTAATCCTCTCCAACTGTCATGCACCACTGGCTGAATAATCTTCTTTTGATGTCTTTGTAAATACGTACTTACAAGAACAATTGTAATGGCCATAAAGACACAATTATAGCAAGGAAGTCAATAATATACTGTTTAAAAGAATCTTTATCAGATAGAAAATAGTATATTGGTTTCTGAAGCATAATTTTTTAGTGTTTCAAACAGAAAGCATAAAATATTTCAAAACACAGACTTCATTGATTGCTTAGTGATATCAAATGTATTAGCAGCAATATTTGTCATCTGTAACCCCCAAATTATGTGATGTTTTATCAACGTTGCACAGAATAGTTTATTTCTAGTTGTCAATTTTACCATGCCATTGTCTGTGCAGCTTAAGGAATATTTGATGGAACTGATAATAGCAGTAGAGAATAAAAGTTATTCAGATCAACTCACACATTCACAGCACAAAAAAAATCTCTAGAATTAACTGCCTAATGAGCAAAAGGTTGGTTTGTAGCCATAATATTGAAATGACATGTGTTCCTTGCATTTCTGGAATAATACTGTAATGGTTTGTGACATAATGAGTTAAGTTACTACCAGAAACACCAGCACCAATGCAAGCACATATCCTTTCCCAGCTGTTGCACTGGGTTCCCTGCAATTGCTTCTGGGAAAGCTGTGGAAGATGGCCAAAGTGGTTATAGACTTCAGTATCCACATGGGAGACTTGGGAGAATCCTGACTTTGGTCAACATAAACCCCAGTATTTTTTTTTAAGATTTATTTTTATTATTATGTGTTTATTGGAAAGGCGGATATACAGAGAGGAGAGACAGAGAGGAAGATCTTCCGTCCAATGATTCATTCCCCAAGTGAGCGCAACGGCCAATGCTATGCCAATCCGAAGCCAGGAGCCTCTTCCCGGTCTCCCACGCGAGTGCAGGGTCCCAAAGCTTTGGGCCGTCCTCGACTGCTTTCCTGGGCCACAGGCAGGGAGCTGGAAGGGAAGCGGGGCTGCCGGGATAGAACCGGCGCCCATATGGGATCCCGGGCGTGCAAGGAGAGGACCTTAACCACTGTGCCACCGCGCCGGGCCCAAACCCCAGTATTTTTGGCCATACAGAATGAGGCAGTGGTTTGAAGACATCTCTCTCTCTCTCTAATTGTACCTTTCAAATAAATAAGTGAATCTTAGAAATAACACTGTGAGAGGGCTACTATTTTGTCACAGCTATTTCAGTATGTGAGTTCAAGACTGCCATCCTATATTCATATAAACACCACTTCATATGCTGGGTTTGATACAGATTCTACTAATGTGTCAGGGAAAGCAATAAAAGATTTCCAGAATACTCAGCTGTCTGGCGTTCACATAGTAAATCCACAAAAAATTTCCACTGTCTGGTTCTGATCATTTGGGAAATCTGGCTGCAGTTGAAAAGTTACTCTATTAATTTTCATTTTGATTTTCAAATCAATAAACAACTTTATGACATATAATATGTACAATATATCATATATATACACATGGTATATATATGGTGTATTTACATATGCTATGTACATACATACACACACATATACATGTGCACATACATAGTGTATGTAATATGCCATGAAGCTGATTCTGCTTGAACACATGAGGCGTATTTCAAAGTAAAAACTCAAGTTTATTGTAGGTTTATTTTGGTATAAATTGAAATCAATTCAAAATGTTCAAAATATTCATGGAATGTGTGTATTGTGAAAGCAAGCACACTTATCTTTTAATTCTTTTACCCACAATCTTTTTTGTAATTCTTGTATTACAGAAACAGCATGTTATATACAAGCTCTGTGGGAAAGAAAAGAACCATTTTACTGTATTTAAGCTTGTCTGTTGGAAATATATCTGCACATGTATATTTTCAAATGGAAGCCAAAAGTTATAATCTTGGTTATTATTTGTTCATCAGAGCAAATATTGGGGGTTGGCTTATTTCACTGGGCATAATGGCCTCTATTTAGGACCATTTTGTTGCAAATGGTAGAATTTCATTCCTTCTAATGGCTGAGTTCTATAGAGTAGATATACTACATGCTTTCCTTATCTGTTTCTCATATGACAGGCACTCGGGATGTTCCCATGTCCGTGCTATTGTAGCTTGTCCTGCTGAACATATACAATTACACGTTACCATCTCAACAAAATTTCATGTCCGTCGGCTATATTCCCAACAGTGGGATATCTGGGTCATACAATAGATCAATTTTCAGTTGTCTCAGCCATTTCTATACTGAATTCCATAGTGGTTCTACATGCCTACACTCCCACCAACAGTGATGTGGTATACCTTTCTCCCCACATTTATGCCAGCAGGTGTAGTTAGTAGAATTCAACCTTTAATCAAAATAAAGATCAATAGACATACAGGTAAAACATGCATATACATACATTTATCTAGAAGAACCATATAATAGAGGTAAGTTTATTTTGAAGTAAAGATATATTGCTGGTTCACCTCTGCTTCCACATAAAAGATGAAATCCAAAAGAAATGGTTAAATGTACCTTGACAGTAGGATATTAGACTTTATGCCAGTTGTATACCTACAATATCAGGGTACACTTAACTAACAGAATGATGGACTTTTGACTGTTGCTGTAGGATTATACTGTTGCTCTAATACATGGGAAAACAGTAGGGGGTGAGGGATGATGGGCACGTGGAATGGAAATCACCTAAGCATTAGGAACTGTAGATTGGAAAATCAAAATAGAACAAAATAGAAACAAATAAGTAAAAGACTAAATTTGTCCAGTATTACTTTTACATTTAAGGGTTTGGAAAGAAAGAAAGAAAGAAAGAAAGAAAGAAAGAAAGAAAGAAAGAAAGAAAGAAAGAAAGAAAGAAAGAAAGAAAGAAAGAAAGAAAGAAAGAAAGAAAGAGAGAGAGAGAGAGAGAGAGAGAAAGAAAGAAAGAAAGAAAGAAAGAAAGAAAGAAAGAAAGAAAGAAAGAAAGAAAGAAAGAAAGAAAGAAAGAGGTCTTCCATTTGCTATTTCACATTGCGATTGGCTGTAGTGGCCAGTTGTGGACCAGGCCAAAGTCAAGAACTCGGAACTCCATTCCGATGTCCTGAGTAGTTATCAGGGATAGGAGTACCTGGGCCCAAATCTCCCTTTTCAGGTGTGTTCAGGAAGCACGATCAGCAGCAGGATAGCCAGCTCAACATGCTGCTGCCTCCTCATCATATTTTTTGTTGAATTTGTATTTGTGTTTTGATAGTTGCTTTTTCATAAATGCTATGAACAATTGCTACATGATGATATATTATTACCATTTTCCAGTTAAATAGTGAAAGCCTTAATTTTTGTATATTCAGAGCCTGTCGTAACTCCTGGCAGATTCTTAATATCTAGTTTCACTTTTCTTTCACTATAACTTATTTAAATTATAGAAGCACTTGTGTTAGCTAATTAGCATTTATCTATTTATTAACATATACTCAACAGGGATAAAGACATCTTGAAAATAAAATTTGGTATCATAATATGATTTTTACTACTAACAGTTATACCTTATACCTTAATATATCATAATATGGAATTGTTTTGTAAGATGACACCAATATTTCCATTTAACATAACTAATTATTAGACCTCAGAAATTTTAGTTGGTTTATGTGTACCAGACAGTAAGAAGTAACTAAAATGTTTTGCTTGTCTTCTATTTTAAAAATTCTAGGTTTTAAAGATTGATAAACATCAATAAAATTTACATAACATTTTCAAATTAGATAATTTATAGTAATATCTAAATTAAATAATCACATCAATGTAAAACTATGAATTTTATTTTCAAACTACAGTTACTTGGATGCAATCGATCAAGTTAATAAATATCCTTATCATCATTACATACTCAGTATAAAATTTCTAGTAGAAGAGCCTTCCAAGATTCATGAAAAAACATGTAATATAACAATACAATTAATTCATGCATTAATTTCCATTCAGCAACTATTCTGTAGTTCTCTCATATTCATCTATGTGAAATGCATGTTCTGTTCTCTGATTTATAGTAAGTTTTTTCCTGGATAATTTCTATTATTCACTCAGTTTCAATTTTAAGTTTTTTCTTTCCCCATCATCTTTTTATCGTTATAAAAATAAGGCCTAGAATCAATGATGATTAAATAAAAAAAGAAAAGAAAAAGATAATCATGAGATGAGTCCAAAAAGAAACAGTTCAATACGATACTCAAAGTTTATGGAAACGTTCATGAAAGAACAAATCAGAAAACAGATTTTAGAATTCAGTTCTTTTAAAGAGGCATATTATAGATTCCAAAATGCAATTTTTTCTTAAAATAATACTTAAATATTATTATTAATATGTACTTTAAACACCATATGTTTTATGCTAAAGAAATTTATTTTTGTAGATTATTGAGAGTAGATCATTGTGAAATGTTTGTTAGTTTTGAATGTGATATTTTAATTGATCACAAAGTATGAAAGTAAGTGTTATCCTTTAGTCTGAAATATTACTTAATTGGGGTGGAGTCACTTCATCAACTATTTTCTTATAGCTGGAAATTCCTGTTTAATGCTTTTCTATGTAATTTCCATTTACAATTATTTACACACTTGTTTGCTTTGTGTGAAATCTAAAATCTCTTTTTTTTTTTGCTTCATTTGAACAACTGCTGTTTAGTCCTCTATTTTTTTATCTTCCTTTCTTTTGACAGACAGAATACTTTGTATTTATCATGTACATGCTACTGCTAAGTATATATGTAAATGCACACATCTAACTAACATGTATTTCTGTACATAATTTTACTGTTAATGAGTTTCCAGGGAAAGATGTTTCCCTTATTTACATATATTGTTGAAGTCTTCAGTGAATCTGTGTGCCATTTTACAGGACAATTTCATTTTGTAGCTGGGCTGTTTTGCAAACGTGATATATTAGAACTTAAAGAATGCTGATCAACACAGCAGAAACACTCACTTAATGTTTCCCCATTCTGGTAATACTCAGCATTTAACTGACATCAGCATCATGTTCTGAAATTGCTTCCAAACTGATTTAAACAGCTGCACATTGGAATAAGATTAAATGGTGGGTTAGGGAGTTGGTGAAGCATAACTTTGGAGATGCATACATTTATCTTGGTAAATGCCAGGAGGTAAATTTTGATTCCTGCTTATTCTCTACAGGTATATTATTCCTCAGACTAAAGAAGATAGGCTTAAATTGGAGGCTGATAATTGATGCACCATGCAATTGTTTTCCATCCTGTTACTTAAAGCAATAGAGTCTGATCTTCTACTCAAGATTCCCCAGGCACCTTGATTAGCCACCTGTAGCCAGAAGTAAGGGCTCTTTGCTACATCATTGCTATTTTCACAGCTGTAAAATGATGAGGCAATACAATTAATTTTTCTTTTGCTGATGCACAACTATTTTTCCTTCCTCTTTTTTTTTTGGTCCCTCTCTGTAAGTACAACTAACATATGTTTCATTACCCCCTTTATCGTTGCTGAAAATTATAGTTTCTAAAGGTGTTAGTGGCAGGCTTTGTGGAACACCAGGTTAAGCTACCACTTGAAATTTTTTGTCTGATATCTGATTGTCAATTAGAATCCTGGGAGCCCAGCTTATTCTGCTTAAAACCCAACCCTCTGCCCACATGCCAGGGAAACTAGTTGATGGCTTAAGTTTAGAAATCATTGCAATTTTCCTTTTGATAACATCTGCTCTTTCAACTTTCTTATCAATCTTCAGAGCTTAGCAAGTAAATTTTGACTGCAAAATAATAACAATGTTGAAAAGTCTACACTACAGTTTAAGAAAAGTTTCTGAAATATGTTTTTATATTTCCTTGTGACATAAAGCATTTTATAAAAAAGTAAAATCAAAAGAATAATTTAGAAAAAAAATTAGTTTCATTGAAGAATCCTCAACAGTGCTAAATGCTCCATCTAGTGGTTTAATTGAGCCCTGGCAAAATTTACTACACTTGAAATATGGTAAGTTTGTTTATGTTATGAACACATGAGGTTTGTTGTTAGGATGAGTGTATTTAGATATAGCATAATTTCAAAATATGTAGAATTCTTGTATATTTATTCACTAAAATATTTGTTGTGATAGGATATGCTAAAGTTTACATTGAAAAATTATGTTCTACGTGTATTTGATTATCTTAAGCATAGTAATCACATACTTCTTCTTACAATTTGAAATAATGCATAAAAATATTGGTTTCCATCTAGACAGCAATTATATTACATTATTTCAGACCCAAACTCAAAAATGAGTCAATTCAAATATTTTAAGAATGGTAGATATTTTCAATATATTTACCATCTTATCATTAGTTTTGCAAGCTTTTTCAGTAAATGTAAAATAATTTAAAATTAATCACTAGTTAATTTTGTCAGTTAGGGTCAACAGACACGTACTTTTAACAGTCAGATGGTCAATAGCCTTGACTTTGCAAATATCAAAGATATATGCTGTATTCATCTTTAATTTTTAACCTGTGCTATTCATTTCTTCAAGTTATGTCTTAAAGTATAAAAATAAGGTTCTAAGATCATTGATGTTCAAAAGAATGTGTTGCTAAAGTTTAGTGAAGGCAGAGTTTATTTACTTACCATCCAATTATTGTGTTTTAAAAATAAACATTTTATGACTTTTTAACACTATTGAATTCATATTATGTCACTTCAAGATTTCTGCTTGCAAAATTGTTATTGGAATAACAATGTACTCAATGACTATTTGAAATAAAATTTAAAAGTTACAGTCAACAGAATAACCAAATTTTAACCTTTGGCGTTCAATGATGTTATGCTGGTTAGCACAATGACTAAATGTCAAATTTTAAAGAAAACTATTAAGCAATCTTTAAAGTGGTTTAATGATGGTAGCACAATAGAAGGCTTATGACCAAAACAACTGCAGTTTTTAATTTAGGAAATTATTTCAACTTTGTATGAGTCACAAGAAAGACTACTTCATTTCTCCTCAAATAATGTCTTCAGTATTTGTTGTGCATTTTATAGCATAACATAATGCTTTTTCATTTTGAAGGAATAGAGAATAACATCTTATTCACATGGAGATCAGCCATGACTAAGCGTACTGTTTTGTACAAAGAACCATGAGCTGAAAAGAGTTATGTGGAAATACTATATGAAGAATACTAGCAGAGCAATAAAAACACAGCATAGAGCAGTATAGAACAGCTAAATAAACAGGATTATTGCATGGTTGGGAGGAAGATAGGCAAATGATGTTACTACTATAGCAGAAAAGGAATTATTACAACATAGAGAATAGTTAGAACACAAGATTTTCAAGTTCCTCAATGATTAGGTAAAAATGTGTATTTGTTTATCTAACTGGAACAAATGAGACCAGAAAGAATCAGTGTGAGGAAGATGGTCTAGCACAGACATATGCTTTTTGGATAGATCAGAGCATATTTTACCCTAAGACCGTATTAATCTTCTTTTCTTAATTCTTTAGTTTTATGACACAGTTCTTTAGATCATGGCTTTTTCCTTCCACCCTTCTGCACCCTCTCCCCGCATACACTGTTTCTCCTATATTGTAACAATAGTTTAGTCCCTCAATAACAATTTAAGTGTATCTCGACATGGTACTTATACAGAATGACTCTATTAAGGCCAGGATTCTATCGTCCAGATGATTTATTTAATAGTTTCATGGGGAGGCCATCTTTTACTTAGAAGTAGAGATGCATACTACAATGTGTTTTCACTTCATCGTATATTTGTCCCAGCTTAATCTTTTTTTAAAGATGTATTTATTTTATTGGAAAGACAAAGGTACAAAGAGGAGGGGAGACAGAGAGGAAAATGTTCCACCTGATGATTCACTCCCCAAGTGGCCACAACAGCTGGTGCTGCTCGGATCCGAAGCCATAATACATGTAATACAAGGTTAATCGTTACTTGGTATGTGGTTACCTTTGTTCTGTTTGGTCTAATGCATCCTTGATAGGGCTTATTATAATAAATTGCTTCATTCAAATCTGCAGGGTGTTTGTCTTACATATTTTCATTTTCTAATATTAATGCTTGTTCTGTTTCAAATGCTTTTCTTCCAAATTTTGGATCAGGAATGGGCTCCTTCTTCTTCATTTCTGAAAAAAAAAATTAGAACTTGTCTTGGTTCTTCTCCAATGTGTTTTGATGGGTTTCTTTAAATAATATGAACTTACCGTATCATGATAAAGTTTCCATGTGTATTTTTCATCTTTGTTCCTTTATATTACAGTATAGCTATTCCACATCAATGAATGTCAATAAATATTGGCTGATTTGATGTTTAAATCTGGATACAAATACACTTAAATGAAGGCCATTCTAGACATGTTAACTTATGAATGTTTATTTTAAAAATTCAATAATATGAATCCCTTTTCCTACAAAGTTGCTATACTTTCATCATATTTTCCTTCATTATATATTGTGACTTAAGAACACTGGGTAACTAACTGAAAAGAGAGGAGAGGAGAGAATTTTTATGTGTGGGTTTAGGTTTCAAATACCCATAATGGACAAGGGAGTAAAAAGTTGAATCAAGAAGATCAAAACTTTATGCAGGTCTCCCACATGATGCATGGGGCCACCCCCCACTTCATTACCAAGTCCCTTTGCTGGATACTGGATTGGAGGCAGAACAGTCAGGATTCTAAGGGGCACCTATATAATATACCATCATTGTAGGAAATGGCTGTACTCACTGTTGCACAACACCATCCCAACAGTCCTAGTAAAAATCCTTTGGTATTAGGTGTTATTGGATGTATAAGCAGTGATGCAGTGCAAGGAGAATCGTTTTATAATTAAATCTATTTTCATATCCATGGGATAGTGTCTATAAACAATTTAACATTTAGTGTTTCTGAATTCATTACCTATAGGACATGAAAAGGATGTGTATTCTGTAAATTCCAATCCATATTTTTAAGTGTATCACTCATGAAACAAAATCAAGGTGGTAGAGACATCAAAGTTATGATACAGAGGGTCAAGCTTACTCTTGGGGCAGAGTTGATTTGAGTCTTGATTGCCCTACCTCTGAATCTATTAGTTTATAATACATTTCTGAGGAAGGGGATCCAGCAGATAACTGATAATGGTTCAATTGCTTCAGGGGAAGCGGATGATGTTTCTCATATTTCGGTTTCTACTAATCATGCAGAACACCTGAGTGAAGTTCCTTCCTTCTGGTCCTGGTCTAGCTAATAATTATTGGAAGAGGCATTTGAAGGAGTGAGCCAATTGTTCAATCAGATAAGACACATTTTATTTTATTTATTTTTTGAGAAAGAATTGTATAATAACTAGAGAATTTGGGTTAAACACAATGTATTTTATTACTTAATGATGGTGATGATTTTGAATTGGCTTTAAACATAACTGGAAAATAAGAAAAAATGATGAAAGACATCAAGAATGGTTTATGATAATGTATACTTTTTTTTCCTTTTTAAATTTGTCGCTTTGGAGCCCTTCATCCTATATTGGAGCGACTGTATCTCTTGCTAGATCTCTTGCTTCTAATCCAGTTTCCTATTAATGAAAAGCACCTAGCAAAATACTAAGTGAGGTCAAGTAGTAAAATTACTGCATCATATATGGAAGACCTGAACTGAGCTCCAGGCTACAGTACGAACTGGCACAACCATGGCTGTGGAGACATTTGAATAGTGAAGCAGTGAATGATCAATCTGTTTGCAGAAATGTAACTCTCTCTGTTTTAAAATAAAATTAAGGAAAATAAATAACTTAAAATTCCTCTTTGCTCTAAGGAAAGTTCCATGAAGAAGGGGTGAGTTCTGATTCCAGAGGAATTTGTTTTGAAAGAACTGTTACAGATTCCGTAGATAGCTCTAAAGCATTTGTGGATCATTGGAAGACCTAAAATCTAAAGAAAATATCACTGAACCCTGATATTATAAGGTGCTTTTAGCTTTTCTCATCCATTTTGTCATCCAAAAGGATAGTGTACGGCTGACAGGTTGTTTATTGTAGCAGAATAATCCCATGATTTTTTCAAAAGGGTTCTAATGGAAAATGTCTCTCTGAATGTTGGTATCTTTTTTATAAGACACATCTAGTTCAACACTTAATAGTCTTCATATTAGGGAAAATATAAGGGTTGTCATGACAACTGGATGGAAAATTTAGCGAATGTAAGTTATTTTACATAAAGCAGTATTCTCTTTCTCCTATCTGCTTGGAGTTTTTTTCAAATAATTCCACAAAACCTATGTGCTTTACACCAAAAGATCCTGCAGTATGTCTAAAAATTGATACCCAGGGTTGAGTCACACGTTACAGGTAATTTATTTTGTCTGTCATATTCCATCACTATTGCCCTGTCTATAACTCTTCTTCCCTCAAGTTAAGAGTCCTGGACCATGCAGCAATATGAACACCCTCAGGCTTAAATTAAGTCTGCAGGAATGCTTTCTCTACTTATAGTGTGGTGAGCATAAAAATTAGCTTAATATTACAGAAAGGGTTCAGAAGTAAATTTGAAATATCAAAGTGAAGCATATAATTCAATTTATAAATAGAGGGCTGACTGATAACCAATAAATTGAATGAAAGTGTGGAGTATTTAACCAAAACAACATCTGTCACAGAAAGTATATGGCTAGGAAAGTATTTAACGAAATAAATAATAGGAAATCAATTTAAACTAATTGTACTCTACTTGTCCCTGGGAAAATGTGCCAAATAAAATGCTATTACAAGCATATTTCATCACTTCATACAAATGGGAGCTTTAATAATAAAGCCAACATTGCTTTTCTTATTTTCATTATTTTATTAAATATTTCCTGACACAGAACATAGAATCAAGGAGAAACCCAGATTCTTCATAAATGTGTGTGTGTGTGCGCCATTTTCCCCATTTTTACCAGTGAAATAACTATAAAAATGTCTTAATCAGGGATTGTAAATGGGTTCACATATCTCAGCCTTCTACTAAAGAAACAGTTAGAATTTTGGTTAAGCAACACTATAATTCTTCTCAACAAAAATAATGTTTATTTGTTTTTAAAAAGCTGGGAACTGTAGGAGTTTCCAGAGTTCATGTCAAAATTTCTAATTATTCTCCCAGAAATTTCTTTTCTTCATCTTGCCTTTTCTGAGCCAAAGAGCAATAAATATAATGATAATGGACTCTGATATAAAAAGAAGAAATTGTATGACAATCATGAGATATTTAGAAGCATTTAAACTTCAGTGGTAGATTAATAACTTGCAAATATTAAAAAAAGAGACTTATTGCAGTTTTCTGTGTGATGCGTATAGTGTAAATACTAAATTGTATTGAGAGTGAAAAAACTTAAGAAAACATCATTTGTTTCATATTGGGAAGTTTTTTCCCCAATAAATCACATCGTTTTGTGTTGAGATCCCAGATTTCAAAAAAAAAAAAAATTGCTCAGTTTAAGTAATAGTTCAAAGGACACAATTAGCCTAAATTGGCCTACTGGTTAAGATGGCAGTTAAGATGCTTGTACCAGAGTACTTAAGGTTCCAACCTGGATTCCTGATTCCAGCTTCCTGGAAAGCAGTTGTGATTGTACAGGCTAATTTGGAATCCAACCACGTTTGTGGAAGATCTGGAGTGCATTGCTAGTTTGTGAATCTAACGTCAATCCATCAAGGCAGTTGCATGAACTGGGGAGTGATTTAGTAATTGGATTAAATATTGTCACTCTTTTACTGCTCCTTTCAACTAATTACATAGACACATATGTATATAAGTGTATAATATGTATTTAATTATATACATATTTAAATGGTTTGGTTCATTAATTGAAACAAATTTTTAGGCTACCTAAATATATCCTCAATCTTAAATTTTTTCACTGTGTAAAAAGAGACATGGTATTCATGCATTTTGCGGAATGTTAGAAATGCCCATGACATAGCAAATTAGCACCTCCAGCTTCAAGCACTGGCATCTCATTTGGGATTCTTGTCTTGGCTGCTCCATTTCTCATGCAGCTCCGTGCTTATGGGTTGGGAAATCAGTGGAGGATGGCCAAAAGTTTTGAGTCCCTGTATTCACATGAGAGACTCCTAGGTTTGGAATGGCTTAGTTACACATTTTGCAACCATTTTGGGGGAGTGAACAGGTAGATAGAAGACTTTCTATCTTGATAAATTTCATAAATCTTAATAGATCAAAATGCAAAATATATTTAGTATACAACTAATTCCATAAAATGTAATAGTGCCAAAATTGTGTGCATAGCATATATTGTATATATATTATGGGCTATACATGATACATCATATATATTTCTACTAGATTCTAAATCTGAAATTACAGAATGTTCTTTCTATAAATTTATTTTCTGATACATTCCCATAGGCTATGGAATTTCCCTTCCCTCCTCCCCAAATCCCACCTCTGAATTTTCCCTATATTGTTGCAATTGTGCAGTCTTTTATGAACAATCTTAAGTCCGTAATTCTGTTATTTAAGTGCATCGTGACATTGTAGGTATAGGCAGTGGCAGAGAGTCCAGCATCCTATTGTCAAGATATAGCAAACAGTTTCAATGGGAGTCCATCTTTGGAAGTAGAAATTTGGAAGTAGAGATGCATACTGCACTCTGTCTTCGTATCTGGATGTGATAGTCTCTATGAAATAGATACTATACATCCCCTTAAATGAAAAGTCACAAAACACAATCAACAACAGGAAGAAAAATAGGAAATTTACAATAGCATGAAGTCATGCTACTGAATGAGCAATGTGCTGTTGAAGAAATGGGGGAAAAAAAAAACTCTTTAAGGCCAAGGATGCTATTATGTGACCTATGATTCAGTGAGAAAATGTTAGAGAATGAAAGGGTGAGAGAATGGACATCAGAGCCTAGCTCAACCCAAATGACCCCACTATCCAGCCCACACTCATGCTACTGAGTGCTGCCACTTGTCTAGCCAGACCAGCCCTCATCCCTGGTTCTCACAGTCACCAGTGGGAGCCTTGGGCCATCAGAGAGCTGTCCACAGTTTCCCTGCTGTGTGCACTCTCAGTCTTGGATCTTGTACTCCCCAGGTGGTTCTGAATTCCAGCTTGACAGGATTTGGCCCCAGTCCTAGCATTTGCCCAACCAGACTGTGCTTACTCCAATAGCTGTGGAAAAGACTTCCAATTCAATGTTGAGTAGCAGTGGTAAAAGTGGATATTCTTGTCTAGTTCCAATTCTTAGTGGAAAATCTTCCAGTCTTTCCATGTTTAGTATGATTCTGGCATTAAGTTTTTCATACATTGCTTTACTGTCCTACAGAATGTTCTTTCTAAGTCTATCTTGCTTAAGGTTTTTAGCATGAAGTGGTGTTGGATTTTCAAATGCCTTCCCTGCATCTGTTGTGATGATCATATGGTTTTATTATTCCATTTATTGAAGTGGTAAATGACATTTATTGATTTGTGAATGTTAAACCATCCCTGCCTGTCAAGGATAAATACCACCTGGTCCACGTAAATGATCTGCCAGATGTACTGTAGGATCCTGCTGACTAGTATTTGTTGAGGATCTGTGCATCTATATTCATCAGGAGTATCTGTCTGTGATTTTCTTTTTCTGTTGTGTCTCTATCTGACCTTGGTAGTAAGATGAGATTGGCTTCTAGAAAATGTTTGGAAAAACTGCCTTTGTATTGCTTGCCATAGCTTGTAGACAATGGGTGTAACTTCTTAAAACATTTGTTAGACTTGAACAGTAAAACCATCTGGTTCAAAACTTATGAGTGTGTGTGTGTGTTGTGGGTGTTAATTACTAATTCACTTTAATTTCTTGTTACAGTTCTATTAGATGATCAATTGCCTCATGATTAAAATTTGGTAGATTGCGTGTGTCCAAAAATCTATCCATTTTTTCTAGATCTTCTAATTTGCTGGCATATAATAAGAAATCTAAAAAGCATGAATAAATGAGCTAACCACATGTTGCAGAAGCAAGAAAAAACAATTACAAAGCAATCACAATATTAGCAGGAAAAACATAACCAAAGTAAGGCAGGAAATAAACCAAATAGAGACCAAAAGTATAATACATTTAATCAATGCATGAAAAAGCCTATGTATGTCTGAGGTATCTGTTGTCATATTTCATTTTTCATCTCTGATTCTATTTATTTGTATTTTATGCCTCTTTTTTAATTTAATTAGTTGGGCTATTGCAGAATCTTTTTTTTCTCAAATAACCAGCTCCTCAATATGTTAATCTTTCAGCAATGTCTCTGTAGCCCCAGCTCCTGGCTGACCACTCTCCACTCACTGCGATCTGGTGCTAGGGACGCACAATTTCCTGCACAGCCTTTATCTGACTCCTAGTTTGACAGCACCTGTTGTCCCAGATCACTGGGTACTGGTGCTAGTCTTCTTAGAATCTGCTGTTCATTATGTTTGAGGGCAACCAGGACCTATCTTGCTTGGAAACCATAGGATGCCAAGGTGAAACTGTTTTCCCTGTGGGATCAATGCAATACTATGAGGTAGAAGTGAGTTCTCTCTCATCTTAGCGCATGCATAGTTCACTGTTTTCCCTCAGCCCCTCAAACTTTGCCTAAGTACACAAATGTGTGTCTCATGAGGCACTGGTGGGTATCTGGACTGTGAAATCCATCCCATTCCAGCAGCATCTGCTGGCGGTCTGCCACTCTGTCTCTGCTCATGGTTGAATCAAACAAATCAGCAGGGCTGGCATATCATTGCCTGGGCTCACTTCCTGAACTGGCTGCCAGTGGGGGTCTAATTGCTAATCTCAGATTGCTGTTGGGGTATCTTGTCACTGCAACATCACTCTGTTGTCTAATCTGTTTGCTCATGTCCACAGGTCTCCAGGTGTCCCTAAGCCTTTGGTCTGCCCTTTATTTCATGCAGTCTTCCCTTTCTACTTCACTCTGTCTTTTGTCCATTTAAACCAGTCCTTGCTTTAACCACCTTATTACCTCAGAATGCTGATTCTTCATAAGTATATGGAGTATCTTAAAAACAAACACACAAAAAACAAAACAACCACAACAAACCTAAGTGTGCATTTGTCCACAAAGGAATTCTTTAACAAAAATAAAGGAAATGGTATAAGAGAGAATATGCACACCTGACACTAGTAACACTAGGAAACAACAAAATGAAGAACACACACACACACACACACACACACACACACACACACACACACACACACCACACCATATCCAGCTTACATGAAGCTGCTAAATAATTTCCCAATACCTAGCCCATGTGAACAATCCCCCCCATAACCCTTTCTGGCAATCAGAGGTCTGTTAGTTTCCATTGAATGTACTTGGAATGGTTTTACTCACCCTCCTTTTTTCTGTTTCCTTTTTCATTCTTTACCATCCAGAACAAAAGGAAACACTTCAAAAATCCTATTAACAGCTGGAAACTTGAAACTGCTTTTTTCCCTAGACACTTCTAAAGAAATACAAAACACTCACCATGAAACTTTCAAGCCAGTGTGATTTAAGTAAGACTTCTCTGACCTGCAGAACCCTTGTACTATAATTGTGTGCTTTCCAAAAACATGAAGTTTGCAGTAATATGTTAGGGCAGCAATAAAAGTTAATACATGTATATTTCACTGACTATTTCACTAGTCTTTCATTAAATTTTATGTATTCAACATTGTAATCACAGTATTTTAGACTGCATTTTCATCTGTTATATATATATTTTTTATTTTTATGGATTTATCACTGTATTTTGAAAGTCAGTTATACAGAAAAGGAAAGACACAAAGGACTAAACTTGCACACATTGTGTAGTTACCTCGATGGTCAAAATGACCAGCAATGGGCCAGACTGAAATCAGGTTCATGAGTGAAAAGGACCCAAAAACTTTGTCCATACCTTTGCCAAGTCTTTTTCTGGGAGCTAGAGTAGAAAATTAGTAGGTTTGACATGAACTGTTGCCATCTTGGATGCTAGTATTGCAAATGGCAGCATTATCCACCTTGCAACAACACCAGTTCTTTTTAATTTTTTTTAAATACCATCTATTAGGAATTGAAATATGCAAGCAAGAAAAATGAGTAAAGATAAACTTGCTGGAAAAATGTTAATTTCACTGGAGAAAAGTGATAATCTGATGATTTTTTTTTTAAACACAGAGTTCATATAATATATTCAACAGAGCCATACTGCTTAACACTTCCAGTTGAAAATAACCAATGGGTCCTCCAGTTAGTGTCAGCAGATTACCTTCCTTGAAGCAACCTAACAGTTTCAGGAGAGTCCATCTCACATTCTTTGGTCAAATAAACTTGAGTGAACATACTGAAGATAACAGCATGTGCTCTTCACTGTCTCTGCTGAGGCACTTATTATCCCTGATGGAAATGACACTATCAGCATGGGTCCCAGGACAAGCAATGACATCGAGAACGGCTGCTCCAGAGGACTCACGGAGCGAAGTGTGTGAATTTAAAATTAGAGTATGTGCTCCCTAGTTATTAGAATACTGAAGTCATTTTAGCTACAAAGTGTAAGCAATCCTGATTGACACATGCTACAAAGGTTTCACAGCCATCCCTAAGCAGGGCAGGAATGCAGAAATATTTCTCAACCATTTACAACAGTAAGTTTTACCGCAATCAATTGTACATACGCAGAGTTATGCATGTGCCTGTGATACAGAATGACTCAGCTAAGATTATTTTTAGTTTTATTCTTCATAAAAATAAAAGTAAAAGAGCTAGTGCTGTGAAAATTTCAGAAGAGACCCAGTAAAACTCTCCCTGTTTGTCACTCTTACTTGCAAATAAATTTTAAAAAAGATTAACCATTGTAAGAATCTAGAAAAATTCCAAATAAGTTATTATAAGAAATATATCGCTATGATTATCTGACATGGATAAAATCAACCCAAGTACATTCCAAAAGATAAATAAATAAACAAACAATGGTGTGTCATTTTATTTCTGTAATAAGAAATTGGGGAGACTATCAACTAGTGTGTAATGCTGTTTTTGAAGGTATACACACTATTTTATTTTTCTTTTTAAAATTTTGCTTCTATTATTATTATTATTATCATTTTATCATACAGTTCCACAGGCCCTGGGATTCCCCTTATTCCCTCCCCAATTCCCTTCCTCCTCACTGAGGTCCTCTACATTATTGCTGTAATACAATTCTTCAGTCATATGCTGATCATTGTAGGAATGGACAATGGCAGAGAGTCCAGCATCCTATTGTCAAGATAAACAGTTTCATTGGGAGTCCATCTTTGTCTGGAAGTTGAAATGCCTACTGCATTGTATCCTCACATCTGGATATGATAGTCTCCATTACACAGTTACTATACATCCCGATAAATGAAAAGCCACAATATAAAATCAACAACAGGAAGAAAAATAGAAATTTACAATGCTATGAAGTTAAATAACATGCTACTACATATAATAGTCTCCATCACACTGTTACTGTACATCATCTTCAATGAAAAACCCCAACTAATTTACTTTAAAAATATAAACACTGTTACTAAAAAACTTAAGATAACTACTGTGCATTCCAGAAATGAAGGAGTTTATATCAGAAGGCAAAATATTTCATTATATTTTCAGAACTTTTCCATGTGTAGTATGTGATCACGTGACATAATGTGTTCAGCCATGCACTTTATTTATTTATTTTTTTTATTTTTTATTGGAAAGGCAGATATACACAGAAGAAGATCTTCCGTCCTAGGATTCACTCCCAAAGTGAGCGCAACGGCCTATGCTATGCCAATCCGAAGCCAGGAGCCTCTTCCAGGTCTCCCACATGGGTGCAGGGTCCCAAAGCTTTGGGCCGTCCTTGACTGCTTTCCCGGGCCACTGGCAGGGAGCTGGAAGGGAAGCAGGGCTGCCGGGATAGAACCGGCGCCCATATGGGATTGCGGGCGTTCAAGGTGAGGACCTTAACCACTTGCGCCACGCGCAGGGCCCTAGTCATGCACTTTAAAACATGGTTTTATGACTTCGATATTTTATGCGTGTTTGTATGTGTTGGCATATTTTGCTGATTTGTAAACACAGCAACAATAATGGAAAAAAATCACTATCTGACATATACTGATCGCATATTTACACATACTTCTGAGTTTGCATAAGAAAAACATATCTGAGGAATATAAAATCCACTCCTTGGAAATCACTTTCCAAGTCAACATTATGTCAATGATAAGCAAGTGCAATTATTGTTAGAATTATAGCTAATTGCTGTGCTAGTCAGTGTTCAATCCCTTTCACTGATTTACTGATGCATTTGTCTTTCAGAATATTATGGGAAGCTAAGACATCTATGCTAGTCTTGATATATTTACCCCCTTTGGCAAATTACTAAACATTGTTGCTAAATTCAACCAAATATTTAATGCATAAGTATGTATCAGGAATGTATTACGCTAAGTATTTCATGGTGAGTAGCTATCAGTTATGATATCTGAAAACTACCACTCTACTCCAAGAAGTGTCAAATATTCTGTGAATGGTGAAGCAGTGAAGATTTTGTTTTGTCCACTGCATATGGCATTTTTGGTGAAATACTGTTCACATTTTGCTTAATTATTATACAATCTTTAAAAATACAGACTACATGGTTCTCTTGACCAAAACATGTCTAGGCAGTATAATTTATATTTTGGAAGTTTTATAATAATATGAGCCCAAAACTGTGGTGGGCATTAAGATTAACATTAAAGAGATGAATATGCTTTATATGTGGAATGTAAACTCAGAACTTTGGCATGTTCAAGAAAATATTGGAAAAAAATGATTAATTGCAAAGAGATTTGGGAAGTAGTCCTTCTTTACCGGAACCTATATAAACTGTATGACTCAGCTTACAGTTCTGAGTCAGGCTGCATTTACATAGCTGTGTTTGCATTTAGAAACTGTGAACAACATGAAGATGGATGAAGGGAGAGTCAGGTAAGCAGTACAAATAGCACATGAACTGGAAGAAAAAGTAATAGTCTAAGCTCCTGAAAGGAAATGAAGTAATTCATTTTAAAAGTTCCCAATACACTTGCTTATTTTTCACATTCTTTGACTTTTTATACAGAAATGTGCGATGGAAATATAAACCATGAAGAAAATGGAGGTACAGTACATTTTAAAGTCTGCTATACAATGAAGAGAATAAAATGTGTTGTCTATGTGCTTTAGAGATAAGGAAGTTGACACATTCCTTTCAAAACTGAACTGAATTGAGTGCAGGGGCTCAATAGTCTAATCCTCGACCTTCAAGCCTCAGGATGACATGTGGGTCCTGCATTCATGTCCTGGCTATGCTGCTTCCCATCCAGCTTCCTGTTTGTGGCTGGAAAAGCAGTAAAGAATGGCCCAAAGCTGTGAGACCCTTTGCCCCTGTGAGATACCCAGAAGAAGCTTCTGACTCTTGGCTTTGGGATCACATCGCACAGGAATTTTTCACTCATTAGCAGAATTATCCTATAAAGGAAATAGTGTTTTCAACATTGTAGAGAAATTACAACTTGTACTTAAAATGTATGTGTTAAGAGTTTTCAAAGGAATCTCGTTAGAGTAAAATGTAAATATAGCAATCAATTTTGGTGGTGGTTAATACATTCTTTTTCTTCTATACTCCTTTTTTCCTTCTTTTAGGTTTCCTTTTCTTATATGTTCTCTCTCTCTGTATATATATCTATCTATAAACATAGATAGATATAAAATATATAAATGGAATGTAAACTCAGAACTTTTCCATGTTGAAATAAATATTAGATAAAATGTTAATTGCAAAGAAAGATTTGGGAAATACTTCTACTTTACTGGAACTTAAGCAATATGTATATTTGTGTATATATAAATATGCATGTATAAGTGTGCATGCTTTTGTAAGTGCATTAGCAGGAAGCTGGATTGGAGATGTAGCAACAGTATTATGGGATACTAGCCTGAGAAACAGGGGCAACATCTCACAATGTTAATGACTATCCTAAGTAAGTAACCTTACATTTTTAAGAATTATTTATTTTTTATTGCAAAGTCAGATATACAGAGAGGAAGATCTTCTGTCTGCTGATTCACTCCCCAAGCGGCACAACAGCCAGAGCTGTGCCCATCCGAAACCAGGAGTCAGGAGCCTCTTCCAGGTCCCTTATGGGGGTACAGGGTTTCAAGTCCTTGCTCCATCTGATTTCTCAGGACTCAGGCAGAAAGCTGGATGGGAAGCAAGGCTGCTGCTGAGGGTAGAACCAGTGCCCATATGGGATCCCGGTAGGTATAAGGTGGGGACCTTAGCTGCTAGGCTACTGTGCCATGCCCCCATAACCTTATATCTAAACTTCTGTTTCATTTTTTATTCAGTTTTTGACTAATTCTTGCACCATTTTAGAGAAATGTAGATCCAGTTGTTTCTATAGCAAGATTGAAACCACACAGCAATTAACTAAAATTCACTTCATACATTAAGTGAAATGGACCACACATTACAAGCAATGAAATCTATTGCTTTGACAGCTAATATTTTGAAAACCTCTTTGTATCATGTGAGAGTTCAACTATGATCGTCCCTTTAGTTTATAAGTAAATGATAGTTTGATCATGTTTTAGTAAAACAATTTTAAGAAATTCAGAATATTTGCACTGTGAAATTGTATGTTTTAGAACATTGATTCATACTTTTATACAGATTTAAGTTGTTTTCATTTGAAAGTGAATTTTACAGAAAAACAAGGAAACAAACACATACAGACTAATATACAGGGGGAGATGAAGAGGGAGAGAGGGAGAGAGAGAGAACAGAATCATCTGCTGATTTACTCCCCGAATAGCACTGTGCACAGAGCTTGATTGTTCCTAAGCCAGGAGTCAGGAGCTCCTTCTGTTTGTTCTTTCTTCCCTTTCCTTTCCTTTCCTTTCCTTTCCTTTCCTTTCCTTTCCTTTCCTTTCCTTTCCTTTCCTTTCCTTTCCTTTCCTTTCCTTTCCTTTCCTTTCCTCTCTTTCTCTCTTTCTCTCTTTCTCTCTTTCTCTCTTTCTCTCTTTCTCTCTCTCTTTCTTTCTTTCTTTCTTTCTTTCTTTCTTTCTTTCTTTCTTTCTTTCTTTCTTTCTTCCTTTCTTTCTTTCTTTCTTTCTTTCTTTCGTATTTTGTTTTTATTTTGTCTATTCTGGGTCTCCCAAGTTGGTGCAGAGACCCAGGACCTTGAGCCATCCTCCTCTGTTTTGCTAGGGCGTACACAGACAGCTGGGTTGGAAGCGAAGCAGCACTGGCACAATCGGTGCCCAATGGGATATTGCTGCTGTAGGCAGGGGTCGCCTCCTGCCTCATGGCTCAGTCCAGTCTCCTAGGAAGAGAATAAAGTGTTCTTACTGTATACCTCTCATACACTGTGCTGTTCTTTATTCAACTGAATATTTTATTAATTTTTCATACCTTTTTGTAATTATGTTGAATCAAGGGCTATATGGTTCTATCAAATAAACGATGAAACAATTAAGACGTAAAAAGATCAGAGAGTAACAAGAAACTATGTAAGCACTACAAACAATAATGAAATGAAATAATGTTCAATTGTACTGATCTAAAGTAAATTTTAAAATGGTCAAGAATTCATGGTAGTATATAATTACTTTCAGTCAGTTTGACAAAGATTTAAAACATAATTTGACAAACTGCTGTGTTTGCCGAAAAATTAATATACACTGGCATTTACAACTATTTTCATTCTGTGTATTTCCAGTCAGAATTTGAACTATTCTGTCAGCACTTGAAACAGCCAGGGAATTAACTACTGAAGGTATAGGATAAACGAGGAATATATTTGCATCACAATAGCACTCAAATTATGTTTTCTTCAAAATTATTGCCCTAAGTATGTTTTATATATGTGTAAAGTCAGAATAATTAGAGCCTGTATTTTAGAATATTGGCAAATCGCATGCAGTTTTGTACATTAGAAGTACATAAGGGAGCTGGCATTGTGGCTCAACAAGTTAATCCTACACCTGTAGTGTTGAAATTCCACATGGGGGCTGGTTTGTATCCTGGCTGCTCTACTTCCAATCCAACACTCTGCTTATGGCCTGGGAAAGCCACGAAGGCTGGCTCAAGTCTTTGAGCTCCTGCATCCAGTAGAGACACAGAAGTAGCTGCTGGAACCTTATTAAGGCAGAGTGGCCATTTGGAGAGTGAACGCACAGATGGAACATGTCTCTCTCTCTCAGGTTTTAGACCTGCCAGCAGGCCTTGAGGTCACCGAGGGTGAGTCAGGCGATGGCCTTCTGGCCACTAGAACCACCAGAGCCAAGCTGGTGAGGAACGTCTGCTTTATTATGTAGAGGTTACAGGGTATCAGGGTAAGGAAGGTGAAGGCAGGCAGAAGCCTTCTGGCCTGCCCCACACCCACCAAAGTTGCTGTGATTGGCTGTATGACATGCCTATCTCCCTAGATCTTCCAGGGATGTCAGAGGTCATGTTCAAGTATACTTCCCTTGACCTTCTAGCCACATGTAGCCTGAATGCTATGCCTCAGGCCATGGGGAAGGTTAGGCTTAAGCCACGGCCTCCATGCAGTAGGGCAGGGGCCTGGGTGATTGCCCACATCTCTGCTCTCCTTGTCTCAATAAATCTGCCTTTCAAGTAAAAATAAACAGATATTTTAAAAGTAAGAAGTATGTAAGTTTTCAGTGAAATTATTTTTGGAGAAACTCTTTGGTGTTTGCATTGACTGATGATTCTCTGAGAATTGCATACTGCAAGAGAAAGGTAGCCAGCCTTTAAATCCTCCAGGGCTAACCTGAGCTGACTCAGTGTGGCCTGCTAGTCTGCTGTATTTGCTTAGTCCATTAACTCTTGCAATCTCTTAAACTACTCTTTCATAAATGTGTGTCTTTTATCTCACCTCCAATGTCTCCTCCCTTATTCTCACATCCACTTGAAGACTCCCCTTCTTATTTCACTGAAGAAATGAACACACACACACAACACACACACACACACACACACACACACACACACAAGCACTTGATAAAATTAGCAACTCTTTTCTAGAAACACTTGCTTATTTTCAGTATCTCATACTCTCTTGAATTTGCTCCAATCTTAATAATTCTTTTAGTAACTTTTGATTCCTTAAATGATTTGTTTTACTTGTTTTAATCAGGCAAACTGTTGCTTTAAGAAAATCACAGGACTTTTCTTTTTCTTTACTTTCTTTCTTCTTTTCATCTGTCTCCTCTATTCAAGCGAGTTTTTTTCAATCTATTCAAATCATTGTTTCTCATATACTTTTAGAGCAAATTCATTGGGGGATAGGCACAGTGTTTTTTTTTTTCAGGAAGAATGAAGACACTTTATTTAACATTTGGTAAAAGTCAGATTAAGTTAAATTTTCATTAATTTGATTACTTTGCAGATTTTTTGTTCAAATGTATCACAGATCATCCACTGTGAAGTAGTTCTTAAAAAGAAAGGCATAAGCAGATATATGCAGCAGAAGTTTCAGCAGTTGAATGGGATCTTGAGATCTGTGCATCTATCTAGTATTTCAAATAATTTCCATGAGATGAAAGCTGGTGTTAAAATAAAGATTATAGATAATCCTCCAAAACTGGATAAAACCTCAGAACAAATTCTTCCTGGAATAGGAAATAATCTAATCAACAAATCAAAGCATCTATCTCTACACCATGAAATTCACAAGAAATCTTTCCAAAACTCATTGTTCTCAATTCTAAATAAGCATTCTATCATTTCTTCTTTCATTTAAAAGACAGAGCTATGGAGGTAGAGAGATAGAGAGGTAGAAATGAAACAGAGAAAAAGAGAGTGTGAGAGGAACTGCGAGAGGTATACTGGCAGGGAGATATTTTTAATCTGTTAACTCAATTCCCAAATGGCAGCAATAGACTGGTCCATAATGAAGGACACACAGGAACTTGGGCCTGATCACCTGTGTTGATGATGAGAGTGTAAGGACTAGGGCCCCTTTCCACTGTCAGCCTAGTTACATGAGCAGAAAATAGAGTTTGAAGTATATAATCCAGGATACAAGCAAACACTCTTATATGAGTATTGCCACCATGGAGAAAAATTATCTATCTATCTATCTATTTACATTGCTAGATACAAATTGTTTGCTGATGAATTTCCAGGATGCAATAGTCACCAAGTCTCTTTAGTATTTGAGAGATCCATGGATCAAAACTGAATGATCAGGTAAACCACTAACTGAAACTTTGATATCCCATAACAGCGTGCCAGTGTCCAAGTCCAGCCTCCGCATTTTTTTGCTACTGCACACACTGAGAGTTGTTAAATGATGGCCAAATCCTTAGATTCAAGCCATCCATGTGTGGGGGGGTGGATGGAGTTCATGGATGGGTGCTTCAGCCTCATGTCGACTTTCTGCGGCTGGCATTTAGAGAATGAACCAGCAGATTGAAGTTTCTCTGTTTCATGTCCCTTTAAAATAAATACAAAAGTGTTAATTTTTTCTAATTACTTGTGCTTATTCACTTTTGTGCTGATCTTACATTTAAGAATGAAAATTCTATTTAGAATTTGTCTTCTGGGCTCTTTTAATATCTATTTTGGTAGTGATGATACAAATTTGGTTAATGATTTAGGAGTGAATATACTAGATTGGCTTAAAATATTCACTGCAAAACTCCTTAAGACACAAAGCTATGACGGCTGGAGTCAACAGCAGTTGGGTTATGGTCTTAGCTTGTCTTCCCAAAGCTAAGAATGGGACGGTCTGGGTCTGGCACTGTAAGTCAGTGAGAGACTCAGAAGAAGCTCCTGCTTTGGATCAGCTCAGCCAGGATCCTTGTGTTGTGGCCTCTTGAAGAGTGAACCAGTGGATGGAGAATCTTTCTATCCCATCTGTAAATCTTTCCAATAAAAATAAAATAAATCTTTTAAAAGGAGGGGTGGGCAAACTATAGCAATTGTACATTCTGATGAAATAACTTGTCTTACTCTTTTTCTGGACATTATTTCTACCTACTTAGGTCTTTGTCTTCAGAGAATCCCTGTATTTCTACAACTCCAAAAGTAAATTCTCATTTCTCTACGTCAGAGAACTGTACAGAGTGAGAGTATTATTGTGTAAAGGGAAAGGGAAAGCTGCTTCTTCCTGCCTTTACAAGACTTTGAAACAAGCACACGTTAAACTTTCTAGTACAGGATGGTTTTAATTTCCCAAAACAAAGTTATAAAGTAGCAGTTTCGGTACAGCCCATGCCCAGATTCCCATGCTATTAATACCCTGTGTCAGTGTTACGTGCTTGTCAGTGTCTATAAAATGTTAAGCTTACATTTCGTTAATATCTCATATTAGGATATATATTTCTCTAAATTAATGGGCTAACTTTTCCCCTTTTGAAAAATTAATATTATCTCTTTCCTCTCACATTTCCCAGAATCTGATGATCAGCATTTTATTTTAGATGGAAAGCTTAATTTCTTTTAGCTCCTACATATGAGGAAAGCATGAAATATCTGCCTTCCTGTGCCCATCTTAGCTCATTTAGCAAGATGCGCACAAGTTCTGTTTTTCTGAAATTAAAGTACAAGAACTTTTAGTCACAAATGTCATAATTCCATAGAAATTGAAACACTCCTGATGGTGCTTGTTTTGTTAGCTTTCCAGAATTCAATCGTTAAAAAAAAATTATAGATGAAAATCAATTCACTTTATCTTCGCTCCATGTTTTAAAGTCTATTAAGTTTCTTGTCTTCTATTTCCCTTAGTTTCAAGCCCTTGTATGCTCAGATCTGAATTGAATTTTGTGGTTTTGTTGTTGTTTGTTTTTGCTATTTTTCTGGGACTCCAGATGAATAGGCTTTTCTAGCTCATGTTCAGATACCAAAACAGTTATCTTAGAAGAACTATACTTGTGTAATAATATGTGGAAAATCAGTTAAGGGGTGGGAATACATTTTGGGGGGCATTCCCAGACCCTATGGAATTGTACCATAAAAATACAAAATACATGTTTTTATATTTATTCATCAGATCAATTTTAATTTGAATAAAATATAATACTCCAAATTCCATTTAATTATTATGCCACCTTATTAATTTTACACTTCTAGACTTTAAACCTGAACACCATTTGTCTTTTAAAGAGCACAGAGAGAAATGTGATTCAATAAAGTCATTCAAAATAAGACCCAATAATAAATTCTCAAGCACTTAATTTTTCCAATAATAGCAGTCATTTAACCTATAAACAAAAAAACCAAACACGAATAAATTAACCTAGTAATAAACAAGCCTCCTGGAGACAGAAAAGTGATTATAATGTTAAATTGGCACAGAAATGACTTGCACAGAAGTGCAGAAAACAAAATATGTTTGTCATCAAGAATAATGTGCATTTCTTAAAATAAAACCCTATTTTCTTGAAATTGCATGTTCTGTGACTAAAACTATTCAAACATATTTAGGAGATGTAAATGTTTATGATGACTGCACGCAGCATATATTTTGACTAATGGATAACTCTTGATGCAACTATAATTTTACTGAACATTATCTAACACGTTGACATTTTAATAAGTGGCATTTTTCAAGTTGTGCTTATAGTGCTTGTGCTATAATCTTCATATATACCTGTGCTGTTTAATGAAAGCATGGTAAAAGCTATCTCTATGTTATTTGTTTTGGAGATAAGGATGCTTCGTTCGTCCTGGCATAAAGGAAGAGATCCCTCGTTTGAAGATCTAACGGTCGGATTTAGGGATAGTACTATGTCTTTTGTCTTGTGTCTTTTCTGCACATACCATTTCTTGTTTGCAATTTCAAGGTGTCATATTCTTGAATGTCATAAAGATATCTTTCAGGAGTACGGAAACATTGCTTGTGACTTTTATGCTCAGGGTTTATTGAGGCTCCAAAATATTTCAGAGAACAAATTCCATAATTTACTTATAACACCACATTTCTATAATGGAATTTTAATATGCACTGGTTCAGTTTCAGTGAATAAAACACAGGTAAAATTTGGGTTTTAACTGACTTCAAGTATTTAACTTTTTATATTACTTTTAGTCCATCAATAATTTTTAACTCATAAGTTAAAATAAAGAATGGCAAGATCATCATTTGACCTTAAGCCATTCCCTTAACAAGCAATAAAAAATAAAACGTTCCATACAAAACAAGAAGTGATCCCTAGTGTTGTAGCTTAATAGGTGAGGGGAATCTTCAAAGGTCTGTGCGAATGGATACACAAGCAACATTTTTTTTCACTGAAACCCTGTACTCTGAAAATTCCATCTTATGTGATCTCAAAAAACACTACGTCATTATTTGTACAGTTGGAAATTTCCTATGAAGAACTTAACCCTCGAGGAGAACTAGGTGGTCAGCACTCCTGACACAATGTTCTTATAATAATCGATTCATATTTGTGAATTCTGTGATCTGGTTTTGTGTGTTTCTTTATGTAAATGTTTGCGTGTGAAGGACAGAGAGAGAGAGAGACAGAAAAAAAAAGAGAGAAGAGAGAAGCTGTTTTCTCATAACATCCATTCGCCTTCAATATTATTCCTAGCAGTTCTTAGTCATCGTCTTCAACACAGTTCTTTTTTTTTTTTAAGATTTATTTATTTTTATTACAAAGTCAGATATACAGAGAAGTGGAGAGGCAGAGGAAGATCTTCTATCCGATGATTCACTCCCCAAGTGAGCACAATGGCCGATGCTTTGCCGATCCGAAGCCAGGAGCCAGGAGCTTCTTCCGGGTTATCCCACATGGGTTTGGGCCGTCCTCGACTGCTTTCCCAGGCCACAAGCAGGGAGCTGGACAGGAAGTGGAGCTGCTGGGATTAGAACCAGCGTCCATATGGGATGCCAGCGCATTCAAGGAGAGGACTTTAGCCACTAGGCTATGCCGCCAGGCCCCTTCAACACAGTTCTAACATTGCCTCTACTAATGATCCTTCCTAATTGTATTCCTGCATATTTACTCTGGCTGCGCTCTCCTTTGATCGTTCATCATAGCTACCGTATCAGCATATTGATTTGTGGTCATCAATTTTATACATTTATTTACTACCCACACTTTTACCTTGTTTGTATTAAAAGCATAGTTGCATGTTATTTATTCACACATACTACAATGCCAACATCCTGAGAAATCTGATTACCGCAAAAGAAATCAAAGGTTCATAGACACTGGTTTGCTCATATTGCACTATTTTCATTGCGCACTGAATATCTGAGGGATATTTTTTCAATGTATTCCATAATATCCTATGCATGTTTCTCCACTGAAGATTTGTACAAAAGGTTGATTGTACCATAAATTAAATGTTGCTGCTGTCAGCACCAAAAATAAGGCACTCTGTTACAACTAAAGCGGAAAACGTCTTCATGATTCTGTCGACTGACATGCAATCCCAAGAGGAAAAAAAAAATGCAGTAAATGGTCAAATACTTACACAATACGATGTTAGACAAAATTTTGTAAGGAAAAGTGTTGTAGTAGATAACTTCACAAGTATCACTACGTCAGGTTTTAATTCTAAAGATTTGCTTTATTTATTTGAAAGGCAGATTTGTAGAAGCAGCAGGTACGAGAGGAGGAGAGCGAGCGATGATTCATTTTCCGTTTCGCTCCATGAGTGGCTACATAACCTGAGCGTGCTGGAAGTGTCATCTGTGTTTCTATGTGGGTGGTAAGATACCAAGAACATGGGTTACCCTCTGCTGTTTTTCCAGACTCTGAAGCAGGGAGCTTAATTGAAAGTAGATCAGCTAGGACTGCTGGCTGCAATACTGGCATTGTAAGTGGTGGTTTAAACTATTGTGCCATAGCTCTGGACCTAAGTAATAATTTCATTTGGTACTCATTTTAATCACAATAAAACTTGAAACGAATCAGTAGTGATTATCAGAAGTTACACTTCCTTCCAGTTGAAGTCCTTTATATACAAGCCTTCGCATGTTATTTCAGCCAAATATAGTGTTGCAAAGCATCAGACCACATTGGTGGTTATGGTAATCTCGTACAGTATTAAATCACTTGGGATTGTCCTACAAAGTCCAAGTGGAATATTAGTGGTTGTTGTTGTTGTTCTTTTTTACTGAAAGGACAGTTTCACAGAGAAAAGCAGATACAGAGAGCAAGATCTTCCATCTGCTGCTCTCCCCAAGAGGCCACAATGGCCAGAGCTTATCCAGAAACTTCTGAGTCTCCCATGCAGGTACAGGATCCCAAGGCTTTGGGTCATCCTCTGCTACTTCAGTAGATCAAAAGCAGGGAGCTGGATGGGAAGCAGGGCCACCAAGACTCAAACCAGAGCCTAAAGAGATTCCAGTGCATGAAAATCAACGACTTTAACCCTAGGCTATCGTTCTGGGTCTCAGAATATTGGTTTTATATTTTTATAATGACAACATCAACGACAACAACAAGAGAATCTCTGATCAACTCTCCAGTTTGAGATCAGCTTTAAGTTCAGAGTTTTAAATTTGTTCCTATAACTTGTGTTTATATTTTGGGATAAGATTTAATGAGTACGTCGTAAATAAATAACACGTCTGCTATTTTTAAATGGATGACAATTTTTTTCAGTCAACTCAGTCACCTTGATGACTCGATCAGAAGAGAAATGAGATTTGTGTAATTGATGTTTGAAGCAATTTACTTGATTGCTCCCTCTTTTGTTTTCATTCCCTAAAACATTACTGGTCTTAATTCAATTTTGCCCCAAAGTAGAACAGTATTTCGTACGTTGTTGCAATGTGCTAGTGGCTTTCACAATCACAATCCTCCAGCATTTGTGTTATGTGTCAGACACCCGTGGCAGAGGTTTTAGTTCATTATGTCTTCACTAGCTTGTCTTAGTCTAATCCTTGTGAAATTCATAACACGAGTGAGCCTGTAGCATCTCCAAGTGAAGTATCTATTGGTGAAGTGTTCCATATTTTAAAAAAAGTAAAATACTAACATGAACATGGGGTTAGTCTTTAGCCATATGTAATGCTTTGGAGGTTCAGTTATTACCCATTATATGTGATCATCTTATTTGCTTTTGGAATGTATAAATTATTACAGCTAGGTACTCAAATTCAGACAGTGTATAATATATTTAGATAACACTAAAAGTTATTAAATTGTGTTAACAAATTTACATTATGCTTTATTTTCTTCTACTGAAAATCATAATTAAGCAAAAAAAAAAAAGTTAGCTTAAGGAATGTTAATCACAGGCATTTAACCCATAAATTAAAGCTGTGCTTATTGAGAGATGTATATTGCTTATTTGAAACTCTCAAAAAACACAAATGGAGAGGAGAATCAGGTGGGGGAGTCAATCCAAAGACACATTGCCAGTTAAGCTATAGACTGACTAATGTAAAATGAAGCTCTTTAATTATATACAGCTGTGACAGTTATTAAACTGCCATAACTCCAAAAAAATAAATGGAAATCGGGACAATATCTGATAAAAAAATAACTAAGGAGTAGAGAGCTAAAACGCATTACTGAGGGTAAACTCTGAAATCTGTTCCTGAAGTATCCAAAGTGAATTTTATTGCAATCATTTGAGGAGGTACAACTTTGGAAGTCATAAAAGAATTAAGGTCTTCCTGGAGGAAGTTCATCCCATCCAGCCTCGATAGCTGGCTGAAAAGGGCACCTGATTCTTCCCCTTTGAAGAATATTGTTTCCGGTGTGCATCTTGGAAGCAAAGAGATATCATGGCAGATGTCTCAACAGAAAACATCGTACAAGTTCCTTAATCTTAGACATCACAACTCTTATAATTGAGAGGAATGCGTTCCTATTTTTATACATTATGACTATCTGATTTCTCGCTAAGGTAGCATAAAATAGGCTAAAACACCAGCATAGGTACCTGACAGATGGGCCACTGGGTGGGGGGTGGGGGGAGTCAGATCATCTCTTTGTTAGACTGGGAAAATGGGGAGTCTCTTTAAAAGTTCACAAAATTTTGGCACAGAGCAGTGACTCAACAGGCTAATCCTCCTGCTGCAAACAATAGTATCCCATAAGAGCTCCAGGTTGCGGCAGGGCTGTTCCACTTCAGTCCAGCTCCTTGCTTGAGGCTTGAGAAAGCAGCAAAGAATGTCCCAAATTGTGGGGACCCTACATCCACATGGGACACATGGAAAAGATGGCTGGTTCCTGTCTTTGGGTCAACTCAGCTTTAGCCTGCCTTTGTGATCTTTTGGAAAATGAACCAGCAGGTGGAAAATCCTCGTCTCTGTCTCTCCTTTTCTGTGTAAATCTGTCTTTCTAAGAAAAATATTTTTTTTTCTTTTATTTATTTTATTTTATTTTAAGAGAGAGAAAGCACATCTAGCACCATCTTGGATCTCTTTTGAACAGCCCCCCCCCCAAGTACAATTTACATAAGAAGGTAAATCTTGCTTTACACACTCAAGTGTCTAGACGAAAACTCTTCCACGTGATGGAAGAACTGAGGTGGCTTTCATTTTATCATATGAAATTCCCCACAACAGTTACACACATTTTTTTTTAATGTTTTACAAGGTATTTGGCATGCATGGAAGGCAATGTGGCAAAGAGGATTAAGTTGCTGCTTGAGCTGCCACCAGCTGCTGTGTGCTCTGGCTCCTGTTTTGGTGCTCCACTTCTGAGTATGCTCCCAATTAACATACCTGCAAAAAGAGTTGCACATGGAACAAACACCTGGACTGTTGACATTCATGTGGTAGAATTGGATGAAGCTTCCAGCTTGTGATTCAAATTAACTCAACCTGGGTTATTGGGATCTTAGAACAATGAACCACTAGATGAAGGACCTTGCTTTTTAAATTATCCTTCTTGGGCCCGGCGGCGTGGCCTAGGGGCTAAAGTCTTTGCCTTGAACACACCAGGATCCCACATGGGCATCAGTTCTAATCCCAGTACTTCCCATCCAGCTCCCTGCTTGTGGCCTGGGAAAGCAGTCGAGGACGGTCCAATGCTTTGGAACCCTGCATCTGCATGGGAGACCCGGAAGAAGTCCCTGGCTCCTGGCTTCGGATCGGCGCAGCACTGGCCATTGTGGCTCACTTGGGGAGTAAATCATCGGATGCAAGATCTTCCCCTCTGTCTCTCCTCCTCTCTGTATATCTGACTTTGTAATAAAAAATAAATAAATCTTTAAAAAAATTATCCTTCTCCCTGTTTCTGTAATTCTGCCTTTCAAATTACTGAAAAAAAAGCCTTCAAAATATGAATATTTTGCACATTATAAATAAACAATAGCTAATATCAGTTGCTTCTAATAACAGTAACCTGCTCTTCACTTTCTTCTAAATGTTTTTTTTTGTTTTGTTTTGTTTTTCAATTTTTTTTTAAAGATTTATTTTTATTATTTTTTTTTATTGGAAAGGCGGATATACAGAGAGGAGAGACAGAGAGGAAGATCTTCCGTCCGATGATTCACTCCCCAAGTGAGCTCAACTGGCCAATACTATGCCGATCCGAAGCCAGGAGCCTCTTCCGGGTCTCCCACGTGGGTGCAGGTTCCCAAAGCTTTGGGCCGTCCTCGACTGCTTTCCTGGGCCACAGGCAGGGAGCTGGAAGGGAAGCGGGGCTGCCGGGATTAGAACCGGCGCCCATATGGGATCCCGGGCATGCAAGGTGAGGACCTTTAACCACTTGCGCCACCGCGCCGGGCCCACTTTCTTCTAAATGTTATGGCTATTATCCAGGAAACAATTTCTGAAACAGGAAAATATTGCGTAATGTGATTTGGGATTTAAATTAACTTTTAATTTGTAATCTCTGAATTTTGCAATATACAACTTTTATTTAAGCATTAATCGCTACATTTAAAGTAGTTGTAAATTTATACAAATACACACTACTCTTTCATCTTAACAGGTTTTCATATGACTTAAATTCCTATAAAGTATAGTAATAACTAGGAAAATTTATTTATAATTTGAATTAATCTTAGTATTTCTAATAAACCAATAAACAGTTAGTAATGATTGAGTATTTCTACTTTCATTATGAAGCAAATGTTATTGGATTTAAATGCTGATGGTACAGTAACTGTTGTTATATAATTTTTCAGTCTGTTTTTAGGATAATTAGTCACTAATGAGTTTCATCGCTCATGTGTGTGGAGACTTCAAACAAAACTTTAAATTTGTTGAAATTATCCTTCAGGTACTGTTGATCATTCATTTCATCATTTCCACATTTTAAGTCCATTTCTATATATGATCTCATAGTTCTACTGGCAAATTAATTCATCTCATACTGAATAACTGTTTCATTTGTATTCAACTTTTTTAAAGGTCTATTTATTTTTATTGGACAGGTAGATTTACAGAAAGTCTTACATTCATTTGATCATTCTCCAAGTGGCAACAACTACCACAGCTGAGCTGATCCAAACCAATTGTCAGGAGCCAAGCGTCAGGAACTTCTTCCAGATCTTCCGCATGGGTGCAGGGTTCCAAGATTTGGGCTTTCTTCCACTGCTTTCCCAGGCTACAAGCAGGGACTTGGATGGCAGTAGAACAGCCAGAATAGGAACTGACTTCCAATATGTAAGCTGAGGTTCAAGACAGTGAGCTAACGTGTTGGGTCCAAAAGTTTTTACTCTTCAGGTTTGCCTGCCAGTGGAAATTTGAAGAATAATTTATATTGGATTCCAATAAGAATACAAGAGTAGAAAATGGAGAATGAAACCTGGATGTGATAATAAGCAAAAGTATTAATAGCAGGTGACTGGGATATAATGTTGAAGATAGATGTTCATCTTTATAGTTCATTTTAGATTAGTGGATACAGAGTACTGCCAAGTCTTTCATGAGTTGTAAGCAGGTTTTGAGAGTCCTGGGGAAAAATAATGAAAACCAGAGTCAAATTGTTCACATTAAGTAGGTTGATCTTCTCACCAATATGTTGAAACGTTGCTACCTGATTGGAATGTGTTTTCATATTGAATATGCATCACTGCCCTGATTATCTCCATTGCTTTTTCTTTTTGGTTAGAATTAGCTTGGGGCTAAGTTGGGAATACATGCTTCCCTTAGTTGTTCACAATGTCCTGAGACAAATTATGAAAGCTTTATTCATCTTGTTCTTAGGAGAAGAGTTTTGCCCACAATTTGTGTAATAATTCCCTTGCTAGTGAGGATATGGACACAAACAACATCTTTCTCAAAATGCCCCTAAAACTAATTCATATCTGGCAGACTGCCTTAATGTGGACTGCTTAATTATATATATATAAAATGGCTTCTTGATAATCATGGTTCTGTGTATATAGTTATGCAATTTATGTGAAACAACTGCAGAGACTCTCATTAACCACTTTGAAAATTATGTGTCCTTTTTTTTTAACAGAAAAGTCAATGATTAAAAGAACACATAGAAATCTGAGTTGGTAAAATAATTTTTAGGATGAAAGTTTAACATGTTATGTAAGAAAGCGGTCATTTGGGTGTGATACGCACTTCAGAATATCCCCTACAGAGCTCTGGCAGAATGCCTAGAATTTTAGAAGACATTTAGTTTTGATTCACACTTAAAAGGGGGGAAAAAAAGATGAGATCGCTTTATTTTCTCAAGCATATTTCTTAACTACAGCTATTAGCTTAAGAACGATTTACTCTTATCACCAAACGTGAATGTATTCTAGTATCAATTTATTGGAGATGTTCTTTCAAACTTAAATCGAGGTAGTTAATTTGTAGACTGTAGAATATTTCAAGAATAACGTGTGAATATTCGATTGCTGTGTCTAAAGCCTCATTTATAGGCATACTGTGTTTTAAAAAAAAGAGCTTTATAAAGAGCTAGGCATTCCAATTTTCCAATTATCTGCAATATTTTATTTGTGGATCGCAATACAGAAAACTGCTAAGATACTTGTCAATAAATCCTCCAATTCAGGTCCTCTGAAATAATATTATAAGACTTAGAAATTAAGTGTCCTATTTGTAACACCATATTAACCACTATTTTTTTAAAGATGTTAAATTTTATTAGAAAAGCAGATTTACGGAGAGAAGGAGAGATAGAGAAAGATCTTCTGTGTTACATCATTCCCCAGATGGCTGCACCAAGCAGAGATGAGTGATACAAAGCCAGGAGCCAGGAGTCAGGAGCTTCTTCCTGGTCTCCCACACAGAAATTGTGTCCCAAGGTCTCTGGCCATCTTCTACTGCTTTCCCAGGCCTTAAGCAGGAAGCTGGATGGGAACTAGAGAAGCTAGGACACAGACCAGTGCCAGTATGTTATGGCAGTGCCTGCATGCTGAGGATGAAAGAGTTGAGCTTTTACACCAGTCCCCCAAAAATTCAGTTTCTAAAATTTAAATATAGAAAAATATAAATATATGTTATCTTTAAAAAAGCATAGCTGGGCCCTGCGCGGTGGCGCAAGTGGTTAAGTCCTCGCCTTGCACGCCCGGGATCCCATATGGGCGCCGGTTCTAATCCCAGCAGCCCCGCTTCCCTTCCAGCTCCCTGCCTGTGGCCTGGGAAAGCAGCAGAGGACAGCCCAAAGCTTTGGGAACCTGCACCCGCGTGGGAGACCCGGAAGAGGCTCCTGGCTTCGGATCGGCATAGTATCGGCCCGTTGCGCTCACTTGGGGAGTGAATCATCGGATGGAAGATCTTCCTCTCTGTCTCTCCTCTCTGTATATCTACCTTTCCAATAAAAATAAATCTTTAAAAAAAAAAAAAAAAAAAAAAAAAAAAAAAAAAAAGCATAGCTAAACCATGAAAATACAAACTGTACTTACAAGCTTTGAGGAATTCTGAAGATAGATCTAAAACTGCACCCGAAAAAATGCTGTTTCAAAAATAACTTGAAGATTCAGGTAAGATATTTTTCTTATGGTATAAGTGAAGATTTCACAGTACAAGTTTTGAAAGAAAAAATGCCTTTCCAAAGTATATAAAAGAAGTTAGAAAATTGGATGATCTGCCACTATAGGCACACAATTCACATACCACGCACACAATTCACACTTCCAACAAATTTTTAAAATATTAACTTTCAGGAAGAATCTACACTCCCAAATAAAAGATGGACTCCAAATGAAACTTTTAAATTCCTTTTGAAAATAGGGTGTTGCTGAAGGTCTATACTATTGTGATAAAATAAGGGAAAGCAGTGGGATGCGAGAACAGAAAGTTATAAAGGGATATCCCTGACACTATGGAACCGCATCGTGTAAAAAATATACATATATATGTGTGTGTATGAATGTATATATAACTTTTCTTCTTTAGTATTAATGTAGTAATTTACAAGTAGTCTAGAATACAAATATCACAATTTTTAAATAATTTGCATTATTTTAATTGTTTATCATATTACCAAGATAAAATTGAGGAAATTTGAACAGATCTTAATAGTGTATTTGTGCTTATTAGTAATATTGCTAACAAGCAGGAACAGAGATGCATATAATGTAATATGAAGTTAAAGCAAGAAATGTATGTATCTTATATTCATAACTCATCTTCTATTCAAAGATACACATACTAATTTTACAATATTTCCCAAAAGTGAAACTTCAAAGTAAACAAAAATATCCATAAGGTTCTGTCAGTATTCCATTGGTAATCTCAATTTTCATATTGTTCTGTACATTATTTTCTGTTTTGCATTCCGACCTGTTAAAAATGCAAAAATTATCTAAAATAAAATAATTCGTGGATGTCTCACATAACTGGTAGCTGGGATTTGATGTTTTCTCAGGAAATAGATTAAAGGAATTATGTCAATATACAATAAAAAGTTTTGGAGACCTCACACACATGGACACACACACAACCTCATCAGTCCCAAATAGTTAAGGCTGAAGGGAGTATACTATTACATTCTATACTATATAGAATATACTCTATACTATATTGGATAATATACTATATTATACTTTATTTTATATTATAGTATATATTATAATATATACCATATATTATTTCATTTGTGATGCTGATGGTAATCAATTAAATGTGAAATGCATGCATATATGAATGTATATGTTTGTGACATATATATGTCTCCAATTCACATACACTTTTTATCTACCAGTATTCATTTGATTCACAGGTTTTGCTGATGAAACTGAGGAAGAGCTAGTGTTGCATATTATGTAATTAATCTGTATTTGGGTTTTTTTTAACCTTTTTGGAAGAATCTTATATAGCTATAAGTGTACCTAACTTGTTTAGATTCTACTTGGTGTGTTTGCCCCTCAAAAGCTCTATCTTCCTTCCATTCTTTCATATATGATAAATTTATTTTCATTATGCCCTAATAAGAGCTTAGTTAAATTATGTGTATCCTTAAGAACTGACTATTCTTCCAGAATTATATTGTATCATTAATGATCTAATATTTTATTGGCATATATAAAGTTGTTGTCACTGTAACAATTTTTAAAATGTCTGAATGACTGAAGCTGAATTTGTATCATAGACATTATTTTGATTTTAATTACATATAAATATATGGAAACTAGTGAACAACTTTATTTTAAAGCAAAATTTATTAATGCTAGTTGTAACAAAACTTTAATCTATTCATTTTGAAAATTTGTAAGTCTAGACATAAATTTTAGTGTAATAAGGGGAAAGTCATCTAAAGCACGTAATGCATTTAATCAACATTTCTCTCTGTTCAGATACAATCAGTGATGAATTCAGAAACATTAGTAATCAATTTCAAAAAGGTTTGATGTAATCTTCATGACATTTATGTAGTGTGGGCCAAAATCTATGGTGATAAAATTATATTAAAAAAAATGAAGCTTACAGTTTCAATGATGGCTTCAATCTGGAAATTAAAAGCTGTGTACATTTCAATATCTCTAAAATTGGATTTATTTTTTCCTGCCTTCAATTATTTGCAAGCAAAAAATCTGTATATACAATGTGGATTTGTTGCCTAGGATCTTTCTGTCACATCCATCATTTCATACTCTTTTTCCCTGGTGATCGGTATGTGAGAGGGCACTTCTTTATATAGTGCCCTCTGCCATTGGTGTTTAGATACATAAACTGTCACTTGCGGATGTAACACACGAAGCCTTTTAGCTTCTCTAAAGCAATGCTTACTGTAGCTGAACTAACCCAGGTAGCAATCCTAGCAGCTTGAAGAAGGAATGAATTACCAGACTTCTTTGCAGTTCATGATGACGCCAGTTTCCCTTCAGGTGGCAGGATTATGATGCTTACCACTTCTCGCTGGAACATTTTAAAACGAGTGGAACGAAGCACTCAACCAAAAAAAGCGTCTGTAGTTTTATTGAATGGTTTTGTGACTTCGTATGTTCTGCTGTAAATGGATTACATCTGAATATTCTAAGAAACACAGCTTAAAAGTAAGTTTTCTGATTTTCGAGTTGTATTGTAGTCCATTTTTGGTAAAGAGCTGATTATTCAGCCTTCCATGGTTAATTTTTAAACGTCAATTTGTATATGTATATATATATATATGTATATAGTCATTCATAATGCAAACTATAAATTTATATAAAATATTTTAAAAGGTGAACTTTTTTTAAAAAGATTTATTTTTATTATTTTTTATTGGAAAGGCGGATATACAGAGAGGAGAGACAGAGAGGAAGATCTTCTGTCCGATGATTCACTCCCCAAGTGAGCCACAATGGCCGATGCTATGACGATCCAAAGCCAGGAGCCTCTTTCCGGTCTCCCACGTGGGTGCAGGGTCCCAAAGCTTTGGGCCGTCCTCATCTGCTTTCCCGGGCCACAGGCAGGGAGCTGGATGGGAAGAGGGGCTGCTGGGATAGAACTGGCGCCCATATGGGATCCCGGGGTGTGCAAGGAGAGGACCTTAACCACTTGCGCCACCACAAAGGTGGCGCAAAAGGTGAACTTAACTAAAAGGTGAACTTTTAACTTCTCTAAATTTCTAGCACCGAAACAGGAAAAAACAGTGCTTATAATACTGTTAAAATAGTTACTTCAGGGGCCTGGCAATGTGCCCTAGCAGCTAAAGTCCTTGTGTTAAATGCGCCAGAATTCCATATGGACGCCAGTTCTTATCCCAGTAGCCCCACTTCCTGTCCAGCTCCCTGCTTGTGACATGGGAAAGCAGTCGAGGACGGCCCAAAGCCTTGGGACCCTGCACCCACATGGGAGACGGAAGAAAGTTCCTGGTTTCGGATCGGCACAGCACCAGCCATTGCAGTCACTTGGGGAATGAATCATCATAATGAAGATCTTCCTCTCTATCTCTCCTCCTCTCTGTATATCTGACTTTACAATAAAAATAAATAAATCTTTTTAAAACAATTATGTGGCAGTGAATTAACATTCAAAAAGGTGATAGTATGACTGCGAAAGATAAATAATGCAGCGATATTTTAAAGAAGCAATGGAAATAGAATTCAACGCCTCGTGATAAAGTTCAGGCATGTTTCTTTTTTGTAGGTTGTGTTGGTTGTTTCTTATATTACTTTGCTGAGCTACCTTGCACATCTAATTGATAAGAAAATGTGGAAAATAAAACATGGACACGAATGCATCAGTCTCTCCTTCAAAGCAACCTCTAGCAATTGAACAGAATACATCAAAAGGCATTTAATAACCAATTATTATAAATTTTGTTTATGGTTTCTAACATTTTGTCCAGATGCTAATTATAAAAATCTACTTTAAAATAATAAAAGCAGGTGTATTGAGAGAGAAATTGTTGTTGCTGAAGGTATTTCTATTTACTCTTTTCAATCTCCTCTCCTTATATATATATAAATATAGCCAGTTTATAACAATTTGATAAAAATAGTTAATGTAGAAAATGTATTGCTGTCAAAATACCTACTTAGCATTGATTTAACATAGTTTTATTCTCTAGGTTATGAATAATTTCAATTTTTGAATAATATCCCTGTCTTTTTCTTAGAAGTGTGTGATGTAGGGATATGGATATTTAATAGACAAGAAATTGTGGCTGATAGAATGTGTTAACTCCATAAAATGGCACAAATATATATTTCACAGATGATTAGAAATGATTTGCAGAGGGTATTGTATACAATAATCCAAGCATTAATGCATTATTTCATTCTGTACATACTGAAATTTCTAAAAAATAGAGATTAAATATAAAATATTTATTTAAAATCTATGTCTCAGATTATATAAATCATATCTGGTGATCTTATGTGAGTGAATTTCAAACATTGCAAACTTACTCTAATGTCTCACATTTTGTCTCCAGAGTATGAGCAAATGCAGATGTGAAAATGTATCAAGTTGTATGTGATAAACTTTCTTAAGAAAATTAAAATAATACGAACTGTTAAAATTCTAAGTGTACCTAGAAAGCTCTTTACTTATATCATTATCATCATCATTTTATGATACAGTTCATAGACCCTAGAATTTCCCTTACCCCCTCCTAGACCCCCTACCTGAGTTCCCTTATAGTATTACTATACTACAGTTCTTCATAGATAACCATATGCCCATCATTGCTTGCACGGTTAATGGCAGAGTATCAAGCATCCTAATATCAAGGTATCGTTAACAGTTTCATTGGGAGTTCAGAACTGGAACTCGCTGGAGGGAGTGGCACAAGTGACTGCAAACAAATAGCCGGGTACCATCTGCAATAAGTAATTGAACTGTAGAGTTCTGAGTGACACAGCTTAGTAGTCTGCTCCAAGGAGAAGAATCTAATAACCAGAAGTATAATGACATAAAACAATGGAAAAAGGCACAACGAGTATTACTGAAGACTCCAACTGCAAAGGAGCAAAAGCCTGTACTAATCTCAGAGTTAATGGAGGAATACATGAAGAAAATGAGAGCTACAGAATCCAAAACACTTGCTATAAAGCTTCTTATGAACAACAAGAAGCACATAACACAAGGGTCCAATGAATTTAAGAAATATGTCATGCTGGAAATGAATCAAACGAAAGCTGATATATCAAAACTGAAGAATGCAGTGAATCAAATTAAACACAGTGGAGAGTCTCCAAAATAGAATGAAGGAAGCAGAAGAAAGAATCTAAGAACCAGAATATATATCCTCTCATCAGATGGAGACAAACAAAAAACTGGAAGCAGAGCTGGGTCAAGCTGAGAAAAGTATTCAGGAATTGAAAGACACCACTAAAAGGCCAAATATAAGAGCTGTGGAAATCCCAGAAGGTGCAGAAATAGAAACCGGAATTAAAGGTGCATTCAATGAAATGATAAGGGAAAATTTCCTTAATCTAGAGAAAAACAATCTTGACATTTGGTTAACCACATTACTGAACATCAAAGGAAACTTTATGATACTATCAAACAGATATAGACAAGAGTGATATTTTAACTTTATCTGCAAAATTAAAATAGGCAGATTTTTTTTACCTGAAAAAAAGTTTTTACAGTTTAAAGGGAGCAACACATTTAACAAGGCAATGCGAGGACTTTTCCCCAAGATAAAACAATAAGAACTAGATAGGTATTGTGAGTTATTCTACCGATCATAGTAGCACAGCTTCAAGTTGTATAATAACTGGAAAAAGTGATAATTGGAAATCATATGATAAAAAATGTGAAACTATCTATCTTTATTAGCAGATAAGAACATATGAAGGAACCTACTAAAATGAAACCAGCATTTGTTAATGTATTTATCATGATTCAGAATAAGAACAACATATATGAAGAATTAATAAAACACTTTCCTTTGTATCGTTTCCTTCCTTGTTTTTATATATAACATTAACAATTCAATTAAGAAAGTATATTAAAATATAATAAAATGGTAATAATTATTAAGAGTACCACTCAGAGCATAAAATATTTTAGATTAAAATAAACTACAGCATAAAAACATATACAGTGAATACTGGAAAACAATACTGAGAAAATTTAGAGAAGACCTAGCTATGTTGAAAGATACACCATATTTATTGATTGGAAATCAAATCATACTTATCAGAGTATTTTTTCCCAAATTTTCTATGCTAATGTATTCCAAATCTAATCCAAACAGATTTCTAATGGAAAAATGAAAAGCTGATTGAAATCTATATGAATATGCAAGCAGTTTGGAATTCTTCAAATGGTATATTCAAATTATAAATATTACCTGTTATAAAGGTATGTCTGACTACAATTACCCAGAAAATTAGTGTGTACCTTGAAACACTAGTAATTTAGAACTAAATTGGAATTCTAGAAATAGATTCATATGTATTTAGATGACTAGTTTTCAAAACACAATGGCAAGACCTCTGATCAAACCTAATGTTCTCAAGAAATGCTATAGGAACAGTCCTGGTGGGCCTGGTTCCTATCCAGCTCTCCGCTTGTGGCCTGGGAAAGCTGTTAAGGACAGTCCAATGGCTTGGGATCCTGCACCCACATGGGAGACCTGGAAGAAATTCCTGGCTCCTGGCTTCAGATCGACTCAGCTCCGGCCATTGCTGCCAATAAGGGAGTGAATCATCACACAAAAACTCTCCCCCCTCTGTCTCTCCTCCTCTCTATACACCTGAGTTTCCAATAAAAATAAATAAATCTTTTACAATACTCTCAAAAATGTGAAATACCTGAAGTTTTTCTAAGTTTTAATTCTGACATAAGTAAAATTACGTTAGAATGCTAACACTTCATCATTCTGTAATTGCTGTTGTGTGTAGTAGTGCCTTATGAACTTTCAGATTAATGATAACTTTACCTCAACCTTATTCCTGAAAAGAATTAACACATTGTAAAGTTCAGTGATTATTTCTGATGTTATGACATAAGTTTTGGTTCATGCTTTGTATATCATCGGTATGGCATAGCTTGCTGGACCAGTATTTTATAAATATTTCATAGAATAGTAGATTGTGGTATTTCATTATTGTCCAATCTGTTCATGTATTCAGTTTTATTTTAGAAAAATTAGCCAATTTCACACTGTGAGAGAACATGGAGGAGAAATTGTTACATTGCACTTAATTTCAGCTCATATTCCTGCTGTTTCTGCTCTTTCTGGAAAGACAGGCAATCTTTTCACCATCCTTCTGCATTTCCTCACCAGTGAGCAACACATTGATGTCTAGCAATTCAACATGCAATTAATTTCTTAGTATTGTGACTATTTGAACAGACAGAAGTTGTCTAGCTTATAATTCCCTTTCCATTTAGAGATTCCATGAATGCAAGAGAAGTAAAAATCAGTTTTAAGGGTAAAATGTGTACTACCACATCAACGCAATGCTGATAGATGTTTTCTGGCACAGATGAATAATTGCGCATGTGCCATCCGCCAATACTAATTGATTGGTTTTATGTACTTCTTTTAACCTCACAAAACAGGGCAAATGTACACAACATGCACACGAAAAAGTTGAAAATCTTAAGCAGTTCAAGTGTGTGCCTTAAAAGTTAGCTGGAATTTGAACAATAAGGTGATGGTCAGGATTGAAAGCTTTACAAAGCATTATAAAGAATTATAAAGGAAAATGTGAAATTTCAATATATTAATATATCTCTGAGTGATTCTTTCATACATACACACACTTCATAAATAACCCGTGGGTTGAGAAGATTTTAGAGAAACCGGTGACCTAGTGTTTCTTATCCTCTTAGTTGAAACCTGGAAAAAAAAATAATTGGCATCAAAAGCAGTGAAAAACTGAAATTTTATAGCAGATTATGTCTGGATTTTTCAATAACTCAGAGGCAAAAGTAAACAATTCTGTTTAGATGTTTATAAAGAGACACAAAATGAACGGCAGGAGCAGGCAGTGTGATAGGGCGTGTTAGACTGCGTCTTGGGACTCACACAAAGTAGAGCCAACGTTATCTTCTTGCTACTTCACCTCCAATCCGGCTTCCTGATAAAGTACAACCAAGAGAGCTGCAGATGATGGCTGCAAACTTGAATCCCCGACACTCATGTGTGCCTCTCTTGCCATGTCTTTCAAATAAATAAATAGACATAAAAAATGGAGGAAGAAAAATGATGACAGTATAAGTTAAGGGATTTGTTTATTCTCCTCTCTGATAGCAGCAACTGTTATCTTGTAATTGATGGTTACTGTATTTCATACTGTATGTTTTCTTCAATATATCTATATGAATTGGTATTATTATTGGTCTTCAAAACTGTATTCTTGGCCAGATGGAATAGATCTTCAGAAGATAACCTTAATGAAATATTATTTTCTTGTCTTAACTGCCCAATATTTACAACAAAACATAGGGAAAGGAAGTCCCTATTATAAAAAGGAAAGCACTGCAGAGTTGTGCTATACTTTTATAATTGACAATATAATACGAGGAGGTTGTTATTGACAGTCAAATGTCATAAGCCAGCTTCTGAAAAATTGCAAAGGAAATACATGTACAGGATTCCTATGACCAAATAATGTTTTGAAAGTTGTAAAAAATTTAGGGGAAATGCATCAAAGACTGAAACAGGCACTTTTTTAGGCTAGCAAAGAATAAATATTAAGTGAAGTTATAAGGGGAAGAGACCCAGCTATTTTATATTCACAGCAGTCAAACTTTCCAAGTAAGTGAATTTCACTTCGGAAAGTTGCCTTCATTTAATACGCCACATCCTTATTGAGTGGAGTAAAGTCGCTGTTTGTGTTACTTTACAGGTTATCTGGTCACTTGAGAAATTTACTTCTGCTTAGGAAATCAGTTATTGGAAGAGTGATATAATTGATTTTGTTTAGAAATGTATGAACTCTGACTACTAAGGGGGAATTAGCCATTTACAGCAAAATGTAAAGCAACACTAGATGTGCAACATCCCTGCCCTTCTACAAATCTATAGACTTTTAAAGTCTACATTATTTCATGAAGATAGCTGTCAACTCTCAAATTAAGAAAGCTATTACTGGGCCCGGCGCGGTGGCGCAAGTGGTTAAGGTCCTCTCCTTGCACACCCCGGGATCCCATATGGGCACCGGTTCTATTCCAGCAGCCCCGCTTCCCTTCCAGCTCCCTGCCTGTGGCCCGGGAAAGCAGATGAGTACGGCCCAAAGCTTTGGGACCCTGCACCCGCGTGGGAGACCCGAAAGAGGCTCCTGGCTTTGGATTGGCATAGTATCGGCCCCGTTGCGCTCACTTGGGAAGTGAATCATCGGACGGAAGATCTTCCTCTCTGTCTCTCCTCTCTGTATATCCGCCTTTCCAATTAAAAAAAAAAAAAAAAGAAAGAAAGCTATTACTAATCAAATGTAGCTATTCTAACCAATTACATGCAAACATACAAGACATTGTATGAGTCTCTTTTACAAACTCTTCTACTGTGATAACAAAATGCACAATACTGTGGCCAAAAGAAAGATAATTAAAGTGAGGTAAACAGAGAAATATTAACACAGCTACTTTCTATTCAGTATTCAAGTGATGTCAATGAAATAGTTTTCCCATTTTTGTTTTGTTTTGTTTTGTTTTGATGTAAGTGGTTAACACTCCAAAGGTTAAGATACCAGTCCAGATGCTCCTGTCCCAGGACCAATATTGTGGCTCCACTGATGAAATTGCAACCGACAGGTTTGGCATTTCACATTGGAATGTCGGTTCAAGCCCCAGCTACTCTGCTTCTGATCCATCTAACAAGCATAAGAAGTAAATGGGGAAAACCCTGAAATTACTGAATCTTTGTCATAAATGTGGGGGATCCAGATGGACTTCTTGGCTCTGGACTTCAGCCTGGGATAGACCTGTCTGTTGAGACCAACTGGGAGGTCAGAGGTCAACAAAGGTAAATGATCCCTTTCCCTCTGCTTTTAGAACACTTAAATAATGATAATGATGGTGTGATGTTGATAATAATAATAAAGCTTCTTTCCAGACAATAGATAGGCGTCTATATTGTTATCACACTCCTAGCATAAAAACAGTTTCTAGGGTACTGAGAAAATAAGAACACTTGTATAGGAAATATGTATGTTCAAAAAAGTATAAAATAGGAAATGATGGACCAATACAAATAACAAAGACAGACCTATGAATTTGCATGCAGTAAAGATACTTCATAAAGATTCATAAAGAATCTTTACTACTCAATGCATCTCACAATATTTTTAAATCCTTCTTTGTGTGGTACATTTCCTAAAATTTATGATATATCTAAGTCTAATTAGAATTTTTATTTTCTATTATTTAGACATTTTTTATGTTTGCATATCTAATGACTAACTTATCTATCCTGAACTGAACAGCACTGTGGTAAAATAGATTATATTGTTGCTTTGGTTTCTTATTTTGTTGCATTATTAAAATCCTAGGTGACTTTAAAAAGTCAACAGGTCAAGGATACTAGTTAATAATATTCCCCAGTGGTTGTTATTCTAAAAATTATGTCATATGAGTAAATTATTCTTATTAACTTACTAATGCTGTTATAGGAAGAAGGGGAATACAGAAAAGTGTTTCTATTCAACCAAAACAAACGGGCAATTAAAGTAATTCTTCAAACTTAGTATTATTCTGTAACAATGAACCTCAAAATTTGTGAGTGAAAAGAAAAACCATGAATCTGGTTTTATGCACTTTATATCACAATATTATGCTATTAACTGAACCACTATACTAGCATATACATACACTTTTGGGTAGATTTTTATTCTTAGCAAAAAAAAAGTGATTGTAGAAATTGAACAGGAATGCATACTGCAATGTATCTTCACTTTCAAGTATTTCAGTTACCATTGCATAATTTGTATATGGGAATATATATATACATACATATGTATATATGTATATGTCTTATTGCTTACCCAAGTATCTCTTTTGAAAGTTGTAACACAGAAAACAAAAGGGATAGTTCCCAATGAAACAATTAAATATATCTTGACAGTGTGACACTGAATTTTCTAGCTTTCTACCCATATAATGCTATGAAAAAAAATGATCAGAATGCTAAACTTGGAAATATTACTTAAAAACTATACTACTGTGATATATTAAGAGAAAATGGTTGGGGGGGGGGACAAAAAGGTTGGAGGGTTTAGGGAGTGGGAGGGTAGAATCCCTATACCTACAAAACTGTAACATGGAAATAATGAAATAATATGCAAAAAAGAAATTGAAAAGGCAGTTAAATTGATTAATTGTGTACAATGCATTACAAATTTTAGTGACTTAAATCAAGCAATTGGATTAAGATGCATATTTAATAACTCCACAACACTATTTCTATATTAAATAAATAAGATTACTAATTATAAGCAGAGTTTTTAATAACAAATCATCAAGAGCATATTAAAGTTGTTTTCTTCCTTAGTATTTCCAGAGACTGTATTGTGAAATAAGCAATGACATTAATTTTTCAGTTCACAGAATATGCTTTTCATTCAATAATTTGAGGGAAAATTATTTTTTATGTCACAGGAATTATTTCGTAAGCAGAGCATTTTTTATTTTTCATATATTTTAATTAATGTACATACCTAAAATTATCTTCCCCATTCACTTTGTTTTCTTTAAATTTGCACCTTTCCTCAATAAGCAATAGCATTTACTCTAAATATAGTAACGATACATATTTAATTTTTAAAACAAACAAAAATTATGGAGAATACAATCCAGCAAGCACAGAGTGACATTATTTTTAGGTTTGAACAAACAGCAACACCAAAACAGCCATAACTAATTTGCATAATTGGGGCCAGCATTGTGGCATACTAAGAGTCTGCTATCTGCAATGCCAACATCCCATATGGGCATAAGTTTGCATCCTTGCTGTACTACTTCCAATTTAATCTGTGCTAATGGCCAGCGAAACCCAGTAAAAGATGGTCCATGTGAGAGGCCCAAATGTAGCTTCTGGCTCTTGATTTTGAACTGGTCTAGCATCGCCTATTAAAGCTGTCTGGGGATTTTCTCTCTCTCTCTCTCTTAAATAAATATTTAAATAAAAACTAAACTAAATAATTAATATATTAATATTTTAATGAATTGTCTTTAAGCTTGCAATGTGCTATATAATTCTTCTGTTGTCTCATCTTGCTGAAAGTTTATCCATGCTTATATAAAGGGTTGGTATTTAATAATTTAATTTCTGGGTTATAATTTACACTATGGATACATTCTTCTCATATATCTACATATAAGAAGTGGATTTTTAGATTTTTTTTTCATAAATTCAAAGAATGATCCAATAAATACCCCTATAAAAGCCTTCCGCAGAATATTTGCAATACTTGGGTCAACATCATAGCTGAATTAATGGATCCTCACCTTGCAAGCCCTGGTATCCCAGTTGGGTATCAATCTGTGTCCCAGCTATGTCCCATCCCATCTGTCTCCTTTCCAGTGGTCTGGGAAGGCCACAGTGGAGGACGGTTCAAAGATTGTGGAAGACTCAGAAGAAACTTCTGGCTTCTGGGTTTGAGTTGGCTCAGGCTTGACCATTGTGGGCACTTGGGGAGTGAAACAGAAGATGGAAGATACGTCTCTTCGTCTCTCCTTCTTTATGTAAATCTGATCTAATTTGATAAAAAAATTTATAAGTAATTTTAGATAAGAGTATTTAGAAAACTTAATCTTTACTGTATTTCTAGAATTCTGATTTACATTCTAAAAATAGCTGAAATTCCCTTAGATACTGTACAGTTCTTGTACTAGTCTGTCTTTTCTTCAACAAAGATTTTCACAAAAAGTATTTCTAATATTTACAACAAATATTTCCTTATGTTTTGATTTTTACTATGTTTAACCAATATGCGGTTTGATTTTCCCCCTATACCTATATTCCATTTCCACTATTAAATGTTCTTAATTTGAATACTTAATTCATAACATATGATATTCTATTTTATTAGAGAACATTATATTTTTGATTTTTATATTTTAATTTTTTAATTGTTGGTGTTCTTCACATTTTTATATTAAATTATAATAACTTTATATAAGATCGCTTTTATTAAAAGTGCTTTCTATTAAAAATAAAAAGCTTTGATTAAAAGTGCTTCAAATCTCTAGTTACTACTTGTGTGGTTTACTACCAAGAAGATTCAAGCAATGTAGACGTATTTGTTTTGCCCTTCAACTGGGGACTTGTATCAAAATTTTACGTACAAAGCTTGGATCTACATGAATGGATTTGTCTTGTTTGCTACATCTCTGCTCCATGTCCTGTCTGTGCTCGCACTGTGGCTATAGTAGGAGGCATCAAAGTTAACAGCTGTGGGAAGAAAAAAGCTTAATAGTTACCTGGAAACAAAATCTTCCCTACCGGGCAGAAGTAATTGATTCTGTACCAGCCGTTTTATGGCACTGTCAGCAAGCACCCTACCAACAGCTCAGCTGTGATAGCCCAGAGATTTTCCTCTTAACATTTCAATGTATGGAGAAGATAGACTTTTTTCTTCCAAGATGCTTTTCATATGTCTTAAATTCCTTTGTGAGTGTTTGGACCTTCTTGAAGAAGATATTATAGTACATTTAGTAGTGTAGTTCTTCTACCATCTATTTGTCAAATTGGTATGGTCAAGCCTACAGAATATAACCACATTATAAACATTAGATTTAACTTTTCCAACTTGAGTCATCAGAAAATATTAAATTTACTTTTTTGTGTTGTGTGAAACTTGCCTCATAGTGTCACAAGTAGGACAAGTTCAACTGTATTATTTGGAAAAGAGAGCTTTTTGAAAAACAGAAGAGAGGAAATAAGCAAATTTACACACTATGTTTTCTCAATATTATCTGCATAATATATTTGATAATAGTTACCATAAAAATTCCTTTAATTATTTACAAATACAAGTGACATATCCACCTGAAAGAATCAAATAGAGTATATTGTGACTGTGAAGAATATCACTGAGCTCCTTGTGTGAGTTATTTTTGAAAAGTTATTTACACAGACTTAATCCTCCCCAAGAATTTCATCATTGCTGGCTTTTTTTCTGCCCTGGGTTTTCTAAATCAGCCTCAAAAGAATTCAATGTTGAGAATCAGTCATCTTAAATGCTAAGAATGGTCCCAGTGGGTTCTAACACACTTTCGTATATGCAGAAAAAATGTTCGAGAGTTGGAAAACTCCATAACTAAAATGTCGACAGTATCTGTTCTCTGGATTCTTGCTCAAACTTCTAGAATCATCCACATGACCTAGTGGCTGAAGTCCTCGCCCTCACTAGCTCTGATCCTATATGTGTGTCATTTCTAATTCCAGCAGCCCCATTTTCCATCCAGCTCCCTGCTTGTGGTCTAGGAAAGCAGTCAAGGATTACCCAAAGCCTAATGACCCTGTACATGCATGGGGGACCAGGAAGAAGATCCTGACTCCTGGCTTTGGATCTGTACAGCACCGGCCATTATAGTCACTTGGGGAGTGAATCATCAGATGGAAGATCTTCCTCTCTGTCTCCTCTTCTCTGTATATCTGACTTCGCAATACAAATAAAAAACTATTAAAAGAAAAAGAAAGAGAGTACACTATCCTCTTTAGTTTTGAGCTATCATATACATAACTTTTCAATGAGGGAGGATATAAAAGCATGTGGCATAGCTGACACAATTTTAATAGGAAAACAAAATGTAGATATATCCAAATAAGTTTTCACCTTTATTTTAAAAAAGCAAAGGGTTTCCAATTTATTATTCTAATTATTAATATATTCCTGACTCCCAATATGGACTATTGAATCCATACATTTATTGCAACACTGTGTTTTTCAGTTATGTTTTAGGGACTATTATTCCTGTATGTTTAAATAAAAATTTTAATGAAACCTTAGATTATATTCCTTCAAAACCATTATATACATTCCAACAAAATTCAAATTGGATAGTATGACATGTATTACCATCTTTAATTGTCTTTGTATTAATATACAAGTTTGAAGATTTCTGTACTTTTGCAAATGTACAAACGTGGTTTTAGTTCATAACATACTGAGATTTTTCTCAACATTGATACAATGTTGATATATTTTTTAAAGAAAGGTAAAACTATATGTTCATCAATATTGATACACAGGTTTTCTTTTAAAATCGTATTTCCTACATGCAAGAGAGAATATGTGATGTTTATCTTCCACTGTTTTACTCTACATGCTGTACTCCAGTTACAACTTTCTGATTCTAATGGTAGAATTTTTTTTTATAAGATTGAATGATTTTTTACTGCATTTTTAATCACCTAAGTGGAACAAATATCATGCATTTCATATAAATACACTGAAGAACATATTTATTCTTCTTACCCTAACCTCACTACTGCTAAAGCTTCTTTTCTTATTCTTCTTTAAATGTTTCCAATGACATATTTTAATTTATTTTATAATCTCAAACTTTGTCCTTCAATGAATAAGAATTCAATGACTAGTACTTAGAAAAAAAAAGCACACTATTTCTGACGAATATAGACAATGGCTGTAAACAATAATCAAATCTCAAAATGCCAATTTTGCTAATATATGTTACATGAAATAAGGGAAAACATGGTATTTGTCCTTTTGGGACTGGGTGATTGCACTAAGCATTATGAATTCCAGTTGCTTCCATTTTGTTTTAAAATATATTATTCCATTGCCTTTTACAGCTGGATAGCATTCCTTATTGTGTATATATACCACATTTCTCTGTAGTCACCAGTTGGTAGCCATCTGGGTTGATTCCACACCTTAACTATTGTATAATGAACTGCAATAACCATGGTGGTGCAAATAACTTTGTCTATGCTGATTGCTTGTTTCCTCTCTTTTGCATAAGGACTTCCAGCAACTAGAAGAGAGGAGGCTTACATAGATGCTAATTGGGTATTTTATCTGAAGGACAAATTCTAGATCCTTGCTGGCTTTGAGTCTGGCCTGGTGGGTTGGTAGCAAGACACTACACCATCAAACCCCATCCCTTCATCCCAACTTCTTCATGGGCATACTCAAACTGCTAAGGCAGAGCAGTTACAGTAGTAGACTATGGGAACACATTGGCACTTTCTATGAACAGAGCAAATTCACGGTACTGACAGCAGCTCCACTGCACTCTGTGTGGGAGTCCGGCGTGTTATGATTGGAAATTTTGAGACTGCAGAGTTTGAGGTGAATTTGCGTTAATGATCAGTCACGGTGTCTGGCTTCAGGGGCTCAGAGTTCCCTTATTCCGTGGGGTGGTTCATTGCAGAGGGTTCTTCAGTCAGGCTGAAGACTCCACAAATCCTCTGTGTGGTTCCTGTGCCTGCATGGTTGATATGCCTAGACTGTGCGCTTACTCCGCGTGATTTTCACCTTGGCAGAGACAAGGTAAGGCAGTGATTATAACTGCCAATATGCTTTTATTAACCCTCTGTAGACATTAGAGAAATTGAAAAAACATAGTTTGGTCTCAACAATTACCATTATCTAGGATAACTGGTTAACAACCCCAAGAAGGATTATTTGATCCTTATATGTTGAAAAGATTCTAGACCGTTTTCCCAGGCTTAAAGTGCAAGATAACCAAGTTTTTTTCTTCTTCTTACTTCCATTCTAGACTACTGCTTCAGATGCCACATAAGCCTTTACACTGCCATGTTCTCAAGAGCTCCTCATACCTGTTTAGTTACGTAGAGCTTGGGTTGAAGAGTAGGGATGATCCAAAAAAAAGAATCAAGTTTTTTTTTTAAAACTAAAGTATTCAAAACTTAATTCTACATTTGAATAATCTGTTAATATGCTGTTATTAAATTATTTAAAATTACCATTAACATATTGCTTCATGTTCTTGCTTTCACTTTTCAGGCTTATTTTCAGCATAGTGATCCCAAACTATTTCTAGATACCAAGAAAATTCTCACATCTACCAATGAATATTCTGATCTCTCATCACTATACATATCATGACGAGCTATGACACCTTCCTTGCTATGCGGTGTATCTAATGAGCACTAGCTTCCTATGGACTTCAAAATCTCCCTTTGTGTATCACTCACAATTCAGAATTGTTTTACATTCCACCTGTAATTATCTGGTGGCCAGTCTAACGAAGCCTCTTAACCGCTATTGTGTTTTCTTAGTTAAAAAAATAAATAAATACACACTTTGGTCTTGCAAAAAAAATGTTTAGAGAAAAAAAATACATTAAACTTTATCATCAATTTCTAGTTCCATGAGATGAAATCATGAATCAACTTTGAAATGATCCGGAAGACCATCCAAGTGATATATAGCATGATGATAACTGGCTTTGTGTGAATGGGTTAAGCTTAATAGTAAAATGGGAGTCAAACAGGCAAACACTGAATCACACTAGGCTTTCAAGACACACTGCTATTAATATCCTTATTGTGAAAAAATATGCACAATATCCATTTAATTTTGACACTTGTAAAAACTCTATCTTCTGTGGCATTTCTTTAAGGATATTTCAAAATAAATTGATGTAAAAGTATAAATCATCATATATTTAGTCCTGATAATACACTCAACAACATATTTGGTTTCATGTTAATCTGTCACAAAAGGCAGATAATTTCATCTAAGTGATATAAGCAAATAAATCTGAAATGCATTCACTCTGTCTATGCCATGTCACTGAGTACAAGTGCTGAGAAACAAAGCCGGTGTCAGAAGTGTGATAAACAAATAGCCAGCATGACTTTCTTTGAAGTTAGTTGGTGTTTCTTCACAAACTCTAATGTGCTACTGTCACTATTTATTTCATGTTGGAATTTGCTTTTTTTTTTTACATTTATTTTATTTTTATTGGAAAGTCAGATATACAGAGGGGAATATCTTCCATCTGCTGATTCATTCCCCAAGGGGCCACAATGATGGAGCTGAGCCTATCCAGAGTCAGGAACCAGGAGCCTCTTCTGGGCCTTCCACGGGGGTGGAGAGTCTCAACGGTTTGGGCCATTTTTGGCTGCTTTCCCAGGCCACAAGTAGAGAGCTAGGGTTGCTGGGACATGAACTGGCATCCATATGGTATCCCAGTGCGTGAAGTGCGTGCAACGTGAGTTTTTTAGACACTAGGCTACTGCACCTTGCCCTCATGTAGAATTTGTAGCATCAGGATTTCTTGTCTCTTCAAACAATGAACTTCATAAAGGCATGCCAAGCTGAAAATTCAGTTTAACATTGATCATTTACTTGTGTCATTATAGGGCATCTCCTATTTCTGTAGTACATTGTGTTTATAAAATGTTCTTGTGATTTTGTAACTCAATGCTTTAAAAATATAAAGGGAATTATCTTGGAACTTAAACCAGATACAACCATAAAGATGTATTTCTTAGACAATTCTATGTTAAGGTATTACCTTTTCAACTTGGAGTCATAGTCATATGGATACCAATATGTGAACTTGCCATTGTTGTCACATGAAGATCTATGAACTATTTGTTCTACTTTTCAAATCACGAAAAATCCTATGCTCCCCCTCACCTTGGATGATTCCATCATTTCACCAGATCTAGTTTATAAAAATGATATCAACTATAATTTCCAAAATAAATTCAATATTTCAAAAAGCAAACCTCACTAGAAGTAATTGGTTTTGACATTAGCATTAAAAAAATAAAGAACCTCAGAAGACAAATTTCTAAAACCTGAAAGGCAAACAGCTAAATTTAAAGACATGGGGCTAGGTTCCCTCTTTTAATTCTACAAACTCTCATTAACTCTAGAGCTCAGTGATTTCACCTGCAAATGGAGAGGGCTCAAATAGCATGTTTCAAGTGAAATGTTATCTCTGAGTGATAAATCATTCAAAACAAAATTATTCTGGAAATAGAAAGGAAATGATGAGCAAAGAGAGAAATACTGCTTTTGTTGGCCCATAGGCAATGAATAATAAAGGACTGGCCCACTGCTCTGTTCAGTCTTTTAGGAATGTAAATTTTAATTCTGTGTCACTATTGACTCATTGTTAAGCTATCATGCATGATAAATTATATAAGTGTTTATTGATTTATACACTTTCTCTCATATTGTCTACTTTACACAAAAGGAAGGTTTTTAAAAAGATCTTTAGAAAATAAAAGTAATAAACTTGGCAACTATGTAACAATATAAAACTCACGCTGGTTTCACATTTGTAGCTTTGTTCCCCTAAAACCTGTGCCAGAGACAAATGAACCAATGGATCAAGGACTAGTTTGCATTAGGTACATCATATTTCAGAGTCATTATTAACAAGTATATGTGCCACTATTTTTGAATTGTTAAACACAGCACAAACTGAACAAATCGTAAAATAGTTAACTTAAATACATTAACATTTTTATAAGTATAAGTTCAGACCAACTAGTGATTTTGAGATTAAAATAAAGCATTAGAATTTCAAAATAAATATAACATAAATACATTACCAATGATACTTACTGTGTTCCTAGATCTCATGATTTATACACATAAACAAAGATACATTTATGATATTCTCAGTTTTGCTTGGTGACTTTTTAAAAGTACTACTGAAATGCATTTGTGCAGGCCCAGCATGGTAACCTCGCAGCTAAAGTCCTTTCGCCTTGCACGCGCCAACATTCCATGTTCACGTCTTGGAGGCCCCGCTTCTCATCCAGTTCCCTGCCTGTGGCCTTAAAAGGCAGTTGAAGACAGCCCAAGGACTCGGTACCCTGCACCTGCCTTGGGGGACGTGGAGGAAATTCCCAGCTCCTTGCTTCAGATCACATCAGTCCGGCCGGTGCGGACACTTGGAGAGTGAATCATTGTACAGAAGATCCTCCTCTCTGTCCTTTTCTCTGTATATCTGATTTTCCAATAAATAAATAATCTTTAAAAATGCATGTATGCTTGCTACTTTAATGCACAGAAGTACTCCTAATGCCATTGGAGACGATTTGCTTCCCTGTTCACTAATCGTTTATCATCTTTTTTGTCTGTGTCATAAATATTCCACGATGAAGAGTGTAAGTTGTCAATTACTATCCAGGGAATATGTACTTCCCTTTTGATATTGAAATTCTAAGTGATTATTTCACTGTATGCGTTTCATTCTCAAACAGACATCCCTGAACACATCCCCAAGGAATCAGCGGCGCTACGCTATCACCAGAGGACTTCTGATTGGGACTTTGGTTAATTGGATGTGGTGGTGATTTTGATTCTTCAACAAATCACTTTGAGTCCCTCTGTCACACACATGAAGTACCTATAAATATTGCCAGTCAAGGTTACTGGAGCATAGCATTACTCACACAAAGAATAGAAAAGTGACACGAATAGGTCAACATAAATCTATCCAGGCTTCCAGCACAGAGAATGAAATGCATATAGATTTTTGGCAGTGAAAAGACCTTTAGGGACTAACAACCGCTTCATTTTACAGATGAGAAAATTCAAATCCACAGACACTGAGATGTTCTTGGTCAGATAGCTAATTAGTGGCAACAGCAAGATGAAAAAGCGGCAGCTTCCTTTCCCAGTCCATTGCTTTTTCCACTTCACCTGCTGCGTATTGTTGACATTGAGTCAAAACTTAAGTCTTGTTATGTGATATAGCACATTAACTATGAGTATTTCTTATCATTTTCTTTGTGTATAAGCAGCATTAATACGAAAGAAGTTCAGGATGCTGTTTACAAACGAAATCGCATGAAAATATAATATGGAAGGTATTTTTTTTTCTTATACGGGTGTAAGTTAAATAGAAAAGCTTGCCTTGTTATCTCAGGAATACATAATAACCCATGAAGCTGCTCACATTTGTCAATGAACCCAACGCAGCAATCACCCTAGTATGGTGTACTCCTCTGTCTCCCTCCTGTGACATTCTGTTCTTTGCTAAATGTCACAGATATATTGAAGTTGAGAATGATGTGGCATTTTCTTCTTATAATGAATTCTCCTTTCTGCTATTGCTGTCTTCCTAGAATTAAGCTTTCTCTGCACTTCCAATTTCATGTTCTTGAGCAAACACCAGGAGAGAATCAAAAACTGGGGAGCTTCCTAACACCATTCCTATTTACCTAGTACAAACTTTGGAAATGTATGCAGTCACAGAGAACACGCTTCCCTGACCTTTTAGGTTAAGAAAGTATTATTTTCAAAAATAGCAGACCCTTGAACATGCAATGCACAATGTTCATTATTGTCAGGACAAACATAAATGTCACTTCCTTAAAGATATATTTATACTCTGAACTTTAGTGAAAAATCATTCTTTGACTGACAATTTAAAATAAATTAATATGAAGATACTTTTTCATGGGAAAAGTAATCCATACAGTTGGATACCGAATTAAAGATTTGATATATTAAAAAGCAGATGGTCTAGTTTTCATCATTTCCTAAATTCAAGATAATACATAATACAGATGTGCACTTTTAAGGAATAATTTGTCCCTCCTAAGGAATATTTTGTCTCATTAAAACAGATCAGTACGATGAGCAGCTCTAGGCTGTTCAGAGAAATGTATTTTAAAAGATTCTGCTCCCTTTGTTTAGTCTCTTTATTTCTGAATGTGTTTGTTTTTTATTTGGTTAACTATTTTTAAAAAACTGAATATTCTCATATTTAAAAGACAATTTGATTTTGAATGTTTCTTTCAATAGATTTCCGTCATGTCTTTTTGCCATGCACATGAATTTCAAAAAATTTGGACAAAAATAAACTTATGTTTTATTGCACTTCCCTCTTTGAAGAATAGCATATTTTTTTCTTATATTTCCTCTGCTCGTCCACTCTATCTCTGCATTTACTATCTGCTTCTCATTTATTGGCCAAATTCTAACTTTATCTTCCTAAAAAATTTAGTTTGTTGGTTAATACAAATAGAAGTTGATAAAAACAGACAAGCATTCTGAATCATTCCCTCCAGCCGACTTCTGACTCTATCAAGAAAAAAAACTATTGAAGAATATTTCTGAAAAGCTTAAAAATAACTCTGTGATTCAGGAATATGCATTAAATTAATACTTATATATAAACATATATATATATTTTGCATTGTCAATTCTAATTATATGAAACATCCTTTCACATTCAAAGATAGATGAGCTATAATAGACGTTTACGTCCTAAGGTGTACCAAAAATTGTACCAAACACAAACATATATATAATATTCTAAGCTAGGTTGAAAAAATGTTCCTGAAATCCATTAGATCATACATAGATGTCTAATTTGGTTAGCAAAGTACAACCAGTTTTGTGCAGTCAATACAGTGTGAAATATCTGTAATGAAAGAAGAGAGCTGCGCCTGCATCAGTATGCAGATTTGGAGAGGAGTCTCAGGAGCTTATTCTCAGGAAGTTAAAAGAATTCTATTTTCTATTCATTCATTGCATGATTTATTATAACCGCTCCAAAGAGCAGCACCCCACAGAGAAACTATAGTTAAAGTTGGCTTGTTGTTCCCATCATAAATCCCCTTTTTTGAATGATTTATAACTTCGCTATTTTTATTTTCTTTTTACTGAAACTTGGCATCTAGTTAAATAAATTTGAATCTTTATGGCCTCAAAATTATTTTAAGTCATTTTAGTGTTTCTTCCTTTCTTATCAACCAGAGAAGTACAAACAATATCGCATGGGGTAGCATAATCTCTGTTTCTAAAATAGATTAGCAGATAATTGTTTTTTTAATTATGTTAATACCAATGCTGAATAAAATAATCATGTTCCAGAAATAATTCTCTCTTTTTTAAAATTAAATCCAGTTTCTTTTTCTGATATTTATTTATTTTTATTGGAAAGACAGTTATACTGAGAGGGAGAAAGAGAGGAAGATCTGCTTTCCCTTGGTTCACTCCGCAAGTGGCTGCAACAGCCGGAGCTGAACTGATCTGAAGCCAAGGGCTAGGAGCCTGTTCCAAGTTTCCTATGCAGGTGCAGGGTCCCAAGGCCTTGGGCCATCCTCAACTGCTTTCCCAGACCACAAGCAGGGAGCAGGTTGGAAAGTGGGGCCACCAGGATTGGAACTCCTGCCCATATGGGACCCCAGCACATGCAAAGCTAGGAATTAAACTGCTAGGCTAGCTTACCTAGTTGGGCCCCCAAATCTGTGTCTTAACCCAGTCAATCAGACACATCTCTGAAATAAATTTACATTAATATAACAAAATTATAATTTAACAAATAACTATAAAACACAAATGCAATAGTTACGATAGATTTCTAAAACTATGTGATTAAAACTTTAATAGATTTTTTCCCTAGAAATTTGTGAGTCAAAATTATAATGTTTTATTTCTTTTGAAAATATTTACTTTTTTCCACTTGGAAATATACATTTCACATTTAAGACTACTCAGAAAATGAACTAATTATAAACCTTGATTTAAGCAGTATATTAGATGTACTTTTGCTTAAATTTGATATTTAGTAATATATTCACTAAATATATTAAACAAAAATCCATAGGCAGTAGTTTTCCAAAAACACATATACATTATGCAAAATATTTATAGATATTTATTTCCACTATGAAACATATATTATAGCATACATTAAACAAAATTAACAGTTGTCAGATTTTGGAAACAAAACACATTCTGTGCTCTCTTTCTCTCTGGATATATATACATATATATATATATTTGATCAATATATTTTGCTAAATTTCACCCAGTGGATGCTCTCTCCACTCTATTTCTATTCTTGAGGTAGTCCTATGCCGTCTTCTATTCTTGCTGTAACAGATAGATAGAAAATTCAGAGTATTTCATGATTTTACCTAACTTCTGTGGGTTGATAATTCTAGAATTCATTACTGCATTGTATCGCTGAATGCATGCTTTTTTTCTGAAGGCTCTACAACAAATGCAACTCAAACATCTAGAGCTAAATACTATATATTCTGAAATTTCCTCCGTATTTTAATGGTAATGAATTTTATGGTTATGCATGCTCTTCCCATATAACAAGTAACTTCATTAATGTTTTTTTTTTTCTGCATAAATCTTGTATCACTGAAATTTCATAGAAATTATTTCTAGGAAGTAATTTAATGTCCTTCTCCACATGGCCTGCAAATCTTGCCTTATTCCTAACTTCTAACTGGATTTTTAGTTTTCAGTATTCTTAAATGTGGGATAATATTCTGGGGAATCCCAATACTCAGGTCCCAGCCTATGTTGAATATATTTAACTCTTTAAAATTTATCTGAAATAAATAAGGCAATGAGATAAATGAGCTGGCCTTACACACACACACACACACACACACACACACACACACACACACACAGAGATCTTCCACCTATAGATTTACCAACAAAAACACAGTTGGAGGCATTACAGTATTAACCATCCAGGTTTTGACACAGACACAAAAGTAGATATACAAATTTGTGGCTCAAAATCTCAAAGATTAACACGTACATCTACAGTCAACTAATATTTGCCAAGCAAACCAAAATCAACCCAGGGATAAATGACAGTTTGTTCAACAAACAGTGCCAAGAGAATTAGGTGAACATGTACAGAGGTGTGAAACAAAACTACCACCCTATATGTAATAAAAAATCAATTCAAAATGGATAAAGGATTCAAGTCTATGATCTAATGTTATAAAATTGCTAGAGGAAAATATTTGGAAATATCTGTAGGATATAGGTTTCAACAAAGATTACTATGAAAATAAATCAGAAGTACAAAATAAAGGACAGTAAGATTATACTGAACTAAGAAGCTTCTGAAATCAAAAGAAAACTATCAACAAAGTGAACAGGAAACTGACAAAATGGAAAGACTCTTTGCAAATTATGATGCAACTGATAGAACATTGATATAAACAATATATAAGAGGCCAGGAAACTCCTCTTTACTAATAATGAACACTCTAGTTAAGAAACGGGCATCCATGCCAGGCAATATTGAAGGAACAAAACACAAATTATCACACAAACAAGAAGCAATACTATGGATCACTAGCCATCAGCTAAATGTCAATAAAAACCACAATGGGATTTCACCTCATTCCACATAGAGTGGCTATCATCCAAATAATACCAACAGCAGCAGCAAAAGCAGTAAATAATCTGCTAAGAATCTGGGGAGAAAGATGTATTAATTCATTGTTGATGGGAATGTAAGCAGGCATGGGACAGCAGCATTCCAAGCAGTATCTTAATTGCCATGTTGAGCAAATGTTCCTAACAATGTGTTTGTTAAACGTAATCATTTAACTTAAACATATCCTAATATGCTTAATATGTTTGACCATATTTGCTTTCACAATTTCATTAGATTTCATATTTATCTGCATATTCACTTTTTAATCTAGTATTTTCCATGTATTATTTTTTTAATGTCTTTTTATTTTTCATGTTTATGTGGTTTATTAGGGTGGGAAGGGTCAAGGATTAGGTGAAAATGGATGAGACAACTATTTCAATGCCTTCCTTATTTTATTCCTGTATCTGGGTGAGGGAGGACTAGAGGAGAAGCCAGACCCAGCCTCCCAATTGCCTCAGTACTGGATATGTGGAACAGCCACCAGATATCATCTCAGGGTCCTCAGTGTGTAGAATGTTCTGAGGGTTCTACTCAAGCATTTGGATAGTTCTGATGTGCTGTTGATCTCGCCAATCCAAGGATGAGGAAATCCTTCCAAGGTCCATTAGCTGACATACACACCTTTCAGTCTCCGTTCTCCCAGATATGTGCTCTCAAGCTTTGCTGGGGAAATTGACCCATTTTATACTTAACTCCTTCCTCTGCTGTGGTACCAGATGTCCTCTGCAGGCCACAATAGATTGCCATGTCCTCTACAAGCATCTGGGGTTGCTGTCCACTGCTCCATCTACTACAAATGAGGAGGTACTGTTCAGGTACAGGTACTGCACTGACAGATCACAGGTCCTCCCACTCTCCCCATGGTTGGAGTTCTGAGTCCAGCAGTTTAGTTAGTGGCCTGTACCCAACCCCAGTATCCATTAGTGTTAGAGAGTCGCATTGTTATTCTTAGCTCAATCCTCAACTAATCACTAACTCTTAAGTAATAGTGTGGAAATTGCAGTTTCACTGAGGTAGGCCCGCTCACACCCACAAAGAATCTGCCCCAAATCTGATTCTCTCACACGCTGGTTAGTGTCATGGCCTAACACTACCTATCCCCTGTTATGACTGGCAGATACTGAGATCTAACTGTGTCAGGTTGGTTCCCAGTTCAGTTTTAGTGTGCACCAGTAAATGGTATATAGTGGTGGTTCATGTTAAGCAGCCCAGCTCAGTTCTGTCACCCATGCTGGTGCTTCAGCTCGACACTTTAAGCCTCCCATCCTCTACCCCACAACCACTCAGTCTTAGCCCACTTGCTTATCTGAAAATACAGTGATCTTGCTAGTGGAAGTCGCTCAGAAATTGTTCCTCACTGGATGTGAGCCTCAGGTTCCGCAGGTCCCCCTCTGCCATACACAGACACCTGGCAAGCCCTTATCCTTAAGCTCCAGGAGCATGCAGCAGGGCAGCTGGGAGCATCAGAAGACTTCCCCACCTCTGGGATTAAGCCACCTGGCTGCCCCCAAGCATTCCTGCCCCAAAACAGACCAGGCCTGGGCAGCCCAGGGCCTTCCTGGTTTCCCTACCACCAGGGCTATGCCACCCAGCTACCAGTACGGGTACCAGACGAAAAAGGACGCTTATATGTATTCTTTTTTTTTAAGATTTGTTTTTATTACAAAGTCAGATATACAGAGGAGGAGAGACAGAGAGGAAGATCTTCCGTCTGATGATTCACTCCCCAAGTGAGCTCAACGGCTGATCCGAAGCCAGGAGGCAGCAACTTGCTCCAGGGTCCCAAGGCTTTGGGCCGTCCTCGACTGCTTTCTGTTATATATATTCTTAAAGTTGTTTTGTAATTTATCAGTTCTCAATGATACTTATATTTTTGAATAATAAAATAAAACTATGTAAATCATGGCTTAATTTATGTCTTTAAAACTTTTAAATAAAGATAATGACATTCTATTTTTTCTAATTAGCACTTCCAAACCTATATATCATCTAAGATTCATAATTCTACTTCTATAGTCAATTGTTGACTATTTGCATTAAAACTACTCTTTGAAGAAGTGTTCTATTATTGTGAATATTGTTGTTTCATACATTTGAAATATTAACTGTATTTGTAAATGAAATTGTTTCATACATAGATTATTTTGTTGAAAGAAGGATCCTTTAAATTGTTTAGTAAAATGTATCCATGTATACTGAATTGCCTAATATAAAAAGAAAATATCAATAGTTTGTACAAGAACTAAATTATTTGTAAAGCACAAATTTATGTTTGCAAATACGCTTACTTTTGTAATTTTTTTTTAGTTTTGTAAATGTCTGTGTTTCAAACTCTTGAAATTATTTTATTAGGTTTAGACAATAAAATGTTTTGATTTTTGCAGTTTTTCTATGGGGGGATGGGGATGGTAGGGGTGTGGGTTTGGGGGATTATGGTAGTTTTGGGTGAGGGGGTGGAAGTTTTTGGTTGGATTATGGGTTATGATTTTGTATAAGGTGGAGGAGTTGTTGAGTGGTGTAAGTTTGTGGTGGGGGTGGGAGGAGATGATTTTGTCGTTTGGGTTTGTGGGATAAAGGGTATTGGCTTTGGTTAGTTGTATGGGTTCTGCTGGGTTTGTTTTTGTAATTTTATATTTAGGAAATATGTAAGGGTACTGCTTGTGTTGTATGTGTATGTGGATGATGCGTGTTGTTTTAGTATAAATGAGGATTTTTAATTCTCCATCAACACTTTTCTCTATTTGGTTGTGGTATTATGACAGAAAGGTAAAACCATTTATCATATTACTACTCTACACTATGTATGGCTATTTTGGTGTATGTTCACTAATTGCATATTTGTTTAAAATTGATTGAAATGCTGTGTTGGTGACGCATGAGTTCCTTTGATGTTTGGGTGTTGTTCTGTGTTGGTTTGATATGCAAGTCAGGTTTGTTTTATCATACTCATGTTCTATAATTTTGTGAGTACTGCGTATTCTTCATTAGGGTTGGTATGTACTTTTGTATGTTAGTGGCTGGTGTGGTGGAGTACAAAATTTGGTTTATTTTGGTTATAGAATATGAATGTCGATGGTTTTATGTGTTGCATGTAAGGATTGTTTAGAATTTTTTATGCGTAATTGTGAGTAGTGAGGGTGTCCTAGACTGAGTTTGTGTTCTTACCCAATATTTAAAGCTTGTGATAGTTGAGCTGGATATTAAACTGTGGGGCTGGAGGTTAATTGGGGAGAATTGATTTTTTATGTGTGGGGGTGGGGGTGGGGGTGGTGCAGATGACATTTGGACAAACTGTGGTTATGGCGGATTGTGGGCGTTTTTTGGTTAATGTACTTTCGAAGTTCATAAGGGTTGTTGCAGTTTAACTGGGTGGGGAGTGGGAGTCAGTGGGTATTTGTTTGCTCTCCAAGATTGGGGTTGATAGCATTAGACAGAGGTGGTTATTCAAATTCAGGGGAAGGTGTGTTAGATTAATCTGACCCTCCACTAATGTGTGGGCGGTTATTGGGGCTGTTGGCTGAAGATTGGACGAACAGGCCAGCGACTGGTTTAGATCTGTTTGGGAAGTGGGTATGGTTGGTTACATGCTGAAACTTAACGGCATGCATTGGGTACCACATTGGGGCATGCAGGTGGTTTTTTGAGTGGTCATCTCCTCTTTGGCGTAGCTACCAATTATGTGCTTGAGGGCCTAGTGTGCCGTGGGGAGGGGTGAAGCAGATGTAAATGGTTCTTTGGGGGGATAGCATCTGAGTGTTCTAATGTTAAAGTCAGTATCCCATTAATTGTTGTAGTTGTGCTGGTTCAGGTCACGTCCATAGGAATGTGGTCTTGAAACAATCATATGTCTCCAAATTTGGTGTGGGGGCAATATTACCTGGTACTAATGAAGGTGTGGGCTGGCCTTGGAATCTGCAAAGGACACATGGTACCAAAACAGAGGACAGAGGGCAGAACAAATAGATCATCTACCCCAGCCATGTGTTGGCCGTGAAAATCTGGGCAAATGGAGACTCTAAGGTGAACTATGTCAGCCAGTGGATCTTGGGGAGATTCTTCCTGTTTGGAATAGTTAGATTAGCAACAATTCAGAACCGTTCAACTATCAAAACCACTTGGGCAATACCCTTGGATCATGTCACATGTTAGGGACCCTGGAATAGGTAGGAGGTTGGGTGGGCTTCTCCTTTTGTCTCCCCTCTTTCCCAATATACAGAAAAAAAAATGAGAAAAAAAAAAGAAACAAAATAATGCACAGTTAACCATTGTTCCAAATTTGTAGTATTTTTTCTTCAGATTTTTATACTACAATGTATTTGTAAATGCAACGAAATAATATATCTCAAAACTGCAGTCTCACAGGTCAAAAATTTATTGGTCTTCAATGAAGGTAGAGTCATAATAGGATGTGGATTCAGCTCTATATCAACTTGTTTCTACACTTTTTAAGTTATTCCATTGATTCATCAGATATTTATAGTTACACATTATATACAAATGAAATGCTAGATTCATGGAATTGTATTATCATAAATATATTCAATATAAAAAGATATTTATTGATGTGATTTTTTACTTATTTTAACAACTCATCTATATATTTACCTAAGAAGAATCTTCACATATTATTTTTCAAGGTTTGTTGAAACCAGAGCCTGAAGTGTTGCCAAGCAGTCTAAGATAACTCGTGTATTGGTGTCGTTTTCTATTAGAATGCCAGACTAAGTCTTGACAGCTCTCCGTCCTATTGAGCTTCTGCTACGGCTCCTGGAAAACAGCAAAGGATTTTCTGAATACTTGAGTCGCTATGGCTTATGTAGAAAAGCAGATTTGAACACCAGTCTCCTGGCTAGACAGGCTTGGCCTATGTGTGCCAGTCATTTGGGGAATGAACCAACATAGGGAAGATCACTGTCCTCTCATCTCTATTGCTTTAACTTTCCTTTTAAAATAAATAATGAAAGGCCCAGCGGCGTGGCCTAGCGGCTAACGTCCTTGCCTTGAACTCACTGGGATCTCATATGGGTGCCAGTTCTAAGCCCAGCATCTCCACTTCCCATCCAGCTCCCTGCTGGTGGCCAGAGAAAGCAGTCAAGGATGGGCCAAAGCCTTGGGACCCTGCAACCCAGTGGGAGACCTGGAATAGGTTCCTGGTTCCCAGCTTCATATCGATGCAGCACCAGCCATTGTGCTCACTTGGGGAGTGAATCATCAGACCAAAGATCTTCCTCTCTGTCTCTCCTCCTCTTTGTATATCTGATTTTGCAATAAAAATAAACAAATATTTTAAAAAATCAAATAAATAAATAAATAAATAATGAAACCTGTCAGTGAATCTCATCAAACGTTCTCTTTGGGTAACAAATAGAGTAGTGCCTTATGTGGGATTCAGAATTCATTTTCTGGTCATGGCCCTATCATTAATAAATAATTAAGCCTCTGTATATTTATTAAATCTGTTTTTTTTCTGCCACAGGAAAAATGATGTGGGAAATAGTTTTGTTTTTTTTTTACATTACTTTATTTTACATTTAGAACAGTTTTTATTCTTTACCTTAAAGAGGGAAAAAGAAGTCACTATGCTTTTAATATTGCTAAAAGCATTTTAACCAAAATCTTGATTTAGGAAGACTTAAAGACATTGTGTATTATTACACATAGAATTTATTAAATAAGATGTATAACTGCCAGCCTTATAGTATCTATTTAAAGACATAATATTTAGAGACAATAAAATCACTTGATATTATTACATATATTTTATATATCATCCTCATTCCTTTTTTAAAGTTTGATTTTCAATCTCTTGGCTTGAGTTTATTTTGGCTTTATTACATGCACTGTTTTTCTGCCAAAGTACCTGAGTATGCTTGCATTTTATTAGGAAGCATTGTGTTTTTTTAAGATTTGAATTTTTCTTCTTTGACACAAATTTACTGTTTACACAGCCTGAAAGCTTTGCCTCATACCCATGGGACTTGGAGTAAGAAACACTGACAACAACACAAAGCACATGCTATCAGCTGTGTCATGAAGAATGAAGTCAATTGTTTCTGACCTTGAAGTCTCATGTCTGCTGACAGCCCCTGCGTATCTTGGCAGGTTAACTTTAGCCTGCAAATAAAACACATCCTTATATAGGTATACTTCAGAAAACTTACAAAAAAAAAGGCCATTGGAATAGAAGCTCATTTTGCTGGGAGCAATTTTGTGATCTATGCTTATAAGGATCTCTCAACAATTCATCTGAAATGAAAATTGTATAAATTTCAAAAACTGTTATATCGAAATTAACTTATCTTTTATCTCCCATGACTTCTTTGAGGTACTCTTTCAAAATTATTTAAAGTGATGTAAAAATTTTAATATAAATGCATAATCATCTTGCAAAATCTGTTTTAAAGTTGCTATATGCTGATTCTAAAATTTCTTTCAAACTCAGTCTTTATTTTAGCAAATAAATGGGTCCCTCACTTCAGGTATTGTCCCCTTATCAGTTTCAATCAAAAGTGGCTCAGATTGAAGTTTTATTTACTTATAATAAGTCAAATAAAAGATAATAGAAAGATACAACTTCTTTGAAGACAGTTCCTTTCTGGCTAAGCAAAATACTAGTGCATTTCTAAGGCACTGCCTAGGAAATGGCATTGGGAAAGCCATGTATAAGTAATGTACATTGCCATGGACTGTTTTTGATGGTCTTGTCTCCTGCAAAGATAATGTTGCAACGAAGCTTTCCTGGAACGTTCACTGAAAAACATGCTCAAGAAATTTTGTATTTACACATGTTCACAATTCTTCTGATATTCCAGTGCTCCCCTTATTTGGCTTAACTCTTACAATCTCACTTATCAGTACTGTGCCCTTTTACATCTGCACTCGTTTAATCCTCATTCTTGAAGGAGATTGTGGAAGGATTTTTTTTTTTAAGATTTATTTTTATTATTTTTTTTATTGGAAAGGGGGATATACAGAGAGGAGAGACAGAGAGGAAGATCTTCTGTCCGATGATTCACTCCCCAAGTGAGCACAACGGCCAATGCTATGCCAATCCAAAGCCAGGAGCCTCTTCTGGGTCTCCCACGCGGGTGCAGGGTCCCAAAGCTTTGGGCTGTCCTTGACTACTTTCCTGGGCCACAGGCAGGGAGCTGGAAGGGAAGTGGGGCTGCCGGGATAGAACCGGCGCCCATATGGAATCCGGGGCATGCAAAGCGAGGACCTTAACCACTTGCGCCACCGCGCCGGGCCCAGAAGAAGTTTTTTTCTTAGCTGCTTTTCAGTGAAAGTTTTGTGAAAGCATTGCCCAGGCCAAAGAAGTGAAACTCTACTTTGCAAATTAAGAAAAGTTTTGGGTCAGGAAGTTTGAAAGTTTGAAAGTTCAGAAACTTTTAAGTGTGGTAAATCCAGAGTATGGCAATTTTTTTTAAAAGATGTATTTATTTGTTTGTTTATTTGTTTGTTTATTTCTTTTTATATGGAAGGTAGATTTAAAGAGTGAAGGAGATACAAAGATCTTCCATCTGCTGACTCATTCCCTAAGTAGCCATAATGAACATAACTGTGCCAATTTGAAGCCAGAAGCCAGGAGCTTCTTGAGTCTCCCACATGTTTGTAATGTGCCAAGAACTTGAGCAACCCTCTGCTTCTTTTCCATAAGAAGGAACCTGAATCATAAATGTAGAAGTTGGCACACACCAGAGCCAATGGGATGTCAGTATTTGCAGGTGGAGCATTAGATTATTAAGCCACCATACCCACCCCTGGAGTGTAGCAACTTACAACACAAGAATGAATTGTTAGCACAATCAAATGGGGCCTATTCAGATTCACATATGAATTTGCTAGAATTATCTTATGAAACTGAGCTGAAGAGAGGAAGTGTTTACCGGAATTATTTATTTCTTTATGTACCAGGATGATTGCATGCAGGAAACATCTTTAACAACAAACTTAACTGAAGCTGAGGTAGAGCTAGGAGAGGAGTCCTGTCCTACTTCCAGGCAAACCAATGGGGAGAAGTATTAGTTGCTTTTGCTTTTTTTTTTTTTTTATTTTTTCCTTTAAAGGTTTCCAATCTTTTCTTTTTAGGTTCTGAATGTCCCCTCCTATCTTGATTGCGGTGTCATTGACTATGAAATATTCCTTCTGTTTCAGTGGCTGAGTGGTCATTTTAAGAACAAAAAAGCTTATTTTAAATCTGTGTGAATAATAATTTCTTGTGCTTGTTCCAAGGTAATGCCATGGTTAGGGCAATCAAGTTAAGCGGGCAGAGGTTGTTAGGGAACAGTGCAGGCTTCAATAACATGCCATGTGTGATTATGGCATGCCCTAACAAACAAGTCCCATCTGTCAACCAAACCTTATGCATATTGCTACAGGAGTTAGCCTTTTATGTTTCTTCTGTTTGTACAGGCCAAATTGAAAGCTTCTGTGCAAGAATGAAAGGGAATCATTGCTCTGGAACTATCATTACACTACCTGGATTTAAGTTCAAGCGGCATGTTATTTTGATTTGGAGAGTGGCCAGGAGAAAGATCTAATATGTTAATATGTTGCCATCCTTCATCTAATGAAGATTTTCTATCCTGGTTGGAAATTTATTTCCTGTTTTTAAAGGATGATTTTTATTCTAGTATAACTTTGGAGGATTCGTCTATCAGTGAGATAAGAGATAAAACTGTCTACATTAAATAAGTCCATCTTTATGCAATCAAGCCTTGTTGGAAAAGTAGCCAAGAGGCAAGTGAATAACTCCATGTGTTAATGTTACTGATGCAACGCTATGTTTCTTTGGGGCATAGGATTGATAAAATGTATCTGAATTTGGAAGATCTACTGCAGCAACGACCTTTGTCCTGACAACTTTTTGTTGAGAAAACATTGTGTTCCATTTCGCTCATGTAAGCAACAATTCCATTTGATCATGGTATTCCACCTGATTCTTGGGTTTTGGGTGGTTGATTAGCATCCTTATTTCACAGCAATTCAGCAAAGAAGTTAATTATTTTAAGATGAAGAGCAGGAGTATTCCTGGAGAGGCTACAAGCCATACAGTAAATTCCCTATATCATTAAATCATATTTTGAGCATCCCTTGAAATTATACTGCAGGTTATACATATAAAACCACAAACAGAAAAGCCTGCATATCAGACCCACAGAAACAAGCCAGTGTAGGGCTCCTTCCTCAGCAAAAGACAACAGAACACAACTAATGAGAAGAGTCTTTAGAAATGCAGGAAAAGGCATCTTTAAGACCTAAGGTGTTCACCACATCATACAAGGCCAAATGGAAGGCCAGACTATGCCGGGCAATGGCCTAAAACCCACTGGCATGTATAAGAACTGGATCATGGAGTGGGTCATGTGTAAGAACTTAGGAAACTCCCCTGTTGGGTCAAAGCTTCTACTGGTGAACACATAGTCCAGACCTGGGGATCGGACAACCTGGGCAAATTAGCTCCAATGCCTGGCTAATGTGTGGGTTGGAAATAAAATCGGATGTACCAGACAAGACTGAGCAAACCTTAGCTCAGAAGCAAAATTAGAAACCAGGATGCAACGCAGGTCATGCCAAGCTAGGCTCTTGCACCTACCAGTCTGTGTGAATGAGGGATCCTAAGCCACAGCATATAAGGCAGGGTCTGGGACAGGTGAGGGGCTGTGCCAAGCTGAGTCATGCATGGGATCTAAGGCTGGGAACAGGCCCAGTTGGGAAACTAAGGGGACTCACTAGCTGGATTAAGTTTTCCCAAGGAGCATGTGGGCTGGAATGGGGGCTGCGTTCTGATCAGGATATGGTTGTAATCTCACTTGGCACAAGTGTGGACAGATGCTGGATACATGAAGCTGGGCTAGACTCCAGCATCAACTGGTGTTCTGGAGGGCTAGCGTAGAAGTGGGATGAACTAGGTTAGGTCTCAGTCCCTACTGAGGCATGTGTGAGCTGTGTTGTGGGTACAGACGAGCCTTGGCTGGGCTGAAACATCCAGCAGTAAGCACCAGAATAGGTTGAAGGCCAGTCAGGAAAGGCCACTGTTCTTGCTAGGACAGGAGGTGAACTGAGTAGGGCTGGCTCATGGAACCCTTGGTATGCATAAAATCTGGCATTGGGAGAGGTTCTGTTGGAGGAGCCTGGGCAATTTCCTGACAGGACACAGTCCTTGCAGGTAAGCGCAAAAAGCATGATAGGAAACAGTCCAGAACAGGCAATGGAAATCATCCCACTGGCATACATTTGGCATGGATTGGAGACAGACCAGGCTGAACCAGGTCACATCAGCCGCTGGAGAATCCAAGCACCAGAACAGAGTGTAGGTTCTGTTGCGACAGAAACCAGTGCACATTAGAGAATGCCAAGGTAAAATGACCTGTACCAGATGTGGCTGCAGCACCCAACCAGCACACGTGAGAACCAGGAGGGAGGGGGCAGAGCTGGCAGGGGGAATATGGGGGTCTCCCCTACTGGACAACTACTCCCACTGGAGAGCGTGAGCTGGGATGGGGGCAGACCAGACTATGCAGGGCTACAACACCTGTGGACCTCATGTGAGCTGGATTAGGGAAAAGCCAGGCTGGACTGATTGTTCCTCCTGGTACAAGCATAAAATAGAGTGGGTGAAAGTTGGTTGGGCTTTGCCGCAGCATCAGCTGGCAGAAGCTGGCACTGGGGGCTAATTCCATCAAGTTAAGCTGTAGAACCACCTGGAGAGTAGATGATATGGGCGTGAGAGTGGGACCAGTAGGGAAATAGGGGGCTCCTCTCCCTTGGGTTACCACTCCCACTGGAGGGCATGGGAATGAGGAGAGGGGCAGGGGTGACTAGACAGAAGGGCACCCAACGGCATGTGTGCAGACTGGATAGTGGAACTGGTTGGGTTGGGTTAGGCTTTGATGACCATTGACATGTAGGAGAGCTGAATGGTATGTGAGACAGACTATACTAGTCTGCTGCACATAATGGCAAACATGGGAAGTAGGATGGTGGGCAGGCCTGGTGGGGGTTTATTGCTGGTCTCTCCAACTAGGCTGCAGCTCCCACTGGTTTATGTGAGAGTTGAGTCATATGCTGGGCAGAATCAGGCTGTCCTGCAACACCCATTGGTTCCATTGGAAGACAGGATACAGAACCAACCCAACAATTGCAATCACCAGCTGATTGGGGTGATGGACTGTACTGGGCCCGGCACTTGCAAGTACACACAAGAATCTGGTCTGGGTTCACCTCTGACAAAGTTTCTTTGGGGATCCCCTCATTCGAACTGCTAGACTCAGATCCCTAACTATGAAAAGACAGAGGACAGAACAAATCAATCAACTACCTCAGCCATGTGTTGGCAGTGAAAAACAGGGCAAATGGAGACTGTAAGATGGACTATGTCAACCAGTGGATTCTGTAGCGATTTCTTTGTGAACTGGCCTTGATAAAACTTGACAAATCTTTAATGGCTGATTATACCACGAATCTTAATGAGACCTTCCATGTATTCTTACAGAACTACTTGTACTTGGCTCACTACTCTTCCTTCTTTTCTCTGTCAAAGAAAATAATAGAGGCAGTCTTTAAATGTTAGCTAAGGTGGAAGGGAGATGATTGATACCATACAAATTTTGTAAACTTGCTTCTATAATCAGGAGTGCCCTGAGCAGGAAATCTATCCCTTAGCACTATGTTCTCTACAGAGGAGTCAAGATATAAGTCACTATATTGATCAAGGCTTTTTTTTAAAGCATTATTAGAGAGGCAGCTGAGTTTTCCAGGAGAACTTGCCCTGGGGTTTTTAGTTTCTTAACATTATTTCATTGTGCTTTACTGGCTGCTAGCGATTCTTCCAGAAGAGAAGTCAACATACTATCCATGTTATTTCTTGCTTCAGAAGTGTTATAATTCCTTTTAGGTTTCTTTACTGTCATGGCTATTTTTCCCCTTTTCATTTTGCCTCCATAAGCATTTATAGTTATTGCCATGCTGTGTAATACCTTTTTTTTAAAACCTACTTTGAAGTCGGGATGGTGTTTAGAAGAAAAACGATGTCCTTCCAGGCAAACTCAACATGCCATTCACATTGTATCTCCCATCTAGCAGTTTATTAAGTGCTTCAGTGAACCTTCTGACTTTCTTTGTATTTGAAATGGCTGGGCATTTTTTCCATTTCTTCCTCAAAGGAAGACTTGAGATAGATGTGCTAACTTTGGGGCCAGCATTATTGGTTGCTAGTAAAGCGATCATGTAACATAGGAAGACAGTAACTGCATTGTTTCCTTTCCTGGCTAATCTAATTTGGATTCAGCTAAATGCTAACAGACTGGGAGAAACAGCTGATGATGGCCCAAGTGTTTGGGCCTCTGTGTGTCACATGGTAGATCTGTAGAAAGCTTCTGACTCCTGGGTTAACGTGTGTGGAATATTTCTCTTTCTCTTTTTACCTGTACTTCTCTATCATCATGACTTTCAAAATAAACAACTAAATATCTAGCAAAAAGTGATTAATATGTAATTCCAATACTCAAAAAAGGTAGATACTTCAAGGAAATAATCTGTAGAGAATAAGATATTTGTGTTACATACAACTCAAAAAAAGGAGTCACTGACAAAATACAAACTGTGTAATAAGGAGAAAACATTGTAGCAGACAGGTGGAAAGCATTTTTTGTTTGTTGTATTTTGTTTTGTCTTGTTTGCTTTTGTTTTGTGGGTCTTTTTTTTTACTTTTTACATTTTAAATTTTATTAACATAAAGAGGACATGTTTTATGCATTTCATATGTGTATTTTAAAAATATAATCACACTTCTCTCACTCCCTGTTTTCTCCCTGAAGACCTTCCACTCTGTCCCTTTAACAGTATTTACAAAATCATCATTTTAATCTACTTGATATTCAGAGTCTTAATTTGCCACTAACCATAATAGTCAACCAATAAAAATGAAAAGACTGCTCCTCTTAAAGTTGTGTAGTGACACCTCATTGGAGATGATATTCTGCCAGCTCTACTTTCGGACAAAAGATGGTCTCCCAATGAAACTGTTGAATTTATCTGGACAATAAGATGCCAAACTCTCCACATGATCCATACCCGCAATGAAGGAATCATGACTGGATATGATCTGTACTACTATAACAATATGGAGGAATTTAATATGGGGGAGGATTTGGGGAGAGGCTGGGGGAATCTCAGAGCCTATGAAATAGTGTCATAAAATTACATAAAATAAATAAATAAATAAACTACAACAAGAAAAAAATTAATAAAAAAGATTGCAATAGGCTATACTATGAAAGCCACTGTAGCTAACCTAGATGGGTCTGTTGTTTTAAGGGGCATCATGCCTCCATTCCTTACACGTAAGATGAATGCAAAAGAGTAGCAAATAGAAGGAGACAGAAAGGGAATTCCTCCATCTTGGTGAGATGTGTTTGCCAGGACTGGCCCCAAGGTGTGGATATAATGTGCCTGAAATATAGATTACTGTTAATGATGGCTGAAGTGCATATACGATCTTCCTCCTCGTCCACTCCAGATCTTCGTGTCATGGGAGATTTTCAACCATGAGCACTCCATCATGATTTAATTGACAGACAAGTACTGTGCTTGATTTTGCGGCTATCACTGAGCAAAACAGACAAGGAAGGACAAACAACAGAAGTCAGGTAGACACGAAGCAGTTGCTGCAGCAAGGGTATTAGGAATTGATCCTAGTTTCTGGATTATTTGGATGGAATCCCCAAACATTTGTTAATGGAAGTGATTAGAATACAGGTTCTTGTATGTCCACAGGCACAATTTCAATGAGACGCAGCAGTGGGAAGCAAGGTGCTGAGGTTAATGAGGTAGTACATTCTTGAGAATGGATGGGAATCTCCTCAAATGAAACTCAGAGAATGCCTAATCTACACTAAGTCTGCCTTGTTCGCCTTAGATTCCTTTCTCACACATAAGTTAATTTATCTTTCCCTAACAGGTGTATAGTGACCTATGTTTATTTGTTTTCCTTTGTCTATCAACCTGCTAATATTATGGGTTGCTAGTAAAGCCATCATGTAACATAAGATGACCTGTCCATATTCCTTCTGCTACAGAAGAGAGATCCGTATCTGAAAGAATGCCTGACAAAATTATCACTCTGAAAATCAGACTTGTGGCATACTTTTCAATATAAGTGATCTGCACAACGTTGTTTGAGTAGAAATGAGGATCAAAATGGAAATCCCTGCTGACAATGGCTTTTATTATACAAAAACAAACATTGAAAATTTATTGAATAGTTTAGGATCAATATTTGAACTAAATCTGCAAGTTTTTTTTTTAAATGAGACGTTTGCCAAAAGGATTTTTTCTCATTGTTCCTAATGTCCTAAAGACAACAGGACTGTATGGACATGGGTACATTGTGTATTAAAAGCAAAATATTGGGCATAGAGGGGTAGCCTCGTGGCTAAGGTCCTTTCCTGGAACATGCCAGGTCCCATATGGGCACCGTTTCTAACCCTCAGGGTCCTGCTTCCCATCCAGCTCCCTGCTGGATGGGTCAAACCCTTGGGATCGTCCACACATGTGGGAGATCTGAAGAAGTTCCTGGCTCGTGGCTTAGGATTGGCTCAATTATGGCCACTTGCAGCCACTTGTGGAGAGAATCATTGGAGGGAAGATCATCCTTTCTGTCTCTCCTCCTCTCTGTATATCTGATTTTCCAATAAAAATAAATAATTCTTTGTCATTTTTTGAACCTGTCATTGATACTGTCTCAACCCAGATGTTTCGAAGAATGGAACTTGCATTATTTTTAACATATTGTTTACCCAATACTATGTCAATCAATTAATTCCATAATGTTGTATATTGATACTGAGGTTTTGTTGGGGCTTTTAACTGACCGGATCTTTACTCTGTTAGCCCTACCTTCAGACCAGAGAAGGTCTCCCCAAGAGGCCACTGAACTTATCTGGACAATAAGACGCTGAACTTTATGCTAGGCATGTGTTTGCAAGGAATGAATCTCAACTGAACTTGAACTATGGTTATGCAACAAGGTGGAGGAATCCACCATGGGGGGAGGGGTATGGGAGGGGTGGGGGGAATCCCCAGCGCCTATAAAACTGCACCACATAATACAATGTAAACAACAATAAAATTAAAAAAAAAAAGCAAACTGTCTGATAATGCCATGGAATAAAATAGAACTACATAGTTTAAGTGGAAAACCCCAAGCATACTAAGGTTTTATAATGCACATATAATTTCACTTGATTAAAAATAAGAAGTGGATATGTAAATATATACTTTAGTTGAAAATTCTTACTGCAAAAATTAAAGTCTAAATACGCTTATCAATTTTATTAACAAAATTCAAAATACAAGCTATATAATGGAACAAACTATCGAGGTAGTTAGATTTACCATCCCAAAGAGAGTATGCGTGACAACTTCTTCCTTTCAGTCATTATTCAATACCACATCAATTAATTCCATAATGTTGTAAATTGTTGTTGATGCTATGTTGTAGCTTTTAATTGATCAGGATGATATTCTGCCAGCTCTACCTTCAGAGCAGAGATAATCTCCCCAAGAAACCGTTGAATTTATGTGGACAATAAGATGCTGGACTCTGTGCTTGGTATATGTTTGCAAACAAAGAATCTTGACTTAATTTGAACTGTAGTACAGCAACAAGGTGGTGGAATCCACCATGGAGGGAGGGCACGGAAAGGGGTTGGGGGAATCCCAGAGCCTATGAAACTGTGTTGCATAATGCAACGAAATTAATAAAAAAAAAAAAAACGAAAAAAAGAAACCTGGGTCTTGCTTTGCATTTCAGTAGGTTAAACAGCAATGTGAAATGTCCACATCCCATGCTGCAGGGTTGATCTGAGAGCCAGCTCCACACCTAATTTCCTGCTGCTTTACAGTATGATTCCAGCACTTGGATTCCAGTTATCCATGTAGTGGACCTATTGAGGTTCCAGGTTATTGACGTTGATATGATTCAAGCATAGAATTTGCAGAAATATGGGGAGTAAATTAATGGATGGAAGTGCTCTCTCTTCGCTTCTCTCATCTGTTTCTTTCTGACATTTTGCCTTTCAAATGAAAGAGTTGTTAAAAAGAAATCAGTGGTAATTTAGTGTTATATATTATTCTCTTTGTAAGTTTTTATAATTGATTTTAGTTTATAGTTATTTATTTAGTGTTAATATTACATCTTCATAAATTTTATTAATTTATTATATAGTGTGTGATTCTATCTAGGCTTCCCGACTTGGATGCATCAGGATCCAATATGAGTTAAGGTTTACATCCCAGCTGTTCCACTTCCCATCCAGCACCTGCTTGTGGCCTAAGAAAGCAATAGAGGATGGCCCAAAGCCTTGGGACCATGTACCCACCTGGGAGACCTGGAGGAAATTCTGAGTTTCAGAATGGCTCAGCTGTAGCTATTGAGGTCACTTGGGGAGTAAGCCAGCAGATGTTTCTCTCTGTAAATCTGACTTCCCGATAAAAATTTAAAGAAAATCGTAAAAAATCTTCATGAATGTTAACAGGAAAACGTTTGCTTTTTTAAGCCTCCATTTTCTTTGCATCTGTGACTGTCACACTCCCAAAGAAGTATCTTCTTGGTAACTTTTCTGAAATATGCATTTTAGATCTCTGAATTTTAGTCAAATGATCAATCCTGCATCCCATCATATTAGCCTTATAGTTGAGAAATCTATGTTTTAAATAACTCATTTCTTGGAATTTATCATATGAGCCAGATACTTGTCAGGTCTTTCTTTATTCTGGACTCTAAATATAACAGTGATAATTTGTCATAGAAGAAGAAATTTTAAATACGTTTCCTCTTTGGTCATAGGCATTCTGAAATGCCACTAATGTGCCAGACATATTAACACAAATCAACATTCAGGATGAAGGAAACAATCTAATGATCTTATTTAAGAAAATAATGATCTTATATAAGATAATGATCAAATTAAGATAAAGCATTTCCATAGATTTCTGTTGTTTTATCTAGAAACACTCTGAACAGTTAACACAAGGGATGACCTGATACAGTCCCATTCTGGTTGTGATGAAATTGCAGTCCCTATTGTTTCCGTGATCACATTGGTCCTCCTAAGACACTGAAACACAACTTTAAGGGAATTGAAATGCTGTTGATATGATTGAGAAGAGGTCTTAATGCATCCCCTTGATCTTGGCAGATCTTTTAGTAGTAACCCAGACTGAAGGAAAAAAAAAGTCAGTTAATTAAGATCTGAAGCCCTGCTCAAGATGGAAGAAAAGAAACACCTTTTTTGATGTTTAACTAAAAAGAATAAATGGCAAGACCAGATGCTGTAGATTAAGCATACAGCTATACTAAATCAACAATTCTCTTTGTTGAAACACCTTTGCTTTTCTGAGTCCTTTTGGTAGTGCTTGTCAAAATCTACCTGGTGTCAGAAATTTTGAATAAATAATTCCTTTACAGATATTACACTTGTAATTTATTTAAGTGATTCTGTCAGAGATGGAAGGGGTTCTGAAGTTGTACCAAAATAACCTTCTGCTACTTGGTAAGTAGCAGTATCTCCATTCATCCTTTTAAATCTAAAGCAATGTCAAGACATCTAATTTTTCTCCAAGAAACTGAAGAGGATTGGACACTAGTAATTTAGATTCACATCATACTTCCTTCCTGGCTTACTTAAGGTCTTTAATTTCTGACATATTTACTAAGAATCCTTTCCTCTTTTAGTTCACTAATTACCAAGGACTGCTAACAGAGCTTTACTGTGATTGAATTTCTTCAGTAGCAATACACAAAGCAGGCAAGAAAAAACAATTTTGCTGTAGAAGCCATGGTTCAGTTTAGTTCTCTGGGGCTTCCAGAAAATACTTCTAATTCTGAGTGGGTGTAAATATTCTGGAAACAACACAGAGAAAGAAGGGAATTTCACTTCTGTTTTAACCACACACATGCAAAACCACACGAAATAGCTGACCCCCTCACAGGAACCTGCAATTGATTATGTGTTTTATAAAACAGTGGTGTGACCTAAGCTTTTTGATGTGATAAATTAATGTTATTGATTCTGCAGAGTTTTTAATTAGTATATTATACAAAATCTCATGGGTAAAATTTGTAAGAACATACTGCTATTTCCCTCCCTCTCTCCTTTCACTGCCCTTCCTTTCTTTCAGTTTGTGTTATAATCACAGGCTTACTTGTTAGTATAAATAATTGTGCAAGGAGAAATTAGAAACATCACTGTTCTGCTGGGGTGTGATTAAAGACCATGAGTAATAAACACATCTCAAGATACCAATCCTTGACTCCCTATATAAGCTGTCACAAATCAGACAAACAATATATTTGTCTTACCAGGTCTTGCTTATTTCACTCTGCATTATGGTCTTTGCTTAAACCCATTTTTTCTTCAAAATCAACATCTAATTTTCAAATGGCTGAATAGGAGTCCATCATGTACATACAACATATTTCTAACCATTTATCATGTGTGGGAATTAGCTTTTTTAAATTGAGCTGCCTTAAATATGACTGTATGGGCAACTCTTTAATATGTTGATTTCATTACCTTTGGGTGAATTTACAGGAATATGATAGCTTGGTCACATAGCAGATCTATTTTCAGATTTCAGAGCTAGTAGCTCCATACTGTCACCAATACTGGCTGTAGCAGTTTGCATTCCCACCATAAGGGGTTAAGGTATCTTTTTCTTCACATCCTTGTCAGCAATGGCTACTTTTGTTTACATTTTGTATGCTAGCCATTGTTAACTGAAGTAAATAGAGACCACTTTTTTATTTTTATCTGATTACTCTGATGGCTGGTGATCCTAATAACATTTCCGTGTGCCTATTGTAATTTGTATTTTATCCTTTGAAAAATGACTGTTCATGTCCTTTGCTTATTTCTTAACTGTTTTGTTTGTTTCAATGCTGTTGAGTTTCTTGAGCTCTTTATAGATCCTGGATATTACTCCTTTATCTGTTGCATAGTATAGAAATATTTTCTCCTATTCTATTTGTTTTATTGCAGATAATCTCCTCAACCTTATGTAACTTATTCATCCTTCTGATGGTCTTATCTAAGAAATTTTTGACTATACCAACATACTGCATTATTTCTGCAATGTTTTCCTCTCATGATTTGATAATTTCATATGTCAGGTTTACATCTGTGATCCTTTTTTTTTATTTGTTTGTTTTTAGCTTTCTTATGTTGATATGGTAGTGCTCAGTACACATATAGTCAGATGGTTATGTCTTACAATATTGTTTCCTTTGACAATATCTAATCCCGGAATTTGTAATACATTACTTTTACTACCCTGAAATCTGATTTATCTGGAGCAAACATAATTACTACATCTTTTATTTGTTTAAAATAACCCAAGTCTCCAGACACTTAAGTATTTGGACTATCTTCTGCTATTTTCCAAGGCTTATTAAAGAGGAGATGGATTGGCAGTGGAGCAGCCAGGCCCCAAACTGGTACAAATATAAGGCATGTCAGATTGACAGGTAGTAGTCAAACCTGCTGTACCACAATGCTGGCCCCAAGTACTTGCTATCTTTTGTTTCCACTTTGTTATCTGTAGTCAAATCTTCTCACTCTTCTCCCTTAATGCTTCCTAATCTGAGTTACCAACACTGTATTTACACTGAGTATCCTTTTTTTAAAAATTTTTGAATATATCAAAGAAAATATGTCGCATGGTGTCCATGTTCATTCATTTCCATGCATGGTTAGATCATTTTTTTTTCTGTGATTGAGTTTTACAGTGTGTATGTATACTGTTTTTTTTTATTCCATTCACCCACTTATCTTATTGGCACCTAGGTTAATTCCATCTATTGCCTAACTTGCATTTTATCTATCTATCTATCTATCATCTATATCTATTCATTTCTTTAATGATATTGTTGCATAGGCTCTTGGAGTTTCCTTCCACTCTCCACAAATCCCTTCACCCAATGACTCTCCTTCAATTATTTCAATAGTATAGTCCTTCATAAATAGTCATAAGTCCATTATTCTGCTACTTAAATATATTCTGACATTGTAGGTATGGACAATGATGGAGAGTCCAGCATCTTATTGTGAAGCTATGTTTTAACAGCTTCATTGTGAGTCCATCTTTGATTTGGAAGCAGAGATGCATACCGCATTGTATCTCCACATTTGGATATGATAGTTCTCTATTACACAGTTATTATACATTTCTTTGTATGAGTAGTCATAATCAAAATCAACAACACAGATAAAGTTTTTACCTTTTTAAAAGATTTATCTATTTTTATTGAAAAATCAGATATACAGAGGAGAGACACTTTACAAAACCATGAAATAAAAAAAAAATGCTATGAAACGACCAATACATTGATAAAGAAATGAAAAAGAAAACCAAAAGCCCTCCACATTACTTTCTTACAAAAAGCCCTCCACATTTCTTACATTACCTTTAGCACATTACTTTCCACAATGTGCTAAAATGTGGTGGATATATTATGAAGTCAGTCTCTTGGATGCTCAGATCCATGCCAGTGCTTAAGCATCTGAGCCACACAATCATGCCTTGCAGAGTCTCAGGGTGCATGCTGGTGCTGCGGAAGGCTGGGGGATGCAGAATGAAATAAATCTATAACATGAAGATACAAGTGTGCCTAATGCAAGAACAGGATCTAGATGCTACATCTGCCAGCTCTGGCCTGGCTATAGACGCACTTTTCCTTTTTCTGATTCTGTGTGTCACTCTGCTGAATCTCTGAAGGTTGTTTTGCTCAGCTTTCTACTGGAGTTTGGGAACCGGATTCTGTACTCGTTCCTTGTTACCTGGCTGACGAAGTTCAAAAAACTTAAACTGCTAGGATGTTTTTCTTGTCTGTAACAAGTACCCAATTCCTTTGCACATCTTTGGGAGAGAAGATATAAGGCCCTGTAAAATTCTAGACTTAATCACAGAAAACTTGTTACCCAATTGCAAGTCTAAGGTCGAGATTCCATTGTTTGCTTTCTCAAGCAGAAAACACATTTATTCAGACTGTATTACTTACATTTGAGAGAAGGGAGGAATATCAGTTATTTCCTTATTAAAAGCCCATGCTACCTAAAGCAACTCAGATATTTGATTTCTACCATTTGAGAAAAAATGGTCTCAACAAGATACCATTATGCTCAGTGAAATAAGCCAATTGCAAAATAACAAATATCATATGTTCTCTCTGATATCAGCCAATCTTTATGCAAAATACAAAACAAATACATACAGAGTAGAGTTTATGAGCTGTAGAATGGAGACCATCATATCAGGAAGTGAAGACATGTAGTAGGCATATTTACTCCCAAGTCAAAGGAGGACTCCCAATTAAGTTTCTATATATATATTGACAATTGGATACTAGTTTTTCTTTTTCTTTTTCTTTCTTTCTTCTTTTCTTACTTTCTTTTTTCTTTTTTTAGGATACTAGATTTTCTACCATTATCTATACCTACAGTGCCATGATATATCTAAATAGCAGAATGTTGGACTTGTGATTGTTGCTGAAGGATTATTTTGCCATAGTGATACAGGCAAACATAGTGGGGGAGGGTAATGAGTGTGTAGACGGGGGGATCTGTGTGCCACGCTGTTAAAATTTATGTGGAAACAAAACTAGTTGTTTCTCCAGTAAAAGTAAGAGGTAAATATGACAACCTACTTCATATAAAAACATCTGAAACCAAAAGGAAAACAATTAAAATTGTCAGTGTTCTTTTGTGGAGAAGTGAAATATTGAGCAAAAATGTAAATTATGCATCAACATGACTTCGATATCTATGAGCATAATGTTGAAATAAGAACTGAAAGAGTTAAAGTACACCTAAAGGAAAAAATATATGTGTAAAAGGACCATGTTTCTATTGTGGATCAAATGTTTTCACGTTAAGAGTGGTATACAACAAATTCTTCAATATATAAAGTAATAGTAAGCACAACAAAACACAACAAGAACGATTTACAAAATCCAGCATGAAGCTGTGGCATTTAGAATGATCCAGCCTTCCACTAAAATGACTTGTTTGGTTTTGAAAATGTGTAAGGAGGCATGGAAAAAGCCAAGTAGTCATGGGAAGAATTTATGGAGAATGAGCCCAGATTTGTGAAAAGGATACCCATACTCTGAATTCTGTGCTGCTTTTCTTAAGCTGAAATCAGTACCTTTCATTCTTTAAAATAACATCTCAGACACAATATTCTTTCTTTCCATTTATTCAGCTGAAGAACATTTAATTCTACACTCAAAAAGAGGTTTTGAAAAATACCACTGAAGAATCCATTGAAACACTCCCAGGATTTTATTATTTATTATTTTTTAAAAAATGCTTGTTACACAGGGGAGGATATTGTAGACCCATGCAGGCCTCCAGGTAAGAAAGAAGAGTGAGGAATGGAAAGGTCCTGACCTCCCATCCTACAACCGCAGGAAACGGAGATGTTACATTGCACATTGCTTCTACATCACATCAGTGCCAGGGGACAGAGAAGGTTCCTGAATGTTGTCTCAGGGATCTCACTGGGGAAGCAGAATGTCCTAAGTTTGTTACTTTAAAAGTCTTGAGTGTTCTAAGATGGTGTTGATGTAGTTATGCCTATGTTGATGTAGCCGTTGCCTATAGGCTACATGTATGTCAGTAAGTCCATAGCCTGAAGTGCTTGCTGGAAAACTCGGCCTGTGTTGTTGTTCAACTAACTTTTCTTTCCACTTTTTTATGAGACACTCAAGTTCTTCTGCTCAATCCCAAAGGCTGGCTATTCTGTCATTGTGTGCATTTGGATGTGCTGTCTTTGCATGAAGTCAGCAATGAGGGTAAACTAGTCCTGCAACATGTGCTCCAAAGTCGGGACAAACATCCATATTATATTTTATTACCTGAGGTTGGGAACTGAGTGCATCAGTCTTATCTAGATAACTCCCCCAAATCCACTATTGAACTCTTCCCAGGCCCAGCTGTTATGGGTGCTAGCAAGTGCTGATGCCTTATCTGGCCCTCTACTAGGCCTAGCTCATGATTACACCAATGGGATTTGTGGCCTAGTTTTTGAGACATCTAAACAAGATGTCCCCTGACCTTATCAAGATGGCCCCTGACCGGGCTGCTATGTGTCCTACAGGGTGCTAAAACCTATCCTAGGACAACACCAGCCATGTCTTTTATGTACAACAGTAAAACGTTTCAAACTTCTTATCAGGAAGGAGAGGTGTAAGATGTACTAAGGTACTTACTGCATAATTATGTTTTAGAATTAAAGATTTGCACTTCATCATATTGTAATTATTTGTATTTATGGCCTCTCAAATGTAGGAAAAATTATAAAAAGGAGATAATTCCTTTTTATTACATTTTTAAATCTTGATTTATACATTACTGCTTTAAATTTAGGATTTCATGTATATGGAGCAGCAAGCCACAGAAATTAAAGAAAAGACTTTTAAAAAATGAATACTTGCTTTTAAAAATGGAACTTGAAAAATTATTGGCTTAATATTGTCATCTGGTAATGGCTATCCATTTATTAGGGTTTTATGTCTTAAAAGTTGATTTTTATGTGCATTGTATTTTAGAATGAAGCTTATATTTTCCAGATCATCTTTTTTTATAAGTAGGTAGTAAAATAAATCAATTAAAGTAGGACATTTTTATATCTCTTTTTGGGGAAATATTTGCTTTTTGAGGACTGCTATGCTTGCTTCTATATTTAATATTCTCCAATAGTTTGTATACTGATTATTATAGAAGGATGCGATGCATGCAGAGCTTTCTCTGGAGCAGGCAGCATCCTCATAACAACAGTGTTGATGTGAGACGTATTTTGATACTTGTCCTGTGAAGCCTAGAAGATAAGATTTTCTCAGACATATTTCACCCCACAGAGCTTACCCTGAATAATTTTCATGATCGCAACACAGGAAGTGTTTCATTCTGCCAGACCTAACGAGATATTTTCTAGAAACTGCATAGTTGCATGAGCTTGTCAAGCAGAGCATACCGAGGTACTGAAAATAGTTACCCACAAACTTTCTTGTATACAAGGGAAATTCTGAACACACTTTTAAATTGTGCTTGGAGTGGTGAGAGTGGCAGCAATTCAGAACTGTTGAACTATCAAAACCACTTGAGCAAGACACTCGGAGCATGCCTCACATGCGGGACCTGGGATGGGTAGAAGACTGGGTGGGGCTTCTCCCTTAAAATCCCCTTTACATCAGATACATTAAGGAAACAATAAAAAATAATAATAAAAAAATATTCTTTTCAATATTCTACATAGCAGAGATGGGATGATTGACTTATACTGGAATGTCTTCCTTATTATCTAAGTAAATATTATGTTAGTATTTGTATATTAATGGATTAACTGTTTTAAATAAAGATTATTTAGATTTTCTCTAACAGATACAATTTTCTGAACTGAAGCTTACATTGACATCTCAGCACTTAAATGGATCCAGTCTTGGTGTTTTATATACAGGTATGAATCAAATAGCATAATAAAACTATGGTTTCTCTTTTCCCACAATATTCATTCCATACGTGTACAAGCATGATCATGTGTATGTATCATGTTCACCAATGTATTTTGAAATAGTAAGATATTATGGGATGGCTAAATTGGGCTAACAGGTGTATACAAAGCCTAACATAAATATCATTTTTGAGTGTGTGGTGAGAGCCCCTAAGTCTGTTCTGTTTTCAGTATGCCTGTATAGCTTTTCATTTATTTTACTGAAATAAACACCATATTTCCTATTTCATGTTGCTCAGATTTTTACAGATTAATAATATCCTGTGGATATCGGTGATATTTTTTCAAAATACTATTCTCATAAAATGTTTAAGTCTAACTTCACATCTTGAACATGCAACTAGCAAAAATAGAAGTTAATTTTTTATGTTACTGGAATTTTATATCAAATAAATTGCATGTGTATAAATTTGCATTTATTTAAGTCCTCAGAGGGTTAGAAAAGGAGATCTTTTATCTGCTGGCTCATTACCTAAATGTCTACAACAGCTTTTGTTGGGAAATGCTGGAGCCAAGTGCCAAGAACTCCAACCAAATGTACCCTGTGGTTGGTGAACAATCATACATTTGAGTTATCATCTGTTGTACAATTCATGCTGTGCGTTAACAGTGGAGCAGGAGATCAAACCCAGAACACCAAAATGGAATGTGGCATGCTTACTACATCATTGTCTGACCTCAGTATGTATTATTTTAATCTTACAGGGATACCTAAGTGCCATATTTCAAAGGTTTTATTTTATAAGAAAAAAAATATTGGCTGATATATAGTATAACATTTCAAGCGAATGGATTAGAAGAAGCACGGGGTGTTGAGCAAGTTTGCCAGGTGCATTTTGGGCACTCTTTTCCTACCATCATTTTATTTGCTGCATTTTATGGCCCAGCGTAGATCAATAATTCATAAATAGTGCTGACACCAGAAGTTTTTCGGGTTTCATAACCAGAAATTCTGTTGATAACACAATTTTATAATTGCCTACCATAAATTTACTTTTAGATACCTGGTTATAGAAGGAACAAGTGAGTAAAAGTTTTAGATTCATGATGCACAACAGTTATTGAAATATTTCACTGATTGAATTGGCTTTTTTATTTTCATTATATCAAACTTTGGGGTATCTTTTAGAAATATGTCTTTGATTTAATTGACTTCATGTAATTTATCAAATTTATTTTTTTTACAGTCAGATTAACTCTCCTGTGTTATAAGGGCACAACCAAAGCAATGTTTCAAACTGTAGCTTAGAACATTTAATACAATTTTCACACTGCATTTCTCCCACAGAGTTTTGTTTTGTTATGGTAATGCTGTTCTGCTTTCTCTCTATTTTTTATTACTTTTAAACTGAGTTGTTTAAACATAACATTGGTTGATTTAAAATTTTATCAATACACATACTAATGCAAAAAAATCTAAGAAAACTAAGCAAATATTTTACTTCCTTGTTAAGCTTACAATACACAAGAAGAGAAAAAGGATGACTGCTTTCAGGCAAGAGAAATGGTTTGTGTGTGTCTTTTTGTTCCATGTGTCAGGACAATAATCAGCAAAATGATCAGTGATTTTGCTTTGATTCATTTTACTACATTTGAAATTAAGAGGAAGAGAGAGGAGAGAAAGAGAGAGAGAGAATCCACTGATTCATCTTCCAATGCCTGAAATAAGCTGGGAGTTAAGGAATTAACTCAGGTGTGCCACATGGTTGAAGGGAACCAAATGTAGCCACCAGAGCTGTCTCTTGAAGGGAGCCACCAGAGCTGTCTCTTAAGATCCCGCATTGACAAAAGCTGAAGCCACTAACTGGAGCTGAGAATTAAGCCATGAGGTGCGGTACACACATCCACATTCATAGACTAGCATGTTTTCTTTCATTGCTTTAATTTACTTTCCTTCTTTCTCATTTTTCCCTTTCTTTGCTTATCCTTTCATCTTATGTTGATTCTTCGTTTCAGTTGTCCATTCCTTAATATTTTAAAAGCCAATTTTTCCCAGGCATAAAACAATAATATAGAAGAGGCAATTTTGTGGTACCTTTGAAAGACTTTGATGATGGAATGTGAAGATAATGAAAGAATCATATAACTCGTTTTTTACTCAATTTTGTTAAAATTTATGATGTGTCTTCCATGGTATGAAGGCTTACCTATCATACTGTGCTCAGATCAGATAGTACCAAAAAATCACTCGGTGCTAGGTGTGAAGAATAATCATTTTTTCTGAAACTATGTATGTAATTAATTCACTTAATCTGTTGAAGTTTCATGCAGACATGTGACATAGCAAACTAAGTATTTGCCTGTAGTACCGGCATCCCATATGAGTGCCCATTTGAGTCTCAGTTGCTCTAGTTCTGATCCAATTACCTGGGAAAACAGTGGAGCATGGCCCAAGTTCTTGAGTCCCTGCATGCATATCGGGGATCTGGAAGCAGTTCCTGACTCCTGGCTTCAGATAGTCCCTGCTCAGGCTTTTGTGACCATTTCTGGAGTGAACTCGCAGAGGAAAAATTTTCCACTCTCTCTCTTCTCTATAATTCTGACTTTTCAATAAAATCAGTAAATGTTTGAATGTTTAACAACCATGTCATCAGAACCAACAGTGTGGCATTACAGGTTAAATTTTCTCCTGTAATGCCAGCTTTCCATATGGGTACTTATTCCAGAAGTAGGTGCTCTGTTTCCAATTAAGATTCCTGATATTGTGCCTGGAAAGGCAGTGGAGAATGTACCAAGTGCTTGGGATACTGCATAAGTGTGGGAGACCCAGTCCACCTCTGTGACTCCCTTTCAAGTAAATATAAAAAAGACATATTTAAAATGTGATACCAGTACATTTAATGACGTGAAGTGTAAAAATTCACCATGACCTTCCAAACAGGAAACACCGAATTGATAGTTTCACGCTATTTTTATTTTAAATCGTGATTACCAAGTGCAGCTGTTCAAAATCACTTTAGGCATAGAAAAAGAAAAGCTGAGATTTCCATTCATCATCACAAACTTATGACGGTGAAATTCCCAGTGACGAGTTTGAGGAATCTGTTTCTAAGGTTCTTTAGGAGAATTGCATTTGCAGCAAGTTCAGGATCCATGTGCTAAGCCCGATTATAATAAAATCTGCATTTCAGAAATAACTAAATAACTACAGATTTAAAAATGTTGAGCATACATCACGGACTGAGAAGACAAATAAAAAAGAGATTGAAGAGGAACATTAAGAAACCTTTACTTTTGTAGCTTATAATTAATGAATTGATTTTTTTCTATTGCCTAGTTTTTACTTCAAGATATAATCTAAGGAGGGTAAGTGTGATTTAAACAATCAATGTATCCCTACAAAATACCAGTAGTTCAGTAACAAAAGTTGGCTGCACTGAACTTTATACATGAAGATAACTGAAATAGCAAGTTATCTTTTGGTTACAGTAATTCATGATCCTAGTGTAGTTTCACATCTCCCTAGATGATTGCCATTTATTTTTTCCAAGACAGTAAGAGATACTTTAGACGGAGTGCAACAGATCAAGTGCAATAATCCACTTTCCCAGAAAAAAAAATCCTTTCATCACTAAACTAGATATCAAAATGTTGAAGAACTGTCTTGCTATGAGGCCTATATTTTGTCAGCAGCACCACGCTGTAGAATATGCACCAAACACTAACCTGGAAAAAGCCCACTTTCATGGCAGCAAGAATCAGAAAGTTATCATGTGAGTTTGAGAATGATATAAATTATGTGACTTGCCCTAGGTGATCTATTTAATTAACAAGAAAATCATAATTACAATCTGTTTGGGGAGAGGAATTTTGCCTACCCAATAAAAAGACCTTGAGCTCAGTATTGTTCTATCTTCCTGATAATGTGGGGCATGAAAAGCATTGGTATAGACTCAAATAATGAGCTGTTGACATCAATGTAGGGGCCCTTGGTGGAGAACCTGATTTCTGGTTCTATCCCCAACCTTGCCCAGCTCTCTATATGCCTTTGAGGTGGGATCAGAGCATCGGAGCTGTATATCATTCTGTGTGTCTCTCTCTCAACTCTTGCCATTTCAAATGATAGATAAATAATAATTGCATTTAAAAACTGCATCTTCTGTATCTCTGTACCTCAGCAATATTGGTTATTGATATCCACAAAGTATTAAATGGAACTTGTTGATTTTCAAGTATTTAACAGCAGGTCTTTCATATCAGATACTCATAACATTACAATGAATCTATTGATTCCTTAGGCAATTTTTATATATTTTTCTTTAAATATTTCTAGAGCAACTATATGCAATCTTAAGGCACTTAGGACTTTGCACAATAAAGGACAACGGAACTTCAACATATGTATTCTTTAGTTTAAACACACGATGCACGATGTGATACAGTGAACCAGGATATTTTTGTTTTGTTTCTGGAGCTGCTCAGAAGCAGAAGAGATAGATGTTTCAGTAATGGTAGTTTATTATAACATGTTATTAGTATAAAATGTCTGCTGAGGGAGGAAGAACCAGGATTAGGTCTGGAAGGAGGAGTATCACATAGACGTGCGGGCCTCAGCTGGATTGTTCATGAGCTTGTGTGCTGGAAAATCCTTCAAATTTATGTCAAGGTGGGGAAAGAGTTGGACTTTCTTCAATATCCGGCATTCAGTCTATTGCAAGCTGTCTCAGAAAAGTATCATCACTTCAGTCGAGGCGACTTTCTTCTCTTGCCTTTGAAGTTGGATAATATTTGGTAGTGACGCATGAATATCCAAGTGCATTATTTCTAAATTGCCACCAGTAAATACATCACATTGTCCAAAATGGAAGTTTATCTAGCAAAATTTAAGAGGATAAGTGGTCTAGAAGTGCAGTAGAATGGCTTTGTGTAAATTTTAAATATGCTGATTCACTTATCCCAGATTTAGCTAAACATATATTCACCTTGAATAAACGTGATATGAAATATTGTTTTATTCAGCCTTCAAACCTATTTACACAATTTCACATTTATTTTTGTATTTGCTTGCAATTTCATTCCAGAAATGAACAATCAACAGCTTAACGTGTTACAGAGCGTGCACTAAATCTGTGACAGAAGAGTGTGCAGCAGCATTCACAGCAGCAGTTCCCAAGGAGAGGCGCTGCAGGGAACTTTTTTATTCATGGAAAGGATGCCGTAAAGAAAAGTAATGCAAAGATGTCCTGCATTAGAATATTCAAAAATATTCATGTTGTTTTATTTGTGGTTAGAACTAATTTACTGTTCATTCAAGCTTAATCTTTGTTTTCTTTAACAATCAGATATAATTTCTTACAAAGTTGATCCCCAAGGAAACTCCTGGCTCCTGGCTTCAGAGCATTTCAGCTCCAGTTATTGCAGCCATGTGGGGTGTGAGACAATGGCTGGAAGATCTTTCTGTCTGTTTCCTCTCCGTAAAGCCGATTTACCGTTCCAAAAAATAAAAAAACAAAACAAAACAAAACAAATATATCTTTAAAAAATGTACATGGTTGTTTTTCTCAGGACAGTAGCAAATGTGTTAAAATCACATGATTTTAACCTCAATGCAAAGATTTTTTTAAAGATTTATTTATTTTTATTGAAAGGCAGATTTACAGAGAGAAGGGGAGACAGAGAGGAAGATCTTCTGTCCGATGAGGGTATAATCTTTTTAGTTCTTGTAGCAAATTTTTTTGTAAGTATTTCTCTTAATCTTTATGCAAAGCTGGAAGATAGATTTCAAAAATAATTTGTCAGCTAATAGACTTTGTAAAGATTTAGAGCGCAAATCTGGTACTGCGCTGATCCGAAGCCAGGAGCCTGGAGCTCTTCCAGGTCTCTGATGTGGGTGCAGGGTCCCAAGGCATTGGGTCTTCCTCGACTGCTTTCCCAGGTCACAAGCAGGAAGCTGGATGGGAAGTGGAGCTGCCAGGATTAGTACCGGAGACCATATGAGATCCCGGCGTCTTCAGGGCGAAGACTTCAACCACTACGCTATCGTGCCGGGCCCAATTCCAAAGGTTTTTATAGAGATCCCAAAGTTATTTAAGAACTCAGTTCCTATATTCTTTTCAAGAGAATGTTCTCCATTTTGTGAATCCTGGTGGTTTTATTCTTCTAACACATGTTAATTTTCTTTTTTGTTTCTTCTGAGAACAAATACAAGATTTGATTGGAAGTTTTGCTATAAATATATATTTCAAAAAATGGTGATTTCCAAGAGAAAATAAGCATGGCAATGTTTAAAAATGCACATATAGACAAATATATATGGCAAAGTATACTACTCATTGCACTAACAGAACTGTGGCCACAATACAGATTTATCAAATTAGTATTTTTATATTCACCTTGATGAGTAGGTGAATGCCTATTCATACTGCTTAAAGCACATCCACATTATATTTTTTTTACTTTATTTTATTTTTAATGTTGAGAGGTATATGCGACCATAAAGACCACAGATCAGGATGGGGAGGGTTCTGCATGGTCTGGGAAGGTCGCTGGGACACGTTTCCCATATTCTCCTTATTCCTTCTTCTCCTAGGTTTTTGAAGGGGGAGGGTATGGAAGTAACCATTCTCAGCTGACAACTACATCAACACCTGGGGATGTGGAAGTGCACATGATGTCATCTTAAAAATCCCGATGTGGACAAAGACATTCTGAGCTTATTGTTTGAGTGCTTCTGATGGTTCTGAGACACAATTTGTTTCATTGCTCCAAGGCTGAGAAAATCTTTACAAAGTCTATTAGCTGACAAATTATTTTTGAAATCTATCTTCCAGCTTTGCATATAGATTAAGAGAAATACTTACAAAAAAATTTGCTACAAGAACTAAAAAGATTATACCCTCAGAATGAGATGGATAGGAAAAAAGGAGGGAATAAACAGATTAGTTTATGCATCGGGGACTCCTGCAAGCAATGCAGATGACAGAAGCTGATGTGCTCTGTAGCATGACCATATATCCTGAAATTATCTAGGAATATCACTTCATATGTTAGGGCTATGTATGAATATTATCAACTCAAACACTTAAAATATTTTGCGATTTCAAAATGTCATTAATTCTGTAAGTCTTAATTTAGGAAAAAAATATGTAATGCTGTTTTTGTAATATCATCTGAGAAAAAAAAATGACTAAAGCCTTGCTATCCTCCTGTTAATGAATTATTCTGTCTAGAGGAAGTCATAGTTTATGAAAAGATCATCCATATGCATAATGTAAATAATCCAACTCAGAGGGGGAAAAAAGCTAATTGTCTCACTGAGTTTTGATATTCTATCATTTTGATATTCTATTGTTTTGATGATATCTGAGGTCAGTTGTAAGAATATTAATGACATTTCACATGCAAAAATTAAAAAGGAGTAATATTACATGTTTTGGAAAAACCTAGACTTTAAATACAATTTAAAAATTTTACGATCAAAGCTGCACAAACTACAATTGCAACATCTCATTTATTAGCTTGTCACATGAAATAAGACAAGTTAATAACAATCTTTTAAGAGCTTACTTCTTCTGATAATGTGCATATGACTTTAGACATGAATATATTTAAGGTACAAATCTGAAAGTGCTAAATTATTAATCCGTTAATTCAACATGAAATGCAGAGCTATTATGAAAATGAAGAACATCATCAAGCTCTGAGATGCAAACGAGAATGTTAATACAAATGCCCCATGCAATGCCATCACCTTTATCTTTTGTCAAACATTTTTGTGAATGCTGCTTTCCTTCTGGGAGTCTCATTTTTAAAATGTTGTGATGAATTAGCAGAAAAAGCAAAAAAAAAAAATCTATGGATTTTTATCAAATGCCTAAGGGATCAGATTTTAACTTATTGAGGAAAAACGACTGAGAGGACACCCACCATAACATCTGGTGATAAGCAGATCCAGCAGGTGTATGTTTTTAAAGTTTGACACTCCAAACCAGAACCATGAGGAACATTACTTTGTTCGGCATCTGTCTGTAACAGTGAACCAGCAGGAGCCCAGCGCAGGCGCCTAGCGGCTAAGTCCTCGCCTTGAACTATGACCACAGGAGTTCCAATTCCAATCTCGGCTGCCCCACTTCTCATTCACAGCCCTGCCTGTGGCCTGGGAGAGCAATCCAGCATGCCTCAAAGTCTTGGCATCCTGTATCCACATGGGAGACCCGGAAGAGGCTCCAGGCTTCTGGGTTTGGATTGGCTCAGATCTGGCCTTTACTGTCACTTGGGGAATGAATCAGCTGACCAAAGATCTTCCTCTCTATCTCTCCTCCATTCTGTATGTCTGACTGTCCAATAAAAATAAAAGCACTTTAACAAAAGTAAAAGCAGTGCATGTAGTTGTTGCATATCACACAGATTTTAAAAGCTACCTACTTTTTCAATAGTGACTACTTAAAATGTAGAAACTGCTTATTTTTACTAATTGGACAAGTTACTATACCTATTTTCTTTACACAAATATGTAAATAGCTCCTATTCTAATAAGAAATATAAAAGTTTACAAATAAAAAGTTTTAAAAAGTTGGACATACATTTCATCTTCCTACCTTTATTCCACTCCTCCATGACTCAAAGCACTTTCTCAGATAGTGTTTTAATAAGCTGAGCATCTCGCGTCCAATTCTGTACTGCATCACCTGCTTAATAGATACTTACAATTGGACTTTAGATTTAGAATTAACATTAAAAACCCCATGTGATTTGTGCCTTCACAAATCCCCTAATCACCTGACACTCTCTTCCGCTTAACTTCTAAACTTAATTTAATTTTTGCCTGTTTTCAGCAACATCCAATATACTTTTGTCCTTTAGAATGTCTACTCGCTGAGTGTGCACTTATTTGTCAAGTCTTCCTTTGGCCATTGCATGTTAATCATACAAATATCTATTCAAATAAAGCTGTATGTGTGCATTTATATAGATTGTGCTCTAGAAAATTATTCAGTTTTTAAAACTAGTAAGACATAGTTCTTTGTCAAAATAAGAGTAAAAGTAATATATCAGTGTCAGTTCATTACATACTTTAAATTTGTCTGATGGATATGGAAAAATATTTATATACATATATACATATATACATATATACATATATACATATATACATATATACATATATACATATATACATATATACATATATACATATATACATATATACATATAAAGGTTTATTTCTTTTTATTGGGAACTCAGATATACAGAGAGGAGGAGAAACAGATAATTTTCTACCTGCTGATTTATTCCTCAAGTGGTTGCAACAGCCAGAGCTGAGTTGATCCAAAGCCAGGAGCCATGAGTTTTCTTCTGGGTCTCCCATATGGTTGTAGGTTCCCAAGGCTTTGGGCTGTCCTTGATTGCTTTCCCAGGCCACAAGCAGGGAGCTGGATGTGAAGCAGAGCTTCTGGGGATTGGCACTGACACCCATGAGGGATCCCAGGTGCTTGCAAAGCAAGGACTTTAACCACTAGTTCACCGTGCTGGCCCACACAGCATCTTACAATAATTTTTTTTTTTCAGCCATTGCTTCTCTCTACTCAATCAACAGCTTGAAACCTCTTGTAAAAACTCTTGAGAAGCCTCAGAGCACTTAAATCTGTTTCGGAATTTTATACTCCATTTTTTTATAACTTTGCTTATCACATCTCTTAAACAGGCTCAGTGAATGAAAATTCAAGAGTTTAGCATCTGGCCTGGGGAAACAGCTATGGATGGCCCAAGACACTGAGCCCCTGCACTCATGTGTAAAGCTGGGAAGAAACTCCTGGATCCCAGCTTCTGATGAGCTCAGCTCTGGCCATTGCTGCCATTTGAGGAGTGAACCAGCAGATGGAACATCTTCTCTCTCTCTGTTTCTCCTTTCTCTGAAAGGATATGCCTTTGAAATAAATACAAATAAATTAGTAAATAAAGATTTCAGAAATTCAATTGTGTTTATAACCATAAACCTAAAGAAACAGTTAAGACAACTGAGTAAGCTGGGCTTAAATAATTATAAAGGGACAAGATACTTAGCCTAGCTGTAAACAAACCTTCATCCCTCATTGGGGTGCCTGGGTTTGTTCTCCAATTCTAATTCTGTTTTCAAAGTTCCTAGCAAAGAAACACTTGGAGGCTGTGATGATGGCTCAGGTAACTAAATTTCTGCAACTAACGTGGGAGACTTGGATTCTGTTCCTTTTCAATGACCCACACTCAGCTCCGGTCATTGGAATTCAAGGTGTGGATGACTGATGGGAAATGTCTGTCTGTCTGTCTCTCTGCCTACAAAATGAATTTTAGGTAAAAATGGATAAGTGGAAACATGAATGAAAAATGGAATGCATTTTTTTTCTCTTACGTTCTCCAGAGTTTAAATCTTCACTTTGTTTTGTTTTGTTTTAATACAAGTAAACACAGAACATTTTCAAAATAAAGCATTTCAGGATAAGACATAGTCTTATAAACACTTTTTATGTATATAGATAAAGCAGATTATTAAAATTTCACCATTTTTTTTTATTCTTCCTCAGAGACAGTCTGTGACATGTGGAAGGCCAGTCACTGGTAAATATTTTAAAATTGTGATATTATATTCTGAATAAAACCATTGTATTGGTATATAGCTTTAGTATACTCTGGAGTTACCTTGGAATCACAGAGCAATTAACCAATAATGTTAAAAAGTTATGGCTAATTTAACCAATGGTTAATGGTGCCAGGTAAAACTGTCAGAGTTGATGAGCCAGGGGAGATTTTGTGCAAGGAACACACATAAAGTTAAAGACCTTTAACTCCTTTTAGAATTAATGATGAATATTCAGAGTCATGGTCTCTCACTGAAATCATATAACAAAAATATGGTTTTATTTTTAATCTTTTAAAAATTTAAGTGTGAATTGTGTTAATAGGAAACACATTTATCAGAGAGTGTTTTATGAGTCACAAACCACAGTTAGACAATCCCCAAGAAAGTATAAATTGTGTCACTAGGATAAATGAACTTTAGCAGATACAAATAGAATCGTCTTTGCTCTATTGTTGGAAAATACATCAGTAACTACATTTGTAATGCATTGGATGACAATGACATGTAATTAAATGAACCAGTGGTGATAACGGCATGAAATAGTGAATGGTGAAGGTAGATTTGCAGAGCTGTTTTTCAAAAAGGCTAGAATACATGGCAGTATCTTCTAAACAATACTTTGGAAGTCCTTAGCTAAGGGGCAATAGGCCATTTTTCATGAGCTTCATGTTTTATTCATTAAATACTCTAAGCTTGAATAAAAAGCCATGCTTTTTTTTTTGTTTTTAACAAACCTTGTGTTGTGGAACGGATCCTTTTACTAGAAAAACAGTTCCATGCTGTGAGAAGTTCACTTGTTTCCGTAAGTTCCACATTTATGTAATTCATGAGTAAGTGAACTTACATACTACACACACACACACACACACACACACACACACACACACTACAGAAAAAAAACAGAAAATGACAGTGTTAAAATAAATAAGTAGACACACCAAATAGTTATACTGGTTCAGCAAGTTTCGGAGTAATGCTAGCTCATTGTTAAAAGAGAGTTTTCATCTGCTTGCCTTCTGTTAACAATTGTATGTAGGGCCTAGCATGGTAAAGTAGTGGTTAAAGTCCTCACCTGGAACACTCCAGGATCCCATATGGGCACCAGTTCTATTTCTGGCAGCTCCACTTCACATCCAGCTCCCTGCATGTGGCCTGGGGAGGCAGTGGAGGGCGGCCCAAAGCTTTGGGACCCTTCATCCGTGTGGGAGGTCTGGAAGAAGCTCCAGGCTCCTGGCTTTGAATTGGCTCAGCTCCGGCTGTTGCAGCTGCTTGGGGACTCGAATCATCGGACGGAAGATCTTCCTCTGTCTCTCCTCCTCTTTTTATATCCGACTTTCTAGTCAAAGTAAACCTATTTATTTATGAATAAATATATAAATCCAATAAAAATAAATACATATTTCCATAACTAGTGTGTTTTAAACAATGAAAGGATGATTTTTGTTCCCAGTTTCCATTATGGAAATTCACAGAACCATTCTGTATTTAAATAGGTTAAATTTTGGTTATTGAATAAGAGCAATTGCCAATGTTATGTACAGAACTGTGGAGAGGTAGATTTAATTTGCACTCTGGTTGAGGAAAAATTATGTATACTAAAGATGATATGTATATACATATATATCATAAGATATATGCAAATTATATTTGCATTTTTTATAAAAGGGCTGTAAGCCTTCACAGAGTTAACCTATAACAGTGTGCTGATATTGAATCCAAATTTGAGAAATAGGGAATGATCAGCATAAGGAGGATTTAGAAAGCCAGTTCTGATTGTTTTTAGAGTTGGTGTAGAATTTACATTGTATAATATTTAGGAAAGATATAGCACATTATTTTTAATAATGACGTATCTAGTCACTTATTAAGACAAATAGCAAGCAACTATTCTCCAGCAGGAGTGTGTACACTAAAGATGCAAAAACAAACAAATTAGACACGGTGCCTTCACTTAAGATAACATAGTTTAGAGAAAAGCAACAGACAAATCAGAAACATTATCATAATTTCATTTTAGACAAAAAAATACAAGTGACTTATTATAAGGGAGCATGGTTAAAGCTTATAACAAACACTTGTGTTGTGAAACACACTTCCAGAAAATTAATATAAATTATGTAAATTCAATACATTTAGTCAAAAGCAGGAATTGGGAAATAAGAAGACAAACACACTTTAGAGTAGTGTGGAATAGTCAGCAGTGTATGAAGTTTGATTTTTTGGGGGGTCTGGTGCGATAGTGTAGCTGCTAAGTCCTTGCATTGGACATACCAGGATTCCTTTTGGGTGCCGGTTCTAATCCCATCCAGCTCGCTGCTTGTGTCCTGGGAAAGCAATTGAGGACGGCCCAAAGCCTTGGGACCCTGCACCTCTGTGGGAGACCTGGAAGAAGCTCCTGGCTTCAGTTTGGCTCAGCTCCAGCCATTGTGGCCATTTGGGGAGTGAGCTGTCAGATGGCAGAACTTCTTCTCTGTCTCTCCTCCTCTCTGCATATCTGCCTTCCCAATAAAAGTTAACAAAATAATAAATCTTAAAAAAAGAAAATTGATATTTTAAAAAAAATGTATGTATTTCTACTGGAAAGGCAGATTAATAGAAAGAAGCAGACAGAGAGAAAGATATTCTATCTACTGGTTTACTCCCAAAGTCAGTGATGACCGGAGGCACTTCCAAGTCTCCCATGTGGCTGCAGCATCCCTAGTTTTTGGAACATCCTCTGCTGCTTTCCCTTGTCACGGGCAGGGAATTGTATGGAAAATGCAGCCGGAATCAACCAGAGTCAACATGTAATCCTGGTTCGTGAAAGGTGAGGCTTTAACCACTAAGCCATCCCATGGGTGCAAGAATTTTGATATTATTGCAGCAGAAGTTAAAAATCTCATGGCTTTGAGAAACAAAATGGATAAAATATGTACGTTGAAAACCACACATAGTGTTCTGGGGGTTCATAAGAATGAACTGCATTAATATCCAAGCACTAACTTAATGTAGGAAGGTGCATGACTTAGTTGTGCACATAAGAACTCTCCTTGCTGACAATGGGAATGGAATTCCTTATCCATCAAGTTGACATCGCTGATATTTGTCGACATGAATGGATAGAATGCAATTATTTGCTTTCTTTTATCATGTCAGTGTTCTGTGAGTTCTCAAAAATATTTGTTTAATAAATGAATATTTTTCATGAATTCCAGCAAAACTGCAGGCTAATATTTTTAAAAAGCAGTGACTTACAATATATATGCATATATATTTTTATTTATTTTTGATGATGCTTAAATAGTTGAGATGGATGCATGGACCTCCAATCATGGTAGGAATGATCAAGTATTAGAGGCAAGTGAATGAAATCATTGTTTCCAAATTTTTTTTTCTCCTTCCTGTGTCTGGGGGAAGGGGTCAGAAAAGAGAAGGCACACTCAGTGTCCCAATGGCATCAATACCCAGGAATGGGGAGCACCACCTGATGTCATCAGTGTCCCCAATACGGAGCATGAGCCAAGAGTTCTGCTCAGGTGGTTCAGATCCTTCTAAAATATTGTCAATTTTGCAGAACCAAGGATGTGGAAACCCTTCCAAGGTTCATTGCATTGGCTAACATAATCCATCTTGGAGTCTCCATTTGCCCAGATATTTGCTGTCTGAATTTGGCTGGGTTAATTCAATTTGCTCTGTCTTCCATCCTCAGACTTGTTACCAGATGTCCTCTGTAGGTCCCAATGGATTGCCATATCCTCCACGTGGATCTGGGTCTGCTGCCCACTAATCCATCTTCTGCACTGAGGAGGCCCAGTTCTGACACGTGCTCTCCATAGTCAGATCACAGTTCCTGAGATCCTGCCAGTGGTTAGAGTTCTGAATACAGTGATCCAGTTGGGGGAACCCAAAGAAACTTTGTCTGAAATGATCCTAGATCTGACTCATGTGTTTGCCAGTATGGATCTGGCTCAGTCCATCACCTACATCAGCCTGCATGAATACTGGTGGTTGCTTTTACTCGGTTAGTTCTGTCTCCAGCATCATTTCTTATGCAAACCAATGAACACTGTAGCCTAAATCAACAATGCATACTGCATAATCAGCCTTCATGTTCATTAGCGGGAGCTGGAACCTACTTGGAGAAGTTCCCCACTAGGTCTGCTTCCAGCCCTGGCTCCTCTGCATGCTGGTATGCTCCACATTCCATTCGGCTCTCATGCACCTCAATGTGTGTTGGAGCTCAGCTCAACCTTGTTGATCTCATTATCCATCCCACAGTTATGCCAGAAAGTGCCTGTCTAGCCAGGTCTGCATCCCCCAGCCCTAGTTCTCATGTTCACCAGTGGCCGTTGCAACCAATCAGAGAGGGCCACACATGTTCCACATTGGGCTCACTCTCATGCCAAGATCTTGTACTTTCCAGGTGGTTCTGTACTATAGCTTGACAGGATTTGTCTCCAGTCCCAGCACTTACCAATTGATGCTGTGGCCGAGTCTTATCAGCCTGCACTTATTCTGGCTCATCCACGTACCTGTGGATATAATTAGTCCAGCCTTATTCTCCTCATAACCCTGTTCACAGGTAGACCAACAGGTGTAATAACCCTGTCAAGCCTGGTCTGCCCCAGTCCCAGTTCTCATGCTCACCAATGGGAAAAGTGGCCCAGTAGTGGAGTCCCTCTATGAGGTTTGCAGACCCAGCCCTAAGTATCACATGTGCTAGTGGGACCTGTGGCCAAGTCAGGTATGATCGGCCTCACATCAGTATTTGCTGGCAGTTGCTATAGCCTGCTAGACCTGGTCTACTCCAAAATCCAGCTCATGCTGGTGGGTGCTGCAGCCTAACTCGTTCCAGTCAGCCCACAGTCCCAGCCCTAAGGTGAACTGGCTGCTGTTGCAGTCTAACAGGCCTATTCTTCACCTTATACTGTTTCTCAGATCTGCCAGGGATGTTACATATTGGGCCAGCCTGGCCTTTCCTCAGACCTGACCTACATATATGCTGGTAGGTACTGTAAACTAGGCCTGGTCTGGGCTTCTCCCAGTCTTGGTTCTTGTGCTTACCAGCAGGGACTATGTCATGACACAGTAGTTACCCAAGTTCCCCTATGAATTGCCCTCCTAGTGGCAAATGTAGTGCACACAGATGGGTCCTTGTCTCAGAATGGCTTAGTCCACTTGTCATTGCAGGAAAAATGACCTTGCCCAAGTATCCCACACCCATTCTAATTCTTACTGTTTGGTGTTACAGCCCAGCCACACATGGGTCATGCCCTTAAGTACCTCTTATCTGGTTTAGCAGGTACTGAGACCTAGCCCAGCCTTTCTTACACCTACTCAAGCTCCCATGTGCACCAGCAGGTGCTGAAGTATGCCCCAATCTGGCACACCCCACACTCAGTACACACCCATGCCTAGGGACATTACTATCATGTCCCAGCCAAATCGGTGCACCCATTCTGTCTCTCGCACTCATCAGTTGGAATCACGACCCATCTGGTTGTTCCCTGAGCTCCCAAGCAAGCCTGTGTCCGGCCACAAACCTTGCATGTAACATTGGTGCCTATGACCCAGATCGGCTTAGCCCATCCCCCATCTTGGCCTTCACAATCAGATGCTGAAGCTAATCCCAGGCCACCCCCTGTCCCAGCTCTTATTGATGAGTGCTGCAGCCTATCCTTGCACAGTCTGTTTTCATCGCTTGCTCATGCAAAACCAGTAAGTGTGACAACATAGCGCAGCATAACCTGTACTCCAACCTGGCCCAGTCACAACTCCTCCAAGAACCAACCCACAAACTTATAACCAGGTGAAACTGTCTGTCCCAGCCTGACCAATACCTAGACCTGAATCACATGCTCACCCATGGGAGCTATGGTCCACCAGGGGAGTTTCCTAAGTTTCCCCATGATACCCACTTCCAGACCCAGATCTCACATGTGCCAGTGGGTGCTAAGCCCATCACCAGGCTAATCTGCCTTTTCTGTCTCTGCCTTTGTATGGGTTGGTGGATATTACTGCCCTACTTGCCCTGCACCCTATTCTTGGGTGCATCAGTGGGTGTTGCAACCTGGACTAGCCTGACTTATTCCAAATACCAGTATCCATGTGTCAGAGGGTTTCATTTTCATGCCTAGCTCAGTCCTTCACTACACTCAGCTCTTGAGAAAACCACAGGAAATTGCAGTTTCACAGCGGTGAGCTCACATATCCCCCACAATTCTGCCCCCAGACCTGATTCTTTCATGTGCTGACTACAAACATGGCCCAGTCTAACATTACCAATCACATGTTCCAACACTCAATGGTGGGTACTGTGATCTAGCCCTTCAAGTAGGCTGCCAGCCCTAGCTTCAATATGTGCTAGTTGGTTGGTGGTGGTCCATTCTTATTAGTCCACCTCAGGTCTCCTACTGGGTTGTTGTGCCTTTCTGACCCAGAAAGATCCTCCAGCATCCCCTTGCCAAACTGCTCGCTCTTAGCTCTATCATATACCTGCAAGTATAGTAGCCTTCTCTATGAAAAACCTTCAGAAGGCATTTTTGCCTCCAACATCCACACTTACACACAATCCCCATACTCCCTGCCCTGAGCAATCCATAGTCCCTGTGACCAGGAGCATGTGGCGTTCGCAGCCAAGACTTATGAAATTTAGTCTACCAGTAGGGTGGTGTGCTTACCTGGAGATCTTCCATTCCACCAGGACCCCAAGCTCCTGGCACATGTGCTTGCCTAGGACTAGCACATCCCAGGAAAGAAACACCAAAGGAAATTACACAATGCACATTTATCAGCATAATGATTTCTACCACTTTAAATAACACTTGCCAGCCTTTCACCAAAACATTCCTAATTCCTTTTTTCAGTTTTTTTTTTTAATTTTTACAATGACATATTTTCATTTTACTTTATAATCACAGGCTTTGAACCCTATTGAATAAAGATTTCAACAAATAACCAGTGGGGGAAAAATGACTTTGTCAAGAGTATAAGCACAGGGTATAAACTATAATCAAATCTCAAAATGCACATCTTGTTCACATAGGTTATAATTTTTTGTACTCTGTGTATTTGTTATTGCAGATTAGGGAAAACCTGTGTTAATTACTTTTGATACTGGCTTATCAGGAGTTTTCTGACCAATAGAGCCCTGAAACCACCAAGGGGGTGAGGAGACCGTGTTCAGCAGCAACAAGAACCACCAGAGACAGTCTGATCATGCATGCCAATTTACTGTAAAGCAAGCATAAATTTATATAGACTAAAACATGGGGAGAGGCAGAAGAGTGTCTCCTGATAGTTTTCCCACCCAACAAAGACACTATAATTGACTAGAAGGCATGTTTATCTCTCTATATCCTCCGATCATCTAGCAGATAACATACAACATGCATGGCTGGCAGTTATGCCACAGGTCAAGTTTACTATGTATAGCTGTGAGTCAGCTGAAGGTTATGCACACCATGTGTGCTTAGCAGGCCATGTGGGACCACACTGACTTCTCAGAGTTGCTTATCAAGGAAGTTCCATCACAGCTCATCCAAGGACAGGGAAGAGACTGGGATGCAGCCTGCTGCTCTCTTCTGTATGGTCAGAGGTTGAGGTCTGGGTGAGCCAAGAGCCAGTGGCTTCCCCTTGGAGCACACTGTACTGCGTCCTCATGACCTCCAATGTGGCCCAAGCAGGTAGAGATCTGGGAGAGAAATCCCACACTGGCTCATTTCACTAATAATAATGCTTACTAGTTTACTTATTTTGTTGCAAAGGGCATGATCTCATTTTTTGTTTTTTGAGGATTTATTTATTTATTTTAATTGCAAAGTCAGACATACAGAGGAGAAGAGACAGAGAATCCAGGAGCTTCCTCCAGCTCTCCCACACTGGTATAAGGTCTCAAGACTTTGGGCCATCCTCAACTGCTTTCCCTGGCCACATGTAAAGAGTTGGATGGGAAGCTGGGCTACTGGGACCAGAACTGGAACCCATATGGGATCCTGGTGGGTTCAAGTCAAGGACTTTAACAGCTAGGCTACCACACTGGGCCTCAGGATCTCATTCTTTTTATGACTGAAAAGTATTCCATAGTGCACATGTATGTGTGTCTACTATCTGTCTATCCATCTGTCATACATATTTACTTTATCTGATCATCTATTAATAACATCCTAACTTAGTACCTATATTAGCTATAGTGAATTAGACTGTAAGAAACATGGTAGTACAAATAATTCTTTCATATACTTATTTTATTTTCTTTTGATTAATTCTTACATTCACGGTTTACTGTTTTTTGCATGATGGCCATGCTAACTAAAGTGAAATGTTATCTCATTGTAGATTTTACTTTAATTTCCCCCATGGCTGGAGATGCTGTTGAATTTTGTGCATATGGTAGAGCATATATATTATAGATTCCTCATAGAAAAAAAAAGATGAATGACAATCTTGAAAAAGTTCAATTCACAGAATAATAATATAACCCAAGTAGAAGGAAAAGCAAAATATTATATGCTGTTGAGAAATGTGATTATCTAATTGTTTAGGTTATGCTGAAGTGTAATGTACACATGTCTGACACCTCCGTGGCTTAAGTGATAAATTGAAATCTAAGGGGATCACTTACTCCATTATCCTAGAGTGCAGTTTCTCCCAAGTTATGACTCAGGCTGTTCATTTAGCTTATGTCTCATAGCCACATCACCAGGATCATGTAGGGTGTAGGTTGCAGCACAAGGACGATGTTGGAGAGAGTGACAATGGTGTTGAGCAGAGGAGACAGCACTTCCATTCATTGGTATGATCTATTTCTTATTTCTCATGGCCTGAGAAACACACACAGGCACTAGTGACAAATGCCTCCTTTCCATAGTGTAGCACATGATAATCCATTTGAATTTGACACCTGAAAATATTTTGTTCAAGAGGTACAGAGGTCTTTGGACTTCTGAGGAAAAAATAATCACATCATCTTTATTCACTATAGCCAATATGATCATAGCCACTATTTGTTAGAAAAACATCATCATTTTTGCGTCTGTAGACATACAAAAATGGCCTATTTAACATTTTATAGAAAAAGGTGATTTTAAAGTATTGCATCACATAAGAGGAAAACCGGAGCCAATGTTGTGGTGTACCTGGTTAAGCCATTGCCTGGAATGTTGACGTCATATATCGGTGGCTGTTTAACTACTACCTGTTCCAATTTCTCATCCATCCACCGCCATATTAATGTACCTGCGAAAGTAGAACATGGCCGAAGGGCTTTGGGGCACTGTCATTGTGTGAAGACCCAGAAGGAGACTTTGGCTCCTTGCTCAGCCTGATTCAGCTGCACCTGCTGCTGTTGCGTGAACCAGCAGATAGAAAAAAAATCTCTTCCTGCATCTTTCTCTCTCTTTCCCTCTCTCACCCCATCTTTCCCATCTCTCTGTCTCACTCTGTTCCTTTATTTAAAAAAAAAGGAAATTCTTAGATTTTTCATGAAAAGGAAAAACATGTATATGTTAATTTTATTTACAAAGAGATAACAGATATGATTTAACTAATAGCCAGAAATCAAAATGTAGAAATATTAATAATATTGTAATAACTCTGGAAGGCATCAGGGTACATTCAGCCTGCACCTCTTTATTATAACCATTTCTGTGTCACTGGATTGCAGAAGATTGACAAAAGAGATTTTTTTCATTTTCTCAGTTTCTTCTTACGTCTTAAAGTTGAGAAGCGTGATCATAACAGTCCATTTATTTTGGTGAGAATTATTACTTATCTATGGTATCCACCGTGTACTGATCCGCTTCTTAGTTCTTCACATAGTTGCTAGAAAAAAAGAAAGTAGCCGTGAGAGCTCTTAATTTCCTTCTCTGGTATGCTAGCACAAAATGTTCTTATCAAGGGTAAAAAATAGCGATGCTTCCTCTCTGTGTTAAGATGAGCAGGATGAGACTTCAAGAGTATGACTCACAGTTGAAGTGTGTCTAGCAAAACGGACAGTCTTTTTGCTTTCCTGGGTATCCTGCTATGGAAACAAGTAGACTGTCGTTACTCCCCTGCCTGAGTAGTTTGAAGCCATGACAACTTGTGACTGTATTTCCTTTAGGGAAATCTTAAGGAGAATTTGCTTGAAGGTTTTGGGAATGGCACATCAATGAAACCAATAGACTTCCAAAAGTGGTACACCTGCATTGTAAAATTTCATCTTTTGCAGAGGCTGATTGGACACAAGAGAAGGAAGCTAGAATGAGTCTTTTTGTAAGATTTCATCTAATCATTTTGTGACATGATGAGCCAACCTCTAACTAAAATAAGGTTTTACATTAATATAACATTATTAAATGTAAAACATGTATAATATTTATTATATAACATATTGAATACATATTATTTTACTTTAGTTATTAGAGGAAGAATTGAAAAACAACCACAAGAGGCTATCCAGAGAGTGCTCTTCCCAGGTTAGGGAATCTCCCTCTATCCTATCAGATGGACCCACAATCTCACATTGTAAGAGAAACACAATGTATTTGAAGCTTGTTTCACGCAACATGATAGCTGTTTAAAATATCAGCTGTCAGACGAGAACTTATTATTATTTTTTTTAATCTCTGTCATTCTGTTGCTTGAAGACGAAGAACTGGCAGAATAGAATGGCGAACTGAAAGAACAAGACAGAGGAAACAGCAAATGGTCAGCCTAATGGTTAGGGATCTGCATCCCATAGCCAGATGCCTTTGTTCTGTCTCTCACAGTGACTCCTATTTGCAGCTTCTGGTACCGCAGGCTGTGGGAGGCAGCATGGTGTTTCTAGGTGACTGGATTTCTGCCACAGACACTGAAAAATGTATTTTAAGTTCCAAGCAATTGGTTCCAGCCTTGGTTCTTGGCATTTTTGAAGTAAGCAAGGGAATGGATACGCTCTCTCTTCATTTCTCTCAAATAAGAAAAAAAAATTGCATTGCTTTGCTAAGAAAGAAAAAGGACATATTTTGTGATGGAAACCACAGTTTAAGAATTCTGGCTAGTACAGAGCAGTGTGAAGATTTAAATGAGATATATGACACATATCCGATTTATGTTTTATACTTTTGTAACCTTTGAAAAAGATGTACGATGCTTTCTTGTCATCCTTAATTGGTGTTGGCAAAAAGTATAGCATAATCGTACAAGAAAGACTCCTGCCCACTTCATACCAAATAAGTTTTCACAGTTTTTTTTTTTAAGTTTTCCATTGAAGATTAAGTAAATTATACATTTATAACTTTGGAGTATGAAAATGTCCCTGTTGAGTATTATTAGACTGTTCTGGCTTTTAGATTTGTATTTCAAAAGCATTGTGCATTCTCTAAATGCTTAGATCATATTTTCCCTTTATGTTATTCATAGCATCCCAAATTGAACTTTCCTTTTTTTCAAGATTTGAAAGTCAGATTTACAGAGAGAAGGATAGACAGAGAGAAACTTCTTCCATCTTAGATTTCACTCTTTAAAAAAAAAAAGATTTATTTATTGGAAAGTCAGATATACAGAGAGGAGGAGAGATAGAAAGCTCTTCCATCCAATGGTTCAGTCCCCAAGTGACCGCAACAGCTGATGCTATGGAGATCCGAAGCCAGGATCCAGGAACCTCTTCCAGGTCCCCCACATGGGTGCAGGGTCCCAAGGCTTTGGGCTGTCCCTGACTGCTTTCCCAGGCCACAAGCAGGGAGCTGGATGGGAAGTGGAGCTGCCAGGATTAGAACCGGCGCCCATATGGGATTCCGGCGCGTGCAAGGGGAGGACTTTAGCTGCTAGACCACACCACCGGGCCCCAGATTTCACTCTTAATATATACACAACTGTCAGAGCTGAGCCAATCTGAAGTCAGGGAAAAGGAACCTCTTTCCGGTCTCCCATGTGGGTACAGGTCCCAAGGACTTGGGCCATGCTCTGCTACTATCCTAAGTTAGAAAGGCATGAGGTTGATCGGTGATAGAGAAGCCAGGACAAAAGCTTTTATTTATGTGGCATGCAACATATACTTTACATTTTATCTTTACTATCAATTTAGTAATATTCTATGTTATTCTGACATATCCTACATTAGATTGGGAATAAGAGCAGTTCAATGTCAATATTCTGTACTTTTCTGAATGTGCAGCTATTTTTGTAATAACTTATTTTTTTTAAGATTTATTTTATTTTTATTGGAAAGGTGGATATACAGAGAGGAGAAACAGAGGGGAAGATCTTCCGTCTGATGATTCAATGCCAAGTGAGCGCAACGGCTGGTGCTATGCCGGTTCCAATCCAGGAGCCTCTTCTGGGTCTCCCACGCGGGTGCAGGCTCCCAAAGCCTTGGGCAGTCCTCGACTGTTTTCCCGGGCCGCAGGCAGAGAGCTGGAAGGGAAGCAGGGCTGCCGGGATTAGAACCGGCGCCCATATGGGATCCCGGGTGTGCAAGGTGAGGACCTTAACCACTGCACCAAAGTGCCGGGCCAAATAACTTATTTTTTTAAAGGTTTATTTATTTTTATTGGAAAGGCAGATATACAGAGAGGAGGAGAGACAGAGAGGAAGATCTTCCTTCTGATGATTCATTCCCCAGGTGAACACAGCAGCTGGAGCTGAGCCAATCCGAAACCAGGAGCCAGGAGCCCCTCTGGGTCTCCCACATGGCTGCAGGGTCCCAAGGATTTGGGCTGTCCTCCACTGCTTTCCCAGGCCATAAGTGTAGAGCTAGAGGGGAAGCAGGGCAACCAGGATTAGAACCGGCAACCATATGGGATCCCGATGGGTGCAAGATGAGAACTTTAACCAATGCGCTATCACGCCGGGCCCATAATAACTTATTTTTAAAAGAATCTTAGAATACATTAAAAGCAGTCAGCAACTTATTGCAATACAAAATTTGGTTATATCAGTTGCGTCTCTGACCACTAGAATTTACTAAATTAAGTATGCTTTTAGATACACCTATAACCATTTATTTGTATATTTAGTATATACTTAGTGAACTTGGAATCTTACACAAGCAACAACAGGTAATCCAAATGTCATTCATGTTATAAGATGAATTTAGTAAACAAAGACACAATATAACTAAGTATAAATATTTTTGAAAATTTTATTATTTGAAAATAAAAAAAAACTCTAATGAAATAAGCACAAAATGTTATACGAAGAATAAATATACACTTCAGAAATTTTGACTAGAGTCTTGTTTGGTCTTAGCAACATGAAAACTCTTCAGATTCAACAATTTTATATCTGTGACAAAGAACAACTCATGTGAAAGTTGCTAGCATAAAACTATTTTTCTCAGCATCTTATGTTCATTACTTAACATTGTTTAGTTTGCTAACAAAATAAGGATTACAAATATATCTTATTTATTCTTTTGTGATATTGCTTATTTGGGGGGCATTATTAGAAACCAGATCAAGATAATAAGGCAAGCTAAGACACATTATCACATTTTAAATAAGGTATTTTTTAAATGTCATAAAGGGCTTTCTTAAGAATATTAAAAATTAAAAACTGAACTCAATAACTATAATCCGAGCAGGTTATGTCAGTGATAGGAGTACTAACAGTAATGAAACTCTATCTTCTCTTTGCTGTTGTTCAGTCATGTGACTTGATCAAGTTACTAACAGTATACATCCTCTTGATAGTATAACACAATTAGAATCGTTTAACAAATTTATGAAATGTTAAACTACAATTTGTTAGGATGGAGAGCGTTTCCCTCTTATTCGAATGAATTGTTGGTGATTTGTAATATATTACTATGTGTGTAATACAAATCATGAAGTTATATTCCTAAGCACAACAAAAGTCAGGCTTCTCTCTGGAGCTTCTACCATGAATATTTTGTATGTTTTAATCTGAATCTGAGGTCAAAACAGTTATTTTCAGGAGATAAGTAGGATAACACAAATACGAGAAAATATGCTCCTTTCAATCACGTGAACAAAAAGTAGAAGAAAATGAAGTTACCAAATACAGAGGTATAAAGATAAGTGCTTCAGAAATTTCCAAAATATCCACTGCTCTTTTGATAGGTTTAAAATCTACAGTGAGAAAGAAATCTAATCATATTCAGACTGCACGTAAGAGTTGTATAAAATAATATCACCGCTGTGAGATCGTGTCACAATGTTTTTCTCTTTAAGTCTACTTGTTAGCGTTCTCTGTCACATCATCCCAACAATGTTTGACGATACTCAGCCCTGTTAAAAGAAATACTCGATGGTCACAGATACACTATGCACATGAGGAGAAAACTGACTACCTCTTAGCAAACTGACTACAGCTCACAGACACGTGATGTGTAGTCGCGCAAATAAAGGTGAACGGGAATTAATCTGTGCTAATTACTACAGTACAAAGTACCATGATCTTCATCATGAGAATACACACACAGTCAAATGCAAGAGAACACTCCGTAATCAATGTTTTCATTATTGATAATTAGGGGATTTATGAGAAACTGAAGCTGAATCTACTCTTGGGATGAAACGAGCCTCATGATGTGGTTCAATATGTTAAAAAAGGAAACGGGGCAGAGCAAAGAGAAAGCAGAGAGAAAAGGAGCACCAGGAAAACCATTATAAAGGCCTCATGTCATTGCAGTAAAATCCAATATGGTTCATTGTTGTTTGGGTGGAAAATAATTATAGGAGTAGCACATTCAATAGGAGCGAAAACAAACACATTCGATTTCTTGTAGTTTCTTGATACAACAAAACATTTGCTTTGCTTCAAGCTTATAGTAACCTCTGAGTTTCAGCAAAGATTGAAAATAATTATCACGTTATAAGTAGAATTATTCAATGTCAACATTTCCATGTGTTTTTTTTTTTTTAAGATTTTTCATTTCTGTAAAGTCAGATTTACAGAGAGGAAAGATCTTCTGCCCACTGATTCATTCGCCAAGAGGCCACAATGGACAGAGCTGAGGCAATCACAAACCAGGAGCCAGTACCCTCTTCTGAGTTTCCGTACAAGTACATGGTCGCAAGGCTGAGTTCTCCTTGGTTAATTTCCCAGGGTGCAAGCAGAGATGGGAAGTGGAGTAGGTGGGACACGAACCAGTGCCCACATGGACATGCAAGGTGAGGGCTTACCACATGGGGCTCCTTTGCTTGACCCCATGTGTGTATTTTTCTGCAGGTACATAATGTTCCAATGCAATCTACTTACAATGTCACATTTACTACTTTATCTACTCAAATAGTAAATTCCATTTCACTTCATTTTGCATTCATTTTCATATTCCATTTCGCTTTCAATCTGAGCCTATTGCCTCATTTGATTTATGAGACTTTAAATGTCATCAACTTCAAGCATCAAGCAAATAGAGAAAAATATGAACTAGTTTCTTGTAATGGAATAAATGATACAAAACAAAAAGTGTTCTGGACAAATTGCACATGATGGAGAAGATGTAGCAGAAGCCACAGGCACCAACTGTACGGTAGCATAGTTACAAACATGAATATCTCAATAATAATGGCTTCCAAAATTGACCAAAATAGAATAAATTTTCATACAAAGTTAATGAATGTTATTAAATAAAAGGAATTTGGAAACTCAGATATGCAAAGAGGAGGAGAGACAGAGAGGAAGATCTCCCAATCGCTGATTCACTCCCAAGTGGTCACAAAGGCTACAGCTGAGTTGATTTAACTCCAGGAGCCAGGAGCCTCTTCTGGATCTTCTACGCAGGTGCAGGGTCCCAAGCTTTTGGGCTGCTCTCAACAGCTTTCCCAGGCCACAAACAGGGAGCTGCATGGGAGCAGGGATGCTGGGACATGAATCGGCGTGCATATGGGATCCCAGGTGTGCAAGGTGAGGAATTATGCAGGCACTAGGCGACTGCATATGGCCCTTTTGCTTCCTTCTTCATATACTTTTGTATTGCAATTACCATCAGAGGTAAAATTGTTAATTCAGTTTTAACTAAGACCTATATTTGATGCTAGTTTCTTGTTGCCAAAATGAACATACATATTCTAATTAAAATTTACAACACCCATTTCATTTTTTTTCTAAATGACATGCGGTACTGTTATAGTTTCAATTGCTGAATATTTAGATCAGATAAAATATTGCCTGTGATTTGATCCATGTTTCTGGCAAGATAACTGATCACCTGAGATTTATTATTTTGCTCAAGATCACATAGCCAGTAAAGTGGCTGGAAGGACAATGTGCATCAATTCATATCCGTGATCCTTATTTATTTTATTCACTTAAAAATATAAACCTATACTCCGTTATTTCTGCTTCTGAGTATACTAATACTTAAGGGATGATTTCATCAATATTTACTTAGTTTGTTAGTTTGAAGTCAGAGTTATAGAAGGGAAGAAAGAGAGGGAGAAAGAGAGAATGAGGAATAGTACCTTCATCTGCAAGTTTAAACTTGCCAGGGCTGGGCCAGACTATACCAATAGCCAGAGCTTCCTCTGCTCTCCCTTGTGGCTTATAGGTATCCAAACACTTGGACCTTCATTTGCTGCTCGTTTCAGGCCATTAGCAAGAGCTGGAGAAGCAGATAAACATCCAGGACACAAACCTGCTTCCAGTTGTTGCAGATGAAGGTTTTATCTGCTATGCCAGAATTATAGCCCCATAATGATAATTTTTGAAAATAAAATATAAGATTCTCATTTAACTACTTATCAGTTAAAAATCAGCTTAAACTTTGACTTTTCTACTTGTAATTCTTTCCAAGGGAGCAACTTTGCTAAATCTTCACTATATTTTGAAATACTCATTTTTATATTTGAAAGGCAGAGTACTAAACAGGCAGCAAGGGAGAGACAACACAGAGCAAGATCTTTCACATGCTCATTTATTCCCCAAATGGGTGCATTAGCCAGGATAGGCCCATCTCAGTTGAGGAGCCAGGAGCTTCACTGTTGTCTCCTTTGTAGATGATAGGGACTCAAGTACCTGGGGCATTTCCTCTGACACTGAGTTGAAAGTAAGGTAGTCGGAACTGACCCCAGCGTTTTGACGTAGCATGCAGTACTGTAAGTGGCAGCTTAACTAACTGTGTTTTACTGTATATTAAGGCATTACTTAGTTACCTATTTAAATGTTAATGATCTTTGTGTCCAACTGTTTATTTTGGAGAACAGATCTGTAAAAGGCCACGAGTCTAAAAGTTCACACTAAATGAAACAGTCATTAAGCTACTTAAAACCTGGACACTCTCCCAGTACAACGTTAGGGCCTGAAGCAACTGCAAACCTAACTACCAACACAGAGGTTTCTTTACATGTTCTAAATGCCATGTATGTGACTTCATGTGACATTATCAGTCACTCTTATGTAAGAAGTGCCACCAGCCTCTTCCCAGGTCATCCTTTCTGTCAACATTGGAGAAAGATGTGAGTTCCAATGTGGACTTGCAGTTCCAATGTGTTCTCATTCTCCAAGTTTTTTGTCTGGCTTTTCTTCTCAATGGACAAGCCTCCTTGTCTTTCTGTAACCACACAGCAACAGGTTCCATTAATGTTCTTATAAGATGCCATGAAAACAATGTAAAATGTATGTTGTTATGATAAATGAAACCTCATGAGAGGTTCTAATGTCGTGTACTGAAAGTATAGACTAAAGTGACCTGAAATCACCTATACTATTTATAAAATGGAGGAGCTATATATGTCAGTAACACCAAAACATAAATTCCAAAGTCTTTTTGCAAAGTTGAATCTTCCACGATTGTTTTGGAATTTCATCACAGCTTTTTTTTTTCAATAAAAATACAAAAAATATAAATGATAATGAAATTGCAAAGGAAAGAGACTATAGGTCTAAGACTTAGATTTGGCGAATAAGTTTATTGTTCTACATTATAATTTTGACAAGATGGCATTTTTACATATTTAAGAATCGATTTGCCATGTCTATGCTATATCTTCTTTTAAGATTCTATAGTACATTGCTTATAAATATTGCTATTGTTATTTGAGGACAGTGCTACAGAGAGACAGAGAGAGAGAGAGAAAGAGAGAGAGAGATCCATCCATCCCCAAATCTCAGAAAGCTGAAGGTGAAAGACTAGAAGACAATCCAGATTTCCAACATGGGTGCCAGAGACTCTAATGCTTGAGATGTTGCGACTATCCCCCAGTGTTTGAGTTTCTGAGAAGATGGAGCCAACAGCAAGGTGGCATCAAATGTAGGGTTTCTGTTAAAAAAAAAAACACAAATATCATAACTGGCAACTTAACTGCTAGACTAAATGTTTTTCCCTTTTCCTTCTTTTTAAAGCATTTGCTAAAGATACTGCTGATATGATGATGATGATGATGATGATAATTTGAGTTCCACACCATGGCATAGCAGATTATTAGCAGGCAACCATAATTGGTGCCATCTGTGCCACTGATGCCAAGCTACTGCACTTCTGATCACATTTCTGCTTTTGGCCTGAAAGGAAGCAGAGGATGGCTCAAGGGACTGAGCCCTGCAACCAGTTCCTGGCTCGACTTTAGCACCTTTTGGAGAATGAGCCAGGGTTAGGAAAAACTTCTCCCTAGGTATCTCTTACTTTCTCTGTAACTCTTCACTTCAAACAAGCAAACAAACAAAATAAAGAAAGAAGAAAAAAAAAGAAATCTTAAAAAGAAAAACACTGTTGGTGCTTTTTTACCAAAAAAAAAAAAAAAAAGAATATTTTATTCATACCATTATCTCCAGTTCTACCCTGCTGGTTAAATAATACTTTACTAAATACTAAATAATTATTGACTAAATTTGTTATTGGCCAAATGAGTCAATGTTTTGATGATCCAAATTTTTAATTTTAAAGAAACAGACTAGAAAGGTTACACATTCTGCAGACTGAAATCAATGAAAGGGAATTTAGAATGACCCTGGGCTATCTCATACTTCAGATACGCTGTGAAGGAAACCCATGTTATTATTCAAAAACTTAGTTAGAATTTAGAAATAAATTAAGTCCATTGGAATCTTTTCAGTGGTGTTGATGTATCTATAGATACATGATGAAAGTTATTTTGGCCATAGTAACAGATGGCTATTAAGAGAATAGAACAAAATAATCTCCTGATATTTCATCAAAATTCTGTGAATAAATCCACTTTCTCAGGCATGACACTGAATGAAATGCTATCCATAGGACTCTTTCAGAGAGACATGGACATTTGATTATTGGCAGAAATTGCAGGAATTAGAACTGGCCCATCAAAGCTCTGATAATGAATAGCCATGGGAGTTCTGTGTAAAGAAAGTGAAACGCTACCATTTTCAATTCAGCGATGAAGCAGTAATTCCCAGCAAGGGCTGCAGAAAGGAGTGGTTTAAAGACAATAAACTCAGATGCGTATGTTGCTTATTTTTAGATTCACAAGTTTTGAAGACTTTTGGTAAATATTACTTTTATTTACCTACAGAGAACAAAAATAAATTCATTTTGTGTACACAAATGCAATGCCATAATATTGAAAAATATCATAAACAAAAATTAATGACAGTTTAGTGTTGGTGTATGAGAAAATGAATTATATACAGAAAGTTCAGGTTAATAGAATGTCATTAGCAACACTGTGGTTTTCCTGATATTTTTAAATAGTAAGCTTTTGTTACTATTTTAAAAACCCACAATTTAAGGTAATGATGATAGCATATGATAGAGTTGGGTGCAGGAGGAAAGAAACCATGGAGTATGCATGCCTATCATTGCAAATAATCTTGAGCCAGTAGCAAATGTATCTGTCTTCTTCTTGCTACTGAGGGCTATGACAGTGTCTTTCAAGGAGCAAACTGCAGAAGTGGGAGTCAAAGACAATTGTTGGCTCTGGTCCTATCTTCCCTGTCCCTATTCCTGTTTCCTCATGGTTCACTTGATGACAACGGATACTCTGATACTCCAGTATTTGCCACTCACAGGAGAGATCTAAATGGAATTTCAACATCTGACATTTTTCTCACGAAGTCTGGATGCTGTTGAGCGTAAGAATAAGAGGGAGATGATTCTCTCCCTCTCTCTCTCTCCCCCCACCCCTTCATTCCTCCTTCTTACTCTTTCTTTCTTTCTTTCTTTCTTTCTTTCTTTCTTTCTTTCTTTCTTTCTTTCAGATTTATTTTATTTTTAATGCAAAATTAGATATATAGGAGGAGAGACAGATGATTCACTCCCAAACTGACTGCAATGGCTGGTGCTGCACCAATCTGAAGCCAGGAACCAGGAGTTTCTTCCAGGTCTCCCACACAGATGGTCCCAAGGCTTTGGGCCATCCTCGACTGCTTTCCCAGGCCACAAGCAGGGAGCTGGACAGGAACTGGGACTGCAGGGATTAGAACCAGCACTCATATGGGATCCCAGCACGTTCAAGACGAAGCCTTCAGCTGCTAAGCCACTGCACCGGTCCCTACTGTTTCAATTAAACAAATAGCACTGTAGTAGAGAAAAATAATAATTTGTAGGTTTTTTTAAGGATTTATTGATTTTTCAGCCCAGCACAATTGCTTGCCTGGCCCATCCCCCTGTCTGCTCTGTCTGGGATCATATATTGGCACTGGTTTGTGCCCTGGCTGCTCTCCTTCCCATTCAGCTCCCTGCTTATTCCTTCGGAAGGCGGCTGAGGATGGTCCAAACCTTGGAACCTGCAAAATCTCCAGGCATCGGTTGACCCAGCTTTTAGTATAGGTTCCCAAGGCTATGGGAACCTTTCTCTGCTTTCCTAGGCCACAAGGAGGGAGCAGGATGGGTAGTGGAGCAGGTCGGGGAGGGACTGAAGCCCATATGAGTTCCCATGGATAATTTGTGGATTTATTAATTTTTGGTAGTGTTGAGTATCAGGTTGTTAAGCTCATCTCTAGGTTATGTTTATCTTTGATGTTGCATCGGCACCCAGAACACTATCTAGCAGTTTACCGCACTCATAGTCTAACAGGAATCTATCTCATGGCTAAAAGACACATGTATTCTATTTATTGAAAAATAAAATAATAGAAGCAGGCATTTAGCCTAATGATTAAGATGGCGACGTGCCACTACAATCCTTACTAGAACTTTCTGTCAGTGCAGACTCTGGGATATAACAGTGATGACCGTAGCAATTGTATTCTTGCCACTCACATTGCTGATGTCAATTGAATTCTTGATTTTCAGCTTTGGATATAAATTACTCTTAACTAATATTGACATTTGCAAGGTAAGAAGCAAATGGTAACATTCTCTTTCTCCTTCTTTATTAAATATATTACATTTTTCTAAAATACAATGTGGTAGATTAATATAAATAATCTTGAATAGAAAGCATACTTGCGGGAAGAAAAATAATTTTATAAAGTAAGTCTGAAATTATTCTTCTTTTTCTCATTCAAAAGTAAGACCATTAAACAACTCCCATATCTCATTACGAAAGAATTCTGGAAATCAATAGTGAATATGGTTATATGACAATGTGAATGTATTGGATGCTACAAAATTGAGCACATAATGATGATTCAAACAATTTTTTAAAGATTTATTTATTTTTATCAGAAAAGCAGATATACAGAGAGCAGGAAAGAAAGAGAGGAAGATCTTCTGTCTGTCGATCCTCGCCCCAAGTAGCTGCAGCAGCTGGAACTGAGCTGATCCAAAACCAGGAGTCTGAAGCTTTTGATGCAGGGTCCCAAGGCTGTGAACCATTCTTGACTGTTTTCCCAGGCCAAAGCAGGGAGCTTGATGAGAAGTGGAGCTGGTGATATTAGAACTGGTGCCCATATGGGATCCCGGCAAGTGTAAGGTGAGGACCTTAGCCACTAGGCTTCCACGCCAGGCCCTGATTCAAATTTGTTGTTGTTGTTGTGAATGTTTTACTATAATGAAAAGAAAAGCATATTTAGTTAATTTTGAAATTTTAGTATAGTTGACTTAACATACACATGTCAGTAAAGTATACATTTATTGCTCTTTGATTTCCAAAGAAGCAATTATATAAAAGTTACTCTAGAAAACAGCATGAATGGCCAGTGGGGTAGCCCAACAGACTCATCCTCCACTTGCTGTTGCTTGCTACTCATATGGATAATAGGTCGATTCCCAGCTGTTCTATTTCCTATCCATCTCCTTGCTTGTGGAATGGGAAAAAACGAAGGATGGTTCAGGCGCCTGGACCTCTACACCCATGTGGCAGACCAGGAATAACGCTCTATTTCCGACTTCGGATCTGTTCAACTCTGGCCATTGTGGTCACCTGGGGAGTGAACCAGTGAATAGAAAGGCACACACCTTCTCACCCTCTCGCTCTTCCTCTCTCTCTCTTTCCCTCACTCCATCCCTCTCTTTCTCTCTCTCTCTCTCCTCTGTGAATATTCCTTTCAAATAAAAATAATACACCTTTGAGAAAGCAGTCTAACATACTGACAATTGAAGATAAAATGCAGTATGCACCTCTGCTCCTGAATAAAAGGAGGACTCCTAAACAAAACAAATACACCTTGACAATATGACACTAGATTTTCTATTTAATACACTTATTGCTATGATATACTTAAATAGCAGAATATTTAATTTGTAATTGCTACTAAAGAAATATACTATGACAACCATATGGGAAAAACAATGGAAAAAATGGTAAATGGGGAATTAGCAAAGGAAAATAATCATGGAAAATAATAACAGTAGAAACTGTAAATAGCAAAAGAAGCATTACAAAATAGCAGTCCGAATGTGACAGGGATTTGATGTGGTTTCATTGTGGATACCTACTTTATAATTTAAGAAAGTCAGGACATAAAATCTATCCAAAAGACAAAGACACACATGACAATTATGGGAGGTATGTCACAAAGAAAGCAACTGCAGGAGAACCCTCTGTTATCTCACTTAGTATAGATATGCTGACATGTTTCAAATACTGATGGCACTGTAATGTGGAGGGATGACTGAACTCAAACAAACCCTACAGGGCATCACTAAAACCAATAGGTCAGAGATGAGGTGCCAAATTTTAAATCTCAGAAAATGTGGTATGAGTCCTTCAGAAAGAGTGATTTCTAATTCACTGAACAAACTGCAGGACATATATTAAGCAAAAATATAACTTTGGCAAAAAGCATGCATAACAGGGGAAGGACCAAACATTTAAAATATTTGTCCATATCTGAAAACTCACTTATTCTGTGGATTTTCAAATCCTGGTAAAAATAAGGATCTTTCATCTGAAATAGGTACAGAATGCATTCTATTGTTCAACATTTTCAGTTTTTACTTTTTGTCTACAATATAATTAATTCACGCAAAATTACTTTTAATAGATTAAGAAAATAGGGTTATAGTGAATACTATACACATATAGTAAAACCTAATGACACTCTGTGCATACATGCATGCAAAATGAACAAGTCAGCTTGTAGTTGCTCATATGTGTTCAACTAATCCTTGATGGATCTCACTTTGTGGATAACTGGCATCATGGTGCAACTGGTTTAGCTGCCACTTAGGAAACAATATCAGAGTGCCAGGTCAGCTGCAGGAGGCTGCATGGCCATTCCACTTTCTTGATAATGTTTCCAGTATAAACTAATAGTGTTAAAACCCTGTGGATCATTGCCACTCAATTGGAAAAGTTAGTTGGAGTTCTGGTTCCTGGCTTCAGTATGGCTTAGCCATGACTGTTGAAGCAATGATCCCTACTTTCTTTTTTTTTTTAAAGATTTATTTTTATTATTTTGTTATTGGAAAGGCGGATATACAGAGAGGAGAGACAGAGAGGAAGATCTTCCATCCGATGATTCACTCCCCAAGTGAGCGCAACGGGTCGATACTATGCCGATCCGAAGCCAGGAGCCTCTTCCGGGTCTCCCACGCGGGTGCAGGTTCCCAAAGCCTTGGGCCGTCCTCGACTGCTTTCCCAGGCCACAGGCAGGGAGCTGGAAGGGAAGCGGGGCTGCCGGGATTATAACCGGCGCCCATATGGGATCCCGGGCGTGCAAGGCGAGGACCTTTAACCACTTGCGCCACCGCGCCGGGCCCAATGATCCCTACTTTCCTCCCTCCCCAATTCTCACTGCCATTTGTGTTAAAATTAAATAAGTAAATACGTAAATGAAAAATAAAGCTTTTTAAAACAATTTTTAAAATATTCCATTATATATGTAAAAGGTAAATTAAAAACTAAGCTGTTTCATTTGAAAGAATAAAGAAAGATAAAAGAAAAAGAATGGTTTTCTCCTACTATAGACAAGAATTAATGTTTCTGTTCCATTCACATAATGGAATTAGTAAAGCACAATGTCAGTCTAAGCAACATCCGTTCTTTACGAACTTTCAAATACTGGTAAAATATATTCACAAGTCAGCCTGAATTTGAGTCATCTGCCTTTAACCATGTTTAAACTTGTATCAAAATACAGTCAAGCTTTTGGATTTACATATTATGAATATATGTTTTTGAGTATGTCTTTAGAATTGGGAACAGAATGGACTGCAAAGTTGAAAATATTTTCAATTTGTTCCTTTAAGTAAATGTTAATATCACTTTTAAAGTTATTGATTAAAAAGAACAATACATAGGCCCAGCATGATAGTAGCTTAGGTACTCTCCTTGCATGTGCCTGAATCCCAGTTGGACACCAGTTCCAATCTGGTCACCAGTTCTAATCCTGCCTGTTTTACTTCCCATCAAACTCCCTGTTTACATCCTGAAGTGGTGGAAGACTGCAAAAAGCCTTTGGAACCTGCACCATCGTGGGAGACACGGAAATCTCTCTGTCTCCTGGCTTCTGATCCTCTTGGCTCCATTGCATCCATTGCAGCCACTTAAGGAGTGAATCAGCAGACAAAAGATGTTTCTCTCTGTATGTCTCTCTTTCCAATAAAAATGGAATAAACTTATTGAAAAGAGAATGTTAAATGACATAAAAAGAGGAAATATAAACTCACTAGCCTACATGTACTGCTCATAAGACTACAAAGAACCTGAGACTAGAAGCAGAATAAGAGCAATTATTCTTTTCAAGTTGGTTAGTAAGAGTTGCAGATTTGGGACCCAGCATGATAGCTCAATGACTGAATCCTTGCCTTGTACACACCCAGATCCCATATACCATACCTGCTGGTTCCTGCCCCAGCTGTTCCATTTCCCATCCAGTTCCCTACTTGTGACCTGGAAAGAAAGCAGAGGATGGTCCAAGTCCTTGGGACCCTGTACCCATGTGGGAAACCCAGAGCAGTCTCCTCCTTCACAGCAGCTCAGTTAGGGCCATTCCTACTACTTGGGTAGTGATCCAGTGGATGCAAGTTCTCTCTGTCTCTTCTTCTCTCTGTGAATCTACCTTTCTAATAAAAATAAATAAATTTTTAAAATAAAGAGTTACAGATTCTTTGCAGGGGAAAATCTACACAATCCACAGCCTCTTAAACTACTTAAAGATTGTTTCTTTCCTCCTACTCTTTCCTTATTTATATTTTTTATTCTGTCACAAATTAGTTTGTTCCCCATGAGTATTCAGACTGGAAAATGAGATAACTCAATGAATTTTGCAGTCAAACCTGTTAGTAATCCTGTCAATCTATGCTAATAATTCTAAGCTTTGAAGTGGTGTCAGTCAACTGTTGGGGGATTTATGAAATATCAAAGTTGTACTCTATATTATATAAAGATGTATAATATCTAGCTATTAAATGTATACATAATTCATAAAGAAATGTCTAAATCATAAAAAAACTTACAATGACAAATTTAAATTTTATTATGTTGCCCAGGTAGGCATGCATCTTAAACAGATAGATTTGAATCAATCCTGCTAAAAGCACAAGTACAGAGACTAGCTGGTAACAAATACTACAGGGGTTTTGCATTCTGTGTGTTTCCCAGTAGCTTGTCATTGGCTCATTAAGGACAATTTTACGCAACTATCTGAGCCATCTCTCACAGAAGGTATAATGATTAGCAATCCTGTTAATAAATCTTCATTTACAACAATGTTCAATATATTTGTAAATATAAGTGTGCAATTACTGGCTTTATAAAGCCAGTTTGAGAACTGAGATTGATTCTAATAAAAATCCAAAACTTTGCAAATGACTTTCTCAATGATGACTTAAATATAAATAAAAATAAATGCAGACATAACTTCTTCAAACTTTAATGAATGGTGTTTATTCTAAAGAAATATATTTTCTAAAATTTGGATAATAGTTCACTATGAATTGGACCTTAACTCTCTAAAAAGATATTGAAAAAGACCAAAGAATTGGGAAAAACCTTAAGTCAAACATGAGAAAAATATCATTTATGCATGTCTAGCATCCAATTTAAAATGAAGAGTTGTTCTGAATTTTATAAATATTGATTTAACCATGAAAATAGCAGTTTTGCTCAATTTTCATGAAAACCTATGAAAAGAATAAAATTATGAAGCCAGAGCAAATTGTTAATAATTGCTATTGCACTTAATTAGTTCATATACTTCACTATATCACATTTAGCACTTTCTCTTGAAAAAGATGCTCATCCTATGAAAAGATTTTCATTTAGTTATCAGTGGTAATAAATAACAAGGCTGGTAGTGCAGAGCATGATTAAAGAGAAGCTTAATTTTCACACCTTCACTAGCAAGGATTGAGGAAGACAGAGAGCGGAGAGAATAAAAAAGATTACTCATAAAGTGGTTCTTGAATTATGGAAGAAAGGTAGAACAAGTGAAAAGCCTAACATTTGGAAACTTTTATCACAAGAATTATTTTAAACACTTATTTTATTCTTATTGTAAAGGGAGATATACAGAGAGGAGGAGAGAGAGAGAGGAAGATCTTTCATCTGATGATTAATCCCCCAGTCGGCCACAATGGCTGAAGCTGTGCCAATCTGAAGCCAGGAGCCAGGAGTCTCTTCCGGGTCTCTCATATAGGTGCAGGGTCCCAAGGCTTTGGGTCATTCTCCACTGCTTTCCAAGACCACAACAAAGGAGCTGGATGGGAAACAGGGCTGCCAAGATTAGAGCCAAAGCCCATATGGGATCTTGGCGTGTTCAAGGCAATGACTTTAGTGACTAGCCTACCGGGCTGGACCCTATCAAAAAATGTTAAAGCAACATCTCGCATATTAGATAATATAATTAAGAAGCTATTATTTTCTGATTTCATCTACTACTAGTATAAAAATTAAAATAATGACATTTATGCATATTTAGTGCCATTGAGTTTTAGATTGTTGGAGCTGCTCTTATGTTACACGTTATTGTTAGTGTGAAGGAGCTCAGATACTGTGCAAAGTCCTCCTGGACCCAGGCTATGTCACTTTGCTATGAATTTCTTGCATCGGTCCCTCTATTTTACCCTTCCTCCATTACCTAAGACTCATCAAAGTAAAATCACAATTCTTAAGCAGCAGAATCATCCTTATTATAATCCATTTGAAGGTTTCTGATATTCAAAAAGTACACAAGATAATGCTGTTTATATCATTACTAGTCCATTTTAAAATAGAGAAATCATTAAGGAAAAGTTATAATTCAATTATAAGAATTTTTTGAGGATTTGTTTATTTTTATTGGAAAGTCAGATATACATAGAGGAAAATCTTCCTTACGATGATTCACTCCCCATGTGAGCTCAATGGCCAGTGCTATGCCAATCCGAAGCCAGGATCCAGGAGCTTCTTCCTGGTCTCCCACATGGGTGCAGGATCCCAAGGCTTTGGGCCTTCCTCGACTGCTTTCCCAGGCCACAAGCAAGGAGCTGGATGGGAAGCGGTGCTGCCAGGATTAGAACCGACACCCATATGGGATTCCGGGACGTTCAAGGTGAGGACTTTGGCTGCTAAGCCTTCTTGCCAGAGAATTGTAAATACTAAAATATCAATGTTTTGGAAAGATATGCAAACAATCACAAGGTCTGAGGCTCTTTGCCTTCAGCAGATACATGGGCATTTCCATTCTAGTGATTACCTCGAGATAGGGATCCCTGGCTGTAAAATGGCATTCCGTTATTAACGAGAAGGAGAGTCCTATGTCCAGGATACTTGTTGTTTCCAAATTGGGGAGGATCTCGGAGGTGACATTTGGCAGTCCTGACTCATGTGTTGCAGTCGGGAATGATGAAAGTCAATGTGAGATGCCTTTCTGGACATTGGGCCCACGGTCCCTCGTAGTTCTGTGGTCCTGCAGCAGAGAGGGAACCATTGATTCACAATGTCATATACCGAGTCTGTTGTCTTTCCCTCTTTCTTATCCTAGTTGTTTGCTACAGGCAGTAGTGCTACACATTAGAGATTGGCTCCTTGTGATTACAATTCCTGTACAAGCCTTCAAAATGTGGAAGGAAGTGACCTATGGAGGCTAACACCATAGGTGGTGAAAGAAATTACCAGAGCAGCTGTGGTAGGCTTTTAAATTTTCTGCAAGGGAGTAGCAGTTATGCAGAACAGCTAGAGGTTGTTGAATGCCACTGTGATGAGGTGCAAGGAGTCAGCAGGTAAAATGGATTAGCAGAAACTGCTTACTGTTGCAGCAGGAGTTCCAATCCCGGAGATACATACCAGAGAGAGATCTCTGCTGGCCAGGTACTTCCCTGCCACGAGGGGCTCCTCAATTGCTAACCACTAACTACTTTGTTGCTAAGAAATTTCTCCTCACTAGTGACTTCCTTATTACCAGGTGCCCAGATAAACTCCATAGAGGCAATATTTCAGTAAGATAGAAGACATTCTAGTGATGAATCTAAGAGACTATTCAGCTTTAGAGGTAGGAACAGAAGCTGAACAGGGAACAAATGGCTGATTTCATTGTGCTGAGGTGTATTTATGGCATAGCAGTTGCAGGACATACTGCAAAAATCAACATGTTCTCATATAGCTAATAGAATGACAAAGTGAACAGTTAAATTATGGTCATATAAGTTATAATCTCAAAGTTCCAGTGAGCATTTGGTTGTAATTAGTTAAGCAACTGTAGCAAATAAGTGGACATATGAGTATTAAGAAGATTGACTGTGAATTCCTAATTTACATAATGATCAACTGTCGTTCTCATTGATAAAGCTGTACCACAACACATGTGCTGCTAAGAATCTACAGATACAGAAATTCATAGACGGAGTTAAGTTTGTCCCTTTATTCTGAATATTTTAATATTGAGCTTAAATTAATAGTCAAATTTAACAACAAAAATGTAGCCCATGTGGCAAGACAAGAATATGTGGTTGCTATAAGCTGCAACTGCAGTATGCATTATGCAAGAACAACTAGAGGGAGAGTCAAATATTCTGCTTCTCTGGGAAAACTAAATGCCAGATAACATTTATCTTGCAAAATCTCTTGTTGATGTGTGGCACAGAATTTAAGTTGCTCATTAGTCTTTTATTAGCATAATCCAGTTCTATTGCAATGGGCTACACAACAGGATGCAGAAGTTTAAAAGGCATTATTTCTCTAGCACTAATAGACAAACACTTAATACATAATGCACTTAACGTACTATGATTTACACAAATTACTCCCGGTTTTGTTCCCAGCAGACATTTCTTGGCATCTCATGGAAATAGAGATTGGAACATCTGTGTTATTACTGAACAAATCTTCCTAGAAGTTGTTCTGTAGCAATACCATATGGAGGAAAGGCTTTCACATTTCTTTCATTCATTAGACATTACATGAAAAGATTTGTGCAATTAGAAAGAAATAAAACAGGATGAAATTAAACCGCTTGTAACATGTTTATTCATTTATATTTTTGATGATAATATGAATAAATCTTTGTGTTTACAAATCAATTATTTGCAAAGTATATTTAATCTTCATATGTGAAAAAAGTACAAAACAATGAATTAAAAATAATTATTACTACAAACACCTGTGTAACTTCTACTGCTTAACCAACCTTGTTACATGTAGAAACTCATGTAACAAACAACTGAGGTAATTAATGTCTATTTCTCCATTATGAACAATGAACATTCATGAAGACAATAACAGTCAGCAAAGTTTATATTCTTAGCTACTTATCATTTGTGTCTGAGATCAATGGAATATTTTTTTAAAGGTTTATTAATTTTTTTTGGAAAGGCAGATATACAGAGAGGAGGAGGAGCAATAGAGAGAAAGTTCACTCCCCAAGTGGCCACAACGGCTGGAGCTGAGCCAGTCCAAAGCCAAGAGCCAAGAGCTTCTTCCAGTCTCACACCTGGGTGCAGGGTCCCAAGGCTTTGGGCCGTCCTGGACTGCTTTCCGAGACCACAAGCAGGGAGCTGGATGGGAAGTGGAGCTGACGGGATTAGAACCAGCAGCCCATATAGGATCCCAGCGTGTTCAAGGTAAGGACTTTAACTGCTATGCTATCATGCTAGGCCCAATGGAATATTCTTAAAACATAACTTTAAACCTATTTATTCACACTCAGGTTACGCAAATATATGTGTAAGATTATATCATCCAATAAAAATATTAAAAACCACTAATTTTCTATACATTGATGAAAAACAAGTATATCTTTAAGCAAGTATATAAAACTATCTTTCTTAAGATTTCTTATTTTCTAATGAAGTAGCTTATACAATTGAAAAATTTAGAAATGTTGAAACTTATTTCTATAATTGATATAATTTTCTTATTGTTCTGAGTTCTGTTTTTCTTTGTGCCATAATCCATAAATGATTAGCTTGATGTAAGCTTCTGCTCTCTGTAATTTGTATATACAATTTTTGAGATGTTGTGTGCACATATATATAGGAAATTTTACAAAAAAATACATGATTTTATTGTCTTTTCTGACAGCATTTCTATCCTGAGCATATTCTAAGCAAGAGAGAATAAATATCTTAATTCTTAACCCATAATTATTTCCATGAGCTGTGAGTAAGTGAAGGTTAAAAGCAGAAAACATAATTACATATTTTTTGGAAATCAATGTTTATGATACTTTAGGGAAATGGTGGATGAACATGAATTATACATGTTATGAATATTTGCAATAGCTCATAGGACCAAAGAATCTTCAACTGTTTCCTCGCATCAAGCAATAATGAAACATGTGGTCAAAGGGCCACAGTTGAGGAAAGTCCCCCTGATTTGATGCTTTTCAATACATGTAACTCCTGTTCATATATATTGCAAAGACTATAAAAGTGCACATGTTGCTTGCTGCTTACTAGTAGCCCTTTGGCTGATTTGATAGACTACAGTGTTTTAAACCAAATAATAGCAGCTCTGTTGTAATGATCAGTTCAAGGATCATGAGTCTCTTTTTTTTTTTTGTACTTTATTATGAAGGGACTGATTTCCACTTCTCTCTCTGAACTGCACTGCAGTGGCCAGTTGCAGTTCTGTTGATGGAAACCAGTAGCATTTGTGAGTGCAAACTCAAATTGAATTCTCTGGAAGAAATGTTGAGATTCTTGTTCTGAAAAAAAAAAATTATTTTAAATAAAATATTCTTCTTCCAAATGATATAAATTTGGGATCACTATTGCCCTTGCTATTACTGTACTTCTTTTGTTAAGACTTTTTTAGATTTCAAGGAGAAAAGCTGACCATTTGTTTCAAAAGAGGAGCATTTTAAAATAAATAAATAAACTGATATCTGCTCGTTGCCCCAAATAAATTTCCATTGTGAGATTTCTAGAAGTCCCCAATTGCAGTTGCACTGCCCATTTTCTAAAAACATTGCCAATGATTTCCAAAAACTAATAAGAAGCCATATCAAAAAGAGAAATAAACCTAAGAAAATCATTTTCAATGTTTTTACTTTTTTCATAACTTACATTTTGAATATAGGTTTTATGCACTTTATAGTTGTTCCTGATGTAAATTTTTTATGAAAAAAATATAACAATATAACAATAAAAAGTTTTAAATCTTCATGCAATGATAAGAATAAATATTTTCAGTTAAATATCAGGGTATTCATCTAACAATCAATATCTATCTACCTGTTTATATTTCTATGAATATATCATTCGTTTACTTAATTGTCTTTCTAATCTAATAGAGTAGTTTTATCAGATGGCTTTTTTTCCTGAAGAAAGAGTTCTATGTGAAAAAATTAACACAATGCCATGACACTCTTTACTAGACCAAAACTTTTTATTTTTTCTGCCCTTAATCTTAGGCTCTTCCACCAGAAGGATCTCTTGTGTTCCAACTGACATTGCATTTAGCTTTAAGCATTAGCAAAATGAGGATGATTTTTCTAGGTTTAAAACCTGTCATTGAACCTGGAAGTCTCAAAGACAAAAATGGAACCTACAGGTAAAATATAAATCTCTCCTTCATGTACCAGTGCTTAGTTCATGTATCCTTTTTAGTTCTTAAAAAATGTTTCTAATAAAAACCAATTATTTGTTGATCTAGGAACACATTCTGCTCAGAAAAATAAATTACTTCCTCATTTGTATCAGTCATTCATGACTTCTTATCCCTCCTCTGCACCACTCTCACTTTTGCCTGATTCTTCCTCATCTCTATTACAAAGGAGTGCATGCATATTTTCCCTTTTGATTAAGATTGGAAGATCCCTATGGTGTCAACTACATTGCACTTTATATTCTCATCATTTAACATACTTCACAGAAAATAATCAGTTTGCTGGCTAAAAGCAGAAAAAATGGAAGGTATAAGTAAACGAAACATTTTTTCATAAACTGGAAATATTTGATGTTTGCCTTAAAGAGAAATAAATAATATCAGACTATATATAGTCTGATACTATTATATATCATACTGAAATATACTATATATATCATATATACTGATATATATATATACTATGTATATAGTAATTATATATATATAATTTTCTTTTTATAATTTTGTTATGACATCATTTTTTTCCTAGGGGTTTATTTCATCTTGTCATCTTTTAACGATAAGCTATTACCTTAAAGTTACCACTACACTAGCTGTAATAATGACAGAACCCCTGAGTATTGAAGTTTACATAATCTTACTTTTTATGTCTCCTGCATGGAATTATGAAGTTCTTAAGATTTTGACTTCAGTCTACTCTTTACTTATCTGCTTTTTGTTTTTCTCATAGAAATCAACATTTTGACAATAATAGATAATTGAACAAATAACGAAAATGTCTCTGGCTGCAACATCATAAATACTTATCTACTTTAATTTACGCAGCAGGAGACAAAAGTGGATTTAAATTCTACAATTACAGAAAGGCTTGCTCTCATTAAATTAAGAAAAAGGTCCCATCTAAAGATTAAATTTATTATAATAGGCCACATAGATTATTTCTTCTAGACAGATTATAAGTTTGAATTCTTTTTTCTCTTCAATTTAATTTTGCTAAGTTTTGGCACAAATATATTACATTTATGTACATATTCAAATTAACAATCTTAAAGTATAGAAAAAAAGATGGATAATTTTTTTTTTTTTTTTTTTTTTTTTTTTTATTATTGTTGCTTACATTGTATTGTGTAGTACAGTTTCATAGGCGCTAGGGATTCCCCCCACCCCTCCCATACCCCTCCCCCCATGGTGGATTCCTCCACCTTGTTGCATAACCATAGTTCAAGTTCGGTTGAGATTCATTGCTTGCAGACACCTGCCTAGCATAAAGTTCAGCGTCTTATTGTCCAGATAAGTTCAGTGGCCTCTTGGGGAGACCTTCTATGGTCTGAAAATAGGTCTAACAGAGTAAAGATCCAGTCAGTTAAAAGCCCCAACGAGGCCACAGTATCAATATACAACATTATGGAATTAATTGACATAGTATTGGGTAAACAATATGTTAAAAACATTTGTTATATATTAATGATCATAAATTCCAAACTTGAAATATTTAGTATGAATTTTTCAAAATCAAGGTAACATTCCTAATCACCACAGCACAGCCTTCCTCAGGGATTAGTGCTGATGTATTGGGATCACCTCATTCTCACTTCCATTACTGTTTCATAATAAATCCATTTGTCAGAAGTAGCCTTGATATCCAGAATCCCTCACATTTTCTCTCTCATTATTATAATTATCCATTAGTTTCAATTGCAGATTGTACAAATAAGTGTTGAAATATTACCTCATTGGTCATCTGCAGAAATTAATCCTGTCAAAAATGTACTTTCTAGCCAAGAGCAATCTCTGGGTCTTATTAGAGCTCATGGAACTCCTTCCCAGATGACCTAATATCATACTAAATGTCCAGTGAATAGCAGGGGACCAGAAAGGACATCAAGAACAGTGCAGGTCACGGGCAGCCACTGAGCTGACAATCAACTTGCTACCCTCTATCCAGGAAGGGCGTCCAAAGCTGAACTTTTCTCCACCTCTCTACAAAGCTGTAGAAAGAAAATTGTGGAAGTTCATTTTCTTTTAGGTCTTTGGATTTTTTACTTTTTCAAATTTTTAACATCAACTTCTGTGATCTGTTTAAAGTAAAGAAATAAAACCAAAAATACCTATATATATATATATATATGTGTGTGTATTTTCCTATCAAGAATTCTAGTTTTCAGAATTCTTAAAAAATTGCATTAAAATTTATTTTCCTTGATCTTCCTTTTCTGTTTTACTTCCAGCTTCTTATTTTTAAGGCATGGTATTATTTGTCCAATGAATACTTACAGGTTTGTCAAACATTCTTAAGTGCGGAAGGTGTGATCTTTCCATGTTGATTAATGTTCCCTCTCTCCTATTACCTCTATTCTGCCCATCATTCACAGATCCACTGAAAACATTTAGAGGTTTCAGGTTAGTTCTGCTTTTTGGTGATTTCTTTGATCCAAGATTAGTTAGGGGAGTTCTGAATCTTCCTTAGAGTTGCTATCTTTATTTCACACTGTTAATTGTTTGTAATTTTTCTGGCATGGGTTTGCTTCTGGAGCCAAGCCCAGCTCAATAACTTTCATTATGTGGAGTGGTCCAACAGACCTCGGTGTCCAAATGTGACAAAGTAACACTGGGCCACTACCAAAGGCCTTTGCCCTTCTAGAGATTCAGGCTGTCAGAACAGCCACTCAATGCACTGATGCTGAGAAGACAAGCTTGTCTGTGGCAGACAGGTCACCATAAAAACTTACCATTTGCAGAGACCTGCATCAAACGAGCACCTCAATAACTGAATGTCATAGGAGAAACAAACCCCTCGTGACTTATACAATCCAAAAGATTAATCAACCACTGGATAAGTCACATAATGTTAGCCTGTTTTGATTCAGAGTTAATGAGGTACAGGGATGTTCCTTTATACAATTCAAAACAGGGTTTTGTGGTGGCAGTATATCTAAAATAACTTGTTAAGACATTCTACAAGATCATGGTCCCAAAAGAAAATTAGTATAGAGTTGGAAGCCCAAATAAGGAGCTCCAGTAATTTTTCTTTAAAAGCAGGAAAAAAAAAAAAAAAACACTAAGAACAATCTCAGAGCAAGCAAGTGAAGAAAAAGTGGGTAGTAGTGGTGAGTAGTGGACATCTGCATTGCTGTGTCCCTTAGGATTAAAAGGTTGAAACCCAGTGTTTAACTCCAAGTAGCAATGGAATCCAGGTGTCCAGTACTGCCTGAGCTTTTAGAAGTCCCTTCACATAAGTGTCCCAGGTGATATTTCTTGGGTTAGCTCACAAAGATTCCTGCTTTTCTATGGAAAAAAATAATAATCATTTGGTTTTTACAGAGTGTTTTTTTTTTTTATGTGGAGGCTGGTTGGTGGAAGTATTTTTTTTTCCTTTGCAACCTATAACTCTCACCAAAATGCAAAATATAATTTCTAAAAATAATGTTCATCCCAGGGTGTCTCTTCAAGAGAATTGCTGAAATAGATGATGTTCATCACAGTGCAATAAAAAAGTGTGATTTGCAGAAGAAAATATAGGAATAAAGAAATTTCATAGGTTAAAGCCATTTCACCTTATTTTTTTAACTTAGATGATGCTCTACCTAATATTTTCCTTTCATTTTTTACTGTAAATCTTCTGCAGTAATTACGATTTATTTTGCCTTCTTGTTACTGAACTATTACTGAACTGATTTCTGACTTTTTCCTCATTGTAACCATTGTCCTTTTTTTTCCTCCCTGAAGTCACTTTCACTTAAAACTCTTAAATGTTTTCCTGCATTTTGATGTTTTACCTATTTTTGACTCATTCCCTATTCTTTCTTTTTAATTTTTTTATACCTCCGCTCATTTCCATCTGCCACCGTTTGTTTAAATTAAATTAGTTCATTTTTCTTGAGCCAAGAAAGTTGGGTGGTCATGAAGTGACATCACCTAGCCTGAATTTCCAAACCTGCCTAATGTCTGAATTAGAAAGAAATTCAGAGATCTATCGAGGAAGAAACCAGCTGGCCACTCAGACAGCGATTAGGAGGTGGCAATTTTAGTTTAAGTCAATCAAAGCAGACATACAAATTCATAAACTCAATCTGCCCAGAATCAAACCATCTCAAGGGAACTGACTCATCAACCAGACATACAATAGATGAATACACAAGCCAGGAAACTGAATTATTAAGTTATGGGGAAGAATACAACTGCATGACGAAGTAAACAATTTGTATTTTTCTGCAGCTCATTCTGTCTTGATCGGAAAGTCGAAGTTTATTGAAAAATAGAATTAAAATATAAATTTACCTTTATGATATTAGCTGTTATAACAACCTGAGACGTCTGAAGTATATAAAATAAATGCTTGTGGTTATTCTATTTGTAATTTCTTTTGGAGTTCTATTCTAAATCTTAAAAGGTGATAGTATGTTTTCTATATAGATTGACATATTAAAAAATCAAAGCAAAAAAATGATTGGGCAGGCACAGTGGCATAGCAAGCTAATCCTCAGCCTGTGGCACCATAATTCTATCTGTGTAGTTTCTGCTCCCTGATGCTCCATTTCCAATCCATCTCTCTGCTAATGGTCTTGGAAAGCAGCAACGGGCATTTCAGCAAAGATGGGCTCCTGTGCCCATCTGGGAGACCCAGAAAAAGCTCCTGGCTCTCAGCTGTGGCTGTTGTGTCCATTTAGAGAGTGGATCAGTGGATGGGTGATTTCTGTCTATCTCTCTTGGTGTGTCTCTCTCTTCCTCTGCAACTCTTTCAAATAAAAATAAACCTTTTTTAAAAAATGAAGAAAGCAATTAGACTAGAAAAATGAGACAGGTATTAAGGTGCAAAATATTAATGTCAATGCATTTCTTTGTATAATATAGAAAAGTCCATATGAATAGAAACATATTCAAGACAGAAAAAATTAAATGAATATTTAAATGTGCTCTATGTTCAGTCTTTGTTTTTAACTGAAGAATGTTTCATTTAATGATTTTACATTTATTGTCATCCTTCACTTACCATCTGAAGGGAGGTACTTCCATCACTCTAAAAATTTATTCTCTTTTTTTTCAGTAAACTCACCCAAGAAGCAAGCACATGTTGAATTCTCCAAACTTGATTAATTTTGCCTGCAGTTAAGTGCCACATGAGCTGTGTAGCATTTTGTATGTAACGTCCTTCATTCATAAACATTTTTGATATTCAACAACATTGTCGATTAAGCTAAAAGTCTATTTTCCTGTCACGTTTTGGTACTCCATTTTCCTGGAAATGGCTATTGGAATTGTTTTTAGCTTTTTCTTTTTGCTAATGAGCCAATCTCTGACATTGTTGCACGAAGAATGTGTGAACACGTTTTTGTTCCATTTGGGTAGATTTCTAACACTGGTGTTGCTGGGAAACAGAATAAGGCATGTGTAAATACCAGAGCTCTTGAAGTGATTGACTCACTCACACTGCCATCAGATGCGTGAGAAGTGGAATTTCTCATTTGTAGAAATCCTCTTGGATATTTATATTTTGTGTTTCTTCATTGTTTATCAGTTTTAATGGTGTGGGATTGCACTATGCTGGAGGTTATACTTGCATTTCCTTGAGGTTGAACTAATTTTCATGAACACATCGGCCATTCATAGATGTTGCCTTTTAAATTGGATTATTTAACATTTCACTATCAATAAGAAGGCAAGCCCTTTGGCATTTGTTTTTAAATGTGTGTTCCAAGCCCAATTTCCTCATGAAAACTTTTTTTTTTAAGTCACAATAAATAATTCTGCTGAAGTTCAGTTTCTGGTTTTCTTTAATGATTAGCTTTCCCTCCTAAGAAATGTCAGATACTAAGTAGTATTTGTTGGATTTATAGTAACTGTTCTCTGCCACATTGCACTTTCAAATATCTGTATGATTACGCATGTATATACAGTCATACATACACACGTTTCACGAATTTCCTCTTGGCTCCTTTTACAGTTTTTTTTTCTCTCTGAAGAGAGTATTCTTAACTGTCATAATGTTATCAGCTTTATTCCCCTGGAACGTGTCTTGCCTTTTTCATACCTACTTCAATACAGATTTGATATCTTTGCTTCAGTTAGTTTCTTTTCATGGACAAATAATGGATGCTGTCTTTTAATATGCTGTAGATGGCTAAGTGGTATTTATTTCACCAAATCAGGGCAAGTACTTTTTTTTTTTTTTTCTGCTTGTGAGGCCTTCAATTTTCAGGATAACTCTTTGTTGTATTTATAGTTGAACTTGAAATTGACTTTTTGGAAACTGCTTTTTGACTCAATTAACAATTAGTTTCAAATGCTTTGAAGACATTATCAAAAGTTTCCCTACTGTTCAGCTTGAAAATCTGAGTGTGAACATGATTGCCGGTTTTGATGATCATTAGAATTGCCAATTTTCCACTCTAATCTCAATTTCTCTCATGTTGTTCTGCTTTCTACTGTTAAAAGGCTGCAGTTCAGCACTTGTTGAAATCCAGGTGGCTCTGGGTGACTTCTTTCAGCATTTCTTGACTTGTTAGGGCTTTATGGTCCACTGTCTTCTTGAGTGCAACTAGCATCTGTAGGGAAGTTGGCAGATTAAAATTCACATGATGGCCAGAGAACTTCAGTATCAGTTTCATCACTCAACCTCTGTATGACTTCTAAAAGCTTGTTAAAAACAGGCTCCTTTTTAAATTATTTACCTTTACACCATTTTATTTTTGATTTACCATTGTGCCAGTGATGTCACATCCCATATGGAAATGTTGTCCTTTTTTAAAGATTTACTTATTTGTTCATTTGTCTGAAAGGCAGACAGAAAGAGTGAAAGAGAGAGAGAGAAAAGAAGAGAGAGAGAGAGAGAGATCAACTTGCTTTGTTCCTCAACTTATCCTTTTCACAATCAGATTGGGCAATAGCAAATCCAATAACTGGGAACTTTATCCAAGTCCCCAAAAATGGGTGGACGAGAACTAAAGCATCTGAGACATTATTCTTTACCTCCAAGAATGCGTTAGCACATAGTTAGATCAGAAATGGAGGAGCTTCAGCTCAATTCAGAGCTCTCATATTGATTACAAAATTGCCAAGCAACAGATTAACACATGAACTAAACCATCAACCACATTCTCTAATTTAATTTGGCTCAATTATTTTTCCCGTGCCCACAAATCTTTGGTAACAAACTTAATTAGAAAACATCGAGGTCTCCATTTGGGAACACTTGTTGCAATTGGTGGAATTCTGGCCTTTTCAGTGACTGAGTAGCATTCCATAGAGTAGAGCGGATGTATAATAGTTTTCTTATCCAGTTCTCTTTTGAAGGATTCTAGGTTGTTTCCATGTCTGTCATTGTTGACTGTTGCTTACTAATATGTATGCATTACTACTTAAGGATATATTCCAAGACATTAGAATGCTGGGTCATATGGTATATTAATTTTCAGCTATCTGGAAACTATCCGTACTGACTTCCATAATGGCTGCACCACTCTTCAAGCTCACCAGCACTGGAGAAGAGTGCCCTTTCCCCCAGATCCCTGTTATTAGTAGTTTTCTATACATAGGCCATCCTTACTGGAATTAAGTCATACCTTGATGTGATTTTTTATTCGTATTTCACTTATTGATTTTTTTCATGTCTGCTAGCCATTGAATTTGTTCCTTTGGAAAAGTATCTGGGGCCCGGCGCGGTGGCGCAGTGGTTAAGGTCCTCACCTTGCAGGCCCGGGATCCCATATGGGCGCAAGTTCTAATCCCGGCAGCCCCACTTCCCATCCAGCTCCCTGCCCATGGCCTGGGAAAGCAGTCGAGGACCGCCCAAGGCTTTGGGACCCTGCACCCGCGTGGGAGACCCGGAAGATGCTCCTGGCTTCGGGCCAGCATAGCATAGGCCGTTGCGCTCACTTGGGGAGTGAATCATCAGATGGAAGATCTCCCTCTCTGTCTCTCCTCTCTGTATATCCGCCTTTCCAATAAAATAATAATAAAAATAAATCTTAAAAAAAAGATACATCTCATGTGTGTTTATGTGTCTGTGAAAGAGAGAAATTGCACTAACTCTAGGCATTATTCTTGGCATACAGTAAGTCTGCAAGAATGATATCAGGAGCTCTGTCACCATGCTTTTTCTTTACATTATCATCATGAAAACAAAAGTTATAAAAGCAAATAATATCATTAATCACACACTATTAAATTCATGCTAGATTTATATTAGCTGGAATTGATGAAAATTCAACATGCACAGGGAGCCGTTACTCATTAAGGCAAAGACAAGCTACTGATTGAAATTAGGACAAGATTGCATTTTTGAGTGATTGACTTGCTGGCAGTGAGTAGAATGGGTTAGAATACAATAAAGTTGGAAGCTTAAAAATATCTAATTATTTAATATGATAATGCAAATGAATTTGACTAACAACTGATCTCCTGTGGCAACATACAAATGTGGATTTTCAGCTAAGAGGATGAGTATCTCTCATGCAAAACTGCCCAAGCTTTTCTTCACTGTACTACTGGCATTAGCATGCATCCTTATTGTGACTTGCAAATTTGCCTGATCTGATCCCTGGCAATTAAAAAAAAAAAAAAAACTGCCTCAACGCACATTGCAATTTAACACATATGCATTTTTCGATGGAGTGAACATAAAACCACTAGAAATAAACAGAGCAAATAAATAACAGCAGTTACAGGTGATTTTACTAGCTATCGAGAATAGGTAATGTCATTTTATGCTAACAATTGTTTGAATCTCCAGATTCAATTCATATATTCAAATCCAAATTTCCAAGGTGCTGATGTTAAGGGAAGGTCTCCTGAGCAGTGATTAATTACATTAGGAGGGTGGCATTCTCCAGAATCACACTGCTGTACTTAAAACAGAGGCACTCAAGAGCTCCCAGGAACCTGCTATTGTTTATCCTTGAGCAAAGAGTCAGATCCTCAGGATATGTCATGATCCTGCAAAATTTTGTGAAAGCTTTTTGATGTTTATCAACCACAGAGCCTAGGATGCTTTGTTTTAGCAATTTTTGTGAACTAATGTTGGGTTATAGAGTGAATTTGTAAACCAGGTATCCAAAATTAACTGAAGATGGAGGTGACCTCACAGAAGGGAATTTGTACAATGATTAAGCTTGGTGAAGTAAGATTGTCCCAGGAACTTTAGCCATATTGTTTCTATTTTCCTGTCCTTCCTTATTCTAAACAACAGAAGTGATTTTTTTTCCAGGTAAAATTTCTGCTCCTTAATGATTGATTCCTTTCTTCGTTATTCCAGTCTCCTTAAGCAACATGAAAATTTAACTTTTTAATATTATGTAAAAACCCAAACAACAACAAAACAAGCAAAAATGCAATGCCCACAGCCTCTCAAAGTGTTAGAGACTGACAGAAGCTTGAACGTAGCCTAAAATTTCTCCTTTAACAGTAACTAGAGAGCAGTACTTGGAAGAAAATTGCAGCAAAATTTTATAGTCAATCCCAATGTTAATTCCTAAAGCCCATCGTGACTCTTGAATTTTGGTGCATTTTTGTTGCTGTTGTTCCACAAATTACATGATCAGCATGGTCAAAAAATATATCAGAATTGGCTTGATTTAAGATTTAGCTTTAAAGTCTTCTAACTAAAAAGTCAAAAAAGGGCAGAAAATTGTGAACATACATTTGTTAGCAACTATTAAACGATGATGATATTTTTTTTCCAGCAAAGATCAGAAGCAAAAAAAGATACGCTTTTAATCTTTTACATGAGCCCCATACACTCAACTATGTTTCACAAGGAATTGGAACCATCAACCTACTGAAGGTAAAAACAAAACAAAAACAAAGTATTGAGAATATTAAACAGAGGAGAAGCTGGTATTGTAGGCTTAGGGTACATAGCATCCTTACATGGACAGCGAATAAGCAGAGTGGAGGGCTAGGATTTTATTTACTTTGAATTTCTAGTGCTTAGAGTGAAGCATAGACCACACTGGTGATTCAGTATAAATTTACTGAATAACTTCTGCACATATTTTAGACAGCAGCCTCATTATCTGTTATTTGTGCCAATCCAAGACTCCACAATATGAATGGAATTTCTGCATCATTTATTGCAGTAGAAACTGTGCTTATTAGCAATGTTGCCAAATTTAGTTTTCTGTTAAATTGGTGCCTCAAAATTTGGTTTGCTCCCAGCTATGCAGTTATTACATTATATTTTTTTAAATCTTACAATTCAGTTATCTTTGAATCCAATTTCAACCATACGATATTATAAAATATCATGGGGCAATTCTATTTAAAATTTTAAAACCATCCTAAGGCACCAAGAAATCATGAAAATGAGTAGTAAATATCACATCCTAGCTGAGATTACAAACAATAATCAGAAATCTGGTACAGTTGTTATGTTACATAAAATTTCTAAAATGACATACAAAGCCAATTAGAGGACCTAAAAAAACCCTTACAAATTAAATAGCAAATATTATAACAGTATAACTATCAATACATAATGTTATACATTTCTTGATTAAATAATTATTTAGAAGTGAGGTGTCAAAATGATATATACTACATAAATCATATGAATATAAAAAGTTAAAAAGTAACTAATTTCTATGGAAATCAATTCCATAAAATATTTTTCTGGGTTCAAGATTATTTTCCCAATTAATATACAAGGTTATAAGAAATTTCTCAGCTGTAGTAATATTCAAAATAAAATGACCTGCAATTTACAATTATAATATTGTTCGCAGACTATGGATTTAAAGGAACAAGCTATCTGTTTTTGCTCTTAAGTTATGTTTGAACTTCATGTTTATAAATTCCCAAATTTACAATGTGTTCCACTTTTCTTCACAACTTTAGGAAAACTCGTATTTACCTATCACCCATAAATCTTGTTTGGCTACATTTATCCATAGTCTGTTCAGCTAATACTGAGAAGGACTTCAATGTTGTGCACAATTCTAGAGCAGGCCAGTTGCTAAGAAGGTGGTTCTTCTTTATACAAGAAGGGCAGGCAGTTGTACCATGAAATAAAGATTACTCTCACAGAGTCTCAGTATCAGAAAAGTGGAAGTGTGTGATAGGTCCGTGTGAAAAGGACATGACATATAGAAATCACTCAGAACAATAACAAATGCTAACTTAGAGGATGCTGTATACTTCATGATACACTCTACTAGTTTTAAATAAATTTGCTTAATGTGGTGATTTTTAACATCAAATTACCAGGATAGCTATTTAGACTTTAAATTTATTTTTAACCAATAAGTGCTACTTTTTAATGAAGCTCAAGTTGTTAGCATTCATCCTGATAAAAATAAACTCTAAGGAAGGTTTTATATTTGTATTTTCCAATGGAAATGTAAGTAGTAATTCCAAAATGATTTCATAAAGATATAATTTTGAGACATATTTGCATTTTTTCCAGCTAAAAGTAGTGGAAAGTTGGCATAATTCTACATTTTCATCTCTTTAACTTTTGTTGCCTTTCACATGCTCCAATATTCAGTTTCATTCTACTTTGACATATGACTTAGATTCTGGAAAACTCAAGCTTGTTAAAAAATGAGAGTAAAAAGAGAAAGTAAAATCTCAGTATTAACATGAAAATAGTTTTTACTATGTACCCACGAATGCATTTGAGGAACCTTCAGGGGTCCCTAGCCACACTGAGAACTTACATAATTGGTTTCCAACACTGACTGTGATAAGCATCAGTGGGAATTATGAAAAGGCACAGACAGCCACCCCAATCCCTCCGAGAGACTGATTTAATAGGCTCATGGAAAAAACAGGGCGTAAGTAGTTGTAAAAGTCTCCCTGGTGTTTCCAAGACACTGTTAGGGTTGAGACTCAGTAGCTTTGAAAAATCATAAATAAAACATATCTTCATTTTATTGTTGTTGTGTTTTAATGAATTTGGATCATGTATGATTTTCTATCTGATATTTTATTTGGTGGGCTTGTAGATTATTATCTTTCCCCCCCAAAATATATTTATTGGTAAAATATTTGTCAGTGAATGTGTGAAAAGAATTGTATGCAACTTTTTTTTTAATGGGGGTATTTCATTTAAATGGGGGTATACTTTTTGGGCCTGCTGCAATAGCATAGTGGCTAAAGTGCCAGCCTTGAATGTGCCGGGATCCCATAAGGGTGCCGGTTCTGATCCCAGCAGCTCCATTTCCCGTCCAGCTCTCTGCCTGTGGCCTGGAAAAGCAGTTGAAAATGGCCCAAAACCTTGGGACCCTGCACCCACATGGGAGACACTGATGAACCTCCTGGCTCCTGGCTTCAGATTGGCACAGCACCAGCCGTTGCGGTCACTTAGGAGGTGAACCATCGGACGGAGGATCTCTGTCTCTCCTCCTCTTTCTATATCTGCCTTTCCAATAAAAATAAACACAATCAAAAAAAAAAAAAACATACATACGTTTCTTCAACATGCCCAGAATGCCCAGAAAAATTATGTTACAAAAAGACTATTCTTCCTTTTTGTCTAAATTATTTTGTCTTTTCTAGGAAAGAATCTGATGAGTTGCTCATAAAATCAATCATGTGCTAAAACTATGGCTGACAGCAGTCAGTGAAGCAATAGAAATTTAGAAGTTATGTTCTTTCTTTTCCTATTCATCAGGGTCTATGTTTATCTAAATTCATCCTATAACAAATCACTGATGTTTAGAATAATCAAAATATATAATTAGACACATGATAAGCCCAAGATTTCTGATTTTCTGATTATACCTTGACTAATCATGTTACTAATAACCTGGTAAAAACACAAGCCTGAAATAGGAAGCATTTTCCTTCTTTGATGGTAATTTTGAATAATTATCTTTCTTACAATTTTTATTTTTTGTGATACAATTCTTTACACTCAAGTATTTGCAAAGCACAATGGTTTTAGCAAGTATTTTTATGTTTTGAAAATGGCCTGTACCTGTGGGAGATCATGCCAGGATATTCGCCTGGTGGGTAAATGTGGGAGGTCATGAAGATGCAGCACAGTGCGGCTCTGGGGGAAGCCCCTGGCATGCTCCTGGCTCACCAATAGCTTAACCTGACCTGTCAGTGGCCATACAGAAGAGATCAGTGGGCTACATTCCAGTGTCCCTTGTCTGTACTTGGATGAGCTGTGCTGGGACTTCCTTGATAAGCAACTCTGCCAAGTCAGTGTGGTCCTGCATTGCCTGCCAACCACATGCGGTGAACTTGAACCACAGCATACCTTCCAGCTGTGCATGCTGTACTGACCTGCTTCATAGCTGGAGGGTCCAAAGCGATAAGCATGCCTTCTAACTAATCACGGTATCATTGTTGGGTGGGAAGACTATCAGAAGATACCCTTCTGCCCTCCGCCTTTCTTACCCTGTATAAGTGTGTGCTTGGTTTACAATAAACAGACATGCATGATCAGATGTTGGTTTGTGCTGAAGCACATCGCCACTGCCCTTGGTGGTCGTAGGGATGTACTGGTCAGAGATGTACTTTTGTAAAAGCAGTTTCATTTCTTCAAGTTTATCTTGTTTTTCCAATATGTTAGATCAGTAGACACCAACTGGAAACAAACTCTTCCTCCAGGGAACATATTTGTTACAGAAAGAAAGCTGTTATTTATTGTTACACCTGGGAAAGGGAGTTGCTGGGACATCAAAAAGTCACAGGTCTGTGATGCCGTTGAGTATCCTGCAATACACTAAGCCTGAAACATCACTCTGAACAGATAATTAACCGACCAAAATGTCAACAGAGCCATGGCTGAGAAGCTTGTTCTAGACACACAGAAAGATGAAGTAGTATATCATATTAGAAAGATACTATCAGATTCATGTCTATGAGAAAACTAAATTTTTTGAAGTCATGTTTTAAAGGCTGTCATTTTTATGAAATAAAAGTCCAACACTTCAGAATTACCATTTCACAAGACACATACTTACAAGATACAGAGTGTTTTTTGTTGTCACAATATCATTACTATGATGGTCATGTCCAGAAGCATTCAATGGTGAGGAGTAAGAGTTGTGCTAAATAAGTGTCCAGACTCTAGTGAGCTGGCTATGTGGAAATAGAAACTCAATAAGCTCTTACTATAAACCATTTCAGATAAGACTGCAGAACTTATTTCAAAAATTAAAATATTCTTCCCTAGGAAATAAATGATTTTTTCTTTTCAGAAAAGGTTAAGATTGACATGTACATACTTGTAATTTGCTATCAGAACATATCATAAAAATAAAAACTAATTTTAAATAAATTACTGAAAAATTGGCTCTAATATATTCTATATCATAACTCTCTTATAGTTATGGGATGAGTTATTAGTTGATTGAAGTTGCCAATTAAAGTAGAGAATTACTAAACCTTGTGAGGTGTTGAAACCTTCAGGGGAATTAAAGTCAGGAATCATTGATAAATAATTGGTATAATTTAATACAATTCAATGCTTAACCCAGCCAAACTAATTTTCTTATATTTCATGTAGACAATTTTTTCTTCCATAAGAAATATTTGAATTTATCATGTATAATTGCTAGTTATATTTTAAACATTTATGAAAATCTAAATATAGCAATTTATTTGATGTATTTGAGCTCAATATTTTGCTAATTTTCATCAATATGTCTTCTGAACAGTCTGATGGAGCAGTTATAAATTTTATTTTAACTATTTAGAAAAACTAGTGCAATTTTCATAACATTAAGTTCAGTCTTCATTTCAAAAGTTCATTTCAAAAAAATGATAATGACATGAAGAACATAAATGATCCTGGGTACCTCATTGCTGATACCTGGACAGTGAAAACTTGCTAAGTAGGACTTAAAAGTTCATTGTATCCCAAACATATATTATTGTATCTTGGCATATCGATTGAAATTGAAATCAGCTATTTTATTTATCATTAATTTTTATAATACAGGATCCATTGGGAGTTGGTATTATTAAATGCGATGTTTAATTTATACATAATCTATGTTACATTTCAGTTGTGTATTTTTGTTTTTCAAAAATTCCAGTAACCTTAAAAATCACTGTGACCTGGGCTGGCGTATTAACCTAGGGGCTATAATCCTTGCCTTGCATGATCCCGGATCCCATATTGGTTATGGTTCATATCCCTTCCAGCTCCCTGCTTGTGGCTTGGAAAAGCAATAGAGGATGGCCCAGAGCCTTGGGACCCTGCATACATATTGGAGACCATGACGAAGCTCCTGGATCAGCTCAGCTCCAGCTGATGTTACCAATTTGGGAATAAATCAGCTAATGAAGATCTTATTCTCACCTTTTCTCTTTAGATCTGCCTCTTCAATAAATGTAAGTGAAACTTTCAAAAATAAAAGATAAAATAAGTACAATAAAATAAAAATGGTTTTGGCAATATAGCCTAGTGGCTAAATCTTTGCCATGCACTCCAGTCATCCCATATGGTTGCCAGTTCAAGTCTAGGCTGCTCCACATTCCATCCAGCTCCCTGCTGTGGCCTGGGAAAACAGTGGAGGATGGTCCAAAGCCTTGGGGCCTTTTACCCACACAGAAGATACAGGAGAAGTTCCTGACTCTTGGCTTAAGATCAGCTCAGCTCAGTTCAGTTCAGCTCTGGTTATTGTAGCCACTTGGGGAGCAAACCAGCAGATGAAAGTTCTTAATCTGTAAATCTGATTATCTAGTAGAAATAAGTAAATCTTTTTTAAAAAATCACTGTGACCGGGCCCGGCGCGGTGGCGCAAGTGGTTAAAGGTCCTCGCCTAGCACGCCCGGGATCCCATATGGGCGCCGGTTCTAATCCCGGCAGCCCCGCTTCCCTTCCAGCTCCCTGCCTGTGGCCTGGGAAGGCAGTCGAGGACGGCCCAAAAGCTTTGGGAACCTGCACCCGCGTGGGAGACCCAGAAGAGGCTCCTGGCTTCGGATCGGCATAGTATCGGCCCGTTGCGCTCACTTGGGGAGTGAATCATCGGACGGAAGATCTTCCTCTCTGTCTCTCCTCTCTCTGTATATCCGCCTTTCCAATGAAAAAATAATAAAAATAAATCTTTAAAAAAAAAAAAATCACTGTGACCAAATTTCTGGCACTCATTTTCAAAATTCATAAATTCATTCTACTTTAATACTGATATCCATTGTAATTTAGGCATTTATAAAATGGGTTATAAACCAGCAATTTAAATTTTGATATGAATTATAGAGATAGAATTAAGAGTAGTTGTAGAATAGGAAGTGTGTATAAAACAGTCTACATCCAAAGGGAGTAGAGAAGACCAGATGACGGATTTCAAGCTTACCACTCAGTATCACTGTGTTTTTCTTTGCCTTTAGACCTCAGTTTGGTTCTATTTCCTGTTTCTCAGGTTTTAAATATAAGATATACAACAATGTGCAAAAAAACAGTCTTTAGAATGTTCATTCTTTGAGATGAGTGACCTTGTTTTTCTCTGTTCAATGTTGAGATGAACTGATAATTTGTTCACTTCTCAAGTGACCATTCAATAGAAAAGCATCCTTGCCTACTTTAAGGACATTGGATTGAAAGAATTTCTTGGGAGACAAGTTGGAGAACTTGGCATTTTGTCTAAAAGTTGAGATCCTAAAATTATGAAGACCTACTTCTTTCTTGAATTGAGCCTCTTGGTTTGAGAAATTTGGGGCAGCAGAAGAAACAGAATGGGTAGAATAGATAATGTGACAGAGTACCTGTGGGAGAATGCAGGATGATTGTATGTGCTAGCCTTGAAAACTCAGAAAATACTTCAGTATTATGGCTTTTCATAGGGCTACAATATCTGTGTAATAACATGGAAGAAGTATAAGCAGCAATGTACTTAAACATGAGGAATTATAGTTTCTATTAAAATAGGGCGGGGGTTATAGTAACTCATATTGATAGGTTATTTTTGAGAGTGTCCATCTTAATAATTGGGGAGAAAAAAAAATTACTAGCACCCTTTTGCTGGCATTGTGGCAGGGAATTCAAAACTATCACCTATAATACTGCATCTCATTTTAAAGCTCTGATTTGAGTCTCAGATGAGCTTATTTAAATTCACTTTCTGCCAAGTGTATAAGAAAGCAGCAGGGGATGGACACAGTACTTGCGACCTTACATTTATGTAAGAGATCTGGACCAGTCCCAGATTCATGGCTTCAGCCTGGCACAGTCCTTTGGGAAGTGAATCTATTGATGAAACATGTCTTCCTCTGTTTTTCAATCTCTGTCACTCTATTCTTAAAAAACAAAGAAAAAATAAGGAAAAAGCCAGAAACTACAGCTCCTTTTTATGGATTCATCACTTAGGAAAAGCAAATTAGCTACAAGTATTTTACTCAAAGATGGAGTGAAATCAGAAAGGCTCCTTTCACCACCAGAGTTAGCAAAAGAATTAACAAGACCACTCTCTTCTTCTGCTTTCCATTTCTAATCTTATGTAAGCACCAAAAAGATTTGCTCCCAGGGAAAAAAGACAAAACATATGATTAAAGATAATTAGCTGGACTGTGTAGGACTAATCTTTGTACATAAATTAACGTTCTTGCATGTTGTGAAGTAATCAGAAAGGATAATTTGACAGACTGCACCTAAAAGTAATAATTGTTGAAAAACAACAAAAAAATCTTTTTTATATTGTCTTTTTCCAGTGAGGAGAGAGTACTCAACAAGCCAATATTAATTCTGGAGCCAAAAAGTATAGGATGTACTTGTGGGAACATATTTATGTATTTTCATTGTATTTAGGAATACTTTTGGCATATGGTGATTTGTATTAACCTGTAACATTATAAATTTGTATTTAATAAAAATTATCCTATTTGATTTAATATGCTCTTGGTTTTTCATGTTTTGAACAGAATAATAATATTATTATTTGCATTTCCACTAAATCATGAAATCTATTTTAAAACTGAGAGAAACAATAGCTGTCAAACTGATGTCATTTTGCTTCAATAGAAGTTATGCTATTTTGGATTAGTGGTGTTAAATTATTTTAAACTAAAAATGTGTATTTTAGATTAAGCTCATATCAGTCTTGGGTTCATTGTTTGTGTTTTATAAATGACCCCTTGTTTCTGTGAAACACTTGTTTGCTAATTTTTAAGTGGAAGTTAGACTAGTAAAATTTACTTATATTAAAATTTATTCAGGATACATTCTTTTTCATTTGTAAGCATAAAAGCATGTGGCCTGTCAGTCAATTTTATATAACAAAACATACTATTCTTAGGTACTGTCTTGAATAATAATATGTTCTTAGATATCTATAGTCTGGATAGCCATTGACAGAATCAATCATAGAATATGGTTAACTAACTGCCATGAGAATCAGAATCATATGCTGGAAAAATAAAAGCAAAGGACACATTTCAATTTCAGTTTCTAAATTTAGGCTTTGAAACACAAATGATGAACTAGCTGAGTTAGAATGGAAGGAGAGCAATGTAACAGATAAATCACATTGAATAAGAGTTAGACCTGAAGTATGTACAAAGCTGTTAGGAAAGAGATGTGCATATATGTCATCGCTGAACCTAAATCACAGAATACAAAATCAGCATTCAAAGCATAACAGCATTTTAAAACATTATTTATGTTTATTGGAAAGTAAGATTTACAGAGAGAATGAAAGAGAGGGAAACACCCTCCCTATTTGCTAGTTCACTCCACAAGTGGCTACAAAGGCCAGAACTGAGCCCATCCAAAACCAGGAGCAGTTCTAGGTTTCTCATGTGGAATAGGGCCCCAAGGCTCTGGGCCCTCCTCCGCTCCTTTCCCAGGCTACAAGCAGTGAGCTGCATGGGAAGTGGACACAAACAAGCCTGTGAATATATGTATTCACACATATATATGTGTGTGTGTATATATATATACATACATGTAGCCTAACAGAAAATTTAAAAAGTGGAAAATGTTTTCCTATTCTATTTTTATCTAAAATAAAACGTAATTCAAACAGATATGGGAAGATTTGTTGTAATAGAGATAAATTTGTGATTCATAGAGAGCTGTCAATTTACACAAAGAGCAAAAGCATGAGTCATTATATTTGATTTGTAAATGCACTGAAAAAGTACTTGTTATTTATGTGAATTTCTCATTTTATAGATTATTATTTTATATGTTAGGATTAAATGGGTCTTGTATGATTTGAAGCATTTAATCATTATTATTAACATATATTTATTTGAAAACAATGACAAAGAATGAAAGTAAGAGAGAAAGAAGTGGAGAATGATAAAGGAAGAGCGAGAAAGAGAGAATTTTCCATCTGATGGATTCACTCTCTATAGGTAGCCTCAAAAGCCACTGTTCCAGCAAGCAAAAGTCATGATCCAGAGATTGCAACCTGGTCTCCACATAAGTGGCAGAAACACTTGTACTTGGGATATTTTCTGCAGACTTTCTAGATGCATTGCAGGCATTTGGATTGGATGCAGGATAGGCGGCGCTGGAATGAGAACTGCAAAATGACATTCTGATACTGCAAGTAGCATGAACTTAACTGAACCTTGATGTCAGTACCATACTCCATAATCTTGTGCCATCACTTCCTAACTGTCACGTAAAAATCAAACTACACTGGGCCTAGTGTGATATCCCAGCACCTAAAGTTTTAACCTTGCACATGCTGGGATCTCATATAGGCATGGGTTCCCATCTCCCTGAACCACTTCCTGTCCAGCTCCCTGCTTGTGTCCTGTGAAACCAGTCAAGGATGGCCCAAAGCCTGGGAACCCAAAAGTAGCTCCTAGCTCCTGGCTTCAGATTGTTTCAGCTCTGGCCATTGCAGCTGCATGGAGAGTGAATCAGCAAATGAAAGATCTTTCTCTCTGTCTCTCCTCCTCTCTGTAAATCTGACTTTCCAATAAAAAAATAAATAAATCTTACAAACAAGTGCAACATTATAAATATTTTCAAAATCTGATAAAGTTTGGAAAGTGAAACCAAACTTTAAATGGAACACACCATATTTTCCATTATTAAGACTTTCTTTTCAACTGAAGTTCCATGATAGAATATGGAACCATGACAAAAAATCTAAAGTTAATATTCTCTCTCTTGCACCTTATATATAAAGCTTTCCTGAAGAATAAAAATCAAATTGGAGGAATCATGATTCCAGACTTCAAGGCATATTAGAGAGCAGTGGTCATCACAACAGTCTGGTTTTGGTATGGAAAAAAAGATCAGTGGAACAGAATAAACACTCCAAAAATGAGCCCACACATGTACAGACAAATTATCTTCAACAAGAGAACTGAAAACAATCCAGGGAAAAATCATAGTTTCTTCAACAAGTGCTGTTGGAACAATTGGATAGCAGTCAGCATAAGTAAGAAGCAAGACCACCACCTGTCTCCTTATTAAAAAAAAAAAAAAAAAAAAAAAAAAACAACTCTAACTGGATCAAGGACCGAAATCGGCAGCCAGAAACCATCAAACTATTGGTGCAAAGCATAGGAAGCTCTTTCAAAGATACAGGAATATGGAAAAACTTATTGGAAAAGATTGCAATAACTTTTCTAGATGTGTAAAATTTAAAACTAAATAGAGTTCACTTCTTGTTGAGCAATTAAATGTAGGTCACTGGAGTAGGTATTCAGCACACTTGTGAGGAAAACCTTTGGGATGTCTACATTCTATTGCAGACTGTCTTGTTCAAACCCAGGCTTCACCCGCAACACGTTTCAGTTTGTTGTGTATCCCTGGAACCAGCAGCCAATAATTCACAGAGGTGAGATCCTAACAGCAGTGTGGGATGGTTAGATTGAGTTCTTGGCTCCTGATTTACTCTAGCCCAATGATGATTGTTACAAGCATTTGGAGAGTCAAACAAAGGTTTCTGGTTGTTTTTTTTTTTTTTTTTTGCCCAATAAGTATAAATCACAAACAAATAAGTAAAAATTAGGGGAGTGATATGCTGTATTCTTTATTATTTAATTAAGTCTCATGCGTTATATCAAATTGCAAGAAATAATGTAGAGTGATATTTCAGCTTGTTACTTTCAACGGTAGTGTCTCGCAAAGATATGATATTAACAATTCTAGAAAATTGACATTACTAGAATTTTTTGAGCAATTAAATCTTTATTTATTTGTTTGTTTATTTATTTATTTTGACTTATTTATTTATGTACCAAAAATACAGAGTTCTTGGGGATGGGAAGAGAATCTGCCCTCAGGTTCATTATTCAAATAATTTTTTGAATACCTGGAATAAAACTGGGTTAGACTGAAGCCAGGAGCCAGGAACTCTATTCTTATCTCCCATGTGGATTTCAGGAACGACAATACTTGAATCATTATTTGTTTCTTTGGTGCATCATCATGGACCTGGATTCTGAGGAGAACCTTCAGCAAACTGAGTTGAGATATCAGAATTGTGAGAAGTGATTTAATACACTTCACAGCACGCTCATCCCTGGGCTCTCTATTCTATATACGCCACTGTGTGCATTCATTTATAATTCCCACACTTCATTAATTACTATATGTTAGTATTTTAAACTGCATACACTTATCCTTTGCATTTCACTCTTCTTAGTTATATTTACTCTAGTTCCTTTATATCTATAAATTCCTTTATATCTATAAAGTCATCTATTCTAGATAAAATTTGATGGAATCTTGATGGGAATCACAATAATCTTATAGGTCAATATAAAGAGAACTGATAGTTTTGCCATGCTTTACTTTCTAGGCTATTAAGTCTTGTAAATGAATTTTCAGCTTGCAGTGTGGTGAACTTGGTAATATTTTGTTTTTTGTAGATTCTTTGTGACTTCCTATGAAGAAAATGATGCCAATTTCAATTAGTTGCAATTTGGTTTCTTCTTACTCATCTAGGTACCTTTTATTTTTCTTGTCACATTGACTAGAAATTTTAGATGTGTTCTGAATCATAATATTTAGAACTGGCATGTTTGCCTTATGTCTGTCATTACAGGGCAAATTTACAGTTTTTTCACCATTAGGTGTAAGGATAACTCCATATTTAGGTGTGAGGACAAACTTTTAAATTTTATGTTTATTAATTTATTTAACAGGTTGAAGAGAAGTTAGACAGATACCTTCCCTCTCTGTTTTAGCTTCCAAATCCATGACATGTGCACATACATGGGCTGAAAATGAAAGCCATGACTTACCAATTAAACCCAGATCTCTCCCATGTGTCCTAGATAGCATTACCTAAGTCAGGAATGCTGCCATTCAACACCCACATGAGCATCGAGCTGGCATAAGGAGCAAAAGCCTGAAGTTGAGCCAAAGAGCTCCGCCAGTGGATGGGGCCATTTTTACTGCTGTCTCAACTGCTGGCTCAGATAGTTTGTATCCAATAATTTTCATCCAATTCAGAGAGTTTATTTTATTCTTGACCCATTCAAAGCTTTCTTTATTCATGACTTGTTGTTATTACAATTAACCACTTGTTCTAGTTCAACTAACATGGCCACAATATATTCCTATGTGGCCTATTTAGATAATCATGTTAATATTTAAATGTTGAGCCAGACATACATACTTTTAGAATATGTTCATTTGTATCATGATGCATAATTATTTTTAAAATGTTATCATATTCAGTTTACTAATTAAAACATTACATTTTGAATTCAGATTTTGTTTTGGAGGAAAATGTTTAAAAATACATGATTTAAATTAAGGCAAGCATGTGGTATCTAATCTTTTGGGATTAGCTCATTTTGCTTAGCATTATGGTTCCAGTTGGGCCCATTTGGCCACAAAGAACTGCATTTTGTTTTTTTTTTAATAGCTGAGTAGTATTCCATGGAGTAGATGAACCATAGCTTTCTTATCCAATCTTTTGCTAATGGGCATTTCGGTTGCTTCTATGCTTTTGCAATTACTGATTGTGTTGCTGTGAACATAGGGGTGCATGTTGGTTTGTTGTGAAACAGGTGTTTGGAATATATTCCTAGGAGTGCTATTGCTGGGTCATGTGGTATGCAGATTTTGAGTTGTTTGAGTGTTCTCCATTCTGATTTCCACAGAGGCTGTATTTTAGATATCACATGTTTGCCTTAATTTAAGATGAAATTATGTCAATATAAAAATAGTACCTATAAATTATAATTTTTTCTCAACCTCAAACAGCCTGTCTCATATACAATAAGATATTTTGAAGTAACCAATGAAGCAACAATCAATGTGTCAGACTGCTTATGATCTACATCAAAGAATTGTAAAACCTAATATACTTTTAATACCCTATGTTATTCCTTAATGGGGCATAAGAGCGTAGAAATCCTTCATCACCCTAGAAGCTGTGAGGAAGACATGAAATATTAGTTACTCCTCACTAGGGTATAGAGGATTTCTCTGCACACCCCTCCTAAAACTGTACTGCACCTAAACTGTTGACATATGTCTTGTTAGAGTAATAAGCCAGTCTAGGCTACACCCCCCCCCCAAAAAAAAAGCAAGGTTCAACAAAATTATGCTTCAATGCTATAAAATGCTAAATATTATAATGAAAATAGACACAAGACTGCTGAAGAGTAATCTATAGCCATTTTAAGATGTATACAGGACCGGCAGCGTGGCCTAGTGGCTAAGGTCCTCGCCTTGAATGTGCTGGGATCCCATATGAGCACCGGTTCTAATCCCAGCAGCTCCACTTCTCATCCAGCTCCCTGCTTGTGGCCTGGGAAAGCAGTTGAGGACAGCCCAAAGTCTTGGGACTCTGCATCCATGTGGGGGACCTGGAGGAGTTCCTGGATCCTGGCTTCAGATTGGCATAGCATTGGCCGTTGCGGTCACTTGATGAGTGAATCATCGGACAGAAGATCTTTCTCTCCTCTTCTCTGTATATCTGACTTTGTAATAAAAACAAATAAATCTAAAAAAAAATGGATAGAACCTGTATAGATGTGTAGATGTTTAGATGTATATACATATAGTTTGTATATAAACTAAAATTGAAATGTCAATGAAATAGTCACAGGATGTGGTTAGGAACTTGCATTTTTTAAAACATATTGGTTACTCAATACTATGTCAATTAATTCCATAACGTTATAAATTGTTGCTGATGTTATGTTGGGGCCTTTAATTGATCAGGATGATACTCTCTTGGCTCTACCTTCAGACCAGAGAAGGTCTCCCCAACAAGCCATTAAACTTATCTGGACAATAAGAGGTTGGAGTCTATGTTGGTATACGCTTGCAATGAGAGAATCTCAACTGAACTTGAACTGTGGCTATGCAACAAGGTGGCGCAATCCACCATGGTGGGAAGGTTTGGGGAGTGTGGGGGGAATCCTAGCACCTATAAATCTGTGTCACATAATACAATGCAATTTAAAAAAAATATGATTTATTCCATTTAAAATATTTTTCATTCAATACAATAAGTTGGTATTCTGCTTTTTATCAATTAGTATCATTTTTACTCTTTAAAAATGTTTTAAAATAAACTTTAATACTTACTTTAAAATTTAAAAATTATATTTGAAATGTATAAAATTTTATTTTAATTTTTTAAAAAGTTGTTGCAGCAAGAATAGGAGAGAAAGATAGAAAGGGGAGAATTCTCCATCCACTAGTTTACTCCCCCAAAAACCACAGCCAAGGCTTGGCGCAGCTGAATCCAGGAACTTTCAGGTCTCTCACACAGGTGCAAGGGTGCAAACCCTAGCACATACTCTGATGCATTGCCAGGCACATAAACAGGCAGCTGGGTAAGAAGTGGAGCTTCACGGACGTCAGCTGGCTCCATAGGGGATGAGAGTGCCTCAGCTGGAGGCTCAGTAGGCTATTCCACAATGCAGGGCCCCATTAGTGTGATGTTTCATCATTAAGAAATATTATCAACTAAATATTTCTTTTTATTGTTACAATTTTGTTGAAATAAAAGCCAATTTTTTTAGTCCATGTCTTTTTATAATACTATGCCTAAAGAAAGTAACTGGAAATGCAACATTCATTTCCTTTGGTTCTATGTGGTGTGTGTGTGTGTGTGTGTTAATGTGTCCTTAATTTTGTCATTTATACTCATCATTTTTGTAAGACTCCATACCCCTTTAACATAATGTTATAATTTCAAGATGGAAGTAAAATCATGGTAATGTAACATATACTTTATATATGTAAAAAAATACATATATATATATGTATTTATATATACATAGAAGTAATATATTTCCCTGTATATATATATATATATTTATATAGAGAGATGTTTTATATATATGTGTGTGTGTGTGTTTGCCTTGAAAAGATACTGCTATCTTGCATTTTAAATGGTTATATATGCTACCAGACTGCTGTCAACAGGGTAACCCACAGAGAAAAGTGATTTTATGACAAAATATGTGAGAAGACATAAAAGGTCTAGGGTATTAATTGGTCAGAAATAAAATATCACTTTGTCTTTATTCTCAAGTGAGCTATAATCAGGTTGCTATAACATAGGGATCAACAGAGGTTAAAAATATTTCAATTTTGCTCTTAAAGTACCTACATTTGCCCAAAGATGTCCTGGCATCAATTCTTCACTGAAGACTAAATATGTGCCAAGTGTGAACTTTAAAAACAAAAGTACTTTTCAATTGTTCCAGTGCATTAAAACCATGTGGCCAATTTCTTAAAGTTCAGCGTTAGATAAGTCAAAATGACTTATTGGAATTTTGCTAACCTTTCCAAATATTGTACATTGGCTGAGTACAGGAATGAATTATTTTGGCTTAAGCTAATATTTCAAGAAAAGCATAAATCCTTTATGGTTGGGGTGTGTGGTGTGGCGTAGTGGCCTAGCGGCTAAAGTCCTTGGCTTAAACGCGCCAGGATAACATATGGACGCTGCTTCTAATTCCATCAGCCCCGCTTCCCATCCAGATCCCTGCTTGTGGCCTGGGAAAGCAGTCAAGGACAGCCCAAGGCCTTGGGACCCTGTAACCACATGGGAGACCTGGAAGAAGATCCTGGCTCCTGGTTTTGGACCGGTGCAGCACTGACGTTTGCAGTCACTTGGGGAGTGAGTCATCAGAAGGAAGATCTTCCTTTTTGTCTCTCTTCTTTTGCATATATCTGACTTAAAAAATAAATAAATAAATAAAGTCGCAGTGTGAAGGTGGTGTTTGGGCATTTTCTTTCTCAGACATAGCATTGGATTTATTTCCAAAAGGATAATTGTTTTATAATTCATTGAATCAAAATTTTATTATTGGATATTTATGTTCATTTTCTAAACCATTTATCTATCTATCTATCTATCTATTTATCTGAAAGAGTTAGAGACACACACACATTTTCCATCTACTAGTTTGTTTCTCATTGTCCAACAACAGCCACAAGTGGGCCATACTATATCAGGAGTCCGAGACTTTATTTGGTTGTGTCTTGAATGGCAAAGATCGAGAAGCTGTAACCACCATGTGCTACTTTGCTAGCACTTGACTCTTCTGCCCAGTTTTCTCCTTCAGAACTCTATCCCAAACTATGGCTTCCTCTCAAAAATCAATACGCTCAAGACAAATATCTGTGAAGGAATAGGCTTATTATCCATGATCCATCTCATCTTGCACACACACTGTTTCATGATAATGGTACTAAATTAAATAAAGGAACCTTTACTGAAATAACCGTTGTTACTTATATCAAAGTGTTTCAGCTAGCTTTAAATGGATCATGTGAAAAAATTTCAACATTCCTTCTTATTTCTCCATTTGCTGGAAATCTAAATTGATTAAGCTAAGGAAATGTGTAGCACAGACATCAGCAAACAATGTTACCTGTGTGATTTTTCTTAGTCTTCTGTGTTTTTCTTCCTGAATGAGCTAGTTCATAAACGACTAGCACATTATTGTATTTAGCTTTTCATCAATTGATTATGCCACATTCATTTCTAAAGGTGAAAACAATTAGAATTTCTGAGTGCATTATGATTTCCTATCTATTCAGAATTTGAGGGACTTTATCTCTCACAACTTTGAAACCTAGTTCTTGTTTAGGTCATTTTGCTTTGCTCTCCTTGGTTTCACAAACCACAGTCCCATCAGAACCAAGGTGATAGCTCAACTGGCTAATCTTCCACTTGCAGGAGCTGGTGTTGCATAGGAGCACCAGTTCATGTCCAAGCTGCACCACTTCTGATTGAGTTCCCTGCATATTACCTACAGAGGCAGAAAAGGCTGGTCCAAAGCCATGCTTGGAGGCTTAGGAGAGGCTCCTGGCTTCAGATTAGCTTGGCTCTAGCAGTTGCAGCCATTTAAGGAATGAACCAGTTGATGGAAGATCTTTCTTTTTCTCCTTCCTCTCTGTAAATCTACATTTGCAATACAACCAAATAAACCTATAAAATCAAAGTTATTTCAAATATGATTATATATATTGCACTATCTTTAGCTGAAGAGATCCATATTTAAACACGAATGCATTTATGTTTACTCTTTTTGGTATTGATGTACTCCTGCTAAATTCTGTGACAAGTAATTTGGACACAAAAATAACTTTGTTCTGAAAAACATTAAATGTGTTGGTAGATTTTTGGTAATGTTTATGTAAAACTTTAAATACATTATGACAAACTTTAAAGCATTTTATTCAACTTGAAATGAAATTAAAATATTGAATATTTACCCTACAGGTAAATGCTTGTATAGACTTTCACATGCATATGGATTAGTGTTCTTGACAACACGCAAGACATGACTGAAATTCAATGATTGCTCTGAATCAGCTTCAGTCACTCTTCTAGGGAAAGTATTCAGGGCAGAAGTTCACACAATACTTGGGATGACTGTATCTCACACCAGAGTACCAGGACTCAAAATTTGGCTCCATTTTTTATTCCAGCTTCTGGCTTAACTCCTGGGGGAAGAAGCTAGTACTTTCAATATTCAGTCTCTTCCATTTACGTGCAAAACGTGATCGGGTTCTGGACTCCTTGTTTCACTCCTCCCTAGCCTTGGTGCTTGCCAAATATAAGCATGTGGTACAAACAAAAGGAGATTTGACACAAAGACTCTCCTCCCTTTCCTGACACTTCTTTTTCAAACTTTCAAATAAAAATAATTAATATCATCAGTTAGTGTTATAAATCTCTATAAAAATATAATTATTCTGCATTAGAAGAAATTTGGTGCTTTAGAGCTTTAAAAGGGTAACTAAATAAGATCTAAATTATTTCTTTCATTCTTTGCCTTGATATTAATTTTAACAATTTAGTTTTCAAGTATATAATTGATCTCTACTGATTTTCACATAGCCAATTTTTATCAAGAACAAATTTTACCTCTCCATAAACATAATGACATCAATTCCTAATGGATATTCTGCGCATACCTTTGGCACAGTGACAATTTAATTTTCACAGAGGCAAGCAAATACCTAAGCTTGTCATACAAATATCCATGCTCCTCAGCAGCTGCTTTTTCGAGGTTGGGGCATATTAAAGAAATAACATTTTATCTTGCATACCAGACGCTGTCTCCTCCAGAAATATGACAGCATCATTTCTTAAACTCAAAAGACAGGTCAAGGTCCCAAAATAACATCCAAACTCTATATTACCTTTAGCAAATGTTTGCCTTTTAACTGTAGAACCTTAAATGATTAATCAATCTCCCAGTGATTAGTTTGGAACATTGTCAGCTGATATAGATGATAGGCTGTCATAGCTAAATGACAGAAAGGGGAGATTGTGTTCAAAGCCTTTCTACTTGGGATATGAATATCTGAGCCTCATTCAAAGGCCCTGAGCCAGTGATTTGATTTTTTTCTTCCCTCATTTGTTTTTGAAAAACTATGTTTTTAACCGTACAACTCAATAAGGCATTTTTTAAAGAAATTTTGTTTCCTCAGAGGCAAATAAATATTTACTTGAAGGCTCAAAGGTCTAGCTGTTTTCAATTCAGGAAAAAACCTCTTCTACCAAAAAAAAAAAAAGTTCTAAGAAAAGGATTATTCCCCAAAATACTTTTGGATATAGTAAACAAATTTCCTTCTAGTACTATTATTATTACTACTGCTGCTATTTGTTTGAAAGGCATGTTTACAGATGGAAAGAGAGCAACAGAAATTGAAAGATCTTCCAACTGCTGCTTCACTCTCCAAATGGCTGCAATGGCCAGACCTGAGCCAATGCAAAGCCAGGGTCCAGGAGTTTCTTGCAGGTCTCCCACATGAGTACATAAGACCAGGTTTTTGTCATTCTCTGTTCCCTTCCTGGGTCATAGTAGGAAGCTGGATTAAAACTGGAGCAACTGGAACATGAACTGACAACCTCATGGAATACTAGTGGCACAGGTGGAGGATAAGCCAGCAAGGCACACTGTCAGCCACAAGACTTCCATTATAAATTTATTTTATTGCCCTCCATTTATTCAAATAGTTGGAAATAACAACAGTATATATAAACTAAGGGATGATAAATATTCAATGAGTTTCAGTATGCCACAAGACATGACATGGTCTAGTGCGGTAGCCTACAATCTAAAGTCCTCAACTTCTACTCACCAGGATGCCATATGTGTATCTCGTTTACCCTGCTTCCTATCCATCTTCCAACCTGTGGCCTGGGAAAGCAATCGAGGACTGCCCAAAGCCTTGGAAATCTGCAACTGTGCAGGAGACCAGGAAGCAGCTCCTGGCTCCTGGTTTCACATCATTTCTGCTCTGGCCATTATGACCACTCGGTGGGTAAATCAATGGAGGAAGGTTCTTCCTCTCTGTCTCTCCTCCTCTTGGTATATCTGACTTTTCAATAAAAATAAATAAATCTTCTAAAAAGTGAAAAACTAGTTATTAAAAAAGTGTTACTTGGTCTAAGGACTTGTTTGTTTTTTTTTTTGAGTAACAGCATTACAGAGAAGGAGAGATAGAGTTCTTCCATTTGCTGGTTCACTCCCAAAATGACCACAATAGCTAGAGCATGGCTGATCCAAGGCTGAGAGTCAGGAGATTCCTTTTGGTCTCCCACATATGTTCAGGGGCCCAGGGGATTGAGCCATCCTTTGCTGCTTTCCCATGCTAATCAGCAGGGTCTGGATTTGAAGTATAGCAGCTGAAACTTGAATTGGAGTCTATACAGGAGGTAGGTAACACAATCAGAGGTCCAGCCCCTGATGCCATCATGCTGCCCACCTCCCCCAATTTTGAACTTCTATTCATTGTCAATGTTTCAATTTAGAAGAGGTTTTAAATTACAAAAGTCAGTGTTATCAAAAAAATTTAGTTACCCATATGTGGCAGTATGAAGAAATGTAGTATATCTTCATTTCATATTATCTAGTCAAACTTTAGGGATTCCAAATGTTATTTTTGACTGACAAATTGATATATATGAAAAGACATGGATACTTCAATAAAAAGATTATGAGAAAATTTTTGAGGATGCATGTCCCAACAGCATTCACACTAGCACAGAGACATAGCACAGAGACTTCTGTTGAAGCATGTCTCAGATTGAACTCTCATGTACTTCTCCCTTGTATTGAGTAACTGTAATCCTGTTGTTGATCAATACAATGCCTGGCAGATATGCTGTAACTAGCAGATGATGCCTATTCTCACCTAGAGCTTGCATCCTATGGAAGGAATTATGGAGAACAGATAATTCAATACTCAAAATAAAATGTATTATGTGATATAATTATGGGTACTATTGGCAGGATGATGAACAGGACATGAGGTGTTATGAAGAATTTACTATATAAGCAGATTAAGAATGGTAATATTAATTCAAATAGGGAGATAAAACCAGAAGGAAAACTTTGTGCTATCTGCAAGGCTACATACTTAGTCAAAGGGTTCTTTCTGACAATTATCAAGATGCAGATAATACTGACTCTGGGTTCCATTGTAAGACCATAGTTCACTGTGAGACCATAAATGTTAAAAATGACACCTAGTTATGTGAAGTTTTCTGCTGTAATATTCGAAATGACAATTTAAAAAATGATCCTTGTAAGCAAAGATTCAATCTCCATTTCGTAAACATTGTTAACTAACTGTAACTCTTAATTTGAGAACTGTTCCGCTAATGTGTTAATGTAGAATGGGCAATAATAATAAATTGGCCTACCTTGAGGTAGCAGTTTAATAATATTGTAGTCAACATTTTTAAGGACCTGGTGGAAAGCAGGTAAAATTCAGAGTTTGTACCTACCAGTACAAAGAATAAATCATTTCAGGGGGTTATTGACTTGACTGTGGGGGTAGAATCTGGGCAGAGTTTACTTTAATTTGTCCTCTTTGTTTTCACGTTGACTTAATCACCATTGAAAATACCAGTCAGAGTTACTGTTCTGTTGCATTTTCTGCCTTGCATTAAATGGCAGTGAAGGGCATATTTGTATATGGAAATCAAAGATAGCTATGTTCTGGAGAGGAAGACAAAATGTCCATAATTGAAATAAATCCACGGGATTCTAATCACTAACAACTCAAATCTACCAATATAGACAGTGACTGTAGTATCAAAACAGGAAGAGTCGTTGACAATAGAGTTCTTCAATATAGAGAATTCGCACTAGCTTGTAAGATAGGATTCATCCCCATCTTCAATATGAAAATTTACCTTTTTAGTGTTCTAATATTTGATGCTTTTTATTGTAAATTTTTAATGGTTGCAGTTAAATGGTGCAGGCTGCCTATTCCTTCATGAACATAGTAGATTTTATCCAGTAAAGAATATTTTATGTTTCAGATATGAAAATGCTTTAGTGGTACAAAATTAAGAATAATTCTTCATTTGAACACTACAGTATAGTTAAGTCCATGTAAAGGCATGAGCTCAAGAGACAGATCAGTGTATGTGCATATTATTTTACTGGTAATATTTCAACAAATATGTTGTGATTCATTTATAATCTCTTACATTTCCTGATAAAACATTTTTATAACATTACCAAGAAAGATGGGTTTTAAACATCAAATTTATTATGCTATTATTGAGTATTACACACTTTTTTAAAATTAGTAAGCTATTCCTAAAAACAATTTTCATTCTAATCTTTCATTTTCTCTCATTGTTTACTACAGCACAAGCCTTGATACAAAACAGGCTCAGCAGATAAAATTTCTCAATGGTTTTATTAAATCTGCTTAAATAAAAGCAGTCAAGGGCAGATACATTCTAAGGCTAGAGGCAAGGACATGCTTGTAAATGTATTGCCACTAAACAAACTGAACCATATAGTTCAACCTCATTTTACTCACATACATAATAATTCCATAGATTTAAAGTATAAGAAATACAAATTTGGCACCCGGCGCAATAAAGTAGTGGTTAAAGTCCTCACCTTTGAAAGTGCCAGCATCCCATATAGGTGCCGGTTCTAATCAAGGCATCCCTACTTCTCATCCAGCTCTCCGCTTGTGGCCTGGGAAAGCAGTCCAGTATGGCTCAAAGCCTTGGCACTCTGCACCAGCATAGGAAACCTGGAAGAAGCTCTTGGCTCCTGGCTTCAGATCAACTCAGTTCCAGCTGTTGCGACCACTAGAGGAGTGAACCATCAGACAGAAGAACTTCCTCTCTGTCTCTCCTCCTCTCTATATATCTGCCTTTCCAATAAAAATAAATAAATCTTTAAGAAAAAATATATATACACACACAATTGTGTGATAATATTAGCATTATACCTTATTTAGGACAAGAAAAAAAAACGTTTTATTTCTAAGCCAAGAACTTTTCAGAGATATTTTGTAGACTTGGGAATTCTATTTCTCAAACTGAATATACATCAGCTAAATTAAGATATATTTTGATTCCTAAAAACAGAAGAAATTTTACAGGCTTGATCTTCAGAATTCTATTTTCTCTCTACTCAGTAATTGTTTATGTGGTTTTGAGAAGATAATTCAAAACAAATAACTTAGTACATTAAATACATTTTTACAAGAAGCCAGTTAGGAAAAGCAAACCAAGAAAATCAAATTTATCAGTTGACAATTAAATAAAATATTATTTCTGTTTTTTACATAATACAAATTAATATTGAATCAATAAATATTGAACTTCTAACATATGCTTTCCTAATAAACATTTAAAATATTTGTTGTTGTTGTTGGTTTTTCTACTTGTATCTTTCAGTTCTAGTATGCAATAATGCCCTTGAGACCGAGGTGGACAGTTCTGATGCATAATGTATATTAGTGTTGGTGTTTTGTAGAATATTTGAACTACCATATACTTATCTACATTATTTTTTCTAAACCAAGAATGACAAGACAATTGCTGATTTGAGAAAATATGTTATGAATGAATAGAATATTATTTTATGAGTAGGCCTGGTTAATCATTACAAAATGGTTTGAGTGAAGATTTTTAGGAAAGAATTGACTTATTCAGTTAGGAATTACTGCCCAAGACATTGGTTTCCTGATGTTATTCAGATTAGAATAAAGCACTAACCTATTTTCCAATCAGTTCTCTCAAGTGTTAACAGCTTAACAGAGGGGATGAGTATCATCCAAACTCAACCTTTCCATTGCATCAGTTAACTTAGAAAAGGGAATTATATCACAACTCTTAAGAAGCTAAAAGAAGAAAGAAATTGACTTGGCTTTTAATCAAATGAGCCATCCTCTGAACTCTTGCTATCTGTGCTTGTGTTTTTTTTTTTTTTTTATATTCTGCTTGTATAACAGCAAAAATTGCAAAACAAAAAATCTGTAGAACAGTCAAATGCAAAAGTCACCCTCATTAGCTTTTTTTTTTTTCCATCAAAACATCAAACCCTTCTCTCTTCTAATTGATCTACACTTGGGGTAAAGTATTAGGAAACATGCTCATGTCGTGCTTTCAAATCCACTTCTACCAAAATAAATGTGATTTCTTTTTCACTCTGATGTTAAGTTTGAATTATTCATAGGTGTAGGAGGAATATGAGTGACATTACAGAATTCCAAAGACAAAAAAAAATACTGTATCCTATAATGTGCTGCTAATATCAATTTATCCAAGTGGACAGTCAACCACATGAGGAAAACCACTTCTTTGAAGTTCTCTAACAACATTTTGCACTGATTAAGGATTGGTTATTAATATAAAATGGGCTACAGGTGTTTTAAGCATCCACCACATACTACTGAGTTTTTCTAGCAAGCATCACCTACAGAAACTCCAGATTAAGCACCTTTGACTCCACATGTGTGCCCCTGGGTTGCAGAATTTCCAGAAACTAGTGATATTCTACAACTGTCCCTTTATCATTAACTTATGTGAAAACTTCAAATCGCCCCTCACATTGGTCTGCGATATTCCTATCACATCAGGCCATCATCCTCTTTTTCGGAGTATTTGCAAGCAGCTCAAGGTTGATTCAACCCTGGTACTCAGCTCAGGAAAAACCCAAAGGCTGTCCATCTGCTGCCTCCTGTCCTTACCCTGCTCTCTGCTCCAGCCAGCCTGCAGCCTCGCACAAGGGAGACAGGCAGCAGATGCTTCTCATACACAGGGACAGCACCTCTCAAATGCTCTTACAGGTGGGGGGGCATGAGTTAGATTGACATATTTTCTTTGGTTTTATTCTCATTGATCACAGATCATGTTTTGTATAAAATATAATAAATAACCAACTTACTAGAAAATGAAAAGATATTTTAATGACCATACCAATATTTTTCTTATTTGTTATTATTAGATACAACATTCTCAAATGGCTATTCTTGATTTCCAGTTTCTCTTTTTTCTTATGGCACATTTTTGGGATTGCACTTGGATGATATTGTTCTAAGAGACACATACTGGGCATTACCGTGAGATGAGAGATAAGCAGGATGAGAAGCGTTGAACTCAGAGGTGAGGTAATAATGACAGCTGTTTTACCCCCGTGCTTTGTGAACACTTTGAATTCCTGGTTTCTACTTCATGGTGGCATGTCTGACTTTCCCAAATGCTTCGTACTGTGATGATTGTGAAAACCACTTGTTCACATTTTTTTTTTCTTATTGTCCAATAAATTCAACAGTTTCTTGGGCAGACCTTCTCTGGTCTGAAGGTAGAGCTGGCAGAATATCATCCCAATCAATTGAAAGCGGCAACACAACATCAACAACAATTTACAACATTATGGAATTAATTGACATGGTGTTGAGTAATCAATATGTTAACAAAGGCAAGTTCTTAACCACATCCTCTGACTGCTTAAAATCCTCACCTTGAATGTGCCAGCATCCCATATGGGCGCCGGTTCTAATCCCGGCAGCTCCACTTCCCATCCAGCTCCCTGCTTCTGGCCTGGAAAAGCAGTCCAGGACGGCACACAGCTTCGGACCCTGTACCCATGTGGGAATCCCAGAAGAAGTTCCTGGCTCCTGGCTTCGGATTGGCTTGGCTCCAGCTGTTGCGGCTGTTTGGGAGTGAATTATCTGACAGAAGATCTTCCTCTCTGTCTCTCCTCCTCTCTGTATATCTGCCTTTCCAATAAAAACAAAGAAATCTTAAATAAATAAATAAATAAATAAATAAAAGAAATACCTAATTCCCAATAGACCCATTCTGTATTTGAAGCAGGCAATAAAAGTCTCTATATTCAAAGAATTTCTACTGTGTTTGTTTCTGATTTGTTTTATTTTTTTTAATGTTGTTTTATTTTATTTTATTTTATTTTATTGTTTGCTTAATGCAGAGGCCAGGTCTTGTGCCCATGCAGACATTTGCTATGATTCTGGAATTGCCTTTGCAACTATTTTCTCAGGAATGCCACTTAATTATTGATTTCTAAAGCTGTGCTAATATATTATAATAACTTACAGACATTTTGTTTTTACCTACACATTCTCCTACATTTATTTATTAAACTTTACTACAAAGTCCCATATGGCATGCACATCTGTTGATTATCAAAAGTGCTGTCACAAAATGATTGAAATATGCAAATTGATAATTTTTATTTTACCTTTGTGGTTTAATAGTGAAAATTTTCAGCTTCATTTGTTACCTTGTCATTGCAATGTCTTAGTCAAAACTATTTTGTAATTATCATGAAGATAAGATTCTGCCTTTAACCATGGGCTTGATGGCCAAAGCATTGTGAGGAGAGTCTCAGGTTTGTACCTTGTGTCATCTACATCTTGACATTTATTGTTATTCTGCTACCATAATGAGAACCATATTTTACTTTTTTCTTCCCTTCTGTCTGAAGGGAATCCAAGGGTCCTAATTATTAAGCTGTGTGCAATTGGAGATCAGAATGCAAGAAATGGTCTGACTCCTTTGTGCAAAATAATTTCTATGGTTATGCATAATCGGATCATCTTGATCACTGCTAAAAGCAAAACAAAAACAACACACACACACACACACACACACACACACACACCCTGAATTTTGGATTGACAAAGACACTGGGGATGTATTCTTGAAATTATCAGGCTCCGGACTATGAGCAAAATGTTGTCTCTTCTGTTTGTATGTCACCTAATATTAAGCATTCTGTAGTGCAAGCAAAAAAATTGACTTGGGGGGTCATTGGCACAGTGAATTAGCTGATAACTATGCCATCTGTGATGCTGACACAGTGTATGAGTGCAACTTTGAGGTGTACCTGCTCCACTTTCAATCCAGCTCATTACTAATGTGCCTGGGAAAGAATTGGAGGATAGCCCAAATGCTTGGGCTCCTGCACCCATTTGGAAATCCAGAGGGGTTTCCTGGTTTTTGTTTAGGACCAGCTCAGCTCCTACCGCTGAGAACTTGTGGGAAGTGAACCAGCAGATGGAAGATGTCTCTTTTACTCTATTTCTTTTTCAACCCCTTTTCTCTAAACCTCATTCTCTCTCTTCATCTCTATATTACCTTCCAATAAATACATCAATAAATAAGACTATGATAGAACCATAGTCATGCTACAATGTTAAATAGTCCATAATTACCAGAGTAGTCAAATTAATGATAAAATCACTTAAGGGATGTTATCATTGCCTCTCAGCCAATCCATGCTTCTGTTGGTGGGACAAGCTGAGATTCCAGCCCCTTGGTTTTCAAATGTTAAAGAAATCGTAAACTGTCATGGTGTTGTCTTAAAATGAAGATATGTAGATCCCATTTCCCAAAAACTCTGACTTAGTCACTTTTCAATAGAGCCTGGCAGATTAAACCTGTGCTACCCTACTGTGGGAACACAGAATTACAAGCAAAAACAAACAAAAATTGCAGTAAAGAAATTGAATAAGAGTTATGAAGGAACTCAATATAACATTATAATATTTATAAAACATTAGATGAAATTGAAGGTTCGGAGAGGAAAGGTCATGCTTTATGGGACACAAAAAAAGTATTTTTTTGTTTGTTTGTTTGTTTGTTTTCCCTCTTTTTGTCCCATTTAAATAGATTTCTCAAGAAATTGCTTTAGTGTATTTCTTTGGAAATAAATGCTTACTTAGCTGAATCCCTAAGTGATTTAGAAATACAAACCTTCCTCAGAAGAAAAAAAATGAGAAAAATCTTTTGGGGAAAATTGTTATTTTGAGTGGTAACTTTAGAAAAAATTGCTCAAACCACAGTAGAAGTAACAGAAACTGAATTGGTTTTTAAACAACACATTGGCTGTGAGCATAAATCGCCAGTGCAACGGGTGGCAATGTTGAAAAGGTGTAACTGAGTATAGCATTTATCAAGTCAGGCAGTTTTCTTCAAGGCTTGAACAAACCTGTGGAGCTTTTCTATTAATTTTGTCTGAATATTCTGAGAAGTAGATTCAGAAGTACACAAAGTTGCTACCCAAATCTGCTGACACCATCACATCAGGTTTTTGCAAACAGCAATTACCAACAGATCCTTTCTGTTTACAGAATAAGAAATTCTTCAGAAAAAAAAAATACATTGTCCCAGCTCGTCCTTTTCTACTTCCCTGACTAGCAAATGTACTAACATTTTAACAAAGACAGCAAATGCTACAGTGAAGCAATATTTTAAAGAGATTGTACAGTAAACTAAGTGACTATTCTTATTCAATTTGTTATTTCAAGTATCATAGCTTTTGAAAAACACCTTGAAGGCAATGGCAATGTTATTATGTTCTGTTTTTTTTCACTTCTGACCATCTTAGCTCCCAGAACATCAAACAGTTTCCAACACCTGGGATGTGCTGAATAAATATTTGTTGAATAAAAAAGTAAACAAAACTCAGAGTTTATAAATTAAATTGAAAATCAACTCAAGGTTCTGCTCACGCATTTTTGAGCAGATATTTTCTCTATATTGAAACACCTTGCTTTTATTTAAAGGCCAAACCCACCATCTGTGTATCTCCACTTCTTTCACTCCCAATGCATCACTCGTGTTAATTTATCAATCTTCTCCAATGGATTATACATTTAGTATACATAAGGGGTATACAAGATATAACATATGAGTTACATATCTCATGGAGAAAAAAGCAGTATAAGAAAGCATTATGATTAAGGAAAAGCACAAATAGTTCTTCCTAACTTCATTTTCTAGTTATACCTTAATTTATCTTTCTCTTGATGAAAGCCATTGCGTGCATTTTCAGGTTTATTCCATATCTATTTATTCTCTGTTGAACATTTCCTAATCAGATATCCTACCATTACAAGTTCACTAAATGCATTTCTGTTAAGATAAACAGACATGTACATGTTACTAAATCAAATATTCTAGCTCCATCTTATCTGACTCACCAAAGAAACATTTGACAAAACGGATTACCTTTTCCATCTTGTAACACTTTTCACTTGTCCCCTAATATCAAAAAACTTCTGCATCGCACCCATCAGAATTTCTTCTCAACCATCACTTATTATTTTTGCAATTCTGAAACATTAGGTGTAAAATAACCCAGGTGTCAGTCCTTGGGTCTCTTTTCTTTAACAGCATTCAGTCTTTCACATTTTCATGTTTTCCCAGCTTTTACCACCATGGATGTCATCCATATTTTTTTTTTTCCACTTAGGACATTATTCTTCCCCATGACTTCCAGGCTACCTGGCCACAGTACTAATTAAGGTGTCTATGTTGAGCTAAACTTTTACTTTCCCAAGGCTATCTTAGGCCTTGGTTTACAAAATCCTGTATGTAAATACTCAGGGCAGGTCCAGAAGCTTGCCACTTGTATCTTAAGGTTTCCCTATCTGTAGAAGTCCTTTTATTTATTCATCCAGCCTCAGCAAGAAGGAATTATTGGGGGCAGGGAGAAATGGGGTGCTGGCTCAGTAAGCTAACCCTCTACCATGTGGCACCACCATTGTGGCCATCGGTTCCAGATCCTGCTCCCTGCTTATGGAATCAAAAAGACAGAGTGTGGGTGTAATATTTGGGTCCCTGCAGTCACATGGGAGGAAGGAAAGAAGGTACTGGGGTCCAAGTTTCAGATCAGCTCATTTCTGACCATTGCAGCCATCTGGGGAGTGATGAACGCAAATGGAAAATATCTCTCATTCTTACCCTTCTCTCTGTATAAAATTTGCCTTCCAAAGAAAACTGAGTAAATCTTTATTTTTTAAAAAAGGAATATGTAAGATCCATATGGTTTTTAGAATTTTATAAATCACAGGAGGAATATTTTTGAAAAATATTTGAAAAGTTTGGCTAACGGGCTAGAGTAAGATCATGCAGAATTATCTTTTATAGAAGCATGGGAAGCATAAAACTACACCTATTTTTAAATCAGTTATAGTTTTCTCAGTATAGAGGTTGCTTTCTCATAGCTGTTTTGGCTATAAGCAACATTTCTTTGTGTCAATTTCATTTACAAATGGGTATCACTGATACACTTATGGAAATACAAACTTAACTTATTGAATTTTCCCCAACAAAGTATACATATGCCCTAAATGTAGGGAAATGCCTAGTTTTTTCTTTTTCTTTTCTTTTCTTCTTTCTTTCTTTCTTTCTTTCTTTCTTTCTTTCTTTCTTTCTTTCTTTCTTTCTTTCTTTCTTTCCTTCTTTCTTTGTATCTAGGCAATTGTTACATTGGTGCGAGAAAAGCAGCCAGTAGCTGGCAGGAATTCTGCACATTGTTAATTCCAATTTTGTGTTAACTATACCAGTATGCCAACATAGCTGCTTATCCTTTTTGTTTTATTTTTTCTCTCCCTCTCTTTTAAGATAAGGGGGTAAGGTGGAGAATGCCAGTCAGGGGCATGCTCCCTGGCACTTTGGTGGGATTCCCTCAGATTCCCCAGGGAAGAGGGTCTGGGTATGTTTGGGTGTAGACACAGCTGAGGGTATGTTTTACAGGGGAGGAATGGCTTCTATGATTTTCCATGGAGTGGGTCACTGTACGGACAAGTAGGTGAGGGAGCCAAAAGAAAGTGGTTTAGAATGGGGGAAATGGAGGGCATTTCTGGGTCAAGCCAAGGCACATACGTACCTGGAAGAACTAAGCTGGGCTAAATAGCATTGCCCGCTGCTCATTGGCACATGCAAAAGCTAGGGCTTCATAGGGGAGGGATGTCTGGCTGGACTAGACTGCCCAATCCACTTGTGAGTTTTAGAGCATGAGGTGAGCCACTTCAGGCTGAGCAGCAGCACACACCAGGACATGAGATAACTGAATCTGTGAACAGATTCCATAGAATTGTGGACTCATCTCTGTGGGACCGTCACACCTGCTAGTTTATGTGGAAAGCTAGAAGTGGTGATGGAACAAGCCAGGCTGGACCACAGAACTCACATGACAGGCACTCACTTGACACTCATGGGAGCTGGGGCTGAGAGGAGACCTGGTAAGCACATGTCAGCACATGCGAGGGCCAGGGCTGACAGGAGATCATGTCTTGAGAGATCCTAGGCTTGAACCAGGCCTTATAGAGGAACTTGGAGAACTTCCCCTAAAAAGCTTAGCTTCTGATTGGGAGCACAGGATCTGGGGAAGGGAGTAGGCCAGATCAGCATGTCTGAAGCACTGGTCGATGTTTATATGGGATGAGAACCAGGACAAAGTGTGGGATGCACCTGGTTGGGATAGGCTGTAAATACCTGCCAAGGTAGCTCATACTGAGCTAGATGGAGACAAGTACCACCAAATTGCAAAACCCAAGTTTGGGTATGCCTCTGTGGACTTGCCTACATGCTGCAACCTCCATGCCAAAGGGCCCCACATCCCCAAAGAGGCTATTAGAAGACCAGGTTGACCAGGATGGGAATATCTGTAGCAACCATTTGCATGTGTGTGACTGAGTCTTGAAGCAGGCCACATTGGATTAGGCTCCAGAACCCACTAATGTTCATGAAAATCAAAATCAATATAGAACAAGTTGGCCTGATCCATTGCACTTGCTGGGTCACATAGGAGCAAAGTCTGGGAGTGAGCCAGGTTACACTAGTCTGAATCCCCCACCAGTGCAAGTCAGGACTGGGAGCCAGCCATGATAGTCTGTCACCAGCTCCTCCTGGCACACATGAGATAAATCTTTAGGAGTAGGCCTGTTAAGGGAAACTTGGGGAACTCCCTGCCTGGCTGCAGCCCCTATTTCTGAGTTTGAAAGTTGGGACTGGGAGTAGGCCAGACGAGGGGGTGTGGCAGATTTGTTGGTGTATGTATAAGCTGGATCTGGGGGTGAGCCTGGCAGGATCAGTCCATAGCAAATGCTTGTATGAGTGAAAGACAGGATGGACATAGGTCACATAGGACTGGACCACACCACTTGCCAGTTCACATGAGAGCTGGGCAAGGGACATGTTGGGCTGAGCTGTTGCACTCACCTTAAAAGCTTTGGACTGGGGTTGGGCCTGACTGTGCTAGGCTGAAGCATTGTATTGCAAGTATAGAATCTGAGTTCTAGTCATGTCAGGCAAGACAGTGATAGGCACAAACTCCTGGTATCATGCCTGGTATAGGAACTGTGAGCACTCCCCTGCTATTTCGTATCTACTTCAATACTACCACTGGAGTGGATCAAGCAGCACCTTTTGTGTATATGAGGGCTGAGTCTGCAGGCAGAGAAGGCTGAGCTAAGCCACAGTGATTCTTATCAAGTATAATCAGTTCATCTCATTCTACCTCAGATGTTTCTCATAATTTCTTTGTCACTCAGTGCATACACCTTTGGGTATGTACAAGAGATGGATGGGATGTGCACTGGGCTGGACTAGGCAGCAGCAGAGAATGGCATCTACAAAAATCAGGACTTGGGCTTAACTTTGAGGAGATTATTAAGGGTCATACCAACTAGGCTGAAGCACACACTGGTATGTGTGATGACTGGGGCTGTGATGGATTGACTGGGCTGGGCAATAGTCCCTGTCAGTTTGTTTGAGATATGAGGTTTGGGCAGCACTGTCCAGGCAGCTACCTCCACTGGTATGTGCATTGGCTGGCACAGGTAGCACACTGAACCTGACCCTGCACTGAACCTTGCATACAAGAGTCAAGTTGGAGGTACCATACACAAGGATTCTGGAGGGCTCCCCAACAAGATGGCTGGACTCAAACACCGACCACAGGGAAAATTATAGATGTGTGATCTGATTTTGGAATGCATCTGTTAGGACTGGGCCTCTGAGGCTGCTGATGTCTGTGCAGTGCAGAGAATACCCAGATGCACAGTGGGGACATGGCAGCTGGCTCATCTAGGCCAGCAGGGGACTGCTTGTCAGAGGATGGAGAGCAGAATAATTTGGACAATTCTTCTTGCCAAAGTTTGAAGTAGTTTCCTGGATCTCTGAAGACACCAAAGTGGATTTTGTCAACCTATAGACATTGGGAAGGCTTAATTAACCCTGGAAAAATGAAAGACACTTCTGTCAAATCCACTCAGGACATCCTCAGCACAGTCATCCATACCCTGGGGTTTTTTAAAGACTTTATTTTTTCTTGCAAAGTCAGATGTACAGAGAGGAGAATAGATAAAGTGGAAGAATTTCCATCCAATGAATCACTCCCCAAGTGACTGCAACAGCCAGTACTGTGTTGATCCAAAGCTAAGATCCAGGAGCCTCTTTCTGGCCTCCTACACGGGTGCAGGGACCCAAGGCTTTGGGCCATCCTCGATTGCTTTCCCAGGCCACAGGCAGGGATTGGATGGGAAGCGGGGCTGCCAGGATTAGAACCGGCACCCAGATGGGATCCTGGTGCATTCAATCAAGGACTTTAACTGCTAGGCCATCGTGTCAGGCCCTCTGCCAGAGTTTTAATGTTTCTGGGTACATTCAATGTGAACTGTTGAAGACAAAATCTGATCCAGAACATTCATGATGAAGCCATCACACCCATTTTTTTTTGTTGTTTTTGTTGGATGTATCTTGGAGTAAAAGAGTGTTCCAGCTGCTGATATAAAACTCTACATTCTTCTTGCAGCACAACAGTGATGCTATAGTAGTGAGCTTCCATAGAAACAAAAGCGTATTATTAAATGTGGGTTTCATTAGCCTCTGGGTACAGATATTATGAGCCATTGTTGCCAGAAAACATGATGCATTTGACAATAGTGTTGAAAACCAAGTCATGCTGTATATACTCTAGCATTGGCATTTTTCTTGTGATGCATAAACCTGGCCTTGAGCCATGTCTGTACAGTAGAATTCTGCCTGATTGAACAGTTCACTTGGTGTGATTTGTTGTGACCTGTCTGCAAAATTCTTTAGCAGTGAATGCCTTGATGAGACAAAGCCAATTGGATCAGCCAATTCATTGCTGCTGTCACTTACTATAGCTATGACCTCAAATAAAGTAATAGGTTAAATCTAAGCGCTACTCCTGGGTTATGACTCAAACAATAGCACTGGATACTTCCATTAGTCTCTGATCAAATTGAGAACACACTTCTCAGACATTTCTTCACTAAAAACATTACTGGGATGCTGCGTCATTTGATTGACAGTAATTGCTTCCATATGCTTCCAATTATATAATTAGTAATTTCTACCACATATGCTACTGATTATATATAAAAAAGGTAGACTGTCTTCAAGCTCCCATTAAGAACCGTTACTGAAATGTCATTTGGTGTTTGCTTGAGAATTTTTCCTTTAGTTGCCATTCAAACTTGGAATATAGCAGTTTTTTTTTTAATGAACTAATTATTTTTTTTCTTATTTTAATCTGTTTTCATTTAACACGAAGTTGCTAAAATTAGCAATGAAAAGAAATGGCAAAAAGAACTAAAGTAAAGCAATTTTGACATCTATTTTGTAATCTATAGCACGAAAGTCACACTTCTTTTTCTTTTAACTATGGGAGATGGCTAGGGAATACTCTAAATCTTGGTTTTTTTTAAGAATTTATGTGTTATTCTTTAATTAGAAACATCACATATAAAGTATTAAACATATAGATTGTAGTAGGAAAAAAAAAGACAAGCTAGGCACCATACAGATGACACCAATGTATACTAATATACGGTACAGATTATGATAAAATTATTTGCAACAGACAATTACCCATAAAAGTTCACTTCTAACTCAGGTTTCTCTGAACATTCTCTGCCACTAGGCTTTGGCTTTGGTGTCTCCATGTTTCTCTTTGCAATGTCCAATTTACTAATAATCCTATTAAGCCAGTTTAAATGGACGGTCCTATCCTACATTTCTGATTACACTCCATATGTAAGCAAGTCTTTCATCCCCCAGCAATCCACAGGTGGCAACTGATTTCACTGGTCCAAATCTACTAAGAATATTTTATCTTTGCTAAGCCTGAATCTTCCCTTGTCTGTAATGTTATTTCTTGGTTATATTTCATGTACTGCCCCAAACACTGCTTGTTAACTACATATTGTCAATTATCTTTGTTGTATTAAAATTTAGGCAAATTCCTAATGTTACAATACTTTGTTGCAGGATCTCTGTTTAAAACCTAGTATGTTAGACTCATCAAATAATGCCGGCTTCACTGATCATTAATAAGTTTTATGATGTTTTCTTTAATATATAAATATATGTCTGTATTAGATAAAGATTGAATTAGCTTTATGGGAAAAAAAGCACAATGATTCAAAAAGTAATTTTCTTCATGAAGGGCAGATACAATTTCATCTGGTTTATAAGGAAGTAAATGAAAGCTGTCTCTCAGAGGGAATAGCAGATACATTGGTGATTCAATTCTCTAAAAATGAAACTGGGTTTTTGTGTTCAGCTTAAAATCTAACATGTTATTCAAACAAAATTATGACTGTCCTCTTGAAAAACATTGAATTTTACAATTGACATCTAAAAGCAATGGCTAGTACAGCTTATTGATTGTCAGGAACACCTGGAAACAGTGACAAAGATCCTTTCTGATTTTACTGTTTCAACTTTTTTTCTTTCTATCATCCACGTTCATGATTTTAGCAGAAAATAAACATTAATTTTGATACAAACATTTTCCAATTGCAATTAATATTTTCTATCACTATCTGATTCATAGATCTGTCAGTAATTTATGTTGGATTAATTTATAACACAGCTATATATTCTTTACATTCTTTTTGGCAAATTCTTTGCCAAACCCTAGGAGGAAGTGGGATTCCATACATTGAGAACCTTGAATCATACTGTCCTTTGATACACATTCATGAAAATAATAAATGACTCATCCATGCCCAAAGAACAATGTTTTCCAATACTGATTGAATGCTGATTCAGAATGTTATAGAAAAAAAATAAGTTAATTGAGCATTTTATTAAATAGATTATAAAATATTTTGGATCATACTCACATTTTTGTTGTTGTCCTCCAAGCACAATGTTTCACAATTGAACTTTCAACTACAACCCTTCAAAGATTTCATGAGTTCTCTCCCCTATGCCATGGAAGCTCTTTTTTTTTTTTTTTAGATTTATTTATTTTGTATTGCAAAGTGAGATATAGAGAGAGGGGGAGACACACAGACAGGAGGATCTTCCATCCAATGATTCACTCCCCAAGTGACCAGAATGGCCGATGCTGTGCTGATCCGGAACCAGGAGACAGAAGCTCTTTTGGGTCTCCCATTGGGTCCAGGGCCCCAAGGCTTTAGACCATTCTAGACTGCTTTACCAGGTCACAGGCAGGGAGCTGGATGGGAAGCAGGGCTACTGGGAATAGAACCAGCGCCTATATGCGATCCTGGTGCCTTCAAGGTGAGGACTTTAGCTGCTAGGCCATGGTGCCAAGCCCGCCACAGAAGTTGTTAAGAGACCTGTATCATGGTCTTATATTATCCTTAAATTATCTGCTCAGCATACTGTCAATGAGGGAAATATTGACACGCAAACCTCATTCAAACCAAACAACAAAGACTCCACAATTTCCTTCTCTCAAAACAAATTTCTTGCTAATCTTGCAAAAAGGGAAAGAAGGAAGTATTACTACCTTCTTAGAATTGTACCTATGAAATGCAAGAAATCTGTTTTAAATAAATGAACATGTAAATAATTTAAAAAATAATTGTGTTAGCTGAAATATTTTCTCATAAATTTCTTACCTAATTGGTATGAGTAAATAAGCCTGTGCAATTTTAACTGTTAGGTTTTCTACACCGTTGCTCATGTTTTGTACAATCCATATTAAATAAATTAGTTCAATGTCACTTTTGGAAGACATTAATAATAATGATGATAATTAGTAACAAAAAATGAAGTTCTTAGTATAGGTAGTGAATATTAAATCATCATTTGTATTTATATTACTTGGACAAGGGCTATTTGTCTCACAGTCTGTAAGACCAAGAGAGTGAACTTCTGTATGCAAACGGAATGTTTACATGAAGCAGGAAGACATTACATGCTGAACAGGAAAAGACAGGATTTCTGACTCAGCCTGTTGGACACACATACCTGCTGTCTTAAAAATAAATAAATATGGACATATTTTAAACATAGAGGAGAAAAACTTACAAAGAGAAGGAAAGAACTGGAGAATAATCACACAGTAGAGATAATAGACTGTTAAAAACAAATTACAGATGATAATGACAATTAGTAGATATTATGATAACAGAATATTCCCTGATTAAACTTCAAAATTTAACTCATGCAGATATTGAAGGCATAATTTTCCCAAATAACCTTTGCTCATTTTTTAGTACTTATTATTATTAAAAGAGCAGATTTCACGCATCTCATGGGCACAGAGCTAAGAAGGTAATAATGCCTTTCCCTCACCCTCTTTCCTTCAAACCCGCTTCCTTTCCTTCTTTTTTTCCTTTAACTTTTACAACAACGTAAATTCAACTTACTTTAGAAACACAGGTTTAATCCACTATTAACAATGTTCAGCAAGTAAAATGTAAAAAAAAAATGCTTTGAATGAGTAGACAAGCACTAAAAGCAAAATAATCAAATCGTAAGATGCCAATTTCATTACTATTTATTTTTTATTCTGTATTAAGTTTCATATGTCAGAGAAAGGAAGGCGATTCTTTTTTTGGTATTGGATTGTTTTGCAAAGCATGAAATCCTATTTTTGAAAGAAAATGTATGCAAAGCTTTTTGTTTCATTTCAAAGTGCTAACTACATAGAATCACCATTGACCAAATCTTAATACATTTAAATGACAGATTTTTGTTACTGAAACATTTCTTTTTAAAGTGAACATAAAATTTTGAGTTTTAAACCATGTAGATTGTACTAATTATTATAAAGCTGTTTTCAATGGTTAAAGTTAAGAGATTGATATCTAAAAATGTTGTTTCATATGTAACCAATGAACAGCCTGGGATGGAAAATCTGTGAAAATTTTCTGAAGATAGAGTACAAAATAATACATCCAGTCCTAAAAATTCTATATTCCGGTTACAACTTCTGACATTTTACCCAGAGTGTGAAAGAATATGAAATATGCACAAACTTACATGAGCGTTATTTTGTCCAGAAGAAATAAGTCATCCTCAGTTGGCCAAGAAGTAGAGACGAGCACAGTGGCTGTGGGTCATGTATTCTGCTAACATCAGTTGCCCTCGGGAACCTGGATATGTTTCTCTGAAGAAGCACAAGAGTCTAGGCTAAAACAATTGGTAATTTGTCCCTCATATTTAACAGGTTTGTTTTCTGTGTTTAAATGCAAAGAAAATACAATTCCTTTTGTCTTGTTTTTGTACAGTATCTTTCACTTGCCGTGGTCATATGTATTCTGGTTTTACTGCTGTATTTATCATGTCTCACATTACTGGACTGTATTGATTAGGTAATACCAAAATGAACATAGTATTATGTTCACGGATCAAAATAAATTGAATTGGACAAATATTATACTCGTTGAAACATTACTCATTCCTAAAGTAAATGAGGCTGCCCAAGGACGAGGACTATTTTCCAATAAAAAGGTTCATTTATGTTAAATATTTTGAATTGAATACTGTGCTTGCTGACTATAATAGCAAAATTGAACAAGCTGTAATAAGAATAAATTCCTGAACTGTATCTTATAAGGTGGAATGGAGAGAACAATTGATTAATATCAAATTCTGAATACATATCTTTCATTTTTCCCTTTATTTCATCTTTCTGTCTACTTGGAGGAGAGTTCTAAGCAGTAACATCAAATTATAGATCTTGAATTCCTTTAGTCTTAAGACACTTGGAAAGAATTACAATTTTGTCGTCATTCTAAAGCTCTCATTTTAACAATAATTTAAGAGACATGTAAATCAAAAAGTTCCTTTTTTCACATTGTTATCAGAATTAACACTTAAAATGCTTCAACTATATTACACCAGAAAAGACATTTATCTCAACTCAAAACTCTACTATTGACATTCATTGTATTATAAATAATATAATTGATTACTTTCAATTTCATATGTTTTATAAATCTCTAATCAACTACTTTTATCAGTTACTTCCACAAACCAAAGCTTATTAAGCAAAAACCTGAGTATAAGTTGTAGGAGATAATCTCATCAATTGTAGTATAATTGTTAATGGGGTTGAAGATAAATATTTATATGTTTATGTGTATGTGTGTGTGTATGAGCTCTTGTGTGCTTGTGTGTACTATAAAGACATTTGGAAATAAAGAGAAAAATAACCTGTAAATTACAATGGAAGAAACATTATAATTCAAAATTTAAGTAATTTCAGTTTGTACATGTGAAAAAACGAGTCACAAAGCATGACGCATGGAATCCTACCCGGTTTGCTACTGTGTAGTGGTTTGCAGTAGTTATTGGATTTCACCAATAAATAGAGACCTGATTGCAGGCACTATGCTGTGAACATTAAGGAGGCTTGTGGCTAAGAAATGTCCTCCCTTCCTAACATAAAAAGAATATGGGACTACAGAGTACTTTGAGAACAGAATGACAAAAAATAAAAGGAACAAAGCCTGAAGTTAGTGAAGAATCTCTCACAAAGAAGTTGTTATGACTACATCAGGGTGACCGCCATTGTTCACAGTTTAGTAGTCCCTGATGCTTCTACAGTATCCGATCATGATTTCAGTTTTTCTATATATTGCTTCTTGGCCTTCTGGCTAAGATCAAGTGTAGTTTTTCTGTAAGTTACTTAATGTCTTCAAATGTGTTCTTGCAAATTAGGAGTATGAATTAAGAAACCAAGTGGGATATGTTCTATTGATACATGTGCATATCCACTTCTCTATGAATGGTTATAATAAATGTTCAGTGCATTACAACTTCTGTGCTGTCTATGCTACTATTTCTCTGAAAAAACTGACCCATTTTTGGTTGTTTTATTTGGTCATTTCAGAAAGCCACTTAGATAGAGTTGTACAATATGTGGATTTGGTATATGTCCCCCATGTATTTAACAAAATACATGTTGAAGTATGCATTAATAGTCCATTCCTTTTTCATGCTAACAGCTGGTCTAGTGCATGGATATATCAAATTCTGTCTATCCCATCAATGGTTAAAAGAAAACTGTGGGGCCCTGCTGATAGCCAGTGGCTAAGGTCCTCACACTGCATGGGCCAGTATGGGCGTCGGTTCAGTTATTATCCCGGGAGCCCCACTTTCCATACACCTCCCTCCTTGTGGCATGGCAAAGCGTTAGAGAATGATGCAAAGCCTTAGACCCTGACACGCGTGGGAGACAGGAAGAAGCTGCTGACTTCAAATAGGTCCAACTCTGGCCCCTGAGGCTGCTTGGGGAGTGAATCAATGGACAGAAGATATTTCTCTCTGAGTCTCATTCTCTCTGTATATCTGACTCGTCAATAAAAACAAATAAGTCTTAAAAAAAAAAAAAGGAAAACTGTGTTTGTTTTCTTATGTTTTTCAGATTGCGGCAATTATTGGAAAACTATAATAAGCATTTTAGTTTAAACTCTGTGAAATACAGTAATGTAGCTGAAAAACATCCTTGAGCCATTTACTGAGTCATGTCCTAAGTATATATTTGGTATCTTAGAAAAAAAAATCCAATTTACTAAAGTAGCATTAAAATCTGATCTCCAATCAGTTAAAAAAAGAAAAAGAATTCTAGGAACTCAATGTCCTTTCAAGTATTTGCTATGATCCACCTTTGGTCTTAGTGATTTTAATAGAAATGACCTGATATTTCTGTGTAGCTGTTCACCTGTTTTTATATTTACCTTCACAGAAGGAAAGGGTGACCCACCCTCTACCCAGCACTGTTTTCTCAGTATCTGCAAGAATTTTTCATTATGCTTTTGGATTTTCTTTCTGCAGAATATTGCAATAAATTCTATCTGAAGGGAAATCATGCTTCTGAGGGTTGGCCTAACAATTAGGACATGCCCTAACCACCCACATCCCATATTAGAGTACTTGAGTTTGCCTCCCACTTCAACTCCAGATGCCGGCCTCCTGCTAAAGTGAAACCGGGAAGGCAAAGGTAATGGCCTGACTAGTTATGCCTGCCTTCCAGCTAAGATATTCGCATAGCTTTGTCTGCTTTCACTCTCTTTTATTGTCGTGTGTGTGTGTGTGTGTGTTTGCCTTTCATTCATATAAAATAAATTTTAAAAATAAGCAAAGTACACTACATTTAAAAACCCCTATGTTCTCACACTAATCTTAATAAGCTTAAGAATGAGATGACGTATTTGTCAGTATCTCCTCCCTGCTCTGCTTCACTTCTTCCAGTCTCCTCCTTCTCTGCTTCTCCCTCTCCCTCCACCTCTTCCTCTTCCCTCAATCCCTTTGTCTTCTCCTCTCTTCCAATTAAAATTGTAAAACAATATAAAATCATTAAAGTAAAAAAAGCTAGAGAATGGCAGAATTTGCTGTAAAAGAATAAGTGAAAAGTACAATGATGATAAATATAAATATATATATATATATACATATTCTGCATTTATTGTTACTGAGGATGTTTTTCCTTTAAATACTTTATTTTTCAAAAATAAAAGCATTTTCTGGTAAAATTACAGGTATTTGGACCACCAGCATTTCCGTAGTAGCTGGGTAGGGATTGGAAGCTCTTAATAAGGAAGCAACAGTCTTACTATTTCACATACATGGGCAAGTTACAGTTAAATGTTATACATTGACAAAGGGGTGATTTCATTTTTGTAGTGCTACAGTAGCCCTGAATTATTTAAAAATGCTTCATATTTCAAAAATATGTTTGATATTCCAAACAAAAAAAAAGAGAAATAGTTACAGAACTAAATATAATTGACAGAATAATAAGTGATATAATTATTTCATGTTCTGGACAATATTGCATAGTCTATGTTTAAATTTTTACCTTATAAAATTAAGAGAAATTGCATATTGATATTCTGATTTGTAATTCCCAATGAATTCCCCCACAATCTTAATATCTGACCACCTAAGTCCCTAAATAAATCTCCCTTATGATGTTTATTATTTATATTCTTTGATTTGATTTGGTTACTTTGATTTGTTTCTCATTTTCTCATTCACATTATACTATAATTGATGAGAGTGATCTAATATCAATATCTATTTACTTATTTCCTTATATAAATAAATGGCACAGAGCCTATCAGCTATATTTTCTTATTAAGACAATCCAGGACTTAAATAAAATGAATTAGCTTATATGTAATATATATTCGTTTTAGTGGCTATTCTTAATTATAATATTATCATTTCAGTCAGAATTTTAACAGTGATGATTCATGATCTCCTTTCCTTGTCCACCTTAAGGTAGATTATCCAGTCACAAAGAAGGGATCAGGCACCTTGATACTACATCTAACTTTTATGTGAACACTTTTTCTTACCTCTGACATGCTATGTATATTGTATGGCATAGGAGGAATCTCTGTTTTAAAGAAGCATATGGAGATTTTTTTTTGGAGGGTTGCATTTGATTACTTCAAGGTTCCAAGATTTTCTTGACAAAATAACAAGGTGTCCACAGTTTATAATCTTATTTTATGACTTTTTAACCTAACATAAAATAAAGACATTGAAATGCCACATATCAATATGTTAAGGATAAACTGTTAGTGTAGTAGACCAAGTTTTCTGCCATTGTTAAAGATCAAGGTGGGTAGGGGATACTGTCATCAATGTCCTTACACAACTCACAGAGCTTTGGCCTGTAAGAAGCTTAGATACAACGTGGAAAGAAAGATACCAAAAATGTGGAAATTTTCATAAAGATTGGTGATGGATATGTATCACTAGGGTGAAGTACACTTGTCCTTTTTTTCCATGTCCTCTTATCTTTATTGAGAGCTTTTTGCCTATGTCCTTTGCCAAAGCTGATTTACTTTATTTTTTTAACCTGTAGATGGAATTATCTCTTTCTATCTATTTTTCAAATAAGCAAATCAAATTTTTAAAAAATGGACATAATTGATGCAAATAACATGTCTTTTTCCCAAATCCAAAAACATTATTTCTAAATTTAAACAATGAGAAGGAGATGGATAATTAAGGAAATAAAACTGTGAAGAAAGTATACTTATTTTTGTGGGACTTACTAAGAAAGTTAATTCTACCTTTTCCCAACTATTTTCAAAATATCTACAGAGAAAAATCTTTTAGTTTGACTTATTCAAGGCTATCGGGTAATGAACTCATGGAGTTGGATCTCAAAACCCTCTTTCATTACATCTAGATGATAACATACATTCAAAACTCCAAAAATAGAATGTCATGGAATTAGATTCTGTACTCTAAACATTTAATTTCCAGTTTAAAATTGGAGTTAGTTTTTGAGTACAAGATAAAATTTGATTTCCATCGGTCTTTACCCAATTTGTATGAATTTCTTCATTCAAATTATTCAACTCCTTTAAGTGTTTTTACCCTTATATAGTATTCCACAGTATTTTGCTATCTCGTATAATCTAATAGCATTTATTATATGTATTGATACTAAAAATGTACTTTGAATCTTTATCATATTTTACGCAATGCTGTTTTATATAAAACAATTAAATTCAATGTAGGGAGAATTGATCAGTTGTAAATTTAAGCTTTCTGTCTGTCTTATTGTACAGAATACTTTTTTTCAACTTTTGAAGTGAATAGCATTTCTCATTTACCATTACAATGCTGAATAATTCAGTTTTTCTGATAGTGGACCATGGTCCAACTATTTAGATATGTTGTCATTCATGTAGGAATAAAGTTGAAGTTCCTGACTCCCTAGTCCTGGCTATTGCAAATGTTTGAATCATGATTCGTCAACTATTTTCTTTTCTTCCTTTTATTTTCTTCTCTTTTATTTTTCTTTCTTCTTTCTTCTTTCTTCAAACAGTGCCTGTATGGGATGTCAAGACCTAATACATGGGATTCATCTGTTTTGCCACCAAGCTGATCCTGCTAGTCCACGTTCAATAATAAAAGAATAAATATTTTTAAAAATCAGTTAATTAAAAAAATATGATAACTCTCCTTAATCTGACACATGAAATAAAGCATTTGTATTCAAAACTGATTTAAACTAACATGCACATAATACTTTATACAATAGTCACTGATATCAATTTTGTAACCATGCATACAATATATTTATATTTTACAAATACCTTTGAGAATGTGAATAACTGTTATTGCTTCATATACAGAACACGTCACATCAATTTACTTTTCTAAAATTTTTTTGGGAAATGGAAATTATCTTTTTCTTTTTATCTTGCCAAATGAATAACTGATTAAAAAGTACACATGTGCACCTAATTTTTCAGTGGAAAAGTACGAATATATTTGCAATTTCTTCAACAAATAGGGAAAACAAGTGTGATTTTTAGTAAAGCATGACAGGTAATAAAAATAAACTTCTTTAAAATCACAATAATATTAGTCAGTAACTGATTTGTAGTATGTTGTTTATTCCACATGCCCCTGAATAATTGATTTATAGTTGCAATCTTGCAAAATGGATAGTTTCTTCGACTTAAATAAGTACTGTTACAATAATTTTTCTTGCTTAATTGTAGATTGATAGAATTCTTCCTGTAAGATATTTCAAGTTATTTCTTATATTTTTTCATTTTACTACTTATAAAAACTACAAAATCTGTAATTTAAAAAGAAGCTATCTCCAAGGATGAATTATTTTGTCATTGCCAGGTCTGAAGTGTAAATTTATAATGATTTATTTACAAACATATAATAGTGAAGCATATTTAAATGTGATTATGACTACATGTATTCAAAATATATTTGGAAGTAACTACAACTTCCCAATACATAATAAAAATGCAATCATGTGTTCTTCAGTACATTTGTTGGAAATAGCAGCTTGTTTCCAAATATAACAACTAAACAAAAGTTTTGTTCGATGAACTAACAGCTAATATGCATGTCCCATTCCCATTGTACTTTAGCATCATATTTCTGGTACCAAATGAATGTTCTGAATGTTATTTGAGTAGCAGTTTTGATTATCAAATGTCTCTTTAATATTTCAATACATATATGACAAATTAAAAAGAGGACTGAAGTACTGAGAAAATGCTCTTGCTAACAGAGTTTGACGTGGAAGTAGCAGAAATTATACTACAGTGATGCTCTGCCACATCCAGGCTACAGATGCAGTGTTGGATGTCCTAATCTGTTTGTCCATAGGGAGTGTCTTATAAAAGCTGATGAACTTGCAGAATCTAACTTGTTTTCTTTACTTACAATTGAAGCTTGTTAGAATGACCAAATTGAGATTTTTGCATTATGGCACGTTAGTCTTTAGAACTGATGTATGTTTCAGAGGTAGATTATTGCTTTATTTCTCAAATTACTAAAACAATGTGCTCTTTGTTTATCAAAATTTTTGGACATTATCCCATAAATATAGATGACTGAAATGAAATGTTCATCACAGTTCAGTGGTTCTCGTTTTCCTATGTTTTCCATCCTAGTAACAATTTATTGCAGATTTATTCATTTACAGTCAATTTTCTTAAACATGTACATGACAGCAGAAACTGGAGCCTGACAAAACAAATTTACCAGCAAAATACCTCTGATGAGTATTGCTATGATCATAATAGGCATATTGACAAATTTAGATTTTGTTAAACTCATCTGAAAACTACAGCCTAGAGATTTTAAGTTTCTGACCTGGCATGATTGTCCACTGCCTAAATAATTTTCTGTGAAATCAGTAGAGAATGTTCCAAAGCCTTGGGACCCTGCACCCATGAGAGGGACCCAGAGAAGCTCCTGGATCCTGGATTTAGATCAATTCAACCCCAGCTCTTGAGGCCACTTGCAGAATAAACCATCAGACTGAAGATTTTTCTGTTTCTCCTTCTCTCTGTAGATCTGCCTTTCCAATAAATATAAATACACCTTAAAAACAAACACAAACAAAACAAGCTTAAGCTCAAAGTAAATTATACTGTAAACATTTACACAAAGATATAATAAAGAATGCATTCTCTGGAGTCCATTTGTTTTGTGATTATTCTAGATTGTAACAAGTAATTATATAATTTCTCATTCATTGTGAGTTCCAATGCTAAAATTTCTTTACCATCCATACAAAATTCTGTAGTGGATATTTTAACCAATGCTGGAAAAATTATTTCTGAAAGTAATAATTTATTCCAATGAGCAATATTACTACTGTTCCTGATAATTGTGCTTTTATGATACATTCTTTGATGAGATATTTTGGAAGGCTCATGGACCTTGATGTTAATGGGAACTCAGCTTCAATTCTGGTTCTACTACTATAATATAATTTCCCTGGTGTAAATTTTCCTCTTCATTACTGATTCTTCACAAAATGATTTTAAAATAGTACCATCCAATATCCAAGTTTTAATAAATAAAAAAAAAATGTCTTCTTTTCTCCCTCTTGGAAATATTCAAGAGGTATTCAAAGACTTTGCAGAAAATGCATATTAAACAAAAATTTTATGTACTTAAAATGAAAATTGGATTCCTGATAAGCTTATAGTTACATTCCATTTTTCTATGAATTGCTTGAAATACTTTTGTACTTGCATATGTAATAAAATTTATCATTTAGTTGTTAGTTTTTTCTGAAGACTGCTCTTTCTATTAATTAATTTTGAAGAAATACATGAATAAGAAATATACTAGATAGATTTAAAAAAAAAAAACCCAGAACATCAGGAATTAATGGTTTGCATTCAACGGCTATTGAAAGATGGAGACAAAGAATGCGATTGTCAATGGAGAGGTGACCTGCTGTATAAATCAGACCAGTGATTGCAATGAATATGGGCCACAATTTTTTCAAGTAAAACTAAGACCTGTAGGGAAATGAGTGAGTTAATGATGTTATGAATAAGTGTGCTGGTGGACCAGACTTGGGGAACTGTGAATGCGCTTGGATCTTGGATGGGTGGAAAGATAAGGTCCCAGGCCAGCATGCCAACTAGGAACTGACATCATGTGACTGCTCCCATGCACAGGAGATGATGAAGTTATGATCGTGGATGCAACTTCTTCTCTTCTCCCCTCACTTTCCCCAGGTATAGAAGGAAGAAAAAGAAAATTGAAAAGAAAGGTCTTACCCACTTTCCCCTAAACCTCAACCCTGCACACATATCAGTGATCGTCATAGACATGAATTCTTCTCAACTATGTAAGCTTCATCAAAAATAAATACTTAATAAAAATGAATCTTACAAGTATATTTTGCTTTGGTTAAATACTTCCACATCTGAATTAAATATGAGTTCACTTGAGGCTGGTTTTGTGACACAGAGATTTAAGCTGCTTTACAATGCAGTTTTCCATGTCAGAGTGTTGTTTCCAATCCAGGGTACTCTGCTTCTAATGATGACCTGGGTGAGGAAGTCATTTGGATAGTAAACTGGCAGATGGAACATCTCCATCTCTCTGTCTCAGTCTTTGTCTCTCTTGCTCTCCATCCCTCCTTCTCTCATTCTCTTTGTCTTTCTGCAATTCAAACAAGCATATAGTACTTTAAAAAAAATCATTGCAATTGTAAAAACTGAGCTCATGGAAAATAAAAGTAATGTTCTTTTCTGACACATATCAACTTGATTAGTAACAATCAGTTCATAACTTTCTAGTTGTCGATTAGGTAATTTACATTAAAATACAAAGTGACAATTATAGAAAAGTTAAAATTGAGACAGCTGGGCTTCTTTTAGCGTTTTACTATCCTGAGCGTCTAAAAGGTGTTCCTGGGAGCATGTGAATGCCCTCTTCCAAGAGCTGTAATTCACAGTGGTATATAATTGCACTGTCCATCTGGCCCAGTCCCACAAAAGCACATGTGGCAGTTTAGTTATAAAAATATCCAGACGACAGAACTCCAGATGTTTTGCATCATTTCCATCTTTGAATTTCTTTTTAATATATTATGCAGCACAACTACAGTACTGTGACCTTCATGTTCATACACTGTCCACATTTTCTTTTGACCTCCTCAACATTATAAAAAAATAAATTACATAAAAATAGGGCATAAGTGTAAAACTCAAGGCTGATATCTTTTGATGTAGAAACTAATACTATTAATTTGACCCAGTCAGCCTCATTCTTCTGCATTCTTCTATATCATCATTAAGAACTACAATCTTTCTCAGAGAAGAATGAGAAAGATGTTTAATACAGTGCTCTTTTGTGTAACAATTTATCTGTGTGAATTCAAATGGGCCTGCATATTCATAGCAGTGATGTGTACATTAAGTCCTAAATATAGATCCTACAGGCCTTCATTTGTTTTCTTTCCACTACTTTGTCTGTAATTAATAAAATAAAATTTGCATATTCATTGGCAAATTTAAGAGGCAGAGATGTTTGATACCTACTGTTCTTAGTCTGAATCTTGGTGTTACTAATGCACACAGTGATAACTTTGCAAATATTACCTGAAATAACATTACAATGTAAGTACTTGCTTTGATGAAGGTCTGTGAATTTTGAAAATTATAATGATGTATGCAATTTGCTTAATGATTAGAGGCTAAATAGCTATTATCCATGATAACATAACTTTGTGCCATGTCGACACTGCTATTTCAATTGATAATTCTCAATTTCAACACAAAATTTTATGCAAAAATAATTTGGGTTACTAAAGATATGTTACTGTTTTTAGATCTTTGTTTTTTATGCTGAAAATGTTGCTCACTGAATTCACTAAAATGTTGAATTTAAAATGATCTAGGAACTAAAATATTGCTAAATTTATTGTTTTTCAAAATTCTATTTCCCTAATTTTCACTTATTCAAAGATCAGTAATGTGATCATTCAAAGCAGAAAAATATATTCTATGTGCAGCATTTGAGAACTGATTCAGCATGATGGTTTTGCTCTTTAAAACATATTCTCAGTGAGGAGTTACCTCTTTTGTTTCTCTAAGGTCCATGATTCTGTTGTCCTAGAAGGGAATAACTACCCTCTCAGCATATACTTGCCACTTCCATTTTTCTAATAAGATTAAAAACTGAGCAATATTTGCATGTCACGCTCCTCAGTTTCATATTTTTTTACAATTGTCATGAACATTTGCAGACTGTAAATTATTGACAGCCAATACTCCAAAACAAGAAGAATTTTCATGAACAGTATTTTATCAAGATAAACCTGTATGTTGTTAGATTAGATATTACTTTTAAGAGTTGATTTTTAAAGCTATTTTAGCTTTCTACAATTAGCCAACAATGGACATTCCAGCCTAGAGAAAATAAGTAATCAGAGTGAATTATAATATTATGTATTTAATGTAATTAGCTAGGTTAGCACAATTTTGGTTATTGCCAAGCTGGACATTATTGATTTTATTTCAATCAGTGAAAACTGACCTAGGTATAAATGTAGATAGTTATAAGTACATATATAGTCAGGTACTTTTTTAGAATTCATATAGAGAAAAAAACAATTTACTCAATTATAAAATAAATTAAAGGCCAGGAACGGTATATTAAGAAATTTTAAAACTTATTTTAACAAGTTTAAAACTGAGAAATAGGGCCCAGCATGGTAGCCTAGTGGCGAAAGTCTTTGCCTTCCGTGCGCAGGAATCCCATCTGGGTGCCGGTTCTAATCCCAGCAGCCTCGCTTCCCATCCAGCTCCCTGCTTGTGGCCTGGAAAAGCAATAGAGGACAGCCCAAAGCTTTGGAACCCTGCATCTGCGTGGGAGACCTTGAAGAGGCTCCTGGTTCTTGGCTTTGGATCAGCTCAGCTCTGACCATTGCAGCCACTGGGGAATCGAATCATCGCATAGAAGATCTTCCTCTCCGTCATATATATCTGACTTTCCAATAAAAATAGAATCTTAAAAAAAAAAAAAAAGAAAATATGCACATTTAAGGATCTTTTCCTTATGTTCAATTGAAGAGAGCTTGATTATCATGTGTCTTCAATCCAGCATAGGGAAAGGATCCTTAAATGTGCATGTGAAAAAAAATCAACTGACACATAAAGGAATGCAAATTAAATTAACAGGGACCTCTCACAAGAAACTCTACAGGCAAGAAAAAAATAAAATGACATATTCCATATTCTAGAAGAAAAAAAAAATGTTGGCCCAGAATAATGTACCCAGCAAAGCTTCTGTCTTTTAAAATGAAATAAAAAGTTGAAAGAATATGCCTCTCACAAACATGCCCTGCAAATATTGCCTAAAGATGTTCTGTTGACAGAGAAGAGGAATAGGCAAACGCAAAGAACATCCCAATAAAATAACAACAGAAAACAAAATCAATGAACCACCCATTGCTAAAATGACAGGACCAAATTACCACCTGTTTGTATTAAGCCTGAATGAAAACAGCTTAAATTCATGAATCAAACATCATAGATTAGTAGACTGGATTTAAAAGACAAAACCCATCTATTTGTTGCCTAAGGAGACATATCTCACCAACAAAGATCAGCAGAAACTATATCTCATGGATTTTGATTTCTTTTCATTAGTTTCATCTCTTCAAAACACTCTTCTGATTAAATTCTTCAATGACTCACAGATCATACAGTAGCATCATTTCCTTCAAGAAGGTTCTTAATTTTCTTTTTTTTCTTCAGTGACACATTAGTCATTCAGTAGCATTAACTTCATGGCATTTTTATTTTTTTCTTCCTGTTGGTTTTGTTATGTGGCTTTTCATTTAAGGGGATGTACGGCAAATGTGTAGTAGAAACTATCATATACAGTAGCGTGTTATTTAACTTCATGGCATTGTAAATTTCCATTTTTCCTGCTGTTGCTGATTTTTTTTTTTTGTGGCTTTTCACGTGGGGGGATTTATAGTGACTTTGTAGTTGAAACTATCATGTCCTGCTGGGAGGATACAACACAGTATACATCTCTACTTCTAGATCAAAGAAGGACTCCCAGTGAAACTGTTAATTATATCTTGACAATAGGGTGCTGGATTCTCTGTCATTGTCCATGTCCACAATGATGGCCATATGACTTTTTCTGAAGAACTATACTATAGTAATGATATAGGAGAACTCAGTGAGGGGGAAGAATTAGGGAAAGGATAAGGGAAATCCCAGGATCTATGGAAGGTAGGACACCAAGTGTCACTATGCTCCTTAATCTGTACAGTAAAATAAGTGAAATATGTGCACTTTCTATAAATAAAATGAAAAGACTATACTCAAAGAAAAAAAGAAGATATGGAAAAGATAAGTGAAAAGTTGAATAGTTATTAAATTAGGTTTTTAAAAATGTATCACACATTTTTCTAAATTAACTGTGATTTATATTTACCTTTAGCCTGAGAATCAACTATATTGCTTTGTTATTTCATATTCCTGTTACCACTTTCCTTCAGCATGAAATTCATACTTCCCTGGAGTCATTCTGATGGAAGCAAAGACACTTTAGATTTACTATATTTAGCAGCATGTTTCTTTTATAAATGTATTTATTAATGTAAAATATACATTTATAATGCTATTTCGCTCTATGGCCCTTTAGGACTTGCATATGCTTAGTGAAGTATACACAGTTAATCAAGAGGTCATTACCATGTGTATTGATAATGCTTTTTTTGTATAGTGTCAAGAATGTTTAAAATACATAGTTATTTTTCATTATCCTGTCATTAGTCTAGGCATTTTTTTTCATTTACTTATATTTGGAATTTACTGAGATACTTAAGGTTTTTTTTTTATAGTTCAATAAATTTGAGACCATGTGTATGCTTTTTTTCCTGAACAAACTCCTTTTCTCCTTCTGAGACATCAATTACATAAATGTTAGATGCTTGTATATTATTCAAATGATATATAATACTTTATTGTGCTTTTTAAACGTTTCACTTAATTTTTATTAACCTTCAAGTTAATTTTTATTAATCTTCAACTTAATTTTTATTAATCTTCCTTGAAATTACTTGATTTTGTTGCCTTCCTTATTGTTAAGATGTCAAATTTCTCAAAACATTATATATTTTATTTCAAATTTTGAAATCATATAAATTTATGTATTTTTCCTCTTTTGAATGATTGTTCCAACATCTGAATCAAATAAATATTTGAAACAAGTTTTTTCTTTTTACATGTATTTGTATTTCTAGTTCTGAGCATACAGAGTGATATTGAGTTTCAACTTTGTGTAATATGGTACATATTTATGATGACTAATAACATCTTGATTTAGTAACTTTGGTATGAGCTTTTTTGAAGGTATTTATTTAAAAACAAACCAGGTTAGTATTAGGGTAGAATTTCTATCTCATCTTTTGTGGGTATTGTGACTCTCAGTTAAGTTATCAATGCCTTTACTGTAATGCTTATAAGCTTCTCATGTAAACATGGTTTAGGCTCAAATACAATTTACATCTGAGTTTCTTCAAAATAATGATCTAGGTGTCAAGTCGACAAATAAGCCGTCACCTTAAAATGATTCATACACTGAATTCGAAGACATATTTCTTTAGCTCTCTGTTTTCTACAAGGCTCTCTCACAGTCTCCTACTCCAAGGTCTCTAATACAAGTCTTATCGGCTCTCTAAAGAAGATTAGACTATTCCATAGATTTACTGTGCGGCACAGATCTTGGATTACTTTCATTCAGAATCACAAGCAAGAGAAAAACAGATACAGGAAATAGTGAATCTGACTCTTTTAAGTGCAAATCTTCACACTTTGATCTCCACTGTTTTATCATTTACTTCCCTTTTCTTTTTTTATACATATATAATATTCAAGTACTCAATCTTTATAAATTATCCAATGATTTGGAAGTAGTGAGACTCAGACAATGTTAGAAGTAAGCTCAGATCTTTTTTATTTTTATTTAGCAAATATGTATGCTGCTTACTTTTTATGAATTATTCAGAGTTAATAACAACAAATGGAATGGAAGCTTGCAGGATTAGAAGCAGGTTAAAGCTTTGAATTTTTAGTTACCAAATGTGATTTTTACTTATATATTCATACTGTTTTAGTTTTGTTTTGGTTACAAGATCTTCATAAAAGTAATAATCTGTTTCACCATTAAGCATGGTTTTTTACAACATTTGTTAGGTTATGTTAGACACTCTATTTTAAATGCATTCCAAATCAGAAATTAATTTTACTCAGTTTAAAACATTTATCTTAGGGAAATCATCTCCTGTGACTGTGGTTGTGTGAATGCTTATATGTACAACCATTTTGAGTTATTTAATAGATGTTTAATGTATAATGCTTCAACACACAGTTTAAATTTTACTTGAAAGAACAATAGAAATACTCAGTATATTACTTACATATATGGGAACATTAAATGGGCATTGTATACAACAAATTACCTGTGCCCAATGTCCTCAATGTTTTCCTTAGTCTGATAAGCACTGATTTTAGAATAAGCCCCTGATTTTTCTGCATATGAAACATAATTCAATTAGATTTATGATGCTAGGAAAAATTAGTTTTCATATTAAATTATTTCTGATGTCTTCAGATATAATTCTATATGTCCACATGTTAATTACATAATTATAAGCTGTCAATATGATTGCCGTTACTTATGATATTTTGTAATTATGTAATTTGACATAATTACAATTATAAAAAAAGTACATGGTAACTGACTAAAATTACTTCACACTTTTCAGAAACACAAATCATTCCAAATTAAGACAAGGAACAGAATGTTTAAATACATCTTAACAATCATTGGACCAAAATATATGAAGTCCTCAATATGTGGAAAAAATTATTCTTTTCATCGTATAATATTTGCCCATTAAGTCTGTCGCTATCCTATCCCAATTTAATTTGTAGGAATATGTAGGACATATTTATTCAATTTGATTTCATGGAATTAAAATGATAAAAGCTTGTGTTTTTTGCTTCGTTAGTTAGACATTTGAATGCCCTAGTGAGACAAGCAGGTGTCAAAAGCATCGTTTTCAATCATATCTGCATGTTCTTATGCTCCTCATGAAATTAGAAAACACTAATAAAAATTTAACCTTTTAATATATATCTTATATGAATTTTTTAGATTGTTTTTTATATTGCTGAAGGAAGTAAAAATACTAGAAATTAGTTACAGTCCAGAGCCTGGTGCGATGGCTCAGTGATTATTTCCCCACCTTATATGTGCTAGTATCCCATCTAGGTGGCGGTTTGTATCCAGGCTCCTCCACTTCCCGACCAGCTCCCAGCTTGCGGCCCAGGAGAGCAGTCTAGGATCACAGGAAGCTTTGGGACCTTGCATCTGCATGGGAGAGCCGGAAGGAGTTCCTGGTTCCTGGCTTGCTCTGGCTGTTGCGCCCAGCAGATTAAAGACTAAAGGTCTTTTTCTCTGTATCTTCATCTCTCTGTAAATACTCTTTTCAATTACAGAAAAAAAAAAAAAACCTCTTAAAAAAAGGAAAAAAATTAAAAAAGAAATTGCTTTTGAAGGCAAGCACAGTTATCAAGTATTTTGACCTGTAGAGAACACACCTGGAAAAGATTACACATTCCTCAAACTATTATTTGTTTTTTTCTATTTTTGAGGAAAAAGAAGAAATCTGCAGTATACAGAAGTTATAGTATGCTTTACCTTTTGATCAGTGTATATTATAATATAAACTTTTTTTTAAGTGTAAGTTTTATTTTGGTCAGCAGTACTAATTTTGACTCTAAATCTTCCTTTTTCATCACTCATATGGATTCCTTTAAAGAAGAGAAAGTAGTTTGTTGAGATTGCCTGAGACATCGTTTCCGTGACCTTGCATCCCCTGTCAGAGAGGGTGAATTCTCATCACTTAATCCCTACACTGCAACTTATCAATCCATTACCTGAAGCAAGAACTTACCATGCACTGATATCTTTGCTTAATGGAATGATAAACCCACGATTGTGAAGTGAAACACAAGCATGCTATTGTAAAAACTAGGAAACAAAAAAAAAAAACCATTTAAATAAATAAATAAGTGAGGAGGAGAGTGGGTGGAGGACACAGGCAGAAAGGAGTATAGTGTGAGGAATAGCATTCATCTCCTAAATCTGTATTGTGATACATGGATAATTTGTTCACTTTATATACATTTTAAGGAGTTTAGGTGTATTGAAAAAGTCCTACAGAAATGTATACATGTTTATTAAATTCATGATTAGTATTTTCAGATAAGATCTTGTCTGACTTATTTCCGTGATTTCTATCTAATTTTCAAAAAGTCATCCAGTTTTCTAGAATACACTTTTTGCTTCATTTAAAAGTTTCAAAGCTTTTTAATACATGCAAGATTGCTACAACAAATGAATCTGGATCCTTTGTTTTGTTGATCTATGTGCTTTAATAAATAGTTTATCTATACAATATCTGGTTGCACAAGTTTCTGAATAAAGGGTGAATTTTTATTTTAGAAAAAAAATATTTTACAGAGTTCATTGGGAAAGCAGTCGCAAATGTTTTTATTTCAATTTTTTAACATACTTATTTCTTTATATCAAGAATGAACTTTCAAGATCTATAAAGCAGGATATCATTTAATAGAGGGGCTTTAAAATGGGTCAAAAGAAAGTAGGCCAGCTGTTACAATCATCTGGATCCCTGGCTTAATACTTTTCACACTCATTCTCGCTAGGGATATGCTGTATCTAGTGAGCAGTTCTGCTTCAAAAGGCAAATTAATAAAGAAGTTGTTGTTAGAAAGCAATTCTACTTAAATTATGTCACAAAAAGTCAAGCTTTGGGTCTACTAACACACATCAACAAGAAATGAAAACGGAAAACAGGCATTTCAACTCTGTAAAATAAACCTCAGTCAAGAACAAGTCTTCAAATAAGAAATTACTTTCATGTTGATAATCTTTAAAATTAATTAACTCTTCTTCATCAAACAGTTTTAAATTACAACTAAATCAGTAACTACGAGAGGGTTTTGTGTAGATATTAATAGTGTTAGTTGCATCAAAGGAGACTGGGTAACATTGAGAAGCAATTAATCATTCTTTTTTGGATAAAGGGTGATCACTTAATTGAAATATCAATAAGGAGGTAAGTGATGCACAGCAGCAAAGTAAGACGCTGCCTGAATGGCCAGCGTTCCGTATCAGAGTCCTGGGTTAGGGCTGTTTCAGAACTGAACTGGAAGACGGAGATCTCTCTCGCACTTCCCCTGCCTCCTTCTGTGCAATTCTTCAAGCAGGAGTCAGGACTTTGTCTCTCAACCTGAGAAAATACTTCTCAACTGTCGTTCCTCTTTTCTTTTTCTTGATTCATGGTCACACTCTTCTATGATGCGTTTATGGATCTGAAAATAAAATTTGTAAATCATTCTAATTGGATTTTAAAAATCATTTCAATATCACATTACTGAATTAATTAAATGCATATGAACCATTTTATAAGTAAACATGTATATATAGAAATACAAGTTCACGTAATTACTGAAGTGTCACCGCCCCTCCCTATTAGATTTTTATTATTTTATTGAAATACCTGTGAGAAATCACTTATGAGGGAAGTGGTGTCAACATCCGCAGTCTAAGATCAAACAACACCACTTGTCTCATTGTCTGCTCAACTCAGACAGGGGTGTGGAATCCTGGCTGGATTTTTCAAAGAATCAGTCTCAGATGAGCTACATTCCAAAGCCAACTCCTGTTTAAGTTAAAAGCCATATGGGGCTTACCTGTTAGGGACAATAATTAGATGAACTATCTAACTTTAAGACTTAAGTATTTGCTTAAATATGAAAATACAAATCCTATTCAAGCAATAAATCCTCTTTCCCTTATCTCTCAACTCCACACAAAACTAATGGGAAATAAAAATAGAGGGACTTGCCTTCCCTCATATCACTATTCATTTTAAAGTTCCATTATCTAAGAACGTGACATTTAGACAAGTTCAGCCTAGAATAAAATAGAAACAAAATTCTTAAATTTCTGATTCTAATTTCCACCTGTGAAGTCTATACATTTTAGTTCTAAGACATGTCTATAATGGCTATAAATATTGAGGACATCAAGGAGATTTTTCTGTTCATATCTGTATTTACCATAATCAAAACTAAATTGGAGCAGGAGTTCAGAGCAGTTGGAGGCACCAAGGTGTCATACCAGAATGTCTGGTTTCATGTCCCAGGTCGGTTCTCAATCCCACACTCCTGCTAGTAAATGAACACTCTCAGAGTTGTCTCAGATGACGTCCTAGCTGGCTGAATCCCTGCTGAACCCATGGGAGGTCCAGATGGAGTTCTTAGTTTCTGGCTTAGCCACACACAGTTCCAGCTGCTATTGGCACCTGGGGATTGAAGCAGCAAACAGGAGATGTCTTTCTCTCTTTATTTCTCTGTGTCTGTATCTTTACTTTGAACACAAATAAAACAAATATTAAGAATTAATACAAGCATCTTTAAATGAGAAAAAAAAGTTTACAATATATGTTAATCTAAATGAAAGATCATAATCCATAATATATCATTGCAGGCATATTCCTATAGAGCATAATTCTTTTCCTAAGGAAAAATGCTTCAGAATTGTTTTCTATGTGTTCAGAATAATAGAAAGCACTTAAATCCTCATATTTGCTTCTGCATTTATTGGTTTCTGTAGATGGTTTTATGAAGAAAATATGAACCCAAAAGACATGTAGTTATAAAAAAAAAAAAAACGAAGGATAGGGACCTGGCATTGTAGCCTAGCATCTAAAGTCTTCACCTTGGACCCACTGGGATCCCATATGGGTGCCAGCTGTAATCCCACCAGCATGCTTGTGTCCTGGGAAAGCAGTTGAAGGTAGCCCAAAGCCTTGAGACCCTGTGCCCACGTGGAAGACCTGGAAGAATCTCCTGGCTACTGGCTTCAAATTGGCTCAGTTGCGTCCATTTTGGCCTCATGGGCAATGAGTCATCGCATGGAAGATGTTCCTGTCTGTCTCTCCTCCTCTCTGTGTATCTGAATTTCCAATAAAAATTAGATAAATCTTAAAAAAATAAAGAATATCTTAATTTTGTTAAATGTGAATAATTCCTCTTTTTTTTTCTCTTAGAAGATTGTGGTAAGTGTGATAGCTTTTGAATTGTGAAATGAAATGTGGATTACAATCTGCATGTGAGTCTCTTTCTAATATCTTTGAAACCATAGGTGGAGCTCAGCTTCCTTGAAGCGAATCATGTATACATACCTGCTGTTAAGACGATCAGTTTCACATTCACACTAAAGATCAGTTCAGGATTTCCAATTAGCAGAGTCACAGAAGTCACACAAGATGAATGTTACATCAGAATGAAGCCCTTTGGGCACTGCAACGTTCAGTTGCACTGTTTAGCTGAACACCAATGGCAAGTCATGGAGAAAGAACAAAGGTGAGGGAACAAAGAGGTAAATGCAAAGAAGAAAGTTCATCAATCACACGAGGCAAGGTATAAATAATGCCACTTTATAGATGGGATAACCGAAACTTGAAAATCTGTAATCTGTTCAAAATAACATAGCTGTTAATGGATACATCTGCCATTTGAAGTCATTTATGCATTTTTTAAGTTCTGTCATTTTGTTGTCAGTATTTCTCAGAACATTAAGGATCAATGGGAAAAATTCATTAATTAATTAATTTGTTTGTTTGTTTTAAAGATTTATTTATTTATTGGAAAGGCCGATATACAGAGAAGGGGAGAGACAGAGAGGAAGATCTTCTGCCTGATGATTCACTCCCCAAGTGAGGGCAACGGCCGATGCTATGACGATCTGAAGCCAGGATCCAGGAACTTTCTTCCTGGTCTCCCACACCGGTGCAGGGTCCCAAAGCTTTGGGTCGACCTCAACTGCTTTCCCATGCCACAAGCAGGGAGCTGGATGAGAAGTGGAGCTGCCAGGATTAGAACCGGCGCCCATATGGGATCCTGGGCGCGTTCAAGGCGAGGACTTTAGCCGCTAGGCCCAACCGCCAGGCCCCATTAAATTACTCTGAATCTATGGAAAACACTTCCTATCATAGCTATGATACAGACCTATAAATGGAGGAGCTGAAGCCAATCCAAAGCCAGGAGCCTGGAGCTTCTTCCATATCTCTGGCACAAGTGCATGTTCCCAAGGCTTTGACGCATTTTCTACTGCTTTTGCAAGCCACACACAAGAACCTGAATGGGAAGTGGAGCAGCTGGGATGCGAACCAGCACACATACTGGATTCTGGCACTTGCAAACAAAGACTTAACCACTGAGCTATTGTGCTGAGCCTATAATATATGTTTAATAAATGTTATGGAAACAGCATAAATAATTTCAAATTTGGAATATTAATCATGTGGAAAGACTGTGTCAACCCTAGTTAACTCAAATTAAATATGTTGCCATTAATTAATAGGATAAAATTTTGAATCATTACTTACCAGTTCTCAGTGACTTTAACTTATATCTGTTCACTTTAATACCTGAGAGTTTAATGGCACTCTTAGTTAAGAATTATTATGTATAGTTCATGTAACACATTTACACAGGTAAATTGAGAGACCGGCATTGTGATGTTGAGGGCAAAGCTTCTGCTTGACAACAGGACTCCATGCACATCACGTCATATCCTGGCTACTCACATTCTGTCCTCCTCCCTGCTGGAGCCTGGGAAACTTTCCTGAGGATGTCCCATGAGTTTGCAACCCTGCTGCATATAGATCAGGAAAAAATCTTCTGGCTTCTAACGCAGGCCTGACCCAGGCTGATTGCTACAAGCATTCTCTCTCTCTCTCTCTCTCAGTATCTTTCACTGCCTCTGTGTCTCTCTAACCTTGATTTGAAAGACGTAACAGATCTTTCAATTTAAAAGCAGATAAATTGAGATGATTTACTATAATATAATGATATAATATAATACAAATGGATCTAGCATTTATTTTATGAATGGTGAACTTGAAGGTAATAAAACTATATGAAATTCAATTAAACTGAGGATATTATACATTTTTTCAGTAACAATTCCCCAAAGCATTAACCTCCTGTTTTAATTGCTAAGATGCAAAATATTTCTGTGTAAATATTTAAAGAAATTGTTATTATCCTGGTTGCTTATTCATGAGGCTGTCAATTAGCTGTTCCAAAAATCACAGATTTTATTCTATGCACCTTGGTGGAATAGGTGTGAAATGAAATAGGGAAGTAGATGAATCTATCAAAAAAATGTAAAAAAAAAAAAGAGCACATACACATAGATAATATGTGTATCTTGTGAGATAAAGTTTTCCAATTATATACATCTGGAGATCGTTAATCAAGAAATAAAATGACCCTTTTGACTAATATAACAATTTGTGCCCGAGGTGACTTTTCATGTGTTTTAGAAACTTTATTCATTCTCTATTTAATACTTTGATATGTCATTTCCAACAATTATATGAGAAGTACAAATTCTCTTTGCTAACATATTTGTTACGGAAAGTCAAGACTAAATGAAGATTGACTTTGGAAAAAGCAGAACAACTCATAATTCAGTCCTCTGACTTTGATGATGAGTGCAAACTACAGAAGAAACTCATGGTGATAATTATGGGTATAGCCAGCCTAGGAGTAGCAAAAAAAATATGGCATTTGATGGGGTCTGAGGATGATGTGGGCCATTTTGCTTCCATGTGTCATCAAGAAGAATCAACCCATGAGTGGTTCTGTGGCTGACAACAGCCCTTTAAAACTTGCTAGCTAGGATTGTATGCGTGTGTGTGTGTGTGTGTGTGTGTGTGTGTCTGTGTGTGTACTCCCAACTCATTTTTCTCTTCCAGAAAAATTCAGATTTTCACATTTCATCCCACTTTTGTGAACACAATGATAAGTTTTGCTATGCAGAATACCGCAATCAGGGATACCTTGTCGTTTCACGTTAACCTCCTTCACAGCAAGATTTCTGTTCTGCTCATTTCACCTGCCAAATAACTTACATCTGCTCACTCCATCTTCACTTTGTGTTTTCAAGTCTCGTGCATTTGATTCATGTTAGCATAATACTATTCAGAACAACAAATATTTGCACACTCTTTTCTGTTTTGCTGGTGATTTCATCGTAGCTGTGCACTGCAGGAGAAGCAAACCATGGCATGTTAGTTCTGTGTCAGGGTGCAGGTTCTTAAACTTGAACAAATGCTCATCACTAGTGTGCCATTGCTCTTAGTTTAGCTAACCTATAGAAACTAACCTTTCTTTTATAACTCATCAAATTCTGACAATTTGCTGAACCACCATGTGCATTCAACAGATAACTGGTGGTTACTTTCTGGAGGACACATGGCTTTCAGAATGTACCACATGTCTCCTTCCTCAACAGACAAGGCATTGTTATTATTTGTACTTATGACTTCATCATTTTGTTCAGGAAAATACCTATATTTCCAGCTGAAGCTTAATTCCTTATGCTTTTCTTCATGGATTCAACTCTTCTATTTACAGTTCATATTTTTCAACTAAACACTATCCTTAATTATATATAGAAACAGGAAAGACTGTAATTGTCGGGGTATTAATTGCATTTAGGAAAAGTATTTTAGAATCTTTCATTCTTGTGAAGTGTACTTCACAAGACAGTTTTTCCATTTGTCAAGGAATGGTTTCTCTTACCACTCATTTTATATAAATTTAAAATTTAAAATGTTTTAAAAGCAGAATTATACTCTGTATGTAAAATGTGTATAAAGACTTCCTGTTATTGAGAAAATTAAATATAAATAAATCTGAGGCACTTAAACCTCCATACAATAATACCTCACATTATGGACTTCCTAACGTATATTTTTTGTATTTGCTATTCATGATCAACTTTCTGTTCATCAAAAAAGGTCACAATTTTTGCTTTAATTTTGTTATCACTATTACTCCAATCATTATTCTTATACCCTTGAAGCATTCAATATATGAAAAAAGACAGAGAATATCATTCAGCATTCAAACTAATCAAGAGAGTAACATTGCCATAAAGGAAGGAAATATCCAGTGACAAGATATTCACTGGTGCAGTTAGTAATCATAACAAAAATTCTCATCAGTTAGATACACAACCACTGAAATAAGTGCCTTTAGAATTGCTTCTGGGAACGAAGGGTTGAAAACACTCCCAATATTTTTTCTGACTTTTTTTAAAATTTTAATTTCCTAGAAAGGTGGATTTACACAGACAAGAGACAGAGAAAAGATACTCAATTCACTGTTTCAATTTCAGGTGACCTCAGTGGATGTAGCTAAGCTGATCTGAAGCCAGGAGCCAGGAGCCTCGTCCAGGTCTCTCACACGAGTGCAGAGTCCCAAGGACTTGAGCCATCCTCTGCTCCTTTCTCAGGACACAAGCAAGCAGAGAGTCAGATCAGAAATGAAGCACCAAAGACACAAACTGAAATTCAGATGGGACACTGAAAGTTGAAGGCAGAGGATTAGCCTGTTAAGTCACAGCACCTGCCCCAAATACCTCCCCTCCCCACCATTTTCACACTAATGAATACTTCAGCTAAATATTGGATGATAATTTAATTTACCATGCAAGTAAAACAATGACAGAATCTTCATATTTCCATCATTTGGGAGTAGTATTCTTATAATCTATCAAGGACTATCCACTTCTGTTGTACTTTTTTCTACACCACCTATCCAATAAACCTTCTCCTATGCTGACCCTTTGTGGCAAGGTACTTGGAGAACCATCTGATACAAGTTGGCAAGTGTCTATTTTCTTATCGATGGGATGAAAACATAATAAAACTATTTATGCTTATTATCACTGAGGAAAAGTTATAATAGCTGAGTTGTTCTAAAAAAGTTTTCATAATATTCTTCTCATGTATTAAATTATAGTCCGAAATTATGCAATGTCTGGAATGCTATCTATGTGTTGCTCTACTGACTAACCCCAAACATTTGATATAGTCTTCTGAAAATCAGTATTGAAGACTTGACATGACAATTGTTTGAACAAAACCGTGAAAAAAACCTTTTAAGATCTGGGATACAGTTTCCTCCTTTTTTTTGTTTTTTTGGAAGACATGTAACAGTTGCATACAACTGCATCATCATGCCAGAGTTCTAATGCTGGAAGTGGCAATCCCATTGTCTCACATTAGTACAAAATCCTATCGTAGACAGTCATTAAATGTGTTAAATGTGCCTCATTTGTCAGAGTTGAGTTTGTAAAGGTCCCTGAGTGATAACAATTCAGGGCACTCTTTTTAATAGCACCGCTGCTAATGGCACAGGAGTTCCTAGACTCCCTCGACTACATGTTCTGAAACTTGAATTAGACAAACTTTCTTTGTTACTTTTCTCACTAATACCTTCATGCATTTGGAAAGGCTCAAATTTGTTTGTGGAAATTGTCATGGGCAATTTATTTGGGATTGCATTCTTATATTATTTAATGTAACTTACTGTCACTTCAATTATTAGTTACTGCTGGCTGAACAAGTAGTGGAATAGCTTCCAAGATATCCTTTTCATTCTCTGTGTGAACTTATTCCATATGATAATACTGCTGTAGATGAGGAAAAGATGATATTGTGATGTAGATATGTCTTAAATCTCATTACAGAACTTGTTACCTGAAGGATAAATAAGACTCAAAAGGTATGTAGTGAGTAGCTAGGTTGTAGATATGTTCTCCAATTATTAGAGACATGAAGTTATGTATGTGTGTATGTGTGTTTGGAATTATTTATTTTTATTGGAAAAGCAGATTTACAGAGAGGAGAGACAGAGAAAAACACTTTCTGCTCACTGGTTCACTCACCAAAGAGTCAAAGTGGCCTGAGCTGCCTCCATCCCAAGCCAGGAGTCAGGAGTTTTTACAAGGTCTCCAACATGGATACAGTTCCCCAAAGGATTGGGCCATGAGGAACAATCAGGACACAAACCAGGGCCGATATGAGATTTTGGAGCATATAAGTCAAGGATTTAGCAACTAAGCTATCATGCTGGGTCCCAGACACAAGAAGTCACAAACTGAAGATTAACTTAATCATCACAATATGATAGATGAATTGGAAGTCATTTCCAGTTAGAAAAATGCTTTGAAATGCTGCAAATATAATTATTAGCTCATCAAACATTTTAATTTTTTAAAGATTTATATGTTTGTATTTCAAAGGCAGATTTAAAGAGAGAAAGAGAGACAGAGGGAGAAAGATCTTTCATTTGCTAATTTATTTCCCCAAATGGCTGCAATGATCAGAGCTGAGCTGATCTGAAGCCAGAAGCCAGGGAGCTCTTCCAGGTCTCCCAAGTGGGTGTAGGGCCACAAAATCCTTGGCCATCCTCTACCACCTTCTCAGGTGATAAGCAGGGAGCTAGATGAGAAGTGGTGGGAATAGCTGAGATATGAACTGGTGTCAGCATGGGAAGCTAGCACTTAAAGGCTGAAGATCAGCCTGTTGAGCCATGATGCTTACACCGTTTTCTTTTTAATGTGTATTTCCTGAAATGAAATTTATAGATTTCCTGTTAGGGTACATTTTTTTTTTTAAAGTTATAATACTTTAATTGCATATAGCAAAAAATTTGGAATGCAAAATTGCATGCTTTGTGAAATTCAGATAGCAGAATGATTTAGAAAAATATTTATCATATCTACATAGATTGATTAAAGAAGAGACCATTTAAAATTGACATTGCAATATTTAATTCTAAAATTCATTATAATTGTCTTTTTGTAACTAATTTAGAATTAACAACCTCCAAAAGCAGCCTCCTATGTGGGCACCAGTTCACATCCCAGTTGCTCCACTTGCCGTTCAAGACTCTGCCTGTGACTTGGGAAAGCAGGAAAGTTGGCCCAAACCCTTGGGACCATGGAAGCAAAGGAGACCTGGAATAATTCCCTGGCTTCAGATCGGCTTAACTCCAGCTGAATCGGCCATTGAGGCCAATTCGGGAGTGAATCAGCAGAAGGCAAATATCTCTACCTCCACTTTTCTCTGTAAATCTGTATTTCCAATGAAATTAAGTAAGTCTTAGAAAAAAAAACAGAATATTGGAATTCAGAATGGTTTTAGGAATAAATATCCTATCACATATCACAAAAGTAAAGAAAATGCAGTTATTTTTCCTTTGAAACATTTTAATAATTTTATGTGTTCTTTTTATGCATAAGGAAAGTATTAAATAAATTTGCTGATATTTTAAATGTCTTTGTTTCTTTTTACCCAAAAACCAGAGGGAAAAAGACACAGAGATTACTCACTCATTTACAACAAATGTGAAGCCAGGCTGAACCTAGCATCCCAAAACTCAAACCAATTCTGCCAGGCAGGTAGAAGAAACTCAAGTAGCTGAGCAAGTTCCCTGTGCCCCCTAGGGCATTGATCAACAGAAAGGTGGAGTGGAAAACAGTTAGGACTAAATGCAGGAACTCAAATTTTGGATGCAAGTGATGCCCTCATTTCAGTGCCAAATTCAAACCAGTTTAGTTTTCCTATTTTTTTTTTAATAGAAAGCCAAATATATACAGAAGAGGAGAAACCTAGAGGATCTTCTGTCCATTGATTCACTCCCCAGGTTGCTGCATTGGCCAGAGCGCAGCCAATCTGAAGTCAGGTGCACCGAGCCGGTGCAAGGCGAGGAGTTTATACAGTGCCGGACCCAAGTTTTCGTAATTTTTAATAATTGTACTCTAAAATTGTTCTTATAAATCGTTTTAATTTCACAAAATCTGGATCCTATCAATTACATATTTCATATTTGTTACTGACAATGAAACATTGTTTCCATTTGACCAACACATTAATTAAATTAAGATAGAAACTAGAAAGACCACAACAAGGTTACTTCAATTTGTTTAATGTACCGATTGCAGTTATCTTCAAAAAATGTTACAATGAAAAAAAAATCACAAACTTTAAACAAGGAACACAGCTAGCTGCAACAGTCTATTCTATATGAATTGTTTATAAATCCTTACTTTGTTCTTAATTTTGGAAAATTACTCTAGATTGTAGAGAAAAATACTAATGTAAGTGCTTAACAAATGTAGTGTAAGGACTGATATTTCGGTAAAACAAATAAAGCTACTGTCTGTAATTTGGCATATCTTTATCTGGGAAATGTCTGACTTATGGGTGCTCCGCTCCAAATCCAGGCCATTGCTACTGCTCCTGACCACACAAATAAAACAAGAATAAGTGTATCCACCCACATAGGAGAGCCGGACAGAGCAGCTGCCTCCTGCATTTGACCTGGACTGTGCAGACGTTTGGGGAATAGATCGTTACATGAAAAATAATTTCCTTGTGTGTCTCCCTCACTTTCTCTGTCACTCTGCTTTTCATATTTTAAAGCAATGTTGTATTTTACCTGGGTAAGATCTAAATAGCATAAAGTACTTAATTTATGAAACATTGAATAGTTGGATTATTTTGTGGACTTACTGTTATCAAAAATATTTTACTAATAATATATAGAAATAAAACATTCTAGAAATTTCACTTAACTTGAAATGTATATATATATATATATATGATTTATTTTTATTTATTTCTTATTGGAGAGGCAGATATACAGAGAAGAGAAGAGACAGAAAGGAAGATCTTTCATCTGATGGTTCACTCCCCAAGTGACTGCAAGGGCTGGTTCTGCCCTGATCCAAAGCCAGGAGCCTCTTCCGGGTCTCCCACGCGGGTGCAGGGTCCCAAGGCTTTGGGCCGTCCTCGACTGCTTCCCCAGGCCACAGGCAGGGAGCTGAATGGGAAGTGGGGCTGCAGGGATTAGAACCGTTGCCCATAGGGGATCCTGGCACATTCAAAGCAAGGACTATAGCAGTTACATTATCGCGCCGGTCCCCGAAATATATTTTTTAATTATTGAATTTACTTTTATTTTCTGTGAAACCTGGAGAAGAAACTATTTAGTAGCAAAAAAAAAAAAAAAAAGAGTTTAACTATACACAATGGTGTCTGTTTTTCAGAATCGAGGTTGAGAAGAGTTCACAACTGAAAAGCAAATTCTTCATGTTTGCAGAAATTGCCCATTTTCATTGATCCTTATATATTTCATTATGTTGACCTAATTAAAATACCATCTTGAAGAGGTTTAAAAAGAACACCTAATCAGTTTAAGGAAAGTAGTATAATAAAAGTTCTACTAGATTCAAGAAGTTTATGTTGGAAAAACTAAAACAGAATACTTTGAAATATGAAAATATGTCAAGCATAGGCTGTATTTTTAATGATAATTATTTGCTTAATTTGCCTTGGCTGACAGGTTTCAAATCATGATAGATCAATTACAACCTAGAATTTTCAGATATATTGAACATGTATTGTATCTAAAAATTACCTTAAAATAATACCAACAAGAGATATCAATTTTATGTTAATTGACAAAGAACCTATATGCATTCTTTCTTTCATCACCCCCCCTCTAAAAATGTTTTGGCTTATTTTGACTTCATTTTATACATGACAATTACTCTAGTACCTCGTAGTGTATGGTAACATCACATATGTTATGTGGGCTGATCATGTTATTCCAAAATGAAAGTACACTCTCCATTAGCCCTTTTGGTTGTTGCTTTTCTGCTGCGGCAGCTTTTTCTTCTATTAATTATGAGTAATTCTGTCTAACACCAAATATATTTACATCATTAAAGTAAACTTTCTCAATTTCAACCATTTTCAATTTAAAATTCTACTTAGCATCTTTTTGAATAATGTGAACAATACATTTGTTCACCTAAGCTGTCATGCTTACTACAAGTTGATATTTACACCCCTGTGATGTAGAATTATGTCCTGCTAGGGATTTCCTGAGATCTGTGTGGCTCTAGTCTGTAGACCGACATGAAAATGGGATGTTTGAGCACGTGCATGAATATTCTGCCTTCCAACTCCAAAAGATGTGAGTTTATACCACCAAGTTTATACCGCCAAGCTGCCTCATATCTTTGAATTTGACCTGCAATATACATTGTTACTTGTTTTTACCTGAAGCATTCAAATTTATGCATGAATGATACCATTAACTCTGATTTTCAGTTAGCTGACCACAGTTTATAGAACTCCTTGGCCTCCAAAACTTCATAAGATGATCCCATACAAATATATTCAATTTTATATTTTTTGTATCTCATACACCATATTATATAATATTTTATATAGCCCACACATAAAATATATTAGACTTAATTTAGTATATTGATAGATATTCCATACGATGCATAAATGTGAGTGTATTTGCGTGTGTGAGAGTGTATCTTGTGTGTGTGTATGTTGATATCTGCACCAGTGGTTAGGATCTTGGTTTAGATGACATCATGCTGCCTTAATCATCGGTTTCAGCTCCCAGCTACTACAGTTTTTGCGAGGCCACATTCATAACTCAAAGAATTGGATCCCTACAACACAAATAAGACCTGGATTGAATTCCAGCTTCACACTTCACTGAGGATATTTGAGTAATAATGAACCAACGGATAGAAACTTTCTCTTTCTGCCTCTCTAATAAACAAAATTTAGGTAAGATATTTATCCATTTACCTGTGTCAATGTCTCTTTGTCTGAAGAACTCCAATAAAAGGTTTGTTGCCAAGAGTGATTCTAGAAGAATAGGATGTTAAAATGAATTTTTTGAAACAGTTCTGACATTTCTGTGATTGGCTGTCTCATGTTATTGGATTCAAAGATGTAACTCCGTTTTCTGTAGTATAGGAAGCAGTGATACTCTAATGCATGATGTGACAATCTTTTCATTGAATTCTGGTTGATCACTTTATAAAGCAAATATCTGGACAAATATATTCTATGACACTTCTGAATATTTGGGGAAAGCTAATTAATTCATTAAGATTGGCTGTTGATTCCTAACATTCCCAGAAATGCAGAGAAACTAAAGGACAAAGTCAAGTCTACACTTGATCTTAGCCAAAAGGCCGAGAAGCGATGCAAAGTCAAGTCTAAATCTTCAGCTCAGGCAATGTGTGCATGACCTTAGGGCATGTCCATTTTCCCTGAGACTCTCATCCCTTATAGATCTCATTGTACACCCTGTAAGACTTCATAAGTTGACATTCTCTGCACTGACACTTGGAGCAATGCCTTTATAAAAGAATCCTCAACATGTTGAAGATACCATGTTTCTTAAAAGATCTGTTTATTTGAAAAGATGACATGCCAGAGAAAAAGGGAGAGAGAAGAGAGGGAAAGAGAGATGTCATTCACTGTCTGGTTTACTCCCGCAATGTTTACCTGGTCTCCTGTGTGGTAAAGGAATCCATACACTTGCAAAAACTTCCAATTCTTTCCGAGGTGCAATACCAGGGAGCTGGATCAAAAGTGAAGTAGCTAGGGTCTGGTGCAATACCCTGGTGGCTAAGATCTTCACCTTGCAAATGCCAGGGTCTCATGTAGGCAATGCTTCATATCCCAGTTGCTCCAATTCCCATCCAAGTCCCTGCTTGTGGCCTGGGATAAGAATTGAGGATGGTGACCTTGGGGACCTGCACTCATGTGGAAGACATAATGAAGAAGCTTCTGGCTCCTGGCTTCAGATCTGCTCAGTCTGGCTGTTAATGCCACTTGGGGAGTAAAACTGCAGAGGGAAGATCTTTCTCTCTTTCTTTCCTTGTCTCTGTAAATCAGACTTTCTAATAAAATTCAATAAATCTTAAAAAAATGGCTCAGGTGATATGTATATATGTAATGTATATTTGTAGGAACTGCAAGCACCAACTTAAGCCACCATGTTATAGTGTCTCTCATAGTCCCATGACTTATGGTTTTATAATATGTTAACAATATTTTATTATATTTTTATTGGAAATTCAGATCAGATTTATGGAGAGAAGGCGAGATGTAGAGAGAAAGTTTTTCCATTTGGTAGTTCACTCCCCAAAGTGGCCATAACAGCCAGAGACGAGTACACACAGAGTTAAGAGCCTGGAGCCTCCTCTGGGTCTCCCACATAGGTTCAGGATCCCAAGGCTTTGAGCAATCCTCAACTACTTTCCCAGTGAATTAACAGGGAGCTGGAAGGGATGTGGAGCACCTAGAACTTGTATCCATATGGGATCCCATCACTGCAAGGTGAGGCTGATGCATTGAGCCATAGTGCTGACCCCTTCCGCGCCCTTCATGATTTCTGTATATGTAATATTTATATAATGTATAATTTATATAATTTATGTTATTTTTATTGGAACATCAGGTATAGAGAGAGGAGAAGAAACAAAGAGGAAGATCCTCCCTCTGTTGATCCACACCTCAAGCCGCCGCAACTGCTAAAACTCAGCCTACCTGAAGCCAGGAGCCTGGAGCTTCTTCCAGGTCTCTGACACGAATGTAGGGTCCCAAGACTTTGAGTCATTCTCACCTGATTTCCCGGGCCACAAGCAGGGAGCTGGATGGGAAGCAGGGTTGCGGGGATGAGAACCAGCTCCCATGTGGGATCCCAGTTTGTGCAAGGTGAGGACTTTAGCCATGATTTCTTTGTAAGGCAAACCTGATAGTGTGAACTTCAGTCAGTGAACTGAAATTGGGAGGTATTGGACTCTTATACGGCAGAAGTCAAATGGTAAAGTTAGTTTGGTAACTGTAATTGGCAGCACAATCCAAACAACAGTCAGGATAATCCGGTTAGGGCACATGGTTTGGAAATCCGATGACCATGTTCCTAGAAGTGAAATAAATCAGAATCTTACTACATTCTCATCTGATCTGCAAAACATTTAAATTCCAGTTCAAGAAAACAAAAAGCAAGTTTGTGTCACAAAAACAGAGAAAGAGAGCCCTCTCACCAATTTCCAGACTGGAAGTAGGACTTGTCCTACCCCTCACCCCTAAACCTCTGAGTACAATGCAGAAGCTAAGCAAAGGAGAAAGCACTTGCTTGTCTGTTGTCAGGCAAGTCCGTGATCTTGGCCTCTGGACTCAGACTTGGAATGCAGCTTTCCTTTTGACTTTCCTGAGTCTCTAGCTTGCTGACTAGAAATCATGGGAAATCGAAGACTCCACAATTCCCTTTGTCATTTCTGCTTGTCTTTCATCATCATCACCACTATTTCCATTATCAGTCTATTCTAATGCACCGTTCTAGATAATTTCCTTAGCCTCATTTTTCCTTTGGAATGTATGCTCTCGACATGAATTCAATAAAGTCTGGATGTTTAAATGGGCAAAAATTGTACATAAAAATAAGAATAGGAAGCTCAACAGTCTTTGAAGGACTGAAAAATACTTCTTAGAAAAATCATAGATGAAAAGCAAATTGATCATTATGGCCTTGTGTTCTTTTGTCATCTTCGAGTAAATGAGTTAGTCTGAGATATCCTCAGCTATAACTCGCTCTATTCCTTGCTTCAAATCTGAGGAAATACTCAGTCTTATCTGTAAAACTTCTATGAATCTCAAGTTCACTTACTATTTTGATTCTATATTTCTAAGGTTATGCCATTATTTTTACGTACCAATCTGATTGTTTAAGTGATAAATATAATCCGCAATCAAAGATTCACCTGTGTATCTAGACAAGTTGAAATGAAAAAAAAATTATAGATGACAAACAAAAATTGAGGGAATATATATCTCCACAAACAAACATAAAATTTGTTCAGTAGAAGAAATCCTATATATTATTTCAGTATATATATTTAGTATATATTATTTAGTTTGGGAGAGATACTAGAATAATGAAAAAGCATGCAACCTGTGTATCTATAGCCACCAAAATCATCCTTCAAAAAATAAATAAATAAAAAGTGTTTGAGAAAACAAAAATTGAAAGATATCATCAGTATTCATAACCTGGTCTGGTAAAACAGTGGAGGCTGGTCCAAGTCCTTGGGCCTCTACACCCATATGGGATACCAGACAGAAACTTATGGCTGCCAGGTTCGGATCAGCTCAGCTCTGGCCACTGAGATCATTGTAAACTAGTGGATGGAAGGCTTCTGTCTGTTCACTTCTTTCTGTAAAATCCACCTCTAAACAGAAACTACTACTACTAATAATGATAATGATAATGCATTAGTTGTAGCAATTTTTTTTTCTATTTATTATTACATTTTATTACTAATATTAAATCCTAGTGATCAGTATTTGTGCTATATTTAAACCTTCTTTAAAGCTACAATTTGAAAAATTTTACACCTTATATACACATGCATTATATGTACATGTTCATAGAATATGCATATAAGCACCCATATGTATCAATGCACATGCAAATAAATATAGGTGTAGATAAAATATACAAACGTCATTTTAGACCTGAGTGATAGCATCCTGCAGAAATATGTGGAAAAAATACCTGGAGCAATCAGGGAATTTCTTCAAAAAGACACGGGAAGTGTGATACAGATAAATATGCAATAATTTCACATTTTTACAGTGAAGTAAAATTTATATTTTTATTCCACTTTCCACAATCTGTTTGATGTTCCCTAATCTAAAAGCCAGTGACATATTTGCTAGCCCAAGAAATAAACAACAAAATTAACAGACATGCAAAGTATTTCTGAAACTTTTTATTTCAGGATGAGAAATATGTTCAATTAGTTTTTAAATCTAACACAATCATGTTTTGTATGTGTTTACGACCTAACTCTGTTAATGAAAACTATATATGCTTATTATTTACAAAAGCTTAATGGCCAAGAACAACATGAAATAGGTATGACTTATATTGCTCATTCTGGTTTGGTCTTGGAGGTGATATCTCATCTGGCTCAGAATTACTGATTTACAATGAGAAACAGGCATATTTACTAAAAAGTAATTTAGTATGATATTTATGTGTCTGGATTTCAGAACCTTTCTGATGTGTTAAGTAATATTTAGCTTCTCTGTGTCCCAGTTATCTGATCTCTGCCAAGGAATAGGAAAGGGATTATGATATTTGAACATATTCAAAACACGGCACTTAACTGTGACAAAGCTTGTTTTTATGCATGAAGTTTTGCGTACACACACTTGCTCATTACATTATATCAACAGGTGACATTAACAAGAACATTAACAGACATGTTTGTGTTTCTCTCTGAGAATCTTTAGTGTTACAAACTGTATTTAAGATGTGTGAAGCACAAAAATCCAGCATGTGGTCCCTCTAACCAGATATCCTGATTTTGGAATCTTGCTGGACTAGTGATAGTTTGTGGTCTGAAAACAAGCCAATTCACTATTACCAGAATTCTTCTGATCTCAATACAATGGCAGTCTTTTAGAAAAACGGCTTATTATATATAAGACAGCGGGAATAGTGTCTGGTGCAGAGTAACGCAAATTATTATTAATTTCACATTATTTCAGTGTTTCAGAAAAACTTAGGTGTGAAAACCTTGTCTAGAGTATACTAATTAGGGCCCGATGCGGTGGCACAAGTGGTTAAGGTCCTCACCTAGCACGCCCGGAATCCCATATGGGCGCTGGTTCTATCCCAGCAGCCCCGCTTCCCTTCCAGCTCCCTGCCTGTGGCCTGGGAAAGCAGTCGAGGACCGCCCAAAGCTTTGGGACCCTGCACCCGCGTGGGAGACCCGGAAGAGGCTCCTGGCTTTGTATCGGCATAGCATCGGGCCGTTGCGCTCACTTGGGGAGTGAATCATTGGACGGAAGATCTTCCTCTCTGTCTCTCCTCTCTGTATATCCGCCTTTCCAATAATAAAAAAAAAAAAAGTAAAAATAAATCTTTAAAAAAATATAAAAAGAGTATACTAATTAAAACCTTGTCAAGAGTAAAATAATTTGTACATTTTATTTTCTAGTTGTATGAACCATTTTCCTAAAACACGTAACAACTCTGTCCCTGATTTCCCAAACCCCTCTGTTGTGACTTTTATATCCTTTGCTTGCATTACCTTGTTCCAAGATCACCATATGCCAATTTTACTTATCTTTTTAGAGATGTATTTATTTGAAAGACAGACTGATAGAGAGAGATAGAAAAGGTGGCTGATTCAACCTGCTGGGTGAATTTCTAAGTGCTCTGAATGGACCTGGGATGAGCCAGACCAAAGCCAGACTGAGAAATTCATCAAGAACCCCCACGTGGGTGGAAGGGATTCAAGTACTTGGTCCATCTTGGGCTGTGTTTCTAGGTGTATAGCAGAGTGCTGGATAGCAACGCAGCATCTGGGATTGGAACTGCGGCTCATTGGTAATACTGGCGTCACAGGTTGCAGAACAGCTTGCTGAACCACAATACTGGCTACTGTGTTTTTATGTTTTATTTTTTTAACCTACTAAATTTTATATTATACACAGCCTAATTTATATCTCACACGATGATGCTAAATATTATGTACGTTGTTAACTATCATTAAAAACTGAAGACATTTAGCTTTTCCCATAGACTCATTCTTTTTAAAGATAATTGTCAGTATTATTCATTTGAAAGATAGACAGAGTAAGACAAAGAGCTTTCATTTATTGTTTTACCCATGCCAGACAGTCAATGGCCAGAACTGGGCCATTTCAAAGGCGAGAGACAGGAGGAAGCCAGGAGCTTGAACTGGTCTCTCAGATGTGAACAAGAATCTGGGCACTTGGGCCATCTGCTGCTGTATCCCAGGTGCTTTAACAGGGAGCTGGATCAATCCAAAGTGTAGTCATAAGACTCAAACCAGTGCTTAGACGAGACAATGGCATTGCAAGTGGTAGCTTAATCTGATATGCCACAACTCTAGCCCAAGAAATATGATTTTTTACATATTTTTAATATATTTTTAATGAGAGAAAAAAGAATTTAATTTGCTGCTTCATTCTCCAACATCTTCGACGATGAATAATATGCTGCGACCTTAATCCAGTTATAACATTTAGGTGGCAGATATGTAACTACTTGCACTATCACTGTTGTCTTGCTGGGAAGGCCAGATCAAGAGCAGAATTGGAACTCAGCCCCCACGTTTCAGCATGGCTGCATACACCCCAACTGTGACTGTAACCATTGAGGAAACATGCCCATCCCTTTTTCTTTTAAAGTAAGGACTCTGAAAGTGTAATTATGTATCTTCAACTACATATGTTTTCAGCATAATAGGAAACAAAAGATGTTGCTTCTAAATTCAGGCATATGAACATTGAAAGTTTACACTTCGGAGAATGAAGCCCTAAAACAAAATGGCTTAAATTTGGAGGAATACAAATTTTAATTAATTATTAATATCCCCGTGAAGCAGTACATTTCTAAACACAGAAATACATGTTTCTTTCGATTAACTCTGTTCATAGGTGGAAATCTTTATAACCTTTGATGCCCATCTGGACATCTTTTAGAGACTAATTTTGCTCTTTCCCCTACAAGGAATGTTCGCAGTTGTTGTTGGCCAGTTCTGCGTTTTTCTGTTTGCTTGATGGTAGTTCCAAAATGTTAACTATAAGAGGTGCTTTGGATGCAACATCTTAAAGAAAGGAGAAATATTGTTTTCTTGCGAGTCCTTTTGCACACTCTATTGGGAAGTGTCGTCACTTCCTAGCATGACAGTGTTTATTACAGAGTTCGACTCCAAGGATGTGTGCAGATACTTGTTCACCTGTGTATCTATTTGTTTCATTTTTTGCATAAAGGTTGCCTTTTATCAGAGAGAATACATGGTATTTGTAATTTTTGGGACTGGCTTATTTCACCAACCAGCTGCACTTCTAAGTCAACTAAGTGTTAATATTCTGGCAAAGCAATGACACAGGACCCAAGTGCTTGGGCCTCTGCCACTCAAGTGTGGGACTTGGTTGAAGCTCCTTGCTTCAACGTGGCCAAGCTTAGCTATGGCCACTGTTGGGAGTGAAGCAGCAGTTCAAACATCTCCCCTCTTCTTTCTCTCTCTCCCTTTTCCTCTGCACTCACATTGTTAAAAATATATATGTATGTATATTTATGTACATATATAATGTGCATATTTATGTATATATACACACATAAATATATACATACATAAGTATACACAAACAAAAAGTAGATATACAGAGATGAGAGATAGAGAGAAAGGTCTTTCATCTGCAGGTTCACTCCCCAAGTGACCACAATAGCCAGAACTGAGATAATCTGAAGCCAGGAACCCCCGCTGGGACTCCCACATGAGTGCAGGTCTCAAGGCTTTAGATAATCCTCTATTACTTTTCCAGGTCACAAGCCAGGAGCTGGAAGCTGAGCGGCTGGGACAGAAACCAGGGCCTATATGCGATCCTGGTACATGCAAGGCAAGAATTCAACCATTAGGCCATTGTGCAGGCCAACAATATATTCAAGGCAGATTATTATGGGACCTGCAAAATTGATTATCTTTTGGTCTAAAAAAACTCAATGTGTTTTTTCAAATTAATATTATCACCAATTTTATAAAATTTATTTAATTGGTAATAACTGTCTTTCATTAAATAAATCACTTTCAATGTTTCCGCTTCTAGTATGCTATAAAATATACAAAAAAATTTTAAATGTTACATAGGTAAAAATAGTATGATGAGACAATTGCTTGGGGTTCAAACCAAAATCCTTTGCCACCATGATTATTGTTATTCTTCACATGAGTCACGTCTCATTGCTATTGAGGTCTGTTGATTTAACCTTCCAGAAAAACGCCCATGTAATGAATTCTTGTATAATGTCCCTCTAAATAGAAGAAGTAAAATAAGACCACATTCAATGTCTACTATATAGCTAATATCAATTAAATTGAATACATTCTGTGGTTATTGATTGCATAACCTAAGATAAAACTTAAAATAAACCTGCTCTCAAGTAATTTGGAAATCAATTTCCCCAATCATAAACCACTCACCCATTCAATAAATCAGACTTCCTAGATCTAATTTTCATATGAAAATGAAAATCACCTTTGCCAAATAATGTTAGTATAAAAATTCATATTTAAAATTTCAGAAATGATTATCAATAGTAAAAACTGTGTACTTGAAAATTAGCCATGAGGACTGTTTCATAACAACATTAATTGTAGAATTATCAGGTGTCAGGTACATAAAATGCATTTTGAGACTATATAGCCTTAGATTTGATTTCTGGATTATAATTTATATCTGATAAATTCAGGTAGTTTTTAGTGAACAATCCTCATTCTATTCAAGGAACTTTGAAACACACTTATCAATACAAAGTGGTTAGCCTTGGGACTATGGCTTTTAGAAAATGCCAGCAGCCAAGAATGGGGTAAATCAGTGATGGCAGCAAGGAAATGGTCCAGGACAGCATCCGTTTATGACATGTAGAACCTGATGAAATGTAAAATGAGTAATAAAGGCATTTAATGCTCACATATTTCCTCTCCTCATTGATTCTCTTATATAATGTTCCATAATTTAACTCTGTTTCATCCCATCCCTATCTAAAATATCACTGTAGTTGAATTTTTTGTTTGTCACTCACTAATTTTCAATACCTTGAAATGGCAATCATAGCAGGCATCATACAATATCTGACTTACATTGTATCTATTCTGACAAAATCTCTTTTTTAAAGATTTATTTATTTTTATTAGACAGGCAAATATACAGCAAGGAGGAGAGACAGAGAGGAAGATCTTCCATCTATTGATTCACTCCCCAAGTGGTCGCAGCAGCTGGAGCTGAGCCATTCTGAAGCCAGGAGCCAGGAGATTCTTCCGGGTTTCCCATGCGGGTGCAGGGTCCCAAGGCTTTGGGCCGTCCTTGACTGCTTTCCCAGGCCACAGGCAGGGATTGGATGGGAAGCGGGGCTGCTGATATTAGAACCGGCGCTCATATGGGATCTTGGCTTGTGCAAGGTGAAGACTTTAGCTGCTAGGCTACTGTGCCTGACCCTAAGATCTAATTTTTACATATCTGGAATAAGAGCCTTCATGCTTTAAACCTTGATCAAACGTAAGTATTAATGGGATTAAAAGATCAAGATGAGGTCCAGCAAGTGTTAAATGTTCAGTTTCACCAAATGGTCTGCAAAGATTTAAATTGTCTTTTGATTTAGACTGATCATCTTGGGCAGACAGAATATTTTAAGTGCATCCTGGAAAAATCTATATTCTCTGACACATTTAGAAGGAAATATTTCTTTGTTTCAATAAGAAGTATGTGTTGCATAATTTACATATGAAATTTGTTCCAAGCCTCCCTAACTCCTAATGCATAACCACGAAACACAAAACAGGGACATCTCATAGCAGTCATGCAGCTTGCTTTTTTACATATTTTCCTTATAATGCTATCTTTGATTGAGAAAAAAAGAGTGCCACTTTCTTAGTGCCTCTTGTTCCGATTGAGATGGATTCTGTCTTGCTGGCCTAAACAGTATCCTCACAGCAGCACCCATGAGGACACTGTTTCCCTTAGAGGATTGGATCAGCCAGTCATGCAGAGCCATGTTTGGAATTGCTGAGCTTTAAATCCAGAAGGTGTGCCACTCTGTAGATTGAATTCATCAAACTTTCTGTATACTTGCATATCAGATCATCCGTAATTCTGTGTAATTGTAGTTGCCTATTTAAAACATGCATGAACTAAGTCAGCTACCAAAAGACACATCATTTCAGTTAGCTCTCCAAGTCTGAAATCTCTTTATACAACTGCAAATTTAATGCTTTTGATGTGAGCAACGAAGCAAAAGTTCAGCCTCTGTGCTTAGTTAAGGATGTTAGTGAAGGCGGTCATTACGAGCACTTAGATGAAGAATGCAAATAACATAATGAAGTATCTATAGCGTACAGTATGCCAAGGCCTTGATGACTCAAAGATATTGGTCCCTAATGCTTATGATAGATTGTTAGTGTAATAAAGTGTAATGATATATGAAAGTCAACATTTCAATTAGCTGTGACACAAGTCTATCAAGATGAAAGTAAGTAATCTGATTTGTCTTCTCAGAAAGAAAATCATGAAGTAAAATGAGACAAATTCAGTCACTAAAACTATGAAATAAGTGAGTTAACTTTTATGTAGAAATATGATTACAAGCTCATTTACAATACTTTTGATCACTGCAAACTCTAAAATCTTATTCAATTATAATCCAGCCACTTGAAACTTGTTTCCTGTTACTTTACATACATTATTATTCAGAAATATGATAAAATTAAAAAACTAAAAAAATGAAAAATAAAGTTATATGATAAGACTGATTCTTTCAGTTACCTAGTGGTGTGTAACATAAACACTGTAAAAGTTTAGTGACTTAAAATGCTGAATGTTAAACACAAGTAGCTGCTTGTCTGAAACTAGATGACATATTCCCCAGAGGTCTTGCAACCATTCCTGACAGGCAACTACTAACACTTAGCTAGGTGCTCAGCATAGGATTTTGCTTGTTTGTTTTTTTCTGCTGGTCATTGCATGATGGCTGTGTACTGTGTACCAATGCTTATAGCTACAAAGTGGAATCTTCAGGATCTTCAGGATTTAGAAATTAGTAATTTTAAGATGCGATTACATAGGTAAAATTGCATTCTGATTGTATGTGTGATGATAAAGAAAACACTTGGATCACTACTCTTCTAAGTTTAAGGTCAAAGGATGAATAAATATAATTGCATCTGCAAAAGTCCATCATAACAAAGACTAGGTTTGATTGACTAACGAAGTGAACAAGAATGTTTTAAGAGTTTTGTCTCTTTTTGTAGGAATGGTATCTTGATTTTATTCTATATTCCAAAATGTCAACACTGCCTTAACATTTATATAATGGAAAAAAAGGCCATGTATGCCAATTGGTACAGTATTTTACAAGGGAATTCAAACAACAGTGGTAGTTGCAGTATGTGTTATCAATTACTAGTTATATTGTCATGCATATCAAGCTTTATATACTTTCTTCATGTAGATGAACAATTTGCAGAATTAAGCTTTACATGTTCTGTTTTAAAACATTGGTTTACCATGTTCTAATTATATTTCTATAAGATATATTTGAGGAATTGATTTTAAAGATCTGAGGTTATTTATTTAGTTTTGTTCTTTGAATCTTAAGAATTAATACTCCAAATTTGTCACGAAATCTATCCTATATTTAATCTGATTTTCCAAAAATAAATCTTAGCTTCAGGAAGAGTAATTGGTTTCTCCCAGATCACATATTCAGTTAGTAAAGAGAGGTGAATATTCTGACTTCATTTTATTACAAAGAAAATCTCTTTGTTTCAAAATGTCAAATTCTTGCAGTTTTCATTAACTGAGCTCACAAATACAGTATAGACCTTTAAATTTGAGTAAAAATTATATTTCCTTTTATCCGATTCTTAAAACAACTAATTGGTTAAAGATCTAATTTTAAGACCAGAGAGAATAAAATTGCAAGAAAAAATGCAAGTAAATCTCTTTATTGGTTTGGTTGATAGATTTTGCGTATCACCTCCAAACTAGAGGCACAAAAGCAATTAGATTATACCAAACACAGAAGATTCTATATATAGAAAAGGAAAAGTCAGAGTCAAAATAAAGAAGGTGTTTATATACTATTTATTTTAAAAAATAAATAATACTGAGGTCCCCCCTAACTCAGTAAGAATGGCCTGCATTTTTAAATATACTAAATGCTGGCTGTGGTGGATGTCTGGAGAAAGGTACTCTATTACACTCTTGGTGGGAGGCTCATGCAGCCACTAGAGACGTCAGTAGGAAGAGTTCTCAGATAGCTGAAACTCAATCTACCATATGATCCAGCTATCCTGCTCTTGAGAATATATCCAAAGGAAGTAAAATCTGCATATGAGAATATGACCTGCAACTGTGTATTTATAGCAGCACACTGCACAATAGCAAAGATATGGGAAAAGCCTGGATGCTCTTCAAAAGAGGAATGGATAAAAAACTGCGGCACATCTACTCCCTGGTATACTACTCAGCCATTAAAAGTAATTAAATTCTACCATTTGAGGCAAAATGCTCCCAATTTAAAATCATTTTGCTGGGTGAAATAAGCCAATCTCAGAAGAGCAAATCTGTTCTTCCTTTTATGAGACTGCATACATGCAAAATACAAAACAAATAGATACATGAGTAAACAAGTATATACATATATTCTCACAGATGAACTGTGGCATGCAGTCTAGCTTATCAGGAAACGAGGATGTTGCATTGACTCTCAATGCAATTATTAAATATATTTTGACAATTTGATATTACATGTTTAACCATTGCCTATACATACAATAGCATGATGCACTTAAACAGCAGAATGTTGGATTTTTAACTTGCTGAAGGACTATGTTATTATAACAATATTGGGGAAAATGGTGACAAGGGAGAATAGGAAAGGAGGAAATGGAAGTGTACGAGGAAATCCCTTTTCATGCAAAACTGCATTATTGAAAATACAAGAAAAATATTTGAATTTTTAAAAAGTATGATGTCAGATAAATAAATCCTTCAGTAAAATGTAAAACAAACAGGCAAATAAACAAACAAGTCTCTCAACAACAACATAAATAAGAAATCCAGTGAAAGCATTGGCAAAGATCATGAACATACAATTTTCAAAAATAAGAAAAACAAAACTCCAACAAATATGTTCAAAACAGTCAATATCACCAGCCATCAGAAAAACCAAAGCCACAATAAAATGTCACCTTACTCCTCTCAGAATGGCTATTATCTGAATGTCAGAGAGCAATGAGTACTGGGAAAAAGTGAACTTTCACACACTATTAGTGGTAATGTAAATTGGTGCATTGATTGGGGAAAACAAATGTAGATTTCCTAAAAACAACTAGAAACAAATCTGCCATGTGATCCAGCAAACTGAAAGAAATGACATTCTCCGCCCTGCGTTTTGTAACACTGGTCACAGTAAACCACACATAGGATCAACCAAGGTGTCCATCAGCAGATGAACTGATAAAGAAAATGTGGCATATATGTGGTGTTATATATGTGTATGTATATGTGTATGTGTACATAAGTAGGTATAGAGATAGTATAGATAGATGATAGATAGATAGATAATATATGTGGATATTATTTAGCCATAAAAAGAATAAAGTCTAAGGCAGATGGTATTACAGCAGATTAAGCTGCCAGTTGTGCTACCAGCGTCCCATGAATGTCACATCAAGTCCATTGGTTCCCCTTCTGACTCTACTCTCTGGTAATGTGCTTGGGAAAGCAGTGGAGATGGCTTGAATGTTTCTGACTTCTGTCATCCTGTGAGAGACCCGGAGGAATCTCCAGGCCTTGGCCTGGTTCAGCCTTGACTTTGAGGTCATTCCATTGGTAAGGCAGTGGATGGAAAAAAAAAAAAAAAGAAACCCTGAACTTGTACACTTGCTAAAAATAGTGTTTTCTCAATTTTTCTTAATATATACCAACCAAATTAATAGGAATTAGATACTACTATAGCTTTAGTGACTTTACAGTTATTTTTAAATTGCCTAATACGAATTCTACTAAACATCTTTTCCTTTGATTAATGTGTACACTCCATGCCTGTTTTTCTTCTGGTTTACCTACTCCCTAATTTTTATTGGTTTAACTCTGTATTTAGTGGACCCAATATGACTTTGACCATAATGTCAAGTATAGATGTTATCATCAAATCATTACATAAAATATAAAAGAAAAAAGATCTAATTTAACATCAAAGCTTTGTTTTTCTACCCATTTTTGTTATTAGCAAAAAGAAATAAATACTATCAATTATTATAAAAGTCTTGTTTGTGTTAGAAATACAATATTCTTGGAAACATTTTTAATAGTCATTTCAGTATACTTTAAGTTACTATCTATTTAAGACTGAAATGATTTCTATTTTACCTACAAGATATTTGTAACTAAGTAAAAAATCTGTACTACAAATCTTATCATGATTACCTGCTGATAAACCTAGTTCATGAAAGATTTTCTTTATGATCCTAATGATCAGAGATGTTCACAATGTTAGTTATGCAACAAAATATGTAAATTATTGAAATGATTAGGGCCAAATGAGTATTATGTATGACGATTAGAAGGAATTATTATTATAACTCATCATTTGTTTATAGTAATGATTTTAAAGTGGTATTTCAACAGCATAATAATCATTTGGGATTTACAGAAAAAATTACTCATTAGATCCTATTTTAGACCTCTTCAACAGAAACTCGGAACGGGAACCAAGCCAGGGATACGTTTCCAAGCCCCGCAGATAACCTCTGAGATGTCTGGGGTCCACAAGGACCACTGATGTAACGGGCTAAGGGAGGGAAGTGCATATGTACGTGTCATGACTTTCATTCGGAATAGTTTGATCTTAATACCTAAAATCCACAATGCTGAGTTCAGCTTTGTTTATAAACAGAGGAGTCCTAATGGTACCACTGTGTGATTAACTGCGTAACAGAGAAGTCTGCAACAAATACAGGATAAACTATTTAATTGCTGATTAACTTCCATTTAGGAAAATTAAAATGAATGCTGATTATGCTTACTAAAAGATACTATAAGGTAAGAGACAGAGTATAAAGTCATAGCCAGACCAAGCTTATTCAAAATTAAGCCTAGGATTGGCTCACTCCCAGATGAACACATGACAGAGTTGCCAGCAAATACACAGCAGGCAGCACCTTCCCTTACAGACAAGCTAGTAAGAGATCTTGGGCTGGATCGTAAGGTCCTTTATCACCTTAAGATTGTGAAGTATTATGTAGTTATGTAGGATGGGAGGGGTTTGTACTGACGATGAGCTGCAAACAATAGGAAAAGGGCTTGAGAGGAGAGCTCAAGCTGATGGTTGGATTCTTCACAAAGTGTTTAAGAGCCTCGGCAAAGCAGTAAAGGCTAATTAAACAGGACAGTGCTGTGGGACAAATAGAAAATTTTGTTCTTGCTTCAACAATATTGAATATAAGTATAGAAGGCAGAAAGGGATCCAGTTTCTTTCACGGTTGTGGAAAAAGCTGCTCATTCTCTGGATTAGATTGACTGGAGAAGAGTTTTGTGTTCCCACATGATGATTTGGGACACAGCAGTTATCCATTGCTATAGAAACTTTCCAACTATGTCAATTATATGGGGGTAGGAATAAAAGTACTAAGACTTTGATGAGGAATTAAACATAGTGGGAAAGATGACCACAGCCAAAATGATGGTCTGGAACTGTTTTGGGAATGGATATTTTTTATCCTGCTTTTATATGTTGATCCCATCTCTTACCATGCCTAATTTGTTGATATGAAAGAAGCATTTCTTTTTACCTAAAAGGAAATTTAAAACCCTCTTTTATTTTTCAGTTTTGAAGAAACATGGCAATTTTAAAGAACCTCAGGCACCAAGGAATCTGCTCAGTTGTGCTTGGTCAGCTACTGCTTCCTTGAGCAAGTGAGATTATATCCTCAATCATCTTGCCCTTGTCTGCCCAAATTGCTGGTCTGGATACTGTTTTCCCAACCCCATCCTGAACAACTGATGCAGTTTACCAAGGTGGAATTCTCTCATTGCACATCTGATTAGAATGACAAAGAATTATGTTGAGTCCAGAGTATAGAAAAAGGGCATAGTACGAACACAAGGGTACAGCTCCCTGTCTCATTAGTCAGAAGAGAGATTTGTGCCTGCTTGCTGCAGACAAAGAATGTTCCATGCTTTTTTGCTGTGCACATGCTAAGGATCTGCAAAATGGAGATGACCTGGCGTGCCTCCAGCCCTTTGCTCCCTCATTCTTCCTCTGGGTTACAGACACCTTGGCTGCTGACAGTTCAACAAGATGACTGACCTGGCTTCTTCAAGCTGAGTAGGGGTGCTGTTGAGACCTGTGGTCAAAACTGTGTTCCAGAAAAATGGCCTCTCAGGGGTGGGGGCCACAGGGTAAGCTTGCAGAAGCTGTCTCAATTCAAAGTTTCATATACTTGGCCCTAAAGGTGTATGAGACAATTCTAACAAGCAGATTAAATGCATTTAGACTTAAATACAAGCTAGAATCATTATCAGAGTACCTAGGAAAGGACATTTTACCTAAATCACAAGAAAATGTTTCCCATTAAGTGCAAACGGAATCCAGGAGGGCCTTATCCATGTATATGCAAGAATTAGATCCATGTACCTGTTTGTATGAAGCATTGGAAAGGACATCACAAGAGAGGCATGCACCTTCTTAGGCAAGACTGCCCACTGACTCCCAATAACTGGCTGGCCTGAGAAAGGAGCTGGCCTGAAATAGGTTAGACTAGCAGGTTAAGTTCTTCCTGTCTCTCATCTTTCTCTGTGGCTCTGCCTTTCAAATAAAAAGAATAAATCTTAAAAAATAAAAGGTTCTTTAAAAAAAGAAAAAGGAATACACAGCATCTCTAAAGGGAAATGTATAGTCCCGTCTGTGATAGTACTGACCTTGGGCCACAAGCTGGGCAGAGCGAAGGCCTTTTGAAGCTCGAGAAGGGCCCACAGGGTCTGCAGCTCTGTGCTTGGCATCCTTTGATGTCTGAGCAATTCTGCTTCCAGTGGCTCAGCTCTTCGCAGAGCTTTTGTAAGCTGGCTTCTGTCAAGAATGCCGCATGCCCAAAGCACTGGCCTTCCACATTGAGAACCAGTGCCAGTCTGGGGGCAACTGGCCTGGTTGAGTTTCCTTATAGAAAATCACTATGTAAAGCTCTTATGAATTATCTCTCTTTACATTGCTTCTGTTTTCCTCTTGATCTCTAATAAAGTTGATCGCAGAATCTCCTTTAGGGTGTCAGTGAATGGGGTGCTCAGTTTCAGCCCTCATTTGAAGAATACTTTTAATATCAGGATGAACTAAAAAGCCACAATCATGGGCAAATAGTGATGCTGTGTATTTTCCTAAGAGTTAAAACACTCTCCCATGAGGAAAACTGTACCTTTTCAGGCATCAAATGTGGTGACCTATCTATATATTGTCAGATCACTAGTAAAAATGTTTATCTTTCCCTTAGTTTTATTAAAAACAATATCAACAACAACAACAAAAGGTGAGGAGGGGGAGATTTGCCCATGTCCTGAATCCATGGTAAAATAAATCTAGCTGTGATAACATATCACAAATTAAGATAAAAAAATTTGGCTTTCCACGTTCTGACATATGTGTTGTCAGGTATCAAAAAAATGCTATCCATCTGTATTGTCAAATCTGTTTTGACTGGTCAAACTATAGTTCCAAGATGGGAGTCTCCCTTAGCAAACCATTGTTTAACTGTTAGATAGCAGCACTTTATAAAAACACTTAGCAAAGACCCAATGCCTAGCATAAATTTTCACATAGAAGTATATGCTTTTGGAAGCACATACCTTTTACATTTATCAAATCATGTTTATGATTTCAAATATTTAAAATAAGTGTAGTTTTTTTTATTACTTACATTGCATTATGTGACACAGTTTCATAGGATCTGGATTTTTGTATGGGTGTAGGGTTCTTGACCAACAGTCCAAAGCATAAAATGGTAGTGACTTTAAATATAGTTTAGTTCCTTTCTCCTAACAAATCTAAACAATTTATTCATCTAGATCATTTTTAATCTTGTGAACCAAAAAACATGGTTGGGGTTAACAGTTTTTTCCATGTGGACACTCTTTTTGTCTAAAATCAATTAAAATGGAGCTTATGTAATGTCTATTCCATGTAGACAAACAACGTGCTCATATATATAATACATATGTAAAACTGAGATAAATATCTCAAAATGAAAACTTTGGTACAGAATAATAAAGCAATTCTGGTACTAGTTTCTTACAATCTCTTAGTGCTTTTAAAACTTACCATCAATTGATTTGAATTACTTTTTGCCCTCAGTAACCTGGATTAGCCATTCTTTTTCTCAGTTGGTGTATATAGTTTGCAATTAAGCCAAAAATTATCAGTTTATATAGCTGTCCCAAATTATTAAATATAACATAGGTAATTTTAACAATCCTTTGGAATCAAAGATTACACTTAAATATCGAACCAAAATGTTTTTTTTAAATTTTTACTTTTCGCAGTTGTGTAACCTCTTATACTCTTATGTTTTCTATTGATTTGCAAGATCTCAGAAAACTTGCATTTATGGACATCTATTAGAGTTTGAGCAATCAAGAATACAGAACTATGGATGCTGTAAGGACTAAATAGTGGTGATTCAAATTATAAAACCCATTGATTGGTAAGAAGAGGCATCTATTTGGCTCTGGGCTTTTTCCTGGAAATAACAAGCGAGAGAAATAGCAACACATCAAGGTCATTATATTTTGTAACTTCTAGACATTTTTATCAGTAACATTTTGTATTATCATAACTCCAAATTTAGCAACACTTCATATCTTGACATTATACTTAACATAATCTAAATAAACTAATTAGTGTCTCTAACGATAAGAGATATTTTTGACATTTACAGAGGTCCAACTGGAATTATAAAAATCAAGACCCTTGGAAAGATGATTTGCTCAAATTCCAGTCAGACATTAAGTGATTGTATCATAACAATGGTTAAATATGGTCTAGGTTAGGTCATTATGTTAAATTCTATTTCAAACAGATATTGTAAGCCTCCTTGGCATGTCTGACTGGAATATATATATATATATGTATATATATACATATGTATAAATATATATATATACAGAGAGAGAGAGAGAGTAAAATTTCTTTTAAACAACTTTAAATTAATTTATGTGTGAGGGAAGCAGAGAGAGAGGGCATGCCTGAAACCAAGCCCACAATGAATGGTTGATTTCACAAGTGCCAGACTGGAGCTTAGCACTGAGAACCCAATAACCCAGCTTTCAGTGTGGGTGGTAATAATCCAACTACTTAAACTGCTGTCTTGCATGGTGTGCATTTTTATGGATCAGGAATCAGATGCTAAAGGTTAGTGAAATAAGGCACTGTGATGTCCGATGTAGTTTCTTAACTGGCATCTTAACTTGCAGGCTGAAAACCCACTGTAATAGAACTCTGTTAACATGTTACTACTGTGACACAGACTTGGTACTGGAATTTGCTTTTGTATTTGAAAGGAATCTGGCACAAACAAGCTTATAAGAAATGAGTTGAGCTGAATTTTATACAAATGATAGCAGCTGTGCCAAAAGAAGCAGATTGAAATTAAAGAATACTGCTCCAAAGACATCTTCCAATTTGCTCAAACACAACTGATTTTGAAAGATGGAATATAAAGAAGAATGCAAATAAGCACTAGAACCAATCATCAAATGTTGGGCAGTAATTCAGGCAAAGCCGATATAAATGGACTATGCCCTATATGCGTACACATAGCTAATAGCCATGTCAGGATTTTGTATGATGGTGCTCAGGAATAGCCCTTGATTCTTAACATGTATTAGCTCATCGGAAATTTGTAACACTATGAAGCAGTTTCATTTATTATTCCAGTTTTCCACATGTAGAATCAAATGCACAAAATTATCAGCTATTTTTCTCCAACCACACAGATACAAAATTTGAACCTGAGAATTTATTTAACTCTTTTCTAAGATTTTTTTTTTTTTAGTTGAAAGTCAGATATACAGAGAGGAGGGAAGACAGAGAGAAAGATCTTTCATCTGTTGATTCACTCCCTAATTGGCCACAATGACCAGAGTTGAGTCAGTCCAAGGCCAGGAGCCAGGAATCTCTTTCAGGTCTCCCATGCATGTTCATGCTCCCCAGGCTTTGGGCCCTTCTAACCTGCTTTCCCAGGCCATACGGAGGGAGCTGGATGGGACTCAGGGCCTCCAGGATTAGAAATGGCATCTATATGGGATCCCAGCTTGTGCAAGAGGAGGACTTTAGCCACTAGGCTACTGTGCCGGGCCCTATTTAACTCTTCTTATGGGTTTGATTATTACGGTATTCATGTATATACTGCAAAACTTCTAAATACCATGGAAAATTGAACATTGTACATGGATTTATAAAATATTTTATCAGAATAAATATGTATGCATATGTATATGATTAATTTGTTTATTTTAAAAAATCAGAATTACACACAAGGGGAGACACTGAGAGACATCGTGCATCAGCTGATTCATTCCCCAGATGGTGACAATGTCCACTGAAAACAGGCCAAAGAGAGAATCCAGGAAATTCATCCAGGACTGCTAAGTGAGGGCAGCACCTACCCTTTGGCTTATCCTCTGATGAATTTCAGAAGCAATTAGCAGGGAGTGGGATCTAAAGTGGAGCGGTAAGAATACAAACCAGTGCCCATGTAGAATGCCTCTCAGATCGTGTTTTTTCCCCATACACTACAACGCTGACTCTTCAAATTATATTCTACATTTTCAGTTTTCACAGACATTTTGAGCCTGCTTATATATTCAGTTCTTCTCTCCCTGTTTCTCTATTTTCTGCACTAATGAATTCAAACAACCAAGAATGGAAACTTTTGTGAAGAATTTTATCTATACTGAGCAGGTACTGGCTTTTCCTTCTCTCTTCTTAAACAATAAAACATAACAACTCTAAATAGCAATTAAATTGTACAAGGTATTATAGCTAGAGAGGATTTAAAATAGTGTCTGGGGGATGGCAAGTATACATTGGTTATATGCTAAGACTATGCTATTTTGAGAGGAGAACATACCCAGAACCACCTCTCACTGGACCCAAAATGCATTTATATTAGTTTATATCCTCTATTTACAAAAACATTGTCATAATCAAATATTCATAGTTCAAGAAAACCTAAGAAAAGAATTATCAGATTTAGGATTTAATATTTTCCCACACATTTTTCAAAAGCAGAAATTGTATTAAGACTAATACGGGATCACAATTAACAACAGGAATATTTTCTAAACCCAAACTTTGTGGATATCTCTCCTTTTGCTAAATGATAATGAGCATCCACGACTACTCTTTTGGATTCAATTATCTGGGTATAATGCATGTCAAATTTAAGAGGGATTTTTTTTTTTACTTAATATGGTATCTGATTTACTTCAATATTTAGACCAGGTAAGTAAGCAACAATTTTTTTTTCTATTTACTTGATTTCCATAAAATACTTTAAAAATCATGAATGTCAACGTTTTATTATATGCCTTTAAGAATCATATGTTTCCAGTAACTTTATATGTAAATAAATAGCTATATTTGTTGATTCTTATTTTCTCATTGTGGACTTCAAATGTCAAAAGAACATCAGAACACAAACAATAATTTAGATAACCCTGTATTTAGAAATATATTCTAAGTCTATTTTTTAACACATCTACCCTCATAGAAATATTAGCACTAGAAACATTTTAGGTTTTCCTAATTTAGGAAGGCATATCTTTTGATAACTAATTACTACCGAATATGTTCAGCATATGTACATTAAAGGATGAATGTCATCTGTAAACATAAGTTAATGAATTTAACAGATATAACAATTTTCCATTAAATGGCAAATGCTGTATTGACATTCAATAAAGACAGAAAATATTTTAGCAAAATATAATTAAATATTAAATATTATTTTGCATACAGCAACTTTAGCACAGATGTTCAATATTAGCAATAATTGGGTTCTCACATAGAAGTTTACAGAACATAAACACTTTGTATAAAATGAACCACTAAAAGGTGCATTGTGGTGTTTATGTTGAAACCCCGCTTGAGATGCCCACGTGCTATTGATGAGGTCAGCTTGAATCAAGCTACTATACTTCTGACGCATCTCCTGCTAATTCAAATGAGCAATAGATAATAGTTGCTGTTCCCAGGTTTGCTGCCACCCGTTTGGAAGGCTCTGGTGAGCTTCCTGGTTCCTGTGTGCTACCTGGTTCAGTCTCACATGTTGTGGGCTTTTGGCAAGTAAATCATAGGATAGAGGATTCTTTCTCTCCTCATACAGGCCCTCCAGAAACATTTTAATTTAAATACACATTTAAAAGTATTTGGTCATTAGGGAAATTTTTAAAATTATGCGCCACAATGTTTTAGCATTAAGTCAAGTTTGTGAGCAAATGGAGGTATGTATTTAGTCAGACATAAGCCTGTTTAAGAAATCATAACGTGCTTACAATCACTTCTCCAAATTACTTTCAATTGTTTCACTCAAACTGTGAACAGAAATTTAGTCAAGAAATGGGAATAAATGGCATTATTCCTCTTTTCATTATAGATTTATAGTGACATAAGAGACTCACTTCCTTTGAACTCTGAAAAGAATTTAAAGTATTTTATAGCTAAAGAAAATAGACCAAATTCCAGATTATTTCTATGTTAAGGAATATTTTCAATCTTGTATTGTTTTGCTTTTTTTTTTTTTTTTAATTGCTGAACAGTGTAGGACATTTAAGCCAGTGACAGGCACGGCACAGGTCACATATTAGAACACTGAATCTGACGAAGAGCGAGAGGGAGCACGTGACAGTTGAGAAGCATTTCTGCACAAGTGATCCGGGTCAGTCAGTTCAGATATCTCTATTAAAACTATTTTTGGGGAGGGGAGGGGAGGCAGGAGAAGGTAATTTGCTGCTAAAATGGAAAATGGATATTTGCTTCTACATTTAAAATTGGGTGCCCTTCAAAGCTCTTAGGGAATTTAACTGAAGAGCATGGAGATTTAAACTGGTTCTTGTTGTTTCAGAGTTTTAACGTGTATCGATTGGAAGCTTATCTAATTGTCTAGTGGCTTAGAATTGTATAGTCGAGTGATTTATGCCTGCAGTTTTAAAATAATGTGAAAGTCCTTGGAGAATATTTAAAACGGAGTGTGTTAATACAATTCTGAACCATTTGCTTTGTTGCAAATATTCATACCCTGGAAATCCAAAGGATGATGAGCGTTTTACAATGAATCACTTTTTTGAAATATATGATTAAATATGAAAGTTCCAAGATATATTACAAAAATTATGTAGAGCATTTTTAGGGCATTTATTTTCAGCTTGATACTTTATATATAATGTTAATCTTTTGCTTGTTTTGAATAATTGATTACAAAAATATTCTGTACCACTGCCTTAAGCCCCTTGAAGATAGGGGTCATTATTTACATTAAGGTAATTAGCAATGCTTCTAATTATTGAGAGCAAATGACATTGATTTTACATCATGTTCTTTTCTTTCTAACCCAAAGAGGCTAGGAGAGTAGAAAGAAAGAGATAGAGGGAGAGGGAGAGGGTGAGAGGAGATTTATTTTATTTGTTGTTTCACTCTGCAAATGCCTGCCACACCAGGATCTTAGGCTTAGCCAGAAAGTATTATGAACTCTGAGTCTCACACATGCAGAACCTAAGAAAAATAACTTGGTTGGAAACTTTCTTAATGAGAAGTTTTCTCAATATTTTGTTTTCTTTGATGTTTTTCTTGAATGTACTCCAAAGTGGCTGCTTCTCTCCCCTCATTGACTCAATCATAGAATGAGCCCCATAACAATCAGAATGATTCCCTGGTGTGATATTTATTTTTTCACAATATTTTGTGTAATTCCTGGAGCAATATTATCCATCGCTCTATCACTCTTACCATCCCTACTACACTTGAATACTAATCCTGAAATGTCTTTGATCTGTACTTTATGAAGGTATTACTAATTATGAGATCAGATCAATATCAAATGTCGCTGCCCAGCAGTGACACTAAAAAGATGAGGCACACATCTTGAGGGTCTGGGAAAAGCCGGAACTGTAACTGGATCCCTCACTGCCAAAAGCGGCCGTGTTTAAACCCTTTCCCCCGCTGCCCCTTTCCTCATTGGCTTTAGCTTTCCGCTGTCACTTCTCAAGCCCACTCTCTGCCACCCTTCTTCCCGCACATCCTTCTTCTCCCCGTCTTTCCCTGTTGTAGTCTCTCCATCTTTCTTGTTGTCATCTCCGTCCTCATCCGTCCGTCTGTCCCAGCTTTTACAACAGCTACTTTTATATTGTTCTCCACCAATCACTTCTCCTGTGGGTTCACTTGGTGCTACGTGATAGGCCAGTAGCAATGACATAATTGCAGCGAGGGCATTAGCCTATCCCTGTGACTTCCTGTTTACCTGCTGTCTAGACCAACTCCGCCTCCTGGCCCTGGGCCAGCCAGCATTTTACAATGGCCCTTCCCAATCCCAGGAGTGGCTTTAGCACCTGGCTCCCCACAATCATCTATATCCTCATAGACCTTTTGATTTATTTAATGTTTAAATGAGAGAGAGGGAGAGAAATAGAGAGAGAGAACCAGAGAGAGTTCTCATTGACTGTTGTACTCTGAATACTCAGACTGATCAGGGCTGCCTGAGGCTGAAACTAAGATCTTGGAACTCTGAAAATGCATTGCCCATGGATGACAGGGTCATAGTCACTGAGCCATGAGCACTGTCCCTAAAATCTGCATCAGCTGGTAGATGTAGTCAGGAGCCAGAGGAAGGTGTGGAATGCAGGCATTCTGACAACGGACATCAGAACAGTCACCAATGCTTCTACTGCTGGTCCAGAAATTTGACCCACATCAGATACTTTCAGTATCCCTGACTTTTACTGAAATATATGGACAAAGATGAAATGTTTTTCTATTTTAAATGTTTACTTAACATTGTTCTTATATTAATGAACAATAATATACAAATCATTATTTCTCCTTTTTTACATTACTGTGCTCATAGAGGCTTGAAATTTATTCTATTCTCTACACCATCAAGACTTTTATTTTCTGATTTTGTAGCCTTTGTTCAAGCTCTCTCATCTCTGCATACCCTTTAATAATTATCATTTTGTGTTCAGACTGATGGTGGTTGTTTAGCTTCAGCTTAGGTGAAAGCATATGTGATGTTGGTCTTTCTGTGTTTGACCTATTTCACTTAACATGATGTTATCTAAGTCTATTCATTTTGCTGTAGTTGACAGCATTTCATTCATGCTTATGACTGGATTAGCTACCATTGTATAAATGTAATCGGGAATAAACTAAAAATTCCTAAAACAGGTGTGAAACAGAGGAGGAATAATTCAGAGAAGGTTAAGCTTTGGCACATCTTGCCTCAGGTTTTGAGTAGAATTCTTTTTCACAGAGCACTTAATTCAATTTGAATTTAAAATCTTGACTTTTCATTGACCCCCTCCATAATTCCAAAACAGATGAACTAATGACTCAATGGATTTTTTGTGTGTTAATTAAAATCTGGTTCAAATTGCACACCCACTCCAAGAAAATATTTTACAGGTGTAGCAGATGAGTTAACTTTATTTTATAGTTCACCAGGGTTATCCAACATATTAAATGTGTACAATAGGTAAAATGTCTTGCTCTTATTCAATCTATCATGTTAGGGTATATAATCCCCTAAAATCAAATCATTTTGAAATGACAGATTCTTTAACTATTGCCAGATAAATAAGGCGAAAACTGAAGAATACAGCACATACACACATTACACATAGTACAAAAAGTTTCTCAAAATTTATCCTGTCTAAAAATTTATCCTGTCTAAAAAGTCACCTGCATAAATTTGCTGAAGCCATCACCGCAGACTCTTCACATATTCACATTAAAATACTATGGTAGTTTAGAGATAGTCTGCATCATGTTGACAATTTTTGCATAGTTTCACCATAATGCCTTTTTATATTCTCTTTCTTACTCAAATAGGGCATTTATTTCAACTTCTATATGAGAGCATCATCGCAATGCAGAAAATAGTTTCTCATAGTAATAGCTAATATTGAGTACACACTGAATGTGAGACATAATATTTAGGGCTTCAGCAGAATCGGTTCAACTATTTCTAACACATAAGACAGGTGTTACTTTTAGAGGATGGAAAGGGAGCACAAAATTTCTAGGCAAATGCTGACACTGCTCATTTCAAGGAGAAAAAACAATGAAGGAATCTATGGATAGGGACGGAGGCACACGTGCCTTAATTTCCTCAGTTCACAAAGGTCTCTACCTCTGAGCTTGGAGAAGCAGCACTTTTTAATGGATTATTGAACTCTTGAACTTTACAATAGAGATTTCATGCTCTTGATGAAATATGTCCTCAAATGATGTTTACCTTTAGAAACATTTCTGAAGAGCTTAAAGAGTTTCGTTGTTGTTGTTGTTTGTTTGTTTTCAGAAATAATTTTCAACAATTTCACTGGATTACATATCAGACCAGATGTTAATCTCCTTAAGTAAGAGTTTTAATATGCCGTTAAAGACAATGAATTCCTTATTTAACCTGTGCTATTGTTTGGATGTTGGTTGTTTCTCAAAAATCCATGTGTTATAAGTGTGGTAGTGTTGAGATGTAGTGTGGGCATCAAGAAGTGCAGCAAAGAAGCCTCTCAGTTCAATTTCAGTTGCACAAAAGGGAATTACTATCTTCCTTGTAGCATCTCAGTTCAGTTTATTCTCATGAAGTGTTTGTATTGTAACCAGGTTCTAACTCCACTCGGTTGCCTTCTAGCTTTCCATTTCATGTAATCCTTCTTTTCAACACAGGCTTTGGCCATTGACACAGATCAGAGATAGGTGAAATGTGATCCCAAACAGAAAGTCAGGGGAAAATAACCCAAGATACTCCAGGCTGACATGCACAAGTAAGAAACTTAAACCTGATGTTCATAGGAATTTTTTGAAACTAATGACCCCACCCCTCAGAAACAAGATAGAGAAACTGAAAACGCAACAGGATGCGGTTACGGGAGAACCCATCCAGCTCCAGATATGGAATCCTTAGCAATTAGAAGGCTATTGGTGATTGACATTCTTGAGAAAATATTTTACACTCTTCCTCATAGTTCAGAGGATGTAAACTCCTACAGAGCTTCCTTACTTGGGCCAGCTCTTTTTTTTTAGGGGGGGGCACTTCTTAGGTGGCCCTTTTCAACATTGTCAAGAGCTTTATTTTTGCATTTATTTTCTTCCTGCTCGTCCTCTTTGTCCATGTGCTTCATTCTTTATTTCCTCAAGACAAAGAACCCTGAAGAAGAACAATATGAAGGAGAGGTCGGTATGATTCAGCTTCACTCTCTCTTAGATGTTTGCTCTCCAACATAGTCCACCATCCATTAAAACAGTATGTCTTGATCAGCTAGTTAAATCTGGTTAGCTTGTCTGTTGATCTTAAGCACTCAGAGGCTGAAGTTTCTGATGGGATGGATGTGATGGAGGAGACTGATTTATTCTTTTAGTCCTGGGAATGTTGCTTTTGTACCACTTCAGTTTTTTCTGCTGAGATATATTGGAAACCAAATTGGCATTTAAAGCCCTGAGGAAATGAAAGTCTCTGGACAGGTCAACTCTCATTCATCACCATAAGCCTCCACGTTGGGAGGCAGATTTCAGCTACCCATTAAGGTGTTAAACAGTGATTTGCACACTATCACTTTACTTATCTCCTCTTGCAGATCCAATAGGCTGAGCTGAAACCTTCTGCTCCTGTTTAAGTCCCTTCTTTATATACCTGCCTTCTAACTTCTCTCTTAACTACTGGCTCTGTGATGTGGCACACCCACAACTAAGTTCTTCAAGAATAGCTTGGGGTGGGTGACAGAAATACAGGGACACCTCCATTTCCTATATGCCTTCACATGAACTGCTTTGGAGTGCATCCCTAAGGCACTGGAAATCTTCTCACTTTCAAACCTGAAGAAAAAAATATATTGCCTTTTATGTAATATAGAATAATGTGAATGCCATGAAGGCTGTCACTTGGTGTTTTATACTGAGAACAGGGGAAACATACTACAATGAGTGAAGGAATAAGAAAAAGTGCAGAAGGGCCCGATGTTAAACCTCAGTTGGCTTATTCTTTGTCTGCAAGTACCATACTTCCCATCCAGCTAGCTCCCTGATTGTGGCCTGCAAAAGCAGTAGAGGATGATTCACAGCCTTGGGATCCTGCACCTGTGCAGAGATTTAGAAAATCTTCAGCCACCTGTCTTCAGATTGGCTGAGCTCTGGCTATCGTGATCATTGAGGAGTGAACCAATGGATAGAAGATCCTTATCTTTCTTTCTCTTTGTAAATCTGTCTCTTCAGTAAAAATAAATAAATCATAAAAAAAACCCAGAAAGTCTGGGTATATCTCTGGTAGCAGTTTTATGACCTCATCCAACTCAGGGTTCAAGAAGAGCTCAAAAATTCAATCATTATAGTCAGATAGAATACTTCAAAAAAGGACCCCTTTTCCCACCATCAGAGAAAACACTCAGAACCATTTTCTATTTTCAGAAAGAATGACTGGAGGGCTGACCGTAGATATCAAGGCCTCTGCAAATGGTTATCCCCCTCCAATGATCAAAGAGGACTATGACTTCTACAGACTCCTACCATCCAGACAGATAGCACATAGATGTCCTGGGTATTCTTAGTTGTTGAAAAGATGGAGGTTATTTTCCTCTTGGGTCCTGCAACTACCTTCTTTGCCCTTCACTCAAATCTCAGTCAACTCTTTTACATTACTGTGACTTTTAGAGGCATCCCAGGAAAGCCACTAGTTAGATGCTTCACTCAATCCCTAAACAGTAACTAGAATAGCTTGTTTCTTACCCATGCACTTCTTGTTTATATCAGTGTGCCCCACTAGTTCTAGGAGAAGATAATGAACCTAAGCTAGGAATCATAATCCTCATTCCCCGAAGCTAGCCAGTCATTTTGGGAATAGTCCTTTTATTCAGAGTATCTGTTCTTTTTATCTCATTGTTAACCTACTTTCCTCCATAATCATACAGTGCCATAGCTAGACTCTTTCCATTCTTAGTCTGCAATCACTTTCAGAAGGCTCTCATGCTTTTATACACCACTGACTGATGTTGGCTCCCTCTGTCATATAAGACACCATCTGGAAGTCTGACTTTGTGTTTAACATCACTGAGATTATATCCTCAGGAGAAACTCAAACGCTGACTGTTTTCCCCAAGCAATACTTCCTCACGGGATCAGAAACAAAAACTTCTACAAAGTATTATGAGTTAAAATACTAAAAGTGATGTTTTTTCTCTTAATTCAAAAGTGAATAGGTGACTATTTTAGAAGATGAATGAAAAGAGCCAATAGATAGAAATGCTGTGAAAAAGCTCTGAGAATGAAAAGTGCTGATGATCAAGACTAAGAAAGAGAATTCACAAAATAAGAGAAAAATAGTTATGCAGAGTTTGTGGAAGTTGAATGCTGTGCAAGGAAAAAAGAAATATGTGGATAAAGGTGTAGCATGATTATTTTTGTGGAGAATAGTTAAGAAAAATTATGAAATATGGAAAATGATTAAAGGCTTTTGGAATATAAGTATGCATGAGAGTAAAACAAAACTGTTTTAAAATTATTTCTAGTATGTCAAAAGTAGTGAAAACAAAATTGCTTGATTCTCTAGATCTTGGTTCCATTTTGCATTTAACTGCCCTAAGAAAACATAGGTTATTGTCAAGTCAGTATTGTGTGCCTATTTTAATTTATAAGCATTTATTTTCTTTGAAGGGTCAGTGCTGTGATATAATGAGAAAAGTCATTGTCTGCAGATGGTGGCGTCCCATTTAGATGTCAACTTGAAGCAGGTTGCTTTACTTCCCATTTGGCTATCTGGTAATGTGCCTGGAAAAGCAGCAGAGGATGGCCCAAGTTCTTCAGGAACCCTTCATCAATGTGGGTGGATTAGATGACTCCTGTCTTCCGACTAACCAAACCCCAGCTGTTGTTGGGGAATAAACAGTCAGATGGAAGATATTCTCTCTGATTCTATCTATTTGTATCTTAACTTTGTTTTTCAAGTAAATAAATCTTAAAGAAAAAGCTTTATTCATTTTGAAAGTCAATTCCAGATTGCTGAAGAAATAGAAAGAGACCAGCCAACTGCTCCCAACACAGCTGCAATGACCAGGGAAAGGTCTGGCTGAAGTGAGAAGGCAGGAGATGCATCTGAGTCTCCCTGGTGGGTGGCAGGGTCCCGAACACATAGACTGTCTTCTTCTGTTTTTGTCATGCCATCAGCAGAGTGAAGCTGGGACAAAAAACTGGCACACATGGGATGCCAGCATGGCAGGTGTGGCCTCATCACCCAGATCACAACACCAGCCCCTGTCTGCTTATGTTAAAATGTTTGAGTCATCACCTTAACCCTAATTAGATGTGACTCACAACTTTGTCTAAAGCACTGAGATAAAATAAATGATTACATTTGTTTTGAGCAAGTGGTTTAAACCAAATTTAGGTTACTTTCTTTTTAATATAATTCTCATGTTCTATGCATTAGGGTTAATCACTGTTAATAGGATGCAATTTCAGAGTTGACTTGTCTTCCAAAGCTTTGAAACAAATCTTTGAAGCTGCAGCTGGCAAAAGACAAAATAAAAGGGTAAATGTATGTTTTTGTCCTGTCCAAGTTGCCAGCTGCTTTCTCTGCTTAGAAAATCATTCCACAACTCTGCAAATAAAAGTCTTAAACAGGTGTCTCTTTCCAACTTGAAAATGCTTGGACAGAGGAAATTGCATCTTACACATTTGGTTTTGTTTGTTTGTTTGTTTTTTCCTATCCTTAAGAGCCATTTTCAATTAAATATCACCATCTGCGGCTGAGTTAAGGGCCTGTGACTTATTCATAGCTGGGGATACCTCATTCATCCCTGCTCTCACCTCTGGTGAGGTTTCACATATGAAGTGACTCTTCAAATCCTCATGTAGTTACTACAATTGGTGTTTCAAAGTGCTGGAGACACACACACTAGGCTGTCTCAATCATTAGACTCCTCAGCAGGAATGGTCATGGAAAATGCCTGACTTGGAGGATCTGCCAGCAGAGCATGGAGAAGCTTGTATTGTAATGGGAAAAACCTGTTGCAATTATGTCAACAAATCATGACACATCAATACCAGCATCAGAGAGATCTATAAACAGATTGCTTGTGTACATAACAGCAACAAAGGAAACAGACATCCAGTGACTATATGACCTAGGTTGTCCTAGCTTTTTATTTGTGGGAGATGAGAAATCACCTAAGGAGTTGGTCTAATGTTGTCTATCAGCATAAATTTCCTCAATGATTGAAATAAAGAGTCTTTCTTAAGATCAATCCTTTATTTATTTATTTAATTTATTGTAGAAATTTCATTTTCTCAAGTTTCAAAACAAAAAAGAGATTTAGAATATCTTGGGTCACATAGCTACAAGCTGAAGAGTTCAGGTAACCTCCCAGTTTTACAGTTGACAAATGCTAAATGTGTTTGCCTGTAATGAAAACTAAAGCTGAAATCCTAACCAATCTAGTGAATTGAACATGAGTCCACTTACTTTATTCATTAATGAAAACCTGGGAAAGTTATTTTTCCCTTTCATTAAGTAGGGTTATCAGGAACATATTGTCATGATGAATCATGCTGTCTGTTCTTAGTAGAAACCACAGCTGCTGAATTCTTGATCTTGAACTTCCTAGCATCTAGAACTGTGAGAATTCATTTTTATTTCTGATAAATTAACCAGTTAATGTTGTTCCAACATAACTACTCAATGGGAATAAGACAGAAATCATCACTGTCTATGTAAATATCTCAGAATTGAAAATAGTTGCAAGCTGTTGACTCAAGCTAATGCATATTCCATTTAGTCCATAACAATTAATTTAATCACAAACCATCAAATACAGAAGGAATTTTTATATGGTCTTAGCACTAGCTTAAATGGTTAGAGATATAATAGCATGCTTAAAATCAAAAGTCCCTTGTAGAACAGATCTTTCACAAACTTTTATTCAGTATCGTCCATCATAGAGCCAACTGCTTTCATGGCAAATCATTTGGCATTGGCCCAAAATCATTAGTTTCTCTGCTGGGACACAATGTTGACAACATTATCCTGTTGCTTGTCCATTTGCTTTGCTTGGAAAACCTCCAGGTTAATCATAAAAATACACACAAACAGAAAGGTTAAATTTGTTCTCATAGAGTAATTTGAGATTAAATTAACACATGGTTTCAAAGATTTCTAGAATAAGTAGTAGATGAAATATGAATGTCTTTTGTTTCATAAACTATACAGATCATTTTCAAAGTATTCTGTCTATTACATTGAAATTGTACCTTTCAGCATTTTCTTCTCCATAAAACCAGAAGATTGTGACTACTAAATTGAGAAATACACAAACAATGCTAAATAATATATAAGAAATTAGACTATTCATTGCTCTTGTAGAACCTCTAAACATAAAATTTCATATAATACTTTTTTGTGACTACTCAGATATAATTTTTGTTAAGATTTCGTTATTTTTGAGGGGGACGTCAGATAAAGTGAGAGCAGGAGAGACAAAGAGGAAGATCTGTCCACTGATTCATGTCCCAAGTGGCCACAAAGCCCGGAGCTTCACAGATCCAAAGCCAGGAGCTTCTCCTGGGTCTCCCACATTGGTGCAGGGTCCCATAGCCATCCTGAACTGTCTTCCCAGGCCACAAGCAGGGAGCTGGATGGGAAGCAAGGCTGCCAGGATTAGGACTGGTGCCCATAGGAGATCCCAGCACATGCAAGATGAGGACTTTAGCCACTAGGCTACCGTGCCAGGCCTGAAACATTTCATCTTTCAAAGTATGTTTAAAAAGTATCTGTGTGTTTTTCTTTGTAACATAAATGTTGTAGAAAGGAACACTCAATATACTTTAGGAAAATTTATTTTGTGTCATATGATATATTTAATCAATGATATTAAGAAGAGTTATCTAGCCTGGTTTGTAAGATTCACTAAGGTTACTTGATGATGTAAAAGTTACTTTAACATGTGTAGTTCTTATATAGTGGACACAGCTGACAGGCTGAAAAATACGTTAAAACTGAAACAAATGATAGCAATGTTAACAATATTAGACTACTTCTGCTTACAAGAATCAACCATGACCTACAGGAATACATGTGTTATATACTTTACTCATACCTGGCATTTGTTTTTAAGATTCATTTTATTTTTATTTCAAAGGTAGATTTAACCAGAGGAAGAAAGAGAAGTAAAAAAACCTAAGTGCTATAAGTTGGAAAGTTATTTAAATAGAATGATTCAAAATATTAGAAAGCATGAGTATAAGCTTATATAAAATAAAACCCTAAGTAAAGCTAATGCTGTAATATCTATATTATACAACATAAGTAGAAATGAAGAATAAATCATGTAGTTATAAGTTCTGCTTCACGTTTTGTTTTTAGCATTATATCCCTATCAGCCTGGAATAATTTTCCTAAATCTTATATAAACACATAATAAAAAATCAATTTGAACTAAACAACAGAACTCTTAAAAAGAACATCTCTCAAAAATATAAAATAAAAATCTTGTTACACAATATTTCTGAAACTAGAAAAGTAAGAGAAAAGTATTATTCAGCATAAAGTAAAATAATGAAAATTGTTTGAAACTTGAGCAAGGGGGAGCTTTCTACAAGGACTTGTACAGGTATCAAAGTAAAAGAACTGGTTCTGAAAACCCTTTGCATTCTCAAAGGGTAAGAAAATAGATTTATGCACGAGAAATGATAATATGGTGTAAATGAAGAATTTTTTCTTATTGCTTAAGTATCTTTTAAAGTATTTTATTTTTAGAGTAACAATAATAATGCTATCTGGAAGACCAGGATTGAATCTCTATTTTGAGGTATCTCACACCACACATGTCATCAACAGCCGGAACTGATTTGATCTGAAGCCAGAAACCAGGAGCCTCTTCTGGTTCTTCCACATGGATGCAGGGTTCCAAGGCTTGGGCCATCCTCGACTGCTTTCCCAGGACACAAGCAGGGAGCTGGATGGGAAGTGGGGCTGCTGGGATTAGAACTGGTGCTCATATATGATCCTGGCGAGTGCAAGGCAAGGATTTTAGCTGCTGGGCTACCAAACCAGCCCGATGTTTTCAAAAGGCATCATTCAGAGTGACAAAGCAATACAGATTAAGATATGTGTAATATGTCTAGTAAAAATTTCTATCCAGAATATATAACTAATGCTCAGAAATGCCTAAGAATTATGTAAAGAATTGATATATTGAGTAGCTATATCTGTATGAAAATAAGATGAATAATAAATGCACAGACATTCTGTATCATCAGGCAATATGGAAATATAAGTTAAAGTCATTATGAATTACAAGGAAAGATCTGTTAAATGTTCAGAATTTAAAATGGCAATCCGTTAATACAGAAGGGAGCAACTGAATTTCTGAGTCAATTGGTAGAAACGTGAGATAGCAATACATTTTTAGAAATTTATTGTTTCTTAAAAATGGAGTATATATACAGACACAGAAACACCATATGGTTCACATAATAGATCACATAATATAAAAGAAAGCATATGTTCATACAAAGATGCACAAATTAATGAGCCTGAACAGCACCACTCTAATAGTCACGACAAAAAACAACCATAATATCCATTAGCTAGAGAACATTAGCAGCAGGGATTTAATTAAATCTTCCTGTTAATCTCTAAAGGGGATTTGGATAGAGTGATTTCACTTCTGATCTTTCATATGAAGGAAGCTAACTCGGCAGTCAAAATTTTGAACGTATGAAATTCATCAAGACACTCTCTGTAATATGGTAGGATGATTTTTTGGCATTCAGAGAAAAATGTATGGGCTTCTTTTTCCTAGTCGCATAATGCTGATTGGGGAAGAACATCAAAACCTCTCTGAATCATTTAAGGGTATGTGAGCGCCACAGGATGGCAGTCTGTTTCACAATTCAGTAAGAATACCATTCAATAACTTAAATGCCTTACAGCAGCCTTGATTTAGTCACGGGACAAGCACCTGTCTTCTTAGGGCGAGCCTGTTGCTTTTATTGTGTAAAAAGGATAGTGTGAAAAAGTTCTCCCACGCGGGTGCAGGGTCCCAAGGCTTTGGGCCATCCTCCACTGCTCTCCGAGACCACAAGCAGGGAGCTGGATGGGAAGCAGCAACACTGGGATTAGAATTGGCTCCAAATAGGATCCAGGCATGTCCAAGGCAAGGACTACAGCTGGGCTCTTTCTTCTTCTTCTTTAAAGATTTATTCATTTTTATTGGAAAGTCATATATACAGAGAAAAGGACAGAAAGAGAGAAAAATCTTCCATCTGCTGGTTCATTCTTCAATTGGCCACAAGGGCCAAAGCTGAGCTGATCTGTAGGAACCTGGTGGGATCCTCGTGTATGCAAGGTGAGGATTTCAATCACTAGGTCACCACGATAGGCTCATGCTAGCATCTTTTAACTTATGCCGTGGGAAGCCAGTGATTAAGAAATTAATTGCTTGACTATATGAAAAATATAAGGAGCACTTATATCTAGTTCCTTGTTTTTCTTGTGTGTGTTTGGAAATAGAATCAAGTAATATAAGATCTCTCATACTCTTCCTGTATCTGTATTCCTCCTTTTCATCAAAATTTAAAAAAAAAACAATAAAGTGTAATAAATAAAGCAGAAAATTTTCTCACTTATTATGTGTTAAAAATACACACTAAATTATTTACATGCACCAGGAAGTTAACTTCAAATGTCATCAAGTTCACAAAACAATCTTACATGTGTAATTTCAAACAATTGTTTATAAATGTTTCTGTATATCTTTATGTGATCTGATCATTTGTTTGCTAATGAGAAACAGAATAATGTAATTCAACTATTTTCCTTATCAAACATTCCAAGTAATCCAGATTTTTCATCTTAATCCTAATCTAAAATGTTTTATTAACTTTTTCCAGGTTGGAATTAAGATCTCAGTCTTGGATAATGACATTGTTACTTTCTCTCAAACTTTCTTACAAATGAAAATTATAAAAAGTTAATTTAATTCATTGTAATATGTTTTAAATACTTGATAATACAAGAATAGCCATGAGATTTGGAAAGTACTACAAAAAGATTATCTCATAATTGTTCTCAGAAATATTGCTGAAATCTATGAAGACCAAATAGAGCATTGAGTTATACAACAGACCAATGCTATCTTAAAACTAGTGTCATTCTAATAAAAAATTTTTTCTTTTCCTTTGAAAAGAAATATTTGCCGCATAACAGGAGGAAGAAGGAATTGTACAGTTATCACAGTGGGTACTTCAGGAACTAATGACCAAGTTATCAGTTGCTGCAGCTCTCAAACTCCTAAATCTGGAAAAACGTGTATCTTTGAGACAGAAACAGCATGGCGAATACTCACTGAAAGTTTCATTCTGTCTTACTACCAACAGATTAGTTTTCTGAACAATTGAACATGGTAGCCAGTGCTTGCCTGACTGTCTACAAAACATGACCATTGCAACCTTGTTAACAAAATAGGACACCAAGTTTACCCTGGAAATGTGCTTAGATGATCTCCAAATCCAAAAGGAAAGCATTTTTATTCATTGCCATGGATACCAAAAGACAGGTCACCTCTTCACCAAGATAACAATTAGCTTAACCAAATGGCAAAGTTAGTGGCCAGGAAAATAAATAGCCTATAGGCTATAACTTTAGTGACAGATCCTCCATCATTTGTGAGTCCCAGCCTGAGCCTATATTCTCCCTTAGAGATTCAGGCAGGCTTAGAGTAAGAAGTTCTATAAAAATTACCCTGTGTGACTTCAAAAGAACAGATTATTCTCCCAAAGGCTGAAACAGTACACAGTTATTAGTCACATTCAGAATGCAAATTATTGTAGATAAAATTCCCTGGGAAACTTAGTGTCACAGGTCTTCACAGGAAAATAGTTAATAATATCCAACAAGTCACTTGAGCCTGTGACTTGCACATCTGTAATGACTCCCAAACCCATCCAGTAGTTACAGAATTAATAAAACTTATTTAACATCCAGAGGCTTATCCAGGGGAAGACTGACACATAGGCTTCACTCAAATATCACCCAAATTTGGCCTCTGATACTTCTTGGTTTTTGTGGATACCTTCATCAGGTACAAGGACATTATGCCCTTTATAGAAAGTGCTAAAGTTAGTCTGCAAGGTCCTCTTCAAAGTGAGCCTCAGCAAGACTTCCTGCTGTAGATGCATGGAATTATCATTATCATTATGCTCAGATGAAGAAACCAATTAGACATTAAAATACATCAACAATCTAAGATTGTAACAAAATTCATTCTAAGAACACAGCTATCTGCCACAACAGAAAGTTCTTGTCCTAAATTATAGTTGTAAATAAAGTTTTATTTAAAAATTTGTGGGGGCAGCATTGTGGCATAGTGCATTTATTCGCCTCCTGTGGCACCATTATGCCATCTGGGCTCTGGTTCAATTCTCAGAGCTCCAATTTGATACAAAGTTCCTGCTGATGTTCCTGGAAAAGCAGCAGAGAATGGCCCAAATGCTTGGCCTTCTAGCACACACCAGGATGGCATGGCAGGCTCCTGGGTTCTCTGTCCATTTTGGTGATCTGAGAAGTAAAGCAGTTGTCAGAGATCCTCTCATCCCCAACACTTTCTCTCTCACACATACATTCATTTTCTCTTGATATTTTTGCTTTTCAAATAAGTAAAGTAAGTCTTAAAAAAATATAAGAAAAAGAGATTCCCATAAGATCAACTCTAATCCAAGTAGAAGGTCACCAATCATCTTTTTGAGCACTCACAATTGTTAAATTACAGGGAATCAGCATGTTGAATTGTTCTTTTGGTCTATTTCCTCCCATATTTGATCATTTCTGTTCCCATGTTTATCTTGTATTTGCTTTGCTATTGTTTTTGCCAACTGCTTCAGAAACATGGTTTTCCCATGTACCTGGTGTCATTCTGGTTCCTTGACAGAGGCACTGATCGCAGTGAACTTTTCTATTAGCACTGCCTTTACTTTGTCCTTCAATTCTTGATATGTTGCATTGATACTTTCTTTCATTTCAAGCTTTTTGTTTTAATTTCCCCTTTGATTTAACAGCCCCTTGTTCATTTAGTGATATGCTGTTCAGCATCCGAGTATTTGCATGTTTTCTGGGGTATTTTGACATACTGGTCTTCAGTTTCACTGCCTGGTGCTTCAACATAGGTAGCATGATTGGATTTTTTGGCAGAGCTTTGTGTTATGGCCCATAGGGCGTTCAATCCTAGAGAACTTTCCATGTCCTGAGTAAAATAAAAATTGTATATCTGTAGGATGAGAGGTTCTGTAGGTAGTGATTAAGTGCATTTGTTATCTTGCCTGAGTGAGATCTGTTGTTCTCCTGTTGAGTTTCTGGCTTGTCAACGTGTCCATTGAAGTTAGTATTGTGTTAATGTCCTTCACTATTATTGTGTTAGAGTTTCTTTCTCCTTTAAATCAGTTAATATTTGCTTCACATAGCTAAATGTCATGGGATTTGGTGAGTATACTTTTACTATCATTATTTATTCTTGTTGAATGGATAATTTAATCATTATGTGGTGTCCTTCTTAATCTATTTTAATGTTTTTCACATCACAGTCTATATTATCTGATATCAGAATGACTATACTTGCTCATTTTTCCTTTACATTATCCTGGAATATCCTGTTCCATCCTTTCACTTTCAGTTTAAATGCATTTTTGTTTGGGAGACATGTCTCCTGTAGGGAACAGAGAGATGGGTCTTGTTTTTGGTTCTGTATGTTGATCTATGTGTTTCGGTGCACGAGTTTAAGCCATTTGCATCCAGTGTTAATAGTGACAGGAAGGCATTTGTTCCTGCCATTTTAGCATTGGGTTTCTCTTTGATTTAGGTTCTTGTGTGGCTTTATTGAAATATGCTCCATTTTTGCCCTAGGATTTGGTGTGTATTATTATTTTTCCCTGTTTATGTCTTTAAACATTCATAGGACAGGTGTAGTAGAGGCAAAGTATTTCACTTTTCATTTGCTTTGGAAGTATTTTCAAATTCGGGAGAATCAAGATGGTGGGATAGGGGTAAGGACACATTTAAAAGCATGGAGAAATATTAACCAGTATGAAGCAGAGAGGGCACATTCCAGGAAATCAGATAGAACAACAACAGAGAGGTACCTGGAGACTGACAGACACAGGAAAACAGTGGACACATTGGTGTGGTGTTGCAGTGACTGATACCCCAGGTACATTCAACGAAAGGCAATCTGAACTCCACCAGCAGCTGGAACTCCACCAGCAACAAGGTGGGAAGGGACGTTTACCAGGAGCTCCAGAGTTGAACCCAAACAACTGCCTGTTCTCCTGGTGTGTTTGATTTGACCAGGAGCAGAGACAGAGTGGCAGATCCCAGATGGTCAGTGAGGGAACAGGGTGGATTTTACAACCCAGTCCTCCTCCTAGAGCTGAATTAGACCCAATTTCCTTTAAGTAGGCAAGGGCTATGGGGCGGGACTGCACATGCATGCAGCTGGGAGTGATCTCATTTCTGGCTCAGTGAACTGCAACAACGTGGCATCCTACAGGTTCCACCCAAAACAGGTCCAGGTATCTTGGGGAGTGAACCATCGGATGGAAGATCTTCCTCTCTATCTGTCCTATCTGTATATCTGCCTTTCCAATAAAAATAAATAAATCTTTAAAAAAAAAAGAGTTATGGGAATCCCAGAAGGTGCAGAAAGAGAAACTGGAATTAAATATGTATTTAATGAAATGATAAGGGAAAATTTCCCTAAATTGAAGAATCGGAAAACAACATCCAAGAGGGGCATAGAACTGCCAACACGCAATCTTCGCCAAAACACATGATAATCAAGCTCTCTTCAGTCAAACAAAAGGAAAAGATCCTTAAATGTACATGTGAAAAAGAATCAAATGGCATATAAAGGAATGTCAATTAAACTCGCAGGAGATCTCTCACAGGAAACTCTATAGGCAAGAAAAAAATAAAGTGACATATTCCAGGTTCTAAAAGAAAATAAATTGTCGGCCCAGGAAAACATATCCAGCAAAACTTTGTCTTTGAAAATGAAATGAAATTCTTCCACAGTAAAGAAAGGTTATAAGAATCTGCGTCTTTCCAACCTGCCCTACAAAGAATACTTAAAGATTTTCTCTTGACAGAGAAAAGGAATAGCACCCACCAAAACCAAAGGCAAATGTGAGCATCCCAGTAAAATGACAACAGAAGACTAAATCGATGAACAATCCATTGCTAAAATGACAAGACCAAATTACCACCCATGCATATTAACCCTGAATGTAAATGGCTTAAGCTCAATCAAAAGCCATAGATTAGTAGACTAGATTAAAAAGCAAAACCCATCTATTTGTTGCCTACAGGAGACACATTTCACCAACAAAAATCAACAGAAACTATATTTCATGGATTTTGACTTTTCGTTGTTGCTAGTTTCATCTCTTCAAAACACTCTTCTGATTAAATTCTTCAGTGACTCACAGATCATACAGTAGCATCATTTTCTGCAAGATGGGTCTTGATTCTCCTTTACATTTCTTCAGCGACACATTAGCCATTCAATCTCATGCTATTTAACTTCATGGTATTGTTAAATTCTTTTTTTTTCTTTCCTGTTGTTGATTTTATTTTGTGTCTTTTCATTTAAGAAGATGTATAGTGACTTTGTAATGGAGACTATCATATCTAGCAGCATGTTATTAACTTCATGGCATTTTAAATTTCTATTTTTTCTACTATTGTTGATTTTGTATTGTGACTTTTCGTTTAAGGGGATGTATAGTAGCCATGTAATGGAGACTCTCTTATTCAGATGTGACAGTACAATGCAGCAAACATCTCTACTTTCAGACAAAGATGGACTCCCAATGAAACCGTTTACTATATCTTGACAATAGGAATGATGGGCTCTGCCATTGTCCAAGCCACACAATAATGGACCTTTGGCAGTGTATGGGGAACTATACTTTAGTAATGATAAAAGGGTACTCGGTGCGGAAGGGGATTTGGGGAGGGGATAAGGAAAATCCTAGGGACCTATAGAACTGTATCTTAAAATGATAGTAATAATAGTAGCAATAATATAATATGAATAAAATATTTTTAATATTGTATTTTCAAATACAAGTACTTTTTTGTTTTAAGATCTGTATTATATCACTCCATTTCCTTTGAGTGGTCAAACTGTAGATCTCATTAAGATCTATGTGTAAGTTAATTAGCTTTCCTCAAATGTATATGTATTTTTCCTTTGTGTTCAACTGAGGAGAGCTTGATTATGATGTGTGATGGTGAGGATTGTTCCTAGTTGATTCTATTCAGGGTTCTACGCAATTCTTATATTTGGTTCCTCTGTTTTGTCCATTTTGGGTAATTTCTAATTTATTATTTTATTGATACATCTTTCAACCTAAGTTGTTTTTGTGTACATTCAGGGACAGCCACAAAACTTATGTTTAATCTTTCGATAGTATTCTTGAACTCTTGTATGATTTCCTGAGCTTTATGTAGTTCCTCTTTCAGCTTTCTCATTGTGTCAACATTTTCACACATGGAGTCTTACAGTTCAAAAATTATTTAATCTGCTCCATTTATTCTATTTTTGAGGTCTTACATCTATTTTAACTTGCTGTACTATATTCTTCATTTCTAATAATTCCCATTTTTGTTTTGTTTAATGTTACTATTTCTTGTGTAATCTATTTCTTAAATAGCTCCAAGTGCTGTTTGTGGCTCTCATTGGTTTTAATGAGCTTTATAATTTTTAAGAGTTCTTTATCCCACAGTTCCTCAATGTTTTCCTCACTTAACTGAGATTGAAATTATCTCTACTCTCTGAGGGGAATGCATCAATGACCAATTCATTGTTCCTATGCTTCTTCTTTAGCGCTTGGTTTTTGAAGCTTGGATTGGTGAAATCTTCTCTTTTGGGTCATTTTGTAACCTGTGTTATCCACAAGTGTAGAGGTTAAGTTTGCTGTTCCCACTCTGTTTTTGGTTCCCAATTTGTGTTGCTCACACCACCACCACTCTAGCAAGTTTCAGTCACTGGCACCCATGCGATGCTTCTGCCCTGAGCTCTGCAGTCAGGGCTCCTGGGTCACCACTCTCCACACCATTTGATTCCATGCTGTTGGCACACCACTCAGGGTTCAGGCAGTACCTAGGATTAGGGAGAAACCACAGGGACTTTAATCCTAGATCACAAGGTTTGTCAGCAGCATCTATTCTGTGGATTTTTTTTTTTCCTTCTTCTTGCTAGAATCTGCTGGCAGTTGACTCCAGACCTATTTTGGATGGAACCTGTGGGACACCAAGTCAGCACTACTTTCCTAGTGGCAACACTGCAATATACTGAGTCATAAGTGAGTTCTTCCCTTGCTTAGTGCATATGGCCCAGAACTCAAAAATGGGTCCTAATGTGGTACTGGTGGGGTCCTGAGCCATAATAAATTCCACCCTGTTACAACATCCATCCAGTAGAATTCTGCCACTCTGATTCTTCACATTATAGAATTAAAAAAACAAAAAGTCACCAAGATCTGTAGTTCTTTTCCTTGATTTGCCTCCTGCAGTGCTACTGATCTGCCCTTCGCACCTGACCACCTGACCACCAGTAGAGCTCTGAAACAAGTGGGGTATCTGTTCACTGCAGCACTGTTCTGCTCTCTGCTGCTTCCTCACGTCCATGGGTCTCCAAGTGACCCTCTGCTAACACGGGTCCACCCTTACTAACCAGGATCACAAACTCCTCCACTAATACTTCTCCATCTATTTTAAGATGTCCTTACCCTATGCACCGTGTTGCTCTCCAAGTGTTTTTTTTTTTCTAAGTGAGCATATTATTTAATTTTTCAATTAAACATAGCATCTATAATTATAACATTTAAGATTTTTTAAATGTTTAATCAAAGCGTTATTCTGTTCAGTTTATTTTATGCTATAAACACTCTTTTTTTTTCTTTTTAAAGATTGATTTATTTTTATTGGAAAGGCAGATATACAAAGAGGGGAGACAGAGAGGAAGATGTTCCATCCGATGATTCACTCCCCAAGTAACCACAACAGCCAGTGCTGAGCTGATCCAAAGCTGGTTGCCAGGAACTTCCTCCAGACCTCCCATGCTGGTGCAGTGTCCCAAGGCTTTGGGCTGTCCTTGACTTTAACCACTATACCACCACACCGGGCCCGCTATAAAAAACTCTTATACTTTATGTTTTTCCATTTGTCTTTTCTCTCAGTTTCTAAATTAAAATTCAGTGGACATTTAAGTTCAAAAGGAATTTTAATATCATTTTTCACCAAGTAAGTATAATTAGTAATAACAATGCTTATCACTTTTATATTTTAAAGAAACTCCTAAACAAAGGAATTGATAATTATTTGAAGCAACTGAATGTTTTGCAAAAATATTAATAATGAATCTGAATGCAAGGAAGAGAGAGTAGAACATTTTCTATCACAGAAAAGAGAGCAACCTAAGTTATCTAAACTAGTTTCTGGTTTAGTATATGTTTGTATGCATGTCTCCTCTTTTGTCCTAGTCTTGTGTCCTGAGAACTATATTTTTAGCTCCTTCAATTCTTTATGTGCTTTTAGAGTTTGACAGCACCACCATCATTGGAATGTGGAATATAAGAAATCTAACCAATAAATAAAATTATGCCAGGAAAAAATCATCCTGGTTTCTCCGATGCTCAAGCTACATTTTGAAAAGAGACTGCTTTGGATATGGTGTGTATATTTTTTCTGTTTCAGTTAGTTAGTAGTCCAGAAGAAATCCATAAAGTTAGACAACAGTCTTTCCAAGCAGAGAAACATTTTCAAAGCAATAGATGACCTCAGGATAAAGATAAAAGAAATCCAGAGTATTTCCAGTAAAACAGAGCCCTGGAGAATACAGGGTAAAGTCAGAAATCCATGTGCTAAGGCAGCAGAAAGACTTAACACAGTGTCTCAATTACTGTCTCAGTTAATATAAAAAAGTTTATAAGTATCTAAGAGTATGATCCTTTGACTTGCTGGCTTGACAAGAGTTCTAAATTCCTAAAAACCTCATCACAACACTTTCTTATAGAGGTGTAATTTTGAAGAGGTTTATCGCTAAGATATTTGTGGATGTCCTTTTGTACAATGGAGTGAAATATAAATCAACGTAATAAGAAAATGCACAAATTTTAGAGGAATAACAACTTTGAATAAAACAACAGAAAAAAAAAGTGAAAACAGCCCCTCAACTTTTACATCTTAAAGGAATGAAAGCAGAAGTACAAATAAGAGGGAAAAATGAAAACACTGAATCTAGTGACAAGAATCATCATTGCCCAATAACTGGCAATGTACATTCATCTGGCTCACAGACACTGGGTAAGTGAGCGCTGTTTCCCTCCAAATTGTGGGATGTCTGTTTACAGTTATTCTAAAGCCTGACCATTATAATATAAGAAATTAATGTGACGCTTGGATTTCGATGCCTTTCCCCTAGCAACAAGAGTAATTACATCCAAGTAACTGAGGCAAAGAGCAGCATCTGTACCATGTCATCTCTGATGTTTTGGAATCCTGAATACATAACCATAATAAAATATTTTTAATATTTGCTATTAAATTCTCAGTGCATTTTTATGAAGAAGTTTTCTAAAGACATTTATGTTTGCATGTCTTAACTCTTTTTAGATTTCTGCTATGATCACTGTAGAAGACAGTTGGGGAAGGGAGAATATAGATTTTACAAGGAGATGTGGATAATAAAGGACTGACAGTGGAATTCACTTAGTGTTTCAAGACATGTCAGCAGACAAAAACAAAGTAGATCAGTGAGAGAGAAAGTAAGCAATGTACAAAAAGCATAAATTGTCATTAATCAAAACAGCAATTGTGGGACGTAGATATTGAATTATCCCAATATAGAAAATAGGGGTTTATAGCAGTTCCAAAGGCAGGTGTCTAGTCGAGGTCTGTTTATTTATAATGCTTCGACTGTTTCACTTTACAGAGATATTAGCATTCAGGCTACAGCTTGCCTAAGACATCACTGAGTCTCTGGGAATTGTGTGTCAGGAAGAAAACTAAACCTCCTATAAAATACCATCCTTCCTGCCTGTCAGTGTTTAGAGGAGCCTTAGGGAGAAGTGATTCAAAGATGACAAACCTGGAACCTTCTGTCCTTTCAGAAAATTAGTGCCCGGAGGACCCCATACACAATGTGTAATCAAATGATTATTCAGAGTTGTCTATCGGCAGGACTTTGTGTCATAGACATAATAAAGTTGGAATGCTTTTAAACATTGACTGTTTTCCCCTAAAAATTTAATCATTTGTTCATATCATGCCTCAGAGGCCATTGTCGAACTACATTTAACTAGGTGTAAGTTCTAGGTTCCATTATTCATCATTTTATTTTAATTTTAAAATAATAACTGAATAATATTTTGTTTATCAGCTTGCCTCTGTTTCAAAATGTGAGTCACTCCTGAAGAGCAGCTAACCAACACATCGAAAAAAACATCTCTCTAACAATGGAGTAATCCCTGAAGGTAAATAGAAGGTTGTGTGTTGATCATAATTCCAACGGTGAGGACCATGCCACTCTTCCTTGCTGATGGAGCTCATCTTTGCATGGGGAAATGTTCCCATTGCCTATATTCAAGATAACAGACTGAGAAGAATGTGAACACATCAACACAAATAGCAAGACGTAGAACCTGAGATAAACGGCAGGGTTTTTGTTTGTTCTTTGTGTTTTTGTTTTTGTTTCCCTACAGCCAGAGACTATATTACCAGATTATTGTTTAAAACAAGCTTCCACACTTCAGTTTCTACTATGAAGCATGAAAACATAGTGAAGAATCCACAGAGTATTTCTATATTTAAAGCATCAGTGAAAAACAAATAGCAGCGACCTCATGTGGGTACAAGGCCAAAACTATTTACTGCTCTGGCCCAATAGAGGAAAAACACGGAGACCATGAGAGTGGTACAAACCCATCAGGGTGAGTGGAGTCAGCCTACAAGAATCGCCAATTTGTGAACACTTCACTAGCTGGCATCTCAGAGACAATCAGTCTAAAGAAAAGCTTCTGTATATCTGAGGCAAACAGCCTCACACTTGGAGAGAGTCCTTTATTTGGGTGCAGTTGTGAAGCAAGGAACTAAAACCTGCAGAACAGCCAGCTGATTTACCAATCAGTCAAATACAAAGCAGAGGCTCTTTAATTCCAAACTATGAACAGGAACCTAGGGCAGTGATTTGTAATTAGGTAGGTATTTGGATCACAGGATTTACTATATTCTACTAGTGTTTAAATGTTTTTTTTTTTAATTCCCCCAAAGATTTTTTTTTTTTAATTACTAAAAAAGGTAGAGTTAGAGAGAGAGGGAAAGGGATAGAGAGATATCTTGTATCTGCTGCTTTACTCCCCAATGGCTGCAACAGCCTGGACTGGGCCAAACAAAAGTTAGCAGCCAGGAGCTTCTTCCTGGTTTTCCATGTCAGTATAGGAGCCCAAGCTCCTGAACCATCCTCTGCTGCTCTCCCAGGGCACCAACAGGGAGCGGGATTGCAAGTGGGGTAGTGGAGTCTCTTCTAGCCTTTCTTATTCTCACACAGTGTTGTATGAGGTAGATGTTACCTGACTGAGGCAAGCCAGGACCACAGGATCATTTGTAACAGTGAAGCATGTTGTTCCCTTGACTTACTTGGAAACAGTTCATATGTTTGGTTTCTTAATTTCATATTAGAAGTCAATCTCTAGTGACTTTTTTCTTATTGGAGTTCTCAGATAGCCCACTTTTTTTTTTTTTTTTTTTTTTTTTTTTTTTGGCTAAGACAAAGCATCTCTAGGATTCTAGATTGTTAAAATCCCTAGACTTCAAAAAGCTCTTATGATGGACCTACCAACATTAGAACAATCATAGAAAAGTGTTCTGTATCAACTCTTATCCAAGTGCCTTAAATTTATAACAACTAGAATAAGAGAAAATTTTGAAGCTGATTTACCGTTATCCAATTGCTTATGGAAAAGTGACAGTTCCATGCAGAGTGAATGATAAGTAATAATTAACTCAAATTGTAATTATATAATAACCCATAGTAATCATAAATGCATTGTAACATAGACTCTGAAGTGACACATAGGGTATTTGAAGTTTAATGGCCTGCACAGTTTGACCTCGGCATCCATCACACAGCACATAATGATAATTTCCTCTTTTCAGCAAGTTGCACTGTAGTCATTAAATGGTCCTGAAGTGAATGAAAATCCTTAACAATAACTTTCTTATAAAATGGTTTTATCTTACACGGTGATACTTAGTGTGAATAAAACAATCTATAGTCAAATTGTTGTGACATCAGAGGACGTTTCATGAAATATTCTTGTGTAGCAAGATAATTCCCAGAGAACAAAAAAATCCATATAAACGTTGACATTTTTAATGTGGCCTGAAATGTCAGAACTTTTGCATATGTGTTATGAGTATATGTGTGCCTGTTGTGTGGAAATATGGGTATGGTGAGGACTAGCAATTGCTACCAGATATTTAAACTGTCTTCATTTTATAAGTTTTGTAAGAATTTTGTAAGAACATATTTCCCGACAAATTCTGACCAATGTGATATTATGTGTCACTTTCTACCAAATAATTTACAGAACAATATAAAGCTCTCCAAGATAAGACCTCTCATCTCTCTGGAGCAGTGACAGACACTGTTGGAGATAAAGGTTGTTCCATCAGCATTTTTCCATAAGTGGTTGCAATGGGCATTCTATTTTTTGCCTGTGACAGGCATTGGATTGCTCAGGCAATAGGCAGCATTGTGTTGTACGAGGCCTTTGAGGCTTGGTGATTATTATTTACCATAGCATGACCTAGTGTGCTCCAAGCAATAAGAAAAGGGCCTGAGAGATATTAGGTTAAAAAAAATGAGACAACATAACTTAATCATACAGACAGAAGAAAAAAAATTATAGGATACAACACGCTATGCATAAATGAAAATGATATTTTCCTGGGAGGGATTCTGGAAAGGTTTGTATCCTAGTCCGTCAATGGAGACATGAGTGTGTATAGCTTGAAATATAAGCAAATTAGTTGTTATGAGCCTGTAAGCAAAAACATGTAGCTTCCCTCATTGATTTTTTTACAGGAATCAACTTACTATTTTTGTATATTTTTGATGATTTTTACGTAGTTGATTAGGATGCGAGGGTTCAAGGGCCAGGGGAAAGTGGCTGAGACCATGCTCGCACAGTCTCTTTTTTTCTTTTCTGTATCTGGGGAAAGGGTGAAGCCATACCCAGCCTCCCAGCCATCCCAGGGTTCCTGAAGTCGAGCAAGTTTGAGGGCTCTGCTCAAGGGTTTTTGATAGTTCAACTGTTCTGTATTGCTTTCAGTCCCATCACTCCAATCACAATGAAATCTCTCCAGACTCCACTGGCTGACATAGTATACCGTACAAGCTCCATTTGCCCAGATATTTATTCACTGCCAACACTTGTTGTGATATCAGGTATCCTCTGCCAGCTCCAATAAACTGCCATATTCGTCCTGTGCATCTGGATATGCTCTCCACTGCTCTAAGCCATTGAAGAGGCTCAGCTCTGTACCTAGACACAGCCCATGTGTGGCTCAGTGAGGGCAGAGACCTAGCCTAGCCCTTTCTACACCCACCCTGGTTGCACCAGCATCGATGGGTGCTGAAGTCCAGCCCAATCTTGTGCATCCCAAACCCAGTCTAAACCTGTACAAAGGGACCCTGCAGCCAAGTCCACATCAGATCACAGTCTCCACTCTGGCTCTTGCACATACCAGTGAGAATCAGGACCCAGCCAGGGTGTCCCATTAGCTCACCAATGAGTCCTACTTCCAGCCACAGACCTCACATGTGCTAATGGTTGCTCTGACCCAGGTTGGCATGGCCCCTCATCTGTCTTAACCTTCGCCTTTGGATGCTATAACCTGTCCTGACACGGCCAGTCCCCAGTCCCAACTTTCATTGGTGGGTGCTGTACCTAACCCTGCTCAGTCTACTCCAATCCCTGGCACATGTAAACCAGTAAGTATGATAGCCTAGCCCAATATGAGACATTCCTGGAATTAAAAATATATTTAATTTTAATTTTTAAAAAGTTTGCAATGAGAGAGAGAGAGAGAGGTCCTGCATCCACTGGTTCACTCCCCAAATTGCCATGAAAACTGAAGATGGGCTGGTCCAAAGCCAAGAGGCAGCTCTCCAAGGTGGTTTGCAGGGACACAAGGAATTGGGCCAGTTTTCATTGCTTTTTCAAACATACTAGCATTTAGCAGTAATCAGAAACAGAAGTGGATCAGCTGGGACTTGAACATAAGATTCTGACTTATCAGGCCAACAGTTTATACAAGCACCATTTTTAAATGTTTTAATTGATTTATTAATTGATTTGAAGGGCATAGTTTACAGAGACGTATAGAATGACAAATCTATTTAAAGGAAATCTGATCAAGGAATTTTTCAAAAGTATTTTATTCTGTAGGATTAACACAGCAGTATAGTATGCCATTCCGCTGCCTTTGGCACAGACGTCACATATGGTACAAGATCAAGTCCTGGATACTCCATCTCTGATGCAGTTTCATGCTAATGGCCTGTGAAATCAGTGGAGGGTTACTCAATGCCATGGTTGCCTGCACTGCATGGAAGACTGACAGAAACCTCTGGCTCCAAGTTTCAGATCAGCACAGCTTTGGCTGTAACAGCCATTTGGGGAGTGAACCAGAGGATGGAAACTCTTTCTCTCTCTCTCTTGCTCTCTCTTGCTATCTGCCCTTTCTAACTCTGAATTTCAAGAAAAATAAACTAATCTTTAATTCCACTGAAAATAATTTCAAAGATCAAAATATGTGCCAACAGAGAGTAAATATTTTCAATCCATCTGCTCAACAGAAGTATGTATAGAACATATATGAAAATTCTCATAGCTCAAAAATAAAACCTAGGCATTCTAATTAGAACATGAGAACATGGGCAAAATTTACAAATAGAAAATTCTGCACAGATAGTATTTACATGGCAAAGAAAAACACAAAAATATATATTGGAAATCACCAGTTATGCAGATTAAAACCACAATACACATCTATTAAAGTATAAATTAAAATCACATTGCACATCTATTAAAGAGGACTTTTTAATAATGCTTTCAAATATTAGTGAGAATGAAAAGAAAGTATTACCACACATATTGCTTTGTGTCATGTATAGTGGAATATCACTCTAAAAGACAGTTGGACAGTATTATAAAAATAAGCATATAGGTGGGCCAGTACAGTAGCCAGTGGCTAAATTCTTGTCTTGGAAGCATTGGGGTTCCATAAGGTTAGTGGTTCCTGTCCAGCTGCTCCACTTTGCTTACAGCTCCCTTCTTGTCACCTGAGAAAGTAATAGAGGATGGCCCAAATTCTTGGGACCCTGCACCCATGTGTGAGACCCAGAAGAAGCTCCTGGCTCCTGGCTTTAGATCAGCTCAGTTACAAAACCATTGTGACCACCTAGGAAGTGAAACAATGAATGGAAGACCTTTTTCCATGTTTCGCCTTCTGTCTGTAAATCTTCTTTAACCATAAAAATAAATAAAAAAAAAAATTGGACAGGTGGGTTTAGTGTGATGACTGTGCATGTTAATCCTCCAACTGCTAGTGCCAGTATCCCAGGTGAGCACCAGGTTGGATCGTGGTTACTCCACTTCTGATCCAGTTCCCTTTTGTGGCCTTGGAAAGCAACAAAGGATGGATCGATGCTTGGACTTCTGCCATCATTTGGGAAACACACAAGAAGCTATGGCTTCCTGCCCTCAGACAACTCAGCTCCAGCTATTGTGACCATCTGGGGATTAAACCAGCAGATGGAAGATCTCTCGGTGTGTCCTTTTCTCTGACATATGGGTTTCAGTTAAGAACAAGCAAACATTTTTCAAGAAAGAAGCTAAACAATTTTCACAATTTTTCACAATTTTCAAATTTTCAAATTTTCACAATTTTCACAATTTCATCTTATTCATTATAAAGCCATTTATTTAATAATGTTAAGATGATAAGTGTTTAAAATGAAGAATATGTAGCTGGAGATAGGTGTTACTTAAAAATGTAGCACCAGGGAGCTACTTTGTTACTATAGTATATATGAACCTTGATAACTAATCCTTCACCTTAGCCAAGGAATTTTATAGTTTATGCAAGCATCATTCAATTACCTCAACAATAACATTGATACTTCATCAATAGTATCTATCATTTTCTAGTCTCCTGAATTACCATAAATACATGTCAATGAAATCTTTAATAAAAATCAGTATTAAAGAATGTCCACATAGAGCATTTAATTCATGTTTTTTTCATAAATCTCAACTCCATGATAATTTTTTCTCAATCTCTCTTTTTGTTGTATATATCATTAAAAATAAAGGTGATTTACCCTATAAAATTTTCAATATTTTGGCGTAAGTGGATTGCATCAACTGTTTTAATTACTTCTCTCTCTTGTTTATTCCTTATGTTTGTCTTTAGATCCAGTGATTTGAATACTTTAGGTTAAATTAAAATCTCTTTCTTATGGCTAGCATTGTGTCTCAGGATTAAATTACTAATTTTGATGATGACATTTCAACACCAAAATATTAGTTCAAGCCCCAGCTGCACTGTTTCCAATTCAGTTTCCTGTAAATAAATATATCTGGAAATCCCCAATACTTGCCTAATATCTATGATGGAACTAAGAAAGAATTCCTAGATCCACCCTGGACCAAGCCTGGCTGACAATGTCATTTGAGTTGAACCAGCAAATGGAAGAATTTTCTCTTCTTCTCTCTCCCTCATTGTTCATTTTTTAAAAGAATAAATAAATGTTTTTTTTTTAAGTGACATCCTGTACTTTGTAAATATCGTATCTAGATTTCTGCATGCTCTATTCCTGATAGATCTATCAGTGGCACTTCTATCCAATGTAAAATTCACACCAATTTTGACCTAATCGTAATATAGATATTTTATTTAGAGAATGTAAAATATAACTAAATTACATATTTATACAAATAGGTTATGTGCTATTATTTCACAAAGCACAGATTCTCCTCTTCTGCACATGTGTAGCTTAGAAAAATATGAGATTCAGGAGATACTGAATGGATGACCTATGCTTCCTCAGTTTCAGGTGACATTTATAAGTTTTACTTTCAAACAGTGTGCTTTCCCTCACTAAGCTCACTTGCTTCTCAGTTTTGTCTTAAAGTGTGAAACAGGGAACTTCCTTCACTTGCGCACTGATGTTCCATTGTTTGGTTAATTCTGACTTCAACATATATTGGTGTCAGAAACTAAAGAGCCTGGGTAAGTGGGAGAGATAAACTAGTCCATACGTCAAGCGAGCAAACACATATGGCTTTTCTGGTTAAAATTTACTGTCATATTTGCATGATTTGTAGCACTCCAAAACAATCACACACAAAGCATCCCACGTAGGTGATCATAGATAAGCTTAATAGATAAAATGGTCATAATCAAAAGTTGTAACTATTGCAAGGATTATCAAAATATGTTAAGAGATATAAAATGAGCATGTACCTTTAGAAAAATGATACTACCTGCAGATTTTCTTTATATTGTGTTGCCAAAAATTCTCAATTTCCAAAAGTATATCCTGTTTGCAAAACACAAAAAAGTTAAGATAATAAATCAAAGTACGTAGGTACAAGTAAAGTTTGAATTAACTGAAGATGAATGAAAATATCAAGTAACTTTCCTGATGCATATTTGTCTCCCAAAAATATATCAAATGCTAAAAATAATCACTTTTTCTATAATCTGCATGACTCAAGATTATGCCTAGGGTTTAACTTCTGAATGTAGGATACATTAGTGTGTCTTACTTTAGAAAACAGAATTCATGCTTTAGAATCACTAAAGGTCATACACAGATTAGAATTTATGACTTCTCACTGTAAAGTCATTGAAATTTACCTTAATTCCCCCATGATTAAGTACAAAATTTCTGACATAAATGTCAAACCATTGCTACACTTCACTCAGCATTTTCTCCCCTTCTCAGCTTATAAGGTTAATTTTCCAGTGTAGATTTCGTCTTTTCTCCATCTGAAGTGGTCAGCACTTTGCACACTCTTCTCTAGTTCAGAAAAGCACTCAGCAGCATTTCTTGCTTCCTCGGGGACAAAACATAGTGACAAATATAAACATTTGAAGCGGTGTTTCTGTTTTGCTCCATTTCATATTTTTGGTTTTGGGAGTTGTTCTAGAAAGAAAACTGAGATAAATGAAGTGTCTTCAGATTAGTTGATGGGGAAGACACTACCTTGATTGCAGACTTGAATCATTTTTATTATTGAAACAAAATACATATAAAAGATCAGCACATCCCCGCATTTTCAAAAGACAAACAAATCTTTGATTCGATGTTATATATCCCCCAAAGTGTTGTGAATGTAACTGAATTTGGGATTGGTTATGTAAAGCAGCATGTTAACATCTTAACTGCTAACCGCAGTGATGACCTGTCTTACAGCTACCGGTTCAATTCCCAGCTGTTCTGCTTCTGATTGAGTTCAACAGCAATGGAATTGAAAAAGTAGATGATCCAATACTTGCATCCTATGACCCATAAGTGAAACCTAGATGAAGATCCTATGTCAAAATGAAACTTTCTTATAATGCATATTTTGCGACACAATACAAGGCATTGCTTTCTGTCAGATATATACATATGGAAGGCATCCTTCAACCTATTAAAAATTTTGTTGTATCTTTATGTAGCTATTTTTAAATGTTGGAATCTTGTTACTTCTTTTCTCAAGCTTTGACAATACTTAAAAATATTTTGTTTAAATATTTGAAAATATTATCTAAAAAGTCAGTAACTAGATATTCACACATTAAAATACAATGGGTAAGCTTTCATGGGTATACAGCTGAATATATGTCTTGTCAAATTCATCATTAATGAGTGTATTTCCACATTTATGGTACTCTCAGATCATCTTAAAAATATGTCTTAATTACAAGAACTTGGAAATACTCACAAAGGATATTTTACTGCATGTTATTATTATTATTATTGTGCATTCAAGAATATGACCTAGCTATTACAGCAATAAGGTTAAATGTTCAGCGTTAGTATTAAGCTTGTAGTGGGTAAAGCTACCGCTCGGTACACTGGAATCCCATATAGGTGTCGGGTTCAAGACCTGGCTACTCCATTGCTTATCAAGCTCCTTCTTAATGGCCTGGGGAAAGCCCTGGGAGTTGGCGCAAATGTTTAAGCCCATGCCATTCACATGGGAATAAAGTTTGACTTTCTGGCTTCAGTCCAGCCCAGCCCTGGCTGTGGCAGCATGTTCTGAGTGAACCAGCAAATAGAAGATCTCTTCCTCTTTGGTGTTCCCTTTCTCACTCCATAACTATTTCAAATCAATCAATCAATTTTTAAAAGTATTTTTTAAATTTGGAAACACCAGTTTAATTGCATATACACAAATAAATGTAAAACTTACATGTAGGTACTCATGTATACACCCATATAGATTTCACAATGTACTTACAAATTTGTTTTCACTATGTGTACAATGAATTGCCCTCTCTTTGCTTTTTGTTTGCAACATAATATTTCCACATAATGTATTTTCAATTATATAATAGCCATTTGGCTTTTGAAAGAATAATTTCAACCAATCTTAAAACATTTAAAAAAATGTATCAATTATTTTATAAATGTTTAAAAAATGACAGTGGCAAGAATGCTATTAATTTAGTCATTATTTTCTAAAATTGAACAACAAAAATAATCCTCTTTTAAGGGCTGACTGTAACCTATAATCAATCTTTGTTTTTAAAGAGTGACCAAAATAAATTTTACTACCTAGTCTATTTTATTACATATCTTCAAGTTAATGCTTACAATTATTTTGTAGTATTATTTAGGTACTAAGATTAATTATTTGCCCATTGATATAACTTACTGTATTGCACAGTACATTATATGTTTGTAAGTTAATTAACAATGTTCATATTTTTAGCCAAGCACTCATATACCAAATGTGCAATCAAGAGTCCTCCACAATGCCCTAGTGGCTAAAAGCCATCGCCTTGCCTGTGTCAGGATATTGTTTGGGCGCCAGTTCATATCCCAGTTGGTACACTTCCAGTCCAGCTCCATACTCATGGCCTGGGAAAGCAGTAGAGGATGGCTCAAAACTTTGGAACATGTTCCAATGTGAGAGACCTGGACAAGGCTCCTGGCTTCAGATTGGTTCAGCTCAGGCCATTGCAGCTGCTTGGGGACTGAACCAGTAGACAAAAGATTTGTCTATCCTTCCATCTATAAATCTAATTTTCCAATAAAAATAAATAAGTATTAAAAAGGTACAATCAAACATTTATAGTGCAACATTTTTATAAAAACATTTAAGACAAAATTCTTAATTCATTTGATAGATTACTTGAAATTAGAAAAACAGAATTATTAATTTATCAATATATTTTAGGTTTTTTTTTTTTATTGGAAAGATTTATAGAGAGAAAGAGATACTGAAAGACTGAGTTCCTAAGTGGCTCATCAGAAGCCAGGAGCCGGGAGCTTCTTCTATGTCTCCTATGTTGCTATAGGGTTCTAAAACTTTGGACTGTCCTCTGCTGCTTTTCCAGACCACAAGCAGGGAGCTGAATGTGCAGTGGAGCATCTGCGATATGAACCAGTGAGCATATAGTATCCCTGTGCTTGCAAGGCTAACATTTAGCCATTGAGCCATGCGTGGGGCCATCAGAATGGAACTTTTAAGATCAGTTATTTCAATAAAGTTTTTAAGGAGGAACTGTGTCAACTAAAGGTGCTAAAAGTTAATTGGTATTTAAGTAATCTTATGAGGTGCTGATTTGGAAAATGAGTTGATATTTTTAACACGTTCATAGTTACAACAGTGCTTCCAGAAGATTGTTATTTGACTACGTGTTCCTCAGTACATGAAACAGAATCAGTGAATAATTACAACAATGCCAGATACAATTCAAAATTAAAATCACAATTTCGGTTATCCCGTGAATACACATGCATCTAACAGCTGATTAACTTGCTAATAACAAAAGCATTGTTGTTAGCAATGTTCACACTCCAGGAGATTGTGATCAGCTTTATTTAACTAAAGTATGCATTCTTATCCTGAAAGCGTTTATATAGAGTTAAATAAAATGTCCAAATACATATATTATCATTATTTAAGTTTTATTTATCTTTATTTCCATAAAATACAGAGTATCTTTGAGGAAAATAAAAGGGATCACAAGGAAGAAGAGGAGGAGGAGGAAGGTTAGGAGAGAGAGAGGGAGAGAGATTTTCTCTACTGATTTCTTCTGCTAAGTCTGTAACAACCAGGACTAAGTCAGAAAGAACGCAGGAATCCATAATTCCATTTATATCTCCCATGTTGGTTGCAGTAACCCAGACACTTCACTCATCACCCACCACTCTAGGCTGTCCATCAGCAGGAAATCAGATGTGACAAGTGCAGGGGTCTTCAATTCACACATGCTGATAAACAATTTCTAAACCACTGTCCCATAATGACTGGGACTTGGAGATATTTCTGTTCTCTGTAATCTTTAAAGCAAATTTCTTGTAAGACAATATCAATTGTTATTATGTAAACATAAATACAAAAATGATTTTAAAATACATTTTACGTAAGTTTATGAAACCAAGAAATATATTATCTTGAATGTTAGGCTAATAGAATTCACTCAAACATCATGTTAAATTTAATATTTCAAGCAAATTATCTGGCTCTATGGAAAATCACTAACGTAGCTACCTATATTTATCTATTTTTGATAATTTTAAAATGAAAGATTTAGGTAGGCTAAGATTTACAGTTTTCATGTAAACACTCTAATAGCAACTCATTATACTGTTTAGTGTGCATGTTTTGAAAATAAATATTCACAACATTTTTATCAAAATATTTTGAGAGGCCAAGCAATATTTTAATTGGAAAATTGCCATTACTGTAGACTCATAAACTTTAAAAATATTTTGTCCAAAACACATTTTTGTTCAAGACTCAACATTGCTATTGAAGTATTATATAATTTTTTTCTTTTAATTATTGATGGATATTTCATTATTCAAATGAAACAAAAAGGGAATCTTTCTCATTCTGTCAATAAATAGTTGGTGTTACTTCCAAACTTGAACAATTAAGAATTTTGCAAGATACTGATATGAATTTATTTTGTTTCTTGATACATATGAATTTTCTTCATAAACACACAGAAAATGCAAACAATGAGATTCAGATTCCTAGATATCAGGTTATTTTACCAAAAAGTGGATATATCTTTTAATTTCATTTTTACATGAAGTTTTCCAATCACCTGCTTATGTGGATATGTAATTACTGAAATGTATGTTAAACACTTAGTTCAGTCTTCAAAGTCTGTCAAATACATCTTTCAAAATGTTTATGCATTCTCATACTGTCCTTGTCGATGATTTTAAGGTTCAGTTGCTCTGCCTCCTGACAAGGATTACTTATTTTCAAACTGGTTTTTGTCCTTCAATCTAGTGTTTACATAACAAGCACTCTTCTAGTGAATATGAAATGATCTTTTTGAGAAGTAACTTTAAATCTATTTCTATATTTTTCAAAAATATTTTTATTCTATTTCATACTTGCATGTATTTCCCATGGTTCTGGAGTTTTGTCATACATTAGTTGCAAATACCATGAAAAATGTATTTATGGATGTCAAAATTTAACATCATGATATATTTATTTATCTTTTAGTTCCACTTTTTCTCTAATATTTTTGTTTTGGGGTGTAACCTCATTATAATAATACACTGGTTTCATAATTGCTTCTGGGAATCGTATACACACTATTATCAGCACTTAGCTCAAAATTCTATGACAACTGCTGAAAAATGTTCATTACACACTTCCCATGCCCATTAACATGTTCATGGAGGCGGCCATTTATTTTAAATTTCTCTGGTTATAGATTAGCTTATAGTGACATAGAATTTTATCAAAATAAGATTACATAGTACATTTTTATCTTATTTCCCTCAGCATAATACTGTTGCAATTGAGGCGAAATTACACTCGTATAGTTGATGTGGTAATCATAGTATGTGCACAATTATCAAAATTCAATAAAATATATGCAACTTAGAAATTTATCAACTACAATGTGATTTTTCAGTGGTGATGCTATGTCTTCCTTGAAAGGGACAGAAGATCTTCCTCTCTGTCTCTCCTTCTCTCTGTATATATGCCTTTCCAATAAAAATAAAGAAATCTTAAAAAAAACAGTAATGGGCCAGTGTGAAAAGCAGCAATTATGAGAGAGGAGAGTTAGATTACAAAATAAGATTTATAATAAAAATGATATATTTTCTCAAATGAAATAGAAGATTGATATAATATTTTTGAAGTATCATGAAAAAAGTAATTGCTAAAAATAAGTTTATTTTTCCTTAAAGTGTGATTTTATAACCAGGAAATTTGCAAATTTTTGTTTCTTTTGTTTTATTTTAATTTAATTCTTTTTTCATGGTACAGTTTCACAGGCTTGGAAAGTTCTCCTTCAACCCCATATTATCCCTCTTCCTAGTGTTTTTGTCTACATTATTACAGCAGTATACTTCTTCAACAATAATCACAAGTCCATCATTCTGTTATTTAAGTTCATCATAAGATTGCATAGATAGATCATGGTACAATGACCAGCATCTTAATGTCAAGATATATTTAATAATTTCTTTGGAAATCCATATTTTATTTGGGAGTACAGATGCAACCTGCAATGCAATTTCAATTCTCACTAGGTTAGTCTCCATTATTCAATTCCTCTAAATGAATACACACACACACACATAAACATACATATGTACATTTACCTATATATGTATTGATCTGGTGTTTTACATGAAGGTTGGAGACCATGAATAGACGAAGAAAAATTAAAGGTCCTCGCCTTGCACGCCTTGCACGGGATCCCATATGGGTGCCGGTTCTAATCCCTGCAGCCCTGCTTCCCTTCCAGCTCCCTGCCTGTGGCCCAGGAAAGCAGTCGAGGACGGCCCAAAGCTTTGGGAACCTGCACCCGCGCGGGAGACCCGGAAGAGGCTCCTGGCTTCGGATGGGCATAGTAGCGGCCCGTTGCGCTCACTTGGGGAGTGAATCATTGGACGGAAGATCTTCCTCTCTGTCTCTCCTCTCTGTGTATCCGCCTTTCCAATAAAAAAAAATAATGATAAAAATAATGATAAAAAAAATAATAAAGCTGGAGGAGTCTCCTTTCCAGACCTCAATACATAGTACGGGGGAGTGGTAAAACAAAGAGCCTGTTATTACACAAAAACCGAAGATCAGTGGAACATAATTCAAACCCCAGGAGTGAGCACACATAAATGGCGATGAGTCTTCAACGGAAGAACGGAAAATAACCCAGGAGAAAGTTCGGTCTCTTCAACAAATGCTGTTGGGACAACTGTATAACAGCCTACAGGAGTAAGAAGCACCTCTCGTCCTATAAAAAAATAGCTTTAAATGAATCAAGGACTTAGATTTGCACTCACAAATCACCAAACTAGGAAAGAAAGACATGAAGCACTCTGCTGAGATACAGGCATTGGTAATGACTTTTTACAAAATTGACCCAAAACAAGCCAGTTAAAACACAAATTAAAAAAAAAAAAAATGAGACTTTATCAAAGACATTTTTAACATCAAAGGAAATGATCAACAAAGTGATGAAGCAAGAAACAGAATGAGAGAAAATCTTAGCACGCTGCAGAAAAGATAGGGGACAAATATTCAGCATTTATAAAAAGTTTCAGAAACACAATGACAGGATTGAAACAAACAATCCTGAGAAGAAATGGATGAAGGCAATGAACAGTTTGGGGCCTGCTGTAGTAGCTTAGTAGCTTAATCTTCACCTTGCATGTGCTGGGATCCCATACAGGTGCAGGTTTATAACCCAGCTGCTACACTTCCCACCAGCCCCCTGTTTGTGAACAAAGAAAGCAAGAGAGGATGCCCCAAAGCCTTGGGACCCTGCACACACGAGGGGGACATGGATCCTCCCTGACTCCTGGTTCCTGACGACGGATTGGCTCACCTCTGGCCATTTAGGCTTCTTGGTGAGTGAACCAGCAGACAGAAGATCTTTGTCTCTGCTTTGTTCTATAAACATGACTTTCCAATAAAAAATAAATATCTTAAAAATAGGTCATGAACAGACATTTTTGAATAAAACAAATTCAAATGGCTACTAGGTATATAGAAAAATGGTCAGGTTTCCTAGCTTTCAGGGAATACAAACAAAAATCACATCACAGTTCCACCTAACTCAAATGAGATTGGTCTACATGCAGAGCTCTACTAAAACCACCTGCTAGTGTGGCTGTGGGGAGAAAGGTACCCTACTTCACTTTCGATACGCATATAGGCTAATGTACCCACTGTGAAAGTCCTTATGGAGAGTGCTAAAATAACAGAATTAATTGTATGATCCAGCTATCCCACATCGGGGAATATATTCAAAGGAAATGAAATCTGCATATGAGAAAGGTTTCTGTAATCCTATATTTATAGCAGCACATCTATAATAGTAAAAATGGGGGAACAGCCAAGATATCCCTCAAGGGAGTCAATAAAGAAATGTACATCTACTCCATAGAGTACTTACTATTCAGCCACTAAAATAATTAATTTCTACCATTATTATGTGCATACATATATGCATATATATGTGTGTGTACATATATGTGATAAAATATGTACAATATACATACATGGAGAGAGAGAGATATTTCATCCATTGATTCAGTATTCAAATGCCAAAATATTGGGAACCAGACCCAAACTGGCTGTGTCTCACATGGTTGCAGGAGGTTCCAGCCCTTGAGTCATCATCTGATGTTTCTTGGGATGTACAAAAACAGAAGGCTAGTCTTGGGGATTGAACCAAGCACTCAGGTAAAGGATGCAGAATCTCATAGCAACAGCTTATCCCACTGAATTACAATGAGTTCCTGGAATTGTGAGATGCAATACAAGTTTAAGAGTATGGAAAATTTTAAAGTGGCATTGTAAAAAGTAATGAAAAGTAGATTTAATAGTGCCCTATGTATCAAATTGTCATGTAAAGCATTCATAACAAGAATAAAATAAATTATATCATTCTGCATTTAGTATTTTTAAATTTTTTTGTTTTTATTGGAAAGGCAGATTTTGGCATCTTCATTTGATATATCTACAAAATGTAGCATTTTCATTTCAAATTATACCTCGGATGTGTATTAGTGAAATCATGATAGAGGGATTCTACATAATGCGAAAAAAGCAAAAGTGTTTACAAAAAAAAATCAATGTATATGAAAGACTAAATTACAATTATAGAAATAAATTCAAATATTTCTATTTACATACAACACATAAAAGCTAATGTGTTTAGTGAAAGAGTAGAGGTTATGATATGAGGTTGAAAATTGAACACATTTCTCTTTCCAACATATCTAAGTATAGAGAAATATAAACAGAATGTTTATAGGAAAATATATTCAAATGTATACATATATAAGTTACTTCATTTTTATCCAAAAAGCATAAATCACAAATAGCATCCCCTTGAAAAATTCAATATTAGAAAAAATGTAAAGTATCTAGTACATAAGCAAATAAAAGTAAAAATATAATATAAACCATATCACTTATAGTTTTACAGTATATACATGTATACAAACATCATGTGTTCCTCCATAAAAATGTACAGTTTTATGTGTCCATTAAAATAAAACTACTTTTAATGAATAGGAAATATCTAGGAAGAAAAGAAATAAAGCAAATAAGAAAAAAATAAAATTAAAAAAATGCATTCAATGGGATAGGAAACATCATACTATATTAATATAAAATAGTACATACAAAAATAACATCATAGCCATAAAATTTTATGAGGCAAATAACAGAGCATTAGAGTATATTAAGCAGAAAATGTTAGAAATTCAGAAACATACAAAATACATAAACATACTTGATTTTAATACACCATTATCTGCCCATGAGTCGAAAAAGAGTGAACAGAAAAAAGTAACAGATTATTGCAACACATTTCTGTCTGAATTGCTGGATTGGTAAAGCAGTACAGCTGAGGAGCCACTGCTTCCTTCCCTCCCCTGTATTTTCTGTCCCTTTCTTCTGTTCCCTGTTATCAAAGGGGTGTTTAAATACAGTTTTGCAGCTTCCTTTGGGGAACACGTAGGATGAGAAATTAGAATCAATAGAGTTACTCATACATCAGCCGGAGGTTTTTTTCTTTTTGGTGGAAGGGAGCAGGTGCGCTTCCCCCTCCCCCCTTTTATGTGTTGCTAAACAGTAGAGATGACATTCAAATCTAGATATTTCAGTGCGGCATTCTAATGGCAGTACTCAGTACTAAAGGTAAAGTCTAGTTTTGTCAAGGATGTCCCACCATGGATAGAAAGGTCTTAGCTTCTATGAAATGCAAACACACACACACACATATATATATACACACATATACACACACACACATATATATATATTCTATGAAAAGGTATTAGAAATTCAAACAGCCTCATCACCTAAGGATTGGTTTTATCTTCTTTTAAGCTAACAGTATATAGCATATTACAGGAAACCATTAGGAAATTGAATTGTCAAGTAAATTCATGTTTTGTAGTTATGGTTTGGAAGGTTTTTTTTTTTTTTAAGATTTATTTATTTATTTATTTATTGTAAAGCCAGATACACAATGAACAGGAGAGACAGAGAGGAAGATCTTTCGTCTGTTGATTCATTCCCCAAATGGCCTCAATGGCCGGAGCTGAGCCAACCTGAAGCCAGGAGCCAGGCGCTCATTCCGGCTTTCCCACGTGGGTGCAAGGTCCCAAGGCTTGGGGCCGTCCTTGACTGCTTTTCCAGGCCACAAGCAGGGAGCTGGAAGGGAAGCACAGCCTGGATTAGAACCAGCACCCATATGGAATCCCAGCACATGCAAGGGGAGATCTTTGGCCGCTAGGCTACCGCTACAGGCCCAAAAATTATTTGAAAACTATTTTTTTTTGCAGGCAATTCTATACAATTCTTATATGTGCACAAATAGAGCAAACGTTTGAAGAAATATTTATTTATTCAAAAGATAGAATGGGAGACTGCACTCTTCCATGACCTGCTTCACTCACTCCTTAAATATCTAGAACAGCCAGACCTGAGTGAGGATGAAACAGAAACCAAGAACTCCATCTGAGCCTCGTGCACAGGCTGCAGGGACCCACACAGGGACCATATGTGCTGCATTCCTGCTGTTTAACAGGAAGCTGGATCCCAAGCACAGCAGGCAGAACAGAACTCCAAACAGCAGTCTGAAATAGAGTGCCAGTACCTCAAACTACAACTGAACCCACTGCCTTCTCACAATCCTCCAGGCCCCGACCCCACCCTCCTCAGGAACAGCTTTCAAAAGACTGTCCTGAGCACAGCACAATAGCCTAGTGGCTAAATCCTCACCTTGTGGGTACAGGGATCCCATATGCGTGTTGGTTCACATTCCAGCTGCTACACTTTCCATCCAGCTCCCTGCTTGTGGCCAGAGAAAGCAGTGGAAGACGGCCCAAAGCCTTGGGATCCTGCACCCACGTGGGAAAGTAGGAATGGGCTCCTGGCTTCAGATCGGCTCAGCTCTGGCCAATGTGAGTTATTGGGGTGAGAAGCCAGCCGATTGAAAATCTTTCTCTCTGTATTGCCTTCTGTCTGTAAATCTAACTTTCCAATAAAGATAAATATGTTTTTTTTTTAAAAAAAAGAGAATGATTTTACATACTTTTTAATCCTGTACTTTATTCTTTTCACTGTGCAAGCTTAAATTCAATTGCATCTAGTAGAATTGCCTTAATAGGAATGTTTTAGGTTGAAAGCTTCACTGTTTTCGTGTATTAAAACATTAGCAGTTCAGGACTAGAGAGGAATTCAGTCATTAGCAATTCCAGACTTTTAGCTTTTCTTTCTGCTCTTCTGTTTGAAGCATGGCACTAAGACAGGCTGTTACCCTGCACTGTTTCTAGGACTTCTATTTTGTATCATTGTGTTTCAGCAGGAGTGGATGGGGGAAAAGAAAATATGTACCATCAATTTCCCATTCTGCCACCTCCTTGCCTAAAGTCTGATCTCCAGAGAGTGAAATAGTAAATACACAATTAAATAATAATAATAATAATAATAATAATAATAATAATAATAATGTTGAAGCTCTTATATATCTGTTTCCCAGATGTCACCTAAAATGAAAAAATCTTGAGTGGCAAGGCCATGTGGTTGATGGGCAACTCACCATGTTGAAAATGGATAGATTTCTGAAAAAGATTTTCATGGTGTAGTTTCCAAAGCACTTTTCAAACCAAAGAAGCATTTCCAAATCAGTCTGAGATTAAAATAGTTTACCAGTCTGATGTTTTGAACACATCCATTTATAATGTTTTTAAGAGTTATTTATTTTATTGGGAAGTCAGATTTGCAGAGAGAAAAAGAAACAGAAAGATCTTCCACTTGCCGATTCATTCCCCAAATGGTCACAAAGGCCAGAGCTGAGCCAATACAAAGCCAGTAGGCAGGATCATCGTAAGGGACTCCTGCATTGGTGCAGGTCCCAAGAATCTGGGCCATCTTCCAGTGTTTTGCCATGCCATAAGCAGGGAGCTGAATTAGGAAGTGGAGTAGCTGGGACGTAGGCTGGCACGCATGTGGGATGCTGACAATTACATGCAGAAGATTATACAGTTGAGTCATAACATTGGCCTCATGCACACACAAATTTATAATACAATTACTGCATTATGAGTACCATTATGGTTCCATTTTCCATTTTGTGAATCATATCATGCAATAATTTTCTATTAATATATCTTAGTCAAAGATAGCTCATGCAAGTGTGAGGACAATTGATAACACCTATGAGATAGCTGTTGAAATACAGTGTTATCCCATTGATATTCCAAGAGCTGGTACACTTAGTTGTTCTTGATTTTTATTCTTTATTTTCATCTACTGTTAGGTTTATAGACTACACACAAAAGCAGCGTTTTCAGTTTCCATATATCCTTCACTGAATCCTCCCTAACGTCCATGCCTTTCATTACTAAAACTTTTCTATCAGAATGAAGATAATTATGAAGTTTTACCAAGAACAAAACATACTTGCTAATGTGTGAATAGTGTCTTCTGTTTTGCTAATGATTTTTCTTTATTAATAATATTTTGGTATTTTAATTTTATGTGTATTTAATGTTTCTTCCTCTTTTGTACTTTACGCATATTTTTCAGCAATTTTAGAAATCTTAGTTGTTTATTTTAAAAGCAGCATGAAAGAAAGAATCTTCTTCTGTCTCATGCTTCACTTGTAAACATCTGCAATAGTTATATCTTCCCCTGCTCAAGTTCAGAAGCCAGAAACTCCATCCAGTCTTCATATCTGTGGTCCAGCACATTAGCAAGAGGTCTGGACTCTGTGTGACTACGCTAGCTTCCAGACACCCTGTTGAAATGCAGGTATTCCCAATGGCAGTTTAGCCATCTCTGCCATCATACATACCCATATTTATTTCTTATACTTTGGTTATTCTGAAATGTTCCACCTATACCTGTGCTTTTGACCCTGTGGACACAATTCTAGATAGACTGACAAGACATAAACTAAGAACTATAACTTCTTATATGATCAAACATGAGAAGAAACTATGTCAAAATATAGCAATTTGGGGAAAAATACATTTGTGAAAAAACACATTTAGAATGCATTCGGGAGCTGCAAGAGTGAATTCAAATGATCGTAAAATTTCAACAGTCTTGTTTTCTAAGGATTAATTAGAGTGGAAAACATAAGTGATGCTGTCAGTGGTGGTCTACAGTCACCCACAATATTTTTTTCTCATTATGCTTAGTTTTTAGTTTTAAATAATACCACCTGAAATTTCTATAACCTGTATAATATCAATTTAAAACAGTGTGGTAGATATACTTGTTCTGCATTTTTATATTGCCATGTAAAATATACAGGTTCTTCAATCAATACATATTGCAGAAAATGGATTAGAATTTCAATTTATTAGCTAACTTCATTATCTACATGTTGTCCATTATAACTAACTATACTTAAAATTTCATTAGATATTTTAAAGGTTTAGGTTAAAACTAAATATGATTGGAAAATGCCCAAATATTTTCAGAAGTAAGCTTGAGTCTTTCCGTGTTAGTTTTGAGTCTATTTATACAGGTTTTATAAATTTTAGAGTTTTAGGATGCTGTACTTTAATATTTTATTGTAATTTACTAAGTGAAATTTATTATAATTGGCTTATACTTTTAGAATTACCTCTGAGAGCAAGTTTTTGTGGCCGAGTTAAGTTGCCCCTCATGAGGTTGACATTCCCAATCAGCATGCTTGGTTGGAGTAAAACTTCTCTCTCTCTGAAACCATGGAGACAGGCCTGGATCCCCGGATTCACACGTACAATCTGCATCTGAGAGAAAGTCGATTGTGGCACAAGAAATGCTTGAGTTCCTGCTACGTAGGTGAGAAATCTGCGTAGAGTTTCAGGTTCTTGGCTTTGGCCCAACTAAGTTCCCATTTTTATGGACATTGGGAGAATGAAATAAAGAATGTTTTTTTCTTTTCCTCACGCTTTCTGTCACATATTATTGAAGTAAAATAAATAATACTTTAAAAATGAAATTACTAGTGTGGCATACATTGAGCTTAACAATTAGGATGCATTTTAAAACATCCATGTCTTCCACCTGGGTGCCTGGGCTCAATTTATGGCTCTAGCTCCTGATTATCTTGCTGTTAATGCAGACTACTGAAGATAAATTCACTGACCATGTACTTGCCATTCTTACCATTGACCTGGATTAATCTTCTCAAGTTTACTTTATTCTGCCTGACCCAATCCATGTGGAATGGGGTTGGGGTGATGATTTTGGACCTGTGAGGAGGAACCATTTGAATAGGATCTATTTGTCCTCCATCCCCCTCTCCTGTTCTAACTCCCTTTCAAATAAATAAAGTTAAATTAAAATTAGCTTTGGGTTACTACATTGAAAGCATACACCATGCTCATTATTTAACAGCTGACAAGTCCCTTTCCTTGTTATTAAAATGGAAATATATAATTTTGCTGCTATTAAAAGACAGCAGATAATAAAAACATTTGACCAATTAATAGCTTTGAATAGATACAACAAAGTATTAGAGAATGTGACTAAATATACCTGGGATCCATCCTCAGAGCTGTTATATTAGCATACAGAAATACATTTCTTCATGAAGTGATAAGATCAGGTCTAATGTATGCATTTTCACATCACAGTCTAACACCTTTGAATATAATAATGAGTCAAATAAAATACTTGATAACATGATAACCTAGGCCAAAAAAAAAAGTATGTCTTATTGCATACAATATGTGGGGAGAAATGGTATCTAGTAACAAAGCTGGAGCTTGGGATTTTATTTTGGGTCATCTTTAATGGGGAGACTTGGGAACAATAATGTCAGATGTAATGTTTAGATGACAGGTGAAGAAAATCTACAATGGGCTGCTTGGTCCTACAGTCACAAAATTTATATTTTCCATATGTACTCACAGTATTCTAGTTAAGGTACTATTTACATGGATAGAAGTGAAGAGTAAAAGCAAATTTAAAAGATTTCATGGAATGTATATTTGAATAGTTGGATGAAAGAAATAGCTTAAAAATTAAGTAGAAATTCATCTCAATTGTTCAACTCAGTGAGAGTTCCTAATCAATATGAATGGTTCATCAGAGGCATACTGAGTCTTCAAATTTCAGTTGTTACTGTGCCCAAGACCAGCTTTGCCTTCCTACAAAACCTATTTTTATTCACCTATAGAAAAAAATCAGTCTCAGCTAATGATGGAAATTTCCTGAACTACAATACATTTGGAATAAAGTTTCTGGAGGTAGACTAGTAAAACACATTGTTTATAATCACTAGCAAATGGCAGGATCAGAATTATATAACGATTCTCAGACACAGAATGTAATACGAATTGGAGGCTTGCTGTAAATGCTTCTCATGAATATATTTTAAAAAACACAACTAAATAACATATACATCACCTTGAGGAAAGGAATCAAAAACAAAAGCACGTAACTAGAGCTTGTAGGGTACATTATACCTTTAGCACATTATTGATTTCGTTTTCTTTTACTCATTACTTTTATAAAAAGTAAACAATTGTCTGCTCTTTCTCTGCATTGCTTTTGCATATTTCTTTCTACATACTCGCTGTTATGTTTTTCCCTTAAATCTTGTTTTGTACCTCAAAAGTGTATTGAAAATTCAATTTAGTTGAAAACTATAGAGATGGAACATTATGCTTCCTGCTCACAAGAGGAAAAGCAAAAAATGAAAGTCGGACTCCACAGCCTCCACAACGGGATAGAAGACACATTATCGTGCTTTAAGTAAGTCAGGAGACCTTAGCCAGTTGTGATTTTGCCCTAACAGGGAATCTTAAAAGACAAAAAAAAAAAAAAGTTATTTCTCACAGCTTCTGTAGGGGATTGCCACCAGCACCAGGAATTCTGCACATATAATACAAGCAGTTTCTATCTCCATATGACAACTGCCCGGATAATAAGAAATTCCATTTTAAATGGACAATAGTTTTCACATTCATTCTTTTCGTGTACAAATACACATCTGTATGAAATTTCACAAGAATGTTTTTGTCTTTAATGGTAATCAGCGAAAGTGTATAGTCTTTCCTATTTTATTCCTGTCACTATTTCTTTCTTTATCACCAATACTCTTGGATTTCAGCTATGTTATAAAGAAAATTTGCGTTTTTTTACTCCAAAAAAAGATATTTTTTGTTTTGTTTTGTTTTGCTTTGTTTTTGAGTAACATAATCTGAAATATATTCTCTCATTTACAAAAAAAGGAAAAAAAAGAGAAAAGGAAGGAGAAATGAGGAAAAAAGGAAGAAAAAGACAAAAATGAAAGGAAGAAAAAACAAGCAAGCAATCAGGGAGAGATGGGGAAAGGAAGAGCATAATTTTAGAATTGCATCTATAAATCATTGAATCAGGCAATAACTAAAAATGCTGAGTGAAAAGATAATATATTATTCAGAATAAAAAATAAAAAAGGGTTGGCAGTATAAAAATCTTGAAATTGATATTTATAAAATTGAAAGAGAGGTTTGGGTTAGTTATAAAGCCTCTGTTATGGCAACCAAAAAGTTAAAGGGGCTAATGGTGGAAAATTAATTACAAGTAACTAGAAAAAAAAATTAGACCAACAGAAGGAAGTCAGCATTTTAGGTGAATCAACTATACAGACAAAAATCAATGATAATTTTAGCTGTGAAAGCAGTTGCCAAAGTCATTACAAGATGAAAGGAAATTAACATAATGTTTTTATTAAAAAATAGGTAACTTAATAAGAAATATAAACAAACCATATAAAGTTTGCAAAAGAAAGACTTATTTATTTGTATTTAAGTTTATGGATTTTTAAATTATGATGAAACAATGATGTTATCAGACACATCAGTAGGAAATAGAGAGGAAAGTGCTTTTCCCACCTATATGACTCTACGTTGGATCTCAACAAAAGAACCAAATTCTGCGAAAGAAGACTCAAGGTGACAGGCTTACAAAACATTAACTTTCTTTTAAGGCTTAAGTGTAATAGGTGACTTTCTAGTCTTGTATATTGCAGTTTAATTACAAAATACTTTTAACATATTAAATTTATTTCTTCTTCTGTATTTTGAATGTGTTTGTCTAATAAAAGTATTAAGTTATTTAGTCACGATTTGTTGAAGCAGTGGTTATATTTGATTTCCAAATAGATGTTTGCATCCCATCTCAGTGCTATTAATAACTCAATCCTCAATTAAGTATGCATGTATAAAAGAAACTTGCTTGCAAATAGTTTGCTCTGAAAAAAATGAAGACAGCTCTTTGTGGAGAAACAGCAAAATTCTCTGAGTTGTTGAGCGAAATTCATGAAGCATCATTCTCTGTGTCCTTAAGTCAATGAGGTCATTTTTGGCAATGTCTGCTTCATTGATTTGCTGTCCATGTCGGGAGGAAAGGATTACAAATCCATGCTTCAATTTTAAGGTCATCTGAGTAAGAATAACCTTCAGCAATTTTTTTCATGGTTTCCAAGTATTTACTGATTTCTGTTTGCAGATAAATTAAATCTGTGAGTTTGCATGTCTATCTTTCTTAAACAAATTTAATCTGGAATGTGCCAGCCAGGCTAAAAGCGGCAATCATAATGATGCCTCGCAGGATTTTGAATTTTGGAAGCTTTTATTAACTGATGTATTCATGAAAATAGCCACACTATAAATGTGCTCTTATTTTCAAACAGTTCTGAAAGTGGTCTTCTCTTATCTTTATAGAAGTAAAACTTCTGTTATATCTCAAATGCATACTTTCATGATGCGCTATGCTAAGTCAGCAAACATGTAGTTTGCTGAAGTTGGGAAACTATTTTTCCCTTCAATTTTAACAAATTCATTTGAAAAAGCCTCAGAATTTGGCTCACGAAAATGTAACTTTATGATACTAGGGGAAAAAAAAAAAAAAAAACAGAACATCCTCAGTATATGAAGGAATCCCTGATCTGTGTCTTAGCCATTACTTATTTCTTCTTATTAGCTGCTGTTCTGTTGGAAGAGGGATAACATCTCATTGTGATTTATATTTATATTTCCCAATATAATGGCTAGATATTGACGTTTTTTGCACGTTTATCCATAGGACCATTTTGTTGTTTATTGTGCTTTCCATGTATATTTATATGTATATCTACATAGATAGATAGATAGATAGATAGATAGATAGATAGATAGATAGGTATACATATAGATATAAAGATATATACACATATATAGATATATATATACACATACAGAGATATATATTCTGTGTCTATGTATAAAAAGATATATAAACATATATATTCTAGATAATAAGCATTTGTAAGAATAAATATTTTTTAATGTTTTATTCCTTTCTATATATAGACATATAAATATATGTACATATTCTAGATACTAATCATTTGTACGAATAAATATTTTCTGTTGTTTTATCCCCATCTCTTGTGCCATCTCTCTGTTTCCTTTGCTTTGCAGAAGCTTCGTGCCATACTGTAACCAAGTTTGTTAAGTTTAACTTTCACGGATTTATTTGTGAAGCCAGGCATCTTGTACAACAGTATGACAGTTTCTCAGAAGCTTAGAAACACATTTCCCATATGATCAAGCCACGTCACTGCTGAATATGTAAATACAATAGAAAATATATTCATCGATGTATTTATTTCAGAAAGACACTTTCACTATCATGATTCATGAAACATTATGTAAAAATTACATTATCTGAATCAACTTAAGTGTCTATCAATGGAAGAATGCGTGAAAACAGTAACGCAAGTCTTCAAAATGCAAGATTCAGTAATAAAAACTGAATTTGGAGTACAGTAATCAAGCTAAAGATCATATGTTAAGTAAGATAGGCCAAGGTCCAAAAGAAATTTGCACTGCATTCAATGAAAAGACAGAGAACCTCAGAGCAACATAAATACAAAGGGGCAGCATTGCGTGGCACTGTAGGTTAAGCTACCACATGAGATGCCTGCATGCATATGGGTTCCAGTGTGAGTCCCAGTTATTCTTCTTCCAACCTAGCTTCCTACTAATACAACAAATCAGTCTGTTAAGTGCATCACATATCAAGAATTTTCCTCTGGTTGTCACTGAGGAAAATAACACCCACAAAGGTTCTAAGATTTTTTTTTTAATATAAAATCTTACATAGAATTGGCCGTGTCATTGCCTTCTATGTGTCTGCCATATGCCCAACCTAGTCCTGTGGTGTCCCCTTGCTCAGCCACTTCAAAGCTAAATACTGTCTCCTTGGCTCTGCTAGCATAAGACATGCGCTCTCCACTGTGTGACATTTCTTCACACAGACTTCTAGAGTTCCATCCCATGAAACCTCCAGAAATTTTTTATGAAGGTCCCAGTGGATCTTCTGCTGCAGTGTCATCCACTATTCCTAGGCCACCAAAATGGGTTCCTCTTGCAAAAATGACTGAAGGATCTGTTGCTGTCCAGTTGCCAGGTGCTTAAGCCACTGCTTCCTTGATTCCTCTGCAGATGGTTTGACAATGTGCTGATTTGATGATGCTTTGTTTCTATTAGTTCTCCTCATTCTTATGATCTAATTGATCATAACCAATGACAGGTTTTTTTTTAATTGCTTCCTGGCCAGTTTCCTCTGTAACTAATTCTTCTCCCTCTTGTACATATCCTTCAGTCTCTTGAAATGAGTTTTGTGTGCATCCAAGACAATCCTCCTCAGCTGATGCACATGCATCAGGCGCTGAACTATCCACACAGCCTCTGTGTATGATGAAGTCTCCCTTGGCCTCAGGTGGCTCTGATTCTGTTTCAGAAGTTTTGATGTTGTTTCAACTTTTGTGCACCCTCCTTCATATATTCTACATCAGTGACCACACCAAGGACAATTGATAAATGTAGGCACCTGTCATGATAAGCAAGCGGTGGTGAGAGGGGACTGACTTTTACTGAAGCTCCTTTTAGTGCTGCACAATTTTAGACTTAACCTGAGACCCCAACATAGATATCCAGAGCTGACAGTCACAGGTGTTACTTAGCCTTGTTTTGCAGACCTTCAAGGACTAGTCTGACATGATAGTGGAGACAACTACTTTATAATGCTTTATGAATGTATGGGTCTTATAAAGGCTGCAATGAAAAGCAAAGCTAGCAGGAGAAGTACTAAATGTTTAAAAAGAACAAATCCAAATGGCCAATAGCCTATGAAAACATTTTCAGGCCCACTATCATGAAAATACAAATAAAAACCACACTGAGGTTCCACCGAACTCCAGTGAGATTGGCCTACATTCAGAATTCTATTAATAACACCTGTTAGTGTGGATGTGGAAAGATAGATATCTCCTTCATTGTTGCTGGGAGTATAGGATAGTACATCCACTATGGAAATCAGTATGGAGAGTGCAAAGAGAACTGAAAACTGACCACTGTACTATTCAGCTATCCCACTGCTGGGAATATATCAAAGCAAATTAAATCTGCATATAAGAAAGGCATTTGTAACCTTATATTTACAGCAGCACAATCTACAATAATAAAGATCTGAGAACAACTGAGATTCCATCAAAGGAGAAGGGTATAAATAAAGTGTAGTACATATACTCCATGGAGTACTAGTCACCATTAAAAAATGAAATTCTACCATTTGCAACCAAATGATCCCAACTAGAGACTATTATGCTCACTGAAACAATCCAATCCCCAAAAGGACAACTATCATATGTTCTCTCTGATATTATGCAACATTCATGCAAAACAGATGAATAGCCTTTTCAGGATTTTGCTTTTGCTACATCTCACGGGTTTAGATATTTTTGTTTTTATTTTCATTCATTCAAAAAAGTTCTTTTTTTTCTTAATCTCTTCATGGACTCATAGATCATACAATAGAATCATTTGCTTCAAAAATGTTTATTTACATTTTTTTATTTCTTTAATGTCATATTGGTCATTTCAGTAGCATGTTATTTAACTTCATGGTGTTGTAAATTTTATATTTTTCTTCCTACATTTGATTTTCTTTCATGGCTTTTCATTTATCAGCATGTATAATAACTGTGTAATAGCGAGTATCATACACAGAGGTAAAAAATACAGTACAGTATACATTCTATCTCCAAATAAAAGATGGATTTACCTTCCCAGTTGGTTAATGATCACCCAAGGACTGCAACAACATCAATATTTGGCCACAAACCCCGGATGTGTACCCAAATGCAAGTGGTTTTAGAGGAAAGGATGAGATAACACATCTTAAAGATCGTCTTTTTGAAGGCAATAAGTACAAACCAAATTGGCATATTGGTTTTCAGGTTAAATCAAGGACAATTACAGGTTTATTTTTGGGTAACCACTACTTTCACATGTTGAGTTCCAAACCACAGCACCCCCCTAATAATGCCTGGAGATGTACCTGTTTGCAATGTCCCTACTACCTGAACTGATTGCTATATGAAGAGTTGATGAAGTAGGCACTCAGTAATTGGGCTAAATGTATTTCAGTCCAGGGTCTCCAGTGGGTATGATGCCATCCATTTACACTGATTGGTAGATACTGAAGGATTTCATAGATTTCCAATCTCACTTCATGAAACATTGATTGAATTTAGAGCTTTCTATGTGCAGACACACTTGGGGTGCCACAGAGGCAGGCACATACTTGTTGAGCCTCAGGTCCCATTACTTCTGGTTGATAAACTCTGGAGCTGCTTCAGAAGCATATTTATATTGGAAAGGCAGATATATAGAGAGGAGGAGAGATAGAGAGGAAGATCTTCCATCCGATGATTCACTCCGCAAGCGCGCGCAACGGCCAATGCAATGCTGATCCGGAGCCAGGAGCCAGAAACTTCTTCCAGGTCTCCTACACAGGTGCAGGGTCCCAAAGCATTGGGCTGTCCTCAATTGCTTTCCCAGACCACAAGCAGAGAGCTAGATGGAAAGTGGAGTTGCCGGGATTAGAACTGGCGCCCATATGGGATCCCAGTGCATTTAAGGTGAGGACTTTAGCTGCTAGGCCAGTCTGCCAGGCCCTTGAAACCCATTTTTAAAGAGGAATCCACATCGTTGGCCTAGGAGAAGTGGATGATGTTATGCCAGGAGACCCACTGGAACCTTTAGTGAAAAATTCTGGAGGTGTGAATGGATAGGACTCTGGTAGTCTGTGCCAAGAAATGTACAATAGAGAGTAATGGGCACATGTCTCATACTAAGAGACCCAAGAAGACAATGTCTAGTCCTGAAGTGACCAAGAAAGAGGAGACCATAGGACCCAGTTGGGACACGGCAGACTGTAGAAGACAATGACACTAAGAGTTATTTTTAAGTTTTTATAATAAAAAAAAAAAAGTCTTAGAACCTTTGTGGGTGATCTGCAGTAACTCTCCTCCTCTGTCTTCTTGGGTGACACTGGTCCCTGACTCTTCCCTTCCTAATCTCAGTATTAAGGAATGAGCTGCATTGAAATCAGCATTCTCCTTGACACTCAATCTGCACATGGGCATACTCTCCCTCATTTCCTAGGAGGCTTTTTGCTGCTGCAGTAAGATTTGCATTTTTTTTTTGTACTTATTTCTGGTTTTCTCCAGAAAAAAAAAATACAGGTCAGAGATAAGTAAAAAGAAACTGTAAAATAATCCCTAAGAATAAACCAATATAATTGACTTTAAAAGTTCAGTGAAAAGTCAAGAAAATACAAAAAGCATTAAACTCTATCAATGGTTGTTTGACACCCATGCTAAAACACAGAAGCTGTTAGTAATTGTAACAAGTGATATATGTTATTGAATAGTCTTAGTTATATTAAAATAGAAGTGTTACCCCAGAAAGCAGAGATTGTACACAATGGCTCAGTTTCAGTGAGAAATCCTATGATATTCAATATTATGTAGATATGTTTATTTCTTTATTTTTTATGATACAGTTCCTTAGGCTCAGGGATCACTCCCTCCACCCTTACACTTCACCCCCACTGCTTCCCCCTATATCATAACAATAGTTTAGTCTCTCAGCAATAGTCACAAGTCCATATCCTGACATTGTACATCTAGACAACTGTACAAAGACTAACATTCTATTATCAAGATATTCAGAATTATAATTTTAATGGAACTATTGCAGTAGTTCTTCAGTGATGGCTTGAAGATGCCAATAGAAAGGAATTTTTAAATACTGGCTAACATGGAAGAATTTTTTTTAAAAATTTCTCTTTTCTTAATTGGGACAAAGAGGAAGATCTTACTCCACCAATTCACTCTGCAGGTGGCTGCAAAAGGCCAGAGCTGAGCCAATCCAAAGGCAGGAGACAGGAAATTCGTCTGGGTCTCCTATATGGGTGAAGTTTCAGTGCTTTGGGCCATGCTCGGCTGCTTTCCCAGGACACAAACAGGGAGTTGGATGTGAATCAGGGCTGCCGGGATTAGAACCTGGTGTGTACAAGGTACGAACTTTAGCCACACTGGGATATCATGCTGGTATCTAACAGAGGAGAATTTTTTAAGATTCATATTTCTAATTAGACTAGGAATAAAAGGAATTATGTATAATGATCATATAAAAGATTTCCATGTGACAGTTTCCAAAATGAAGACAATGTATGCAAGAGCTTTTAAGTATAGATATTATTTTTATAATAAAAGTTAAGGAGGATTAAGTAATGTTTTGAACTTCGTTCAATTCAGATATCTTTGACACCAAATCTTAAATCCTGATATTTTCTATCTTCATTTAGTAGAAAAATGTGGAAATATATTTAAAAAGTAGGCTTTTTGGGCCAGGCACAATAGTGTAGCAGTTAAAGTCCTCACCTTGAACGTGCCTGAATCACATATTGGTGCAGCCTCTAATCCTGGTGGCCCCACTTCCCATACAGCTACCTGCTTGTTGCCTGGGAAAGCAGTTGAGAACAGCACAAAGCTTTTGGACCCTGCAATCATGTGGGAGACCTGGAAAAGACTCCTGGCTCCTGGCTTCGGATTGCCTCAGCTCCAGCCTTTGCGGCCGCTTGGGAAATAAATCATCGGACGGAAGATCTTCCTCTCTGTATATATGCCTTTCGAATAAAAATAAATAAATCTTACCAAAAAAGTAGGCTGATAACCTGATATAACTTTAGAATTTCTTGAGACACTCGAGTCTGTCAGGAAAAGAACTAGCAATTTCAACAAGAAATAACTTGCTGGTTAATCTTGATGGCCACATTGGATGTGATACTAGCATGTGCTATTAATTTGTACCTCCAGGCTCTGGTCTCACTTTGTGTGGATCATTTGAACAGCAAATGTGTATAAGGGGCAAAGGGTGGTAATAAAATATTATTCACAGGTGAAAAGATTGCCTGAGAGCAAGAAGGACGGTAGAGGGAAGACACAGATGGTGCGTCATAGCGTCTCCAGTGGTAGTCTGCTCAGGAAGAGAGCAGCTCCAGGCATTTACCCCCTTTAATGAATCAGGGTGTGGTACCTCTCACAGGCCTGCAGTACATGAGAAAACATGGCATTTCCATTATTTGCACATGAAACCCCATGTCCATGTCTTCATGGTGCTACATCCCACTGCATCCCAGGAACTTTTCAATTTCGTCTGGAAAGTTAGGAGGAAAGAATCATATATGTGGTTTGTAGTGACTTCCAGCTCATCAGAATTAAATTACCTAACTGCCTATCCCGCATTAGATATATAATAAAAATTAGACAACTGCAAGCAATAGAGTTGATGGCAAGTTGAATTTAAGGAGTTGGCATTGGAAGATGCTAAACTAAATCAGCTCTGAGCTATAAACAGTGGGGTGCTATAGCAAATTATATCATCTCTTTCCAGTTTGCATTCAGTGGGAGGTTTTGCCACATATAAATCCTCAAATTATGTTAATTATAGCTTTGTTTTCTTTCTGAAAACTGGTTGTTAAAACTAGTAGGACACAAAGTTGAACATAATATCCAATTTATGCAGTAGAAATTGAGTGACTGGCTTATTTGAGAATTGCAAAGCAGTGCTGCTGGTTCATTATTTATCTTGAAATTCCTTATGATCAGTGGGTGTGGTGTAATAATGGTGCCAGGTGTTTACAGTTTAATAAAATTAATAGAAATAGGAATAAAGGGAATATACACTAAAATTGGACAGGAAATGTTACATAAACTACAACATATCCCTGAAGAATACCATGTATATGTAAGTACAAAAGTGAATAATCTTTATCGAGTGGTAATTTGAAGTAAGAAGAACTAAACTCATATTCAACTACTGTGATATTCGCAACACTGGTAAGTGAACAGATGTCAAAAATGTGGATAAAACTCCTGTGACTCAAATCAAAATGCCTGGGTTTGACACCCGGCTCCAGTTACCAACTTCAGCTTCCTGATAATGCATACCCTAGAGATTGATGATGATGGGTCAAGTAATGTGGTTTCTATAAACCATAAAGGGGACTTATATGGATTCTTGGTCCTGGGGAAACTCTATCCATTTACAGTGTGTGGAAATGACTGCTGGAGGAACTGTCCGTCTGCCTGTTTCTGTGATCTTCTAACTAGAAAAAAAAAATGATTACTATAAAAAGAAAACTATTTTTCTGTTTTACATTTTCACATTAGTCATTATGAGAACAAGACAATGTGTGCATTAGCTAATATTTATCCATAGTCTGAGCTGGAAATGAACTTTCTGCATCTCTCTGAGCTGCAACAAGGCATGTATAACAAGATGAATGTGTGAGAATTCATACAATCAGCTTGCTTTGGGTGACTTTTCTTGGTTGTGGGGGTTCACAAAGTTACTTTCCAGAGACAAGAATTAATCAGTAATGTTTGAATTGATTTTGGTATGAATAATACAAAATTGCAATTGAAGTCATAATAATTATAACAAGGGGGACAACTATGTCTTACTTAATAATGTAAACATCTTGACAAATGCCTCATGGAGTGAATTTGTCCTGTTACCTGTATAGAATGCACTTACACAGGCAAGAGGAAGTATATAGATCACTATATGTATTCTGTTGATTATCATCACAATATGTGATGAATGCAATGAAATGCATGAGCCTGCAATTGATATGCAATGTGTACACTTTTACACTGAATATTTCCCCATTTTTCTAATAGAAGGGTTGCATTCTAAATTATCAATAAAACTAGAGTACAGGAAATACATAAACCAGTATCATGGTCATTTATTACTATCAAATATTATATATTGTACAAAATTATACACAGTGTATTTGGTTTATGACTGATAGTGAATCAGGATTGTTCATACAACATCACCACAAACAAGTGGATGACAATATCCTGATGACCACAACATAACTCAATATTGGGACCATTTTAGCTCCATTATGGTCTTATGGCATCACCACAATTCTAACCTTTGTTGAACAAAACGCTGTTGTTTATCAAATGTCATTTTATTTAAGGGAAGGCAATTTAGAGGATATAGTAAGAAAAAAGGAACGCTGAATGGTTTTTTTAATCAACAAAATTTTCTAAAAGAGAACCATACACCAGAAGACAAGGGACATATTACAGACTTTAGGTGCCATTAAACTTTTAATGCTTAAAGTCACTTCTTAGAACTCAAAAATCCCATTGTGTTTTCAGAATAGGAAGCACTCAACTAGAATTTTTTATCAAGAAAAAAATAAAACCAGGAACTAATCAATTTGCCTCACTTAAGTAGCTCATATTGGTTTTACATTTCTGAATTAAAAATTTCCTTGTCAGCAGAAAAATGGGAGTAGGAAGAAAGAGGATTTGATTTATAGTCCTTTGACAAAAAAAAAAAATCAGTTTTTTTCTTAAACTAGTTTAATCAGATTAAACTCATCTAGAATGGCAGTGCAAGAATTCAGGCATGAAACACACAGCAATTCAGTCCAAGAAATCAACTGGAGCTGTTTCTAGTAAAACCTCAAGTGATGTGAGATTAGGGGACTGACTCAGCTTCACGCAGAGACAGGCCTTGAGGGAGAGGAGACAACAGAGAAAAGATGGGGGAATCCATCAAACACAAGACTGAAGTCAAGCTAACCATGGCAGTTCATATTAAAGAGCGCATATTAGTATATTTGTGATTTTAAAAAGCATTTATGCCAATATTTTAAACATAACTTTTGTAATTATGTTTATTGAGGTATAATTACTTTATTCAGGAATAATTATGCTGTAGGCAGAATAGTGACAACCCAAAAATTGTCCACATGACAATCCCAAGAACCTACAAACATGCTGCCTTCTCTGGAAACAAGAATTAAAGGTATATATATTATAATTGAGTAGCATTCCATAGTGTGTGTGCTTGTGTGTGTGAGAGAGAGAAAGAGAGTGAGAGAGAGAAAGGTGATTTGATCTAGTCACCAGCTGATGAACAACTGGATTGATTCCATATTTTAGCTGCTATGAATTGAGCTATAATAAACTGGGATACTGTTATCTTGCATACGCTGATTTAATTTCATTTGGGTCAATTTCTATACTGATTATAGAAAAGATCTGAATTTTGTTTTTGCAAAACTTTTGTTAAAAAGGAAAGAAAAAGGGAGATTGAGGGAGGGAAAAGAGAGGGAGTATTTTTATCATCCATGAATTGTACCTACAGAATGCATGAAATCTGTTCTCTTCATATTACTAACAGTTACATAAAGAAAAGCAGCTCAGGGAAACTCATGAAAAACCTCATACAGGCTTTCACTGCGTAATCACAGTTTTGTTGTAGGTGTGGTAGATTCTAGACTACAAATGTTTCTGTAGACTGAAATCCTAACCATTGCCTCCTTAGCTCAATGGACTGGAAAAATTTTTAAAACTTTTTGCATTTTTTATTATATTTTTTACAATCTTTACATAGTTAATTAGGGTAAAAAGTTTCAAGGGCTACAGGAAAATTGGTATGATTATTATTTCCATATTGTTTCCTTCATGTATCTGAGGTAAAGCGGGATATCAAGGGAGAAGCCCCACCCAGTCTCCATTCCACCCCAGCTCCCTGATGTGGGGCATGCTCTGAGGGTCTTGCTCAAGTGGTTTTGATAGCTCAACAGTTCTGAATTGCTGCCAATCTCGTGGAGTGGAAATTTTTTTCAGGATTTTGTTCAGAGACAATGGACTATGATGGCATAGAAATCATCTTGTGAGTTTCTCTTTTCTCATATTTCTAATTATTATGGTATCTTCTTTCCATAATAAAATGTTGCCTTGTACTTAAAGATATTTTACAAAGAACACGGAAAGTGGAGCTGGAAGATATTTCACTTGTTAATTTCTTTGGTAGTGAACTCCTGCTGTTAACTATCAGTCCTTATTATATTAATGCCATGTTAATGTAAGTCAGAAAGTATACATCTGCTATCCTTTCGTTTCATGACCTGGTTTTCTTGATTTAAATAAGTCAATAGAAAAAGAAAAAAACTTATTTTAGCTTTACCAGTGTATTTATTATTTCTCCCTTTCTTCAGAAAATCCTCTAGAGCTGAAATTTTATGTGGAATAATTTCGTCTCAATTGAAGTAGCTTCTTGTGATGAAAGGCCTACTAATCATGATTTTTTTCTGATTTAAATGATCTAATGTATGTATATACACTTAGGAAAATTATAGGTTAAAAAACAGGAGTATTTGCAGAAATGGCAGTGTAATTACATTCAGTAAAAAGTTGATAGTGCAATGTAAATGTCCACAGAAAGACTAAAGGCAATGAGCAGGAATACACAGTACCGGATAGTTCCAACTTGTTCAGAAGTTTATGCCAGTTTGATATATTGAGCACATAAATATTTATGAAATCAGTCATTTCTTTGAGGCTTTGAGAATTAGCTTTCTATTGATTATGCCTAGTTATCTGTTATGTGTGTGACAATATAGAAATGGTCACAAGTTACTCCTATTGATTTACTGCCCAATAAATAATTTCTGTTCATTACTTATTGATTATGTACTTCCATAATCATTCCACTTCTATCCTGTTTGCAGCATTGGTGTCAGTATTACAGCCTGAACAATTTACAAATAAAAATCAAGTGACTGGTACCGACAATATGCACTGTCAAATAAATTGTATCCATTCTTGTCTATTTGAATGTGATGAAAAGGTATTTTCTGGTTACCAACATTAACTCTTCTAAATCTATTGATCTGATTGCGCCAGGGACTATTTTGCTTTGTCATATAACATTTGAAATCATTTAGTCAGAAACATTCAATTCTGAGGGCATAGACAAGGGCTCTTGAGAAATAGTACCCAGAGTATGATTTTCTGTGTGCGGAAAGACATAAGGGAGCATATTAGGCAGCTTTTCATATTTTTCACTCATTTTATGGCTCTTTGTGGAAATTACCACTGCAACATCGTTTAGCTGAGAAGAAAACTAGGCTATTAAATAAAAAGAAAAAGAATATAACACGATTTTGTTGAAATATTATTCCCTGAAGTGACAGAAATTTTAGCATTATATCATTTTACCACAAATGTTATCACATTACTAGGAATTCCTGAGAACATTCGGGTAGTTAGCACCTCCCATATGTATTTCTCAGAATAAAGAAACAAACAAACAAAAAATTCTGTGTTGCACACAGGATGAATAAAGAATGTCAATTTTTATTCAAAGCATTGAAAAATTCTGCAGATTGTATCTACAGGAATCACCTAACACCAAGTATCGCAGGAGAGAATCATTCCAACCAAAGTTGTGATGTATTCTTGATTTTTTTCTCACATTAGCAAGTAAAAAGGAGAATGACTGGGAAAATCTTACATTTTCCAAAGATAAAAACTTTTAGAAATGACATTGGGACTAATCCTCATTTGCATGCTCTGGGATCCCATAATGGTACCAGCTTGTATCCTAGCTGCTCCAGTTCCCATCCATCTCCCTGCTTGTGGCCTGGGAAAGCAGTTGAGGATGGCCAAAGACCATGGGATGCTGCACCCAAATGGGAGACCCGGAAGAGGATCCTGACTCCTGGCTTTGGATTGGCTCATCTGCAGCCATTGTGGCTATTTGGGGAATGAATCATCAGACTGAAGATCTTCCTCTCTGTGTCTCCCTCTCTCTGAAAATCTTCCTTTCCAATAAAGATAAATAAGTCCTTAAAAAGACTTACATCAAAGCCAGAAGGTTTAATCAATAATTTGGTTTACTTTAGCTAGTATTTAACTGGAGGAATATAATTTAAAACATTGTAATTCTGAATAATTATGTCTAATTATATGAATATTTATGTAGATAACTTTAAACTAAAGTGTGTATATTTTCAATTACAAGTAAAATTAATAAAAATTATGTTATTTGGAAAAACATTTGCAAATTTAAATTAAACTCAGAAACAGATTAAATTCAAATCTAGCTCACTGATTTAAAAACATTTATTATGCATTTATTATACCTCTGTTTTTTCACTACTGTGATATAAGTTTTTTTGCATTGGTTGATTTAAAAAAACATGTTTTATAATTATATCAAATCGGAGCTTGCTTAAATGTTAAGGCCGACCTATGACCACAATTCTTTGTAATATTGTCAGTTGGGTTAAAAGTTAAGATATTTTATTTTCCGTGTAATGTTTAATCAAGGAGACAGAACACGTAGTCAAGCCATGTGGAGATCTTAATTTCATTCTCTCAAGTATCTTATGATATGAGATTGGTTCCATTGGCTCTCAAAATAAATAAACTCAGAAAAACCTTGCACTAGTTTTGAGCAAAGTCTCATGTAGATAGATCTCAGCTCATTAAATCTCACTGTATTACATTAGCATGCTTAATCACATACCTCACATCTAGCAAGGCCCATGTTAGAAGGCATTATACCAAATATGGGAGGAAACAAAAGTACAGTAGCTAGAGTCCTCAAATAATCATCACTTACTTTCCACTAAAAAAAAATTATCATTTGTCTTTCTCCTAAAAAAACAGTACTTTTCCTTTAATGGAATAAACTACCATGTTTGTGGACCATGGAGCAATAGGCTAAGCCCACTCCTGGGTCCTAGAAACCTACAGGGAGCCCAAATTCAAGTCCTGCTTTTTCACATCTGATCTAGATCCATGTTATGTCTTGGGAAGGCAGCAAAGGATGACTCAAATCCTTGGGAACCCACCTGGGACACCCAGAGGAAGTGCCTCACTCAACAGCAAACAAAAATCTATCTCTTTCTCTTTCTCTTCTCTTTTCTCTCTCTTTTATTCTAATTGTAACTCTTTTAAAATAAAAACAAATCTTTAAAAATGTGCACCGTTTCAAAAAACATGGGGTGTTTATATATTTTTTTGAAAAGTGAAAGGTAGAGAGAGAGAGAGAGAAAAGAAATCTTGCATTTTCTTTACTGTCTCAATGGCTACAACAACCAGTGTTAGTCCAGTGTTGGGTGGCAGGACCTTAATCACTTGAAACATCCTCTCTGATTGCCCAAGAGCATGATCAGGAATTTAAATGGTAAAAAGACCAGCTGGGAGGGACTTTCTTTGGCACTCATATGTGATGCCAACTTTTCAGGCCGTAGCCTAACACGCTACAATACAATTCCAGCCCCTGTACTCCTAGTTTATTAAACAGTCATATAATGTTAAGCACAGGTAAGAGATGGAGACATTTCTCTCTGAGTAGAATCCACTCTTTCTGAGTTATGTACTTACGCTTTCTCAACAAAATATTTCTTCCTTGCTTGTTTCTATACTTCAGCTTGTCCTTGAATTCCTTCTTGACATAAATTCAAAAACCTAAACCCAAGGCAACCCTTGATGTCCAGCCTGGAGAAATCAGTTAAGAGAGAGGTACCAAAGGTGATTCCAAATCATATTAAGATGTTTGTATGTCACTTGATCCTTCTGGTAGGTATGCTTGGGATCTCTCTCTCTCTCTTTTCAACTTACTGGTACACTGTCTCTCTCATTTTGGATACTAGATACTAGACAAAGATGCTGAATATCGGGAATGACATTCTGGACAGATATTCTGGAATGACTGAACATTCTAAAATAATTTGTGACATCCTTATTGACTGTCTATCTCCTTCATCTAGCTACCACAGTGCCCCCAAATCTCAGGGTTAGATTTCATACTCTTTGCAGTAGATTCCACTCATCCTAGACATTGTCTACTAGCAATCTAGCAGGGGTTTGGGATTAGGATTTTTTGTCTTGTCTTGTTTTAAGAAGACAAGACCAACATGCACAGAAGACAAATTAAATCAATCTCTCTCTCTCTCTCTCTCTCTCTCTCTCTGTCTCTCTCTCTCTCTCTCTCCACCTACTTAGGATAGCTGAACTCCAGCAACATAATTACTTTTTCATGAATCATTACTAAATGTACATAATTGGCTAATTGTTGGATCTTTACCAATGCCCCATACTCAAGAGTCTGCTCTTATTTCCATCCAGATAAACAAGGGTTCCTCATTACTAAACTATAATACTATCAGTTGTCTAGCAGCCCTATATCAGGATCCCTTATACAAACTTAACTGGACTTGTTCCAACATTATTCACATTCAGTTATATAGTCTCTGTTCTCCTTAATATCCTCACTTCTGTTTCTTAAGTACAGCACCTCTTCTTTCACCCCACATTCTTCCTCAAGCAAGGGAATCACTTAAAACCACGTGATACAACTGACATAACATTTTCTTAACTCAAAATTTTCTTTCCGTTGCACTTTAACCATAATCATTAGTACACTGTAGGTTGAAGGAGTCAGTCATATGCTATAGTTAGATGACTTTCCCCTTTTCACTACTACCTGGTTTATTGTAAAATACATATCTTGACCCTTTAAGACCTGTGCCCCACTCAGTTACCATGTAATCTACGGACACTGCTAGTGTGACCACATTATGCCTAACTGTGGCTTCCTACTAATGCAGGGAGAAATACAGAAATGGTGCTTCAATGAGAGGTTAAGCTTTAAAGGATTTCTTTTTTCCATCAAGTATCAAGTGCGATCCACGATGAATGGGCCTTTGTACTGATCTTGACAGCTATGGTGACAGCCACTGGGTTAGCTTTCCTAGGGACAGTTTAGCATAGCATCAAAACAAAACCAAAAACACTGTTCATGAGGAATCTACTGTAAACAGGCATTGCTTTTAGTTGCACACAACCTTTTTGGCTTCTTAGTTTTGGTGTTTCCTGACAAAAGGTCTGTTCTCGATTGTCTGCTAGCTGGACAAAGTGGATATTCCCTATAAGCAACAAAATCTGTTTCAGCTATGACAACTAAGTCATCAGTGGAATTAGATAAGAAAAGTTACTATGAAGTGAAACACCTACTCTCATGTGGCCCTGTGGAGCCCCTAACCGAAGGATGCTGAAGGATGCCTTTTGAGGCATCATTGGGTTGTTACTTTTCTTAAGGCCCATAATGACTATGATCATTTTACCGGCTTCCAGTACATGTCATTCAACCTGCTTGTTAAATTTGCATCCCCTATGATACACACTGAATACATTGATATTAATCTCTTATCAAAATTTAATCATGCAAGAATTCCAAACACTGGCAACCAAGCCCGACACGTCATATATGGATATACAAACTTCGAGACAATTCCTGTGCTTGTGACTGCTTCAAATAACTATCTTCTTGGATAACACATGGCTGGATGAGGGGCCTGTAAACAGGCAAATATTCCCTTTTCACTTCAAATTTATAATACTCTGATTCTGAAGGTGGAGTTTTGTCATAGAGAATGAGCACATTAACAAGTGATTAAAAACCCTAGAATAGGTTTGAAAAATTTGTTTTGTTTTGTTTTGTTTTTATGAAACCTTACTCCATGACTATTGTCAATATTTGAAGCTCATTTAAAACTGTGGCCCTAATGAGGTCGAACTCTTAAACTAGTCCATACTCAGTTTTCATAAATTAATAAATTATCCATTTAAAAGTTCTAATGCTTCAGAGTTTACTAGTATCTGCTTCAGGCAAAGTAATCTCAGCTGTGACTGTCTGGATTTGTCTCTCCAAATTTCAGAGTAACTGCTCTGCAAACTGTGTTCTCCCAAGAGTCCAAGGAAAGAGATGGATTTTTAGCTTGTGCAATTTTGTTTACTTGATGAAATGGAAGTGGTGACATGCAAACTCTTCAAAAAACTTCCACAAAGTACTCAATGAAAATTTAAAATTCTCATGAGCAAAATGACAGTATTTGAAATGATAGTGCATAAAAAATAAAAGGATATAGACAAAAAGGGAAAAAAGGAAGGAAAGAAAATGAGTCATTGTCATCTATGCAGAACATAAAATTCATAAGAGTTTAAGAATGATTAAATGGTATGTTATTATATATGAATGAATATAATTAACCATTTATGCTTACATTTTCAGACATGTAAGAGCATTAGACAAGAAAATTATAACCGTACGTTTAGATAAAATAAATAGTATTTGATTTAAAATCACATGAAGACTCAAGGAAATACAATGTTGAGGGGGTCAGCATTTTTGCAAAGTAGGTTAAGCTTCCATATGCTGCAGGAATAATCCATTTGGGAGTGCTTTATGTCCGGGCTGCGCCATGTTTGTTCCAACTCCATACATAAGGCCTGGGAAAGTAGTGCAGAGTGATACAAGTCCTTGGCTCCTCCTTCACATGTGTAGTAGATCAAGAAGAAACTCTGGCTCCTGGCTTTAGATGGGCTTAATTTTTAAACATTTATTTATTTCCTTGAAAGGCAGAGTGACTCTCATACACACACACACACACTCATACTACACACACCTGCACACACACATATATATACACACACAACATGAAAAATAGGAGGGAAAAATAAAAAGATCCTCCATCCATTGGTTCACACCACAAATGCTCACAAGTGCCAGGCTAGGCCAAGCTGAAACTGGAGCTAGGAAATTTAACCATACATTTCCTGTGAATGACAGGATCCAGGCACATGGAACATCACCTGGCGTTTTGTGAGAGATGTTCATAGGAAGTACAAGGGTCGGCATTTGAATTAGCATTGGCATGATTTTACCTGCTGCACAATATCGGCCCATCAAATCTATTTTATTGATTTGTTTTTCAAGTTTTTTTTTTTTTTTCATTTTCAAATGGACACATGGTTTTTACATGTATCTAAAAACTTTGATGTTACATTTTGATTGATGTAAACATTGAGTAATGATCAAATTAGGACAACAGATTTATACCCTAAAATGTCAGGGTTTTTTTTTTTTTTTTTTTTTTTTGGCCTTTGCATGATTGCCTAGTGGCTAAGGTCCTCACCCTGCACACTCCGGGATCCCAGATGGGTGCCCGTTTCTGTCTCAGCTACCACTTCCCTTCTAAGCTCCCTGCTTGTGGCTTGGGAAAGCAGTGGAGGATTGCCCAAAGCCTTAGGACCCTGCACCTGTGTGGGACCTGGAAGAAGCTTCTGGCTCCTGGCTTCAGATTGTCTCAGTTTCAGACAATCTGAAACTGGGGCGTGAGCCAGAAGTTTGGAAGATCTTTCTCTCTGTCTTTCCTCCTCTGTGTAAATCTTCCTTTCCCACCAAAATAAATACATCTTTAAAAATTCGGTGTTTTTAAGAATCTCCTTTTCTGTCTTGATATATATATATATATATACACAATAGCAGGACACAAAAACTTACAACTTTTCTATAAGTAGCAACAAACTATCCAAAATAAGTCATATACATAATCTCATGTATGATAGAATTTTTAAAAGTAAATTTAGGAATAAATATAGTGAAAAGAATGAAAATGTATGTATTAAAACCTCCAAGATTATTATCAAAGAAATTAAAGTGTATACAACTAAATGCAAAATATCTTAGGTTCATGGATCAGAAGAACTAATGTTGCAATAAAATACAACCAATTTGTAGATTTAAGAGCAGCGTCTAACAAATTGCTGTGGCATTTTCCACATACATATGACAAAAATTATAGTTCGTATGGAACATATACAATGCCAGTTCCCATAATCATGACCTTTAAGAAACACTTGTAAATCCATGTTTTTGCAGCATTGTTTACACTAGGTAGGACAGAAACAATCCTGATCTGTGGATGGATGAATGGGTAACAAAGCAGTAATATATACACACAATGCAATCTCATTCAGCTTTCACAAAGAAGGAAGCTCTTCTATTGCAATGATGTATATAAAATTAGAGAATATTATATTAACTGAACTAAATAAACTAGGCTCAAGGAGACTGTTTCACAATTGCACTTGCAAGTGGAACATGAGGAAAAGTGCAAAATAGTGGAATGGAAAATGAAAACATTTGATTAAAGAGAAGAGATTTCCAGTACTGTAACAACTAATGTTTGCATAGTAAATATTATGCAGCATGGAGACTATAAAATTAATAAATACCACATGGTGTACATGAACTTTGCTAACACATAGTTCACAACTGTTCTATTTCTGACAAAAAGGGATAATGGGCAGATTATCTTGTTTAGCAAGGCAATTTATATACATATATTTGTATTATTAACAAATATTACCAAATATTACATTTTGCAACTTAAATATAAACCAAATTTTCTAACCATACTTCAAATATGAAAAGAGATTATACTGACTTAACTGTTCTAGTCTCTTCTATTTTTACCCTATTTTCAAATCAGTCAGAGGAAAAATAAAAGGATTTTTTAAGGGTTTAGAAATTAAGGAAATTAATTTCAACTTTTTGAAATTGATATTAAAGTGGAAACTCACCTGTATGTGGGATAAATGACAATTCGAATTTTAACAACAAAGTCAGATAAGGATAAGAATAAGAATAAGAATAAGAATAAGGAAGGAAATGATAAAACACTTTGTAACAACTCAGGTAGTTCCCAGGATTAAAAAGCTAACCGCAGTGTATTTGCTTGCCACGATCAGTGCTTAAAATAGTTCATGTAACTTCTCTATAAAAACTCCAGAGAGTAGTCCGTTGGGACTAGGCATTATAGTGTGATCCAAACTAGAATAGAATAAATATTACCTGCTTTTCACAAGTGGCTATTGAGACTCTGGTGATCAATTTCCATAATACCACTTTCTCAGAGTACACATAGCATGTTTTTGCTGTTAACTCTCCCATAAAAACTATGCATAACATCTAGTTTTTCAATGTATATAACATTAGTGAATGTGCTGTAAATTATTAAATATAGGGGCTGGCATATTCGAATAGCAGGAAAAGCAGTCAGTTGTAACACTGGCATCACATATGGGCACAGGTTTAAACCCTAGTTGCTCCACTTCTAATCCATCATCTGCTAACAGCCTGGGAAAAGCAGTGAAAGGTGTTCCAATTTCTTGGTCCTCTAACCCCTGTGCGAGGGATATGGATGAAAGTCTTGGCTCCTGACATTAATTCAACCTTAGTCATTTCAACATCTGGGTAGTGAGCCAAGCGATGGAAGTCTTCTTTCTGTTTCTGCCTCTTCTTCTGTAAAACTGCTTTTGAAATAAGTAAATAAATGAATAAATCATTTGAAGCCTATGTTGTAGCATGAGACCATTGTGAATTTAGATTGCAATCAATGAGGAAATGATGAGACTGTTACACAGAGAATAGCCTCCATTCATATGAAAGAAACAAAATTAGATGAACTAATGCCAAGGATTATAATGTACGCAGTGATAGATACAGAATATAAGTTGATGAGGGCATATTTGCACATTCCCACACCACTGTGTTATTGATCTCTGCAAATTGGCGTCTGTGGAAAAGCAGTCATTTGGGAAATCAGGGATGCGTAGCTTTTGCTGTTTGGAAATCAACCCCCAAACAGTATCCACCAGTATTTACATAATTGAATATTTGTCTGTTATTTCCCTTGGTGGCAAGGAAGTTTCAGCCAGAAAGTCACTAAGGATTTGTTTCACAAATCATGAATAGCTGTGCTCTCAAGTGTTATTTAAACTGTGTAAAATAAAAGGAAATTAAATGGATGAACAGGAGGAATACATTAGCAGCAAATATCAAAATGAGGAAGAAGTTGACCAAATGCAGTACATAATGAATAATTCTATTCACATCTGTATTCTGACTGGACTCTCACATTTTTATGCAAAACAGCTCATAGATTACACTTTATTTTTAAAGATTTATTTTTATTATTTTTTTATTGGAAAGGCAGATATACAGAGAGGAGAGACAGAGAGGAAGATCTTCCGTCCGATGAGTCACTCCCCAAGTGAGCGCAACTGGGCCAATGCTATGCTGATCCCAAGCCAGGAGCCTCTTCCGGGTCTCCCACGCGGGTGCAGGGTCCCAAAGCTTTGGGCCGTCCTCGACTGCTTTCCCAGGCCACAGGCAGGGAGCTGGAAGGGAAGCTGGGCTGCCGGGATAGAACCAGCGCCCATATGGGATCCCGGGCGTGCAAGGCGAGGAGCTTAACCACTTGCGCCACTGCGCCAAGCCCCATAGATTACAGTTTATTATCAATGTGATTTCTACCACCAGTTAAGCAATCACAGGTACACCTTTACAAGTGCATCATGGAAAAGGAAGGTAAGAGAGTATTCTTCATCTGTATTACATATTGGGAATCTGAAAGCTATCTATTCCATCTTGTGTGAATAACTACGCTCCATTAAATAATGTTATAATTCTTTTGACACATAACACACAAAATAATTTCCAAAATAAATGATTGATTTTTACCTTTTATAATAGCTTTTCAGTTAAAATATCTTGGGTAATATCTACTGTGTACCCATCTTTTTTTAAGATGTATTTATTTTCATTGGTAAGACAGATTTAAAAAGAGAGGGAGAGATACAGAGAGAAAGATCCTCCATCTGCTTATTCATTCTCCAAGTGGCCACAATGGCTGAAGTTGAGCCAATCTGAAGCCAGGAGCCAGGAATTTCTTCCAGATCTTCCATCATAATATAGGGTCCCAAGGCTTTGGACCATTATCCACTGCTTTCCCTGGCCACAAACAGGAAGCTTGAAGAGAAGAAGAGCAGTTGGGACATGAACTGATGCTCACATGGAATCCCAGCCAGTGCAACCCAGAGGACCATTGTGCCAGGCCATATTTTGTACCTATCTAAAGATTAGACACTCCCCAACCCAGATACTTTGATAGATCCTTGGACATATGTAGATGTCACAATCACCTTGGATAAACTAGTGGGATGATTCCACTCAGTTGTCAGGGTGAAATACGTAATGGATAAAAAAAAAAAAAAAAGGAAATTAATTTGGATTCCAGTAGATAGATACTGACTACGGAATGTTTTTGGACAGATCACTAACAGAGGTAGAAAACTGAAGCAATAATCTGTCATATCCACTTAAAATTCTCTAAGGATTTTAAAGGGAATAATTTTACAGATTAATTTATCTTCTTTGGATTGGCTTAGCTCCGGCCATTGTAGTCACTTGGGGAGTGAACCAGTAGGTGGAAGATCTTTCTCTCTGTCTCTGCTTCTCTTCATAAATCTACTTTTCCCATAAAAATAAATAAATATTTAGTAAAAGAAGAAGGAGAAGAGGAAGAAGATGAAGAAATGAAGTAGCAGAGGAGCAGGAGGAGGAAGAGAAGGAAGAGAAGAAATAGTCAGAGGTCGGGCTGGCACTATGGTTTAGCAATTAAGCCTGTACCTACAGAGCTGATATCTCATATGGGCATTTCTTGGTGTTCTTACTGCTCCACTTCTGATCCAGCTCTCTATTAATGGACTTGCAAAGCAGCTGAGGATGGTCCACCTGTGCGGAATCCTGCCACGCATGTGGAGGAAGTGGAAGAAGATTCTTGCTCTTGGCGTCCAACAGGCTCAGCTCTGGCCATCACAGCCATTTAGGAGAGTGAACCATTGGACTGAAGATTCTCTGTCTCTCCTTCTCTCTCTCTGTAACTCCTTTCAAATAAAACTATATACACCCTTTAAAAATTTAGTTATCAGGCCAGCTGTAAGCAACTGCCTAGGGTTGCCTTGTACCCAGGTAAGTGTTAAGTTGCAGGAATAAAAGCTGCCAATAGCTGGCAGGTGTTCTGTGCCTGGTTGATAGATTTTTGTCAACTATACTAGTATGCAAGCATCATTGTTGATTAATCCTCCCCCCATCTCTTTCTTTATCTTTCTTTTTTTTTAAGACAAGTGATAAGGTAAGGAATATTGGCTGGGATACATAACCACAGCCTTCAGGTATGTGATTGTGGCTGGTGGGGCACAGGGGAGGGTTCGGGAAACATATTGGAATGGGAGCAGTTGTAGGCACGTTTGACAGGGAAGGAATGATTTCTGATAGCATCCACTGACTGGCCACTGCAGCTAGGCAAGGGAACTGAGATGGAGTGGTTTATAGGGGTGAAACCAGAAGGCATGTGTGAGTCAAGCCAAGGCATCCACCCATCCATATGTGAGACCTGAGCTGGGCTGAATAGTATCACCTACTGCACTCTGGTGTCCACAAATGTTGGGGCTAAAGGACATGCCTGGCTAGGTTAGGTCAAATTACCTGCCCATGAATGTCAGAGCAGGGTGTGAGCCATGTCAGCTTGGACCATAGCACCGACTAGAATGTGAAAGAACCAAATCTGGTGGAATATTCTAAAAGAAATATGTGAACTCATCTCTTTGGGACTAAAACACACATTTGTTTACAAAGAGAGCTGATAGTGGTGACAGGCTAAGCCATACTGGGCCATCAAACTCACATGACAGGAACCCAACTGAAAGTCACAGAGACCAGTGCTCAGAGATGCCTGGCGGAACCAGGCAGTTGCACCTGTCAGAGCATACAGGGGTTTCAACTGGTAAGACCATACTAAGCAAGGCTGCAGCACCTGCTGGTATCCATGTGATCTGCTTCTTGGAGGAAACCTGGTAGGAGAACTTGGGGAACTCCTATATTAGTTCTCATAGCCTCTGAGGAATGCAGGATCTGGGGCTGTGGTGTATCTGGCCAAGAGTCTGCAGCACTTATCAGTACTTGTGTGGGCTGGGTCTGGGGACAGGACTTGCTGGGCCACCCACTAACACCCAGGAGAGTCACCCTGTGGCTTAACCTGGCTGGACTGGGTTGCAATACTCACCAGTGAGAGTTGAAATTGCAGATGGGCCATGCCAGGCAAAGCTGAAGCACATAGCAGCATGTGCAAGAACCAGGGCTGGGTATAGGCCTGGTAGAAACACTATTGGGACTCTCCTGGTGGAGTGCAGCTCCCACTGATGAATGCAGGAGCCAGGACAGTAGAGGGACCAGTACAGTATAGGGACAGTGGAGTCACCAATTGGTCTGCATGTGAACTAGGTTTGGTGACAAGCCAAACTGGGTTGCTCTTTAGTACCCATTGATGCTTGTAAGAGAAACAAAAGGTTTGGGACTGGCCAAGCTAAGTAACAGCATCTGCCAGGTCACAGGAGATCCAAGTCTGGGAGTGGTCCAGGCTGGGCTATGCTATAACATTCATTGATGTGTGGGATAGTCTAACTAAACCACAGTATCCACCGACACATTCAAGATATATCTTGTTATCTTTCTGGAAACAGGCCTAGTGGGATAACTTTGGAAACTCCTCTGCTACACCTCAGCTCCTGCTGGTGAGCACAAGATCTGGGGCTGCAGCAAAAGTTGGCACATATGCGAGCTTGATCCAGGGGCAGGCCAGTTAGGGTTAGTTCAAAACACATAATGGCATAAGTGAGAGCCAGAAGGGAACACAGGCTAGGTTGGCTTGTATCACAACATCAACCAGTTCACATGAAGGCTGGGAGTAGGCAATGCTAGGCTAGGCTGCTATACCCTACGCCAGGAACTGAGACTGGATGTGGGCCAGGTTAAGCCAGGTTGTAGCACCAGCTGGTGAAACAAAGACTGCGATGTGCCATCAGACTGGGCAACAGCACTTGCTGACATATGCAAGACTCAGTACTGGGAGCAGGCTTGCTAGGAAAACTTCAGGGCCTTCTTTGCTTGACCAATGCTTCCACGGGTGACCATGTGAGTTGGGACCGGGGGCGGACTGGTCTGTGAGCATGCATGCTTGGGCTAGGATGTACCTAGTCATGAGATTAAGACAGAACGCAGGCAAGCCAAGTTGAACCATAGCACTAGCTGGCAAATGTCAGGACTGTGCATGAAAAATGTCAAGTTGGACAGCAGTACCCTGTGGCAGACTCAAGATCCACAGCTGGAAGCATGCCAGGCAGACACATTGTGATTACTCCTTTACTGGTGAGCATAAAAACCAGGGCTGGGGATGGGCCAGGCTGGACAAAGCAGTGGCACAATAGATATACATTAGGTCCGAGTTTGGGGGTGAGCATTGCTGAGCTAAGCTGCAGCATCCATGGGGGCGCATGAGAGCTATAGGAGTTAGGGCCAGGATAGGCCACAGCAGAGGCTGGTACACACAATAACTCAGGCTTGGAGCAACTCCAGTAAGAGTTATTGAGCATCACCTTGACTGAGTTGTGACACCTGCTGGGCCAACAGGCTGGGCTGGATCCAGTTCCTGTGAGACACCGACTGAGGCAGAACTAAGCAGGCTGCATCTACCACTATGTGTTTTAGCTGGTGCAAGTGACAGTCTGCACCTAGCCCAACACTGTCAAGCTCATACAACAGTCAAGTCTAAGGTCATCCCAAGTGAGGTTTCTTGGGGAAATCACCATCCGCATCACTGTTCTCAGACCATGGCCACAAGGAAAATCACAGGATGTGCAGTCTGACCTTGGAGTTCATGTATTGATCCTGGACCTCCTCAGTTGCTGATGGCTGTATAGTAGGCAGCATGTCCAGACTCACATGGCAACACGATGGCTAGCTCATCTAGGCTAACAGGGGATGTCAACTGCCTCATCAGAGAATAGAAGGCAAAGCAGGTTGAACAATTCCCCTAGTCAAACCTTACAGCATGTCCCTGGGTCTGCTGATGCACTCAGGTGGGCTTTGTCAATTGACAGACCTTGGAAAGATTTTTCTCAACACTGGAGCAACAAAACCAACATTTCAGGGCTATCAAAATTGCTCAAATCACATTCTCAGAACATATCCCCAACATTTGAGTCTCTAGGGAATTAACAAAGGATCATTCCCATCCTTGGGTGTTAATGTGGTTTGACAGTAAGAGGAAGCCCTCTTCCCTTCCTCCCCTGTGGAAGCAGGAGAAAATTAATAAAAAGACCAAAATAGGTGTTCCACCCAACTTCCTCTATACCTAACCTTCCTTACAGTAGCCAGAGATCCACATGAGCATACAACCCTCTCAGCTATAGAAAAATATTAAAAATAATGTTTTCTAAAAACCAGTAATCAAATACTGAAATAATTTTGAAACTTGAAAGAAACAACACTAATTTTCAAAACATGACTTAACCAGGATTTGCTCTATTAAGAGATCATTTACAGCTAGCCAGGAGCTTCTTTCAGGTCTCATTCATGGATACAGGGCAATCCTCTACTGCTTTCCCATGCCATTAACAGGGACCTGGAGGGAAAGTGATGCAGCAGGGACACAAACCAGAGCCGCAATGAGATGTGGGTGCTGCAGTTGGAGGATTTATCAACTGAGTTATTGTGCTAGCCCCAGCTGTTAGATTTTTTTTAATTATGTTGCAAACAAACAAAAACAAATTTAATCACTCAAATAGCTAGTTTCACAGGGAGAAGGAAATATATTATAACAACGATAGTTCTTATCAAAGGATAATTTATAACAAAAATGTCAGTTTAAACATCAACAGTACTGAATTATTTAAACTATTAGTTATTAAATATATTTTCATCTTTAAGAATTCAGAGAAAGTAATCTGAAGTTTTATATAGGGAAGTTTAAAAAAAAGCACTTGCTGTGATTAGCGCTGAACTGGTTGGAGGCATTGCTGTAGAACCCCCAAACTGGTCCTCTCATCCTACAGACAGAAAGCCAATCACCGACATCATGGTCGTGGAAGAAAGTAGGTCTCCATTGCAAAGCTCAGAGCAAGGAGACGGGCTCAATTCCTGGGCTCTTTGCACTTTGTAATGAAGATCTCTTTACTTCCATCATCCCAATATCAGTGATTGGCTTTCTGGGCATAAGGGGAGTAGACCCAGTCTGGGGTTCTACAGCAACGCCTCCAGTCAGCTTGGGGTGTTGCTTGGCAAAATGATGAAAACCCAGTTATTTAACATGCTGTGTTCCCTTGTAGTGTCATACAAACTGGAAATATAATAATGTGATTAGATCCAATGGAATGGATTCAGAAAAATCTTGAGATCGTGTTAATTTAATATCAGGCTATCATCATGTATGTTTATAAAATTGTACTAAAGATATCAATTGATCAACTAAGAAAAATATTGAGAGTATGATTGTATCATATAACAACAGAATTATTTTTGTCTTTGCTGTATTGAACTTACAGTCCTCATATTTGTGTTTATTACAGCTTAAGCCTGTAGTTCCTCCTAGGTTGGACGTGGATTTTACGCACAGTTGTCTGTGTAAAGGAGTAAGGGCTGAGATCCTAAATACTGATGTTTACTACAGCTGTTAACTACTTTCTCCACCAACCCAAGCTGCCAGGAACAGCAAGCCAGCCACACAAGAAGTCTATTTCTGCAGGGGAAGTAGCCGCGGGGCAGGGAGAAAGAGAACGCAGAAAAACAGAAGAGCAGAGAAAGAGAGAGAGCCAAGGAATAGAAAAAAAGAACAAAGGGAAGAGGTACCTTTATAGCAATGATGTGGGTATGAGGAATGCAGGGTCAGGACTGGCAGATATGGCTGCTGGTGGACACCAGGAATAAATGCCTCAGAGCATTGGTGGAGCACACACTTTGAACCTGAAGGTCACTAAGCTGATACATTTTGAAGGTGACATGTGAAATAAATCTCAAGATCATTCATATTAGCATTTGTAAGATACCATTATGATCAATATCTATCATTTGAAGTCAAGGAGATTCTGTACTTGTTTTTTGAAGAAATCCATAATAAATAGCAAAGTTGGCTTTATCACATAAAATATCAGAAAATAAACATGTAAATTGTGTCCCAAGGAGATGATACTAATCCATATAATACTAAGAATTTTAAGACTCCTAAAAAATATTTCTTTAATGTTTAATTGCTTGGAATTATAAAAGAGAAATTATTTTTCTTTTCTTTGGTCAGTTGAAATGTCTTAGTTTTTCTTTTCAATTTTTTCTTCAATACAATGTTAACAGTCTCTCTTTTATATAGCTTAGGTATCTGGAAGACTTGGGAGTACTTAACATTCTGGTGCTTATATTACAAGAATTCCATGTGCCTTATATATGGAGGTATATAAAAAAATGTGAGAACATGGAACCAAGATATTTATTTTGTTGCAAACACTTTGATATCCATGAACCTGCATTTTTAAAAAAGGATTGTTTATTCATTTAAAAGTTAGAATTACAGACTGAAGGAGACAGGTTTATATTCTCTGATTTACATCAGCCTACTGAACTTTTTTTTGGGGGGGGGCGGGGAGTTATTTTCTTCCCTGACTTGTGTCCACCACCATGTACAAGCAGAAGAGAAGAAGTATACAGAGTATGTTGAAGTAATGCTAACTAAAGGAAACAGTTCTCCAAAGATGTTTTAGTTTGTTTCTATGTCTGTTTCCATTCTGGCAAGCTAGTGATCAAAACAATTTAACTTCCAAAGAACAGATACTCAACATCTATTTTGTATTCAATGCACTAAGTCAATTAACTTGAAAAACAAAATCCATTGATTGTCTGTTTACTTGTGTTTAGTAATAGGTTAGAAGCAAAATTCTGAATTTCTAAGCATGTTGGTCTTCTGACCTTATATCTACTCAATTTACTTAATCTTTACAGAAAACTTAAGACATCTCCCTAAAAGCATAAAGATCTTTTGTGAAAAAACTATGTTTGAGAACTTCTTTAGTGCTGTTCAATATTTTGTAGTGGAATGCAGTCACTCAGTTTAAGCAAATAAATTATATGACCATGCACTGCAGCAGAGAACATCAGCAATCAGATTTCTCCTGAAATTTCTATCTTCTTTTCAGAAAATACTGACAACTTTAAATTGTCACAATGAGAAATTTAATAATATGTGCTAAAATGTGAACAAAACATCATTTTCTTTGCAAATCAGTTATTTGTTTTACTTAGAAACAAATTTTACTTCTCAAGTCTCAACATTCTAATTATTCTCATTTAAGTTACATGGTGGTTAATGAAATCCTACATTAATTCGGTAAATTTCAGTTTGCGCAACTTGTGAGAGCAGTCTGCAAGTCAGGTAAACAGACGTTTTAGTCTGACCTCTGTCGTCGTTTTTCTCTTTGCATTTGACTGTGCTATATAAAGGAACATTTTGGTAATATATTTCCATGATTGCTCATAAAAATGCAATTATATTCTTTGTCTTCTAGCTCGACATATTCCTCGCTCATTAGAGTAAGTCATGGAGGGACTCACAGAGGAAATCATGTTTTTCCTTCCATTTAAAATCGCCATATTTCCATCACCAGATATGATAAGTGAGAAATTTATCTGAAAATTCATGTGAAATTTCTGCCGACCAAATGGTTTGCAAATCACAAAAAAAAGAGCCTTGGGAGGTGAATCTGCAGATTTTAAACAGCTCTTTAAAAATTGCAGAAGTAATCTTCATGGCCCAAAGCAAGATGTAAATTAAGAAGCAATGCAGTATGAGTGAAATGGAGCATATATTATAAATTCATGGTTCCATTCATCTCAAGTAAACAGTTCTCACAATGTACCTCCCAGGAATAATTATACAACACTAAAGAGTCTGAAAATATAAGTATTAAAATGAAAAATTTTCTATGTACTTTCTGTGGAATAAATTTGAACAGGTTATAAGGAAATATAACCCTTATAGTTACATTGCTTTATAATTGTATACTTTATACAGTGAGTGTCAAAAGAATCAGAAAAGCTTTGGGCAAAATCAGCAGGGAAGATGTGCTTGTTGTCAGTTGAAAATAGATGTTTGTTATCTTGTTGGCATAGCAGCAGTTGTCACATGGGCGCACAGGCCTTTAGCATTCAGGAAAAAACATGAGGCTTTTAGTTGTATAAACTTGAATCATTAAAAAGGTAACAATTGACTTCTTCAGGAAAGATACCATTAGCAGGAGACTGGACAAAAGATATCTCGGATAAAAGAACTACATGAATATCTCAAAATATTTTCTCGAATGCAAGCTTTCAAAAGGCAGCTAAATTAGATTGATGATGTATTATAATGCTTAAAAATAATAAAAAGATTGTGATTTCATGACTAGTTTGCAAATTTTAAAGGATAGCTAGAGTGAGTGTAGAAGTATAAGCATTACATGTATTTGAAAGGGTAAACAACATGGGATGAAAATATCAGTATTTGATTATATATTTTAATATGCATTCTGAATTATTCATATTCTTGGAAGTACTAAACTTCAAAATTGAGTTATTGTCTCAAGTCTGTGGTTATTAAAACATAAGAGGGATCTCTTATAAAGTAAGAACTTTTATATTTAAAATAAATTTAAAATTATTATTTGATTTAAAGTGATTACAACTGTATTTTCTTTAAAAAGGTGTATAGCCAACAATACATTTAAAAATTCTATGATATCAAAGTTTTTTATTCTATATGTAAGACAGGCCAAGTGGCAGTTGTCTTTCTCCACTTGGCTTATTACCATTAGTATGTATTATCTAGCATATCTGTCAATCGTATGCATTACAAATAAATCACAAGTTATCCTAATGTGCATCTATAGCACATGTCCATTATTGATTCATCCATGATGGACACATACGTTTCACTTGTAGGCTGCTGTGAATAACACTGCAATGAACATGGCAGTGTAGAAGTTTCTTTTGCAGACTGATTTCATTTCTATTGGATATGTACATAGTGATAGTATTTCTTCTTTATGAATTTTATTTTTTATTACTACAAAAAGAACACCTTGCATGCTTCCTCAATGGAACACGTCCATGAAGACAACCACAGTTCCTTCATCCCTGCTTTCCCCCGAACACCGTCCTTGCTTTCCTCTTCTCAGCAGAACTTACGTGTCTGAATTCATTCTACGTCGAAGGCTTACCTTCCCACTAATCATAATATTCAGTAAGTAAAAAACCAAAAGCCCACAACACCACATTTCCACTGGAGCATACACATGGGCTAAAAAACAGCACCTCGATCCCAAAGTGACCAAGTCATTCTTCACCTCTAATATGTATTCTAGATTAAATAAATTCCTTGGTCACACAGTAGCTGGACTTAATTTTTAAAGAACTCCAAAAGTGTTTCTACAATTGTTATATTAACCTTATTTCCAAAAGGTAATGTGCAATGATTCTCTTTTCTTTACAAACTCAAAAAGCATGTTACTTTTTATCAATGTAACATAAATAAGGTAATACATACTTAAAAAAAAAAAGGATTTAATTTTATCTGAAAGGCAGATTTAAAAAGAGAAGGAGACACACAGAGAGGTGTTGAGTTGTGGCGCTCAAGGGCAAATAGGTCACTAAGTCTCAAGATGGCGACCAATGAAGAGCCCCGGCCTTGAGCCAGGGCAGGGATCAAGTTGCTTTAAAGAAAGACAGATTGGCCAGGGTCCATGTGCATGCTCTAGAACACCACACGCTCACCTGCCCCTGGCCGATGGGAGGTGGCTTATGCAGCCATGCTGATGACAATTGGCTCCTAGTGTTTCTCCTCTCCTAGAATTCCTGGCCTGAGGCTGTTCACTGTTCCATATAAGAGTGTGCGTTTCCCAAATAAACCTGAACTGCTCAGATGGAACCCCTGCCATGTCAGTTTGTCTCTCTTGCACCCGGAGGCTGGATGGTGGGCAGTTGGCTCACCCCCTCTGACAATAGGGTACTGGAGGATCGAATCTGTGAGGACCCACCTTGAGTCTGTTGGTTCTTCCCACGCCACCAAATGGCCACATGGAGAGAGCTGAATTGATCTGAAGTCAGAAGCCAGAAGCCTGGATCTTTGTCAGATTGCCTATGCGGACACTAGGACTTAAGGCTTTTGGCCATCCTCTGTTGCTGTCCCAGGCCACAGGCAAGGCGCTGGAGCAGAAGCAGAGCAACCAGGATTAGGGACTAGAACATGTTCCCATATATGTGACGTCAGTGCTGCAGGTAGATGATTAACTTACTGACCAACCCTGCCTTTTTTGATTTGCATTTCCAGGAGGATTAACAATGCTGAGTGCCCCCTCCCCCGCCTTCTCTTTTCTCCCCTATATTTGTTGGTCATGCTGTAACTTTGAGAAATCTCTGATTTGATCTGTTGACATGTTGTTAAAATTCACCTGTTTAAGAGAAAGAATAGGTCCCCGTTGGATGGCTTAATGGCTAAATCCTCATCTTATGCATGCCGGGATTTCATATGATTGCCAGTTCAGGTTCCAGCTGTTGCACTTCCCATCCAGCTTCCCGCTTGTTGGTGAGAACGCAGTAGAGAATGGCCCAAAGCTTGAGACTCTGCACCCCTGTGGGAGACAAGGTGGAGACTGCTGGTTCAGCCTCTCTGAGTTTCCGAGCTCAGACCGTTGCAGCCACTTGCAGGGTGAATCAACAAATTCTCTCTGTCTCTCCTTCTCTGTGTAAATCTGCCTATCCAATAAAAATAAATAAATCGTTCGAAAACAAAGATCGATAAAAAGAGAAAGAGAGAAAGTGCAAGAGAAAAAGCTATTATGGGTAGAGATAGAAAGCATTACATTCCCATGTATTGACTTACTTTTCAAAAGACTGCAACAGCCCTTGCTGGACTTGGAGTATTGAAGAACAAACTAGAGAATTCAACACATGTTTTCCAATCAGTCTTCAGTAAATCGAGACACCAATTATTTGACCCAGCACTTTCATCTCCTAGGGAACGCATTCAAAGGAAGCTTGTCTGGAAGTTGAACCAAGATATTCGAATGCAGGTGTGGTCATGTTTACTACTAAGTTAAACACCCAACGTCCATTTAAAATTCAGGTTTTTCAAGCCTTTCAGTCATTTTATTCCCTGTATATTCTTATTGCTATCCACTTGACAGATTTACAAGTAGCAAATACCGCCCCTCACCCCCATTCTGTAGTTTTTATTCTTCACTCTCTTGTTTCCTTTGCTGTTTAGCTTAATCCTGTTTATCTAAATTTGCTTTTCCTTAATGTTCTAAAATGTTTTCTCATGTTTTTGGCTGATGCAAGCTAGATGAATTTTAAAATTAATATTATTTGAACAGGAAACAAATAAGCTCTTCTATTTGTGAGACTTTGAAACTCTTGTGAATGCTTTTTAATTTTACAGATAATATTCAAAACACAAATCGTGATGCGAAAGTTTAAAATAGAGGGCTGCAGCTGCAATTGAAGCTAATCCTCCACGTGCAGCCCTGGCATCCCAAAGGGGTGCTGGTTTGTGTCCTAGCTGTTCCACTTCTCATCCAGCTCCCTGATTACGGTCTTGAAAAACACCTTGGGTAGACCAAGTTCATGGGAGCTGTACCTACATGGGAGACTGGGAGGAATCTCCTTGCTCCTGGCTTCAGATCAGCTCAACTTAATTCTTCGATCATTTATGGAGAGAATTCACAGATGGAAGACAGTTGTCTCATTGTTTCCTTTCTCTAAAAAATTTGTCTTTCAAATAAAGATTCATGGATATTTAAAAAATATTAAAATTGTTTGCAGAAAGCAATACATAAGCAATGTACACAAATTTATTAGTATCAGTATATAGTAATATTGTACTGTAGTTGCATAATTTAATAGTTTATCTGTGAAGTGATATATTCTTTAATATATAATAGAGATATAAAGAGATATAAAGAGACAGAAAAAAGTCATTAAATAGCTACATATTCAGCATCATTTAACCAGTTTTTATAAAATTGAAAAACATTGCTTTTATTTGTCTTTATTGCAAATCAAATTAATAGAATATTCTTGGAAACATGAGAACACTTCAAATGGCCATGGTAAACAGAATTAAAAATAAGGTTATGTGGGCACAAAATAAGCCTGGAATTCATGTAGGCTTCTTCCAGAACAAAAGTTTTCCATAAATTTATTCTATATGTGTATTGCATTTCTATTTACTCATGTCCATATACATATGCTATATATAAATAAAAACAAACTGAATCCCTTTTTGTAGCATACATAGACACTTTTTACACTGTCAAATCATCACAATATTTATAAATTTAATTATTAATAATCTGATGAATGAATAAATGGATTGTCTCTAATTTTACTTTTTGAAAGTAATGGGATTGGGGCTTGGGGCTGTGGGCTAGTGGCTAAAGTCTTCATCTTGCATGTACTGGGATCCCATTTGGGCTCTGGTTGGTGTTCCAGCTGCCCAACTTTGTTCTCAGTCCCTGTTTGTGACCAGAGAAAGTGCAGCATGGCCCACAGCCTTGCCATAGCTCACAGCCTTGGGACCTTGCACTTGTGTGGGAGACCCAGAAGAAGCTCCTGGCTCCTGGTTTTGGCTAGGCTCAGCTCTGGCCGTTGTAGCCACTTGAGCAGTGAAGCAGCAGATGGCAGATCTTTTTTTCTGTGTATGTTCTCTTTGTAAATCTGACTTCCTATAAAAAAATAATAATTCTTTAAAGAGAAAGTAAAAGGGTATTTTGAAATACTAAAAAATCTTAGAGTATATTTTTTTCATCTTTTGAATAGTGATATTTGTATTTCCTATGATCTTCTCTTTAGAAATGATTCATTGTCTTTCACATAGAAGTACAGTTTTGTATAACAGAAAAGTACTCTATGTTATAATGTTTAGTGATAATGCAATTCTGTAAAACCATTCCAAAAGTTTATGCCATATTGAAAATTAGGACCTGACAGAAACAAAGAAAATATAATGTTTGCCAACATAGTTTTACTTTCAGTTCTGCTTTAGGAATGTTATCCAACTACTAACTAAGAGAATAATCAAGTAAGGAAAAACAAGTGATAGAGCAGCAAAATAGGTCCGTTATCATGAACACTTTTTAAGAGTTGGTATAAAGTATCAAAGGCAGAAATGGTTCTGTCAATTACACCAAAATGGAAACTGCATACTTGGAAAAAAAATAGCTTTAATGGATAGGTTTTGCATTAGTAGGTTCTCCTAATGCATAATGAAATCAATACAGTGAATAAATTGATATACCAGAAGCCTTAAAGGTCATTTTGAAAGAACATTTAACAGGATAATTTGCCAAATCCCAATAAGGAATTGGAATGCATTTGAGAAGCTCTCAATGAAGTGTAACAGAGATGTAAATAGAATGCTATAAAGCAGGTCATGCTAATAATCTGATATGAAGGAAAACAGCAGCCATGATTAGAGGAAAAGTTTATAAATAAAAAAAATCAGAAGATATTGGTTAGCATATAGCATAATTCTCATCATTAACAATAGCATGTTATGCATTTTGACACATGCCAAGTTATGTTTTAAGTGCTCATGTTAAACGGAAATATTAATAAGATACGCTATGGTTTAGTGGAACACCATCTTGGTTTTCTATATCATTATCAGCAGGAGATCAAGACAAAAACAGTAGATGAAAACAAGCCTGCATGATGCAAACTCGGGGAGAAGGCGCGGGGATGCCTGTAAGCAGGAGAATGGACAGCACTGTGTTTTCTAGTAACTACTCGTGTAGTAGAGTAATGAGGCAGAGCTCAGGAAAGATAGCTGAGCAAAAGAATTTGATAGAAATGAGGATCCCATTCTTGAATCTGCCTCGGAAAGACTGACTTGCTAAACATATGAAGAGACCACAGAATATATTTCTACAGTATACGTATTTCTGAATTTCTTCAATAAGCCAAATTATCGCTCAATCAGTAATAATTTGTTAGGGAGGTTACAAATCTTGGTGGTGTTAATCTTTGCCTAATAGAGATGAGAAGACATTCCCAAAGAGGAGAAATAATTGATCCAAGTTACAAAACTGAAATTGAAATGTAGATTTAATAGCAAGTCTGTGATATAAGATTTGGGAGGATGATAGACCAAGTACTTGAGTTCTTGCCAGCAATATAAGTGAGAGAAGAGTTTCCTGGCTACCGGCTTCAGGTTGACCCACACCTGGATATTTTGGCCATTTGAGAAATGAACCACCATATGAAATCTCTCCATTTCTCTCTCTCTCTCTCCATCTCTCTCTCTCCACCTCTCTCCATCTCTCTCTCTCTCTCATCCTCCCTCCCTCCCTCTGTGTGTCTCTGTGTTAGAGTCATTGTGCCTTTCAAGTAAATAGATACATAAATAAATAAATAAATAAATAGTCTCTTTTAAAAGATAAAATTCATAATTTTTTTTAATTTAACTTAAATCTCAACTAACAACTTTCAAGTAGATAAAACTGAAGAGGGAATTCTATAACATCTGTAACTATTTTAATAGATTGTCTGCTTGATAGCTACTAAGTATTAGATAAAACATATATTATTTAAGGTATACGTTTTAAATGCTTTAGAAATATAGAATGTGACAATAAGAATGATGCTGTTTTAATTATTTTAAAGTGTTTTTTGAAAATATTTTTGAATTTTTAATCCTTATTTTGAAAATAGGAAAATAAAACTTTGAGCCCAGGTATATTAAAATGTAAAAAAATGCACAAAAAAATCAGATTTTTAAAAAAGGCTTTATTTATTTTAATTTAAATGTAGATTTTTTTTTTTATCAGAGAGAGAGGAGAGAGAAATGGAGGATTTCCATCCTCTGACTCTCACCCCAAGTGGCCATATTGACCATAGCTTAGCTTATTTGAAGTCAGGAGCCAGGAGCTTACTGCTCAGTCGCCCACTTGAGCGAAAGACTTCAAAGACGTAACCCACCGTATACTTCCCCAGCCTCTAGAGGACTTAATAAAAAATGGAGCAGCCATAAGGAATTCTGGTGCTAGTAGGTACAGGATCAGCCTTCTGTGCCAACATGCTGCCCCTTACCCAATTTAGAGTTTAAGACTATTATGTTACTAGAAGAAAATATCTTCTTTGATAATTTCTTTTGTCTTACATTTTTTTTCTGTGTGCCAATAGTATTTTGAGCACATGCAATTTGAGAGTTATTAAAACATTTTTTATCCCTTTGTAAAAACTTTGTGCCCATGCTTTCAATAAACATTGATGTAAGGCCCAGGATTTAAAAATTCTGTCCAAGGAATGGCTATTTTGAATGTATTCATCTTACAGGTGTTCATACAGGATGAGTGTCTGGTGTGTAACGGGTTTCACTTAAATTCTCTGGAAGACCTTCACAGAAGGAGGTTTTCTCTGGTGGGGAAAATACTTGGGGTATTTGTTGTCTTTCAAAATGGTTGCTCATGGGCCCTGCAAGATGGCTTCATCGCTAAATACTCACTTTACAAGCACAGGGATCCTATGTTTGTTCTGACTTCTGCCCTGGCTGCTTCACTTCCCTTACAGTTCCTTGCTTGTAGCCTGGGAAATCAAGAAGAGGATAGCCCTTAACCTTGGGGTCCTGCACTAGGGTGGGAAACCTGGAAGAAGCTCCTGGCTACGAGCGGCTCAGCTCCCGCCTTTGAAGCCACTTGAGGAGTGAAATCGTGGACAAAAGATCTTTCTGTTTCTCCTTCTTTCTGTAAATTCTGCTCCCTTTACCCCCCCCCAAAAAAAATAAAAAGGAAGGAAGGAAGAAAGGAGAGAAAGAAGGAATGAAAGAAAAAAAGTGTTACTCAAATGTGATTTGATTCTACAGTGTGCTTGATTGTTACATCTTAAAATAACATATACGGGGCTTTTGCTGATAACTTACAATAAAATATAAATAAATATATTCTTGTTTTTCCTTACAAGTGAGTACATTTTTAAAACTAGATTCATTGCAAAACAAAACCGCAGTTTGCTGATGGCCTAAGAGGATATGCATGCTGGCATTTCGGCATATGATATTCAGTATTGCATCTCACAAGCTGGACCTTTCCCTTGAACAGACAGAATAATATTGGATCTAATCACCATTTTTTCAGGAAGTAGTCTTGAGATAGGTCCAATTCCTGTGGTGAAGATATTGAACAAATGAGAGGAATTCAAAACTTATATAAAAAAATGGAAATAAGTTTAGGGAAGTTTCGTCTTTTTCCGAAAGATGTAAAATACTATTTACCTCGTCTACTAGAAAAATACAACAAGAACAGGCAGAAAACATTGAATCTGTATTTTAATGCTAAATTTATCTCTATTTGTTGAACACACACAAAAAAATCACTAATATGAGAGATGTATCTTATAATTTTGATAAGTTATTGAAACTATATACCACTATTAATGTAATACCAAACAGAAAATTTATTCCAAAATATTCTTTCTCTTGTATGTATTTTTAAAACTTTCTTCCTTTATTTTTTTTTGGCAAATAGGTTTTATTTTCACCTTGTAGTATTGCATACTTAGAAAATGTTTTGAAAAATGTTAAGATTATACAAAGTGTATAAATAATCCTGCTGACATAGTAAACAATAAAGCATATGTTTCTATATCAGTTATAATTACATAATATCTGGCTGAAACTTTCTTCCTATGTCTTTTGAACCTTAATAATCACTGTCTCATGCCTATGTCCTTTTGTAGGCTATTAGATAAACACAATAAAATGTTGTATTAGGGTATTAGTGTTGATGTCCATTCATATTTTTGCATATATCAATAATTAATTTCTTTTGGATATTAATATTCTAAATTTTAGATATTCTATATTTTGTCATCCATGTAGCAATTGGCGTAGATTTTGAATCTTTATAATTTGTGGTAATTTTAAGTGAAATTTTCATGATCAGATACAAGTTATTACATTAAATTATAGGCCTTTATATCTCATGTGTATATATCTAGAAATCGATACTTTGGGTTACACAGAAAATTTAATTAGACCACTTGAGCTTGTCTCATCCAATGATTACAGCATAAGAAGTAAGAAAAAATACACAAATGAACTCCCTATCACCACCAAAAAGAAAATAATAGTAATTCTGGGGGGAAGCTAAAATCTGACAAACAATAATGATAGCGATAATTTTCCTGGGATATATTCTTCATTGTTCCTATCTTATCTAACAGGGGAGTAGATTAAATCAAGAAAGTGCATGGCATGTATGATTAGCAAAACCCGGGAAATGATCTTACTTTTCTGGCCATGGGAAGTGGGAAGAAATTCTTTGCCAAGTGTAGTGCATGGCGAAAACTCTCATTTGTCATTGCATGTGTGCATGTGTGGATAACGTTGTGTGCACATGTGTTTTCTTACAGAAAATCAACTTGATGCAAGCCACAGTTGTGACATTGCATTGAAGCTACATAACAGGGGATAGGAAGGAAAGAGCAGATTTACAATGTTACTGAGTACAAAAACCAGCATCCAAATCCTAGTATTAACTCTGAGTGGCACATATGGGAAACAAATTAAACAATATCACAAAGGATTTGCAACCAAAATGAGACTAAAATCTCTGTAAATGGCGATGAAAGAATTTGTAGACCAAATTTAGTTTGGCAATTGCCTAAGAACATGAACCAACAAAAATTGACATTCTCAAGAGAATTTGGGCACTTAAATCTTTAATAATGAAAATGTCACACAATGCGAATATTCTGATGCATCAAGAACAATAACAAAAAAAGTCTAAACAATTTTTAAAGGAAATGTTAACCTATTCCAGCCATGAGATACTGAGCTAGTGAAGTTATCCAGTAATATATATTTAATCTTTATTTGTATCGGAAATTTGTAATTCACAATTACAAAAGATTTATACAGAGAAGAAAATGCAATGAGAAAGATCTTCCATTTCTGGCTTATTCCCCTGGAGGCTGCAACAGCTGGAGCTGAGCAAATCTTAAGCCAGCTAGGAGTTTCCTCCTGGTCTCCCACACAGGTACAGAGTCACAAAGCTTTGGGTCATATTCCACTGCTTGATAAAGTTATGAGTATTACATTTGAAACTAAAGGAATGGCAGGAATTCTTAGTGAAGAACTATAAGCTGTAAGATGAAGGGTTTTGAACTGAAAAATACAATACTGGCAATTAAAATCAGGAGCTAGTTGGTAATGAAAAAACAAAGAGTTAATTGATTTGAAGACAGATCAATTGAAACAATCACATTTGGCCTAACTATAAACTTTCCTGTTAGCCGACCCACATTCATCATAGTAGTTTAATTCTTGGCTTTGGTTCCTGATTACAGCTTTCTCCTAATATGGACTCCAGAAGGCAGCAACGATGGACTAAGAAGTTGGCTGATACTCACATGTAATACCTGAATTGCGTTCCCAGCTCCTTGTCCCAATTACCTTACTTGGCACTTGTCATTCTGGTGGGTATTTAGAAAGGAAAATAGTAGACAGGCTGGCTATCTCTTTCTGTCTTTACACTTAAAAATGTTTATATACACATATATAAACAAAAGAAGTAGGTGCTGTGGGTCAGAGTTGAGCTTCTGCCTGGAACACTTACCTGCCACACTAGAATATCTTGTTCTCTTCTTGGCTACTGTGTGTCTTCAATCTAGTTTTCTGGAAATGTAACTGAGAGGCAACAAACAATAGCTTAAGTTCTTTGGGGCAGGAGCCACACATATAGAAACGCAGATGCAATTTTGGATTCTTAGTTTCACACTGTCCTAGCCCTAGCTGTTGTAGGATGGTTGGGAGTGAAATCAGTGAATGAGAGGTCTCTCCCCATACACACACATTTCTAACTGCTAGTCTCCATCTTCATTATAGATATGTCTATCTCAGTCTCTATGTCAGTCCTGATGTATCCATTTATATCTATCTTCCCCTCTTCTTTTTGTCACTTTTCCTTAAGTAAATAAATTGAAATTGAAATTGAAACAGAATATATATATATGTAATATTGATATATATATATATATATATATATAAAATTCAGTCTCAAAAACTGTGGGACACTTTCAAAAATCTAACCTTCAGTAGGTGAAGTCTTTACATGGTCTATACAGCAAAGAATTTTAAAGAAATAATACTGAAACCTTTATATTTGGTAAGATGCAGATATTTAAGACATTATACAATCATTACATATATTTAACATTACGTGTAACTTAATAAATACACATAATATTTGAAAAAAAGCATTAGGGAAAAAGTAACTTCCAGAAAAAAAATTAGAGAACTAAGAAAATTCAATAATAACCAATCCTGATAAACAGTGGAAAAATGTCTCAATTAGGTTTTCTGAAAACAGAAATACGGATGGTTATCAAAGATGTTATAAATGCTCTACATCATTAGTCACCACGGAAACACAAATCAAAGCCACAATGAGGAATCATCACACAGAAATCCAATTGACCACTATTTTTAAAAAATATGGACATTAGCAAGTGACGAAGAAAATGGAAACTCTAGACCTGGTGGTCGAAATGTATAACTACTTGTGGAGTGAATCAGTGGACAGAAGATCTTCTTCTCTGTCTCTTTTCCTCTCTGTATATTTAAATTTACAGTGAAAATAAATAGATCTTATTTTTAAAAAGAGAAAGAAAATGCTGCTGACCAATTTTCCTATGTGGCGAGAATATATTTATACAATCAGCTGTTAGCTTTTTCCTGAAGATTCTGTGCCAGTACTGTGTGGTCTTATTGCTTCAGATCCTCAGGAAGACTGGTATTGTTTGTGTTGGCCAATCAGATATTCTAGAAACCAGTGATTGCATCTGACCTCTCGAACTGACTACATACTCACCCATGGAATACATCAGCTGCTGGAGAATAATAAAATTTCACAGGTCTCCTTGACACAAAAAAAAGAAACTTTCATTTTTTATCAATCTTTTGCATCTTTGGTCTTAACTCCCCAGATGATAACATGCTATTTTAAGAGATGTGTTTTACTTATTAGATAAAGTACTAAGTAAACAAGTCACACTATATCACCTTTGCTTCATACCAATACGTTTCTAAGGTATAAGAAGCATATGATTTTTGATGAGCTCTTCTGATTCTATCCATTCTATTCTACTCCTCCCACTTAAGTGCATTTGCTCCCAATTTTTATTAAAATTGCTCTTCAGCTTTTTATGAAGACAATATTACTCAAATATTTGATTTTTTCAGATCATATTTTATATTTTCCTAGATGAAGCCAGGGCAGGACTTTAAAGATAATTTTATCTACTGCTAAGGAAAAATAACTTTTGGGAAACTAACAAGTAATCTGTGAATCATGAAGCTTTCATGAAAGCCATAACAGTTCCTGACCTTTTTCTAGCCTTGGGTATCACTTCTTTTCCTTTTTGTTTTTCTTGGTGTTGACAGGTATCCACATCCTCAAAGATCTCCTGACACGGATGTATTCATCAACACTCAGCTCATAACAGGAGCGTTAGCCATTGATCACACACAGGGCTTTCTCTCTGTGCAGGTCTCTCCTCTCTGATTTTGTCTCCATGATCTCAAAGTGGCTTGACTTGTACTGAAAACCCATAGCCCGAAAATTCACATTCTACAAGCTTTTCTCTGCTTGATACCATGCAACCTTACCCTAGGCAGTGGTCTGGGGGCATTTGTCTCCCATATTTCTACTTTCTCAGAATCATCTTTAATATCTGAAAACATTGTTCCATACACTTTTCAATTTTTGTTATTATTGTTTCAAATATGAAGGTAAAATTACTATATCAATTTCACTAGAAAGCTTGATCATTTATTTTTATATTGTGTACAAAGATTCTGGCAGTAAGAAGTTGATTTAGAACACTTAAGTGTCATTTTTCAGAAAAGGAGTTAGTTCTATTTGGAAAACTAGAAATACGCATGCATGCAGAAAAAAGAAGAAGATATATTTAGGAATGTTTAACATAAATTTTAGTTCAGGCTTAAAAACGATTGATGTGGGGCCGGTGCAGTAGCCTAGCAGCTAAAGTCCTCATCTTAAACATGCCAGGATCCCAGATGAGTGCCAGCTCATGTCCTGGCAACCCTATTTCCCATCCAGCTTCCTGCTTGTGGCCTGAGAAAGCAGTCAAGAACAGCCCAAAGCCTTGGGATGCTACATTGGTGTGGGAGACCTGTAAGAAGCTCCTGGTTCCTGGCTTCAGATCAGCTTAGTTCCAGCTGTTTTGTCCACTTGAGGAGTGAATCAGTGGATGGAAGATCTTCCTTTGCTTCTCTCCTCATCTTTGTGTATCTGACTTTCCAATAAAAAAAGCAATAAATCTTTTAATGCTACATTCCAGTGTAATCATCCTGAAGGGATTGAAAAACAAGAAAAATTAGCGACAGAAAAATCTGTCCACTAATATTCACACTTCAGAGGAGCTTCAGAAAGGAAAAAAAGCAATATAGAAAGTAGCACTTTCTTTCTGTTAAGCTCCATTGCTTTACAGAGGTCCTGGTTTGGTTGTCCTTTCTTCACTGTAAGTTTAATAAAGGGAACATGCATAGAATCACATAGAGAATTCAGAAAATATTTTTGGTAAGAATAAATAACCACACATTAGAAACAATAACGCAAGCAGGCAGCTGTAAGAGACAGAAGACGAGGGATCAACATGTGACAGCTTTCTGAGGGACACACAGCTGCTGTCTTCAGTAATTGAGAATGAAGTTAATATAGTTTCCAAGTTCGTGTGTTGTGAAGCCATATCACAACAGTACTTGTTAACGAGCTAGTGCATACATATCTGTCTCCTCACAATCACTGTGGTCCAGCTCATGACAGTCTAAAATCAAAAGGATGGAAGGGATTAGGAAAATTAGAACATGCAACATATTGCATCTTTCTCTTGGACGCATCTGTGCTAGTCCTTGCTCATGAACTTAGTATGGAGTAGTTAAGGGAGAATAGAATAAGCCGTGACATTACATCATTCCAAATTTTTAAAAGTGTACACAAATTTTAATTGCTGATCAAAGGAGCCTTGCCAAAAACATTATAATTACCAACAGCACCCTCAAAATACAAGGAAATAATATCTAAAACTATGAATTATTTTTAAACAACTTGTGTATCATTTAGGGATTGATATATACAGATATATGTATGTACGGAGGTAAATGGTTTTGTTGTCCTTTGTTCATTGTAAGTATAATATATAGTTGAATTTATATATTATATACATAACACATAAGTATAACATATATATACAAAATCTCTAGTATTAGATGTTATCAGTAATGTCAGCTTACTTAAATAAATTCGCACATACAAAGCATAACATATGGGCATAGTGACATATAAATGGATTAAATAAGCATAGAAATATTTATAGCTTATTAAATATATTCTTCAATAGTGACAACTCAACTAATGGACTATGATCTTAATCCCCTTTTGAAAGTTTTAGAACTGAGTTTTGTTTGTACTTGTCTTTCAGCCTTGGAGACTCTTCTTGTGTGTGCTAATTGTGTCTAATTATGAACGCTGCTTTTCTCAATGGGAAAATATAAGAGCAAGAATGGTAGTAAACAGTAATTGTGGCACAAATAAAAACTAAAGCAATGGCAGGGTCTCTGGACTGTGCTTAATGGGAAGCCAAACTTGTTACCATCAATTAACAGCAAATTCAAGGGGAGTTATTCCACAATCTCAGCAGAAGCTACTTTGCAACGAGGTTTAATGCAGATGATTAATGATTCTTAGCATCCCAAAGCTATAGGACTAAATATGTAGATCAGAGGAAGATCAGATGCATGTCTCAGTAACCTCTTTAATTTCCTTTACATTTCCTTGGCTCCTATTTCTATAAACACTAATTAGTTATAAATGCCATAAGTCAATCTCTAGCTTCCAAGCCAGTCGTCAAGGGGCAGATGACTGTGGAAATTGTCATGAGCCCTGATCTTAACTAGCATGTGCTGATGATACTGAATATGTCTTCCTAATAGCTTGGTTATTTCAAGTTAGATGTTCAGATAATGCATCTAAAGAAGACAGAGATTGTGCCTGAGAGTTCAGCAACGTGTTAGAACGAATGCAGAAAAATGTGGACTTCAAGTCTATAACTGTGGGCATTTGCCTTAGGAATTTGTGATATGCCAAATCCAGCATATGACTCTGATCTGCCCAGTATACAGAGAAAATGAGTACTGACAAATGTGCAAGCTACAGAGCAAAAAAATGAAAGTTGTTCCACAGTTATCTGCTGCAAGCTTCACTAAGCTCACAATTCATTCGTTGGAAGAGTGATTGAACTAAGAGAGGGATAGAAATCACTATAAATGCCTGCATCGTTCAGGATTGCCTTGGCTGACTGGGGTGTGTTGTGGTTCCACAGAAATTTTAAGATTCTTTTCTAGTTCTGTGAAGGAAACCTTGAAGATTTATGTTGGGATTTCGTTGAATGTGTAAGTTGCTTTGGATAGTATGGATATTTTGAGAATATTCATTCTTGTAATCCATGAACATGGGAAGTTTCTCCAATTTTTAGTACCATTTTAGTTCTTTCCTTCATGTCTTGTAATTTTCATTCTATGGATCTTAAGCAGTTTTGGTTAAATTTTTCTCTAGGTATTTAAACTATGTAGCTATTGTGAATTGGACTGATCTTATTAAGTAAGATCGTTTTCAGCTAGAATGTTATTGATGTAGAAAAATATTATCTATTTTTGTAGGGTGAATTACACCCTGCAATTTTGCCAAATCAGATGGATTGATTGATCGATTGATCTATCTATCTATCTATAAGTTTTGTATATATACAAATACATTTAAGAATACAATGATACTTCTCACCATGCCTTCTTTCCTTTCTTATTTTTGTTTTAATTTTTGTAATGATGCAATTCGAATCTACTTTATAATTGCAGACTTAACACTACACCAAAAAAGAATTCAGCAAATAGTCAGTAGAGGAACCACTGTTTTCCTGAAGTACAGAGAAGGACTATAAACAATAGTCAAATTTTAAGATAATAATTTCACTTCAAACATTATTTTTGTTCTCTATATATTAGCTAATACAAAAACAAAGAAATGGATATGTATGATATTTGTTGCTTTGAGGCTCTTGTCTGTTTCACTAAGCATGTTTTGTGGCTCAGAAGTATTTCATTCTACATGTAAATAACATTTTATTTTTTTCAGTCAGCTGTGACAGACATCTGAGTTGATTCCACAACTTTATCGTGAACTGAGCTGCTACATCATGGAGGTCCACATAACTCTTTCAGATGTTGATTTCATTTTGTTTGAGTTGATTCCTAGGAGTGGAATGTTGGGTCATATCCTAAGCCTATTTTCAGATTTTTGAGGCATAATCATACTGCCTTTTGTAATGGTTATGCTAGCTTACTTTTGCACTGAAAGTATATTCAGGTATCATTTTTCACATCATGGCCAGAATGTTTTATTTTTGTCTTTTTGAATGATAGCCATTCCGACTACAGTTAGGTGAAACCTCATTGTGATGTTGATTTGCATTTCACTGATGGCCAGTGATCTTGAATAACTTTGCATGTGCCTATTTACCATTTATACTATGGGATTTCAGCTGAAAATCTGCTGTCAATCTGATGGATATTCCTTTCAAAGTGACCTGAAATTTGTCTCTTCTAAGTTTCAAGATGTCCTCTTTATATTTTGTTTTTGAAGTTTGACCTATAATGTATTGTGTTCTGAATTCCTCAAATTCAGACGATGCTTAGCTATTGTTTCATGGATGTGTTTTATTATTTTTTTTAAGATTTATTTATTTTTATACTGAAGGCAGATACAGAGAGAGGTGATACAGAGAGAAAGATCTTCCAACCCGCTGATTTACTCACTAAGTGGCTGCAAGGGCCAGAACTGAGACAATCCAAAGCCAGAAGCCAGGAGCTTCTTCCAGGTCTCTTAAGCAGGTGCAGGGCTCCAAGGCTTTGGGCCATTCTCAACTATTTTCATAGGCTGCAAGGAAGCTGGATGGGAAGTTGAACAGCAAGGACAAGAACCGATGCCCAAATGGAATCCAGTGCAAGCAAGGAGAGGACTTTAGAAACTAGGCTACCTTTTCGGGCCCTCATGGATATGTTTCTAAAATATTTGCTTTTTATATTCATTTTGGAAACTCCTCAAAGTCATATTATTTTTACGATACCTTATTGGTCCCAAACATTGTCTTCAGATCTTAAAGTTTTTTTTTTCTCTTTATTGAATGTTCATAAACAGCTATCTCCTAAATCATAGTGTCTTCCTTCTCTCACATCAAACCTGCTATTAAGGTTTTCTGTTGTGTTTATATTTGATCCATTGCATCCTTCATTTCAAGCATTTTTGGTTTTCGTTTTTGTTTGGTGTTTCAATTTCTCTATCTTAATGTATTTTACTAATTTCGTCTGTTTGCCACGCACAGATTTTCTCATTTTATTTACGTCTTTTAGTATGTATATTGGTGAATATATTCTTTAGAATTCTTCTGCAAGTATTCCATCAACATCTTGCTCGTAGTCCAATAGTAATATATTATTATCTTTCCTTTGGGAAGTCATATTGCCATTTTGTCCATGGTTCTTGACTTTCTCCATTCACGTGCTAATCAAGGGTATGTCTTATTTCTTTCACTTCTATATGATTCATTTATTAATGGAAACCTGTATTCCACAAATCAGAATTGTTTCTTTGTGAAGCACCTGAGCCTTAAATTCGAGCTCCAGAGGTTTATGCAGGGTTGAACGACTGTACACAGTTCTGTGCTAAGCACAGATCCAGAGTCGCGTCCATGAAGGATATGTAGAATGTCTGTTACAAATGGGGCTAGGCGCTTTATAGCCAACTGGTGCATTCACAATCCCATCTTTTCTCTGCACCTGGTTGAACATATTAATCAAGGCTTACAATGATATCACAGTTCACCCACCCAGACATGTACACCCATCAGTGAATGGGCTTAGCCCGTAGTGTGTCCTGTGGTCCTATTGTGAGTTTTGTCCCCGGTGTGCAGGGAGCGCTGAGTCTGTTGAGTCAGATTAGGCTCGTGAAAAGAACCTAAACTGTAAAGTGTGATTTTCTTTGCTCCAGCTTATATACTCAGAACTCCCACAGTCACTCGATACAGAACATGCGGTTTTTGCCCTGTAAATTGTACTGTGGGTCTTGATGTCCCTTTAGTCAGGACAGAATTTAACAGTGACTCAATGGCCACAAATTAAGTCTGTCATCTTTGCAGTGGGTCAAGAAACAGATGCTATTTTGGGGTTGTTGCTCTTTGTTTAGTAACTTTTATAAATTCCCTTTGTTTACATCCTTTCTCGCAGGTACTGGATGACCTTTCTGCCCTGTTTGCGTAATTGCAATTTTAAGGTAACTACTGCACAGTGGTTTCATGAATTTCCTTGAAATACTGTATACCATTTTTGTTTTCTTTCTGATTCGCTCTGTATTTTTGTTCATACCTTAACTAATTTAGTAGGCCCAGCACAGTGGCCTAGCGGCTAAAGTCCTCACCTTGAGCATGACAGGATCCCATGTGGGTGCTGATTCTAATCCTGTCCTGCTTCCCATCCAGCTTCCTGCTTTTGGCCGTGGATGGCAGTAGAGGATGTCCCAAAGCATTGGAGCTCTATACCCATGTAGGAGACCCAGAAGAGCTCCAGGCTCCTGGCTTAGGATTGGTTCAGCTGCAGCAGTTTTGGTCACTTGGGGAGTGAATCATTGGACCAAAGATCTTCCTTTCTGTCTCTCCTCCTCTCTTTATATATATCTGCCTTTGCAATGAAAATAAATAAATCTTTAACTACGGTGGCAGGTGATTTTTACTTGTTCTGGTGATCATTTCTAGAATATGCAGAGGTAGAAAATGAAGACCTTCTCAGGTGATTCTTATGCATGAATTGATGAACAAATATACCATAACCTTTACAACTATTAAAAATAGATGTCAGATTTTCAAAGTTGCATGTGGACATCTCACTATCCAGATTTAAAATTTCTCTTTGACCTCTTGTTTGTTCTGCTAGGGCACTATGGTCAACAGTCCATTGCCACTGATAATTTTTCTGTAAAAAAATCTCTAGAAATATTCTGTTCACCTTTAACATGTGTGAATGAAATCAATGAAGACAATCCCACAGTTTTTTTCCCCCAAGATCTCCAATGTGCTATCATATAGTGCATAGCAACACCAAGAAATCTCCTACATCAGTTTAGCAAGAACTTTGCTTCTCAGTATCACCCCTATATCATGCTTTATCCTCTGGTATGACTTCATTACATCTTGTTAGGTCTGGTTGAGCAGCAATCCCCACACCATGATGTTTCTCCAACCATCCTCTGTCCACTGACTCCACCTTGATTGTTGGCTCTTTTTTTTTTTTTATCAGATCCTGTCCTATTTGAAGTTCATTTAATTCTCTTTACGAACTTTGATTTAACAACTAACGCAATAGCTTTTTTTTGCTGTGTTCAATAAAAGCATTTTAATAATGCTTTGAAACACATCCTTGTATATTTTTCCTGAAAGATTAATTTCCTAACCCTTTAACAAATGAATATATTACATCAGCAAGAAAACTACTTTCTCCTGTTTCTACTGATCTTTATTACAGGCAAATGTTTGGTCCATTTAAACCCATTCAATAACCCTTTACTGAAAGAATAAATTACATTATTTTTGTTGCTGATTAAATGCATGAATATACATGTTTGACTATCAATAAAAAAGACTGAATTCAGATGGTGTACAAAAATGAGTTTCTACAATGTGTTCTTATTTTTTTAAAAGATTTATTTTATTTATATTGGAAAGTTAGAAATACAGACAGGAGGAGAGACAGAGAGGCAGATCTTCTGTCTGATGATTCTCTCTCCAACTGATGACAAAGGCTGGAGTTGCGCTAATCTGAAGCCAGAAGCCTGGAGCCTCATCTGGGTCTCCCACACGGGTGCAGAGTCCCAACTCTTTGGGCCATCCTCAACTGCTTTCTCAGGCCACAAGCCAAGAGCTAGATGGGAAGTGAGTCCACCAGAAGTAGAATTGGTGCCCATATGGGATCTTAATGTTTGCAAGGCAAGGACGTTAGATGCTAGAGTACTGTGCTGGTCCCAAGTTCCTACAAAATTTTTAGCCCTTGAATCCTGTTAAGCAAAATGAGTATCTGTTGTTCCACATTTCTTTATTTAATTGCCTCAACAATCCATTTGTAGTTTCAAATGTAATTCCACTGAAAATAGAATTATCTTTGTTAGGAAAACATAACAAATAATGGGGATTGAATTCAAGGGAAAAGAATCTGGAACAACATTAAATATGACATAAATTGTTCCTTTACCCAACTCCTTGGATTTAAGAATGTTAAAATTGGGCATGATGGCCCAGCGGTCCTCCACCTCCAAGAGCTCCATGCCAGCACCCACATGTGAAACCCAGAGGAAGATCTTGGCTTCTGGTTTGCTATTAACTCAGCTTCAGCCATTCAGTCATTTGGCAGGTGAACCAGAAGATGGATGATCATTGTTTCTCCTCTTCTTATAAATCCACCTTTCAAGTAAAAATAGATAAACCTTTAAAAAAACTTAAACAAAAATCTTTAACAGAATATATCAGTTAAGTAGACTGGAAACACATACGTAAAATGTTCTAAAAATAATTTTATTGGGCCCGGCGCGGTGGCGCAACTGGTTAAGGTCCTCACCTTGCACGCCCGGGATCCCATATGGGCGCCGGTTCTATCCCGGCAGCCCCGCTTCCCTCCCTTCCAGCTCCCTGCCTGTGGCCTGGGAAAGCAGTCGAGGACGGCCCAAAGCTTTGGGACCCTGCACCCGCGTGGGAGACCCGGAAGAGGCTCCTGGCTTCGGATCGGCATAACATCGGCCCGTTGCGCTCACTTGGGGAGTGAATCATCGGACGGAAGATCTTCCTCTCTGTCTCTCCTCTCTGTATATCCGCCTTTCCAATGAGAAAATAATAAAAAAATAAATCTTTAAAAAAAAATAATTTTATTTTCTTTTTTATTCTGAGCTAAATGCCTTTAGTTCTGAACTTAAAATAACAATTTACCATTACTATATAATAAGCTGGTTTCATTATTAATTATTGAGGTGAGTCTCATCAGAATCAACTGTCTAACTGAAAATAAAGTTGGCTCCTGCACAGTAGATCTCCATTCCTCTTTCTCCCTCCACCAAACATTGTTCCATGATTTGTATTTCCTCTGTGTACCTTAGATGCTGGATCAGTAGCTGTGTGCTACTTGTTTCTATTTTATACTGTGTGTCCCTAAGGTCCTATGATGCATCATAATATTATTCAACACATCCTGACATAAAACAGCATGGCAAGACAATCTTCATTCAACTAACATCTTAATGTTTGGGCTTTGGCTTAAGTATTGTAATGACTTTGTATTGCATGCAGGACATAAATACATTATAGAAGTTTCCAGTACAAAATACTAATCACAATGAAATTTTTTTCTCTTTTCTCAACTCTTGTTGAATGTAGATCAACAACTACTTGAAAATGTATGTAACTGAAGTTGAAATTTAACGCTTTGGGATCTCATGGCTTATCTTCAAAGCCCTTGCTTTCTTCTCTGTTTCTGTGGATGTTGCACAGTGATGTTACTTCCATGGAGCTTAATTTTGTTTTTCTCTATGGAGACATAAATCACACTGCTGTGATAAGGTTTTCAACAAGATTTAGTGTGATAATACATATCCTTGGCAGAGCATTAGCTGCACAAACTGCTGGTATTTGAAAAATCCAATAATTGGTGAATCTTATCTTTGGCAACATTTAGTATTGTCATAATCATCATCCAATTTTCCATGGAGAAATTTCCAACAGTAATGAATAAATTGTGATATGTGTTTGTCTTCTTTATTATATTGCGTACCAGCCAGAGACATTATCCCAGGACATACTGCTTGTTTACATCAACTTACATAGTGCCTGGAATAAATGGGACAACCCAGAAATACAAATGACAAGCAAAATATATTAATATTTACTCATTAAATCACTATATATGTATATTGTAACACATTAAAATACTGAAATGAGTTATTTATCAATAACTGATCACAATATAGTCAGTTGAGCTTACAAGTTAATCTGATCCAGTGCTAACAATTTTCCATTCTAACATATTAACAATGAATCTACGAATATAATAATAGTGATTTATGTCATTTAGTTAAGTTTAATATAAATTCTCTACAATTTTTAAATATATTGATGGAAAGTCAGTCAAGAAAAGCAACAAAATAATTAATTAAAATAGATGTACTGGAAAATGTTTTTAAATATGTTCTTATAGTAAAGTGAAGCAGTGTTGTCTGTAGTACAGCAAAAACAAACAAACAAAAAAAAAGAAACAGTGGCTTAACCTTCTACAAGGAATTATCTAAATTACCTGATTGCCTAAATTGTGGGAGATGTCTAACATTCCTATTTGATGAATTATAATTTATTGTCCCTGGCAATATACAGGACTTGCATTCTGTTTTGTTCAGTTATGGCCCCTGACATACTAAAACAAAATCAGCCTAAGAACATGACATTGACACATGTAAAGGCAGGAATGCTACAAACACATATGTTCACTTCATAAGCAAAATGATGGAGTTAAAGTCAGGTAAATGCCTCAGAATTTGCCAAATTCACCAGTAGCCAAGTTTTTTTTAACCATAATTTATGAAAGCATCATGGGATACTGTATTCAGTATTGTTACTAGAACAAATCATCACAGTTGTAGTGATTTGAAACTACATGGATTTCAAAATTGTGAGATTATAGCAAGACATGTTAGCTAACAAGGTCACGTGCAAGTAATGAAGAAGAGCATTATCTTCCTATTTTATCAATTTTGTTAATTTATTTATTTAAAAGGAAAAGAGGCAGAAACAAAGAGACATATTCTACCTTCTTTTTCACTACTTGAAATCACCACATTGCCAAGGCTGGGGCAAGCTGATTCCAGGAGCCAAGAGCTTTTGCAGATCTTAAACTGATGTTCAGGGGCCCAAACATAGGGGCATTTTCTGTTATTTTTGCAAGCTCTTCAGTGAGAAACTGGATTGGAAGTGAAGCAGTCAGGCCTGGCACCACAGATGGGATGCGAGGTTTGTAGATGGTGGATTAACCTAATGCTATGCAGAAACAGTCCCTTGAGTTTTCTTTTGTTGATATGTCACACACGTTAGAAAACAACTGCATACAAAGTTGAACAACTGGGACCTGTTTGGAACTTATATAGGATGCCTTGCACACCATTCAATAGCATAAACTGCTATGTCACAATGCTAGTTAATAACTGAAATTTTTTAAGTGGAATATTTATTAGCATCAAGCCAAGTAACAAACATTAATGCATTTAAAGCAGATATGTAAAATGTTTACATACATGACATAGGGTACAGCATAATATTGAGAGAAGTATTTTTGTGCTTCCATGATAAATGACATTGTATTTCTATAACACAATAGAAATAGTAGCATGAGAAAAGAGTCATGTTTGAATTAAAAATTTCACTTTATTTGTACTAAATATTTTTTATTGGTTTATAGAAACATAAAGTATAATAAGCGCAGTGAACCCATAGTAAATGCAAATGTGGCATTTCCTTATAAAATTGGCTGCTATTTGAAGATAATTTAATTCTGTGATGTTCAGAACCTGCAATATTATATATCTAACTATAATCCCCTTTATTAGATTTGTAAAAAAAAAGTGTATTTATGTTGACAAAAACATTAGACATCTGCAAGAGTAGAAAAATACTGAGAACTTGAAAACGGGCTTCATTATTTATTTGAGAGTGAGAATCAGCTTGTCTCTTTGAGGTGAATGTTAGGCTAGTGTATGCACTTCACAATTGTTGATTATGAAGACATAACAGAATTTAAGATAATCTGCAAACACATTAAAGAAGCCTTAACATTGATTATTCCAAGACATAAAAAAGCATGACAGTTGTATTCTGTTACTAAAAATATTTTCTTGAAAATCACCTCCAAGTTTTCGAAATAGAACGCATCTTTATCATAGAAAGAGATGTAATATTGGACAGCCGTAGGGTTATTCTGCTGCTCCTTGCCTACGTGGTTAGTGTTTAAACTTTCTTAAAGGCATAGTCATCTATGTGTCACATTAATGAAAATGCAACTGTTTAACAGCCATTTGAATTGACGAAGAAACTAAGGAAATTTGGGTAACTTTATAGAAAATGTGCTTTGCACAAGAGATTTTAAGTTACACTGATATGGTCACTGTAAAAGTATAGATGGGATTGCTCATCCTGGGATTATAACTTTAATAGCCATAAGAATACAAAGATTCTCTGCATGTTTATATTTTAAGTAAATATAATATCGACTTCAAAATTACCTGTGTAAAATTTGATTTTTAAAATTTCAGGTGCCTTTTTTCGTTTTTCTTTTTCTGTACCTTCACTTTAAAATGCATAGGGGAAAGAAAATAAATGAAGTGCATTTTCGTCTTCACAAATAGAATTCAAATGTTTATGTGAAACTCAGTACCCCAGAATATAAAATACACTGAATAAGAATCAAAACAACATTTTGTAACTGTGGGTCTTGTAAAAGCATCAGGAGTTAGAGGAAGTGACCTATTAAATCATTAGCACTGAAAAACACCTGACACACGAAAAGGACTGAGGACATTGCATATGGAGGAAAGCCTTGCACACAAACAAGCAATTGATTTCCATTTAACATTTGACCTTACGCCTCTGTGTATTGGAATAAAACAACCTGTGATGATTTGATTGTATCTGATGGTTGCTTCTACTGCATGGCATTTTGAACAGTAATTAATTTAATGCCCTTTATACATAGTTTACTAGGCATGTTCTAGTTTTTCATAGAACTAAACAGAATACAAACATCAAAACATAAATTAAGTCGCTGAAGCAATTCACCTGATTTAGAAAAAGCCATAGGCATTCAGCTACAGCAATAATTTTTACTCCTTGCCCTACTTTAGTTATCATTTGTTATAACAGATACAAGAATTATTCAAAGATAGGATAGTTTGCAAGAAACAAGTGGTTACTATTTAACATATTTGAGACAGTTCTATCCCTCAGGGTTTGGAAAGTGTAGTGAGAAAGGAACAGAAAATATAGACTACCATGAGATAATTTATACACGCAAATATTTTGAATATTTATTTATGTATTTGAAAGTCAGTTTACCAGGGAGAGAGAAAAAAATAAAAGGGAGGGGGGGTAGAGAAAAAGAGAGAGGATCAGATTCACTCCCCAATAGCAGCAAGAAACTCAGAGCAAGCAGCTTCATGCAGGTCTGTCACATGGATCATACAGGCTCATCAAACGGAGTCATTTTCTAATGATGTTTTTAGGCTATTACCATGGAGATGAATTGGAAGTGGACCAACTGGGACACAGATCAGCCCCCATATGAGATGTCGTGTTGCTGGCAATGATTTTACCCATTATTCAAGTATGTTGGCCTCAGTGAGATAAAATTTAAAAATTAAAACAATTTCCTTGCTGGTCACTAAAATGGCTGAACAACAGCACAATTTGCTTATTTTTACTAGAAAATGAAGGAAAAGTGGATGGAGTGTATTCCCAGGGCAGAGTTGCAGAGAGGCTTGCAGTGGAAATTCTACAGAGTGGAGAGATACAGTGAAGCAGTGTGGATCTCTTAATCATGCAGCAATGAAAACAGACATCATATTTGGGACTGGAGAATATAGAGGATCTAGACAGAAGGATGGGAACAGACTGCTGTAACCACTGTCATGAGCAACATTACCTGACACAGAATCTTACACACCACACTGAGTGAGAGTTTGAACTAGAGTCACGGCTGGTTGGAACACATTACAGGGAAATAGCACACAGCTTTACTTTTATTTCCCCCATAAAGTTTCCAAATCAGAGAAGAGAAAGTTCTATTCTGAAGGTAACCTATACAAATCAGGCGAGACTGCCATGTAAAGACCGGCAGAGATTGTAGCAGTTGTGGCAGTTGGGGTGGCTGCAGTAGCTGTAGCTGTAGGGCGTGCCTAGCTTTATTTGGGTACACGAGATTATATGAATTCATACACACGAAAAACTCATGTTCCCTTTGATTCTGAGTCTGGGCTAGGGCCCAGAAAGGGGCTACACACACTTCAAGGACTGTAAGGTGTTCATCTACCCACATCCATCTATGGCCTCCAAGGTGCAATCAGCCAAGTTGAATCACCCATTGGTGGTGGGTGCTGGGAACACTAATGCTGTCTCAACAGTTGGGACACACTCAAGGAGCAGACCCCTCATCCTTAGTGTTCTGTGACAGTAGAATTATTGTTCACAAAGATGGTGGGAATTCTGTGACTGCACAATACTGTGTGGTGTGTAGCTGGCTCACCAAGCATGTAGTGTGTCTAATGTCAGAGGCTGACACTCTTGTTTGCCTGAGGTGAAGCATTGCAGAATTTTGTTATCACACAGCAAACTACATGGATGCTTTGAATGGACATCTGATGGTGTGGGCCAGATTGTAGCCAGCGTGGACCAACCCTAAGTATGAATTATCTTCAAAAAGAGGGGTGTTTCCATGAATATGCCAAAGGTTATGATAATTGCCTTCCCGATCCCAACAAAACCAGAATTTCCATCACACCCAATTTAGCTGCATTCTAACCAGCCTGCATTAGGCCACATCCAGCACACCAGATACAACGGAAGGAGATGTCTCTCCCGGTCACAGAAGCATAGTTCAAAGATAAAAGCCATTAGAGGGAAAAAAAGTTTTGTTTTTCAGAAATAGCCAAAAATAAGCACAGAAATACAAGAATCACAAGGGAAAATTATGATTCCACAAAAATCCACAGTAATACTTAAATATTTAAACATGAACATGAAGATATTGATAAATACCTGAAAACAAATACACAAAAAATTGTAGGATTACTGAAAAGCACACAGAAGCAAATTATTTTCACTTTTTAATTTCTTAAAGAATATGCATTTATGTTTATTTGAAAGATTTACAGAGAGAAAGAGACATATAAAGATCTTCTGTCTGCTGATTCACTCTCCAGGTAATTGCAATTGCTGAAACTGAGCCAATTCGAAGCCAGGACCCAGGAGGTTCTTATGGGTATTCCACCATGAATGCAGGGTCATAAGGCTTTGATCTATTTTCTCCTGCTTTCCTAGGTCACAAGCAGGGAGGCAAATGGGAAATGGAGCAGCCAGTACATGAACTAGTGCTCATATGGGCTCCCTGCAGATGCAAGCTGAAGATTAAGCCACTAGTCTGTTCTGCCGGATCAGAAACAAACTATTGAAACTAAGAAATCAATATATTTTAAGCATTAAAACATTTGCAAAGAGATTGATATTTTGAAGAGAAATCAAACAAAATGATTAGAAATAAAGAATTTAATATGTCAAATAAAATAGAACATGAAGATTATTAAACAGCAGGCTTGGTGACACAGAAATAAAGAACATCTGAGCTATGAGAGAAATCATTGGAATTATGTCAGTAAGACCAAAACAAACAATAGAACCAGAAAGAAAACTAGAAAACTAGAACCATTCTAAGACTAGAGAGATAACGAATCTACCAATCATATGTATCTTCTGATTCCCAGAAAGTGAGGATAGACAGAATTGATTACAAGACATTTTCAGTGAAAGAAAAATTGCAGGAAACGTCCCTAATGTGATAAAAGTCATATTCTAAAATGATCTTCACTAAGACACAAAGTAGTCCAGATTTTGAAAGTAAAACACAAAGAAAAGACTACATTCAATAGCTCTTCAATCATACTAGCATAAGACTTTTATGTAAAACATGCTACACATGAATTGAGAGACATTGACTAGATGCTAACAGAAAGTAATTTTGAATCCAGAATTCTGTATCCAATACAACTTCGTTTATAAGTGAAGGCAAAAGAAATATTTACCAAAAGGAAACAGAAATTTAAAGGATTTTGTTTTTGCTACCATGTAGTATTTGTTTTTTTATTATTTTCTTAATCTTATTATTATTGTTATTGATATTTTCCATGATTCAGTTTTGTAGGTTTAGGGAATGCTCCTTCGGCCTCTTTTTATCCCTTCCCATTCTCTCCCATCACACATTTCTCCCATATTATTATAATAGCGTTGTCTTGCCGCAATGGTCACAAGCTCACTTATCACAGCATTTGTAGCACCATGACTCATCCAGCCTTAAATATGATGCTTAAGAATGAGGTACACACAGAAATAAAAAATGATAAGCACTATAATACAAGCACATGAAGGCTGAAAATCCTCCAGTAAAAGTACAAAAGAAATCCAGACCAAGCAATGAATGACATTATTTATAGAAAAATAGTAGGACTCAGCCGTTATCTTTCCATAACAACACCTAAATGGCCTAAACTTTCCAATCAAAACTTACAGACTTTTGGAATGGGTTAAAAAACAAAATTGTCCATTTGGTTTCTAGAAAAAACATACCTCACCAACAATGATGCACACAGACTGAAATGTAATGATGGGAAAAGATATTGAACACTGATAGAATGAGGAAAAAATGAACAGACATAAATTTTCCAATATTAGATAAAATGGATTTTCATGAAAAACCTGTTTATATACAGAAAATGACATTACATAATGATTAAGGGATCAATTTAAGCATGTTGCTTTTGCAAGTATATATGTACCAATTCCACAGGCATTCATATTTCAAACCGTTCTTAATAAAGCTGAAGGAAGATGGTGACAGATTTCAACACCTCACTTTCATCCATGGATAGTTCAGTTAGGCACAAAGTCAACAAAGAAGCATTGGATCTAATTTTTTTTTCTTTCTATCAAATGGACCTAGTTGCATTGTTTTCATTAGTGCATGGAATTAATTCTAGGTTTGTCCATATACTATGCCATAAAGCAAGCATCAGAAAAGTCAAAAAAGTTGAAATTATACCATGTTTCTTTTCTGACAACTATGTAATGAAGCTGGAAATCAATAATTCAAGAAATTCTATAAAGCAATGCAAAAGCATGAACACTGAATAATATTATACTGAATGAACAGTAGTTCATAGGAGAACCCAAGCAGAATATTCAAAAGTTGTTAGAAATAAATAAAAATGGCAACACACCAAACCAAAATGTGTGTGCTACAGCACAAGCGATATTACAAGGAAATATGATAATTTGTGCATTCATCAGAAAATAAGAGACATCAAATATATAATCTATCACTTCATCTCAAGAACTTAGGAATAAAACAACACATCAAACTTAGAGTTAGCAAGAAGAAAATAATAAATAAAATTACAGGAGAAATAATCTAAATCTTAAAAATGCATAAAATCTGTGAGATGAAGAACTGGTTCTTTGATAAAACAACTATGGTACATCATTGACCCAACTAACAACAACAAAAAGGAGAGATAGAAACCAGTAAAAGCATAGATTAAAAAGGAGATAAAAAGACACCACAGCCACATAAAGAATGATCAGGGAAAAGCATAAAAAGCTATATACCAATAAATTGGAAAAGATAGAAGAAACAGATACATTTCTGGGTACATGAAATCCACCTAAATCGTGTTATGGTAACAAATAAAGCCTAAATAAGCCAATAATGAAGGCAGAGATTGAAGCAGTAGCAAAACCCCTCCTGAAAAAAATAAAAGCCCAGGAACTGATGGTTCCACTGTTGAATCCTGTGGTACTTTAAAAAAATTCAATTCTTCTCTAGCTATTCACAATAATTGAAAGAGTGAGGAATATGTCTCCTTCTATAAGGAGAGCATCACCTTACTTCTAAAATTAGAAAATATACAAAATAGCCAAGGAACTAAAGACCAGCATCCCCAATGAACAGGAAATAAAATATCACATTATTATTTCCACAGATATTTCATTTAATGAAGTGCAAAATCTTTTCATCATAAAAACCTTAAGCAAATTGTATTTAGAGGGAAATTTCCTCAAAGCAATCATGACATAATAAATAATAACACAGAGCATCATACTGAATGGGAAAAGTTGAAATAATTTCCATCTGAAGCTGAATGAAGATGCTATTCAATATAATATACACATTTAAAGTAACAAACTGAAAAAGAAAAAAGTCAAGTTACCTCTGCCTACCTATGTCATAAATTTCTGCATTGTGGAACAAATATACTTCTGAGATGCCATTGGATTTTGTAAGAGAATTTGGGTAATTCACACGGTATAAAATCCGCATGAAAAAACCATTAGCTTTTGTACATACAAACACCTTGATGGCTAAGCAAGAAGTTGTAAGATCAGTCGCACACATATCAGTTGCAGAAAATCTAGTATCTTGGAATCAATGTAACCAAGAATGCCATAGATTTTTAAGATAAAAATTACAAAATATTAAAAAAAGAGAAAGGAGACACTGACAGATGGAAAGAATATTTCATATCCATGTATTGATAGAATTAATGACATGAAAATGTCCACAAAAATACCTATGACATTCTTCTCAGACCTAGAACAAATGTTGCTAAACGGCACATGAAAATACAAGAGCTTCTCGGTAGAAAAAGCAATCTTAAACAACAACAACAAAAAAAACTTTAGACATCGCAACACCAGACATCAAAATACACCATATGACAGCTGTAATAAAAACAGTCCATTATTGGAAATAAAAAAAAATCAATAGAACAGAAGTCCCAGAAATGAACACACACATCCAAACACAATGAATATTTGACAAACTGTAATCAATTTGTGAGTAAGGACAGTCTCTTCAAAAAGTTGTGCTACGAAAATTACATCTATATGTGCGGAAGGAGGCATCAAGACTCCTACAGTATGCCTTAAACAAGCATCAATTAAAATTTGATCAAAGAGCTGGATCAAATTAGTTGGGGAATATATCATAGAAACTATAAGACAAAGGTATAGCTAAATTCTTTTTAGGAAAGACCCCAAAACACTGGGCAATTATAACAAAATTAAATAAATGGAATTATACCAAGCTAAGAAGATCCTGGAGTGCAAAGGAAATTGTTAACAATGTGAAGAGTTAACCATCAGAACGAGAGAGATTATTTACACATTTAATGACTTACTGAGGATTAATATCCAGGATCAATCAAAAACTCAAGAAACTCAACAACAACAACAAAGCAAACTACAAATCCTGAAAATGTATAGCTGACCTAGTATTATTCCTGCTTATACAAATGGTTCCCCTCACCCAAAATAATATGCTCCAAGGTAGGTTATTGTTCCAGCATCCAGTAAGATAATAATACATGCTTTGCGGTGGCCCAAAGATCAGAATATTGTGTTGATGTGAACTTGGGTATCATCTTCCAACCAGGTTACACAACATGGTGTTTAGGTTTAGTCTGTTAAGAGTGTTGTAATTGCCACTGCTCATATTGGAAGAGAGTGCAAATAACTAAGATTGCTCATATACAAAAAATGGTGTATATTTGGGTATTGCAAGTGATTGTGTATTAATAATTGTGTTGATTAATGACCTCAAGAATTGATGAGAAAATGAAAAGATGGTTCAATCCAAAAAAAAAATGGGCAAAGGACATGAGCAGGCAAATTTCAAAGAATTTATTTTATTTTTTAATCTTTTTAAATTTATTATTATTATTATCATTTTATGATACAGTTAAAGAGGATCCTGGGATTTCCCTTATCCCAGCCCCAATCCCCCCACATCCAGTTCCTCTATATCATTACTATAGTATAGTTCTTCATACACAGTCATATGTCCATCACTGCAGGCATGAACAATGGCAGAGAGTCCAGCATCCTATTGTCAAGATATAGTAAGCAGTTTCATTGTAAGTCTATCTTTGTTTGGAAGTAGAGATGCATACTACATTGTATCCATACATCTGGATATGTTAGTCTCCATTTCACAGTTACTGTACATTCCCTCAAATAAAAAGTCATGGTACAAAATCAACAATAGGAAGAAAAATAGAAATTTATAATGCCATGAAGTTAAATAACATGCTACTAGATATGACAGTCTCTATTACACAGCTACTATACATCCCCTTAGATGAAAAGACACAGAACAAAATCAACACAGGAAGAAAAAAGAAATTAACAACACCATGAAGTTAAATAACATGCTAGTGAATAACTAATGTGTCACTGAAATGAAAAAGAAAATCAAGAATCTTTTTGAAGGAAATAATACTCCTTTATAACCTATGACTTAGTGAAGGAGCAAAGAACACATGAAAAAATTCTCAGCATCAGTAGTCATCAGGGAAATAATTATTAGAACCAAAATGAACTTTTATTCCATTGAAATAAGAAAGACTATCATCTGAAAATTAAAGAAAAAACTAGTAAATGCTCTCGAGGATGTAGAAAAAAGGCATCCTAATCCTCTGCTGGGAGCGTAAATTAGTACAACAGTTATGGAGGACAGTTTGGAAATTTCTTAAAATCTGCAAGTAGAGTTACTATATCACCCAGACATCCCAATTGGAATTTTGCCAAATGAGATGTAATCGGCATTGGAGAGAGAGTTATTTGGATGCACATATATTTTGCAGCTCAGTATACAATCGCTGAGATACAGACTCAACCCAGATACCCACCAATGAATGACTGAGTAAAGCAAATGTTATGTATATACCCTGTGGAACAATACTCAGCCATAAAGGAATAGTATCTTGTCTTTTGCTACAGAACAAATGCAACTGAAAACCATTATGAAATAAGCCAGTTAAACCATTTATTACCATGAGCATATTTGGCTATGTCAGTGACATATAATTGAGAAAATGTGAGACAGACACGAGATAAAGGTTTTAACAGTGGAGCAACAAAAGCCCTGTAAGGATGGAAGACTAACCTAGTAGGCTCCTTGCTTTAAATTTTCATTAAACTGTTTGGTAAGTCAAATTACAGAAATTGACATAGAACACCATATTCAGGTTAATGGGCTAATGCTTGATTACCAGAAAGCAACAGCATGACCCAAGCACAGCAGTCCGTCAGTGTGTGACTGCCTCAAGTAAATTCTTACAGCACACAGTTTTGTGGCTTTGGTCAATTACATAATCACAGGTGCTTGCCCACAGGCCTTGACCCTACTCTCAGACTTTTGTGCTACATGCAATTCATAGTCGCTAGAGTTTAACGATGCTCTGCAGTGCCAGGAGTCTATAACGTCAAGATTCAGGAAAGAGTCTAACTTGTTCTTCCTTATCAAGTTAGATTGCATTCTTATAAATTCCTTTCAGCTCCATTTTCAAAAAGCTAAATATCGTATGTTTTCCTGATCCAAATCATTAGTATTGACACTCAGAGATTAATTATTATTCACAAAAATTTCTATGTATTCTTAAGGAACAGTGTTTTTTTTCTACTTGATATTTTCTTCGACATATTTATTTATTTATTTATTTTTATTGTAAGGTGAGATATATAAAGAGGAAAGAGAAAGGAAGATTTCCCGTCCCATGGTTTACTCTCCAAGCGGCCTCAATGGCCAGAGGCTCGCCAAACCGATGCCAGGAGAAAGGAACTTCCTCCAGGTCTCCCACGTGGGTGCAGGGTCCCAAGGCTTTGGGCCATCTTCAATTGCTTTCCCAGGACACAGGCAGGGAGCTGGAAGTGGAGCAACTGGGATATGAATTGGCACCCATATGAGATCCTGGTGTGTGCAAGATGAGGATATTAGCCATTAGGCTACCACATCGGGCCCTATTTGTTTCAATCTTAACCTAATTGGCTGTGAAAGCCATATTGTGCAGTGAACTCTAAGTGTGACATTATAAAAATAAAAATTAAAAGAAACAAGTGGGTAAGTGGGTGGGGGTGGTATGATTCCACTATGATTCCAAATCTGTATTAAGAAACAGATTAAATTGTTTATATAAATGAAATAATTTAAAATATAGAAAATTAATGAAAATCCTTTAAATGGCATAAAAGCTGAACATCTAAATACTTTCCCTTTTTTCTTTTTTCATGCCTCCCTTCCTGTAATTCTGCTTTCTTACTTTTCCTAGCATAGACTTAATTATAGCAATTCATTTGTGCCTATTTATTATGAAAGATATCCCATTGGAATGCAGAAGAGTTTCAATATTTATAGTTTTTTTCTTCAGAAGAAATAGATTAAAATCACTATTCTTGAATCATGGGATGCAAAGTACTATGCTGATCAATATTGCACCAGTGCTTCTTTAAGTATTTAGGAAAAAGAAATCTCTTCTGAGCAAATCTAAAGATTTCCCATGACCTTTTCTCTAATGCTGCATGCTGTGTTCTATAGACAGAGGAGCAAAGTAATATGACACACATCACCCATTCTAATGGCAGGTCTGCTTCTGTACTACTTACCTGAGGGTCCTTCACCTTATTCCATACTGAAGTTAACTGAATAAAATAAACGTCTTCTGAGTAATCTCATACATGCACACATTGGAGGTCAACATATGATTAACTACTTCATTTGTTTAAAGATTTATTTATCTATATTGTAAAGTCAGATATACAAACAAGAGGAAAGAGAGAGAAAGATCCTCCATCTGCTGATTCACTCCCCAAGTATCCCCAATAGCCAGAGCTGAGCCGATCTGAGGCCAGGAGCCAGAACCTCCTCAGGCTTTGCTAAATTATTTTATAAATCTTTCCCTAGTATAGTTTCTGTTAAAGTGAATTGTCTTAAGTATCTTATATTTCGCATCAGTGTCTAGATGAGTGCTTCAAGCAATTATATATATATATATAAGAGATGAATTTATTTATTTAAAGGTTAGCATTTTACAAAGAGCGGTAACACACATTGAGATCCTCCCACCTGCTGGTTCAATCACCATATGGGCACAACAGTGCTGGGTCACACCAAAACCAAGTGCCAAGAGCTTCTCCAAAACTCCCATGTGAGTAGCAGGAGTCCAACTCCTCCTAGAACCATCTTCTGCTTCCTTTCCCATTTACACTTGTCACAGAGTTGACTCGCAAGTGTAGCAACTAGGAGACAGATCAGCACATACAGGGGTTATGGGTATATCAGGCAGTAGATTAACACGCAATGACACAACACCAACCTCCAGATTGCATTTTTATTGGCACTGATTTTTATTACCAACTTTGCCTTCTATAACTGTTACTGATTTTTTTTTAATTTTAGCTACTTTCCAACAATCCCTCCCCTTGCAGTTGTTCAGTACTTTATAATTATCATAAAAGTACCATATTTTTGAGGCAATACCTTAATAAAATAGATCTCAATTTCAACAAAAGTCAACTAAGTACATTCATTGATCTTAGGAAAAAATATGCTCATGCTTCATTTCCTCATCTATAAGTTTGAATTAGCAGTGCCAATATTATAAATCTGTTGTGGAGACTAAAACAGATAATACATGAGATGCTCTTCATGCCTGACTTATAGTAATTAATCATTAGTTGATAATAATTATCATCATTTATTTCAGTTATTGTGCTCCAAATTTTCTGAGATCCTGTTAACCTTCTTCCTTGTATCTTTTTCTTTAGTTTATATTGAGTTAAAATTGTCTCTTGGAAGTTGTTTCCAGACAATATTGAGACTGCAATTACAAGAGATTCATTTGCCTTCACATTCTCAGGTTATTTTTCATGCTTGTAATCAGCCAAATAAATAGACCACTGGAGTGCCAACGGTATTCTTTAGGCTAACATTCATTTTTCTTTGTCACATTGCTAAAGCAAGGTCACGACATGATCGACTTTGAGGCATCTGTTTCACAAGTGTATAAAACTATAAAATTAAAAGTGTATTCCCTACATCGGGGTCTCTAATGTATCATCAAATGACCATAGCTCATTCCTGGGTGCTGATGTAGTTTGACAGCTCCCCCCCGCCTGCTCTCTGGACACAGTAAAGAAAAAAAAAAAAAAGAAAAGAAAAGAAAAAAAAAAATCTGAAACAATTGTCTCACACACATTGCTCTCTACCTGTACCTCCCTATGTAAATCAGAGGGCAGCATAGCCATGCACTCCTCTCAACTATGTGAACAATATTAAAAATGAAATTGTAAAAAATATATTCTCAGTGCTTATTAATTAAACATGGATTGTTAGGTGCAGTTGACTAAACGTCTCTTCCATTTAAACAACTATCTGATTTCATTCACATACAATGGTTCATTATAAAAATATCCTTATGCAACATTTTATTATATTATGAAAATATGTTAATAAATTGTCTTTGATCTAAACTGAAATAATAAATGATGTGCTTTTTTCTAATTACAATAAGTATTCATTTGTATTTTTTATTTTTAGAGCTTTACATCACAAAACTAGAAATCTAAGATGTATCTGAAAATTATGCATGAATATCAGTAAAGTAGACATACATATATACTTTACTGCCTTTATTTTAAAGATTGAACAATAATAGATATTACTTGGCAACTGGATAGATATACATTACAATATTAAGCAACATTATCTGTTGATTTATTTCTTTATTTGAAATGCTCTGCTTGGTACTGTTATGTACATTTTATAAACTGGACTCAGAATCTTAAAAATTAAAAATAAATTTCTAAATTCACACAAGGAAAACAAAATACAATACTGAAGATGGGCAGTGGGGGATGTTAGAAAATAGTGAAATAGTCTAATAGTACAACAACTCAACTCTATGATTGCATGATTGACAGTGTTTTGTTTGCTTGGTTTTTGTTTTTACAAATGCTTGTATCTATTTGAAAGGCAATGCAGAAACATAGGGTAAAGCACACATACAAAAAGAGAGAGGGAGTGTGTGTGTGTTTGTGTGTGTGTAAGACAGAGAGAGAGAGAGAGCAGCAGAGAGGAAGAGAGAGAGTGAAAGAGCACTTGACTCTCCAAATAACTTCAAAGCAAAGTTGGGCAATGCAGAAGCCAAGAGTTACACACTTCATCTGAATCTCACATGGGGACTCAGGAGCCAAAGTACTTGTACCACCATTTTCTGTCCCCTAATACGCATCAGTAGCAATCTGAAGCAGGGTAGCCAGGGCTGGAATCTGACCTCAGTAATGGGATGTAGTTGTCAAATTCAGTGTCTTCACATTTGGTACCATAAAGTGTACTCCAATAGAACTTATAAAGACGAATTTAAATAGTTTCACCTTTGAATATCTTGTCTTCAGACACCTACTGAAATTTGTTAGTATGTATGTATTTAACAATGATAATTGCATGAACTTGAAATTAATGAAAGAAAAATGTTTAAATGTCAATTAAAAGATTGGTTTTCCCATATATTGACTAGTTTAAATCAGTTATAAACTGCTATGGTTTTCTGAAGTTGTCATGTAAAAGTAATTTGAAAGTGCATCATTTCAAGAATTATATTTTTAATTTCCATAATCTTCATATTTTTAGAGGTTGAAAGATCAAACTATTTGGTGGCAATTTCACGTCAAAAGTTCTTATTTAAACATTAAATATTTTAAACTCTTCAAAGTATCATTAGTTTTCAGTTCTGTGTCATAAGTATTGATGTTTTGTAGAAGTTGTTTTAGAACATAAATGTGTACTCCAGGTTTGTCCCTTCTTATATTTGCCATCTGTGAAAAAGAGAGAGATCTTCAATCTGCTGATTCACTTCTCAACTAGCCTTGTTCCCCAAGTTTCTTTTGATGTAGTGCTTATTTGATCTTGTTTGATCTTGGAGTCTGCAGAACTCAGCTATTTTATTGATAACTTTACATAAATTTTTACTTTTTCATAATACTTGGAAAAATCTTAAAACTATATTTAGATGAGTCAAGAGCACTTTGCTATTTTATTTCTCACTAAAAGTGTTTTATCTAAAGAAAAGCACTTGTAAAAGACACCATAGTGTTTTTTCAGCTTTTGAAGTAAAGTTTCAGAATACAAAATAAAAATAGAATTGAGGCAGATAGAAAAATAGATAAACAATGCAGTCACAGTATTAATTTGAAATAATTAAAATTGTAATACACACAAAGATAAATATAAAACCCAGTGCCAAAATTAAGCAAAAATGATAGTCTTTTTGACAGTATTCTCCCAGTGCTTAATCAATGAAAATTTTTCTGATATATTTTATTTGTTCATTTTAATGTTCTAGAAACACAAAGAAAGCTGACTTAATGTAGTTTGCAGATACAGTTTCAACAATTTCATGATAATCTTCCTCATTTCCTTTCTGCCCCTCTCCATCCCTTGTTTTCATCCTCCCTCCCTCCCTCCTTCTTTCCTTCTTTCTATTTCTCCATCCTTCCTCTCATTACTTTTGCTTCTTTTATTTCGTTTTTGAGATAAAAAATTTTCTTATTAATATCACAGTTAAGAATTTCATGCTCCACTATACTAAGATAACAAATAAAAAGCAAATATACTCTAATTCAGTGTCAACTGGGGTAATGGTTACAAACAATAATCAAACAATAATCAAATGGGAAGATGTCCAATTAACTTGTATATATGAATATTAAGGCAATCACAAGTCACAAAAACTATAGTAATTTAACATTACTCATTGATTTGATGAAAATCAAAGCAAATTTTGACATAACTATATTTGAAGCCAATGTCCATATCCACATTTACATTTTTCTCTTATCATCTCTTTCTTTTAAAATATAAGTAGGAAATATAATCTCTTTTTGTTTTGGTTTTATTTGTTTTTGCCAAAAATAGTCAATTATATTTATGGAACTTAATAAACATTATGAAAGAGTTTTTGATAGTTTTCATAATCAACATCAGGTTTCTTAATGTTCAGTATTTGTAAAAAAAAATGTTGTTGATGCTATCATTTTCCATGATAAAATTTGTAGGTATAGGGATTCCATTCTTTACTCCCTCCAAATTTTCTGCTCCACCATCTCCCCATATATTATTATGATAGAATAGTCCTTTACCATCAACTACCAGCTTAACATTCTGAAGATTAAGTGCACCACGACATTGTAGGCATAGGCAAAGTTAGACAATCTGGAATCAAAGTGTCAAGGTATGCTTAAAAGTTTCACTGAGAGCCCTCCTTTTACTTGGAAGTAGATGCAACAACGTATTATTTAAATCAATCTGTTTTTCAAGTTTCATGCATTTTCATCCAGATAAAACATTTCATTCTTTTTTGTAAATGAATAATATTTGGTCATTTCTGTTTCTTTGTTTTAGAATGACTGCTGCGCTTGCCCAATTCTTACCCGGTTTGGTTTTTGTTGTTGTTGAGATTTGAGTTACTGATATATTCTGAATATGAATCCCTTGTTGCATAGATACCTCATCAGTATTGTTCCTTTCTGTTTGATGTCTCTTCACTATGCTAATCTTTTCTTTTGCTTTGTAGTCTTCTGAGTTTTGATATAACGCTATCTGTTCAATTTTGTCCTTGTAGCCCATGATTTGGGAATTTTAACCTAGAAATTATTATTTGGCCGGCGTGATAATGTAACAGTTAAAGTCCTCACCTTGAACACGCTGGGATCCCATCTGGACGCTGGTTCTAATCCCGGCATCTCTACTTCCCATCCAGCTCCCTGCTTGTGGCCTGGAAAGTAGTTGAGGAAGGGCCAAAGCTTTGGGACCCTGCACCTGTATAGGACACCCGGAAGAAATTTCTGGATCCTGGCTTCAGATCGGCATAGCATCGGCCATTGCACTCACTCGAAGAGTGAATCATCGGACGGAAGATCTTCTTCTCTGTCTCTCCTCCTTTCTGTATCTCTGAAAATTATGAAGTTATGTATACAAGTTAAAGCACAATGGAATGAGAAAATTCAATGTGATTGGCAGATAGAGTAAACTACTGAATCTTAATTCAGCTACTTTATGTGATATTTTAAAAAGATTTTCATTAGGTACATAGAATTTTGTAATGTAGTTCTCTTAGCTTTTTAACATAACTTATCTGACACAGTGAGAAAGAACACGGATATCTTAGGTTTTTGTAAAATTTAACATACTTTGATGTTTGCTTTACCCTAAGAAAATAAATTTATCCGAATTGAATAATTTATGTGGAATCCAGATATTTTTATTCAAAAGTAGCTTTTTTGTTTGAATTCTATGGGTATGCCTGCACGAAACCAGTTCAGAAAATTTATACTGAAGAATTTGCTTATAAACAATGCTTTTTAAAATGTCTACATAAACTGACAATTTCTAAGCACAGTTTCTCACTGACAAATTTAGTAATGAGAGAAAACGAAATGTGTCTTACTAGAGAATAAGAAGAAGCTTTATATATGAGCTACCTATAGCATTAATATATCACAATATAATCAGTGTAATGCATTTACATTTCCTTTAATATATCTTTGAGAGATTTTCACAAAATTACACTGTTGACCAAAAGCATGCAATACATCTTTTAACAATCTTTTTCATGGTTAAGCAGTGTATATTATTCAGTTTCTAGGGATAAAATTGTTTTGAATGTGCCTCTGAGAATGTGTATATACATTGAAATACTTGACTGGATCATCTTACAAATTTAATGTTACCTATTTACATATTGGGCATTTTTTGTGTTCAATAGCTTTTTTTGGAGATAAGAATTCACAGCAGTTTTTTTTTTAATAATAATGGAAAGCAAAGTTGAAATTATAGGGAGTAGTGTATTAGTACTTAGAAGTTTAATAGCTCCCCTTTTGAGTAGAGCATATATTAATTTTTCCATTTCAAGATGTTATCATATAAGCTATCCTACATGTATTATTTCTGAATAATGGAATTATATAACTGTATACTGAAAAGCTGCAAAACTATACCTACTTATATTTTCTTAACAATGATATATCTATTTTCAAAAGTGTGATACAATAGAAACACACATTTAAAATCACATCTTTCAACTCATGACTCCTTCCTTCAGCAAAACTGCAAACAAGGATTTGCCAGCCTAAGTGGAATAAACATTATAGACAAAACAGAGGTGAAAATGTTAATAAACCTGTGAAAAGCAGCTTTTCACAATCAACTTCCTTAGCCCTCTGTATTTTTTTTTAAGATTTATTCATTTTTATTGGAACCATGGAGAGGAGGAGAGTCAGACAGAAAGATCTTCCGCCCACTGATTTACTTGCTAACTGGCTAGACTAGAGCTGAGCTGATCTGAAGCCAGGAGCCAGAAGACAAGAGCCAGGAGCCTTTTCCTCATCTCCCACACGGGTGCAGGGTCCCAAGGTTTGGGGCAATCCTGGACTGCTTTCCCAGGACACCAGCAGGGAGCTGGATGGGAAGCGGGGCTGCCAGGATCAGAACCAGCGCCCATATGGGATCCTGGGCATGCAAGGCGAGGACTTTAACCACTAGCTATCATGCCAGGCCCAACCCTCTGTATTTTTATTCAGCAAAATTGAAAGAACTGTCCACTTAAGGGAAATAGGAAGGAAGGAAGGAAGGAAGGAAGGAAGGAAGGAAGGAAGGAAGGAAGGAAGGAAGGAAGGAAGGAAGAAAGAAAGAAAGAAAGAAAGAAAGAAAGAAAGAAAGAAAGAAAGAAAGAAAGAAAGAAAGAAAGAAAGAAAGAAAGAAAGAAAGAAAGAAAGGAAGGAAGGAAGGAAGGAAGGAGGAGCCTTCAGTGAACAGCATCTATAAAGAATCCATTGAATATTCCAATGTTACACTATTTTTGATTTAGTGTTTATTTTGAATTACCGGTTTTAATTAGGCATCACTCTTACACCATTTAATTTCCTTCTTTTTTTCCCCCAGAAGTCCCTTCATATAGTTCCGAACAAGTATCAGATGGTAAGACTAACAGCCAAGATCCTATATGGGCACCAGCTCCTGTCCCAGATGCTCCACTTCTCATCAGCCACCTGCTTGTGGCCTGGGAAAGCAGTAAAACATGATCCAAAACTATGTGGAAAACCTGAAAGAAGCTCCAGGCTGCAGGCTTTGGAGCAGCTCCATTTCAACCATTGTGGCCATAGGAATGAACCAGCAGATGGAAGATCTTTCTGTCTCTCTTTGTAAATCTGTGTTTCCAAAATAATAATAATAATAATATTAATATCTTTATTTTAAAAGAAGACTAAAGAGTGAGAAAGTGCTTTGGAGAGAGGTTGATTAAAAAGAAGGATTTGTTACTGTCTTCTGGAAATGGTTACAGGCAGACTTGTGATTGGGAATGCTGCTTGGTAAAACATCAGCAGAAACTTCTGGAACTATGTTTATTTTTTTCATATTGTAAAAAACCTTGCACCATCATTGAAAGCAATAGGAAACAGAAAGGCAGAGATACTGTCAGCAATGTCTTCATTTATAGAAGTGCGGTGAACTTTGCATCTTCAAGTGCTACATATTGTTAGCATAATATTTGGTTTTCATGTATGTGTGTTTTAATGTGACTTATATACAAAAGCCCCAAAAAAGGTGTATGAATAAGTCACATCACCCTCTTTGATTTCTTCTATTTCTGAGGCAAGAGATTGCAAGTATTACAGAAGTATTTAACAGCATACTCAATTCTCTGTGTGCTGAAGCAAGTGCATTATCTATTCCTGGTGGTCAAAATCCCATTCCTTACAGGCCTTGAGAGACAGGAAATTACCAGCCACAATAAAGGGGAGCTCTCTGCAAGCCTTTGCATTGCCATGTTGGGTTTCCATAAAAGTAATGATCTTTAGAGCACCTGTCTTCAACCTTGTGTACTCATTAATACTAACAATGAAATACATGTTAGAACTTCTGTTAAATTGTGCCTTAATCTTTTTAACTTTGTATTCTTTTTTTTAAAGATTTATTTTTATTATTTTTTCATTGGAAAGGCGGATATACAGAGAGAGGAGAGACAGAGAGGAAGATCTTCCGTCCGATGATTCACTCCCCAAGTGAGCGCAACGGGCCGATACTATGCCGATCCGAAGCCAGGAGCCTCTTCCGGGTCTCCCACGCGGGTGCAGGGTCCCAAAGCTTTGGGCCGTCCTCGACTGCTTTCCCAGGCCACAGGCAGGGAGCTGGAAGGGAAGCGGGGCTGCCGGGATTAGAACCGGCGCCCATATGGGATCCCGGGCGTGCAAGGCGAGGACCTTTAACCACTTGCGCCACCGCGCCGGGCCCTTAACTTTGTATTCTTACATAACTCACAGTCTTAGTCCTCCCATAATCTAGAATATAACAGAAATATGTATGTATTATAGGTAGAAACCAAAGAGATGTTTTCCAAAATTTTAAAGGACAATTAGCTTAAACTGTATGAACTTCCATCGACTTGCAAAGGAAATTACTTGATGGTCATTTTTTAAAGAATAATGTTAAGGATGTATTTACTTCTGCTTGAAAGGCAAATTTACAGAGAGTAGGAGAGAAGGAGAAAGGGGAGATCTGCCATCCATTGGCTCACTGACCAAGTGCTTCCTGTAGCCAGAGGTGAGCCAATCCAAACCAAGAGCCAGTACTTTTCTTCTGTGTCTTCCACGGGGGCGCAAGGGCTCAAGGACCTGACCCATCCTTCAGTGCTCTCCAAGGCTATAGTCAGGGACCTGGATTGGAAGGGGAGCAGATGGGACTTAAACTGGCACCCAAGTGAGATGCTGGTGCTTCAAGCAAAGAATTTACAGATGTGATAGCACTCTTTTATGTTCTAAATAGAGTGTGACATAGCTCCTTATTATACTTAGCATTTCTAATATCAGCACCCATCATAGGATGTCTGATACATCACTTTTAAACTGAACCATTCCAGAGATGTCATTTAATTCCTAACTCTTGTTTTCTCTGAGTGGGTGAGAGAGCTCTTACAAAGCTCTGGCATCCAAAATAATGTTTTAAAACATGGGAAGTATGGCTTTTAAAAATTTTTAAGATTTTAAATGACAGATAAAACTGAATATATTTATCAGGTACAACATGATGTTTTCAAATTTATGTGCATTATGAAAAGGCCAATTTAAAGTAATTAAGTTACTAATTGCCTCACATAGCTTTTTTTAAAATAATGTGTGTGTACAAAGGCCCTGTGCTACAGTCTAGTGGCTAAAGTCCTATTCTGCATACACAGGGATCGCATTTGGGCAGTGGTTCCCATCCCAGCTGCCCCACTGCCTTTTCAGCTCCCTGCTTGTGCCTTGGGAAAGCCGAAGATGATGGCTCATAGCCTTAAGACCCTGTACCTGTGTGGGAGACCCACAAGAAGCTCCTGGTTCCTGGCTTAAGGGTTAGTTAGCTCTGGCCACGGCAGCCACTTAGGGAGTGAACCATCATGTGGAAGATCTTTCTCTCTGTCTCTCTCTCTCTGTAAATCAGAATTTCCAGCAAAAATAAATAACTCTTCAAAAAATTATGCATATATTTAAAATTCTGAAGAGATGGCCCCAGTTTCACCATGTTACAAATGATATAAAAATACATATATTCAAGGGTGCTTAATAATTTGTAACTACTGAGTGATATGTGTAGGAGAAAAAGAATTATTCATTAATTAGATAGTGGTTAACATTAAGAAAATATGCTGCAGTCATATTCGAAACCAAATACTTATAAATAAAACAAAAGCATGCATTTGCATTACACTGAATTTTTAAAAAAGATTTAAAACAGAACATATAAAATTGTAAGACAAATTCATTGCTTAGGTCTCAGTTCATTTATTATTCACCCAATTGATCCGCTCAACATCCATTAGTGATGGAAATCCGGTTTGCCACTCTTTGCCTAGGTATGAAAATCATGACAAGGAAGAAAAAGGGAAAAAAGACAAAAAAAGTTTAGAAAAAGAAAAAGGGAGGAGGAGCTGCTTTTTTATATGGTAAGCAGTGGAAAGAATGCCAAAACATACTGTTAATTAAAATTAAATCGTGGTATATCCCTGTGTATAGGAATTCAAAGAGGGAGAAGCCTATTGTGAGGACTTTCGTACAAAAGTGGGGGATGTGTTTCTAAGGAAGCACCAAGGTTTATTTTTGGTGGAGATGGATATGAGAAGGGGTGATTAGTAGGCAGTAAGTAAGAGAGTAAAGTCACACCCTGATCATCTGTGTTGGAACAGATTAGGGCAAGTCCAACAGTATGAATGTGACAAAAGGATGAATGCTCGGAGTGCAGCTGTCAAGAGCTCAACTGAGCTAGAGAGCTGAGCAGTTGCATATCAAAGTTGCATTAAAACATCAAGTTAAATGAAAAGATCAAGCCTTGCATCACTTGCTGTGATTGTTCGAATAAAAGGAGGTTATCGACAGGGTAGTAGAAGGTTTTGTGCTGCCTTTTGTGACACCTGCATCCCATATGAGAGTCTGAGATGGGTCTGACATACATTTCCCATTCCTACTTTCATTTCTGATGTGACCGCGGGCTAATGTGACTGAAAAGTCTAAAGTGATGCCCTAAGTATTTGAATGTCTAACTCCCTGATCCACCCTCAGCTGTTGTAGGCACCTGAGGAGTAAATCAGCAGATGGAAGAATTCTTTCTCCCCTCCTCCACTGCCAGCCTTTTAAATAAATAGATAAGTAAGTGAATAAAATTTAAAAGCAGTAATAGTTTAAGAGGGGCTGATAGGTCATCCTCTTCCTACAAGTGCAAACATCCCATATGGGCATCAGTTCATGTCCCAGTTATTCCACTTTGCATCCATCTCTCTGCTCATGCCCTGGGAAAGCAGTAGATGTCTCAAGTCCTTGGGCCCTGCACCCGGGTGAAAGACAAAGAAAAAGCTCCTGGCTTCTGGCTTCAGATCACCTCAGCTCTGGCTGCGAAGGACGTTTGGGGAGTGAACCACTGAATGAAGACCTCTCCCTATGTCTCTCCTCTCCCTGTTAAAAAAAAAAAAAAAAAAAAAAAAAAAAAAATGCCCTTCAAATAAAATGTATACATCTTAAAAAAAATTGAAGAGAAAAAAAAGCAATAAGAGCTTAAAAAAGAAAAATGCCATTCCTGCTTTGCTCATTCATTCTTTCCAACAGGAACTAGACACCATTAATGGTCAGATGTGTCAGTGAGAGCACTCTAGTGTAGAACTTCAACCTGTAGACTTCCGACATTGCACAGGGCTAATAGGCACATGGGCCAAAGAAAGAGAAGGGAAGAGCTAGGAATAGGAAATGCTGGGATCTAAGTGAGAGTGGAGGAGAATATCTTCTGGATTATACTCAATTCTCCAAACACAGGAAGGAAGCTCCTGGTTCCTGGCTTCAGCCTGACCCAGCCCTGGCTGTTGTGCTGCATGGGGAATGAATATTTGGATGGAAGAACTCATTTTCTCTGTACCTCTGAAACTGTCTTTCAAATGAATAAGCTAATTTTTTTTTTCCAATTTATTACGTTGCATTATGTGATACAGCTTTTTAGGTACTGGAATTCCCCCCTCTCTTCCCCCAATACTTCCCCCAGGGTAGATTCCTCCACCTTGTTGTGTATCCAGAGTTCAAGTTCAGTTGAGATTCCTTCCCTGCGAGAATAAGCGAAATCTTTAAAAGAATCTTAAAAATAAAATGTTTTAAATGAAAAATAAAAATTCAAATAAATTTTAAAAATATCTAACTATGCTGTCCATGGACATACAAATAATGAAATGTAGTAAAAAGTTATTGATAATGTTCAACTTCAATAAATGGAATTGTGATTAATTTTGATTTATTTAATGAACTGTTAGTATTAAAATTAAAAGTTTTTTTTTCTTTTCTACATAGAAGAAAAACATTCCCCAAATGTTCTATGTACATTAGTACAAAGACCACAGCTTTAAACTTAACAGCTTGCTATGTCACGGTGGACATTTAGCCTAACACCAGTTAAATGTCCCATACCCTTATTCTAATGTGCGATTTGGCCTGGTTTAGATTCTTCATTTCAGCTTCCCGCCATGGCAAACCTTGAGAGTCCATATTGATGACTTACGACCTTGGGTCTCTGACCCTCCTAAAACTGCAGGCATTTGAGGTGTAATCCAGTATGTGAGAGTTCTATTTATCTATCTACTTCTCTCTCTGTATGTCTCTGCCTTTCAAGTTACATAACAGAGAGTCAGCTTATCTTGTGTATTTATATATTAACTTCAGTGATTAGTATAAGATGCAATCATTAACTGTATTGGGAAGGTCTGCAAGTCATGACCGATAGCTATGTGCAAAGGAAACATTTTTCTTCATTGCTAATTAATTTTCTCCAAGTAAAGAATATATATCTATATATACATATAGATATTCAATTATCCATACTACAGATATGAAATATAACCACTAAATTTGTCAAAAACTATCCTGTTATTTAAGAATGTATACTACCATAATTCATAAGCACTATATCAAACAAGGATAGCCAGTGACACTAAGGATGATCTGTTAGTTTGAATGTATAAATAAATAAATACTATGAGTTGGAATGCAATATAGCTGGTAAGATCAACATTAGAAAGTAACAATTGGAAGTTGTAAGGACAGATAAAAATGAGTTTGCAGAATGAAATCCAGTGGGATTTAGAAATTAATTGTTTGTGAAGAAGAGAGTGTGGTAAATAATTATTTTGAGGTTTCAAATACAGATGGTTGTTGCAGTGTTATCTCTATATAACGTGCTTATATAGTTTTCTATGAGACTTAGCTGGTCATGTTTTTATTATTATTCTTATTATTGTGTTTCTCCATGTTGAGTCGATTGGGATTTTAAAGCAATCGATTTCAATCAATAGGCATACAGCAACGAATAATGATACACAAGCAAAATAAATTGGAATCATGGGAAAATATACTTGCCTATTCTACCTATATTTTTGTAATTGTGCTGTGTTGTACAGAGTGAGAAAGCATAGCTGATGCCTGTATCCAACCATTAATCTGTATTAAGCACTACTGTAGCATGACTTTATACTAAAATTATGAATACAAAAGAACTTTGAACAACAATGATGATGAGAAGTTAATATCCTAGCAATTATTGATGACAGAATTGAGATGCAGTCATTTTCCTAGGAATATAAAACCTGTATCTGGAGGTCACAGTGACTCATGCCAAGCCAATGTGATTGCAAGGTCTTCAATAATTCCTGCTGTCTTTCACCATCTAATTCTGAATTGATTTGAGAAATGGCTTTATACGAAGCAAAACTGGGGCCATTTGGCAAAAAGAGACAACTTTTGTGCAGAAGCAGGTACACAGGTCACTTACAGGAAAATACCTGCAAATAATCCAAAATACTTGTAACATTTTTCTTACACATTTAATTCTCCTCTACAGCATTTGGTCATCTAGAGTTGAATGCCAGCTACCTCAATTGTAGAACCTGAGGTTGACCTGGTTCAGTATATTAATTAGAGCAATTCCACATGTTAGACAATAGGTTCAAAAGTAAGCTCACCGGTCCCAGGCACGGTATCCTAGTGGCTAAACTCCTCCCTTGCTCATGCCGGGCTCCCATTTGTGCATTGGTTTTAATCCCAGCAGCCCTGCTTCCTATCAGCTCCCTGCTTGTGACCTGGGAAAGTAGCTGAAGATGGAACGAGGAATTGGAACCCTGCACCCTCGCGGGAGACACTGAAGAAGCTCGGGCTCCTGGCTTCAGATGGACTCAGCTCTAGCCTTTTTGGTCTCTTGGGGAGTGAATCAAAAGAGGGACAGTCTTCCTCTCTGTCTCTTTTCCTCTCTGTATAACTGACTTTCTAATTAAAAGAAAAAAAAAATGTAAACTGACCATGCAAACAGTGTGATGAGACAAACAACGTTCTGGATAATTCTCTACTGATGCTTCTGGCCCTGCAAGATGGCTTAAGCAGCTAAAGTCCTCATCTTTAATGTGCCAGGATCCCATATGGGTGCCGGTTCTAATCCCAATAGCTCCACTTCCCATCCAGCTCCCTGCTTGTGGCCTGGGAAAGCAGTCAAGGACAGCCCAAAGCTTTGGGCTCCTGCACCCATGTGGGAGACCAGGAGGAAATTACTGGAGCCTGGCTTTGGATCAGCTCAGCACCAGCCATTTCAGTCACTTCGGGAGTGAATCATCTGGCAGATTATCTTTTTCTCTGTCTCTTCTCTTTGTATATCTGACTTTGCAATAAAAATAAATAAATCTTTTTTAAAAAGGAAAAAAGGATTTGGCTTTATTGATTTTAATCATGACAGTGGGGCTCTTTTCTGTATCTAGAAAAGATTTATTCATAAATTAATCGTTTTTACATTTACCTTTTTGCTTTAGTAGCATTTATTGAGGATTTCCACTGTTATAAATACAACAGAAAAATTTAAAAAAAAACTGTCAACTTTAAGAATTAAATGTTGGTACCATTTATCAAAATAAAGCATTGAAACAACACAAACAGTAAAATATTCAAAATAGATATTTACACATTTCACTGATTTTAAAAACGATTGATTTTCTTATAAAAGAAAAAATGACATAGAAACAAGTTATTTAAAATATATCAAAGAACCATGTTCAGATAAAAGTGGTGTCATAGTAAAAATTCTTTTAAATATAATTCCATAATTTATAAATATTTGTTACTGTTCTTCTGTCTTTTCAGCAATAACATATGAATGCTCTATATTTTTCAAAGTTTCCATTAGGCCTTGAGTAAATTCCTCTCATGTCATGAAATGTTGAAGATAGCTTAAATTTCACAACTTTCAATGCAGCTATGAGTTTTTTGAAAATTGTCATTTCTGCTATCTTCAGATGACTTCATTAAATAAACGTGTTAGGAACATTGTATGAAAGGTATCATATCCTATTGAGCCATGCAGTATACTTTGCTGCTATAATAGATCGTTATTAAAGGGTTGTGAATCGGGATTGGCATTTGGATTAATAATTAAATTATTGGTTGAAATGTTGACATCCCATAATGCGGGTCCTGTTTTCAAAGACTGGCTTATAGCAGATTCTAGCGCTTCCTGTAAATATGCATTTTTTTAGAAATAGCTGGTGATGACTGAAGTAATTGCATCTCTCTAAATAACTTAGGAGCTGTGTGTTGAATTCTTACTTAGAGAGCTCCAACCAAGCCCAGGCTTAGGCATTGTAGGAATAGGAGAAGTAGGGAACTGAGTAGGATAGCAGCCTTTCTGCTAAGAGAATGAAAGAATAAATGAATGAAAGCTGTAAAAGAATTGGTGATAATGATTCAAACGACACTATTTTAAGAAGGTCTAGAAATTAAAAAGTAATGCTCTTCCCATTAGAGATGCAAATGTAAGCTCTTTTAGGCATAATGTATATCCAAGGGAAACAACAAAATTCACATGAATTCCTCAAGAAAGGAAATTGAAATTTGTACTACTTTCACATTTTCATATGCCAGAATTTTTTGTTGCCAAAATCACTTTACTGTCTGTCTGACCTTAACAAAAATAGATTAGACTAGGGCCCAGCATGGCAGCCTACTAGTTAAAGTACTCGCCTTGGGCCCGGCACGGTGGCACAGTGGTTAAGGTCTTCGCCTTGCATGCCTGGGATCCTATATGGGCACCGGTTCTATCCCGGCAGCCCCGCTTCCCTTCCAGCTCCCTGCCTGTGACCCGGGAAAGCAGTCGAGGAAGGCCCAAGTCTTTGGGACCCTGCACCCACGTGGGAGACCCAGAAGAGGCTCCTGGCTTGGGATCGGCATAGCATTGGCCGTAGCACTCACTTTGGGAGTGAATAATTGGACGGAAGATCTTCCTCTCTGTCTCTCCTCTCTGTATATCCACCTTTCCAATAAAAAAATAATAAAAATAAATCTTTAAAAAAAAAAAGTACTGCTTTACATGCGTTGGGACCCTGAATGGTGCCAGTGTGTCCTAGTTGTTCCACTTCCCATCCAGCTTCCTACTTGTGGCCTGGGAAAGCAGTGGAGGCCAACGTAAGTCCTAGGGACTCTGCATCCACATGGGAGAACCAGAAGAAGCAACTGGCTCTGGGCTTCAGATAGACTCAGCTCCAGCCATTGATGCCACTTGGAGAGTGAGCCAGCAAATGGAAGATCTTGGTCCCTGCCTGTCCTTCTCTCTGTAAGTCTGACTTTCTAATGAAAATGAGCTTTAAAAATATTATATATTGTACATTGTATATTGTGTATACATATCGTATATATGTTACATATTGTATATATATCGTATATATGTATTGTATATTGTATATATATGTGTGTATGTGTATACACAATGTTTAAAATATATATAAGTATATATTATGTATGTGTATATATAGTATATATAAATAATATTTAAATGTATGTAGTATATATACACAAATATATACTTATATATTATATAATATATATTAGGTTAATCAGCATATATACAGGTTTTTATGATATATAAACAATTCAGTGCTAATATTTCTCAGGAATGAGCAGAAAGCATGCCTAATGATGGCCTCCAGTCAATGTGACACATTCCTAGATTCATGTAGATTTAGAGAGGACAGGACATTTACACCTCAGAACGATTCCAATCCAGTATTGTGCCTTGTCTCCAAAACCAGCTATTGTGATTTTTCAAAAGATATGTCCTATTACCTCATTGAATTATTTAGTTGCTAATGCTGAGCCTTCAACACAGAATTCCAGAAAGCATACTGAGATGAATGGTAGGACAACTGTTAAAGCCGGCATTGTCTACCTTTCAAGCCACAAATATGTCATGATACCTTATTATTTTCTTCTGAGGCAATATATTGCAAATATTACACAGCATAGTCAGAAACTAAGTGGTTAATTCCTATGGAAGTGCTATTTTAAAAATAAAATTTAACAGTATGACATAATGGGTACTTAGAAAAGTTATCTGTAAGTTATACTGAATCTCTTAAAAACTAATTAAAAATTAAAATTTAAAAAAGTAAAACCTTTGAAAGACCAGTGAAACAAATAGTTAGTAATAGGAAATTCCCATTAATGTTTTAAGGAATATAACCAGGTTTTAAAATGCAATAATATGCACTTTCATGCGAGATCTTCACCAAAATGAATTAATCTCTAACAGCATAGTTACTTCAAGAAAATTATATAGCACTTTATCTTTCTCCTCAAATTATATTATTTTTAGATCTGCTTTTATCACTACAAAATATTATGGAACCTTCTTAAGCCATTCTTTGATACACTGAAAATAAGAAGAGATGACTAGCTGCCACCACGTGATGGGCAAAACTCAAGCCATTCTGGGCCAGAGGCTGTTTTTATTCTGTTTTGTTTTTCTACCAGCTGTGTGCCATGGCTGAAGGAACTCAGGCTTGGAAGCTTAGGCACCAGTAGTATCAGGTAAAGCCCTTATCCCACTATACAGCCACAATGTGATGACTTCGGAGTGTGGGGCTGCAGGGAATGTGGAGATGGCACAGGTCGGGGTGAGCAGGGACCTGAGGGTTTATGTGCAGTAAGGAATAACTCCGAGGGACTTCCATGGACAAGGCCACTGTACTTGCAGGAATAGATCATGGAACCCACCAGGAGGAGTTGGAACAAGAAATAAGTAATGTGAGGCTGGGACATGATGATCAGTAAGCCAGTAAATTCGGGATGGGGGTAAAACCTGTGGTGGACTATGTGGGCTCACCCATGTGGAAGAGCAATCTGTTGGCAAGTACAAGATCTGTGGCTGTGAATAGGCCTGATAGGGGAGCTAAGGGGACAATCCAGATGGGTTGGGGTTTCCACTGGTGAACATGAGAACCAGAATGGGGGCATTTGGGAGCGGGGCATGGTTGCAGTCTCCCATGGTATAGGTGTGGGCTGGGGCTGGGAAGAACCAGACTAGTCCAGATTCTTGTACCCACTGGCACTCCTGACACTCAGGGTGAATATAGAATCAGCTAGATTTCTGAACCACGTGAGAGCTATGTCCAAGCATAGACCACTTGTGGCTGGGCTACAACATCCAACAGTAAGAGCCAGATAGGGTATGGGCCAGTTAGGCAAGGACATTGTTCCTGCCATGACAAGAGATGGACTAAGTGAACCTGGGCCAAGGACCCACCTGTGTGCACAAGATCTGCCTTACTAGGAGGAAACACAATAGAAGATCTTGAGGAACTCCATTGTCAGGACACAGTCCCTACAGAACTAAAGCAAGGACAGGAGCCCAAACCAGGCAAAGAGACAGTACCTGTCAGCACCATGTACATCATTTCTGGGACAGACCAGCTCCTAGGAGCAACTGGAATATCTGAGAACCAGGAAGGAGTGCAAGAGAGTCCAGGTTAGATCTCAACACCAGCGAGTTTACATTAGGGCCACGATGGGGAATGATGGGGCCAGGCTAGGCTGAAGCCTCCATCAACAGGAGCTGGAACTGGATGCAGGCTAGACTGAACCAAGCCGAAGCACCTACCAGTAGATGCTAAAATGAGATGAGCCATGCTAGTCTGAGGATTGTTGTTGCAGGCCCATGAGCTCAGAGACATGGGGTATGGTGGGGTCCAGATCATCCGGCATAGGCCCTTTGGCCCATCTAAAAGATGAGTGCTGAAGCCATGAACCCCTATGAGGGATTGAGTTGGTTCTAGTTCACCTGGCCCAAGTCTTTAGGCCCACAATGTGGTAGGTGTCAGGTCCTTGAGCACCATGGGAGTGGGAGTTTGGGCAGAGCCTCTATCATCTGACCTGGGTCCTTGAGCTCACCAGTATACTGGGCACTGGACTGTGAACCCCAGGAGCAGGGTGTTCAGCAGGGGCATGATTGCCTGGCCTAGCTCTTTCCACCTGCTTCAAAGGTAGATGCCGGATCCACGAGCCCCAGGACAGGGAGTAGAACAGGACCACTGTTACCTGATCTGGGTACTTGAGCCCACCTTGCAGTGGTTTCCTGGACCCTAAGCTCCAAGGGTTCTTGAGCTAGCTTGCACAGTGGGTTCCTGGTCCATGAGGCCCAGGGGTAGGGGGCCCTAACAGAGCCCAAGTCATCCGTCCAAGAAGTTTTGGCACACCCACAAAGTGAGTGCTGGATCTGTGAGACCCTGAAGTGCCGGGTGCAGAGGGGTCTGGGTTGCCTGGCCCAGGTCTCTGGGCCTTTCTGCTCAGTGAGTGTCGAACCCTTAAGTCCTGGAAGTAAGTAGTCCATCAGGTCCCAGACTGTCTGGCCCGGGTCCTTGGGCCCACCTGCAAGGTATATGCTGGGTCCATGAACCCCAGCAAGGTCCAGGTCACCTGACCCAGGTCCTTAGACCCACTTGTGACAACTGGTCACCGTGAGAGCAAAGGATGTAGTGGTGGAAGGCAGGCCTTGGTACACATAGGGGATATGGTATTCCATTGGGGCTTGCAGAGAACATCTGGTGCCATAATAGAGAATGGAGAACAGAACATGCTGGACAACTACCCCAGCCAAACGATGACAGCAAATATTTCGTCAAATGGATATATGAAGGTCAACTGTACCAGCCAATGGACCTTGAAGTGGTTTCCTTACTCATAGATGAACAGGATTCCAGCATTCTCACATCTACCTGGAAAGAACCCTGAGAGTACGCATCACATCAGAATCCAGTGTTGATATCGGGTGGCTATTCCAATCCCTGGACACTAGGGTATTTGGGAGGCTAGGTACAGCTTCTCCGCATATCTCCCCTCTTCCCACAGAAAAGGGAAGAAGAAATAGAAAGTGTAGAGACAATGATCAAACCCACTTTTTCCTAACTTTGGATCCTTCCCACCCTGATCAACAAACATCATCCAAAGTAGAAAGAAAAAAAGCAAGAGATGACTAATTTCTTCTATTACTTATTGATAGCTGTATTTTAGATTGTTACATTTTGTTCATCAGCATATGCTGTATGGAGGTAGTGCTTAAAGATTTAACTTTAGCTGGATCAATTGCTACTCTTTTTCTTATTTAGTGTGCCTTTTCAGAATTTGCCTCCCTGTGGAGAATATAATTTAATGTGTTTAGTAATAAGAAGGAAATTTCCACATAATATCTTAAATTTCATATAACTGAAGCCCACTCTTGTATGTACCAAATAAATGACTTTTACATGGTCACGCCAGAACTAATGGACTCTAAGTCTGTGTTTTCCGTACTTGTGAAAGACCCTTTGTTTAGGGTGCAGGCAGAAATTTGGACCAAGAAAAAGTCCCAAACCATGTACAGATTTCACAAGGGAAGTAATGTTCTCAATTCATTTCACACTAATTTGGTGAAAACACTCATGTGAAGGAGGTGGGAAATGCAGAAGAAAAATTTCAGAAACATTGTGAAAAGTAACAAGTAATCAAAGTGTATAGTGGTAGTAAGGATTAAATGAGATGAGGTGAAAATGAAGATCATAGAATATAGTGATAATAACATAGTAATAATAATAATGAAGCTACAGCTTTTGATGCAAGAATAGGTTGTGATTCAGCTCTCTGTTAGTGATCCTTGGAAAGTAGCGGAAGATGGCCCAGATACCTTGGCTGCTGCCATTCGTGCAGGAGACCTGGTTGGAATTCTAAGAATCTGGTTTCCATTTGGCCCAGCCCCAGCTGCCAGAGAGCAATTTGAAGAGTGAACCAGAGGATGGAAGACCTCAGTTTCTTTCTGTCTTTTCCGTTCTCTGATTTCACCTTTCAAGTAAGTCATTTAAAAATATATAAAAATTGAAAAAAAATTACATTCCCCAGTTGTAGGGACTAGCTAGATTTTCTTTTACCTAGATAGGCAATTTCTGCACTATTTAGAGGAAAGCAGCCAATAGCTGGTGAGCCTTTTGAGTCTGGTTAACGCAAAATTTATGTTAACTGTATCAGTGTAACAGCACATCTGCCTATAGTTAGTTAAATAGATCTATGTAGATACATATAGATATGCATCTATAGATTTACATATATGCATACACACACACACACACACACACACACACACACACACACACACGTGGGGAAGATGGGGAATACGTGCCAGAACACACCAGATTTCCCAGGAAAAGTGATCTTGGATTTGTTGAATTGTGAGTAGCTAGAACATGTTTGACAAGGAAGGAATGACTCCTGGGGGCTTGACAGATCAGGCCACTGCACTTGCAGATAGGTAAGGGAGCTCATTTAGGATGGCATTGGGGTGGGAAACTGGAGGGTGTGTCTCGATCAGGCCAAGGCACCCATCCATAACACAGACTTGACTTGGGTTAAATAGCATTGTCTGTTACCTTCCACTGGTTTGTGTGAGATCTGATGGTAATAATGGGCCAACAGGAACTCACCTGACACTTGCAGGAGCTGGGGCTGGACCAGGCATAGCAGAAGCATGCATTGGCTGGGAGCGGGCCCAGTAGAGAAACTTGAGGACCTCCCCTACTACACCACAGCCTCTGCTGGTGAATGTGAAAGCCAGGGCTTTGAACAGGCCAGGCTGGGTTGCAGTACCTGATGGTATATGTGTGGGTTTGGTCTAAGGTGGCTTAGCCTGGGTTAGCATGAGCTTGCATAAGTGAGAACCAGGAAGGGGTGTATAACAAATCAGATTGGACCTTACCTGCCAGGGACCACAACAACAAATAATGACTGGTGCTGAGAGTGGGTCAGAATGGACTAGGCTGCTGTACCTGACTGTGAGAGATGGGGCTGGAGAAGGGCTAGCTGTGTCAGACTCCTGCATCCATTGGTACAAAAGAAAGCCAACTGGTAAGGGCCTGCACTGGGAGAGAGTCATGTCAGGCTTGACTGAATTTCTCTCTAGCAGCCAAATCATTTGGCGCTGAGAGTGGCCCTGAAAGGGGAGCTGGGGTCACTCCCCTGCTGGACTGCAGTACCTGCTCTTCTAGTGAACATGAGAGTCAGTGCCGGAGCAGGCTAGGCTGAACACAGTGGCAGCACCTGTTGGCGTACATGTGAGCAAGGTCTGAGGATAGAATAGCCTGAGCTAAGCCACAGCACCCATGGGCGTATATGAGAGGTGGATGGGGCATAGGACAGACTGGGTTAGGTTGCAGGAAATGCTGGCATGCACAAAAATCAGGGTTGCGCCAGGCCTGGTGGGGTACATGGGAATCAGCTTAATCAATCTGTGGCACCCACTAGTGTATGTATCAGGACCAAGTTTCTGGTGAACTGGTCTGGACTAGGCCATAGACCTATTGGTTCACATGAGAGATGGGGTTGGACTATTATCTGATCAGGCAACTACATCCATTTGTATATTCACTGGCTGGTACAGCTGATGGACAAAAACTCAGACCCTGTACTAGCTGGTGCACACAATAGCCTAACCTGAGGTCACCCTATGCAAGGTTTCTTGGGATTCTCTCCAGTAAGATTGCTGCACTCAAACCCAGACCACAGGGAATATCACAATATATGTGGTTCAACCTAGGAGTGCATATATTGATAACAGATATCCCCAATCTGCTGATGCCTGCATGGTAGTTATTTGCAGTTTAATATTCTGAAGATTCTAAAAGAATCTGTGTCTATCCCCACTGAGCACCCAATATTCTTTTTTTTTAAAGATTTATTTTTATTATTTTTTATTGGAAAGGCAGATATACAGAGAGGAGAGACAGAGAGGAAGATCTGCCATCCGATGATTCACTCCCCAAGTGAGCGCAATGGCCGATACTATGCCAATCCCAAGCCAGGAGCCTCTTCTGGGTCTCCGACGCGGGTGCAGGGTCCCAAAGCTTTGGGCCTTCCTCGACTGCTTTCCCGGGCCGCAGGCAGGGAGCTGGAAGGGAAGCGGGGCTGCTGGGATAGAACCGGTGCCCATATGGGATCCCGGGAGTGCAAGGCGAGGACCTTAACCACTGCGCCACCGCGCCGGGCCCCCAATATTCTTTAGATGAAGTTTTTTACAAGGTATCAAGAAGTCAACAACTTACAATGAAACTAGAAAAGGTAAATTCAATATAAAACATACTGTTTGTGGAAAAAATATATTTATAATGAATTTTTTAAATAGTTTAGATCATTAAACATTACAGAATTCATGTACTTCCATCACCTACACAGGCTTTCTCCTACTCTCCTCTAACTTATTTTTTCTTTGCTTTGATAGCCTGTCAACAAAAAGGCATACATGTGATAAATACTATTATTTATGTTACAAGCTGTTCATATTTCCTTTCATTTCTTAAACTGTTTAGTTTGGAAATTGTATTAAGTATAGACATTAGAATGTTAGGATATCTAAATGAGAAATTAGTCTAACTTTTGCATTTTTTTTTGTTTATATTTTCGGAGGGTTTGTGGCCCAAAGGTGTTAGTAAAGCTGAGACCTCTCTCCTATTTCTTGAAGTTGTAAAAAGAAATAACTTGTACAAAATGAGTTGAAGTGATAAGAAAGAATGATTTTCAGCTGACTTTTAAACTCTCTCAGCCTGTTCAGCTGAAATCATTATGATTCTATTAGTGAGCAAAAAGTCAGTAGGGAGAAACATTGCTAGGATGCTGTTGAAATCTTTCTCTAGATTTGAGAACATATTATTCCATTTTTTCTTAAAGATATACTTATTTATTTAAAATCAGAGTTTCGGAGAGAAGGATCCCAAAGAGAGATCTGCCATCCTCTAGTTCACTTTCGGCAGTGGCCACATGGTCCAGGGCAGAGACAGCTGAAGCCAGTAGCTAAAAGCTTTCTCTGAGTCTCCCATGTGAGTACCAGGGGCCTAAAAATGTGATTGCCGCCCTCTGATATTTCCAGAGCCTTAGCAGGAATCTAGATTACATGTGGAGTACCACTGTCCTTGAAAATATATTATTTCTTCAAATAAATGCCAAATAAGTTTTAGCTTTTTAATGTCTCACTGACTGTGTGAAAGTAGCATTCAGGAAGCATCTCTTATACAAATAATACATTGTAAGGAAATGTGAATCCTCTGAGTAAGCTTATAAAAAAATGAGAGAGAGAGAGAGAAGTTATTAAGAGAAAAAATGTGTTTGAGAATGTGAAATAAATACATACTACCATTTATTATGTAATTATTATACATTAATTTATATTATTTGCACAATATATTATACATTAATAGTTTGACATGTGCAGTTGGGTGAATTAAAAAATATGATTACATTATGAATATAATGAATAACTTGAATTGTAAAGCTATATATTATTGAAACACATTTTAGGGGCTGGCACAATAGCTGAACTGGCTAATCATGTATCTCCAAGCACCAGCATCCTATATGGGCATGGGCTCATGTATTGGATGTTCCACTTCACATCAGTTCCCTGCTTGTGGCCTGGGAAAGAAGTGAAGAACAGCCCAATTCCTTGGGACCCTGCACTCTATGGGATACCCTGGGGAAGTGCTGGCTTCTGGTTTCAGATCAGCTCAGCTCCAGCTGATGCAGCCATTGTGGAGTGAACCAGAGGATGAAAGATCTTTCTCTGTCTCATTCTCTCTATAGATCTGCCTTTCCAGTGCAATAAATAAATCTTAGTAAAACAATTACTTTCATGCAGTCGTGACATGCAACTCTATCATTTCATTTAAAGCTCCCAAATTAAATGTCAAAATTACTCTCTGTAAAAGAGACGAATCAACGATAACTTTTCCTTTAACTTGGTATGTTAAATGAGAAAAATCCATCTCAGAATACAGAATGAGGATAAGATTATACAATAACATTGGGCTTGGAATAAAAATAATTGTGGTTATAATCAAGGTAAGTGCTTCAGGGTTTTTAATGCCAGTCTAAAATGAAGGGATGCACTATCATTAAAAGCACAAGACACGTGACTACTGAGGCTGAAATGAGCACTGTATTCCTCTTAACATCTTTATTGCACAAAATGATACTGTAGTGTTGCTTTTTGCCAAGTGTAAACATTGTGAAATAAAATTGAATGCTGCTGCTAATATTGCTGAATCAACACATTATGAAATTTTAAGGCATTTATGCGAATATTCTGAATATAAAGGACAAATTGCTCAATAAAGTTACTTACTACTCTCTAGCCAACTAACACTCCTCAGCAAATATTATACATTGAAAGAGGAAAGTTGAATATTTTAGCATTCAACACTGAATGGAATAAGAGTTGAATATATTTGAGTTCTAAAAGTGTCCTTCGTGGGTCTTTTTTTTTGATATTTTAATACAACTTCATCTATTTAATATTAAGGGAAATAATAAAATATTAGAAAATAATTTTCCTTTTGAACACTAAGCCATTTGCAAGAAGCTTGATATATCATCCTAAATACTCTAGAACTTATTGTCTGTTTTATCAGTTGTTTAAAAAAATGCATTAGCAAATATTTCTATATTATTTGAAATCCACAAAAGATAGAGATATCCTTATTGCTGTATCTACATCATAAGGAAAAAAATTAGAGGTTAATTTAATTCCATAATTTTTATTTTACTTCTTCCTGGAATCTTTTAGCAGCAAGAGAAAAATCACCCTCTTAGGGGCCAGCTTGTGGAAAACTAAGGAAAGTCGCTGTGTACAGCACTGGCATCACACATGGGCACTGATTCAAGTTCCAGCTGCTCAACTTCAAATCCATTTCCCTGATAATGGCTTTGGGAAAGCAATGAAACACAGCCCAAGTGCTTGTGTCACTGATGAAATATCTGGGAGACAGAACACAAGCTCCTGGTTTTCGATTTCCGCCTGGCCCAGCCCCGACCATTGAATCGGGCAGTGAATCAGTGGTTGGAAGAACTCTACCTTGGTTTTTACTTTTCTCTCTAACTCTTTAAAATAAATTATATATACATATGTATTTATATATAATATATTAACATATATGCATATATAAGTAATATATATATTACAGATAAATAAGTAAATCTCTTTTAAAAAGCAAGGAAAGACAGAAATTTATTTACTGCATATCTCTCAGAAATTTTGAGGGAAGAGATAAGCTGTTTGATAATTGTACAATGATTGCTAGTGTTCCCATTATTTAAAAGTTTTTTTGAAGACTCAGGGAATGAGAGACTGACCAAAATATAGTTTTCTTCTCTTAGCAGCAGCTTAGGGCCTGGAAATAGAACCACAAACTCCATCCAGATCTCTTAAATTTGGTGGTAGAATACTGACTCCTTTAACAATTGCTGTTGACTCTCTGAATCTTTATTAGCAGGAATATGGAATCAGAAGCAAGCTACATACGTAGATGCCCCTCAATGGAATGCTCGTGCCCTAACTGTCATCTTAACCTGCAGGTCAAGAACTCGCTTCTTTATTCTTTAAGAGCTTAAACAATAGCATCAATCATTTCCCCTTAGCTGTTTCCTTTAAGTGATTATTTGTGATTTGGAACTGGAAATAACTCACTTTTTTTTTTCTTACAGTGACACCATTTCTATTGTTTTTGCAAGTTTTACAAGTGATGTCACCTCAATACTTCCCAATGCACCTTTTCAGTCTATGCCAAGATGAATTTTTAAGCTTAGAAAAAATAATTGAATATTGATATTCATTCCAATTTATTTATTTTTACCTGTTTGAGAGCGGTAGGGAAGAGCAGCCACCAGGTGCCAATAATAGTTTGAACTGAACAAGGCCAAAGCTGGGAGGCAGGGACACAATACATAACTTCCAGACAGGTGTCAGGGACCCAAATATGTGAGCTACAATCTGCTGCCTCTGAAGGTGAGCAGTAACAAGAAGCTAGAATTTGGACCACAGCCAGAGCCTAAGTCCAGTCATTCCTGTAAGGCATGCAAGCGTATCAAGCAGTTTGCTTCCTTATTTATTTGTTTGCTTATTTATTTATAATGTTTACATAGTTGATTATGGTGGGAATGGTTGAGGATTATGGGAAAGTCAGTGAGAACATTGTCTCCAAATTTTCTTTTTCTTCTTCCTGTATCCAGGTGTAGGAGAGGGGTAGGGGAGAGTCACACCCAGCTTCCCAACCACTTCGGTACGTGGAGTTGGAGATCAGTCAAATGATATCATCCCAAGGTCCCCAATATGGAGCATGCTCTAAGGATTCTGTTCAAGTTGCTTTGGTAATTCTGAATTTCTATTAATCTTGCCAATCCAAGGATAAGGAAATCCCTCCAGGGTACATTGACTGACATAGTCCACCCCAGAGTCTCCATTCTCCCGGATATTTGCCATCAACACTTGGGGTAGTTGACCAATTTGTTCTGCCCCCTTCCTCTTCTATGGTGCCAGATGTCATCTGAAGGCCCCAATGACTGCCATATTCTCAATACTCATCTGACTTCTCCAAGACACTGAAGAACCCCAGTTCTGACATGCACTCCACGGTCAGACCACAGATTCTGCAATTCTTTCCATGGTTGAAATTCTGAGTCCAGCAGTTCATTTGGGACCACCAAGAGACCTTGTCTGAAGTGATCCCAGATATGACTCATGTGTGCTTGCGGGACAGGGTACTGCTTTGTCTGTTACCCACATCTCCCTATGTACACATTGGTAGCTCCAGTTGCTTGGTTAGTTCTGACTCCAGCCCCATCTCTTATGCAAACCAATGGATTCTGTAGTCCATTCCAGCTATACTCAGCTCACATTTGGCCCTTATGTACACCAGTGGAAGCTATAGCTTGGTGGGAGCTACCCATAATAATCCATAGTAGACCCACCCCCAGCTATGGTTTCTGTGATTGCTAATATGTGCAGCATACTGGTCCAGTCTTTCTCACATCCCATTCAACTATTGCACACATTGAAGGATGGTTAAGCCTAGCTCAACTCAACTGACCCCACTAGCCAGCCACACTGATGCCAGATTGTGCCACCACCTGTCTAGCCAGGCCCACCACCAGCCTTAATTTTCATTTTCACCAGAGGGAGCTGCAACTCAAGAGGTACCCACAGTTTCCCCATTGTGCCAACTCCCAGTCCAGGATCTTACACTCTCTAGCTGATTCTGCAGTCCAGCTTGACATGATTTGCCCCAAAGACACAGCACTAGCCACCTGATGCTACAGCAAATCCTGACCAGCTGGTTCTTACTCTGGGCTATATATGCACTAGTGAGCACAATCAGCCCAGCCTGGCTCTTCCCCAACGCAGTTCATATGTAGGCCAACAGGTATTGTAGCCAGGCCTGGATTATTTGCTCCTGATCCCAGCTCACACTCTTGCTGATGGGAGTAGTGGCCTAGTAGTGGAGTCCACACACTCCACTAACAGCCTCACACCCGTACACCAGGTGTCACATGTGCTAGTGGGTGCTGTGGCACATTGTGGCATAGCCTGCATCCCATAAACATTTGCCAGTAGATGCTACAGGCTGACCCACCCCAGCCAGCACCCAGTCCCAGCCCTAATGTGAACTGCCTGGTGTTATGGCCTGACTCAGCTTGTCCTTCACCGCATCCTGGTTCTTATATCTGCCAGTAGTACTAGGAACTGTCCCAGACTGGTCTGCCCCCAGACCTGACCCAGATGTATTCCAGTATGCACTATAACCTGCCCTGGTATGAGCTGCTCCCAATCTTGATTCTTGTGCTTTTCTATAGGGATTGCATGCTGATAGAGGAGTTCCCTAACATCCTCTATCTGGTCTCCTCCCAGTGGCAGATCTCACACATACTGATGGGTCCTTCACCCAGACTAAGTCCTCCTTTTGTCCTGGCAGGAACAGTATCCTTGCAGGACCATACTATTTCTGGCTCTTACTATTAGATGTTGCAACCCAGCCACACCTGCTCCAAGCCTAGATATAGCTCTCACGTAGTTCAGAGTTGTACTGAGACCTAACCTAGCCCATGATACACTGTCTCTAACTCTCACAAGCACCAATAGATGCTGAGGTCTAGCCCAGTCTGGTACACCCCAGATCCTGCACGCAGCCACGCTAAGGGTCACTGAAGGCAAGTCCAGCTCAGACAATGCCCCATTCCTGCTCTCCTGCTCACCCGTTAGAAACACAACCCAGCCTGGACAAACCCTTAACTTCTCAGCCAGCTCTGTTCCTAGCCACAGATCTTGCATGTGCCAGTGGTTGATCTTACCTGGCAAAATCCATCGCCCATTTTGGTCTTTGTCTTGGGATGCTGCATTTTGGTCTACCTTGGCCTACCCCCATCCCAACTCTCGCTGGCAGATGTTGCAGCCTAGCCCTGCCCAATCTGCTCCCATTACTTTTGCTCCTCTGATCCACACTCCCAAAAAACAGCCAACAGTTAGGGTGGACCAGGTAACAGGGTCAAGGAACTTCATTAGGTTCCCCACATGAGTGATGGAAACCAAGCCCTTTGGCTAACATTCTGTGTATTTCCCAGGACATTAGTTGAGAGCTGAAGCAGCCAAAGTCCCAAAAAAGTGCTACTTGAGGACACCTGTGACACAAGTGGTGACTTTATCTGCTATACATTGGTGGTACCTCAAATCTATCCTACTAATTTTTTTTGTAAAAGTTACTTTCTTTGCATTTTGGGGGGCATGTATGAATAGCTTATAAACCAATTAAATCCTCTTCTCAGATATTCATAATCTGCACACTTCCTTTGTCAATAGCCACTCCTGTGAAGTTATCCTGCTTTTAACTTGATTTTCCTGTGATATAAATGTTCACAATTTTATATTCATATCCACATTTTTATTGCTTCTTTATGAAATGTTGTTCTGAATAAGAATGATTATTAAATTTTATTTAGTGCACATGTACAAAACATTATTCTAATTTTTAAATAATGGCAATACAAGAAAATATCTGTAAGACTTAGGAATATGCTTAGAAACCCACTGTCTTTAATGTTTACAATATTAATTTATGGATATTTTATTTCAGTGAATATTTGTGAAATTTTAGAAGAAACCTCTCATTTCCCTACAGAAAAATAAAGCAAAGAAAGCAATAGAGAAATTTTATGAAAATAGAAATAACAATAGGGAAATACATACACAAAATGTGGAACATCAGGGGTGATTTGTAAGTGTCACTCACAAAATCTTGTCAGAATGTTTGTCCACAATGAAGCAACAACTCTGAGTAGTGGGGTGTTTGAGAGGTGATGAGTCATGAAGGCTTTGCTCCTTGGAATGCAGCATTGCCAACATGAGAGCAGACCTGTAGAAACAAGCTCTCTCTAGATAACTCACTCTGCCTGACCTTTGGATGCCCTCTGTCATGTGATGATGCAGAATAAAGGCTTTCTTTCTGGGCTCAACAAGTACCAGTGCCTTGCTCTTGGAATTCACAGCCTTTAGAGCTAGGAACTGAATATGCCTCTATTCTTTTTGCAGTTGTAAGTGAAATATGACACAATATTAATAAAAATTAAAGGACAATTCAAAAGTAAAGCTAAAAATCTATGAGTTCAATACACTGAGACTTAGGTCAGTTTTCAAAAATTTGCTCTCTCACCAAGCAGTTGTCATTGGAAGGGTGAAATAAAGGAAGTACTTGAATGGCTAGTTGATAATGTTAGCAAAAAATATATATCTGTGCTTGCCCTTTGAGAAACAATCTTCTGAAAGTTTAATCTTTAAAAAGAAAATATGCAAATACAGATTTAGAACATTTAGGAAACAAATGTGTGAGGATAAAATGATATTCCATTTTGGTAATTAAAGATCATTTATATTGCAAAATCTCACAGATATTATCAGACAAGTAAGACCATCGGTAATAATAATCTCATCAAACTTACATAAATGACACCAGCACAAAAAATATATGAAACATCATTATTCAGAGAAATTAAAACAAAGTAATCACCCTTGACAATTAATACATATCTATATTTTAACTCTTTATCAACATTTCATTGTACATAGTTTATTTTCAAACAAATATATAATAAAATATTTACAGTGGTGATCTCCATGTCTGCATATGTGACTTTTTAAAGATTTATTTATTTTTATTAAAAATACAGATTTACAGAGAGAAGGAGAGATTAAAAAAAAGGAGATCTTCCATCTCCTGTTTTACTTCCCAAAAGGCCACAATGGCCAGAGCTGACCTGATCTGAAGCCAGGAGCGAGGAGCCTCATCTGATCTCCAATGTACCTGCTTTGGTCCATCGTCCACTAGTTTCCCAGGCCATAAGCGGGAAGCTGGATGAGAATTGGAGCAGTCAGGACATGAACCAGCACCCATAATGGATCCTGGTGTTTGCAAGGCAGAACAAATGTGCCAGAATGTATTTTTCGAGAAAAAGGAAAGAAGAAAAATGATATGCTTTATTTCAGAAGCTACCATAATAGCTACCAGAGAAATTGTGATGCATATTCTGGGTGACTAAACATTAAAGATTTATCCTTCTGATTTTCAAAATACTTAACATTTTAAAAGGAAAGCAAATTAATCTGACTAATGCAAATTGTATCATATTAGAGACTTATAATTTGTTCTAATCAAATCAGCAATTACTTTAGTACAGGCTATATATGATTGATATGTATGTTAAATACTTTATTGTTGAATTTATTTTCAGGAATTCAAGATCAAACTTACTTCTCCTAACGTACCTCTGGCAAATACCCTTTCTGCTTTATCAGAAATTAACCAACATAAATTGGAAGTTCAATTAGGAAACGAAAGGTAGTATCAAATGCTAGGACAAAGAAATAAGATCAAGAATAAATCTATAGTGTTATTTTGATCATTTTATGAATAACATCTTATATAAAGTAGCCAAAGCTTCAAACTGTAGCATTTTTCAACATAACTGAAACAGTAGAGATATACACAAAAATTATATGAAAAATATACTATGTATATGCAATGCTATCTTGGAGGTTCTCCATGTAACCCTGAGAAATATATCCTAAGAGTGATTGAGAATGTTGTCTTAAAATTAGTAAATATTTAGGATTCTGAATCACATAGGTAACAATCAGATTTACAGAGAGAAAGAGAGGCAAAGAGAAGATACTCGATCTGTTGATTTACTGTCCAAGTGGCCCCGAGGCCAGAACTGAGCTGATCTGAAGCCAGGAGTGTCTTCTGGGTCTCCCAAGTAGGTGCAATGTCCCAAGGCTTTGGCCATCTTTGACTGCTTTTCCAGGCCACAAGCATGGAACTGAATGGCAAATGAGACTGCTGGGATTAGAACTGGTGCCCATATGGGACCCCAAAGGCATGCAAAACGAGGACCTTAGCCACTAGGTTATCATCCATGGCCCACAAAATTAGACTTTTATCTTTATTTTCCATATATCTGAAAATAAGAAGTTTGACTCAATGAACAGCAGTGACTTCAATGATTTGTGCTTTACAAGCAATCATCTAATAAATGCCTGAATCCACCACAGTAAATCTTCCAAAAAGAGGTTTTCTAGAGTAAAATACATAAACTTGACAGATTACTTAGGTGGGAAAAGTAAGGTCTCATTTTACTAAGGCTGGAGATGATTTTTAAAAGAGCAATCAAGCCATGATGTATGCTTAGGGATGTATTTCATCACTGAAAATGAATGACTTCTCCGGAAAAAAGCACTGTCAAAATCAGAATCCTCACAAAAATCATTATAAACACCTGTTCATATTCTGAAGCTATGTATATTATGATTATTGAAGGGAAAACAAAGCTTGACAAAATCTTACAAGTATCTCAAAAACAAGAAGTGATTGAAGGGTGCATAGAACCTGCACACAAAGATTTTGAGATGAATCTTTCCAAGTAAAAAGTAGGTGAAATTGGAGAACATCTTTGAAAACCATTTAGGGTATACACTTCTTCGGAAGTAAGAAGTACGAAATATGCTAAGATACTGGGTTGAGCAAATGAACAAGCCATTGTCCATTAAGAAGACTGTTGGCAAAGATGAACAAATAATTTTCACATTTCAATTAGTCTAGCATAAATTTAGCACAAGCAGCCATTTTTTTCAGTGGATAATAATCTTGTTTAGATAGAATTTAACAAAACAGACGAATGTTACTTGTCCAGTTGTTCCCATGAGTTAACCCAACTTACCTCAAGTTTTAGGACAAAACCTTGAAGTACATATAGTAATGTGATCTTCAAAGTTTGTCAAGGTTTATTTAGTTCATGCTTTAAGGTTGAGCAAATAGAGGACATATTCTTTCTAATGTAAAATTCCTGGAGAAAACTAGAGGTTGAATAGCACTGGATGATTATTTTCTTTTCTGGTATCCTAAAGCTGCAGGAAGAAATCAGCATCTCCTGTTTCATGTTTGAATTTGGAAGGAACTTAAAGAGATAGTGATTCCTGATCAAATACCATTCCTACATTTAATTACATGTGGAAAAAACTAACTGGTAAATTTTCTTTGAAAATTATGTTTTACAGTTGTGATATGAAACTAAAAATTTGAGAATGTATCAAGTGAAATTTCTTGAACTAGTAGGATAAACAAAACATAGCTATGTAAAAAATGTAAGTATAAAAGAGAAAAAAAGTTGAAAGCAGAAGCATACTCAAAGATTTAATCCAATGTTAAGTAAAGTTTCATTGATTTTTAGGCTTATTTTTAAGTATGACTCCCCACTTTTGTCCTATAAAATATTAGAAATATTTCTGTAGCTACAAAATATTAAATCTTATATTTTTAAGTCTTTGTGCTTTATTCCTAATGGATATTTTCATTTTAGACCTTAGGATAATTATTTTAGGCTGATTTTTGTATTTCCACTGTCACATAGATAAATAACTTTGCATTTATATATAAATAATCTCAAAATAGTATTTAAATACCATAAATATGCAAATATTCCTTTATGATTTTGCGTGACCATTTTTAAGGTTAATTAATTTATTTGAAAGTTATAGAGAGAAGAGAAAGAGAGGTCTTGCTTTTTCTAATTCACTCATCAAATGGCTACAACAGCCAGGGCTGGGTCAATGGACCAAGGAACTTCTAGGTCTGCCACCTGGGCAGCAGAGTCCCAAACATACAGGCCATGTCCCACTGCTCTTACCAAGCCACAAGTAGGTCACTGGACTGGAAATGTGCGGCTGGGACGAAATCTGGCACCCATGTGGGCTGTCCATATTGCAGACAGTGGTTTTACCCCCTATGTCAAAACACTGACCACATTGAAATGGACATTTAGCCTACCTGTTGTGTTTTCTGTACTTTGCTTAGAAGTTTCTAGGTTTGATTGCCAGTTCTAGCTCTTGACTCCAGTTTTCTGCTAACACAGATATTGCAAGGGAAGAGAGACAGTTCAAGGAGGTCATCAGTTTTTCTCAGCCACATAGAAAATGTGAGTTGTGCCGCTTGTTTCCCTGCTTCAGACCAGGCATTTGAGGTGTAAACCAGCAAAAGGAAAATTCTCTTGGACTCTCTTTCTCCCCATCTTTCTCATTTTCACCCTGATAATTTAATAAGTAAAACAAAAACTCCATACATTTAGTAATAATGGCTCCTCAGAAATGTCATATAATCTTTCTGAGCATAGTATAGAAAATATAATTCGGTTTTGCAAGTCCAAAATACATACTTTGTGTTTCCTTTTAGAAAACATCTTAATTAGAGAACTTGAAAATATGGATTAAATGCCATTGCAATCAATGTGCTAATAATTTGAGATTCATGTGTTTTCCTGCAATTACACTGAGTTTAATATACAATTCATATAGTTTTTGGTTTACAAGTTGATTGATCAAATGATTTCCAATTTAGCCTGCATGCAGAGCTTACCAGTTTTTACTCTATCTTTACAATAAACAAAGCACTGAACAAACAGCTTTGGTTAGATTTGTAAGAAAATTAAGATCATTGTACTGGAAATACAAGACAGTCAATTATAGAAAATCACAACTTAGCAGATCAGAAACTCATGAGTTGACACCTTCATAGGAACTACACTAGTGTTGGAAAAGCTAATCAATGTAATTGATAAATTTCTGGAGGCTCAGTGCGAATTAGTCTGAGAGTTAAAACTGAAAGCAGACCATTTACAAAGCAGGCTGTCATACTTCAGTGGATTTTACCACCAGAATATTCCCTGGATCACTTCAGAGACTATCAGGGAAAAAAAATCAATTTGTGCCTCAGGGAACAACAAGGAAAGATAACCATGTTCGAAATATACTAGAGGATTCTGTTCTTAACAAGGTATGACCTCAGGATAGGCAATTTTTCTATAGCCTAACCATCTTCAGCTATATGAGCTTAACTTACCTGGAGGAAAGTATCCAACTCTAACACCTTCTAAAATCCTGTTATTCTCAAATGTGGAGAAGCACTTGTGCAGTTCATAGATCATGCTCACAGGACCACAAAAAGAATGAGATCGCACTACAGCATTATAGAATTCTTTCCTTCCATTTTTACCGTCATATCTCTTGCAGCCTGCAAACTGAACTTCTTGTTTAGTGTATCACATTCACATTTTAGGAAATGATGACAAATGTTTCAGAAGGCAACAGAATCAAACGAGGACAAGACTGGTGGAGGTGGCAGGAGGGAGGAGGAGATATTGGAATCAGACAAGAAACATGAAAACAAATATAATTAATATCCTAAGGAATTTAAAAAGAAATAAAGGCAAGATGCAAAAACAAATAGATAATACAATTAAAGAGAGAGATTATTAAAAACTAAAAAAAAAAAAGACATGATAGATCAAAACACACTTATAAATAAATGTAATAAAAATGCCTTTGAGGGCTTATCAGTGGGCTGGACAAGCTGTAAGTGAAAAACCATCTCTTAGTGTGAAGCCATCATCACAGATATGTCCACAACATGAAAAAGAAAAAGTCTGAAAAAAAGGTTGCAGTATAAGCAATAACTTCGGAACAACTATAAAAGATGTAACATAATTCATGATGAATATGCTGAAGGCAAAAAAGACCAGAACAGAGGCAATCCTGACCAATAAGGTCCCCATCAATTACCAACCTGAAATACATGCTTCAGCAGTATTTGAGACAAAACTTAATCAAAGCTTATCATATTCAAATTCCAGAATCAGAGATAAAATACAAAATCTTTATATAAGACAGAAGAAAATACCTCTCAGATACAAAGCAGCAAAGATACGAATTTCATTTGACTTTCCAGAGGCCTTGCAGGCAAGAGGAGAGTAAAGTTAAAGTACAGTTGTTGAGAGAAAAATTCAGCAAACTAGAATCCTCTGCCCAGTGAAACCATCCATCAAAAGTAAAACAGAAATAAAGACAACAAACATGAAAGAAATGTTTCTGGCAGACTTCTCTTCTGTGAAAAAACAAATGTCAAAAGGATTTCTTTAAGGAAAAGAAATGATATGGAAACTCACATGTATAAAGCAAAATATTACAGAATAGTGAAGACAAAAACCCTTATTATATTGATTTAAAATATATGTACAGAATAATTACAAAAGACATACATTTTATTACATAAATATGCTGTAATTGCCATGCATATACAAAACAAATGAAAACAAAGATAAATATAGGATAGGATGGGAAGAATGAATTAGAATTTATTATAAGTTAATTCACCACTTTTGAAGTGATAAAATATTATTTTAAACTAGAGTTAGATTAATTGTAATATCTGTTGCAAACTTCAGGTCCATCTACCAAAAATAAATGAGCACATAGATACATAAATAAAATAAGCAAAAGTATCAGTGTTTCACCAGTAAAGAAAAGGGAAAATCGTGGAAAACATCAATAAAAACCATACAACATTTGCCTGCATATCTACTGAACAAGTGTCTTTTTATGTGCTGAAGTATTATGTAGTGAAGTATTAAGCCCATGATTATAATTGAAAGGAAAAATATGTTACCACAAAAATCAAAAAGAAACAAAGAAAGCAACCCAATTAGAGAGAGATTTAGGCAGGAAGCAAGTATCATAGTCTTACAATAGTAGAAATGCATTCCTTTCAGAAAACACTGAAAGACAAAGTATAGGAAACATATAGCAACAAAACCCAACAGCAAACAGAAAAACAACCTTAAATAGAATAACTGTTACCCCAACTATATCATTAAACACTTTAAACCATCAGTAGTCCAAGCCCATATGTGAAAAGAAAATGCTTTTCAGAATTGATCCAAAAAGGAAAAATATTGTATATAAATACATAAATATGTATGTGTGTATTTTTATATGTGTATTTATATGAAGTAAAGTCATGAAGTAAATAAATTCTATTAACATTTGTCAAAAAAGGTGGTGGAGCTATATTAATTTCTGACTGAGCAGAATCCAAAGAAGGGATTTTTAAAAGGGATATTGCATTTCAATATTTAATGTATATGAGTAAAGTGACATCTTGAGATTTGACTATTATTTTTAGCCTTTGTCTATACTCCTCAGAAAAAGGACTCTTTCAATTTAATACCTCTTGGATTCTTTAGTGGAGGATTAAGCTTGTGACTATAAAATAAAGTTATAGTACACCATCACAAATATTTAAAGGAAAAAAAAGGAAGGTTGTGTGCTCCAGCCTCCAGTTCATAGTCTAAGAAAGCAGCGGGAGATTGCCCATGTCCTTGTCTTGCACACACATGGGAGACTCAGAAGAAACTACAGGCTCCTGGCTGTGCATAAGCCCAGCTCTGAGTATCGCAGATGTTTGGCGAGTGAACCAGCAGTTGAAAGGTTTCTCTCTCTCTCTGCTTCTTTACATATTCTTTCTATAATTTTGCTTCTCAAGTAAAAATGCAATAAAACACTGAATGATTTTAAAAACAGTGTGTATGTCAAAAATATGAAATATGGTCTCCATAAATAAAAAAATACAGAAATTAAAAAATATGTTTGAAAGGAAGAGTTACAGAGAAAGAAAGCGGAAAGACAGAAAAGAGATCTTCCAATTGGTTCCCTTCAAGAATATTCACTTGTGGCCATGGTAAATTCCCTAAAATGCAGGTCATCACGGATCTATCCAAGGAAGGTCACCAGCGCCACTGACCGATTCATCAGGAACTTGGAACAACCTGATCCCGCATATCTCAACCCGAAGTTCAGCCTGTAAGACCCTCCTTCATCTCCCGCTCCTCAGGGAGGTTTGAAGCAATCACCACCTGGCTCCTGACTCTGCTGCTTACAATAAATACTATTATTATTATTTTTTTTTTACCCACCACTGACTGTCAGTGATTAGCTTTCTACGTGTAGGTTAAGCTGACTCAGTTTGGGGATTCTACAGCAATGCCTGCAACCAGCGTGATGTGCTTTTCAGCAATAAGTACAGCAACAAGAACTTGAGCCACCATTCCTACTGAATATTTTTATCACAGCCTTTAGCTTAACATACTACCTGAGGAAGGCTACCACAGAGCAGAATTCTGATTGGAAAAAAAGAGAGAGAGAAAGAAAAAGACAAGCATAATATGACAAAATGACACTGCTCCAAACAGCCATAATCCTATATGTTTACGTGTCTAACAACACAACTTCAAAATTGCAAAGTAAAATATTACACAACAAGAAATGGGTAGAACTCCAATAAGAAACACTTTTAACACTCTTCAATCAAAAGTGGACATATCCAACTGGCAGAAAATTAGCAAGATGTAATTTAATTCAACAACACCATAAATCAAATTTATTTACTTAACAGTTAGGAATGTTCCATTTAACAACAGAAAGATATACATTTCATTTCTCAAAATCACACTGGACATTACTACAATAGACCTCATTCTAGGCCATAAATCACTTTCTAACAAATGTATAACCAACAATGGCTGGTTTCAGACTAACAGAATTTAACTAGTTCTAGGTAGCAGAAACATAGACATGAAATTCTGAAGTAAAGGGCTGGGTGTGATAGCCTGGTGGTTAAATCCTTGCTGTGAATCCAGTGGGACTCCATATGGGTGTCTGTTCATGTCTGGATTCTCTACTTCCCTCCCAGATCCCTACTTGTTGCCTGTGACAGCAGTCAAGTATAGCCCAAAGCTTCAGGACCCTGCACCCATGTGGCAAACCCAGAGGAAGCTCCTGGCTCAACTCTGACTGTTGTTGCCACTTGGAGGGCGAACCAGCAGATGGAAGATCTTTGTCTCTATCTCCCCTTCTCTCTGTAAATCTGACTTTACAATAAAAATAATAAATATATTTTAAAAGCCTAGGTATATAAAATTAAGCTATATACCTTTAAAAGACTTATTATATTTTTTATTAGTATTGGAAAGGCAAATACACAGAGAGAGCAAGATATGGACAGGAAGATCTGTCTGCTGGTTCACTCCCTACTACCCACATAGCCACAAGGGCCAGATCTGAGCAGATCCAAGGGCAAGACCTTCTAAGTCTCTCTCGCAAGCGCAGGGTCCCAAGGCTTTGGACCATCCTCTCCTGCTTCTCAGGCCACAGTCAGGCAGCTGGATGGGGAAAACACCTGGATATTAACAAGGGTCCGTATGCTACCTGGTGCATGCAAGGGGAGGACTTTAATCACTGGGCTATCATGTCAGGCCCTAATTGTATCTTTTTAAACAACACATGAATCATGCAAAAAAAATCTGAAAAGAAATTTTAAAATAATTTGAATTAAATGAAAAGATAATAACCTATCAAATTGGGCTGGTACTATGGACCGTTGGGTTAATCAGACACTTTAGATGCCCTCATATTATGTCAAACTACTGATTCAAACTTCAGTTGGACCATCTTGCTAACATGCCTGGGAAGCAGAAGAAGACATGCAAAGTTGCTGAGTTCTTCTGGCCTTAGCTGAGGTGTCATTTCCTGACTTTGGGTTGAGTCACCTGGTCCAGTCTTAGCTATTGCAGCTATCTGGGGAATATACCAGGGGATAGTACATCTCTCTAACTTTCCTTTCCCCTGTGGCATTATACAATTGGAATAAAGAACTTTAAAACCCTAACTAACATACCAAACTATGTGGGCCAGTTTTTTTAGCCACATAAATTGCAATAAAAGCTGTACTTATTAGAAAATTTACAGTGTTGAATGTATACATTTAAAAAGAAGATTGCTCTAAAAGTAGCACTTAAGACTTTTTTCTTTAGAAATTAGGAAAAATCCAAAGTTAGAAGAAATAAATAAGCCTCAAAATAAATTGGCCTCAAAACAGAAAGCAAGATAAGCACAGAAAATTAATATTGAAAATTTTGATTTTTGAACCCAAGATCTGCCTCTTTTAAAGGATAAGCTTCAATAAGGTTTTAATCAAGTTAAGGAGAAAAACAAAACAGATATATGTTCTAAGAAGTAAGAGTGGGGGCCCAGCACTGTGGTCTAGCAGCTAAAGTCCTTGCCTTGAACACACCCGGATCCCATATGGGCACCAGTTCTAATTCCAGAAGCTCCACTTCCCATCCAGCTCCATGCTTGTGGCCTGGGAAAGCAGTCGATAATGACCTAAAGGCTTGGGACCCTGCACCCATGTGGGAGACGTAGAAGAAGCTCCAGGCTCCTGTCTTCGGATCAGCACAGTACCGGCCATTGCACTCACTTGGGGAGTGAACCATCAGACGGAAAATCTTCCTCTCTGTCTCTCCTCCTCTCTGTATATCTGACTTTGTAATGAAAATAAAATAAATCTTTTTAAAAAAAGATGTAAAAGAGTGGACATTGCTTTAAATGCAATGGATATTTCAAAAAATGAAGAGTTATAGAAGGATACATTGTCAAAAATGGAGCTTAAATAGTCTAAGCTCTTAAATAACTAAAGCTGCCCAAAGTCACACAAGTCAAACAAACAATTTGAATATTCTTATTGAATAAAATGAATCACTACAGTGCAGAATCACTAAAGGAGAAGGAGTATGAATAGCTACCTCAAGAGCTCTATGTATGTTATTTTTATTGTACAAATGATTTACACATCGAAACACTCACATTAGGTAGCAGAACAACAACAACAATAAAAATAGACTCAGTGAAACAAGCCAGATCTGGAAGGCTAAATATTGCAAGTCTTCTCTCTTTTGTGGAAGGTAATATATATTACCTTAAGAGAACTTAAGAATTGTATTTGGGAAGTGAATCAGCGGATGATGGTTTTCTCTCTCTGCGTGGATGTTAGTGTGTGACTCTGCATGTTGAATACATGAAATAAAAATTTTAAAACATTGCCTGGCTATTAATCATTTGGTATTGAGTTAGAAATACAATGTTAGTGACAATACATTTTTCCTTCTCTATATTATGGTTACTGTCATGAATCACTGTTATTAATATTTATGTTTAACAACTTAAATGTGTATGTATGTAATTCCTACATATGAATTAAAGATAGAAAAATGTTAAAAATTATAAAAAATAAAAATTCAAAATAAGTGCATTTTCATTTATTTTAATTTATTAGGCTCTGGAGGCAACATTTCACATAGAAACACCATTCCATATCATTTTAGAAGTATAAATGAATGTAACAGAAGTGAAATCTGCATATTGCTGAATGGGAAGACAAAATTAGTAGCAATCCCATTTTGACAAGTTGCTGTTAGTCTAAACAACAATGTTGGGTGTAGGTACATGAAATAGCTTTTCAGTTGTTGCTTGGGCTGCCACAGTTTATGTACCAGTGCTTGGGATTAAGCATGGGCTATATCCCTGCTCCTGGACTCCCCCTGGAGGTCACCCTAAGCAGCATCACATAATGACCTAAGTAGTTGAGTCCCTGATAAAATATGGGAAACACAAATTGAATTTCAGACTTCTAAATTTGGCCTGACCTAGCCCCAGGTATTGCAACATATGGACAGTGTAAAGAATATGAGAAACCAAAGATGGAAGATCTGTATAAAAAATTAATGTAAACCACTTAAGTAATAAAAAAATTACTAAATACTTAAATATTTATCAGAAGTCATTTAAATTAGCAGAAGTAATTTCATTTAGCACCAGTTTTATATCCACTCTAAAAATTTTATTCTAGTGTTTTTCTTTCTTTTAGAATTTTTTATTACTATAAAGAGAATAGATTTTGTGTAACTTCATAGGTATAATTCCAAGGCAATCCTAGTATTTATACACACACACACACACACATTCTAGATAGATTCTAGATGGCTTCTTGTGTCCTTCCTTCTTCCTTCCTTCTTCCTTCCTTCCTTCTGCCTTTCCTCTTACCTTATCTCCCTTCCTTCCACTTTTATAGCTTCTTTTCTTACATAATCCTCAACAATTATCATATTTAAGCAGTATTTTCAACCAATTGAAGATATGAATAAGAACTAAGTAACCAGAAAATCTTTCAAAATGTAAATATTTTGTGAACACATCCTCTGCACTGTATTTGTGTTAACTATCATCCACCAAAGAACGCCTCATTGGTTTTTCTTGTTAAAGACTGTCTTATCTCTAATGGAGTGAGTTTGCATAATTAGCTCAATGAATCTGAAACCAAAAACCTAGTAATCATATAGAATGTATCTTCTGTTCAATAGCTGGAAACAAAAATAGCAAAAAAAAAAAAAAAAAAACACAAAGTTTTCTTAGATTGGATTGCTAGGTGATTATTATACTTAATATCAAAATGTGCATGTTTATGGCAATAAATCACATTAACATTATATAAAGAGAATTCAAACCAAAATAGTAACATGTAGAATGCATTCTTCTGCATGAAAACAGATTCAAACCTAAATATACTTGTCAATATTTTCAACATTGAATTCCTCCCCACAGCAGATACTCTTCAATGTGCCGTATTTTTAGCAGACCATGAGTAATCTGTGTTTTCTGAACAGCTGCCAAAGGCATTGGTTCAGTGCACTTACAAATTCTTACCTCAAGTACATTTAACAACTTCTTTTGAATCTGAGCTCTTGTGTGTCACTATGAATATTTGTGTACCGTATGAATTTTGAATCATTAACAAGGCCGTCGAGGGGTAGAAACAAAAGGAATGTTAGTATTCTCCCATAGTAGGTAAAGTAATCTGCATAAATAGTTTTCCTTCTTTTCAACAAGACCTTAGGAATCATACTTCTCACTATCCCAGATGATTTGCAATATGGCTAAACTCAGCTATGTTTATTTACAACAGATACTTTTTTAACATACCACATCATTTCCTGAGTTCATTCCCTTTCCTGTTTCATTGTACACACATCTTCCTCTGTATTTCTGTAGGGTCTCTTCCCAAGGAATCCACTTGGGTTTGTTTGAGAGATACAAATCAATGGATTTTTAGTGTCAGCTAATGGGTAATGATACCATTTGCAAAGCCAGCATCACGTATGAGTGCTTCTTTGTGCCCTTGGCTGCGTGCCTGATTCGGTTGCCTGTTAAAGGCCTGGAAAGAACAATGGAAGAGGTGCAAATGTCTGGGCCACTGCAATGCATGTGGACTATCTGAATGAACTACCTGGCACAGCTTTGGCCTGGCTCAATCTCATCTTTTGAGTGTATCTGGGGAGTGAAACAACAGATGGATGATTTTTTCTCACTTTCTCTTTCTCTCTCTGTCTCTTCCCTTCCCTCTGTAACTCTAACTTTCAAGTAAATAAGTCAATTTATAAAACTCACCATCAAGGCTCCTACTAGGTGCTATTACTTTGTATACGTAATATAAAAATGAGATTTTATCTCAGTGAGATGTTATAGATTATTTCTGGTTATCTATTCACATGTGTCGCTTCATTATATATAAATTTCAAGTCAACCTGAAATGTTCATTAAATATCCTGTATTTGATAAAGTCTATGTAAAATACAATGGGCATAATAAATAAAATGGCTATGCAAAGTAAAATTTTTGAATTTGTAAATGAGCACACTTCAAACATTTTATGGGAAATACATATCATAAAGAACAAACTAATGCTTAAAATATTTGCACTATCCCAATCATTCTTACATGTATATGTATATTTGCATGCATACACACACAAAAGAACACATATGTAATGATATACTTTCTGATTTCAAACCTGCCATAAATTCTTGGACTCTCTCCAACCCTTAGTATTTCATATATCACATTTTAACTCTGCTTATACAGGAATCTTCATCTTCATCCATCACTTTATCTCACCTTATTCATTAATCTGTATGTTTATCTCTCATACATTTACTCTTTCCTCAACTTCTTTAGTCCTGGTTTGCTTACAGGCCTCACCCAGAAAAAAAAAGTGTGTGTGTGTGTATTTCAATATCCAATTTAGCTAAGTATATCAACTCATTATCTTTATTTTCTGGGAATTGTGCTATTCTCTCAAGAATTATCCTAACAGATGCCAGATCCGTTTAACATTTGACAAATGAATTTTTTTCTCTTCTCTAGTCTTCTTTACATTATTGCCTTGAAAGGGATAACTTCAGTTTAACTCTTCAGGAAAATTCATTCAGACCTTCTTAATATTTATCTTACTCTAACTTTATCTAATCTCCAATACAGGCAAAAGTCACATTACAAATAAATTTAAATGTGAATGAAAATAATGGGAAAAACTAAACCTCTAGAAAAGGTCTTTCTATCTAAGATCAGCATGACCTAAGGACATGCTGAGAATTCAGTGTTCACTCTCTCTTCCAGATACAGGGGCCAGCTTTGTTGTCGACCTTTTTAGTTTTACTTTCTCCTGCCAGAGAAGGCATATGTTTAAACTAACCATCCACTGTTTGACTGACTCTAGGTCTGAAGGATTTTTTTTAAAGATATGAAAACCTTCTTTCTGCTAAAAATAGTCACGCTGTATGAACTGGGTACTATTTTACAGAGATTCTTACTTGGGACCTTGACAGTGAGCTTGTTTCTTCAAATAGGATTACCAATCAATTTAATACCAGAGCTAATAGAAGGAAACACACCTAATATAGTGGTAAGTGATTATGTTGTACCCAGTAAGGAGGCAGTAAAGTGCATCAGATCGAATAGAGGTGATAAAGCAATGATTTGCTGATCCCCCTTCATCTATCTATTCTCAAATATTTGACTTCATTGACGGGTAAGTGGACTCTGTTAAAGATTAGGCTCTTTTAAGATGATTTTGTGAACTGAATTACATTCAAAGAAATCTTTGTCCATCTAACACTTTACAATATGACTTTTTATTTAAAAATAAGGTCTTCACAGATCCAATTAGGTAAGGATCACAATAAGATCACCCTGATCAAAATGGATTGTACATCCAAGGAGAATGCTTTATAAAAGAGAGAAAAGGGCACTCAGAATCAAAGATGATAAATCCTTGCTGAATATGGGGGCAGAGTTTGGGATAAATCTACTGCTGTAAGTTTAAAAGAATAAATAAAAACAAAAACAAAAAGGATACTCAGCAGAATCACTAGATGCAGGGAAGGATTCTACATGGAGACCTTTGGACCATGTGTTTTGACGCCAGGACTAGGAGAAAATATATGTCTGTCGCATTCATCTATCCGAGTTGCAGTAATTTGAACAGCATACTTAGAAAATTAATGCAGTGGGTTTCCAGGAGCCAAGTGTATTATTGAGAACTCATAATAACATCAATATCAAATCCCTTTTTAGAAGATCCAAGCTTGTATCACAGTGACCTGGCTTGTAGCACTCTGTCATCTTCCCATCCAGCTAAGGAGTCTAACACTTCATTAACACTGATGCGTTCATCTACTCCTTGTCAAAACGTCAGTAACTAGTCCCTTGTTTAGATAAGCCTTCCTCATTTTGTCCCTATTTGAATCCCTATGTGAGTTTCCTACTGAGCCTTGTGCATATATCAAGGGAAAAAATTCCAAAAAATAGCAGAAATTAACCTTCCAAGGCAGGAATACATTTTGCAAAAGAAAGAAAAAGCAACAGGTCTTATGGGAGGAAGCAATTAATTGAGAGCAGTATCACAGACGGTGAAAAAATTGTCTAGCAGAATACATGATATCTGTATGTTAAAATAGCCTGTAAAGGAGCAGTGGGCAATAGTGTGGCTGGAAGTTGACTACGGCTTCTATGTGGATTATATCCTGGAAAATGAACATATGAAGCAGATGGCCGCTGCCTAGGGGCTCCACCATCACATCCGGTTTCCTTATTGATGCAGACTTTTCCTGGGGACTTACTTGCTGCCACAAATCCAGGCATCTTCCACAATTTCAAATGGTCAAAGTGGATTCAGTGAGAGCATTAATGAGTGATGTCAAAAAGCTTGGAGTTGCCAGATTATGGGTGGGCTAATTAAGAAAACGATGTGGATTTTTTTTGTTGTTCAGCATGAAAGTGGAAGCCATCAAAGGACTTCTCAGCAGATAATTGGGATAATATGAAAACTAAGAGGATTAGCCTGGCTTCTGTTATGAAAGTTAACTGCATGGGGAAACCACTGGACATAGCAAAACTAGGTTAGAGGGCAGCTGAAATAGTCCAGTAAAAAAATGACTGTGGGTGGAACCGGAGCAAAAGTTTAGATCATTACCAGTGAGCACACTTGGGATGTATTTTGAAGGGAAGGGCTACTGGGTTTTCTCACACATTGAATATGGAATATGAGAGAGATAATGGGAATAACGGAAGGTCAATTAATTTGAAGTGGAAAAAGTGTTTTTTCGTTTTTGTTTTTAGTTTTTGGAAGAAGAGGGGCTTGTTTTTCTTATCAGTAGTCTGAGATGCCTATTAAAGTTTAAGGTGATTATGTCGAAAATATATGTGGCCAGTTGAATTTGGAGATTCCTAGGCTTAAGCCAGAATTCGAGTTTACGGATAGCCTGAACATTGATTAGGAGTATCAAGGGACAAAGTAAGAATAAGATAAGAAATTGCCAAAGGCTTATTTCTGGAACAAAACCTGTTTCTGGAAGTCTAAATACTGATACTCCAAATATGTGTGCCCTCTTATGGGTACGCCAAGCTGTGTGTGACACGGTGGTATTCCAGTGTGCCTCGTTATATACTCTCAACCATTTAGGAAAAGGCATTTTCCTACACTTTTTCAAAACTCATTTTCAGTTTATCTATCTATAAGGAGACTACATTAGCATGGTGTTTATTTCACATTCAACATTTTAAACTCTGATTAACTTCAAAGAAATTTCATGCCAAAAGCAAATTGCATTTCCGTGCTTCCACTGGTTTTCTGCATAAACAGGTTTAACTATGATTTGTTCAGCATTTAAATAATTTACTTTCAAAGACAAATAATAGGTATTTCTTGTCTTGAGAGATCGCCTTCATTTTTGAAGCAATTGAAATGTCTACTGACTTAAGTATTTAAAAATTATAGGATTTTCATTTTAAGTAGTTGCTGTATTGTGATAGACGTGATCTGATTTTGTACATAAACTTTGATTTTTGTGATGATTTCATTGTTGAACGGTTTCATTTTTCTCAAAAATATCCTATTCTTTTGTATTCTCTTTTTTGATGTCCTCTTGTGTTCAGAGTTGATTTTATATTTCAGTCCTTGAAACATGTTTTTTAGCTTGCACTGAACTATATCTGCTAACACATCCTGATACACTGAATGCTAAGAACATCACACTGTGAAATATCCTAAGAGCCGATTCCGGCAACTCTTATTAAGACTTAGATTATTACCAAGAGTCCTGAAGATCCGCTTCTGCACCTCAGGTAGTTACCATTATCTTGACATTAAAAGCATGCATTAATGCTAGTAGTTTTTTATGCTTTATATTCTTGGAATTATAAGGGGTGTGTGTGTGGTTTTCTTTTCTTTTTACCAGAATCTGCATTTTTTTTGCTCAGTAATTTGCAGTGTTTTATTAGTTATTTATTTGTCTTATTAGTTTTTAATTTATTTTATTAGTAATATATTTGTTATATTAGCTATTTATTTAGTTATTTTTGTTGACTTTGAAGTATTATGTTTTATCACCATGAAGATGGCAAGTCAAGATTTATACAAAAACAAACAAAAAATGAACATAAAGGGCCAGGAATAGAACGAAGATCTAAGAGTAGAACTGACATATAAAGGCATGGAAATAAATATATAGTAAGTATAAGGATACTTAGAAAACACACTAAACCAGATTTTTAAATAAAAACTAACATCACAGAAAGAAAAAACTGTGAAAATACGTTAAAAGCCCAAACTGGGTAAGAGAAATCCAGAGAGCTTCGAGTCAGCCAGTTCAGAAGTACTAACATTGCCACTGCAGGGCCCCCCACACCGCTCATGCTCCAATAAACCCAATTCACGAGATGTTCTGGGCAAACTTCAGTAAATCCCCAACTCCACACTCAATGCCGTGGTCTTGGCAGACTGCTTTTCCGCTCCTGCTATGCCATTACCACACACAAGTTTAACATCACTATTTACAGTAGTGTCAATAAAACTATTTTCATCGACCTGATGTCTTCTTTTACAACAGTCCCCGTAGGAATAGCACTGCAAGCTTAGGTCCATCATCACTTCTTGGCCTTTTGGCTAAGATCAAGTGAAGGTTAACCTCATTGCTTCAACTTTAGAACCTTTGCGATCCCTTTACACTTTATATTAGAAGTCTATATAAGATCACAAGTATTTTTTTTTCTAAATATTCTCAACCAGATTCTTATCATTTATCCTTTGGGAACTTGATTCTTCACTCACTCAGAGCAGCTAAAATCCAAATATAAAAAATTAATAAATGATAGTGAGGATGTGGAGAGAATATATCCTAAGACACTGTAAGAGGGAATAAGAAATTAGTATATCCATTGTGGGAGATAGTATGGAAAGTACTCAGAAACATGAAAATAATGTACTACTGCATCACTCAGCCATCCAAAATAAAATGAAATCAGCATGTAAAAGAGCTATTTGTATTCCTATGCTGATATGACATGACCACATGATTTTGTTCTTCACTATATTGGGGGAATTTATTAAATTCATTTTGGTTAATGTTGAACCAGCTTTGTATCTCTGCAACGAATCTCAGTTGATTCTGATGTGTAATCTTTGTAACGTGGTGTTGTCGTTAGTTTGCTAGTATTTTTATGATTTTTGCATATATGTTTAAGGGTTTTGTCTCTTCCTGCTCATGCTCTGTTTTCGTTGAGTTTTGTTTCAGAGTGATGCAGACATTGTAAAAAGGATTTGACAAAGTTCCATCCTGTTCAATATTTGGGAACAGTTTGAAAAGTATTACAGTTAGTTCCTCTTCAAAATTCTGTTGAGTTCAGTAATAAAGCCTTCGATCCAGGATTGTTTTGTCTGCAAGTCCATTATTGCTTTTTTTTTCTGACTTCTAGTTTCTTGTTTCCTTTGTTGTCTGAGAAGATGTATGATATGATTTGAATCTTTCTAAACTTGCCTTTCAGCCTAAGTAACAGTTTACTCTGAAGAATGTTCCAAGTGCTAAAGAGAGGAATGTATATAATAATGGCTCTAGAGTGGAATGATCTACAAATATCCACTAGGTCCATTTGCTCAATAGGATAGCTCAACTCTGATGTATCTTTTCTTGATTTGCTGTCTGTATGATCTGTTCATTGATGTGACTAGAGTGCTTAAGGTGGTGAAATGTTACATGGAATTGTGTTGGGTGCCGACATTTCTGGTGAATATATCTCTTGGCTGAATTTGCCCTTTTATCAGTGTATAATGCTCTTTCTCTTTTTAATAATCTTTGATTTAAAGACTATTTTATCTATTATGAGGTCAACCATTCCTGATCATTTTTGGTATTCCTTTGCATGATATTATTATTCAACCCTTAATGTTTAGTCTTGCTGTATCTTTATTTGTGACGTGAGTTCCAGAACACATTGGATAATTGACTCTGTTTTTTACCCTTCAGCCAACAGAAGATTTTTGTCTGGGGAATGTAAGAACTTCTACATTCGAGTAGGCAAGGCTTCAGTGACATTCTATGTTATCTGAGACTTGTGCTTTGGTAAGGAGGGGGAGTGGAGGGAGGCAATGAAGCTTTCATTTCTGAAACGAAGTAGCTGCTCAGGTCTCAGTCACTTCCTGAGGTTGTGCTTAAATTAAGTGGAGGACTGTAAAATTCATCCTCAGTTAAAGCCGCTCATGTAAGCAAGCCTTGGCAACTTCTTCCTGCCTTAGGATGTTTTCCAGTAGGCAAACAAGTTGTGTAGATGTAGGATTGCTGGAGGCACCGCCAGCTGCAAGGGCACGTTTGGCATCTTTCCTTGCTGTGCCACACGGTCTCTTTTTGATACTGCACCAAAAATTGTCCTGTGAGTCAGCCCCGTGGAAAAATGATCCTCCTTGATTTTTCTGTCATTCTTTTCCTTGTTTTGATTTTGCCTTTTTCATGTATGCACAGGGAAAATTGTATGCATTTTATAAATACAGTTTTATCCATATAATGGTACTTTCCTCACTTCCTCTTCTTTTCTTATTTTTCCCCTCAGTTTTCTAATAACATACTTTCAATTTTCCTTATAATTATAAGCTTAGACTTCCACTAAATAAAGAATTCTGCAAATAGTGAGTGAAAAAGCCTCTGTCCCTCATGAGGAAAGTCTATAAACAGTGATCAAATCTCAAATTGTGAATTTCACTTGAGCACGTTACATGTTTTTATTCAATGTTTGTTTGTTGCCACTATCAGAGAAGACATGATTGCCTTCTAGTGACAGAGGTCAGTGCGGCTTTTTATTATACAGTCACTTTACATCCTACCACTTTTAATCCATAGATCTTGGTGTGCAAGAAAGTTCAATATACAGAAATCTGCATATTATTCTTGCAACATTTTGGAAACACGAAAATATTAAAATATAAATTCTTTAAAAATTTATACGTGAAATATTTGTTATAAAATTGTATAATGTCATTTTCACCACATTTAAACTTAGATTAAATTTTTAAAAGTAAGGGTATATTTTAAATGTGAAGTAGAATTTATTTCTAATATCATGATACATGCAGATAATAAAGCAAATTTACAGCAAATTGTCAGAGGATGGTTTTATGAAGATTTGTGTGTATGTGTGTGTATGTGTGCATGTGTATGTATGTATGTGTGTATGTGCGTGTATGTATGTTTGTATGTATATGTGTATGTGTGAGTGTGTGTGTGTGTGTGTGAGTGTGCGTGTGTGTGTGTTATGATTATGGCTTAAACACTGAGAACCTGGGAACAGCATGAGTGCAACCAGAGCACAGACTCTCTTTTGAATGTCAAGACATTTTCCAAAAGTTTTGACACCATGATGGCCTTCATGATGGGGAATCTATTCAGCTTTACTTAATAAAACATTGGAATTTACATATGTTACATGAAGTCTTCAGCTCGCACTGTTTAGACTGGAGATTTCACAAAAAGGAATGTTAGTTTGGACCTCAAAATGTTGCTCAAAATCACCTTACTTATTCTCCCTTTACCAGAGAACTCGCAATGATAATCCTAAAGATGATTTTCTATTATCTACAGCTTTTCTCTAGTCATCTAGAGGCAATAGTAGGTGTGTTCTTGCAAAGTATCTTTGATAACTTAATATCTGACTTAGTTTTTTTTTTTTTTTGTTTCCAGGATAGTTAAAAGAAAGTGAGTCTATGGTTAGCAATATCCTGTTGTGCATTTAAAAACCTAAGGGGGTAATCTTATTTAAGTGTTGTTACAGCAATTAAAATATAAATAAAAAATCTCATAATTGGTATATCTGGTTCCATATGATAGCTCAAAAAATTACATTGAAAAATAAATGATGTATTACTCAAAAACTGTATTTCATGTGTATGGATGCTTTGAATAGAAAAGTCATACCTGAAAGGTATTATGTTGAGATTATATCAGAGTTAAATATTCTGCTCTTTTAAACATTATGATGAAATAAAACCTGAGATAGATATATATCTTATCTGAAAGAATGACCAGAACTCACTCTGCGAATTATCCATTAAGAGCATCTCTAGAGGCCAGTGAAGTGGAAGATAGGGCTAATCCTCTGCCTGCAGTTCATGTCCTAGCTGTTCTACTTCACTTTGAGCACCCTGCCTATGAACTGGGAAGCAGCACAGACTAGCTCAGGTCTAGGAGCCCCTGCTTCCATGTGGGAGTCCTGGACAAATTTCATGGCCCATGGTTTTGAAAAGGCTCAACTCCAGTCATTGGGGAGTAAATCAGCAGATGGGAGATTTCTGTCTTGTCTCTATAATCTGGTGATCAAATAAAAATTTAGAAAAAATTGACAAAAACCTGTCAACTCTAAAGATGCAAAAAAATAGTCACACTTATCTCTCTGCAGTGAAAATAAAATTCAAATTTATATAGAGTGTGTTACCAGTAATTTACAAAAGACCTTTCTCCAGAAAAAAGAAAATGCAGCAAAACCATAAGCTTAGTACTTTAAAGTCTATTACTGGTTCTATTTCAAATTCTGAAAAATCATTATTTGCCACTAGATTAATTTTATTGAAACAAAAATGGCTCATGATATTTTACAAGTACTGATAATTAATGCTTGAATAGTAAAACACAAATTAATTTTGAAGAACTATCATGGTATGTTTTACTACAAAAAATTTCAAGATTAAATTCTCTCTAAAACAAGCATAATCTAATCAAATAAGCAATGAGTTGATATTGTGTCAAGAACTATGTTTGCATCCAGAAGGTAAAAATGAACTACATCGGGCCAGATGCAAAGGCTCAGTGGCTAAACCCTTACCTTCCATGTGCCAGGATCCCAAATGGGCACAGTTCATGTCCTGGCTGCTCCACTTCCCACCTAGTTCCCTGCTTGGGGCCTGGGAAAGCAGGAAAGGAAGGCTCAAGGCCTGGAGACCCTATATCCATGTGTGAAACCCAGAAGTTCCTGGCTCCTGGTTTTGGATCGGCACAGTTTTAGGCAATGTGGACAATGGGAGTCAACCAGCAGATAGAAGATCTTCCTCTATCCTTTTCATGTAAATCTGCTTTTCCAAAAAAAAAAGAAATAAAAATTTTATAAAATGACATTATTTAATTATTTCATAAAAGTCATAGAAAGTCTGTGTTTATAACATCATAGCTTTATGTATAACACAATATAAATTGTGTTATTTTTACTTAAATTGTGATAATATTTATGGATGTACACAAAATATATATAGAGAGAGGAACATTGTTAATCCCAAAATATATTCTGGTATTCTGATGCAATTTTTTTGGCTTCAGATTGGATCACCTCTGGCCATTGCAGTCACTTGGGGAATGAATCAACAGATGGATCTTCCTCTCTGTCTCTCCTCCTTTCTGTATATCTAATTTTCTAATGAAATTAAACACATCTTTTAAGCAATTGAACAATTAGCCTTGAAACTCTGTTTCTTGCATTCTTACAAAGATTACCAAGGGAAGCCTAAGCAAATCTGACACTTCTCTGTAATATTTTATGGAAAACTATAAATCTAATGGTGTTAGCTAACATGAATATAAATATTTGTCAAAAAGATCTTGCAGTGTTTTTTTAGAGCAGTACATTTGTTTCTGTAAGCCAACATTTTCACAAGTGGCGTTTTCCAGGTAAATCTCTAGTTTTTGAACGAATTCTTCATAACAGTAACAACATAAAGTCCCTATTTTGTATAAAATGCACTTTAAAAAGATGTCTATTATATAACTGTCATTTAACACATTGTTGTAATGAAACTAAGTTTCTGCTAGAAAACAAAGAAACTTGTTGTTGCTTAAAAAATGAAAATAAGAAAAAAATATTAAGTAACACGTACCTATATTTCTATGTACTAACAGTTTAGATGAGGAAATATTTTGTTAGCATATCTAAAATTATCACAGAATAGTCAAGAGGGTAATGGGGGTGGGGAAATATTATAATAAACAGGGCTGCCAGCTTTTTGCTAGCTATCAAATTAGATTAGCTGTGAAAGCTTTATATGGAAATTTTCTTTTACCATGGATGGACATTTTTGAAATTTGAGAAGCTTTTAGCCATTTTAAACCTGACTGAAATAGTAAATTACAAAAAGGGCATTTAATGTACAGTGAAAATGCTGCTTACAATTTTAGTTCGGCTTAAAATGTGACTTAAGTATATTAGACTAAAGAGTCCAGATACAGAGATGACAGTTTCAGTAATTGAGCTATTAGAACCAGATAGGTTTGGATTGAATTCCTGGCTTTTGACTCCAAAGTGGCCTCAACCTCTGCTGTTGCAGGCATTTGGGGATGAACCAGTTGATGGAAGATTTGTTCTTTCTTCCCTACTCTGTATTTCTCAAATATATAAATGAAATTGTTTAAAATATATGTTGGATTGTTGAACTCAAGAACCGAAAATGTGAACTGATTTGGAGATCAGGCATTAACTCAAGCATTGAGGTTAAAATGCAATCATCAAGGAACTAATATGACTAATGTCATACTAAGGGGGATTTACAAACATTCAAGGAAAATGCCAAGTGAAGATGAAAGTAGAGATATGCATGAGGTTTCTACCTTCAAGGAAATCCAAAATTGGTGAAAAACTACAAGAATCTAGGAAAGAAAATGGATTTTTAAAAGGAATTACCTGCCTTGTACTGTTTTTTTTTTTCTGCCTTGTACTCTTTAAGAAGAATGAATTTTCATGTTTTTTTTTAGATTAAGCTATTCATTTTTGTTCCCTTGTTCTGCCAGTTCCATCAAATAGGAAAGCTGTGTATTGTACCGCAAGGCAGACACAAGATCAAAATTGTGTCTTTCTTTGAAAAGAATATAGAGATAAACTGAGTGAGAGAGAACGAGTTTCCACCCACTGACTTACTTCCCAAACAACGGTGATGGTCAGAAGATAGCCAGAAGATGGCCATGTTGAAGCTGGAAGTTGTGAACTCAAACTCAAACCAGGTCATTAATGTGATTGGCAGAAGTCTGAATACCTGAGCCATCACACTGTCTTGCAGGGTCCCCAGTAGCAGGAAGCTGGAGGCAAGTACCAAGCCCAAGCTTCTGAATGGGAAGAAAGGTCACTGACCTAACACTGCCTAAGTCCAATGTTCACTCCTTTATTCGCTTTACAGTCACACCAAGGTTTTATTCTTTTCTGACAGTATCCTTACTTTTGCGAATTCTTTTTTTTTCTTTATAAGCATAATGCATGATAAATTTTAGTTTTTGGTGTTTGTCTTATTGAAGTGAAAACATTGAATTCCCATCGTTTTTCTTTATTAAGTCAGCACATACACATATGGAAAAGTTTTTGTGGTTTTTTAAAAATGCAATATTCCCTTTAAATACAATGATGTTGGAGACTGGTAACTACCCATGTTGCAACAAACAATATTAGCAAGACGTGAAATCTCTTACTTTATCTTTAGCTGTTAACAGCTCCATGTTTCCTTTTAGTTCTGCTCATTATTTCAGTTTTACACTAAAAGATCTTTCACTTTTCTTTTGTTGTTTCTTGTATATATATTCCTAACAAATAGTCTTTTATGTTTTTGCTTTCCTATGAACATGTGTTTTTTCATCTTTAACTCTACTTTCCCCCACCCCTCAGTGGAAGGACATTATTTCTCATCAGTATGTGACATTATTTACCTACTCACTCGTTTTATAGTATTTTGGGTTCTAATTCAGGCTCATTAAGAGTCACAGCACCATGGTGACTTTTCTACATCTCGCACATACCTACTCCAGATTTTCCAGAGATTATACCTCTATGTAGAACTGGGTCATAGGGTCAGTATCTTCTCTAGCTCTACTCCTACAAATACTGGAAACCCTCACTTTCTTCTTCAAGATGTCTCAGCTGCATTTTGATTGCTTTGTGTAAAGGCTTTCATTCAGGGTATGAACACAAGGGGGGAAAATGCTGAACAAAAAGATCTTGCATTACCTTATTGTATGTAGCAATCAGAGATACACATGGCAGATGACAAAAAGAAAAGTTTTTCTTTTATCAATCATTGTAGGGATCAAAATAAAAATATATATTATCTTTTCCAAACAGTGATCATACATGTATATCGATATTTTCAGTTTTTTTCTAATTTATTTGATCTCTCTTGCTTGGTTCTGATAGGATAGTTGTTAGTCAATTGAAACCATGAGTACCAGAGTTTGATCGCCCAGCCTTAAATCCAAGCTTTCCCATAGGAATGCATTATTTCTTTTAATATTGCTTAATATTCATTTAAGAGTTTTCTTTTTTAGATTGGGAATAAAAATAGTTCCTCAAGTGTTCTAAACTTCAGAAGTAAAAGGTAGATAAATCTCAATTTCACCAAAAGATATTTTCATTGATAAACAATACTTCTGTTTGCAGGAAATACTTCTGAGAATTCAGCAGTTGTTGAAAATTCTGAATCTATAACAAAAAAAATCCCGGAAGGCAAGATTCTCGAATGAATAACCATCAATCTAGGGCACATTCAAAGGAAAGTAGGGGGGATATATTTTTGCATTTCATTAATTTCTTACCACTAAATCACACTGGCTTCAATTATTAGGTGTTATGAGGGCTGATGTTTTGAAATGAAGGATTTGCCTCTTAATGTGAAATATGCAGCTCATCATAAAGTTGATGAAGCTAACGTCCTTGGCTTAGTTACTCTCCAGAAAGGCTAATTCTTTTTCTTTGTATCTTGTGTAATTAATACTTACCAAAGAGAGAACTGAATATCTATATATTCACTTCCCAGATGAAATATGGCAGAATATTAACATGTTCATGCAGCAGAACTTCTCCAAGGCATCAAATGCTACACACTAATCTCTTTCCTGAAAATTCCAGTATGCTATATAAAATCTCTTGTGTTTTTATTCTCACTATGACATTCTTATTGCCTTTAACACCTACCCTTTTCTTGACAGCCTGCTGATAAACATGGTTACAGCATTCTTCTATGGCTAGGTTCCTTTAGCTAAGCTTAAAATTCAAACATGCATTTACTTTTTGGCTGATTTATTTCATAGAAAGATTAAATCAAAAGTAGCAATATGATTATGGTGATACAATTTAATTAGAATCTCTAAATTTCATTAACTAACAGATACCAATAGGCTTGATAGACACAGATAAAATACGTCTCACTGGGGACTATCCAAATCTTTAAAAACAACTTTCCCCTGAGACATTGAAATTAATATGAGCCATTTTGATAGAAAAAAATACATTAATTTATTTGGGAAAACCATGGTGATTGATAACATATTTAGAGTCATCTAGATTGGTGTGTTTGCGTGAACTCTTGGCTCCCACAGTGAACACATTTGCATTGCTGGCAGACTAGTTGTGATGGCGTGTAAGCCCATAAAACTCTTTTCTGTTATATTCTAGTGGAAGTGTATGATTTTTCTATTTGAAATATACTGAAGCTGAAGGAAATGTTTTGAAGTTTAGAGCAAAAAGCAAAAAGATCTTGAAAGATAAAACACATTATTCCCTTAAATCTTAAGCAAGTGTCAAATTTTGAGGCAAGTCCAAAGCTTCCAAGGAAGAAAGCACATAAACAGCCGCAGGGTTTTAAGACTTTGCCTTGAACTGAATCAATGAACGCCTTAGGTTCTGAGGACTCTGTTTCAGGGCAGGTGTTGGAGTACAGAGGGTAAAACCGTCACCTACAATGTCAGCATTTCTTACAGGCATTGGTTCCTGTCTTGGCTGTTTCACTTCCCATCCAACTTCCTCATGACAGCCTGGGAGAAGCTAATGAAGACAGACCTAGTGTTTGGGTCCCTGCCATCTATATATGAGACTCAGATGAAATTCCTGGCACCTAGATATGGTCTGAGGTAGCACTGGTCATTGCAGCCATCTGAGGGGTAAACAAGTGAGGGATGACAATGGGAGCGATAAACTCACAAGAATAAGAACAGGTCATAGTAATCCACGTAAATTCTACTCTGGCATCCTGAGCAGAAGCTGATCTTGTTATGATGCCATTTACTAAGTCTAAAATTTCAGTAAACTCTTTACTTCAGAGTGTGTTCTGTTTTATAGGTCCTTGGGGGAACATCTTTGCTAAAGGCTCACTGATTGGGTGAAATTCCATTTAGAGTATTATTTATAATCATTTAAGTTTAGAAGTGCGACTCTATTTTGGGGTCTCCTCGAGTGATTAGTCTTACTAATGAAGAGGAAAACCATTGGGTTACTTCCAACAAGGTGTAAGATTGGTGTTGCTGAAAGACCATGCAGTATTGTGTTTTGGATGGAAATGCTGCAGCATTTTAGAATGGTTGACTTACCAGGTCGAAGTTTTTGAGATCTTACATGCAATAGAAATTTCTCATAGGTCAGCAAAATTTCATTTTGTGTTGGATGGTTGATGTAACTTAGTCAAAGGACAATCAGGTCTAAAGGTAAAATATTAGGTCATGGTATATTGAGTTCTTCCTCAATTTAGCAAATTTTCACAGTTCTTTAGCTCAAGGTGTCATTTCAGATGAATATGGGGAAGGTAATGGTGATGCATTTTTTGAATTAAAATAGAACTTGTGGAGTTTCTTCAATGACTTGCCACTTGAGAAGGTGGAGGGATTTCCCATGTGTCTACAAGTTGTAACAAAAGCTTCTCCCTAACAACAACTTTCTTACCTTCTTACTGTAGAACTATAGGTTCTATGACTGGCTTTTACTTTTCCTTCGTAAGAAGTTTGCAGAGTTGAATAAAGCTAATTGTGTTCAAAAGGGTCTTAGTGCAAGTAATCTGACTGAGAAGAGATCAGGCAGATAGGGCAGCCTGCAAAGTACACGTTGGTAGACCTTTCATGCAATTGGATTCCCATGGGACTTTGAATGTTTAGCAGTTTCAAGTTTCAACCTTTTACATTCTTCAACTAAGGTATCAAGCAAAAAGTAGAATAAATGTAACATGTTAGATGATGGTGGGGAGAGTGACATGGCTTACGCATGGTCAATTTAGCATTTATGTCAAGCATATTTTCTTTTATTCTAGGAGTGTTAAGGACAATAGAAATGCATTTCAAAATGTTTCTGAAAATGAATTAAGGTTGTTTGGTGCAATTCTCCTTTTAATCAATGGAAAGTATTTTCATACTACTCATTTTGCATAATGTTTAAAATGTGTAGATGTATGATTTCTACATGTTTGCATAAAAACAATGAGTTTTAAATTGCATTTTTCAGAATTTTTTAAAAGTCTCCTTTGAGTTTATAAAATATGCTCTCACCTTAGGAAATTACAATGTGTCCAGGTAACAGGTCTCATTTGAATATTTAATGGATATCTCCAATACTGTCATGAATCTTTTGGCTTATATACTCTTAAAATTATATGCACAAACACATGTTTTTTCATATATATGAATAAAATTCTGCTTTTGATGAAAAATATATTGTGGGTTTCCAAATCATATAAAGTTTTTTTGCCTGTATGGCAAGTCAAATAGAGAAGACCTGAGGAGCCGCAAGTTAAGCAGCAAAACTGACTTTGGATCAAGAAGACATATCATAGTCTGTAGAGTTCATACATTGCCTCAAAATGGTCATTTTTGATTCTTTTTTTAAAGAGTTATGTATTTTTTTTGCAAAGTCAGACATATAAAGAGATAGAGGAGGAGAAACAGACAGGAAGTTCTTCTGTCTGATGATTCACTCCCAAATTGACTGCAACTGCCGAAGCTGTGCCAATCTGAAGCCAGGAACAAGGAGTTCTTCTGAGTCTCCTTCACAGGTGCAGGGTCCCAAGGCTTTGGGCTGTCCTTTACTGCCTTCCCAGGCCACAAGCAGGGAACTAGATGGGGAGCAGGGCTGCTAGGATTAGAACTGGCGCCCATATGGGATTCCAGTGCCTTCAAAGCAAGGATGTTAGCAGCTAGGCCACCATGCCAGGCCTATTTTTTTGATTCTTAATGATCTACCATCAAATAGGCTAAATCTAGATGTACTACTAGAATTATGAAAGGGCAGAAAAGTTCAAGATATTAAGACCATGAGGTAATCTTTTGGGAGTGAGTAAGTGTGGTAGAATTCAGAGTTTTAAAAAATATATTTATTTTTTATTTAAAAAGACAGATGTTCAGAGAGAGAAGAAGAGATAAAGGAAAGATATCTCTCATCTGTTGGTTCACTCTCCAAATGGATGAAACAATAAGATCTGGACTGGACTAAAGATAGAAGCCTGGAGCTTTTTCCTACTCCTCCTATGTGGGTGCAGTTTCTCTAGGCCTTGAACTGTCCTCCACTGCTTTCCCAGAAAGTTAAATGAGAAGTGGAGCATCCAGGACTTGAACTGGCACCTGTCTGGGATGCCAACATTGCTAGTAGTGGCTTAGATTACTAAGATACCATGCTGGCTCATGGATTCAGATTTTGTTTATGAATATTTATATGAGGAAAACCTTAACACTCAAGTTTCATAAAAGATGAAATGAGAAGTTTTGAATGTTGTGAAGATTAAAATGTTCAGGTCATAAACTCAGATAGCTGCAGCATCTACTAATTTTATAATTTCTGATATTGTTCAAAAGTAAACAGGGACAGTTTTAACTATCAGAAGGACTTTGTGTTTTTTGTTGTATTTTATAGTTTCTATCCCTTAAGGAATATTCTCCTTTTTAAGTAAATAGTAACAATTCCAAGAGATTAAATAAGAAGCCATGAATTACGAGTGGAAGAGAAGCAACTTGGAGATTTAGTTTTTGTTACAGACACTGAATCCCATGTTATAAATTTGAAAAAAAATAAAAAACAATGTCTGTAGTTAGGCCATAGAAAAAGGATGCATTCATAGGAATGTTTACAAATGATAGAAATTATATTCAACTAGCGCTGGAGAGTTTCCAATTTGTCTCATGGGTTAAGACACACATTTATTAAAAAATGATCTCGATGCAAACTAGGGATAAAAATGTTGCCCTTAGGGGAAATATCATGACTTAAATGTGCACTGGGGGGATATAGATCTGGATTTTATCATCTAATTTATGTAATTACTGATTTATTTTACAGAGATGCCTAATATGGTAGGTGAAGTATATGATCATCTACATAATGGATGAAGATCAAATTACAAGGCAAGCAAAAGGATTTAGATTTGAAGTTAAGGTCAAGGAAAAGTCAATGTGATTTCCCATAAACCTGAAATACAGACTTCTCTTGGGTGTTGATTTTCCTATGTGAAGGCAAATAAATATTGTATGTTAGGATATAAGAATTTGCTGAAGAAAGCAAAACAGAAGTCACCCATAATAACTTTAGTACCATAGGGTGAAGTGGAAGTTTTGGTAGAATCAATTAGAGCTTTTTCAGCTGAATTTTGAATAGATTAGTCGAGTATGGGAAAGGACGAAAAGCAGAAATAAAAAACTCACCCTGTAGTGGGTCCTTGAACAAAAAGATTTGTGATGTTCAATTGCCTCATGGTGTAAAGGATACAGGGATCATGTAGATAGTGAAAAAAAAGGGTTGCCATTCCTTTTTAGGACCCCTGCTTCCAACATACTCCCTCCATAGAATTTTCCATTGCCCAAAATGAGTCAGAATTGTGAGAATATTTCTTGAATGTGGGTATTATCAATAACTTGGAAAGATGTGAGAGGAACAAACATTGAGCTCTAATCTTGAATGATTTCAGAATACATTGATAAGCAGAACAAGAATATTGAATTTCCAGGATTATTGCCTCAAGTGAGTATGGGATTTTAACATTTTATTTAGAAAGTAGGTTTGCTTCTAGCAGATTGATGAAATTGTGGCTCTTAATAAGCAGCTAAGTTGGAAATCATTAGGTTCAATAAATATGAAAAAGTTTTGGAAATGATAAAAATATATGATAAATTATCTACTCCACTGCAAAAACAGGTTTGTGTGTGCTGAGGAATTATCATATAGGTAGCTGCGAGGTATTAAAATTGAAGTAACATTGTCTTTATTCCACAGACGATGATCAGTTACACATTGGTTGGCATAATAATTTTATATACAAGAAACAGATTGTTGATAGGGAAATGGCTGACCAGAACGGAAATCCTTACTGAGGAAATGTAGGATTTGCTTTGACAATTATCTGGACATGGAACAGAGAAAAACACCAAGTTTTAGTCCACATAAAAGAAGCAGAAAACATTCTACTAAAACAGAATAAAACCCTGAAGATTTCTAGCCATATAGAAAAAGTTCAGAAGCCCCTCTTTTGATATAAACATACCAACTCCGAATTGTGTACCAAGAGACAAGGACATATGGCAAGACCGCTGGATTGGGAATCGTGACACTTTGCTGTGGATATGAATGCAACAATTAAAAAATGACCAAAAAGTAAAAGGTTCAAGTAGCTGGAGTGATCATCCTGGTAAGCATAATCCTGTTCTGACTGCCCCATAAACTTTGAAAGTAAATGTAGGCTTAACAAAGAGACAATTTATTTAGAAAAAGGACTTTTTAAAAATAAAAGATGCATTAAGCTCAGAAGTTTCAAACGTTTCAACAGTAAAAATAGCACCTGCTATAGGAATATTGAATTGTTAAGAAGATTCTTTCTAAAGGAGACTGAGCAAACAAAATATATGACCGATATAGTGAGATAGGAAAGGATCTCAATGTATGGATACTGATTTAAATAAAAAACTGACAAGGAGAATAAGTAACACATTTTATTGCTTTTTTGAACTTAGAAGACTGCTAAGGAGGAGAGGATGATACAAATATTGATAAAGATAATGCAATGCAAGGGGGCAGCATGATGGCTCAACAGACTAATCCTCCACCAGCAAGTGCCAGCATCCCATGTAGGCACTAGTTCATGGTGCAGCTGCTCCTCTTCCAATCCAGCTCCCTACTTATGGCCTGGAGAAGCCAGAGATTATGGTGCAAAAGCACTAAATTTTAACTCAATTACCACTTCAAGCATAATTTCTTCAAATACAGATACATTATGAGGTATTAGAATTTGACTTCAATTTTTGAAAACTAACAGGTCACAATCCATTCCAGGACAGTATCCACTACCATTTAAATACTGCACCATTCAGAGCAACACTAATGTTTCTTCAGCTGTACATTTTCTCATTTCACCCACATTTATCCCAAGATTAACCCCCTTAAAACACACACTCATACATGGGCAGTCCTTCTCATTATCATAGTCACTTGTGAATTAGTTTTTAAATTTTCTGTGTATGTGATAAAATAGTTACAACTTAAGAAAGCACAGTCATAAAGTTAGTAATTAAGATTATACTCTGAAACATTTAGCAGAAGCAATTGAACAGTATGCTACTACTTTTGATATTTCATACAGTAAAAGCCTGTTCTCTTTTTGTATTCAAGAAATGAAGAAAAAGACACTATTTCCAGTATGTACATAATTGTTTAATTATTCATCAAAATTTGAGTATATATATAGCTTGAGCTAAGTATCATCACTAATTTGGAAAAACAAAATCTGTATCTCCCAAGATATTACATTCTTTCCGGAACTCTTTTGGTTGGTACGTTAAAAAAAATAAGAGTGTTTCAGCTTTTCAGAGAACAAAACTATATGTTCTGAAAGGCATATGGTTGGTGTAATTTTTTATGTGACTGGAATAATTTTTATACTGGATTTGGAAGCAGTACAAATCTCTAAAAACACTAGAGCAAGAAAATTGGATATGGCCTAACAAGCAGAGAGGACTCAAAGGTATAATTTACAGCATTTCCTGATATATGAAGTATTCAAGCATTTGGCAATCATCAAATAAATTTGGAAGGCATTTTGTCGGTTTAAAAGTGTAAACAGCTACTTGGAAAATCTACTCTGGCAGGTTTTCCCTGCTTAAAAGTCAGTAAGAATCCATGCAGAATATTCAAGAAAACCTCTAATCCTTTGGAAACACACTCATGATTTCAAATAGTACTTTTTTTTTTTTTTTGCTATGCTTTTGTCAAGCTTTGAGAGGTAACAGTGTTATATAAAATCAGTTTTCATTTTTATCCTATACTCTAAATTTTTATTTCACAGAGCTTTTCCTGAAATAATCAATTCTTTTTGCCTGACTGCCAATATTTTTCTCAACTAATTACAATAAAGGAATCTATAGAGCTACACAATCTTTCCTATGCATTTCTAGCACAGCAGTGAGGTTCCTATTATTTGACACAAAAGACCAAGAAATTTCATTTTATTTTTTCACTTTTTGTAAGAATTGTAACCTAATATACAATTACAGATCTGAAATCAATGTAAATTGCATTGATGTAAGCTGAGTACTTTCTGTGCTGCCATTTCAAGTATTATTTTAGAAAAAGGGATGATATATAAATCTTTGTTCCTTTTGGAATAAATTTAAGCAAATAGATTTTATTTCAATGTAACTTTGATAAGAAATAAATGAAAATTACCTATGATAGTTATCTCTTAGTGTACCATTTAATTGCTGTTATAAATTATATGCTGAAATAGGGTAAAATTTAGGTTAGAAGGTATAAAATATTAGTTAAGACATTAAAATAATTGAAAGTGATTTTAATATCAATAGAGATTATAATCACATCTTACTTTTTACCTTTTTTCAGTTTATTGTTGAGATTTGAAATGGACAACTGAAGGTAACGAATCAGCAAATTCAGATATGCAAGTGCTGTCTAACTTATCTTTCAATATATTTGCTCTCTGTCATTGACTGGATCCAGGAATACAGGAAGTTTTAGCAAGTATTTTTTTGAGAAAAAGCACAATTTCAAACATGATACTTTTTGTAAACATCACCGGAAAACCACCAAGAAAGGAATAGGACACACAAGTAGATTTATTCTCATAAGGCCACCACAATATCTAGTGTCCAAGGCCATAGGGATTGAATTTTACGTTGCATCACCTGGACTTACTTGAGTGTCTCCTCTTCCCAGTCTGCAAGAGCATTGATTTAAACCAGATGTCTCTATGTAGAGATGATATGAGAAAGGATTGTCAAAGGAAACGGTCTCATTTCTTTTGCACAGTAAAGCTGCTGGAAGTGTCTGTAGTACAAGTCTTCCCTCTACTTTAAGGACAGCTTGGATTTTTGGTAGACTTATTTTCAAGATGAAAATTCCATACATAGATTACAGAAGATTTTTCCTATGATATGGATGTAAATGCCCCGATTCAATGTTTTTGAATCTGTGTAGTAAAGCAGAAAAGCAGGAAATCAGAGAAGACAGACATTAAAACAACAGTAACAACACATGAGGTAGGTTGTGGCACGGACATTCCTTGAGACATGTCCTCTTCATATATGCCTGCTTGGGAGTTCTAGCCCCACCTCCATTCTCTATTCCAGCTTCCCCCAGTGTACATGCCGGGAGGTAAACAAGATGACTTCAATCCAGAGTGGCCTGAGATTCTGGCTTCAGGCTTTGATCTGACCCTTCTGTTTAGCTGCTGAGCACATTTGCAGAATGAACCAGTAGACAAGAATTCCCTCAACGTCTCCATCTCTCCCTCCCTTCAGAAAATGGGTTAAAAAGTGTGGTAGTACATAGTTAATAGCGCCACCTAATTTTTATAAAACCTTAGATTAGAATTATACATGAGACTTTTCAGATTAAACAGGCTGAGGTCCAAATAACTAAAAGACTTTCCAAGGAAAGAAAAATTCTGTGGCTGAACTCTGTGTACGTTAACATAATAAATTAGACCCTATATTAAAGGAGAGGATCATGTTCAGGATGGTGAAAAGCAGCTAATTGTATATTGAATTACGTTTAACAAGTTTGAGGCATTAGCTGTATTTTTATTGTAATTATCTGAAATGAACTTCCCATACACATCTTAGCTTTCTGCAACATGCATCACCTTCTGATATACCACACCATTTATTTTAGAGTCTAGAGTATCTCTTAAGTATGAAATCAGTAAAGGAAAGAGCATATGTGAAGACACTGGAAAAAAAATTTCATTCAAAATTATTTCATTTATTATCTCATGATATGTAAGAGTCCATGATTAAAGAAATCATTTTAAGTGGGGGGGGAGGTGGCTTGTAGGTCAAAAAAATAAGGTCAAATCTTAGAAATTTTGGAGATGCCCTTGAATTATTTTTAATAGTCCATAAGATGTCCTGAACTTACTATTAGTAATATTTAACTGGTTTCATATGTAATATTATCAAGTAGTTTGTTCTCAGGTAGTCAACTGCAAATTATGTGTTGTGGTTCCAAAAAGTAATAGTCATTCTCTGGGGAGACATTTAATCATATAACAAAATTGCAGAAAATAATACTATTTCCTTGGAAAATGTTACATGGTTATATTGTCCATAAAGAATCATCTTTGTTCATTTCAGCCATGGCTGCACCTAACCAGTGAGTTGAAGACACCCCGATGGATAAAGCTGTTTCATTGCTCCTATTTTTCAAATTGGATATTTCTTTAGTGATTCTAATATTCTTACCTGGAGAGTTTGTTCAGCTAAGTGCTAAGTAGCATTGTCAATTTCTATTGAAAAACTGTATCAATGCTGTTTTGTAATTTTGTTTTCTTAAAAGCTGTGTCTTTTCAGCATACTTTTTCATAATATGCCTATACCATCAGAGCTTTAATGATTATCTGCTTAACTAGTATGTCTTATGTGATCAAGATAGACTTTTTAAGAAAATATTTTGCGCAAAAACAGTACAAGATCCTGGAATCTTTGTGAAGAGAGAGCTTAGATGAATGTTTTGAAGGTCTCAATCTCGTCTGTCACTGTCCTTTCCAATTTTGGATGAATGAGGTTAGGGGGCAGATGGGCTACAAGAATTCATTATAAGCGTGTGGAAAATGCCTCTCATTTCTGTTGATGTCTGTCATTGTGGTGAATAGAAAAAGTTGGGGCCAGGAAATTATCCACTGAGCCACCAATAACATTTGTGGATCCTCTCAAAAGCCAGTATGCTTATACACTTAAAAATACACATATACACATGAGAATATGACAGAACTTTTGTGGGAAAAGTGAATTACTCAGGAATGATGTTTTATAACATATATTTCCATGAACTTTTTTGGACCCCAAGTGTGCATGGATTTCAGCATTCTTACACCAAATTTACTTTAATTCCATTTTCTGTGGGCATTTTAAGAGCTCTCGTGTTTATATGAATGTGGATGAGCAGGAAGTAATGATGAAAAACCACGCTTCTCCACCCAGAGAGCTGTGGGCGGTGTGGGCTGCTCAGCCAAAGGAAGCACATGCTCCCAGAAGCTGAATACCTCCCCAGCTGTGTTTGACTAGACCGATCTGTACAAATCAGTTCAGGAGTTTGTAGACTTCTGACTTTCCTCTGAATTCTCCGTGCTTTCATTTGCCTTTTCTACATGCTTCTCCGTGTGAGCAGCCTGACTGAAGAACTTCCAAGGGACATACTGAAAAGCATGTTGTTAACAAATACATTTCTGAGGGAACGAACATTGGGGAAAATGATTACGATGTCACTTGATATGCACACATCCGTTATTGGAGTCTGTGGGTTCAGGTATCACGCCCACTCCCAATTCCATTTTCCTGATCATGTACTCTCTGTGAAGCACAAGTTCTCTAGTCACCACCACCCAGTTGGGATATCTAGGTTAAAATCTCAGCTGCCAGCTGTTGAGTTTCCCAACCTTGGCTGCTGTGGCAAACTCCAGAGTGAACCAGTAGATCAGAATTCTGTCTTCTTGTCTCATTGTCATTCTGCATTCCAAATGTGTCCATTTTTTTTTTTAAGAAAACGGATTTTCGGACTCTGAATTCTCATTTGTAGTCTCTCCTCATCTCGAACTACATCAAAATTCCGCTGCTGTCAAGGCGTCATGCAGATTCTCTTTTCTATTCCCTTTCACTACCACTCATTTCGAATTCCACAAAAGAAAATGTATCTCGCATGCCCATGTCTTACTATAGTACATTGCCCTAGGTTAATAGAACCTCAGGTGCCAGAGACAGCTTAAGTTGAAAATGGAAATATTCTGTTGGTGAATCCTGATTAATCAGGCACCTGAACTTCTAGAGCTTCTTTACATTTCATGTTGGTACAATTTTACATAAGGAGCAAACTATAGCATAATAAATTAGTTGTTTTTACTTATTTTAGGGTATTTGGAATTCAGACACATAGGAAAACAGTGCATCAGGAGTAAAGGCAAGCTTCCGTCTTTACCTAGCAGCTATTATTAAAGAAAATAACAATTGTAACAGAAAATCCCAGGATAGCTCAGCATACAACACTGCAAATAGATGTTGCAGAAGATGCTCGTCCCTGAGCCTCATCTATGTTACAACAGGAATAGTTGACTTCTTAAAAAAAACCAGCAAAAATAACACTTTCTAGTGAAAAAAAAAAACCAGCGTATCTTCATTTTTATCATTAATGTAGAATTTTGTGCAGGCTTTATTTTTTTCCATTTTGTCTTTATCTCATTGGTTCATTTCCCTGACTTTTGAGTGAAATAATTCTCCTGTGTTATTAGTAGAGGAACAATATAATTTCACTTATAAAATTACTTTTCCAGGTAGACGAAGATAAATGTACAGATATATAACCATAGATAATGTAATATACATATATATGTGTTTCCACATAGAAGTTCTGTATTTTCTTTTTTGCTCATTTAGCACACTAGCACAAATAATTCTCACAAAAAACTAAACATTATTGTATGATTTAGTTTTAGAGTCATTTCTCACCTAGGCCTTTAGCTCTTGATGAATGAAATTGTGTCTTGGTTCACTCATGTAGTCCTAATGTGTGTCCACCTTCAATTTTAGTACTCAGTTCCTGTGATCAAACGTCATTAACCCATTTTGATATAACTGAGGCATTCCCTGCATATGTGGTTCTGCTTCTGACCTCTACCTCTTGAATTAACAAGGACTTTCCTGAACATTTTCCCAAATTGTCCCTGTATCTGCTTCTATTTTATACTAAACATTTACAATGCATACAGGTGACACTAATGATACTTCAATTTACAGAACTGGAGAATTAAGATGTGATTAAAAATTCAAGTAGTCTCTTGTTCCACACATTGGTGGAAATAGACCAAGAACTGCAACAAAGTAAGGTAGATACATTGAAAAAAAAAAGTAGAACTAAGAACAGGTGTTTTGATAATAAATCTGTAATGCATGCCCAGGGTGATGGCTCAGTGGCTAAATCCTCATCTTGCCTGTGCTGGGATCTCATGAGTGCTGGTTCATGTCCTGGCTCTTCCACTTTGCATCTAGCTCCATGGTTGTGGCCTGGGAAAGCAGCAGAGGATGAGCCAGGTCCTTGGAACCCTAAAATTATGTGTAAGACCTGGAAGAAGCTCCTGGTTTCTGGCTTTGTCAGGTTAGCTTCAGCCATTGCAGCTACTTGAGGAGTGAACCAGCAGATAGAGGATCTTTTTTTTTAAAAAAATGACTCTGACTGTCTGTAAATCTGCATCTGCAATAATAGACAAATAAATCTTTTAAAAAGTTCTGTAAAGATATTCATTTAGAATTAATTGTTCCCCATCTTAATTGATGTAGCCATGAAAATGTAGGCAGAAGTGATTAAAAGCCAAAGATAAGAGGATAGAATGACTAATCATCTGATATAATAGAGTTTGCTGTTTATATTTTCTGAAATGTTGCAGTGTACCAAGTGGTTAATCCAAAAACTTAAAAAAAATTCTATACTTTATACTTACCTTCAGCTGTGCATGAGCAGTCATACCATAGATTTTTTACATGTATTTGTAGAGTATTTCAGACAATCCAAATGAAAATATATATATATATATGATTCTAGATAACAAACCACAATTGTCCTCACATGACTGCTTATAATTAATTTCCTTGCATATGATCAGGGATTCTCTTAGAGATTAATTTTAAAAGGATTACTTTTACTTCCATTTTAAGTTTAAACGTTTCTATCTAGATATTTTCAGAGATAATTGTATCATATCTCAGACATGATTCTTTGGCTAATTTTAAACTTTTGCCATTTGCTTAAATAAACCAGCACCATCTATGTAACAGCTATACTGAATCTTTTAGGTAAATTAGCATATTTCAAGTATTTTTAGGAATATACCAAAGATCATTAATGAAACAAGTCTTATAACTGAGACTTTTAGGAATATCCCAAAGCTTTGAAGTTAGACTAATATTTAAGTGACCAAACATTGGACCCAATCATGTGATCATTCTAAGACCAAGGCACAGACTAGAATACTCATCACACAATCGAAATAAAATCACAGCTTCTACTTTTCATCTTCATCCCAGCCCAGTCATCACTATTGTGTGCTTTCATGCAGTGAACAAACATGTGTGAACTCTTTCCACCTCCTTTAATCTCTGGTTCTCTGCTAAATAATTGAATAAAAGATAAACATTAAATAAATAAATAAGTTTAGAGTCACTCTTAAGGATTTTAAGAGTAGCAAACTTCTACCTCTTTGCAGAATTATCATAAATTTCAAAAGCAAGACAAAGAAATATCATAATGGATTTTAGGTACTTTTCTATACTGTTTCATTTACCATATATTACAGAATAATTTTCTTTTATTTAAATTTATTAAATGTATTTCCCGGGGTCAAGCAGGCTTGAGTATGTTTTCATAAATGCCTGTTGGCCATTTATACGTTGTATTTCACAACTGCTTATTCGTTTCCTATAACTATTTCTTTAAAAAATGATTTATTTATTTTTACTTGAAAGGTAGGTTTACAGAGAGAGGGGAGAGAGAGATCTGCCATTTGCTGGTTTACTTCTAAAATGTTCCCAGTACCAGATATGAGCCAATTCAAATTTGAAAACTAAGCAGACAGAAGTTTCTTCTGTGTCTCCTACATTATCATTCAAGGACTTGAACTGACTTCTGCTGCTTTTCCAGGGCATGGACAAGGAGCTGGATCAGAAGTGCAGCTGGCCGGACACAAAGCAGCACCCATATGGTGCTGGAGACAGAGATTAGCCTGATGTGTAACCTTATAGCCACTTCTTAGTAAGATTGCTTTGTTGGTGGTGAGTTCTTGAGTTCTGAAATGATCTTTGATATCAATCATTTATCTGTGTTTCTGGAATCTTTTCCACAAGCCTTTGCCTGTGACAATGCCTTGCAGAGTTTCCTTGTTCTGTTCCTCTAATAATTTAATGGCTTCAGGTCATAGATTTTTCCCATTTATAGTGAGTGATTTTTGTGCAAGATGTGTGGTAAGTGTCTTTTTTTTCACACTTTTACAAGTGAAGATCCAATTTTACCAGTGTCATATTTTGAAGAAACAATCCAGGAATTGGTTTTCAAGATTTGTTGGTTGTAAATAAGTAGGTTCATGGGATTTCTAATCTGCTCCTTTTTTTGTACATGTCTATTTTTGTTCTAGGATTAGGCTCTTTTCATTATAACTACCCTAGAGTTGATCTTGACATCTGATGTTGAGATGCATCTGACTTTGCTTTTGTTGCTAAGGATCGTTTTAGTTACCTAAGTCTTCTGTGTTTCCCTATGAATTTTCACAATATTTCTTCCACATCTGAAAGAATCTCAGCCGTATCACGTGAATTATATTTTGTATCATACATGCATACCAGGATGAAAAGTAGTGCAATATAATGGAAGTCAGAATACATTATTTTGCATATAATCCAGCTATCTCTCTCCTAAGAATATGCACAAATAAAATAAAATCATACTGTCAGACTTATTTGAAACCCATGTTTGTTACACTTAACTTCAGAGTAGGTAAGATATGGAATCAATCAAGTTGCTCATTAGCTCATGACTGGATAAAGAAAATGTGGTTTATGTACACAATGAAATATTATTCAGTCACACAGAAAATCAAACCTTGTAATTTGGAATGAACAGATTCACCTAGAAATCATTATTCTCATGGAAATAAGCCACTCCCAAATGACAACTATTACATGTTTCCTCTAATAAATGTTTGTAAATATAAGATACCAAAAATCTATAGAAATGAAACTTATTATTAGATTGTTGTTTTAATCCCTTTTTATTTGTTGTCTTACTCCTTTGAAACTGTAATTCTGCTACATTTTACTTATTGACTGTTACAGTTAGTGCTGCATTAAGTCTATGATGATGGAGTGAATTGAAATTACATCATTTGTATGAATTAAAGGAACAAAAAAAAGGGAGAAGGGAGACTGAAGAACAGAGGCGGAGAGAGAAGTAATGTTATATTCTTCAAATTGTCTTCATGTACATTAGATTCTATGTATGTTAACAATTTGTTAAAAGATAAAACAAGAACATATTGAATGCTGTGTTCACAAAATTACTTGTCTTGGGACTCATATATGTGGAAAATGCTATGGGCCCAAAAAATGTCTTTTTAAAAACTATTTTTACACAAGCTTTATGAGTGAATAGTTTTTCTTTGCTTTCCTTTGCTTTTCTTATGCAGGCTCAATGATTGAAGCAATCTCACTGGCCCACACTTCTCTGCTCATGGAGTCCCACCTTTCATATCACTTGCTTTTATGTCATCCGTAGTGATCCAGACAATAGAAATTACCAAGAAACCGTATCTTTTTTTATGATTAAAACCAAACGTGTGGTACCTAATTCTAAACTAGCTTTATATGTTTTCAGAGATCCTGATCGTGTTATTTGAATCAAGGCTTTGCATCTCCGTGCCGGATAATAGCCTAAAATCATACTCATTTCTGACACAGCAGGTTTTTGATGGTCCTGTAAAAGCCAGAACATCATTACTTCAGGCAAGGTGACAAGGATAATCACTTTCTATAATTCATGTTTAATACCTGAATGCTAGAGAGGAATCATTATGTCCTTGGTCAAAAAATTTTTAGCACACTACATCATTTGCCCTCCAGAAAATGTTTGCGAGAATTACTAGAGTGACTTCAGTTCAAAGAGACTACATTAAATCTTTGTCAGCTTTTGAAAAGTAATATTCAAAGTAATACTTAAACTGCTAACATGCAATACCAAGTTTATAGCTTCCTTACAGTAGTAAGTCTCTTTGGCAGATTAGAAGTCTGACGAGATCTTTCATCTTTACCTTTTGTCAAATAAAATGGCATTTCATAAAAAAGAATTTGGAACATTTAGACTATAAAATACAGTTATGGTTTTGCTTTCAAGCCAAGTTTCAGTGTATCTTTGGTTCATTTTCCTTAAAATCATTTTTTATTCATTTGGTAGCTTGATTTCTTCAAATATCATATTTAATATGATTTATTTAAAAATTATAGATTAAAAAACGTGTTCACAATCTTGTTTGAATCTTAAATGTGGAAATAAAACAGGCAATCTCTACTTATTTAGGTTTTTCACCGATTTAAGTAAATTCAGCTCTTACCAAGAAATCATTTTTATGTAAATGGGTTCTTGCATGTGCTCTGTGTTTTATAAATCACCCTTTCTTGTCCTGATTTTTCTAATGAAAGAAAATCAGTATAATTTTATGTATGTGTTAAGACATGAAACATTGTACTCCACTTATTTTATTGATGATTAAAATTCTTAGAAATAACTTCTTTTTTGGTAGGTAGAGGCAATGGCATGAAGTCCAGGATATACTGAAAGGGAAGAATAATGGATTTGTGACTGTTGCTGAAGGACTTTGCTATTATAATATAGAGGAAAACAGAGGGAGGGCAGTGGAAAAGGAAATCCCTGAGCCTAAGGAACTGTATCATGACAAATAAAATAGAAAAAAATTAAATACTTTCTTTTTATAAAGATTTATTTTCTTTTATTGGAAATGCAGCTAAGATTTATGGAGAAGACAGAGAGATCTTCCATCTGGTGGTTCATGATGGCTGGAGTTAAGCTTATCTGGAGCCAGGAGCCTGGCGCTTCCTAGGTCTCCCATGGTCGTACAGGGTTCCAAGGACTTTGGCCATCCTCGACTGTTTTCTCAGGCTACACACAGGAAGGGAAGTGTAGGAGCCAAACATCAACCTCTGCGCATACGGGATCCCAGTGCTTGCACATTGAGGATTTAGCCATTGACACATCATGCCACACCCTAGAGATATTTTTAAGTTTCCTGAAACCTGAATACTTTTTATTCCTTTTTCTACTATTTGAGCTTCTCACAGCTATCTTTAGGATTATCTCCATTTGTGTGCTGTTTTACATATCTAGCATTGGACTTTTATAACGACCATCAGAGATACATAGAAATTCTTACTCTTAGGCATAGTTAGATATTAATCTAATTTCACAAGAAGAAATCTACCCAGTGTGCTTCAGTGTGCACAGGGAAAAAAATTAACAAAGCGAAGCCATTATCTATTAGAACTCCAAACACTCATTTGTTCATTGGACATTTCCAGGTACTAGAATACGTACACCGATTTAGATCCATGTCCTAACAAAGACTGTATTTTTAAGGGAGGAGATACATTCACTACAGTATGAATAAACCCAGTAGCTTGCCTTCTACAAAGAAAAAAACATGCAGTCAAATTGTTGGTGTAGAAAGATTATACAAGAGCACTTTCAAAAATTCTTGGAAAATGCAATTACCTTTTAATGTATTTGGAGTAACTCTTAAATTTTAACATATTTTTATGAATATTAAAATGATTTCATATTAAAATTGGAGCAGGCATTTGATTCGGTGGGTTGTTCCACTGCTTGGGAAGCCCATGTCCCACAATAGAGTGCCAGACACACGTCCTGACAATTCCATCATTTCAATCCGGCTTCTTTTGTACACCAAAGAGGTAACATATTATAGTCCACATACTTGAGTCTCTGTTGAAGGAACATGAAGTGTGAACAAAGAGATGGAGATTAATCTGTCTTCCTCTTCATTTCCTTCTACAATCACAGAAAGGTGTACATCTATCTACACACAGCTTAGTGATTATCAGATAGGAGATTGGACTGAAACAAAACAAAACAGGGAAAGCTGGGTATCATTCATTAATTATGACAAATATATTATACTAATATAAGAAAGGAAGCTGAATATTAGGTGGATTTAGTGTATATTATTTTGTAAATTTAAAACTACAATAAAATAAAAAATGTTTATTTTGAAACATTTTGTAAAACCAAAAATGCATTCTGGGCAAAATTGACCAAGAACTTAGAAAGTGACATCTTAACAAATACTAAAGATAAAGAGATATTTAATTTTAAATTCCCAATTGAATGGCAGAATAAAACCAAAAGAGTAAATTTAGTTACATAAATTGTTTAGTTTTACAATAGATGAGCTTCGTTTCAATTTCAGATCCACCAATAACGAAAAAACTTTATAAAAAAATTATTTTTCATGATACAGGTCCTTGGGCTCAAAGATTTCCCCTCCCACTCTCACCATCCCCCCCTCCATTGTTTTACCCTATATTACAATAGTACCGTCCTTCAGCAATAGTCGCATCCCATCATTCTAATGTTTAAGTGTATCATGACACTGTAGTTATAGACCACTGTAGAAAATTCAGCATTCAAATGTCAAATAATATTTAAGTTTCATATTGAGAAACTCATATCCCTCAGCAGGCAAATTAGAACTCAGGCCATGAAATGGTAGTTTTTGTTTTGTTTGTTCATTCTCTTGCAGGTTTTCATGCGGGACAGTGAGAAGATCTCTGGAAATCAGCAGACTTTCATCAGCTGGCCAGTACACTTTCAGATTCTCTCTAAAACCTGCTGTGTGCACACAGTTCCAGAATGAAAGCCTCAACTTCCGTTCTCATCAGAGGGAGATGGTGAGAGAGTTACGTGTAACTGATAAATGATTAATGTTCCCAGATTCCACTTTCAATTCTAAGACAGGAGAAGATAGACGGAATAATTATGATAGTGATTGAAGATGTGTGTTAGACCTACTTAGGTCTAGCATATCAAGATTATTCAAAGTAAGAGTTAGCCTGTGTGTGACCATAGTGTATCTATCATACAAAAACAAAAAGCAACAGTTGTACTATCTCAATATCAAAATTAATAAAGATGAGTACACATAAATACATTTATATGTGTGTATGTATCTGCCCTCTGCATAATAAGCTTTGACAATTTTATTCTGAATTTTTTAAAAGATTTTTTTTTAATTTTTATTGGAAAGTCAGATATACTGAGAGGAGGAGAAACAGAGAGGAAGATCTTCCATCCTATGATTCACTCCCCAAGTGACCACAATGACTGTTGCTGCGTAGATCCAAAGCCAGGAGTCAGGAACTTCCTCCAGGTCTCCCACATGGGTGCAGGGTCCCAAGGCTTTGGGCCATCTTCTACTGCTTTCCCAGGCCACAAACCGGGAGCTGAATGGAAAGCAGGAGCTGCCAGGATTAGAATCAGCGCCCATATGGAATCCAGGCACATTCAAGGGGAGGACTTTAACCGCTTGGCCATCGCACTAGGGACTCTTGTTCTAAATTTTTAAGACTAAAAAAAAATCACTAGAATATACTTCATGATTGTATTTATGATAGAAATAAATATCCCAATTTAACACAATTAAATGACCTATGTTGTTTATTAAAGTTTGAAATACAAACATTTTATATTTTTTCACATTTTGTAAAATAAATAAAATAAGGTGAAATAAATATTAACTAAATGATTATCTGAGTTTTACCTATTGAAAAATTTAGTTCACTATAGAAATCATCCATGAAGCTGTTAATTGTAAAGAATTTATGAAATATTGTGCATAGAAACATAATCTTAAATAAAGCAGAACTTAGGGGAATTTTAAATCATACTATAACTTTTCAATATTAGGAAAAAGAAATATGGGCAGGGACCCCAAAACATAGTGGAAGAATTAAACGTTTTTAAAAGTTTGTGTGCTGGAGCTTGGAAAAGTGCTCCTAAGGATGCATATGCAGAAATACAGCTGATATTAAAGGATCAACATGTAAGTCAACTATGGTACCTCCAAGTGCAAGTTTCAGGTGGTTATTAGAATTGCATAAACTCATCAGGTTGGATGAATAAATATTGGTTGGAGTCATAAAGAGAAAGATAGAGAAAGAGAACCTTATAAGAGTCATACAAACAGGCTGCCTTTTGCTGTGGGATGTCCCAGAACACATTAAGAGCTCCAGCAAAACACCATACAGAGATATGCACACTTGAATCTTCACAGTTATGGCCTAAATAAATTAGTTTTCTTTATAAAATTCCAGTCCCAGGACTGGCACTGCAATGCATGAGACGAATGCACAGTCTGCAAGTGTCAGTTTCCTGAGTGGACACTGGTTCATGTCCCAGCTGCTCCACTTCTCATCAGGCTTTCTGATGATGACATGGGAGAACAGCAGAGAATCGCTCAATTCCTTGGGTCACTGTATCCATACGGGAGGCCAGGCTGAAGCACCTGGCTCTCAGCTTCAGGTGAGCTCAACTCTAGCCACCAGGGAAATTTGGAGAGTGAACCCATGAGAGAAGTTAGCCAACTGAGCCCTCCAAGGTCCAGAGAAGGAGGTACATTTTTACATAATATGAGGCTAATATGTAATGAAAAAAGTGTCACTTCATAGGAGCAAGGGAATTGAAACCTTCAAAAGCAGTAACAAGTGTTTGTGTTTAGAGTATACAGTGGTAGTTGCCACACCATGGTTTGAGAGTGAAAATAAGAGTGTGAAAGAAATTAGAGTGTAAAGGTTTGGTGCATATTTAAAATAAAGTTCATATGAATCTCATCAGCAAAGTAGAAAATTTCGATTTTGTCTTATATTTGAATGACTAGTGAGAAACACATCATATGATTTCACTCATACTTTAAAATATCCCGGGTCAACGAGTAGGAGAGCAGGAAGAAACTCCGGTTCCTGGCTTTGGATCAACACAGCACTTGGAGAGTGAATCAGCGGACAAAAGTGCTTCCTCTCTTTCTCCTTCTCTCTGTAAATCTAACTTTCCAATAAAAAAAATAATAAGTAAAATATCCTGGGTAGAAATTACAAAAAACAAACAGCAAGCTCAGCTAGAGGACTGTTTCAGACGGAGTGAGGTGACTGGTAGGGAGAAGACAGGGTCATTGTGAGAACAACAGAAACAGAATTAAATAATTAGCTTCTATTTTTGACTGCAAAATTAATGAAAGTTGCTGATGACTTTGGGATGTGTAGCAAGAAAAATACATTACCAGCTGGAACAGCTGGAACTGAGACAATCCGAAGCCAGGGGCCAGAAGCTTCTGGGTTTCCCAAGCAGATGCAGGGTCCCAAGGCTTTACGCAATGCTCCACTGCCTTCCCAAGCCACAAGAAATGAGCTGAATTGGGAGTGGAGCAGTTAGGACATGAATCGTTGCCCTAATGGGATCCCAGCACGTGAAGGTGAGGATTTAGCTTTTGTGAGCAATTGTGCAGGCCTTCAATTTTAATCTGTGATGTTTCACATGATTTTCGAAAGAGTTAAATAAGTTAATAGGAAACACTTTTTTGGACAAGCATACTCATATTTCTCTTTTTTAAAATTTAAAATTTTTCTTTTCTCTAATTACTTGCAATAATTCACATTGACATACATAGAGAAAGGATAAAGAGCGAAATAACAATGAAATGTCCATTTGCTAAATGCAGCCACTGCTGTGTATCCCAATATCATCAGACATTTAAACAAGCAAAAACGTTTCTTATCATGGCTGCAAGACACTTGGTCTTTTGTAATGTGTCGTTAAATCAATATGGAAATTGCTCTTTGTGACGATGTATCTGTATCATCCTTTGTTATGTCACAAATAGATTTGCTTATAAATGATGTGCTATAATTTAGTAGTATTTATAATCATATGTTTTGCTATTCCTTGTCTCTTTTATTAAGGAAAACAAAGTTAGTGGGACATTACAAAACGCTTTTAAAATAGACTGGTTTTAAGAAGAGTAAAATCTGTTAACACTAGGACAAAACTAATTATAATAATTACTCTTGATTCAGTGTCTTGTGCTTAGTTTCTTTTTAGAAAAAAGCTTTCATGAGTTACATTTGTTTTATTAACTCCATTTTGAAGGGAAACTTTTATTAACTTTGCTATGATTACCTAGCTATAACTAAAGACCATGGACTCTCAGCAGAAACTCTGAGCATGATCAAGGAATATTTTACTGATGTGTGGATTGTCTGCCATTGCATTAAGTTTTGCACATGATAATGAAATAATTTGCAGTATTAAAATATGGACGTTACCCTTCTTTAGTCAAATTCAAACTTGGGTAACCCTCTCTTCTATGCTAATGGAAGCACTTGAAACAATTCAGCTTTTACAAATATTATTTGTAAGACAGCTATGTGGCCACACCTCTAAGGAAGAGAGTTATGGGAGCATTGTAGTTTGTTTATTAGCTGGGCTGCCTAGCTAGCCCCAAGGTGATTGAGCATGAATGTTATTGGGAAGCACGTAAGTATGAAGAGGTTTTGTGTCTTTAGGAATACAAACAGCATTGCACTGTGACCTAAGTAAGAAAAAATAATCCAAACGGAAGCAAAGTAGTATGTTACCTACTTGCCTATCTTTATGGACTTCAAATTTATGAAGCATATTTTGCTGATCAAGGACTACAATCTATTGTTGAGGGTATCTGAGGGCTCAGGTTTTGGGGGTTGGAAAAGATCTCTTTGACAAACATAGCCTTTAGTAGAAGAACAGTCATGTTTCTGAAATTTTAAGTCCCAAGAACTATGAAAAACAGATAAGGGAATATCTCAAGAATTGGAAGTCTGAAAGGCCATCACAACATAAACGATTAACGATTGGTGTTGTGGTACAACAGGCTAAGACATTGCTTATGGCACTGCCATCCCACTTTGGACCAGTTGTTCAATTCCAGTTTGCAACAGGAGTGGGTGACAAGACCCAAACCATCAGGTTAATGTCTGTCCACTTGTCAGGCACATTACTATGCAGCTAGATTGGAAGTGGAATAGCTGGGAATCCAAGTAGGGCATATATGGAATGCTGTCATCACAGGCAGTTTTAGCCTATTGGTCTATTGCAGCATGAGGACAGTCCCAGGATGGATATTTTTCTTTCTGCTTTCATTCTTTGGGAAATAACACAAAACAATACCATACTGCAACAAGTTATGAAGTTGAATTTCCTGCATGTGTGGAAGTCATAGAGGATAAGCCTTGTCATGGGAAACCACATTTGCCAGCCTGGTATCTCCCCTGCCAAGTAAGAGTTAGATTTGATTTCTAAAGTAATAAGACGCTGAACTTTATGCTAGGCATGTGTTTGCAAGCAATGAATCTCAACTGAACTTGAACTATGGCTATGCAACAAGGTGGAGGAATCCACCATGGGGGGAGGGGTATGGGAGGGGTGGGGGGAATCCCCAGCGCCTATAAAACTGTACTACATAATACAATGTAAGCAACAATAAAAAAAAAATACAGTAATTCCTAACAAAAAATATTCCACTTGCCTGCACACATAATTTTGTGTGCGAAAAAAAAAAAAGATTGCACCACTGCCTCAACAGTTAACTATATAATCTTTAACTGAAATGCTCACCATCTTTCAATTAAAATGTGAAAACATTAAATGTTAATTTGGTGAAGAGATAATCTTGAGAAAAATAGTGATTTATGAATCTTCCAATAACCCACATAAGCAAAATGGTGTAAATTATCAAACTAGAGTTTTCAATTTTGGTTACAGATTATCTTACATAATGTAAAATGTGATTAATGGCTTTCATAGACCCACAGGTTTTCAGCTGCTGTGAACAGTAAGCCATGTAAGTACATTATGCTAACATTCATAAAGCAGTTAACCATGCAAGGCACTGTTTCAATCTCCCTGTGTACAAATATACTTAATCATGAAAAATCCAAAAGCTAGATTTGTGGCGTAGTGCGTTAAGCTCTAAGCTGTAACACCATCTTTTCAAATGCATGCCAATCATGTTCCAGCTGTTATACTTCCATGTAGCTCTTTGGTAATGGCCTGGGAAAAGCAACAAAAGATGACCAATGTGTTTGGGCATCTGTTGCCATTATAGGAGACTCGGAGGAAGCTTCTAGCTTTGGGCTTCAGTCTGACACGGCCCTGGTTACTGTAGCCATCTAGGGAATAAACAAGTGGATGGAAGATTTCTCTCTTTGTCTTGTAACTATGAATGGTAAGTAAAACTACATCTTTTTTTTTAATCTGTAAGGTATTAAAATTAAATTGTACTTCCAATGGTGGACTACTATAGGCCAGACACTGCTCCATGAGGTTAGCCACATTTTAAACAGAAGAGACTCTGAAGGACAAAGAATTAAAGCAATTTTCTCGAAATTCATAAGTGTTCATAGAAAAACTAGGCTATTTATCTAGGCAGTTAGATTTGCTTCCCATTTATTTAGTATTCCACGGTGTCTTTGGGAAAGTGCTTTATAAACATGGTGTTTTTATTATTGCTATCATTGTCTTATTGGTACTATATTGCTAGATATTTTCCCAGGCATATTGCAAATCCTTTCTTGCACAAAGAGAAGTTCTTATAGATTCTATCATGTCTGCATCACATAAGACAAATGCATCAACATTTGTAGCTTTAAATAAGGTCTTAGCTCTTAAGTGAACCTCAACATACTGTATAACCCTTCCACTGATCACAACAGAAAATGACTATACAGAGTATTAGAGGACTATGGAGGTTGGCATGGTGCATCTAGTACCTTGATGCTTTAAGGAGAACTAATCTCCACTTTATGATTGATCTATGTATTTGTTGGTGTTTTTTTTTAAGATTATCTGTGAAAGAAAACATAGTTGTAAGTAAATGAAAGTTTCCTCAAAAAAAGATGGTGATTTCCAATGTGTCCCATTACTTGTAAAATACTTTCCTGACCAGCACATCCGTGGCACCTGTTTGCCCATCTTACCATAGCTCATGACTACTTTTCTCATCAAATATAAAGCCTACCTAAGCTTTCTCTATATCCTCACATTCATCTCTTGTTTGTTTTGTAGACTGAATTTTGCCCAGATTCATTTAGCAATGCTTTATCGATGCAGATATACATCAAGTCCATCTTGATCAGTTTTATTAGTTATAATTTCTATGGTCAGTGCTGGGAAAAGTCAGTGAGAGAAAGCAGAAACATGTGAGAGAGGGAGAGGATTTTTAATGTATACATATGCAATCTTAGAAAATAATGATGTAATATAAGTTAATTGGTTGATGAATATATTGTTTCCAGGTGTGCTAAGAATAACTGTTGGGGCTTAATTACAGTTACATATTACATATACATATAAATGTATATATGTGTGTGCAAATACATAAAATATGCATGTGTTATATATGCACACACATGCATATGTTTTATGTCATATAAAATATATCAGACATACTATATGTATATTATATAAATATGAAAGATAAATACATGTGCATTATACAAATATATATTAAATATGTTAAACAATGTATATTAAATAACATATATTAAATGAATGTTTACATGTCATATTTTATATATGCATATATGTGATATATACATGTATTATGCATGATATATATTATATATGTTACATATATATACAAATTAAAATCATTTTAACTAGCCTTATCTGGATGCTACCTATTGTATGATGAAAAAAATTATTTCACAGTAAACCTCTGCTGCTTTCTTAGGTGATTAGCAATAATTAGAAGTAGAGCAGCAAGGACTAGAGTGGTATCCATACTCACTGACAATATTGATTCTGACCCCCTTGTGATAGACTGTTTTTTATTATTTTTGATACAATTTAATTAGCAGTGGGCTCTCCTCTGTTCTCCCCTCTGGGTTCATAATGTGAATTTTCCCAAGTCCATCATGCTTCATCTGGAGTGTCTCCCAGCCTTGTAGAATAACTCTTTGTTGTAGGTTAACAATTGTGTCCTTAATTCTTGGGGCCCTAATGTAGGCACAGTGAGGATTAAGTCTCTGTTGTTTATGGGCAGTACCAATAATAGTAATAGAGGGGACACTGACTCTCTCAGGTGGTTATAAACAATCAACCTCTTGTGGATGGTTGATTAATGAATTACATTGCAATAGGCTATAATCACATGATTTATTATCTCAGAGGAATGCACAAATAGTGATTTTCACAATAAAATAACCTCAAAGCTTAGGATTCGTGTTTTTGTTTTGTTTTGTTTTGTTTGCTTATTTAGTTGAAAATTGTTTTGCAGAGAGAAAAAAAGTGGGAGAAAAATAGATGGATTTGCTTCTGCTGGTTTGTTTCCCAGATGGCTGTAACAACCAGGGCTGGACCAGATGAAAGGCAGGATTAGAGTGCTGGAGTTCCATTTTGGTCTCCCAGGCTCAAGCACTAAGTTATATGGGTTATCTTCCACAGCTATCCCTGGTACATTAGCAGAGAGCTTGATTGGAATTTAAGTATACGAAACGCTGGCTCTGCATGCATAATGCTTACCTACCATACTACAACTAAAGGACCTCATTTTCAACAAATAGACATTCCTGAGATCCTCCAAAGAATGGTCAGAATTGGTCAGAATAACTCCTAATTCTAATATTTCACACAAAATTCCATAAACTTAGTTGAATTGACATTTAGATTTTAATGCAACGGCTCATTAATTAAAAAAAAAAAAACAGTATTTAAAATAACTTCCCTACCAGTCCTGCTCAGTTTTGCAACATATAGTATTTTCATTTTCTTTATTATGTTCCATCCCACTTTGTACATATTTCAGGGTGATTTACCAGGTTCTGTTAAGACAAACATTCAGCTATATCAGTTGATGCCTTTACTTAAATAATTGGGACCTCTCTTTATGAGGCCTTAGGATGAACATTATTAGGTTTATGTGTTAAGATTAGAGACTCCTTGATTATAATTTATGTAAACTAATTCAGAATTGAAATTCCAGGTGTTTCTGTGTTTGGTTTGGTCTCATGATATTCTGAATGGCTTACCATCTATCACTCTGGCTCAGAAAATAGAAACTGTTTCATTAGACAAAGTTGCAATCCCTGGCAAAATGTTCCCTGCTTTTTCTATAAGCATTTATTACATTAAAAAGCATTATCCTTTGAAGACCTTTCTCTAACTGTATTTGGACATTCATTATTCAGAATCTCTTCTTTAAGCTCTTGAACTTGTCTGCAGGAAACTCCCAGACCTACTAGATAATGGCTATTTGAAATATTTATCAACCAAGTCTGCCACTGTGTTCCTCTACTGACTTGCATTTAAGGCAGTAGTGTGAATGTAAGTTATTTAGTGGTGTTGTCCCTATTCAATCAGTTGTGGTTGACAGCTCTCACTCCTTCAGTCATTTGGCCTCAAGGTCTAATGTGAAGAATAATGACAATAATCAGTGTTTGTGATAGAATCATGGCTTTCTGATGTGACACATTCAAAAGCTCTAGGCTGTATTTCCAAAACTCTCAAGCTACAACACACTAGTCACGTAACTACAATTTCATTACATAAAATAGAGTAGTTATTCCCATAGCTATCATTATTTTTGTGGTTCAGACTAACATTTATAGTGTGAACTGGTACCAGAGGAGACAGCAAAATAAATTATCTGGACACAAAGGTTATTGAGTTGTACCTTATTATAGTCTACTCCTTAGCAGCTAAAATATTTAGTTTATGAATCATAATCTGGATATAAATTAAGAGTTAAATTTTTTCCAGGTCTAAAGTTTATGGTTCACATAAAAATTTCATACTTGTTTATAAACTTCCAAATTTGCCCAAATGTTTCTGAAATTTAGACATTTCTCACAGTGTTAGTGTTTTGCATGAAAACATTTTCAATTAGTGCTATACTAATCTGATTTGTATAATTGTTATAAATAAATATCACCACATTAATACTTAGGAAACTTAATGCTAAAGAAACATTATTTTATGATAATAAAATGATTTATCTTTATCACATCTACTCTAAACGTTAAAAATATGTGCTTAATTTCACGTTTTATATCAACATTACGTGTTTTTCCTTTTTCATCTAAAAATACTTGTAATAAGTTTCCAACTGCAGATACTGCTTTTATACTCTTACTATCAGTTCACATATGAGATAATATGAGTTGCCAAAGTAAGGATTTTGGATTATTCTCTTATATTAACATTGTTCACTATGTACGTAGTTCTCAGACTTTGATCAAACAGGTGGTAAAATCATTGTTATCTCAACTTACATGAGATAACAAATTCTGTTTCTACAAGAGAATCTATAGGAAACTGTAATTCTGTATTCTAACAAATATTTTAATGGTACTAATCATTAGAATGGATGCTTAATAATGCTTATGTAGAATATTTCAGCTGTTTATTTGTATTTTTATCTTGCTGGATTTTAAGATAGAGTTTTGTAAATATTTAAACATCTATTTATATATGTATCTATTTATTTAGTGGAGTAACAAAACCAAAGAGATATGGAGCTCTTCCATCTTTCCAGTTCACTCTCCATATGGCTGTAGCATCCTGAGCCAGCAGCCAGGGACTCGGTACAGGTCTCCTGAAGAAGTGGCTGCCATTCCATCCCTGAACCGTCACCTGCTACTTCCAAGTGCATTTACAGGAAGCAGGATTAAAAGAGAAGTACCTAGAAATTGAATTGACACTCTAATATGTAAAAAAGTTATCCCAGCACAGACCTCATACAGGGTTCCAACATATCCTTTCCCAGGATAAATATATTGTGGAGTAACTCTATTTTAAAAAAAAGATTTTTTGTTTGAAAGGAAGATTTACAGAGAAAAGGAGAAAGAGAGAAAGGGAGAAAGGGTGTGATCTTCCATCAGCTGGTCTACCATCCAAATGACTGCACTGGCTAGAGCTAGGAGGCAGGAGCTTCCCCTGGGCTGGACAGGAAGTGGATTACTTGAGGAATGCCAAGGCTCAGACACACAGGAGTAGGGTACTATGCCACCACACTGACCCCGTAATTCTACTTTTAAGTCCTTCCAAGCACAAATACACAAGGCCAAACCATTCAATCTTATGAGTAAAAATAAAGCTAAATAAATGATCTCTTTTAAGTTCACATATGCTGTTCACTATATGATTGTTTTAAAAGACTAAAAACATAATAAATGATAATGCAAATATGTAGGGAAATGTATCACATTTACTGACCATCAATTATTTTTGGTAGACTAAACCATTTTAAAACACCAGATGCTGTTTCTACTACAAACCAAATATTCAAAATGAGAAGCTTCACTGTTGAGACATACCATATTGTATGATAAATGAGTGATTATGCATAAACTTTTCCCTGAAAGTGTGATAATAGAATGAGATAATGAGACTTTTAATCAAAATTGATGATATGTATCTCAGTCTTTTGTGCAGCTTTTTCGTTTTCTCATGTGCCAAGCCCTTGGGCAAATACATATGCTAATTCATTTAGATGATCTCATTGAGATCTATGTGAGTCATTCAGATGTATATATGCATATGCATCAATATGTAAATATATAACACAAGGCACAGTTTGCCGAAGCCATGTGCTTTAATGAAGGGAATATCCAAGGGAGCATAACTTAAAGCAATTATCTACGACTGGAAAAGCTTTTGCTTTATAAACAAAGGAACATCATATGTTGACTTTAGAAATCTTCATAGCTCTTGGTGTTAACTGAATGTCAATTTAAAACAAAGCAGTTGTGGAGAGAGAACATTGTTCTGTCACTCATGTCAACGCTCTCATTTAACAAGAAAAGTTTTAGGAAAAATTTCTAAAATTAACATTTTCCATCAGATGTTCTAATTTTACTTGTTCTACTTTCCTAAAATTACAAAGTTACATCCTTAAATTTTAGTCATCCCCCTTTTTTGCACACTACTCTTTAACATTTAAAAGGATGTGACTATAGCTTGAAAAACAATACTTTACCTCATGTCTCTTACTGTACATAAGCATTAGATTCAGTAAATATTTTTGTCAAGATATTTAAAAACCAAAACTTAATTGTAAATATTTAGTAAGTGCTGAGGATCTGTTACACAAATCAGATATGGCTAAATGAAGATTGGGAAAAGCTCTTTTGTGTAACACAGGCTAATTGTGCAGTAATTTGCTTGGTTGCCCATATGTCATGTTAAATACGATTACATGTATTATCATAGTTGTTGAAATTAAGTTACAGTAAATATAATTAAATTATCAGGAGTTTGTTTTCATGTTTCAAGTTGCTTTCTGTCATTTTTCAGCAATGATTTCGTATATTTTAATGAAGCACCATTTTAAATAATAATTGTGAGATTATATTAGCAGACATGCAGATGAAAACAATAATTGAAATTGATAATAAAGATAATATAATAAATAAGTGTTTGAAAGCAGGTATAGTACTAATGAGTCCAAGTTTATAATTTATTTGTAAGTTCAATCTTGACAAATATTACAGTTCTGAGAAAAAATAACTTATTTTAAGAATAGATCTAAAATTAAAACTGATGTTACAGTAAAGTTTATTACCTGCACATTTAAAGATGCTTCTAGTACTGACAATTTTACTGTATGTCCATGAATTTTTATAGACACACATAGTTTGCTTTTGAAACTTACTGCTAAGGTCATCACTTTTTTAAAAACAATCCAACTCAGTGAAGAACTTCTCATACTTCTTTGAAGAACTGTGAATAAAATCGCTGCTAATTATAGAAATAGACAAGGAGACAGGTACATTAGATGAGAATTGAACAGAAAAACGTTTTAAAAAATAGGATAAAATAGGAAAAGGATAAAATACTTTACTTGCAAGCACCTTGGCATGGGTAAAATCTTCTCGGTGGTCTTAGAAGTAATGCCATTAAACGTCTACCAAATACCAGGGATACTGAGAAGACATTGAAATTTTATTTTGACATGATTAAGAGAAATAATGTAGAAGACTTCATAAATCTTTTTTCTTAAATTCATCATAATCATTCTTTTAAGGGCAAAAACTTGTTCATATTAACTATACTGAAGAGCTTAGCAATATAGCAAAGTTAAACTGAGTTTAGATTATTGTATTCTATGTAACATCTACACTACCAGAAATTTAACATGGCAATATAAAAAAAAAATTGCTTTTCTAAACTACCATGACAAACAATTGACATTTTAACAATGAACCTCACACACTTCTTAAAATGCATCTGAGCAAAGGATGTTAAAAATTCACTATTACAACAGCATGAGAGCTTTACTTACTATCATAGAGATTTATTAATGCAATGTTTTTTAACTATATGATTCTTTAGCATCTATTTTCTCTTATTTTGAAGTTAGATCATGAACTGTGAATATTGGCCCAAGATTTTTCTTTCTCATGAGTTTATTTTCAATGCTAAGTAAAACACACAGATTTCACTAAACACTCAAGATGTAGTGACCGAGGAAGGGCTTCCATAAATGAGGTAGCTAATCAATGCATAGACTTGCGGTGTTATGATGTCCACACAATATCAAGTTCTAACTTTTGTGTCCTTTACAAATCTCTCTCTCTGCTGCGCTGAGATAGCTGTATCTCAACATGCCACATTACTTGCATGTTCCTCAATGTATTTATTATGCCTCAGTGCCTTTATAGTATTTATATTTATAGTCTATTTGGCATTTTTATAAAATTGCTGTTAGCATTCCTCTCATCTATATCACAAAATAATGAATTAATAACAAATACCATTGATTTATATTTTGATGTAGTCTTTTCTTGGGAAACAACTAGAATTTCTAAAATTAAATTTTAATGCGTACATTTGAGTTAAATTTGTAGAACATTCTGTATGTGACTAAATTGTACTTAGCAATCAAATGTAACATAACATTTTAAAAATATTTTGAGGGCCCGGCGCAGTGGCGCAAGTGGTTAAGATCCTCTCCTTGCACGCCCGGGATCCCATATGGGCACCGGTTCTAATCCCGGCAGTCCCGCTTCCCTTCCAGCTTCCTGCTTGTGGCCCAGGAAAGCAGTCGAGGACAGCCCAAAGCTTTGGGACCCTGCACCCATGTGGGAGACCCGGAAGAGGCTCCTGGCTCCTGGACGGGCATAGCATCAGCCGTTGAGCTCACTTAGGAAGTGAATCACCGGACGGAAGATCTTCCTCTCTATCTCTCCTCTCTGTATATCTGCCTTTCCAATAAAAAAAATAATAATAAAAATAAATCTTTAAAAAAATAAAAATATTTTGAATTATTTTTCAGTATTCTAATTTGGAGACCTTTTCAAAAATTCAAGAGCTCATACAGGTAGAAAAAAGGAACTGAAATTCAGTGTCTTAATTTTCACAAAGGAAGCTGTTATGTAGAAGGTTTTTCTGAGACTGAGGAATATAAAAATTCATCTAGGCTGAAAAATAAAATTCAGCTTCATCACTGTGGCATGACAGTTTGAGTCTTAGGTACTCCACTTCTGCTTCCACTCCCTGCTTACTGGCCATGCCGAGGTAACTGGAGGACTGTCCAAGTGCCTGAGTTCTCTTCTTAAGCGGGATGCTTTGAAGAAGTTTCCTGTCCCCAGACTTCAAGCCGGCCCAGTGCAGGCCGTAAAGCCATTTAGGGAGTGAAATCACTGATGGAAAACCTCTCTCTCTTTCTGTTTCTGTAACACTGCCTTTCAAATAAATAATGTAGAGCTTTTAAAAAGTATAGTTCAAATTGTATCCACAGCTGACTCGAGCAATACTGACATTTTATGAAATTATTTCTTATAAGCTATGTGAGAGACTGGCACAGTAGCCAAACAGTTAAAGTCCTACCCTTGCATGTGCCAGGATCCCATCTGGGTGCCGGTTCTAATCCTGGCTGCCCTGTTTGTCATCCAGCACCCTGCTTGTGGCCTGGGAAAGCAGTCAAGGAAGCCCAAAGCCTCAGGACTCTGCACTAAAGTGGGAGACCCAGAAGAAGTTCCAGGCTCCTGGCATCAGATTGGTGCAGCGCTGGCTGTTGTGGCCACCTGGGGGGGGGCGGTGAATCAATGGATGGAATCTTGTCTTCTCTGTCTCTCCTTCATTCTGTATATCTGATTTTTCCACAAAAATAAAATAAATATTTTAAAAAGTTTTTTGTATGTGTGTGAATGTCTATGTGAAAGCCATACATATTGAGAATCAATGGTTTAGTGAGTATTTTCCAAGCTAAGTTCCTTGTAAAACAAAAATACTGATGATTACATGAGTTATAAAATATACTAATTTGAGCTTCATATACAATGAGCCCAGAACTATTTCAAATTAGATAAGCTTCCCCTCTGCCACTGGAAGAAGTATTTTATACTAAAATCATTCAGAATATCTCCCTGTCCACGTTTCCAAGACTCTGATTGGAACATGCTAAATGCTGGCACAAAGAATTCAATGACATTCTATGCAATCCGAACTGAAATGACAAGCTATCAATAATGATCTTCATCATGTTAATAATATGTCAAAATTTCTAAATAAACTAAGAATGCTTTAATCCTTTTATAACTGATATGAAAATATAATATTTCATTACTCATGTAATTCCCTTTAATTTCTCTATTAATGAATTATTTCCACAACGGATTGCTACTAGAAGAAATGAATGTGCAAGAAGGAAGATTTGAAATACATCCTCTCATTCATTAGGTCCAGTTCTGTAAAAGCGAATAAAAGAAGACAAGAAGAAATTTACTGGCAAAAATAAAGTGAACTAAACTTCATTGACCTCGTGGGAAGCAATGGAGCTTTTCCAATCTTCCAGTTTCAAGATTCTAAGAAATCATGTCCAATTTAATTATGGGAAAGAGATAAAAAGCATTAAGGTTGGAAGTCACATTGAAAGTAACATTCATTAAAAAAAAAATCCAGATTAATGTGAAAATAATTCACCAATTCAATTACCTGAGAAAATGAAGATGGGAGTTTCTAGTGTTATTGATGACAATAATGGAAAGGAGAAAGAGATCAGAGAGTTTAATTGAGTGTATGTGAGGGGAAAAGGATTTGCTTAAATTAAAGCAAAGGTCAAAAGCTGGGTCTTTCCAAAGAGAGAGAAATTTTCTAAAGTATTTTTGAAGCAGAAATTCCACTCAGAAAAGTAAACTAACATCTTTCAAGAAAACAGAGCAACTCTGAATCCAAGGTTACACTACTTCATGATTCATCATGATAGCCTGTAAAGCACTACATTTTGTTTGTGATTTGTGAGTTAATAAACTGTAACAAGCTCCTCTTCGCTAACATTTTGTTCTCATTTTTCAAGTTACTATTTTACTCAAGGGACTAACTATTCTGGGTGACTTCTACCACTGTGGTAGCTTTACCCTGAAGCTATAAGTAACTAGAGCAACAAATGCAAATGTAAAATTCCATGATCACTTTTTTTATAGGAACAGCAATTTATATTTTGTGTGTTCAAAATTTGTTCTGGAGAAAATCTTTAAATGTATAGCTCAGAAAAACTCTGGACAAGGGAAGCATCATCATTTCAATCTCAGATTTGTAATCAGTCAACATCACACTAAGGATTTGCAGGAATAAACGTATTTTAAAAGAGTTATACTATAAAATATTTTCATGCATATTATTTATAATTTATGTGTGCTACTAATATATCCAATATCATTATCAAATACACAATTAATGTACTGGCTTCAGTATTGGATTAAAATTGATAAAAAGCTCTTAACTTTTGAAATAATTTTAAAACAATAATTTCTAAAGACTTTTATTTCCCAACATTGGTTTATTTTTACTTGAACTAGGGACACAGAGAGAGACAGAGAGAGAACTTTCATTCCCTTGTTAATGCTCCAAATGGACAAAGCAGCCAGAGCCGGACTGGTACAAAGTTGATGGGAATTTGTTTCAGGCCCCCCATGAGAATGCTGAGACCCAAGGACATGGATCATTCTCCACTGCTTTCGCATGCCAATCTCAAGAAGTTGAATCAGAAATAGAGCAATTAGGACCTGAAAAAGTGCCATATAGAATGCCAGCACCACAGGCCAAAATTAACTTATGCTGCTAAAATCATTTTTTGTTTTATTAATCAAGTATATAAGGTACTATTTTTCTATATTCCAGGGAATTTCTTCATCAATAATTTGTGGAATTTGAAAGCTGTGTCAAAAAAGTACTTGTTACAAGTAAAATAATAAAATATCCCCTAACAGTGAAATGATACTTTATTAAAATGTATCTGCTTTCCAAAAACATTTCTACAAAGAATAAAATGTCACGGATTTCTTAGTTGTGATCTTATGTAACTAAATAACAAGTAAAATATACTGAGAGGGATGGAGAACCTGTTGTTAGTACACATGAAGGTCAAATGATGCTTTGGGCAACTTGTAATTTTTAACACTGTGGAAAATTATTTTTTTGAATGAATCAGTGAATCCAATACCTTTTTATGCATCAGGTGTTTATTTGTGATTTTATCAAATTTTCTCTTAGACTGAAATTGGAGAAAAAAAAGGAAAGGAGGGAAGGGAGGGAGTAAAAGAGGGAAGCCACAACTGAGATTCAGAGCATAACAATATGGAACCATCAGGAGATAGAAACTACACTGCATGATAAATAGGAAACGTTTACATAGATAAGCATTAACCCTGTTTATCCTGCATATTCTGTATAATAGTCTCACTCCACAGAGTACCCAAGGAAAGTTTGTTTCACAGGGTATCAACCGACTGCTTAGACTGATGTCTGATAATGCTCAACAAGATGTAGGAAGCTTCTCATATATCAGTGAGGATGGGGAAATCAGCAACCAGTAATGGCTATGCAATGGCAGTTCAAGTGCCAGTAGGACAGTAGGTTTTTAGAACTCGGTTGGGTAGAAACTCACCTGCATGGAGGTTATCACGAAGCCACACCTTTACAGTTGCGTGGAGTGGTATTATTTAACCACTTTCATTTAGCAGTCTTTACGTCTTTGTAAAATCTATGCACTTATGCATCCCTATTCTCAAAGAGGAAACTAGAGCTGAGGATCTTTTCTGGTTATAGCAAAAGCCAATTTACATTCATGTCAGCTAGGCAACTTCAGTCACAATTGCTTGCACAAGCCTTAAATTCAAAAGAATGCAACTTGATGAAGGGGACTCCCTGTGGATTCCACTTGGCTAGTGTTTTCAGCAGGCAGAGGATGCTCTAATGTTGAGATATTGATGGATGCAGAGTTGAGCTTCAAACACTATGGAGGAATCGTTGTTTACAGAAGCAGTACTTGCCATCAATTTAAGTCTTAATATCAGGGCTATCGTATCATTTTTTGGTTTCTGGTCCAGTCTTATAGAATTATGTTTGTGTCTGTACTTCTAGCAACTTATTCTTGGGCTTGATTCTTATTCTTTAAAAATGTTTGCATGTTGTTCAGTGTCATTCACATGTTACACACATATGTGCACAATCAAGTATGCAGTCACCTAGGAGTTATTTCTTTTACTTCCAGATAAAATCTAATCAAAATGGAAGGTTGTTTAAGAAAGAGCTGCTGGCTATAAATTTTCACATTAATAGAATATGTTTGAAAGTGCTTATGTGACTTAGTCTTTCTATTTCATGACATATAATTTTGGAACGTTTATCTTTTCTCATATTTTTTCCACTTTCAATTTTTTTTTACCTGTTTTATTGTTTCTGTTTTCATGTCACGGGTCCATAATCTCACACATTTCCCCTCCCCACAGTCTTCCATTCATTCTCCCTCCCACTGCTTTATCCCACATTATCACAATAGTATAGTTCTCCAGCAACAGTCACAAATCCAACATTCTAATATTTAAGTGTACCATGATATTTTAGGTCTAGACAATGATAGAAACTTCAGCATCTCATTGTTAAGATATAATTAACTGTTTCTCTTCTGATTACCATTGCCTGATACGTCCAAGTGTTCAAATAACCAAGAGATCATTTATAGAAACAAAGCTAATAGCAAGAAGTGTTCAAGACTTGGAAGTAAGCTGAGGGAAGTTGCCCTCAGCTGTGAAAAGAGAACAAATATCAAAATCAGCAACAACAAAATTGCTAATTTCATATAAAGACAAGTAAGATCAATAGTAAATACAGGCATACGAACTATATTTCTACAAAGGATGTATGCTAAACTAAAATTATTATTTACTGGTAGGAGCGAACACTTAAACAGACCTTAATGTGCCCCAATCCCCCTCCCTGCAGCACAATTAAGTCTTCAACTATAAAATTAGAAAAGGATTCTAGAAATGCTACAAATTCTGAGTAACTCTTCCACCAGAAGAGATTGCTCTTTTCTAGCAAATGAAACCTATAAAGAATGGTGATTTAAGTTGTAAGGTTATCAAGCCAAGAAAATAACAATATTTTAGTAACATTCATCCATGCAGTGTAATTGATTTTAGAAATTTTTATTTGCTTACTATAGTTCTTCATTTTGTCTTTTTGTTATTCAGTAATGTTTCCTAAGAACCTAAAACTGGAATGGATAGCAGTTTTTATTTTTAAGTTTATTAACTCTTGAAAGAATTGAGATAGCTTTGTTAGTTCTGTGTGCTATGTACTGTTGGTATAATGATGTCACACTTTCAATAAAGCTAAATGCACATGGAAGGTACTTGAAGTGCTGTTTTAAAAGTACTTAAGACAAGACTCCATTTCTATAAACACCATTGAAATTTTATTTTGAAGTACAATACTTGTCATTCTGGAAAAGTTTATCTGGGAACATAGTAAAATAAATACTATGAATTATCAAGAAAATGGTTTTGGGTCAGCTAAGTAATGCATGCCTACATATACCAAATGATAAACCTCAGGCTAGCATAAAATAGATTAAATTCTCTAAATGGGTGGAAATCACTAATAAGAGCAATGTGAATGTCATAGAAAGTCTTATTATCTAGACATGAAAGAGGCCCAGACTGGCTGTTGTTGCAACAGTAATTATCTTTTCCTTTCAGAGTAAATGGCAGAAAGGAGAGATAATATTTGCATGGGTACCTTAATTCAAGACAAATCAGAGTTGTATTCAGAATGTGTGACCTGAAGAAAAACCTGGGGGAAGGAGTGACTATTTATCCCAGTGTTGCTCAGTTAATAAGAGATGATTAGCCAATTAAGTTAAAGTTCAGTTTGTAAAACTGAAGGTAAGTCCATATTTAGTGAAAAATATAAGAAAAGACACATGAATTTTTTGTACTAGATTTTCCATGTATGTCAGTACGTATATGAGTACAGTCAATACTGTCATATAATTGGAAGTTTTTCTTCTCCGTTTACAATTAATCTTTAAAGCTATTGATATCATTTTCTTTAGCACATATTAACATGTGATAGGGCTAATTTTCAACTTAAGATTGCATCTGTAAAGGGTGTCTTGAAAAGATAACTAACCAATAATGTTGTATAATATAATGCATAACTTAAAATGACAGCTAAGCCGGTCAGAACTTTTAAAATTCTAGACAGGTCCAGATCTTTCTCTGACAATTTAAAATAGCAAATATGTGATTATAAATATAAAATGCAAAAGTCTGCATACTCGTTTTATACTCCCAGGCTGCTTCAACAGGAATGCTGAATATTTTTCTGTGGACCATTTAAAAATGGTTGGAACTTGCTTTAAGTATTTTGGGGGGGTTAAAAAAATGAGAGTGCTCTATTGATTTTAAATATGACATCAAATGAGTTATGATTTGAACACTGTATAGTTTTCTTACGTATTCAAAGATTCAACTTCAACAGCTTTCGTGACTTGCAGTCTAAATATATTAAGTGGAAAATTTCAGAAATAAATAATGAATAAACTTCAAATTTCATTCCATATTAATAATTTTAAAATTTCTTACCTCCTCACTATGCCTGGAACGTGGGACGATCCTTTGTTCAGTGGCTGCAGGATGTACTGAGGCACACCACCATCCATTACCCACGCAGCACCTTCTCAGTTTTTTGGTATATTATTACAACTTAGCAATGCTTTTGTTCAAATATCCCTTACTCAGCTTAACACTACATCTATATCACAAAGGATTATGTCATTTTACCTTACCACAAGAAGGAGAAGAAAGTACAGGAAGGTAGTTTGAGAGAGAAAAAACACATTCAGTAAAATCTGTGTGTGTGTTATTTGATTGCTACCTTCGTTAATCTGCTGTCATAGTCTTGTTTCTTTGAGAATGAAATATGCAAGGCTTAGTACTGTTCAGAGTTCCAAGCATCTACTAGCAGATCTTGAATCAAACCTTTGCTAGATATTGCACTTATTTCTGTACATATTCTGATTTTTCTAACCTAAGACAGCAATAGACTGTTTGCTGCATCACCTGTTCTCAATTGAATGATAGCCAGGTAAGCCAATTGCCAAAGGATGAAAATAAAGGATGACAATTCTGTTGACTCTCCAGTAAAATACACATTATTTTTATAAGTGGAGTTATTATTCCTCCAAAACATAGAATTTTAAAATAAAGACAATATAATTTCATTATAAAAGCTATATGGTAAATATCCATCATAGTTTATTGGTATTCTATAAAGCTTACTCCTGTGGCTCTTACACAATTACTTGCAAAGCAGAATTTCATACTTCAATTATAAGTGAAACATGTCATTCTCAGCAGGTTATAAGGTCAAGAAAAATATGACAATGTAATTTCCTTCTAAGAAATTAAGATTTCTACCAAAATGCTAGCAATAATTATGGCATTTCTTTTAACTTTTATATTACTGTACCAATGCACAAAGTGGTAATTCATTACTCTTAATACATAAGCATAAGTAAGTGCATTTCTGAGAGACGAGGAAATATTTTTACTATATATTAAATTATCTACATGGTAAATTTAAACCTTAATCATAGTGATATCCTTGAACATAAAGGAGGAAGTCAAACATGATATATAAAATTTCCATTTTGTACTAAGTTCTCTAAGATTGTGTTCATTCCCCAAGAGTATGAATAAGTTGACAGAAAAATACGAATATTACTTTTATAAGACAAAGCTATTATTTTATATTTTGGTAGACAAGCAATGTAAAGGAAAAATATTTCAGCAACAATTGCTCTTTTTTAAAATGTATTTTATCCATTTGAAAGGCACAATTACAGAGAGGGATAAAAGAGAAGGGGAGAGAGAGATCTGCTTTGTTTACTTCTCAAATGGCCACAAGAGTTGAGGGCTGGGCCATTGTGAAGCCATGAGCCAGTAGCATGCTCTGGATCCAGCACGGTGGTGGCAGGAGCCTAAGCATTCAGCCATCTTACACTACGTTCACAGGTAAGAAGAGGCATATGGAATGGAGCAACTGGGACTCAGACCAGTGTCTAAATGGGATGCTGCTACACAGACTGTGGCTTAACACACTGCTACAATGCCAGCCCCTGCACCTGTTCTATGTGAATATTCAAACATAGATGTGCAGACCAGCTACAAGACTCTCAGGTAATAGTTATATGTTCGTGATTGCAGGTAGATCACCTTCTAAAGAAGAATGATAGCAGAACTGTGGCAGGAACAATATGCAAAAAATATTTTCTTTTTTCATAACAAGATCTATTTATGTAAGGGAGTTACCAACCAAGACTTCCAGTCATTACACAAACAAGTGAAACCTGATATTTTAAAAGCAGAAATATTAATCTTGGAATAAGATGAATCGTGCAAAGTGCTTTACATAGGAAGAGTATGAAGTATTACATGTAGAATAACACAAAAATATAAACCAGTGACCAGTACCTATTAAAATAGCTTTTGATGATTTTCCCAGTTTTCATTTTGTTTTTAAATGTGATACATAATTTAGGCAGAGCTATTTAAGAATTTTATTCTTGGGCCTGGCAGAGTAGCCTAGTGGCTAAAGTCCTCACTTTGCTCTTGCCAGGTTCACATATGGGTGCCTGTTTTAATCCTGATAGCCCCAGTATGCATCCAGCTCCCGGCTTTGTAGCCTGGGAAAGCAGTCTAGAACAGCCCAAAGCCTTGGGACCCTGCACCTGTGTCGGAAACCCGGAAGAAGCTCCTTGTTCCTGGCTTCGGATTGGCTCAGCTCCGGCAGTTGTGATTGCTTGGGTGGTGAATCATCTGACAGGTTTTCTTCTATGTCTCTACTACTCTCAGTATTTCTGATTTTTCAATAAAAATAAATCTTTAAAAAAGAATAATATTTTTATTAATAATTTTAATGCATACATTTTAAAGTATTTAATATGGTGTTCAGGACTGTGTAAAATACAGTAAAGTAGTTGCTTTAAAATTAATGTATCCTCATCAAATACCCACCTTTTTTACTTTTTATTTTTGCCAAGAGCAGCTGCATTTTTTTTTCATCTATAGACTTCATGTTGTGCATTAGGTGTGTAGACGCATGCATCCTCCATCTCTACTACTTAATTCCCTCTGACCCAGATCGTATCCACTGCTTTACCATGTAATCTGTTTCACTATCTCTACCCCTGTAAGCCTTTTATTTTTAAATTATATTATGTATATAAGTGAAATCATGCAATACTGTATTTTGCACAATTTGGGGGCCAATATTATGGTCAAATGGGTTAAGCTACAACTTGCGATGCCAACCACCTGTACGGGGACTAGTTCATGTCTGTGGTGCTCCACATTCCATCCAGCTCCCTGTCCATGAGCCTGGGAAAGTAGATATGCAAGCAGTTGAGCCCTGGTCCCCTGTATGAGACCTGAGTGAAACTTCTGGCTCCTGGGTTGGTTCTGGCCTACCCATGACCATGAAAAACATTAATAGAGTGAACCAGAAGACAGATATTTTTCTCAGTCTCTTCCTCTCTCTGTTTAACTCTTTCAAATAAATACATATTGGATAAAAAAAAAAGAAAAAGAAAAAACGAGTTTGCTTGCCTTTGGGAGAAGACACAACAGAACGTTGTGTCTACTCAAAGTGAAGCAAGTAGGCATAATTTTGTAGCAAATTTCTGCTGAAGTAGTACTTGGACTCTATTTTTCCAAGATCTGTAATCACCTATTGTCACACCCAAGTCACCTATATGGTACATTTTGTGTCTAGAACACCTGGACACATTACTTAAGAATCTAATCTTTTGAGTTATTTTGGAGACCTGTTATATATTTTGTGAATGAAAGATTTTTATATCAAGCATTTTAAATGCTGCATTCTCTCATTAAGGAACCACTTGCTTTAATTCCCATGCAGTTGACCTACAGTTTGGTTCAAAGTCAGGAAGAAGTTCAATTTTATACTTGTCTTCTACAAAATTATGAACAAAATGTGTTTTCAACACTTAATGATACAATCAGAATAGGCAGAAAAATCTACTTTCTATTTTAATCATTGTCATTACTGAGATTATGTTCCTGCCACCTGTTTATCAAGAAGCAGATTAATAGTAAAAATTTTAAAAATAGCAGTGATACTAGCATTAATACTTACACTATAATTTTTATTGGTCTCATTCTCAAATGTGAGGTAAGTGGATCACTGAATGAACCATTTCTTTACTTTCTAATTGTAATTGCTTATCTTCTGATACAAATTTAGCATTGTCACAAACGGGACTAGGTCTAGCTAACACATACTTGTACTTGGCTAAGTCTTGGAGTAAATGACAACTGAGTCCATCCAAACTAGGATATACCTGCAATGCCTCTTCATCTGTGGACTTGTGACGAGGATGGTTGCCACTGAACATGGCAGAGCTTCTCTTCATCTTTCTATTTACCAGTTTTCAACCTAGGATGAATTTTAAGTAGTGATAATGCTTCTGAAACCTATAATACTTTGGATTCTCAAGAATCTTGGGGCAAAAGAAAGTAAAATTTTGCCATCATCAGTTAACCACAGATGACATGATGATTTACACAAAATTTTTGGCAATTGTGTTTGTTTTGTTTTTTGTTTTGTTTTGTTTTGTTTTTATCTGATATTATGTATTTTTAAGAAAGTCCCTAAAGCTTCTGTTTCACAAATCAGAGCAGCTTGTGGGACATTGAAACAAACATAGCTTTGTGTGCTTTGAGACTATTACTGAATTTCTAATGCCTTCTGCTCACCATTTTTTTTTTTTTACTTTGCACCAGGGAAAGACAACAAATGCTCACACTTCCACAAGCTCAAATTAACTTCAATATTTACAGATCACATTTATGAATCTATTGAGAAACTCTAGAGAATATTCTTATCTCCCTTATCAGAGAAGTTAAGAAAATAGTATCAAACTTTTTCCCAAGTAAAATAAATACCCAGGAATTATGATCCCTTCAATTGTTCAGTGTCAATTCAGTGTCCACTATATAAAATTTCTGGTGAAGCTGAATAGTAACACATTGTGCCTGTAGAACATTCAAAACACTTTATGGGACTTTATAAATTCTTTGACTTTCTTGTGAGATTGAAAAATCAAAATGTTTTATAGACAGAACAATGAATCACAGTGATTTCACTACATTTACAAAATGCTTACACATCAAAACAATCTCCATGCATTCCTATTCACCCTCGGTATTTGCAACAGAAAGGCATTTGTAGCTGAGGAACTTTTGCTTCCAAATAAAAAAGTCAACATTCAGACTCAGTTTCAAATGTATATTTTGTTTAACAACCATAGTTTCTTAGAGGTTTATAAAACTATGAATTTAGAATCAAGCAATAAATAATTTTGCATAGTCTATGTACTTGAATATCAATAAATGCTTTTGAATACTTTAAAGATGTAAAATTCATCATATTCAACTTCCCCCAAACTGAGGCAATTGGAATACCCATGACAAAAATGAAGAAAACATTTGCACTTTGAATAAAACTAGGACAATGCACAATTTCTGATTATAAAAATATGTTAATTTCCAATAGCTGCTTTATAAAAATGTTGTGATGGACCAAATTCTGTGTTTACAAAATATGTACAAAGTGTCCTACATTTAATAACTTAATCAAATTTTAGCAAAATTTTAAATATTTGAATGTTAAGGCTTGTAATCATTAAGATGCAAAATGGATTAAAGGATGCTTGAAGTTATAGAATTACCTGTACCACTATGTTTCTCACATCCCAGTTTTCAATAGCTAAGATATGGAATCAACCTAAATGCTGATCAACTGATGAGTGGGTATACATCAAGAAATATTGTTTAACCATAAGAATAACATTGTATTTTTGCAACAAAATAAATGCAATAGAAGCAATTATTCTTAGTAATATAAACCACTACCACAAAAACACATATCATTTATTTTTCCTGCCTTGAAATAACCAATATGCAGACAATTTAAAAAGTCACATAGATAAGCAAAATTGACATTTTGAGATTTGATTATCATTTACATCAATTTTCCGTATTCTTCAGTGATATGGGTTTCTTTTCTACTCATTAATTGCTAAATTCTTTATTTAGTGAAAGATTAAATTTATGGTTATAAAGTAAGCTGAAGGTATGTCAGTGCTGAAAATTTAGAAGAAGGGAAGGAAGATAACGAGTATGAGAATGGATAAGAGTGAAGGTTGGATCATCAAACTAAGAATCTTCTGTACAGCAAGGGAAACAATCAACAAAGTAAAAAAGCAACCCACAGAGTGGGAGAAGATCTTTGCACACGATATAGGCGATAGGGGGCTAATTTCCAGGATATACAAAGAACTTCAAAACAACCAAAAAACCAAAACAAACAAGCCACTCAAGAAATGGGCAAGGGAAATGGGCAAACATTTCACAAAGGAACAAGTCCAAATGGCAAACAAACATATGAAAAAATGTTCCAGCTCCCTAGCAATAAGGGAAATCCAAATTAAAACATCGATGAGGTACCACCTAACACCAGTAAGATTGGCCCACATAAACAAGAACACCAACGACGCTTGCTGGCGAGGATGCGGGGAAAAGGGAACCCTACTCCACTGCTGGTGGAGCTGCAAATTGGTACAGCCTTTATGGAAATCAGTCTGGAGAACACTCAAACAACTCGGAATCTGCATGCCATATGATCCAGCAATAGCACTCCTAGGAATATATCCAAAACACCTGATTTACGACAAACCAACATGCATCCCTATGTTCATTGCAGCACAATCAGTAATTGCAAAAACATGGAAGCAACCGAAATGCCCATCAGCAGAAGATTGGATAAGAAAGCTTTGGTTCATCTACTCCATGGAATACTACTCAGCTATTAAAAAAAAACAAAATGCAGTTCTTTGTGGCTAAATGGGCACAACTGGAAACTATAATGCTAAGGGAAATGAGCGAATCCCAAAAGATTAGATACCACATGTTTGCCTTGATTTAACCTGTAATTTATTGTTTGGTTGTTTGTTACTTTTTGAATGTGTCATTGATGCTGTCTCAACCCAGATGTTTCGAAGAATGGAACTTGCATTATTTTTAACATATTGTTTACCCAATACTATGTCAATTAATTCCATAATGTTGTATATTGATACTGAGGCCTTGTTGGGGCTTTTAACCGACCGGATCTTTACTCTGTTAGACCTATCTTCAGACCATAGAAGGTCTCCCCAGGAGGCCACTGAACTTATCTGGACAATAAGACGCTGAACTTTATGCTAGGCATGTGTTTGCAAGCAATGAATCTCAACTGAACTTGAACTATGGTTATGCAGCAAGGTGGAGGAATCCACCATGGGGGGAGGGATATGGGGAGGGGTGGGGGGAATCCCCAGCGCCTATAAAACTGTACTACATAATACAGTGTAAGCAACAATAAAAAAAAAATACTACTGGGTTCCTAAATGTGTGTGAAATATATCTAATGTATTTACATATGAACACATTCTAATAAAAGTTATAACGCAATCACATATGATGAGATTGAAAATATTGCCTAAATATAATCATTTTATATCTTAGACATATATAGGTATCTTTTGTAAAAATGTTCCTCAGAGAAAGACTTAAAAATATTCTGGATGTTTAGACTTTGTCAAGACAAATATTATGTTAATCCTTTCTTACATTCTCCTGGCACATAGTGCATGCACTATATTATGCACAGAATGAAAAAATGATGAAACATCATTTGGTATTATGATATAATATTTGAATAATACTCAGTTAAATGCAAAAACACAAAAGAATTAACTAAATAAGTTGAACAATTTTTTTTTAAAACTGTATTTAACATATATATAGGTTTGATATCATGGTAAAGTATGTTAAGCTTCTGCCTAGAGTGCCAACATGCTGTATTGGCTCTACCTCCCATCCAGTTCCTTGCTTATAGCCTGGGAAAGCAGTAAAGGATGGCCCAAGTCCTAGTGCCCCTACATCCATACTGAGGTCCTTAAGAGGTTACTGGATTCTGGCTTCAAATTAGCTCAGCTCTAGCCATTGCTGCCATTTGGAGAGTGAACTAGTTGACAGAAGATCCCACCTGCCCCCATAACTATGTCTTTCAAATAAAAATAAAATAAATATGAAAAAATACTTGTTTTGTGAATTTTGGAAAAAAGCTTGAACATAAAAAGTCATCTACTTTTTTATTCTGTTTTCTTTCGGTAGTTTTATATATATATACATATAAATTTTATGAACATATAAGGACTCTGTCTAGATACACTGTTTCTTGTATAGATATTAATTTATTCCAATAGCATTTGTTGAAGAGCTCACCTTTGTTCTGCTGTCTTAGTCAGTAATATTTGTATGTGTCTATTTCAGGGTCCTTGCTGCTTTTCCATTGGCCTGAATATGTGTCCACTTGGCTAGCAAATTTACTCAATTTTGGCAGCTGTATTAAAAGTCTCGAATTAGTTTCAATTCTCTGAATGTATCCTCTCCTTCAATATTGTATTGGCTGTTCTCGGACTTTTTATTTTTTACATAAATTTTCAAATCAGCTTCTTGATATGCTTAAGACAACTTCCTTGCATTTTTATTCAGGTTGTATCCATTCTATAAGTAAGTTTCTGAAGTATTTAACCTTTCAACATTTAGCCTTAATAATCAGAAGATCACAAGTTAGAGGAATAAGATAAGCAAATTTAGCAATTAAAAAACATCTTGCATAATACAATAAAAAAGCATGAACAAAATCTTTACCAAGGTATTTATACAATGTGGTAAAAAAAGTCACAGGAAAAAAATATATCTTATAATACAGCATTAGGGGTTTGTAACTTAAAACAGCATCTAGAAATCACTATAGATCTTTTATAAGAACCAAGGTTTCGAAAACTGACAGGTGATTCAGTAGTTTCACTTCTCAGTATTTATGTAAAGCTGAGATACAGTCAAAATTCTGCAGAGAAATATTTATACCAATTTTACTCATAAGTTTCAAAACTTGATAACAACCAAGATACCCTTAAAAATGATTTATACAGGCAGAAGAATGTTATTCAACAATAAAGAGAAATGCTATTAGGCCTTGGAAACTGCTGGAAAATTTAAACATTACTGAATATAAGAAATAAATCTACCATCACTACCAACTCTGTGCTTCCAATTGTATAAACCCTGGAAAAGAGACAATTGTTTATTGGAAACAATGGAAGAGCCAGTGGTTGTCAGAGGTTGGGAAGTGGAAGAACGACTATGAGGAGCACAGAGCATTATGGGGGCAGTAAAACAACTGATGATAGAGTCCAGCATCTTATTGTCCAGATAAAGTCAACAGTTTCCTGGGGAGACCATCTCTGGTCTGAAGGCATAGAGGGCAGAACATCATCCCATCCAATGAAAAGCCACAACATAATATCAACAACAATTTACAACATTATGGAGTTAACTGAGATGGTATTGAGTGACCAATATGTTAGAAAATGCAAGTTCTTAACCACATCCTATGACTACTTCATTGACATTCCAATTTTGGTTTAAACACAACCGGCTGCTATATGCCTTAAAATGGCTATAGGGTAGTATTCAGCTGTCTCATGTCTATTCTCATTTTTATATTTAGCAGTTTATACTATTGAAGCATAATTTTTACTGAACTTAGCAAATTTTAGGATACCTTTTGTATAACTGATTGGATATCATTGGTATGAGAACAGCTGAGTGGACAGCATGTGAATGAGAATACTTGGTAGAATACACAAAACAAAAGGAGTTCCAAAGTGTAGAAATAGTTGATGGGTTTTGTGGATAAGTTCAATACCTCCTCCCTCGTCCTATATGACCCTCAGTGTATAAAGCCTGATGCCACTAATAAACTTCGGCTTTCGACCATCAGTCAGTCCACACATGTTATTATTGGCTCCGTGCACCAAGTCCATTGCTGCAAGACAGCGACATTTATGCATGTCATATATTATTCAAAATCTTTGGAATGTATAATAATCAAGAGTAAAACCAAATGAAACCCTGTTGTTTTTAAGTGATAGTAACAAGCCAATACAGGCTCATAGATTTTGGAAACATAATAACTATGCTGCAATATTTTGATAGTGGGGACATGCTGTAGACATGTAAGGCAAGCATTGTGTGGGAAATTCCTGTCTAATTTTGCTGTGAGCCTCAAAACGTTCTGAAATTGAAATCTGTTAAAATTATAGTCTAAATCGACATAAAATGTATCTTCTATTGTTAAAACATATTTTAATATTTTCACCAAAACTTAAATCCCATACACATAATAAATCAAAACTTTGAATACATTTATTTTAATTATGCACACAACATATGTTTCATCTGTTCCATTGGCATAATCTACTGGAAGCAGGAAAAACTCTAACTTCACAACTAGATATTGTAAAATTAGAGGCCTAAAATCGGTACGATGAAATCAATCTAATTACTGAATATGAATCATCTCCGTTCATTTTTTTTCACTTTTCCTACTAAGTGTGATGTCAATTTTCTGGCTCATTTTAGAATTTTTTTTTAATAGTTATACTGGTCATTAACTTTCCTGGGTCTAGCTAACAGCTTCGTACTACTATTTGCAAATTCCTTCCAAGTTGCTGTCTTACTATAAAATAGAATTTGGAAACAGTTAAACATAAAGAAGGAAAATTGTTCTAAATTTATTTATGTCATTGACTTAGAGTGATGAGGGTAGAAGGAAGAAATGAACGAACAATCTTCCATCTGTGTGCTCTCCCCTACATAGCTATAAGGGCCAGGACAAGGACAGGCTAGCACTAGATAGTTAAGGGAATCCTATCTTTGCCTCAGGTAGGAGGTAGGGGGCCTAAACATTAATACCATCACATGCTGCTCCCTCAGAGACCAGGGATAAAGGAAAATGGTGAAAATGAAAGACAAGATATTTCCTTCCTAAACAACAGATTCTGAGGGGGCAGACACTTGCCAAGACTTGAATAGGTTATCTGAAATGGAATGTCAGCATCCTAAATGGTGACTTAGGAGAGCTAAAATAATTTTTTTTTTATTTTTATAGTTGAACATTAACTTTGTATTAAACATTTTAACAGACATAGCAACATAAAAATAACTTGCATTAATTTAAAGCATACCTATGACATAATCTTCTAAACATAAATAATTTACTTAGTGTTAATTAATAACTAAAATAAGTTATTTTCTTCTTTAAATTGCATTCATGTCCCAATTTCCTGAAAATGCAAAAAAAGCAAGCACTGAGAGAAGCAGGTGCTCTAAACAGGATATTACATATCGTTTTCATTGATTTTCCTTCTCTAATAAAATTTCTAATTATTTTCCACAAAACACTGATTGAAAACACAATCTTTTCCCTTTTGCGTCAGATATGCCCTTCTTGTTTTCATATTTTAATAAGGGTGACAGATGAACACAATCTTCTAAATTCCCCTACAACCATCTCACGACAAGGACATTTAAAGAAGAAACTATTTTCACCTTAGCCAATTTTTAATGTCAATCATTTGAGACTAAATTAAGCATGCTGCTCTTAATAAGAGAGTATGTGACAACTGACATTTTAAACTGTGAAATATTAATTTTTACAGGACTGATGAGGAATCATTCTCATTGAGATGGGTAGAATTTCACTAAAGGAAACATCACAGATATAAATAAGGTCAGCATGAGTTGCATGCTGTTGTTTTAAAGCCACATCAAAAATCTTTATAATTCCCCTGATCCTTGACCCTTCCCACAATGATCAACTATGTAAACATCACCAAAACTCAAGTTAAAAATTATTATCATTGATAATTAAATATTTTAAGCAATGATCTTATTTTAATGTATAATATGTTAAGTGTCCTTTCAATTAAATCATACCATTCATAGAATACAAGAGCTCATCTTTTCTCACCTGAAAAAATGTTTATCTAGAGCCAGGCACAGTAACCTCAAGGATAAAGCCCTCGCCTTGCATGCAATGGGATCCCATATGGGCACCACTTCTAATCCAAGTGGGCACTTCCCATCCAGCTCCCTGCTTGTGGCCTGGGAAAGCAGTCAAGGACAGTCCAAAGCCGTGGGATCCTGCACCTGCATTGGAGAGCCAGAAGAACTTCAGACTTCTGGCTTCAGATTGGCTCAGCTCCAGCCATGACAGTCACTTGGTGAGTCAATCATTGGATGGAAGATTTTTCTGTCTCTCCTCCTCTTCTCTGTATATCTGACTTTCCAATAAAAATAAAGAAATTTCTTTTAATTGCCTTTCAAGAAAATATAACAAAACAAACCTTAAAGAAAAGAAAATTTAGAAAAGTAACAATCAGTTAGTTAACTAAATGTTTGCAAGCTCCTTAGAACCTATGATTAGATGGCTATGATCTATTGTATCTGTTTTCAATTAAATGTAGGACATAAAGTTAGGTATCATTAAGCATATGGAAATGAATATGAGGAAATGCACTCAAAATAGAGCTATAGTAATCAAGTATATTTTTAGAGAGATATAATAAAATATCGTAAGTCTATTTTCATTTCTACTGTTAATGCTTCACACATGTTTTAATGAGCTCATTTATAAAATGCAACAAAGTTTGTCCTATTTCTTATTGGTCCTACCTATATAGTACCCTATAGACACAAATGTATCATTGCCTGAATATTAATTCTTCTAGGAAAAAGCCTCTACATCAGTTCTGTGGTTCATCAGGCTAATCCTTCACCTTCAAGCGCCAGCATCCTTTGTGGGTGCTGGTTCATGCCCTGGCTGTTCCATTTCCCATCCAGTTCCCTGCTTATGGCCTAAGATAGCAGGGAATGATGTTCCATTTCCGAGGAAACCTGCACCCACATGGCAGACCTGGAAGAAGCTCCTCGTTCTTGAATCAGCTTTGCTCTGGCTTTTGTAGCCATTTGCAGAGTGAACCAGCAGATGGAAGATCTTTTTCTCTTCTGTCTCTCCTCTTTGTAAAAATTTACCATTCCAATAACAAAAATATAAGCCTTAAAAAAGAGTCTGTGAAACTACATAAAGCATTGCAAATATTGCATAATTTTGTGCAATCAGCTTGAGGAATAATCTTGAAAATTAGGAAAGTTCATTGGCTAAAGTTAAGCTTCTTTGGGGGCCTTCATGATAGCCTATGGCCAGGATCCCACATGAGCACTATGGGGTTCCTTTCCTGGCTGCTCCGCTTCCCATCTAGCTCTCTGCTTGTGGCCTGGGAAAGCAATAAAGGATGGCCCAACGCCTGGGGATGCTGCACCCATGTGGGAGAGCTGAAAGATGCTCGTGGCTCCTGGTTTTGGCTTGGCTTAACTCTGGCCATTGTGGCCACTTGGGGAGTGAACTAGCTGTTGGACAATTTTTTTTTCTCTGTATCTTCTTATTTCTGTGTATCTGTCTTTCAAATATAAAAATAAAATAAGATTATGGCCTAAGATACAGATTTTTAAAGAAAACTTTTTTTTGCTTCTTTTTCCTAAAATTAATTTCGGTTTTGCACTAGAGAGCATGAGAACATAACTTTAAAAATTTCCATAATCTTATATATTGCTATTAGTTCTCAGAGACAACGTGGAGTATGTGTTTTGCACAGATACTAAAAAATGAAACAGAACTATGGAAAAAAGAAATGACACTGACTCTGTGAGTATTACTCTGTAGCATATGTTGCAGGTGGATGTGCCATCCTCTGTTACAGTAGCTAAACTGTCTTTGCTAGCCAGAAAAAATACCATGGATTTAGTATTTATTCAGTGCTGAGAAACAGTTATCAAAGCTTGAATTTTTCAACTAGTGAGGGACTAGTAAACACGTTCAGCCATAAATTGAGATGCTTAAAGCAATAGAGACACGCTAGGGGAAAAAAAAGTGGTAATAGACTCAAGGTGATCTTAGCTTAATTTTTTAGCCATCTACCAGACGAAAATCTCGTAAGAAAACATTATTCAGAGAAGCAATTATTTTTCATAAAGAAATTGATACATTTTATTTAAAAACTTACCAGAACTTAAAAGTATAAAACTGTATCACATAATACAACGTTAACAACAATAAAATAAATAAATAAATAAAATAAAACCATTGACATAAATTCTAAAAAAAAAAAAAGAATAAGTAGAAATAGATTTGCAGCCAGAAATTAAAATTACTATGGCTTATAATTAAGAAAATATTTTAAATATAAATGTCATTAGAGACCTGAAATATATAAGAGACCAATCAAAATGCTAGAATAAAAACTTTAAATAATTAGTGACTTATTGAACACCATGAGAAAAAGATTAAAAACTGGAATATGTAAGTATGAATTATTCAGATGGAACCTAAGTAAAAATAGATAAAATATGTCAATAATTACACACATTTGGAAAATGTACAAAGTTTAATATTCTTGTAATTTGTTTCATAAATGAGAGGAGGAAGAGTGTGGACATTATTATTTGATCTTCACTAGCAAGTAGTTTTCTATAACTTTCTTAGAGAAAATTCAAGCAGGAAGAATGCAAAGAAATATGCAGATGATTCATATACACTGGTAATTCATTTATTCTACACAAAATATTCTACATAAAATTAGAAGTATCACTGAATTGATATTCTAAATTTATGCAGTACTCAAAAAAGTGTATTTTAATTGTATGGACATTATAATTTTCCAAGGAAAAGGATTCAAAATGATGTTCTATTCACATTCCTTCCAAAAGAAGTTTTGTTGTGCTATGTAATCTAGGTTCTTCAAAATTTATGTAGTTGTTTGAAGGTAAAATGAGAGAAAGATTGAGATTTTCCATTTGCTGCCTATCTCCTTAACCTAAACAGAAGCAGGGATGGGCCAGGGATGCAGAAGCCAGGGATGGGCCAATCTAAAACCAAGAACCAGCTATACCATCTCAGTCTTCCAAACCAGTGGCTGGGGCCCAAGAATTGGAGTTATCTTCTATTGCCTTCCATGATGCATAAGCAGACTTCTGCTTCAGAAGAGACTTATAGAGCACATCAAATAGCCCCTGATACGGGACGACAATGTTGAAATTGGTATCTTAACATACTGTCGGAATGTTACCACCTATACCATCTATATTTCAATAGGCATGGTCATGAAGATTAATAGACACTTAATAGCGATAAAGCATTCCATAAGAAAATCATAGTCATCATAGTACTTCCCCAGTAGCAATATTTATAACATATATATGTATACATAGACATACTAGGACACATTATTCATCACACATATTAATATAAAACATATCTTAACCAATGGTAACTAGAACACTTCAAAATTGTCATTCCTAGATTATCATTGTATTTGAAAGACATAAACAGACCAGAGATGTTACAGCAGCTGACTCACACCTCAATGTCTAAAGCATTGAGGGCTGGATCTGAACAATATTAGCATGCTAGAATCCAGGGTGTCCTGTGGATGGCAGGGACCCAAACACTCCAACTATCATCTGCTACCTCCTGAAGTGTGCATTTATCAGAAATTTGGAATCTAAAGAGGAGATAAGCACTGAGCCTCTGCATTCTAACACGCAATGCAGATTTTCCAAACAGTGTCTTAACTGCTGAGCCAAATGCTCAACTTAGAGTTGAAGGTCGTGCAACAATTTAAAAAATATCACTGCATTATGCCCATTCTTAGATGTCATGTGAATCCACACACAAAATTAATAATTGTGTAAAAATCTGAGCAACGATGTTACAAATAAGTGTAACATTTTCATTTCAAGTGAACAAAGACTCTCTTCAAAGTTCACAAAATAGCTACAGCCAGGAAACAATGAAAAACTTTTCTAACAAGAAGCAGAAAAAAGCTTGTGAAAAGAATGGGCGAATGACTCATATTATGAACTAAGAACAATGAGAATGGATACCCTCCACAAAACCAGAGTGGGTCATAATGGAAGGCTTATTCCTCGTTTTTGTGGTTTTTTTTTTTTGAAGATTTATTTATTTTTATTACAAAGTCAGATATACAGAGAGGAGGAGAGACAGAGAGGAAGATCTTCCGTCTAATGATTCACTCCCCAAGTGACCACAACGGCCGATGCTATGCCGATCCAAAGCCAGGATCCAGGAACTTCTTCCGGGTATCCCACATGGGTGCAGGGTCTCAAAGCTTTGGGCCGTCCTCGAATGCCTTCCCAGGCCACAGGCAGGGAGCTGGATGGGAAGTGGAGCTGCCAGGATTAGAACCGGTGCCAATATGGGATCCCGGTGCGTTCAAGGCGAGGACATTAGCCTCTAGGCCACGCCACTGGGACTGCTTATTCCTCGTTTTTAAGCTCTAGATAAAAATGGATGACAGACTTTCTGCTTTGCATCAGAGATTGTTATAAATTAATTCCCCCAGCAATGAAACAATGACCCTCCCATCTCTCATATGGATAACAGCAGCTCATGCACGTGAGTGCCCCTCCCCGTCTCCTAAGCACACTAACAGGCGGCAGGATTGGAAGTAGAATACTAGGTATTCAAAGCAGCACATGCAGATGGGATCAGGACAACTCAAGGAGTGGCTTGTCCCTCTGAACCCCAATGCTCAATCCCATATTACAACTTCCTAAGTTTTTATGTTTTCATGGTCTAGACAAAAATGAAAGCTATAACATAAATAATGTGGACATGACTACATTGTTGTAATATTGCAATGTTACATTGTTTTCATATTATATATGAAATTATATGGTACTAGTTCATTAGTATGTGCATTGACGTAGGAATCCTTTTGCAGCCCTAAAGTACTGATTTTAAATTTAAATGCAAATATGCAATGAAAGGAAAAATATTGATAAGTATAAAATTAACTTTTAAAGAAGACTAAAGAAAAAGCACATTTGAATATAAAAAGGCAGAAAGAGATAAAGACAAAAACAGATGACAGGTGGTACAATCAGAAAACAAATATTGAGATGGAATTAAATCCATTATCATCATTAAATACAGTAAACATGAGTAGAGTAAAAAGCAAAATCTGTCAAATTATATAAAAGAGCATATGTTGTTTACAACAGATACACTTAAAATATAAACTCACAAATAGGTTAAAAGCAAAAGATACTTGAAGCAAATGTTGATTAAACTGAAGTGATAGTTTTCAGAAAAGAAAAATGCAGACTTTGAGAAAAGGTACACTCTCCAGATATATACATAGTAGATTTCTTCTTTAAAAAAACCTAAAGTTTCAATTCTTCCCAAAGACAAAAGCTTCAAATTATATCCATGATTTAACAGAGCTTTCAAACTGGCAGATTACTGATAAATCATAGCAGCATTTTTCTGCAAAACAACAAGAACCCTAATATACATTAATGATAGAATTAAATGTTTTACCTTCATACAAGGAAATAGAAATCACTTTTTAAAAGAGAGGGTGGGGCATAAAATTCTGACATGCAGAGAAATTGTGGTTTAATCTCACAGACCTTATGTTAAGAGAAAGAAAACAGCCTTCTGCTGCATGGTAGTGTTTAAAATTACATTTATTTTATTTGTATTTGAAAGGCAGAGTCACAGAATAAAGGAAAGACATTTGCTGTCTGTTGAGCCTCTGGGTCTCTCAGGTGGATACAGGGTCCAACAAACTTGGGACACCCTCCTAAGCAACTTTCCCAGTCTGTAAGCTGGGAGCTGAATTGGTACTGGGAGAGCTGGGACATGAAGCAGTGCCCACATGGGATGTCAGCACCACATGACAGATGACGAGCAAGCTGTGCCAACATGGTGGCCCCAATTTAATACTATTTTTCAATCAGTAATTTCCTTTAAAGTGATAGATATTACCAGAGCTGACTTGTTCGAAACCTAATGAATCTTAACCTCAGAGTCCTATACTTAATCCCAGATAGGCCGCTTATAATAGTTATTTATTTATCACGGAGACTAGCACTGAAATACTTTTAGAGTATGGATCTGGGCTCAACACCATAGCCTAGCGGCTAAATCCTTGTCTTGCATCCGACAGGATCCCATATGGATGCCAGTTCATGTCCCAGCTACTCCACTTCCCATCTAGCTCCCTGCTTCTGGCCTGGGAAAGTAGTAGAGTATGGTCCAAATCCTTAGGACCCTGCACCCGTGTGGGACACCTGCAAGAAGCTCCTGGCCCTGGCACTGGATTGGCTCAGTTCTGGCCCTTGCGCCAGATTGGGAAGTGAACATGTGAATGGATCATCTTTCCGTATCTCCTTCTTTCTGTGTATCTGCTTTCCAGTAAAAATATAAAATCTTAAAAAAAAGTAGCAATCCAGACTTATAAATCATTCAATGTAGATATCATTATTATTCATATTATTTCTATTCTTGAGAAATAACAGTTTTTAATGTTAAATGTTCTATAAAGAATATTTTTATGCAAGTATATTATTTGTACCAATTTGTATTCATTACATATTTATAACTGGTTCATACTATATGAAGGGACTTAAAATGTTTATGCAAAATGAACACAATTTGCATTTCCTTTGGTGAAAAATGTGAAATTTGTGCTTGCAAGTGGTTTTCAGTAAATCCATGACAATGTATATTTTGAAAAGTCTATGCAGAATTTCAAAATTGATTTGTGGCAAAATAAATGGATCCTTCAATTCCATATTTTTCAGGGTATTTTTGAGATGCTCTTCTGGAATCAATTTTAGCGAGAATTTTGCATCTCATAGAATAAAATCATTGTTGAATAGGCAGAGACATGGAAATAAGTACTCAATTTATTCATCTGGATTTAGTATTCCTTGTCTGCAACAACATTTAGTAGAATATATTGTTCAGACTCTTATTAATTGTTACAAAAGGGACTGAATAATCATTTAACTTGTGGCTCTCTACCAACTTCAGAAGCAAAGGGATATAAGATTCTCTTTGTGTTTTTAATGAATCATTTATCTACCACAGCACGGGAGTTTGTCACTGCGGTATCAATAGCACTAACAGCAGAATAAAAGCTGTGGATAACACCATTGATTTTAACTCAAATAAATAAATCTACAATTCTTACTTTCTATTCAGACTGACTACTCACCAAAGTGTCATTTCTATAACACTCAGAATGAGTTCTGTTTTATCTGTGAAGAAAATGTATTAGATATTTAGCTTTCTACTTAATAAACACAGCCAGCATTTCAAGGAAAAAAAAAAACTTTCTATAATCTATAATCACTTACATTTTGTAAAGAAGGTAACTGTCTTTTCATCTTCCCCTTATATCTATTTCTTGACAGAATTACCTGAAATTTCTCCATGACACGGTGCTGGCAATTCGATGCCACTTATTCATGACTTTCCCCGGAATGACTGGGGTATGCGTGAACATGTCGACATCTCCCAATCAACACTGGTTTCTTCACCACTCTCCTCCCTCTTTCAAAGCCGTTTGTGTTCATATTTTTATTGATTATCTATTTAAGAGATTTTACAATTGATCTGTAACATTATTTAAAATTCTCCAGGTGCTGTCCACTACGAGTCACCACAGCTACTTACATACACTTTAAGTGTGTGTTGCAACAGGATTTTTTCTTTGTACCAAAATCTCTCATGTCCTATTGCTACAACCAATCAACCCCAATTAGTGCTTCAAGGAAACCTTCTTAGTAGCTAACAGTCTGAGAGTTCTGAACTCCAGGTGGCTTACAAACTTCTCTGCTCTTGACCTCACAGTGCCAAAATTCACGTGCCTGCTGGGCTGGGATATTATTTGGAGACTCTGATAAAGAGTAGTCTTCCAGCCTAACTCAGGCTGTTCAAATTTCATTTTCTATGAAATTTTCTTCTTACGTCTTCCATTTGGCATTTTACCTCTTGAATCCAGAAATAATAAACACATTCCTTTGTGTTTTATATTTCTGAGTGTGTGTGTGTTTTATCTCCCTTTACTACTATTAAGCAGCTCATATAATTGGATCTTAGGGTCAACTGACTAGGGACTTTATTTACAACTGCAAAATCCCTTAACATCAGCACTAAGATCAGTATTTGAATAAACAGGACGCTAAAAAATTAGGTGAAGGGCCCGGTGGCGTGGCCTAGCGGCTAATGTCCTCGCCTTGAACGCTCCTGGATCCCATATGGGCACTGATTCTAATCCTGGCAGCTCCTGCTTCCCATTCAGCTCCCGGTTTGTGGCCTGGGAAAGCAGTCGAGGATGGCCCAAAGCTTTGAGACCCTGCACCCATGTTGGAGACCTGGAGGAAGTTCCTGGATCCTGGCTCCGGAGCAGCATAGCAGCAGCCGTTGCGCTCACTTGGGGAGTGAATCATCGGAAGAAAGATCTTCCTCTCTGTCTCTCCTCCTCTCTCTATATCTGACTTTCCAAAAAATAAATAAATCTTAAAAAAAAAAAGAAAATTAGATGAAAGGACCATTATTATAATTTTGCCTGCCGTAGCTAGTATACCACAAAAAGCAACCAACCCAAAAAAATAAATTTTGGTGAATATTTTGATGAATATTTAATGATTTAATGTTTAATTCAGTTTAAATGTTGAATTCATGATTAAATCCACTTTTTTTCTTTGCTGTTAAACAGAAGCAGGACAGAATACACTTCATTTTCTTTGTTTTTCATAGGCTTTAAATCTTACCTAGTATTTTGTCATATAGGAAAAAAAAGGTTGTATATCCTTTTAACTTTAACTTTTAAATAAGCAAGTAACAATTTTAGATACTTCAAGTGTATATCAGGATAGTTTGAAATGTATATATCTCTTTAACATGGTGATTTGAGCTCTTTAGTATATGTACCTGTATCATATGCATATCAGTTTTTACAATGACAAGAATTTAAATCTCAGTGTCTTTCTTTTCCTTTTTTTTCTTATTTTATCCCCATTGGAAAGGCAGATTTACAGAGAGAAGGGGAGTCAGAAAGAAAGATCCTCTGTCTTCTGGTTCACTCCCCAAGTGACCGCACAATTGGAGCTTTGAACTATTCTATGCTTCCTTTCCAGGCCATAAATAGGTGAAGTGGAGCAGCCAGGACACAAACCAACCGGTGCCAATATGAAATCTAGGCAGATACAATGTTTTTCAAAATACAGTTTATTGACTATGGTTATCTTGTTGTACAATAAGTTTCTTCAATTTACTCTAAGGAAAAGCTTAAAGCATTTGGTCAATACATCCCTGGCTTCCTACCTTTTCATCCCCTGGCTCAACCATTCAACTCTCTTCTATGTGGTATACTCACTTCCATGCCAAAATTCTACAGAAGTTGATGTACTTACTGATTGTAAGGACAAATGAGAAGAGCTAGGTATAAAACTATGATCTTAAGAACATATAGATTAGTAATGTCACACATAATATGAACAAGCACATCCCAGGACCAGCATCATGATATACCATGTCAAGCTTCTGCTGGGAAGATGTTATCCTACGTGACATCAAATCCTGCCTGCTACACTTTTAATCCATTTCTCTGTTAACACACCTGAGAAACTGTTGAAACAGGTCCATGTGGTTAGGCCTTTGGCACAAATGTGAGAGAACTGGTTGAGTTTCAGGCTCCTGGACTTACCCTGGTCCATCCACGTTCATTGAGCCATTTGAGGGGAGTGAAACAGCATTTCAAATAAAGAAAATAAATCATGCCAAAAGTACACATCTAAAGCAGTTTCACACACGGTCAGATAAATTTTTAAAATGGCCATTGTCATTTGGAAAATCAGTGAAATAACAGCCACAGTAAAATTTAATACCAAAATACTGCAAAAATTCCTACAGCTTTCAAATCTATGAATATTTGTGTACTTACTCTTTCTAACGTGTTCTAAATACTTAGAAATGCTAGGTACTGATAAAATGAGGAATTGTCAATACATTGTGTGAGATATTATTTTTTATGATGTAACTTAATAAAATTAAGGGTTGAGAATAATACTTGCCATTATGTGTCAAGCATTTGGGCAATATTAATTTGAAGTGTCTATAATGGTTGTAGTTCCTGACCAAATGGAACTAAGATATTAATAATGCATTCAAAATTATAAATAAGGTATCCACACTAATGAAATAAATAACATAATTATGAGAAATATTTCAGTCATTATTAGGAGGTTATAAATTATAAAGAGGTTATGTTTAAATTAGGATCTGCAATTTGGATAGGAAATAGACTTAGGAAAATGTAGTGTGTCTTTTTCCTTTTTTAGTATTAGGATAAATGTGATTTTAAATTAGTTTAGAAATGTTCTGTGACCTATATTGAGGGGAAGGTTTTGTGGAGAACTTCTGCTAGACATTCCATTGTATGGTGCAGAAAAAGCAGTGAGGCCTTCTAATACCATGCTGTTAATTTGGGGGAATTTTTAAAATATTGACTCAGTTTCTTTACATGCTATGAATTTCATCATCTTTACTATGTATTCATGAATCTTGACACTTCATGTGTCCTAGGAATTTATAAATTTGTTCTTTGTTGTCTGAATTCTTTGTATATAATTGCTCATTAGACACATGCTATTTTTTCCAGTAAATGTCACAAATGATACCATTGCTTTAATCTGGATTTTTCTTAATCAATCTAGATACCTTTGTCTACTCTGTGATATCTCAAAGTGATGACTGGTTTGATTGATTTGTTTCTATGTTTCTGACTTATTTTATGACTCCTCATTTTTGTTTCTGAAAGTTCCCATTAAAATATTTATTTGAAAGTCACTGTTACAGAGAGAGGCAGAGACAGAAAATGTAAGACCTTCCTTGCGGTTCACATGCTCCAAAGTTAGCAAACCACTGGGAAAGGGCAAGGACAGGTGCTAGGAATCTCTTCCAGGTGTCCTACATGTGTAACAGCAACCTAAACATTAATGGCATTACCCAAGCCTTTTCCAGGCCCTTAGCAGGCAGCTGAATGGGATGAGGACACCTGGGACACCACCTACTGACTGTATCCGATGCTGGCGCTAGAGTCCCCTCAGATTTCTGTCTTCTCCCTTGCTTTGGGTATTTATAGTTTATGTGGTATTATTGGATCAGTTCCCTAAATTTTGCTATCTGGACTAATCTAATGTTCTTATAATATCTTGGTTTAAAATTAATCTTGGGTCTGGCATGATAGCGTAGTGGTTAAAGTCCTCGCATTGCACGCCCGGGATCCCAAATGGGCAGTGGTTCTAGTCCTGACAGCCCCGCTTCCCATCCAGCTCCCTGCTTGTGGCATGGGAAAGCAGTAGAGGACAGCCCAAAGCTTTGGGACCTTGCACCCACATGGGAGACCTGGAAGAGGCTCCTGGCTCTTGGCTTCGGATTGGCTCAGTGCCAGCCGTTGCAGCTGCTTGGGGAGTGAATCATGTGCTGACAGATCTTCCTCGCTGTCTTTTCTACTCTCTGCATATCTGACTTTGCAATAAGAATAAAATAAATCTTTAAAAAAATTAATCTCATGGGTCAGAATTAAGGCCTACTGCATAGACATAATTTGTGATGCCAGTATCCCATATAAGGGCCAATTCATATCAAGGCTGCTCCACTTTCAATCCAGCTCCCTACTTATGATCTGGAAAAAGCAATGGATGACAGTCCAGGAGTCTGAATCCCTACCAGCCACATGGAGGCCAGGGATGAGCCTCCGGCCCAGCCCTAGGCTTTGTGATCATCTGGGCAGTGAGCAAGCAGAGAGATCTCTCATCTGTTTCTCTTTATCTGCAAAAATAAAGTTATGTATTTCAAAATACATAACTTTATTTTTAATTGTTTTTCCTTTTTGTAAACTTGAACATTTTGCCATATGCACTTCAAATGCAAGAATTAGATAAGTATATATCCCTAAGGGCAACTGGCAACCATTATGCTTAATGAATTAACTGACTCCTGAGAAAACAAATACCATGTTTTTCCTGACTCATTGTAATATACAGACTGCAAAAAAAAAATTATATGTAAAACCAAAATTGATGGGCATCTTGAGATCTGATTGTCATTAACACTCCTGTCTACATCTTTGAGGAACAGTGTTTTTTTCTACTTGCTGCTCCTTGAATTCTTACTTAGGGAGGATTAAGCCTGTGATTATAAATACAAATGTATAGCATGTAATTGTAGAAAAGGAAAAATAAGAAGTGAAAGAAGAGGGATTTAGGGATTATAGCAGGGAGAAGGGCCAGGTGAGCAATAGCTGTCTGCTCTTTAATCTGCGTGTATGAAACTTATGTTAATTGCTGAAATCATGTAATTTCTTCCCTTTCTACAAATTAAAATCAAAAGAAGAAATAAAGGATGAGACATTCTTTACTATGAAAATAAGGGATTGTTGGCACACTTCTCTGGATCTGATGGCTTGTGGTGGCAAGTTATTTGTTCCTCGAGAAACAATGAGGTGCATGAATTACTGTCACAGAAAACCAAGTGTAATGTTTTGGTGTTGGGATTTGGGAAAGGTGGCAACGAAACTTCTCACTTTTTAACAAAGCAGTTGCACAGATCTCTGTCAACTTGCATGCTGTAAAATCCATGCAAAATACAAAATGTGGAATTCTCTATCAACAAGAGGTGCTAGTGATATGGGTCCTGGCATCATTGTCTTACTTTATCTCGGGAGTATGTTGTTTTCCAGCAAGATCTAGTCGTGTAGATGCAGCAGTGGCTGCTGGCATGGCTGGTGGCAGCAGGATGTTCCTCTTGCCTCACAATCCCATACAGCCTTTGTCCTGTCCATCATTTCTGCCCTGGTAATTTCTCTCAATCCGTTCCCTGGGAACGTGACCGTTTCTCTGTGGTTGAGATCAATGCAGTTTTTCACTATTCAGCCCATAATGTGTGTTTTTAATGGATCTCAAAATAGGTATTTTTTGCCAATACTCTCTGAGAAATAATCTCTATTCTTATTTTCTCTGGTTGCAATGTAGCTAGAAATGTGATTTCAAAACAGAAAGTGTGTTCAGCAGGTTTTTTAAGGTTTATATTTATATAGTAGAAGATCGCACTTTATACTATCAGTCACGTGAATGCTCTATTACATTTGGATCTGTATCTAGGGTTATTGATTTTCCTTGGGACCAAAGTTACCGCCTGCCATTGTTTACCCTGAGATTTTAGAGACTGTACTTTTAAGTAGACCATGAAAAATAACTCAATTTAAAGAGCAATTTAAGAATTAACTTAGAGACCAAGTTAAGAATAAAAAAGAAATGTTGCAATGGATTTTTGAATTGCCATACAAGTTTCATTGTTTTTTAATCAGTAATTCCAACTCAGTGATTAATATTGTGAGATTAGTTTCAGGTCTCTCAACAACTAAGAAAATCTGTGAAACTCTAGTCCTACAGAAAACGGCACAAAATTTCACATGCTCAGGAATAGATCAACTTACCTCCAAATAACTTAAAATGTCTCATAAAACTTAAGGATCTAGAAATAATTGTTATGTTTCACATAGTTAAGGAGTAACACTCGGAAAATAAAATCTGGGCCTGGCACGATGACGTAGTAGATAAATCTTTGCCTTGCATGCAACAGGATCAAATACGGGTGCCAGTATGTGTCCCAACTACTCAATCTCTTACCCAGCTCCCTGCTTGTAGCCTGGGAAAGCAGTAGAGGATGGCCCAAAGCCATCAGATCCTGCACACAGAAGACACTCCTGGCTCCTGCCTTTGGATCAGCTCACCTCTGGCCATTGTAGCCACTTGGGGAGTGAACCAGTGGACAAATAATCTTTCTCTCTGTTCCTTCTTTTCTCTATAAATCTGCCTTTGCAATAAACAAAATAAAACATAATATAATATAAAAATAAATTTAAATAAAATCATTGTTTACTACAGTTGTAAATTTAAGAAAATATTCTTGTTTAAAATATTTATTTTTATAGGAAAGTCATATTTTATAGAGAGAGAACAGAGAGAAAGATATTCTGTTCTATGGTTCACTCCTCAAGCAGCCAGCCACAATGTCTAGAGCTGAACTGATCCGAAGCCAGGAGCCAGGACCTTTTTCCAAGTCTCCCATGTGGGTACAGGATCACAAGGTTTTGGGCAACACTTGACTGCTTTCCCATGCCACAGCAGGGAGCCAGAGGTGAAGCAGGCCCAAGAAGAAAGAATCAGAGCCCATATTGGAGCTTAGTGTGTGCAAGTTGAGGACTTTAGCCACTAGGCTACTGAGCCCATCCCCAAATATTATTGTTGTTGTTTTTAAGATTTACTATTTTATTGGAAATTGATATATACAAACAAGAGGAAAGACAGAAAGGAAAATCTTCCACCCACTTGTTCATTCCCCAAGCAGCTACAATGGCTGGAACTGAGCTGATCCTAAGCCAAGAACCAGGAGATCTTCTGGGTCTAGCACATGAGTACAGAGTCCCAAGGCTTTGGGCTGACCTCTACTGCTTTCCCAGGACACAAGCAGAGAGCTGGATGGGAAGCAAGGCCACCAGGATTACAAAAGGCACCCATGTAGTTTCCAGGCGCATGTGCTAGGCAAGAGCGTCAGTTGCTATGCCACCATGTTGGGCCAAAATATTACTTTTTATAGGATATATTAATTTTTATGTGAAAGTCAGAATTTTCCATCTCCAAATGACTGCAATGTCCAGAGCTGAGTTGGCAGAGAGTTGGCAGGTAATAGCTTCTTCCGGGTGACTGCCATGGTTGCAGGGACCCAAGGCTTTGGGGCATTGTCTAATGTTCTTCTAGCCCATAAGTAGTGAGCTGATTGCAAGCAGAGAAGCAGGTACTAAAACTGGCACTCATATCAGATATTGCTGCTGCAGGCAAAATACAGTCACCTAAGTCATTTACCGGTCTTCAAAAAATATTTCTCACATGCAGTTTGTGGAATCCAAAAATGTAGACCAGTTGAATGAGGCAGGTCAATTGTCACAACATGTACCAGAGCCAATTATGAAGGACCGCATTTCTTGTTCTTGTGGCTCATTTAATTTTCTAACTACCAGATTCTTCCTTTTTCCATTCAAGTCAATCTTTAATAAAGATTTAAAATCACAGGGACTCAATCAAAGATAAAAAAGAAACAAACAACAAAAAAAATACAAAATGTATTTATAATCAAATATGAGAAACCATCTACACAATCCTGAAACATCAGAAAATGGCTGTGATCTATTTGACAAATATCAACAAATAAGTGATTTAGTGAAAGATTTATCTTGTATAGATATAATAAAATTATTTATATGGTTAGTACAATGGTTCAGTTGGCTAATCTTGTCCTTAAAGGTATCAGGATCCTGTATGGCCAGGGGTTTATGTCCCTGCTGCTCCGCTTTCCATCAAAATTCCTCCTGGTGACCTAGGAAAGCAACGGAGGATGCCCCCAAGCCTTCAGACTTCTGTGGAATACCTTTTCAGGTCTCCTGGCTTCTGGCTTCAGATTGGCTCAGTTCAAGCCATTTCTTTCATTGGGGAAGTGAACCAGAAAATGTAAGATCTTTACTCTGTCTCTCCTCTCTGTGAAACTGCTTTTCAAATAAAATTAAATAAATCTTTAACAAAAAGTAGGTTTTATGCCACAATATACGAACATATGCACATACACATAAATAATAAGCAGCCACACAGACTAGAAAAAATACTTAAATGGGTATATATCTGAAAAATTTGTATGCAGAATTTATATTTAAAACTCTCTTGGACCCAGCACAGTAGCCTAGCTGCTTAAGTCCTCGCCTTGTGCACATCAGGATTGCACATCGGCACCAGTTCTAATTCCGGTGGCTCCACTTCCCAAACAGCTCGCTGCTTGTGGTCTGGGAAATCAGTTAAGGATATAGCCTAAAGCCTTGGGACTCTGCACCCATGTGGGAGACCTGGAAGAGGCTCCTGGCTTAGGATTGGCTCAGCTCTGGCAGTTGTGAACACTTACAGAGTCAATCACTGCACGGAAGAACTTTCTGTCTCCTCTGTATATCTGCCTTTCCAATAAAAATTAAAAATCTGTTAAAAAGCCTCTTAATAAAAATATTAACAATGCAATACAAATGGAGAAATAGGAGGCAAGTGCTGTGATATAGTGGGTTAACAAACTGCTTGTGCTTCCAGCATCACATGTGGGTGCCAATTGGAGTACCAATCCAGCTCCTTGCTAATGTACCTAGAAAAAGGAAAAATAATTGGCTCGTGTGCTTAGGTCCATGCACCCATGTGAAAGACACAGAAGAAGCCCTGAGCTTCTGGCTTGAGCCTGACTGAGCCTATCCACAACTGTTATGCATAAAGTAAACCCAACAGAAGGAAAATTGTCTCTCTGACTTTCCACCTCTAACTCTGCTTTGGAAATACTTAAAAAAAAAAAGAAAACCAAAGTGATGAAATCAGCAAACAAAAAATAAGCTATTGAAATGGCTCAGAAGCATGTAGAAAGCTCATCAGCATTAGTTATTTGGAAACATAAATTTGACATTAAGAAATAATACATGTTTGTCAAAATTTCTAAAACGAATGATACTCATAAGGTTTGGAGAGGATATGGAACAACCCAAATCATAAAATATTTTTGTAGGAATAAAAACTGAGCATCCAATATTATAATTTCTAAGACACTTAAACATATGACAAATCTAACAATTTTCCACACATTACACTGTGAATATGGTATATCTGCACAGTAAAAAACTAAGTAGTATACAAATGACGCAAACTATCAAAAATCTCAGCGGAAGGGTTGCATTTCTTAAGGAGTAATCTTTGTGGGATGCTTAAGCTGGCTGTGCAGTGTGACGTCACCAGCACCCTCAGTCACAGAAAGACAGCAGGAAAGCAAGGGAGGGCCGATGTTCCCAGGAGCCTGAGCAGGCACCAGAGAAAGGGGAAAAAAAAATCAACTTCACAGGACAGCTAGAAGAGAGGACAGTTGTAATCACTGTTTCCAATTTTGCTTTTTAATTTCTTCCTCCATTTCTGGGTAAGGGACGAGATAAGGGGAGGAGACATGCCCAACCTCCCAACCGCCCCAGTACCTGGGGATAGAGAATGGCCACCCAATATCAACCCAAGGTCCCAATGTGGCATATCATGTAAGGGTTCTGCCCAGGGTTTCCGACGATTCTAAAGTACTCTTAATCTCACCCATCCATGGACGAGAAATCTCTTCCAATGTACATTGGTTGACATATTTGACTTTACAAGATCCATTTGATCAGATTTTTTGCTGCTATCTTTTGGCTAAGGTAGTTGTCCAATATGTTCTGTCCAACTTACTCTGCTATGGTACCAGATGTTCTTTGCAGCCCCAATGGGCTGCCATATCCTCCATATGAATCAGGGACTACAGTGCAGTGCTCCATCTTTTCCACTGAGGAGGACCAGTTCTCACAGGCTGACCCAAGGACCCAGGCCAGGCAACTTGGGCCACACCAGACCCATGCCCCTGATGTTCAGCGACCTGTTACCTATCACACAGCAGGCCAAAGGATCTGCACCAGGTAACCTGGGCTTCGCCAGATACCCCAAAGATCATTGACCTGGCACCTGCCATGCAGGCAGGCCCAAGGACCCCATTCCTGGGGCTTACAGACTTAGCAACAATCGCACCTGGGCCGTCCCAAGCCTCCTTTCCCCTGGGAATTTAAGCCACATGACTACCTGCCTCTGTGCCTGTCCAAAAAGCACTCAGGTCAGGGACCAGGGGCCTTACCCGGCCTCCCCCGCCCCCCACCCCGGCTCTTCAGGGAGTTAAGCCACTCAACTACCCACACCTCTGTTGGACCAAAAAGCACCTAGGCCAGGGGTTGTTAGGGGCCCTGCCAGACCTCTCCTCACCCAGGAAGTTAAGCAGCACCAGATACTGTTTATTCAACTGTAATAGTAAGCATCAAGGAAGGCCTGCAGATATTTCTAATTAATTCCCAGATTTAAAATTATTATTTGCAGTAATGTTCCTCAAAAATAAGTAGTAGGTATACAATAGAATTATTCTATCATAAATGATATTTTGCTCCTTAAAAACACAAATCATCTCAGAATATGAACTTGGAAGATAGAGGAAATAAAAAGTCAATTGACCATGAACACAGAGTATGAAAATACTCCCTTGTTTCAGCTGATATTAACATATCTTACCTTCAAAGTATTGAGAAGCCTGCTAAGATGCACATTCGACTTTTGTAGAGAAATTTGTTCTGATGTCACATTCCATGGAATAGTTAATAAAACCATAAGTTTTGTAACCACCCATTGCATTGAAAATTTGGCTTTAATTGTACTCTAATCACTCTCTGTATAACAAATATTTTAAAACGTAGCAAATTGGAACAGTTATGTTATTACGCACTGAGAGCAATGGTCAGTTATGTGACAGGGCACTGATTTCATTGCTGTAGGATATGTTTGCATCAGCTGGGAGGACTCAAACACTGGTGTGAAAACAACACATGCCTTCCTGTTTCTATCGCCTGGCAATACTGTTGTTGTCTACAGGGTAACCTCCTAAGGAAAGGTGTATCCTCTTATGCCTTGTTTTACTGTGAGTCATAATCCTACCCTATTAACACTTTGGAAGAAGTGTCAGAAGAACTATAACAATGAGATCAGTGTGGCAGCAGTGTGTTAAGCATCTGCTTGTAATGCAGGCATCCCATATCGGAACACCGGTTCTAGTTCCAGCTTCCCAACTCTCGTCCAGTGCTTACGCACCGGAGAAGGCAACAAAAGATGGCCCAAGATTTTGGTCCCCTACTACTCATGCTGAAAACCTGTGTGACATCCTTGGCTCTAAGCATAGCTGCTGCCAGAGGATGGAAAATTCTCCAAATGACAGCACATATTTCAGCCAGAACATTTAAATAAATGAAACTTTTTTACAAGAATTGTCCATTCTGACAAAAATTGTAACAGTTTCAAAAAACTTCTTGATTCTTTTAAATTGCTTATCTATGACCTGGATTTCTTAAACTGTGAGCAAAGGTAATAATCATAGCTACCTCAGAGTGTTTTATTCAGTGAATCAGATAAAATGGGCAGTTTATCTGAGCAAAAAATAAAGTATGAATTCAACAGTAATTATTAAGCTTATTTTAAGGGAGAAACTAAAAGGCACAATTAGTTCTAAAAAGGCTTACTTTACTTAATATTGCTAATTCATTTGAATATCTACTAAGAGTTATGGATGCTGTGACTTAGGGAGTTGAGACACAGCTTACTTTGTGTTCCTTATAGAAGTGCTTGGAATTATGTCCAAACCTTCCCACTAAGACAAACTTTGGGAGATAGTAGATGTTTAAAGTACTATGACACCTGAAAATCACATAGGAAACGAATGCTAAGTTCCTAATTTTTCAGCGGGGTGGGACCCATTCAAGAATTTAGGGAGTTGGGCCCGGCGGCGTGGCCTAGCAGCTAAAGTCCTCGCCTTGAATGCACCAGGATTCCATATGGTCACCAGTTCTAATCCCCGCAGCTCCACTTCCCATCCAGCTCCCTGCCTGTGGCCTGGGGAAAGCAGTCAAGGATGGCCCAAAGCTTTGGGATCCTGCACCCTTGTGGGATACCTGGAAGAAGTTCCTGGATCCTGGCTTCGGATCGGCATAGCATTGGCCGTTGTGCTCACTAGGGGAGTGATTCATTGGACAGAAGAACTTCCTCTCTGTCTCTCCTCCTCTCTCTATGTCTGACTTTCCAATACATAAATAAATCTTAAAAAAAAAAAGAATTTTGGGAGTAAATCTACAAATGGAATATCAATTTATCTTTCACTCATTTTCTCTCTTTCTCTGTTTTTCTTTTCCCTGTCACTCTCCTGCCTTCCTCTCTCCTCTCTCCATCTCTTTCTGCTTTGCTCTGCATTTAAAATAAATAAAAATAATGAATTCGCTTTTAAAAAAATTTCAGTACAATTAATTGATCAACAAGCAAAAATGGAAAAGGTCTAAGACAAAGGAAATAAATACTTCACAAAATGATGAACTCTTTAGATTTATCAAAACAAATTTTAAGATTTCTATTGAAGACTTTTTAGAAATATGATTCAAACCTGGTTCACTTTAGAATCATGAGGAATGTAAATTCTTTGCCTTAGTCCAACAGGAGAGCAAAGACAGGAATCTAGGGTCCCTGAGCTCACTATGGCATGTCTTATCATTCATGCCTTAATGCTATAGTTAAAAATGCATTTGAATAAGTTTTTCCCATAAGTATCTGTGAATTAAATAAAAAATGAATGAGAAGTAGAAATAAAATTACTACTATTTCAGTTTCCTTTAACGTTACTATTTTATCCATTATTAAAAGCATATGAAATGTCTTTCTAGAAAAAAAAATATTTTTATAGCAGAGTTTCAAATGTGTCTATTTTGACGTTATTTTGACATTGCTTTATTAAATCTGCAATGTTGCTAAATATATGTAAATTTTATACCAGGAAAGCAGAATACATCTGTTATTAAGATTGAATTTCTTATGGGAGTATTTCTCACCAATAAATACTGTAACAATGACAAAATGTAAGTATTCTATCAAAGAAATGGCTGCAAAATACAGTCAGAAATGATTTTCCATTTTTCTGAGAATTAAGTGAAATGAAAGTTATCATGTGAAAGATTTATAGCTGTGAGAATTTATGTTTCAGAAACAGCTAAGGAAGATTTAGTTGTCTACTGTGTCCCAGCGTGTTCATTACGAGGAAGCTAAGGGGAGCTGAGCTGAGCCTTGAACACAGGCTTTGCAAAACGGAACGCATGATGTCCCTTGCACCAGTGCTCACCCTAGCAGCCTGATTTAATAGCAATGACAGACTTGAATAATTGGCCAATGTAAGGAAGCTGTGAAATGTTACATACTTTAAATGTAGTCACCTATGATTTCATCACTCATGTTTAAGTGCAGTTGGAGTGATTCAACAACAGCAATGTGAATAGGTAGTATAAAATCCTAACTTACTACAGAAAATAATAAACACTTTTTATTTAATATGTTCTAGTTGCATAAGGTATGATTTCCATTAATAATATCCATGACTAACCTATGATCATAAAAAATACAAATAACAAAGAACTAGCATGATACCCATTTTACATGAAAGTTATTTAGAATTTTTGAGGTTGTTGAATGTGTTTAACATGTTGACAATGATATGATTAACTATGAAAGACTGAAACAGTTGTGGATTGTCTGTAACAATGGTTTTACCTATTCCTCTCTATAATATCTATCAACATAAAATTTATAGTTTCTTACATCAAAGGGACAACTTTTTAATTTACTCTTAGTGATAATATTAGGTGAAAGTGGTAGTGAACCAGCTTTAAGCCAAAGCATCAGCAACTTTGATTACTTCCTTTCTGATTTTTGGAAAACTGCTGGGTTTATATGAGTAGAATCTCAGGGTAACATATTGAATAATCTATATGGCTCTGTTATTCATCATGCTATATATTAGCCTTGATATTTCAATTGACTACAGATGTGTGAGCATGCTCCACCAATTCCAACACAGTACAACTAGCTATGTTCCAGCTAACTTTCGGGCCCATGAAATTATAACCTAACAAAATGGATGTTTGAAGTCACTACCCTGGGATAGTTTTATTTGAAGCAGTATTGACTGATACTGACTGTGACTGATTGAAATAGCTCCAAATTAGGCATGCTTGCAGGAAAGGACATGGGAATGAAAGGAGAAACTCATAATGAAGGTGAGAAATTATTTGGCTGGTGACCCAGATCCAATATCTGAGCCAATTATTTCAAAATACTATGAATCTCAGTCTTAAAATGCAGCTAAATCTGTAAGGTTTCCCTTCTGGCTTTGCTGACATTATTGAGTCTGCTTTACAAAACATGAAAAGGGAGCTTAGTGATGAAACATGCTATTATCTAAAATTCCTCCCAATGAAAACATCAGGATTCCATTCTACACTAAGCGAGTAGACTTCTTCTTCATACCATTTCTCTTAGAAAATGTGAGGATTCCATAAAGTTCACTATCAACAGAGTGGTTAGCAAAATTGGGCCTTAAGGAAGTTTTCTGTTTATAACATCAATGTGTGGTAAATGTTCACAACAACAGCACAACAACAAATAATAGAGGTGATTGTAAGACTTTTCAGATGCCCCTCTTCTCTCCATGGTATAAGAGAGAAATGATCCTTGAGAAAGGAAATGTCAAGACTAACCAAAAAGATCAAGCCATGTAGATTCACTGTTCATTGCTAGTTCCAGCTATTTGAGCTGGGTCTGGTTACCAACAAATGTTTAAAAAGTATTTGTTGAATGAATGTGAACATGGACATGGAAATGCAGTGCGATCCTACTCTGAGGCCTGTAGATCTGAAAGTAAAACACTTTTTAAAACACTGGGCCATCATTGTGGCATAGCAAGATCCATGAAAATGTAGATTTGAATTATGACTACATTGCCCCCATCAACATCCCTGCTAACGCACTTCAAAAGTAGATGGAGACCTAGGCGGAGTTGTCGGTTCCTAGATGAAGCTTGGTACTGCTCAGTCATTGTGTCATTTATGGAGGGAACCAGTAAAAGGCAGATCTATGTCTCAATCTGACTCTGTCACTTTCAAATAAATAGTACAAATCTTTATAAAAGGAGCAAATGATTTTCAATGTCAGTTTTTCACAAACTCGCATATTTGAAGTTATGAAATATCAAAACAAATAGAAATTAACCTAGTTGTGAGTATTGGGCACAACAGTTAGTCATAACTTGTAACTCCCACACTCCATTGCAGTTCCAGGGTTTCAGTCCTGTCTCCACTTTTGATCCCAGCTTGCTATGTGCTCTCGCTAGCTCTCTCTCCCACCTCATCTTCTCCCTCTCTCCCTACCTATCCATCCTGTCATTTATCTTTCAAATAAATATAAGATAAACAACAGAAAATAAAAAAAACAGAGTTGCTTTACATGAAAGTAGCAAATAAAAAGGAACTTTTAGCTCTAACCCTCATTTCAATTCTCTTACATTCAACTCCATTACTGGAACATTTACATTGGCCATAGTTCAGTTGGACCTATCCTGAATGCCCAGAGAGAGTTGTCCTCTGTAGTTCTTTTCAGTTGAGTTTTTCATCGTTCAATTCTGTAAGACCTTAGTGCCTATATATGCCATGTGTTACTACATGACAATTTACTTCATATTTAGTGACTTAAAAATTATACATTTATTATTTCTCAAGTTAAGTGATTCAGTGGATAAGATGGCTCATTAGACTGTGGTTACACATTCAGCCCTGGTTATACTTATCTAGGTCCTTGGTTTTGACTGCAGAGTTTGATTATAAACTCACTTGGTTATTTCCAGATGTTTGAAAATCTGATTCCAAAATCTAATTCCCACAGTTACTGAGAGCCCCCATTCTCTATTACCAAGGATTCTCGCAGATTTTGATTGTCTGACACATAGCAGCTGCCACGTGTCAAAACAGAAGTCAGAGTACACCTAAGGCAGAATTTAGAGGAATTGTTACCCCCGAGTTTGGAACTGCAATCCCTCATTTCCAGAATAATCTATGCACTCTGCAAAGGCCACTAAGTCTAGCCTATACTCATGGAGAGAGAAATAAAACTTCAAAGCATCAAAGAATTTGCAAACAACGCTACCAAACTGAGGGTGACTTTGAAAGCAGTCATTTGTGACAGCTGAGTCAAAAGAGTTTCAGTATTTTTTACCTTAACTGTGGAAATGAATTTTCTATTATTTCCTGATGGGGTACCAATTCAAGTAATGTGAAACTTCACCAGTCTGTGCACACCCTTATAGAATAATTTACATAACTTTACTGTGCACTGTTTAAATTGATGAACATTGTTTTGGTCGGTTCGCTATTATCAAATTCCATTCAAATTTCTTAATTTAGAATCAGAAATATTAGGGTCCAAAACTGTGGTTCATCATATTAAGATACTTCCTGAAGTGCCAACATCCATATGTGTATCAGTTAAAGTGCATAGTGCTACACTTCCTTTATAAATTCCCACTAATGCACATGACAAAACAGTGGAGAATAGTCAAAATACCTGGGCCTCTGATATCCATAAGAAAGAGACATGGAAGAAGTTCTTGGGTTCTGTTTGGGCCTAGATACGTCCTGGATGCTGCATCCGTATGTAAAGTAAACCAGCAGATTGAAGATCAATCTCTCTCCCACCCCCTACTCGCTCCCCCCTTTATCTATGTAACTATGTTTCAAATTGATAAAATAAAAGATTCACAGATTTCTGCACAAATATCTCTCAAGATCTATCTATAATGCTTGTTTTACATTTCCTTTCCCCATATTAAATCTCAAACTTTGTTTTGAATGAAGCCTAGATTTTGCCTAATGTATATGTTCTTCATTCACTAGTGAATGTTCTTAGAATATTTAATATATTGCAAGGTAAAAAGGAACAGAACATTAATATTCTTGGGATTCTTAAAAATGAATTATCTGAGACACTTTTTATATATCGTTAATATGTTTATTTTTGTTCATAGTTGAGTCAGTACTTTTAAACAATGCAAAGCTGCAAAATCAACATAATATATATATTCAATTGAGTATTTTTTAAAATTATTGTTAACCATGTATAAAAGCAATCTGTACTTTGAGCAGTTAAAAAGGAATACTAAGTTAGCGTGTATATTAAAAGAATAATAAAGTCCCATTGACTCTATCAATATTGAGTTTTTAAGATTTGTTTATTTGAAAGGCAGGGTTACAGAGAAATGGAGAGACAGATCTTCCATTCTTTGGTTCACTCCTCTAAATGGCTACAATGGCCAAAGCTGGCCTAGTCTGCAGCCAAGAGCCAGGTACTTCTTAATGTTCTATCACTTGAATGCATGGACCCAAACACTGAGGCCGTCTTCTTCCATTTTCCCAGGTACATCATCGGTAACCTTCAACAGAAGTGGGCAGTCAGGACTCAAACCTGTGCCCACATAGGATGCTGGTACTGCGGGTGGTGGCTTTACCCAAAATGCAACCACATTGTTTAGAATATTTTTACCTTCCATCTCAAAGTTTTTAGAAAATTTTCGCTCAGCATATTTGTCCTTTTTCACATTAATGTATCTTTTTTTTTTTTTGCTTCTTTTTATTATTATCATTTTTTGATACAGTTCTATAGGCCCTGGGATTTTCCTTATCCCTTCCCTAATTCCCTTCCCTCTCACTGAATTCCCCTATATCATTACTATAGTATGGTTCTTTATAAACAGTCATATGTCCATCTTTGCAGGCCTAGACAATGGCAGAGAACTCAGCATCCTATTGTCAAGATATAGCAAACAATTTCATTGGAAGTCCATCTCTGATCTGGAAGTAGAGATGCATGTTGCATCATATCCTCACATCTGGATATGATAGTCTCCATTACATAGTTACTATACTTTCCCTTAAATGAAAAGCCACAAAACAAAATCAACAATAGGAAGAAAAAATAAATAAATTAACAACACATGAAGTTGAATAACATGCTACTGAATGACTAATGTGTTGCTGAAAAATGAAAAAGAAAATCAAGAACCTTCTTGAAAAAAATTATGCTACTGTATGATCTATGAGTCATTGAAGAATTTAATAAGAAGAAAGTGTTTTGAAGAGTTGAAACTAACAACAAAAAAAATCAAAATCCATGAGATAGTTTTTGCTTATCTTTGTTTGTGAAATGTATCTCCTGTAAGCAACAAATGGATGGGTTTTGTTATTTAATCCAGTCTACTAATCTATGACGTTTGATTGATGAGTTTAAGCCAGTTACATTTAGGGTTAATATGAATGGGTGGAAATTTGGTCCTGTCATTTCAGCAATGGGATGTTCATCGATTTTTTCTTCTATTGTTATTTTACTGGGATGTTCTTCACATTTGTCTTTGATTTTGGTGGGCGCTATTCCTCTTCTGTCAAGTGAGCATCTTTAAGTATCACATTCTTTTAATTCTGTAAGTATCATATTCTTTTAACTCTGTGGAAGAATTTTATTTCATTTTCAAACACAAAGGAAAGTTTTGCTGGGTGCATTATCCTGGGCTGACAATGTTTTGCTTTTAGAATCTAGCATATGTAGCTCCATTGTCTTCTGGCCTGCAGTTTCCTGTGAGAGGTCTCCTGTGAGTTTTATTGGCATTCCTTTATATATCAGTTGATTTTTTTCACATGCACATTTAAAGGAACTTTGTGATATAACAATTATTACATTCCATTCCAACCCTACAAGACTGTAATTTTATTGAATTTAGAGAACATATACTTTTTTGAATAATTAGAATCTTTACTCATTGTTTCATCTTCAACATTTTCCCGGCTTCGAGGTGTATAAAATAGAGCTAATGCTCAAAGGAAGTTAGAAATAAACTTAATAGAAAAGCCATTAATAGCTGTGTTTGAACAGGCTCAAATTATCACTATTACAAAAAATTGCTAAGTTTCAGACACAAACTACCAAATACTCATTATTTGTGTGAAAATGCAATGCTAGTCTATAGGGATGGTCAGTTTACTTTCGTTACTAAAGGTGAGGAAATCTGCTAGCACTGCATTACAAAATTGAGGGTTCATCACAGTTGGGTAGGGGAGCATGAAGGATCACTTACCACTCAGCAAATGTATCCTTCCCTAAGTGACACACATTATTTTTTTTCATATTTCAATGACTATGAAGCAAACCATATGTTCTGAGCTAATTTCAAGGCAACATAGAAGAAAGTGTAAACGCCAGTGAATATGTATGATCATCTTCACAATAGTTTTCATAATATCGAATGTGTTATCTACAATTGAACAGTTATAAAGATCAACAAGGAAAGTCAATTAGAGAAAATACAATAAACAGAAGTCATTTGAATGGAAGTTGGATCATTTTTTTCTTAGTCTAACACAAATTATGTTGCTCCAACTTGTATCACACCACTTTGATTCTTTCTCTTTTCCTTATCTTTTTTATTTATATAAAAGGAAGTAATTTCATTTAGTCTGAGTATGTATAGTTTTTTTTTCAGGTTTATTTATTTTTATTGGAAAGGCAGATATACAAAGAGGTGGAGAGAGAGGAAGTTTTTCCCACCAATGATTCATTCCCCAAGTGGCCGCAATGGCCAGAGCCAAGTCGATCCAAAGCCAGGAGCCCAGATTCTCTTCCAACTCTTGCACACGGGTGCAGGGTCCCAAAGCTTTGGGCCATTCTCAACTGCTTTCCCAGGCCACAAGCAGGGAGCTGGATGGGAAGTGGGGCTTCTGGGATTAGAATCAGTGCCCATATGGTATCCCGGCACATGCAAGGCGAGGGCTTTAGCTGCTGAGCTACCACATCAGGCCTCATATATACAGTTTTAAAATTATAATACTTCCCAACCAGATTTAAAAGAGTTACAAAGAGATTGATTGAGATAGAGAACTTTTCCATCCATGTTTTCAACCCATCAAATGGCCACAATGGCTAGGAGGCCTGGGCCATGCCAAAGCCAGGAACCTGGGTCTTTATCCTTCAAGAAGGGCAGAGCCCTCAAGGACTTGAGTGTTCTTCAGCTGCTTTTCCAGATGTATTATTGTGTAGCTGGCTTAGAAGTGAAATAGCCAGGCCTCCAACTGGCAAGTGTATGGGATCTGGCATTGTCAGTGGCTGCTTAACGTGCCACACCACAATACTGGCCCCTCTCCTGCCCCTTTTGAAAACGGATGACATGCAATCACCCTTTTAAAATCAAAATAATTTAGAACTGATAAATTGGAAAGATAACTTTCTTTCTATAATAAATGTTTTTTATCTGCTACTTGCACTGTAAACTGATACTCATTTGACCTTTAAAAGTTTAATTTAGAAGCAGGTGTTCGGCCTACTGGTTGACAACCCTTGAGACGCCTATAGCCTACGGGATGTCTGATTTAAATTGTGACTTCATTTCCAATTTAGCTTCCTGCTAATGTATACCTTTGGAGGTGTCAGTTGACAGTTCAAATGTCCAGGTCGTTGTCAGAGAGCTGGGTTGGTTTGCTGGTTCCAGTCCTTGGTTGTGCAGGTATTTAGTGAAAGAACTACTAGACAGGAGTATGTTTCTTCTCTCGCTCACTCCCTCCCATGCTCTCATATGAATCAAATTAAGTAACAATTTTTAAGAATGAAATTGCAATTATTTCATTTTACCCTTCTCCCTGTTTTGAATTTTTAGTCACTGATTAGAGGAGCCTACTTAAATTCTACTTCAGTGCGTCTCAAACCCACCTCCTCTTTCTGCTACAAGTGAAGACTTGTTGCCTTTTCTGACAAACCAATCAAGGGCAAATTATTATGAATTAGTTTAATTAAGAAGCTCAGCTCTTGTATGTATACACAAGTGTATCTTTGCCTTCACACAAAAGAAGGCTATTTGTCAAAGCAAAAATAAATTAGTTTGAATGCCAAAAAATAATACTGGTCACAATTCTCACTTGCTTTCTTATTTGTTTTTGTCAATCCTCTTCAGTTCATAACAGATTTTAATTTAGCACACAACAAACTTAATACTTGCTACTCAGTTACGTTCAGGATGCTAATTTTCTTGCTGTGAGGAAAAAATATAAAACTGTATAAAATGTAATGCACAATTCCTGAATTTCCATGGGCAATTATTAACCTCTCTTATCCCAGAATCACTGATAAAAAGTAATAAAGACCATTATTTTAAAGTCCTAGATGATAAAACATTTGAGAAATAAACCTGTATTTGGCTCTTCTTTTTGTCTTTCTGTCTCTTACTTTATTTCTTTACCTCTCAAAGGAATGAATGAATGAATGTGGAAATAAATGAATACTAGTTAAAAATATGATGGGAATTATCATGTTTTGTTCCATATAAACATTTGCATTGCAGGTGTATGCTGGCAGTGCAGGCATCCGGGGAATGACTCAGCACATGGAGTGTCTGGTCTGTCTCCCTGCCTACCAAAAGATGAAAACAAAGGAATAGCTATTTAGCACTGGAAGAAGAGACACTGAAATGAACTTTAACAGAATTACTAAACCTTGCCTTAGAACATATGTGGTCCTTAATGTCTTATGAAATTAGAGCAAGTCAAAATTCTTTGGCTATGGAATAGATGTTAATATGTATTTAGTAAAAGCCTGATACTCTTTTAGTCAATAACCAGCATATATCTGCACTTAAGGCCAAAAACTTGGATCTCAATTTGAATCTATGAATTGGGTAACAGGGTCAGTGCTTGGGTTTCACTCTGCTGTCTCCTGTACGAGACCTTAGGAGGAAGCTTGAAAGGATGGAAGAGTTGGAATTGTTGGATTCACGCTATGCATATGTTAAACATGGCTTTAACCACCATGCCACCTAGACTCCCACAAGTAAAACCTCAGAATCACCCGTGATTTTTCATTTCTGACATTTAAGTTACCCTTTCTAATGTCTTTATTTTCACATTCATTTTTTTATTTATTTCAATGTCTACACCCCTACTTGTATACTAAGTACATAAAATAACAGGATTGAGAAGTCAAAATTTTTCAGGGGATATATACATTGAAAATGTGTCTGATTTCCCTTTAAAGCAAGAATTGAGGCAGAAGAGAATAATTAGTTCTTTGTAAAATCCATAATCTTCATATACAGGAATATGGAAATACTAAAAGAAGGCTAATAATTCACCTAGATCCTCTCAGTGCATTCAGCCCAGTCAAATGACATTTTCAAAGTATTAGCCAGAAGAGTGAAGTCATTCTCAGGTATATTGAAAACAAAACGGTCTCCTTTGCAGTGCACCAGTTGTGAAAAACCACTCCAAATTTTTCCTTAATAGTAGATGGTAGAAAAACCTTTATAATCTCAGATTTATAACATTCCAGCTCGGTAAAATCATTAGTTTCAACTCAAGCCTATCAAAATACTTTTTTTTCTGCGGGGAAAACAGCACATTCTGTGCCAGTCAGTGCTGTTCTAGATGGTCCAGCTTGTGATTTCAGTTTGGCTCCCTTTTTCAGTTGCTAGAGCTTTTAAATTGCTTAATGCTTTTAACGATGCTTTGAATCTTAAAAGAAGAGTTGAATTTTATTCTCTGCAGGAACATCTGCACTATATGCTAGTTTATATATTTCAGGTAGATAAAATACATTTAGTAATTATGGAAATAATACTACCTGAAGTGTTTTTTTTTTTTCAAAATCTCTTAATCTGAAGCCTTGGCAGTGACATGAAAAATGAAAGATAAATATGAAAGATGTAAACTATTTTGGCTTAAATTATACAGGTAATTGCTATATAATAATTACAACTATTTAGTAGGTAATTTAATGTTCAGATATTTATTCAACAAAATCATTGCAGAAAGTTTAATGCAAAAACATAATGTTTTCAAAATCTTAATAGCTAACTAGATGCACAATTCAATTCCATTAAATTTTAAAAATCTTCCAATAAATTGCTAGTAGTGTCTTGAGACTTCTGTTGTTTAAAAACTTGCATGAAAAAATGTAATTTAATTATGTATTGATTAATAACTCCAGATATATTGAAAAACATAAAAACAAGTTAATGTTAAGTTCTTACATAAAAGAAATTTTAACAACATGTTGCATTATGTTTTGACTGAGTTAATAATATAAAATATCTACACAGTTGTAAATTGCCCAAAGACTAGATTCATAAGCTGGTGGTATGATGGATTGGTTCATTATTTTAATTAAATCTTTCTAAAATGTATCATTGGGCCTGGTGAAGTAGCCTAGCGGCTAAAATCCTCACCTTGCACGTGCCAGGTTCCCATATGGCACCGGTTCTAAACCCAGTGGCATTGCGTCCCATCCAACTCCCTGCATGTGGCCTGGGAAAGCCTTGAGACCCTGCACCTGTGTGGGAGACACAGAAGAAGCTCTTGACTCCTGGCTCTGGATGGGTTTAGCTCTAACTTTTGGGGCTACTTGGGGAGTGAATCAGTGGACAGAAGATCTTCTCTGTCTTTCCTCCTTTCTGTGTATCTGACTTTCCAATAAAAATAAATAAATCATTTTTAAAAAAATTATACTGTATCAGCATCTCAAGTAGCATGCCTCCTCCTCTCCACCCCCACCAAACACACATACATAATTTATTAATTTAAATTCTACTAAGGAGATAAACATATACTTTGCACCTTCACCTAACATTTCTGTGTAAATTAAAATGCTTAAGTCTGATTTATTAAGTGTTTTGAATATTTTAAAGATATTTATCTGAAAGGCGTAAATGCAAGCAGAAACAGAATGAGAAGCAACAATAGCAAGATAGAAAGGAAGAGAGAGAAATAGAAAATCATTCTAACACTGATTTCATTCCACTCTCTTAAAGAGCTTCGATTACTAGTGTATGGCTCCTGGCTGGGGCTGACTTACTGGAATTTCATCTAAATCTGCCTCTTTGATGGCAAGACTGAAGTACTTGAATCATCTTTTCACTACTTTCCCACAAACGTTAACAGGGAGCTGGATCCAAAGTAGAGCATCCAAAACTTTAACCATTATTAGACTGTAAAGTTAATATCACTGGAAATAACTTAACTTTCCACTCTACAATACCAGCCCTACACAGTTGTGACTTCACTATTATTATAGGATGGTTGTTTGGTTCCTGCACAATGGTTCAATGGCTAAATCCTCACCTTGCAATGACTAGTATCCCCTATGGGTCCTGGTTCATGTCCTGGCTCCCTATTTATGGCTTGGGTTGGCAGTAGGGGATGGTCCAAGGTCTCAGGACACTATGCCCATTTGGGAGATGAAGAGAAAGTGCCTGGTGTCTGGCTTCAAATTGCCTCCACTCCCACCATTGTGGCCATTTGGAGAGTGAACCAATGAACGGAGGATCTTTTCCTCCCTGTCGCTCCTTCTCCCTGTAAATCTGATCTGCCATTAAAAAAAAAAAAATCATTATTGATTCCCGTGTTCATCACATTTTAGGAATCAGAAGGTAGGAGTCACACTTGAGTCCCACAGTCACTATGCCCTATGATGTCTTGTGAGTTCATGCTTTATTTCCTTGGGCTCCTTGGTAACACATGCTGAAATGAGTCCATTCTATCAGACAGCTTAACCCCACTTAAACGCAGGGAATGTCTTGAGGTCAGTCTTTGAGTGCTACCTGTGGAGGTAAGCCAATCAGACCTGATCTGAAATCTAAGATAATGATCTAGACTCCCTTTCCTGTCCCATTCTCAAGTGGCTGCAGCCATGGTCTGCTTTCCACTGATGTCTGGTGAGGACTGTTGTTGGTGGGCCCCTGGCCACTTGGCAATGGAAGTTTCAGATACTCAGCACATAGGGTACCATTCAACTCTGAATTTGTTCCTAGTGAATCTGGCATTGCCATGAAGGGCTAAAGAAATGATCGAATTCCCTCTCCTTTCGAAGCAGAAGCTAGCCCTCTATACAGCACTACATTTTTCAGGAGTAATATTTGAATCTATTCACATGCAATTTTAGTATTATGATATTTGATACAGTCACTATTGTCTTTCAACTGGCTTTGATATCTCTTTTGAAAACAAATTATTCCATGTTTAGCTATCCAAATTGTTTTCTTTGTATGCAGATGATCAGTGAAAATTTTACTTAGCTGCCGTTTGGTGTTATGCATACAAAGTGCAATGTAATCAATAAAAACAATTAAAAAATAAACTATATATAAGATATTCTATACTGTAAAGCCATGATTTCAAGCTTTTTTTTTACCTTATCCTAGAGTAGAAATGGATTTTATATAGTAATGCAGTTAATGCACAACACAATAATATAAAACATATCATTAATGGTTAGATTATCATTTGGGGCACCTGAATTTCATATTGCAGTGTTTAGTGTCAATCCTGATTGCTCTGTATCCTACACCATTTACTGCAGCAGATGTTTGGCCTGCTACTTGCGATTCTACCACAGAGATTTACAAAAGGAAACGATAGATTCAAACTCAATGCAATTTCTCTGGAATGTGAGAATTCAAGATAGACACACAAAGTAGTTACAGTTCACATTAGGTGCCTAAACACAGGACTACTATATTTGCAAGGCAGGAAATAGTCACTGCGTTTGGAGAAAAGATACACCACAGTTTAGTTCAAAATAAATATTTTAATATCTGCAATCTGTAATCTATTTTGGGATAAAAGAGCAAAACTTCAATTATAGTTCTATACCTTAATGTTATATCATCTTCAAGACAGTTTTTTAATACATATAATCATTTCAAGCTAGATAACTTACTGATGTTAACAACTCCTACACTGGTAGAAAAAGGGAAAAAATGCATTTTCTGTATTTTCTTAGTAAAATTTCCTTAAAATATCCATAGGCTTTAAAAATTGCATTCTGAAAATTTTCCAATACTCCTATGTTTGAAGAAAAACTAAAGTTTTTGTCTAAGACATAAAACTTTCATGTTTCACAAAGATATAAAATGTTTTGATAGCACCTGTTCTTTGTATTTTATAACTGAAATAAACCCTGGTTTGCTGTAAAGGAACCTAAAATGTTAACTAGATACTAACATTACTTCTAAATATCACAACCATGAAAAAGCAGTGATTTTACATTTATAACTTACAATATAAAAGAGAAACAATTAAAATATCAGATGCCTCAGAATGCTTTATTTGCAGAAACATAATTCCAGACATTTGTGTTTAAGGAACTTATAGGCACTAAATGTTGGCTTCAATAAAATTGTAAGGGTTGATGAAAGACTGTCAGAGATACTCAGACTGTCTGAATCCAAATTTTGCAAAGATGTGGTGAGAGTAGCAATTTGATTTCATTTTACTTTTGTTTTACACCAAGCAACATATCACAGAAAAAAACGTGAAGTTTGAAAATGCAAAGTCTAGAATCTAATCCCTATTCATTGTTGAACTTCTGACACTACCTATATCATATTTTACAGTTGTAAGTATTATACATGTCCCCACCATCTCCAGAGGTGCTGCTTATTAACTGTCAATTTTCCTTCTGTCTTAACATTAGCATTGATTTACTCAAGAGCCAGTTGTCAAGTTGCCAGCCCATAATTTGCATTCCAACGGTACTGATGAACAGAATGCTCCTTTCATACTGAAACAGAAATACAGCAGTTACTTAAGATTTTCTTGAATAATTCTACAGACTTATGAATCAGCTACAACTTTTACATAGATAAGAAATACTTTATTTAGTGCATACTCCATCTGGCGATAAATGAATGAGAGCAGGAACAAATTCATATTGATAAAAATTTTCGAGTCAGATCCTCATTCTAAACCAAAGATCAGGTCAGGCAATTTATGAGCGAATCCTGAAAACAGAGTAGGGAAGCTACCATGCTGCAGGGGAGGACTCCAACTAATTGTTTGAATGCCTGCCTTGGTTTCCAGGGATTATACTGAGAATGATGTATGAGGACATCTAGGAAGGAGCCAGCCTTTACTTATGCAGACTCAAGGGGGTTGTTGAAGTACTTTTCTGTATTAGAAGGAACATGTTTATCTGTAGGAATGAAATACATAGAGAGAAAGATAGTGACAGAGAAGACAGACACAAACACAGACACAGACATGGCGCTAGAGAGGAAGAGAAAGATCCAAATAGCCTGGGCTCAATGGGCTGGGTCAATATAGTGAGTCTATAGTCTATAACTGAATCTACATACCAGGGACACAATCAGTGGAGTTATTATTGTTGCCTCCCAGATCTCCATAAACAGAGTCGGAGGCAAAGTAGAGCCAGGTGTCAAAACCAGGCTTTTTGATAAGCAACGGCAGTGTGCTAACCACTCTGCTAAATGTTCATTCTCCATGATTTCCTGTTACAGCAAATCATGACTGTGTTAGTTTATTGATTGGCTCATTACACAGGCTTCTCATTTCTTAAATTTTTTTTAAGACTTATTTAGTTTTGGGCCCAGCGGCGTGGCCTAGCAGCTAATTCCTTGCCTTGAATGCACTGGGATCCCATATGGGCACCGGTTCTAATCCTGGCAGCTCCACTACCCATCCAGCTCCCTGCTTGTGGCCTGGGAAAGCAGTCAAGGATGGCCCAAAGCTTTGGGACACTGAACCCACGTGGGAGACCTGGAAGAGGTTCTTGATTCCTGGCTCTGGATCGGTGCAGCACCGGTCGTTGTGCTCACTTGGGGAGTGAATTATTGGACGGAAGATCTTCCTCTCTGTCTCTCCTCTCTGTATATCCGCCTTTCCAATAATAAAAAAAAGACTTATTTAGTTTTATTGGAAAGGCAGATTTACAGAGAAGATGAAAGAGAGAGAAAGATCTTCCATCTGTTGGTTAACTCTGCAAATAGTCAAAACACCTGTAGTTGAGCTGATCTGAAGTGAACCAGGAGATTCTTCTGCATCTCCCACACAGGCCCAGGTTCTCAAGGCTCTGGGACACCCTACACAATTATTACAGGCCACAGGCAAGAAGCTGGATGGGAAGCAGGGCCACTGGGTCATCAACCGGCATCCATTGGGATTCTGGCACTTGAAACAGGAGGGTTAGCTGGTTGAGTCATCACACAGGCACCCTAATTTTTCATTTTTTAAAATTTGATCCAATGTATTCTGGTAAACCTTCATCAGAGTTTACATAAATAATGCTCTGGGAGTAATAATTCTTGATATTAAATATCTCAAAAATTAGCTTAAACTAAGCATATTTAATTTTGTTTAAGATGTAATTATTTTTATTGGAAAGGCAGTATAGAGCGAGGAGGAGAGACAGAGAGGAAGATCTTCTGTCCAATGATTCACTCTCCAAGTGATCGTAGTGGCCGAAACTGTGCTAATCCGAAGCCAGGAACCAGGAAATTCTTCTAGTTCTTCCACTCAGATCCAGGGTCCCAAGTTTTTGGACCATCCTAGTCTGTTTTTCCAGGCCACAAGCAAGGAGTTGAATGGGAAGCAGGACCACCAGTATTAGACTGTAGCCACCAGGCTATCATGCAGGGTCCAATTTTCCAAACTTGGGTGTAAATGTAAAATTAAAACAGCTATTAAAACAGTAACTTGAAAACATAGCTTCTGTGTGTGTGGGGGGGGTGTATAAGAATGTTTGTGGCTGAAACTATAAATATTAGAAGTTGTGATAAATTGTTCTCTTTCAGAATATACTAGATAAATATACTTGTAATTATTACACTTGTACTAATTATATATATATATATATATATATATATATATATATATATGTTTCATAGCCTTACCTGAGTCATGTAGCCAGGAATATATGAATTAATTGAATTCTTTTGTAATTTTTCTCTTCATATTCATTTACATTTTTTTAGTCAGTTCATACCCTGTTTCCAACTTGCTAACATACAGATCTACGCAAATTCAAAACACAAGTGTTTCCAATCCCACAATGAGTTTGTAGCTATTCCCAATGTTAAGCTCCAGTTCATTGAGAGTGAGTTATAGTCCACATTATGCTGATGGATTGCATCTTTCCACCTTTAACTTGGGCCATATTCAAGAGGTTTTATCCATTTCTCTGCAACTTTGATAGCAAGAGACACTTCCATATCATTAGAAATCACAGGGTTTCATTTGCTACGTTCTGAATTACAAAGTACCACTCTCTATTGACCTTAACAGCCAGAGTTCCAAACCTTTCCTAGTTTGGAATAATTCGATTTTAAGAAGAATAAAGCTGCATACTAACCGCTGCCAGGCATGTAATGAAAATTGAATATTCTTGGGCCCAACGCGGTAGCCCAGCGGCTAAAATCCTTGCCTTGCACACATCAGGATCCCATCCAGCTCCCTGCTTGTGGCCTGGGAAAGCAATAGAGGATGGTCCAAAGCCTTGGGACCCTGAACCCATGTGGGAGATCCAGAAGAAGCTCCTGGCTTCAGTTCAGCTCAGCTCCAGCCACTGTACTCACTTGGGGAGTGAATTACTGAATGGAAGATCTTCCTCTCTGTCTCTCCTCTTCTCTATATATCTGACTTCCAAATAAAAACAATAAAAAAAGAAAGTTGAATATTATCTAATCTACTTTTAAATAAAATCAGAACAATAAATGTTAAAATGTTTGTTCATTCTTATTTATATGAAAGGCAGAATGATAGAAAGACACACAGAGAGAGAGAGAGAAAGAGAGAGAGAGAGAGGGAGACGACACAGATTTCCCAGCCTCCGATTCACTTCCACATGACCACAACAGATGATGCTGGTGCTGAGCCAGGCCAAAGCCAGGAGGCAGATGCTCAAACCACTTCTCTCATGTGGGTAGTATGAACTCAATACTTGACTAATTATATATTATTTAAACATATCCGCAGAAAGCAAGATGAAACGAGAGGCAAGGATTTGTCTCAGGGACTGTTCTGATTCCAGCATCCCAAGCAGTGACTTAATCCTCTGTGAAATAGCACCAACTAGGGAAAAAGAAAAAAAAAACTCAAAAAACATAGTAGCTGTACTATACAGTAGAGAAGAGATGGTGGAATATAATAAATACACTTGTAGGTTGCAGACAGCGAGAGAGAGATCCCACTGTACACCCGTTGTTGGATGTAAAGAGGAGTCTTTATTAGTCAAACTCAGTGGTAGCAGCATTTGCTACACTCCAGGAACCACTGTACCTTACGGCCAAAGTCAGGGGCTTTTAAGCTCTTTTGACACACAGCAACCAGGCATTGCCAATCGATCATCTTACACCTTAGGCCTGTCAGGTACAGAAGCAGACAGCTGTGGTTAGCCATGCTTGAAGCCCAGTAACATGCCAGTGCGCTGGTCCCCTCCTGCCCTCTTTTAAAATATCACATCTGCTCACTGCCTCGGGGTGCCATTCGCCGGCTACACCTCGACGCAGTAGCTCCTTACCTCCCCACCTAGAAAAATACTGTTGTGGAACTTTTCTCTGTGTGAAATCTCTTAGGGTTTCCTGTAATGATACAGAGTTGAACAATATATGTAAATACTTTTTTAATTCTCATTTTATGAATGTATACTGACTTCTGCTGCTGCTGCTATGTGTGTGTGTGTGTGTGTGTGTGTGTGTGTGCCTATATCTCAGTATCTACCTTCAGAGAATCTTATTTGTAGGAGATATATTTTGGAATTATAACTAAAATATACTGAAATACATCAAATCTATGCCCGTATGTTTGCAATCACACTTAAGATTGCTAATCTATTTTGACACTTTTGAAGTGCTGGTAAAGCATTTATTTTACAAAATAATAAATTGAAAAAATAAAGAATGCATCCTCTCTTTCCTGTGAGAAGTGCACAATGGGTATTTAGATATTTGGTTTCTTTTGCACAATATATAATTTTACACAATCAAGTAAGAATTTGAATACCATACTTTTGCAACCTCAAGTAACTTAATAAACCAGTCATTTAACAATTTCACCAAGACCTCAGAATCATCTTACGTCCTGGTGGGAGAAATCAGTACCCGGGTAACAGTGAACCAGCCTTCTGCCTGTCAGTTTTTCTGAAATAATAAGTGTCAGAGAAGTGTTGATAAAGAAGAATATGATTATGGCACCAAAGGTGTACAATCCCCAAGAACTCAGATTGGCAGCTCATAATGTTAATTACAACTTTAAAATGAATAAACTCTTATAAATGTAAACTGTATTTATTTGAACATTGACCTGATATATAACACCAAAAAAATTATTAGTTTTTTTTTTTTGTAAATCATGATAGCTCTCAATTTTCCTTTAAATTTTATCAAATAATTTTCAAGCAACTAATAAGGGTTAATACTATTAAATTTTACTATGGATTTTAGAAATTTTTTTTACTTTCTAATAAAATAATTAATAGCATATTATCAAGTAGATGTTTGGCAAGCTGGATGATAAAGACTTAAATAAATCACTCCATATATACAGTGAAGCAGTAACATTATTGGGTCTAACGCTTATAAAGAAGGACCTAATTATATATGTCAATTAGACCAAGGGAAGACATGTGGAAATATGAAGTATATGAATCTAAATACTTACAATATATTGTCTATAAAGACTATGCCTTCTATTAGGCACTAGAAAATATGGAAGAAAAAACTCAAATTTAAAAGTAGTAAAATTTGTAACATTTGGAGTTATAAAAATCAGTTAAATCTATAATAATTATTAAACATCTGTTTAAGTATTGTTAACATGGTTAACAAACATAAAAATGATGTATAACCTATAATAAACACGAGTGAGCATGCCACAAAATAGTAATCAGACAGGATGGTGAGGAAGAGAAGAACGAAATGAGTGGACTAATTAGCAAGCTAAAGTGCAGGAGTAACTTGCAGCACTAACTTGACAAGACAGAGGCTGCAACCAATGCAACACATCAGTGATGACTGCAGGTAGCAGGTAACACTGAGGAGACAAGCAAGGCTGCAGTAAGGTTAAAGTCAATCTTTTAACTGTCATATTATTACTGACTCCTGAAGCTACAGATAAACGAATGCATTGAAGACATAATTTGACTCCACTGCATTAAACAGAAAACATTTTTGACCAATGAACAACTGCAACTCACTTGTACCTATTCTCATCATGATTTTGCAACTTCGAAAATTCTATTGGTGGTATTCACAGTAAAGGGTAAACCTTATAGTGAAGCAGCAGGTTGAAGAAACCAACTATTTTTGAAATTTTGAAATAAAAAGCAGTATCACATGCATTGTTTTATAATCTTGCATAAATTTAATATCCTTATATATTAACAGGTTCAAATACATGTCTAAAAGGGTGTGCACACACTATATATTTTCACTGATATTATGAAATCTAACTAATTTATTTCCCACAGGAAAATTAACGGCAGTAATAAAGTCCTAGAATACAAAAAATTGTCAACCTAAATTTTGTCAAAATTATGTCACTGAAGTACAAAGTAAGGATATAGTTCTAATTATTTCCTAGTCTTCAATAGTGTCTTTTATGTCTATTGCCCCATAATAAATATTTCGAACCATGATTGTTTGTGATACTCATAATTTGTCCTTATTTTTATTAGCAGCTAGAAAAATTCAGCTTCACAACTATGAAATGACTTTAAATGGTTTTAAATTTAAGAAATGCTAAAGTGGGTCAGAATGAAATTTGTAATATTCAAAAGGATGCCTGCTCATTGATTCTGATCCCTGTTTCTCACAAATCTTAAACAAATAATTTACAAAAGGAATCACAAGAAATGTATGAATATGTGTACCTCTTCAAAGTTTGCTCAGCTATAAAATGAGTAGCAGATTTCAATTTCCTTCCCTGTCATCCTATGAAAAATGAGGTTTATTATAGAAAGTGCTATAAGACTTAGCTGACCATTTTAAAATGTATGTTTATTTGGCATCTTCAAAATAAAAAGTTCTCATATTTTCAAAATTCCTACTTACAAATGAGAATAATTTGTGTAACTGGATTCATTGCCAAGTTCAGTGACTTGGATTTCAGCATTAAATCTATGTGTTCCTTGAACTCTGATGGTTTTTATATAGACATATGGTTATATATAGACATATATGCCCAAACTGTATAATGGAGACTGCAGCACTGGGAAATGAAGAACACTGCTGTATGTATCTCTACTTCTGAATAAAAGAAAGATCTCCAATGAAACTGCTAAACATACCTGGTACTATATATTATTCCATTGCTTATAACAACAGTGCACAATGTTTGTAAATTGCAGAATGCAGAATTTTGAATGCAGCTGAAGGATTATAATGGGGGGAGGAGGAAAATCAGGAGGGACATAAGTAGAGAGAAAAGAAATGCCTTATACCTGCCAAATTGTAGAATGGAAAATAATAACAATAAAAAATAAAAGAGAGGGGCTTGATATTTAATATGCAAAGTGATTTGTATGTTGATTAAATAAAACTTGCTCATGTACTAATAAAAAGTTCTGTGCAACATTTTTATGATTAGGACTATTGCATGCCATCTATCATTCCATTTTGTTTTCCTATGAACTTTTTTATTTGCTTTCACTTTATTTGGAACACAGAAAGATTCAAAGGCAGACCAAAGTAATCTTTCAACAAATAGTTAACTCCTCAAATGCCCACCACAGCCATTCCTGGGGTGAGGCTGACACTTGAGGTTCAGAAGTCCATCTCGGTTTTCCACAGAGGACACACTGCTTGAGTTACTCTCTGATGCCTCAGAGGCATATTAACAAGAAGCTGAGTCAGAAGTGAAGGAGCCAAGATTTGAACCAGGCACTCAGAATAGATTCAAGTGCCCCAAACAGCAATCTCTATTTTCGTTTCAAACCTCCAGCCCTCTACTTTGTTTTCATATTGTTATACATATGTCAACGTATCATTAAGTATTTGTATAGCACTGTTTCATATACGGAATATTTTAACACTAACTTTCTTACTTAATGTTTAAAACTATCTTGTTATTTGAATAATAAAGTGCAGTTATCCCAAATTTGTATCCCATGACAGTAATCTTGACCAAAGTCACTCAGGCATAAAAAATTCAGTAATTCAAATGTGCAGTATATTGGGAAATAAAAATTAAAATCTATGATTCTTAATTTCTTATAACAATCCTTGAGTTATGTTATATTAGAACATTAAAATTACAATCATCCTATTCTCTGAAAATATTCAACAATTCATTTTGCATATCAGGTATCAAGTTCCTCTCTTTTATTTTTTATTGTTAGTATTTTCCATTCTACAATTTGGCAGATACAAGGCATTTCTTTTCCCTCTACTTATGTCCCTCCTGATTTTCCTCCTCCCCCCATTATAATCCTTCAGCTGCACTCAAAATTCTGCATTCTGCAATTTACAAACATTGTGCACTGTTGTTATAAGCAATGAAATAATATATAGTACCAGGTTGTAAAGGTATGTTTAGCAGTTTCATTGGAGATCCTTCTTTCATTCAGAAGTTTTATTGTTTAGTGAAGTTTATGCCTTTTTGTTTTGTTTGTTTGTTTGTTAATTCTCTAAAGAATTAACCACTCAAAAATTTTATTAGAGGAGCTATGGTCCTGGTGGTCAGATTTCCTTATTGCTTAATTCATCACATTTATGATTGTGAAACAAAATTAGAAACAACAGCACTGCTTTGTGTGCACATACAAACTTGTTAAAATTTTGAAAATTTAAATGGAAAGATTGTGTAAAGAAGAGTTGCTATTTTCTGAAATGATTTAAGATGGAAGTACATCAAAGCTGTTACAGTTCTTAACTGTTTTGGCTACAGGGAAACAAAGACCTTTTGATTATGAGGGTTATATTCAGTTAAGTGTTCAAGTTTGACAGGCTGTCAGGGGAGAGGATGTGTGAACAAACCTTGATTTGTTGTATTTGCTGATTTCCCTGGTATGAGTGCTCCCACCAGCGTCATTGTCAAACTACCAGCGGATGTCACTGAACACAAATATCAGAAAGACATGTGCATAGTTGCTTCTTGCATGCCATTTCAAGTCAGTTCCAATACACCAGAGATTTGGTGATGGTTTGAGAAAAATTACAATTGTTTTAAAAATAATTGTGTATCAATTCACCTCAAAGTAACTAGTATCTCTTAAGCATAAAAAAAAGCACAGTTTGATGAAGAATGTCTATTTTCCAATCGAATGAAAGTATTAGCGGTATGAATAGCGTTGTTTCACATTTCTTCAATTTGTTAGTCTATGACTTAGCAGAATAAACCTGGGTTCTTGTATTTGACAAGTCATTTCTTCCCCTACATCACTCATTATGTAGCCACACACAAAAATACCACTATGCCCTTGTGGAAGACTGAGACAATTTGATTCACTCACAAAGGTCACTTCATCTCCATAGCCATAAGGGTTTATTGTTTGTTTTTGAAGATTTATTTGTTTGCTTTGATGGTCAGCATTACGCAGAGAGATGGAAATAAAAGAGAGAGAGAGAGAGTGATCTTTCATCTGCTAGTTCACTTCCCAGATAGCCACGATGGCCAGTACCGGGTCATATGAACCCTGGAATTCAAGAGCTTCATCTGAGTTTCCCTTATGGGTGAGCCTGCAGGTCTTAACGACTCACTGGAAATCACTGGGATCCTTAAATCATACTTCTAAAATAATACACAGAAAACAACTTGAGCCAAAAATAAATGCATTATGTGAAAATCACCTAAATACCAAGAAATTGGGACACCATGTGTTTGAAACAAAGGGAATGGGAAGAAGTGAGGCAAGCTTTTAGAGGTGTTGAGATCTCTTATATCTAACTACAGAGATTGTGATTCTCTGAGAAAGGACCAAAGAATGGGATGATCAAAAAAAAAAAAAAAAGTCCTTAAATGAAGAAATCTGTTATCAATAGCTTACATTTTTGCGCCTCCCAGATTATTATGAAACATTAGGATAATTGTTTATGCAAAAAGTCTTAGAGAACCTACCAAAAAATAGCAAAACTATTGCTTGCTTCTAACAAAATGGATTTAACTAGGTCAATATAAAAATTCAATTGTATCACCAACGATGAATGAGCAAAAGATAAAGTGTTTAAAGTTATGCGATTATACACTATTTAAACAGAAATAAATCTGACAAAATGTGTGTGCTATCTCTGAATTAATATATGTATGATATTGCTGTGACACATCACAAAAGATCAAAATAAGTGAGACTACATACTCTGTTCATCGGAAAAGTCAATAGTGTCAAGAATTTGGTTTTTGAAAAAAAAATTACATGTGAATTCAAAACAATCTCAGACCAAATTTCAGAGTGTCTTTGATAGTGATTAACATCCAATTCAAATTTTCATATAGAAATGCAAGGTACTTTGCATTGCAACAATCTGAAAATGAGAGTAAGAGTAAAGAGCTTATTTTTTTTTCAGAAAAAATCCCTTTTAATAAGACTACATTAATGAAAATTTTGTGCTATTTGTTTAAAGAATAAACTAATGCTGATAAAAGCAGGAAGGAGTCCAGAAAAAAACACATAACTGGGCTTTAAAAATCCAATGTTAGCAGAAAAAAATTCAGAAATTCATGTGCCTCTTTTCTTCAGGTCTTGATTGTTTATTCATCAATATTTTCTATTCATTTGAGAAAGTCCAGTTTCCACACATTTGCGATCAGGTGAACATAGGTACTCATATGTGCACTAATGTGATTAGAATGGTTCACCAACCTCATATTGTTCTGAAGTTTTCAGATAAGAATTTTAAAGTGATGACTTTACTTTGGGTTTAGGATTCAGAGTCTGGTATTTCAGATCCTAAATCCTGCACAGTTTTTACTGACTTGTGCCTCCTCAATACTGTGTATTTGGATAAAGTGGAATTAAACTTATTCACCCTCCATTTACCTTTTTCTTAGGTTTTGCTCTGGAAGAGAGAAGATCAACACAGAACAATGTAGTGACAGATGAATTGATCCAAAAGTAAGTTTTATTAGTATCTGGGTTTGCTTTTCTTTGTCTCTGAGTTGCCTCATTCTGTGGAAACTCACTTGGGGAATTCCAATGGAAACTTGCAACAGGGATACAGGAAAAGTCACTCACATTCGGTGAACTGAGTAAAAGATTCAAAAGTTTATCGGGTACAGTTTAAAGGATGTTTGACCAGAAATTGTATTTTATCAAAAGCATAAGATCATGACATTTTAACAAACATCAGGGCAGCTGATACGAGGTCAGGAGAGGTATTACAATAATAACTTATCTGGGCAATGAGTATTTCAAATACAATGTATCTGTGTTCTGATGTAATAATAAATTAGCAAAACTTCTTACTAAGCTATTCATGTAAAATGAGTACTTAATTAACATTTTCTCTTGTTAGGAAGAAATTAAATGCCTAGACACAGCAAGTTTATTTGTTCTAGTAATATAAAGTTCATGACACTCTCCTGTCATTATAATCAATGAAGTCTCCATTTTTATAATGCAGATAGTTTTATCTAGCATAAAGATTTTACATTAGAGGCCTGGTGCAGTAGCCAGGTGGCTAAAGTCTTCACCTTGCATACGCCAGGATCCCATATGGGCGCTGGTCTAATCCTTGCAGATTTTTCCCACCCAGCTGCTTATGTCCTAGGAAAGCAGTCGAGGACAGCCCAAAGCCTTGGAACTCTGCACCTGCCTAGGAGACTTGGAAGAAGCTCCTGGCTCTTGGCTTCATATTAGCTTAGCTGCAGCCACTGTGGTCACTTGGGGAGTGAGTCAGAGGAGAGAAGATCTTCCTGCTTGTCTCTCCTCCTCTCTGTATAATTGACTTTCCAATAAAAATAACTAGTTGGTAAAATTAAAAAAAAAAAATTAAAAAAAGAGATTTTACCTCAGTCCTGAAAGTAAACTCCAGTGTAAATGCATGATGTCTATCATTAGGAATTCTCTTTATTTTTTAATTAAGAAAAATAAGTTTATTCATTAATTGTGAAAATCATAGTTACAGAGAGGGAGAGAGAGATCACGTTCATGTGCTGGTTCATCCCCCAGACAGCTTGCATGTCCAGTACTGGGTTGGGAACTAGGAAATTCACCTGGATCTTCCAGTTGGATTTCACGTGTCCAGACACCTGGGCCATCTTCTACTGCTTTTCCCAGGTCATCATCAGGGACCTGGATTGGAAGTGGAGCATAATATCACCGTTTCCAACAAAATATCAATATTTCCTAGCATATGAGTTTATAAAGCTCACAGCGCATTGCCACATTCTTTAAAATCATCATCTTCACCATCATTAATCTTATGTTCCATACGTACAGAAAATTTGATATTACTTTGTTTTTAATAAATTTCATTTACTATGGTGTCACAAAATTGACATATTTTCACAAATGAGAATTTTTTTAATTTTGCAGAACATTTACGAATAAATACCATAAGAATTTGAATAACATAAAAATACACGAGGGAAGTATAGTCTTAGCACTCAGAAAGCTCTAGAAGAAGCTATTGTATTTAAACATTTTCAGAAACTAATAATGATATTGAAGTTTATTATCACATATTGAAAATGTTATACTATTGTATAGCTACATATTTTTATAAATGTTATAAATTACTTGAGAATTTCCCATATTTCTTCTCTGAGATTCATTGTTAGGCATACATAAGTCCGTTGTTAAACAAGTTCCTTCACCCAAACAAATGCATCTTCATTTCTCTTGAAAATTGGTGCACTGTCATATGGATTATTTAAAAGCTATTGCAGGAGTACCCAGTATAAATTGGAAATAATTAAAATGACTGTACTGTTCCTTGTTACAATATAATGAGTTGTCAGAAGAGTCTAAAGGATTAGGGATTAATATTGAAAAGATTTTGATTACTTTTCTTTAAATTGAGGAAAAATGTTTTAGTACAGGCTTATTATGTTATTGAAGTAGAAAGCTTATGATTTATAGTCTATGGCATGATTGTATTTTACCACATTTGAGTTATGAAAAGTATTAAAGATCTTTATTAAATTACAAAAGTTAATTATCTTGAATTATTTGTCATGGGAAATAATGTATGAAGAATTAATTTGAGTTAATTTGGTAAACTAATGAAGTCATTTCAATTTTGATATAGTTTTTTATTCATTTAAACCAAATACAACAGATTTGTGATTCAGTACATTGTAAAATTCAATAAGTCTATTACTAAGTCCTTCTAAACATTAAGAAAAAGGTTTCAGATGTTAAAATATTCAGATCCATCATGTACATATTGAGTGTCTGTAAAGTAGGAAATTACCAGGCAACTCACCCTTACCATGAACACGTATCACAGACATACAGGATGTTCTAGAGGAAAGGATAGCAAAGTCGTCTTGCTGAGAAATCATTTGAGATACGGATGTCAATGTAACTACAGAAAATGGGAAAACCTGGTCTAGTGTGTGCCAGAACTTCACCAGTTATGTTCCTTTAGTTCTGAACAAGGTGATATTCTATGGAACTGGAAAAATTCAAAACTTTTCACATATTGCTCATGGAAAAAAAGATGCACAGTCATCTTAGAAGTTAAGTTTATAAGGATCTTATAAAATGAAACATACTTTTACCACATGGTTCAGAAATCACTGGATTAGAATTTATGCTTAGACTTTATGAGTTCAAATATTTTCATGCTGATTCTTGAATGCTTATGGCAACCTTATTCATACTTATTAATGTTTGAAAGCAACGACGTGTCTTTAGTAACTGGAGTGACAAATTATGGTACATTATGGTAAAGCACTTCTCAAATGTTGCAAAAGAAATGAGCTATTATTTCATATGAAGAAAAGAAAGGGATTTTAATACATAATTAAAGGAAGGAAATTATTCAGAAAGTATATATACTGTGTGATTCCAATATGTATAGTTTTGAAGAATGCAAAGCAATGGATTTGGCAAAAACAGCACTAACAGCCAGGGGCATAGAGGAGAAGGAAGCAGAATCATATAGACTGAAGAATCTCTAGAGCAAAGAAGCAAACCCATGTGCTAGCATGTGTGTATAGGGTCCATAAATGTCATTACAAATTGCTGAAACCAAAAACGTATATCAAAAAAGGGAGCCATAATGTAGACTATGCACTTTGAATGATAGTAATGAGTCAATGTTAATTGTAACGAATGTACCATTGTAGGGTGCCACACTTATGGTGTGAATGTAATTATCCATGTTTAAACAAAAGAGGATATATGGAAGATCTCTATATTCTGTCATTTTTGGCATAAACATAAAATGCTCTAGAAATAAAATGCAAGTATAATCAAGGTTAAATACATTTTCAAAGTCCTTGATGACTATCAGCACTACAAAAATTACTGACAGGATGGTCTGAGAATCACAGCTACTTTGTATCTTATTAACTTCAAAAGATGTATGGCTTGGGCCTGGCTCGGTGGCTTAGAGGCTGAAGTCATCACCTGGTAAATGCCAGGATCCCATATGGGAGAATCTTCACAATGTTCCAATTAAACTAACGTATCATCTTCCATAATAGGAAATGGAAGTCACTGAAAAATGCTAAAACTTAACATGAAATAGATTATTTACCCTAGAAACCTAATATAATGACACAGAGAATAAAAGTATTTCAGTTAAAGGAAAATAAAGCAATATAAGTTAACGAAAAGGTAAATATCCAATCATCGAAGAGCTCAATGGAGATAAATAAATTCACAGCACTAAACAGCTTTGAAATGACCAGGGGAAATATTGGAAATTCAATTCAACTTTGAGTGACCCAAAGAATTTAAAAGATTACATTTAATGGTGGTGACATAAGGAACAGGACATTTGAAAAGTAAAAGTACAATGTTAAACGTGTACAGGATATTTCTGAGATTACAAAAACCTTGATTAATCAGAAATTTGGTGGATATGTTGTTTAGGAAACAGATTAAATGAAGAATAGGAGAAATTATCAGTGCATTGAATAATAATTAATTTAAATGAGATTAGAAGTAATGGACATTAATGGTAATAATGTGTAACTAAAGGAGAAAAATACACTGCTTTAGCATGCTTAATAGATAATCAGATGCATTTGAGCAATTGCACGCTACAGCAATCAGAGTTTTTTCCATGCTGTTAATCGTGTGTTATTCTCTAGTGATGCGGGAAAGCAAGACATTTTTGAACAATTGTTAAATCTGGAAAACAGATTAAAATGGAAAATTAAAACACAAAATCCAAGTGAGAGATAAATAAGTGTGAATACTGGAGTAGTGGTAGGGTCAAAATTGAAAACATGGATCTCAAATATACTGTAGAAACAAAGAACACAGGATTTTAGATTAAACACTTATGAAAAACAAATGAAGTAGAATGGATTAGATTTGGGCCCAAATATTCTAGCTTTCAGAGTAAAATAAATGTTCAGTCCACCAAATTTATTGTCCATCAAAAAAGAATACTTTTAAGAGAAATGATGATAAAATCTTCAGTATGACTGCATATGGAGACAATTATGGTGATTAGAAAATTCTAGAAAACTTCAACAGTTAATAAATTGTTGTTAGAATTAAAAAACCATGGAAAAGACTAAGGAGAAAGTTGAGAAAATTATGAGAAGATCATGGAAAACCCAGACTTCAGAAATAAAAGTGTTTCACAGAGCTGCAAGTAGTCAGTTACATCATGTGGTACAGAATTGCACCATAACACAGAGTGTGCCAAGATGATGAAGCATTCCATCAAAGTATTAAACTAATAAGACCCTTAGGTACAGTTTATAATGAATTGGTGAATATTTTTCTTGGGGAAAAATGTCCTTGATTTATGATCATTACAAAGCATTGCAAGGATAGGATGCTCTGTTTATTGTAATAAATGGTCTCTAGAGTATATTGAACTTCCCAGTTAATTAAATACCATCATAATTTATTTCTATTTTTGTTTTTGTATTTTTCCTTGGAGAAATCTGAAATATCCTTAGTACCCTCACTCAGAATGTACAGTGCATTTTTAAAGCTGTATTAGCTCTTTTCACCTACTGCTTTGAAAGCGATAATATATTTTGTATACTCTGCAAATACAGTCAAATTTATAACATGTACTTGTGTAATCAAAGATAGTCTCACATTTATCATAGCAATGATCTGCTATTTTAGTAAATTATCTTAAGCTGCAAATTCCCTCTTGTGAAGATTGAATCTTCTTTTAAGGCAGTCCTAGCGTTCGTGTGTCATTATTACCTACTTTGGTAGACCATAGTTACATGACACCTACTGAAACAGCACTGAAAAGGAAAGAATAGTGTTGCTTTGATTTACTCAGGCATATGAACATCTATAGGTTAAACATATACATATCACCACACACACAAGCATGTATCTGTATCAAGATGTAAAAAACCTTGCAATTTAGTGTGATTTTTAATGCCCGTGTTCCTAGGTTTATTAAGTGGTTAATTGGTGGGTTCTAAGTTGATTTACCAAGAAATTTATTGTTTAAATATGATGAATTATCAGTATGCTAATCTCTAGGTATTAAGCAGAAACATAACCTGAATTTCTCTTCTTGCCATGATATTAGGTGATACAATATTAGGTGATACAAATGATACACAAAGTTATTAAATAAGAATTTTAGTAAATGATATAAAAAACCAAAAGCAAGAGAATTTGCAGAATATAATGTGTTAAAAGTGTTAATCATCACCCTCTTTTCTATTCTCACTTTGTCTCGACACAAGCAGCGGTCTTTGTGTATCCATGTCTCATTCATCTCAATCCTTTGAAAGCCATGTAGGATGTGGAACTTAGACAACTCCCATTATTTTGAGAAAAGTAGCTTTGAGCTTCAGTTGGTTGGCAAGAAACACGAACCCTATCTCATTTACTGCATAATGCTGTTCTATATTCTTTATGATTGCAGTAGACCATTTTGCTTGCCTTTAACTTCTATCTACTATTATAGAATACACAGATCTGGAAGAAAGAGGGCAATGCAAAGAGGTCAGTCATGGACCTCTTTTGTACTTCGGCAATGAAAATGTTTCTCTTAAAGACTATTTGTATGAAAGCTGTTAAATATGTCTGAAACCTAGCAGCCTTTTAGATTTACATACATGGATTCATATGTCATTGTGTTAGCATTGTCTTTCCCTTCTGTCTTCTGACACTGGAGTCTGCTGTCAATATGACTGGGGTAAAAAAAACATGAGTGTCAGTGACCATATCTGTAATTCCCTAGGTTTTACTGCAACTCTGGCTCCAATGATTTATTTTTCCTGGATCCATGCTCTTTGCCATTTGATCTTTATTCCCTCTACAAGAGGGATTGTGAATGAGGGCAATGCTCTACCCCTTAGCTTTGCTTTTGGCCAGGTGAATTATTTTGATAAACAAGACAAAGCAGAAAAGATAATGTGCCTGAGCAACATCTCGATCTGAAGAAGCCTTGCATGTTTCATTTTCTATCTTGTGCTGCTATCATCAAGAATAATGATGAATGAAAGGCATGCTAGAAGTGAATGAGATATATGGGGAACAGAGTGAAACTTACCAGAGCATTCCCTGAGCCCCTCTATATACACTGCAAACTAAGTAGATACTCTGTCCAATGACGTTTGATTTTTATGTAGTATTATTTGAGCTATGATAAATATCCCATATGGTAGATAACTATGATCAAATTAGAACAACTTAAGTCCCTCAAAGGTAATTTATATACTTAACTACAGCAGCAATCTTTTAAAATCCAGGATCCTGAAATGCATGTATGAAAACAGATCTGTACATTTTCTTTTTTTTTTAATAAAAATTTTTTTTTGTTTATCTAAATGACAGAATGACACATAGTGAGGATGAAAAAGAGTTCTTCTGTCTACCAGTTCTCTCTCCAAACACCAGAAGAGCCAGGGCTGAGGTTTGTTGAAACTAGGAACCAGTAGCTTCCTCTGGGTCCCATTAGCAGGAGGCTGGATTGGGAAATGAGCAGTCAGGACTTAAACTGGCGCTCGGAGATAGGATGCCAATATTGAAAGTGATCAGGACACTCTACCGCAACACTGACACTCCTGATGGTTTCCTGCTGCTTAATCCAAACAGAAAATCCAGACCCATGGAAGTGAGAAAATATTTTGATTTAAAGGGATCAGCAAAGATAAACAGGAAGGGAAAAAAAGGAAGTACTAACACTGGCTTTAGCTCCTGGAAGTTGTTGTTATCATGCCATTTCCTCTCTGTTTTTTAGTGGTGCAAAAACCTGAGCCAAGTTAGGATAGATACGTTCTTCAACATGAAGCATTAGATTAATATTCTCTGCTCCCCACTCTGGGACCCAACTCAATTGGTTACATGTCCCTCATCTTTCTATTTTTTTTTATACTAGTTTAAGGATAGTTTATTTGTAGATCTATAGAGAATATAGAGTCTTATTTATTGATTATAAAAACTCAATGTTTTCATAGAAAATTGGTAACCACTATTTATATGTAGTCTTCCCTATGTCCTTCAAATGGAAAATATAGATAACACATATAAATCACTATTTGTGCAATTATTTATATCAGAATTGACAATTTTTCAACCATTCTTTTTGGTCATTTCCTGGATATTCCTTACATCTTGTATGTGACAATTTTGTTAAAATGTTTTTGGTGTAGAATTTATAAATTTCTATGGGATAATAGGAGCCTTTATATCATTAAGTCTTTCCAGGAACAGAGCTTTTCTCTCCATTTCTTTTCTTTTCTTTTCATTTATTGATTTATTTTTATTGCAAAGTCAGATATATACAGAGAAGAGGTGAGACAAACAGAAAGATTTTCCATCTGATGATTCAGTCCGCAAGTGACCACAACAGCCAGTGCTGTGCCAATCCAAAGCCAGGTGCCAGGAACTTTCCTCCAGGTCTCTTACATGGGTGCAGGGTCCCAAGGCTTTGGGCTGTCCTTGACTGTTTCTCAGGCCACAAGCAGGGAGTTGGATGGGAAGTAGAGCTGCCAGGATTAGAACCGGAGCCCACATGGGATCCCGGCATGTTCAAGGCAAGAACTTAAGCTGCTCGGCCACCATGTCTGACCCATCTCCATTTCTTCATTTTGTCTTTTAATAACTTCAGTGGAGGTTTGTAGATTGATCCATGACATTATTGCAAGTCATTTCTTCATATGGCATAACTTTAAAAGATTTAGTAGGAAAAGGCATACTTACTGAATTTTTTCTGCTATATTTTCAGAGCTTTATGTGCTTTTTTTTTACACATACTTCAAATCATCTGGAAGAAAATATAAGGAAAGAAAGCGAGAAAACAATATTGTTAATGCAAGCTCTTTACCACTGTGGTCAAACTTCTAGAGAGAGCTGGGTAAACAAGAAATGCTTACATTTGAGAAAGCTGGAGGGATGCAGGGAATTCTACTAGTTCAAACATACTCTTAAACTCTGTGCATGCCACATACAATGAACAAAATCCATTTGTAAATATCCTGGGGGCATGTATGAGAGCAGAAAATCAATTAGTACTGTTTTTTTAAAGGAAAGGTGTTGCTTCTTATTGGTCTAAAATACAACCCAGGGCAGTGCGTTGGTTGGAGAGAAGGAAGAGACAAGTTCAGTCTGTGGGCTTGAATAGTTCTTCCTCAGCATCAAGTCCAATAGTCATTATTTAGCATGGGAAACCTCCAGATAGTCAAGTGGGTTGTTGAATGATTGGCAACAAAAGATTCTATAGCTGGCAAAAAGATCCTCACCCTTAACAAACAAACAAAACAGAGGTGCAATATTCCCCAATATTTTAAGAATCTCCTAGGTTCTTAAAACTACTCTTTCATCTAGTGCAATAGCTTAGTGGCTAAATCCTCAACTTACATGCACCACAATCCAATGCGGAGACTGTTTCCTGTCCCAGCTGCTCTACTTCCCATTCAAATCCCTCATGTGACCAGTGAAAGGAGTGGAGAAAGGCCTAAAGCCTTGGGACCCTACACCCATATATTAGACCCAGAAGAAGCTCCTGGCTCCTGGCCTTGGATCAGCTCAGCTTTGGTCTTTACTAAACTTGAGAACTGATCCACTGGACAGAAGTTCTTCTCTCTGTCTCTTCTCTCTGTAAATATGCCTTCCCAACAAAAATAAAATACATGTTAAGAAAAAAGCATGCATGTTTCATTTTATATCCTGAAATACAATATTGTGAATACTTTCATATACTCATTGTTATTGAGTGTCCACTATAATATACATAAGGTTCTTATTATACTAGGAATATAGTAGTGACTAAAGGGAGACAAGGAAAAGTCCCACATTGGCAGAACTCATCTTTGCTGGAAGATTCAGAAAAATAATGATATTCCTAATATCTGTCACATATTACCAAAAGGCAAAAGTGAATATTTTCTTTGTGTCTTATTATACTTTCAAGTTGGAAGAAAAATGGAGACACTTCTTTTTCTGGGGCAGTTATATTCTGGTTTTCATATAGAAGCTTCATGAAGATCATTGGTATACAAGGAACACATGGTACATTAACTTAGGCAATCTTCTGGGTTTATAATGCAATTTTACACTTCAGCCTTATGGTATGAGACAACTTAGTTTGTACATTCTCCTATTTCCTCATTGGCTAAAAAGGGATTGAAATATTGGGGTCAAAATTGTGGCCTGGCAGATAAAACCACCACCTCCAACATGGACCTTCCATATCAGAGGCTCTTCAAGTTCCTGTTGTGGCACTTCCAAAGCAGCTCTCTGCTAATATGCCAGGACTATACAGTACAAGGTGGCCTGAGTCCTCGGATCCTTTTGATCCCTGTAGGAGTGCAGAAGTAGCCACTATCTACAGATCTACTTAACTGGCTATTGCAGCCATTTGTGCAGTGAGCTGGCAGGTGAAAAATCTCTTTCTCTGCTTTCTCTCTCCCTCTCTGTAACTCTATCTTTCCAATAAATTAATAAATCTCTAAAATAATTTTATCTGCCACCAATGAACACTGTAAGAACACATGATCTTTGTTTCTTGAAAGTGGAAAGAATACGATACATTTTCATAAAGATTATTTTTTAGTAAATCATTTTTATAGTTACTATGATTTCCATAATATGGTTTTATAAATGTATGATTTTATGGATTCCTCCTCCCTCTTCAATACCTCCCCCTCCCATTTACCCCGATATTATTGCAGTAGTGTCATCTTTTCGTTACAATTACAAGTTTAGCATTCTGCTTTTTAAGCATATTTTAGCACTGTAGTTATAGACAAAAGTAGAAAATCTAGTACCGTACTATCTAGGTACATATATAATGATTGTTACATTTTGTGTAATTTTCTGGTGAAAATGTATACGTGCACATGTATATACACACGTATGCCTCCAAACTCACCAACATTGATTGCAGCTATATTGTAACTTAAGGATATTGAAGTCTTTCATCAGGTGAGCAAATTGGCTTGGGTACAAAGTTGTACATAGTAAGTCATAAAACAAGGAAACTCATTTGCAAATTGCACTCATCCATTATTCAACTCAAAGTAAACACATTGATACTGCCTTGTGTCATTGCTTTATACCAGGTGCTTCTTAGTGGTATTATTAGTATTCTGGGGAGGACTATGCTCTGTGGGAACAGTTTTATTTATGTTACAAAGATAATAGGCCCATAATGGGAAGGCTAATGCAGATCTATACGGAGGGCATAATGCTGCGATTCTTGTGGCTTGTTAAGATCAGTGGGTGCACATAGAGACAATAGAACTAAGAAAATGATGAGACTATTATTGTGTTTAAAACATAGTTAATTACCCAAATTACACATATTAAGTGAAAGAGAATTAGCCACTCACTTTGTACGTGCCTATTTGTAGCAATAGGTGGCATGGTGAATATAAGAAAACAAGGAATTAAAAGCACACTCACTGTCTCAAAAATACTGCAAGATCATAACAAGAAAGCTTAGTACCTCCTACTACTAGATCTCCTTTCCTAGATCATTGTAAAATGTGAGAAAATGTGGAAGCCTACAAAATATAACAAACAAAAATGAGAGAATAGAGTCAATGCAGATACAGTCACTTTCCTCAGGTTATGTGAAATTCTGGAAATTAATTATGATCTGTTTAGACCCTAACATTTATAAACATTGGTAAAATTTCCCATGAGTTGAGTTATGGGTTCACAGCTACTCTAAAAACTTGAAAGAAAGAGAAGTGTGAAATTTATCAAATTATTTAACTTGAGTACAAATATTCACGGATTGATAGGTATAGATTTTTCTGGCATCTAAGGCAAGACAAAAAAAAAGAATTTAACAAAATGTTTTAGGTGTAGTAATGATATTCCTGATTATGTCTTTTCTGTACTTAACATATTATGAAAGTTTTAACATAACAAAATAATCTACCATTTTAGTATGCTTTTTTTTTTACTGAATCTAGTGTGCAAAAAAATTCAGTTAATAACATGTACAAGGCTAAAAATATCATAATAATGATTCAGCAAACATCCTTAAAATTATGCGTGTTTAGTCCTTCTATTCTGGAAATCATCCAAACTTGATCTAGTATCCATAAATGTAGTTCTCTCATTTTAAGCAAGCTGGAAATAACAATTGAGTAATTAATGTCATGGAAATTCAAGATTTTAATATTTTAAAGAATCTAAATTAATAAATTTGCCCATATTTTTCATCTATTCCGTGTAAGGATGTTTTATTTTTTTGGAAGGCAGTATAACAGAGGGAAAGAGAGACAAAGATCTTTCAGTTGCTGATTCATTCCCCAAATATATGTCATGGTTAGCGCCTACAACACGCAGAGACCAGGAGCTAAGAATTCCATCTGGATTTGTCAAGTGAGTGGTGGCATCCAAGTGTATGGCTCATCCTTGGCTGCTTTATTTGGTTCATTAGCAGAGAGCTGACTCAGAAGCAGAACAGCTATGATTTGGACCAGGCCTTAAGTTGGATGCTCAAGTGGCAAGGGTTACTTAAATTCTGCTCCACAATGTTGACCCTTAAATATAATTTTGTCACTGTCCTCAATGTGACAGTATTATTTGTTCATTCTGAATGGCCTAATACAGTTTTTCAAAAGGTATATCATTTATTTGAAATGTAAGTGATACAGAGAGATGGGGGAGAAACAAAGAGAAACCTCTTCGATTCATTGGTTCACTCATTCTCCAGGTGGCCACACCCAGGACATTGGTTCAGTCTAAAACCAGGAGCCAGGAGCTCCACCTGGCTCTTCCTCATGGGTAGCAGGGCCAAATTGCTTCAGTCACCTTCCACTGATGTCCAAGGCTGTTATGAAGGAACTGATTCAGAAGTAGAGCAACCTGAACTCAAACTGGAACCGATGTGGGATGCCAGTGACTGTACACATTGTCCCACAATGCCATTCCCCAAACAGATTTTGTTCCTTGTGGACTGGAAATGTCTTTGTGTCTTTCCTACTCCAATGCCAATACGCTTTTCTAAATTTATACCATTGAGGAAAGAGTTGTCATCTGTTTTTCCTGCTTTCTAGACTACAGTTTTCATGGTCCTTATAAAGAAGCTGAAAGTGCTGCCAGCTCATTTTTGCTCATCTATGCTTTACGCCTGAACTCTGAGTCCCTAGAAAGCTTATGTGGCTCATTTATTTTCCTCTTTTTGCACATTTTCAACATCTCTTGTCCTTGGAGCATTGCTAGACTACACTGCGTAAGCTAATTATTAAGCCAAGCTGCACATTTTATGCACATTTATTTTCCATGTTTCTCTTTAGGACCTATCATCAATTTTGCACTATATTTTATTTTCCATTTCCCCCATTACATATAAATAAAATGAGAATTGTCATTTTCTAACATTTGCTTATTATTGTATTTCAAACACTTAGAGAAACGGTATCTGGAAAGTAATTTTTTTCATATTTATCATTTGAATGAATCAGAAATTGAAGATATGAATAATTGATATATCACTCTTTATATTTGTACCTCGTTTCCCTTATTAAATTTTAAATTTGAGAGGACAATCACTATGGTAGTCACTTTAGCTATGTGATTGCTAAGCAAGTATTGACCATCTAATAAGTATTGGTTAGCATTTGAATTGTGGACAGATAATAAAACTCCATTAAGGAAAAGCGTATGAGAAACAGAAAGTTTGATTGCAAATCAAGATCTGTACAATGACAGCATCTCTGGTCTTAACAACTATACTCAAGTGCACTAGGATCAAGATTGCTGAGTCAATGTCATTCAATGTCATGCAGTAATTAACAAGATCTTACTGAATGATTCTGTTGTGTCGGACACTGGCAGGATATGAGGACGTCATTTGTTAAAAGACAGCATGTCCTGCAAAGTCTTATAATCAACTGGGAATGTAAGAAAGTAATCTGATGACTGATTGTATCTAATCAGATATCACGTAAAAGGACCCCGACCTTCCAGAAACTTTAGTAAAGATAAGTAAAATATAAATCACTGGGAAGGAAGACTGCAGAAAAATAAAAGTGTTAAACTATAAAACTATACCATTGATAGTAGTCAGGAAGTAGTGCTGCCTAAAAATTAAGCTAGCGTGTGAGAGAAATTCTGAAACAGATAACTTGAAGAAAGGGTTCCCAGGAAAAGTGTCATCTTTTTTAAAATGCAGCTCAAGTAAGACTGGAAACTGCACACTTGGTTCAATGTCTCTATTTAAAAGGAAGTTAAACTTCCATGTCTGCCTCTCCTTTTCAAACTTTTCAAAGTTTGCTTGTCACTTTCTCATGGCTCAATGCAATGCTATATTTTGCAACTCAGTTAAGGTAGGCCCAGATGAGGAAGAGTCAATACTACACGAAACAAAAACAAAACAACAACAACAGCAAAAGATGAATTAGATGGTGAGGATACAAATTCTTTGCTAGCCTTAACTCTGAGAACTCCATAAGTCTTATAGATAATGAAAAGACTCAGTTAAAATAACTGATGATGGCGTTAACCTCAGAGGTCCTTTCTTGTGGTCAATGTTGTGCATAGCTATGGACTAAAATGCTTGCACCACAAATGGGTACCAATTTTAGTTCTGGCTGCTCTACTTACAAACCATTTCCTTGCTAATATTCTGGGAAACCAGCAGAAGATGGTTCAAGCACTTGAGCCTCAGCCTGTACTAAAATTAAATCTGGCTAAAAAAGGATGAGATAGACCAGTACTTCTTTCACTGTAAGGCAGGGAGAGCCTATTGTATGTTTGTCGCATTTATGAATATAAAAATGTAATGAAACAATAGTAAAGTGATTCATAAAAAAGAGAGTAGTGAATGTTTCAATATGTTGGCACATTAATTAAAACTGAAAGTATAAATATATAATGAGTATTTTTGTTAAGACATTTTGTTTTGTTTTGTAACTACTATCAGGAAATTCTCTGTATTTATGTGGCAAAAGATTTCTCTGTACACTGAAGGACTTTATCATAAATTTCTGCGATTCCTTGCATGCGATCTTTTCTTTTGATGTCTCAGGATAAAGACATTCCATTCTCCAGGCAAATTAGAATGCCGGAGGCTAGCATTGTCAAAAAATGACATAATGATGTATGGATAATTGACTTACACGTAAGCCAGGCAGTTGCCTAGACCAAACGGGGCTCTTCCATGAATATATGGTTTCCATCTCTGCCAGTGAAGTAGATCGAGTACATTCACACTCATGAGGTCTTTCCTTTGAATTTAAGCTGTCGCCATAAGTGCCCTTACCCAATAGAGTGTATTAAGAATGCCATAAATCACCCAACCAAATCTAGTTAACTCAAGAGATCACAAGAGAAGATAAAGTTGTTTTGATTTTCAAATATTTTGTTTTTTAATGTGCTGTTTTGCATAGCTCACAGCCTTTTCTGCATCAGCACTTAGGGATCTCCAGGAGCGTTAAAGCCTTAGTTACACGCAAAGAAATTACACTTTTTGACATGTTCTCTATGAGTTCACTTAATTTGTTCCCCAATCCTCTACATTTGATCCTGCAGACCAAAATAAGCAGTTTAAGTGCACATGTGTCAATAAGTCTGTGTACATTGCAAATGTCATTGCAAGCATTTGAAACATGGGGCATGAGACAGTATAAAGACACCATTTCTGTTTATCCCCTTTTCTCCTCGTCTCTGTGCATCTCAACTGGATAAATTTTTTTAAAGCTTAATTATAGTCAGTGAAACTACAGATGAGAAGTTCAGCAGAGAATTGTACGTATTTTGTATATGGGAGTATGTTTCTGGCAAAATGGTTTGAATGAGTTGAAAATAGTAAATTAGAATTGTATCAAGTTTAAATAATATCCAAACAATGATTTTGTAATGGATAGTTTAACATACTGATGAAGATTAATGTATGATAACTTTAATTCTCATAGTACTCTCCCATGAGAATTATGACGATAGTTCACTAAATACAGCATGAATTTATTTTTCATTCTGTAGCAGGTATCAAAAACCCTTCATTAGCCTATTATGTCTGTGCCCTAAATCTAGACATGCTGCATATGTTCCGATTCCAAATAGCAATTCTTTGAACATTGTTGAATGCATAAGGGCTTCTTTAATCCCTATAAAATATGAATTAAGTATTGTAAAAAATAGATAGCTAAATAGTAATTTCAGATTGGCTGGAGACATCTGCAATTTGGAGCCAGAAACTTTAAGCATTGCACTGATAAAAGGTTTGGGGATTTGGCTGAGGAATGCTCTTTCAGATTGGAGGTGAACTAGAATTACCTAAGAAATCACCTTCTTTTGGAAGAGTGATTAAGGTCCATGTCATGTCACTTTAAAGTATGAATTTCTGTGAAAGAAGCCTCCGCTGAGGATGAAAGTCATCGTGGGAAACAAAGATCCTGAACTGCCATCTTTCATTCCTGTCTTTCAAATCAGCTAGTCAGGCCACTTGTCTAGAGCAGGTCTAGCTGCCTCAAATCAGTACAGGCATAGACTGATTCTGTAGATCATGACCTTAATTTTGTATAGTTACTTTGAAAAGAATAGACTCTGCCTGAATTTGACTGAGCAACTTCTTTTCATTGAACTGCTTTGAAAGCTACTTCTGTGTACAGCACATTTTCCACAATAGAAATTCAAGGATCTTTTCTATCTCAATACTGTCAGCCCAAATGACTTCAAGCAGTTTCAGTTCTGCCATCTGTAAGAGATGAATCTGTTCAATCAAGTTAAATCACTGTACCAGCTCAGTCAGTGCACCAGAAAACATTCTAGTTTTACCGTACTCCTCTTATTCCAAGGTTAAATTAGTGCCTAAAGTTTTTCATTGTATCTCAAACTCATGATGTCTGCTGTAAGATATATACTGTAAAAATATACTCTGAAAAAATTAGTAACTAATTAAGAAGTCCAGGAAATAAACATATTCAGGTTTTTACCAAAAAATATTTTAAACGTAAGTTTAAATTAAAGAGAATTATACTTTAATTCAAGGAGAATTTTAACCTATATAATAAATATATTTTTAGATATAAAGTGTTCTACACACTTGGAACATGCACACATACTCATGTGCACAATTAAACGTGTTTGCTTAGTTCACTCATCTTTAAATTTTTCTTTCTTTACCCTGTTATCTTACATGAATATTTTTCAACATGCAGCCTAAAAAGTCATTTATATATTTAAAAGGCAGAGTTAGAGAGATACTGTGTGTTTGTGTGTATGTGTGTGTGAGGGAGAGAGACAAAGAGAGAAGCAGAATGCTTGTTCTCTCCCTAAATGGCCACAATGGCTGCAGCTGAACCAAAGTTAGGAGTGAAGAGCTCGTCACTGTCACCCACGCGAGTTGTTGATTTCCCAGGTGGATTTGCAGGGAGCTGGAACAGTAATAGAACAACCACGACTTGAACTGTGGCTCATATGGAATATCAGCTTTGCAGGCAGAAGCTTAACGTGCCAGTTCACAAGACTGGCCTCCAGATCCAGCTTTCTTCTCCATTTTTTTCTTCAACTGCTACCTCAATCGTGTTTTCTGAACATCTCTCCAAACAAATGCATTTTTACATGCATTTCACCATATAGCTTATTAGAATACAATCTCATGATACTTTTGTGGCTAACACAATAAAACTACGTGCTTTGAAATAGCAGGTTTGAGTATTTAAAGCAGTCAGTAGGAAATAAGCTTCCACATCTTTCATTTCTTCCAGAGAATCTGTGATACAGCTACTAAAAACAAATAAATAAAGTTGCCATCCAGGAGGAAAGCTAAGTGTCTGACGACCAAGTCTGAGAAGTCTATTTGTCATGGAACCAAATAGAAATTTTGAAGCTACTGAGATTTATTATTGCATGTTTAAAATAAATTGGCATTTCTTAACACAATAGCTATAAAGGAATGTTTCATTGAGTAAAATCACCATGAAAATCTGCCCCAGTTAAATTAAAGGGAATGTTTAACAAAAATAGAAAACTTAAATATAGATTCCTAGAATGAATAAGGGCTTTATTTGTTTGAGGTTTGTTGTACAATGAAATACAAAGAGAGTAGTCAGCATAAGATGCTGCATGGGACCATTATGGCGGTAGAGCAGGTAAAATAGTTGCCTGTGACATTGGCATTTCACACACATGCCCATTCGTGTTTCATTGACTCCATTTCCAATCCAGCTTTCTGATAATGACCTGACTAAAGCAGTGGAAGATGGACAAAGAACTTTGGCACCTGCTGTTCATGTGTAAGATCTGGATGAAGCTCTTGACTCTTGGTGGTGCTGTGGCCCAGTACTAGGGAATGAACCATAGCACATTAAATCTCTCTCGGCTTCTGTCTCCATAACTCAATATTTCAAATAAGTAAATCTTAAAAAAAAAATTGCTGCTTGACCCAGCCCTGGATTGACAGTTATTTGTGAAATGAAGCCATAGTTAAGGTCTATCTTTCTGTGTCTATCTATTTTTCTCTCTCTGCCTTTGAAATACTTTTTCTTTTTCTTTTTTTTTATATTTCTTTTTTTCACATTTTATTATTATTGCTATCATTTTATGATACAGTTCCATATTCCCTTATCCCCTCCCCAATTCCCTCCCGCCCCCACGTTCCTTTATATCATTACTAACATATAGTTCTTCATACTCAGTCATATGTTCATCATTGCAGACATGGACAATGGCAAAGAGTCCAGAATCCTATTGTCAAAATATAATATAAATAGTTTCACTGTAAGTCCATCTTTGTCTGGAAACAGAAATGCATACCACACTGCATCCTCACATCTGGTTGTTAGTCTACATTACATAACTACTGTACATTCCCTTAAATGAAAAGTCATGATACAAAATAAACAATAGAAAGAAAAATAGAAATTTACAATGCCGTGGAGTTAAATGACATGTTACTAGATATGACAGTCTCCATTACACAACTACTATACCTTCCCTTAAATGAAGAGCCACAAAACAAAATCAACATCAGGGAGAAAAAAGAAATTAACAACACCATGAAGTTAAACAACATGCTATTAAATGTCTAACGTGTAGCTGAAGAAGTTAAAATCAAGGACCTTCTTGAAGAAAATGATGCCACTGCATGATCTACGAGTCATTGAATTATTTAATCAGAAGAAAGTGTTTTGAAGAGATGAAACCAACAGAAAACAACAAAACCCACGTGATATAGTTTCCGCTGATCTTAGTTGGAGTGTGTCTCCTCCAGACAATAAGCAGATGGGTTTTGTTTTTTAACCCAGTCTACTAATCTATGATGTTTGATTGAGCTTAAGCAATTTACATTCAGAGTTAAATATACATAGGTGGTACTTTGGTCCTGTCATTTTAGGAATGGGTTGTTCATTGATTTAGTCTTCTGTTGTCATTTTACTGGGATGTTCTTCCCATTTGCCTTTGGTTTTGGTAGGTGCTATTCCTCTTCTCTGTCAAGAGAACATCTTGAAGTATCATTTGTAGGGCAGGTTTGGAAGAGGCAAATTCTTTTAGCTTTTCTTTACTCTGGAAGAATTTTATTTCATTTTTCAAAGAAGAAAAATAGCTTTGCTGGATAGGTTATCCTGGGCTGACAATTTTTTTCTTGTAGTATCTAGAATATGTCACTCCGTTCTCTTCTTGCCTGTAGAGTTTCCTGTGAGAGATCTCCTGTTAGCTTAATTGGCATTCCTTTATATGTCAATTGATGTTTTTCACGTGCACATTTAAGGATCTTTTCCTTATGTTCAATTGAAGAGAGTTTGATAATCATGTGTCTTGGTGAAGATCGCTTTTGATCAAGCCTGTTGGGAGTTCTGTGCCCCTCCTGGATCTTGTTTCCCAATTCTTTCTCCAGATTAGGGAAATTTTCATTTATTATTTCATTAAATACATTTGCAAACTCAGTTTCTCTTTCTGCACCTTTCGGGACTCCCATAACTCTTATATTTGGCCTCTTAATTGTGTCTTTCAATTCTTGAATACTTTTTTGGGCCTGATCCAGCTCTGCTTCCAGCTTTTTGTTTGCTTCCCCCTGGTGACAGGAGATATCTGCCAATTCTGAGATTTTTTCTTCTGCTTGCTTCATTCTATTTTGGAGACTCTCCACTGTACTCATAATTTGCTCTACTGTGTTCTTAATTTCTGATATACCAGCCTTGATTTGCTTTATTGCTTCCTTAAATTCTTTGAACTCTTACATGAGCTGCACATTTTTGACCAAAATCTTCAAAATGAGTCTTATGGATTCTGTGTCCCCCATTTTCTCGATGTCTTCCTCAGTTAACTCTGAGGTTGGAATAGGGTTTTGCTCCTTTGCAGGAGAGTGCTCAGTAATATTCATTGTGCCTTTGTCTCTTCTTTTGCTCTTGCTCATTGTACTTCTGGTTAGCAGAGTCTTCTTCTTGGGGCAGGTTTCTAAGCTGTGTCACCCACAGGTCAACAATGCAATTTTACTTATTGCAGTTGGCACATAACTTTTTGCTTGCAGTCACTTGTGCCACAACCTCCAGTGAGTTCCAGGTCTGGGTTCTTATGTCAGATATCCACTGTGGTCTCCACAGCCCCAACTCTTGGCTCACCACTCTCCACCTCCTCTGATACCGTACAGAGACTGCAATGTTGTCTCTGCAACCTGTCTCCCTCTTCCGGTTGGAATGGGTTCCAGGATTAGAGAGACACCAAGTGTCCTATCTAGTTAGGTTGTTGGTGGCGCCGATCTTGTCAGAACCTGTTGGCTGTTAGGTCTGGGTGCCACACGGACCTATTTTGACTGGTACAATGTCACAGTTGGTATTATTTTCCTGCAGGACTTCAGCAAGCTCAGCACATGTGCAGTTCACTGTGGTCCCCTGCAGTCCCAAAGCTATTGTCACAGTGTGCAAAATGGCACCCGGCATGCTACCACAACAGTTCTTGATCTGCTGGCTGTCAGATCCGAGGGTTACCCAGACATGCCCCAGATGGAACCCACAGAATGCCATGTAGTTGCAGCTCACCAAGTCAGAAATGAGCTCACTCCCTGCTCAGAGCATGCTCAGTCTTTTCCCTTACCCTTTTCTCCTTACGCAAAATGGTGCCCAATTCAGCTCTAAGGGGCTGACTTGGCTATGAAATTCACTCTGTTCTCGCACTGCTTGAGATTTGCTGCTCTGTCTCTGCTCCTGGTCAAATCAAAGGGACCAGCAGGACGACAGTTCTTTGTCTGGGTTCACCTCCCAAGCTCCCAGTGAAAGTCCTTTCCCACCTGGTTGCTGGTGGAGTTCAGGCTGCTGTTGGAGTTCAGATCGCTGTGCTGGAGTATCATTCACTGCAACACCACACTGCTGGGCCCGCTGCTTTCCTGTGTCCGTCAGTCTCCAGGTACCCCTCTGCTGTTGTTCTGTCCTTTCCTATTTCCTGAAATATGTCCTCTCTGCTTCATCCTGATTAAATGTTTCTCCGTCTGATTAAATGTGTCCTTACCCTATTCCGCCATCTTGATTCCCCTGAAATACTTTTTCAAGTGAACAAAATTCAGAGGTCAAAATATTTGGAAATATTGATCATTTATTACATAAACATTTCTTTTTTTCTAGAATATACTCCAGATATAAGGTGCTTGATGAACTAAATATTGCCCTACCTGACTGTGACTTAAAACCTAGTGGGGGAAATCATATTTAACTATAATCCAGATAATGAAATTCATACTTATTAGCAGTAGCCCTTCATTAATTTTCAGAATCTAAGACAAATGAAATAAAAGCTGGTACTGCTACAAAAGATCTCACTGAAGAAATGATATTTGATTTCACAGAGATCAAGCAGGTTAGAAAGAAAAAAATGTTTGGTAACCAATGGAAAAAAGTAAATAATTTTAAAAATGCATGTTGAAAGCAAATGATGCAAGACCTTTTAAGGCAGGTAATTTCATATATTTCCTTAAATTCAGAGAAATCTCTAAAGAGAGTTTGGAAGACAACTGATATTGCCATATTTGCATTTCAAACTATTCCCCTGAGTGGGATAAAGGGAAACTCAGTCTCACTTAAGACTGACTTAATAGCTGCAAGAATCAAAGTGAAAGATTTACTAGGATGCAGGGAGCTGGAGAGAGCTGAATTTAAAATATGTTTGAAGCTAAAGCTAGTAGGATCTGGTAATGATGTGTTCAAAATTCCATGTCAATGACAGTGAGTTCCTGTTTTGTGGTTGAAGTGGGTGGGTGGAAGGAGTGACCCCTTGAAATGAGGAAGACAGGAAGAGTGGCAACTCGGTGGATGAGGAAAGTTTGAATTGTGTGTGAAATTTGTAATTATGGTTATAATTTTTGAATATTTTTATATCAAAAAAGCAGACCATGGTAAACTGCAGGAGCAAATTCAATTTTCCTATTCCTTTCTTTCCATCTTATAAGAGCAGATTTTCATTGTTTTATTGTCTGGCATGGATCTCTGTCTTCACACAGAGTTCTCTGATATGAAAATTAGCTCCGTGCACAAAAGGAGAGATTCAGACTAAGAAAAGTGCCTCCCATATGGCAGGGTAGTGCAAACTGTTAAGGAAAAATGAGGAATATTATTATCTTTATCAGAAAATGACACAAAAAATATCTCAAATTCCCAACATCAATTAACCTGTTTACTCGATGTCATTAGCAATTATAATTTACTAAGCAATTTTCATTATTAATTTGGAACATTTTTTATTTACCCCTTTGGAAATCAGTTTTGCATTGATGTCTCTTTGTCCCATGGAGACCAGGAGATGCTAGTTACAATAACATTATTTTAAAGTTATCTCTAAACATAATTATTTTTTATAAAACTATATATATTTTTTCTCTTCTAAATTGACACAAAATTGCTGTCACAAAAAGAAAAAAAAAACAAATTTCTCATCCCAAATGATTTCAACACTAAAACAAAGTCATGTAAGAAAATGGTGATAATGATTTAATATTAGTATTTAGGTTGACTCTAGCCTCCAATCATGTTTGTAATTATATCTAACTTTTAAAATTCTGGGATCTATTATTGTTCTTCCGGTTGCAGTTTACCCTTAGATTCCTTTTTGCTAAAATCTGAAGTAAAGACAAAGAAGTCTCAGACATGAATCAGATGATAGCACTTCAATGTCAGTGTATTAATATCTCACACTTCATCAAAGGAACTGCCTACGGCCTAAACTGGAAGTCCCACATCCAGAGGCAATGCTTTCACCCAGTACCGCATAGGTATAGTAAGGACCCCGATGACTGTCTGAAGAGAAATGTGATTTATTTTATAAATACTCTGCTGAATTATAAATCTAGCCATGTTATAAATGCATGCTAAAAGAAATTCTAACTTTGGAAACTGCTCTTAATATTTAGGGAACAGGAAGGATATTCCCTGATATGTTAGGAATAGTGAAGAGTGATTTGTTTTGGATTAAGTAGGCCTCAAGCGGGGAACTGAATGGGAAGGGGAGCAGGTGAAACTCAAACCAGTGTCTTGAAAGAGAAGGATTAACCGATAGAACCATCACCAAGGGTCCATAATTTTTTGTAAAGCATTTCAAGTGTCTCAGTGAATGTGCATTTTGTAAATAAAAGTTTCACTTCATTTCAGTTTTGTACTGTTTGATATGTTTGTCTTCTCCCGTGTGATTTGATGGGTACAAGGGTTATCAACTGCAGATATGCTCAGCTCATTGCAGGAAGTACTAGAACAATAAATGCTTTGTTGATTGACCTAGTACACTCTGCTTCTCTTGGCTAGTATCTGATAATTCCATGTATCTCATTTCAGATATCTCTTTCAATGAGAATATGTCTCTAATCAACTTATGAGTTGGATTGCAAATTTCAGTGAGTATGGCAATTACAGAAGTTGTTATGCTACATTATAAATGCCTTTGCTTGCTTGGAATGATTTAAACTTCATTTTCATCATTAAGAATACTATGATTTTGAAGGCAAGATACATATCTCCTTCTCATTCAATTTATGCAATGCTAATTTGAAAATACCGAGGTTTATCCTTCAGTCCTTCCTTTCAGTCTCTCTCTCTCTCTCTCTCTCTCACACACACACACACACATACTCAAATTATAACTTGTGTTATAAAGCAAAAGCATGCAACTATATATAAATAACACATATAATATGAATGAATGAAAGAGTGGACAAATATATTTCTGTTCCTTAGGTAAAACTATAGGTGTCAATAGCTTTGACAACTTATATTCACATAGTTCATGTATGATCCAAATGAGCATCTTTCTCTTCAAAATCCATCATGCCCAATGCTTAGTGATGTCAAGAACTTAAAAAAAAATCTAACCTTTTCATCTGAGTGCACATTTTTAGGAGATATATTTTATTAGGAGACATGAACCTCCCAAGGTGAGGAAAAAAAAGATTCCTAATCATGATAGAGTACACAGCATGATTTCATTTTCCTGGTTCTCTTTACCCTTCCAAATTCCACAGAGTGACACTGAATTTTGAGTGAAGCACTCTGAAATAGAAATTTCTTCATCTTCCAAAGTGGCTGCAAGTAAACCTGTGTGGCTGTTGTTTTTAGCCACAAACAAATCTGTACACGTGTTTTTTGAAGAACACACACTTTAAAGTTGTATTTTAAAGCAAAAGTCATTAAATTGCCCCTGTTAGGATGTCATGCACACAACAAAGAGATCCACTGATTTCTCAGCAACTGAGTAGAGAGTGGCTTAGGAACTTCGTTCTTTACAGGATTTATGAACCCTGACTTCCCACCAAAATGCATTTTACTCTTTAATTTACTTATCCAACAATTATTCATAAAGAATACTTACAGAAGCACTGGGTAGAGTATTTATTGTAGGTTTATCTGCACAAAGACACATTGCTCTCATAGATCAGGTTCCCACAGGAAAGTGAGAATTCCAAATATACACAAGAGAGGCTAGAAAAGATGAAGAACTATTAAAACAACAGTAAAAAATATAATAATGCCTTATTTATTTTGAAATTTACTGTGTTTTAAACATTTAGCCATTTGTTAACAGCCTAACAAGAATGGATTATTTTAACTAATTTTATTTGAAGAAGACAATTTAATTTAGAAGGGACAATTAAAGCAAGTCAGCAAATACAAGACTAGACTTTATTAAATTAAACTCAATTAAATTTTGTTGTAGGAACTATTCTGTCAGATATGAAAGAATTCTCATCAGATTTAATGTGAGATATATGCATAATTTTTTACATATTGATAAAAGAGGTAGATTGATTATATATAAGTCTTTAAAATTTGGCATGGTAAATCAAACATGACACAAAATCATGTACACTTAATTATCCTTCAGACTCTGTTTACGATTGGTTCCAGCATTTCCTATCAATTCATATATCTGTGGATGTTCAAGTTGCTGTGATGTCAGCATGTTGGACTAAAATTTTATTCCTGGCTCTTCCTTCGCAATAAGATAAGATTCCTAATTGTAGGCACATTTAAGGTAAATAAATATAAGCAGGGTTTTTTGAACGCAAAAAGAGGAAACATGAGTGCGTACTATCAGTCATAGGCAAATGCCTATCAATGGTGAACTGGAAAATTACTCAAAAGGAGAGAAGCAGCAGTGAGCTGAGAGCGAGCCTGTGTGGCACCTATACGCATCCTCCAGTGAAACAGAGAGAGCTCCCTGGTTTTAGACTTCTTTTTTTTTTTCAATGAAGTAGGATGTGATTCCTCTGAGGACATAAACGCATGTCGGAGTTTTATGATACCTCCACAAGTTCCACAGGAAGCTTAGCAGTTTTATTTTTATGGTATTCTTTGCCTTCAATTGTTGTACTACTTACATAACTCCTTGGGAAGAGAGCACTTTGACAGATGGGGATGGCATTACATAGTGGTTTTACAGACACTTCCAGCTTACACAGGCCTAAATGAGGTACCTAATCACACTACCTTGTATCTCCCAATAGAGATTCCAATCCCTTATTCTTAAATAGACTTCCGAAGGATGATAAGCCATCTTCTAGAGCTACTTCCTATTGATCAGAGTTGCTGGCCCTCCATATCCAAGGTATGGAAATCTCTGTCTACCTCACCTAACAGAATTGCCTCTTGAGATAGAAGATTTTCACTTGTTCCTGCCAGTGTCTGTAGCCCCTGCATGGTTAGCATCACTTGGAGAATCTACCAAACTCTGAAAGAAAGAAAATTGTCAATCAGGATGAACATACTTGGAAAAGAAAATTGTATGTGGTTTCTCTCTCACAAAAGGAAGAATATATTTTGTCATTTTCCATGCAGTGGGATCTGATAGATGGTCCTTGATCAGATTATAAACTCACTAAGTTTTTATATATAGTTTGCAATGCCTTTTTAAGTAAATGTATTGCAGCTATTATAAATGGGTAGATTTGATTAGTTATTTCACAAGTTGTACCTTGCTCTATCAGTATACATTCTAGAGTTTGGCTGTTCTTGTCTACTTTAGTTAGAACATTCACAGACTTGAGTATTTGTTTTAACATCTGTCGTCTGGGCTAAGTGAAACAGATTTTTAAAAGTGGCTCCATGAGGTGTAAAAGGATTTTATTTTCTGCTGTGGTGGAAAAACTCATTATGGAGTCCTGCCAATTGCAGCTTCTTGAGAAAATGAGAACAGGTAGGCAAAACCTGCCTGCCTTAAATATGACAGACTTGATATGAAAAAGCAACAATTTCATCTATCTTTTTCTGTTTATTTATTAACAATTATTTGCTCTTCTAAATTGGCTCATAAGAGTAGAAAGTCTTATCTTCTGTGGACACCTGTGAAGACTCAAGTGATAAGTTTAATTCTTTGCAAAGATTTCCTATTATTTACCAGCAGAAAAAGGCCTCAATGCTGCTGGTAAGGCCTCTTCTATTTGAGCTAAATTAGTGGCAGGGAATCCTTCTTTGCAAAGTTTCATTCCTTGCTTATGAAACTGCTGCTATCAGTAAACCACTTGCCATCTAAATTTTCCAAAAGTTTATCTCATTGTTCAGGCTGACTGAAATATACCTGCTCTAAGGATTTTACACAACAGTAAATTCCATCATACCTGCCAATGATAAGAGTGCAATTCAGTTGATGCTTGACATATATGGAGTGTTACTTCAGGTAAATCTAAGAGGTTGGTATTTTGTAATGTGTTCTCTTGTTTCCTACTGATGTCCTTTAATTTCTAGAACTTCTTGTACATGGTACAGATATTAAAATTCTGGTGGCTAAAGTCAATGTGGTAGTACCCTCAATTAGAAGTACTGCAGAAGTAAATATTTAGAAAACGGATATCTGTGAAAGTAGAGCCAATATGAGTGAGCATACCTAGAATCACTCCCTATGGCTCTTCTGGAAAATAGTCAACAATCTGCATAAGTTTGAAATTCTTAGTGTTGAAAAAAAAAATATGTTAACAGATCTTTCATTCTTGGAAAAGCTTCCTGTTGCTCTCCGGTCCAAAACATCTTTTCTGTATTGGGATACTTTGTAGACTCATTAAAATTTCAATCTCAACTCAAATCCAAATTCATGCTTAATGTAACTACTGCCCATTGAGTTTGCTATCTGTACTGCTTTCAACTTTAGAGTCATCTGTCTTTCTCGGCCTTGTCTCTAGTAGCAGATGCTAAAAATGGTATTTCTGCCACCTGGTTGCTACATATCTGGGTTCCATGATCAGTTTTTTTTTTTAATGTACCCATAAGGGTAAGTCCATAGTTACAGATGTAGATGATCCTGACCCATAACTGAAACATGTCTCTGTTATTTGGGAAGATAACAGGAGATATGCCTATGAACCCAGTTATGCTTAAGCATGTAACTTCACTTCCTTCTGTCAATGGGATCTGGCATTTCAAGAGCTCCATTTTGCACCAAAAAAAAGTCTAGTTCCCCATCACAGATTGTTTTGAAGCTCCCTGCAAGTTTATCCACACTGAGATCTTCTCTCCGATATCAGACACTTGGCAGGTAATAGGATCTTCTGGGTGCTCTGGATTTAATATTCTACTTTATCTGGGAAAAACCTCCAAAAAACCATTTAAGCATTTAGCAATCCAACTTCTTTCAAAATAAGCCAGTGGCTCTTTTCCCCAAGATATAAGGTGATTTCATGATAGTTAGCTTTGGTTTTGGATGTTGCTTCAAAACTGTGTGACCTCTGAATATATAAGGGAAAAAAACTCTAAAAAAAAAAAATCTTTAAATATCCTAGTGGAGAAGTCACACATTCTCCCAACAACTATTGCTATACAAAGCCAGTTCTATGTAAGTCTACTGTAGGTTAGTGCAGGAGCTGCAACACACTGAGATGATAATGTTGTGTCTAGTTGGCTGTCCCATGGAAGGTCCAAGAAAGTGAGGAATCAGTATACTGGGTGTGTCTGAGAGTGTTTCCATGTGGAATTATTTTCTATTTTAGACCCAGTGAAACAAACAGCCTCCACAAAACTTATTTTGATTTTTTCCAATCTATTGAGGAAGAGAATAGAGGTTTGGGGTGGGGGGGTGCTGAGTTGAAGCAGAATTTTCCCTAATGGAGAATTTCCCCCTATACCCAACCTTCTTCCAATTAAGACAGCATTTGTCCCAGATTTTCAGATTCCTGCTAGAATTTTTACAGCTTAATCCACTGGTATGCAATTTGCCAGCTATACATCTTAAGATAACATGAATGCATTTTATATTTATTTGTGGTTCTGTTTCTCTAGAAAATTCTTACCAATGCATTCAGGAACAGAAACAGAGCAGTGAGAAGCAGAGATAAACATTTTACAGAAACCTCATTATTTATTAAACAACCGGGGACATCCCACCTTGGGAAAGGCATGTATCTGAGAATTAACAGTGCTTGCCTAAAAATCCCTACAAATGGTGCTACAGACCAGCTTCAACTGTGGTGAATCATAAATTATGGGAAAATAGTCCAATAATTCATCATACTCACATTTAAAGAACCATTCATTTACATTATTTTTTTTCATCAGATTTGCTTAGGTTTAGTATTCCACCTTGTTTTCTGAAACTTCCAGTTGAGCCCTTTCTGTCTCAGTTCCTGCCAGGACACCCATTGAGGTTAGCAAAGGAATGAATCCCAAATCCCCATTTATGATAGGCTCGGGGGACCAAAATAAAGATTGATTTAGAGTCATGGACAAAGGAGGGGAACCAGAAAGAAAGAGTGTAAGTCCCCAATCTAGCTATTGGGAAGACAGATGTTCACCTGGTTACCACATAGAAAGAATGTGTCTGGTTTTGTTTGTTTTGTTTCATTTTGTTTTCCAGCATGTACGTGCTGGCAAGGAGTGTGAAGTGCAACTATTCAGGCTTATTTCTGATACAGGGCTGGATCCCCTCATTTCGTTCCTTTGGTTATGGAAACTCTAAATGCTCCCAAGAGTGAGATAGATTATTGAAAGTCTGAGTCCTTCAAGCTGAGTAGGGATTGAAATAGGGATTTTTTGGGGATGGCACAGTGCCAGCTTGCAGAAATGGTCTCCATTCATCTAGAATTCCACTGCTTAAAGAGTACAGGAAACAAATCTACCACACAGACTAGCAATAGCAAAATCGAAAATAAAGGACAATCACTTTAGAGGACCTAGAAAAAGCTACTATCCAAGCCAGGTGGAGGTTTCATTAAACTGAGAAAGGAATAATAAAAATTAGGTGGATATTAAGGCCTGGCCTGCTGAATATGAGGCCCAGACCTATCTATCCCTTCACATAGAGCTCTAAATGACACATCCTAAGGGAAGTATGACCCTCATGATAGGTAAGTCACCCTGTTGACTACCATGTGACTGTGAGAAGAGTTGGCCTGAATAGAGGTTAGTATGGAGCAGATGGCTTCTCTGAAAGTGTATTCATGGTTCTGTTTGCAACATCTCTAACCCTAGGTCATTCCCTTGACAGTGATGGCTACATGGAAGCTAGCTAGAATGAAGGTGTTTGTTTGTTTGTTTGTTTGTTTTCACCTTAGGGAGGGCCAGGAATGTCTGTAGCTCTACTTAGGAGTCCTTTTGTCCCAGGACAGTTCTGTTTCAAGAGTCACAGCTCATGTCATATTTTAAATTTGATGTCTGTCATGAGAGCTGATTCTCTAATTCCTTAAGCTTCCCACAGCAGAACGGATGTTATTTGGGTGTCGATTGACCTTGTTGGATTTCCTCAATGACATAACATCATGTAAAGCAGCTATTGAGTAATCTGCCATGCATCCTTATATTGTTCTTACTGCCTACTTCCTCACCAAAGAACAGAAGAGAAATTGCAGCAGAGATGGAAACCAAAAGACTAAGCAAATGAAAAAACCATGAATAAAAAATAAGACAAAATTTTTTTTCATACAGAAGAATCAACTAACGTGAAGATGTCACAAAAACTACTCACACATGTTAGGAAACAAAACCAATGAAAACAACCAAGTATACTAAAGCAAACAAAAAAGAGGGAAAATATTGTAACAAGCACTAAAATTCCTGAATCACTGTCAACATTTAACACACATATAATTGAATTCTCAAAAAAAAAAAGTATTTTATGACACAATGGATAAAGATTTCCCAAAATTATAATTAACAAGTAAATCACAGATCCAAGAAGCTGAGGAAGCCAATAGGAATAAATGACCCTTCAAAAAAAAATCTTCTAGCAAGAAAATCCAAAGAAATAATCTTTAAAGAAATCAAGAAAAGAGACAATAGAAGGAAGAAAATTGTGAGAACTGCAGCATGCAGCAGGCTTTTGTTTTTAGACTATGTCATAGTACAACGGAATGATATCAACAGACTTTGAAAACAGGAACAATAGCTCTGCCAAACCACAACCAACAACTCTATAACCATGAATATACAAATAGCTTGATGAGTTGGAAAAAAAACTTTTTGAAGTTACACTCTTCAAGAATAAACTATGAGTGAATTCAAATTATTGCATTGATTTTACTTCACTAGATTTTAAAACACAAAGATTTACTAGAAACAATGAGGGATGTTTTGTAATGAACAACAACAAAAAAAACAAGGGCCCAGCATGATAGCCTAGTGGCTAAAGTCCTAATTTAGCACCAAGATCCCATATGAGCACCGGTTTGTGTCCCAGAGTCTCCACTTCCCATCAAGCTCCCTGCTTGTGGCTGGAAAATCAGCTGAGGATGGCCCACAGTCTTGGGACCCGGTACCTGCCTTGATGACCCAGAAGAAGCTCTTGGCTCCTGGCTTCACATCAGCTCAGTACCAGCTATTGTGGCCTCTTGGGGAATAAATCAGCCAACAGAAGATCTTCCTATCAGACTCTCCTCCTTTCTGTATATCTGACTTTCCAATGAAAGTAAATAAATCTTTAAAAAACAAAGAATGTTACCATGAAGATATAAACATGATAAAAAATATATATTTTTGTTATGAATTATTAAAAAATGGTTATAAATATCTAAAGCATTTCATATTGCTTATACTTATGATGATCCTGATGACCTCATTTTGTTACTATTTTTCTTCTTGAATTTCCATTATATTCTTGCATGTCACACTGCAATAGACTACATACAAACAATAATTTGAGAGAAACAAGATGGTGATACAGGGTAAGGACAGGTTTAAACAGAGAATCATGAACCAGGGTGAAGCAGAGAAGCAGTGATGCCAAGCAAGAAGAGAGAACAGGCTGAAAACAGAGGGCCACCTGGAGACCCATGGCCGTGGTGAAGCTGCAGACAGCAGAGCAGCGCTGTAGTGATTGAGTACTCCAGTGACAGTCAGCAATCTGGGACCAAAGTTCCATCAGCAGCCAGGTGGAAAGGGATGCTCACGAGAGCTCAATAGGTTAGCCCAGGCATAGAACTAACTGTCCTGCTGATTTGCAGAAGCAGAATAGCAGAGCCTAAGAGTTGGCTGTGAGAACAGGGTAGATTTCACAACTCAGACCTCACCAATGCCACAATGGAGCACCATTGTGTGTACTGGGGCAAAGGCTGTGGTGCTGCACATGCGCTTAGCCAGGAGCCAGCTCATTTCTGGCTGGACACATTGCAATGGTCCCACAGGGAAAACAGTATTGATTTGACATCCGACAGGTTCCACCAAAGAAAGATCTGTGTGGCTCCCAGAACTAATGACCAGCAGGCGCAGATCGGCACCAGTGCCACATCAGGTGCCATTTTGTGTGCTGACGAAAAGGCTGTGAGGCTGAAGGAACAACAGCAAGCTTTCAGGCATTGATTAGGGAGAGAATTGACTTCCAGCTCAATGGATTGCACTGGCCTCACAAGGAAAATAGTACCAAGCTAGCATCCTACAGAGTCTGTCCAAAATAGATCCAGGTGGCCTCCAAATCTAATGACCAGTAGCAAGACCAGCACTGCTGACAACGCAGAGATTTAAAAGCTGGTGTCTCCCTAATCCCAGGCACTGCTCATATTATGAGCTGGCGAAAGGCTATCCAGGCATTGTTGCACAGGATCACAGGGTCCAGGTGGTGAGCCAGGAGCTGGGACTGTGGAGACCCGGGTGGAATGATCAAGAGCAAAAGAAGAGGCAGAGACAGAGTGAATATTACTGATGCCTCCCCTTCTCTCCCCCCAAAAAAGGACAAAAGCCTTTGTCAACTTCAGAGTTAACTGAAGAATCTATTCAGTAAATGGGGAATAAATAATTTTTAAAAACGATATAAAGCTTAACAACAAGAAGAAGCACATAAAGGAGTTCAAAGAATTTGCACAAAATGTGATACAGAAAATAGTAACACTGAAGAAAAATCAAGCCAAATTATTATAAATGAAGGGCACAATGGAGCAAATTAAAAATTTTGTGGCTAGTCTAAAGAAAAGCATGAGTGAGGTAGGAGAAAAGCTCAGAATTGGAACATATTTCCTCCAACAATGGGGGGAATATCAACAAGCTGGACAGGGAGGTGAGTCAAACTAAGAAAAGCACTCAAGAATTAAGCGACACTATTAAAGGCAGAATCGAAGAGTTATGGGAGTTCCAGAAGGTACAGGAAGAGAAACTGCATTTGAAATATATATTCAATGAAATAGTAAAGAAAAACTTCCCTAATTCAGAGAAAGAAGTGGGAAACAAAATAAAGGCAAGATACAGAATTCCAAATAGAGTGGATCAAAAGTGATTTTCACCACAACACATGATAATAAAGCTTTCTTCAATTGAACACAGGGAAAAGATCTTAAACGTGCATGTGGCTGAGGCATCCATGGGCGGCCGACTTTTGGGGGTTCTGGAGGTGTGGGCTTACAGGAGGCTAAGGGGAAAACAATAGCACGGGTGTGCAGGGACCCAGGGCTCATGTCTAGGCAGTGGAGTGAGCACAGGAATTTCCCCATCTGCTATTTACAGTCAGAGTGGGGGGAGGGATGGGGAGAAGCCCAGATTAGCATGCTGGACTGGTGTGCTGGTGGACCTGTCATGTAAAATGGATATTATGAAAAAGCTATGTTGATATAAAAATTTAACCGCAAAATATACGTTCACTAATATACTATAAAATAGTTAAACAGGACTTTGAGGCACTAGCAACAAACACATTAGTTGGATAAAAGCCTCTAGCAAGGCAATATCAATTTTACTAAAATTGAAGCAACAAACATTGATTTCATGCTAAAGTTTATGAAGTTACATATGGTTTCCAAAGATTTATAGGGGAGGTGCTGGAGAAGAATTAGCAATTCCAAATGCATAATTCCATAAAAGGATGGAAAAAGCCATGCTGAAAAATGAAACTGTAGCATCAGACCATTCACATTAATTTGCCACCAAAAGAAAAAAAAAAAAGGAAAAGAAAACACTTTTTCATGTTTTGTTCAGTCCCAGCTTCTGTCAGTTTCTAGTTGCATTAGCACCCTGGGAGGCAGCAAGTGATGGCTCATGTGGTTGGTTCTTTCACAGCCAGACGGGGCCCTGTACCTAGTGGTATTGGTCTTAAGCCTTGTCCAGTCATAGTCCTAATGCACATATGAGGAGTAAGCCAGCAGAAGCGAAAATTCTTTAACCCTCTGTCAATCTTCCAAATAAATTAAATTTTAAATTTAAATAGATAGCATGGTATTCATTGCATTGTACTCATATTCATATGAGTGTTTCTAGCAAAACTGATAAACACTGACTCAGATCTACTAAATAATCTTTGGAAACTGGACACCAGAAATATAAACATTGTATGAGGCCATGATAATTTTCAATACAATAAAAATGAAGAACTCGTAGTATCAAAGATTTTAAAAGTCTATCGCTTGTTCATTGTCCTCATGTGATAGCAAATATATGTCATTTAAGCTTCTCTGTGTCAAAAAGTTCACTAATAAATTTCCCTCTTGAATGTTGAACCCAGGTTAAACTTTAATATCCTTTTAAACATTGTACATGCCATCCCTTACAAATTTCTTACACTAATAGAAGGTTACATGTCTACGCATATTGAGAAATTTTCAAAAAAAATTACAGAATTTGATTAAATAATATTTCTATTATGTATTTAGATTCTCTTGGAAAGGAGTGTAAGTATGAAACCCCTTATTGCTTTTTGTACTGAAAGATATAAGTAAACTTTAAATTTGTGTTTTCTTTTTCGGAGTCAAGTAATATTTACATCTAGCCATACATGTTTAAGACTTAACTAATTACCTACAAATTAAGTCTGTGAAGAAGTAGAGGTAATATAAATTATGTGAGTATCAGTGACAAAATGTGGTCAGTCTGTGTCTTGATTATAATTTGATTCCTATTCTTCAGCAAGCATGAGGTCTTTCTGTTTTATTTGTTGTTAAAATCCTTTTTGTTTCTGTAAGCTTAGTTGAATAAATATGTTTTCTTATAAAGCTTCATATGCAAAAGGAAAATTTTTGTATTTTTCAATATTCTCATATGCAAGGGAAAAGATCTTCAGATTTAAATAGAGCTAGATATTTATTTGCTATAGAAATACACAATATATTCCATGAACAGCATTTGTTTTTCATCATTTGAGGAGACATGACTTTAAAAGTAAATCATATTAGAATGAAATGATAGAATTCACAATAGGCCATTACCCATGATAGCTTCGGCTGACTTCTCTGAGCCAAGTCAAAGTCAATCACAACTTGAATTACTTGTTACCGTCTATACTCACACTAAGAAGAAGAATCATATAGGTGAGTTTCTGTTGTAATAGCTTAATTTAGATTTAAAGAGCATTATTTTATAAATATAACTAAAGAAAGTTACATTCACACTAGTGATTATTAGAAAAATAACATTCCTCAGAAAGTTTAAATGGCTCAGAAACACCTTATTGAAATAACTTAAAAACCAACATCGCATTTCTGCCTATCAAAATTATGGACAATAATTTCCACTTGATCTTATATTTCATATTTGACATCAAGCTCTTAACTTTTGTTTCTGAAACCAAGGTTTATTTGTATATAGAAGTTATTAGTTTGTATTTTTATTTTTATTTCCACCATTCCAGGATATTTTGGTTCACTTCTTGCAGCTAATACAATAAAAATAATAATTATTGACTGTGAAATACTTTAGAGTAGGGAAATAGAAAAATACATATTCAAGTGTTACAGAAATAGTCCTTGCCTCTACTACATTTCCACTAAGTCAGAGATATTATCACATACCGATATTGCACAGGAGAATATTATCCTATCATCCTGTAATAGTACTATGCCTTAGCACTGTTTATGAACACTGAGGAAGATGTTAACATCTAAGTATCTTCCTCTATGTCTGTCTTTTGCTAGATTAATCCATTCTTAACCCTCAATTTTCCAAAATGCTTAATCACAAAAAAAGTTTTAAAGGGTGACCGTATTCATTTACTCTTGTTAAAAGTATAGATTAAGCAGAGAGAAACTTCCCTCGAGCTTACAATACTACTTAATACAGTATCTCATAGTTAGTCTCAAAATTTCCAATTTCATCACTGAGTCCCAAGGAAACAAGATTTTTTAAACACATTTTGACAAGAAGCTGCTGCAAGAGCACCCTTCTTTCAATGCGTATGTCGCTTCCATGTTTATAACTCTAAGTAACTAGGTAGCTAGTAAAAGGCAGCTAGGTAGGCAGGAGCCTTGACCCACGTCTGAGGGCAAAAGAAGCAAAAATGAGAACTTCCGTGTGATGGGAAGAAGAAGCGTATCTTGAAACCAAATAAGCATTAACATATCAAAAGTCTTGCATAGATCAATAACATCCTTAGGTGGAATCCAAGACTTCCTGAGAGTAGCTGAATGGAATGCCATCTATCCTTCACCAAGAGGACTATTAAGGAAGTTCTGGAATAAATCCCAAGCCTAGAAAGCCTTCCACCTGCCTGGCAATAATCCAAAAGTGTAATGGGGGAAGAGAAGCAGAGGACCCATTAGAAACTCCTTTATGATTGCAGATGGGGTTTTCAGTTCTTCCTGAAGAGCTTACCTGAGGAATCACCTGGTCTATAAGTAAACTTCACTAAATATTGTTTCAACATTCACTTGTCCCTCTGTGTCTGTGCCTTTACAGTTCACCCTAGATGAAGCAATGCTTTCTCCCTGTCAGGAGCAGCTATGCACTCCTGCTTCCCAACTGCTCTCTGACCTTCTATTTGACTTAGGAATAATTTTTTTTTTATTAAATACATTGCATTATGTGACAGTTTCATAGGCTCTGGGATTCCCCCAACCCCTCCCAATACCCTTCCCCCATGGTAGATTCCTCCACCTTGTTGCAGTATTATAGTTCAAATCCAATCAAGATTTTTTATTGCAAGCATATACCAAGCATAGCATCCAGCATTTCATTGTCCAGATAAATTCATCGGTTTCTTGGGGAGACCATCTCTGGTCTGAAGGCATAGCTGGCAGAATATCATCCTGATCAATTAAAAGCCCCAACATCAACAACAATTTACAGCATTATGGAATTAATTGACATGGTATTGAGTAATGAATATGTTTAAAAATGCAAGTTCTTAACCACATTCTGTGACTACTTCATTGATATTTCAATTTTAGTTTATACATAGAACCGGCTGCTATACACCTTAAAATGGCTTTAGGGTACTATTCAGCTGTCTTGTGTCTATTTTCATTTTAGTATTTAGCAGTTTATTGTGTTGAAATATAATTTTGCTGAACCTGGTTGTTTTTAGGGTAGTCTAAACTGGCTTATAACTCTAACAAGGCATAATTTTTTTTTTTTTTATTGGAAAGGTGGATATACAGAGAGGAGAGACAGAGAGGAAGATCTTCCGTCCGATGATTCACTCCCCAAGTGAGCGCAACGGCCGATACTATGCCAATCCGAAGCCAGGAGCCTCTTCCGGGTCTCCCACGCGGGTGCAGGTTCCCAAAGCTTTGGGCCGTCCTTGACCAAGGCACAAAATTTTAAACACATTTATACGGCCTCCATTTTCTGCATATTTGCTGTCACTTTTATTTCTGTTTCATCACAGATTACCTTCAATTGCTCAAGATTTCTTACAGTTCTTCCTTTATACTATTGCCAGGGATTACCGAATCAGAAGTTCTTATCTTTATGTAGAAAACAAGATCAGATATTGTTCAGAGAATACCATCAGGTGAGGGAAAGTTTAATGAAGAGATTATAGCTAGCGAACTAGTCAGCTGTCAAAGAGCAGGAGTCTACTTTGCATTTATGCTGGAGATTTTATAGAAATGGCTCCACCACTACCACCACTACTTCTTCTTCTTCTTCGATAATCTTTACACGGTTGATGAGGGCACAAAGGGTTAATCAGGGCTACAGGAAAATGGGTAAAATCACTATTTCCACGTTATTATTATTTTTTCTAGATCTGGGGTAAGGGCAGAATAAAGGGAGAAGCCCTACCCAACCTCCCACCTATCCCCGCCCCCGATGTGGAGCATGCTCTGAGGGCACTGCTCAAGTGGTTTTGATAGTCCAACAGTTCTGAATTGCTGCCAATCTCACCACTCCAAACACCACAAAATCTCTCCAGAATCCACTAGCTGACACAATCCATCCCAGAGTCACCGTTAACCCAGATTTCCACTGCCACACATGGCTGGGGTAGATAGCGATTTGTTCTGTCCTCTGTCCTGTTGTGGTACCAAATGTACTCTTCAGGTTCCAACAGACCTCCATATCCTCCATGCACACCTGGAAACAGTGTCTAGTGCTCAGTATGAGCCTCTAAGAAGGCCTAGCTTTGTCACATGTACTCCTTGGTCAGATCATGGAACCTGCACTTCTCTTCATGGTTGGGGTTCTGAGATCAGCAGTTCTGTTAGAGGGATCCTCAAAGAAACTTCATGTTAAGGATCCCAGATCTGATTCCTATGTGTGCAAGCCAATACAGGGTCCAGCAAAGTCTGTCGCCACAATCAGCTTACTCGTATGTTGGTGGTTGCAACTGCTGAGTCAGTTCTGTTTCCAGACCTATCTTCCACACAAATCAATGGGTGCTGCAGTCCAGCCTGTTTCTGCCCACCACATACTCGACCCTCATGCAAACCAGTGAGAGCTGCAACCTAGTCGGGGTAACTCCCAATAACCCCCACCAGGCCAGGCCCCCTACCCTGGTTCCCATGCTTGGTAGCATGTACAACAGACTGGTCCAGTCTGCCCCACATCCCATTCAGCTCTCCTACATGCCAACCTAGTTGAAACTTACATTGAAACTTAGTTCAATCCAAATAGCCCCACTACCCAGCTAACACACGTGCTGGTGGGTGCTGTTCTGTCCAGCCACCCCTGCCCCAGTACTGGTTTTCATGCTCTTCTGTGGGACTGGTAACTCAAGAGGGACGTGCCCACTGTTTCCCTAATGGGCCCACTCCCAGATCATGCACTTTTCAGCTGGTTCTGCAGTTCCACTTGACAGAATTAGCCCCCAGGGCCAGCTTCTGCCAGCTGATGTCGCCCCAAAGCCCAGCCAATCCTTATCCACTCTGATTTGTGCTTGTACCCGTAGGAGCCATCAACCCAGCATGGCTTTTCCCTGATCTAGCTCACTTAAGGCCCACAGGTATTATAGCTCTTCCTAGTCTGCTCTACCCCCATCCCAATGCATGCCCTCCACTGGAACTGGTGTTTCAGAAGAGGGGCCCTCAACATTCCCCCTACCAGCTTTACCCCCTCCTTCCCTGGTTCCTACATCTGCTGGTTGGGCACTGTGGCTCCGTCTGATGTTATCTGCCTCACATCAGCTTTTGCCAGCGGGTGCTATGACCTGGCCTGAGCTGGCCCACCCCCTATTCCACTTACTTCTGCTCCTCCATCCTTTCAATTATGAGATATTGATAAGTGGAGAGCTTTCTGGCCATGGGATCCATGAAATTCCTCCTAGAATTTTATCAACACAACGTTATTGGACATAAACACCCCTACCTTGGTACAAAAGCAGGGCTGTGATTCACCTGACAAAATTATTCAACATAAGCAATACACTTGATATCAAAGTGCTGATCTGCTCCCCAAGAGTGCATCCACCCTTCCCTCTTCTAACCATTCAGAATGTTTGTTTCTTTTCTAACTCCTGCCACACCTGGGTTACTGTCTACTTTTTATTTCTTAAAACACTCTAAACACTATTATATATGGTTTTAAGCTTATTGGCTTTTCTCAGGGCCAGTTTTTGTTTGGTGTCCAGATCTCCACCCACATGTCACCAACTGCCAGAGCTGTTCTTGAACATCTAACTCTCCAACTGCTCTGTCTACTCCCCAGGAGTCTGCATGTGTCCCAGTGTTCTGCTTCCTTTATACCATTTATCTTAATTGTTAGTTGGCACATTTTGTTAGACAATTTATTTCAATATGTTTTGCAAGATAGAATGCAAATTCCTGAAACCTTGAATATTTTAACTTTGTCACTCATGATACATTAAATAATTCATGAAAAGGTTGAAGAAATTTGAATGTGACTACACAAAATCAATTTCTTTTATTTTTAATTTTTAACTATTTAAAATTGTTATTGATTTTTAAATCTTTTCTTTTTAAAAAAAAAAATTTAAAGTCAGTTACAGAGAGGTGAGACACAGAGAGGTAGAGATGTTCCTTTTTCTGGTTCACTCCTCAAATGTCTACAGTGGGAGAGCTGGCCTGATTCAAAACCAAAAGATTTGCCCTGGTCTCCCATAGGTGAAGGAGCCAAAGCACTTGAGCCGTTCTGTGCTGCAGTCTTAAACCATAAGCACGGAGCTAGAGCAGAAGTGGAGAAACCTGGAAAAACCAACACCCATATGGAATGCCAGCCCCACAAGTGCAGGTAGTCTTTGACTATTACACCCTGGCACTGGCTAGAAAAGCAATTATTGGGAAACAAAGACGCCTGATAACTATCAAGGGGACTCAAAGAAGGGTTCCAGTAAAGTCTGAGTTTGGGAATTTATATTGTGTTAGACAACCCATTAGTAGATCAGTTATTGTATAAAGTTTTAAATAATCAGATACCTGTTTTTGTTTGTTTCCTTGTCTTTCCAGAAGTGGTCACAGTAGCTAAGCAAAAAGTAGTATTATTGTGAAGACTTAATGGGTCATTTGAAAGGTAAATTTCCTGGCTATTTTTTTTAAGAATTATTTATTTTTATTACAAAGTGAGATACACAGAGAGGAGGAGAGACAGAGAGGAAGATCTTCTGTCCGATGATTCACTCCCCAAGTTGGCGCAATGGCCGATGCTATGCCGATCTGAAGCCAGGATCCAGGAACTTCTTCCAGGTCTCCCACACAGGTGCAGGGTCCCATAGCTTTGGGTCATCCTTGACTGTTTTCCCAGGCCACAAGCAGAGAGCTGGATAGGAAGTGGGGCCACTGGGATTAGAACCGATGCCCATATGGGATCCCGGGGCATTCAAGGTGAGGACTTTAGCCGGTAGGCCACGCCGCCGGGCCCAAATTTCCTGTTTAAATATGAAAGTGGGAAGGTCCATACAAGACTGGAAAGAGTGTCTGCTTATTCCTGAGGGTTGTCGTTGACCATACGTGACTTCATCATCAAAGGTTAGTGAGGAACCAGATTTCGTTTAGAGATAAACCTGCAGATTTCCCCTTACCTTGGTGATAAGCAGTGAGACCCACCACTTGCTGTTTGGACAATAGTTCTATTCCTTTCTCCCCAGCTTATTATTATCCCCTACCTTTACAGACCAATTAAAACTAAATTTCCATGACTGTGTATGCTCTGCTAACTGCAAAGTGATTCAGTCTGGGGTGGGTGATGGTGCTGTGATATTTGCTTTAAACCACCTCCTACAGTGCTAACATACCATATGGACACTAGTCCCAATAACTCCAGTTCCAATCCAACCCCCTGCTAATGTGTTTGGGAAAGCAGCTGAGAATGACTCAACTGTTTGGGTCTTCTGTACCAATGTGAGAGACTCAGAAGCTCACCGCTGCTATCTTTAGCTGGTCCCAGGCCCCATCATTTACACCATTTGGGTACTGAAGCAGGGAATGGAAGAACTCCTTCCCTCAATATGTAGCTCTGCCTTTCAAAATAAATAAAATAAATCTTTAAAAGTAAGAAAGCAGAATACAAATGGTAAAATATGGAACCTCATTGACAATAAAAAGATAGCTTGTTCCTCATTACATGGGAGGGAGTCTTTCCTAACTTGCTGTTAAGACTTCTAAGTCCTCAAAGTGCCTAACACATACTAGTCTATCAATTTAAAATATCTTTCTGAATACATTGTGATTTTCCCTAGATAGGTAGTTAATTAAATATATAGTAATATATACTTACCCATACAATGCTGTTTGTAATTTGGGTGATGGAGAAAGAGATCAAAAGCAGAGAAAAGAATTTTTTTTCCCTTTTTAATTTATTCCCTAAATAACTTGGAAGTACAGGTCCCTCAAAGATGACACAGAGAGTCAAATATCAAATCCTGTTGTGAGAGATTCTGTGTAAGGGATAAGGAAACACCGGCTTCCTCAATTCATGGTCCTCTCTACTCACCTAAGGTTACCATCTGAGGGAGTTTATTTGGCGATATAATAAAGAGAATCCTTTTGTTAGCACTTTGTTATGCAATTTTATCTGTCCACAAAAAAGAGAAACATTCTTACCACCTACAGGTATCTTAAGGGTTGGGATTCCAACCTTTTTATTGAATTGCAAAAGTGCGCAGATAATGTTCCAGCCTCAGTGTCCATCCTGGGACATAACCTGTAGGTGTTTGTTAGATAAGAAGGTTTATTGAGTAAAAGCAATTAGCTACACCATCAGGAAATCAAATGGTTGTTCATTTAATCTTTATTGCATGTGAACTGCAAAAATATTTGAGATATGTTGAAAGCAAACTTACTTAGCTTTGTGATAAATTATTTCCCAAATTTCACATGGCTGAAGTATATAACATCACACTAAAAAATCCACAGAATAAGTGTTCTGTCACATTCATCTTGCATTTTTCCTGCCTCAGGATAGGAATCATAGTTTCCAAAGGATCCCTGATAAATTACTTGAATGACTAAAGTTTGAAAACCAATATTGGGTCCCAATGGCTTATTACTACTGGAGTGTCATTTCTGGGCCTTTCTAAATTCAGGGATAAGAAATGTGTATATTGATGCATACTCATTCAACTATATTTATTTGTGCTTGCATCTTTGTGTAGTTATAATATATATAAGGTCTACAGTCATAGGAATACATATCTGACCTCACTTAAACACCCCAAGATTCTTTTAGCATCTCTTTGTTCATTTACAATGCAATTTTTAATTATAATTTTAACATATGGCAATGGCAAATCTATCATTTCTTCTTAAAGATTAGTATTTTGGACATAATTATATGCATCATATTTATACAACTTCCATAATTCTTATTTTAAATAACTGAAAGAAAGATGACAAGCACGTAACATGTGTCAGTTTGTTCAATTGGAAATTTATTCATGATAATCAATTTGATTCTAAATCATCAATAATTATCTTTGGTTATAAGCTTTGTTAGGATTTTATAGTCAGGAGAAGGCAAGGAGTTAACCAGTTAAGTAAGAAATATATATATATATATATTTATTTATTTTAGGGAAGACATAGGATGAGGTGGTAGTTAAAATGTGGAGGTTGAGTCAGCCTGAACAGAAGAGGAAGCCTTTGAAGCCATGTTTAATGCTTTGTGAGCAGCAGTTAGAGTTCTTTCTAAAAACCTCTTAGTGCAAAATGTGCAAAACGCCACGTGGACTCTGACAAAGTGGATGGGGATTTGCATAAAAGTCCCTTGGTAAACTTCACAGTATATTATTGAGCAGTTTGGAATGTCCCATTCTCAGTGCTTCTCAGTTGCTCTGCTTATGATTGTAATCTCTACTAATGAACCTGGGAAAGCTGTGGAAGAGGGTCTAACTCTTGGGATGCTGCCATACATGTAAGAGACCTAGATTGAGTTCCAAACTCCTGGCTTTGGCATGGCTTTGGCCTGGCCATCAAAACCATTTGGAGAATGAGTAACCAGATAGAAAATTTGTCTCACCCAGCACTCACTCTCCCTTTCAAGTAAGAGAAACAAATCTTGTGGGGAAAAATACAACATATGGAAAAAAAAACTAAGATGGAAATTAATATAGGGTGTGCTAGGATATTTATTTTTACAATGAGTGTGAAGAAGAAGCATTAGTTTTTAGCAAGCCAAAGTTATTGCTACAGACATTACAAAAGAAAAAAAGCCATGCTTCTAATGATAAAATAGAGGCAAAATGATTTAGGCAAAATAAAAATCTCAAAAAAGAAAAGTTCTATGAGATGAACTAATGATTATTGCTTTTTTCTATGCAGCATTTTCCATATCTGGAACAAGTTATGGTTTTATTGACTGAAGGAGACAGAATCCATGAGAAGATAAAGAATGAGCAGAAATACTTCAGTGTTACAGGGCTGGTTTTATGCAGAGGCAACTAGACGTTATTCATTTCTTAGAAACAAATCATCCAGAAACTTAGTTTTACATTTAGACTTAGAGCAACATCATTTTATTGTCTCTTTTATGCTTTGTGTGTCAAGAATTCTGGGGAATCTCAGCTTGAAAATTGTGGGCCAGCCTTCTTCTGTTGTTTGTAATCACATTGTTGCAACGGAGTCCATGTCCTGATATCAATGACAATTTAAGAGACTGAACACAATAGTGAGCAATGAGAAATGAAGTTTTGTTTAAGTTAAGAAAGGAGAAATTTCCCCAACAAAAAGGAAGTTTGGCAGAAGAGACCAAAATGCTCCGGCTCATATTCTAAGGGTGTTTGTATGTCTCTAGCACATTATCTCCAAGTGTGGGGATTACACATTAGGTACAGTGAAAGCAGGGAGAGCATTAATGGAGTCCTTAAATCTTGTTGGCCAGCAAATACGTGCACTTCCATCTTGTTTTGTTTAGTGCATGTGTGCTGGTAAGAAGCAGAAAGCGTGCATGCTGCCAAGGATCTCAGTGATGGTATTGGTGTGGTCTGCTTTTAGTCGCAGGCTCAGTCAATATGTGACTAGAGCTTGAACAATGGAGGGATGGAGCACTTAGTCTCCCTCCTCTTGGCTTTCTTCTTCTCCCTATTTGGTCCCAAAGCTTCTCTATAGAATTGCTATCATAGAATAGTTTGAATTTTCTTACCACACAGTGACCTCAGGGCAAGGGTTTACAAGGCTACTAAAGAGTATAGAAGTCGAACTGTACCCAATAAGGAGGCAGAAATTGAATTGATTTTCAAAAGATGTATTTATTTTTACTGCAATAGCAGATTTATAGTGAGAAGGAGAAAAATCTTCTATTCACCGGTTCACTCCCCAAATGGTTGAAACTGCCAGGCTGGAGCTGAGCCAATACAAAACCAGCAGCAAAGAACCCTCTCCATGTCTCACACATGGGTGCAGAGTCCCAAGGCATTAAGCCATACTGCTGCTTTCCCAGGCAGTAACCAAGAAGTTGTATGGGAAGTAGAGCAGCCAGGATACAAACTGGCACCCATATGGAATCCTAGAGCTTATAGGCGCAGGATAAGTCAATTGGGCTTTTGCACCAGGCCATGAATTTACTTTTGTGATCCAGGCTTACTTCCATCATGTTTCATTGGTTGAAACCAAAGCCTTTCCATCGCCAAAAGAGGCAGAGGAGTGGAAGAGTGACATGGATCTCAACTTTCAATGATAAGAATGTCAAACATTTCAATATAAATTTTTAAGATGTTATTCCAACAATAAGGACCCAATTGATATACATTTCTCTTGGGAGGGGTCCTCCCATTTCTGTCATTGCTTTGTTCCTGAAGAACTCTGTATACCCTTGAGATTTTAACTGCACATGGAGAAAGTTATTTACCTTGCTTCCTACCCAAAACATGCTGACCTGAACAATGAGTGATCGCGATACTTGTATGTCTTTAAATAAAAAATCACCGGTGGGATCTGTGTTCTTCAGATGTTCACAACAGTTTTTTTGTTGTTGCTGTTGTTGCTGTTGTTGTTTTTCCAAAAAACAATTACCTTTGGCCTAAGGGAAGACTGCTTAAAGAATGTGCTTGTACATATATGTGTATCTGGAAGTGTCTAAATTTCAACATCTTTCACCTTCTTAGTCTGAAAGAAGATTCTTGTAAATGACTACTTGGCTTGTTTAGAGCTTAAAACACATTCCCCATAAAGAAGACGTCATTCTATAAATGGTAACACATGTAAGCTATTATTTCTTGATATAATTCAGTCTATCTCTAATAGCTGACCACGTATTTGGGGAGTGAAAAGTCCTATGGCATGAAGAAAAAATAAATGAGTAAGTATGCTCATTACCCTATACCTTTGACAGTCTTGGGACTGGCCATTGCAATCTAACTCTATACTTGTACAACTCATATTGATAACTTGGGCCAGGACTAGAATGATGAAAATAACTTTCAGCACAATGTTTAAGAGGGTACCAAAAACCTTAGTCAGAAAATAAAGGTCTATATATACTAAAGCAATTTTTTCTTTTAAATTATTTTTATAGGTGTACAAGTTTCATGCAATGCAATAATTGGCTTTTGAAATAAGATTAGTGAGCTAATGGGTAGTTGCTATCTACCCATTACCCAGAAATCATATTTACTGAGGTAGCCCCCACCTGCATGAATGCATTTGTTTTCTTTTTTTTATTGCATTTAATTTTATAACAATGTTTCATAGGCTCTGATGTTCCCCGTTCCCCTCCTCTTGCCCTCCCCCCTTTAGAGAATAATTTTTTCCGAAGTTCAGACTCCTACATGTTTCCAATGTTCTTTCTGAACACACCTAGTAATGGCTGATTCAATAAGTAATATTTAAATATATTTTGCTTTCTTGTGGATATCTTATTGATTGATACTATCAGGATATTAAAGTGAAGTATGTGCTTCATGGCACTAACAGAGCTTGTTGTCCTCTGAGCCAAAAAAGTGGATAAGATATTTTGCGGTTTAAGTATCAAGAAAGTCAGCCTTTCCTCTGACTCTATACCTGGCTGAATAGTTTAATTTTGCAGGCTTGTTGTACCTCCCAGCTGCTATCTGTGAATTCACGTATTTTTTAATAACTAGAAACTTCATGTGTGTCATGAGTGAGTTGTTGCTTTGTTTTCACACCATTGATCATGACAAAGGCGGCAGCAATACCTTTGACATGAGAAACAAAGGAAATGACATGTCATGAGTCACAGCTGTGGATGATTATTTATAAAGAAGAGTCTGTGCATATTTGGGTAAAGTCTTTGCACAACATGTATTTCTACTGTGGAACCACAGAGTTAAAGAAGGATGATTTGCTGGATAGAAATCCACGTTGATGTTACTTATGTAGACAATGTCATGATTGAAGGTTTACTGTACATTTTGTCATTATAAAACTAATGTTTCCTCTATAAGTAATGGCAAGAAATCTCATGAAATGCTGTCTGGTAAACAAAAACGAGAGGTCTTATATTTTTCTATTACTAAAGATTTCTTATCCTCAGTTCTACATTAATATTAGTGAAATAATATCCTTACAAGTTCTTGTTTTTAAAATTGTCAGAGCTACACTCATTTTTATTCATATTATTACATTTATATTAGATTGTAAAATAACCAACCTAGAGAAGAGGGGTAATATAAGTTTTAAACTAAAATGACTTATATTACATGTCAAGTGATTATTTTCAGTGTGCAAAAATCAAATTCTTTCTGCTATGTAGCAGGATGGAATTTTATGGTAATAGAGGACCTTTTCAAACAACTCTTAACTGTGGTTTCAAAAATTAGATGGCTCTCTACCTCTGAACAGTGCGTGTGTTAGTGGTTCACGGATGGCTACACCCAACGTTCTCTTTTGTTGCTCCTCTGATCCTCTCACATCCCTTCTCATTTTATCTGGAATCCAGCTGTGTGTGGTGCTTATAAGACCTGGGGATGCTATAACTCTGACAAGTTGAAATATGTGGGGCACCAACCAGAACATCACACATCATTTGATTACATTATTTCCCACCCTAATCCAGTGGCAGGAGGCAAAACTCACCATCCATTCTTACATGCTAGAAACAGCAGATGCGGAAACAAGCAAATATGCCTGCTCTTGGAAAACACAGAACAATTTATCATGAGAGAGAAAAGGCCGTATTGGGCAAATACAGGTACTGAATTTCCAGAAAACAGAAACTTATTCAAGATTAAAGCTAACAATATTAAATAAGGAAGGCACTGATGCTTAGAAATGAGCAACAAAGAGGACTAGCGTCCAGATATTGAAGTCAGACATTCATAAGAAGAACATTTTATGAAAGTCATCTAAGTATACCTGAGTTACTACCAGCGTAACTAAAAGAGAATTGTAAGGGTGGCATCTTTTTAGCAAAAGAGCCCAGGGTGGTTTAAGTAATGCTGTCCAAGCATCCAACTTGGGACCAGCAACAATAAACCCATGCAATATCCTAAAACCGATGCAATCAGGACTCAGAATTTCATCCTGGGAACAATGATTTTTCTTTTAATCAAAGTACCCTTTGAATTAAGTGCAGGGTTCTAAGGTATGTGTATGTTTATGACAAAAGAAAGGAATAGTAACTTTACTTGATTACAGTGAAAATAGGTACCATAAGGTAGCCCATTTCATTGGGAATACTGTCTTGTCCTCAAGAATAAATTTAAAGGTTTTGGAAAAATAGATGATTCTGATGTAAATAAGAAAATGCTCAATGGATGAGACATTCCACTTTTTTCACTTATTGCAGATATTTTGGGGTTCCTGGATATTCTACAGAGAACATTAGAAGCAATGAAGCAAATGGGATTTCTTTACAAGAATCTCTATAGTTGTGAGAAAAAGAAAGATATTTCTTTAAAAATTCTTTTACAATATGCCATTGTAAAAATTAAAAAGAAAAATAAGTAAATAAGGAGGAGGGAGGGTGGGATGAGGAATGGAGTAAGGGTAGATTTCTAAACATTGTTATGCTCTTAAACATGTGTAGTTGAAATATATAAATTTGTTCATATATATAAAGAGATATATATATGAAAAAGTCCTTTTCATAGCTGGAATTATTTTATATTATAAATACATTATTATATATTATATTATATGTTATATATTATAATATATATAATACAACCTTTTCATTGCTGGAATCATTTGCACTTGAAATAAGTGCTTTGACCATTAGGCTAGAAGATGTATTGCATGCATATCCCTTTTGAGAACTGAAAGAAGGACAGGGTTTTTACAGAAAATGATCTGTTTTATAATTCCCAAGACTCCTTCCACCTTTTAAACAGTCAAAAATCATGAAATGTTTTTGTGCACATAGACTCTGTCCTGAGGGAAAAAATAACAGAACATGGGTAATGTAAAGAAAGTCAAAGACAACCTATGGATTCCAGAGTGCCCAAGAGCAGGAAATTAAACATCAAAAGGAGGAAAAGCACCCATTACAAAGAAGTCCACCGGCAAGCATGGCAGCATCAACACAGGGCAAAGTGTTAGGCTCAGCTAGGTTGGCATGGAAGTATATCTCAGTGGGTTAACGCTACTTTTGTCATTCTGCTTGAAGCCCTCTGTCTTGTCCCACCATATGATGTTTGTTCTTCAAACAAAGTATTGTGAACAAAACTTGTCTCTTTGTTTTAGTTAATTCCATGTCAATATGGAACCAATGACAACTTAATATTCTGATGGAGATCAAGGTTTATCTCAGAAATAAGGGAGGATGTTTATATTAACATATATAATATTTTATGTATGTATTTATCATATTTGGTATAAATGCGTAGCATTTTGGTATATGTATATGTGTGTATATTTGTGTGTATATATATGCACACACAAATAAATATATACACACATACATATATAATAGATACCCACACAAGATATAAATTAAAACATTTCACATATTTTGTAAAGCAATAATTTTTATATTAGATTATTGTGATGGTCCCAGTAATAAAACTCATGTGTATTTCTATATTAAATATGTATTTTATCACTTGATTCTCAGAACGTGCATTTTAAGGTAAAAGGAAATACAAGTGATTCACCTAAAATAATACATATTAGTGCACAGTGCACTCATTAGAAAGCCTGTAAGAGTAGATCTACTTCATTTTTAAGCAAACTATTGGAATTGTGCATCTTTTTTTTTTTAAAGATTTTTTTTTTAATTTTTTTTTTATTGGAAAGGCGGATATACAGAGAGGAGAGACAGAGAGGAAGATCTTCCATCCGATGATTCACTCCCCAAGTGAGCGCAACGGCCGATACTATGCCGATCCGAAGCCAGGATCCAGGAACTTCTTCCGGGTCTCCCACGTGGGTGCAGGGTCCCAAAGCTTTGGGCCGTCCTCGACTGCTTTCCCAGGCCACAGGCAGGGAGCTGGAAGGGAAGCGGGGCTGCGGGGATTAGAACCGGCGCCCATATGGGATCCCGGGCGTGCAAGGAGAGGACCTTTAACCACTTGCGCCACCGTGCCGGGCCCAAGGAATTGTGCATCTTTTTAAAAACATTACAAGGTGATTCTTCCAAAACCAGTACTTTCTGATAATAGTAAAAAGAGCATACAAATAAATAAATAAATCAGATGTATTTTGGTTTGGTTAGTACCTTTTTCTTTAGAAATTATAAATTGAACTCATTTCATTAGTTTCCTGGACATTTTTGGATATAAGTATTTAAACAATCAAAAAACAAATAGAATTAGATGCATATATACTGCTAATAGGTTTAAGGCACATGCTGTGATTGACTGGTTTAACAGAGGATGGATAATTCTAAGGTTAGCAAAAGACAAACTTTGAATAGACAGAAATAAATCTGAAGTCCAATCCTGTTATTTTGTAGAGAATAATGCAACTGAGCTATCTTCTTAAAATAAAATAAAATAAAATAAAATAAAATAAAATAAAATAGAATAAACTAAAATAAAATAAACAACAATGATATTATTTTGGTAGTACTAGATAAATTATGGTTTTGTTTTTTAGGCACAAATTATTTGTATTCAGATTTCTACAATTTATTTAAACTATTTTTTTGTCTTTTTTTAATATAAACGCAATTTTCTTTCCGAGGCTAAGAAGTGGCTAAACCTTAGGTTTGACCATCTCAAGGTTGAAAAGGATATCAGAGGATCCTGGATCTAAAGGTGCTTGGATCTTTAAACCCGCTCTAGACATCATTGCCAAAAGATTGCCTACCATCTTATAGATTCCAGCAGCTTCACAGATGAGTAATTCAAAATGTGTTGAAGATGAACTAGTTTATCTTTCAACATGATCCTTTACTTTTTTTATTATTTTTATTTATTTTTACTGTGGAAATCAATTTCTGCTTAGTGTTTGTCCTTGGGTTCTGACAATATCCTTTGGAAAATGCAGGAAAAAAATAACCTAATCTTTCTTCTACTTGAAATGAGATCAAAGATTTGAAAAGAGCAGTAATACTGTTACCTTGTCTATGCTGTCACATAATTTCTCACTTCAAGATTATATTCTTTCACTTTCTGATTTACTTACTTATATAAGGAGGATGCCAACTTTTCAGAATAAAAACGTCAAATTTTCTACATCTGTATTATATAATTTCTTTAATTGTAACATTGCCATTTACTGAAAGTAATTAGTATTGTCTGATATTTTAAAATAAAATAATCTTCTTTTAAATAAGAAAATCATTTGAAGTGGATTTTAACACAAGAGAGTATTTCTAGGATTCATCAATGAGCTGGTGCTTCTGCGTAATACTAATTCCTTATCAGCATATACATTGCTTTCCAACAATAAATACATTAAAATTTAAAAACCTGAACATCATTCACTTACAATTGTTAAAAATATTTGTGGGTTTGAGGCGCAGCGTGGTAGCCTATCAGCTAAAGTCCTCTCTTTGCAGGTGCTGGGATCCTACTTCTAATCCCAGCGGCCCTGCTTCCCATACATCTCCCTGCTTGTGGCCTGGGAAAGAAAGCACCCACCTGGGACACCCAGAAGACGCTCCAGGCTCTTGGCTTTGGGTTGGCTCAGCTCTTTTTGTCGGGACCATTTGGGGAGTGAATCATCAGATGGAAGATCTTCCTCTCTGTCTCTCCTCCTCTCTGTATATCTGACTTTCCAATAAAAAGCAAAGAAACCTTAAAAAAATTGGTTTACTACAACGCACAGCTTCAAGAAATATTGTTTTCATTCAGGCATAAGGAGAATTGAGAGACCAAAAATCCAAATAATAGGGAGAATATTGATAGTTTCAGGACCAAAGAAGCTGTCAAAGGAAAAAGCACTGGTAGCAAAAGAGAGATGGAGTAAAAAGGAGCTGTGTAGGTTTTTGGAATAAAGAGGAAAAGTGTAGTGGAATATTACTTCAAATGGCTTCAATTTTCACAATTAAAATAGAATCCTTAGTCTACAGATAAGAGTGACAGTTGCAGTGCGCTGGTTAGAGAATACAGGAGTCAGAAAAGGTAGACAACACCGGTGGTAACTGCACTGGGCATCAAATGACCGAAAGGAATCCTGAACCATCAATGACGCCTGACTGTGATGAAGTTTATACTGGACAACCATGATGTGATAGCAACATCCTTATAGCAAGATACAGTGTTTCAAATATAGTACCGAAAAGAGGATACAATTCCCATTAAATAAACACTGCATAGTAAATGACACCTCTCAGACACTGAACATTCTTTTGGAATTACATAAAATATTGTTATGATTGTCAAATTTTGCTACAATCTGGTTTGAGAGAATCTGGTCTTCTAATATCATACAGATTATTATTTTTTCTCTCTCCCGTCATTTCCACAGCTTTAAAGACGGAAAGCTATAAATCCTGGAAATTACAAAATAGACAAGGGAATAAACTGGCTCAGGAGCCTATAACAGGAGCAGATTGAAACATCACCGGTGTCTGACATCCCTCATTAGAATAACGTGCCAAAAACTGAATATTTCCCAGCTCTGAAACAAGCAGCAGAACCCTGAGCTAGGACCAGATTTTTTCCCCTTTGAATCAAAGGAGGCGTCCTCTCAAAGCGTCAGATGTTTCCTACAGGACTGACAAGGGAGCTGGATCCCAAATCCCAGGGAAAAACATACAAGTATCCCAGGTACTCCTCTGTCTCTAAAGTCCAGCTCTACCACCTTTCTCAAACAAATCCTAGAGCTTCCTGTCACCAAAGGGCCTGGGAAACCTGACACAGTAGGCCACTCTGCAAAGTAAGAATCAGTTCTGCCCCCAAAGAGCCTAAGTTTAGAAACAAAAGCTTTATTTCACCATGGGTGACCTCACACAAAATGATTAATCAACGCAGTTGCTTTGTCCCTGCTGATCACATCCACTAGTGAGGTACCCCAGGGGAATGAACTGAGAAACCCCGATTTCCATCTCTATGTCACAGATGAGGAGTAGCAAATAAATCACACAGATCAAAATAACACCGAAGAAACTTTAAAAATGAACCTGTCACCAGAACCAGTGACCGCGAAGTACTCCAGGGTCCATGTGCTAAACCTAACGCCCTGGAATAGAGGATGTAAGCAAGATTTAGTGTCTCCTATCCTGAAAAAAACAACCAGTATGCAGTAAAAGTAAAGGAACTAGGAAGATAACTTTAATAAAAATAGCAATTAATTGATTCCAACAGCAACAGATTTTATCTGCTGGAATTATTGATCAATGGGTTTTAAATCAGTTATCAAATAATCCACTACAAGGCTGATACTGTGATTTAGCAGGTAAAGCCAGCACCTGTGACATGGCATCTCACGTGAAACTAGTTCTTGTCCCAGTTGCTCCACTTTCAATCCAGCTGTCTAATAGCCTGGGTAAAATAGTGAAAAATGGCCCAAGTGTCTAGGTACCTGCGACCCGCATGGTAGGGCTGCAAAAAGCTCCTGGACCCTGGTTCTGGTTTCTCCTGGCCCAGGGCTGACCCTTCATGCCATATGGAGAGTAAGCTAACAGATGAAAGAGCCTTTCTTTCTTTCTCTTTCTTTCTTTCTTTCTTTCTTTCTTTCTTTCTTTCTTTCTTTCTTTCTTTCTTTCTTTCTTTCTTTCTTTCTTTCCTTCTTTCTTTCTTTCTTTCTTTCTTTCTCTCTCTCTCTCTCTTTCTTTCTTTCTTTCTTTCTTTCTTTCCTTCCTTCCTTCCTTCCTTCCTGTCTCTCTTTTAATTGCAAAGACATTTCAAATATACTAGCTACACTGAAAATTTAAATTATATCGGGGAGGGGGTGCCTGGCGTGGTGACCTAGTGGCTAAAGACCTCTTCTAGCATGAGCTAGAATCCCATATGGGCACTGGTTCTAATCCCAGCAGCCCTGCTTCCCATCCAGCTCCCTGGAATGGGAATCTTGTGGCCAGGGAAAGCAGTCAAGGAAGGACCAAAGCCTTGGAATCCTATACCATCACGGGAGACTTGGAGGAAGTTCCAGGTTCCTGGATTCAGATCGGCTCAGCTCTAGTTGCGATCACTTGGGGAGTGAATCATCAAGTGGAAGATCTTCCTCTCTTTCTCTCCTCCTCTCTGCATATCTGATTATGCAAGGAAAATAAATAAATCAGACCTGGCCCAGTAGCCTAGCGGCTGAAGTCCTCACCTTGAAAGTACTGTGATCCTACATAGGTGCCGGTTCTGGTCCCAGCCATTCCACTTCCCATCCAGCTCCCTGCTTGTGGCCTGGGAAAGCAGTCGAGGATGGCCCGAAGCCTTGGGAATCTGCACCCATGTGGGAGACCTGGAAGAGGTTCCTGGCTCCTGGTTTCGGATCAGTGCAGTGCCGGCTGTTGTGGTCACTTGGGACTGAGGATCTTCCTCTCTGTCTCTCCTCCTCTCTGTGGTATCTGACTTTGCAATAAAAATAAAATGAATCTTAAAAAAAGAAAATAAATAAGTCTTTGAAAAAATTATATGGAAAAATTAGTAGGCATTTCTACTAGTTTTGGAAAGAATATCTCAAAGTAAGACCACCTCCTTTTTGGAAAGAGATTTTTAAGATGTTTATGTTCCATTTGAATTTTAAATTTCCAAGATTTATTAATCATTAAAATTACTGTTATTAATGAGTTGGAAAATTTTTCCAAAAATTTTAACACCTAAATTAATACAAAGATTAAATGTATATTATAGTATTATTTTAGCTAATCCAAATGCATATCATATTTTTCCATTCATTCTTTTTGCTGTAAATTTTAACATATATATGTCTCGTGATATGATTCTTCAGGCACAATGATTCCTCCTGCCAGTCTACCTCTCTGCAAGCCCCTCGCTTTCCCCCAAGGGACTACAATAGTATAGTCCTTCAGCAACTGTCACAATCCAATATTCTGCTATTCAAGTATATCATGTCCTTGCAGGTATGACAATGATGGAAAAATCTAGTGCCCTAATTAAAAAAATATATCATTGTCATTTCTAATTCAGATAACTGAGATAAAATAAAACTATCAGCCTGATAGTTTGAATTTCAAGCATTTAATTTTGAGGAAAAATAATTTGTTGCATAAATAATAGTTACAGGCAGTTATAAGACAAGTATAATCTAATCTTAATTTAATCTTAGGCAATAAGAGCACAATCTAAAATCAGAACAACTTGCCCTCTGGTCATAAAATCCTTTTTTTTCTTCAACCTCTACAATTAGGAGTCCGTGGATAAAATCTTACATGGTCACATATCCTGAAGCTGTGTTTTTCTACTTCAGTTAACATACTGATGAAACAGCTGGAAGATTCCAAAAGCCAAATTTCAAGTATGCTATCTGTGTTTTCTTTCATCTATGAATTGCAGCATTTTATACCTCATGTTTTTGTAAGTTTCTGATGATTGATTTATATTTATTGATGCCATACATATCTCTAATAGCATTCACTGTTCTATAACACTGTTTTCTATAAAGAATAACAATACAGACTTTTTGTGACATGTGTTGCTATATTTTTAAAACCCAGTGTTAGATGGTTCTTTAAACTATATTCAATAAGTTTCTTTTACTGAAAAAGGACTCTGTTTTTCAGTTTCTTTAAGAATCAAAGTTAAAAAGGTCTTTCATCTCTGTAGACCACACAAAGCAAAACTTGGTTCATTTTAATTGAAAGAATCCAGAAATACTGTTAATATGATCAATGATTTCTGTAGCACAGATTGAAAAAGAAACTGATCTTGAACGATTTTGTTATGACTTTTGAGTTGGCCCTTGTCTTCTTATGTTTCTTTGTTACATTCTGACTGTAATAGTAAATTATAAGGTTTTATTATTATAAAGATCTAACAATAAAAGAAATGAAATGTATTTCCACTTAATATCAGCATTCTCCCTGAAGTTCCTTAGAAACAGCAAAAAGCAGCTCTATTGTAAATGCACTTTAACAACAATTACTCTTAAAAAAATTTTTTAAATGTGTTTACTGCATTATTTGTTTATTTGAAACACAGCAAGAGGGGGAAGTAAAGAGAAACATCTTCTATCCATCTGCTTAGCAGCCAGAGCTGGGCTATGCTGAAGCCAGGTTCCAGGAATTCCTACCGGTTCCCCCTTACAGATATCAAGGACTTGAGTGTGGGAATCATCATCTGCTGCTCTTTAGGCATGTTCGCATTAGAAGCAGAGTAACGTGAACTTGAGCAGACACTCCTACATAGGATGCTGATATTTCAAATGGCAGCTTAACTCCATTGTGTGGCACATCATCCTCTGGAATAGCCCATCCTTTAAGATGTTTTTTTTTTTTTTTCAGAAAGGTGATTTCAGAGAATCAAGAATTCAGGAAAGATGATAAAAAGAGCACATCACACATCAAAATCTTCTCCTATTGCCATTGTTGACTAGTGTTGACAATTGAGCACTGATTAAGAATTCTATTAACGTTCTTGCTCACTAGCCACCACCATTAGGATTCTCAAACATATCTGAGAATAAACTGCAAAATTTCACAGTTTATTGAGTGCTATAAAATAGTAAACAGCAAAGAAGTTATGGAAAGCACAGATAGTTGGCCAATAGTACATAAAGAGATGGAACGCTCAGAATTTCCCTCAAGCTCTCACTGCATTCACATATACACACACGGAATCACAAGCTCAAAGATGCTAAAACGGGAGTATTAATTATCTGTATTTACATAATGAACTAGGAGTTGAAAACCTGTGCCTCAGTATAGTTCAATGGAAAAAGCACCTTGGTATTGCTAACATATCTTTGGTTCTATATTATATAGAAAGGCACCAAAGCCAACGTTGAATCTGGGGAGTCTTTATTAGCCAGCTCGCAGTTGCCCCCACTCAGAATATGTTTGAAGGAGACAGCCCCAAGTTCTTTGAAATGAGCTTTTAAAGGAAAAAAAAGTGAAATAAATCCGGGTGGGAAATATGCTGACAAGTAAGCAAGCAAGCAAGAGTACAGAAGCTACAATAAGCAATTGAGAGGCAAGATGAGCAATTCTGTATTTATAGTAACAGTTTAACTTCTTCAAAATTGGTTTCATTTTTCATGAGCCTCTGTTCCCAGGACCTAGTTTGTCCATTCATGGGGCTCTGTTTTTGGCACCTGGTTCCTTCCTGGGGATGAGGGGGAGGGTCAGTCTAACCTGATTGGTGACCATGGGGTATACTCACTCTGCAGTTTGTCACTGTGATACAATATTTATATTGATTTTCTATTTTAAATTAATTTTTTATTGGAAATTTAGATATATAGAGAGGAGGAAAGACAGCAACTGCAATGGCTGGGGCTGTGCCAGTCCAAAGCCAAGTGTTTCTTCCATGCTTCTTCCAGGTCTCCCACATGGGTTCAGGGGAGCCTAAGAACTTGGACACTCTTCCAATTCTTTCTTAGGTACATTAGTAGGGAGCTAAATTGGAAGTGGAGCAGCCAGGACTGTAACTGGTCCCCATGTAGGCTTCCGATAAAACAAAGATGCTGAGGAGAGAGAGAGAAAGAGAGAGAGGTGATAAATATTTCACCAGGCTTCATTTCTGGGGGCTGTGTGTATTTCCTAATATATTAGCAGAAATAAAACAGACATAAAAAAAGTTACCCTGAGATTTCCTGTCATTCTCATCCATACCCATATTGTACAAGACAACAAAAGAAAATAAATCCTTGTTGCTGGAATACATCAGTTTCTTCTTTATGGTTTGTGGGAGATTGCCCCTGGATCTTTGTCTACTTGGCTTATGTGGGAAGTGACAAGGACACTGCACACTGTGTCCCAGAGGGAACCCCCTCTCAATGCTTTTGGAACACTGAGACCTCTATCTGACCTGATCATTGGCCATACAGCAAGAGCAGTGGACTGAGCCTTGGTTTCCTTTCTCTATCCGTGGATGAGCTGTTCTGGTGCTTCCTCGAGAGCAACTCTGAGAAGTCAGTGTGGCCCCATTATATCTGCCAGTCAGATGTGGTGTACGTGACCTGCAGTAGGATTAGAGTCCAGAAGGATAGAGATGTTTTCTAGCAAATTGTAGTGCCATTGTTGGGCAAGAGGATCGTCAGGAGATGCCCTTGTGCCATCCCCATTTCTTGGGCTATGCAAGATTGTGGTTTCTTTGCAAATAAATGGACATGCTCAACCACACTGTCGCCAGTGATTGTTGCTGAGAAACACTTTGCTTTATCCACTAGGTGGTCCTGGGGTCTTGCTGGTAATGACCCCAGAGGCTAGTTTAACTTTATTTGACTCCCCAAGTAAAATTACATTACATGATGCCTAATTTATCAAAATCGGAGATATTATAGTAGGAAAAAGCTAATTGTGCTGAGTCCCTTCTAGATGCATTAGCTTTGTATTGCTACTGCAAGAAATTGCCATGAAGCAATTGGCTTAAATAATGAGAATATCTATTTTTTTTTCTTTTTTGCAACTGTGGAGGCTGTAGCTTCTGTTTAAAGCTTTATTTGTTTTTATTGGAAAGTCAGATTTACAGAGAGAAGGAAATACAAAGAGATACATTTTTCAGTCACTAATTCACTCCCCAAGTCCCCACAATAGCCAAAGCTTAGCCAGGAGCCAGGAATTTCTTCCAGGTCTCCGATGCAGGTGCAGGGTCCCAAGAACTGGGGTCATCCTTTACTGCTTTCCTTGGCTTCAAGGAGCTGGATGGGACCCACAAGTAGGACAGCCAGGATATGAACCGGTGTTCATATGGGATCCCAGTGCATGCAAGGTGAGGTCTCTAGCCACTAGGCTACAATGCTGGGTCCAGCTATCTTTTCTAAAGGAAACTTTGAACGGTGCTCCATTTCTTCCATTCATCAGAAGAAAATAAGCCTGTAGCACTTCCTCATTTCCAGAGACACTTGCATTCCTTGACTTGGGGTCTTTTTCCAACAATAGCATTTCTTGATCTCTGCTTCATTATACTTCTGTACATGACATGGACACTCTTAACATGCTCTATTTTTAAAAAAAAATAAGAATAGTTTTTATTTATTTTATATATTCAAAAAGCAGAGACCCAAATACCAATAAAGTCAGAGCTGCATATAGTCAAAGCCAACAGCTAGGATATGAGCCATAAGTACTTGAGCCATCACTTCCTGTCTCTCAGGTTCAGCATTAGCAGGAAGCTAAACCAGATGGAGAACCAGGAGACAAAAGCAGATACTCCTGTATGAGATGTAAGCACCCCAACCCAGCATCTTAACTATCATGCCAAAGGTTCATCCCTTTGGGCTCTTGCTTTTAAAAAGCCTTATAGTTATGATTACATAAAATCCATCAGATTACCCCAGGGAAAGCTGTGTTTTGTTGTTGTTGTTGTTGTTGTTGTTGCTGTTGCTGTTGTTTGTTTGTTTTTATGAAGTCCCTTCTTTACTTACTATGGTAGCATTCCATTTGCCATGTGATATAACATTCACTGTTTTTTTAATTGGGGTGTAAATTTCCTGTTACCCTGTCTAAAACACTTGGAAAGTCAAGAGTTCTCAGAAAAGCCATTGATAATCCTACATCTTTTTTGATATCTGGAAGCTTTTGAAAGGGTAAGTCATAAAAATGGAGTCCTCATGATAGGATTACAGCCGGTAAGATATCCTCTCTCTTTCTTTCCTCACTATTCTTTCTTTCTTTTTTCCTCTTCTACCTCCTTTTTCTTCTTCCTTGTCTGAGGAAATAAAAATAAATTGGCTATCTAAAAGCCAGGAAGATAACATTCGCCAGATACTAGATATGTAAATACCTTGATGTTGAACTTCCCAGTCTCTAGAACTCTGAGAATGAAGTGTCTATCATGTAAACCACTCATGTCAGGCAATTTTTGTCGCAGAGGTCTGAGCTGTCCCCTATTTTCAATGGGTATACATTTTCTATGATTTTGTTTCAATGATACTGTGATATATATATTTATATGCATATCTATACACACACAGACACACACAAGTTTTTTGTCTATTACACAGTCACACATGCCTCTTCTTGGGATAATCCATCAGCTTTCTTTACCTTTTCAAAATTGCATCATTCACTACTCAATGCAAGTAGCACGTCTTCCAGGAACCCTTGTCACATAGAAATTTACATTCATGTATGTTTTTCCCCACCTTACAGAGATGAGATCTTTCCGAAAGCATTAAATCACTATTATATATTATTAGTGTATATCAGAGGGTCTGACATAGTATATGAACTAAAAACCATTTCAAATAGACTTGAAATAACTAATCTTACTGAACCTGTCAAGAATCATACAATTCATCATTAGTGAATGATATTGTTCATGGTGACAGTAATAGAAATATTTTAGAATGTGTTGTATTTGGTAAATCCAAATATTTACTATGTACAGTCTTTTAAATTTTTCATAATAATTATCCCTTCAAATGATATTATTATCATTGTTACTTCTATCACACTAATGAGTGAACTATAGAAGAGGAAAAGTTGATGTACTTTAGCATAATGATAAAATTAGTAAGCGAGGAAAGTTTATTTCCATAGCTAAGATACTTGTTCAACACAGTGGCTCTGAAATTCTAACCTATTCTGCATCTTAAATGTTTGGAAAAAAGATTAAAAGAATACATGTTACTCTTATTTACACAATTAGCAGTCAAAGTCAGTTTAGCACACAGTTTAGCACATAGATATGTGTGTGTTGTGCTGCAGTGAGTTAAGATCAATGGTTGTGACGTCTTGATTTAAATGCCCAACTATTTCACATCCAATCAACTACTTGCTAATGTGTCTGAGAAGCAGTAATTGAAGGGTCTCATGCTTGAGCTCTTTCTGTCTTTGTGGGATATCTGAATGGAGAGTCCAACTTTTGCCTTAATTCTGACCCTGTCCTAGTTTTTGTAGTCATTTATGGATTAAGCTAGTTAGTGTATTCTGTTTGTCTCCCTCTCAAATACATAATCAAATATAAGACTTTTAGATTTAAGCTTTAAAAACTGTTTATTTTTATTAGGAAGGTACATCTACAGAGAGAAAGAGAAACAGATAGAAAGATCTACCAGCCACAGGTTTACTCCTCAAGTGTCCGCAATGGCCAGAATTGAGCTGATTCAAAGCCAGGAACCCGGAACTTCTGAGTTTCCCAATCAGGTCCAGGGTTCCATGGCTTTGTCTCATTCTCTACTGCTTCCCTAGGACACAGGCAAAGAACAGGTTGGAAAGTGGAGCAGATGGAACATGAACTGGCACCTATATAAGATCCTAGTATGCAAAGCGAGGATTTAGCCACCAGGTTACCATGCTGGGTCCTTAAATTTAAGTTTTTTAAATTTAAAAGTTAAAAAATCAGAAGCAACAACAAGAAATACTTGTATCAGTTTCCATAAATTTTATCAAACTTTGTGTTAAATATTTGTCATACAACTGATATCTAACATATACAGCACTTGAATTTAATGTTATATTTTTAGTGGTTTATGCATATTTCAAAACTTAGTTTTTAATGGTGGCTGGCATTGTGGTTTGATGTGTTAATGGGCAATGATTCCTGACCCAGCTCCTCTACTTTTAATTTGGCTATCTGCTAGTGGTCTGGGAAATACAACAGATATTCCAAGTATTTGGGTCCCTGTCACCCACATAGAATAGCCGGATGAAACTCCTGGTTTCTGCTATAAGCCGGGTACAGCTCCAGCCATTACATCCATCTTTAGATTATGTCAGTTACTAGGAGATATCTCTCACATCTGTTTTTACATTTTCCTTTCTCATTGTAACTTTGACTTTCAAATAAAAATCTTTTGCGTCATTTAGGTTATATGAGTGAAATTTAAAGTCTTCTCATTTGATTATTGTTCATAGTCCTGGTTTGTTTTCCTACTTCATTTTATATAATTTTTTTACTTTTTATTTGACATGTTAAGTCTGTCTATAATGCAAATTAAAATATGATATCACAAAAATAATAAATAAAAAGCTACAAAATAAAAAAGCCAAGTTCATTTTAGTGTATTTTAAATGCATGTGTAGGTTTTTTAATACGCATTGTTCTATGAACTTTAGAATTTTTTATGTATCTATACATCAATATTGATAGTAAAAAAAAAAAACAGTTTTATCCCCATATGCAGAATGAGTAATATTGTCATTTAATCATCTAAATTTGTAATGCAAAATAACAGAACTGAGAGTACAAGGGCAAATTCTATTGTGGCAAGTGGCTATTCAGGAGCACCTCCCAACAGAGACAGCAATCCAATAATGCCTTTACATTTCATTGTGGTTTACCGCAACCTGTTATCAGGTATAACCTATTATAAAACCTGCTTGAGGAGAAAGCAGGACAAAACATTCAGGGATGGGATGTTCAAGGACAAAAGAAGAGGAGGATGGGAAAACAGATCTAGGGGAATTTACAAAGAAAAAAAAAAAACTGTGTGCAAGGGCTCAGGGCTCAGGCATAGAAGACCAAGCTGATATTACGCATTGGCACATCTGGGATTGCTTATTGCAATACCCCAGATTCAGAATAATCTTTTCATTATGAGAGTTATTATAGTTTTAAATCAATTTTATTTGGGGATTCTGCTTGAGCTTCTAGGAAATTTGGGCAGTTCAAATTCAATTTCCTGTAAGGGAAAATAAAAAAATTTCCTGTCTATAGCAGCTATCCTGTGCTACCTGGGGTACATAATACTTCAAATTCCTGGGGACAAAAACAAGATACAAAAATAAAATGACTCATGAGTTGGGGTGCAGGAAATGCTCCCATAAACATGATGGCCTTGCCATCATGGTCTCTTGAATTGGATGCATGGGCTAGAGTAACAGCACCATTGTGTGTGGTGTGGAGGATGGAGAGTGAGGGACTGCAGCTTGGCCCCCATAGACAGGAGGAGGACACAATGTGTGCCAGCTTGCCCAGCTCATTAAGAGGTAGGGATGGCCTGGGGTGGTGTGCGGAGGGAAGTGGGAAGCATGGTTTGTGCACATGGACCAAGCCACAGGAAGTATCCAGTGCAAGCACAAGTTTGTGCAAAATGAATTTAAAAAAAAAAAACAAAAAAAACATGTATGGATTTAAATAATTCTGCACCAAAATTTATCCTTTTATTCCATTTTCAAAAAATAATTTTAAAATGTTCATAGATTTTTTTAAGTCATGCTCTAAGGTTTATGAGATAAACCTTATGCTCATTCAGAAAGTCTTTTATTTCAATTGTGGGATGAATATTTTCCATGAATCCTATTCCCTAAGCAGAAACAAACAAAACTATCTGTGAAAGTGTCACAGAACTCTGAAAACAGGAAGGCTTTGATGAGAATTGAAAGCATATCACCTCCTCATAGGCAACCATCCGAGCTAAAGATGTGTAGCAAAAAAACACTTGGGGAAATGATATCCCTATTTGGGCACAACAATGACACTGTCTATTCCATACAGCTTCAGAGATGATTTCTCCTATCTCGCTTAATCATGATATTCAAGAAGTCAAAAAATTTGCTTTCAGGTGCAACAGCATGGCTCAATTGGCTAACCCTCCCTTTGCAGGTGCTATGACCCCATAAAGGTGCCTGTTCATGTCCTGGTTGTTCTACTACCCATCCGGTTACCTGCTCATGGCCTAGGAATGCAGTGTAGAGTGACCCAAAGCCTTGCGATCCCATACTCATATTGGAGACCCAGAAGAATATCTTGGCTCCCAGCTTTGGATGGCTCAACTCTGGCCATTTGAATCATTTGGATAGTGAACAAATATGTGAAAGATCTTTCTCTCTATCTGCATCTCTCTGTAAATCAACCTTTCCAATAAAAGTAAATGTATCTTTAAAAATCACTTTCGCAGTGATTATTAAGTCAACATTTGTAAAAAAGCAAAAAACAAAAACAAAAAAAACACGTTTGATTCATTCAGGAAAACACTCACTTTCTGTACATGAAAAGAACATGTATCATGATTATCAAATTATCTCAAAACTCAAAATCATTTTAAACTATTTCTTTTTGTTTATTTGTTTTTTTTTAATTTTTCATGATATGATTTAATATACGCTGGGATTCCTCCCTCCATTCCCCAAATCCTTGCCTAGTTTTCCGCTATGCCATTACAGTCATATCATCCTTCAGCAACAGTCACAAGTCTGACATTCTGCTTTTTAAGTCTAGTATGGCATGGTAGGTATAAATAGTGATACAAAGTCTAGTGTCCTATTTTTAAGGTGTATTTAACAGTTTCATATGGAGTTCTCCCTTTATTCTAGAGTAGAAATAAATACTGAAACATATCTTGCTTTCTGGTGTGCTAGTCTCCATTATACAGTTTGTGTAGATGAATATACGCATACACATGTTTACATATTACCAATATATGTATTTATCTTGTGTTTTGCATGATGATTGCTTGTATCAGCGAGAACACACAATATTTGTCCTTTTGGGATTGGCTTATTTTACTGAGCATAATGGTTTCCAGTTGGAGCTGTTTTTCAAATGGTACAATTTCATTCTTTTTAATGGCTTAGTAGTATTTCATGGAGTAGATGTACCAGTTTGCTTACCCATTTCTCTCTCAATGAGCATTTGGGTTGTTTCAATTTCTTTTCTATTGAGGATTGTGCTGTTATGAATATAGGCTTTGCAGCTTACTGAGACACTTTAGTCCACATCACCGTGTTTGCTCTGCATCTGCCCTGTCTCTTTGATTGTAGAACAGATGAATATTTTTAAATGTCCCCAATCTTATCTAGTTTATATCTCACATTTCAATTTCTTTATTTTTTAGTATTCATTAAATGACTGCTACGCAATACATTGGAGACTTTACCATGAGTGCTTCTCCTCTTCAGCCAAATATAGCTGCTTCCAATCTCATTTTATGTTCAGTAATACCATCTATAATGATAATAATGATGATGTGGATAAAGAAACACCAAATCATCTTACAAATGCTTTGGCATCCATTCGTATCAATCTAGGGCACATATTGTAAGATTGTTAATATGAGCTTTCGGAACCTTACTAGAAGTTAAGTATCTAATGAAGCTACCAAGTTAGTAAGGCAATGTCAAAGTCCAAACTCAACCCTTTGGACTCCAAAGATAAATCTTTAACTCCCCCAAAACACCGTTGATAAATTCAAGCTCATTGCCGTAGTAATATAAGGTAACAGCATTTGCTTCAATTGATCGTATTGTATTGATCTTAGCTTTCCCCCTCTTTCTGTTCTAATGACATGCATATGGCATGCACTTAGTCTTCAATTAACAGAATGCATTGCTGTCTAGTACTGAGAATGGCTTCAATTTCTTTCTCCTTTAATCTTATGTCTCTTATGTGCAGGTAACTAAATGGGACAATGACTGATTTCATTTGATTCTTATAGTTGAATAGCACAATATTTGGAGAGAAAAATGTCTTTTAAATCCACCAACATTTATGTAAAGCAGGTGAACAGAGTAGAAGGGTAGGAAGACAGGAATCCATTAGGAGGCATTGCCTCCTACTACTAAGCATCATTTCTTAGAAATTCCTGAGGCTTACTCCACTGAGAAACAAACCAAGAGGATCAATTTGCTTCCTGTCAATGCCTCAAAAGAAGGAAAACAAAAAAGTCCACAAAAAAGAAAAAAACAACCCTAGGCTAGAGTGAGATATTGTCTGGCCTGAATTACTTAACTGACCAAGAAGGTCGTGGTCTAGAATTTTTTATAGGGTCCGGAGTATAAAAGGAGCAAAAGTCATTGCAATTTCACTGGCAAAGGAGGGAAGTTGGAATTCTAAAATAGCAAATAAATTGGGTCTGAGACTGTGAATCCCTGAGCCAGTAGAGCAAGAGCTGATATATAAAAGATAAGAAGAGTGAATCAATGGCATGGGTGGAAGCAGCAGACTTGCAAAAGCTTCTGCTTTATGGCAGCAATGTCAAAACAGTGTGACATTTGTCCTTCGAGTGACAGAACCGGAGGCCACAGGTCTTAAGGGTCTTTAATACTTCTGGCCCCCACCTAAGCACCAGATAATTAGGAAACCATAAGGTGTGAAGGGTTGTGATTTTTTAAGTGCAGATTTATTTGTTTTATGAAATAGATATGAGGATACAGAGGAAGAGAGAAAGAGAGGGAAACAGAGAGAGAGACACAGAGAGAAGAGTGAGGGGTAGAATTTTCCATCTATTGTTATTCCCCAGATGGCCACATAGACAAGGCTGGGGCAAGGCTGAAGATGGGATCTAGGGGCTTCATCTGATCTCCAGTTTAAATCACAGGGAAACAAAAACCCAGCCATCTTTCACTGCTTTTTCCTTGGCTGTTATCAGGGAGTTGTACTGGAACTTAGGCAACTGGCCCATGAAGGTAATAATGTGGTATGCTGGCATCACAGGTGGTAGGTTTGCCTACTAAGCCAAAATAACAGGCTAAGGATACTGAAAGCTATAGTAGAAAAGATGCATTGATGGAGCTCAACAGAAAAAAAAAAGCGTATGTCTTTGTTCATGATTACTTTTACGTGGAACTGAATGCATCGAAGTGTTTAGTTATGGATGCTTATTTTGAATGTTCTTAGAGGGAAATAATCATGTTTCACCTAGTTAATCAATAAATATTTGCCAATATTTCTAGAACGCTAAAAAGTAGCCAACATTTGGTGCTGTGTTCCCCGGAGTGCTAAGTGGTATATGTTAACATCTAGAGAAGAAGGAGAGGGTAGAAAATAAGACAAACGAAGGTCATACATAGGAGAAGAGGGAAGCAGCAATGGTGGAAAGGTAAAAATAAATAGTTGAATTACAAGGCAAGAATAGATTTATTTAGGCTGCTTTGGAATGGAAACATCATGAAGGTTGTACACTTGTCATCCAGTATCTGCAGAAGGGCAGGTACATAACTTCCAATGACATAAATTATTAAACATAGATACCCTAATCACCGAATAACATGTTTGCAAACTCAAGAGTAACTAAAGGTGCTTCAAACATGCCAATCATATTCTCACAGCCTTTGGCGTCTCCCCTTTATTTCACCTTAGTAATTAAAAATCTGTTTGAATTTGTACTGAAATTAAACTCAGAATGTACTCTGGTATTCCTCCTGTATTTAATTTAATAATATATTCCCTACATTACATACTACTTAATTTTGTCCGGTGCTATTTTTGCTTTAATATGCCTATATGAAATGATAGCACAACTTATATATGATTGAGGAAATGTAATTTGTGGAGGACTTTAATTATCAAAGGAAACAGTGAATTGAACACTTATGTACCTATTTCTGTGTGAATGCATAAAACCTGTATTTATAACAATATCAATGGGAGCAATGATTATTCAATTAACTTGTGCAATCTTTGAAATACAGATAAATGTTGCTGAAAGAATGATTAAAAACTAAAATTAATCATGCCTGACAAAAATGAATACCAATGGAAACTGATGTTAAAAACAGAAGTGTCTTGAAGAGCTGCTCAAATGTGCAGCTTATAAGTGAAAAACACACAAAATTGATCTCTCTAAAGATAAGTGTACAAAAAAGTAAGTGCTCTATGTAAACTGTATTAACAATGGAATAAAGTAACCTTAAGTGATGAGAATAATTTTAAATCAATGCATTTGTCCAGCAAGTAGTCACTGGGGACATTTAATTATAAAACTCGTGCTTATTTTGTTAACTTAGCATGAATCCTATCAACTAGTTTGATAGCAAATTATCATATGTTTTAGACTCTACTCAATGTGCTTGACAGAAAGTACCTTAATTTGTACTTTGGGAGCTATTTGCAGGCTCTAGCTTTTTAAGCTCAGAAGAAAAAGAAAAGTGCATCTCTAACCCTCACACTGAGTGCTGAAGTGTAAATAAATTGCAATGCCATACCAAAAGATGCCTAAGTCTCAGGCAGTTGGCATATGGGCGATCCCAGCATAAGAAACAAAAATAAAGAGAAAGAACTGGGACACACGTTTCTCCTTTCAAGTAAAATGAGTAAACCTGACAGCTGACGTTAGTGATTTAATATCTAACAGACATTTCAGTAGTTCCAGTGATTTTCACATATATCACTGAAGAGTGAAGAAATAAATACACATCACATCTGCATGACAGTGATAAGCATAATTCAGTTCTGAATCTAGGACAGGACTAGAAAAACCTGGTCGAGGCTGAAATTAGCTATATATCTATGTCACAGAATGACCACTATGGTGTCTTTATTTAATTTTCTTCTCAAGGCTAATATTTAAGGATATATATGAACACTTAATGAAAAGTTTCCATGATATACTAAAAAAATTGCCAAAACATACCAGAGAACGTATGTTTTCTTGATAAAGCAAAGCCAAATGAAGGGGTACAGATTTTTAATGCCATTCTGACAATTCTGTTACATTTCTAATGATTGATATTTTCCTAGATTTTAGCAAACCTGTTGCCTATTTATACAGAGCTGCATTTTGGAGAATTCCAGCTATAAACATCTTCCATAAATAAAGTCTATACTGCTTTATACACTTGGGAAACTTTCCATTCTAAACTTCAGAAAATTGGTTCTGTCATGAGACTGGCAAATTTAATTGTTTGTACAGGCTAGGCTTGGAAAATAAGGTGTATGAAAAGAAAGGACAAATCCACATGCATGTACCTGAACAGGGGCATAAGTAATAAAATACAAAGAAAAGTGTTTTTTACCAATCTATGATTTTGATAATAAATAAATATATTTTTGATTTATAACGCATCTGTTCTTTTAATATGCAAATTGAGTGTGTTTGAATTATTTTTTTTCAAAGCCAAAAGCCAATGTATCTGATTTTCTTTTCTCATTTTTTTTTGAAAGTCAGTTGCTTAGATATGAGAAAAGTAAAAAATAAAATAGGAGGAGAGGCAAGATAGTGGTATAGGGTACAGACAGGTTTAAACTGAGGGAAATCCATTAATTAGAGTGAAGCACAAAAGAGCAGATTCCAGGAAAAGACAGAGTCCTGGCCACCAGCAGAGGGTACCTGGAGTCCCATGGACACGGAAGTAGTAGCAAGCATTTGTTGATTTTGGATTTGACTACTTGTGCTTTTGCTGTTTTTCAAGAAGTCTGTTCCCATACCTATTTCTTGGAGATCCCTTCCTATGCTTTCTTTTAATATTTTGATGGTTACTGGATACAGATTTAGGTCCTTGATGCATTTAGAGCTAACTTTTGTAGAAGCTGGCAGGTATGGGTCTTGTTTCTTGCCTTTCAGGCCACTATCCAATTGTTGTCCCAAAAGCATTTGCTGAAGAGACAAGACTTTTCCCCTGAATGTGGATGAGTGCAGTGTGCTGAGCCAGAAACGAGCCCACTCCTGGCTGTCTGTGAGGACCACAATCTTTGCTCCAATACACAGAATGGCACCCAATGTCGTACTAGTGCCTTCTGGGTTGTGAGATCCATCCTGTTCCTGCACCACCTTGGGGTCTCTGTCTCTGCTCAGGGTCAGGTCAAATAAGTCAGCAGGATGGGCAGTTCTTTGCCTGTGTTCACCTCCTGAGTTCCTGGTGAACTCCTTTTTCCACCTGGCTGCTTCTGAAGCTTTGCTGCTACTGGAGTTCAGATTGGGTCGCCAGTTGCAGCTGGGTTATCTGGTTCCCATAACACCACTCTGCTGTGGCCTGTGTCCCATGTCCATGGGACTCCAGGTACCCTCTGCTGTTTGACAGAACTTTATCTTTTCCTGGAATCTGCCTTTTGTGCTTCACTCTAATTAATGGATTTCCCTCAGTTTAAACCTGTCTGTACCCTATACCACTATCTTGCCTCTCCTCCTATTTTATTTTTTCCTGTGTAGTATATAATTAATAATTTTTCCAAACAAATAAAATTTTATACTCACCACAGGACTTTATCTGTAGATCATTTGTAAGACAGCAAAAAATTTCTATAATATGATTTCCATTCTTACAGGTTTTTGTTGTTGTTGTTGTTGTTGTATGTTTGTCTTATTTTGTTTTCCAGGAATGCAACCTTAAAGACATTAGTTTGGGGATTGAAATTGTGGTTCAATTTGTTAAACTTCCACTTACATTTCTGGCATCCCATATGAACGCTGCTTTGAGCTGCAGCTGTTCTGTTTCTAGTTCAGTCTCCTGCTAATAAACCTGGGAATACAGTGGATGATGGCCTAAGTACTTTAGTTTCTACCATCCACATTGGAGACCAAGATAGAGTTTCTGGATCCTAAATTTTGTTTTCACCCAATCCTGGATTTTGCGGTCACTTAGGGTTAGACCAGTGGATGGAAGATGTCTCTCTCTCTCTCCCCTTCATCATCATCTCCCTCTGTCTCTCTGTTTCTCTTTCTTAGTTTCACACTCTACCTTAGGTAAATATTTTTAAATTAAAACTTTTTGTTTTGAGATTCAGAGTTACAGAGATAAAGACATACACCACAAGAGAATCCTTCACTTTCTGGTTCATAAACAGGCTGCAAGAGCCATTGCCTTCCCAAGCCAGGAAGTTCGACTGGTCTGCCACTTGAGTGACAGACGTCCATATAATTGAGCCTCTTTACTGTTTTCCCAAGCCATTATCAGGGAGATGAGTTGAAGTGGGAGCAGGCAGGAATTGCATGTTGTATTGCAAGTAGGAAAGAAGTATAGATTTGAAATCAGCAGTTCATGACAAAGAATATATAGCCTTCTGGTTTTATACATGCTGTTAAATCACCCTGACATCATGTAAGAAATGGAACAATAATATCCATTTCCTTATATTGTCTATAATACCTGTTTATTTTTATTATAAGAAAAGTTTTGTTATTATCAGAATACTAATGTCTGCCCATAGAAAGTCATATGTTGAAATCCTGGCACTAAAAATGATATTCTTAGGACTTTGAGGATGTGATCAGGTAATGGGAGCAAAGCTCAAATGAATGGAATTAGTGTAAAGATAAGGGTAAAAAGAGACTAAACTTTCCTTCTACTATGTGAGGATACAGAGATCCAAAAAGGAGGTCTTTACCACACAGATGTCTTAGTCTTGCACTCATGGTCTTTACAGCAAGGAGAAAAGTTTTCTATATCTTACAAGTCAATTAGTACTTGGGTATAGCGTACTTAAACATGTAGGCACGGGCATTGTGTTATGTGTTGTTGGGATGAAGACACAGCTTTGATACTTACATCCCATGTTAGAGTAACAGGCGTCAAATGACTGCTCTTCTTTTGATCAAGCTTTCTATTAATATGCCCAATTAGAGACAAGGGGTAATGACATAAGTAGTTGGGTAATTGTTACTTATACAAGACACCTAGATGAAGTTACAGGCTCTGAACATCAGCCTGACCCACCCTAGCCATTGTGTGTGTTTGGGAAATGTGGTAGATATGGAAGAGCTATCTGACATTTTCTCACTCTGTCTCTCTCTGCTACTCTACCTTTTAAGTGAATAAATACATAAATAAATTATTCTTATAATAATTAAGTCCTGACATAACTGGTATTAGCTTGTGCAGGCTGGTGAGTGATTTTCATGTGTGAAATGACTAGTTTAGTGGTGCTAGTTTAATGTAGAATTGATACTATATCAATATTAGAAATTAATCGGTTCAAAAATTCTCGATATTTGTTAATAGAGTAATTGTTCAAGGTTGTGCCCAAACTCATGGATAGAAGACTGATGAATAAAGAACATTAAGAGGGGCTATATAGAAAAATTGAGATAAAATAATGAAGAAACAATACTTTCATCAAAGCTGAAAATATTCATTTGAGCCATGTGGAATTAAAAACTATAAATCTTGATTTTGTATAGAAGGAATTGGTCAGCTGGAAACAAAGTGCAAAAGACTGTGGGTTAAGACATAAAGGTCATCAAAATTCAATCCACTTTAGTTTGCAGCCAGGAAAACAGGACTAGTTCAGAGAAAGGACAAGAGGGAATGACATGTGAGCAGAGTTTTTCAACAAAGAGGTAAGACTCAAGAGTTAACATGGGGGAGAAAAGGCAGAAAATGCAAAATTTGGAAACCTCCTTATATGTTTTAGAATTTTCTCCTTATGAGCAATTTCAGAAGTAAAATCTTAGATTTATGAAATATTAACAGGTTGACAAAGGTCATAAATCTACTAAAAAGTAAAACTGAAACTTAATCCTGGATGTTACAGAAAGAGAGAATTATGGAGCTATTTGATGTAGTCATAAAGAGGTTACTGGTCACCACCAAGAAAGTCATTTTTGGAGGACTGTAGAAGCATAAAGGAGATAAAAAGAGATTTAAAAGTAAGCAGAGAGTGAAAAAGTGGGACACTAGCCTTTCAATTTTTCGGGAAGAGGAGCCAGAGATAACTAACTCAAGGGATTAATAGTGTCTAAGGGGAGATCTCCAGGGATGGAAAGAATTAAAAATATCCATAAGCAGATCATAGGAAGCAAATGAACAAAAGCTATAAAACAATTATTTGTAATGAGTTGTTCTAGTTATAGAATAGAATAGTCGTATTTAACTTTAATTTTATATTTTAAATAATGAGAACTTATTTTGTATAACGAGACTTTATTTTGTTTTGAGAATCTGAATTATTTTTCCAAAAATATAAAAATCCTCTGCTTCTACAAATTAAATTGAAAGTTTAGAAAAAGTTTCGAGCCTCTAAGAGTGACTTTTGAGACTAAAAATCAAATAGGATCCTTAAGTCTAAAACATGGTTAATTTTGTTGCCAGTGGAATCATATTGCTGAATTTTCCTTGTCGTCTGTGTGGTTAATGTTTACATGCATTATAAGAGAGTAAGAATGTATTTGTGTTAAGATCATTACCTTTTGCTTTTCAAGTAATGTCTGCAGAAAATCAGGATGATAAAAGACTGGATGAAGAGAAAAAATCATACATATATTTCATCTGTCAGGAAATCAAGGAACTATTATTGAGGCACAGTGAGTTAAGCCATCTTTGTGACTTCAAAATGTTATGTTGGAGCACAAGTTCCAGGACTGGTTGCTCTGCTTCCAATGCACCTACTTGTTAATGTGTCTTGGAAAGCAGTGGAGGATGTCCTAAGTACCCAAGCTCCTGGTGCCAAGTGGAATAACGTATTGGAACTCTTGACTTTGGCTTCAGCCAAACCCAGATCTGCCTGTTGCAGCCATTTGGGAAGTTCACTAGTGGATGGAAGACCTCTTTCTTGCCATATTTCTCTCTCTTTCTTTAGGTCACTCTGTTTTTCAGATAAAATAAGTAGGTAAAAATAGACCTTTCAAAAGATAAATTAAAAAATCATCTGTTGGCAGATATGCACAAGTCATAGATATTAATTTTGAACAATTTTTTAATATAACAAGACACTTCAAAAATGTATGCAAATCTGAAATTCAAGGATGATTTTATTCTGGGATAGAATATTTAAAATTCATGAAGTGTGCTTTTACAACAAGTATTTTCCATAAACTTTAAAATTATATACATATATATATTACATGTAACACATGTGCACACATTTTACATATATATATACATACATATACATATTTAAAAACAGGATAACAGAGGAAGAGGGAGAAATGAAGAGACATTTTCATTTAGTGGTTCCCTTTACAGATGTTTGCTATAATCAGGTCTGGGGCAGGCTGAAGGCAGCAGCCAGAAACTCAACTGGATTTTTCCCGTGAGTGGCAAAGTGTTTGGGTCTTCATCTGTTGGGCTTCCAGGCAATTTCACAGGAGGCTGGATTGGAAGCAGAGCAACCAGACTTAAACCAGCACTGAGATGTGGGATTTCAGTATCCCAAATGGCAACTTAACCTATTGTGCCCGGTGATCACACTACTGACCCCTGAAAACCAAGTGTTAGAAGCTAGCCTTACACTGAGTCCTCTTGATTTACTTTGTACTTGTGTGTGCGGATGTATTTAGTAACCTAATACTTTTAACAGATCTCAAGTGCAGATATTAATATGATACCATTTTTAAAGGTGTAAAAATGCTCACAGTCACAGGACTGGTAATTAGAATTCCAGGACTTACGTCATGTCTCATGACTCTAATTCTTACTCCCATTACCTCTGCAAAACTCATGCACTGAGAACAGATCTCATAATCTAACTAATGTGCTATTTGGGTGGGCGAGTGGATATGAAAATTCCATATGAGCAAGAGGTTTTCTCGATGGGAGTAGCTATTTTGAGAGATTTTGAGGAAGAATATTGGAGGGAAATTTAGTTTGGGGGTTTGGATTCTAAAATATTCCAAGTCAGGTCTCTGTCACATGTATGATTTCCGATGGGAAAAACTAATTTTGCTAAATGCCCTATCTATTAAAAGGAGAAGTAATTTCAGAAAAGGGTTAGAAGTTGGTGGCTGAATAATGATAAATGCTGGTGTGAGGAGCTATTCCTACATCAAATCATCTTCACAAAAAGTGCTGCAGCCAGGTGAGCGACCACATTGCTTGATCCTTTATAACTATTAGAAAAGTCATAATGAAGACAGCAGAAAGAAAAGAGTAGCCTGAGTCACCTCCCCACTAGATACAAGGCATGGGGCGCCACCTCCACAAATTCATTCCCAATCTTCCCCCAAAGCAAAACTTTAGTATTACAGAGAAACCCAGAGAGAAAAATAAGGACCATATTGGAGCTTAAACCTGGGTCACCTGTGCTCAGTCTCATCAAATGATAAACTCTCAAGTCCTCTGAAGCATAGGAAATGCTCACAGTGACACTCTCGACTTGCCCCAGTGAGGTACACCTGCACACCAGGGTCACCTCCTTTGGGTATGGGTCATTTGGCAGTCTCAGATGACCCTAGAGTGTAACGCTAGCACATCATGGATTCCAAGACTTGGGACCAAGGTGTCTAAATGTGAGCGACCTGGACCTAACCTGTGCTGCTATGGAGCCCTCTTTGTCACAACTCTCCTAATTAGAATAGAAAGCAAGGGGCCAAGGGACCATGTCTTAGAAATCTGTGAACATCGTTGTTGTTTAGATCCTAACAGTTTCTAAGCCAAACCCAGTGACAATACACAACCTCTGGAATTTCCCTCATCTAGAGCTGGGGACCTTCACCTTGATGAGACAGATGACAGATTTTTGGTGTGTAGCACTGCCAGTCTCTCAAAGGTCTGAAGTGCAACCCCAAGATTTCGCAGGTTATGGTGACTGTGAAGTCCAGGCATAACCAATTTAGGATCTGCCTGAGGACTGAAGCTACTGTCTCATTCGTTCCTCTTGCAACTTGAGCAGACAGCATGAAATCACAGAACTGTCTGGGAACTCAACAGCAGGCTGAAAAAACCAAGCACTGAACAGATTCTAATGCTTCTCGTGCTCATATCAGTGGCTGCAGACAAAGCCACTGTGACTGTTCCAGCATCCAGAGGAGCTCTGTGGTTCTGATGAGCAGGCATAACCTAGTCAGCATCACCGCTGACCAACAACTGCAGCATCAGAAAATGATGAGTCCAGCAATGAGTCCTCAGCAGTAGACACATCACAGCCCACCTCAGCATCAAACCAGACTGTTCAGAACTCCTGAAGGACAGCCAGAAATGGAGCCAAATTGCTGAAACTAATTGTTAAATTACAAAGCAACTAGTCAAGCTGTCTGCTTCCGGATGACATGTACTTATATAGAGAAAACCCCAAAGTCTCCACCAAAAAAGTAAACAAAATCAGCAGTTTCCGGCCACAAAGTCAATGTACAAAAATCAGTAAAATTATTATAAATCAATTGTGAATTATCTGAAAAAAGAAAATAATCTCATTTGCTATGGTTATTGAAAAAATACTTGGGACAATTTTAATCAAAGAAGTAGAAGATCTATGCAATACAAATTATAAATGCCAATAAAATACATTTAAGAGTACACAAAAATAGAGCCCGGCGCGGTGGCGCAAGTGGTTAAAGGTCCTCGCCTTGCACGCCCAGGATCCCTTATGGGCGCCGGTTCTAATCCCGGCAGCCCCGCTTCCCTTCCAGCTCCCTGCCTGTGGCCCGGGAAAGCAGTCGAGGACGGCCCAAAGCTTTGGGAACCTGCACCCACGTGGGAGACCCGGAAGAGGCTCCTGGATCCTGGCTTCGGATCGGCATAGTATCGGCCCGTTGCGCTCACTTGGGGAGTGAATCATCGGATGGAAGATCTTCCTCTCTGTCTCTCCTCTCTGTATATCCGCCTTTCCAATGAAAAAAATAATAAAAATAAATCTTTAAAAAAATAATAAAAAAATTTAAAAAAAGAGTACACAAAAATATTAAGTAAATAGTTAGAAACTGAAAGAATATTTGAAATCTATGCGTCCGATAAAGCACTAATATCCAGATTTCATAACAAATACAACAGCAAAAAAAAAAATCAACTAAAACTGAGTAATACTTCTTAGCATGCAAACGTCCTGTTACCAATGGAAGCTATTATGACTCAGCATCACCAATCACCAGGAAAACACCGTTGAGATCCAACTCACCCCAGTCAGACTGCTTATTATCTTTTTTTTTTAAAGATTTATTTTTATTATTTTTTTCATTGGAAAGGCGGATATACAGAGAGGAGAGACAGAGAGGAAGATCTTCCCTCCGATGATTCACTCCCCAAGTGATCCGCAATGGTCGATGCTATGCTGGTCCAGGAGCCAGGAGCCTCTTCCGGGTCTCCCACACGGGTGCAGGTTCGCAAAGCTTTGGGCCGTCCTCGACTGCTTTCCCAGGCCACAGGCAGGGAGTTGGAAGAGAAACGGGGCCACCGGGATAGAACCGGCGCCCATAAGGGATCCCGGGCGTGCAAGGCGAGGACCTTAACCACTATGCCATCGCACCGGGCCCAACACTATTCTTAATAACCAGGAAAAAAGGTAAGTGTGCATCTAGTAATGGTTAAAAAAAATATGGTACATAGCTACAATTGAATATTTTAACACTAAAAAATGATGAAACCTGTTATAGAGTCATAAGTCACTGCATTAAAGGAAATAAGATAAACAATGCATGGTAAATATTACATCTTATCATATGTTTAAAAAGTCTGAGAAGATAGGTGATCTCATATAAGCTTAAAGACAAAAAAAGGAAATGAAAAGGCAAGGATGGTGAAATATTTATTGATTGATAACAGTTTGTATCAAGAGAGGATACAGCAGGGAGTCTATAGATTATGATAACGTATCATATATTTATTTTTTATTCTTTTATTTTTATAAATTTTACATAGTTGACTAGGGCACAAAGGGTCAGGGGTTGGTTATAGGAAAGTGGGTAAAGACCATCGTTTCCATATTTTTTGTGTGTGTATTTGGGTTAAGGAGGGAGACAAAGGGTGAAGCCCCACCCAACCTCCTGCCCCATCCCAGGGTCCCCGATTTGGGGCATGCTCCGAGAGCACAGCTCAAGTGGTTTTGATAGTTCAAGAGTTCCAAAATGCTGCCAATCTCACCATTCCAAAAACAATGAAATCTCTCCCAAATCCACATGCTGACATAGTCTACCTTAGAGTTTCCATTTGCAGTGTGGCTGCTGGGGGACGGGTGGTGCCCGAGCCAGGTCGAATCCAATGCTTGGGACTAAGATCATAGCCACTGCTGCCACACGGTGAGTGAGTTCTAGGCATTCCCAGGCCCAAGAGATTTCTTCCCTCCAGGGAAGTACACCATGAGGGAATCTCAGAAACCGGATTAGGTGCCTGAATCCGCCCTGCCGTCACCATCTAGTGGCAGAAAAAGTTTGAGCAGTGTTTGGGCTTGGGGCTGGGGCTGGGGCGAAAGGAGCCCTCTGCAGAGTGGAGGCTGCAGGGGGTACCAGGGTCAGGTCAGACCCAATGCCTGGGACTAAGACCATGGCCACACGTGAGCCAGTCCTAGGCTTTGGTCGGCCAGTGCACCCTTAGGCGCCAGGCTCCTCCTACTGGCCACCACGTAAGGAGCTCTAGGGTTTTTAGGGTGTGTAATTGCTGCCTTGGGACATCTATGAAAAGGGCAAACGTGAATGTAGGTGAGGGATGAATTTCGTGTGAATCCCAGCGATCGGATCATGAAACTTGCTGGCAAGCATAGGCATTGAGACCTAGTGGTTTGGAGGGTAGAGTTAATAGAATCTCATTGACCTAGATTGATTCACCAGCCCACGTGGGAATCCTGAGATGGGTTGTTAGTATGGAATATCACTGACTGCCAGATGCCTGTCCACATGAAAAGTATGGCTGGGGATCTGTGTGACAGGGCTAGATACCAGTACCTGACTGAGTGCTGGAATAGGGGTGGAGCACATTAGTCGGGTCATGACACTAATCAGTTCACAAGAGAACAAGGTCCTAGGGTAGATTATGTGGGAGATATGTGTGGGCCAAACCCTGTGGAAATACAAGTCTCGCTGGTTAGCTCAGGAGTTCGAGTGGTGATGGGCTAAGCTAGGTAATCATGGAACCTGCCATCACTCACGGGTAAAGGAACTGACAACACTCTGGGCAGGCCAAGGCAGCAGCACCCAAGTGTGCATCCTAAAACAGGATGTGGGCTGGGCCAGGCTGCAATGTTCACCAACTCACGTAAGGCCAAAATGGAAGAGCAGACTATGCTGGGCACTGGCCTAACATCCACTGGCATGGATGAGATCTGGGTCAGGGAGTGGGTCAAGTGGGAGAACTTGGGAACAAGAGAACAAGTGGGTCATAACTCACTAATGATCACATGGTCCAGGCCTGGAGGTCGGGCGGGCTGAGCAAAGTAGCTCCAATGGCTGGCTAAAGTGTAGGTTGGTTATGGAAAGGGGCAGACTGACTTTGCAAAATAAATAAATAAATCTTTAAAAAAAAAAAAAAAGCAGGATAAACAGGGGGGAAACTTGACGTGGCTAGCAAACTTAATTGCTTTCATAAATACTTCAGTGCCTAGGGTGGTTCCCTTTTAGTCCTGATTCATTCATTTTCTTAAGTTAGCATTCAACATATTTCTTCTTTGAATAAAATGTTAAAAGAATTTTAATTCAACCAAAAATATAAATGCAATAATAAACTATTAAACAGATACATCACACTAAAATATGTTTATAAAGTATAATTTCATTTATTATTGTGAATACAAAATAAATTTTGTCCACGGTGTAATCTTACCTTTTTAAAAACAATATTTACTTTCAGTGAAAGACTAATAAGCCTATATCACACACTACAGGACAGGACACATGATAATGCAAATAATTTACATTTAATTTTTTAATTGTAAAATGTAAAGATAGAAGTAAACATATAAATAGTGAATAGATAAAAGCAAATGGAAATTGCAGGTTCAAGATGTACAAATAAAATCAATTTGACAGGAATATAAAGCATTAGTTGTTTTTTGCTTTCTCTGCAAGCACAAATGGAGGTAAGCTTTCATTCATTCTATTTTAAATAGCATAAAGAAATCCTTGAGGCCTTATTACATTCCCATAATCTTTCTTTAGAATAAAAATAGAATCTGTATTCCTTCTGTTATGAAGATCAATAAGTAACATTTTAGATTCATTCTTCCCAATCGGCGAGCTCCTTTTCCATTTATCCTATCTGTGCTGTACAGCACCATCTGAGTTTGTCAGTAAACCTTCAGCATCAGGTTTCCCTAGCAACACGAGGTCTTTTTTATTTTTCCCATGGCCTGCCTGAGTTTTGTTTTGATTTTATTTGTAACAATCTCTGAAAACACAAAAAAGCGTTTAGACTGAGACATGTGAAGTTAACAATGAAAACAGTGTTACAAATGAAATTGGAAATAATTAAATTGTGGATAAGTACTCAGCTTATGGATTTATATAAAGCTCCAGATGGTGGCTTGCTGTATTCATCTCCAGATTAGCTAAATAAAGGCCAGGCCTTATGTCAGCCTGCACATGGCTCTAATGAGTTTACCTTTATACTGCAGGAGGTCAGGGCTTTTAATGCTACATTTCAGGAGCCACATACAAAAGCAGATTCATTGGATTAGTGTACTAAGAAACAAAATTATAAAACTAGACATGACCAGACATTACAGTAATCAGAAGCCTTCCACAGTTGCAAGCTCCTTTGACTAAAAGTTGAAAATCAGGGGTAAGTTATACTTGACTCCACCTAGAAATTACTTTTGTGTTATTAGATAACATCATGGTCTATCTTAGTCCAGCTTCAGAAATCTCTAATTAGCATCACAACATAGTTCAACAAGATTTTTTATTTGTGCATGAAGACTTTTTTTAAAAAAAAATCATCTCTTTTATATACTTAAGGGAGCTTTTTTTATTTGTTTATGCAAACATGTTAATTCTCACCTCCTCTGAGAAATTGAATCTAAGGGATTGTTGGGAATCTAATCTTGAAGTACTCATTGCTCAGGATTTTTGTTTTTCTGCCTGCTGTCTGTCACCATATTTTGTACCCTGAGATGTAAATTGCGTTAGAAACTGCTTGCAAAAGATTTTGGCCGTAAATCTGGAAATACTTGACCATTATAATGGAAAGGCCCTTTATTCCAATATTCATGTTCACCCGTTTATCCTCTGCATTTATTCTCTAAAGATAGAATTTCCTTTTAAGGCAATGATGAATCAGTTTCTCTAATTTATAAAATATAATTTATTTTACATAGCTTAATTGGGATGATTTGTTATTAAAGCCAAAGTGTAAAGGCATTTTGAAGGTCAATAACCCCTATTTTATTAACAGTCTTCTAATTTTATTTTATTACCTAACTGATTTATATTTTACTAACTTTCATTACCACTGTTAGTTCTTATGATTTTAATTAGCATAAATATATTTTGCTAATTAAATATTTCAGAAATCATGTCTTTGAATAATTTGCAATCACTTTATATATACTATTGAGATGACAGAGTATTTTGTTTGTAAGATTTATTCAGTGTTTATAACAGAAAATTAGAAGTTGTGTGTATCTGTCACACACAACGTGTTTGCAACACAGAAACATTTAAGCAAGGCTAAAACAAACTTATAACACGAATTGCTTAACATACTCTTAATTTCTTGTGGTTAAAACATTCAAAATATACTCAGCTATTTTCAAAAATGAAATATACTATTAATACATTGCATAGATCTGCTGAATTTGACTTTGTTTTAAAAATAAAGTTTTGTTTTCTGGGCAAATATGTGGATATGTCTGCTTATAATACTGATATATTTATTAAATAGCAAATTTCAAAAAAAGTGGTAATTATATTGCTACAAGGATCTAATTTTGCAATTCCTTATAATATGAAATTGACATTACCATTTCAAATAGATGTTTCTATTGAAGAGTTAACATTCTAGATAATAGTAGCAGTTTACATCATTTAGTAGAATTCAAAATAGAAAGAATCCCTAATGGATGAATTGCATTTACATTATAAACAAAATTGCAAGTGCTAAAAATTAATATTTGTAATGTGTAAAGTATCATAAGAATGATATTAGTAAACAAAAAAGATGTCTGTTTTCCTACTAATTAAAAGGGCAGTTATTTTGATTTAAATTGAACTAAAATATTTTCCTAATTATTAATGACAAATTTTATTTGATGTTTGAGGGCTGAAACAGTTATGAAAAATGTCCATGTTGCAGCAATGAAAAGTGGATAGATAAATATATTGAGGTTTTTTGCATTATAAACAATTACAGTGTTTTGTGGGTATAGGAATTAAAAGTAAATCAACAAACAAAAAACATCTAAACTTCTCTTTCTTCAGTAAGCCTCAGAAACTTATCGGTAAATATCAGTCAATATGTCTAAAAAAATAAAATAATACCAATAAATAGTGATGAACATGCATATATATGTAATTCATTATCATATTTTATATAGTGATGATATGTAGCAATTCTATAATTTATTAGTATAATTATTAGTATGCAATTACTACATAATACATATGATAATATAACAATTACATAATTATATCTGATTTAATATATTTATATAGCATGTTATATATTATATCCAATTTAACATGCAGTAATGTGTAATAATTATTATATGTAACAAATATGTAAGTTATTATAGAAAAAAATGATAATAAATAATATTTAACTTGGATTGCTCATTCAGTAAGGTTTAGTATGCATAGAAGCTTTTCCCTTCTGTCCCTGCCTGAATGTTCCCCAAATAATTACCATAGTATAGGCCCTTAGTAACCATTGCAAGGATAGCTTTCTGCTATTAAATTGTATCCTGATGCAGTAAGTAAAGGTAGAAGTAGGCTATATGGCATCATGCTGAACAGGTATCTACGTGTTTCACAATGAGAATCCCACTTTATTTGGAAGTAGAGATGTGTACTGTAACGTAAACTTACTTCCCGGTATGCTAGTCTCCGTTATGCCATTTATCTGTGAGAGTATATGCATGTACTTGGTTACCTGCATACAATATCTGCCCTTTTGGAACTTCATCAAGCATGATGACCTCTAGTTGGGATTGTTTTGCTGAAACAGTAGACTTCGTTGTTTTCTATGGATAAATGGTATTTTGTAGATCTATACCAGTGGCTTTTTTTAATCCATTTATCTGTTAACAGCTATCTGGATTGTTTTTATGTCTTTGCAGCTGAGGGTTGTGCTGCTATAAATGTAGGATTGAGGGTCACTATCACAGACTGATTTCATTTTTTAAAATATATTGCTAGGAGTAAATTGACTATGTTGTATTGTAGGTCAATGATCAGTTTTCTGTGCATTTTCCATACTGCCTTCAATAGTGCTACATTATGCATACTCCCACCAGCAGTGGAGTAGGATGGCTTTTCCCTCACATGTTCACTACCAGTTCTTGTTTACTGATTTCTGTATACAGGCCTTTCTCACTAGAGGTAGGTGGAAGGAACCTCAGTGTGGTTTTTATTTGGATTCCCCGGATAGCTAGGGAGCCTGAGCATTTTTTCATATGCCTACTTCAGCTAAATTTCTTCTTTTGAGAAGTGTCTTGCTCATGTCCTTTGCCCATTTCTTAACATGATTGTCTGTTTTGCTATTGAGTTTCTATTGAGCACTCAACAACAGAAAACTATCTTGAAAGCACACCATGATAGATCCAACTTTGAGAGCAAGCTCATTATTTTAACCAAGTATATTTTCAATGTTAGCAAAATACTTGAAACAAAATTCATGAAACTTAATAACATTCTTTAAAAAAAGAATGTGCCTATCATTTGTAGCTAAACATAATTATTTTGAAGAGACATCGAGTATAATCCAATGTCAGATTATGAACTTTTACTAAGTTATCATTTTATAATCAGAAACAGAAAAACAACAAATTCTGGAGAGAGAATAACTAACACATATTCCTCTTCTAAGAAGAGAAATATAAATCTGAATTATTATTACTGTTGCTGTTGAGTTTAGAAATGGTACATGGGAAATGTTAGCTTAGCAATCAGTATTGAGTACAGGCTTTTAAGTCATACAGAACTGATTTAGAAACTTTTTCCAAAATACTTCAAAGCAATCTCAAGTATATTAATTTTCACAAACTATGGATACTTTTCATGAAACAGGGATCAAAACACATGTGCTTACTGGATGTGATGAGGATTAAATAAAATATTGTGTGTACTGCATTAACAGTAACTGTGGATTAAGGATTTATGTAATAGTGATTATGAATTATATATTTTCATTATTTAATGCCCGAAGAATATTCATGGATCTCATGTGCACAATGGTTATGTATTTAGCCATTAATGAAGCTTTTCATGTAAAACTTTTCATACCAGTAATTTTTATAATATTGAAGTTTTTCATGTCAGTGTTTTCTATGCCTAGACTATAGTTGCAGAATGTTTGATATTGCCTTTTTTTTTCTCAGGAATCCCCACTTCCAAATTGCTCTTTCTCCAAACATGATTATCAGATTACAACCATATCTGACAACCTTGAAAACACTTTAAAGTGACTGAATAGCTCCATGCCAATCTATCACGATTAATTTGCACCCATTAATCAAAGGCAATTCAAGGATCTCCACAAGGCCTGGAGGGCAATTTTTTATTACAGTTCTCATGTATCACTAACACATGATATTCATGATGTCTGTTCAAATGTTTTTCAAAATTCCAATAGATTTATTTTATTATTTGTAAATCATTAGGCATTCATAGGAATACAAATGCAAACATGTGCATAATACGTAATTTGTAAATTTTCACCATAAATAAAAATTCATTTTTCACTTGTAGAAAGTACATACACATAAAAGTAATGCAGCTGGCTCATTTATAATGTTAGCGGAAACATTCTTGAAGAAAAAGTAATATTATCTAATTCAAATATGTTTGTATGTTAACACAGTTATCTAAAATGTTTCAGTAAAGTGACATTCATACTTTAACTTGTTTTAAAAGCATCAACTAAAAACATTTTAAAAATAAAAAATAAAAGCTCCAACCAACAATTAAATTCATAAACTATAATTCATCAAATACTATGTTTATAGTATCCATCTTATTTCAGAAATCTACCTGTGCCTACATAGACACCTCTATGTCAGGGTCTCCAGAGAAACAAGAACGTGTGTGTGGCAGAGTGGGAGCAAGGATGTGGGAACTGAGAGAATGAAAAATATTTATTTTACAGAATTTGCTCAGAGATTCATTTAAGTTGGAAAAGTCAAAATCTGAAGAACAGGTTGTTAGACACATAAGGAAATTTTAATACTGAAGTTATAGTATGAAGGCAGTCTAAAATAAAAAATAAGTTCTTCCTTATTGATCCTGTCAAACAAACAAAATGATAAAATACTTTGGTGGAATAAATTACCAAGAGCCAGTGAAGACATGGTAGGGGGAAATTATTCCTAATCTGCTCACTCACCTGTGGAGATGATGATTTCCTGAATGCGTGCCATTCATCAGACTACAGGGCACAGCATGCTGACTTGAGCCCAGAATATCTGAGCCTCCGCTCAGCTTGATGACAATGTATTAATATTATCTTTATAGATTTATGGTGAATACAGATATATTTACGTATTAACATAAAGCAAAGTATTTTATGAACTATTCCAAAATCACATATTCTTAAATCACAAGTATTTCCACCAAAAAATCTGTCTATACATTTGTAAACATATATTTATATCCAAATACATATATAAGAATATACAGCATGTATTTTTCTGTCCAACTTAATTGTGGGAATCAGTTGTATTCCTGACACAAAGTTTGGAAAAAAACAGAAGTAAATTAAACACAAAAGTCCCAGAAAATTGTTAGACTTTCGTTTCTGAAATAGAAAGTAATCAACAAATAAACAAGAAAATAATAAAGAATCAAAGATATGTATAGTCAAATAAATTATAATGAGAACACTGCTGGAGGGAAAGCAGTCTGGGGAATCAGAAACACCTCAGGAAAGGCGACATTTAAGCTGAGACTGAAGTGAGATGCTTTTATATTCCAAACTGAAAGAGGAACATCCCCAGCAGATGGTAAAAGCTGTGCAAACACCCTTCAGCAAGAAAGGTTGGCATATTCAAAGAGGAATGGCAGTTTGGACCCCAGAGATTCTTTTAAATGAAAAGCTAATATGAACATATTCTTGTCAATTTTTTAAAAAGTAGTCATTCAGTAAGTGTGAAGATGATCTTGTCTCACAATTATTTGCCCACCAACAAGGAAGCTTAGTAATATAATAACTAGAAAAGTAGGTAAGTCAATTTTGTCTGTCCCATGCTTTTCTCCTGTTGTATAAATTAATTTCTTCATAAACTACAGTTTATTCTGATAAAAGGAGTAAAATGGACATCTGTTATTTTTATGTACACAAATAGGCTGTTGCCATAGGCCATCTAATTACATAAAGAAAGGGTGATTATAAATATTTTAAATATTTTTATATTCAATGTTGAGGACATTTTTCTGAACTATTTGCAGAAGAAATAAATGAAAGACCCAGTTTATGATTTCAAAACTATGAAGATGGCAATATACCGATAGGAAGTTGAAAACATGTGTATCATTGCTAGAAAAGCAGATAAGTAAGCTACAGTAAATCATACTACAGAACACCTGATACCAATAGCAAACAATAAACCAGATATGTTGCTTGGATTGGTCCCTAAATGAAGTTGGCTGTGGAAACTAGGACAGAGAAGAGATTTACAAAACCCTCAGTGAAGCTGAAAAGACGCAAGTCACACCATGTTTTGCAAGGACTTGTCAATGCTAGAAAGATATATATCACACACATGACAACTGGATTCCTGAGAGGAGAAAGCAATGGAATCGGGTAGGAAAAACAAAAACGTAAGATGTGTGCTAAGCAATGATAGTTAACTTTAACTATGGAAATTGTGATCTCACCCACCTTCCTGTTGCCCTTTATCCTCATCACCCTAATCAAATAGGTATAAAGCATCAAAAATATCAATAATTAATAAAAAGCATAATGCTAAGCCAAAAATGAAAAAAAATTCAACCTCATGGAAAACATAAATATCTGAAATATCACACCCATCCACATTCAATAACAAAACATAACAACCAAAACATAAATATAGACATATGTCAAATGGGTAAATTTTTAAGCGGAAAATAATGATTTAATTAAGTACCATTGTTAATATTGATAAAAGGTAAAGAAAATAAGATTGTTTTGCTTCCTTACCTAATAATAAGAAAAGCACATTGTCAGTGTGTCAGTTTAGAAAATTGATCAGAAGAAGTAATATTTTTAATACTATTAAGCTTGTTCCTTATTTCTCCTAATGGTGAAGTAATTCATGCTTAATGTTTTTTTTCCTGAAGGATGCTAAAAAATACAAATCAAATTCCAAAGTTCACTACCAAGAGGAATTAAAAAAAATACGCCCTGTTGAAAAGGCATCTGGATTTCAGTAAGAAATTGTACATGACAGGGTTAAAGAGTAAGCATTTAGTCATTTGTACTATAATAAATGTTTTAGCAATTCAGACTATGGAAATTGTGGGTGCACTGAAAAATCACAGTAGCAGTTTGGCATGCCACAACACAGTAGGAAAACACTTCGAGGAAGCTCTGAAACAAGCATCACGGAATTTAATCGGGATTAGATAGAATACAAATAAAGGATGTGTTGCGTATTATTTTAATTGATTTTTATGTCCTGTGGACTTATAACTAGAGAAGTAGAGTCAAATATGAGTGACACAAAGTAGAATCTTAATTTATCTTTGATTTTCTCATTTAAAGAGTATACTAAGATTTTGAGTTAGCTAAAAAAAATTTTATTAGAAATCATTGTCTTTACCACTTTGTAACAAATATTTTCTTAAATTTTGATGTTCTTTATCATTTGTCAAATATTGTACTGTGATAGAAAAACACAATAATAATTATAGGCTGATTTTTTTTTCTGGATGTCAATGTTGAAGAAACCATTCTTAATCTATAGTGAGGAACCTCTACAAGATAAATATAAATTATTCAGATATATTATTTAAAATACTAGAATCCTCCGCCATACAATGCCTCCTCCTCTAAAACAAATATTTTGTTACTGAGTGGATATAGCAAGCTCCTGTGATAAAAATGTCTTTAAGCAGATCTTAAATGTCATCATACGTTTCACTCCATAAATTTTATAATAATTGTACTAATACATTACTTTCAAAATGTAACTATTTATTTATGCTATCTGGAAATGTATCAGTTTGAATTATTAACTCATCTGGCCGGGAAAGGGATTTATTAGATGCCAGACATTCTTACAAGTTAAATTTAATACAGCTGAAATGATGTGATAAACATTTTCATTGGTGCAGATTTGTTTGTGCTTACACAGACTAATTTTACAGCTTCGGATACTGGGTTCTGCCTCCATATCGACTAGCTGTCTTTAAATTTTAAATTGTCAAGACCTAGTCATTTGGTAGTGACACATAAAGAGGAAAAATACAATACCCTTTTCTCCTATTTTTAAACTTGATTGAAAAGAATATTTATATCAAATAAATAAAATGCAGAGATGTACTCTTTCCTCCATAGACTTGCAAGCATTTAGTTGTTTTGTTTACAATAAGTCTCCTAAGGTTAGCCAATCAAATTGACAGATGATCAATGTCAAATCTATTGAGAAACTGCGTGTGCAAACAAAATATCAGATCAGATCCTCACTCAATCACTTAGACCCTTATGATCATGTGTATGCTATAAAGCATGCCCGTGGTGAAAACTTACTGTAAAAGTCACCTTGATGTGAAAATGTACTTAACATGAATTTCACATTAGGTTGTGAAAGATAGTTTTTAAAATGTCTGAAGTCCATGATGAAGCACCTATTCATAATGACAAATGTGCTCCAAATATTGATTCTCTTTACCTATATCATTTTAGTTTATTAGAGATTTTTAGCCACTGTAACTTTAAAACTAAGAGATTTAATATGTGCATTTTATTTAACTGAATGCACATATACATATATATTTGTTATGTGTATTTAACATCCCTCTTGAAATTTTGAGTGTAATAATCCTTTTACGCTTTGTTGCATTTATAAAAAACTTCAGGAATGATTTGTTGAAAAGTCATAATGAAATAATTTATCCTATATGGATGCTTCTCCCAATTTTAATGTCACAAGAAATATACATCTACATTCATTTGACATAAGAAATCATTTTGTTTAATAAACTAAATCACCATAAAATCTTTGTTATTTTATGAATTCTTTCAATTTGTTAATTCAATTTTCAAAGCAAATACATTTTTTTAAGATTATGTATTTGAAAGACATAGTGATAAGTATTGAGATAAGGAAAGAGATGGAAAAATATATTGCCACCACAGGTTCATTCTCCCTTAATAGCTGAAAAGCTAATAGCAAATAATGTATTTTCAGATTCTTCTAAAGTCCACTAAGGTAGTTTATAGTATTAATAAAAGATCTCTTTCTTGGTAATTTTATCACAGTCTCCTCAACTCTAACTTCAAAATTATTTCAAAGAAATACCTCCTAACATTTGCCAGAGTCAACACTGTACTACATGTATTCATTATTGCTCATCTATTATGTCATTATAATCATTATCTTGGCTGTTACATATGTATATGCCGCACCACTGTTACTTCCTTTGAGAAACATGATGTCAATACTTTCCTGCTCAAAGTAAATCCAATATTACCAGGTCAGGGAATCTGCCTAGAGATTAAAATGCCTGCATTATCTTTGTTTAAAACCTGGCTCTGGCGTCTGACTCACTTCCTGTTAAGGCATACTCTGTGGGGCAATGCTGGTAGCTCAAGTGACTGGTTTTCTGCCATTCACGTAGGAGACTTGGTTTGAGTTCCTGGCTCTGATCTAGCTCTGGCTTTCGCAGGCATTTGAGAAATTAATTGGTAGGTGGGAGTTCCTTCTTCCTCACTCTCTTTCTTTCTTTCTTTCACTCAATCTCTTTTTCTGTCTTTCAGTGTCATTTTACTGGTACATGAAAAATAAACAGATACAAATACACCAACACACACACACAAACATATGATCACAACTCTATCAAAGAGGTATCATAGAGCCATCTCAAGAATCCATCACTGGGATAGGTGTTGTGGCACAGCAAGCTAAGCCACAGCTTTGGATGCCTACATCCCAAATGAAATGTCCAGTTTGGCTGCTCTATTTTTGTTATCTATCTTCCTGCTAAGGTGCGTGGAGAAAGTGGAGGATGACCTAAGTACAGTTTCCTTTCATCTGTGTGAACTTGATGGAGTCCCTGCCAATGACTTTCTGCTAGCCCAGGTCCAGCAAGCATTCGGGAAGTGAACAAATGAATAGATGGTTTTTGTTTTTGTGTATTACCTTCTTTCTCTGTCTCTCTGGATTTTCAAATAAATCAATTAACTCTCTACAGCACAATTCTACCCAAATATCGCAGAGAGAGTGAAATGAAACAATTGATGATTTCATGATAAATTGCTGATACTATTGGTGTAATATTTATTTATAGTCTTCACTGTGGCAAATTGCATCTCTCATGAGTCAGAAATAGAGATTTCAATCAATATGGGCTGCTGGAATCAACTAACATGGAAAGGGAAGAGAGAAAAGGGTTGCATAATCAGAAAAGATGGTCTCTGATAGACTGCCTAAGGATGTCTAAAGTTGGCCTTGCAGATTGTTTACAGTAGAGGAGACAGAAGTGTGTGTGAATGTGTGTGTTTGTGTGTGCGTACTTTCTCCCTCTCACTTGCACCCACACATGCTATATATGCCAGGTATTTCCAGCAATGGCACAATCAGTCAAGGAAATACCTTTTCATATAAAACAATTCTTGACTTTAAGGTGGAGTTGAAGACTGGCAGCACTGCATACATACATTAACCCAGCAGTGCAGGAGTTAAGTTGGTAAATTTTTTGTTTTTAATTTTTAGTGTTACTATTTTTCCATGACACAGTTTTGTAGGTGTAAGTATTCTCCCCTCCCCTCCCCTTTCTGCTTTCGGCATTTTCCATCCCTTCACACCATTTTCTCGCATATTATTACAGGAGCATAACCTTTCAGCAGCAGCCACAAGCCCAACATTCTGGGAGTGAACTGCATCATGGCATTGCAGGCATAGGGGACTGTAAAAAATCTAGTATCCTATTGTCAAGGCACATTTCACAGTTTCATTGGGAGCAGGTGTTTTATTTGGGAATAGAGATGCATACTGCAAAAGAATGTGTGAAGCATTCCTTGGAACTACTATATTAATCCAAAAAGTGATAAAATATATAACATAAATTCAAAGATTAAAATATCAATTTCAAACCTTTCAAATACTGAATAAAATGTACCACAAACACTGTTGTATCTAACAGAAAGCAAATAATTCACCAGGTACATAAAAGACTTAGAAGCAATTGCAAAGCAACATTCATTGATTTATTAAGATTTATTTAGTTTTATTGGAAGTTCAGGTTTACAAAGAGAAGGAGATACAGAGAAATATCTATTCCTGGTTTATCCCCCAAGTGGCCACAATAGCTGGTGCTGAGCCAATCAGAAGACAGGGACCAGGAGCCTTTTCCAGGTCTCCCACATGGATGCAGGGTCCCATGACTTTGGGCTGTTCTAGTCTGCCTTTCAAAAGCCACAAGCAGGGAGCTGCATGGAAAGTGGGGCAGCCTGGACATGAAATGCTGTCCATTTGGGATCCCAGCGCATTCAGGATGAGGATTTAACCACCAGGCTATTGTGGCATGCCCCAAAGCAAGGTTTAAATTCTTAAAACTTTTTGATTTAACTCTCTTCCATTCAGATGAACATATATTCTTCTGATATAGTCAATATTAATATGTTAAACACATAATAAAAAGAAAATATTGAAGCACACATATTGTTAATAGTTCTACTAATAGTTAATTGATGAAGATAGGGTATATGAAACTCTGAGACATGAGTAAGAAACCACTTTATTCCATGTGCTTTTTTCAATTAAACTGTGCTAAATTCCATTTTTCAACTTCTAAGTTTCTGCAATGCCTGTCCAAGCAATTTCAACTGACAAAAAATTAAGCAACTGTTACACAGTTATTAAAGTGTTTAATTCATCTAAACAAAATTCAAACCTGATACGTTTACAATTTCTCTTTATATCAGCAAAGGTTTGGCCCTCAGTTCTAGGAGACTGCAGGGTCAAGTAGCAGATGCTGTTGAAATACTGCCGTTGCTGGCTCTGGGTGGCTATAACTCAGATGGAGACTTGCCTTCAGGAATCATGTCTGCTGCTGTTTGGAAGTGTTAGAGGACATTAGCCCTAAACAGTTTCCGAGATAGGCTGTGCTTCCACAGGGTGACTTGTATAGAATCCCATGTCCATATGTGACAGCACTCATCTGGCCGTCTCATGATTTGGCCCACATTAAATGAACAGACGTCTAGCTATCATCAACATTGTCACTGCAGTCTATGCAAATATCTTTGTTCTTAGGCCATCAAATGGCCTAAGAACATTTTTTAACCTGCCAGACACTTTCTCATTCTCCCGAGGCAAGCCTCGGCAAACTGACCTTGGAGTTTGAGTTTCCCATGAGGAAATGATCTCTATGCTCATTTGCATTCCCAAACACCCTAGAATGTGTACTATATTCTCTCAAAAAATTATAACCCGCACCCCATTCCTGGGCAGCACACAACCTGTGCATTTCCGAGTGTCAACAAGCATTCGTTAGATAGAAGGTACCTTCCACAGGTGTTTCACCGTTCCAACCTTTCTTCCTGACTTGGCTTGAACCTGAGAGCTCCTCCCCAACTCATCTCCCAGAGAAAAGCCCACAGTTTCCTCTTAGCTTTTGAATTGTCTTCAAATATTGCATGTGTGAATCTGTTAAGCTAAGCCTCACTTGAAAGGATTGTGTATTTTCAATGAATTCTGCATAATGTGTCTTACAGTATTCTTTCAAACAGGGATGCTCTGATGCTCATCTTCTATTGCTTTAAGCTTAAAAAAAAACAGAATCTGCAGTCAATAAAAAAGTGTCTTTAATTATCCTATTACCTCTACATAAAACACTTTTCTTATACAAAACATTAATTTGAAAGTATAATGACATTATTAAATTCAAAGACAAAAGATATCAATAAAGAATTAGCTACAGTGAACACAAATCAAAAGTCAATTTTCCTCTTTAATAAGAGATAACCCTTGCCAAACAAACATGATTCTAAATGTTTATTATTACAAACAAAAGGGTATAGAAACATCACTTTGTTTTATTTACATTTTATGTAACTTGGTTTCAACAGTACATGGTTGAAAGGGAATGGAAAATTCCAAATCACAGTAAAGTAAATGTTTCTTGCCATTCTATTCAATGTATGTTGGATGCAGTGACTTACGGAAGAAAATGTGTACTTTTTAGAAATACAGGAAAAAGATACACATTAAAAGTGCATGTGGATTTTCAAAACACCACCTTTTTGGACCTGGTGCGGTAGCCTGGTGGCTAAAGTCCTTGCCTCATGATGCTAGGATGGAGGAAGTTCCTGGTTCCTGGCTTCAGATCAGCTCAGCTCTGGCCATTGCGGCCACTAGGGGGGTTAATCAGAGGACAGACAATCTTCCTCTCTGACTCTCCTCCTCTCAGTATATCTGACTTTCCAGTAAAATTAGATAAGTTGTTTCCAAAATGACCTTTTGTTAGGTGGCAAGGATCCTCTTGACTTTTCATGAAACATAACAACTTTAAACTGATTAAGATACAATGGTGTTAAATAATTGGGGGGGGGTTGACTACTTTTACAAATAGCGGTAAAGATACAGAAGCTTGGTTTCTGAAGCAAGGTAGCATGAGAAAAGAGGGGTCCAGAGTTTACAGAGCCTGGGTTTATTTCATGACTCCGAGTTTCTGCTTACAGGCTCAGTGAGCAATGTTGCCTCTTTCTGTTACGATTTAATAGGTAATTGTCAATACAATCTCCCTGAAAGCCAACTCTGTTCAGGGAGCCTCTTTCTTGAAGGGTTTTTATATTATACAGTCATTTGTAAGTGAAGCTCAAATTCCTCATGGTGGCCTACACTTTCTCTTTTTATATAATCCCATGTGCATTTCCAGGTAACTCTAGCAATTCCCACAAGATATTTAGAATAGCCCCAATTATTCCATATCATGCATGTCACATGAATAGCACTACTGAACTGTCTACAGTCAATGACATTATTTGTCAAGTATGATCAGCAAGAATACCACAGGTCAGTAAAGACATAGGATCCATAAATTAAAATAAGTTAGTTCCACACTATGAATTCAACTTCTAAATGGTGTGGTTAAGCTATTGCTTTTTATGTGTGGAAATTAGGAAATTTAGATAGGAAATGTACATATAATATTTCATTGAAAATACAGGCACATGATTTTGTGTATATAATTAGCTATTTGGGGCCTAGCGTGGTAGCCTATTTGCTAAATGCTAAAGTCCTCACCTTGAAAGCGCCAGAATCCCATATAGGTGTCAATTCTAATGCTGGCTGACCCACTTCCCATGAAGCTCCCTGCTTGTCGCCTGGGAATGCATTCGAGGATGGCCCAAGGCCATGGAACCCTGCACCCCCTTGGGAGACCTGGAAGAGGCTCCAGGCTCATGACAGTGGATGGGCTCAGCCCAGGTCTTTGTGGCCACTAGGGGAGTGAATCAATGAACAGAAGATCTTAAAAAAAAAAAAAAAAGCAAACGAACAAAACAATTCAAAAGAATATTTAAAATACAAACCCCTGGTTTTCACCTGCCATGATTCTGCTATAGTAGCACTTGAGAAATTTTTTGAAATCAAAATTTTAATTGGAGGAATGAAATCACAGTTCATAATTTGAGACGAAGTATCAGGAGAAATAAACTAGTATGGTAATACTTGATATTAATGGCAGCTTTAAGATATTCATAAAGAATCTATGAATATTTTGGGATATAAATTTTTCTACTAAACACCAATTCTTTTCATGCTGCGAAAGAACATATATGAAATTTGATTAAAATGATTTTTCATCCAAAAAGTCCTTTTCTTTTATTTTTACCAAGCTCTGCTCCGGCTTAATCCAGTGACTCTACTTCAATTTAGAATGGATTTGGACAACGCATGTACACTTTAAAAAAATTCCTCGTAATCTACTTGTATTGATCTCTAACCACTTACATTACAATATAGAACCTGATGAAAGCCCTGAAACAGGCTTGAGAAACTTTTCATGCCATAACTTTAAAAATATGCAATATTGTGAAAAAATAGTTTAGAATCAACACAATATATTGCAACACAATTGTTTGTGCTGTCTTTTCTTCAAATATTGATTCATTGCAAACCACTTTAACAAGCTAATTTGGATTTTTTTTCCTCCTGGTATTTTAGAAAATGTGAACATTCCAATGTCATTGGAGAGACAATAATCTACCATTTGGGTATCCGCATGGTCCCAATGGCTGGACCGGAGCCAATCTGAAGCAATGAGTCTGGAGAGACTTGCTGAGTATCTCACATGGATGCACAGGCCTAAGGACTTGAGCCACTCTTTGTTGCTTTTGAAGTCCACCAGCAGGAGTTGGAGTGGCAGTAAGGAAGCCAGGCCCAGAATCTATGCCCATGAGATGCTGGCTTTACAGGCAGGTGATTAGCTTGTCACACCAGAATGCTGGCCACTGTGGTTGGCTTCCTACACACAATTTATTGAGGTTTCTTCTAAATCAGAACATATGGCAGGAATTCATTCTTTTTCCAGAATTCAATCATAGTCTATTATGTGAATGTGTACGTGGGAGAGGTCTTAAAGATTTCCTGGATGTAGGGGTGGGTATTGTTATTGTGTGTGGGTGCCAGTTCTTGTACTGACTAATACACTTCCCATCCTCCCTGTTTGCGGCTTGGGAAAGCAGTAGAGGATGGCTCAAAGCCTTGGGACCAGAAGAAGCTCCTGGTTCTTGACTTCAGACAGGCTCAGCTCTGGCCATTGCAGCCATTTGGGGAGTGAACCAGAGGATGGAAAGATTTTTGTTTTCTCTGTCTCTCCTTCTCTCTGTATAGCTACCTTTCCAATAAAATTAAATAAGGCTTTAAGGAAAAAAAAATTCTGGAAAATGTGCATTATCAAGATTTTGTGTGAATTTCAACTATTTTTGCAAAAAACAAATTTGTCATAATTGCATTTTCTCAAGTCTTTTTTTTTAAGAATTATTTATTTTTATTGGAAAGGCAGATATACAGAGGGAGGAGAGACAGAGAGGATCTTCCATCTGATGGTTCACTCCCCAAGTGGCTGCAATGGCTGGAGCTGAGCCTATCCAAACCCAGGAGCCTCCTCAGGGTCTCCCCCACAGGTTGCAGGGTCCCTAAGCTTTGGGCCATCCTTGACTGTTTTCCCAGGCCACAGGCACAGAGCTGGATGGGAAGTGGGGCCGCCAGGATCAGAACCAGCGCCCATATGGGATCCTGGCGCATTCAAGGCTAGGACTGTAACCTCTACACTATCGCACCGGGCTCCTCAAGTCTTTTAAAATATCTTTACATTGTTCGTGTGTATAAAATATGATTCCACTGTTTTTCACTTCTGAAACACAGGTTGAATTTTAGAAGCTGTTGCTATGATACTTGGTGATGGTACCTCTAAGTGATGTTTAGTTCAAGATAGTTCTGTCTTCATGAATGGACAAATATTAGGAAAGGTGGGTCACTCTACTTACACTGTTTTTACACTTTCATTTCCTTCATATTAGGTTTCCTATAGTATAGAGTCAAAAGCCACTTCATTTTTGTCTGTTAAGATAGAGAATGCCACCAACATATTCACCCCTTAATGCCAGTAATGTCAGGAGTCAGCCAGGCTGAGGTTAGGAAGAAGCATACAACTCAATGCAGTCCTCTCATTTGTTGGTAGTAACCCCCTTACAGTGCACACATTAGCAGTTGGTTGCCAAGGAAACAGAGGAACCAGTACTTGAACTAGACACTCCATAATGGGATGTCAGATGTCCCAGGTGTAAACTCGGCCATTGTGTTGTTACATTTGTTTTTTAAGTCAAATCTCCATTTACGTTCTTGTTTGTTGAAATTTGTAGGTGGGGGTGCTATTAGGGGTTCTTTGTGTTTCTGATCAATTTTAAAACTTTTAAATATTTCTTAAAAGTATTGATTTATTTTTATTAGAAAGGCATTTTTGCAGAGAGAAAAGGAGAAAGATCTTCAGTCCATTAGTTCACTCCCCAAGTGGCTGACATGGCAGCAGCTGAGCTGATCCAAAGACAAGAGCCAGGAGCTTCTTCTCAGACTCCCATGAGGTTTCAGGGTCCCAAGGCTTTGGACCGTCCTCCACTGCATTCCCAGGCCTCAAATAGGAAGGTGGGTGGGAAGTGGGAAAGCCAGGACACAGATTTGCGCCAGTATGGGATTCTGGCACGTGCAAGGCAAAGATTTAGCCACTGAACCATTATACTGGGCCCAGATTTTTTAAAATATTTCATCAAAATTACCTAAGGAATTGTATCAAATCTACATTAAGTTTGATTAATATTAATATTGTTATTTTGTGATATTAAATCTTGCAATATAAACACAAGCTTTCTTTCCATTCATTTGTTTTGAATTTTTGGCAGTATTTTGTGATCTGTCATTTCCTTTATAACTTTACTGTTAGGTATAATATTGTATTCATTGGCTTATGAGAAGGATCATATAATTTTCTTTTCCAACTGTTCTTTTCTAAGTGTTGTTGTAAAGGAAAGCAATTTATTTGTGCTCTGATTTTATAGCCTTGATGTTTTGCAAATTTACTTATTAGTTCTGTTTACATGGGCTACATTGGCTTTTCATGATCATGTCCTTTGTGGACTGGATTTTACTTTCTCTTTCCAATTTCTGTGCAATGAATCACTTTTCTCTCTTGCTACTTTCACAATCTCACTGTTGAGACAACAGATTTTATTGTATATTTAATTTTTTTTCATTTATCCCACTGAGATATCTATTTCTTCCCTGCATCTGGGAACTTTTATGTTGCTTAGTGTAAGTTTTCTGCCCCTTTGTTGTAGTTTTCTCCTGGAACTCCCACAGTGTACATGTTGACCACATTAATTGAATCCTTTCTGTCCTTGAGACTTTATCCACTCTTAGTTGCTGTTAGATTTTTTGACTCAATGTCTGAGTCCCTGCCAATGACTTTGAATTCAATGATTTTTTTTTTCAGAATAACTGAAACTGCTGCTGAATCCATCCAATGAAGCACTTGTTCAATTATTATATTCTTCAGTTACAAAATTAATTTCTTCTTTTTTGTTTATGCATGGTTTTCCTGTCCTCAATAAGCATCACTGATAATTTAAAATCTTTATCAGATAACTCGTATAACTCCATTACTTTAATGTTTGCTTCCACAGGTTTTTTTTGTTTGTGTTGGTATTTTTTATACTTTTGTTTGAGGCACATGCAAAATGTGCATATCAAATGGATTTGTCATGTGCTTTACACATGTCCTTATGGTCTAGCTTCAAAGAGAGAAGGACCTTCACCAGTCTGTTAAGCTGTTAATCCTAGTAACATCTTAAACTTTTTCTGTAGGCATATCCTTCCAAAACATGTACTTATAAATTCCCAGACAAGTTTGGAGGGCTTTATATATTTTTTTATAGAAACTTGTAATTCCTACATACCCGTGATATGTGTCCTTAGTAATTCAGGTTCTCAGATGTTGCTATAAATCATCGGTCTATTTTTTGCTTTTCTACTGGACCCCAGACATCTAATACATGCCAGATTCCTTCATTACACTGAGACTAGAAAGAAAGAAATTGCTCCCTTATGCGGGTCTCCACCTAAGATATATCTTTCAACATTTTTTTTCTTAGATTTCATTTGGTGGAGAATATCTTCCAGACTATTGGTCTCTAACTGCTCTGCTACAGTTCTCTCAAATTCTGTTTGCTTCTGGTAATCCAAGACATCATTAGTGTGACAGGTTCTTTAAGGTCCAAGATAGGGGAGACTCCAGTGCAGAGCTGAGAGAAGGAACACAAGCAAGGCAATGCATGCAAGCATGAGGTAATTATTCTGTTTGATATTCAGTCCCATCCCACGTTCCTGTTAGCAGTTAGCTTCAAACTAGACTGAAATAAGCCCCTTTGAATAGTATCCCCAAAATCTGAACGTAAAATGTAGCTGTTATATATTATTATTATTACTATTGATGAATTTAGGCTTGTTTCCCTTACCTAGAAGTCATACATGAGAAGTTTCCTTCCAGTCACTTGCTCTGAGCCAGAGGGAGGTGCTCGGTTAAAGGATGCCAATAGGTCTCCTTATTAGCTTCAACACAGCTGCTTTTATGCTCGCTGGTGACACAGCACTGCCTTGCCTGGTTTCTGCATTTCTCATGAAGGAAAGTAGTCTTTGTGCTATTGAATTGGTTTTTCTGGGAAAGACGAAACATGCTTTTCTACTCAGTCATTGTGATGACTCTGCCTTCAAACAGGGAGGCAATTTTGTATTATTCTCCGTTGTCAATAAATCATGAGGAATGTTGTATTGTGATTGTTTATAGTTTCGTTTTTTATTATTATTTTAACTACATTATTTAACAGAACAGATTGAATGAAACAATTTCAAAAGTGAAATTTAACAGAAAAATTTCATGATTCACAAAGATTTTGGTATTCTATGATAACTATGGAGGTAGGGAGAGAGCTCTCCTAATCATTGGTTCCCTACACAAATGACTACAATACCTGGAGGTAGAAGGTAGGATTTCAGTCTAGTTTTTACGGACATATGACCAGGCTCCACTACTTGAGGTGCTTCTCTTTACTCCCTGGGTCTGTTCTTGTGAACCTGAACCTGAAGCCAGAACTAAGATGAACCCAAGCACCTGAATAAGAGACACCTATGTCTCTTATTAACTGGGCCCTCAACCACTAGTCCAAATACCTGCTCCGGATACAATGTTAAAATCCAAATTTTAATGCAAAAATATGATAACATGATAGAAACAAATTTGCTGCTTCAGTTTCATGATCAAGACAAAAATGAAATTCTATTCAATTTGGGGATCATTATCAGCATTGTACTTGCTTTTTGTAATCTCCACAGATATCGTAGGATGTTTAAATCCCAGTCAGGAGAAACAAAAGGCACATGCAAGAAATTAAACTGTAGCATACAAAATGTGATGTAACATTTGAAATGTTTAGTATATAATTAACATTTTGAATGTTTAGTATAGAATTACCATAACAAATAATTCAGCCAAGATTTATTTATCCCAAGACATATTTTCAGCTTTTTTTTTTGCTTTTTATGTGTTTCAAACTGCAGTTAAATGCAACACAGTGAAAATAAAAAATACATGCATTTTATATGTAATGTAGTTTATTATCAGTACGGTAGCTGTAATTGTGGCCAAGGAAGCAAAATGGAAATTTACCTGCTCCTTCCTGTTTAAAGAATATTGTCTCTAAATGTGTAGTAATGAAGAAAATGCTTTCTAGAGTAACATAATTGTTCAAAATAACATTTGAGAGTGAGCATCTGCTATAGTGGTTAAGAAATAGGTCAAATTGCTTAGGTTTCAGTTCTGGCTCCACTTGTGTTTCTATCTTTTTATTAGCGTGCACTCTGGGAGGCAGGAGACTAAGTATTTAGTAATTCTTTGAGTAGTATTCTGCTAGCCATGTATCGGGTCTGAAATGAGTTTCTGATCTGGCTTTGCCCTGTTAAGCTCTGGGTGTGGCAGTCATTTGCAGAATGAACCAACAAAAGGAGATTTCAAGCTGTTTGTGTATTTGTCTGTTTTGGGTGTAAGAAAGTAATACACTTATTTTGGACATCAGAGAAATCAGTTCATAATGTAACAGAGATGTTTCATTTGTTGAAATTTAGCTAGGAAGGAAGGAAGGAAGGAAGGAAGGAAGGAAGGAAGGAAGGAAGGAAGGAAGGAAAAGAAAGAAAGAAAGGAAGGAAGGAAGGGAAAAGAGAGAGAAAGTGAAAAGCGGGGAGAAAGATCTCATGTGGTTAAATTCTAACCTTTAGGAAAGCACTTCAGCATCAAGTCAAATTTGCTTTGGCCTGGCTATATTATCCACTTAATTTTTATACAGAAGGTCAAAAATGAGTCCACACTTTTACCCTATGTACACAAAATTTGAGAAAAGGGACTATAAAAACCTCTCTTTATCTGATTTGGGCTAGCAAAATGTGAAGCTTTCCTTTTAACTTGGGTGCTTTCCTAGGCGCATTCACATGGAGCCAAACCAGAAGCAGAGCAGTAGGGACTGTAATTTGAGTACAGGATGTAGGCACTGCAGGCTGTTGGCTTTACATAATCGTTCTGTTATGGAAGTGCTAAAGCAAAAACAATACCTAAAGAAAAGGGGATGCATGTGATTCAAAAACTTATTTACAAACCCCAAACGAAATGATCAGCTGAATTTGGCTTATGAACTACAATTTGATGAACCTAGGAAGTAATCCTATGTAGTTTAAGTTTGTGTGTGTGTGTGTGTGTCCATACATACATACATATGATGGTGCACCATTTTAGACACACACACACCTGCAACTTTCTCTGGCACATTAGCAAGTGGATCAGAAGAGGAGTAGCAGGCACTCAAACCGCAGCCAGTATAGTATGCTGGAGGTGCTGTGCCAGTACCCTAACCAAAATTTCTCATTCCTTCCCTTTTGTCTACTCTACACAGAAGATGGGAAATACCACTCTGCTAGCTTCTATAATGGCAACTGTGCTTTAATTCACACGTGACATCATGTAGCTTTTGTCTTTAATTACACTATGTGTAAGTATGATTTAAATGTCTTTGTAAATCAGCCCAATTTGTATTTTTCCGTATTAATCATCCTTTGTTTTGAATATTATGCTCATTTTTTTCTAATCACATTAAATTGTGCATTGCATTCTGTGTCTGAAGGAATGTCACAGTATTTATAATTTGCTCATATTAATGCTAATACTGCAATTGAGAAATGATACAGATGGCAGTTCTCTCATGAAACTACTCCAAGATAGAACTTGACTTACCCTCTTCTGTGTTCCTTTATCAATATGATTATATTTGAAATACAAAAATATGTCAATGGTGGACCCAGCACAATAGCCTAGTGGCTAAAGTCCTCGCTTTGCACACACCAGGATCCCATAGGGGCACTGGTTCTAATCCCAGCTGCCCCGCTTCCCATCCAGCTCCCTGCTTGTGGTCTGGGAAAGCAGTTGAGGGCAGCCCAAAACCTTGGGACTCTGCACTTGTGTGGGAGACCCAGAAGAGGTTCCTAGCTCCTGGATTCAGATTGGCACAGCACCAGCTGTTGCAGCCACTTGAAGAGTAAATCTCTCTCCTTCTTTTTGTATATTTGACTTATCAATAAAAATGAAATAAATCTTTAAAAATAATGTGCCAATGGCAATTCCTTTCCCTTTTTTACTGAGATTTAAGACAAGAAAAATTCCGCTGTCATAGAAAGATGCACTATTGTTAGAGCCAAAGAAGAATGCTTATGTACGCATTTATTATGGATGAATTTTTAAATTTCATAAATTATTAATTTGCACACAAATCTTTAATCTGATATCCTTGCCATGTATCAAGCTTCAACTCCCTAATATTTGTATACGGGCCACTACCTCCAAAGGTTATAAAACAAAAACAAAGCAAAACAAGAACACATAGAAATCAAACCAAAAATTTATGCAGCTTTTTCATAGAACGTGAACACCCTTTCTGCGACTTTTCCATTCATGTATTTAATGTCAAACTGTCCTGTGCTTATATAAACATCACTAAGTGTTTTCTTCTGGAGTTGAGACAAATGTGCCAGGTCTGGTAGAATTTGAACATTTCCATTGTGAAGCACAGCATTTATTCATCTAATTTCCCTCTGAATACGTCGTGCAGGGTGTATAACAGCTGCAACAGAACATAAAACTTTAGAAAGAATCTTTTAGGCAGTCATTTTGAATATTTAATGTTTATGCTCTTTAGTTTACTTACCGTTATTTTAGGTGCAGTGCAAGTTATTAAATACACTTTTCCACCTTAATTATTTTCCTCATAAACATCACCCCACTAGTGTTTTATGTTAGAGTAATAAAGCAATTATACTGGAACAAAGTGTTGCAAATCAGTGAAAAGGGAATGTAAGTTCTGACATGCTGCTGAATTTACATTGAATTCCAAAACACATTTAGAGGTCTATAATGCATCACAGGAAAATGGAATTAATTATAATAAACTCATAGTAACCACAACATCAGAAATGTATATGAACATTTTCCATTACCGTTGTTTGCATTTTATTACTTCATATTATATTTAATTATATTAGAAAACTGAAAACAATGTTATGTGTTTTTTATGTATGCGCATATATTTCCCTAATACCAAAATAAACTTTTTCATTTTTTTCAAATTTTGAAATTGAAGAAATGCTAGTACAAATATCTTTCTTTCTTTTGATGTCAGTTATTCTAAGAAATTTCATAAAGATACAATACAGTTATGTAAGTTAAGTATGAAAAGATAGAAAAATGTTACAGTGGTCCTCCATCTCCTTGTTCATCCCCCCAAGGCCTCAGCAGTTTAGGATGAGTCACACTGAAGCCAAGAGCCAGGAGCATCACTCACGTGGGTGACAGGGCACCATATATCTGGGCCATTCTCTGCTGCTTTCCCAGGAGCATCAGCAGGAAGTTGGACTACAACTAGAGCAGCTGCTGTACTTGCTGTACCACAACATCAGCCCCAATAACATTTTTTACGGTATAACAGATCTAAGGAGGTGACTACCTTCTACTCGAATGCATTTGTGGTTCCTCCCATGACAACTGAAATTCTTGCAGCTCAGAGGCTTTTAAAATTTGTCCAGGAAATGCATCTATCTATTTATGTATCATCTAATTAGTAGATAGATAGATATCTATATGCTAATAGTCAACAATAAGGTGATAATTTGGGGGTTTTGAATTTTTATGAATTCTGATTGTAGTCTCATTTCATGAAACCGCCACTGGCGGGTGATAATATCAGTTTATTCTCAATTTTTACATGCTTTTCAATTTTATCGCATTTTGTTTATTTATTTAAAGACCTGCATTTACCATGTAATTCATTTTCAGAAAACAAAATGTAGCACATTTTCTATATGGCAAAACAAAACAAAAAGAAAATCCCCAAAACTTACTAAAAAATTACACTAAGCATTCTCAGATTGCTTAGTGTGTTCATAACCGTAATGCCATGGTTTAGGCATGTCCAGAGAAATCTAAATTAGCTACCAAATCAAGGTAACTAGACCGAGCAAGACTGAAAGGAAATTGCTGGCAAGTGCTTGGGGCAATGTGTGCGTGTTGAGGAGGCAGGCAGGGAATAGGAGAATCAGAGGAAAATAGGACAATTAACCAAAATAGTCTTTTAGACTTCTGTGTGAAGAAGAGGCTTAAAGATAAAATGTATAATTCTTGCTATGTGAGATACAGTGTACTCTTTACCTTGGCCACCCTAAAACAGTATGGTGTTTGCCTTGAATTGGGGTTAGAGTGGGATCCATGGACGAGATGACCCTGATCATGTCAGGTGCACCCGCTGATGAAATGGCCCCATTCCGGACACACAAAATGTTACTCTGAATGACAGTTTAAAATTTGAATTTGTGTATTTACCTCTGGGCAATATTTTATTCTTAAATATGCATCTGTTGAGCAAGCATTAAATTTCAAATATTTTTTATTTCAAATGGGTTTATTATTCAAAATGCATTAAATTATTCAACCTCTTGATTATTCACACTTTGAAGAGTTTCTCACAATGTTAACTAGATTGTAGCTAAGTTTCCTGAAAAGTAACATGTATTTTTTGAAGTAACTTCAGATTTAATGAATATTATAGTGGTCCTGAAATCCCATATCCGAACTCCTCTACGGTGTTATGGCTCAATTGTCACAGTGAAAGGATTACTATTGATGTATTAGTATCAATTACAGACTACACATGATTGAACTTACAAAGCTTTTACCCAGTGTCTTTTTGCTGATCCAGAATCCCATCTAATTATGTGTAGTTGTCATGCTTCCTTGGGTACCTCCAGATTGACATTTTTTAAAAGATTTATTTCATTTTTATTGGAAAGTCAAATATACAAAAAGAAGGAGAGACAGAGAAAAAGATCTTCCATCTGCTGATTTACTCTTCAAGTGGCTGCAACAACTGGTGCTGTGCCAATCCAAAGCCTGGAGCCAGGAGCCTCTTCTGGGTCTCCCACACAGGTGCAGAGTCCCAAGACTTTGGACCATCCTCCACTGCTTTCCCAGGCCACAAGCAAGGAGCTGGATGGGAAGCGGATTAGAACCAGTGCCCATATGGGATCATAGCACATTCAAGGCCAGGATTTTAGCAGCTAGGCTACTGCACTGGATGTGTCCAGACTGACATTTTCTTAGACTTGCCTTGCTTCTGGTGATCTTGAAAACGTATAAGGAATATTGATCATGTACAGGAGAGAATCTCTTGGCCTTAAAAGGATTACTATCCCTTGGGAGAATGAACACAAAAGTATCATTTTCATCATATTAAATCAAAAGAATATGCTATCAAGATAAGTTTATTACTATTTCATGACAAACAGCATTTCATCAATCCATTTTCTCCTAGTGCCTTTTTTATAAGACATTTATAGACTTCAATTGAGCAATAAATATATCACCTATAGTAATTATATCATAAAATTTCTGCCCTAGAAATATTTATAAAATTGGAAACTTGAGACTGCAGGGGTGTAACAATGATATTAATCTGATTACTGGGTTAGGGTAACATATTCCAGCTTTATGAATTCCATTTCTACTATTTTTTAATTTTATTTTAAGGTTATACATTTAAAAAAATTTCTCCATGCATCCCATAAGGGGGAATAAGTTGTACCATATCTCCTTGATTATGGAGTATTTATATAGATGCTTTTTACATAATACATGTATTTTTAACTTAACTGTAATGAAAATTGATATGGTATGATATTTCAACATATATACATATTTTGTAATGGTCAACCAGTGTAAGCATTTATTTATCCTTGAATACATATCAGTTCTTTATGGCAGAAATAATGTCTATTTTATAACACCCAGAATTATTTCTAAATCCAATTTAACATCTGTTATATAAATTTATTCTCATTAGGAAACTATATTGACCTGTTATATATTCCTGATATGGATACAAAAATAATACTTTCTGATATATTTTGCCTTGTTCTGTAGATTTCAAATAACCAAACTTTACTTTCCACACACTTTTATGTATCAAACTTCCCCTGGAATTTCTTTTCCCATAATTTATTTCAATAGCAATAATTATAGTCCTATATGCTACACTTAGTGAGTGAGTCCCCTTGCTAATCTGTCTTGCAGTAGTTTAGTAACCCTGAATCATTTCTTCTGCGGTTTCACTTCTGTCAGGTTATTTTCAGTTTCCTTTTTTTTTCTTGTATTGACTATTTCTTGAGTCTATCCCATGAACAATGGTTATGAGAACAAACCCAGGCGGCCTTTCAAATGGACTGTCATCTTGAACGAAGAAGTGACTGTAATCTTTTGGCATCTAGTGTCGTATAGTTCAGGGTCTTTTACACTTTTGATAGAATTTCTGATATCTATCAATTTTGAGGAAAACTGAATTCAAACCTTCCATGACAGGTCAAAAACCTAGGCACTTATTACCTACAAGGGTAGGAAGTGTCCCCAGGAGCAAATAAGTAAATGGTTCACTTATTCATCACCACAAAAACTTTTAAGTTTTCAAAGAACAATATTCAAGCTTCAGATCTTGATTTTTCCTACCCAAATGATTTCATATCTAAAAAGTTCTTCACACCAATACCTGAAGTTCAACTCTATGCGTGTTATGGAAAGACAAAGGAAAATGACATACATTCTATGAAATTAAAAGGTAATTTCAAGTGGATATATCTTTTTTGCTGACTAAAAAACAAAGATTTATTTATGTTTCTGATTTAAAGGTAGAATTATTGAAAGGCGAAAGAGGGGGGAAGAGAAAGAGACTGAGAATCTTCTATTCATTGGTCCAGTCGCAAGATAGCCACAAAGGAGGGAAGGAGTTAAGCCTATCCCAAGCCAGGATTCAGGAGCTTCTTCCTGGCCTCCCAAGTGGGTACCTCCACCAAAAGAAGTGAATCATTCTGTTTCTTTCCCAAGCCAAACCAGGCAGCTGTATGGGAAGTGGTGCAGCCTGGATATAAGTCAGTGCCTATATGGGATGCTGGCACTGCATACAGATGCTTAGCCTACTATGTCACACCACTAGTCCTTATGCTTATTGTTTAATAAAATATCCTCAGACTATTTCAGAGCATCCATTTTGAGAAAATACTTTAGTCAATTTTGAATCAATAATGAAGAGAATAAAGGCAAATGGAACCCTTTCACTTCATTACTAACTGATGTGTTTTAGTGACATGTAAAAGTATATACAAATACTTTTAATCATGTGGAATTTATTTATTAAAAAGTTGCATTTTTCAATATGAAGGAAGATCTAACATCCATGGAAGATACTGAACGTAGAAATTCATGGGTTGTGGTGCCTATGTGGACCCTAACGTTTAGCAGTTACATACATGTTACATATATGTTCTTGCTGTTGGAAGTTTCCTTCCTAGGCTTTATAGAACAGAGAGAAATGGGTGTGGGAAACTGTTTAAGAAGCAAGTAGGTGGTCATGTAGAAAAAATTTCTATAGATTTACTACTCTTTCAGGACCTAAAACATCAGATTCCATTTGCCTGTCCCTCAAACAATTTTGAACATAAGTAGAGATTAGAACAAAAAGTATTCAACAATACCTTTCAACACTAAGTTGCTTTACCTCTAGAAGATTCATAACATTAATCCGGATTCACAAGGTGGAGAGGGTGGTATGCATCAGCTCAGGGGTTAAGATGATGCTTATAATACTGTTATCCCAATTCAAAGACCCTGGTTCAAACCCCTGCTCTATTTTGCACCTATCTTCTTGCTGATGCACACCGTATGAAGGCTGCAGATGAGTGCTCAAGCACTTGGATCCCTGCCATTAATGGGGGAAACCTGCGATGAGTTCCTGGGTCCTTGCCTCAATCTTGCCCTGCTTTGTCTACTGTGAAAATTTGGAGATTAAGGCAGATGATGGATATTTTGTATGTGTGTCTCTGCTTTGGATGTCTTTCCGACAACATTTCAACTAGAATAAAAACAATACATGCAAACAAAGTAGTTGAATTCTCCCAAAATCTATATAAGCATGTGGATGCAGCAATGATGATGGATCCAAGCTGAACTGATCATCTATACAGAATTAAACAGAGCCTCAAATTTATATAACTCAAGGGTATCACTACACTATAGAGAGTCTGAAATCAGAAACCGCATCAAAGACAGCACTGGGAAAATTATAGCACCAAACTTTTATCTTCATTGTTAATTCATGTCAAGATTCACTTTTCCTTTTTCAACTTAATGAAACTGCTGTGTTCATGCTAGGGGAGCTTGATCTGCCCTTTTCCATTCTAATGTCTAGCATGGTATTAAGAGGAGTGCTACCTCCAGGCACACTTGATATCTGTTCTTAAATGGTGTTATACAATGGAAGGCTGGGCCAAGAAAAAAAGAGGGATGAAATGGAGATATCCATGTATTTTTCTCTCCCTCAATTCTTCATTAAACACTAGGGAGAGCCTGGGATCTGTGAATCCTTTGAAGTTCCATTGTTTCCGGACATGCTCACACACTCAGGTATTGCTGGCCTCATTTCAACCTTCTCTTTATTTTTTCCCTCCTAGTTAGAATTTGCAATGCCTAATACATTTGAGTTTTTCATCATTTACTTGATCAAAGTCTGCATTATTGAGAATGATTGAAATGATTTCTGGTTTCCATGTCAGTTCTGATTTAAAACCTATTTTGTATCATAATCCCTTCCATAATTCCCTTAACTTAGTTTATGATCATATGCATAAAATGTATATTTCAGTCAGGTAATTTTTGCTCTGATGATGTGGAGGATATCAGCTGAAAGTTTTGCTGTACTGTTGGATAAATGTCCAATATTTTCCTAGGTGTCTATACATTTCCAATACTTAGCTCAGCTCAATTTTTTACTGAGTTAATTAAACTTAATAATTTTCTCTCAACTTAGCAAGTATTCTCTGTATTTGTAAAAATACCCCAAAATAGATCTGCCTTACCTATGATGTACACATCTAAGGAATACTGAAAATGCTTAGAGTGACACAACATATGCCTGTGCCTAGTGTTTTTTGTTTTTCTGCCTCCCCCTCCTTATTCTTTATGACTGAGTCCATCTTTTCTCCAGTTGCTCCAATTAAGTATCTATTTTTTTATATATAGAAGTCAAGCAATTCATTTTCCAAGATCAAATTCAAAATAAGTTTCACATCCACAACTCAGTGTTCAGAGAAGAAAAACACATTTTTTTAAAAAAAATCAACATACTTCCACATCTTAGCAGTTTATTTGCAAAACACATTTTTATTTCATTTCATGTGAATTGAATATTTGCACTAACTTCTATTTTCCAATCTCAAATCACTAGAACTTCTGTTCCAAGTCACATATTTTCAAAGTTGTTTGATTATTCTTGCAATAATCTGTTTAAAGATGTTTCCATTGTTTCTGTAACATGCAAGTGAGATGATCACCAGAAAGACTGTGAAATCGACACCATTCTCTGTCTCTTTTCATGAGTCTTTAATCTATTAGTTAGTTTCTGCCTCACAAAAATTACAAATCATGCTGGCTGCAACAACATTTATTATAGATTCTATGGACCTGTCTTAAGAGAATGTCCTGTTTCATGATCTTTTTGCAAGATGACACTTAAATTAAGGCTCAGCTGAAGAAGAATCAGTATCTAGCTTCCTGATGTAACGGTTGACAGGATGCAGTTTTCATGGGCTTAATGCTAACATTTTCATATTAAAATGAAAACAACCCTCATAAAAGCATACAATACACGGTACCTGATTATCATGTCTTACTAGTATTGTCAAGAATAGCAAAACTTTCAATTGCTAGCTTTAAAACATCTTTGAATTCATATATTTTTGTCATAATGTATTTTTTAGAGTTAGAAGAATTTATTTATCAGATATAATGAAAATTTCACATTTAACATTCTGGAACCTCTTTTGTTCTTCTGTCCAGACAAATAATTTTCTAAAGTTGACTAAAGTTGACTAAGTTCCATTTCCGTGGGGCTCAAATCTACAACAAACAAATGTGATAGAATAACATCTGTAAAAGTGATAATGAATGATAATAAAATCAGTTACACCCTCGTGTATGCATTTTATTTGCATTTTGAAAGGACTCTCTTTAAAAAATAAGATCCTGAAAACCAAAACTAAATAATTTGGGAAGATGTGAGAGACAAGCAGGATGCACTAAGTACAGCTGTCTTCATTCTTTCTACTGACCCAGTCTGGAATGTTGTGGAATTTGTTTCCACACAAGAAATTAGTGTCTGTAAGCCTTTGTACATTTCGGTTTCATTTTGTATTTCAAAATTCAAAACAAAAATCAAGAGGCTTATTTTTTTCTTAATTTTTTACTTTTCTTGTCGATAGTCAAACAGAGGCTCTTGTTGATTTTTAGCATAAGGGAGAGCAAGAGCCACAAAAAACAAACCAAAATAATGCTTGCAATATTTCCAATTTAGTTCGAATGTGGCAACACATTTCTGGTTTAAGAACAAAGTAAATAAACCGAACACATGGCAACTGTGCTGTCAACTCACTTGATATTCCAGATACACTCGATCTCTCCAAGCTTAGAGTCTAGTTTAGTTTTAAGGCTGAACGTCTGTGATGAATATAAACTTAACACTCTTCAACTTTAGGTATAGCATTTGTATGCTGGGTGGGAGAAACAGTTCAGCCTATGGTTATGTAATGAAGGGACAATGTTTTCAATGTTTATGATTATACATGCATGCCCACACTTACCTTTACAGTTACCTGTCTTTATTCAGAAGCAGTTATGCAGGCAATGAAAATAACTAAATAGCATTGAGAATGGACAATTGTAACACCACCTGCCTTTCATTCATAGAAAGTAATGTTAATCAAAAAGTAATTAACATGTAACACTGACAGCACAACCATACCATTTCTGCCAAATGGCTCTATTTCCATATACTTAATGAGGTCTCAAATTGTTCTTGATTAAGCACTATATATTTAATATTATATTCATTTACTTTCTCTTTAGAAACCATGTTTAAATGAGGCTTTATTCATAGTTTAACATTTTGACTTCTTCCATGTTTTCAGATATTAAAATATCTGTCCACTTTCTTCTATAGTGACTTTTTGTCCTTGACTTTTTGTCTTATTACTAATCCTGTGACATTAAGGATGTGAGGTTCAAATGCCGCATGTCTTATAACAAATAGTAAATTTCTTAAAAATTAATAAGGTAGAAACAAGAATCCCATTATCATGAATTCTTTAATTATCACAGGGGAAAAAATGTAAAATATTGATCAAGAGAATGCGCCAAACTTATCCATAGTCTATTCAAAATGAATGGACTTTTAATTATAGAATTTACCAATTTAGCTTATAATTTGAAAGAATCTACCTTTGATGGACCTAACTATTTGTGCAAAATAAAACAAATAAGTAATCCTTATATCTCCTAATGTGTGACTTACTGTATGAAATTATTTCTTGTGATTTATAGTTTAAATGTGTAATTTGGTGATAATTATATTTCAAGAAGAATAAGTAGGATGGCTCATCGTACTCCCAGAAATAGCTTCTTTCAGATTTAACTATTGTAAATGTATGCATGTATGTGTGTTAATGAAGGTATTTATAAGTACCCATTTGTATTTGTGTTTTAAAACTATGCAGATGGCATGAATACTTTCCTGAAAGCATGTACAATTTTTAAAACAAGTCAAGTACTTTTGCAAGAATAGCAGACAATAGTAAAAAAATAATTGTTCATTGGAAATAATATCAATTGATGTAGACAAAATCATTCTGAAGTTATTGGCTGGAGTCCAGATGCCATTGTGGCCATCTGGGGAATGAACTAGTGGATGATTCTCTCTTTCTTACTCTCTGTCTCTCTGTTTCTCTCTGTCTCTCTCTCTGTCTCTCTCTCTCTCTTTGTGTTGTATGTGTGTCTGTATATCTCACTTCACCTCCCTTGTAGCTCTGTCATTCAAAATGATAACCTTTAATAATTGATAAAGATCTCAGTAAGTTATAAAGGGAGTATACCTCAAAAGTAAAAAGTTATATACGTTAAATGACATTTTACAGCTTGAATCTCGAATAAGATAAGAAAATTGTCTTTGACTACTCTTATTGTATATGGTAATCAAAAGATTAGAAAGAGATATTTTGGAAAAGATGGAAATAAATGGTATGATCACATTTTAGTATGTTGAGTTTTCATTTGTTTCAAGAAATGTTTAATCTCCTTTAATCTCTTCAATTACTCATCAAATTTTCTGAAATTTGTCAAGTTTTCAATTATTTGTAAATTTCTTATTTTTGTATAATTCTTATTTTATCACTTTATTATCTGAAAAGACACATTATATAATTTAAATTTTAAAATATATGCATGTACTAATACTTCTTTTGTGCTCCATTTTTTTATGTATCCTGGAAAATGTCCTTTATAATACAGACAAAAATGTGTATTCAGTTGCTGTTGGAGTGAAAGCTTTGCAAATGATTCTTTGGACTATTTACTCTGTAATGGGATTTATGCTGCTGTATGCTTGTTGGTTCAGTGAACTGCCAGGAAAAGACCTTGGGCAATGGAGTGGAATGCAAGCTTGGTTTCCACTGATGTGCTAAGATAGATTCAGATGGTTCTATGGAATATATTACTAACAGTCACAATTCCACTACTGTAGTGTGCAAAGTATATCCTTGCTGTGTCACACAGAAAATGTATATGTTATGGTGGGAATGTTGCACTTGAAAAGCTGGGTTTACACCTGTAGACTGGAAATATAGCCTTAATTAGACACCACAGTACAAGTGACTGTGTTCTCTGGACATAGAGCCAACAGTTGCAGTTCCATGAAATACAGGGGGCATGAAGAGATGACTCAGAGGCTCAACCCCATGACATGCAGGATGTAGTGGACGTTGCACAGCTCAGAAGCAGTACATGCTGGGGATTATATACTGGCAGATGTGGATTCGGAGCATCACAACGATGCCTCCCCAGTTCACAGCTGGAGTTAGTGAGTCTCAAACATAGCTTCAGTAGTTCACATGACAGAGCTCAATAACTTCTAAGACACATACCTTACCCATGTGTCCACAGGTTGATTACAGGTTAGCCTGTGTGATTTTTAAATCAATGGGATAGAAATAGGGTTTTTCCCATGACCAACTGGTAAATTACGCAGAATTTACAGACCAGAGAACAGTTCTGGACCCAGAAATACAAGATACAAAGAGGATCTTATCTTAGTCAATCAGAGTGATCCCAGGTGACTCGCTGGAATATAATTCTGTCAGTCACAATCCCAGAGCCATAGGACTGTATCTTTACTAGTTTCCACAGCATGATCGTAGGTTATATTGAAAATTTTGTGCTATCAAATACATATGTGGACCAAAGTAAAGAGGAGAGGTCCTTTCCCTTGACACTAATGTGGACTGGGAAACATTTAGAATTAACAGTCTCTGTCCCAGGGCTGTAAGATAGAGTGGGTTCTTACCAAAAATGTACAGGGTCAAGATTGCTAATGTTGGAAATTGTAAACTGACAACATCAGTCTGTATTTAAAATTCCTATGCTTTTATTTTTTTGTAATTATTTTACTTTGATAATCTTTACATAGTTGATTAGGGCACAAAGGGTAAAGGGCTACACGATAGTGGGTAAGACCACTATTTCCACATTATTATTATATATTTTTTTCTGTTTCTAGGGTAAGTGGAGAGATAAAAGGAGAAGCCCCATCCAGCCTCCCACCCATCCCAGCTCCCTGATGTGGGGCATGTCCGAGGATCCTGCTCGGGTGGTTTTGATAGTCCAGCAGTTCTGAATTGCTGCAAATTGTGCCATTCCAAGCACAATGAAATCTCTCCAGAATCCAGTGTCTGACATAGTTCACCTTAGAGTCTGTTTGCACAGATTTTCTCCACCAACACATGGCTGGTGTAGTTGATTGATTTATTCTGTCCCCAATCCTCTGTTGTGGTATTAGATGTACTCTGCAGGTTCTGATGGCCTGCCATAATCTCCATGTGCACCTGGATATGCTGTCTAGTGCTCTATCTGAATCTTTGAGGAGGTTAAGCTTTGACACTTGCACTCCATGGCCAGATCATGATGCCTGCACTTCTCTTCACGGTTGGGGTTCTGAGTCCAGCAGTTGAGTTGGAGGGATCACCAAAGAAATTTCATCTGAAGTGATCCCAGACCTGACTCTTGTGTGTGCATGCCAGCACAGGGTCTGGCACAGTCCATAACCCCAATCAGCTTATATATATGCTGGTGGTTGCAACTGCTGGGTCAGTTCTGCTTCCAGCCCTGTCTTCCACATGAACCAATGGGTGTTGCAGTCCAGCCTGATTCTGCCCACCACACACTCGGCCCTCACACAAACCAGTGGGAGCAGCAGCCTAGTTGGGATGACTCCCCATAACCCCCACCAGACCGGGCCCCTACCCTGGTTTCCATGCTTGCCACTATGTACCACAGACTTGTTCAGTCTGACCCATATCCCATTCAGTTCTCATTTATGTCAATGGACATTGAAACCTAGTTCAACTCAACCATCCCCACTATCCAGCCCACACATATGCTGGCAGATGCCATTCTGTCTAGCCATGCCTGCCTCAGTCCTTTCGTGCTCTCCTGTGGGAGTGATAACCCAAGAGGAGGTGCCCACTATTTCCTTACTAGACCACTCTATATCCTGAATCATGCACTCTCCAGGTAGTTCTACAGTTTAACTTGACAGAATTATCCCCCAGTGCCAGCATCTGCCAGCTGATGTTGCGGCAAAAAGCAACCAATCCTCACCCACTCTGATTTATACTTGCACCGGTAGGAATAGTCAGCCCAGCTTGACTTTTCTCTGATCCAGCTCACATGAGACCCACAAGTATTGCAGCACTGCCTGGTCTGATCTGCCCCCATCCCAGCTCGCACCCTGAAGTGGGAGTGGCGGTCCAGTAGGAGAGCCTTCCACATTCTCCTTACTGGCTTTGTCCCCTCTCTCCCTAGTTCTCACTTGTGCTGGTTGGGTGCTGTGGCCCATCTTGCATGGCACTCCTTGAATTGGTGTTTGCTAATGGATGCTGTAGCATGGCCCACCCCCAATTCCAAATGACGCTGGTGGGGGTTAGAGCCTATGCCAGCTCAGCAGGCACCCAACCCAGCCATAATGTGTACTGGTATGTGTTGTGATCGAACATGGCCTGACCCACACTCTATTCTGGTATTTGGATTTTCCAGCAGGTGATGTGAACTGGTTCAGGCTGGTTTGACCAGACCTTGCCAAATGTCTGCTGCTGGGTACCGTTCCCTGGCCTGGTCTGGGCTGCGCCCTACTGTGGTTCTTGCACTCACCTATGGAGACTGTGTCCTAATAGAGGAGTTTCCCAAGCTTCTCCATCAGAACCTCTCCCAATGTCAGATCTCACGCACACAGGTGGATCCATGTACCAGCCCTACTTAGTCCACCTCCTGTCCTGGCAGTAACAGTGGCCTCTCCTGAGTAGCCTTCAACCCATTTCAGTTCTTACTGTTGGATATTTCAGCCCAATCAAGGCTAGTCCATACCCAGATACCGCTCACCCCTGATTCAGTAGGGGCAGAGGCCCAGCCTAGTCGGTCCTACATCTACCCTAATCCTCCAGAGCACCAGATGGTGCTGGAGTCTAGCCCAGCTTGACGCACCCAGCCCCAGTCTACACTTGTGTCATGGGACACTGCAACCATACCCAGACCAGAATACAGCCCACACTCTGGCCCTCACACTCATCGGTGGAACCTCAACCCAGCAAGGGTGTCCCTTAGCTCCCCAACCAGACCTGTTCCCAGCCATAGATTACATGTGTGCCAGTGGTTGCTCTGACCCAGCTTGGCATAGCCCCTCACCTGTCTTGGCCTTTGCCTTAGACACTGTGGCCTAGCATCCCTGGCTCATGCAGACTAGTAGGTAGGCATAAGAGCCTAGCTCAGCATGACTTGTGCTCCAGCCTGATTTCTGTTCATGCTGATGAATTAAGGTTTGCTCAGCCCTGCCCGGTTCAACCCATTCTATAACCAACCCACTCATTAACCAGCTCTTGGAATTTCTTTGCGCAGTTTGTCCGACCTCCAGGCCTGGACCATGTGATCATTAGTGAGAGTTATGACCGAGTAGAGGAGCTTCCCAAGTTCCCCCACTTGACCCACTCCCTGACCCAGATCTCATCCATGCCAGTGGGTGTTAGGCCAGTGCCCAGCATAGTCTGCCCTTCCAGTTTGGCCTTGTATGAGCTGGAGAACATTGCATCCCAGCCCACCCCACCTCTTGTTTTAGGATGCACACTTGGGTGCTGCTGCCTTGGCCTGCCCAGAGTGTTGTCAGTTCCTTTACCCGTGAGTGATGGCAGGTTCCATGATTATACCTAGTTCAGTCCATCATCACTCCAACTCTTGAGCTAACTAGCAGGAGTTGTGTTTCCACTAGGCTTGGCCCACACATCCCCCACAGAATCTACCCCCAGAACCTTGTTCTCTTGTGTGCTGGTTAGTGTCATGGCCCTGCCTAATGTGACCTGTGCCGATTCAACATTCTGTCAGGTACCAAGATATAACCCTGCTAGACAGACCCCAAGTCTTAGTTTTTGCATGGACTGGTGTGTGGTGCTCAACATTGTTCGGTGATAAGACGTTCTACACAGACTTACACATAGGCTGGTGTATCAGTCTGACCCATACAGATCATCCTGTCTCTTCCCTCCAAACCACCAGGTCTCAATACCCTCACTTACCTTTAAGGAAAAGTTACCCTGTTATTGGGAGTCCCTCAGGATTGATTGATGAATGAGGCCCAGTGGCCTCATTCATGTATGCACCTAAGTAACAATTCCACACCCCCCAAGACCCCAAAGCTTGCCACCAGGCAGCCAGCATGTGGAGGCTGGGGCCAAATGCGGGTTGCCCAGGCCCAGCTTACCATGTGGCAGCAGTGGCTGTAGCCAAGGTCCCAAACATGAAGTCGAACCCGGCCTGGTGCTTCCAGCAGGCACCAGGCTGCTGCAAGTTCTCTCTACCTAGACTCTGGTCACACTCCCCTGGTCCCAACTGCACAATGTTGATAGAGGGCGAAGTCTAGGCCTGCCTTGTTCCAATGAGATCCCCTCCCAATGTACTCACCAGGAAGGGAGAAGCCTCTTGAGCCCAGGCAGGCCCAGGACTTGCTCACCATGCAGCAGTGGTGGCTGTAGCCTGGGCCTCAAACCTGGAGTCCAACTCGGCCCAGGTGGCTCTAGCAGCCACCAGGCTGCTGCAAGTTCTCTTTACCCAGACCCCAAGATCGCATTCTGAATTCCTAATACTTCTTAAAAAAAAAAAAAGTATGTGGTTCTTTTAGGCTTGGCATCAAATTGACCGTCTCAAGTATCTTGAGTTTTGTTTTTTTTTTTTTTAAGAAAAACATCTTATCTTTCAATTACAACATGAAATACAGTACACTGCTGAAAAGTGAAGTGTTATCTTTGTAACCAACCCTGCTGAGACTAGTGATGGGAAAAAAGGTGAACTCAGATGTAAATCACAGGAAGATCTAAGTGAGAGAGAACTTGATATGTAACAAAAAAAAAAGAGCTTATGATGAACAATTCTGAGAAAGTACAACCAATTGCAAAGGTTTACATTTGGCTAGGAGAAAAAAAAATCAATATATAGTATCTACAGATTAGTAAATATTTTGATTTCTAATTTCAAAAATTCCATTGTATGAACTGGAAGCAATATTTCAGTACACTTTTCCTATGTTACATTTAGTGTTTCTAATCCCATTTAGTGGTTCTAATCCTAGCGGCTCCATTTTCCATCCAAGGATGGGCCAAAACCTTGGGACCCTGCACCTGTGTGCAAGACCTAGAAGAGCTCCGGGCTCCTGGCTTTGGGTTAGCTCAGCTTTGGCCGTTGCGGTCACTTGGGAAGTGAATCAACAAACAGAACATCTTCATCTATGTGTCTTCTCTCTCTCTGTATCTACCTTTCTAATAAAAATAAATAAATCTTAAAAAAAAAAAACCTAGGCCAATTAGTCCCCTTACTTGAGAATCAAACGCTTCATGTTTGGAATGGGAAAATTTAACTAGAAGAATAAGAAATCTTCCAATTCATCAATTGTTTTTTTTTTAATAGAGAAAAATAGCCGTTGAGCAGCATGCTAACTAATGTACTGCTGACAATTTTCTCAGAAATCATAATTCTTACTTTCAAAAAGTATGCCATCCGCCACTCTAAGTTTTCAATAGCTACTGCAGGTTGAATTTTCATATATCAATCTAGAACCAAAAATAAAATTAGCAATGTGGTAAAATATGAATGTTATCATATTAATCTGCTTCAAGGAAGCCCCTCATGCCACAGCAGTGATTAGAAATTTCATTCTACAGTTTATACTCCCCAAAAAACTTATCAGATATATAATCAGAACATTTATCTGTGTACCAATGAGTAAGCAGGGAACACTGCAGTATCTATAAATCATAATAATAAATACCTAAGCATGAGGAACACATGTGACTTACACTTCTCATTTTGAAAGGCATCTTTATTAATTCCTCATGGGCCACACAACTCTCATTGTGTCATCTTTTTATTATCCTTGTCCATAGAATGTACAGAACATTTTTTTAAGAGCAGAAGCATTTAGTTTTTAAAGTGAATGTGAACCCCACCTTTAATGATTAACAGTTGTGTGACCCAGGACATGTACCTTACTGAAGTCTTTCTCTCAGGTTTCTCATTTCCAAAGTACAGACAAGTCCATCTAATGTGTGAATTAAACATTGTTTTCCGTGCTGAAAGTATTCCTGCATTTTTGCCACCTAAAGTTAGACCTAACTTTCATTTTCAAAAATGAAAATGGTATAATCCTTGACCTTACAGTTCCATGAAAACCCCATCAGTAAATTAAACTTCTGTTCTACTTTAATTATTCATAGGCACAATCATATATTGGAGCTGCAGACACAATCTTTTATAGAGATACAATCTGACTCCCTCCCCATGGAAAGATTTGTCAGGGGAGGAACATGAATGAAAGAGAAGAAATAATTAGAAAGCCATTATAGTCAACCAGGCTAGAGATGACAGGATGTGCACTAGTTCAGTAATAATAAAACTGTAGATAAATGGCAGACATCAGACTGGAAGTTTCAATTAAAACTTAGCTCCCGTTTGCCCAAGAATGGGAAAACACCAAAAGCCTTTTTTCTCTCATTTGTGCTCTGTGCCAAATACATCCAGCTAGGGACTCTGTTACAGGGTGTTTGTCATCCTCACTTAGTAACCACAGCTGAAAGAGAATTCCTTGTCTTCATCAGTACCAGTTGCAGTGGCAATGGGGAAGAAGACACTGCAGAAGAGTACAGCAGAATTAACTGCACTGGTCCAGATGAGGTATTTTATCCACTGCCACCTCACTGCCCAGAAATCACCACCTGAACCCATCTTCCTGAGGGAACTTAAAACACTCCCTTTACCTGAAACCAGTCAATGGCATGTGGAATGATCAAGTCTGGCATTCTAACTAGACAGCTTGTTATTCTTCCTTTTTACAGACTTCCTTTATTCATCACAACAAGTTATTTCTGTGATTTGGACACTAATGTAAGAAAGCATCAATGATTAGTTTACATGAGAAAAAAATATGATGCAGTAATTATCAGATATTTAAAACCAACAATTACTTTGTAAAAAGATGCACTGGGCTTGGTGTGCAACACAGTAGTTAAGTAGTCAACTCTTGGGACACATGCTTCCCATGTACAGAATGCCTGGCTTGAACTCTGGCTACGCTGCTTCTCATCTTGCTCCTGGTTCATGTGCCCTGTGAGAGGCAGCAGATGGTAATTTAAGGAGTTGAGTTGAGTTCTTCCAAGCATATAGGAAACCCAGATTCTATTCTAGCCTCTTAGATTCTATTCTAGCCTCCAGATTCTATTTGAGCCTCTTAGATTTGGCTTATATCAGCATTTGAAAGGCTCTGACTCCTTCAGCCTTTCAAATGAAAAGTAACTCACAAAAATATAAATAAACACAGTAAAATAAACACAAGGTGATCTATGCTATTAGTGTATATGTTGTAAAAAACTATAACCTAGGTGCTTAATAACATGATTTCTTTATTAAAAATTTTTTTGGCATTTGGTAGTTTTCCCCATTTACTGTCCTTTGTCATAGTTTTGCAACCTTCTATGCATTTTTTCATTATCTCCAGATTTAATTTACTGAAGTAGATAAGTACTGAGGTTAAAATGAAAAGTGATATTTCAAGATGTGCACAAATGCCATGTCACAGTAACTGTTTTATCTGAGTAAAAAACTGTGATACGTTTCACCTCAGAATGGCATATCTTTTGTTGTTACTCTATGTGGTTTCAAAATAACTAATATGCTTCAGAAATCCCAAAAATTGAATTTTTGTGCACTCTGGGAAATCCTCATGTTATTTTCTTAAGATTATGTTTTACTGAGCTTTTAAGGTTTCCTGGATGCAGACTGATCATAACTTTTGCAACTTATAAATGTGTAAACCCCACAAAATTTATATATAACAAGCTGAGAAACACACAATCAACATCATGCTGTTGAGGGAAGCTGTCCTATGAGGTGTAAGTATTTACTTGCAAGGATTGCCCAAGGAGAGGGCCTCAAATTCCAATCAATCTTAGTATCAAGATAAATCTAGGAATTCTAGGCATTGTAACAGTCTCTACTTGAAATTGGGATGTGATTCCTATTGAAATACTCTAACACTAGTCTATCCTCTGACAAATAACTAATAGCAAAGGAGATTCATACAGCCACAATAAATACTCAGAAATTTGGTATGACTTTCCTGAATTTTCATTCTCCATAGCTCAAGTAAACCTTATGTTTACATTGCTGTTGCATTAGCTGCAGTTTATCATACCCAGGATTTTCATCAGGATGAATTGAGGCTATAAAAACAGATATAAAAAGAAGATCTATAATTCTGGAAAGGGTTGTTTTGAACAGATTTATTATTATTTTTTTGACATTTAAATTTATTACAGCTGAGTATTCTCTTTTGCTGTGTCAGTAACCCCTGTGGGACAAGCATTGACAGAGTATGTACATGATAGTCTCTATTTTAGACTTGTTACATTCCAAGAATTTGTTTCAGTTTGTTGTTGTTGTTGTTGTTGTTGTTTATTTTATTTTGTTTTTGCTTTTTCTAAACCAATGATACTGATTCCTTCATTAGGTAAATGTTATGTTATTTTTAAAGATTCATTTATATATATTTGAAAGGAAGATTTAATAAAAGAGAAGGTAAGTGAAGGAGATATTTTCTATCAGATAGTTCATTCTCCAAATGGCTACAACATCTGGAGCTGAGCCAGAGTGAAGTTAGGAATTTTGAATTTCCTGCGTATCTTTCATGTGGGCACAGGGACTCAAACACTTGGGTTATCTTTTGCTGCTTTCCAAGGTACACTAGCAGGGAGCTTGACTGGAAGTCGAGCAGCCTAGACTTGAACCATTACCCATATGGAACACTGGCACTGCAGAAGGAGGTTTAACCTACAATGCTATGCAATAAGTCTTTACTTTCTAAACTACTCACATCCATGTATTCAATTTTCATCTGGTTGCTTTCCAAAAAAAATGATAATTTCTGTCATCAATGGAGCTTTTAAAAAGCAGGAGTTCTTTTTAAGACTGACTCAAGTATACAGGCCAAGTATACAGGCCATACAATAAAAAATATTTATTAATCTCATCTCTCTATATATACAATTTTATTCTATTCAAGGAATTTATGTAAGTTCATGGACATCATATAAGCTTTTAAGCATTCTAGATATCAAAGTGATAAGATATTACTAAGTGTATTAACTGTGATATTCCTTAATATTTTATTAAATTATAGTATACATATAAAATGTATTAAGTGGACATAGGAATAAATTTATTATCATCTGATCATCCTCACAATCAACAGCTAAATTAAGAACAAACCTTTATTAGGTACTTCAAGAATTCCACAGTTGCTGTGGCCATTTGGAGAGGAAACAGCTGGATATAAAAACCCTCTCTTTTTCTTTCTCTCTCTATGTGCTTTTCTTCTCTCCCTTCCTTCATCTCTCTTTCTCTCTGTCTTTCTCTCTAATTTTTCTTTCCAAATAAATAAAATAAATCTTACAAAGAAGTTATTCTGTGAAATTCACAGATCTTTGGCTTCTACCTGGTGACATTAAAAGGAGCTTGTTGCTATTATTACTGTTATTCCTCTACAACTTCTAACGTAATTCACAACAAGGGGAGACAGAGTGAAATACAACTCCACCATTTTATTGGCTAACACATTGTGCTTCCCTACTTTTAATGCTACAGATATTTATATTTCACAGTTCATAGTATTAGAATTCCATAGAGGAGATGTACTGAGAAATACATGTCCAAATGCATAAAGGCCTTGTGACAAATGCAAATCTGATGCTGACACAAATTTCAATATATAAACATGATGTGTAAATAAATAGATTGGGAATTATGTATACAATATATAGCTGATCAATAGAGGTGATTTTGCAGTGAAAAGTTCTAATTCAGAATCTTTTAAAAATCTTTGCTCACTGTAGGATAGGATTTTTAGCATAAAGTTCAGCATCTTATTGTCCAGATAAGTTCAGTGGCCTCTTGGGGAGACCTTCTATGGTCTGAAGATAGGTCTAACAGAGTAAAGATCCGGTCAGTTAAAAGCCCCAACAAGGCCTCAGTATCAATATACAACATTATGGAATTAACTGACATAGTATTGGGTAAACAATATGTTAAAAATAATGCAAGTTCCATTCTTCGAGACATCTGGGTTGAGACAGTATCAATGACAGGTTCAAAAAATAACAAACAACCATACAAAAATTACAGGTTAAATCAAGGCAAACATGTGGTATCTAATCTTTTGGGATTCACTCATTTCCCTTAGCATTATAGTTTCCAGTTGTGCCCATTTAGCCACAAAGAACTGCATTTTGTTTTTTTTTTAATAGCTGAGTAGTATTCCATGGAGTAGATGAACCAAAGCTTTCTTATCCAATCTTCTGCTGATGGGCATTTCGGTTGCTTCCATGTTTTTGCAATTACTGATTGTGCTGCAATGAACATAGGGATGCATGTTGGTTTGTCGTAAAACAGGTGTTTTGGATATATTCCTAGGAGTGCTATTGCTGGGTCATATGGTATGCAGATTTTGAGTTGTTTGAGTGTTCTCCAGACTGATTTCCATAGAGGCTGTACCAATTTGCAGCTCCACCAGCAGTAGAGTAGGGTTCCCTTTTCCCCGCATCCTCGCCAGCAAGCGTCGTTGGTGTTCTTGTTTATGTGGGCCAATCTTGCTGGTGTTAGGTGGTACCTCATCGATGTTTTAATTTGGATTTCCCTTATTGCTAGGGAGCTGGAACATTTTTTCATATGTTTGTTTGCCATTTGGACTTGTTCCTTTGTGAAATGTTTGCCCATTTCCCGTGCCCATTTCTTGAGTGGCTTGTTCGTTTTGGTTTTTTGGTTGTTTTGAAGTTCTTTGTATATCCTGGAAATTAGCCCCCTATTGCCTATATCGTGTGCAAAGATCTTCTCCCACTCTGTGGGTTGCTTTTTTACTTTGTTGATTGTTTCCCTTGCTGTACAGAAGCTTCTTAGTTTGATGAGGTCCCATTTGTTTATTCTGTTCTCAGCTGCTATTGCTTTTGGTGTCCTTCTTAGAAAGTCGGAACCTACTCCTAGGTCTTGCAGGGTATTTCCTACATTTTCTTGCAAGAGTTTGAAGGTTTCTGGATGTAGGTTTAGATCTTTTATCCATGTAGATTGGATCTTGGTGTATGGTGATAGATGTGGGTCTATCTTTTTGTTTCTACAGGCTATCAGCCAGTTGTCCCAACAACATTTACTAAAGAGGCCTTCCCACTTGCTTGAGTTGTCATTGGTCTTTTTGTCAAAGATTAATTGGCTGTATTTGTGTGGGTTCCCTTTTGGTGCTTCTATTCTATTCCATTGATCTTCCTTTCTGTCTTTGTGCCAGTACCAGGCTGTTTTGATAACCACTGCTCTATAGTATGTCCAGAGGTCCGGGATTGTGATTCCCCCTGCTAACTTCTTATTTTTCAACAAATTTCTTCACAGGTAGTACTACAAATGAGAAAATCAAAATCCCCTGAGAAAATGAGAATGTCTTCCTTTTGTGCATGTTGTATTCAACATCCAAAAGAACGCATTAAATAGATCTTGCCTTTTCTAATAATGCATTTAGAGTGTTGTGTCAGAAAGCATTTCACAAAGACTATTGGGAAGTATGCTACTTAAAGTTGTTTCTTTAATTGAAATTGAAATTGAACAAAAAAAACACCTATAAAGATTGGGTTATCTCCATGTTTTACTATAAGTGAAGTAGCACTATATATAAGAAATATGATTTAAAAAAGAGTTTAAAACAGTAAACCTTATTTTTAAACATTTCAATTATAATCACAAGACAATCTAATTCAAAAAAATAGTGAAAGTGTGCATTACTTCTTTTGCATTAATATATTAAATTACCAAGCCAGAGACTAACAGTGCCCCTTGGGTCAATAGGCCACTTAAGCATTTAGTTAAATTTATATGAGTACAGAGCTTGAAAGATAATTATAATCATATAAAATGATTCAGTTCAATGATTCCAGTGTGTCTCAAAGATAATGAATCTTTTGTATCATTCATCTTGGGAATATTAACATTATTGAGTCCTATGACTGCTAATAAGCTCTTCGCTAGGAAAAAGAATAAATTACAAAGGGATATTTTGATTGTCATAAGCATTATGTTTTAAAAAGCAATTCGTATGCTTGTAAGTAAATAACAGAATTGGAATTGACTTTGATCATAAGAAAGTTGAATGTTGTAAGCATAATAATTATTTTGTAAATATCAATCCCTTAATAAGCAAGAAAAGTTGTGAAATGTTAAATAAAATTAGAAAGAGTTTGAGATATTATCTACCTCAAAGGAGAGATATCAAACACAAATGAAAACTTTGTCTTACATACAGGGTACTCTTCTGTATTCAATAACACAGAAATTTGGAGATTTATGATGGAAAGAGGATGCTTTGATTAAAAGAAATAAAAGTTCCAGTATCTATTGCTCTTGAAACTTTTAGAACTATTATAGCATGGAACCAAATATATAAAAATAGAGCTAAATAATTATATAATGTTGTTTGTGTGGGTACCAAAATCTATGCTTCTGGGTAGACATAATATTTTAAGAATAAATTATACATTTGAGTTTCTTGTAATACAGCTGGATGTATACGGTCAGCTGGATGGCAGCAGCCCCTCGGGGACAGAAACTGGCACCCACAAGGGTTCCTGGCTGCTATCCAATTGTCCTAACAGCATTTGTTAAAGAGACCAGGCTTCACCACTGGATTATGCTCAGGCTCCTTCCCTGTCAGGGAAATACAAATGAAAACAAAAGTAAGGTTCCACCTAACTCCAGAGAGCTTAGCTTATATTCAGAACTCTACTAACAATGCCTGCTGGCATGGATGTAGGGAGAAAGCTACGGTTCTTCCCTGTTGATGGGAGTGTAGGCTAGTAAAACCACTATGGAAGTCAGTATGGAGAGTGCTAAGAGAACTGAAAATAAACCTGCTATGTTACCCAGCTATCCCATTTCTGGAACTATTTTCAAAGGAAGCACGTTCTGCATGTGAGCAAGGGATCTGCACTCCTATATATACAGCAGCGCAGTCCTCAACAGCAAAGTCATGGAGGCAGCACAAATGCCAAAGAAGAGTGGATAAAAAACCTGGTGCATCTACTCCAAGAAATAGTACTCGGCCATCAAAAACAATGAAAGTTTACCATTTCTGACCAAATGGTCCCAAACTAGAGACCATTATGCTCAGGGAAATAAAATAATATCTAAAGGACAAATTCCTTATGTTCACTCTAATATAAGGCAACCTTCAAGTACAATACAATATCAATAGCCTGTTCAATACTCTTTTTGCTGCATCTCATGGGTTTTGATATTTTTGTTTTTATTTTTGTTTCTTTAAAATAGTTTCTCATTAAATTCTTCACTGACTCATAGGTCATACAGTAGTATACTTTGCATCAAGGTTCTTAATTTTCTTTTTCATTTTTTCAGCAACATACTGGTCATTCAGTAGCATGTTATTTAACTTCTTATTGCTGTGAATTTCTTATTTTTATTTCTGCTGTTTGCTTTGTTTTATGAATTTTCATTTAACAGAATATAGTAACTATGTAATAAGGACTATCCTAACCAGATAAGAAGGCACAATGCAGTGAGTATCTCTACTTCTAAATCTGAGATGGACTCTCAATGAAACTGTTAACTATATCTTGACAATAGGATGATGGACTATCCATCATCAGACTTAGGACTGTCTATGAAGGACTATACTACTGTGATAATATGGAAGGGATCAGTGGCAAAGAGGGGACTAAGGGAGGAGGGAAGGGAAATCCCAGAGCTTGTGAAACTATCATAAAATAAAATAAGTGAATAGAAAATAATGGAAACAAGGCAGCTGGTTCCCCCTACCAATTTCAGACAGACTGCCAATTTTCATGAGAAGCTAAAGATCTGATCCTGAGAGAAATCAAGTAAATGTGATGCTAGAAGAAGGTTTAACAGCTTTGAAGTTCAATAGCTAATTAATCAAATTACAAGTAATTGAGAGATAATTTAATATTTTCTCAAAATATTCACTTCAAAGGTTCTACAAGGAATTAAATAATCATGTATCAAACAAGTGAAAATCTGAACTAAGTGAATTTGTTGAGATTATTTCATTAGTTATTCAATCATAAATAAGTCCCTCATAGCTCATTTCCTTTCTTAGAATTCATTTCAGTTGTACCTGGAATGGTAATAATCCATGATCAATTTTTAAGCATTTAAAATGACCTGTAATTCAAAATTAGCTAAAACAAATTCTTCCTATTGCCTTGGTTTAACTCAGGTACTAGCAACGAGCAAGCAGGAAAGCTTGTCAGTTTTATGTATGCACATGTATGACTAGACTTGTGGGCTTACTACACTGTGTTATCACATTATGCTTAGACACAGCGTAGTCTCTTTTTTTTACACTGATTAAAATTGTGAGCCAATAGTTTAACTTAAAATGCTCTTCAACTAAGGTTAAATTATTAATTTATTCATCAAGCAGGCCTGAGAGATTTTTATCATAGAAATCCCCCCCTTTTTTTTTTCATATTTTAAGCATTGTACTGTCCCTACTGCTAAGGACTGTCAATTCTATGACTCGGTGACCAAAATATATCTAATTGTAGCAGAGCAGTGTTATATTCAACAGAATTTACTTTGTGCTTCTCCAAACCATAGCTAATAATATCATATAAATGCTATTTAATATATCTTTTATGAAGCAAAATACAAAAATCCTATTCATATAAACATGCATTCTTTATGTAGGAAATTTACAATCGTATTTTAAGCACGTCCAGTATGCTGAAAGATATATCAAAATAAACATATACAGGTAAATGATTTTACTTTACTGTGATCATGCTTATACCTGAGTCCATAGAAAATTCACACATGTTCTAAGGAGGTTTAACCTTGTAAAAATATTTGGAGCCCATATTCAAAACACCTGAAAGATAAGTATTGCATATTATTTCTTATTCTCTTATTTCCCTAATGTCTATCATTTTTTCATGCCATTAAACATATTATAAATCTCAATATATGTCCACAGTTTTTCTTTTGAAGGTAAGAATTCAATATATTTGAAGAATCCCTTTCATATTTGATGTATAATATTTCCTCAGTTTCTGATGTCCAAGTGTAATTTATTTTTATTTTTCAAAATTCCAACTTTAAAAACTAATTAAACTAATTATACAGCATTCTAAATTTTACTTAAATTTTTCAGATTTTTTTCTATTTATTTTTTAATTTTATTTTTTATTTAATATTATATATTTACATAAATAGTAACCATCATTTTAAGACAATTGTTTTTTGGTGGGATGCAGCTTGCAGCTGGCTAATGGCACCCCAAGGCAGTTGAAAGATGTGATATTTTAAAAAACGATAGGAGGAAGCAGTGGCTTGGCATAGTACTAGATTTCAAGTACTGCTAACCACAGCCATCTGCTTATGCACCTAGTTGTCTAACGTGTAAGATGACTGAGTTGATGCCTTCGGGACTCAAGGAGGGAAGCTTTCTCTGGTCCTTACTTAGTTCCAACTTTGGATCCCCACCCTCTCTTGCAATGACCATCAGGGTCACTCCAAATCTCCCTTCCCCCCAAAATTAGATTAGATAGACAGATACCTATAAGGAAAGCTTAGAACCAGACAGGAACTGGTCAGCTTGGACTCACATATACCTTACTAGGTAGGACATAACAATTAGTTACTCTTCACTTAGGTATTGAAGATTTCTTTGCACAGCCCTCCTAAAACTGTTCTGTGCCTCAACTGTTGACATGTGCCTTGTTAGAGTTATAAACCAGTTTGGAATATCCTAAAATTCACCAAGTTCAGTAAAAATTGTGCTTCAATACTATAAACTGCTAAATATAAAAATGAAAATAGATACGAGACAGCTATATAGTGTCCTATAGTCATTTTAAGGTGTATAGTAGCCAGGTGTGTATAAACTAAAATTGAAATCTCAACGAAGTAGTCACAGGATGAGGTTAAGAACATGCATTTCTGAAGATATGGGTCACTCGATACCATGTCAATTAACTCCATAATGTTGTAAATTGTTGATGTTATGTTGTGGCTTTTCATTGGGCGGGATGATATTCTGCCAGCTCTGCCTTCAAACCAGAAATTGTCTCCCCAAGAAACTGTTGAATTTATATGCTGGACTCTATGCATGGTACATGCTTGCAACGGAAGAATCAGGACTGGATTGGAACTGTAATACTGCAACAAGGTGGAGGAATCCACCATGGGGAGGGGTTGGGGAAATCCCAGAGCGTATGAAACTGTGTCATGATATGAAATTAATTTTTTTTAAAAAAATTGATGCAGAACGATCAAAGGACATCATTTGAATGCATTCAAAATAATCATGTTGTCTATCAAAAGGACCTGAAAGAGAACTGATACCTGTCTTTGCCTTTAAAAAAAATGCATAAGCACATTCTTTTCAAAAAAAAAAAAAAAGATGACTGAGTTGTAATACAAACCACCTGAGTTGATTGCCAATGGATGGCTGCTGCATGTCAATGGGAACTTAAATACCCTGACTTCACCCAGGAGGTGCTGTGGATCCTGGAGTAACAGGAGCTGCTGTCACCAAGCTAATAATCTCCCTCCTTACATCCTACACTGAAATCTAGTGTGATCTCCCTCACACACCGCAACACTATTTATTTGTTCATTCATTCAATCATTTGAGAGAGAAGCAGCTCCCTTTAACTGCATCATTCCTCAAATCCCCACAACTACGAGTCCTTAATAATCTGAAGCCAACGACAAGGAACTCATTCAAGGTTTCTTTCGTAAATTGAAGGAAGCAGATTACTTGACCCTTCATTTACTGTTTCCCAGGATGTGCCTCTGTTGGATCCCAGAATCAGGGACAAAACTGGGTCTCAAATACATGCTCTTAAATGTGGAAAGCAAGCTTCTTAATTGAGATGTTCCCTGTATGCCACGCATTGCTTCCCAGTGTCTACCTTACCCTAAAAACCAAAAGCAAGATAGTTGGAATCAATCTAGTAAGAACAGACTACAAAACATGTTAATGTGCACTGTATAGGAAACTTTGAAGATTCTGAATCAATATTCAGATTAATTCCTCAGCTTGTTTCTTACAGAGCACAGTTTGAAAACAGTTTATATATAATAACCTGAACTACAGCAACAAAATTTCACATTAGTTAAAGACTAATAGAAACTTTATGGGTAATAGTTTGCCTGAAATTTTTCTACCTGCTGCTTGTAATAAAATAAGCACATATAGTTTATCCTTAGAAGACAAGCACCCTCAAACAAAACCACAATGTATTAATGTAATTATGTTCAAAATGCTGTATTCACAAATATCTTTGAAACATTGGGAGTGAAAAAGAATATAATCTAATGTGAACATATTTTACTTGGAATATTTAAATAGCACTCAGGAGTAAAAGCACTTGAGCTTACCAAAAACAAGCAATAAAAGTGAAGGTTAAATTAAAATGGATAGAAATGTGTTTGTGTAGGAAAGATTTTCTTTGATGTGGTGTATATCAAAATGTTTTCATATTATTGTATAAAACTTTTTTTTTTATTGGAAAGGCGGATATACAGAGAGGAGAGACAGAGAGGAAGATCTTCCGTCCGATGATTCACTCTCCAAGTGAGCGCAACGGGCCGATACTATGCTGGTCCGAAGCCAGGAGCCTCTTCCGGGTCTCCCACGCGGGTGCAGGGTCCCAAAGCTTTGGGCTGTCCTCGACTGCTTTCCCAGGCCACAGGCAGGGAGCTGGAAGGGAAGCAGGGCTGCCAGGATTAGAACCGGCGCCCATATGGGATCCCTGGCATGCAAGGCGAGGACCTTAACCACTTGTGCCACCGTGCCGGGCCCTGTATAAAACTTTTATGATGAAGGATCTTCAAAGATGAAGTTAATACAAATGCTGATATTTGGTGTTAAATAATATACTTCCATTGGAAAAACATAAGCAATTTGTGCTTGAAAACTGTAATTTTTGATTTCCTAATGTGTAAAACTCTTAAATCTACACAAAACTATCTCAGTTTTCATATGGCCATCAGTCACTTCCGAATCTAAGGTCCGTGACCCTACTATGTGGATCCCTTTTCCTATTGTCATAGTTAGAAATGATTTCTCCCTTTGTACGCTCCAGTTCCCCATTTCCAATCACACCGGGATTTTTGTAACTCTAAAATATATGTAAGTGTTTACACGTCTGTGCTTGATAAAGTACAGTGTACCCCTGAAGCAAGGATTGTTTGAATTTCTGTGTTGTAAATATTATGCAACCATCATTTGATGGACATATGGTTTAAATACAAAGCTAAGTGGCAAGCTCTTACATATTTTTTTATTAAACATTTATTTTTTATAATGCAGTATTACACCCTTTCCCCCAAACAATCTTCTTGCATACTTGCATACTTGCAGGCAGTGAGCCACCATAGCTTTGTTTTTCTCTTAAATATTTGATTAGTACAAAAGCTACTGAAAATACTGTCACTTAAACAAGTCAAAAGAGAAATGGAAAAAGATGTCACAAACAAAACTATTACCTCATGCGGGGTTTTTATATTGCCTAGTTTATTATCTACCCATATATACACTATGAGTTTCACAATGGTGATTTTGCCTTTTCTGTCATTTATAATTTCCCATGAATATAAATACAACAGGGCCCAAATCATGCAGCAATTTTATTATCTATGTATTCTTGTTTGTAAGAATTCTGACACATTGTATGAGCTCAGCAAATATTCATTGCAAGAATAAGTAAATACTTTTGCATAGCCCATGACAAAGTGTTATGTATCGAGAAAATGTTTCTTAAATTATCAGATATTTAATTCAGTAAAATTTTTTTGCTTAAAAAGATTTAGTCTAATTTAGTAAAGAATCAAAATAAACTGAAGAAAAATATATGAATTAATCCAATCATATATCAGATATATTTTAGAATATATTAGAATCCAAAAAGACATATATATTATGGATTATAAGTATAACTAATTGCAGATATATTATTAATAATTATAAATTCTTCCACTATTTCATATTCCAAATGGTGAAACAGGGTGAGTGTCTGCCAAATTTTAAGTTTTAGGAGAAACACAAAAACTAAAATACTAAACATATTTTTTAAATGTTTAAATTCCCCAGTAAAGACATAATTATATATTTTAAAAGAGATATTCAATTTGATATGGAAATTATGCATCCACATTGCAAAACTCATAGTCCAGAGAAAGATTAGCCATGCAGACATTTTAGTTATATTCTAATGCAGAACTATTGTTATTTTCTCCATGTGATCATGATACCACCTACTATGAAAGCAAAATTCACAGTTAAGTAAGTGACTGTGTTTAATCAACCAAATTTTTCAATTTAATTATATGTTTTGATATTTCTAATATAAGGTTTTAAAAAACAAAACATTGCCTACATGGTTTTTCTCAGTACTGACATGTTATTACTGCTACTTGGCCAAGAAATAAAAAACTTTCACATTTAATATTTATCCACATGTTCATTTCTCAAAAGCAGCTGTATTTTTTTTTCTTACAAATCCTTGTTTCAAGAAACATTAGCAATCAGCTCTATTTTCATTTCATGGATGAATTTATTTAAACCACTGTCCCAGCATAGTTACTGCGTATTTGTTAGGTTCACAGTGAAAAAAAAGATTAATAATGTCTTCTGGATAAAATCAACCTCCATCAAATACATTGCTGAAACCCATGATTTTTATTTGGAGACATTTGCAAAAAACACAGCAAAAGGCAGAAAAACTTGTTTACTTATGGAAACAATTGCCTGGGAAAAAAAATAAGTGCAATTTCTGTAGCCTTGGGAATTCAGACAATTGTATGTAAATCAATAACAGACCTTCGTACACTACTTCAAACACTGATCTCTTACAGTTTCTTTGTGGAGATTATTAGTTTTGCTTTTGTGCTGATGTTATGTTTGCCAAACCAAGCATGCTTCATGAATGTATCTACTAAAACTAGTCATTAATTTATCTCAATGTATTGAATTTTAGTGTACTGGGAAACTGTCCTTTAAAGTAAGGCACTGATAAATTTCATTTTGTGGAACTTAGGTCATCTTGTAGGCAACCCAAGTTTAAGCTGGGATGTAATTTTTACAACTTCAAATTATTTAACTTCAATATTCATGATAAAGCATGTCTATTTACACATATTCCATATTATTTAAGTGCCAAAGTTTTGATAACAAGTCACAAATTCATAGATACAAATATCCAGGTCAAATAACTGATATAGTTGTTTTAAAACCATTGCATAAGAGTTGGCACTACTGCTGCTGCATGATGACGGAAAATGATGTATGTATTATACAGCTCACTCAGGGGGAGGGTTTTTCAAGTGACAAAGTTGAATTTTGATTCAAGGTAGTTGTTTCCAGACACTGTATCTTAACTACCATCCTACCATTCCTCATACTGCAGATGCACGCAGGTTCAAAGGAGTGGTTCCTGGGGACTTCGTGTAGGTATAGGACAGAAACGAGAATATAATTATCAAAAAGGAGTTCTGAGAAACAGCCAAGATTTCAAAGTTCTCTGTATTCAACACATGTAGCATTTTGTAGTGATCAATTCAGGGTAATCAATATATTCATCACTTTGTTTTATTTGTTACATCATTGTGGTAAACATTCAAATGCTTCTTTCCTAGGTAACTCATAATACATAATATTAAAATATAACTGTCCCATTCTCTCCTTATAACTCTATATCTATTATTTATTTAATAATTCTGAGTCAGTTTTTAAAAATTTTAATAAGTCCAAATATAATTAACAATCATTCCATACATTTAGCTCTCTGTATATATACAAATGGGAATTAATGGACACACACAAAGAGGGCACTGGTGATAAATCGGATAGCTGTATTTGTCTTTAAAACATTTCAAACATAAAAATTATAAAAATAGATATTAAAAAATTACAAGAGAAATGCTTACAAATGAAGTAAATATAATGTTCTATGCATTATTCTATTTTAACTTCCAGTCCCTTGAGAATCTATATCAAATTTAATTGGCTTCATTTATCTGGATTCTCTCATTTGCACAAGCTGAAGCTCCTCATTCTAATGATATTTTCATTTCCATAATTAATGACTGTGTCTTGTAAAAACTACTGAAACCAAAACCTTATCCCACTAAATAGAAGAAAATCTTAACAATGGCCTTTCATCCATATCAAGTCATAAATGTAAAATAATTATTACATTATTATTAATTAATTATAAAATAATTATACCTATCATTTAATTAAAAAGGAAAAAAATTATCTGGCTACAATTTTTGTTGAAAATCAGCTGACATAGTTGCTATTTTTAGGATAATTATTACCCATATTCATTTAAAAAATTATTGCTTCTTAAGCTGAAACTGAACATGGAGAACTGGTCTTGTGAAAGAAGCATCACTGCTTAAAAACCTGCAACTTACACTCTCTAATCCTGCTATTCAATCCAGGGCTCGTGTTGGTCACAATGTTTTATTCCCTGTGTTTATTTAATCCATCTTGCAAAAACAAAGTCTGTCTTAATATTTTGAAAAACATTTTTTTTGCTATTCTTTGCTTCTAACTGCATAAATTTCTATTCATTGGAATATTGTGGTAGGTTTACAAAAATGTTCTAGCTAGTTAAAAACACAGATTACTGGGGCCCTATGTGATAGCCTAGTGGCTAGTGTTCTTGCCTTGTATCCTCTGGCTTCCCATATGGGCAAATATGGGATTATGGTTGTTTCTGTGTGTAGATTTAGGTCCTTTATCCATTTAGAGTGGATTTTTGTACAAATTGAGAGGCGGGGAATCTTGATTCTTACCTCTGCAGGCTGCTATCTAATTGTGCCATCATCTCTTTATAATTTATTCTTCAAATCAATATCCAATCACTTCTGCTATATGGAGCTGTGCCTTTATATATTTACTAGCTCCCAAAATTCTAATTGAAAATGTATACAATGGTGTTGGTTTTCAAATTCTACCCTACATAAAATTCACCTGGAGCCACAAGAAATGAAAATCAAACTTTTAGGGAAGTAACAAAAGGTTATAAAAAGCAAATAACTTCTATTTGGTCTTTTAGGATATCATCTGGAGGATGTTATTTTTTCATATCCATCTAAGACATAAGTTATATTATACTTTTTAAATATGTAAAGATGATTGAAGAGAAATTTGTCTTTAAAAGTAGTTTCTGAAAACATGGCATTTCTGTTTGTAAATCTTTCTTCATTTCTCAACATCGTGTGATGTCAATGATAGTAAATCATAGAACATGAACAGAAGTAAAGGTTTTTGCTGAACTGTATCTTACAGTCATGAGAGCTGTTTGCTGATAGGTTTGGGGATCATGTTACATTGATCTGTGATGATTTGGATCCTATTTACTGTGTGGGCTCATGCCTTTGGACCTACTAGAAACTGCAGGCAGAATGGGGACTGGGTCCTCAGCTGCTGTGAATTGATTAATGCAGTGCAGTGCAACAGAGATGAGCGATACCCGCAAGAATCAGATCAAAAAACTAAATGAGGCTTTTAATAACTTTTAGAATTCTTGCTGTTCCATTTATTTTGTATGTATTTCAATTTTAAGCTGTGTTTATTGCAAGGAAGCAATGATGCATCATTGAAAACCTCTGGCACCTGAGTTAAACTCTTTATTAAAAACTGTGTAGCTGGTTACACATATAGCTTTTCTATGTATCAATGAGGATGGAAGTATTCCCCTTATTAGGTGATTGTAAGAATTGCTTGAAATAACCTATAGTAGCCTCCTAACTCCATAGTTATAAAAGGTAAATATTGACTATTATTATCCCAATCTATGTTTCAGTTAAAAAAATGCTTCAAAGCAAAGCCACATTTAAAACATGGCACTATAATATTTGCATAACACTAAATTCATCAGATTTTAAATGTTAAAATATTAATTTACATGATGAAAGTTTATATGCTTCTCATATACATGTCTTTGATTAGGTATAAATGTCTTAATACATGAAACTTTTAAAAACACATTAAGTTATGATTTGACAGCTTCTCACAACTGAAAGTCATGGTTCTTCCATGGTTTTACATCGTTGATTTTATTTAAAGAGAAATGAGAAAATTATGAATGGTTTAAGTGGGTGATAGATAAGCACCACTTGTACATTCTTTAAACTGTACAGTGATTATATATTTTTATATTTTTTCAGTGATTATATTTCAGGATCAAAGATACGTGCAGGATCTATAGAATTAACTGTTACAGAAATGATAAAAAGTGATGTGTGGACTTCGTTACTTGAAAATAGAAGGAACAGTAATGAAGTAATTCTTTTACCTGATTTTGATCTTCATGTTATTTGCCTACTGCTTTTCCACCAAAACTCTATTTTCATTTTCACTTAATATCAATGTGTAAATATGAATGGATGTAGCATTTTTAAACCCCACGCTTCTAACAAACACCACAACTGTCACATGCTTTAAAAATTTGAAAAGCCCTTGTAGATATCTTTGCCATATGCTTTTATTTTAAAACATTGTGATGAGTTGCAGTAAACTTTAGAAACAATGTATCACAAAATTTACATAAATTTATAAGCATGATACCAAAGTTTAAAAATGGGTCATTACCATCTCCCCGAATTTTATATTTATTTCTAAGGTATTTATTGGAAAAACACAAGGCTTTCATCTTAACAAAGAATGTTTTAATGCTTTTGAAGTAACAGAAATATCAATACTATGCTCTTAAAAGATTTAGTGTAACAATTATTGAAATGAACAGTCTAGTATGGTTTCCTAGTTGCCCTGGAAGAGAAATGCTCTACTACAAATAATAGCAATGCATGCATTCAGTATAGCAGAAAATCCCCATGCTCTCAGACATCAACAAAGTAAACTCACACATTTTTTAGGAACCCAAACAAATTCTCGTCTTATAAGTACATAGTATGTTGTAAATATTAAAATTTTAAAAAGCACCTCTATAAAAAGTTGACAAACTTGGGCAGTAAAATAACTTTTACCTGTAAAGATATTCTAATTCCATATTATCTATAAACATACTTTAAAATGGAGAAGGAAGTGTATGTGCTATGCATATATTTATCAAGTATACTAATACAAACATTGGTTTAAAATATTTCAAATGCTAATAAAAACATCGATAATCTTTGAATAGAATTGAAGTAAAATCCCAGATAGTGACATTTATGGCTGGATTGCTTAGACAGCTAAACGAGCTTTTCATTGCTTAGACTCATACAAAGCCATAAATAAGAAAACTCACTAGCTCCACTAACTCAACAACTAGATGGCAGTTGGAGTGGGGTTTACAAGTCAGAGTACACAACAATAAAAGCGAGTCGTTGATCTGAATTTATTTTCAAATGTAGAAGATGTGTAGGTACTCTCTGAGTAACCAAGATGACTCATAAACGATGGCACAGAATGTCCTGCAGTACCTCTAGGTGTGGGGACAAATCCTGATGTCACTCACAATGCATCACAGTTACATGCTTGCATTCAGAACGTACAGTGATTTTCACTCATTTGTCAGAAGCCAAAATTTTGTTTTCCACGTGTTCAGTTGAGATAGCATTTTTTGAAAAGTATATCAATCACCCAGGAGCAGATTTCTCACGGCAAAATGAAGAGAAACAAACCCCTATTTACAATACAGTTTTAATACATTTCAATTAAATCTGACCTTTAATAAATTTTTTATAAGTAATGTTTTTGCATTAATAGGATTGGTGATTCAAAGACACATTGACAACTAAAAGAGTGAAAAAGAGGAGATAGGAACAAAGATAGAGACACCACACACACACACACACACACACACAGGTGAACAGGGAAAGGAGGGAATTAGATAGCCAAAGCTGGCTAATGGTTTCACTAACCATTCCTTACTTGGATCAAAATGTGGTGACTTGGTATACAGACTTGGTATACATATTAGTAATTTAAATAACTTTAATTTCTTTGAGTCTATTCTGCACGCTATACAATTTTTTTGATGTAAAGAATCATTAACAATACATTGAAAATCTGTTATTTTTTAAAAGATGTATTTATTTTATTTGAAAAGTAGGCTTACAAAGAGGAAATAATGACCAACAATGGCCAGTACTGAGCCAATCCGAAGCCAGGAACCAGGGGCCTCTTCCCAGGCCTCCTATGTGAATACAGGGTATCAAAGACTTGAGCCATCTTCTACTGCTTTCCCAGGCCATCGGCAGGGAGCTGTATCAGAAGTAGAGCAGCCAGGATACAAATCAGTGCCCATATGAGTTGCAGGTGCTGTAGTTAGAGGATTAGCATACAAAGCCACCACATCTGCCATTACCATCTTCTGTGAGGATTTCCTTGACTAATAGTTAAGGTTAAGGTAGCTTTGTACGAGAATTTTGAAATTCATTTAAACAACAGTTTGAATTATCCTTTATATGGGCTGTTGGCATTGAAGATGATGGCGTAATTCAATACACCACATCACAGACCTAGAGAATTACATCATAATAAATTACATGTAATGTGTAAGTTAAGCTACATATAATATGCATCTATGTGTCATATGGTACCACTTGTACTGTATATATTACACATGTTAGTCATTGTTATACACACAAAATGATTAAACACTGCATACAATGAAACGGCAAGCTTTTGTGTGCAAGTGACTGTACCTCAATATGTTTAAGGATGATTTCAAGAAAGGAGAGAGCAAGGTGGATAGTGAAACAGAAGTGAGAACTCCACTACAGGTAAAGAAGTAAGAGCGAATTGCAGACTAAGCAGGCTGAGGGTAGGGCACTAGAAAATGAATGATGAGAGAAGCAATAAATTTAAATCTGTACTGTAGCTGGTGGCAGAGGGCACAGTGCATTAAAGAGCTCTAAGGACAAAGATCTCAAGACACAGAGGATTAACTATCTGGGGCCAGAGGAAAATTATTCCTATGTAGATAGTGTTAGAAAAATACTCTGATCTTTAAATTCCATTTTCCAGAAACATTTTCACTATACATGCTTATTTCCCTTACACACTTGCCAAAGATTGAATTTAAAACTTTGCATAGGCTTATTGATTTTTTTAATGTATATATCATGTTTTCACATTTGTTGCTCTTTTTATTGATCTCCTTCTACAGGTAATATCTTATCTTTTGGAATTTATATTTTCCCTCAAACTGAAGTTTGGGGGGGGCGGATAAATTTTGTAAAGCAAAACAATCCATCCTTGGTGACATTTGGGTTTGACACTCTACTTAGAAAACACTTCCAAATCCCCCTATTGGTATTTCTGCCCTCTTCCCAATTTCATGCTATTATGAAGCCCAAGCTTAACAACCACTGCCTCCATATTGTAAGGCTCCAGCATCTTCCTGTTACTCCAATGTGAACTACGGGCAATTAGAAATCACAGGATTCTAAGGATATAGCTAAGAGAGTGAAACAAAAGGAAAATTAAAACGTAGTAAATAAACTAACACAAGGAAGAAAACCGAAGAAAGGCTTTTGTGTCACAAAGTGCTTCCTTTGTCTTCCATACCGTTAATGTATTCTGCATGCTGAAGGGAGGGCTACAACTGCGTGCAATGGAGGGATCTTGCATTGTAGTGTTTGGTAGAGTTGCTTTCTACATGCTAGTTCAAAGGGTCAATCGGTTTCCATTAGAACTGCTTTACCAAACCATTCCATACAAAGAGCTTCAGTCTAATTTGGCCTCTTCAGAAGCCACTGCACAGTGCAGACGCAATATGATCAAGTTTTCCACAGAGAAAATAGTATGATGCCTGCAGATGACTGCCTCCCAGGAACCACATATCCTTTGCTTATGTTTGTCTCTTAGAGCTGTAAGCCTTGCGTAAACCCAAAAATGGGGGAAAAGAAGGAAGCCTAATTTTGTTCAAGTGTTTTATTGTCCAGTAATATGACAACAGATAGTATTATAAAGTATTTTTCTCTTTAAAATTATATAAAAATATTTTTAAATTTTTTTTCATTTAAAAGATGGCAATTGTTTGAGGACATTACTTGATGTTATATGTATGTATAAAAACATCACTTGATACTACACAAATATGTATAATTTTTCTTAGTCATATCTTTTTAAAAACTAAAATTTTAAAAAAGTACAGCAGACAGATTTTTTAAGAGATTAATTTTATTTGTATTAGAAACTCAGGCATATGGAGAAGAGAGAAAAGATCTTTTGTCCACTCATTCACTTCCCAAGTGGCTGCAATGGCAAGAGCTGAGCCCATCCGAAGCCAGGAGCCATGAGCGAGGAGCCAGGAGCTTCTTTTGGGTCTCCCACACAGGTGCAGGGTGCCAAGGCATTGGGCCGTCCTCAACTGCTTTCCCAGGCTGCTTGGGTCTATGCATTGTATGTGGATGTCAAAAAGCTGTGAAGAGGGGCCCGGCACAGTGGCACAAGTGGTTAAGGTTCTTGCCTTGCACGCCAGGGATCCCATATGGGCGCCGGTTCTATCCCGGCAGCCCCGCTTCCCTTCCAGCTCCCTGCCTGTGGCCTGGGAAAGCAGTCGAGGACGGCCCAAAGCTTTGGGACCCTGCACCCGTGTGGGAGACCCGGAAGAGGCTCCTGGCTTTGGATTGCCATAGCATTGGCTGTTGCGCTCACTTGGAGAGTGAATCATCGGACGGAGGATCTTCCTCTCTGTCTCTCCTCTCTGTATATCCGCCTTTGCAATAAAAAAAAATAATAAAAATTAAATCTTTGAGAAAAAAAAAAAAAAGAAGCTGTGAAGAGAACAGCTCCCGTGTTTGGCAAGGCCCAGAGGAGCTTCCAGGTGTTTATCAAGGCCGGGAGGATATCTCTCTGGCCACCTTGACGCAGTCTCACCCCCTTTTGCATGGACACTCAAGCACCCCACTAAGAATTCTGTAATCTATTGAAGCATTGTTGTTTTGCCCTTGTGAGATGGTTTTTGTAATCAATGTAAGCTTGAGAGTTAATGTTGCTGATAATGTCATGGTGAGTGGGCCTTTAACAATTTACACACAGGAGCACAATTAAGCTCATGCCATTCAGGGACACCTTATTGTGTGCCTAATCATTGCATGAGAATCTGGGCCAGACATGTAGTACACCTTATGGGAAAGGGCTTGATAAATATCCTAAAAGTTAATAAAGTGATGGGAATATGAGCTGAAACTGCTATGGCAATACAAACAGTTACTGTGACCTTAAAGGCTAGCCTTTCTTTGCAATTTCTTTGGAGCATAGGAAATCTATCTGTTTTAGAATCTTATATAATTTTTGGCTACAGGAGTTAAAGGATTCTTTTATTAACATCATGAAGATATGTTTTTAATTATTGTTTGATTGTTCATGGGGTTATAGAGCCTGTAGTTGTAGGGGGATTTAAGATTTCAAACTTTTCCCTTGGATTTTTGTTCTTCTTTTTCCCTTGTGACATATTTCTCCCATTAAATGATATGCAAGTTGTGGAAACAGAAATGTAGTAGGAATGTATTAGTAGGTAATCGCATGTGTCATGGACTTGGAGTCCTGTCTGTCACCCAATGGCTACTACGGAAGAATGAATGATGGCTTTGTTTGAAGAAAATGATTATGGTAACTTACAGAATTACATTTAAGAGCACCTGGTTGGCCATAAAATAAAAAATAATTGAACATCTGTGTATATGCACTTAGTCATGAAGTAAAAATAGAACAAACATTTGTGCAGAGGATAGTGATGTGGCTGAGTAAATAAAAAGGACAGTTTCTCGAGCTGTTACAGGAGGGCACCAAGTGACAGTGTCCATGTCCTTTCTTTTCGCCGACTCCACACTCCCTTCTCAAGCTCAGGACTGTGGAGCTGGCCCCTGGCACCAGGCTACAAGCAGGAAGCTGGATGGGATGCATGGTTGCCAGGATCAGAAGCCCATTTGGGGTCCCGGTGCATGCAACGGGAGGACTTTAGCAGTTAAGACTACTACCATGCTGGGTCCCAGACAGAATTTTAAAAAGAAACATAGTAACCTAGTGTATATGTTCTATTACTTATTGAGTCATAACTATCCTCTTTCAACATGCAGAATGTGAGTTCAATGGCTTTAGAAACATGCAAAATTAGGAAAAAACAACAGCTGTAATGAATCCCATTTACCTTATTTTCTTACAAATGTGTCAGTATGGGTTCTTAAAGACCTTCTTAGAGAAACTCTTCATTTCACTAGAAATATAAAAATATAAAAATATAAAAATATAAAAATTGTCTTTTTTTTATTTTGAGAAAAAGAGTCGAACTGTGTTTCAATTAGTGAGTATTCTTTTAAGCAAATTGTTGCATAGAAATTCTAGCATGAAATATAACAGTTTGAATGCCAAAGCACAAATGGACAGCAGGAAGGTTTCAAAACAGCTTTAGACAAAATATTGAAGGAAACAGACAGGGAACTTTGATGGATACAAATTTTCTAAGACCTGAGAGGCATTAAAACAACTTTAACAAAACCTACAGCCCTGATTGTCTCAGCATATATTGTCCCAAGACACACCCAGGTTCTGAACCTCAAGCTGTCTCTTTGGAAAAAGTGGCATCTTTTTCTCGATGTTACTTTTTCGGGAATGTTCTAGCATTTGGAATAAGATGAATGACTTTTTTTTAAAGATTTATTTTTTCATTGGAAAGGCGGATATACAGAGAGGAGAGACAGAGAGGAAGATCTTCCGTCAGATGATTCACTCCCCAAGTGAGCACAACAGCCGATGCTATGCCGATCCGAAGCCAGAAGCCTCGTCCGGGTCTCCCACGTGGGTGCAGGGTCCCAAAGCTTTGGGCTGTCTTCGACTGCTTTCCCAGGCCACAGGCAGGGAGCTGGAAGGGAAGCGGGGCTGCCGGGATTAGAACCGGCGCCCATATGGGATCCCAGGCGTGCAAGGCGAGGACCTTTAACCACTTGCGCCACCGCGCCGGGCCCAAGATGAATGATTTTTGAGGAGAAAAACCTCATGGAAATTTTTAATGAAGTTGGTGGAGGTTTATGACACGGAAGGAAAAAGTAAAAAGCAAAACGCAAGCAAAAATAATTCAGCAAGGTAATTTATTTGGAAGACTGTACATGATACACAGCAGGAAATCTCATAGCTTTAATTCCCTTCTGGATCATGGTTTTCAGAATTCAATCACGGTCACAATATCATTTCTCAAATATGATTTGAATAGTCAATTTAAGAGTTTTCTTAACTTTTTGTCTAGGGAGAAACAATTTGTTGAGCTCTGTTTCCTGAATGATTTATGCTTCAAACATAAGGCAATTATTAAGCCACCATTCAGCTGTCTTTAAGTTTGATAATTAAAGATGATAAATTGCAAATTCAGGAGCTTTATGAATGTCTTTAATTTATAAAAATGCAAGTAGAATGCGTTTGTTGTAGTTGATACACATTTATACTAAAGATGTCCTTTAAAATGTAATTGGATGCTCAAGCTTAACTATTACTGTGACTGATTTTCCCTTTGCAGGAAGACAAGTAGCTCCCATCTCCTTTTGATCTTAACTCCAAACAGTGTTGTCGAAAATAACAAGCAATTTATTTTGGCCCTTTAAAGCTACAACATTAACGGTATTTGTGAGTACTTTTCAAGAATCTCTAATAATTGGTAAGCTTAGGTCAAAGATTATTTTTTAAAAAGATTATTATGGCAGTTTTGCATGTGAGAGCAAGCCTTGCCCTGCAAAGTAAGCTGGTGGCAATTCTTAGTCATAATATTGAAAAGGGAAGTTCATTACTTCTTCATTAGCGGTATTGTTTTTCTCTCAAGTAGATGCCTGTTTCTAGTATTATATTTTGAAAAGCATATCACAAAATAGACTATAAGGATATATTACAAGAGCTCTCAAATGCATCTTATTTTGGAAAATTTTGTTACAGATCAACAAGTTACTTAATATTTGGATATAGGATCTTTAATCATCTTTTTTTTTTGTAAATTGAAAATAAAAGAAAAATGTGTATCTAGACTACTCAGAATGAGAATTCTAAAGGATGCTTACTAAATGCACTCAAACTGGTAAGAAATTTCTGTAAAAACTTTCTCTGACAAAAACCTGTTACATTTAAATTTTGCCAACAATACAGTTTAAAAGAGGGTATACATACTACTACTCAACATATTAATTTTTTCCTTTATGTTAAAAAGAAAAGCTCTCTATTCATCCAAATAATAAACATTTCCCTATCCAAATCATAGCTCTTTAACTTTCTAAATGATATTTGTGTTAAGCAGAGGTTATATACATTTCTTTCATGGACTGTTTCCATCTAACTCATTAGGAGTATTTTACCACTCAAATGCGCCATAATTTTGGTAACCCAGTTTTACCTGTAATGGAAAACTTGATGAGTAAACATGTACATGTAGTCTACATGTTTGAGTGTCACCTTAACTCTGTGCTGGTTCCACTGATTAAGACAGCACACATTTTTGTTAGCAGGATCTCAGAAGGTACGCCTTGGGGCTCTGAAATGATCTTGAAAATACAGTGGTCATGTTACAGTTTAGATTTGAAAAAAAAAAAAAAGTCTTAAAGTACTTTGCCCAGAGATCAATGCAAAATAAATGTATAAATTCAGAATTTTCTAAACGTATTATTCTATAATTTCTTCTGTTCATTCAAAATCAAATAGAGATGGGCCCGGCGCGGTGGCGCAAGTGGTTAAAGGTCCTCGCCTTGCACACCCGGGATCCCATATGGGCGCCGGTTCTAATCCCAGCAGCCCCGCTTCCCTTCCAGCTCCCTGCCTGTGGCCTGGGAAAGCAGTCGAGGACAGCCCAAAGCTTTGGGACCCTGCACCCGCGTGGGAGACCCGGAAGAGGCTCCTGGCTTCGGATCGGCATAGTATCGGCCCGTTGTGCTCACTTGGGGAGTGAATCATCTGACGGAAGATCTTCCTCTCTGTCTCTCCTCTCTGTATATCCGCCTTTCCAATGAAAAAAAAATAAAAATAAATCTTTAAAAAAAAATCAAATAGAGAAATCAAATATATACACATATATGCATGTTTATACCCATATATAAACTCAATCTAAGTGGGAACTTGCATCAAAGCAAATGCCTCGTCTCTTACTTACCACAAGCATATTTTCCTGAAGTCACCTAAGAAGTCTAGAACTCCCCAAAGGAACACATGAAGAATTATCACATATTGGGTTGGTAGAAGAAAACTAAATTCTTAATTAAGTATTGATTTTCCACCTAGAACAATATTTAGTAAGACATAAATTCATATTGAGAAGCTATCAATTCTTCTAGCATTTTTGCACCATAAACGAAGTGCCAAATAAAAAATAAGCTTTCATTTTTAGGTCTGGAATGATAATTAGAGTGAAATTTTCATATATTTTACTTTTATTAAAATCTATCTTTAATAAAGTTTCTCTAGGTATACTTCATCATCTCTGAACTATATAAAATATGTCAGAAAAGGCATAATATTCTGGAAAGTTGTTTAAAATTGTCTTCTCATTACAAGAAAGGATGTTTAATATTTCTTATTCAGAAGAAAACATTAAGAGTACATTAAGAACTGTCATGGAAACGATACTGCTCAAGTATAAGCTATTTATTGTCTTTTCAATTTAATATTTTATGTCACTCTACTTCCCCACATGAAGAGTAATTCTGCTTGTCTTGAAAATATTAAAATGTACATTGCTGAGTATTTTCATATTTTTTAAATTGTCCATTTTTTTCTAAAGAGTTATTCTGAATAGATTATTGAAGCAAGCTCTAAATTCCTTTAGTCAACCATCCTTGAAAATGAACTGGCCTAGGGCCCAGCGCGATGGCCCAGTGGTTAAGGTCCTCGCCTTGCACGCCCAGGATCCCATATGGGCACCGGTTCTAATCCCAGCAGCCCTGCTTCCCTTCCAGCTCCCTGCCTGTGGCCCAGGAAAGCAGTGGAGGATGGCCCAAAGCTTTGGGACCCTGCACCTGCGTGGGAGACCCAGAAGAGGCTCCTGGTTTCGGATCAGCATAGCATCAGCCGTTGTGCTCACTTGGGGAGTGAATCATCAGAGGAAAGATCTTCCTCTCTGTCTCTCCTCTCTGTATATCCGCCTTTCCAATAAAAATAAAATAAACCTTTAAAAAAAAAAGAAAAGAAAATGAACTGGCCTAATATTTTTACTGTTCTTTGATTTAAATAATTATTTGTTGTCAAAGATGAAAAATAGTGGTGATTGCAAAGAACTCTAAGCTTTAGTGAAGACTAAAAATTGCTTTAGGTAATTGTTTATGGATTTATGTGTTTATACTAAGTATTTGCTAGAATATTAGGGACTTTTCTTGTTCTTTTCCTGAAAGTCTTGGCAGAGTATGAACGTAGGGTTTCAGTAACAGAAGTAAAAACAGACCACATTTCCTTCTTCTCAAATATTCCATATGTGTTCTTAACAGAAACATGAGATATCAATACAATTAAAATAAAAGTTTTAAATAGTATCAATCTCTACGTCATGACCAGGCAGAAGTAGATTACTTATACTACTTAAATATATGTGTACTATGTTAACATAATCTATTTTCACACATATTTATATATATGTGTGTGCGTGTGTTTAATGGGGTGTGTCTTCGGTGTGTTAGTTCAGAGCCTGCTGGGGACTCCCGTGTGCCATCTGAGAGTTCCTCGGTATGAGCCCCAGCTCCACTCCCAGCTCCCGCCTCCTGTTCATGTGTGTGTTGGGATGATTCAGAAACCCACTCAGATGCTTGGAACTCCAACACGCCTGAGGGAGACTCTGATGTTCATCATTCCTGTTTCGTGATTTCCTCAGCGCTGACTACTTTGGACAGTTGAAGGGTGAATCATGGATTAAAGATTTCAGTCTTCCCATGTCTGACTCCACCTCATGTCCATTTAAATAAATAAAGCAAATAGATCCTCTTTAAAGTTTTCCTAGTATTGAATTCTCAATAATTTTTAGTTAGTTTATTTATTATTGGGAAGTCAGATATACAGAGAAGAGGAAAGAAAGAGAAGAAGATCTTTTGTCTGTTGAGTCACTCTCCAAATGACTGCAACAGCCAGAGCTGTGCCAATCTGAAGCCAGGAGCCAGGGGCCTCCTTTGGGCATCTCACATGGTTGCAGAGTTCCAAGGTTTGGGGCATCCTCAACTGCTTTCCCAGGCCACAAGCAGCGAGCTGGAAGGGAAGACTGGTTTTATTAGATCCATTGTCCATTTGGGCTCCTGGCATATACAAGGGGAGGATTTTAGCCACTGGGCGATAGCATCAGGCCCTGATAATGACATTCTAACAATAAAATAACTCTGTTGGAATAAACTAGATATTTCTGTTTGTTTCCAGTGAATCATGATGCTGTGCATTGTGATGGAAAAAATCATTTTTATTTCTTCAACATCAGTAAAAAGTGAGTTATCACCCTACTTAGGAATAGAGAGTAGTTTAAGCTGTGTCCGAAGTTCAGGTTGGTATGTAAAAGAGAATACACTTAACAATAAATTTTGGATCCTAATTTTGAAAGCTAATCTGCCAAAGACTCAATGTTCAAGATTCAAGAGGAGTTTGTAAATCCACTGGACAATGTTGAAACTGAACTGCTAATGATTAAATTCCTGTTTAGTGATGTCTTAATATAGAATACCAGTAGTCTGTGGCAACAAAAGATATTTTCTACAACTAAAATAGTGTTATAGCTATCTTTTTTTGCAAAACATTAATGCAAGGTCACATATTCACAATGATCTCTTAAGTTGTGCTTTGAAAAAAAATAATCAAAAAGAAGCATAAGTACTTTTATAAAGAGAGAACTAATGATATGGTAGGTTTTGTTAGCACTAAAAAACATGTAATTTTTTAAACTTTATGATACTTACATCACTTCCTATAAATGTTTTTAATGTTTCCTAACATAACTAAGAAAAATAATAAAGACAGAATGTTAAAATAAGCAATCTGGTTTATCTGCTTTTTGTTTTGCTAGTTTTGTCCTTAAAGGACAAAGATCATAATTTTCATAAAGCAGCTAGCAAGAGCATTGAAATTTCCAAGATATCATTGTGAAACAAAATTTACATTTTTCTAAACATACTTAGCATTACCAGCTGGCAATTATTCTCTTTCCTCCACAGACATTTAACTTTGCCATCTCCGATGTCCACAAAGAATATGTATGTTAATACAGATGAATATGCATTTATTACTGTTTTTTGAACCTATAAAAATAGCACATACATGGCTTTAATTCTTATTTGAGTAAATAAATTGAAATTCACAAAATATTCATCATACAATATACCTTTTATATCATTTTCATAGCATTTTGTCAATTTAATGTATTCTAATATATTGTATATTTTAAACAAAGAACAGATTTCATGCGTTCCATGGGTACAGTTATGAGAAGACTACCACACTTCCCTCCCCACCTCTTTCACATGCTTCTCAACAGTTTTTACAAAGACATAATTTTACCTCTGCTTAAACCTCTTTATGAGCCCATCCTGCTTCACAAAATTATGTTCTCTTCTTTTATATTTAATAAAAGATATGGTGAGAGAAGACAAAGAGTGAATTAAATATCACTAATTAGACTAACAATGGAGTTGTGAAGAATCTTGCATTAATTTACAATCTTTCCATGAAGACATTAATGATGTATATTAATTTCCAATTATGTTGGTAGATAGCACCTTGAAAGATCCATTGTGGAAATCCTCTTCTTGAAGCTGAAACAAAGTGGCAAAATTACACATTGCAACTGAGTGGATTAAAAGATGTCAAATTCAAACACAACTTTCATCAGGTGATATTTTAATGCTTGTGCGTTGAAATATTTGGATATAAACATATTATCTGCGGTTAAAGTTTATTACAGAATAAAAATATAATGCTATTTCAGAGAAGCAAAACACTTGAGTTTTTAGTTTCAAGTATTTAACATCCTAAATTTCTGGCTAGAGCATTATCTATGCTAATGTGAAATCATGCCTATAAACAGTATATTGAATAAGGGTTAAATTTGTATTATATTATGCACTAAAAATTTTGGATGACTATTCTTTGTTCAGTTTAAATTTTTACACAGAACCATAACATTTAAATACTATTACAGATAAGGTGTTCCTTAATTACTAAAAATTATTTCAAAGAACTAAATGTGGAGATTATTTATAAAATGTGATTTTTTTCTATCAGCATGTGGTTCCATTTAAACAATTATGTTGAATTTCACTTTCTGTGTAAAGCAAATTCTTACATTCATTACCCTTCGCCTTACTAGTCTGTTAATGGCTGTTACACTTGTTTTCTATAAATTCCATTGACCTCAAACTAGCAGAGTTACTAACCAAATGAGTTTTCCTAGAATGATAAATCTTTTATAATGCAGCCTCAGCCATATTTTAAGCAACTTCATTGATCACATGCTTAATGTTTATGGTTGTTTTCCCTTTGAAATTAACTTTTATTTTATAGCAATCTAATTCTGAAAGAGAACATTTTAAATCTGACTACATTCACTCTACATTTTTCTGAATCAATGCTAAATATTACTTGCTGATTTTAGAATAAACTTATGTTATTCCTTCATGAGGATAACACATTTTCTTATAAATGATATTCCCGAGTCTAACTAATATTGATATCTAAGACTTATGCATATGAAATGATGCTATTGAGTCAATGATATGCCGACAACTTACTCTGTAAAATATCATGATTGTGCAAGTCACCCCAGATCACTTGATAGAGTGGAAAATTTCCTAAGCTGAGATTGTGCAAACTCCCCAGCTTCACTCAGAAATGTAAATCACATAATTGGAAAAACCTAATAAACAGCAAGAAAACTTACCCTATGATAACAGTTCAGGTACAAGCATGTTTCTTGTAGAGCAGGATTAAGTTTGTAGCTGTTCTGCATGCTTGATGCTCACTTGCAGCATGTTCAATAAATCTAACTGTGCTTATGAAATTTCTCTGGTGAATTAACGCTAGCTTCCATCAGTTACTTCCTATGTGCATATTTCCACTTCATATTTTGGTGGCCTGAAGAGGAATTTCTCCTCGGATCAGTAGGAACCAACCTCCAGTATATGGTGCAGTCGACAGAGGAATTGCAGCTGGTTGAATCCACACACTCCGTAGGCCTCCTGCTTACTTACTGCCTTTCTTTTCTTCTCTATCACAGGTCCCCTGGGAATCACACACTAGTTTAGGAGCAACACAAAGTTCCTGGCTGGAGCAACTCCCTGGTGGAATCTAAAGGCTGGAATCTAAAGGTTCACTGATGTCAAATTCCCATCCGTTGCCCTTATGATACTTCTCATTTCAGCTTAATTGACTTTGTCAATACAAAGGCCAAAGGCCAAACTCTCCTTGGACGCCCTCCCTATGTGTTTTAATCCAAAGCTGCCCCTTAACCCTACCTCTAGAACATTCTAGAGCCGAACGTCTTTATGATTTGAGGGTTAATACAGCACTTGACGTTCTTCTGGTCCTGAATCGACTACCCCAGATCAGAAAACTTCCTTTTTACAGGGGAAACTGTGATTCTTCTTCTAGACAAAAACAAACAGAACAGAGCACCAACAAACATCTTCAGTTCCTCTCAGTTGCGAGTTGGCCCTGCTGGAGAATTTATACTTGTTGCCACCTGTTATATTTGTTGTCACTTGGCCCATTTCCCAGAATGTGTATCCCTTCAGATAGACTCCATGGATTCATCCCATACAATTTGGATCAAAAAGGTTAAATGTTAAAAGGTTAAAATTTTCCTTTATAATGTTTTCTAGCCCAAATACGAAATTCTACATTGTTACCAGGCCCTACAATGTTGTCCATCAATATCTCTTTCCAAATGGCCCAAGGTTCCTTATATTTCATTAAGATTTGTTTTTATTTGTTTGATAGGCAGAGTGACAGAGAAAGGGCAAAAAAGAAAAATAAACAAAAAAAGATCAAGAAGGGAAAGAAAATCTACTAACTTTTTCCCAAGTGGTCACAAGAACCAGGACTGTGCCAAGCTTACACCAGTAGCTTAGAACTATATTCAGTCCCCCACATGAGTGCTAGGGATCCAGATAGCTGAAACATCTTCCACTGTTTCCCAAGGCACATTAGCAGGGAGTTTGTACCCATGCTTACATGGAATGCCAGCACTGCAGGCAGCAGCTTAACCCATTGAGCCACAATGCCTGTCCCAAGGTCCCTTATGTTCCAGCTTTTATGAATCTTTCCCAAAACCCCACCCTGTTTCACTCTAGACTGCCTTGGGCTGTGCAAAGATATACTAACTTTTGTCCTCAAAATCAGATATCATAACAGGCCCAATACAAGGGAGCCATAGTCTCTAGGTCCATACCCACCCAGGGAGCAGCCAATGGCCATGAGGACAAAACGTGCCAGGGAAGCTTGTGTTTGGCTTCACTACTGTCATTTGAGCCGCATGAGCTGGAACTGGCAATCCTGGTGTCCAGATCATTCATTATTTGTATGCAATAGGAACATTAGGAGACGCCTTCATGTGATCTCTTTCATGCGAGAAATGAGATCATTTCACAATCAAGGAAATCAACAGAGAGGTCATCCAGAAAATCGCAGATGACACTGGTATTATCCTTCCCTTTCCTCTCTTCTCTTTCCATTTTTTTTTATTGTTAATAACATTGCATTATGTGATACAGTTTTATAGGTGCTTGGATTTCCCCCACTCCTCCCACAACCCTCCCCCCATGGTGCATAACCACAGTTCAAGTTCAGTTGAGATTCCTTCATTGCAAGCACACACCCAGCATTGAGTCCAGCATCTTATTGTCCTGATAACATTCAACGGCTTCTTGGGGAGGCCTTCCCTGGTCTGAAGGCAAAGCTAACAGTAAGATCCCGAACAGTTAAAAGCCCCAACAAAACGTCAGCAATAATATATAGTGTTATGGAATTGATTGACATAGTATTGAGTAAACGATATGTTAAAAATAATGCAACTTCAATTTTTCGAAACATGTGTTGAGACAGTATCAATGACAGGATCAAAAAAAATTTTTTAAAAATACAGGTTAAATCAAGGCAAACATGTGATATCTAACCTTTTGGGATTCGCTCATTTCCCTTAGCATTATAGTTTCCAGTTGGGTCCATTTAGCCACAAAGAACTGCATTTTGTTTTTTTTAATAGCTGAGTAGTATTCCATGGAGTAGATGAACCAAAGCTTTCTTATCCAATCTTCTGCTGATGGGCATTTCGGTTGCTTCCATGTTTTTGCAATTACTGATTGTGCTGCTATGAACATAGGGGTGCATGTTGGTTTATTTATTCTATCTTAAAAGTCAGAGTTGCAACATAAAGGGAGAAACCGAGAGTGATTCAATCTGTTCATTCATTTCCCCACCCAACCCCCAAATGGCCACAACAGCCACAGCTGGGCAGGTTTGCAGCTGGAAGCAAGCAGCTTTCCTCCAGGTCTCCCATGTAAGTGTAGGAGCCCAAGGCCATGAGCCATCAGTTGCTGTTTCCCCAGGCCATAGCACGGGATTCTATCGGGAATAGACTAAACAGAGCACCAACAGGTGTCCACAGGAGATAACGGATTAGCATACAGGCCTCTCTTCCGGTGCAGCCTTGGGGAATGCTCAGCCTGTATGCCGTATATGGACCACAACATCTATTGCTCGGGCTCCACCAATGCAACTGTAGGGAATCAAAATTTGGTAAATCTACAGCAAACAAATTTTTAAGTTAGTAATTTTGTGTGGCCCACACATGATTTAAATATCCAAATGGCCATTAGCTAGAAAAAGATTTCCCAATGTGCCAGTATGCAATGAATATAATTGACTCATCTTTTGAATTTCTGAGTTTTAGTTGTTTTGCAATAGCTATGTTAAGTCTTTTTCATCCACAGTTCTGGTTCTCTTTTGGAATGAGTGACATTAAAATCAGGGAAAATCCTCAAAAATGTTCTTAAGTGCAAATTTCCTACAACTTTAAGAGCAATAGAATCTCCGAAACTCTGACAGGAAAAAATTTTTGGAGAATGCATAAGACAATTAAGGGAGAAGAAATAAGAATTATTTAAGCAAGACTAAGTTAATGAAAATGAGTATTTTATTTTCTAGGCTGAAGAAAATTTTATCCTATGATTTACTCCCTGTGATTTATAGTATTTTAGTATGTACAGCTTATAAATGTGTTTACCCCACCCAGTTACTTCCTTTAAAATACAAAGCTTTAAAGCTGGAGAATTTAATAAATTAATTTATTGTTTTGGCAATGCAAATCCAGTTTGTTCTGTTATTGCTGATTTTACATAATCTTTTTTTTTTTTTTGAGCTCTTGTCTATCAGAATCGTGTAGCAGGGCCCAGTGCAATAGCCTAGCAGCTAAAGTCCTCCCCTTGAACGCGCCAGGATCCCATATGAGTGCCGGTTTTAATTCCGGTGGCCCCACTTCCCATCTAGCTCCCTGCTTCTGGCCGGGGAAAACAGTTGAGGACGCCCCAAAGCCTTGGACTCCTGCACCCACATGGGAGACCTGGAGGAAATTCCTGGCTCTTTACTTCAGATTGGCTCAGCTCCGGCTATTGTGTGCACTTGGGGAGTGAATCATCAGACGGAAGATCGTCCTCTCTGTCTCTCCTCCTCTCTGTATATCTGCTTTTCCAATAAAAAAAAAAAATCTTAAAAAAAAAAACCCAGAATTTTGTAGCAGTATGATTCACAGGAAGTAAATGCTAGCCTGACGCTTCGAAATGATGACTCCCACCTGCAGAACAGATAAGGTTAAATTTGACAGCTAACTCACGTGGTGAGTCTGGGAGCCCTTCCTCCAAGGCTGCCACGGACTCCTGGTCCTGGTACTTCCCTCGAAACACGGGACTAAGTCACTAGCCAAGTCAAATCCAGCTTGTTAATGAGGTGTATTCAGAAAATTATGCTGATCACAGAGGGAAATAAAACTAGATATGCAATCACTGATTTTCAATCCCAAATGAAGCTAGAGAAGGCGGGGAATTTATAAAGGAAGTGTTCTTATGCATTAGTGCCTGACAGAAAATGTCACAGAGGACTTTTTAGAACTGCAGCCTCTTTGGAGAGCCCCATTTCAAAAGAGTGATACTAACTAGATGCGCTACTTGTTATTCTCACACCTGCTGCGGAATCTGTATATAGTATCCACAGTGATATGCTGAAAAAGCTCTTTAACCACTTTGTACTAGAAGCAAAGATGCAGACGGGACCTAGTGACTAAAAATTTGAGAAAATAAAATGACTGGTACCTTACAATTTGAAAATTTGGACATTGTCACCCAAGGCTGCCTGTTATGTATTAGAACAATAGCTGTGGAAGTTGTCCACCATGCTTGGCTTTTTGTTTTTTTTTTCCCCCTAAAGTTGGCAAGACAGTACTTGTGCCATCACAGGAAGTAAATGCTGTGCAGGCATTTGAAAATTCTGAACACACATCTCTGTTGGGTTTTCTGGCCAGGAAAAAAAATATATACCTAGGCACAAATAATGCGGCTGCAGCTTCAGCATTCATTGTGTTCTGTGTGTTAAGAAAAGTTATGTATGCTGCTTAGAAAATGGTACTTGATTTAGATATTTTAAAGGATTAATTGGGGAGAAAGACACCCTAATACATGAATGGTGGGAATGCAAGCTGGTGCAACCATTATAAACATGACACGGAGATTCCTCAGAAACATTAAAATAGATAGATAATATGACCCATACCACTTAGAGGAATTTACGAAAAGAAAATGCAATCATCATATAAAATAATTATATATAATTATATATAATCTCGTCTACTGAGACATATAAGAGAAGGAAATGTTGTATTTAGCAACAGAAAGAAAGCAATTGCAGAGTATTTTGCTCAGTGAAATAAGCCATTTTCAAAAAGACAAATACTACATATTTTTCATGATTTGTGATAATTAAGAGTACAAAAATAATGCATGTGAATGGAATTGATATTTTGAGATTTGATTGTTATTTATAGACGTCATGTATACTTGAACTCTGTTTAATTGAGGGCTAAACTTGTGATTATAAAGTAAACTGAAAGTATATAGAGCTGAAAGAAAAGCAAGAAAGGAAGGAGGCAGAAAGATGGTGAGGGAAGAAAGGTGGGGGGAAATATCATTAAATTTGTGCATGGAATTTGCTCTTTTATACAAACAAAAATTAAACATAGAATCAGAGAAATCAAATGTAAAGTTTCTGATAGTTGGAGGAAAGATAAATAAAAATGCAGTTATAAGCATGAGAGTGTACATTTGATAAAAAACAGTTAAGGAGAAAAAGATAATTTCTTTGGATAAGAAGAGGCATCGTAAATGAAATGTTTGTAATGAGGTAGAATGACTTCATTCTGCTGGACTGGAACAGAAAATAAACAGACACATAATGTAATGTAAGAATGTTGTGGAAGACTTGTAGAATGTGAAAATTGTGTGATAACTTTCGCTGAGATGACAAGAAATTTACAGTCCCTAGACCGGAAAAGTTAAGACAGAAACTGGAACTCAGATACGATGTTGGCCGTATAGGCAGAGGCTTTAAGTGATTTCCAAGTGGTAATGCAACAAGGATATTTACCTTACGCACAACAAATTCCTCCCCCAAAGGCTACCAACAGTCTCCTGCATGAAACAGACAGACATATGCAGAATGGATAAACCCTTTTTCCTTATGTTGCGCTGTGTTCTGGATCAGTCTAGAACCAGGAACTGGGGACACCCTGAAATCTGGTGAATTGGCAGTCTTTTTTTTTTTTTTTTTTAAGATTTATTTATTTATTGGAAAGTCAGATATACAGAGAGAAGGAGAGAAAGAGAGGAAGCTTTGGGCCATCCTTGACTGCTTTCCCTGGCCACAGGCAGGGAGCTGGATGGGAAGCAGGGCTGCTGGGATTAGAACCAGTGCCCATATGGGATCCTTGCGCGTTCAAGGCAAGGACTTTAGCCCCTAGGCCACCATGCCGGGCCCCGAATTGGCAGTCTTAGCACCAACAAGGTGCTCCTGTCATTTGGGGCAACACAGCCAGCAGCAGTTTTGCCTGAGACTGTGCCAGGCCAAAGCTAGGACTCCGGAGCTCCACCTGCATGGGGTGCCCCATGTGGGCAGGCATCCGAGTGTTCACACCTGCCTCTGCTGACTTCTTCGGCACAAGAGCAGCAGTAGACCGTGGCTTTCGAACTAGTTCTCATCTGGGTTGCTATTATCACAGCAATGCTGGTCCTGCTGGTGACTTTTTTTTCCACTGTCAGCAACACTGAGGTCGACCTAGCAGTTTCCTGTGAAAATAGTGATGTAATATTTCATATTTTCATAACTGAGTTCAGCGTTAGGAGCCACAGCTCAGTGTTAGGAGCCCTACAACACTGGCATCTTTCACACGCACTGGTCCTGATGTAGGACAACTAGGCAGAAAGTTGCTTATGGTGAGTTGGAAGCAACTGAAACGCAGAGCTGTCTCTTTAAGGCAGCTAGACACCGCCACCTTCCCATAATGCGTACACCCTTCCCGATCCCGGAAGTGGCTTATGGATTCGAACTACTACTCCTTTCCGTATAGGAAGTGCAAGATGGAGAGAAGTCTCTTCCCACCACGTCCTCACTTAGGGGTGCTGCTCCCCTTTTCTTCCTGTCCACCAGGAAACACTTTCGACAGGTCTGCGCTTTTCCCGCTGCCCAGCAGGAACCGACCTTTCCCGCTCCTCCACACCTACTCACGAACGGCCCTTCTCAAGCACAGGTACAATTTTAGGTCTTTGTTTTCACCCTAGCCTGTGGGCAATTCTTTGTTTCACTCAGCTTGGGTCTGTCTCAGTATTTTACGACCAGTACTCAAAAGGAAATGTACATAATGGAAGTCTTTTACAAAATAGTAAAGGTTAAGGAAATTTGTAAAGTTGTGGTACTATTCTGAAGGCACTGGTGACCTGACGAGATGAGGGAAGAGAATTTTTGTCTCCCCGTTCACTTTATGTCTTTCACGTTACCTGCATGGTTGCAAGTGACAGGATTTCTTTCTTTTGAAAGGCTCATTACTAAATCATTGTGCGTGGTGTCGTATTTCCAGTATCGGTTCTGTAGACGGAACCCTGGCTGTTGCCAACCACGCTGTAGCAAATACTGACTTGCAGGTACCTCTTCGACCATACTGATGCATGTATGCTTTGGGCACATTTATTGTAGTGGGATTTCAGGATTAAATGGAAGATTAATTTTTTAAATGCGCAACTGTTTGAGAGAGAATGAGAGAGAGAGGAGGCAGGCAGACTTTACAGAGTTCTTATCTTTTGCTCCACTCCTCAAATGCCCATAATGGTGGGAATGGGTCAGAACTGCATCCAGGATGCTATCCCAGCCTCCTGTGTGTGTGTGACTGCCATTGCTTCCTCTGAGTGTCTTCGTTAATACAAAGCTGGGCTCGGAAGTCAGCCAGGAAGCCTGGGTGTCCTAATCAAAAACCCAAAACTCCAAACATGTTATTTATTTATTTATTTTAATAACTAATTTATATTGGGCCCGACTCAATGACCCAGTGGTTAAGGTCCTCGCCTTGCACGCCCGGGATCCCATATGGGCGCCAGTTCTAATCCCGGCAGCCCCCCCCTTCCCATCCAGGTCCCTGCCTGTGGCCCGGGAAAGCAGTCAAGGACGGCCCAAAGCTTTGGGACCCTGCACCCATGTGGGAGACCCGGAAGAGGCTCCTGGATCCCGGCTTTGGATCAGCTTAGCATCGGCCGTTGAGCTCACTTGGGGAGTGAATCATCGGAGGGAAGATCTTTCTCTCTGTCTCTCCTCTCTGTATATCTGCCTTTCCAATAAAAATAAAATAAATCTTTAAAAAAAATAACTAACTTATATTATAGGGGGAGTAGGGAGAAAATAGAAAAAGAAAAAAAAAAGCAGTCCTTAAAAACGGGGCCTATTGGGCCCAGCACCATGACCTAGGGGCTAAATTCCTAGCCTTGCACACTTGGGATCCCATATGGACACTGGTTGTATTTCCAGGAGCTCTGCTTCCCATCCAGCTCCCTGCTTGTGGCCTGGGAAAGCAGTCGAGGACGGCCCAAAGCCTTAGGACCCTGCACCCATGTGGGAGACCTGGAAGAGGCTCTTGGCTCCTGACTTCCAATCAGTGCAGCACTGTGCTGACCCCGAAACCTTCTTTATTCTGATTCATTTCTCAAATGGGCAGTACATCCAGGGCTGGATCAGACTGAAGGTATAAGACAAGAACTTCATCCTGAGTTCCCACGTAGGTGGCGGGGCCCGTGAATTTGGGTCATCCTCCTTCATATTTTCAGCATACTTATAGAAATCTGGCTCAGAGGCCTAGTGAGGAACCAGGGCAAATGGGGTCCTGGACTGCAGGTGGCTTAACCCTCTGAGTGTGTGTGTGTGTAGCCAAATGAAAAATTTTTGTCACTGACTGAATCTTACTGTTTATTGTTGATGTGGTCACGTGCACATCTTCATTATAACCTCTGAAGTTATTTTACATGCTGTACTATCAATTGTAATATCTCCTTTTGTAGCATGCTTTTATTTATTTGTGTTTTTGCTTAGGCTAGATGTAGCTTCATTTTTTTTTCTAAATTTTATTTTATTGGCATTTGTTTTTATTTTAGTTTTTGTTGAATTCATCTTTGTTCTCATATTTACTATTTCATTATTTTTTCTAATTTAGGAGTTGTTTTGACGTTTGTTTTCTAGTGTCTGGCAGTACAGTCATAGCTTAGCTATTTGTGCCGTTGTTTCTTAGCTCATTTATTTGTGTCTTATTTATTTATTTATTTTTACATGCAGAGTCACAGACAAAGGAGAAAATAAGAACCCATACCTAGAAAACTAATGCATAGTATAGGAAAACCATTGGGTGGGAATTGGCGTACATCAATGGTTGTAACTGAGCCGATCTGAAGTTAAGGAGGCAGGAGCTTCTCGTCCTGGTTCCCCATATGGGCTCAGGGGCTGTAGAGTGGATCTGTTCTCCTTGCCCTCCCAGGCCATAAGCATGAAGCTGGAAAGCAGCTGGGAAATGAACCAGTGCCAGTGTTGCAGGTGGAGCATTAGATTGCTGTGCCACTCCACACGCTCTGATTTGGACTTTTCAAATGCTATTTTAGAGCTGGGTGACCCTGAATTCTATATTCTTGATTGTGGCTTTGTTAGATGATACTATTTTAAATGTGTTCTCTCTCTGTTTCTCTTTCTCTCTCCCTCTTACACACACACACACACACACACACACACACACACACACACACACAGGCTATATACTGTTGAAATCTATGAATCCCTGTGGCAGGCACTGTCTAAACATGTAGCTGTCCATCTGCCTGTCTGCCAGACGAAGACAAAATGGTGGTACTTCAAAAAGTTAGGGGGAAATGAAACTTGTGATGAAGTTTATTTTAGTCTCATCAATTGGAAAATTCATGGCTAATCTTCAAAGTAAAATTTTCCCTTTTCCTCAAGCTTTTTGAGGATCCCTTTTAGGCATGGATTCAGAAATTCTTGCAACAATATTTAACATATTTTAGATCAATTTCGTATGAATTTTTTTTGGAATATGTTTTTTTTTCTTGACCATATATGAAACACAATTCATCCTTATTATTTCAAGTTTCTTTACTTACAAATTGAGTACCTTGTAAATTTATAACCCCAAAGTTAACATTTGTGACACATTAGTGGCTTTTCAAAGAAACGTACAGAACAAGAAAAATGTTCGAGTTTCCCTTCCCACACACTATCAGCTGTTATCAAAATGAGGTGCCTGACACTGCGTTGTTGCTTCAGTTCTCACACAGACATTAGAGTGAAGACTTGATTAAAGCGAGGACAGTGCAAGCAGCTCCGAGTCTGGGACACCTAGAAAGGAGAGGAATCCAGTTGCTTTCAGCTGTTTATTGGGGGGCCTCAGGCAAGTCCTTTAATATTTCAGCATCTCATTTTCTCTTTTTTATCATAATTAAAATATCACAGGACACGATTTTTTTTTTGTATTTTGTATTGTGTATATGTACACACATATACATTTACTACTACAAATGTAAGAAAAAAGTAGTGTATGTGTGCTTGCACATGCATACATATGTAATATGTATTTATATATGTATAATATTAATTCTATATGTATATAGATAGATATATCCCCAATCACAGCAATTGCCTCATATTTACTAAATCAGTATTAGTGACGACTTTAAAGGAAACGAGCGCTATAAATAATCAAAATGCACGTTGCATCCAAAATATTTTTCTAGAACGTAAACAAAATGTCAGTTACAAAACACATCCAAATCATCTTCAGTCAATTTCTCGAAAACTGCTAATGACTTTCCTAACAAATCTAACTCTACTGATTTACATTTGAGCTTCTGGTAATACTGAGCAGTAACATGAAAGGAAGTGAACAGGGTACAGCAAGCTGGTCTTTTGTCAAACTTTGTTTTGTAACTTCCATTCCTAAATAGACTGGAGGAAAGAGAACATGTCTATTTATCTTCAAAGTTAATGGCTATTACTTGTTGACAGTTTGAGCGACTCACTTAGAAGAACCTGAGGAGATTGCTCCCTGACAGAATCAGCAGGAGCCCTCACCCCCAGCTCAAGCAATCTATAAGCCCAGCATGGGGGACCATGTAAAATCAGTTGTGAGGCTCATGCAATGGGTGAAATAGGTACTCAGTCTGCATTTTTCATGAATTTTGAGGGGGGAAAAGTGGCACAGCAGTTAATCACAGCATGGTAACTTCAAAATGACTTGCTGATGAGTTCCCAAAAAAGGTCTTAGTAAATCATTCAAGAGTATGGAAAGACTATTTGCTGAGTGTAATCTCACATGTTTTCTGCATAGGCTACTTGTAAAGTATGAATTCAATTCAATACCACTCTTAAGAAAGGTTAGCCTCTGCTCTTTTCTTTGTCATCTTCATTTAGTTGGTAGAAAATTTGCTCAGCGTCTCAGTTGGAAAAGAAGATTTGGAGATGGAAGCCCATCCTCATAAGTTCCTTTTAGCTTTTTTTTTTCCTAGGGGAAAATCACTCTTTTTTGTTTCGCAGACTGCTAAAATGTGGTGGGACTAATATTCCTCTTACAAGGTGTTTCGGTCATGACACTTCAAACTATTCGTCCTTCGTGTACACTCATTTCCAATACATTGCATTTGTACATTTTTCCCCTAATTCCTCAATTTCACATCCTTGGGCTGAGTTGTACATGCATATTTATGAAATTGATTATTTTATTTGGTCACGATTTGAACAAATGTGTTCTAAGTTCTAAGTTTAACCAGTGTTTCTGTGATCAGCCTGACTTTAATAAAAGAAAAATACCTCAACTTACAGAGGAACTCTGCTGCTAGAGTGGTTTCAAGTTTGTACCTCAATGAGAGAAAAATATATACAGGAAAGTAAGATTTAAATAAAGTAAAAATTTATTTTTATTTGAAAGTATGGAAGAGTTTCAGAGAAAAGGAGAGATACACAGAGAAAGAGATCCTCTGTCTACTAAGCCACTCTCCAAATGGCCACAGTAACTGGAGCTAAGCCGATCCAAAGCTAGGAGTGGGGATTTTCTTCTGGGTCTCCCTCATGTTTGCCAAGGCCCACGGACTTGAGTCATTTCCTGGTGCTTCGCCAGGCCGTAAACATGAGCTGGAGTGGAAATCGAGCAGCTGCACATGAGTGGATTTCCAACAGTATTGCTGGTAATGTAGGTGAAAGCTTAGCCTACAGTGCCGTGATGCTGGCCCCCATACCAGATTTGTTTAAAAGAGTAGAACATTCTCAGACACTAGTGTGAGAAATCTCAGGAAGGAGGATGAAGTGCAATTTAGAATCATCCTTTAGTAGGATAGGGGATTGTGCCTGGGAGGTAGAGTTTGGAGTGGAGCTGTAGCATATGTGCTGTTATGAAGGAAAACCTGATGGCAGTTGAAGTCTCTGTGGCTGCAAAGCACATTTTGGAAGTGTCATAGTAGCTGTTATGTGATGGAAGTTGACAAAAAAAAAAAAGCATCACGTGGACCCTGTGTGGTAGCCTAATAGTTAAAGTCCTCCCCTGCATGCCTCAGGATCCCATATGAGCAGCCTGTTTCCTATCCAGCTCCCTGCTTGTGGCCTGGGGAAGCAGTTGGGGACGGCCCAAAGTCTTGGAACTCTGTACCCACGTGTAAAACCCAGAAAAAGTTGCTGACTCTAGGCTTTGGATCAGTGTAGCTCTGGCCCTTAGGAGCATTTGTGGAGTGAATCTGTGGAGGGAAGATCTTCCTGTCTGTCTGTGCTTCTCTCTGTGTATCTGTCTTTCCAATAAGAGTAAATAAATCTTAAAACAACAACAACCAAGTGAAGCATGATGTGACCTGCGTATGCGGAGCCTGCAGCCATGTTGGATGAGCACAGAAGGAGAGTGGTGTAGATAGCACATCAGTATGTAACTCCGGCACTGGCACTGCACTGCCTTGGTTCCTCAGTGCTCACTAACTACCTGCCTGTAGCAATTGTTTCCTTATACACTCTGCATGTTACTAAAATGCTCTGTGAATATGATCCCTTAAATCACAGAGAAGAAGGTAACTCTGAATTCCTTATACATATTTCTCTTACTTTTTAGATGAAAAAATTTAGATACAAGAATCTGGGTCAGTTCTCAATGATATAAACTTAATTTATGATGACACTGTGAATAAAATGTGGGAGGCACTCTTAAAGTACTCTGTTTCTACCAGTATGCTAAAGTTGGATCTGATCCACAGTTTTACCTGCCATAAATTAGCTAAATTATCATTTATACCCTGTATATGCTTATCATAAACATCAGTTCCAACCTAGGATATTTATTTATTTATTTATTTATTTAAATGCAACATTTTTAAAAAAATGAAATAGAAGGAGACATTAATGTAATCCTCACAATTTTGCAATAATCATCTTCAAATTTCAAAGCTTCCACAAATTAAATTACTTTCAGAAAGTCACAGGATTGCAGAGGTTTGATACAGGGCTGGTTTGAGTGGTCAGCTGCTTAGGCCCCCTTTTCCATAATTCCTGCAAGGTGGTTGATTGTTAGCATGCCCAAACTCATTCTGGGAGCTTCACATTTTCAGGTTCTTTTTCTTTTTCTTTTTTTAGTGTCATAAAATCATTTTTCTAAAAGCTTTTCTGTGATAGTATTTTTTTTTAATTTTTCATGATACAGTTCTTTGGGTTCAAGCCAAGCAAGGATATTGTAATAATTGTTTAAAAATAACCTTAATTTTGTGGTTTACAAGCTACACTATGCTTTTCCGATGTAGTTAGAATATTATTATCCTTCAATTTGAGCCACTTGTAAAACCTACAGTAGAAGGTTGAGCCCATTTTTACCAGTCTTTGGCAATATTTTTTTGTGTGTTGAAAGGAAGATGGACTTAGGCAGAGAACTGGAAACAAATTCAAAATCTCTTTTCAAGCTGAGGATGATCATATAAATATTTGGAGATGTTACTTTAAAATCTGCAAACACTTATTAAAATGAAGAAAATTGATTGAAGAATATTAAGTTCTTTTGCAATGAAAATTGTATACATCCTGTAATGCTGCTAAAAAAGAGTAGTACTGTATGACTTACTAGCTTAGAGTTTATTCTAGCAAAAAAAAAAACAACAGGATTTTATTAGACTTGATGAAGCATTAATGATTGGCATCAACTTCAAACCACCCACAGATATTATAATTGCTTTGGCAGTCTTAGCCAATTAATATCACATTTTTACAAAATTAAAGTATTTAAGCTGTACTCCATGCAGAGGGCTGTTAAATATCATAACGCATTTGTTTTTAACAGTTACCATAGGAAAATTTACAACTGACTATGGAAATAAAGAGTAATTTAATTAACATAGTGTTTATTCCATCTCATTTCAGTCAAACAAATTACATGTAAGTCATATCATACTGAGGGCACTCTGTCTCATTGAAATTTTAATGAAAGAAGCTCAGACTTCATTCCATATATTGAGAAATTGGGCACTCAGGTGAGTGGTGTCCAGGATCTTCCTGCAGAGGTGTGGAAGTGTGTTATACATCCGTTTCACGATCAACACACACACACACACACACACACACACACACACACACACACACACACACACAGAGTTTGGGATATTCAAAACATTTCAACTGTTTCATGCTTTACTCTCTTACTTTGTGTTAACTATGAATTTGGACTAGTGAAACAGTATTTGTGGATAACCTTTTCAATATAATCCCATTCTCTTTGTAGTCTCCTGCCATGGCACCCAGTGAGTAAATTTTATTGTTGGTGAACTGTCTGTCTCATTTGAGATTTTCTCTTTTCTATTGCTTTGTTTCTCGTGTACTATTTATTTTTTATGTCTAATGACAGCGGCTTGAAAATACAAAATGTCAGGATGTATTGAACAGAACTTTCAAAGAACTGTAGTGCTTAAGTAGTAGACCTAAGTCTGTCATTACTAAAAGGCTTGTAATTAATGCATATAATTCTTGTATATTTTTATAAGACTTAAAGTGGTTATGAAAAATATAGAGTAAAATACAAGAAAAAATTAGCATAATTAGAATGATATGAAACATTCATTTAAAATATTCTGCTTTTCCTAAGTATTGGAAACTTAACTTGGTTGAGAAGGATATTAGCAAAAAATGATATTTGGCTTACTTACATTAATTAATATGAATCAGCACTTTTAAAGTTACGACATGATTCTGAAACAACAAGAAGAATTTTGGTAGATTTAAACTATAATTAGTGAGGGGTCCTTTAATCAGTTTTGTATTTTAATCTCTAAAAGCACTCTGAAAAGCCCACATAATTTGAAGATTTTTATTTAATTTCCTATTACTTTAAGTCTTTGAAAGTAACAGTTTACAAAATGTTGTAAATAATGTCCCATTAGATTACAATTATTACATTGTACTTTTACATATTTAAGTTATGCAATTTAATACATGTAATTCTTAAGGAAAAAAAAACCACATTATTTATTGGACCCAGCATGGTGGCCTAGTGGCTAAAGTCCTCTCCTTGAATGGACCAGGAATCCCATATGGGCTCTGGTTCTGATGCCGGCAGTCCCACTTCCCATCCAGCTCCCTGCTTGTGGCCTGGGAAAGCAGTGGAGCACAGCCCAAAGTCCTTGGGACCCTGCACCCACGTGGCAGTCTTGGAAAAAGCTCCTGGCTGTTGGCTTTGGATCAGCTCAACTCTGGCTGTTGCGCTCACTTGGGGAGCAAATCATCAAATGGAAGATCTTCCTCTCTGTCTCTCCTCCTCTCTGTATATCTGACTTTGTAGTAAAAATAAAATAAAATTAAAAAAAAATCACATTATCATGATAGAGTTGGGAACTAAGAATAAGGTCAGTAAGTATATAAAAAAACTGAGTGGCTTATCTTGCTGAAGAATTGAAAAAGTTAAATGTTCCAGAGGTATTTTTATGAAATGAAATGGATAAAGGGAACTGTGTGACTCACAGAGTCTCTTTAAATACTCAGGTTTAGGTTTGATGAATAGAAGAGTTTGCCTAAGCATAATATTAATTATAAGCTTTGGCAATTAATAATATAATTTATGTGATCCTCTTCAATAGAATATCGTGAATGAGCACTGGCTATTGCCAGCATCAAAACTGCCCTATTAATTTCAATTTGCCTGTAGGAAAAAGAAAAACTCCACTTAGGGCTAAAGTAAGTTGTCATTCTCTGCGTGAGGTAACACTGACAGTCTAGATATTTTTCAAACACTTGAGCTACTATTGTATGCAAGATGACTCAGTGAATCCAGGAGTAAAGACCACATCATACCTGAGAATATATACTGTAGGTAGCAATAAAGAACATTTGTTTTAGACAGCAATTATCAAAATAGGGCAGAGGTCATAGTAAAATAAGCGTTTTTTCTTTTTTTTTTTTTTCAGATTGTTGAAGTTTAACTTTAAAGTTAATAAAGTTGTTAACAAATCTATTCAGTCAGATTTTTCTTTCAGAATATATCTGTTACTACTGCAATATGGCATGATATTTTTTAAAAAAATAAGAAAAGCATATTTTGCTTAAATATACTTGGAAAAATTAATATTCCTCCATTTTCTTTAGCTATCTGTGAAATAAGAGCTCCACTTCTCACACTAAGCTGTTCGATAAAAAGCGATCTCTTGTGTAATAACATTGAAGAGGATGTGGGACATGTGTAAATGTCAGCATTGTTTCCCTCGTGAATACACACACATACACATACAAACAGGATCACCTCTCCCTTTACACGTGTCAAAGAGTGCAGGTGTGAGAAATATTCTGTGTTGCTACAGGCAGAGTGGAAATATTCCAAAAATAATACATTTCTGGTTAAAACAAATTTGTTAAATCTTTGAAGACAAGCATGAGCAATTATAAACTGAGGGATCATTCAGCAAAAGCCAGAATAGCGTTATTTAATTGACGTTTATTGTAAACCTCAAATTCAAGAAATGTCTTCAATTTTAAACTTTCTAGTTGCTACAATCATCAAAGTAAAAAAAAAAGGGATAAAATTTAATAGTGTATTTGATTGGATTTGATTCATCTACTATTCTAGACAAATTACGTTTGGAAAGTTAACTTGTCACAACGATCCGCCAGAAAATGTAAAGATATTAATATAGTCAAAGTTACCAAGATAGTTGCAATGAGTGAATATTTTAAGAATGACTGGAAAAGATTTGAAGTAGTTTCTTTTGGTAATCACACATACAAAATATAACTTGAAGCAAAAAGATACTTTTCAAAAATATATAGATATAGTTATGACTAACATGAAAATTGAATACATTAACTTTTTGAAATACAGTGGAAAACTTACTGTTAATATAAACTTATATGTTGAGTTTTACAAAGTGAAGAGCCCAACAAAGTATTAAGGCATTTGTATGCATGGCAAAAGAGAAGATATACAGCCTAAGGAAATAAATTTCTTCCTGAATACTCCTTTAAGAATGTTATTTGGCAATTTATAAAATCTATTAAAGCGAAATTGCTCATGATGGTGTGTGAAATAAATTTAGTTTATTCCATAAAACAGTGAATTCGTTTATTTCCTGGTCATTTTAGATGAATCATAAAGATAATGAAAACATAAATTTTATGATTCAATAAGAAATCACTTTTATATTACTTCTGATAGTGACCACAGCTATCAAATTCTAGTCTGATGACTATCCTTGCTAAACATGAACAAATTTCTTCCTATCATTCTTCAGAATATAGTTATAACTTTTATATAATTACAAAGTAAAATCTTCATTACTTGGAAATATCCATAAAAGCTAACTATAGTAAGTATTCAAATTATAGAATTTTTAATATGAAAAATCTGTTTGAAATCTGGCAAGACGAGAATATTTCCATGTTTATCTATAGTGTACCTCATGAGGTGATTTTAATATCTTGTACAGACGCTGCTTTTTTATTTTATTTTAAAGCTAACTATAAACTGTGCTGGCTTCTTTTATAAGAGACCTCGTGATCTAATTACCACACAAAGACATCTTTTTCTAACAGCACATTGATCATTAGAATTTCATCATATGAGTCCTGTGTGAAATAAACATTACTGATAATAATAGGTTATTTTCATCTTCAGAATATGTTTTTCAAGTTTTGATGCATTTAAGTAGGTATGTACATTTAATGGCAAATAATTTAATTTATACAATTTAAATTCCAAAGCCAGAATAGGAACTTTTTATCAAATTATTAACAAACGTTTCAGAGTCAAACCTATATTCTTCATTAATTGGATTTTCTTCAGTAAGTTAGTATCAGCCGACCATATAAATCATTTAATTCCCTGGAACTCTTTTAAACACAAATACCTCCATGAACATAGGTCAGATTCTTGTTCAGACACTGGTTAAAGACATCCATTAAACACTCTGGTTCCATGTTTCTGGAGGATATTTGCCATAGGGAAAAATGCATGATATGTGCAAAGGAGATTACATTAGTATACAAATAAACGTGAAAATATATAAAATATACCAAATTCAATTGATATTCAGCAATGTATTTAACTAAAAATATATTGAAGCATGTAGGTAATATTTATTTCTCTGCCAGATCCTACCTACTTTAATGCATATAAAAGAACCGAAGACTTCCTTTAACAATTCACACCGATAATAAGATGTAGCTACTTTGTTGTAATTTACTAGGTAAAATTGGCTTCTGTACAAAGCAATATCTTCAGTACTTTTGAATCAAGTAATTGATTATACTGTTCAAAATGTTTGTATGTAATGTGTTATGACTATCAGTTGTTTTGAATAGCTCTAACAAAGACTTTTGAAAATATATAATTCCAATTTAATGAAAAATATCAAAATTAAAATGTCCAAATAGGCATATCAAATACTTTTTGCCTCTAAGAGCTGCTAAGACAGATTTTCTCAAAATATTCTAAATCACTATCAGGGAATATTATTTTAAATATTATTTTGAAAAATAAGATTTCTTTTTAATTTTGCTATGCAGGAGATTTTTGTGCAGCATGCAAGAATGTCTTTTAATCTTAAAAATGAGACATAGTCATCTACCGGGCACAACAGTTGAATTGGAAAATATACATTACACAATGACAATCTGTAAAATAGTTAAATGAACGTAAAGAAAATAACTTTTGGTTAGAGTTTCACATGTCCATGTGAGTAAACTCACTTCCATGAACTACTACCATAAAATATAATGAGCAACATCATACAATTCCAAGTGACAAGCCCTGTGGCCATGAAAATTTAAATAGAAAAGGAAAAAACTCCTTGATGCATATTCTTTTACTAGGTCTATCACCCTTGTTATAAGAGGAAATGTTTGGCCCAATACTCACACTGTAACTTTTCTCTCCCAAACTAAAATCAAGGCCATCTTAATACGCCCCTTATGTCCCTCAGTCTAGCTACAATGGAGGAAAGCAAATGATTTTTCCATTGGTTGTGTCAGCTAAGTGTTACTGAATAAGAATGATTTCCTCTGTTATCTGTAATTTTTTTTCCCAGAGGTCACTAAAGTAACTAAAGTAACTCTAAGTCACAGTGTTAGAGCAAAACCAAGAAACGTAGCACTGTACTTAAATCTGGACTTTCAGAAATGTCAGATTTTGTTTTGGTAGTGAGAATGGTAACTGCTTTTCTATGAGGGGAAGACTATGGATAAAACAGAACAAATCAATTCAAAAAACAAAAATAATCTTGACTCCAAATTTCTCTTATATTTTCATGTGGCAAAGTGTACCTAACATTTGATTTTTATGTGATGTTAGTTACATATGTAACAAACCAAGGAGCTAAATAAAGTTAATGCGAAATGATTAAAAGATTGACTATTACATTGTTATCAGATTCTTTTTATATAATTGAATACTCAATCTAATTTAATGTGTAACAGGTACATTTAATTTGGAAATGTTCATATGCAAATTGCTCCTTTTGTTCATGTTTTCAAGGCAGCAGTAAAGATCAATCCCTTGTTTACATATATATTTGCTCAGCTGAATTATGTGTTTAACAAAAATAACATCATTTATATATTTAATCCTAAGAATATTTAACAAAATAATTTTTAACATCATTAAGTTGACATTGATGAAATTGAGTGTACTTATGCCGTTGAAAATAGTTTCAAATCTATTTAATGAACCTACATTATTCTGCAAAGATAATATATGTTGATAATTTATTATCCAAGATGCATGATATCAGAAATGTTTAGCAATTGGGATTTTTTGACTGTTAATATTTGCAAATACATAATGGTATATATGGGCATGAAATTCAAATGTAAGTACATTTATGTGTGGTTACGTATATACCTTATATACATAATCTGAATATAATTCTATGCAATATTTTAGACAATTTTTGTGCAGGAAATAATATGCACGTTTATCATCAGAAAGAAAGGTTGTGTGGACAGCTTGTGGTTATTTGGCATTACCCTGATTTCTGACTCTAAATATATGTAGCAAATATAAGGAATTGTTTTCTTAAATTTCTACACATAAATACAAAGCACTAAATTCAACACAATGCAAAATGATGTGACTTGGGTAATTTTTCCTCGTGGTAACATTACCAAACACTTTTCAGTAACAGTACAAATAAGCAACAGTTAACTTTAAGTATTAACATATGCTACATTGCTTTAAGGTAAAGGTTACTGTGCATTTCCTGTTGAAGGGGAGAAATCTCAGAGGAGGTTGAGGGATCAGGAAATTGTTCTTATAGGAATGAAGGGCATTCATTTGTATCATAATTTTCTTCTTTTTTCACTTATGTTATTATTTTTTATGATAGAGAAATGCATGCCAATCAAGTACTTCAATAAACCCATCACATGTTTTTGTTTTACTAGATTATCACTAGGCAGTTTTTCTGTAGTGCTAAAAATGTCATTGTCATAATTCCAATTTATTATCACCTTGATTTGGAGCCATTTCAGCTGTATTACCATTAGTCATCAGCTTACTAACAAACTAAACCAATGTTTTTTTCCATGTGTGAGGTAGACAAATTTTTTTTTCACATTTGACATACACAATCCTTCTTATCAACACCCTATTCATTTTCAATGAGCAAAGTATTAAGCCACAAGTTGTATCAAACATGCACAACTATGTCTTTAGTCACTGGCTTACCAGACTTGGTAATAGCATATTTTGCACCTTTTATGCTATATTCATTTGAAAACATTTGACACATGCCTTTATTTATCATTGCTAACATGCTCTTTAAAATGTGTTTTCATATTATTTAAGGATACCCTAGTTATATAGTTAAATTAATGAAAATGCATGACAAGAACAAACATTATTTTTTTTTTTAGATTTATTTTTTTATTATTTTTTCATTGGAAAGGTGGATATACAGAGAGGAGAGACAGAGAGGAAGATCTTCCGTCCAATGATTCACTCCCCAAGTGAGCGCAACGGGCCGATTCTATGCCAATCCAAAGCCAGGAGCCTCTTCAGGGTCTCCCACGCGGGTGCAGGTTCCCAAAGCTTTGGGCCGTCCTTGACTGCTTTCCCAGGCCACAGGCAGGGAGCTGGAAGGGAAGCGGGGCTGCCGGGATTAGAACCGGCACCCATATGGGATCCCTGGGGTGTGCAAGGCGAGGACCTTTAACCACTTGCGCCACCGCGCCGGGCCCTAAACATTATTTTTTTATAAATTCAGTTTTAATGAACAGAACCATAGTTGAGAAATAGGACATCTTGCCATTGTCATCTAGTGAAGCCTTCCTGAAGTATGAGTGAGTTGTGAGTTGCAGGTACAAGATGTTTGTCAACCCAATAAGAAAAGATCTCCCTGTTAGTCTGTTTCTTTCTGTTAGTGTAATGATGTGTCCTTAAGCCAATGAGAACACAAGCTTTTCTCTATTGCTGGAAGTTCACGTCTGTGAGTTCTTGCTGCATTAGCACTTCCAAGCAATTCTTCCATCCTAAGCATCTATCATTTCAGCAGAGACGGAATGAAACTCCAGTCCCCAGGGTTCTATCTGCTGGCTGCTGCAAGAGTATGATCTTTGCATCTCTCCATGTTGTCTCTCTGCTTTTTGCATGATTTCCACTGCAAACCTCTTCAGCTTTTCACTGGGAATACACTTCATCTGCTCTTTTTCTCTAAGCCTTCCCTGATTAACATCAGCATGCTTTTTTTTTCCAGTTTAACCAAAGTTCCTTCTTTAGCTTCTGATGAATTCATTGTTATTCTGATACAAGAGCACCTTAATTTCTAGGATCTATTAAATCAGTTCTGGGGAAAATTTAAAATGTTATAAAGCAGTAATAAAATAGGGGAAAGATAGATAGTGTTTTCATAGATACATTAATATTAAAAATTAAATTAAATAAACAATTGAAGAGAATGGCGCATTAGCCTATCATATTTAGCAAAATAAAGGTGACATAGATATGATTTTTAAAAGACAAGAGTTCAAAGAAGATAACTTTCTAACTCCATGACTCACTTTGATTATCTTTCAAAGAGATACAGATTGCTTAATAGCAAAATATTATTTCATCAACAACAGTTGATGAATATTCCTACCTACTATGTAAATATTAAATATATGTAAAAATATATGTTCCCATGCAGCACTTACATACCTGGTAAAATTTTTATGTGTATCTGACATCAGTTAAAATAAATCGTATATATTACTTCATTCAGAATACTAACGTTAAGAAGCCTTGATTCCAGAAGCACAACTTGACTTAAATTCTTTGTAGATTTTGATATTTTTTTCATTTAATAAATATGGAATAGGTGAGGGATTATCAAAATTTAGTTGTAGCCTGACATTCCACTTACCATTAACTTCTATGTGTCCTTAATTTTCTTTGTTCCACACAGAATTACAACACCAGTATTACATCACAGAGTAGGTATGAAAATTTGTTCCTTTTTTTTTTTTTTGCTTTAAGACTGCAGTAACAGCTGATTCAACGGAGACAAAAGCAATGGTCTGGGATTCAGAAAGCTTCCCTGTAAATCCCACTCTCTCTTTTTATTTTTTTTTTTTTTCCTTTTGGTTCCGATTCTGTGATTCTACACATAGACTTGGTTAAAAATCCAAATAGTGTGCACCTTCACTGTAAGTGTAAATATTGTGTGTTTTAAGACATATATGCTAGGTTAAGCTTTCTTCTGCAGAGACGAATACAGACTGAAGCAATGATGTTAAAAATAGGCATCGCAGATGGCTGCATTCTAGAGCAGCAGTAATGCATTATGGGTTTCTCTGTTTAGTTTCCATGGACTTGAGCCTATACATCTGTTGCCTCAAATGTATGACAGAAAGTGTTGGAAGTGCTATGTTTCAATGAAAATCGAATCAATAGTTCATGAATATTGCTAATCCTTTCAAGTCTTACATTTTCATTCAAGTTTATTTTACTTCAAAGAATATAGCTATTTAAATATTTTACAGAAAACTTTCATGTTAGTTGTTTGTTTTGATGATAAGGATTCATCTAGCTATGATTATATTTTCAGATACTAGATTTATGTCATGTTTGTAGCTGGAGGAACAATATGTATTTGGTATATTGAAGCACCGTTTTGGTAATATATGCCTTCTTCATAAGTAAACACTGTGATTTGAAGTCCTGTTATAATGCACTGATTTTCAGTATGAATCATTAGACAATATTTCAAGTGTTGTTTAGTTCATTTCAAACATTCTCATTATATTCACACTATTGTGGTTTTCAAAGTTCTTTGTCTTATTGATGTTTGCAATAATGCATTGAGTTAGATATAATATTGTTAATATTGCAGTTAGGAAACTGGCTGAGGATGAGAAAAATAAAACAAAACCTGGTCAGAAACATCAGTAGGAAGTGGCTAGCTTTTCCTATTGAAATTCTCAAAATGTGCTATTCTATAAAAAAAGACATTTCAAAAAGCTCATTGTAAGAAATATTTAACAGTTAGATTTATTTTGATGCAAAATTATTGTCAACTATAGTTTTTTTTTGTAATATTCACTTCCATAAACTTTCTTTTTTTTTTTATTACATTGCATCATGCGACACAGTTTTGCAGGCATTGGGATTCCATAAACTTTCTGAAGAGTGTTTTTGTATAATATTCACATATTAGTTTTATTTTGGACAGTTTGATGAATCTAAAATGTGAAGAATTTATCTCTGTGTGTGTAATGTAGGTGAACTCAAACGAATTGGGGACTGATTGAAAAGTCAGTAAAGGAATTAAGAGATAGGTTTTTTACTTGAGAGAGCAAAGAAAGTCAGACTTTGGTCAGACACTTCAGAGCCATGCATCATTTGCTACCTCTCAGGGTACAATTTAGCAGAAAGCTCGGGGTAGCTTTTTCTCAAGCTTTATCCAATTCAAGAATAAATATACAATCACATGTGTGGGAATAATTAAAAGGTTAGCCTTGACCTTAATTGTGGATATAATTTAAAGAAAACTATTAGCAAACATTAAGCAAAATTTAAATAGCAAATTTGATTTAATGCAAAAAATCCACTTCAGTGTTAGCCCAAGTTTTGGCATGATGTTGTTGGATTTTGATTCCTGAAGCATCTAAATGATTCAAAATTTGAAATTATTATTTAACAGCTACAGCTGTTATGTAATAAAATTTGGGTATCAATCATCTCAGTAAAATTTGAGTAAAAACAGGAATCAATGTGGTTCATTAATTTTTACAAATAACTAAAATAGCATGTTAATATCAGGGGAACAATAATTGAGTGATATATGTTTTATAAATTTAAAGCAATTTTGAAGTAAAATCTTCAAAAAGTTCAAAATAAATAGCTATCAAAATGCCACTGATTGGTAGATTTTTCCCATACTGCTAGAAATCTTAAAAATTATTCAGTTCATTTATTTATTCCCTGTTTCTTAGATTGCCATCTGATTTGAACACCTGTACATTCGGTTTATTCCTTATTATACCTTATTAATTATAAAATCTAATTCTTAAATTGTGCAAATAAAATAATTTCACATCAGGATAAGAAAAATGAATGAAAATAATTCTGTCATATTTTCCAAGATGTATCTGATCAATATTATTCCCTTGAAGTATGCACAGCTATCAAATAATTTTTAAACTTTAGAATTTCCTCAGTGATGCTTATACTAGCATATTTTTATGTTCTAATTACAGGATTGGAAAATCACAAACTTATGAAAATGGAAACTGTGTCTTGTATTTTGTTCTAGTCTACATAAGATATTTTGTAGTACCATAAAATAGTATCCCCAAAAGAAAATTTTAAAACCAAAGGAGGAAAATAATTTAAGATAAAATCATTTTAAAATGCTTTACTTTCTTTCATTATTCAATTATATTTCATTTATCCTCTAAACCATTTTCCTTTTTCTGAAATTGTTTGAAAAGGGGCTGTATTTTCTCTCCTTGAGGTTGACATATATCCTTGCAATACACCATGTCCTGCCTGCTATTGGGTTTGAAACAGCAGAGAAGGCACAATATTGCAAGGGCAGTAATGTTTCAGAATGCCAGATATATTGGGTCTGATTATACTATGGCATTTTGAGTGCCAGGAGGGCAGGGAGGAATTTTTGAAACAAAAAGAAACATCATCTCTTATTACTTAGAAAAACTGTTGGGGCTGTGCTATCAAGGATAGTTGTATTTTATTTATGAATGGGTGATGGTGAATAGGCTGCCTAAGTGTATAAGCCTTTGGGAATTCTTAACATGTGTTATTATATCTGCTAAGAAGAATGCCTAAAATTATTTACATGCTATAGGAAAGTTTATTTTGGGGGAATAAGTGAAATAATATTTGTGAAGTACTTGTTGGCTGTAACAAACAGAACATTAAATATAAACATGCATTGTGTACTTGTAAATAATCTTCATGTGCAAGCCTTGATATTATATTACTGCATAATTTATTGCACTACAGATTCACAATGGCAAAAAGATAATCTTCTGGAACTGGTCAATGATCAAATTACGTTTTTCTTATTATTCCTTCTGTTATTCTTCAGCCACTGATTCTTGCTTTCTTAATTAAAAAAAATTGTATATTTTTTTAATCTAATAACCTTACAACACACTTCTCTGGGAAGAAGTGATTATAGTAATCACTAACACATATTAAATTTCATTTTTCCAAGAAGTATTCAAAGTACATTTCATCAGTCTTCTCAAAAATTCCTTACTTCTTTTGTTTGTTTTTCCTGCTACTTAATGAATGAAGAAAAATGGCATATAATGGCTTTGTAGCTACTCAAAAGAAAGCAGGAAAGTCAGATTAAGACTTAGACTGACAGAAGAGCCCCTCTGAGTTCATCATTTCTTTCCCCATGCATGTTTGAGAAGCTAAGAGCATCAGCACTTTGGGGAAGGTTCCTGCTCGCAGCAAGGCCCCAGCCCTCTTCAGATCTTGACTGCTACATTATTCATTGTCTGTGTCCCTGGCTCTTTTGCTTCAGTGGTTCATCCCATGAATATGCAAAGCTTCTATAATATTTTGCACGTCTGAAAATCTTTTGTCGTAACAACCACTTATTTCAGAGGCAATATTCTTAAAATATCTGTTAGCATATAATGACTCCTTTTTAAGTCTAATATTTTTCTTGTAAAATAACATTTTGACTTCTCGACCAATAATGAATACGTGCATCCTATTGTAAGGCATTAAAACCAAAACTATCATTACTGCTTTCGTTCCCGCCCTCCGGCAGGTCTCACAAGAGGCTACTCTAAAGCGCTTTGTGTTTCTGTTCTCTCTCCAGCTCCCCTTCCTTGTCCCCTCCCCTTCTCCTTTCCTTTCTCAGTTCCTCACTCTTCCTCCCTCACTTCCTGTCCTTCTCTGTTTCTCCCACTCTCAGCACATTCATGTGGGTTGTATATCAAGGTGCTTTATACTAACATCAATCTTTCTGTTCAAAACTGCAGAAAATGGAATTAGCTGTATATTTTGCTGGAAAACATTTGGAGATACATGCATTTTCCTCTCATATTCCTGGTAATTTTTGGAAGAGCATTTGTATGTGTGGATTTCACATTGTTTTGTATCAAACTATATTTTTAAATTCTATTTTTCCAGGAACACTTAAAAAAACTTTCCTGTAGAAAGTGTAATTTTACAGATAAGGCTTATTTTGCTTAGATTAATCCTTCTGCCCCATACCCCAGTATACATACATAAACAACCAGGTTTTCCAAATTGTGTATCATCAGTATAGTTTTTAAATCCATCTATGTGATAATCCAGGGCCCAGTGTGATGGCTTTGTGGCTAAATCCTCACAGTTCCCTCTTGGTAGCCTGGAAAAGCAATAGAGGATGGTATAATTCCTTGAGACCCTATACCCTTGTGCAAGACCTGGAAGAGGCTTCGTACCAACTCAGCTCCAGCCATTGCAGATGGAAGATCTGTCGCTGTGTATTTCCTTTTCTGTAATTCTGCCTTTCCAATAAAAATAACTAAATCTTTTTCTTTTTTTAAAGATTTATTTTTATTATTTTTTATTGGAAAGGCAGATATACAGAGAGGAGAGACAGAGAGGAAGATCTTCCGTCCAATGATTCACTCCCCAAGTGAGCTGCAACGGCCGATACTATGCCGATCCAAAGCCAGGAGCCTCTTCCGGGTCTCCCACGCGGGTGCAGGGACCCAAAGCTTTGGGCCGTCCTTGACTGCTTTCCTGGGCCACAGGCAGGGAGCTGGAAGGGAAGCGGGGCTGCCGGGATAGAACCGGCGCCCATATGGGATCCCGGGCGTGCAAGGCGAGGACCTTAACCACTGCGCCACCGCGCCAGGCCCAAAATAACTAAATCTTTTAAAAAAGGATAGAAACCCAGTATATTCTAGAGGAAGGTAAATAACATGTGAGTGTAGAAATAAACAAAGACCACCTAAGTGAAAATAAGTTAAAAAAAGTTATAACTTGTTATAAAAAGTGAATTGACAGTCATTATTTACGTTTGGCAGAGACTAGAAGAGAGCTCTGAAACATTATGGTGAATAAGGGAATGCTTTAGCTAACCTCCAGAAAAAGGCTGCTGGCATGGGGAGACTTCACATAAGCTAAGTGCAAATGGGCATCTAATGCAGTCAGTTTTTGGTCACATTCAGCTTTTAAAAAAACTCAGTTCCAATTAGAAGCTTGGGGAAAATTTTGAGAAAATCAAATCCAGTCACTCAAATATGTATTGTAATCATCTCACTATCTTAAGTACTTCATTGCTTGCCATTAGAGCTGGTTTCTAAAGATGGTAAAATTAACTTCAAAACCCTCACAACATTCAACATCACTTAGATTATCTAAAAACAATGTCAATGTGTAATTTGACCCCATCATTAACGATCCTTTATAGATTTTTTTAGTATGTATCCTTCCAGATTATGGGTAAAAAAGAAAGACTGCTTTCCTCATTTCTATGATTTGCTTTGCCTGGGGTACAGGCCAGAAAACTTTAGGAGAGAAAATAGGTTTCTATTTTTCCTTTGTAATCTCCGGGCAGCTTTCCTGCAGTTTTCACGTTCACACGTATAACTATGAAATGGTTTTGATACATAGCTTGAGAAGGCAAGTGACAAATGTGATATTGCATCGCTTCTTAAACTAATGCATCAGGGAATGTTGCTGTAATGCTTCATGTTTTGATCTAATCTTGAAGAAAGTCTAAGTCAGAACAAGACGAATTAGATAAAATTAATTCACCAGACAATGGCACAACAAAGCAAGCACTCTAATTTCATGTTCCATAAAATGAGTATCAAACAATTTGAGATCAAAGAAAAACATTATGACTTTAGGTCATTCAGCTTTAGGAGGAATATGAGAACTACAAATATATAAAAAGCAAATATGGACTGCTATGTCCTGACTTTTATTGACTATATATTAGAACTTTAATGTTAAATTAATTTTTTGATTTTCTTCACTTTTAAAACAGGTGACTATATAGGATTTGGTAGCTGGATGAACTAATTAAATGTTTTTCCTATAAATACAATTGAAAAATATTTTAAGTCTTAAAAACCCTTAGTTATGAATTTATTATGTTAATAATGGAAATAAAATAATCACATTTCCTTATTCTTTCTTCAATTGTTGTACTAACATATTTGCAATTTATTTTGTAATCATAGCCCAGTGAACCACTAGACATAATATTCAATAAATTAAAAACCAGAGGACCTCTATTCTGCAAAAATATTGGCAAGGGCTATTAATAATAATCAATTTTCTTAGGATTCTATCTGTGAAATACATGAAATCTCTATTTAGTCATAAATGGTTAACAAAATAGTTTTCTTATATAGAGAGCTTAAAAGTCTACTATTGTTGTAAGCATTTTGGTGCCTATTTACTGACGCAATTTACATTGAGTTAACAAAGCCCCTTCTAGGTTTCAAGAATGTACACTATCAGAAAAGATTTTTAATCTATTATGTTAATTAAAGATATAAAAAAAATCAAGATGTGCTCAATCTTAATGATGAAGCAAAAGGTTAATATATCAGTAGGCCCTCAACGTGTCTCTTCTTTGGATGCCTCTAATCTATTTTGGTTCTCTTTCCTCAATTAGCAGTACACTTCTGATGATTATTTGCCAACAGTAAACAACAGATAATGAAGAGGCAAGAAATCTGTTATGGCTTCATTCTGTAGCTGCTAATGAGGACCTCCCCTTTCATTACATTAGCATACTAGAATTGAAATATTTTCTGAAGTTTTGTGATATTATTATAATGAACTTCTAGAGAAAACATTTTAAGTATGTTGGAGTTAATTGCAAATTGTAATCCCAAATTTAGCTTAAGCCTTTGTATTGACTCATTCAGCTACTGAAAAATATTTCTGAAGCTTTTTAATATAACATATCATGGTAACTGTGGCCAGTGCAAAAGCAATAGCATCAATATTTTCCTGCAGCACTCACAGCCATATTTCTGTCAAGAGGTTGATGATTTCTGAAGATTAGGTTCCCTGAACTCTTTTATTATTCCTTGTTCATTCACTATTGAGGACTAGAAGATATCATGGAACTCAGAGGTTTTTTTTTTTTTTCTAATTTTTATTTAAAAGGCAAACAGTGCGAGAGAGAGAATGATCTTCCATTGGCTTTTGTTTGTTTTAATTAAATTTCTTTATTTTCATTGGAAAAGCAGATTTAAAGAGAAAAGGTAATACAAAGAATTTCAGTCCACTGGTTCACTCCGCAAGTTGCCACAGTGGCCAGAAGTGAGCCAATCCAAAGCCAGGAGCCTGGAGCATCTTCCAGGTTTCCCATGTGTGCACAATGTCCCAAGGCTTTGGACAATCTACTATTGTTTTCCCAGGCCACAAGCTGGGAGCTGGATCGCAAGTGGGGCAACCAGGCTGTGAACCAGCAGCTATGTGGGATCCAAGCACATGCAAGGGAAAGATTTAACTACTAGCCCGTTGTGCCAGGCTCTTTGGTATGTTTTTCCATGAATGCTCCCACCAGCCAGGGCTGTGCCAGGCTGAAGCCAGTTTCTGAGAAGTCAACCCAGGTCTTGCATATGGACAGAAGAAAGTGAAACATTTCAGCCATCACATGCTGCCTCCCCAGGTGCAGGAAGCTGGGCAGGAAGTGCACATGGGGTTCAAGCCCAGTGACTCTAATATGGTGTATAAACTCCAAAGGGCATCCCCCTCACTGTGACAAACATTCATTCCTGAACTCAAAGTTTTTAAAAAACTGAATAAACTTGTATAAGGTTATCTCTACATTCAGAGTGCCATAAACTAATCACAGCTTATTCATACATGTTTCGACTATGGAGAAAATAGAACACATTTTCTGTAATTTATAATGTGTATGCTTCAATATGCTTGCTCATTCTTTGTATCTCTTGTCTGAGAATACCAGGCTTTCTCCAAATCTAAAAATGAATTTGTAAAGCTTTGAGCTACGTTAGTAATTTATGTTTTAGAAATCAAGATCTTATTAAGTGTTAGGTTTGCAAATATTTCCCATACATTGGTTCACCTTCCAAACTGCCCCAACAGCTAGTACTGAGACAGTCCAAAGTCATGAGCCAGAAGCTTTTTTGTGTGTCTCTCACAAGAGTGGCATGGACCCAAGCAGTTGGGCTGCTTTCCACTGCTTTTTCCAGGCCATTGGAAGGAGCTGGATCAGAAGCGGAGCTCTGATGAATTGTTGCCTATATGGGCTGCTAGCATCACAGACAATGTGTTCAACTACTACACTATAATAATGTCCCTCCCTGCCTACACTTCTTGTATTCATTCATCCACTGACTGTTATAATTTGAGTTCATGTCTTGGCTACTGAGAATAGTGCTACGGTGGACAGAGTGGAAAAAGTTCTCTCTCCTATTTGTTAATTCCACCTCTTTTGGCTATGTAAAGAGGCCCACGAATGGGTACTAAATGTTTGGATAGAAGCATATAAACAGAAAGAAAAAAATGAGTAAATACACAGCCAAACAATTTATTAACTTGAGTTTAGTAACTCCAAAGGAGGATGGCCACCTGCCCTCATGTACTGACCATGTAGCAGAAGCCCAATTCTTCAGCAAGCTGGGCTATTCCATAATATATAGCGATGTGATATTACTGGGGGTGGGAGAAATCCCGAGAAAATGGAGGACTAAATTGGGACCAGCCAACTTTTCACTGATTTTGAAACTTTGTAAGTCTTATTGCTTTGGGACAAGAAAATGCAGAAAACTGGTTTGGTTAGTTGGAGGTGTGATTTGAAATGTAGTTTAAAAGTCCCTGGTGGGAGATTCTTAATTTACTATGTGGACGGCAAGGCTCAAAGTTGTATTCTTGCTCCCTTCATGATGTATATCCAACAGTGGATAGCCTCAGGACCATATTGTTTCCTTGGTCTTATTTTTGAGGAACTTCCACACTGTTCTCCATACTGATTATATTTACTTGCATTCCCACCAATACTATCTAAGAAGTTTCATTTTTTCACATCCTCCTTATTATCCTTTTTCTTTGTAAAAAGGGTTATTGAGTTATTTTAAAGGCACAGTGTAATTCAGAAGTTGATGTACAGAGAGAGAGAGAAAGAGATTAATTCTTCTAGTGATCACTCCCATGCCTACTTCCCAAATAACTAGACCAGGCAAAATTAAACAGTCAGGAACTCAAATCTGATATCCTATGTAGATTGAGGAAATCTGCCTCCATCCTTTCTATTTTTTTCTTACAGTTCTAGTTTTATTTGGAAGACTTTTCAGAGAGAGAAGAGCTAGAGAAGTCATCCATCCACTAGTTCATTCCCCAAATGGAGCCTGAAGCTCAGCTGATCCAAAGGCTGGAGCCAGAAGCCTCTTCTGAGTCTCCCATGGGGTGTAGGGTCACCTGGATGTGAGCCATTCTCTCTACTCTCTTAGGCCATGAGCAGGAAGATGGATCAAAAGTGGAGCAGCTGATACACAAACTGTTGCCCATATGGGATGCTGGAGCTGCAGGTTAGAGGATCAGCCTATGTGCTACAATGGCAGCACCCAACATCTACTTTTAAATAATAGCCATTCTCACTATAGTGAGGGGATACTCTATTGTGTTTTTTTTTTTAATTTCGGTTTCCTTGGTTCCTAATATTACTTCATAATTTTACCAATTTGTTTTCTATTTGTATTTTTTCTTTGAAATTCCTAGTAATGTCTTTTGCTTCTTTCTTAGCTAAGTTGTATGTTTTACTTTTTAGTTTTGTTTATGTTCTAGATAGAGATTTTTTTGTCAACTGTAAAGTTTATAAATATTTCCTACAGTTTTTCTAGTTGTCTCCTTGTTGTCTTTTTTTTTTTTTTTGCTACAAGAAGCTTTTTAGTATGATAGAATGTCATTTTTCTAGTCAGATTTTACTTTGTATGCTTATTGAATCTTATCACAAAAAGTGTTCCTATTTATACACTGCACTGACATATTTCTCCTCTGTTTTCCTCTATAGTAGTTTGATCTTTTAAATTTATGTTTTTATACATTTTGATTTTTGTGTAGTTGATAGGCGAAATTCTAGTCTCAAACTTCTATATAGTAGTATCTACATTTAGCAGTTCCATTGATTAGAGAGAATTTCTCAAATGAAGGCTTTTTATATCATGATCATAGATCAGTTGGCTGTACATGTTTGGATTAATTTCTGGAATTGTTCTGTTCCATTTGTCCTTCTTGTGACACAGTTTTGAAAGTTTATTGTGTCACACAATAATAATCTTCCTTGGTGATATCTGTATGGCATCCTGCTTCCATTCTGTATTGAGTGTCCATAATATTTTCTAGATTGAAGAAGTTTTCAGTTTTTCATTATTTTATTTTATTTTTAGTTATTTTGCCATTAAATAACTTTTAAGGGCTCTACAATGTTCTTCATTCTCATAAATTCCAGCAATTTGAATTTTTTTGCTATAGTGATGTTCTAAAGATCTCAGCAGTTGATTTTATTTTTAATTATAACATTTTTCCTTGTCTCATTGAGATGTCTCAAGAATTTTGTGTTTAAAAAATTTTAGTTCAGATGTTGTTTCTTGATCTAGCCTATTGGTGATGCTTTCAACTGCATGCTTGTTTGGTTTATTGACTTGTTGATTTATAATATTTGTGTTTGTTCCTTTTTAAGGCTCTTTTGCAAGATCCCTCTCCTATATCTCATTAATATCACACATCATTTTCCTGCCTGACATTGTTCAACTTTTTCTGTGTGATTGCTTCTGTCTCTAGCATGCTCAAGATCACTGTATCTCACTCTTTCCCACAGATTTTATAGACCTCTTTTTATTTGGAGTCTATTAATAATGAGCATTTCTGTGTTCTTTGGAGAGCATTATGCTACCTTCTTTTATATATATCATATGTCCCTCCATTGATATTTGCACAACTGGTGTAATGACTGTTACTATCACCATTCGTGATTGAATTTCATGGGGAAAGGTGGTGTCTCCCTGCCCCCATCACGATTTTCCTTTTTGTATCTGTTTTGAATGCTATGTTGGTTTTGTTGTGTTCCTGATTTGGGAACAAACATTTATTTCCTGGGATATTGTTTCTTACTTTAAAGTATTCTAAGTGTCGGCACTGAGGGGGTTTCACAAGTGGTAAAGTTTATTCAGAGGGTGAAGAATGCTGACACACATGGGTCATGTTCAGGGAGACTGGGCCAGACAGGGAAAGAATGAGGGAGAAAGATTGCTACCCTCTGGCCTTGGATTGAAGCTGCAGGAAACAAGAGCCTTAACAGATATGAGGCATGCTAGTTTTGAGAGTGAGCCCCCATCCAGCATGGGCTTTTATGGGAGCTTGAGAGGAGAGTGGTTACATAACAGTGCGAGACTGTAGCCCTCAGGTTTCAGCTGATGGCAGGTGGGCAAAAAGGATTACATAGGCAGGAAAGGTGTGGCTTTCATACTCAAATTCACTAGTTGCCTAAGACCATATCATCTTTACTTTCAGTAAGACACTGTAGCTTAGTCTTTCTATACCTTGTTTCACAGCAATCAGTCTTGGTTGCAGTGGGGCTACAAAGTACTCTTTTTGGACACAGCAGAGTCTTGTGGGTCTCCATAGCATACACTAGGGCAGGATCTGTGCTCCGTGGAATACTAAAGGGATCACTCAGTTAACCATGTCACCAGTGGGTTATTAGAATCATAATGTTGTGGGCGAATGCATAAAAAACATGGGAGTGGCTATGATTCTTTCTTTTTCTTTTTTTTTAAAGATTTATTTTATTTTTATTGGAAAGGCGGATATACAGAGAGGAGAGACAGAGGAAGATCCTCTGTCCGATGATTCACTCTCCAAGTGAGCGCAACAGCCAATGCTATGCCAATCAGAAGCCAGGAGCCTCTTCCGGGTCTCCCACGCGGGTGCAGGCTCCCAAAGCTTTGGGCCGTCCTCAGCTGCTTTCCCGGGCCATAGGCAGGGAGTTGGATGGGAAGCAGGGCTGCCAGGATTAGAACCGGCGCCCATATGGGATCCTGGGTGTGCAAGGCAACCTTAACCACTGCGCCACCGCGCCAGGCCCAAGGCTGTGGTTCTTGTATCACATGGAAGAAGAGTTTTTATGTGTACAACATAAGTAAGCAAAGCAAAATGTATTACAAGTATTAAAGATGGAAACTTCCTCTCATAGCATCAGGTGGGGGCCTCCAAGAGAGGAATATCTGAGCAGATGGTGGAACTGTTGTCTTGTAAGCACAACTTTGAAGATAGAGGAGGAAAATAAAAACAAAACAAACTGTAACAGTAGTCACTATCATAGGCCTTCTATTCCTGTCTAGTTTGCACACAACAGAAAGGCAATCAGAGAGGTGTGACTCTTAGTCTTCTCTTCCCAGTCAAACAATAAGCTTACATCTCAGGCACTGCCTTCTTGCTACCTCTTGACAGCTGGAATTAGCATTCCAATAAAGGTTCCACCTAACCATTGATATTATTGTAAAAACCAGGAGCTTGGGTAGTATGTCTTTTCAAATAGCTAAAATGCGGGGGTGGGGGGTTCGGTTTTACATTTTCTAAGGAAAATTTCCCCAGGGGCCATGACTCTAACTATCCTTACAGTAACTCTACATTGGGCCTTCTCAAGGTGATTTTAGCTTATTTCAACTTTTTCCCAACCTAACAGTACATCTCCGTGAAACAAAACTACCAAACAACAAAACAGAATTAATAGAAAATGGTATTTGAATCATGATTCAAAATTTATAAGTCAAAATTTACTGACTCCCACTTTGTAGCTGAGAGACATTCTATATGAATTTAAAATACAAGAGACGTTGAGTAATTTTGAAGACTTCTCATTTCCTGAGCACCAAAACTAGACTATGCCAGTTGCCATTAACTTTCACGTGGGGATTAAATAATTGCACCAGAGGTTAGTGCTTGTGCATACCCATTAAAAAGCCTGCCTCCCTTATAAAGTTTGATTCTAATCTTGCTCCTGATGCAAGTTCCACGCTAGTAAATATAGTGGGGAAAAAATAATGATTACATAACTGCTTTCCTACTACATATAGGGATATCTTGACTCCTTTTTTTATTAATTTTTTTATTGCAAATATAGATTTGCAGAGAAAATATACAGAAAGAAAGATTCTCCATCTGCTAGTTCACTCCCCAAGTGACTATAAGAATCAAAGCTCAGCTGATCTGTACTAAGGGGCCAGGAGCATCTTCCGAGTCTCCCACATGGGTGCAGGGTCCCAAGGCTCCGTGCCATTCTCCGCTGTGTTCCCAGGTAAGAAGCAGGAAGCCAGGTGGGATGTGGAGCATCTAGGACTCAGTCAGTGCTCATATGGGATCCTGACTCATGCAAAGTGAGGATTTACCCACTGAATCATCATACTGGGCCCCTCTACATTGCTTTTTAAGCAAGGGACTCTCCAGGAAATGCGCTTGTCCACCAGTGGATGGGAACATTGTACTCTCTCTGTCTCTCAAATGCATACAGGTATTCATTCAGGAAATTAGAAAGTAGACATCTGCATGAATTTGGGGGCCAAGCCAGATTTTGTGTTTTACATACAGTAAAGAGCAAAACTTTTGAGACAAAAGTAGTCTGCATGATAGTTTCTGGTAGATAATATACACCAATGCATTTGTGTGAATTTTAAAATATATTGATATAGTCAGAACTACTATAATGATGAAATATAAAATTACAGTAATTTCTAAAAATTAACATTCTTGCCAAATTAAAAAAATCAATCAGAAAGTATTTCCTTGTAAATGCATTCTTGCATACTTTTTCCTAGTGGTTTCTACGAAAAAAGTACTTACATATCATTCATCGATATATTAATTCCCTCACCTATGAACATTAAGTACTTTAAAAAATTAAAAACATATTACAAAGATAGGGATCTTACTCACCAGATGTTTGCAGTCTCATTCAGAGTTTTTGTGAGATGTTTTATTTTCAAAATATTTTAACATTTGTTAATTATTTTTTTAGAAAATAATTTCATGCTACATGGATGCCTTTTTGTTTCAAATAGAAAAAAGAAACACATACAAGAGTTAAGTTGATTTCAGCCAACTTCCATGTACTAGACATGGGTGTGATCATTCTTTGTCTTCATAAGGAACTGGTTGGGTTCTGTGAACCAGTTGGCCATAGTATCAAAGGAATTAATTTAATAGGCAAGCATCATACATCAAGATATTTTCAAACTATTGAACCATGTTTTCAGGTTTATAGATACCCTTTTTTATGGTGTATTTTAAGAGTAGAAAAATTGCAAATTACTGCATTAATCTTCACATTCATTGTAGTGATTTATTTTATAACATCCTTAAGAAACATTTATGTAGTAAGTTTTTCATTGAGCAATCATGTGTTCTCATAATGTAGGCTTTGTCCTTGGTTTGTCTACATAATTTTATGCACCTGATATCTGCAATGAGTAAACTTCTTTAAAAATTTACATAATATAACAGGAATGTAATTGATATTGACTTATAGTATGTTAAGAAGTATCAATATCCCATATGTTATTATATGTCCTTGAGAATGCTAGCTTAGTTTAACTGTGCATTTATCCCCCACAGGGTATAATCAGGTATCATATTAAAATTTAAGATGATAATGAGTGTTAAAATATAATATTCCAGATTTAACTTTGAATTTCATATTTTGCTCCTTCATTATCCATTATAAATAAAATTTGCACCATTCTTTTTATAAATGGAAAATCTAGGGAAATTTCTAAGCAATTAATCCACAAAAGGTGAATAGCTGTGTTATTATAACATATTTCATAATCTGTTTTAATGTAGAGAACACCAGCACAAAAGGTTTTAAGCTATGTAAGAATACAAGGAAATATAAAATTAATTGAGATACATATTCAACAGTCTTTGAGAAGGATTGAATTTTATATAGCATATACAATATAGCTAATAAAATAAACATTTATTTTGCATGCAGAGATGGAAAGAAATCTTACCTGCATGCTTGTTATGTATTTTGATACATAAATGTGTGTGTGTGTGCATCTTTTGAGAATCAGTTGTAGATCCCTCAAAATATGTTCACTGATTTCTCATTTAAATTTGTACTTATAAAGATGTTCCAGTACTATAGAACCATGTATTTCATTATAGAGGAAGAATAAACTGTTATTTTTACTTCACTGGAAAATTAGCCTATGAACTTCAAGAATGGTAAAATATAATTTGAGTGTAGTAAAATCTAAAGCTGATCTGTTTATACTTCCTAAATTTTGTAATAGAGTAACACTTTTCCAGTTTCTAAGAAAAAGTTACAAAATTGTATTGAAATCCAGCAGTGTTATCACAGCTGTTCTAACAGTAACTTTTCTGTGTTTCTGTCATAAATCCCCAAAATAACATTTCCCAAAACTCTGAGGAATAAGCTTACTTAATGACTAGACAGTGAGTTATATTTCATGGACTATTTATAAACTAAAAATGTAATAATCATCTTTTAACTTCCAAGACTCTTGCTGAACAACACCCCAAACTGGCTGGAGGTATTATTGTATGTTGTAAATCAGGATGCAGAGTCTTCAACCTTCAAGGAAAATGAGTTTATTATGGAGCAAGGAGGCAATTGTATCACAGGAGAGTGCACCAAGGGGAAGGCAAAACTGAGATTTTATAGTTAAAATGAAGATACAAAAAGTCATGCTATGTGCACAACAGCAGGTAGTCACTGGTAGCAATCTGTTAATTCTAAGAGCAATAACGTCTCAAGAAGACAAAGCAAAAATTACCAAGGTCAACATGCCCTTAAATAGGCATGTTAATTAAATAAGCCAGATGCTCTCAGCATTCCAAGAGCATCACTTGAACTGACACCTTGGCAGAGTTCATGGTTGGTCCTTCCTTGTTTGTTTTAGCTGATTCATATGAGTTGTAGAATCCTTAAAACTGAGTTGGCTCACCCAATACACAGAAAGTCAGTCAATCAGTGACATCAGGGTGGTAGAACAAAATAGGACTTTATTGTAAAGCATAGAGCAAGGGTCCACACGGCTATTGCTTAATTCCCAGGCTCTTTGAACAGTTAAAGGTGAAGGTTCTTAAAGACAGAAATTGGTGCTGACAGATATATGTGTGTGTGTGTGTGTATGTGTGTGTGTGTGTGTGCTTGCACATGCAAAGTTCCTGGTTGGTCCTTGCAGCAATGATCTTCAGGAAATTCACCTTGATAAGGTGGGCTTCAATCGATCTGTGAGTTGCATGAATGTAGCTACATTTCCTCCAGGATTTGCTTGCAAATGAAGCCCCTTAGATAGTTTTGGTGATTAAAGTCCTTACCTCTTGTAGAGGTGACTTTTTCTGATTAGAACTTTGTGAGATCATTTTGCTATCCCTCAATTTAGTGAATTCCTAGGCCATGTTTTCACATTATAGGAGTTCAGTTTCAGGTTCAGTTTCAAGAACCATATTAGAATCTGAGAATATTTGAATTATTAATACAATGAGAACAGATTTCATATAATCTATAGAGTTCTAAGAAGATAATCATATTTGGCCTCCCCATCCCTTCTTCAATTCCTCTCTTTTTTTCTTTGAATTTTATATCTCTTTAAATATGTGTTTGTGTGCAACAACTTCAAAAACTACTAAAAATGGAGATTTCACAGGAAGAGAAGATACCACTTGTGATACCTGCATTTCATACAGGAGTGACTGGTTTGAATTTTTGAGTCTGACTTCCCGCTAAGGTGCACTTCAGAGGCAGCAAATGATGACTTCAAGTAATAGAGTGCCATGGTAAAGACCAATACCAGTTTGTCTTGGGCTTGACCAAATAACTACTATTGCAGTAATTGGGGAGAAAATCAGGGAAGAAATCTGCACCAGGATTCCATCTGGGTGATTATTAGTGTACCAGCTGCTACATTTCCTGTCTAACTCCCTGTTGATGGCTTGGGAAAGTAGTATATGACAGCCCAAAATCTTGGGACCCTGCACTCCCCTGAGAGACCGGGAAGAAGCTCCTGGATCCTGGCTCTGCATCCGCTCAGTTCTGGCCTTTGAGGCCAGTTAGGGAATGAGCCAATAGGTGGATAATCTTTCTGTTTCTCTCCTTCTTTCTATAAACCTGTCTTTGCAATAAAAATAAATGCATCTTAAAAAAAAAGAAATCTCTCAGTCTCTCTGTGTTTCCTTCCTTCCTATGCAAATACAGGAATGATTAAGATCTAAAAATGTTTTATAAATACAACCATTATTCCTTCGTGTATGCTGTTTCAAGTTCAAAACACTTATGCAGGGATAATAGACATTTATCCTTAGTGAGCTAGGATCCTGGGGATTTAAACATCCTGAAGTGTTTTTCAATGTTATTACTTAAAAAAAAAGTAAGTGCCTTTGAATATTTTGTGTTTGTTTTTTGTTTAATGATTAGGATACTCAAAGAAATCAGAACAAAATGATCAAAAAAAAGCAATGTCCTAGTGGACAAAGATTCTTGCATGAAACATGGATTTTTTTTTTTTTGGTGCTAATGCATGTCTTTTTCAGTGCACTTTCATATAACTAAGTACCATATTTTTTTGACTATCCAGAATTTACAAAAAAAAAATGCTGTGCCTGGATTGCTTGATCATACCAATTCTACCTCTAAGTAGTTATTCATTTGAACATAGCAGGTCTTCAGAATAATACTGAAAAACTTATGTTTGATCTCTTAATTACAATTCTGGGAAGAAATACTTTAAAGTCTCTATCCTGTTTGTATAAACTCTATTGCAAAGTGATAATCTGAAGTTGATCTGGGCACTAGTATTTTGGTACTCAGAAAGCAGGCTACATTCATGGACAGAGGAATATTGCCAGAAATCCCTAAGACAACTAAAGTTTCCATACCAAAGTAAATCCACCTATGTTACAGAATTTCAGTTTGGAAGTATACTGGGGAGAAAATAAAAGGATGTAAATTGATGCAACTGGAGGGAATTGTGTTGAGTGAAAGTTAGATACAAAACCACAAATACCTCACATCCTTCCTCATCTAGTGAGTGGGGGAAAAAGCACATGATTCTGTTAACATATACTAGATTACCAAAGTTTGGAGTGACTGATGTGATAGGAAAAGTTTTTGTGTTGTTTTGCTTTGTTTTGTTTCAAAGTTAAATGAGTGTGTAATGATGATTTTAGTTTCATTACCGTGATACTATCAGTAGACATTAAGTAGGAGAGTTGGGTGAAGTATATACAGGAATTCATTGTAGTGATTATTCAAAATTTTTGTATTATATGTTAATAATTAATAATGCAAAAGGGAAAATAAACCTAGGTTAAAATAAGAACTGAGAAAATACACAATTACTAATTAAAGAAATAGTAGAGGCATAATTTCAGATAAAATCATCTTAAAAACAAAGGATATTTTCAGATATAGTGAATGATACAATATAGCGACAAAGGAATCTATTCTGCACAAAGATTAATGATCCTTAAATTGCATATAAAAGAGTGTCAAAATACATTAAGCAACAAATGATGGAGCTGACAGGAAAAGTAGATAATTGATCATTGTAGTTGAAGACATTTAATATTCTTGTCAGTAAACCAAGCAGAAAGAAACCCAACAAACTCATGGTTGGCCAGTCTTGCAATGGCAATGAGCTAGATCTAATTGGTACTCCATGGAACAGACGAGAGCACTTTCTTCTTGAAATTGCAATAAACAGAGAAGTAAAGCAATTTACAAACCATAAAATGACTCTGAACATATTTTTGTAAAAAAAAAAAAAAGAAGAAAGTAATACAAATATGTATCCAGACCATAATGGGATAAGAGTAGACTTTAGTAACAGAAGATCACCAGAAAACATTAAAATATTTGGAAATTTCAAATGCACCTTAACACATCAAAAGTGAGATCTCAAAGTTAAAGAATATTTTGCTTTTTAAAAAAAGAGTTATTTTTGTTTTTTTTCTTACAGATTTATTTTTATTATTATTATTATTTTTATTGGAAAGGCGGCTATACAGAGAGGAGAGACAGAGAGGAAGATCTTCCGTCCGATGATTCACTCCCCAAGTGAGCGCAACAGCCGATGCTATGCAGGTCTGAAGCCAGGAGCCTCTTCCGGGTCTCCCACGCAGGTGCAGGGTCCCAAAGCTTTGGGCCGTCCTCGACTGCAGGGAGCTGGAAGGGAAGCGGGGCTGCCAGGATAGAACCGGTGCCCATATGGGATCCCGGGGCGTGCAACGCGATGACCTTAACCACTGCGCCACTGTGTTGGGCCCATTTATATGAAAGTGACCCATGTCTTTGGATTGTCATTTACTGACTTCCCAGGCCTGTTCATCAGAAGTTGGATGGGAAACAGAACAGTAGTTACTTCAATCAGCACTTCAAGGCAGGACAATGACATTGTAGGCGGTGCTTTAAATTACTATACCCAAACACTGGTCCATTCCCCCTGGCATTTAACTTTATTAAAAAAATTCAAACTAATACAATTGATTTTATTAAAGCAAAGCAGCAAATAAAAACATGTGCAGTATTACATATTAATATTAAAAAGAAAATATGTACAGTAAATAACATTCTACTATGGGGAACTAGAGAAAGAAAAGTAATTTTACTACAAAAAAGCAGAAGATGTGAAATAATGAAACGGAGAACAGGCATGAATAAAATTTCAAACAGGGAATCAGAAAACCAATGAAAGCAGAAGTTTATTATTTGAAATTCTCAATAAAATAAAGACTGCAGCTAGAATAATCAATAAAAAACTCATAAAAATATATTAAAAAACCAGAAGCTATTGTTTGTGTTCCTACAAATATTAATAAGATAATGAAGGGATATTAAAACACAGTTCTCTATTATGATATTTGAAAATTCAAATTATATAAACTACTGAAGGGCAGAAACTGGACAAAGTGCTAAAAAGAATTTGAGCAGAGGTATAGTTATTAATGGAACTGAATTATAACTAATAGCATTCTGTAAAAAAATCGTCTAATCTAGGTGGATTTACTGAGGAATTCTATAGACTGTATGAGAAAGAAATGATACCATTTGTAATGACTCCCAGAAAATAAGAGTTAAAGGAAAACCATCTAAATTGTTCTCTAAAACAAATACTAATTTAATTCTAAAAAATGGACAAATTAAAATATAAAAGCACTGTCTATTCATTTCTCTCAAGGCATTTGGCATAAAAAGGAAATAATGTGTTAAATCAGGCAAAGAATGCACATAATCAAAACCACAACAAATTTTTCAATTTTACACATCCAAAGCTGTTAGGTAATCAGTGTTTTCTACCATGTAAGTAGACAAAAAGAAAAATATATTGTTATATCATTTAATACAGAATAACTATTTGACAGCGGTGGACATTTGGTGTATTTTATAACAGCCTGTTGAAATACCAGATGCTGCTGGATCAGAGTGTGTGGCTTAGGTTCTCACTGTGGGCCAGATGGATCCTTGTAAAAGGCCAGGATCTCTGGCCCCCTGAGGCGGGACACCTGTGTTTGGTTCCAAGTTCCTAACTTCACAATGAAGAGTAAACCAGTGATGGCACAGCTCTGTTAGTCACATAAGGGGAATATTAGAAATAAATAGCAATTTGTAGAAATGCGTTTAGCCATTACAATAGCTGACCATTTAAAAAAAAGCTCTCAGAAAGTTTAAGAAATGAGAGAAATTATGTTTAATAAAAACTAACAAAAATCTAAAACCTAACAAAATCTAAATTTATCATACTTCATATAGATAAGTGGGATAAGTTCCTTCTAAAATTTGATAAAATGAAGAATGTACTTATATGTACTTCCTCAACACAAACTGGAATTTCTAGATAGTGCTGTTAGACAAGAATTGAAAGACATGCAGATTGTCATGGAGGATATGAAATTATCTATTCCCAAATTTTAAAAAAGTTGAAAGAACAGAAAGAATAGCAAAATTTCAGGATGCATGTACATGCAAATTATGCATAAGTCCCAGCAAAACAAGAGTATCTTTCAAAAAATTATTTAGGAACATAAACATAAGAAAACTACAAATTCAAAAGAAATAAAAATAAAGGAATAAATGGGGTGATATTCCATGTCCATTAGTTTGAGGTATCCGTACAGTTAGGATGACATTTTGTCCTGCTGATCAGTAGACTCAGTATCTCAATATAGGGCCCGGCGGCGTGGCTTAGCGCCTAACGTCCTCACCTTGAACGCCCGGGATCCCATATGGGTGCCGGTTGTAATTCCGGCGGCTCCACTTCCCATCCAGCTCCCTGCTTGTGGCTTGGGAAAGCAGCTGACGATGGCCCAAGGCTTTGGGACCCTGCATCTGCGTGGGAGACCTGGAAGAAGTTCCTGGATCCTGGAAGATCTTCCTCTCTGTCTCTCCTCCTCTCTGTATATCTGACTTTCCAATAAATAAATAAATCTTAAAAAAAATCTCAATATAAATAGCAGTCAGCTATTTTCTGTATAGTAACAAGAACTTAGGATAAAGAATGGCTATGACATTACTAAAGTAGAGAAACCTGGGACATTAACTCTTCTATCTTCAAGGCTTACCATAAAAAAGCAGAAGGTAAGGCAATATAGTAAAGAAAAAAGTCTATGTACATAAATCAGTGGGCTAGAATAGGGTCCAGCAACAGAGCCCACAATCATTTTTGACCATTTTACAATGAAGCAAATATAGCTGAAAGGCAAAATGATAGTATCTTAATTTCTCGTTTTGAAAAAATTTGATTACCAAATGTTAAAATAAGGACAAAATTATGTTCATTATTCCTTTCTTAAATATTTGTGTAAATCATATTAAATATAAAACATGGAATTATAAATTCTACATAAGAAAAAATAGGAGAAAAGTCACAGTTAGCAGACACTCTGACCATCTGGACTGTGAGACAATGTGAAAGTCTCAGTCCATCACTGTTTCTCCCTCACTATCATTCTACCTTTCAAATAAGGAAAAACAAGCAAACAATAAAAAATAAGAGCTCCAAAGGGGAAAATTTGCTTTAACTTTCAAAGCATTTTTGACTGCAGGCCACATGTGCATTTTGACTTTTCTTATGCATATTTCTTTCATAAAAAATGGCAAAATATCACTCTTTTAACAGACAGCAATTTTTAATGGATGTTAACTTCACAAACAAGGGAAATGAAGCTTCACTTACTTTGAAAGAGAACAGTAAAACAGAATAATACTTTCCTCTAAATTAAATGTGGGAAGAAAGCAATACTAAGTATAAAAGCACAATGTGCAGCACATGGCCTCTATCATGGTGTGGAGCCTATGATTTTGAAAGTGCTAAATGAGGAAATGTTGATATAGTAATTGAAATTCTCATTTTAATTTTGTACAAAGTGGCGTGCTCACTTCGGCAGCACATATAATTTTGTGCAAAGTGGGGATAGAAATAAAAAAAACATGTATGTGCTGACTCATATTGTGATGAAGGCTACATACCTAGAGGGACATGAATGGTCCTCAAAGGCTCATGGCAAGTGGAATTAGATAATACATATTTCCATTAGTTTTAAAGATCTGTCTTCTATGCCTTACAAACAGATTTGGTGGTACTGTTGCAAAGAATCTAATCCTCTAGGCTTGCAGAAAAAAGTATTTTGTCAAACTGAGTTTTATATAAATACTCTTAATTCTAACCATTAAAATTTTTAGGCCTATACCTTGAACCTGTTTTTGAATAATTACAATTTTTTATGGTCACCTAAGAAAAAATTATTAGCATACTTACCAAAGGGTAATGCAAGTAAAGGTAGTGATAAGATATCAGATGACTTCAGTTAGAATGGCTATTATCAAAAGAAAAATTGTTGCAATGTTGGAAACACTCTAGAGAACTTTGAAGTGATAGGTATATTGTTTTGGAAATGCAAGTTAGAACATCATGAAGATTCCTTGAAAAGTTAGACTTTCCATGTATTACATGGAATATATGCAGAACATGAAAACAGCACCTGTAAGAGATACCCTCATGTTATTGCAGCATTATTCAACATTGTGAAGATATGCATGGATATTCATCAGTCAACTAATGGATAACGGAAGTATCGTAGTTACATATACAATGTAATATTACTAAATGACAAAAAATGAAATCCTAAAAATTATAAGGAAGTAGATTTGGACATTATCATGAAAAATGGAATAAAACAGACAAGAAAGGTGCAGATCATAATTTTCCTGTGTGTTATAGAAAATGTACATTTAAGAGAAATAAGTGCATGTGATATTGCTTGCAATATAGATATTTGTAAAGGTACTTTATACAATAATGTAACCTTTTTTTCCTTATTTTATGATATTTACCAACAATCCCACATTGGGTGGTATCAGTAAGTTAGTCTGTTTTCAAAAACTGGTATGTATATGTACATATATACATATGAAATGAGAAATGAAAATAAGATTGTCATAGATTGTTTAACAATTTCTGTTAACCTTTTATAATACATTTCTCTATTGTTTAAAATATATTTAAATAAAAAAGCAAAAGGTAGTATTATCACTGATTAACAAAAATTACACACTAAATTTATTCCCTACAAGTTTAGGAATGTTAAAAAATTATTATAAGGGCCTGGCGCAATAGCCTGGTGGCTAAACCCTCACCTTGCATCTATAGGGATCTTGTATGAGCACCAGTTTGTGTCTCAGCAGCTCTGCTTCCCATTTGGCCCTCTGCTTGTGGCCTGGGAAAGCAGTCACGGATGACTCGAAGCCTTGGGACCCTGAACCCACGTGGTACCTGGAAGAAGCTCATGGCACCTGGCTTCAGATCAGCTGAGCTCCAGCCATTGCGGCCACTTGGGGAGTAACCCAGCAGACAGAAGCTCTTTCTCTCTGTTTCTCTTTCTCCCTGTAATTTGTCTTTCCAATAAAAATAAATATTAAAAACTACCATAAAAGTAGACATTTGTAAGAGGAAAGCAAAGTTCTCACCTTCCCTTATTGTTGACCTGAGCCTCGTGCAGCACTAAATGTTCAGCTCATCAAGGAGCTTCACACTGTCTCACACTGATTTACCCACTGACAAAGTAACCCATTTACATTATCCATTTTCTATTTGTTTCCTCCTTTTTTGATTACTGAATCAGTTTTAATCCGGTGATGGCAAGACACAGAAACGCAGTGGTTATCCAGGGATAGAATGAAGGTGCATTTTCACATTACTTCTTACCAAAAGTCATTCAGAAGCATATTATCATTTGAAAGCAGATTTGAAGTGCTCAGTCTCAAATGTGTTGTTTGAGAAGAGGTTTTTGCAGAAACTGACATACAATTGAATCTCTCTGTTTTATTCCTACAGATACTATCTTCCCCCTGAAAGTTTTTTTTATATCTTTTTTCTCTCATTTAAGTCTTGTAAACTGGCCATATCATTCAAATACATCTGGTCTTATGGCGTAAGTTCGTTCTAGTTGCTAAGGCTAGCAACAATATTGTGATCATTAAATTTGGTAAATTAATCCATTGTTTGTACAAATAGTAACTGTAAAAGATCTAGAAACCTTTTCTCCTTTTTTTTCTTCGTTGAAACAAGTCAGCTTCACATCTCCTCTCATCTGAATTTTGAATATTGTCATATATAAAATTGTTTTTAGATAGCAATATATATAACAATATAACTATGTCTATAAAACTATATATATTCCTTCATTGATGGAAGAGGGCAAGAGATTGATTTTCAATTTGTGGAATGACAATCCAAATATCAGCATTTGGGCTGATGCTAGAAGCTGGAAATCAATCAAACTTTTGCATGTGGATGACAAGAAATCAATCACCTGAGTCTTTGTATCTGTCTCCCAGAGTTCACAATTAGCTGAAAGTTGGAGTCAAGCAGTAAGGCAGGTGCTAAACAGGACAGTCTCCTTTGGGATGTGTGTTAAACCACTAGGTCCAATGCTTACCTGTTGAGTATGATTGCTCTACAGAAATGTATCTTTGGCATATTTTACCTAATTACTTTGTTGAATCTCATGATCTATTGTAATCATGTTATATAGTTTTTTTTCCCCTTTAAACGTGTTGTCTGTTCTCCATTGCTTCTATCCGAGCATAAACTTAAAAAGTTAACCTTTTTTTGGGCCCGGCGCGGTGGCGCAGTGGTTAAGGTCCTCGCCTTGCACACCCAGGGTCCCATGTGGGCGCCGGTTCTATCCCGGAAGCCCCGCTTCCCATCCAGCTCCCTGCCTGTGGCCCAGGAAGGCAGTCGAGGACAGCCCAAAGCTTTGGGACCCTGCACCCGCGTGGGAGACCCGGAGGAGGCTCCTGGCTTTGTATCGGCATAGTATCGGCCGTTGCACTCACTTGGGGAGTGAATCATCGGATGGAAGATCTTGCTCTCTGTCTCTCCTCTCTGTATATCTGCCTTTCCAATAAAAAAATAATAAAAATAAATCTTTAAAAAAAAAGTTAACCTTTTTTCCCTTTTCTTGACTTCTACTTCTAAAAACACTAGGAACCTACACATGTTATCTTGGTTAAAATTTGAGGAGTGTCATTTTCTGTTATTTTAAAGATTTTACTTATTTATTTGAAAGGCAGTGTTGGAGAGACAGGAAAGACAGAGAAGTCTAATTGTGTTGTTTAAAATAAATGAAATCATATGCCGTCATTTACTTTTTGTTTACTTTTTCTTCCAGCTTACAAAGTTTTATTCAAATTTACTCAAGTATGGTATGTCTATCATTCTAGTTTCCAATAAAACTCAAAGCATTTCTTATGCAATGTGTACATGTGGAAATTGCCCTCACAAAATTTTGGGAAAAAATTGTAGGCTGTGTGTGTGTGTGTGTGTGTGTGTGTGTAGGGAAGCTGCTATTTTCGTCAGGCAGAAATGCAAAGAATCAAGCTTGTTTCTCTCAGAAGACAGAATTGCACCAAAATTAAGGACCTGTAGAGATTTTAGAATCACAAGATTAGCCTCTCAGTATTGCAAGCTCACATCTGCAGTGACTATAAATGCCAAAAAGACCTAATTTTGCTTCAATGCAAGTGCGATTTATTTTCTAGCATTGACACATGGAAATAAATTTTGGTTCTCTGGATAAGCTTATATAGTACTTGATTTTTACTGTATCTTTTCCCACTAGACAACTGGAAAATAACACACCTATTCGGGTTGATACCACTGTGCACTAATGCCTATATCCATAGGAGTATTTAAATATTGCTTCATGGTATTTCATATTTTCTCCAGTTAACCTGCTTTCACATTTTCTTCACTGTTCATTTCAAGTATTTTCTATTTTTTGTCCCATTAAACCCACCATCTCCCTGAATTATCTGCTGTTTTAGAGAAAATCAAAGGTTCTACAAGGTGACTTCTTCAACTTTTTGCCACCAAAGTTACAACTTCACTCATCTGCAGTCATCTTCTTTCCCTGTCCCTTCTTTATGCTCTGTACTGTGTCCATCATACTTGTCTTTCATTTGTCCTTGCAGTTTCTGTAAGAATTATTCCCTCCTGATTTAGACAAGCCTAGGTATTTCCCGTGTTACTCTTCACACATCTTTACATGCATATGAAATTCTAAAATAATGTTATTGATGAAATCATTTTCTCATTAATGCGATTTTTCTCTTATATTAGTATACATAATCCCAGTTAATTTTTGGAACACATACATCAGCAAAGCTGTCAAGGATATCTCCAATTTAATATTTAAACAAGAGATTTGGCTAGACCTCTTCACCATTCGTCTTCTCACTATCTGGTCCTCCTGAATTCCGTTCTCATTCCTTAGATCAGACATTCTTTTCACTTCTTTTCCCAGGTCATTAGCAGAGAGTTGCATTTAAGATGGAAAAGCCGAAATACAAATCAGCACCTACGTGGGCTGTCATCTCAGATAACAGCTTTACCCATTATACTGATAATTTATTCAGCTTCACTCTATGAATTCCGAGCACTTGTTATATTGCCTTGTACCTACATTGGATTCCAGTATGCTGGTTAAAGTATTTCATTAGAAGTGATATGTGGCACAGCAGCTGTGTCTCCTCTTGGAGCAAAACTCCATAACCTGGTTCAAGTCCTGGGCACTCTGCTTCTAATCCCATTTCCTGCTTATATGCATCCTAAGAGGCAGTAGATTATAATTCAATTTCTTGGGCTCTTATTGCACAATGGAGACATAATATTGCCTTGCAGTCTCCTGATTTCCATCTTTCCCTGACCTGGATGCTATACTTACTGGGGAGGGAAACAGCAGATGGAAAGTCTTTCTCTGTCTCTTTTTATATTTCTCTCTGCCCTCTGTAAATCAAATCAAATGAAAATAAGTTAAAAATAGTCTTTAAACTTTTGGAAAGTATAATAATTAAATATGGAAACTTTAGTAATAATTGAAATTTGAACTGTATATGACTCTGCAGAACAGTTAGTTCTGAGTTATATTTTCACATTTTCCATAAATATCTGAGTATCACACAATATGTTTCAAAAACTCTTGGAAATGAGGCTAAAAGAGTGTGTTTTCCTGTGTATGTTTTTGAAGCCATGTACATCAGGGGAACAGAAAAATAAATTTTTCAATTAATTTTTCAGGCATCTTTATATGTTCCTTTAAACTTATGTTTTATTATTTTTAAAATTTGTGGGGTTTTTTTATGGAAAGACAGATTTTCACAGAGATCAGGAGAGACAAAGAGAGAAATTTTCCATCCACTGGCTTCTTCCCAAATAGCTATGGCAATAGCCAGAGCTGCGGGGATCCAATGCTAAGAACCAGGTTCTCCCACATGAGTGCAAAGGCCCAAGAATCCAATCTATTCTCTTCTGCTTACTCAGGCAGGCCATACACAGGTACCTGGTTTGGAAGTGGAACAACCCAGACATGAACTGGTGCTTATATGGGATGTGGGCACTGCAGACAAGACAGCCTGATGCACTGCTGTGCCAGCCTAACTTACATTATAATTTACAAGTATTTATTTCAAAGATAGTAAGAGAATAGAAAAGGGAAGATAAATTGAGGTAAGGAGAAAGGAGGAACACAGAGAAAGAGAGGGAAGGAGAGAGGGAGAGAAGGAAATAAGAAGAGAGAGAGAAAGAGAGAGAGAATCTTCTGTGCGCTGGTTCACTCCAGAAATGGTTGTTAACAAGACTTGGTGAGACAAAGCCAGGATCCGGTATCTCCATCATGGTCTTTCATGTGTATGCCAAGACCATCATTTGTATCTGGACCATCATTTGTTGTTTTTGCAGGTGCATTAGAGAAGACTGGTAGGAAATAGAACATCTGGGAGTAAAACTGGCATTTAAATATGGGATGACATATTCTCAGATGACATGTTAGCAAGCCATGCTATAACACTGGGTCCCTAAACAAAATTAAATTAATTTATGATAAGCAGAACTTTGTTTTTAAAAAGTGATGTGAATTCAGTCTCTATTACTTTAATTTCTGTCCATTAAGACATTAAGTTTGGGTCCTGTTACAACGGCTCAACTGTATAATCCACCCCCTTCAAGTGCTGGGATCCCAAATGGGTGCTAGTTCTTGTCCCAGTTGACCCACTTTCCACCCAGCTCCCTGCTTGTGGCCTTAGAAGGCAGTACAGGTTGGCCCCAAACATTAGAAATTTAAACTGATCTGGGTGACCCAGAGAAGGTCCCTTGCTCTTGGCTTTAGATTGGCTCACCTCTGGGCATCGTAGTCAGTTGGAGAATGAATCAGTGGATGGAAGATATTTCTCTTTCTTTGTCCTGTCTGTAGGACTGCCTTTTCAATCGATCAATCAGTCAATCAATCTTTAAAAAGGATATTCGATTTGGTATGAAACCCCAACTTAACCATATTCTACAATGACATAGATAGTTTAACACTTGTACTTGAAGAAAGATGAGATAATACCAGAAAGAAGATTATTGTTTGTTGGTACTTCACTTATATTAAAGCTTTGAGTAAAGAGAATGACAGGAGACTGCAGTAAGTTGTTGATTTACAGTGTTATAGGATAAAAACTATTGATGAGATTGTGATTATGCTAAGATGGGTCAGATCAACAAACCTAGGCTTATTTTTTCTTTTATATTTTTCCCATTGTAAGTCCTCAGCTGTTGATAACTTTCTTGTTAAAGGGTTAAATACTGTAGTCTGTTGTCAGAAAAGATTTATGTTTTCTATTTCATTGAAGAGCTTAGGAAAAGCTTAACTGACTGTATATTTTTCTGTTTAAAGGATTATTTGAACCATGAAGACCCATTATTGATCAGATCCCACTTTCATCATAGTACCTTGCATTTTGGAAATAGAAAATATGCAAACTCCCAAGAGTCTCTGAACAACAAAAACTGCTTGGACATATTCAGTAACAATCGAAATATGGTTTAGTAGCAATTCTTGAAGACACATTAATGATAGACTGTAAAATAAAATTTCTACAAAATGACGAACAAATCAATGTTGGTTCTGAGTTTATTGGTTCTTTACATCTCCTCTGTAAATGGGAAAGCAACATGCAAACCTCCATTGGTTCAAGAATGGCATCCACAGCCCGCATCATATATTATAAATTGGACACTAAGAGAAAATATCTGCATGGACTTCTACGAAGACTGCTGGGGTTTGGACATGAACACTAAAACAAATATGTTAGACAATAAAGTTGTACCCCAGATATGTCCTTTGCAAATTCAATCAGGGGACATCCTGGTGATTTCTACTGAACCATCTCTTTTGGAATTAAATTTGATGAATGTTTCTGAAGCATCGTTCATCAGTTGTCAGCAAAATAGCACGAATGAAGATCAGTTACTTTTCGGTTGCAAACTAAAAGGCATGTACACAGTTAATTCTCGGTGGCTGGATATTGGAACTCATTATTTTATCTCAGTAGTGACAAGTGGTCCATCACTGTGTCAGATGGGACTTCGACTAAATGTGACAGTAAAACAACAGTTTTGCCAAGAATCCCTAGGCCTAGAATTTTGTTCTGGGCATGGTAAATGTCTTAGTGAAATTTGGAGCAAGTCATATAGCTGCCATTGTCAACCTCCATATTCTGGAAAATACTGTGAGAAACTTGATGCATGTTGTTATAAACCATGTAAAATTAATGAAAATTACAATGAAACAAGAGGAACATTGAATAATCAAGGCTGTGAATGTATTTGCCTTTTAACATTTACAGGTAAGGTTGCTTTGTAAAAAAGCTTTGAAAAAAAGAAACTCACAATTTTACTAGCATATGTAAACAAATGTATAAAGTTTTGCTTTCCAAAAAAGCTAGTTACATTTTTTTAACTTTATGTGTGATCATTTGCATAACATGTAAGTCACTGCTTGGCATACTCATATCCTGTGACAATCTGAATCTCTTCTGATTCAACTTCTTGCTAATGTCAATCTAGGATTCAGATGAAAGGTCGAATACCTGGAACCCTATCAGCTACATGGAACCTGATGGAGTCCAGATTCCCGACATCAGTCCAACACAGCCAAGGCTATTAACAGACTTTTGAGGAGTGAACCAATGAATGAAAATTTTTCTTTCTGTCCCTCTGTTTTTCAAATGAAATTCTTAAAAACAAGCAAAAAAATCTAGATTTCATTGATTGAGCTAAGTTTACATTCTTGATGTGTTGAAATCCCCTTGAGCATTCCCTGAAATATTATTTTACATGTTAATCTGACTTCTTAGAATGCGTATACTTCAGGCTGATGTGCCGTTTTCACATCTTTCTCAACATTGGCTTTTTAATATGTCATACATTCAAAAAGATTATAAGAGCATTGTAGCTATTTGTAATCATTGATTGGCATTTCTAAGCTTGTGATATTGGGTAAAAATGTGAAAATGAAGAATGCATATGAATTGAGAAGGTTAAAGATTTATATGATTGGGGAGATAGCATTAAAGCTGCTTGGTCAGTTAGACAGATAAAAGTAATTGTGACCTGAGAAGAATTTTCCTTATAAGTGATGGTGCAGTATTACCAATGGACACTAGCATAAAAAATTAGAAATAGAATAATATAATTAAAAGGTAGTTAAGATAATTGATGGACAATGATGAGGGAACAAAGTAAGACAAGTTGGTATTGAAGCCAGAATAATAGTCATCAGAAAGCACTGTAAATTCATGCTGAAATGTTAATTTCCAAGTATCTCTGAGTGCTATCATACTGAAGACAAAATCCTTACAGAAGTAATAAAGGTTTAAAAAGGCCCCTAGTGTGGATCGTAATGCAATATGACTGGTATCTTATGATCAGATGTAAATTCTTTTAAGATATTTTCTATTACCTATGGCGATAGTGAGAGCTAAAGGAAATATATATTGTGCAAGCTAATGAGTTTACGAGGGGAAATTCAAGAAAATTTGAAGTGAAGGAAGCAATATTAAAGTGTAGGACATGTTTAATTTGTGGTTATGAATAAAATAATTCGTTTGAACAGGAGTTCCACAAACTGGGCGTGAAAAAGTGCGAGAGAAATGTGTGAGATCATGATGATCTAAGAGAGGAGAATATTTGACATGATAAGTAACAGCAGTATGTGAAAACTCATAAGAATGATAGCACTTTGGTCATGAGAAAGGAAGAAGAACGAGCAGCAAAAAATGTCTGATGTGGCTGACACTCAGTACATAGCTGTAATTTTATTAGAAAAAATTCTGGAGACTTCAAAGGGATTTCTCTCCCATGGTCCTGGGACTGAGTCCTTTGAAAAGCTTTGAAGAGGTCATGGTATCAGATTTGATGGAAGACCACAGCAAGTCACTGTAGGCTCCCCACAGCTCATGTAAGCGAATACTTCGAAGAATAATTTTAGATTTGGGAATTATATCAAGGACATTACAAAAGTTTGTCTCAGCAATCTCTGCTGAACATCTCTCTGTGACTGCAATTCAATTTTCACATGACTACTGGTAGAAGAGTCCTGGCTCATCCTGAGATCTGTCAGATAATTAATATTGAGGCTATTTTGAGAAGAAATGGGAAAGCATTTAATTTGTTGGCTTGGGTGAATAAGAAGGGCAATTCAAGAATTTCTGAAGGATACATTTTAGTCTATCTGTATATTTCAGGAACATTTGGCTAGAAATTTCAGCCATGTATACCGTGGTGTGAATTAGCATGCATACATCCCTATTTTATTTAATATTATATTACTGTTTTTATAGTAATATCATGAAATGGTATAATTTGTACTGAACATTTATTTGCTTTTTATTAAAAACACAATCAGAATGCTTAAAAATTAATACACTTTAAACACAACAAGATCTCCAAATATTAGCATTGATAAAATACCAGCCCACTATGCTGCCCAACTTATAAGCAGTTCTACACTGAAATCTCAGAAAATACAAAAATGTAGAAATTTGCTTATTGAATTACTAAAGAAATTCATTCTGCTCACTCTATTAGTTTGCAATGGCTTACAAAGCAAGAGACCAGAGACTGGGCATCCTGAATCACAGAAGCTTCTCTGCTCATAGTCTGGAAGATAATATTGCAAGAATGAGATGTTGGCAGACCGACTTTTTTCCTTCAAACCTCTCTCCATAGTTCATAGACTTCCATTTGTTCCTGGGCCTAACTTTCTCTTCTCTGTTTCTGTGTTCATGTTTTCACTTATCATAAGATTCCAGTCATACTGAGTTAGAATCTACCCTGCTGCCCTTTATTTCAGCTTGATTACTTATGTAAGAATTATATCTTCAAATACAGTAGTTCTCTAAGAAATCAGGTGTGTAAATTTCATGTATGCATTTTGATAGTCACAATTAAGCTAAGTCAGAAATAGATTGTCCGCTATTGAACATTCAAGTGTTAATATAGCTTTTTGTATTGGGAGAACATTTTACAACACAACCGTATTTTCATTACATTGTGTCATTACATTGTTTTACTGGAACAAACATTAAAAATTTAATCAATGTGAAGCTCATAAATTATAATAATAAAGTAGTACTAATATTTAAGATCTCAATTAAATGGGAGAGCAAAGATATTATTATAAAAATGTCATTGTTTTCTAGTAATATTTGTTTGCTCCTACTTGGAAGTTTCTGCAATGCACATTCATCTATTAATGGCATTATAAAATTAATATGTGTATAAAAATAAATATGCTGCACAGAGCTAGGATATAAAATATAGTAAGATTTAGAGAACCTGATATTTCAGGAGAAGTAAGTATACTCATCTTCCATATTGACAGATTAAATACTCAAATTATGAAAACAGACTAAAGGTCAAATATCAATCATCAGAAAGGATATAGTTTTATTTTACTATGTACTTAGAATAAAAATACTTATGGAAAGTAGCAAAATTAATTTGTTACTTTAATATGTGATACTTTCATAGTTAGCGTTATATATTCTCAAATTTTGGTTATTCATAATTAAAGTACTGGGGAAATCAATGGTCATAATTAACTGTTTATATTCAATGTAAATACTTTTTTATCTTATGGATACTGATTTAATTTCATGTTGATAGGCAGAAATCATTTGGAAATAATTGGCCAATATCAATCACACATCTGTTTCCATGGAAACTGCACCAGTATTACTGAAAAGAGTCTCATTTATGAATGTGATGAACAGATTTCAGGTAAAATATACTTGATATAATTTTTAATATTTTTCTTATTTATTTTAAAGTAAATTAGAAATGCTTTAATTTCCTATTGAGTTTTGAGATTATGTACTGTGACTCCTTATGGAAGAATTTAATGATTTGGTTCTGTTAATACAATCAAATTATTACACTGCAAAATATTCTGCAAAATACATTTCAACACCTTTTCAGACATTTTTTCACCATGATAAAATTTTTTTCTGAAGTAGTCACATATTTTTAGAAATAATGTGCACTGTTTACACATAATTTATCTAATTATGCCCAGGTTGGACTTTAGATAACATGTCAATAAATAGTTTCAAAAATTTTTATTCCATCTCAAATGAGTTGAATATGCTGAAATGAAAACCCTGTTTAAATCAAGATTTCTCTTAAAAATTGGTCAAATGGTTCATCAATGAAAGGTTTTGTCCTTGTTGGTGTTTTTGCTAGGATTAACAAATGAATAGACTAACTTTGGGAGAATTAAAATATTTATGATGGTGCATCTACTTATCTGCCAATTGTTTGGAATTCAGTGTATCTTTTAACAGAGGTATAGAATTTTCCTCATACAAAATTTTATGTTTCTTATTACAGCCTTTTCCCTGGAATTTTGGTCATTATTTTAAGTGATGTCTTCTCATTATGATATATTTGAATTGATTCATATTCATTAATAATAAAGTTACTGCTTATATGAAAAAAAAAATAAAGGTTTTGTCATACCATTTCTTGGAAATACAGCTTGCTCTCAATTTAATTCTCCTTTTTCAAAAATGTGTGTTGGAGATGTATTTCAGCTGCATGTAGACACCTAATATTTTCTTTTGTATAAGTGAAAGTGTATCTTGCTATCAAGTTCCAGAGAATGGGAGTTTCGGAAAGCTTTTCTTATATCGCTTACCACCTGGCTTGCAAAGTATTTGAATTTTGGTGTAGTTCACTAGTTATTTTTTCAAGACAAAAAATTTTGGTTCCTATAAAGCAGAGTGAAAGAATGAACTCCTTTTCAAATAAAAGTTTTAAAAATACTTTTTATTATTAATGTGTTCAATATGTTTGGATTCAGTTGTTAAATCAAAGCATGCATATGAATGATGGTTGGGATGTTTATCTTCTAAGCCTCTACATTTTTAAGCCAAAGTAACAGCTAAAAAACAGTTATAACTGTAATATTTGAAATATTTATTTATTCAGTTATAACTAATATCATTCAATGAGAAGGCATAATATAGCTCTACTAAGTATTTCTTTTGACTAAATTTTTTTCATTATTTTAATTGACATTTGACATTCAATGTGGTTTGTGGTTGTGATTCTAAGATGATGATATGCTTTTCTTTCCTCTCTTTCTTCTCTCCTCACTTCCTGCTTCCTTCTCCCTACTTTAACTTGTGAGATAACATATTTCAGATATACATTATAAATGGTTTAACACTTCACAGAATAATATTAACATATAAAGGCAAAAATACTTTGCATGAATACAGACAACAGCTACAAGCAATGATGGAGGAAAAATTTTCATTTCATGCTGTACAGTAAATCATAAAGAAATCACAGATTATTAAACTATAATAGAATAAACTTTTTAATCATTACTTTATCAGGTCACGCTGTTTTTTGTGAACTGCCTAAGGCACTTACATCTTCCAAGATTCTTTAATGTTTTCAAAAATATGCTTTCTGTAAATAAGGGCATTTTAAATTCCATATAGAAGTATGCACAAGTTTGTATTTGATTATTATATTATACTGGCACTATTGCATTTTATTTTTAAAAATCTACTGGTTCACTCTTCCAATAGTTGCAAAGGCTGAAGCTGGACTGGTCTGAAGCCTGGTGCCAGAATCTTCTTCCAAATCTTCAGCAAGGATATACTCCCCAGCACTTGGGCCATCTTCTGCTACTCAGCCAGGCACATTAACTATCTAGGAGTTAGGGAAAATTGAAGAAGTTGAGAATTGAACCAATGACCATATGGGATGCTGCTCTCACAGTTACCCACAGTGCCACATCAAAACGCATTCCCAGTTTTCTTAAGAGAAAATTATAGCAATATTTCACCTGTAGAAAATTAACTATACATTTTACACAAAAGTGCTTTATCAAGTGAAGGGCTATTTCCGTCACAATTTCTTCAGTAGTTTTAAGCAGAATTTAATGGCATACTTTCTCAAATTCCTTTTGTACACCTATTAAAGCAATCTTTTTGTATTTCCTCATTGGAGATTTGCATGTTTGAACCATGGAATCCAGCCTTGCATCCTAGGGATAAATTTCAACTGGACAAGATACATTACAGCTTTCATATGCTTCTATACTTAGTTGTTAATATTTTGCTGTAAATTTTACCTATATTCAGTTTGAATGATATGTCATAGTTTTCCAGATGTTTTACAAAGTGAGATATAATTGTTATAATGAGTTTTGCTTTTGTAATAGACTCTACACATTTTCTTGTATAAATGTTCAATGTCTTTCATTAGAATATTCATTCTATTATGATATTGATTATTAGAAAACTTTTGAGTTATGCCATATTTGGGAGGTTGTGATTTTTAAGGGGTTTTGTTCATCAGACTAACATTTGTTATTGCACTTTTGCTATGATATTCATAATATTGTTTAATTACTCATCTAATTTTTGCAGTATATGAGTTATACTCACTTAATTCATGCTGTGATAATTTGTTTTCTCTCATTTTTAAAATTTTTATAGCATAAAAGAAATCTTTAACCTATCATTTTTGGTTAGTTGATTTCTCGAGGGTTTCTGATTTATTCCCTGCAAATTATTAGTATCTCTTTTCTACTTATATTTGGGTAAATTTAATCATGTTTTTGCTTTATATTGGGATAATTTTGTCAGTTTTTGGTTTTTCTTTTTCATAAAATTCAGCGTTTACATTATTAACCCTCATAGATATTATCTCCTCTGATTTAGTAGTTTCTATTTTTATGTTGGCAATACTATAGTGAGCAGAAATTTTTCTTGTGCTTCTATTTACAGATTGTTAAATTTCTCTAACTCATAAGGTAATAATTTATACAAATTCTGAGAATTTAGGGTCATTATTATTCAATTAATTGTTATTGTCAAAATTTCACTCTTTTCCTTCTACAGTTATAGTTATACTAGGGTCATTGTCTTCCATCCATCACTGAGTGTGCATTTTTCCAAAACATTTCACAGATTAAATCATTTCTATTGACATATTTTATGATTAACTTATATTATCTGATTCTGCTTGTTTTTTCACTCTTCAAAAACTCTGAATATGTTTTGCTCATATTTTTTACAAATCTTTTACAGTTTTCTTTGAGATATCATTTCAGAAAATAGTGGCAAGTATAAAAGAATTGTAAATGTCAATGTGGCTTTCTCTTATGCTGTGTTCTTTTTTATCTTCAGATCTTCTTGCTGATTTGGTTGCCACTGGCAATTCTTGAGTGAATCTAAACAGTGGTGTTCAAGTAAAAATATGTAGTTTTGGACATTTAAATTATATGTAAAATACTTATTTTAAGTGATTTTGACTTTACCTTATTATGGTAATTCTGTAAAAAAAAAGTGAAACTCACCAACTTAAATGAGAAATTTTGAATAACTTGTGTCCCATCCAGAGTGTGGTCTTCAGGGAAATGGAATTGAGAGACTGAAAAAATGAAAATTATATACATTTTTCCCACTTAATTTTCCAAGGCACTTTCATGGACTTTCTTTACTTTTCAATAACTATAATTACTTTCTCTTTGCTTTTGTTATAAAGTGCAGCGAAGAATGGAAAATTATGTAAATTTAGCCAAGAAACACTGGTATTTTGTACATATTTTAATTATTTTGTAACGACTTGTTTATTTTCATTTGTAAGGAAGTTTTCACAGAGAAACAAAGAGGTCTTGGTAAAAATCACAGACATTCATAATACTAGTAACGTTGCAATTAAATTTAGCTCTTGCTACTTTTGCTATTGCATGCTATAACATTTTCTTATTTAATATTTACATCTTCAATTTGCTGACATACTTGATCCAGCATGTTTTCTTTTAAAACTTATATTATATGAACATGTAAATATCTTGGAACACATTTCTGAATTTTCCTCAACATTTTCCTAAAATAACCATCATTTCTAATGAAATATTTGTAGTGATTCTGCTGAGAAATTTAACACATTCTCATCTATTGCTCATACATCTTTTCTAAAGTGAAGTCTGCCTTACTTTCCTTTGGTTCTACTGATTTAAAGATTCCTGATAACAAAATTCATAATCTAGCAAAATGTCTAGCCCCATTTTACAGCACATAGACACTATGGAGTAGATATTTCTTAGCAAACAGCATAGGAGATATTTAGAATATTGTTAAATGGATTTCAGACATTCCCCACCCCTGGCAAAATCTGAACTCACAGGACTATATTGGATTATTGTTCACTCTTATTATCATATATAGAAAGAAATGAATCCCAGATTTCTCACTATGTTTTATTTGAACTTCAGTTCTCAGAAGCAATATTGAAAGAAATGTTTCATTTCTTTGAAATGAATTCTATGGTTGTGCTACAGATGGCCATATGGAAATTTGAATGCCTGCTTATTTTTGACGTACAGTATGCTCAGTTTTAATATTAACTGTGAAAATTACAGGGCTGCTTTCATTGTTTTTAAATTAAGGGGAAAAAGTGCAATCACTATTTATAGCTTGGTAATATTGGATGCACCGTGCTTTCTCTGGTAGAATGTTGAATTGGTTATCATCTGTGACAGATGTTCCATACATTGATGTAATTTTGCCTAGATAATTGTGACAATTTTCCAATTCCTAATTTCTGGTTTCAGCGGTTTAATATCATTTAATGATAGCATGTAAATGACTCATGCTTTTCTTGTATTAAGTAATCTCTGATGGTAAAATATAAGTCTTACATTGAGTTCTTGATTTCTGTTGGGGTTTGCATATTTCATTCTTTGTTCAACTAAGCAGATGTGACAATTTTCAGAATTCTATCTAGAAACATCTCTCTAACTACTCTATCTGGGGCTTTAAGGTTTGTTTTATGATGAAATGCCATGAATTTACATTTTTAGGTGCAGGAACATTCTGAACATATGGCTTAAACTTTTATTCAGTACAGAAACTTGAAAATGAGTATGTAGAAAGTTGAGCTTAAAAAAAAAGCACATCTTAATTCTATCAGTAGCTTTGTTATTATTTTTTGCTAATGATCCTATGTTATCATGTTGTCAGATACTGTCTATGAAAGTAAAGCATGTAAATTACTATAGTGCCATATCTTTTTCAGCAGCTAGTGATTATAGTTGATTTCTTCAATATTCTGATTTGATTGAGGTGGCCCAGTGTGATAGCCTAGTGGCTAAATCCTCACCTTGCATGCACTGGGGTCCTGTGCCTAAGGGTGCATGTTCATGTCCTAGCTGCTGCTGAGAATGCAGTAGAGGATGGCCCCAAGGCCTTGGGATTTTTTTTTTCCTTTTGGTAAGATTTATCTTATTTTTCTTGGAAAGTTAGGTATGCAGAGAGGAGGAGACAGAGAGGAAGATCTTCCATCCATTAATTCACTCACCAAGCAGCTGCAATAGCCAGAATTGCACCAATCTTAAGCCAGGAGCCTGGAGCCTCTTCTAGGTCTCCCAAGTGGGTGTAGTGTCCCAAGTCTTTGGGCCATCCTCGACTGATTTCCCAGGCCAATAAACCAGGAGCTGGATGGGAAGCGGGACTGCTGCAATTAGAACCGGGATCCATGTGTAATCCTGGCACATGCAAGGGGAGGACTTTAGCAGCTACCACTCCAGTCCCAACCTTTTTTTTTTTAATTTCCAATATTTATTTATTTTCAGTGGAAAAGCAATTTTTTTTCAGTGCGAACTGAGACAGTGAAAAAGCTCTTTCATTCACTGATTCACTCCCCAAATGGCAGCAATGACTGGAGCTGAGCCAATCCCAATCCAGGAGCCTGGACCTTCTGCCAGTCTCTGATGCAGGTGCAGAGACTGGAGGTTTTGGGCTGTGCCTCACTGGGACAGCAACTGAAGTTCATTGGGATGCTGGAGCCAGAAGATGCAAGATTAGCCAATTGGACCATTGTGGTGATCCTCCAAATTCCCAACTTTTACAGCCTACTTTATCTTGGCCAAATGCATGTTAATAACCCAATCTATTTTATATATTATGTAGCTGCAGAGTTTGTGTAGTATATTCTGTGGCTTTATAAGTGTAATACATTAACATTTTTTGATTAAAGATAAACATCTTGTAATAGTTTGGTAGAAGTTTCATGAATTATAAAAAAGTAAGTTCAACGATAATGTGAAATGGTTTATAAGATTAAAAAATTTTATAATAAGTGATCAACTGAGGGAAGAGATACTATTTTTTATCATTTATATATTAGATTTTCCTATCTCTTTTTATTGTCTATGACAGATCACCTTTGAATACAAGCATGTGCTTATGCTCCTATCTCTGAAGGCATTCTTTTCACAGTTTATTATATTTTCAAAATAAAACAGCTTGCATTGTTGTAGAATCCCCTGATGTCAGATGGTTAGTAAACAATTTCTCTTGTAATAAGGGAATCCTCATATTTTTACCTCTAATAAAGTCATTCCTTAACTCATTGCTCTTAATAACAGTATACCTTTACATTGAACAATTTAAGGTGACCTGATCTTAACTGGATGTCAGGTACTGCTTTATTCTGCTTTATTCCATGGTTTCTCTTGATAGATAAAATGCAAATAATCGTATATGTATTCACCTTATATCTACTCTAAAGGTACATTACCAATCATTGAAGGTGAAGTACAATATAGCACTTAATTAGTTTTGTATTTTCAATCAGTCTACAGCACTGCAATAAGTTATTAAATGAATTGATGATAGCTGAGATTACTGCATATGCATATTAGTGGAAAGACCATAATTCTGTGAGTATATAAAAAAAGGATTATAGGAATAAAATCTCAAGATGCCAGTTTCATTGCTGTATATTACATTTTGTTTGTACTGCATATATTAACTACCACAAATCAGAGAAAACGTGGCATTTATCTAAACACAAGGCAATTTTTAATGAAAACCAATCTATGACTCTAAGAAGAGGAAACATTGTCATTTGATTTTCCAAAGCATGTATTTTATATAGCTAATTATAATTTTCTTTCTAATTGCTCTTAATTCACAAACAATACAGGACTACTCTGAATTTTTCAGTTTTGTAGTGAATCTTTCTGAATCATATGAGAATTTAGCATAAATTACAAATCATTTATGAATAGGAGTTCATGGAGAGTTGAGTGTGCTGTGCTAAGCAAGTTGTCCACTGAATTTCTTCATCTTAATTCCGTGTAGAGTCCCCCGACAAAATTTATCTCAATATATTTTCGTTTTTAATTCCTGCAATCATTTTATGTCATGCTGTTCAAACCTTCCATTTACTGATTCATCTCTTTAAGTGGGTCATGATGAAGCAATGAGGCAGGAACTAATCCAGGTCTCCCCTTTGGCTGGCAGGAATTCTATTATGTAAGCCACTCTGTTTCCTTCCGGTGCCTGTATTTGCAGAAAGCTAGAGCCAAGAGATAGAGCGGGGAAATGTAAGCCAGATACCAGTGACTTGCAGGTGTTTTTATCTGCTAAGCTAAATGCCTATCCCTAGAGTACCATTTTACCCGTGATGATATTTCATTGTGATTTCAATTTACGTTTCCTTTAGAATAGCAAGAAGCATGTTTACTCTAAAAAATGGATAAATTAACTTGATAGGCATTTTTCTAAAAAGGACATAAAATGCTTATAAGTATATGAAAAAATGTTCAACATCAGTGGAAGGAAGACTTTTAAAGATTAATGCCAGCTTACGTCCCCATGATGTTTAGTTGGAGGTAACATTTCAGTTCCTGCCTTGGCTCCCTCTGTAGCTTATTAATGTTTCTGTAAAGCAGGTACTTTTAAAGGAGGGTTGCATCACTGTGAAGTCTTCTAGAAACACCCATTGCCTGGCAAACTACTCTTTTGTAGTTTTGATCTAACATGTACCAAAAATACATAACTAAATATTAAAATGCCAGTGAAAGTAGCTTCTGTGTTTTTCTTTGATATGGTTTTTAAGTCAGTGCAGTATGGTCATTTCTAAATTTAGGGTAAAGCTAGAGATTTAAATTTTTGGAAATTTACTTACATCATTTCCTCAACAGATGCTTGGCAGAAGGAATGACTATGTATATATAGCTCAGAAAGCAAGTTCTTTGAGGATAGTGCGATTTGTTGAGGCTTAAATTTCTCTTTTTCTTTTTGATTTTTTTCTTCATATGCTGAGTGACATTCACAAGTATTCATGGAAAATTGCTTCATCCTCTTAAATACAAATTAAACGTTTTGAAGAAGGGAAAAGAAATAGAATAATGATTTAAAGGGAAAATGATTTTAATTTCCTAGGACATTTATGCGACTGATGAATTTGAAAAAATGCACAATTTCTTCCCTGATTTTAAATTTCTATTCTGCCTTTTTATTTCACTGACCTGAGCTAAGTGATGACAGAATACATGCCAGTGTTTTTGTCTTTGAAATTTTCAATAGAAATGAAATACTTACTTACCTATTTACTTTTATATGTTAAAGCTGTTTATTAGAAAGATTTAAAAGTAAAAATGAAAAGATTCTACTGGAATGAAAATACTTTCTTACATTGTCTGTGTGTGATCTGGTCACAGTATCAGTAAAAAAAAAATGAGCCAATTTACTTTGGAGCCCAGTTAATTGGTAGTTACCATGCTTTTTGCTTGTCAGAGTTCATTCAGAGTTAATGGACTCATAGCATTTGAAGTAGTATAATAGTTGTTGAATTAAACAATAGCAACAAAGTATAGTTAAATTTGAATAACATAAAATAAGTGAATATCACTTTTCATGATTGCTTAAAGGATTTGTTTACTTGAAAGTCAGAATTATAGAAAGGAAGTGGCAGTAAGATGGTTTTCATTTTATATGAACATAAGATTGCATGTATTTCATGGTAACAGTTTTAAAACAATAACCTTACCTCCCTAATTCTCCTCCCTTTCTCTCCTTCCCCAAACGTCCTTTCCCCCTTCATTGCGTTTTTTTCCATTGATATTGCAAAGATGAAATTTTATCTTTTATTCACTGGTTCACTCCCCAAATAATTCCAGTGACTAGACTGGTTCTGGTCAAGGCTGTGGGGGCTTAGCCTTCCATTTGGGACTCCTGAACTGGTTACATGGGCCCAGGCACATGGCCCATTTTCCACTGCTTGCCTAGGAGCAGTAGCAAGGAGCTGGGCTGCAGCAACATCCTAGACACAAGCCAGTACACACAGGGATGCCAGTGCTGCAGACAACACAACACCTGCCACAGTCTCATATTTTTCAATGTGATATTATTTACACTGGAAAAAGAAATCTGATTTAGTGGAATACACTATTTATTAACTGGCATCCCAAAAGGGAATATGAATTTAATTATTTTCTGCCAGTCAGAAATTAGATAGAATCAAAGAAATAACAATGATTGTCCATGCAAGATCAGTTAAATAACTTTTATTTCTATTTAAGCAAATAAAATATGAAATAAAGTAAAACATTTCTGACTCTATGTTTCATTAAATCTTAATTTTATCTGTAAATTTAATTAATAATGACTGAAGGGACATTGATATGACTTTTTTAGCGGAAGTAGAAATATTTTGGCACGTTATTGTAGAAATTCAACATTGCCTAGAATTCCAGTTGTGCTCTTCCACCCCCTGCACCTGCCAGATCTTCTCCTGGGCTCCCATAGTACTTTACAGAGCATGACGATCATTTGTATGCTGATGGGTGTATTTTCTTTTTGTGCATTTGTGAACAGGTAAATGTGTCCAAATTATTTCAGGGTCTTGAAATACTGTAATGGAGAGGTTTGCAGGAAGGTTATAAACAGAAAAGACTGCAAAATAGTGTTTGGCTTGAAGGAAAAAATCTAAACATGTGGCAGGCAGCCATGCTGTGTGTCAATCCTGAATAATCCAGTAATAAGTATTTTTCTTATTGTATAGTATATATCATAACCACATGTGTTACCTGGTCTAGTGTGGTGAGAATAATAGGGGAGGGTCTAGGAAAAGTAAGCTTATTTGCTTATTCTTTTCCAAGATAGCAGAATAAGTCAACCTTGGAGAGAGAAAGAAGAGTTGAATGAGATCCGTCATGTGTGTTGATTTCTAGCTCTGCCTGCTTTGTGAGTTACAAGATGAGAAGTGCTTGCTTCACTATTAAAGGTTCTGCAAACAGGACTCCATGGCTCCCCCTGGCTCCGCTTGGAAAGTTATGGTAACAGAGAATCTGGTCCACTTCATTAGCCTGAACTATTTCTGTCTCCTCTATGCTTTAAATACAGGAGAGTAGGCACTGAATGTTTGGAGATTTTGAGTTGAGGGGCAGCTATGGCATAGTGTCAATAATATGACTTTTTATGAAATTAACAGTTGTGTGATACTTTTTTATAGATCTTTTCTATTTTATTTCAATGGCATATTTATGGAGAAGTAGCGACAGAAAGATCTTCCATACACTGGTTCATTCCCCAAATTGCTGCAATGTCCAGAGTTCAACCAAGCTGAAGCCAAGAGCTGGGGGCTTCTCCTGAGCATCCCATGCGGGTGTACGGGCCCAAGGACTTAACCATCCTCTTCTACTTTCCTAGGCCATAAGAAGGGAGCTAGATGGAAAGTGAAGCAGCAGGATTACAAACCAGTACCCATATGGGATTCTGGCATTGCAGGTAGAGTATTACTCTGTTGAGACTTTGTGCTGAACCCAATGCTATATAATTTCTAAACATTGCAGTTAGGTCTCTCAGGTTATCAGCTCACCTATGTTTTCATTGAAAAATAATGTATAATCAAACGGACTCATTTTATTAATATATTTTCCATGTGTTTTAATTCTGTTCGGACAACTATTTCCCACACTTTGATCTTCTTAATGCTAAATTATTCATTTGTGATTCCTTTTGCACACATATTTGAAAATCATTTTGTTGATTTTAAAAATGATGCTTTGTGGAAAGTACACAATACAGTATTAGCTTATCATTTTTAAAAAGTGGGTTTTTCTGGGCCTAGCACAGTAGCCTAGTGGCTAAAGTCTGCACCTTGTATGTGCCAGGATCCCATTTGGATGCTGGTTCTAATCCCCAGTGGCCTGGCTTCCCATCCAGCTCCTTTCCTGTGGACTGGGAAAGCAGTCAAGGACAACCCAAAGCCTTGAGACCCTGCAGCCACATGGGAGACCCAGAAAAGGCTCCTGGTTTCTGACTTTGGATAGGCTCAGCTCTGGCCGCTGCGGCTAATTGGGGAGTGAATCATTGGACAGAAGATCTTCCTCTCTGTCTCTCCTCCTCTGTATATCTATCTGACTTTCCAATAAAACAAAATGAATCCTTAAAGAAAAAAGTGTGGTTTTCTTTATGTCTTAGAAAGTGAGATATTTCCGTTTGCATCTTCATGGTGTTTTTGTTTTTTCTTCTCATAAGGGTTATGCAAGTGTGTGTGCATTTTTGTGGGTGTGTTTAAAAGTGTTCGATATACTGAAGAGCTTTGTTACTTTTACAAATAACCTCCTTCCCCTGATTATACTTTAGATCTCTTCAGTGTTTTGGTAAAGAGATAACATTGAATTTTCTAATAATCTCATATTTTGCATTCTTGTGAACTCCAATCAGTATTTTACATTTCTATCTTATGCATTCTATTTCTGGAATATCCAATTTTCACACATAGATTGCTTTTTAAAATTGCCCAACTCTGAAGGTGTTTCACTAGATAAGGCCCTTGTCTTGGATCTGAAGAAGGCTTGGCTCCTGCAGGTTTCCTAGGGAGAGAAGCAGAATATGGAAACTGTCAGCTGTTCTCTCTACTTCTCAATTGTATAAATATATATTTCTAAAAACACATTATTATTTATACTTTTACATACATTGTACATTAATATGGACATAGATTGTTGTGTAAGATTAGACTACATGGCAACTTACAACCATTTACAGCAATTTGATGATATATACATATATATAAACAAAATTGTAGTAGAAACGGATGAATTTTTCTCTAAGATAAATGTTAGCAAGTCAAATCATACTGTGAAGTTATGGAATTAAGATGAAGCTTTTGTTAAGAAATGGTCTAAAAATTGTTAATACTTTCATAATGTAAGTACTAATTTATTTATGCATTCTTCTTTATTGAAAAATATTTATTGCATATCTTCTGTGAGGAATACTTCCAACAAGTTTTGTAAGGTGGAATTAGAATATAACATGTTCAAGTAAAATAAATGAAATCCATGCATACTTCTACATCTCAGCCACTACATTAGGCAGTGGAGTCATCAGTGAATAAAACAAATATCTGTATAAACATGTAACTTGCATTTTCATAGTTTAATTGAAAAAAATAAAATATGCATTACACTTACAAATGAGAAGGGAATAAAATTGGAAAATTATGAACCAATATTTACAAGATTGATTTCTAAATGCTACATATGTAGATTCATCTATTTTAGACAAGGTAGTCAAGATGAAATTGCTCTGATAAAATGGTATGGATAATGGTTTAAAAGATTTAAAGCAAGTTTGTCATTGCAGTTAATTGAAGAAAAATGTTCTAGGTAAAATTCACACATAGTGCCATTACTCTAAGAGTGTACCTGTGGTGCAATTAGAAAACTAGGAGAAAACTCCAATGATTTCAGAGAAGCAAGCTTGAGTCAGATCTTCAAACTTTAATTTATAGGCTTTAAACCTAGTGCTAAAGGGCCAGCGTGGTAGCCAACTGGTTAGAATCCTGTCCTTACGTGCACTGGGATCCCATATGTCTGCAAGTCCTGATCCTGGCTATTACACTTCCCATCTAGCTCCCTGCATGTGGCCTGGGAAAGCAGCTGAGGATGGCCCAAAACGTTGAATCCCTGCACCCATGTGGGAGACCCGAAAGAAGCTTCTGGCTTCAGATCAGCTAAGCGCCGGCCATTGTGGCCACTTGAAGAATGAACAAGCAGATGGAAGATCTTTCTCTTTCCTTCTCGCTATAAATCTAATTGTCCAAGAAACATAAATAAATCTTTAAACTTAATGCTAAATCAGGTAGTTGTTGCAGTTTTAGTGTTCAGGAGTCACATAATCTGGTATTGAAAATACTCAATTTGTATTGTTGTTGCGAGAAGTATAGTAGATGTGAAAATGAGAATGAAAGCAGGGAAATTTGTGTCCTGCAGTAATCCATATGTGAAAAGATAATCTGTGAATAAAGACTGTTTTTAATGTTTACTAACCAAAAACAAAATCTTGATTATTGAATCAAAGAAAGAATATTTCCAGCAAAATAATTAAATGAACCTGGAAAGTATGTCTATGTTAAGATTTTGGCAGACTGGCAATATGTTAAAAATCATAAAAAGTACAGTGTAAAGTATAAGAAATTTAACTGTTATATTTATTTACATATTTACTAAATATTTACTTATATGGAACAATTACAGAGGGAAGAGGAGGGGAGAAAGAGATCAAGATCTTCCATCTGCTGGTTTACTCGCCTGAATTACTGTAACAACTAGGGCTAGACCGGGCTGAAGCCAGAAAACAGGAGTTTGATTTGCCTGCAGGAGCCCAAGATCCTGGGCCGTCCTTCCCTTCTTTCCCAGGCATATTAGCTTTGGCTGGAACAGAAAGGAAGTAGACAGTCTAGAAACCAGCACCTATCCAGGATGGTATACTTAATACCATCTCCCAGCCACAAAATTGACCCACTTTCATTTATTCATTTGAAACTCACAGTTATATAGAGAGATGGAGACATGGAACACACACACACACACACACACACACACACACACACACACACACACACACACACACACACACCCTAAGCTAAACTTCTGAAAATATCCACGAGATCCTACACGTTAAAGTGACTACAAAATTGAAAACATACTGTTATAGAACATTTCAAGCAGTTGACCTCTGCAGCATTCACTTTTCTGTTGCAGCAGAGAAATACACAGTCCAGTGAGAAAATAAATTACTGCTACAATTTTAACTATGCTTTGTATCATTATTCAGTCCGAGAACAATTTTTAATGCAGTACATCCAAATTGATTGGGTATTTATATACCAAAGTTGTATTTATTACACGTGTGTAACTTTATTTTATATAGTTGCAATTATGACCTAGATTGGTTATTCAGACCAAAGACATCTTAATGTGAACCCTTGCAGTTATACCTATCCTTATCTCAAGCCCTAAATTACACTGATTTTATCTCTATCATTGTAGTTTGTATTTTCAAAGAAATGACTTATAATTTGAATAGTATAGTTCAAAAGCTGTGTATGTATTTGGGTGCCTTTGTATGCACACGTTTGTCATGACATATATCCACTTAAATGATGCATAATATTTTATTTGACAGCTATTGTGTCAATTTAGTAACCCAATAATTTGTTCATTGCAAGTTGGTTTTGGTTTCAGGTCGAAATGACTCTGAGCTACATAGAATTAATAACTTTTTAATGTCTTTATCTCCATCATTCGCACTATAATTATTTCCAACTTGCCTGATAATAATGAGCAGAAATCTAGGTTTGATCTAGCATCACAACTGCAAGGCATTTTTCCTGATTATTTATCATATGCACCAAATTAACCAAGGAGACTTAAATTTCCTCTTACTATGAAATGAAAGCTGTATTTTCATTCTCACTTTTAAAAACTGAAGGTCTATACTGAAGCATGTGTCAATTTGTATTTCACTGTATTTGTATTTCATTGTGTGTCAATTTGTATACATGTATGCATGCATATATGTAAATATTTCTACCTCAAAGGAAAAAAAAAGAAACACTTGGTGAAAATGAAGTTTAATCCACTCTGCAGGCAACTGCCTATGTTGCCAGCTATCTAGGCACGTGTTAACACTGCTAAGAGGAAGACAGTCAAGGCTGGTGGGCATTCTGGGCTTGGGTAATGCCAAATTTATCTTAACTAAGCCAAAATAGTTGTTTATTCTGTTTTTTTAGTTATGTGGGGAAGGCATAAATGCTGGGCTGCAACATGCCACCACCAGCCCCAGGACTGGGAGCTGCAGATTGCCCAGAGCAGAGGATCTGGAGACATATTAGAATGGGAGAGGCTGAGGGCATACTGAACCTAATTCTGCACTAGCTCACGCATCTAAGAGCCGAATCTGGGGCCTGCTGTTATAGGCGAGTGGTTAAATCCTCACCTTGCATGCCCACAATCCCATGTGAATGTCGGTTCTTATCTTGGCTGCTCCACTTCCCAGCCAGCTCCCTGCTTGTAGCCTGAGAAAACAGAAGAGATTCCTATTCACTGATTCATTGCCTGAATGCCATAGACAACTGGGGCTGAACTCAGAGTCTGAAGTTCAATCCACACCTTCTGTGTGGATGTCAGAGGCCCAATATCTTTAAAACTCAATGTTGTTTTGCTTGTTTCTTCTGCAAGCTGCTATCCACTTGTCCCAACAGCATTTGTTGAATAGACCAGGCTTTTTAACTGTTAATATTAAAATGAAAATAGACACGAGATAGCTGAATAGTACCCTATACCCATTTTAAGGTGTATAGCAACCGGTTCTGTGTATAAACTAAAATTGAAATGTCAATGAAGTAGTCACAGGATATGGTTAAGAACTTGCATTTTGTAAAACATATTTGTTAGTTAATACCGTGTCAATTAATTCCATATTCATGGCAGGGGATCAAGGATTTGGGCCATTTCTGCTGCTTTTCTAGGCCATGATCAGGAAGCTGGATCAGAAATGAAGCAGTTGGAAGAACACATACAAGCACTCATATGGGATGCCAGTGTTGTAGGTAATGGCTTTACCTGTTAAACCCAAACCAATTCTTGAAATTATTAATGTTAATGATGAAAATGATCAAATCTTTACTTAACCTGAAGAAAGAAAAACTAGAGGATCAATACTGGTATTTAAAAAGCAGTGAGAGCCCGGTACGCTAGCATAGCGGTTAAAGTCCTCACCTTGAACGTGCCAGTATTCCATATGGGTGCCAGTTCTAATCCCGGTGGCCTTGCTTCCCATCCAGCTCCCTGCTTGAGGCCTGGGAAAGCAGTCAAGGACAGCCCAAAGCCTTGGGACCTTGCACCTGTGTGAGAGACCTGGAGGAAGTTCCTGGCTTCGGATTGGTTCAGCTGCAGCCTTGAGGCCAACTGGGGAGTGAACCATCAGACAGAAGATCTTCCTCTCTGTCTCTCCTCCTCTCTGTATATTTTCCTTTCCAATAAATATAAATAAATCTTAAAAAAGAAGTAACAATATTTATAATATCTGGAGCTTTTCACAGTGAAGGCAGGCATGAAAAAACTTATAATAGGTTTAACTTTCAAATGACTTAGTACTTCCATTTTTGTGCATTGAGAAAACTATTACACCCAAAATAAAATATGAATTTTTAAATTTAAAATTATTTCTAAACTATTGCATATAACTAAACAATCTGGGGTTATTGAAACATTTAGTCAGAATTTACAGTGTTAGGTATTAAAGAGTCATAAAAGTTATTACTTGAGTGCCAATTAACACATTTGATTGACAGTAGAACATGCATATGTTCTTTGAATTACATTAAGTGTGAGCAAAATGTGTGTAATATAAATAAACAAATTAGTGATATTGCTTTATTTATTCTCTAGTATTTTTGTCATAACTAAAGGCACCCTTGTTACTGCAACTGAGAGTTTAATGTAATGCTCATCTGAAAATATATTTTTTAAAATATTTATTTATTTTATTGGAAAGGCAGACTTAGAGAAGGAGAGACAAAGAGAAAGATCTTCCATCTGCTGGTTCACTCCCGAAATGGCTGCAATGACAGGGGATGACCTGATCTGAAGCTAGGATACAGCTGCTTCTTCCCCATCTCCCACATGGATTTAGGGTCACGAAGCTGTGGGGCATCCTCCACTGCTTGCCCAGACCACAGGCAGGGAGTTGCGTGTGAAATGGAGCTGCTGGGACATGAAACAGAGCCCACATGTGATATTGCTGCATGTAAGGCAATGCTTTAGCCACTTATCCATTGTGCTGGGCTCTGGAAATTTACTTTTGATAAATCAATGTGGATAATTGGTTCCAGTGTTGTGGTAGAGTGGGTTAAGCTTCAGCTTGCAACATTAACATCTGATATCAGAGCACCAGTTAATCTCAACTACTCTGATCCTAACTTAGAGCCCTGATAATATACCTAGGGAAGCAGTAGAGGATGACCCAAATGATTTAGTGTTGTTAACTCTGTGGGAAAACTAAATGATTTCCAAGCTCCTAACTTCTGGCGTACCAGCCCAGAACATGGTGGCATTTGGGACGCCTATCAGCACAGAGATCTCTGCCTCTGTCTTTCTTGCTCATCCTCCTCTTCTCTGTACCCCTCCGATTCACACCTAAACCTTTCAAAAAGTGTACAAAATATGAAGGAAAAGGAAAAGTGAGTAACATTGACATTCAAGTTTATAAATAGTCCCTAAAGATAAAATAAGGCAAAAAAAATTAAAGAAATGTGTCAAAATAAATAATGTGCATACCATTGTATCTCTGAGTCATGGATAAAAGCTGAAGTGAAATAAACTATGATGACTATAAAATGAGAAATATAAAACAGGTATGAGTTTTCAAAATGTCAGACATTTCCATATTGATGATGAACTTAGTATAGCTTGTATGTTTTACATAAAAGCTCACCAGAAAATATCAAAATGTGAAATATTTCTTAGGTACTGCGAACATGGCTCACATTGTCCTAGGACGCCCTCAGAACCTTGGAGCACAAATAGCAGAAAAGATTTGGTGCCTCTGAGCACTGAGTGGGCTGAAGAATTCCTTGTCTAAGGCTGTACCCCCTCCTGGAGTGACAAATGTTCCTGACTGTCAGGGAGGCACAGACAGTGTGAACCACTTCCTCTCCCAGTCATAGCATTCTGATTCACCATTGCACCTGCCTTTCCCTTGCAAAACTGTTTGAAATCATTTGCATGAGAATAACTTCTACTGCTGCCTGAGGTACTTTTTGCTTCACCAGTTTCCCCACGTGAAAAGTAGCCTTAACTCATGAGCCATATCATCCAATCAATATAATTTTATTGCATATTGTTTCATTTTAAAAAGGGGTATTTGAAATGGTACACTTCTAAGATTATATTTGGCCTATTTTCCTAGGCTTAGCATCAAGTTTTATTTATTTTAGATGATTTTCAACAAGAGTGTATGGAGCTAGAAAGGAATTTGGAAGACTGTTATAGAACCTGTGTTATGTGTGTTGCCTTTGTAGGAACAGATAGGCCAATATCCTGATGACAGCAATCACATGAGCCAGAACTCAGCAAAGGCATGGTTTGTTTTCAAACTGCGTTCAAATGAAAGAATTAGATATGCACTGTGAAAATAAGTGTAAAATTCAGACACTACCCTGTTTTTCACACTTTCCCTAAAAGAGCCCTTAGGGTCTTGTATTTTACACACTATTTTGAAATCTGCCTATGATCACAGAATTTTGTGATGTGCTGGCATGCTTATAAAATTCAACTTTTAAAAGTGTAATTAACAAGTGCTAATTAACATGTGAAAAGAGAAAGTGGTCCATAGAGGTGCTAAGTAAAGCAAGAACTATCAATAGTTGAGATTTAAGTGGAGGAAGAAATTGCCTTCAACAGAATGGGTAAAATCAGATGGGAGGATAATGGCTGAAAAAGATGAACTAGTTGAGTATTCTGAGAAAAGTGAAGAAAGAAATGTTAGTGATTCAGCCTATTCATGACTTAATTTTCTTGCCGTCACTTAAAGCCGGTGTCTTAACATGTCGTTTATTTCATCAGACTGAGTCTTACTTCTTTTTTTTTTTAACCTCAGAGTTGAATTTGATCAGAATGAAATTCAACACAGCTAGTACTTTCAGTTTTAAATAGTTCATGATAATAGGCTATAACATATACAACTTATTTTCAGTCTTATTTCTTGTTTTAAATTACAAACATTTCAATATAAATGTATAGAGTATGAGAAAGATGCTGACAACAAGGCATTTATGATTGTAAAACTAATAAACCTTAAGAAGCGATTTTCTTCTAGGAGTTGACACCTCAACAATTTAATTAAAAAGTTCTCTGTGTCCCATATGTGCCCCATAAGGAGAAAGTCCTATAATTGGCTATCTAGGTTATAAGCTACAGGAAACAATTCTTGATTCCTTATAGGAACAAAGCCAAAATAAACAGCAGGAATATGTCATTGAGAACATCAATGAAGCCATGCTTTAGTGAAAGAAAGCAACAGAGGCTTCAGATGGCAAAGGAAAGCAGATGGCCCCCAAAGTCTTTTGGAATAGATTCTTTTGTACTCAAGCCATTGCTGATGATGGAAAGCGAATACCCCGGGAGCAAATTAACCGGTGCATATGCATGTGGATGTTAATTTCCTAAGGTGAGAATCAAATTCACAAAGCTAACGTGTAATCAGAGCTGTGGTTTCTAACTACCGCGCTATGCTCTATTGTTTGTAAATAATTTGACATACTAAATTCCTAGTGAAATGTTAATGCTTATTAAAAGTTACAAAATGAACAAAATAGAATTGACTCATATTCACTTTTCTCTAGATAGGAAATCAGGGAATCTGTCAAAACATAAAATAAAAAATAAATATGTATCTTCTTAGTTGATTACATAATATAGTTAGACATACTGTATTTCAGAAGCGACACAATACATTTTTATAGATTCATTGATTTTTATTTTGGAAAGTAAGATATACTGAGAGGAAGAGACAGAGAGAGAGGGGCATCTTCCATCTGCTGTTTCACTCCCCAAGTCACTTCAGTGGCTGGAGCTGCACCACTCTGAAGCCAGGAGCCTGGTGTCTCTTCCGGGTCTCCTGTTTGGGTGCAAGGTCCCAAGGCTTTGGGCTATCCTTGACTGCTTTCCCAGGCCACAAACAGTAAGGTGCATGGGAAGTGGGGCTGCAGGATTAGAGCTGGCACCCTTACGGGATTCTGGCACATGTAAGGCAAGGACTTTATCCACACAATGTTTTTTCTGGTTAAATTCTTCACTAAATCATAGGTCATATAGTAGTATTGTTTTCTTTAAGAAGGTTCTTGGTTTTCTTTTTCATTTCTTCAGCCACACATTAGTCATTCAGTAGCGTGTTATTTAACTTCATGACATTTTTAATTCTTTTTTTCCTCATGTTGTTGATTTTGTTTTGTGGCTTTTCATTTAAGGGGATGTGTAGTAACTGTGTAATGGAGACTATCATATCGAGATGTGAGGGTACAATGCAGTATGTATCTCTACTTCCACATCAAAGATGGAGTCCCAATGAAACTGTTAAATTTATCTTGACAATAGATTACTGGACTCTTTGCCATTGTCCGTGCCCACAATGATGGACATATGACTGTTTATGAAGAACTATACCATTGTAATAAAATCAGAGAACTCAGGAGGGGATTTGCAGAGGGGGAAAATGGAAATCCCAGAGCCTATGGAACTGCATCATAAATTTATGAAAATAATAAAAAAAATAAAACTAGTTGAACACAAAATTTCTATCTTTTTTTAAAAAAGATTTATTTATTTATTGGAAAGTCAGATACACAGAGAGGAGGAGAGACAGAGAGGAAGATCTTCCATCCAATGTTTCACTCCGCAAGTGAGCGCAAGTGCCGATGCTGTGCCGATCCGAAGCCAGGATCCAGGAACTTCTTCCAGGTCTCCCACGTGGGTGCAGGGCCCCAAGGCTTTGGGCCGTCCTCGACTGCTCTCCCAACCCACAAGCAGAAAGCTGGATGGGAAGTGGAGCTTCCAGGATTAGAACCGGTGCGCACAGGGGATTCTAGTTCATTCAAGGCAAGGGGGCTTTAGCTGCTAGGCCATTGTGCCAGGCCCAGTTTCTCATTTTGTAAGCAGGCTAATGCTTAGTCTGTGTAAGTGCGACTTTGAAATTTATTTTGGGACCTGTAGCATCCATTCAGGAAGAACTATGTTCTGCTTTTTCTTTGCCTTCTGATACTGTGACTTACTGTTTCCCCCTGGCTTTCTCCACTTTCTTATAAGTTACACTTTTCCAACACTGGAAGCCCGATATCTTGTCTTGCCATTAATCACTGTGAAGTTAACACTTAACACAGTTCTTGGTATTATCTTGAGTTTAACTCTGTCTACACAGCCATGAATCAAAGTCACACAAAGAATAGTACCGTCCAAATCCACATTTTGTTTGACTGTTTTCTCTTTCTTTTGATTTCATTCCAAAACTTTCAGGCTTAAAATTACTTTCAGTTCTGACAATTTTCTATTTTTTATAATGCATTTTAAAAAATGTGTAGTGAAATTTATGTACTGAAAAGTATTACCTAGACCTACTGTTAACAATTATTTTACCAAAGAAAATGATGTCTCAACTCAAATTTTGTTGCAGTATAGGGTAACTATATACAATGATAATGCATTTTGCCCTTTGAAGAAGCTATTTGAGTATTTCCACCATATAGAAACATCAAATATTTGAGAGGACTGAAATGTTCACCTTGATTTGCTCATTTAATGGTGTGTACATGTATAAAAATAACACTTGGTTTAATCACAACTTTCATTTCACCCATGGGAAGGAAACAGTAAAAATAAATAATTACAAATATTTATATGGCATATGGAGAGAAGAAATCAGGTTTACAGTTACAGAAGAGCAGAATGCAGGAAAAAATAATATTATAAGCTTGGAAAACCTCTCAGAACGGTCGTCTTTGAAAAAATGACGTTCAGTTCTCCAAGCAAGAACTTTAATCATTTCATAAAGGACTTTTCATTTGACCTTGCTAGGTTATTTGATAATTCTCAGAAGGTTTTAGGGATTATTACTTTTAAATAAACTTACAAAGAATTTCCAATTGCATTTTAGTGCCTCCTTTATGAAAGTAAAAGAATGGATTACATGTGGAGTTCTAGTTTACGGTTATGTTTTTAGGGTGTGTTTGTGCACTATGCATTATTTTCTAGATGCCCATGTAAGTAACGCTGATGGGAAAGTTACTGTGCTCCTTATTTTTCTTTGTGATTATGGCAATATAATGTGGGTTTTTTTTTCATATTTGTAAACCAGATCAGAATTTACTTAATTTTAATCTGGAATTGTATGAGCACAAAAAGCAGTCGAAAATTCAAATGGCCTTACATGTATTTTCACAAATCTTGGAAAACTTTTTGGTTTTGTAGCTCATGAGATCAATAATTTCTATATGAGGACCCTTAAAGTTTCTGTTTTCCACAATCACTTTAAAAACTTGAAAATCTTTATTTATGGACATTATGGTGTAGAACAATTCTTACAATTTAGCATGAAAATATGACAAAGTAAAAGGCTTCTATAAAATATACCTTCTGAAATTGATTATAAAATATAATTATTTAAATGCTAATAGGAACTAGTATCAATGAATAAGTCTTGTAAAAACTAAATACTATGCTAAATGCATATTAAAATTATGATATTTTATTTGGTTATGTAGCTAGAAGTGTGCCAGTTGGATCATGTAGATTTAATTTTGGGTTTTAGAAGAGTCTCCATGCTTTCTCTGTGATGGCTGTAATTATTTGTATTCTCACCAACATTTTTCTACAGTATCTCCTTCATACTTTATTTGGTCTTTTTAAATTATAAAAATGCTAAGTGGAGTTAAGGAATTTCACACTGTAGCCTTTATTCATACTTACCTTATACCTAATAATGTTGAGCATTTTTTTTAAATATACTTGCTGTTTGTTAGTATTTCTTCTGAAAAAGTAATTTAAATAGTTTATTCATTTCTTAGCTAGTTTGTCTTTTTTTGTTCTAGTTGGGTTTTTGAATTTCATAAGTTTCATAAGTATTACAATGAGAGGAATTTTCCTTTCGTGAGATTTAGAAAGGTTGTAAGAAACTGAATACAAATGAAGATCATTATGCTTAGTGAAGTAATCCAGACCCTCAGAAGTCCATTGTCACATATTTGGTGACTTGTGGTCATTGGTAGAGAATATTTAAAAATTACTATATATGAATAAAATTGGTATTTTTGAAGGAATTATTATTTATGGACTGTATCTTTAATTTTGATGAATAGTGGCCTTTTTGAATTCTAAATGTTGAACTATTTATTTAGTGGTACATTAAACCTTTGCGTATAAAGTTAAAATGCTGTCTTAAATATTAAACAAGGTTAAGAAAAAGAAGAGAAAGTTTGTGAACTGCATTAAATCTGTTCTCTCTTCATTAAAAAAATTAGGAAAATGTTGAATTAAGTAAAAATTCAAAAGGTTAGTTTACAATGGAAAGCTTACAAGTTTGTTGCATTGTAAATTCCCAGCAGGGTTGAAGGAGATACAGCATTGATTCCAACAAATATCTTAATGCTGTTTCACATTAAGTTCTTTACTCCAAAACACCTTATAGATTAGAATAGCTCCTTAAAAATTCTTACAATCTGTGGCTTCCAACTTATTCTAAATTAGTATAAAATTCTCTCTTTAGTTCACTGGTATTTATGATTACTTTTATTCTTTTTCACACGTTGAATGATTTACATTTTTGAAAGCATATGTGTTGAAATAACCTTCATAGTGTTGTGGGTTGTGCTTGTCTGCTTGACCTGTTCTTATTTACCATCACTCTCAAGCTTTGCCTTTGGACTTCTCTGGCTTGTAAAAGTTCTTCATGCATTAGTTACTTTCTCGGCTGTACAGAGATAGCTTCGTCACAATGCTTCTACTTTTGGATTAAAGTCCAATGTTTATGGATTTTTATGGAATTCAATAAAATTCTAATTCATGAATGAGAAATGGATATTTTTGTGGTTGAAATTGTCAGTAAACAGAGTTGTTGTGTTAGGACTGCTTTAGCTAGCTATGTCCACATCTCATATCTGATTACTACTGTTCCACTCCAGCAACCCCTTTTATTTTGAAGGAATTGTTATATTTTTATTATTATACATGACACAATTTTGTACATATAGGGCTTACCTATCCCCTCTCCCCTTTTCCTGTATAATTTTACAACAGTACAATCTTTTAATAAATTATAACTTTAACATTCTGTTTTTTAGCAAATCTTTTATAAAATTTTCAAGGTATATTCAACTGTTTCAGTGGGAGTCCTCCTTTTTATTTAGGAGTAAAGATGCATGCTATGGCATAGCTACATTTCACATTATGCTGTTCTCCTTGATACACTTCATCTATGAAAATGTATGTATATACATGTTTACCTACATATCTATTTGTTTTGCAATTTTCATGAATGTTGCCTTATATAAATTAGAACACTTGATATTTGTCCTTTGGGATTTGGGTCACCTCTCTGAACCAGCTCCCGTCTAACTCATCTGGGAATGCCCATAGGATGACTCAAGCACTTGAATTCCTGCCATCATGTGTGAGATCCAGATGGATTTCCTGGCTCCTGATTTAGACAGAATAGCCATCAAGAATGTTGTAATCATTTAGAAAATGTTTCAGCAGATGGAAGATATCCTGCTCTCCCCATCTTTGTCGCTCTTTCTCTTTGTGTCACTCCACCTCCCGAATGAACAAATGTTTAAAAATAGCAATAGGTATGTTGGAAGATCCTCACCCCAGAAAATGGAAAAAAAAAATTACCACACTGTATGTTTAAAATTGGACACAAAGTTGAAATTGATGGGAAATATAAGGACTAAGACTTGCTTTGGAAAATATTTATATAAAGAAGACATTGAATCCAATAATCTAATGAAGAAAAACATAGGAAAAATCCTTCACATTTGAGAAATTATATACACTAAGCTATATATATACAAATAAAGTTATTGAAGGTGCATAACTAAAATGTTGCCTTGCACCTTGGAAAATGTTACACTGCTGGGAGAAATGGGAATCTGTAGCTGGTGGGCATTCTGGGCCTAGTTAATGCCAAATATATGTTAACTATACCACCATGCCAGGACAGTTGCTCATTCTTTTAACTTTTATTTCTTCTTATTTTTTAAATTAAGATATGTTGGTGGGCAGGGAATGCCAGGTTGGGACATGCCACCCCAACCATTACAGGTGGAAACTGTAGATTGCCTGGCAAAGGAGTTCTGGGGATGTATTTGAGTGGGAATAGCTGACATCATATTTCACAAGGGAGGTATGAATTCTGGGGGCTTTTACAACTGGAACACTGCACTTGCAGGTAGACAAGGGAGCTGAGATGAAGTGGTTTAGAGGGGAGAGGCTGGAGGGCATGTCTGAATCAGACCATGAAACCTGCCCACACTGAGACTTGAGCTAGGCTAAATATGTTCACCCTCTGCCCACTGGTACATGAAAAATATGAGGCTAGGGAGCATGCTAGGCTGCCATACTCTCCTATGAGTGTCACAATAGGGGCTTGGTCATGTTGGGTTGGGCCATAATAGCCTTGAACCAGAACATGCCCTGGGGGCAGAATCTATAAGGGAATTACAGGCTTGCCTCTGTGGGACTGCAGCACTTGTTGGTTTGCACAGTTAGCTTGGGGTGATGATAGACTGGACCACACAACTCACAAAACAAGAATCCACCTGACACTCATGGGAGCCAGGGCTGGGAGGGTCAAGGCTGGGCCAGGCTGCAACACCTGCTGGCACAAGCAAAGGTCAAAACTGAGGGCAGATGATGCCACACAGAGCCCTTCACTCTGCAACAAGAATGGGAGCTGACTTGGTAGGGGAAGCTGAGAAACTCCCCTATTAAGCAGCATTTCCTGCTGGATAGCATGAGAGTGGGGACTGCAGCGCTCCTCAGCATTTTGTGAGGGTCAGGTCTGAGGACAGGCTTGGCTGGGCCAGGATTCAGCACCCTCTGGTGCACATGAGAGCCAGGATATGATGTGGACCATTCCCAGATGGGCTAGGCTCTAACACTTGCCAGCAAGAGATGAGGCTGCAGGTGGGCCCTGTCAGGTTGGGGCAGAGCACCTGCAGCATGCGCAAACCCCAGGGTTGAGAAGAATGGGCCTAGTAGGGGAACACACTGGTAGCTCCCCTGTTGGGCTGCAGCACCCATTGGTGAGTGCGAGAGTCTGGACTATGGGTAGAGCAGCCTAGGCAAGGGTGCAGCACACATAAGCATGCGTGTGGGTTGGTTCTAGGGATAGGCAAACTGGACTAAGCTTCAGCACCCACTGGTGTTCAGTGGAGACACAGTGGGTGTTCAACAGGCCAGGCTAGGCTGCCATAACAAAGTGGCATCACCCACTGAGTGACATGCAATAGACTTGTTTTGTCGTATGTCTGAAGACTAGAAGTTTGAGATCCAAGTGTGCCTTGGATTCTGAGGCCTTTTTCCCTGGCATAAACTGTCACTTTACTGAACTTAGCATGATCTTTCCTCTGTGCATCACTTTGGCTTAATCTCTGCTTCTTGCCCACCTTTGTGGCCTCGTAGAACTTAATTCATGCTTAAAGTTGGTTTCTGCAGATATACTTATTTTTTGATGCTGGATGTTAGGGTTGCAATATATAAGTTTTGAGCAGTGGCATAATTCATATTACCACAAGTGTAGAAATAGGTTAATTGAGATTTCTTTATGCAATTATATGATATGTTTTGTATAATTATAGATACACATGCAATTGTGTGACACCATGAAGCAAAATTGCATATACTTTTAACTTGTTTACCAACAAAATCAGCCATCTAGTTTCTATCTTTACACTTTGTAATTAGTTTTACAGGACTGGATGATAAAAAATAGTTTTCTCTGATTTTTTTCCCATAATTTTCAGCTTACGACAAGGACAGTGTGGATCCAGATATAACACAAAACTCCAGCAGTAAAAAATAAAAATAGTACTTGGCAAATATCAAACAGTAAAATGTGAGCTATCATAAAATTTGCTTACAGAAAGGTCATTAATTATTTTTAAAAATATATTTTTATTTTAAAAGCCAATGTTACAAACAGAAATAGAGAAAGAGTCTTCGATTCCCTGGTTTACTCCACAAAGCACTGCAGTGGCCAAAGCTGAACTCACTACAAGCTAAGAGTCAGGAGGTTTTCTAAGTCTACCACATTATTCCAAAGACTTGGACCCTCTTCCACTACTTCCCTAATCCATCAACAGAAAGTTGAATCAGACATGGAGCAACTGAGACATTAGTGGGTGTTCAAATGGGGTACCAGTGCCACAGGGCAAAGATTGTGCCGACCCATGTCTTTTATTCTTAAAAGACGTTGTTCTCAAACAGGATTCAGATTCCATTATTACTTTCGTACATTATTACAACCGAGTAATACTAATTCACATGGGTAACTTTTTGAAAAGATTAATAAGTTTTGTTTTGTTTTACAACTCCTTAGCCAGTTAATAAAACATAATTGATATGAGAATTTATCTTTGGATTTTTACTTGAAGCTGGTAACAATATATTTTAGCTCAAAATCCAATGTCTTTACGTTAATATCTCATAAGTGATAAATGATACATCTTTAAGTTTGAGATAGTTTTAAATGTTCATTGAAATTCTATAATTTGTGAAAATGCCTAGTGATATGTGCTTTTTCATGTTTTTATATCTTCCCTTCCATCTGTAAAATACCGGCAGTATTCTACCTGACAGTGTTAGTGCTTCCCACCATCTCGGAATAATACTTCATGTCCTCAGCAGGGCCCTCAGAGCTTATCCAAGCTTAGTTCTCAAGGACTCTCAGCATCCCCGGGCAGCCTTTGCCCTTCCACATTGCTCTCTTGCCACTGGGCCCTTTTTAATTTTCACTGAAGTGCTGTGCTCTCAAAAATTTCAGGTTTGTAGAAGAAGATCATGAGAGCAACTACATTTTAATGAAAATCTGATGCTCAAACAGAGCTATGGCTGAGGCAATAGGAATAGGGGTCTTTGTCATTATCTGAACTACTAAAGCCACTGGAAGTGTGTTTCATATCTCAGGTCTCATTGTCAGGTGTAATCAAAATATGCCATTTAATTTTTCCTCTGGGCCAAAAGAAAGATTAAAAGTAAATGAACTAAACTGAAGAAATAAATCCAATTCATCAAAAATAGGCAATTGGTGTGCATTCAAATTTTAATGCTGTTGTAAAGATCCCTTATATATTACTTATTGTTTAAAAATAACAAATTCTTAAATTTAATAATAATAAAGCTTTCATCTAATTAAGCATTCATCTTATTAGCCACTCCAGAAATGTTTTTATTTTCTTGCATTCGTAAAATGGAGTTAATTTGTCCTGTGGGTCCCTATGAGTTTGTAGTCTAACCCAATTTTTTAGATGTTTTCATTCTAAACCTAAGTGTTTATTATTTTCTTCTGCAATATAATGAATTTAGAGATGATTTAATTCTTTGTACAGTTTCTCCAAAATTATGCCGTCTTATAATTGTACAATTCTAGCACCACATAAATGCACACACATTCACACTCATACACACACACACACACACACACACACACACACACACACAGATTCACAGATGAAGAGATGATGGAAGAGAAATCTGTAATCTTGCTGAATCAGTTCTCTGAATATTGAAATTTGGTGGATAAGGTGGAATCTGTTGTGTTTTCTTTTATTCTGCAAATTTCAGATAAACAGAACCTTTAGAATAATTGATAGTTGTCATAACATTGATCATTAACCTTTGAAATATTGTTATTTGAAACATCATCTTCACTTGGATTCCAGAACACTGCATGCTAGCAACCTACATTTTGTCCTCGAGTAATTCTTTCTCATCTTCTCAAATTATTTATATTGAAAACAAGAAAGCAGCGCACATGTTTGGTAATTTATCTCTTTTCTGTTTTCATTGCCTGTATAATCTTACTCAATTTTATACATTGAGAAAGAACTCATAATTTGTAAATGCCCAAATGCTTTTTCCTCTAGGAATGTTTTCTTATAGATTTCAACCTTTTATATATCTCTCTCCATTCACTGTGTTTCCTTGAACATCTATCAGTAATTTAAATTCAACTTTCTCTCAGATATCACTTGATGTATTTCACTCAACATCTGACTAATTATCAGCTAACCAAAGGCAAAAGGAAACAAAATAAAGGGAAAATGCATTTTTTCCCTATGATTTTTTTTCAATTAAACTGAATTCCTCAGGGAATATTGTTATACCAACCAACAAAATATAATTAAAATCTTAACATTTCTATTGCTTCCTGTTGCTGCCATCTCAATGCTATCATCTTTTCCTGAATGTTGGCATATTCATTTAAGTAATTGTTCTTTCTCTTTTTCTCCAAGAATGGTGAAAAAACTAAGTGTGAATCAAAATGTATCAGTTTGCTATATCCCCATCTCCTAGAAGCTTCCTGTATCATTAAGAAGAGGATCCCTTGAATAACCTACAAAAGAGAATGCATTTGGCCTGGCAGTTAAGATGCCTGCTTCCCATATCAGACTATCTCGTTTTCCAGGCCTGGTTCTGCTCCAAAGGGCAGATTCCTGCTAATATGAATCCTCAGAAGCAGCAGGTGATTTTTCTAGTAATTGGATCTCTAGCACTTGTGTGGTGGCTCTAGATTGAATTTTTGGCCCCCTAACATGTTGTGGACATTTGTCAGATGAAGCAGTGGATGGGGCCACTTTACTTCTCAGTGTGTCTCCTAGCTTACAGATTCAGTGTGCTAGAAGGACACAGGATGCCAGACATTCTTCACTCTCAAACATCGTTTCCCCTCTCTGTGCTCCTCTCTCTCATCCTGAATCAGATTGATGTATTTATTTTTGTGTTCTGCCACTAGAATGAAAGATTAAAGAGTTGATAAATTTTTACCGATTTTGTTCATTTTTTTAATTTATAGTTGCTTCAAATAAAAATAATTGGACATCAGTTGTTAACTCTTGAATAAAAATCCATTCATAAAAGTGCTGATAAATATTGTCTTATACAAACCTTGATCCCCACTCTGAAAATACTCTAAGATTCATCTAATATTCCCTTTCCTAATTTAAATAATGATTATTAATTAGTTTTATAAAGTAAAAAAATGATTAACCTGATCTAGAGTAGGCCATCATTATTGGATATGATTTCCCGATTTCCAGAAGGAATCCAGCTAGAGAGTTACCTTTTTATATTTCAAAATACTTTTACAGGCGTTTAAAAAATCACACCAGTTATAGTTGTTCAAAAAATGTCCAGTATAAATCTTTGAAATATTTACATGTGTATTTTAAAATCAGGGAATGTTGAAATGTTTAAATTTACTCATAAGTTAAATTTAAAATAGATATTGTTACTGAAATTTCTCAAATTCCAAATTATCCTTTTACTTCCTGCTTCCTTTCCTTTCCAGAAATATCACTTGCAGATCACTGTAGATATCACTTAATATTTACCTTTAGAGCAGTTTGTATTCACAAACATAATTGAAGCAATTTTTTCTCAACACATGAAGTTGAAAACTGGTATTTTGTCATCATGTATAAAGAGTACATGTTTAAGAAAGACATTTTGTATACTCTTTTCAAAAGTCAAAGAATTGAAAGTGGTAGAGTGATTAAATAAAATTAAAATGAACATCAGATATGATACAATGTGTTATATTATTGATGAGTTATATGAGTAAAGAGCCAAGAGACAGAGCAACTCAAGACTGGATGGTGAAACAAAAAGTCTATGAAAAGGAAGGCCCCATCCACACTTTACATGCCTTTCTGCTGACAAAATAATGATAAAAATATTGTAAAGTATTTGTTCACTCTGTTCTGCATTAAGGTAATTGTTAGTGATCCAATATACTGAGTGATTATAAAATGAAGTTGAATCGGAAGCAATGGTAATAAAATTTCATTTTGATAAATGACTGTGAGCAGCCAGAAAAAGTTAAAGCAGCAGAAAGAAAAGTAGAAGAGTGTGAGGGCTACTGTTCTGATGCAAGATCTGGAGGTGGACTTGGCTCTGACGCAAGGGTTAACCATCCGTAGCTTTGTCAGTTCCAACAAATGATTCATTTTCCCAATTCTCAATTTCATCATCTATGATGGAAATAATATCTGAATCAGTGATTATGAGGATTAAAGCAGTTATCCATGTAAAGCTATTAGAATTCTACTTTGCATAGTAAATATAAAATGAATATTAATGTTTTCATTATATTGAACAACAATGCCCTTTCCCTCTCTCGAGTATTCTTAAGTTATTCTGAAAGACATTTTCAGATTATTTTAATACATTTTCTTTAAACTCATCCCAAATAAAAATGAGTACTTACCCTAGTATTTGTCAGCAGAAGGTATAAATTATTCTTTTTATATTTCTTCATTGTCTAGTCATATGCCTGGATTAAATTCTTATTGGGTAAATTTAAGCATTATTAATCCTGAAAAGAACTGCTATATGGTGATACGGGGAAAATCAGTCGGGGGCGGGAATTTGGTGAGGGGTAGGAAAATTCCAGATCCTAAGGAATTGTACCATAAAATTCAAAAATAAAGAGTATATTAAAACAAAGATTTTAATATATTTTTTTATTTTTTAATTTAAATATTTTTTTCTTAAAAAAAAAAGATGTGAATTTGGGACCCGCAAAGTGAGTGTCCAAAAAATGTGTCTGTTATTGCTTGCTAGAGATGTGTGCCTATGGTGGAGTTACTGGGTTTCAATGGTATATAAAGATGTCAGTATTTAATTACTCTTTGGCTATAAACACTGCAATTTCTATGGCTGGTGTAAAATTCTTGTGTGGCCCTGCCACACCATTTTTTTATTACCTTGTTTGAAGAATGTCATAGAAATTTGTGACTTTAGTATGTCAAATCAATTTGGAAAACACTCCCTTTAAAATATTTATTTATTTTTTTGGAAAGGCAAATCAGATTTATGGAGAGAAGAAAAAACAGAGAGAAAGATCGTGTATCTGATGATTCACTCTCCAAACTGCTGCAACAGCTGAAGCCGCGCCTTGTGAAGCCGGCAGACAGGAGTTTCTTCCGGGTCTCCCACCTGAGTACTGACCATGTGGCAAAATAGGTTAAACACTGCCTGTAATGCTGGCATCCTGTATCATCGCTTATTCAAGTCTTCTCTGCTCCACCTCCAGCCTCGCTGCCTTCTAACATTCCTAGGAAACCTAGGAAATATAGTCCCTTCATTCATGTGGGAGGTTCCAAGGAGGCTCCTGACTCCTGGCTGCAGCCTGGCCCAAGCCCAAACCCTCCCCCTCTGTTCCTGTAACTCTGAAACTCTTTCGAATACGTAAAAGTAAATAATGATCATTTTTTAAAAAAATGTCATCAGAGCTTGGGTCTCTAATTCCTTGTCTGTGTAATTCTGGCTTCTTAATAACTAAAAGTGGCCCTGCAGTCACTTACACAGTTTAGAGGCTTCCTGAGTTTTGCAGCATTTTGTTAACTTCTGATCTCTAGGGTTAATATGCCATTTCAGCAGTGGGTTGTTCATTGATTTAGTCTTCTGTTGTTATTTTACTGGGATGTTCTTCGTATTTGCCTTTCAATTTGGTGGGTGCTCCTCCTCTTCTTTGTCAAGGGAACATCTGTTGACATATTAAGGAATGTTAATTAAATTCACAGGAGAACTCTCACAGGAAACTCTACGGGCTAGAAGAGAATGGAGCGACATATTCCAGATTGTAAAAGCAAATATTTGTCACCTCCAAATAACATATACAGCAAAGCTTTGCTTTGTCTTTGAAAATGACAAAGCCAGGAGCTTCTTCCAGGTCTCTCTCGTGAGTACCGGGTCCCAAGCCTTTGGGCCATCCTTGGCTGCATTGCCAGGCCTCAAACAGGGAGCTGGATAGGAAACAGGGCTGCTAGGATATGAACAGGCATACATATGTGAACCTGGTGCATGTAAGGTGAGGACTTTTAGCTGCTAGACTACTGCCTGGGCCCTACCCAACTGTTCAAACTGCCCCCAAAAGATAAAGCAAGCAAGCGTATATGGAGATCATAGTAATTAACTGGACACTATGGTTCAAAACTTTAGTTGCTTTCTTGCACATTCATTTACTGTTTAGAATTGATTGTATAAATTATCCTTGCTGAATACAGAGAATATATCTGGTGGAGGGTTAGTTTGTACTCAGGGTTTTTCAAATATGTTCACTCTTTGTATAGGAAAAGATATGTTCTTTATTGAAAGGATGTCTAATTGTGGTATTCAACATTATATTTATAATCAAATCTTCATTTACACAGCTAAAATTTTTTCTGCTGTCCAAGACAGTTGGTGAAGTGAGAGCACCAGTACTGAATTACATATTTAATTACATTAGCTATGCAATCTTTCATTGCTTGTAAGTGTCTGAAATAACACTGAAACACAAAACACTAAACAAGAAAAATAGCATCTAATTCTATTTATTGTTTGCCTTCCTGGCGTGAATTTCAGTTCAGCAAAAAATGTAGTGTGATAGTTCATATGCATTTGAAATTCATATGCTAGAGAATGTTTCCTTATGACTTAAGGAACAGTAACACAGGTGGGAGAATTTGGGAAAACATCATTTCTGTATTTCTCAACAAAGGTGAAGGACCCATTAATCTATAAAAGCCTAAATTTATATATATACATATATATGATATCTTAAATTTATATATTATATATATTAAATTTATATATCTATATATACATGATGATACTATATAATAAGTTATCTGAATATTCTTGTGAACGCAAAATTCCAAAGCATAGACTTTAACTATGTGCCTCCAAACCAATTTCATAATAAAATGATATTGTGTACTTATTGGTAAAATTACATGAATTTAATGTGCTGTATGAGAAATAAATTTTGGGCCCCAGTGTAATGGCTCAGGGGCTAGATCCTCACCTTGCCTTGCATTAGCTGGATTCCCATATGGGCAGCAGTTCATGTCCCAGGTGCTACACTTCCCATTCAGCTCCCAGCTTATGGCCTGGGAAAGCAGTCAAAGACAGCCCAAAGCCTTGGGACCCTGCATGCATGTAGAAGACCCAGAGCAGGCTCCTGGCTCCTGGCTTTGGATTGGTTCAGGGCTGACCACTGCAGCCACTTGTGAAGTGAACCTGCTGATGGAAGACCTTTCTTTCTCTCCTCCTTTTTTGCAAATCTGCCTTTCCATTAAAAATAAACTAATCAATAAGAAAAAAATAAAAGGGGCCGTAAATTTTGGTTTCCCAGTACATAAAAAAGGAGGTAGTAAAGAAAACAGTTCTGAAGTCATCAAGTGAATGACATATAATATTTATCTGCTAGAGAAGTATTTTTCTTTTGGCGGTCATATTAGACCAAAGAAAGTAATGGATAAATTTGATAATTCTCAATCCATCAGAAAAGTCTGAAGTGCAGGGTTAAATGAGCAAATGGGAGAGAATGTAGGATTAATATTGCTAAGGAAATTAATAAATGGAAGATAATGATCTGCTCATCTACTGGTAATTCAGTGAGCCGTGTGGTGTACCTTACCAAGGAAGAAACAGGGATGGTTTGGCATAGAAAAAACCTTCCCAGTCTTTGCATGAGTTAGGGAACTGATCATGGAGGGAACGTAGGAGTGCATGAGAAGGTTACTGTGAGAAGGAACAATGTGTATTTGATTTGATAGGAAATGTCAAGAATACTACAAACCTTTGATAAAGATTCATGGAAAATATGTATAACAGAAAAATTGCATGTAGACTTGAAAATATTTTTACTCAATGCATAGTCTTATAACTGAATTTTCCCTGAAATTGTTAAAATATCCTTGTTTATGTAATAATATGCATATATACACAACTCAGTAGGAAAGGAGAAATGCTTTACTTGAATTAGTCGTTACCTGAATCATAAATTTCTTTTTCTCCTGCCATCAATCTGTGCTCCAGGAAAAGATGACTCCTTGATGTTTCAGTGTTGCTTTTGACATTCTAGCTACTTCGCTTCTCTTCTATTTTCTTTTTTTTCTTTAATTCTTTTTAAAAATATTCATTTATTTGAAATAATTATAGGGAGAGAGAGATGGTGAGATTGAAAATAAACAGGACCAAGGACAGGAACTAGGCACTTCATCCAGGTCTACTACATGGGTGGCAGGGACCAGGCACTTGGGCCACCTTCCACTGCTTTTTCAGACATTAGCAGGGAGCTGGGTTGCAAGTGGAGCCACAGGTGCCACAGGTGGTGACTGTAGCCACTACAGCACAGTGTCAGACCCATTTCTCTTTTTGTCAAAGTGCTGACAACTGGCTAAATCTGTTGATATTGGGTTTTTCATGCATTTCCTTTTTCACATTTTAAGGCTTTCATGAACCACGAAGGTCACAAGCAATTTATATGTGCTTTACTATCCTACCTGATTGGAGGTTGTACTAATGTGACTTGGATATGATACCAATAGTATTAGTGATAGGTTTTCTTTTCCTGTCTATCTTTTTACATTGACGTGTGTGTGTGTGTGTGTGTGTGTGTGATTACCTGGAAAGATGGCTTTCATGCCAGGAACAGTGAGTCTCTCACTGATCTATACTACTTAGCAAAATTATATAGCGCAAACTAAATTCATTTACTAGTATGTGATCCATGTTCTTTTCTCAATGTGTTTCTAAACTTTGGTTGAAAATGCAATATATCCTTCCTATATTGTATAACCTGCTGCTCTTGAAATTTACTTTATTTAGACCTCATACATCTTTGTTCTTGCATTTTGTGCTAGTAGACATTTCTAAGTGTATGTTGAATGACAGAATGGTTGATATATTTCTTAAATTCTCTTCATGGCTCAGTTATCTCATCCATAAAGATGTTCAATATCACTGACCCTTACAGACAATCAAATTAAGGGTGCAGTGGTCCATTACTAAACTACAAGTCACCTTTTAAAAACACACAAGTCAGAGGTGTGTTGCTTCATTGGTGTCCAATAGAAGGTAGAAAGAATAAGTTTCTAGTGATACAAGATGCAGTTTAGTAGATACAATTCAGGATAAATTCTGCATTTTCTGTGCTTATAGAAAATAGTAACTTCAAGTATTCAGTCATAAATGTCACAGTTTGAACATCCTGATTTGATAATTCACATTATACATAGTTATAGAAAAGTCACACTTTATGCTATAATATGTATTATTATTGCAGCTAATATTTGAAATGTTGTTAAAAGATTTGGCTAAGAAAAGATATTTAAAAATCAAATAAGTGTCAACCAGAGGTCCTGATGAGTGCAAATGTTCACACCAGCCACATTTTGACTAGAACAAATCAAGAAGGCAGGAATTCCATCCTAGTCTCTCATACAGGTCATTGGGGCCCAAGTATTTGGACCATTTTCTGCTTTTCTCTCAAGCATCTTATAAGGAAGCTATACTGGGAAAAAGCAGCCAGGATTGAAGTGGGCACTTTGATATAGGATGATAGCTCTACAAACAGGGCCTTAAACGACTTTGCGTAAGATCAGCTCTTATTTTTTTTAAATGTTTTTAAATTTTATTTATTTCATTATTTTATGATACAGTTCCATGATCTCTGGAATTTACCTTCCCCCTCCCCACTGGTTTCCCCTATACTATTACAATGGTACAGTTCTTCATACACAGTCATAAGTTCATTCTGATATTTAAGTGCATCATGCAATTGTAGGTATGGGCAATGGGAGACAGTCCAGAATAGTATTGTCAAGATATATTTAACAGTTTCATTGGGAATCCATCTTTGATTTGAGAGTAAAGATGCATACTGCATTTTATGTTCATATCTGGATATGATAGCCTCTATTACATAGTTACTCTATATCCCGTTAAGTAAATAGTCGTAAGACAAAATCAACAACAGGAAGAAAAATTGAAAATTTACAATGCCATGAAGTTAAATAACATGCTACTGTGTGGCCAATGTGTTGGTAAATACATGAAAAAGAAAGTCAAAAGCCTCCAGAAGGAAATGATGCTACTGTATATGACGTATGAGTCAGTAAAGAAATTAATATGAAAACAAATGTTTTTAAAGAAATGAACATAAAAAGTAAAATATTAAACCACCTGAAATGTAGGAAAAACAGCATTTATCAGAGAGAACATAGTAATTTTTTTTAAGATCACAAATTTTGAGATTTACTTATTTTTCAAAGGTATAATTCTAGGGAGATGGAGTGACAGGGAGAGAAATCTGTGATCCACTGATTTACTTTCCAAATGGCCATAATTGCTAGGGCTAGGTGCTAGGTCAAACCAAAGTCAGGAGCCTGGAGCTTCTTCCAGGTCTCCCATATTGATATAAGCCCAAGCATTTAGAACACCCTCTTTTGCTTTGCCAGGCACATTAGTACGGAGTTGAATCAAAAGTGGAGCATTTGGTACTGGCACCAGTTATGACTCTGTAACAGGCAGATTACCCATTACTCCATAGTTTCTGAATTTCTAAGGCAATTCTGCCATCCTACATCCCCATCAATGATGCTTGAGATTCTCTGTTTCCTCACTTTTTGCTAATAGTTGATGTTAGTTATTATATTAATAATGTCCATTTATTGGATATGACATTTTATTATACTTTCTATCATTCAATAACTAATAGAAATTTGGAACATCATGATGAATGTGGATTAATCATTTGTGCAAATGTTGGTACCTTTTATAATGAACACATAATAACTTTTGTGAAATAGTTTTTCACAGTTGAGAAGATTATATGGCTTTAATGTTTAATCATATTAATATGATTATTACATTTGTTGATCTGGCACCATTACAACAAAAATGTTACCTTTAAGATATTCATACATAGATATTTATGTGGATTGTTGAAAGGTAAATTGCAGACAAATAATTTCTCAATGCTGCAACGAAACAAAAAACAGATGTTGTTCTTTCTTTAGTTCCTTTCTTCCTTTTCCTCTTTCAAGTATAATCTCTTACAGGTCCCTACAGTGCGGAGTCAATCAAACATTGTGGATCTCTGTCTTGTTTGAAAGGAGAAATTTGCCAAAATGGCACATCTGTTTATTTCTTTGAATACCCAGAGGGATTTCTCAATCAAAACTGTGAACCTGATATTGTTGAGTGCTCATCGGTAACATGTTGGACTGATACTAATTATGTCAACATCACAAGTGTAAGTCTGAATTTGGTTTAAAATGAACGATTTTTTTCTACCGTTAAAATTATGGGTGATCAAGTGAGTTATTAAAACACAATTTTGGTAACAAATAAGAAATCTACTTAATAGGATTACTTGAGGCTGGGGGAGGGGAGTGAAGGAAGGACAGTGGGATTATCAGCACCAAAATCCATTTGTAAGAAGATAGTGGATAGTGTTTCCTGAAGCACAATGCAGATGACTGTAGATTTACCTGTTCTTGATACTTTTTCACCACTGTCCAGGTAAGAGCAGAGTCACTCTCCTTGAAATATCTGAAAACCTTTGTAAAAGTAATCTTCAATTTTTCCTAGGATCTTATGTGCATCTGTTCGCCAATGTTGACAGGCAAGTCTTGTAAGTTAATTCAAATGTTGAATAAGATATTTACTGGGAAGAATAATTTCAACTGGACCACAAGTGAGGAAGCTTGTCACTACAGGTATAATTATTTCCTGTCTGTATTTTAGGGCACAAATGCATGGTTTGCAGTCATGTATGCAGAAGTGAAATAATGTTCTGTGTTTAAATTTGATATGTGATAGTGACTCAAATAATTTATTTCAAGTTGAAAGAGAAAATTTTTCTCAAGTCTTGGATTAATTATTGCAATTTTAAAAATTGAATGTTTAAGCAGTTTTATGTGCAGAAGTTGTGATTTAGTGGGTTATGCCACTATTTGGGAAACTCGCATCCTATTTCAATGTTCTGGAAAGGAGTCCTGCCTCCACTGCTGATCCTTTTTCCCGCTAATGTATACTCTTCAATTAAGCCGATTATGGCACAAGTGCACAGGCATCTGCCACTCTGGCAGACACTTGGTTGGAGTTCCTGGGTCGCAGTTGTGAGCTGCCAAGCACTGCATATTACAAACATTTGAGAAGTCAACCAGCAAGTAGATCTCTTTCTTCCTCTCTCTTTTCTTTCTCTCCTTCATCTCTTTATTAAAGTATATATAACTTAAAGATTTAAAATTAAATATAAATGAATTCTAAAGCAAAAATTTTCAAATGCAATTTAAGCATAAAGTTATAGTTTGTTTATACCAATAATGAAGATTTTAAAATTAAAAATTAATATCTGAATATCAAGAAGAAACTATGTGGTTTTACAATATGATTTTTACTAACCATATGGTATTAAAATATTTTAAAAGGAAGGGATATCCATGGCTTCCTTTAACTTTTTTAAGAATTTTAAATTTTTTATTGAAAAGTCAGATATACAGAGAGGAGGAGAGACACAGAGAAAGATATTCCGTCTGCTGATTCATTCCCAAAGAGGCTGAAATGGCTAGAGCTGTGCAAATCTTAAGCCAGGAGCCAAGAGCTTCTTCCAGGTCTCCCAAGTGGGTACAAAGTCTCAAGGCTTTCGGCCATCGTCAGCTACTTTCCCAGGCCACAAGCAGGGAGCTGGGTGGGAAGTGGGGCCGTTGGGATAAGAACCAATGCCCATATAGGACCCTGGCGCATGCAAGGCGAAGGCTTTAGTAGTTAGGCTATCGTGCTGGGACCAATAGCTTCCTTTCTTATAATTTAGAAACTCAACCTGGATAGTATTCACTTCTTTTTTTAGTGAAGAATTTTAGGGGCCCTGCGCAATAGTGTAGTGGATAAAGTCCTCAGCTTGAACCCCCGGGATCCCACTGGGTCACCGGTTCTAATCCCGGCCACCCTGCTTCCCATCCTGCTCCCTGCTTGTGGCCTGGGAAAGCAGTCAAGAATGGCCCAAAGCCTTGGGACCCTGCACCCACATGGAGACCTGGAAGAAACTCCTGACTCCTGGCTTCGTATTGGCTCAGCTCCAACCATTATGACTACTTGAGGAGCAAACCATCGGACAGAAGATCTTCCTCTCTGTCTCTCCTCTCTGTATATCTGTCTTTACAATAAAAATAAATAAATCTTAAAAAAAAAGAATTTTAGGAAATATTTTGGTTTTGAGTACATATTTTAATCAATTTTAAAAAGTCTTTTGAGTATGTTCTCACATCATTAAGAAACATATGTATATCTAATCCTGAATCAAGGGAGAATTCCAAATGAACCTTTTAAAATTATACCTTGACAGTTTATACTAGAATATCTGTCATTGTCTATTCCTTCAATTCCATAACACACTTAAATGAACAGTATTATGGGAGTGTGCCCTCAAAGATCGGCAATGTTATGAAACAGACATTTCTGCTTTTTTAGCTTTTTTTGTCCATTGAATTAATTGTTTCACTTTATTATCTCAGAGTATTTTTTTTCCTGACAATTGAGTTGCCATTATTATGCCTAGCACTACGGAAGTGTCAGTTTGGTGAACTAACATACTCTTTTTTCCTTCTCACGTCACTTTCATCACTTCATTAAACTGTGATAAGTCTCACCATGTCAACCATAGATTGTGTCAGGATTTTCAGTTTATTTCACAGTAAAACTAATTAAGTATGCATTGCGACCTTGAAATAGAAAAATGCTGAGAAATGGATAAGCCAACATATATTATATATTCTTTCCAGAGATAATGAAGCTACATTTTCACATGGAGTTTTGGATTTTTTTTTAAAGAAAATACTGATCCTATTTGGATTAGTGACCTACTACCTAGTGGAGCTCTAAATATCACTCAGTAATCCTCAGCAAATCAGAAATCTCAATCTTGTCAGGTTAATTATTTTAAAGCTTGTGTTGCTAGATTTTTTTTCCAAGTAAAATCAATTTAGCAGATTTACAAGGTAAACTTTGCCTTTTGAATAACTCCTGAAACTATACTTTTTATTTTCAATTAAATTTTGTATTAACTCCATATTTAGAGTTTAATATAGAACATTGTTGGCATACGCATCAGGAATCGGAGCAATTTCTGCTACTGTTCATGTAGATTCATGTTTTCTGGGATTGTTACACATGACAAGTGTCGTCCTCTGATCTGGTTCCTTAGGTGCCAACCATTGAGAATGCATGTTTCCATTAGTAAAACGTTTCATCCACTAGTCTCGGATATATTACTCTCCCTGCAAATAATATATAATGAAACACAACAGATGTAAGTGCATACATGCAGACACATGATGGATTAGCAAGGTGCAGTCATGAAGACTTCTAGGGTTCACATCATCAAGGAAGTCTTAGTTCTGTAATATCCTGTACAATCTCATTGATGCCGATATTCTTCCACAGTCCTCTCTGGATCTTGTTCTCTTATCAGCATGTCTTCCAACATTCACAATATCTTTTGTAAATGTTGTTTCCGTTATATTCTACCAAACCTAAAGACAGTTCTTATAGCTATATTAAGCAGCACTGTTCATTCTTACACAACTTGTATAATACATGCAAAGTTGTATATATCCTGTCTCTTCTAATTTTGTAATTAGGCAAGTTTTTCATACTTATGAACACAGTATTCATATTAACATAAAACATCAATTTTTAGCATTATTTTAAGGGAATATTTATTGAAGTCTGAGAGCCATTTTGGAAATCTACTTATCTTAATGGTATAAAGTCACTGGAAATTATTTTTACAGACTTTCCTCTATTCCTCACTTCTGTCTGTCTCCCTTGGTCATACCCTGTTATCCATCTTGATCTGTAACTGCATGTTCAGACATACATGAATTTAAATATCTCCACTCCATGTTTACTGCTTCATTAAGCTCATTCATTCTCTGAATGCCCATGTTTGACAATTCTTACAACCAAAATGCACCTCCATCCCTGTGACTGTACAGGTTCTGTTCTTTTCTTCTGTAAATATAGTTCTTTATTTTCCATTGTAAAACATATCTTTATATCCAAACTCGTATTTCTTCTCTTCCTTGTTCAATGGTACATTGACCTGAAAACATGAAAGCTGTTTAATTCTCCATCTGGCCAGTTAAATATTTGTACACTATCATAAATGCCTAATACAGAATCTCAGTATATTCTAAATTAATGAATGATTTTAGAGTCCTGGACAAACTTGCCTTTCTGCTAGTGATCTTGTAGTTTTGTTTGTTTCTGTTTATTGCTCTCTTCTAACCCCCTTCTTGTCCATCAGCAAATTGTTTAAACATACCCATGTATGCAAACACATATATGTATAATAGGGTAATACTTTTGTCGAACCACCATGAACTCATATCCAGAACAGGTTCACACTATAACTCCCTTCCTTTTATTCTACATAGAAATAAATGTGGAACAATGAATGAAATCATCATTGAGAAAGTTAATGTTTCCTCAAAGATTTGAAAAGGTGAGGGGACATGCAGCTGTGTAGGGGAACAGTGCTTACTGATGATAGAATGTCTTGTGCAAAAGCTCTGGTCTATTCAGACTGCTTTATTACTGTCTGGATTAGGATTACAGAGAAGAATAATAATAAAACACTGGGTTATAACATAAAGATGCAATCAACACAATGCATCCATATTCTTGGCTGAAACAGTAAAAATAACCAAAACAGCACTAGTTTATGACCTAAGTAAGTAGAGTTGAGTTGCTGTCATCTTACATTATGAAAGCTATGGCTCAATCATAATTCAATTATTTGCTTCCTTGTCATCTCTTTCTGAAAAAGTTTGCATGTGTTTTAAAATCATTACTTTTCCTGCCAGTGTTATTGAATTGATTCCCAAATAATTTAACTGATAATAATTTTAATAATTATTTTTGATAATTAACAATCATTTTAATAATTAATAATTGTTAATAATTAAAAATTCAGAATGCTTCAAGTGGCTATCATTATGTTGACTGATTCTCCTCCGGCAAATGTCAGCATCCTATGCTATGTCCCAGCTGCTCTACTTCCAATCCAGATCCCTGCTTATGGCCTATTAAAGCAGCAGAGAACAGGCCAAAGCCTTGGTACCCTGCACACATGTGGGAGACCTGGAAGAATCTCCTGACACCTGGCTACAGATCTGCACAGCCTTGGTGATTGTGGCCATTTGGGGAGTGAGCCAGTGGATGGGAGATTGTTCTCTCTGTCTCTCCTCTCTAAATCTGCCTTTCCAGTAAAAATAAATTAATCTTAAAAAAAATGTTTCCATGGAGAACCATCTTTTTTTGCTCCTGCCTATTCCTGTATCAGCACATCTCACTGTACTCTCACATTACTAAATCCACACCACTTTGATTCTTCCAATTGTCTTTTTGGGTCCCTCATGTATCTCATGCCTCAGAACTTTCCATTTTTCTGGCCTCCTTTTCAGAAGAACACTCTTACCCCAAATTTTCATTTTTAATAAGCGTTAGTCCAAGTGCTGTCTTTTTCAAATGTGTCTTTTCTTTTAATCCTGACAGCTCTGAAATAGCATGTTTCAGTCCCTCACTCAAGTTTTGCCTGGCTTTAATTAGCTTGCAGCACTTATAACCATGAATCATGTTATAGTATATGTATATCATTTTACTCCTTTCCTGTATAACTAATGTATGTTTGGCAGATCTAGTGATTTCAGTATTGATTTTCTATGTGGTAGAATCAAAGCACATTCTTCTCATTGTAGGTACCAAATATGGAATTTTTGTCTAGTAACTTTTTTTTAGGTTTAAATAGCCACTTGACATGAATTTGCTCGAAGATTCAAACAATGATCAGATTTCTCAGTTGATGTCAAAAATAAATTGATGAAACAGGGATGAACTATACATAAGTGCTTATATCTCATTCAAGTCATAATAAGAAAGTGTGCAGTAGTACCTGAAAGCTTCCACTGTACAAACGTCTTTATTTACATTGAAGGCTTCCAACCCAGAGCTGGAATAGGTACATGACAGTGTTGAAATTGCTACAAGGGACTCTGAATCGGAATTTCCTTCTGTACAAGATTACATTGAAGATGAATATGTGCTAGAAAGCTTTATTTGAGACAAAAATAGCTGCTGTCTTAGAATGTCCACTCCAGGAAAAAAAAAAAAAAAGAGCACCAAAAACCTTGTGTAATTTTCAAACAACTGGTAGGAATGGTTTAAGTTAACAAGTAGAAGACACTTTTTGCTGTTAGTTTATAACTTCCTCATTTTCGTCTCAAAAATATCATAGAGCTAAAAAGAATGATCCCCGTGTCTGTGAAACTTTAAGCAAGAATATACATTTAGCACTCAGCACGATAGCATAGTGGTCAAAGTCCTCGCCTTGAACACGCCAGGATCCCATATGGGCACAGGTTCTCCGGGTGGCTCCACTTCCCATCCAGCTCCCTGCTTGTGGCCTGGGAAAGCAGTCAAGGATGGCTCAAAGCCTTGGGACCTTGCACCCGCCTGAGAGACAGAAGAGCTCCTGGCTCCTGGCTTCGGATTGGCTCAGCTCCAGCTGTTGCGCTCACTTGGGGATGAACCATCGAATGGAAGATCTCCCTTTCTGTCTCTCCTCTCTGTATTTCCACCTTTCCAATAAAAATAAGATAAGCCTTTTAAAAAAAGAATATATATTTAAGCTTACAGTGATATTATGATATACTTTTCTTCATACTTTAAAAAGTGTTTATTACTAAGGCAACAAAATGATTGCAACTGGAAACCATTAAGTATGATGAAATAAGCCAATCCCTAAAGGGAAATATCATGTTTTCTCTGATATGTGCTATTGTATCCTTTTGCTTTTTGAATATAATTGTGATTGGAGCATCTGTGATTAAAAAGTAGATTGAAATACCAGAAAAAAAAAAAGGAAAGGAAACAAAGAAGGGATTGAAGGGTGGTGAGTTGGAGAGCGGGACAAGAGTAATTTTCTTAAAATTATACCCATGAGATAAGAAATTCTGCTGTCTTCATGTTACTAAATTTTTAAAAAATATATATTTTTATTTGAGTCACAGAGTTGCATAAGGAAGGAAGGAGGGAAAGGGAAGGAGAGAGAGATTCACCCATCTGTTGGTTCACTCCCCAAGTGACTGAAACATCTGGAGCTGAGCTGATCTGCTGTCAGGAGCCAGTTTCTTCTGTTTCTCTCACACGGGTTTATGTTCCCAAGGACTCAGCCATCTTGTGTTGTTTTTTTCGGCCTGAGCAGGGAGCAGGTTCAAAAGTCGGGCAGCTGACACTTGAACTGGTACCCACAGGGGATACAGATGCTGTTAACAGAGGCTTAGACTACTGTGCCTTGTATCAACAATGTTTTTTATGTCAATTTTTACTTTTTTAAGTTCTATGAAGAGAGTTCTTCATTATCTTATTGAAAATGTGTTTATATGATAGGCAGAATAGCATAGTTTGAGAGACAAGGGTGAGACAGAGAGAGACCTTCCATCTTCTGATTCACTCCAATGGCCACATCAGCCAAGGCTGACCCAGACCGGAGCCCGGAAGGAAGTAGTGACTACTGTCTTTCACAAATTCAACATCCACTCTTGTGTCAGCCTCATTACAAGACATCTAGACATATTACAATATAGAAAGGATGCTGAAATCAAGTCATTTCGTTTTCTGGTGTAAAGGTAAGCAAAACTGGAAGTAAGAATTTGTATACATTCACTCATTTAATGAGACCTGTGTTAATGGCACGTCAGCAAAGTAATAAGTACTTACATTCACACACTTAGAGAGATATAGTTTAAACCAGTATATTTGAAGCAAAGTATTGGTAGATAGGAAGAAGAAAAGAACAAAAGAAGAGAGGAAGGGACAGAGGCAGGAAAGCTTGTTATTTTGAGGCTTAACGGGAATATTTTCTTAATGAAAATTTTCCCTGCTTTTAGGATAATGATGTTGGTCTTTTGAAAAACAAAGTCATATAAAAGCAACTATCCTAGTGGCTAATACACTTTGTGTCAAAAAGTATGGATATTCCCAATATAAGTGAAGTAGTAATTCAGTTTTTTTTCAGGTGCCACTGCAAGTATGCATCCTTCTTACATTTTGTTAAATTGAGGGAACATGTCTTTTGACCCTTATTTTTAAAAAATTATTTTGCATTCTATTAAGAACTGTGAAATACTGAATATGTAGTTATATGAACTGCATTGTGAAATCATCTTGTAAGAATGTAGAATCTTGAAACATTTTTTAGTCATAAAAGCTCAAGTGATTACTTCAGTAATAATACTCTCTCGTTTAATACCCAAATATTTATATTAAATATTTTAAAATTAAAAGCGATAGACATATGTGTGTATACATGTTGTGGTGTCAAATCAAGATCAACATCTTTTTCTGCAGATACTTAACCTTTCTTTACACTTAAAACATTCAAATCTTATCCTGCACACTTTTTAAAAGATAGATATCTAAATGTGATTAATGGGGATTACATTAATTATAAACATTAACAAGAGTGATGGCTAGTAAGAATATCATTATGCATGTTACAATTTATGGAGAGCAGCTGATGAGCTTTTATAAAGATGCATACATATTTCTATAAATTTTCAAAATGATGAAATGCAAATATCTATATCTAACCCAACTATAATCACACTGCTATGGTCCATTGTAAGTCTGTGCACCATCACAAATTCACACAGAGGCTCTACTAAATATTGAAAATAATTGTCACTTTTTTCTAATAATTCTCTATAATACTCTCTTTTTTTCCCAATGTAGGAGAAAACATAGATAGTTTCAATTAAATCACAGTTTAGGTCAAAGTTAATATTATTCTTAATTTTTAAATGTAATATTAAGGGCTCAGTGTGATAGCCGAGAGGCTAAAGTCCTCATCTTTCATGCGCCGAGATCCCGCATGGGATCCGATCTGGCCCAGCAGCTCTGCTTCCCATCCAGCTCCCTGCTTGTGGCCTGGGAAAGCAGTTGAGGATGGCCCAAAGCCTTGAGACTCTGAGCCTGCATGGAAAAGCCAGAAGAGGCTCCTGGCGCCTGGATTCTGATCAGCTCAGCTGGGGCCATTGTGGCTATTTGGGGAGTGAATCAGTGGACAGAAGATGTTCCTCTCCTTTCCTCTGTATATCTGACTTTCCAATAAAAATAAATATTTTAAAAAGGTAATATTAAGATCATCCAATGAGAATGTAGTTTACTATCATTTTTCAAATATGAATTAATCTGTTTTTGTGGCTGACAATTTAAGTATAGCAAAAATTTCAGTGGTTGAAATTATCATGACAATGCCTAGTTTATATAATTTAAATTATGATTTTAGAATACAAGTAATACATTTTTTTATGGGAATAGTGAAATTACAACTTTTCTAATACGTGCTGATCTATTTACAGTTGCATGCCAGGCGTTACTGTAAAAAATGATGACAAAGAAGGTGACCCCTGTAGACTGGTCAGCATCAACTGTCTGAATGAGGAATGGAATTTCACTATGATTGGTCAGTTCAGAGTAAGTAATTTAATACATGACAAAGTAATTTAGCATTTAAAAATACAATGGCTAAGGTCTGTATTTCAAGTGCTTTTATTTATTTAAGACAGATAAATATCTTCTTACATGTACAATTAAGTGTGCTATACATGCATCTTAGTGCTTACAGGATTTTTGTTGAGAACATTAGTAAGTGTTGTAGGGCATGGTTTTATTAGGAAAAAATATAACTGAGTCCTAATAATATATGTATATCCATAAAATGCATTGGATCCTAGGTTAACAATTTAATATTTGAATGCATTAAGTTACTTAACTGAATAGAAAGTAAAATTAGTTTAGTAATTGTTATCAAAATATATGAAACATGAATATTAGTGGTTACTTCTTGAGATGCCCTCTACACGGAGTGTAGATGTTTGTTACACATATTAAGGCACAACCTAGAATCCCAAGCTAACCTATTATAACTAGAATCCCAATTACACCTATTGGAGAAATGATCAGTTGTGTACTAAAAGAGACAATGAGTAGAAGTTTTTTTTTAAGCTTTATTTGTATTTATTGAAAATAGAGAGAAAGATCTTCCATCTAGTGATTCACTCCCCAAGCAGCCGCAACGGCTAGAGCTGAGCCGATTTGAAATCAGGATCCCAGACCCTCTTCTGGGTCTCCCACGCAGGTGCAGGGTCCCAAAGCTTTGGGCCATTCTTAACTGCCTTCCCTGGCCACAAGCAGGGAGCAGGATGGGAAGCAGGGACACTGGGATTAGAACTGGCTCCCATCTGGGATCCTGGCGCATGCAAGGCGAGGACTTTAACCACTGAGCTACCATGCCAGGCCCCAAGACTAGAAATTTTATTGCAAGCCTGAAACAAATTAAAGTCTATAGATAGAATGCTTTAATGCACCATGAAGTAGCCATACAATGGGATTAAAATCAGTGAACAATAGCTAGATGTGTTAATACTTATAAATACTAAAAACGTGTTGTATTACAGAGAGTTTAATGTAAGGCTGTCTCAAGTTCTGCCTTGAGTCAGATCCCACTCCCTGCCAACAGGCCTGGGAAGCAGTGACGATGGTTAAAGTGTTTGCCACTCATCTGGAAGAGCAGGATGATTCCCTGACTCCTGATTTTGAACTGGCCTAGTCACAGCTTCTGTGTTCATTTGGGAAGTGAACCAGCAAATCCAAGATTTATCTGTGTCATAAAAATAATGCTTTTAGGAAAAAAAAAAACTTAAAGCATGTCATCATTTGCTTTTTTTGTTGTTGTTTGGTTGTAACGATTCAGTCTTTATTTGAAAGGTAGAGTTACAGAGAGAGAAAAGAATACAAAAAGAGAAAGAGAGATCTTCTATATGCTGCTTCCATATGATGGTTTATTTCCCAAATAGTCAAAACATCTGGAAGAGGGCTGGTTCAAAGCTGGGAACTACAATCTTCTGAGTGAGACTCCACATGAGTGCAGTGTTTGGACCATCTGCTATAGCTTTTTCAGGCACGTTAGTAGGGAGCTGGATAAGAAGTGGATTAGTCTGGATTCATAAGCAGCACCCATATGGGATGCTGGCAACACAAATGGTGTATTAGCCTATTATGTCATGGTACCAGCCCCCAAACCATTGAATTTTAATATTTTAATTTAAGAATGATACCTATCTAATGTGACAAGCATTATTTAAAATTTAAAACATAAATATATGTATATTTTCTATGATTGTATACTTGTATAGCAGAAGTACAAATGTACAGATAATCATTATACTTGCCAGAGTTACTAAAAAGGATGCTCATGAGAGAATAGGAGGAGAAAAGACATTTGGGAGATTATAGAGATTTTTGTGAGTGCATAATACTTTTTAAAATATTTCTAATAAATATGGTGGAGATAGGGTATTAATTTTAGTATTTCTTTACTTACCAGTAGCATAAATAGTTTAATGAGAAGACACATTATTTCTTTCTGCAATTGGCTTATATTATTCCTTTATTAAAGAATTAAAATTAGAAAGGAGAAAACATAAAAAAATAACAAGGAAGGAAATGCCTCTGTGTAACAGTATTGCTGCAAGTACAGTTTTGTCAAACTTTATGTCCTTGTCAAACATTTAGGAATGATCCTACTATGTATTTTTAAGTTACTTATATTACTTGAAAGTTGGAGCTATAAAGAGGGAGAGTTGAAACTGGGCTGATCCAAAGCTAGGTGCCAGGACCTTTCTCTAGGTCTCCCACATTGGTGCATGGGCCAAGGCATTGAATCACTTTCCACTGCCTTTCCAGACACTTAGCATGGAACTGGACCCTAAATGGAGCAGCTGGGACTAGAAAATGTTCCACTGTGGAAGGCCAGCACAACAGGGAGAGTTAGTATGCTATCCACATATCCTATCATTGCATGGAAGGTCTTTGTTTCTCCCTGTAAATCACCCTCTCAAGTAAAAATAAATACATCTTTTGAAAAAAAGTTTCTGTTTAATATAATTGTAATCACAGTGAATTTTCACTGAAGACTCTATATGTACTACTTATTTTAGTTAATCTAAAATGTCATATCTTATTGAAATAAAACAGTTGGAATCCCCAGAGGAACTACATCAAAGAACTGAAAAACCTGATATGCTTTTAATATCCTTTTTATTCCACAGTAGGTCAGGAGGGCAGAGAAATATTCCACCTTCTTAGAATGTGTGAGGAAGATTTTAAATATAATCTGAGAAGATTGTAACAGGTGACTTATAGGTAACAGATTCTTAAATGCATTAGACATTAGCAAAAACTGTAGAGATTACAGTGCCATCTAAGAGCAACCGTGACAGCATCTTAACAGATCATATGCACAGAGCAGGAGGAGATCCCAGAAGGAACAGGAGGGTAAGAGGAGGTTTGTATCCTAGTCCCAGAGACCCCCACAGGCCTCCCAAGGACCTTCACTTATCCACAGAAGCAGTGGATACTTCATCAAGGATTGTCAGTATGGGCACCAAGGACCATAACCCGACTGGCAAGGAGATCACAGGGAATTTTAGTGCCCTCGTAGTCTGAGAACTCTGAGATCAGTCATTTCCTATTGGATCTATTGCACAGATTTAAGCAGCCCAGAACTCTCCTCATAGGATCTAGTGACATCAAAACAACAGCCAGGAGCCCCGGGTGGTCTCAGAGATAAAAGAATTGTAAATTTCCTTCTGGACTCAGGAGAGGAGCTATTTCTGGTCCTTACTTAGTTCTAACTTTGGCTCCCCATCCTCTCTTGCATTGACAATTGAGGTCACTCTGGAACTCCAAAATTAGCTCAGAAAGACACAGAGAGACTGATATAGAAAGCTTTGAACAGATAGGAAAAAGTTAGCTGGCCTATAATTGCTCCGTCTGTACCTTACTGATCAGGCTCCTGATTTGGCTTTTGCTAGACCTCACAGGGTAGGATGCAGAGTTCAGTAATTCCACACCTGCCAAGTTATTGTCGATTTCTCTGCTTACCTGCCAAAGACTGTTCTATTCTTCAGTTGTTAACATATGGCTTGTTAGAAGTGTAAGTCTGTTTTGATTATCCTAAAATGCACGAAGTTCTGTAACATCTTGCTTGAATACTATAAACTGCTAAATTTAGATATAATAAAAATGTACAAATATATCAAGGAAACACTAATCCAAAAAACTATTGATTTCTGTATTCATTCCACGTAAAATACCTTTTAGACACATAATCTGAAAATTATTAGTATAACTTAGTGCTATACCTTATAAATATGAATCAATATAAGTTGAGAAATATATAGGGAAATATTGAGCTCAAAGAGAAATTAATCTGCTACTAGGCCAAAATTCTACTTGGACTTTTTGACCACAGGTTTGACCTTTAAGTTTGACTTTGCCTTGCATGATTCCTGAAGGAAAGTTGACCACAAACTTGGTTCCTAGCCAGTGTATTCCATTTTACTGCAAGAAGATGTAGTGAAGGACTTGGCTGTGTTCCTTACTGCTCCCCTAGATGTCCTTGTATGTAATTACTTCCTAATCCAGAGTCTTCATTCGGGACCTCCCCATGGATAGCAGAGCAAGAGAAACTCAACTAATACACATTACGACTGCCTCCAGGGAGTTTATGAAGTTTATTAATTGCTTTTGAAAAATACTTAAAATATTCAGTGACAATTTCCTGTCAAATTTATATATATATATATGCATATATATATATGTATTTTTATGGATTTTAATGGGGTATGAGAAAGATCCAGAGATCAGTGTACACATCAGGAAATCAGGAACTCATGGTTTTCAGACAGCAGTGAGTACAGGATGGGAAGCCAGTAAAATAGCAAAAGGTTTTAGTTTCTGAAGTCATCAGTCACTGGAAAAATCCAGGACTTTATCATTTTCTATTAACATAAAGTTTTCTCAGTTTATTTATTTTGACTTGATAGAAACAATAAGTGTCCGAAGCCTTTGAAACACTCGGCATAAGCACCAATTAGAACCGACAGGGACACAAAAGCCGATAATCAGAGAGGAACCTAGACAATAACTAACTTGAAAGTTGGTGTGGCTGTGAATTAATGTGAGGATTTAACACGAGATAAAGTTTTTTCAATCACAGACTTGACAGCCAATTTAGCCCGGATGATATTAGAGTCATATGCAGATATGTATGAAATAGAAAATAAATCACAGTTACATGGTGATTTACTTCTGTTAATGGGATTATATTAAATTGATAACTGAAAGAAATGTTTTTGAATATACATTTCAATGAATTTCTGTGAAGAATGAAATATACCATAAAATGACATTAAGATTTCAGATTTGATATTAAACCCGACAGAAAGATATTACAGAACAAACCTATGTAGGTCAAAGCCTTATTAATTCTAAGCCATGCTCTTCATTATGAGTTAAAATTTTCTATTTTAAATTCATTTTCTTCATAATTAAAGTGGCACAAAGATGCTGAACTCTCTCATTGAAATTGTGATGAGGAATATCTCATCAAATGCATTCTCAATGCCAGTCGCATTCTCAGAATGAATAATACTGTGATATTGTTTTATTCCTTCTCAGTGGAGGGCATTTGGTTTCTAAACAGATCACTGCACAAGAATACGCCACTAAAGAAACTGAGAGTTTATGCTATGAAACTGATCCCTTTTACATTTATAAAAATAAATAAAATCCACTGCTTTAAACCAAGACTATTGATCTTCTGTGATGAAATGATATTTATTATATTCATGGCAATGAATTTTTTTCTGGTAGGATTTCAGTAATATACAAATAGGGTTACATTCATTTAACAGATAAACACACATAGAAACACTTTCTATTTTTTAATCTTTTAATTCTTAAAAAGTTTTATTTATTTTTGATTGGAAAGGTAGATTTGCAGAGGGGAGAAGAGACAAAGATCTTTGATCTGCTGGTTCACTCCTCAAGTAGACTCAAAGGTGAGAACTGAGCCGATCCAAAGCTAGGAGCCAGGAGCGTCTTCTGGGTCTCCCATGGGGTGCGGTGGCCCAAGGTTTTGGGCTGTCCACAACTGCTTTCTCAGGCCACAAGCAGGGAGCTGGATGGGAAGTGAAACAGCCAGGAACTGGTGCCCATATGGATCCTGGAGCATGCAAGGTGAGGGTGTAAGGACAAGGCTGTGGCTCTGGACCCATGTGTCTATATAAATACTATATGAATTTCTAATAATGTGACTTAAAAAGTATAGACTGCTGTTTTGATGCCACAAAAGGAATTCCAATATATCTTTATATAAAATTTCTGTTTTAACACCCGGCTTAGAGACACAAATAAAAGCATTTCATTTATCTTTCATTTCATCTTTGTAATTCTGCTATAAGGTTTTGCAAAACAATCAACAAAAAAGGAAGCTTAAAAAAAGTCCTCTAGTTAAGCTTCACCATCTGTTTTTATTTCTTTAATCTATTTCTGTAATTTAGTTAAATCATGTTTTTACAGTTATCTTCAACAGGAGTAACTTATGCAAAGTCACACTGAAAGAAGTAATGTTCAAATTAGAATTTCATATACATGCATATTGCATACAGGTGGAATTAAGATCACTTCAATGTTACTTGCAAGAATCAAAATAAGAACAACAAAGAAAAAAGTATCAATAATAAGAGTATCTTCTTTTTCTATCTCTCTCTCCGCACCTTCCAGGCCTATATATCAACTCTGCCCACATACACAAACAGGAATTTAGAGATACAAATGCTTACACTTTGAAGGAAATACAGCTGGTACCCTTTGAAATAGAGAAGCGATCCAGCATAATTCTTCTGGACTCTTTTGAAGTTCCTGGGACATAGACATATTCCTGCCTCAAGTCTTTGGAATATTTATACCCAGTGTAATGATTTATGGGCACGTTCATTCTATATAAGTTCTTTTTTTTTTTTTTTTAACTTTCAAAGGAATGCCTTCTCAGTATCACTCTGGGCATCCAACCTAGAATATTAAATAATCTGGACCCAGTGCTATAGCCTAGTGGCTAAAGTTCTCACCTTTCATGCCAGGATCCCACACGAACACTGGTTTGAAAACTTCAAGAGAGACTTTTAAAGACAAATTCATACATTTTTGTCATATTTTAAAATTTAATGTCTTTTATACATGTATGCATTTACAAAATTTAACACCAGAGAAATTGCAATTACCTCACTTATCAGTTCTCTTAATTTTAGTAGTGAATTATATTCAGTGTAATAATACATAAAAATAACTTAAATGCAATAAGTGACAGTTTAATTCATCCCTATTAATGAAACTCTTGTAAATGGTTCTATTTATACAAAACACATGTAAATATTTACAATGTCTTAGATAAAAATGCCTTGTTAGGGAAGAAACTTCAGTTTTAACAATTTTTGCAATTTTAAAAACTGCTCCATGATTAAACATATATCATTGATGAAATGTAAAAATATTTAAGTATATAGTGTCATATGAGAATTTAATTCACATTATGTTTTAAGTTCTTAAAGTGGTAACTCTTCTCTTAAAATAATATTTAGCAGGAGTTAGGGCCATATTATATGTGCAATTGCTCAAGTCATGTGCCTAAAATAAGGTATAGCACCGAGGTGGGGTGTTACCTGTGAGAATATGCGCTTTGGAACAGTTTCTGGGTATCCAAGCTTTGCTTGAATGAAAGCTAGCCCACTGACCATATGCTACCCCCGACCTATGATCGTTATCAAGTATGGCCTGAATTGTAATTGAGATTGACACAAAGATTCAGATAAGCAGGTTATCCTGAACCGTGGAAGGGGCCTCAATAGGATCCAACCACTCACATAATGGAATGACCGGGTAGGAATTCGGAGACAAAAGTTTTGTGATCTGGATAACAGAAGCATAGACTTGAGTGATGTTATTTGAAAACCGAAGAAGGGATCAGCTGCCCAAAGAATATTGACCAATCTGAAAGGCGGAAAGAAGTCAAAGAAATGGGGAATCATGCCCGAGACCTACAGAAAAGGGCACGCTGGCCAACACTAGCTCAGCCCACTGGGATTGATTTCACAGCTTTCCTCCTGGAATTTCAGTATTAAATGCTCTTTTTACCTACTAAATTTGTAATAATCTTATTATAGAAGCAGTAGGAAGCAAATGAACATAGGTTTGAAAAACATTTAAGAAGGAAAATTGATACTACCTGAAAGTGAAGCAGAAATTCTAACTGAATGTTGGTTTGAATGTAAGTGCTGACTAGTGCTGTGGAACGATGCACTTGAAATACAAAAGAAGTCAAATCATTTTAACTTTCAGTAATTATTATTATTTTTTTTTTAGTTTTAACTTCTTTTCAGGGCCATCTTAATTGAGACAACTAGATGAAATTTATATTAATTTAAGGCAAAGGGGCGGAATTAAAGCTAATGGATATCGTCTACGTTGCTTAGAATTCTGTATGTAATTTGACATGGTTAGTATGTTTGGTGAATCCATTTGTCAAGTCCTTAGGTAAGCAGTAGGCAAGCTCATGAACTGAGATCATGCTTTTTAACATTTACTCTTGCATTACTCACTTAGACAGGCATAGCCTCTGCTAATGCCATATGCTATATATACTGAAATCATACTAATATATCATTCACACCAGCATGCATTGGAGAAATAAATAGGATACTGGCAGTTACTTAGCTGAAATAACTAGCGTTACATTAGGTTTGGTTTACACATGAGGAACACATTAACTAGTACAACTGACAATACAGATATATCATCTTTAAAAAATGACCATCTGCATGATTCTGATATTCCTTAGCAGTTTTGAAGTAATAATTTTAGTTTGCACTCTGGAACAAAAGCATTAATTAAAAACGAGAAAGTTGGGCCGGTGCAGTAGCTCAGTGTTTAAAGTCCTCACCTTGTACATGCCAGGATTTCACATGGGTGTCAGTTCTAATCCCAGCAGCCCCGTTTCCCATCCTGCTCCCTGCTTCTACGGCCTGGGAAAGCAGTTGAAGACGGACCCTGCACCCGTGTGGAAAACCCAGAAGAAGCTCTTGGCTCCTGGCTTCAGTTAAACACAGCTCCTTGTGTTGCAGATGCTTGGGGAGTGAATCAGCAGAAGTTAATCAACATTTTCCTCTCTGTTTTTCCTCCTCTCTGTATATCTGATTTTCCAAAAAAACCCAAATGAATTTAAAAAATGAGAAAATCCAGATTTCAATGTGAAAATCTATGTAATTTATTACACAATCAACATCTTTTATTTATTTATTTTTGTTGCAAAGTCAGTGTCTCCCATGTGGGTGCAGGGTCCCAAGGCTCTGGGCCATCCTCGACTGCGTTACCAGGCCAAAGGCTAGGAGCTGGATAGGAAGTGGGGCTGCTGGGATTAGAACCATCAATTATATGGAATCCTGGTGCCTGCAAGTGCGGAATTTCAGCCGCTAGGCTACCGCGCCTGGCCCCACAATCAACATCTTGAGTGCAGACGATTTCACAGGGATTTAGAGTTAACTAATTTTGATTCATGGATGGGTTTTTGGTAGAATTTTAAGTATCTTTGTACAAAATGTTTTTATGCTTCTTTTGAAATATGTTAGGTATCTCTGTACCCTGGTTGTAATAAATCTTGCTGAAAGAACATTTATTAAAAAATCATGATTAGAGAAACCTGTACTCCAGGTGCTCAGTGTTGAGTATGGCAAATTGTATCCCTACCTTATTTTTTTTCCTTAGTAAAGTACCCACTCATTGTGATGTATTAATTTCATATGAAAATAAGAATGAAACAAAAGAAACAACATGTTTTTTTTCAGTTTATGTTTAATCATGTAGGATTATTATTGAAGAGAAATTATAGCTTCAATTGACAGCATACAGGCAAATTAGCATTTCTTCCTTTTGAGATTTAATAGTCTTTTCCACTTTACTGGGAGTATTTATCACTAAGCTTTTCAGTGGTGGGCACAGTAGACAGGTTAATCACCGGAGGAGGATTAGGTCATGAAATAATGTGAACTACATTGTTTCTGTTGCTGGTGGTTCTTAAATTTTCACTGCACTTACCGACAAGTTTGTATCAGTCTTCAATTGTTTCTTCATGAGTCCCAATTAAGGAACTGACTTCAGTGATTTTATCAATTAAGGGCTTTTCCCAGCCTAACAGTCACCTGAAATCCCAACTAGATTTTTGGTTCTTATTCTACTTGTTAGCATTAGCATACATTTTTGCAAGAAATCTGACTTGTTTAAAAAAAAAATTCCTCAGGACACTTGCAGATGAACAGAACTCTTTAAAGTGAGATGCAAAATTTGATTATGTATCAGCTCATATTAGTATTATCAACCAGTTAAATTATTGTTCAAAAGTTGCACTTCTCATTTGAGCCACAAATAGAGGAAGTGAGGAAATAAAATGACTCTCCATTTAAAAAAAATAGCTGCCTCTTTTCTTATCACTCCACGATGTGCTAACTGGCCAAGCACTTACTTAAAATACATGTATCCTATCTTGTTAATGGTATGGAAAATTCAACAGTTTAATTCAGGAAAACGAGCTGAACTCCATACTGATCCAACTTAACGCATACGAAAATACATTGTTCTTGAATTCCCTCATTGAAACATCAGACATAAGAAATATATAAATGTGTACACACACACACACACACACACACACACACACACACACACACACACTCATACATGCAACTACCGGCTCCTAGCATGATGGCTCAATTAACTAATCCTCCCCTGATAAGTGCCAGGATTCCATCTGGGCACCTATTTATGTCCCAGCTGCTCTGCTTCCTATCCAACTCCCTGTGTATGGTCTGCAAAAGCATTAAAGTATGAGCAAAAGCCTTGGGATCCTGCACACACGTAGAACTCCCAAGAAGCTTCTGGTCCTGGCTTTGGATCAGCTCTGCTGTGGCTGTTGCAGTTGTTTAGGAAGTGAATCGGCTCTTTTTCTCTCCTTCTCTCTGTAAATTTGCCTTCCCAATAAAAATAAAATTAATTTTTAAATAACTGCAGAAATAATAAAACGTCTAGAATTATTTCCAAAGATAATATTATAATGATTAATTTTAATAGTTTTGAGGTAACCGATCATCTCTTTTAGTGAAGATTAAGTTTTGAAATATATCTTTAAGCTATATTCAGTGAAAAAATTGACTGTCTCAAAATCAACGTGTTTTTCAGCTCGTTCCAAAGTATATTTTGCAGTATTATTCATTTCATGTTAAAGACTTCTGGTCATTTACATTTGATGCAATTCTTGCATTGTTATTTTTAGTATTTCTCATGGAGAAACTTTTCTAATCAATTACATAACAATTCAAAATATAAAACATTAGTTTACCAAATCTTTAGAGTTACAAAATTTACGCTTGTAAGACTGCGTAAACAGGTCTTCCATGACTAAAAAAGGCAACAGTGGTGACTGGCATTATGGCACAAAGGGTTAACGACAGCATTGGCTCTGGGACTGCCTGTGTGGGTCCTGGTACTCTGCGTCAGATCCAGCTCCTTGTGAATACATCTGGGAAAGCAAGTAAAGGTGGCATCCATTTGGACCCCTTCTCACATGGGAGGCAGGGTTGGACTTCTGGGTTACTGAATTCAGCTGGCTCACGATTGGCTGATACAGCATTTTGGAAGTAAACCAATGGGTGAAGATTCTCTCTCCAACTCTCTGTTTCTCTATTTTGGCAAAGAAAAGAATCTGTTTAAAATCAGCATGTATAGTTGTTACAAACATCTCCATATTTTCAATAAAAATGTGGTTTTTTTTCTTTACAAGAGAAAAACCTTAAGGACAACAACACTTAATATATTTGACATAAGATTTGACGAATAAACCAGTCAGTGTCATAAAACTTGTATAAGTATGTATGTTTCATCAGTAAAATGAAAAGTCACAAAATTTTGCTGTTGAAAATATTGTTTCATGATGATATAACATACAGGCATTTGATAGAATTAAAAAATTGCCTTTCTTTTTATAGATGATTTTCTTAAATATATTTTTTTCTCTTTATTCATAGTGAAACTGCTTCATTCATTCTTTGCATTACATGGTTTGCTAACCCAAATTATGCCTCTCACACAGTTACTAAAGTTCAAAGTCAGTTCAAGTTTAATTTTGTAAAAATGTGCCAGTTAATTAGTTCACTGTCAACAGCAGTATAAATGTTCATTTTCAAATGAATACCTTAAGTCCGCAGTCCCTGGCACCCTTCTCACTATGAGAAATAGGCAAAGTGCTGAATGAGTTCCTTTTTACAAATTTATACTTGTAACTTGAGCAGTGAACAGCATAACACGTTAACCTATTATATTTTTCCAAGTTGATTTGATGAGTAATTTATAAGTATCTCTTGTTCAGTGTAGTTATTATTATTTTTTAATTTTCCTGAATAAATACAGTATGCATGGTGGTGTAAGGGTAAATGTGTCCATTTATGAAATGTATAACACTTGAAAATAATCATCAGGAAATAGTGTTACTCTCAGCTGAAGGTAGGATAATTTTGACCATTGTGTTAGATGGAAAATTTGTAAATAAATGCTTCTCCCGAGTATGTAGTTATCTCTCTCCCTTGTGACATGCCAGGTGCAACTCTGCTACATTTTACCTCTTTTAGGGAACAACAATTTGAGTTTGTAATTTGTTTAAGGACACCAGCATCTCAGAGTGCAGTTGGACTGGGCAATTACATTAGACATAATATTTTCTGTGCTAAGCAATGAAGTGTTTGTGTGTGGAGGAGGGGGATGTGATTCTGTACTGAGTTGCTCACCACTCTACCGCAAAAAGTGAACGCAGTTTACTCCCATAAAGTTGTGTTTTTATCCATTTTTGAAGTTGTGTTATTCTTTCATTATTATTTCAAAATTTATTACTAATCTTTAAGATTTATTTTATTATTTTTTTATTGGAAAGTTAGATACAGAGAGAGGAGGAGAGACAAAGACAAAGATTCACTTCCCAAGTTGCCCCAAAGGCTGGAGATGAGCTAATCCAAAGCCAGGCTCCAGGAAGCTTCTTATGGCTCTCCCACCGGGGTGCAGGGTCCAAAGGCTTTGGGCTGTCCTGGACTGCTTTCCTAGGCCACAAGCAGGGAGCTGGAAGGGAAGCAGGTCTACCAGGACATGAACCAGTGCCCGTATGGGATCCTAGCGAATGCGAGGCGAAGGCTTCAGCCGCTAGGATGCTGTGCCAGACCCAATTCCTAAATTTTAGAAAGCATATAATTGTGCATCAGCATGGGTTACTGTGTGATTTCCCGATGTGTTGTATAGAGAGATAGGTTGGATTTTTATTTATTTTGAAATGTATTTTTATAGTACAGCAGCTTTTGATATAATTTTATAGACTAATTGATTAAGAAAAATAATAACACTGAGGTTTATTTTATTTTTTACTTTTAAGAAATCAGTTAATGCATTAGGTCCTTAGGATCATAAGCAGGTGCATGGCAATTATTACAAGATACTTCTCATCAGTCTCCTGTTAATTTATGTAATACAAAGAGAACAGATTTCATGCAGGTCATAGATACAAATCTAAGAATATAATTTATGTCACATGCATCTGCCTTCCTTCCTTCTTTCCTTCCTCTTTTATTCTGTTAAGGTAACAACTTTTAATTTAAATTGTAATAGAAAACTTAATATGCTGTTTGTCTAGGAACATATGTATAATGTAAAATATATAATATATAGCATAATATATAATATATGAGAATACATATATATTTCCACAATGTGTTGTATAATTTGGGCTCCATAAATAAATGAGTTCATGCAAAAATAGCTTTTACATTTTTAAGATTTATTTATTTGTATGAAAGAGTTACAGAGCAAGTATGATGGGGGACAGAGAGTGCTTCATTTGGTAAGACACTTCCCAAATGGCTGCAAGGCTGACCCCAGGGCTGCTCCACCCTGGGAGCCTACGGAGTCTTCATGGTCTCTCTTGAGATTGCAGCAACTCAGGCTGATGGAATGTCTTGTAATATCCTTCTAGGTGCATCAGCAGGGAATTGTCTAGGAAAGTGGGACTGGAATTAAGTGCCCATATAGAATGTTGACTATGAGGCTGATGGCTTACTTGCTCCATCACAACACCAGTCTTCAAAATAGTATCTTAACATGCAATAAATTTTACATTTTCACTATCCTGAGTTGAGAATATCACTTTTCTATCATCAGCAGCTTTGTATTTTTATTTTAGAAACATTTATTTTGTTATAACAATTTGGAAATCCGCATATAATTTTTCATGATATCCATTTCCATGGATTTTATACCATCTTCTAGTTTATTTTTTTTCGTGTCCATCTTATATTAATACAAAGAGAACAAATTCAATAGAGCAATAGAGATCTAAAAATATAAGAGTATTCTCTTTTAAAGAAGAAAGCTAAGTTACTGTAAACCTTTTTATGGTAAATTATATAGTAAGTCTGCAGAGCAATATTACTGAATTATTATGAATTGTTTAACATACAATGGACATTATCCCTGAAGAATATTGTCTAGGGCCCAGCACTGTACCCTTGTCCTTGCCTTGGATGTGCCATGATCCCATATGGACACCTGTTCCTGACCCAGTTGAACCATTTTCCATCCAACTCCCTGCCTGTGGCCTGGGAAAGCAATTGAAATGGCTTAAAGCCTTGGAATCCTATACCTGTGTGGGAGACACAGAAGAAGCTCCTGGCACCTGGCTTTGGATCAGCTCAGCTCTGACCATTGAGGCCACTTGGGGAGTGAAACAGCAGATGGAAAATCTTTTGTGTTTCTCATTCTGTCGATATAGCTGACTTTCCAATAAAAATCAATAAAACATTAAAAAAGAATATTGTCCTGAAACATAATTCTCTCAGTATCGCTTCTCGGCCTTTTGGCTAAGATCAAGTGTAGTACATAATTCTCTCAGTAACTAAAATGTATTCATAAAAATTGAAGGATTTATTAAGCCAATCAATGTTATATTTTGATGTTTATTGTCTCTTTCAGTGCTATGAATGTTACAGCTATTTAGACACAAAGTTTAGACAAAGCCTCTATTATTCCATCTCACTATTTTAATCAAGTCATATTCTATTAATCTATTTTAAAGAATTTATTGTTTATTTTATTCTTGTTGTGGAGTTAAATGCTGGATGTTCATCTTCTCATGCATGTATTTTGGAATGTTATTTTTTTCATGTGGACAAAATATTGCATACTTATGTACTCTAATGGATTTTTTTCCCTTTAAATGCCCCTAACTTTATTACATTAGATGAAAATATAGAAATTTTAAAATACATGTATTTTAGTAATAGCTCAAGCATTGTATGCCAAATAGTCTGATGAATCCAAGCATTGTTTGAACTCACAAAACTTCACCATTGTCCTTCTTCCTAACAGAAGGATCTAGTGACAGATAAAATGTTGCAATATTCCTTAAACATATCATTAAGGCCTTTGTTATTCAAAAAAGCTGTTGTCTAATAGAGCAGGACAGCGTATGCTTCTGAGCAGGGGCCTGAGATCTTTGTAATCTTGCCTGTCATCAATCATTGTGTGCGGCTGCCTCCGCACAGATTCGTCACCTGGAAGGCTTCCTTCGCTTTTGTTTTCTACTTCTCGTCCTTCCCCTTCATTCATTCTTCATTTTTGTTTATTTTTTTTAATACTTATTTGAAATGCACAGGTACAACGAAAGCAAGAGAAACAGCTGTCTTCTATCGCTGGTTTACTGCTTGAATGCTGAAATGGTTGGGGCTTCAGCACTCTAAAGCCAACAGTTTGTTCTGGGTCTCCCACATAAGTGGAGGTCATCTTCTGGCCTTTGCCTGTCCTCATTAGGATATAAATGGATTTGAAGTGTAGCAGTAAGCACTTGAAACAGCTCCCACATTGAATTCAATGTTGTCACAAGTAGAAGCATAACTGGCTACATTACAAGATATTTTAAGATATTTTAAGATTCATTCTTATTTTTGTTTGAAAGGTTTATGCTCAAAACTAAAGACAGAAAATAATCTTCTATCCACCAGTTCATTCCCCAAGTGACCACACCAGCTGGAGCTGAGCTGCACTGAAGCCAGGATCTTCTTTGGAGCCTCCCATGCAGTATAGGTTCCCAAGGCCTTGGGACTTACTCTACTGCTTTTCTATACCACAGTCAGGGAGCTGGGTCAGAATGGAGCAGCTGGATTTGAATGGGTGCCCATTTGGATGCTAGCATTTGAAGGTAGAGAATTAGACTGTTATCCACAGTACTAAGTCCTGAAGGTTTACTTTTAAATGACTTTTTGACTAGTAGGCTTGGAATCCAATAATGGACATTTTATATATATGTATATATATATATATATATACACATATATAATATGTATATTATATATATTATACATATATTTCTGATATTAGCTTAAATGCATTAGCTTCAATTATTAAGATGCAACTTGGGGGCCCGGCATGGCATCCTAGTGGCTAAAGTCCTTGCCTTGCCTTGCACACACCGCGATCCAACATGGGAGCCGGTTCTAATCCTGGCAGCCCCATATCCCGTCCAGCTCCCTGCTTGTGGCTTGGGAAAGCAGTCAAGTATGGCCCAAAGCCTTGAGATTCTGCACTGGCATGGGAGACCCAAAAGAGGCTCCTGACTTCTGGTTTTGAATCGGCGCAGCTCCAGCCCTTGATGCTGCCTGGGGGATTGAATCAACAGAAGATCTTCCTCTTTGTCTTTCCTCTTCTTGGTATATCTGACCTTACAATAAAATTAAATAGATCTTTTAAAAAAAGGTGCAAGTTGGAAATTTCGCATCCCATATGCTAACACCTGGGTTTACATCTGGTTCTACTCTCAGTTCCAGCTTCCTGCTAACATGAATCCTGAAAGGCAACAGTGAATGTTTTTAACATTTGAATAGCTGTCACCCACAGGGGAGCTCCAAATTCATGTATAGGTTCCTGACTTTAACCTAATTCAACCCAGGCAATGGCAGGCATTCATGCTTTGGTAGTGGAAAATACCAAGTACTCTGTTTTTTTCTCCCTCTCTCTTTGATTATCTCTGTCTTTCATTTTAAACAATTAAGAAATTTTAAAATTAAAAGTAGAATACGTAAAACAAGCAAAATAAAATCCTTAATGACAACATTGTTTAAACTTAGTTGTTGTTGATTTGAATGGGGAACTGATTCTATTGGATCCTCCTAATATGAACAGTACCCTATTTTACCAAGCTATTATATAGTCACAGATACAGACGTTTTTAGACCTTCACGTTTTCTTTACTTTTTAAAGACTTATTTATTTATTTGTATTTATCGGAAAGGCAGATTTACAAAGAGTAGAGACAAAAAGTAAGATCCTCCATCCTCTAGTTATTACCCAAGCGGCCACAACATCTGGAGCTGTGCTGATCCTAAACCAGGAGCCAGGAGCTTCATCTGGGTCTCCTATGTGGGTTCAAGGCCCCAAGCTTTTGGGCCATCCTCAACTGCTTTCCCAGGCCACAGACAGGGATCTGAATGGGAAGTGGAGCACCTGGGACAGGAACCAGTGCCCATATGGCATTCTGGCAGTTACAAGACAAAGATTCTGCAACTGGGCTACTGTGCCTGGCCTGAGCTTTGACTTTTGTATTGTAATGAATATCAAAAATATGTTTGGAGGTCCATTTGTGTATACTGAAATGTATTTTGAAACATATTCCAGTAAGGTGTATATATAATTTTTGTTATTTCATTTTTATTCATTTTTATTATTTCATGTTTTTTCCAGCACACGTGCATACTCTGGTGTACCAAAAATGCAAGTTCCTGTGTAAAGAATATTTACATAATTCATCAGCCATGCAACTTCTGTGGAGTCACCCGGTATGCTATTAGGCAAGCTCAGGTTCCTCCTCACGTTGCCTGCATTTGGCAATTGGAACTGAGAGGTAATGAAATTTTTTAACAAATATTTGAATCTACTTGAATCACTTCAGATTTAAATAGATAAGTGTTCATTAGCTAATCACAAAGTATTTTGTAACTCAGACACAATGTAAAGTAAAGTTAATAATCCTAGCCCTGTTTTTGTTCCCCTTTAACTGAGATGCTTAACGTCAAGTGCATTCTACATTTTTGACACTGACCACCTCCTTGTTGAAGATATCTAAGTGTAAAGAAAATTAAGGGTATTCCTTCTCTCTTGCATCTGTTTGTCTGAGGAGGTCAGATACTTAGAAAAGTATACAATACTCTCTAAAATCAAGTGTTACTGTTACAGTAAATAAAAAAAGCTTGCAGCTAAAGAATATTCTTTAAAAACAAAAGAAACAGTGGACAACTGAAAGAGTATGTTTGGAGCTTAGAAAATATTTATACAACAAAAAACATTCTAGTAAGAGAGAGATGGAGAATAAAGAGAAACTGCAGAAGACAGCATGCTGAATTGAATGCATGTATGCAGAAATCATTGTGTGAAGAGATGGATTTTCAGGGACAAGATGAATCTCTACGAAAAGTAAAATTAGGTTGGGTGACAAACAACACCGGGCCTAAAATTACAGATTCAGTGTACTGATATTTATTTAAGAAAGAATAGGAACTCGTGTATTCTAGCACATTCAAAAAGAGAGAGTGTGAGAGAAAGGGAGAGAAAGAGAGAGAGAATCAAGTGGAGAGACAGGGTGGAGAACAGGCAAAATACCAGGGAGCAGCTGGGGTCTGATGTGAGGCGATGGGAAGTTTATACAGCAGTGGAAGTCCCCGGGCTGTGAAAGTAAGGAGAGAGTGAATGATGTGTCCTTTTGACTTCTTGTTTTTTGACATCAACTACTAAAAGCAAAAACTGAAATAAACACATTTCAACAGCTAAGTTTTAATAAATATATATTTCTTTCATACATTGCATTGGTAGTTCCTATCTCGGAATCTAATTTGTTTCACATAATTTTCTTTTCTTGGGTTACAGTTTTCATATAGCTGGTGCAAATTTGATTCCCATCTTTCAAATTGTCTGGCACTTTAATTCTGTTAGACAATATTTCTTCTAACAATTCTGTTTTAACCTTACATTTTGTGACAGACACTAAATTAGAAGATTAAATGTGTCTGTTCAACTAAAGGCTGATTTTATTTAACTGACAGCAGTTGTATTTGTAAGATTACGGTTACATTAAAACCGTGTTGAAATAAACTAACAATTAGCCTTTTAAACAGAAGACATGATAATTTATTTCATCATGCTCATAAAATACTATTCTAGAGAGTTAACAGCCTCTAATGACTGAAATACTTATCAGTTCATTAAGCAAATCACACTGAAGACCAAAAGCAGTAGATGAGAGGGATGACTTGTTGGCTGTTCCATGCCAGTGCTAAAAGGAAATCCGTACACTGCACTATGAATACTATTTTACAAATGACAGAATAAAGTAAAACAAACAAACTGGAACAACAACTGAGATCAGTGAATTTAAATGAATTATCTGTTCTTAGGAGTATTTTAGAATTTTGTTTGTTCAATGGTTGTAAACACTAGCTTCACATTTGATCATCCAAGGATCTCTTTAAGTATACAAATTAATGCTGAACTTTCCCTGCAGAATCAGCAAACTGGGATTGAAGTGAGATGGACAAAGAAGCATTTAGACACTCTCAAGTGCTTTTAGAATTCAGATTGCGAAGAATATATGTGCTGGTGCACTGTAAACCAGCTCATGGACTTCAGTGCTTGATTTATTTTTCATATTTGAATTCCCTTTAGATCACAGTGGTAGTAATGCTCGCATATGACTATTTCTAAACATTGAACTTTTAGAGAGCTAAAAGTGTCTACCAGAAATCTGTTCACAATGAACAAACAACAAATGTGATTTTGATGCTGATAAACGACTTAATTTTTAGAATGGCATTAAAATAAAAATATATATTTTTAGAACATGGTGGGTATAATGATATGCAGTCAAAACTGCTTAGAGTAAATCAGTGTCAAGCAATTATCATCAGTATAACCTAACAATGTTTAATCATTTATTCTTTGTAAGTCTATGAGCAGAACCTACTGAATACAGCTGATTGTCACAGATATAAGAATTAGGAAGCCCATATAATCCTAAAACCTGTATGACATGGGCTCTCCAACGGAAATACATCAGTTGTCAATGCACATTTCAATAATGCCAACCAGAATAATTTTAAACATCAGCATAAGGATTCAGAAACTTTTCTCAGAAATAATTTTCAAAACAAAATAAAATTTAGAGCCAAGAAAATATACACATAGAATTATATAACTTTTCTACAACAAGATTTTGATTGTTGTCACTACGTTTAACATTGCTCTCTGATAAAATATTATTTAATAGAAACTTAAAATCAAGCCAGTGAGGCTTCATGGAATGCATTAATTTTACCACCAGTAAAATTATTTTAATTAAATAATTTTTTGAACAACTAAATGAAGTGTCTTACACGCCCAATCAATTCTTTCCATTATGATTGCTCCACAAAGAAGGTGTGGTGATTAATTAAAATCCCTTCAAGGACAATGGGTCCACAGTGCACAACTTGAGAAAGAGCTGACATGCACTGTTTCATTTCAATGTCATTATCTATGCTAATTATATGTATTATTAGGTTGAAGGAAAGGAACTACTGACAGTGTGGATAATGAGTTGTGAAGTAAAATAAAATGATAAGAATCATATTTAAGATGAAACCATAACAAGAAGATAGGGTGTCTTTAATACATCTTTTTACATATTACTATTACAGTTCATTTATCTAAAAGAAATAACTTTTTCTAAACAAATGATGATTGCTATATTTTTGAGATTATACCACAAACAGCCATTAAAATTTGCTTTAAGTTTTATTAGCATATTTATTCATTTGAGAGGCAAAATGACAGGAGAGAAGTAGAAAATGAGAGAGAGAAAAAGAGAGAGAAAAAGAGAGAGGTTTGCTTTTCCCTGTTTCCCCTTCCATTTCCACCACCCCTTTTAAGTTGTTCACAATAGCCAGAGCTAGACCAGTCTGCAGCCCTGGGCTCCAGCTGGGTCTCCCACATGGACTACAGGTAGCCTGGTGCTTGAACCATCTTCCAGTTCTTTATCAGGCACAATGGAAAGGAACCACATTGGAAGTAGAGCAGCAGGACTCAAACTCATATTCTTATATGATACGCTAGTATAATAAGCAGCAATTTCACCTTCTGCAACACAGCCGTGGCATGACATTTTCTATTTTTCTTTTATGAAATACTATATTTCATAAAATTAATATATTTTTATAATAACCCGATAGTTAATAATTTCATGATAATTTCGGTGAGAGAAATTGCCATATCTCCCAAGCAATCTTTATGTGAAGGCATTTTTCTTACCATCTCTCTCTACTATCAAGCATTTTTAAAATAAATGTGTGCTATTTTTATGTTCATTAAGTATTTTAGGGTCTTATTTCAAAACTTGAAATACATCTCAGTTAATTTCTTTTTAGTTTGCCCCTGACACAACAGATCTTCAAAATATGCTTGTAATAAGAGAAGTATTCTAATTAATTAATACACTCATTAAAAGAAATGGCTTCCATGAACAGTTAAAAAAGTGAATTAAATGATATATAATGGAACCAAAGATTTCATGTGAAGTGCAATTAAAATATTAAAATGCGTAAGATAAAATTAATGCAAATGTGCAATCTTAAGTGGGAAGACCTATTACTATAGTATAAATTCAGGTATGCACAATCTGAAAAATATTCCAAGCCTGTATCATACTGTAGCTATTCTTATGTTTATTTGGTCTTTTTACCTTCATACTAAAGATATAAGTGGCTTACTAAACACCTTGATCGTACTGATTAGTATGAATTTGACATGTGCTTACATTTAGTTGTGGCATTTACAGCTTCACCTGGGTTATTATGACAAAAAGAACAGTTTTCTGAGGTAATGTAAAAGATAATTAGTTAGATTTAATCATAACACAGTATAAATTTACTTCTACAACTTATGCTGAACATTAGAAATACTGTAATTTTCTCTTTGGGAAACTAAAATAACCACTGACAACACAGAGACATACTGTTAAAGATGGAAAAGAGCATGCATTAATTTTCTTTGCTATCTCATCTGTTTACTAAATTTTCAATGAAATACAATAGTGTTTGCTTTATAAAGCCAATACTCTATTTCATCATGTAAGCCTGGAAACATAAGCGAAGTCAAGTACTTTCTGTAGGTGACTGTGTGGGACAATGGAAACCAAGCACTGCTAGACAGTTTCCTACAATAATGGAAATCACACTTTTTTTTTTCACATGAATAGGCAACAAATGTGAGAAAACAGAATTTAAAAATAAACATATGTCTGGCCCACCACACTGAACTAGTGGCTAAATCCTCACCCTTTATATACCTGAGCCAGGATGCCATATGAGTACTGATTCATACCCTAGCTGCTCCCCTTCCCTTCCAACTCCCTTCTTGTGTCCTGGCAAAGCAGTTTAGGACAGCCCAGAGCCTTGGGACCTTGTGTCTCAGTGGGAGATATGGAGGAGGTTCCTAGCTCCTGGCTTCGGATAGGCTCAGCCCTGACCGTTGTGGCCACCTGGGGAGTGAATCAGTTGATGGGAGATCTTTCTCTATCTCTCCTCTCTGTAAATCCTTCAGTAAAAATAAAATAAAAATAAATAAATCCTTAAAAAACAGTTACATGTCATGCAGAAAACTCAGCATATAATAAAAGTGTCTTCTCAAGTCACTAGTGTAAGTACGGGTTGTGGTGTAATGACTGTGCAGCAGCTGACCATCTAAAAAGGCTGAGTCACCTATCTCATGCGGCAGTTCAACTCACTATGTTCTAAATTCAAAAATTAAAAGTACCAAAAATGTCACAGAAGTGATTAGAATTTATTTATAAATCAGGTTTTAATTAAAGTATTCATTTGTTTTGTTTTTCTGTTGCAAAATATTTTCTATAAAATCTGTCAATTTCATGCATTTCACAATACAGATTTAGCAGCATAGTTTAAAAATTGAGACACAAAATTATAACCTTCTTTAAATATATCAAATAGTTTATTCTTAGTTTTGGTAAAAGCTTACAAAATCCTTTTCCAGTTTGTTTTATTAAACTTACTTATGGACTTCAATGTTATCTATCCTATGAAATCTGAAAATTGCTAGCACAGTTGGGTACTTTAGAAATTTACATGATAAAGGCATTTAGCATTACCTTTCAAAATTTAGCTTCCAAAGAGCAGAAAGCATTCATAAGTAAAAAACTAATGGAAAATGTATGCTTTATCAGGGTTGGAATTGTCAGGACTGTGGGCTGTTGAAAAGCTGTGAAAATATTTGTTCTATGCCGATGCATCCACATTCAGAACTTCTGATTTGAGAAATTTTAAACATGATTTTTTTTTGCTTTTTAAAAATGTTTTGGACATGTTCAACATGGTTTATTACTACAAGTTGAAAAGGATAATAGCATTTTCTTAATCTCTGTCAATCTCTGCTTTCGCCTTCCTTCCCACTGTCTTTCTTTTTTTCGTTTCCTTTCTTTTATTTACAGATACCCTGTGTTAATTTACATTATTGTCAAGGGCTTAATGCTCCAACAAATAATAATTCCAGATCATCTAATGTAAATTGAAATCTGTAATATTATTTAATTTCTACCCTTTTGTTTGAAAGTACATGAAGTTGACAAATGTGAATTAGCCAGCGTGGCTTACCTTTTTCTGAATAAGAACAACATTGAAGAGGCAGTTGATATGAAAACACCTGAAGTTATTAGTCATCTGTATTGCTTCCCATATAAAGGCACAGTACAGGTATGTTAAACATGTGTAGTGGTTTGTATTTCATATTTTTATCTGTAAATATTAGAAATTCTTCAGTGTTGAAGTTATTCAAGGGTTATGAAGTCTTCATAAACTAATTACCAACAATCTCTTTGGAAATCTCTATTTCTGATTATAGAACGGATAGGTAATGAAGACTCTGAAGAACATTTCGTCTCTGGACTCTTGGATTTTCTTTATGTTATTATTTGAACTGTTTTTTTTTTTTTCTTATTAAGCACCATTATGATTACGCTATGTCATTGTTTGAAGATAATAATTAGCTGTCATTATCATTTGGCTATATTAACCCTCTGGGAGATTTCTCTGTCAGAGCAGTCTTACTAATAACAATTTTGAGATCTGTAGTAGGAGTAAAAAAGATGGCTTTATTGACCCTTTGTGTACAAATTAGTGTTATTTTTTAACACATATAAAAGAAGAAATAATTTAGAATATAAATCATATAAAACTTAGTACCTATTTATGTTACCTGAGAGGCAGAAAGACAAATATAATGATTGAGTCAGAGAGAAGACACATACATACGCTGAGGGAGAGGCAAGACAGTGAGAGAGCCGGAGACCGAGAGTGAGAGAGAGAAAAGAGAAGGAGATGAGAGAAAGAAAGGGATGTAATGGGCTCATTCCATCCTGAATGTCAACAACAGCCGTGGATGGGGCAGAAAAGCCAGGAGCTTGGGACTCAGTGTCCCAACTACATGAGCCACTGAGTTACAGTAGCAGGAAGCTAGAATTGGAAGAGAACTTGAAACTCCAGCAGTCCAGACATTCTGATATATGAAGCGGGATCCTGCATTATAAAATTACAATCAGACTGAAAAAGGAGTTTTCCAAAAGGTTCAGAGTTGGACAGATATTTTAACCTTTTTTGCCTTGATGTAATACTAACATTCTCATTCCACAGGAACAAAAAAAAATTGTAATTTCATATGCACATCATTTACATAAAATGTTCAATAATAAGTCATAACAATTTAAAGTTATACTGACATTGTGTCAATCCCATAAAAATTATGCTAGTTACTGTTCCCTTTCAAATTTTTTAATGACTGACATTGCAGCTACAGAGTAATGGGTTTTGAATTCCTTAAACCTTTTAAAGTATTTCTTCAGACACATGTCTTACTATGCCTTTGCAATTCAACAATGCATGAGGTAAACTCTTTCATGTATTAGGTAGTCAACAAGATACACATGACTGTGCATTTAAAATAATTGCTAACATTAAAAACATAACAAAACAGTTGTTTAGAATCAAGAAAATGTATAAAAGAAGCAATTCAGTGCAGGTGATTACCCTGTTGCTACAGTGATGACCAAGATGCTGTAATGTAGTAGCGTGGTTCAAGTCCTGGTTTATGCTGTGTAATTCAGTTGATTCTAGTGTGTATCCTGAGAGGCAGCAGAGGATGACAGAAGTAATTGGGACGTTGTCATCCTTATAGAAAAGTACAGTTATGTTCCCAGATCTCAGATTTGGATTGACCCTGTTGATATGTTCTAGGCATTCAAGGAATAAACCAGTGCACTAGAGTGCTCTCTCTCACTTTCTCTCTCTCTCTGAAATCAATTTAAAAATTAGAAATCTAAGACTAATCCTTTTGTTTTTTATGGCCATATTGCATATAAATAACACATTTTATCATAAGTAAAACTAACAAATGTATGTGTCACATAATATTTACAATCTTATATCTAGGCTATAAAGACCAGAGTAATTTGAAACTATGTTTAAAAAAATATTCAAAAATGTTATTTTTTTCAGAAAATGTATTGGGGCCCAGTGCAATACCTAGTGGCTAAAGATCTCGCCTTGCTTTCGGTTGGATCCCATATGGATGCCAGTTCTAATCCTGGCAGCCACGCTTTCCATCCAGCTCCCTGCTTGTCCTTCGAAAGCAGTCAAGGATAGCCCAGAGCCTTGGGACTCTATACCAGTTGCAGCGACAAGGAGAGTGAATCATTGGACAGAAGATCTTTCTCTCCATCTCTCCTCGTCTCTTTATCACTGACTTTCAATATGAATAAAATAAATCTTAACAAAAGATTTATTGGACCCGGCGCGGTGGCACAATGGTTAAGGTCCTCGCCTTGCACGCCCAGGATCCCATGTGGATGCCGGTTCTAATCCCGGCAGCCCCGCTTCCCATCCAGCCTCCCCGCTTGTGGCCTGGGAAAGCAGTCGAGGACGGCCCAAAGCTTTGGGACCCTGCACCCGCATGGGAGACCCGGAATAGGCTCCTGGCTTCTGATTGGCATAGCATCGGCCATTGCACTCACTTGGGGAGTGAATCACCGGATGGAAGATCTTCCTCTCTGTCTCTCCTCTCTGTATATCCGCCTTTCCAATTAAAAAAATAATAATAAAAATAAATCTTTTAAAAATTTTTAAAAAAGATTTATTTATTTTTGTTTGAAAGGCAAATTTTGCAGAGATAGAAGGAGATACAGAAAGGTCTCTCATCCTCTAGTTCCTTCCCTAGTTCCACCACATTGTAGCTGGTAGCCAGCGGCTTATTCTGTCTTCCAAGTGGGTGCAGAGGCCTAGGCATATGGACCATCCTCTGCTTCTTGCTCAAGCCATAAGCTGAGAGCTGGATAAAAAATCGAGCAGCCCAGACACGAACTGGCCCCATATGGGATATGGGCACCAGTGGGCAGAGGATTAGACTTTTAAGTCACTGTGCCAGCCCAGCTATATTTCCTCAATTAAAACATTTTTAGGTAAAAATTTGTCATAATTGAGGAAATATAGTAATTTCACTAATTCAATCGAAATCAAAGACCTCCATGGTTACTAAAAAGTTGAAAATTGCAATTTCCATCATCATCATTAAATATGACTTGTAATAGCATTTATAAACAATTTACTATATGAGTAAAGCAATCAAAATCAAAATTAAATTTTCAACTGTAATTTTAATTATTTTATAATGATAAACATTTCAAGCACTATCTGAAGAGTAAAGAATTAATGAAAATATTCTAATTTATCTGATGTTTATTAGATCATGGAGCTCTTTTCAATATAAACATATATAACATCTATATATCTTTTCAATAGGTAAACCTATATATTCATACATTTTTAAAAATTCAGGTCCTTAGAATTTGCTAGGAGTTTTATGAGATGTGTTTGCTTTCGTCTAAGACTGATAATATTACACACACATGCAGAGTTAATGTTCTGTTGATTTCAGCAGAAGGAAAATATAAAATGAAACACGATTACTCGTTTTTTTCTTTTTGTGTTACTTCTTCAATACCTGAATTACATTACTGAATATTTATATGATATTGGCATACTTGTGACAAATTAATGTCAGCTTTTCCTAAAGACAGTGACGTTAACGTAAGTGAAGAACTATTAGTTCACAGTGGCATAAGGTTAGTTACCTGCTCTCCACAATAAGCATTAGGCTTTTTGACGACTCCTACATGCAATCACGAGAAACCATGCAACAAGAAGTTACTACAGATAGCTTTATGAAAACAGTTCTTACGTTTGGCAGACTCGGAGACCCACATAGTCCAAAATGGTGCTTCCTAACACCAAAGGGATGAAAATGAAAATAAGAAAAAGTTTTGTACATCACAGAGAATGCAGATGCATAGCACAGAGATCCTACTCACTTGGGTTTTTCCTTGTGGTTTTACTGCATCTGTCAGATGAAAAATCCTAATCATGTGGAAGTGTCCACAGAGAAACTCCTGCAATTTCAGATTGTCCCTTGTGAAATTACGCCAGTTAGAGCCATATGTAGATGATTTAACAACATGAAGGGACAAATGTGTGGTGCCTAGGATTAACACATCAGGAAGAACTCATGAATTAAAATCCCGCTCACACCCACCCCTGCAATAGCAGTGAATCTACCGAACAAAACATGGGTACACAATTTTGAAGAAAGCCCCAAGGAAAAATTTTTTCTAAGCAATATCATTCTGATGTGACCATCTGTGCTAATCACTTGCTTAGACTACTCAGATGGAGAGGAAGCCAAGGGCACTGGTCCTCCGTCACAGGACTCCCTGCTACCTCATCAGCTCATCTGAGAAAAGCGATGATGTTGGAGCTTTCCCTTCCCTCCAGGTCAAATTGCATAAATTATCAAAGTATTCCTGGTGTATTTTATTATCTTAGAGCGATAAGGAAAACATAGTATTTGGGAATTTTATGTAAAGAAATTGTAGTTGATAACCAGTAGTAACCTGTGTCAGTCTCACAATTGTAGAGGAAAAAAAAAAAAGTCAATGATGTTAAATTCACAATTTACACAAATACATGGAAAACTTGCAGAATGACCAGACCATTGGTAAATATAGAAACCTAAGCGTTCTGGCCCTGCACAAGGGCCTAGTGGCTAAAGTCCTCCCCTTACAAGTTCCATACGGGCGTCATTTCCTACCCCGGCTGCTCCACTTCCCATCCAGCTCCCTGCCTGTGGCCTGGGAAAGCAGTGGAGGACAACCCAAAACCTTGGGACCCTGCACACGTGTGGGATACCCTCTTGGGAAGATCCTCATGGGAAGAACCTCTTGAGTTCTGGCTACAGATCAGCTCAGCTGTTATGGCCATTTGAAGAGTGAAGCAGAGGATGGATCTGTCTGTCTCCCCTTTCTGTAAATCTGACTTTCCAAGAAAAATGATTAAATCTTAAAAAAAATAATATAAGCTTTACAACCTAACCCCTGAAAAACAATACCAAAGCACCAAAAATTAAAACAAAACAAAAACAAAACCACCAGTTCTTATTTTGTCTTTTTCCTTATAGTCAATTTGAAGGCATTTAAAAAAAATTCTAGTACATTGAATGTAAATAAAGTACATATTAAGCTAGTTTTCTGTAAGCATAAGTAGAATATTTGGGACATTTTGCATAAAAGTTGAAGGCTAGAAATTTAGGAATTGGTTTTTATGGTCTGAGCTGCTGATAAGTCTTTTAATAGCTCAACAGCTTAGATAAAATCTGCATTAAAAACTAAATGGTCTTAACATTCATATTTTTGCAAGGAAATTTTAAGAGCATATTCTGTTTTCATATGAATATACCATGAGGTGGTTGAGAATAAAGTGTCGTGATATTAAATCTCACTAAAGAAGTGACATATGAATGTGTGTTCATGCAGAGAAAGAATAATAGTACAGTATCTTAAAATATTTGGTGTTAAAATAGTTGGTTTCTCAACTAATAGCCTCTGAGTGTAGAAAACCATTGTTAGGCAGAAATAAAGGCCTTCCTGAATTGCAAATACACATGCATATGCACATAAATTATATTTATGGCTTAAGTATAATCTTTTTGCCATGGATCATGTGTAAATAGAATTTGAAAAATTCATTTATCCATATCTAACATGTGTTCAGCTTTCTAATAAATGTGACATTCTGACTTTCTTTGCACTCCAAAAATAAACGTAAAGATTCTCCACTGACTTTTACCCAATACAACTTACATCTCTCTAAGCTATTGGTCTATTAGTGGACTATCAGCAGCTAAGACCAGAAAAATCAATTCCTAATTATTGGTGCCAGAGTTAGCTTTTAAATATAGCTTTTAAGCTATACAATAAATCAAAAACAAAAAAATAAAAGTAATCTGATGAATATAATTAAAAATATTGTATAACATGAACAAATTTCCTAACTTTCATATATACCTTTTTGGGGCATAATACTTGCTACCTTACTGTCCCTCATACCCACACTTGTAAAATTCCCGATACTTCTTTCCTAATTAAATTGTTTTAATTTTATAAGTTATTGAAATTCCATTGTTGGTTGGGAGCTACTTTCAGGAATTCAGGAGATACATGGATAGATCTAAAATTCTTGATGGAAATATATTTCTCTGGAAACAAAGTTTATCTAATCATGCCCAGAATATTCATTCAAAACAAATATGAAATACTTCCCCAAATTTGAACAAAATATATTTTTAAAACCACATTAAATATTGGCTTTGTGATAATATAATTTGGAATGTATTCAATTTTTATTTCACTTGTTTTATTTTATTTATTTTTCAAAGATTTATTTTTATTTGCAAGGCAGATTTTTCAGAGAGATTTTGGGTTCACACCCAAAATGGCTGCAATGGCTAAGCAAAGCCAATCCAAAGCCAGGAACCAGGAGCTTCTTCCAGGTCTTTCACGTGGCTAAAGGGGGCCAAGAATTTGTGCCATCCTCTGCTACTCTCCCTGGCCATAAATGGGGAGCAAGATTGGAGCAACTGGGACATGAACCTGCACCCACATGGGATGCTGGTGCTTGAGGGGTTGGAATGGTGGAGTAAATTAGACTGTTGAGCCATAATACCGGTTCTCATTTATTCAAAAATTCACTGAGGAAGGAAACATTATTTGTTGATACGGGAAAAGAATTTTCATTGATCTGTTTCACAATATAAAGCTCTTTTTACCATATCAGCCAATATTTAAGCAATGCCTACACAAATTCTCTAAGGTGAAATGAAGTAGTTATGGGTAGTTACCTAGTGAATTTTATTTGTCTTTTAAAATCTGTGATTGTTTCCTATTTTGAGTATCAATTAAAATGACTCAAAGTGGTTTGCTGTAAATTAAAATTGTTTTTCCCCTTGCAAAAGGAACACGTTATTGCATTATGTGAAACAAAATATTAAATTCAAACTTTGATACAAATGTGAAATCAGGTCATGATGGAAGTGTAAACTATTTTTTAAATCATTGTATTTTATAGATTTATGCAAATGGGTTTAATTACTCGACTGAGGAGGAGAGTCAGAGATCTTGGTGTATTTGTGTTCTTGGAGGGGCTGTCGGATTGCATGTGGAAAATGTAACTGACTGTCAAGAAAATCAATTTCAACAAGAAGATACAAGTAAAGGTCAAATGAATATACTCAAGTACGTATGAATCATGTCAACTAATATATTAACTATCTGTCAAAAAAGTTCTATTTGCATGACTATATCATTATTGGACCATATCGTGATATTTTTAGTAACAGTCACTTCTTTTAAAAATTGTTGGAATTCATGTATCAGTAGTGTATCTTTCTATATGTGATACATGTATCAGAACACTAGTACAAGAAGGAGCTGAGGAGGAATAGATCCATAATGTAATACCTTGTCTACATTATATTGAAATCAAATCAGTATAAATAGGTTAAATACAGACATCATACAAAATGGGGAGGACAACATCATGACTGCATGTGAGCCAGGTAACATGCATGAGGTCACATCTCTGCTCTGTACTAGAATAATTTGGGCAAAGAAATGGTGGGAATAAAATATTCGACCAAGTAAATATATAAAGCATTTCTGATATTATATATATAATATATATATGTAGCAAATTCTATAGCTTCCACTCTGAACATAACTCCAATAATGCTGCAAATAATAGCCAGCAATATTACATGAGGTAAAAGGGTACCCTATATAATATCTTTCAATACAAAACTGAGCATTGCTTGAATACTCATTAAGAATGATGTTATGCATATGGACAAATGATTAGAATGCAAGATTTAAATTTCATGATAGCAATCATACCATTGAAAATCAATGGACTAAAATCCAATAAAAAGAGAAATAGACTTACACTTGATCCCATCTAAGTTCACAGAATATATCCTTTAGAATGAAGTAAACACATAGGTTGAGAGCAAAAAATAAAATAATAAATGATGCACTACTGACCAAAGATTTAAACATAACCTATTCCAAAATTTGAAAAGAAGTGAGTAGTTTTCAGCTGATTCTGTAAGGTCAGTACTATAACCATTACCAAAACCAGAGAAAGATATTTAAAGAGATCTTAGTCTGACATATCTTATATATATAAAACAAGAACCTTTGGCATAATAGAACACACCATGTACTGTCACATAGAGAAGACCAAGTGTGATTTGAACCAGAACACAACATTAATTTAACCTCCCAAAATCAGTTAAGATAATCTGCCATGCCAATAAAATGAAGTGAACATTTTTCTGGCAATTTTAATAGATGTAATGAAAAAATACATATTTAACAAAATTCCAAACCTTCATGATGAAAAATTAAAAGCAACAAAAATAACCAATAAAACCACCAACTAAAGAAGTCAGTGGAACTCCAAAATATGACAAGGGTTATTTTTTAAGCAAATGTAATACATAGTTGACACTAGACCTAATATGCAGAAACAAATTTTAATCAAAGGAGTGGTAGCAATCTATAGTAGTCATTATGGGTATAAGAAGAATAGAAAGATAGTAACAGCTATTGGCTTTGCAGAGGTATGTATATTGTTGGTAACACAGTAAAATCAATTCAAGTTTTTGGAAAATAATATTTTATTTTCTGAAAGGTGTATTCCTAGACTTATCAAATATTGCTTCTAATTTACACTCCAGAAAATTTTCTAAAAATCAACAAAACTAAAACTTCTTGAGCCTTTAAAATGTTTTAGAATCAACAATAATGTATACAGGCTAACATAATTTCATTATATTTTATTAAATTGATTTCTCTTATTACTAAGTAGCTTTCAATTCAAAGCCATTTGTCTTAACATTATGTCTGTATACATGCGTGTATGTTAACCTTTACTTTAAAACTAGTAACTATGAGGAAATATCAATATAATATCTCTTTGGTACTATTTATAAAATTTCTATTATAAATGAGGTAATTTCTCCAAAAATTACAAACATTGTTAGTTTTCATAACCAAGAGGTAAATGACTAGCAAATGTTATGAAGAGTGGTTTATAATTTCTAAAAATCAAGTACATGGAAACTATAGCTAAAAGTAATAAGATTAATAAAATTAAAGCTTTTTTTTTTTAGCATCTAGAGTTCTCCACAGTTTAGAAAATCCAGGTGTTTTTTTTTCTTTTCCTTTTCTTTTTTTTTCTATTTTTTTTAACATTTATTTACTTTAATTAGAAAGGTACAATTGCAGAGAGAAGGAGAGACAGAGAAGAGGGCTATAATACCCACAGCTGAGCTGATCCAAAGCCAAAAGCCAGGAGATTCTTCCTGGTCTCCCACATGGATGCAGGGTCCCAAGGCTTGGGGACATCTTCTCTTGCTTTGCCAGGCCACAAACAAGGAGCTGATGGGAAGCTGAGCAGCAGGGACTTGAACCTGCACCCATATGGGATACTGACACTTGCAGAAGGAGGATTAGCCAATTGAGCCATTGTACTCAGCCAAATATATCAGCTTTCTTAAAATCAAGTACAAGGGTCCCGGCTCCATGGCTCAATTGATTAATCCTCCTCATCTAAGCAAAGGGATTCCATATGACCACCAGTTCATGTCCTAGCTACTCCACTTCTTATCCAGTTCCCTGCTTGTAGCTGGGTAAGGACTGGAGAATGGCCCAAAAGCTTGGGACCCTACACCTGTGTGGGAGACCCAGAACAGGCTCCTGGATTTGGATCTACTCAGCTCCAACAGTTAACAACCATTTGGGTTAGTGAACCAATGGATGGAAGATTTTTCTGTGTCTCCTTCTCTCTATAAATCTGCCTTCCCAATAAATAAACAAATAAATAAATAAATATTAAATTAAAAAATCAAGAACAAAATAATTTTCTTGGAAATTACTTTAATAATAACTACTAATACGAAACCATTTTCCTTTTGAGAAAGAAACAATTTCTGCCAGCAATTTACCTTAGGGGTCATCTTTAACAAGGATACTGATAAGTTTTTATAAGATGTTCCATCTTTAAAAATTGCTACTACAGTATTTAAAAAAATAAGTTACCTGTCAGGGTACGTTCTTACTAGGACATATTTTGTAAGCCATTTTAATACCTTGAATTGATATCCAAGTAAAAATCCAAGACATATCATTAAATGAAAAGGGTATGTTTCAGAATATTATATGTGACCAGGATGTTATTTTCTTTAAATAACAATATGTATACATGAGTACATGAGTGCATACCATAATATTAATGATAAAATGAGGGAAATGCATAATATATAATGAATACTTATTGAAAATTCCCTAAATATGTCTCAGTTGTATCAGAATTTTTTATGCAAAAGTTTGGAACAAGTTAATTACAATTCATCAAATCAAGGAAACATGAACATACAAAGAAAAGTGTGCTCTCGATGACTGTCTCCAACCACTTCTTTAGGCTGATGAATGTAATCACTTAGGTTCAGCAGTTTAATCTGTATTAATAGTAACAAGCCAAAAGATTTGATATTGTATGCTTCAACCCATTAACGTGATATATGATAATCTTCAGTGCCCTTTGAATCTCGATCAAGGCTACATGAAGACCTTGGTAGTTTATTTTGGACTTATCATTATCACTACGATTTAGCTTTTTCTCCTCATGCATGTGCTTTCGTATGTTCAGTTGTTTTTTTTTTAACATTAAACTTTATGATCATCATTGTATTTATTGGACAAACTAGACTAGTTCTATGCTACCTCCAGTAACACTGGGCTTTAAAGTTGAGTTGGTACAACAGTCTAGAAATAGTACCAGTCAAATCATGTTTCCTAACACATAAACTCCTGTTCTGATAAGTTTAGTTTGATATAATGATATAAATACTAGACTTACACTGTATTTAACAGCTGCGCCAGGTTATTTGTCATTTTTAAAGTTGTTTCATCAATCTTATACTCTTGCAAAAATCCAGGATCACTTCTTGGCCATTGGCTAAGATCAGGTTTTTTTTTTGTTGTTTTTTTTTTTTTTTTTAGTTTATTTATTTACGGAAAATGCAGTGTTACAGAGCGAAGGAGAGTGATTTTTCATCTGCTGATTCATGCCCCACATGGCCAGAGTGGCTACAGCTGGACCAATCTGAAGCCAGGAACTTCTTCCAATCTTCCGCATGCGCACAGTGATCTAAGTAGTGGACTTCCATTGCTTATCCAGGCACATCAACAAGGAGCTGTATTCTAAATGCAGCAACCCACACTGGAACCGGCACGCATAGGATGGGACACCACTATGAGCTCTGGCCTCACATGCCCATATATATAAACTTTTATGAGCATAATGATAACTCCTATGTGTAGATAGAACAATCAAGGGAATATCTATGGAAATATTGTATAATACACGAAAACAACATTTCATAATTTGTATTATGTTCGGTATTTCTGAAGGAGGACCCATTGCAATTTATTTAAATTAAGATGATTAAAAATGTATGCATGTATGTGCATGTTCACCTATGTATAAATGAAGTAGGTGAAGAACTTATTTAACTCTAAAAATAGCATTCCTGGGCCTCAGTGCACCAGCAGCTAAAGTCCTCACCTGGAACACGCCGGGATCCCATATGGGCGCCGGTTCTAATCCCGGCAGCCCCACTTCCCATCCAGCTCCTTGCTTGTTGCCTGGGAAAGCAATTGAGGATGGCCCAAAGCCTTGGGACCCTGCCCCTGCATGGGATACCTGGAGGATGTTCCTGACTCCTGGTTTCGAATCAGTGCAGCACTAGTCATTGCGGTCACTTGGGGAGTGAATCATCGGATGGAAAATCTTCCTGTGTGTTGCTCATCCTCTCTGTATATCTGATTTTGTAATGAAAATAAATAAATGTTCAACAAAAAGAAGAAATAACATTCCTGTTTTGTAATTATCAACTTATATCAATTGACCTTTCACATATTAATTAAATTTACATGCAATAGAGGATTTTATTTCACAGTTAACTTCAATTAATGGAACTAGATCAAAACAATTACAAAAATATATTCAATAATACTTAATTGCTGTAAAAAATTTACATGTGTATTATTACAGCAAAGTCTTAAGATTAAAAATTCTCTACAGTCTATATGTAAAATAATGAATCAATAAAAGGCATTTATGTATTTAGGAATATATTTGAAATTTCAAATATATAGCTTTTAAAAATGAATTCATCCATTTTCACTTTATTGGAATGGCAGAAAGATAGAGAAATGGAACAAGACTGAGATTGAAAAGATTTTTCAATCTGCCCTTCTGAACTTACATGCTTGTGGAAGTTGGGGCTGGGCCAAGCAGACTCCCGGAATCAGTGCTTCATCCCAGGTGTCTCATATGGGCAGCGTGGCTCTAATTATTTGAGTCATCATTGTTGCCTCTCAGGATTCATATGAAAAAGGAGTTGGAACTGACCATCAAGTCAGAATTCAAACCCAAGCAATTTAATATGAGATGTGATTATCCAAAGAGGTATTGTAAGCACTGCTTCAGTTGCTACCTCAGAGCATTTGTTTTTGTTTTACTTTTTTTTGAGAATATGATCTAAACCATACATGACCTTGCCCTTCAGTTATTTCAGAGGAATAATTGCATCAAGCAACAAATTGTGTTTGGATAATTTATTTTGTTTGTAACATGGGTACACACAAACATGTAAAGATTTTGCCATGTCATTTTGTCATGAAATGGTACCTGCTCACATAGCAATTAAGTGACACAACTTGTGTCGTGTTTTATTTGACTTTCTTTGCACTCATCATTTCAGTAAAATTGAGTTTTACCATTACAGGACACTTTCTATGAGAATGTTCTAAAAATACACCCTATAGTCATCCTTAATAAGGAATTCAACTTGTGCCTTGAAAATGTGACTTATAGTTACTCAAATAAAGCAGACGCTGTTTTTTTCCGTTTGCGTGTTTCAGATGCAGTTGTGCTTTTGTTTATCTTGAGAGATTCTGCACTGTCAATGTTGAAAAGTGCTTGGGAAACCAGAGTACCTCAGAGCATGCCCTGGGCCCCGACCATTTGTGCAACTGGAGCTGCCTGCAAAGATGTGAAAGCACCATCGGTGAAATAGAATATTACACATCTGTACCCTGCAAAAATGGAACAACCAGGACACGTCAAAGTGGATGTTTCCTCTGCAAAGGTGTCCAAAGATTTACAGGCAGGTATTTTCTAACAAATCGAATTCTGTGGTGTTAATGAGGCTAATGCGCTCATTTGACGTATTTCGAATGTGCCTAATGATCGGTACTGCAAACTGCTTTCTCATTTGGCAAAGTAAAATACCTTCACCTGAATAATTGGATTGCTCTTTGGGCAATTTCAACGCTGACTACACAGCCTTGCTAGTGCAAATGAGGCTAATAAGGCCTGGTTGAACCACTGAGAATATGATGGCTTATGGTTGAGGTCTGAGGCAGAAAGCAGACAGCTTTAACCTTCTGGTAATTTGCCTAAACAAGTTCACTTCTGCATTTCAGTTTCTGGCTGCAAAAGCACATCAGTAACATTTCACCCTTGGTTCAAGAATAAAACTTATGCTTCAGAGTGGTCCAGGACATGAAATCGGACAGGACTTTTAAAAAAAGCATTAACATCCTGAAATTGCCTTAAAATTTACATTAAGATTCCAGTCTTGGTTTTCCATTGACAAGTTGTTGATTATTGTCTTATACAAAGCAGTAGAGAAATTATTGAGAATCAAAATAATATTTTCACTTTTAAGCCACATCAAGTTTTAAGTAAAATAACTTTGAAATGTGCTATCCAGTTTGATAGCCTATTTTATTAAGCATAACAAATTTGGATTTCCATCTTAAAATGAAAATATATTTTCCCTATTTGGTGTTTAAACTAATATGTTGAAGGTTTTAGAGGCAATTTAAAAAGATAAGTTCAAAAAGTGGAAATGGTGATAACATTTTGGAATACATATATGGGTGTAGAGACCAGCCTTTTTATAATTAGAAACATATTCAGATGCACAAATTCTGGTAAGCTTGCTAACAGCTAGTCCCATTAAATTACAGCCAAACATGCTCTAAGTAAAAATAACTTTAAAAATACTACCATTGCAACAATATGCATATATAAAGAAGTACTTACGGAATATAAAAAGAGGGCCTGGTGTGGTAGTCTAGCAGCTAATGTCCTCACCTTTAACACACTGAGTTCCCATACGGGCACTGGTTCAAATCCCAGCTGCCCTGCTTCCCATCCAGCTCCCTGCCTATGGCCTGGGAAAGCAGTCAAACACAGCCCAAAGCCTTGGGACCCTGCACCCTCATGGGAGACCTGGAAGAATCTGCTGGCTTCTGTCTTCAGATCAGCTCAGCTCCGGCCATTGCGGTCACTTGTGGAGTGAATCAACAGATGGAAGATCTTGCTCTCTGTTTCTCCTCTTCTTGCATATCTGTTTTTCCAATAAAAGTAAATAAATCTTAAAAATATGAAAAGAATATATATATAAAGAAGCACTTAAAGAATATAAAACATACTTTAAAAAGTATAACAGAATAATGTCTATAATTAGTAAATAGATAGGAAGAAATAACTTTAATTCTTCCTAATGCCGGTACTAAGAGATATGATTTGATGCATGTACTAAAACAGACATATGCTATGTATAAAAGCATACATAATCAAGTTGTCACATTATGTGTCAATGCCATAATTTAATAATATATCAATGAATATGTATTACATATATAATTTTCACATAAGTATTTCACATATATGCATTATACTATTAGCACTTTATTTAAAATGATATGAACTACTTAGATGATGATAAAGGTATTTTTGTTTTTCAAGTTAATACAAACAAAAAGTTCTTAACATTATGAGTAAGGTCATTATTGTCTTTGATTTTAATGAATCACTTAGTTTTTAAAGATTTGTTTATTTTGATTTCAAAGGTAGTTTTACAGAGACAGAGAGAGAGAGAGAGAGAGAGAGAGAGAGAGATCTTTTTCATCTATTGGCTCACTCCCCAAATGGCTGCAACCAACAGGACTGGGTCAGGTTGAAGTAGAACCAAGGGCCCCTTCTGGATCTCCAGTTATGGGTGCAGGCGCCCAAGGGTTTGAGTCAGCCTTCACTGATTTCCTAGGCCTTAAACAAGGAGCTGAATTAAAAGTGGAGTAGCCAGGATATGAACCCTGGTCTATAATGGAATTCTGGTGCTGCAAACAGAGGCTTGGCTGTCTGTCCCTGTTATGGTGCTGGGTCCATCTTTAAAATTTATTTCTGTTTTATGTGAAAGTCAGAAAAAACAGGAAGGCAAACAAACAGAGATCTTAAATCTGCTTTCACTCCCAAAATGCCTGTTACAACCAGGACTGGACCACAAAGCAGCCAGGATCTCCTTCCAGGCCTCTCAGTGTGTGGGAGACTCAAGTACTTGGGTCACCATCTGCTGCCTCTAAGTGGGTATATCAGCAGGGAAGTGGATCAGAAGCAAAGTAGCCCGGATTCTAGAACATTCTGATGTGGCGTGTGGACAGCTTAACTGTTGTTCCAAACACACTCCACCACATTGTCTATCTTCTATCAAGCCTTTGTACCAAATCCCAATTTCTAAGAACCAGTAAAAATGTTCAAGAACTGATTCATCTAAATTTTCTCAAGAGTGCAAGAGTTAGTCCTATTGGAAGATTATTTGAGGGATGAGAGTTTGAATCCACATCTCTTCTCCTCCGTCTCCTCTTTTCTCTCTCTAGCTCCTCCTTCTCTATCACTTTCACTGCCTCCAGCTGGAGTCTTCCTTCATAGTCTCCACCTAATTTCTCTCAGCTTGGCCTGATCGCCCCCTGCCTTTCAGCCTTTCCATTTGATTTCTCTTCATTCCCTTTTGCTCACTAAATTTGGCCTCTCTCATCTAGGAGTCCTCTGATCCAGGAACTCGTAGGTTTCTCCCAGAAATTTGCTAGCAATTTTGATGATTGTTAAAATGCCTTTCCTAGCAGGTGTAATCATGTTTTTTCTCTGATCACTATCATTCAAGGGTCAATTTAGCCATACAATTAATTCACCAGATTTAATGGCAGTCTCCAAGCCTTAGCAGGGGATTGTAATTTCATCCTTCACGAGAAATACCTGGAGGTGTTCTCAAACTATTTCTGGCTCCACCTCCGGGGTTTCTCATTCAGTAAGGGCCAGTAGTCCTGAGGTTGTCTTAACGCTCTTGGTCTCTGACACACTCAGAGACATGGCTCTGGTCCGTTAAATGTTGCTCATGAGGAATGCCGTGTGGACCTGACCAGGTAAAATTCAACTTGGGTAAACTACCATTCCTGCACAGCATGAGGAAACCATCTAGTCCATCCTTCTCTCCAGGAAAACTGAACTCTGGGATCAGAAGCTGATGCCATCACAAGGTAAGGCCGTAACTCTCGGATGAATGCTAATTGAATTAAATCTGATTCCAATGTGTTATCTGAAATGTTACAGAAACTTTAAATTCTGGGAATAATTCCAGTGGATTTTAGTTTTCAGGCCATAGCCTTTAAAGAATTCTCATGCTAGCTCTGTGTTTTTATTTCACTATTGAATGCACATTTTTATATTTAAAAGCCTGCCTTGTTTTGACATTTCAGCCTGGCTGTTTTCTTACACAGTATATACAGAATAATACCCTCAGTTAGTAAATTCAGCTACTATTTTGAATTCTGCGTTTTAAAGATTCTGGGTTTGTTCTGTTCATGCTCTCAGTACCCATCATTTCCTATTTCTTTTCTTAATATTTTAGTTTAGGAAGCTCCCTCCTGACCAGTAACAGTGCCCAGGTTTTCACAATTTAGTTTAGGCGTTCCTGTTTCAGATACATCTGTGTGAAGTCTGTTTGTAATCCTGCATTTTCATCTAATTTATTCGGTTCCTATCCTAACACAAGTTCCTTCTTTTGCTACACTCAAGATTTTCAAATTTGACTTACAAATCTTCGGTTTATTATTCTTTCAAATGTTTCTGCACAGCTTTAATGATTATTAAATCTAAGTTTTGTTGGCAATATACGCATTTTTTTCAAATTTTAGGCATCAAACGCTTTCTACCCTTGACTTCCTTACATGTTAGTGTCTATCTTTGTAGTAGATGAGTAACCAGGGTGCTGATCACTCTCCAGGTGAGTTAGTTCTTGAATTTCTAGGAAAGCCACAGGCTTATTTTTCTCCATAGTCTCGAGTTAGTTAATATTTGATATGCTTAAACACAGTTCATGGAATTAAAAAAATTTCCGTTGCTTTTTGGCATGAGTTCTATTTTGTGTTGTATATTCATCCATATATATTGATTCATAAGTAGATACGAGAAAAAATTAATGGGAAGACATATGAAAATAAAATTGCAGCAAGCTTGGAGTAGCTAAAAGAATCTCGTCAAAAATATTAATCTCATTCAGAAAGCTTAACATCATTTCAGCTTATTTTAGTCATATTGTGGGCAAAAATAAAGGGGGAGCAGAGTAAAAATTTGCCCAATGAGATCATTGAAAAAGATTTCAGTCACTTCATAGAGGCAATTTTTGCTAGCTGAAATAGGACCAGAAATTGGGCCATTTGGAGGAAAGAGGCTGATGCACAAAAATACTACTTTGTCGCTATTTGCTTTGGAATACTCCACAGTATACAAATCGGTTCAACATTGATGATAACTAGAACAATACAAATATTTAATGTCTAAGATGCCTGCGTTTGGTTATCCCCTTGGGGAAGTGAATTTGTTCTGCTTCTGATGAAAAGCTGCTCATTTTCATTATTATAAGATACTTATTTTATACCACTTTAATATAGATGCTTGACATTTAATAAGATAGTTCTTTTGGAGTGAATCCCAGATGTGCATACAATTAGAACTAATGTAGGATATTTTGTGTTGCCAGATCACTAATTAAATTCCTGCATATAACCTTTTCTTCCTGAAATGCAACATTTAGTAAATTATTTTATAATTATGCAAATAATGTTTTGTATAACTTTTGCATTTTAATGACTTTGGGAAAAACTACAATTTAGAATTAAATCAACATCTGAAAGCCAAATGTGTAGTAGTATAGTTAGAGCTGTAATCCAGTCAAATAACACACTCTGTTTTCAATAAGGCTACAATTTCTTTGCCATTGCAAAAGTACATATTTTTGGTCTAACTTCTGTAGGTTTTGTGGTCTTTTGTAGGGACTAAGTTTATATATCTAAATTCACAAATGACAAGTATCTCCCTGAGTAAAGTTATCTTTTTTCTTAGCCTTTTCATTTATAATAATTTTGAAAGATTTTTATATTGTGTCTGTTTCCTATTTATTTTGGGTAAGCTTAAGTTACCTTGAAGTACAGAGGTCAAAGTAGACAAACTTAATTCCCATGATTAGACAGTACATGGAGAAGCAGCCTGCTAACAGAAGAGATTTATATTGATAACAAAACAAAGTGAGGTTTAGAAACCAGTGACAGAATCGATGAAAATGGTGCCATATAAAATATTGGACTTTTTTGGTGTGTTAAATATTGAGGTACCTGATCTCCGTTTTCTATTTTTTGGGCTAGACTTGGCATACTTGAGGCTGTGACCAATGAAGTTTATGGATGGGGGATTAGGCATTCAGAGAATGATTCAAGTTGTTCATAAGTTGTCAGAGATATGTGGTATTTATCTTGCCATGTGCTGAATTCTTTGTCTTGATGTACATTATAAATATAAAAAATGATTGAATATAAAATAAGATTGAATATTTCCTAGAAATTCACTGAGAAAAATGGATATTTAGATATGTATATAAACTACCTGAATCTTTTGTAAATATGTATCTCACAAGACACTTAAATTTAGGTTCTGTGCTTTCAATTCTAATTCATTCATCTCAATATAAAATATATTTTAAGTTTAAATGTGAAATATTATTTAGAGAGAGGATCAAGAGTTTTTCAAAATAGGAATGCTTTAAAGAATATACCAAATGGTGATTATCACATAAATGCTAAAAGATACTCGCTGGGGATCTAGTATTGTGGTGTAGTGGCTAAAGCTATCACTTGTGATGTCAGCTTCCTGTATGAATTCTGGCTGCTCCACTGCTGATCAGCTCTCTGCTATGGCCCAGGAAATCAGCCGTGGAGGACCCAACTCATGAACCCTGTGGCAGCCACATGGGAGAAAGGGGAAGGAGCCATGGCCATCAGGGAGTGAAAGATTTCTTTTTCTTTGTTTTGGGTATGTGGGGAAGGCAGGGAATGTCAGGTTGGGGCACACTGCGCCAGTCCCCAGGGTGGAAGCTGCAGATTGCCTGGGGGAGGCAGTCTGTGCATATGTTGGAGTAGAAGCTGCTGAGAGCAGTTTGACAGGGAGAAATGATTTCTGGGGACGTCCATGCACCTGGCCACTTGTCTTGCAGGTAAGCAGGAGTGCTGAGATGGACTGGTTTAGAGGGGAGAAACCAAAACACTTGTCTTGGTCAGACCAGGGACGACTTGGGAGCCACTTGGGAGCTTTGGGCTAGCCTAAATAGCATCTCCTGCTGGTGCAGACAAAGGCGGGCTGAGGGGGGAATGCCTGGCTGGACTAGGCCATAGTACCTGCCTGTGAGTATTGGAGAAGGAGGTGGGCCACATCAGGTTGGGCTGCAGCACCCACAGAACACAAGAGAATCAGCTATGTGGGAAGATTATGCTAAACACTTGTGTGTGTGTGTGTGTGTGTGTGTGTGTGTGCGCATGCACACGCATTTAAGGAAAAGTCTAGTGGCTTTTATTTTCTTTCCATTTTTTTTAATATGTGTGAATTATTTTAATTACCCAAATACTACATAAAATTAGAAAAACAAGGTATACGTTTAAAACTAGGATTGTCATTTTTATTAGTGTAGATTCTTCTTTAGAACCTTAAGCAACCTATGTGAAATGATACATGATTTCCAATGAAGTAATACTCAATACCTGCTTTCAGAATTGTAAATTCTGAAATTGCAAATACATATTTGTGATGCAGTACTGGCAGAAATATAGGATGTCACTTTGGTGCTTTATGGGAACTTCAAGTCCTAAGATTTTCTTAGTTAATATTTCAAGTAAAACACTGACATATGCAAGAATAATTACATATTCAAGTGGACTTTTATGTGATCTTTCAAAATCCTGCAGCTGTGAGCATTCAGAGTTATATTGAGATTGCTCTTTCTGAAATACAAGAAAATAATGTAACACACATGCTTGGGACACTATTTCTGACACCACTCTATTTCAAAGTCTGTCATCCAGTGACTAGGGAAAGACTATTCTACAATTAGAGCTACCAATATGGCGGGTTAAATAACAAAGTTATTTATCCTAGTTACAACAGAAAGGCCTCCATACTATTCTATTTAATGTTGATTCTATCTTAAAACTTGCTATTTTGGACCTGGCATGATAGCATAGTGGCTAAAGTCCTTGCCTTTAAAGTGCCAGTCCCATATGGTCACCAGTTCTAATCCCAGCAGCCCTGCTTCCCATCCAGCTCCCTGCTTGTGGCCTGGGTAAGCAATCGAGGATGGCCTAAAGCCTTGGGACCCATGTGGGAGACCTGGAAGAGATCCTGCCTCCTGGCTTTGGATTGGCTCATCTCCAGCCGTTTAGGCCGCTTTGGGAGTTCCATCGAATGGAAAATCTTCCTCTCTGTCTCTCCTCCTCTCTATATATCTGCCTTTCCAATAAAAATAAATCTTTTTAAAAAAACTTGATATTCTCCTTACAGGTAATAATCCATTGAAAGCAGTCAAATTATGAAATAAATTCAATCAAAATAATAGAACACACTATATAGAACTTAATTTTTTTTTCTAAATATTAAAGTGTGGCATAATAAGAATCCACATTTTCCAAGGATCATTGTATTGGTTGCATAAAACAAAATCACTAGCATGAACATCAAAACAGTTGCTCAGTAAAATACCAGATTAATCTATTAAAATAAATTATATGTTTATTTTAATTATGTTTCAAAGACATAACTTATGAGTAATTAGCAAACATAAGTAATTTTGGAGTAATTTAGTTACTTATTCAATTCATGAGAACTATCTTACATATCTTTACAATTTATTGATATCACTAGCTCTAATTACCAAATATAACTGAAAAACAGACATTTCTCAGTTAATACGAGAGTGTTTCCTAGCATACCTGAAACCTTAAGTGTTTTTCTCTCTCTCTCTCTTTCTTTCTTCCTTTCTTCCTTCCTTCCTTCCTTTCTTTCTTCCTTCCTTCCTCCGAAAACAGATGTTCCCTATAGCTGGGTGGTTGGCAGAGCATTTGCACTGCTGTTTGGCAACTCTGGTTCCCATAGTGCAGTGCATGATATAGCTTTACCCTCCTGCACTTCAGATCCAGCCTCATGATAATGTGTACCCTGGATAGGGCAGTTGATGGTTTATTGCTTGGGTCCCTGTTTGAGATGCCATGAGAGCAGGAGAAACAAATAGATCGGGTGGCCTCATCAAGACATTAATTAAGAAAAGCTGAAGCTGGATAGCAGAAGTAATTGGCTCTAATTCTGGTTATTTCTTTCTTTTAAAGATTTATTTATTTTTATTAGATATACAGAGAAGAGGAGAGATAGAGAGGAAGATCTTCCATCCACTGATTCACTTATCAAGTGACCTCCCCTCCACCCCAATGGTCGGAGCTAAGCAAATCTGAAGCCAGAAGCCTTTTCCGGATCTGTCATGCAGGTGCAGACTCCCACAATTTTGGGCCATCCTTGACTGCTTTCCCAGGCTGCAAGGCAGGAACTGGATGGAAAGCAGGGCCGCCAGGATTAGAATCAGTGCCTACATGGGATCCTGGCACGTGCAAGGTGAGGACTTTAGCCAGTAGACTACTGCGCCAGCCAAATTTTGGATACTTCTAAATCATGAAAATGCTGTGAGATGGGCCTGAAGTGGTAGTTTAGTGGCTAAGGTCCTCGCCTTGCACCTGCCAGGATTCCACATGGGCGCCATTCATATTCCGAGCTCATCTTCCCATCCAGCTTCCTGCTCGTGGCCTGGGAAAGTGTTCAAGTTCAGCCCAAAGGCTTAGGACTCTGTACCTGTGTGGGAGACCAGGAAGAGGTTCCTGGCTGCTGGCTTAGGATTGGTCTCAGATCCGGTATTGCAGACGTTTGGGGAGTAAGTCAGTGGACAGATCTTCCTATCTGTCTCTTGTTCTCTCTGTATATCTGCCTTCCCAATAAAATTAAGTAAATCTCTCCCACCAAAAAAAAAAAGTATTGGCTATTTAGTGAATTTCTTTCAAGTACAATGTTACAGTTTGAGGAATCATTATTTGTTGAACATTAAATTCATAAAATAAAATTTATATTAGTGGTGGAGTAAGCTCATTGTCTTCTATATAAAATCTTAAGCACAATATAAATGAAAAAGATACTATATGACAGGGATGTAAGTTTCCTTTTTTAATGTGAAATTATTATATTTTAACTCTGAGTTCCAAAAATTAAAGTATGTTTGAGCATTTAAAAGTGCAACAATTCACTTGTTCAACATCTATGTTTCAAGTATTATGTTTAGTCTTTGTCGCACAGGCTACTGTTTTGGGGAGAGTAGTTTGAGAGTCTGCTGCAAAGAGTAATTTTACTGGAGACAGCTAAAAAAAATGCAGGCAACTAAAATATAGTGTAATTCTTAATGTCACATTTTATGAAGGCCAAGAAAGAACAGCAATAGAAAGCATTGTGGTGAGTAGGAACTGAGTATATTAATAGAGAAGGGAGAACTCTAGGGAAAGAACATTTATGAACATTTATAGATAGAATTAGTGAGATTACCAGGTGAAGGACTCATGTTGTGATGCAGTGGTTTAATCTGTGGCCTGTGATGCCAGAATGTGCTATGGTTGCTGGTTTGAATCCCCACAGCTCCATTTCCAATCCAGCTCTAGCCTAGTGCACCTGAGGAAGCACTGGAGGATGGCCCAAGTGCTTGGACAGCTGCATCCAATCAGTGACTTGGAGGAAGCTCCTGCCCTCAGCCTGACCCAGCCATTTGGGAAATGCATTCTCTTTGTTTCTTTCTCTGGACCAGCCTTTTAAATAAACAAATAAAATTTCAATGAAATTACCAGGGGAAAATCAAAGAAAGTTCTAGGTAGAGATTCCTAAACACGGATATATGGAGCTATTCAAGGATTATATTTCAGAAGATTAAAAATATGGTTTACCAAGATGTAATCATGAAACCCTCATTCATATATTTGGATAACTACAATGCCTGAGTAAATATAAAAATCTGTATTTTAGAAAAATAGCAGTGGTGAAAGTGAATACTTTTACCTGTTCCAGATCTTAGTTAAAATGTTTCAACTTTTTTTAAAAATTTTGATGATGTTTATCTAGTTGATTAGGGTGGGAAGGATTGTATTAGCGGAAAGTGGCTGATACTATTGCTTCCAAATTTCCTGTTTCTTCCTGTATACCGGGAAGGGATGGGATAATGGGAGAAGCCACACCCAGACTCCCAACTATCTTAGTATCTGGCAATGGGGAATGGCTACCTAGTGTTATCCAAGGGTCCCCGATGTAGAAAATGCACCTAGAGTTCTGCTCAAATGGTTGTGACAGTTTTGAAATTCTACAGATCTCAGCAATCCAAGGATGAGGAAATCCTTCCAAAGTTGTTTTCCTGACAGTCTACAGCAGAGTCTCCATTTCTCAGATTTTTTATCTCAATATTTAGGCTGGGGTAGTTGACCAATTTGTTCTGCTCTTCTTCCTCTGCTATGGTACCATGTGTTCCCTGCATTCCTCAATGACTGCCATATCCTCCATGTGCATCTGAGCATGCTGTTTACTGCTGCATCTTAGCCACTGAGGAGAACTGCTTCTAAAACATGCACCCCATGGTCAGACCATAGATCCTGCGATTCTCCCCATGGTTGGAGTTCTGAGTCCAGCAGTTCATTTGGCAGGATCCCCAAAGAAACCCTGTCTGAAGTAATCTCAAACCCGACTCTTGTGTGTCTTGCATGCATGGGGTTTGGCTGAGTCATCACCCAAATTAGCCTGTGCACGCACTGGGTCAGTTCTGTCTCCTGCCCTGTCTTACATAAACCAATGGGTTTTTTGTGACCCAGCGGAACCATCCCCACTGAATGCTCAGCCCTCGCATGCACCAGCAGAAACTGCAGCCTATAGGGAGTGACCCCAATAACCTCTCTAGGCCCAATCCCAGCCCAGGTTTCTGTGCTTGCCAGAAAGTAAGCTGACTGGTCCAATCTGTCCCATGTCCCATTCAGCTCTTATATTTGTCAGTGGGCAGTTAAGCCTAGCTCAACCAAACTGACCTCATTATCCAGCCCACACTCATGCCAGTGAGTGCCACTACCTACCTAGCCAGGCTACCTCCCAAGCCCTGGCTCTCATACTCAGAAGTAGGAGTTGCAACCAATCAGAGGTATCCGCAGTCACTCTACAGAGTCACTCCCAATCCAGGATCTTGCACTCTCCAGGTGGTTCTACAATCTAGCTTGTTAGGATTTGCCCACAATCCCAGCCCTTGCCACCTGATGCTACAGCAAAGCCCAAGCAGCCTGCACATACTGTGGCTCATGAATGCACCAGTGGATACAATCACTTAGCCCAGCCTGGCTCTCACTCTAATTCATATACAGATCAGCATGTGTTATAGCTTTGCCTAATCTGATCTACACCTAGTACCAGTTCTCATACTCACCAGTAGGAGCAGTGGCCCAACCAGAAAGCCCCCCACAGCCACTCTACCCCGCTCACACCCCTCCCCCCCAAGTTCTCACATGTGCCAGTAGGTGAAGTGGCCCTGACTGGCATAGTGCACCTCATCTCGGCATTGGATATCAGGTGCTAGAGCCTGGCCCGGCCCAGTCTGCTTCCAGTTGCAGTACATGCTGGTGTGTTGCAGCCTATCCCAGCTCCAACAGCCACAAGTCCCACTCTAACGTGAATGGCTGGTGTTGCCGCGCAACCTGGCCTGTCCAGCACCCCATCCTGGTTCTCAGATATGCTAATGGGTGTTACGAACTGGCCCAGCCTGGTCTGCCCTTACATATGCTGGTGGATGTTATAACATGGAGGATGTTATAACCTGGCCTGGTCTGGGCTTCTCCAAGCCTTGGTTCTTTTACTCTCCCGCAGGGACTTTGTCCTGACAAAGGAATTCCCCAAGCTCTTCTTCTGTAAACTCCCATGTCACTGCACACCCCCACCAGTATCATGCTCAAGTCTCACCCACAGTCCTATACCTGCAGTCCCACACAAACTGACCACCATGGGTGTTACTCTCCAATTTTATTATAGGCATTAACATAGCAAATACTGTAAATAATTCTTTCTCACATTCTCTCTCTCTCTCTCACACACACACCTTTTCAGGTTTAAAGGTATCAATTTCTTTTGATAACATTAAATTCTTCTTGCTTCTAGAGAAAGAGAAAGGCAAAATATTTGCATGTTTCTTGTTTTAATTTAGTTAGCAAGAAGGATAGCTAGATATACCTTTTTTTTTTATCAATGCTATCTTCTTTGTTTCCTTTAATAATTTCCGTTCTTTCCTTAGTCTTCAGAGCATTGCTTTTTTCATTTCCCCTATTGCTTATCATTGACAGTATTTTGAATAAATTTTGATTGTTTGGCTTCTCAAATACATTTTTGAGGAATGAGAAAATTGAAGGATATTATATATAAGCACATTAAGTGCTGACAGTTTCTCACAAAAAGTAGGATATTTGAATATATAATATTTAAGATATTAAGCTATTAAGATATTTAAGATAACTCACATATATATATAAACCCATTATTTTTATTTGCACTTTGCCTATAAAACTGTTGTTTGGGGCCCGGCACGGTGGCGCAGGTGGTTAAGGTCCTCACCTTGCACGCCTGGGATCCCATATGGGCGCAGGTTCTATCCCGGCAACCCGCTTCCCTTCCAGCTCCCTGCCTGTGGCCCGGGAGGGCAGACAAGGACGGTCCAAAGCTTTGGGACCCTGCACCCGCGTGGGAGACCCGGAAGAGGCCCCTGGCTTCAGACCGGCATAGCATCAGCAGTTGCGCTCACTTGGGGAGTGAATCATTGGACGGAAGATCTTCCTCTCTCTCTCTCTCCTCTCTGTATATCCGCCTTTCCAACAAAAATAAAATAATAATAAAAATAAATCTTTAAAAAAAAACCTGTTGTTTGCCTAGCAAAATTTATCATTTTAATAATTTGATAGTAACAAAATAGCTTTAAGTTAGGAAAATCAATTATAGTGGTATAATTTCAATATATTCCATATTTATGTAAACTATCTTTTGATTATTGCTAAACGTTAGTTTTTTCATAGCTAGTATATATAATTGGCTCCAAACTATAATTCATTGATCATTTATCAAATTTTCACATGAAAGAGATTTGTGTATTTATTTGAATGGCAGCGTTAGAGTGTAAGTAAGAGAACTTCCATCCACTGAATCACTCCCCAGGGTTGTAACAGTCCAAATCCAGGATCTTCACCTAGGTATCCCATGTAGATGACAGGACACAGGCACTTAGGCGTGTGTGTGTGTGTGTGTGTGTGTGTGTGTGTGTGTGTGTGTGAGAGAGAGAGAGAGAGAGAGAGGAGGTAATATGAAAGGACTAAGAGTTTAGGGTTTATTTTATTGAAAGCACTTCAGAATCTGAGAGAGAGGGAGCCACAGGGATATTCATTCCACTGGTTCATTCTGCAAATGACTGCAGCAGTTTGGGGTGGGCCAGTTTGCAGCGGAGAAGAAAAAAAAAAGGTAAAAGGTACTGGTGCTGTCACAATATTTTAAAATCCTCCCTCAAGTTTTTTAGTATTTTCATAGTTTCAGGGATTACATTTTTTTTTTTGGTCAATTTTGTGTTGACTTTTACATCAGGAGTTAGGAGTATTATTTCAAACATATATGTGTAAGAATCTAGATTCATGAGCAGCATTTTGATGATGCTGTCCGTTCTCCAAGAAGTTTTTCTAGCACCTTTGTCAAAGCTCCAGGCACATGTATTTTTCCCTGGAGTTTCCATTGTGTTTCATTGTTCTGGGTGTGTATCTTCATTGCAGCACAATGCTGTTTGGGTACTGTACCATATTTTCAAATAGGTATTGTATTGTTTCCAGTTTTGTGGGTATTTTATTCTCTTCAGATTTCGGAGTTTACATGTGATGTTTTTGACCTGTTCAGGAATTTGAAGAGTTACTGAGCAGTTGGCAACTCTGTTTCAGTATCCTTCCTCCCTGTCTCTGCTCTCCTTCTCCCGATTCTTCCTCTTCCCCTTCCTCCATCAGTTCAAGTACATGCATTTTTAATGTTAAAAAAGCATTTCCAGTTTCTTTCATGTATTTCAGAGTTATAAACAAATACAAAATAATGTTACCTGAAGAACGGAAGGATTAGTGAATACAGAAATACTCATGATGCCCAATTGCTTACTGAATAGGCATCACTGAGGAATCATTTTTGAGTGTCCCATTTAAACATTTAATGATCATTTGGGAAAGCAGAATTACACAAAGGTGAGCATGAGACAGAGAAGGAGAGAGAGAGAGAAAAAATCTTCCACATATTTGCTCGCTCATCAAATGGTAGCATTGGCAAAAGCTAGGCTAGTCCAAAGCCGGGAGCCAGGGTATTCTTGTCCCACACATGGGTGCAGGATTCCAAGTACTTGCACCATCTGTTGCTATTTCCTCAGGAACACTAGCAGAATGTTGAATCGGAAGTGGAACAGCTAGAACTCTAACTGGTGCCTATAGGGATAGAGTTGAAAGTAATAACTAAACATGTTTTATCACAGTGCCATATAAAGTATGATACCTACAAAACTGTATAATGGAAAATAATAAATATATGAAAAATAAAATACATCCGTTCTCTCTCAAGGGTCCTAAGTGTTGCATCTGGGATGTGTAATGTCAGGTTAAGGAGACTTAGGTCTGGCATTTCATATTCCACTGATGATGTAACATGTGGAAAAAAAACTGACCTAAATCACACCTAAAATATGGTTATATCATATATATACATATGATGAGTGTCAGACTTTATACTGAGATGTGTAAAAACTCAAAACACTTGAGTTTGCTCAATAGTGCTCTGGCTTTCAAAAAGGAAAACTCCATTTTATGTGTGAAAGAGTTATTTTTTTTTTCTGGGATAGTTCACTAAGTGATTTTGAAATTTAATTACTTAGTATGTCAGTTAATTGTCCTGTCATAGTATTTCATCACATATATGTTTGACACTTTGAAATGAATGTATTCATAAAATATGAGTAAGCTGTGATGACCAATTAATACAAAATTTAATGAAAGATATGTTACTAGAAAGATATAATGAACTATTGGATTTGACAGAGTGAGAAAAAAAAAATCTTTGAATAGTACTTAGAACTTTGTGAAAAATTTGTACAGTTGATCATACATATTCCCAGGTGAGACTATCAGTTTCAGTAATTTGATCCATTGGCTATGGGAAGGCACAATCCCCACAGATCATGTTCAGTTGGAAGAAATAATTCGTATAAAAGCATTTTCTTTGACAAGGAGGTTATGAAAGATTTTGTAGTCCTGTATCAGCAAAAAACTGTTTATATTCTACTCTATTTAATCAACATGTAGGAGTAAGTATTTGAAAGCAGTAAAAAAAATATAATTTGGAATTTTTTTTTTATTTAGCTCTCATGGCTGAAGAAACAATACCATTTTTTTACATCAACATCAAGTAATAATTCTGATATTTATGACAGCTTGATGTTAGGAAAGTGACTTATGTTTAAATTCCTTATAGACACGTGGGATTTATCCATTTTGTATTATAAGAACTTTTTTGTATAATGTACATATTTTATGCATAGCAATATTTGAGGAAAATGTTTTGTTAATCACTGTGCAAAGCATAATTGAGTTTATTGATTCTTGAAGATATTACATCAGTCTTTTATTACACACAAGAAGAAGCAATTTTTGGTTTGCTTAGTGGTTTTTACCTAATCATCACTTACAGAAGAGTGCTAGATATAAACACTATTTCTAAAGCAATTGTTGGTTACAGATAAATATTAAACACAAGTACTCAAATAACATCTACATTTTGTTACCACTTTTTACTCACACATATTCTTATGAGCTGTAAAATTATGTTCAATGCAATATGACTGCAGATGCCTGGTAACTATTAATTTAACTTTAATTCTCTGATTCCACACAGTAGTAATTGGAATTGTGCAAAATAATCCAACATAATATGTGGGCTATAGAAAAAAATTTCTGCTCTGAAAATGTTTCTAATGCAGCTTGAAATGTTATTTTGCTGTCTTTGGAGATCAGTGGAGTGTGAAGATCTCCCAAATAGAATGCTTTCAAGGAATGATGATGGCTTCCAGTGGTTTTGAGTCATGCACTAAGCATAAACTCTCAGACTTAGACATGAAAAATGTTAACAAGTGTATAATCCTAGGGAAAGTAAGTTAATAGAATCAGAGAACAAGTAATTCAATTTGAAAGAATAAAAGTAGAGACGCTTTTAGTGATTCTTATAAGAAAAAAAATTGTTTCCAAGCCCTGTTTCAGCTTTTTCTTTCATTGTTTTTTTATATCTTTTAAAGCGTTTAAAATCTTTCATAATGTTATAGTTTTAGAACATACAACATTAAATGCTTGTGGTGAAAACTGTGACACATAAATGATAGTAAACATGTATTGCATAGTTCATAAATGTGTTATGTATTAGGAAAATGTAATAAATAATTTATATAGTAGAAAAATATCATGAAAGACAATGATAATACCATGTAGTTCACATACAAATCATTTTAATGGCAGAAGAGAAGGAGAAGCTTTATAAAGGAAGCAATATTTTGCTAGGACATAAAATATAAAAATGCCCTAGGAACAATAGAATATTTATAGGATATAATGAAATTAAAAAATGCAAAAGCTAGGTCAGAAAAATGAAAGAGCAAAGGCCACTCTTTGATAAAGTGGAGCAGAAATATGCAGATGGGATTTTAGCATTGAGTGAATGTTAAAAGATTTTAACTCCTTTATTTACATATAGGAAATTATCATAGATCAAATGTGCTGTTCACGGTCAGGTTCTATTCCTTACAGAATTTGAGCATCAGTATGTATCTCTGGTCTAAATTAGCAGTTATTTTCCCACATTTTTGGTCAACATGAAGCAAGTAAAGCTTTTGGATAACTGACAGTTTTGTGTTTACATAATGTTGTACACTTAAAGGATGAATGTATCATTTTACTACATTATATTTGAAATTGTATTTGTTTTCTGAATTTGAATTCAATCAAAAGACACATCCTCCATTTTAAGAATTTTTCTCTGATATAGACAACTTTTATGCAAAATACAAGATAAATACACATATAGGTAAACATGTATATACGTATATTTACATAGAGGAATTGTACAATGGATACTGGGAAGTGAAGATGTGTTACAATACGCATCCCTATTCCATAATGAAAGGAGGACTTCTGGTAAATCTGTGAAATATATATTAACAATAAGATGCAGGACTCTTTCATTCTCTAAACCTACAATGCAATGATTCACTTAAATAGCAGAATGTTGAACTTGTAAGGCTATACCATTGTAATAATACAGGGGAAAACAGTGAGGGGGGAAATGGGATGGAAGGGGATATCCCTGTGACTTTGCAACCATATCATGAAAAAATTAAAGTAGTTAATTTAAAAAGAATTTATTGAACATATCTCTTAGAATGGGTTATGGTATGCTGTGGTGCGCAAAGACGCAATTTCAGAAGATTAATACCACTGACATTACTTCTCACACAACGAACGTGATCTGTATTTCTGCAATTACCAGGCGCTGGCTGCACTACCTGAGGCCTGAGGGTACTGGGCACTTCAGTTTATTGTGATTCCATTCGTTGTCACTATTGGGGAGGAAGTGGACAGTGTTCTAGCAATGACTATTACGTGCCTCTACGATGAAATGATGAATATCATGTCCTTTGATATCATTGACTAAAGGAAGTCTCAGGGGTCTCATTTTATTTTAGAAACTATATATATGAAGATCAAGAAATTAATAAATTATAGATTCTTCTGCTTGCAGTGCATCATTTCCAATTTGCACAGATAAATTTAGAAATAATTTCTCATTCTTCATCCTCTTGCATATCAGTTGCCAAGTATCCAGAAATAATAAATGTTAATTATATCTTCCCTCAAAGATTTTATGTTCTGTAGAATTTTTCTACTTCTATCAATATATTTTTATCAAACTTTTAAAAATATTTTTTCTAGAATTTTCATTATTATATTTTTAAATAACCGTTTGAACACTTACAGCTAACTTCAAATGAGAAATGAGGAGAGCCTCTTTTTTGGCCATAAATCGTGTGTGTATGTATGTGTGTGTGCGCATGCGCATTCATTAGATTTAAGTTTCTAGAGACCCTTAGTGTGTATTTCATTATTTCTCCTGCAGTGATACTCTGGTTTACACTCTTAACATTGTGGCACACTCTTCCCCTGTGGGTACCTAGAGACCCAGATAATACGGCTTCTATAATATCTGATAGGAATTTTTTTCTGTATAAGCACTATATATTTTTAACTACCTTCAAAATTATTTCTCACTGTACATATATCCTTACCCACCAGTCACACCTGAGACACATACTTCATCAATGTCTAAATAAAATAATCTTTATCTTGAGAGCCTGAAGCAAAGGCTACTGTCACATATAATGGAACATGTATTTGTTACTGCAGTAATGAAAACTCTAGAAACAAAATTAATTTCCACAAAACAATATAAATTTCAGCAAAAGTTAAACCTCTTAAATAAATATCTGGGGAAAGCTAAAACATGAGACATTTATAGATTTACCTTCTTTCACTTGCAAATACCTTTCTTCTCAGATATATTAATTTTTCATTCCGTTCTTGTAGTCTATTCTACCTGGCTTTCCAGCTGTTAAAATTTAAATATTTTCTTTTATAAAAAAATATTAAAATGTTTATTTACATAAACTAATAAGTATCATCGTTATAACAGAAAACTATGCAAAAGCGGCCAGGGCCTGCAGTGTGTGTCCTATATAGATACTCGTGTGGATTTTGGTTGTTCCACACCTCATCTGGTTCCCTGAGAATGCACTCAGGAAAGAGCAGATAGAATACAGTTTTTTCTGTCTCTCTTTTTCCCTATAAATCTCAATTACAAATAACTGTATCTTACACACACAAACTGTTTCTTACACTTTACTAAATTAGTAACAAAATATAAAACTCCTACCCAAATTGTTGTAAAAAGCTAGAATGCCTTAGTAAGACAAATATAAACCATAAAACTGCTTAAACAATTTCAATACTATTTCCCAAAAATATATCCTTATCAAATTGAAAATAACTACAATGTTGAGAAGTAGTCAAATGGTTTTAAGAAGCTATGAATTATTTTCAGGTGTAAGATTTACATTTGCTGCTTTATGCTTTGAATGTTTTTTTATGACACATGTTCCATAGGCTCTGGTATTTCCCTGACTGCCTCCCCACGTTCACTCTCCCCCTACATTGATTTCCCCTATAATAACACAATAGTATAATTCTTCATGAACAGTCATAAGTCTATATTTTTGAACATGGATGATGACAGATTCCAGTATCCTATTGTCAAGATATAGTTAACAGTTTCATTGGAGTCCACCTTTGATCTGGAAGTAGAGATGCATACTGCGTTGTATCCTGATGTCTGGATATGATAGTCTCCATTACAGAGTTATTATACGTACCCTTAAATGAAAAGCCACAAAATAAAATCGACAACAAGAAGGGAAAAAAAAAATGAACAACACCATGAAGTTAAATAACATGTTACTTAAGAACTATCTGTAACTGAATGAAAAAATCAAAAACCTTCTTGAAGAAAATGCTACTGTATGACCTATGATTCAGTAAAGAATTTAATATGAGAAAACTATTTTGAAGAAATGAAAATAATAACAAAAACATCAAAGTCTTTGAGATGCAGTTTCTGCTGATCTTTGTTGGTGAGATGTGTCTTCTATAGGCAAAAAATAGATGGGTTTTGCTTTTTTAAGTGAATACACCAATCTATGATGTTTGATTGATGGGTTTAAGTTATTTACATTCAGGGTTAATATGAATAGGTTGTAATTTGGTCCTGTCATTTTAGCAATTGTTTGTTCTTTGTTTTGATTTAGTGTTCTATTGTTATTTTACTGGGCTGTTCTTCACATTTGCTTTTGTTTTGGGTGGGTGCTATTCCTCTTCTCTGTCAAGAGAACATCTTTAAATATCATTTGTAGGGCAAGTTTGAAAGAGGCATAGTCTTTTAGCTTTTGTCCACTGTGGAAAAAATTAATTTCATTTTGAAAGACAAAGGGAAGCTTTGCTGGGTGCTTTATTCTGGGCTGATTTTTTGGCATTTAGAATCTGGAACACATTGCTCCATTTTCTTCTGGCCTGTACAGTTTCCTCTTAGAGGTCAAATGGGAGTTGATTGGGGTCCCTATATAGGTCACTTGATTTTTTTCTTCACGTGCACATTTAAGTATCTTTTCCTTATGTTTGACTGAAGAGAGCTTGATTATCGTGTGTTGTGGTGAAGATTACTTTTCATCAACTCAGTCGGGAATTGTGTTCTCCTCTATATTCTGTTTCCCAATTCTTTCTTTAGATTAGGGAAATTTTCCTTTATTGTTTCATGAAATACATTTCTAAACCCAACATTCTTTCTGTGTCATGTGGAACTCCCACAACTCTTATATTTGGTCTTTTACTAGTGTCTCTTAATTCTTGAATATTTTTTTAGCTTGATTCAGGTCTGCTTCTAGCTTTTTGATTGTTCCCTCATGGTGGCAAGAAATATCTTCCAATTCTGAGATTCTTTCTTCTGCTTCATTCATTCTGTTGTTAAGACTTTTCAGCAAGTTTTTAATTTGCTGTATTGTGTCCTTCATTTCCAATGATTTGGCTTGATTTTGTTTCAGTGTTCTTATTTCCTGTGTGATATATTCCTTAAATTCCTGGACTTTATTTTTTGTGTGTCTCCTTGTTAACAAGCTTTATAACAAGTTTTTTGAGTTCTTTAGCCCCCATTTCCTCGATATATTCCTCATTTAACTCTGTGGTTGGCAAAGCTGTTGCTTCTTTGTAGGGGAATATTTATTGTGTCTCTGTCTCTTTTGCTCTTAGTCATCATACTTCTGATTACCAGGCTTTTCTTAGGGCAGTTTTCTAAGCTGTGTCACACACAGGTCTACAATTTGATTTTAGTGATTGTGTTTGGTACCTGTTTCTTTGTTTGCAGTCACTTGTGCCACTCCTCCAGTGAGTTTCAAATCTGGACTCTTGTGTTAGGCTTCTACCATGGTCTCCCAAGTTCTAGCTCCTGGCTCACCATTCTACCTCCTGTGACCTATGCTGTAGTTGTACATGTGTCTGCACAGCCTTTCTCCCACTTCATTTCAAGCAGTTCTCAGGATTAAGGAGACACCAGAGGTGTCTATAACTAGGTGGTGCTATTCCTTTTTTTTTTAAAGACTTATTTATTTTTATTACAAAGTCAGATATACAGAGAGGAGGAGAGACAGAGAGGAAGATCTTCCATCGGATGATTCACTCCCCAAGTGAGCACAACAGCCAGTACTGCACCGATCTGAAGCCGGGTACCAGGAACTTCCTCCAGGTCTCCCATGTTGGTGCAGGAGTCCAAGGCTTTGGGCTATCCTCGACTGCTTTCCCGGGCCACAAGCAGGGAGCTGGATGGAAAGTGGAGCTGCCGGGATTAGAACTGGCACCCATATAGGATCCCCGGTCATTCAAGGAGAGGACTTTAGCCACTAGACCACGCGGCCGGACCGGTGGTGCTGTTCTTGCTGGAACTCTCTGACTGTTAGGCCTGAGGGCCACCCACACCTATTTTGACCAGTAGGATGCCAAAGTTGTTATTTTCCCTGTGGGACCAGTGTAATGCACAGAGCCACAAGTGAGTTTGCTTCCAGCCCAGCACATGCACAGCTCACTGTTACCTGTACAGTGTCAAAGCCTTTGCCACACTGTACAAAATTGTGCCTGATAAGCATCTGGTGGTGTTCTGTATCTGTTGGTCATTAGGTCTAGTGGCTACCTGGACCTATTTTGGGTGGAACCTGTGGTTTGCCACAGTACAATGTACTGAGCCAGAAATGAGTTCACTCCCAGCTCAGTGCATGCCCAGTTCTGTTCTGCAACATTTGCCTCTGTGCACAATATGGCACCCAATGTGGCCAAGGTGAGATTCTGTGCTGCAAGATATCCCAGTTCCCTTCCTACTTGTTTGGGATCTGCTGCTCTCTCTCTGCTCCTGGTCAAATCAAACAAATCAGCAGGATAGGCAGTTCTTTGGGTTTGCCTGCTAAGGTCCTAATAAACTCCTTTTCTTGCCGGGCTGCTGGTGGAGCTCAGTTTGCCCCATTCAACTGAGTGCTGTTCAGTTATTTTGTCACTGCAACACCACACCATTCTCTCTGGTGCTTTCCCATGTCTGTTAGTCTCAAGGTGACCTTTTGCCATCAATCTGTCCTCCCCTATTTTCTGGAATATGCCTTTGCTGCTTCACCCTTGCTAATGATTCTCCGTCTGTTTAGATGCATCCTTACCCCATTCTGCCATCTTGATTCTCTTGTATGTTTTGCTAACTTTTTTTTTACTACTTTTAAAAACTAATTTTACTAATCTATCAAGGCATTTGATAATTTTTGGAGCACTCTATCATAGGCCTTTGTCATATTTGTCATATAAATTTGACATTTGAACATTGGTGTCTGTATTATTTTTCCTTATTTGTGTTGACAAGTTTAATCAGCCATGGAGTATAGTTGCTCCTGCCTGCTTTTGGCAGTACTCACTATGAAGTAAGATGGAAATAGAGAGAGCTAAATCTGCTGTTTCCATCATCCAGCTTACCACTCAAATAGCTACAATAACCAGTTTTGTTATAGGTTGAAGTTAGGAGCCAGGGACCCTCTTCTGGCCTCCCACCTGATTTCAGGCACCCAGGTACTTGGAAAATCTTTGACTGTTATCTCAGATGTGTTAGCAATAAGGTGATGTAAAAGAATTTTTTACATCACCAGGACTGAAGACAAAACTGCAGATGCTATAGGACTATAGTGTCACAAGTGACCTCTTGAACTGCTGTACCACAGCACTAGCAACATTTATCAACATTTTCCATAATTTAAATTAATTCCTTTTTGTCAGTATCTGAAGACAATTCAATTTTAGTTCCCTGGTGCATTTAAGATACTTTTACTATATCAAGAAAAATTTTCTATCAAATATAAATTTTTGCATTTTCCAATGAAGAAGCAATTGCATAATAAAATTTGAAGAAGTTCAGATTGTTTTGTGAAATAAAATACAGAATTTATAACAGTTTAAATATATTAGAATTGCTTCTTAAAAATGTTTCCTTTCTATGGGTTAGGTTTTTTAATGTCTTTATATTCTCTTTACATAATGTTTCATTAACATCTCTGAATTTCTAACATCCTACTGATTTTCATGACTTCACATAATTCTTAATTAACATGTCACAGCATAGCACATAGGTCATTGTTGTCATTAGTGATCATGAATAGATATACACATTTAAAATTCTGATGATGCTTATTTCTTTAACCATTGGTGTTTTTTAACCAGACGAGACTTTTACTTAGGATTCACAATATGGCTGAGATTGTCAGCTTTGAATGATGTCAAACGTACTATTTCCTTGCACACTTGTGTTAATTCTCTTTATTTGCATGCAAATTTTGCTAGTATAAACTTTACTAAGAATTTAATACAAATTCCCAAATGCACTGGCTAGTTCAGTGACAAATGGAATTGCAATATTCTGAAATCTATACAATTTCAGACAACACAAATGGTCTTGGCAATCATAGTTAATTTCTCTATGTGAGACCTACTTTTCTTTATCTATGATATGTGCCATGTATACATAGCATGTGGAATTTTAAAAATGCATATTTTTTATTAATCAGTTCTAGGTCATGATTAGTTTTTCTTATTTTTAGTAAAACTGTACATAGAAGAACAGTCTAATATTTTTCTTCCTACATATTCCAATGAAATGTTATTTCTTTTAGTTTCCTGAGTTTGTATCTCCATAACTAATAAAATCCTTGTTGACTATTTTGAGATACTGGTAAATTAAAAAAAATAAAATTAGGTATTTCTGTATAATATTGCAGTTAAAAACTGTTTTACACAGTATTTATCTTATTCCAGGGTGTTATTGATGTGCTAAAGCGTATACCAAGCAACTAGACCACAGTCATGCTAACCATGTACACATCTCTGATCATTAACGCACTCTCTTAAAATCATTCACTGTGGGACAGTGTAACATCATTTTTTTGTGCATTCAACAGTCTTTAAACAAACTCAATTCAATACACACTTACATTCCTTTCCTTGCAGATCTGATAGAATGTTCCTTGCCTTATTATTATTATTATTCAATACACATGCAAAAATACTTGAAGTTTAAATTACTAAAGGATAGATGGATATCTGTTACTCAAGTGTTAACTGTAAATTTATGGCAAATAATATGAAATAAAACGTTTGAATTAAGAATGTAAGCTATACAATTGTATGAACATCTGAGACCACTTTGGGAAATGTTAAACTTAAGTTTTGAAATCAGCTGCGTAGTAAAATAATCTTAGAATGTTTTGTTGTTTTGCTTTTTGGCTTACATAATAAATTGTAATGGAAGTTGTAAGCCGTTTGGAATCAAAATTATGTATTATTGGACAGTTTATAAAGGCTTTTTAATACATAAAATTTCTGCCTAAAATGAGCACATGCAAGTGGCTCTCAATCTTAGTTTTTAATTATAAAAATAACCTGAATCAAATTGTATTAATGTGATTTCTGTGTTTTTTCTCTAATATGACCAAATATTAGTTAACTAGATAATTTTAAAATAGGGTATTTTGACTATGAACAAAATGAGGTACTTCTGGGAAAAAAACAGTGGATACATAGAAATCTAATATATTCAACCTAATTTTCTCCTGTGGCTTACACATCTGCCAAGGATATGAAATTAGATTACAAAACATAGTGGAATTATTGAAGGGAAAACTATATTCTCCTGCAGATATTCCATTTTCCCTTCAAATAATTAGTGCTTTTCTGTTACTAGGCAGCGTTCTCTGTGTGGTAAGTATAACAGATTATAGTCTTCCTGATAGAGATGTCACCCTTACATAGAGACAAACAATGAGCAACAACAACAAAAACCCAGCGAATTATAAATGGAATGAGAGACACAAATGAGAAAATAAATCAGGTTGAGAAGGACTGAACACAGGGGTGGCATCCTGGCTGGTATGGCTTGTTAGAGGAAATCTGCCAGATAATTTTGACGTCAAGAAGAGATTTTGAGAAAGAGAGAGAGTCTGCAAATAAATAAGCTGGGATAAAGGCTTCCATATACAGGAAGTCCAGCCCTGAAGCACAGGAGAGATGTTGTGGTAGATGTTCACGACCCTGCAAAGTGAACGCATGCTTATCCCTGTGTGAACAAGAAACAGCTGTGGGCTCTTAGCATTGTAGTGAGGCAGGCAGGAAGAATGCTGTGGGAAGTAAGAGGTAGTACATTATCCTTTCCCATAAAGCGAAATGCATCCATGTGTGTTTTGATTAGCACTTAGCATAAATATCTGTCTCCAGTGCAGTAATAAGGTGGTTATAGCCAAGCCTAAATAAACTGAGATGTCTACTTCCACAGTTCGCTGGAAGATGGAGCAAAGGGGGCTGAACAGTGTCATTTAAAGGCCATCAGTGTTTTCTCTCACAGTTATTAGAGTAATCGAGGAAGCAAGAAGTGACTCTGTTTACAGCCAGGTCACTACCTCACAAAGGAAAGGGAGGTAACGACAGAAGGTGAACTATTCAGATGCTTCTACTTGGCTAATAAAGGTTAATTAAGCTGAGCAGTTGTTTATAAAGTATTTTTTAAATAAAAATTTATTTATGTATTTGAAAGGCAGAGTTAACAGAAAAAGAGAAGAGGTGTAATGAAAGAGATCTTCCATCCACTTGTTCACCATCATCCACAACAGCTGGAGGTGGTGCAGTCTAAAATCAGGAGGCAGGAGCAGCTTCTGGTCTCCCACGTGGATGTAGGGAAGCAATGACATGGTGTGTCTTCTGCTGCTTTCACACGTGCATTTACAGGAAACTGAACTGAAAGTTAGGAGGCATAACTTGGATCTGGGTCCTAGAGAATACTGCCTGGTTTGCTGTAGTGCAGGCCCCTAAATTCTTAATTTAAATGCAAAAGCTGTGAAATTAGGGTAGTACTATTAGATGGTGGTAAATTGCTGTAATCTTTACTGTTTTTATTGCTATTGTAACAACTATACTGATATTAATAAAATTCTGTTTGTTACACTGACATCTCAACAGCTTGATATCAATCTAATTATATTTTAGCATTATGAACTTTCCAATTTTTTTTAAATACAGAATCAGCTGTTTTATCATCTTTATTTAAAAAAAAAAAGCTTTCTGTCATTAGGTTTTTCAAGTATTTGATAAATGTTGTTAAGGCAACATTCAATTGAGCCCTGCTGATTGGGCTTTGGAATATTAATGGATTTAAATGCAAAATAACAATTGGAGCATAAGACAGTGTCCAAAGTGTTAATATTAAACATGATTAGAAAAAATTTCCAGTAGAAACTAGATATTGTGAATCAGTAATTTTTCAATAAATACATATACAATGAGGCTGATTGTAGTGCTATTGGAAGTGAAACATTTACCCACAGATCCTGTGCACAGTGTGAAGACAACAGAATTAAGACCCGATTTGCCTGTGTGTAATGATTGTGTCAAAATTGAAAGAGCTTTTCATTGGTTTATGATGAAGTTACCTAATGACCCAAAATCATTTCAGTTCTTAAACTGACATCCAAAATAAACATATTTAAATTGCTTTGGCCCAGCAATTTTCAATTTGCTATTTAAGTCTATGTAATAGCCTTCTAGCTTATGAGAATTCAAATAAGATAAACAGTTTTAAAAAAGAATGCCAATTCATGTGTTTTTTTATTGATTTTTTTAATACTTCTAAAATTAATCACAGACACTGCAGAAGTCACTTCAAACATCCTGGCTGAGTGCAACATCTGAAGTTAAAATAGTTTGGATAAAAATTATGAAGGAACTCATTAGTAAGCCTCATCGTTGGAAGAATTTGCTTCTAAAGATATTTAAAAAGAAGACGATTTGCAATGCATTTGCAGATACAGAATATTTCTCTTTTTCAAACAGAGGAGTCTATAATAACACTAGCACCATAACGAATCAGCTTTTGAATACTTATGTTGTTTTCTTTCTTTTTCAAATATAAATCACTTTGTGAATGACTTGTATATTTCCCAGCTTCATTACTTCATTTTGCTTTTCTATGAAGCCTGGTATTGAGAGTACTGTGCCTGAAAAAGTAAAGTTGTTCAATTCTCTTCTTTTCAGAACTAATTCTAGGCTTTTCATTTGACTTTATAGCTTTAGAAATGTGTTTCAAATACTTGGCATAATGACAGAGTGAATGAAAACAAGAACAACAAGCATCAAGAGGTGGAAAGGACTTTTAGAAGATGGTTTGAAGTTGGCTATCTGTTTAGCCATTATTCATTTAAGTTTTATAAGTTTTCAATTAAGCACTGTGTGAGTACGAGTTACTGTACATTTCAGAAAGCTGCAATAAAAACATAGCATATTCCTGATTCATTCGGACAAGGAAATATAAAGAAATGACAGGATGTTGCTATTTCAGTGTGGGTAAATGAAACAAAGAACAAGGAAGCAAAATTTTCTCTGTGACCAAAAACATTTTTTCAGGATGATTACTTTCTTTGGACGTAATTCTAGAGTGGATGAAACACCAGTCCAAATCTACATTAAAATAATGACCTCTGCTTTTCTCTGACATAAAAAATACAAAAGTACCACAATTAATATTTTTCTTTACGGTTAAAAAAAAAAGACATCAATTTCCCTGTGTTCTTATCATGCAAATACTGGCCCCATTCACATTTATTTTTGTTGGAAAGTTAGATTTACAGAAAGACATACAGACAGAAAGATCTTCCATCTGCAAGTAGCTGCAACCACCAGAGGTAAGCAGATCCAAAGCCAGAAGATGGGTGCTTTTTCTGCGTCTCCCATGAGGGTACAAGGTCCCATGGCTTTGGGCCATTCTTGGCTGCTCTCTGAGGCCACATACAGGGAGCAGGATGGGAAGTGAAGCAACAGGGATACATATAGGATCCTGGCATGTACAAGGTGAGGATTTAGAAACTGGGTGTTAGGGCTGGCCTATAATACATGTTTAATATATGCTATGTGTATAGCATAGATAATTTTAGTTTTAGGATGTTAACAACATGGATAGACTGATGTCTTTCACTTTTTTGGGGGGAATCCAAGCTTGTTATGAACAGGCTAAGTTTGTGAACCCTTAAAATTGTGAATCCTACCTATACATATGTAATAAAGAAAGCTTTGAAAAGACTTCCCGGGCCCAGCGCTGTGACCTAGCAGCTAAAGTTCTTGTCTTACATCACCAGGATGCCATATGGTTGCCAGTTCATGTCTCGATGGCCCCGCTTCCCATCCAGCTCCCTGCTTGTGGCCTGGGAAAGCAGTGGAGCATGGCCCAAAGCTTTGGTACCCTGCACCTGAGTGGGAGACCCAGAAGAGGCTCTCTGCTTCTGGCTTCAAATCAGTGAAGCTCCAGCCATTGAGTCCTCTTGGGGAATGAATCAGCATTGTCTCTCCTCTGTGTAAATCTGACTTTTCAATAAAAAAATAAATCATAAAAACAAGACTTCTTCCAGGGCAGATAGCAAATTGCAGGTAGAAGATGCGATTCTTAAGCTATTCAGAAACTGTTTTATTTATGTGGAGAAGGCTTTTCGCCTAGCAATTTAGATGGCAGAGAAAGTGTATAAAGCTACAAAAGAAGGAAGCAGAATGTTTTATCAACAGAATGGGATTTTTTTTGAAGTGGATTATAGGCAAGTTCATTTATAATAATGCTTAGTTGCTCTCTTGCTAGAGAAAAATCAGGAAGAGGTTAAATTTAAGATCCGATATAAACTTAGGACAGAAGAATGTCATTGTTCTTTAGAGTTGAAGAAAGTCTAGAATCTGAACAAACTCAGTCTCTGAAAAATGGATTTAATTTTAAGTGTTTCAAATCATTGAAATACCATATCATTAACTTGTAATTAGCAAAGAACTTCTGTATATGGAACCAGCAAGTGGTAAATAAACCTAAATGTAAATTGAGAGATTAAAGAAGACACAAGGGAGTACCCAGCTAAAAGCAAACTTATAAGTAATGGTCAGACACTGTATTGAAACCCAAGTTACACCCTCTGATGAACAAGATTTAAACTTCACACTGCAAGGGAAACAGACCTTATTAAATTAGTCCTCCCAAGAGAATAATCAAGCACTCAAGCAGTAGACCCCATAAACCAAATCCAAGGTCTGATCTAGACAATCTGAATCATTTACTGTTGTTCAAGTATTTAAAGTACACACTTGGCAAAAAATAAACAAAAGCAAGAAATAAGAAAATATATCCTAAACATGGTCCATTGCAAGTGACTCTGATCAAATGCAGATTCTGCATATAGTATCCTGAAACAAGAAATTACTCTTACCAAATGTAGATTATCAATGAAGCAAGGCTAAAGGAATATCAGGATAGGAACTTTTCAGTCAGTAAACTTGAATTATTACTAAAAGGAGTGAACAGCATAGTTGTTATTTGTAGAAGAAAGAATAAACAAATATGAACAATAAAGATTGATATGAACAACAGGAAAAGACTGAAGAAAAATCATCAAAGTATCAGTGGAATTTCATTTCAGAAATTAACCTACTTAACAGAATATATTGAAGTTGAAGAAGCAGAGAAAAGTACAAAATAAAGAATGTTTAAAATATATATATATTTCTACAGATTTGGATTTTAGATTAGATATTTCCTTTTTCTGCTGTACAAAATGTAATTTTAAATCTTTCCATGCATATTTAAATTATAATACTGAATACTTCATTTCTATTTTCTTTGATTTTTCTTTAATGTATCTCTCTCTTTAAAATTTCTCATCAGTGTCATGAATCAATTCACTTATTTTGTATAACTGCTTTTCTCTGTGTTTGAATAAACTTACGATCTATTCTGTTGAATTCCTTGTTGCACATTTTATTACTCTCTTCTTCACAATGCAAAATTAATGAATTAATGTGTTCTTTTGGGGAGCCATATTATCTGTTGTTCTGTTACATTTCTTTTTTTAATAAATGTTTGGTTAAAATAAGCAGAACAGATACTTTTGTTTCATAGATACAGTTCAAGAATGTAAGCAAACGTACCTAATTCCCTTTAACCTGCCTAAACTGAATATCCCTCCATCCCTTCAAGCTCTTCAACAGTCATAATAAACATAATTTTAATTTGTTCTATTCATTGATTTAGTAGCCACTAATCATGATATTCGTCAAGTAAAATATAAGCAGGCAAGATCACTTTGGTATGGGAGCTTCAACCAGGATGTAAGCGAAAGTCATATTCAAAAGTTACCATTAAATTTCTGTACATTTTTGTTATTTTTGTATTAATGGCCACATTTCAGGGAAAACATGATAGTTATATAACTGATTGGTTTATTCTGCTTAAAATACTGTTTCCCAGCTGTATTGATTTTATTGGAGAAGACATCAATTTCTTTTAGGATATATATTCTATTATATCTAAGCATCAGCTGATGAACATTAGGTTTGATTCTCTATCTAAGCTACTGTGAATTTAGCTGCTATAAAAACATTTAACAAATAACGCATGCAAATAATTCTTATCATAATCTGATTTCCTTTTGTGTGGATAAAGATTGTAGGTATACTGTCAGATCTCTGAAGAATATACATTGTGATTCTAACAGTTTATATTCCCAACAACCCTGAATTATCCCTGCATCCTATCTTGATTTCTGAGTGACTGGTATACTAACTGGGGTTAGGTTAAACCTCATAGACATATTTATGTACGATATATTTATGTATGTATGCATTTATTTTAAACTGTGTGTTTCCAGAAATTTATCCATTTTTTTCTAGATTTTTAAAATTTGTTGTCATATAAGCTTTTCTGATAACTCCTGATAATTCTTTATTAGCTGTGTTGTCTACCACCATTTCTCCTTCTTCTGGTTTTTGTTGATCTTGGTCTTCTCCTTCTTAGGTTATTTGGGTCAGTAATAGATCAGTTGTTTGTTTAAGTAAAAACAAATCTTTAACTCATTGAATGTGTGCATCTATAACAGATTTTGCTGGGAACAGTTTTTTTTTTGGTTGTCTATTTCTTTGAGGACTTGGATTATGTATCTTCATTCCTTCCTAACTGTCGGGTTTGTAACTGTTATTCTAATTGGGGATCCTCTGAAGCTAATCTGGTACTTCTCTTTTGCATATTCTAGAGTCTTTATATTCAAATATGAAAGGGTTAGCTCTAATGTGTTGTGATGAAACCATATCAGTAAGATTTCTATATGATTTGTGCACTTGGATTTCCTTTCTTTCAAATGGTAAAAACTTGATTCATTTCAATGGACATGAACATGAAATACTAAAAATCTGCACAGTATTAACTATACCAACCCTGCTCTACTTGAGCTTCTGGAGAGCATTCTAAAAATACAGTGATTAGAGTTCCATAATTGTTGACAATGATTCATTGGAATTCAGGGCATTTTACATATTTTAGCACATTCTGGACAGCTGCAAGTAGAAGTGTCATGGACAAAATGTAATACTTTTATGCTATTTCAGTAATTCCTAAAGTTTAGGAACTTACCTGACACAGTGTTATAGATGAAATGAAATTAGAATCCACATCTCCTAAATCCTACTCAATTCCTCACTATGACAGTCGGCATGTACCAGTTGACATTATGAACTACATGGAAATATTATGTATGAAATTACAGTGGGAAAATTTTCCAAAGCTTCACACCAACCACTTCTGCTATGAGAACCAAACCATTATCATATGATATCTTATTATTCAGCTTATGCATTTCACACTTCAGTGTGCCACACATATTTCATTCATTTCAATTTATTTTCAGCAGATTAAATGTGACTCAGGCACAGCATGACTGTAGCTGACAACCTCTCTATGTGTTTAAGAGAAATTCAAACAATGTAAGTCAGCATACTATTTTCCATGCTGAAGAATGAAATCTTAACATCTTCTGTAATTACACCATAAAAAATTTTTCCATAACATTTTAAAGCAGGAAGTCTGGCTAAAACTAGTTTTCTTAGCATTTCCTTGTATTGATCACTGATGCATCTTCATTTCTATGACAACTTGAATGCTACCAAATGTAAGTCTTAACATATTTAAAATATACATCCTATACTCCTCAGTAATTTGACTTCAGCCACAGTAAGCAAATTTAATCATTTTAAAATATTATACCTCCTGTTGCTCCGTGACTTTACCCATATTTGTACTTGCATTAATTCCTTGCATGAATCTCCACATTATAAAAAAGTTACATGTATCTATTCTTCCTAAGTGATCACTTCAATTATGCGGTTTTTGTGCTTTAAATCTATCATTTGCATTATACAATATCTATTTTGAACTAAGACACTTTGTCTTATTCATGTTGACATTTCCAGTGATTGGTAGACGGAAATCTTAGCTGAAAAATTCACAAAGTAATCTAACTCACATTTGGAAAAAAATTATGCTTCAATGATAAAAATTTCCAAACTGGAGCTCCAAAAATTGATCAGACCTCCTCCGAACATTTACACAGTTCCCATTGCTGGACAGGCACTTCTTCCCAAAGATAACAGGAAATGATGTTGGCACCTTGTTTGGTCGTGTCCAAATTTGCAAAGTAAATTTTCCTTTCTCAAAATTTGTGAAACAACCAGGTGTTTGTTCTCTCACCTCTACCTTGCTGGCTACTGTCATATAAGTGGAATCTCTCTGCAAAATGTGGGCTCAGGCTACTCCTTTGGGAGACCTGGGTAAAGCTCTGGATTTAGCCTGGCCTACCCCTGTATATCATGGTCACTTGAAGACAGAAGACGCAGATAGAGGATTTCTTTTTACTCTGAGTTTCCAATATATATATATATATAAAATATACATATACATTTTATTTTATACATATATAAAATCTTAAAACGAAGGCATTTTAGCATAACAAATTAAAACAAGGCATAGTCACTTTCAAGAAGCTGATAAATTTAAAGAGTTGACAATGGTAGTTTAACATACTATTTTGGAGAGCTAGCTTTCCAGAGTCCAGATATAGAATATAAAATTGCAGACAATTTTTGTAATTCATTAAAAAGTCTAGTGGCTAAATCTCGATCTTGAATCCATTGGGATCCCTTCTGTGTGCTGGTTATAATCCTGGCTGCTCCGTTTCCCATCCAGCTTCCCGTTTGTGGCCTGGTAAAGCAGTCACCCAAAACCTTGGGACCCTGCATTCATGGGGGAGACCCCTATGATACTCCTGGCTTCTGGCTTTGGATCAGCTCAGCTCCAGCTGTTGCAGGTGATTGGGGAGTGAACCAGTAAAGAGAAGATCTTTGTCTCTGTGTCTCCTTCTCTCTGTATATCTGACTTTACTAATAAAAAACTTAACCTAGAGAATTTTTTAACATTTTCTATAGAATTATTTCTTACAGTTATGTATAATATAAACAAAAGGAAGTATAAATAGAATTGTTTCTAAAAATAATATAGATACTATTTATATCATCATATGTCAAGAACTAATGCCTGCGTGAATTTTCAAACTTGATCTCAGAAGCATTTGTGATCTTTCAATCATAGTACTTTTGCACTGTTCATGCTTGGACCTGCACTTATGGCATCTCTTGATTTAAGACTTTTTTTTTTTTGATTGTTTAAGTGTCCAACACCAGACTCTCTATAAATAACAGTTTTTTATCTTCCTAAATATTTTGTGAGCTAAACCTTTAAAGGGCAAAATGTTTCACAAAAAATAAATAACTCAAACGTTTATTATTGAAATCAATTATGAAGCCACATTCTGTTGAATAGATAATGTTCCCATAACTTAATGGAAAATTCCTAGAAATTTATAATGTTGACTCTGTCGAAATGAGCTGCAAAATGACTTTCTCCATCAACTCAAGAGGATTCGTTTAGTGCCCCTGACATACTCTTCTGTGACAAAGGAGCACAGTGATATAGTGTGTCCCTGGCAGCATCAGTGGGTGGTTCCACCTGCTGGCCTTCATGAGCATAAGCAGTATCATTCTGTATTCTGCTTCTGTCATGCTTAGTTCTAGAACACTCTTTCTTGATGGGTTTTTATTACATGTATGCATATAAAATGTACATATGTCACCAACATCCATATATTATGCCCAGAATGCAGATGTAAACTTTTATTCTTAAGTTTCCCATTGAAATATATCCATGATCCCTTCACAATGGCTTAGTGGTTAAATCCTTGCCTTGCTCGCCCTGGGATCTTATATGGGCACCAGTTCATGTCCCAGTTTAAAAACTTACCTAGCTCCCTGCTTGTGATGTGGGAGATCATATGAGGAAGGCCTTGGGATCATGCACCCATGTTAGACACCTGGACGAGGCTTTAGATCGGATCAGCTCCAGTCATTGTGGCTACTTGGAGACTGAGCCAAAGGATGGAAGATCTTTGTCTCTCCTTCTCTATGTAGATCTCTTTCTAGTAAAAATAAATAAATCTTGATAAAAAGAGAAATATAGATTCAGTTTTTGTTAACTTCAATATTACAAGTGAAGTGAAAGGTAATGTAGCATGCTGTATTCTTTTCATTTTGTTTTCTTTTCCTCAAACATTCACATTACATGTAAATGTCCACATGGCAATGTCCACAGTAACTGGCAAGTAAAATAGTTAAGTATTTTTTCATTAAAACAATGACAACTTGAACATGCACCTCATATACAGGTAGACAAAACATAAATGGCTTCTAGTATAAATGATAGTCACATAAAATTCTAGATTTTAGTGCCTACAATGATATACAAAGGAACATAATTGTGTGCCAACATATTCTAAAATATGTTAAAATTAAGAATAGGCCCTGAACATGTCTAATAGGTTCATTGTTTAAATCCAGAGATTTTAATCAATTCAATATTTTAAAATTTTGTACTGTTATTGACCGCATTAAATTCAAAATAGTAAAATTTCATAAATAATAAGGATTAGAATTCTGTTATAAAATGAATGATAAAACTTAAATTTCTGGACCAGCATCGTAACCTAGCAGCTAAAATCCTCACCTTAAACATGCCCAGATCCCATATAGAATCCAAGCAGCCCTGCTTCTCATCCAGCTCCCTGCTTGTGACCTGAGAAAGCAGTAGAGAATGGCCCAAAGCCTTAGGACCCTGTGCCTGTGTAGGAGATCTGGGAGAAATCCAGGTTCCTGGCTTCAGATTAGCTCAGTTCTGGCTGTTGCAGCCACTTATGGAATGAATCAGTGGACAGAAGATCTTTCTCTCTGCATCTCCTCATCTCTCTATATGTGACTTGTAATAAAAACATAAATCTTAAAGAACTTTATATTTCTGTGTGAAATATTTTTTTTGCCAATAACATGACTAATTAATCCATGTGTCTTATTAAATGGCTACAAGGCCTACTTAACAAATGATTCTGTATGCTATCCTAGTCCCAGTATTTATTTTTGTACTTTGGATTTAAAAATCTGCCTAGTTTTGGAATAAAATACAGAAAAGCCATGTAATTAATCTAGGAGAAAATTATATGTGAGACTAGAGAAAAAACAAAAACCGATTCATTCTTTTAATAATGTGGCCATTTACTTTGCGGTTTGGTTGCTTTTATTGTGGTATTGGAAGAACAGCTGTTTAAACGGCAGGCAGCTTGTGATGCATTCTACCCTTTATTACTCAGCTGGCTATTATACAAAGACTGTGGTGTTTTAGGTCGTTGACACCTTGAATTTCTCACAATCTGTCAAACTTTGCTTTCTCATTTCTCTTTATGATTTGGATTATATGATTGGTCATCATAGGGACATAACACTTGACTCCTTGACAATTAATGTGTTTGTGAGAGATCACTGCCAAAGCCTTTCCATCTACCTTGCATAATACCACAATAAAACAAAGTTAGCATATAATAAATCCATGATTTCCAATCTAAAGTGGTCACAGCTAACTGCTCATATCATATTACAATTGTCTGAATTTTGATTGCTACCCTTTCTGCAACAATTATTTTTTTTTTTACTTTCATCGTCTTTGACTTATCATCTTTCTATAATTTTTGATATTTGCTACCCAGCACCAGTCCCATAGAGAAAATAAGCCATCTGTTTCTTCCCATTATTGTCGATTCTCAGGTTGACCCTCACAGGCCAGTGCATTGTGTTACGGTGGGTTAAGTTTCCACAGAGAATACGCATGTCGCTTATCAGAGCACTGCTTCCAATCTAGCAGTTTATTAATTCACTTGATCAGACAGTGGTTGATAGCTCAAATAGGTGATTTCTTCCTATTCACATGGGAAATGCTTACAGAATTTAGGGCCCCTATTTTGTGATGTCCTGTCGTGGCTGTCCAGTCATTTGGGGGACAGAAAGGGTGATAAATGGTTTCTCACTCTGTCTTTCACTCTCGGTCATACTGCATTTCAAAAACATATATCTTTAAGAGTGATATTCAGGGCCCGGCGCAGTGGCGCAGTGGTTAAGGTCCTCGCCTTGCACGCCTGGGATCCCATATGGGTGCCGGTTCTAATCCTGGCAGCCCCTCTTCCCTTCCAGCTCCCTGCCTGTGGCCTGGGAAAGCAGTCGAGGATGGCCCAAAGCTTTGGGACCCTGCACCCGCATGGGAGACCTGGAAGAGGCTCCTGGCTTCGGACCGGCATAGCATCAGCAGTTGCGCTCACTTGGGGAGTGAATCATTGGACGAAAGATCTTCCTCTCTGTATATATGCCTTTCCAATGAAAAAATAATAAAAATAAATCTTTAAAAAAAGTGATCTCCATCCTTTCATTTTTAATATTTGAGAATTTACTTATTATTATCTAATTTTGAGGAAGAGGTTTTTATCCTAGTATGTTTCTCATGCATTTTCTCCACCAGTTTGATTTTTTTTGCACAATTTTGAGCAGGTCTAAGAACACATGCATAAACACAGCACAATATCACAGCCATTCAGCCATCCAAACGTTCTGCTCTGACTCACTGAGACAGCTATCAAAAATATTTACCTTATCTTTGATTTATTTATCTCCTACATTTTACAGAACTTCAGTGTTAGAGCTGATCAACGTGTTGCAAGGACTATCTTCCTTTATCCATTATTTTTCATATAGCCAACTGATTTCCCCAGACACATTTAGTGAAACAAATATTATTTCTCACTGTACTTCCTTTGCACTGGTGTCAAAAAAGTGAATTGATTATGTAATTGAAAGTGTATTTATAGAGTCAGGATTCTGTTTCGGGTATCTTGCCCTCTCATGAATATCATTCTCTGAATAGTATATTGGATCCTATCATATTTATTTTTCCAGTAAATTCCCACATGAATTTTCCAACACTTCTCAGTTTCTAAACAGCATGTTTCTGTGATTTTTCACAGGGATTACAGCTAATCTATAGATCACTTTGTGAATAACTAAAAGTTGAAAAGATTTCAATAGATTAATAATGTGCATTTTTGTCAAACCATAAAATATTTTAAATATTTAAATGATACTGTGATAGTATAAGAATGAAAGACATTTTTAGCAACTTTTGAGTAGATGTCATAGAATTTCCTATATAGAAAATTGTGTCATCAAAAAGCGAAGTATTTTATTTTCTTGTTTCCTGTCTTTGTATGTTTTAAGAGTCTCAATATACTCTTTAGAAACCTGCAGTACATTGGTGAATAGAAATGGCAGAATTAGAAATCTTTGTTAGCAGTTTTATTTTGAAGACATTCCATTTTTCACATTATGTGTGATATGAACTATGGGTTTCTTCTTTAAATTAGCATTTAAAAATGGATAGGTATGTGACATTATATATACTCTTCAAAGGGATTTTTTGCTGTTTATGTTCACCCATTTGAAAGAAAGAGTGACACAGTGAGGGAGAAAAAAAAAGGAAGCAGAAGGTGACAAAGTAGAAAGAAGGAAGATGAGAAGAGAGATTGCTTTCATATGTGGTTCACTCTTCAATCAGCCAGAAAATCTAGGTTCAGTCTGGCTGAAGCTGGGTGTCCTGAACTGCATCTGAAATCCCACATTTCCGGGGGGTGGGGCAAGTATTGTGCTATCATCTGCTGCATCCCTGGATGAGGAACAGGAAACTAGAATGGAGGTGGAGGGAGAAGGACTTGAACTTGCAGTCTGACGTGGGATGTAGCCTGTTCAAGCGCCAAATTGACTTTATATGCCACAACAACCACTCCAGCCATATCATTTTTTTTTTAAGATTTACTTTTTATTTTTATTGGAAAGGCGAATATACAGAGAGGAGAGACAGAGAGGAAGATCTTCCGTCCTATGATTCACTCCCCAAGTGAGTGCAACGGCCGATGCCAGGCGTGCAAGGCAAGGACCTTAACCACTGCGCCATCGGGCCGGGCCCTCCAGCCATATCATTTTAAATGTACTTATGTACATAGTTTGATTGTATTTAGTACATCCACACTGTTGTGCAACCCTATTCTGTATTTATTACCATAATTTTTCACCACCCAAAATTGAAATTCTATACTTATGAAACAATGCCTTTTATTTCTCAAATTTCATAGTAACTACTGTTCTTATTTCTGTTTCTATAAATTTGACTATTCATATAATTGACCTCATACAAATGGAACCACATGACATTTGCACTTAGGTATCTGGATTATTTCACTTTGCATTCTGACTTCAGGATCTTCCCATTCTGTATCATATATAAAAACTAATTTATCTTTAAGGCTGAATACTATTCCATTGTAAGTATATACCATATTTTTCTTATCTGTTCATTCATTGATGAATATCGTCATTGATTCTAAAAGTTAGGTTGCTGAATCATATGGCAATTTTATGTTTAACATTTGGTGCACTTCATTTTTTTTCTGAAGTGCTTCCACTATTTTACTTGTGCAATAGAAATAGTTTTATTCCTTCAGTATATTTATCAACATATTTTTGTATGGTTTTGTTTTTAATAACAGCTGTCCGAATGAGTGTTAGGCTATCACATTTTGATTTTGATTTGTATTTCCTCACCAACTAATTACATGGCCTATCTTTTTAAGTGTTATTCATGTATTTTTTTTTTTGAAAGATTTATTGGGTTGCATTGGAAATGCAGACTAATAGAGAGTAAGAGAGAAAAACAGATCTTCCATCCAGGCATTCACTCCCCAAATGACAACAATAAAATTGGAGCAAACTAAAGACAGGAGCTTCTTTCAGGTATCCCATGTGGAGCAACAGCCCAAGGACTTGGGTCATCTGCTGTTGCTCTCACAGGCACATTAGAGTGGAGATGTGTTGGAAACAAAACATTCGTATATTGCGCTGGTGCCTCTGTGGGATGCGGGAACTGCAGACTTAGTCGTAACTCACTGTACCCCAGTATCAGTTGCTATTCAAGCCCTCTAATGCTGTAAAGATTGTTTGTTGATTTGTAAGAATCTTTTTTTTTATTATTCTACATGTTGAAATTCTAATATATGATCCCCAATAATAGCATAAAATGTACATTTACTTTGAATATCCGGTTGAATTTGACCACTGTAATTATTCTTCCTAGGAATGTATCAAAATATTTAACTTTGTAGTTCATTACTTGTTTTGGATGATTACTGTGTACTACATATAGTTTAAGATGGCTTTCCAGAGTTGAACTTTTAATCTTCGTCGGTAGTATCTGAGGAAGGTATTATAATTATTCTTGTAGATCACACAAATGCAAGCACTAATTCTATAAAACCATGCATCCACTCACTGCCAATGTCACCATCGCTGTAGTGGAGGTGATAAGTCAGCTCTCTCTGCTTCTATTATACTCCTGCCACTGAACAATTCATTGGTGCCATACTCTTCATCGCTTGCTGGTTGCTGTTGAAAGGTGCTGGGACCCCTTATTTTCACATATTATTTCACTTCATTTTTGCACATTTTCCTTATGATTTCCATACGAGCTATTAGCAAATCCTCAAACTAGCCATCACATTCTTCCTTACCACACAGCCTTCATTCATGATGTTTTGTTTTCTTAACATTTGTCCTTTCTATTTCACATATCTGGATATTTTCTATTTTTTCATTGAAACTTGATTAATATTCATTTTTTGAGTAAAGATTTTCCTGCTACTCAAGGTTAAACTAGTTAAGTGTATATTGTCTCTCAACATAATGTATCCCTTTGTAATAATTTCAGATGTATTTTCATTTTTCTTTAACTTTCCCTTGTTTAAGTAATTCCAAGATCTCTGTTCATTTAAAACAACATATGTTGTCTATATGTAGTGTCTAGGGAATACCAATTACATGATAAGTGCATGATAAAATGTACTGAAAGAAAGAATGAGGAGTAAACATTTTGGTACAGTCTATTCTGGGATTTGAAAATAAGATCACAGACATTCCAATGTGCAGGTGTTCTTTTCGACACAAGAAGAAAAAGTGATAAAAATACTACAGTCTGAGTCTAGAGAAAGTTTTTGAAAATATTTTGGGAGATTTATTTTCAAAGTCAGTGTGATAATGTCGCATCAGCGTAAAGCCTCACAGATGAAAGTAATTATCATGAAGTTATATACTGCTGTGAAATTTAATTCCACAGGAGCTCAGAATCAAATGTAAACAATGCTTTGTCTAGGACTTTCCAAATTAAAGAAAAAAGAAAAGCTTTAAAGCTCATAGAATATTTTTGAATACTTATGTAAGCCAAATTTCTGAGTCTGAAAAATAATTTCTTAAGCTTACTAGAGGAAATAACGTGTAAGTTGTTTTGTTTATGCTAATAGCCTAGCATTTTGCTGGTGAGACTTACAGAGCCTTCAGTGTTTCTTACCTCCCCTAAAAGTTTGGTTATATAGTATTCTGCACAGCTTCATGGTCAGTATTTAAATCATTTCTCTTCAACTGAAAAGTGACATTCCAATTTATTTGGCTCTGTGTATTGATTCACTGTCAGGTCTGGGCACAGGAATCTGTTTCCTCTATTGATGTATCCAAACTTCCAAAATATATGTGTTTATATCTATACATGTTTCCAGGAATAATTAAGGATTGTTTTTGTTGTTTTAAATGGCATGTAAATTTACTTGAAGATTATTACCCACCTAGAATATTTTATGTTTCATTTTATACAAAACTTGGAAAAGATATCTGGTATGTAAATTAAGAATCACTAAAATCGTAATTAGGGTATGATTACTTCTTTTCCATAAACCATTTTATCTCTCATTAGCATTCTCACAGTTTTCTTATTTTACATTTTGAAAAAAAAAAGTTATGTTGATTTCTATCAGTTTTTAACTACACAGGTTTTTATATTTTTATTTTACATAGTTGATATTTTTATCTTCTTCCCAGTGTTCCTACAAAATTGGCAAAAAAAATCACCTTGTCTAAATTTCTATTATTTTTCTACACTGTAGCCTTCATGGTATTACTTAAAATTAATGTATTTTAAATATTCCATTTTTTAACACATACTTAAAAGTAATAAATACTTGTTGTGATCTACTAATACATATGTTGATTGTGCATCTCAAATATTTAGTATTTCAGTAATATTAAAATAGTTACAATTTTAAGATGTATGCATGTTATATAATACTTTTTAAATACTTATGTAATTATTTTTACTGTAATGTAATACCAGAAAGTTTTACTTCCATTTAGGTGCCTCTTAGTATGCTTAGATCGTTTTTCCCATTCTTTCCCCCTTACCCTTCCCAGATTCTGATAGCCACTATAATAATTTTAACTTATATGAGTTCATTTTTTTACAGAGCACAGGAGTGACAAAATTTGGTGGTTATCTTCTTGGGCTTGCCTTATAATAGTTAACATGTCAGGGCTAATGAATTAAGCCATCACTTATATCACCAGCGTTCTATATCAGAATGTAGGTTATAGTCCTGGCTGTTCCACTTCAGATTAGCACCCTGTTAAAATGGAAAACAGCAAATGAAGGTATAAGTTCTAATACCCAATACTTACCGGGACACAGATGCAGTTTCTGACTCTAGTCTTCTTCCTTGCTAAGTCCTGGCTGGAATAATCATTTGCAAATTGAACCTGCAATTGAAATACCTCACTCCCTCTCTCCGTTTCTGTCATTCACTCACTCTGCATGTAAAATAAGTAAGTATATAAGTAAATCTGTCTTTAATTCTCATAATTGTGACCAGCTGCATCCAGGTTGTTATAAAAAAAAAAAAAACAAGACTTCATCTTTTGATGACTAAGCAGTATCAGGTGTACCTACATATCATGTTTGTCTTCATCCGTTCTTTAGTTGATAAATGCTTATATCATATTTATTGTTTAAGATTTCCTTAAGAGGTATATATAAAGAGGGAGAAAGAGTAACAGAGATTTTCCATCTGCTGCTTTTATCTTGAGATGGCCACAATGGCCAGGACTGGGCCAGGATGAATGACAAGCTTCCTCTAAGTCTCTTCTGAGTTGAGATGCCCAAATACTTGCACTGTCTTCTACAATTTTTTTTTCAATATACGAGCAAGCATCTGCAGTGAAAGTTAACAGGCAGGACACAAACCTTACTGCTTACAAATGACAGCTTTGCAGGCGTGGCTTTACCAGCTTTGTGACTGTGCCAGTAATTTCTTGACTTCTTGAATACTTCCTAATAAATGTGGTAGTTCAGATAGTTTTGAAAGAGCAATTGCAGTTTCTTTTAATATATACCTAGTCTTGTGAATCCTAGATCGGAAGCTAATTCTTGTCTGGATTTTTGGAGGAGCCACATACTATTGAAAATGGCTCAATTAATTTGCTTTGCTAAAAAGAGTGCTGAGGCCTGTTTCTTCCACAACATCAATATATATATTGTATAATATTATGTATTATATATTATAGTATATATTATATAGAGTATATATATTATAACTTTGTAGATATATATATATATACATAGAGAGAGAGAGAGAAATAGAGACCTGATAATCTAGCAGCATTTGGAAAGTGGCAATCTGAATTCCACCGGATTAGAAACTTGCCCTAAGGAGAAGAATCTGCTAAACAGAAGTACAATGAGCAAGAGCAAAAGAAACAAAGGCACAATGCATATTACTGAATACTCCCCTGCAAAGGAGCAAAAATCTTTGCCAACCTCTGAGTTAACTGAAGAATAAATAGAAAAATTGGGGGATATAGAATTCAAAACACTTTCTGCAAAGCTTCTTATCAAGAATGAGAAGCACATGCAGGGATTTAAGGAATATGCCACAGAGGAAATAGCACACTGAAAAAAAAATCTAGCAGAATTATTGGAAATGAAGGACAAAATAGAGAAAATTAAAAATTCAGTGGAAAGTCTCAATAATAGAATGAAGGAAGCAGAAGAAAGAATCTCATAATTGGAAGCTATCTCTTGTCACAATGGAGAAACAATCAAAAAGCTCATGACAGACCTGGGTCAAGCCAAAAAAAAAAAAAAGTATTCAAGAATTGAAAGACACTATTAAAAGGACAAATATAAAAGTCATGGGAATTCCAGAAGGTGCACAAAGAGAAGCTGGGTTTAAAAATGTATTTAATGAAATGGTAAGAGAAAATTTCCCTAATCTGGAGAACAAATTGAGAAACAGAATGCAGGAGAAGCACAGAACTCACATAGCATTGACCAAACGTGATCTTGACCATGACACAGGATGATTAAGCTCTCAACAATCCTGCGTAAGGAAAAGATCCTTAAATGTGCTCATGAAAAAAATCAATTTACGTATAAAGGAATGCCAATTAAACTCACAGGAGACCTCCCACAGGAAACTGTGCAAGCCAGAAGATAATAAAGCGACATATTCCAGATTTTGAAAGCAAAAAACAAAAACAAAAACAAAAACAAAGTTCGCCCAGGATAACACACCCAGCAAAACTTTCCTTTGTGTTTGAAAATTAAATAAAATTCTTCCACAGTAAAGAAAAGCTGTAAGAATATGCCTCTTCCAAAATTGCCCTGCAAATGATAAAGATCTTCTTTTGATGGAGAAGAGCAATTGCACCCAGCAAAGTCAAAAGCAAATATGAAGACCATCCCCCTAAAATGACAGCAGAAGACTAAATCAATGAACAACCCATTGCTAAAATGACAGGATCAAATTACCACTCATTCATAAACCCTGAATATAAATGGCTTACACTCATCAAACATCATAGATTAGTAGACTGGATTAAAAAAAAGTCTTTGCTGCGAACAGGCAACATCTCACCAACCAATATCAGCAGAAACTCTATCTTGTGGATTTTGATTTTTTTAGTTTCATCTCTTCAAAACTCTTTCTCATGAAATTCTTTAATGACTTACAGATCATACAGTAACATTTTCTTAAAAAACATTCTTGATTTTTTTCATTTCTTCAGCAACACATTAGTCATTCTGTAGCATGTTATTTAACTTCATGGCATTTTAAATTTCTTCCTGTTGCTGATTTTATTTTGTGGCTTTCCATTTAAGGGGATGTATAGTAACTGTATAATGGAGAGTATCAAACCCAGTGGCATCTTGTTTAAATTCATTGAATGATAAGTTTCTGTTATTCTTCCTGTTGTTGGTTTTATTTTGTGGCTTTACAGTTGGGGAGATTGATAGTGACTGTGTAGTGGAGACTGACATGTCTGGATGTGAGGATGCTGTGCAGTGTGCATCTCTTTCTGGATTGAGGATGGATTACCAGTGAAACTATTGGATGTGTCTTTACAATGGGATGCTGGACTCTGTGCCACTTTCCATGTCCATAATGATGGACTTATAACTGTTTATGAGGAACTATGCTGTTCCAATGATACGGGAGAACTTGGGTGGGGTGGGATTATGGGAGTGGGTATGAGAAATCCCAGGGCCTATGTAACTGTTCAGAATATGATAATAATAATAAAAATGAAAGAAAAACAAAAAAGAAACAATATATATGTCTTAAATTCATGTTGTATAATGATCCTGGTGTGCTTTTTCTGTTCAAGGTTGCTTGGAATAATCAGAACCATATGTCTTACTTTTATCAGGACACTGTATTTGAAGATGAAATTTTAGCCAACTGCATTTTATCTGAGGATCAATTAATATACAGTGACTTCCATCCAGTTTGCTTGTAATCTAGGTGCTCATTTAGTGGAATATTGCCAGATAAGAAGGATCCATGCACTTCTTGGGTCTGAATATATAAACTGTGATACATACAGAAATGATTGCCCTAAATGTAGGACTTCCAGGGTCATCCTTGTTTCCATGATTCTTGCAGATATTTTTTATAGCGCTCTACTTAGCAGGATATGATTGACAAAACAAACTTATATTCTACTATACTACCCTGCTGATTTGTGGAATTTTTCAAAGTCATATGGCCTGAGGTCTATACAAAGCTCTTTAGATCATTTATTCTGGTTCTGACAAGGCAACTACAGGAAGGATTCAAAATTTAATAAATCTGTAGCAGGTTAAATTTTTAGTTGAGGGATTTCTGTGGACCACATTGGTGTTATAAATATCCTATTAACCCTTTTGGAAAAAAACCCTCCTGCAGAAAGATATTGTTATGTGAATAAACGTTACGGATAAAACAAGAGTTCAGTAAATAATCATCAAGCTTTTATCGAAAAATGTTGTACAACTCAGTCAAGGACAGTCCGATAGGATATGTACAATATTTTACAATATTTTATGCAGATTGCTTGCAATTGTTACAGACAGCCTTTTCTATTTTCTCTGTGATCGTAGCTAAGAGTCTGCACAGTGCATTTATGAAATTCCTTTCCTGGATGACTCCTAACTAAGGTCTGAAAGTAGAATGTGCAAAGCCTTCTTCAATATTTGGGTATTCTATCTGTGAGATCCAGTCTAAGGGTCAAGTTTCTGGAATGCTCAAGTCTTCATATAGTTCTAATTAATTTTGAAGTTATTTTTGGTTACCTATTTTTTTATTTTTATTCTTGGATCATGCTTAAATTTATGAAATAATCCTTCATTTTTACACGACTTTTTGGTAACATCAACGTAGTTCCTGTTTCTCTAACTGCATGTAGAAGTCATGTTATTTCTCTGTTTTAGTGATGTTGTGTGCTCATTCTTTGTTATGTGACTCTGTGTGAATCGCAAGCACAGAGAGGAGAGTACCTGCAATAACTTTCAGACAGAACCTCTTTACACTGAAATAAATAATTCATTTTAAACATTGATACATCTTTACTCTTAGAAATGTAAATCCTCAATGAAATGTATTAGAAAGTTACCTTTCAAACCTGTTTCTAATGCTACAGGTGGTTTTCCATTTTTGTAACTGTCAGATATTTAAATATTGACCAGCTGTTTTTCAATCATGTTTTCTTTCTTGTGTTTTCTTCTGTAACACACTATCATTCACTTTCAGTTTGCCATACACTTAAAAGCTATCTTTTTGTTCCAACGCTTTCACATATCAGATCACATCAATTCTTTTGATAATGTGACATTTCCCCCCAGTATGATTGGCGATTGTAGCCTTTCTTTATAGTATTTGAAAATTATTTTGATATTGAATGAAATTATTAAATGATTATTAAACAGAATCAGTTGTATTATACATGGTGTCTCCATACATAAGTGAGGAGAGAATCCTGCTACTAAGTAGACTTTGTTTTGATCTTTCATTGTTTAAAACCCCTAAGGGAAGGGAAGCAAACAGAAATTCAATGGGAAATCACTCCAAACCAATACTACTTTCCACAAGATCCTGCACTGAAACTGTATGCCTAGGAAGTCATCATGAGGACCTGTATGCTTTATGCAGGCAGTTGTCACATGTCAATTCTGGTGCATTTAAAAATTGTAAATTTAATTCTACTAACCTGTTTTGTACCTTAAGTCTTAGAGAATTTATTTATTTATTTTTGATAATATGTGATTTTTTAGCGTTCATTGCTTTTATCCAGCATGCCAAATTATATAATTATCATTTGATCTTTTCTGAAATTCAATGATCTACGTGTTTTGATTGCTTCCTTCTGCTTTTATTCCTTTGTTTCTCCTACATATTGTTTTGCAAATTGTGCTCAAAGCATACAGCCTTTCTTAAACAATCCGTTTGCTGCCTGACTCATTTATATGGTTCTCTTTGTAGATACTTGTTCCGTATTTTCACAGAACTACTTCCTTCAGCACTATGCAGGTCTCTAATTATCACATCCTCAGAGAAATGGTCTGTGGCCATGAAACATCCCTCCACATCTGTTGTAACTTTCAAAACTCCTAATTGACTTTATTTTGTTTTCTGCAAGAATGGTACACATTTTAGATTCTGTGTCATCCCCATTAACAAGTATGGCAGTACAAAGAGTGTCCAATTATTAATGCATTCTTTCTTTAAGTTTTTTAAATTTCATTTTGTTTTATGACACAGTTTCATAGGCTCTGGAATTCCCCCAGCCCCTCCACATGCCCTCTCCCCATGTTGGATTCCTCCACATTATTGCAGTAGTACAGTTCATATCCAGTCATGATTCCTTCACTGCAAGCATGTACCATACATAGAGTTCAGTTCTTTGATGTAGGCATGGTGGCCTAGCAGCTAAAGTTTTTATTATTATTATTATTATTATTATTGCAAAGTCATATTATATAGAGAGAGGAGGAGAGACAGACAGGAAGATCTTCCTCCCAATGACTCCCCACGTGACCACAACAGCCAGAGGTGCACTAATCTGAAGCCTGGAGCCTAGATCTCTTCTGGCTCTCCAACAGGGATGCAGGGTCTCAAGGCTTTGAGTTGTCCTCCACTGCTTTCCTAGTCTACTACAAGTTCCAGATGGGAAGCAGGGCTGCTGGAATTAGAACCAGCACACATATGTGATCCTGGTGCATTCAAGCCGAGGACTTCAGCCACTAGGCCACCAAGCTGGGCCTTATTAGTGCATTCTTAGTGTTTTACAAATACCAGTGCCTGACAAATGAAATTTCATATACATATACACATATACATTTAAATGAATGTATAAAATATATAAAGTTCTTAATCAGGAAAATATGTAAAGACAGCTTTGCATATATGAAATTAAACCCGAAGCTTTTCTTGTAGTCTTTATATTATTAGTCACGTTGGGAAAGCAGTAGTCACAGAAAGCATAGATGATGATGATATTAATCTTTTGAACAAGTGATTGTTTCCTGTTCAAATGTTTCATTTAAAGTTCGCAGTAATTTTTAGCATTTTTTTGTTAATTTTGCTATAAGTTAATATAACCAAAGAAGTAGAAACAAATTTAAAATTAAAAAAAATCCTTTGTTTTGCTCTGTATGACATTCTCCCTGTCTCAATTATGTTCTTCCACAACCATTCCACAAGTATATCAAAGATAGTTTTCCCATTTTAAAGATAAAAAAGCAAACTTACGCCAAGCCTTCAAAAAGAACAAAGGTTGGACATTATTCCAAGAGCTCTGATGGTCTTTTGTAAGGCAATAAAATAATACAAATTTAGTTGTAGTTCATTGTCCTATTTATAAACATTTATACTTTGTTGGAAAATCTGGCTATTTTGATATAATATTTTTGGGTCATTATAACTAAATTTTCTGACAGTTTGTGAGACTACAAAATTTCATGATTGTTTCAGTTATTATTAGGAAACGAATTAAATATTGCAAGCCTAAGATGTATTCTATACAACTGATTGGAGAAAGTTTATTTTCAAATTTTTAAAATCTGTTTATTTTTATTGAAAACATATTTACAAGGAGAAGGAGAGAGAAAGTCTTCCACCACTGATTCACTCTCAAAGTGGACACAACAGCTGGTGCTGTGCCGATCCCAAGCCAGGAGCATGGAACCTCTTTCAGGTCTCCCAAGTGGGTACAGGGTCCAAAAGCTTTTGGCCATCCTTGGCTGCTTTCCAAGGCCACAAGCAGGGAGCTGGATGGGAAGTGGGGCTGCTGGGATTAGAACTGGCACCCATATAGGAATCCTGACATTCTTGGCGAGGACTTTAGCTGCTAGACTACTGCGTTGGTCCTGGAAAAAAAATAACTTTCAGAAGTCGTTGGCAAGTAACCCACTTAATTCAAACTAATATTTTGAAATGTTAGGCAGAAATTGCGGTAAGACAAACAAGATCACGTCAAATTCGAACTTATAATGAGATACTCAATTATAGTTGGAAATTTAAGGTATGATTGTAGTAGAAACATTTAGATTATTTGCTAAAAGGAAATTGATTTTTAAATGGGAATTTTGATAAAACCAATACTTTTGTAGAATTAAAAACATGGGAGTAATTTATTGAGGTAAACAGAACTCGGATTCTACCTTATGCTGAATCACATTTTAAAAGCTTTATATACAACTATTCAGTTGACAAAACTGCTGTCTAGTTGAGAAAATAAAGGCCTCCCCATTCATATATTTATTCAGATCAAATAACCAGGGATTATCTCTCACACCTCTAAGCTCATCTACTAATCTATCAAATCTGCAAAGCTGGCAGTCCTATCATAAATTAACTTGTCAGAGCTCCCACTCATTCTTAATATATTAAGTTTCTGGATCTAGATCAGATAAATTGCTGTCTTACTCCTTGCTATCATCTTCTACCAAAATTAATATTCACATAAGGGAGTCAGTTTGTTGTGGCCAGTGTACTGGTTCAATTGGCTAATCTTCTACCAGCAAGCACTTGCTTCCCCTACGGACACTGGTTTATGTCCTGGCTACTTCACTTCCCATACAGCTCCCTGCTTGTGCCTTGAGAAAGTGGAGGAGGACTATGCAAGACCTTGGAATCCTTCACTTGTGTGGGAGACCAAGCAGTAGCTCCTGGCTTCAGATCAGCCCAGCTTCAGCCTTGTGGCCATTTGTGGAGTGTCACAGGAATGAAAGATTTTTCTGTCTCTCCACTGTAAATGTGTGTTTCCACCAAGAATAAATAAGCCTTTATTTAAAATTGAAGTCTATTTTCATTTTTATGAATATAACCAAAGATATTAAAATGTCTCACAGGCTAATGTTGTGATTCAGAGTATTAAACAATCACTTGTCATGTCAGCATCCCATACTGGATTTCAGTCTCTAAAGTAAGAGAGTAATGAAATCTTATTGGGAAAAAAAGGTGAATTAAAGAATCCAAATACAAAGATGTTCCATAAAGAGTATATGTGTGTATAACAGAATGTGTTTTTTCTTCGTCTGGTACCAAAATGTGTAAATTCTGAATAAAATCTGCAAGATAATAGCATTATGAATAAACAATGTTGTGACAACTTTAAAAAGAAAAATAGCAGAATCTATATGAGTAGAGAAACATGTCTGTTTTCATTCATTTGGATACAGTCTGTTTAGGAAATTTCGTATGTAATTATCCTAAATGGATTGTATCAAAGCATTCACTTCTCTCTGGAGTTTTAAATAATGACCCTTTTGCTGCACGCTAGGTGCTTGATTGGCTAGCCGATGTTCCTTGGAACTGGTCTGAGGTTGGTAATTTTTATTCCAGAAACTGTATTTGAAGATACTCACACTGCTTGATTTATAGGTTCATAGTCATCTTGGACACACAGAAAGAACATTGTTCTGTGTAAAGCAAGTAATCTCGTGCTAATAATTTAAAAAAATTGATCTGTGTGTCTGCCTGGGCATGAATAACTGAGGCTGTTGCCCGGTTCTTTTGTGATACATGATGTGGTGTGTTCACAGTGTACTCACAAGTGAAATGAGAAACTGCTTGGCTGCTCTCGTCTGAGTGCTAGGGAAGACCTGAAAGTTATGACTCAGCCACCTACAATGGGTTTAGAAAGAAGAGTGTCCTAACAAATGATACGTGTATCAGGGCTAGGGCATTATGAATGAAGTTGCTTCAGTGAGAACAAAGCATGTAGTGAATCAACAAACTATTAAAATCACAATTACTGTATTACTTTTTAACTTAAAACTATGTTCAAAATGATCAGGAAATATTCATTTATAGCTGTAAAGCTTAATGCAAATAATCCTAGAAATGATAGACTGGTGTCATATGCAAAACTGTATAGTACTATTACATATAAAATATTTTAACAAATGATATCCTTCAGAATAATCCTAAAGTTGATAAAAATGTAAAAACAATTCAATTAACAATCACAACAATAAGTCAAATACAGAATAAAAAAAGTCAACACTGGTCTTAAAGGTATATAAAGCTAGTCAGGCAACTTAAAATCACATCCTAGTTTCTTCAAAGAAGTGGACAGATCTGTAATGTGAGAAAAACATCCAAGTCAGATTGACAGCTGACACAAAGTAAAACTTGACAACTGTTGTGCAGCTTATAAAGTCACTGCCTGGGACAATGGCATCCCATACAGTACAGGTTCAAGTCCTGGCTGCTCCACATCTGATCCAGCTTCTTGATGATAACCTGGGAAAGCATCAGGATATGTCACAAGTGCCTGTGCTCTTGTACCCCTGAGCCAGATCTGGATGAAACCCCTGGCTCCTGGCTTATCGAGGATAGAACCAGCAGATGAAAATTCTGCTGCTGCCTCTGCCTTTCTGTGAATCTGCCTTTAAAAGATGTATTTATATAAATATTTTAAAAGCATTCGGCAGTAAGATGTCTCACAAATTCTCCATGCACAGACATGGTTTCCTGGGCTTCTTGCATCCAAGAATCACGATAGGCATCCAGGAAAAGCCAGAAATTTCCCCAGAGACTTACACCTGCAAGCCTTTGTGCCTCTTAGCCTTCCGGGGCTAAAGGCCAGCATAACTCACACTGTGCAGGATTTGGAGAGACCTGGAACCAAGGTAAACAAGGAAGGGGTTGTGAAGGCTGTTACCTTTCTGGAGACACCCTTTGGTGGTTGTAGGCCTCCGTACCATTAAGACTGCCTTTCCAGGGAATATCGGTGATGAGTGCAAAAAAAATATTTTCTCAAGACCTGGCATAAGTTGAAGAAGGCAGACCTCACCAAATACTGCAAGGAGTGGCAGAATGACATGGGTAGGAAACAGCTGGGGAAGGACTGCAGCATCAGGAGGAAGTATTGCCAGCTCCTAGTCATCATTCCTTGTATGCACCTGTGTCCCCTTAAGCAGAGGAAAGCCCACCTGATGGATATCCAGATGATTGAACTGTCTAGTTCAATCCCAGTGAACCAAATGTATATTTCTGGGTGAGATCATAAATAATCATCAGTCATTGGCACAGAAAAGGCTTATCCACAAGAACCACAATGGTTTGCCCAAAGTTGCCTGTATTGGGACAAGACATCTACATGTATGGCTTTCTCTGTGTCGTGAGCAGGGCAGAAAGGCTACCACTTCTCTGTATGATCAACAAAGAGTCCTACAGGATTTGGTAGGACTACATGATCAAGATCTACAAGATAGGCCTCACACCATAGCCTAGTAGCTAAAGTCCTCACTTTGCACATGCCAGGATCCCATATGGTTGCAAGGTCATATCCTGGTGACCCCACTTCCCATCCAGCTCCCTGCTTATGGCCTATCAAAGCAGTTGAACATGGCCCAAAGCCTTGGGAGCCTACACCTGTGTGGGAGACATTGAAGAGTCTCCAGGATCCTGTCTTCAGATCAGTGCAGCTCAGCCTTCGTGGCCGCTCGTGGAGTGAATCAACAGATGGAAGATCTTCCTCTCTGTCTCTCCTCCTATCTGTATATCGGAATTTTAACTAACTAAATAAATGAATAGATAAATAAAGTACAAGGTGATCAAGAGCAGCACCTCCACCCATAATGACTTGCCCTTCAAATGCATTGGCCACCACTTCCATTGAGCATGAAATGATTAATGACTTTGCTATGCTGAAAGGCTGTTGGCACAGGCAGGGAACAGGTGGGGAGAGGCTACTGGTGAATGGGGAATCAAGAAGTGAGTGTCCCTGTTGGTGCATAGCAAATGGCAGGCGTTGAACAACAATAATTAAAGTTTTATCAACATCAACTCTAATTCTGGCTGTTCTGCTTCTAGGCTGTAGAGGAGAATGTGTTCATGAGATCATTTAAGTAACACAGGATCAGCAGAAAAAGAGTCAGAAACATTTTGAAGCTCATGCCATTGCAAGAAAAGTGACTTTCCAATGAAACAAAACAACAAAAAAAACTTATAATTACATCATGGTAAAGTGTGCACAATTGGATATATTCCCAATGCAATTACTAAGGAAAGCTTACAGTACCTAATGAGATAAAACAAGAGGGAAATCATGTAAGCCTATTGCCCATTTTCTTATTCCCTTAATTACGCTTGCTATTTTACAGATTTCCATTAGCAATCCAGGTCTTAAGGAAACACTTGGCACTTAGATCTTTCTTTACCATGTCTGATTTCAAATCAACTTGCAAACCATTTTTAGTAGCAAAATTGGAATCACTCGCTTTTGCTTCTAATTGTGCATGTGCCTGAATTTTTTTCTCTAATGTCAGGAAAACCCTCTATACTTATCCCTTGAACAAAGAAATTTGTGCTTCTCATCCTTCATATATGGAGCCAGTCAACTCACTATTCTGCTTGAGGTCTTGTGCCACATCTTCCATGTTTTTGTTTGAAGCAGACTCTGTTACTTTGGAAAACAAACAAAAATAGAGCAAGAAATGAGAGGAGAGGGGCTCAGAAAAAAAATCAAGTTACCATTTAAAGCAATAATTTCACGTCACATAGAATTAAATAACATATAATAAATAGTAAGTTAAATTTTTGAATTTTCAAACTAATTAACCAAGAAACAAATGTGCTGTGAACACTTGGTTCTGTGTAGGTATAGTTTCTTTCTTTGCTTTTTAAAATAGATTTATTTTATTGGAAAGTCAGATTGACAGAGAGGATGAGAAACAGAGAGAAAGATCTTCTGTCTGATGATTTACTCCCGAGATGGCTCCAAGTGGCCCCAATGGCTGGAGCTGAGCTGACCCGAAGCCAGGAGCCTGGAGCCCACGCAGGTATAGGCTACCTAGGCTATGGATCATCTGTTAATTCTTTATTGGGCCACAGGCAGGGAGCTGGGTGGGAAATGGGGCCACTGGGACATGAGCTGGCACCCACAGGAAATCCTGGTGTGTGCAAGGTGAGGACTTTAGTCACTAGGCCACCACACTAGTCCACTATTAGTACTTTTGTGGACTACTTCATGGATGGATGGAAATGTCTAAATTAAAACATTACAGCATAAAACGAGGATGTGGTTTTTAGTTTTGTTGCTTTTATACATTGTAAGACATTTTTGTGCAAAATTTAATTCTTCAATAAGCTATGCTTCAGAAATTATCACCTTAAAATCATATTTCAATATCCTTAAAACTTAATGCAACAAGGATTGAATTTTATTTAGGTATTCTAGCCCTAAGCAAATTATGTCGCAAAATTTGGGGGAAATCCCTACTGTATCATGAGAGGGATTTTAATAAATGTATGCTTTTTCTAACCTTATCTTTGTTTAAAAAAGAAAAACATAAACCTTGAAGTTCATAATATAATATTGTTGCATTTATCTCAAGTAGAAATCCCATGAAGTATCCCATTCAAATACTGACATGATTGACTCCCGGATAATTGTGTTGGGTATATATGTGACCTCAAGCTATGATCAACCTTAACAGCTTCCTCAGGATGCCACTATTATTATTGCATGCACTATTCTGAATTCTTCACATGCTAGCCCAGTTGCTTAAGTCTGTTCTCAAATAGTATCTAAACTAGGAAAATGCGTAACTTTTCTGTCTGGTATCTTGATTCACTCTAAGGTTTAAAAACAGTGTCTGACATAAACTGAATGCTTAATTAAGACTAAAAGACTAAACAGGTAAGCTTATTTTCTTGATAGTCTGAAAGTTATTCAGAAAAGGGGAAAAAATTATTCATTTGATGTTTGCTCTATGATCCTATCTTTCAGTCTTTGGCCCTATGGTTTCACTTCAGGTTTTGTAAAAGGCTATTTGATGTCTGTCCTTGATGAGATACTCTTCATTGAATTTTTAGCATCACAAATGAAGAGACATTGCCATAGACTAGTAACATGTGGACTGCAGTAAAAACTGCACATGTACAAACACTGAGAAAACTGTTTACTAATGCTTTGTTAACCTGAGCAATTGTTTAAGACCTGTGTTCAAAAGAGAAAGCTACATAAAGCTGTTGTGATTATGAAATAAGTGACACTGTCAAGGCTGCAAAGTACCAGCTACTTTGACATTTTGATATACAACCGAAGCATTTGTTGAGCACTAAAAAAAAATAAGATCATGGATTCCTAAACTTTGTTTGCATTGAATTCAGTATCTTATAAGTATTCTCATAAAGGTTTATTTCATGTAACAGATTTGGCACATATAAAGATGTTAAATGACTGCTTATTTCACTATTTCTAGTTAAATTTCCTTAAAAATATACATGAAGCCTGGTGTGTTATCATTCTTAATGCAAAGTTTTGGCAGAATATCACACATTGCACATGTGCACATATGCACACAGAGATGCAGCACACCAACAGAATAGAAGTCATATAAAATAATTTTAATGTGCCTAATCACAAGTCAAGAAGCGTGAATATTGATGTTTTTCAATTTTTTATTTACATTTTATTAGAAGCACTTATGAGAGTTAATTATTGTTAATCTTAAAATTTCATCATAAACCAAGTATATTGGACTTTTTTTTTCTTTTTTTTTTTTTAATTTTTTATTTTGACAATCCTTACATATTCAACTGAGGTAAAGGGGGATATAGAGGGAGAAGCCCCACCCAGTTTCCCACCCACCCCAAGTCCCGGATGTGGGGCATGCTCTGAGATACTCGATCAAGTGGTTCCAATAGTTCCCCATTCATGGATCGCTACCAGTCTCGCCACTCCAAGCACAGTGTGGTCATTGAAGAATCCATTGACACAGTCCCTTCTAGAGTCTCCTTTGGCCCAGCATTTTGCTGCTCACAGATAGCTGAGGTTGTTGATTGACTTTTTCTCTTTTTTGGTTAGGACTGAGTCCCGTGTCTCGACTGGGGAAATCCTCAAAGAAGTTTTGAGGTATTCCCAGTCCAGATTCCTGCGTGTTGTAGCAAGCATAGGACCCGGCACAGTCTATCGCCTCGATCAGCTGGTGGTTGTAGTTGCTGGGTTGGTTCTGTCTCCATCCATGTCCTCCACTGGAACCGATGGGTGTTACAGTCCAGCCTGGTTCTGCCCTGGACACACTTGGCACTCACAAAAACCAGTAGGAGCTGCAGCCCAGTCAAGGCGGCCTACAGTAACCTCAACCGGGCCCACCCCCTGCCCTGGCTTGCCAGTATGTATGACAGACTAGTCTAGTCTGTCCCATATTCCCCTCTGCTCATATACTTGCCAACAGGTATTGCGACCTAATTCCGTCCAACCATCTCATCCAACCAGCCCTAACTGATGTTGTTGCGTGTGTGTCTAGCCACCCCAGCCCCTGTCCTAGTTCCCATGCCCTCCTGTGGAAGGTGATGACCCAAGAGGGAGGAGCGCACTATTTCCCTCCCAGGTTGCTGCCATTCCAGTTGAGCCAGCTCCAGTTGGCCCTGTGGTTCAACTCGACATGACTAGCCCCCTGTACCAGCTTCCGCCAGCAGATGCTACGACCAAGCCCCAACAGCCCTCACCCGCTCTGATTATAGATTGCACTGGTGGGAATAGTCAGCCCAGCCTGGTTTTCACCCAATCTGGTCCACATGAGGTGCGCAGGTGCTGTGACCCTGCCTGATCTGGTCTACCCCCTATCCAGCTCACACTCCTCAGTGGAAGAAGCTGTTCAGCTAGGGAACCACCCCTTATTTCCCTGCTAGCTCTGCCTCCTCCCTTCCTGATTCTCACATGTGCTGGTTGGGCACTGCGGTCGCATCTGGCTCAGGCTACCTCACCTTGGTGTTCACATTGTGTATTGCTTTTGTCACGACCGGACCTGGTTCGACCCATACTCTGTTCTGGCGCTTGGATTTACCAGTGGATGACATGAACAGATTCAGCCTGGTCTGCCCCCGAACCATGCCAAATGCATGCCAGTGGGACACTTTCCATGGCCTCTTGGCTGTTGCCTTCCATGTTTCTTGCACTGACCTGCAGGGTCTGTGTCCTGCCAGAGGAGGCTTCTCCATCAGAACCCCTCCAGATGTCAGGTTTCGTGCATACCAGTGGGTCTATGTGCCAGTTTGCCTCCTGTCCTAGCAGGAACAGTGGCCTTTCCTAACTGACCTTCATCCCATTCTGGTTCTTACGGTAAGATGTTTCAGCCCAGCCACTGCTTGTCCACACCTCCATATAGCTCGTGTATGGCTCAGTTGGGGTTGAGACCTAGCCTAGTCTGTCCCACATCTACCCTGGTCCTCCAGAGCACCAGAAGGTGTTGTGGTCTGGCCCGGCCCAGTACGTCTTATTCCAGTCCACACTTGTGCCAAGGGAGATGACAATTGTATCCAGACCCAACCACAGCCCCATCCACCTGTCACGACCCCTGCCTTAGACACCGTGGCTCAACTCTGTGGTTAATGTGGACCAGTTGGAGCCAAAACCTTGCTGGGCATGTCCTGAGCTCCACATGCATTTTTTGTTAATATGGCCCAGAAAATGGCCCACAAAATATTTATTTGCTTCATTTCCTTCCTTTAAATTTGCCTTTTAAAATTAAGCTTGAGTTGCCACTTGACAGGATTTCAAAAGCAATGGATATTTTAAAGGCTTTTAAAATTAAATATATCTAAATGAATATAACTTCTATTATATTCCATTTAACTACTGAAAATAACTCAAATGATTTCTAGGTAGCAATTATAAAAAGACACAAGGAAGTGTAAAGCAGCCTGTGTCCACAAAATCAGAGCCTCTCCTTGTGGTGCTTCATCCTTAGACACAGGCGTGACCTAGTGGAGGCTGAGTTACCACATCAATCTACAGTGTCATATGCCTAGAGACAGCTTCTTGTTCAAGATACCAGCTCTGGTCAGGGTTATATAAAAGCTGATTTCCTTTTGGTAAATCAGTTTTATCTCTCTTTCAGTGCCATGATGCGTGTATAGTTTTATTGTGGTTTAGTTGATTGCCTTGAAATTGTTTTCTCTCTCATGTAAATTTGAAAATGTCTCTCTGTGATTAGTATTCACAGTTGAAAGAACATAAATGGCTCCTATTTTACACAGGTGAAATATGAGCATATTTCTGAAAGTTCCTTGAACAAAAAGGAAGTAAAAATCTGAAAAGCAAATAATAGTAATATATCTGTTGTAGGAACAATTGTCACTATAATGTAAAACACCCATATTTCTGTACTTCTGGGATAACAAAACCAATATTCATTGGGTCAGTTTACTTTTAGCATATTCAATACTTTTGTCACATCTTACAATTTTCCTAGCAAGTGAGCATTATTTTTTCAGTCCTAAATATAAATTTAACAGAAGCTCACATATTCATGCTAACTCATAGAAATTAAGGCTAAGTTTGTAAGAAGTCATACATAGATTATTTTCAAAAAAAAAAATTACTCTAGGGAAAGCTATGCAGTATAATTCTTTGCCTCCAAATATACACTATATTGTAGGAAATCTAGGTTATATACCTAACCTAAAGCATATCACATTGTTGAGAAATTTTAACTCAAGAAATGAGATTATCTCTATCTTGCTTGGCCATTCTTTTCTGGGTAAATAACTCAATATCTACATGCAGAATCATTTCCTACTCTTAGAAATACTCTGGAAATTTTGTGTGTGTGATACCCCTTATATGTCTTATATGATACATGTAGTTTGTAGAATATGTTCAGAAAATGCACATAACAATTTGCAAGTTATCTTTGAATATTTTGTATGATCATTCGTTAAGTACAAAAAATAGATGCAATGTTTATTTTGAATCTTGAGCAATCAGATTATCTACATTCTTTCCAACATTCATTTATCACACATATAGAATTAATGAGCACACGATTTTTTCCAGTGGATATAAACACTAGGAGCAATTTACCTGTCAGACACACTAAGCAGAGACCATAGAATTGTGAAATTATAAAATTATAACTTGTTTAAAGGAAAAATTGGTATAATGAACAATGATGAACACAAAATTAAAAACATAGCCTTAATAATACTGAATGTATCAGTATACATATTCCAAATGTTAGGATAACATACACAGAGACACAGCAGAGAGGCCAGTAGAAGCCACAGTGTGATCCTGATAGTACTATACAGACCGAAGTATAAAGTTCGAATGATCAGTCCGTGTATATGTCATCCTTTTCTTTCCTGGTGCTCCCTCTAATCCTTTCTTTTTGAGATATTATAGTTAGACCCCTCATATATACTACATAAAAGTTGGGGGAGCATTAACTTCTAAATCAGAAGTATCTTGAAATATCTTGTTAAATGCTTCTAAATATATTTGCGTTAAACAGTGTATACTTGTAACAAACATGATATAATATCTTATACACAATTTTATGTGTTAAAATTTTAAAAAATTAAAGTCTAGAAAACTAACATGTGTTGTTTTGCCAGTGTTAGTATCAGTACTATAATCTGTGTGTATGTAATAAGTGTTAAGATATCGTGGCAAAGTCACAGTCCCCATTGTTGACGTAGGACCCACAAGTTACTGAGAACCATTCTAGCAGGAAGACTGCAATGACAGCTCTGTGTAGGCATATCCGCTATACAACAAAAAAGTGAATTTTCTTCTTATTGAAACATCACATACTGAACTCTGCACCATTCATCAGTACCTCCTTATTGCTGCAGGTATTGTCTCAGCGACCATGTAACCCAGAACTTCAGGGTCCACCACATCATGCTAGGTCAAAAGAGCTTGAAATGAGGAAACAAAATATTTTTTTTTCTTTCTATATTGGTCTGCAAATTAACTTGACCTGTATTGATTTTTGTTTATTTGATTCTTTTCCTTTATTTTGCTTTCTTCAATGGTAAATATTTACTTTTCTCTGAAGAGGCTTTGCAAAAGGTAACCCATGCTTGTCATTATTAGATTTGTCAGAGACAGGATGCTGCTCTTAGGCACCTTAGCAGCAACTTCAACTTCAGAGTCTTTTTCCAAAGATTAAATGATGATAACTTTTCAACTGTGATCCCAAAAGTACACAAGTAGGCATAAGTATGGATTTCACCATATTTTTTTAAATTTAGTTTTATTTTGCATTTTAAATTATGTGGTACAGTTTTGTATAGGCTAGAATTCCCCCCCCCAAAGCCCCCATCCCCCTTCAGATTTTTCCAATTTTGTTGCAATAGTATAGTCCTTCATAAGGAATCATCATTCTATCAGTCTCTTATTTAAGTGTACCCTGACATTGTTGGTTGACAGACAATGTCAGACAGTCCAGCATCCCATTGTCTACACATGTCCAACAATTTCATTGGGAATCCATCTTTTGTCGGGATGTCGGGATGTGGGGATGCGTGTATCATGTAAGACATATAAGGGGTATCACACACACAAAATTCCCAGAGTATTTCTCATTCACACTCTAGAGAGTGAACAAAGAACTCAGAGTGGGAAACAACTCAGTGTGCCTAGGCCTTGGACCATCCTCTACTGATTTCCCAGCCACAGCAGGAAGCTGTAAGGGACGTAGAGCATCCAGGACATGAACTACCACCCATAAGGTATCCCGGCATGTTCAAGGCCAGGAGATAGCCACTAGGCTATTATGCTAGGCCCTCAATGTGGTTTTGGTTTTGAATTTCCCTGATAGCTCGGGAGCCTGAGCATTTCTCATGTATCTATTTGCATATAATTCATTCTTTTGAAAAATGTCTGCTCATTTCCTTCTCCCACATCTCAACAGTGTTGTTTATTTTGCCATTGTTTAGTTTCTGAAGCTCTTTACAAATCCTATGGTACTTGGAAATTTCCAGTGTCCATGAATTACAAATATAAGCTTAATATTTTAACTGATTATTCAAGACAGAGACAAAAATAGAACTACATGTTTTATATGTTTGCTATTACAAATTGTCATGTCTCATTATGAAATTTGCTGCAATAAAGATCATTTTCCTCCAACTAAACTGAAAACAGAATGAAAAAGGGAAATCTCTGAATCTGTTGTGACTTAAAGAGCCACTAACATACTTAATATACCAATTCAATAGAGTTTAAATCATGCTTTATACTGTCATTTGTATTTTATTAGGTTTTTATTAGGAGACAATTTAGAAATCATGAAAACACTTATTTTAAAATGAATCTTGAACCCTGGCTATTGCAGCCATTTGAGGAGTAAGCTTGCAGATGAAAAATCTCTTTCTGTACATCTTCCATTTAAACAAATATAAATAATAAAAAAAGTGGAAAGAATTTCAATATAATATTGTACAAGTTACTGTAAACATACATCAATTATGAAGATAAATTCTCTAATGTCTTAAGAATTAAGGTGTCCCATTTAAACATTGCACTAATGAAAACAATCACAAAATAAATTCTAAATGCCATGGTCTTATATAATCTATAAGGAAGATTATATGAAATCTATATGGAAGAGAATAATTAAGTATATGTAAGTAATTTCAAATAATCTTATTGCCAAATGAATACTAAACTTAAAATTTTTTTTCAGTTTTTCTGTTTGGATATATTCTTCACATTATGTATTTGTATATGTGCACATATGTATATACAGAGAGATTTATTTATGTACTTGAAAGTGTTACAGAGAGAGATTTGTCTATGCATTAATTCATTCCAGTGACTACAATGGCCGAGATTGGTTCAGGCCAAAGTCACAAGCAAAGAACTTCCTGTGAGTCACCCACATGAGTAACAGGACCCAAGAACCTGGACCATCTCCTGCTGCTTCTCCTATCCCCTTATCTGGGAGGTGGATCAGGCACAGAGCAACCCAGCTCCGCACTGGTGCCACCTGAGACACCTGAGGCATCACAGAGCGTGCTTTAACTACTATACCTTTACATTGACCCTAATGGTATCCGTCTTATCAAAACTCTTTTGCAGGTTTGAAAAAAAAAAAAAAAACTGTCAATAGTTACCTTTTGTGGAAATGTAAAACTTACTTAGCTAACATTCTATATAAAATAAGCACATGCAGAAACTTGGTATCACTCCCCCAAATAATTGAAAATTACACCAACAGATAGAAGTATTTGTATTTGGATAAGAAATTCATTATTTCTGGCAATAGTACTGTGTTACATTATTTATCATCTTATATTTTTTAAATTACCTGAGATTTTTCTTAGTGAAATTTACACTAGATTATATTGAAAAATAATTCAGAGATAATTTAATACTAAGCATAAAAGCTATAAGAAGAAATGCATAAATTGCTATATTATCTCTGTTTTATATTTGCCACTTCAGTTCCATTTTCGATGGTTTCCTTTACCTGAAGACATTAAATTTTACTTAAAATTAAAAATAATAACTCCCAAAATATAATTAGTTCTATTTGTAAATTCACTGTTTATACACAGTATTAATTACTAATGTATAATGCCAGAAAATAATCTGACATACATATATTTCATCTACAGGAATTATCGGTATCTAATACTTCATGGAGAGTAGTTTGTTATCTGCTTGTTATTTAACTAATTTCTAATAGTAGATATGAATATTAACATTAAGTATCCTATTTTTAGTTACTGCAACTTTAATGCTCAGAGTAAATAGAAAAGACAAGGTAAAATGTGGACTCTGCTTTAAAATTGTTCTTATATACCCATTGATAAAATGTCATATTCAAACACAGATGATACCATGGATTCTGAAAATAGGTTACAAGGCATTTCTCTTCACTAGAAGTCCATTGCTTTAGACTTTTTTTCTTTGATTAAGTATACTAAAATATTATGCCCTCCTGACAACATACCCAAACAGGTGAGGAATATAAGGAGCTTAGGATTCATTTTGCACTTCTCATGACTACATTTTGAAATAGGTAGGATATACAGACTAGTAGCAGCCAAGGAAAAAAAAAGATACACTTAATTTCTAGAACTGATTTTACCAACAATTGAGACATTTGTGACTAGAACAAGGTGATTAAAATAGCAATCTATAGTTTCAGTATTTTAGAACAAGTGTGCAAGCATTGAATTTTTTTTTTAGCCTTTCATCTGAACTTTCTAAGATGTTCCAATAAAACTAGAATTTCAAAGACTGGCATGGCTAACATAGATATCCCTGAATATGTGTGCATGATCAAATGAGTGTCAAATCTACTTGCAGAAGTCTTGAATACCAATAGTCATATAAAAATAACCATTTGGCCTGGGTCAGCTTGTAACACAGTTGCTATATTCTACTTTCTAGTCTTAAATCTAATCACTTACTCTCTTATAATTTCTGTTAGCACTTATTACCAAATGCTTAAGGAATTGAATTATACAAAAAGCACAATATTTAAAGTTAATATAACTTAACTTGTGGTTATAATTATGACCACAGACTTCATGAAGCTAAGGACCAATTCTAGAATCTGTTAATCAATATTAATAAGTATAAATAGAAGATAATTTTACTGGAAACTGATTCTTAATAAATTGTAAGTGGTAAGATTTTAATATTTTATGTTTATGAATAATACTTCATGTTTCCTAAATGATGATTTTTAGTAAAGTTATTCATAAAGTTGTTTCACACTTTTAAATAAATATAATATTAACACATGAATTTAAGAATATATGGAAACTTATAGAAATTATATTAAAATGATTCATAATGATCCATAAAGCTAAAACCCATATGTGGTTAATGTCATGTGGAGCTATATCCCTTAATTTATGATAACAACAAATTTTATAAATAATTTGCAGTAATAAATAGAGATGATTTGTGTATGTAACTTCAATTACTTTTAACTTATTTGTGAGGATATTTAAATCACATAAATTTTTTTTTGCTTCATACTAATGTTAAATATTTCATTTGAGATATTTACCTATATTACATATTTCTCCATGTTTCAGTATTTTTTTCTGCTCTTCACTATTTTACATAAGCTTGTGACATACATCACTGTTCTCAGACATTTGTTGAAATGTTTAATTATATCCCTATAATAAGTTTATTAATAATGGGAGTCATGTTGTTAATCAAACAATATGGGCTTATTTGAGGATTTTTATTTAGCGTAGCTAATTGCTTTCGTGATTTCTATATCCACACACTTGATGATAAAATCTTCTCCAGTGTTAAATATAATTTTTCTTCATTAATTTTATTTGGACAACCTGTGCTACTATTTTACTTTTAACTTGATCTTAATTTAAAATTAGAATGTTTAGCTTTTTAAAGGTTTATTTATTTGAAAAGCAGAGTGGCAGAGAGAGAAAGTGATCATCTGCTCACTAAATTACTAAGCATATGGCCACAACCATTGATGGTAGAGCCCATTGCCTTCCATTAGCAGTAATCTGTATTCAGTAAATGTGATACATCATATTACTAGGAAGAAGAAGAAGAAAAACCATATAATTATATCAATACATGCACAGAAAGCATTTGATGAAATACAAAATCCTTTCAAAATTAAAAGTCTTAAGAATATTGAGTTTAGAAGGATTATTTCTCAACACAATTGAGACAATATATGAAAAAAGTCTGTAGATAGTATCATATTGAATGGGGAAATGTTGGGTGCATTTCTACTGTGATCCAGAACCAGACTAGGATTCCCACGCTCACCACGACTATGCAATGTAGTCCCGAAGTTCTAGCCTGAATCATTAGTCAGAAAAAAATAAACCAAATAGTTACAAATGTGATAGACCACATCAACAAATTGCATCTAGAGAGATGATCTTATGGTTTTATTTTTCAGAGAAGGCATTTGATAAAATCCAGCACCACTTCATGCTGAAAACCTTAAGCAAGAGAAGCATAGAAAGGACATTCTGTAGCACAAAGCAATCTATGAATGGGGAAAGGCTGGGAAGCTTTTCCACATATTGTAAAGGAGGAAGTTCACCCTCTTTGCAGGTGGCATGATCTTTTATAAAAATGAACGAAACGACTCATCTAATAGTTGGTGGGCAGTTAAGGGCAGTTACAATCAAAATAGCCTGGTACTGGCGCAAAAACCAGATCTGATTCATGTGACAGAATAAAATCCCAGAAATGAATCCATGTATCCATAGCCAACTACTCTGTGATAATCAAACCAACGTCAGTCAAGGCGGAAGGAACAGTTTCTTCACTGATTATTACTAGACAAATTGGAAGTATGTGAACAGAAGTATAAAATAGGACCCTTCTCTTGCCTTGTACAAAAATCAACTTTAAATGGATAAATAATGTAAATCTAAGACCTGCTGCCAAATATTTACTAGATAAAAATATTAGGGACACTCTATATGCAATAGACAAATGCAAAGAATTCCTGAAAAGATCCCCAAAACACAGGCAATAAAAATAAAAAAAAGAAAAATAAAGCTATCAATGAAATAAGAGTCAAGAGTTGATGCCATAATATATAAGAGACTATTAGTCTCTGCCAACTGTGCAGGCATCTCCTATGGGAGGTACTTTGCATCCCAGGTGCTCCACTTCTGATCCCACTCCCTGCTTGTAATATGGGGAAAGCTGTGGAGGATGGCTCAGTTCTTGGGTCCTTGTACCCACATGATAGACGCAGTAGAAATTCCTGATTCCTGCCTCTAGATTGTTTTAGTCCTGGCAGAGGCAGCCACTTGGAGAGCGAACCAGAAGATGGAAAATATCTCTGTCTCTCTGTCTCTTGCTTCTCTCTGTGTAACTCTGTCTTTTAAATAGAAATAACCAACCAACAGAATGAGAAAATTATTTCAACAAATGCAATCGTGGAGGATTATTAGCAGGATTTATAAAGAGCTCAATCAACAGATATATGGAAAGATTATCAGGATCACATACATACTAAAAGATCCATTTGTGTGTAATCTGAAGATTCAGTCTCTATGATAATACTTTGGTATAAGAAAATAAAAATCATTGTGCATTTAACACATAGAAAATATATTTACACAACAAGCAGTTTACTCCAGACTCTGATGCTATAAGCTAATGTTCACATTTCTAGACGATAAAAATCCTAAGTATTTCAAATGACCAATTTGATAATCTATACAATGTTTCTGGAATTGCAATTTTTTTATTCCAGTAAAATTATTTTCTGCCTTTTTTTTCTAATGGGGTATAGCACAAACATTATTAGTGAAGATTTTTGAGAACAACATGTTTATAAATATTCTAGAAACAGTCTAAATAATTAGATATTTCAACATCCCTTAGTTAAATATTACTCTGGCAAATGAAATTGTATGTGTGCACGAGATACTTTTCATGCACTGACAATTGCATGTAGGTGGACAGAGAAATTATTCCTGAAATTTTGTTTCTAGCACCAAGAACATGTGACACATCCTCTGCCTAGACTCGTGAAAACTAGGAGATATAAATAATAATGGTCAATATAAAGTCACCAAAAAGTTAGTCATATAAACATAGTGTGGAGCATCTTTTGTATAAAATTACATCCTCATATATAATTTTCTTAACTGGTCATTATGACCTATCTAAGCAGATATAGTTGCACCATCTGCCTGCCTTGTGGGTGGGTTTCAGCATTTTAATTTCACCCTAATTTTGTCCCTTTTATAGCATTTTCTGTTACTGCAACTTTTATTACTTGTACCACATGGGTAGGTGTGATAGTTCGTGTATTATTACCCAATTTCTTTAAAATCAGAGACCATGAGTTGGCCTTAAGAAAAGTGTAAACTGTATAAGTATGATCTATATATTTACATTTCTATATTTGTATTTTCTTGAATATTATTCTTTAGTAATATGTGTGCATGTGGAGTTGAGAAAATTGTTAAGTAAAATCTTTATTTATAAGCTATGTTGTTTTCAATTTGTGCTCAAATACAACTGAATTTTAAGCAAAACTTGACTATTGCTATATTTTTAAGGTAATTAATTTACAAAGGTAATACAATATTTTTATTCAACACTACATAGTCATATGTGTAATTAAATATACACAGGGACTCACCTAAGTTCATCAAAAATGGATATGTATTTTAATTTCATTTTCTCACAAAATATGTGAATCCCACATTAGTGTAATTTCTATTAAAAAGCAAAAATAAATCACTATATTCTCATATGAAGGTAACAATTTGTTGTATTATATGATTCTCTTCCTTTTATAACAGCTCCAAATAGGGTTTAATACAAAAGCTATACTTTAAAACATACATTTTTTTTAACAAATGATAAATCAACATATTAGATGTCAAAGAAGAGGAATTCATGTGTGATAGTACATGGGATCTTTTGTAATATGAATATTGGTGAGTCTTCTATTTTAATTTATATTTTATCCTGCTGATTTATATTTTGAAGATGTTGGTAGATTTACAGTGAAGTGCTCACCATCTCAATCCTACTATGTACTGTATAATTTTCAGGAACATGAAGTATAAAGTATCATTTCAGGTAGCATGTTCCGTAAAAACTTGAAAATCTACTGAATTTTAATAGTTTTAGTAATGTAACAATACTAGTACTATCATAAAATCATAGTGACTTAAGTTGACATAGTTCTGTGTGTTTCAACTAGCAACTTGTTGAAATCATTTGCTGCTGCAATCTCCACCAGCTAATGAACACCCAGCACTATCTTCTTCATTAAGACTGCACATTCTAATGCAGAGAAAATAAATATCTATTATATAATATGTAATGCGGGGAAAATAAATATCCATTATATAATATTCTATAATTTGCTTTTGATTTTCAGATTGTAAGGTTTACGTTGCTTTAACACATACAATACAAATTTATGCCTTGACTATACTGTTTTCATTTATGTTCCTGTGATAACATGTAATCCTAATCTTCCAAACAGCACTTGAGACTTTATTCATTCCTTATTTAGGTTCTGCTTTAAAACAGCTCATTAAATGCATTTAGCATGATTTTAAGACAGATTTCTAAGGTTACATTCCCCTTTTGTAATGTTTTCTAGTTTTCTTAAAAAGGTCCATAAGATTCATTTTTGGAAGCTAGTTCAGATGCAATTATATCTTCTTGGTTTACAACAGAAAATTATTCTATAAATTAAAGCTGTGGTTCCTTGAAAACCATAAGGTTACTTATGTTTTTTCTATAATGCTGTGACTGCACTCAGCCTGGTAGCTCAGTTACATATAAAAAATTTACATTTGGCCATTGTGAACTGGATCTCTGTCCTTTTTCACTATTGAGTAATTGGTGTATTAGGAATGTAAATAATGCATACTTTTGTTAATTTCTTATACATTTAAAGAATATTTCAAGCCTAAGAGGAGTCTGAGCATTGTGCAGGTTTATGCCAACCCAAGCTTATTCCAAGTTCACTGCATTCTGGTTTGGCTGTCTTTTCTCATCTAGCAGAATGACTAAAGAACAGACTTTAGGAATCCCCACATGGTAATTAGTTAATAAATATTTGTATTAGCACATGTCTGTACTGGGAGTTTCTTGCTTCAAAATTTTTCCTGACCAAGATACCTAGATAACATTTGTTTAGACTTATTTTCTGTTTCAGAAAACACTCAAGCAGATACTCAAGCAGAATTCCAAAAGATGTAACATTCTAATGCTTGAAACCACGAGGCCAAACATGATTTCCTATGATTTAATTTCCTTCCATGGGATTATTAAATTGATTTATACTTGGTAAATTAAAGCACTAACTTTCAGTAGGTCATTCTATATTAGAAGTCATTGAATCATTTTTTTTTGTCAATGCATAAAATCATTTGTAAAATTGCAGGATCTCAAACATTTTAACTGAAAAATATTTAAAAGTCTTTTTTTGGAATTTTTTTGCCTTAACTTTCCTGTGGTATAAACAATGCATGTGTGAATGTGGTTCTATGATCCTGTTTGCTCTCCTTCCCTGGCATATTGGGTGGGATACAGGCTAATTTGATCATGTGTGAACTGTCTATGTGAATAGACCAACCAAGTTTTTATGCCAGAAAGTGCCTGAATGAAAACTGAAGCAGTGTACTTTACCATTGAAATATTACAAAATATGCTCAGTGTAGAAATTTACCTGAGTCTTTAGATCCATCAACGTGGTAACATACAAGCGTTGGACAGAGAAGTTGAAAGGAAAAGACTGAAAATGTTAACAGAATTTAACCTTCAAGGAATTTCTGCTAGTAATTATTGTACAGCACAGTGATGGATACTATTAAGTTGATTCTCTGTTAATATTCATCACTGAGTGTATTTTTTTGTGGAAATGTGGGGTTATCATTTGTAAGGATTATTACAAAACACATTAGACACATAACTATGAAATCAATAATATCTGAATAATTTTGAGAAACTGCTTTGTCTGGATTACTAATTCTCTACAAACTTTCCCAAAGCTGCCTAGAATCATCGCAGACCACAAATTGAGATAATAGATAATTAGTGACACTGCCTTTTAATTCTCGCAGGATGGAGTGTTCCTACTCAGTTTTTAATTAGACTTTCAACTAAATTATTCATTGTCTGTGGGAGTTGCCCTCAGGAAACAAATAAGTTGGAAGTTTTGCAAGACAAGAGAAAGATTTGCAACTTAAAGTATTAGAAATGTTGGGGGAATATGATGTAAACCTTTATTTTTTGAAGAACCTCATTGCGTATTAAATCATTCTTCACTTTTGTTAGCATTATTAAATGTCCAAACATTTTTATATGACTTTAAAAATAAGTGATAATATAGAAAACGAAATTATTTTTGTCCTCTCCTCCACATGTGAAACATATCAGATATTTCTGTGTCTTCTGACTCTGGACATTGTTTCTCTCTTAATATTTGTTTTGTGTACTACTCTAATCGTGCATGTTTTGTTTTGAATTTCCAGTGTTTTTACAGTGTTTCATTAAGAGGTGTTATACTACTTCCAGTACTTAAAAGTGGATTTGTTTTTCCTTTAACTTTCTTAGGAACCTTATATCAAAATTTGTTGTCGTTTTCTAACCTTTAATAATGGCCAATTCCTGCTCATTGAATGATATATTTACATTAATTGTACGAGGTTCTTAGAAGTTAAATTGCCATCTAAAATCATAGAGTGGTAATAGAGGTGGAAAATTTGCCCATTTGTTTTTTAATCCCCATCTTAAGAGTTAAGTCTTGGTTTCATGAAATGTTTTATGCATCACTGTCTCCTTAATGATGCTAATTTATTTTTGAAGTAAGCTTCTATTTTACTGTATGGTAAAAGGCTCCAATAGTTCCTTTCAGGAATATTCCAATATGTGATTCAGTGTATGTGTGTCTTCTGAATTCTTTAAGAATCTAACATGTCCAAAGTGGTGTTGATTGGTAATTGACATAACTGTTCTGCAAACTGATTTGTTCGTGGTATGAAAATACACTTAACATTGTTTTCTAGCTCCATCATTAGCATACCATTACAAAAATACTTTCTTCAAGACAAAAGGAGTTTTACATTTTTAGATGCATTTCTCTGTTCTATTGCATATAAAGTGAAACACATATATTTTATGTGGCCATGATTATCACAGAACAAGGATTTAGTTTACATCATTTAGCCTCTAATTAATATGGATAGCATTCAAATAAGTTGTTCCACTTTATATGAATTATCTGAATAATTTGCAATAATGTGACCAGAATCTGAAAGAGAAGATTAAATATACTCAAAATTTTAGAAATAAAGAACTCAAATTTTTAGCATAACTTTGGCTACTGTATAGGTGGACAGTAACATTGATGTACTTACTGTCTTTGCAGTCAAGCTATTTAATTTCTATATATTATTATTTTAAACAACACTGCAAAATAGTGGTTCTAATGTTTGAAAAATCTAGTGAAAATTAGTGAAAAATGCTGACTTGCAATAATTACTTGAAAACAATATAGGAAACAAACAATATTAACTATTTTCTGATATTTTACATGAAATTAGAAACAATTAAAATAGAATATGATAAATATGTATTTAAATAAAACATAAAGGCTAGTTAGCCTGTTACTGAATAGATTACATCTAATATGCTAATGTAGGTATGCTTTATAAAGACATACTCTTTTCTTGGTAATACATTTACGGTAGCCTGGCTTGACTCCTGATCATTTCCAGTCTAATTTCATGAAGAATGACAAAATTACCTAGTGAAAAATAATAAAATACCTCCATAACCTTATGGAGACAGACTCAATGTAAAAAATAAGTTGGAAGTTTTCTATAGGTTACCAGAAAAATCAACATGGAAAATATTGTAACTTTCCACACATTAATGACAAAATATAAATTCACTGAAGTATATTAAGGAATATTACTATAGAGAAAAAGCCAACAAATCATCAAGAAAAATACTTTCTTCAGCCATAGACATGCAGAGTATTGGATGCTATGCAAATATGTTTTTTTAAAAAAGATGCTTGGATAAGTATCCAATTACTTAGTGATATAAACTGAAAAGAAAATTGCACAAACTACTTCTTTGCCTTGTATGCTAGAAGTTTTACTCCAATAAGTGAGTTCACTTTTCAAAAACAATGTGATTTTATGCAGATCGCTTCGCAGAAAACTATGCAGTAGTTTTGGAATCTTATAAAATATGGAAGAGGTAGAAATGACAGTAATTTTCACCAAACCAAATTTTTAGAAGAAAGAGGTAACCAGACAGATAAGTGACTTTGAGCATTTGAAAATTATGATATAGCTGTTTGTGCAGTGAAAAAACTCCACAGCTTCAAAAGATGTAAGGAAAGGTGGAAATTCACCATCTAGTTCTTTTTCTTTTTTTTTTTTTTTTAAGATTTACTTTATTTCTGTTAGAAAGTCAGATATATAGAGAGCAGAGACAAAGAAGAAGATCTTCTGTCTGATGATTCACTCCTCAGTGGCTGTAAGGGTCAGATCTGAGCTAATCCGAAGCCAGGAGCCAGGAACCTCTTCCAGGTTTCCCACACAATTTCAGGGTCCTAAGTCTTTGAGCCATCCTTGACTGCTTTCTCAAGCCACAAACAGGGACCTGAATGAGAAGCAGGGCTGCTAGGGTTAGAACCAGCACACGTATGGAATCCCAACTTATGCAAGTTGAGCACTTTAACCATTATGCTACCATGCTGAGTCCACTATCCAGTTCTAAAAAAAAACAAGGTATCTTGGGCCTGACACATCTGCACCTTGCATTAACTGAGAACCCATGTGGATGCCAGTTCCTATCTGGTTGTTCCACTTCCAACCCAGCTCCCTGCTTGTGATGTTGGAAAGCAGTAGAGGATGTCCCAAAGCCTTAGGACCCTGCACCGACTTGGAAGATCCAGAAGCTGCTGACTCCTGGTTCTGGATGGGCTCAGCTCTGGCCAATTAAAAAAAAAAATGTTTAGATCAAGGGTGATGTCTTCAAGGAGCGATGTTCTACTTGAGTAAATTTTCTCTAATATAAGGTTGTGTCTGAATATATTTGTGTCCATTCTAAATTTGTAAGGTGAAATCCTAGCCACCAAGACAATATTACAAAGAGGCAGATGAAGGCTTGTGCAGATTGTTGATTCATAAGTGAGGAATCCCCATAAACAGGATTGCATTCTTTTAAGAGACTCAAGAAAGACACTTTGCCCCTTCTGATGCATGAAGTCACAGTGAAAGGATGGTCATCTAAGAATCAAGACTACCGGAGTTAGTGAATTATATATTATCTTTTATTTGACACACTCAAGAAACTTAAGAAATAAATTTATGAAGTATGTAATTCATTTAACCTTTGCTACATTTTTTAGTTGCCCAAACTAAAATGCAAGAATTTTAACGAAAAAAACTCGAAGAGAGCAAACACGTCTACATTAGTTTCTACCAATTCATTATCCACATTTCTAGTAGACATTCAGCTCCATTTCTGAAGATTTCAATTATTGAAATTATATTATGGTTATATTGTAGTAACATGAAATTAATGGCCTTTTACAAGAAATGGTGGACACATTTGATGAGGAAATACAGCTTCATCTTATACTTCACATTCTTTCCACCAAAAATTTTGGAAATCAATTGCCAATAACATTTTCATAAATAACTCCACAGACAAGAGGAAAGGATGCAATTTGAATTAAAAAATCAAATTTAACTACCAGATGATATTATATAAAGGCTTCAAATACTTGGGTTGAATGTTTATTTTTTTAAAAAAGATTTATTTTATTTTCATTGCAAAGTCAGATATACAGAGAGGAGAAGAGACAGAGAAGAAGATCTTCTGTCCATTTACTCACTCCCCAAGTGTCCACAACAGCTGGAGCTGAGCCAATCCACAGCCAGGAGCCCAGAGCCTCTTCCAGGCCTCCCAAGTGGGTACAGGGTCCCAAGGCTTTGGGCCATTCTCACTGCTTTCTTGGGCCACAAGCAGGGAGCTGGATGTGAAGTGGGGCAGCCAGGATTAGAACTAGCACTCATATGGGATCCCAATATGTTCAAGGTAAGGACATTCATCACTAGGCTTCCGTGCTGGGCCTTGGGTTGGATGTTTAAATAACTGTGCTTACATCTGTTCAACAGATTAATAAGGATAGAGTTGTTGCACAGCAAGATAAGCTAATATTTGCCACATCTATATCCTATATCAAAGTTCTGATTCAAGTCTGTGCTGCTATGCTTTCAATTCAGGTTCTTGCTAATGTGTCGGCATGATGGGCAACAGATAACTGAACCACTAGAGCTCCTGTCATTCACATGGGAAGTATGGATAAAATTTATGGCTTCTGACTTAGTTCTGTTCATCCCCCTTGGCTGCATACAACAGATGGAATTTTAATTCCCTTTGTGGAAAAAAGAAATTTAAATTGGGTGAAGCAGTGATAACATCATCTTTAACAAAATCATTTGAAAATTCTAAAATTGAATGAAATGAAAAGCAAATCACATATTAAATACAGAACTTTACATCAAAGGAAACAGGCAAAATGACAGGCATGATTGATAATAAACAATACAGAATGACATTTGAACAGTTGGGAAATAAATAAGATACAGTTTCATATTATACAAAAGCTGAGGATGGAATTACGGGTACTTTAGATTCCTAAAGGAAAGGTTATACAGAAATATTTTTTAGAGATTACGAATAAAAGTTGCCCCAAGGGCATCATCTCCAGTAAGTTGTAAATATCTATAAACTGGAAGCAATGTTATGATCTTTCATCTGTATCTGTGTTCCTCTGTATTTCAAAATGTACATTTGGGTATACTTACATCAACCTAGTGCCAGGCATTTGCCACAGAAAAATTGCTAAAACCTATAAATAAACAATGAGCACTTTAAAATTTTTTTTTATTGGATCACAGTCAGATATCTCAAAACTGTCTTAAATTGAACAGTTTAATTGTAGAAAATTTACCAAACTAGATGAGCAGTGTGATGCAATGGGGTAACATTTCTTTATGGATGCACGAATCCCATTGTGGAATGCTGGGCTCAGTCTCATCTGTCTCCAGGCACACTTGCTGCTAATGCTTCTGGCAAGGAGGAATGTCCTGTCACTCGCATGGAACATCGTATGGAGTTCTTGACTCTTGGTTTCAGCCCCATCTGGACTGAGCTGTTGTTGGCGTGTGAGCAGTACACCAGTGGATACAATGTCCCTGCATTATGTCTAAATCACATTATCTTCACTGCTGTACTTCATAGTAAAATTTGAAATTGGAAAATAGGCACCTTTGAAATCTGGCATTCTATTTGAACATAATTTAAGCTTTTTTGCATGATTTGCATTTCTAGAGAAATTTACAAATCAGTTGTTAACATCTGGAAAATAAATGAGAAAATAGGCATAGTATTTGAATCTGAAGATCAGTTTACAGTCTTAAGTATGATATCACTTAGGTATTGTTAATGACAGAAAACAACTGAGTTTTGTATGTATTTTAGAAGTTAACTGAAGTCACTTATGGCAAATTTGTGTTTTTTTGTGTGTTTTATTTAGAATCTGAAATAGTTTTTTTTCTTTGTCAGTGGAAACAGTTCTAAATTCCCATACCAGACAGGGTGCATTAATTTCCCTTTATACTGCCTATGTTTGTGAAATATATCCAGTAAAATATTGAATATGCTTGATATAAACATAACATGTCGTGTTCCTGAGTTTTATGGTATTTATTTTTTCCACAAATTATGATTTTAGATTGAAAATTTTGTTGTTATTTTGGTTCATATAGCAAGTAAAATCTCACAAGCCTCTAATGGAGTTAAAAAATGAACTTTAAACAAAGAAAAGTAAAAGTTCAACTAACTTACGAATGAAGCAATGGAAGGCATGATGATGGAATCACTTCAAAATATCAAAAGAAAATAAGTGCAAAAAATATTTCTTACTCAGACAAAATATACTTGAGAATAAATGCGAAATAAAAATATTTTCTGAAATTATTGTAAATAATTGTAAATAATTATAACAAAAGTATGTTTCTGGCAAACAGCAGATAATCTGAGGTGAAATATTCAAGATATGCCATGGAAGAAAAAATAGTAGATATAAATAAATCTAAGGGACATAAAAATCTAAAATGTTTGGAAAATTGAAATTCTAGCAAATATAAAGATAAAAATATCTAATTTTGGGCCCAGTGTGGAAGCCTAGTGGCTAAAGTCCTCACCTTTAATGCACCGGGATCCCATGTGGGAGCAGGTTCTAATCCCAGCAACCCCATTTCTCATCCAGCTCCCAGCTTGTAGCCTGGGAAAGCAGTCGAGGATGGCCCAAAGCTTTGGGACCCTGCACCCACGTGGGAGACCCGGAAGAGGCTCCTGGTTTCGGACTGGCATAGCATTGGCCGTTGTGCTCACTTGGGGAGTGAATCATAGGACGGAAGATCTTCCTCTCTGTCTCTCCTCCTCTCTGTATATCTGACTTTGCAATACAAATAAAATAAATCTTTAAAAAAATATCTAATTTTTTTTTCTATAGTCTAACTTTCAGAGAAGACTTGTGTGAGCAGATGAATGTGTAGTGACTTAGGAGACTTGATGAAGTCAAAATCAGGGGACTGAAAAGCAGATACTGGTGGGAACAATTAGATTTGTCTTAAAAAAAAACTTAGGGGAACAAAAATTTAGCAATGTGTAATACCTACAGGAGTCTAAAAAGAAAATCCTATTACGAAGCTATGCTCAAAATATTTAAATTCTGTGATCCACTGCTTGTTTGGTTTCAGTCAAATTATTTTTCCTTCTCCTTTCTCATAAAAGAAATAACAGAAATTAAGACAAAATATCACATGCCTATAAAATGCAAACACAAAAAATGGGATGTAGGACAGACCAGACCAATCTGCCTCAATTGCTTGGAAGTACAGGAACCAGGGTTGCGGGTGAGCCTAATTGAGGTTATTTTAGGTCTGTCTGAATAATTAGCAGCCCTGCTGGTGTGTGTAAGGGCTGAGGATGTGGTGGGGAGGTTCTGGCTGGGATGCAGTGTCCACTGATTTACATAGGAGACTGGGCTAAAGACAAAACTGGTCCAGGAAATACAGCTACCTGTGTGTGCATAGGCTGATGTGGGTTATGGACAGAGCTGGACCCCGTACTGGCAAGCACACAGAAGTGTTAGGTCAGGGATCACTTCACATTAGGTTTCTATGGGCATCCCCTCAGCTGAACCACTTGACTCAGAAGGCCAACCACGGGGAGAATCACAGGATCTGTGGTCTGACCATGGAGTGTATGTGTCAGACGTGGTCCTCCTCAGGGGCTTTCATGCAGCAGTGGACGACATAGCCAGATGCATATGGAGGATGTGGCAATCCATTGAGGCCTATAGAGTATATCTGATACCATAGCAGAGGAATGAAGACAGAAAAATTGGTCAACCACCCTAGGCAAGTGTTGATAGCAAAATCTGGGTGAATGGAGATTCTAAACTGGATTATGTTAGCCAATGGAACTTGGAAGGATTTCCTCATCCTTAGATTGGCAAATCAACAGTGTTTCAGAAATATCTCACCTACTTTTCCCTAATCCTCGACACTTTCCACCCAAAACAAATATGTAAACATCATTAAAAATAAAACTGTAGGGCATAGTGGTTAAGGTCCTTACCTTGCACGCGCTGGGATCCCATATGGGCGCTAGTTCTAATACTGGCAGCCCCACTTCCCATCCAGCTCCCTGCCTGTATCCCGGGAAAGCAGTTGAGGACAGCTCAAAGCCTTGGGACCCTGCACCTGCTTGGGAGACCTGGAAGAGGCTAATGGCTCCTGGCTTCAGACTGGCTCAGCTCCGACCGTTGCGGCCGCTTGGGGAGTGAACCATTGGACGGAAGATTTTCCTCTCTGTATATCTGCCTTTCCAAAAAAAATAAATCTTGAAAAGATAATTTTAAAAACAATGGAAGAAGGAAAAGAGTAATAAGGATATTGGTACATTGTAATAACATGGGAAGGGGAATACATATGTGACTAAGATTTACTGCCAAAGAGATTGGACATTTTGAGCAACATTAAAGGAAAGTTGTCTTCATAGTGGTCAATAAAATATGTAGAATTCTTTCCAATATTAAAATGCTAATGACTGTGGAAGAGCGGAGTAACTCTCCTTCAAATGAGAAGCTAACCAGAAGACTGGGAGGGCCAAAATCAAACTGAAGTAGGTTTTATCAGTGTTAGCATGTGTTCTTAACCAAGAAGTAATGTTTTAAGAGAGTACAATCAGAAATGATATTGAGGGCCCGGCGCGGTGGCGCAGTGGTTAAGGTCCTCGCCTTGCACGCCCGGGATCCCATATGGGCGCCGGTTCTAATCCCGGCAGCCCCGCTTCCCTTCCAGCTCCCTGCTTGTGGCCTGGGAAAGCAGTCGAGGAGGGCCCAAGGCTTTGGGACCCTGCACCCACGTGGGAGACCCGGAAGAGGCTCCTGGCTTCGGACTGGCATAGCATCGGCCCGTTGCGTTCACTTGGGGAGTGAATCATCGGATGGAAGATCTTCCTCTCTGTCTCTCCTCTCTGTATATCCGCCTTTCCAATGAAAGAATAATAAAAATAAATCTTTAAAAAAAAAAGAAATGATATTGAACCTAACAGACTTGAAACAAATGCAAAAAAAAAAAATCCAAAAACATAGGTACAAGGTGTCTGAGAATATATATATCTCATGAATATCTATATCTGAGTCCTAGTGTCAAAAAATATGCTGCAATACAGTAACATGAACAGACACTGAGCAAGTCTCAGTAATAGTGAATGAGAATTCAATGGAAAAGATTTCTCAATATTTAGGCTTTAATTGTTTGGGGATTCACTGTCTTCCCAAGACTGGATAAAACTGTGAGGCTTGATGTTGATGATGATGATGTTGACCTCCTGCGGCTACTGCTGAAGAGCATCCTCTGTTTCCTGTTCTTCTGCGATGAATATCAAACTGGGTTGACAACATTATGAAGAAAAGGGCAAAGAAAATGAACATGCATTTTTCAATAGGGTAAGGTGGTTAGTAAACACTGGAAAAAAATGTTTAGGTTTCCTAGTTATTAGGGAAATACAGATAAAACAACATTGAGGTTCTACTAATTCCAGTGAAAATCAAGTGTTTTCAGAACTCTACTGATAACACTTGCTGGCATGCAAGTGGGTAGAAAGCTACCCTATCGCAGTGTTGGTAATGTAGACTGGTGCCATCATTTTGAAATTCAGTCTAGGTAGTGCTAAGACAACCAGAAACTGATCTACTGTATGACCCAGTAATCCTGGTTCTGGGGATAAATCCAAAGGAAATTCAACCTGCAAATGAGAAAGCAATTGCAACCCTATATTCATAGCAGCACAATCCACAATGACAAAGACTGAAACAACCCAGATGCTCTTCAAAACAGGAAACAAAAGGAATACCTGTGGTGTATCTGCTCCATGGGATATTACTCAGCCGATACAAAAAGTGAAATTCAACCATGTGTTGCAAAATAATCACAACTAGAGACCATTATGCTGATTGAAACAAACCAATCATAAAAGGACAAGTATCATATATTCTCTCTACTATGGACCAAACTTCATGCATAATTTAAAAATAAAATCAGTGGATATGTAGGTAAACAAGCATGTACATATATTCATCTGGAGGAACTGTATAATTGAAGTGAGTATTACACGAAGTGAAGAGGAATTGCAGTATGGATTTCTACTCCTGAATAAAAGCTGGACCTTTAATGAAACTGTCGAGTGTTTCTTGACAATAGAACGCTGGACTCTACCACTGTCTATTCCTACAATGTCATGATACACTTGAATGTTCAAATGGTGTACTTGAGACTTCAAAATACTTTGATGATTTATAAAAGTGTCTTCATGATCTGGAAATACCGCACAGACATTTTTTCTTGCCTCTGGACATCTTCATTCAGTTTTAATGTTGCCAGACTGTGTGCAATTCTGAGAAAGCAGTGTGATTCAAAATTCTAATGCTTTAGAATGTTACTTGCTCAACTATCTTTTCTTGAAGCACAGCAATGATTATTGAAGACTTTATTAGCTTCCTTGAAAATCCAGGAAAAGTTAGGATCAAATTCAAGGTGTTATTTTATTTTACTTTGTTTTGCCTATTGGCTTACTTCTCAGTCTCTTCTAATTCATAAACTCCTAGACAGCATTTCATCCTGTGTTTTTTTTTTAATCTACAGTACATTGTCAAAAGTCTAAGAATATTCCTTTGAATGGAAAGCAATAATAAATGATCTTGATTTAATCTTATCACAAATATCTGAGCACAGATTGTGTGAATGTGTTTTAAAAATGAGAATTAATTTGGAAAATATTCAGTTAAGCATACAAAATATGTTGCCTACAAAGCTAACAGAATTATTAATAATTATATATATAAAAGAGTGTAGGTAACTGCTATTTAAACTCCATACTCCCCCTTTGAGAGAAAATAATTCAGGAGAAAATGCTGGTAATTTGGCAAGCTCAGTGTTGGCAATTGCTTCAGTGTTGTGTTTGGTGAGACCTGCTGTTCAGTGTCAGATTTGAAAGCTGTAAAGGAAATAGTGGTACATGCTGGAGGGAAAACTATTGGTGGGCATGACACTTTTTTTTTCATCTAATTCCGTTAGAATCTATCACCTACATGTCATGGTAGACACTTTGCTGATGAAAGAATTACATTAAGACTTAATCTAAATAAAGTATAGTCAGTAGTGAACTGTCCTTGGAACTACTGATTAGATGTGATCTGAAATAAAAACCATCTTTGCTCTATAAAGACTTACTATCTTTCTGTTACTTTGAAAAAAAAAGTAAATTCCTCAATTCCTTTGGTAATAACATATATTTAGGAAATCTAGCACACCTGTGCTTTGCTGTCTACATTTGAAGATTTATTATGTGAGTTCGTTTTGATTTATAAACCTATTTGCCAATTAACCTGAAACAGCTCTGTTTCTCTGGGAATGATGCAAAAATATAATGTTGTTCTTTTTAATAATGTGACCTGCTTAATTCTTTATGAACTATTAATTTTGCTTGAGTGGCTTGTCTCATCTAACTATGAAAAGAAATCAACTTGAAAATGGCCATTTTACTGATCAGTATAATTACATATCATGACTGCAAATCTGAGACTCTGATGTTAATTTTTTAATGTTTCAGTTAGGTGGAATAATGTGCTGTAGTTCTCAAGCAGTGGGAATGCTTAATGGATGTAATTAAATAGTACTTAGTCAAGGGACTGCTCAAAGATTATTCCAAGTATAAAATGTCCTCCTACTCCTTTCACTTTTCCTTTGCTCCTGTAACAGTTACAGTTTAGACAAGATGTATGAATCCTTCTCTAATAGTAGAGGCTGCAGTGTGGTCTGTAAGATTATTAAACACAGTAGAAAATTGCTTTCTCTGTGACTCACCATTTACAGTTGTCCAAGAAAAGTTTCTTCACAGGTGGCTCATTGAGTATTACGTATAACAAATGTATTATGTTGTCGAAGATAAAATTAAGAATTATTTTCTTACCTTAATTCTTCACTGGGTCTTCTTGCCTTCAAAAATTTTTTGACATCTATCTTTTCCAATTCATAAGCTGTATATCATTTAAATATTTTTCACTTTTTTTTTACTTTTTCTCATATAATCTTTCTGTTTATTAAAATAATATGAATCTTAAATTTTTTGATAGAGTGAATTATTTCATGAATAATTTTATTATCATATAGGTAAAATATTCATTAGATATGTTTATAACTTGTGGCAATATGAGATTTGAAGAAATATGGGAGGTTTAAATTCTGTTTTCCATGAATTATGATGTTAGAAACAACTTAAAATGTAAGATTGAATAGGTGTGCTAAAGCAACTTATGTCACACATTATCGAATGGCATGAAGTTCATTTAATAGAAATTATTTCTGTAGATAGTCATTCTGATGAGCTGGTTGTAAAACAGATGGAAGCACTGTGATATCCAATAATCTTTTTTTATAAAGCTCACTTGAAGGGTAATGAGAAAGCCGTAATGATTCCATTTCTTTAAGTACAATGGGTTATGTCAACATTATCGAGCATTTCTTGTGTGGGACATACTGTGCAAAAATAAGAAATCCAGAGTTAAGTATTCATTGTGTGTATTGACATTTGCATAAAAATGTCACTGATGATTATCATGTCATTTATAATATATATTTAATAAGTGATTGTAGAAGGCTGGTAGAAAATCCATTTTTCGTCAATGTTATATGAGAAGTTTTTGTAAGGTACAAATGGAAATGAATTCTAGAAATAAAAATATTAGAAACAAAAAAAATAGACTACAGATCAGAATGTGGTGTGGTATATGGGTAACAGAGAAAATGTGGTGACAAAGAAATTTGTAATGATGGGCTAAGAGTGAAGAAAGTATATTAGATAAATGAATTATAAGATAGGGAAAAACAGAAATTCAAGAAATATCATTGCTATGTGGGGAAATAACTGCATTTCCTATGTGTGAGTGAGAAACTGAGTCAGAGTGAGTGAAGTGCCCAGGGTTGTGCTGATATCAAACCAAAGGACTAGACAAGCAATCCAGGTCTCACATCAGCAAGAGATTAATTGTCTGGGCCAACCATTGAAGCCTAGGTTTTGTCATACCAGAAATTTGAAATCTGGAACCAAAAACTAAGAATTAAACCCAGCTATTCTGTAGTCATCTTAACCTTTAGGGAAAATGTCTGGTTTCTGGGGAAAAAAAAAAAAAAGCTCCTAAATTTATTGAGAAATAAGAGAAATCTTAGAAAAAAATGAGAAAAATAAAAGCAATAACACAAATAATGAACATAAAATATAAAATGTAATGAAATATGTATTCACATGTGTATGCATGCACTAGTTTCCCCACAAAAAACTATTAATCAGTGTCAAAGTTAAAAGTAATGTATTAGGACATGGTGACATGATTTACATTGAAGATAAGATTGTTTTGAAAGGCAAGGCCCTAGGAAGATGACCTGGAACATTATACACTAAATCAAAATGTAAAAGTCATGCATAGTAAGAATGAATCTGTAGGATTTAGTTATCTGAACAAAATACTGGACTTTTAAAAATGCAAATATAAATTGAAATAAAATATTTATGGATATATTGGAGAGTATATTGCTAAAAAAAAGGCAAAATATTTTTGTGTGTTCTGAAAGGATTTTTAAATATTCTTTATGCTACAGAGCAAATCATTATGGATTAAAGATTTGCTTCAAACAGTGTTATCCACTCTCATTTAATGGCTTTCAATTAACTGCTTCATTTAAATATTTGTTTAAATTATATATTCAGTTTATAACTAATGGGAAGTAAAGAACCACATATAATAATTTCTCACATGAACATTATTTTGGGGATTCATGAGCCCCCAGGGGGACAGGGTTTTGCCATGGCCCAGATCACGTGGCCTGGATTTTTGGCCCCTCCTTATTGGGGGGTGCTGGGTCCATAAGCCCCAGGGGCATAGGTTCCAGTGAAACCTGAGTCTCCAGGCCCAGTAGTTGGGTCCACTTCCAAGAACAGATCCTTCTCAGTAGAAAAGAAGGTGTAGTGCATGCCAGGCCCTGATGCACATGAAGGATATGCAGCCCATTAGGGCCTGCAAAGAGCTTCTACTACCATAGCAGACGAAGGGGGGAACAGAACAAATTGGGCAACTACTCAGTCAAATTTTTACACTAAAATCTGGATGAATGGAGACTAAAAGGCCAACTATGTCAGTCAATGAACACTGGAAGGGTTTCATCATCCTTGGATCAATGAAATCAAGAGCATCTCAGAACTATCAAAACCATATGGGTACCCGGCACGGTAGCCTAGTGGCTGCATCCTTGAAATGCAGAATCCCATGTGGGTGTCAGTTTGTGTCCCAGGGGCTGGCTTCCTATCCAGCTCCCTGCTTGTGGCCAGGGAAAGCAGTCAAGGATGGCCCAAAGCCTTGGGCCCCTGCATCTGTGTGGGAGATCCGAAAGAGAATCTTTGCTCTTAGCTTTGGAAGATCTCAGCTCTGTCCATTGCGTCCACTTAGGGAATGAATCGTTGGATGGAAGATCTTCCTGTCTCTCCTCTCCTCTGTGTATCTGACTTTCCAGTTTTTTTTTTTAACTTAAATAAATAAATAAGCCACATGGGCAGAACCCTGGGAGTATGCACCATATCCAGGTCCTTGGGACCCTGGTTTGCTATTGTGTGGCTGTTCCCCATCCCTGGGTATTTGTGTGTTTGGAAGAATGAATAGGGCTCCTCCCTTTATCTCCTCCCTTCCCCCAGAAAAGGGAAGAAGACATAGAAAATTTGGGAACAATAATCATACTCACTTTTTCTTAACTTTCAACCTTTCTCATCCTAATCAACCATTATCATCATCAAAAATACAATTTGAAAAAAATAATTATTTACTTGTTTGAAGAGTAGAGCAACAAAGGGACAGAAACAGATATTTTATCCACTGATATTTTCCCAACTGACCACAGTGAAAAGGATTGAGTAGAACAAAGTCAAAAGCCAGGGACTCCATTGGAATCTTGACACATCTGAAGCAGAGACCCAAGTCCTTGTCCAAAACCAGTGCGCTCTCTGGTGCGTTAGCAACAAATAAGACTAGAAGATAAAGAGCAAGAACTAAAGCCAGAGCTTCTGCCTGAGATGCAGGCATTTTAAGCAAGGGCTTAACACCAGCTCTCTGCTTATACATTTGGAAGGTGCAAATGATGCTTTTCAAACCACTTTGGTTCTGCCACCTGCACAGCCCAGATGACACGTCATGTTCCTGACTTTGTCCTGGGCAAGCCCTATTTTTTATAAGCATTTGGTAAGTGAATCAGCAGATGGCATATGTAGTTCTTTCTCGCTCTCTGTCTCTCTCTGTCTCTCCCTCTCTCATCCCTACTCTCCCTTCCTCCCTCCTTTCTCCCTCTCTGCCTCCCTTCATCACTCCCTCCTCTTCCATCTCTCTGCCTTTCAAATAATAAAAATAATAAAAACTTTATCATGAACATTTACGTGCAAGTTTCCTTGTAAACAAATATAACCCCGCTAGATAAATACACATGGATACGTAATTTCTGCATCAACATATGTTTAATTATGTAAGATTTCATATAATTTTCAGAAGTGTTTGCTGACAAATGATTCTATTAGCTTTTTTTTCTAAAATAAGAAGTCTTTTTGTTCACAAATATTATGCTGTGCAGTTTCAGAGCATAGCGTTGATTTGTTTTTAATGTGTTTTGACATACAAAAATTCCATTATCTTCCAGTCTTCACAGTTTTGGCTGAGAATTCAGGAAAACTACCAGAAGACTTGGCAATATTTTTAAATATTCAGTGTGTCTGAGGCTTGGTCTCCAGTGTGGAAGGACATCAGCCAGATCTGAGTTTCCTAACCAATGTGCAGTGTCAGACTTCTTTTGTTCTTCACATTTTGCCAATTTTAAATATTCATCTATATAAAGAAAATAGATCTCTTGTGTTTCATGTATATATTTTTAAGAACATAATAAACCTCCCTGACTTCCTCTGTAAAAAACCCTACTTCCTTCCATTTTTGTTTTTCTTTTAATTTTTGTGATGACATTCTCCCAGTTTACTTTGTAATCAAAATCAGTCATTCACTAAATAAATAAAAAAATTTAGCAAACAGTAAATTGATAGCCCACTCTTGTACTCAGTATAAAAAAGGCTATAATTAATAATCAATAATTAGTAATTAAATCACAAGTTATCCATTTTATTCATGAAAATTATGGGTATTTAATTCTATAGGGTAGCTACCACAGAAATATTTTTTTCTTTTATGGCCTGCTTTTTTCTCAGAGCATGATGACATTATTTGTATTCACGTAGAGTTTGCTCCTCAAGGCAGATTTGTATGATTTTATGGCTGCGTAATCTTCCATGGTGAATATACACAACATTTTCTAAATCCAGTCATCAGTTTAGGGACATCTGGGTTGTTCTGAATCTTAGCTGTTGTGGAATTCGGCTAGTTAATTCTTGCGAATCCAGATAACTCTTTCATTTGTTGATTTCATTTCCTTCTGGTAAATCCTCAGGAGTGGGATGCTTAGATGAGACAGTAAATCTTGTGTTCCTTACATATGTGTTTGGATGTTAATTCTTCATCAGATACATAGTTACCAATTGTTTCCTCCTGTTCTTTTGGTTCCCTCTTATGTTTATTAAGTCCTTCATTGTACAGGAGCTTCTTAGCTTGATTTAATACCATCTGCCGATTTTGAGTATAATCGCTTGTGCTTCTGGGGTTCTTATTCCGGAAGTTTTTGCATAGGTTAATGATTTTGCTGAGAGTGCCATGTGCTTTCCTCTAGAGATCTGATGGTTTTAATACTTACCAGTTGGATAAAAATGTTGAGCATCTTTCTATGTTTTTACTGATCAGTTGTATATTCGTGATTGGTGTATTGTCTGTGAAAAATCTTTTGTGTTTTCACTGTTCATCTGTAATTGTTATTACTACTTTATTTGCTATCAACTTGTTGTTTTAATACATTCTACTTACTGCTTCAAATATATAATCTGAAAATATTTTCCCATTCTATAGATTGCATATTCATTGTTTCCTTTGCTGTAAGCTCTTTATTGTGATGAAATTCCATGTATATCTTCAATTTTGTTTCTTGTTTTGTATTTTCTCCCATCTTACTTCACTTAGTTCAGAGCATATGGTAATTTTTGCCTGAATTCATTCTTGTTTTCTCTTTTCTTGATGTGAAATGCTCAGTTGTTTTTTTGCAGATATTTCTTTTCTTTTGATATAGTCATTGATTGCCATATGTTTATCTTTTTATACTTTTCTGCCACATCTCATTAGATTTGAAATGTATTTCCATATTTACTCATCTCATACATGTCATTTCATCATTCCTAATGATATTTTCTTATTATTATTATTGTATTTTTGAATTGTCAGAGTCTATGGATGGTTTATTTTGCTTCTTTGCCTTCTATCACATTTTTGATTTTCCCTATGCCCTTCTGTTCAAGCATTTCCAGTTTACATTTTGAAATTACTTTTAACACTGTCTAATCTGTGAATATTGTTCTTTTTTCTCTGTTTTGAAGTTTAGTGAGCTTCCTAAAATAACTCATTTAGAACTTAATCAATTATTTGAAGCATTTCATTTCTAAATGGTTAATTTCTAACACCTTATTTTGTTCATAATGTGAGATTATTAAATCCACCTGTCTCGTACAGTGTATTTATTTTGTCTGAGCCTATGATTGCCTCTGTTATTTCTAATATAGGTGAAATACTATTTTCTCTGCTTTTTACCCCATGTTGAAATGGACTCAGTGCTTGAACTTGCTGCTACCCGATACACCTGATGAGTGATGCTACAAGAGATACAAGTCAATCAACTGGAAACTCAGAATTTCACTTACCAGTGAATATGGCCCAGATATTTTGTTCATAGGCAATTTCCTGGGACAGGGACTGTTATGATTTTTGTTAGTTGATTTCTGTCAGCCTGTTTCTGGGTTCTAAGAAAAAACTCCATGGGTCTATACTGTCTCCCTATTCAGAGTAAAAATGAAAACACTGCAATCACTTAGGTTGTACTAATTTTGCCACCTCTGGGTTTCCTGTTTACCAGCTAGGGCCCAGGTGAGGAAAACATAACAATGTCATCCATTGGGATACTGCCAGGGACAACCTACAGGTTCTAACTTTAGGCACTGGCCTAGGTGCAGGAACAATTAGGACCTACCTGATTAGGGGTTTTGCTAGCCCACATTAATTTCTAAGATATAATTCTACAGTTTATTGTTATCTGTCAAACTTTGATGGAGGAATAATAATAAATGGCCACATATGCTACACTAGGCTGAAATCAGTCCTCTGAATCTCCCTATTTCGAAGTATGGTAAACCCATGCAAAGCTCAAAATGAGTCCATTCCACCAGGGAGCATATCTCCACCGAAAGCTCAGACAATCTAAAAGGTTCCCTTGGAACACTAAACTGGTGATAGACCATTGGAATTTATTATATGTGGGCTCTGTTCTGGGTATTGTTTATCGTTTGCACTATCATGCTGATAACACAATGGCTTCTTCTCATTGGAATGGTCTTTCTACATAGTCATTTTTTTCTGATTCTGTGAATAATGAAGTCATCATAATCTTTTCTTCCTCAGAGAAACCAATTATAGTGAATTTCTCTTTAAGAGGATCTCACGTATAAATAATCTATTTTTTATTTTTATCTTTATTATTATCTTTTCTTAATTATTTGGGTGCCTTGCACTTTGATTATATTTTTACATGGACTTGATTTTACCAGATCAGAAGTCTGAAGACAGCTTTGTTCCTTTTTGCCAGTGTATCTTGAACACCTACTCAATGGATGGCATATATTTACTGTTCAATAAAAAATGTATAGGTAAATGAGAAAATAAGTACATTTTAAATTTTAAACAATTTATCTTGTAACAAACTGAGATTTATTATCTTGATAATTCTTCAGAAAACACAACAGAGAGCTACTTATAGTCAAATAAAGTCATAATTAATGTTCAATACTTAAATTCAAGATAAAAATATCCAACCAAATCACAAATAACCAAAATGTTAAAATACCAAAATGTTAAATGCATGGCCTCAATTTCTTAAATTATATATATGTTTATATGTATGCACACATATGGACACTTCAATGTGAACTGAAAGACTGCTTAAAATAAAATTGTTTTGAGGAAAACTATTGCATTAAACCATCTATAATTTTTTTAAAAAATATGTGTATAGTATATTCAATCTGAAACATTCCTATATTTATAATCATGTATCTAAAGTGATTAAACACTTCAAACTCAGGTTTTCTATCTCAGTTACAAAGAAATTTATCTGAACAAGTGGAGGGAAAATGGAGGGGCAGCAGTTCAGTAACATTTATACTGAAATACATTACATAGTCTCATAAAATTCACTTCCTTTTTGAGTAATTAACCTTTTTTATTCAGCGAAACTCAGTTAAAGTATTTGACTGATATTTCAGGAGGAAAACCAAAGTGAAATAATATTTTACTCTTCCTATTATTCCAAGCACTACAAATAAAATAGCCTAAAACAGTATACATACAGTTCAACTGTCAGATTTCCTCTTATCATTCCTCTTATGAACTCCGTTTTTCCGTAATCTGAGATAAATACACATGTATGATTCTCAATTACTGAAATGTGGCTTCAGAAAACAGTCAACTTCCATCGTTACTTCGAATTACAACTCAAATGATCTCAAAGGCTTCCCACTTTCTCTAACTTAATAAATTTGTCGTGTCACATGATCTGGCAATTACTGTTTTATAAACATTATGCCAGTGTATTCTGATGCATATTGTTCCCATGAAATAATTTGCCAATCATAACATTATATTTTCCCCTTTCTTTACTTTCTTCTTACTTTGAATGTATATCTAGGCTCAAGTAAAATTATTAATCCATTCTTTTCTGTGCTTTTTATTATTTACTGAGCACAATTTTCCTCAAGGTACAGTTATATTAAAAATAAAATAATTGGGCCTGGCCTGATGGCGCAGTGGTTAAGGTCCTCACCTTGCACACCCGGGATCCCATATGGAAGCTGGTTCTAATCCCGGCGGCCCCACTTCCCATCCAGCTCCCTGCCTGTGGCCCAGGAAAGCAGTTGAGGACGGCCCAAAGCCTTAGGACTCTGCACTGGGGTGAGAGACCAGGAAGAGGCTCCTGGCTTCAGATTGGCATAGCATTGGCCGTTGCGCTCACTTGGGGAGTGAATCATCAGACGGAAGATCTTCCTCTCTGTCTCTCCTCTCTGTATATCCGCCTTTCCAATAAAAATAAAAATAAAAATAAATAAAATAATCAAACACTGGTGGTTCTTTATAGGTTCTTTACATACATTTCTACCCAGTAATCTATGAAATTAACATTAAAAATCATTATAAACAAAGATAGGTATAGAAGGCAGTAACTCACAGGCACATCACCAGAGATTTTTCACCTCATGTTTCATTCCCAAACCGTTACATCACTATTAGTTCATCCAGCCAGGCAAAAACCAGGGCTCAAGTATTCCATCTCGTCTTCCTATACATGATAGAGACCCAAGTATTTCTTATTCATTATTCCTAGATTTCTTAATTTCTTCCAAGCACATCCTGGTTTGGAAGAACAGGCCAAGACTCTAACAGTTATTCCAATGTAATATTATGGTGCCGTGTGTGTGTGTGTGTATAGTTCAATAAAAATTTTGAAAGTTACTCTGGATGTATGTTCTTAGTTAAAACTTTTATTCTTTTAATGTGTCAGCGTTAAAAAATCTCTCAAAATTACTCAATTGTCCTCACATTTTTATAAACGTTGTCTAAGGAAAAGTAAGTGGAGATAAAGATAGAACTACTCTCTGTTGGTCCAAAGATGTAGGTTTCCCTGTAACCTTGAAATACAGGAACAGTGTCTTCTTTCAGATCAAGGGAACAAAGGGGAAATGCTTATTTCCCAGCATTTTGAAAGATATATGTCTAAGCAATGATAAGCAGGGTTACTATCAGTTAAAGTTTTAATTCTCTAGACTCAGATTCTCTATTATAACATAGTTGCTAGTTGTTATTATTTTATAAAGATTACATGATTTCATTTTTTTGTATTTTTTTATTATTTTGCATGTAATTTCCTTTAAACTGATTCTTATTCATTGGATAGTTTTGAGTTTCAAAATTAAATTATTCCATTCTATATGAACATTAAACATTTTTAAAATTTAAAATTATGAAAATATTGACATATTTTAAGTTTATTTTTAATTATTGATAAGCATAGTACAAGTAGGGCTGGGTGGACAAAGATTTTACCATCTATTTATTCACTTCTCAAATGCCCACAAATCCAGACTAGGCAGGCTGATGCCAAGAGCCAGGGACCCCATCTCATTCTGACATGTGGATGGCAGGGACAAAAGTACTTGAACCTTCATCAGCTGTCTTTTGAGAACTAATTATTAGGAAGTTGAATCAGAAGCAGAGTTCAGATTCCATTCCAAGCATTCTTTTATGGGATGCTCACTATCCCACAGGTTGACTTAATCTTCTGCAAAACAATCTACACGGTATGTGAGGTACTTCAAAAGCTTTGTGGAAGATAGAAGCAAAATATGTTTAATTTCAACATTTTTGAAACTCACACATAGGTTTTTACAATATATGTTTCTGTGAGTTATTTGAAGTTGTATTCTTTCTGTGCACAGGTTTAAACCTTTTCTTGAATCAAACATATCTTTTACTTCCATGACCATTCAGGGGAACCTTCAAACAGACTACACAGATACGAAGTGTAAACGAGTTTAGTTGAATACCGAGTGCAGAATATATTCAGAATTTTATTCAATTCATTTTCTGGGAGTAGATAACTTATTATTTGCATCTGATTCTATGTGCCACAGTTAGTAGAAGTATACATTTGTTGATAAAAGTTCTACTTCAGTGATTATTAGGGGTTTAGAAATTTACTCTGTGATAAATAAGTAATTATACAAGACATGCCATTAATCATGCTATTGTATAATTAGCACCACTATTGTATATTTTCAGATGGAAAGTACTAAAATCATTAATGTTCTTCAATGTATAATTACGTTTATGTTGAAAACAGTGCAAGTAGTTGCTATATTGATCATTCATTCTCTGTAGTTTGCTTAGTATATTGGGACATTCATTGAAAGCCCAATGATTGCATTAAAGGTTAGTTTTGTTTCTTATAAAAATGCATAAAAGCAGACATTTGATGTTAGTTAAAAAGAACATTTGTGAGCTCTTTATTTTTACTGAATAGATAAATAGTTCATTATTCCTAGGAATGAATACGATCTGTGCTCTATGTGTTATCTGTCTCCCAGTGCTGTTTTACATAGAACTATAATTCGCAGATTCATCACATCTTCATATATAACACCTCACATAATGTCGTTGATTTTAGAATGAAGAATGTGAGTATAAAGCATGTGGGCATCAAGTTTACTGTGTTATTCTTGCCCTTGGCACCGTGTTCCCTTTTCCTTCGGTTGTGAAGGCCAGGTGCAGTACGAATAGGCTCTGATCTGGGTTCTCCAAACTGATGAATCATAATTCATATTCTTTCCACAATCCAAAACAGCCTCAGGGCAACAGCTTTCGACAGGGTGCCACCTGTTAGCTGGGACATATGAGCTGAGAGCACGCAATCCAGCTCCTAGCAGGGGATTCCTGAGCACCAGCCCCTCGGGCTGTTTGTAATGGGAGCGCATTTTCGTCGCTTGACATGCTGGGCTACACCAGTGGGAGAGAGAACTTGGCAAAATAAATGGCAGTTTCTTGCTCTAAAACATTCCAAGTCTCTGGAACATATCCATTAGGAGTTTTTCAATATTTGGCTGACTGCACAGAAGTCTTGAAGTGATGCTGCTTAAAAATAGTTATTTATTGAGCTCTGAACCAGACTTATCTGTGGAATGGGAACTGTAATCTATATTTTAGTAACAACCATTCCTTTTTGTATTGCTGATGTTTTTAGACCTGTACATTTCTGTTAACTGACACTTTGAAGCTGCACACATCAAGTAATTAATTGTGGTGGGAAACTCCAGCAGCTATTCAGATCTATGGGTAACTTTGCATAAAAATCAGAAATCTGCCAAGTTTCATGAATACTGAATAAATGTAATTTTTAAAAAATTTATTTATTTCTATTGGAAAGGCAGATATACACAGAGGAGGAGAAACAGAGAGGAAAATCTTGTATTTGCTGATTCACTCCCCAAGTGTCCGCAAAGGCTAGCACTGAGCTGATCCAAAGCCAGGAGACAGGAGCCTCCTCTGGGTCCCCATAGGGGTTCAGGGTCCCAAGTCTTTTTGCCGTCCTCAGCTTCTTTCCCAGGCCACAATAAGGGAGCTGGATGGGAAGCAGGCAGCTGGTGTAGGAACCTGCACATGGGATCCCAGCATGTGCAAGGAAAGAACTTTAGCCACCAGGCTGCTGTGCTGAGCCCTATAATAACAATTTTTAAACAAATGATTCCCATATTAATTTGAAAGACAAAGTGACAGAGAGAAACAAAGAAAAATCATTCAACTGCTGGTTCACTGCACAAATAACCACAACAGCTCAGACTGGGCCATGCTGAAGTCAGGACCAGGAGTTTAGCTAGGGTGGAAAGGGTAGAGGCAGCTACATAGTCCAGTCAGGGCAATTTTTGCTTGCTGTTCTTTCAAATGTTTATCAAATATTCTCTCATCATTCCTAACACAGAAACAAACTGGACACATTTCTGTGCTAAATGTTGCTTTGCACATCCATATGTAATAATTTGAAGACAGAGGGAAGTGTTAAAGAGTCATCAGACAAAGAAAAGTAAAAAGTAAAGACAAGACAGAAGGGAAGGGAGGGTGCGAGGAAGGAAAGAAGGAAGAAGAAAGAAAGGAGGAAAGAGAAATAAAGAAAAAGAAAGGAAAGGAGGGATGGATGGAAGGAAGTTATTGTCAACAAATTAAAGATGTAGTGCAGAACCCAGCCCAAAATTCAATTCAGATGTAGAGACTGATGAAGACATGCATTCAAACCAAGAGAGTCCAAAATGTTTTTTATTTATGAATGAGGCCTTTCTGAGAAGAGAAGAGCAAGTTTCTAAAGTTGACCTAAAAACAAGGAAAAAAGAAAAACTTTGAATTTTTACTAGGAGGTGTGGCCAGGGTGAGGCTTCCTGTGAATGAAATAGGGCTTCCATGGGTAGGATTTCTGATTCATGCCAGTAGCAGGAGAGCCCAGAAGTTATTCTTTTCAGCATGGTCTGTAGACCACAATAAATGAAACAAGGTTTCAGCAGCCAACAGAGGAAAGGTTAACTCAGAAGTTTTCCTACAAAAGTATCTAGTTATATTATTAAAAGCAATTTGAAATAGAATATGATAGATGTGTATATTGGTAACATTGACATGCAGTTGTGTAATCAAGGTGATTAACATATTCCTATGAAGAAAACCTTAGTCATGATATCCATTATTGCTCTAGATAATGAAAACAAAATTCCCAACACCTTATAAATTGGTGGAATTGGTCATTGACAATAAGTGGTTACAATAAGACATTTGCAGCAGGCACATGAATACATCTTATTGCAACTGTACAGATGAATTGTCTGAACAACCCCAATGCTTTTATTGTATTTCTTATACATGAGCGAGGAATCAAGTCCAAACAAAGTGTGTTTAGCTTGACCCTTTTGAAACATTTTCCATTATTTTAAAGTTAAGATTAATGTGTTGCAAGAAATACTGTGGCCTTTTTGCTCCTTTGCTTTTGGAGGAACTTAGACAAATGAGCCTCCATAGTTGTACAAAGTGTTAAAGCTTTTCTGTGGCTAGCGGTAGAGGAGGATGGATTGGCTGAGATTTTAGCAGGCTGACATCTTATCTTACTTGTGCACACATGCTTCATGAAGGCAGGGAAGACAATTTACCCTCCACTGTGACTATTTATTTGCTTTTTAATTGCCTTGGATAGTTTAGTACAATAAACCATTAAATCATAGTTGAATACAAAGGAGGCATGTGATGGCTGAGAGCATCTGTGTTGGTAATTTCTAAGTAAATAAATTACACCTATTCAAACACTTCACAAAGCATTTACAGAAACAATTAAGTTCTGGTCAGCTCTGTTTTCTGGAGATGTGTAAGGTTTCTGTGATTCTGATTAACAAGGCATCGGTGCTTCTGGTAAGATACCCTTTGCATTAAGCTATTAATGTAATTGTCACTGTGATTCAATGCAAATTGATGTAGTACAGAGAAGTGCTGTGTGTGTGTGTATGTGTAACTTATTAGCTGTGTGGATGGTTAAGTAATAGGAGCATACATTTTGTATTTCATTTTGATTAGACAGATTAAATGGAACACATGTGTTACATTTTCTAATTTGAATATGCAATCTGAACAGTTTTCTTGTTACACTATAAAGTCTAATTTACATTCTCAAATTTAATGATATAGATTCTCAATGAGCAAAACTCGTTTGGTTTTCTAAATATAGTATAAAAACTTACTCCAAAATGGTTTTTTTTCCCATGTTTAGATGGTATATGAGGCCCAATGTACTTCCACTGCTTAATTTAGCATAAACATACTTCTGAAAAGTTAAATGTGTTGGAGTTCAGAATTTAGAGATACTCAGGTTCAAAAATAAGTGAAACTTTTTCTCTCAGCCAGGTTTAACGGATTATTGTGAGTGTGTGTGTGTGTTTTACATTGGTTGCTTGAAGAATAAGAAAGCCAAGTGGTAGTCATAAATCAGACATCTTCCATCAATGTGTTTAGTACTTTATAAGACATAACATTAAAAACAAAAATAACAAGCAGATGTCATCAATTCAGATCTCTCAATCCCTTTTGCATTAGTACTCTACCTCCTATCATTAAATATGATTGAGCTTAAGCCATATTGTACTTTGCTCAGGTCAAATGCTGTAGGAGCACTTTTTAAGTCTGTTTTCTACCCTTGAGAGAGGGTAAAGTCTGTGAGTGTGTCTGTATCCTAACTCAATTGGATCAGTTAAACTGAATTACAGCATTTTTTCCACTTACAACATTGTGAAATAACTTTTATTTTTAATATCATATATTAACAAAAAGCAAACAACCCAACAAAGTAATCATAAATATTTTATAGAATAACACATTTTTCATTTTGGTTTTTTAGAAACATAATAACTTAAGACTTTTTTTAGGTGGGCAATCATTCTTGATGCTTGTACATTTTGTTTTTTTTTTTCTCCATGAAAGAAAAAATTATCTCACAATTGGATTGATTTTTGTTTCAAAACATAATACCTCAAGCCTTTCTGTATTATTATTTTACTTAAAATAAGTAGGAATGCTTTAACATTACAAATCTACATGAGCAGAGGTTCCATTGTTGGCAGCTCTGCTTCAAATCTAGTGCCTGCTAATGTGCCTGGGAAAGTGATCCTGGGATCTGTGCATGTACATGGGAGACCTGAAAGAAACTTCTGGCTCCTGGCTTAGGACTGGCCCAGCTCCAGCCATTGTAGCCATTTGGGTGTGAACCAATGGTAAAAGGTATTCACATTTTCAGTCTTTCATCTATTCCCCTCCCCTCACTCACCTCCCCACCTCACCTCACTTTACCTCTTCTCTACTCTCTTCTGTGACTCTACCATTGAAATAGTTTTTTTATTATTTCATTTAATGACACAGTTTCATAAGCATTGGAATTTCCCCAACCCCTCCCCATGCCCTCATGCCATGTTGGATTCCCCCACATTGTTGCAGTAGTACAGTTTATATCAGTTATGATTCCTTCATGCGAGCATGTACCATGCAGAGAGTTCAGCATCTTATTGTCCAGATGAGTTCAACAGTTTCATTGGGAGACCATCCCTGGTCTGAAAGCAGAGCTGGCAGGATATCATACCTTCTGATGAGAAGCCACAACATAACATCAACAACAATTTACAACATCATGGAGTTAGTTGACATGATATTGAGTGACCAATATGTTAGAAAATGCAAGTACTTAACCACATCCTGTGACTACTTCATTGACATGTCAATTTCAGTCTATATACAGAACCGACTGTTATACACCTTAAATTGATTATAGGGTAGCATTCAGTTGTCTCATGTCTTTTTTCATTTTTACATTTAGCAGCTTATATTATTCAAGCATGATTTTTGCTGAATTTCGTGAATTTTAGGATAGTCCAAACAGGTTTATAAAAATAAACAAACCGTATGTTAATGATTGAGGAGCACTGCAGTTTTAGGAGGGGTGTGCAGAGAAATCTTCAATAACTTAATGTGGAATAACTGATTTTTGTGTCCTACTTAGTAAGGTGTATGGGAGTCCAAGCTGACTTTTCTTGTCTATTCTAAGCTTTCCTTCTCCTTATTCATCTCTCTCTGTCTATCTGATATAATTTGGGGGGTTCTGGAGCAACCCTGATGGTCATTGCAAGAGAGGGTAGTGATCCAAAGTTGGAACTGACTAAGGACCAGAGAAAGCTGAGTCCTGAAGGAAGTTTTCTGTTCTGTTTCTGAGGACTGCTCAGGGCTCCTGGCTGTTGTTCCAATGTCATTAGACCCTGTGAGGAGGATCTGGGCTGCTTCCATCCTGTCTGGGAGATTTGATAGGGATTGGTTGACCTAAGAGTTCTCGGCCTATGAGGGCACCCCAATTCCCTGTGATTTCTTTGCAGTTGGGATATAGTGCTTGGTGCCCATACTGATAGTCCTTGGTGAGGATCTGGGAGTCTCCAGGTTTGGGATACAAGCCTGCTCCTGTACTCCTGCTCCACTCTGGGATCCCTTCTTGTTCTGTGCATGTGACCTACTGTTAAGAGGCTGTTAGGATCACTTTTGGATCCCACTGTATGTCTTTATAGTGTTTGCTAATGATTACTGCAGATTTGAGTCTGATTTTATAAGTTACCTGTTATAATCTTGATAGGTTACACTTAACATCTTCACCATACACTCTAAGAAGGTAGAAGATTTCTCTGCTCTCCTGACCCATTAACACAATAACATAGGGTATTAAAAGCATATCAGGCTTTTCAGTTCTTTGATGTAGATCATAAGCAGTCTGACTATCATTAATTGTTGGTTAACAGGTTATACCACAATATCTTATTGCATGTGGTAGAGGATGTTTGAGGTTGAAATAGTATTGCAATTTACAGGTACTGTTTTTTCAGATTGACATAATTTCATCTAAAATTAAGGCAAACATGTGATATCTAACTTTTTGATATTGGCTCATTTCCCTTAGCATAATGGTTTCCAGTTGGGCCCATTTGGCCATGAAAAAATGCATTTTTGTGTTTGTGTGTTTTTGTTTATTTGTTTGTTTTTAATAGCTGGGTAGTATTCCATGGAGTAGATGAACCATAACTTTATTTTCCAATCTTCTGTTTATGGGCATTTGGGTTGCTTCCAAGTTTTTCAAATTTTTCAAAATTTTGATTGCTGTGACCATGGGGTGCATGTTGGTTTCTGGTGTAACAGGTGTTTTGGATATATTCTTAGAAAAAGGAATCCTTTGCATCTTGATAAACTCCAGGAATATGATAGTTAACATGCAAAATCAAGAGAGTTTATGGGTATAGGACTTAAGATGCTGCAGCAGAAGGGAACAAGATGAGGATCAAGTGTTTAAAATGTTGTAACCAGAAGCAAAGTTTTCTCTGGAAATTATAGTAAAAATACAGTGTAGAGAAAAAAAGGTAAGACATTCATATATGAATTTTGACATCTGTATCCTAGACTTTAAAAGGTCATTGGAAATGGACATTAAAGCTTATAATGTGGTGCAAGTCAATGTGTAAGAAGGAGTAGAAATGGCTTGTGAAATGCAATTTGTATAAGAAAATTATGCATGAACTTCATAATTTTCTATACAGCAAATTTATCATTTAGCTCATTTTCCCATGATCAGCTTCAAATAGCCTTGTGTGCATATACATTAGAACTGACAAATACATGTAGTTAAAATACATTTCTGAATCAAAAAATGAATCTAGCAAGAAAATGAGAGGATGAGCAGGTGAATCTGAGGATGTACAGGTCTGTTCTTCTGTAGGCCAGCTATGCAGACTCCCTGCAGGCAGCTTAGAAATGTTGTCATATAAGTGCAAAATCTTTTCACTTACAGTATGCACTGTGTTATGATAAAATACTGTGTAGTCCACATTATATTTAGAGGCCTCTGGTACACAGGGGCAGTACACACTGGCCTTTTATGTCAGACTCTTCCTTGCAATCAGCTATTTTTCTTTTTTCTTTGTTTTTCCTGTTTCTTTAAACTCATAATATGTTTTTTCATATAAAATATATGAAGAGTATATTATAATAGATCCTATTGAGTTTCTTTTCTTTTTTTAAAAAAAGATTTATTTATTTATTGGAAAGTCAGATATACAGAGAGGAGGAGAAACAGAGAGGAAGATCTTTCATCCGATGATTCACTCCCCAAGTGAGCACAGCAGCTGATGCTGTGTCAATCCAAAGCCAGGATCCAGGAACTTCTTCTGGGTCTCCCACGTGGGTGCAGGGTCCCAAAGATTTGGGCCGTCCTTGACTGCTTTCCCAGGCCACAAGCAGGGAGCTGGATGGGAAGTGGGGTTGCTGGGATCCCGGAGCATTCAAGGCAAGAATTTTAGCCACTAGGCCATGCCGCCGGGCCCAATGAGTTTATTTTCAAACTAATATATAAATTGGGTGATTTTTTTGCTAAATAACCAAGTCTAATCCCATTTCATGCATTTCATTTCATTCTGTAATACCTTTGAAGATGAACTCATTCATGGAAATTTATGTGTAGTGGATTGAGCAACAGGGCAGTCTTTGGGTCAAACTAAATCATTCTGTAAATTACACTATTTTTATAATTACAGTGTGAAAAGCCATAATACTCAGTATTTGCTTCATCATCATGCCCTTAAAAGCTCTTCTTTTATGACATACTTTCAATATCCAGAATAGTCAAAGCCATCATCTACCTACCTTCCCCCATGTCTTTCTGAATTACAGAAATTATATGACACAAAGAGCTGCAGAGGGCACTTTGTCTAAATTAGGATATTATTGAAACAACCCAAGTATACAAAAATCAGCTTTCCCAAAAGTGTTTTGGCCTATGAGTCATTTGGGTTAGGCTAAATGTAGTAAAAATTGGCAACCTCGTAGTTTATACCAGCTATTGGGCTCGAACAGGGAATGAAGGGGAGTGTCACCTAGCAATGAGCTGTTTCTGCCAGACAGTCATTCATTCACTCTATTCAAATGTACCAGGCCAAAGCAAGCTCAGGAGCCACCCTGAACTTCAGAAGAGCAGGAAAATTTCATTTTTACCATGTCCCTGGGATAAGAAGAAAACAAAGGTTAAGGAGGCTTTGAAACACCCTTCAATATTGCTACATCAATTGGAGTAAAAAAGACAATAGGGCATGTCAGTCTGTATGATGGAGCTGAATTTCAAGAGCACATTTGCAAATATTAGGTGTCATATTTGTATTTAAATTATGAACCCTATTCCATTACACACACACACATGCACACATACACACACATACACACACACACACATATACATAAGTGTAAATTCACCTATCTCCGTTTTCTCTTTTGAATGTGTATTTTAAACTAAATTCAGTTACATTTCTATTTAGGTTTAAAAAAATTGCTCCCAAATCTCTTCTGGATATAAATACAGAATCACATTTGCTGTTGGAAAGCACAGCTCTAACCAGTTCTAGATTTCCTGCTGGGGTATGTCCTGTTTTATATGGGCTCCCTAATACAATGCAATTCTATTCCTCTGCTGTGCTGTCACTGTACTCTCATTGCACTCTGATCTTCTGCCATCATTCTAGTCACAATACAGGTAAAATCATTCACCTCACTGAAATCCCACATTCATGCCTTATGATCTAAGTGTTGAGGTGCTTGGGAAGGGCGAGAGGATATAGCAGAAATTATTTTTGAAAGGGGGATATTGAATTCTTTAATAAGAAAAAATGTTTAGTTGAAAGGCAGAGTGACTAGGAAGGTGGGAGGGAGAGCCTTGGAGAGGGGAGCGGAGTAGGAGATTTGGAAGGAGAGACAGAAATGGAAGGAGAAAGAATAAGAAGAGAATGAGAAAGAATATCTCCCAGGTGCATTAATGAGGTTCTGTGACCGAATCATGGAGTCCTGGCACAAACCAAAGACTCAAAGTACAATGTGTGTGTCTCAAGTGACAGCTTATCTTGCTCCTGCATGAGGCTCCGTCCAAGAATCTGTACTTCTTCTGCTTACTTTGACTGTGAAGATAAATAATGAGAGAAAAATATATTGAGTATAATTTAGATAAAATCCAAAGAACATGGGAGCTTTCAGGCACTAGATTTCAAAGTCATTAAGGCACATGGGTTATTATCCTGTAAAAGCATGGATGCAATAATTTGAAGAAGTAACATAAGTACAAAATAACATAATCAAGAACTGGAAAACATTAAAGCCAAGGAATAGCCTATCCTGAAGAGGAAAAAGAAAAATGTCTGAAAATATCCATTTTGTGTACATATATGTGTTCTGTGTCTCCTATATAAAATACATTATTTAACCCACAGTTTGTGGCATTTACTAAGTCCCAGGTAATACTAAAACTAATACAGTCCTTTCAGTTATCAAAAATAAAAATTTAGGGAAGTAACAGAAAATATGATTTGAATATTTTACCAAAATACCCATACAAAAATACAAACCAAAGAAACATAGTGAGTTCATTTCCGTTTCATTCCCTGTTATTTGCATTTATGTATTTAGGCAATTTTTTGTTATAATCTTTTAAAATAGCTGTTGCTATTGTTTTTCATAATATTGTTTTTTAAGTATCGAGATTTCCCCCACCAACTTTTGTTCTTCCCTCTGCTTTCTCCCTTGTCCTCCATTTCCTCTCATAGTATTTTAGTAGTATATTCCTTCAGAAAAAGTCACAAGTTCAGCATTCTGCTTTTTGAGTGTATCATGGAATTTAAGGTAGTTCGCAATGATGGAAACGTCTAGTATACTGTCTCACATATTTGTAACTTTCAGTAGGAGTCCTCTTTTTATTCGGGTGTAAATATGCATACTGCAATGTCTCTTCAATTCCTGGTACGCTATCCTCCCTTTTGTAATTCATCTATGAAAATGTGTGTATGTGTATGTATGTGTGTAATACTGTGTTTTGTGTGAACGTTGCCTTGTATCATAGTGAACATATGACATTTGCCGTTCTGGGATTGACTTATTTCCCTGAGCATGATGGTCTCTAGTTGGTACCATTTGATTGCAAATGATAAAATTTCATTCATTTAATGGCTGAGTAATATTCCATGGAGCAGATGCACCACAGTATCTTTATCTACTTCTCTCTTGGCAGCATCTGAATAATTTCCAAGTCTTAACTCTTGTAGATTCTGCTGCTAAAATATAGGATTAGAGGTCACTTTGCCACATGAAAATTTAATTCCCTTTGGATATATTCCCAGGAATGGGATAGCTGAGTCATTTTTCAGGTCAATTTTCAGTATTCATAGCACTATGCATATTGACTTACATGGTGGCTGCAGCAGCTTACACTCCCATGAACAGTGGTGTAGGGTACCTTTCTTTCCACATCCAGCAGATGTTGTTAGTAGATTTCAGAATGTGGGCTAGTTTCACTGGAGTTTGGATTCGCTAAATGGATTTTACTGATAGCTAAGGAGCTTGAACATTTTTAAATGTTTATGATCCATTTGAATTTGTTCTTTTTGAAAAAAAAATCTGTTCATTTTTTTCACCCATTTCTTCACCGAGTTTCTGGTTACTATTGTGTCTGAAGCTGTTAGCATATCCTCGATATCAGTCCTCTATCTGTGAAGTGTGCAAAGATTTTATCCCATTTTCTTGGTTGTTTCTTCACCTTGTGGATCACTTCCTTTGCTGTACAGAAGCTTTTTAGTTGGCTGTATTCCCATTTATTTATTTTGGCTTTGATTCACTGTGCTTTTAGTGACCATTCTAAGAAGGTTTTCCCAGTACCAGTATCTTGGAGAATGCCTCATATGTTTTCCTCTAATGGTTTGAAGGTTTTTTTTTTTTTTTTGGTGAAGATTTAGGTCCTTGATCCATTTAGAGCCGATTTTTGGCATGAAGTGAGAAGTGGGATGCGGGGGTGGGTGTTGGTCGTTCTGCAGCCTGCTAACCAGTTGTCCAAACATTATTTGTTTAAGAGACCAACTTTTTCCTAGGATTATAATCAGTTCTCTTGCTGAAAATTAGTTGGTTGTACATTTGTTAGCTCCCTTTTTTATTTCTATTCTGTTCCATTGATTTTTCTCTGCTTTATTACCACTGCCTTGAAATGTGTCATAAGGTGTGGGATTGTGATTCTTCCAGTGTTGTTTTTGTTCTTTAAGATAACTTTAATATTAATAATCTTTTTAATTCCAGATAAGTTTTGTATCTTTTTTTTTTGTGGGGGAGAGTCATTGCTCACTGAGTCTATGTATTGCTTTCAGTAATATGGACACTTTGATCATGTTGATTCTAGGGATCCAAGACATGGTAAATTTCTCCATTTTTAATATCTGCTTCTACTTCTATTTTAAATGTTTTGTAATTTTCTCTTTAGAGTTCTCTACATTTTGACTAGGTTTATTCCAAGATATTTTTGGTCCTTCTTCACTCTTTCAAAGGGGACTGAACTTAAATGTTCTTATTTAAGAAGTTGTTTGTGTAGACTGGGATCATTGATTTATGCTCATTTATTTTACATTCTGCTATCATGGCAAACTGGTATGAGTTCCGATAATCTCTTGATTGAATCTTTTGGGTCTCCTGTGTAGAGAATCATGTTGTCTGTGAACAGGGGTAAAATTCATTCCTCATTTATAATTTGAATTCCTTTAATTTCTTTTTCTTGCCCATTTGCTCTGAGTAAGGAACTCCAATATTATATTGAATCACAGTGTTGAAAGCAGACATCCTTATGTACTTAAAAATCTGAGTGAAAAAGCTTCCAGTCTTTTTCATTCAGTATGATGCTGGAATTTGCTGTGTGTGTGTGTGTGTGTGTGTGTGTGTGTGTGTGTGTGTGTGTGTGTGTGTGTATTGCTTTGACTGCATAATAGGGTGTTCCTTCTATGCCTATTCTGCTTAGGATTTTCAACAAAAATAGTGTTGGATTTTGTTGAGAATTTTTGCATCCATGTTCATCAGGAATATCAACTTATAGTTCTTTTTTTTTTTTTTTTTTGCTGTGTGTCTCTCTCTCTGGCTTGGATGTTTTTTTTTTTTTAAGATTTATTTTTATTATTTTTTATTGGAAAGGCGGATATACACAGAGAAGAGACAGAGAGGAAGATCTTCCGTCTGATGATTCACTCCCCAAGTGAGCGCAACGGCCGATGCTATGCCAATCCGAAGCCAGGAGCCTCTTCCGGGTCTCCCACGCGGGTGCAGGGTCCCAAAGCTTTGGGCCGTCCTCGACTGCTTTCCCAGGCCACAGGCAGGGAGCTGGAAGGGAAACGGGGCTGCCGGGATTAGAACCGGCGCCCATATGGGATCCCGGGCGTGCAAGGCGAGGACCTTTAACCACTTGCGCCACCGGGCCGGGCCCTGGCTTGGATGTTAATGTGATGTTGTCTTCATAGAATGATTTCGAAAGGATTGCCACAATTTCTATTATTTTGGGCATCTTAGGGATGATTGGTGTAAGTTCCTGAAATTATCAGTAGAATTTAGCAGTGAGGCCATCTGATCAAGGGCTTTTTTTTTGCTGGGAGGTATTTAATTGCTGATTCAACTCTTGTCCTAGTTATAGGTCTATAGATATTTTAATTGCTTCATGATTCAATTTTGGTAAGTTGTATGTATCTAGAAAGCTGTCATTTTTCTAGGATTTCTGATTTGTTGATGTGTAATTGCTTGTACAAGTTCCCGATTATTCTATGTGTGTCTGAAGTATCCATTGCAATATTTCTCTTATTGTAGGATTTTATTGATTCATATATTCTCCCTACTCTTTTTGATTAGTTGGCCCAATGGCGAATCTACTTTGTTACTTTAAAGAAAAACACCTCTTTGATTTGTTCATTGTTTGTATTGTTGCTTTTGTCTCTGTCTAGTTTATTTTTTCCTTGCTTAGATCATTTCCTTTTTTCTGCTAATCTTGTGATTATTTTGGTATTGTGTTTCTAGCTCCTTCAGATGTATAGTTTTGGATGGAACACCAAATGAGTCTTATTGTCTCAGTGGGACCAGAGAGCCAGAAATGAGTTTTCTCCTGGCCTAGAGCGTGTGTATCGTCCTGGCTCTCCACCCCCTCCCAGTGCTTTTTCAGAGAATGCCAAATGCTGTCCCATGTAGCATTGGTGGGGGCATGGGCTGTGATATCACTGCATTCAAACACCTGTCCGAAAATCTCTGCCAATTTGCTTCTGCGCATGATATGACTAAAAAAATGCATAACTGCAGTTCTGTGGTTTAATTGACCTCCTGCATCCAAGGCGATTTCCCCTTTCCTCCTGTCCACTGGAGCTTCTATCACTGCTGGTATATCAGGTCGCTGCACACTGTAGCACTGCACCTCTGCCTCCAGCACTTACCCATGTCCAAAGTTCTAAGGGCGTCCCTTATGCCATCCACCTACCCACTCCTATTTGCACGGATTATAAACTCCTTCTCTGTCTTTTTTAGCTTGTCTTCACCCTATTCCACAATCTTACTCTGTCTGTATTTAGTGTACTTTGAAAATTTTTTATGATGCAGAGGAAAATTAAATACACTGAATAGTTTAGTTTTTTATAGCAGTGCCATTACTGAATCTCTACATCTAATGTTATATATGTATGTATGTGTGTATATAAAAACATACATGCATGTGTGTATACTATATATATATAATCTATACATTTTAATCCTCATATTCTTGTCAGATACATTTTCATTTGCAGGGTAGATTTATATTAGCATTTCTCCTATGTTAATCATCTTGAGATGTGTACTTTGGCTTCTAGCCACATTCAGAAATAAATTAGACATAACAGGGAAAATTTTTTATTTTCTTTTTAAGATTGCTTTATTATTATTTTTTTATTGGAAAGGCAGATTTACAGGAATGAGAGACAGAGAAATAATTTCTCAGCAGCTGCTTCATTCCCCCAGTGACTGCAGTGACTGGAGCTGAGGCGATCCAAAGCACGGAGCTAGGAGCTTCTTTAAGGTTTTCCACTCAGGTGCAGGATCCCAAGGCTTTGGTTCATCCTCTACTGCTTCCCTAGCCCACAAGCAGATTGCTGGAGGGAAAAGTGGAGTAGTTGGGAAACAAACTGGAGCCCATATGGGATCCTGTCACTTGGAGATAAATTAGCCAGATGACATTGAGCTGACCTAAAATATTAGTTTGCTTTAACTTCCTCATAATTCGTGTAGCACAACAAACAAACAAACAACAACAATGATGGTTCTTTTTTTTTAAGATTTATTTTTATTATTTTTTTATTGGAAAGGCAGATATACAGAGAGGAGAGACAGAGAGGAAGATCTTCCGTCCGATGATCACTCCCCAAGTGAGCGCAACGGCCAATGCTATGCCGGTCCGAAGCCAGGAGCCTCTTCCGGGTCCCCCACGCGGGTGCAGGGTCCCAAAGCTTTGGGCCGTCCTAATACTCTTAAGAACCATTCCATTTTGATGCAAATTTTGCTGAGTATGTTTTCTAGAATATTTTATGTGAAAGACTAATATATGGACACAACAGGAAATGTTAATGATTTACTCTCTGAAACAATCTTAACGATTACAACATACTATTAATCAACGTCATGTCCGTGGATGCCATGAGGTTATAAATGGATGTTGAGGGCATGTCGGGGCCTTTAATTGTTTGGGATGAAGCTTAGCTGGACTTAACCTTCAGACCAGAGATGGTCTCACCAAGAAATCGTTGAACCCACTTGGATAATAAGACACTGGACTTTATGCTTGGTAAATATTTCCAATGAAAGAACCACAACCGAATTTGAACTGTGGTAATGCAACAAGGTGGAGAAATCCACCATGGGGAGAGGGTTCGGGGAGGGTGGGGGGAATCTCAGTGCCTGTAACACTGTGTCACATAATGCAATACAATTAATAAAATTTAAAAAAAAAACTGAATTGCTCATTTCTGTGGAATTTCACTATCTCAGTGAATTCTGATAATATTTTCCTAGTAACAACTCTATACAGTTTTCTTGTTCCTTTCTCTTGATACAAGAATCCCAATTATAGCAGTCAGCTGTTATTTTGTTATTCAGAGGGAGAGTCTTCTATTATGTTTCACTAGTTGTAAGATGATTGATGTTCACTTCAGGTTAATATTTTCTAAACTGATTTTTACAAACAAATGGATTTGCTTATGTAATTCTACAATTCTAATCCTTAAAGTTAAGTGCTATCTTTGAAAGACACGAAATATTTAGTAACACTTTTCTGTTTATGTTCACAAGATTAGTTTTACAGCAACAGCAAGGTTGTAATGTCTGTAATATGAAAAATGTTTCTTATTTTCTTGGCGTTTCATGATAATTTTACATACTATCATAATCCATTTCTACCAATTTAGTTGTATAAGCATACTGAATACTTCACTAAAATAATTTAATTGTCATATTTGCCTACTGTAAAGCTGGAAGCAAATAATAAAAATATATATCAGCACCACTTTATGAAGGATAATTTTAGCACAGATTGACTGCTTACCACAAAATGTTTTATCTGTAAATTACACTGGCTTAGCTGAATCATTGACCTTTTACTTGTGTCCTATTGCAAAATTCACAAAATAATATTCACTGAAGTCAGCAGATGCTTAAGTAAATTATTATAAATGTGATCGTAAATTTTACCTAGACACTAAGGGTATGTTTCCAGCAGATTTTCACCATTTACATCAGATTTAGTTGAATTACTAAACATTATTTTGACATTAGCAAAAATTAACCCAACACATAATGTGTAATATCAATTGAATCATATTTATATTTTTTGCCTAATTTTTGGATAATTCCTGCATTTTTGAGACAAGTTCTATGTTTTTCTTTTACTCCTTTTCAAACAGCTATTCATTTCAATATTGGAGGGAGTATTTAATTTCTGAGTGCTATTACATTGAATTGATTCTAACTCAAATGTTTAAAAAAAGGCATAGAAATTTAATTTTTAGATTTATGTTCTTTTTAAAATTTATAAAATTCATACATATTTAATATAAGAATGTTCTATGAGGCCCTGCTAACTCAGTTGGTAGAGCGTGTGCCTCAACTGTTGACATATATGCCTTGTTAGAGTTATAAGCCAGTTTAGACTATCCTAAAATACTCCAAGTTCAGTAAAAATTATGCTTCAACACTATAAGTTGCTATACACAAAAATGAAAATGGACACAAAACAGCTGAATCATTTTAAGGTATATAGCAGCCGGTTGTGTATAAACTTAAATTGAGAGTTCAATGAAGTAGTCACAGGATGTGGTTAAGAACTTGCATTTTCTAACATATTGGTCACTCAATATCATGTCAACTGACTACATAATGTTGTAAATTGTTGTAGATGTTATGTTGTGGCTTTTTATTGGAGGGTATGATATTCTGCCAGCTCTGCTTTCAGAGTAGAGATGGTCTCCCCAATGAAACTGTTGAATTTATCTGGATAATAATATGCTGGACTCTGTGCTTAGTATATGCTTGCAATGAAAAAATCTTGACTGGATTTGAACTGTAATACTGCACCAAGATGGAAGAATTCACTATGGCATGAGGATATGGGGAGGGGTTGGGGGAATCCCAGAGCCTATGAAACTGTGTCATAAAATGAAATAAAATTGGTTGGAAGTCTTAAAAAAAAAAAATCAGAAGAGGCTCTGCACACTGCAGGGAAATTATCCCAGTTAAAAATTTACAGGGAGAAATGAGGGACATTATGCTTATTAAATATGTTCATAAAGGTAAAAAAAAATTAGTATTCCATGTGACCACTCTTTAGAAATTATAAGATGAAAGTCTTGCATATGACACTTTTCTTTAAGCTCATATGAAATATTATTATGGTAAATCATCAGCAGAGTAAATTAGATGGTATTTCTGAATCCTAGATAACTTTGAAACTTTATTGTAAAGATAGTTTAGAGATTATATTTAACTTTCTTTAAAGGAATACATGTAATAAAATTCAGTTGATATGATTAACTTGTTATTTTGTACGTCCAGAAATAAGTTTATCATTATTATCACCACAAATAAAAATATAATAAATGCCAACTATAATAAAAATCTCTGACCTGAGAGAGGGCATGATGTAATGGAAAGAAGTTAATTCAATAACCACAAAATCTGTTGTTCTAGGCCTGTCTGTGACAAGTTATTAAAATACACAGTTTTACTTATTTTGTGTGTGAAGTGAAGACTTATAGGTCCTCAGATCAATATAATTGCATATATAATTGCAATATAATTATATATATATATGTAAGTGCAATATAATAAGCATGCTTCCATTTGAAAGTGAGTAATGCTTTCTTGGATGAAACATATCATTAACAATAGGGCTGTAGAGAGTGTAAGCAGTACAAGAAATATGGAAATTATTTTAACATTCCAAAATGAAGATGAAACATCTATAAATTATTTAGAACTTTGTAGGAAATAATTGCTGAATCAAGGGAAAAATTACAAAGAAATGCTTCTTCTATATTTTGAGATTTTCTGAATTACTTTTGATACTAACTGTTAACGGAACACTTAGGAAATAATGCTAAGGTAGAAACATGAAAGGATAATAATGAGGAATATACTATAAAGCTAAAATAGTATATGAAAAACCATGTTATTCTATTAGCCACTTAGTTTGCTAATGGACATCAGATGTCATGCTTTAGAACACATTCAAGAAAGTCAAAAATCGCCAAATAAAACTTAATTATCTCTATTTTCTTGGAAATAAATATTCAATGTCATTGAATGCTCACATTTCTATAATAACTTCTAAAGCATTGGGAATGTATTATAAATTTCTTTTAATAAATTCATGCTCTGTTACATGATCAGAGCTTTCATTCTAATAAATTATTCAAATTGACTCTTTATTTGGATGATGAATTTTATGGACTTCACAGCCCACTCACTCCATGGCTGTCATATGCCAAAAACTTGGAAAACAGTTATTTAGGAAGAACAATGCACATTTTGCAAAATGTGAACCTTAAAATGTCAGACTTGCATTGCTAGCCTTTAAAACCTGCAGAAGGAAGTAAAGCCACTACTTAGAAAAATGTGTTTGTACTCTGTGATTATTTCTGTTTGTAAAGACCTTTGCCAAAAAAGCTACCAGAAAACACGTAGTCATCTAGAAACTCTGTCCACCTATATGTTTTGCATCATCTTAATCACTCACAGGCTGACAATCAAAGTAAGTCAAATAAGGAAAAAAGTATAAAAAGCTATAGGCATTTCCATCCAAGGGAAGGTTTCAGTTAAGTCCACTAAAAAATGTATCTTCAATATCAGTATAACAAAATGCACCAAAAAATAATAAAACCTGACCTCTGCATATTTAGCACTTGCAATGTCCAGCATATAGTCCAAAATCACCCAAAAAAGGACCAAAGTACGTAAGTAAATAACACATTGAGGAAAAATGAAAATTAAGTTTTAATTCTAAAATGAATTACATGTTTGAATGTTTTTAAAAGACTGTTCTAGGCCCAGCACAGAGGCTCAATGGCTAAATCTTTATCTTGCAGATGCAAAGATCCTGCAAGGGTGCTGGTTCATATCCTGGATGCTTCACCTTCCATCCAGCTCCACCCTGCAGCTTCTTCCTGGGTCTTCCATATGGGTGCAGGGTTCGAAGGCCTTGACCTATCCTGTGCTGGTTTCCCAGGTCACAAGCATTTAGCAGCCAGAGCAATAACTGGTGCCCATATGAAATGCAGGAACTGGCAAGTGACAAATTAGCCTGTTATGCAACTGCACCAGCCCCTAAATAGCAGATTTAACAGCTGAGTAGTCTTAAGGGATTAGCAAGAAAAAAAAAACAAACTTTAAGACACATCAATAGATTTTTTCTGAGATGAAGAAGAGGGAACATAAACATATGAAAATAAATACAAGGAACTCAATAACAGATGCATCCAATGAATGGGAATATGAAATTTTAATAATAGGAAGAGAAGAAAGTAAGACTGATATAGTTGGTGCAATTCCTTAAGGCTCCCAGAAAGGAGTGCTGATTTGATTGACATTTTCAAGCCAGTTCTCCACTAATGTAACTGGGAAAACAGAAGATAGCTTAAGCACCTGGTCCATGCCACCGTAAGGTGGACCCAGATGGTGTTCTTGGCTCCTGGGTTTGACTCATCCTAGCCCTGGCATTATAGACATTTGGGAAGCACACCAGCAGGTGTAGGACCATTCTTTTCTCTCCAATTCTGTGTGTAGCTCTGCCCTTCAAGTAAATAAAAAAAAAAAACATATAAAAGAAAACAAATAAATAAGAGAGCATAAGGCATATAAACATGCAGAAATAATGATCACTGATGATTGAAATTCAATGAAATAGAGAATTTTAGAAACATATACTAATCAAATATAAAATGGAGTAAGCACAAAGGAATTCATGCTGTTTAGCACTATAGATGCCTCAATGATAAATTATCTATTCAAACAGCTGAGCTACAGTTATATCATATTCAAGGAAGCAAGAATCCGATGAGTGCTTTATTTCTTACCAGAAACCATGGAGGTCAGATAAGAATTGAATGCACATAGCCTCTCAGCCCAGCACTGGACCTTATGCAGAATAGATTGTCAACTGACAACTGGATAAAGAAATGTTGATGCATTCATGATACAGTATTATTTGGTCATATAAAAGGATGAAATACTATCTTTTCCACAAAATTACTACAACTGGAGTCCATTACGCTTTGTGAAATAAGCCAAACCCTACAAAGTAAATATCACAAGTTGTCTCTTATTTGTGGTCACTAGTAAATACAGTATAGGAAAGTGAGATATGTGAGTGAAGTTGGCATCATGGGACTTGATTATTTTTTATAGTCCTTGTCTATGTTCCTGCTGAATAGTGGAACATTTCATCCCACTATTTTTGGAATACATAAATATATATTTTGAATATATATAGGAATATATAATACCTTTTGGAATAATTATATAACTTTTTCAACCCCCCTTTTTTAGTTTAGCACTAAGTCCATGAGTATAAAGTTAATAAAAATGTTGCAAAATTGTAAAAATAAAGGAACAAGAAAAGAGAAATATATTTCAAGAAAGGGCAAAGAAAATCTTCTTTCATAGACAAATATAAAGAAAAATATGACATTTTAATTTGTTATTGTCCTAGGAAAAAAATGGTTGTTAGTTAAATGCTACAAGAGAATTGCCTTCTAAAAAAAACAAAAAGATTAAAAAAAAAGAACTTAGAAAAATATATACTTTTTATAATTAGAGGAATTAAAAGGAAGTTGTAGTATAAGAAAATAAATTGACCAAAACAATATGTGTGCAGATCATATTCTCTTCAGGCCCGGAGTATTTCAAACTCATGTCACATTCTCATCACTCAAACTTGTAGAACTATGGTAATTATTTCACAACGAAAGGTCTATTTCATAACTTACCTAATTGGGAGTTCCATTTTTATAATTTTGTTATGGGGTATTGTGTATAAAAAATCCACCAAAGCTAATGTAGAATTTGGGGAATCTTAATTAGCCAGCTGGCAACTGCCCCCACTCTGAATCGTTTTGAAGGTGATAGCACGGAGCTTTTAAAGGAAAAAAAAGGATGTTAGATGCAAGATGAGCAATTTTGTAGTTACACTTTAACTTCTTGGCGATTTGTTCCATTTTTCATGGGGCCCAGTTACCCAAACGTGGTTCCTCCATAAAGTAAGAGGGTCAGTCTAACCTCTTCGGTTACCATTGATGCAACCAAGAATTTTTCACTCTCTCACCTCTATAGGTAGTTCCATTTCTGAAACGTTGTGGTCATGTTGCAGGATATTGGTCAGAACTATCTAGCTAACAGCAAACCCTCCCATACACTCCTCCATATTGATTTCCTTCATATTTATATTTAGCAGCTTATATTATTCAAGCATGATTTTTTGCTGGACTTCGTGAATTTTAGGATAGTCCAAACAGGTTTATAAAAATAAACAAACCATATATTAACGATTGAGGAGCACAACAGTTTTAGGAGGGGTGTGCAGAGAAATCTTCAATACCTTAGTGAGAAATAACTGATTTTTGTGTCCTACTTAGTAAGGTATATGGGAGTCCAAGCTGACTTTTCTTGTCTGTTCTAAGCTTTCCTTATTGGTCTCTCTCTGTCTATCTGATACAATTTGGTGGGGGGGGGGGGTTCTGGAGCAACCCTGATGGTCATTGCAAGAGAGGGTGGTGATCCAAAGTTGGAACTGACTAAGGACCAGAGAAAGCTGAGTCCTGAAGGAAGTTTTCTGTTCTGTTTCTGAGGACTGCTCAGGGCTCCTGGCTGTTGTTCCAATGTCATTAGATCCTGTGAGGAGGGTTCTGTGCTGCTTCCATCCCATGTGGGAGATTTGATAGGGATTGGTTGACCTCAGAGTTCTCGGCCTATGAGGGCACCCCAATTCCCTGTGATTTCTTTGGCAGTTGGGATATAGTGCTTGGTGCCCATACTGATAGTCCTTGGTGAGGATCTGGGAGTCTCCAGGTTTGGGATATAAGCCTGCTCCTGTACTGTCTGCTCCACTCTGGGGTCTGCTCTTGTTCTGTGCATATGACCTCCTGTTAAGAGGCTGTTAGGATCACTCTTGGATCCCACTGTATGTCTTTATAGTGTTTGCTAATGATTACTGCAGTTTCAAGTCTGATTTTATAAGTTACCTGTTATAATCTTGATAGGTTATACTTAACATATTGGTTTCTCATGTAACAGTTGCTTTGGATATATTCCTGTTGCTGGATCATATGGTATGCAGATTTTCAGTTGTTTGAGTGTTTCCAAACTGATTTCCATAGAGGCTGTACCAACATGCAGCTGCACCAACAGTTGAGTAGGATTCCCTTTTCCCTGCATCCTCGCCAGCAAATGTTGGTGGTAGTTTTTCATTTGTGAGCCATTCTGTCTGGTGTTAGGTGATAGCTCAGTGATGTCTTACTTCTTTTTTCCCTTATTGCCAGGGAACTTGAACATTTTTTCATATGTTTGTTTGCCATTTGGATTTGTTCCTTTGGAAAGTGTCTGCCCATTTTCCATGCCCATTTCTTCCGTGGTTTGTTTTGTTGTTTTGGTTGTTCTGGAGATCTGTGTATATTCTGGAGATTAGCCCCTTATCTCCTATGTAGTGTGCAAAGATCTTCTCCCATTCTATGGGTTGCTTTTTCACTTTGTTGATTGTTTCTTTTGCTGTACAGAAACTTCTTAGTTTAATGCAGTTCCATTTGTTTATTTTGGTCTTGATTGCTATTGCTTTTGGTGATTTTTTTTAGGAAGTCAGAGCCTACATCTAAATCTTGCAGGATATTTCCAACATTTTCTTCTAAAAGCTTGATGGTTTCTGGATGTAGGTTTAGGTCTTTTATCCATTTTGATTTGATCTTAGTGTGTGGTGAAAGATTGGGTTTAACTTGTTTCTGAAGGCTATTAATCAGTTGTCCCAACAACATTTATTGATAAGATCTTCCAATTTCCCTGGATTGTTGTCTGTTTTTTTGTCAAACATTATTTGGCTGAACCTGTGTGTATTCCCTTCTACTGCTTCTATTCTACTGCATTGATCCTCCTCTCTTTGTGTAAATACTAGTCTGTTTTAATAACCACTGCCCTATAGTATGTCTGGAATTGTGATTCCCCCGTTAGCTTCCTATTCTTCAGGTTGGTTTTAGCTATTCGTGTATTTTGTGTTTCCAAATGAACGCTTGTATCATTTTTTCCAGTTCTATGAAGAATGTTTGGGGCAATTTGATTGGGATTGCATTGAATGTATAAATATATTGCTTATGGAAGAATGGACATTTTGATGATATTGATTTTACCCATCCAAGAACATGGTATATTTCCCCATATTTTGAAGGCTTGTTCAATTTTTTTTGTAGTGTTTTTTTTCAAAGAACTCCTCTACATTTTTAATTAGGTTTATTCTTTGATACTTCATTTTCTTCTCTGTTATTTTGAACAGTACCATGCTGGTTAAATCTTTTTCCATCTTGGGGCTGTTTGCATACACTATGGCTGTTGATTTTTGTTCATTTATTTTGTACCCTGCCACTCTACCAAACTTTTTTATAAGTTCTAGCTGTCTCTGTATTGAGTGTCTTGGTTCTTCTATGTATAAGATCATGTCATCTGCAAATAGTGATAGCTTGACTTCTTCATTTCCCACTTGATTTTTTTTAATTTTTTTTTTCTTGTCTTATAGCCTCTTCAAGTACTTCTAGTACTATGTTGCATAGCAGTGGTGATAATGGACATCTTTGTCTTGTTCCAGATCTCAGTGGAAAGGGTTCCAATTTTTCTCCATTCAGTATGATGCTGGCATTGGGTTTTTCATGTGTTGCTTTGATTATGTTGTAGATTGTTCTTTCTGTGCCTACGTTGTTTAGCGTTTTTAACATGAAGTGGTGTTGGATTTTGTCGAAAGCTTTTCCTATCATACGATTGATTGATACTATCATACGATTTTTTATCTTCAGTGTTTGGATGTGATGTTTTACATTAAAGGACTTCCGAATGTTGAACCATCCCTGCATCCCCGGGATGAATCATACTTGATTTGAATGAATGATTTGTTTGATTTTTAAAAATTCTATTAGCAAGGATTTTGTTGAGAATCTTAGCATCAGTGTTCCTCAGGCAGATCAGTCTAGTTTTCCTTCTTTGTTAATTCTCTATCCAGTTTTGGGATTAAGGTGATGTTGGCTTCATAGAATGAATTTGGAAGGCTTGCTTGCTTTTCCATTGTTATGAAAAGTTTGTAGAGGATTGGGGTTAGCTCTGCCTAGAATGTTTTTTTGAATTCTGCAGTGAAACTGTCTAGGCCTGGGCTTTTTTTCTTGGGAGATCTTTAATGACTGATTCAATCTCTGCCTGGGTTATAGGTTTATTCAGGTAATCTATTGCCGTTTGGCTAAGTTTTTGGTAAATGGTGGGAGTCCAAAAACCTTTCCATTTCCTGGTGGTCTTCTGAATTGTTGGAGTACAGATGCTTGCAGTAATTTCTAATTATTTTCTTAATGATTGCAGTGTCTGTCATTGTGTTTGTTGCCTTTTTCATCTTTGATGCTATTAATTCTTGTTTTCTCTTGTTTTTTCTCTTTGTCAGTTGGGCCAGTGTAGTGTATATTTTGTTTAGTTTCTAAAAAAAAAAAAAATTTTCAATTTGTTGATTTTGTGTATTTTTTTATTCTATTTGCTTCATCTCTTCCCTTGTTTTGATAATTTCTTGTTTCCTGTTGCTTTTGGGGTCATTTTGCTGCTGCTTTTCCAAATTCTGGAGGTGTATGCTTAATTCCTTCATTTGGTGTCTCCCCTTGGGCCTTGACATAAGCACCAATTACAAAGAACTTGCCACGTTGCTTAGAAGAGTATGAGTTATTATAGTCATTTCTTCCTGTGGAATGGTTCTCTTTATCTTTATGAAGTGACAATCTCTGTCCCTTTTGACATTTGCCAAGTTGAAGTCTATGCTATCTGAAATTAGAATATCTACACCAGCCTTTTGTTTTTCTTGTCCATTGGCATGAAATATTTTTTCTCCATCCCTTTACTTTCAGTTTCTTAGCATCTTTTTTTGGTTAGATATGTCTCTTGTAGCAACAGATAATTAGGTCCTGTTTGTTGATACATTCTATTAATCTGTGTCTTTTGATTGATGAATTCAGGCGTTTGTGTTTAGAGTTAATATTGAGAGGTAGCGATTTTGATCTGCCGTGTGTGTGTGTGTGTGTGTGTGTGTGTGTGTGTGTGTGTGTATCTCTGTTTAATTGTATTCCCTTGTGTGAACTTTAGTGAGGACTGACACTTTGCCATCTTTGATTATGGTTTGCATCCTTTCTTTCTGGGTTTAGCACATTTCTAAGGAGATTTTCTAAAGCTTGTCATGTTCATAATAGTTTATGTCTTAAGATGCTAACTTATAACTCTGTATTCATTGTTTATTTTTAAAGTGAGGACTATCAGCAATCTAGTAAGAGATTTTATTATAGTGCTGTTGAAGAAGTTCAGATGATTTCCCTTAAAAGTTGCCATAATTTGCTAAATGATTGTTAAATCCAGCCTGCTAATCCAGTGATTTATTCACATTTATAAACAATCAAGCTTGAAACAAAAATATTTGTTAAACGTCCCTTGAAATGTTACCTGTAAAATTTCAAAGCATTATTTTTATTTATCATTGTGATTTATACCTATATAAAGTAAGACAATTAATTGAATTTAAATAAAATATGTATATTTATATATATAAATGAGTACTGTATAAAGCTACATTAAAATGTAGAAAAGGAAATTATATTCTTAAATTATTGTGGGTTAGAAAATAATGAAAAAATGTTTTTACTAGTATTTTTTTCTCCAAATTTTTTTTCAAAGATTTATTTTATTTTTATTGGAAAGGCAGATATACAGAGAAGAGAGACAGAGAGGAAGATCTTCTGACCAATGATTCACTCCCCAAGTGAGCAAAACGGCCAATGCTATGCCGGTCCGAAGCCAGGAGCCTCTTCTGGGTCTCCCGTGCGGGTGCAGGGTCCCAAAACTTTGGGCTGTCCTGGACTGCTTTCCCGGGCCACAGGCAGGGAGCTGGATGGGAAACGGGGCTGCCGGGATTAGAACCCGGGCGTGCAAGGCGAGGACCTTAACCACTGCGCCATCGTGCCGGGCCCTTTTTTTTTTTTTTCAAAGATTTATTTTATTTTTTTGGAAAGGCAGATATGCAGAGAGGAGAGACAGAGAGGAAGATTTCTCCAAATTTAATTTAATTGGTTAAGAGCATTTATTGTCACATAAAAATCAGCATTAAATGAATATTGTAATGCCAAATACAATATTGAAAATGAATATGCTTTTCTGTTATTAATAAACCATTTTACTTTTAAATTCTTCAAAAACATGTTTTTCTCATTCATTACACATATGGAGAGAAACAGAATATCACTAAAAACCTTGCAGCGATATTTACATAATTCTAATTACATTGCAGTATCTTAAAGATAGTACTGTTCCTGTGCATCACCATGACATTTACTTCTGTAAACACAATAAAATATAATTGACTTTACTTTTGAAAGAAAATGTGTTTTCTTGCAAAGAGAAAATTCATGTTTTCAAATAATGATTTGCAGCATAATTTTAGATAAAACAATTACTGCTTCACTAAATTGCTTAGTTTCTAAGAATTTCGCACCACAATGTGTCTCAGAGATCTAGAGGATTTATGTTGTAACATCAATGCGGAGAAAGCACTGATGATAATGAGCAACATATTGTATTGTCTAGAGGCAGAAAATACAAACATGACCATAAATGCCAAATGGATAACAAGAAACTACAGTGCAGCACAAATAAAGTTATTACTCAATTTGATACTTATTACTAATAGTAAAGATGAACTGTGATGCTAATAAAATAAAATAATAGAAACCAATGAATTGTGTCTGAGAACTAGAATGCAGACAAGTTTTCTATAATTTAGTCCAGAACATGGTACTTAAGATCTGTATTCAACCCACAAGCTAAGAGGTAACATGAAGGAAGTGACTGAAGGAAGATCACACACAACAATTTTGACCAAGTGCTTACACAAAACTTTGATTGTACATATCGACATTTGTGGCATTTAAGTAAATATATACACAATTTTTAGTTATATTACTTGCAGGAGGTTGTAACCATTTACTTGTTATTTGACGTAGTTGGTAGCTTTAGATCTAGCTGATTCCGCATTTTTTTAAAGATTTATTTTTATTATTTTTTATTGGAAAGGCGGATATACAGAGAGGAGAGACAGAGAGGAAGATCTTCCGTCTGATGATTCACTCCCCAAGTGAGCGCAATGGCCGATGCTATGCAGATCCGAAGCCAGGAGACTCTTCTGGGTCTCCCACGCGGGTGCAGGGTCCCAAAGCTTTGGGCCATCCTCGACTGCTTTCCCAGGCCACAGGCAGGGAGCTGGAAGGGAAGCGGGGCTGCCGGGATTAGAACTGGTGCCCATATGGGATCCTGGGCGTGCAAGGCGAGGACCTTTAACCACTTGCGCCACCGCGCCGGGCCCTGATTCCGCATTTTTTAAACATTATATATAAACCAAACCCTTTATGTACAATTTGAAGACAAATTTAAAAAAAAAAAAAAAAAAAAAAACGCCTTCTGGGAAATCCAGAAAGGAGTAATTGGTTAACCACTGTGTTCCTTATTCTCTCTTTCCAGAGGCAAGATTTAGTCTCATAAACATTCTTAGCACTGACTTTCTAGATATGTGTCATGTATCAGAAACACTATAGTTTCTAATTTATAGTACACTGTTAATTCATTTCAAGTAAGTGATGTTTACAACATGATGTTTTGACATTCATCAATCTTCACAGAAAGGATTTATTTGCACAGTTTTCAAAATCTTGGGGAATTCACAGCCAGTTGTTAAGGGTAGTGGTAAATTCTTCTTGGAAGTCCATATCTGCTACTGGAAGGGCTGAGTTTGTATCCTCACTGTACATTGGAATATGTGGCAGGGAATTTCATGCAAAAGACAAAACAGGCTTGATTCTTCTCTCACATGAAAGAAATTTCATGTACACAATTTCAGTAAACAAAGTCAAGATTTATATACAAGAGAAATCTCCTACCACAGTGAATGAGGAGTTCCAAGGGAGGAAAGACCCAAATAGCTGTGGTTGTTGGGTATTTTAAGCACCATTTCACTGAGGAGGACAAATAAAACTGGATACAGAGAGAAACCTGTGAACAAGTTCCTTGTCTAGCTCCTTGAGCAGAAGTAGAAGGTCATCAGAAGTGTATATCCCATTCTTGCAATAACTAGAATTCATGGAGGTAGAATTTGCATCCTACTAGGAGCTCCATATAATACCCAGTGACTATTTATGGCCAAACAACAAGCTGGGAGAAATGTGCCCTTGAAAGAAGGCTTCAACCTGGTGTAGCTCTGGCTATTGCAGCAATTTATGGAGATTTAGTACCAAATGGAAGTGACCTTCATCCCTCTCTGTCTGTCTCCTTTGCTCTCTCCCTCCTCCATCTCAATCTCTCTGCATTTTTAATAAATAAAAGTAAGACATTTAAATAGGAATTTAGCTATTAAATGTCTATGATCAATGAATCTTTGCCATTTTCTCTGCTTGATCCCTTTGAACATGTGCTTGTAATCACAGACTTTGCAGAAATAAAATTTCATTTCATCTAGCTCAGTGATTCTTGAATCTCAATTTTAGCACTGCTAAGTACAGAACCTCCCTCTTAACCATGAAAATCACCAGTGAGGAGTAATTCAATACTTTTCAAAGGTGACTCATTTCATTTTGGGGAACTCATTTTGAAAATCCATTCATATTTAGATGGAATATTTTTATCCTCCTAATTTCATCTTTTAAATCTCACCTCTGATTACATTCTATGAGTGATTACAAACAAGATCCTGTCAGCTTTCAGATATTTTAGGATTCCTTCAATATTGCCTGAATGTCTATTTTTATTTTCCTGCTTTTTTTTTCCTAAGAGACAATTTTGATGTGATACAGCAAGCAAATAAAAAATGAATGCCCAAACCTAGCCATGAACAAATATGTGATTCTGGACAACTCATTTTGTGAGGAGTCAGAAGGGATAGTAGGCATTTAGGGTAACTAGTCCCTGAAGTTATCTTTATGCATATAAAACCTTGCTTCTCTCCATTTTTACCCTTGCAAGAGCATATTCTCCATTTGAGGGAGAATCAAAGGACAAAATCTGAACATCCTTTTCCAACTCTTAGGAGGAAGCCATCACCAGTCCCACCCTTCTGATGTCCTTTGGTCCTGGACAATGTGCTACATTGCTGCCCATTGTGAATGAATTTTTTTCCTCTCTACCCTTTGTCCCCCTCCCTGAGAAAGTACATAAGACACTACTTTCACCATTTCCATCGTTCTGCCCTTTCTTGGAGCCCACTCCTCTCAGTATGGCAGGAAACCTCTCTCTCATTCTCTTAAATAAATTTTACTTTTGACACTAAAATTGTCCACATGAAAATTCTTCTTTTATGTGAGACAAGAAACGAGGGTGTTGCCCTGTTTTTGCATCAAAATCCCTGCAACAATTTGATAACAATTTTATTGCGTCTTAAAATATAGCAAAAATGATTTCTAAAGCTGTAAACCATAAAGAATTTTCTGTTAAGACAGGAAACCAAGAGCCTGGAGCCTGGACGTCCTTCCTATCCTTCCAAATGGGTGACAGGACCCAAGTATTAGATAATCTTCCATAGCACTCTCAGATATATTGGCACAGAAATCTTCCTCTCTGTCTCTCCTCCTCTCTGTATATCTGACTTTGTAATAAAAATGAATAAATCTTTTAAAAAAATTACTTTATACTAAGGCATCATTCACATCTATTTATTTAAAATTAATTCTTACCCAGTACAATTAAATATGCACTTCTGAGCCACAGGTAAATGAAAAGAAAATGGCATTCCGAGTCTGAGCCTTTCCAGCAATTAATAGGATAACCCTCTTCTATGACACTTTCAGTTTTGCCAGCCTTTTCATTTTTGAGATGGAATGTTCATCAACTTTTTCCGGTTTTGTTCATGGATGCTATTTCTTATCTCTTTTACCTCTAATGCATTAACACGATGAGAATTATGTACACCTCTGATATAAAGTATGTGTGTGTGTAAGAGAGAGAATTCCCATAATCTGTCTCACTTCCTAAATGCCAGCAAATGGCCAGGATTGTGTAATATCAAAGCTAGAAGCCTAAAATATAATTCAGGTCTTGTATCTGAGTGACAAAATCTCAGAAATACTTGGCTACCACCCAGGACTCCAGGATTGGCAGTAACGGCAAGCTGGCTGGAGTCAGCAGCTATAGATGAGTATCAAAATCAAGTTTGTAGATTGAACATCAATCACTTTATGTGATTATAATTTTATCAGAAAGAAATGTGACATTGTAAATATCTATTTTGACATGCTTTGGCAGATTATTGATTTTAGTTGTTGTGTCACTAAACAAGAAGGAAATTGGAAAGACAAGGAACATTCTTTCCTTCTTTAAATTAAATGACAAAATAGCTTTTGACCAAATTTTGAAAAAGCACTTTTTACTTAATATAAACATTACTGATATCTGTTTTACTATAATCGAGTTATATAATATAAACTTGTTTTGAAATCTAAAAATGAATGTGACTTCTTATAAGAAATAGTTCATTTGTGAGTTGAAAAAAAGCAGCATTTAGCTAACATTTATAGTATCCCTCTGGGCCCTAAACTAAGCCAATTTACTGCTGGTTCATATTGTCATTTATTCTCCACAACCAGAAAACATTCTGGCAGTAATATCTTTACTAGACAAGCTGGGACTTTGCTTTCAGCTCGACTACTTCAAAGTTTATTCAAATACTTTAAATCTTCATTTATAAGTCATCCTTTCTCATATTAAGGGAAACTGAATCTCAGCTGGCTTCATCTCAAAACCTAGAATTTCCTTCTAAATCCCTGAGGCTAGAGCAGTGACATCTCTAAAGTTACAAATATCTGTATGATAACACTTTTACCCAAAGAAAATGCATTTACTGACTCCAATATGTTCCCTTTCTTCTTCTAAACAGAGGCAGTTTTATCCAGTAATATATCCCCGGCTACTGCATTGAAAAAGGAAAGCATTCAGATATTGTATTTCTTTCTTAGAATATTTACCCTGCTCTTTTTATTTGCATTTTACAAGAGTACTGCCTCACAGAGCCACTTTGCAACACATTGTGAGATACGACAAGACACTGAGTTGGATTTGGGATAACCCTATTTAAGATAGACAGTAAAACAACAGTAAAAAATGCAAGCTTGTTATAAATATACACAGAAACATTTACAACGGATTTTTAGTTGGACAAACATCATGTATTTGAGATAGTGGTTGTGTTTTCTTTAATCATCAAAAGCAAATAATTAAGAATGATTTTTTTTTAGTCAAGATTCTTTGCAAACAAATGGCAAGCATAGAGTCCAGCATCTTATTGTCCAGATAAATTCAGCAATTTCTTGGGGGGACCATCTCTGGTCTGAAGGTAGAGCTGGCAGAATATCATCCCCTCCAATGAAAAGCCACATCAACAGCAATTTACAACATTATGGAATTACAGCAACAAGGTGGATGAATCCACCATGGGCGGAGGGCACGGGGAGGGGCTGGGGGAAATCCCAGAGCCTATGAAACTGTGTCACATAATGCATTGTAATTAATTTTAAAAAAGGAATAATTTTTCAAAATAATTTCCTAATATAATAATTTTGTCTTTTGTTACTAATGCAAAATTAGCAAACATGTCTGTCTTGTTCACGTCTTTATCTTTGACTGCTGGCATAGTGAATAGATATTTACCAAACTGCAATAAATAGTGAATGTTAAATAACAGATGAAGAAAAATCATGACTGAATTACTGATATTTTAATGCAAGTTAAACAAAATACAAGTAATGGATTAGCCATTACTGTCTTGATTAGGACCTAGCCAACATATCATAGGAATTTGGAATCAGCTATTTTACACCTGTGCCTATGTTTACATATACATGTTGACAGATCTCCAAAATGTGGCTGGTAATTAAAATGGTAGGGGAAAAATTGTGAAATACTTGCATAGGCTCATGAAATTTTTTTTAAAAAGTATTAATACAGTAATTTGTGCATATAGCATGCATACGTACTGAGTTTATAATAATAGCAGCAGTGCTATTACTGCAGTTAGTATAATTTTAATGCCCTGAACACTATATTTATAATACATTGTAATGATTAAATAAGCTGGAAATAATTATCAGTATCTTCATTTTTTTGGGGGGGTAACTAACATTGATAATAAAAGCGTACTTTTCACAAGTCATTTTTATGGTTGCTAAAACCTGGAACCTGAACACAGTTATCTTGGTGGGTTCAAAAATTTTTGATACAGGGACAGCCATTTGTTGCAACAGTTAAGGTGCTGTGCTCAGTGTTCATGTTACATATTGGAGTGCCTGAAGTTGATCCTAGCTCTCTTCCTGATTCCAGATTCCGAAGATGTGCATCCTGACGGCAGTAGATAATGGCTGAAAGTGTGGGTACATTTTACCCATGTGAGAGACATGACTAGAGTTTCTGTCTCCTGATTTTTTTCTTAGACTTCTCAAAGATTTTGTCAGTGCAATGATACTGGACAGGAGAATAGAAGCTTTCTTGTAAGGAAATGTGAATTAAAACTAGGGAGTGGGAAAATTATGAAATAGTGTAAAGAAGAAAATTGATTTGACAAGGATAGAAATTTGTAATCACTGCATTGATCAGAATATTAATGAGGAAAGTCAAAAGGCAGGTTAGCTAAATTGTATAATTCTGTGTATGAAAAAATGAATGCTGTTAGCTTTGCCATGGTGTATTGAAGGACTAGAATAAGTTCACAAAGAGAGGGAGTGGTTAACATTCATTCCTTTGTGTTTTATGTTGCCGCTGTTGAGTATTTGAGATGATACTTCTAACAAGTTTTACATGAACAGTACTGTTTACTAAAGTTATATGCAGTGACATTTATCCCTAGAACTTCACCTTTTGCGACTGAAACTACAGACACAAAAGATGTGAATTCTCTCATTTTCCTTTCTCCCCAGTGTCGGTCCATCACCACTCTATTTTGTGTTTTTATGCAAATGTAAAAACCCCGTATGGGTCAGCCACATTTGTTTCTTTCTGTCTGACCAAATTGTTTCCCTTATAAAAATGCTTTCCAGGTGTATCTAAGATATTGTTTAGGACAAGAACTTCTTCTTTTTCTGACCCTGAATAATTTCCATTGTTTGTGTATCGCTTTTTTTTTTTTCTGTGTTCACCACCATTTCACTATTGGTTAGTACTTAAAGCTTTCTTTCATTTCTTAGGTATTGTAAGTAAACAAGTGAATGAAGCTGTATTTTTAGATCTTAATTTCGATTGTTTTGGAAACATGCACAAAAGTCAGTTTCTTGGATGAAAACTGTAGTTCTATTTTTAGTCCTTTTTGGAATTTCAATACCATTTTCCTTATTTGTCATATCTTTTACATTCTCAGTACTGAATACCTCACATCTTTGAAAAAAGTGCTCATTTTGCTTCTGGGTGAATGTTCTATTTTTGTTCTGTCTATTCAACCTATTTGTTCAAAAGTGTTTATTAGTCATCTATTCCCTTATATTGATCAGGTATTTTTTTATGCTATTTAATTCATTCAGTAGTCTTATGTGTTTTGCCGGGGGGGATTAATTCATTTGTGTTCATGGCAATTATTATAGTTAAATAAATTCTGCCCCCCTTTTAAATTATTTTCTTACTGTATAATTTGTGTACCCATTTTCTTCGTTTGCCTTTATCATCTCATTTTTCTTTCTTATTTGAGAGACAGTAAGACAGGGATAGCTAGATGACTCCTATTTCATGATTTATTCCCTCAAATGCTCAGGTTAGCTGGGGTTGGAAGGTGATTAAAGATGGGCATTGGGAAATCAATCCGGGCTTTCAGTGTGAGTGGCAGAAACTCATTCAGTGGAGCTTCACTGCTAGTTCCCACAGTCTCCATTAGGGAGAAGCTGGGGTCGAGAGCCGTAATAAACCCAGGCACACTTACATAGATGCACCTTTTTATCTGATTGACTTTATATATTTTAGATTGAACATTGATTCATATATTTTTTCATTTATATGTGATTCTTAATTCTGTCCTTTATTTGTATTTCAATTACTTGCTACTATTTTGATTATACAGTATTCTATAGCTTTATGCTCATGTTTACCACATTACATTTTAAATCTCTGTACTTTGCTTTTGAGGTTATATTCTTGAAATATTTTATGTATTGTATAATTTGAAAAGCAGACCCAGGCAGACATACAGGTTGACAAATAGCTTCATTGTAATAATTCAGTCCTCAAATGCTGAAAACTACTAGGTCTGGGTTATTGTAAAACCAGAAGTTACTTCATCTTGTATAAATGCATTTAGTATTTCTTGCATTACATCTAGAATTAATAAACACACTTAGCTGTTTTGGCCTGGGCAATGTTCCCTCTCTAAGGTGTGAAGGACACTTTTACCAAGTAGTACTCTTGGTTGTCGTTTCTCTCCCTTTGATCGTCTCATCCCCTTTCTATCAGAGCCTACCGGTTCAGGCTGAGGTCTACACTCATACTCTACCGGTTCAGGCTGAGGTCTACACTCATACTCTTGTAAGCAACTTGGAATGTGGATAACCACTTTTCTCTTGCTAACTTCTGAATCTTCACTGATCGTGTACAATTTGATGGTGATGAGCCCCTTTTGAGACTTTTTGGACTTCATCCTTTTGCGCAACATTTCAGCTTGATGAATCTGAACATCATTTTTTCTTCAAATAGCTTTTTAAGATGTATTGATTTTTATTGGAAAGGTAGATTTAGAGAGAAGGAGATTTTCTCTCCATTGGTTCACCCTCCGAAGTGGCCTTAATCGCCAGTGTTGAGCCAATCAAAACCAGGAGCCAAGAGTTCCTCCAGGTTGCCCACAAGGATGGAGGGTCCCAAAAGCCATTCTCTACTACTTTCCCAGGACACAAGCAGGGAGTTTTATGAGAAATGGAGCAGCTGGTGTATGAAGAAACACTAATATGGGATCCCAGCGCATGGGAATTGAGGACTTTAGCCACTAGGTTACTGTGCAGGACCCTCAAATAAAATTTTAATTTGAAAGCATTATTTCTTTAAGTTTCTAATTTTTTTTCCATCATAATCTTTCATTTAACACCTAAAATGAGTGTAATTATCACTTGCTGGTATTCCAAAAGGACAAAAGGCTTTCTCACTGTAATTCCTACTATGTTTTGTTAGTTTTTATAACCATACACTTTTTTTTTTTTAAGATTTGTTTTAATTGGAAAGGCGCATATACAGAGAGAGAGACAGAGAGGAAGATCTTCCGTCCGATGATTCACTCCCCAAGTGAGCACAACGGCCAATGCGATGCGGGTCCAAAGCCAGGAGCCTGTTCCGGGTCTCCCACACAGGTGCAGGGTCCCAAAGCTTTGGGCCATCCTCGACTGCTTTCCCAGGCCACAGGCGGGGAGCTGGAAGGGAAGCGGGGCTGCCGGGATTAGAACTGGTGCCCATATGGGATCCTGGGCGTGCAAGGCAAGGACCTTAACCACTTCGCCACTGCGCCGGGCCCAACTATATACTTTCAAATGACTTTCATTTTGTATTATTTTTTTCCTTTTATCTGATCAAGTCTTCCATTGAGTCACTGTAGTAACTGTTTCAGATGAACTACTTCATGCTTCATCACTATAACTTTTGTACATTTTCTTTGTTTATTTGTCTGCTTGTTGATATTCTTACTTTGGAAATGCACCCATGTGACTTCACAGGGCAAGGTATCTATTATTACATATTATTCTGTTGCTTATTTTGAGAGCCTCTGAAACAGCAAGTGCTATTTATCTCTTCCCATGAAACTATGCTATTTCTCTCAGTGAGGCCAGTAAGATGAGACAGAAACTGGCAGGTTTCAGTGTCATCAAAAGTTACACTTTGATGGGATGCTCCATTTCTCTGTCTCCATACCCATAAATAATAACAAACCCAAACAAAAGAATAGTATCGTCCGGATAAATAAAATGACATGAACTAATAAACAAAAAATTAAAAACCAAATGTTTAAATTTTTCTTTTATAGATTTATTTTGTGTTAGCTATAAAAGTCTAATCTTACATCTCTGAAAGTTCCATAAATAATATAAAAAAAATAAGTTGCATTATCTTACATGAATTTATGTAACTTCGTAAAAGTTTTTACCTGCTTAGGGCTATTATTATAAATGAATACAGATACTTTAGATTATTGTGCTTTCTAAATGGATTAATTCTATTTCAACCGGTTCCTAAGTTTGTTTTTAGCATTTCCCACTGTTTAGTGCCAGCTTTGTCAGCATTCCAGATGAAGTGAAAAAGAAGTCAGTCACACATGTTCACTCTGCTCACATAAAGTAATCTGAAAGGCCATGATCCTTAAGTTATTAATGAGAAATGGACAATATCTAACCTTAAAATATAGTGACTAAGTGAGTATGATATATTCACATGAGATGAATCTAAACTTCTTGGGGGGAACAATGGCGAGGTTGCCCATGTTCATAATTTTTAGTTGAATTCCCCATTGGATCGGTGAGTATGTTCCAACTGTGGGTTTTGTAGAACATTCAACTTTTAGTGTGAGTAGATGTCTGTAAGACATTATTAATAGACATATACTAAATAACTATAAAATCATAATTAAAATTAATATATTGGGGCATAGAGGTTGACCTGTGTACCCTTAATGTTTGTATGTTTTCGAAGATTAAGTTGCTGCTTGCTATGGCCAAATTCCATCTCAGTCTGCATGGATACAAAACTCATCTCTACTTCTGAAACAGCTTATGCTGAATCATGACTGGGGAGTGACTGATGATGGCTCTATTATTGGAGTCCAGCCTACCTACACAGAAAAACTGGGTGAAGTTCCTGGCTCCTGGATTTGGTGCCATGCCATGTCAAGTGTCAGTTGATTTAGGGAGTGAATCAGTGGATCCAAAAAATCTTTTCCTCTCCCCACCTACACTCATATCTGTTACTCTGCCTTTTAAATACATGAAAACATAGAGTCAATAATTCAAAAATTAAAAAATTGTGATATGTAGAAGTCCTAGGATCTGTAGTATGTAATCTTGTTTGGACGTAGAGACTTTCCATGGTAAAATGAATTCATGATCATTGGTGCCAAATGACTTTTACTGCCATTTTTAAAAAGGGGAATCAAAACATAGAGCCATGAGGAGAGACAAGAGTAGCAGATGTTTGTCTGCAAAGGAGGGAGAGAGGACCCCAAGAGAGCCTAACCTCTTAGTTCTGCTGACACCAGGATTTTGGAATTCTAACCTCCAAAAATGTGGGACAATGAATTATTACTTTTATAATATATTTTTTTAATCTGAAAAGCAGTTACAGATAGAAAAAGGCAGAAAAAGATGATTCACTCCCCAAACGGTTACAATGGACAGGGCCGTGCAAATCCACACATTTGATCTTTCATCAACCTAGTTCATAATACTCTTTAATGGCGACCTGTGAAGCTCATATTCTTATTAGATAATTTCTGGTTGGTAGTGAAGTAGTATTTTCAGCTATTTTTAGCTTGAAACAGTTGAACCCACATTTTCTGTTTTATAAAACTGGCAATGATCCTATTTAAATAATGTGAAAGTATCTTCATTGTTCTAACAATATTAATGCCATTTATTGAAGTACAGTAACAAACAACCATAATCATAATTTTGATTAGCATAAAACCTGAGCTAAGTGTTTACATAAATTATCTAATTATTGCACATTATAATGCACTAGGTGTCACTGTTAATCAGTTCACAGATGATGAAATTAAGGTACAGAAATTTTAAGCAGTTCATCCATATCGAGGTTACCACAAAGAGTAAAGTCATATTTAACTTAGATCCTGGCTAGACTTTAACTCCAATTTGAGTGTTTTTTAAATTACTTTTTGGGGAGTTGGCAGATGAATGTGTTTCAACCCCAATTGTGCCATTTATTATTCAGCTCATTACTAACGTGTCTGGGATGATAGCAAAAGAGAGCCCAAGTTCTTGGGCCCCTGTTATCCACATGAGACAGCCTGATGAAGGTCCTGCCCTCTATTTCAGAATGGACCTGGCCCATTCCTTCTAATTGGAGAGTGAACCAGCAAATGAAAGATCTCTCTGAATCTCTCCCTCTTTATCTGTAATTCTTCCTTTCAAGATAATAAACAATCTTTTTGAAAAACAATACTCTTTACAGAGGAAGAAGAACATCACTCACCCCCCAGCTTACTCTTTAAATAGCCTCAACGGCCAGGGTTGGGCGACGCTGGATCCATCTGGAGATTCATCTGGAGCTTCTACATTGGTGGCTTAAGCCCAATTACCCGGATCAGCCACCCCTGCTTTGCCAGGAACATCATCAGATAATGGAGCTAGAACTACAGCAGCTAACTGCTCCAATATGAGACACGAGCAGCATACGTCAGCTTAGCTCTGTATGCCACAACAGTAACACCAAGAAACACAGTTCTTTCCTATTTTGTTATCAATGATTTATATAAATTTACACATTTTATTATTTAATATTTCAAATGTTTGCTCTAGTGATAGAATAGCAAATTTGTCTGCACAATAAACAATTAGTTCAGTAAGAAAAATTTTTACATGTGTTTGGATACTTACTACAAACTATGCAAGATGAAGATGATTAAATGACACCAAAACAACTAAAGAATAATCATTAGCTATGTTTAAAAGTGTAATTAGTTAATACCTAAGAAGGTGAATAATGACAAGAAGTTAAACATTAATGAAATTAGTGAAGTAAAAAAATAACAATTGTATTTTTGTGGTATTATTAAAATAGGTATTGCATAGTATTCTAAAGTTGAGGCTATAATTTTATATATACTTCATGGCAAAGCAAATGATAATATTAAAAATTTTACCAGTTAACTCAAAATAGTTCAAATATTCTAGGAGTTTCATCATTATGTAACTTCTGCAACTTTTCAATTTAACAGAAATCATCTTTTTAAATTTAGGTACTAATTTAAAAAATTGCACTAATTTCCATTGACCTAAGGGAAAATATGTTGTTTTCATCATCTACCAATGGCTTATATTCTATATTTAAGGACAAAATATTATGTCCCTTTTTTGATAATTGCATTTTTCTTCTAAAATGTAAGATCCTTTACAGTGTAAATAACCTTCAAAAAAATAAATTGATACCCACAATACTTATATTTTCTCAGATTAAAATTAATACTAGGCTAAAAAATAATAGTATCAAAAAGTCAAAAAAAACCCTCACTCTAAAAATTAAAATTGGTGATTTAATAAAAATACAAAATTGAGACTATATGTCAACAAAAATACAGTCATTTGAGTATTTGGCATCCACTTAAATGACACTAGAAATATATTTGTTCTGACTGTGTTTTTGATCTTCCCAGTCCAAAATTGGATCATTCATCCCCTTAATATCTATGAGAATGGACCTACTACAATATTTTAATTAACAATACAAGAGAAAATTTTCAAAGAGCTGGAGGAAAAAGGTAAGCCAACTAGAGTAATTGGAGAGAAAGCGCCAGTTAGGCAAGATGCACAGATCTGCGATGTCATGAAACCAGTGCATGGGACTAGTTGGCAACATAAGAAGTAACTTTGAATGCTGCCAACATTTGAACTATGGCATGGCATTAAGATGGTCTTAGCTGTAGACAGGTATTAATCAGACAAAAAAAAATGCAGTTTTAGGGGAATAATGAGGGAATAAGCCAAAATGAAGTTAACTGAAAAGTCAGGGAGGGGAGTGATTAAAGATAATGAGATTGGATTCTTTCTACGTGATTAGAAATACTGAGAAGGCGATAATATGGAAGATACTGATTTAGACTGGAATCTATTTTGGGGGAGAATGGTTTAGATGCATTATGATGCACTCTTTACTACCCTTCCCTGAAAATATTACTGGATTAAACAAAACCTTGTATGTATCATACATACACATAATATTAAAAAAATTCTAAGACATTTATTTATTATTAAAAAGTACACATGTATTTTCCAAAAGACCCAAAATGAATTTATTTAGATGAATTGTCCATTTCTTTTAATGAACCTGGTGGATGTGAATACATAACATAGAGTTGTATCTGTTCAACCATATAGCTGATTGTTTATTAAACAGTAGAGTTTTTTGGTAGGTTTAATATCTCAGATTCACAATTTCATTCTTTGAGCTAAATCCTACTTACCTAAGTAGTGTTCCTGTTAATTTTATAGTCTTATTGCTCCTTCAATATCAATTCTGTTTTCAACAGTCAAAAAATAATTCCAATTTCATGATGTCTATCCAAAACACCAAATTTTAAGCTTAAAAAAAAAAAACTCACCTTGCGTTTACTTATAATTCCCACATGCACTCACTTTTTAAAATTTTCTCCACATATAATGTATGGTGTGCTGTATCCTATACTATTTTATTTCCTTTATTTCCTAAAACTAACACTTTGGAGATGATTTTAAACTCCCATAATATTCATAAGATAATGATACATTTACCCATATTCAATGTCATGACAAATTATTTCTGTATTTGCTAAGATTTAATTAATTGAAAGGCAGATTTTTAGACAGAGAAGAATGAGTAAGAAAGTGAAATATTTCATCATCTAAAATGGAGCAACAGTGAGCTGGGCTTGTCAGAAGTCAGAGATCCACACCTCCTAGTAGATGTTGGAGACAGTGGCCCGAGTATTTATAACGTCTTCCACAGCTTTGCACGTCATTAGTCATGTGTTAGAGCTAACATGGAGCTGCTAAGACTTAAATTGGGAGAAATCTCAGATGTCAGCTTTATAGGAGGTAGCTTAAATGGGTTTACATCAATGCCATGCCCATACCTGAATACATCACTTTTTTAAAGATTTATTTTATTTTTCATTGGAAAGTCAGATATGTAGAGAGAAGGAGAGAGAGTGAGGAAGATCTTCTGTCTGATGATTCACTCTCCAAGTGGCCACAAGAGCCGGAGCTGAGCCAATTCCAAGCCAGAAGCCTGGAGCGTCTTCCAGGTCTCCCATGCGGGTGCAGGGTCCCAAGACTTTGGGCCGTCCCTGACTGCCTTCCCAGACCACAAGCAGGGAGCTAGATGGGAAGTGCTGCTGCTGGGACTAGAACCTGAATCCATATGGGATCCCGGTGCATGCAAGGAGAGGACTTTAGCTACTAGGCTACTGCACCATTTTTTAAAAGATGAGTACATCTTTTAAAAATATACGAATAAAATATTCTTAATTTTAAGACATAAAGTTATCATGCTGGGAAAAAGAGCCAGATAAATAGTACTTACTAAGAAAAAATAATATTCATACAATGTAATGTTATATGATATTGCTACACTTAATCATTTCTTATATTCCAGTATGTAGAAATAGAATTAATCCATTCAGAAAGCACAATAATCTATATTATCTGTATTCATTTGCTAACAATAGCCGTAAGCAGGTCACAACTTTTATGCAGTTACATAAATTCATGTAAGATATTGCAACTTATAGTTTTTTTAATATTATTTATGGAACTTTCAGAGATATAAGATTAGACTTTTATAGCTAACACAAAATAAATCCATAAAAGAAAAATTTAAACATTTGGTTTTTAATTTTTTGTTTATTAGTTCATGTCATTTTATTTATCTGGATGATACTATTCTTTTGATTGGGTTTGTTATTATTGAAGAGTTCATGCAACCTTTCAGAATTCAGTGAGTCTAATTGCATAGAAACTGAATAAAAGAGTTTAATTCTATTCCTGCTTTGATGAAACTGTCAGGGTGCTATCAACAACTTTATCTATTTCTTCCCAGAAGGGAAACTACCTTAAATGACGTGCTTTTAGTAAGACAGACAGTATTTCCAAATTGGCAAAATATATTAACATCTTCATAAACAATCTTGAAAGACAGTCTTATTTGTTTTATCAATATGTTGTTTTTGAAATCTCATTTGCATTTTTTATCTTATTTCTCTTTGTTTATCATTCTTGCCTGAAAGATAAATTGCTGTCTTGCACCCATTTACTTACACTGTAACTGTTTCTATAATCAGTTGTTTAATGTATTACTTTTATGGAAAACCAGGAATCTCTTACTGCAGAAAATCAAGAGCATTTAAGCTATGATATGATAAATAAGTAAGAAATGAAAAGATGGTAGCAAAAGCCTAGAAACTGTTTATTACATGTAACTTTCATTATCCAAATAATTTTTATGACAGAATATAGACAAAATATAACATAGAAGCTAGATTGTTTACTTTCTAGTATACTGAACTTTGGAAAGAATGTGCTGGTATAGTATCTCCTATTTCATCAAATTCTGTATTTGAAATAGGAATGTTATAAATCTTATGTGGGCAGGAATGGAATAGATATCTGTAACTAAACTGACTGTTTTATTTTATTTCTCATTGTTAATGTTTTGATGTGAGCTCAACTGAGCCTTGTGATTTTGCACCTATTACAGAGAAGCAGTAGGCAATGTTTTATATTCTTGCCTTGTATTACAAATAAGCATGACTCAGGTAAATTGATTTATTTACTTGGGTTATACTTATAGCCTTCACCAGTAAGGAAGTTAAGATATAAGTTAAAATGGGCATCATAATTATGTGAATAGTAATCTCAGAAAGAGTAATTTTACTATTAACTATACTTGACTAGGTTAAATCATTTATGTTAGGAAAATAAATCTTGACATTTATATGGATAATTTTGTGGCTTACTTGTCAACCTTCCTGCAAGACATGGGTATGATTAAACTCTGATTGAGAATGAGAACTGTAATACATTATTAATGAACTCAGGGTAATTGTAAAGTTTTATGACTCAGGGATCAGTGGAAATTGGTTCCATGGTCAGTTTGAGAAATTAAGAGAATACACCTTGCACCGAGAGTGCTGATAGCTTAGCATTAGTCATGGTCTTCTCACAGCCATGGCCTGTGACAGCACTAATGATAGTCATTTTGTAGCATGACTGTGCATTAGAATACATTTAGAATAGTATAAAATGTCAAATTTTGTAGCAGTTCTTGGAAGAAGCTACATGTATTCCCAGAAGTTTAAGTTTCTGGAAATCATGACCCAAGTGCAGTAATCTAAATATAAATAGGAAAATGTAGATGCAATATTAATTAAAGTTGCATTTAAAATACTTATTACTTGGAACATGGCAATTACATTGCCAATTAAAATCAAAGAAAATCTCTATGTAATTATTTATACAAATGAATGTGTTTTTTTCCTTATTTCTGTGGAACATGGACTAGAAGAAAAACAAATACCAAACTGATCTTTAGAATATTGTTTCCCTTTAAAAATTATTATTTTGATGTTATAAAAACAATGGATTTAATGTAGTTCATAGATACAATTACGAACAATTGTAAAAATGTCATGGTACATTTCTTCTTCTTTTTGTTTTTAATTTGTTTTATTTATTTAAGGATAAAAGGAAGGTGAGAGAGGGAGAGAGAAGGAAAGGGAGGAAGAAGTTTGAGGGAAGAGTGTGATTGAAACAGATCTCCCATTGACTAGTTCACTTCCCAGATGCTCCTACTAGGCAGCTGGGGCTTGAGGCTTGGCCCCTGCTGGAAGCTGGAACCTGTACTTTAGGAGCCAGAATCAGTAATTAAACTCAGACGCTCTGGACCAAGTGCCAATGATGCCTCAGTTCAGCTATATGTGTCCACTAAGATTTCTTTTGTTCCCTCTGAAGTTGAAATTATATTGATTCTATTAACAAGAATTTTAAAAGTGGTCACAGGGACACAAGGAATGATCATTCCGATATTTGGTAATGAGCACATAAATTATTGCCATTTTTAATTGTTTAGCACAAAATGTTAATTTACGGTGAAAGCATATATTGTAGTTATGCAGCAAGTAGTGAAATGAAAATATTGCAGCTTGTTATTAAAATGAGAGAATTTGAGGACTAACTAGAATAACCCCCTTAAAGTTTTCTAGGGTTTTATTATGTGGCTTTGTGTTCACTCAGAGTTTAATCTAGATTGTGCTTTTGTCCTTTACACTCCTAGGGGTGTGCCTAAATTCCTAAAAATAGAAGAGAGAGAGAGACTTGCATAATTTTGGAATCTGACAGAGGCTGATATAGTAGCAAATATAAAAATATGCAAAATTCAGTGTTTTGGAAATATCTGAATATGTCATCATTTATCCTGAAATAGCCTATTTTAAATTTTGGTCTGCTTATTAAAGGTTAGGGGCTTTGGCTGACAGTTTCCTTTTCTTAGTTTTCTTTAAATTAATGATCAGTTAAGTCAATAATTCTTATTTGTTTTGTTAAAAATGGTTTTAGTGTAATTTTGAAAGGCAGAGTTACAGAGACAGAAGTGGAGACGGACACAGAAAACACCTTCAGACTATAGGTGCGCAGTTCAGATGGCCTTAATAGACAAGGCTGGGCCAGACCCGACCCAGGAGCAGCAGCTATATCTGGGCATCCCACTTGTGAGCAGGGGCCCAAGTAGTTGGGTAGAAGTGAGAAAGCAAATCTGTCAATCTTTTAAAAAGTTGTATTATTCAACTGAAAATCTTGTAGTCTTACTATAATGAGTAAATACCAAGTGATTTTTACCGTCAATAAGTACCTTATCATTCATTCTTGCAGTCATGAAACTGAAGTTGTAAAACTATGTTCTCTCAGTAAATAATATCTTTCTCACATTCTTTTACCCGTTTATCCCCTCAAAACCCCACACTTTTTAAACAAAGAGTAGAATTGAGTATGAAATCATTATAAATGAGAAGTTTGGCAAATAAAAAAAAATCACATGAGGCATGACCTTCCCCAAACTTCTGAACGATAAGGAGATCACTTACTTTATACAAGGGTTTCAGCTTGCCTTTTGTCTTTGTAAAGACAAGCCATGCTCACAATTGGCCAGTGTTTCCTTATAGCATCAGTCCTACTCTGACAACAACTTGTGATTCTGTCCCTGGCCGGAGTAAGTCTGTGTGATACAGTCTGCTTCCATGTCTTGCTGTAAGTGATGTGTGTGATGACCCAGCTCTCTCAGGTTCCTCAGACGGGAAACAGTGCAGTGAACTCTGGGACACACAGTTTATATACAGAGCAGTTTTCTATTTGTTCTCATGTTCATCATTTTCTTTGAATCTTCACTGTTTGCTTCTCTCTTTGTTATTCCTTATTTGTTAATGATAAGAAAAATTATATTTCATATGCTTTAGCAAGGAGACACATCATATTCTTCCTCTAATTTCACTTGCCTTTCCACCCTTATCATAAAAATAGTGGAATGAACACTCAATCTTTTTTAGAATCGAATGTAATCCACTTCTAGAATAAAAAAAGAAGCACGTTGCCAAAATAGGCCAGAGTTCACACTAACAGAACTCTTCGTTGTTGGGGGAACAGGCAGAGAGTTAATGATGAGAATATGAGATGTTTAGAGCATTACAACTTATTTTCTTTGGAATTACTTAATGTGCATTTATGATTCATAAGACTGAAGCATTCAAGTATAGTTTTTTGTAAGCCATGTTTTGTAAACATACCTTAACATTTCCAGGTAACTAAAATATTTTAAAATTTACATTCAAATAAAATTGATACTGAAGTCTTTCCTGCTTTAACCATATTTAATATTCAACAACAACATGTTATACTGACTACTGTATTGGACATTGCATATGTCAATATTTATATTAGACAAAGCGTACTTTTCATAAGAAATCAGAGTCCTCAGTGTTAGATAAATTGAATCACGGCAGGATGCACAATCCAGTCATCACATTTAATGGTTTTCCTTATAATTATTATTACTTATAATTCAAATAATTGCAAAAATTGACCTCCTAGATTATCTATTATATATGATAATTGTCATCCTACTTTACATAGATTACACAACTTACATGATTATTGCTTTGTTATTTTTCCCATTCTGCATTTCAAATTTAATTCCCATCCATAGAATATTTTTAGTGGCTTGTTTCTATTTAAATATTAGCTGTAAGGGAAATGGATTAAAGAGATGGTTTAGCAAACAAATCTTTTGATTTAACTTCTATAGTAATATTTCACACTTGCTATTCTCACTTTTGGAATGTGTTTACTACAAATGATTAAAAACTATTTTGTCTGAAATTGTAAATTTAACTTCAAGTAACAAGTGCATGCTGGCAAATAAATGGACTGCTGGAAATCACAGCAGTCTGTTTAGATTTCACAAATTAAATTAAGAAGCACTGTTACAGTAACATAGCAAAGAAAACAACCACTGGCTACCCACATTACAAAAGAAAAAATCAATTGTGATTCGATATTTCTACTTTCTCAATCAGTTTGAAATTAACAAAAGTGCCTCCTTTACAGGAAGTCTGTTGACATGTTTTTTTTTCTGATTTTCTGTGAATATTAAGCATTGGTTGCTGAATTGTGAGGATATTACAATCAGAATCAGTTGAAGGACAAACATATTTGTTTACAGGGACATCACAATAATTACAAGAATTTTTAATAATGAACATTATACTTTTTGCTTTATTAAAATAAGGAAAATATATTTCATGTATTTCGTAAGTACAATACTAAGAAGACAACTATAGCTTTGTAAATGAATACTAACAAATTTTTTAGCTTGTGTAACTACCTTCAGTTTAAGTAGAATTAAAGGATGAATTCAATTTCCATGAATGTAGTATGTTTTGGTAAAGATTTTCATAAGAAGTTCTGATATACATCTGACTTTAACCTAGGAAAGAGTACAGTATTGTCAGTCAGAGGGCTTTGTTCAATGAACCTTTACCTGAAAACAACTTAAAAGTTAATTATGAAATTAATAAAATTAACTTGAGATAAATTTGAGAATTTAAGAAGTTATAATCCCATTTGAACTTTTCTGAAAGTACTCCTATACTACATCTAAATGAATCAATAATATATTTATTTATGCTTATATTAACTCATTTGTGCTCAAGCGGGATGCAATTTCCTATAGACTAGAATATTGGCTGGTGTGTGCTTAACACTCCTTGTTAAATAATAATATTTATGCAAATAATAATACTGATTTGAACATGGAGTTTCTTATCTGTCTCTCTTTCTATAATAATTTCAAAGTAAGATATTGATTACATCTATCATCTTGTAAATGCATATCTTGATAAAAAAATCTTGTCTAAATGGAATAGAAATTTTGATTAGCAGATAAGAGTCTGTTCTACTTCAAAGTGCTTGGATTCAGTTCTGACTTAAATGGGAGATAGATTAAATGGCTCATAATTGAATTCCTCCAACGCGCTCGACAAATTGTAATTTCTTTTCCTTTAATAAAATATTTATTTTTATTACAAAGTCAGATATATAGAAAGAAGATAATGAAGAGAAAGATCTTCCATGTGCTGCTTCATTCCCCAAATGGTCAAAAGGGCTCAAGTTGAGCCGATCTTAAGCCAGGAACCAGGAGCTTCTTCCCTGTCTCTCATGTAGGTGCAGGGTTTCAAGGCTTTGGGTCTTCTTCAATTGCTTTCCCAGGCCACAGACAGGGAGCTGAATGGGAACTGGAACCAGTGCCCAAGGCAAAGATTTTATCTACTAGGCTACCATGCCAGGCCCTATTTTTCTGTCTTTTATTATTATTTTATGATGCAGTTCCACTGTCTCTTGGATTTCCCCTTCCCCTTCACGTGTCCCCTCCCCACTCCCCTTCTTCTAATTTTCCCTCTTATTACAGCCATAAGTCTATCATTACACCATTAAAGTGTTTTCTGACGTTGTAGGCACAGATAATGTTGGAGCGTCCAGCATCCTACTGTCTGGATTATTCAATAGTTTCACTGGGAGCCCATCTTTGATCTGGATGCAGAACTGCATACTGCACTAGGTCTCCACATCTGGACAAGTAGGTCTCGGCTACATTTCTAATTATACACCTCCTTAAACACAGAAACAGAAAACGCAATCCAAAATGGAGAAAAAGAGAAAGTTTACATCAATGTAAAGTTAAATAACATGCTATAGAATTACCAGTGTGTTACTAAAGTAATGTAAAAGAAAATCAAAAAACTTCCTATAGAAGCTGATGCAACTGCATGACCCATGTGGTGCTGAGGAAATGAAAATAAAAAAAAAAGAATACCAATGCCCATGAGATGTAGCAAAAACAGAGTTCCAAGGGACATTTACAACATCTGGTGTTCACAATCAGAATGGCTCATATGAATTTGAGGCAAGTGTAATTTGTTTCTGATAGTCACTTTCCCTTCTCCAGTCAACTTATGTGAGATACATCATTCAGTATTTGTAAAAGATGACAAAGCCATAGTATGAACGCCAATGTGGCAGAGTACAGACATAGTTTAGTTAATTCTCTCTTACTTAAGTACCAAGGGGAAAATATCACAACAGAAGAGTCATAAAATGTATTTTTAAACTCATTTTGAATTTTATGGACATGTTACTTTGAAAGATTTATTTCATATAGCAGTTACAATCTGTCATTCTTACTGTTAAAACTGCCCAGCAAAAATTCAATGTGGTATTTTAAACCTCCTACAGTAAGAAATTATGTACTTGTCATTTGTACTGTGAAGAAACTTTATTTCCTCAAACCAAATGTGATTTGCTGTTTTAATGTTTTGGTTTCTATTTCTGTCAGGTGAAAACTGCATAGACATTGATGAATGTACTTCCAGGTCCTGTAAAATTAAAGTGAGGGATTTCCCTGTAGTTCCCTACAAGGTAAATAATCAGATGTTTATATAGTTTAGGCTCTATCAAGTACTTTCTTTCTCTTTTTTTTTTTTCAATTCACTGGAGGTTAGAGCAGGTACATTAACAATTCTTTTTAGAAATTGAAGAATTTAGCACCTGACACAAAGGCTCGATGGTGAAGACCTCCGCTTGAAGCACCAGGATTCCACACTGGTACCAGATCATGTCCCAGCTGCACTATTTCCCATTCAGCTCCTTACTTCTAGCCTGGGAGACCTGGACATAGCTTCCAGCTACTGCTTTCAGATTGACTCAACTGTAGCTGCTGTGACCATTCGGGGAGTGAACAAGTGGGTAGAAAATCTTTTTCTCTGTCTCTCATTTGCTTTGGAAATATGACCTGTCTTTCCAATAAAAATAAATAAATCTAAAAAAACTAAATGCAGTTTAAAAAAATACATATTTTAGTTTGCATGTATGATTTTTTTACATGTACATGCCATAGATACAGCAAATAGTTTTTTTATTTAGATTTTGCCATGCCAATCTTTTGAACTAAAAGATTGACACATAGTATAAGGTAGTATACTGTAAACTCATAATATTGTCATGCCAAGTCCATCCTAAATTTCAGTTGTTCTAAATATTCTCATATTATTCACAAGTTTGCACCTCTATTTAATCCTACAGAATTTTTCATACATATGTCTGTTAAGAAATACCCATAAATTATCAAATATGTTTATTGCTTTGAGTTATTTAAAAAGTAAATAAGAATATAAGTAGAAAAATCTTACATATGTATATAGTATTATTATTCCCTAAACAATCTTTATTGCTTTTAAATATTAACATTTTTAATAGTAAAATCATTTAATACACATCAATTCACATAGGCAGAATGTTGTCAAATTATAAAATCATTTAAATGTTAAATACAATGTTGATTAGCCACTTAGTTTTCATTGCATGTACCCAAACTGCGAGTAGGCTATAAACATAGTCTAAAAATTTCAGGAACCTTCAAAATAGTGATTGGCAATGCATGTTTTCTTCAGTCCTCCTAAAAACAAACCTAACAAGAAGACTCTGTGTTAAGCCACAACATAACGTAAAAATCAACCAATTTTCAGGGTCTATTTCATTCAGGAACACACACTTTCCTGATGGAATCACAGTGTATGATTGCTCTGTAGCAGTACGGAAGTGAGCAGCAAATGGCAGCACGATATTAATACCCAAATGTGGCAAATGAACTCATACTAACAAATGAGCACACCCAAAACAAACTGGTTTGTGAGACAAAATAACTATTTCATAAATGTTCCAACAACAAAGTTTCTAGAACTAAAAAGATCAAGAAATGCAGGAAATTACAATGAAGATAGGTAACAAAAAGAAGAAAGGCTCTAATCCAACTTTGTCTTCGCAGGAACAGACAGCTTCTCAACATTTCTCATTTAGATTAGAATTTATGCATGAATAGAAATTGGCTAGAGAGCTAGTAAAATATTTATTACCAATGAACAACATGAGAAAGTGCTGGAAAACAAGAATAATAGTGTAGGAGGTCAAGCAAAAATTATTGTTTTGATCAGAGACGAACAGTGAGTTCATGTGTGTGTATGTTAGGTGACTGTTAAATGTGGGTGAAAGGGGATTTATTAGTCAGTTTTTTTGTTGCATTACATAAAATTTCTGGAAGAATTTTCTTAGAAAGGAAAACGTTTATTAATTCTTGCAGGGTTTTAGTTGCTATTTCAGCTTACAGTTCAAAATCAGATGATCACATTTATCTGGGGTGTGGAGGAGGCTGATGATGCCAGAGTGGGCAGGAATGATCACATGCTCTTTCAGGAATCAAAGTGAGATGCAGGAATAGACTTGGTTTCCATTATCCATGCTGTCTTTGGAACTACAATCTTATTTTTCCCATTAACTTATCAAAAAGTTATAAGGAATACATATTACATGTATTTTACAATAGAGATTCAGGGGCACTGAAGCAAAGGCTTCCCACTTCCATGCCTTCAAGGAAACTACCTTGTGAAAAAAGTTATCCAAAGACCTCCCAGCAGGCCCACCTCTCAGATGACACAATTAGCCTGAGTCCGTACAGGTACAGTTAGTCATTCTGCTCCCAAGGACTGAAACATCTTAATTAAGTTTGAACTGTGAAGTTCAATTTAAGTTATAGCTTGGAGATTAGTAATGTACATGACATTTACCCGCAATTTCCTTGCTGTATAAACATGGGCTAAAAAGCCGACAATAATATACCCCAGTAACCATCCCATTTCTATACATTTTGTGAGTTCTGTTTGCTGCCAAAATCAGAGAAACCAAAATTTTGTCTTATTGAGACTGGCTGAGTTTGCCTAGCATAATGCTTTCCATTTTCACCCATTTTGTTTCAAAAGATAGGATCTCATTCATTTTTATGATTGAATTGTATTCCATAGTGTATATATACAATATTTTCATTACTAAATGAGATTTTGGGGCATCTAGGTTAATTTCATATCTTAAGAACTGTGAATTGAACTGCCATAATCGTAAGAGTGCAAATGTCACAGAAAAAAAGAAAACTAACAATGTGGGCATGGAAATTAGTGCTATCATCAACTGCCAGCAAGCTTAACAATACAGTGATCTTTACATGGCAAGAAAATCGTGTGAAGTAAGCTTATTTAACTTTACTTTCACATCCATCATTCCCTAATGTATGATACAACCAAGAGCTACTATTTAAAAATTCATTTTTACAGAAGCTGTGATTAGGTTACCAGCCATTGCTATGCTGTGTCTGCAACATTAGGTAACAGAAAGGCATGAAACATTTGAAAATCAAATTTTAAAAATTGCATGGTGGGTTTAAGAATGGAGAATATTCTTTCCACCATTATGTTGTAATTTGTATCATCATATCTGTGTGTGGATGATTTTATCCCATGATGGATATTGCCTGACATGAACATGAGCTCATGCTGGTGTTCTTCAGAAACCCCTTTTGTTCCTTTTTTTAAAATTTTATTCACTATTATTGGAAAGGCAGTTTTACAGAGAGAAGGGGAGATAGAGAAAGATCCTTTTTCTACTGGTTTACTCCCCAAGTGGCTGCAAAGGCCAAAGCTGAGCTGATTCAAAGCCAGGAGCTTCTTCCGGGTCTCCCATCTGAGAACAGGGTCCCAAGACTCTGGGCCATCCTTTACTGCTTTCCCAGGCTGCAAGCAGGGAGCTGAGAGGGAAGTGAAACAGCCAAGACATGAACCTGTTCCCATATGAGATCCCAGTGCATGCAAGCCACACCAGCCCCCTATTTTTCAATTCCGCAATAATTCTTCATATGAAAATTTCCATGTGTAAGTTAGTAATGCATTTTTTGTCTCCAGTCTAAGCACCTAGCAAACCTTTCTGTTTTCTGGTTGGAACATGCATTCTTTTTCACTCATTTCTTTCTTTTTTTTTTTTCTTAATGTTTATATAGTCAGTAATTTTTTACTTACTTACTGAAAGATGGAATTTATTGAAAGAAGATAGGGAAAAAGGAGAGCGAAGGAAGGAGGGAAGGAGAGAGAGATCTTCTATCCTTTGGTTCCCTCCCCGAATGACAACAATGGTCAGTCTCAGTGGCTTCTGACCATCAGGTCCCCACAACCACTAAGGGGATGAAGTGATGGAGGTGTTCCACAGCACCAACCCCCAGAGACAATGTAATTGAACATGTCTATTTATTGTCAAGTACCCACAAGCTTAAATAGACTAATAAAGGGAAAGGCAGAAGGGTGTCTCCTAATAGTCCTCCAACCCAACAATGACACTGTAATTGGTTAGAAGACATGGCTATCTCTCTGGACCCTCTAATCACATAGCAGATCATGTACACCACACATGCTTGGCAGGTATGCCGTAGGTCAAGTTCACCACCTATGGCTGTGAGTCAGCTTTAGCTTCAGGTTAGACACAGCACATGTGGCTGGCAGATGACGTGGGACCACACTGACTTCTCAGAGTTGCTCATCAAGGAAGTCCCAGAACAGCTCTCCCAAAGACAGAGAAGAAAGCCTGGAGTGCATCTATCCCACCACTCTTGCCTGTAAGGATAGTGATTAGGTTAAGTTCAAGTCTCTGTGAGCCAAGACCATTGTCGGGGGCTCCCCCAGAACACAATGTGCCATTTCCTTATGACTTCCCATACAGGCCAAGCAGGCAGAGATCCAGGGGAAAACTCCCACAGTCAGGATTGGCCCAAGGCAAATCCAGGAGACAGGAACTTCATCTGGAGCTCTAACACAGATAGCAGCAAACCAGGGACTTGAAATATTGTCCCATGCCACTACGAGGGAGCTGGAATTGAGGAGAACCAACACTAATCTGTTGTGTGGGATCACAGGTGGAAGTTCCAAGACTAACCCAAAACATCTGCTTCTTTTTCAAGCATTCCAAAGTAGCCATTATGATTTATCCTTTCCAAACCAGAGAGCTAATAATTGAGGGTATTTTTTCCTTTTATCAAATGTATGATGTGACTAGTATCTTCTGATTTAATCTCTGTCCTAGACTATAGCTTTTAAGAACTGGAGTTCTATAATCATTTAGCTCTATGTACATGTTCAGAAGGAATATAAGTATACGTGTATTTTAATCCAGATTTTAAAAAATGGTTTGATGGGAAACTGGAGTTTGTCAATTGCGTTCTGTACATATGTATCCTTTTTCTCCTCTTCATTATACTTAATATCCTCTGTCTTATTGTCTGGTTTTCTTCCTTTCTTCACTCTAACCAAATGCACACAAAGCATTAAGATTGGTGTAATGGAAGTAGATTTCTTGATTCTTTGAAATATATTACCATTTACCTCCTAACAAAATCATTTTCATAAACTGTTTTAAAGAACAATTAGAAGATCATGAATTTTCTGTATTCAATCCTATCTGGTATAAAAATCCATCATGCTGAATATGAGATCACATTGAAATGACTAATCCCCTTTGATATTTCATAATTAACCAAATATTTCATAGCCTGTATCCCAATTAATGCATGTAAGATATCTCATTAGCATCCTCACAGAGCATTGTGTAACTATTTGTGAATGAATAATGTGTTCACTGCAGTGAGATGAGTGTATGATTAGCAAGTGTCTACTAAGAAAGAAAATGATTTGAGAGCATAAAATCTAACCAATTTAGCTAGCTTCCCTGATGAATTCAGACTTGAATCAATTTGCACTTAGTCTTTTGAATGTTTTGTAATTTTGACTAAAAACTGAAGCAAGCTTATTTCTGTAAATCTAGCTTCTCCTTTTGAAGTGCTCTCTGATATAAAGTCTACTGTAGCATGAAATAGGTCTGTTGTACTTTTCCTTTCACGTCCGATAACATGCCTAATAAACTCCTGCTTCATTATATGAGAAAAAAAGGCATTCATTTCTTAGGCTGAGTAGTATAGGAAAATAGGTTTCCATATTGTTATTCTACATGATAGACTATTAGCAAATCTGCAAATATATAATTACTAAGAGTGATATTATTATTACCAGTTGCTCATCCTGGTAATGGGTTCAAAATTGCTAAAATTGTAAGTAGAGCTAATTTCTAACATTTATGTGACTCAACATTAAAAAAAACTTGACAAATTTTACCAATTCCATCTTATCAACTGTAGTAATATATTCTTATTTGGATACTGATAAATAGTAGCAATTAATAAATGGATTCCTTTTATTGGACATAATTATAAGGCTTTTGTATGGAATCAGGGATAAATAAATTTGGTCAAACACAAACTCAGATATTTCCTGCCTTGTTTCTTTACAGAATCAAAATGGACTAGCCACAAGCCTCTTTCCCTCCTTATGCTGGAGCCTTTACTTCAGAAACTTGTGTAGTTCTCTGCCATCATGAAGTTTCAGTCCTTTAAAATCCTCTTATCATACCACCAGTGTTATCTTTCTCCTGGAGTTTAGGACTATCCCTTTGAGATCTAATCATCAAGGAAGCTCTTACCCTGTCTCCTAGTCTCTGGAACACTCGAGATCTATCTTTGGAAGTTGTTTTGATAGAAATTATACATGCTGTCTTGAAGATTGGGAAAGTTAACTTTTCTTTTTGGTAGAGCCAAGTAGGAAACACATGTGGCTTATATATGTTCCCTCACTACAATTATTAAAAAATATTTTTAGGCTAAGTTCTAATCTCCCTTATTTGTAGTCTCCTGGATAAAATATTGCATGCCTCTTTGATTTTGATTTTGGTTATATATGTATATATATATATACACCATGATAATATGCTATATATTATTATTTATTATCATATGTGTTTTATAATGTCATAATAGATAACATACACTTAATATGTTATACATGTGAAACATATTTTCAAAGTAGTCCCCCAAACCCAAGCTTATCACATTGTCTAGAGTTGTCTTTTTTATTTCTTTAAAAAAGATTTATTTCTTTTAATTGCAAAGGCAGATCACAATTACAAAGATGAGAAACAAAAAACATCTTCCATTGGCTGGTGCACTCCCTAAATGGCCACAAGGGTCAAAGCTAGACTGACCCAAAGCTAGGAGCTTCTTTGGGGCCCCTCACATAGGTGCAAGGTCCTAAGACTCGAACCACCATCAGCTGCCTTCTCAGGCCATAAGCAGGGAGCTAGATGAGAAATCGGACAGCCAGTACATGAGCCAGTATTCATATGGAAACCCGGGACTTACAAAGTGAGGCTTTAGCCATTGAGCCATCATGTGGCTTAGAGTTATGTATACTTAGTTGCTAAAGCATATATATATATATATATTTTAAATTTTATATGAAAATAACAAACCAACTCTTCTAATGCTGTGTAGTTAGTACAGTACAAAATTACCCCAGTCAATATTTAGCAATCAGACTAGGGGTATGAATCTTGCAAGTAATAATGGAGAGAAACAATAAGAAAACAGAAAACAAGGCTTTGGAGAGCTAAGTGGATAGGTGGGGCATGTGAGAGTGGATTAGCCAGTGTAAAGCCAGCGTAGAGCCCAGTCCCTCTTGGCCTGAAGATGAGGACAGGGAAAAGGGAAAGTAAAGAGAAAGTTTGGGTAGGAATGGTAAAGGAAGCAGTTCAAAGAGTACCCAGCGGGAAGAGTACCCAGCATGAAGAGTACTCAGTGGGTACCCAGTGGGAAGAGTACCCAGCGTGAAGAGTACCCAGCGTGAAGAGTACCCAGCGTGAAGAGTTGAGAGAAGTGTCTGGGAAGAGACAAAGAATGCCCTGTAGATATGGGGCTTTACTTTTGCTACTTTAAATTACATCTTTATAAAAGACATTTTAAAAATAGGATGCATATTTTAAACCACAAACACACATAACTGGCTAATGCATAGCATATTTCAGCATTTTAAAAAAAAGTCATCTTGTGTATTTTTTTAAAATATTTATTTTTTTCTATTCCAAAGTCAGATATACAGAGAGGATGAGAGACAGAGAGGAAGATCTTCCATCCGAGGATTCACTCCCCAAGTGAGCGCAATAGCCAGTGCTGTGCCGATCTTATGCTAGGAGCCAGGAACCTTCTCCAGGTCTCCCACACAGGTGCAGGGTCCCAAGGATTTGGGCTGTCGTTGACTGCTTTCCCAGGCCACAAGCAGGGACTGGATGGGAAGTGGAGCAGGCAGGATTAGAACCAGCGCCCATATGGGATCCTGGCGTGTTCAAGGCAAGGACTTTAGCCGCTAGGCCACGGCACCATCCCATCTTATGTATTTTTTGTGTGATACACAACTTTGATGCCTCTGTGAATGCAGCAGTTCCTCTAAGACTCCCAAGACTGCCACCGCTCCGTGTATGAGCAACATCTGCATGTGCTTTAGGTGTCCTGTAAGCTAAGTATACTAAAGTAGCCAAATGTACTGAATCCTTATGTAATATTTTATATTGTTTTAATTTGCTATGCATGAGAAAAGATCATATTGAGGAAAATATATTAAATTGCTTTGTGACACTTGTGTTATGGGCAAAGATGTCTAGAAAAACAGATTACCACATCTGTTCTAAGGAGATGCTATAATCACATTTCTTAAGAGTCATGTTGAGTGTTTCATGTGCTATTATATGATAAACATTGCAATCACTGTCATTAGTCAGTTTTTATTCTGGGATTGCCTAGTACATATATTAAGAATGAACTGTTAGCCCAACTAAACTGATAAGACTTTAGGATTTGACATTTTTAGCCATCTTCTTCTTATTAGAGATTCAGATTTTTTTTTCTTCCTTTAGCTTCAATTTGGAGTCTGTTTTTTGTGAAGACACATTACATTTGTTCCCAAATCTTCTTTATTGTAAGTCCTGACTGATATACACAAATAGGTGTGTAAAAAGGTGAAAGGAATAGCGATTTGTTGTGATAGCAGGAATTCTCCAGGAATTGTTCACTTTCAAGGCAAATTATTTGGTATGATCCTCAATAAATGTCCTTCCAGTTGAGATTTTACATTTCATTAGCATGAAGAATCATAATAGGCAACATGTTGACAACAAGATGAAAACAGAGCAGGATAAGCAGAAAATACATGCCATTTAATAGCAAAAGAAATTACCTTTTGGACAAAGGGAATGTGAAATACATGAGGTGTTTCCATGAAAGACACATACTAGAATGCAGGATAAAGGAAAAGAAATACCGTAGCACTGTTCTTAGACTTGAAATGGCATTTCTCATGTATCAGTTGAGAGGAGTAGAAAGACGTATAAAATCTATCAATCTAAATACCATGTCTCTAAAATGGAGATAAAGATAGGACCTACAGATGCAGAGAGAGAAAATGCTGTGTAATTGTGACTCAGTGAGATTGATCTGGAGTTACGTAAACCACTTATTGAAATGGATATTTTTAGGGAAACAGTTTAAGTTTTCTTGTGAAAACTGCTTAGATTTAAAATAATAGCAAATGAGATACACAACATAGATAAAATCAATAGCAAAGTGACAAGTAGAAAATAAGCCAGAATTTTAAATAATACAATACTAAATAACATATATAACTAAACTATTATATATATATGTGTGAGTGTGTATTCATGTATATAATATATATATAGATAGATATATTAAGCAAGGTCTCACAAGAGATATTAGAAAATGTCTTGAGTGGGATGAAAATGAATGCAATATGTCAAAATGTATTCAAAGACATGCTTAGATATTTCATAGCTTTCTTTTTATTCTTGTCCAATATGATCCTTCTGCTTTATTTAAGACTATTTACCTAAAAATTGTACCATACAGACTCCTTTATGTAGAATAGATTATAATCTATAATGTACCCAACCTATGTTTATAATATTTAAGTCAGAATTATTTTTAAATATATATATCTGTATAAAGCTCTACGGCCTTTGAACAATCTACCATATTATACCTGAAAACTATGCTCTTGCTATTTAGATTATTCTGAAACTAATCATGTATTTAATTTTTCAATTTGTTATATGGAATTTAGCTTTTTATTTATGTTCTTTTATATCATTTTTATTGAAAATGTTTTGCTTTGGTTATGTATAACATTTTCCCCAAATTTCATAAATTAATATATGCTTTATGAAATATATATTTATAAATGTGCCATTGGATAGAAAATAATCTTTGAATTATAGTGTCTTTTATCTTGCACAAGTAATTTGAAATCTGTTCAATTATATGTAGAATTATTTATTTTAACTTTTTGTATCTCCTTATTTTAAAAAGTGCCTTCTTCCAGTTACTTAATGGAATGTAACATTACCTGCCAAAATTGAAATATTTGTTTAAATTTAATAGGTTATGGTTTTCATATCTACTAAGTGGTAATAATAACATACTTAGTGAATTTCATGGGAATCAAGTTAAATATTTAAATACATTTAAATACCACATTTTACTAATGTGATCATGCATACCATGGTGAATTTTTCAGTTATTATGTATATCAGCATTCATTTATAACATCAGCATTATCAAGCTTTATTTTTGAGCTCCTTATTTTAAATATTTAAGACATTGTAAATAATACATATTTATAGTATATTATATAGTATTTTATTATAGTTATATACCACAATGTAAAATTGGGATAAGTATATTTATTACTTTAAGTATAAATTTGTTTACAGTAAATATATCCCCAAATACAGCTTTTAGTTTGTATAATGAAATATATAGTAAATTAACATTATTTATCTTTTTCTGCTAGGACCTCTAATCTTACTCCTATCTAGCCAAAACCCTTTTTAAAATGTGTTTACTTATTTTTAATAAAGAGCTCCTAACTTCTTTTTTATACCTCAGTTGTCCTCAAAAGCTGGGCCTGAGTCAGGCCCGGAGCTGGTGACCCAGAACTCAGTCATCATTTGCCACATTGCTTCGGGATCTCAATCACTTGAGCCATGGTTGCGTTAGTAGGAGCCTATGGTCAGATACAAGAACTTAGTATTGAACCCAGGGACTCTATTATTGAGTGTAGGTGTCTTAAATTTTGGATAAAGTAACCACCCTTCTCTACACAACTTATAAAGATAAATAACGAATGATCAAAGCAATCCAAGCAACTGAAATGACACTTCATTTTTGACATAACAAAATACTCGCTGGGCTCAGATTATGATTCCTTATACCGTTCTCAAATAAAAGGTAGCAGGTCTCTTAGATTTCTGTGTATTCTTAGATTAAGGCATAAATAGCACAGATGGATATAGGCAATCTTTTACAGCTAGCAAGGTAGTATGAAAATATGAAATAATTACAGTTTATTAAAGGAATTTGGGAATGAACTGAAAGAGCTGTCACTGATCCAAGCTGGAGTAAAACGAACAAACAAAAATGGTGGAGAATTATATTCAAAATTTAAATAAATGCACATGAATCCATATTGATAAAATAAATGAATACATAAAAGAATATGTATTTTAGGTGAAAAATAGTTTAGGTATATAAGTTTTACATAAGGAAATGAATATAACTGCCCAGTGCCTTCCAAAGAGCTTATGGCAGAAATAGGGGGTATAGAGAAAGAGTAATATTTTGACAATCAAGTCTGACAATAATCCAGGTTAAAATCAACAATGTTTGTCAAGGTCTTGATATGAAGCAATGAGAATGGAACATATTCTTAGTGCTCTTTCTTGTCAAAACACCTAATCCCAGAATAACCATTGTGCAAACGTCAGACATGTTCCAAATAAGAGACAGTCCAAAAGTATCCAAAAATTTCTAAAACTGTCATAATCATAAAAAATGAAAACCTGAGATGTTCAAGGTCCAGAGGTATTTTAGGAAACGTGATTAGTCAGCATAATGTGTATCTTGGGTGGAATCCCGGAACAGACCAAAGAACATCAACTATGGAGAATCAAATAAAACTTGGATTTCAGATAAAAATAATATATAAATTTTGGTTCACTTAGAAATTTTCCACAGTAACATAATCAGTTTAAAATAGAGAAAGCTAGTTGTAAAATAGACAAGACATTTTACTGGAAGTCTTCTATATATCTAAAGCTGTTAGAAATTCAAAATATTAAATTGTTGCAAATAAATAATTTTCAGTCTAAATAATTTACATTAAAAAAACAGAATGTGTGAAATAGAAATTGTATGTGAGCTAGCCATCGCTGTATTGTTATTCACATACCAAATATTTTAACCTGCTAATTATAAAAAGTAAATTTATTTCATTTTTTAATTGAGCCTTGTGTTCATACTGCATGTTAAAATATTCAGTAAAATTTCACAAACATAAACTAAGTTACTTAGGGTTCAATTTTCAAATATTTTGTCATATTTTGTAGGCTGCCTCTTCACTTTATTGATGGTTTCTTTTACAGTACAGAAGCTTCTTAGTTTGATGTAATTTCATTTTATTTAATTTCTCTGCTTCTGGAACCTTTCCCAAGAAGTCTTTGTCTACTTCTATATCCTGAGGAATTTCCCTGATATGTCCATCAAGTAATTTGATTGTATCAGGTTGTAGATTTAGATCCTTGAATCGTTTGGAGTTAACCTTTGTATAGATAGGGGACGTGTTTCACACTTCTGCATGTGTAGATCCAGTTTGTTGAAAAGACTGTCCTTTCTTCCTGTATTGACTGTTCGTTTGTCAAAATTTGATTGAGGATCTGTGAGTTCATTGTTGGGATTTTAATACATTTCCAATAATCTTCATGATTTTTTGTCCCAGAACAAATGCTGTTTTGACTATAATATATCTTAAATTTCGCTATTTTGAAATCTGTCTGTAAGAGTGCCAAAATAATTTGTACAGCACATGTAACTCCTGAATTATACATTAAGTTTGATGAGCAAAAAATTGATTGGTAATTTTGTGCTTTTGTTTCTTTGGAGTTGAGTACATCTGGATTAGTTCACTGTAACCCGTACAAGACAATCTGTGGGCTTCCCTGTACCTCTGAAAAGCAACACCAGATTCACTTGTTTGTGTATTGTAAATGGCTTCCAAATCCACAGATATATATCATCTTAGCTTACAAAACAGAAATTCAATATCCAATTCTTTGAAGAAAATATTTGCCATCTCTTCTGTAGAAAATATTGTGATAATATCCAGGATTTTTAAGAAGCTGGTACAGTCAATGTTTCAACCATTGGATATTTTTTGACGCTAGTACATAATATTTTGTTTAAATTATGTCTATCCTGTTCATTCTCATAAGAAATAACAGACTCTCTCACTATGTTTGAAGAAGGAATTTTCCATTTAGAACAAAATTTGTGTCAGAAAGATAGACCATCAATTTATGAGCTTACAAATTTATGGATCTGTTTGAAATTAAAATATGTATTAGCCACTATGTAGCAAATATGTGTACTTGTGAGACACAAAGCATTGTTTGTTTGTTTTCAGGATTCATTCTGCACCAAACATTTTACCATTTATAGAGAACATGTTCCACTATTAGTTACAGCGTATCAAGGCATATGCTAGAAAGATGAAATTTAACCAAAATGTTGACTCTATAGAGATCATGTTCTGTTATTAGCTACAACTTGGAGAATGAAATCTAACTGAAGATTTAACTGTGATGTAAAGCCCAATTATGGGTGAAGTAAAAATAATTAGATTGTATAACTACTTTGGTAGAGCTGAATAATTCAGTGTTTTCGTGTGTGTGTATGTGTGTTTAGTTCCAGCATTATAATTACATATCATGCACAAATAGCATAGGTATGACACTTTATGTTATTAATGTATTATATATTTTTAAAACTGTATAAAGTATTTCTTCTTTTGGAAAATAAAAGATCAAGTGAATACACAAAATAAGTCCTGAAGATAACTTTTTCTATGAAGCTTTCTTCCACCTGAGTTAGTGGGAATTTTTGTTTATTCTCAATTCCTTTCTAAATTATAGTCTTTAGGACTGAAGCTAGAAAGTAAATTTCAAACATGATTTTATTTTCATATGTTCAGGTTATTATTATTTTTGTTTTCTATTGTTCATGGACAGCAACAGTTTGTACAAAATTAATATTAATCTTTGAAAAACAAACTAACTCATCTTTCCAATTCTATGTTCCTCATATTTGTAGAGAAATATTCACATCCACACATGGCTTCTTAGTGTCCCTGATAATATGATTTGCCTAACCTCAAGATTTTCATTGCAGTAAAATAAAATATGAACATCCATGCTCTACATTCTATAGCAGTCATTCCTGGTGAACATAGGAGCTTTATTATTTTTTTTTAACATTGGATCTTTAACCCATTGTCAATCTCTGTTTATGGAGGCATGCTTAGTAAATTCATATGTCAAACACATCTAAAAAATCATAGTAATTTAACTTGCCAATTAAAATGTATTCTCTATATATATTTATGTTTTCATGTATGGAATAATTAGAAATAAATAATGCTTTAAATTATAGTTTTTTCTACACTAGGATAAATGGAAAATTAGTTACACACATGCAGATGCTTATGCATATTTTGACTTATATCACACTTGGTATTAAGCACAGTTACATTCCAGAAGATGAGGTAGAATTGTACATATCAACATGTCTCCCAAATTCTAGATATTGCTATTTGGTTAAAAATATAATTAATATTAACCAGTTATGCAGCCTTTTTCCATTTGATGATTCTAAATTCTAACATTATTATCTGGAAGTGAAGCAGGTGCTTGGGAAGGAACATGGTAGATTATCAGTGGTAATGAGAATGCTGTTCCTGATAGAAATTAACCAATTCTCTCCTTGTTTTCACAAGTGTTTAAAACATCCAAATATGCTTGACGTTTTGGAAGAATTTCTGATTGGAAAGAGAGTATCACAATTCTCATTGCCTATTACATCAGTAATAGTTTGTACAAAATTAATATTAATCTTTGAAAAATAAAATTAACTGAACTTTCCAATATATGTCTTCATTTTTTTTTAGAATAAAGTTCCTAGAACATTTGTCATTTTGTACCTAATTTGGCTAAGCATAAGGTTTCCAATAACATGGAAATTAGCTAAGCAAGTAATTGCTGCTTAAGAATATAAAGTCTTATTTGGGAAGGATAAATTGAAGATCCATTTTGTAACACGGTAACCACACTCACTGGTAATAAAATGCATACTTTAAAATTATTGAAAATATACTTAAGTGTTCTCACCACACATGCACAAGAAACATATATTTGGTAATGCATATATTAATCAATTTGCTTTACTCGTTCTCAACATGAATATTTACTGAAACATCATCTTTTACGTTTTAAGCATATGATGTTAATTTGTTAGTGTAAAATAAATGCAAATGAATATACTCAAAATTTAAGTGAACATTCATCAGTACTTACACTGTTGGTGGATTCAAAATTTAAAAGATGAGTCATTGCACATTGAATTCCATTAAATGAAAGTGTCTCAGAGATAAAATAACTTTGCATGAATGTTTGCTACAGCACTAGTGTTTGTATTTCTGCTGTCCTAAGAAATAAGGCTTTAGCCTTTTCTTCTAAAATGTTACGGTTGTTATAAACTGTTCCTCAGGAAGTAAGTGCTTGAAATCATGAGATATTTTAATAATATTATGAATGAACATGTAAAGTGGAAATATTCTCTGAGCAGATTTCTTTTCTGCTGAAGATTTAATGACATAAGTCTCTAAATGTGCAGCAATTAAAATAAACTGTTGAAATGGTAATTAGCCATTAAACATGTTTGCAAAAGAAACTAAATGAACAAGAATGAAAATTCAGCAAAATAAAATGCTGAAGTGTGTTGAAAGTCAGAATAATGATGTTGTTCTTTGGATAAGATGCTCTGTTATGGGAACTTGTAATTAAAAAGTACATTTGAGTATATATTTTTAAATATCTGTGAAGTGAAAAGGCAAAGGTTCCGATACTGCAGCAATTACTTTTTCAGTTTTTCAAAACCTTCACAGGCCATATCTTGGTCCTTCTGTGTTGAGTTACAAAGCCATCTACAGATGCCATAACTAAATGCTCTACTCCAGTCACTGTATTATCATATTAAAGTCTTGGATGACAAATATTTTTGCTAGATCATATAATTAATTAAATATGAGGTTTTGAAAATGTCTTTAAGTCATTACAGTTCAAATAAATTTATCTATCTTTAAAATCAATTTAAATTAATTTAACAAATGTGATAATATGAATAATTTGTAGAAGAGCGCAGAAAATAGATGAGGTGTAAAATCTTGAGTTTATATTAAGTTATTAATTCAATTGCAGAAGCAATGATTGTAGTTGTGTAGATGATTTTTAAAAACTTATTATGTACTCATATAAATTAAATAAATTTCAAGTATTTCACTGTACCAATTAGCATAGTGACACAGTGACACCTGCCTCTCTTCTCTCTTCTCCCTCTTCCTGCTTACATTTCACATCTCCCTACCTTTTTCCTACTGCTCTTTTCTAATTTTTGTTTACAATAACAGGTTTTCATTCCACTTTGCTTCAACACATAGCAACACATAGTAGGTTAGAAAACATATGATAATTTTTGGGAGGGACTAGCTTATTTTGCTATGCATAATAGTTTCCAGTTGGATCCATTCCATTGCAAAAGACAAGATTTTTGTCTTTCACTTGTACTATATAATAATCACTGTGTTGAATAAGCACTAGTTTGACTAGGAGCATGATGTCCATATCTTGGTGATTAAATAATTACGTTTGCTTTAACTACTTATATGGTAAGGTCAAAGTAGCAAGCATAGAAAGAAGCTGAGTAGAAAATAAGGGTATTTGTTTCTAGCAGAACTCATTTCATTTCTTTTATTTTTTCCAAGTTAAAACTGTTCAATATAATCGCACTTCATATTAATGCTCAAAAGTAGTTTTCAATTAGACAACCCTTTCACTTTTTTATAGTCACTTAGCACTCCATTTCTTTGGATAATTATGTTTTTGTACATTTTCTATAAAAATAACAGGTCAGGTGAAAAAAATTGTCCCTAACCGTAAGTCTGAGCATATCATGAAGTGTATGTTATACAATTTAATCGCCATTGTACAGCCAGGCCTATCTAGATGACCCAGTAGGTGTAATGATAGAATGACAAGTCTGGAAAATTCAGAGAAATATTTAACCTCAACCTACATTTTATACTGATCACTTTTAATTTGCATTCCAGTAGGTAATAATGTACTCTTGACACTCTAACAATGAATGAAAATTATAATTAAGTTGAAAATTACAGAGAACAACTGATTTGAGATTAGTTCATAATAACCTGAACTCTGCAAGATTGGAAAATGATGACATTGCTATTTTCTAAATTCTTACATTTCTTAATTGCATGGATATTACTTACCCTTATATTTTCATGTTCTCAACTTTTAAGATTTATTTCTTTTGCTTGAAATCACAGTGCTAGAGATGGAAAAAGACAAAAAGTATCTTCCATCTGATAGCTCATTCTTCGAGTCCTTACAACACTGAGATTTGAACACGGCCAAAGTCAGGAGCCTAAAACACCATCCAGGGTGTTTCCCACCAACACGATAGGAATGTAAGTACTTGGGTCATCATCGTTTAGCTCTCAGGTGCATTAATAGGAAACTGGATCAGAAACTCTGTCCCAATCACTCCAGGATGTTGCAGTCATTCAAAAGTGGCTCAGTCTCATGTACTATAATTCCTATCCTGACACGATTGCTTCAAATGTTGAATCCTGTCCAATTTCTACCTGTTCTTGATGCTTATTTGGTATCTTCCATTGATTGTTTTTAGAATGTGTTTTCATATGTTTCGCACTGAAAATTGGCAAACAGAGTAGTCATGATACATTGCTTTATTTTTATGAATTTTAAGCATTTACATGAGAGAGACAGATGGGGAGGAAGAAGAGAAGGAGAGAAAAAGAGAAGAAGAAAAAGAGAGAAAAATTAATATTTTCATTCTGTTGTTTCTGTTCCTAAATTGTCATGGTGGTCAATGTGTGGTAGTGCTGAAGTCAGAAATCAAAAACTCAATCCTGGTCTCCCATCTGAGTAAGAGGGACCCAAGGAGTTAACCCATCAAATACTGCCTTCTCAGGTACATCAACAGTAAGCTGGATTGGAAATAAAGCAGCTGGTATTGAAGCATGATAATGTCAATATTGCAAGTTAAAGCTTAACCCAGGATACCACAGCTACAACATGGTTTTCTGTGTGTGTGTGTCTCTTTCTCTCTCTCTTTCTCCTTATCTCTCTCTCTCTCTCACTAGTCCTTCAATTTTGTTTTATTGTGGTTGGTTGCTTTGTTGAACAAACCTCATAATGTTTTTGTGTTCCCCCCCCCCCACCAACAAACTTATCTCTGCAACTCAAGAGAGTCTGCATGTTTGGGTCCTACACTATTAATTACTAACTAATCTGTAGTATGAAAATTCATGGATGCTTTCAAACAAAAGCTCATAAATGGAAGCAGGTATATGAAAAAAACCTAGACATCATAATCATTACAGAAATGTAAATTAAAAACACAAATGAAAGTCTGGCATGGTACCACTTCAGGTAAAAATTTTGCCTGTCATCCAAAACTACTTTAAAAAGAAGTAAATGATGTAGTGAGGAATATATTTTATTAATTTAATCTCTCCACATAAGTTTAAAAACATATTTTACCCCATTAACTATAAAGTAATGTTTTCTTCATTTAAAGTATGAAAATATAAATAGGGGTTGATGTTGTGATGCATCATATAGTTGCCAATTGTGATGCTAGCAGTTTGTTTGTAATCTCAGGTGTTCTGTTTCCAGTTCAGCTCCCTATTAACAGACCTGATAGAGCACTGCAAAAGGGCCCAGTTGTTTCAGCCCTTGATACCATGTGTGAAATTCAAGATGGAGTTCCTGGCTCTTATATTTCAGGCTGACCAGCATAGGCAGCCATAATGAACCAAGAGCTGGAAGATTCTCTCTCTCTCTCCCTCTCTCTCTTTCTGTGCCATTCAAATAAACATTTTTTTTCTAAATTCTAAACAAATTCCCCAAATTCTTATGCAAACCCAATTTAATTAAATCATACTCTACATTTTTAACAAAATCCCTAGGTTATTTCAAACACTTTCAAGTGTGAGACATTACCTCTATGTAGAAGTATAGTATGAGAAAAAAAAATTATAAATTTTAAGTTTCTTTCAAATATATGTGATTATAACTGAAACCTAACATACTTAGCATTGCCAATGAACTGGGAACAAGCTGCACCTTCCGTAACGATTTTTAGTGATGTTTGGGGAAGCAGTTATTCAGAACTGGATAAGTTGAGAAATGTATTGACTAAATGCTGATCAATCTTTAGTTGTGTCCACACAGAAAATAGAAAATATATGTGCTGACCTGATTGATAAGGCTATGAAGATTTCAACCAAAAACCTTAACATTACCAAGTAGCTTCAATTATTGACTTATGATAAAATAGAAAGGGAAAGAAATGAGTTGATGATGAGATTGTATGTAAGCAAATTTTAGAAAAAAAATATTTTTAGCCTAGCGTTACTGGGTTGTAAAATAAATAGGCTTCTTATTTTCAGACTCCCAGCTGGTAAAATATTTTGAAAATTAACTCAGAGCCATGATCAAATCCAGAATAATTACCACTAAACATGAGCTTCAGGGCAGATGAAAAATACTTGATTTCTACACCATTTATTAGTACTGTAAAATGATTTAAGACATCATGCAGATACTTTCTGGGATACAAAAAAAAAAAAATGCCCCCTATAAACATTTAAGGTTTTGCCCCAAGGTAAAAAGGATAAAAAGGCAAGAGATTTGTGGATTTTACAGGATAGGCTGAAAAAAATGCTCTGCTAACATGAGCCATGACTTATGGTTCCCAGAATGGTGTTTCCAAAAGCACTATGAACAACTCTGTTATGTGCCTTTCCCAGTATTTGTGCCCTAGTTTCTAAATTTGTTTTAATTAGCTAATAATAATAATATGCACATTTATGCAGACAATGGACATTTGATACACATGCAGTGCAATAGAGCCAGGTATCTACCATTTGCATCTTCTTGAGCATTTTCCATTTCCTTGTTTTTAGAGTTTTCTAACTCTTCCTTATTCATAAGATACACACAATGGTAGACTAGAATCACTCTAATGTATTGTAGTATAGTACAATGTATTCTTCCCATTTAGCTATTTTGGTAATATATTTAGCCAATTTCCTTGTGTTTCCCTCTCTTCTTAGCCATGTTAGCATTAAATCTGTAATTTTTTTCTAGTAAGCACGAACATGTTAACACAATTATTTGCTCCAGCCTGTAAGCACGGAAGCCTTTTGGGGAATGAGGAGACACCCAGACCTCCTGCCCTACACTGCAGTTGGCCGCAGGCTCAGTACTCAATACAGAACATGTAGACTCAGGGTGCCTGAAGAGTGAGGAGATGCATTGTCCTCAGCCACAGAATATGAGAAAAACCAAGAAAAGTCTTCATTTTCAGTGGAACAGTCACACAGAACAGAGACTGCATGGAGCAGTCACAGTGCTGTGGTCAGCAACACAGCACAGCCCCTGGCCAGCTGCAAGTTGCCATCTTCCCAAGGCAATGTAGAAACACGTTGCTGTAGACCCTTCCACTGGAATCGACAGCTGGTGATAATTCTGCAACTTAACATTGATTTTAATTCCAGGCTGGAATTTAATTCCATCCCTCACTCTTGTGGCTAGATTTGTTTCTGCTAGAAGGAAGGATTAGCAATTCTGAAACAACTTTTCATGTATAGTAGGGCAGAACAGATAAGTAAATTATCATGGAGAGAAGCTTCTTGCAGTCAGAGAAAACCATTTTGTGATGGTTTAGAATCACAGATCACTGTGTGAGTGCTTGTTTCCTTACAAAGCTCTCTGCACTGGCAGGTTGTGGACTGTGCTCTCCACATAGAGGGGCAGTGCTGTAACAGTGGGCCAGTTGGCTGTGTACAAATGCTTAAGTACACGTTTCTTATGTCACTCCCTTGTGCCTTCAGGCTTGTGTCCTGTTAATGAGCCCTCTTGATCACCAAAACATTTCTATCACTTTTATCTCTATTTTTTCAACTCTTTTTCCCCTCAATGAACAATAGAGTAGCAGGATTGTTTTATATTTACCTGATAATATCCTTATTCCCTTCATTAAACTAGTACTGGATAGCATTAGCTTAAGTCTCATTGGGAAACCTGTATAAAGACTTCCTAAATGGAATATATGACTGACTACTCCTTTAAAAATTTCATCCCATAAGTACTCAAATAATCATTTATAATTATTAATTACTAAAGAATTATAGCTATTGACACAGGATTGAATAAGAAAAATGTATATAGGACTTTTAGTGCATTCAGGATAAGATAATGTAACTATAAAAATTTATGTCCTGGTTTTCAAAACAAATGCTGTCTATGAGTGATTCACTGTACTAGCTTTTATCAACTTGTATTGAAGCATCATTGTTACAGATTATCATTTACTATCATTCTCACTTTACACTTTATAGAGTTTAAGGAAAATATGCCTTACACTCCTTAATACAGAGCAGCTGTATTATTTGAGACTTGAGGTCTATAAGGCTAGAATTTTTTCTCTTTATATGATTTTAAAGGCTTTCTTATACAAGAGGGCCAATCTTAAATCTCCTGCAGGATATGTACTGAATAAGTGTTCTTTGTTTTCAAAAGGTTTCTCCCCACCCCCAATGACTTTCTATTTTCTAAATACATGAAGGTAAATTACAAAGTTAAAAAAAAGTGGCATCTTACGCAGATCTCAGTCTGGACACAAACCACACTTATATGCATTAAAACACATTTGTTTAAATAATTTATTGCCTTGTAAAATTTTTGTAGATATATTCCTTTTCTTTTTGTTTTAAGAATCTTACTTAGTTGATTAGGGTACAAAGGGTCAGGGACTATAGGAAAGTGGGTAATACCATTGTTTCCACACTAATATCATCATTTTTTTCCCCGTGTATCTGGGGCCAGGGGAGAAACAAAGGGAAAATGTTATTTTAAATGAGTGATATATTTGCTTCATTTGAATCATTTGATGGGTTAAATATTCAATGTACTTGAAGAAACTTGAATCTCTTCAAATTTCTGTCAGCTGAGAATGGTTTATCAAGTGTACATTTTGGGAGTAATGCATATTGTTTTTCAATTTCACAAAGGAACAATTATACTCTAAGTCTGTGAAGGAATAATCTATAACATATCCAGAAGAAGCTATTTCCTGGAAAATTAAATATGATTAACATTTCTCTAAATACAGTAACATTTTCTCGTATACAAAGAACTTTTCCATATACGTATAAAACAGAGAAATTTGCCTGCTTCTGTTTGATTCAACTTTAGACTTTCACCTAAAATCACTACAGTTAATTATCCTGATTGAATATTTATGCTATGAAATTGATGAAACTACTTTTTGGATTGCTAATACTCAATTAAAGCTTAAAGGTATAGTTAATCATTTTAAAGGTCATTTTAAAATTTTTTTTGAAGCATTATCAAACTTTAGTGAAGTTAACTCTTTCCTACAACTTAACATGTGGAATTTGCTTCTTTTTTGTAACTCATAAGGATTATACAGATTAATGGAATATCGTGATGTATTTATACATGTATGCATTGGTAATATTCAAATCAGAATAATCCTATCTGCATTCTCAAAAATGCGTAAAAATGTATCATGTTTGAGGTAAAAACATTTTAGAGCCTCCCTTCTTTTTCTTTTTTTTTTCAAATATGCAAACCATTTTTTATTTCTTAGGTCACCATATCATGTAAAAAACTACGTTTCCTTTCTCCTTATTTCCTGTAACACACTCCCTTTAATAAAACTCCTTTGATATGGCCACCCTCATTCTTTGAGAAGCCATTCTACTCTGAATGTGTATCTGAATTTTTAAAGTTTCAATGTGAGTAGTATGAGGGGTTTTTAAATATTCGATATATGAATGGTATGAGCTATCACTCATTTTTCCTGCCCTGTTTTATCTTAATAAACTTAAAGATTGCTTGTTCCATTCATGTTGTAACAAAATGACATTTTTCATGGTTGAAAAGTATTACATTGTGTATATGTTTCATGTGTTCTTATGCGTTTATTAAACACTTAGGTTGTTTCTATTTCTTGTATATTATCCAAAATATTTCTACAATTACCCTTGAGCATACATATCTTCTCAACAAACTTCCATTTCTTTTGGATATGTACTCAGTAACAGGATATTTGGATTAATATTGTAGCCAAAATCCTATTTTTTATGAAGCTCCAGAACCTTTTTCATACTTAACATATTAATTTACATTTCCACAAAAACTATGTAAAGATTGTGTTTTCCCCATATTCACAAACATGTATGTCTTAGGTGATAGTCCTTTTAACTAAACTGATTGTGGTTTTTATAGGTCCTTTGATGATGCCATTGATGTTGAATTCTTTTAATGTGCCCTTAAGAGTTTTGTAATTTCTCCTTTGAAAAAACAATTTAAACATTGCCCCTTTTAAAAGAGAATATTTAATTTTTGCTACTCATTTGTCTGAATTACTGACATATTGTCACCCCACAACTTGTAAGCTTATCAGTAGTGTGGCTAACAGAGTTTCCCCTTCTGTACACTGTCTTCTCGATTGTTTACTTTCTTTCTCACAAAGTGTTTAGATTGGAATGATTTCATTTATTTGGTTTTAATTTTGTCTGTGTGTGTATGTGGGTGTGTGTGTTTTGAGAATTTCTCCCTTTTTTGAAGGGTTCAAAAGTTTGAGTCTTTTGTTTAAAACAAAATCCTGTTTTGAATTGATAAGAATCATATTTTATTTTTTGCCTAAGTATGTACATTTTCCAAAAAGCCTGTATTAAAGATCCTGTGGTTATTCCAATGTGTAAGTTTCACAATTTGGTCAAGGATAAGTTAGTTGTGTAAGTGTTAGTTTTGTCCTAAGCTCCCATTCTGATATGTTACACTTTGGATTTGCACTTGTGTCAAAAATCATTATATTTTCATTATAGAAACATATAATATATTATATCAACTAGTAATACTTCCTGCTTTGTCCTGGTTGTTCAAATAACTTTCTCTATTGTGAGTGTTTTATGGTAGTATGTTAATGTAATCTTTTTCTATTCTTGTGAAAAGCTGATTGATATTTTTGTCAGTTGTTAAATCTGTATATGAGTGCATAACGCAGATACCTTTGGGTAATCTCCCAATCCATGAATATGATATTTCTATTTTTCTTTATTGACTTATATTTCTTCCATCAGTACTTCATTTTTATCATTGTAGATATCTTTTGCCTTCTCTGTTAAGCATGATCCTAAGTATGTTTGTAGCTACAGAAATGAGGGTTCCCTCTTGGTTTTTCAGGGACTTTGCAACTGGTGCATAGCAATCTTCATGAGCCTTGTATCCTGCATCATACAACTGCAAAATGTGTTTGTTGTTCCTAATAGTTTTTAATGCACATCAGGATATCCTATATATAAGATCATTTCATGTACAACAGTTTCGGTTTTACCTTCTCATATGCAGTGTGGTTGTATCTCCCTTCTCTTTTATGACTTTTTCTGCCTACGATTTCTAGTACTGCACTGAACAAAACTGATAGAGGTTGGTATCCTTGACTTACTCCAAATCTCAGAGACAAAACCTTCTGCTTTTCTGTATTGAATATATCAGCTGTTTTTAAAACAAGTGTTTTTAATTTGGATGCATTTCTTTTCTAATCTAGTTTTTCAGATGTGTTTTTCCTTGAGAGGAAGTTGAATTTTTCACCTGCTTGTCTGCATCTACTAAAATGATCATGTGATTTTGTCCTGCATTCAGTTGTTTTACATCATTAATTTATTGGCAAATGTTGAACATTTTCCTTTCTTGAAATGAATTATACTGGATCATGGTGAATAATCGTTTTAATGTGCTTCTGGGTTTTGTTTGCTTTTGTATTGTCAATTTTTTTCTGCCTAGGCTATTAGCCTTTAGCTTTATTTCTTATCATGTCTTTACTGGTTTGGGTATTAGGGTAATGCTGACATTGTAAGTAAATTCAGATGAATTCTAACTTGTATATTTTGACATAATTTAAGGACGGTTGGTAGTAGCTCTTCTTTAAACATTCTGTAGAGGCTCTCACCTTCATTTTCTCCAAAGAACCTGTAATATGCTGGCAGTTCATGGACTCTGAGCATCAGGGTTGAGTGCATGACCTTGCTGGCCTGTAGGCCAGGAGTGATGAGTGGATTGCTATGGCATGAAAATCTGCACATCAGACCCTTGTTCTCGATGTCCACATCTCTGCATAACACCCCAAAAGAACTGGAGGACCTAGACCTCTGTAAATCTGCAAGCGTTTTCAAAGGAGCCTTCCATGGTATCTCACTCAAGTTGCTATTACCTCTTCAGTACATTATCCTGTATGAAAAGTAATTTCTTTCACACTGATCATTCCAAGAGTTTGCTGGAGTCAGCCAAAGATGATTCCTTGAGACTTGCCTACTTACTTTCTTGAGGTGGTTCTGGCCCAATGCTCAGTTCGTACACTAAGTGTGACAGCATGAATGTCAACAACAACATGATGGAATAACGGAAAGGAAAACATTTACAGTTCTTATGTCTAACCAGATAGCTGGAATTCTGCATGCTGCAGTGTAAATTTCATAGCACTTTATTGTGTGCGACAACAGCCTGCCATGCCTGGACGACATGTCTGTCTACCCTGCAAGTGTCTTGCTTCTTTGTAAATGGCAACTGTGAACTGGTTGTATGTATGTGTATGTGGTTGTGCAGTGCTCATGGAATGGAAAAAGGAGAAAATTAATTCAAGCAACCAAGCATTCTTCACATAGGCATATCAGAATATGAATTAGATTGTCGTTTGCAATTTTTGGCTGATTCCCAGTTACGAAGCCTGCTGCTCTGTCAGGTACAGGCCTTTGTGTTTTCAGATTACTATGGGAAATGCAGGTGGGTTGCAGATCTGAATATTGTTTACAGATATTCCCCATGATAAATATGTGCTCTCTGTGTGTGTGTGTGTGTGTGTGTGTGAGGGTGGGGGCGGTTCACTTTTAAAGCAGTATGCATGAAGCCTCACAGCTGCTGTCTTGTGTATGTCAGGCACACTCACCATGAAGGAATTAGCTAAATACCAGTTGACTTGAGAGCTGGATGGAGGCCATGTGTACTCTTTGGGATGGTATTGCAAAGACCTGGATTGAAGCTATGTAGCTCCCAACTCAGGTATTTGCCTGTACCATGAGGACATGCTGGATCCCAGTGTGAATTCCTGCCCAGACCAAACCTGTGCATTTAATTTCAAGGATGAGTTCCCACTTGGCTCCTGAAGTAATATCTTGTATTTTTGCACAGTTTCCAGTCAGTATTTCCTGTTTGCAAAAGATAAGGACCTAAAGATGCACCATTCTTTAGCTTTGTCTCTTTCCTAATGTTTCAGATGGCAATTTTGCTTGTTATTGCCAAGAAAATGCTTCATTTTATCTGTATCTGCTGGAACTAACTGATCCAAGGATCCAAGGATGCTGGAAACATTTACAGAAATATTTGAGTTATATCCATTCTCTTAGCCTCTAAACTGATTATCTGATTCCTTGCAATCTCTGTAGAGTGGCAGAATTTTACCCCCAAAGAATTTAATGTGTTTTCAAAAATTAAAAGAGCATTGTTACACAAACACTGAGAGGTCAGCCCAGGAGCAGTGGAGTATCTAAATCTCCAGGTGAAGGATTCTGGCCAGAGGATTTGATCATGCACTTTGTGTTCTTTGTCCTCAGCATCCCACTTTTTCTAACATGGTTTTTATTACTTTCATTTGGTATTTCTTATTCTTTGCGTTTTTCCAGCTATTACTGATGTCTTCATTTGCTTTCCTACCTAAATGCATTTGCATACCAAGGGCTATAAATGACTTGGAAACAGACCGCATCAATCTAGATAATACAGTACTGAAGTCTTTTTTAGTTTTTTTTTTTTTTTGGAGTTTGTTTTATCACACCATTTCTTAGGCTCTGGGATTCCCCTAACTCCTCTCCCCATGATGGATTCCTCCACATTGCTGCAGTAGTACAGTTCAAATTCAATCATGATTTCTATATTGCAAGCATGTACCATACATAGAGTCTAGCATCTTGTCCAGATAAATTCAACAATTTCTTGAAGAGACCATCTCTGGTCTATTTAATCATTGTGATAGTAAAATATCAACTGTTTGCAAAATAAGTATTTGATGTAATTCATAAGTGATGAAACATGCTTTTAACTTTCTTTGACAGCAGACTTTCCTTCATCACCCTTTTTGTTACCCTTTTAAGTATTTTTTCTCCTATATTGAATTTCTTGATACAATTCTGTAGAGTCTGGGATTTCAGCCCCCCCAAAGTCCCACCCCCAAATGATTTTCCCAATGTATATGTATTGTTACAATAGTATAGTCCTTCATAAAGAGTTATGATTCCATCAGTCTGTCAGTTAAGTGTGCCCAAACATTGCTAGTACAGACAATGTCAGACAATCCAGCATCCCATGTCAAGTACATCCACCAGTTTCATTGTGAGTCCATCTTTGATTAGGAAGTAGTGATGCATATTGCACTATATCTTCACATCTGGATGTGGTAGTCTACCGTTTTTGTTTTGTTTTGTTTTTTAAGATTTATTTAGAAAGGCAGAATGACAAAGAGGGAGAGAGAAAGGAGGAGATAGATTGAAGGGAAGAGAGATAAACATTCCACCTCTCTGTTGATTCACCCTCCCAAATATTTGCAGGGGCCTGCAGACTATGAATACATAGCTCCATTCTAGTGTTCCACTTTGATGAAAGGGATCCAAACACCTGGGCCCTCCTCTGCCACCTACAGAGATACAATAAGGAGAGACTAAATGAGAAGCTTTTGGAAATTTCAATGTTTTTGTATCTTTCTGTAATACCTGCCTCTTACCATACTATGTGTGATTATCATTATTTTTAATTTGTTTTTAATGTTTTACTAGCACAACCCTAGGTTCTGTATTGTGTTCACAGTATTAGAGCATTATAAATTTATCTCCATATTTGCACTTACCCCTTATTTTTATGTGTTTTATTTATAATATCTGTTTGTTTTAAAAGCAGAGAGATAGGCAGACAGTAGCTGACTAAAAGGGATCTTTCATGAATTTATTCATTCCCACCTCCAAATCCCTAAGGAAGGCAAGGCTTGTCCAGTCCAAAGTCAAGAACATGAAATTCAATATAAGGCTCCAAGACCCAAGCATGTGAGCAGTCATCCCTGCTAGGGCACACATTTTCTTCTCCATGGCATTGTAATATTCCTTCATGTATATACCACATTTTCCTTTAAGTCATCAGTTGATTGACATTTATCTTGATCATATGCCTTTGCAACTATGATTTGAGTAGCAATATAAATGCTAGTGAGGCATATATTTAACAGGCTGATTTCATTTTCTTTGGCTCTGTTCCCAAAAATGGGAAAGCTGGGTCATATGGTAAGTAATATTTTAGTTTCCTGGCTAGCTTTTGACAGTGGTTGTAATGATTTGCATTTCCAACAATAATTGTTCTCTGAAATTCTCCAAGCATTCATTATTTCTTAAATTTGAATAATAGTTCTTTTACTTGCATTTGCATGATGACTAGTGAGTAAGGACATGCATTATTGCATCTTTTATCCATGTATGTTTTGAGTATTTCTCAACCAGGTTGTTTTACTACTGTGAACTTTATTGAGTTCCTTGTTTGTTCTGAATATTAATCAGAAGTATACTATGTGTATGTCAAATGTGCAGTTTGCATATATTTGTCAGTTACCTCTTACTTTATTGAGTGTTCCCTCTGTTGTACTTGGGGTGATGTTATCCCATTTGTCTGTGACTGGTTTCATCAGGTGTAATTCTAGAGTCTAATCCTGGATTCTTTGCATAAGCATATAATGTTTCCCTCAGGTTATAACTAGTGATATAATTGTTTTAGCCCTTCAGCTACAAGGAAAACACGCAGTATGCACCTCTACTCCCTAATAAAAGAAGAGCCCCCCCATAAAACTTTTATTTTGACAACAAGATGTTAAATTCTGTATCATTGCCTGTACCTACATTGTCATGGCACACAGCAAGAACAGAACATTTGAGTCTTGACTGCAGCTGAAGCTCTGGGTTTATTTTATGCATCTTGGGAATCTCTTGTTTCAAGTGTTGCTGAAAAATTGTTTTGTTGAAAGCTTTATTCCTTCAAGAAGTGCCTGTGGTGCTCATTTTAGCTCCTAAGGCTTATACTTGTGTTCCAATTGAATGTGCTAGTTGGATGAGGATGGAAGCTCAGGCCATATTTGTACTGCTAGAGCCAGGACTCAGGGCTGCCACTGTCTTGCTGGGCCTACATGGATCTGTGGATCTAACCAGAAATGCCTCTGGGGCCTCCTGGAAAAAAGAGAGGCAAGAAATTCTAATGGGTCACTCTGTCTTCAGAAGGTACTGTAGGTCTGTGCAAAGGAATTTTTCCCTAGGAAAGATGACTCTAGTGAAGGACCTGTACAAATGTACCCTGTCTGTGCTGTCCATTTCACATCCTCCCCTGTAATAGGAACTCTCACACAACACAGTACTGCCATTTTCTTGTCTCCCTAAGGTACTATGCCAGCTAGATACCATAGTGTGACCCCCTTGACACCTATATCCTCTGCTGCTCTTCCTCAGGCACTGACCTGTAGAGGCAGTGGCTTTGAAATATCTCAGTTCAAAAGGAAGCAAACTTTTATGTATATTCACCTTTCATCTGTTTATGCTCATGACTTCTATATTTCATATTCTTATTTAATGGTATATTTGCTTTCAGTTTAAAGAACTCCATTTAGCATTTCTTGTAAGACAGATTGCTGGTTATAAATTCATTTTTTTTGTTTGGGAGTATTTTTATCATTCTTTCACCTCTAAAAGATAGCTTTTTACAGTATTGTATTTTTGCTTGGCAGATTTTCTTTACTCCATTCTCTATATTCTTACCCCATCCTGTTTGGAACTGTAAATTTTCTACTGAGAATTATGCAAATACCCTTACATATTATTTGTTTCTTTTCTCTCACAGCTTGTATGATTCTTTCTTTATCTTTGACAATGGAGAGTTTGACAATAATGTGGAATAGAGTTAACTGAGTTGAATGGAAACAGTGATTTTTTACTTCCTTTGCTTGTACCTTTCTCAGACTTAATTACTTTTCTCTTACTGTATCTTGGAAAAAAAATATGTCTAACTTACACTAGTTTGACTGTTTTCCCTTTTCATGCTATCACAACAACCTGTACTAACTGCCACTCCCCCTTTTTGTTAAGATATATGTATTTCAAATTCAGAGCTACAGAGATGGAGGCACACGCATACTCATTTACATAGATAAATTGATTGATTTTCTACCTGCTGATTCTCTACAGAAATAGTTGTAATGGCCAAGCTGAAGGCAGAGGTCAGAATCTTAATGCAGTCTCCACGTGGGTAGCCAGGTCCCAAATACTTAGGTTGTCATCTCTTGTTTCTTCCAGGTCGTTGTCAGGGTGCTGCATCATAAGTGGAGAAGCCAGGACTCCAACAAACACCTATTTCAGAGGCCAGCACTGTGAATGATAGTTTAACCCACAATGCCACTGCCCTGCCATAAATTTGTTTTCATTTAGCCTATTTTGTAACTCATATTGATTCTTTTTGTTGTATTCTGCTATTGTGAATTTCTGTAGTTTTAGATTTCTAAATTTTTGTGCTCATTGTCCTCTGATTTTTATTTATTTTTAATTGAAAAGTCAGATATACCGAGAGGAGGAGAGACAGGAAGATGTTCGGTCCTTGATTCACTCCCCAAATAGCCTCAACAGAGCCTATCTAAGCCAGGAGCCCAGAGCCTCTTCCGGATCTCTCATGTGGATGCAGGGTCCCAAGGCCTTGGGCCATCCTCGACTGCTTTTCCAGGCCATAGGTAGGGAGCTGGGTGGGAAGTGGGACAGCCAGGACACAAATTGGTGCCCATATGAGAACCCAGCACATGCAAGACCATGCCAGACCCCAACTTCTTGATTTTTTAATTCCTTCAATCTTTCCATTAAATTTCTACATTAGTTGCATTGAATACATTCTCTTTTTTCTTTAGTATCACTGATTTTCCTTTAAACAGCTATTTAGGATTCACCACCTGGAAATTTTTAGATCTATATTTTGATTTGGTGAATCTCTGTTTTGTTTATTGGGTGGTTTTAATGCTTCCTGAAAATTCTTGATGTTTGTTAACATAGCATATTCTACTTATCAAAGACCTACATGTTGATTTCGGTCTTAACATTGTCTTGCTCTAAGTCTTGCTCTGTGTGTGTGTGTGTGTGTGTGTGTGTGTGTGTGTGTGTGTGTGTGTGTGTGTGTGTGTGTATTACAGACAGACTTGCAACCATCTGTTTGCTTTCTCTGAGCTATGAAGACTTCTGCAACTTAATTTGATGACTTGCTAAAGTTCAGGTGTGCTATGATTGTGATATTCAGGTGTTCCTGTTTCTGTTCTAGGGAGTACCTTAAGACCAAGTTAACCCCAACTTTATAGTCATAGTGATATTCACAGTAAACAGGGTGAGTGTCTACACAGTGTTGTTTCTTCCTGCTGGACTCTGCTGAGGAAAATAAAATGGGCACACATCCCAAACCAGCAGTAGGTACCACAAGATTCTTCCCAGTTCTAGGTTTCCTTGTGGAGATGCCAGTCCCAGTGATGGGAAATGTCTTCCCCCGGGTGTTAATTGTTACTTGTTGTCCGGAGGGGTAGGTGATAGGTGATCTCATGACTGTTGTCATAATGTTAGATGACATGTGGAGATACCAACTTTCCAACATTAACTAAGCATGGATGTAGGACTCAGTGCACAATGTTGTGGGTTCTCTTAGTGCTGAGGTAGATCTGTGTCCTGAGACAGCTGAATCCAATAGTAAGTGATGCTGCCCAGGATATAGATTTGCTCACCTGTGGTTTTTACCCAGCACCAAGGTAGGTTCAGAGCCTAGGTCTGCATGCACTGGTGTGTAGACGGCGATTTCCCCCAAGTTATGCTTTATAAGTACAAAAATGAGCTACAAGATACTACAGTGTGCTGTTTCCTGCCCTTCTCCCAAGTGGCTAGTACATTGTTCCTCAGTCTGCCCAAGTTTGTTGAGGGCAGATCGAGGAAGTCTCTTCACTACTCAGGCTGACACCTATCTGGTTTATTCCTGATTCTCACAATGTCCACACATAGCTGGCAGTGATGTAAGCTGAGTCAGAATTCATCCTGGTGGAGGAATGATTGTTGCCTGATAATGTGAATCCCCAGGCTTATTTTGCCAACACTGGCCATTTGGTCAATATTGTTGGTCTCCATCAGGTAGTAAATGAGTTCAAAGGAAAAAACACTTATTGTCTTATATCCCAGGAGTTTGGAGTCTTGTTTGGTATCTGACCAAGGTTTAGGGGAGGAGGAATGCAGGTAATCCTTTGGGCATCCAGCTAAGGAGGTTCCACAAGTTCAGTCTGTGGGTCTTAGTTTGGTGGGAGGAACTTTGGTGCCATGTGTGGTACCAGGTTTACCATGGTAGACCAGACATAGGTTTGAAGTAAAAGATAGGGCCTTATTCTCTTCTTCCCCAAGCAGGAGGTCTCTTACTGTCTTCTTCAATGTATCATTCTCATTATTATTCTAACATCCAGCACTGCAGGTCTCACTTGAATTCCTTAGCTCTTATCAAAATGGATTGCCTTGTGAATAGCTGTAGAAATTCATGCTTCTATGGGGAGATGATCTTGAAAACATCTTATTAAGCTTCTATTTTGTTCACTTCCCTAATTTTTTTTTTACAGGCATGTGAGTATGCTGTCAGCAAACTCTCTCAAGAATTAAACAATGAATTGCTTTTTATTAAAACCTGTTATTTTCAACTTGAGGACAATTCAGTGACTAACAATGTAAAAATAGATTCTTGTTTTAAGTTTATTTTCATGAAAATGTACTATATCTGAGAGTTAAAAAGAAAGTGGTTTTGGAAAACTGGAGAGTTTCAGGACCATGAATGAACTAATATTGAATTTCATATCTGTTAGCTCTACCTTCAGACCAGAGAAGGTCTCCCCAAGAAGCCGCTGAACTTATCTGGACAATAAGATGCTGGACTCTATGCTAGGTATATGCTTGCAATGAAGGAATCTCAACTGAACTTGAACTGTGGTTATGCAGCAAGGGGAAGGAATCCACCGTGGGGGGGAGGGTTGTGAGAGCGGTGGGGGGTAATCCCAGTGCCTATAAAACTGTATCACATAATACAGTATTAATAACAATTTAAGAAAAAAAGAATTTTATATCTGGAGCAAATGAATTGGACAGATCATGGCCCTCCTATTGATGTCATCTTGAATCTTGTTTTTTCTCACCTAAAAGTAATAATTGCAATGATATCTCATTGCACATCACTTGTGAGACTGAAGTAAACTGGCTACAGGAATCACTTAAAGGATGAGTGAACAGTTAAGATGCCAATTTTAGTGCTTGCATTCTGTGAATCATTGTGTGGTTTCAAATTGCAGTTCCACCCCCTGTTCCAGCTTCCGGCTGATTTGTAACTAGCAGATAATGGTCAAAGTGGTTGCATTTAAAAATATATATTTATTTTTATCGAAAATACAGATTTGTAGAGAGATGGAGAGACAAAGAAAAAGATATTCCAGCTGCTGGTTCACTTCCCGTGTGGCTGCAATGGCCAGAGTTGGGCCAAGCCTAAGCCAGGAGCCAGGAGACTCTTCTGGGTCTCCCATGTCGGTGCCGGATCCCAAGGCTTTGGGCTGTCCTCTGATATCTCAGGCCACAAGCAAGGAGATGAATGGGAAGTGGAGGAGCGGGGACAAGAACAGCTGCCCATATAGGCACCAAGCCATTGTGAATAACTGGGAACTAAACCAGCAAAGAAGAGTTCTGTCTCTTTCTCTTTTTATTGTGTATTTATTTGTCTTCTCTCTCTCTTTCTCATTGTGTATTCCTTCTTCTAAAATTAAGATCACATAGAACATTCCTGACTTGTTTCATGTTCTAAAATATAGTTGTCATTGTGAACATTTCTTAAATCATACATCATCAGATCTTGTGTTTTATGACTTTATGTGACTCCGCATTGCCGGAGTCCAGCTCTAGCCAAGTTTGTAACTCGAGAAGGGTGCATGGATGAGGCATAGAGGAAAGAAACGGACCCTAAGATTTCATGATCATAATGGACACTGTGTGAAAGCCATCTGCTTATTTACACAGAAGCAGTCAAACTCTGGCTCAGACTATTTATGTCATGGCCAAGTGGGTGTTTCCATGGATAATTCTGCCATTTGTTTCACCTTAAAGGAGGATGTTATCCATCCTGACCCTGTGGTAGGATGTTCTCAATAGATGGTGCATATCAGTATCACATTCCTACTACAATCCACATTCTACAACTTAATTGTGAATCAGTTAAGGAAGGAAATTCATCACAGAAGGAAGGACCTAGAAATCAAAGAAAGAGGGAAAGAATAGATTTCCACTACACCTGAGGACATAACACCCTTGATTAGCATATGGTCAATGGTGGCAGAGACAGCAATAGTATAAGGCCTTTTTGCTAAAACGGTATCAGCAACATCAACTTCCAAGCTCACATTGATAATAAACATTAACTCCGCAGAGGCAGACAATGCCTAAATAGATTACAGAATTTTCAGAGGGATTGTCCTGTATCCCTGCAAAGGGAGGTGGAGCTGCATTCAGGTGGTTGTAGAGACATTTGCTGGGCCCTGCCATGCAGCGAGAAATTCCTTGCAGCCATGCCTGCAATGGAACAATACTCTTCACACCTTCCTGTCTTCCACACTCACCACACGGACACCAGCACCTCATGAATCAAAACACCCAAGCCTTGAGCACCAGAAATATTCCCACCACTGTTACAATGTTTGTTCTTTATTTGAATACCCATATAGAAGTTTAGAGACCTATACAGTTATATAAGAATATTTCTAAGAGCTAAAGCTAGTGTTATAAAATATGACAACAAAGCAAAACCCATCAGGAGCCTGCATTTTATTCCTGTTTATACAAAATGTGCTATATTGTCTGTCAGAGATTCAGTCTTGACTTTTTACCTAACATTAAGCTTTATTAGAAAGGCAGATTTAGAGAGAAAAAGAGAAGGAAAGATATTCTATCCACCGATTCATCCCCTGAATGGCCGCAGTGGCTGAAGCTGAGGTGATCCCAAACCAGGAGTCAGGAGCTTCTTACGTGTCTCCCATGCAGGTGCAGTGTCTCAAGGTTTTTGACCTAATGTTAGAAATAGGTTGTTTGTTATTTTTTGAACCTGTCATTGATACTGTCTCAACCCAGATGTTTCGAAGAATGGAACTTGCATTATTTTTAACATATTGTTTACCCAATACTATGTCAATTAATTCCATAATGTTGTATATTGATACTGAGGCCTTGTTGGGGCTTTTAACTGACTGGATCTTTACTCTGTTAGACCTATCTTCAGACCATAGAAGGTCTCCCCAAGAGGCCACTGAACTTATCTGGACAATAAGACGCTGAACTTTATGCTAGGCATGTGTTTGCAAGCAATGAATCTCAACTGAACTTGAACTATGGTTATGCAACAAGGTGGAGGAATCCACCATGGGGGGAGGGGTATGGGAGGGGTGGGGGGGATCCCCAGCGCCTATAAAACTGTACTACATAATATAATGTAAGCAACAATAAAAAAAAAAAATAGTGATGGGGACTGATGCAGTGGCATTGAAGTTAATCCTTTGTCCTGTGGCTCAGTATTCCTTCTGGATACCCATTTGTGTTCTAGATGCTCCACTTCCAATGCAGCTACCTGCTTATGGTCTTAGAAAGGAGCAAAGGATGGCCCAAGTCCTTGGGATCCTGAAGCCACAGGGAAGACCCGAAAGTATCTCCTGACTGCCAGCCACAGATCAGCTCAGCTGTGGCCATTGCAGCCATCTGGAGAGTGACTAGCAGATTGAAGATCTCTTTCTTTCTCTCCTTCTTTCTGTAAAGTCTGCCTTTTAAATAAAATAAATCTTTGAAAAAAGACTTTCATGTAAGTGTAATTTGTTTTTATGTTTGTTTGTTTTTGTTTGTTAAGGAAAAAGTGATTACTGGAAGCTGGGACTGCTAGGAACAGAGGGGAAGCACCCCATATATAGTCAGACTGAATTAACATTACTATTGTTCCATAGTATTCGGAAATACCTGTAGCTCACAATAACGTATTAGATTTTGATAGAGAGCATTTAAGCAGAGGAACACAGAGCCTCAAAACACAAAGGAAAAATGAGGTGGGAAGTGTGTGGTTTGATTGATTCATGCTGTGTATGTATATCTAAGCACAGCAATATCTCAAAAATATTACAAGTATAAGATTATAATAAAACATTTAACAATAAACAAACAAATGAATAAAAGTTTCTCTGCACCCAAATCCAGTTTCCAAATAGAAGTGATAGTAGTAAATGGGTGGATACATTTCCAAAAGCAGATCTCATTGCATAGGAGATGTAAATGACAGAAAGAAGGGCATAGAGAGTGATAATCACCATTAGGATAGGGAAAATCAATGTAATGATTTCTTTTTTTTCAATGTAATAATTTCAATGTGTGAGAAAGAATAACATGAAAATAGAGACTGGACAATGAAAGGTGTGCCTCTCTAGGTAGCAATGTTACATACAATGATTAACACTGAGCCATTCTTTGCAAAGTGTGCCTTGGCATACTGAAGATGTGTGCTAAATGCCTTTATTTTCTCATTGAAACCATTGTAAATGAATGATCTTGCTTTCAGTTGAGTGGACATTTTCTCAGTAGTGAAAATGAGAAAAAATCAACAACTGCTTTGTGTCACCTGAGCTGGACCAAGTATAAAATGTAGCCTATAGGGCCCAGCGTGGAAGCCTAGCAGCTGAACTCCTGGCCTTATATGTGCAGGCATCCCATATGCATACTGGTTCTAATCCTGGTGACCCCACTTCCGATCTAGCTCCCTGCTTGTAGACTGGGAAGGCAGTCAAGGATGGCCCAGAGCCTTGGGGCTCTGCACCCTTTTGAAAAACCCGGAAGAGGCTCAGGTTCCCTGGATTAGGATCATCACAGCTCCATTGTGGCTGCTTGGGGAGTGAATCATCGAAGATCTGTGTCTCTGCTCCTTGCAGTATGTCTGACTTTTCCTTTTTTTTTTTTTCTTTTTTTTTATTGTTATTAACATTGTATTATGTGATACAGTTTTATAGGCACTGGGGATTCCCCCCACCCCTACTTTTCAATTTAAAAAAAAAATCTTAAAAAAATGTGGCAAATAAATGTTCTCCTATTATTCATAATTAATTTCAGAGAATACCAATGTTGGTTTTTTTTCCTGTGCTGTGTAGGAGCAAGATAAAAGCAAGATAATCCTCACTAATTCATGGATAGAATAAAATGTCATTAACCAATAACATGAGATCCCAAGAGAAAACAATGAGCATTGCTAAACAGGTCATATATAAATAAATGTAGAAACTATTTTCTAAATCTCTACATAGTGTTGACTTACATTACAGATATTAAAATTAATATATTCTCTAAGTCTGTAGCATACTCTGTTTCTTCTTTTCAATTTAAAGTGTACTTTGAAAAGACAGTATTTGTATGCTTTCATTGCTAGGTTTATAATGTGTAAAGATGTAATTTCTATAATATAATACGTGAGTGGAAGAGAAAGAGGAGATATGTTGGAGTAAGTTTGTCCATTGCCTGAGATTCATATAAAATTAATATCAGCAAGATTGCTTTAAAATGTTCTGTTATTACTTCAAGAAGAATCAGTAAGAAAATGACTCAAAATCAATATTGTAAAATAATGACATCAAAATTCCACATCAAAAGCATCTATTCTTCTTCAGAAAGAATATAATGGAAGATAATAGAACATATAACAGAGAAGGCATAACATATAACAAAATGATAGGCATTAATCCTGCATTAGCAGTAATTATGCTATGCAAAAGGAGCCAGTCACAAAAGATCACATATAGTATGGTTGCATTAAACATCAAGAGCAAGAAAGTAAAATAAAAACGTTTAGTGCATGCTTAGGATTAAAGAGAGGAAGGAGATAAGGAATGACTTAAAGGACGCAATTTGTTTTTGTACAGATAAAATGTCCTTATGTTTGATTATGATCATTGTTCCATCAGAGTATAAACATGCTAAAATGTATTAAATAGTTTGCTTTAAAGAGGTGAAGTTTATGGGTATATGATTTCTCAATAAAGCTACTAACACACCAAGGTAATCTTTACTGTTAACTTACATTGTTGTTATATCTTGTTTGGTATCCAGGGAAATTTATATACCATATAAAAATAATAATTGAATTTTCCAAAGTTTTTTTTACCATCCAAGCAGGATAATGGTTTAAAGAGAGGTCCTGATTTCCTAGTATAGGTTTTTGGAAGGTAAGCAATTTTTTTTTTCAGTTTTTCTCCTAATAGTATTATGATGGTAGCAAGTGATATGCCACTGCAATAGAAAGGAAACAAATGATAGAAGAGGAAAAACATATAAGTAGGAAACAGTATAAACCAAACAATATAAAGAAGATATTTAAAAAAACAAACCAAAAAATCAGACAGCAACAACAAAATTCCTGTCCTCACAGCAGCATCTTTATCTCCTCCTTTCAAAAGCAGTTGAAACATAGTTAACTAGTTTAACATAGTTTAACATAGTTGAAACATCCCAAATGATCCTCCAAGAAGAGATGATGGACTTTGTCGTTGTTGTTATTTCGTTTGCCTGTTGCAACCTGTAGTTGCAACCACATTCTCAGAAGCAGAGCAGCGTACTGTTCTGTGGGGTATCAGTAAGGTAGAAATTTCAGTAGAGCGTTAAAAATGTTGGCAGTTGTTGGTGTAAATTGTCCCCACACCATTCTGGCTACCACTGTAGTGTGTTTAGCTTCTTCTTGTTGGGAGATACAATGATTCCTTAGTTGCTTGAAGTGAGTGTGTTGATACAAGCTTTTTCAGATATGCTGTCTTCGAGGAAACATGAAACAATTTCTCTAGCAGTAATTTGAAGGACTAATGCCCCTGTATTAATGGAAAAGGTGAGGAACAGTGCAGGTTTAGGAGTGGTGAAAGCTGGCATGAAGAACGAAAAGAGGGGGCTGGCCAGAGAACGAAACAATTATCTCACAGTCATCAACTGAATAGAACACCATTCAAATCGATCTTAATAAAGAATAGCTTATTTATATGAAAAATTCCTGAAGTTAACTAGCAAGAGTTCAAAAGAAATACATATAAGTAGGCTAATGAAAATTTATATCAGAGCAATACTCCTATAAAACTTCATGTGGCGAAAAAGATTTTGTATCAAAGGGACAGATTAACTTCAAACGTCTCTACTGAACAATAGAGTTTTTAGGTCACAAAAAAAAATTATTTGCTTGTTTGCTGAAGTGTAAGGTTTTGAAATATGGGAATGTTGTCTGATAACTGTTGTCTGTAACTGATAGACGTGTCCACTGATGTACTCCAATTTACTTAAAGTCTAAAAGCAAAATGCAGACTTAAAATAATGACATAAATAGAATACATCTTCGTGTGGAAGGTCTTGTAGTATTACTTTCCTTTCTTAATTGAGAATTTCAAGTAAAGAAACATAAGTAGGTTTTGTTTTTCAGGCAGGCTATCCTCTGTTGGAAGAAGAGTTGTATAGAGAGGAAGAAATTGAGCCTGTGATATCTCTTGCAACTCTACTTCTTCAAGGATTTGTTTTGCTTTGTTTGTTTCATTTTTCCCAAAGAAATGTATTTTTTTTTAGTTCCACAACTCAGGGGTGCAGTAGGGTTTTCCAGAGGAATAAAATCAATAGGATGTATTTTTTTAATGTTTGTATTTAATATAAGCAGTTGCCTACACTGTTAATGGAGTTTGACAACTCCCGTGATCTGCTGTACTGCATGGAAACCCGAGGAGTCCTAATGGCCTGAGAACCAGGGAACTAATGATGTAAATTTTAATCTGAGACAGAAAATGATGTAAGATGTCTCTTCTCATTAGTGAGACATATAGCAAAACAGAAAGAATCCACTTTCTTTGCTTTTTGTTTTGCGAAGGCCATCAACAGTTTCCCATTCAGACTGGGAAAAAAGGATAAAAAAAAAAAGCTGTCAACTTGGCAGTGACTCTAATGGGAGATGCCATCATAGACACCGGCAGTGATATTTAATCTGGGCACTACAGGTTCTAAATGAGTGTATAAAATTCAACAGTCCAGTAGGGCTCTTTATTGTCAATTCATTGCTAATTTTCTTCCTCTGGATATCATAATATCTGCAGACTCTTCTTCATTACCATGACAATGAACTCAGAGATCCTCTAAAGACCTATATCTTTGAAGGTAATGTGCTAATATGAAGATGGCATGAATAGCCAATGGATAGACCTTCATCTAGAGCTAGGGTCATTCGGTAAGAAAAGCAGCCTGAAGGTGTGCATCTGAGGTTGACTAGTTCTTTTGGATTTAATACCGGGGAAGCACAGCATGCTGTGGGATTTCTAAGTGGTACAATGATTTATATATTTTTTTCCTGGTTGCTTCTAAATCTTATATCTAAAGCCGTTGAATCTGCACTTAGATGTTCATTTCCAACCCAGATTCTGAAAATTACATTCACAATATTAGGAAGTTGCCTAAGTCAATCTGTTTTAGCTCTGCTAAGCTATTTTTACACTTACTTTTAACTTGGCATGGCATGGCAAAAGTCGTTAATAATAAAATGAACACCTAAAAAGAGACTATACCTGAAGTGATTGTAGTGTAATTCAGTGGACCCTGAAATATTAATGTGCCTTAGAATTAGACAAGATTTTATTTAAAATGTGGGATCTGTCTGAATTTCATTCTCTTTATCAATAGATAAGTTTATGATTTGTGTACACCACATGTTTGTCACCCACCAACGGATTCCTAGGTTAACTAAATGTCTGGGGTCTTAGCTGTTGTGAATAGTACTGCAGTAAATGTGGGTATGAAGTTATCTCTTTCAAGTATTTTAATTTTTTGACTATGTGCTTGTGTATATATATATACATATATACATATATATATTCAGAAATGGGATCACTGAGTCATGTGGTAGACTCATTTTAGATTTTTAATACATATCCACACTCTACTCCATATGGCAAAACTAATTTGCCTTCTCACTAACAATTTGTAAGTTTTCCCTTTTCTCTACATCTTCTCCAACTTTTCTCACTTGTTGTCTCTCTGATGACAGCTATGTGAACAAACAGGGATGAAAAACCATTGTGATCTTTATTTGTATTTGCCTGACAGCTACAGATACTGAGCAGCCTTTCTTACACTGTTTGGCAACTTTTTCTTTTAAAGTTCTGCTTATGTCATTTTCTGATTTCTTGACTTTTTTATTTCCTTGGAAGATATTGATTCACTTATCAGATAAATAATATGCAAATATTCTGTATCTTCTGTTGATCATTCCTTTGTGCTGTACAGGAGCTTTTTACTTGCATACAATCTCATTTGTCAATTTTTTACTTTTGTCCCCTGTGTTTGGCAATCTGCCCCCTGCAAACGATTACATATACCAATGTCTTGAATAATCTTTTCTGCTTTATTGTATGGATTTTATCACCTAAGTACCTGCATTTCAATCTTTGACCTATTTTGTGTTGAGTTTTGTGAGGAGTTGAGACTTTGATGAGAGTTGGATTCAGTCTTCTGCATTAGGATCTATGCACTATTTGGCCGTATTTATTGAAGACGTTAGCCTTTCTGCAGTGTGGGCTTCTGGTTACATTGTCAAAACCGTCTTGGCTGTAGATATGTGCACTGATTTCTGGAGTCTCTATTCTCTCCTTTTGGTATAAAGTGCCTGTATTTATGCCAATATCATATTGGTTTGAAATAGTTTTTTGGTAAACCTTGAGATCTAGTCTGTGTGGCCTCCAGCATTGTTACTTTGATTTTTGACTATTTGAGATCACTTCTGCTTCCAGATTAATTGTAAGACTAGTTCCCATACTTCTATGCAGAATGTCACTGATGCTTGGATGGTCATTGCATTGATTCTATAAATCTGCTCTTAGCTATGATAAAGATGTCCATTTTAGTGATTTAATTCTTCTGATCCATGAACATGTGATCCTTGTATTCTTCAAATCTTTCATTAATATTTTAACTTTTTATTGTAGAATTTATTATATTTTAAAAATATATTCCAAGATAATTTATATTTATAGATTTTGTTACTATAATTGCTCTCACAGATTCCTTCTTGGCTATTTTAATGAAGTCTTATGAAAATGATGGAAGTTTGTAAGCCAATTTTGTATCCTTCATCTTCACTGGATTTGTTTCCAGTGGAATTTACCTTAAATAGAATTATATAATCTATCTACAGAAATTATTTGACTTACCTCTTCTATCAATATGCCTTTACTTTCATTTTGATGCCTAATGCCACTAATTAAACCTTCTAGTACCATATTGAAGAAATAGTGGTGAATATGCACCTTATTGTCTGACAGAGGATCTTAAAAGAATTGCTCTGAACTTTTGTCCATCCAACATGATATAAACTATGAATTTATCTTATAACTATCTGCTACTATTTAAAAATGTTTCCAGACTTATAAGCATGCGTGTGAATTTATAAATTATCATGATGAGAACTAACCTTTCATGTTTTTATAGATTTTTTAAAATTCTTTTACTTTGATAATCTTTACATAGTTGATTAGGGCACAAAGGGTCAAGAGCTACAGGAAAGTGGGCAATACCATTGTTTCCACATTAATGTTGGACATTTTTTTCTGTATCTGGTCTAAGGGAAGAACCCCACCCAGCCAGCCTCCCACCTATCCCAGGTCCACGACATGGAACATGCTATGAGAGTCCTGCTCATGCAGTTTTGATAGTTCAACAGTTCTGAATTGCTTCCAATCTCACCTTTCCAAGCATGATGAAATCTCTTCATATCCACTGGCTGACATAGTCTCTTCGTGGTTGGGGTTCTGAGATCAGCAGATCAGTTGGAGAGATCCCCACAGAAACTTCGTCTGAGGTGACCCCAGACCTGATTCTTGTGTGTGCTTGCCAGTACAGGGTCCAGCACAGTCTGTCACCCCAATCATCTTATGTATATCCTGGTAGTTGCAATTGCTGGGTCAGTTCTGTTTCTAGCCCCGTCTTTCATGTGAATTAGTGGGTGTTGCAGTCCAGCCCAATCTTGCCCACTTCATACTCGGCCCTCACACAAACCAGTTGGAGCTACAGCCTAGTTGGGGATACTCCTCACAATTCCCACAAGGCCTGCCCCCTACCCTGGTACCCATGCTTGCCACTATGTACCACAGACTTGTTCAGTCTGTCCCAAATCCCATTTAGCTCTTGTACATGTCAATGGGCATTGAAGCCTAGTTTAACCCAACCTGCCCTACTATCCAACCCACACACATGCTGGTGGGTGCCGTTCTGTCTAGCCACCCCTGCTCCAGTGCTGGTTTTCATGCTCTCCAGTGGGAGTGGTTACCCACAAGAGGGAGACTCCCACTATTTCCCTGCTGGGCCACTCCCACTCTCAGATTAATCACTCTCCAGGTGGTTCTGCAGTTATCTTGACAGAATTAGCCCCCAGTGCTATCATCTGCCACGTGATGCTGCAGCAAAGCCCAACCAACCCTCACCCACTCTATGCTTGCCCCAGTAGGAACAACCAGTTCACATGAGTCCCACAGGTGTTTGTAAGCTTGCCTGGTCTGGTCTCCCAACAAACCCGGCTAATGCTCTCCAGAGGAGTGGCTGTTCAGCAGGGGTTCCCTCCCCATTCCCCCTTCCAGTTTTCCCCCCTCCCACCCTGGTTCCCATATGTGTTGGTTGGGTGCTGATATGGCCCACCTCACTTTGGATTTGCCAGTGGGTGTTGTAGCCAGGCCCGGCTTGGCCCACCCCAATTCCAGCGAATGCTGGTGAGGGTTATAGCTTAGCCACCCCAGCAGGCATCCAATCCCAGCCATACTGTGCACTGGTATGTGTTGTGACCGTACCTGACCTGACCCACACTCTGTTCTGGTATTTGGATTCTCCAGCATGTGATGTGAACTGGTTCAGCCTGCTCTGCCCCGGACCTATGCCACATGTATGCTGGTTGTTACCTTTCCCTGGTCTGTTCTGGGCTGTTCCCTATTGTGGTTCTTGTACTCACCTGCAGGGACTATATCCTGCCAGAGGAGTTGCTCAGGCTCCTCCTTTAGAACCTCTCCCATTGTCAGATCTTGCACATAATGGTGGGTCCATGAGCCAGCCCTAATTATTCCACCTCCTGTTCCAGCAAGAACAATGGCCTTTCCTGACTGGCCTTTAACCCATTCTGGCTCCTATTGTTGTATGTTTCAGCCCAGCCAAGGCTCATCCATACGTACACACTACTCATACATAGTTCAGTAGGGACAGAGACCTAACTTAGTCCATCCTACATCTACCCTGGTCCTCCAGAGCACCAAAAGGTGCTGGAGTCTAGTCCGGCCTGGTGCATCCAGTGCCAGTCTACACTTGTGCCAAGGGAGACTGCAGCCATGTTCAGATCAGAACACAGATCCCACTATGCCTCCACCACTCACTAGTGGGTACCCCAACCCAGTTGGCATGTCATCTTAGCTCCCCAATTGTGCCTGTTCCCAACCATATATTGTGCACTTGCAAGTGATTGCTCTGACCCAGCTTGTCATAGCCCTCACCTATCTCAGCCTTTGCCTTAGATGCTGTGGTCTATTATCCCTGGTTCATGCAGACCAGTAGGTAGCTGGAAGAGCCTAGCTTGGCATGACCTGTGCTCTATCCTGATTTCTATTCTTCCTAGTGAGTTGAGGTTTGGTCGGTCCTGTCCATTCCATCCCCTTCCAGTTGCAGCTCGGCCCACCCACATCCTGTTTTAGAATTCACATTCAGGTGCTGGTGCCTTGATCTGCCCAGACTGTTGTTGATTCCTATACCCCAAAGTGATGGCCATTTCCATGGTGACACATAGCTCAGCCCATCACTACACCAGCTCTTGAGCTAACCAACAGGATTTTTATTTCCATGGCATTGGGCCCACACTTCCCCCACAAAATCTACACCTGAGTCTTGTTCTCTCACGTGTTGGTTAATGTCCTGACCCTGTCAAGAGTTCCCCATCCCCTGTTCTACCACTCAGTTGGGTACTGGTACCTATCTCTGCCAAACAGGCCCCCAGCCATAGCTTTGGTTGGACTGGTGTGTGGCAGTCAGTGATGTTCTATGCTAACAGCCCATCGCAGGATTCCCTTGTGGGTTGGTGAATCAGTCTGGCCCAAATAGATCTTATGGACTCTCTCCTCCAAATACTCATGTTTTTATAGATGTTTTAAAAAAGCATTTTTCTTTAAGATTGATGTTACCATACACAACTTGATTCCAGAAGTAATTCATACATTTGAAAGAAACATATTAATTTGATGCAAATTCTACTTAGAGGAGAAATAGCTCAGTTAAAGTCATACTTGAACAACCAATAAAATTTCAGTGAGAATGTTTTGAATTGATGGCATCATTGTAAAGGCAAGCTAATGCAAATGGTCTTTTAGTATTTGACTAAATATGCAAATGCACATAACCTTAGTTTTTCAGGGAATAAAGTTGTAAGAAAAATAAAGCCTTACTGAAAAATATTGTGTGTATTTGTATGTGTGCATGTTTCTGTTTAAGTATTTCCTGGCAAATATGTGATTCTCAGTTTGATGAGGCCAACTGTATTTTTTACTGTATTTTTCGGAAATATTTCAATGTATTCTTAATGGCATGGTTCCAAGTCCAGTGGTTCACAAAGCCATTTAGAGCCTTGACCCATAAATGTAACTTTTCAAGTTACTGAATTTTATTAAAACCAATCTAATTTTTGTTACTACAAGATATGGACCAATGTATCACATATAAGTGTTAATGTCTTTGAAATTGAGAAAGATTTTCACAACAATGATATATTAATTATCAGGTTTTAAGTGAGATTGTCCCTTGTAATCATTTCCCATAACTTAGTAACAAATTGAGTATTTATTATGGTGTACTTTTGGCATCCGAAATCGAAACTAAGGAGCTTCAGCATTGCATTGCTTCTGATGACTTCCATTTACTTGCCTTTTGCAGTTTCTAGCATCTGCCTAAATCCCTTCACTTTTGGTTCATTGTTTCCACTGAACTAAACTTCTACAGATTATGGGGGTCCCTCGTCCCGCGAGCAAGACCCCGATACGGTAAAGATTCTTTAAAAAAGTTTATTGGTCAAGACTTCAAGCGTTGTGTCAAAGTGAAAGCAGTTACAGCACTTGTAAGATTTATTACAGTAAAGCAAAAGCAGCCTAGCGCTAGCTAGCAATAGCCTTGAAGTGATAGCGATAGCTCTAGCTCTAGCAGTGCGCCTGGGAGAATCTCCTCATTAACTATTTTTCACCCAGACCTTTTTACATTACACAAACCAATCCATACACAGTTCCTCACATCATGTGGTAAGCACACCAATCATGACTTAGGTCACGTAGCTTCCCTGCGTGCTCGGCCCAATCCTTAGTAACTTCCCAAAACCTGTTTACCACCTTTGTGCCACGAAGCAATGGTCAGCAAGCGCCATCTTTGAGCCGCGGCTCAGCTCTCCACAACAGATATCTTAATGACTCATTTTTCTTTGGAACTTCTTACTTCCTTTTTATAAGTATCCTGGGAAGATACTTAGAGTCCACATGGATAAACTAGGATAATCTCAGCACATTAAAATTCCAAATTTTTTAACTTTTGCAAAGTTTTTCCTTTACCATATGCAAAGGATAAATTTCTCAGGTTCTGTAATTGTTATTTAGATAATTCTGGCAAGGCTGGGAATAAAGGAGCGGGAGAAGTGGAATGACATTATTTCCTCTCTCATACTGGCCTAACTGGTTAATTAAACGAAGTCCCTTAAAATTGGTGGCATGTTCTATTCAATGGTATGTGATAATGTTTTTGTAGTTCTGCATTCTGTCTTCCATTGTTTTCAATTTCTTGGACTTCTCCAATGCATAAGTTTACTCTTCCTAGAGATACCTTCCTGTACCCTATTTGTCTAATTTTGGCACTTTGTAGTAATTCTTTATGATGCATGTTTATTATCACTTGTTCAAGAAGATTTCCAGTGCCACTTAAAGGGCCATGTTCTTTTTTATGCTTGACTGTATTGGGTTAATAAACTGCATAACAAGTCCCTATGATTAGGAACATAACAATTTCCTGTTGGTTGTTTCGTAATTTCTGAGTCTAAGGTCTGGGATAAATGTTTACCTGAAATTTTCTACTGCTTCACAATACTGAAATCAAGTAATCAGGAAGAGTTAGGAGCTCAGAGCCAGATCCAAGTTCTTCTTCCCTGTTGGTAGTAAAATTCAGTTCCTGGTAGTTTACAGCTCTGATCTTTCTTCCAGCTGGCCATCTCCCTGGAATGTTTTCAAATGGCATTTCCAGCCATGTACAATAATAGTGCAACTTTAATTTTACTTCTTCAAGCAAGCAGGAGAATGCCTCTCATGTCCATTAAAGCCTCATCTATTTTTATACTATCTTCACATGATAATTTTTTTATTAGCTTGCTTAGATTTATTTATTTTTCAAAAGAGAGTCTCTCTCTCTGCCTCCCCTTCTCTGTCTCTTTTTCTCTCTCCCCTCCCTCTTTCTCTCTTTATCTCTCTCTACGTCTCTTTCGTGCTCTCTCTCTCTTACACACACACACACACACACACACACACACACACACACACACACACACACTTCATCCATCAACTAGCTCTCCCCAAGTGACCACAATGCCGCAGTTGGGCTAGGCCAAAGCCAGGAGCCAGGGAATTCTTCCAAGTCTCCAACGTGGGTGCAGACACATGAAGATGTTTATCATCTTCTACTTCTTTACTAAGTTGGTTTGCAGCTATGATGTGAGCTAGCTTCTGTATGAGATGCCAGTATTTCAGAAGATAGCTCAACATGCTAGGCCAAAACATGGGTCTATTGCCTTTTCTTTGGTTTTAATTACATTACAAAGAATCTTATCATATGATGTGACATCATAACAAGAATGATGTTCTATTGTTTCTTAAACCTTATTGACATTTGAATAAAATTACAGAGTACATACACTGGAGGTGAAGACCGTAGAAATGAAAGGAGTCTGGCTCATTTGGGACTCCTTTTCATGAGAAATTGATCTTGTTTTTGCTTATTGTACTGCATTGATTGACTTACCTATTTGAACCTCTCATTGATTATAACACTACAAGGTATTGCACTGTCCTCCATATAGTAGAAATTCATGACATATTTCCATAATGAATTAATAACTGAATCATAATGATGCAGAGATACAGGGAATTCATGTACATTGTACAAAAGAGAATATCAAGAGCATTTTCTCAAATGAGTAAGAATTGTTCAACTTCACAATGTATTATACGCATGAAATTAATTTCAAAGCAACAGCTAAATCAACTTTCCACTAACGAAGCAAAATGCCTAGTCTCATAATTAAATATTTAGAAGATGATTAGAAATAAAGGGTTTGCATGAGAACTTTTCCTGAAGAACAACATTGTTTTTCTCAAGCAATTGTGGCAGATGTTTATTCAATGTAATTTCCCTTGTTTTTAAAAAACTGGGGAAAGGCTTTATGATAAAAGTATGTCCAGAAACATGTCATATGCAACACATTTCAATCATAATTCAAAGAAAAAGGAAAAGGCCTTGTTCCTGTTTGAATTCTCTTTCGTTCCCACATGGCTTTTGAAGAAAGTAGTCACCAGATGACTTTAATGAAAGAAATACTTCTCTGACACAAAATGTACTTTCACATTTTTTTCTTTTTCTTTTCTGTGTTCCTTATGTATAAATTGAAATATAGAGTGTTAATTTAGTACAATTTGGCTCATATTTTATGAGCACTAGTGATATCAATTTAGTTACTTTATATACTTTGTTAATCCTTCTAGCAATTTCAAGATTACATTTTTGATATTTGTTCTTTTAATTGGAGTTGAGGGAGATATAGGAATCTTCTGATTTTTATGTTGTTTCCAATTCACTGTAATTCTGAATTTTGTAAACTTTACCCATTACCTATGTTCTTTATATTATCCCCTCATTATAGTGGTAAAATGAATGAGGTATAATTCAATGAATACTAGCAATTGGTGTGTATCTGTGTGTTTAAGGAATTCATTCTGTCATATACAGAAGCTATGTTTATAAATATATCACGTACATGTACAATCATAAATGTATATCATATATTTTAATTATTTATATTATTTAAATGCTCTCCAAATAACTAATATCAAAATATATTAACTATGTGCTTTAAACTGGCACTTGTGGAATCCTTTATTTTCATCAATAAAATGTTCCTAACTTTGCTTCACTTTTTGTTGACATGGATTCTCTTGGATCTAGCCATAGTATTTCTTATCCCAAAATATCCCTATACATTTCACACAATGACAATCATTTTATCTAGCTACATGGTCTAAGTAAAACATAACAACTTCAAGATCAAGATGTTTCTATTAAGATTAAAGGCTTTAATGCAGTGATTTTTTTCAGTGTTTACTTGTTTTTAAAATAGCAACAAATCTATCAAGCAAAGCTTATGCTGATAGCAATCTCCGGGATGCCAGAAGAAAAACACAGGAAGCATTAAATCATTAATAATGTATATTTTTAATTGCAGTGTTTTCAGAGGATGTTGCTGAACAAGAGATAAGGAATATAAAGAAACAAAATGATGTATTTTTAAAATATTAGTATTTAACATTTCTGCTTGCTGGTACTATGTTAGATGAAGCATAGAAATCACAAATAACTTTTCTTTCTTAAATTGTTGGGCAGAGTCACAATGATAATGTGGAAGAAAACTATGAGTCATTGGATAGAGACTAAATTGAATGCAATAATGCAAAACTATGCCAAGTAAATGACAGAACTGACTTTTTGATTGTTTCCTTTCCAGGCTCTCACTGTGAATTTGGGCCGTGTGAGCCTACAAACCCTTGTGAGAATGGAGCTGAATGCAGAGAGAAGATGAATCTGGAAGCATTTCCCTTTGGATTCCAGTGCCAGTGTGGGGAAGGCTTTGCAGGTGCTCGCGGTGAAATCAATGTCAATGAGTGCAGTTCTAGCCCTTGCCTGAACGGATACTGCTATGACAGTGAGTTCACTATGCCATTACTGCAGTTATTGAATGGTACTTCAACTGAAAAAGAAACAGAGAATTGAAAGAAGTCAGAACATACCAATAATTCATTAGTGAATTCAGCCTGCCTTGAACATCAATGCCAAAGTCAGTTATTTTCTCTTAGCACCATGACTTCTAAGCAATTAATTTATATTGTTTTGAGTCATAGCTGTAAAAAATAAAGGTTTTTAAGGATTTATTAATTAATTTGAGAGGCAGAATTATAGAAAAGAGGGAGAAAGTGTGAGAGGAAATAGAGATATCTTCCACCTGCTGGTTCTTTCCCTATATAGCCAGAGCATCAAGGACTGCGACAGGTCAAAGCTACAAACCCTGAACTTCATCTGGGTCTGCCACGAGGATGACAGAGGTCTAAGTACTGAGGCCATGGTCCACCTCTCGCAGGTGCTTTAACAGGGAGTAGGGGTAAGCCAATAGATGGGTGATCTTTCTGTCTCTCCTGATATTATTCTGCCTTTCAAATAAATGAAAAAGAAAAATTTTTAATTTAAAAAAAAACTAGAAATAAATCTTCAGTATAATCTAACTGTCCCACAGACAGATATATATTCAAGAGCACTAAAACCAGCCTAATTGTAATGACATCTGCACTCGCATGTTTATTGTAGCACTGTTTATCATAGCTGCAGTGTAGTATCAACCAATTGTTTTGTTATGGATGAATGTGTAAAGGAAATTAAGTAAGTTTTCAATGGAATTTTGAGCAGTCACAAAGAAAAATTAAATCCTGCCTTTTGCAGCAAAATATGTAAGACTACAGTCCATCATGCTAACTAAGAGGTGTTAGGTTCCAAACCGAAATACTGTCTTACTGTTTTAGAATAAAAAAACAGTAGATCTGAATGTAAAGTAGGAATCACTGCATGTTTGGAAGTTGTGTGTGTTTGGCTAAAGGAAACGTGAAGAAAGAAAATCTAGATAACGTGCATTAAAACACGCTCAAACAGAAATAATAAACGCTATTGTTCCACCACGCAAAGGATCATAATCATGAATTACTTATTTTATGAAGAGCTATCAGAAAATAGGTCAAGGTCTCTAGATGTAGGGAATGGTAGGTGAGTATAGTAAACTTTAGGAATGAGATGGATATCTCAAAGAAAATTCACACATTCCTTTGAAAAATATGTAAAGGAATTGTCATCATGGTGAAGTAGGTTAAAGCTCAACCTAAGGCCCTGGCAACCTATGTGGACAGCGATTGGAGTCCTAGTTGCTTCCATTTTGATCCAGTTCTTTGCTTATGGTCTGAGAAAGTAGTGGAGAATGATTAAAGTCCTTTTACATCTGCATCCACATAGGGGGCCCGGAAGAAACTGCCAGGTCCTAACTTCACATTGGCTCAACTCCAGGTGTTGTGGCCATTAGTGGAGTGAACCAGCAGATGCAAGAATTCTGTCTCTTCTCTCCCAATAAATAGGACTTTCAAATAAAAATTAAATATATCCTCACAAATTTTTTTTTAATTTTAAACTGACATGTAATAATTGTTCTTATTTAGAGAATTCAGTGTGATATTTCAATACATATGTCTAACAATCAAATTGGGATACTGGCATTTCTGTCAGTTCAGTTGTATCTCATTTCTTAGTGTTGGAATATTCTTAATCTTGTCTACTAGCTGTTTTGAAATATTCAGTGAATTGTACCAAAACTTAGTTGCCCTACTGGGGTTTACGCATTTCCAATTTTAGTATTTCTCAATATTTTTTAAACCCAAAAGCTTGGAAAGATTTAAAATCTCATTAACAGAATATGCAACAATGATTCTGTAACCTGTAACTTCATATTTTGTCAATGTATATTTTAAAACTCCCCCTTATAATATTGTTTTATATATACATTTAAGTATATGGTTTCATTACTAATTTCTGGCCAAAAAAAAAATGTAAAACCTTTGGAGTCTCCAAAGTGATATATTTTGTACCCAAGTGAGTTGGCCACTGCATGGCTAGTGATGGTTTTGTTCAGTATCAGGGCTGGTCAGTAGAAACACTTGGCTTGATTAGAGGTTTGTAACTTTCAATCTTATCTCCCATTCTTCCACAATGAGAGGATGATCAAAGTTTGAATTGATATCTAATGGCCAATGACTTGATTGATCATTCCTGTGTAATGACTTTTCCATAAAAACACAGAAGGTTCAGAGAGCTTCTCCCAAACTGATCTCATGGAGACTGTGGATGTATGATGAGCCTCAGAGTGGTAGAGATACTGCTTCCTCACTTATTCCTATGCATATTGTCTTTGTTCTTATGTGTTATTTTTGTTCATAATGTGCCAGTAAGCATAAAAATGCATCAAACTCACTTTTCCATGTGTATACATATGTACACATATAATATATGCTCAAATATATATTTTGGAAGTACCATAAATTTATAGAGGAAAAGAAAAGGCAAGAAAAAAAAGGGAATGTAGAGGAATGAAAAGAGTGGATATTGGGACATGTATTTGCCTGCAGAGCATGTCTTTAGTGCATCACTTTGGCTCAGGTACACAGAAAACTGGCCATGACATTGTGTTGCGCAGTCAATGTGGTGAAGAGACAAGAAGAGGAAAATAAAACCTTATAAAGTGCTATAAATTTTCCACGTTTTTTAGTTATTCATCTCCCCTTGAGATAATTTCTACATGAACATCCAGCAAGTGAACAAGTTTTTTAAAATATTATTCGTAAAAGCACACTTCCATTTAAAGTTATTTGTTGTGATATCTTATCATTTTACTCAAGCTATGAATTTTTTTTAAAAGATTTATTTATTTATTGGAAAGTCAGATATACAGAGAGGAGGAGAGGCAGAGAGGAAGATCTTTCATCCGATGATTCACTCCCCAAGTGAGCGCAATGGCCGGCCGATGCTATGCTGATCCGAAGCCAGGATTCAGGAACTTCTTCCGGGTCTCCCACGTGGGTGCAGGGTCCCAAAGCTTTGGGCTGTCCTCCACTGCTTTCCCCAGGCCACGAGCAGGGAGCTGGATGGGAAGTGGAGCTGCTGGGATTAGAACCGGCACCGATATGGGATCCTGGTGCATTCAAGGGGAGGACTGTAGCTGCTAGGCCATGCTGCCGGGCCCAAGCTATGAATTCTTAAATCCAAGGATCTGAACATGTATGTTCTTAATAAAGAAAACTGTTTTCCTAGATAGGTAAAGTAGTTAGTCTTGGTATGAATCAAGGTGATGGTGGATCCCTAGGAAACTGCACAGTCTATATAGATTCTACTCTGAAACTAATTCTTCTAATACTAGAAACCCTAACAGCACAGGTCAGTGACCCCAGGGTCACCACCTATTTACTCTTCTTGAGGTATACCACCTAAGGATTTCTTCAAAATTTTGACACTTTAAGATTGCCCTTTTAAATTTCTGAAATTCTGAAATTTTCTTGAAGCAAACTGGCATTATATTATCTCATTTCTCAAACCTACAAGTGTTTGGTAATGCTAGAATGATTTTCAAGTCTCTGGTCCTCATTCTAATAAAAATAAAAGAGGACTTAGCCTCTTAGTGATACGTCTTAGGAAGAGTTTTGTTTAATATTCTGGAAACCTTACAAAAGGCCAAAAGTAGATAATTTTAAACTGTAATATTTTGAATAAAAACCTGGGCAAATTAATCATACAAAAGTAACCTAGTTAGCATATGTATTATGTGCTGCCAAATGAAATATAAAAAACACACTCAAACCAAATTGGGCATTTTCATTGTTTTTTTTTTTTTTTGCAAATTATTACTACAAATCCATTGTAATTGTTATTTCTTCATATAATTGAAGTCCTTAAGCTAAATAGGACTTAGTAAGGTAGACATTCAGGACATATTATAAATGTGTAATAGACCATTAAATATAAGAATTCAACCTTTCTTATTTAAAAGGAAGTGAAGAAAAGAGTAAACATTTTTAAAATAACCAGCATTATAATATCTGAATTGTTTAAAGGAATATTAAGAGTTGTGTCTTTCCTCCGTTGCAGTGGCGGGTGGTTTTTCCTGCCTATGCAATCCAAGCTATGCTGGACTGAGATGTGAACAGGATATTGATGACTGCATACTGAATGCCTGTGAGCACAATGCTACATGCCAAGATCTGCAGCTGGTAAGTGTACCATTGTCCTCATGCCTATGTCCGGATAGATTAATATAGATTTTTTTTTTTTTGCTTTTTTATTTTGTTTTGATCTGGTGCCTGAGACTCAATCTTTTGATATTAACATATGTATACATATACTTTTTTATTTATTTCATGGTAATTACATGGTTGACCAAGGTGGGAAGAATGAAGGATTAGGGAAAAGTGGGTGAAATCATTGCCTCTTAATTGTCCATTTCTTCTTGTTTCTGAGTCAAGGGGAGATACTAAGGGGGAAACCACACCCAGCCTCCCAAATGTCCCAGCTCCCAGGGATGGGGAACCACCACTCAGTTTCAACCCAGGATCCTGCTGTAGTGCATGCTCCAAGGGTTCTGATTCAGTGGTTTGGATAGTTCTGCAGTGCTGTCGATTTCGCCAATCCAAGGGTGATAGAGTCCTAACAATACCTGTTGGCTGATATAGTCGACCTCAATTCTCCATATACCCAGATTTTTTCTTCCATCGTCTGCAGGGTTAGTTGTCCAATTTGCTCTGTTCTCCTTCTTCTGCAGTAGTACCAGATGGCTGCCATATTCTGCATGTGCATCAGGATCTACATCTATAGCTATGTCTATTATTTGTGGGGCATATATTGTGGCATAATAGGCTAAGCTGTCTGGGGATTCAACCAGTGGGATGAAGATTCTCTGCTTACCTCTCTGTCTTACTTTCTCTTTCTTTCTGTAACTCCTTAAAAATAGACAAGTAATTCTATAAATAGTAATATTGTATAAAATTGATTCACATTTTAAAATTCCAAATAGCAGCAGTATTGAATTCATATAACATTTCAGCAATTAATCTAAAAAGTGGCATGATTGCTACCATCACGTATTTTTGTCTAAATCAATGTATTACATTCATTTGTCATTTCTCATTGTCATCTGTCAGTTTAAATTTTACTTTTATTTCTGTCTTATGCTATATATTTTCATCAGTTCCTTCACTCATCTGTGTTGATGCTGTCCTGGTGGTACACATCTATTTGTCATTGCCTTTGTCACAAGCATGTGCTATTCTGCCTTAAACGAAGTGTGACACAGATGGAAAATCACGGTAACGCCTCAGACTCCTCATTTCTCAGAAAGCCTGACATAAAAAATATCTACTCAAGGTGGAGTTACTCACTGGCTGGCTTCAGAAAATTAATGACACACTACACAAGCTAATGCTGTGATGCTAGAGAAGGCTTATAGTTATTCCTCAGCAACACAACCGACTTTTCACAAAAAAGACTCCAGTAGGTGATGTTAGATAACAAGGTTTGAAAAGCAGACTTGTTTTTGTCAACATATTTTGACTACCAGTGCACTGATTTGTTTGTTTTTGTAATGAAAGCATAATCTGTGTCATACTGTTTCTCTTCTACAAGGAAGGCATGCACCTAATGGGATAAGTAACTGACATTTGAATATCTGTGACCACCAACCAAGATGAGATATAGGTTGATAAACCACTGTTTACTTATGTGTTGCCTCCTGGGCTTCATTGCTGCCTTTTGCTTCATCTTTGTTTTTACAAGATGTGTCAGCCAAGGCAGCCAGGCTAAACTCATCCCACTCTCGGGGTTCTAGAAGTGGATATGTGGCCATATGTTGGTCTCAGACAGGAAGGACGTTCTCCTGAAGAAATGCTTTTCCACTTGCCTTACAAGATGTAAGACAGAGGTAAGCATGCCATCTTCTAGACCTTCTAACATACGATTTTTATATAATGATTCCTGTTACTGTTTTCAAGTAAAGGAAGGCAATGCAACCTGATAATAATATTTCATACCAGTAGAGCCTAGAAGTAGGAGTTTCAGGGGGCGGGGGCGTCTGGCTTTCGGATAATTGTTGATGTGAATGAACCTCCCAGGTGCTTGCCCAGTCTTTGATCCCAATTAAATGAGAGCACTTATATTCCCTTATTTGATATAATTTGAATACAGAGTTACTCTTACATTTAGCTAAGAGTATATAATGTGACACATCCATAATCTAAATGAACTTCATTGCAGCCTATAATTTCAGCTATAATTTCAGCAGTAGTCAGAGTTCATTTTAGCTGAAAAATTCTAACCCATTATTTTAAGATTCTAGTTCTAGGGTTAACATTATCAAAACATCGCTGTGTGACACCACGTTATTCAGCTAACTGGTCAGGAACTTCAGCTTTGGCAGCTGAATCCTACCAAATAGCAATTTCCGCATATACTGTTTTCTTATCTGCTATAAAGAGCCAATAAGAAAACTTTCAGACTGACTTTAATATAATTTTACAATTCTGACTCCTGCTTCTGAATATTATTTCACTTAGAATAAAGGGGGAAAACATTAGAAAGCAAAGTTGAAACACAAATGCAGTATTAAAACTAAATAAATTTCACCAAGACAATGCAATTTTATTAGCAGGTTTAAAATTGTTTTTGTTTTTGATTAATACATAGAACTTGTACTTTAATTAGGTTCAGTGTAGCATTTCTGCACTTGTAAACAGTATTTAGTGCTTGGATCACTTAATTAGCATAGCCACTAGTTCCATTTCTTTATACTTGGAACTTTTGAATTCGTTTCTTTCAGACATAGCACACGACTGTGAAATGTAGTCACCACACTCTGCTAAAAACTCTATCACTACTGCTTCTGCTGAATTGTAGTACCTGATTGTCTCTTCCATTCACCCAGCTTCCTGCCCTCTTGAATCTTTGTCACATAATAAAATGTTAGGAATTAATGTAATAAGTCTTGTTCATTTGTTTAAGTTTATTATGTATATTTGAGAATATTCTTGATGGGTATTAAAGTAAGTGATTGTTAGTGTCTTATTTTCTTTCTTGTTCTACTTTCACTCTTTTGTATCTTACATAAATAATGGATGCTTAATTTTGATAACACTATGAAAAACAAAAATAGTGAAATAGAATTTATATATGCAGATAAAATTGTATTAAAAACAACTATGTAATATATGCATGTATAACAATATACTACAGATGTAAATATTCTCCCAAATACTCAGGTACAAAAACAAACCAAATTTATGAGGTCTAATAAAAAATAAAACTGGTCGTACTGTCACCTACCATCTGATTGATAAAAACCATGCCAGTTACCAGGGAGTTGCTCATTTGCTTCCCATTAGGTCGTAAACACCATGTCTGCATCAATCAAGGATTAATATGAAGTTACTGCTGCTATGGCTGCTGCTGTTACTCTTGTTGTGATATCCCCACGCTTGTTTCAAACATGAGTTCATTTGCCAAGTGATTCCTCTTTCCATATCAGATCTGACTTCTAAGATCTTCTCTGCTGTCTTCTCTGCACGTGTGTCATGCTTAACTAATATCGGTGGTCATGTCCTGTCCCAGTTGTCCTTTTAGCATGCAGAATCAGAATCACTAAAACATCTAGGTTCTGTCCTGTTAACTGAATTATAATCCCCCACCTAAATGTGGAATCAATTTATCTGCTCTCTGTCCAACTATTAGAACTTCTGTTTCTTTCCTGTTTTCCCTCTCTGTAAAATACAGTTAAGCTCATTGAATGAACATTAAGAGAAACACTAATCAGAACCAGAATTGGGAAGCTACAGAATTCTTGCATTTCAGCTACCTATATGTACCTTGATGGAGAAAAAATATATATATATACATATATATATATATGTGTTGAAAATGATGTAATAGTTATGTTCTCAATAATTTCCCTGTTACTTAGGAACATGAAAAATTTACCCAACTTCAGATGTCTTAGCTCTTATAGAAAACCTTTATTATGGCTGCTTTGTGTATTAATATTGAATTCAAATTTGGTTGCTATGGTGTGTAGGATGAAATGTTACCTCTGAAAACTAAATTTATTTCTGGTTGATTTTACAAAGAAAAAAATGAGAAGGAGGAAGAAAGAGAGAGCGACAGAGAGACAGATTAATTCTACTTGTGATTCACTCCTCATAAGTCAACAACAGCCAGTACTGAGCCAGGCTGAAGCCAGAAACTAGGAATTTAAAAGATATCTTCCTATGTATGGCAAAGATCCATGTACTTGAGCAATCAATTGCTGACCCTGGGGTATGCATTACCAGGAAAATAGAACTTGGAGGACTGGATGCTGCTGTCCAAAGTGGGACCCTAAGTGCTATGCCAAACACCAAATCCTTATTCATTTCTATCTTGATTAATTAGTCATATTTATAATTGTGAGAACTTAAAGGAATAGACAGAGCAGTTGGAAATCATCTGGTTTTGAAATGGATTTATTCTATGATTTATTAATATTTCCTTAACTTATTAGAAATGAAAAATATAATATTCATTAAAGTTTAATATGATTCTATTACTTTAAAGGTTGAATAGCTTTTCATTTTAGTTTATTGACAGAATGCAATAAATAACCACCTATTGTAGCATATTATAATAGGCTTACCAATTTCTTCAATGAAGTATAATTTGGAATTTTGGAAAACTTGGAATTGAAAATCCAGTCCAAATTGGTATTTACTAGGTAGATCTTGGTGTATGGATAATGTAGAAAACTTTGTGAATTTGATATGATGGGAACCACAGAACTAGATAAGTAGATGGCCCTTTGCAGCTTTAAATTGCTGTGAAACCCTTAGGTTTCTGTTTACGTGTACTGATAATTCTCCATCAACAACTAACAAGAATAATAATGGTTGGCCTGAAAAATTGAGAGCTAAACGTCCTCTGTTTTAAGCAGCATATTTCATAACATCTTCCTTTTCTAATCCTTTTCTCTCTTGGATTCTTCCATCTGCTACAGCGCTTTGTTTTTAACACAAAAGGAGTCAAATCTAATCTCTGCTTTCTACTGCTTTTGTGAGAGAGATGATAGCACATTGTTTGCTACTCACTGCTTTGATAATTCAGTAAATGTCATTCTCCCTGCAGATTAACATTTGTTAATAAGAAAATCTGTGCTTGATATGTTTATAACTTTCCTAAAGTTCTCAATACAATATGTAAATTTTCATTTGAAAGTATTAAAATAACAGTAATATTAACAATAAAATATTAAAATTAAATTTTAAATAATCAATGGCAGACTCATTATATCACAAAAGTTCAGTTGAGTCTGTGATTGGATTAGTTGAAGTATCTTGCATAGTACATATATAGCCAAACACTCACTGGTGAATCATTACTAAATGACTAGGTAACAAAATGAAGGTCCTTGTTTACGACCATTGCTTACATAAAATATGTATTTAGAATTCACTATTCATATCTCTGGTTTTTAATGTGATGCATTTTTGTCTTAAGAAATTATTGAAAGTAGGTTAAGCTGCTGCATGGGATGCCTATATTTTGTTTGTTGAATGAAATCATGGTCCTCCAATTCCCATCCAGCTCCCTGCTTGTGGTCTTGGAAATCAGCAATAGATGGACTGGCACTTGACTCAGTGGCTAAATCCTCATCTTGCATGCTTTGGGATTCCATATGGGCACTAATTCCTGCCCTGGCCACTCCAGGTCCCATGAAGGTTCATGCTTATGGCCTGGAAAGCAGTCAAGGATGGCTCAAAGCCTTGGGAACCTATACACACGCGGGAGACCTGGAAGAAGCTCCTGGCTCCAGGCTTTGGATCAGCACAGCTCTGGCCATTGCAGTCAATTCTTACTCTTTCTGTATGTCTTCCTCTCTGTAGATTCTGCCTTTCTAATAAAACCAAATAATTTTTTTTTAAAGAAAGAAAGAAGAATAAGATGGATAAAATGTTAGGACCCTTGCCATTCAGGTGGGAGATCTTGAAAAAATTCCTGCCTTAGTTTGAGCCAACCAGTGCTGTTACAGCCATTTCAGGAATCATCAAATGGATGGAAATTCTTTCTGTCTCTACTCCTCTCCGTCCTTTCCCTCTCTCCAGCCCCATAAATCCATCAAATATGAAATCTTTAAAAAATGTAATTAATATAATTCATTGAAAACCGGTTGTTATATTTATGGCATGGATACATTAACATCTGTGTGATTTTTCTATTTTATTCTTTTTTTAAATTGTTTATTGGAAAAGAAGATACGCAGAGAGAAGTGATACAAAGAGAAAGATCCATCCATTGGTTCACTGCCTAAGTGGCCAAAACAGCTGTAGCTAAGCCAGTCCAGGAACTTCTTCCAGGTCTCTCACACGGGTGCAAGGTCCCAAGGCTTTGGGCTGTCTTCAACTGCTTTGCTAGGCTACAAGCAGAGAACTGGATGGGAAGTAGAGAAGCTGGGACATAAACTGGCACTCATATGAGATCCTGGTGAATGCAAGATGAGGATTTAAGCCACTAGGCTCTCAAGCCAGGCCCCTATTTTTCTTCAATAAATTGATCATGGAATTGTCTTTCTTATAAAATCTGAGAGAGCATAGAATTTTAATTTGTTCATCCAATGAATGCTAATTTTTTTCAATATTTTTACCTCAATTGACAATCTTATTCTTAGTTATTGTGCATGTTTAAATAACCCTATTTTCTTCTAATATGTTGCTTTGAGTCTGTAAAGACACTGAAACAAACAATTACATTTTTTAGGATTATGTACAAACTAAAAGCACAAAGAATCTCAAAAATTCTTGTAGACCCACATGAGAAAACAAATGTACATGCTTTGGAATACTGAAATATTGGAAGCACAGATCCATTTTTCCTGCTTTCTTATTCAAAGTTTATTACTTATACAATAGTTTAGAGATTTAAGAAATTTAGGGAATAGTGTTTCATAAAACTAAAGAGTACAACAGATATGCGAAAAGAACGCCAGGACATGAACTTGTGCCCACATGGTATCCCAGCACCTGCAAAGCAAGAATTTAGCCACATGGCCACTATGTTGGTCCTCTCAACATTTTTCAAAGGAAATGTAATTTTTCCAGGTCAGTGACTATTTCATTATATAGAAAATATATAATTTTATTATATATGTATACACATATTGTTTGTTAAAAAGTGTTGTGTACATTTCTGTTTATTGTGTTTACATTTTCCTTTTTAAGAGAGTCATAAAGAAATCTCTGGTATAGAGAATCGATTGCTGCCTACAATTCTGGCTCCTCGATGGGCACCAGCTTGTGTCCTAGCTGCTCTGCTTCTGATCTAGCTCCATGCTGTCAATGGCCTAGGGGAACAGAGGAGGTTGGGAGACTTGGAAAAACTTCCTGACTGCTGACTTTGGCCTGACCTACCACTGGCTGCTGTTGTCAGCTGGAAAGTAAAGAAGACATGGAGAATTCCTCTCTATTGCTCTGTTTCTGTTACACTTTCGAAATAAATAATCTTAAAAGCAGAAAACATATTCAACTCTTCCTTCAGAATAGGATGGTTACAACAATGTATGTTTAAATGACAGGAACAGCTTTGAAGAGACTTATCTGTAGCAGTAAATAACTTCATTTTGTATAATCTAATAACTACTTTACCCTGGGTTTCCAGCAATCTCTGAGGAGATTATCAAACATGAAACATCTTGAATGGGCTCTGTGGTATAGCAAGTTAAACTTCCTCCTGCCATATTGGCATCTCATGGATACTGGTTTGATTTCCAGCCACTCCATTTCTGATCCATAGCCCTGAAAATGTACATGGTAAAACAGTATGCACTGGCATGAAGATCTGGACTGCTGCCACCCAAGTGAGACCCAGGCTCAGTTATAGGCTCCTGGCTTCAGCTGACCCAGTCTTAGTCATGTGTGTGTGTGCGTGTGTGGTGGGGGGGGGTAAGGGTGTGTGTGTCCCTTTCTCTATAACTCTGTCTTCAAAAGAAGTAGATAAATATTCTTTCAAACAGGAGAAATTCAGGAAATTTTGGGTAATCAAATAGATGCAAATGTTTAGAAAGAACATCTACACACTGTGCCTAACTGTGTCGAAAGTCGACAAGAGCGTGACTTCCCTTTAGGCTTTCCCCAATATTCCTGAGACAAATGAAAATTGAGAGATTTCTATGATCAGGTGCTAGAAATACTTGCCAGAGGTAGCAGATATTTCCCTCTTTTAATCAACTGATGAAGAACTATGGTTCGAAATACCCATGTCATTTGTGTCATCATTGTGATTATAGGAGGGCTAAATTATGTAGCAGTTTCTTTAAAACTAAAAGGTTATGGTTGTGCTCCTTCTAGCCATGTTATCTTAAAGCAGCCACTCTTGCTAGGTCTTTTTGTTTTAATAATGGAAATATTAATAGCAGACAACTTGTAGGGTTGTTATAAAAGTCAAATGTAAAATATGTCATGTGATGGATTTCATGTTAAATCCATTATGTAGTACCTATCTGATATAAAGAAATGAGTAAACTGCATCACAATTAATGATGATGATAATGACGATTTAACTGTGCTTACAGTTAGAATACTTTCCTGTGTCAAGCTAAAGTTCTTATGCTAAGTTGTCAAGCCAGGGTATTTTACTCAAGTATATGAAAATGATCTAAAATAACAATGTGTTGTAAACAACTTTTTCACTGGCCCATTGGTTTTAATTTTAATACATACATTTTTATACCAGATGGTTGTAAGTTTATCTTTCCACATAAAATCCTCAAAAATGTATTAGGTAAAAATACCAACAATTAATACTACCAACAGTTAAATCAGTTTGTCATGTTTAAATTAACTGTATTCACAACAAACATTGGTTCTCATAGAGAGAGAATTATTCCTTCCCTATCAAATACTTTTAATTGTTTATAGCCTCAAGGGTAAGGTAGAATAGTGCATGGATCATAGCACTTTGCAAATAAGTAAAGAAAGGGAAAAAGAAGAAGGCAGGGAGGGAGAAAAAGAGGATAGTGACTCAGAAAAGAATGACTGGTCAGTCTTGGCCTATAAATCTTCAACTGTTTTAGATTTTCTTCATAGAGTAAGGAAGGTATAGTCTGTACTCAGACTAGGATTTCAGAGATCTGGCAGGTGATGAGAGCTTTCTGTGACCTGATCTCAGGTTGGGGGAGTGCCTGGGATCTCTGTTAAAGCCGGCTGTGAGATTGCTACATTTCTGCTAAAATGCTCTGCCTCTGATAGACACAAAGCAAAGCACCTCAGCCTGATCCATCTGTCTTCAGGTAGCAAGCCTCTAATCTGGTTAACCCCACCTAAATCTTATCAGTGCAACAGCCTTCCAGGTCAGTTCATCTGATTTAAGTTCCTGACCTTTCCTGCCCTCTCAGCAAGAAAATCTCCCTTAGTCTAACTGCTGTATTTAAAAGGCTAAGAACGAAATGTTCCATTCAAACGAACAAACAACAAACCTGAAGCAAAAATTCAGTGAATGGTAAACATATAAACATGGATGAGTAAATGAACATAAATAAATATAGACCAAATAATAGGTGGAGAAGATTATTGCTGATCCTGTTGCTTTTCAGAAAATGTAGATCCCATTTATTTCTCTGGTGTGTTTTTCAAGAGCATCTTTTATGCTTCACAGTTGAATCACAGAAGATGCATTTTACAGAGACAAACATAAGATTTACAGTGGTGAAAAGGTTTCTTGTGGTCACACAGTTACCCATAGCAGAGTGGGAAAAGGTCTGCAGTAACGTCCCCCACTCCAATCCCCCCCCCCCGTTATCCTTGAGTGTGCTGAACCTCTAAAACTGGCAGAGCTTGAGTCCAGCTGCCTGTAGGACTCATGAGCCTATGAAGGATGAGAATTCCAAGAAAAACAAAATCCAGCATCTCAGGGGCTGCATAATATCTAAGCATTTTCTAAAATTGCATGCATATTTGAGCTACACCCTCTTTTTGTTCTTATTTAATGCATGGGAGGTAGCATTGAGCCCCTGTGTCTTCAAAATCTCCCAAAGAGGATTCAAATGTGGAGCCAAACTGAATAAATATGACTATCTGTATTCACCGGACTGCATGGAGAAGGACATAGCCACAATGATGTATGTTTGTAAGCATTTTAGATGGAGCACTTAGTATCCAGCTGTTGCTAACTTTCCTTGAAGCCTACCCTTGAGAGGTGTAGAGTGGACACTTTAAGAAATAATCCACCAACAGGTGTATAACCCAATCACAAGTATTGAGTTACATACAAAACTCTGTCATCCCAAGAAGTACCTGGGCTATGTGGAATTTAATTAGAATTCTATAAACTAAATTCACGATTCAAAATTTAGAATTCATTTAGAGTTAAAATGATGAAAATGTTATTTCTCTTTCAAATAATGGTTCCTGGAAACTCTGCTTTTATCTGCAAATCCATGTAAGAAATTCCAGCCACAATTGTATTACAAAAGAAAAAAAGCTAATAGATGACATTGGTATAGAAACAATAGGCAGACCCATTAAAGGATTTTGTTGAATACTGACTTGAAAGGTTTTAGGAACAATGGACGTTATTCACAGAATATACAATCCTTATTATATTTTAATCTGATGCATAGTAGGATATTTAGTGTGGTGCCAGTTTTTTGCTCTTAAATTAAAGCCCCCCTCCCATGATTTTAGGTGGGAGCTTTAGGTAGCAATTATCTACATGTTAAGTTGGACTCTGCACAGACAGGAGCTGGGCGCATTCAGAGAATTATTATTCAAGGGATCTTGCTGAAATTTGACACTGAAACAGAACTGTGTAGTGTATATTAGCTAATAGAGATGTCAGCACTTTATTAGTGAAAATTCAGTAAGAGAAGGAAGAGGCAATGGGCACAAGAATGTTCATTCTTCATTTAATGGGTATATTACTAAACAATATTATACTGCTGAATTAGAAATATAATACTAGAAAAAAATGAAAATATTTGTTTTGAAGGCAGAAATTCAGGGAGAGAAGAAAGGAAGGAGGGAATGAAGAGAAAGAGACTGCTATTTTCAAATAGTGGCTTACTTCACAATAACCACTATGTGCAGGTCCAGACCAGGGCAAAGCTAAGAGTGAAGAACTCGGCCTCACATGGGTGACAGGGCCCAGGGTGAGCTGCCTTTGCCCCACAGGTGGATTATCCAGATCTAGAACCAGCACTTTTTTTGTTTTTCTGGTAAGACCATTATTTTCACATTCTTCTTTATTTCTATATCTGGAATAAGAAAGGAGAAGCTCCACAGCTCCACCCAGCATCCCACGCATCCCTCAATCCCTCACAAGGGGCATGCTACAAGGGCACTGCTGAAGTGATTTTGCTAGTTCAACAGATCTGAATTGCTGCCAGTCTCAACATTTCAAGCACTATGAAATCTCTCCACAATTCACTGGTTGACATAGTCCAACTTAGAGTCTCCATTTACCCAGATTTTCACTGCTAGTATGTGGTTGGAGTACTTGACCGATTTGTTCTGTCCTCCATCCTCTGTTGTGAAACCATGTGTCCTCTGCAGGTTCTGATGGACTGCCATATCCTCCATGTGTGCCTGGTTATGCTGTCCACTGCTCTGTCTGAGCCTCTGAAGAGCCTCAGCTTTGACACATGCACTGCATGGTCAGACCGTGGAATCTGCACTTCTCTTCATGGGTGGGGTTCTGAGATTAGCAGTTCAGTTAAAGACATCGCCAAAGAAACTACGTCTGAGGTGATCCCAGGCCTGACTCTAATGTGTGATTGCCAGTACAGGGTCCAGCACAGTCCATCACCTGGTCAACTTTTATATATGCTGGTGGTTGCAATTGCTGGGTCAGTTCTGTTTCCAGCCCTGTCTTCCACACGAACCAATGGGTATTTCCGTCCAACCTAATCCTGCCCACTTTGGGAGCTACAGCCTAGTTGGGGATACTCCCCATAACCCCCACCAGGCCTGCCCCCTACCCTGGTTTCCATGCATACCAGTATGTACCAAAGACTGGTCCAGTGTGTCCCACATCCCATTCAGCACTCATCCATGTCAATGGGCATTGAAGCCTAGTTCAACCCAACCAACCCCACTTTCCAGCTCACCCACATGCTGGTGGATGCCGTTCTGTATAGCCACCCCTGCTCCAATGCTGGTTTTCATGCTCTCCAGTGGGAATGGTAACCCAAGAGGGATGTGCCCACTATTTCCCTGCTGGGCCCATTCCTGCTCCTAGATCATGTACTCTCCAGGTGGTTCTGTAAACATAATATTGACTTAATTAGCCCCCAGTGCCAGCATCTGCCAGCTGACGCTGCGGCAAAGCCCAACCCACCTTCAACCACTGTAATTTATGCTTGCACCAGTAAGAACAATCAGCCCAGCCTGAGTTTTCCCTGATCTAGCTCACATGAGTCCCACAGGTATTGTAGGCCTGCCTGGTCTGTTCTGCCCCTGTCCAAACTCACTCTCTCCAGCGGGAGTGGTGGTCCAGCAAGGGAGCCCTACCCATTGCCCCTGCCATCTTTGCTCCCTCACCTCCTGGTTCTTATGTTTGCTGATGGGTGCTATCGCCCAGTCTGGCATGGCCTCTCGTCTCAGCATTCAGCATTCTTATATAATATGCCATTGTTGCAAGTAGGAACATTACAGACTGCTGTAATTCCAACCCCTAGAAAATAAATTTTGATTTCATGAATAAATTTAATCTTATTTGATATATATATGCATCCTTTCACTTTTATTAAAGTCTAATTTTCATCCTTAAGACAATTGGGAGTATTATAACTGGGATAATGATAACTGAATGGCCTCAACTCCAGAATACTGATTACTTACCACTACACTCAAAATATGTAGGTGAGCATGCATTTTAAGTCATCCCAAAGTTTTCTTTCTCTGTGATCCAAATGGCAGAGAGAGCAGACAGCTCTCTTCTTTCTCTATTTTTCTTTTCTTTCCTCCTTCTTTCCCCTCTTCTTTCCTTCCTTTCTTCCCTCCATTGTTTTTTCCTTCCTTCCTTCCTTCCTTCCTTCCTTCCTTCCTTCCTTCCTTCCTTCCTTCCTTCCTTCCATTCTTTCTTTCTCCAACTTGGAACAGAAGGAGAGGAAGAGAGATAAAGATCGGCCTTGCACTGATTCACTGCTGTATAACATAATTTCAATGGCTAGAGCTAGACAAGTCTAGAACCAGCAGCCGGGAGTATCTCATATGGCTTGGCCTATCCTTTACTGTTTACCAAGTGCATTTGGCAGGGAATTTGATCGAGAGTGAAGCACTCAGACCTTGAACTGGTGCCAATATGGGTTGCCAGGATAGCAGGCCATGAATTGACTGATTACCACACAAGGATAGCTCCTTGTCTCTTCATATTTGTCAGTCCAGGCATAAGAGTGGGGTACAACACTTAAGACTCCACATGAGATGCCTGTATCCTGTACCTGTGTATCTACATTAGAATCTTAAATCCATTTCTGATCCTGACTTCCCACTAATGTGCACCATGGAGTAGCTGGTGATTATTCAAGTACTCTGTCCTATCATGCTTGTAATTGAAATGGGTTGAATTTCAGGTTCCAGGAGAGCATATACGCAGACAACAGAGAAGGATATTCCCTCTGTGACTATCTCTGTGGTTATTTCTACCTTTCAACTAAGCAACAATATATATTTAATTCTGGGTCTTCCACATGTGTGCAAAATCCCAAGGATTTGAGCCATCTTTGACTGCTTTCCCAGGCCATAAGCAGGAAGCTGGATGGGAAGTGGGGTTTCCAGGACTAGAACCAGTGCCTATATTGGATCCTGGTGTGTGCATGACAAGAACGTTAGCCACTAGGCTACCATGTGGGGTCCTATTCATATTTTTTTAAATACATAAATAGTTACATGTTTATATAGATATGACTGGCTTTAACAGTATACATTTTAAGGAATTGTCTATTTTAAGGAACATTTTGAAATACTGACTCATACTTCCAATCTTCTTTCTATGAGTGAAGAACAGACATTTATATGAAATTATGTAAGATAAAACTTCTATGTGTAATACACATGTGTATTTTTTGTCATATAATATAGCAACTTAAGAATAAATTACAGAAAATGGACAACTCTGTCATCTCAAATACTTGTGATGAAAATATTTAAAATCCCTTTCAACAATTGTGAATTATACAATTCGTTGTTATTATAACAGCTATTGTGTGCAATGGATAACTAAACTTCATTTCTCCTGTCGAACTTTAAACTAAATACTTTGATCGACATCTTTCTTTTCTTCATCTTCCTGGCTCCCCCAGCCTCTGTTAATTATCATTTGAAGCAGATGTGGACAATTACCCCCTGGGTCTCTGTTACCTGGTGGCCATGACCTAGAGCTTATCTGCCCTGGCCTAAGGTGTAACTTCCAACCCCATGTACAGAACACAACCTCTGACATGATTGGAAGGTCGACAGGATTAGGCGTGACTTTTAGTCGATCACAGTGTCATTATTGGGTGAAGGGACTACCTAAAAATGCCTTTCCTATTCTTAACCTATTAGACCCTGGTACTTGTGCTGAATAAACAGATATTCCTTATCACACTGTCTCTGGTGGTTCCTCCACATAACGCTCTCTCCTCATCCTTGGTGTACTCAGGGCATGCTGGCAGAATTTAAACCCCAAGAACATATTTGTATATTTTTTTCAATTTCACATACCAGTAAGATCATGTGATAATGTGCCTGGCTTATTGCATTTATCATAGAGTTCTTTTTGGTTAAAGCTTAATTTAACAATTATGTGTGAAGTACCAGATGAGAGATTCATTCTTTCTCTCTCACTCTTTCTCTGTTTCTCTTTCACTGTCTCTTCTTGTGATACCTCTCTTTTTAGAAGTAAAAAAAAAAAATACACTGCATACTTAACACTGAAAAGAATTATCTGAAATTCAAACTGAGCATTCAGTAGTCCAACAATCAGACTTCATTTTGGAATTTCTCCCCGCCACCCAGAAAGTCTTAGTGTGTGGAGAAAAGCAAGAAAGCAACGAGGGACAGAAAAATAAAATTAAGTAAATAACTTATCTCTTACAACTGTAAAGGCAATAAGTCCAGAGTCTAAGTTGCTCACTAAAATGGACTTAAGTGAATAGCAAACTAATGTATGAGATCATGTTCTTTCAGGTGGCAAATTGGAAAGGAAAAATTTTGACCCTAAACGAAATCATAACATTTATTCAGTTAGGACCTATCACAGGCTACTCACGGTATTTGGAACTAAGATATCTTCTTGGCCATCTGCTCTTGTTTCCAGTCATGACCCATGGTTGTGTCAACTCAATTCCAACCAACTGTACCTATTCATCTAAGGCTTGTCCTGCATTTGCATGCATATTCATAATACCAGTCATAATTCTTCTCACATAGATGCTAAAGACCGTTCCAGAAAATAATATATGTGCTATGTAGGCAAACCCCAATAAATCTTAATTTTCTGATTTTGAAAAAAAAAAGCTTTAGTTTCCATGAATAGAAACCAAAGCCTGTTTTATTTACAGCTTGCTTGATAAATGGAGATAAACTAAAAAAAATAATAATAATAATAAATAAAGTAAGTTTGAAAACAAGAGAGAAATTTTTATTTCTCCTCCCAAAAAGTATTTAGCTCTGGTAGTAGTAGTAGTGGAAGGATGGATAAGAATAAAGTTTGTATTACTTACACAGAGGGTGATCCATCAGGAGAACTGACCATAAGTGCTCTGTAGGATAGAAAGGTTCATTTAGTAAGACATCCTACAAATTCATTATATATAGGCTTTTAGCAAAGATTAGTCATTTCCAATTTGAAATTATGTCTCCTACAACACCCTAAGAGTTAATAATTATTCCTGTATCTTCAAATAGATCTATTATATTGTGAATACAATATAATACAGAGTGCTAAGCTTTCCTTTCAATTACATAAATAACTCTTTAATGAAATGTCAAAGTCAGCTTATAAAAGTAATGCATTATTTTAAAAACAGTTCAGACTGTACTGTTTTAATAATATGGGGCAAATAAGTTGAGGGGAAAGAAACTGGACAAGGGGAAGGAGAAATCCCAGAGCCTATGGAATTGTACTGTAAAATTAAAAATAAAATAGAAGAAAAAGAACAGTTCAGAAAAGCAGGGAAATTCTTAATTAGTCATTTCAATGTAACTATTAACTTAGTGGTAACCCACGATGTCCTGTTTCACAAAACTGGCATGGGAAAACTTATCATGTATCTTTTACTTTTCTCTTGATATTTTGATAACATAGCTGCTTAGCAGAAAATTTGCCCATGAGTATAATTAATTTAGAATGGGGTGCTCTCTGTCTACATGAGTGGAAGTGTAAGAACACGAGGAGTGTGTCTAGAGTCTTAGTGACTGAATCTGACCTCACAATTCTATCTTGGCTCCCGTTAGTCGATCTTTAGTAGCTTAAGTCTCACTTTCCGGTAGCATTTACTAGCAGGCATATCACACATAAGACTAAGTTTTTGTCTGTTAGTAATCAGATCTGGAAATCTCAGACCAACTGTTGTCGCAGACGGGATGGCTGAAAGTCTGCAGTCACTGCCTGCTATTGATCGCTCTCTACTTTCCTGCTTCCTGCGTTTACTAAAAAGGAAACCATATGCTAGTAATCCAATAGCAATACCCTGGATGTGAAGCACAACAAAATATTGAGGATATACCACAGTCACATAGTTTTACAGGCTCTCCATTGAAAATAAGCTAAAATAAATTATCTCATGTCGGCTAAACAGTTTGAAAATATCTCAATATAGAATGTAAAACTTAGTAAATATCTAATACTCAGCAAAATATTCTTCACTGAGTGAAAAATCACCGTGTCCATTTTAGAGTAACTTCATTAACATACCAGTACAGTGGAATGAAAAAGTAGGAGGCATGCTTTAATGGGCTTCATAATAGCCTAAGAATATTATTTAAAGAATGTTAAAATTTCTGTGGACTGCATTTTCTAAAATATTTTTTATATCAAAGAGATATTCTCAGTCGAAACATCTTAGTACATTTTTTGGTAATATTGCTCTTGATTTAAACTCAAAAGAATGAGTCTGTGTATTTACTATGTATACATTTACCTTGACACAAATAGTTTATATATATACTTACTTCAAACAGTCACTCTGAAATATGAGTACATTAATTGACTTAATGCATTTATCTATCTTCTTAATGTTTTCACTATATACAAAGTACATTCTTGTGAGACAGTGTCAGTTAATTAAGTCATTCTTACTCCATACCTCACATTACTCTGTTTAGGCAGCTTTACAACCATGTTGACATATTGCCCATGAATGACCTCTGTTGAAGTTAATTTCTATTCAGTTTCATTCTGTAGGTAAATCAAAGGATGAGGTGTAATGTGAGCAGTTTATCTTTTTAAAGATGAGGAATATCAGTATGAGAGGAAAATAAAAGTGACATGAAGTTCATAATGTCATAAAATAGAACCATTTCATCCATGATATCTATTTATTTAATAGATGTAGACTTGACATCCATTCTGTCAAGCACTGTAATGTTATTTTGTAAAAAGATTTCTCATGTAGATTTCATATTTTTACTCGAGGAGGAAAGAATGAGAAGATTCTCTGCATATTGCACACAAAAGGATTCTTATATTTAAAACTTTCGATTTCACTCAAAAGTTGAACATTTATTAAAATACCTATGCAGGTCAGCAAAAATAATTAGGGTTTTTATGTAAGTTATTAAGCACATTGATTGGCATTTTTCTAAGGCATCTGTCATCATATATTATATACTTGTACAAATCATAAAATATGCATGAAAAATTATAAAAGTATAAAATATAATAAAGTTAAGTAAAATCTTAAATTGCTTACCAGTAGTTTAAAGTTTTGATATATTTAAAAGTTTTAGTTTGTTAATGCAGTATAATTAAATACATAATTATGGGGTTCAGCACAGAAGCCTAGTGGCTAAGTCCTCACCTTGCAATCACTAGGATCCCATATGTGTGTTCGTTGGTTCCTGGTTCCTCCACTTCCCTTCTAGTTGCCTGCTTGTAGCCTGGGAAATCATTAAAAAAACAGTAAAACAGTTCAATACTTAGGACCCTGAACCCATGTGGGAGACCTGGAAGAAGCTCCTGGCTCCCGATTCAGATTGGCTCAGCTCCAGCCATTGGAGCCACTTGGGGAGTGAACCAACAGATGGAAGAGCTCTCTGTTTTTCCTTCTCTCTATAAATCTGACTTTAAAAATAAAATTATAAATAATAAAAATAAGTCAATAGGGCCTGGCATGGTAGCCAAATGGCTAAAGTCCACTCCTTGCATGCTCAGGATCCCATTTGGGTGTCAGTTTATATCCCGGCAGCACCACTTCCCATCCAGCTCCCTGCTTGTGATCTGGGAAAGCAGTTGAGGAAGGCCCAAAGCCTTGGGACCCTGTATCTGTTTGGGAGGCCTGAAAAAAACTTCCTGGCTCCTGACTTCAGATCAGCTCAGCTCAGACCATTGTGGCCATTTGGGGAGAGAATCATCGACAGAAGATCTTCCTCTCTGTCTCTGCTCTTCTCTGTATATCTATCTGACTTGCCAACAAAAAAATAAACAAAACTTTAAAAAATATTTTAAAAATGTGTGAAGTAAATATGATGAATGAACCAGGCTATTCTGAGGACTTTAATATACATGTACTATGCGCATACACACATATACATACGTATACACACAAATATATATATCTGTGTATATATATATACACTTACATTTGGGATCAGAGAAAGAGAGAGACGGAAGCAGAGACAAAGGGCTCTCATCCACTACTTCACTGTTGGAATGCATGTGCTGGCCATGGCCGGGCTGCGGTAAAGCTCAGAGTCAGAAGTGTAACCCATGACCCATGTTCTCCACATGAGTGTCAGCCATCCAACCACTTGAGCTGTCTCCACTGCCTCACAGTACATGTGCTAGAATGGAGTTGGGATTGCAGCATTCAGGACTCAAACCCAGACACTCCAAAGGACTTTATTTATTTACTTCACTTACTGTACTCTGAAAGAGAATGAAGTTAACAAAGGCCTTCGAGCAGAGCCATGTTAAGATATGACTTAAAGTATATTTTGTTGGGTTGTAATTTCTCCTTGGAACTTTTACACTCTGTTTCTGCATTCCTTCTTTTTCACATATGCTTCTTGAGTGCAAGTCTCATTTATTTTCTTTGAAGCTAGAGTACTCTACTGAGTTTAAAATAATCACACAATCACGGAAATAATACCAAGCGCAATAGAAAGAGCTCTCATGCCCATACCTGAATTGGAACTCCACCCAAGTCTGCCAATCAGGTGGCAGAGAATGAGCTGCTGGAGCTATCATCTGTTGTCTCCCAGGATCACATTAGCCGTGATCTGACTCAGACTCAGAGCCATGTGAAGCAAGCCTGGCACCAGCTATGGTCACAGGAATCTGAAAAGCAGTTTACCCTGGTATGCCACAGAACCTGCCCTAACGGCTCTGTTCTAGAATTCAGTGGAATTGGAATTTGCTTTACTATTGTTCAGAAAACACTTGTGTGTTACATTAAGGCAACCCTTTGTGTACTAATTCATTCATTAAATCTTTTGGGGGAGTTGATTTTATTTTAAGAATGTGGCAAACATTAAATTTTCTTCAGTATTTTTTTTCTCAGTTTTTGTAAGAGCCGTGCCTTCCTAAAAAGTTTTATCCTTTTTCAGGATATATATTTCTAAATTTTGTCTTAACTTAGATGAACCATTTCCCAAGTATTTTTTTTTTTCAATGAAATTGAAAATTACAAACCACCTCCTAACTATTAAAGTCTTAGGCTTGTTGAGAAATTTTTGGTTTTATACAACTTTAAAATCTTTCCTCCCACTGAATTTGACATTGCTAATGATCTTGAATCTTTTCCCTTGATATTCTTTTATCATTCTTCAATATGAAGGAGACAAAGGCTCATGAAATATAAGTGATAATGTAGTTGCTTGTAAGTACCTGGGGTAGTTTTCCTCGGAATTCTGTGATGTGTATTCTGCTAATTATTGAGATATGCATTTAAATAATTCAAGGTTCATTAATAATGTATCATAAAAATACTGCATATAAGGAAGTATATGATATATTTACTGTGGCATTCTGGCAAATTATCTTGAGGCTACAGAATAATTTAAAATATAACCACTCTTATCACATATTCGGGGCACTTTTATGAAAACAGTTATATATTCTGCTTATGATCTAGCTTTAACTTGACTCCTCTGAAATTTTTCTGCACTATTTTAATGCCTTTAGGAATGAGGTGGGATTTAAACTTAGATCATTTCTCCATAATCATTGCATATTATCTTGGTGTGTTGAAGTAATAATATAATTTAACATTAGCATCTTTTATATGGAGCACAAGAAAAAGCATACAATGTAATTTCTTTTATTGTTCATTCTAGGGTAGAAGGTCCCTTTTTATTTATTTCTTTTTAAAAGTTTTAACAGTGAAAGACTAAACATGAAGCATTCTTTTCATCATTATCATTATATATCATCATGTGAGACAATGTGGTTTGAAAGTATCTTCCAGAATTTTGTGCCTGTTACCAAGGTGACATTTCAGAATACTATTGACAGTGTTGTTGAACCCATCATATTTTGAAAGCAATTTTCTGGGTCACAAGATATGATCGCCTCATAAGAATTTTTAAAGTATTAATGTTTGATTTTTTTTTATTAATTTACAAGCTAATGTATCTATTTAAAAATAGTGTTTATTGTTAAATGACTATGTTGCAGAAGCATTTTTGTCAAGTAGAAATGAGTTACTTATTTTGATTATAAGTTGAAAGTAACAGTTCTGCTTGATATTTTAAGCCTTGAGCCTTTAGATGATGCAGTTTTCATTACTCTCCTTTACATTTCTTATACTGTAGTAGGTGTAAATTGATTCCGTACAATCTGTCAAAACTTGATCTTTGCTTTTACTCATCACTTTTACATACATTCCAGTTTAGGTATATTTGGCAAAATTTAAGCTCTCACATCTAGAGACAAAATCTGTCTTTTTTCTTTTTAAAAGATTTATTTATTTTAATTGGAAAGCTAGGTATACAGAGAGGAGGAGGGACAGAGAGAAAGATCTTCCGTCCGATGATCTACTCCCCCAAGTGGCTGCACTGGCCAGAGCTGAGTCGATCCAAAGCCAGCAGCCAGGAAGCTTCTTCCAGGTCTCCATGCAGGTGCAGGATCTCAAGTTTTTGGGCCATCCTCAACTGCTTTCCCAGGCCACAGGCAGGAAATGGGAAGCAGGGCCGCCAGGAATAGAACCGATGCCTATATGGGATCCTGGGTGTGCAAGGCCAGATCTTTAGCCACTAGGCTATCATGCTGTGTTCCCTAACATATCTTTCTAAGGAGCCTTCTAAATTAATGTTTTCTCAGCTTTATCTGCTTTATTTCCTTGCCACTTGCACAATACCACATACTAAGGAATTTATGATGAGAAGTAACCCCCAAGTTGTGTCTGCTCTATATAGCTGAATATGTCAAATTTGACAGTTTTTACTCTTACTGACCTTTTAGTAAGAGTAAAAGCTCTTCCTAGTTTATTTATGTTATTTATGTTAAAATTCAATATATGTATATATAATATATTACTATTGAGTCCGATTAATTAATTAAATAAACATAAAAAAACATGTTGGAATATCTCTGTGGCATAGTGAGCTAAGCCTCTACCTATAATGCTGGCATCCCTTAGGGGTACCTCTTTGAGTCATGGCTGCTCCACTTCTGGTCCAGCTCCCTGCTTATGGCCTAGGAAAGCAACAAAGCTTTCCAAGCTTTCCAACCTAGCGAACCCACGTTCTTGGGCTTCTACACCCATGTATCAGACCTGGAAGAAGCTCCTGGCTCCTGGCTCCTAGCTCCTGGCTGGCTTTGAACTGGCCTGTCTCTGGCTGTTGCCACTATTTGGAGAGTGAAGCAGCAGAAGGAAGTCTCTGTCTCTCCTTCTTTCTCCTCTCTGTAACTCTGCCTTTAAAATGAAAAAAAAAAAAATCTAGAAAAGAAAATTAGCCATTGATCAGCTCAACTTCAGTTTATTTTTTTTAAAGATTTATTGAAAATTCAGATTTAAATGAGAAGAAAAAAAATATTTTTAATCATTATTTTCATTTTATGATACAGTCCTTAGGCCTTAGGATTTCCTTTATCACCTCTCCATATCCCCTCCCTCTGAGTTCCCCTAAATTATTACTATAGTATAGTTCTTCATAAACAGTCATATGTTCATCATTGCAAACATGGACAATGGCAGAGTTAAGCATTCTATTGTCAAGATATAGTTAGCAGTTTCATTGGGAGTCCATCTTTGATTTGGAAGTAGAGATGCCTACTGCATTGTATCCTCACATGTGGATTTGCTAGTCTTCATTACACAGTTACTTTACATCCCCTTAAATGAAAAAGTTACAATACAAAATCAACAACAGGGCAAAAACTAGAAATTTACAATGCTATGAATTTCAAAAGAAGTTTTGATAGTTCAACAGTTATGAGTTGCTGTTGATCCTGATATTCCAATCGTGATGAAATCTCCAGAATCTACTGGCTGCTATGGCCCACCTAAGAGTCTCTATCTACCCAGATATTCACTCCCAATGCTTGGTTAGAGTAGTTGATCAATTTGTTCTGCCCTCCATCCTCTGCCATGGTATCAGCCATCCTCTGGAGGATCCAATGTACTGCCATATCCTCCATGTGTATTTGGTTATGCTGTCCACTGTTCCATCTGAGCCACTGAGGCGGTCCAGCTCTGACACATCCACTCCCACAGTCAGCTCATGGAACTTGCAATTCTCTCCATGGTTGGGGTTCTGAGTCCAGTGGTTCAGTTGGTAAGGAATCGCCAAAGAAACCTTATTTGTGGCCATCCCAGACATGTTTCTTGTGTGTGTTTGCCAGTACAGAGTCTGGCAGCATCCATCACCCATATCAGCCTACGCATATACTGGTAGTTGCAATTGCGGGTCAGTTCTTTCTCCAGCCCCGTTTTTTATGCAAACTAATGAGGGTTGGAAACCAACCCAGTCCTGTCCACCACATACTCATAGCTCCAGTGGGAGCTGCAGCCTAATCAGAGTGGCCCAAAGTACCCCCCCCCCAACTGCCCTCCTTCCTGTGCTTGCCAGTGTATTCAACTGACTGATTTCATATTTCCCATATCCCATTTAGCTCTCGTATATGCCAATGGGAATTGAAGCCCAGCTCATTCCAACTAGCCACACTATCCAGTCCACACTTGTGCCAGTGGGTACCACCATTTGACTAGCCATGCTAGAGAATGCTAGCTTTGCCACAGCATCAGTTGGCAGATGCTGGCACAGGGGGCAAATTCTGACAGGATAGAGAAGATTTTATGAGAAAGACCAAAACAGTAATAAGGAAAGAACAATGTCCAGTTATTTACTGCAAAGTAATGTGTCAAGTAATTTATATTATATGAAGAACCCAAAGCAAGGAAAATAAAGATCCCAAACATAAAGTCAAGATAAGGAGATAGACATGCTAGTTACTAAATTGACTCAGATACATTAAGAACAGATCTTAAATGTTACACTTGACCCCAGGAATATATAAAAACAATGTTTCTTGATTTAAAAGGCAACAAAAGTATTAAGATCATGGGAAATTTGGATGACTTATTATTATTTTCTCTCTTACTGCTCTGCTTATTTTGGTATGACCAGAGAACCTCATAGAGTTTAGAATAATTAGGTCTGAAGACAAAAAATGCGAACAAGTGGTGCGATATGATTATATTACGTGCTGTTTGTTAAAGTTTTCTTATTACTCTTTGTAAACCTGTGCTGTAGGTTCAGATGATATCACATGTGTATTTATACATAAGGCAGAACTTCAAATGTTACTGAAAAATAAAATTAAATTATTTTTTTGGTGCAGATTTTTAAAATCTATACCTGTAAGTAGTCTTCAAAAAGTTCATGAAAAATACATATTATAAAAGCTTTTGGACCAAGCATGGTAGCCTAGTGGTTAAAGTCCTTGCCTTGCATGCCTGGGATCCCATATGGGTGCCATTTCTAATCCAGGCAATCCTGCTTCCCATCCAGCTTTCCTCTTGTGCCTGGGAAAGCAGTTGAGGATGGCCCAACAACTTGGGAACCTGTACCCATATGGGAGACCCAGAAGAGGCTCTGGGCTCCTGGCTACTGATTGGCTCAGCTCCTCCCCCGTTGCAGCCACTTGGGGTGTAAATCAGCAGATAGTTGTTCTTCCTCTTTGTTTCTCCTCTCAGTACATCTGACCTTTCATTAAAAATAAAATAAATCTTTTAAAAATTATTTTTCTGGAATCTTGAAATTCCAGCATTTTGCATCAGAATCAATGTATTTTAAACTTAATTTTATGAACTTTTGTAGTACCATAATATATATGATATACATGTCATATGTATATTTGTATATGCTAGACATGCCCATGACTATATGTAATACATTCTATGTATATAACCATAAAAATGTCTTTGTATCGCATATAAATTCTTACACTAAATATTCAATTAATTATTCCAAAATTTTAAAACTTAATAGATATGATATATAGAATTACAATTTTATAGAGCATAGTCTAAATGAATTAGTTTATTTTTAAATCTTTGCATTTTTCGTTAGCTTAAAGAATTGATTATTGTAGTGAGATGTTGAAAAGTATGAAAGCACAATAAGCTAATTTATGAAATTATTTATGTCCTACCCCACTTGCTGCTTTGAGAAGGCCCTGCTTATGCTCTATAAAATTAGCTCATTGTCCTTGATGTTACTATGTTGGGCTTGAATCTGTACTTGTGATTTAGTAATATATAGGTTTTCATTTATATATATTCTTGTACTGCAAATAGTCCATAAGTGTATCCTGCAAGCAAAGTAGTGATTTTGATTTCTCTGTCACTCTCATGGTGAGTGGGGATAAGTACTATAACCAAACAGTGAATATGGAATAACCTGTGTAGTTGACATAGCTCCCTTCTTCCATGTATGAATAGTAGAAGTTGAGTGTTTATGTAAGTACAGATTTTAATGCTACCTTGACATCCCTTCTGTGGCTAAGGGGAGAACTGTTGCTCAATCCTATTGATGAGACATCCTACTGTTGTGAAATTGACCATCTAACAACTTTATAGTATATGGGAAAATGGATTTAGGAGAATTCATTTTTTAAGAGCATTGTTACACATATTTGATTTAGCCTATTCATTTTAAGAAAAATGTTGCATCTTTTTTCCAGTATTTTCCAGAAAATATTTTTCTGAATTTATTCTCTTATCAGATATTTTTAAATTGATTTTTTAAGCTACATTTGGGAATACTGAACAAGAATCAGTAGACTTGAGTTCTAATTCCAGTTTTGCCATCAATTACAGTAGTTACAATAGCATGAGCAATTAAGTTAACCTCCAAGGGTTCAGCTTCCTCGTTATAAAATGAAATAGGTTGAATGGATCACTGATTTTCAATCTGTGCTTTGAGACACATGGAGGAGGTGTTAATGGTGTTCTTAGGGGTTGATGAGCAGGGTAAATGGATAAAACTCAGGGCTTCCCTACCTTAGTCAAAACTATTCTGTTTTACACTGTATTATGTATTTCTGTACCTCAGCGGCATATATTTCCTAGTTTTTTTTTTACTTTAAAATTTATGAAATTTCAAAAACACTGAACAATATGATGTGTTTAAAACACTTCCAAATAATAAGAAATGCAGATTACTGTGGGTTTTCTCCTAATGCACTCGATTACTGAATACGATAAAAGAATTTGCACATGATCCTTTTGTGAAATATTTTAGAAAATGTTCAATGAGAAGTGATTTTGAGCCCATGATGTATTTCCATTGTCTTTTGGCTTCCCAAACAAAAAAAGTAATTGCCCAGGCATCTAAATTATCTATTGCAGAATGGCATTAATTTTCTGTAATCTTATAATTATGATGGTCTGTGTTTATATGCACTCTGTCCTTGGGGATAAACCTTTGGGTAATAGACTGTATCTTCAATTTCTAAAATGACTCAGTATTAAAAATGGAATTCAAAATATTTTTTAAATGTTTGAACACTGCAGATTGATGGCAGGTGTGTTACATTCCAAGGAATTGGTACTGGTAGTCCAAATGCCTTTATTCTAATTCTAAGCTCTTATTTTAAAAATAATCTTGTGAAAGGTAAGCAAACCTTTTGGAACAGATAAATGTACGATATGTCACATATTATTTAAATTGTATAATTACAACTACAATTGCAAGTGCGGGTTAAAATAAATATGTAAAATTACATTTAAAGAGAACAGACTATATGGCAAAGATTATTCTTATAATTTAATTCATTCATTATGGATCTTAGTTCAAGGCTCTCTGTTTTTTTTTTTTCTTTTTTTAATCAAAACAAACCATTGTCTTTGCTTTGGCCAAAAATCATATGAACAATGACCAAGAGAAATACCATAGTTCAAAATTTCGTAGTTTCATTGTTCCAAAATAATTTTTAAAAGTCATGAATCTAGTAGTAAGTTTCACAAAGCACAGAATTTCTTTTTTATATTTATTTATGTAAAGCAAACAAATTTTATATATTTCATAATGCATATTTGTAAGCATTGCATAACTTGCTACCTACTGTTCTGCCTGTCCTGATTGCCCAACCATTCACCCTCCCTCCTCCTGTTTTACATTTTTATTTTGTTTTTACAATTTATTTTTCAGTTTGCATCACAATCATTTACCACTCCATTAGGTAAAGAATTTGACAACAAAAAGAAAAAAAAAGAAAAAACATGATTCCTCAAGAGTATAGGCATAAAGAGTTAGCAATAATGAAATTTTTAAAAATATATAAAACTATATACATATATATATTCTTATATATAAAACCAAAGATCAGGGAAACACATTTTTTTTCCTTTTAGTACTGGATTATTTCAATAAGCATAATGGTTTCCAGTTGTATCCATTTTGTTACAAAAGGCAGGTTTTCAAACTTTTTTATGACTGAGTAGTGTTACACACACATATACACACACACATTATATAACTTTTTTTATCTAGTTATTTGTCAGTGGACATGTAGATTGACTCCATATATTACAGATTACACTGACATGGGTGTATATAACTCTCATAATTGTCTTCATGTTATTTGAGTAAATTCCCTGGAATTTGGATGGCTAGGTCATTTTGTAGATCTCTTTTCAAATCTTTGAGGAATCTCCATGTTATCCTCTATTATGGTTTACTAGTTACCCTCCCACCAATAGCAGATAAGAGTATCATTGTCCCCCACATCTGTATCCATATATATATATATATGTATTTTTTTTAGGATAATGGTAATTCTATCTTCATGACTCATAGTTTGTTATATATTCTTTTGATTATATTGGAGAGTGTGCCTTCTGTACTCAATTTGCTTATGGTTTATGTCATGAGATGGTATTATATTTTATAAAACATTCCCTCATGTATCTGTTGATAAAATCATGTTTTTTTAATTCTTCATCTTGCTATGACACTAATTGATTCAAACAATGGAACCAGTATGATTTTCTTTCATAGAAATTGAAGAACTTAATCAAAGGCATTATTTTGTCTCTGTGGGTTAAACGTTTTCACAGGAAGCCATTGCAGTAGCAAATTCTAGACCTGGCCACTCCATATTTCTAATTCAAGTTTTTGCTATTACACGTGGAAGGACAAAGATGATAGTGTAAGTACATGAGTTCCTTCACCTAACATGAGAAACCCAGAAGGATTCACTGGCTCCAAGTTTTGGTCTGACTCAGTGTTGCTCTTACGGCATTTGGACAGTAACTCAGTTAATGGAAGATCTGTCGGATTGCCTTTCTACTAAATAAATCTATTTTTATTTTTCTAAGATAGTCTGTTGTGGAGTAGAAGCTCTTTCTTGTCCTGCTCACACCTCAAGTAGCTGTGATCCCCAAGGCTGAGCTGAGCAGAAGTCAGAAGGCCTGAGCTCCATCCTGTTTCCTGCAAGCATAATAACAACTAGGGCACTTGAGCCATCATTGATGCCTTCCCAACTGCACAAATACATAAACCTTAACTTTAAAAAAGTAAATAAGATGAAAATTTTAAAAGATTTATTTTCTATTTTTAATTGGAAAGTCAAACATACAGAGAGGAGGAGAGAGTAGATCTTCCATCTGATGATACACTCAATGGCTGGAGCTGAACCAGTACAAAGCCAGGAACCTGGAGCCTCTTCTGGGTCTCCCATGTAGGTGCAGGGTTCCAAGGAGTTGAACCATCTTCAACTGCTTTCTCAAGCCACAAACAGGGAGCTGGATGGGAAGCATGGCTGCTGGGATAAGAACCAACTCCCTTATGGGATCCCGGCATGTGCAAGGCGAGCACTTTAGCCACTAGGCCACCACACCGGGCCTTAGTTTTCATTTTTTTTAAATTTGATATGAAAAATTTTGTTTCAAGCATTGAAAAGTTGTATGGATTGTTAAGGTCTTCCAAGGATGAGTTCATTTCTTTTTCTGGAATACAGATAAAACACAAACAAATGACTTCATTTTAATCAAGGGAATCATTAACACAATTTAGACGGTATTTCTCTGGTTTGTTATTAACTTGTAAGTTGGTAACCTCTGAAGTCTCAACTGAAAGCCAGAAATGATTATTAGGTTAATTTCATCTTACAGTCTCTAAACTTTAACCTTATATTTCTGCACTACCAGGTTGCTGTAGCTTTGTTTTTGTGTAGGTTAACAGTACAAATGAAACTGGGTAAAGAACAAAAATATCTAAAAGATACTGCTCTTTAAAGTTTGAACTCAAAGTATCTGCTCTTTTTTTTTCATAGACCTGTGTTGCTGACAAATCAGAATGTTAGCATTTTCTTTGCTTTTAACAAAACTGCTGCTAACTCCAGTTACTTATTTCAAGTGGTCCTTATATTTCTTGGATGGAAATAGGCCAGTATGCTACATGGAAATCAGAGCCACATGTAGTGTTTTTAAAATTTCATTCCCTTTCCTATTGGAAGCAGAGATACATCTTGGGTGTCATTCTAAGAATGCAACATATACTTTATATATCTTATTCAAATTCTACAGTTGCTTTTTGTTGGACTGACATTTGGCAGGTTTTTCCATTTCCTGCATTATTTTTTTTTAAATTTTATTAATTGTATTGCATTATGTGACACAGTATTACGGGCACTGGGATTCCCCCACCCCTCCCCGAACCCTCTCCCTGTAGTGGATTTCTCCACCTTGTTGCATTACCACAGTTCAAATTCAGTTGTGGTTCCTTCATTCGAAATATTTACCAAGCATAAAGTCCAGTGTCTTATTATCCTAGTGGGTTCAATGATTTCTTGGTGAGACCATCTCTGGTCTGAAGGTAAATCCAGCTAAGCATCATCCCAAATGATTAAAGGCCCCGACATGACCTCAACAGCCATTTACAACCTCATGGCATCAATTGACATGACATTGATTAATAGTATGTTGATATGAAGATGTGGTTTCTTAACTACATCCTGTGACTTCTTCATAGACATTTTAATTTTGTTTTGTATTCAACCTGATTCCATACAGTTTCCTGCATTATTTTTTTTAAAAGAGTTATTTATTTTCATTGGAAAGTCAGATATATAGCGAGGAAGAGAGACAGAGAGAAAGATATTCTGTCTGATGATTCACTCCCCAAGTGACCACAACGGCTGGTGCTGTGCCAATCTGAAGCCAGGAGCCAGGAACCTCCTCCAGGTCTCCCACGCGGGTGCAGGGTCCCAAGGCTTTGGGCCATCCTCAACTGCTTTCTCAGGCCACAAGCAGGGAGCTGGATGGGAAGTGGAGCTGCTGGGATTAGAACCGGCATCCATATGGGATGCTGGCACATTCAAGGTGAGGACTTTAGCCATCATGCCACTCTGCTGGGCCCAATTTGCTACATCATTTTTTACATATATTTCATTAATAAAAGAATATGCACATTACGTTCTCATCTACTAAAGCAAATTTTGTGTCGGTGTGTTGAATTTTGCAAAATCTCTTCATGTATCTGCAATGATTGAAGTATTTTTCCTTGTTTAGTAAATTTGGTGTCAAAACATACTTAAATTTTTGTGGTAAAAAGACTACTTTCTAATTATGTAATATAATTTGAGGATATTGTTAGATTCAGCTTTTTATGCATTCCATATTTTGTTGATATTGTCTTGAGTTGAGTAAATATATAATTTCTTCTTGGTAGCATGGTTTTTTTGTGTCTCAACCTACACAGTGTGTAGTTCTCATGTCTGTCCACTTCATCTAGCTTCATGTTATGTGAAAGAAGTATCTCTACATTCTCCTTATTACACATTTCGTCTCCTAATTTGAGCACCTCCTTCCTTAGATGTCACAATTTTTATATAACTAAATAATATTTCTGACTCAAAAGTTTCTGCCCAATACCCCCTATATCAACCCTGTCAGCCTAAATGTAATGGCTGGAACCAATAATTTGCAACTATTTATCACATTAGAAATTGAAAACTGTCGGGCCCGGCACCGTGGAGCAAGTGGTTAAAGGTCCTCGCCTTGCACGCCCAGGATCCCATATGGGCACCGGTTCTAATCCCGGCAGCCCAGCTTCCCTTCCAGCTCCCTGCCTGTGGCCCCGGAAAGCAGTCGAGGACGGCCCAAAGCTTTGGGACCCTGCACCTGCGTGGGAGACTCGGAAGAGGCTCCTGGCTTCGGATCGGCATAGTATCGGCCATTGCGCTCACTTGGGGAGTGAATCATCGGACGGAAGATCTTCCTCTCTGTCTCTCCTCTCTGTATATCCGCCTTTCCAATAAAAAAAAAATAATAATAAAAATAAATCTTTAAAAAAAAAAGAAATTGAAAACTGTCATTGCAATATACAGTTCTCAAAATAAATGTATGACGTTCTTTTTGGAATACAGTACATACCAAGTGTCTTGAGGATAAGTGAAAACACGTTCCTTAGAAAATTTAAGTACCCTGTTAAATGTAGCTAAATTTAAAGATAATCCCCAAGATGCACACCTTCAGGTATAAATTATCTCTTGTTGAACGTGGATGAAACATGTGAATATGATGAGCTGATACCCTCATCATGTTCTTAAATCACTTACTCTTGTAGCACTGACTCATTATGCAGTTGTCTTGAGTCTTGGTAGAGGTGGAGGTGAAAGCTGGACTTCTCTGTTCCATCACCTTGGATGACCTATCACACCTGTCTGGCTGCAAGTGTGAAAATACAAACCTAAATTCTATAGCAGGAATGAAATGAATCCCCCAGAAACAAGTGACTTTAGTTCCAGCCCCAACTGAGATGGACCAAAGTAAATACGTTTGTTTCAGCCTAAAAGAAGACTCAGGGAACTTACACTTGACCACTAACCCAACAAAAGTATGGAATAGTTCATTTGTGATATTTCAAGTCACTCCATTTGTGGCAATTTGCCATGTAACAATATCCTTCCTATTTTATTACATTCATTTCTGATAATAGGTATAAATATATAGCTACTGAATGAAGGACTAAGCTAATGCATCCAACTATAGCTATTAGATTGAAATCGTAAGCTTTTTCTTCTATTTCTTTGACTGTAGAATTCACTTGTAATCTTTCATCAGATCCTGACCTACTATCTCCTTATCTGCATATTTTTAATCTATAAAATATATTTTGCTTTCATTTAGCAAAAAATGTCTAATTTTTAGCAGCTCCTAAAAATTATGAGGATTTGTTTCATTTTAATCACATTAACATTTTCATTAAACTTGACCCAAAATATTATCATTTTTATTACATAATGAAAATGCAAGGTATCTTAGAAGTAATGTTTTGGGTAAGAGTTTGGTCTACTGGTTAGGAGGATACTTGAATTGCATATCATATTACTGAAATATTGAAAATATAATGGCTCAAGTAGCTGGATCCTGGCCATACACATGGAGATTTGAACTAAATTTTCTCCAATTTTGGCTTGATTTAATCTGTCACTGAGGACAATTGGACAGTAAACCAACAGATGGAATTCCCTTTCTCTCTGGTAAAACAATGTTTTGTGTTTAATTATACTTTAAAATTGCTCAAATTAACAAATTAACTCACTCATCAGTGTTGAATGGAAAAATGTTTTGTGGCCAGAAATGTCTAAATGTAGAAAAATGTTTCTGAATGTAGAAGGTTCTGATGAACACCAATACTTTCAGTGTGGATTATTTCTAAGTGATACTCATACTTAAACATCTGTGTTTTTAATGTTAAAAATGTAAAGGCAAATTTGATTTAATTCTTTTATGACTTCTGTTAGTATAGAATCCATTATATCTGGAAATAACTTCAGTAGTATCTAACACTTTAAAGATAATTATACTTAAAATTTGTTGTAACTTCCCACTAATTATCATTATTGCTTTAATATTCTTTTAAGTCAGATTTAAAAGGAGAAGGAAATACAGAAAGATCTTCCAACTGCTGTTTCACTTCCCATGTGGCCAAAATGGCTGGAGCTGAGCTGACCCAAAGCCAGGGAGCCAGGAGCACCCACACAGGTGCAGGGTCCCAAGGCTTTGGACCATCCTCTACTGCTTTCCTAGGGCACAGGTAGGAATCTGGAAGTGGAGCAACTGAGTTATTAGCCAATGAACATATGAGATCCTGATGCATTTGAGATAATGATTTTAGCTATCAGGTTACCACACCAGGTTCATTTCTCACTAGTTATTAAATCATCATGAATGCCACACATTACTTATTTTTAAACCATATAGAAATTTAATACAAAAGGAGTTTGACTGGTTTTTCGTTTCACTAACTTTTTTAAAGTATTCCTGATGCATCAGAATTAGAACAAGCAGTCTATTTATGCATTTTTCTTTACACAAATTATTCATACCTTTTGGAAAGTAAAATTTCAGGCCTGGCCTGGCATCTTAGTGGCTAAAGTCTTCACCTTGCATGCACCAGGATCTCACGTGGAAGCCAGTTCATGTCATGGCTGCTCCACTTCCCTGCCAGCTCCCTGCCTGTGGTCTGGGAAAGCAGTCGATGATGATCCAAAGCCTTTGGAGCCTGCACCCACATGAGAGATTCAGAAGCTCCTAGCTCCTGGCTTCAGATTGGCTTAGCTCTGTCCATTGCATCCATTTGGGGAGTGAACCAGTAGATGGAAGAACTTTCTCTCTGTTTCTCCTTCTCTGTAAATCTGACTCTCTGAAATAATAATAATAACAATAATAAATCATTTTTAAAAAGAAAGTATGTTTTCAGATCATAACTAAAGAGCTTCTTCTACTTAGCACATAATTTTCATTCTTCTGCTGTCCATTCTAGGCTATCTAAATCTTTATTCCCCATTTATGGTTAGTGTCATCTTGGTTGTTATGGAATTGTTTCCATTGTACACCACCCATTTTAAAAGCATTCATCTGTCATGTATATTATCTGCATTCAATTTGAAATACAAGTTTTACATCAGTGTTAACAAAAAAAGAAGAAAACAAATCAACCATGAAAATCCTGACTGTTACTCTACTCCTAATAATCATGATACATGAGAACAACTGCTGCGAACATTCAATAAACCACACGTAATACCAATGAATACTTTTCGTGAGCTAGTGCCTATGTAAGGAATAAAGCTCAAGATTGACAATGAAGTACTTCTTATCCTCTGATATTCACTTATTAATAACCATTGAAAATCAAGACACTGAGTGAAACTTTATTTATTTTCATTGGAAGGGAAATTTACAGAGAAATAAAAAAAAAATTCATCAGCTAGTCCACTCCCTGGGTAGCTGTAAAAGCCAGAGCTGCACTGATGTAAAGCCAGAAGTGAGGAGTTTCTTCCAGGTCTCCCCTATTGGTTCAGGATCCCAAGGCATTGAGCCATCCTCGACTGCTTTCCTAGGCCACAAGCAGTGCGCTGGATGGAAAGTGGAGCAGCCAGCACACAACGCGCTGATACGGAATTCAAGCATTTGAAGGGGGTGGATAAGCTAATTGAGCCAGACCCAAATGGCACCTTTGTACAACTGATTTATTTGAACCTAAGTAGACATGCATGAAGGAAGAATCTATGTTTTTGTGGCTAATATGTTGTGTCACTGATCTTTAGGAACAAATATGCTGTCCATATCTAAAAAAAAAAACTTTAAACATTTTTTCTCAAAATTCACTTTGGGCAATTTTATCTTTCACACTGCTTCTATTATATTTATTGTTTAACTCTTTATTTTTCATTTTTCATGATATAGTACCATATGCTTAGGGATTTTCCATCCAGCCCCCCACTGATTTTGCATACAGTATTACAACAGTATAGTCGTTCAAAAACAGTCACAAGTCCACAATTGTAGTACTAATGTAACCTGACACTGTAGGTGTAGACAATGGTAGAAAGTTCAGCATCTTATTGTCAAGATATATTTAATAGTTTCATTGGGAGCCCATCTTTTATTCAGGAAGAGACATGCACACTACAATGTATCTTCATTACTTGGTGTGATAGTCTCTATCATACAGTTCCTCTGGATGAATATATGTAAATGTATATTAATTCTCACTTGACCAATATTATTGAAAACTCTGGGCACCAGAACTGTTCCAGATGCTAGGCTATATTAAACTTAGACATATATTTAAACCTCAAGGAATTCCTGCATCTTATGTTCATATGTAGTTATAATTATATAGAATTTTAAACTCTACTCACAAATGGAGAAATTGGATTACCATTATCTGTCTTAGTTTTGTCCAGTGAAAATTTAGTGGCACCCAGTTGGTTTGAATTATCTTTAATATCAGCTTCATCTAGAAAAAACTTGAAAGTAAAATTAACTTTAATAATATGCCTTGTTTAACTTTTAATATCAAAATATTACAAGATGTAAATAATAAAAATGAGACACTTGCTATTCTTTTTCATATCAGATCTTCAGTAAACAAACATGTGTTCTATATTTACAGAATCCTCTGTATATAGAGAAATGTAACTAATGACTACTAAACTGAAAAGTACAGATCTACATAAATTAATTTTAGCATCTCCAATTATGTTATAGATGCCCTAAAACCCCAAACTCTAACTTGTTTTAAAATATTATTCCTCGAAAATATTTTTTAAGTAGAAAATATTGTGCAATTGTCTATTGACACGTTTCTTATATGCTCAAAATCGGAAAAGCAAAAATGTACTTCAAGGAATATAAACAATACTGTCGTTGGTCAACCCTATCCTTAGAAAAATATTAAGGGGATAGTACGGCTATTGCTTGCAATACTAGCTTCCTGTGTTTATGACAATTGATGTGCTGGCTTCTGTGCTTCAAATACAACTCTCTGCTAATGGTTTATGGAAAAGCAGCAGGAAGTAGTTAAAATACTTGGACCCATGACAACCATGTGGGAGCATGGATAACGTTTCTGGCTCCTGAATTCACTCTGTCCAAATCCTGGTAATTGTAGGTGTTTGGGGAGTGAACCATAGGTGAAAAATTCTCTCTCTTCTACCCCATTTTCCTTTCTTGTTCACTTCCTTTCTCTTTTCCTCTCACCCTCCCTCTCTCCCTCACTCTCCCTACAGCTTGAATTAAATATATATTAAAATATTAAAAATAAAATATCAAGTAATTATCAATACTGAAAATTATGTTGTCAGCATAATCACTAAACTATCATAATTTGGAACTTGTAAATGTATGCTGAGTTACATGTTTAGTTCTGTAACTCTGCTCATGTTGCTGTCACATTGCTTATGTTCCATTTATTTAAAAATCACCTTCTCTGCAATGACCATTGGGGTTGCTCCAGAGCACCCCTGCCTCCAAACACACACACAAGTTAGAATAGATAGGCAGAGAACAAGAACAAAAAGGAAAGCCTGATGACCATAAACTCATGCACACTTCACTACAGAGGACACGGAGATTAAGTACTCCTCGACAAGGTATTGAGAATTTCTCTGCATTCCCCTCCTAAACTGTTTCACACCTCAGTTGTTGAAATGTCATCGAAGTGGTCACAGGATGTGGTTAAGAACTTGCTTACTCGATACTATGTCAGTTCCACAATATTGTATATTGTTGCTGATGTTATGTTGGGGCTTGTAACTGACCAGGATTTTACTTTGTTGGCTCTAACTTTGGACCAGAGAGGGTCTCCCCAAGAAGCTATTGAACTTGTCTGGATGATGAGATGCTGGACTCTATGCTAGGAATAGGCTCACAGGGAAGGAATCTCAACTGAACTTGAACTGTGGACACGCAACAAGGGGGAGGAATCCACCATGGGGGAGGATTGGGGGACTGAGGGAGGAATTCCAGTACCTAAAAAGCTGTATCACATAATACAACGTAATAAATTGGAAAAAAATATTTAATAATTTGTGCTATGAATTTGGCAGACACATATTTCAAATCTTGAACAAATTTTGTTGATCTGCTCTAATTTTGTCAAATAATACTAAATAACATTGTTCATGCGATTTTTTAATGTTGACAAGTAATTTTTTTGAGAATTATTCTATAAACAGTGCGAAAGTGTAAAAGCTGGCAGAGAGACCTTAATAGTCATGCATTCTATCTGGATGATAAGCGTAATAGTAAGAGCCTAACAGTTTCATGGTTTTCATCTTTCTTTAGGGCTACCAGTGTGTGTGCCCATCTGGCTGGGAAGGACAATCCTGCGAACAAGAGTCCAGTCTCTGTAAAATAAATCCTTGTGAGAACAATTCCACCTGCACTGACCTTTACAAAAACTATCAGTGAGTATTATATTTTTTTAGTGTTCTTTATGAATTTACTATGAGTGCTCAATGTGCTCAGGATTCATACAGGTAGGTATTATTTTCAATTTGTATGTGTTTAATCGACATATCCACCTAGAGATAAAGATCGATTTCCTGAAAGAGTCACATTCATTTGAAATTTGCAAATATTAAAGTCCACATGTCAAGTCAGCAAAAAATAAATAAATAAATAAACAAATTGTAATGTAGAATATCATATCCAGACATGGTGCTTATTAAAGGAGCATTTACCTCTCTAAGCATGCTTTTTTCATCCTGGTATTATTTTGGATCACTTCTTTTGTAGTGAGCAATATATTGAATAATATCTAAAATATTAGAAAATTATCTAGTATTTCTTTCATGAAGTGTTGGTATATATGTATTTTTATATATTTACATATAAATATTTTAGCACTTAGCCATTTTTTTTGGCTTTAAAAGCTTTTTGATCTTTTTAAAATTTTACTTTAATGATGTTTACATAGTTGATCAGCATGGGAAGGGTCGAGGGTCAGGGGAAAGTGGGAAAGACCATTGATCACACATTTTGTTTTCCTTATTCCTGTATTTGGGGGGTGGGGTGGGGTTATCAGGGGAGAAACCACACCCAGCCTCCCAAATGCCTCAGTACCTGGGGATGGGGGAGAACCACCCAATGTGATCCCAGGATCCCCTTGTTAGAGCAGTTTCTGAGGGTTGTGTTCAAGTGGTTTAGATCTGAAATGCTCTTGGTATTCTTGCTCCAAAGAGGAAGAAATCCTTCCAAGGTCAATTGACTAACACAGTCCAACTCAGAGTCTGTATTCGCCCAGATACTTCTTGTCAAGCTTCCCTAGGGTAGTCAATCAGTTTGTTCTCCCCTCTTTCCTCTGCAAACCAATGGGTGCTGTGGCCCAGACCAGCTCTGCCCACCACACACTCTGCCCTTACATACACCAGAGGGAGCTGCCGCCCAGTCAGAGTGACCCTCAGTCACTCCCACTGGACCAGCTCCCAGCTCTGGTTCCTATACCTTCTAGCATGTGCAGTGGACTTGTCCAGTCTATCCCACATTCCACTGAGATCTCGTTTACATGATTGGTCATTGAAGCCTAAGCCAATCCAACCAACCCCACCCTCCAGGCAACACTCATGCCAGTGGGTGCCAACTGCCTATCCTGCCAGATCCACCTCCAGTTCTGGTTCTCATGCTCACCAGTGCAAGTTGCAGCCCATCATAGAGGTGATCACAGCCTTTCCAATGGACCTACTCCCTGCCTCCAATCTTGCACTCTCCAGGTGGTTCCACAGTCTAGCTTAGCTTGACAGAATCTGCCCCCAGTCCCAGCACTTGCCAGATGATACTGCAGCAAAGCCTGCTCTTACTCTGGCTCATGCCTGTACTGGTAGATACAATTAGTTATTCCTAGCCTGGCTCTTCCTCTAAACCAGTTCACATGTGGACTGACAGGTGTTATAGCCCTGTCCAGCTTGGTCTTCTCCCAGTCCCAGCTTTCATACTAGGGCTGGGAGAATACTCATAGAGCTAGAACATAGTACAGTCAGACAGGGGACTGGAAATATTAGGTTGCACCATGGGACTAGCCAGCATGAGAGAGAACTGGGTCTGGGTAAAAAGGAGATATTCTGTGAGGGATGTGTGAGCCTACCCCTGTGGATCTGCAATTTCTGCCAGTACGCTTATGAGGTGAGACTGGTGATGGGCTGAACTAGGCATGACCATGGAATCCTCCAACACTCATGGGTACTGTTGTTGAGTATAGGTTGGCCTGTTCTAGTTTGTGGCACCCACAGGCACATCCAAGAATACAGTGTGAGTCAGGCCAAGCTACAACATCCATCAAGCAGATAGAGGGGATAGTGTGCAATAATGAGTGGTATTTGGTACTGGTAGATACTAACTACCCCAGCTCTGGTCTCCCACATGGGCCGGTACAGAGGTCTGACCCTTAAACATCTTCCAATTCTCCACTCAAGATCACAGCAAATGGCCCAATGGATTTGCTGGATGCCATTGGCACCCAGGCCATCAGACCTGAACCCTAGTGCCAAGGACTCTGCCCCCAAGAAAAGCCAACCCACCTGGCTCCAAGCATGTTGTGGGCCAATGGGCCTGAGCCTCCAAGCCCAAGCCTGGTGCTAACTGACCCCTCTGGCTCCCCGCACCTGGCAGGCTGATGGATCCAAACCTCCAGACCAGAGCCCCGCTGCTCAAGATCCTGCAGCCAGGACCTGTTTTTTAATCCCTAAAGATAATTTGTTCATTTATGTATTCATTATTGATACTGTTAGTTGGCCCAAGAGAAGTATCACTCAGAAGCAAACCTATGGTTGAACAAATTGGGTTTATAATTCATTGCAGTGGAAGAGAACACAGAGAACATAGGCAATGTAGATCCACAGGGCATCTCTGCAAAAGAGGGAAAGAAATTACTTCTTTTGAACTTGTGATATGTATTTTGGCTGACACGTTAACAAAGTACCAGTTTATCATAAATGGGATATCACTAGCATAATCACTGGCATAATTCTATGAAATGATTCATAATGAATCACATCTAGAAGGATGAAGGAAGAAAAACAAGAAGTGATAGATAAGTTTTTAAAGTTACAATAATAACAGAACTAAGAGAATATCTTGTTCCTCTTTTGGTTTGGATCATGGTTATGTTTTTGTTGAAATTTAAGCATGATGATGAGGTTGTCTATATGATTCATTTGGTTGTGGTGTGGTCTTATCTAACACTGATGTTCTGTGAAATATTCTTTGAAGTGTATATCAAGAAACTGCCAATGTCTAGTTATAAACCTAAGGCAGACTATTTGGTCAGCATCAGAATATCTTCCAGATTGTGAGCTGCTTTTCTCTTTTTGCATATTCTTCTACATATATGTCAAGTGTGTGTGTGTTAAATGCATCACTTGTGTCAATTTCACTTTTTGTCCCCAAGTATTACACATCTCAAGCAAAATTAGAGAAATTAAATATCAATGTATTATTTCACATGGTATTACTTTTATTTAAATCAAATATTCTCATGCAAATATTTTATTTATTTATTTATTTATTTATAAGTTTATTATTGAGGCAGATATAGACAAGAACCTTCTTACCTATTAATTCATTCCCCAAATGCACACAGCAAAGGCTGTGTTGGGATTTGACCCGAGAGTCGGGAACATGATGTAGGTCTCATTACTGCTCCCTTCCAGAGCCTGCATCAACAGGAAACTGGAGCCAGGAGCCAGGGTTGATTATCAAACCCAGGGACTACAGTGTGAGTTGCAAGCATTCTAAACAAGCGTCTTAACCACAAGTACAATGGCCAGTTTCTAACAGACAATATTTAAGGGTTAAAAACAAACAAACAAGAAAACAAAAACCAAACTGCAAAGTTATAAGCATTAATTAAAACAGTTCATTTTAATATTCATGAGATATTATCAGTCTTTTTAGATAACACTGGGACCATTAATTATGAACTTCTTTTTATTTTTATTTAGTTTTTCAATATCATTTCTTTTTCTGTATCAGGGGTAAGGGCAGAGATAAAGGGAAAAACCCAACCAGCCTCCCCACCCCATCCCAGGTCCCTGACATGGAACATGCTCTGAGTGTCCTACTCATGCAGTTTTGATAGTTCAACAGTTCTGAATTGCTTCCAATCTCACCTTTCCAAACATAATTAAATCTATTCAGAATTCACAGACTGACATAGCCTCTTCATGGGTGGGGTTCTGAGATCAGCAGATCAGTTGCAGGGATCCCCACCGAAAGTTCGTCTCAGATGATCCCAAACCTGATTCTTGCATGTGCTTGCCAGTACAGGGTCTGGCACAGTCCATCAACCCAATCAGCTTATGCACATGCTGGTGGTAGCAATTGCTGGGTCAGTTCTGTTTTTATCCTTGTCTTCCACGTGAACCAATTGTTATTGCAATCCAGCCTGATTCTGCACATTTCATACTCGGCCCTCACACAAACCAGTTGGAGCTACAGCCTAGTTGGGGATACTCCCCACAATTCCCACAAGGCCTGCCCCCTACCCTTGTACCCATGCGTGCCACTATGTACCACAGACTTGTTCAGTCTGTCCCAAATCCCATTTAGCTCTCATACATATCAGTGGGCATTGAAGCCTAGTTTAACCAAACCAGCCCCACTTTCCAGCCCACACACATAATGGTGGGTGCCGTTCTGTCTAGCCACCCCTGCTCCAATGCTGGTTTTCATGCTCTCCAGTGGGAGTGGTAACACATAAGAGGGAGACTCCCACTATTTCACTGCTGGGCCACTCCCACTCTTGGATTAATCACTCTCCAGGAGGTTCTGCAGTTTATCTTGACAGAATTAACCCCCAGTGCTATCATCTGCCATGTGATGCTGCAGCAAAGCCCAACCAACCCTCACCCACTCTAATTTATGCTTGCCCCAGTAGGAACAATCAGTCCAGCCTGAGTTTTCCCTGATCTAGCTAACATGAGTCCCACAGGTGTTGTAGGCCTGCCTGGTCTGGTCTCCCAACACTCCCAACTCACTCTCTCCAGTGGGAGTGGGTGTTCAGCAGGGGAGCCCTCCCCATTCCCTCTTCCAGTTTTGCTCCCTCCCACCCTGGTTCTCATGAGCTGGTTGGGCACTGTATCCCAGTGTAGTACGGCCTACCTCACCTTGGCATTTGCCAATGGGTGTTGTAGCCTGGCCCAGCCCGACAAACCCTCAATTCTAGCGAATGCTGGTGAGGGTTATAGCCTACCCCAGTAGGCACCCAATCCCAGCCATACTGTGCACTGGTATGTTGCGACCACACCTGACCTGACCCACACTCTGTTCTGTTATTTGGATTCTCCAGCAGGTGATGTGAACTGGTTCAGCCTGCTCTGCCCCCAACCTATGCCAAATATATGCTGGTTGTTACCTTTCCCTTGCCTAGTCTGGGCTGTTCCCCATCATGGTTCTTGCACTCACCTGCAGGGACTGTGTCTTGCCAGAGGAGTTTCCCAGGCTCCTCCATTAGAACCTCTCCCATTGCCAGATCTTGAGCATACTGGTGGGTCCATGAGCTCAGCGTACCCCACATCCTGTTTTAGGATGCACATTAGGGTGCTGCTACCTTGATCTGCCCAGACTCTTGTCAGTTCCTTTATCCTTGAGTGATGGCCATTTCCATGGTGACACATAGCTCAGCCCATCACCAAACCTGCTCTTGAGCTAACCAATGGGACTTGTATTTCCACAGCATTGGACCCATACTTTCCCCACAAAATCTACCCTAGGTCTGGTTCTCTCAAATGTTTGTTAGTGTCATGACCCTACCAAGTGTGCTCCATGCCCTGTTTCACCACTCAGTTGGGTACTGGTACCTATCCCTGCCAAACAGGTCCCCAGCCATACCTTTGGTTGAACTGGTGTGTGGCAGTCAGTGATGTTCTATGCTAACAGCCCATCTCAGGATTTCCATGTGGGTTGGTGAATCAGTCTGGCCCAAATAGATCTTATGGGCTCTCCCCTCCACATGTCCCCTCCACCATGTCTCAGTTCCCACGCTTGCCAGAAACTTCCATGATTCCATTACTGAAAATCACACAGAGTTCATCCCTCACCTACACTCACATTGGCCTTATCCATTATGTCCCTAGGCAGCAATTACATACCCTAAAAACCCTACAACCGCTGAGCAACCAGCTGGCAGAACCTGGTGCCTAAGGGCACACTGGCTGCCCAACAACCAGGACTCTGTCATCACATGGTGACGTTGCCCATGGGCTGATTCCTGGGCTTTGAGTCTAACCTGGCTCGGGTAACCTCCTCAAGCACACTGTAGCTCAACAGGCTAATCCTCCACCTTGCTGTGCCAGCATCTCAGTTCTGCGAACACTGTTTCTGTGTGACTCTGGATTAGGTTTCAATATTTGATTTTATTTTTGAACTTTTGAGCTTGCTAAATATATAAATTAAACTCTTGTTATAACATTTAGAAAGTTCGGCCTATTAATGTTCAAATATTAATCTGTCCTCAGTTTTATCTTGGGTATTGCTAGATTTTTAAAATCTCAGAGATTGTGGCCACCATGATTTGTTTTTATCCTTTTTTTAAAGGCATTAAATTAATCACCTTTTCAAAGTATTTTCATTTATTTACTTTTTATTTCAAAGGTATGGGAAGAGAGAGACAGGGAATCTTCATGCTCCTTTTAGTTCCAAATCTCCTAATTTATCGGAATACAAATAATAGTTGAATGGAAAAATGATCATTTCATTCATATACAGTGAATTCTAAAGTAATCACAGATTAAAAGTATAGTAGTTGCGACATTCTTACTCATTGGTTTGACAAAGGTTTAAAAAATTAATAAAACTGCATTTGCAACAATACTGACACAGGTATTTCTTCTTTTATATTTACTTAATTTTAATTTCCACATATAAGAGAAAATGCAATATTTATCTTTCTGGGTTCAACTTGTTTATTTTGCTTCAAGTGGTAGAGATTCATTCATGTTATAGTTGAATAAATATTCTCTCTCACTCACATACAAACACATATGTACATACACATATATATCATATTATCCATATCATATCATATTATTCACTGATTCATTTGGACACTTTGGCTGATTTTGGATATTGCATGTTGTAAGCAGTGTCACTTGCACGTATCTCTTTGATTTAACATTTTCTTGTCTTTTGAGTGTATACCTAGAAGTGAGATTACTGACTCATATGGCAAATATGTTTACAATTTTTAAAGAAATATGTAACACACTTTCTACAATATCTTTTCTACTTTACATTTGCTCCCAAAGTGTGTACATCTTGTTTATTCTCTGTATCTGTGGAAGCATTTGTTATTCTGTGTGGTTTTGGTTTTAGCCATTGTGATAGAAGTGGAGTGGTTTTGATTTGTATTGCCCAGATGGCTAGTGATCTTGGAACTTTTTTTGTATATTTTGTGACTGTATTTCTTATTTTGTGAACCACCTATGTTATTTGCCCCTTTTTCAACCAGATAGTGTTGTGTTGGTTAAGTTACCTGTTCATATTAGATATTAATATCTTTTTCAGATAGGTGGTTCACAAATACATTTTTTTCTTTCTACTGGACGTCTCTTCACTCTCGATTGTTTCCTTTACTGTGAAAGATCTGAGTTTGATATAGTCTACATTTGTTAGTTTTGCTTTCGCTGCCTGTGTTTTGTGTTATTCAAGAAGTCATTCACTATACCAATGTCTTGGCGAAGGCCCTACATTTTCTTCCAGCTACTTTGTAGTTTCAGAACTTAAACATAGGTCTCTGCTCCTTCTTGAGTTTACATTGTACACAGTGAGAGGTATGGATCTAATTACATTCTTCAACATACATACATCCAGTTTTGCCAATAATATTTTCTTTAAATGAATGAGAAATACAAATGATTTGAATTAATATGTCTTCCAGCCTTTACTGAGGTACTATAGGATGAAGCATGGCTCCCACTGTCAACTAGGCAGTTTACAGCCCTCTAACAAGTTACTGCCTGTTCCCGAACCGCCTGAGACAGGAAGTAGAGCTGAGCACCATTTCATAGCTTTCTTATGGATGTGAGTAACCTTTTTTATTGTGATGTCCCTTCTGGTTTTATGTGAGCTTTAAAACCGTCACAGATTTTTAAATAGATCAAGTTCCACACATTTTCTGAGTACATTGTCCAATCTATTTGGCCTTCATGTTATCAGTACCTCAAGTAGTTACAATATTAAGCAATTACCACTGATTTTTTTTTACCACCTTCTTTAGATAATAGCATGTGCAGAGCAGTGCTTAGAGTAAGGAAAATAAAGACATTGCATCATAAGGAGATTTTCAGAGAGTGGCCAGAGAAATGACACACTAGCATCACTTGGCAGTGTACATATGTATTGTGCTTTGCAGCAACTGGCTGGTTTTTCAGCACCATCATTGCAATGTTGTTGATAGTCAAGGCATTTGCAGAACTCGGGAGAAAGGGGTAGAGATAGGATAAACTTAATTACCACATATCCGAAAGTCAGTACTTTTCTTTCATAAACACTGAAATTGGCTTAAACCCTTTGTTCCTTTCTAGAATCCTTTTAAAGGTGCTTATCTCAAGTATGTTTGACAGTATTTAGAGAATGGGGTTGTTTTTCAGAATTTTTTTGTCTGCTATTATGGAAGAAATTCTACTTAGCTATATTTGGTATTTCTCATATGGGTGATGAATAGCGTTCCGGATCAGAATGTTTAGTTATTAAATCTTATTCTGTTACTGGGGGTTTCTGAGTGTTTAAGAAAAGAATTTTAGAAATTTACGGAGTAGTGATATGTGAGAAAGTTCAGTGAAAGGAGTGCATTTGATATTCCAGGTAGGCCTGTCAAGAAAAAAATGATAGCCTAGTCTGTTGCAGACTGCAGTTTTTATAGACACGGGTCTAGGCTTTCTGTTTCTCTTCTATAATCATTTTCTTGGGATATTATTCAGTGAATAGGTTTCTGGGAATGGGATTCTAGAAATTCCTCCCAAGACTTTTAGTAGCACCTTTGGTGTAGAGCAGAGTGGGCTGCAGGCCACCTATCAAGGGCAAGACATTAGTTTGCAAATGCCGATGTGCTTGCTTGGCTTGCTTTATATTTCTTTGCATGCAGTTGCATGTGCATTTACACTTATATTCTTTGTTGCATTGTATTATATTTATATAAAGTAAATACATTTCCCAAAATTCAATAATATACATTCTGGAACCAAATGACATTTCCCAAACTACTTTTTGCCTGCCCTTGTATCCATCCAGTCACTTTCTTCTTAGTTTTTTGTTTGTTGGCTTGGTTTTTTATAATGGCTTATTTCCATTTCATGTCACAATCACATGTAGTGAGTAGGAAAAACAAACAGACAAACAAACAAGAGTTTGCCAAGAGTATATTCGCCAAGAGTATAAAGAAAGACTATAAACAATAACTACATTTCAAAAATGTCAGTCTCACACATCTAAATTACTTTTCAAAAGCCGTGTACTAGTTATCACAAATCAGGGAAAAACCTATGATACTTGTCTTTTGGAGACATGATAGTTTTACTAAATGTAATAATTTCCAGTTGCAGAAATTATGTTGCAAACAACAAGAGTTCACTTTTTTATATCTAAGTATTATTGCATGGTGCATACATACCACATTTTCTGTGGGTTCATTTCTGGTATTTTTATTCTGTTCCATTGATCTACATTTCTGTTTCTGTGTGCTTTCATAGATTTTTACGTTTGGTATTGTGCTGCCTTCAGTGTTTTGTTGTTGTTTAGGTTTGTGTTAACTATTCAGTGTATTTCATGTTTCCATTAATTTCAGCATCACTTTCTCTGATTCTGAGAAGATTAAGATAGTTATTTTGATTGCAATTGTATTGTATTTATTAACATGTTGATATTATTTCTAGCAACCCATGAATGTTGGCAGTTTTTCCATTGTTTTATATTTTTCTGCTTATTAACATTTTGCAATTTTTATCACATACATTCCTCACATCCTTGGCTAAATGTATTCTAAGGTGTTGCATTTTTGAAATTTAATTTAATTGTACTGATCTTACCACATCTTTCTTAGCCATGGAGTTGTTTGGATATACATAAGATAATGATTCTGGAGTATTTGTTTCATGTTCTACAACATTACCAGGTTCTCTTACGAGTTCCAATAGTCTCTTGGTACAGTATTTTGGTTTCCCTATGTAAAAATCTACAATCAGGGATACTTGACTTCCTATTTTCCAATTTGTAACCAATTGTTTTTTCTCTTTCACATAATAACTTGGCTAAAACTTTCAGAAATATGTTTAACAGCAGTGGTGAGAGCATGCATCCTTTTAGGGTTCCAGATCTTAGTACAATACCTCTAACAAATTTTACCCACCCAATACAGTGCTGGCTGGGACTTTTCACATATTGAATTGGTTATGTGGTGGAATGTTCCATCTATAACCATTTACTTAAAGTTGTTTATATGAAAGAAAATTTTATTATCAGATGCTTTCTCTATATTTACGAAGATAATCACATAGTTTTTTTTTTTCAAAGATTTATTTTTATTATTTTTTTTATTGGAAAGGCGGATGATCCGAAGCCAGGAGACTCTTCCAGGTCTCCCAAGCGGGTGCAGGGTCCCAAAGCTTTGGGCCGTCCTCGACTGCTTTCCCGGGCCACAGGCAGGGAGCTGGAAGGGAAGTGGGGCTGCCGGGATTAGAACCAGCGCCCATATGGGATCCTGGGCGTGCAAGGCGAGAACCTTAACCACTGCGCCACCGCGCTGGGCCCAATAATCACATAGTTTTTATTCTTCTGGTTATTGAAGTGATGTGTCAAATTTATTTATTGATTTGTATCTTGAACCATTCCTGCATACAAAGCACAAATCACACTTGGTCTAGGTGAATGATCTTTCTGATGTGTGGTTGGGTTTGATTAGCTAACATTTGTTGAGGTATTTTGCATCCATGTTCATCAGGGAATATTGTTCTATAGCTCTCTTTCATTCTTGTATCTTTTGCCTACTTCAGAATTCAGGTCATGTGGCCTGATACAGCAGTTTGAGAGAATCTCTTGCCCTTCAATATGTTTTGTAGATTTGGAAGGAATTGCAACTAGTTTTACTAAAAAGGTTGGTAGAACTGAATAGTGAAGCCATCCATTTCTACTTTTTTTGTTGTTGTTGTTGCTATTGTTGTCGGTAGTTTATTACTCACCGTCTGTCTTGTTAATGGATACATTTAGGTTTTCTGCATGGTTATGGTTCAATTCTGGTAGATTATGTGCATCCAGAATGTGTGTCTAGAAATCCATCCATTTTGTCTACATATTTTCTAATTTGTTGGCTTGTGGTTGTTTGTAGTAATTCCTGATGATCCTGTGCATAGCTGTGTTATTCAGTCTTTGTATTTTTCTTTTAGTATCTGATTTCACTTACTTGACTCTTTTCCCTTTTCTGTTACTTGTACTAGTAGAGTATTGTTCATTTAAGAAAAAAATACTCTTCAATTCACTGATCTAACGTATCACTTCTTAGGTTTCAATTTGATTTCTTCTCTTATTTTGAAGACTCTTCCTATTATATTATGTTTGTTTTTTTGTGATCTTCCTAGGTCCCTCAATTTCATTGATACATCAATTGTTTGATGGCTTTCTAATTTTTTATACAGGCACTAATCACTATCAATTTCTTTCTTAACAATGTTTTTGCTATATCCTGTAAGTTTTGATATATTGCACTGTTATCTTCATTGATTTCCAAGATTTTTCCCCCAGCTAAACACACACACACACACACGCACACACACACACACACACGCACACACGGCGCACACACACGCACACACATGCACACACACGGCGCACACACACGCACACACACATGCACACACACACGGCGCGCACACACACACACACACATGCACACACACGCGCACACACACACACACACGCACACGCACACACACACGTATACACACTGTTGTGCAGTCACAGAATTTCTAATCTTTGCATCCAGGACGCCCACAGTCAGAGGTGCTAATGACCCCAGTAACCTTGTGAACCTGCCCTGACTGCATGGAGTACACGGACATTTCCAGTGCCAGCTACCTTTCAGTGTTCTTTTTTACTTCTTTTTTTAAAAAGATTTATTTATTTTAATTGGAAAGGCAGATATACAGAGAGGAGGAGAGACAGAGAGGAAGATCTTCTGTCCGATGATTCACTCCCCAAATGGCCACAACTGCTGCAGCTGAGCCAATCTGAAGCCAGGAGCCTCTTCAGGTTCTCCCACGTGGGTGCAGGGTCCCAAGGCTTTGGGCTGCCCTCGACTGCTTTCCCAGACCACAAGCAGGGAGCTGGATGGGAAGTGGAGCTACTGGGATTAGAACCGGCACATGTAGGGGATCCTGGCAAGTTCATGGTGAGGATTTTAACCACTACACTATCACGCCAGGCCCTCCTTTGTAATTCTTAAGAGTCTCCATCCCTCCCTCAGGTCATTTTGAAGCGTAGGGGTATGTGTGTACCTCACAATCCTGATGCATGCAGCACCCCTTTCCAGACCGCCCGTACAGAACCACTGAATCTCCTGTGTCCAGATGGAACCAGGCATGTCCTAGAGTACAGCAGCCTCTGCAACCTTTGGTCATTTTCCTTTGAATGTTTCTCCCACCTGGTCCTTCAAAGTGGAACCTCCTTTTCTGCCAGGCCACCAGCTCAAATTCAGTGTAGGGAATATGGGTTTATCTTTTAGACAAAATCCCTTAGTCATATGGCCCATACAGAGCCAGCAGTGCATTGCAGTCACTGCAACCTTTGGTGATTTTTTTTTTATTGTTGCTTACATTGTATTATGTAGTACAGTTTTATAGGTGCTGGGGATTCTCCCCTCCCCTCCCATACCCCTCCCCCCATGGTGGATTCCTCCACCTTGTTGCATAACCATAGTTCAAGTTCAGTTGAGATTCATTCCTTGCAAACGCATGCCTAGCATAAAGTTCAGCGTCTTATTGTCCAGATAAGTTCAGTGGCCTCTTGGGGAGGGAACCCACACAAATACAGCCAATTAATCTTTGACAAAAAGACCAATGACAGTTCAAGCAAGTGGGAAGGCCTCTGTAGTAAATGTTGTTGGGACAACTGGCTGATAGCCTGTAGAAACAAAAAGATAGACCCACATCTATCACCATACACTAAGATCCAATCTACATGGATAAAAGACCTAAACCTACATCCAGAAACCTTCAAACTCTTGCAAGAAAATGTAGGAAATACCCTGCAAGACCTAGGAGTAGGTCCCGACTTTCTAAGAAGGACACCAAAAGCAATAGCAGTTGAGAACAGAATAAACAAATGGGACCTCATCAAACCTTTGGTGATTTTAATCTGGCAGGCTTTTCTGGCAAGCAAAAGGAGCTTTCAAAGTGGAGCTTCTGCCCCATTAGTCCAGGATCTTACTCATTCATTTTGATGACCTTCCCAAATTCTACCCTTCCCTCCACTTTGGCTTCAGTCTGAAATCTAGGCAGTATCACCAATGACTCTGCTACAGTCTACTTTCACCTCTCACACTGGATCTACCATTATACCCAGTCCTGCAGGTGATACCCTGACAGCTTCTTTGAGACTACCCCATAACAATTCTGCCCTCTGTGAATTTCCAAAGTGAACCTTGCACAGCTGCAAATGGACCTGATCTCCTTCCATTTCACCAGGTCTCTCTAATCAAAATCAGCATGTCTTTCCCTGTTCAGCCATCTTGACAAATCCTCCATTTTTGTTCTACACTCTCCCAAATATGCTCTAATATTTACCTTGCTACTTCAGGAGTCACAATAAAGAAAATCATTAAATGATATTTACCTTTGTGAAGGACCAGTCTGAAGAAAGATTAAGAATGGTAAATAAGATTTTTAAGTTATATACAATTTGTAGAAAATCCCACTCTTTAAAATACTAAATGTGAGAGATCAAGTAAGAATTGCATTTCATTATATGATTATATTCTGTGAGAAGAAAGGAATTAGGGATATGGACCTTGGATGGAATCAAGCCTGTTCAGGTGATCTGCGTGTCCAGAGTTGCTGAACTACCTACAAGTGCTTATCTCTCTAAACAACTGGTGTTAGCACAGTTCAGTGTTTACACAGTTTCAAGACATTAAAAACTAAATTGGGCTAGGGATGTAATTTGAATGCTGACTGCAACCTGCCTTCTGCTATTCCTGGCACGGTTTAGAATTTAACTGCCTTCTTTATTTCTGCTTTTTCTTTCCCCAAAGCAGAGTCAACAGCTTTAGCTACAGATGGGGCTCTGTATGGCAGTTATTGTACCCAGATGCCACACTCTGGAGCATGTTTTGCCAACAGCATCTGGTTCCATTGCTGCCTTGTAATTGACATTCATGTTGTTGCTTGGCCTGTTTGTCTTATGGACACTACAAATTAGACTTTCAGAGAATATAAAGGTTTGCTCTTAGTCAACAATAAAAGTTTTAATTTTTTTCTTTAGTTTATATTGTTTAGAAATTGTAGCATTATACGTTAAAAATGTTTGTGTCTTATGAGGATATTAAAAGTTTTAAATAGACACGATATAAAGTTTGAAATTCTTCTCAATGTATGCGATTTTTAACATATGGCCTGAAACCTTAAAATCCTAGTGTTATCAGAAATTTTGTTGCATTTTTTATTAAATTATGTTACAGAATAGGATCATTAAATAATAAGATTAAAGTAGAATCACAGCAAGATTTTTATGCATGTAATACAAATCTATATCACAGTGTCTACCTTTAAAACCTATTTTTTCTTCTAAGATTTATATTTGTATTTGGAAATCAGAATTGCAGAGAAAGAAGGTGAGGGAAAGAGAGAGAGAGAGTATCTTCCATCAGCTGGTTCCCTTACAAAGTGGCCAGAATGACCAAGGCTGGGCCACGTCAAGGCATGAGGTCTAAAGCTTCAGCAGAAGTGCCCATACGTATGACAGGAACCCGAACATGTGAGGCATCTTGTTTTGCTATTGTCACGCCATTAAAAGGAAGCTGGAAATAAAGTGCAGCAACAGGGACACTAAAGGGCATCCCATATCATATGGCGATGTCACAGGTGTTGGCTTTATCTGCTGTAACACGGTGTGACCCAAAACTTCTTTTGCTTACTAAAATAAGAACTTTGGACAGTGTATATGTGAATATATGGGTTTTTCATGTTTGGCTGAAATAGATATGTTATTTTATTTGTATTTCACAGATATAACATAATTGGCATGAAAACATTTACAATTTTGCAGTAGGAACACTATATGGACAATTTCTTATATGTACTTCTCTATATGTGTGTGTATGCTTACAGGTTGTGTGTCTAGAAATTAAATTATTGTACAAAAGTGTATTTGCACTCAAGAATTAAAAGGTCTTATCAAATTATCTTTTATGCCCTTTGAATATTCACAATGAATTAACAAGATCATTTGAGAAAGGCACTTACAACTTGTATAATTCTGTGCCAGAGCAAATCTTCTGGTGTGGTTTTGTTTAAGACCTAGTGATATTTGAGAGGACAAGGAGAGATTTCAGAAAACCTAAAGCTTAGATATTTGATATAAAAACTTTACAAGGTCAGTACATGACTTCAGACCATTTTCATGGTTCCTTGCTTGCTCATTTGTACCAGTTTTGCTGTAAATGCAATATTTTTTCAAAATTTTATGCTGGTCGAATTTTTCCAAATTTATATACTAGTATAGTTTTAATGATCTAGTGATTATTTAAAAATGCACATGATTGCTGTCTGTACCCCTTGCTTATTTTCCTGAAGGGATATTATCATTTTGCTTTTATTTTTTGAACTGTTTAACAAATCTACTAAACCATTGATTACACTGTAATTTTAAGCTATGCTATCTCAAAAATTAATGAAATATGACAGACAAAATTTACTTACATGACTAACTAAACTTACTGAATCTAAACTAAGAATGGCAAACACAAAATTTCACAGTGTAAACTTTTCAAGTCTTCCTAGTACAAGAAAAATCATTTAACTCTTTAATTAATTTGAGAAAGATGCCATGTGAAAATTGTGGACTTTTTCAGCTTTGGGTTTTTGAATAAGATTTTATTTTTATTTATTTGCTTTTATTGGAAAGGCAGATATACAGAGAGGAGTAGCACAGGAAGATCTTCCATCCAATGATTCACTGCCCAAGCAGCCACAACTGCTGCAGCTGAGCCAAACCGAAGCCAGGAGCTTCCAGGTCTCCTGTGCAGGTGTAGGGTCTCAAGGCTTTAGGCCATCCTCAACTGCTTTCCCAGGCCATAAGCAAGGAGCTAGATGGGAAGCAGGTCTTCTGGGATTAGAAACGGCACCCATATGTGATCCTGGCACATGCAAGGTGACAACTTTAGCCACTAGGCTACCATGTCGGGCCCCAAATAATTTGATCTTCATTAAACATCTACCTCTTCAGGTTCATTGAAAGCAATTAGCTCCTACTTTTTTAATCTCATTTATAAATAGGGTGTGCATACATGCAGGTAAAATATTCTGGAAATAAAAGGTATTAAAGAATATTACTTTTTTATGTTTTACATCCCTTTGAATAATTTTACTACTCAGCAGCATTTTCTAGGACTTTCTATTTCGTTATATGTTTTCATCCAAATTCAACAACTTAGAGCTAATAGTGTAAATTTCACCACTCTTTTTCAGGAGGTCATAGTTTGTACTGGACAGTGTTTGCCTAGATTATCATCACATAGCATGAAATAAAAGTCCAGTATGCTTGCTAACACCAGCATGTAAACAAAGCACAATGTCAAAATTTATCAAGGTTTTGAAAGACATTGGAAAGGAATGATTTTGCTTAAAGCTGTTAAAGGAAGGGTGTCTATGGGTTTATAGTTCAGAGATTTTATTTCTAAGTAAATGAACCAGAATGAAAGGGAACATGAACAAAAATGATCAAACAAAATAAATATGGCATGCAGCTATTAATTAAAACTATACAATAAATATCAGCATTTAATTATTATTTTATGATTGAGTATAATTTTATGTTCCTTAGCAGACAGTATATATAAATATATATAATATCTATTTGGGTAATAGCAACTGTATTAAAAATTATGATGCAAAATAGCTAAGTAGTCTAGAGATAAAGCACAATATTCAAGTATTGCAGAGCACAATTATCTTGCACTCTCGTAGCTTAGCACAGTCTGTATGCTGATTGTGTGAATAAACTCAGTCTTGAGGGATATTAGTCACATGGCTTCGTATCTATATCCCGAGAAATGAAATGAAAGACAGCATGACTTCTGGAGCTTGTCTCTGTAGAATGAGCAAGTGTATTTCTCTTAAGGCCTCAGCAAATGCAGAACTCTGTCTAGAATTGCATCAAGTACTCATTTTAAATTAATGTTAATTAATGTAGGCTTCTGTTCTTTAACCAGACCCTAAAGGGAAATGAATAAACTTGGTTGCACACTGGAACTAGTTAGGAAATGTTAAAACATGGATCCTACACAGAGAGATTAGAATTCGATCTGCTTCGGTTATCATCTGAGCTCCAGGAATATTATTAGCAAGTAAGTGACTCAAAGTACAATCGTATTTGATCACAGTCATAAAAGAATTAGATCCAACCCTGGTATGGAGTATTACCGTTAGATCAGCTTACCATTTAACACATAAGGTACACTGCTTAGAAAAACTGCATACAGGCCCGGCGTGATGGCCTAGTGGTTAAAGTCCTCGTCTTGCACATGCCAGGTTCCCATGTGGACACCGGTTCTAATCCTGGCAGCCCTGATTCCCATTCAGCTCCCTGCTTGTGGCCTGGGAAAGCAGTCAAAGGTGGTCCAAGGATTTGGGACCTTGCACCAGCGTGGGAGACCTGGAGGAAGCTCCTGGCTCCTGGTTCAGAATGGCTCAGCTCTGGCTGTTGCGGCCGCTTGGAGAGTGAATTTTTGGATAGAAGATCTTCCTCTCTGTGTCTGCTCCTCTCTGTATATGTGACTTTCCAATAAAAATAAATAAATCTTTAAAAAAAAGCTACATACATCATTCATGTAAGGAAATGAACAAAGGACGATGGGCAATTTATGGATAATTACAGTAGCCACAGTACCTTTCAAGTTGCATATTATAGTGTTTACCATTTTAAATAAAACAAAGTCACTATGGAGATATCAAATTTAAGATTATATAAAATGAATTAAATCATATTCTCCAATATTATCTATACTTTCCAAAAAAAGAGGGAAAATAAGCAAGCACACAAATGCTATGCTTGGTTATTCTGTTAATAAAGCCTTTATTTTTATGATAAAAATGGAAATAAAATGCACTGAAATGTCCAAAAAGGAAAAAAAAATTCTTTATTTCATTAATAATGAATGTAATACCTGAGTTTGAACCAGCTATTATTCCAAAAAATATGAGTTAAATATTTTCTAGTTTTAATGGGAATTTGAGACATCAAATAAGTGAAATACCTTATTAAGTGGATAAACATTTTATTTTACTCACTAGTAAGAGTACTATATCTGCCTATGGAACTGTATCATAAAATAATAATAATATTTTTTTTAAGTTACACTTAAAAACAATGCTGTATCAATTAGTCAATCACTGAAAAAATAACTATGAAAATGGGTTATAGTTGTGACATTTGGTGGGAGAGAAATAACAAAAATTTTCAAGAATAAACTTCATGAAGATGGTCATTTTAACAGTATCAAAAATGCCTTGAATAACTGAAGAATACTTAAGAAGGTCAATTGATCAATGTGTAAATTATTGGCATTTTATGAACTTCACTTCCAGTAACAATGGGATTGATAAATTATTAAATATTCTGAAGTTTAATTAATTTAACAATGTCTTTTTTAATGTATTAAATTTCAAGCATTTTCTCCGGAAATCTAAGGAAAAAGTCAAACAGAGTTGTTTTGACCAAAACAGAATTTTAGAATATTTTTTTTGCCCTGAGGGTCAGTAGGAAGCAGTGTATTTTTTTGTTAGCTTATGCATGTCTGAAAATCAGGAAAAAAATGAAAGTTTTTTTCCAGTGGCAAGCTCTGAAACTTAAAATGGTCTTTCAGCAATATGACACAGTAAGTCTTTTGTGTTTTATTACCACATTTGACAAAATTTGACCTATTGTTTCTACCATTCAAATTTTCTACCCTTACTAGACCAAACCAGATACTTTAGTATTTACTCTCCATTGGAAATCTCTTAAAGGAAGCTAAATCATTGACGTAATTCTGTAAAATCTTTATAAAAGAGAATCCCCATCAATAAATGCCTTCAGTTCATCACATGACCAAACACTGAATTTGTATACAACCACTAATGGCAGAGCAGTCTGAAATGTTTGAGATAAATATTCACCATAATTATCTAATATGAAAAGCAAACAAATTAAAAACTAGAACCTGACATATACTTCTTAAGCATTGTTTCTGCATTATGGCATGGGATTTCGATTCGTGTTTATTTTATTTCCTATTTTAGATGTGTGTGGTACAAGAATGTACCCTTGTGAACCAAATGCACTTAGAGGTTGCTAACGTGTAAAGCTTTAGGTTTTGTGCAGAGGCTATTTCAGCAAAAATTTAGCAAGAAGCTTTTCTCTGGTGCAGCAGTCTTGTTCTTGCCAAACTAAAGACAAGTTTGAAAGAATGTTGTTCTCATCCACATCTTATCAGCAATGCTGCCACACTAAACTGAGACTCGGTTGATGAACAATGACATCTGGTTCTATTGCCAAAAATCAGAGATGGGCTGCAAAAGAAAAGTAAAAAGTATATTCATTACCCTTACCAAGCATCATGTTAAGTGATGTTAATAGTCAATAGATGGGTAGTTAAGGCATCCAAAGGAATGTAATCAACTGTGTGTGCAAACACCATGTCTAGAGTGATCCCTGCAGATAAAGAATGAAACTGAGGAAAGCAAAATGAAAATGTGAAGTGTGAAGGACTGATTCAATTACAACAATAAAAAAGTCTCCAAGTTAAAGGCAAAAAGTAAAGCATTTTTGCAAAAGAAGTTGCTCTAGCCTAATGTCACGTACTCTTAAGATACAAACAATAAAATTTTCCATCTCCTGTCCAATGCACTTCTTATTCAGAATTAATGATAGCCTAATTGAAATGTTCATTATATTTCAGGTATTTTTATAAATATTTTAAGTATCAGCAAAATTACTTCTCATCCAAAAAAAATGTGTAATTCCTCTCACAGGGAAATAAGACAGAAAAAATGACTTCCTCATGTCAACATACCTAGTATGTGGTATATTAACATGTCTAGTACAGTGCACTGCATTGGAATACAGAAAACCTGACTCAATTGAATGTTTTCACAATACTCCTTACTGACTCCACTGTTCTTCTAGAGATCTGTCTCTATATATAAATACAGGAATGCAAATATTTTGACATTTAAATCATAACATCTAGGTAAAATATAATAACATTATAAATGATTATTTTCATAATTCATTCTACATAAATAATACTATTCATTGCAGATGTTATAACTAGTTATCTCTTTAACTCACATATGTTCTTTTGATCTTTTGCCATTGTGGCAGGCGGGAATTCTACCACTGAACCATTAATGCTTATAATCTTTTGCGTTTGCGAATAATGAAATGGGGAACTTTTCTTGTATATTTTTGTGTCCTTGCATGTTTATGGTGTACTTCAAAATATTTCTAAAGAAATAAAATTAAAAATAGGTTATTTATGGCAAAAATCTTTGACGTAGAGGTGAAAGGTTAGCTTAACCACTAAGACATTATTTCAGGAACCCCATGTCCTAAAGCAGTGTAGCTGGATTCAATGGCTATCTCCAGTCCCAGATTCCAGCTTCTGGTGGTGTAGATCCCCATGGTTGCATTTCCTCAACCCACATGGGAGATTTTGCTTGAGTTCCTGACACCTAGCTTTACAGCTCTCACAATCCTGGCTGATTTGGATACCTGGAGAGAGAGCAAGGAAAGAAGAGTTCTCTTTCTCTCCCTCTATTTCTCCTCCTCTCCATCTGCCATTCCTTAGCTCCCTTCTCTGCCTCCATCCTTCTGTACTTTTTAGGTTTTGAAATATTGTATATACAATATATATTTTAAATATGTATAATATATTGTATATAATATATGTTCATATATAATATATTCATAATATGGTGTGTTATACTGTAGTAATATAATAATATTTATAATAGTATAAAATATACGATGTATAATATATTTTAATATATTTATATGTATGTTTATATATATTTAATATATACATTAAATATATAACTATCTTTAGCTCCATTTTCCCTGAGTATTTGGAGTACCTTTTGATGGGACAAGGATATAACAGTCAGCATTGTGACCTTCAAGTCCTGCGCAAAAACTTTCCTCCTATGTTCCAAAGGACCAGTCCAACTGGTCCACTTCATCCAAGTTAGCTTGCCAAGAGTGTATGGTTTACCGAGGTCAAAAAAGCTGACACAAAGCCATCATAGGCCCACCCAATCCTCTATTTTCTTGGAATTCCCCATTCCTAAGAATTCCACAAAGCTCCAAACTATAAAAGCAAACAAACACACAAAAATCTAGACTGCTGAAGTATAGGGCCTTTACAACGTGGTCACTCCATATACAAGCAGACAGACAGTCATCCCCTTTGAGTTTTTAAATCTCTAATAGATTTTATTTTGGCTGTAAATTTGCTCCCCCTTTTGTCTCTATTTTTGGAGCTCTTTCTCAAAATTTGGTGCCCCATTGCTGTGCCTTTTTTCTCATACCTTCACATAAGTTTTAAAAGTAGAATAGAGCATTAAGTCATGTTGAATACATCAAAAACTGAATTTCACACACACACACACACTACGAAGATTGCCAGATGATGAGTTCAGTGTGGAGAAATCTTTGCATCTGTGCTATATTTTTGTGCATCATGATTCAATATAGCTTCAAAAAAAACTGTGGAAAAAAATAAAAGAACTGTAAAACAGGGTGACCGGTTAAACTGTCTCATGTTGAAGCTTGCGGCTGATTGTGACATTAATGAGCTCGTATAAGCAGCAATTCAATATGGGATATCCTAAGAAATGAGGAAGGAGCTTTTGTATTGTGGATGTTTCTGGCTTAGGGTATTTCTCAAAGCTGTCATTCAGCATCAATGACAGAGCTGAGTAAATGAGAGCTTCATTCTTAGCTGAATAATCTCTCCTAGAAACCAGTCCTTATATTCTCAGATCATCTTGCTTATTGTTAGTTCTAACAGATACTATTCTCTATCAAGCTCATTGCTTTCATATATTCCTAGATTAATGAATCAGGTTAACTTTTCCACATTAAGGAACATAAAGGCAAATTCAAGGGCTTTCAGTTAGTATTCTGTAAAATTTTAAACCTCAAGTGAAGAAATAGTGTGTGGGCTCTACCACCTAGTTAAAGTGCAAATTCAGGAATACAAACAGTTATGTAGGTTTATTCCGAGTTGTTCTGGCTCATTTGCATTTTTACCTTGCACTTTTTGTGATAACCCTAACTCAAAAGATAATGCAATTGTAGAACTATAGATGTTAAAATTAAAGTGAGACCACATATTTTATTATAAATCCAGCAAGATAGGGAAAATCATAAGTACATATGACAAGGTGTTTTCACCATACACCTGGCTTTCTTTCAATCAGTGAAATTTGAATTTTAATGCTGGGCGACCCAGTGACTAAAAGTGTCATACTACAGTAATTTTATAACCTGTGCATACTTTAAAATTTACACAGACAAAAGGTTGAAAGATGTATCATATATTCAATGGTTGATTCCCCAAATGGCTATGAGAACCAGATCTTAGTCAGGCCAAATTATAGGTAACCTCCCAACCTTTCACTCAAAAGTGCCATCACCGAGTCTGTATAATTTGGATAGCATACCTGTTGCCTATCAATTTACCTTCCTCTATAGACAATTGCTCCATTAATTATCTCTGGAGTTTTCTGTGAGTTAGACTTGCCCTTAGTTCCTCCTAGCCTCACTGGTTACAGTGATTGCCTTTAGCTTGTGTAAGGATCCTATACAGCATCTTTTTTTTTTTCTGCTTTTGAAATCCTATTACCACATTCTCATTTCTGTGTGCTCTTGATTATGTTATTGATTATGTGCCATGAGAATTCTGCCACCAATTTTTTGGCAATTATGAACTATCACATTCTCCAAGATAGCAGTGGATGATCTTAGAAGTGTGAGAGATGTGACATGATGTCCAGAATTTCTATCGTTTGCTTTCTGATATTTTGCCTTTTGTAAATATGCCACCTATGAAATCTCCAATTATATTAAAATCCAGCCTACATGTTTCACATTTGAAAACTGTTGTAAGTGGTTATGATGTCACTATGAACAATATTTATGAACTTAAATTAAGCTAGTTAAGAAACAACAAATAAAAGCAAAGTAAAAATTATAAACCCAAATGTAGGAATTAAAGTAATTATTTTGTCTCAAATTTAGTTTTACCTTTGATTATTATTGTGATCTCTGTCTTCCTCTATTTTCCAATCATCTTCTTATAGGCTTGTTCTGTATTTTAACAGTTTGTTGTAGAACTAATATTTCCCCAGCTATGTCAGCTTCAGATTTATATTTAATTGACTGAAAGTTCCTCAGCAATTATTTGAACAAGCATCTTAACTCATATCATGATTGTCCACAGTTCATCCTCCAACAGCTTCAACAGTGTGGCCAAATAATATGTATATACCAAAACACCACATTGTACTCCATAAATATATATAATTGTGATTTGGCCATTAAAAGAGAAAACAATCTCAAGAAAATTATAATTTCTGAGCCCTTGTAGAAGTGAAAAATATTTACTTATTGAACCTATACTTAAATATCATCATCATTAGTTATTAGTATCTTTTTTTAAGATTTATTTTTATTACTTTTTTATTGGAAAGGCGGATATACAGAGAGGAGAGACAGAGAGGAAGATCTTCCGTCCGATGATTCACTCCCCAAGTGAGCCGCAACGGCCAATGCTATGCCAATCCGAAGCCAGGAGACTCTTCCAGGTCTCCCACACGGGTGCAGGGTCCCAAAGCTTTGGGCTGTCCTCGACTGCTTTCCCGGGCCACAGGCAGGGAGCTGGAAGGGAAGCGGGGCTGCCGGGATAGAACCGGTGCCCATATGGGATCCTGGGCGTTCAAGGCGAGGACCTTAACCACTTGCGCCACCGTTCCGGGCCCTAGTTATTAGTATCTTGCAGACAAGAACGTAGCAGCAGTAAAACTACATAGCTTTTGCTATATAGACTTGATTTGATCTTGTTTTCCATAAGTGATGATCCTGTTTTCCTTTTGTATGTATGAAATCCAGTAATTTTGCCAGGAAAATTGGTAATGAACTCATACTTAGTATGGTTGCTGTTGTTAATATATCTTAACTTATATTACTTTTAAATTCCTCAGTTGGAAACACAATTTTCTGTAATTTTTCTTATCTGACAGCTTTCCACTCGGTCCCAATTTTGCATTTAAATATCTTTTTTATGAATCCAACAATTTGCTTCCATTTATAAAATACAATTCTTTGGGACCTTTAAAGGTTTTTCTCAAGTCTATTTTCTTTATGCTGGATGTTTCGGTTTTATTAACTGTTGTCATTAATATTAATATTTACATAAAGTTTTCATTTTTAAAACAGATTTAATTTTACCTTCCTTTTTTTCCCTAAAATTTTGCCATTGTTTCCTCTCTCTCCTCAGCTATCCTTTCTATGGGTTGTTTTTGCTGCTTAAAGAATTTTTCACACAGAATTAATATGCAGTTTTTCTTTGCTTGAAATTTTCTGGTTTCTGAATTTAATCTGCTTAAGCAAGATAATACTAATATGTCTTGTATGTTTATTTACTGCTTTATAAATGCATACTCCCATAAACACAGCAGCTGATTTTATGCTGAATTTTTGTAAGTCTTCTTCACCTTTACATAAGATGAAGTTTTAATAACCTGAGTGTTTAAAGAGATGTGTGAATTAGGCAATGCTATTGTCCAAGGGAATTGGATAGATTCTCATCACTCAGAAAAAAATGATTTATTTTTGCATGCCTGGGCATGTGCACATATGGATGCCTACATGTATAGATGTGAGAGAGAAAATGGAAATGAAAAACAAGAGGACAAATTGATTATTCTCTCACCATTAATAATAGTCATTTCAGGATTTTATTACCCATTCATCAGTATTCTGGTTGGTTTAACTGGATCTGGAATTTTAACTTTTGCCAGTGCCTTCAAACTATCGTGTGCCTTCTTTAGTGGAAAAGTGTCCCAGCTTTCCATTGCAAGTTAGGGTTTTTCATTAACTTTCTGTTTTGGAAAACTCTACGTGGCACCAATTCTGTTCGATTCTTCTAGCTGCAAGCATTTTTCCCCTTTATGTTGGGTCTTCTTTTGTTGTGTGTATCATTCCTCTCATCTTCTTTGCCTCCTTGTCTGGAATTAAAGATAGCTTTTTGAAGATGAAATTTCAGTGCCTGTTCCATTGCTGTCTTAAATTTACAGGGAGAGATTGGTGACTTTATTCCATAATTTATAAGAATTTAGCTCTTTATTTGATTTATTTTTCCTCCTCTTAATTGAGTTATGGTTAAGGATTTTTTTTTAAGCTGAGTATCATTTGGATCCTGGATTCACTAATGAAGTGTCAGGGAGGGTCACATCAGGAAGTAGGAATCTGGCTCTAAAAGTTTTCCACTAAATCTGGAAGAAACAAATGATTTCTGAGTAACATTAAATAAAAAATCCTGCTTTTCTGTCCTTTTCTCATCTGTTACCTTTCTATCTTTGCATACTCTATACTCTACATTAAAATTAAAAATAATAATGTGAGAATTATCTAATATGTTCTTTAAAAACTTGTTTCATTTTTTTAAATCTCAGTGAGGGAATGAGACAATGGGTCACTTGGCTAATCCTGTGCCCACAAGCACCAGCATCTCATAACTGAACTGTTTTTTGTCCTGGCTGTTCCACTTCCTGTTCAGCTCCCTGCTTACCTTCTGTAAATGTTGAAATTATTTCATAGCATAACCTTAAATTCAGGTTGAAGATCTCACCTAAGTATGTTTTTCTATCCATGAATAATCAGTTTTTAAATTTGTGTAAAAGCAGATTCAAAATATGTAAGACTGTAGGTTTCAATGTTAATTATTGGTAGTTCCTTTGTTCCCAAGAACTTTGCTTTCTACAAAATATCCATCCATCTCTGCATGACTTATACTTGGCATCCTCAGTGGTAATGCCATATGGCCAGATGCCTTCCTGTGGATTTGATCCTTGTAATGGCACCACATGAAACCTTGAGCCACCTGTTATTTGAAAAGACAAAAGAAACTTTATACACAAGTGCTAAGTTATCAAGCATTGTCAGTTATTGGCAGGCAAATCTTTAAATTACCCAAATGAAATTATTAATTCATAAGAGAATAAAATTTTAAAACCACATTATTTATGAACCTCCCAGAATACCTATGGTTATGATTTGGTAGTGATTTTGATTTTACAAATTTTAATAGTATTCAAGCTTTCTCCTCTGCAACTCTCCAAAACCTGTTCATTGATTGCCATGGTATATTTATATTTACTAAAATTATTTTAAACTGAACATTTATTACCTTTTATAGTGAACATATACTAGTGAATAATATATTTGACAGTGTTAAAATATAGTTTTATTTGGCATACAAATGAAAAGTATTTTAAAATTAAAGAATATTTACCGTTGGGACATGTATTATTTTTAGACTTACACAAAACATTGAGTCTAAGATCCATTTTGTTTTTCAAAAGATAGCATCTGGAAATACCACATATATTTAGCCATTGTAGTTGTCAGGCACTACATCTGTGTGTCAGTAATCATTTTAATAATCCGTGACCCTCAAATCTCCAAATGAAATATTTCAGGAATTGTCAATATTTATTGCACTCATGCTATTATGACATGCTGGTAATCCTTCCCCATCCAGAAGTTAAAGCCTTAATAGTAGAGACAAACCAGATAAAGGCTGTAGTGCAGAGTAGTTGACGTGAAAGCTATAGGAATCAAATTTTTACAGCAAGGTGGAATCACATGCATGGATTTGATCAATATGCCAGATTTCAGATGCTGTTGTTATTTTGAAAATGCTCATTTTCAGTAAAGGACTTCAGGAGATAATGAAAGAAATCATTATTCTGGATTCGTTGTGCACCTGCAGTGTATCCTAAAGTAATAATACTGGAAAGGTAAACTAAACCAGGACCGCCAAAGATGATAATAGATATAACCATAAAAATAAATAGTACTTTGATCCAAAGAAAATCTTAAAATTTAAACTTTTTATTCATTCATAAAGCATATAACAATTCCACTATTTTGATTTCATATTGAGAAAGTACACATTACTCTATTTGTTAAGCTTGTCTTATGCTTATGTCTTCTGTCATATTTTACAAGAAAATTCTGAAATTACATGGTAGCAGTCATTCCATGCGTACTACAAATTACATAGTTGTAAAATCTGACCTGTTAGATAAATTTAGTATGGTTGAACTAACACATAACTCACTAGTTGATTATGTCTAAAACTTCCTCATCCCTTGTTCATTTCATTGTTCCTCAGGGATCCTAAAGTTACTTAAAATTGAGCTTCAGATGTTGATAAAACTCATTCATTGAACTTCCACCTCAAGTGGTGTCCTCTAATATTGAAATTTCTGGAAATTTCAGATTATAAATGGACTCATTCTTTGCTCCTCTCTTTCTTCCTTTGTCCAACTCTCCTCTCATTTTCTAAGATTTCTTTTTATCATGAAAGGAGTCAAATAGTTAAAGCATTGCAGTATTCTTATAATGTTACCTTAAACATCTTATCTGGTTTTTTTTTTAAATTTTTTTTAACTTTGACAATCTTTACATAGTTAATTGGGGTAGAAAGGTTCAAGGGCTACAGGAAAGTGGATAAGACTAGTATTTTTCCATATTGTTTCCTTCATGTTTAAAGGGGGGTATTAAGGGAGAAGGCCCACCCAATTTCCCACGCTCCCCAGTTCCTGGATGTAGGGCATGCTCTGAGGTTCTTGCTCAAGTGGTTTTGATATTGCCACAGTTATGAATCGCTGCCAATTTTGCCACTCGAAGCACTATGAGGTCTTTGAAAAATGTACTGATTGACTTAATCCATCATAGCTGAGATGGTTGATTGACCTGTTCTGTCTTCTCTCTTTTCTTGGTTAGGGTTCTGAGTCCAGCATTTAGATTAGGAAGATCTCCAAAGAAACTTCTTGTATGTGCTAGCAAGTACAGGGCCTGGCACCGTCCATCGCCCTGATCAGCTGGTGGTTGTAATTGCTGGGTTAGTTCTGTTTTCACTCCCGACTTCCACTGGAACCAATGGGTGTTGCAGTCCAGCCTGGTTCTGCCCAGCACATACTTGGCCCTCACCTAAACCAGTGGGAGCTGCAGCCTGGTTGGAGCGACCCACAATAACCCCCACCAGGCCCGCCCCCTACCCTGGTTTGCTAGTATGGGTAGCAGTAATCGAGTCTGTCCCACACCACCTTCCACCCCAGCCCCTGGTTTTGTGCCCTCCCGTGGAAGTGGTAACCCAAGAGGGATGAGCCCACTATTTCCCTCCCAGGCCTCTCCCACTCCCAGATTCCAGTGATGCTGTGGCTAGGCCCAAACAACCCTCGCCCACTCTAATTTTGTTTGCACCAGTAGGAATAATCAGCCCAGCCCGGCTTTTTCCTGATCTGGTCCGCATGAGGCACACAGGTGTGGTAGCCCTGCCTAGTCTGGTCTGCCCGCATCCCAGCCTATGCTCTCCTGCGGGAGTAGCTGTCCAGCAAAAGAACCCTCCCTTATTCCCCTGCCAGCTCCACCCCCTCCATTCCTGGTTCTCACGTGTGCTGGTTGGGTGCTGTGGTCACTTCTGGCACAGGCAACCTCACCTTGGCATTCCGTATTGTGCACTAGTCTTTGTTGTGCCCGAACCCGGCTCGACCCACACTGTTCTGGTGCTTGGATTTACCAGTGGATGACATAGACAGATTCGGCCTGGTCTTCCCCCAACCCCTGCCAATTGTATGCCAGTGGTTAACTTTCCATGGCCTGTTCTGGGCTGTTTCCTGTCATGTTTCTTGCACTTACCTACTGGGTCTGTGTCCTGCTAGAGGAGTTGCCCAAGCTCCTCCACCAGAACCTCTCCCAATGCCAGGTTTCACACTTACCAGTGCGTCCATGAGCCTGCCCTACTCAGTTTACCTCCTGTCCTAGCAGGAACTGTGGCTTTTCCTGACTGGCCTTCAAGCCAAACTGTCCTTGCTGTTGGATGTTTCAGCCCAGCCAAGGCTCATCCATACCCACATATGGCTCACACATGGCTCAGCAGGGGTTGAGACCTTGCCTAGTCCATCACACTCCCTGGTGCCCTGGTCCTCCAGGACACCAGGGGGTGTTAGGGTCTGGCCCGGTTTGGTGCATCCAATCTCAGTCCACACTTGTGCCAAGGGAGACTACAACTGTTTCCAGATCAGAATGCAGCCCCCATTCCAGGTCACACGCCCCTTGGTGGGAATCTCAACCCAGTTAAGGTTGTCCCCTTAGCTCCCCAACTGGGCCTGTTGCCAGCCATAAATCACTCACATGCCAGTGGTTGCTCTGACTCAGCTTGGCACAGCCCCTCACCTTTCCCGACCTCTGCCTTAGACACTGTGGCTTAGCGTCCCTGGCTCATGTGGACCAGTAGGTACAAGAGCTTAGCTCAGCATGACCTGTGCTCTCTCCTGGTTTCTAGTTTTGCTTGGGGGCTAAGGTTTGCTCAGTTCTGCCTGATCTACTCTATTTCATCACCAGATGACACATTAGCCAGCTGTTGGAGCTACTTTTGCAGGACAAGCCCCAAGCCATAGCTTCTGCATGGACTGGTATTTGGTGGTCAGCATTGTTCAGTGATTACAAGTTTTACAAAGGAAGAGTTATTGCCAGTGGGAATCTTTACAAATGGTTCAGGTCCTAGCAGCACAATGGGTTCAACCTGGAGCTAATTAAGCAGAGACTCAAAGAACCAAAACCCCAGAGCTCCCCGGCCAGGTGGCCAGCAGGCGGAGCCTGGCACCAAATGGCACACTGGCCGCCGGGAACAGCTCACCAAGTGCACATGGTGGCTGTCGTCTGGGATCCAGGCATGAGCATGAGACGCCCCATCCTAAGACGAACCAGCAGCTGCCAGGAGGCTGCTGGAAGTATAAATTCCCAGGCCCAAGGTCACGCCCCTCCCAAATCCCATTCAAAGCCCAATGAAGGCAGTGGGTGGGTCCTGTACCTGCCCAGTCATGAAGACCTTCCCTCTAGGTGTACTCACCCCAACGGGAGCAGCCCCCGGAGCCCAGGCAGGCCCGGGAACAGCCCACCACGTGCACATGGTGGCTGTCGTCTGGGATCCAGGCATGAGACGCCCCATCCTGAGACCCACCAGCCAAACATCTTCTCTGAACAGAAATCAAATCGTGTCAGTTTCATTTTATACATGTTTATATATTTTATATTAATTGTCATATATCAGAGAAAATGTTGTATTTGTCTTTTGGGGAGAGTTTTATAGCTCTTATCTGTATTCCTGTGACACACTGCATGTGGAGGGAATTTTTACATCTATAAAATATATATACTGGAAAGTAATAAAAAGAAATAAAAACAAAAACAAAAAACTAAGAGCAAACATTGCCAGTGGCCTAGACTAATTAATAAATAGATATATTGATAAACAGAATGAAAGAAAGAGAAAGAGGAGAGAGAGTGAGAGAGAGAGAAGAGAGAGGGAGGGAGGGAGGGAGGGAGGAAGGAAGGAAGGAAGGAAGGAAGAAAGAAAGAAAGAAAGAAAGAAAGAAAGAAAGAAAGAAAGAAAGAAAGAAAGAAAGAAAGAAAGAAAGAAAGAAAGAAAAGAAAGAAAGTGAAAAAAAAGAAAAAGAAGAAAAGAAAAAAGAAAAGAAACATTATGGTTAGTTGTAACTTATGCCTATGCTTATGAAGTAAATTGTATGTTTGTATGTTAGTGCAAAAGCTAGAAGAATAAGCAAAGAATGAAATGAGGGGATTAAAAAAGGAATGGAGAAGAGCATAGTTATCTTTTTAGAATTGCATCTTTAAAATACCTAAAATATGCCATTTATATTAATAAAAAACAAGACAATTACCTAAACACAAAAAAATTTAACAGTAAAAAAATTAGACGTTGAATATTACAACATGGTTACATTCTCTTAAATGTTAAAATAGGAAGTTTGGTGAAGGAAATTCACAAGTCTGTTGAAAATTGGGTCACTTGTCCATGCAAGAAACCCAAAGAAAAATGGACGGTATGAACTTACAGATAGGATGGCTTTGTTGCTTAACACCTTATGGTAACAAATATTGTTCTGTGTGACTCAAAAATAGAAATCCTGTTGTTTAAAATTGTTTTCATCTATATTATATGATGGGGTATTCCAAAAGTTCATGAATGAGCAAGTACTCTAACATTAGGTATTAAGCCGTTGCCTATAGTGTCAGCATTGGATATGGGTTCTGTTTTGCCTCATATCTGCTCCACTTCTGATTCAACTCCCTGCAAATATGTTGGAGAAAAGAGTGGAGGATGGCCCAGCTGCTGAGGCCCTGCACCCACAATGGAGATCTGGAGGAGTCTCCTGGTTCCTGCTTTGGGCATAGCCCAAGCTGGTGTTTGCAGCAGTTTGTGGGGTGAACCAGCAAATGAGGATCTCTTTGTCTCCTTTTAATCCCTCTGTGTCTCCCTCTGCCTCTTTCATCTCCCTTTGTCTTTCAAATAAAAAACTTTTTAAAAAGTTTTTAGAAATTCAAATTGTGAAACAATTAGACACCAATTTCAAGCTAGTCTTGCACCAAAGTAAACATAATTTTATTCTCATTTTACACAATTTTTTACTTGTCCACATGTGATCCTGAAAGATTCTCAGTAAAATATTTGGAAAAATAATTAAAAGTTAAATCTGAAAGAATTGATTTAGAAATAAAGATAAATCATATTTTTCATTAATATTGTAACTAGCAAAACTGAAAGAAATTATGCTATTCATACTCAGAACTTAGTTTTACAAAAAAACTGTGTATTTTCATAACATTTTAAGGAATATAAAATTCAATAAAGGATTTTATGAAAATAATTCTTCTGACACTTCTATGCTTTATTTCATGATTCATATCTTGCTGAATAGTATAGCTACAATGCAAGTAGAACGCTGTGTCACCCATGTTTTTTCTTTGAAATCAACCATGGTTTATAATTGACCTTGATTCAACAAGTAAAAGGAGATTCCTTGCATTTTCTCTTTATATATAAATAGAACATATTATATGTTGAAAACACTTTGCCATGCCCTGACTGTAAGAAGTCTCCTGACTTGATGAGAACTAGTCTTGTTGGACGGAATGTAATTGACCAAAATGACATTTGACAACCGTGATAAATACTGAATGTTTTTAAGTGTGCACTGAGATAGTCTGTTAGACAATTTATTAACTCTGTTATTGATAATAAAATAATCGTGTTATTCCAGGGAGTAATTGTAGTGAAATGTAAAGTGCAGTTTGAAGAAGTATTCAGTTTTCTTAAACTCTCATTGTAGCTGTGACTGTACTTCTGGATGGACTGGAAAAAATTGCAGTGAAGAAATAAATGAATGTGATTCTGACCCATGCATGAATGGAGGTCTGTGTCATGAATCTGCCATCCCTGGACAATTTATCTGTCTGTGCCCACCCTTTTATATGGGACAGTTTTGCCATCAGCACTACAGCCACTGTGATCTACTCAATGATCCTTGCAGAAATAACTCAACGTGCTTGAGTTTCGTAGATGGAAATCATTATTGTATTTGCAAAGAAGGTAAGAATTTATGTTTGTTTAAATATTTTAACTTAATTTGTGAATTTATTCACTGATTTGCTGTCCCTATGTGATGATTGTCTGTAAGAATGAATAAAAAAATACTCTCCATACACTGAAGGATGATAGAATATCTGTCTCCAAATTCAGTTGTAAGTATATATTAAAAATATGTGTAAAGGTGTAACCCCTACAGAATCAGACAGAATTGGGTAGAAATGAGAAATTGTAAAACTTTGCAGCTCTTTGCTCACACTCTGTTGATTGGTTGATTGGTTTCCTTTCACAAATCATATTTTCATTTTTTTTAGTTAATCATTCCTAAAAATAGTGTTCCTGTTGTGGTCCTGTGCATTGCAGTTGGTGATGCGCATAGGAATAATCTTGGATAATGAAATATTTACTTGTTACTTCTGATCTGGAGCTATTCAGAAATACCACTTCTTTCTAGAATTGCTCTGCTCTAATCTGTGACTTTGGTGGTTACTTTGTTCCAAAAAACAAAGCTCATATGAAAGCCAATGGATTGACTTAGAGACATAATTGCAACCTCAGAAGCTAGTTCCTCCTGGTACAGGTATACCTCTGGCTTTTAGGCCCTACTAAACAAAGATATTTCACTTGTCATCATCAGTATTGTTTGACCAAGATTTCTGATTGAGAGTCTGATTCACACATAGGTAATGTAGACACATGTCTACTATTCATGAATTATTTGCAACTCAGAAACTGTTGCCATTTTCAAAAGAAATGCCTCTGCCATAAAACTAGTACATGGAAGTTGCAGTAAAACTGGATGTTCTATTTAGTGTTCAAAAAGTGCTATTTTACATAGGTATGTATTGATTGAAAGGCAAAGTCCCATTGAAGGAAGAGAGATAGAGAAAAACAGGAAGAGAGGCTGAGAGAGATCTTCCATCTGATGGTCCATTCCCCAATAGTCTGAGGGCCAGAGATGGGCCAGTCCGAATCCCATCTGAGTTTCCCACAAAGATGCAGCAACTCAAGTATTTGGGCCATTGTTCAGTGCTTCTTAAGGCACATTTATATGGAGCTGGATTGGAAGAGAGCAGGCAAGATTTGAACTAGCATCAATATAGGATTCCTACATTGCAGGAAGCAGTTATATGGGGTATACCAGACAGATAATCCAAATGTACTTTCTAAATAGTCATTTATTGGTATATGCCTTTTTGCATCATTAGTCCCTATAGCAGTGCTTTAAAGTTAAAAGCAGCACCTTTTTACCTTCTGATTACCCTTCTGATCAAAATAATACCAGAATGGATTATACTGGTTGGGAATCTGATTTGACACCATTTCCATTTGTTTTCCAAACCTTCTAAAATGTCCTTTGTGTATACAAAATATGTTTTAAGAATATTTGGGGGCCCAGCGCAATAGCATAGTGGTTAAAGTCATAGTCTTGAACACGCCAGGATCTCATATGGGCGCCAGTTCTAATCCTGGCAGCCCCACTTCCCATCTAGCTCCCTGCTTGTGGCCTGGGGAAGCAGTAAGGGATGGCCCAAAACCTTGGGACCCTGCACCCACGTGGGAGACCTGGAGAAAGGTCCTGGCTCCTGGTTTTGAATTGGCTCAGCTCCAGTTGTTGCAGCCGCTTGGAGAGTGAATCATGGTACGGAAGATCTTCCTCTTTGTCCTCCTCTCTGTATATCTGCCTTTCCAATAAAAATGAATAAATTAAAAAAAAATTTGGACATGCCCTTGAACTCATGCTTTAAAGAAACTTCAAAGATTTCAGAGGGATTAGAACTAAAATCTATCAGTAATTCAAAAGATGTATTTGTTTATTTGAAAGGTGGAGTGACAGAGAAAGAAATGGAAAGGCAGAGAAGAAAATTTCCATCCTCTGACTCACACTCTAAATGAATTCCTCAGCTTGCATAATTCAGGAGGAAGCCACGAGTCTAGAAATCTCCTTCAGGGTTGCCCGCTTGTGTGCAGGGCCTTTAGTTCTTAGGTCATATTCTACTGCTCTTCCAGTTCTGCTCGCTGGAATCTGAGTCAGAATTGGACCAGCTGGGATTCAAACTGGTACTTTCATATAGGTACCAGCTTCACAATCAGAAGCGTAATCCAGTGCATCCAACCCGTGGGCCCCCGCGCCTCAGTAAAGGGCCTGAAAGGTGTTCCTGGTTCTGAGCTTTGAATCATCGCAGCTCTGGCTGCTCTGGCCATTTTGACAGTGGAGTAACAGATGAATGACTCTTATCTCAGTTTTTCCTCCTCTCTCCATAAAATTTGCTTTTTCAACTAAAAAAGAAATCTTTAAAAAAACATTTGTAGAAACAAGTGGGTGTTTTCGTACTCCAACAGTATTAGCTTTGGCTACGTAGTGTACTTTTTGCATGCCTAAAAATGAATTTTATAGTCAAATTTCCTCCACAAATTGTGCTTTCTACACAATATATTAATGTAGTTACTGTTGTCTGGCTTTTCATAAAATATAAAATTTGTATTGTTAACTGATTCAGCATATATTGATTTATTATCATATCAATTCTTGAGATAGGTTCTGGATAAATCAGACATGGCAATGGCGTGACCTCTAGCAATTTGTTATTCAAGAAGAGATACAAGTTAACCATAAAAGTGCAGTGCAATAAGGGCTTTCCTAGTTATGAAACACACATACAAGGAGGATTTGTGCTTACAAGCTGCCTGCTTGCTTAGTGTGATGACGCTGGACTGTGTTCCACTTACTGCTTAAGAGGCTCTCCAGCAGGCTGAGCCTCAGTTGCTAAGAGCGATAACCTATGCCTGAAACCACTTTCTTTACTGTTTTATTTCTTACTTCTTTGCAATAATTCCTGGATTGTCTCTCAGATAAACTGCTTGTGTACAAGTTGTTATCACAGATTCTTCTTTTGGACAAACCCAATGTGAGAAACATTACAAATCACATCCCTCCAGCAACTGTGATTGATCCAAGCCTGGACATGTGACTGGAATACTGGCAGTCAGAGTCCTCTCTCGGAATCAATGCTGAGAGGAGAGGCTTTCTCCTTCTGCTAGTTTTTTACTTGGTGCCAGCAATCACTGTGTAACCTTTAGATAGAAAAAAATATATGTCTATATGTGATGTAATAGAAATATATTTGGGAAAGAATAAGTCCTGGCCATTCTGGCATCCCAGTTTGACTACCAATAAGTTCAAGTCCTTGCCTAAGTGAATGTTTTTGTTTGTTTGTTTGTATATGGAGAAAAACAGTAGTGGTTAACATTTAATGAAGGGTAAGAACTTATTAATGAGGAAAGGTTGAATTATTTGGGTCCAAATTTAAGCTTACAGAAAAAAATACTATAAAATCTACATGTGGATTCAATAGGTAAGAACACTAGCTAAAATACAAGCAAATGTTTGTGTTTATAGAATGCTAGTATGGTATCATAAGTGTATCCAATGAGATATCTAGCATATCATTTTGAAATTTATTTCTTATTGAAGCGTATCAGGGAGAAGGGAAGAAATGCATTGTTTTCCTGAATACTCTTATGAATAATTCTATATAATTCTTTTGCTTTCTGCTTTTAACAATAAATCAGCTTTTTTTTTTTTTAAAAAAAAGCCACTTTATCACATACCTTTAATTTACTGTAAAAGGATTAGCTTGTAAATATAGCCACTTGATCCACAAGTCTCCAAGGTGAAAGGAACAAATGTTTCTTTAAGTGATACTTTTAACTGAGCTAAAATCTGGCAAAGGTATCTTGTAAAGTGTTATACTGAGAGGCAGAGATTTGCATCACTTACATGTGCTATTGATTTACAATTAGAATCCTAGGCTTGATGCAATTGTAGAGGCAGAGGAGACAAGTAGTTGCATTTAAATGTGTCTATTTCTTCAATGCATACTTGTTCTATCATTATGGTAACGCCACTATACCTAAGATGCGTAATTACAAGCACCAAATTTATGTGTCACAAAATGTTTTATCACTAGGTAAATATTTTATCACTAGATAAATATCACTAGGTTATATAGTTTGATAAGTTAAATGCTGTTCCTTTTGACAATATAAACCTTGCTCCATGGCCTGGTGTGATGGCCTCGTGGCTAAATCCTCCCCTTGCAACCAACCAGATCCTATATCGATGTTATTCTTGCTTGTCCCATATGCTTTACTTCCCATTCAGCTCCCTGTTTGTGGCCTGGGGAAGCAGTAGAGGGATGGCCAAAAGCCTTGGGATCTGGCACACACATAAGAGACTCAGAGAGGGTTCTTGGCTCCTGGCTTCAGATTGGCTCAGCTCTAGCTATTGCAGCCACTTGGGGAGTGAGACCAGTGGATGGAAGATATTTCTGTCTCTTCTCTCTGTAAATCAGACTTGCCGATAAAAATAGATGAAATCTTAAAAAAAATCTTTCATTTAGTACATATTTTAGTTTCAAAGGCTGTAAAATTTGTGTTTAAAAAATATTTTGAAGAATATGTAAGATTTCAATATTGCTAAAAAGTTATAATTTTTATAAATTATAGCTTTTCTAAAAGTTAATTTAGAAATACAATTAAAATCCTCATTAGGACCTGTTGGAAATGCCCTGTATACTCATAGGGCATTGTTTTAAACATTGAATTTACAGGGTCTGGCATGGTAGCCTAGTGGCTAAAGTCCTTGCCTTAAACATGCCAGGATCTTATATGGGCAATGGTTGTAATCCCAGCAGCCCTGCTTCCCATCCAGCTCCCTGCGTGTGGTCTGGGAAAGCAGTCCAGGACTGCCCAAGGCTTTGGGATCCTGCACCAACGTGGAATACCCATAGGAGACTCCTGGCTTCAGATAGCTCAGTTGCTGCCTTTGTGGCCATTTGGAGAGTGAATCAGCGGATGGTAGATCTTCCCCTCTGTCTCTCCTCATCTCTGTATATCTAACTTTCCGGTAAAAATAAAAGGGGGAGGGGATAAATATTTTTAAAAATCTGAATATACAGTTGTTTTGTGATATTGATTAATTATTTCAGAAAATATGAGCAGTTATATAAAGTGATAATGAAATAAAGTAATAGATTTTTTAAAATTCTAATAGAGAGTTGAGTTTTTAAAAGCTAAATAGAGTTTAAATGAAATATACCATAATATACTTTTTAGTAATTTGAAAAATAATTCATTATTAATGCTAATGGTCTTTTTTAATAGATTTATTTGTTTTTATTGCAAACTCAGATCTATAGAGAGAGGAGGAGAAATATCTTCTGTCCGATGATTCACTCCCCAAGGGTCCACAACGGCCAGTGCTGGGCCAATCCAAAGCCAGGAGCTAGTAGCTGCTTCTGGCTCTGCCATGTGGGTGCAGGGTCCCAAGGATGGGGCCGTCCTCGACTGCTTTCCCAAGCCACAGCAGGGAGCTGGATGGGAAGCGGGGCCTCTGGGATTAGAACTGGCACCCATATGGGGGCCCAGTGTGGTCAAGGTGAGGATTTTAACCAGTCGACCTTGATGCCAGGCCCGCTAACGGTCTATTTTAAAATTATTTCAGTTACTTTATTTGAACATTTATCTTGGTGTTTCCTAGTTTTTCTATACGTTCATTTCCATTTATTACAACTGAATCTATTTCCAAGCAAAGAATAGCTACAATGAATTTCTGAATAATGAAAATCTTCCTAATGAACTTTTAATTAATTAATTTAAGATTAAAAAAATATTAGGAAGTCAGATTTACAAAGAGAATGAGATACAGAAAAAGAGATAATCCATCCAATGGTTCACTTGCCAAGTGTCCATAACAGTTGAAGCTGAGCCAATTAGAAACCAGGAAACCGAAGCTTCTTCCAGGTCTTCCATGTGGGTGCAGGGTCCCTAGGCTTTGGGTCATTTACTTCTGCTTTCCAAGGCACAAGAAGGAAGCCGGATGGAAAGTGGAGCAGCAGGTTTGTGAAATGGTGCCCATATGGGATCTGGGTGTTTGTAAGGTGAGGATTTAACCATTAGGTTATCTCTCAGGACCCTAATGCACATTTTAGATTCGAACCTCACTGTTGTCACTTTACTTCATAAATAATAAAATGCAGCATGCTGAATTTTCTCTTTTATGAATCAGGCTATAATAATGATTTTTAGAATAATACTTGTCATCAGGTTGATTCCTTGCTTGGCCTTTACTGGCAGGCCTAGTAACCCATTTTGTATACTTCAGAGAAGTGAATAAAGATTAAAACACACCACTTGCTAGTCACGCAGGTTCATTTAGTAGAGCAGTACGTAAGAAAGACAGCAGTGCAAAAAAAGACAAGGAGAGCAAGTAAACCACCACGTAGAATGTCTCATTGTTTGTATAAACATTCCTGGTACAGAATGCAAAGTACAGTCCACTGGATAGTTCAGGTCAGGGACAAATGATGAAAGAACAGCACGGAGAAGATGCACTATACTCTCTGGAGAGTCTTTTAGTGGTATGCATTCAAAATTAGCACCCTTCGCACAAATTGTCAATTTGAACAAAGATGATTTTTAGAACATGGATTTTTGGACTTCATATATGGATTTATATACATTTCACTGCTTTAAAATTTCTGAAACTTGAGATTTCTCAACAACACCATGTCTTATTTTGAATGCAATCCACATCTGCTTTATTTTCTCTCCTGTTGTCTACTGCATTTCAGCAATCTCATTTCCTCAGTCCATTGACATATGTTGATAGTTGGTAGCAAACTCCATCTCAGAAATGTCAAACTTAATGAGTAAGGCAAAATCGCAAAAAAGCAAGGTTATCCAGTCAGCTGTCTGCATTTCCAGGTGCTGAGTATTCTGATCCATCTGCCTGGCTGAAATCAGGCAGGCTCATTGGTGCTTGCTCCCAGGGCATAAGTGCCCCTGAGTGCCAGTGCCTTTAGAGGAATATTTCTAAGAAACGTTGTAGTGTCAACATATTGTACTCCCACCAAAGAAAACAAATCATGATGAAAGAATGGTGAATAAATCCAATTTCCTAAATGCTTAATTTGTAACAAATCTGAACCTCGGTTGAACATCTTTTGACAAATAAAAGCCAAGTAGTTCAAAACAATACTATGGCATTTACACTTTCTGTATCAAAACAGCAATAGAGATGAACAATGGTAGCACGTATTAGGAAAATAGCATCTTGCTCACCAGGAAATGAGGAGATGCATATGATCTTGTAATAACTCTTATTTTTTATGCCGAGGACACTGCATCTAGCTCATGATTGGATTCCAAGCATGTTACTTTAGACATTAACTTGAGGACTGAGCAATATACATATCAGACAAAAGAATATCCCTTTGGCTGAAGACTGCCTAGTCAGTTATATCGACACTACAACTTTCTTATCATTAGTGTTTCAGGATAAATCTTCATTCCATATTTGTGCATTTAAATGTCTTTATGCCTTAAGATAACTAAAAAAATATTGTGAATTTTCATTTGTTACTGTTTTTGGCTTTCAACTAGTGTTTTTTTTAAACACAGCAAATATAATTGTTGTTACATACATGTAGTTTGAAACAAATGTCAATTTGCAATTTGTTTTGTTTTATGTGTATTGGCTCCTAATTCCATTTTTAGTTTTCTTTATGCTATGTAATTTTTTTTTTATTTTCTATAATTGGTAAAGAGGGAGCCAGCTTTTATGATAAAATCTAATGTTCAAACTTTAACAGGATTGAACCCAGTATGGTAGCCTAACAACTAAAGTCCTTGCCTTGCACTCCTGGGATCCAAGTTGGCACAGGTTCTAATCCTGGCAGCCTGCTTCCCATCCAGCTCCCTGCCTGTGGCCTGGGAAAGCAGTCAAGGACAACCCAAAGCCTTGGAACCCTGCACTCACATGGGAGATCCGGAAGAGGTTCCTGGCCCCTGGTTTCTGAACAGCTTAGCTCTGACCATTGCAGCCACTTGGGGAATGAATCAGCAGACGGAAGATCTTCTCTGTCTCTCCTCCTCTCTGCATATCTGACTTTCTAATAAAAAATAAATGTTTAAAAATATGATGGTTAGAATCTCTGTACCCTAGCAAAATGTTCCTTTTTTAAAATTTTTTTTTATTATTAATTATGTTGCATTATGTGACAGTTTTATAGGCTCTGGGATTCCCCCATTCCCTCCCTGTGCCCTCCCCCATGGTGGAGTCCTCTACCTTGTTGCAGTATTACAGTTCAGATTAAGTCAAGATCCTTTCATTGCAAACATATACCAAGCATAGCGTCCAGCATCTTATTGTCTAGATAAATTCAGCAGTTTCTTGGGGAAACATTCTCTGGTCTGAAGTTAAAGCTGGCAAAATATCATCCTGATCAATTAGAAGCCCCAGCACAACATCAACAACTATTTACAACATTATGGAATTAATGGACATGTTCCTTTTAAAACATAAAATAATGGGCCCATTGCAGTGGCTCAATTGCTAATCCTCTGCCTTCAAGCTCTGGGATCCAATATAGGTGCTTGCTCTTGCCCTGACTGCTCCACTTCACATCCAGATACCTGCTTGTGGCTTGGGGAAGCCGTAGAGGAAGGCCCAAAGCATAGGATCACTACACCAATAATGGGAGACCCAGGAGATACATCTGGTTTCTGGTTTGGAACTGCTCAGTTCTGGCCATTGTAGCTATTTGGAAAGTGAACCAGCAAATGGAAGATATTTCTGTAAATCTTCCTACCCAATAAAAATAAATATTTAAATAAACATTTAAATGTGTATAGGTGTACGTATGTACGAACACACATACACACATATATATGTATATATAAATGTGTATATACAGAGAGATGTATATTTGCATGTTTTGTTGTTATTTAGGATTAATATACGTAAAGTCTTGCATCTTCTCTACTTTAGCTCTTTGAAAAAGCACAACCCTTCAGGCTCCTTGTCTTACTTTTGAATACGAACTGGGCATTAGACAAAGCTCCCAGTGGAACACAAATCCCATTTCCAGAATTCTCCTTGAGTCAGAAAGTCCCTTTGGAAAAAAAAGATCCTGTCTTCTCAAAACTATCTTTCACCAAATGAAAGGTCAACCTCCATCTCTAAATTTTTATCGTGAAGAGCATGGAGATGGTACCTGGGGCTTCAGCTTATCACTAGAATGGAAGGAGGGGGCTGCCAGGCATGCCGTTCTGATCCCCTCCCCCCTTTTATTTTCTGAGCAAGCTGCACAGGGTTAAAATTTCAACCAGTTATTGTGAACAGCTGTTCTAATTTTTGTTGTTTGTCTGTTTGTTCTCTCTCAAAATCATACTTAAAAGATACTACTTCCACCATTTTCATGGGTGTTTTTCTCATGAAAACCCCCCTCCTGTTGATGTGGGATTCCATCATTAATATCTTTCATAAACCTTGCTTTTCTTACTAAAATGTTCCATATGGAAGCTCTTTTGTGTAAGACCAGAATCAAGCTTTATTGTCATGAAATTCTCTGTAACAGTAGTGCTGTTATTATCATTCACATGATATTAAGAATGCTTTGAAGGCCCAGCATGGTAGCCTAGCAGCTAAAGTCCTCACCTTGAATGCACCAGGAACCCATATGGGCACCAGTTCTAATCCCAGCAGCCTTGCTTCCCATCCAGCTCCCTGCTTGTGGCCTGGGAAAGCAGTCAAGGACGGCCTAAAGCTTTGGGACTCTGCACCTGCAGGGGAAACCCAGAAGAGACTTCAGGCTCCTGGCTTCAGGTTGGCTCAGCTCCAGCCATTGCTGCCACTTGGGGAGTGAACCATCAGACAGAACATCTTCCTCTCTTTCTCTCCTCTTTTCTATATCTCTGACTATGCAATGACAATAAATAAATCTTTAAAAAATGCTTTGCAGTTTTGAGTACAGAATAGAACAGCACGAGCAGATTATTTGAATAAAGGATTATAAACACTAATAAAGGAGATGTGTGGTGAGGTTACCCTAATCTTTAAATGTGTCTCAGATCTAATATCCATCTTGGTATTTGCCAACAATAAATGCCATTTCCTAAATTTGAAATTCGACACAATGCATGAACTGATTATATATTAACATTTTAATGTCATTGCAATTGCTCATTGCTGAGCTACTGAAAAGCAAGATAAAAGAAAATTCTCTGTTTTTAAAAACAATTTTAAGTATTAATGAGAACAATGAGTTTAAAAGTTTATTTCAATTTTTTCTTACATTTAGTTAATATGAAGGTATGTCAAAAAGTTCATAAAATGTATTGTGAAAAAAGCTATTGATTGAATTTCAAAATGTTTTCTGCACCAAAATAATCACATTTTAATATAATGTCCATGAACTATTTAGAATACTCTCTGATATTCATGAAAATAATTCTGTAAGTGGCCCATTATAAGGGTTAAAATATTTAATATTTTTAAAACCTAGTATATAAAGTTTTTGATGTGTTTAAAATAATAACTGCCTCTCCATAATAACTGCCTGTGAAATTGTCCTACAAGCTCATTTTTATATAACTGGCGTGTGTTTAAATGGATGACTGATTTTTTAAGCTGTGAATCCAAATTATGTGTTTTCTTTGAATCACTTGGATATGAAAAGCAATTAAATAATTTGCTCATCTGCTAACTGCCTTGAATAAATTTGATCATTGAAGCTCAATTTTACATTGATTGGTCAGCACATTAATTCATTTGCTTTCCGTATCATTTCAAGTCTTCCTGTTCAAACACTTAAACCTTTTAAAACAACAGCAACTGTAGCAAAAGCTCTGCCTTCTCAGGGGTTTGGCAGCATCCTCTTGCCCTTGATTGCTTCATTTCAGCTCATTAAAAATGAAATTGACACACTTTATTCATGCTTTATGTGTACCATTATTGTCTGAGTAGCCTGAAATTATATTTCCACTTTTTTTTAAGCAGTCATTTTTATTATATTGTCTGCATTTTATTTTTCTTTTCATTGTGATTTTCTCACTCTCCCCCAAGGATTGCTCACCCAAACCCATCTCCTTGCTCTGTGCAGGATTTGTAGGCGACTACTGTGAAACTGACGTGAATGAGTGCCTCTCCCATCCCTGCCTGAATGATGGTCACTGCAAAGATGGAGTCAATCAATTCAGGTAGAAAAGGAAACTCTAGATGAATATTTACATACTTCGTTGTGTGTTTAGGATTTCAGTTGACAGCTAAACATCTTTTAGGAATGTGAAAAGTTGGAGTTCTACATTAACTAAAGCTTTGGTTTTATGCCTTTACATTAATGAAGTTTAAATTTTTCTATTAAAGGTGTGATTGCAGGCCTGGATTTTCTGGACATCAATGTGAAATTGAAATTAATGAATGTTCCTCTAGGCCTTGCAAAAATAATGGAACATGTGTGGATCTAGAAAACAGGCAAGTGACTGAATTTATGAAATGAATTATTGCATATGTGTGATTTAGTAAAGTGACCACATGTGTCCATTGTGTAACTTAGGAAGCTGCAAATTACTAGTACTTTGCCACTTATCCCAGGCCCATTCTCATACCCATAACCAAATTTTATCAGGTAATTTGAATTTATATCTGCCACCAATACTTTTGATTTACTAGAGTAAATATTTGTGTATATGCCTGATCTAAACCCATTTAGGCTTTCAAATCTATATAAATTAAATATAATGTATAGTGCTCTGAAAGTTATTTTATCGAATATAAGTTTTCTGTAAAACCTATTTAAATGTTTCTCATCTTTAACTTTTAAAGAATATTTCATCTTTAAATATTTTTTTCATTATGCTTAACATAAGTATCTGGGTTATTTGTCTCTGATCTAAATAACCAAATATTAGAATTTTAAAATATTTTTCAAATATGCAAGTATTAGTGTTACTTTGCATGAATAGATTATTGGAATGTTGGGTAGGCATTTTCATAATTACCAAATGATGTTTACTTCTTTCATTTTATCTTTAAAAATACAATATTTTCCCTTTCAAGAATGAATATTCTTATTTGCATTGTCCAAAAATTCATCTCTGCTTATATGTTGCATGTAAATTTTATTTCGTTGTAGTTTTACCAATTATTCCCTTTGATAATATGACCCTGAGAAGATTTTTGCTTTATTTTTTTTTTAAGATTTATTTATTGTCATTGCATAGTCAGAGATATAGAAAAGAGGAGAGAGAGAGAGGAAGATGTTCTGTCTGATGGTTCACTCCCCAAGTGGCAGCAATGGCTGGAGCTGAGCCAACCTGAATCCAGGAGCCTGAAGTCTCTTCTGGGTTTCCCCTGCAGGTGCAGAGTCCCAAAGCTTTAGGCCGTCCTTGACTGCTTTCCCAGGCCACAAGCAGGGAGCTGGATGGGAAGCAGGGCCACTGGGATTAGAACTGGTGCCCATATGGGATCCCAGCACGTTATAGGCGAGGACTTTAACCACCACACTATTGCGCTGGGCCCTACTGTTCATGCCATCCTACCCATGAATATTCTGTTCTGATTTATACAAACTAACATTAGCATCACTAAAGAATATGTTAGTTGTATATATTAAATGACCTTTCCTGATTGAAATAATATTTTCCTTTGTGAGTACTAAAAATGAAGTTTAATATATTTAAATCGAATGTTTTGTATATTCTTTGCATTTTTACTTTCTTTAGCAATAATTTATTCTTCTAAGGGTAAAGTATTTTATTGAAAATTGTTGTGGAGTATTTGAGGTCCTGCCTTTTACTGTATATCTTCATGCACCAAGAATTGTGTGTGTTTAAAATTGTGTGTAATTAGGAATGATAGAAGAAATGTTGCAGTCTAAGCTAATTTGCTCCATATAAATTAGCCACCATGTCTGCTATATGGATTGATGCAATGCATCATTTGTGGTACTTGAATATCACATTTCAAAATATCTATAGTCTTGCTTTCTTCTTTTTTTGAATTTATAAAATCAAACATTATTATACTAATATAGGTTTTAATTAAGTAGCAATGAAGAAGTATCTCAATACTACTATAGCAAGGCATCTCATCTATTCTATATATTTTTTTAAAGCTTTGGCTATTTTTCACAGTTTCTTCTGTCACAATCAACTTTTATTATTTATCCATACCTATCTATCTGTCCATTCACCTATATATAATCCAAATAAGTAAGCAAAGTAAAATCTGATAAAATTTTATTGAAATAAAACATAGATCAAATTTGAAAAGGAAGGTTATTTAATCAGTTCTGTTAGTACAGTATTTTTAGAAACAATTGAATAAATTCAGCTGAGCATTCACAGATAAATTCACCAAAGAAATAATTATCTAGATCACATTGGACTTAAGTGCCAGTGAATATGTTTAATTGTCTTAGCAAACAACACTTAACATTATCAAAAGTTCTGTTAAGCCTGGGATAATTTTCTAATTACCTTCCATTATTTCTACAAGTTTCTATGGCCTATCTAGCTTTCACGTTTTCCAACTGGATGAAAAAAAAATACAGTATTTGAACCTTTCCAGCCTTCCAGGAGAACATCAAGAACTTCAAGTCCCATTGAGTCACTAAATTGCTTTCGCCTTAAGATCTGGATGGATCTAAAGGGATAGTACAAGATCTACCAATTGGGCTTCCCTCTATAATCACTCTTATTTAATAGTGGACATTATTTCTGCAACTAATATACCAGCTACAGTAGGTATCGGTGATTGGTGACAAGGATGGTTCTGTAGCAGTATGACTTAGCCTAAAGAAACTTGTACTCTTACTTGGAAACAATAGTGTTTGAGACATAAGCCTAAATTCAGAAACAGTACTCAGTAGGTTCTGAAAGATCTGAAATTCCATGTTCACTATTTAGCAGTCTTATTAGTAAATGTCTGTTGTCAGGGAATATCTGTGACTATATGAATTAATTTTCTTCAAAGGGGAAGTCAGGGCACCAAGTTTCTGACATTCATAACTTAGATCTGAGAATTGTTTAGTTGACTGTGGATACAATACAAAATCAAATGGAATATCATTTTTTCCTGCAGACTTATATTTTTCATTTTGTATATTTAAAGTAACATTATAAAGAACCATGCACATATTTAGTTTCTAGGCTCTGTTTGTCAGTTAGCCACTTCCATGGGAAACCATCATCAGTTTGCCATCACTCTGGGTGTCTGTAAATCCAGTCTGTCCTTTCCATTCTTGTTTTTTTTTAAGATTTGTTTATTTTTATTGCAAAGTCAGATATACGGAGAGGAGGAGAGAAAGAGAGGAAGACTTTCTGTGGGACAATTCACTCCCCAAGCAGCCACAGAAGCTGGAACAGAGCCAATCTGAAGCCAGGAGCCTGAAGTCTCTTCCAGGTCTCCCCTGTGGGAGCAGGATCCCAAAGCTTTAGGCCATCCTTGACTGCTTTCCCAGGGGCTGCTGGGATTAGAACTGGTGCCCATATGGGATCCTGGTGCATTCAAGGTGTGGACTTTAGCCCCTATGTCATGGTGCCGAGCCCTGTCCTCTCCATTCTATTTCAGTTATTTATGAGTTATTTTGGTCATTTTGTATCTGATAAGCAAGCAACACATACAGGCTTTATCCTTTTCTTTGGATTGCACAATTTTAATTATCATCAAGAGATGGAATTTAAGAACAACACCAAATACTGTCACTTCAATTTATGAAAGACAGTGAGCACAGAATTAAGACCAGTGCTCCATTTAGTACAAATCATTGACACATAAAACATGCTATTAAAATGCCAATTATGACATACAATTACCATGTTCACTTGCATGTTTAATGTGTTTTACTTTCTCATATGATTATTTACATTGAAGCTTCTAACAAAATCTTAATGACATCATTCAAAGATGAGTTTGCAGGGATGTGACAGCACTAGATATTAGCATCTAGCTATCTACAAAGTCACTGCAAGAGGGGACACTGCAACTGACATTTTCAGATAATAGATGATATTGGTTATTCAGTGCTACTATCAAAGTAAAAACATTTTCAACTTTTAAACACAAACCTGGTAACATGACTAGTATTACATTATCCCTGATTACAGTCAACCCTCTAACCACAGGAAGAATTCTTGGGATATGTAGTTCCTTTACACCACCATGATTTTACCCATGCAATTTTAATACCTTCTGTCCAACTGATTTAAAGATCCCTACTGTATGTATGACAGCCAGTAAAACCTTTTCTGTCATATTCTCTTGCAGTAAATACACCTGTCTCTGCTGACAAGCACTTACTCTAACATTCATACATCTGTATTCTTACCTGACTCTGAGACTTCCAAGGCAAGCCAAAATTTATTACACTTAGATCTATGTATATGGCTGAACTCTACACTCAATAAACTACCATACATTGAATTTAAAAAGAAGAATGCACAAATATTAACTTCTGCTGTTTAGAAAATAATGACTGCAGTTACAGGAGGAATCCTTTCAGATAATCAGAATGCTAAAACCTTGGTTAAAAGTACATAGAAATGTATAGGAAATCTTGGGGAAAATTTCGTTATGTGGAAAAATCTTCATAGAACTCTTTTGCTGAATCTACTCTCCTAATGATTAAATTTTTACTCATGGGAATTACTCTACATTTGAATTGATATATTTAAGAAGTGTAATAGGTAAATTCAGATGGATAAAATTGTTGCCTTTTTTTCTTAGAACTTTTTATCATGAATTATAATAAAAATAATAAAGGACAGTATAGAATATAAATGAGGCATTTGGGAACTTAAGGAGGTTGTAAGTGAATGCTTTTTGAGAGCTATCAAATTCTGTTGATATTAATTTAATCACACATCAAGAGTGTGACTTTTTAACTTGATCTTTACCATTGATTTCTCCAGTAATTTTCATAATGGCTACGTATTAACATAGTTGTGTCCATTAAATATAATTTTTTAAAAACATGGTTAAGTAGGCAAATTTAAATATCAGAAAAGTAAATTTAATACAAAAAGTAGTCATCAATACACTGCAAATTGATTTATAATAATGCAGTTGTTAAGAGAATACCTTTGCAAGACTAAGCTCATTTGGGGCCAGCACATTGACTTAACTCGCTAATCCTCTACCTCCAAGCACTTCTTCCCACATTGGTGTTGGTTTGTGTCTCAGTTGCTCTGCCTCCCATCCAGCTCCCTGCTTGTGGCCTAGAAAAGCAGGAGAGGGTAGAACAAAGCCTTGAAACCCTGAACTTGCCGGGAAATCTACAGGAAGCTCATGGCTCCTGGCCTTGAATCAACTCAGGCGCAACCATTGCAGCCATTCTGGGGAGTGAACAGTGGATGGAAGATCTTTCTGTCCTTCTCTCTACAAATCTTCCTTTCTGATGAAAATAAATAAATCTTAAAATATTACATTTTGTCAAATATAATAATTTTCCCAAGCATATACTTCTTAAAGCATTTAAAAAAAAAAAACATTTGAGTTGAAAAAAGATCTTGATTGACTGTATTTTTTTGCGAAAAAAATGGATCTACTCTAATTTAAAATAAACTAAAAACTATTAAATTTCATTGAAATGAATTTTATGTGTAACAGATTCTTTTGGTGTTAGGTAATTCTTGCTTTATATTTTCCTATTTCCTTACAGATTTTTATGTAATTGTCAGTCTGGATACCATGGGTCGCTCTGTGAACTGATTGGGAATGAATGTAAAACTCCATTTTGTCTAGACACCGAAAACTGTGTCAGCAAGCCTGATGATCACAAATGCCTCTGTGTCCCTGGTTACACAGGTAAGCGACTGGTTATCCCACCATGGTCAGCAGACATGTTGTATCAGCACATGAATGACAACCTCACACTGGTATTCTAGAAGCTGAAATAAATTGTCATGTTTCACATATATTTATAATAAACCCCTATTTTACAAATGTAGCAGTAAGCCATGCTACTTTTAAACAAGAAGAAAGTTATACTAATTACACATAAAAAACAATTTATATTTTGTTTTTAAAAATTGTATTTATCTGAATATATTCGTATGAATATTCAAAGTATTGACATGTAGAATCTAATATATGTAACACTGCTACATTTATTACATAAATGTCATTTTTATATATATATAACTATTTACACACTTCATTAAATATACTTATGTACTAGAAATTATATGCCAGACCTTAGTAATTTCAATTTCAAGCAGAAATCATGATATGCAGTTCACAATTTTAAGAAAAATTATATCACAACAATAGTTCCATCCAAACTTACAGGCAAAATTCATATAGAAATTATAAATAGTAGATTAAGCATTTGATGAAAAATGCATTTAGGAAATATGGAAATCTATTATTTTAATTTACCAGCATTTGTCATGTAGCCATATAAGAATTTGTACAAATCTAAAATCTTAATTTATCACCAGAGTTTTAAAAAGAATGTCATATCAGGTTGTCTGTTAGCAGGGGTACAAATTGCTTGAAAACTGGAAATGAGGGTGGCAAGAAAATCAGAAATAGCTACAAGCATATCCAGAGAATAAGTGAAAAAGAGTCAAGAGGTATTAGAGTGACCTGAACAAAGGCCCTGAACATTTTCCTAGGGAATCTTGTTAGCTTCAGAGGAGGTTGCCTTGGTAACAATTGTTACATGTACAATAGCTCCTGTTTAAAATAATTTGAAGAAAACATTATTAGTTATACATTTTTAATAGTACAAAGCATTACATTTAAACTAGAAAGCAGTGTGCTTTGTATGTTCCATAGTTCCTATTATTTTCCAAATTATTATGTTTTCTATTTTAGACAATAGTTATCTAATAAACACTGCCAATCACTACAGTGTTATTGTTGTTATTACTATTTCTGTTAAAATGTAAAATAACAGACCTGAGATCAGTAGGACTGAGCAGCACATGGAAAAAAAACTAGTTGATATGCTACTGATATTTGGATTTTCTGAATGAAGGATTGATACTTTGTTCTTACAACCTAGTTTCCTTACAATGAAATGTAATGAATTCATTGTTTCATTTTAGGATATAATGAAAATCATTGTATCTTAGCAATGGATAAGATAGGAGCAGTGACAAATTTAATTTGTGTGTGTGTATCTATGTAATGATTCAACTACAAGTGAGATTTGACTGTAACTTTTTTTTTTAAACAAAGGACTTACTTATTTGCAAGTTAGTGCTATAGATAGTCAAATACTGAAAGATCTTCTGTCTCCTGGTTCACTTCCTAGACAGCTGCAATGGCCAAAGCTTAGTCATGTGGAAGTCTGGATGCTTTGGCTTCATCCTGGTTCCCCCTGTGAGTTGCAGAGAGACAGTACCCCAAGCGGTTAGCCAGTCCTTTGCAGATGTTTCCAAGCTGCTAGCATTCCTGCTGGGTTAGTACTGGAGTAGCCAGAATCCATCTCCAAGCACATGGTGTCACAGACTGTGGATTTATGTAGCACATTACAATACCAGCATACACACACACACACCCCTCCCACACCCCACTCTCCCACCCCCTACCACACCCCACACCCCCACTCTCACACCCCCTCCCACACCCCTACTCTCCCACCCCTTCCCACACCCCTACCCCCTCCCACACCCTACTCTCCCACCCCCTCCCACACCCCCACTCTCCCACACCCCACTCTCCCACCCCCTCCCACACCCCCACACCCCCACCCCTCCCACACCCCACTCTTCCACCCCCTCCCACACCCCCACTCTCCCACCCCCTACTCTCCCACCCCTCCCACCCCCCCACACCCCCACCCCCTCCCACACCCCCACTCTCCCACCCCCCCAAGATGCTGTAGGTAAACATTACTGCTGCAGGTTCAGCTGATCAACATCGCACCAGATTGGACTGTGCTTTTTATTTTAGGCTTTAATTCATGTTTTCAGAATTGCCACTGTGCTTCTAGTGAATATAATACACTGAAGCCAGGAAAAGAGATGAGTGATGTCATTGTCAGTAATATTCAACTTCTTCTATCAGGAATAACATAAAAATACTGAAAACAACTTTGGTTTAAATCTTATTGACCAGGACTGTTTCACATGGCTACGGTAGCTGCCCTGAAAAGAGTGCAGTGCAAGAGAGCAAGAAATACTGGAAATACTTTAATTAAGAAGCGGTTACAGTTTGATTTCACAGTGAGAGCAATCTATGACTATACACTCAAAGAAAGGTCATTTCCCTCAAGAGAGTCATGCACATTTGTTTCCTCTACATGTTCTTTTGACATCCAAATTGACCTTCTGTTTCATGTATGAACACTGGAAGCTTTTCCTGATTTTCACAAATGAGCAGAATTTATTTAGAGTTAGCCTCCTCTGAAAATATTTCTTCAACACGCCTAAAGCTCTGCAGATATTTAAAAAATTATTCTTAAAGTTATTCATTTCTCTTCTATTCTCTTTCCAGGGAATCCTAAAACTGTAAAATTTTATTTGAAGTATTTTAAATTTTTAGCACACAAAGATCTTCAAACTTTTGCATGTTTTCTAAAGGTCATATATTCAGTAACCATCATTTTAATGTATATATATACACACATATATATAGTTTCATCAGTTGCATATTTCTTACCAAATGCATTTGATACACACACACACACATATTTCTGGTCTAGTTTTATTTCTACTCTTATTGTATTCTAGCATAAAAATTAAAATTTGAGTGGAATGGTGTTAGTGCTATAGAAACTATAGGAAGGAGCATGATACACAGAACTAGTCTTTCTCTCCACAACCTTTCCAGCAATTGCTGTTTTTTCGTACTTTAGGTATTAGCCCCCCTGACTGGAGTGAGCTATTCCCTCATTGCTGGCTTCATTTTCTCCTATGATTAGCAACCCTGAGCATTTTTCATATGTCTATTGGCCACCTTCATTTCTTCCTCTAAAGATTTTCAATTCATCTGCTCTGCTCATTTCTTAAATTAATTTATCTTGTTGATCTGTTTCATGGGCACCTTTCACATTTCAGACATTAATTCATCATTTAAGTCATAGTTTAGAGATGTTTTCAAATTTTGTCATGAAATCTTTTCTGAAGTAGATACAAGTATATAGTACTAAAATGGAAAAGCATTTTATGCATTTGTACTTAAGAACTGCAAATAAAATTGCATGTAGTAATGTCTATATTACTATTAATAATAATATTTATATATCTAATGAAAAGTATAAATATAAACATAAACTGCATATGAAATAATAGCTGATGACAATACAAGATGGAGAAAATAGATGCTCAAATACACAATCAAAAATGGATTATAGTTTCATCTGACAGTTGCATATTTCTTACCAAATGTTTCATAAACACATGCATATATAAGACTCTAAGTAATTGCAGTCCTTTCTATATTTTACATGGACTCATCTATTAAGAATATTTTTTCATAGAGCTAAAAAAATGCAAGAATTTTTTTTTAAATCTTGCAATTAATTGTGTAAGGTAGACTTACTTTGGCAGACCTTATATGGATAATTGATCCAGTGTATATTTTTCCCTTTGATGATAAAGAAATAATTTATATGTTGTAACTTAACATGTTGTTTCTTCTGGCAGAAATAGCCTACTTCCACTACTTCGCCAGTACTGGTGTTCATATCCTACACTGAAGGTTACCTACTGTAGAATGCTTTCTTAGAATCCTTAAATTCTGATTTTTTTCCTTCCATTTATTTTCATCATTGTTTGTAGCATAGTTTTATAAAATTGTTTTAATTATCAACAAGTGAGGGGATACACAATCTCTGTCTTGGTACTGTTCAACCTCATAATTTTACATTTTTGATATGTGATAATTAAATACTAAGGCTTATTCTTTTTGTTTCGCTGGTTACTCTAAATATGGTCGCAAAAATGAAACAGCTTAACTCATGTGGAATTTTATTATATCTGTCAATGGTAATCACTTTTGTTTATAAAGAGTAGCAGTACTACTGGCGTGGCATTTTGTATTTCTTATTATTATAGGCAAAAAGGCAATTACATTGCACCAAAGCACTTTTCTTTATGTGACAAGATTCAAACCTGACAACTCGGATGCACAAAAAGATGGTGTTTTTCTAATAATGAGCTCAATATATGTGTGATTCCAATTTCATCTGTTAGGAAGAAATGTTGATCTGATTTTTTTAAGATCAAACGCGGTTACTCTAGATTTAATCAAAGTTCCCTATATTGTTGATATCAGAGACTCTTTACCTTTTTTATGTTCAATTTTGATACAATGCGGGACACATTATCTCCAATATTTGCATGCCAAAAAGAGGAATTAAATTCCTTGGTGCCTATGATTGCTTCTAAGGGCTTCACTTAGTAGATCCAGGAAGGCTAATGTAAAATCAACTATCTTGTCATCACTTCATGCTTATGGCATTGTTGCATTTATTTTTCATTAAAGACTGTCTTTTTAATTTTTAATAAGGATTCATTTACCTATTTCTTTATGAGAAAGAGAGAAAAATGTAACATTTACTCCCTAAATGGCCACAACAGTAAAGTTCAGCATAAACTGAAGCAGGACTCCAAGGACTGCCTCGTGATCTCTCACATGGGTGTTAGGGTCCCTCGTGCTTGAGCCATCATCCATTTCTTCTCCAGGCACATTAGTAGAAAACTGGATTAGAGTTAGAATAGCCAAGTCTCACACTAATGCTCAGATATGGAGAGACATATGACAAGTTGTAGTTTAATCTACTGAGCCACAGTGGCATGTTCAAAGGCTGATTCTTGGGTGTTAAAATTGTACTTTGAAGAATGGTGTTCGAATCATTGAATTATAAAATCCACTTCTGGCTTTAATTCTTTAATTCTTTTATTCTTTTCTGTGGTCAATTTTTTAAATGCTTCTTAAAGCAATATATATTTAATTCCTTTTTTAAAGTTATATGGCAAGAGAAACAGGTGCAAAGAGGCAATACAATTTACAGTTCACTACTAAACCTGTACTTTTCATATATGATCATAATCTAAATGCTAATTATATAAGTCGGGAACCTGACACAGTGTATCCTACTAGGGAAAATTCATGAACAAGCTGCAAATAAATGCATCACATATTCTTTGATAATTATAAACAATATTATCTATGTATATAAATTATATATATACATATATATTAATATATATCTGGAAATGTATTTGTCCAGATAAGATTAGTTTCTCTAAGAAAAATATAGTAGCATAGTGAGGTGCAAAGGATAGAATATGAAGTTGAATTTTGTCATAACTGATATCCATGTCAATTTTCAGGACAGTAAATCTGTTCCACACAGTTCAGGATTTAGGCTGGTGCCCCTGCTTCACCTGCATGGCTACAGCTTAGCAATATCAGCATTCCAACCTACAGAGACAGATGACAAATTTCCAACTTCAGTGAATAGAACTTACTGTGAAAACAACCAAGAGATTTCACAAATTAGTCCCAGTCCTTTCCTGTTGATTCAGTGTGATTACCTAACCTACATTGAACGCTGTGGTTTCCCACATGCCTGGGAGAAAGAATCTAAGGCAGAGGGAAAATATGGATAACATGATTAGAATATTTGATTTGGATGATTTTAAAGATTTTAGAGGTGTAATCCAGAAGTCTGAATAATTAACAATCAAGCCACAGCTCTGCAATGTGTGGTAATACGAAATCTGAAGCAAGAACGTCATGGCTTGGGAATTAACAGTGAAAATTGCACAGTGAATCATAAAGAAGCTGAATAGGCTACAGGTTAGGAAAGAGTAAGGTGGGCTAGGCGACAATGTCAAGTTATACAGGATCAGAAATGAACACAGAGAGAATGTGGAAAAGGAACAGGACTTGATCCCTGTGGCATTGCAGTGTTCAAGGCATCAGGAGAAGAGAAAAAACTGACAGCAGGGGGCCCAGCGGCATGGTCTAGTGGCTAAGGTCCTCGCCTTGAACGCATATGGGCGCTGGTTCTAATCCTGGCAGCTCCACTTCCCATCCAGCTCCCTGCTTGTTACCTGGGAAAGCAGTCGAGGATGGCCCAAAGCTTTGGGACCCTGCACCCATGTGGGAGACCTGGAATCAAGTTCCTAGTACCCAGCTTCGGATCGGCACAGCACCGGCCGTTGCGGTCGCTTGGGGAGTGAATCATCAGACAGAAGATCTTCCTCTCTGTCTCTCCTCCTCTCTGTATATCTGACTTTCCAATAAAAATAAATAAATCTTTATAAAAAAAAAAAAAACCCTGACAGCAGGAAAAGAGAAGAGTGCAGGGCGAAAGAGAACTGATAGAGGTTTAAAAACCAACTAAGTAATTTCAAACAGATGGAGTGGTCCATAGAATCAAAAGAAATTAGGTCAAGTCAAATAAGTGTAAGTACTAATTACCAGGGCTAGCTATGCAGGCGTTATGGTAATACTCTAAAGGAATGGAAGTTGGTGAGGGTGGGACAGTTGAAGGTGAGTTCAAGAGATAATAGGAAATAAAATTGATGAAAATATTCAGGGTACTTTGAAGGAAGACTATTATTTAAGGAAGAAAAAATGAGGCAGTATTTGAGAACTTTTTCATATGAATGCTTAAGAAATGACTGACTCTTGTGTAAGAAGATAGAATGCAGTTTCAATGAGAGGAGAGACACTTTAGCACCTTTACGGTATGTATAGCTTATGCAATAGATTATGGGAATTAGACTAGGAATGCCAATTAGAGATGGCGAGGAAGGCTTAAATCTGACACATCATACATGAAGAGTAAGAAAATGGATTGATATTCCTGAAATATAAAACATACAACTGATGAATAAACTAATTTAAATTTCTACTCATCATGCTTATAGTCAAATGATCTTTACTTGTTAACTACTCCTCCTTGATTCTTTATGCAGAGAAACACTGTTTTCACCTGCTTGAGCCTCAGGCTGTGTTGTTATGGTGTTCTCATAAGCATTCGTTGAACATTGTGACTGTAATTGATTAAAGCAAAGGCCACTTTAGGATTGATGATTCCTTGTTACCTTCTATTTCTAATTCTGCTTTGTGTGCCCTGTTTTCTAAGGAAAATTAGAATTTTGAACAATGAGAATCACGTGTGGTGTTTGGTTAGCTTTATTTTAGAATTCTCACACGAAAGACATAATTGCTCTTAATTTCAAAATGATTCAATGCGAAGGGAAGCGTTTTGTGCAGAAAAATGAAGACACCATTTGGGGCACAAATATTCACTATGAGTGTGTCAGTTTGAGTCTTAATGCCTCTTTCAACACCAGCTTCCTGCTGCTGTACATTCTATAAGGTAACAGGTGTCAATTGCTTGCTCAAGTAAAAAGAAGATGAAATAGAGGGATTCATTCGGGGTTGTTGTTTAACAGAGGGCATTTGATGCCACATTCCCTCTCCTAGTGCTAGCAACCTGTTGCTCTAGTTGAGCTCTGCTTCTGAATTACAGCTTCCTTCTAATGGACATTCTGAGAAGTGCTTGTGCCCCCGCTGCCTGTATTGATTTGCCTATAAGATTTGAGTTCTCGGCCTTATATCCCTTCTTGGCTTTTTGGCTGAGATCAAGTGAATTCATGACTTTTGACTTCAACCTCACCCATTCCTATCTGTTTCTGGCATTTATTTGGGATGAAGTTTTTTTTTTTTAAGCCTCCCACTCTCTTTCCATTCTACCTTCTCTCCTTCTCCCTTTCCTTACCTCTTCTTGCTTCTTCCTTTTTCATTTCTTCCCTCAATCTTGCACCCTATCTCTTCACCTATAATATCTATAAAATAAATTTCATGGTTTAGAAAATACATAATAGAAGGCTATAAAATCCAGTTTGCAATCTTTTATGAAAAAAGAAGTGTTAACATCTAGATTGTTGAGCTCATGAGAATTCATGTAGGCTAGCTATGCTGCAAATGTGCTGACTATGGTATTTCTATAGAGCTATCTAGTTCTAAAGTAACTCAGCCATCAGTTCAGGACAGCTATACCAGAGACTGGAAATGTGTTAGAAGATTGGAAGAACTAAACTACATAATACTACTAGAACCTTGTAGCTATCACATATGACTCATCCATATGTTCACTTTTCTCTAATACATGTATGTATGAGAATGTTGAAAACTGTGTGTGTGTGTGTGTGTGTGTGTGTGATATTACTTGCCATAGGAAAATATGTAGGAAGATGATTATGGAATTCTAGGGTAAAGTAATAAATTAAGAAAGAAAACATAACAGTAAAAGCCATAAAAATTGGTTTGACATAGAATTGAGATTTATACTGGTATGCCTACAAACAAATACATATGATTTTGTAATTTATAAAGAGGTAGAATGAAAATGAGCTCAAAACAGTAATATCATATTTAACTTTCTAGATAGAAGAAAGATATTTTCCTAGTAAAATAATTATTTTATGTAATTGCACTATTAGAAGAGGTTAAAGCAAGAAACTAGCTTTGATTTGCCTTGGGCAAATTAGAATATGCAAGTATATATGCATACCCATCAAAACAAAAAATATCACTATGCTATCAATTACACTGGAAAAAAATAACCATTTTACTCTTAGTTGAGAGACTAACAGTCAAAATATTAGGAAAGCAAGACACCATATACATTTTACAAGGACTAACTTGGTTTGTAAGTTATTTACAATTAACAGATTCCTCTAATGCTTTTTCTTAAATAGCTGTTTATATGAAGGTTAACACTGATCACACATCCAAGTGAGTTTCTAACTAATAGACACAGCCTACTAGTAGAAACTGTAAAAATCAGATTTGCCCGCATACTACAAGAGTGAGGAGGCAGGAGATGACGATCCATGGCAAACATAGAGTTCAGCCAACGCAGAAACAAGTGGTTTCCTTCAGAACTTTTCAGTTTCAAAGCAAGGAGTTAGGGAAGTCTTTAACCCATGCGGCTTCCGGGATGCTCCACTTCTAATCCAGCATCCTACCAATGGCCCAAGAAAACAGCGGATTGCCAGAGTGCATGAAACCTTGAGGTCACATGTGAGACCCAGAAGAAGTTCCAAGCTCCCAGCTTCAGCCCGGGCCTTAAACAAGCAGATGGAAGACATTCTCTCGCTGTCTCTCTTGATCTCCCCCTCACCCTTTCCTATATATACATTTACCTTTCAAATAAAAAGAAATATTAGGAAAAAATAGAAGAGAGCATTTAGCTCCCCCTTTTATTTTTTTAAAGGATTTATTTATTTTTATTACAAAGCCAAATATACAGAGAGGAGAGACAAGAGAGGAAGATCTTCCGTCCGATGATTCACTCACCAAGTGACTGCAATAGCTGGTTCTGTGCCTATCCGAAACCGGGAACAAGGTTATTTTCAGTTCATGTGGGTGAGGGGGTCCCCAAAGCTTTGGGCATCCTCGACTGCTTTCACAGGGGCACAAGCAGAGAGATGGTGGGAAGTGGGCTTGCGGATTAGAAATGCCATATGATCTGGGTGCGTAAGGCGAGGACCTTAGCTGCTAGGCCATGGCGCTGGGCCCCCACTCTTAATTTTTTAAGTATTATTTCTAACTCTGGTATATGTGAAATATATTTTCTTTTCTAAAATAGTATGTTTAGATTATAATTTGGTGTTCTTCATGAATTGTTTCATAATCGTCAAAATACTTTTTTGTATATCTTTTTTTTAATAGTGGATTCTTTTATTAAAGGAATTTTTCATATAATGCGATCTTTGGATCAGTTAATTCCTAAAGGTCAATCACAAACTGCTAATTGAAGACAGCAACTGACTGATACAATTTTGGTGCTTCATGGTAAGTGAGTATAAAGGCTAGCTCTTTTATTTCAGAAACTTGAAATAGTAGCATTCAAAAGATGGTTAAATTAAACGTAGGAAGGGATATCTTCCCAGGCCTGTAGTCTCCTTTTTTGCATTATTATTTTTTTATTTTAAAATTATGAAGAAATATACGAGGAAGATCTCAATGAATACGTATAAGTTAAATAATTTTTAGCATTTTAAATAGTTTCCCTGTTGGCTTCAGATGTAAACAATATAAACACATACACACATTCACACATTTTGTTATGAATTAAACTTTTCAAATTCATATTTAACAAAGTTTGATTAAATACTCACAAGTGAAGTAATTTCTGCAATACATCTAGATGTGAAACAAAATGTAAATTTTTTACTATTTTATTCAAGTAGCCAAAAATCTTTTTCTAAAAGGAAACAATACAAAATAATCAAAAATTATCTAAGTGTGAATTTTATAATTGTGGTATTTACCTATATTATCATAATTTGAAAGTGGCTAATTTTTTATACACTACAAAACAAAAAGCTAAAATAATGGCTTGAGATAAGGTATTGTCAAAACACTCCAGTTATTGTATATTTATAGGTCATCATCTACATATACTTAATTTGCTAGGTTGTTAATAATTATGTCACAGATTTGACTGATATTTCAGAATAATTGACTCAGAAACATTCTGTAAGTATATGACAAAGCCGTGTCTCATTTATACATTAAGAAACATTATCATGCAAAGTACTGTTAATCAGAATGACTCTCAAGACTGGTGAGTAGCAAAAGTTGTAATTGTAAAACAATTCAATTGTATTAGGCATTCCTATCCAGACCTTGCAAGTTTTATTTAGTCAGTTAATTTTCTTCCATCCCAGAACTTGTCTATAAGTTACTTATCCGTAATAACTTATCCCTAAGAGCTCAGTAACTTCCAAAGTTCAGGGTTCTCTACTGAATGCGATTGGAAATAGACACATTTGTTCCATATTTCAGAATGAAAGCATGTTAATATTGCCCAGCACAAAGAAATACAAACTTTGGGAACAATTTGTTATATAAAAGAGGCTTCAGGTGAAACTTGCACAGCTGGCTTTTAGAGGATTGAGGTCAACTGTGTGGTGAGGATAGAGAACATGTGGAGGGCGGCGAGGACTGATACGTTTCTAGACAGTTCTTCATGGATCAAAGGTAGGAAATCCTTGCTGTGCCCTCTGTGACCCAGCTTCCTGGTGAGCCCCCGATGTCACTGAATCATCTAGGTAAGGATGATTCTTGATTCTTTGTATCAAGCGCTTGCTGAAGACTGCTCCCTCTCAAGACTTTTTTTTCGTTAAATCATGGGAGCCAACTGAAAATAATTCTTAGACTTACAGATCAATATCTCTAAGTCACATTTCAGAGCACAGATCACTACCTGATAGCTTCCTGATTTGTCTAAAAGTAATCATGATTGCATAGTATTTGTGTGTACCATTTACCTCTCACCCTACTGTGTAATCATGTTCCCAAGGCCTAGAACAGTAACCATAATACCAATATTGTGACTTTTCATCATCCTTTGAATTGCTTATTTATCCTATCCTTGTTTTAAATATTAGACATACTTATGTACAAAAGTCTTTGCCTCAGATTCTGATTGCATCAAAATCTAAACTAAGACAATGGGTATGTGATATGAGAGTAGAAATACAGATATCCATTCAAGGGCTGGGTATGAAGTGTATTTCCTACTTTGGAATGTATGGAAATCCAATTTGAGGAGTAGATTATTCCTTAAATGACTGACTAGAAAGAAAAAAATTGTTGTTGTTGTACTAGAAATGTTTTTATTGGTTTAATAATTGGGGTTACTTTGTTATGGAAACAGAAAGGCCTCTATCAAACAGATAATAAAATACAGTTTGTCACCTGTAAGAAGGAAAATATTCACCACATGCTAGCTGAATTGGCTAATCCTGTGCATACAAGTGCTTGCATCCCAGATGGGCACCAATTTGTGTCCTGATTGGTCCACTTTTTATCCAGCTTCCTGTTTATGGCCTGGGAAAGCAGCAGAGGGTGGCTAAAAGCTTTGGGACCCTTCATCGCTGTGGGACACCTGGACAGAGTTCCTGTCTCCCACCTTCCTTCAGGTCAGCTCAGCTTCAGCCATTGGGGCCATTTGGGGAGTTAATGAAGAGATGAATCTTTCTTTCTCCTATGTCTCCTTCTCCTTGTGAATCTGCCTTTCCAATAATAATTAAAAAAAAAAAAACTTTAAAATAGAGAAACGATATCTACTGCTGACAACAATGTGTTTTCCTAGGCTGTAAATGGTTATTGATGGCATCTTAAGAATGTGAATCATTTTCATTTTCAACAGAGTACCTTCTCACACTGTCGTTATTTAACTGAATGATCCCATAAGTCTATAAATCTGGCCAGATTTTTAAAGCTATTAATATTATTTTAAAGGCAAAAATATTGAATCAATACCATACCAAGCTAGTTTGATATTTAATTTTCCTAAGGCATATTACTATTTAGGAAAAACCCACACTAGCAAAAGCCTACCTTTCCCCAAAAAGAATAAAAACCAAGAATTGTTTGAAAAGTTTATGTAATGCTTTTGAAGAGTTAATAAGATTTTTCTCAATGCATTAGTGTTTGCTTCTAGAGAGTATCTGGACTCCCAGAGTGTGGCCGTAGTTAGACCAGTATTGATCATCCCAGAACAGTGCTGTTACTTGATTGCCCTCCCTAAGGAGGGAGAGCAGAAGAGCACATTTTTTCATTCTGGTGGTATTTCATTTCATACAAGAAGCTGTGTGAATATATAGTTCAATTCAATCATAATAGAGAAAGTGTGCTGCATTTAAGCTTAATACTGTGATTTCAATACACATTGAACTAATACAGTAGAGAAACTAGGTAAATTTGTGATTTCTTCCTTATGTATAATGAAGATGAGATTTTTAGTTCCCATGCGATACAGTTGGGAAAAGGATAAACAGAAAAATGTGAGCGTTATACCTCAAAATATGCATTCACATTTTTTGTGGGAGCAAGTTTTGAATGAAGAATTTCACATAGTTTTGTAATACAGACAAGGAACTTGTCAATACCATTGTGTTGGTTCATTACACCTATTGAGCACCCCCCAAAACATACTCCAGGGTGAATCCGGGGCTGTGTTGATCTGGCACAGAATTCTGAGCAGCTCCCACTGTCAGTGACTAAACACCTGAAACTTCCTTAGCCAACAAGTCAGGGCTCAATTAAAATGTGTTTCCTTAGACAAAAGTGTTGCTGGAATCATCACTTTTGAAGAATTGTTGTGTATGCAAAATGATTCTGTGTTATTCTAATCATTACCCTTTTTTGAAGCTTAGGGGCTAACCTTTAAATAGATTTTAAAAACTTGAAATATTAAAAAATGACTTCACATAGTACAACTTGATCATCATTCTGGCTTTCCGTTTCAGAACAGTGAAGGGTAAAAGATGAAGGGTATATCTTTAAATTTGAGTTTTTGTGTATGTGTGTTCAGGAGCAGATTATAGATTTTTAAATTAAATTAGCTTATTTTACACAAATTGGCATATATTGTGCTATTTAAAGTGCTGTTCAAATAACTGATTATAGGCATACTTAACAGATATATTTTAAATAAAACTACATTATATTGGATGTATCATAATGTATGTATACAAGACTTCCTGTTTATGTACATTGTTTATATATACAATATATATGTATATATATATACAAGATTCCATGAAATGGAATTCATGACTATGAACAAAACTTCTGGGAATATTTTTACATAAGCCAACTTTATGCGTGATGATTTTATTGTACCTGGGTAAATTGCTGGCTATTATGGCATAAGAAATTCTAGAATCTAATCCCAGGAAACAAAGAAATAAATATAACATAACTTTTAAATATATAAAATAGTAGTGAAATGAAGAGCTGTTTCTTTGAAGAGATACACAAATTGATAAAATTTAATCAGACAATTTAAAAAAAATCAGAGCTACTGCTTCTCGGCTTTTGGCTAAGATCAAATGTAAAAAAAATCAGAGTGAAAAAAGGAAATAGGTAAAACTTACATTCTAGACCAAAATATGCTCAGTTAATGCAATCAGTTTAAATAAAATGTAAACAAATATGGGTTAATTAAGTCATTCTTTACAGTATAACTTACAATTTACAGTATAACTTATCAAAGACTGAAATAATTTGGACAAAGTTCGCATTCTTCAAGACAAAGACTTTTTTCTATGAAACTCAGAATCACAGGTTTGTATCCTTGTTGAGTTTGTATCCTTGTTGAGTTTAAACAGTATAGAGATAAAAGAAACTGGTTTTATCTAAATAAATATGAGATTTTTGTTATGATATACTCAGAAATGTTAAAATTGAGATCTGAGAAAAATTAATCCCTACTGTTTTATTTAATGAAATTGCAGCTCAGGATTAAATGTATCATTCTTATCAATTATATTCTGAAACTTCAGACAATAAAAACATGAAACTAACTTGGAAAAGCAGAGATTGTTGAGCTAGTAGTGAGCTGAAACTTCTAACCATTTGAAGAAAAGAAATCTTATGCAAAAGAGAAACATGTGTAAGTTCCCTGGGAATTGTTCACATCATGATTTTTTTAACCTGAAATTCTGTTCATATATTAAAATCATCACTTTCCAGAACAATTCATTAAAATTGAATGTTGCCTTCAGTGGCCTTTGTATAGGACATAGCATTATTGTTTCAACAGCAGAATAAAAATTATTTTCCTTATAAAAATAGTATCCTCACATATTTCAGTTTTTCTGAACATAGTCTTCAAAGTGAGACTTTGTATATAAGGTGTAACCATTGTCACGATGTAGAGTCATTATAACAGTTTCATCAACCAAAACAAAATTTAATCTCATCATAAAAACAACATAAACTTTTGACAATATTTTGGATATACATATAACAGATTCAAATTTTAAATAGTGGTACAGTTTGATTGCTCAATGGGCTAATCCTCTCCTTGCAAGCACCAGGATCTCATATGGCTGCCAGTTTGTGTCCTGGTTGCTGGCCTTCCCATCCAGCTCCCTGCTATGGCCTGGGAAAATAGCAGAGGATGGACCACTCACCTCCCTTGCTCTTTCAGCAACTGGCAGTGCAAGATAAGGAAAATAATTGTCTAACTGGGAGTGGAAAGAAATTGAATTGCAGATCTTTGCCCAAGAGTATGGGGCCAGATCATTGCAGCTGAGATGAGTCAAAAAGCTCTAAATAATCCCCTAGTTTAAAACCACAGATCCATGGGTTTGGGTTACTCTCTAGGGCAGAATTGCAGAAAAAGCTGATAGCAGACTTGTGGTGAGCTAAGACATAGGGTTTCACGCAGGGCTGAAATAGAAGTCTTCAGAGGCTCAGAAAAATAATCAGATTGTAATTCCTTGAAGAATAGATGCAAACCATCCAGATTAAACATTTGTAATACATACCTAAACTTTCCACATGAAGATAATGTTGTAACCCTCAATCATCAAGAATTTAAGGAATATTAGCTCAAATAATAGACACAATAGCAGATCATGAAGTGAATGGATCGAAAGTTGTTCTCGGGTCTTACATGGTGGCTCATACTCTATATGGAGTTGCTGACATCCTATATGGGCATTAGTTCATATCCCAGATGCTTCACCTTCCATCTAATTCTCTGTTAATGGACTGAAAAATATCAGAGGTTGGCCCAAGTCTTGGAACCCTAACCCATATGGGAAACCTGGAAGAAGCTCCTGATTACTGGCTTTGGATCAGCTCAGCTCCAGCTAATGAGCTGTTTGGGGAGTGAACCTATGAATGAAAAATCCTTCTGTCTTCCCAACTCTCTCTGTAAATCTACCTTTCCAATAAAAATAAATGTCTTATTTTTAAAAATGGATATGATAGAATTTAACAACATGACCTTTGGAACTACTGATTTCTGATTTGGATTTAAATCGAGAAGTTGCAAAATATAACTAGTGTAATTTTACTTCCGTCAATGAATTCATACCATGAATTGGTGCTAAAAATAAGTTAGAAAAAGTTATTGCTATAGAGTTAAGGAAACATGATAAATTCAAGATGAGTATAAAAATTTTTATGTTGGGGCCCAGTGCATTAGCCTAATGGGTAAAGTCCTTGCCTTGAATGCTCCTGGGATCCCATTTGGGTGCTAATTCTAATCCCGGCAGCCCCACTTACCAATCTAGTTCCTTGCTTGTGGCCTGGGAAAGCAGTCAAGGATGGCTGAAAGCCTTGAGATCCTAAACCCATGTGGGAGACCCAGAAGAGGCTCTGGGCTCCTGGCTTCAGATCAGCTCAGCTCCAGCCATTGCGGCCACTTGGGGAGTGAATGAACAGATGGAAGATCTTCCTCTGTGTCTCTGCTCCTCTCTTTATATCTGCCTTTCCAGTAAAAATCAATCTAAAAAATTATGTTTTCTCATGAATGTATTTTTTAATAATAGGAAGACAATAAATATTACAGAGACAAATGAGAATTAGCATCTGAAAGGTGATTTTTTTTAAGAAGTATAAATATTCTTTAAAAGTAAAGTGATAATATTAAGATATATTAATAGAGATAGTACTTCAAAGACTATAATACTTACCATCTTTTTAAAATAGATATCTAAATCTATAACATTATAGCTTTCTCTAAAATGCTAGCAAAGATTTTAATTGTCCACAGGTTTTCATTTAAAAATAAAATCAAAATTAATGATGCTGTTGGTGAAACTTGTCTAATTATGTCAGCTGTCTAATGAAGGTACTTGTGTAACAGAAGTTAATTGGAGATAAAAGACCAGGAAATGTGCAGAAATAATTGTGATCCCTTTAGTCTGAAGGCTTATTTTCAAAAGTTGAGTTTAATTTTGTATGATTTCCTAGCATAATCTTGTACTTAGGCATAGAACCTTTATGTCACTTCCACAGAAAATTTGAACAAAGAAATGCTTTAGTAAGTTTACGAAGATATACTGTAATTACACACATAATCTCTAATGAGCATCACCAGTCACAAAGACAAGAAAACTATGCAGTTTAGGTAAGCAGTTATAGAGAACTCTGACTGGATTAACTTCTGGCCACTAATGGTGGGTTTACAAGACAAAAGCAGAGTTTTTGCTCCACATATCATACATCAACCTGCTGTATGGTTAGACCTGGAAAGCAGAAGAAAGTGGTTCTAGAGATATCTGTTTATGTGGGCTACACTTAAAATCACTTTCCTTAGGACATCTCAGAACTCTGCATTAGATATTATTTTCCATTTGCAGTTGATGAAACATGAAGGATTTAAATAATTTATGCAAAATCAGCAGAATAATAGAAGATTTGGGACGAATGCCCTACTGTATCATTTTCTGAAACATGGACTTCCACCTGCAGAAATCTAAACTATAAACCAACCAACAAAAATCGTGTAAAAATCTTACAAGTTACTAGAAAATCTATCTTCCAATGGTAGAAATAAAATCATATCTGTAATTCCTCTGACATTCTTTAGCTTCTATTTACCATGTAAATGTAATTGACATTTATTGAGATATAGATAAGGTATATTATAAATTCTTTATATATAGTGAATTTCTTCACTCTCCAAAATAGTTTATTACTTTAAAGCTTCATCTGTATTCCACACCATGAATGAAGATTCACCTTTTATTCATATTTATGTCTTCATTTCGGGAACACGCAGCTGACAGATCAGTTGCGTAGTTACTAATTAGTGATAATTTGAATATTTTGCTTTTATTTTAAACCCACTTCTCTCCTTACTGTTCTTACTGTTTATTGCCGCTATTTTATGGAAACAGGAAAAACAACAATCAATCTTGATACAGAAGAACCACTTTAAAATAACAAATAAATGTACTTAGCAATTGAAAAATACGAATTAAATTTTTAAAATGTAGTTGTACACAAGCATTAATTATTATAAGATGAAACTATATCATGTGCTAACTTAATGGTAAAAAATCTGATATCTAAAAAATACAAGTAAAAGTGGGAGAACACTGAGAATTGAGAGAATTATGCCTCACCATAAGATTCTTGAGCACATTTAATATTCTTTCATAGAAGAAGAAAATTTCTATGGCTCTAAATATTTTAAAGGTTATTGAATAAATAATAAGATATATGGAAGCATGGCCTATATTGGTATGTTAAGAGGAAATTAAAACCTTAGAAGCTATCCATTTTCATATTTCTGCTTTCTAAAATGACAAGCAAGTCTATTTGAGGAAACAGATTCCAAGGTCAAAAAGAAACATCTGAAACTTCTTAATACCCATAGGAGGCAATTAATCAAGGACTAGAGAAAGACTTATTAAATTATTTTCTAAAAGAATTAGAGCCAAGTTTCCTTACAGTACCTACTTTAGAAGTAAATTCTAAATATTAATGACAAATTCATGAAATTTTATGATCTCATCACACTGATGATGTGTATTATGAGCACTTCAATAGTGGGTTGTATTTGTTATATGTAATAAGGTATAAAATACTGTTAAAACAGTTTAACCAAATTCTGCTTAAAAATCATAATCCTCATGCAGCAAGGTGGAGGAATCCACCATGGGGGGAGGGGTATGGGAGGGGTGGGGGGAATCCCCAGTGCCTATAAAACTGTTTCACATAATACAATGTTAATAACAATAAAAAAAAGAAAGAAAGAAAAATCATAATCCTCTATTTTGTTTCCTTAACTTACTACAAAATAAGAAATTAAAAATTAAGCTATGTGTAACATAACTTTTAAAATATCTATCTCATACCTCTTCTACCTCAGCAAAATGCCTGGCCAGAAAACTGGAATCCTATTAGATTCCTGTATCTCTTGTATCCTAATGGCCAACTCACTGCAAATGCTAATTATCTACCCATTAGAGTAATCTTAATGTGCTTTTCTCCTTTATTGTAACCATATTATCTACATTAACATGTGTGAATCAATCTTCAAATCTAGAGTACCAATTAAAATCTCCTTCTACAACATGATTCTTTCCAGATGGCAACCAAAGGAAAGGATGAGTTTAAAAGACAAATACTGTGCTAACACTAATCAAAAGAGGAGTTTTCATAGGAACTACACTGCATTTGTAGCTCTGTGCAGTGTGAACATTTTCTCAATATTAATGCTTCCAACACATGAACATGAGCATTTGTTCAGCTTGTTGTGTTTGCATTGCTTTAATTAATTCTTTATTTTCAGCATGTGTGTCTTCATCTTTTTGGCAAAGAGGTGATCCAAGTTTGGTATGTCATTATTCTATACCTAGTTATATCTTAACTAGAAGGAATACTTTTCATGTTTTAATAAGTTAAGTGCTTTTTAGTACAATTTTGTCTTTCTTGTTTTCAAACCAGATTACATCAAGATATGGAAACAATTTTTGTTTCTGAGATACCCCAACAGTATCTATAACACAATTTAATATTCATCAGTATCTCATTAATATAGGACTAAAGTAGTATTTCTACTGTTGCCACTGTTTCTTGTAGGAATTGTGAAGCAACAAGCAGAGTTCTGAGTAATAAAACTAATTTCCATTTGTGTGTGTATATAAACATATGTGCAAACAAATGTGTGTATCTCACTATCAATGTTGAAACTTAGTTTCCTCCACAAACCACATAGAAATGCGCTCTTTTGAACAGAATTTATAGTATGGTCAATAAACTCCTTGTTAATTTGATGAAGATAGGCATACTATGGATTCAATTGAAGCATCTCTTAGAATGTATCTAGTTATAACTGTATGTAAAAATACACTTCATACCTTAGCTACCATTTCACTGCCTCTATCTAGATAATAAAATATTGTTAGAAAATAATTTATCTGTATGTTTTGTATTTACATAGAATCAGTAGATTTAATATTTGCCTACAGATTTAGATACATAGAAGCTTTTCCATCAACCCTTCTCCTCCCCCCTATTTTTCCCAGATATTTACAATGGCATATTTATTTATTTCACAGTGCATGTTTCCCTGTTGTACATTTTCCTGAGTACTTTATACATCTTAATTCTCTATGCTTCTAGGGTCTTCTCCAGAAAATTAGACTTTCATGATCATTTGTTTTAAATTCATTTTCAGGTATTTCCTCAAACCCTTCATCTTCATATTCTAAAATTGAATTGTTTTTATATTCCATGGGAAAGACATATTGTTACCCTCATTCAGGTTGCTGGGGTGCCTCATTGTATTACACATTTCAGTAACAACTGGTAGGTTCTCTCCTCTGATGCACCTTATCTTGGAACTGCTAATTGTGACTTAATGGAATAACTGTGCCCTTAGTGGCTGTCTGGAGCTGTGAACTAGGATTAGTCAGTGCACCTTGGTCAGTGTTAAAGTATGGGATGAGAGAGGGTGTCACCCAGACTGGATATGGTGAGACTACTCCACTCTAGGAAAGGACTTACTTGTTTTTGCTTATGTTTTGTTTTGTTCTTTTCCTGCACCAGCTGTCTGAGCTCTTCTCCATGGCTGCTTATTTGTCTGGTTCTGAGTGGGCTTCCAAGCCTGTTATGTGCAGACTCCCTGCCTAGACTCAGACCTAGACTCTAGGTCAGTGGGTAACACAGATGTGCTTTATTGATGGAATAAGTGAAATGTGTTTGCACAATAGGGTTAAGCAGATGCCTTTGCAGACCTAGATGTGTGTTCTTGCCAACACTGGCGCACGCTGTGATTGTTGAGTTTCAATGTTCTCTGTGATCTCATCTTTAGGGCTTTGCCTATGGATCTGGGGTTCCACTAAGATCATACCCTCCTCTCACCAGTCTGGGCATTTTGTAGCGGCAAGAAAGAGTGAAGCATATATTCCACCCCCTCCACATCATGTGGGGACCTCACTCCTCCATCTCAGTCCTTGTCTGAACATGGTGTAGGTTTTCTATAACAGGTAATATTCCCTGCTACTTTGGCAGCCACCTTTCTGCTGGGGACCTCCAGGCACTGGCAGGGTAATTACCCATTGCCATGAAGGCACACTGTCTCTGCTTCTCCATGACATCTCCCAGTGTGCTGCAGTGTCTCTACTGCCTAATTCTCTGTAATTCTTGCTTGGGGATGCACCTTGTCTGCTTCTCCCTTGGTACTGCTTTCCAGCCAAAATCAGCATCCTTTGCACTATTCAGCCATGTTTTTTTTTTTTTTTCGAAAAACATTCTTTTAAAGAGTTACTTGTTTTAACTCTTCAAGCTTATGATATGGCTTTTGGTTCATGGTCACATTGGTTCATATTCCTGGCCCTTTGAATTTTTATACTGTTTACTTCATCATTCCCTTTACCTAAGCATTGTGCAACACAGTAAATATGTTTTCTTTCTTTTTTCTTTACTACTTAAATATGAGCTTAATGATACCTACTTTTACCTATTTAAGAGTATGTGATATAATCAATTTGTCTTTTTTTAAAGATTTATTAGATTTTTATTGGAAAGTCAGAAGAGAAGAGACAGATTGAAAGATCTTCCATCCATTGATTCACTCAGTAAGTGGCCGCAACAGCCAGAGCTGAGCTGATCCAAAGCTGGGAGACAGGAGCCAGGAGCCTTTTCCAGGTCTCCCATGCGGGTGCAAGGTTCCAAGGCTTTCAGCCATCTTTGATTGCTTTTCCAGACCTCAAGCAGGGAGCTGGATGGGAAGCAGGACTGCGAGGATTAGAACTGGAGCCCTTATGAGACCTGTTGCATGCAAAGTGAGGAATTCAGCCATTAGGCTACTGTGTCAGGCCCCCAATTTATTTTTTTCTAAAACAATCAGGTTGGAAAAAGTATAAATACAGAAACAAAGTTTCTATAAATTTTAAAATTCTGTTAAGAAGCCTGTCACTGCAGGCTTGGTTAATGTATTTCCCTATAACATGTTTTTAAATGGATTGTGCTCCATGCTTATTGTCAAGAAAAGATTCAGTTGCTATATAAGTTCCACTTGATGCAAGTAATCAAGCATTTTAGGGTTAAGTGAAAATCATTAAACCAAAGAGTGTGGAGGGAATATTTTAAAAGCTTCACTGCATTTAGATCCATGAAAACACTTTCGCTGAACATATAACTACAAAATATTATAACAGCACTGAGGTGGCATGATTCAAGATGGTCGAAGATTATATATGGGGCTGATACAAAAATTTCTCACCTGATAAATAGCACTGAGTAAATTGCCTATGCAGGTTTTGAGCTTGCATCTATCATCACAGCAATAAGTATTAGTTATTCTCAAAGAAAGAACTTTACACTAGATAGACATATTCTTCTCCACAATGGCAATCACTAAATTTGTCATTTTTCTCCTTCACTTATTCTATGTACTGTTACTCAGGTCATGCTATTTATACCAGCTGTATTCTCTCGTTCAGTGAATCTTAGACATTTATCCTCCAGCTCATATACCTTATTTCCTATAACACTCCCCCCATTCCCATTGGAAACAAACTGTTTGTCATAATTTTGTCTCCTTTAGCTGTTGATTGTTTGAAAACACCAACCCATCATCATAAATCCCTCTCACTGTTCGATCTTCTAACAGTACTGTTGACTGAAAAGACTTTGCCAGAAACGCCTCTGGACTTCACAAGAGTTAGGAAAAAGACCAGCATTAACTCCTGTGCATTTTTTAGATAGCTGGGCCATCCTGCTGTGCAACTGAAGAGCAACTACTCAAGATTATTAGGACACCTGATGATGTAATAAAAAAATCCCAATTTTAATAATTTTTAAAGGATATCATTAGCTTTCTTAGATTGAAGAAATAAACAAAATCACAAATTTTGGTAAATCTTAGACAGTTACTGAATTCTCCAATAAAATAGTATCATAGTTGAAATCATTACTTCGGCAACTGGTGTTTTGGTATAGTGAGTTAAGCTGGTACCTGCAATGCCACTATCCTGTAAGAGCATTAATTTGCATCTGCACATCTTCATTTCTAATCCAGTTCTCTGCTAATGTGCCTGCAAAAGCAGCAAAAGAAACCTCCGTGCTTGGATCTCTTCCCTATGTGGGCAACACGGATGACGTTTCTTACTCCTGGCTTCAGCCTGGCTCAGCCCTGGTTGTGGTAGCTGTTTGAGTGATCAATGGAGGGAAGATCACTCACTCACTCTCTCTTTCTCTTCAAATCTTTCAAATAAATATATAAGTCTTAAAAAATTAGAAACCTGTTACTCCATGTATATTAAGTGAAGGGAGATGAGTGTTTGTTCTGGATTCTAGAGTTACCAATGTTATATACTAAGTGAACACATAATTTCACATACAAATACTCAACTTCAGTTTAGTAAAAACCACACACACACACACATGAAGAAAGCATCTTCCCTGATATATCAGAAAATTAAGCAAAGAAAGCGTGACATCTAAGCTCAGATTCAAAGGAAACTGTTGGAAATGATAGAGAAACACCCAAGACGTTTTAGGTAAAGTATCTGCAATGAATGTAGAGTGATAAAATTAGAGTTCCATTCTACCAAGGGCACACAATAGGGCTAACAAGATGGACTTGAATTAAGAAGTATTAACTGCAATGGAATTTTTTCCCACAAAGGGATGGAGAAATGATTGAAATATGCTAGAATAAATATGTAATCTGATTTTTACTATGAAAAAGAAATGTAGCACAAGTTAGTCCAATAACGGATGTCCTAAAGCTGGTTGGAAAGATTGCTACAGAAGCACAAAATTTGTTCTGCTCACCCAATATTCAGAAATCCAATTACTTTTATCAGGGTTCTAAAATGAATGTTTATTTTAATGTGAAGTTCTAGGAACCAGCTAGAATTTCAAAAATTAAGGACTGTAGGTGCTAGTAGTTTGAAAGCCAAGATATATGAATGTACTTGGTTGTTTATCAGTGCTCCTGACTCATTCTGTTGATTAACAATATCCTGTCATTTATAGGACTCTGATGATGGTAAAATGGGATTCAGTGTGTGAATTGCACATAGGTTGTAATCACATTAAGGTCTGGACCTGGAGTTCCAGTAAAAGGAAGCCCTCAAAAGAAGACCAAATATAATATTTTGTCTATTGAGGAAGCAAATAACCCCACATGTTTTGTGACTAGGAAATTGTAGGGTGAATTATTATGGACTTCTAGGGTCTGCTGCATCACTCCCTCAATTCAGCTAATTAATTTTAGCAAGGAGTTCATGCATATTCACAAGAGCAGAGCAAGGAGACTTCAAGTTAAGTTAGAAGAGGGAACTTGGAAGACTGGGGTCTGATGATCGCTAGCATCTATACTCAAGGTACTTTATAGGTGCTCAGCTACAGACACTGACACATAGTAAAATTTGGGTTAGTAAATTGAGCCTAATGGATTAAAATGATAGTGTTTTAGTTAAATTGGATATAGAATATAAAGATTTATGGATGGACAGACTGTCCTAAACTTTTCTCTTTAATAGAAAATGGAAGCTCAGGATCTAAAATAAAAGTCAGTCAATATTAATTACTTAAGGTAAGTATTTATTTAGCATTATGATCATTAAGTTAGTTACCACATTTAACAGAATTTTTTATAATTTAATTTTTGATATTAATATTTATACTGGGAAATATTTACATGCTTAAATATTTAAGTAGATTTGTATCTATGTAACCATGAACAGATAGAAAAATAATTTTACCTGATGCAAAAATGATTGAAATCCATATATAATATTTTCCATAAATCTTTTGAAAACCTTCTTGTGTGTGTATCTGTATATAATGTAGTTTCAAAAATCCATTCAGAAATGGAATTAAAAGATATACTTTGTAATAAACTTTTTGAAAAATGAGAAAAAAGTTGGTGATATAATAAATGATGAGAAATGTAGATTAAGAATAAATTGCAATCTGAGTCTAAGCAGAGGAGTAAATCTAATGCTGTGATCAAAGGTAGAGAATGGATATCCACTCTTACTCTGACTTTTCTTTTAGGCCCTCACTAGACTTAATGATGTCCACACACAATGGGGAGTGTGATCTACTTTGCTCAATCTATTGATTTAAATGTAAGTGTTGGCAGAAAAAAAAACCCTTCTTATAGATAAACCCAGAAATAATGTTAAGCCTAGTATCTGGGCTTCCTGAGATCCAGTCAAGTTAACATATAAAATTTAAGCACCCCATGAACTTCTGCTTTTCTGAGTTAAGCAGTAGAAAACTGTAACTTATTTATACCAGTTGAATATAGAAAATTAAATACTTTGAAACACACTGCATTTCTGGATTTAAAAGCCTTTAACTTAATTGCATTAATGTTAAAGGCAAAGGTGATACTGCAATTCAGTTTGTAAGAATTATTTTCACTGAAGTGTGAGTTTAAAATCGCCTTGAGAATACATAGCTATCAGTAAGCCTAGACATGCTTTTGTGTTTATTCTGAGGATAATATTCTATTGTGTTTTATATATCAGCTATGAATTCAAACTGTGAAGTCTTCAGTATGTTTCAAATTTTTCTTCCTAGCCCTGCAGGAGCTTAGCCCTAATTGTTCCTCTCCACACTGCTTGCTGAACTCAAAATATCTAGCCAAAGCTTACTGAACTACAGTCGCAGCTTGACTGCCCAGGCATCCTGTTCTGTGATTAACACAACCTCAGTTTCCCCATACTTCAGAGAATGGAATAGTACTGAATTCCTGAAGTAGCCTGAACACTCAGTGACCTTCACTGATCTTTAATCTCCATTCAAAGCACACAACCCTGAACTATTGCTTCACCATAAAAATGCTTGAATGAAAGGCTTGAGATATTTAGCTTCATGATTTTATTTCTATTTTTATTTTTCTCCCAGAAAGCTCTTTAATTGTAGGAGATGTTTTGAATTACTTTTTTAGTTCTATTCAGAAATGACAAATGTGAATTCTTTTTGAGTTTTGGCAACAGAGAGTTACTGAAAACCTTTGTAAGGAATGGGTTTTGTGGGAACCACCTCTGAAAATGATTGACTTGTAAATTCTGTGAAGCATGAGTGAAAAAGAGCAATGGAGTCTCTTGGGTGAACTTTAAGATTTAATAACAGCCTGCTATGGACTAGGGGGATGGACAGGTACCTGATGCTGCAGAGTTGAAAACAGATCAGAAGTTGCCCATATTTCTCTTGTTTTTTTTTTTAAGTTTTGCTTATTTTTATTTGAAAGATTTATAGAGAAAAGGGGAAACAGAAAAATCTGCCATCCCATGGTTCACTCCCCAAATGGCTGCAATGACCAGAACTAAGCTGATCTGAATTCAGGAGCCAGGAGCTTCTTCCAGGTCTCCCATGTGGATGCAGGGTCCCTAGCACTTAGCCACCCTCCATGGTCCTCCTGGGTTCTTAGTAGGGTACTGGATTAGAATCGGGGCAGTCACGACATGAACTGGTGCCAAAAGGAATGTTAGTACTTGAATGTGGAAGATTAGCCTGTTGACCCAGAGTGCCAGCCTCAAACATTTCTGTAGTTTTATCCATGTACAATTTACACAGAGAGCTTAGAAAAGGAAGAAGTAAATTTAATTGCTATATGATAATGTATTATACACTCTATAATGAATTGGAAGTGAGAAGCTCATAGGCTCCAAACATAAAAATAGGATAAGGAAATAGAAAGGCTCCATGCCTTCTTTATTCAGTTTATGGTGCAAATAAGGTATTGAAATATTGTGTTGTACCCTAAAAACTGATGCAAGTATAGCATGTTATTCAAAAATTATAAAGGACATTTAGCATCACAGTTACGGCACCATTAGAATGCTCACTTTCCACATTGGAGTGACTACGGTAGATACCGTAGGTTAGGCTTCTGACTCCAGTTTCTTATAATGCACACTCTCAGTGGCAGCAGTGATGGCTCAGCGATTGGGTAAGTATTGTGGTTTTTCCAACCACTTGGAAAACCACTCTGGCTCCCACCATTGACACTCATAGCCGTTTGGGAAAGAAGTCTCTCCCTCTCCTGGTCTCCCCCTCATCTATCTACCCTTCACGTAAAGAAATTAATAAGACTTTTACATGAATTAATCTATTTTTAAAATGAATCTGAAGCTTAAAATGAGAAATGGTAACAGATAAATATTTTCAGGTTACTCTATATAAAAGAAATGAAGTTAAGATGTTCCAAGGACATTGACAGAAAGAAGGAATGATATAGAAGGACCTTAGAATGGAAAAAGTGAGCGATAGTTATGCATTGAAGAAGAAAGAATTAAGATCAACATGTGTTCTTAGAGAATCAAGGAAAACAATAATTTCTATTCAATAGAATAGAAAGAATTAAGAACATAGAATGAATTTATAATCTTGAAGATATGATTATATTACAGAGAGCAAATTTAGAATACTGAATACATATGTGGCTTATCTATGTCTAATGGCTAGGAAGTTGATAACTATAATAGTGGTGATCTAAAAATTATTTGAGGAGGAAATTAAAAGTTACATGTGATTAACAATAAATAGTGCCTGGTGGTTGCTGTAAGTTTGTAAAGCAGCTAAATTTAAATTATTGCTATTGCAAAAGGGGAAGAGAAGTTTGCCTGTTTCCTTTCCACTGTTTATTTAAGAGTGTCCAAAAGAGAAAAAGATGAGCTTGTCTTGGAGAATTGCCTGATATTATCACAGGTTAAAAATCAAGAATAATTCTAACAGCATCATTTAGAATTAATTGGAACTAAGTATATATATAAAACAAACATTTCAGACAAACTTAAATAATAAAAACAGATATTCTGCATGGAAAGAAGACATATGTACTTTGTGAGAAAATACTTAAAACTGAGTATTACAGCTACTGGTAAATTGGCACAAAGGACAGAGGCCACGTTGGTTCTTGTCTCATGTGAAAGAAATTCCACTCAGACAATGCAATGAGCCAGAGCAAGAGCTATTAAAGACAGACACCTCCTGCCATGGCATTCGAGGAGGGGCTTTCATGAGTGAGAATGACCTGAACCTTTGGTAAGACTGGAGTCTTTTCAGGACAATTTTTGGACAAATAAAAAAACAGGGCCAGGCAGCTTGGCCTAGCAGCTAAAGTCCTCACCTTGCACGCGCTGGGATCCCATATGGGCGCTAGTTCTAATACTGGCAGCCCCACTTCCCATCCAGCTCCCTGCCTGTGGCCCGGGAAAGCAGTCGAGGACAGTTCAAAGCCTTGGGACCCTGCACCCATGTGGGAGACCTGAAAGAAGTTCCTGGTTCCTGGCTTCGGATCGGCACAGTACCGGCTTTTGCGGTCACTTGGGGAGTGAATCATCAGACAGAAGATCTTCCCCTCTGTCTCTCCTCCTCTCTGTATATCTGACGTTGTAATAAAAATAAATAAATCTTTTTTAAAAAAAAAAAACAATAGCAGCTAACAATTAGAGCCACAAAATACTTAGGATGGAATTTTAATCCTGCCTAGACTTTTCAAAACAAAAATCTATCAGAAGAGATGAAAGCTTAGAAAGTTGAAATCACTACTCATTATTATTTCGTATGTGGCACAAAAATTGAGAAGGAAAATTCTGAGTGATGTGTTCTTTATAATATATCTGTATTTGTAGTGCAAATAAATAGTAGCAGAAACGAGTTGAATAAAATGAAAGTGCTATACTGAAATTCTCTAAGCATAAAAAGTTGAGTTACTTTTGGGAATTTTGTCAAGCTGGATCTAAAAACATCCTTTTGTTAATGGTGGAATTGGCAATTACTTAATGACTAATGAAATTTATGTATCCAATCTAACTTTTCAAAATGAAATAATAGGTTTTCATTTTATTTGTATTAATTTAAAATTAATTCAATATGATTTCTTTGGATCAATGCAGCAGAAATAAGAGCAGGTCTAAAAGCGTAGCAAAATGTTTTTAATTACAAGATGTTAATCATTAAGAATAATGATAGAATTTGTACTACAGATAGAATTTATAATTAGTAAGACCCAGGAAAGAGATAAAATTAAGCTGGCCCCTTAGCTTCTATATTTCGTAGAAATTTCTCAGCATTTTTGTATTGAAATTCTCACAATTTACCATGGAGCTGTAGCTCCTCCTAGTTGCTTATACTTTTTTTTGTAAAATAATAATAATAAAGAGACTACATGTACATTCAAAGCTAACTAAGCATTAAACAGAAAAAAAGTTAAGTGGATCATTATAAGGGAAAAAACTGAACTCATTTTAAAATTTCATGCATACCCATAGGAAGTTCATTGGAAGGTTAAGTCTACTAATGTCACTGACATTGACCTGGAAAATGAGAGTATTTTTATATGCAAGTGTGTTTGTGTGGTTTGTTAGAGAATATAGGAATTCATTGTGCAATCGTCATATGGTTTTCAATCATTTCTTTCTGTCAAAACCCTTAAAATGTTTAAAACAAATAATATCTAGTACTAGGAATTCTAACTCTATTTTCAAACCTACAGATACTGCGTGTACTCTGGTACAATTTAACCAGAACTGGCATCTTTTAGGATAAGAATTTATGAAGAACAAGCCAGTTTCCCAGAGAGATTTTCTTATAGGTTTCTGGTCCCAGATCTTCAAATTAGATGGAATTGATGCAAAAATGTTACAGATTAACATTAGGCTTGGCAGGAATGCTAGCTGTTCTTTTGTTGTTGTTGTTGTTACTGTTCTCATAAGTTGGTCTCGGTCTTTGCATCCTACATTTTGACTTGTATTTCTGTAAAAAGTTAAATGAAGTATGGTTACCTATTCTTATATCTTCTGTTTACTTAAAAGTTTTTTTCTGACTAAAACCACTTCAGAAAAGTTAAAATCTTCATGACTTTTTGTTGTTGTTTCTCTTATTTTCAACAATTGCTGTGATAAGGGATTGGATAATGTAAATGAAACTCATTTCATCAGTGGTGTCAGGAATCGAAAATCAACATGTTCAGGAATTCAAGGCATATTCAGATTTACGGTAGTATTGTTGTTGAGAAGCATACTTATTTATCTGTTTTGGTTGAATAGTAAAAGGCATAGTAAGAGTTTTAGAAAATGACATGAATATTCAGTCTAAAGTTTTTTGCTTTGTTTTATTTCTTTTTATGGACTTATGTATTTATTTATTTTTGGTTTTGAGAGGGTATGTGTTCTTCCATCTTCAGGTTCACTCCCAACAGAACTGACACAGGCTGAAAGTGGGAGCCAAGAAATCCATCAGTGCCTTCCATTTGGGTTGTAGAAACTCTAGGTACTTCACCGTAATCCAGTGCTTCCCAGGCACATGAATAGGGAGCAGGGCTGGAAGCAGAGCAGTCAGGACTTAAACAGGCACTTGAGCACGGGATACAGGTGTCACAAGAGGCAACTTAAGCCGCTGTTAACATAATGACCCACCTTCTTTTTATATTTTAGGAATTTGTTCGTTTAAATCCTTTTTTTTATTGCATAGACAGAGCAACAGAGAGAAGCCATTTATTGTAACACACCCCTTGAGTTATGGCCGCAAAGCCAGAAGCTAGGAGCTCCATGCTGGTCTCGCACACTGTTGACTGAGGCGCCCAGGTACTTGAGTTATCCACCTTTACCTTCACAGATGTGTTAGCAGGGAGGTGGATCACAAACAGAGTAGCTGGAACTTAAAAGCGGTGTTCTAGTATGGGATGCCTACATTGCAAACAAAAGTTTAATCAACTGTGCCATGATTCTGACCTCTAAATTTAAGTGACATGTTAACAAAGGTAATGAAACAATAGTATTCAATATGATACTCTTTATTTGACTTCTGTATTTTTAGAATTACACCAATATTCAATTACTTTATTCATAATATGAAGAAAGCTTAAATGATTTCAGCTATGTAGTGCAGTTAACAATTAGGTATTTGAATGCTAAGCCATAAACTCATCAGTTCATTAAGAAATTCTAAGATATCCCACACTTTGGCTCAAAAATGAAAGATCAAATATTTGCCTTCCATAATTGTACACATTAGTGAAAATATATGACAACAAAACATATAAGGAAACTGGAAAGATGTCAGGTAAGAGTAAATTTTTAAAATAAATAAAGATCGTTAAAAACAGGACTCAACACAATGAAGTTTTAAAAAACATGTGTGTCTCTGAATTTCCCTCTTAAAAAACAAAACTGGGGCCTGCACCGTGGCCTAGCAGCTAAAGTCCTCACCTTGAACGCACCGGCATCCCTTATAGGTGCCGGTTCTAATCCTGGCAGCTCCACTTCCCATCCAGCTCCCTGCCTGAGGCCTGGGAAAGCAGTAGAGGACAGCCCAAAGCTTTGGGACCCTGCACCCATGTGGTCTCCACCTGGAAGAGGTTCCTGGCTCCTGGCTTCGGATTGGCACAGCACAGGCCATTGCGCTCACTTGGGGAGTGAATCATCAGATGGAAGATCTTCCTCTCTGTCTCTCCTCCTCTCTGTATATCTGACTTTGTAATAAAATAAATAAATCTTTAAAAAACAAAACAAAACAAAACTGACTATAACAGATTCAAATCCAAGTCCTAGTTTATACTGTATTTATACAACATAAAATCAGATACCACATACACATTCAAATTAATAGATGTGTCTATAATATATTAATAAATATGAGCTAAAATAAGCATATATTCCAATAGTGCTATAAGAAATCAGAGTAATAATTTGAAGCAAGATGGTTATATGTAAATAATATCAAAATATTCTATTCAATAAATGAGAATTTAATGCACCGAAATGTGTTCTTATTAAAAAGCAAGATATAATAAGTTTAAATAGCTGTCTAAAATTTCATTACATGGATAAGAAATAAAAGTACTAGGTATCAAATATATGAAATTATCATGTTTTATAATTTATTGTTTTGATCAAAATACCAAAATAGTCATAATTTCCTTGGAATAAGTTTGTAGTGTGGAATTTTACAGAGAATGCATTTGCATATACATCTCTTACCACATTAAATGTTTGCTAGGCTTCTCTGAATGCTGACTGAATGTTAATTCCTTTTTCTTTGGAATGTTCAGATCAATCCAAAATGCAAATGTGTGACCCTTTGATGTATCTTCATCACCATTGGTTATGTTTAAAATAGTCTTTGATGTGAATTTAGAAAAAATATGCCTCACTATGTTAATATTTATATCACTGCCTGATAGAGAGGCAAACACTAGTGAAGTTAAGTGTTGTGCTTTGTATAATGATATATGTATGCATACAATTCTTCATTAGCAGGCTGATATGTGACAGACAGGTCAGTTGTGATACTCACATCCCATACAAAGAGCCTGGGATGGACGCCTTCCTCCACCTCCATTCCAACTTCTGGTTAGTTCATTTAGGATGGAAAGGAGGATGGCCTAAGTAGTTGGACCCTTTTCACCAATGTGGGTGATCCATACTGGAATTCTTGGCTCCTGCCTCAGGGCTAACTCAGCCCTGGCTTTTACCATTACTTGGAAGTGAAACAGTCAAAGGATGGTCTCTCCCTTTTATACCTTCCTCTTCCTCTTTTCATTTCCCCCCTCCCTCTGTCATTATGCCATTTAAGTAAATAAACATATCCCCCCCTTTTAAACAGCCAGTAGTGTTCATAATAGTAAAAAGATGTTTTTCAATGACTGTCATGAGGATATTTGGTCACACTGCCATTCACTGGCTTGCTTCCTAAGAAAGTACAGCAGCTGAAATAGGATCCTGAAAACCCTCTTATCAAAATGTTCCAAGCAGGTGGTAGGGGGCTAATTTCTTAAGCCATCCTATCTGCCTCCTAGAGACTGCATTATCAGAAAGTTGGCAGCAAAATTCAGGTATCAAACACATGTACTACAATACGGGATGTTGTGAAAGTTAATGCTAGGTAAAGTGGAAATGAGCAGACCAGGAAGTAAAGATATGTTGTAGTAGGCATCTCTACTCCCCTCAATGGAGCTGTTCAGTGTATCTTGACAATAGGATGTGTTCCATTGACTCAATGAATCTTAATTGGTTTTTATATGAGAATGTGTGTATATGTAACTTGAAGCTAGAAGGCACATTAAATCTTTACATTTTATCCGCATCATGGTTTAGCACTCATTCAAAGGAACAAGTAAAAATATGAGTTGGTAATTGATCTCTAGTTTTTTGATAAAATTGTCAGAAATTAGAAAAACATATATTGCAAAAACTATCACAAATTTGTTCACAGCTTCAGAACTCGAAAATAATTCCATATTTGTCAGCTTCCAAGCATACAGTTTTAGGTCTGTTAAATTTACTTTACCTTAAATAGCAAAAGTAAGATATCTAGTCTTCAAGATATATTTCATCTATGGATAATTATCATTGTAGCAAATATTGGCTCTTAAAAACAATTATTTTCTGATTTTATATAATATTAAATTTCTAACCTAGTGAAACTAGTGTGTGAAACAGTTTTGATTGACCTGGACTCATCTGACATTGCTGTAATCTTTTCAAATATTGAATTGCCTCAGAAAAATTGGAGCTAATCCTTGAAATGTTTCATACATTTTAGTTGTGAAATCATCAGGCGATTCAACCACGGGACACTTCCAGTCACTGCTTTGGTCCTGTTGCATGTCATCAGGCTGTTCTTAGTTTTTATATGTAATTGTACTCTCTATAGGTATATGAGTACAGACACTAACTTTTTTCAAAAATTCGTAATATGCTACTTTATGTGTGGTTTTTAAAATTTTGATTTGTTTGTTTTGAAAATCGGTTACAGAGGGAGACATAAAGAACAAGATCTTCCATCTGCTGTCTCACTTATGGATAGCTGCAGTATCCAAGCCTATACAGAGTAAACCAAACAGCTCAGAGCTTGATCCTGGTCTCTTGCGAGTGTGGCAGGGGCCCATCCTTTTGGATTATCCTCTGGTGCTTTTCTCTGGCTATTAGGAGGGATCTAGGTCAGAGTTTGAGTAACTGGGACACAATCTATATGTAAAAAGATGCTGGAAATGTAGACAGCAGCTTTACCCACTATGCCACAAGACCAGCCCATGAGGTTTTGGTTTTTCTTTCTTGGGGTTTTTTTTTTTTTTTTTTGAGTCTCAATTTCACTGCTTTTGTCCATATTCTTTTTTTTTTTTATCAAATAATATTTGTGTTTGTTTTATTCTTCAACTTCTGGATCCTTGAAAATATATGTCTAGATTGTTTCCTTGAATTTTTCCTTCTTCTTACTGCAGGTGCTTAAGGCTATCACTGTCCCTGTTATTTCTACTTCTGTACCTCAAGGTTTTGGGTGAAAACAACTTGCTTCATTTGTTTCAGTTTTTTCCCCATGTTTTAAAATTCCTCTGGTTGTTCAGGAACTTGGTGTTCAATTCATATACATTTATCTAAATCCCATTTATTCTTGTGTTTTCTTTCTGTTTTTACTCTCTTGTGGTTAGAATAGATAAATGACATGTTTCAATATTGTAAAATTTTCTGTGTCAGGCATGATGGCGTATCAGGCTACCCCTACACCTGTGTCGCCAGCATCCCATCTGGGCCCTGGGTTGGGTCCTGGCTGTTCCACTTTTGATCCACCTCCCTGTTTGTGACTTAGGAAAGCAGCAGAGGGTGGCCCAAAGTCCTTGGGGCCCTGAGCCCACGTGGGTAACCCAGAAAAACTCCAGGCTCCTGATTTTGGATTGGCTTAGCTCTGCCCATTACAGCCATTTGGGGGAGTGAACCAGCAGGTGGCAAATATTTTACACTCCTTTCTATAATCTGTCTTTCAAATAAAAATAAGTGTCTCATTAAATTTAACCTAAAACAATAATGTGGATCAGAATACTGTTGTCCCTGTTGTAGCGATTTTGTGCAATTTTTAAAATGTCTTCTTCAAAACTTGCTTCTAGTGACACAGTAACTGCCTCCATGACTTGTTTTCTGTAAATGATGAAGCCCTCTAGTGGCAAGCCATATTCTTGTGGTAAGGAAATCTAGAGAGAACCAAGTCTTCATTTAATTACGGCCTGATATTGAGGCGTTTCCTGTATTATTTTCATTATAGAGATGTGGAATTCTGAGAAGGTCTAAATTAACATCTTTATTATTACTATCATTTTATTGTCATATGTTTATATTCTTCCTTGGCCAAAGGTCCAATGATTACTTAAATAATTTTTAAAACCTTTTATCTAGTCCTGGATATTTGTAGACAGAAAAATAAAGCATCAGTAAAATTACCTTGAGCTGTGAAAGTGTAGTCATGTGTTACACAATACTCTCATGTAATCTTACCAAACAATGATGATATTTGCAGAAATGGTTATTAACTGAATGTTTACCATTCCTATATGTCTATTTTACTGTATCTAACACATACTATCACCCATTTTATTAAATATTTTATATATAGCATGTATATTATTATTATATATACATTACTTGCAATTTATTTACTATCAACATTTTTTTCTGATCAAAATTTTAACTTCTCTTGAGTAAAAACTTGATCCTGGAATAACAGATTGTCTTGTGATAAGTACTCTTACCTTCTTGGACTCTCCAAGAACTCAAGGTTATGGACAGGTTATTTTCATCTCAAAAATGATACAGGAGATCTAGCCTTTACTGGTACCACTTTTTTTTACCTGGGCTGTGACAGAAACATTTTTTATGATGATTAATTTTTTTAATTTAATTATTGCTGGTAATAAAATATTTCAGGGTAAATTTTTCATTTTGCTCTTAAGAATCTTTGTTCTATTAATAATTCAAAATAAGGAAAAGTAAAAATATAAATTTTTCAAAGGCATCACTTCTTAAATCCATGGATAGTTTTTATGCCCATGATAATTTAGATAATTCATTAATATTATATTTTGTAAATTGCAATCATATATTCTATACTGTCACAAATTGGATAGTTAGTGTTAGATACGCAGATTATTTCAATCACAGACTTCATTAAAAATTGCATTTGCGTGAGGCAAAATACAAAGTAAGGAACTCTGGTTTCAAACAAATGATGTTCAAGTATAGAAGATAAGGCAATAATTTAAAAATACTCTAAAAACAACTCTGCTAAAAAATGTTTGCTGTTTTCCAACCACTATCCCCCCGCCCAACTCCAGCTTTATTTATTTGAAAGGCACAGAAATAGATCAAGAGACAGAAATGGAAAAGTAGAGAGAGAGATCTAACGTTTGCTGATGTCTTCTCCACCCCCCCCCCAAAAAGATATTATTCAATCCTGAGTCAGACTGAACCAACAAGCTGGTTATTTAACCCAGAGTTTTCATTTTAATTATAAGAATTCAAATGCTGAGCTATTATCTGCTGTGACCCTGGGGGAACATTAACAAAAACTTGACATAGAAACTAGAGTAATGACTAAAAGCTAGGCACTCTAGTATGGGATGACAGTGGTTCATGAGGCACTTTAACCACTGTGCCAAATTCTTTGCTAACTATATTTAAGTAGAAGATATCAAAGGGGTTTAAAAATTATTTATAGTTTTAGTAATACTTTGAATAGAAACAGGTCCCATACCAACAGAGGTTTGAAAGTAACATTTCAAGTAGATCTAGCAGCAGCAAACGTAGATACGGGAAAATTTATTGAACTTAATTCTACTCTAGTTGGATGAAAGCAGCAAAGTTCAGAGCTATGCTTGCCCATCATCTAAGAAATTATTTTTTAAAATATGGTTTGTCAGACCTATTCCTCAGAGACGGATTCAGCATTTTATATTTTTAAACCACCATAGGTGATTCTATTTTACAATCAGATTTTAAAACAAGGGATTAGAGTAGTTGATAGCATCATAGAAGTAGAAAGGCAGATTAAATTGACCTAGAGGATTAAATCTTAAACTTTAGAAGCTACATTTAATTTAGGAGGTGGCAAGGAGTCCATGTTTTGTAAGGATATCATATGTGAAAAAGAAAAGCATTATGAATCAGGATAGTAACTTTGGAAAGCTTCCAAATTGTAAGACTGACAAGTGGAAAGTTAGTTGAAGAAGATATGGGGAGAAAATATGGAAAAAGGAAGGTAAATTAGAGTCAAGATGAATGATAGTATACAGAGATGATTGGGGAAGAATTACTGGCAAATGTAATACTTGATTCTATACATATACTTTCCACTATATTATTGTTGGTGAATAAGTGTTTTATTGAACACATCTCTAAGTCTATAAGCTTCATTGTCTTTGGAAAAAAAAAACTTTAATCCCAGTATAGAAAGGTCCAATACACAGGGTGATATTAAGGCATTAAAAAATGTTTTTGAAACAGTAGTCATTTAAAAGCATAAAAAAGTCAAAGGAAATGATTCGAAATAAACAGAAAAAAACTATCTGTGATTTTAATAAAATCAGGTACATTAATTTTGCAACTACAGAGAGAGAGGGAGAGGGAGAGAGGGAGAGAGCGTGCGTGCACTTTCATCTGCTTGTTCACCGCCCAATGCCCACAATGACAAGGGCGTACCAGGTGAAAGTCAGCAGCATCTGGATTCCCACAGAAGTACGAGGGGTTCAAGGTTTTGGTTGCCTTCTACTGCTTTCTAGGCACATTAGAGGATTTTGACTGCACTTGGAGTATTTTGGGCTTGAAGCAGTGCTTGGTTGTTAATTACTAGCACCACAGTTGGTTGCTTAATCTGTTCCATCCAAATCCAGCCCCATATTACAGAGACTTTGATCCATTGTACACACATGAAGAATTCTATGTTTGCATAAGATTCAATAGGTTGTGTAGAACATAATTTTGACCTGAAATCTAGTAACTTACACATTACTTCTTTTTGTTTATCATGGAAATTTCTCTCTTTGGAGGTGGGAAAGAGTAAAGCTGTCATTGAATGTTTTCTCTGGGCTGCACAGGCATGATAAGCTTTATACTCATGCACTTTAGCAAGGTCACCATCATGTTATTTTCACCATTATGATGATTTTCATCATTGAAAAGACCAACATTTTTCCAGGTTCCCAAATAACTTCTTTTGGGGAAGAATCCTGGATTTCTAAGGAAAAATAAAACAAATATGATGTGCATATACATTCTTGAAAATGATTTATTTTCTGTAATGATCTATTTATTAAGAGTCAGCTATAAAGAGAGAAAGATCAACCTTAGATCTGATGTTTCACTTGCCTAAAGTTCACAATAGCTAGAGCTAGACTAATCCAACGCTGGGAGCCACAATCTTTTCAGTGTCTTCCATATGGAGTGCAGGACTTTGGACATCTATGCTGCCTTCATAGGCCATCAGTAGAGCTGGATCAGAAGTGATGCATCTGGAAGTAAAACTGGTGCCCATATGGGATGCTAACATTGCATCTTTAAGATTAGCTTGCTTTGGGCCCAGTGTGATAGCCCAGTATGATAAACTCGCATTGAACGCACCAGGATCCCATATGAACACCAGTTTTAATCCCAGCAGCCCCACTTCCCTTCCAGCTCCCTGTTTGTGGCCTGGGAAACTAGTCAAGGATGACCCAAAGCTTTGGAACTCCATAACCATGTGGGAGACCTGGAAGAAGCTCCCAGCTTCTGATTGGCTTGGTTCCAGCCATTGCGGCCGCTTGAGGAGTGAACCATCGGATGGAAGATCTTCCTCTCAGTATATCTGACATTCCAATAAAAATAAATAAATTTTTAAAAAAGAAAAAAAAAGTTAGCTTGTGTGGCACTAGGTCAGATCCAAAATGATTGATTGAAGGTCATTTTTTTTTTCTTTTTTTGTTATAACAAACATTTCCAATTCAAATGAACAGAAATCAGTGTGAAAAGTTTCAGGGAACAGAAACATCACAGAAAAAGTTGAATTAGAGATGATTCTGCGGGTTTTATCTGTGTTCTGAGGGTATAGCTCTCACTCTCCTCAGCAAAGACATTATTATTTTTGGTAAAATATCAGGGGTTGACCCACAGTAAAAATGGACAAATTCTAAAAATAAAAAATGGCATAATTTTCAAATAAAAATGGCATAATTTTCTTCTTCCCTTTATATTTTGGTTTTGATTTTTTTTTTAAGTTTTTTTGTTTCTTTTTATCCAGAAAAGTTATCAGTAATGCAGCTCCTGGAAGAGTTTACAACCAACTGCATGAGTACCTGGGAACCAGATGGACTGTGGTAGGGACAGGGCGAGGAGGAGCTGTGGCTGCAGGAGCCTGCCTGCTGACCTGCTTACACAAGAAAGAGGGTTTCTTTTGTTAAAAGTGAGGCAGTACCTTTTTGAAAAAAAAAAAAAACAAAACAAAAAACTTTTGATGATAGTTACATGGCTGATCAGGGCGGGAAAGATTGAGTGTTAGGAGAAAGTGGATGAAATCATTGTCTCCAAATTCTCTATCTCTTCTTCTCTCTGGGGGAAGGGGAGAGATAATGGGGGAAGCAGGGTTCTCTGCCTCCAGAGCTCATGAACCTGACACCCACCTTGGACATGGCCCCAGGACCCTGAACAGGTGACTCCAGCTCTGCCAGAACTTCCATCCCTGGGACTCACGAAACCCACACCCACTGTGCAGGTGGACCTCCAGACCCATACCTTTTGTCATTTAAATTCTCTTTGAATGTACACGGTGCCAAATATATAATAAACCATCTAATGTTCCTGGGTGGGGGACATTCTTTTCATTCTGTGTAATTCAGTGTGGTCCACTACATTTAATAGTCCAATCCAGATCAGATGTTCATGCCTTACCTAAGTGGAATGAGAAATGTGAGTTTCTGATTATAAATGATGATGCACTGTCCCAGATAGTCTATGAGCCATTAACTTATGTCCAGGAGTAGACAATGTAAAGTGGATCAGTAAATTACCCTTGTCGTTGAGTGTGAGTAAGAAATAGTCTGTGATTTAAACCTCTGAGATTTAGTGTTTCTGGCACATAGGCAGGGTTCCATGTATTACTTATTATGTTGCTATGTTCATCATTCTAATAATTGAAGTAGTTATCTTCATTCTCAATTAGAAATTTAGTTCCTTGTCTGTGAGTTACACTTACCTATTGGGGTCTGTAGTGTTATTCAGCATTGCAACTTAAGCACATATCATAGCAGTTGCACAGTAAGTAATTCAGAGCAGTGATTAAGAGCACAAGTCAGACGAATGTGATTTGAATCTTGATCTAGTGTTATATGATATAGGAGCATCACTTAAACCGAGTCTTTATTTAATCATGAGTGAGTGAGGTTAATGAGATCTGCCTGCAGTTCTGATGAACATTAACTGAGTTACCATGCCTCTGCCACAGGGCCTCACACATGAGTAAATGCTCAATCAGTAGAACTTTTCGTTAGTAGATGGACGGTACAGACACGTGGTGAGGGGATTAGACTGACCACTGCATAATGATCCTCTCTGTCTTTCTAATATGTCAAGCATGTTAATACTGAAACACAATTGTCACTTTCTATTTTGTTCTGCTTATGTTTTTCTTTTGTTGTTTTCTTTATATAAATAGCGTGCCCCTGATGTAATATCACATTAATAAAAACCTTTTGGGGACATAGTTAAGCCCAGATGTGCCACATGTTGGGTGATAAACATGATTTGCTCAGCCCTTGGAAATTCTATTTTAGACAAAATGATGTTACATGTAAACATTTCAGAGAATCCATTAATAGACTGACCAGGACATAATTTTGGGGATTTAATTTCCAAATATAATTCCCATAGATGAGACATATTTGACTCTCAAGAACCAATACATTGGTATTCACAATAACAACAGATGTAATTCATTATTTTACTAATATTGTCCATAAGGAATTCCTCACACTTAACACAATTCTTCTAAGTATGTTAAGCTTATGCTTTGTTTTACTCACTCATGTTCAATTAATAGTCTGAGAATCCAGAGACCAGCAGATCTGGAACCTAGAAAATTGTTTTCTTTTGCCACAGGACATCATAGTAGCAGAATATGTAAAGTCTCTTGATTTCTCTGTAATAATTGCCATAATTAAATAAAAAACACTTTTGGGCTTTGCATTTAATGGTCCCTTGTTTTGCCATTTTTGCCCTAACATAGGCAGTGATTGTGAAGTAAATATAGATGAATGCCTGTCAGAGCCTTGTCTGCACAATGGAGATTGCATTGATGGTGTTAACCGTTACACCTGTGACTGCAAGAGTGGGTTCTTTGGGACACACTGTGAGACAAATGCAGATGATTGCTTCTCAAATCCCTGCCTACATGGAAGGTAGCTATTTTTATTTTTTCTATTATTAATTCTGTGAAAGTTTAGTTAACAGACAATATTTAGAACTTAATGCCAATGAAAGTTGATAAATTTAATTTAAATTATGCTATTTCATGAAGCAAGTGCTAAGTGCTTTTAAGATGACAGCTGCTGCCTGTTTTAGCTAGTGCAATGTACTGATACATTATCTCTGCAATTCTTTTATTTCTGTTCATTAGTGTAGAGTAATTTTCAATAAATGTGGATTAATTAGACCTCAGTATACATAAAGGTAACTGCCTATATTAATTGGAATATCAGGTAGGATTATGAAACATCTCTATTATTTGCTCTGCAGAGATAACACCATTCACTTAGGATTTGATATGTTGACAAGTAGACAAGTTCTTACATCTCTTTGTAAATGAAAGATATTGTATAACTTGACAGAACATATAACTCATGAACAGGATAGTAGTTTATACAAAACTAAAGTAAGGTGGCAAAGAATCATGATTCATACATACACCATGTTGCTAACTACATTATTTTTCTTTTCTAGTCCTTCCACTGACTTTGTAAGCAGAAAGAAAAGAGGATTAAGGATTCAGTTTGGCCACAACTGCCTTCAGTTTCCTACATAAGCCCTAGATAGACTTTTTATCTTTTAGAACTTTTCCTTCTTTCCATTGCCAAGGGGAAGATGGTAAAATGAAAATTGATCAGTTCCTTGAGACCAGTCACCTTCAAGGCAAAGATACCAAGAATAGAGTCTGTGTAGTATTGCTCATGGGAGTGTGGGGATTTTTATCACCTGAACTAGAAAAGAATATTTTAAAATGGCAAAAGATTCATTGAAGCTGTGCTTTAATGTCTACTCATTTGAAACTTTAATTCTGTTTCAGGTGCATAGATCTCGTTAATGCATATCAATGCTTATGTGAAGCAGAATGGACTAGTACAAGATGCGAGGTCAAGATTACTGTAAGTTTTATCATTTTACTAAATTTACATGACAAAAGATGTCTTTCCTAAAAGTCAAACTACTTTCTGTGGGTTTCAAAGCCATTCTCTCAACAGCTTTAAAAGATAAACTTGCTATATTTCTTCTGCAGGAAATTCCTCATCTACTCTAAATAAAAGTACAAATCAATCTTCTCGTTCTTAACCCTTCATGTCTTTAAATATTTATTTTTGGGACTGGCACTGTGGCATGTGAGGTTAAGCCTCTGCCTGTGGTGACAGCATCCCATATGGAAACCAGTTTCTGACCTGGTTGTTCCACTTTTTTTCCAGCTTCCCGCTCATGCACATGAGAAATAGCAAAAGATGACTGAAGTGCTTGGGTGTTGGATAGTGTGAAAGACCTTGAAAAAGCTCCTGGCTCATGACTCCTGTCTTGAGATTGGCTCAGCCCTGACCATTATAATCATTTAAGGAGTGAAGCATCCCTTTTCTCTTTGTTACTCTTTCTTAAAAAAAAAAAAAAGATACATTCTAATTTATATCAAAGTCAGAGAGAGAAAGGGACAGAGATTCTGTCTGTAAGTTCACTCCTCAAATAGTTGCAATGGTTGGGACAGGAGCCTTGAAATCATTTATGTCTTCTGTAAGGAAGACACAGAATAATGTGATGGATCATCTTCTGCTACTTTCTCATGCGCACTATTTAGAAGCTCTAAGGGAAGCAGAGCCGAGTGGCTAGGATTTGAACTGGACAATTCCATAAGCATTTTCAGCATCACAAGCTGCAGCTTAACCTGCAGCATTAGACTACTGCCCACCTTCATTGCCCACATTCTGCAACCTGGAACTTTCCTTGTCCTAAGCACTGAAAGTAGCCATTTTCAATAAGAGCTCAGGTGGTTTTATGTTTTACATTCATCTCCTCTTCACTATTGTAAAGTCATAGAAGTGTCTGTAGTACTGTAGAGATAAGGCAGAATTAAAATGATCCAGACATCCAAGGGAGAAAATAAATGGATGGATGTGCCAGGAGGCAGGCATCACCTGTAATGTGAGATCTTGTTCCAGCCTCCTAGAGGCTGAAATGTAGGATCAATGCACTTGGCATTTTATGTGCAATGTGCTTGCCTGAATATTATAATAATTTTTGGTGATTACATATATCACAGGTCCTTCTGGATTAATAAGAACCTCCTCCAAATCTGTCCTGATTGATAGTATCAGTGATATGATAAAGGAAAAAAGCATAGGGACTAAAAATAAGCTTTTGGCATTGTAAAATTATGAATGTTATATTTAAATCATTTTCCTGTTTTCCTCATCTAAAAAAAAAATAAGAGTTCCTACATCAAAAGGCACTTGATAAGAATGCATCTGAGATAGCAATACTCAATAAGTGAATGTTTTAGCAGCAGTGATGTGCTTCAGAAACATCTGAGGAAAAAGTAATGTAACCCTTACATTGCTATTTACCTGCTGTGTCTTCTTAAGCAAATCATATATATATTGAAATCAAGTTTTGATTATCCAATGAGATGCAGCAACAGTAACTAGCTTGTACATTGCTTTAAGAATTAGGGAGGGGCCTGGCCTAGTAGCCTAGAGGCTAAATTTCTTACCTTGCATGCCCTGGGATCCCCTATGGGTAACAGTTCATATCCCAGCTGCTCCACTTCCCTTCCAGCTCCCTGCTCAAGGTCTGGGAAATCAGTAGAGGATGGCCCAAAGCCTTGGGACCCTGTATACACATGGGAGACCCAGAAGAATATTCTGGCTCCTGGCTTCAAATAGACTCAGCTCTGGCCATTATGGCCACTTCAGAAATGAATTAGTGAATGGAGGAGCTTCCTCTTTGTCTCTTCTCTGTAAATCTGACTTTATCATAACAATAAATAAATCTTTAAAAAATAATTAGGGAGATAATTCATGTTAATCAAATAGCACATTTTGTCATACTTTATTTTTTTATTTCATTTCGTTTTATGACACAGTTTCATGGGCTCTGAGATTCCGTCAACCCCTCCCCAAGCCCTCCCCCCATGTTAGATTCCTCCACATTATTACAGTAGTACAGTTCAAATACAGTCAAGATTCCTTCATTGCAAGCATGTGCCATGCATAGAGTCCAGCATCTTATTGTCCAGATAAATTCAACAGTGTTTTGGGGAGAGCATCTCTGGTCTGAAAGTAGAGCTGGCAGAATATTATCCCATCCAGTGAAAACTCATAAAATCAACCACAATTTATAACATTACGGAGTTAACTGACATGGTATTGAGTGACCAGTGTTAGAAAATGCAAGTTCTTAACCACATCCTGTGACTACTTCGTTGACTTATGAATTTTAGTTTATACACAACCAGCTGCTATACACCTTAGAATGGTTATAAGGTACTATTCAGCTGTCTCGTGTGCACTTTCGTTTTTATATTTAGCAGTTTATTGTATCGAAACATACTTTTTACTGAAATTGGTGAATTTTAGGAGAGTCCAAACCAGCTTATAACTCTAACAAGGCATATGTTAACAACTGAGGCAGAACAGTTTTAGGAGGGGTGTGCAGAGAAATCTTCAATACCTTAGTGAGGAGTAATTAATCTTTGTGTCCTACCTAGTAAGGTATGTGTGAGTCCAAGCTGTCCATTTCCTGTCTGGTTCTAAGCTTTCTTTATTGGTCTCTGTCTATCAAATAAGTGTAAGTTTCTGTTGATATTATGGCTTTTGGTGATAAATATTAAAAGCTATATTTAGTTGGAAATGGAATACAATTAATAGTAATCAATTCTAAAGAGGAGACTACATGAGCCATTCTGTGAAATATGACATATGATATTGGTGTTTTTGCCTGTGAAAATCCCTAAAATTTTGTTTCTAGACAGTGTAAATATCACTTTCTTCTTTTTAAATAAAATATGAGTAAATATTTTATTTATAATGTATTTCTACAAATACATATTCATCTATACTTCAGAGATTATAAGTATTGTTAATAAACTATCTGTATAATTGTAGATGGTTTTATAGCATTTTCATTTTAACAGAAACTGAACTCAATATCATCATCACTCAGTGATTTTGTGTCGCTTAGTGCATCTTAAGAACCATTCTGTTATAATTCGTAGGGTCTTGACTCAATCTTTTTAATAGTATCAAAGTGTTCCAAATAAATGTTGAAACAATACACTAATACACTTAATGAGACTTTGAACATGCCAATATCTTAGATCCTATTTAGTCATTTAAAAAAAGTGTTTGTTAATTTAATGCAGAAAATTTGTCATAGTATTATTTCAATTGACATTTCCTCAGGTTACTACCAAGATTTAGTACTGTTTTCTGAAGAGTGCTTATCATTTGTATTTTTTTCCTGCATGCCACTTGTGTACATGGACTGCACAATGGGATTTCTTGGTGATAAAATTATGAATTTAGGGAGGACAAGAGTTTGACATAGCTATTAGTCACCACTTGAGCATGAAGATTTTTCTGTTTTATGTCTTCCATTTATTTCCTAAATGTTTCATAAGTTTCATGGTCAAGTTCTTTCATGACAATGGTCAAATCATCCCAAAGCTTTAATTTATGCTTCTGGTTCTATGAATGGAACTGAATATAGTTCATTTTTTCCCCATTTTTATGTTTGTTTTGATTGTGCTGAGCTACATTATGACTACAACCAGTATGCAGATTTTTGTCTTAAAAGGATGTTGCATTTTATCAAATGCTTTTCTGCGTTTATTGAGATAATCATGCTGATTCATTCAATTTGTTTATATATCACATTTATTGATTTGTGTGTATTGAAATATCCATGCACACAGAGATAAATTCCAATTAATCTTGGTGAATCATCCCCTTGCATTTATGTTCGTTAAGGATATTGGTGTATAGTTCTCTTATCCTCTATCTGTTTTTAGACTTAAAGTGATGATGGCCTCAGAAAGAATTTCGGAGGGTTGTTTTCTTTCAATTGAATGTTTCAGAAGCATTGAGATCAGTCTGTCATGGTTATTGATCTGTGCCTAGAAATTTACTCTTCTAAATTTTCCAATTTGTTTATATATAGCTATTTGTGGTAATTCCTTAGGACTTTTGTTTTTATAGTATTTATTGTTGCATCTCATTTAAAAAAATATATTTATTTGTTTTTATTGCAAAGTCACATATACAGAGAAGAGAGAGAAAGGGAGGAACAGCTTCCATCCGATGATTCACTCCCCAAGTGACCACAATGTTTTATGCTGCAGCAATCTAAAGCCAGGAACCAGAAGCCTCTTATGGATCTTCCATGCGAGTGCAGGGTCCCAAGGCTTTGGGCCATCCTTGACTGCTTTCCCAGGCCACAAGCAAGGAGCTTGATGAGAAGCAGGGCTGCCAGGATTATACTGGTGCCCATAAGGGATTCCAGCACATTCAAGGCAAGGACTTTGGCCTCTAGGCCACCGTGTGGGGCCCAGCATCTCATGTTTTAAGTTCAATTTTTTGTTTGTTTAAATAGATCTCTCAATTCCATTTTTGGGGTCGGTTAGTGGTGTATCGATTTTTGTGTTTTTTTTTTTTTTTTCGAAAAAGCTGTACTTTTTACTAATCTTTTGAATCTTTTTTGTTTCAATTTTCCCAATTTTGTATTTTTATTTTTTCTTCCTCTTATTGATCTTAGATGTAGTTTCTTCTTGTTTTACTAGCTCCATGAGGTGTGTCAGTAGATCATTTATTGGGTATCCCTCCAGTTTCTTGATGCAGGCACTAATTGCCGAAGACTTTAGCCTTAATATTGTTGTGCTGCATCCCATGAGATCTGATAGTGTACTGTCATCTTCATTTTTTTCTAGAATATTTTTTGTTTCCATTTTGATATCATCTGTGACCCAATATTCATTAAAGATGTGCTGTTTGGCCTCCATGTATTTACATATTTTCTAACATTTTTAGTGTTAGCGTACAGTTTTATTCCATTTTGGTGAGAAAAGATACATAGTATAATTTCAAATTTTACATTTGTTGAGGCTTGGTTTATGGGCTATAATATGGCCTATCTTAGAAAATTTTCAATGCCATGGTGGAAGAAAGAATGTGTATTCTCTAATTGTAGAATGAAATGTCCTGTAAATATCAATTATATTCATTTGACTCATGCTGGTGATTGACTCTGTGCTTTCTTTGTTAATTTTGATTTGTCTGTTGATGAAAGTGGCATATTATAGATTCACATTACTTTATTTACATATGTGTCTCCCTTTAAATCCATTAAGTCACTTTAAATAACCATGTGCCTAGCATTGGCTGCATATATAGTCATGCCTTCCAGTTGAATGCATCTTAGAAAACCAAAAGATGGGAGAAAGTGTTTGTACATGATACATCTGATAAAATATTGGTATCCAGAACATATAAGGAAGTCAAGAAACAGAAATGGTTCAAACACCTGAATCTTTGCCACTCACCTGGGAGACTCAGATTGTTTTGTAATCCTGGATTTGGCCAGGTCCAACCCTGGATGTTCCAGAAATTGAGTAGAGAATGAGCAGATAGGTGATCTCAACCTATCTTTCAAATAAGTAACAAAGATGCACAAATAAAATAATGAGGCAGTATTCCTTTGAATGTGTAACCCCTGTTCTTTGGGTGCTGCCTTCCTACGACTGGGCATAAATTGCATAGGCAAAGAAGAAGGCCAATTGGCCTCTACTGCATATGGAGAAATACACAAAATTTTACAGTCCTGTAGATCTTTGAAATGATCAAAATAAGTATATTTGAGCAGGTGAATATTTCTGGATCTGTATTTAAAAAGAAAGAAAAATTAAAAGGTAACAAATGCTGGTGGTAATGTGGACAACGAGGTATTAATACAGTGTTGGTGGGAATGGAAACTAGTGCAAGTATTTTGGAATCATGTATGATTTTACACAGAAATCTAAAAGCAGATAGAAAATATAATACTCCCATCCTACTTCTGTGGATTTTTGCAAAGGATATTAAATCAGCACATGAATGAATTAAATGTATTCCCATTTTTATAACAGCTCAATTAACAGTAACTAAGATAAGAATCAGCTTAGGTGCATACTAACTAATGATGAATAAGGAAAATGCCAAACATATATATCACAGAATACTACTTATCTGTAAAAAGTAATGGAATATAATCAAACCAATTGGATAAAATTGTAGATCATTATGCTTAAAGAAATAAGTTAGTCCTGTAAAAGACAAATATCTGATTTTTGGTAATTAATATTTTGAGTACAAAGAAAAATGTGTGCACATATATATGTACACAAAAAAATCATATCTATATATAAGTGAAATTGGCATTTTGAGGTTTTTATTATCATTCATAGCTCTTATGAATAATATAGTCCTGAGGAACTAAGTTTTCTTTTGATCTTTTTTCTTTATTGAATGAGGACTAAAAATGAGACTATAAAATAAGTTGAAAGTTTGTCATCACAAATATTAACGGGACCTAAGAATGAAAGGAGGAGATATTTTAGGAAGTATCATTATGTTCTTAAACATATACAAAATACATGAAATCTATTACCTTTATATAGGTAAATTTAAACAGTTAAAATAAATGTTTTATGTTTCTACAAGGCATCATTTGAAGGAATTATTTCACTATTTTAAAATAACATTGTTTTTAAAATAAATAAATGCAATATATGGTATTATGCTCTTGGACAAGTTTCCTGTTTTTCATGTCAGTTCACGAATCACAGGAACATTTCTTTCAAGCAACATCCCTCAGACAGTACAGCTATCTCAGTCACCAAGATAACTGTCACATTTACTAAGCAACAAAGCAATCAGTTTTCTGTAAGAATTACACAATGCATATGTCAGTGCTCTGTAACTTTCAAACGCACCTGTACGTTTCCAGGCATGCCATTTTGAGTGCAGGTTGAATCATCATAGTGCTGGAATCTAACTCATTTGTGTATTGCTCTCCTTCTTATTTCTATTCCTTTCTTAAACACTCCGATTTTTAATTTATTTTATTTTCTGAATTACATGAGTTGATTCTTCTGGAAAGCACTGACTATATTAAATTGTTATGGCAAACTAAAATCAAAGTTGATGATCAAAAGGAAAAACATCCTTATCCTTGATGTTTTTGAACCACAAGAATCAAGAACTTTGAATGACAATTTTATTTTCTCTGAAAATAAATTGGTTTCATATTTCCCATTAAGCCTTCTAATTAATGTAGTGAAAGATTGTTATAAACCCTAGAGACAGAATTCTTGGCAGTATAAAAACGATCTGTTTCTTCCCATGGGAGTTATAATTCAATTAATTTATGTAATTCTTTCTAATAAATCATTATATATATAGCCATAGGGCTAAGAGGAAAACATCTTGTTTCCATGCCCTTGCCAGTGCAATTCTGCATTTGCATCCTATAAATTAACAATAGAAACAGGAAGTCAGCTGAATTCCCTTGAAGCCCAATAAGGAGTTCACGTTTTCAGCAGTTACAATAAATATTAGAATGGCATTCTTTTTTTTTTTTTAAGACAAGGTCACAATGTTGACACACTGAATTAAGCCACAGCATGTGATGCTGGCATCTCATATCATCCCTGATTAAGTCCTTAAATCCTGAGGCTCACTTCTGATGATCCACTTCCCTACTAATGTGCCTAGGAAAACAATGGTGATATCTTGAGTCCTTGGGTAAACTGTAACCCTTGTGGGAGACCAAGATGGAGTTCCAGATTCCTGGCTTCATCCTTGTGCCTCTCTGGACAATGCAGCCATGCTAGGAATGAATTAGTAAGTGAAAGGTATAGAAATACCTCCATGTCTCCTCCTCTCCCTCACTTGCTCTGTTTTAACTCTGCCTGTCAAATAAAAAATAAAAACAGTAAGTGTTTTAAAATTAAACACATCAGGTGAACAAATTGTCATGCAGTTAGTTACCTGTCAGTTGAGTAAGAGTGAAAGATCACTATCTGGATTCTATGCAAGATCTGTTTTTATTTAGATTTATTTGTTTTTATTTGAAGGCAGATTTTACAGAATGAGAAGGGCAGAGAGGAAAAGAGAAGGTCTTCCATCCACTCCGTCATTCCCTAAATAGCCAAAACAGCCAGAGCAGAGCTTATCCAAAGCAAGAGGCCAGAAGCTTCCTTTGGATCTGCCATGTGAGTGCAGAGTCCCAAGGACTTGGGTTGTCCTCTACTGCTTCTCCATGCCATAAACAGAGGGCTGGACCAGAGGAGGAACTGGGACATGAAGCAACACCCATGTAGGATGCTGATGCCACAGAGCAGGCAATAAGCATCCTGCACCACTCCAGTGAGCCCAAGATCTGGGTTTTATACATAATAATAATCATAGAAAACTATGAGTAGTTTCCTGAGCTAAATGTTAAAGAAGTACTAGATATTTGTAAATATACTATTCTTGAGGATTAGAAAACTTGAGACCCTAAAGTGCAAATGATTCTAATTGTTTCAGGTTCATTGAGGAATTCTGGGTAATACCATCTGGATATAAATAAAAAACAGTTTTACTAATGCTTTTATGACTCTCCATGAATTATTTCATAGGATTATAGGTGCAAATTACTTCAGCAATCATTGTCTTGAAAATGATAGTGTATTATATGTTTTGTACACTTTAAATATGCATATTATGACAGTAGAAATTAAATACAAGTGGGAAAACCATTTTCTTTTCAAATCAAGTGACAAATGACTGATCTCTAAATCCCATAACAATAACAGAAAAGAAGATGACATTCACTGAACAACTATTTTGTGGCAATCACAGTCGTGTATGCATTATTTTATTTAAATCAAGTCAAGCTAAGTAAGTGGGTGATGTGATTGCTACTTTACACACAAATAGAGTTATTTGAGGGACATGTCAATTGTAAAATTTGGTTTCATGTTTATTCTATCTCAGATTTCCTTTTGAGAGATATTAAAAGAACCATTCATCATTGTTGTGGGGCACTAGATTTAAGCAGGCTATCCCAGAGACTGCAATATATGTTTATTTTTTAACGTAACAGTCAAGAGAGTCCTGATTTTATCTACAGACTATTTCCTTTTGTACCATTATTGAAGGTAGGAGTGTTTCTGTCTTTTTTTTTTATGTATTTCAGAAGCAGAGTGACAGAGACAGCAGAGAGACCGTGCCCCCTCTGATGGCTCACTCTGCAAAGCTCATTGAAGGGCTAGGATGATACCAAAGCTGGGAACCACAAGTAGAATCTTGGGGTCTCACCTGAGTATCAGGAGCCCAGTATTTAAGTCATTGCTCTGCTACCTGCGGGGGTGGATTGAGCAGAGAGCTGGAATTGGCAGTGAAGTCTAGCATCAAAACTAGGTGTCCAGATGTAGGATGTGGACAAAGTAGTAAGCATCTTAATCACTAAAACAAATGCCATCCCAGACATTGTATGTGCTTTAATAAAGTGTAATTATTTTTTTCTGGAGAAGTACTAAGTATATTTGACAAAATATTTTTGATGATAAAAGATAGCAATCCCATCGTAGTCATGTGCAAGTACCCTTTTTAAGGAGGAGGGAAATCTCGTATTTGCCTATATATTAGCTTTGTGAAATGTTCCTTAAACAAATTTGAATAATTTAAATTAATTAATTAAATGTAAATATAATGGTTAATATCACTAACAATAACCTCAATGGATGCTTACTTTAGGATCACACATCAATTCCTTGTGTAAATGGAGGCTTCAGTCAGAAGACAGGGCATGGACTTACCTGCATTTGCCCACTAGGATATAGTGGTGCATATTGTGAACAAAGCATTAGACATGAAATGAATTTAGCCCTTTGTTTGAATGGAGGGATTCTCATTGCTGGACCGGAACACACTTTTGAATGCAGGTAAGTATTATTTTTATGCTATTAACTAATATATATATATATATATTTTTTTAAACATTTCATCAGCAATACACTCTAAAGCATATATACTAAATTTTCACTTTAAGAACATGTGCTCAGAAATTTGAAATGAACAGTTATATAAAGCATCACTTATAATTTTAGGATACTATGTATTATTCCAATTGTTTCTTAATAGTAGTGTAGTTTTTACCACAGATTTATTTCAATTATTACCAAATCTGTCTTCCAAGATCTTAACCAGCTGTAAAAATTTTTATGTGAGTTTCAATCTTTCACTAGGTTTTGAACCATATTTAAACTCTAAATTACTTATAATATGTTTTAACTTCTAAGGTAGTAAATTTTAATTTCCTTTATTTTTTAAGTGTATAGTATGTAAATATATATTTGATCAGTTGAGAAATCAGCTGCTATCTATTCAGTCTGCAAAATGCTAATTGAACCTAGTTGTTTAAGAACTGTAGACATACACATTTTAGCTCTGCACTCCATTTCAGTCTGATTTGTGATTGGCTGAGGTTAAGAGAAAACATCTGTGAATAACTGGCATAATAGCTCAAGTTACCGACAGGTTTATCACTGCAATGAGACACCTCAAAAAAGTTCGTGGGAAAATATAATTAAACTTGTTTTGATATAAAAATGTTTTGAGATCTATGTATATGAATGGTCTTCAAGAAATTCCTGGAAAATGTGTATTATTTTAAACAACTATGCATAGATTTCAACAAGCCTTACGTCAAAGACTATTTCTACTATTTCTATTTTTCATTAAACTTTTTGGGATATTTCCATTAAGTTATCGTTGAAAGGCTGGAGTTATGGAGAAAGAGAGATAGTCAAAGAGACGGAGTGAGGAGATATCAACCCTCCATTGCCTGGTTCGCTCTTCAATGGCCTATGACCAAGATCTTTACCCAGGTTTCCCATGTGAGTGGCAGGGGTACAACACTTGGGCCATCATCTGCCAGTTTCCCATGAGCATTAACAAGGAGCCTTGGTGAAAGGGAAGTGGCTAAGATAGTAACTCATGCCCATGCGGAGATTGGAATACTAAACAATAGCTTTAGGTCCTACATCACCATCATGTCCCCTTTCAAGGAAGTTCAGAATTGCTCTCAGTTGTTTTATGCTAAAATTTTTCCATTACTAATTTTCATAGTGTAATCCATTATTTCTCTTTAACATATTGATAAATTTCTTTTTATATTTGTATTAAGTACCATATTGTCTTCAATAACCAGGAGGTGTTTTGTCCATTTACTTATTTTGATCTTGGCTATGCAATTATTATTTTGTTTGGTGCATATCTAGTAAGTCACACTCAGATGCCAATCTCAGATAAACTAGATACTGGAAACTGTCCTAAGAAGATAATACTTACATATTACTATGAAACACATATTACTTAGGTTTTAAATTTATTATGTTCTTTTAAAAAAATTTTTCATGCAGCAGTATTTAGTTATAGGGGTTCCCCCTTTTCCCTGCCCTTTCTACAAACTCATTTTCTCTCACCGTTTCCTCCCATATTCTGTCAGTAGTGTAGCTCTTTACAGTTACAAGTCTAACTTTCTCCTGTTGAAGTGTGTCATGGCATTGTAAGTATAAACAAAGAGAATCTAGTGTCCTATTGTGAAGATATATTTAACTGCGTCACTTATTACACATTATCAAGCATGGATGTATAAACACACACGTATACATCTTGGTATCTATATTTGGAATAGTATTGTGCTTGTTATCTTTGGGGTTTTTTTTTTTGGTTGATAAATGTTTTTATATATAAAGTCATATGTATTTATTTATTTATCATATGATACAGTTCCATAGACTCTTATAATACTTATGTTTTTCAAGTAGAAAAAGCAATAGTTGATAATTGATAAGATTTTCAATGTCTTTACCATTCACAGAATATACCTATTATTTAAAATAATTAAAAATATCTTTTTTTGTGCAGATAACAGAGTATTTGTTGATTCCATTACTAGCTGTTTTGCCAAACAACACCCCAAAGGGGTTGGAGGTATTATTGTAGGAGCCCCAAACTGGGTCCTTTCATAAGATTAGCACAGAATGTCAATCAGTGACTTCAGGGTAGTAGAAGAAAGTAAGCCTTTACTGCAATACACAGAACAAGGAGCTAGGCAGCTAAACAAGCTTCCCGGGTTCCCTGAGTAGGCAGGTGAAGGTTCTTAGGACAGAAAATTGGGGCTGAAAGTAACTGACATGCAAGGTTCCTGATTGGTCAGTGATGCTGTGATTTTTAGGGAATTTATGATGGTCTGATGGGCCCCATCTCACAGTTGGGGGATGGGAGAGGGTTGAGAGGAGTGCTTGAATGTATTTACAGGATTTTCTTCAAGACAATGCTTGCTGTTAAGGTTCTTATCTATTAGAGAATCAAATGAATTCTGGAGAATCACTACCTTAAGTCAGTGAATTGCTTTGATCATGGCAGGCAAGGACTCCCTGTGCTAAGGGACTTGGGGAAGGCCATATGCCTGGACTATGAGTTTACATTTTAGAAGTTTGGTTTCAGTTGTAAAATCAAGTTCATGTTTCTTAGTAATGATATGAGGTGCAGCCAGTGATAGCCAGCACGCCTTAACAGTGGGTAGATGGTAGTCCCCAGTACAGGGACTACCATATCCAGATGTGGGGTGTAATGCAACATGTATTCCTGCTTCCAAACAAAGATGGACTCTCAATGGAACTGTTGGAAATGTGTAGACCATGGGATGCTGCACTGTCTGACATTGTCTGTACCAACACTGTCGGTTCACACTTAAATAACTGAGACTGATGGGATTATGACTCCCTATAAAAGATTATACTATTGTAGCACCAGGGGAAAAATCTGTCAGGTGTGGGAGTTTGTGGTGAGGGGGGTCCCAGTCTATACGAAACTGTACCACAAAATTCAAAAATTCAAAAATAAAAATATAACAACAAAAAAAGTAGAAAGAAAGCAAAACAACACAAAACAACACAAAAACCCAGTGGGCAGATCGAATGTGGCTGTATCCCGCACCCCTTGGGTGAGTCAGTGAAGATATTAGTGTTCATCATATTTCTAAATGTGTACTTTCTTTTTAAAATTATTAATTAGCTTTATTTTTGAAGATTTTTACATTATTGTTTAGAGTAATCAGGATATCTGGGAAGTATTTCTAATTGTGTGCTTTCAAAAGAGTTCCTAAAGGTGGAACCTAGCAGTAATAAAATGTTAATTCCATCCTTCAGGGGAAGCCCTCAGTTTCTCCCACCCCTCCCTTGCTGCTTCCAATTATTAAAGTTAATCAGAAGTTTTGTACTGCAAGTGAAAACATTGTACTGTGCACCTTTCAAACCAATTGGAGGGTGAGAGCTTAAAAATCCCTGACTTCTGCCATGCGGCACAGTGGTTCCTGAAGTGTGGCCGGAGCTGCTGTCGCCAAGCTTGGGCAATAAAGACTCCTGCTAACATCCTACACTTGTGTCTGGCATGGTCTCTCTTGCACCCTGCAACATTAACTTTCTGAATTTTAATCCTGATGGCCATTAAGATTTTCTTCAGTAACCTAGTATTAGCACAGATAGAAGTTGATAAACTTAAGTCATTGTTAGTGGAAAAGTTACTAAAAATGAAAGCATTGAACATTTATTTTTATTATAGCATTTTTACTTATAGTAAAAAAGCACATAGACATATAAATATAATGTACAAATTAATTGTGTCTGATAAGGAGAGAAACAAACATGGGCAGATAAACATGGTATTCTAGATGCAGTCCAACATCTGATTTTACTTCATATCCTGGGACAAATTTAAATGCATTAACAACTTTGGTCAGTTTAATAACAGCTGCTTCAGAGCCTGTAAGCATTACTATCATGGATTGCACTTTAATAACATTTTAATGCTTACAAGTTTTATTAAACTGTAAAAATCATGTTGAAATTATAATAAAAACTAAATTGGCTTCACACAGGAAAGGATTGGAGAAATAAATAAAAATTTTTATACAAAACTTTATTCTCTGACACCATGTAAATTGTGAAAAACAGAAAATAACGAAAAACGAAGCACTAAAGGGGAGGCATTGTGGCATAGCACACTAGAGCCACCACTTGGGATGCTTGCCTATCTCACCTGAGTGTTGCCATCCAAGTTCCTGTGCTTCTTACCGAGCTTCAGGCTGTTCCTGCTAATGAGTTCTAGAAGGCACAAATGATGGCTCAACTACTTGATCTCTGTCACCAACATGGGAAGAAGTAAAGAGAGTCCCAGACTTCCAGCTCTAGCCTCTCCCATCCCTGGTTGTTCCAAGTAGGTAGTGGGTGAATCAGTGGATAGAAAGAATCTGCCTTGCTCAACCTCTTTCTCTGCCACTATGTCTTTTACATAGATGAAAATAAGCAAGCATAGATTTAAAATGTACTGAGGTATAAAAATATGGGTTTTGTTTGTTTATTGATTTTAGAATGTGAAAATTTACTTTATTTCTGCCATAGTTTTAAAGGTTTTTATTTGCTATTCTCATTCATATAAACTTTCTTATGTTTATTGCCCCAATCTGACCATAGCCGACACCCCAAAATTGCATTGTGTTAAAAAATGGGTAAAATTAATTATGATTATTTCCCCTTTTATGTTTCCTGCTAAAAACATTTCAAGAGTGTCTTAACAACCATAACATATTGCTACATGAAATATGTAATGAAACTGACATTCACTGAAATCCCCCCTACCCTAGTTGAGAAAGGGGAGTTGCTATTTCATTAGACAAACATGTTTTTGGAAAAAAAATCAAAAAGAAGGCATAAAAAAGGTGGTGAATTTATGATGATCAGGATACTGAATCTATAATATGAATTAATAACTATCAATCACTTTTACTGAAAGTTAATCAGTTTTGTTAACTTGGAATAAAACTTTATTTTGCAGAAAACGTTAGGAGACTTTTCATTGCATAAATATTGTTTTAAAAAATATGACAATGACCATGCAATAGTCTAAGATTGGGTAATATATGTTATAGTATTTTATTTTATAAGGCATTACAAATGATAGGAAAACAAGTAATTCCTTGGGAACCTGTTTTTCTGCCAAGGACCATTTGGAAATTTATAATACTTTTTGAGAAAAACAATTTCCAATTTTTAAATTAACCTACTATTCATCTATTGAATTTTAGTTCCTACTTGTAATTACCTTAGCAGGGCCAGAACAAATAATTTTGAGAGGCTGCATATTCTCCATCCATGCTTTCAAATGCCTACTTAATGGACATTATCTTTATTATTTTTTAAGATTCATTTTATATTTTTATGTGAAATGCAGACTTATAGAAAAGAAGGAGAAACAAAGATAGAGATCTCCCATCCGCTGATTCCCTTCCGAAATTGCCTCAATGGCCAGAGCTGAGCCAATCCAAAACTGGGAACCAGGTGCATCACCTTAGTTTCCCACTTGGCTACAGAGGCCCAAGAATTTGGGCCATTCTCTGATGCTTTCCCCGGCTCTTAGCACTGAACTGGATCAGAATTGAAGCAGCCAGGATTTGAACCAGTGTCCATATGAGATGCTGGTATCATTGGTTGAGGCTTGGTTTGCTTTGCCTGGGCCTGGATAGCATCTATATTACTTAACCCAGAACTTCAGGACATATAATGAAGCAAATTTAGAAGATGAATCCATTTTCATTTTGCGAATACAATGCTATTATTAATAATTATATAATAATTTAGATGTATATTTTAGTCATCAAGTGTTAATAGAACATATTGTGACTAAATTGCTATAGAATATTCAATTAATCAATGTAGGTAGAAGTCACTGTAACCTAGAATATATAGCAATTTCAGCAGGTTTTTTTGTTTTTATGCATACAAGGTTATATAATAAATTATAAGTCAACAACTTTGGATTTAAGGCATTATACTCCCTTTATGATCTGTGTAGGATTTTCCTTAAGTAAGCTAAAACATGCACTTTCCAATACATGCAATGTGGCTATTCTTAAAATCATACAACTTTTCATCTGTGTTTGAATTATCAACGAGGAATAATGTACTGTAACACTTCTTTTTCCTCAAAAGTATAATAGGATAAGTTACCTGTGATACTTAAATACATGTCCTGTGGGAAAATTAAATTGTATCAGCTGTATTTGTAGGAAAATGTGCAACTGATTATGTCCTTCAGCTAGAAATTGGTCCTAAAATCATGACTTTAGTTTTAAAAAATAGATATTGTAATATTTTCTGGAGGTGAATGCCTTTCTCAGAGTAAGGAGATATTCCCAAGTGTTTCTAAGAAATAAGTCAATGATAAAATTATTTATAATCTAAAGGAATAAACAGCCCACCTTAACAGGAATTCCTTTCATCCATACAATATAGTAGGAGATAGTGCCTTTGAATACTGAACAGTTCAATGTGCACACAGTGCATTTCTGTTAATGCAGGGTAATCTGACATTTGTAATTATAGATTCAAATTCTCAGTTCACATCCTTTGCTGTTTTCAAAAATATAACCTGTGCTCATGACTTTTTATTCCAGTTTTAAGTATATTCCATTGAGATCCACTTTGAAAAAAATAGATTCTATCAACATTATTGCTCGTTTTTACTACGTGGGTGAAAAAGATTGGAGAACATCCAATACAAATAATGATACATTATTATACTTTCTATTATTAATGTGTCAAATTAAAGAACCATTTAGTTATCCATAATGCAAATGATTTGCTGAGCATCTAAATGAGAATATGGGAGGAAGGTTAAAATTTAAACTTTTAAAGCTGATTCTAAAAGAAACATAGAATAATCTGTTCAGTTATACCTTTATTTATTTAGATGACTCTATTTAGATCTAGAAAAGTATTAAATGGATGGATGTTTTCTCGGACTGTATTATACAACCAGTATATTGCAATTGTTTGAAAGAGTTTTCAGAAAATTCTAACACTTCCACAATAAAAGTCAGTGTCAAAATTTGCTCTCTGACTGCCTGATTGTAAAGAATTAAATTTTAATGTCACATTCTGTAGTCTGGGTTGATAGTGCCTTTTTATCAAAGGAATGGATAGTGAGGAAAGGAAAAAAAAAAAGTGTTCTTACTTCTTACTGTCAGTGGAATTAATGTACCTCCACAGGTCAGGGCATCTCTACATTTGCAGCAATAGCTTTTGTAGACCAATTTATAGAGCAGAAAATTCTTGCCTTCTGAGTTTAAAAGCATATTTTTATTTCTCTGTATACAATAAATATTTTCAAGCGTCTTGAAGATATTTATGGTTTAGGAGATCTATAAACCTAATAATGAGATTTTTGGAAATAAAGGAATTATTTCATAAGCAGTTTAAACTGGAATATCAGTGTGTTTTTGTTATGTGTATATTTTTATGTGTATGTGAAGAGAAAATACAAAAGGAGATGGAGAACATTATTATAAAATCCCCTAGTGGCTCAGATACAGCAAGCCATTCAATTTGTCTACATTCTTGCACACTCAGCCCTCTTTTTTTATTGGTTCCTAATTCACAGATTAAACCTATGGTGATTTGAAAATAGTTGGGGAAAAACTGCATTTGCCCCTATATTTATTCAGACTTTATTTTCTTATGCTGTTCTACAAATAATGTAGTATAACTATTATTTTCATCCCATTTGCATTTTATTAGGTGCAATAAATAAATTAGAAATGATTTCATACATAATGTGCCTATTTTATATGCAAATCCTATTAGTATATATTTATGAAAGCTATATGTATGTTTATCCTACATTCAGAATAACAATTATATTTGCTTCATATTTTCTCTTCTCTGTCTACATAAATAATTTAAATTGATTAAGGCTTTATTCAATAATGAAACATTACTAATTCTTATTCTAATTTTTGTCTCTTATTCTAATTTTGTGTATACCTTCCTCTTCTTTTTCACCGTTCTCCCTGCTCCCCAATTTTCCCCCATATTATTTCAATAGCCCAACCTGCTGCTACTTATATGTCCTAACATTGTAGGTATTGACAAAGGTGAAATATTACATGTCATATTTTCAACGTATGTTTAACAGCTTCATTGAGACTCCTCAATGTGACACATCACGTGCCATTTTATTTGGGAGGAACAGAAAAGGTATACTAGAAGAATTGTAAAAATTGCTTCAATAAATTTGCTTACATTGTATTATGAAAACCTATAAGTAAATGTTTCAATGTATAAAGCAACTAACAGCAAGTATTTAAAGCTTCAATACAGGAATAATGGAAAATATTTTCATTGTTAAGTAAATAAAATACAAATATGAAAAAATAGAATGTTGGTGAAGTGTGAAATAATCAAACCCTAAGGAGACATGAAATATGCTTAGTGGATTAATGCAGTTAATCCTGTGAACAATGAGAGAGAATGTTCTTTAAATAAAGACTTATAAATTAAGAATTTAAATGGAAAACTTTGTATTTTCGAAAGCATAAACTTTGGGGATTGATTATTTGGTTCAGGAGATAAAGTATTGTTTACTACCATGATCCAGATGAGGGGAACATGAGTCCTGCAGAAATAGCAAAATGAAGAGTAAAAATTAGGACTGAGAGATTTTCAACATAAAATTATCAGATTGTGCTGTTGCTTTAGTGTGGGAGTACAATACATACTCAATAGTTAGTATTTTCACTGCAAATATAGATTCAAATGCAAAAATGTCCTGAACTTCTGTATGTTAGTCATTTTCTCTAGCCATAGTGGGAAGAGAACCTTGGTGTCCTGCCAAACATAATTCTATCATTACATTTGAATGTTAGCTGAAATTCTTTTCATTTGCATGACACAGAAGAAACTGCCACAATGAACGTTCAAGCCAGTTTCTTCTGATGCAGGAACTGCACAGATAACAGCTCTCATTATGTGCTTTATTTTTTGTTTTTCATTTGGGTTGATTAAATCCTTATTTCAATGTGTCTTTTTAATTGGGTATCTATAAATTCTTTTGTTATTTTATAATTTAGTTGTTTATAATATTTTCATTTATTTAAATGTGATCTGTGAATCTATAGCCTTGCACCATCAAAATTCTATATTAAAGTTCCACTTCAGGCTCTAGTTACTACACTTACAGTGCAGCTTCCTGCTAAATGCCTTGGTTGATAGCAGAAAATGGCCCAAACACTTGGGTCCCTGGTACTCATGTTGGAGAGGTATGTGGAGTTTCTGTCTCCTGGCTTTACCCTAACAAACATATAACTATTGAGTTAATCTAAGAATCTATCATCTCTTTGTTAGTCAATTGCCAACAAATTAAAAAAACGTTTTAAAATATGTATTCTGGAAAGAAAATCAAGATGGCAGAATAGGGTAATGACATGTTTAGACAGAGAATCATTAGCCATGTTGAAGCAGAAAGGACACATTTCAGTAAATGGGAACGTACAAGCCAATGGTAGAAGGGCAACTGGAGACTGACAGATATGGGAAACCAACAGAGACAACAGTGTGATGTTGCAGTGACCACGCACCCCACTGGCAATCAGAGTAGTGGTCAGACCTCCACCAGTGGCCAGAGCTCCACCAGCAGCTAGTTAGGAAGGAGAGCTCACTGGGACCTCAGCAGTTCAACACAGGCAAAGAACTGCCCATCCTGCTGATTTGTTGATTTAAACAGGAACGGAGACAGAGTAGCAGATCTCTAATATTTCTTATATGCTATTTTATATGTTTATATAGAATAAATTAAAGATACATGATAATGTGTATATTTTATAGTATATGTCATTGGTTTATAACATTAACATAATATGTGAAATAGTATTTTACTTAGTCTGCTTTTGAGTATCTAATAATTGAAGAAAGCATGAGTACTGAATAAAGACTCTCCTTTTTTGAAGCTTAAATGCCATCTGGCTTGTTCGCAAAGTGAATAGCTTGCTTTGCTGCATTTAGAGATCTCAGGAATCCAAGGCTTGTTAAAGATTCATATGGAAGACTAGAAATGCAAACTATTTCTGGCACTATACAGTTTTTAATATGCCCATTGACATTTTTAAATTCATGGAGTTTTTTTTTTCAAGCATCAGAGAAACTGAGATAGCAGTAGAGACAAAGGAAGAGACATTTGAAGAATCTCTGGTTTATTTTCCCAAATGCCTGTAATGACTGAACCTGCACAAGTTACAAACATCCGCAGGTCTCCCCAGTGAGTGGTAAGAGCATAATGTATAGTTTACATTAACAAGAAGCTAGAATCAAGAGGCTAAGCAAAGAGTTGAACTCCCATGCTTTTTCTCCTTTTGTCTCTCCCCCTGTCATTCTGTCATTCAATGAATAAATATAATATAAATATAATATTTAAAAGAAAGCAGAGTGTATGCGTTAGACCTCTGTTTCCCTCTGTAAATCTGTCATTTCTCAGGGACAATGGAACAAGTGAAAGTATTCCCTTATTATTTTAATAACCAGAAACTCAATCTCTTATCAGATAACTTTGAGGTAGTTCTAAATTTCTTTATAAGTGGTCAGTTAACCTCTAGCAATGGCTACTGCTTCCAAGATTCAAAATTAATGTTCACAAGCATGTTATATGCCAAAATTTATATATCACCTATACCTGCAGGAACATGTCACATTATTTTTTCTTAATAGGCTTTCAGAAGCACATTACTAATCTCTCCTTGAAAGTGAAACTCGTAAGAAGGCCACCAATCTGCTGTTTTTCCTTCATTGTCTATTCATGACTCTTCATCAGTAAACTGCTATAACTCATAGAGTGGTTCATCCCAGTACTAGACATAAATTTTGAAATTGAATGGACTTGTTTGATAGTTGCTTCCATATGTACACAGAGCTTCCATTATGCAGTAGAGAATCAATGAATAATGTGAATTGAATATGGCATACATGGTCTGAAGCATTTTCTTTGTTTTGTTTTACTACTAATGCAATGCCATCTACAAGTATGCATATTTATTTTTCCTGTCTTTTGTTTATTTTATGTAGACATTTTAAATCAGTTTAATTTCAGCACAGATCAGGAGTATACCTCAAATCAGTAGTTACTTCAAAGAGCATCAACATTCTCAAAACCATCTTGTTGTGTTTCTGTAGATTGCTATCATTGATTGCTATCGTGACACTCACTGAGAGAATTCTAAATGTTCATTCTTAGCAATTCTAGACGAGGTCGTAAGGTAGAACCAATGTGTGTGTGTGTGTGTGTGTGTGTGTGTGTGTGTGTACAACACCATTTAATTTCACAGAGCCAAAAGGAATCTAATATAAAATTACGTTATCCTTATCTAGTGAGGTATTTTTCTTCAGATAGCAGTTTACCTGAAAACCAAAGTTCGTGAAAATATTCAAGATTGTGTGCAGTTAAGAACAATGGAAATGCTTTTTGATACTTTCAGGTGCTTCATCCATTTTTACATAATCCCCTGTGAGCTCACTGTCAGCTTCATGGTGGCTTAGGTGCAGAGATTATTCACCAGGAAGTTCAGATCTTTGCTCCTGAGAATGCGAACACAAGAAGCATTCCAATAGGAGTTCTAGAAATCAAATTTTCCATGAAGATGCAACTTATGTTGTTTTCAAATATAACATAAACTACTGCAGAACAACCCTATGTATGCCCCCACCAACAATGATAATCTTTCTTTTATTTTCCCTCCAATATCCTTATCTGTCCTGTTATTCCACTGATAATATTTCTTCTAAAAAAAGTTAAATTTCATAACCTGCATGCCTTACAAATACAATAAAACTTATTCTTCTTTCCCTAAAGTAAAAGCTTGCAAAGTACAGTGTCAAATACCATGGGGCTTTGTGTGTGCAACTTGGATTACTAATGACAGGAATGTATTCTGGTCACTGCATTGTCCGGCATTTTTTTAATGGAGCCATCATAGACCACACTTACAAAAACTATGTGGTTATGCAAAACAGTCCACATAGCTCTTTGATGAAATCAAGAAACTTGTTCATTATGACTTTGTGAATCCTAAGGAGAAGAAAAGTTGCATGCTTGTTTTTTAAAGATTTATTTTTATTGGAAAGTCAGATATACAGAGAATAGGAGAGATAGAGAGGAAGATCTTCCTCCCAATGATTCACTCCCCAAGTGACTGCAACGGCTGGAACTGAGCCAATCCAAAGCCAGGAGCCAGGAGCTTCTTCTGGGTCTCCCACATGGATGCAGGGTCCCAAATCTTTGGGCTGTTCTCAACTGCTTTCCCAGGCCACAAGCAGGGAGCTGGATGGGAAGCAGGGCTGCCAGGATTAGAACTGGTGCCCATATGGGATCCCGGGCGTGCAAGGCAAGGACTTTAACCACTATGCTATCACGCCGGGCCCAATTGCATGCTATTTTATAGTATAACTTTTCATATATTTACTAGGAATTAACCTTAATGATAAAAAGTATAGTAAACACACTAATCAGTAACATAGTCCTTTATAAGGTCCAATATAAAGTACAATTTATACATTTGTTAAAATTACAATTATCAAAATGGAAAAAAATTCTTCTGTGTCTGCCAGCGTAGTAGATTTGTTTATACAATGACTACCACAAATGTGTGAGTAATGGATTTCACTTTGATACCATAAGAATTATGACATCACTAAGCAACTGGGATTTCTCAGTCCATTACAATCATATGGAACTGGTGTCATGTATGCGGTTCACCACTGACTAAAACACCATTGTGAGGTGTATGTGGATTTGAAAATGTGTTTATCTGTGTATATAGATCAAAATCAGAAGGCTGTATCTCAATTTGCTATTCTGGGCTATCCTTTCAGAATATCATACTAATCGGCATTGATTATTTGGTTTACCTACTGCAAAGAAAACAGCATTTAAGAGAAGTTCTTCTTTTAAAAATACTCAATAGTATTCAGTTGTATTTAGAGGAAACTTGGAAGTTTGTTTAAAAAAAGGAGTTGAAAAGTGAGTTTAGTTTTGTGTAAAGAAAAAAACATTTAAAATCAACGCAGCTGTTTTGTATTACAAATAGCTCGTAAACTTTTTTGTAGTACCCTCATACATACAATTACGTGTTCATTAACTAGTAGACTTTTAAGCTGTTTTTACACCTGAACTATTGTGAATAATGTTATAATGAAGATAAGAGTGCAGATTTATCTCATAAGTTCAGAGTTAAGATAATTTGGGCAAATACTCAAAAGTTGGCTTGTTGCCATGTGGAGCTTCATGCTAGAGAAAGAAGTGCATGGTTACATTTACATGGATTAACTAAAATAGTCAAATCCATAGAAATAGAGAGGAGAATGGTGGCTGCCAGGGTCTGAGGCAAGCACATATGTTATAAAGTTATAATTTATGTAAGAAAAGCCAGTTCCAGAGACCTGTCTTTCATCACTGTACCTATATTTTGAAAAACAAACAAACAAACAAAAAACCTTTGTATTCTGAAAAGTCTGTTAAATCGAAAGGGCTCAAGTTAAATGTTTACCACCTTGAGTAATGAAAACATGAAAATATTTATGTTTTATATTAGTTGTGCCTCTTATGGTACACAGTATCATAATTTGATATATGTGTATTCAATTTATGATCAAATCAGGAGAGTTAGCATTCCCTTTTCCTTGGATGTTTAAAAACATATACACACTCCATCTATCCCATCAGTCTCTTAACTTGCCTAAAAGAATGTGTTTTTCCAAGTCATTTGGTAATTTAGGGAGAGGGTAGGAGAAATCCCAGGGCCTATGGAACTGTATCATAAAATCATAATAATAAAAAACATGAAAAATGTAATGTAAATAAACAAAGAACAGTTCAGATCATTTATCAGCTTTGAAGTGTGGATGAAGAAACATGTGCTTCTGATTAGCATAGCTTTATATATCCTAGATACCTAGGGTTATGTTCCTCTGACCATTCAACAGATTTAGGTATTAGTTGCTGAAGATCTTCCCTAAAAATTATAAACAAACTCATCATAATAAGATTGTGAAACTGACCTTATGGTTCAGTTGGTTAAACACGTAATGCCAGCATCTCATATGAGTTACAACTTGACACCCAGCTGCTTAGCTGCCAGTCTGCCTCCCTGCTAACAAGGCAGGACCAGAGCCGAGCCAGTGTAGGACACAAGAGGGAGGTTTTGGCTCCTGACTTGGCCTGGCCCATCCAGTCATTGCTGGCATTTGGAGAGTGAACTAACCCACCAGGTCAAGATCCCACCCTGACTCTCCCTCTGTCTTAACTATGCCTCTATGTTTTTTTTTTTTAATGTCATAACAAAAAAACTTTATTAAACATTGTACTTTCAAGACCAGTGTTGCAATACAGCACATTAATCTCTCTCTATCTTTCTTGCTCATCCACTTGCTCACATGCATACACTTGCATGTGTCCTCTTTCCTTAAACTCTGCTTTTCAGGTCCAGTGTCATGGCTCGACAGGCTAATCCTTCTATGCCTCTATGTTAATAAAGATTGAGAGAGAGAGAGAGAGAGAGAGAGAAACATAAAGAAATATAGAATCTGAAAATCATTGGCAATACAGTGCCATAGAGGGTCCATGCTTCTTTGTGGCTGACTAGGAGCGTGGCTTAGTGTAGCTGATACAGAGAGTTATAAGGGAACATTATACAACATGTCCCCGACCCAGATAAAGGCCAAAATTCAAAACTCATACTGTTCTACTAAATTCGTATTTCTTTCATACCTCTGTAAAATTAAAAAAAAAAATGACGAGTTGGGTAATTTAAGTGAAAGATCATCTGTACTTAAAATACAAATACACAATGTCAATTCCTTTGGAACCATCTACTTATTCTAATATTTTCGACATAATATCTGTGCCAAATAAAGAGTGTTAGCACAAGGACACATGCCACATTTGTTAACATTAAAAATATTTTAATTCTTAAACCATTTGGATTTACCTGCTTTTATGCTTCAGCTATAAATCTTGTATCTATTATCATTGTTCTCAAAGATAAGTGATTTTATTTCAAAAGTGAAAATAATGTTCTGCCTAAAAATTAATTATTAGCATGTTGATATTATTTAACTTAGCTAGGAAAGAAATAATCACCATAGCATATCTCTCTGTAGCATTTTTTATTTTTAATTATAGCCCAGGTACATATGCCAGGGTGTCTACAAATTCTCCAAAATGACAATCTCAATTTTATGTCAATATTGAGCTGTACCGTAAAAAAAGCAATTTGTACTCTGATTCTTTTGATTATAGACATGCATCAAATACTGACTGACACAGAATATTGTGCTTTATATACATATTTCTGTTTATATCCCTTTATTCTACATTTATCACCAAAAGTTTGTAGAAAATACATTGTATGATACATAAGCACAAATTTATACTTGAACCAAGTCACATCTATCTGACATCACACCCTGAACTCGTTTCCTTGTAACTTGAACATACAGGTCAAAGAATTGTATCAACATAATTCAAAGGAAGCATAGACAGGAGAAGTTCAATAGAAGTTATGAAGGGAGAGGGTCCCTGTCCAACTATAAGAAGTAATTTCAGTTCAGCCAACAGTGTTTTTGACAATATGAAAGTAACAGCAGTTTAAGCTTTGTGACTTTTTGATCTTCTGTGAGTGCTATATTGTTTTTGTTCTGGCTATTTAATACTTTCATAATTATAAGTATGTAGAACTCATTTATACCTTAAATTTATAATTTTCCCCTCATCCACAGTTTTGAAATATTATCTTATCACTTACCCATGGTCAATCATGATCTGAAAATAGTAAATGGAAAATTCCTGAAATAAACTATTTATTCACTTTAATTATAGGTCTTTCTGAATAGCTTGATAAAATCTCACAGCAACCAACTCCATCCTGCTTAAAGTATGAATTATCCCCTTTATTCAGTGTATTTTAGCTGTATACTTAACCACACACTTTTTCACTTCATATCTATGTGTGTTATCAGATCTACCACTGTAATCTCACATTATTTGTGTAAATTACTGTACTTTACAATGGTTCCCAAAAACATAATGACGCTGAAAATTTGAAAAGAAGCTGTAAATGTTTTAAATTAAAAAGTAACATTCATATTTAAATATCTAAAAAGCTTTATGCATCTATAGTAAAGATTAAATTTTGTATTACATTATATATTTTACATTACAAAAATTTGAAATACAAGCAGGAATTTTTGCTTCTTTGGTATAATAATTAGGCAATACATCAGGAGTCCTGGCATTAGGCATGTTTTCAAACATCCACAAGGTGCTCTAACAACTTACTATTTTAAAAAATTTAATTATTTTTATTGGAAAGTTAAATCATGTTTACAGAGAGAAGGAAAGCCAGAGAGAGAGATCTTCCATCTGCTGGTCCACTCCACAATTGGTTGCAATGGTAGCAGCTGAGCCAATCCAAAGGCAGAGGCTAGGAGCTTCTTCTGAGTCTCCCATACAGGTACAAGGTTCCAAGGCTTTGAGCCATCATCAACTGTTTTTCCAAGTCACGTGTAGGGACCTACATGGGAAGTGGAGAATCCAGGACATAAACCAGCACCTATATGGGATGCCAGTGCTTGCAGGGTGAGGATTTAGCCATTGAGTTATTGTGCTGGGCACAGTTCTTGGAACTTGTCACTAGCAATTAAGAAAAATACATTCTCACTGTATATTCTCACTGAATGATATACTAAAACAATTAGTATGTAACATTAGAATATTAGAATACTGTTTAAAATGTATTCAACTCTTATTTGTTTTCATTTTTATGGAATCTTGAGGATATTTTAAATACAATTATAACAAGGACAAAGCCAATTATGTGCTGTGAACAACTTCATCTAGCTTTCCTCTTTGATCACATATATATGAATATACTTTTCTTTTAAAGATTTCTTTACTTTTTTGGAAAGTTAGATATACATAGAGAGGAGGAGAGACAGAAAGAAACATTTTCCATTGGATGATTCATTCCCCAGTGACTGCAACAGCCAGTGCTGTGCCGATCCATAGCCAGGAGCCAGGAGCTCTTCCAGATTTTTATATTTACTAAGAGGACGCTATCTTCTTTTACATAGGGGTACACAGTTTGCCCAGGAGTATTTATTGAAACTAATCATTGTTCTTGGTACCTTTGTTAAAAATAAGTTGATGTTAAGTGTATGTGTTTTCTTATTTTCTCTAACAATTGTTTAAATCTGGTTTTCCATTTTTTTTAAAGATTTATTTTTATTATTATTATTTTTTTTTATTGGAAAGGCGGATATACAGAGAGGAGAGACAGAGAGGAAGATCTTCCGTCCGATGATTCACTCCCCAAGTGAGCGCAACGGCCAGTGCTATGCCGATCCAAAGCTAGGAGCCTTTTCTGGGTCTCCCACGCGGGTGCAGGGTCCCAAAGCTTTGGGCCGTCCTCGACTGCTTTCCCAGGCCACAGGCAGGGAGCTGGAAGGGAAGAGGGGCTGCTGGGATAGAACCGGCGCCCAAATGGGATCCCGGGCGTGCAAGGTGAGGACCTTATCCACTTGCGCCACTGCGCCGGGCCCCTGGTTTTCCAATTTTTTATTCCTGTGTCATCCTGTTTTCATCACTGCTGTTTTGTGGTGTCAGGTTATAAGATGCTTTGCGGTTTGGCCTTTATACTTTGTCCTCAATTTTTTTGAGAAATGTGTGGGTTTCGTGGTTTCATACAAATTTAATATTTTTTCCTACTTGTATGAAGAATGTGATTGCTGTTTTGAAAGGAATTGAGTGGATTTCTGTGTTTTGTGGCAATGTGAATGAACGTGGATGCTATGTTATGTGAAGTAAGCCAGACAAAAAAGGACCAACTCCTATGAGCAATAGTGGTCATAGAAGTGTAGAGTCCTATGTGAAAAGAATTGGCTACCACATGGTAGGGATGAAGGGAGAAGAGAGTTTACAGAGGAATTAGTTAAAGGGTATAAATTTATATTTAGAGAGGAAGAAGAATTTCTAGTATCCTATTGTATAATAGGGTAACCATAGTTAACAAAAATCGATAGAAGTCAGAACTTGGAATCATTTCACCGAAAGAAATGGAACATTTATGAAGGGGTGGATATGGCACATATGTTTTTTTTTTTACAAATATGTGCATGGTTGGAATTATCATGAGATACTCACAGATACTATCATTGTCAATCTACCAAAACGTAAACATACCAGAGTAAGAGACCAGTGAGGCCGAGCTAGATGTGCTTGCTGTAAAATTCAAGCTATATTCTGCTAAAAAATCTTAACGCATTCCATTTTCAAGGTTGTGTCTCTGCTTGATTGCTAGGGCCATGCGGTTAGAATTCCCACTTGTTGACTCCAGCAATACTAGAAAAAAAAGTCCCTGGAAGTCTTCATTCACACTTTGAAAAATTGAGTTAGGACATAGATTAATTAAAGTGGATCTGCTCTTCTTAAGTCTTTCTCACAAGACAGTCTATTAAGGTAGGGACTTAATCCTCATTAAAAAAAAAACAACAACTTAGTTTCTTATTTTGCAAGCAGAATTACCCCCCAAGAGACAGGGGAAGAGACTGAGAGAAATCCTCTATCCGTTTGTTCGCTCCCCAAATGACCACAATGAGCCGAGATGTGCCAGTCTGAAAGAAGGAGCAAGGAGCCTCATCTGAGTCCCTTACATGGATGCAGGGGCTCAGAGGTAAATCTTGGGCAATTAGAAGACTGAGTAGTAACACACGGTGTATGACAGTAGTAGTCAAACTACAACAAAAATGTGTTGACTAAATGAGGTTGACTTTAGTCATATTAGCAGTTTTCAGGCTTTCACACTGTGATGTGATGTGATGTTAGTTGGCAAGAATGTCAACATATTGCAATAAGTGTGACATATTTAGTTTAGGATTCTAAGAAAAGTATTAGCTCTGAATAGATAAAGAGTGTGAGTGAAAAAGAACATGTTTGATGCATAAATTCTAACCTAGGGCCCGGCACGGTGGCGCAAGTGGTTAAAGGTCCTCGCCTTGAACGCCCGGGATCCCATATGGGCACCGGTTCTAATCCCGGCAGCCCTGCTTCCCATCCAGCTCCCTGTCTGTGGTCTGGGAAAGCAGTCCAGGATGGCCCAAAGCTTTGGGACCCTGCACCCGCGTGGGAGACCCGGAAGAGGCTCCTGGCTTTGGATCGGCATATCATCAGCCATTGCGCTCACTTGGGGAGTGAATCATCGGACAGAAGATCTTCCTCTCTGTCTCTCATCCTCTCTGTATATCTGACTTTCCAATAAATAAACAAATCTTTAAAAAAAGATTCTAACCTGATATTATCCAACCTATGTGATTAATAGTAAGCAGCTGTAAGAATTCTGAAATAGTAATGCTATGTATGTTTGACACACACACAAAAAATGACTGCTGTAGGAAGATTTAACTTCTAAACATTTTCTCAATTTAGTGAAGCACTATCTATATCAGAAAATTTTGTCTGTATTTACTTCAAATTACAGGTTATTCAAAGGAACGTTGTGAGCATTCAGTTAGATTACTTAGTATAAATATAAAAATTCCACATAAGCCAAGATAAAACATACAATAAGTAACAAAACTTGCACAAAATAAGCAAAAATCTTTTAAAGAGCTAGAAATGGAAATCAAAATTCATACATTTCCACTGAAATGCTGACAACTCAGTCAGCCACATGGATAAGTAGAGGGCAGAAAAGAATGCCTTGAGAATAAATGGTGTCCTAAGGGATGTACTGTTTGTGGAAGGAGACCTGGAAACACTTGATATACAGACTCAGTCATGTTAATTTTAAGAAAACATCTTCTAGCATCCAGTCATCAGGTGTAGAGCCATGGGAAACCATGGGAAACTGAAACTGAAAAACCCCATTCTATCTGAGAAGTGGACGATCTTTTGAGATTGCGCCTTAGTAAAGAAGAGTGATGTAATCACTGATTTTTAGATTCTAACTCTCTTAGAGATCATTAATCAAGTACATGTTTCATAATTTTTTTTAAAGATTTATTTTCATTTTTTTTTTTATAGGAAAGGCAGATATACAGACAGAGAGGAGAGACAGAGAGGAAGGTCTTCCCTCCAATGATTCACTCCCCAAGTGAGCGCAACGGCCAGTGCTATGCCCATCCGAAGCCAGGAGCCTCTTCCGGGTCTCCCTTGCGGGTGCAGGGACCCAAAGCTTTGGGCCGTCCTCAACTGCTTTCCTGGGCCACAGGCAGGGAGCTGGAAGGGAAGCAGGGCTGCTGGGATTAGAACCAGCAGCCATATGGGATCCCGGGAGTGCAAGGTGAGGACCTTAACCACTTGCGCCACCGTGCCGGGCCCCATGTTTCATAATTTTTAACGCATGTTATAGGAGACTGTTGATTCACAGGGTATTACTATGAGCAAGGAAAACAAACAAAAAATCCTATCCTCAGAATTTTTTTTTTTTTAAATACAAGAAATAATAACCAGAGTGAACAGGTTTTAAGGCCATTTTCTGGGCACATGATTCTATTTGGCATAACCATTGCAATGCTACTAAACCTTTATTGTCCATGTTAACTTCATTGGACATAGTTTGTGCTCGTTTATCAGTACAATGTACATATCTTTAAATATGCAGTGAGCACAGAAGAGATCTAAAATATTGTCGCATATTATAGTGTTTTAAATTTTCCTTTAGTATATAATAAAAAGATAAATAGGACAACATACTTGAAGTATAAATAAAAACAGTTGGTAAGTTATATTTACTTAATGATGAATAAGAATATGTTTGTTCTCATGTCTTAAAATTTTTTTATTTTACATGTAGTATTTTAAAATGCACTTGCTTTTCCCTAAAAGCTGAGATATTTAGACTCATTGCAGTATACAGTATATATTAGATGCATCCAATAACTTTGAAATTAAAAAAACCAAAATTATCATTAACTTCTATTTGAAAGGTTCAGAGTAGGCAAAAACTAAACGTGAAATACATTAGGTTAGCTTAAGAATTTGAAGGAAAAATGCCCATTTTTCTCTTTAATAGTGTTAAAAAGAAAAATCCAGGTTCAGTCACTTAAAACTAGTGTTAGCCCCTAATAGACAGGCAGTGTTAGAGAAATGTTTCTGCGTCCATCTTTAATCTTAATTAAAATTCATGAAAATTTCGCTTTTCCTGCTTCATGACTGTAAATTGACTATTGATTTTTTTCTGCAAGTGAGCTGAAAGCACTACAAATTTACTTCCTTTAAAACTGAGTGCCAATATTTCGAACAGTACACTGTGTAGCTATCAATTGTAGAGTGCAAGTTTGAACCCTGCATTTAATTGCATCCAAGAATTCTCACAAAACACATGTAAGACGCATAAATTTATATAACAATGCATTTTACTTAAACTTTTTCATGGAAATGTTTCTCTAATAGTAATACAATACATAGACCATCTGGCACCTTGTGAATACTAATGTTAGCTTTAGCAAAGGATATTCTAAACAGTAATCTTACACATGTTTTAACACTAGCCAGACAATAAGTTGAATCACCAATTTCACTGTTGAAGAAACTGAGGCTCAAAGCAATTAAGAGGCATACTGAAAAAAACAAATGACCATAATTTACTGCTATCATCAGTTTCCTATCCATTCAGTCACGTTCAGCATCCTTAACCATCTCACACGTTTTGGTGATTAAATATAATATGTGTCATATTGGAAATTTTGTTTTTCACATGATAATTTTATAACAAATACTGTTTTGTTTTCACAAACATGCCCTCAAGAGTTTGAACATGTGAAATTAATACAATCATTGGGGCCTATAACATGTCTTAAAATGTTAAAAAAATAAATAAAAACAGGGATGATTGAGAATGGATGGCAACCCTAGTCAAAAGATTGTTAAGGTCAACAGGGCTAACAGGGACTGAAATATATTCTTGTCTATAATTGTAGTATGGTCATGATTTTATAAAAGATAAAAAGTGTATCATTGAATAATCATTCCACATAGTGATTTGGTTTTCCTTTGAATATCTTCTGAACTGACTATAAAATATGTAGACACTCTGATCCAGTAGGTTTCTTGTGTGTCAGCAATGTCTTGCCTGGGAAAATTTATATGAAAATTTTCCATTGGTCCTGGCATGATAGCTCAATGGATAAAATCCTCACCTTGTATCTGCCAGTATTCCATATGGGTTCTGTTCTCATCCCAGTGGCCCTGCTTTCCATCCAGCTCCCTGCCTGTGGCCTGGGAAGGCAGTCGAGGACGGCCCAAAGCCTTGGGACCCTGCACCCAGCACCCACATGGGAGACCAAAAGAAGCTCCTGGCTTTGGTTTGGCTCAGCTCCAGCCATTTTGGCCGCTTGGGGAGTGAACCATCTCCATCTCCCCTCTCTGTATCCTTCTTTTCACTCCCATTTCCACCCTACATGACTCAGAATTGAAACCAATAAAACTTTAAATGTAAGGGATTTTATCATACAGTATACTGCAAACGTATAGCATTTTTATTAGCTATTACATGCTTCTTTAAAGGAATTTTTAACAAAATGCCTCTTTCAGAAATATAAAATTATTTCTACTTCTCTAAAAAACAAATTTAGGGTCCGGTGCAATGGTGTAGTGGTTAAGGTCCTCACCTTGCACGCCCGGGATCCCATATGGGCACTGGTTCTAATCCCGGCAGTCCCGCTACTCATCCAGCTCCCTGCTTGTGGCCCAGGAAAGCAGCTGAGGACAGCCCAAAGCTTTGGGACCCTGCACCCGCTTCAGAGACCAGGAAGAGGCTCCTAGCTTCAGATTGGCTTAGCTCCAGCCATTGCTGGCGCTTGGGGAGTGAATCATCGGACAGAAGATCTTCCTCTCTGTATATCCACCTTTCCAATAAAAATAAAATAAATCTAAAAAAAAAAAACACAAACTTAAATTTTTATTTATATCAAGTTTCTAGTATTTTATTTTTATTTTTGTTTTTTTATTGGAAAGACAGATATACAGAGAGAAGAGACAGAGAGAAAGATTTTCTGCTCACTGGTTCACCTCCCAAGTAGCCCCAATGGCTGGAGCTGAGCCAATCTGAAGCCAAGAGTCCGGGAATCCTCCTGTCTCCCACTCAGGTGCAAAGTCCCAAGGCCTTGAGGCATCCTCTGTTGCTTTCCCAGACCACGAACAGGGAACTGAAAAGGAAGTGAAACAGCCGGGACACAAGCCATTGCCCACGGGATCTTGTCATATGCAAGGCAAGGACTTAGCCAGAAGGTTATCATGTGGGGCTCAGTTTCTAATATTTTTATTCTCTGGATTTTTTTTCCTGGCATAAACCAATGTACTGAACTTTTGTCTAACCACAAAATCCCTGTTTCTAGAACTATGAGAACCATCAGACTGCCTTTAATTCTATTTTTTTCTGACTTTGGAGGATGAGTATATGGTCTTTGGTGGCTTTAGTCTTTGTGTCTGAGTGTTTGTGTTTCCTCTCCATAGAGATAGCCAAGATCACCATGGTAGGAAAAGGTAGAACATGATTTAACCAAGGCTTTTAACTCCAAATCACTACCTTTCTGTTTTTTAACATTTTTAAAATTTTTATTGCAAAGTCATATATAGAAAGGAGGAGAGACAGAGAGGAAGATCTTCCATCCAACAATTCACTCCCCAAGTGACCACAATGGTCAGTGATGTACCAATCCGAATCCAGGAGCCAGGAGTTTCTTCCAGGTCTCCCATGCGGGTGCAGGGTCCCAAGGCTTTGGACTGTCCTCAACTGCTTTCCCAGGCCACAAGCAGGGAGCTGGAAGGGAAGTGGGGCACCAGTTCTAATCCTGGCATCCATTTGGGATCCTGGTGCGTTCAAGGCTAGGACTTTAGCCACTAGGCTACTGCGCTACAACCTCTACCTTTCTTTTTATAGTACTTTATCTTTCTATCCTTTCCCATTAAACAATCAGGTCAAATAAGGTTTTTTTTTTTTTTTATGCAAGCTTATTGTCTTTGCAATGATCTATCAGTAACATGTGCACATGTGTGTATTTAATAGTATCTAAAATAATTATGGATTTAATTGTTATATAAAATATTGTAAGCTGTAACTAGATTGTAATCAGTGAGCAAAAAACCTTGAATTTTTCCAAGCTGAAGTTAGCCATACTCAACATCTTATGTACAGTGTCTTTCCTCATTGGAGAGATTAAACATCTACAAACCAGTGCGAGCATTTTCCAAGACATGAAGATCTACAGAAATAACACCAAAAGTATATATGACGAGAATTTTAAGGACTCCAAAGCTATCTTTTATAATACAGCCTAAGTAACAACAAAATCATAGAAGTGTGCCTCAATCTGCTGAGGATGTAAATTCTACAGAAAAAGTAAAAGATTTTAAAATGAAAAATCCACCTTAGAAGTCTGGTTAAAGGTGAGGGATATTACAGGATTATGTGTGTTCATGTGCAAATTCTACTCAGTGAAAGCTAATTACATATATGACATTTGTCTGCCTCTATGATAACGCTGGGTTTTAAATAAGAGATTTATGTGTATTCCTGAGTGTTCATTTATTGTATTTGAGAGAAAGAGACAGAAACACAGTGAAAGAAAAAGAGACAAAGAGAAACCAATCTTCCACTCACTGTTTTGGGCTCTAAATGCCAGCAAGCAGCCAGGTTGGAAGCAGCCTGAATCTGGAGTCAGGTTCTCAGTCTGGGCTTCCCATGGACTCAGACACGTGAGCCTTCACCTTTCAAGACATGTATAAGCAAGCACGCGGGTACGGGAAGGATTTGTTTCTAGTGGTGTTTTCACCCTTAGGTCCATTTCACCCCCTCCTTCATGTATGTACACTGAAAGGACTTTTTGGTCTTGGGTATAAAAACTAGTTTTCTTGAAGCTGCTTAAATTCTGACAGTAGCTGATTCAAAATGTTACAATCACATAGTGGCTCTTCTCAGGCTACTATTTTGTTTAACTTGCTTTGATAGTCACATGGATTAATCAAATTTGAATTTATTACCACTGTATGATTCTATATGATTTAAATCCCAATTTTCAAGATTTTTCTAAATTAATATTCAATAAAATAGAATTATACGAATTGTATTAATTTTTAGAAAACAATGCTATTCAGACATTGTTACTGTATCTGCAAAATTTCGGAAAAATATGGCTTTACAAAGATGGTATTTCTTGGTGGCTGAAAAGCACCTATCACTGAAAATCAATGGAGTGATGAGAAAAGAAATCTCAAAGTAGTCACCTGTGGGCCACAAAACATTTTGTTTATTTCTCATTCTAAAACTGTATTGGGTAACTTAGAGTGTCATGACTTAAATTACAATTTTGTATTCTAATAGTATTTTTGAACTACCTGCCAGAAGTAAAAAGTGTTTTCTTTGAAATTCATCTTTGAGCTTAAGCAACAGAGAGAACAAATTTGGAATCCGTGTACAAGGATGGCATGTGTCAGGAGAGATGATAAAAGTGTGAGTGTGCACAAACATCCATGCATTTGTGTATAAAGATATCATAGATTGGTCAAGAATGATAAATCAAAATTTTTATGACAGACTGAATAGGGAAGGACCATGACATCTTTATGTTGGTAAGAACAGAATGTGAATTAACACTAAATTATGCCAAATGAGAAGTCCAGATTTATTCCAAATTTATGGTTCCTGACTGGTCTACTGTTGTTTTCTGGTAATGAGTCTGGATCTTTGAACAAAATTTACCTTAATATGAACCAAATTAATTTTTGACTGGCTACCTTGTCAGTTTACCTTGCATGTTCCCTGAACAGAAATAGGAGGACAATACTCTGTTGGGCAAGTGACAAAGCTTATTTCCAGGGTCGCAGTTCTTATACACTTAGTAAAACAATAGTTCAGACACAGAATTAGATCGTGTCTGCGAGCAGAGGGTTCAAGGAAGCTAACAGGGCAACTTGGTCAAATCGTTATTGAAACAGGGAATAGATAAGGAGTACTGTCTGCCCTTGACTAATTGCCCAGGAAGAGCTGAGATGTTCACCTACCATCGAGGAGAGCAGGAACGCACACCCAAGGACTCACTGGGGGCAAGAGTGCACTGTGGGTGAGAGGCCCTCCGCCTCCTCTTTCCCGGAGCCTCTTCTCGGCGGGATCCCACAGGCCTCTGCTGTCCCAGCTATCCTGTACGGTGGATTCCAACATACCCAGGTATTTCCTATTATCCCACAACAGCCATTCCCAGTAATTTCCCATTGTATAGGAGTATATTTTCAATCTTCATATTCAAATAACGATAAAAAAGATTTATTTTTCCTAGGCAGGAATAAACCTACAAGTGTCTGGCATTCATATCGTCACACTCTTCGTCTAAAACATCAGAGGAATGTGACTTTACACAGATATTACTTCAAGTATGTATTTTTAGCCAGTGTGAATGCTAACATCTTGACTAGCGTTGCTGAGCAAGAAGCATTACATTAGCATAGATCTACTAGACATTATATTGGACTGCAAATACATTCCAGTACAGCCTGTTCTGTGAAATAGGAACTAACAAAGCATAGTGCTGGCAACATAGAGAAAAATAATAAAATCACTGGAAAGATCACTGATGTGATCTATATTAACCTGTTGATGTTTTGTGATTTAGAGTGCTGTAAAAATCATGATTTATCCAGCTATACACAGTATGATTTTATTTAAAATTTTTTAATTAAGTAATTAAAAATAAAAAGAATCTGTTTCTCTTTCTTCCTCTTTCTCTTGATATGCTCTATCAACTAAATACTGGTAAAGCATAAGAGTATCTTTGGAAAACTCTGAAAGTTGTATAAGTGCTATATTTTTATTGTTCCCTTATAATTAGTTATTAATGGAAGCAATTTGTGATATTTTAATATTATTTCTATAAAGTACAGATTTACTGTTGCTGATCAATTCTCCTCAAATTGGAGCTGTTCTGTATAACCCCCAAGCTAGATCCACTTGACTGATGCACAGAAAAGTCAATCTTTGACGATGGGGTGATAGAAGAAAATAGATATCTGCTTATTTTAATTTATTTTTAATTTTTATTGGAAGGCAGATATACAGAGAAGAGGAGAGACAGAGATGAAGATCTTCTGTCCAATGGTTCACTCCCTAAGCAGCCACAATGGCTGAAACTGAGCCAATACAAAGCCAGGAGCCTGGAGCTTCTTCCAGGTCTCCCACATGGGTGCAGGGTCCCAAAGCTTTGGGCCGTCCTCGACTGCTTTCCCAGGCTACAAGGAGGAAGCTGGATGGGAAGCGGGACTGCTGGGATTAGAACTGGTGCCCATATGAGATCCCGGTGCATTCAAAGCTAGGACTTTAGCTGCTAGGCCATGGTGCTGGGCCCTAAACTAAGATCACTGTAATGAAAAGTATATCAGTTATTTACTAGGATTCCATCTCATTGAAATTTTAAATGTTATTTGTAAACATATTCATTACTAATTATATTTATGATACCTTAATATTGTCTGTGACATTGAACCATTGTGCCTATACACAATTTTCTAATTAATAGTGTAAAGATTTTGAGCTTTTCAAATGGATAGACATTTTCTCAAATTAAGATAATGTACTGTTAGAATATAAGATTCATGGAAAAACAATGAAGGGAAGTAGAGCATGTAGGTTGTTTGTTTCCCCTGAATGCCTCAAATGTAGACATGAAAAAGAATACTCTCTATTTTAAAATGGCTGAATTAAAAACATTTCATTACTTAGATTTTGTAAGGCTGGCTTCTTCTAACCTCTGTGGCAAAGCTTTTATTTAGAAGCAACAACTTTGCTGCAATTTCATTAAGAGGTTAATCAATATATTAGCAATAAAGTAAACACAAAACACATTTAAGAATGTATCCATTACTTCTTGGTCAGAGTGTGGTGTTTAAAGCCTGGTAAACATGACCAAACAGAAAGTGAACAGTCCTAAGTACCTTGTATTTCTTTATCCTTTTAGATGCCACGTACTTCCCTGGGTTATTTAACCTTACTGAATCCTGCATTCCAATATCATGTTCACCACCAAGTTAAGGCTACTGGTTCTCAAGTCCTCACGATGGTATTGCATAAAAGATAATAATTGAAATCATGTTATCATCTGGATTCTGAGTTGTTTTAAGAGGGCATTCTGTGTCACCTATTTTATTTTACAGTCTTCTATGTAATTAGGTAACAATTGAAATCTAGCAGGAATCCTAATGACATGAATGTTCCTATCTGACTTCTTAACCTAGCTAATGGAGCACAGGAACAAATGTCAACCAGGTTAGCTTAAGATACCAACCTCTTACTGTTGCAAATAATTATTTTCTAAGTATCAAAAGAAAACATTATTTTAATGTATATGCATCTTTATTTGAAAAAAAATTAAAAGTTAATGATAAGATAGATACATGAAGATAGTTCAGATCAGTTGCATTTTAAATTTGTGTGTAATTTAATATTTCTGATAATTGTATATAATTACACAGAAGAGCAAGAGCAAGGAATGGAATGGAATGGAATCACTCTTTAAAGAATCAAATTTCCAGAGAGCCAGAGAATATACGAACATACTTAAATAACATATAGAAAGTAACATTTTTGCTGTATGTGTGTGTAATATATAAAAGTAAACATTTTACACATATATACATGTAGGTACATGCATATGTAACAAACACATGTAACGTGTTATATAATATATGTACACACATTGTGATGTGTATGTGCAATATATTATATGTATATATAATATATATATAACGACTCCTTATATAACCCACCTCACACTGGAAAAAAAACTTTTTAGACTGTTATAGATTGGAGTAGACCCTCAGGTTCCACCATGTATCTTTAATGATCTAATTAGAATACCCTATAGCTGTTTCCAGAGTAATTTAAAACTCATCCTATGAATCTTCACAAGCTGGAGAAATAGGAAAAGCATATCTGGACAGAAAAAAAGGTTGGCTAGATCAGCAGGCAATGAATTTTTAAAAGGTTTGCTTAAAACAACAGAGTATGTCGATTGGCAATATTTGTCTACGTATGAGCTTTCAAATGCTGCTTTGCTAAGCCCAGACAGCTGGGTGATTTATACAATATTTGGTTTTTACTTTTTGGCATCCCATTTTGATTTAGTGCCATTTGCATTTTTATACACAGCAACAATCCTACAGAAGACACTGCTTTGCAGATAAATTTTTAAGTTGATGAAAATAAAGGACTTAGATTTTTCATTTGTTATAAAAGTGTTGTCTTAAAGCATCACTATCACTGTTTAGAGAAGGTCCAGAGGAAACAATAAATAACATAGCAGTTACATTTTAAAATTGTGAATTTAGGTAAACTACCTTTCTATGTATTTGTGATGTTTTGGACATTAAACAAGAATTCATGAAACTACTTCCATATAAAGCACTGATATATAATTCAGAATATTTATAATTTGTTACAATTTGTTATGGTACCCTACTGTAAATACTCTGACATTGAATTCCAACTGGTAACATCAGCATCCAACTTAGGAAGATTTCATGTCACAGAGAAAATTGCACCATATGTGGAGTACTTAATGTAGGAGAAAAGACAGGATTAATGTCAAACTTTTGTTTTTTGTGTCCTGTAAATTCTCTGTCAAATTATCTTTAATTTTTACAGTAAGAATATAATATATAAATTATTATGCTCATTTGACAGAAGAGAGCAGCAAAGTTCAGTGACCTTAGCTTGCCACAGGAGCTCTGCCCTTTGGTGAGAAGAACTGGATACGAACCAGGGTCTATCTTATACCCGATTGCCTCAGGATAAGGTCACTGAGAGAAAACCGTATCAAAACTGAACCTTGTGAGCAGTCTTGATGGTATTAAAACAGAAAGTTGCATGGTGATCTGATATCAGTTTGTGAGAGGAATGAGGAGAAAAATATATTTTTAGAAGGAATGATGTTTTTAAGATTTCATTTTTGTTTAGTTTTCCATACTAAATTTTGCAGGTCTAAGTGTTTGTTCATCCTTCTCTATCCCCTACCCACCACCCCCATTTCCATCTTCTGCCAAAAGTATAGTCCCTTAGTATAAGTAATAATTTTACCTTGCTGATATTTAAATGTATCATAAATGGTAAGAAAGCCTGGTATCATAATGTAGAAGCATATTCATTAGTTTTATTATGTGTCCTACTTTAGAAAGTAGAGGCACATTTGACATATCACATTTGCTTCATGGTGTGCTAGTCTCCATTTTGTTACAACAGCAAAGTTTCATTCATTTTTATAACTGGGTGGATTCCAGAGAGTAGATGTACCTCAGTTTCCTTGTCCATTCCTCTGTTGATAAGCATCTGGGTTGCCTCTATGTCTTTACTTTGTAAATAGCATTGCTATAAATATAGGGCTCCGGGACACTTTCTGAAGCACATATTTCATTTTCTTTGGATACATTTTCAGGAGTAGAATGGCTGGGTCTTATGGTAGATCTATTCTCAGCACACCCCATTCTGATATCCATAGGGGTTGCACCTGCTTACACTGCCACCAATGGTGGATTAGAGTGTGCTTTTTCCATATCCTCATCAGTCATTTTTGCTTATTGATTTCTATATGTAGGCTGTTCTCACTGGAGCATTGGTGTAACTTTATTGTGGTTTTTATTTGCATATTTAGACTTCTCTAATAGCCCGGGAACCTGAGCGTTTTTATTTCTATGATGGGGACTAATATCCTGGACTTAGAAAAGCTCCAGAAACTCAACAGCAGCAAAAAACAAACAAACAAAGGAGCCGAGGATGGCTCAAAGCCCTGGGACCCTGCACCCACATGGGAGACTTGAAAGAAGCTCCTTGCTCCTGGCTTCAGCCGGCCTCAGCTCTGGCAGTTGCAGCCACTTGGGGAGCCCTAACTCACAGACTATTTACTTATCTGACAGGTGATGAAATAGCTTTCCCTAGAGAGCAAATACACCTTTGTTAGAGTAACATTAAATAGTCATAAATACATGTTCTCTAGCACCATGATTTAGCATCACATAGAAGAAGTAGACCTGAGGCTTCCAAGTGTCAAATGAAGGCAAAGAATCTGATAAGGGTTCATAACAAAGCAAAAGAAGATAGCCTTAGAAAAGTAGATTTTATAGTTGAAAGTTTCAAACCCAAGTGAGAAATTCAGACTGTTGATTGCCCAAGCTCTGTATGGTTGAGATTAAAGTGTGTAAATATTATTAAGAAATTAAATTTTAGAAACTACAATTTATGCGTGAAACAATAACATTCATGGATAGAAAAATGAAATGTTCTTAGTGACTACTAATAGACTCCAGTAAAGATAGACTGTGATCCTGGTTATTGGGAAATGTACAGAGATAAACAACGAATTAATAGTAAAACTAGCTCTGTGCTGAGCAGATATGAAGGTGACACCATGTTTCTGTATAATTTTCTTATCTTCATTGGTCTAGGGGTGATAATGGATTCAGTGAGACTAAATAATACCAATGCCAGTCTTTGTGGTAAAGACCACTAGTTTATGTTTATTCTTTTCTTCTGTTTCCCCCTCCCTTTTTCCATATAACAAAGATCATAAAGAACTATTAAAGACATGCTTGGCAAATGGCTTTCCGCTTCCTGAGTCTTTATCCCAAAAATCAGCCCCAGAGAAAGGCAGCCAGGGTCTTGTGGATAGATTCCTAAAGCTTTTGCTTACTTTAATTTATTGATGTTCTCATTTTTTAGAAACAGAATATTAAAGTGTGTTTAAAAATAAAAAATGATTTAGAGGATGTCTTATGGAAGTTGGGTCAAGATGACAGTCTGGGTTAGATGCAATCCTGATTATTTTTAGAATAAAATTTTAACAATGCAAGCAATTAAAAAAGGAGAGTATTGGTGATCAATATGTTATGGCAGATTCATGGACGATAGATTCATGACTGTCAAGCATAGGCGGAAAAACACACAAAGGTGAGAAATGATGCAAAGGCAACTGCCGATTCAGTTAACAATCCAAGCTCAGGGTACACAAAAAGATTAGGATGTCATAAGCCTAGGAGAACTGGGACAATTAGTAGGCAACACTGTGAAACCTTAGACCAATGTGGTCCGACTTGCTCCTTCATTAGCAGTGTCCTGCAGCAGCAGTTTTCATTCCAGGCAGAACCCAGGACTGCTCTGAAGAAGTAATAGGGTCAGCTGGAAAGGCTTGTTACTCTGAAGGATGGGGCATGAGATAAATGACTCATTAAAAATGCTTAGGGTCTCCAACATAGGAATGGACAGAAAATGAAAATACAAGGGAGAAGTAAATGAAAATATCCCAATGTTTTATTAAAGTGTTCAAAATTTGCAAGTTGAGGAAGAGATATGCCAGCTTTCTTATTTCTGTATCCATATATACTAATGAATTTTGACCATTCAGCATTGGAGTACAAGAAGTTTTCCTTCTCAGCGTAAGAATACGGGGAAGAACTAAATGCCCACTGAGGGAACTGATACAGTTACCTATATGGATCATTAAAACGCTAAACTAAACCACACTCCTGATTTTTTTTAATTACATGCCTGGAAAAGGAAGACCATGGTAAATTAAAAAACTGATATAAAAACATTTGGAAACCAAAAGCAATACTGATTCAAGGCAATACACTTTAATGATTAAATCATATCAATTTGTTCCTTGTACAAGATAGAACTAAGCAATATATTATTTTCAATAAACAAAATATTGCATAAGATTAATTACTGATTAAAGAAAAAACAAAAAAAAAATTACGCAGTAGAATCCCACATGAAAACTGTTAACAGGATATTTTCATAGTATCTTAACTTTCCAAAAAGCAGTAAAGCAGTATCTCTGTAGATCAAAAACTAATTTCAGAAAAATAAAATGAGCTTCTCAGAATGTGAAAGAAGTTAAAAAGAAAAAGAAATAAAAACACGGAGAATTTGCATAATAAAATAAAGTAATTCATTTTTACTTTTAGAATATTATAGATGAGAGACATTGAGTTTCCTTTTAAGATATTCATGAACTCATAGTAAAATAAATATATATGAAGATATTCTTAAACCCTTTAGTAGAGAAATCTTTTGAAACATATTATTTGTCAGAATACAATTAACAATAAAAACAAAAACAGTGAACGTAATTTCCTGTTATTTCAGCAATTATAACCTTTTTAGGAAAGAATTGAAATGAAGCGGTACATGCTAAAACCAGTGACAGAAAGTAGTGTTTTGGGACAGTAGCTTAAACTATCCTTTGTGATTACGGCATCTCATACCAGAGCGCCACTTTGAATTTTAGATGATCTCTGTCCAAGCCAGCTTCCTGCTCATGCGCCTGGAAAGACAGTGAGAGATGGTCCAAGCGGTTGGGACCTTGCAGTTCATGAAGGAATCCAGGAGGGAGTGTGTGGTTCTTGGTTCAGCCTAGCTCAGATATGACGCTAAGACCGCTTGGGGACTGAAAGGGCAGATGGAATATGTGTCTCGGCTTCTCTGTGCCTCCGTCTTTACCTTTGCGTGTATCTTCATCTCTCTGTCACCTTTTCAAATACACAGACTATATTGATGCAAAGCATATAACTGCGAAGCAATTTGATATGAATGAATTAAAACAAGTTGAGCTAGTTAAAAAAGAACAATATAACACCAAAGTAAATGCAAGGAAAATCTAAGTAAGAAAGAAATCCAAGGTAGAATTCCATGAATCAGCACAACCAATAATAAAGCAACTGCAACTTATAGATTTTTAGCAATGAAAACATAATGAAGTGTTTTGGAAAGCTCATAAAACATATTTGGCAATTTTGGGAAACCCAGTTTTAGACATAGAAGAAACGCAAAAATATAAACATGTTAAGCCAGTATGTGTCAAAAATCCAGTAGGCAACACTGAAATCAAAAGTTCTAAGAATTTTGCATGAATTATCCATTGTTTAAAAAGTGGAAAAATATGAAAAGTTATTTTAAAGAATAGAAATATGGAAGGAGAGATATCCTTGAGTAAAAGAAATTAGAACTTCTGTGAAGGAAAATGAGATACTACTCAGTGCTACCTACCAGGAAAAAAATCCATAGTGAAAGCTTTATTAAATAGTTTTGGCAGTTTGTAGTTACTTGCATTGCAACATATCATATTATTCATTTCTTGTGCAGGGAAGCATTTACTGTTGTCAATAATTATGGATGTATAGATGATTTTGTATGCTTTATTAAGAACCACACTTCAATGAAAGTGATTTTAGTGTTGTTAGTATTACTGGGCTCTAATTTCACTGGCTTCATTTTTTTTAAAAAATTCTATATACACAAAGAAAATTCTGATTATGTGAATACAAAAGCTTTCCCAACAATTCTTTATGAATGCTACCACCAGTAATTCATTAAAATATATTGAAGTGTGTGAAATAGCCATTTCACTGTAGTCATGTTGTTTTCTATCTTGATCTCTCCTTGTCTTCACCCATGATGAGGCATCATCACTTTTGAAGATTGAATTTAAAAGAAATTGACTGAAACAATGGACCTCAGGAGCACTAGGCACTGTTATGGTTCAACACTTACAATCTCCATTCAGCTGCATTGCTGAATTAACCTACTTTTCCTGTGTATTGAATTCTTTTACAATTCCAGCTTTTTCCCCCATAGAAACTCAGATGTTAAAAACCTCAAAAATAATACATGAACAACTTTTGGAATAGTTGATCTGATTTTTCTCTTTTCAGCTACTTGACATAGAAATAAAAGTGTAAAGTAGTTTTCAATTTGTGTCATTGTTTTTCAGTAGACAGTGACATAAATTAATTTTGAAATTTTAATTGTTTTATAAACAATTTTGATTGCTGTTGTACTACTGTTTTCTTTATCAAAGATGTGACTGAAAGGAAATACCCATAGAACCTGATGCACAGCAATCTTTAAAATTATAACCTAACACACCTCAGAGTCCTGATGCTAAGAAAATATCTATACAGTCTACTAGCAAGAATGGAGGATCTTTTGTTCTGTCAAGGGCCATTTATATATTTATAATGTTCAACAGCTTAGCCTTCTATGGATTTACTGACTTCCAAATCCTGCATGTGGTTGCCTTGACAGAGCAGACCAAATGCTTTTTCAGAACTTATATGATCTAACTGTCAAATGTTCCCTACTCCTGCATTACAAATTATTTAATGAATAACCATGGCAACAAACTCAATGTCATGTTTTATATTTTGATATTAATTAAATAATAATTATATCAAATAATTAAATAATTATAGCAAGTTATTTCCAATAACTTCATTAATCTATGGATACAGGGAATATATTTATAAAGTTGTATCTTATAAAAATCTTATGAAATAATTTCATTTTAAAACTCAAGTCATCAAACTTACATACAGTAGAGATTTATATGATAAAATCAACACCCTATCAGTGTGTTTTCTTTTAAGGAAATAAAAAGTGGCTTATTATCGGTTCACAGCCTTTTGGCTGAGATCAAGTGTAAAAAGTGGTTTATGAAGCAGTATAATCACTGTTACAAAAAAAAAGTAGCAAATAAATTTTAAGCACATTCTACATCTACAGGAAGTTCAAAATGCTCTGTGCACATGTACACATTCTCGAATACTTGAGAACACATGCTTGTGAATCTTTGGAACGATATGTATATAGTTACTTAACTGTAGAGAAAGACATAATAAACAGAAAGATTGGGGGAGCATTTATTCATGTGCCACAGACAGTTGAATGAACCGCAATCCTATATTGCATCACTCTCATGTTGCCCTTTGAAGAAGCATTACCAGCCATGGATATCTGCTCCCACTCCTGAGTGTACTGGAATCCTGTGATTTATGTTCATGCGAAAGCAGATGGTCCTGTAAGGGCTTAGACACGGAGACCCTAGGTGTGCACAGTGTACTAATACGTTAGCGTGCTAGATGAGAATTTCAGTTCACTTTTTATTTTTAAGAATGTTTAGCAGCAATTTTTGTTATTATAAAGAATACATGTTTTTAGTTAATAGTTACATGTATTAGTGGACTATAACATCATTGTTTGATGTTCTATATATTGTTGTCTTAGGAACACTGATCAAAATTTTCCCATTTTCTGATCACTTCCAAGTCAAATTATACATTCTCAAACTGATGTTAGCTACAAGTCACAAACAATAGGAATTATAACATTTAGACATTTTATAATACTTTTTTAAATCACAGAAAATAAGAACAGATGATGAGTTTATTTTGATGCAAAAATATTTCAAAATTTATTTAATCAAGAGATCTTTAAAAGGTTCATAGAAATTGCAGATTATGAAAAACTATGCATGAATTTTAACAACGTTTGAACAATAACAAATTTATCTTTTTCATTTTTATGTTTATTTGAAAGGCAGACTTTCACAGAGAGAGAGCATAACAAAGTGAGAGCTTGTCCATCTGCTGGCTCACTACCCAAACTACCACAATGGCCAGAGCTGAGCTAATCCAAACCTGGGAGCCAGAGCTTCCTTCTTGCTCCCCACATGTGTTCAAGGTTCCAAACCTTTGGACATTCCTACACTTCCCACTCAGACCATAAGCAGAGAACTGGGCATTAACTGGCACCCACATGCCAGTGCTTACAGGCTGGTCCCAGCAAATTTATCTTTTAATTCAATTTTTAGGCCCACTCTATAGCCCCATGATATTTTTAAGCATTACTAATACATAAGCAATTATGTGTTGTTTATTTTCTTATTAAGGGTTTTTGATTTCCACAAAATGTGATCTTAGCTTATTTTCATAATTTTTACTATTGAAATCTTATTCTTTTCTAATCATCAGTAGTATCTCATGATTCTTTTTATTAAAAAAAACAACCCAGGAACAATAAAATCTTTCATTATTAGATAATAATGTCTTCCTTATTTTACTTCCTTTACTTTGTCATTTTAAATAATTTCTGTCCTTTTGAAGTGAGACTTGAAATGTAGTACTGTTAATGCCATATTATTCATGGGCAAAAATAGAAGAACTTTTCTTTGGTGTTACTTTCATATTATTTCCATCAGTATCATAGTTGAAATTTATTGGATAATAATTTTGAAATAAACTTATATGAGTAAAATTATATTCACAAATTCTTATAACTAAGTTATTGCATTATAGTCAGGAAGAAATCAAAAGGAGTGACTTTTCAAGAGGGATTTGAATATTTTGTGGGGATACGGTCTGATTTTTAGCTTTTATTCATATCAATATCATAGTTTTTTAGAAGTACATCCATTAGAACAATTAAAACTTTGTTATTATAAACTTTGGAAACTTTCCTAGCAGTTTTAATATCTTTTGTGGGCTTTCTTTGTTACATATTTAATTTTCCACAAATTCTTGCTAAAACAAAGCTTAGTAAACAATATCAAGGCAAAGAAACATTAAATAATTTTAATAACTTTTTGGAGTAAATATCATATTCATGCAGACAGAAGTGTTTTCCAAAGTAGACCAAAGTCTAATTATCTCTTCCCTATTGTCAAATTAATCCCAAACTTTATAATGAAGAACAATTAAGTAATACAATAAAACACAATTATAACAATATATTAGCAATTATAATAAAATATTTCAGTGACAAATTATTCTGAGGCATTTTATGATTAGTAATATGAGAATATTTTTCAAGACATACTTATTCCAGCCCTTTTTCTTCCCAAATGCTAGCATTTGCAAATACTAAAAGCTAAAATCAATCTTTGAGTGTTTAGTCTAGCATTTAATATGGTACTTGTAATGCTGGCATATCATATTTCAATGCCAAAGTTCTACTCCTATCTCCTCGTCTGATGGAGGTGTGTGCTGGCTTAAGCTTTGGTTCCTGCCACCCACATGGGAGACCTTGAAAGATGTCCTGCTTCTGCTTGGTCTTGCCCTGCCTGTCATGAACATTCAGGAACTAAACAGTGAATATGAGTCATTTCTGTGTCTCTGTCTCTGTCTCTGTCTCTCTCTCTTTCTCTTTGTCTCCCTCCTTCTTTCCTTCCTTCACTCCGTCCCTTTCTCCCTCCCTCATGTAAATAATATAAAAAATTATAAAACTCTTGAAGTATTTTAAAATATATACAAAAAGGAAACAATTGCACATTGTTGCATGATGATTATGATTCTTGCCTCAGAACAGACAACCTGTATTGTTGATTAGATTGACTGATACAGAATTCTTTAAATTCACATAAAAATGCAGAAGGCTGCATATAAGTAATTTTTGCAAGAAGGCTGGAGCATCACACATCCTGATTTCGAACTCTATAGCAAACCAATGCTAGTCAGAACATGATTTTACTAATTTAAAAGAGTCACATAGAATATAGAATAGTTCTCTGTGGCCTTGGACTAGACCAGGTTCTACCCTCTTTTCACTTGTAGTTCATGCAAATGGCTGTCCTATGTGCTGGGATTGAAATATTCCGGACGGGCAAAATTTGTTTCTGTACCTCCTAAACAAGACAACATCTTGAGTTAAAGAGGAAATTATGACAGCTAAATGCTTCTTCAAGCCTCTCTTGAAGTGACATTTGCTTGAAATCTTCTTTGAGTATCTTTCTCAAAACCTGAGGTTATAACAGATTAAGCTGCTTTTCAAGGTCCCTAGGGTAATAGTACAAGCTGAGGCACGATCAACCCTCCTAACATCAACTACTTTCTTGAAGGTAGGGAGGTTAGCTAGTAAGGTTCCATGACTTCTATCTATTGTTGCCTTTTTGTAAATAACAAATCAGTTTCACAGAATTTGTTCTGTTTGAATGTTTTCTCTAAGTAAATTCATGTGAACAACTGGTACCTTGTAAACCTAAGTGAAATGTCAGAGCACAGTGGCTAGATAGATAGATATGGAGATACTCTGATTTCTGGTAGTTGTTAGAACTATTTTTGTTACTTTTCATGCTATGAGAGCTATCACATGGGATTATTAAGCAGTGAATCTGCCTCCCAAGAGAAGATAGAAATAAACACATACCCCAAGACAGCCAATTAATCATTAATGAGAATGCAAAATTCAGAAAGAATAGTGTATTCAGTGAACTGTATTGAGATAGAGAAATGTTTATTTTTCATGTTTATTTATTTTAACTGAAAAGAGTACACATATAAAAGGAAAAAGAGAGAGAAAGACATCTTCCATTATCTAGTTCCCTTCTCAAATGACCCCAGTGGCTAGTACTGAGCTGAGCTTAAACTGAGCTGGGAGCTTCCTCTGGGTCTCCCACATGGGTGCAGGGTTCCAAGGCCTTTGGCCATCCCAGACCATTAGCAGGGAGCTGAATTTGAATTACAGTAGCCAAGACACAGATTGGCACACGCATAGGATACGTGCACCACAGCTGGAGGATTAGCCTGTGAGCTTTGAGACATATAGTTTTCTTATGTAAGGTGACAGTAAATATTGGCTAAGTTATAACCTGGTTTATCTCACTTTGGTGTCTTGATACTATATGACCTAGCTAGTGATTTCAATTAAATCCAAAGATACAGTTGGTAGTAAAAATACAGGTAATATGCTTTATGGTACTCCAGTGTGCTTTGCAGATAATATACTTATGAGTCCAATAGACATAACTGGAGTTCATGCTATACTCAAGAATTAGGTTATCATTTATACATTATGCTTTGTATGTTATGGTTATGTCTATGTTCATGTGTCTATGTGTGCCATGTGTGATGAGATGGTGATCAAAGATGATTTTGATGTTAAATCCATTAGTAAATCCTTGTAAATATAAAACCAAACTTCATCTTTGCTTTAACTACATAATTAAAGCTGATACTTCTTAACAATTCACAAAATATTCCAGATGTTATTTCTTCATTTTCAGGAAATTGATCTGTAGTTGCCTACTTGTAGCACAATTACTAGGGAAAATAGCTTCAATAATCTGTGTTCTCTGATGACTTAATACGTGACACAGCTGTTACTTGATGTTAGCTGATGCAATGGGATTGAGATTTATAAGAAAGCATAACTGTCTTCATGATCCATGATTTATGAGAATGCAGCTTAATTTGAAATCTACTACCTTTTTAAGTCTCAGAATTCTGTGCTTTCAGTAAAGGGAAAGATCTGAAGAAAGTATTTCTCTCTAAAATAAATATAGTTAGATGAGATAGTTAGATCATCTCCCCTAAGATGTCATTTGCGTTTCATGTTTAATTGCAGAGTCTTAAGAGTCACCTAGTCTTTTAAACACCTAGTCTTTTAAACACAATTTGTGTTGAATACAAAGTTCAAATTATTTGGGAATGGGTAGTTGATCTAGCAGTTAAATTAGCTGGAATACTTGTATCTCATATAAGACTTTTAGGTTTCAGATCTAATCCAGGCTCCAGATTCCAGCATCTTACTATGCAGACCCTGATAAGCACAGTAATACAACAAGTAATTGGGTTCGTGCCACTCCCAAGGGAGGCTCAATAGTGTTCCTGAGTTTGGTACTCAACCATCAGGGTCACAGGTGAATAGGGGAATCAGTGAACGTGAATCGGTGAATAGGGCCTCTCACTTCCTCTCAATTAAACATTAAAAATGTTTTAAAATAAGATATAATTATCATTTATTTCAAGTTAAAATTTATATATGCAAAATGTCACAATGCTTTTCTTATCTCCACATATCTGTGAGAGAATCTGAGTACCATCAGCATGCATCCCATTGCCTTCCATTTACTCAACATTTGTTGACAGGATTCATTGCTTTTCTAGAAAATAAGATTACTCTAGTGCAAATTATGCATACTCAGTTGCAGTTTTCCTCTGTGTGAGGTTCTTTAAGTGCACGTTATTCATTGTTTCTGAAATGTTTCATTTGTAAATCTATTTTGAAAGCCTGAAATGGAACATTATGCTTCTGCAGAGCCCTCTCATATAGATTTTGTTTTCATTCTTGGAGGAATTGTATTTTAAATATTATATCTGCTTTCTGTTGTATTATCTTCCACACCCTTCTTTAGAACTTAATACATCACCATCACTCCTGTGAAACAGCTGTGAACTTCACTGAATAAGGTTACAGGATTAAATTCTGTAAAAGGGCTTTACTGTGGTAGAATTAGTCAGGGCTGCATTTTTATATTTATCACAGAAAAGTGCTTTTTATAAAAACTTTCCCAGGCTTGACTTTTTCTTTTTTGACTTCAATGTTTTGGTGGAATTATAACATAAACTTTCAACAATGACATCATGTAATATTTATCTACACTTAGCTTCCAATTTGAAAGACATGTTTATTTAAATAAGATGCATGCACTGTGTTTACATATTTAAGAGATTACTTTGCTCAATTTGATAAATATTTATGAACTGCAGCGGTAGATAATACGTGACATAGAGGTAATTCAAGATGAACTGGACACTCTGCCCTGCATAAGCTCATTTACAGGAAGACTTAGAAATTGTTCATGTATATTCATTATATATTATACAATCCAAATAATTGGATTCCCTAGAAAAATAAGTCATTAGTTTTGCCTGGCAATGTGGGAAAAGAAGTACATAGAACAGAATTCATTCAAGAGTGGTAAAATTTGTGGTAGACCTATAGGATAAGTTAGATTTTGTTTGACAGAGAAAAAAGCTAAAGAAAATTTATAAGTATACGGGAAGGAGAGGGAATCTTGGAAATTGACAAATCATAGCATTATAGCTAATTAAATAGGGTTTTTTTCTTGTCTAATTTGAAGCATGAAATTTTATCATGAATGAAACATATGGAAATTTATTTTTATTTACAATGCACCATAACTAAGCTTTGTATTAAATATGGTAGATTTGTAGAACCACTTACATATATCTGAACAGTAGCGACATCAACTTTTTTTCATTATGTTTTATGAGGACAGGTATCAGGAAGCATTAGCACATAAGAATGGGAAGAAAAGGAAAGAAGTTGATCAGAACAGCTGCTAGGTATGGACATTTAGGCACAACACATCAGCCAATCCTTGCAAATGGCAGCAATCACAGCATCAGGTTTCAAGTCCCTCTTCTGCTTCTGCTTTCTGCTAAATGTATATCCTGGGAGTCAGCAGGTGATGGTGCAGGTACTTCTGTTCCTGAAACCCACGTGGGATAGCCACATGGGGGTTTTAGTACCTGGTTTCACGGTGGCCATACCCTGCCTATTACAGGTCTTGCGGGATCAAATGGAGCTAATGGAAAGTTTCTAAATACAAATGGTGTTTTCTTTGTCTCACTCTGGTGTGAATGTGTCTGGCTTCAGTCTACCTAAGCCCTGCCATTGCAGCTTGGGAATAGATCAGCAGAAGAAAGATCTCTCTGTTTCTCCTACTCTTTCTCTATAATTCTGACTTTAAAATAAATCAATATTTTTAAAAGAAGCTAAGATACTTTGATGCATTTTAATGAAGGAAAAAGAAATTATTGATATTTCAATGAGAAGTGTATTGCTACAATAAGTTTAGTGGTCAGGGTAAGGCAAAATTCAGATTGTGTGAAAATGAGAATCAATGGAGTAAGTACATAGGAGACAAATTGGAGAAGGCAAGGAAGAGCTACACTTGCCATATTTGTTACTGAACACTTAAAATATGAGAAAACTGCTTACTTCCCTGATTCAAGAAGAGCTAGTGCTACGTAAGACTGGGGATTTAAGTCTGACATCTGGGCAAATGAAGAGATGACATTACGAGACTTCTGAAAACTCATTTTAAACTGTTAGGCACATACACCTGATAAGAGTAATCACTAAAATATAACAAATAATAACACATGTTCTCATCCTTCTGATCAGCCGTGTGAAGAATTCTTCACACAGTCATTTGTTATTTTGAAATTGAGAAAAAGAGACAAGGCATAATGACTGTTACTTTAAGAAATGTGTTCACCTAAGGGATGAGTCAGACTTAATATTGTGTTGCTAATAGGCTGAGGACAAAGAATGCTTTGATTCTTATTTTGGATGTACTTTGTCTCTGTAGGAAGATAAATCAATTGAACTGATCATGATTTAAAGTACTACTTCTCTCAGTTCAGGGAGTAAACACTATAAAACACAAAACTTTAGATAATTGGAATTTGTTCTGATAGATGGGAATGGCATAGGCTGGCAGATCACAATAGGGAAATCTGCAGGATTATTGCATGAAACCTTCCTCTTAGTAAATGGAATGAATAACCTGCCCTGCTTTTTTTTTTATTCCAAATCAAATGGCACTTAATTACCCAATAGCCCATTTCTACAATGACTTTCCACTGAGATATAAGTAATTCTAAAAGAGGACTTGTTTTTTACTTCGATATTTTCTTTGAAAAATACAATAGTCCAGCATTCTATTGTCAAGATATATTTAGCAGTTTTATTGGGAGTACTTCTTTTATTAGGAAGTAAAAAGGCATACCACATTATATCCTCACACCTTGATATGATATTCTCTATTATACTGTTACTCCAGAAGCATATATGTACATGCATGCTTACCTATGTATCTACTGATTTTGTAATTTGGCTGAAGGTTGGCTTATATTTGAGAGAATGTATGATATGTGTGCTTTTTTGCTGTTGTCCATACCTATAGTGTCAGGATACACTTAAATAGCAGAAAGATGGACTTGTGACTCTTCTTGAAGGACTATACATGCTAGTCTAATAATATAGGGAAATTCAGTGGAGAGGAGGGTAGTTTAAAATCCCAAAACCTATGGAACTGTATCATAAAATACAATTTAAAAAAATAAATTAAAAAAATCACTAATACAATGACATCAAGGTAAACAAAGAGCCCCTATAACCCATTCAACAACTACAACTGGCCTGGACTGGGTCAGGCTGGAAATTAGGATTCAGAAACTGAATCCAGATCTCCCAAGTTAAGTGCAGGAACTTTAGTCATCACCTCCTGCCATCCAGGTTCTGAGTTAGTGGAAGGTAGAATCAGAAACAGAACCAGAATTTGAACCTGAGCACTCTAACATGGGATGTGAGCATCTGAGGAAGCATCTTAATTGCTAAGACAAAAGCCCACCACTAGGAGTATTGATTGTTACCAAAAGCATCAGCTTAAAGTAATTGTTCTGGCCTCTTTATTATAAATCGTCATCTTTCTCAGATTTTAAATGTTATGCTTTTCCTATTTTGTGACTAGGAATGGGAGATTTGAGAGAAAAGGCATTTTGTTCTCCATTTTATCCTTCAACTTTTTTTTTTCTGTCTTATTTCTGATACATATTCTTTTGCTTTTGTATTTGTTTTTTTTTTAATTTTATTTGCTTTGCATTTAAGTATCTAGCATTGCTTCTAAATTTAATCAGCTTATTTTTGTGTACTATGTTTTGTAATTACTTTCTTAATAATTTCTCTTGGAAAATTTAAGGCCATGTAATGAAGAATATTTAATATATTACATGTATTGTTAGTATGCTATATATTCATTATAAAGGGCTTATTGTCTAGTTATTGGTACTTATTTAAGCTTAATGAAGCGATTGTATACTTTCAGTGCATGTAAAATGATATACACTATAACATATAAGGGCTACATTTGCTGTGAAGTTATTCTGATACATTACAGAAAAATCTGTGATTTCTCCTATCCTCTTAATGTTCTATGTTATAACTTGAAGTTACAAAGTCAATCTAATTTTGAAAACTCATTCAGGCTTTTTTGAGAAACAGGATTTTAGATTTTCTCACTTTTGAGGGGCATCAGAACTTCAGTGATTTAAACTGATATCATATCCAGGACAAATTATGAGCATGCACGGCATACAGGCAGACCAACTTTAGCACCACAGGCTTTTATTTTAAAATTAAGTCTGACTCCTGACTGAATTTGAAAACTATCCAGATTTTTTTTTCCGAAACAAGGTACTTGTCATCTGTCTTGGCCAGCAAATGAGGCAACAGAAACTGTCAGAAAATCATATGCTTTGAGAGGCTGGTAGGTGAAATAAAAATAAAGCAGAACTGTACATATTTTTAGGAGTTCTAACCTGGATCTTTTGGAGAGATAGTGTATAGCTGATTTAACCTGACAGCCTCTTGAGCCAATTGCCTGATTTTCAGTCATAGCAATATTAAATACATTTTCATTGCAGCAGAGTTCTTAAGTACTTAAAATAACAAGACAACAATGAAAATATTATGAGATGTCATGAGTGTCAAGTAAACCTTCCATGATTAATGGATTAGCATTTGGATCCTGATAAAAATGGCGCAACTGAAAGGTTACCATGAAGGAGAACCTCAAGTACATAGAGTTGTAACTATTGATAAATACATTTACAAGATCATTAGACTCAGTATAATACAGTGCTAAGGAAAACATGCTAAATCAGTCTACTAGGTTCTCACAGTTAATGGGGTGAGGCTCTGACACAAACTGTGTAAAGGGTCACCAAATCATCACCCAAAACTTTACTTTACTTTTCTTTACTTTTCTTTTCTTTTCTTTTTTCTTTTCTTTTCTTTCCTCTTCTTTTCTTTTTATTAATTATTGAAGAGGGTGGTTAGACTTATGAAGAGAGAGAGACAGAGAAAGATCTTTCATCTACTGGCTCACTTCCCCAATTGCTACAATGGCAGGAGCAGAGTCAATCTCAAGCTAGGAGCTTTTTCCAGGTCTTGCACACAGCTGCAGGGTGCCAAAGCTTTTGACCATCCTCCACTGCTCTCCAAACAAATAAGCAGGGAGCTGAAAAGGAAGTGGCGCATCTGGGATGTGAAGCAGCAACATATGGGATCCTGGTGCTTTCAAGATGAGGGTTTAGTCATTGAGCCATTGTACCAGGACTGACCTAAAACTTTCTAAGGGTAAAGAGAATATCACAAGCCTTAAGTGCATCCAACCTCTCAGTGATATTCATTCATGCAAGAGCAGTTCACCCTACAGTGCCATCTAATGCAGCAAAGATTCTGATTTACAGAAAACTTTGTGAGACATAAAGGATAATGATAGGTAGATTTCTGAAGCTGCATCAACTTATGGAAAACTTCTTGCATCAGCAAATGAAAGAGGTCAATAATGTGAAGAGACTCAGTGTAAGATTTATTAGGAGGTTTTATTACTTTATGATTTATGAATCACCACAGTGGCAATGATGTAGTACAACAAACACAAGTCTGATACTATAAAGATTATTAAAGCATCCAGCAGAGCCATTTTTAGTTTCAGCTATAAGCAAGAAACATCTCTGAGAACTCTGTTCTTTACAAATCAGTGCAGAAATGCTTTCAACAGCAGTCCGCACTGATGGTTTTCCTTCTCATGGGCTTATTTAGAGAGAGGACTGTCATTGGTCCCATTTTTCTGCTGTGAATGACAGTGGTAACGAGTGGGGAAAACTTTCCCAGGTATGGCTCAGGAATCAGTCTTTCAAAGTTGTTTTGAGCCCTCATTGTGGATATAAAATGCCTGCCTTGATATCTCCCTTCTTACAGTAGCTGGCAGTACTAAAAGAAAAGTAGCTTCATTTCTTAGGAGTTCCCTTTCTTACTTTGCGATTTTCAACTGGGGACTCATTACAATTTACCTTACCCCTATTTTAATATAAAGAGTTGTTGCAATATATACACTGAACATGAAATATTCAAAAATCAAAAAAATAAATATTTTGGCCTAAAATTGAGATATTGTCTCTGTAATAATTCAGAAACATTGTATTATACAAGGTGAATGATGGTGTCCCTTACAGTAGGGAACCTCATTAATATTTTATTCAATGTATTCATTTACTAAAGAAAATCCAATACTATTTCAGATTTGCTGAGGAGTATTATACCTTAAAATAACAGTAATTACAATTATAATAAGTGGTTAGAGAAAAAAATAAATTACCTTTGAATTAGTGTCAAAAGAGCAGTGAATATTACTGAAGAAAACTTATTTCATGAGATTATTGTAGGAAATAGTATTAATAAAATGTATTCCCTTTTTGGCTCTGAGAAATTCAGTTTTGCCTTAAGAGATAACTTTGTTCGGGAAAATGAATAAAAGGATTTAAATAAAGCACTGCATTGTCCAAAACAGTAACTTTTAGAATTGCCAATTTCAGTGACACTTTCCAAATAAGTCACTGAGAATAATATTTTACAGTTAATAGAATGCTACCTTCCTTCTCTTTTTATTCATGTTATCTCTCTTCTGCCTTTCTTTTACCAAACCTGGTGACACTCCTGTCCATTACCCATGTGCTGTTGCCTTGGGCTGTGACAAATTAACCATGCATAAGCTTAGCACACATTCAATTATATTTTCACATTTATGCTACCCAAGATTCTGATTTGTGAACTGTCAGATCCATCCTCTTTCTCGTCAGAATAACTTTTGACTTTATTACACACAGCCCGACCATCTGTCAGACTGACAACCTTAATGCATGCTGTTATTTTCAGCCATCTCCATTGTTAAAATTGAACACAATTCTCTGTTGTTTTCTACCTGAATCAGACCTTATTTTTCTGCATCAGAAACAGAAACCTTCAACTATACAGCCACTACTGTTCTACTACACTGTTTATTATGCTGAAACATTTGCATCCCATTTGACAAAACTTTAGCTTTTCCCTAAATCTATAATTTATTTTATTTTGCAACAGACATCACTCTGAAAAATGTTAGCACTTGGATAAAATGACTTCATTTACTTCACATTGGACTCCAGGAAATCATCTTCACCAAAAACAGTTTTATTCTAAATACCATCTGACTTTTCCTAAGGAACCCTGTAAATACAAAAATACAATGAAAAAGCACAAAAATTCAAACAGAAAATAGTCAGAAGCCAAAATCTTCACTCAGTAACTGGACCAGGCAAACATATTCTAATAAAAACCATCTTGGATATGTATGTTTTTAGTTAAATAATATCCAAATTAAGTTTTTTTAGGTTAACATGAAGTTTTGTATTGTAAATAGGAAATCTTTCAACTCTTTGTTGTTGTTTGTTTGTTTTCAGAAATGTGTCAGGCAGAATAGAATGAATAAATATGAAAATATCCAAGCTCCGTCCTTTGCATATAAGTTTACTGAATAATGGAGATTTGTTTCTTCCTAATCAAAAAGTGCCTCTCATATTCCAGTCAGTGTGTGAATGTTAGATGAAAGAGGGGATGAATGTTCTCAGGGATTAAGTTTTGCAACCTGTTGTGAAACTTGGCATTCATTCCACATAGGACAGTTTTCCTTATTTCGTTCCTTTTCTTTTTTTTTTTAATTGGAAAGTCAGATAAACAGAGAGGGGAAGAGACAGAGAGGAAGATACTCTGTCTGATGATTCACTCCCCAAGTGACCAAAATGGCCAGAGCTGAGCTGATCCAAAGCCCAGAGCCAGGAGATTCTTCTGGGTCTCCCACGTAAGCGTAGGGTCCCAAAGCTTTGGGTCGTCCTGGACTGCTTTCCCAGGCCACAAGCAGGGGATTAGAACCAATACCCATATGGGATCCCGGCGCATGCAAAGCCAGGACTTCTGCAAAGTCAGGACTTCAGAGGCTACTGCACTGGGCCAGGACTGTTTTCTTAATGTATAGTTGAGATGTGGGCTCTCACTTCCATTTTCTCATCAAGTTAGTGACCCTGACCACGCTGAACCAAATCCTTGCCTTTCTTACTCTTCTGTAGCAGTATAATTTTATATAGTTTAGCTTCCCTACTTATTTTCTAGCTACCATAGTTCACTGTGAGCTCCATGAGGGCAGATGTCTCTATTGTAGCTCCTGTTTTGGTTGTCTAAGTCAACAATGTAGTACTTTGTAGACATTTAATAATTAGTTGTAGAATGAATCAAAAACATAATTCACATTCACTATATTTTATTAGTATATAGAATGATAAGTGATAACTGATTATAAACATTTTGAAGGAGTCTTCTCTATATTTTCTTCTCAAGGTTGTAAAATTAATCTTCATGCTTAAGTCTTATATTCTAATTGAATTTTATAGATAGTGAAAGACATGGGGATAGTGTCCTTATTCTATATGTGGATATTCAGTTCACCTGGTGTTTTAATGAAAGACTGCTTCTTCCAAAACCTGTTCTTGGCAGCTTTAGCAAAGCTCAGTTGCTATATTTGAGAGGTTCACCCCTATCTTTACACTATTCAACTGATCTCTGTTTTTTTTGCTCAAGATCCCTTGAGCTATTCAGAATTTTTTCACATTCAGTATGATATTTACTATTTGCTTGTTAGATACGGTCTTTACTATGTTGAGTTTTGTTCTTTCTATCTCTGATTAAGTCAGAGGTGTTATGATGAAATGCTACATTTTTATCAAGTGTATTTTTTACATCTATTTAGGTGACTGTATATAATTTTTGTTCTTCATTCTATTCATACGGTATATCATTTTTATTGATTTATATATGTTGTGCCACAATTACCTCCCTAGGATGTATTCTATTTAACCACCATAATTAAGAGTCTTAATGTGTTATTTGATTTGGTTTGCTAATGTTTTTATTGAAGGCCTTAGCATTCACCACGGATATTGACCTATAAATTTTCCTTTTGGTTTCATTCTTGTTTGATTTTAGTATTAAGGTAATACTAACCTCATAAGATATTTTTTTAAAAATTGTCTTCTGTGTCTTGAACTAATTTAAGAAAAATTAGTGTTAATTGCTCCTTATACATTTAAAATTCAGCAATAATGCCATCTGTTCGTGATCTTCTCTTTAAAGTTGCCGTTGTTGCTATTATTATTATTGTTAATTCAATATCATCAGTTTTATTGATATATGTCAGTATTCTATTTCCTCTTGATTCAGTCTTTGTAAAATATACCTGTACAGTAATTTGCCCATTTCGTCAAGTTTATTTATTTTTTGGTATGTGGTACTGTAATTTAACAATGCTATGTATTCTGGTGATGCTACTGGTACTGCCTTTTGTGTTCATGGATTCTGTATATTCAAATCCTGTCCCTTTTATATAGTTACTCTAGTTAAGAGTTTAACAATGTTATCTTTTACAACAACCAGCTTTTGGGTTCACTGATTCATTTTATTCTCTGTATCAGTTTTTATTCTCTGTATTGTATTATTTGTTTCCCTTTATGAAATTTCAATTTGTTTTATTCCTGTTTGTCCATGTGTTTGATGTACAATGCCAAGTATTTTGAGTTTTTTTTTATGTCAGCACTGATATTTCTAAACTTTGACCTTACTATTGCTTTGCTGTTATCACATAAGCTTTGATATATAATATTTCCATTTTCATTTACTTTCACAAAGATTTTGATTTCTTCATCTTTTCCATTTCCATATATATTCAAGAGTAAGTTTTTCTACTTGCCATGTTTTCATGAAGGTTCCAAAGGTTTTCTTGTTATTGATCCAGTTTTATTGCATTGTGGTCAGAAAAAGAAACTTGATACGATTTCTAGTGTATTTAATGTAAGACTTGTGTTTTGGCCTTTTACTTGACCTGACTTGGAGAATATGCTAGATGCTCTCAAGAAGAATGCACTTTCTGTAGCTCTTGATGGAGTGTTATGGCTGTCAGTTAGGTCCAGTTGACAAAGGTAGAATTTAACTTTGGTGTTTATTTGGTGTTTTTCTATCTGAAAATTGGTTTTAAAATTCCTTATAATTATTTTATTCTAGCTTATTCATCTCTTTAGATCTATTAATATTTGTTTTACACATTTGCATGCTTCCAGATATTACATATTGATTCCAGATATTACATTATATTAACTCATCTATGTTTAAGAGTTCTATTTCCTCTTGTTGAACAGAATTTTTCATTATATCATGTGTCTCCTGAATTTAGGTTGCCTATGTGATAAAATCTAATATATTTGATAGAAGTATGATTGTTCCTGCATTCTTTCAGGTTTCATTTGCATGTGTGGATTATTGTATTGTTGTCTATGTCTATCCTTATAAGATGTAGTGAGTTTCCTATATCAACATATAGAATATATAGATACAAACACACGCACATTCCACAGTGTGTATGTGAGTCTTATTTGTTTCAGATTTATTTATTTGAAAGGTAGAATAGCAGAAAGAGAAAAGACCCAGAAAAAATAATATTCCATTTGGTATTTATCCCCAAATGATTTAATAGCTGGGATACCATCTGCAACAAGAACTCCACACTGCTCTCCCACATGATGGGAAGGACCCCAAAATTTGAATCATCCTCTGCTGCCTTTCCAGATGCATTATGAGGAAGATGACTTGGAACCAAATAATCTGGGACACAAACCAGCACTCAGATATGAAATGACATTACTGCAAGTGTTGATTTAATCCCAATGTGATGCAACACTCATAATGAGTCTTGTTTTTTACAACCCGTGTTTCACTCTATGTCTTTTGTTAGAGTAAGGGCTTCCTGCTACATTTTGATAATTGCTTTGTATTTTATTATTATAGCTCTTTTGTTCTCCCTTTCTTTAGTCTTCATTTGTGGGTTGATTAATTTATAGATTCTGGATTATAAACTTGTATCAGTTAGATAGTTTTCAAATATTTCCTTCCGTTCCGTCAGTTGTCTCTTCCCTTTACTGAGAGTTCCCTTTGCTGTGCAAAAACTTCTTAGCTTGCTTTAGTTCCATTTGCCTATATTCATTTGAATTGCCTGTGCCTTTGGAATGTTTTCCAAGACAACCATTTTTATGCTTATGTCCTGCAGTGTTTCTCAATGTTTTGTTCTGTAAATTTGACGCCATCATGTCATGGTTATAGGTCCTTGACCATTTTGTCAGTTGATTTTTGTGTAAGATACAAATCTTATTTCATCCTTCTATAGGTATTCAATTATCAGGTTTGTCCCCGAATGTGGTCTATCCCAAAGAAAATGCAGTGCACTGAATGTGCATTCTATATTTGTGGGATATACTCTGGTTTCTCTTCAGATCATATAAATCTTTCACATGTTGCTATATTTGTGCATACCATGTTCTGAAGATATCAAGTAGGGGTACATAGAATGGTGCAGTTTTGTCATTTCCTGATTGGTATTTGTCTGGTTAATCTGGCAAGTGTTGAAAGTGGGTATTAAAGACCCTTGTTATTATTATACTGTGCTTTATCTCCCCCTTAGATTCATTAATATTTGTGTAAACAGGTACTCTGACATTAGTATACATATCTAGTATAGTCCCATTAAATTCATACCCTAATCATTATGTAATACTCCTCTTTGTCTCTTTCGATAGTTTTTGCATTAAGATCTACTTTGTCTGTTATTAGGATGGTTATAATGCCCTTTTTAACATTCCAGTAGCATAGAATATCTTTCCATCGCTTCACTTTCAATCATTTTTATTGGTGAGATTTGCTTCTTGCCAACAACTCATAGATGGTTCCTGTTTTTGTAATCCGTTCTGCCAGTCTATGTCTTTTAATTGGAGAAGTTAGGCCATTTACATTCAAGGATGCAATTGATATATAATGACCTGGCCCATAGATATGTCCATTGTTAGCTTGAATTTCCTTTGTACTTCATAAGATTCTCTGCCTTCGCATTCTTTTATAATCATAACTGTTTATTTCTGTGTGTAGCACATCTTTAAGCATTATTGTATATCTGAAATATTGGTGACAAATTTTTCAATTTCTGCTTGTTTTGGAATGTCTTCATTGTGCCTTACTTTTTTATCTATTTATTTTATTTTTCATGGTACAGTTTTAAAGGTACAGGAATTCACCTCATCACCACTGCCAAATGAGTTTGGAGAGTATGGTATCCCTGCATATCATATATATATATATATATATATATATATATTTTCTTTTGGGAATTAGAATTTGTCTCTATTCTCTGAGTCATTAAGGTTTCTGACACAAAATCAGCTGCCAGTCTAATTCAAAATCCTCTACCATTTTGGTGATACGCGTTTGTGCTTCTGTCTTTCACTATGGAAAGTTTGACACATCGTCCAATGTGCTTCCTGTTCTTAGATATTCCTTTATTTGTCTAAATTAGAGAATCATTGTACCATTTTTTTTCAATGAAAATGTCTTCTAATCTGGGTCTGTCCACACTTTCAGGAATTCCCAAGATACTTAAGTTAGGTTTTTTTATATTGTCCCATACATCTCTAATACTGTTACCAGTTTTTCTCTCTTTTGTTTTTTTTTTGGCCTGAGATATTTAAAAATATTTTTCTTCTAGTTCTGAAATTCTTTTGCCTCCCAAGTCTGTTTTTTTTATTTGTTATTTGGCATATTGAATTCTTCATTTCTAATATTTTAAATTGATTCCTTTTTAATATCTCAATTTAAAAGGAATATTTTTCATCTGGATTTTCTTGGCTCATCCATTTTATTCTCACTGTTGTTAAGTAATCTTATGTTCATTCCTTTGAATTCGTTATCAGGCATTTTGTCAATCTCTTCACTTTTGCATTCTGATAGTGAATTGCTGCAGTGTTTCTTTTGGAATGTCTTATCTTCCTCAGGTGTCTTGTGTTTCTAGGTTGTTGAGGAAACTTCTTGTTTGTTTGTATTTCGTGCCCTGATGGCTCTTTCCTTTCGGATATATCTCTGTGGTTTGGTGGAGTATCTGGTCCTCCAGAGGATATTCTGAGGAGCATGCTAGGTGTGTCCAGGGAGCTGCAGTCAGCGTGGGGGTATGATGCAGGAGTCTAGGGTGGCACCTATGTTGGGCATGGAACTCTCCTCTCTGCCAGCCAATGAGAGAGAATAATCTTATTCACTGGTGTGATCACTGTCCCCTATCTGATTGTGGTACAGTGGTGACTCTCAGCTAGCAGCTGGCTGTGCCACATTCAAGCTGCTGAAGTTAAGTGTGGTTACAGCCTGTTGAAACCTTTTGAATCTCCTGCACTGGTATATTTTCAAATTGCCCGCAAGTTCTCTCATTCTGTCACCATTTGTTTTACTCTTCCACTTTTGTCCTTTTTAGTATTTTACATTTCACTTATTGTAATTTTAAGGTGAGTGATTTTTATTTGATTTAAACTATTTGTCTATTAAATCTCTAAATAAGATTATATTATTGCCTCTTGTGTTCTACTGAATTTTGTTGCATTTTCTTTAAAGAGATATTTTCATATCTGTATCTGGGTGTTTGAAAACTTTAATTCAAAGATGGTTGATTTCTAGACTAGCATCTTGCATTGCTCTTTATATTAGATCATTCTTTTCCTGAGAGTCTTGACATTTTTTTGTGTATGATGTTATCTGTACTCTGAATAATTACTCATAGTTATTCAGCATTATTTGTCATGATCCTTCTACACATTATATGGTTTTATCTTAGCCTATAGCCTCTGCTATATTAGCACAAGATAATAACCCCTGTTCAGGTTTGTCCCCATGTCTGCTATTGTCATTTTATGACCGACTCAGTCCTGCAACATTCTCCCACTTCAGATTGTCCCAAATATGCAGTGATGTGATGTGGAGCAGTAACTGGAAAGTGCTTAAAAAAGTGCACTCTGCCCCAAGTCTCGAGACATTGTATTGTACATAGTCAGTGGAACTGTACTGCGATTACTGTTCTTTCATTGATTATTGCTATAGTTTACAACATCATTTTGTCATGCTGGACAGTGTGAGTGAGCTGCCACTCTTAGCCAGCAATAGATCACGAGGATAAACAAGTGAAACTTCAGAGTACTCTCACATTAAGCTGTGCTGCTCAGTAGATTGGATATAGTGAATGCAGTTTTAAATATTTTAATTTATGTACATCGGACAAATTTCTCATATCCGCATACAGAATTAGGAACTAAGTGATATTTTTGTCTTTACCCTGCTTACCAGCCACATTCCCCACACAACTACCTCTGTCCTTATTTTTTTTTCTAGTGTTTAGAATAACATACTTTAATTTCAGTTAGCTATCACACATTTAACACTCCTTCCGGTGTAGATATCAACACATAGCAAGTAGAAAATTATAGTAACTAAAAAGAACAACAAAAAAACTTACTCCCTCAGGAGTATAAACAAAGGATTTAAATTGTAATATATAAATTATAATGTATACATGTAATTATAATGTATAAATTATAATTATAGCATGCATTATTTTCTGTTTGTTGGACAGTCAGATATACAGAGAGGAGGGGAGACAGAGAGGAAAATCTTCCCTCCAATAATTCACTCCCCAACCTGCTGCAATGACTGGAGCTGATCCAACCCAAAGCCAGAAACCAGGAGTTTCTTCTGGGTCTCCCACGTGGGTGCAAGGTTCCAAAGCTTTGAGCCGTCCTTGACTGCTTTTCCATCCAGAAGGGAGCTGGATGGGAAGGGGGGCTGCCAGGATTAGAACAGGCACCCATGTGGAATCCTGGTACATGGAAGGGGAGGACTTTAGTTGCTAGGCTACCGTATTGGGTCCTGTTTTTTTTATTTAAGTCTTCAACTGCTTAGTGAAATTGATAATATTTTCTATCATGTTATCTGATCTATTTCATAGAGTAAAATCTGCTATATACATGTATGTGTCATATATGTATGGCACATTGTTAAGACATTCTAAATTGCAAATTTCACAGAATGTGGAGTTAAAGGTGAAGAATCAACAACTTCAAGACACATGTAAAAAATAATTGATAAGATCAGCAGTGTATTTTTACATAGTAAATAACTAATAAGCATAAATTAACATTAAACATACCCTTTAGAGTATAAAACATGCAGACTGCTTCTAGAAGTGGGTGCCAAGTTTTAACTCACAAGTTATTGGGAACTAGTGGAAGAAGGCTTTTTTGATAGAAAGTTGTACTTGCAGATGAGTGTGTGTGGTTCATAATAACATAACGTGCAGCTATCTCTCAGTACTTTGGGGTACAAATGTATTGATTGTTGAGTACTTCAATATGACTCAATTCTACAAAGCATTTGTATTTGTTCACCCTAGGTTTCATAGGAGGGTATTAGTGCATCAGCAAACATGAAGTTCATGTTATGTTAATATTGTATCCTATATTTAAATAAACATGTGTTTCAAAACAAAAATCACAGCTGGACTGAGTTACATAAATTCAGAGGATGGCTCATAGCCGTGCCATTTTGTAACATCATTTGGGATCTTTTTTACACACACACACACACACACACACACACACACACACACACACACACTTTCGCTGTCTCCACCTGTGCATGAATTAAAGGATAGGAGAGATAAATATAAAGAGTAATTTAAGGTGATCTGTTGCAAGGATTGAAGTTTAATACATGGCATATTCCTTTCTTAACTTCTTTGGTTAAATCTAAAGCAACGTATGTCCATACACCACATGGTGGGATTTTGAGAATAGCCTCACAGTGTAGATCCATAAACCTAAACTCAAAACTCCATATTCCTAAACTCAAAACTCTCTGAAGTAAACAGGAAGAGCTGTCTATTCATTGAAGTACAGTACTTTTTGTTTACCTACGCATTAACAATACAAAAGTAGAGGCATGGGGGAAGATGAGGCAAATATTTTCAAGTGCTTAGTAATTTAAGTACTTTATGTTCAATATCATTTAGTTTCTCAGAAACTGAATACTGGGACAAAGAATGTCATTAACCTTTTATTTCATTACCTAATTTGTTAAAGATGTATTTATTTAATTTGAAAAAGTTAGAGAGAAAAGGAAAAAGTAAGAGAGAGAAAATGATCTTCCCTCTTGTGGTTCCCTCCCCAAATGGCTGGCATGGCCAGAGCTGGGCCAGTCTGACGTGTGGATTCAGGAGCTCCATAATCTGCTGCTTTTCCTGGTACTTTGACATGTAACTGGAATGGGAGTGGAGCTGCTGGGACTGTAGTAACCAGCATCCATAGGTGTTGCCTGTGGTAGAGGATTAGTGTGCTACACAAACACACCAGGATCTGAACTTTAAAATATCTCAGGAGACTCAAGAATCTTTCTCAAAGAGCCTATAAACCACTGGCAGAGTAAGTCCTTCTACACAGTTAAGTCCATTACATATTTCCTTCATTTTTAACCCATGACTCAGTACAAATAGAAAGCATTAAGTCTGAATACTTCCATATGTTTGCAATTGAAATTCAATAACTTTGCAAGGAATTTCATTGTATCCTCAAACTGTACTAATTCTTTTTATCCTCATTTTTATCAATACAAATCGCTGAAACTTTAATGCTGTATTTGCATCCTGCCTTATCATTGGATGGAATTGTTTACTAGTCCCTACACTTTGTAAAAGCATTTACTTAATATTGCTAAGTGGCGCCATCTGTTTGGTCATGCCTACATTTCAGACAAATTCATCTCAAAGCTTTACTCCTAAAATAAGTTTAACTTGTTCTAAAAAAAACTAGGGTCTCCTAGATCCACATTTGGAATTTTTTTCTTCTAAATGCCAATATAATATTTGCACTAAGAATCCAATCAAGCCTCTGGAAATGTACCATTTAGTCCTTGAGAGGCAAAGAAATTAGAGAACTTGTGATTATCAGTGTTATGAAACTTTGCCAAAATGTGACAGTTCCCTTCCAGGAATGTAGTGAAATAAATACAGGAAAATCAGTATTAACACCCAAAGAATTTCACAAAAAAAATGCTGGTTAATGCATGCATGTAGGCAAAGCTCATTGATCTCAAAGACGCACTGAGGTTGCTCAGGATTCTTAACTTTGTCAACCTAGACGACCTCATTTCCTACCATGAACAAGTCTTGCTCTGCAAGAAACATCTGGAAAAGACTTATAGCAGTTTTTTCATAAATTGTCTGTGCCCCTGAGGATGCCAACTGAGAAATGTAATAGTGGTTGCCATCAGTAATCTATATTAGTTAAATTAATTAATGTTAAGACTTGGAATCTCTCCCTTTTAAAAACATTAGGGAACAATAATTTTTATTCAATATCTGCCCCCAAAGTAGAGTCAATTAAAGATCAATTTGGGATACACTTGAGGGTTTTCACCTGACAGTTTTATAAAAGGGGGTTCGAACACAATCACATTCTGAGAAGAGACTACATGGAACCACTGTTCCAATCCAGACCAGGCAACACTAAACTTGAAGATGGAGGAAGTTCAAAGTGAGCCTTTTTCCTGCTACAGTTTTTAAAAGCATATTTTGAAACCCATAGGGGAATGCTGCTTAATGTTTCAGTGTGTTTGAAGAAATATTTACTGCTTTGATTTTATATTTATTACCCACGATACTGGCATTTTAGGAAATAAAGTTACTTTACGAAGTCACATAAGGTACACCCATTTAAAGAATGTATTTCCCTTGGCTGTTTTGCACTTCAAAAGATGAAAAGGGGCATGTGGGTTCTTGAACATGGTTTGGCTAGATTTATGAATTTTTGAGTATGTCAGTAGTGTTGCGGATGCTTTCAGAACACCTTGTTCTAACAATTGTTTTGATGTGTGGCTTTATGAATTTGATCCTTTGAAACAAAGTGTGCTACACTCCATTTTTTTTTGCCTTGGAGAATTTGCCTCTTGTTACCTGGCTGTGTTCTGATTCACCTTCGAGCATTTCAGTTTCCATTCCAGGGCATCGGTTCTGAAAGGCCTGAATCTTTCTAAACCTTGACATTAGATGCAAAACAGTCGGAAAAATTATTTGTTCAGCAAATTACTGCAATGACTTAATCATCACTTGAAATAAATGAGCTATTTGATTGTAGTGTTGTAAAATTTTTAGTATAAGAATATTTGCATAGGTGTTGTTGCTATTTTCTAACAAGAATACGCCAGATTCAGATATTTCCCTCAGCTGCACTACTGATATTAATTATTGAATCTCTTTTTGTTCTACTATTGCCTTAGCTCTAACCTGATACTGTCTGTGCCTATGTAGCATATTAATCGGTTTCTGTATACAAAATTCTTATAACCTCCCCATCCCTGCCAGCCTCCTTCACGTTTACTGTAATCATGATCATCATCATTGAATCATTCCTCAGTGGTACCGGAGCTATCCCCAGCAAGAGGTTAATAATATTTCCAACAACTCCCTTGTGCTCTGTGAGGTGTTCATCTACTTTTTGTCTCTTGTTTGCTATTAATTCTGTGTGTTATAGTTCAGCCAAATTAATGATGTCTTTCCACATTCACATCCCTTTTGCACACACACAGGCTTACATGATAGTTTCAGCAATAGAATGGCATGCTCAGAATAACAATTTTCCATCTAGCTAGTTAATTTGAATTTATCCCTCTAAATTCGTTTTTACTTACTTATTCATTTGTTCATCATAACATTTATTTAGTTGAGCTACCATGATCCAGGCACTCTGCACCAAACTCAGTATACAGATGTGAATAAAACATGATCAATTGGTACTGATGTTGTGACATAACCAATAAAGAATCTGCCTATAATGCCAGCATCCCATACGGGCTCTGGTTTGAGACCTGGTGGCTCTACTTCCATCCAACTCGCTACCAATGCACCTTGGAAATAAATGGAAAATGGCATAAGTGCTTGGGCCATTGCACCCATCTGGGAGATGCAGAAGTTCCATACTCATGACTTTGACCTGACTCAGCCTTAATCAATCCAGCCATTTGGGAAATAAATCATTTAATGAAAATCCTTTGCTCTAGCTCTTCTCTCCTTCACTTTTTACCTTTTCCTCCTTCTGCTCCTCCTTCTGCTCCTCCTTCCGCTTCTACTTCTGTTCCAACTTGTCTCTATTTGTAACTTCTTCAAATAAATATATAAATATTTTAACTTTCATTATCTATTTCTTTGAATTGGAGAAGTCCTTAGTACCATTCCTTGCGTTGATTTACCAAATCATAGATATAAAAGGAAATGTTTAATCCCTTTCTTGCCCTAATGTACTTTATTAATCTTGTACTTTTTAAGATGTATTTTTTAAAAGAAAGGCAGATTTACCAAGAGAAAATATTCCATCTTCTGGTTCATTCCTCAAATAGCCACAACAGCCAGAGTTGAGCTGATCTGAAGCTGGGAGCCAAGTGTCTCCTCTAAGTTCCCCATATAGGTAAAAGAACCCAAGAACCTAGACCATCTTCTGTGGCTTTCTCAGGCCACAAACAGGGATCTGAATCAGAAATGGATCAACAAGGAAACAAACCAGTGCCCACATGGGAGAAGAGTTATTTGCAAGTTAAGGATTAGCCTATGGAGCCACTGCATCAGTCCCAGTTCTGTATTATTTTATATAATATACAACATGTGTGTTAAAATCTTTCCCCATTATCTTTTATTCCTTAGCATAAATATTTTGAATTTATCTTATTTCTGCAGAGATATGATGAACAGATAAATGTGCAGATAGTGGTGTTTAAGCTTCGCAGAGATTCCTAGAATCATATCAAATACAGTGGTCTTTAATTAATAATCATAATCACGTAAACTACTTTAGCAAATGCAGTAACTTTTAATTATTTAAAAAGCAGAGCAACGTACACACACACACACAGAAAGAGAGAGAGAGAGAGAAAGAGAGAAAGAGAGAATTTCCTATCTGCTGATTCACTGCTCAAAACAGTGAAAACTGGATCCAGGTAGGGCCCAAACCCAGAAACAGCATCCAGGTCTTGGGTAACAGAAACCTAAATACTTGAGCTGTCCTTTCCTCAGTTCCCAAGAGCATCAGCAGGAAACTGGATAGGAAGTAGATGAGCTGGTATTTGAATTCATACTCTGAAATGGGATGTTGCCATAATAAGCCATAGTTTAACCTGCTTCATCCTAACACTGCTCTGTAAATTGTATTTTGACATGTATGTGAGATATAAATTCATGAGCTGTGATTCTTTTAGTTTGCTTTTACTCTTCCTCACTAAGGAGATATAATGACAAAATGCAATATACAAATGATTATGGACACATAAGTTTTCAGTATAATTCATAAAATACACAGTTTAAAACAAAATGCTGCTTTAGAAAGTTTTGGCTATCTTAATACAAAGAACTATTTTCTATTCTGAAGACAGAAATTCCTAGATTTTCATGTAAGTCAAATACTAGCTTGATCAATATTGAAGTAAACAGTATCTTTTTCATTAGTGGTAACGAAATATGCAATTACAGATTTAATACCATGAAGCAGTAACCTTATTAGAAATTTGTATTTTCTACAGAAATATTGATAACTCTATCTTACAGTAGAACATGTTTTCAGGGAGACACTTTTTCTTCCTCTTTGGACATCAAGCCCACCGAATCTCTGTATAACATTCAAGTTTACTGCAGTGGAAGATACTATCTTGGTTCATGATATCAGAACCAGGCTGTTATTTTTGAGCCATAAAATGAACTGTCTTGACCATAATTTAAGACATTCCCCAAGCCCTTATGTGATAACGTTCATCAGTGTTCTTTAAAAAAAAAATAGACAACATGAACTAAAATGTGATCCGCCCCATCATAACTTGGAAGGAACTATGTGAACAATGGAATTTTTTCATTACTTATAATATCGTTTCACAGAACCATCAATCTCCCCATATTTTGCTGCAAGATAGGTGACAGATCATAGCCTGTTAATATTAAATGTGAAACTCTTAGATCTCGCTGTTCATTTTAATATTAATAAATAATAGCAATTTCTTATTTGAATCTTCAAAGTATCATTATTTATTGAAACTATGTAAAATTGAGTTTTCTCTTGACCTATCAAATTGTTTTATATACTTCAGAAGCATAATAATTTACATTGTCATTGGATGGCTGAGTGAGGCTCTCATCTCTGATGCAGGGAAGATTTCATAAATGAAACACATGTATAATGTAGCAGAGGAATGAGAAATGGCAGTGGAGTATGATTATTTGCAAAAAGGAAATACACACTTAAGAGTTAAGTGTGGCCATGATTGAAAGTGAGTTATATCTAGTAAAGTTCAGTGACATCTTCAGATGTGAAGGAAGCTTGACATGTGGGCCATATAAGACCTGCAAAAATGTGCCTGGTGTGATAGCCTAGTGGCTAAAGTTCTTGCCTTGCCTGTGCCAGGATTCAATATAAGTGCCAGTTCATATGCCAGCTGCTTCACTTCCCAACAAGCTCCCTAACTGTGGTCTGGAAACCACTGGAGGATGGCCCAAAGTCTTGGAACCCTGTACCCACATAGAAGACCCTAAGGAGGCTCCTGGCTCCTGGCTTTGGATTGGCTCAGCTCTGGCTGTTGTGGCTACTTGGGACTTGAAAAAGCAAATGGAAGATCTTTCTCTCTGTCTCCCCTTCTTTCTGTAAGTCTGAGTTTCCAATAAAAAAAATAAATAAATCCTTAAAAAAAAAACACTTTAAAATCATTTGGCCTTTCCCTGCCATGGCAGCCATAGGCAGAATTGGAAATTCAGTAGATCTTCAGCAATCTGGTTTTATAAATATCCAAATTTCTTTTTGCAGAAAAATGGTTTCCCATCCCTTCATGATCTGGAAGAATTAAATATTTATAGAGAACAAAGTTGCTGTGGGATTTAATTGAATAGTATAGAGGATAGCTTGAGGAGTGGAATTCCAAATGCCTTCTTTCTGGTCTTTCTGAGAAGACTTGAAGAGGTACAGTATCATGATAGAGGATGTGTGTCAGCCACCATGATTTCATTATAATTTTAGTATAATGAGTTATCTGCCATAATGAAGATTTGGTCAGCAGTTGTGGTAACAGTCATGGGTGGCAATTTTGTACAAATATCAGCTTCATTTTACCTCAGAGGCAGAACGAAAGCAAGGGTAGTTGGCAATGAAAGCAAAGTTATAGTGAAGGGAGGTAACCTCAACACGTTGCTAGCTGCCTTCTCAACAGTATCACCCCCCCCATCTCCCCAGAGATTTTCATTGCTTAATTTTTTGAGCAGATGTAGAAGTTTCATTTTCTATAGCTTTTTCATGCTGTGTCACAACATCATTCTTGCCTAGCATGAAACAGAATTTCTTTGCTCACTGATCAATATTTTCCATTGAAGACTACCATCCATTAGAAATAACTGGAATCTCTTCATGGCCATTATGTTTACATGCAACAAATTTGAAAATTAGATTGAGTAGGCTTGGGCCAAAATGGATCAAGAATACCATACCAAAGAAAGGAGAACATTTTCTGCTACTTCCTAGGGGATAGAAGGCAAGGGACCTTTCCCTATGCAAATCATGTAGTCACCTGTTCAGAAATCCTCTGGGTATTTTTGTCCATGAACCTACTTATAGCAAATTTTGTTTGCCAGTGTACATACTCCAATCTTTTCTCCAAGTGAATTAGACCATTGATCATGACCACATTTTCCAGGAAAATTAAGGATACTTGTGGTGGCTTTAGTGCCTGCTTAGTGGCTGGAATACAACATCAAGTGCAGCAGGTGTGTTTATTCAAATGATTTAATAGTGAGTGGTAAGATTTTTTCTCTCTGTTTTATCATGGGAAGAGTAAGCTAATAATAGTTACAAGAGGAAGACAGAAGTAGGAAAAGCTTGTCAGTAGATAACTGCAGCAGCTTTAATGTCTCTCTCTTTAGGGAGACGTTTTTGGCAAAATCAAAAGTATAACTTGCCTTTTAGCCTGTTTAAGATAAGCTTGAGGTCCTCAGTTGGCTCACAAGAGGAGGCAGAGGCATCATCCAGGTGTTCCTATGAAGACTCATGAGGTAGAAGTTTATCTTGGCAGTTAGAGATTCTGAGTGATTTACTTAAGCAGAAGTGGTAAGTAGCACTCATTCGGGTCCTTTTCATGCAGACTATAATTGGTCAGAGTGGGTTCACACTTTCCAAGTTTTTAACAAAACTATATCTCCTGAGGAAATAGATTGTGATTTTTTAGAATCTAGCAGGATGGATGAGGTTTTGTTTTTTTTTTTTTTCTGTATTTTGTCAAGAATTCTGCCCCATACTTAACTTGAACATAGCCTTTATATGATTTTGTATATATGAATTAAAGAGTACACTGGAGGTGAAAAAGGACCTCTCTATAACATTTGAAAAGCATTCAGCTGTAAAGTAGGCTTGGCTTTCACTGATATCTACATTGTATGTATCACCAGGAAAGGAAATATTGAGTAGATAAATATTGATTCCCTGGCATTTTTCCAGTTTTAACACTCTGGTCAAGGGTATAATATCAGTATGTTGAGTTGAGGATACTAAAATCTGGGCCTCTGCCACTTAGGGAGGATCCACTGTTATATCCTGTCTTTATTTTTCTAAAAATACATGTACGTATTTGAGAGAGAGAGAGAGACACTGAAACTTTCTACCAACTGGTTCACTCTCCAAATGCCCACTATTGCCTTGGCTGATCATGGCAAAACTAGGAGCCCAGACCTCTGTGTTGCATATGGAGGGCAAGCATGCAAATACTTGGATCATCTTCTGATGCTTTCCCAGGTTCATCTGGAGGGAACTAGATCGGAAAAGCAGCTGAGACTCAAATTTGCACTCTGATATGGGATGCTGCAACTGTAAGCAGATATCTGTCCATACATTCCCTCTTCTTTACATTTTTTTCCTGAAAAAAATGCTATCGTAAGCCATTCCACATCCTAGGATTTGACTTACAGGTCAAATCAGCTAGAGGAGTTCTGTTCTATGATCTCTACACATATGAGTGAGATAGTTTCTTAACAACTTCAGATGGCAGAAGGGTAACTCAATGATGACTTGACGTATTTTGAGAGTCACCTCTGATTAATCTGAAAAACATACCAGCATCTACCAACACACCGTTATGTAAGCCATTGATGTCCTAAAGTCATTTTGCTAGTTTTCTCTACCAAATTATGATAGTAGTAAGTTATTTCAAATGTTAGTATATCCTGCAGGCACTGAGCTTAGCATTTTAGAAAAATAGGAGATTGGTCATAGAAATGAGGCAAATTTGGGAGGTGACTATGCTCCAGGCTGCTCTTTGTTTACTGGCCACAAGCAGGGTGACAGGTTTGTCTAAATTAGCAATCTCCAGTGCTGATTGTATAGAGGCCATGATCAGCAGATTCTTTTTAAAGGCCTTATGTTGTTTTCTGTCCATTCAAGTAGATCAGAATCAGGACACTTTAAGGTCATATCTTCATTAAATTAACCAAAATCCTGGAATTCAGATTCTGCAAAAGCCTATCGTTCTAGAATTGTCCTTAGCTGTGTCTGTCAGCAGAATCCTTACATAAAGTATCTCTTCCTTTTGCTTAAGTGAGAAGATATTATTTTTTTATGGTCACGACCCATTTTTTTTATGTGTGGCTCTGGTATTTTATATCCTCATACATATAGAAAAGTAAGTGCTGCATGTGTATTCATCCAAATACTCCTTAAAGGGATTACACATGAGGATGTCCTCTATATATTATAAACTGGCTCCAGTCTTTAATATGGGTTGGGTTCCTTGGCAAAGGTGTTTCCAAGCAAATAAAAGCAATTCCTAAAGACTTGTCTAAGCCTATATATACCATTGACTCACATTTCAGAGTGGTTTAGTTCATTTAATGGTGAGCCCATATGGGGGCTCTAGGTATAGAGGTGTTTGGAACAAGGCATAATTCAGTTCTGGGACCATGATTCAAACAGTGTCTTCCTGTATCTGGGCAAGCCTAGTGTAGGAATTTAGTTAAATGGGATGAACTGGGATGATAGCATCATTTATGGCCCTAAGATCCTGAACCCGTTTTGCTTTCCCCATTTTGCTGTAAGACTAGCGTATCTAGGTGTTGCGAAGAAGAAAACATGCAATCAGAATTTAAGAATCACAAACATCTGGGTATACTCTGATCTCATACCTGGGAATCTGTTATATTTAGAATTTAAAAAGAGTGATCTACCAAACTGGGTCTTCTAGAGGCATCAGTATTACAAAAAGTGTTTAGATGTCAGTGATTGACTTGAGAGAAGTACCCAGGGAGGATAGCAGATCCGTGCTGCGTAAAGAATGCGAACATTAAAGCATAACCCCCCAGACAGTGGGAGATAAAAATAATCTATCTGGCAAATCAGAAGTGAACTAAATTGTTGGGAGCGGTACTTGCCATCAACTCTCATGATCACAAACAGTTTTTTAACAATAAGAATCTAGGGGCCAGCCCCATGGCTCAATAGGCTAAACCCAACTCATAATTCTCATCCCATATGGATGCCAATCAGAGTCCAGCTGTTCCACTTCTGATCCATCTCTCTGTTTGTGGCCTGAGAAAACAGCAGAGAATGGCCCAAAGCCTTGGGACCCTGGGCCTGCTTGGGAGACTGAGAGTAGGTTCCTGGTTTTGACCGCTGTGACCGTTGGAGGAATAAATCAGCAGCTCGAAGATCTTTGTATCTATCTATCCTTTTTTCTGTAGATAAATAAGTAAGTAAATAAAAATAAACAAGGGTTCTATGTGAGAAAAATTAGAACAGAGTAAGGGCCTGCTATATTCCTGCTTACAACATTCTTACCTAGAAGATTCAAGTCACCCAAGTCTCCGAAAGTCTCACAGCCTTATGCATTGTGAGAAGGCCTGAATTTCTATGCCCCATAAATCTTCAGATAAGAGTGTGACAATACTGAGAAACCTCTTCCGCCTTTGTTGTTGAAGGAAATCTCATTTCTGCTGCCCTCTTTCTTTAAACTGGGGACAGATAGTTGGCAGGATTTCCAGGAGGGATAAAAAAGCAAGCAATGTATGTATCAGTGCATTTTTTTAAATTTCCAAAGCAAAGCTACACATGTAAGAAGGAAGATACTTGTGGGCAAGCTTGAGGGGAAACTACCCCTAATGAGATTCTGAGTTGTTGCTTTGTATGATTAGAGTAATTGGATATTCACCGCAGCTATTACTTTGACAGTGTTTGGAACTGGGTTTTACAATTTTCCATTCTTTTACCTTTTTTCTAGAATTCTTGTAAATGTCATGATATCAGGTGCATGCCTGGAAAGATGTCTTAATTGTGGTTATTTCATTACGGAGTCATGACTGTTGCAACAAGCAGCCATGTTAGATATTTAGGGCTAGTGCTGATGCTGCTTTTGCACGAATAGTGGCTTGGGGTTATCCCAGGCTCAGCACATGGAGAAAGAGGTTTGAGTAAAGTTGTCAGTACTAAGAATTATGTGGACGTTTACTGTTGACTTTGTTTCAGTGACACATAAAAATCATACCCTAAATCTCTACTTTGTGTATACTTTTTCTCCGGACTTTGACATTGCATGATAGTTGTTCAAATGCATTCTTTCTTTATTAAAAAAATCCTAATAACTTCCACTTGTCTTCCTCAGAATTCTTAAGCCACTTCCTACAAATCTTTACTAATTTAAATCAATCTTTCTTTTTTAAATCATTGAATTAAGCATGTTAAGTGAAATAAAATTAAAATGGAGTTGAAATGAAGTTTTCAAATTTTAGTTCAGTAAATACTTAAAATCATAGTAAGATAGTCTGTAAAGCATTGAGCCTCTTACAAAACTCTGATTTTCAAAATAGAAAATGACTTACTCTTATATAAACTGATTCGGTGATTTTTTTAAAAGATTTATTTATTTTTATTGGAACGTCAGATATATGGAGAGAGGTAAAAATCAGAGACAAAGATCTTCCATCCAGTGGTTCACTCCCCAAGTGGCTGAAATTCCCAGAGCTGAGCTGATTCCAAGCAAGGAGCCTGGAGCTTCTTCCAGGTCTCCCATGTGGATGCAGGGCCCCAAGGCTTTGTGCCATCCTCAATTGCTTTTCCAGGCCACAAACAGGGAGCTTGGCAGGGCAGTGGAGCAGCCAACATATGAACCAGAGCCCATATGTGTCCCGGCACATGCAAAGTGAGGACTTTAACCCCACAAGGCTACCACTCTGGGCTCTGACTTGATGATTTCCAACATAAGTACATTAGTGAACACTTAGCCTTGATAAATAATCCCTATTATAGTACCTCATCCTACAAATGCAATTCCATAAATACAAATAATATTATCAGTGGATTATACAGTAGCCAGCTATTAGAACAGATTCAAATGTCCATCAACAATTGATCTGATAGAGAAAATATATAATAATGACATTGCTTTATAGATATATAATAAAGTGTAGAAAAGAAAGAGAAAGAATATATTTAGTTGATGGTAATCCTAAGTCTATACTTTATTCAAACATGGGCAGAGCAGTCAGAAATGCCTCTTTGGAAATCCACATACCATATCAGAGAGCCTGATTTAAGTACTAGTCTACTTCTGACTCCAGTTTATTGATACTGCACATGTTGAGAAACAGTCGGTGATGATGGTGCAATACTTGGGTCCTATCTACCCACATGGTGGAACAAGGTTGAGTTCTGTATTAAGCTTAGCCTAGGCCTGGCTGTTGCACATATTTAGGGGTTATACCAGCAGACAGAAAATCACTTTTTGCCTACTTTTGTCTCCTTATTTTTCAAGAAAAATAAATAAATCAATATAAGTGATAGTAAAAGGAAACACATAAGAAATAAAGCCCATTATGTTTAAAAAGAGGATAGATTGCCAAACCTAGGGCATATTTTGTATGTATAAGAAATGAGAGACAACACACATAGCCTTATTTCACACATCCACAAAAACAATAAATACAACACACAAGGAGGGGGAAGTGGAGGGAGAGCGAGAGAATGTGTGTGTGCAATAGCACAAAGTGCAAAAAGAACAGTTGAAAGATAAACCAAAAACCAATTACGATGGAAATCTGCAAAGGAAACGGTAATAGGGCTGCTGGCTATGAAGAAGGAGTCAGAGGCGTAGTGTCAGATGTAACACTACAGCTTCTATATACACACACACTTTTAATTGTACAAAATATATCCTGAAGACATCAGGAAAAATACAGAGATATTTTAAGGTGTAAGGTTGGGTAAAATCTCAGCAAAAATTATAGTGAACCAAGTTTATAACAAAGCTAATTACAGAAAATATTTTAAGTGAGTTTTAATATAATTTCTCTGTGTCTTTAATAGTATCTGTTTTAAGGATAAGGAGTAATGCATATAAAACAAATATGCTCTGTGCTCTGTTTTGCCCTTCAGAGACTAATAGAGATTTCAAAAGGACATAAGAACAACCTTAAAGAATCCAGTGGTCAAACATGATACAAATATCAAAACCAGACTAAATACAGATGACTGTAAAATAATAGGAAAAAAAACCCTAAATTTTTGTCCATAATAGAAAAGTTGAGAAAGAAGAATGTCACTATTACCATATGCAGTATTAGCTTATCTCCCTTTTAATATTAACAATTACAATACTAAACAATAATTGTAGTGCCATTGAACAATAGCTATTGTGCATATCTTGGTGTTACAAAACACGTTCAGATTAAAAGCAGAATTAGAAAATTTAGTGTGTTCAAGTTTATGCTAAAACCATGACTTTTTCAGAACTCTTAGTAGATAGTACCATAGTTAGGAAAAAAAGCAAACTTTTCCACACTGGAAGTATTATTCGCTGTGACTTGTACATTGAAAGTAGAATTAACAAACATATGAATTTGGCAAAAAAATGATCTGAGATCTTCAGCTTAATCACTAAAATTCAGCATTACAACTCATACGACAATACACAAAGTGGCTGCTGAGTGCATCGCCCAGTTTGTCTGTCAGTCATGACGTCAGGGAAGACAACATGGATCTCAGTACATGGATGCGAACAGAAAGCTTGAGTCATCTAGATATTTTCAACAAAAAGTCCGCTGGCCACTGTGGACAATGTCTCTCTCTGGATGTATTAGTTATCTCACAGAGGCACACAAAGTCTTTTTAGCCATACTGACTTCTTAGAGCCACAAAAAAAGCAGATGAGTAACTTAACAAAATTAGTCCAAGACAGCGTTCAGTACCTGAACTTAACATTACTAAAAATGGAGATTTCATTAATACAAATACATGTATTAACTAAAACAGGTTAAGGTGTTTTCCTTGGGAGTAATAATTTAAGGGGACAGTCACATTGATAGTCATGGATGGAAAATCTGTGTATGATAATAGGTTTTGGCTTGGGTGTCAGTAATATAGAAAACCTTTTGATGTCATAGAAATACAGATATTTCTAATAATAAGAACTGTCAAGAAATGGATTTTGATAATAGATATAAATATTTAAAAATCAGAAGTTACTCTTTTCTGAAGGCTTTGAAGTAGGACAAAGAACTATGATAGATTGTAATCTTAAAAACAGTAGAGACATAATAGGTAAAAAAAAAATTAACAAGGAGATTCCTGTGCAGGAAATAGGGAAGCTAATCATCCAAGAAGTTTCTGTGACTAACAGTATTTTGGTACATTGAAGATATTAGTTAATATAGAGCAGAAATTTGGGATAAAAGCATTGATCCTTTCAAGGCTTTCAATCTACTTCTGCTTCAAAAAAAAGTCACAAACTAACACTCAGAGATGATTGATGAATACGATGAATACAAAAGCCTTTTTTATTATTATTATTATTTCATGATACAGTTCCATAGGCTCTGGGATTTCCCTGCCCCTTCCTGAAGTTCCCTCCCCACCCCCATTGATTTCCCCTCTAGTATTGCAGGGTGATCCTTCAGAAACAGTCGTAAGTCCATCCTAGTTTTACTGAGATGTTTCCAAGCTTGTGAGCATGGACAATGTTGGAGAGTCCAGTAGATTTTACTGGTAATGATACTGTTTGCCCTGGATAAACAGAGAGCTTGATTTTATTAACTGAAATTCTTAAATCACTTCCTCTGACTCAAGAGAAAAAAAATTGACTCATTTTGCCAAATAAAATATCAGTAAATAAAATATCAAAGAAATTGAGACATTTTGTCTTCCAAGCAGCTTTTGGACAATTTCTACATGATATATCTATCCACTGTCCTCTACTCAGGTCAAGTGCCCCACAGCTATTTGTACTGCCTCTCCCCTGCCATACAACAGAGAATAAATTCATGACGCCACTGAGAATGGACTTTGTATATTTATTGCAGTTCATAGATCTCCATGCAATATTTATTAGACATTCCTCTATTACCAGTAAAAAAAAATGTTATGCATTTTGCTTGTTAAACTTCATATGTTTGAAGTATAAGTGCTATTTCATTGTTTTGCTGTCAGTTAAATTTCAGGACTTTTATCTAAGCCTTTAAATTTTGGCATGGTTAAAAATTGGTATTATAGTTATCACTTAATACCTGTACTAATTTCATCAAAATGTTTTTTTTCTAGTATGGTAAAATACAGCACTCTATTTATGTGCTAGTTTTCCCTGAAGTTGATTTTTCCAATACTACATGCATATATGCTTACATGCTGGTAGAGATTCTACACTAGGTGCTTTTTAAACTAGCTTTGAGAGTAATAAGATAAAATCATTACCACTTATTGTTATTAAATTTGCCACAGATTATTACCTTCAGAAGATATTGATTCATTTTTAAAGCCCTGAAGAGTGAGCTTTATCATGAATAGCATGAATAAGTAGAAGATTAACTCATTTTAATTAACATCAAAAGTATTTCCTTGTCCTAGGCAAAGGATTAGACAGTGACTTTTAAAACTTCTGTGGCTGCTGGCAGCAGTACATCAAAGTTTGAAGTCATCTTGAAATCCTGGCACTGGGATATTTTATTAAGGGCAGAGAATGAGATAATGTATTCAAATAGTAATTGAGCATGTTGCTTCTAAGCATCTGTTCATATGATAAAGGAGTTAGTGTTATCATAACTCAATTATACTGTGCTGTGCCTATGGTCAGCATAAATAATGCACAGCTTCCACCTTAGATTGGTCCCCTCAAGGAACCTCTGCAGTGGTTTCTCTGTTACAGATGTCTGTGCTATGTGTACCTGTGTGACTGGTGAGGAGAAACTAGAGAATTTGTCAAGTGATGTGTACAATAATATTTTGAATCTAAAATCCTGCCCTGCTCTGGCATTTTGAATTGTAGAAATTATTGAAACACATAGTACATACTTTTTAATGATACATAGAATGATGAAATTGATCCTTCATTTGGAACTTTTCTTTCAACATTGGAATAAGCATTAATATAAGAAAAATAAAGCCATGCAAAAGGAATATTGGAAAGGAGTATTGCTAAATATTAGTGTTAAATCTGTAGCTTTTATCATGGAAATAACTTTCACATAACAGTTAGGATATTAACAGTACTTCATCTCCCCATGAAGGATACAGGGCAGGCAAAGTAAATAATTTGAGTCACTTATCTACTTTTCAGGCCTTGGTTCAAGTTCAACCAGAGAAGTTAAATTAATGCTTTTTTCTTGTTGTCAGGAAGAGGCACACAGAGAAATTTATTACTTATTGCTTCTATCTAGCGTGCAGTTACCAACTTCAAAAGAGCAAGACACATAAGCCTCAGAAAGCTATTTACTTCAGTTGTACAAGGTCTCTGGATTCCAAGCTGATTGTAGAAAGGGAATAATGAGAGAATAAAAGGGTGGGAATTATATATTTTAGGGGAATTTACATTAGTATGTGTGCAATACAATATCCTCATCATACAGAGTAATAAAAAGTGAATGTCTCTCTGCTGTTTCTTTTATGCCTCCCTTGAATATTTTAAAAGGCTTGAGGGAGGTTCAAATCCCATTATACCTAAATTGGAATCCTAGCCTAAGACGAGAGGCAGAAAGTTTAGTTTCAAAGTCATCAAAGTTTGTGGCAGGAAAAAAAAAACACACAAGAACTCAGACTGTATGCACTTGTTATTAAACAAAATCATTATCTTCTTGTGTGAAACACTATTGCATTAGAGGCTTGGAAGGCTGCCATTCTGGACTGCTCTTCCATTATTGCTGTGAAAGATAATTTGTGACAAGGACCTAGGCCAGTGAATGGACCAACAGAGACTGGAGCATTAGCTAAAAGGGAAACGTTCGCCAAAACCAAATTATAACATACTAAAGATATATTGGAGAAAATCCCTGTAAGTTAAGGCTATGAAGTATCTTTCTTGCAAAGCATTTGGAAGCAATCTAAAATCATAATAGTTCATTAGTAAAACTCTACATAGATTCACTTTCTTCTAATGATTTTGTAAAACAATTATCTTTTTTTGATACAGATATTCCCTTGCTAGTTATACAGACTTTATTTAACTTGTATGCATATCAGTGGTGGAATGATCATAAACTACAATTTTTATTGTTCTTTCTGCCATCATACTCCATGAAAATGTTAATTCCATATGTGTAGCAAATGAAGATAGTAGTGAAAAATGCTTGCTTTCCACAATAGAAATATTAGTACCCATATTCTAGTGTGACAAATAGCTCCCTCATACAAAATTACCTGTTCTAAAAAATTTCAGTTATAAGTATATATGTATATAGATATATATGTATATAGATATGTATATACATATGCATGCTTAAAGTCTAAGCATAATGTTTGCTATGCAAGTGTCCAATATGCATTCTGCTGTTACTTTTATTATTCATATTTGTGATCATTCTAAAAGCTAACTTGTGAGTGTTCTGGCTTCTATGTTTAGTTTTCATTTGGGAATGTGATTGGTGTTAGGAGGATGGTTTTTAGTGAAAGAAAGAGACTACTATAAGTTTTAATATGCCAAAGCAGCAACCTCAATGAAAAAATATAGGATAGACCCAAGCTCTTCAGCAATACAGAATGTAGGAAGGAGAGAATGGCACTTCCTGCTCTCCACACACTTATTTATGTGTGTGACTAATTTTCTGGCATGATAAAGTTCAAGATTCCTCACTGAGTCCTTGGAAACAGAAGGGGGTTGGTTCTAGAACAGCAAGGGTCAATCTTTTTGCTAGCTGATCAGCTGGGGCTCAGAAGGTACAGAGTGAACTGTGTTGAAATAAGTGAACATAGAAAGCCTCATACTTTCATTTTTTAAAATTTTTTTTGGAAAGTCATATATAGAGTGGAGAAGGGATAGAAAGAAAATTCTTTCTGTCCGCTGATTCACTTCCCAAGTGGCTGCAAAGGCCGGAGCTGAGCAGATCCGAAGCCAGCAGCCCAAAGCCTCTACCGGGTCTCCCATGCAGGCAGAGTGTCCGCAGGCCTCTGCCTGTCCTCAACTGCTCTCCCAGACCACAAGCAGGGAGCTGGATGAGAAGTGAGGACACCGGGATTAGAACCAGTGCCCGAATGGGATCCTGCCACGAATCCAGGTGAATGCAATAATTATAATTAAGAGCTCAAACATAGGACAAATCTGTAATATTTTTTTTGATACTATCTTATCAAAGAAAAAAGTATAATGTGAACGCTTTCTAACAACGTAACTGTAATGGATAAAATTCCAACGGGGAGAGATGGTAACTCAGCTCAACTGCTCTGAAACACAGGGTTGATTGTTCAGAGTTGTAGAATACTACCTAGCTAAAAGAAAGAGTGAAAATCCTTGTTGGCAATAAAACAGGATCCAACGGAAAACCAGTGGTGCATCATGAAATAAACCAGCCACAAAAAGTCAGATATCACTTCTTTCTTTGATATGTGGCAGTTAATATGGAATACCAAAAAATGTATAGTAATGGAACAATCTTGTGAGTCGATTGTTATTTTTCCCCCTATGAGTATATTCTTGTGAAACTGTGCTCTATCTACTTGTTGCCTATTATGGCTGCTCGTTCGATAGGCCTGTGATTATATATTACAGTGAATTTGTGTTTTCACAAATGTTAAAGTAAAAAGAAAGAAAACAAAAAGGCTTTAAGAATAGATATTGAAAGGGAAGTGAATATTGTTTTCTTAGAACTTTAATATGCTTAATTTATATTAATACATTAAAAAATTATTATTAATGAACATTTCTTGAAAGAATGAAAGCAAGAGTAAGGAGTAATTCATCTGTGCCTATTACTTGGCTTTGTCCAACGGAAAAATAAGATTTTTCTGAAATGAAGTGGTTTTACAGTTGCGAAGGTTCAGCCCTACCCTCCCAGAGGCTCAAAGGAGGGGCTCCATCGTTCCTGGTGATCCTGTTTCAAAGGGAGTGAATCCTGGGTCCCTAATGAAGAGAGCCTTGCTAAACTGGCAAGAAATTTTTTAACAAGTGCACACTTTGAAGGATTAGGAAATTAATTTAGAATTAGAAAATCAATTTTCTAAAGTAAATGTTTTAAGAACAGACATTCTAGAGTCTAGGATAGCGATCTCATATTTAGTCAAGCTCCAAGAGACTATAGGGTCATCTTGGTCGGTACTAAAGATTAAGTGTCACATCATGATATAGCATATTGAGAATTTGACCATTTCGAGATCATCTTTTCCCTATTGATGAGAAATCTTTATTTTAAACGGGCCTCTTAGTCCCACACTCAACATCCTGAAAGGAACTAAACCAGAAGAAATGACATTTTAAAATCTGAAGAAATTTTATGGACCCAAAGGGGCAAATGAGCAAACCTCTGCAAAGGTTTGTGTTTCTTAAAGCATGAACCAGTGCTTGCAAGAAATTTGAAAGGAACTGCAACATTCAGTTTTCCCTCTTATTAAAGAAGAGAATTAGAGATGATTTATTTAATTATACAACCACTCCTCAAAACTACGCTCTTTGCCTCTTCCTCTATTATTTTCCATCAGATCATCAAGCTGTTAACATTAGTATTCCAGATAGAGGCTGTGTCCTGTATAGATCATATAACGCCATGCTTCTCAAACCTCTTTATAAATTGTAATATCTTAGACTGACCTATAAAATTAGTACAGAGGAGCCTTGGCATGGTAGCCTAGTAGCTTAAGTCCTTGCCTTGCATGTGCCTGGATCCCATATAGATGCCGGTTCTAATGCTGGCAGCCCTGCTTCCCATCCAGCTCCCTGCTTGTAGCCTGGAAAAGCAGTTGAGGATGATCCAAAGCCTTGGGACTCTGCATCTGTGTGGGCGACCCAGGGGAGGCTCATGTCTCCTGGCTTCAGATTGGGTCAGCTGCAACTGTTGTGGACATTTGCAGAGTGAATCAACTAATAGAAAGTTTTCCTGTATTTCTCTCTTCCTCTCTGTATATCTGACTTTCCAATAAAAATAAAGTAAATATTTTTTATAAAAATTAATGCAGAGTACTATGTAAACACTTCAAAAATTTCCACTATACTTCTTACTGATTTTTAATCTTATTCTTAAGAATCATTTCCAACTGAAACAAGTCAGTTTATTTCACTATGTCTTCTGGGCCATAAAACAAACAAAAACATTAATCCATGATGTCCATGTCAAAAGTTGCTTTTTTATTCTGCCAAGGCATAGAAGATGTTGTGAAGATTCTGCTTTGATAACTAATGGGCAAGAACATACTACTCTTGAAGTTCTAAACATAAACATAAAATGTAGTGAAACAGTCATGAATTGGAAATAGGGTTGAATTTTAATACCACTGTAATAATATTTATGCATTATATATAATACATAATAATATTTAAATTATTAATCCACTCACATGTTTGTATTGTAAATGAAATCTAGCTGTGAAGTAAGAAGGCCAGGGCTTTGAAGAACCTCAGGTGAATATTAAAACAGAGAAGTTATACACCAGAGGACACAGGTTAAGCTGGGGCTAGAGCAAGGAATCAGACACACAGGCAACCAATCACAGCATGCTGAAGAAATTATTTCTTCAAACTGGGTAAATCGGGGAAACATGGTGCCCAAAGACTGTATTCACTGTGATTATGTTTCCAAACTTTAAATTTAGAGGAGGGACCATGCAACATAGAGACTGTTCCTTGGAAGATACTACAAGAGAAACAAATGGTGATTTGTAAAAATAATTTAATCCTTTAGAGTATTTATTTGGATGTTTTTCTATCTCTACAAAGGAGGAGGCTCTTTTTGTGAATTACATTTGGAGGCTAATTAACATATTTAAAAAATTCTCGTGAAAAGTTTTGTGCTCTATTATTCCCATAAGATTGATTTTATTTTGAACATTACATTTGTCTCATTGTCTTTTCATCTGTCATTAACATGGTAATATGAGAGTAATGAATATTTTTAATTTTTCTTTGGAAAAATTAATTTTTTAATTTTTTTTTTTTTGGAATGACAGAGTCAGTACACCCATGCCAGTTCACTGCACAAATGCTTGCCATGACCAGGACTCTGAAATCAGGAGTTAGGAATACAGTCCAAGTTCCACAAAGGGAGGGCAGGACCCCAGCTACCTGAGCCTTAGCTGCTGCCTCCTAGAGGCCATATGAGCAGGAAGCTGCAATCAGGAACTGGAGCCAGGCATTGAACCAGCTACTTGATGACAGAATACAGGCATCCTTAACTACTAAGTCAAATGCTCTCATGCCCGCAAAATAATTGTATACTACAGTGGAGTTTATTGGTATTAACTGTCAGTATGAATCACACTTGCCAATTCTAGATTTTTAAAAATCTTTTAGACATCCTGTAGAAAATGTTGCTAACAGCAGTAATTCCCAAGATGAGCCCATGAGCAATAATAAGCAGTCCTATCCAGAACCAGACATGAATATATATTGTTATGCCTAGCCCTAGACTGACAGAATGGTCCAATCTGTGTTGAGTAACTTCAACCTGATGGTAACAGCTCTTCATGTGTTGTGAGTCAGGCCAATGTTTAAAGCAAATCTCCAGTACATAAAACTACAATGTCATCCCCACCTCCAAATAAAGCTAACAAACCTCAGGCAAGCTCAAAACTATAACTGTGATAGGAAAATTACGCCCAAGAAGTCATGATTTCTCAAATGATCTTTTGAAATAACTGCTTAACGAATGTCCTCCACAGCAACCCCTAGGAGACAAGAAATACGTGTTAACCTCATCAGCAAGTCAAGTGCAAAGTTGGAAGATGACCTTAGTGGTCCTGTCTATCCACATTAAGACCAAAAGCCACTCTGATATCAGGCTGTCATGGAAGCCTCTGTGTTATGTACTAATAAGTTTCATTAGCCGTTTTAAAGAAGGGAGGCATCCATTTAAGTCAGTGCCCTTTGCAGTTAGTTCAACAGAGAAGACAGAGTGAGGACAGGAGACAAAATCTTCAAGTTCCTACACATTTATTGATTAAGCCCCAGTAGATTTCTGTGATGCATTTGCAGGCTCTCAGATTGGCTAGGGTAATTTACCCCTTATACTAAAGGTTTCTTAACTGAAATAAAGCTTCCTGTCTGCTATTGATCTTTAAGGGGAAAGGAACTAAGTAAAGCCCTCAGATCCTGAGGAAAAAAAAAAAAAGGAAGTGTTTGTGTTACATTTCAGGTGCTGTCAAAGAACCCAACTGATAAGAATGACTTGAAAACAGAAAGTCTTCTACATCCCATTGAATAGATTGTGTCAGATCGCAATGTGAAATAGATGAAATGAACGGTTCTGTCTTAATAGGTTCATCTTGTGGTGTCTGTAGAACATCTATGTGAAGACAGCTGAGTGGCCACTGAAATTCAAATCCATTTCAATGGGAGAAGTTAGGACTGGAGGCACAACTTTGGAATCATCGTCATGTCCAGTATAAATGATGTTAATTTCTGGGTTTGTTAGTTGACTAGAAGATAGAAAGGAGAAAAAAAAAGAAAAGAAAGCAGACAGTGGAGTTGAATGGAACAGTGATACTTAACAAGTAGGTGACTGAACTTGATACAGGGATAAAAATCAAACAAGTGGTAAAAAATCAGAAAGGACTGTTATGAAAGTGAGGGGAGATTTAACTCGGAGGAAAGACTAAACTGTCAAAAGTCTTGGTGAATCTGATTACTTTTATTACAACTTCACCCATCAGTTGGAATGATTGCTTTTGTGAATTGAAGAGTGGAAAAAATTTAAAAAAAAAAAGCCTTATTCCAATAGTGAAATGAAACAGCAAATAGGTTAATATGGGGCTCTATTACCTTTTGAATAGAGAGACTTGAATATATACAACATTTGTAAATAGAGGAAAATATCTGAATAACCTGAAACACATACTTCCAGTGAGCTAGTGTTTATGTGAGGGTAAGTAGACAGGCAGGGGTACTGGGAACCGAAAACAGGTCAACACATCATTAAACTATGAGGATAATATCTAGAATACAAATAATTCCCAAATGAGTTTTAAAGGCCAATTTTAGTATTTATAAACCCATTAGGGCCTTTAAATATAATACAACAGTACTTTAAGAATAATAGTAACTTTGAAATATCAAAGAAAAAAACACTTGAGAATTACAGTGTCAATTACTATGACCATGGCTATGACCATGGCTATTTCTTTAGGTCTAAGTTTTACACAAAAACCTCAAACTGAAAATGCAATCTTCAGGAAAAAGAAAACAGATCTTTGAGCCAAGCAAATCCAAATTTAATTTAGACTTTAATAGTTTGAAATCCAATTTTGTGTAAATCCCTTACGCAAAGCACTTACGATAATTTAATTGTGTTTCCGTTTGCCATCTCTCTCTCTCTCTCTCTCTCTCTCACTCTTTTATGCTTTTTATAGTCATTCCTCCTTTGCATCCAAAAGATCAGTTCACTATATCATTACAACCATACACATGAATTTAGTGATTAACAGTTAAAGGCTTCACACCTAGCACCCCAAAGATGCCAAGCATAATCGCTATGGACAAAGATACAGAAAAAAAAATTAGTGTATGAAAGCTTTAAAGTCCATACGTTTGGATACAAATGTGTCATTTTTAGATATTCTCAAGTATGGGCACAAAAACAACTTTTCGTGTGTATCATAGGAGTGTAAAGGTAGACATAAAAATGAATACAAAAGTCAACGTGTAAACATAGGTAAAGATAGTCACCTCATTTCAGTTGTAATACTTGTCTGCATCTTTTCAGGGTGCAACGAAACACAGGAAAAGCTGCCAAACAACCAACATTATATTTATTTCTCATTGTTCTGAGGGCTGAGAAGTTCAAGAAGGAGGCACGAGCAGGTGTCTTGTCTGCTGAGGATGCACTTCCTTGTCGCAGGCAGCTAGCCACCTTCTCACTGTATCATCACAGTGTGAAGTGTGGTCCTCAGGCCTTTTGTATAAGGGTATCAATCCCATTCAGGGAGGGTCCACCTTGTGACCTAGTTACCTCTCCAAAACCTGGGCTCTTCATTTCCATGGCTGTGGGAGTGGGACTCAGAATTTCTGCACGTGAATTTCTGTTTGCGAAATGAGGAGGGGACGTTTTTGAGTCCTGTTCCTTATGGAGCTTCCCTCCTTCCCAGGCTTGTGGCGTCATTGTTTGGGTGGAGCGGTAACAACATTTTCTGTTAAAGAATGTGTTTGGGAGTAATGCATGTGTCTTTGAAAGAAAAGCTTTTGAATGATGGTATGAGCCTCTGCAGAGCTCCATTTCTGCTGATGCAGACATTGGCAGTGCTCGGCCATCAGGTCCAGAGGAGGTCTGGCGACCCATGATAGGCTTATCTCTTAAATGAGCTTTTGGTATATTAAGCCTCTGAGATCTGGGTATCCATTTTTCACCAATCACAATTTAGACTCCCATGATCAATTCATTTATAAATCAGTGAAAAACTTTAGCTAACCAGTTAATGATATTGCCACATGAAGTTTTATATCCAATTAAATACTTCCTCACTTGGACTTTTCAAAATGTGACTTAATGAGAATGAGAATAGAAATGTGCCATAATTAGTGATGGAATATTTCATCAGAATATTGCTTCTGTGTGCCACTATTTTATGTAATAAGTATATGTTGGGCCCGGCACAATACCATAGTGGTTAAAGTCCTCGCCTTGCATGCACCGGGATCCCATATGGTCATCGGTTCTAATCCCAGCAGCTCCACTTCCCATCCAGCTCCCTGCTTGTGGCCTGGGAAAGCAGTCAAGGACGGCCCAAAGCCTTAAATCCCTGCATCTGTGTTGGAGACCTAGAAGAGGATCAAGAATCCTGGTTTCTGGCTTCCGATTGGCTCAGTTCCAGCCATTGAGGCCACTTGAGAGTGAACAATAAGATGGAAGATCTTCCTCTTTGTCTCTCCTCCTCTTTGTATATCCACCTTTCCAATAAATATAATACATCATTCTTTTAAAAAAATAAGAATGTTGTTAGATGATTTTTAGTTTTTAGTAAGATAACTTTAGCATCTTTAGAAAGAAAAATTTTATAATTTATTTGGGAAATCATTGCTTTTTTCTTCCAGATTCTGATTCTTTTAAAAATCAAAAGCATGGGTTTCCCAATTAAAAAACTATTTTATGACATTATTATGTTTATAAAGATTTATCTATCTAAGCCAGACTTTCAGAGAGGAGGACAAATGGAAAGAAAAATCTTCCATCCGCTGACCCACCCATCAAGTGGCTGTCAAGGCTGGAGCTGAGCTGATTGAAGCCAGGAGCCAGGAGCTTCCTCCAGCTCTCCCATATGGATTTAGGTCCCAAGGTCTTGGACTTGTTTGCTTTTTTGGCTGTATCCCATGTGTTTGGATGTTTTTTATTTCAGATTGGTTCATTCCAAATAATCTCTTTTCTCTAGTCGAATTCATCATGGGCTCATGAATTATACAATGGCATCATTTTTCCAAAGAGACTTCTGTGTTTCCTTTTTGTCACTCATGTGTTGGTTACTTGGTGGAGCGTTTTTTTTTTTTTTTCATGGTGCGGTAATTTGTTGTTGGTGTTGTTGTTGTTGTTGTGCCTGTTCTAACTCATACTAGTTGTTGACCTTATTATTTATGGTAATGTATAGTGATGGAGTACTGGGGTCTATCATATACAGACATGGGGGTATAATGGAACATGCATCCCTGCTTCCAGATGAAAGATGGATTCCCAATGAAACTGTTCGACATGTGTAGACAAAAGGATGCTGGACTGTCTGACATTGTCTGTACCAACAATGTCGGGGTATATTCAAATAAGAGATTGATATAATTATGATTCCTTATGAAGGACTACACTATTTTAACAAAATGGGAAAAATCTGATGGGGGTGGGAGTTTGAGAGGGGAATCCCAGCCTAAACAAAATTGTACTACAATTCAAAATTCAAAATAAAAATATACTTTAAAAAACTAGGCTAACAAAAAAAAACAATCTATTATTTGGAAACTTTATGACATTTATAAATTCTGGCATGAATGTGCACAGTGATTTGAAAGTTAAATATTTAGAGGGAAGCAACCTATGTTCCTATTACAATTGTGTTGCACTTGTTTTCATAATTAGATGGGGATCTCAAGTCACATTTCCTTGAGAAAGAGTCTAAATAATTACTTGTCAAGTATGTATTTTCAGAGAGTTACTTAACATTTTTTTTAAAGAAATGCTCTATTGGAAAGAGAAATGGAGAGAGCTGTTACATCAGCCAGTTTCTCAAATGCACACATTAGCTAGGAATGGGCCTGGCCAAAGCACTGAGCTCCATCCTACTTCCCAACATCTGTAGCAGGGAAAGGGCTGCTTGGGACATCATTGGCTACCTCGCAGACACATATTAAAAGGAAGGTGTGTTTCAAAATGAGAAACCCAGAATTTACAGTATGCTTTCAGGTATGAGATGCTTGTATCCCAAATGTGGAAATTAATTGATAGAGCAAATATGCATCCTCTTTAATTTTTTTAAAGAGTTTTAAAAAAAACAAGGTATATATAGAGAGAAGTAGAGACAAAGAGGAAGATCGTCCACTCCCCAAATGGCCAGAATTGCTGGAGCTGAGCCAATCTGAAGCCAGGAACCTGGAGCCTCTTATGGGTCTCCCATGCGGGTGCAGGGTCCCCTATGCGAGTGTTGGGTTCCAAGGCTTTGGGCCATCCTCCAGTTCTTCCCCAGGCCACAAGCAGAGAGCTGCTTGGGAAGTTCAGCTGCCGGGATTAGAACCAGCACCCATATGGGATCCCGGTGTGTTCAAGGCGAGGACTTTATCTGCTGAGCTATTGTGCCTGGCCCCATCCTCTTTAATTTTTGTAATACTTGTATATAATCATTCCTATTTATTAAACAAATCCCCCAAAATAAACAGTATGTATTTCAATACATTATTCAGATACTTAAATTTATTAACATTTGTGTATAATTGCATATATATATATAAATCTATGTATTTTCAGATTATCCAGTCCTTAACTGTTCCTCTTTCCATATATTTATATTCTGTGACAGACTATAGTTAGTTACGTGCTAACCTTTAAAATCAAGCAAAGACAATCAAGAAACAAAATTTATGTCCACATATACTTATTTTAGCTTTAATAATTGGTAAATAGAAATATAACATAACATTTTAGTAGTTGCTCATCAATAAATTCCTACAATGTATACATAGTTATTTTTAAAACTCAGCGTATTTATATCTCAGAATAAATGCATTTTATTTAAAAATAACTATATTTGATTACCTTTTGTTGACCATTTTCATGTTATGTTTTATGTACATTAAGGTTTATGATGTGATATTATGAGATACGGATATGAAAGTACCTTCAAAAAGCACACAGAAAAATGAAATTAGAATCAGTCCAAATATTCTGTGACTTTTCTGCAGCCCTGTCATAATAATTATCCATTTTATACTTTATTATTATTACTGATTTAAATAAATTGATTTTAGTATTATCTGACTACTTCACAATGAAAGGCTAAAATGATACCACTTAGCAAGATACACATTCATAATATTATGCATAAGATATTTTAAATGAAACACTGCTAATAAAATTCAGCATTTTATGGGCATGAAACATTGATGTCTGATAATATTATTGGACCTTGAGCAGATGAACATTCAAATGAATTTTTTAAAATATGAAACTAACTTGTGTTATCAAAATAGAAAAACAGTAAAATCAATCACCTATCTTAATGTGTTTCAGGAAGGTCATTTCTCATAGGCATTGATGTAACAGAAAAGCATTTAGTTCAAAAACATTCTGACAGTTCTAAAGATGCTTGAGTTTTATAGCTGTCCTTGTTCACTCTTCTTCGGGTTGGGGAGGGTGGCAAGCAAGAGGGGTGCAGGTAAGCACTGATTAAATGAATGATAAGGTCTTTGTTGGATCGATTTTTTTTCACATTTTTAATTTAGAAGGTAAAACTTTCTATCACAGTTTAAACCAAAAATTATAGCTGAGATAATAGAAGTCTGATTCAAGTAAAAGTTAAAAAGGAAGAAGTTGCTGCTGAAATGTCAAGAGATCTTATGGTCCAACATGATTAAAACTGAACTGTTTGCTGTGTGAATCCCAAGGTGCAGCTATAGCTCAGCTTTGGTGACATTTAGCCAGTGACTTTTCATAGCTTGTTAATAATGTATAGCTGTTCCTATATAAATTTCCAGTGACAGAAATGGCCATTTAGAATGAAGCAGCTAAAGAGATTTATTCTTGACACAATATACAGATTTTAAAAGTATTTCTTAAAAGCATGATTGATATCAAAAGAATGTATCAGACATACAGTAGGATCATAAATTTTCCATCTAATAAAAATCATAGAATTCTGCAAGCCATGTTTGTTCTATTTATAATCAGTATCTATATGGCCTATCACCAAACTCCATCTATATAAAATTTCTATTTATTATACACAAATCAGAAGATTTCACCTTACAAATCACTACCTCAGGCGGCTTTTCTAACCTTTAGCTTGGTTGCTTCCATATAACTTGTGTAAGTTTTTCATTAGTTTTTCATTATAAGAGAAACTATGTATTGTTGTGGTTATTGTTTGATGCCATCTATGCCATTAGACAACAGTAATGTATTTCTTAACAAATTATTAAGTAATTGGATGATTGAATCTACCTTTGCATATATGCATGATCTTTGGAAAGCAAGACTTGTGATTAAATCATAAAGGGACGAGCTGTATTTTTCTAATGTAATTAATGTACATTTTATTCTGTACTGTACAAATATTCTGCCTATTTAATATCAATCTTCATTTAATTATTTTGTGCTAATCTAAATGGAAATCTCTGCTTTTTAATCAAATTAAAGGCTTAAAGTTCTATTAATAAAGAATTAAACAGCAAAAAGCAAAAAAAAAATCAGTGAGAATAATGAAAAACACTAATAGCTAAAATTGAATTTCTATTAATTAGAAGACTAATTAATTGGTGTAGATACTAAAAATTTTAATAACCAAAGATTACTAAAAGATCATATAGTAGTATATCATTTTGGCCATTGATGTCACTAATTGAATTTAACAAAACTGTAGTTAGAGCAGTAATAATACATATTGGCATTTATTTTTGATTTTCTACTTTGATTTTGAAAAAATTTAATTCCCATATATATATATATATGATGGAAAACATGTGGTATTTGTCCTTCTGTCTGACTTACTTCACTCAATATGAAGTATTCCAGTTGCAGCCATAAGGAATCAGAGGAGAGAATGTCATTTTTATTTATTGCTGCATTATATTATATTCTTTTATATATTTGCAAAAATAATTGTATATGTGTTATATATTTGTAATATATCATATATTTATACTATATTTATAATATATAAATATTATGAAATTCATTATTTGACTATTCATTAATAATATAAATATCACTGCTGTAAAATATACTCAGTTGTAAATATCTATGTATGCACATCTCATTTTTCTTATCCATTTATCCAATGATGGACACTGTGGTTGACTCCATATTTTGGCTATTATGATATCTATATCTAGCTGAATCACAATGAATATATCTATATTATATATATATATGTATGCATACATATATACATACATATATTATATGTGTATATATTATATATATTCACATTTATATTCATATATATACTCATTGTGATTCAGCTAGACTGAAATGAATAATTGGTTTGTAACTTGTATACATACATGTATACATGCATGCCACAAATATGTATTCATGTATTTTTCCTGTTCATCATTTCTCCATATTACCATTTTATAATCTTCTACTAGCTCATAAAGCTAGCACATATTTGTATAATGCTAATTTTATGTATACCTGGATTCAGGTATGACTGCTCCGAGGAAGTACTATTCTATCATTGACTCTATTATGTACATATTATCTTTATTGAAAAGTAGACTATATATGGTGTGAAAAATTTGTATTGACATCTTTGATTCTACCTTCTTGGGTTACAATCGAATAGAAAAATTAGATCAGCTCATAAGAGAATCTACTTAGCACAATCAAAATTGTGTTCTCAATTCTATGCAAATGGCTTTATAGTAACTAGTGTGTTCTGAATTATCCATTTTGGATTATTACCAGTCCTTAAACATCAAGTGTAAATACTCCATTTTGAACCATACACACTGCTCCCCATTATTCCTGGGCTGCCTGACCTTTCCCAGTACCACGTCAGATTTCCTTAGAGGAAAACATGCTGAAAAACCGAATAGCACAATGCTTTAATATAAGGATGATAACACAAACCAGCTTGACTGAATGAATTCTGGTCTTTGCATATTCTTATCAAAATATGATCACATTTCTATGTGCTCTGAAAACAAATATTCAGCATGTTAGAATTAAATACAAGTAGAAAAGGGTGAGTCATATTTCCAACAGTCAACATCATCACTGAAATTATTTCTGGCTTTAAGTAACAACATTGGCAATGACAAAAACAGAAGGAGCAATAATAATGATTTCCAAATATTTATTATTGGTGAGGCATAGAGATGGAAGTGCTCTTTTGATGCTATTCCACTGCATCCTGCACATCCATTTAGCTGATCTTTAAAGCCTCGCACCTATACATTGTCAGGTGTACGTGTTAAGCAGTTCTGCCATGTAGAAATAGTTTTTGGAATCATCTACCCTACCCAGTTAGGCAGATTTTCATTTCAACTCAACATCTTTTGTGAAGTAGAAATGTCACTTACTGGAGAGAGGTTCTGGAAGTCTGAAACATCTCAGAAAGGGCCACTGACCCTGGACTCTGAGCTGAATGTCCCTTAGGTATGTCTCTATATTGAGACTTAGTGTTTAGTGATTACAAAAAACAGGAGCAGAGAAAGATGAGCTATTTCTGTTTTCTTTTCATTAAGAAGTTCAATAATACCTATTTTCTATAGCTTGCATGAATTTTAAACTTCATGTTAAAAACCTGTCATGTAATTCCTTTTCACTAATACTTGCCAGACTTTTTAAATCATTATATATCATTAACTAAGCTTTGAAACTACTTTCAGGGTTAGTGTAGTGAAAAGTAACAAAAGTATTTTTATAATGTTAATATTTAAGCATAATAAAAAGCTTAATAAAATGTTAAGTACATAAAACAATGAGGAAATATGGCAACTGAATAAGATTTTGTAATGATCATAGCCCTACACAGTTACCAATTTTGACATCTACTAATGTACCAAGTCCTTCATTAAAGGTTAATGAACCCAGATGAGAAACCGTAGAGCCTTACTTTACTATAATAATAAGGAAAGGGGCATTGAAGAGACAGGCAGAGTAGAGTTTCCTGCATGAGGAACTTATGCAGTGTAACGTGGGAAACCATCTTATTTTGGAAACATAGAGGAAATTCAGTCTGGAGCTTAGACTTAAAGCAAAGTGTGGGTACCTGCACACTGAGTCTTTAGACCCTCTTCAGCCGTGTGTACCAGAGACTGCCTCAAAAAACAAAGAAGACACATGGAGAGGACTCACAGGGGGACTGAACTTAATATTGGAGAAATAAATCCAAAGAGATCATCAGCTACCAACCGGCAGACAGAAGCACAGGGCAGTAGGCCCAATTTTTTAGTAAGCTGGGTCTTTTATAGTTTTAAGGTCTTAGTATGTTCCAAGGGGCAGGGAGGGGGGAATTCAAAGAAATGGGAAAGTGGGTGCCGACTACAGTAGCTTTTCACAGGTACTTTCACACTCCATAGGTCCCTGTCCCCTACCCCCATTGGGAAGGTGAGAGGAAATACAGGAATGTTAGGCTGATCTTACCCAGTGGCTAGCAGGTGCAAAATGTCTATTGGATGTAGTGTGAAGATCATGGAGGATACTGCATTTAGGACTTCTCAAGGGGCAGCCAGACTTGTGTCCTTGCCCCATCACCACCCCTCTCCCAATCTAAGCCAGATGAAGAGAAAGAAAACTTCAGTTGTTCAAGGGTAGGACAGGAAGGCAAACAACGCCTGTGTGTTGGAAATTGTCACTAGCCTGTAAACCCTGATAGAGTATATACTAATGGTCCTAGTTAGAAGCCATAGCTTGTAGGCAAGACTCTGAACCTGCTGCATTGCAAAGTGGAGCCTCCAACAACAGTTCTGGTCTAACCTGCAAAACCTTGCAGCAGTCTTGAGGAATTAAGCAACAGACAACCCATTGCAATATTGGCATTGGTTCTACCCTTATGCTAAACTGGTTCTAGTAGACTATGGGCTCAAGATGGGACCCAGGCTCCAGGTACTTATGGCATTGGTAGACACACGATCACCCTGCTCCATTTCTCTTTCAGCCACAAGCAGCACAAAACGGAGAAAACAGTCATCTACTTGGGAGAGGAAAGGAAGGTGAATGTCTAATCTTTGCCTAAAAGCCTGGGGCCAGATAATTGCATCTGAGATGAGTCTGAAAGCTGTAAAGAATCCCTAGTTCAAGACCAAAGATCCATAGGCTTTCATTACTCTCCAGGGCCAAAATAGAGAAATAACTAAGAGCTAGCACGTGTCACCAAGGGCTGAAATAGGGGTCTGCAGAGACTCAAAAATTGAAAAAAAAAATCTGATTTAATAGATTTTTTGAAGAATAGACACAAACTAGATTAAATATCTGTAATAAATACTTTTATCTTCTACATGCAAATAATGTTGTGTGCCCTCAATCATTGAGATTGTTTAAGCAATATTAGCTCAAATAATAGAAAAGTTGTTGTGAAGTAAAAAGATCAAGAGGGCCCAGTGCGAGAGTGTAGTGGCTAAAGTCCTCACCTTGCATGTGCCAGGATACCATATGAATGCCACTTCTAATCCCGGCAACCTCGCTTCCTGTCCGGCTCCCTGCCTGTGGCCTGGGAAAGCAGTCGAGGATAGCCACAAAGCCTTGGAACCCTGCACCCCCGTGGGAGACCTGGAAGAGCTCCTGGCTCCTGGCTTCAGATTGGCTCAGCTCCAGCCATTGCGCCCACTTGAGGAGTGAACCATCGGACAGAGGATCTTCCTCTCTGTCTCTTCTCCTCTCTGTAATTCTGCCTTTCCAATAAAAATAAATAAATCTTAAAAAAAAAATCATGAGGCTGTTCTAGGGAATGGTGTGTTGGCTCAATAAGCTAAACCTCTGCCTGTCAGTACTGGTTCAAGTCCTGGCTGCTCCACTTCCAATCCAACTCTGCTAACAACCCAGGAAAACAGCAGAAGATGGTTCAAGTCCTTGGATCCCTACACCCATGTGGGAGACCTGGAAGAGGTTCCTGGCTCCTGGCTTTAGATCAGCTCAACTCTAGCTGTTGCACCATTTGGGGAATGGACAGACAGATTGAAAAATCTCTCTCTTGCTCTCCTCTCTTTGTAAATGTGCCTTTGCAATAAAAAAGAGGAGTTCTGCTGATTAGAGAATTCAAAATGCATCATTTATAGAAACTCAACAAACTTTAAGCAAGTACAGAGAGATAGCACTCCAATAGAAGAGCTTAATGGAATAATTTTTAAAAAATCAAATTCATGAGATGAAAATTACATTAAGCAAAATTTATTGATATTAGAAGGTATCAATAGCAGAATAAATCAAACGCAAGAACTAGTTAATGAGTTCAAGCCAGGGTATTTAAAAATATAAAACAGACATAAACAAGGATCCACACAAAAAAAGAAAGCGTGTGGCTATGCAGAGACAGCACTGAAAGAAAGAAAAATGTTGAAGTTATTACAGTTCAAGAAGGACATGAAAATGATTAAAAGAGTACAAAGTTTATTCGAAGAGATGATGAAAGAAAATTTCTCAAACCGAAGAAAAATTTAACTCTCCTGGTGCAGTGTGGTCAAATGTCATGGGTCAGATTCAATCCAACCAAGCCAACTCCAAGACAAATAGTAATATAAACTTTCAAATGTCAGAGACAAAGAGGATTGTCAAATCTGTGAGCGAAAAAAAAAAAAAAATAAAGCATTCAGATTTTGTCTGAATGCCGACTTCTCAACAGAAACCTGAGAGAGCACAGGAGAATGACACATGTTCACGACACTGCAGGAACACACCAAGGATGCAGTCCTGCAGGTGTTGGCGCAGAGACAAGATGACAGTTGATTACCACCGGTTAAGTTCTGCAGAAATGGTACAGAGTTTCCAAAACTGGAAAGAATAAAATGCCATGAATAAGAAAGTATTGGAAAATGGAAATTTGTTAAAAAAATGAACTAGAAAGCAATACTTAAATTTTCTATTTTAAATAAGGTGCAGTAACAATTCTTTGGTATGAATGTAAAAACACAATTGAAAATATTGTTAGGAGAAAGAGAAAATTCAAATTTCAAAAATACAAAATGTGAGAAGGAATGGAATTGTTAGTATGGTCACCTCTTAATGTGTGTGTGTGTGTGTGTGTGTGTGTGTGTGTGTGTTTCCTTTCCTCTGGAAAGGCTAAGCAGCTATCATTTCACAATAGCTTTATTGTATCCAAAAGATATATTTTTAAGTTTTTTCATAAGTAGAAAGCTACAGTAGATACACCAAAAACAAAAAGCCAGAAAGTAAAGCACATGATTGGAGAAAATCACTCTATAAATTACAGATCTGTTAATTTTAACAAATACTTAATTTATTACTTTGTGTTGTTCAGTCAAAGGCCCAATGAAATGCTCAGTACTTTAGATGTACTTAGAGACCCCAGTCACAGCTCCTTAGCGAAGCACCTTTAAATATAGCCATGAACATTGACACTCCCATTGCAGAAAGAAAGCATAATTGTCAGAAGATTTTTCTTGTTCCTCAGAGGGATCACTAATTCATCCAAATATGCATATACAACACTCAGGTCACTTGGGATATGCTTAACATAATTATTTCAGTAATTACATAACCGATTTTTAAAAAAATATTAACTATATTTTCAGATTGCATTTTGCACATTTTTGAAGTGTCAGTTCATAAGAGAAGATTTCTCTGAGACTTTCTGGGGAACACAGAAGGCTAGTATTTTTCCACAGATTGGGCAAGGTCGGTCACCATCCCCACAGTGGCAGGTATTTGTTTTCTAAGCTGTCAGCAAGCCTGAAATAATATCTTAAGAAGTTATTTATTTTTGGTAGAAAGTCAGATATACAAAGAGAAGGAGAGACAGAGAGGAAGACCTTCCATTCCCTGTTTCACACCCGAAGCAGCCTCAATGGCCACAGCTCAGCTGAAAATCTGAAGCCAGGAGCCTCTTCTGGGTCTCCCATGGGAGCCCAGTGCCCTGGCCTAGAGGCTAAAATTTTTGCCTTGCAAGCACTAGGATCCCAAAGGGGTGCCGGTTCTAACCTCGGCAACCCTGCTTCCCATCCAGTTCCCTGCTTGTGGCCTGGAAAAGCAGTTGAGGATAGCTCAAAGCCTTGGGACCCTGGGACCTCATGGGAGACGTGGAAGAGACTCCGGGCTCCTGGCTTCTGCTAGGCTCAGCTCCAGCCCTTGTGGCCTCTTGGGGAGTGGACCATTGGACAGATGTTTCTCTTTGTCTCTCCTGCCTATCTTCTCTGCATATCTGACTTTGCAATAAAAATAAATAAATCTTAAAAAAAATAAATTTCATCACAGCTGGCCAGATTTCAAATCAAAGAATTTGAAAATATACATAAATTCATAATTAGGAGATTCCTTAGAAAGTATATTGTATGAAATGCAGAAACACTGGGCCCAGCGAGACAACCTAGTGGCTAAATCCTCACCTTACATATGCCAGGATCCCATGTGAGCACCAATTCATATCCCAGCTGTTCTACTTCTCATCCAGCTCCTTGTTTGTGGCCTGTGAAAACAGTCCAGAATGGCCGAAAGCCTTGGGACTCTGCACTTGTGTGGGAGACCCAGAAGAAGCTCCTAGCTTTAGATCAGTTCAGCTCTGGTTGACGTGACCACTTGGAGAGTGAACTAGTGGACAAAGCTTTCTCTGTACTTCTTTCTCTCTGCACATCTGCCTTTCCAATAAAAAAAAAATCTTAAAAAAATGTGGAAATACTTAGTGACTAGGATAAAGGGAAAATACCTCAGTTTTGCATAAAAATATTTTGCTAAAATAATTTCTCATAGTGAAATAAATACATACTTCTAGCTTAAATTATCTAATACATAATACATTTTATTATAATTCATAAAAAATTTATTACGTAATTATTTCACAACTTTATAGTGTCTATCACATGTTTTCTCACCATGTTTTAGAATGAATATAATTTAAATAAATTTATTATTCCCCCTGAGTTTCTTTTTTAAATTTCTGTACTTACATAACATGATCCAATTTCGGTATGTCACAGTACAGACTTAGGAACAGAATTCTGAATAAGGAATGATCAGAAAATGTACATTGTGTTAAAATGCAAGGACTACATTCAGAAATCTGTGTAAATATATCAAATGAAAGAAACCCTTTATTTTGATGTCCATATTTTAAAATTCGTGCATCATTTATGAATATTTTGATGAGTCCTCACAGGTGAGAGTCAAAATAATAGAGCAGTATTTTAACAAGCCTAATTGAAACTGTGGGGTATTTTTAAAGAAATACATTGTCTTGATATAATGCATCCTAAATCAACCCCTTAAGGTTCACCTCACGCATTGATTAATAATTACAAAATGACTTATGTTGATGAATATCAGTTTTAATACTTTCACCAAAATTTTCTGAAATTCAGCTTCTTTAACTGTGGCCCATTCTTCGTCATGTTGATTACATTAGTGCGATGATTAGTTGCAACCTAAATATCAGGTGTTTTTTTTTAATTTCATACTGCACTAGAACACATGCTGAAAACCTAGTTTAAGTGCTAGAATTGTGGAGGAAAACTGCCATGTGTGATGCCAACCTCCTAAATGGGCAGATTGCGTGGCAGCTGCATTGATCCAGCTCCCTGAAAACGACCTGGGAAAGAGATAATGTCAGATAGCATCAGCAGGTGGGCCTCTGCCGCACGTGCAGGAGACCCGGAAGAATCTCCGAGATCCTGGGTTCAGCCCACCTGTTGTGGCTGTCTAGGGAGTGAATTGGCCGATGGAACATCGTACTCTGCTCTTCCTCTTTCTCTTCAACTCTGACTTTCAAATAAGTAAATAAAGACTTCACAAATATTAAATGTACTCCGGACATATAAATTACCTAGAAAAGAAATTTATATGTGTAATTTATACTCCTCTGTTGATCAGCTTGCCTAGTGGCAAGATGAAAAAGAAAGTTCAAACATTGATTTTGGCATAGACCTATATTTAGAAAGTGAAACTAGAAAGATATAATATTTTTAAATGCATAATACTATCTTCTCACTTAAATACAACATGTCTTTTCCCTTGAGTGTTCATTATTTCATGCAAATTTTCCATTTCCTGCTGTTACAAGATTGTGTAGGATGTAAAACGTTCTTACATTTAGTACTAATCCCAACTCAAACATGTCTTGTAACCAAGTACTACCTGACCTTGAGGAAACAGAATTAAATCCCCTGATAACTAGGAAGAAATTCAAGGCAAATATGAAGCAAAATGATTTAAAAGTAGACTTTAAAAAAAATTGTCAGTGTTTCAGGGACATATGAAATTGACATAAACTTTGTTAGAGATTTTTTTTTTCATCATTTGCTATTGCCAAAAAAAAGATTGAATAAATTATTTTAGAATTTTACAAAAAGAAAACCAGACTAGTTATACAAGAGATCATTCAAAAGATAATAACTTTTGCTTTCTACTTCTTAAACAGTAATTATAAAACAACCTACCAAAGTTGTGTCTGTTTTCATGTCAATGTGTTTTTACCACAATCTTTTAAAGAGTTCATGGGCCTTCTGTGGCTGCCTTCCCAGAGGCGTGAACAAAGAGCCAGATGGGACGTGGAACAGCAGGACTAGAACTGGTGCCAATGTAGGATGCCCACACCTTAGGCAGAAGATCAGTCCACCACGCCATGGAGCTGGCCTTTTAAAGCAATCTCCACACTGTTTTTAACAGTGCTTCAGTAATTTACAGTTCTAGTAGCAGTGTATGGGCTCCCCTTTCTCTACACATTAAAGTTTTGACTTAAGCTACGGAAGTTCAAATGGGTTACCTTAGAAAACCATGTGTCGACACACAGAGGATCCTTTAAAAAACAACGATCTACTTCTTCGATATGTGAGTTAAGAAATTCTAGCGTTAAAAAATGTGGGCACTGAAAAGGCAACATACTTAACCACTCTCATCAGAAACCTTTCCCCTGTTGGCTTCATGGGAAACAGCAAGTTTTCAATGAATTCCTCCAAAACATGTGTGCTGACAGAATTCTTTTTAACTTAAATTGGACCACATGAAGGGTCTTAATTACTGGCAAACTAAAAATACGTTCATCCTAAGTTTGGGTTGTGCTTTTAGGATTTTCAAACTTGTGTAAATGACCATGAAACCTGCAGTGTACATAACTAGAAAAATCTAACTACCATTAACTATAATATTCATTACTGACTAAATTAGGCTAATGTAATATAGAATTGCAAACTTTCTTCATAATTGGGAGTTTTGCCTTGAGAAGATTTCTCTGATCACAGCAAACAAGTTTAGAAAAGTTGTTGATAGAAATTAAAATATATTGAGGTAAGTTTTCTTGTCCAGGTTGCTTCTAGTTATTCGCTTATTAATTTCTAAAATTAATCCCATACATCTACTTAAAGGTAGAATGCATAAAAGTAGATTCCTAAATGTGAATACATAAAAACAGGTTCCTAGTTTGTCAGTGTAGTTTGTCTCTGTTTCCTGATATTTTATTGAACATATAAAGTAAGCTGTGGCTCCATGTGAGGCAGATGGGACAGGAGGGTGTTTCTTCTCACCACTCCCTCTCCCCTCAAATGCCTCCACCTTTACACGTTGGGGCTGCTTGGAAATGTGAAAAAATCTAAGGCTCACACAGGATAGCTGCTACAGTAAAGCCCAGGAGTATGGAGACCTTGTTGCTCTAGGAGTAATCCCTGACCCATAAGGAATTTGTATCAGTGGATAATTGCTCTGCTTCTCCATCATTCCTGAAAATCTGCCTGCTCCAAATATCTTCTGTAGGTCTTCAATGTGTACATACTTCCTATTGCTGTTCAACAAGTTACTCACAGAGCTAAGTGGCTCAAAACAACAAATATTATTTACTCTCAGTTCCTGTGAGTCGGGGATTAGAATGGCTTCCCTGGGTGATCCCAGCCAACAGTATTTTCCTAAAGTTGCAATGAAGGTACCAGCTGAGCTGTACAGGAAGGCTTGCATGGGACTGAGTGAGCGTCTAAGCTCACCCATGCAGCTGCTGACTACAGGCTCCCATTTCTTCTTTACCTCTTGGGATTTCTCACAGTTATAAGTGGACATGTTGCATGTGCTTGGCTTACTCCACAGATCCTGGAAAAGAAGCAGAAGCCATGCTGTCTCCATAATCCACTTAACAGAAACGCATCTAAAGTAAGCCGATAGTCAATGAGAAAGTACTCTCCATATCTTAACATATGTGGCTGTAAGGATGTTCATTCCCAGCCACAGTGGCAAGCTGATAACAATGTCCTTTCAATTGGCTTCTCTTTCTGCCATGTTTCATTCTTCTCCGGCCTTTTATTTTGGGGGGTTCCTTACCTTGAAAGCAGCTGATCTCCTTAGTGTCAGCTTCTGAATAGGTAGTAGTACACATCAAAATATCAGCACAATATTGAAACCCTCTAAAAAATCAAAACATAAAGCCAAGCTTTTATGAAAGCTGATTTGATACAGTATCATCCATAAAAATAGGCTCCATTTGAATTTTGTTCATTCATGATCACTGGTACAGGTTAATATTTCTTTTGCATATGAACTGTTTGACTTGTTCATATACAAAATTAACACTATTTGGGCAATATTCTGATTTGTAAGTTGCCCTCAAGAAACGTAAATGTATGCTATAAAAATTGCTTTCTGAGAATATTTTTAATATGTGTGCCTAATTAATCTTAATAATAATATAATTACTCAAAATAAAAGTAAAATTGTAAAATTAGATGTAGCTTGTAAGAATGCATGCTTTAGGCAATACTAATAAAACTAATTATTTGCCATACCAATTATGATATGCAGTGTTTCACTTATTTAAGGCCTTAATAAACTAGAATTACACATATGAAAATATAAGTAATAATTTAGTTTCCAGTCGATCACATTTCTACATCATATTAACCAAATGAGTCTTTTCATAACCAAATGAGTTTTAAACACCAGTATTTTTAAGAGGGTAAAGGGTATAGCATGGTCAAATAGTACAGCATGCACTGGAATTCTATGGAACAAATAATGAAGATCATTCTACTCATATCACTAAGACACTCCTGGTTTATCTTCCTGCACCCTTCTTATATTTCTCAGTGATTTGGTAGTTTTCAAATCAAATTATGGAAACAGTAAGGAAAGAAAGTCAGTATTCTCATTCCATAGCCATTCATATGAGGGACAGATTAAGTGACAATGTTTGGATTTCAACCACTTAGGTCACTTGTTATGCCCATTTCAGTTTCAGTTGGACCATTAGACATGTCATCCAAGACATGCAAGTCTAGACAGAATGACAAGAGTGATGTCAAGTGGTTTGTTTTATTCCATTTTGTCCATGTCTATTCTCTAATTCCACGAAAATAAGCAAAAAATTACTGTAAAAGATGTTGATTTTTCGACCACAATATAGATAAATTAAATTAGATCAGAGTTATACACAGAATGTTTGAGTTCCTAAAGAGACTCCCAGTTCATCGCTGGTGATGTTCAGTTACCTAGAAAAGGCATGTTTAATATTCACGGGGTTGTACATTTAATGTTTAAGTATATTCCTTGTTCAAGAAATTGTGTGCAGTTGTACTCATGAGTTAGTTAAAAAAAAAAGCAAATTAGCTATAAGAACTCTGAGGATTCTGAAATTGTATGATATGTCTTACTTAAATATATGAAACTTATTAAAATATTCTTAACTTGAGAATTATTACATCCATCAAGGTTTCTAATAGTGATAAACACTCAACTTCTAGGCAGTTACTGTTCTCAAAGTTGGTGCTTTGTAATTTTTTTAAAATTGCCTTTTGTCTTTTCCTCTTTCACAATTATAAGCTGTATTCTATTCAATTATATTATCAAAGACATGCAAATAGCATATAAAATGTTGCAGATGTGTTTCTTTTAAAACTGTAAAAGTAGATATTACAAAGGCAAATGAGTTTTGTGTGAGTGTCTCAGTTAAGTTGCATTAAATTAAATTGTTACTCATCCTAACTAACATGAAAAATAAAGATAATAATATCAGTATTGAAAACTTAGAGAAAGATTTGCAAAAAACAGGTTAAGGAGGATGTAGTGACTGGCAGAGTGTTGAAGGAAAAGAGTATGAAAGTAACAGAATCATAGTGCTAGATGGTTACATTTACAATTTTTATAACAGTTGGTAAAGCTGTGCTTTCTAATTTGCAGACTTATTTGGGGTCACTGTCACCATTTGCTAATAGCACTTCAAACTAAATGTCCGTGTAAAGATCGTCAATGGAATAACAGTGTACTGTTATGCTCTTCTATTGTTACAAGACCATTCAAAAACATTTCCAACAATTAGATGAGAATTTTACATTTAAGAAAGGAGTGAAAGTTTGAACTTAGAGGTCAACATTGTTATCATAGCAGGCTTAGCTACTGTTTGTGATGCCAGCAAGCCACATATAAGAGCCAGCTTGCTGCTAATATAGCAGGAAGGACAGCAGCAGAGTACGCAAGTACTTGGCCCCCTAACACCATTGTGGCAGATGACGATGAAGTTTCTGGCTCCTTGACCTGGCCCAGAACTAGATATTGCAGCCTTTGAAGAGTGAGCGAGTTAATGAAACATCTTTCTTTCTCATTCCCTCTTTAGCTCTTCCATTTCCATATTAATTTTTGGATTTAAAATTAGGATTTTTAGGCATTTTACAAATCACCAAACAATTATGCCTATATGCAAGCTTGAATCAAAATGTGGAGTTCACTCAGGAGAACAATGCTGACTTAGCAGGAAATACTCAGTATAATTTGTTATATACATGAGATACTTGATAAAGCATACACATGATCATATTCATGGCTCTTATCACTTGATGAATAATGATTCTCAATCCAAATTCCTTTGATGTAGAAACATGGTCCAGACTCATGCCCTTTCCCCAACCTCAGGTGTCCTTGGCTGGTCTCCCTTAGCACAAAATTTCCTTGCCTGTTCTTTATGAAAAGGAATTCACCAAAATGAGAGAAAGGCTTCAGGGTTTAAATCACAAAGAGCCTCCTGTCTGTCTATAGATAAACCTTAATGCCCAGTACCCTCTTTCTGGGAAACCCTGGAGAGAATGCAACTACATTCAAATGACCCCAGGTGGAGTCGAGCCCACCAGAACATCATAAATTCCCTGACCAATCAGGAACTTTACATGTACACACCTCTCAGCCTCCAATTATCTGTCTACAAAGAACCTTTACCTGTGACTACTGAGGGAGCTAGGAATTGAGCAGCAACCACCCAGCTCTGTGCTCTGTGCTTTGCCATAGACCTACTTCTTCACACTACCCCAATGTCACTGATTGGCTTTCTGCACATTGGGCAAGCAGACCCAGTTTGGGGATTCTACATTAACTGCAACCAGTTTTGAATGTTGTTTGGCAATAATCCTACAAACACTAGGTAACACAGATAACAAGGATATTATTATTTTTCTGGATGCAGAAAATCATTTGGTTGATCTCAATGCTTACTCATTACCAAAACTGCCAAAATCTAGTAGTAGAAGGAACTTGCTGGAACTAAATAAGGGCATATACAAAAAAAAAAAAGCAAACAGACAAACAAGAAAACAAACAAAACCCAAAACCCTAAGATCATATTTAGTGGAGAAAATTACTCTCTCCTGAAAACCTGAAAATAAAACAGATATATTCTCCCTAAGAATTCTTATTTCACATTATCCTAGAGGTTCTACCAATGGTGATAATACAAGGAAAAGTAATAAATAGCTGGCTTCAAAATTGGGTTAGAAGAAATGAGACTGTCTTTTTTCTCAAATGTAGTAGTTGTCTTTTGAAAAGCCCTAAGAAATCTAAAGTGATTTTATAAGATATTTGTGGAACTAAGATACTAAGATACTGTAGCATAGTTGCAGGATGTAAAATCAATCATTTTCTAGCAATGGACATTGGACATTGGAAAGAAAACAAAAAGCAAGCAATTACAATAGTAATCACTTAATATTGATAATGTATAAATAAATCTACCAAATATGTAAATTTATGTTAAAATTGCAAAATGCTAACAGAAGAAATAAAATTGTAATAAAATTCTAGTAAATAGATATTCCTTATTCATGAAATAGAAAATGGAGTAAAAATGCCATTTCTTCCTAAACTGACATTGATATGAAGTAAACCCACTCAGGCTGCCAGAATTTGTTTTCCTTTGTTCAGACACGGACAAGTATTTAAAAATATTTATCTACATCCTTCTTTGGAAGGTGGAGCATAATTTCTCATCCCTCTAAATGTGGAATGTGCATGACAACTTCCATTGAAAGTACTCCTAATCTGATGTGATAGGAGTTTTTTCTCCGTCTTCCTTCCCTAAAACACACAAAGACACTTGCCATATTGCAAGCCTAAGACTCAATAATACTAAAATACTCAGACTCAATACTAAGACTCAATAATACAGAATATTTTGTTAATATTCCTCAAAACAGGCAAAGATCAGAAACTGTGAGAAGCTATCACAAAGAGACATGAAAACTAAATGTAATATAATATTCTGAAAAGGATTCATAGAGGAACAAAATGACATTGGGTAAAACTGAGGAAAATTAGAATAATAGTTATTTATACCTTAATAATAATATGTCAACATTATGACATTTTACATATTAGTGTAAATTTTTAATAAGAAGAATCAGCAGTAGGAACTTTTGTAACTTTCCCATCAATCTCAAGTTATTACCAAATAAAAAACTACTAAATATTTTTTAAACTAATCCCTTAGAAATACTGTGCTACATTGATATTCTTGCTTTGAAGTCAAGTTCAGTAACAATAATAATGATAATAATATTAACAATGGGTAAGGATGTGTACTGATGAGGATCTTAATTATGCATTTTGAAGAGCAATTATTGATACTTAGAAAAAATGAAAACTTCAATTCTGAACAAAATGAGCTCTGACTACATTTTATATGTGAGGTAACTCTCCTAGTGACTAAAATGGCATGAGTTTGTTATAAAAGGGGACTAGATTCACAGTTCAAGTAACAATTCAAAAAATGACTTCATCTTGATAATGAAAGCTTAGTCCATTAATTCATATACAGTTAGAAGTGTTGTTTTTGTCAGGAATTACTTCTTTGGACGCTTCATTGATTAGCACAATGGGATCAGCAACATACTGGATCATTTGCTAGCCCTAAAACTTATTTATGGCTGCATAAAATAATTTTCAGAAACGCAGGACCTATTTTCAATAGTACATAACTAAATACCTCTGTAAATGGCTATCCAAATAAAGCAGTGCCAAAATCAGACTGTCACTGAAACCATTCCTTTGAAACGTTCCAATGGACACTTCTCTTATGAATTCGCAAGGCTCCCAGATGGTTGATGGTTTGGGGCTGCGTAATGCCCATGTCTGCTTCCATTTTCAGAAATATGGTCTTCTCAATTATACCAACACTTGTCATTGGATTTAGGACCCCCTAAATTAATTCAGGATGAACTAATCTTAAGGTCTCTAACTTAATTAATTACCTTTGAAAGGCCATATTATAAAACATAGCATTCACAGGCGCTGAATAATAGGAGCTGCATGTATTAGAAGTTGGAATTAATTTTATTACACTTTATTATGTTATTACAGATTTCTAGCTGCATGTTGTTAGAGCGCCAAAAACATATTTTAATAAAGACATCTCAAGGCCAAAGGTAATATTGCTTACACGTGTCATATATCCATGTTTAATTTTCACTCTATTCTTAGGTGTCTTCCTGGATTTTCTGGTCCATTTTGTGAAACGGATGTAGATGACTGCTCTTCATCACCATGTCGGAATGGTGCAAACTGTGAGCATCACATCAATGGATACATTTGCATATGCCAACAAGGTAATTGTTCTACAAATGTTCTGTACAAATGTTTCACTATGTTGTATATATTATTAAGATATATATATTTACCTACATTTTATGTACATAATACAATTTTGACAACTGGCACCAGCAATAGTATTGACTTTCAGTAAAGTCATATATAAAAAACATGGTTGGAAAAGATGAAATCAATGTTCTCCGATGCTAGTAATGCAGATACTTAGGGTATTGGCAGAACACTCTTATATTTGAGTATAAAGAAACACCCTATCACATAAAATCTGTAAATTTCAGATTCCTGATCTTCCTACCAGTTATATCATAACAAGTACTTTGGAAATGCTAGTTCTTATTCTTACTGGTAGTATCATTTCTTTTAACAGTTCTGAGCACAGAAATGGGTAAGTTGAATAAAATGATTTTATTCAAAGTAAAGCTCCTTTTATGTCATAAATATTTGTTTCTCTGTAAAATTATCAGGTTGAAATCTAATTAGCAACAACATAGTAATTGAAAGTAGGGTCTTTGTTAGAATCATGAGAGCAGAATCTTTATACATGAAATTAGGACCCTTAAATATGGGATTCCAGCAAGAAAGCTGCCCCTCCACAAGGTGAGGACCCTAACTGAAGGTGTCATCCAAGAAGCAGAAAGCAAGAACTCAGCAACATGATCTTGAACTTTCCAATCTCTAGAATTGGGAGAAATAAATTTGTGTAGTTTGTAAGCAACAGGTTTATATTTTGGTATAACATCCAAAGCAGAGTAAACCACTCATTAATAACTGTTCTTTTTGACAATTCCACTTAAGTTCTATATAAAGGAATTATTGTACAAGCATTTCTTGCTTCTATTTATTTAGTTCTCTAGCCTTTCCAATTTTTTTTACTTTATCTTTTGTCACTCATTTTCAATATTCAGTTTTATTTATCCAAAGGGTTATTAAACATCTAAGTTGTTTGAGCATAAATCCTCTTTTAGCAGTATATGAGGAATATTTCCAGTGACTTGAAAAAAAAAAACACCATTATTGACAGACCCACAGATGCCCCCAGATAGTGTGTAAGTAATGCGTTTGTTGCATCCACTGAGAAAACAGCAGTCAGACAGCCACTCGAGTATTAGTGCATATTTGATTTATGTGGAGTCATACAAAACTAGTGGACGCCTACCAATTGTCAGACACATGCTGTTTAGAAGTTCAGCATTTATTCAGAACCCAGTTTTACATTTGCACGTTCAATGCAATGGTCACTTCAAACATCTAGCTCTTACCACCTGTATTGCTAAATAGCTATCTGTGTGTAACACTGTAATATTCAAAAGTAAAATAAGTAGAATAAAGATAATAATCTTCTGGTGTAAGAAAGGAATACCCTTTCAAAAGCTATGTCTCTTTCAAGCAACACCTTTCCTGGGCTCTGAACATTTTAAACCTTATGATAGCTAGGACAACAATGTAAATAGTGCTACAGAAATACTTAGGAAACAAAACACCTACATGTTAAATCTATTTATCCTATCAATACATATTGTTTTAATTTACTTATTTTTAAAATTTACTTATTTTCATTGAAAGGCAGACTTTACAGAGAGTAAAGGTAAGATAGAGAAGGTCTTTCATTTATTGGTTCATTCCCCAAATGGCTGCAATGGCCAGATCTGGCTGATCCAAATGCGGGAGACAATTGCTGCTTCTGGACCTCCTGTCTCCCCTAGGACTTGGGGCATCTTTTGCTGTTTTCCCAGGCTGTAGGTAACAGAAATTCTGGCACTACGGGCAGAGTTTTAGTCTATTGTGCCACTATTCAAGCCCCACATTGCATATCTTGTAATTGGTAGTCTCCCTTTTTGAAAAAGATTTTATTCGAAGGCAGTTTTGCAGGGAATTAGAGACAAAGAGAGGGTCTTTCATCCTTCTCCCTGTGCTCCAATGGTTCACTCTCTAAATGGCTACAAAGGCTAGAGCTGAACCCATCAAAGGTGCTTCTTCTGCATCTTCCAACTGAGTATGGATGCCCAAGGCTTTGAGCCATCCTCCACTGACTTCCTGGACTTTACACAGGAAACTGGATGAGAAGTGGAACAGTCAGAGCACAAACTGATGCCCATATGCGAAGCTGATGCCATAGTGGAAGACTTAGCCTACTATGCCACAGCACCAGCCCCATGTTTCCTTTTTTAATAATAGCTTTTTACAATTTTTGTTAATATAAAGAAAACAGATTTTATGTCTTCCACAGATGCAGTTTTGAGAAGACAACTCCACTTTACTCAATCCCCTATTCCCTTCCCTCTCCCTGCCTCTCTTCCTTCTTTTCATTAATCTTGTCTAAGGTATAGTTTAAATCTACTCTACAAGTCCAGGCTTAATTTGCCATAAATCATTATTTTGAATAAGTAAAAAGATGCATCTTATAAATGCCAGTGTACTTTTTTGTTAATACCTTACAATTGCTAAAGAAACTTTGAAGTGGTGGATTGAGATTCCGCCTACTCTGGATTCAGTAGGAAACACGAATCCCTTATAAAGCCTTCACAGCATTCAGATTTGGCCCTGTCTTGAATGCTGCTCATCAGTCTTGGTAAAAACACAGGACACAAAATGATGCCTGTCTGTGATGTAAGTGGTGTTCAGAACTCACCAGTACTTTTTAAAATAGTTTGAAATAGCTTTGTTATTTTCCAGAATACAGCTTGTAGGCATAGGGATTTCCCCTCTCCCTCCTTACCCCTTCCTGTTTTTCCCTCCCACTATGCCATCCATATTATTACAGTAGTATAATCCTCCAGCAACAATTACAAGCTCAGCATTCTGCCACCCATGTCTACCATGGCATTTAGGTATAAGTAACTGCAGAAAATCTAGCATCTACTATTGAGGTATAGGTAACTATTTCATTGGGTGTCCTGTCTTCGTTTTGGGAGTGGAAATGCATACTGTAAAATATCTTCACTCCCATGTATTATAACCTTCCTTATGCAGCTCATCTATTAGAATATATATGTATATACTTGTTTACTGCTTGCTTTGTATTTCACATGAATGTTGCCTTACATCAGAGAGAATATATGATATTTGTCCTTTAAGGACTGGCTTATTTCACCTAGGAAAATGGTCTCTTCACCAACTTAATTGTAAGAACAGAAGCCAACTGGGCAACAAATGAAATACTTTCTTCTTTTTTGAAGTTTTATCTCTAATGTCTGTCTGTCTGTCTATCCATCTATCTATGTATCTAATTTGTTTGAATGGCTGAGAAAGAGCCATAGAGATCTAACAAGGGGTTTTTCCCCAAATACCCACAACATTTGGAGTTGAAATGTCAAGCTAGAAACTGAATTGAGATGTCATATATGGGTATCAGGAACCCCACTATTTGAGCCAACACCTTTTGTATCCCAGGGTGCCTCCCAGTAGGAAGCTGGAATTACGACCTAAGCCATGATTTTAATCTAGTTAGACACTGCAACATGGATGGGGCACTCCACCCCATCTTAGCCTGCAGGTCAGATTCCTGTTCCCAAATGCAATAAGCACGGTTCTACATCTCTGTCTCTGCTCAAAAGGGCTCAGGGTTTGGGCTGCATAATGCCAATGTCTGCTTCCATTTTCCTGGCTTTTGAACATATTAAACTCCCTACCCCCACTGAAATTAGTTAAGACATGATTTGCCTCCTGTAGATTATTCTTTTTCCATTTTTAATTTTCTTGGATGATCGAGTTTGCTCCATTTTCAGTGTTTTATTCCTATGAAAAAATTAATTGCTGTATAAAAAGGTGTCTTGTTTTGTTTTTTAGTTTCAAGATATGTCTAAGTTGTGTAACTATCACCACAGATAGCTAAATAACCAGAGGTGCCTGAATGTGCTGTGCTGCCTTTATGCAGCCAACCTTTCTGTTGCACACAGCAAAAATTGATTTTGATAGAATATTACATATTTATTTTTCTGTCACTGAAAATGCTTCTAGTTGAGCTTTTCTTTTTCTTTTACTCTGAATTGAAAATTTCAGATGTTGGGTACTTTAGCATACATGTTTTTAGGAAACGATAAAAATTATAATAGTCATATTATCTCAAAAGCACTATTTTATTTTATTTATATTACCCCTGTAGGTTGTGTTTCAAACTTGAAAAGAAGTTATCTATTTACTCATAAGCAATGAGAACCCCGGGTTCCCAAGTAATCTCCCATGGCACATTAGTGACAGCTGTGTTTCACATCCAGAAAGTGCAGCCTGGCATGACTTATGCATTCATTTGTTATCTCTCATGTTCCCCCCAAATGGTATCTTGCTAAATAACAATTTCTCATTAAGTTTCATTTGTACACGGTGAATGAATTCTGGAAATCTGTTATAAATAGAATGCCTAAACTGCAATGCATTTCACAGTCAAGCACAGTTAAACATTTGTTAAGGGGTGATGTTAAGCAACATAACCTGATAGCATACCAGATTATGTTGCTTGTTACAATGGCATCCATATCAGAATTCCAGCTTTCTGCTAATGTGCCTGAGAAACTAGAAGAGGATGACCCAAATACTTGGGACACTATAATTCACATGAGAACTCTGATGGAATTTCCACACTGCTGGAACTATCCTGGTCCAGTATTAGTTGTTGTAACCATTTGAGAGTGAACCAACATACTCAAGATTTTCTCTCTCTCTTTTTTTTTTCTCTCTCCCTTTGTTTGTCTTCAAGATAAATATATAAATCATTTAAAAATTCTTGCCAAAAAAGTGGATCTAACATTAAATGTTATTAACATAGTAAAAAAAATTGATAATCATAAGCAAAAGTTTCATTATCAGATATAATGGTATGCCATATCTTATTCTGGATTTTAGTGATTTTAACTACTGTGAGGATCCTCCGATTTCCCTATCCTGATTTGCTTTATTTTATCTCACAGAAGTTCTATCAGCAGAAAATTAGGACTTTCCCCCTGTTTTGAGTAGATCTTAGCTATTTACCTTTTCCTTAATATGAAAGAAAGACATACAGACTAATTAATTTTATTTATAGAGGTTCGTATTTCCCTGTCACAAATGAAGAAAATCATCTAATAATATTGATAACTCTTCTTGAAATCTGGTCTACATCCATCATGCCATTATTCCTATATTAGATAATATTGAATTGAAATTTACCCTGCCTAGGAATTCTTCTGTTTTCCCCTGCCTTTCCCATAAAAATAAATAAATCTTCTTTTTTAAAAAAAAATCTAGGCCCATGAAAAGCAAAATGATCCTTGTATGATATTAGAGCATATGTGATTTTTTTTTGCAAAATAATTATTCTCTATATTCTAGATTCAGAGTAAGAAAATAAAATCACTTTTTGTTATCTAGTTACTAAAAATATGTTAACTAGTAATACACTTATTTTAAGTTTAGGTTTAATTTTTGTTTTATTTGCTCAAGATTAGATGCAAACCACTTGGTACTAAGAAGGAAAATGAAATGAAAATGCATGTATTTGAAATAGTGACTTTCAGTTTCAATCGCAAACTCAACCCATCATAATTGTTCATCTTTGCACAGAATGTTGTTACTAAAACTGCTTAGTGTTACAAGGTGTGTATGCTGAGAAATTTAAACATTTGTTACAGTCATCAATTTTAAATTTTTGCATCTTTTGCCATAATATGCCTTATAAGTCACCTTTGTTTTGTACTTGGCATTGTTTAGCATAATTTATTCTATAAATATTTTTTTCCTGTTATGTGTCAGGTATTAGATTACTATTATGAGTTTGACACCATAATGATTTTGATTCTTTGGCCTACATTACTAATGACAACTCTGGTTACTTGTTTTTAAATTGCCATTTGTTTTCCAGAATATTTTGTTTGTTATGACAAATGAATATCAAATGTACATGAGGGTCAAAAATAACCTTTCTTCATCTTAGCTTCTGGTAAGTCTTCTGGCGGTCTTACCTAGAAACATTTCTGTGTTGCAATAGGCTAAGTGTCTGTGTCACCAGCATCCTATATGGGTGCCAGTTCTTACTCAGCCTGCTCCCCTTCCACCCACTGAAGCACAGCAGCTGAGACCGGACCTGGTACACATGGGCCATTGGTATCACAAGCAACAGCTTTACTGCTATGCCACTACACGAGTTCTGACCAACTGCTTTTCTATCTTAGGTTATAATTTTTGACCAAGATGGTTCCCATTAGTTTGAATGGCTTTACACAGACTCCTTCCTCATTTTAGACTTATGTCCTATCCTTAGAGCATTTAACCTCAGAACACCTACTGGAAGTCATTTCTTTATCTTTTGAAATTTATAATTTTTCTCAGACTGTTGTCATGTTTAGGAACCAGACTTACCATTCCCAAAGATCTATAAGAGTCATACTTTTTACCTGTAATCTAGAAGTACATAACGTTCATCCCTCCCCGTTTTCAAAGTTAGCATCCTGACTCCAGAGATAATCAGAACGTTAGGCAGCCTTACCCATTAGCCTACTTCCCCTTACTAAAACATCCTTCAATATTTTTTCAGTTAACTCACTGCCAGGTCAAAAACTCCTACCAATTCTGTTTCATTTTAGTTGAGTTCAGTTTCTCTTTCCTACTGGCAAAAATTGTACTTCTTATATTGCAGTTATTACACTAGAGTAGTGTCTTGTTGTTTATCCTTTTACTTATAGCTTTCCTATGCCTTCTATAGGATTAGATACAAAAGGAAAACTACATTTTTATTACATATATCGCTACATGTTGTTAAAATCTAGTCTGAAATATTTCATCCATTCAAAAGGATGTGTGACAAGGATCATCGTTTAGAATTAAGACAATTCTTGTGATGCCCACATTCCATATCAGACTCACTAGGAGTACTGAAAGTGGGTTTTGTTCCCTATTCAAACTCCCTTTTATTGGATCCCCTGTGAAGCAGGGGATGGAGGTCCTAGTGGTTAGATCCCTCTACCAGGTGGGAGATTCTGTTGGAATTCCAGGTTCCTGGAATTGACCTGGCCGAGCTCTGCCTGGAACAAGCCTCTGGAGAACAAACCAACTGATGAGCAGTATCTTCTCTTCTCTCTCCTCCTTTTCATCTCTATATTTCTATCTTTCAAATTAAAGAAAATAATAAAAAGTTAAAGTTATAAGTAAGATAGTATTACATTTTATGTCATTCATGTACTATATTAGAACTATGATAAGTGGGTTTAGATCTACCATTTCCTTTAAGAGATAAAGTATTAGTAATATCTTTAGCTTCCTCTAATTTCTCTCTGGAGAGTGTTCTTTATTTTCCCTAACCCTGAAGTATCTATTCTGAATTTTACAATCAACATTCCATTATAATTCTCCACAGATTTTCTACATTTGTATTTGTGTCTGTTACTAGTAAATGTTACTAAGGTATTGTTATTAAGTTGTGTATGTAGTTGACTTTTACAAGAACAGTTATCCAAATGTTACTAGTTTTATGGAATATGCTTTTGTGCACAGCCATGTGAATGGTTGTATAACTTTTCATGCGCCCTACAAAAGTATTCTTTCTGTATTACCTCTGATACATTCTATGTTTGCAAAATGTGCAAAATCATTCCAACATCTAAAAGACCATGTGAAAATGGAAAGCATCCTGGACAAAGACATGATACATTCAGTCTTTTGTCATCCACTTGTAATTTTTATTCTGATACTGCTGATTATTTAAAGGTGTGCATTTGTTTTCTCGTTACAATGTTTTATTTCATTGAATCATTTTTTCACACTCAATATGTAATTGTTTTTTTAAAAAAATTATTATGGAAGAATAATGTAGCCACATTTTTAACTATGTAGTCGTTTTTTTTAATTATTATGGAAGAATAATGTAGCCACATTTTTAACTAGGATCATAAATGAAACTTAATAGGTTTTATTAGCCATGGTACAGAATAAATTCTGCTGAACTTATAAACATGGAGAAATGATATGATTTTCAGTTACAGTGTAGACATTAGCAATCACTGGGGCCTGAGAGCTGCACCTTAAGAACTGTTGTAGAATAGTTAACATGACATTGTGGGTAACATATTAAAATTCACTTAAAGTAACTGATGGTACAGAATTAGTGATTTTTAAAACCATTGCAAGTAATAGTACCACTATACTATAAATGTGATGTTGCCTTGTAGAGAGATTAGCAATATCAGCTGCTGAGTTGATAAAAATATCAAGAAGATAGCAAAAGACAAGATATACATACTCCAACTATACTTGAGAATGAAAATTGACTATCATGCTTAAGGAGATTAATACAGCTGATGATCAGATGAACATGCATAAAATCTTTATATTCTTACACTGTATTATATTTTAGCTCCACAAATGCTTAAGACATACCAACTGTAAGATGCTGCCAGATATCTACAATAGTTGTTTTTTCCTGAAACTGAAGACTTATATATATATGCTAAAAGGAATAATGGAGTCCTTTTATCCCATTGCCATCAATGTATTTGTTTTATGTTTAAATAACTTAATATATTTGAATATGTAAATGTTATATGATACACAGATAAGAATTCATTCATTGGCTGTCATGTATAAGTAACTGCCTGGTTTTAGAGAAAAAAGTCTATCTTCATTGAGTTTAATTTTCACATGAATTGAACAGATATGCTAATATTAATTATATGGTAAAATGATTGTGAACATGAACTAAAATTATTCTAGCATATTTGTAGCCAACAATAAGAGCCAATAAACATGCTGTCAAAGTTATCAGCCTCATCACTAAAATCTGAATATATGCTTCGTGGCTTTGTTTAACAGGATGGTGTGGCCATCACTGTGACAAGAAACTCCATGAATGCATTCACAGCTCCTGTACTCATGGCGTGTGCAAAGGTGAAGCTGGCTCGCCACACGTCTATACAGCCACATTTGTGGTAATGTGTTTTCTTTTTACATTGACTTTTAAATGCAATAAGTAACAGAATATTTGTTTTGTTTTGTTTTGTTAATATATATTATTATTGTTAATTACATTGCATTATGTTGTGACACAGTTTCATAGGTTCTGGGGATCCCCCAACCCCTCCCCGTACCTGCCCCCACATGGTGGATTCCTCCACCTTGTTACTGTATTACATTTCAAATTCAGTCAATATTCTTTCATTGCAAGAGTATACCAAACATAGAGTCCAGCATCTTATTGTCCAGGTTAATTCAACAGTTTCTTGGGGAGACCATCTCTGGTCTGAAGGCAGAGCTAGCAGAATATCATCCCAGTCAATTTAAAGTCCCAACATAATATCAACAAAAATTCACAACATTATGGAATTAATTGATATGGCATTGAGTAACCAATATGTTAAAAAAAAATGCAAGTTCTTAACCACATCCTGTGACTTCTTCATTGATATTTCAGTTTTAGTTTATACACAGAACCAGCTGCTATACACCTTAAAATGGCTATAGGGTACTATTCAGCTGTCTCATGTCTGTTTTCATTTTAGTATTTAGCCGTTTATAGTGTTGAAGCCTAATTTTGCTGAACTTGGCAGATTTTAGGATAGTCTAAACTGGGTTATAACTCTAACGAGGCATATGTCAACAATTGAAGGGCAGAACAGTTTTAGGAGGGGTGTGCAGAGAAATCTTCAATGGAACTAAGTAAGGATCAGAGAAAGCTCCTCTCCCTAGTCCCAAAGGAAGTTTACTGTTCTGTTTCTGTGGACCGCTCAAGGTTCCTGTGAATTGTTCCGATGACCTTGGATCCCGCCAAGAAGGATTTGGGCTTCTTTCATCCCGTATGGTAGGTCAAAGGGGGTGGCAGGATGTCCTCTGAGTGCTCGGCCTGCGAAGGCACTCCAGTTCCCCGTGGTCTCTTTGGCAGTTGGGATGTATTCATTGGTGCCCATACTGAGGCCTTGGTGAGGATCCAGGGGCCTCTGGGGTTGGGATACAAGGCTCCTCCTGTCTGTCTGCTCCAGTCTGGGGTCCCACCCTGCTCTGTGCATATGACCTCCTGTAACAGAATATTATGAGAAATAAAAGTAGGGGAATTATGCTTTGGTGCTTCTGTTTTTCTCTGTTTATAAACATTACAGTTGTCTCCACATTTCCCTTACTATTATTCATCCTGAACTGTACATTCAGGTCTTCCTTTCAGGAGAAAAATATTCTGGCAAACTGATCCATCTGGAGTTATGAGTGACTTAATGCATTTTCCTTTAATGTCATAATATAGTTGAAAAGAGGGTGACAATGGAGAAATTGCTTAACATTGTCAAGTGTTGGCTGAGTTTCTTTCTTGCTCAATGACATGGCAGGACTTCCAGAGTTGGACGCAGCATATTGTATGTCTAAATAGGATAAATCTGTTTCCTCAGCAAATTTATATCTGCTTGAACTCCATGAACTCTGGAGAAGACTTCTGGTAAAAATGTCTCCATTTTTAAATTTAATTTTTAACACAATTCTTTTCTAAGCAACTTGCAGCGCATGAATATCATAAGAGAACGCCAGTTGGCAAGGCTGTGGCATTGCAGTTTTAAATATTTGTTTCAGAAACCATTGCCAGAGTACTGATAACCAAACTTGGAGGTAAGTCATGAGAGAACTGCTTCAGTTTTGTGATGCAATTCATGGTTAATGAATTAGACTTAATGGAAATCAGAGGCCTGGCCAAATGTCTAAAAAATATGCATAAATCTGGATGAGGCTAGAAATTCTCAGATCTAGATCTAAAGAAAAAAATAGCTAGCAGAGATCTTTGAAAGCTGCCAGGAAATTGAATGGAAGATGGCTAATACATATTGCAGAGCAAATTAATTTGAGAAGGTGATTGTGGAAGGAGCCTAGTGAAAGTCACCTGCTGTTCCTGACGTTTAACCCCAGGAGCCACTAGTTTGGAGAGATGTAGAGTTGTCAAAAAAGAACTTTTTTTTTCTCGTGAAAATTCTTCAATTCTGATTTTGTACTGTTGGGAGAATTATCTATTAGTGATTCCAGTGGTCTGAGTCTCTTAGAAAGAACATTGTATATTCTGTTACTTCATCGTGGAAAGTTTTTAGTGCCAAGAAATTGATTTTCTGACACCAAAGATTGCAATGATGACTTCCTTAAAGAGTCAGTAGAAAAAAGACTAAGATGTTTCGTATACTTGAATATATATATTGAATATATATATTGAATATATATATATATATTGGGGCCCTGTGCGGTGACCTAGTGGCTAAAGTTCTTGCATTAAACACTCTGGAATCCCATATGGCCACCGGTTCTAATGCCAGCAGCACCGTTTGCCATCCAGCTCCCTACTTGAGGCCTGGGAAAGTAGTTGAGAATAGCCCAAATCCTTGGGATCCTGCACCTGTGTGGGAGATCTGGAGGAGGTTCCAGGCTCCTGGGTTTGGATCAGTGTACCTCCAGCCGTTTCTGTAACATGAGGAGTGAATCATTGGACAGAAGATCTTCCTCTCTGTCTCTCCTCAACTGTTTATCTGACTTTGCAATAAAAATAAATAAATATTTTAAAAATATAAAAAATAAATAAGTCTTTATATATATATTATAAATATACATAATATATATATATATATTTATGCTAAATATATCCTGGAATTTAAGTGATTTAGAAAATAAAGGCCCTAGTCAGTCTGTTATGTTATTTGATTAATATATAACATGGATACATTTATAAATAATTCAATATCACAATTTCTATAATTCCTCCAAATAATTAATATTTTTATATCAAATTCAACATTTGAAATATGAATCTTTTACTACCCAATCTCTTAATAAAAAAAAATCACACTGAAAGGTAAATGCTTATATATTTGTACATGTTGAAAATTTAAATACATTAAGATATAGTTTTTAAGCCATAAATCCATTAAATAGGGGGGAGGAGTTTTATAAGTAAAATGTACTTAGAAATGTATTTGCTGAATCATTTCCAATGGATCTTATCCTTACTGTCTTAAGCCCTGAAAACTAAAGTGTAACTTAACAAGTAATTGCAGTAAAATGATAGTATCTGCAAGAAATTGCAGGGCTAAGGTGGATCCAACTTGTGTTGACATCTAGAGGAAACTTTTTACTAGAAAAAAAGTTTATGTTGAGGTTTTTCATGTCAATGCTATATTGATATGGATATCGTAAATTATACCTTAAATCTGTAATGGAAAATAACATTAAATTATCAATAAAAATAGAATCCATAATATTCTAAGGAAGTGTAAGAAAATTTTAAAGTTCAACATCTGTATCTTTTTAAAGTCTATTAGTATAAAGTTAAACTTACAAATACTAAAATAAGGTGGTATAACTCAAATTTATTTTCAGAACAGCTACAAAAATACAAAAAAACTATCAGGGAACGTTTGTCTTTCGGCTTCTTTTTATTTCTCTGCCACTAATCTTGAATATAACTGGGATATAAAATCAGAAGAATGACTGTAATGGGAAGTATCCAATTTTACTAATACTTTTCTTACAGCCTTTATATGGTGTATGCCTACTGAAGAAATATTCAGAAGCCAAGAGAGTTCTAAGAACTGAACCAGTCAGAAGGATTAGATAGGAGAAAACTGATTTGCAATAAGAACAAAAGTAAGGGCCCAGCAAGATAGCCTAGTGTCTAAATCCTCTCCTAGCATCTGCCAAGCTCCCATATGAGCACTGGTTCATGTCCCAGTTACTCCAGTTCCCATCCAGCTCCCTGCTTGTAGCCTGGGACAGCAGTCGAGGACATCCCAAAGCCGTGGGATCCTGCACCCACAGGGGAGACCTGGAACAAGCTCTTGACTCCTGGCTTCAGATTGTCTCAGCTCCAGCCACGGCAGCCACATGAGGAATGAACTAGTGGGCAGATCTTCTCTGTCTCTCCTTCTCTTTGTATATCTGCCTATCTGCCTTTAAAAAAAAAAGTGAAAACAGAATGTAGCTAAACATAGAACAGTGGGGGAAATGAAAACAGCATTCACAAAAGAGGCAAGCCGTGATTGTAGCACTAGATTAGATAGGAGGAAATTGAACATTGAATCAGCTATCATATTGCAGTATACCACCTGCCTGTCTCACTGTCTACTGTGGTAGAAGGTGAGCTCTAGCATGACAGTGATGATGCAAGACATTGTTTTTTTCCTAGAAACACAATGTTCAAAGCACACATTCAGGTTGTGGACGTTTTTGCTTTGTTACAACTCCTAATATATTAATTATGAATGTTTTTAAAAATGATTTATTTTATATTGATATGAAACCCTAAATTTCAGAGAGGAGAGTGAAAGCGATAGAAAAGAGAGAGAGAGATCTCCCATCTACTGTTTCATTCCACAAATGACCACTATGGCTGAATCTTTGAATCTAGGAATGAAGAGCTCATTCTGGGTCTGCCACATTAGTGCTGGGGTCCAGCACCCATGGATGATCCTCAGCTAGTTTCCCAGTCCATAAGCATGGAGCTAGATAGGAAGTAAAGCATCCAGGACACAAACCTATGCCCATATATGATACCAGCACCACAGTTGGAAGCTTAACCTACTGTATCATAGTGCATGCCCCAGCAGTTTAGTGTCTGATTTGATAGCTGCCACGTCTCTGCCACAGAGGAATAAGATTTTGATGCTTGGACTTTTTCTTCAAATTGATATTTGCAATTATTGTTGGCTTTTAGTATGCCTTGTAAATTTATATTTAAATCTGGGAAAGCAATTGAAATAGGAGTTCTTATGATGAGATTTTATGCCATTGTAACTGGAAGTCAGAATGCAGTTTTTCTTTATTTTACATTCAGGTGCCAGATACTAGAATTTACTCATATTTTATATCCTCCATTGTCTTTATGCTTTGTTAGAAAGTTGAGTGAGATCTGAGATATGCAGCTCTTTCAGTAGCAATCCCTTGTTATTGAAAAGAAATATTGTTGAAATCCATGTTCTTAGGAAAGTTTGTGGTTGAGAGAGAATAACAGTGGAATAATATTTCAAAAGTTTCCCTTTTTGCCTCTGGTCTCTTACCTCTCTTTATGCTTTTCACCACCTTTTCTTTTTCACTAAAAACAGCAAAGCTCCAGGTGTGTGTAGGTAGGTATTCTTCTGGGCCAACAAGGGTCTGGTAAAATAGTTTCATGTGACCACTGGGTTTGTTGAGAGCAGATGGTTGTAAATGTACAGATGATCTCTATGTTATGACAGTTTCACTTAAGATTTTTTTTAAAGATTTATTTTTATTATTTTTTTATTGGAAAGGCAGATATACAGAGAGGAGAGACAGAGAGGAAGATCTTCCATCCGATGAGTCACTCCCCAAGTGAGCACAACGGCCAATGCTATGCCGATCCGAAGCCAGGAGCCTCTTCCGGGTCTCCCACGCGGGTGCAGGGTCCCAAAGCTTTGGGCAGTCCTTGACTGCACGCCCCCCCTGGGCCACAGGCAGGGAGCTGGAAGGGAAGCGGGGCTGCTGGGATAGAACCGGCACCCATATGGGATCCCGGGCATGCAAGGCAAGGACCTTAACCACTTGCGCCACTGTGCCAGGCCCAAGATTTTTAAATTTTATGCTGATGCAAAAATAATGTGCATTCAATGGAAATTGTATTTTGGATTTTGATCTTTACCTGGGCTGGTGATATGTTGTGGTACACTACAGAGTACAGTCTTTTTGTTGTTGGGATGTGTTTATATATAATTCCGAGCAGTACTAGGGACCGTAGGCAGTTGCCTAGCAGTCACACGGCATAAGAATAAACAGGCATCTTATACAATGCAATGTGTTGCTAGGATGTTGGGTAGGTTATGTATACCCTAATACATTTCAACCTTGGAGATTTTCTATTTGTGATGGGTTGATACAGATGGAAACCTACTGCAAGGCAAGTAGCATCTGAATTTCTAAACAGCTATTCTCCTTTTCATGCTGGAAGCTGACATGAGGGTATTTTTCTTTAGAATCTGGCAGAACTCCTGAAGGTAAAAAACCATGAAGGTGTAAGAGATCATGTAAGACTGGGCCCCCTGGAGATTTAATTCTCAAGCTGATTTCAACTGAGCTTCCAGCATTGCCTCTATTAGAGTTGGTTTTCCTGCACTGATGCTGGCTCCGGGTCCAGAGTAGCTTTTCTCTTGAATTTTTGCCCTGGTAAACTGCAATTCCCTTTTATCTGCCTAATGGTATCTTCAATGTTTGCAACAGAGGTTTTTCCTGTGATTGCAATTCTCTGAATGACTTAAGAAATATGTTGACTTTCAGTTTGTTCAAATTTGTCTTCTTCTATAGATAACAGTGATGTCTTCCAAATTTATTAAATTCTAGATAAGAACTCAGCAGTGTTGTTACTGTTTCAAAAATGAAATCACTGGACTGGCCGTCGAGTTGCAGAAGGGGAACTCCATGTTTGTGAGACCCACATCCAGTAGAGGAGTGTTTGGTATTCAGCACTGCAGCAGATGATGGCCTGAGTACTTGGGACCCTGCCACTCTGTGAGAGATGTAGATGGAGTTCCTGGCTCCTATCTTCATGCTGGTCCAGCTCTTGCTGTTGTAGGAAGTTGAGGGAAAAAAAAAATGGATGGCCAATTTCTCCCGTTTTCTCTATCTCCATTTTTGTTCTGCCTCTCTGCCTTTCAAATAAAGATAAGTAAAACTTAAAAATAAGACTGAAAAAAAAAAACGGTTCTATTTATTTAATAACTAGCAAGTATGAATTATCTTTTATTCGCATTTTTCAAGATGATTGCTTTCAAATAGACTTAGTTATTTATATTGCATGCTTCAGATATTTTAATGTGAATAGTGAAAATATAATTATTTTACGCATGTATTATACCTGATACATTAACTAATTAAAGTTGCATATGTATTACAATGATTCAAATTATTAAAAATATACAAGCACCAGAGTTCTGACTCAATAAGAACCAATAAAATATCATGAAAACTATTAACCCTTTGCCTAAACAGTTTTTAGCAATTTATACTAACCTGAACTTTACATTAACATTTCTCCTCTTTGCATAGATCCTCAAAAAATGCTTGTTTTTCCATATTATTTATATTTAAAACAATATAAATGCTTGCTATTTAGATTATCATGCAATAATATTGATTCAGCCATATATTTGTGTGATTAGAGATTAGTATTACCACGTTTTTTTTTTTTGTTATTTAATGCTTATTTTTATTGGAAAGTCAGATCTTCATAGAGAAGGAAAGACAGAGAAAAAGTTCTCCTGTCTGCTGGTTCACTCCCCAAGTGGCTGCAACAGTCAGAGCTGAAGCCAGGAGCCAGGATCTTCTTCAAGATCTCCCATGTGGGCACAGGGTGCCAAGGCTTTGTGCCATTCTCCACTAGTTTCCCTGGCCACAAGCAGGGAGCTGGATGGGAGATAGAGCAGCCAGTAGAGGAACTGGTTCCCAAAGGGATCCTTGCAGATGCAAGGGGTGGATTCATCCACTAGGCTATCATATTGGACCCTGTTACCATTAATTTTTTTAGCATTTACTTATTTTTTATTGCAAAGTCGGATATACAGAGAGGAGCAGGGACAGAGAGGAAGATCTTCAGTGTAATGATTTACTCCCCAAGTGGCCACAACGGCCAGAGATGTGCTGATCAAAGCCCAGAGCTTTTTCCAAGTCTCCCATGCAGGTGCAAGTACTGAGGCTTTGGGCGATCCTCAATTGCTTTTCTGGGCCACAAGCAGGGAGCTGGATGGGAAGCAGGACCGCCAGGACATAAACCAGCGCCCACGTGGGATCCTGGCATGTGCAAGGCAAGGATTTTAGCCTCTACTCTACTGTGCCAGGCCCACTAGCATTATTTTTTTTTAATTTCACTTTAAAGAATAACTTGGGAAGCAAATAACCCCAGCTGAATAGAGTGATTGAAAGCTTGTTCTTTGTTTCTGAGAAATAAACTTTTATAGATAACATTTAAGACTTGAATTCTCAGATTATTCTTAATATTTGGATCTCTGGGTATCTGAGAAACTGATAATTAATGTAAATTATCCCTATTAGCAGCTACAATTGCAAAGGTGAATCAAAGCAAGGTTAACATACTTGCGTTTCTATGTTAACACTTCAGATGCTCTGGAAAAGAATTGAAGTGACAGTACAAAATTTATCAACTGTTCTAGCTTCATAAAAAATTCAAGAGAAAAATCATCCTTTCCTTAATTTGGTCGTAACTGCTCATTTCTTCCTCAGTAAATGTGTTTCTGTCAAGTAATTTTCTTCCAAACATTAGCCCATGATTAAGACTGGTTCAGGCTTGCTGCATTTTTCAAATAAAAAACAGTCAACAAATGTGTTGATTGTGTTTCTAAAATTAAAATGCAGATTTATGATATAGTATAGGAGCTACAATTATATTACACAAAGTGAAAAATAGTAGAATGGTTTTCTGAATGAAAACATGCAAGCAGCAAGCAGTTATAACTACCACCTCCAAATAGGTTTCTTTTCTTTTTTATTAAAGATTTATTTTATTTTTATTGGAAAGGCGGATATACAGAGAGGAGAGACAGAGAGGAAGATCTTCCGTCCGATGATTCACTCCCCAAGTGAGCGCAATGGCCGATGCTATGCCGGTCCGAATCCAGGAGCCAGGAGTTTCTTCCAGGTCTCCCACGGGGGTAGCAGGGTCCCAAAGCCTTGGGCTGTCCTCCACTGCTTTCCCGGGCCACAGGCAGGGAGCTGGAAGGGAAGCGGGGCTGCTGGGATAGAACCGGTGCCCATATGGGATCCCGGGTGTGCAAGGCGAGGACCTTAACCACTGCGCCATCGCGCCGGCCCTTAGGTTTCTAAAAGTAAGATAAAGAATATAGCATGAGAGGCTAGTGAACAGGTTATTCATGTATGGCATGGTGTTTGTTTCCTTGTGGTATAAAAACATCAATATTAGCAATGCATATTTTCCTTATATTTAATTTTGTTTTTGTTGACATTTACATAGTTGACTAGGATGGGAAGGGCCAAATGTGAGGAGAAAGTGAGTGAGACTATTGTTTCCACATTTTCTTTTTTCTTCTTCCTGTATCTGGGGGAATGAGGAAGATAAGGAGAAAAGCTGCACCCAGCATCCCAACCTCCTCAGAACCTGGGGAACAGGAACAGCCACTGGATGTCATCCTGGAGTTCCCAAAGTGGGGCTTGCTTTGAGGGTTCTGCTGAAGTGGTTTCAATAGTTACATAGTTTTGAACTGATATTTACTTCACAGATTAAAGGATGAGAAAATCCTTGCAAGGTCAATTGGCTGACACAGTCCACCCTAAGTTCTTCATTCACCCAGATGTTTGCTGCCAAATTTGGCAGAGGTAGTTGGCAAATTTTCTGCCCTCCTTCCTCTGTGATTCCAGATGTCTTCTACAGACCCCACTGGACTGCCATATTCTCCATTTGCATCTGGATATGCTGTCCGATGCGACATCTAAGTCACTGAAGAAACCCAGCTCTCACACATGTATTCCATGGTCAACCACAGGTCCTCTGATTTTCCCCATGGGTAGAATTCCCAGTGCAGTGGTTCTGTTGGAGGAAATCCCCAAAGAAACCTAATCTGAAGTCGTCCCAGACTTGACTCCCGTGTGCTTACTAATACAAGATATGGTTCTGCCTGCTCCTCACATCAGCCAATGCACACACTACTAGTTTCAGTTGTTGCATCAGTTATATCTCCAGCTCAATCTTTTGCATAATCCAATGGATGCTGTGGCACAACCCAGCACAACCCACCACACACTTGGCCCTCAAATATAACAGAGAGAGCTGAAGCCTAGTCAGAGATACCTCCAATAACTCCTACTAAGCCCACCTCAGCCCTGGTTCATGTGCTTGCTAGTTTTTGCAGCAGACTGGTCCAGACTGTCCCATATCCCATTCAGCTCTCATAAGTATCAATGGGAATTAGAGACTAGCTCAACCCAACTAATTCCACTATCTAGCCCATACTCGTACTGGTGGGTGCCACCACCTGTCTAGCCAGGCCTACCCCAGTCCTGGTTCCCATGCTCACCAGTGGAGGCTGCAACCCATCAAAGAGGTGCCCACAGTTTCCCTACTAGGCCCAACCCAGTCCCAGACCTTGTATTCTCCAGGCAGTTCTGCAAGATTTGCCTGTGGTCCCAGCACTTGCCAGTTGATGCTATGGCAAACCCCAACTTACTCTGACTCATACATGTACCAGTGGTACAATTGTTTAGCCCAGTGTGGCTCTCCCCATAACCCAGGTCACATGCAGGTTAACAAGTGTTGTAACCCTGCCTGGCCTGGTCTGCCCCAATTCCCAGTTCTCACACTCACTAGTTGGAGCAGTACCCAGCAGGGGAGCACTAGCAGACCGTTACTGGGATCACACCACCCGCACCCTTGTCCACAAGTAATGGTGGGTGTTGTAGCCTGGCCTAGCCCTGCCTGCCTCTGGTTCCAGCTCATGCTGTTGTGTGATGCGGGCTTGCCCACCCCAGTCAGCTCCTAGTCATTGCTCTAATGAACTCTCTGGTGTTGCAGCCCGACCCTTGCTGTCCCATACCCAATACTGGTTCTCAGATCTGCCAGCGGGTGTTATGAACTTGCCTAGCCTGCCCCACACTCAGACATGGCCCACACATATGCTGGAAGGTACTGTAACCTGGCCTGGTATAGGTTCCTTCCAGCTTTAGTTCTTGTGCTCACTTGCAGGGACTACATCCTGGCAGATGTGCCTGACAGACAGTGCTTCTATCAGGTCTTTTTCCTTTGACTGATCACACACACCTATAGGTCCTTGGCCCAGACTGACTTAGTCCACCTCCTGTCCTTGCAGGAACAGAGGCCTTGCCCAACCAGCCCACACCTTATTCCAGTTATTACTGTCAGTTGCTACAACTGAGCCATACTTAGCCCATGATCAGACACAGCTTTGCATGGTTCAGCCAGGCTGAGACCTAGCCCAGACCATTTTTCACCCACTATATCTCTCATGAGCACCAGTGGTTCCTGAAGTGTAGCCCAGTCTGGCACACCTCAAAACCAGTGCTCCCCCATGCTGAAGGATGCTGTGGTCATGTCCAGTCCAGATTGCTGCCGCATTCTGGCTCTCACACTCACCAGTGGCTACCACAACCCAGCTGGGGTTTCCCTTTACCTCCCCAGCAAGGCCTGTTCTCCCAGGTACAGACCATTTGCATGACAGTGGGTGCTCTGACCCAACTCCGCCTAGCCCGTCCTCCATCTTGGCCATTGCCAGCAGATGCTGCACTCACCTGTCCAAACCAACCCCCAGTCCCAACTCTCACTGGTGGGTGTTGTACCCTAGCTCTGCAGTCTGCTCCTGTCCCTGGCACAAACAAACAAGTAGTTATGTTAGCCTAGCCCAGCATGACCCACACTGCAGTCTGGCTCTGCACATTTCAGTGGGCTAAGGTTGGCTCAGCCCTGCATAATCCTTCTCCCTCTAGATCCACCCCATATACTTGCAGACAGGTGGAGCTACCATGCCCGGCCTGACCAACACCCATGCCTGAACCAAAGGCTCCCCAGTGGGAGCTACAGCCTCCCAGAGGAGTTTCCCAAGTTCCTTCACCAGGCCTATTCCCAGATCCAGATCTCCCAGCATAGTCTGTCCCCTCCAACCCAGTCCTTTGTGTGAACTGGTAGATGTTACAGCCCAGCTCATCCCGCACCCTATTCTTGAGTACACCTGCAATACTGGGTATTCCCAACCCCAGCATTCGTGAGTGTCAGAGGGTCCCAAGGTCATGTCTACCTTAGCCTGATACCAAGCCCAGCTCTTAAGCTAACAAACTGGAAGTTATAGTTCCACAGGGGTGAGCCCACATATCCCCAACAGACCTGGTTCTTTTGCATACTGGTTAGTGTCATGGCCTAGCCTAACATGACCCATCCATTGTTCCAACTCCCATTGGCAGGTACTGTGATCTAGCCCTGCCAGGTAGGCCTCCAGGCTAGCTTTAGTGTGGACTAGAGTGTGGTGATCACTAGTTGGCCATGCTTACTAGCCCAACTCAGGTCTTCCATGTGGGCTGGTGCATCCATCTGACCAATAAAAGTCTTCCAGCTTCCCCCCTTCCAAATAGCTCAGTCTCAGCCACCTTGCTTACCTGCAAGTACAATGGCCTTGTTGATGGAAGTATCTCAGAAGTCATTCCTCACATGCAACACACTCCCTCAGCTTTGCTCCCTCCCACATGTCCCCTTCTGCCTCTCTCTGATCAATGCACAGTCCTTACACCTGGAAGCAGTAACCCATGGATTCCCCAGCCCAACCTTCTGGCTCATGGCACATGTGCTGGCATGGGATCATATCTTTCCACACACCCAAGAACCAGACCCATTCAAAGTTCCCCAGGCCCAGTTCACCAGCCTACAAGCCAACATGCTAACCTGGTGCTCTCCCCTCTTCCCCCACCCCAATTGGGACTAAGTACTTGGGAAAATCTCCAAGTTTGCTCTACCTGCTTAGGCCTGAGCCTCCAGGTCCCCACAGGCCCCCACAGTACTCTTCTCTGGCCCCCTGCAAGCCTGTACCTCTAGGCCCACATGAGCCAGCAGCCCCTATCAGCTGCAGGCATGAGAATGATGGCAATGAAGGCTGCCCAGCCACTGCTGTTGTGGGAATAATGAGCAATAAATATTTACAAAGTATTAATTTTGTTCTGTATGCTATAAGCCATTCTATTAAGTAACGAATGTTTATTGTCACTAGGAAATAAGCAGGCAAAATTGTAATCCTTAGACCAACTCATAATTCCTTCTTCAAGAAAGATATTTTTTTGGTTTTGACACTTATTTGTGCTAGGTGATATAAATTAGTAAAAACACATCCTCTGGACTCCCATCATATATAATACTTGAAAAATTTATAGAGAAGTGTGTGAACCCATATCATTGTTAAACTAAGAAGAAAGGGGATTTGTATGCTTTTTGATTTATTTTAAGATAACATGGCATTAATGAGACTTTTCAGGTGAAAAGTGATAGTTTTGATTTTTTGTTCTGTCTTGTTCTGTTTTTGTTGTTTAACACAGATCAGGGACTACTCAGAGTAGATGCTCAAAATAACATAAAGGTTCATTATCACTACCTTTTTGTCACCTGTATATGGGAAAATAAGTAAGGAATGAGTTCAAAAATGCAGGAAAATCTATGATGAGGAAAATGAATATACTGGTAGTAATTTAAAAATAATAAGTCAGCTATCAAACCTGAGTAATGTCATTAGGAAGAATTTCTCAAGTGACAAAATATTAGGATTTCTTTCTAAGGATTCGAAAGGATCCTCTCAAAGTGTTAAAACTTAATCCTTACCTCATAGTGCAAGTCCCCCCTGGGAGATTGCTCAAAATGCTAAAAACACAATACCCATTAAGAAAGGAAAAAAGGCTGAGCTGTTCTTAAGCGTAATTTCATCATAAACAATGGGGCTGCCGTGAAACACTGTGAAACAGCATTATGGCAGTATTCTGCAAAACAACTCAAAGATGTGATGGTATGGGATGAGAAAAGAAAAAATATAACCTGGAAATAATGCACACATTTTGGTAATCTAAGGAGAAAGTTTTCTTTATTAAATAAATACAATATAATGGCAAAAGGTAGCTTAATAGTTTTAAAAGTATAATATTTAACATGTCTTCCATTTTATAGGAGATTTTTGGCACAGCTATTATGCACAACATAAGTATCTTATTACCAATTGGAATATAGTGGATTTAAGACTACCCTTATAGACCCAACTGTATGCTAGTGTGGTAAAGATTAGCTAGTACTCGTTTATATGTATGTGAATTATTCTAAAACTTGGTTGTAGAATGGACTATTTATTTGCAAGAAACCAAGAATATACTTTGTGTGGTCTACTAATTCAAAGAAGGAAGAATTTATCTTTCAGATGCCAATTAGATTGTAACTTGTCTGAACTGATTTTCTCATCTATAGTAAGACAGATATAGATCACTTAAAAGCAGTGTCATAACTAATTTATGTTTTTGTCCACTGGAGAGAGCTACACACAGAATTTTAAATCCTCACATTTATAGATCAATATTCTTTCCTTCACACCATGTCTTTTACCTCTTTATTATGAAGCCAGATTCCTATATGTAACATTGGTGGAGGCTTACATAGAAGATATTATTGTGCTACTCTTCAAAATAATTACAGATGTTCAAATGCAAAATCCTATTCAAAATCTCCAAACTTTTCTTTACCATGCAAAGCTTGGCACAGTTTGCCTCTCCCTGATTGTTCTTGAGCCTTTTCTCCATTTATTCTTCTTCTAACCCTCCATGCTTCACTTTCCTGTTTAACTGTTCCACTCTATCATGCCCTTCCATGTCTTGACTATATATTTTTACAACCTTAGTTCTTTTCTAGGAAAGGCTTCAAGTTTTTTCTTCCAATTTTCCCAATTATCTTTCAGATTTTTGTCAAGTATTTCTTTTTTTTTCCAAAAGAACCTCACTATATATATTTAGGGTTAGGATTAGAGTTAGGGTTACATTTATATATGATAAATAAATAAAAGAATCAACTTATTTATAACTCACTTTTATATTCATCCTATAGGTATACAGGAAATCAAACACTAAAAAGAAAATAATGCTCTTACAGATTGCTCATTATAATAAGATGTAATGATATGCTCAAACATATAAACATATATATTCACATAATTTATAAATAGAATCTATTTTAGGTTATTTTTTTCAAAGAACATAAAGAGTCAAAAACATAAAGTGTTATCATATGAGCAATGCAGAAGAAGTTCTCAGAAATGTCTGAGAAAATTCTAAATGGGTTTAACAAAATTGTGCAAATTAAATCCCAATAATTTTTCCCCATAATTCCATTTTCCATTAAGTTCTCAAATATTTTTTTCATTTGTCTATCTATTTATTTAAAAGGAGAGAGAAATCTTCTGTCTACTACTAGCTCACTTCTCAAATTCCTGCAACAACCAGGATTGCTAAGCCAAAACCAGGAGCCTGAAACTCCATTCAGATCACCCATATTTTCCAATATGCAGTGGAAGCATACAGTATGCAATCTTCCCAGATGGTTTCTTTTATTTAATGTGGACTTAAGCTTCTTCTCTATCTTTTCATGCTTTGAGTGTTCATTTCCTTTTGGGGTGAATAGTATTGCATTATCTATATACAGTACAATTTATTCAAACATTCAGCTGCCAAAGGACATGTTGGTTGTTTGCCAATTTGGGAATCTATGAATAAACCTTATTGGTGCAGGTTTTTGTATAAATGCACATTTCCATTTTGGTTAAGTAAACACCATAGAATGCATTGCCACATCATGTGGTAGAATTATGCTTAATGGTCTAGGAAACTAAACTATCCTTTCAGGTATATGTATCATTAAGTATTATTATAAACCATCAAGTAGTACATTATAACTTTCCTTCATATCAGTTGCTAAAATTTAATATATTGTTTATTATTTATGTGGATATATCAGAATTATTTATGTGGATATAGTTTACTATTAGATTATCACTCTTTTCTCCTCTGCTCTACTCTTTAATAATTTGCATAACAACAGGACTGTCCACATATTATTTTCTTTTATTTTCCAAATAAATACCACGTTGCCCAGTCTAAATAATTCTTTATCTATTAAACTAAGAAATACAAAATGAACCACAGTGATCATGAACTCAATCATAAAATGCTCAATTATGAAGCAGGCTGTGTACCATTAAAAAGTTCTCCATAACAACAATTGAAATGATTTAGATTTTCACTACAGTAAAATTTTCCACTAAAGTAAGTTATTATTTCTGAGGAAATGATATCCCTAATGTATTTTGTGCTAAGTATTTTGAACGCATCGCTCATTTCATGTTGAAAAAAGATTTGTGATGAGAGGAAACAGTCAAAAAGCCTGGGTCATTGTCTATAGCTACTTAGTATTACAATCATATTTACCCACAGAACCCAAATTCCTCATGCACAATCACAAGGATTGTCTTCTGCAACTATCACACTTCTACATCTTTCCAGTCCTAGCGATGATAAACATAGAATACACTAAAAAGGTTTTTACAGTCTGCCATGGTTTGAGTGGTTGTGCCTCCTCACTCTTCAAATTCATGTTGAAATCCTAACCCCAAAGTACTTCTATTACAAGGCAGGCACCTTTAGGAAAATGAAGTCACTGGGATGGAGTACTCAAGACTAGAATGTGTGCCTTTATGAGAGATACTGAAGAGCGAGGTAGTCCCTTCCATCATGCAGACACAGCTAGAAGGCACCAAATCAGAAAGGAAGTCCTCACTAGAGACTGAGCCTGCTAGCGCATCCATCTTTGTCTTGTAATTCTCTCAATTTGAGGTATTTTGTTACAGTAACCTGAACAGATTCAAGTACATTTCCTAGAAAATTCCTTTAGATTTTGTATCAACATTCCTTATTTCATATGATTGTTACATTATAATGAATGGAGGTATACATTTTACACCTGCTAATTTATTCTATAAATAATTAAATTCTGACTAGCAGTAAGAAGAAATATGATAATCCACAACGATTACATTTTTAATGACAGAAACCAATCTCTATTTGTCTTCTTTCCCCAGCATTGCCCCTGAGAAACATAGGGTTTTAATTCTTCCCTTGTGACCTGGGCATTTTTTTTTTCTAAACTCATATCCAATATTCCAGCTCCAAGTTCCTTACTCCCTTAATTAAAAATAAATGAAACTAAGAAAAGAGTCAATGTTTATGGGAAAAAAAGACCTGTTGCTTGTTGCTGTTCACAGAGTTCAAGAGCAATGATATACATCATGGTGTACTTTTCATGTGGCACTTAATTTATTTAGGGTGTAAAGTGGTGTCCTTGCATCATACTTCTCGGTCTGCTTCTGTATTACCTAGTGTAATTGTTTGCATGCCATTTGCACTGGCATTTCTCTAGCTACTGGAAGGTTATGTACTCATTCCCAGAGTCTGAAGATCAGAGCAGTCTAGCACACTTGATTCTGAAGGGAGAAAGATAAAATGTATTATCATCATATGTTATTGATAATGACATGGGCTTAATAGTATTCAAATGACATTATGATTAATGACTTAGTGAGTATGTAAATTTTCTGTTAAATGGTATACTTGCTAATGAAAAATAAATGATTAGCATACTGATGAATCACTGATGTGTATCATGTACAAACCATGGCTATTTTCACTAGAGTTGAATATTAGACCTTGGGAGAAAGGAATAAAAGATAAGGTAGGATTTCGAAGCAATGTGTACTGCTACAGGTATATACACAGGATGATGTGATTATCCAGAAAAGCAATACTGAATTTTTTATGTTTTGTTTTGTTTCTTTCTGGTTTTTTCTCAAGAATAATTATTTTCCATTTGCTTATTCTTTATGGCTATTGTCTGTATTCCCACCAGCCAGAGTCTGTTTGCGTTTCACTTCTTATTCTATGAAGCATTAAGCTATTTTGCTGTATTGTCAATTTAAAATGCAATGTCTTAAAAACCAACTAACTTTCTGTGTATATGTATATATATTAAAACAAAATATATATTAAAAACTGTATATATATATACATCATATATATACATATATATACATATACACACACACATAAAGAGAGTTGGAGAAGGAAGAAGGCTAAAAGGACTGGTAGAAGGGAAGGAACAAGGGAATACCATTATATTCTCAAAATTATCTCTACAAAGCACATTGAATCTGTTACAAACTGATAAAAATTTAATTTAAAAAAAGTTTTAAAAGGAAAATCAGCTGGAATGGATGACAAATTTGGCAAGAAAGTTGGGATATGTGTAGAAGTTGTCCCTAAGAAAACAGCTAAGCAAGATTTTAAGGAATTTTCAAGGAATGTGACTAAAAGGGTTTATCTAGATAGATAGATATGGTTTTGCATGCTAAATTAAGACCACTTTCATAACACATATGTAGCATTTTATATGTAAAAATGTATGTGAATATATGGCATATATATGAAATCTTGGGAAAATAGGATTGTTTGAGAAATATATATATATGTGTGTGTGTATATATATTATTCTTAGGAGTTCTATCTTGTAAGAGAAGATAGAACAGGCATAGAAACACACTATGGCTATAATATAGGGAATTCAACGTGTTATAAAATGTAAATAGCTAAAACTATAGGAATTCAAACAATGGCAACATTGTTTATGCTGCAAGAATTGGAAAAGCAATAAAAAATAAATGTCTTTTCTTCTAGGAAATTAGTTGAATATTTTGTGACTGGTAAGAGCTTCCCCAATATGGTGTACAAACCTATATCATATATATGTAGGTATATGTATGCCATATATACATAAGTATATAAAGAAAAGTTTAACTATTTGCCAACTCTCAAATGACACTTTGGGGAATCCTGAGTGTTCATATTGGGAAGTCACTAATTTATTTTATTTTCTAATTTCATTTATTTGACCCCTAAAAATAGGTGTTTGGAGTAATGAACTTTTAGGATGTTTTAGTTCTCTTGTTATTTATTGTTTAAAGTATTAAGTGTGTAAAACAGTGCCTACTTATGGGGTACTGCACAATGTTTAGTTATGTGAATATTTTGTATAATATTCAATCAAAATTTATTTTTTATGCACTCAACATTTGTTTATAGTAAAACCATCTGAAAATCAAATCTATGGTTTTAACAGATAAATATATGCTAAATTATCATTATCTTCGTCCTACTTCCGATAAAATTCAGCAATTTTTATATAGCTATCTGTAATCCAGTATTCATTAATTAATCTTTCCCAATCCTTTGCTCTTCCCTCCCTATCCTGTTGAAACCACAATTATACTTTAACTTGCATGAGATCATTTGTTTTCTTGAATCTTTATTTTTCATAACACTGTTTCGTAGGCTCAGTGATTTCCCCGCCTACTCTCACCTTGGACCCTCCCCACCACTGTCTTTGCTTTTATTATTATCACAGTATGGTCCCTCAACAGCAGTCACAAGTCTTACTTGACACAAGTCTCTGTAACTCTAACACACACATACACACACACACACACACACACACACACACACACACACACACACACACACACAAGTAATTCCTCAATGTCAATGAATTTGTGGCCATGCTCCTGCCCGAAAGAAAGAAGAGTAATGATGTAGACTGAGAAATAAGAATTTTATTGTCTTGTTGTCTGTTCATTTTGAGGGAATAAAACAATTGTAGCTAATATGTATGTGCTTGTATATGCTCAGAACAAGGAAAACAAGACAGCACCTAGTTATCTTTGGAGCTACAAACAAGCTCTGCCAATGGGGAAACATTATGCCATAGAGCTGCCTCTAAGCATCCTTATCACAGAATCTTTGCCCAGAGGACATGCTCTGACCATACTTTCTTTTTTAAAAATCACCAAGCACTTCCTGAGAACCAGTCTGGATGATCACCACATGATCCTGGGAGCACTGTCACATGCAGAATTTATAGAAATGAGATTTCATCTTTGAAGCAGAGTGCATATGAAGATTTGTAAGGTTTTATCATATAAATCAGTAATAATCAGCACAATTTACAAACCTGACAGATATTTTTGTTAGAACCTTGACCTAGATTTCTGAATGATTACCACACTGACGGTGTTTTCCAAGAAGTGTGGATTTCTGTATGAACTTGAACTGCTGCATAAGTTTCTTAATGCTCAGGAGTCTACCAATAATGCCCTTTGCCTTTCAATTTACCATGTATAAATCATAGATCAATTTATGTGAAGTTGTTCTCTTGAAAATAACAAGAAAACAGACACGGGAACGGAAAGGATAGAGGAGAGAAAAATAAAACAGGTCAATTTTCTTCCGTGAGCATTTTTTCCACAAATCCACCTGGCTTAAAATAGGTATCCCCGTGTGCTGAGAGGGGTTTGAAGCCTGGAAGCACTGTCCAGTGGGAGACCAGCATCCATGAGTTAAATATTCTGATGCCCTCAACTCATGTAGTTCTCAGTGGAAGCACACCAAGCACAAGAAGTGCAGCCTTGCACAGCCCCTCAACTAGCGTGTTATTGTTGATTGGCAATGCACAAGTTACCTGAAACACTTACGACATGTGAAATATCACTAAATGCCTTTGTGCTTACTTTCAATTCATACAATTTCAACTCTATTGTTGCTAACCTATTTAATTTCAGCAACAAGAAACATTTTTGTAAGACTGATTTTTATTTAAAAATAAAATCAATCTCTCTCTCTCTCTCTCTCACACACACAAATACACAAAGGGAGGAAGATAGAGAGAGGAAGGGAGAGAAAGAGGCAAGCAGACAGAAAAAGAGAACGCTCTTTTATATTGCTAGCTCGCTTCCCAAATGGCTGCGATGGCTGAGGCTAGACCAAATGGAAGCCAGAATCCTGAAACTCCATCCAACATGGTGGCTGCAACCCAAGATATTAGTTTATATTCTATTTCTCCCAAGGTACTTTAGGAGGAATAATAGTTATATGCTTTCCTTAAAGTTTGTATTATTTCTGGAAATTTCTTCAGTAATATTTAATCTATCTCATGGCTTGATTCAATCTAATAATACTTAAGTTTATTGTGATAATTATATTGCTGATTTTTTTGTATTTATGCTCATTAATTGAACATTTTAGTGACCTTTGATTTCTATTAAAATTATTTTTAACAAAGAACTGATATTCTTTGAACTTTTGTATCTGACAGGTTGAAATTTTTATATTCTAAAAGATAATTTTGTGTTTCAAATGTCAAGTATTGTTACTGGTTGAATACTTTTACATTTTGCTTGCTCAAATACTATAATTTGTAGTGGAAAATTTGCAAATATAATGTCCATTCAAGAAAGGCTGCTTGGTTGTTAGCATATTAATAGTGTGGCTGACTGCATTACAGAGTGAATGGACACAGGCTTCTGCCTGGTAGTGTTTACAGTGTACTGGCAAAAGCATATAAATGGAGGTAATAGACAAGTGAAAATATAATTTCAATTCTACTTCATATTTGAAATCAAATGCAAAAATTAAAATGAGAGGATAAAATATTGTGGATGATAGGGAGGATCTGCCTAAGAGAGCTCATGTAAGATAATATTTGAGGAATGAGAAAAAATGATCTAAGGAAAGAATGAATGTATAGGAGTGCTGTCAGTTATAGTTTTATGCAAAGAACAAGAAAAGAAAAAGTTCTTATTCTATATGAAAGTGTACAAAATGGACAATATACGTTGAGAAAGTATGGGGAAGGCAAAGAGGCAGAAAAGACTGAGGAAGTGGGACGGTTCTGATTCAGGAAGGAGTCCTAAAAACAGCAAATATTTTTGGTTTCTTCAATACAGTAGCAATGTTTATTTTTTAAAATTTCCTGTTGGAAGTGATGTGACGTTGCTCAGATGTTTGAACTGTGCCTGCTCTAGGAAGAGAAAGCTGTGAGCAGTGTGAAAGCACAAATAAAAACATTGGCTTTCAAAAAAACAATGAAAGAAATTGGGCCCAGTGCGGTGGCCTAGCAGCTAAAGTCCTTGCCTTGAATGCACCAGGATCCCATATGGGCGCAGGTTCTAATGCTAGCAGCTCCACTTCCCATCCAGCTCCCTGCTTGTGGCCTGGGAAAGCAGTCGAGGATGGTCCAAAACCTTGGTTTCCTGCGCCTGCGTGGGAGACTTGGAAAGAAGTTCCTGGCTCCTGGCCTCGGATCAGCACAGCACTGGCTGTTGCGGTCACTTGGGGAGTAAATCATTGGATGGAAGATCTTCCTCTCTGTCTCTCCTCCTCTCTCTATACCTGACTTTGTAATAAAAATAAAATAAATCTTTAAAAAAGAATGAGAGAAATCAGGTAGACAGTTTTAGTTCTACGTGAACTAAAACTATGGTTGTGGCAGAGCAAATTCAGATGTAAAATATGTTAATGGAGTACATATTAGCAGTACCTGGCAGTGAGCACACCTGTGAGAAAGGTGAGAATCAGAGATATGATATTATATTTCATGAGATGGACACCAGTGGACATGGAAAAATGGAACAAATGAAAGTAAATCACCAGCTGAATAGTGTATAAATTAAACTCTTGTAGATCAAGAAATATTTTACATAGTAATACTAAATAAATGATAGTTGTATAAAAATACCTACAGATTTGATCTGGATATAAGGTGTTAGGATTGATCAATATATTTTATAGCCTTTTGAATAGTCGACAAGATAGAGAAAACATAGAAATAAGAGTTTGAAGAAACATCCTGACAAATTCCAAGCCGCCAAAAACTGTAATTGGAATTTGATGGCATAATCACATTTGTGATAATTCACTAGCATAAATTAAATTATGTGGTAACAATAAATCTGAATAAAATGACTTGACAAAAGACAGGAGTTGCACAACATTTAGTGAATAACTTTTTTAAAACATTTATCTAGAAAAAAAGGAGAAATGGGAGACACTTAGATGAATATTTATAATACACTATCCCCTTTAATATTTCCAATATGTGTTTGCTCATCAGCTGTGGAAGTATTTATTAGACGTCATTCCAGGCCAAAGTACAGCAAATATGATCTACTTCCTTGAGCACTTTCAGTGTTCAGCTGAAAAAGCACATGAGAAGTCAAGTTGGCATAACAAAAAGAAACAATTACAACTATAATTATTTATACAAACTATATATATCAACATGTATATGTGTATATATATATTAATGTGTATATATACGCACACACATTGTTTTCATATGGAGAAATCTAAAGAAAAGCAACCCTAATAATAAAAAGATTTATCCAGCTCAATTCTGTGGTACAAAACTATTCCAGCATTACTTATATTCTAAGTATTCTTAAAAATTGAATTAGTGGCTCTAATATGCATTTAGTGGAAGATATCTACTTCAGAGTATCATTCCCACCCTCAAGATGTCATCTACTTCGTCTTCTATCATCAGATTAAGTTAGATACCTACATACACATTACTCCATGTATCCCTCCTAGGACAGCAGATCTGAATTAGTGTATTAACCAGAAATTTGGAAATCAAGTATGTTTGAAGAAAAGCAGGGTCTGCAAGCAGATGAACGTGACTTGTACGAGGCCCTGCCTTAGAAGATGCCCTTTGCCTAAACTGCCACTTCATTGTTGCTAAAAATGAACACAATCATCCTTGGCTTGATGTTTTACTCTCATTGCACTAAAAACTGCTTTTATAGAAAGGGGTGCTTTCATTGTTAACACTTGTCCCCACAAATTACCTCAACAGTTCTGCATGTAAGAATTGACGAGGTATGTAGAGAATCAGAAAATATTAAACTATTAATTAGTTTTGTAAACTTTACAGCATAGGTTTGGTCTACCAGTTTAGGAAATGTAAGTTAAAACATGGAATTAGCTAGATTTATTATGACAACTGATTTTTTTGGTATTCTATATATATATTTTATTACTGCAGACAGAAAATAAGAAAAAGGCACAGTATTGGGCTTTCAAATGTTCTTGTCCATAGAGTGAAAAAAAAATATTAGTCATACAAAGAAAAATAGTTTCCTTTTTAAATGCCATGATGTTTTGCATAAATATTATATCATCTTGGGCCCATTGTGCTTTTAGTAAATATTAATGAGTTTTCAATATGCTACTCTTAAAAGGTACTCAACACATATTTGATAGCTGCGTGTGATAAAATTAGGGATATGGTAACAAAATAAATAATTTAGAGTAATCCTAAATTTAACAATAACAAAATGAAAATGAATGATGACTTGGTTTAAAAAGTGAATTCTTGAAATTCAAACTTCCTTCATATGAGAAAAATCATTACGAAGAATTATTCAACTTTTGGGAAAGCATTTTGTACAGGTGGGCAGGAGCTAACACCTAGGTGGAGTGGCTGAGGGCTTCTCTCTAAGGATGGAATTAACAGTGCATTGCTGTTAGGCCCCACCTTCAGGACAAAGGGTTGGGGACACAGCCAAATTCCATTTGCCCACTGTCAAGGGGGGCTGGTTATCACTGAGTGCACCCCATAACAAAATTAACTTTTCATTCCCTTGAATTCCGAAAGAGTATGCCTAATTTCAACTACCCTACTAGAAATTAGAGATCAAATACCCAATCTGCTCTATTTTTGTGGCAAGATCACCTTTAAAATGTGTCTTCTTGGCTCACCAAATAGAAAAGGAGGCTGGAGGCTCATACAGAATGGATCTTTGAGTGTCCATCTGGCACATTTCATGACCAGTCCTTTACATTGTATTGGCTAGAACTGAATCACATGATTACATATAATCACAAGAATGATTGTGTCAGTGGGCCCAACAGGAAAAAGAAACAGGTTTAGAATAGACAGAAGGTTAGATAGATAGACTGATAGGTCAGTAAAGCATACAAACACACACACATAGATCTATATGCACATATATATGTATATGTACAGTGAGAGATGAACTTAGAGCACAGCGAATAAAGCTCAGTTGAAAGTTATTTGGAGGAATGTATTATAAGGAAAACTCATATAATGAGTTACTTCATACAAGTAGTTAAAGAATATTATGTTTGCTATTAAATTGGAACAAAAACATTGCCTTTGTAAGTTTAAACCAGTATATGCTGTGTGTTGACTAGGCTCATAACGCGAAATAATGGAAATATGAAGGATGACTTTCTGGCTGGTAGACTTTAATGTCACCTGAAAAAAATTGATCTATTCACAAATTCAGTAATAAAACAATTCACACTATTAGATATTGTATCAGAGTCATAAGGACAAATATGTTGGAATTGGTAATATATATAAACTTGTCTAGGTGATAGATAGCTTTAACCAATGAACATCAAATACTCTGAATATATTTTTAAAAATCATTGCTATCAGGATATCTAAACTTGATATTATTCAGCTTTTGAATCATGTGTGCATTCTGATTTACTGCACAAGGAAAACTATGATTGTGTGTGTGTGTGTGTTTAGTTATATTGATATGGAGAGAACTTGTGTATTATACAGCTTTAATGTTGCCCTGCAATTTTGGTAGTAACTTTTCTAAGAAGTCAACAATGACCTGTGATTGTGATTCAGAAGAAAATTGCTGACCAGAAATACACAAATATTTAGGGGAGCTATGGATTAGCTTTGTTTTCTATTCTGGTCTCTACAATGATTTCATGTACACATTTGAAGTCTTCCCATAGTTTAATGCTTATATTAGAGTGGAGATTAATCGTCTTACTATTTTAAACTGGAGAATCATATTCCATTTTTCCTTGATATTTCCACAGTTACATATAGCTTGTATTTTTTTTAAAGACTATCTTGTTTATTTGAAAGGCAGCATTTCAGAAAGAAGGAAAAAGAGGTAAAGAGAATGTACTAACTTTCAACCACTTGTTCACTCACCCAATACTCCCCCAAACGGCCACAAGGGCCAGTTCGGGGCCAAGCAGAGGCTGGGAACCAGCAGCTTTTCCATGTCTGCTCTGAAAGCGTAGCGGCTCAAGAACTTCGACAGCTCTTCTGCAGCATTTCCAGGTGTATTAGCACGGAGCAGGATTGAAAGTCAAGCAGTCAAATCTTGACCCAAAGCCCATATGGGATGGCTGCATCATGTTGTATATTTAAAACAGTTACCTAACATAAGGAATCTCCTGACTTTTGTAAAACCTTCAGCCGTAAGTTAAAAATACCCACTCCCCCCAAAAATACTTCAAATAAAAAATATCCAGAATAACATATAAGTTAACTGTGCATGCAATACTGGACAAATATCATGCCAATAAAATAAATTTTCATTATACCTTTAGTGTTAGGAAATAGTCCTATATTCATATTTATGTCATTGTTAAATTGCATTCCCTTAAAAATAAAAATGCTTCAAGTATTAAAACTAACTTAAACTCTAAGTATTGCAGAGAATCCCTTGCCCAATTGTATTTTTTAAAATCCATAAATCCCAATTATTGTTCCTATGATCGTAAAGCTGTCTCATTAAGTACAAATTATTGTATAAGAATATACCATTAAGAATATATTATTGTATAAGAAATAGGGTACTCCTGTTGTTTAAATAAAGTGCATTTTTAAGCTAATCAAAATTTAGTAATTTGAAAAATCTCAAGAAAATATGTTTCAAATATTAGTTGTCAATGTTGCATTTTATATTAGCTTGCAATTAACTTTTTGTGCAGAAAATTTTGTAACTATACTTTTTATACACACATTTACTATATTGTACAATATAAATCCATCATTTAAAAATCCTTAAAATGACTATAAAGTGGTATTGTAAAGAAAAAAAAAACTTAAATAAGAATTACTTAAAGAATTCAGTTGAACATATCCTGAATTTAAGTGATTTATTTTAAATTTAAGTTTTATTGTATATATTTCAAATTAAACATAAATTATTGTTGATTTGAGCTATCAAATAGTATTATAAAATACAAATAGACCTCAAAACAAAAAAATCTGTCTCTGGAAGAATTTCTAGCTTCACTTTATTGTGGCAATTATCATTTGCAGACTTCTTCTACTGTACTACTTCGTGGTGATGAAAAGAGCGGAGTTACCTGTTTACCTCCCATTTCTCAAAGAACAGATGTGTTTTTTACACTAAGGGATATAATACGCCCTTCTGAAACTTCAGTCAGTAGTTTTCCATCTATAAAACCTACAGGAATCTGGACCATATTTGATACTTATCCAGTCGATCAAGGTAAGTTGAAGCTACTGAGATGCAAAGAAGTATGAGTTTAAAAATGTTGTGTAATGGGCCTGGTACAGTAATCTTGTGGCTAAACCCTTGCTTTGTAACTCCTGGGATCCCATATCAGTGCCATTTTGAGCCCCAGCTTCTCCATTTCCATCCAGCTCCCTGCTTGTGATAAAATGGCCCAAAGTCTTTGGACCCTGCACCCATGTGGGAGACCAGGAAGAAGCTCCTGGCTCCTGGCTTCAGATCGGCTCAGCTCCGGCTGTTAAAACCATTTGGAGAATGACCAAGCAGACGGAAGATCTTCATTTTCTAAAAACTGGCTTTCAGGGCTATTATGTTGTCCTACTACAAGAGTATGAACACCCTTTAACAGTTAATATCCTAAGTAGAAAATAGTGAATAAACAGCCATTAAAGACTTTGTTATAGTGGACAAACTGGTAGAAAATTAGACTTTAACACTTGTTTTTTCCTCAACTGGTCATAAATCTAACTTTTAAAAGACCTTGCACTACTTTCCTATGCCTGTATTTAATGTTCTTTAAATTATTATGTGTAAATTAATAGTCTTATGAATTTATTTCTATGTAACTCAGAAAAAAAAAGGTAATTTCCTATTCTGAATTGTCTTGACAACTTGGGGCTATTTGGGTACTCTTCGTTAGTTAATTCAATAGATGTCATAAATAGTATATTGCATGATGCACTTCAAATTCACTCTTCTTATGCAGTCAGTGGCACTCAGGATAATCTCAGTGAGCATTGTAGCCCATAAAGGCTTCCAGAGCCCATCTCCCTCCAACTTCTGCACCTGCATTCCTCTTGCATTGTCATCCACAAGGACCTCCTCGGAGCCAACTGGGTGCCTGAGTCATGTTCTTGAATCTGGGACTGTACATGAATAGACATCTTTTCTTTGTAATTTTAAAAAAATGTATTCATAAAGAAAAATATCTTAATGGCTATCAGATGTTAAAACCAGAAATGCAACTCACTCTAATTTTGTCTATATTACCTCTGTTCCTTAAACTGAGATACAATGTTGATATAAGTGGCATTTTACCTTTAATTAAAAATAATGTTTTTACTATTTCTAATGCAGTAGTTCAGATATTTACGGATTCTATCCATGACAATGGATTGTAATTTTTTGCATTTTCGAATTCAAAGTAGCCATAAGTTGTGTCTATATAGACAAGGTGAATGCCAATTGTTCTGGCTTGGGCTCTCCCATGCAGGAGATTTGCATTTATGTACTTGGTATGAGGCCACTAAAGTTTCTCATACACTTTCATTAGATTTGAGTAGAAATCTAATGAATTGAGTATTGGCTTGTTTTTTGAAACCAATTTACTTGGAAAACTGATTGCCTTCAAAGAGCTTTCAGCAAAACACAGTTGTTGCTTTTTTCTTTCACAGCTGTTTCCTCTTCTCCATTTCTGAATTTTGGTGTTCATGAAGAAGCACCAATTGTTCAGAGTGAAACATCAGGATCGCATAGGCCCATCCCAACTTCGGCAGCCATGGCAGCGTTTGTTTTTCCCGAGAGGGGAAGTACGACACCGTCTATCATCTCTTCTTTAATGACAGATTTTATTTTTCCTACACAGTCTTTTCTACTTGAAAAACATCTGACTACCGCCTTCTCTGCTATCACAATGAATTCAGTAATTAGTGACATTCCTGCGGCTGATACTGAGTTAAACAGATACTCATTACTCTCCCGCGGATTCCTGCTCACCACTCCTGCCACAAGTGCACCTCCAATTGTCTCTCGGGGAGCTCAAGAGGGTATTGAAAAATATTCAGCTGTTTCTTTAATTTCAAGAATACAGCACTGGAGACTGCTGAGCTCCTCAAATGCTGCCATTCTTCCTGGTACAATAATTACATCCAAACAGGTAGCCATTTTAAGCTCATCAACTCTGCACCAATTCAGTTCACAAGCCCATGAACATCTCCATATTACTGAAGCATCTAGCGACCAGAGACTCACAAACATCAAATCACAGGCTGCTGATTCCTTAAGCGAATTCAGGCAAACATGTGCAACATGTTCTATGACTGAGACAAAATCCTCGTATGAATTCTCAGATCAAGTTTTGCATAGAAAACAGCCTCCGTTTTATGAGACATTCTGGATGAACTCAGCAATATTAGCCAGCTGGTATACACAAATGGGAACTCAAACTATCACTTCTGGGCATTCATTTTCTTCTCCTATCAAAATAACACCATCAGTGGCACTCACAGAACTGTCATTTTTATTTCCTTCCAAAAAGAGTGCAAAACGAACAGCTTTATCCACATCCGTAGAAGAAGTCATTACCCTATCAGGCAATTTGGATGTTAATTTATGCTCATATAAGACATGTTTATCCATTGTCCCTTCACAAACTGTGTCCTCAGACTTTATGAATTCTGATTTGACTTCCAAACTAACTGCTTATGATCTCTCAGTATCAGAACACATTATAAAACTATTGGAAACAAGACAATATGCTGCAGCAACGGGCCTCACTGAGATAGTGGATGAAAACAATTCATTGGATTTAGAAGAGGGTAGATTGTCTCATGAACTTTTCAAGCATCACACAACTGAGAGTTCTTCAGATTTTGAATTGAACTTACAAACCAATTCAGATGTAATTTTAAAGATCAATTCAGAAACTGTTTATTTAAAGGACTTCAAGACTGATCTGTTAGTGCATACAGAATTGGTATCTGAGGTTGCACATGTGTTCTCTGATGTTGTGTTTTATGCAACTTCAGCAACTCGGCCCCTCCCAGTACAGACCTCTTTGCCCATGTCTGTAATTCAGCTCAATAGACCATCTTATGTGGATTATCCAACCTTCACATCGGATTTAACAGAAGAGAGCAAGACTTCTGCAGAATGGTCCAGGTGGGAACTGCAGCCTAGCATGCATAATCAGCGTTCCCTTGTGGCATACCAGAGTCTTCCTAAAACCAGGTCTCTTACTTTGCCTTCACTGGAGTCCATTACAGCACCTCCCCAGCTGATTGTTTCTGGTGAGTTTCTCAGTTTCTATGCTTTAAACTTTAAGAAATGAGTTTTCTTTTTCCACAGAGAGAAAAGAATCTGTCATGGTCACCAGGTGCTCTAAACAGCCTCATTGTAATCAGGGCAGCCACCAGTTCAATGGAGATGGCACCTGCTGTTGTACCTGACACAGATGGTTATTCTTTATGCACTGCCACAAAGGCTACCAGATCAATGCAGCAGTATGTTGGAGGTGGCTGTACTGCTGGCAAGCAATCAGAAACTGAACTAGTTCAATTCATTACAACAGAAACTTCAAAGTGTAGGGATAACTTTTATTATTCTCATTTCTTGAAATAGCTTCTTTGTCGTGTTGGATACAATATAACCTTACCTCTCTAACATCTTCAGTGCTGGCATTTTTTTTATGGGAATTGTGAAGAAATCAAGGATACTATGAGGTTTCCCTATCGTATATGGCATGACATATCATTTCTTAAAATTTAAAACTGTAAATTTGAAAGCAGAGTCTTAGTTGAACAAGCAGAGAGCATGTTTTCTCTGATAACGTTTCTACTCTTAAGCACTTTTCAAGTCACTAATCCTGCCTTCCTTTATAATCATTATCAAATTCATTAGGCTCAAAAACAGTAAAGAATTGCATTTAATAGTAAGATAGAGTATTTTTTTAATTATCGAGTCTTATTTTAGGGAGTTGAAAGTGTTACCTTAGAGAATTAGAAGGTAGTAAATCTAATGAAAAATTTATGGTTTCAGAGAGAACTGTATAGATATTTTTGCATATTATATGTAGTTGAATATTTTTGCTTCAGAGTAAATAAAGCATTTAGATATGTAGCATGTGGCTGACAATTTAGTATTATGAAAACCAAATTGTTGCATTAATATTTCTAATACAGTAGGCTTTTTCTTCAAAAGTTCCTACAGCTATTATAGTCATTCTCATTACATTTTTAAATGATATAGCCTCTGGTATTTTCCCAAGTGGATATAGCTTGCAGTTTAATTGCTGTGTCTCATAAATAATTCTTAATATTTCACTTGCTACATTCAAGGTTGTTGCTATATACAGCTAAGTTAAAACTTCTTTAATCAAAATTGTCACATAGTAATCCTTAGAAAACTACAGGTGCAGGCAGAAATATTTGCTCTAATGCTTGAGAAGCCAGTTAAGGGGCTGGCACTGTGGCATAACAGGTTAAGTTGTTGCCTGTAACATTGGTATTCTAGATAAGTGCTACTTAGTGTTCCAGTTGCTTCATATCTAGTTCATCGCCCTGTTAATTGCCTGGAGAAAGCAGCAGAAGATACCCCAAATGTTTGGGTCCCTACACTCTATACAGGAGACGTGGAAGAAGCTGCTTGCTCCTGGCTCCAGCCTAAATCAGCCCTGAGATTGCAGCCATCTGGGAAGTGAACCAGTGAATGGAAAATTCCCTCTTTTCTCTCTATGTTTCTCTCTCTCTCTCTCCCTCTCTCTCTCTCTCTTTCTCTCTCTCTCTCCCCTTCCTTCCTTCCCTCCCTCCATCCCTGTAACTCCGACTTTCAACTAAGCAATGAACCATTTTAAAACATTTTACTTCAGATGCCCATATGGCATATATGAGTGCTTGAGTCTGATGCCCAAGACCTGCCTCCAGTTGCTGAAATCAGATTCCTGCCAATGTAGTTCTTGTGAGCCAGGCAGAGGTACACATGTAATCACATGTAATTCAATTCCTGTCACTCAAAGGGAGAGCTTGCTCGTGTTTCTAGATCCAAGCTTTGATCTTGTCCCAGACCTGTATATTGTGGGCATTTGAGGAATGAAACCAAAAATAGGATCTCTCTCTCTCTTTCTTTCTCTATGCCTCTCTCCCTTCCTATTCCTCTTTCCTTCCTCTCACCCTTCTCAAATGACCCAAAATTCTCCAATAAGATCAGGACACATATTCTCTATTACCAGGAAATCAAACTTATAATGTGCCTTTTATAATCTTGGTAAATACATTTTTATTAACCCCTCCATCTAATTTTACATATCAAATCATTTTAGACATGATAATGTTTAGTCATTTCTTAGATTTTTACTGGTGTTACCAAATATCCTCATTCACTGTATTGCTCAGGATCACTTCAGAGAGCAGATAACACACACTTCTTTGGAAGACGAGGGATATGTTTTATGGGAGTATCATTCACAAAGTTGTGGTCAAACTAATTCTCTTAATACCTACCTATTTGTATAAGTACGCCTGGCTTATTCTGTGATATTTCTTCTGTAAGTACAGTGTAACCATGGTGCTGTTATTTAAATCTTGCTATAATCAGGTTTAAATGTAATTAGAATGAGAGATATTTCCAAGGCATGGTGGTTGTCATTGTATGCACATAATCAATTGTGTATAACATAAACTAAAACATTTGATTAAATGTTTTAAAATATTTATTTTTTCTTGTGTTTGAAAGGCAGATTTATAAAGAGAAAGAAAGTCAGAGAGGGAAAGATCTATGTCTATTTACTTCTTAAATGGCCACAAGAGCTGGAACTGAGCTGATCCGAAGCCAGGAGCCAGGAGCTTCTTCCTGTTGTCCCATGAAGGTGCAGGGTCCCAAGAACTTGGGGCTTCTTCCACTGCTCACCTAGGCCATCAACAAGGAGCTGGATTAGAGCCACCAAGATATGACCAGTGCCCTGCTGGTGCTTGAAGCGAAGGATTAGCATATTAATCCATGGTGCCAGCCCCTAGTTTATTTTCAATTGATTTCTTAGGAAAGCTTAACTGTAGAGATATATTATTGATGAATAAAGTCACTTTAAAGCTTGAACACTATAGTCATATTTCAGCATCCAGGGATATTGGTTCCAGAACCTCAGGTAGGGGTATCAAAATCTATTTATGCTGAAGGCTCTTCGATAAAACAGGTTAATATTTGCAGATAACTTACTTACTTTATATCACCTCCACATTATATATAATACCTAATACATTATAAATTCTACGCAAATCATTTATGCAATATTTGGTTTGGAAATAATTATAAAGAAAGTTGTCTTTACCCTGTTGTTTTTTAGACAAAAAAAATTCTAGGTGCTTTTTTAAAATTTCTTTTTCTAATAACTGGTGAAAATAGTAGTGTCATATTTCTTAAGAAAAATAATATCAAACTGCTAAAACATATTCCTTTTTTCTCCTAAACTTCATTTACTTTCATGTTAAAATAGGCCAGACTGATCAAGTTAAAAGACAGCTAAGACAACTTGAATTTAATTTAGGGGAGCTGTCACTGTGCTTCAGAGTCTGCAATAAGGCACTTCAAAGGGTGCTGAAAATTCAAAGAGCTGTGTTTCTAGCTGTGATTCTATGTTGTCTAACTTGTGATAGATCATGTGGCATGTCATTTTTTTCTCATTATCCCAATGTAAATTGAGGAATTCTCCACAGCAAGAGAATGCAGAGTTACATGCTTGCTGCCTCTTGTAGTTTTCTGATATGTGAGGACCATGTAAAGAGCAAATGACAACCCGCAATGGTCTACTTTAGACGCACACAAGAAATTCTTTCAGTTATACACTTGCTGCATATTCTATCAGAGTCATGGAAGCTACCTAAACCTTTAGAACTATGGAGCAGTCTACTATGCCCTAAAAACCTGTCTTCTATATGAAGACATTAGGCAAGTCCTTTTGAATATCATTTCCTATTGTATGTATTAATGATTTGAACAAATGTTATAATAGCAGTGGATTATGGAAATAGTACAAAAATGGATGTTGCCTATCAATTGCATTTTTCTCTTCTAAATTGTAACATTCTGCTTAAAAAAAAAAAAACAGCACAGTGTTAGCAACGTTCTGATGAGTAAAAGTCATTTTCTCCAGGAATCGAAGGAAGAGTCGGTGTAAGATATTTAATAGTCATCTAATCAATCATTTTGACTTTGACATTCGTCTCATAGTTTGCTAAGACTGCTCCTTTTTCTTTTTTTTTTGTTACAATCTGCTTGGACTATGTGAAATTAATTGCACTGACTACTGACCCAGTGATCAGTATTTTGCTGACCCATTGAGAATTTTGCTGCTTTTACCGAGACAAATTGTGTTGGTAGAAACTCAGAACATATGAATAGTGAAATTAAATGCAAAATCTTGGCTTTTTTCTGTACTTCTCTCAGTATTTTCCTCACAGGAAAATGCTCCATGTTTTCCTTGTTGTGCTACTTTGTGATATTCAAGCGCGTTCGTTGAGTGTCTTATCATTTCCAGTAGTCACTGAATTGAGTGGTATTGTTGATACTCTACATAAAATATTTTAGAATGAATATGATGGTTTAATAATATAAACTTTTCATATACATAATATTCTGAATGCTCATCCCAACAGTACGTGACTTTCAAGAAATTAAAAACCTATCCTAAGGATTGCCAAACTAGTGCCTGCAGGTCAAATCTGAACCAACACCTGCTGAGTTTTAAGAGAACGTAGCTCTATCCATTTGTTTATATTTTGTCTGAGGCTGATTTGAGGCTATGATAATAAGGTTGAATAGGTACCGCAAAGACCTGTGCTTAACAAAGCCTAAAATATTTACCATCTAATCTTTTATGGAAAAAAAAAAACTATGCCTCCATCTAAAATATCTAAACATGTGAACTTTTATGACTCTAACTTGCATATATTTTACTTTATTGGTTGATGTGTCCCTATCAGCCATCAATGCAATCAATAAGGGTCAGAATTCACACCTAATGAATGCTTTTATGAAATCACATGTCCAAGTACCCTGACTCTGAACCACTCTATACAGAGCATATGTGAAGTCAGAGAAAATGATACATTCATTATCTGCCCATTGTGAGGGTCTCACACGTATGATAAGAACTAGCTTCAAAGATGTGTACCTTTGTCTTCAGAAGAATGACACACTTGACAAATAATGGTTGTCAGGGTTCATGTGGATTTGAAGGAAGTACAAGTTGAAATGCTACAAAACTATCCTCCACAAAAAAATTGTTAGAATGTGCATGTGTCAGGAAGTCAAATAAAATCAGTGGAGTTCATATTTTGCCAGAGTATACTTTGTTATGGTAAGAACAAAATGAGTGGATAAACCACAAAATATGATTTATGGAAATGTTGGCATTTCTAAGAATTAGATTCCCATATTTTTTTTATTTAAACTGACATTGAATGTAAGAATAAACAGTGATATTCATGCTAATTAAAATTTTAATTTTTCTTATAGAATAATGCTAAATAGAAGGAAATTATTATGAAAAACAAAGGTCATGGATAAAATTGATTCATATTACAGCAGCTTTAATGGTGTATATATATTGATTTTTTCTGAACAGATAACCCCTCATTTTCCTTTTGCACTCTGCTCAACAGTAACATCTGTGAGCCCACCCATGATTCCACTATCAGTACTTCTCCCCGCTCTGCCAAAAGTTTCCTGCTGAATCGCCTCCCCTGCTCAGCTCTTGTGGAGTCCTATCCAGCATGTTTTCAACTTTCCAATGATCTTCCTTTTCTTAAATTACTTTATATCAAAATAATATTAGCATTTAATGTTGGTTTCTTTAAGTTTTACTTTTGATAATGTTTACATAGTTGAGAAGGACAGATGCCCATGTGGACCACTGATCAGGATGGGAAGGATGGAGGAATGGGGGAAAGCAGATGAGACAATTGTTCCCAACTCTCTTTTTCTTCTTCCTGTATCTGGGGGAAAAGTGGAGAGGGGCGACACCCAGCATCCTAACTGAATCAGTTTCCAGGGTTGCTGATATGGACTAGGTTCCAGGGTTCTGCTCAAGTGGTTTCAGTAGTTCTGTGGTGTTGTTGATTTTGTTGCTCCAAGATTGAGGAACTCCTTCCAAGGTCCATTGGCTGACATAGTCTGTTTTAGAGTTTCTACTCGCCCAGATATTTGCTGTCCAAACTTGGCCAAGAGAATTGCCCAATTTGTTCTACCCTTCATGGAACTAAATCTTCTGCAGGCCTCAATGATCTGTCATGTCTCCCATGTGCAACTGGGTGTGCTGTGCACTGTAGGGGCTTCAGCAACTGAGCAGGTCCAGTTCTGACACATACTCCATGGTCAGACCACATATCCTGTGATTTACCCCATGGTTGGAGTTCGGAGTCCAGTAATCCAGTTGGGGATCCCCAAATAAACCTCACCAGAGGTGACCCCAGACCTGACTCTCATGTGTGCCAGCTAGTGCAGGGTCTGACTCAGTCTGTCACCCACTTCAGCCTACACACACCAGTGGTTACAGTTGTCTAGTCAGTTCTATACCCAGCCCCATCTCATAGCAAACCAAGGGGTGCTGTGGCCTAGGCCTACCATGCCTGCCACACACTCAGTCCTCATTCACACCAGCAGGAACTGCAGCCTAGTCAAAACGACCTTCAAAAACTCCCACCAGGATTACTTCAAGCATCGGTTCAGGTGCATGCCAGTGTGTGCAGCAGACTGATCAAGTCTGACCCATCCCATTTGGTTCTTGTACACAACAATGAGTGCTGCAGCCTAGGTCAGTGTGACCGACACCACTGTTCAGCCCATACTTATGTTGGCAAGTACTACCACCTCTCCATCCGAGCCACCTCTGCCCTGGTTCTAATGCTCACTGGTGAAAGCTGCAATCCATCAGCTTACAGCCTATTATTTTCCTACTAGACCCACTCCAAGCCCTGAATCTTGCACTTTCTAAGTGGTGCGGCAGTCTAGCCTGACAGGATTTGCTTCCGATCCCAGCACATGCTAGCTGATGCTGTAGCAAAGTGTAACCAACCTATACTTACTCTGGATATCGTCTGTTAGCCCAACCTGGAACTCCTACCTGGTTCACATGCAGACCAACATGCATCCCTGGCTAGCCACGTCCATCCCCAGTCACAACTTTTCACACTGACCACAGCAGGGAATACTCCCTGCAGCCTCCCTACCAGGCTCTCCTTGCCTCCTTGCCACATGTGTTGGTGAATACTGTGACCCAGTATGGCATGGCCCACATCACCGTGGCATTCACCAGTGTGCTGAAGCCTAGCTCAGCCTGTCATACCCCCAGTCCCAACTCATGCTGGTGGGTGCTGCAGCCAAGCCCAGCATGGATAGCTCCTAATCCCAGCACTAATGTGAACTGGTTGGTGTTGCAGCCCAACCAGGCCAGTCTGCACACTATCCTAGCTTTTACATCTGCCAATGGGAGCTATGAACTGGCCCAGCCTTCCTGGCCCCAGATCTGACTGATATATGTCGGTGGGTACTATAACCTAGCCTGATGTAAGCTGCTCCAAACCTCAGTTTTTGCACTCACCTGCAGAGATTTCATCCTCACAGAGGAGTTCCCCAAGCTCCTCTATCAGCATACCTCCCAGTGACAGATCTCGCATACACAGTTGGGTTCTTGGCCCAGTGTGACTTAGCCCAACTTCTGTCCCAACAGGTATAGCAGCTGTTATTATTGAGTATTACAGCCAGGTTTCTCCTGTCCTGCTCCCAAATCCAGCTCTCACATGGCTAAATGGGTGCCAAGACCTAGCCCAGCCTGTCTAACACTGCCACCACCACCACAACCACCATCAACACAGCTCTCATGACCACCCGTGTATGCTGGAGCCTAGCCCAGTCTGGCACATCCCAGACCCATGCTGAAGGAGCTATAGCCATGATCAGCCAGTGTGGTGCCCCAAATCCACTCTTGCACTCTCCGGTGAGAACTATAGTTCATCTAGGATGTCGCCTTAGCTTCCCAACCCAGCCTGCTGCCAGCCCCAGATTCTGCTCACGCCGATGATTGTTCTACCCAGCCCAGCCTATTTCCCCTGGCTTGGCCTTTTCCTTCATATGCTACAGCCTGGCCTAGAGTCACCAGCAGCCAGTCCCAACTTTGACTGCTGGGTGCTACAGCCTAACCCTACCTAGCTTCCTCCTTCCCTGGCTTTCGTGCAAACTGATAAGTGTGATAGCCTAGCCCAGAATGACCCACATCCTATCTTGGCTCCTGCACATGCCTGTTACAGCCTCCCGTACCCATGAGTGTCAGAGAGTTCCATAGTTATATCTGGTTGGTCTGTCACCACCCCTAGTTCTTGAGAAAACCAGTGGATTTTGCAGTCCCACAGGTGTGACCGCATGTATTCCCCCTCAGAATCTGTCCTCAGACCTGATCTCTCACATGTTGGTTAGTGTCATGGACCAGCCTAACATGACTGATCCCCTGTTCCAGTGCTCGCTGATTGGTACTGTGGTCCAGCCCTGCCAGGTAGGCCCTCCAGCCCTAGCATTTGTGTGCACTGCTAGGTAGTGGTTGATGCTAACCAGCCTAGCTCTGGCTTTCCACATGGGTGAGTGCATTGGTCTGACTCAAAAATATCATTCAGTTACCCTCCTTGAAACCTCTGGATCTCAACCCCCTCACTTACTGGAAAGAGCAAGTGGCCTTGTTGGCAGAAGTCCCCCAGTAGTCATTCCTCACTTACAGCATACTCCCTCAGCAGTCCCCTTCCTACACATCCCATACCCGCTTCCCTGATCAATCCATAGTCTTTGTGCCCTTGAACATATTGTTTCTCCCACCTGGTCTTCTGGCAGAGTGGCGTGTTAGCCTGAAACCCTGCCAGCCCACCCTGGAATCCCAGCATGCACAGGTGTTCAGACCCTGTCCTGCCAACCTAGAACCCTACCCCCTCTGCTTGCCAGGAACTCATACACCTACAAGATTCCCCAATCTCAGTTCACCAGCACACCAGGCCAGCATGCTAATCTGGGGCTCACCCCCCCACACACGTCAGTACCACCTGCCTAGACCCCAAGCCTGCACTGCTGGCCCTAGTCCTAGCTCAAGTTCTCTAGCCATAAAGGCTGCTGGGGTTGCCACAGCAAGAGCAGAAGAGGCAAAAACATTTTGTATTTACAAATTTCATAAAGTACAGTACAATGCATCACACATACAAAGAATTCCAAAATTGGAGATAGTACACTTAACAGTAGTGTATCCAAATAGGTTTAGAAATATAGATTCTCTAAATGTTGACTAATTGATACTTTGTTTTACTAATTGCTCTCAAATGTAAACTTAAGATAAAATTCCAAGAATAAGGTAAAATTACTCTCTCCCCTTCTTGTTCGTTGAGTCATCACTCGGATGAAATTTATGTCTATTCAGATTTGCCAGCCTAAGGGAAAACAACTTCTAAGATGCGCACATAGTCAGCTTATCTGGTTTTATATTTTCATTTTGGCTAATAGAGTAGTCTCCCAAATGTCCTAACTACCTTTAGTTTCTCTTTTGTTTTCTATCTTCCACAATACCTTTAGTGGATTTTTAATAGGAAATTTTCTTTTTTGCTTCAAAAACTGAAGCAGTTGTTTATTGGCTTTAAGAATAAGTTTATGGTATTAAGAATGCCAAATAAAATACAACCTTGATTGTATCATCTGAAATCATCCCTACTGTATTTTATGGCCGACTATTATTTACTCCTGTCATATAGTTGCAAATCTCTGCCTTCTGGGGTTCTTTGGTACCTCCCCATAAATTCACTTACTCAGTTTATCAAAATTCCTATTTTGAGGTCACAAATCAACTATCACTTCTTTTTTGGTGGACTTTGATAAATTTCTCAAATATGTTCCTGTTCTTTTTTTTTTTATCAGCATTTCCATAGTACATTGTGCATAACTCAATGTAAAACCTGATTTTGTTTGTTGATTTTGCTATTTTCCCTCAGTAGTATTTTGGCTCTTTCAGGACAGGAGTTTTACGTTAACAGAGATAAAAATTGATCCAAATTTTCTTAGAATTATGTAAATTTCAGAAAAGACTATAACATTTCTCACTTTAAAATGCTCACACGCATGCACACACACACAAATTTAATAAGACAAACTCACTGTCAAAGCTGCTATAAATGTACAAGCATCCACTGTGAGCCAATGTGCAGTATTAAAAATAGGCTTGTGGGACAGTAAAGAATGTCATGGAACTGAGGAAAAAACAAGAAAGATTGAGTGGCTCCTAAACTTATAACTAAGTGGCTAACCATGCAATAATCCCAAGAAATTATTATCTGAATTATGGATTAGTGTGAATTTAGGTAGATAAGTGACTTAATACCAGAAGGCAGTAAACATCCAGTTAGATCACCAATAAAGGCAAAGGGCCAGGGTTGATACCTAGATAATCAGCCAGAACAGGACTTAATTATGGATGCCCAGGAAGCATACAAGGACCCATCAGAGCCCAAGTTCAGGATAGAATGTAGTTCTACAGTAAGAATGTGAGGATGGAGATCTGTCGTTGTAATACCTAGGCCAGTACTCCAGACCCAGGAATGATCTGGTCAAATATGGTGATGAGGCATGATGAGGAAATGATTTGGCAAAGATTCGCTGCAGATACTCAAATAGCATCACTGGATGCTATGAAGGTCAAGAACAACTTCTAGTTTCAAAACTAGAGGTCAGCGTAGGATTGAGTCAACATGGGAGTGGAGAAATGAAGCATACATCTTTTGGCAACATAAACAATTCTGCTAATGATAAAATATGCTTGCCTCTCTAAGGATCTGGTTTTCTTCAGCTTCATTTACTAATGTCAGTCATTTGTATATAGGAAATAAGTAAAATGATACTGCTATTACATCACAAATCTATTTATACTTGAAGCCTGTGGTGTAGTTTGGCAAGTTGTCACAATTTTAAACATGAATCAATAACATTTTGAGACATTATTTCATACCAATAGTATTTTATTCAAGCTTCATCACAGATTTATCATCCAAATAGAATAGTGCTTACTATAACATCTGTTCTTCTTTAGTATCCATATTATAACTTGACATATTCTTTTATTGAAAATGTCCGTTCTCCTGAACTCTATTTATGGTGTGACTGACATACTAACATATCAATATAGTGATATATATAAAACAAATGATCCCTGGCCTCTTGGATCTTTACTTCCAGGAGAGAGAAGCAATTAGCACTGAGCATAAGTCTGCAATTGTATATATAGACTAAATAGATCATTAGGAATATGTTAAGAAAGCCTCTGAAAACAAAGACAGGGAAATCATGCAAACCAGTTGATACAAACACACTATAACTAGTCTTTTTAGGAAATTGTATTCTATATAAAACTGTGTCTAATTGTTATTACAATGTAAAAATCTGATAATTGTATGAGTTTTCTGACAATGGCCCTGAAGCACAGAATGGCCTCTTGACAATTACAAGAATTAATGCGTTCTTTTCAGCCTGAAATATGTATTTAGCATTATATTAATTCTTAGAAATTTGAGCGTTCATGTTGAATTGGAAAAGCCCTTTCTTGCCTATACTCTGTAAGGCACCAGTTATCAAGGCTGTGATGTCTTTTGACTATAACACTGTGTGTGTGTGTAGACTTGTGTTTATGTGTCTATATAACAGAAGTATATATAAGCAGAAAACCAAATAATGCAATATTAATTCTTAAGAAAGAAGAGGCTATAATTAGAAAATGTAGAATGAGAAAATATTGAAAGAAAAACAGTAGATCTTAATGATATGAAATTTAATTATATTGAAGAGGTACAGCCAGTGCAGGAAATATGGATACATTTTGATGAGGGATGTACTAATTTGCTAGGGCTACTCTGTCTGATAATATCAGTTGGCTTCAAAAACTAAGTTTTACTGAGTCAGAAATTTGAAGACTGCAATATTGAAAAGGTAATATCAATAGTCAGCCTCCATCTGGAAGTTGCAGGGGAGAATTCTTCCTTGCCTCTTAGATCTTGGAGGTAGCTGTCAGGCTTTCTGGATCCTTAGCTGGCAACTGTATCCCTCCTCTGTTCTCACAAACTGTCTCCCTGTGTGCCTTTCCATCTTCTTCCCGATGGTCACCAGTCATATCGGATTAAGGTTCCACTCTAAAATGTATGGCCACCTCTTAATTAAATACATCTGTAGTAACTCTGTCTCTGAATAACTTCACCATAAGAGGTTTAGGAGATGAGAAACGTATAGCAATTTTTGAAGGTGTACAATTCCATTCATTAAAAATTATTTAATGATCTCCAATATCCAACAGGTTTAAATATTAAATTATAATTTTCTACTAATGGCGTGTTTAAGCAAAAGCTTATAGTGTCATGAATCAGTGCTTATATTTTTTTATAGCACTACATTATACAGTCTTTTCAAACAGTTTGAAATTTTATTTTTTTCATTTTTGAGATATTTATAATTTACATTATAATAAAAGGCTTAATGCACCATGAAATAATAAATGACAGAGACTATAGTCCACAGGAACACTGCAAGATCTGTCAGCAACAATCAAAGGAGGAGATGTCAACTGTATTAATATATGATAAACTTCACTATAATCACACTTCATTAAAATATAGGAGCATATGACTTCTACCAATTTTCCTGACAAAAATAAAAAACACAGCTTAAAAAACATACTGTGGTTTTCAGCAAAACAGATATACATGGATATTTCTCTTTAGTTTTTTTTAAAATATAAAGTACGATTAATATGCTTCAGACACAACTTCATGAATATATATTCTATAGGTTTTCTGATATTATTCAATGCCATAGCCTCATTTCCCACAAATATAATGTGAGGCAGTGGCTGTGTGAAGGCAGGGAGTATACGGGCTATTTCTGGGGTTTTTTGTTTGTTTGTGTGTTAGCCTTAATTTCTCTGTGACTGTAAGAGTCTATAAAAATACAAAGCCTTTTAAAAGAATAATAATAAATAAATAGTGAAATTATAAAAATATCTAAGTGAGAAGAAATGAATAAAAACACTTCCAACATTATTTTCCTTTTCTCATCCTGTATATTTCTGCTTTTTGTTGTTGTGGTTGTAAAGAATTTAAATTCTATTTTTTTAATTCTTTATTTTATGACACAGTTTAATTGGCATTGGGGCTTTTCCTCCCCGTATACATCCCCCATTGTTCTCCTCTCCAGTCTTTTTTTTTTTTAAAGATTTATTTTTATTATTTTTTATTGGAAAGGCGGATATACAGAGAGGAGATACAGAGAGGAAGATCTTCCATCCGATGATTCACTCCCCAAGTGAGCGCAACGGCCGATACTATGCCGATCCGAAGCCAGGAGCCTCTTCCGGGTCTCCCACGCGGGTGCAGGGTCCCAAAGCGTTGGGCTGTCCTCGACTGCCTTCCCGGGCCACAGGCAGGGAGCTGGAAGGGAAGAGGGGCTGCTGGGATTAGAACAGGTGCCCATATGGGATCCCGGGCGTGCAAGGCGAGGACTTAACCACTTGCGCCAGGCCCTCTCCAGTCTTTTAATGGGTGCCTTCCGAGTGTCTTCAGCAGTCCATCACATTGCCATTGAGGTGTCTCCCCTCCCAACAATGTAGGGACTTATCTGTCGTTTTGCTGTGAGGCCATCCTTATATTGCAAGTATCAGGATGTATTTCTCTCTCTTTCTGCCTATGAACATTTTTTTATATACTTCACATGATTTAGAAAAACTTTCAGAGTATCTCCATTTTATGGAACATTATAAAGCAAACTAAGTCTCTGTGACCTGTAGTAAACTACACCTACTATTTGGTTGAATTGAGATGTGTAATCTACAACTTGCTGATAATTAATCATTATGTTGTGCTTCTTTCTTAATATCAGCTACCAGTGTTCTGATTATTTACAAATCATTCACTTCATTGATGGCAGAAAAATACCTCCTTGATGTTTTTCTTATTTTAAACTATGTCTATAAGGTAAAAAATATCATATATTTCATATGAAAGATTTAGCACAGTGATGTTTCCTACTCTACCATTCCCACTACTCAATGATCCCACCTGACCTTCTCCTTCCTTTTGTTTTCTGTTTTAATTTTTACAGTGACACGTTTTTTAATATAACCGCATATTCAATCATCCATCAAGTAAATTCAGCAAATAGTAAACAAAAAAACATAATTCCTCCAAATTATAGACAAATACTTTAAATAATCATTCTCAAAAATGTCCATTTTGCTCATATACATTGCATTTTTTTTTCACTCTGGATATTGGTTGCTACAGATCAGGGAAGTATGTTATTTATTTGTGGGATTTTTTGGCGGGGGACAGACTTATTTCACTAAGCATAATAACTTCCATTTGCAAAAATTTGGTTATAAAAGACAAAATTTCATTTTTTTCATGGCTGAGTAGTAATTCGTATTTTAAAATACCATATCATTTGAAAACTTATAAGTTCTCTTGAACACTAAAGAGGTATGCCCATCACCAGTTCACAGCTGTGAAAGAAATCTGCATTTTGAGCATCTATTGCAACACCTTCACTGCCTAACCATGAATGCTATAAGTGCTTCCACACCTCTTCCCAAGTTAGCACAAAGTTCTGGCACATTTTTCAGGCTATTTACCTGGATTTTTAAATGTTCTGAGTTGTACAATTTCATTGTTCTTTAATAGTACAGAAATGCTGAAGAAGGTGAACCAGACAGTCCTAAATGAGGTGAAGCGTTCCTGAACGAAATCTTAAACACATGCTAAACATCTTCATCCATTATTAATCAGCTTGTAAGATGTGTTTACTTACTTGAGTGGTAGATATGTTGATGGAGATTCACAGGGATTTTGGATCTGCTGGAAAATTTCGAAGTTACCATTCCAGGCTGAATCCCAAATCCTGGAATTTCCAGGTTTTCTGCATGTGTGACAGAGGCCCAAAGACTTCAGCCATGGTAGATCAGTAAAAGTATAAAATACATTTGCTTTTAAAGCAGTTATTGAAATTTGGGGAAACACATAACTCGTGTAGATGTGAAGATAATCATAATAGTCTAATTAAGAAATAAAACGTAGGGTTTAGCTTTAGTGGTTAAGTGGCTGAGATGGGATTTTGGACATGTAGATAGATTTCTAAAGCAAACAAACTGTGTTTAAGCCCTAAATCTGCTTTAAATCCAGCTTAATGATAGTGTGTACACATGGAGACAGCAAGTATTGGCTCAAGAGTCATGTGCCTATCACCCCTAAGGGAATCTAGATTGAGTTCTGGGCTCCTGGTTTTGGATTGTCCCAGCCCTAGGTGTTGTGAACATTTGAGGAGTGAATCTATACGTGAAAGGTGGGAAGACCTGCACGTGTAACTCTGTGTGTGTGTGTGTGTGTGTGTGTGTGTGTGTGTGTGTGCATCTGCTTCCCCCTCCCCTTACCTCTGAATAAATAAAATTTAAAGAGAACAGAAGTCAGATGTTTCACCTGTGTTGTTCCCATATCATTGTACCTGTCAATGGTACTAGTGACTTGTGGTCCTAGAAAAGTAGATTTTAGAGTCAAATAAAAACACAGGTACTCAGGAAGCAAGCAGGATTCATCAGATAGATGTTTGGTATATGTATTCCCTTTTTTGAAGATTTACTTATTTGTTTTATTTGAAAGATAGAGCTACAGAGAGGGAGGTATGGAAGTTCACCCTACAAGTGGCCGCAGTAGCTAGGGCTAGGCCAGGCTGAGGATGGAAGCCTAGAGGGCAATCTGAGTCTTCTACATGGCTGCCAAAGACAAAAGCATCTGGGCCATCTTCCACAGCTTTCCTAGGCATGTTAGGAGAGAACTGGATTCAGAGTGGATGTAAATGGATGCACATATGAGATACCTGTGTTGCTGACCTGAGGCTTAACCCATTGTGCCTCAACACCAGAAGAGTTCTCTTTCTCAGTCAACAGTACTTTCAGAACAATGTAAATTACTAGTAGAGGCTGGGGTACATGTTTTTTGTAGTCAAAAGGAACAAAATTTTAAGAAATAATACTTTTAAGAAATTAAGTGAAAAGGGAAATAAAATAGTTACAAAAATAATGATGCATAAATCCTACAAGCATTGGAAAATGCCACCTGAAAAGAGTCTAAGCAAAATGAGTTTCTAGCACAACTCTCAAAGACATTATTGGAAGTACCAATCAATTAAATAAATAAGCAATTATCACCTTAGGAGTGACACTTAATCAGATACTATAATCTTTTCCATCTATGAGAAAATAGAAGCAGCAGAAGCAAATTATTTCAAAATCATTCTCACTTTAAATTCATCACAAAATGTTTGTTGCAAACTTTAAAATGCAAGTGTGTGTGCTTATGTGTGTTCATTTGTATTTTATTAATTTGACTTTAATTTTACTCAATATTTGGTGATAGTTTGTGTTAATCCATGTTTGTCTCATTTATACCATCAAGAGATTTTTCTTAATTGACTAAATCACAATCAAGAAATTAAGCTATGGCATTATCTTATAATACAAACAGTACCAATAATCTAATTGTAAACTTCCGATTATCTGTGTGAACAGTTTGAACAGAGCTATTGATGTTAAAGTCAAACATATACAGCAATACTTTACATGTAGAAGATCTGAAACAGAAACAAAGATAATGATGAAGTTATTTGAAAACTTATTTTTAAGTTATATAATGAGGATACTTGTGACAGTAAAATTCCTAGTGCACTGTATAGCTCCAAATTTCAACTAAAATGATCAACTTTACTCCACTTTCCTAATCAACAATATCTATTATATCAAAATCCTTTAAGACAATAAATTGTTTATAATTGTGAGAATCATTTCAGTCCTATATCCTTGACTCATTTGTGCATTTTATTTCCACTGTAATGTTTCTGCCTAGACATGTTTTTTTAATGTGCTTAACTGCTGCCTACACTAACCATATTAATAATCCTGATTCAATGATACTTTGAAATATTGTGTTTATATTAAAGCATTTCTACCTTTCAGCATTAACTTTCAGTCACTTATTGGGGAAACTATATATCTTAACATATATGGATTTTCTTAGATAGATACATATAGATTTAAATTGTAGACATACCTTCTATGCCCTTACTTAAAAACTTTCTATCTCGCACATAATTAATTACAGTTGAACTTACAACCTATCTTTTGATTTATTTTAATTTCTTTTCAGTTTGATTTAAGCTCCTTGGAGTTTTAATATCTACTTCTGTGATATGAAATGAATTTAGACAAGGGCTTTGAAGAAGCATTAGTTCCTAGGGAAAAAATCACAATTTGTCATAGTAGACAGGCTGATCTATCACTCTACCTTCAGAAATGGCAAATTAAGCCACATCTTCAATACTTCCGCCATCTGTTTTGCTTGTGAAAACTTGAAATATTCTATAGCCACAGTACAGGAGAAATTTTATCCTTTCAATTCTGTTTCTTCAAATGCTTTTCTTCATTAAAAAGACTGCATTTTTAAAAAGTAAGACAAATTAGAAACAACTTAAAGAATTATATAAGTTTCTGCTAATATTCACAATGGTTTTTGTTTTGTTTGTTTGTTTGTTTGAATGTAGCCACAATACACTTGAGGCAATGACAGGGAAACTGATGTCATGCATGAATTTTAATTTTTTAAATAATACCCTGAAGGGCCAGAACTATGTCATGGCAGGTAAATCAGCTGCCTGCAATGCTGGCATCCTGTATGGACACAAGTTTGAGTCCTATCAGCTTCACTTCTGATCCAGCTCCTAAATATGTGCATGGGAAAATAGTTGAAGACAAAGCCAATGCTTAGACCCTTCACCCATGTGGAAGATACAAAGAAGCTTCTGGCTTTAGATTGGCCTAGGTCTGGTTCTCATAGTCATTTGGAAAGTGAACCAACGGATTGTCTTGCTCCTCTTTTTTTTTTTAATTTTTGACAATTTTTACATAGTTAATTAGGGCACATAGGAAAAATTGCTACAGGAAGTGGGTAAGACTATTATTTCCACATTTTTTTCCTATATCTGGGGTAAAAGGGGAGGTAAAGGGAGAAGCCCCACCCAGTCTCCCATCCATCCCATGTCCCTGATGTGGGGCATGCTCCGAGGTTCCTGCTCAAGTGGTTTTGATAGTTCAACAGTTATGAATTGCTGCCAGTTTTGCCATTCTAAGCATGATGAGGTCACTGAGGAATCCTATGATTGACATAGTCCAGCTTAGAGTCTCCGTTTGCCCTGTTTTTCACTACCAACATATAGCTTGGATAGTTGATTGATTTGTTCTGTCCTCTGTCTTTTTTGGTAAGGGATCTGAGTCCGGCAGTTTGATTGGGAGGATCCCTAAAGAAACTTTGTCTGAGGTAAACCCAGACTAAGTTCTTGTGTGTACTTGCAAGTACGGGGCCCAACACAGTGCATCACCCCAATCAGCTGGTGGTTGCAATTGCTGGGTTGGTTCTATTTCCAGCCCAGTCTTCCACTGGAACCTATGTTGCAGTCCAGCCTGGTTCTGCCCAGCAAACCCTTGGCCCTCGCATAAACAAGTGGGAGCTTCAGCCTAGTCAGAACGAGCCATAGTAACCCCCACCAGGCCTGCCTCCTATCCTGCTTCCCATGATTGCCAGTATGTGCAGCAGACTGTGCAGTATGTGCAGTCTGTCCCACATCCCATTCAGTTCTCATATATGTCAATGGGCCTTGCAGCCTAGCCCAACCCAACAAGCTCCACTATCCAGCCCACACACACGCTGTTGGGTGCCCTTCTGTCTAGCCACCCCAGACCCTGTCCTAGTTTTCGTGCCCTCCAGTGGTAGTGGTAACCCAAGAGGGAGGAGCCCACTATTTCCCTACAAGGCCACTCCCACTCCTGGAATATGCACTCTCCAGGTGGCTATGGGGTTCAAATTGACAGGATTAGCCCCCAGTGCCAGCTTCTGCCAGCTGATGCTGTGGCTAAGCCCAAACAACCCTCACCCACTCTAATTTATGCTTGCACCAGTCAGAACAATCAGCCCAGCCTGGCTTTTCCCTGATCTAGACCACATGAGGCACACAAGTGTTGTAGCCTGCCTATTCTGGTCTGCCCCATCCCAGCTCATGCTCTCCAGTGGGAGTTGCTGTCCAGCAGGAGAGCACCTCTACATTCCCCCTGCCAGCTCTGCCCCTACCCTTCCTGGTTCTCACATGTGCTGATGGGCACTGTGGCCACATCTGGTATGGGTCATCTCTCCTTGGCATTCCATATTGTGCACTGGTTTGTGTCACAACTGAATCAGGCTTGACCCACACTCTGTTCTGGTGCTTGGGTTTGCCAGCAGCTGATGTGAACTAATTCAGCCTGGTCTGCCCCTAACCCATGCCAAATGTATGCCAGTGGGATACTTTCCATGGCCTATTCTGGGCTGTTTCCTATCCTGCTTCTTGCACTTACCTGCCAGGACTGTGTTCTGCCAGAGGAGTTGCCCAGGAACCTCCATCAGAACCTCTCCCAGTGCCAGAATTCACACATACCAGTGTGTCCATGAGCCAGCACTACTCAGTTCACCTCCTGTTCTAGTAGGAGCAGTGGCCTTTCCTAACTGGACTTCAACCCAAACTGGTTCTTACCCTTGGATGTTTCAGCCCAACCAAGACTCGCCCATACCCACATACAGCTCAACATGGCTCAGTAAGGGCTGTGACCTAGCCTAGTCTGTTCCACATCTACCCTGGTTCTCCAGAGCACAAGATGGTGTTGGAGTCTGGCCTGGCTTGGTGCATCCAATCCCAGTCCACACTTGTGCCAAGGGAGACTACAACCGTATCCTGATCAGAACGCAGCCCCCATTCCAGCCCACATGCTTCTTGGTGGGAGCCTCAACCAAGCTAGTGAGTTCCCAACTTAGCTCCCCAAATGGGCCTGATCGCAGCCATAGATTGTACCCACGGCGGTGGTTGCTCTAACTCAGCTTGGCACAGCCCCTCATCTGTCCCGGCCTCTGCCTTAGATGCTGTGGCTTAGCGTCCCTGGCTCACACAGACCAGTAGGTACAAGACCCTAGCTCGGCATGACCTGCACTCCATCCTGATTTCTAATTTTGCGTCTGAGCTAAGGTTTGCTCAGTCCTGCCTGGTTGATCCCATTCCATTACCAACTCACACATTAGCCAACCATTGGATCTACTTTACCCAGGTTGTCCAACCCCCATGTATTCACCAGCAGAAGCTATTCTTTTATCTCTCTCTCATGCACTCTCTTTATTCATTTCTCTCTCCCATGTTCTGCCTTCCAAGTAAATAAATAAATCTTTAAATAACACTCTTGTTATTTTTTTTTATTCTGAGTGTGTGACTTGGAGATCAAATTAGATCTGAGGCTATACAATGGAAGTGCCTTCTAAAACTCTGAGAACTGTGACCTACCATTGTCTTCTCTGTATTTTTTTTCATGGATATGTTGATTATGTACCTTGTCATTGCACAAAAATCAACCCTGGTGTATTTTCACTTCAAATTTTAAATTCTACAGCTGACGGAAGTATGATACTTCTAGGGAGGTTAGCATACATCAAAAAAGTCTTAAAGGAGATTGGGTTTCCATTTTTCAGAATGTAGAGAATAGAGCTTGTTCAGAAAGCATGACGCCTTTGTGTGTGTGTATATGTTTTTTTCATTTTTTATGTAACGAATTGTCATACATTTTGTAGTTTAAGATAACATAAACATATCATCTTGCAAATTATACAGGCCATAAAACTTGTAAAAAAACATTTTCTACTCTAAACAACTATTTTCACTTGGACTTGAGATCTTCCAAGTCCGTTAGTGCTTAAAAGAATTTGTGGCCTTGCTTTTCTGAGACTGCCATATCTGCTTTCCTATGGGCTGTCAGCTGGGCATTGCTCTCAGCTCAGGTGGCCTTTCCTGGGTCCATGTCTCATGACATCCTCCCTCCACAAGAGAGCACTTGCCTGCAGTCAACTCCTTCTCACACTCTGGATTCTGTTGATTTCCTCCTATGTTATTGATGCAAACAAAAACCTGTTGTTTCAGTCTTTTGTTTTGGTTTTACTTCACTTTAAATTTATTCATTTTTAAATGTTTTTAAAATATTATATAGGTGAGGAGATTGCAGACCCATGCAAGTCTCTGGGTTGGATGTGAAGGAATGAGAGGATAGATGTGAAGGTAGGCGTGCGTGAATGACCCTGCCCTCCCTCTTGTGACCTAAAGGGAGTTGGGGGACACAGAAGACTGTTGCACCACTCCTTGCTGCCAGATCAAATCAGAGCCAGGGGATAGAGATGGTTCCCCTACGTATCAATGGGTGCTATAGCCCAACCAGCTTGCCCTCAGACCTGACCATTACTTTATATAGGTGCCTGAACACCCCTTCCAGGAACACCACCAGCTACAGCTTGCTCACACAGATAGGTGGTTCATCCCAGCACAGCCAAGTGCACCAAACCCCAGCTCCTACATGAAACAGCAGGTGATATGTCCTGGCCTAGTCTGCCCCAAGACCCAGCTCTCATGTGCACCTGGAGGTGCTGCAGCCCTGCCCAACCTGCTCCAAAATCTGACACTTGCTGGTACCAGTATGTGCTGTGCCTAGTCAGGAGACCCCTGAGAACCCCTTCTACCTCCACCCCTGAACCAAGATCTTGTGTGCCCAAACAGATGCTGTGACCTGGCTCAGCCTATCCCTAGACCCAACTTATTTGGCACCAGTGGGTAATGTGACATACTCAGGAACACCACTGAACACCCTTACACAACTCAGTCTGCCCCTGTCCCAGCTCCTGTTTAAGCATGCAGGGGTTTTGGCCTGACCCAGGAGGCCTTTCATATTCACTCTTCTGATCCACCCTGTATCAGCTCCCTCAATTACTTGTGGGTGTTACATGTACTGGTCCATGGAGGCCTCCAGGAAACATTTTGTATATGTAAAACAAGCCCTCAGTGGCTTCCATACTGACCAATCGCCAGTCTCCCAGCCCATAGCAATACATACCCTACCCCCATGCATTCATGGAAGTAGTGATGGTGGAAGGATGGCCCCTGTTGGTTTGCACCCATTATGACATAGCAACAGCATGACATAGAATAGGCAACTCTGTTAGCACATTGGTATAGTTAACACAGAGTGGGCAATAATCAAACTCAAAATGTCTGCAGCTATTGGCTGCTTTTCTTTAGCAGTACATCACTTGCATATGTGAAGGCAGTTTAGGCAGTTGTCTGCAGATGCAGACAAAGGCCTGTTTTTAAAGCGCAGATTTGTTAAAATTAGGTCTACTCATAGAAGCTCTCTATTGACATATAACACAATCACAGATTTATGTTTTATAATAGACAAAAGACATACTCTCAAAGGAGAATGTTAGTCCAAGAATGGGTTTGTTGGAAGTATTAATATTTGTTTTTATTATAGTGCATGAGAATCCAGAAAATTGATTTTTGTAGTACAGCAGAATAATCAACAGTTAGCTTCCTGATTAATAACAATGATCATTCTCCTTCTCCCTTAGGATCTGGTTTGGCTAATGCATGGAGATAGAAGTAGAATATTAGTCTTCAGAAGGGATCTGAATATATGCTTAGAAAAGGGAAAGAGTGTAAGTGAAAAGCAGATGATTGGCAGTGGCTATACAGGCAACGGAATGGGCAAATTATAAATACTGGAGTCAGGTGTTACTTAAATAAACACTGTTTTGTATTGTTATTGATTTTTTGTTTTGTTGCAAATTACATTGGCTAAATAGATTAATTATTTCCTATGTTCTAGGAATGAACTAAGAACAATGGACTTAGCTTCCCATTTTATCTTCACAACAGCCTCTCCTCTCTGTTATGTAGTAAGAACAGATCAATAATATACACTCACTGCTTTGTTAGGGTAAGATCTATTATACAACACACATATCATGACCTTTCTTATTTTACAGCAGTGTGCTTGTAATTCCACATACAGTTGTCCATTCGCTCTCAGCACACAATAGAAGAGAGTCTACTTAATAGCAAAATTTAGGGCCAGGCATTCTGTGCAGTGATTAAGATGCCCACTTCTCCTACTAAATGCCTGTGCTTGAGTCCTGGCTAAACTTCTGTTTTCAGCTTCCTAATTATGGGCACTCCTCAGAATTCTCATCAGAAATTCCCAACCATCAGAATTCTGCAACCATTAGAATTCCCGAAAGCAATCTCCTCTGAGACCTTCTGCACTGCCTTTCTATAGAACAGCCTAGCCATTGGCATTTGGCTCACAGCTATTAGACTTCCCCAAAGCGGTATACAAACGCAGTTCTACTCTGCATTTTTGAGTACCAGATTAGCCTTCTGCATTTCCATCTAGATCAACCAAGGCTGAAATACCCCCTGAAAATCTATTCTAATGCCATGCACTTCCCCATTTTCCCAAACTCCCCCACCACTAGAACACCCCAAGATCCTGAAGTTATAAAAGGCTCAGCCTGCTGAAAACCAGGACTCTGCTTCTGTGTCTGCATGTTTCTACCTGGTTACCTCTTTGAATTTATCTCTAATTAATTTTACTTGGCTGTGAGTTGGTGCCCGATTTCTTCTTTTTTTTTTTTTCTGTGCCACTTTCCTAACAGAGCAAAGCAGCTAATTGGAGACAGCTCTTTGCCACTCTTTCAAATACACAAGTACAATGAAGATTTGCTTCATGAATATATATATTTTTTATTCTTGAGCACAGAGGTTGATGTTGATTACAAATGGGATTAATTTTATGGTTTAAAAGGCAATTTTTGAGATAAATGTAGTGGAAGAGATTTAATTTAGCCTCTGGAAACTTGAATTCTCATCCAGCTCCCTTTAGGAGGCCTGAGATTGTGCATAAATCATGTACTCTCAGATTTTTCACGTGACAATACGCTGACTAGAATTTCATTCGATTAAAAATTCATATCAACTGTTTCCTAATGTTAAAACTTACTATCCCTTCACATATTCCCAGTTAAAATTTTTCAATCATCTCAAATTTGGGGGATATGCCAAATTCAGATCAAATGTCCATGTATCCAGTATATATGCTTACATGTTTTTTTTTTTACATTGTTAATGGTTTTAATTAGATTTTAGAAAATTTCATTAAAAAAAATTTCATCATGAAATCTTTCTCAAGTAAAGCTCGTGGTATTTATTCCTTATTCCATTTTTTAAAAATCTGATTGATGAGTCTCCAGGTTGAAGAGAGAACCTAGTACCTATTTGCTTACTGTTCATTTAACTCATCACATAGCTGATGACTGAAATACCTACACTCCTTTCTCCTGTTTCCTTAGAAATTGTTTCTATAGCAACTGAGCATATTAATCTGGGAAATGAAGAGCTACCACATAAGTGTGTGTGTTCATGTTTTAAAGGTTTTTACATGATATTCTTTTCTTTGAGACTAAGACTATTGATATAGTGATCTTTTGTAGCAGGTAGCATGTATTACAAAGAAAAATGAGGCAAAAATTTTAACTCAAAGGGTAGTCAAATCATTTTACTGCATAAATGTTCCCTCAAATTATTTCTGATAGCAATTTCAAGAATCATCTTAAAGTATTTCCTAAAAGCTAGTACTTTCAATTTTAACATTGTAAGAAAAATGTCCACAATGTCTAATCCATTTGTACAATACTTTTTAGATGCATTATCTTCTAAGTAATTAGAAAACTTCATGAGATAAATTAATGCTATGTGACTAGTGTAATTATTTCTGTGAGCTTGTGTGATGCACGGTACTTTGAAATAGTTTTCCTATCAGAAAAATTACACAGGTAAGTGAGTTTTTTAAAAAAATGGAAAGTGATTTAATCAATGTATTAGTAATTTATAGTATTTTTTATGATTTTTGTTGTCTCCTTGGTTTTGATCATATGCATTTATCTCTTCGTTTACTGCTATTCCAGATATGTATAAGCCATGAGCTTTATCCATATTTCCCATAAAGTTGAGCTTTCCCTAAATAAAAATATATCTAATAACAGCTATCTGTGTATATCTAGGGGGATGAAATACTCTCATGCTAGTCATTGCTAGTAGGTTTTGTGACTGTGATTCTTTAGGCCTCTAGTAGCTTTTTGTTTTTTAATTTAAGATAACTTTAACATTCCTTATGTTCAAATTTGTGTCAAACCTTCATTCTTCATGTCCGTGGATCTGCCAATGTCTGACGGATTCAACATTCATATTTCCGAACTAACTACACATCACTGTGGTCTTCTATAATCACGATTCACATGTTAGGCTGATTATATTAGTGTTTCTTTGAAAAGACTTTGATGTTCTTTAGAGACCAAGAATTCTTTTTCATCACATTAAAAAAATGAAAAGTAAAAAGAATGTTGTACTCTGGATTAGAAAGTAAATATTGAATGTCAAAATTTGATACCATGTATCTTTAATAAGCTCCAAGTCCAAAGAAAGTAAGTTCAGTAGCAACCTAAAAATATGGGAACACTTAGATGCCCATTGGCCTTTTCTAACTTACAAATTAGACACTTTGATAGCATAAATTAATAATTTTATGTATAAACTTTACCCATCTCACTCAGTTCAAATAATACTATTGTTTTGTCATTAATAAACATGCACAAAATTAAAGTGTTTGCGTTGTACACCTTGACAAAAGTGACATATCTGTGGTATGTTTACTTATTACATGAACTTGGAAACAGAAGAGTGATTTTTACCTTTGATAGCTGTACAACTCGTGGAGAAGAATTTATCTACCTGAAAAGCTGACTTGGAACCTTGCTAATAGTTGGTTAGTAGAGTATCTGGCTAGAGCAAATATAAGTATTACTTCAGATGAAATAATATATGTTGTGTGCTGCATATCGTGTTACTTGTGTTATTAATCTTAATTTTGGGACATAGCATATATTCATAGAACATTAAAGGTTTAAGTTAGTAATCTGGGAAATTCCTCATTTTTTTTCAAATGTAAGACTTAGAAACCTTCTGGTTATGAACTTAGTTATATTTTAGACGAAGAGGGAAAATTAGAGTAAAAATTGAATACTGTTTTTCTCACTCAAAGCTAATACAAGATAGTTCTACTCAATTGTCATTAAATGGGGATATATTTTTAAATCTAATTAATCTGTATTATTAATAATTTGAAGATTAACCAATGTTCATTTCTTAAATATCCTTAAATTGAGGTTCTATAATCTGGTGACTAACCCTTTGAACTTCTGTCTAAAACTTTGACATGAACTTCTATTTAAACACTGTTCAGTGAATATTATAGCAATGTCTTTGGAGAGATGTAACTTGTAGTGTTTTTAGATAGCAGAACAAACAAAATTATTTTGTTGTTACACAGTGCTAAGCCTCTGTTTGTTACACTGATATTGCATATCAGAGCACCAGGACTTTCAATCCAGCTTGAGCAGAGAGAATAGTCTTGGGCCCCTGCCACCCACTGTGAGAGAGTAGAATGGGGTTCCTGGCTCCTGGTTTCACCCTAGTGCTACCTTGGGTGTGGTGGCCATTATGGCAGTGAGAGAGCAAATGAATAATCAGTCTTTTTCATTATCCCTGCCTCTTGCTCTCCTCTCTTACTTTCAAATAATACATATTTTAAAATGTTTTCTATGCACATATTTAATATTGAAATAACTTCATTACTTTTTAAAAAACATAGCCATGATTTTCTAAGGCTAAAAGGCCAAACAAAACCAAAAAAGGAAACTCCCATCATTTTCTGAGACCTAGTCAAACTGGAACACTGAACAATTAAAATTTAGTAATAAAGTAACAACTGTGTCTGGAAATGTTAGATTAGAACAAAGAATGTAATTTTAGAAGCGTTTTAAATAAGCTGGAATAGCAACACTGCCATGTTAAAATGAGTCCTTCAAAAACGAATAGCCTAAACACTATATTCTGCAAACAGTATCAACACACTTACAATAAATTCTGGCTAGAAGAAAATCATTTTCTAGCATATTCTGCATAACAATGAACTGACGACCTTTGTGATTGTATTTTGTTCATTACATGGTATTAACAATTCTTGCATATTGGAATGAAAGCTGAAATGCAAATGGAGATACTGAGGTATTCCTTTTACCTTGAGGGTATTTCTTTGTCTTTTGCCATCTCGCCATAGGATTTCTCAGCCTCAGCACTGTTGACATGTGGATTTCCTAAGTCCTGTTGCAGGGGCTGCTTTGTCGGCTGTAATATCCTTAGCAATGTGCTTGGCTTCCAGCTCTTGGATTCCTCAATCATGTTCCCCTTCTCTATCAGAATTGTGCCAATTAAAAATATCTGTGGACCTTGCCAAAATCCCGTTCAGTTGAAAACTACTCCAGAGCAAAGGGCTAAGGAAATTTTTAAGGATATGGTTTAGTGAAGTAGAAAATCATAATGATAATATTCAGGAAATATTTAGTCTAATCAACAACCTTAAACTGAAGTATACAAATATTCAAAAAATATTTTCTTCAACAAATGCACAATGTTAGCTTTTAATGTTTCTTAAAAAAAATCATTACTATGAAATTGCTATGAAAACCAGGAGATTTTTAAATTAAAGGGTTAAAGTGTTCACATTAGTCAGGAAAAAGAGCAGCTTAAATGAATTCAAGACATCATAAAAATTAGCAATAATTAAACATTTTAAGAAAATTCTTGTTTTTTTTTTTTTTAAATCTAAATCAAAGTACAAATGTCTGTACTATCACCGATGTCTCCAAGATAATTGCAGAAATCAATGAAGTAGCTGTGAGTACTTCAAGGGGCCAGTATTTTAGGGAGACCAGTTTATCTCCACTGCTGTTATTCAGTGGCCGTCCAAGTAAGAGCATTCACATAAGATACATAAACAAATGGATATGACTGTTTTCCAATGAAACTTTGGTCTCACGGGCTGACCTGATGTAATATGTTAAGCCTCTGTTTGCAACACCAGCAGCTCATTTTGGAGCATCAATTTGAGTTCTGGGTGTCCTTCCATACAGCTTTCTGCAATGAGCCTGGGATGGCAGGGAAAGATGGTCCAGCCATTTGGTGCTGTGCCATCTGTGTCTAAACTGGAACGGAATCCTCTCTCATGGCTTTAGTCTGGCTCAGCTGTGGCTGTTGGGACTGTCAAGCAAGTGACCAGCAGATAAAAGATCATTCTTTCCCTCATCCTCCAATGAATAAGTGAACTGCTTTGGTTCCCCACAGCAGGCTTCACACTGCCCAGTGCTTGCTGACCCCTGTGATAAATTACTGCTTTGTTTCTGCAATGTCAAATTTACATAATTTGACTATTACACTTTTAGTAATAAAATCAAAGCTAAATAAATGTAATAAAGATTAAATTTGTCCAGATACCATTGAAGTGTTTTAAGTGAAGTCTATATACCACACTTGTAACCTCAAGTTTGAATTATTATTAATTTTTGCTCATAGCCAGTTAGCAATACACAACATATAGATACATAGTCAACTACATCTATGATATATAGAACACACAGAGAGACGTAAGAACTGGAAATATCATAATTTGTTTTTATTTTTATTTATTTATTTATATATTTTTTAAGATTTATTTATTTATTGGAAAGTCAGATATACAGAGAGGAGAAGAGACAGAGAGGAAGATCCTCCATCTGATGATTCACTCCCCAAGTGAGAGCAATGGCCAATGCTATGCCGATCCAAAGTCAGGATCCAGGAACTTTTTCCGAGTCTCCCACACAGGTGCAGAGTCCCAAAGCTTTGGGCCGTGCTCCACTGCTTTCCCAGGCCACAAGCAGGGAGCTGGATGGGAAGTGGAGCTGCTGGGATTAGAACCAGTGCCCATATGGGATCCCGGTGCATTCAAGGCAAGGACTTTAGCTGCTAGGCCACGCCGCCGGGCCCAATAATTTTTTTTTAAAGATTTATTTTTATTATTTTTTTATTGGAAAGGCAGATATACAGAGAGGAGAGACAGAGAGGAAGATCTTCTGTCCGATGATTCACTCCCCAAGTGAGCGCAACAGCCAATACTTTGCCAGTCCGAAGCCAGGAGCCTCTTCTGGGTCTCCCACAAGGGTGCAGGGTCCCAAAGCTTTGGGCCGTCCTCGACTGCTTTCCCAGGCCACAGGCAGGGAGCTGGAAGGGAAGCGGGGCTGCAGGGCTAGAACCGGCGCCCATATGGGATCCCGGGCATGCTAGGCCAGGACCTTAACCACTTGCGCCACTGCGCCGGGCCCAATAATTTGTTTTTAAAATGATTTATTTAGAATCCTAGATTGGTTAGACTGTAGTGTCTTTAAAATGGTAACAATTTTATTTTAAAGAACATGGAAACATGTCCTATTTAGGAAATGACAGTGGCAATTTAGTTACTGTATCCTGGAATCACAAGCAAATTTTCTTGCTTTATTTTTAAAGGTTTTGTTTCTTTGAAAGGCAAACTTACAGAGAGAGACAGACCAACCGACAGAAACAGATGGAAATCTTTTATCCTGTGGCTCATTCCCATTTAGCCTCGAAGCTCTGGAGCCCAGACCTGCTCCAGGTTCTTCTACTTAGGGGCACAGGGGCCCCAGGACTTGGGCCTGCTGTGGCTGCTTTTCCACGTGCATTAGCAGGGAGCTGGATTGTAAGGGCAGGAGCTGGGACTTGAACCTGCATGCATATGGGATGCAGGCATTGCAGACAGTGGCTTTAACTCACCATACGACAAGTAATTTAATGTCCACATACGTTTTATAACGAAGTAGTTTCATGTCAGTTAACATTGAAACGAATGCAATAAATTTTATGTGAAGTTTAAAAAAAAATTAGATCTAATCTCTCAATGACATTGTGTAATTCTGTAGTTGAGGTTTAGCGAGAGATCAGCTTCCATGAAGGTGGCATCCCACTTGGCAGGAGTTACTGCCCACTATCCCCATCTGCTGCTCCAGCCCCCAGCCTGGGAAAAGCAATGGAAGGTTGCTCAATTGCCTGGGCCTCTGTAACCTCCCAGGTGACCCGAATGAAGCCCTTCTGACTTCGGCCTGCCTTAATTGTTCGCCATCTGAGAAGTGAACCAGTCGACTGAATCAATTCTCTCTCTCTCTCTCTCTCTCTCTCTCTCTCTCTCTCTCTCTCTCTCTCTCTCTCTCTCTCTCTCAACAATACATTAGATGAGCTGCGGTTGCCGTATCCTCGCAAAATGCTGCTGTCTCTTTAACTCTCGGTCGCTGCCCTTGCCTTCCCAGCATGCAGCCTTCAGACCCACACCACCGCGCATGCGCAGGGGCCCAGGTGCTGTGGATTGGAGGTGACCTCTCCTCCCCGTATAAAAGCAGGTGTCCGGCTGGCGGGAGCTCTCTCTGCTGTGGATCCTGCTGGAGCCGCCACCCCTGTTTTCCTCCCGCCACGGAGCTCGCTCAGTGGTGCCGTGGCACTCTTTGCCTCATTCCTCCGCGGACGGACCTCCCTTCCCACTCAGAGGTACCTTTTCAGTTTTTCTTTCATTTATGTGCAACTCTTTGGTTCGCTAATGCTATCCCCCTGTGTGGGGCGCCCACATTCACGCATGCCTGTATGCTTACTCCCTCACTGCTAAACTCCATTTTTATTTGCTTAGGATATCCTTTGCCACTTGCTGCTTTGTCTCCAAGGGAGGAAAGAACTTATTTTAAAAATTAATGTTTAAATGAGACTTACTATACCTTGGGAGCAGGGTGCTGGACTTTGGAACATTGTCTATACCAGCAAGGTCGTGATGTTCCTTAACAGAATGGTGGACTTGTGAATGTTGAAGGACTGTACTGTTGTAATATAGGGGAAATCGGGGAGCGGTAGGGAGGATGGAAGGGAAAATACCCGAGCCTATGGATTTTATCATAAAAAAGAATAAATACACACACAAATTAATGTTGTTAATGTCCACAACTTAAACAAATCTTAACTTTCCAGACAGTAGTAAATTCAGTCTTAGACCTTGACAGGTGCTTTTAATTTTCACAATTTGTGTGTGTGTTTGAAAGGAGGGGTTCAGCCATGAGTAGATGAATATCTAGGGTGATTTCTGCCTTGACTGTCGTGAAATGAGCTCCTAGAGTCGTGGGCATAGGGTTGACTGAGATGCTGAGTCCCGTCTCTTCAGGAATATTCCCGGGGTGAAAGCCGGGTCCTCTGGTACAACTATCTTTAGTTTTCTGAGGAATTTCCTTGCTGGCCTGCAAAGTGGGTGTACCAGTTGGCGTTGCCTGCAACAGTTCTCTAGTGTACCTTCTCCACAGGCTCGCCCGCGTTGATTTGCCTTTCATCCTTGGAAAAATATTGTTGATATTCTTTGTCAATTCTTTATCTGAATTGTTCTCTTGTTGAGTTTATGGAGCTCCTATATTCTTAATATTAATCCATCATTGAATATGCCCTTTGGGACTTGTTAATTGCTGAGTCCTGGTGATCTTCCATTGTCCTGGAGTCAAGGTTAGAACTAATGCATGAAGTTGTACACAGTGAGATGACACAGAGAAAAAAAACTGGGTTTAAAATTCATAGCACGACAGTGAAAGATCCATGAGCAGGCAGTTTTAACTGTAAAGTTAATGTTGTCTAGACTGCGTCTCTTGCTTTTCTGTTGCTCAGTCCATGAGGATTTGCTTGAGGAAAGTTGTTAAGTCTCAAGTTCTGTGGAAAGCAGAACCTAGAATAATATTGTGAGCTAGTTTTCCATCAGGTACAATTCTCAATTGTTCAATATTATAACTCTGATGCTAAGTGTATTTTTAAAAGTCTGGAATTTATACCCTTAAATAATTTTATGATCTCTCAACGCAGTGTCAGGGTAAAAGTACACACAAAGAGGTGAAGCAAACAAAAATGTGGTAATTACATTTCTATTTAATTTAATGACATTTTTATGTAGCTTAAAATGATTCCTCTTATTTTTCAGAAAGTGCTATTTATCTTTAATTTTTAAAATACTGTGAATTTTTCTAATGCAGTTCAGTAATTTCAGAAGCAATACACTGCTTTGAGTCTCTTTATGTTAATAAGCCTTGGTTTTTCAGGGTTGGAATTACGTAATGATTATTAATCACATGTATAAAGTCTACCTAAATATGTTATCATATTTAGTGAAGAATTTTATAAAATTCACTATCAAATTCTTTCAAAGTGAGCAAAATGGCATGTATCATTCACTGTTATGGTCTTAGGCAGCTAGTTCAGGGTCATGAGTTTGGAAACCACACCACCCCCACCAATATAATCCTTTCTACCCACCTGAGTCAAATGATGCTCACCTGTCATCACTTAGGTCCTGAACAGGGGATGGGAGTGCAGTAATGCATTGTTGCCTAACCACTTCTACCTGAGCTCTCTGTAAAGGCCCATGATAGGGAAGGACTCACACTCTTGGTCCCAAGCTTCTGTCACTCTCACACTCCCACTTTTGGCCTCCCCAGTACCGGCTTGCTCTCTGATAACCCGCCAACAGACTCCAAGGGCAGGTAGCCCCTGAACATGGCCCTGCTATGTCTGTTTTCTTCATCTCTGTTCATTGCTTGGGAGAGTCAGCAATAATGTGAATGCTAAGATGCTTTATAGTTCTAATTTGTGTGCTTTCAAAGAGTTCCAGGAGAGGTGGGGCCTAGCAAGAGTGGAATGTGGACAGAGAAGTCACGAAAAGTTTAATACTTGCAACTCTCTGTGTCCTTGATGTTCACTGCACATCTCTTTGGATAATTTATGTTGCTGGAGAAGCTAGAATACAGGTCTTCTATTTAATGGATGGGCTTAATGGTAGTGACATTTATTCGTTTTAGGGTTTTGATTCAGACTGAATTGACTTTTCAATTGCTAATTTCTGGTGGGTACTGCCATCACCAAGCTTGGATAATAAAGACTCCTTCATGTACCCTAGGCTTGTCTGGCATGGTCTCTCTCACATTCCACAACTGTATTCCAAACTGACCGATTAGTTTTTCAGAATAATGTGACTGACTAAACTGAAATCAATAAAAAAAGTGGGTGAATTCTATATAAAATTATTTAGATCCATCCCGGAGCTTCTCAGTGGTTCCAGTGAATAATCACTAGGCTCCTGTTAAAAATGCAAATGCTATTCAGGTGTGCCCTAGGCTCTCGGCATCTCCCCTTCTTGCTAAGTAGTGCTCAGTTTATGCCAAACCATGCACATTTGCTGGCCATTAAATGATAGACTATTTTTCTATTCTGGTTTTCTCCTTAAAAGTGCGCAAATGTAGGAGTGAAGTACACAAATCTGTAATTGTTCTGGTGCTTTCCAAAAGCTGAGATCCAGCCTGCTTGTTCTGCAGCTGCTTCAGTGAAAGCGACCAATACTTAGCTCATTCCTCTAAATCTCTTTGCCGCCTATCTCCAGCACAGGAGGCCACATACTCTTTTGCTTTGCTTTGAAAAATAAGCAAGTATGTACACTATCAGCACTTTTTTCTCTTAATATATTTTCATATTTATAGCTATTTCTGTGGTGTAGCAGGAAGCACAATTGTCATTACAATTTAAATTCATAAGTAGGTGGAGTTTTATTTGGCTAAGATGAAAATAAGGAGTATCGGGGGAATATAGCTATTTGAAAGTTGAATTTTTCATACAGCCTGATGCATAAAAGCACTAAGCACCTTTCAAAATATGCTAATTGAATTGAACCTACAAAAGTGTTTCTAGCATAAAAAAAAATAAACTCCAGCATACAATTCCTTTTGGATGCTATTTTATAATCTTATCACAGAAAATATTCTAAAAACTGAATTCATTTTTATAATAAGTCTGTAGAAGATATTTATAGAGATGCAGTGAAAACAAGCTATGCAGGAACAGCTCTGAATTCCTATCAGTACAGATAATACATATATATAGAAATTATTGGGAAAATTGAAAATGATATTCCTTGATAATTGGAGGATATATTTCCCTTGGTGTATTTATATCATTTTGAAATTATTAATGGTTGCAAACATGTCATTCCTTATTTCAAAAACCAAACTGAAACCTCCCCTTGAGAAAGCCAATGTCTATCAATGGGGTGTTGACATAGAGTTATCTGAGGATAGTTGAAATGATTCAGTAAAGTCACTTTTGCCATTTTAAAGCAATGGCTTTTTCGTGGCTTTAATGATTGCTGGTAGAGCATACACATTTGCCTTATATATGCCCTTGGGTCAAACAAATGTCACAGATATTCTTGATTTTTAAATATATTAAATCTACTAAAGCAGACTTTTCACTCAAAAGTCTCAGTTGTAAACAGTATTATCACCCACCTGTGAAGTGTGCAGAGTGACCCTCTATGCTTGAAATGGTGTGTCAACCCTTGTATTACACTTCATATTTTAGTACACAATTTTAAATAAAGGGTATGTTGGTGGTAATTTGAATCTATTGATATATCAAGCAAATTATGAAAGAAAAACTCAATCCATTTTATGCTAACAGTAATTAAGTTCATGTGTAGCTGCCAGTTTCTCTTTAGATATTTCACATTTTTAGATTATTCTAGATTGTCTTAATGCTTAAGTAGGATAAAGACAGTAATCAATTGTTAAGCAGCAACCATCAAATGCCCTCAAGTCAAATTCCTCACACCTCACTTCTGTAATTGACTATGGTTCTTTTTGACATTTCAAAAATAATACTTGCCAAGCACTATTTTATAATGACCTGAAAAGTAGATAAGTCAAATAGACTTGATTAAGATGTAACTCATATAACTTATTTAAGAAGTTACAATGGGCCTGGTGCTATAGCCTAATGGCTAAATTCTTGCATCCACTGGGATCCCAAATGGGTACTGTTTCATGTGCTGGCTGCTCCACTTCCTATTCCAGCTCCCTGCTTGAGGCCTGGTAAAGTAATAGAGGATGACCCAACACTGTGGAGCCATGTACCTGCATGGGAGACCCAGAAGAAGCTCTTAGTTCCCGGCTTCTGGCTTTGGATCGGCTTAGTTCTGGCCATTGTCATTTGGGGATTAAACCATTGGGTGGAAGATCTTTTCCTGTTTCTGTTTCTCTCTGCCTTTCCAGTAAAAAAAAAAAAAAAAAAGTTTAAAAAATATTTTTAGAGAAGTACTGTGTGTGTATTTTTGTATTTGTGATACATACCACATATATGAATATATAAGCAAATGAAGTTAAGTAGACAATTTGTAACTATATCCCACAGTATAGTCCCTTAAAATTGAACTGGATTTTACATGGCTGGGGTATAATTTAGTGTATGTGATTGAATGCTGCTTTTCCCCTTTTCACATTGAAACATATTGGTAACTATCTACAAGTACAGAAAGTAAGTATGACTCTACCATAAAAAGATTTCTCAGTTAAACGCTTGAGGAATGTGTGCTTCTGATCAGCGTGGATAACTATTTGTGAGAATAAGATCAATGTGGAGATAAGCATTTAGCACGCCATAGGAAGACATGAGGAGTGCATTTTGGATATTTCCTGCCTCAAATTTGAAATCTGGGAAGATTAAGATACATTCAGAGAAGTTTTATTTTCTCGCCCTTAATCATGAAACCAGAAGATAAAAGCTTGCATGTGTTAAGGAGTTATCCTGGAAATTAACAGATATATATTTAGTGCAGATGGAATCTGTCACATTAAGCGTTCCCTGCACATTGCCTTTCATCATGTGCAGGGAAATAGAGGGACTGCTTAAAAAGTGCGACAGAAAATGAGCTGCTACTCCTGGAAATCAACTCATAAAAATGGAAAAATGAGAGATATTGTTCTATAACACTGTTTATGTAACTTTATAAATTCTGGCCTAGCCATTGGAATATATCATTTTATTTACATTCTTTTATTTGTGAATCCCCCTCTAGCTTCAGAAGAATAGACATCATGTCTTATGATTTGAATGCATGGGTATCTGTGTTTTGGAGTCATTTTTGAATAACTGTTATCATGGCTGTTCATCCTTCAGTCTGAGAGATGCCGTTTCTGACCTGAAAGGCAATTTGTCACTATCTGTTGCTCCATACTTTAACAGAAGACCTTAACTTTTGAAATAGATTAAATAAAGTTATCCAAGAACTTGTTGTGTCAGATATGCACCCGCTTATAAAATAATGATCATAAATTAAGAAAGATGGCCATATTCCCTAAATCCTGTCTTGCCTGAATTGCACCTGAGTCAGTACATGAGAGTTGTTGTGTGGAAAGTAGCAGCCAACAGCTAGGCGGCAGAAGCTCGCATACTTTGCTGACTGTCTGCCTTTGCAGTTGTTCCGAGACAGCCCCATGTCCTTCCTGGTTGCCACACCATGCAACCACTGCCTCTCTCTGGCGATACTTCAGGTACTTCTGGGCCTTTCCTCATGCAGCAGGGAAGCAGGCAGACAGGACAGAACTGCAGGAACAGAAAGGCAGACAAAAAGGAATGAATGGGGGTTTTATGCCCTTTCTGATGTGGGTGCTGGTTCACACTCTCCAGAGCCCTAATAAGGTAAGGAATGCTGAAGCAGCTCCATCACAGGTTGTTCCACGGCCTTGGCTGCCTTCACCGCATGCCAGATCTCGGGCTGAGGTCACTGTGGTGTCCAACCGCTTCCTGTAAACACAGCAACCATCAGTACTATATTTGTTTCCATCAACCTGTTCCACATATTATGTTCTTATACTGTCTAAATAAAAAATCCCTCAAACTAAGTGGAAATCTAGGATTTTTATTTTAGAAACTCAAAGCTGTGAGACTGCATTAACTGTTGAGCAGTCCCAATCACTTGCTGGGAGTTACGAGCATTTCAAAGACAGTTTTTGGCAGTTATCTCTAGGAGATATAAATTCTAATGTATTTTAGTAATGAGTAAGAAGTTAAGAAGCCTGGGTCTCTGTATGGGTCTTCATGGTTATCAAGGAAAATACCATACTCAAGAGGCTGGCATAGGATGCTTGAGTCATCAACTTGAAGCTTCTTTACGTTAGATTTCTTAGCCTCTAAACTTTCTTCTTATGTTCATATGAAGAATAATCATCTTCAGCAGTTTCTTTTTAAATGATACTTGATAGCATAATTCAGTGGTTTTTGTTAATTTTTGCTAGCCTAAGTGGTATTAATTTTATGAGCAATGCAAGTCAAGGCATTTTCAGAGGTAGCACAATTTCAAATAAGTGTAATTTGAATTTGTTATCCAAAATGTCATTTAAATTTTTGATTTTGAATAAAATAGATATTATAAAGATTGTAAGAGGTCTATTAAAGAAATCTATTTCTAGTAATTTTGGCATAGTTAAACCTTTCTGAGAAATAGTAATGAGGATGATGGTCTCTGTTTTTTAATAGTGAGCCTTAAAAGCTTGTTTAGTCATGATTACTTAAAATTCCCTGATTCATCTTTATTCTAATGATTTATGACTTTGAACATTCAAATAATGGAAATGTAAAAACGTAAAAAGAACTGGATATTGCGGTAACTTACTTTTTAAAGATTTATTTTTTTATTACAAAGCCAGATATACAGAGAGGAGAGACAGAGAGGAAGATCTTCCATCCGATGATTCACTCCCCAAGTGACTGCAATGGCCAGTGCTATGCCAATCCAAAGCCAGGAGTCAGGAGCTCCTCTGGGTCTCCCACATGGGTGCAGTGTCCCAAGCGCCTTGGGCTTTCCTCGGCTGCTTTCCCAGGCCACAAACAGGGAACTGGATGGGAAGTGGAGCTGCTAGGATTAGAACCGGCGCCCATATGGGATCCTGGCACGTTCATGACGAGGACCCCAGCTGCTAGGTCATGCCGCCGGGCCCAATATTGCAGTAACTTGTAATTTTATTGCTTTGGAACTTAAAGCTATAAATTAGTGACACAGGAAATAATAGATTACTTGTTCTTTCTGTCAGCATGACAGTTAGTGGACTTTAAAAAAAGATTGATTTATTTTTATTGAAAAGGCAGATTTATAAAGAGGAGAAACCGAGAGAAAGAAAGATCTTCTATCCACTGGTTTACACCCCAAATGGCTGTAGCGGCTAGAGCTGAGCTTATCTAGAGCTAGGAGCCAGGGGCTTTTTGTGGGTCTACAATGTGGAGTAGGGTCCCAAGGCTTTGAACCATCCTCCACTGCTTTCCCAGGTCACAAGCAGGGAGCTGGATGGGAAGTGCAACAGCCAGGTCAGGGATTAGCTCTCCTTTGAGATCCTGGCATTTGTAACTGGAGTCTCAGCCAAGTATGCCATTGCACCCAGCATCACAGTTGGTGTACTTTAAAGGACAGATTGAAGAATCCCCAAAACTATCCACTATGGAAATCATGTGGTTCAATTATAGAGGTAAAACAGTGTTTCTTTTAGAACTAAACTAGAGGTAGTTATAACTTCAAGCAGTTATGTGCTATGGTGTAATATTGTAAATACAGGGACTTTGGTAAGAAAATGAAACTGAATGAAATGGAAAGCTTGCCTCAGAATGTTTAGTGGAAAATCACTGACATATTTTACTAAAGAAAATGATTTGTGGCCCTAATATGATGCACCTATTTCTTTGAAGGATATTATTCCAGTCCAATCATTAGATACCTTATATTCCTGAAAAATACTCAATTTTTGGTATTATATTTATTTATTTTTTTTAACTCACATCGCCTTCATTCCTCTTACTTATGATATTAGGCATTGGTTTAATCTTGATGTAAAAAAAAAAAAAAAAAGGCCCAGGGAGCTACAAAGATAAAATGAATAGCTCTAGAAGAGGTAACAGCAGTGTTCAGCAGTTAAATCTTACCTGTGCATTATAGCTTCTAAACTGTGCATCTTCTCTATCCAGATGCTTTACATTCAGGTGAGTGCTTGAGTTCCTGTCTTAGCTCTCAATTATCTTGCTTTGTTATCCTTTGTCTCCCTGAGGAAAGCAGTGTCCTATAAATAGTAGTAGGACTGGAACTCTTAAATATGTAGCAAAAAAAATTGGTAAGTATGGTCAAAATTCTAGAGTATATATTGGAATATGATAGTTACAAAGATTCCTTTAAAACCAAGCCATAAAGGTCACTGTGACGGTAATATTTATTTGATCATAAAAATGAATAAAATGAGTCTGAGTAAGGCAGTTATTTTTCTTTCCTGATAGAAACCTGAACATGCTAATGTGCTCATCAAAATTCAGAACTGGATTATTTCACTATTTTTGACAACTAAAATGTTCAGCTTTCTGTTTCGTATTTGTGCATTTTAATAAATTCTAAACTGTTTCCTACAGTTAAAAAGCAGATCTCAACTGAATAATTATACATGAAGAGCCATATTTGTCTCTGAGAGCTGGTCACTCTTCAGTCATCTGTTAATGAAAGGAAGTTAGTTCTCTAGATAATTTCTAAAACATTTGTGAAATGTTACACTTACAAAACACATTATGTACATTGCCATCTTCTATTGCCACGAATATGTATATAGTACAAAATTCAATTGTTTTGAATTCTCATTTCAAATGTAGGAAATATGGATGAAGATGAAATAAGTCACATGGTAATAGTCAACATAAAAATAGAATGTAATCTCTGCGACATCTCAGTGAATTTGGAAGGCAAATGAAAGAGTTGAGAGGACTAAATGGAAATATAAAAAGGAAGGGAAGAGACTAGATGGCAATTTGAGAAGGAATAATGGAATATATAGCATGTTTTAGGCTTATAAGAAAATGCAGTGAAGAAATTCCTAAAGAATAAGTCAGAAATATGATTAAGAATGCTGTAATGGTGGCCTGCTGGTTGGACAGGTGGTTGGTTAGGAGAACAAGTAGGGAGAAGGAGGTAAATTTAGAAGTTTTTAAGAAATATTTTGATTAAGTGTTGTGTTAAGCGTTTCACATCCGGCAATTTTCAGAATTATTAGGATTTGATTGATGGGAGTAATTGTATGCTGCGTATTTTCAGTTTGCAGAAAATCAAGATAAGAGTAGTCCAGTTAGTGTATTCAGGTTGGAGGAAAGACATGTGGGAAAGTCAGGAGGGCAGAGAGCAAAGCTCAGCACCCAGGGGGCACATTGGCCACGCTGGCTTAAGGCAGTGCAGCTCTGGGAATCATTTCTTAGCAAAGGGCATCAGTTAAGTCCCTGTCTCCTAGTTAAATCTCTTTGTATCATGTTCACTTCTCAAATGAGAGGTTACTGTTAGCAGAGCTCACTCCTGTGTAGTATATGAAATTATCTTGTTAGATCACCGCAGTGAGATACTAGCAAAATAGCTCGGATGCACAGATGTTGGCAACTGCTTCTGTTGGTTTTATCTTCGTGAGGCTGGGGGATGAAGTCGGAATAGCTTATGTGTTATTGATAAGCCTACGTTGCTTCCCTGAATAAGTGTTAGCAGAGCATCCCCCAAGAGAAAAATATGGCATTGGCAGTGCAGTTCAGACCCTTGGGTACTACTTGGGTCTGGTGACTTTTTTTTGAGCAGGGGCAAGCAAAAGAAAGATGTGAAAGAGGAGCTGGAACCTGGAACCCAGATTGCAGGAGGTAGTTTACCTGAAGAAGTCAAAGTCTATGGCTGGGTTTTTTTTGTTTTTTTTTTTTTTTGTTGTTGTTGTTGTTTGTTTCTAGAAGACATTCTGCCTGATGTTTTCTGGCTGGGAAATTCATGCAGCTCAACGAGGCTGCAGACACAAGCTCTTGGCTATGCAGCAGAAACTTGGAAGGGGTCCCTCCTTAGCTGTCAGGGTGGCAGGGAAGATTTCAACATGGATCTTCACGGAAGATATTTCGGCACACTGTATCTTGGAAGCTTAAGAGAAAAATGCCTCCCTGGTCAAAGACGATGTTAGCAAGGAAGGGACAAGGGATGCAGTGGACACTCACTGCGTGCAACAAGTGTGAATTAGCATGGCAGTGTCCTAAAGAGCCAAAACTTCCCATGGAGTTTCTTTCACACACTGGTTCAAGTCAAATGGCAGTGGCTGTGTCCAAGTCTCCTGGGGAAAGGGTGTGATAATGACACACAAGTGTCATTATCATTCCCATTCACCCAATGAGATTGGATATTTATCGTTTAGCTATAGCAAAATGTACATGGCATGCTATTTACCATCCTGGTTGTTAAGTATAAAGCTTATTAGTGTTAAGTATATTTATATTGTTGACAAATCAATCTTCACAACATTTTCTTCTTGTAATACAAACTATGCATTTAACAGCTGCAGCAAGTATGAACTTGGGAACAGTATGCTAAGTGAAAGAATTTAGCTACTAAAAAGCAATTGCTGTATGATTCCACTTATATGACAATACTTTTAAGAGATCCTCAAGTGATTCATTTAAAAGCTAGTGCACTAATTTACGTCACATCTGGTCTCAGCAGGCATAAGGATCATAAAAGATTAGCAGCATCATTACTAGACTTTTTTTACCTGATGGAATAGAAAAAATATGAATTTAAAGTTCAAGTGTATCTATTTTATAAGCCTAATTCTTCTACTTATTAAGTTTTTTGTTTCGAATTTGGTAAAGCTACTGAGCCTCATTTTTAAAAGTGTGTAATAAATTCATAAATACAAACCCATTATGGATTATATTCATGATGGACAATGGGCCTAAACACTGAGCATTTGTTGAAGTCTTTATACTATAAGTGCATTTAGTAAGTTATCTATTACTATCTATATCCAAAAGCATAGTAACCATTGGCTTTGAAAATGTATTCTGTACTACAGCAAGATAGCAAGTTTTTGAAACCTGCTGAATCTTGACCTAATAGTCTCAAATAAGCCTACAAAATATAATGTAATACCACAGACATTATGAAAAGCAAAACACTGAAGTCTTTTCAATAACATTGAAATCTGTCTTTATCAAAGGCCAACCATATACCACTTCATGAATTATAGAAGTTGCCTCTTTCTGGCTACATGAAATCAACCAATGCAAACTATTTTAAAAATTCCAAATTCTTATCTTTAATCATCAATACATGAAGTAATATATTTCTCCCAATGAAGAGGGAATGGCATAATTTTAATTCATTTCTTTGGGCACAAAAATTGATAACATTAGATTTGACATTAACATATTCCATGTGTAAATAATAATTCAATTAGTTTTGACCTTCTGTAATGACACAAAACCAATTTTTTTCTAATTTTAATTAGAAAAAATTTTAATTAGATTTAAAAATATATATATTTAATATATATCTAATATATCTAATTATATATATCTAATTTTAATTAGATATGACACTGGAGAAGCTTTTCCCAAAAGGTTTCTGAAACAATTTTTTTTTTAAAGATTTATTTTTATTATTTTTTCATTGGAAAGGCGGATATACAGAGAGGAGAGAGAGAGAGGAAGATCTTCCGTCCAATGATTCACTCCCCAAGTGAGCACAAAGGGCCGATACTATGCCGATCCGAAGCCAGGAGCCTTTTCTGGGTCTCCCACGCGGGTGCAGGTTCCCAAAGCTTTGGGCCGTACTCAACTGCTTTCCCAGGCCACGGGCAGGGAGCTGGAAGGGAAGCAGGGCTGCTGGGATCAGAACCGGCGCCCACATGGGATCCCGGGCGTGCAAGGCGAGGACCTTTAACCACTTGCGCCACTGCGCTGGGCCCTGAAACAATTTTTATAGGTAAAAGTTTTGTTCATGGTAGCTTTCTCTCCATCCCACTGTCCTATCTCTGGATATTTGAAGACTACAACAGATAATTCACTGAATGCCCAGAATGCCTGGCAGAAAATATCTTGCCTGTCCTACTTGTTGCTCAGCTATTTAAGATCTCAGCAGTAGACATGGTGAATACAGAGGTCCTTGATAAAAGCTCTTTCAGCTCATGAAGGTGACTTCAGTTTCTGCAAATTCTTGTGTGCTCAGGAAAGGTTATTAGGAAGATGTTAAAAATGGCTTTGTTGCAAAGGTTCCTGGATATTTTAATTTGTATTTCTTGTGTGGACATTTTACATGGGTTAAATTTTAATTAGTTTGTACTTTTCAAGATCTACTCTAATTTCCGCCTCTTCTAGTGTTTCTGCCAAGGATTGAAGCAGAAGTTATTTATCTCGATGAAGTGGTAAACTTTATAGTTAGAGCTTGTAGGACTGGAGTAATGAGCTAAGATGTTCTATATCCAAATCAGGATTCTAAGGCTTTTTCTTTCTGAAATCCTTAAGATAGTAGTAGACTCTATTACAAAGTAAAAAACTATTCCACAAAAAGTAGCTTCTAATTTCTCTTGCTCCTTGCCTACTTTAGATAAGTACATCTTCTCTAGCATGTGAAATAACTCAATTTAGTCTCAAAATTGTTCTTTATCACTAAAAGATTTGTCAATCTCTTCAATTTTACAAATAGAGCTGAAGATAGAATATCAGAAGTATCAAAAAGGAAAAAAGATGGTTCAGAAAATGAATAGGAGTAGAATAAGTTCCTTGTGGACAAATTGTGGGTTAATTAGATTTGCAGAGGATGCAATTTCTTTCAGTTTTTGAAATCTCAGTTTGCTATTCTCTTTGACACTGAGGAAAATAATAGGAATGGGAGAGCAAATAATATTATTTTAATGGGATTTTTTTAGACTCCTTCCTCCTTTGCCAGGTCTTATTTACTAAGATTACTTGAAGGATAATGTTTGCTAAATTCCTCAGAGCTTGAAACTAAGAGTAAAACAAGGCTACATGGTTAATATTTTAATGGAAAATGTTTTTTAATTAAAAAGACCTTTGAGACTCTTAGAATAAAATCATGCTCTAAATCTTTTATTAAATCAATATTATGGTTGTAAACATATCAAAACAATTATAAGATCTTTATTGCTTGAAAAGTATTGATTCCTGAACAAAATTTTATATCTTAGGAGCATAATAGCATCACTCTGGAAAAAGTAATGAAGAAATAAATTGACATGAGATATACAAAAATGCATTTGTTTCCCTCATATCAAGGATTTCCCAAGTCTTTTGTTCTTGAAGGTTGTATAAATCTTAGATTTTGTACTCTTGAATTATTTAACCAAATCAATTAATTTGGTTAAAGTCTTTAAAAGTAACAATGTAATTATTTTTTGTCAGCTGTGTATAGTGAAGTAATCACTGTACTAAGTCACTAAAAGTACAGTTTGATCAGTGACTTAAATAGATTGGATTTTAACTACGGAATATGCCCAACATGTGAAAATGATTGAAATATGCAGGGTTTATATTTCCTATATCTTTATTATAACAGGAAATATCCATGGACAGGTTTTAAGTTATCAGAAACTATTGAGCTAGCTTCCCACTGGGAATCTTTCTCCACCGGCATTCAGTTCTAAGATTCCTCCTCAATTCATTTTAAAAATATTTATTTTCTATTTTTAAACTTTATTTGAAAGAGAGGGGAGAGTAAAAGAGAGAGGATGAGAGAAACAGGGAGTCATCCTCCATTCATTTATTCACTACCAAAATACTAGTAACAAGCAGGATGGCTGGATCATAGGCAGGCCAAAACTCTAGCCATTTCTCCTACTTGTGTGATAGGAACCCAAGTGCTCGGCCACTATTTACTGCTCTGAAGGTATGCTAAAGCAGGAAGGTGGATTGCAAGCATAATAATTAGGACTATTGTGATGATCTGTGGAACAATGAGTAAATCTGAAGAAAATCAGAATTCAATCTGATATGGTTGAGCTGTAATTTACCCTTAACCAAATGCCTTCCCTTTGCTTTTCATTTTTTTCTTCTTTTAGAATGTATTTACCTGCTTTTATATAACTCAAAGCATTTGTTAGAATACTTTGGGTTCTCTGCTTCACACAGCATGTAGCTTTACAGACTTGGTTTTTGTTTGAAGTTTGTAAGCTCCTTGACAGTTATGCTATATTATTATTTCATCTTTAATTTTGATAAAACACATATGATAATGATGATATAGGTATCAAGAATTTATATTCATTTTAAATCATTACATACCAGTATTAAGTAAATCTTACAAGAATCTTTAAGATAAAAATGTTAATGTTATAATTAAAATTATCTTAAATAAAATATTAATTTTATATTACTACAGTATCTGGCACATAAGAACAACCATTAAATCTTGAGTTAGATTAAGTATTTAGTGAAGAAACGTGTGTAATGTCCATGTTCTTAAAATGTGTATCACAAAGATGATTAATCTTTACTTTCGTAGTTAAGTATGGGAAAATGTATAAATAAGATCGTGACCACTTGTCCTTGAAAGTGGGGATTAACCAGGACATGGTCAAGATAGGATTTACATGTTACTTGGCATGTGATAGCATGTAGGCATTTCATAGATGGCTGAGATTCCAGCATTGTATACAAAGGAGAATAGAGATCTGTGACATACTTTAGCAAACACAAAGTTCAGGGTAGTCATACTATCATATGAAGTATATATATAGTACAAAGAGATAGATATGCATGATTTTTTTTTGACTGCCACACAAAGAAATTTAAACTTAGTTTGTCCAAAATGTATTTTAGGAAAAAATTATTTGCATGTGGTGTGCAGTAGAACAAGGAATAAATTTGAAGCAAATGTAATTTCAAGTAAATCTGTATATTATATTTCAAATGCTTATATTTCACACACTTAGGTGATGTATATCAGATGTTCTTCGAGGAATTGTGGCTTATAAAATATTTATCATATGTTTAAAAATTCCATAAATATATAATGACCTGTTTTTTAAAATAACTGCAATTAATATCTGTAGAAGCACTTTGAGAATAAGGTATGCAGGATATTGACCAAATTTGCAACATGACAGATTAGTAGTCTGGAAGATTCTTCATAGAAGTACACAGGCTGAAAGAGAGAAACTGAAAGACAAATGTTAAAAGTTATTTCCTCATTAAGTAATCTAGAATTAATTACCAAGATAGAGATGTGCAAAGCTCTCTGAGATAAATGGGAAGAGGCATTTTTAAGATCCAAAATTGCATGTAGAGATACTTAGTATTAAAGTAATAAAAGGAAAGAGTGAAAAATGACACTTAGATTTTTCAGCTTAACAAGAAGTTTTACCATAAAGGAAGATTTTTTTTTTTTAACCACAAAAGGAGCATTTAAGCTAAAGTACAATCCAGGAGACACTAATGATTGAACATGGACTGTTTGGACTGTCTAAATAGAGAATTTTAGGAGACCATTAATCCTCAAGGAGTGGATAAAGATATTAAGCAAAGAAAAAAAAAACACAGGAAATAACACCACCAACAACAAAGCCTGGTCTATGATCAATGAAGATGGTGCTAGGTGAGCTTGTAACATAAAAGGAGGCACCAGGACATGGAGAGATGCAGAAATTGAGGAAGGATACAGTTACGGAAAATAAAAAGGATGAAAAGTCCCAGTTCAAGCAATGTTGTTGGGGAGGAGATTCTGGGTGAATGAGACAGGGACATTTGACAACGAATGTGAACAAAGACAAAACATGGAAAAAGAACAAAAGACATAGCAATCAGTTTTCATACTTGTAACATTCAAGTTTATTCTTAGAGTCATTAAATTGCGTGTTAATTGTAGTTGAATATTATCTCTGGCACTGATTTTATAAGCTGATACACAGTAGTGCCACAAGTGTATACATACTTGTGCCCCCAAGTCCCATGAAACTTGTAGAAATCTTTCTTAATGATTAAATATGTCCCTTTTAAAGAATTCTCAAGTTTGCGACAATTTGTTTTCTCTAAGCTATGACACTTGAGTAAGTTGATCCTCTGTAATTTTTCTTTTTAAACTATTTACCCTTAGAAGTTCTATATTGTTTCTATTGTACTAGAGATAACTGTAAAATGTTTGTGTAGTAGGAGTATTGAATAGGCTGATAGAAGGACTGGGTATGTGTGAGTGTGTAGGAGAGAAAGTGATCCAGAGAGTGTGAGTAGCGTGAGAGAGCTAACAAGATTCTTCATTAAGCAAGCTCCTGGGTAGGCTCCACTGGTCCAAGTAGAGGCACTGTGCCAGAGGAGTCTCACCCTCGAGGGATGTTCGGGGTTGATTGATACAGGTGCCAAACTGTTGAGTAGGGTGGATGAGACTTTGGTGTATGGGAATGTTATTTACAGGTCATTTGTGGTTGGCCGATTTTGGAAATTGGGAATATTTTTGGTAAAGCTCTGTGCCTGTGTCTGAGAGGGGCAGGAAAACCACCCGGGAGGTTTTGTTGGTCTCCTTCCACCATGACCAACCCTCCTTCCCTACCAGTGCTATAATATTGCACAACAAAGTCCTGTACTTTGGTTCTCTTGAAACTTTTATTTTGAGGATTTATTTTCTTAATAAGCATCATATAAAATGCCATATGCTGGAGCAGATTTTATAGTGCAGTAGTAGTTTAAGCTTCTATTTGACACTCACATACCATAATACAATATTGTCTCAAGTGCCAGTTGTTCAGCTTGCTGCTAGTGCATTCTGAAAGGCAATGGATGATGGTTCTAATGACTAGGCCTCCAGCAACCTTGGGAAGGCCAAGTTATTGGCTCCCAGCTCTAGCTGAATCTAATGCTGGCTGATGCATTTGAAGAGTGAATCAGTTGACAAAAGATGCCTGCCCTCTCACCCCCATCTTTCAAATGGATGAAAATAATAATCATCTTAAAGGCTAGTATATGCTAACCTTGTTTTTTCTGTTTACAAGTTATTAAAAACTTTTTAATTATAAAAGAATTTGTTTCGTTACATTTCACTTAATTTTTCTCATAATTCAAAACAGACTTTTGTTTAAGAAAATGAAAGGAAAGCCTCTCCGCTTAAGAAATGAAGTTTGGAAGAATAGTTATGTGAACAATGAAGTACTTTGAAATCTATATAGTCTAGAAAAAATATTTCTAAAAGGCTACTGATAAGCCTGCTGGAAAGCTGCAATATTCATTTATAGCAGTTGGCTTGTGGTGGTTGCCCAGGCACCCGGAGTAGGGCAGAGCTTGCTTCCAGCCCAACTCTGGCTGCAACCTCGAAGGATGAGATTCTGGTGGGCCCCTGAGGCAGTGAAATGATCGCCCCACCAAAGAAAGGCCAAAGTGACCAGCTTTCAGCTTCCATGTCAGGGGGAGTTCAAAAACCCCTTGCACCTCTCTTCCTGGTTCCTCTTCCTCCGTAGCCCTTTCCTGTACCTCTTTCTTCCTGCTACAAAGGGAAGGAAAGCCCATGACCGTGGTTCCCTGGAATAAAGGCCATTCAAATTCTTTCCATATTTTTGGCTGATATATTCTTTCCCTGGTTTGTAGGGGAATTGAACAGCTTGCATGTTGCATTTTATTAAAGCATTGTTATAAACGGGGACAGAAGAAGCGTCCTGGAGTGGGCATTTCCGCTTCATTCTGTGTCTCATTTCTTTCTTCCTTTCACCTCTCAGTTGTTGCCAAACACCGCCCCCCACCCCAAACTGGGTTTGCTTGCATGATGCACAGAAAGCTGGTCACTGACTTTGGGGTGGAAAAAATGTAGGCATTCCCTGTAAAGCAGAGCAAGAAGTCAGGCAGGTTTGGCTGAATTTCTGGGCACACTGAGGAGTTGGGGTGAAGGATGTTTTAATCAGCATAAATTGGGGCTGTGCTGTGCATATGTGCAAGGCTCCAGGCTGGTCAGTGATGCGTATGACCTTTCCTTTGATTCGTCAACAGTGCCTCAAATTTTAGGGGGTTTGTGATGGTAATGTGAACTGTAGTCCATTTAGGGATTATATGAATCTAGTTACATTTTCACTAGGACTTCTGGATTAAACCCCAGACAGTACTTTCTGTTAAGTTCTCATCTATTGGAGAAGCAAATGACTCCTGATTTCCAGTGATGAGAAGCCTGAAAGGCCAGTTGGGTCACTCACATGAGTGAATTACTTTTTTTTTTTTTTTAAGATTTATTTTTCTTGCAAAGTTAGATATACAGAGAGGAGGAAACACAAAGAGGAAGATCTTCCCTCTGATTCACTCTCCAAGTGACTGCAACAGCTGGAGCTGAGCCAATCCAAAGCCAGGAGCTCTTCTCTTCCAGGTACCCCATGCCGGTGCAAGGTCCCAAGGCTTTGGGCCGTCCTCGACTGCTTTCCCATGCCACAAGCAGGGAGCTGGATGGGAAGTGGGGCTGCCGGCATTAGAACCAGAGCCCATATGGGATCCTGAGAACTTTAGCCACTAGGCCACCACGCCAGGCCCAGTGAATTCCTTTTGTCAAGAGATGGGAATTGCCATTGTTCGGTATGGTGACAGACAGCAGCCTATGTTTTGCTTTTACATTGTAGGGGTTTGGTTTCACTGCCAACCCCTCAATAGGACCCTGCTAACCTGGGATGGAGGGTATGGCCTTAAAATCATTGAAGTTGCATTTTTTAGGCTGTAGTGAAGAGAATAAAGTAATTCTGGGTGAGATAGACAAAAACACTTTGTTTTTCATGGAAGGTGGGGAATGATCAATGGAAACAAAAAGGGAAAAGGACCCAGGAAAATGAAAATGCAGTGCTTTTGGGTCAGGAGAAATATGCTAATGGTAAACCCGGAGCTCTGACCTAAGTATCCTTCTATTTCAAATGTTATATAAGTTGTTGAGTGCTGAGGTATTCAATTATTTTATGTGACTTTTGGGCTTATAACATTTATTTCATTTTAATCCAGGCATTTAATTTATCTCTAGCATAGACATCTAAATTCCCCATAAGTAAATTTTTTAGTATACTTTTACTTTTTTGCTTCACCAAGGAAATAGCAAGTAACACCCAACTGTGGTCTCCAGCGTAGTCTTTCTTTGATATGTTTTGCATATATAGCAATCTAAAATCTAACTTTCTTGACCACTTAAAGTATAAATATGCTGATGTGCATTCACATCACAGAGGTGGCCGGGCCTGAATAACAATCCCTGCTAATCAGTAGTGACACAAAAGGCTGGGTGTTTGCCCTCATGTGCCTGTTCTAGGCTTTCAGTTGACAGACCTGAACAGTCAATAGCAACAATGAGAGAGATATGAAACTTCCTTTTTTCAGTTTTCATTATCTTTTCTTTTTAAAGAGTAATACATTCAGATGTGCTGATATTCTGAAAAATTGAAAGCTTAAAAATGTGAACTGATCTGTGTAATATACATGTAAAATGAGTAATGAATCTTCATAGAAGAATGTATGTTAGGTTTTTATTGCATAATGTTTGGTCATTGCTTTTCTAAATACCTAATAATTATGTTAAGATAATTAGTTGTGTTTATGTTTATTTGAATATCAATCACTTGGAATGGTTTTTAAAGTTTCCACAATTGAAATAAAATACTAGGATAACATTTTGCAAAAATATCATATACTGTAGTAAAATAAGGCCATAATGGCAGCAGTACTTATAATGGACATCTGCCTGTATATACCACAAAGTTAGTTATTTTTATAAGTGAATTAAAACTATTTTATAAAATGTGATCTTTCATTAACTGTATCTGTTTCATCTTATTCCTGAAAGATAGTTTTTAAAAAAATCAAAATTACAAATCTTTTATTCAGCTAGTTAAAACTTAGCCTCAATATAGTGCCGCTTTAAATCCATGGTTTTCATAGACTGCAGGACACAGGAAGAGGGAGGGGTGGAGGTTCATTGTCCTTCACATCACACTCCCCCAAACAAACTTAGAATTCACATATGTTTAATGATATTTCATTGTTTCCCTTGATATTTGGTCTATTTATAAATTGCTTTTTTTCATTTTTAGTCTTTAGATAGCAAGTTCACTTGGAAAATAAGACAAAAAGAAGAAAAGATATAAAGAGACCAGCGTTAATCCAGACCAGTATCTGTTACCTCTATCAACAGGGACAGGACCCCTCATGCTCCTCTTCTGATTCCTAATTCCTAAGTCTTTGAAAACTCACCCAGATAAGACCTAAGGGTTCTTGGAAAATCATTCAGCTAGCTAGTTTCATGAAAGACTGAAGAGACATGCCGTTTGCCTGGTCGTATCCTTAAGCCCGCCTGCCCTCTAGAACGTTTGATTGTTCTCACTGCCTGTTGTACAATGGGGATTTTTTTCTCACCCATCACATTCCCCTTTTTACTTTTAGTTCATATGTTCTTCTAAAAATGCTACAACATTTAAAAATCAGTGATTCAGACTGCAGTGTAGCTTATTCTACTCATAATACCCTCAGGATGAGCACGATTCCTATGTGTCTCAGTACGTGCTATGTGGTAGTATTATCCCTACGGATAGATATAAAATTAAACCATTGTTCTTGAATTGTAAGTAACAAGGTTTAGCAACTGAAACTGAGCACTTCTATGTGAATTTATACTTCTCATTTTTGGGATTGTATTTTCAGAATAACAAGACCTAACCTAAACACACCTTTCTAGAATACTCTTTGGGCTACACTATTCTGCTTACTTCTTACATATGAAAAACATGTTTTTACATATTTTTGTGTATTTGGTCACTCATGGACATGATTGCAGTGAACATAAAGTGTCTCCTACATGTATATTAGTATGGAGAATAGTATGTTCCTGGATGAGGCTGTGACTTCCCACAGCATAAGCTCTGAGCCTAACAGACAGGTTAAGATCAGACGCTCCCGTTCATGTTGACTAAATAGCTGAATGAACAACATGTCCCCTGAATTCTGTAATAATACATAGATATAAAGGAAGATCTCCATAGCAGTAAGACAGTAAAATACGTCATTAAAAGTGTCAAAAGGAAAAATCCATAAACAAGTAATCGCCAGAGTAGCTACATTGCATTGTTGGTGGAGAGCACTCAGTTTTCGAGATTAGTGTCGCTTAGATCTTTCTGCCCTTAGCAATGTTAGTTTCTAAGTGAGAGGTACTTGAACATGGTTTGGAAGTGGTTGTCATTCGTGCAGGTGCAGACGCATCTGGGGACAAATTCCTTGAATCATCCACTTTAGTGTTGTAAGTAGCTAGACAGCAGGATGGTGCTTCCTAAGAATTATTCCTGTTGGCACTGAAACAGAGAATTTGTAGTAGCACCCCACAGGTCAGAAAGTTCATGCTGAATTTCAGGAAAGTCCTAGAAACGTTTGAGATACAGCTGAAGTTTCTGAGTTGTATTCTTTCCTCACTCACATGGTTGTGTATCCCCTAAATTTATGGAACGAAGAACTTTCCAACCTGAAAAAACAGTGACTTCCTTTCCCAAACCAAATATTAATTAATATATATGAATGTTCCATGTGTTTTAAATTCCGAGAGAGGATGTCAAGGTAAATATTTTTGTATGTACTATGAAAAATTTCATGTGCCTAGAGCAAAATTAAATGTTTCATTGAAGTAAAAATCTCAGGGTAAAAATTTTAAATGCAATACAAATTATTTCTCCTAGCTGAACTTGAACATCCTTTCCTGCTATTCACTTGTGTGAAAAAGCAGACTCTTCTTGTCATTAGCAACTAACAGAGATACCCTGCTGTAAGTTAATCCCCTGTGGTGTCTTAATTCATTAATATTTATATATTGAATTTCAGAAGTAAAATGATTATTGAAACTTTACTGAAAATTTCATTTTCCCTATTCATAGGCCAGAAACTGCTTTGGGAAGAAACCTATGACTAGGAAAGGCAGCTGATGGAATACCGGCTGCAGTGTTCCCTGGCCAGCTGGTCACCCCACTTGGAAGCTTAAACATTTTGTTTTTTGAAAGCCCAACAATTCTAGTAGTTTATTTCCTGGCTAAAACCTAGGATAGTCCAGGTCTGCCTCCTCTTTCTCTGATACTTGGGTTTCACTGTGGGTTCCTAAGAATTACTCCTGTTGGCCCTGCAAACAGAATTTGTAGTAACACCCCACAGGTCAGAAATTTCATGCTGGATTCTAGGAAACATATACATTGTACCAGTACAGCATTGGAGAACATTAAGGGTAGAGTTTCTTTGTGAGCTCACTTTTTTTTTTAATTGTTATATATGGTGGTAGTTTTATCCCCTCTCTCTTACCTTTTAGATTCTGCAAAACTCCACTAAAAGTTTCTTGGATACATCCCTCTCCCATTTCGATTTGTATTAGTCCATTCTATGCTGTGATAATAAAATATCTGAAGCAGGGTAATTTACAAAATAAAAAGGCTTAATTTGCTCATGGTTTTGAGGAATAAAAAGAATGATGCTAGCATAGTTTCAGTTCTGGAAAAGACTCAAGATAGGTAAAAACAATGGTGTGTGTGGGCATAGAGGATTCAGGGAACTTTTTTTCCCAGTTTTTACATAGTGCTTACATAATTGATCAGGGTGTCAGGGTGGGAAGGACTGAGGGTCAGGGAAAGGTGGGTATGATATTATTTCCACGTTTTCCATTTCTTTTGACTGTATCTGGGGGGAGGTGGAAAAAAAGAGAAGCCACACCCAGTCTCCAAACCATCTCAGCACTCGGGATGGGGAATGGCCACCCAATATTGACTAAGGTCATGATGTAGTGTACATTCTGAGGGTTCTACCCAGGGGGTTTCCATAGTTTTGACATGTTTTTGATTTCACTAATCCAAAGAGGGAACGCTCTCAATATCCATTGGCTCACATAGTCCTCCTTAGAGTCTCCATTTACCCAGATGTTTGCTGTCATATTTACACTGGGGTAGTTGTCCAATTTGTTCTATTCTCCTTCCTCTGCTGTGGTAACAGATGTCTTCTGAGGGCCCCAAGTGGGCTGCCATATCCTCTGTTGATCTGGGCCAGCCATGCACTACTCTATCTTTTCCACTGAGGAGGAGCCATTTTCACAGGTGAGCCCAAGGACCCAAGCCTGGTGACACAGATCCCACTATTCCCCATGCTCCAGGTTCTCCAGGACCAGATACCCAGCACCCTGGCAGGCTCAAGGATGTGTGTCAGGTGACCCAGGCCCCACTGGACCCGCACCCCTGGGGCTCGGGGACCTAGCACCCACTACCCAGGTGGCCCAGGGACCCACGCCAGGTTACCCAGGCCCCACTGAGTCCCCAACCCCCAGGGCTCACGAATTTGGCACCCACTATTTTTTTTAAGATTTATTTTTATTGGAAAGGCAGATTTACAGAGAGAAGGAGAGACAGAAAGAAGGAGCTTTGATCTGCTGGTGTACTACCCAAGTGTCCACAACAGCCAGAACTGAGCCAGTCTGAAACCAGGAGCCAGGAGTTTCTTTTTGGTCTCCCACATGGATGCAGGGTCCCAAGTCTTTGGGCTGACCTCGACTGCTTTTTCAGGCCAGAAGCAGGGAAGTGGATGGTAAATGAAACTTGGGACACAAACCAACGCCGTATGGGTGCCCATATGGGATCCTGGCAGATGCAAGGCAAGGAGCCTAGCTACTAGATTACCACACCAGGCCCTCAGGGCAGTTTTGAAATTCCCTTATATCAGAGCCATGCTCAGTTATTGGTGACATTGAGGCACATGGATCAGGAATTGTAGAGCTTTAGGAAGATTGGTCTGTCTTCATTCCTCTGCTTTCCACTCCTCCCTCCCCTCCTCTCCTCTTTTTCTCTTTCTCTTTTTCTCTTTCTCTTTCTCTCTTGATACGTAAACACATTTCACATATTTCACAAAAGGGTTCATTTTTTATTCTGGAGCAGTAGCAGCAGTCCACCAGGGCTATGCTTTGTTTTAGGCTTTAGGCAAGGAGTTATTGAGCAGAAAATGCATCAGTCTTGCTGTGTCCACTGACCAGAAGAAAATTTATATATCACTGAAAACTTCCCCATTGCCATGGAGGCAAAGATAAGAAGGCAAAGCAATGTGCAATCAGCATTATTAATCAACCTGTTTACCAGTTTTTACTACCTTTTCTAACATCCTACTCCTTAAACTGGTTGATTTCTTTGGGCCCACACGACATCAATAATTGTGCTTTGTGACTCTAATTATATTTGTTGCATATTTGCCATGAGATCCATCACATGGTATAATTTTCAGTTGACCATTTCTTCTCTATACACACGTAGGCCCTCTGCCTACACTAGATCTTTCCCCAAGCAATCATCCACAACTGCTTTACATGTCATACCTGAGGTAGGGGTGATGGTTCTCTGAATCCTGTCCTAGCAGGTTTTATTACTTGGTGTGTTGCACCTCGTTGTGACCTCGAGGGTTTTTCAGAAGACTGCCAGGTCCAGTCTGCCTTAGGAACTGGGAAGATGTACCCTTGTGGATTTCTCCTGTGTTCTGTTCCTGGGTACGTGGCACACTGCCAGCAGAGGAATACCTTTTGCACCATGGCATATATAGGAATTCATGAAATTATGCTATGTGCTTGAATCAATGTAACTGAAAAGACAAAAGCAGCACATCATTGTAGGAAAGTGTTACCCTTTGGGTAATTAACAGCTAGTTCATCTCTTGATAAAATGGTAGCTTGGAGAGGGCAAACATCCTGAATGGTGCTACCAGACCAGATCCCTTCTGATGTGTCAGTTATGTTTAACTAATAGCATCATGGGTCAGGATACAGTCCGCTTATCCAACACATGTATTCCTTCAGTGGATTTTTTTTACCATGTCTCAGAGCTTACAGCCCTGCTATGGGTGGCCATGTACTTAACATGGCATTACCTATATTTGATACTGTACTGCTGTTTCCCATGGATTAAGCAAGACTATTCAGCGAGTGTCATTAATTATGATAAGCCATGGCTACAACTAAGTCTCTACTTCTTTGTCCAGAGAAGGGGCTCCTATTAATAGAATACCAGTTGGGCCATTCTGTAGCTACAGGGTTTCATCTTCTGTGTTTACCTGGAAATGGACACAATGTGATAGTTCATATAATAGCATATCCAATGTGGATATCCCCTTTTTCCTAAGTTGTTCAATAAGTGAACCACTTTGTTTAGCTGACAGACCCACTCCTTGAAGCTAGGTGGGCAATTCTCAGCTGTAATTTTTTCTTTTTTAGGCCATTGTTGCTCTCTATTATGTTAGCAGCCTATGGTCTAAAGGAAACATTCAGTGGCTAGGATATATCCATGTCTTTGGCCCAAATTTGAACTGTACGGTCTGGGATTGAACAAAATCCCTATCACTGGCTACGCTGACTGGGTGGCCATGCAACACACTCAAGCATTCCTGTGCCTGTTGAGCTATATCCTTGTGGTTGTGGCTACACAACCCAAATAGGCAAATGAAGATCCTGTTGCTATGTCTACAGTGCTTAAACTATACTTAAATGCTTGTGGGTCTTTGTTTTTGAATTAGGGTTATTATTTTCTATGATACACTTTTGTAGGTACAAGATTTCCCCCCTTCCCTTTCTCTACTCCCTTTATCCCTCCCAATTCTCCCCTTCTATCCTTTCCCCCCGTATTACAGTAGATAGTCATTTACTAAGCTAAAAGTTTGACATTCTTTTAAGTGTATCACTATACTATAGGTACACATTATGCACAATCTAGTATTTTATTGTCAAGGCATATTTAACTGCTTCAATGGGATTCTTTTATTTTGGAGCAGAGATACTTACTGCAATGTGATCTTTACTTCCTGGAATGCTAGTCGCTAGTCTCCATTATACAGTTCATCTACGAGAATATATGTATCTCCTTGTTTATCTGTGTATCTTAAATGCTTGTTTTGAAGGCAGAGGTCCTACATAGCCTGTTTGTCAGTGTTTCGGGGGATTTTTCCCATGCAACACATTGCCAGGTCAGGGATGCATTCCAAAATTTTTTGATGCACTCATACACATCATGGCTACCTTTTGACCACCAAGATTGTTTCATTGGGAATATTGTCTATATCTGAATTTTTGGACATGTATAATTTGGTGTGGAGGTCTTCATTCCCCAACTTTTCGTGCAATCATTAAGTCTTATACACACCAGACCCTCCAGAGTGCCAATCTGAGCTCATGCATGTGCTTCATTATTTTCTAGGGGCTAGTAGCTGATGCCAATTCAGATGATATACTTTAACTTCCTTAATGGGACCCACGACCCATAGACCTCTCCAAATTCTGTGTTGTCATCCCTACTGATGACCCACATCCCAGATTTGTTATTCCGATTGTGGCAACCATAAAGTCTATCTTGGAGCAGTGTTGAGCTGTGAGGCCCTGGTTCATTCATAGCAACTATCCAAATGGCCAACAAGTCAGCCATTTTAAACAGTACCTGTTCTAATCCATATGTGCGTCCTTAACACCATGACCATTTATATAGCTGGATTGTCTTGGCTGCATCCATTAGTATATCAAGTTGCAGATGGCAAGAGTGGCATACCATGATGCTAAGGAACTGTGAACCTCCAGGACAGCTGGAAAGCTGTCATCAGATATGGTAGCCAATTACCAAGCACAGTGGGTCCTGCAACTGTTGGCAAATGGAGATTATGCTGATGGCTGACCTCTGATATGGGTATACCCTCTCGCCCCTCTTCTAAGCCACGGTGAGTGACAGAGCTCCTCTGGTCCTGGTGCTGCCACCTGGGACTGCCATCAGTTAGCTATGTGATACATTGTCTCCTGGAACTTCCCAGGGGCAGTTATAAGCTAACAGGCCTGTAAAGCAGCATACACAGATGTCAGGAATTCAATAAGTGAATAACGTGAATCAGCTCAACTCCCTTCCATAATTGGAATGAAAATCCACTAGGAATTATTAGTTCATTTTCTGCTAGTTGCTGTAGCCCCCAACCAAAAACAGTGGTTTTAACAGTAGCATTTATCTGGAAATGTGTTGTGGAGCTTGCCATTTTTGGTTATTGGGCCTTTACATCACATGAATTATTGTATGTTTGGCAACCAGCACCCCAGTAGTTCCTCAAAAACCTGTAACTCACTGTAGTGAGATCTAAAAACCCTATATGTTATCAGTAAGAACCTCGGGCGTGACTCTAGTGTTGCCTGACCAAATAATTCCCAGGAACTTGACAGGCAGGCCAGGTACTTAGACCTTGAGATCTCCAGAGTGCAAAAGAATCAGAGGTTAATATTATTTTACCAATATAATGAAATAATAGTGGGAAGCCTTTCCCAGGTAGGTAGGTCTTGGTTATTTGTGACTGACAGGTGATTGGACTGTGCAAAAAGCCTCAGGGAAGAACAACAAAGACCCATTGTTTTCTTGCCTGTGTAAATGGAATTTGCTCTTAACTCCCAGGAACTACGTAATGGAAAAGACATTAGCTAGGTCCTCTGCAGAGTGGTACCAGTCAGAGTTAGGCCTCATCAACCCCTGTAAGCAATGAATGGAATATTAGCATTCAAAAGAAATGACGCCTTGTGTATAACCCACAGTCATTCACTATGTACTATCTGGCTTCTACATTAGTTATGTGTATGGGTTGTGTATAGGATGCACAGTGTCAAGTTTCTCCAACTTTAAGAATGGTCTGTCTAGTTTCTTTATGTTTTGCAGGCAATCAATATTGTGATACTGCAGTTACTATTGAATTCACTGCCATGTTCCACAGCTGTCCCTTGACCATTGACTTTATAACTCTCACAGCTAAAATCAACTCTGTATGCAACCTCAGGCTCCTGCCTAGGGTCACTGCTGCAGCCCCGAGTGTGGGCCCTGTCTTGGACCTCTTTCCTGCCTCACAAGCATTCAGTGGCTTTTTTTTTTTTTCTGTAGCAGTATCCTTGTTACCTTTATCTAGGTCTTTGAATCTTTTCCTGGATGCTGCAGTGTTTATCAGGGTTTTCTGAGTCAAGGTCTCTTGTTACTCAGCTGTAGTCACCTCTCCCAACCCTGGCCTTGGATGGGGAAGTAGAGTATATGCCCTTGGGCAGAACCCATCAGTTACTCTCAAAGTGCCTGCCTGGTTTGCCTTTATTTTTCCTGAGGTGCATTGTGAGATCTACTTTCCTGCGTCTCTGCCTGTAACTCAGTCTATTTCCTGCCCACAAGGCAGTGTGAACTCACCCCAATGACATCAGCCTTTGTCTGGGTATCACTCTGATTCTTCTTTGTCTCCTTTAAAATAGCCTGCTGGATTCCTTCTCTGGTCTCAGCCTGCTTCCCTCTGGCATTGTGTCCTACCCACAGGCGTTTAGAAACATCCATGTTGTAGCCCTGCTGCTATTTGTTTGTCTCTGCTCAGATAGCTCTCTCTGAAGCCATGAAATATCTTGAACATAACTTGAACTAAGTCTATGTGGTCCATTTACTCACACTTTCTGGGAGTCATCCTGTGCTGGAGTCCAGCTCCAGCTGAGCTCGGAACTCAAGAAGGGTGCGTGGATGAGGTGGAGAGAGAAAGACAGAGAGACAATGCAGTAAAGCTGTCCACTTTATACAGAACCAAACTCTGGCTCAGACTTTTTACGTCATGGTCAAGTGGGTGTTTCTAAGGATAATTCTGCCATTTGTTTCACCTTAAAGCAGGATGTTATCCATCCTGGCACCATGGTTAGGAAGTTCTCAATAGATGGTGCATATCAATCAGTAACACATTCCTACCACAATCCTCATTCTACAACTTAATCTTGAATCAGTTAAGGGAGGAAAGGCATCACAAAAGGAAGGACCTAAAGATCAAAGAGGGGAAGAATAGCTTCCCACTACACCTGGGGACTCTACACCCTTGATTAGTGCATGGTCAATGGGGGCAGAGACAGCAATAATAAAAGGCCCTTTGGCTAAAATGGTATCAGCAATATCAACTTCCAAGCTCACATTGGTAGTAAACATTAACTCCTCAGAGGCAGACAATGCCTAAATAAATTGTAGAAATCTCAGCGGGGTTGTCCAGTGTCCATGCAAAGAGAGGTGGAGCTGCATTCAGGTGGTTGTAGAGACATTTGCTGGGCCCTGCCATATAGCAGGAAATTCCTTGCGGCCCTGCCTGCAATGGAACAATGCTCTATTCACCTTCCTGTCTTCCACACCCATCACATGGACCCCAGCAATCCTGCCAATCAGTCTGCAAAATCCATCAAACACCCCATCAAGGAATGGTGCCGGGACCAGCTCTAAGCCACCAGCTGACTTGCAAACAATGCCACAGTGACCGTCAGACTGTAACGGAAGTTAATTCCTCTATCTTTGGAGACAACTGGAAGCTATGATGGCCCCCTTCCACAGGTACAAACGCCACTCTGGGGTTTGCTCTTCTGGCCTCTCTCAGCTTTAATTCTTTAATTCCCTCATCTCAGAGTATAAGGAACAGTAGTCCTGAATTCACTCACCTTACTGCTCATTTTTACTCTTTGCTGCATGGACACAGCAAACTTGTCCTGTTAGGTGTCTGATTCCTCCTTTGTCATATGACTTCCATACTGGGACATCAATGCCATGGTGTCTTCACATTAGTGCCTTAATGCTGTGAGGAACATTCATCGTATCTGGCCCACCATGGGCCCAATGTCCATCTATCACTGCTGTGTTTTATAAGATGCCTTTTCTAAGACTTAAGGACTTCCTTTTATCTATTTCCATTCCTCAAGAGGAGGCCACGAAATTAGAGCCTAATCCATGGGGTACCATGGCCCAGTCAAAACTACATGTCCTCCAGTGGGGTCCTGGGGACATTGCAACTTACCCACATCAGTACTCGGTCCTCTTGGATGCTGAGACTCATGGGACCTAAAACCCAAAGAACAGTTACAGAGCTACAAGACAGATGAGTCACTCTTTAGGCATCAGCCAGTGTGGGTGATTAGAACAGAACAGCAGCAGTCTGCACATGGTCTAGTTCCTGTTACGTAGTGTTGCACAACAGTGGCCATTAGTGGTCAAGGAGTTACCAAGCACCATTCATTCCTCATTGTCTGAAGGATTCACAAAGACAAAAATCTTAGATATCATCTAACTGTGAATCCTTCCTTGTCTCTCTGATATAATCACATCTTCCAACTGCTATAGTAACAAGAGAAGCTAAGTGTGTTTCTAGTCAAGTCAATTATAAAGCCAACTAAAGTGATTGTTCCTTCTGCTAGTTTGTAAGTGTGACAGGCAACTATTTCAGGGAATCTCAGCTAAAAGGGAAATACTCATAGTTTAATATTCAACTAACACATAAATAGCACATAAATGTGCAAATTCCTTCTTCTAGGAGAGTGTGTTTCCTCATTGTCATTGAGTTTTTATGCTGCTGAATATTGTGAGCAGTCCTCAGATTTGGAGCAGACGAGTCCTGAGAGACTTGCATGGAAATTTGGGATCTTCAGTCATTTTTAAGAAGTTCTCACTCAGGAGAACTTTCACAAGGTGGGACTTGAAGCTCTTTATTCCTCCCAGGTGCTTTTCATTAGATCTGTATCACTACTGAGAGCTGAGCTGTGCCTCTCTCAGCTGCAGGAAATTGTGTCTTCCTGCTTAGCCCTGTCCTGCTACTGCTCTCCTCCACCCATGCACCTGCCCAGCAAAGCTTTAGCTTCTGACAGCACCATTCAAACAGGTTCTGCATTCAGGACTTAATGGACTTTATATCTCCTCCACATCCTGGTTGTATATCTTTTTTTTAATGAAATATATTTCCATGTCTTTATGTTTAGGTGATTTTAATTACTTTTCAAAAAATTAAGACAATTTTTTTAAGAATTGTAGTCTTTGTGATGACAGAATAATACTTCATTGCTTGTTTATACCATGTTTCTAAATCCATTCATCTGTAAGTGAATATATAGGTTCATTCTATTCCTTACTATTTTGAATAGTGAAAATTTTCATACATCAATTTCTTTTTAGATGCAAATGGAGATTTTTGTGTATGAGATAAATCAGAAATAGAAAGCAATATATTTCATGGTCTTTTTCATTTTTAAAATCGAAAAAAACTCAATTTTATGTATATATACATATATATAATTTTAATTTAATGTAGTGAATTACTGAAGATTGAGAAGTGTTGTGGAGGGGGTTAAGAAATGTTACGATTGATTTAAGTTATGTAAATGTGTTTAGTAGATGAACTAAACCACCTCAAAATGTACTAGCATTGCATGTTAATCTAAACTTTAATTTAAAAAAATGACAATAACAGAATGTACTTATTCATAATCATAATAAAAAAGGAAAATATAGCTTACAAAATAGTTCTTCAGAGGCACATATGCATATCATACACTTTAAACCATAGACCTAAATAAAATATAAAGAGATTCAGAATTCTACTTTCACGAGAAAGCAGAAAATGTTAACAGAATAATCCCTCGAGGTCCAGCCCTGGATCACATGTTGGAGACCAACTCGCCATAGAAACATGCATTGAAATGCAGGTTTTTAAATAGAAAATATAATTTAAAAATCTTAAGATGTATTTATTTTTATTAGAAAGGCAGATCTACAGAGGGAAGAAGAGACAGAGAGAAAGATCTTATATCTGCTGCCTGAAGTGGCTGCAATGGCCAGAATAGAGTATATCTGAAGCCAGGAGCCAGGAGCTTCTTCTGGGTCTCCCAAATGGGTGCAGGGTCCCAAAGCTTTGGGCCGTTCTCTTCTGCTTTCCCAGGCCACAAGCAGGGAGCTGGATGGGAAGTGGGGCTGCCGGCAACCAGGACTCAAACTGACACCCATTTTGGATCCTGGCACTTGCAAGCAAGAATTTAGCCACTAAGCCATTTCTCAGAGCCCCCCAAAATTATTGATTTTACATAGACAAATCAGTTGACACTATTTATTAGAACTATACAGTAAAAGCAGTTCCTTTGTAATTTTGTTCAAATGACAGGGCCAGATTTTGTTTTGCATTCAGCTTTCCTGTATAGATGAGATACTGTTAATAGCACATAAAACAAGTTGGAAGTAATATCAGTGTTGTAGGAAACTTGTCTCTATTAACAAAATGCATGGATTTCAAAGGAGAAATAATTAGCCCATTGAAGGCATGTGAATAAAACACTGGCAGTATTAGCTGGAATAAAAGCAATGGACTAAATGTACTTTATTTGATAGCTTATTTTAAAGTTACAAGATAAAGATGTTTGTAAGTAATAAAACAAATTATAGGCACTTTTCTGGGAAAAGATTGAGAAACTCATAAATGTGTGCATATCTGTAGTTAGACTGACACTTCCACTAGAATTTACTAATGAAAATAATCCCTTTCATGATCTTCTATTTTCAAAATCTATTAAAGATCAAAAAATGAGAATTAACGAACCAGAATTACTACTAGTATGTAGTAATTCCACTAATCCTTGCATGCCCATTATTTTGGAAGGGTTAATGAGGTAACAATTCCTGCATGGAGTTTTCGTTGAAAATGTGATCTAAGCCCTTGTTCACCATTAACACTTCTGATTTTACATCTATCTTAATAACCAAGAAACTGTATTTCCCATCTGCCTCTGGTTTAATTAATCTTAGTATTTGTTTATCTATTTATGTAAGCTGAGGCCAGTATTCTGTCACAGCAGGTTTATCTTCTCTTAAAAAATGAAAACAGCACAAACTGTTTTTTAATTTTCCATGATATAGTTCTGTAGTTCTAGAGCTTTCTCCTCCACCCCTCCTACACTCCCCATTTTCTCCTCTCACCATTTCCCCCGTATTACTACAGCAGCGTAGTGCTTCAGTACTAGTTACAAGTTTTTTTTTAAAGATTTATTTTTACTACTTTTTTTTTTTTTTGGAGAGGCGAATATACAGAGAGGAGAGACAGAGAGGAAGATCTTCCGTCCAATGATTCACTCCCCAAGTGAGCGCAAAGGCCGATGCTATGCCAATCCGAAGCTAGGAGCCTCTTCTGGGTCTCCCACAAGGGTGCAGGGTCCCAAAGCTTTGGGCCGTCCTCGACTGCTTTCCCGGGCCACAGGCAGGGAGCTGGAAGGGAAGCGGGACTGCCTGGATAGAACTGGTGCCCATATGGGATCCCGGGGGCGTGCAAGGAGAGCACCTTAACCACTTGCGCCACCGCGCAGGGCCCAATAGATACAAGTTTAACGCTCTTCTACTGAAGTATATCATGGCATCGTAGTAATCTAGTATCAATTTGTCAAGCCATATTTGACAGCTTCATTGGGAGCCCTCCTTTTATTTGGGAGTAGATTTGTGTGCAGCAATGTATCTTCACTTCCTGCTATGCTATTCTCCTTTTTAGAATTCATCTATGAGAATGTGTGTGTGTGTATATATATTCACCTATATATCTTATCTGTATTTTGCATTATTGTTGCTTTATATCACAGAATAGACAATGTTTGTCCTTTTAGGATTGGCTTAATTTACTGAGCATAATGGTCTCTCCAGTTGGAACCATTTTGTTGAAAATGATAGAATTCCATTTTTTTTCTAATGGCTATGCAGTGTTTCACAGAGAATTCATTTCTTTACCCATTCCTCTTGATAGGGATCTTGCTTATTTCCATGTCTTTGCTATTGTGTGTTATGCTGCTATGAATATTGGGTTGTATGTCCCTCTACATATGCTGATTTCATCTTTTCTGGGTATATTTCTAGGAGTGGGATATCTAGGTTACATAGTAGATCGATTTTCATTTGTCTGAATATTCTCCATACTGACTTCCATAGTGACCCCCCCCACTAGCTTATATTCCTATCAACAGAAGTAGGGCTTCTTTTCCCCACATCAATGCCAGCAGGTGTTAGTAGATTTCCATATGTAGTCAATTATCACTAGTTATGTGCAGCCTTAATAAATTTTTCATTTGCATTTCCCTAATAGCTATGGGGTCTAAGCATATCTTTTCATGTCTATTAGACATTTAAATTTGTAGTTGTGAAAAATGCCTGCTCATTTCCTTTGCCCATTTCTTAACAGAGTTGTTTGTTTTACTGTTGTTCAGTTTTTGAAACTGCTTGTAAATCTCGGATATTATTCCTTTATATGTTGCATAATGTGTGAAGATTTTCTCTCATTCTGTCAGTTTCTTCCTTTGCTATACAGATGTTTCTTAGTTTGATGTAATCCCTTTTATTTATTGTGGTTTTGTTGACCCTTCTAAGTAGCTTTGCCTATATCTGCATCTTGCACAGTGTTTCCTGTTTTACTCTAATAGTTTGGTTTCTGGGTGCAGATTTACATCCTTGATCCATTTAGAACTGATTTTTATAAAGTAAAAGATGGAGGTCTTGTTTTGTTTCTGCAAGCGGATCATCCACATGTCCCCACAGCATTTGTTAAAGAAACCAAGCTGTTCTGTCTGGGTTGTTTCCTATTCTCTTGTTATAGATTAGCTGGCTGTATGTACGTGGGCTCCCTTTTGGGGTTCCTATTCCATTCCATTGATCTTCTCTGTTTCTGTGCCAGTGCCAGACTGTTTTTATTACCCACTGCTCTGTAGTATATCTTGAGGTATGGAATTATGATTCCTCCATCTTTATTTTTGTTTTTCGAGATCATTTTGGCTATGCATAGTCTCATGTGTTTCCAGATGAATTTTTTGAATCATTTTCTCCAGCTCCTGTGCTGCAGTCCTTCAGTGGCCTTTGAGCCAGCACCATCTAGTCTCCTCTCTGCCTCCTGTGATCCTGTGTCATGGCTGCACCACTGCCTGTTTAGCCTTTTCGCCTTCTCGCAGTTCCAGTGGTGTCTGGAATTGGTAGGTGTCAGCTATGCCATTCCCTGTTGGTGCTCCACTCTGGCCTACTTTATACAGTATGTGTAATTTTTTTTTTCTCTCTTCTTGGTGAAATCCACAAGCAGCTAGGTCAGCATGGAACCTGAACCTATTTGGACAGAACCCATAAGCTGCCAAATTGGTGCCATTTTCCTGGTGGGACCAGCAAAATGTGTTGCTGGTTCAGATTCCAGGGAAAACCCTTGGATATCAGAATGTAGGTTTCCCCTGGCTTAGTGGATGAGCAGCAGCTTGTTCCCCTCTCACCGAGGTGCTTTGTCACAGTACTCAATGGTTCCCACTGTGCCACTCTTAGCAATGGTGGAGTACTGAGCTGTGAACTCTGACTCAACTCCTGCGTGCATCTGTAGCAGTTCCACCACTCTTTCAGCCTGTGACCAGGTAGAAAATATCAGGAGCTGCACTTGGATTGCTTGATTCACCTGCTGTGTCTCCAATGATCTCCCTTTCCCACCCGATTTCCAGGGAAGCTTTGGTCATCAACGGGGTTTCTGTTGACTGCAGTCCCATTCATCATTCCCTGCTGCTTCCCCATGTGCATGGGTCCTCAGCCTCCTCGCTATCGCTGGTCTGCCTGATCATAACACTCTAGAGACAAGCCCTCTTTTCTTCCCCCCTGCTAATTCTTTTCCGTTCCTTTTAAGTGTCCTTACCCTATTTTACAATATTTGCTAATACTACTTTAGTTCTTGAAACTTCAGTTCCTGCTAAACCTCTATATATTTCTAACCTACACATTGTTACCAAATTTCTAATTTTTATAATTATGGCCGTGATACCTACTGCTTGCAGATCGGTTGCCAAAGCATTCACAAAGAAGCATATTGTCTTGCAACGTGTAGTTAAGACAGTCCTGAAACTTTCTGCACTGTAGGATCTTTCATCTTTGTTCTTGGATCTCACTTGTTACCCGGATCCCTGGCTTTGTGTACCTTTCCATTTTGTGGCTTCATGTTCATAACCCTGACAGTATCACTCCTATGCTAAGGACAAAAATATTTGTTTTAGCACATTGATGAGAAAGACTAGGATAATTGCAAATAATGGCCTTTAAGTTTTGATAGCATATAATCTTAGAAATGGATAAGTACAGATTATTTCATGAGTATTCATCAACAGGATCATGAGTATTTTTCGTTACCTGAATGATTTTACTCTCAAAATTGAATTCTTAGGACTATACTTATATGATGTACTTCAGTATAAGATTGTTAACGAATTGTTATTCTATACTTTTTCTGAATTAGTTACAGGAAGATTTATTTCTGTGTCATTTTGAAGCTAAGTTTCACATCAAAGTAAAATGTAAAACTCAACTGTTTAGTAGAAAAACTCATTAGGCTGAACATCTTTGAAACCATTGTCATTTTCATTTTATTCAACTTGGAATGCAAATATTTTAATTTCGGTGCTCAAATAAAATATATCTGAGGCTATCAGTTGTTTAGAGAAGATAATTTAGGACTGAAGAGACCTGGCTTTACTTAGCTTTTACTCATTTCCTGGGAAAGTAAGTGGGTTTTTATAGCAATCTTCCACTTTTTAACTGATTATAGAGTTCTGTTTGTAAGGAGATGTATCTCGTTTAGTTTTGTGACTTTTGACAATAAACTTTTAAATATCTTTGATGCTCAATGTTTGATTTAATGTTTTGAGATTCTTTTAACAGCATGAAGTATAAATTCAGGATGAATAATGCAATTATTATGAATTAATTACCTCTTAGGCGACTTTTAAAAGCTGGAATTTAATGTGCATATATAAAAGGGGAAACTTAGTTAATATACAATAAAATTATATGAGAATTACTTTAACTTAGACTATAAATGTAAATTAGATTCTTATTAGCATATAAAACTTTTGGTTTTACTGTTCTCAAGATATTTAACAAATGCTATAAAGCATAATTATGGCTAGAATTAATTTAAAAAATAAAAACAGGATCCTTTTTTAGTGTGGTTTTTGGTTGTCATAAAATGCATTAATTAATCTCAAAAACAGTTAAATGGAAATTAGGAAAAAATCAGCATTTTTAAATTTTTCAAATATATAACTCAATGTATGTCAACAGATACACATGTATGTAACTCATACAACATGGACAAATATAGAAATCTATAAATATATTAATATTAAATTCTAAGGAAGCTATTTATTACTTGAAATTGTGGAAATTCATATCTGTTTCATTAAGACAGATCCATTTGGCATATCTATTTGACATATCGATTTTAAAATATAGTAATTCAGTTCATAACGTTTGAATGGTGTTAAAATATATTTTTATAGTTTTACTAATGTGCTATTTTCATTTTTATTTGATAAACAAGACAGAATGAAGCTTTAGCTTTTTTAAGCGTCTGGGGAGTGAAAAAGTTGGGGAAAAGGCAGGGAAATGCTTTCTTATTGATATCAAAAATGAGAATACTTCACTAATCAGGTCAGTAGTTCTAAATATGTATAAAATTTTACAATAAATTATTATGTTCATGCCTTAATATTAACAAAACACACAGTAAAATATTATGATTTCTAATTACTAGCTGTGCCACTAGCTTTCTTTTTATAACAACACTCACGCAAGTAAGAGTAACGGAAAATCAAGAAGTCATACATTGCACTAAAAAATCTGTAGGTCAGTTTTCAAAAGAGAATGTAACATAATCTCATGAGTAGAGAGGAATTGTGAAAATATAATTAAATGGCAGAAGGGTCTTGTCCCTGTTTTTAATATACGAGGTGAAATTTGTGACACTCTTATATTTGTTACACACTTGCTTTTAGCATAACGAATATTGCTTCTTTTCATCACGAAGAGTAACCTTTGTACCCCCTCAAATGTTCTTGTCCTCCTACTTTTTCAATATCAACACGGACTGAATTTTGAGTCTTATTTATCTGTCTCTGTAACATTTCCTCAGAGCAGTATTCTCTCCTGCAGACTCAACTCCTTGCAAGAGAGGCCAGGAAAAGGCAAAATGCTAACAAAAGGACAGTAACTTGAGAAGCCAGCACCTGCTGTGTGATAACTCAACATGAGTGGACAAGGTTACCATTCTCTATAGAATGTTTAACCTTCTGGCTTTGTATGATTCCCTTAAGATTTCATCTTCCAAGCAGCATTAATTGGCCTCGCTTGGGTCGCAAGGTCGTGATTCCGTGCAGACAGAAGAAGGTCCTTGTTCTTCCAGAGGCTGGAGCCATGTAGCTGCTCATGTTTGATCTGTAACTATTTTCCCCTGTACTTCCCAATTAGTACTGAAGTTCATCATCTCACACAGATAGCTAATATGCCCTATGGTTTCTTTCTTCCAACATCCTAATTTTCTCACAGCCTTGCATTTACATATTTAGTTAATGTTTACCCAAGTGCGTACAGAGGATGTAATTATGATTAATGAACTATCCTGGTCAGTGAGAGGATCACATTCAAAACCAGGAACTCAAATAATGAGCTGTGTTCTTCTGCAGTAAATGGTATTCTAATCTTAAAAATAAGGTTATACAGCTTCAAACTGGAAATGATTGAATGAAAGATGAGTTAAAACGCATCATAATTCTTTCAATCTCGTGGCTCCCTGTGTGATCTTGTTACACTTTTTCTACATGGATTTTCCGTCTTTACAATCCATATACAGCTGAACTATATTCTAAGATCTTCATTGTGTCTCTTTCACATGTGGAAAGAAATCAATACTCTTTATTAATGGACTTCAAGTTGCATAAGATGTAGCTTCTCTTGACCATTATATTTTTCCCTGGTAGTAATCAAAATTCTTGATGTTCAGACAGCAAGAACTTATCCTACTTTAACATTCATTAAATTGACATGTTTGAACACATTTTGCCCTCCATTGATGATATAACTAAGTTGTTTCTGTAACAATTTTGTAGATATGGATAATTCAGACATTTCTGAAAATGCGAAGCCTTCACTGATTGCTTGAGAGATTCTTGTTGCGGTTAAAAACTCATTCTTTTATCCGTTTTCTTATGGTAGTACACAACAATAATTTTTCCTTCCTGTTGTCCTGCTCAATGTCTAATACAAATAGTAGGTGCAACAATGTTACAGGTTTCAAATCTCAAAAGTAAATTAAAATTTTTCTTTCTGCTTAACATACTAATTCACCATTTCAGTTATTTACATAGAATATTAGTTTAAAATATGAGTAAACTGCTGAGTAGCAATGAGGTATTTTAGTAAGTAAAAGCAAAATCATGTGCTAAAAAATCATTTGTCAGTTTTTAAGTCTTTGTATAGGAAGCAGCATCTTAAGTATAGTTAATATATTTTTAACTCAACTATAATTAAATTTATTACCTTGCATAAAACAGTGTAAACATTATTAATAATTAAAATTGGGCTGAATCAGCTACTAGGTTTAATACATATAAGTACCTTATATGAAAACTGTATCAAAACATTTCTATATAAATATAACTAGGAAAAAAATACCAGGTAGGGATATTTGGGTATTTTATTTTCCTTTAGTTTCTATTTAACTTTGTACAAAGAGTTTGTACATATATATACACACATATACGTTTATATATTATATCTTTTATGTGTTACATATAACTACTACTACTGTGTCATGTTGATATACATATATACACATTTATGTGTATACATTCATTGCTTCTTCAAGCTATCTTAATTGTTTAGAAAATTTATTTTAAAAAGTTGTAAACCACATGGAAGTATAACTATTAAAATGTATTAACAGGGATGATTTTTGTTTTCCTTACAATTATTTCATATACTAGGTTGGAATTGTTAAACATTAAAAACTTGCTGCTCTAAAATTTACAGGCTAAATCTAGGCTGTTTACACTGTGTTAATTCTCTGCTGATTAGTTTCCTTTGGAAAATTGCTATAGCTGAGACTGTTTCCTCCTTTCAATATTTTTATGCACTTTTTTTAACGTTTTATTTTGCTTATTAGAAAGGCAAGGTTACAAGTAAGTGAAGGGCTATAGCGTGAGGAGGGGAGGACATATTTTCCATCCTCTGGTTCACTCTCCACATGGCCACGATGGCCCGGATAAGCCAGACCAAAGCCAGGCACCAGGAGCTTCATATGTGTCTGTTGTGTGGGTACAGGTTCCCCATGACTTGGACCACCCTCTGCTGCTTTCTCAGGCACATTGACAGGAGCTATACAGGAACTGGAGGAAAGAGGACTCAAACCAGCAACCAAAGGGGATGTCAGCGTCACAGTGGTGGTTTTAACATGTTATGCCAAAACTCTGTCTCCTATACTCTATTAACTTTATGTATTCCTCATCCATTATGACATATTATACGTTATATTTTTGTCGTTTTTTTTTACATTTACTCTTAAATATTATTGATCAGTTACATCAATATCTTTCATTCTGCCTGGTTGCTATGGTACTGATTTTCTTACTCCTTTTCTTCACTACTCTTCTCATCTCAATCTAGGACAATTTAGTTGGCTGCTTCCCTTAGCCTCCAGAACATGAATATACAAATGCTTCTTGTTAAGTGGTCATTCGTTGTTCTCCTAGGGCCTAGACCTCCCATTGTTACCCATGGCTACTTCTGAAATCTTGTGCCAGCTTTAATTGTTGCTATCCTTTCCTATTTTCCTCCTTTATTGTTTTAAGACTTTTTTTTCTTTGAAAGGCAGATTTTACAGGGTAAGAAGAATAGAAAAACAGAGGAAGGTTTTCCATCTGCTGGTTCACTTCCTAAATGGTTGCAACAGCCAGAGCAGCTAATCTAAAGCCAGGTGCTTCGTTGGGTCCTCCACGTGGGTGCAGGGTCCTAAGTACTTGGACCACTCTCTGCTGCTTTTGTAGGCCATACACAGAGAGCTGGATCATAGAGGAGCAGACAGGACACAAACCAGTGCTCATATGGGATGCTGGTGCTGCATGACAGAGGACCAGTGTGCTGTACTACCACACCAGGTCTATGACCGTGATCTTGGAATTTTCTTTTTTTTTTGTTTTTCGTTTTCTTCCTAGTGGTGCATGGTGCATGACATTGGCTTTTCTGTAAAATAAAATATGTACCAACTATTTTCTTTTTTAGAATTTGATTTTTAAGGCATGTCCTAATTAAAACAAGTAGAACTAAACTTGGACAAATTTACTGAATGCTACTGTGCCACATGGGAACATAACAAAGAACTATCTTCAAGGGATGTCATTGCAAATGCACATTGAGAAAAAATAATGCATGGATTTAGAAACATTTGGACAAAAATGAACTTATTCTTCTAGTTGATGTTATATGGAATAGACTTAGGTAATATTTTATTTATCTTTATCCTCCAAGGACAAAATTTAACAAAGCACTAAACTATGAACTTTATAATAATTTTTATATTGAATATATTAAATTTTTAAAAAGCTATCAGATTAAAAATGATGTGGGATAGTTTTACGTTTCTAGATATAAGACTTTTTAAAAAATATTTAAATCTTTGTGTTAATAGTGCAGCTTCCATTTAATAAGCATTGCTTTCATATATGCCTCTAAATCATTAAGTTTTGAAAACTTAGCAAAAAGCCTGAGCATTAGTGGCTAACATTTTTTTTAAATATTAACCTGTTAGTGGAATTTCAGGCAGATATTTTATCACTGTATAAATATACTATCCTTTTTAGATCTTTTTAGATCTAACTAATTTGAATTTATTTGAATTCTGCATTTTTCCTCAGACATTTAAAATTATTGCTACCAGTATGCAATTATGTACTATTAGACTCAATTTCCCTTTAGGCAGATTTAAATATGCTTTATAGCATTTTGGAGAACAAAATAATAAAAATGATTGATTCCCACTATTCATTATAAAGCAAAATACAATACCCTCATGAATATTTGTGTAGGAAAAGGGCATTGCAGGAGTCTGTGTTCATGAACTTGCTTAGACCTTGCCTGTGAGTTTGTTTATGGAGAATTACATTACAAAATGATTAAGGTAGCCTTTATTCTTAACTCACAGGTAAGAAAAATTTTTCCAACAGACAATTGCGGTGAGCAAAGGAAAATGTATTAAAACTGGAAACCTCCTGCCACAGCATCAGAAAGTGTACTCCATGAGAAGAAAGACCCCAGAAAATGGAAGAGGTGTTGTCTTTCAAACAATACCACTTTGAAAGGGGGAATAAAAAGAAATATCAGCTAAAAATTATGGCATCAAATAATAGTCTTGTCAAGCTTGCTCTAAACAAAAAAAAAAGGATGTATGATTTCCCCCTCCTCCCAAGCTGAAATCCCATACACTATCGCCTTGATTTCTCAGCGTATAACTGAAGACTTAAACAAATAGAGGTTGATGCTTTGATCTGGTCAAAGCTTTTGGGGAGACTAGCCCTAGGGAGGTGGGATTCATATTGCAACAGGGGTTTCACCTAACTACCCAGTTGATTTTCTGATGATAAAACCAGGAATCAGGAAGAACTTGCCTTTTCCAAAGGTTAAAATAGGGAAGAAGCCAAAGGAAATTTCCCTAGCCTGTCTAACTGCTTCACAGTTTGAAATTTAGCACTAAGCAGTTTACATTGAAAAAGAGAAAAAGTTTACATTTATATTTTTCCTTTTCATTTTTATTATGTTCTTTATTACAGAGATCAGTGTGTAACTGTTGTCATCCGAGTACAGAATAGTAGCCATCTGTTCATGGTTATTTTTGCATGTTAGAGAGTTGCTCCTGAGCATGACTCAGTCCCCTTGAGATGTGTAATTGCAAAACAGAGAAATTATTACACACTACACCATATCCATTAGTGTTGGCCCTGTAGAATTAAAAGTGATTAGTATTTTAATGTAGCCATGATAGCAGTCTCTATATTTTCCTAACCACATCAATCCCACTGTGTACAATTGAAGTTTATTCCCATGACAACCATGCCTGGAAAGAACCTCTTGTGCAAATAGACGGTATACTTTAAAGAACACATCATTTCAAGAAGGAGATGGTGGTGGAAGTTGTTGGTTGTTTTTCTTCCAGTAGTCACAATGAAGGGCCTAGGAAGCTGCAATGTCAGAGTACATATTAGCAGTCTGCTGCATTCTCAGGCAGATAAGATACATACTTGATTGCAGAATAAGACTGTTACAGGAAATAGTTTGTCTTTAAACTACGTGTGAGGTTGAAAAATATTTTCAAATCTGCATTTTAAAAAGGACTAGCCACAGCTCTAAAAATGTAAATTGTCGAATTTTTGTCTCATGAACAAAATTTAATGGAGATGGCCTACAAAGTCAGCATCCCATATGAGCACCAGTTTAGGTCTTGGTTGTCCCACTTCCAATCCAGCTCCCTCTTAATGGTGTGGGAAAACAGCAGACGATTGTTCAAATCCTTCGTCCTCAGCTTTGGACTGGCCCAGGGGTAGCCATTGTGGCCGTTTTGGGGAGCGATCCAGGTATGAATGATCTTTTTCTGTCCCTCCTCTGTCTCTGTAACTCTGACACTCTTCCAAGTAAAACAGATAAATTTTAAAAATATACAAAAAGTATTAAATTCAAAACAATATTTTCTTTCCAAGGTACCGAGACCAAAAGTTTCTTGCCTTGTCCTGTGACAGAGAAGCAGAGATTGCTTAAAAAAAAGACAGGAGAAATGATATGTTACTAGTATGTTTTTGGAAAGGATCAAAGACCAAGGAAAAGGTCTGGATGGAAGCCTGACAACAGAAGCAGAGTCCACACCCTTTGACCTAAGGGTTTCAGTCAGGAAATCGAATGGTTTTCTGAGTCTCCCTGAACGTTCGCAGGCAGGAAGTGTGGGGGGAGCTTAAGTAGCAATTGGAGGGTGAACATTAACCATCACATAGGATTTAATACACCATAATGTAAATCTTATAATCCAAAGCTGTTTGGGATACTGTATAATTTTTAAGAGCATAAGGGTTGTGATGCTAATACGCTTTAAAGGCACTAAAAAGCAATCCTAAAACTCTTAACAATGCTAATGTTTGAGCACACGGTTAAAGAGCTTAGAAAAGCAGGGCTTGTGAAAGTTATGTGGCTGTCATTTCTAATTGATAACACCATAGGGCTTAAAGAAATATTTGAGTTTGTTTTCACATAAATTACTTAAACATGAGAAACAGAAAAAGAATTCTTCTAGCATGTAACCTAGCAGAGACAGAATGATTGTGTCCTTGTGCTCTGAGAATCTAGTAGGAAAACTTCCACTGCTTCCAAACATTACTCCCAAACTGATTGGAGGCATTGTTGTAGAACTCCCAAACTGAGTCTGCTTACCTCAGGAACAGAAAGCCAATTGTTGACATTGGGGTAATAAAAGAAAGTAGGGCTATTTTTTTTTTTTTTTTTTTTGGCAATAGAGCAAGGAGCATGGCAACTATTTATGAATTCCCAGGCCCCCTGAGAATTCAGGGTTAAATGTTCTTGTAGACAGAACATGCAAAATTCTGATTGGTCAGTGATCTTTTGAGATTTATGATGATCTAGTGGGTTCCATCACATGGTGGGGTAGGGAGCAGGTGACTAGAATGTATTACAGGATTTCCTTCCAGACAATACTGTTCTTACCTATTGGAGAAGCAAATGACCTCTGGGGAATCACTACTTAAGTCAGTGGATTCTTTTTTTTTTTTTTTTTGCATTTTTAAAATTTTATGGTACAATTCCATAGGGACTGGGATTTCCCTATCCCACCCCAAATTCCTACCCGCCCCCCCACCTGATTTTCCCTATATTATTACAAAACTATAGTGCTTCAAGGGCAGTCATAAGTCCGTCAGTTATTTAAGTGTGCCCTGACGTTGCTGGTATAATGTCTGACAGTCCAGCATCTTATTGTCTAGATACGTCCAGCAGTTTCATTGGCAGTCCGTCTTTGATTTGGAATTAATGCATACTGCATTGTATCTTCACATCTGGATATGATAGTCTCTGTTACGCCATTGCTATACATTCCCTTAAATGAAAAGCCACAAAACAAAGTCAACAACAGGAATGAAGCTAAAAACAGAAAATTTACAGCACCATGGAGTCTAACCGCTCTTGAATAACCAACACATGGGTGATGAAATGAAAAAACAAAAGTCCCTTGGGTAAAATGATGCCAGTGTGCAGTGCATGAGCCAGCAATGAATTTGACCAGAGAAAATAAACTGTTTGGAAGAAATGAAAATAAACAAAATTATCAAAATACATGGAATGCTGCAAAAACAGTATTGATCTTACAGTTTGCATGAAAGCTACATTATATCAGAACATATGGTATCAGTGTAGGAGTTATTCGAATATCCCACTCTGGACCTGGTGCCATTTCCTCTTCCTCACAGCTCACGAAATTCACGCTGGTCTAGCCATCCATCAATCAGATATAACCTGGCATTCCTCCAGAAAATCCCACCCCCAATCTTCCAGCCCCTTCCCCAACCCCGCCCACTCACCAGTCATCCCTAGGCATTCACCTGCAGGCACCAATCCCCTGGGGCCTGCCCTCAATCCCTCCCAATTCCCACCCCCCACACCAGGCAGACAAAAGGCGCCCAGGTGAGGCTTGCTTGCTCTTTCCACCTTCCTGCCTCCTTTCCACCTTCCGCTTCCCCTATTCCTGCCCCGCTGGAGTAAACCACCCAAGATGCCTCATTGCGTCTGGTGTTTTCAGCTCATGGTAAAGAACCAGGTTGCGGGAATTAGCTGTGTGTAAAATATCGTAATATATGAACTAGAACTAGAACTTGAACCTTTTTAAATAACTAACCATCTGTCTTTTGGGGGTTGACTTGTTTCACTGAGAATAATGGTCTCTAGTTAGTGAATTGCTTTTGATAAAAAGGCAGTCAAGGTCATCTGATGCTAAGGGAAACTTACAGGGACATCTGGGGCTAAGGGCAAGGCATGGGTTTGTACCGTGCTTTTACATTACAGCATTGGTTTTTCACCATCATCCTAGGTAGGCAGCACAGCAGGGACTGGAAGGATTTGGGGATCAAGCATCATTTATCAGCTTCTTACCCTTCAACATGTAAAGTAAGTTCAGAGATACAACTATTATCTTTAAGAGCAGTCTCATCTTTGTTAGGAGACCAGTAAGTACCATAATAGAATCAATACATAGATGGTTTTGAACTTTGTAGAGTCTAACCAGTGTTTTTCAAAAGGAGAAAGAAGTCAGCATTGTAGTTGATGAAACCACTACCTGTGACAAGAGCAGCCTATATTTGTGCTAGTTCAAATCTAAACTATTCTAATTTGGATTGAGCTCCCTGTTAATGTGCCTGGGAAAGCATAAAAAGATGGCCCAAGTGTTTGGTCCCTACCACTCTTGTGGGAGACCCAGGTTGGGGTTAGAGTTCCTGATTTCACCTCACCCAGAACCTGCCAATTTGAACAAATAAACTGAGGAGTAAAGCAGGAGATATATGATCTCTTTTTCTCTTTCTCTTTGTGTAACTCTGTCTTTAAAATACATAAAAACATGAATCTTCAGAAATAAAAACAATAACAGCAGTATGTATTTGGGCCTGTAAAATCTGAGTAAGCAAATAAAGCATTGCTAAGTGGATTTTTTTTCTCAAATTTGCAATTAGAATGTTACATTTTTAAGTTGTCATAAATTGAGTCAAGTTTAACACTGTCAAATTAATGTGTCCTTTGCTTTATGTTTTAGAATTTTCTCTATTTGATAGGCAGAATAAAGGAGGGAAGGAGCAAAATATAATATATAAATATATTATATATATAACATATAATATATATATAATAATTCCCCAGCTGGCTACAACAATTCAAGCTGGGTCTGTCCAAAGCTATGAAACTGGACTTAGGTCAACTTCCATCTCTTTCCCAACACATTTTCAGGGAGCTGGCTAGAAGCCAAGTAACCAGGACTCCAACTGGCATCTGACGTGGCATGCCAACGTTGAAGACAGGAGATTAGCTCAGTGTGTCTTAGTGCTAGCCTTCCATTATTTCAGAATCTATCAAAATTAGAAATTCTTTTGCTTTATAATTTTTACTGCAAAACAGCTTTTTGCTTGACTATAGCAAGATGAAAATAACCATTTTTTTTCCCAAATTCTATCAAGACTTCCCAGTGAACATTTTGATATCTAACATTGTACACATATTGGTTCTTCTGGTGTCTTCACATTTATGGTAAGAAAAAGGAATCTGTTAGTAAGCCTCTTTCAGTTAACTTTTATGTTGAGTTAGAAAGCCTAACCATTGGGAAGTTTTTCAAAAAACAGTCAATATGCTGCTTCTCCTGTGTGATCTGAGTTTTATTAAGTGCATTTCTAGTGAATTATTTCTCCACAGACACAGAAATCATTACAGCTCAGGTACTTTGGAGCTTCTGTTCACCACGCCAGCAAATCAGCACTAATTTTACGCGTGTGTTAGAATGTTAAAGGGAAAACTCAGGGACACATACTATTTTTAAAAAGCCAGAGCTTGATCCTCCCAGGAATACCCAGTGATCTCAATTCGGAGGTGATGGGTGTTTGCCTTTAGGTGTACATAGGTAAATTGTGTATCTCAGATGGTGGAAATTTGGTTTTGTCATTAAATATATGTTAGTCTAACTGAAACTGGAAGTATCTACTGTGTTAGATTTTGGCCACATAAAAATACTTTGAAAATGAAGAGAAAAAATGGACAATAGGTGACAAATCCCCATTTCTGTTATTTCAAAAATATAAATTCTGTAATGAAATAAAATTAATTTATTAGTCATTACATGAACTGCTATATTAGAAATCACTGAAGAAAATAAAAATTCAAATAATTTATGACAAAAAACCCTTGCTAATTATAACTCTTAGATTATTTAAACATATATGCATGCTATTTTTATTTGGTAAAACTAAGATATACTTTAGCATTTATTAGGTAAAACAATTTTAAATTAAGAAAATACATCAAGTGGTTCCATAGTGTAATGGTTAGCACTCTGGACTCTGAAGAAAACACAGCTGGGGCCCACATAGTGGCAATGGTAGACTAAGAAACATTCCATATGGATACTGATTCATGTCCTGGTTGCTCCACTTTGATCCAGCTCCCTGCTAATGACCTGGGAGGTCAGGGAGGATGGTGCAGGTCGTTGGGCCTCTGCACTTGTGTTGGAAACCAAGAGGCTCCTTGCTTCTGGATTTGGATTAGCTGATCTCCAGCCGCTGCAGCCAGCTGGGGAGTGAATGAGTGTGTAAGATCTCTGTCTCTCTGCCTCTCCTTTTTCTGTAAATCTTTCAAATAAAAATAAATCTTAAAAAAAAAAAGTGCGCGCACACACACAAAAAGGTTGTTACTTTAAACATCTCCTTTGAGACATTGATTCCTCAGCAAAGTGAAAGGAAGCTTAGACCAGACCAGGCAGGGCTACAACACCTGTGGGCTTCATGTGAGCTAGATCAGGGAAGGGCCAGGTTGGGCTGACTGTTCCGACTATTGCATGCAAAAATTAGAGTGGGTGAGGGTTGGTTTGGCTTTGCCACATCACATGGCAGAGGCTGGCGGGGGGCGGGGAGCGGGGGTGTTGCTAATCCTGTTGAGTTAAATGCCAGAACCACCTGGAGAGTGCATAACCTGGGAGTGGCCTAGTAGGGAAATAGTGGGTGCCTCCCTCTTGGGTTACCACTCCCATTGGACAGCATGAAAACCAGGACAGGGGCAGGGGTGGCTAGACAGAAGGGTACCCAAGCATGTGTGTGGACTGGATAGTAGGTTGGTTGGGTTGAATTAGGCTTCAAGGCCCATTGACAAGTACGAGAGCTAAATGGGATGTGGGACAGACTGAACAAGCCTGCGGTACATACTGGCAATCATGGGAACCAGGGTAGGGGGCAGGCCTGGTGGGGGTTATGGGAGTCGTCCCAACTAGGCTACAGTTCATGCTGGTTTGCGTGAGGACAGAGTATAAAGTGGGTAGGATCGAGCTGGACTGCAGCCACCATTGGTTCAAGTGGAAGACAGGGCTAGTAACAGAACTGACCCAGCAGTTGCGATGACCATCATGTGCATAGGCTGATTGGGGCGACAGACGGTGCCAGACCCTGTACTGGCAAACTTACACAAGAATCAGGTTTGGGGTCATCTCAGATGAAGTTTTTGAGATATCAGAAGTGCTGATCTCAGAACCCCAACCATGAAGAGACTGTCAGCCAGTAGATTCTGAATAGCTTTCATCACAATTGGAATGGTGAGATTGGAAGCAATTCAGAACTGTTCAACTCTCAAACTGCTTGAGCAGGACCCTCAGAGCGTGCCCCATATGGGGAACCTAGGATGGGTGGGAGGCTGGGTGGGGCTTGTCCCTTTGTTTCTCCCCTGATCCCAGATACAGGGAAAAAAAGTTAGTGTGGAAACAATGGTCTTACCCACTTTTCTGTAGCCTTTGACCCTTTGTACCCTAATCAATTAAGTAAGATTATTTTAAAAATTCATTCTACAAAAAAAAATTAAATTTTAAACATGGCCAAATGGCCAAAATGATATGAGCTTTCAAGCAGAAATCATACAAATGTTACATTAAAACATGGTCATATATGATTATCCTTTTAATGTCTAATCATACATAACTCAGTATTATAATTAGACTGTCAATTTAGGAAATGATCGATCTCAAGCCATGTACTCAGAAATTGTTTTCATTTTTGTTTCAAAAACACAGTGATAACTCTGAGAGATCTTTAATTCACTGGTTGACTCCCCCGTTCCCATAGCAGCCAGGGCTGGGTCATGCCAAACCCAGCCCTTACTCCAGGTCTCTCAAACTGGGTGTCAAGAATTCAAATAGCTAGCCTATCATTTCTTGCCTCCCTTCTTCACATTAGCAGGCAACTGATTGGAATGTCTGTTTTTTCAGCTGTTGTTTCCTGTCTGAGTTGTAGACAGTCCATGCAGCCACTTAACCACTATGTGTTTGTGTGCGGTCCAGATCCTATGCCCACAGAAATAATTTTAATGTTGCTGCTAAATTCAATTCAAGGGAGATAGATAATGGGCATAGAGGGTAAAATGGATTTCTAATAATGAAAATACTGATTTTACAGTAAATTTACTGACAGTATGTTAAGTGTAATGTCCCATAACTGGAATTTCTATAAGAGTTAAGCAAATGTTAAAATTAAATTTGACCCAGTGTACTTTATTGAAGTCCTTTTATGTACATTATTTAAATGTTCATACTAATACTGTAACATAATCTCTGACTTAGAGAAGAAACAGAATTTGGGACAAATTTTATGGCTTGTCTAAGAAACACTGTAATTGGGTTGGTGATGTCTTTTAAGACTTATTTCCTGATTCCAAAGCCATTGCTAATTTGAACCTAGCTTAGGCTCCTGGAGTGATAATTTAAAAATACGTTGATTGCCTTTTACAATGCTAACTAATGCTTTGGGTCATTATTTATCATTTATTTTGATTGCATTAAGCAGAAATCTCACATTGCAGATGTTGCAAAATGGAAGCTTCTTGTGATTGCAGTTAGTGAAACAGACTGAATTGTTCATGAATTTCTTTTACCATTTTCTAGGTTGCCAAAGGGTTGGCCAGGAATCTCAGAATGCCAGTGAGTTTGTTAGGAATGTCCTTGTTTCTGTATGTTGGTTTAGAGACTATAAGCAGGACAATTCAGTGTTTGCATATCTCTGAAGGAACAAAAATGAAAGACAAATTGGTATTGTAAGATGTTGAGAGGCTTTTGCAATTATGGCCTTGTCACCAAAACAAATACCTGAATACTTGCCTAAGTGAATGTCACTTAAGGGGCATGTCATTTAAGAGTGACATGCTTTGTAGCTGAGAGGGTACTTTGCAATCACTTATGTGTAAATGGATCTCAAACACATAGTTAGTGTTAAACTAAAACATTTGCCAGCAAATGTGGCATCATTTATGTGTAACATTTTCAAAAAAAATTTAGATGATTCATGATTTAAAACTCAGAAGAATTAATAAAATGAAGCAGAAAATTGAAATGAAAAAATGAAGCGGCATGCATGCTGACTATCATGGTTTCATGGAATTGCTTTCTAGCTCTGAATGTCCTACACTCAGGGAAAGGAAAAAAAAGTTATGGAAATGTCAATATCTGAAAGAATGATCAATAGTGTAATATATCCCAAAGGCAGCATTATTTTGAGTCTCTGCCTTTAGAGTCTTGAAACAGCTTCATAATTAAGCACGAACTCAATGGATGATAATTAAGCATATGCTCTTTATCTAAATCTCTGCTAAGTCTAAGAATTTTTGAAACAGGAAAACAATTGCATTAAGAAATTCACAAGGGGTTCATTTTGCCCATCTAGCCATGCCCGGGCTCACTAGAAAGCCTTCTTGGTTCATTTAATGAAACTGATACTCATTAGTTTAGCACCTAGCATCCTTAACAACATTTTTTTTGTCATTCATTCTGTTAAAGCGTTACTAATATAAATAGAACAGATTTTGTGCATTGCTAGGTATAAATCCAACAAGATCATTTCCCTTACCTCCTAGCTCTCCCTCAATACCCTTCCCTCTCTCCTCTCTCTTTTTTTTGAAAAAAAGACGTAATTATTGTTCACTACATATTCTCAGACTTAATTAAACACTAATAAATTTCAAAAAGTAAAAGTGAGAAAGCCACAGTCCCGCTGTAGTTTAAACACAGTCCAGAAGTGGCAATCATACCTGCAAAATGACTTGTGTTGAAGCTCTTTTCAACCATAGTTCCTGCTAGACTTTTATCATTACCAGCCACTGATCCTTTGTCGTCTTACCCCACATACCTTTTCTCAATGTCTATGTCCCTTATTTGTGCCTCTTGTAAATTTTTTGTATCTAGCTCTAGGAACTCTTCTTTATTTTGCTGTAAATATTTATTCATGTTGGTAGACACCATGCTAAATGTCACTTCTTCCTGAGAGTCTCAGGAAATTAGTCCTTCCTATTTTCTCCAACTTTTCATTGCATTACCTTATTTATTATTTTAATTTTTTATTATCTTTATGATATATGTCCATAGGTCTTAGGATTTCCTTTACCCCTTCCTTAGTTCCCTAACTCATCACTGAGTTTCCCTATATCATTACTATAGTATAGTTCTTCATACACAGTCATATGTCCATCACTGCAGGCATGGACGATGGCAGAGAGTCCAGCATCCTGTTGTCAAGATACAGTTAACAGTTTCATTGGGAGTCCATCTTTGGAAGTAGAGATGTATGCTACATTGTATCTTCACATCTGGATATAATAGTCTCCATTACACAGTTACTATACATCCCCTTAAATGAAAATTCTTTTTTTTTCCTTCCTGTTTTTGTTTTGAGGCTTTTCATTTAAGGGGATGTATAGTAGCTGTGCAGTGGAGACTGTCATATCTAGCATTAGCTTTTTTGTCTCTGTCCAACTTAGAAGAATCTGTGAAAGTACCAATGTATGTCTGACATTCAGCACAGCATCGTAAGAAGTATCATTAGCAAGTGTTAAAATATGCTTACTAAAATATAATAATATTTCCATATTCAAATTGTATAAAAGTCTTTTGAAATTTGAGCATACATGATGGATATTCTGAGGAAGGCAGTATTACTTTACATGAAATGCAATATTTCAGAGATCTAAGGAAAGAATTTAGTATATTCACAGAAAACATTGTCTTCAGATTTTCGCTTTACATATTATTGAGCTTTTGCTTATTCAGGACAGATATTATATTGTAGGGTGAGGGGCTTTATTACAAATAGTTGGGGCACTGCATTGCAATAGTTAAAATGAAACATCTCTGGTCACAGAAATATTCACTTGAGAAATTGCCTGTAAACCCTTTAACCTATTTTCCAGAGATTTCTATTAATCACCGAAACAATTCTATCCTGCACAAACTGTTTTCGGGAAGCCACAAAACATGATTTTGTCTTTTTTTTTCTTCCTCAAGCAGTGTCATCAGATTTGCCCAAGAATGAATAATCCTTGATTCAGAACCTCTAGAGCTTTATAACATAAAGCTTTGAAAGGATAATTTGACCTGAATTTCTTTTTTTTCTCCAAATCAAGCCAAGTTCTAAGCCCTGGAGAATATTTTGCAAGGACTATCTGTCTTTGAAGTGTCTAGTATACCTGCCAGGAGAATTTAGCTGCCCAGTGTTTCCATAGATACCTGAAGAAACTGGCTCATTTTATAAAATTATATCATGCGGACTATTCAGTTAAGTAAAATATCTAATAAAAGGTAAAAAAAAAAGTCCAGTTTTGATAGAACTTTGTAACTTTGTTTTATCTCATCACAGTGAAATATCTAAATTGTAAACTCGTGGCAGTAACATGGTAACAGTCCTCTAAAGCAGATAGTTCTGTTCCAATCTATTATGACAAGATTTGAGAAGTTAAGCTGATCTGAAATACAGCAACAGTTCATTAAAAACTTAGTATTACAGATAAAAGGCTTAACTCAGATTTATGGCATGACAAATTACTTCTCAGTATGCTATAAACATATTCCTTTCTACCTTTGTTCATGCAAAAATTTTAAATTCTTTTTTTTTAAAGATTTATTTTTATTATTAATTTTTTTTTTTGGAAAGGCAGATATACAGAGAGGAGAGACAGACAGGAAGGTCTTCCGTCCGATGATTCACTCCCCAAGTGAGCGCAACGGCCCATACTATGCCGATCTGAAGCCAGGAGCCTCTTCCGGGTCTCCCACATGGGTGCAGGGTCTTAAAGCTTTGGGCAGTCCTCCACTGCTTTCCCGGGCCACAGGCAGGGAGCTGGATGGGAAGTGGGGCTGCCTGGATAGAACCGGTGCCCATATGGGATCCCGGGCGTGCAAGGCAAGGACCTTAACCACTTGCGCCACTGCGCCGGGCCCCCCAAATTTTAAATTCTTGTGATGCAGAAATGTTGGAGATAATGTTTTAAGTTGGCTTAGTTTTTTTTTTTTGTATTGCCTCCAAGATTGTTGATGGATTGATTATTACAATTTTCTTACCAGAGTCCAGTAAAAGAAAAGCAAAAATGACAAGGGCAGGGGAAACTTAACCTTAAATCATTGTACTCCTAAGATCCTTGTGTATCCTTCATACTTAGAAATATGAAAACAATTCTTAAAAAATGAGTGAATAATTGATATGTGAAGAATTAAAGGTCAAGCTTTCAAAAATACCCAGCCTTTTTTCTAGTTGTATCATTTCTTTTCTGCTTTTGGTTTGTCACTTATTGTAATTACATTCTACCCTCACTATATGATGACCATTAACACAAGTTTGAATAGTATAATAATTATAGGTAAGGGTTTTGTAACAGTGCAGCTGGTATTTGTCATGTTAATTTGTGTATCATAAGACTTTGAGATTGATGTGCTGGTATGACTATTGAGGAAACAACGGATTAATAAAGAGCAGATAACTTGCCATATTCCTGGGCTCGTGCACTGAGGTGCACACTGGTTCCCTGACAGTGTGGCTCCGAGAACTTTGTGGTATGCGTGGTGGAGACATGACAGGGAAGATGAAATTTCTGTTCAGCTTTACCTTTCTGTCCTTGTGTGTCAAGAACGCTTGCTTGTTGGCTCTTTTATGATCATGTCATTCTGCAGATACGCTCTGGAAACATGGTTCTTTGTGTTTATCATCACAATCTTGTTATTCATGATTTTAAAAGTTATAATATTCCAGAATTTAGGGTACAACTTAAGGAGAGAGAAATTTTGCTTTTTAAAAAACCCTTTCAAAATAATAAGAATTAGTATGTAACTAAATACTTCAGATAAATAGAGACTATGGCAATGTCAACCTGTTATTTCAACTAACTTAATAGGCAAATTGTAGCTCTGCACAATTAGCATTATCGATGTTACTCAGTCAATAATGAAAACAGCCAAAAACACTGACTAAACCTTGCCATGGCCAATTTAGTCCCATCATCTTGACACAATCACATTTGTTTTCTACAACAGTTTTCTTCCTGATGGATGCGCCAAGAATAGAAAATAATCCATTTAAGGCACTGCAGAAACAATTCACCTCACTCTGCCTTTGTATTAAAAATGTTTATGCATCTTTTGTTAACTCACTGCTAAGAGGCTTTACTTCCTGAATAATAAGAGGAGACTAATCAATATAATAAACTTAATACCTTGGCCTCATTTGGATGTACATGGTGTAACAGTGTTACCAATCATTTGTATGTAATTGACATGACACAGAATTGCTGTGCCATGACTAAATAATTCTACAATTTTTAAAGAAATTTGTATTACTTCAATGATGAAATCTTAAAATCAGGGCATTTGGCAAAAGCATTTCAATGCAAATTTTAAGCTGCTCTTTTCACTAAAGCCATGAAAATGTAAAATTTCATGAAAGTTAGCTTAACTGCAGTTCTATATCCACATTATAATGCTTTTGATGTACCTAGACAGGTGCATATATGCTATTTTCAGGGAGTTGTCAGAGAAAACGAGCGAGTGACATGAAGCAGGAAGACTGCAATCACTAAACATTAATAAAGGTTTGCAGATGTTTCACTGAATAAGAGATCTGTAGTCACTATTTATATTTTTATCCAAATATAAATCATTTAGAATACTTAACTGAAAATTTTTAAGCTACTAGAGTTAGACAATATGAGTAAAAATCATTTGAAATTGCAGTTGCAATAAATATTGAAACATAATTTTTCGATTGGCTTCTTACAGTTTCAATAGCTATCATTTACAATTTTTGAAGAATTGTGGTGTTCATTGAGCACTTTGTAAACTCCAGTTCAGGAATAAAAATCAAGCTTTAAGCTGCTTGAAAGACTTACAGAAATCCTTCAGCTGTCAGCCCACTGCAAGAATCACAGACTGCCTAAGCCAGGGTTTGGTCTCAGTCCTGGGGTAACCCTCACTGTGTCCTTCACAGCTCAACTTTGTTTTATTTTGCCTAATATGTTTTCTGATACAACCTTTAGATGAAAGTGTTGAATATCGTTAGCTCACCCTTATCTTCAACTATAAGATTAAAAAAATAATAATGGATGGATTCAGACTAATAAATTCAAATAAATTAGCTATACTTCTATGAGGCAATTTAATTTTTATTTAGGTAAAAATTAGCAAGATTTGTACTTTATATGTCAGTGTGCAGGATGTTCTGAGAAATATAATGATTAATTCAACTGGTGATTCAAATTATTTTATCATTTTTTAAAAGTTAGATTTTATCCTAAATTTTCTTGGACTTCATATGTGCTTCTTCCACGTAGCCCTCAGTCCCTTTATTCAAAAAGGGAAATGTCACTGATAGATGTGCACTGATGTTTGCATCGAAAATACCGTGCTGTGGGCTGAAATGGTCGCATCCTGTAATATCATACTTCCACATAGGCCTCTTTCACAGGTGCTCTGCACATGAAATGAATTATGTAAATGATCAGTTTACAGAACTAGTGTAATATCTAATCACTAACAGAATTTGTTCAACTTATTAGCTTAACCATGTTGAAAGTAGAATTCAGAAGTTTGCAGACATTTTCAAAAGAGGAGACCAGAGTGCTGTAAGCCTCTTTGATGCAGAGCGTTCTGCAAGTAGTGCCAAGAGTTCATGCAATTATCACACTTTTAAGTGCACGCACAGAAGCCATGTGGAAAATAAGATCTCCAGAATGTAAGATTATCTGACTTAAAAAAAAAAAGTGTTAAAGCCATGACACTAAAGGTGTACAAAAGGCTGAGTTCTTCATGGGTGATGTCCATTCAGTCACACAGGCATGTTATTCAAATGTGGGTTTTAAGAAGACGCACACAGAGTCGAACCTAAGCATCTTATGCCTTCACCAGCACGCTTTGCTGCATATAGGTTGATTCAGAGTTTGGTAGTTTAGGGGCACAGCGCGATAGTGTAGCAGTTAAAGTGCTCCCCTTGAACGCGCCAGGATCCCATATGCACACTGGTTCTAATCCTGGAAGCCTCGCTTCCCATCCAGCTCCCTGCTTGTGGCCTGGAAAAGCAGTTGAGGACGGCCCAAAGCCTTGGGACCCTGCACCTGAGTGGGAGACCTGGAAGAAGCTCCTGGCTTTGGATTGGCTCAGCTCTGGCCATTGTGGCCACTTGGAGAGTGAGTCATCAGAGGGAAGATCTTCCTCTCTGTTTCTCCTCCTTTCTGTATATCCACCTTTCCAATAAAAATAAATAAATCTTAAAAAACAAAGAATTTGGTAGTTTAGCCATGGAGACTTTCCCTTCAGTTGACTTGATAGACGAAAAAGTCAAGATAGCCAAAGACAATAGAGTGACAGTGAATTTCTCCACTTGAATAGCAGAGCTTGCTGAGAGAAGCGTTGGGTAATGACGTCAGATACACACAATCGTTGCATTATGATCAACCTTATCTTCTGTGCTTATTTTGACTTTCTGCATAAAGTTATTGTATACCATTGAATGGTTTTAACTGAAACACAGGTCACAGGTTTTCACTGTCAGGGCTTCATCACATCATGAAGAGTTTAGAGTGTAGAGAAGAAGGCTTCAGGTCTGCACTAACACTATGGAAAAGATGGACAGAATGTGAATGATAGAGTAATCATTCTTAAATAGAAAAGGATATAAGAGCTCAAATGGAACAGAAGGAGCTCAGATAGGAAGAGCAGAGGCAATTTGCTGAAACAACAATTTTGAGTGACAAAGGCAGCAAACACTAGTATATCAAAGCAGAAGATTGTGCGTGTTCCTACGTGTCTCCACAACTCCTTTACCTTTGTGGTAGTTATTAAACAATTTGATTCTCAATGCTTGAGTTTCCTTATTTATAAACTTCTATAATGATTTTATAATCTTATAGAGTTTAGGGGGAATCAAACAAGTTAAAATATGTTACCTAGTGATTGTTACAAAAAATTAGAAAAAAAAAAAAAGACAATGAATGATATACTGCTTGAGAAACAAGAAAGGTAGGGAACTTGTCAGAAAACCAAGGAGAAAATTCTAGTGAATAAATACAGTGTGATGTTGTTTCTTTGCCTTTCATTTCAAAGGTACCTAAAGTAGAAATTTTAAAACTTGGTATATATATTTCAACTTCCCGTGCATTTCAGATTTTTTTTAAAGATTTATTTTTATTGCAAAGTTAGATATATATACATATAGAGAGAGGAACAAAGGTGTGTATCTTCTGTCCCTGATTCACTCCCCAAGTGGCTGCAACAGCTAGAGGTGCGCCAATCAGAGGCCAGGAAGAAGGAGCGCCTGCAAGTCTCCCATTCAAGTGTAGGGTTCCAAGGTTTTGGGCTGTCCTCGGCTGCTTTCCCGGGCCACAAGCATGGATCTGGATGGGAATTGGAGTTGCAGGGATTAAAACTGGCGCCCATATGTGTTCCCAGGAGCATTCAAGGTGAGGTTTTTCTAGCCGCTAGGCCATGGTACTGGGCCCTCATTTCAGATTCTTAACTCATGTCTCAATGCTTGTCTCTGTCATTACCTTTCTTTTTACCATAACTCAAAAATGTAGAATTACTTTGATTAATCTCTTTTCTTCCTTCCTTTTCTCTAAACAGTTACTAAGATTTATTGCTTCTGAAAATAAACAAAACACCCTCATCCATTTATTTTCATTCACATTTTCAAGTCGCAGTCCAAGTTGTCTTCATAACATACTTGGTTAGTGGTGTAGCTTCCAAACAGGATTGCATCTCTAGCTATCACACAGTCTCAAAAAGGCATTTTGCACGAACATTCTTGAACTAAGATACCCTCTCTAAACTTTGCAGTTCAAATTTGTCCTCCTATGGCATGTCCATCCTTGTGCTATTGTTCTGTTTAGCCTACTGTGGCTCCTTTCCTTCCCTCTGGCTCCTCCCATTCTGATTGTTGGGTTCTTTATTTATAATCATGTTGTGCCAGGACACAACCAGTGCCCATATGGGATCCCAGTGCTTGAAGGTGGAGGATTAACCAGTTGAGCCATGTCACTGGCCCCAGGATGAACCACTTTTTAAGAAGTAACCGGGATACCTTAGTGTCTTAGAGATTAGAACATTAACCTAAATTTCTTGAACTTTTTCATACCCAGGCTGTATTTGATGCTTGTATGTAAGGAAACAATCCACTCTATGAATTGTTGAACAAACTAAGGAAGGCAAATTTTCTAACATTCAAAACATTACAGTGAAAATGAGAATTGAATACACACACACACACACAATTATCCAAATTTAAAGAGCAGGGCAGTATCCAATCGGCTGTTACACTAACTAGAATGAAGGGACTAAAGTCTACATGCAGAACTAAGACCGTCAAAAATAAGGTTTTCCATTCACTTATTCATACATTAATTCACTCAATGGCAATTTCTTTGTGATCTGTTTTGTGCTAGGTAGGAGTGAAAAGAATAAGTAAACTTAATTTGTAGCAACATGGCAGAAAGCAAGTGCACAAAGGGAAAGTAACTCAGGTTGTGCCTGGAACAGGAGAGATGAATATCATTCATAGAGCAATACCTTTTGCTGGGAAAATCAGAATTGATGGATCAGAAGATGAGGATTACAAGACTGAGAAACATATCTCAGGTATTCTGTCTTTATGCTATGGAAGATAATTCATGAAGCATTAATCAGATTGAGTTTTATGATCAGGCTGTATTTACAAGTAAATAAAAAAACTCTAGTTACTCTGTGAAGACTTATTTGAGAAATGATGAGTGGAGAAATCAGTTTTAAGAGATCTGGTGAGAGGCAATTTTCTTTCCGACAACTATAAGGATAGAATGGACAGAAACATATTCAGAAATTGAATCTTGCACATGCAATGCAGAAAATCATCTTTTTAATACATGTGATATTTTTCTGTCACTGTGTGAATAAGAAAAATCTTTCAACTCTACTACATTGTGATGAAGATGCCCTTGGCCATGTGCCTCATAAAATATTCTGAAACAATATCTTCCTTCAGGACTAGCTGACACCATTGGCCACTAGGGGATCCTTCAGAAATCCTCATTGTTATTATTGACCCTGTATGTTATCAAGAAAATAGTTGTAGAAAAAGGAAGACTCTTTTGCAATGGCTTTAGCAGAGATTAATTGAGGAGAAATGTGAAACAGTACAGGGATAAGGAGAGTTTGTGTAGCCACCCCATTGTGACCTTGATGACATATCAAATATTGAGGCCCTAATTTAGTGGAAATAGGAAACAGTGGGTAAAGACCTTGACCACATAAAGAACGGTATAAAAGGGAAAAGAAACTCTGGGGATATTCAAGGGGGAAATCTTTGATATGGAACAACTGAAAGGGTTAACAGATTTTTAAGGTTGTTGGGTTATGTACGAAGTATTTACTTCAATTTCTCCTTAATGCAACAATGCTTCATTTAGTGTACTGTTCCGTATTTCTTAAAATTACATTCTTGATTTTTTAAAAATTCTGGCCTTACGTATTCTGTGGTTTAGTCAATACCTTGGCATAAGTTTGCTCTTACTTACAACTACCTCTCTTTCCTAGCTGTGAGCAGACTTTTCAACTTTTATGGGCTTTGGAAATGTCCCTCTAGACTATTTTTTTATGTTTAATTATTTTGATTTGCTACTGTGCTGTATGGTTTTGGTATTCTTCCTTATTTAGAGTAATACTCGCTATAATTTGCTAATTCTGTAGCTCTTTAATTGATACAGACTTCCGAATCAGAGATAAGCATTTCTTACTGTTTTAAATATTTATCTTCTATTTTTGCGAATAATTTTTGAGCAGTCTTCTTGGCATTGGTGAATATATACATTGTAAAATATTGTTTTTACAAATTTAAAATCTAATAAACCTCTAGGTGTTCTAGTTTACTAGTAAATCTCCTTTCAGTGCTTCTTTAATTTGCCTAAATTATCACATTAATAGAAGGATACCATCTCAGTTGTCTATTTATCTTCAGCCCGTGAGCTGTGTTTATAGCAAAACAAGCATTCACTGTAAAATTCAACTTGATCCACATCTATTATTGCTTTTGCCCTATCTATGCTGAATAACTACTGGACACATTTATTTTCATTTCCTTTTTCTCTTCTTGATGCAAAACCTCACCCTAAGTACCTTATGGATTCAACTGTCACCTCTAAACCTCATGTCAACTCTGAGCCTTTGAAGCAATCCCATTGACTGAAATGGGATCTTATTTTGTAGTAACTTGATATAGTACATTGATGAGATTTAAAAAGTATGGATAGTGTGTACAGTTTACCTTTTTATTCCAAGTACTATCTCTAAAAAGCACCCCTAAATAATTGAGAGCCCTGTTGTAGAACCTCCAAATTGGGTCCATTCTTCGAACATGCAGCAATCACTGTCATCAGGGTGCTGGAGGAAAGAAGGCATTTAATGGAAAGCACAGATCACAGAGGCAGACAGCTGTGGCTTCATTCCCAGGCTCCCTGAGGAGTTAGGAGTAAGGTTCTTACAGGCTGAAACTGGGGTTGAAGTGTGCTTGATCAGCCTGTGTCCAAGTTCCTGGCTTGCCATTGGAGCATGTGCTGTTTTGGTCAGTACCCTGGGGTTTACATGAATGTAGCAGTCACATTCTTCACAGAGCTGAAACTTCTTTACCTAAATCACTCCTAAATCACTCCTGTTGGAGTAGCAAATGACTTCTTGAGTTTGGTCAAAAGAAGTGTGTAAGGTCAGCTGGATCACACCCCTAAGTCAATGTGTTCCTTTTTATAAAAGGCAAGCAAAGAAAACCTACCAGAGGCTAGGTTCCACTTTTGTATTATGGAGGTTTGGTTTCAGTATTACCTAACTTGCATTATTCCAGCATAATGAATTATTAGTTCAGTGAGTGACAGAATTATTGGACCTATAAACCTTATAAAAATAAAACAATTAGAACTATTTATTGGTCTTGGAATTTGTTGATTAATGTCATTTTAAAAAGCAGTTCATTTGAAAAATACTGTCCATTTGGCTGTGTTTCTACTGTTAATGTTAATATCTGTTCCCAACATTTTAGTCATAAATACAAAAAGGAAACAGTACTGTTTTGAAATATTTATTAATCTTTCATCTGTGTAGTGACTTCATCTCTAGCAACACTACAAATTTTATTGCCCTGTGTTGAATTTTAAAAAGGCCATGTATTAATATTCCTTGTAATCTTGTGAATTAGAACGTTCAGATCTTGATTTCAATGCAGGGAAGATGCACATACCACACAGCAGAGCTTTTGGTCATCATCAATCACAGATCAGATAAAAGCATAAATATTTAAGCTGTTATTTGTAAGAATTTGGCTTTCTTTGAGAAAAATCACTTTGATGGTATATGGTAAAATATTGATATGTGTGGTATGTTGGAATTAGGCAGTTACATAAATCCTTATGCCTTTGAACCTCTATAACACTTTTTTTTAAAGATCTTTTCATTTATTGGAAAACCAGAGTTAACAGAGGCAGGGAGATAGAGCAGAAAGGGAGAGAGAGAGAGAGGGATAGGGAGAGAGAGAGGGAGAGAGAGAGAGAGAACGGGAGAGGGAGATCTTCCGTCTGCTGGTTCACTCCCAAATGGCTACGATGTCCAGGGGCTGGGTCAGGCCAAAGTCAGAAGACTTCATACAGCTCTCCCACAGGGAAGGCCAGGACCCAAGCACTTGAGATATCATTTGCTGCTTCCTCAAGCTCATTTGCAGGGAATTGGATTGAGAGTGAAGTAGCTGGGACAAGAACAGGTACCTATATGGAATGCCAGTATCACAGGCAATAGTTACTTGCAACAGCACAAAGCTGGTCTGATTATGACATTTTATGGCCTTTTAGTCACTGAATAAATTATTTTAATTGAGTGAGAGGAACTTATACAACATAGTATATGGTAGGTGCTCTCAATATTTGTGACGGAACATTAGAAGTCTATACAAAATACAAACAAGTATATTTTGGTGTAAATTTTGGAATCCAGGTTATGAGAGGTATCTCAAAAAGCTTGTGAACATTCATATTATGAAAATCTGATGCATGGATTTCCAAACATTTTCAACAGGAATTTTAACTTTCAATTTTTAATCCATTTTTCCCTAAGATTTTTTGACATACCCAAATATTGTCTTTTGACCATTGATCTCATCATGCTACTGTTAGGACAGTGGTCTCTTGCTGTTTTTTTGTTTGTTTGTTTGTTTTTGTTTTGTTTTGCCTTTCCCTTACAGGTTTCCTCTTCTCTTCCCTCTGTGCCTTTCTTCTCCTCCTTCTATGGAGTTCTTCAGAAAAAAAAGAGCCTAGTGCAATTCTTATGTAATTGATGCCTTAAACTTTCTTCTGTACATATCCTGCATTAACTGGAAAGTAAAATCATTAAAGAAGTTGATTAGACTGCCTTCTGATAACACAGAATATCTTTAAATTCCTTTTCTAATGTATCACATCTGCATTCTCCTTTTGCATTGTTCCTTAGCTTTTTATGTTTGACTTTTTAATTACAGAAACAACTCTTCCTTGGTTCCTCTGTACTGTTTAAACCTGTATCTGGCCCAGGTTCACTATAATACAATTAAATCTGGACCCCTAGATTCTTATTTTCATGAGAGAGAAGGGTAATTATCATTCACTTTTGAATTCAGTTCATGCAATAGAGGGAGGGACTGTAATAATAAGCATTCTAATAATTAATAAAATTATCTTAGAGCTAAATTGGTTCTGACATTAATTGCTTTGCTGGAGGACTGCCTCCTCAGACGGTGCCAAAATGTGCAGGGGTTGCTATCATTGTGTTATTTGTTAGTGAGGCCTCTTCCTGAAAAATGTGCCCTCCAAAATTAATCATATATTCAGAAAACAAGCAGCATGTCTAAGGAGTTATATAATAAGCAGCTGGAAGCATATAAATATTAGATGTTGAAAGGTAGAAACTAAAAAAATCTAACGAGGAAGCAAATGGGTCATATCATATTTGATTACTTAATCATTTTTTTAAAAGACACTGGGATATTGATGCAGTGGCGGTAGTCTATCAACATGAAGAGATAGAAGAAGCATATATTAAGACACATCTAACACAAAAATAAGGACCAGTTTTATATTAGAAGTTTTATCATAAATTTTTTATAGTGTCTATATTAGTGTTTTTTTACCCTGGGTGAATTATAAATGGATTTTTTAATTATCATACCTATGCATTTTCATAGTCACTACACATATACAAATAAAAAGAAAGCATGCTTTTGCAAAGAAAAGCTCAATTGTCTGTCTGCCAGATACCTTAATTGTATGTTACTGAATTTTGAAAATATTTTATCATTGTTGAAATATGTTTAGTAAAACATATTATGAAGTTAAACTATATTTTCATGGTCTGTATACAACAGTAGTTGTACATTTCAGTGAAACATGTGGAGCTCTTTTTTCATGTTCTCTAAATCATTTAAATCTCTTACGAGGAATGTTTTAGCACTAAAAATTGAAGAAAGGTGATTTCTTCACAGTTCCTTTTCCTGTCATACAGTAAATTTTCTTAAATAATTTCTTTCCATATAAAGTATTCAAAGAGTTATCATGACATTTAACTGTACTCTGCAATGCTAAGAAACAAATTAGATTATCCAATCATATAGGAATAAATTCAATGATAACATGTACTTTCTAAAGGTTTACTGTATAAGTAATTTAAAAAATATTAAATTTTTGCTTCTCCTAACCATCTTTTGGGTTTTATTCTTTAGCTAAAAGAAACACAGAAATGCTAAATACCATTCTACGGCCAAGTTGCCTTATCATGGGCACAATGAAAATATGTTGCAACTTAAGTTTGATATACACACATTTTTCTCCACCCATTTTACTTTTTGTTAAGAATGTTTAAGTATATGACTTAACTTTCTTTAAAGATTTTTCTGATTGCAAAGAACATTAGATTCCTACCACTCTACATGTAAAAAAAAAAATCAGCTCCAGATGAGTCAAAGACCCAAGTGCAACATATAAAACTATTAAATTGCCAGAAGAAAACAGGGTAATCATTTCAAGATATTGGTGCATGCAGTATTTTTTGGATTGTTTTGCTTTTGGAAAATATCCTAAAAGCAAAGGCAAAAGTTTAAAAAGAACAACAGTAGACAAATGAGATATAAAATTCAGAGGCTCATATACAATGAAAGAAACAAATCAACAGTAAATCTGAATGACAGAAATTGCTTGCAGTCCTACATATTTGAAATAGAATAAATATTCAGAATATGCCAAAAAATCAAAGCAGTTCAACTAAAACAACAAATAAGCTTATCCATTTAGGAATGTGCAAAGGAACTTGAATAGACAGTTCTAAAAAGAAGAAATACAAATGTTTTGCAAATATGTTACAAAACCATTCAGTGGCACTATCAGAGAAATGCAAATCAATACTGTATTGAGGGTCCGAACAATGGCTCAGCTGGCTAGTCCTCTCCTTCCATGTACCACAACCCATAAGAGCACTGGTCCATGTCCTGGATACTCCACTACCCATCCAGCTCCCTGCTTGTGGGCCTGAGAAGGCAACCAAGAAGGGTCCTTGAGACACTGCACACAAGTGAGAGACCTGGAAGAAGCTTCTGGATCCTGATTTCAGATCAGCTCATTTCCAGCCATTGTAGCCATTTGGGGAGTGAATCAGCGGTTAGAAGAACTTTACTCTCTCCTCCTTTCCATAAGTCTATCCTTGCAATGTACATAAATAAAACTATATTGTGATATTACCTGATTCCTGTTAGATTGCTTAGTCTCAAAAAAAAAAAAAAGTAGGAAAAACTACTGAGGGCATAGAAAAAACTTCTATACATGAGGATGAGGATACGATTATAGATACTTGGAAAACAGTATCGAGTTTCCTCTAGAATATAGATGCAGACCCTCCCATATGGTGTGCTAGTCCTCTACTGGGCATACATTCAAAAGAGATGAATTCGTTGCATTGGAAAAAAAAAATCTGCTTCAGTATGTTTATCGCAATGCTTTTCACACAGCCAAGATAGAGAATTAACCAATCTGTGTTATCAGATTAATGGATGAAAAAAAAAGATGGTTTCTATGAGTAGTGGACTCATAGAAAAAGATGTTTCGTATGAGTCTCAATCACAAAAGTGAAATTTTGTCATCTGCAACAAAATGGATGGAAATGGAAGGGATAATATAAGTGAAATAAGCCAGACACAGACAAGTACTGCATGTTCTTCACATGTGGAAGCTTAAAATAAAAAAACTAATGTGAGACTAGGAGGAGTAAAGGCTATAGAAGGAGTTTTGATATAGGTATGAAATCAAAGTCATTGGTTCCTACTGTCACACATTGCACAGTTGACTGGCAGTAATTTACAGTAACTTGCCATGTAAGGCTTCAATAATGAACTAAAGTCAAAGGGAAATGCTGATTAATATGTGTGCATTGTATACGTGTGTTGTAATGTCACTGTACGCTTGGGGCTTAGGACCTGGGAGAGGCAGATCCATATTTTGACAGATTAGGTAACTACTCAGAGTCATTGTGAATTTATATATCCTTTACTTACGGTGGTGGTGAGAAATGCACAAGGAACAGCCACTTATCCCCAGTGTCAGCGAGGCCACAGGCAACACCTGCCTTGAGTCCCTGGTGGTTATGAGACACACACATGTGGACACCTATACACATTCACCCTTATTCAAATACAACAATAGCCACATTTATTAGTAACCACATACAGTGAAACATCCACACATTCAAAAACAGGTTAGCCACGCGAACCTGAGGTTTATATAGGTTTAGAGACAGAAGTAAGCTGTTACATAACAGACAGATGGGCAGCTAGCCGAACACTTGGACCTGTCACCACATAAACCTATCAGTTATCATGGCATCAGTTACCATAGAGATAGAGATATGGGAGCATAGAGATAAGAGGGGCAAATGTTGACTTTCTCAAGTGCATTTCCTCAATACTCACCCTGTAGCCTATAAATACATGGTGATTGCTAATTAAATATATTATCTGTCATGTGTAAGTTAATTTGTATATAGTGTGAAAAATTTTGAACGGAGCATATTATTTGTATATAGTTATTTACAAATGTTGTATTCACCAAATCATATCACTAATATAATAATATTTCTTGTTACCTCGCTTAATCCAATTTTGTGTGATACAAGGATATCTTACTTCAGGAAAAATAGTATTGTGTAGTGTCTATATATAATGAATATAGAAAAATGATAAAACTTATTTAAATCAGTGTGCTCACTGAACTTTGCCTTACACTTGCATTATTTGTAATATATTAAAATACAAACTAAAAAGTTCAAAACATTTTTTAAAAATTTACCATCTGTGAAACCAGAAGATTCTCATGCAGTTGTAGTATCATGAACAAGTAACATGAGAATTTAATTCCGCTAAATGTGTAGACATCTGATGATAGAATAGTTACTGCTAGAATCAATTCATGTTTATTATATTAACTTTTGTTATTGATAATGTTATTATATACTAAAGCTTTTGTGCATTAGAATTTTCCCTAACATGATTTTTTGGGATCATAACTCAGTTATCTACCTCTCCAGTTGTGTACAATATTGGAGCATGCAAATAATAGATAGTAAGGATACAAAATAGACCTAGCAACTCCTAAGCTGCTTGGGATGCCTGCATTCCACAGTGATGTGTCTGGGTTTGAGCCTTAGATTCACTCTTGATTCTAGCTTCCTGTAACGCATACACCAGAATACAGCAGATGATTACTGTTTGTTTCCTTTCAATCATGTCGGAAACCTAGATGAGTTTTGGGTTTCAACTTGACCCCAACACTGGCTATCCATTCTCTCAATCATTCATTCATTCATTTTCTATCTGCCCCCTCCCCCATGAAATAAGTAAACAGGCAAGTAAATAGCAGCAAATACAAATTTGCCTAATTTAATTATGATAGTTTATCACAACTTAAGCTGTGTGTCCCATGGTACCTAGAAAAGATAAAGAATTTTTTTTTTTCAACTTAGTGAGCATTCTGTAGTTAGAAAAAGAGACTGCAAAAAGAAGCATGGAATTATTAATTATGATATCTGGAGAAGTTCTAAACCATATTTTTAGCCACTCAAACTGTGGCATTGACTTCCTATTTCTACTTTGTTACTCTACTAATCATGCAGGTTCAAATTTCTTTTGGTGAATATAACCAGAAAAAAATTATGTTGGGGAAAAATTGTAATATATTTGAACTCCTTGTTTTACAGTATTTTCTTTGAACAAGTTAATTTTATTGTTCTTGACTATGGTATGCACTTACTGTTATGAAAACAATTGAGATGAATCTAGAGAAAAAATGGGAGACTAATTATGAAGAACAAAAAATTTTGAAAGAATCTTACCATCTGATGAGTCAAGATAGTTAAATTGGCAGGATCTGGGTAAATTTATGACACTATGTTTAGGTTCTGTACAAATCTCTAGACAAAGAAAAGTATGATTAAATGACTATATCCTTGAACTCTAGAAGTACTTTACTCTTGGTTTTTATTCACAGCATTTATACATGATAAGTATTCAGAAATACATCTTGATGCAAATTGAAATTTATTATAACCACAATTTTACAGTCTGGTACAGAAGTATAATAAATAGTCTTAAGTGATGCAGTTGTAACATATACAAGCACATACATGTATAGAAATGCACCATTATATCTCTGCTTGCTGCAAAGTTTAAATGAGATTAGAAAACTGTGAAATTTGTTTTAGTGGATTACATTTAAAATGACCTTATATTTTCAAAGTGGAAATAAAACCAGCTAATGATTAATTATACTATGCTCTGTTTCTCTAATTATAATATATTGACAATGGAGCAATAATTTTGTTAGGGTTTTTAACTGGTATCATAATAGATATAAACTCCAAAAATTGTGCCCAGAGATGCAATATCTATGATACTAAAATAATTATTCAAATATAATAAGAATGATTGTCATTTTCTATAGCATATTTTCTAAATTTTCACAATCCATTTCCATTTTCATGATTCTTTTTATTTTGCTTATTTCAAAATGAGTTCATGTAAAGGATAGGCAGTTTGTTACAATAAGAAGCACTTTGATGATAATAAATCGCTATATAAAGCAATGACACTATCAGTTTTTTTCCTTTGGTCTCTTTCAAAGGTTATATGTGTATGTAAGGTGAATAGGAACCTGCAAATAAACCCATTTTGATGAATTGCCAATGAATCTATATAGTTCTTACAAAATTTTGAAGTTTTCTTATAATGATCCAAAATATAAAAATATCATCTTTGTGTTTTTATTTAAGCTAAAATGTAGTAAGAAGAGGAAAATTTGGGCTAAATGATTATTGCAATTTTATAACAGTTTTATAACAGAGGATTTTACTTCCCAACATGGTGCCAATCTCCCTGCCTGCCTGTCTCTCTGTTATAAGCCTGTTATTGTTCACTTAGCCTCAATGATTTATGTGAAAGCGACCAATGACTGAATTAGGTGACCCTTTTGGATTCCTTGGAGACACATGATTATTTTATTCTATACTGACCTTGAGTTTCATTCCACAATTGGCCATTTGGAGCACATGGATGGTTTTCTGTAGATCAAGGAGTGGCTTCTGGTTGGAGTTCACATTTTACAGCATAGATGACATGCCTGCTGCTCTGTAAACATGCAGATAATTAATCAAGTATAATTACCCAGACACCTCTGTCTACTTAGCATTAATTTGGACACTTAGTTTCAAAATGTTCATGCTATAAATAACTAAATTCTACCTATTTGCATTAATACAAGGGCATTATCAACATCTGTTAAATTTATTTGAACATTTTTTATGATGTCCTAGCTGGTGACCTATTTTATCTGAAAACTACCGTCAAGTGAGTTGTGAAACATCCAATTTATTGTAACATATTTTGTGATCTCCTATGTGACTATACTCAGTCAAACCAAAGGCTATCCTAGCAAACCACATGGAGCTTCTTTAAAATCAACCTCTAGATTATTTTGGCTGCTTTCTCTAAAGTTCTCCCTGTGTTTGCTGTTCTTTAAAAAATAAATAAACAGCATTTATGAAATCCTAATTTGTGACTGTGAGATTGCAAATAAATTATGGCCAGAAGATGTTGCTAACAGCCTGCCCCAACAAAGTTTCATTGCAATGAATCAATATTTACTCTCTGATTTATTGTGAAAATTCAACATGCAAGTATTCAGTTTTAGAAAATTTATCATTAGCCTCCTTGATTAAGTGTACAAGGAGCTAGCAACTTTGAAACTCAAAATTTATCTTTCACCATCAATAAGAGGATTTTTAAATGAAATAATTATAAAAAAAAAAACCCATGATACATTCTTTGTATTTTTTTCTGGAGTCCTGTAATCAATACATTACATAGGAGTTACAGTTGGAATGGGTAGGAAATCAATAAGGAAACTTCTATCAATGCCTTAGTTTGAGTTGAATAGTTACACCCAGTATCCTGGTTACCTGTTAAAGAAAAAGTAAATATCAGTCCAATTTGATAGTGACAGGTGTCAATAATTCTTGCTGTGGAAATACTTTGTGGATATTCATACAAAAATCCTTCATTATTTTTGGACGAATAGTTATCTTCAATGTATGTTTTAGCTGGATCTCTTGATCTTGTTTCTCGTGTTTATGATCCTTAATAGCTTATCAAAGCTAAAACTTCTGACCGTGCTATTCAGAAGTCTTCCTGACCATTCCCCCATTCTGTTCCTTACACATTCATTCAGTCAAGTGTTAGCATTGCTTCCTCTTCTTAAGTTGTCCTTAATAGGGAATTTGTAGTTTAATTTGTATTCCAGATCCTTCCCCCGTACAGAAGAAAATTCAAATATAAATATGTACGTGTGTGTGTATAAATGATTATCAAGTGAGAACAGGATTATTTAACAGGGAATAAGATAAGCATACATTTAAATGTGACAGTTGGACACCCCAAACCCCACAGAGTACCCATCATGAGTTGTCCAAAGTGTTCATGAGAGAGAGAGCATTGCCTCCGTGTGTGGTTTGTGGAGAGCTGACTTCCCCCACCTCTTCTCAGTGTTTTTTATGAGCTAGGGAGAGATGTCTCAACATGGATGATATCATCTAGGAATTTTATGGCAGCTCTAACAAGCAATTTAATTCACTTGGGGGTGATCATGGCATCTCCTCTTGTTCCTAGAGGGGACAGAGCAGCATCTTTGGAAGGTGGGCATCTTGGCTAATACATAAAGAGAAAATATTAAATTGCAGGGTTTGCAATGATTGCAGTTCACTTAGTCCTAACTAGTGCCTGCCTACTCACTCGACACCAATCACTTCCCATCTCTGACACAAAAGAGAAAAAAAAATTCTTTCTGTATCGCAACACTTTCTTTCCTTTTATTTTCTGCTCAGATATTTGATTTAATCATATTCCTAAATCAGCAAGCACTAAGTCTTTGAAAAACACTCTTTTTAAACAAATGTTCTTTTTTCCTACATATTTTTATTTGAAAACTTTACCAGTGGCTATGCCCCCTTTAGAGTAGCATTCCAGTCAGATCAAGCTTTGCTCTGTACTTGTTGCCTCCTCCTTCAGAGCCTTAATTGCATGAATGTCCTTTCAGGCCATAATTGTTCCCTTTGATATCTGTGCAACTCATTTACTCTTGTGAGGATTTTATGGCTCTTAATTCTGAAGACACCTCTTTGTATTGTTTCAGATCCTATTTGCACAGTGGAATTTAGAGCACATAATCCAATATTAATTACCTGTTCCAAATACAGATAATTTATTAACTAAATTCTAACTAGAGATCCAACCAAAGTAATCTACATTTCCATTTAAAATAACAAATATTGCTCTTTCCACTAATGTCTAAAGCTCAGCATGGATAACTTCATTTTCCTATAATTAAATCTTGATAACAACCATGATTGCATTAGAAATCTAATGAGTTAGGAATCACAGCAGACTCCAACTAAAGACAAATTGGCTGGTTAAAGTTTGGGAAAACACCTCTTGTGCGAATATACCAGGTTATGATGCTACTTTCTGAAACTCGGGTGCAAACTTGGCATATCCTACAAAGACTGCCTTCTGGCCTTTGTCCCTTTCACTGAGGTACAATCTTGGCTCAGTCGTGTAACTCACAGACTGCCTTTGCCATCAAGACCTATGAATTTTTAGAATTTGGAAAAGGAATGTATGATATGCCTGCATTTACAGGTAGTTAGTATTGCTTAAAGGAAAGATTTGTACCGTCATGTTGAGGGCCAGCAAGCTAATCCACCTGTTGTGAACAGGGGCACCAAGGAGTATGGTGCCTCAGTATTCTGGAAAATCTCATTGTACTCGTCATGTAAGATTAAAAAGACACATTTGTAAGTAATAGGAGTAAAAAATACCAACTGCAAATATTGAACCAGAACATTCTTGTCCACACTGAATAGAATCTGCTTTTTCAAAACTGTGAAGAAGTGCAGACCTAAATGCTGCTGGGTCACCTGTGAGAAAGATGAAGGAAGAGGATCATACATGACATATTTGTTTCTAAGCTCACACATCTTAAATAGACCCTCACCCAGTGAGAAGACAGAGATAGAACAAAGATAAGGTAGTAATTTTAAGGATTCATTTGTTTTACTGTAAAGGAAAAATCTACAGAGAAGAATCTACAGAGAGAGAAAGATCTTCCATCCACTGGTTCCCAGGCACAAGCAAGGAGGTAAAGCAGCTGGGACAGGAACTGGCAGGGGTGGTGGGGGAAGAGGGAACAGGGGATATTAATCAATTGAACCATTGTACCAGGCCTTCCAGTTTTTAAACATCCTTGGCTATTTCTCACCAAGATCCTTATTTAATAAAGGGTTTAGGTGGATTATCACTTAAGGTAGTGACATCAAGCACATCTTTCGCGTTGACACGTTCAGTAAAGAAAAACTTATTAAAACAGAACAGACATAAGGTTCATGGCATATTGTCTGTGGCTTCTTAAACTACAAAGATAGAGTATACAAATTTTGATAGAGATTTCATGACCCACAGAACTTAAGTACTATGGTCTAAGAAGAGTAAATATTCCCCAACTTCTTTCCTAGGAAACATATTTTAATCTTATTAGTTTGTGGGGACTAACACAGTATATTTTGATGTGTGTGTTGATAGAAAAGTTTAGAGATCCTATACAGTTTTTATTATAAAATTTCTCATGTCCAATATATGAAAACACTTTATGGAGGAATCAAAAAAATTTTCATTGGAGAAGTTATATATGAGAAGAAAATTAGGAATCTTCAGTTAGACAGTAATTTTTGTTTGGAAAATTTGCTTTTTAATAAGATGTAACTCCCACTAGTGTAAATTGCAATAAAAATAACTTCCATTAGATATTTCTGCTGAAATATAATTTCATGTGTGCTAACATTTATGACGGTGATAGCAATATCAAAAATGAAAATGTAAGTTACACATATTGATAATGTGTCACTTATATTATGTGGCAAATACTCTGCTGTATGAATCTACTCACTTCTCAGGTAATATGAAATATATCGACTAAACTGCCGAGTTTCTTCTTAATATTTATTTTATTTGAAAGAGTAACAAAACAACATGAAGATCTGGAAATGAAAAGATCTTTCATGTGTTGGTACACTCCCTCTGTGGCCACAATGAGCAGAGCTGGACCAGGCTGAAGCCAGGAGTCTGTACTACATGAATCTGGTACTACATCTGTTGTCCCCCCATTGATAGCAGAGGTCCACATCCTGCAGCTGTCATTTGCTGCCTTCCCAGTCACATTAGGAGGAGTTGGAAATGGGACAGTAGGACTCAGACCATAACTCCCAGCACAGGATATGTCTGTCACAAGAGTATGCTTGACACGCTACACCACAATACTGTACCCTGTTGAGGAATGAAAGCTACATAATTCATCCAAAGCAAGAAAAAAGTAATGCTCTTAACAATTTAATCCCTGATTAATGAATAGAAATACATGCAGATTATTTTGAAGAGTATTAAATAGTGATGCTGATTAAGAATAAGCTGACATATTGAAAGTGTCCCACTTTGCTGTAGTTTTACTTCATGAGACTTCAGTTAGTTGCAGTGATTCAAGGTCCAGAAATATTAAATGGGAAATTTCAGAAAAAAGCAATTCATAAATTTCATAGGGCTTTTATTACTGTGTATGCTGTAACTGGTTTTATTATCTTTGTCATAGTGTGTTTGTATAGAAAAAGTGCATGCATAGAATGTGAAAGTATGAGCAGGCTAGACACACTCTTGGGGCACTATTGCACTGGACACTTGAGTTTCCTTTATCTACTTCTTTTTGGCTGCCTAAGCCAAGCCACAGACTCTGTAACACTTGTATGCACACAGTTGAGGAATGAACCAGCTAAGTCATTAGACAAAAGAGAAAGGAGAAACGGATTCTATGTGTCTTCTGGGATAGAAGTGCAATTTGCTCTGTTTCATTGCATGGCAGATCGAAAAGTATAACTTTGTTTCTGGTGATCCTTAGTGAGTTAACTTTTAGACATTGTGCTGTTGTAAGAGTTTGTTTATGGTCTAAGAGTGAGTCTGAATCAGCCAAACATTTTAACTCTACTCTCACCTCCCCTGCACCCTCCGCCATTTATATGAGCATCTGTATTAACATTTTTTCTTAGTTTTTGGTATTTGTTTATTTGAAAGGCAGAGTTACAGAGAGAAAGAGAAAATCCAGTGCAGCCTTAATAGCTGGGTCTGGGACAGATTGAAGACTGTATATTTGAATCATCGCAATCATGTGGGTGACAGGGACTGTAGTATTTGGGCCACCTTTCACTGAATTCCCATGTACACTAGCAGAGTTGGATCAGAACAGGAGAAACTGGAACTCGAACTGACATTTACATGGGTTTCTAGTGTTACAGGCTGTGGTTTCACATGCTGAAACAGAATGGGCCTACCCATAAATGATTTTTAAGATATAATTTTAATTAGATGTTTTGGCATTTAAAACCAAAAGTGCCCTGCCTAATGAAAATTGAAATAAGCTTCACTTGAGTCCTGTTAGTCTTAACAGAGATTAAGCCCTTGAACTTATGCACAAAGTAGAGGTCTCATAATGGCAAAAACTCTTGAATTGATGCACTTGAAATATAATGGAACACTTGGCATGACTAGGTCTGGGTTCCTATTTTGGATTTGTATTTAACGTGGTGAGATTCTTGCAAACGTTAAATCAGGTCTCTCAGCTGCTTTTTTTGGAGGTGAGAGACTTAAGCATATTCCCTGAGTCTGTTTTTGGACCTAACATGATCTGAGGATAAGTTGAATGTATACTGATCATGCACTAACCTTTACAAGAGACTTTATGTAAATACCAAGTAAGTCCTTGCACACAATATGTAATAATGTGTAAAACTAACACACTTGAATTTTTTGGTTGTTTGTATTCTCAAGAAAAAATTTTAATGCTTTTGTGGCTTATTATTATAATTAATGCATGTCAAATAGTGTTAAATATATCCAGAGTTAAAATAGACTCAAATAAAAGGAAAATTATTTACTTGAAATGCAATATTTTTCTCAAAATTTAGAACTATGAAACCAGTAAAGAATAAGTTAAAATATTAATTTTATGATATATTTTATTTAAAATTATTTTTATAATGCTTTTGAACTCAAACCAAAAAACTGTTCTCATGTTTGGGTTCAAGCTGAAAAATCTAATGACAATAACCATGTAACTACAATAGAACTTGAAATAATACATGTTTTTTTTCTTTAACCTGATGGCCAGCAAATTAAAATGGATGTTGTATCTGAGAGTTCAGGATTTATGCAACAACAGTAGAATAAGTGCCAGCTGAATTAACAAGTTGATTGTGTAAGCAACAAACCTCATTTTAGCTAAACTGGATTTGACAAATTACATGACATTCTGCCGGGTAAACTTGAGATTTATAATGTTTACTGCTATCAACAATAATGAAACAGCAGAGAACATCAATATCTGACATTTTAATCTGTATATTTCACTTCTCTTCCTGCTAATCAATGCTTAATTCTTGAATATATTTTATGTTTTGTTATCCCTTTGGCTGTAAAGCTTAATTCAGCCTTATCAGCATTAATTGAACTGTAACACTGCATAAAAATTGACTTTTACTTCATTTTATCCTTTTTTTAAGGATGAGAATTACTGTACACAAAAACAATTTTAAGCCCACAAGAAAGTCCACAATTGTTTTCAACTTCAAATAAAACTTGTCAGCGCTTCTTTTAAATCAAAACAGCTGTCTGATAACATGATATATACAGGGTGACTGATTTCCTTAATGACATGTAAAGTTAGAATTTATATTTATCGTCACTCGTGCTATTGACAGTTGTACACGGCAAACATTCACAGGAATTAAGGTATTCAGGCACAGTTGGTTAAGCTGCTACTTGTGATGCCAGCATCAGATATCAGAGTTCTTATTCAAATCATGCCATTCTTTATCCTGTCAAGTTTCCCACTAATGCACCTGAGAAGAAGATACTTGGGCCCAAGTATCTGAGTTCCTGACAATCAAATGGGAGACCTGGATGGAGTTCCTGTCTCTTAGCTGTGGCTTAGCCTAGACTTGGATGCTGTGAAGCAGCAGACACAGATCCATCTATAAACCCCCTTCGCAATTAAATAAAGGGGAAAAAAACTCACTATAAAAATAATTGAGAATAAGCATTGTATGATTGACTAGTGATATTTGATAGAGCTTGAGAATGAAATAACATCATATCCACTTTGCGTAATTACTGTTTGCTAGGAAAGCATGCCCACTATTTCTACAATTTGTACCTGTAGGGCATAGCAGTGGATACAATATTCAAATGCTGCATCTCACACTATTTATAGTTGCTATATTTTAACTGTCATTTCTTAATCATTTTCAGGTCAATTCATTTTGTTTTTGCATAACAAATTCAAAAAACTTCTCTTAGTTTATTATTGGCTCAGAATAAATAAGCTGGTCTCAGACATGGAGAAAGATGGGATCTGTATACAAGGAACCAAAAATTTCTAGTTCAAGAAATGATTTTTTTGCCTAATGGGAAACAACCTGAGTGTATTGTTCAATATAGCTGGCATTTACAGGAAGAAATTGTAAACATTAATATCACTAGTTGGCAATCTAAAGTAAGACCTGAATTACCACATTAAATTCCTCCAAAGGAATTGAAAACAGCCCTGTTAAAGGGTCATGAATTAAGTAGGAAAATTAAATAGGAAAGGAAAGGAATAGAAAAAGTAGGAAAATCAATTCTGATTAAGACAGATAATTCTGGATTGAACATTGAGAAAATTCTAGGAATGCCCAAGTTGTTCAGATACCTTAGGAGGTTGTAAGAGCAGCCTGGACAGCATCTAATAAGAAACTAAGTTTTGTGAGACTAAAAGAAGTATGATGCTATAGTTTTAATTCAAAGCCATTTCTATTAAAAAACATTACCCAAGGATTTGATTTTGCTACATATATCATAATGATTTTTGGCTACTTTAATGGCCTATGAAAAATATTAAACATTATTATTTCATTAAATGATGCATTACATTAAAGTATTTGGGATTTCATTATCTTGATAATTATATTACCTGTAAGTATGCTGCCATCACATCATTTATAAATAGAAGAAATTATATAATCTTCCATTGTTCTAAAGCCATAAAAATCTAACATTTCTATAACATTTCTTTGATATTTTTCCTTATAAATTTATACAGATTATTTTAAAAATTAAGAATTCCATTTGATATCTTTACATAAAAACAGAATAATTGACATTTATACACTCCAACTGAGTTTTCACATCTTAAATTGGAATTGCAGCAGTGCCCACTTCTTGTAATTGTTGAGATTAAATAATTACATGAAAAATTAACTTCAGTTTATGTTTGAAACAGACCCACCTACAATGTTAATATTAGAAATATTATTGATATGTCACCTTGTCATAAAATAAAAGCAATTGACAGATTATTCAGTATTCTAAATATTGGCAGTTATCGCAACAAATTTCTTTTATAGTGTTTAACAGAGAAAAAAGTTTAAATTAAAAAATAGCCTAAAATATTTTCTTGCTGATTTATTTCCATCTTTTCAATTACATTTGCTATACTTTTCTGAGGTGCATTATTTTTGAGTCCTGAAATAGGACTCAAAAATACAGTCTGAACCTCTAGATTCAGATGGAGAAGAATTCCTTTTAAAGTCATTTAAAATGCTAATGAGGAAAATGACTAGAGAAAGCATTTAGAAAAGCCAATGAGCAGAATTTCCCTCATACCTGGAGGACTCCCTTCATGGTCCCTTCCAGTATTTCTTCTCATCCAAAAATAGGATGAAAATTAAAACGTGGCACGACTGATCTTTTAACCAAAATGTAGGTCTAGACTGAAAACCTGCTGTTATTTGTGATACTATTATTTAACAGCTGTTACATACATAATCTGCTGATGCTTCCATGTTGCTTGGTTACCTTGAGCAAATTTGGTTTTTCAGTGTAATAATGGCATGCCATTCTTTGTGCTGTTACTTACATGTGAATAATTTTTAAAAATATTACTTATCAGTATTGTATAAATTCTGTGTTAAGAATCACAGTAATGCAAATCAGCAGTAGACTGCATGAGTGGCTCAGACTGTAGCACCCCCGCTTGCATTTGTTACAAGATTGTTTGCTTAATGCAAAAAAATTAAATATTTTGTCAGTGTAAGCTGCTTAGGTGGATCCATTTGGGATGGATATGTACCAAGGGGGGATACAGCATACAGGAATTTTGAGGATACGTTCTGAATTTTGCAATGAACCAGGAACTGATCTTAACTTTCTGCTCATTAAAGAAAATATATATCATCACATTATCTTCAGTTGATCTATGTAAGGTATACATGAAGCACATGCAAATTCTGTTTAATTTTATAACTTATCTCCCATCAGATATCATGCAACAGATGTCAGCATGCGTCTGCCTCCCGACTATTTACTAAAGTCCAAAACATGAGTCTGAAATGATTATTTCAGATATTCATTCTTATTGTAAAATTTGTAATGTTAAAACTCTAAAAATAAATAATGTAATTTGTGATGGGAAAGAAAAGTAAAATATGAAGTGTGTCCCTGTGTTCAGTATATCCTTTGACAAGGTGCAAACTGCTTGTTGGGAAAAGAATGCGAGTACAGCATGAAGTTGGTAGGAGATGAGAGAAGGAGAAAACTCCCTTTCAGTTGAAAAATAAATGAATTCATTAAAGAGAGATGATAGAGTTTCTGTACAGACATTACAGGTTTTATTAAAATATTATTATTTACCTTGCGAGCCGTTGGGTGAGTTATTCTTCCCTCTCTTGAAGAAAAGACCAAAAGTTACAGTCAAAGGAGAGTTTTCATTTTCGTTGGGTTAGGGAGTAGTACTCCTATATTCATTCCTGGAAAAAGATTCCATTTCTTCTATCATACTGAAACACTCACTCCTTGGTGGTTTTAACGTACATCTCATAGAAATACAGCTTTCTTCAACAATTTCAAAACAAAGAGAAATTGAATAATGTCACTTGCTTAACCTGAGTTGGATACTTAGTGGAACACTAAATTTTGGCATGAGGTACAATTTTATTTTTTTATTTTTTTTTAAGATTTATTTATTTTTATTACGAAGTCAGATATACAGAGAAGAGAGACAGAGAGGAAGATCTTCCATCCAATGATTCACTCCCCAAGTGACTGCAACGGCTGATGCTGTGCCTATCTGAAGCTGGAACCAGGAACCTCTTCCGGGTCTCCCATGTGGGTGCAGAGTCCCAAGGCTTTGGGCCATCCTCGTTTGCTTTCCCAGGCAGGGAGCTGGGTGGGAAGTGGACCTGCAAGGATTAAAACTGGCACCCATATGGGATGCCGGGGCATGTTCAAGAGGAGGACTTTAGCCACAAGACCATGCTGCCGGGCCCGTGAGGTTAAATTTTAAATAGTAAATCTGAAAATCTATTCATTATAGAAGAACATATATGTGTTTTCCCTTATGTTCCATCTATATACCTTGCAGCTAAATGTATTATTTTATCCTGACATTGGCTTGTATCTGTTGACAAGAATGATGAATGCAGATTGTTTTTTAATTTATTTTTATTGGAAAGGCAGATGTACAGAGAGGAGGAGAGAAAGAGAGGAAGATATTCTGTTCAGTGATGGTTCACTCCCCAAGTGGCCGTGACAGCTGGTGCTGTGCTGATCCAAAACCAGGAGTCAGGAACTTCTTTCCAGGTCTCCTATGCAGGTGCAGGATCCCAATGCTCTGGGCCATCCTTTACCTCTTTCCCAGGCCACAAGCAGGGAGCTGGACAGGAAGTGGAGCTGCCAGGATTAGAACCGGTGTCCATATGGGATCCCAGTACATGCAAGGCAAGGACCTTAACCACTATGCTATTACGCCAGGCCCTGAATGTAGATTTTAACTAACATAATTGACCCTTCTGAGATAAGACCAGTGGAGATGCATAAAAATTCAAAATGGCACATTTATTCAATTATTAGAAGTGTTTTCCTGAATAAAATCATATCTTTTGCATGGGTTAACCACATCTCCTTGGGCATGACTGATATCTTCTGGGGAAGATTATGTTGCTTTAACACTTTAAATGAACTGCTGTGCACTCCAAATTTGAATCCGAGGCACTTGCTTTAGAAAAAGCAGTAGCTTATTACATTTCCCTGTGTTATTCATTCATATATTAATGCAGCAGATATATATGGGGCATCATATTCTAGAAGCATTTAATTTACTATGAATTAGAGTAAAAAACATCGTTAACTGCAAGTTGAAGAGTTATACACCTTGGGACAATGGGCCTAACTGATAATGAGAAAGAATTAACTGTATTCATGTTGATGCATGAACATTTCCTGGGCTGAATGGCATAGTGATTTTCAGTTAAAAACATCAAATATGTTTACTATTACAAATTAAGTAACTTTTATTATTATTTTAAGGAAAAGTAAATTAAATCCCTAGAGCTTTAAGTGATTTGTTGTTATAAAGGGACATTAATAATTGGTGGAATGTGGCTTTAGAACCCATTCATCATAATAGTTGTTTAATAATGATTTTAATAATGTGCCATGGACTGTTTGATTACTGTTTTTACTCATTTAATATTCAGGGAAGCCTACAGAGTAGATCTATTTGTGGTGCACATTAAGCAGCAGAAAAAGGTATATAAGAGGACTGTAACATTAGCCTTAGACAATATGTATTGCAGGAGAAAATTTGGCAAGATAGAGACATTCAGAACAAATGGTTTTATATGCACAAGAGCATCCTTGGTGATTCAAGCTTGATGGCATTTTGCCAACTTGATCAGAGTGTAAAAGAAAAGCAACATGTATTTGTACCCCCTTGTTTGGTCACCTGTTTTCTCTGTTGCCCAGTGCTCCAAGGCAAGAGACCCAAAAGCAACAGCCCAGTGTGAGTGAGAGCAGCTGTTTGACTGTCAACCCTGGTGCTGTCCATGCTGTACACAGATCACAGTCTGCCAGAGACTGAAGGGAGGCCTTGGAGGAAATGCTACATATATGAGGAAACCTGAAGTTTCAAAACATTACTCAAAATCTCATGATTAATAAATTATGCCTACGTAACTCAGATTATTTAACCACTCTTCTCTTTTTGTATTTTTGCATATTTACCACACTTGCTTTTTAACAAAGAGCGTGTACTTCTAATGCAGATTTGTAAAAAAAAAAAAGCCTATATATGCATGACAGTTTACCTCATCAGTCTCATTCTGATCAAACTGGTAATTATGACCGTTAACTCTAATGGCAGGAAGTGAAACAGTTAGGTTATTTGGTGCCTGTCATCTGGACTGTGCAAATTTATAATTAACTGAAACATGCAGAGTGTCAATAGGACTGACTGAACAATTCTGTGATTTTTAAAAAAAGAATATTTTTTAATTGGAAAGGCATACTTACAGAGAGGAGACAGAGAAAGATCTTACATCTGCTGCTTCATTCCCCAAACAGCCACAATGGCTAGAGCTGAGCCAATCTGTAAATGCAAGAGCCAGGAGCTTCTTCAGGAGCTCCTATATAGGTGCAGGGTCCCAAGGCCTTCGACCATCCTCTGCTGCTTTTCCAGGCCACCAGCAGGGAGCTGCATGGGAAACAGAGCAGCTGCAGCACAAACTGATGCCCATGTAAGATTCTGGCTCTTGATGGAAGAGTATTAGCCAAATGAGCCATCTCACCAGACCCTTTTATGACTTAGCAACAGTGTATATCAGCAAAGAAATGTAAGTGGAGTCTAAGTGACTGTATGCAGGAAATGCATGTTTCATTACTTACTCAGCTTTAAGGTAGGGAAGTGATCCCCCCTCTACAGTGTTAAATGTGCAATGTCATGTTTTTACAATAGGAAAGCATAATTTAGTATTTCAGCTGGTCTTGGTCAAACAAAGTATGTATTCCAATGCAGAAATCACAGAAAAAGATCAGAAAGCCTAGGAATATGTAAAATTAAATTCATTATAATTGAATGCACTAGGAAAAAAATCAAACTACATAAGGATACCATACGAGCAATGTCTCAGAGAGGGAAAGTTAGAAGTGGGATAGTGGGGTTCCAAGTGAAGGGCTGTATATGGACTAAAGTGGAAATATAATGCCTCAGTAATTTATAATTAATGGAAACAGTTAAGGTTTTAAAGCAGTTTAATAAATAAATGTGCTTAGTCATGAAATATTTTGAACAAATGAATAAACTTTTTTATAACAGTACCATGAAGGAATGATTATGTAATTATTTCATATAATTCTGACATCTGTCAAGAGCTAAATCAAATATTGGTTTTGGTGTGAAGATAAGCATGTAGTTCTATTAATTTTTTTATTTTTTATTTAGTTTTTATTACAAAGTCAGATGTACAGAGAGGAGGAGAGACAAAGAGACAGAAGGGAAGATCTTCCATCCGATGATTCATTCCCCTAGTGACCGCAATGGCTGGTGCTGTGCCGATCTGAAGCCGGAAACCAGGAACTTCTTCCAGGTATCCCACACAGGTGCAGAGTCCCAAGGCTTTGGACCATCCTCGACTGCTTTCCCAGACCACAAGCAGGGAGCTCGATGGGAAGTGGGGCTGCCGGCATTAGAACTGGTGCCCATATGGGATCCTGGGGTGCGTTCAAGAAGAAGACTTTAGCAGCTAGGCCACCACACCAGGCCTATTCTATTTATTTTTACTAAAATGTAACCCACATAATTGTGACTTCCTAATGTTTACTTGTAAGTGACTATAGGATTTCCAATGATTTTACTGTGATCATCAATTCTAAAAAGGTCATGTTGGAATTTTGGATTCCCTAGTGTTTAAATGTGTCAGCTGAGAAACAGTCATTGACAACAGAGTCACATATACCTGCCAATCGCAATCATGTTTAGTTAATTGCATTAAATTACTTACTAGTACTACCTATGGCTATATCATTGGATAAATAGTTCAGATTACAGTAAGCTATTATTTTTATATGCTTACTTTTTTCTATTTAACCTAAGCAAGAGCATAGAACCATTATTATTGATAAAACTTGGACTTTATTTCCCACCCATAACTCTCCCAAATATATATAGAGTTAAGGCAAGGAAATATTTTTGGCATTCTATTTAATTTAGGCTTCATATTTCTCTAGTTTAGAAATTTCAGTTTTCTTGTAAATCGTTAGTTACCTAGCAACTACAAATTCACAACATAAATGCTAACTAGTTACTACTGTCAACTTGTTAATTTATCAAAATAAGTGGGAAGGAAAATCAAAGTTTAAAAATAGTTACTTTTCGGCCCGATATGATGGCCTAGTGGCTAAATCCTTGCCTTTTGTCTGCCATAAACCCATATGGGCTCCAGTTCGTGTCCAAGCTGCTCCACTTCCCAATCAGTTCCCTGGCTATGGTCTTGGAAAGCAATAGTTGATACCCAAAGCCTTGGCACCCTGCAGCCACATGGGAGATCCAGAAGAAAGTCCTGGCTCCTGGCTTCAAATTAGCTCAGCTCTGGCCATTGGTGTGATTTGGGAGTGAACCAGCAGATGGAAGAGCTTTCTCTGTCTCTCCTTTTCCTGTAAATCTGGCTTTCCAATAAAAATAAATAAATTTTTAAAAATAGCTACTACTTTTGGTAAACTTATAGACTAAATATAATTTTAATTCAAATTAATTCATCAAAATCTACTCATTAAATCTGGCGCCTGTGGCACAGCAGATGAAGCTCTCACTTGGAACCCTTTGATTGCGTGTGGGAGTCCTACCAATGCTCAGATTCAACTTCCTACAAATGCGCTAGAAGGCCATCTTCCACTACTCCAGACAGATTAGTTGGGAGCTGAACGCAGAGCAATATGGCCTTGAACTACACCCTTATGGAATACTAGCTCTGTAGCTTAATCCACTATACCCCAGCACAGGCCCCTTAAAACTAAGTTTGACAGGGACCAGCACTGTGACTCCACAGGCTAATCCTTCATCTACAAGCACCAACATCCCATATGGGAATCGGTTTGTGTCTGAGATCCTCCAATTCTAATGCAGTGTCCTGCGTGTTGCCTGGGAAAATAGCAGAGGATGGCCCAAGTTTTGGGTCCCTGCAATCACCTGGGAGATCCAGAAATTCCTGGATCATAACTGAATCAGCTCAGCTCTGGCCATTGCAGCCATTTGGGGAGTGGACCTGTATGAAAGACCTTTCTCTATATGCCTCTATTCTTCTCCCTAAAAATCTGTTTTTCAAATAAAAATACCTATTTTCTAAAAAGCAAGTTTGACTAAGCATTATATTTGCAAGACAACTGATATACACACGCATTTCTTTTTCTGCTCTTTATTAAGTGTTAGCTCCCACATATAATGGAGAACATGCAATAGTTTTCTCTTCATTTATGTCAGTTGTCTACTACAGGCTAATTAATTAAATGTTTAATTTCTGTGTGCAAAGCAAGATCTACTAAAGATATGAAAGATGGATACCTTCTGCACAGCATGAGAAGGGGGACTGCAGGGGAGGAAAAACCCCTAGTACAGGTTTATACTGAAGTTACCAGTGTTGAAGTTTGAGGCAAATCAGGTCCTCACTTTCTTCTTCACTCAGTGAGAGGGTGTCTGTCTGCTACATGTGTTGTCTGGGGCGTGGGTAGGAGTGATAGGCAAATGCAAATTCATTCATCCTTCGTCTCCAATTTTTTCTTTTCCTGTGCTATGCTCAGGTGTTATCATCTTTTGCTTGGTTACCTTAGGTTTTGAGAGGACATTTTTATGCAGGGATATTTATTCACATTACTGATGTCATTTTGCAGAAGGATGAGCACTGAATATTCCTATTTTTCCATCTCATTGATGTACACTCATTTACAGCTTCTTCAGTTTCATATTATCAACCATATCCATTCTCCTTTATGATTCATTCCTTTTCTGTCTCTTTTGAAAAATGTGCTTTCTTTACCCAAAACACAATTAGAATATTATTTTCTCCATTCAGTTTTTTAAACCTTAAACAGTTAATGCTTTCATTTAGTTTTCAGTGGTGGATAATTTCAAATTGTCCAAGAGAAATAAAAGATGTCAGTGTAAGTTGTTAATAATTACTATTTTCTTGCCCTCTTGTGTGGCATTCTTGTCTTTGATGCTTTCAGACACAGTGAACCAATACTTAATGTTTTCTTTATCTTTGTATCTTCATAAAAACACTTATTCCAGAAGCAGAAAAATATAAGGAGTAAAGGGACAGAATGGCAGAGTTGCAACTTTTATCTGTGTCATTCTCCAGAGGTCCTGGATTCCAGATCACTGTCCAGGTCTCCAACAAGGTGTAAGCAGTCCAAATATTTGAGCCATCTCTGCTGCCTCCCAGGAACTGCAGTGGGGGTAGCCGGGACAGGAACCAGAGTTTGGAACTGAACAACTGGGACACACTGATGCAGTACATGCATATCTTAGCCAACATTTTCACCAGTTTTCTAAGTATTCTCCCCTTGTTCTTTTCTGAATAACTTTAGGGAGAACTCACTCCTTCATATAGTTTTCTTTCTGATTTTGGCTATTCCTATCTCTTTGTACTTTAATCATTGTGAAATGTGTGTGTGCGTGTGTGTGTGTATATATATATATATATATATATATTCCTTTTTAAAAAATGCATCAATTAGGTAGCTTTTTAGAATGTTTCTGCAGATCACACTTCCTCTCTGTCTTCACACTTTAACACTCAATGCAGTACTTTTAATTGTACTGCAATTTTAGATGTATTTAGAAATATCACATCATCTCATTGGTGTCCTACATTTCTAAGTTTTTCTTTCTGCCTATTCCTTGCTAACTTTTTTGATCCTGTGACTAGTTTTCTGTTGGATTAATTTTTTTTTCTGAAATTGTAAGTTGTCTGCTTTTTATATTCTTTTAAGGTAAATGTTATAAAAAATTTTATCAATATGAGAATATATTTCAAATACTTGCTAGATATAATTCTAAGGTATAATTCCAAGGTGTGTGTCCCACCCTCACAATTTTTTCCCTCTCATTCTTCATTCCCTTCCTTTTTCTTCCTATTTTTATTTTTGCTACCTCTAAACTCTAGTTACATACATATCATGATTTTTTTATTCTCCTCATGAAATATGCTTCTTGGCTTTTTCCTTGTTTTTATTCTTTTCTTACACTATCTCCCAATTATGTTCTGGATACCTAATTCAATCAATCAAATTGTATTTTAGTTGTGTCTTCAGTTTATATTTCACTTGCTTTCCTTTTATGTCTACAAATTTCATTTAATAACTTGTTGGTCATAGATAGCTTTAGAAAGCTTTAAATGGATAATAACTATCTCATTTTTAAAATAACTGAACTTGATAGCTTGTTGGTAGCTTTTATTTATAGAACTTTATTTTGTGTTTTGTGACATTGACTTGAAAAAACTTTGCCTCAGGGTTTTTTAGTGATTTCTAAAAATTTGCTCTGAAAATATGTTCCTCCTAATTTTTATGATTTATGCTGCCAAATTTCTGAGTATACAAATAAATCATAGTGTTTGAGATTTCCTGAACACATGCACATACACACACACAAAAAGACACACACTGCATTCATCCTGAGAAAGATGGAAATGATGCATATAAAAGGAATGTATTTTTTGCTGTGACTTGTAAGAAAAAGATTAAAATGTCCATTAAAATATTTTAGGCAATATATTTGGATTTTTTTTCTCAATGTGTGTCAATTTAGGCTTATCTAATCCTACATTCCCCTAGGACTTTTCTAATTAGAATTTGATTATTCAGTTGTAACTCTTTCTTGCTAGAATTAGCAAATATTTGTCATTGCAAATGGAATGTAATAAATGTGTCAAGTTGCAGAATTCTGTCCTACAAGGCAGGCAGCCTCTCAGTGCCAGGAATCTAATGAAAAGCATACATGTCAGCATAGCAAAGAGATGAACTGTAATGTAAGCCTAAAGGGGGAAGGCAGAGGTCCATATCTGTTGGAAGTAAAATTTTAAGATTAAAATTGAGAATTTACTGTATGTAAAAGAGATCATGCAATAATGCAGAGATACTTCTACTTCCCACATAAAATGATGAATTAGATAATTTTTATTTGCAATTCTTTCTGAAATCTCATAAATAAATATTTCAAAGGTAAAAGTCCATTAGGACAAAAAAAAAAAAAAAACCCACGATAATGGAGGAGAAAAGAGACATAACATTTTGAAGGCTAAAAAGCCGAGTGACAAGTCATAACAGACTTAGCAGAACTGAGAATTTAGAAACCTAAATTGGCACTAGGAAAAGTAGAAGAGCATGGTGATTTATAGCACAGCATCTACAGACACCTCAGGAAGTGACAACACTAGATAACTGCAAGTGCAAGTGAAAATGGAGTACGAATTCCACTAGTTGGATGTCTTAGGGTTGATACATTTTTCATCAAACTATTCTGACATACCCAAAAGTCCTTGGATGAAATCAGACTAATTTTTAACCTTTAACTATGTCAGCTTATCCTGCATAGCCCAGCGAGCCCACTGAGACACACAAGGACATCCAGATGACAAGAAGCCTCACTTCTTTACAAGATATTTTTAACTAGGATAAATGGAAATGTCAGGTACTTGTTACTATTTGGAAATTTTTCTAATAATTAACATCCTGTAATGACTACTGATTATCCACAAAAAGTTGCTTATAAAACACTTTATTCTAGGCTCATTCATTTACAAGTATAATATAGACATTGGAAAATAATGCAAATTTACTTTTTTGTTTAATAAAGGAAAAGACACTTCGACCCTTGTACACAGCACTGCAAGTTTCTCATAAGTTATTTTTTATGATGCATGCCCTGATATAACGCTAAAATTTTCCAAAGACTTTCATATTAAAAATATGACAGATGGGACATTGTCAAATACTATCATTTGTTACACAACTCTGAAATAATTCCGATTTAAGTTAGATCTTCTAATTCTAGATCCTATATTCCCATTAGAATTAACTATTTTTGATGTTATATTTCAATAGAGAAGTGAGTGTTTCTGTTACACCACTGGAATATAAATAGTCATCAGACTATAAAAAAGAATATTTTCAAAACTTATCTAAGAGAAACAAACTCTTGAGTATGCTCAAATTTTCAGGTGTGACTCATGCCACCTCCAGAGCTGTCACCATGTGGCAATAACACTCTTTCCTAATCTGGCCTTCCTGACTATTCAGCTCCATGATGGGAACAACACTTCATTTTCTTGTAACCTTTGCTTCCTACACTTTCAAAATGAAAAATAAGAATTCTTTCTTTTCTCCATAATATATAATCATCCATATAATCCAACTAACTTGAAAAAGGCCTTATAATTCAAATCAGTTTGTACACATGACATGCATGTGGTGAATACCTGAAATTATTTTAAAGATGAACATTCATGTTCAGTAAAGGTATATTAAATGCTTGGTGGTCAGTATCAATGTATATTTCTTGGTACTCTTTGTGATTGTGAGCTGAAAGCAAAAATAACTCTTGGAACTCTAAAAATGTTGAAAGATCTGGTGAGGTATTGCAAATTATGTTTAATTAAAAGCTGATTGCTAGGAACAGGTGAGATACAGGGAATTACTATTCGCACCTCTTTTCTCATTTATCAGAAAGTCTGAGAATTGAAAGTAAGAATTAAAACTAATAATTGGTAAGACAACTTGAGAGGGACATTGTATATTATTTTGTGTTACATTTGTATATTTCAAGTGATATAAATTATATAATAAAATATATCTTCAAATATAAATTTTATGATTTTATCCTATATTGCTCTTATATAGGAGCAAAGAATTAACTTTAGTTTGTTATATATAAGGAAAAGATTTAGTTTTTGAAACACTGCTGAAAAATTAGCAACATCTGGAAAATTAAGGAGGCTTAAGTGTTTTTTATTATAAGTTGTTGAGACATACTTGACTTACCTTTCATTTGACTAGACACTTAACCACAAATTTGCAATAAACAATTTGATTGTATTGGTGCTTTATTTATAACTGTATTCTGAAGAACAAGTTTAATCTAAATCTGTTGATATCTGAAGAATGTGTGGTGTGGTCTGTCTGCTTAGTTTCATCCTTATTTTTATCACATAAAACATAGAGATTGTTAAATTATACATTGACAGGACGTGTAAAGTTACTCATTTTCAGCATAATTATTTTACATTTATTATCACTTTTTTTCTAAATATGAAATGAAATCTGTCAAAGTTATAAGAAAAAACTAAGCAAAGGGATTTAGAACTAAAACAATAGATATTTTCCAAATTTGAATGAAAGTCATTCAGGAAATTGGTGAAACAAGAGAAAATTTATTTTCATCGTTAGTTTTATTTTTTGTTTAAAAGCATTGACCATGGCAAAGAAAGATTTAAGGCGGCAGTGAAGATGCTCCTCTGGGGTCTCATTTCACTATGGAAATATAGTTTCCACATGAAATGATGTTTTAGTGTATAGATTTTTAGGAACTATCATATAGGTCATTAAAAGATTAGTTATAACTTAATTTCAAAATGTCATTTAGTGATTAAATGTAGTAAAGCTTGCTAAGATTTTACGAATTATACATCAATCTATGAAAAAAGCAATACTCAAAACTAACTTGTAAAACATTGTGTACTGCATTTATAAGTGGGACACTTTATAAGTCTAAAAGGGAAATTCAATATGAGAATCCATGTTGAACCTCTTTTCTTAAAGATTTATTTTTATTGGAAGGGCAGATTTATTGAGAGATGAAATGTCTTCTGAATTTCACTTGTTCATTCCCCAAATGGCCATAATGGCCAGAGCTGAGCTGACCTGAAACCAGGAACTAGCAGCCAGGAGCTTCTTCTAGGTCTGCCACATAAATGTGATATCCCAAGTCTTTGGGATATGCTCCACTGCTTTCCTATACTCTAAGTGGAGAGCTAGATGAGAACTGGAGCAGCCAGGACACAAATCAGCACCTATATGGGATCCTGATGCTTTTGCCTTTTGGAGAATTAGCCAATTCAGCCATCACACTAGGCCCCCCTGTTGAACCTCTTAACCAATGAATATTTTTAAGAATTACAATGCTATTACATGCCTGCCCCAGTCCTCGTTCTCATGCTCACCAGTCAGAGTAGTAACCCAAGAGGGAGGTGCCCACTGTTTCAATACTGAGCCCACTCTCAGATCTTGTTCTGCAGTTTAACTTGACAGAATTTGCCCCTCTTGCCAGCCCAGCCAACCCACACCTACTCTGGCTTATGAGACTCTGACTGGTGAGTATGAGAACCAGGACTGGGGCAGGCATGGCTAGACAGAATGGCACCCACCGGCCTGGATATTGGCTGGATAGTGGGGCTGGTTGAATTGAACAAGGCTTCAGTGCCCATTAACATGGATGGGAGCTAAATAGGATGTGGAACAGACTGGACCAATCGGCTGCACATACTGGCACACATAGGAACAAGGGCAGGGGTTGGGCCAGGTGGGGTTATTGTGGATTGCTCCAACTAAGACTGTAGCTCCGATTGGTTAGTTTGAGGGTCGAGTGTGTGGTGGGTGGTATCAGGCTGGGCTGCCACACCCAGTGGTTTGTGTGAATGACAAGGCTGGAATTAGAACTGACCCACCACTTGTAACCACCAGCATGTACATAAGCTGATTGGGGTGACAGACTGTGCTAGACCCTGTATTGGCAAGCACACACAAGAATAAGACCTGGGATCACCTCAGATGAACCACTGCACTGAGAACCCCAACCATGGAGAGAATTGCAGGTTCTATGGTCTGACTGTGGAGTATATGTGTAAGAGCTAGGCCTCCTCAGTGGCTTAGATGGAGCAGTGGATAGCATATTCAGGTGCAAATTGAGGATATGGCAGTCCATTGAAACCTGCAGAGGACACTTGATACCATGACAGAGGACAGAAAAAAAATGATCAACTACCCCACCCAAGTGTTGGCAATGAATATCTGGGCAACTGGAGACTCTAAGGTGGACTATGTCATCCAGTAGATTCTGGAGAGATTTCATCATGCTTGGAGTGCTGAGATTGGCAGCAATTCAGAACTTTTGGGCTATCAAAACCTCTTTAGCAGGCCCCTCAGAGCAAGCACCACATTGGGGACCCTGGGGTGGTATGTAGTGGCTGTCTTCCATCCCAGGGTAAGGAGACACTTAAAAGGCTGGGTGTGGCTTCCCTTATCTCTCCCCTTCCCCCAGATACAGGAAGGAAAAAAAGACTCCAAATAAATAACTTTTAAAAAATTATTAAAATAGAGAACAGATTTTATGCAGTCTACAGTCACATGAAGTCAGCCACAATTCCCTGTCTCCTTGCTTCTTTAGTCTCCCCTGTCTTCAATATTTTTGCACAGACATAATTTCTTGTTTTTTTCCATATTGTTTCCTTCATGTTTAAAGCGGGTATTAAGGGAGAAGGCCCACCCAATTTCCCACCCTCCCCAGGCCCCACATGTAGGGTATGCTCCGAGGTTCTTGCTCAAGTGGTTTTGATAGTTCACCAGTTAGAAATTGCTGCCAATCTTGCCACTCCAAGCAGTATGAGGTCTTTGAAGAATCCACTAATTGACATAGTCCATCATAGAGTCTCTGTTTGCCCTGCATTTCGCTGCCAACATATAGCTGAGATGGTTGATTGACCTGTTCTGTCTTCTCTCATAATTTCAATCTATTCTATATTCAAAAGCTTAATTAACCACTAACAATAATATTCAAGTAAGAAGTAGGAAGACCAAAATTCCACAGGAATGTAAATGAGGGCTAAAATTAAAATGTAATCATAAGATGTTCAATTCATTCCTAAACATTTTTTGTATTCTATATTAACTGCCACCTAACAGCAGAAGCATATTTATTTGTGAAAAAGTTTATTTCACAAGCACAATAGTTTTCAATTGTGCTCATGATGGTGCAAATGACAGTTTCTTTCTTTTGAATGACTGAGTAGTATTCCATAGTGTATGCATACCATATTTTCTTTAATTACTCATCAGTTGATGGACACCTGGGTCGATTCCATATCTTAGCTATTCTGAATTGAGCTGCAGTTAACATTAGGGTACAAGTAGAAATAATGTTATTGATTATGCACTATGCTGCAACTAAGTTACAGTTGCACAGAAGCTTTTGTGATCTACTGAAGTGAACAACCCATTCTGCTAGAAGGCTCAGCCAAGGCTGGCTAGAGAAATTTGTTGGCAGCATTAGCTGAGGCTTCAATAAACACACTTGTTGAACTACATCAGTGAAGAAAGGTAATCTTAATTATCTTGTAGTTGTTGGGAATAGGTATGGATTGTATTGTCCATACCTGCTTAGAGCTTCTCATCACAGATGGTTCTTCTGTTGATAAAAACCACAGATTTATGAACTCCCAAATTAACTGTGCTCTGGATTCATCAGGAGCTGGCGCATGTAGTAGTGTTTCCTCTCACTTAGATGCTGTATTGTGATCCTTTTAACCCACTTTTCTATATTTATTACTATTTAACTCTGCTTAACTTCTTTTTACTGTTTAACTTTGTTTAGCTTCTTTTGCTGTTTGAATAAAACATACTAGAAAGTAACTTAGTAATTTTGAAATATATGGTAGAGGTGACAAATTCAGTGCTCTTCGACAGGGTCGGGGGGAGGGTATACCAGCACTGGTCTGCCAGATAATGTTGATGCCTACAATGCTAAAATCCAGTATGATATCAGTTAAACCACCAATTGCACTGTTTCTGATCCAGTTTCCTGCAAATATGATTGGGAATGCAGCATATAATGTCCCAAGGCATCCACACGGGAGACCCAAAGGAAGTTTCGGGATTCTGGCTTTGGACCGGCCCAGCTCTGGATGCCATTCAGAAAATAAACCAGGAGATAGAAGACATGCCCCAATGTATGTGTGTGTGTGGTGTGTAAATCTTGGCTTTAAAGAATTTTTTTTTAAAAAAGTAAAATGTTCTAGAAACTTCAATGAGGTCCAGCATGATAGTCTAGTGGATAAAGTCCTTGCCTTGCACCTGCCATACTCCCATAAGGGTGACAGTTCATATCCCAGCTTCTCCACTTCCCTTCCAGCTCCCAGCATGTGCCCTGGGAAAGCAGTCAGTCGAGGATGGCACAGCCTTTGGGATGCTACACACATGAGAGACCTGAAGGAAGCTCCTGGCTTTGGGTTGGCTGAGTTCTGGCCTTTGTGCCACTTGGGGAATGAACCAACCGATGGAAGATTTTTCTCTCCGTCTCTCCTCCTCTCTGTATATCTGTGTTTCCAATAAAAATAAATAAATCTTTTAAAAAATTTAAAAATTGGCATTCTTTTATATGTCTGTTGATGTTTCACATGCACATTTAAGGATCTTTTCCTTATGTTCGATTGAAGAGAGCTTGATGATCATGTGTCATGGTGAAGTTCGCTTTCGATCAAGCTTGTTGGGAGTTCTCCAGGATGTTGTTTCCCAATTCTTTCTCTAGATTAAGGAAATTTTCCATACTATTTTATTAAATATATCTGTAAAACCAGTTTCTCTTTTTGCACCTTCTGGGACTCCCATATCTCTAATGAGTTTTCTGAATTCTGTGTCCCCCATTTTCTCGATGTCTTCCTCAGTTAGCTCTTAGGTTGGCATAGGGTTTTCCTCCTTTGCAGGGGAGTCTTCAGTAATATTCATTTTGCTTTTTGTATCTTCTTTTGCTCTTGGTCATTGTACTTCCAGTTATCAGATTCTTCTCCTTGGGGCGGGTTTCTAAGCTGTGTCACCCACAGGCCTACAGTTTGATTTTACTTATTGCTGTTGGTACACAGCTCTTTGTTTGTAGCCAATTGTGCCACTCCCTCCACCGAGTTCCAGGTCTGGATTCTTATGTTAGATTTCCACCATGGTCTCCATAACCCCAGCTCCTGGCTCATCACTCCCCACCTCCTGTGTTATCATGCTGAGGTTACACAGTTGTCTCTGCATCCTTTCTTCCGCCTTCAGTTGGATCAGATCCCAGGATTAGGGAGACACCAGGTGCCCTATATAGCTAGGTTGTTGGTGGTGCTGATCTTGCCAGAACCTGTTGGATGTTAAGTCTGTGTACCACACAGATCTATTTGACCCATATGATGCCACAGTCAGTATTACTTTCCTGTGGGACCAGTGCAATCCACTGAACTCAGAGAATTCTTGTTTTGTGGCTTTTCATTTAAGGGAATGTATAATAGCTGTGTAATGGAGACTGTCATATCTAGTAACATGTTATTTAAATTCATGTCATTGTAAACTTCTAGTTTTCTTCCTATTGTTGATTATGTATTTTGACTTTTCATTTAAGGGGATATGTAGTAACTGTGAAATGGAGACAAACATATCCAGATGTGAGGATACAATATAGTGTGCATCTCTTCTTCCAAAGATGGATTTAAAATGGAACTGTTTACTATATATTAACAATAGGATGCTGGACTCTGCCATTGTCCATGCCCACAATGATGGTCATATGACTGTGTATGAAGAACTATAGTAATGATATAGAGGAACTAGGTGAGGGGTGGGAGTTGGGCAGGGAATAAGGGAAATCCCAGGAGCCTATGGAAATGTATCATAAAATGATAATAATAAATTTTTTAAAAAAGAGGACAACTGAAAAAAAATAAGAAGTCCCAGTAAAGTGGAAATATACACTCCGTATAAGGACTTTTATATAAACATAGTGTCGATATCATATCAATTGGTGTGTTTTTAGTGAAATCACTTTATTTCAAGCCCATATCTAGTTAAGTTTTATACACTGTGATAGAATGTTTGTATATGTGAATACTTGTACTGTTATTAAAAGCAAACAAGATGACAAAAATGCAATATAATCATGAGAATGGAGAACAATATGCAGAAATTACACTATGCAATGTAAGATTTGTCAGAGAACAAATTAACTCAATGCTTGATTGGATTGGGGTTGACAATCCGTCCAATGAAATAGGATAATAATTCCAGAAACAGCTTCTGCACATTGAAGGATGCTGCATATCAGAATTGGTAATGCAGATAAATAAAGGAAGAGTGATTGCTCTGTTGCCCGAGAATAATTGGTACTCTACATTAAAAAGCGAAAGGTGAAAGGGAGCATTCAGATGAGTCTAAATAGAGTGAAAATATGGAATTATTCTGTCATGGAAAACTGGAGAGATGCATAATTTGTTTTATTTTGTAAAGTTACTTTTTTATTGCTTGCTATTAACTTTTTTTCTATATAATCTATTGATGTTTGCTGGTGAAAGAAAAATGCTATGATCATAGCTGCTGTACTTGTTTTCAAAAAGATTTTTGATTGTTTTCAGAAACAAAATATATTCTACTACTTGATTAGTTCTACCTGACTTTTGCCCACAATCTTCAGTTTTGTTCTTTTTCATTTTTATTGTTATTTTTTTTAAGATTTAGTTATTTTTACTGGAAAGACAGATCTACAGAGAGGAGAGCCAGACAGAAAGATCTTCCTTCCACTGGTCCACTACCTAAGTGGGGTAAGCTAATCCTAAACCAAGAACCAGGAGTTTATTCTATATGTTTGACAAAGGTACAAGGGTCCAAGGCCTCTGACCATCCTCCACTGCTCTTCCAGGCCATAAGCAGTGAGCGGGGTGGGAAGTGTAGCAGTTGGTTCATGAATTGGTGCCCATAAAGGATCCTGGTGCTGAAAGACTAGAAAATTAGCCAATTGAACCATCACGCTGGCCCCTGCAATCATCTGTTTTCTTTAAATCTTACTCTTCGGCAGCCTATTGGCTCAACTGGGTAACCTCTTCTCTGTGGGCTAGGATCCCATATGGGTGCCAGTTCATCTGTCCATTTTTGTTCCACTTCCTATCCAGCTCCCTGCTTGTAGCCTGGGAAAGCATCAGAGGATGGCCCAGTGCCTTGGGACACTACACTCACATGGGAGACCTGGAAGACACTTCTGGCTCCTGGCTTTATACCAGTTCTGCTCTAGCAGTTGCAGCCATTTGCAGAGTGAACCAGATGGATTCAAACACACAAAGTTATGGTCTCCAGCTTTCACACAACCCAAATTTTACTCTCAGAATATGACGGTCAGGTAGTAGCCAAGAAATAGAAACTGATAGAATACTGGAAGTGCATGTTGATGCACTCTTCCCAAAAAATACCAACTTATTACACTGTTACCTATCTGCATGGGTCTTACTAAGCTCATTTCTAGCCAGATAACTTCTGGGAAATGTTCACTCTACAAATGAGATGTTCTTCCTTTATCATGACAATGAGAAACAGTGTAGCTAGATGTAATTGAAATTGCAGTCAGTTCACCACCATTAGGCACAATACTGGAGAAAAGCTAGCATCATTAGTGCCTCACTCTGTGAAAAAGAGAGTGTGGGGATAAAGACAATCAAGGTTTTTTTTTTAAGAGAATTTTATTGAGCTTTTACATAAGCATGCATTTGTTGGCAAGTCCATCCTATTCTTGCACTTTCTTTTAGTGAAGCTATTATATTTAATTATTGCTGATGCTACTTAGGATTAGGCTCCCAATTATTGGTTCTACCACATGCAAAGTAACTATTCATCATGTGAAGGCATGAGTTGGTGCTGTAGCTAAATGGGTTAATCCACTGCTTGTGACTCCCACAAACCATACAGGAGTGTGGAATGAGTCCTAGATAATTCACGTTCCATCCAGCACCTTGTTAACAAGCTGGTAAGCAGATAATAGTGTTAAGTACTTGAGTTCTTGCCAACCGCATGGAAATCCACATGGAGTGGCTGGCTCCTGGCTCCGGGCTGGCCCTTCCCCAGTCTTTACAGCCACTTTAGGTGTAAGTCATCTCATGGGAGATACCCTCTGTCTTTATCTTTCATACTACCTTTCAAATAAGCAAATCAATAAATAATTAAAAGATAATATGGGAAAAATCAAATGAAAATTCTATTTGGTGAGGTAAAAGTGAAGGCGTAAAATTTTATTTAATTCTACATAAACATATCTGGAATTGTATTTTAGCCATCATTATTAGGAATGCTACCTATAATTAGCTTCACTTCACAAAACCGCTCTGTGCTATTACCACCACTGTTGTCATTTGATTTGAACTTTTTTCTAAGAGATTCATAAAATTTACATTTATGCATTTGAGTAGGACATGCAACAAATGACTGACTACACAATGCAAACTGAGGTTTTCTAAAAAGTAAACATAACAATATACTTTCTCAAATACATGTAAGCAATAGAAATCATATATTTCATGAGATAAAAGTATATCATATGCTTACCCAAATCAGACACTGTACTAGTTACTTGAGGTACAATTACAGAATACTTTCACTAAGCCTAAGAGAGCATGTGTGCTGGAGAGAGTGAGCTGGGGTGGGGACAGACCAGACTTGGCAGGGCTACAACCCCTGTGTGCCTCATGTGGACTAGATCAGGGAAAAGCCAGGCTGGGCTGATTGATCCTACTGGTGGAATCTACAATTAGAGGGGGTGAGGGTTGTTTGGGCTTAGCCACAGCATCAGCTGACAGGAACTGGCACTGGGTGCTAATTCTGGCAAGTTAAACCACAGAACCACCTGGAGAGTGCATAATCCAGGAGTGGGAGTGGCCTGGGAGGAAAATAGTGGGCTCCTCCAAATTGGGTTACCACTTCCACGGAAGGGCACAAAAACTAGGACATGGGCAGGGGTGGCTAGACAGACACCCAACAACATCCATGAGGGCTGGATTGTTGAGCTGGTTAGATGGCACTAGGCTTTAATACCCATTGGCATGTATGAGAGCCGAATGGGATGTGGGACAGACTGTACTAGTCCGCTGCACATATTGGCAGACTAGGGCAGGGGGCAGGTCTGGTGGGGTTATTGTGGGTCGCTCCGACTAGGCTGCAGCTGTCACTGGTTTGTGTGAGGACTGAGTATATGCTGGGCAGAACCAGGCTGGACTGTGGCACCCATTGGTTCCAATGAAGACAGGGCTGGAAACAGAACGAACCTAGCAATTGAAACCACCAGCTGATTGGGTCGACGGACTGTGCCAGGCCCTGTGCTTGCTAGTACATACAAGAATCTGGTCTAGGAACACCTCAGACAATTTCTTTGGGGATCCCCCCAATCAAACTGCAGGACGCAGAACTCTAAGCACTAAAAGACAGGACAGGACAAGTCAACCACCTCAGCTATATGTTGGCAGTGAAATACTGGGCAAATGGAGACTCTATGATGGACTATGTCAATCAGTGGATTCTTCAATGACCTCATCGTGCTTGGAGTGGCGAGAATGGCAGCAATTCATTACTGTTGAACTATCAAAACCACTTGAGCAAGACTCTTGGAGCATACCCCACAACAGGGTCCTGGGGTGGGTGGGAGACTTTGTGGGGCTTCTCCCTTAAAATCCCCTTTTACCTCAGATACATGAAGGAAACAATATGGAACTAATTGTCCTATCCATTTTTCTGTAGCGCTTGAACCTTTTTACCCTAATTATGTAAAGATTGTAAAAAAAAAATATATATATATGTATATATAAGAGCATGTGTGAAAGCTGTGCGGAAGACTAGCTGGTTGATGACAAAACCACTTATTTTCTTGAGAGATTCATCTTTAAAGATACATACACTATATTAAAGAGACTGTGAATTAGGCATGAGACAGTATGTGTTTTCCTAAACAGTTTAAGAATAGGCTGTAGTTTATTTTTTTAATTTTACCAATATTGGATATTTTCTTCTTATATCAGCCTTAAAATAGGTTTATGCATAATGTTACCTTTGGATCAAATGCTTACTTCAGTATTCAAGTCACTGAAATATAGGTCTTAAATCTTTCAAAACTGCCTCAAGTGTGACATAGTTCACTCTTATGCTTTCAATGTCACCATTGAGATTGTATGCAGAAAATATGTTAGCCACATAATTTGAAAATCACATCAAAGTGGAACTGATGAATTCCTTGATTGAAATATACCTAAGTGTTTGCATTTATGTCTACAAAACGTAACTTTTTCCTGGAAATATTCTGAACGTTCTTAATTCTAGTTAAAGTTTAAAAAAAATTCTTTGAGGCTTAGCTGAGTATCTCTTTAAAGTTCACAGGTTTAAAGATTGGACAGAAATAGTTTTGAAGTTTCATTGCAATTTTCAAACAGGAAAAATACTTCACATAGATTACAAACTGTTAAAGTTTTCCAGCAAAGTTTAAAAAAAGAATGATACTTTGTGATGGACAGTAAGCTAACATGTTAGAGAAAGTTTTCTCCCTGTCCTTGATATGAGTCAAAATCACAAGGGCAAAATTTCAGGGTAAATGAAAGGGAAAATTTAATTTACTGAGAGATGAGGACTGTAACAGACTTTTGAGTTCCTAAAACTACCACCCTGCCTAGAGGGTGTGGCTTGGCGCTTTCAACAGGGCTGCAGAGGAGTTGGAACTGATGTGTTGAGTGCTAAAACTAGATACCTGTGAGATAGCAAAGTATCTCAGACATTAGCCCAGTTCCTTGTAAAAGTGTGTGATGGCTTTATCACAAGGAAGATATAAGATTATAGCCTTATCACCTGAGTAACTATACAACATTGCTCTGGTTAATATCTGAAAGAGGGAAGTATTGTATTAAAAGATTCCAGTGTCTTATTAATGCAAATGAAGCTTGCTTAACCTAGAAATCATGCTTGTGTGTTCCAATCAATTTATACCTGTAGTCATGCTAACTAGTGATGGTTAGATTACTTTGAGTCACAGGTGGCTTTAACGAAGACACTTAGAAAAGCTCACAAATTCTTGAAGCAAATGTTAATCGTGTGTTTGGACAGACACTGTAGTTAGCCACAGACTCAGTAATATGCTTTTGTTCATTAAAAAAAATTAAACATAAGATATTTAATTTATCTACAGTGGCTTCATAAACAGTATCTTCTAATTGTGAGAGGACAAATGATTGAGAAATTTCAAAGCACAGAGAAAAGTTTGTGTGAAAATATGTGGGACACAGAAGGAGCAATAGAAGAAAGCACATGAAAGAAGGTTTTCTATCATTTATTTCAGGCATATCATTAAAAATCAGCTGAGTGTTTTTCAAGGAAAAAAATAATCACTTCTAATAATACATACATTGAAGTGTGAGTCGTTCTTCATAGCTGTTGACTGCAACATAAGAACATCATGTTGTATACCACAGTCCCTGTTCCAGAGTCCCTGCTGCTCTGATTCTGAACCAGTTTCCTGGGAAGCAGCAGGTCATAGCTCAGGTTCGTTGTGTCTCTGCTGTCTACATGGGAGTCACATGGAGTTCCAGCCTCCTGCCTTCAGCCTGGCCCAGCTCTGCCCATCATAAGCATCTTGGAGAGATTCAGAAGGTGGAAGGTCTTTCTCTGTGGCTTCCTCTTTGTGGTCCTTTGCCTTTCAAAGTGTAAAATAACATGTGCATAAAATAATTATAAATTTCAAAAATAAAGGAAGCTGATTTTATTGATGATGTATTTATACAACTAAGACATTAGTTTATCAGACTATTTTGCTCAGAATGTACTAAAAGTCTACTTGAAATTTTTAGCTAATTGTCATTTAATCAGAAGGCAAGAGTGAAAGTCTTATGTTAATTGGCTCAGGCATATGGAATTAACACAAAAGGAGCAACTATTCCTCTTTTCAGTAATTTCTAGCATTGCCATTTAAGCTACCACAATCAAAGTAATACAACAAATAATTATTTTGTACCAGCATCTTATGTAAAAAATGAATACAGGCATGTGTAGATAATTGTTGCTAAACTATAACTTAAAATCTAGGTAAAAGCAGAATTGTAGATTAATCATTTAGGCACCATTCCTTTCACTGAGTTTTCTGTCATTTAACCCTCAAATACAGACATATGATGATATTAATTGCTATGATAGCTAAAGGAAATAAGTGGCTGAAACTAAAATACTAGAAAAAGAATCACATGTGAAATCCAAGGATTCAAAATTTGATTCCAACTTAAAGTGTGTTTTCTTTCTGACTCCACAGATTCCAGTTGTGTTTGGTATTATGGAGATTCCTACTTAAAATTTCAGAATGTGTTTTTAAATCAGCAAAACAACATTTCCCTAGAATTTCAAACCTCAAAGTCCTCAGGACTTCTTCTCTATATCAAGCAAGACTCAGATTCAGTGGATGCATTTTTCACTCAACTATATATTGAAAATGGTACTTTAAAGGTAAGTCATTTGATTAATTTAATAGATTTCCTGATTAAGTGGCTATTGTTAAGTGAAATTTTAATTTAAAAATGCTTCTTGTACTTACAACTTCTTCTTGCTTCAATTCCTTCCTGTACATGTATATCTAGAAAATAGTATATGACTAAAATTAACTGTCTTTTAAATTTTTCCAAATACTTTCAAATGTTCTTCTACTTAATATTGTTGACTTTTCCCATTCCTCAGCTAAAATAACCTGGATCACAAGTGTGGTCTTAGAACCCCTTAGAAATCCTAAGACTCCCTCAGAGGGACTTGAAAGGGAAATTTAGTCTCATAATAACATGAGGATGGCATTTTTCTTTCTTACTCTCACTTTTAAATGTAGCATGGAGTTCGTCAGAGAATATATGATATGTGATGAGGTCATTGTTTTGAACACTAATGTTGTGTTTCCTTATCTTTGTATTTTTAAATTTTCTCTTTAAGTTTCCACTGAATATTGATAGACATAATCCAGTAAGCAAAATCTCTTTAGGGACTTCATCATTTTTAAGTGCGCAAAAAGATTCTAAGAATCAAAGTTTGGGACTGCTTGATGTAATATTTGGTTGGTACTTAGTAGCCTTCTTTAAAAAGTACAAGAGTACATGACTTACAGTATTTGGAAGCCAATTTTGAACTCAGAATACATGCATGCAACCCAACAATTTTTTAATCTAACAAACTATTTCATATTTCTGTTCTAAATCCCTAACTTAGGGAAGTAGTTCCAGTCATCCTGAAAATAAATTAGCACATTCCTGTACTTGAAAGAGAGTAAATGCACTTTTTCTACTGTAACTACCACATATTTTAAGCAGTTAAGTTGAATTTCGGTGAAAGTATGGAATGACCCTCTATTCATGTACATCTGCACTGAGGGAAAAAAGTAAATCCATATCTCTGTATCTGTGTGTGTGTATATATGTATATATATAAAGATATATATATACCATATATATAAAGAAAATGTCATAAATGAATGAATAAGTAGACATATGTAATGTGCATTGAATCCTCTCTGGGGGACAGTAATCACGTGTGAAAATTTGCTGTTTCTCTTTTGCATTTTTCAAAAATCCTGAAGATAAATGTAGGCTCTCTGAGGACATGATGGTAGTGCATGTGTTGTTCTTACTCCCTTAAGGATGGTAGATCACAAATTTTCTGTTCTGTTATGTAAATCGTATATCTGTGTTCTTTGTACTACGTATCATTGCTTCCTCAGCATTGTTCTATCTTTGTGACTGTAAGATTTTCCTTGTTCTGCTGTGATTTGTGAGACTAGGCACCAATTTGCACATATATTTTAAAAATATAATCTTACTAGGAATACATTTGTATTATAATTTTCACAAAGACATGTTTATGATTGTACTTTCAGAATGATAATTTAAATGCTGTTCAAATTCTAGAAATACCAAATTAGTTATAATGTTTCAAGAAATTCACTGTATAAGTAAGTTTAATAACTCAAAAATAAATTTTTAGAAATGTTTAAATGTCTGTTTCTCATCCCAGAGAGTTGAGTACATACATTCACTGTCAGTTCACATACTAGTCAACGCTATAAAAAATGCTTATTTTGATTTGAAAGGCAGATTAACAGAAGAACAGAAAGAGAAATCTTTCATCCACTAGTTCACTCCCCAGATGGCTGTAACAGCTGGAGCTCAGATAATCTGAACCAGGAACTTCTTTTTGGTCTCCCACACTGGTGCAAGTCCCCAAGGAACTGAACAATCCTCCACTGCAGTGAGCTGTATCCAAAGGGAAATAGCCAGGAAACAAACACATGCCCGTATGGAATGCTGGCCCTTCAGACAGAGTTAGTATGACATGCTACCACACCAGCCCGAGTGTACTGATCAGCAGTTTTAAACTAGATCACAAGACACGTTCCCTCATGGTGGGAAAGTCACTTCACTTCAGTTTCCATCTCTGAAAAATAGTGATAGCAATGAGATAGCATTCAGTATTTATGTCTTTTTTTTTCCTGCAAGGAAACAGATACTTAACATTTGTGAAGTGCTTTTAAAATTTATACTAGAGGTTTTGGTGAGGGGACAAAATGACTAAACTGTGTAGATGAGTGAAGCTCAGAGTACAGAGAGAACACACACAAAATTAGGTGGAATAAAGAAATGAAGAAGAAAAAATTCCTGGGGGGGTGGTGGTGGTGAACGAAGCTCCATGGAGGCCAGCAGAGGGGAGGAGGAGCTGTGCAGACAAGGATAAACTACTGAAAATGTCCAAAGTTGCAGCCAGCAGCCCAAGAGGAAGGTGAGCACTGGCAAACTACAGAAAAGCACCTGGATTCACAGACAAAAACCTAGTGAATTTCAAGCCGGCACAAAATGAACAGTAGCAGGAAGTCTCCCTGTGGGAGCCTTCCCCAGAATACAGTGGCAAGCAAAATCCACAGGACACTAGTGAAAGTAGGCACAATTGTGGAAGCCCACAGCCCCCCAATCGATGGACCTTCAGATATGGGAGGTCACGCCTTTGGGGAACCAACCACTGCAAAGGGAGCTGCTAGGGAGTGATCCAACTAAGAGAGGAACTCATGGATTGAGAACAGAAGCCACCTCTCACCTGGAGGATTTGTGCCCTATACCCAAAGAGAGATACCAGGGTCATTGGGAGACACTGGATCCCTGGCAGGCAGTGTCTGGATCATGAATTCCAGTGTGAGCCATAGTGAAACCTCAGGTCACTCAGCCACTAACAAAGGGAGCCACTGGAGCAGAATAACACAGGGAAGTGAAGAGCCGCAGAGGCAGAGGCATGCACATCCACAGCAGGAACTGCCAAGGGGTATGCTTTGCTCAAGCAATCCCAGAAACTGGGAACCTGGCAAGCTAAACATTTTGAACAGTCTTGGCAAAGGGGTGCAAACCTGCTCCTCTCCACAGTTCCCTGGGCTGCACACAGGACTGGTTCAGCCCAGTGGCACACAGCGTGTGTTCCTGTACCACAGTGACCTTCCTGACCCCCGAGATGCTACAGAAAATAGCAGCAAAACACCAGAGGAGAGGGAAGGCCCACAGGGGTGCCCGTATCAGCAGCAGGAAATGCCTGGTGGCTTGGGTGCACAATCTGTGTCCTGAACAGAAAGCAAGGCAACAACCACAGAAGTCTTAGCAGAGATACAAGCAACAAAACTGCTCATCTGCCCCATTACACAACACCAGAAGCTGTGGGCAGGGTAAGACAGCGAGGAGCTCTAGCCCCACCCAAGGATCTAAAGAAATGAGCTGGGACAACACTGTCAGTAGAAAGATTCAGGCCAAAACCTCCCTACCCACAAACTTAAAAATAACAAATACAATTTAAAGACAAAATTTGCTTGAGAAAAATTTCACTAATCTGAAAGGCCCTGGAGAAGGGCAGAAGAAAAAATGGAAAGCAACAGAAATGAGGAAACTAATGCTTCCCTGAAAAATGAGCAAGACTATATCAAACTTAGAGCTCTGGGATGAGGATATTGAAGATCTCCTAGACAAGAAATTAAAAAAAAAAACATTATAAAACTCTTCAAAGACAGTGAGGAATAAAGGCAAGAATTCAAGGAACTTAAGGAATATATCGCAGAAGAGAAAATTCTATGAAACAAATCCAAATTGTAATGCTTGAACTAAGGAATACAACAGAGCAAAATAAACAGGTGACAGAAAACCTCACTAATAGAATGAATAACCCAGAAGAAAGAATAAGAAAACTGGAAGATAAAGGGCATGCAGTTAATCAGATGTATGGAAATACTGAATATAGAAGAAAAAAAATTATTCAGAAGCTGAATGACAGCATCAAGAAATCAAATATAAGAATTAGAGGAATTTCAGAAGTCATGGAAACAGAGGCAGGATTGCAAGAACTATTCAATGAAATTTAAAAGAGAACTTCCCAAACATTGAGAACAAAAGGGGAAGCCAAATACAGGAAGGATAGAAAACACCAATCCAAAAAATCCTTACCCAGACATAACATTGTTAAGCTTCCCCCAATCAAATATGAAAAAGGAATACTGAAACAAGCCCTTAAAAAGGATCAGATAACTGATTGGGGAAAACCAATTAGACTCACTGCTGACTTCTCAGAAAATACCCTTCAAGCAAGAAGAAAATGGAGTTACATTTTCTAAATATCAAAAGATAAAAACTGTCAATCCAAAATAATAATACATCCAGTAAACTTCTCCTTTGTGTTTGAAAATGGAATAAAATATTCCTACAAAAAAAAAAAAAAGCTGTAAGACTTCACCAACACTAAGCCAGCCCTGGAAACACTACGTTAAAATGTGCTGAAGACAGAAAGAAAGGAAGTTAGCCATGCTCACAACAAGCAAAGGAGAAGCTCTTCCCATTAAAACCCCCTAGAAAAACCAAAGTTAAACACAAATCACAACACACAAATGACAGGAATAATTTGCAACCTATCAGTATGAACTCAGAACACAAATGATTTCAACTCATCAATCAAAAGACGTAAATTAATAAAATGGATCAAAAAGCATGACCCATCTGTTTCCTACAAGACACATCTAATCAACAAAAATATGCAGAAGCTGAAAATGAAAGATGGAACATTTTGTGCCAATGGAAAGGAAAAAAGAGCCATTGTAGCTACTCCAATATCAGATGACATAGACTTGAGCATAAAAAAAAAAAAAGAACAAAAAACTGGATGACATGAAGAAGGACTACATAGCAATAAAGGGATCCATCCAGCAAGAGGAAATAACAATAATAAATGTACACACACCAAATAGGAGAACACCTAGCTATTCAAAACAATTATTGATGGATCCAAGGTGAGATACAGATGCCAATAAAATAATAGTGGGTGACCTGAGCAACTCATTTAACATCAGTAGGCACATTGATGTGACGAAAACTCTGAGGAAGCAACAGGTCTCACACAGGCAATAAAACAAATGGATTTAATCGATATTTATAGAACCTTATATCCCACAGACACTGAGTATATGTTTTTCTCAGCTGGACATGGAACTTTTCTCCAGAATTAATCATATTGTATGTCATAAAGCAAGCAAGCCTCAACAATTAAAAAGAAAAAAAAAAAAAAGAACCCCATGTATCTGTGGCCTGGGAAAGCAGTAGACAATGGCCCAAAGCCTTGGGACTCAGCACCCATGTGGGAGACCTAGAAGAGGCTTCTGACTCCTGACTTCAGACTGGCTCAGCTCTGGCCACTGTGATCACATGGCAAGTGAAGCAGAAGATGGAAGGTTTTTCTCTCTGTATATTTTCCTTTCTTAAAAAAAAAATAATCTTAAAATAATAATAAGTTCATGGAAATTTGAAAAAAAACAAGTTTTGCTTTTTCAATTGATGCATAAATTCTTCTGGTGATACATATTTTCCATGATTTTTTTTTTAATTTCATGAAGATGTATGGTACTCATATATTTGTGCTTAATTGCTAGTCATTCTTAAAGAATTGCTTTGAGCAATTCTTTTTAAGTTACAATCTTCTTATTTCTCAAAAGCAATTTAAAATATATTGGTAACTGCAAAGTCCAGTGTAAGTATAAGATATATTTCTTCTCTCCATAGTATCATTTCCGCTGTGCTGGTGAATCGAAATTGAAAAGCGTTAACACCACCTTCAGAGTGGACAATGGACAAAAGTATACACTGCATATCAGGTAAGATATTCATGCTTTGTTTTTCACATACCCTGATAAGTAGTGAAGACTATTACTCTGGTATCCTCATTGTTTTTAAACAAAGGTTTTCTATTTTTATTCATATGTTACTGTCTGTGAATGATTATCAAGCTTTCCATATGCTTGAAAACTATTAAAGAAACAATGTTACATATGTTACATTACCAGTGAAGTTATGTAAGCAGACTTACAAAGCTGCTATCAAGTCTGATTATTTTCCCCTTAGAAGTGTTGTAAAACTCAAATTGATTGACATTTTTGGATAAACAAAGTAGGACAGGTTCAGTATAGAATGTTTGTACAGTCAAGGAAATGTAAAGAGGAAAACGTGCAATGACCCCTTGTACCACTGCTCAGATAGAATAATTAATGTATACATTAGTATCTTGAGAAATTCTGTTATAAAATGACCCAAATGCTCAGTGATATCAATTTAAAATCACTTTGCTGATGTGATACACGAAGCTGATATTTTTCTGTTTTTTATTTTTAGTATGTATTAATTTTTAATGTAGGTTAATTGTTTTTTATTATATACTTCTGGTCCACATTTTTATGTCTCTAAAATATGAGTTAAAATAAACACTAGAGCCATAATTTGGAATGAAGACTTAAATGGTTTGGTTATGGGACTAGAATATTAGCGAAATTGAGTATATATTGAAATCCAAAAATATCAAAGCAGTCTTTTAGGGGACTGTGAAAAAGCTTTAAGGATGTTCCATCTCCTTTAATGCTAGATTTATGTAAGTTTTTCTCTGAAATACAGATTATGACTGATAAATGATCAGAAGAACATGTATTATCCAATGAGGGAAATATCTATATCATATGTATGTCCTGAATACCTGAAATAAACACCATTTTAAAACCCCCAAATCCTGTTCAATAAATGATTATATTCTTTCCTTACTTAAGACATGGATGTAAAACATTTTAATATTCGTCTTTGACATTTTCACTTCCTAAATAATTAAATCTTGGAGCTATACACTATGGAAAGTTTCATTCTTAGCCAGGGTATAATATCCCTGAATAGGTGCTTCCTTGCCCTGCTGGAAAAGTTCATGCAAGAGGTTGCTCTAACAGTGAAGCTACTAAGACACACACTACTTCCTCCAGTAAATGAAAAGAAAGGTTGGATATGCTGAGAAAGAAGGACCACAAGAAGTTGTTTTGGCCCTAGTGTATTGAAAAGAGTTATAAAAATAAATACAAATATAAATCCTAATTATAGCTCATCAAATTAGAACGGCATCCATTACAAATGCAGTTTGTTTCGAAGAAAAAGCATGCTTTTTAATCTCCATATTGAGATGGAAAACAGAGATCAAGAAATTAGTTACAGAAAATCAGATAGCTAGAAAATAGCACAATTCCTATACTGCTCTCCAAACCTGGTAGGTTTAAATCACTACATGAATCACTACAGCATGCTGCTATGTTCAAGATTATCTAACAATAAAAATTATAAATGTTCTTCCTATAAAAATACCATCAGTAGCAAGAACAATATTAGTTAGCCCACATTTAATTGCCACATACCAGATGCTTTATAAAGATGTAACTACATCTAATCATCATAACCTTAATGATACCTATGGCACAGCTTTCTGGGCTCTCATAACAAAGTGTGACAGAATTCTGAAAGCTAGAAATCCATAATCAAGCTGCCCACAGTTTGATTTCTTCTGATACTGACCTCTGTGTGTCTTCATGTCATCTTTCCTCTATTTGTCTGTGCCCTTATTTCCCCTCTTATCAGGGGCACAAGTTGTATTGAATGAATTGGATTGAATGCCTCTCTAGAAACCCAACTTTAGCTTATTTCCTGTTTCTAGATTGACCTTCCCTCCAAGTATATTCACATTGCGAGGTAGTGGAGGTTAGGGTTTTGACATGCAAATTTGGAGAGGGACATAAATCAGCCCTTAACAGTCATCTTCCTGGTTTGGAGTCCATATGCATAAAGCCACAGTTATCTTTCTCCAGACCACCTCAGTAGTCAGAGCAAGATGAAAAGCTAGATTTCCCACTTCCTGACTTAATTAACTGTATTTGTTATAGCATGCGCAGTCTGTATCTTAAAAGTGATGAAATATTACTTAAAATCTTTAAGGAAAGAAGCATTAACTTTGAAACATTCCAATTCCAGAAAAATAGAATATTTTCACTACCCTCATCACAATGTCACTTTTAAATATATTCAACAAAAAGAAATAGCTTTCCTTTTATGTTATATGACTGTGATTTCTTCTTTTGCAGTTTACATGCACTGCTGCTTTTTATGATTATCAAAAAGTAGTTGATGTCCTGTCTACATCTGGTCTAAATCACTTAAAATCAGCAATATTTCTCCTCAGGTCTTAGATTTGTTTGAAGTACTATAATAGAAAAATTTATGGAAATACATTTTTCCTGTGATTGCCATCTATAAAGAGCAAGAGTGGAGCTTCATTGGTTTTATTTTTCCGTACTTTTATACTGTGGACTTGGAAATGAAAAGGGAAAAAATGTCAGTTTTAAGTTAAATACCTTTAGAATGCTGTCACTGTTTCTCTCTCTCTCTCTTTCTCTCTCTTCTCCTCCTCCTCTTCCTCCCTCCCTCTCTTCATTCCCTCTCTCAACAGTCTAAGGAAAGATAACTAGTGTGTGCACATACTACTCCAACCCTAAAGTCATTCATCCTTTTCCGTTGAAAAGCAGCCTTCCTTTTGAATGTGGATGTAGCACATGGGTTCTTCTCACATTGTTACAGAACTGTAAGCAGAAGGAACAGCCATGTTTCCTAGGCTTGTAATGAAAAATTCTCTTAGAAAAGATGATGCAAATAGGATCTCTGAAAAAGTAACTAATCTCATTAATTTTTAGGCTGGGGAAATACAAGCTGTTCTCAGACCAGTATGTGCCTTAAGAATGTGTGACTCCTTAACATAGCCAATGCAGGAAGGAAAAAATATAGTGTACTTAAATCAGGTAAATTATACCATGATTTTATAAATGTACTGAAACAATACATACTGAAAACTCCTTTAGTGAGCAATCAGTTAGAGTTGGTGCTTATATTTGATGAAAGGAAAGCGGAGCTGGAACAAAGCAGTGATGTTAGGATGCTGAGTAACACAGTATAGAATAATAAAAATATTGTCTTTTAGACAATAATAGGAAAAATATGTTTCTTAAAAAATATAGAAGGTGACAAGAATGAAATAATTTAAAAATATTTATATAGGGAAGAGAGAAGATTTGTGACAAGCCTAGTTGGGATCATCCTGACCAGGCAGCTACACCTGCCTGTAAGTACATGTGAGGCACAGGGGTGGAGGTGGGCTAAGCCAGGTCTCAGCACATTCTGGAGGACACAGGAAGCAGGATTGGGGTACAGCCTTTTAGACGTTTAAGGGGTCTCCCCAACTGGGCTGCTACATCTACTGGTGCCTGCAAAAACTTGGTCTGGGAGTGGGCCAGGCAGGCTTTCACACCTGCTGTGGTATATGAGAGATGGGGCCTTGGAAACTCCTGGTAGCAGTTCTGAAGGTTGCCTCAGGCTGGCCAAGCGTGGCTGGTGAATATGAGTGCTTGGTGCAGCCATGGGCTGGTTTGTCCTGCTTCATGCACTTGTGCACATGAGGGCTGAGTCTGGGTGTGGGCCAAAACAGACTGCTGCACCTGTCAACATATTTGAGAGCCCATTCTGGAGAGAGGCCTAGTAAGGGTTCAAGGAGTTTTGCTGACTGGGACACTGAACCCACCAGTGCACATAAAAGCTGAGGCTGGGGACAGGGCAGATCAGAACAATGAACCTCCTGGTGTTCTCAGGAACTGTGGCTGTGAGTTTGCCTGGCACAGGTTCTTAAGGGGCTTCCTGAGCAGGCTAGCACTCCTGCATATATGTATGGCAGTGAGAGCAGGCAGTGGTCCAGATCAGGCTGCAGTATCTGCCAAGGATTGCTAGAACCTGGATCGAGGTAGGAATGGGAGGGCAGATAGGATGACTTCTCTAGGAGCTTGCCCCCTTGGTTTTCTTGGCTACCTTAAATTGACAGAATCCATGATCTCAGGAAAATTCCCATAGACATGTAGACTGACCACAGGGCACATCTTGCAGAATAGAGCCACCTCTGTTGCTGATTTCAAGGAAATCATGAAGAACATATTCAGATGAACATGAAAGACAAGATAACCAGCCCCTCTAATTCAGCGGAAGACCCCAGGTACCTCTTCAAAAGGTGATAAAGAAAAGCAAATGGCATAGCACTTCAGACCAAGTTCCATGGAAAGTGGCTCAGCCTGTGAACACTCTGAGGTAGACATGGCCAGCCTACGGGCATTAGAACCTGTGTGGGGGAAGCAATGGAGATCCCTATGAGGACAGGTATATAAAATGAAGACAACATTTTAGAGCAGTCTTGATGATACAGGGGACACAGCCATAACCCCAGATAGGAAAGCTTCCAGTCAGTGATGAGGATTCACTAGCTGAGGGTCAGAAGCAAAAGTAGGGTAACTGACCGGAAGTCACATCGTCCTTACTCTATGTCAATTTTACCCATCTACCACTCAAGTAACAGCCCCAGGACATTCATACTCACATGGAGATCCCTGAGACAGCATCAAGAGAACATCTCCATCTCTTGACATTACAGTAATCTGACAAGCAGCGAAACACCTTCTACCTTCCTCTACCACAGAAACATTTGTGTCATCCCCTCCTCTGACTCTCATCCCAAACAGTGGCCCATATGGGTCTGTATTCCCCTCACCATTGTTATGATCATTAAAAAAATAAATGCACTAATACTTTTAAAATGCAAAACATTGGTTTTTTTCTTTTTATAGAGAAATATAGTAAGTTGACATTACTTGTCATTCCACTGGGTAATGAAACCTGGAACTTCCAGCATCCATCTAACCATAAGTTAGTACTTGTTAATCAACTGTCCTTCTCTCTCTTCCAAGTCTGCATGTGATACTTGTCCTTTTTTGCTTGGCTTATTATACTCCATGACCTCCAGTTCCGCCATGCCATAGTAAGCCTTTCTTGTAACTGAGCAGTGTTTCACGGTACATATGTACCACATTTTTAATGCATCAACTGGTAACTAGACATTGTTTGTGTTTGTATGCTTTGTGAGTAGTGAAAAATATCCAATTACCCATGTCTCCTCCACTGATTCATTGCATTTTTCACTCTCGGATTGTGAGATCATATTGTGTTTGTCTTTTCAGTTTCTTGAGTAACTTCTATAATTTTTCTACAGTGTCCGCATGGAATTCAGTTATTACCAAAAGTATTCAGGGTTTCCCTTTTCTCCATACCATGCCTTTTTTTTTTTTTTTTAAATAATAGCCAATCTGGCTAGAGTGAGGTAAAATCTCATTGCAGTTTTCTCCTGTGTTTCCCTGATGACTGAGCACTTAGGAGCTTCTTGTCGGTCTCCTGATCCTTCTTTCATTAGCTGTTTCTTCCATCCTCTCTGTAACGATGATTTCAAATAAATAACTTATTTGTTTGTGTGTGTGTAAAATTGGATATGTGTGTGAATATATATATACATATGTAATTTGCTTATTTGAAAATGAACACAAGAAGATTACATGCTATTAGTAAATCATGCAATTGTCTATTACTTAAACTTCTCCAACACATCGCTGCTTACATAATGCGTTGATGAACAGCTCTCAGAAACGGTCAGTTGTTTTTTTGTTTACACAACAAACCTGGAGCTTCTTATGTGTTCAGGAATTATCATTTGCAGTACTGAACATTTGAAAGAAGTTACCTGCTTTAGCGACAACAGAAGCAAAGTAAACCCAATCATTATTACCATAGTGAGCATCAATGTTTTCAGTTCTGTGAAGGCATTAGTAACAAAAGCAAGGACTGATGAATGTCATCCAGGTCAGTAATCCTTTGCTACAGAGTGCTAGACAACCAATGACATGGAAGAAGCAAGGAAGCAAGCAAGGAAGAAAAGATGTATAGTAGCTTTGCAAAAAATAATTTTTTCAAATGTACATAACTTTTCATTATTTCCATTAGACACCACCATAATTATCAGCAAAATTGTGCCAATGGAATAGAGACTTTAATTTCAACATTTAAAATGCCTAACACAAACCTACTTTTTTTTTCCCAAAGACATATACACTTTGAGCCAAAAAAAATATGGTGGTACTGAGTGAAATTTTTAAATTTGATATAAGAAAATATCATTTTGATGTGTAATCTGTTGAGCCAGTTAATAAAATTGGAAATTAGATACATTTAAAGTATAATTTTAAGTCAATTTATTCAAATGCTCCAATAAGTATATTATTCCAACAAACCCACATAAACTATTCAAAATACAAATGATAATAATTCTGTAATTAAAAGCAGAGCATCTTCCATTACTTTAGTTGAAAATTAAAAACATAATACATACAAATTTTAAAAACATATTACATACTAAATTACTGAAATAAAGCTCAAACTCACTACTGTTATTAATACTGTTGTTCAAATTAGAGACATGGAGTATTTTCAGTATTGCTTAACACAACCATTAAATACCAGATTAAACTTGTTTTAGGGCAAGACTGCATTTGATCTCAGCCTAGAGGTGACTTTAGGAAGATGGGTTTTTGTTTGTTTTTCTATTGCAGCAATAAATGCAAACTTTATCTTAAGCAGCACCTAGCTGCTGCATGCCCATGCATTTATTAGAAAGCTATTATGTCCATGTAGTTTACTATGCTTTCAGGATATAAAATTCAGGGCATGAGAATGACAATGGCCTGAGTTCTGCCCTTCAGAATAGCAAATATCAAAGTAAATTTCTTAGCACAGTTTTAGACAAAATGACTTTATAAGCTAGAAACAAGACCAAATTATAAAGTACAGTTGACTTTTTCTTCCAAAGTTATATTCTTTGAGAAGCATTGGTAGAGTCAATATCAATTCAGTGAAAATGTCTAAGGCATCGTAACGGATGTCCTTTTAGGCTAACTAATTATGGAGAAAAGGTTAGCACATCATAGAGATTTCAATGGACAACTCTTGATTTGCCAATATTCTTTAACCTGAGATTGTTTTGTTTTCATACCAGTATGTGCTCTCAAACTCGTTAGAAAACCACAATTTAAATGATTTGAAGTTTGAAATTCTGACTACTTGATTCTTATTGTTGCTTAGTATAACCCTCTATTGAGACATATTTTCATATAATCTTTGCCTAGAAATGAGTTTTATCTCCTGTGGAAATATGCACATAGGAAAGCAAGCTGAAAGTGGATAGTTCATAATTTTAATACTACATATTAGAGAACAGATTAAAGCATCACTAAAAATGTATTATGCTAATCCCATTTTGGGAAATATTTGTTAAATATTGTAGATAGAAATAAAGACAAGTGCTATTCTATTCATGTAAACTTACAAAATTAAATGTAATATTAAATAATAAGTTTTAATTGTCATGAACTTCAAGTATTATCCAATTGGATGCATCCAGTATTGCTAGAACATGACATGTTAATTTAAAGTCCTTTTTACATTTTTGGTTTCTGGAAAAACACCAACAGTATAATTAAGTTACTGAATGAGGAAAGGTCAGAAAACTCAGAAGTTATTAGTTTATTGTTTTTATCACAAGACAGCACCGTTGAAAGAAGCATAAAAATAATCATTACTTAAATTATTATAGCCTTTGTATATACACTTGAGCAACAGTTTTTTTTCCCTATTACTTATAGAATTTTTTAAAAAAGATTTATGTTTTATATTTTATTGGAAAGGCAAATCAGATTTACAGAGAGGAGGAGGTATGGAAAGAGCTACCACCCACTGGCTCACTCCTGAATGACTGCCAAAGCAGGAACTGAGCTGATCTGAAGCCAGGAGGCAGGAGCTTTTTCTGGGACTCCCATGGAGGTACAGGGTCCTAAGGCTTTGGGCCTTGCTCTACTACTTGTAGAATGCTTGATCTACGTGAGATGTGATTATAGAGTAAATGAATATATGTCATTGTTAAAATTAATGAAAAAATAAGAAGGAAGGAAGATGGAAATGAGGGGCGGCAGAAGAGTAGGGTAGGAGTAGATGACATTCCTTTTATATAAAAATAAATAAGCATGTAGTTTAAAAATAATTAGCCATATAACGATGATACAATAACTTACTGATAAAAATATAAAATATTGAATTCAACTTGTAGTGAAACTATTTTAATTTTCTTTCAAGAAATGAAAGGAACTGTCCTAACTTTGAAAGTATGTTTAGAGACAGGAACTATGGAGTGCAAATAATGATTGGTTTGTCATGTAAATAGCCAATTATCTTTTTCCTGTTTGGTCTTATATGTAAATATGTATATATACATATATAAATACGTATATACAACACACACAAACACACGCAGAGATCATGTTCCTAGTTAACTTGGCAATGGAAAAGATAGCTTTAGAAGAGCTTTCGCTGGGAAATGTAACATAATGGAAAAACTCATGACAATTATGACAAAAGTAGGAATAGTGATTCTGTAACCATAAGAAAGTCTAAAGAGTTGAGTAGAGCTGAAGATTTCCTTCTGAGTCTCACATATAGGTGTAATGGACATAATTAATTTCCATTTCAGTGGGGAATATAGTCAGTGGCTAATTCTGTAATTGAAAGGAGACGTTAAGACTCATTGTCATATATGAGTAAGGAGTTTTATAAATCAAGCTGATACTTTTAAAGTTGGAAAATGGGTCTTCTTAGTTATTACTCTGGAGCAAAATGAACAAATAACACTGATATCTACTTACTATATATTGAGAGTCAAGTTTGACTTTTTACATCACTTTATTCGTTATTTCCAAACCTATCAAGAAGTTTATTTCTCAAACTTTTTCTTTTACCAGCCATTCATTTTGCGATTCTCCTATAACCATTATATTGCTCCAGGTCTCTATCATTATCCATTTGGACAGTTTTTTTCAAGGTATATAGTACAACAATCACTTTTAGCTTGCACCAATCTTGAGACTCTTACTGTATATTGAAAATAAAATCTAGACTTTACCATTGATGCCCCCCTCATAAAACAGTAACAACAAAAACCCCACAACCCAGCCTGTTTTCCTCTTCCCTTAATGTCTGATTTCCCCCCCCCCCCATTTGTATGAGGTATACACTCTGCTATTCTGTCACTCTTGGGACTCACTGGCTGCCTGTTTTATCTCAAAGCCTCTATTATTCCTGTTTGCTTCATCTAAAACAGTGATTTTTTTTTTCTGTTTTTTTTTCCCTCCTTCTGCATCCTCCTGTGGGCTCCATAAGGCCTTTCACCCACCCCATAATGGCTCAAGTTTAGACTCTCCTTGATCTTTTAAAACCTTGTTTGTTTTCAGATATTCTGCTGTGACTATGATTGTTTTTATGTTGTATTTACGTGTTTCAATTGTTGATTCCTTGTGTTTATAATTAGAATAAAAGGTTTACAGTGTATGGATTTCTGTCTTGTTCTCTGGTAAATGTATGTCCAGTACCAAAGTGTAACTGGAACATACAAAGTTTTTTGGTAAGCAAATATTAAATAATGAATGACAGAATAAAATTTTATTTCTAATTTAAAGTTTTCCAGGTACTGAGCAATAGAAAAATTATCAAGTGAAGGAAGCAGGTCAGTGTAAGCCATGTCCATTGTCTGCAGCATAAACAAGGTTTGCAGGGAAGTGAAACAGAAGCAGTTTTGATTTGCTTTGGATATCTGTCCAATTTCTGTAGAATATTTGAGCTTTCCAACTGCCTAGCCTCAGTTTCAGAAAAATAATTTTGCTGTGGTTATATCACAGTTTGTATGTTTACATGAATTGAGGTAATAATCTGATACATAGTAGTCATTTTACAAAATGGCAATATTAGTAGCAATATTTTAACTGAGCCTTTCCCCCAAATAATTTGTAGTAATTGCCTATAAAGTTTACTGATATGCTTAAATCTATGTGTTTATTTCATTTAGGTTAAACTACCCAAAATATGTAAACAGTGTTGATTAGCTGAGTTATCAAGATTGTGGTTACTTAAAATAGATGGAATCATTAACTTGCTTCAGTTTTGAATTAAACAACTTCTTGTGATATTTTATAGCCATGGCGTGCATTAATTATTGAAGAACTCTCTCACTAAAATGGAAAGTTCATTTATTGTGATATTTGAAAAACCTGGGGACAGCTTTTAAAAGGAGTGCAAAAGGGAAGGCCAACTACTAAGATAAGCATCCCCTTCTATAGAATGAGAGCATTTAAAATAATCAACAATGATTATGTTCAAGTCACGCATTTTCAAAAGTAAATTAGTAGCCTGATTCATTCAAACATACACACTTGTCCTCAGTGATTTCACTTGGAACTTCAGAGAATCTATTTTAGTGCATTTGTTTAAGGCAACCAATTCTCTTGATATTACTGTATCATCTCAACAAGGATAGTAATTTAGTTAGGTTAGAAAATACTACTTTCCACTTTTCAGCCATTGCTTGACAGTAATTAGAAATACAGTGCACATTTAATATATAAACAGTAGGGTTAAACTACTTAGGGTCTGCATTTGGAAGAGATATTGATCTTCTACCGGGGAAGGAAATTGTTCCTATTTTTTCATTTGATGGTTTTTAATTGATATGTATATAGTGTGTGACATTTTGCTTGAAATGCAAGTGATTTTTGTTTCCTTGGCTCAGTTACCTTTTTCAGTAGCCTTCATCTCAATAATGATTAATGCATGAAGAGAAATATTTTTAAATGAAAAGCTAATAAGCATTTTGATAGTGAGAAGTTCTTGCATTTTGTGTTCTCAGGACCTAACAAATTGCTTTGTGAAGCAACTAGTACACGTTTATTGAATGATCAAATCTATGAATGAATAATATATTTACAAAATTAGCATTTGACATTGTCAGAATAAAATTATCCAAAAAAATACTTTGTGTTAATATATTCTATAGACAAATTTACATTTTAAAACAGTTACAAATTGATCTAAACTGCAATCAATCAAATGTAAAGTGAACTGTTTTATATGCTACATTACTATTCTGGAAGGAAAATCTACTCATGAAATGAAGGCAATGGATATTGGTGGATACACTTGGGAAGTGACAGGAATATTAAACCAATGTTAATACAAGTTGAACACAGATATTATGTTCCTAATAATTAACCTCTTGCTCTATCATTGTAAGAATGATAGGAACAAATTTATTAATAAACTTGTGCTGCATAAATGTGATAAGAATCAGATGAGTAATCTGAGACCCTCTTTTTAAAAAAATACAAACCAATATGTAAGTTGAGAATAATTTTGAGAAAATATTTTAGTAATATTTAAGAAAATTTTAAGAAAATATCTTGCCTAATCAATTGAACATTCACAGAAAAAAAATATACATTATTATTTCCTGAGGGTTCTCAGTCATTCTAGTTGACCAAGTAATTTGAGTCCAAATGTCCACACCAAATGGAGAATACCAACAAAATATGCTCACTAAGGTTATTATTTTGTGTTTCTGAATAGAAAATTATTATCTATACCTGCCCTGAAAGGGATATGCATATAAGTTTGTTTAAATAATGTCAATAGCATATGAAGTTCCCACATTTGCTTGAATAATTTATTGAGGCAATGTGAGTGAGTTTCTCAAGAAAACAACGTGTTAGGTAACATGAATGCTCCACATAAAGTGGACAGCATATCGAATGCGTCTATCTACCCATCTATATTAAAACTATTCACAGTTTATGCTAGATATTTCCCTTTTTTTTTTGTGAAATTCAGTTCTTCTGGAATCCACTCCATCTCTCAAGGACCACAAATACTCCCAGGGAAGGGTACAGTAGGGAATGCAAAATCCTTACTCTTCCATTAGAGATCTGAGCTATTTCAGTAGTTTAACTAGTAGTTTTCAAATTATTACAAAGAAGAATTTACTTTTCTTAAAATTTTTCTATGCTGGTTACTGAAAACTGTTATTTGTGTTATTTGTGTTAAAGTAAATAAGGCATTTAGTTCAAAATAAGAGCTATAATCAATAATAAAACATGCAATAAGCATTACTATAGCCATAAAACATTAAAAGTATAATAGTGTAGTGGTGTGACAAAAATATAAAACCAAGTTTGATAAAGTTATATTTGCAGCAATATTGATAAGCAGAAAATTTTTCTGTCTCTTAAAACTTTAATCTTAGCTGTCACAAATAAGGGAGAATCTGTAATATTTACCTTTTGGTGTTTGGTTCGTTTTACTTAATGTAATCTACTTGCTTTTATGTTGGTGCAAGTGGCAGGATTTCATTATTTTTATGGCTTAATAATATCAGTATTTTTAAGAGTAAACAGCATGTTGACTGTTTAACATTTAGAAAGTGAATTATCTTTAAGTGCCTTATGAATCAAAGATTTTTATTTGTCAGAGTGACCTGACTAGAAGAAAATTCTTAATTGAAAAAAAAAATGTGGCTAAGACAAAGGGTGAGAGGTTCTACGTATTTCAGCTTGCTTTTTTAAAAAAGAATTATTCTAATGGTAAATAGCAACTTCCAAAATTGCCCACCCTGTCGATCACATTTTCTCATAATACAATGAAATTCGAGATAGAAAGGTTTCAGAAAAGTAGCTAGGTCAAATTTTAAGAACCAATGTAAAAGCAGTGTAGGAGTTTCACATTGTAGTCACAGATTGAACTGTTCTGTATGATCTCACACCGTGACTTATGCATTACCCCCTCAATTGTATTTGGAAGAAGTGATCCAGACAGCATTAAACACAGTCCATGGAGCATCCTTCACACCGTAACATGGCTCAACTTCCCTCAGGCATTGCACAGTTAAAGCACAGAGTGAATCTAACCTGAGGCCAGACACAGGCAAATGGAATGAAGTGTAGACCTAATGAAACTTGCTCTTTTTGTATAATGCATAACCTTCCCCAACACACTGTAGGTTTCTTTCAAAATTACAGCACAGAAAAACTTGTACCAATAATTTGGTTATGTAAGACATGGTTTTATTTTCCGCAATTCATAAAGAACTTGCATTTATATTCTCCGCTGTGTTGTGATAGAAGAAAATCAGTGACAATCCATGTGGCTTTCTCTCTGTCTTCTTGTGATTTCATGGCTGGGCCAAAGTACAGGTGGTGCAAGTCATTATGTAGATATTGCTGTCATCAGAACACACTGGATTCTGATGAGATAGAACAATTTGGTCTGTATTTTCTCATTAGATCACTCAGAAAGTAGAACATGGAACTCCCTTAGACTTAGACAAAAGGAAATTCACATTGTGCTTTGTACTTCCATAGAAAGAGTAGAAATAGTTATCAGAAAGTAATTCATGATTTCCAAAACAAATTAACCCTAAAGCTTATTACTGAACATGCTTTGATATATATATCTTGTGTTACTCAATTATAAAGAACCTAAATAGTTCACACAACTTATATAGATATCTTCTGTAGATAGCTGTAGTACAAGATAATTAAAGGAAGGGCACTTATGGTTTAGACCTGGGTCGAAGACAATTAAAAGACTGAGTAGTGGGTTACTCTATTATACCTACACTGATTTTTATGTTTTCTTTGTAATCACTCAAGTCATAACCCAAGAACTGAAGCAGTCATAGGAAAATGTTTTCAGAAACATTTTTAACTGCTTTCATTTGAATAGTATTTTACTAGCTATAAAAAGGAGGAGGGTAGAATTTTGAGCTACAATTTATATTTTACATTCTTTCTTGCATAAAAGTCTTTTTTAAAAGATTCTACCTAAACCTCTAGTTTTTAATTGTGTACATATGATCATCATTCCATGCAGTTTAATTCAGCAAGAAAATATATCTTAGCAAGCTATTTTGATACAGTGTTGAACTTTTCACTAATTATTGATATTAGAGATATGTAAACATGCCAATTGAAGCAAATTTCTGTAAACGAAACACTGTCATTGATTGTGAGACACTGTAGTTGTTACCAATTGTCAGTATTTTGCCACCTTTATGTATCTATTTATTTATCTCTTTTCATTTAAGTTATTTTCATTATTTCCCATGATAAACTTTTATAGGTACTTGGATTCTCCCTTTCTCTCTGCCTCTTTCTTCCCCTCTCTTTTTCTCTCCCATTATAATAGTAGTATAGTCCTCCAGCAACAGTTACGAGTTTAACATTCACTTTTATTTTTTAATGCAGGTTTTATGGGTCCCAGTGCAGAATGTTGTTTATATGTGTCTAACATGTAGAAATTGCTCAATAAGTTTCATAATCATTTTCTGCCAACCATTTTTACATCAAAATTTGTAAAGTACATAATTTCCATAGTAGTAGATCAGAAGTATAATTATATTAATGTGTCCAGAAACAAACTGGACTGCTGAGTCAGTATCGCATCATTTTTCTGTAGCCTCATTTATTGTGTTTTTGCCAACATGAGATCTTCACTTGGTTGAGCAGATTCCGTAGCTATTATTATGAACACTTCTGTGCAATTTGTGTTCCATAACTTCTCATTATGAGTTGATGCATTAAGAATTTAAAATGCTTTAAAATGGGCACAACTATTAACATCAGTGATTTACTACTGATCTCGTTAATCCAGCATGGCTTAGGCTACTCTGGACCAATGTCCAGAAAGTAAAGATTTGATAACAGCAAGATAGAATTAATTTAATGGAATTTTATATCCAAGGTTTAATTTTTATTCATTTTGATTATAAATGCAAAAAAAGAGATTTGACTTTGAACATACTCAGCAAGGATCATATAAGCAAAAGCACAAATTCTAGGAACTGAGCCACACTCTGATTTCTTCTGTCCTAGAGTGTTTTATTTAAAGGAACCATTTGATTTTGCCACTACTCTGAACAAATGCATGTGTGAAAGTGGCCAGGAAATCTGCCTCCAATCCAGTTTCCTAGGAATCCTTCCAAGGGGAGATCAGCTTCTTCTAGATTAGCCCAGGAACAGTTTTGCTGAAAATTCCCTTTGATGTGTGATGCTCAATTTTCGTCTAATATGTAGAAAAAAAAAACAAGCAAACAACGCTGTGATAGTTTCTAGGAAGCTTAGAAACTTTAGCTTACTTCTTTTTAACATGTAGGGAAAAAAATCATGGCTGAAATCAAATGAGGTTTTTCCAAAGGAACTGTCAACAACTTACTGTTTGCCTGAGGCTTACTTCAGGGCATTTCATATGAGATACTAAAGTTCAATTAGAAACATCCAGCTTCATGTCTTATGATGTAAAGACACCTGAAGAATCAGTAGCAAATTTTTATTAATGAGTAGACATACTTTCAAAATGGGTTCATGGAAAAACACACATTGGATAGCCTAAGATAATGAAACATATGAGTATTTCCCTGTGTGGAAGAGAATGTGCCTTTAATTTATGTGAACAGAATGTTTTATTCTCGGAATTGGCCTCAGACTCATACATAAAACATCGGAGACCACAGTGGCAGAAGCAGAGTATGCCTGATGCTTTCGCCAAGGATAATCCTGTATTAAACAGGAGAGAAAGTAAACTGTGATAACGTTCAGTGTTAATAAACATAACCAGTGATGCCAACATTGGGAAGTTACACAGAGGCATTTTGAATTAGGAGCTTTTTATTCTTAGCAACATCATGAAAGGTGGAATTGAAGAAAGGCGGAGCATTGTGACCTTGTGAAGTTGATGCTTTCTGTATTGTAACATGTAAGGCATTTATAATTTTCTTTTGTTTTTAAATAAACTTACCAGTGATTGCATGGAAAAACAAACTTTGTAGCTTTCAGTCTGGTCCACTGTTTCTTTGAGCCCCATCAGGCACCAATTGAAGTTACTGAACGAAAACATCAGAATCCCTTCTTCAGCAAAGTGATTCTTCCAGCTATATGCAGTCTGTTATGGCTGTGTCCGTTTATTGACACACGCTGTATTTTTAAATTCCATTTTTAACAACAAAGTAATTATATATCTCATCTAAAATTATTAAAGAAAAACATTTTTCTTTGTCAGCCTTACTGCATTTCAAAGTTAATACTGCACTTAAAATGTTTACATAGTTTTCCTATATTTATACCTGTGTTTTTTTTTTTTTTAGCAAAGTAGAATTGATTTAAATCAGAAACTTCCTGCAGCATTAAGAACTGGGCTTCAAGAGAGGGAGAACAGAACAACTTGTATAAGTAGGGTATTTAAGCACCACTGGGGAAGGAACAGCTAACAACCAACCAGAGGGCAGGAAAAAAAATGGTCAGAGGGTCTGAAATGTAATCATGGTAAGGCTGCTCATCAGAACAAGCCATCAGAAGATAGGATAGGTAACTTAGACTTACTATGCTCATTATAGCACTAGAAATTCATGAGTGAGACAGATAATTTTTTTTTCCCAAAGGAAGCTTCTAGGCAGTAGCAAACATATTGTCTATTTTTAAAGTACCTGCTGCTTTTTCCCATTCCGACAATCACCTGACCAAATTGCTTGTTAGCCCATCTAACACATCACACACTTCCAAGTCCAGAAGAATGCTGTTGGGGAGATAGGGATGGCAACTACCCAGGATGCTTCATGCTGGAAGGGGGCTTCCTGGAGTCAGGATACTCTTTCAAGGGTCAGTCTACAGGTCTTTGGTGGAGTACACAGTTCTTCAGAGGCATAGTCTTCAGTAATACCTGGAGTTTGATGGCTTCCCATTGCTTAGTCCCAGATAGCACAAAGCGTGTAAGACGGTTATTATCTCTCCCCATTGAGAATCTCATCTCTTGAGATTTCCAGTGATCCAGCTGAAAGCCTCCAGGTCAGACACAATTTCAGAGCTTTAGATGTAAAAAACTGTCAGAGGTTTAAAAAATTTGCTTGAACTGAGTTTTTTTTAAAACCAAAACTGTGTACCAGAGCTAAAAAACTCCTTCAAGACTGAATGTTTTTTAAAGAAATTAAATCCAAAAGGCAGCAGAAAACACAAGAAACTTTCCTGAGATCAATAAAAGGAATTGTGTGTATCACTGCCTCAATAATGAAGCAGAGCTCCTGTACTCGTCTCTGTTGGGCTTTTAAACCCCTAGAAGTGCAGTGTCATAGGGTGTGTTGCATGCTTCAGAAGTCCCTGCACTTCAAATAGTCTACTGTGGCTCTTAGTTCTTTATGAATCTCATACTTTAATCAGATTGTCTCGGATGGGAAAAAGAAGACAGGTCTAGGATGAACCTGATCAAACTGCTGAGAGCTAAATGTTAAATACATACTACTGTCTTTATGTATTCATTTTAAAAATGATGATTGACTTCCTGTTAGGGCAGATGAGGATTTATCTGTCTTATTCAACTCTTGCTGTCGAGCCAAATCCTCTGGAAAATTAAGTCCATTTTCTGAAAAACAGCATGCAAATGATGAATGCCACATGCTGATATTACAAATAGCCAGGAATTACATTACATTTACCTTCCTTTTATTTACACAAACACCTCTCCCTTCAAATAATTTTCTTGTTATTTGCATAGCTTTCAAATAGCATTTATTTTTTGTTTTCTTTTGGAGCTTCTTTATATCAGATCTACCATATGACTCTGGGTCATGAATTTTTTTTTTTTAATTCTGTGTCTGACATTTATTTCTATTTAGTCTTATTTTATTCCATTTTACTGAAATAAAATGGTGAGACATTTCATCTGTTAGCTCTTTGAATCAAGGGATTCACAGAAAGTTTATGCACAGAAAGCACAGTACCTTGCACATATTCAACCCTGAGACTTAATTCTATACTTTGAATTTGTTCATCAAATTAGACCATTTTTCCTCAGGATTTAGAAGGCACTACTCTGTTGATTTCTAAGATGCTATGTTGCTGTTAGAAAGTGTAATAACTCTCAGATGTTGATTTACTCAAATGTGATATTTTAAATTTCTCAAGAAACTTCTATTTTTAGTTTTCTGAAATTTCAGTTACATGACATAGTCCATTCAGACATCTGTACCAATTTATTTTGTACCAGGTAGTTTTTTAACGCTAGAAATCCATTTCTCATGGTTCTGGGGGTTGGGGAGTCCCATATGCGGGTCCTGACTGGTTTGCTGAGTGGCAGAACTGACTTGATTCATAGGGGCCTGTCTCACAATGTCTTCACATGTGCAAGGAGATGGGAGACTTCTCTGACCTCTTTTTTAAGCACACCTATCTACATCATGAGCTAATCACTCTGCAGAGGTCGCACAAGGTTACATTTTTATGGTTTGCTTTACTAGAGACAATTTCAAGCATGCAAAAACTGAGAGTATAAAGAACAGTGAGTTTCCATACACATCTCATCAGTTACAACACTCACCATTTCATTGGTAGCCTTTTTAACCTATGCATTTATTTCATCAAATCTCAGATATATTGCCTGCTCAGATAGTTTTGAGTAAACCAAGGGGTGAAGTTTCTTTATGATCACAGTTTAATAATACTGTGGATCTAATCATGATTAGGAAAAACACATTAGTGTTCCCATGTCGCATGTTAGGGACAGGGCTGGCGTGGATTTAAATCCTACTCAAGGAGGGCTGGATTTATTAGAGGCTAGAATGTTAAACTGATTTAAAATAACTTGACACGGGCCACACCACCTCTTAATATCAGAGCTTTGGGGTTAGGCCGAGAGGGAAACAACCCCAGAGCTTTGCCTGTACTTGGTGTTGTGTTGTTATCCACTCTGCTGCATGTTCCATTGATTCTTTGTAGAATGGTACATCATTACAGGTCTCTTATTTTCATATTTATGTGTATATATGTATATGAATATATATTTTTAACCAAATTTTCATCTATTTATCTTGGTGTTTTTAGTTTTTGAAATATATTTTTATATTTGTGTTTTAACATTTGAACCTTATCTATAATTTTTACCTAAGTTTTGTATATTCTTTTCATCTGTTGATCTTGTTGTATGAGGAATACATCTATTTTCTTTTTGATGATATTTAATTTTCATTTTCTTGATGGTCTCACCTCTTCTCTGATGCAAAGGCTAGGATCACATGAAGGAAACAAGAGATATGTTTGCTGAAAGGTTTGTTTGTAGAGAATTTTGCAGACAGATTATTCACAAATATTTGAGCATTAATGTAACCTCTAAGGGAATATTGGAGGCTGAGAAACCATCACTACCTGGGTATCTAAAGAGCAGGAAGAAATCTTACCCCTCAGCTATAGGCAACTGCCTCAGTGGCCTTATACCTAGGCAAGTATCACGCTGCTGGGGAAAAAAAAAAAACGGTTTCTGGCAGGCATTCTGGGCCTGCTTAATGCCAAATTTATGTTAACTATACCAGTGTGCCAGCAGAATTAACTATACCTTTTTTAAAGTTTCGTAGGGAAGGTAGGGAATGCCGGGCTGAGATAGCCACTCTGGCCCCCAGGGCTGAGACAGCAGATTCCATGCAAATGGGGTCTGGGGACATACTGGAGTGGGAGTAGCTTTGGGCATGTTTGACATGGGATAAATGACTTCTGGAGGCTTCCACAGATTGGGCTACTGCAGTCATAGTTAGGCAAGGGAGCTGATACCAGGTGGTTTAGAGTGTGGAACCAGAGGGCATGTCTGGGTCAGACGAAGGCACTAATGTGGGCGACCTGGGCTAGACTACATAGCATTGTCTACCACCTGCTGGGACATGCAAAAGCTGGGGCTGTGAGTGTCAGAACAGGTGGCAGGCCATATCAGGCTTTGTCATAGCACACACCAAAATGCAAGAGAAACAAATCTGGGGACAGATTTTATAGGAGTCTTATGGGTTGACTTAGGTGGAGCTACAGTAGCCCTTAGGTTTGAATGGATAGCTGGGTGTGGTGATAGGATGAAAACCAGACTATATAACAAAGAACTCACCTGAAACTTGTGGGTACAGGCGCTAGAAAAAGGCCAGACTAGGCAAGGCTGCAGTACCTGCTGACACTTGCAAAGACCAGGACTGAGGGCAGACCATGCAAAGCTGGCTCCAGTACCTATCAGTGGACTTGAAATGCAGGCCTGGGAGTGAGCCTGGTATGGGAACTTGGGGAACTCCCTTGCTAGGCCACAGCTCCTGTTGGGCTGAGGCCAGGCCAGGTCAGGCCCGGCTGCAGCATTTGTCAGCATTTGTGTGGTTCAGGTCTGGGGGCAGGTTGGACTGGGCAAGGCTACAGCACCTGCTGACATGCACAAGAACCAGCACAAGATACGGGCCTCATTTTGCTGGGCCAATGCAACACTCACTAGGAAGAGCTGAGACTGTGAGTGGGTCATTCCAGTCTGATTTGAAGCCTCCATGAGCAAGCACAAAACTCAGAGCTGGGAATGGTCCTGGTAGGGGACTCTGGGGACTTCCCTGCTAGACTGCAACTCCCACTGGTGAATGCAAGAGTGGAGGCTGTAGGTAGACTAGGCTAGGCAAGGTTGCAGCATCCATCCAAGTGTGTGTGGGTTGGGATTTTTAGTGGGCCAACCTGGGAAGGCTCAAGCACCTGGTGATACTTACAAGAGTCTGAATGGTTGTGGGACAGACTGGGCTAGGCTGCAGCACCCACAAGTTCATATGAGAACCGGTTTTGGGGCTGGGCCAAGCTGTGCTAGGCTGTAGCATGCACCAGTAAGAGCTGGTATGGGTGCAGGCCAATGTGTCTAGGTTGCAGTACCTGCTGATAGTGTTAAGATTGGGGCATGGCCATGTCAGGTTGGGCCACAGCACCTCCTGGCACAAGCAAGATCCATGGTTGGGAGTGGGCCTTTTAGAGCAATTTGGGCAACTCTCCTGCTAGGTTGCAGCTCCTCCTGGTGAGTGCAAGAGCCAGGAATGGATTCAAATAAGGCCAGGTGGGGCTACAGCACCCCTTGGGATATATGTGAGCTAGGTCTAGGGAATGATGTTCTGGGCTAGTATACACACACTGGCCTGAGCAAGAGCCAGGACAGGGTGCAGGCCAGGCCAGGTTGGAGCAGAGCAACCACCAGTTCACAGGAGGGTTGGGGTGGGTCTGGCTGGGCTAGGCTACTGCACCTGCAATTACACATGTGTTAGAATGAGTGCAGAGCAGTCATTCTACACTGTGCACTAGCCTAGGTGGATACCAAGTAGGCTAGGTCAGCACCCCCACAGTGCCAGGACTGCGTACAAGTCATATCAGACTGGAATACAGTACCCCCTGACAGGCACAAGATCCAGGGTTGGGAGAAGGCCTGGTAGGGAAACTGTGAACCATTCTGGCTGGGTTGTACCTCCTTCTGGTGAGCTTGACAGTCAGTACAAAGGACAGACCAGGCTGGAAGAAAGCAGCACCCACCAGCATATGTGCAGGCCTGGTCTGAAGGTAGATCAGGCCTAGCTAAGCTGCCATGGATACGCGCAAGTGCTGGATAAAAATTGGGCTGAATTGAACTGTGCCACAGCACGTGCTGGCACACAAAAAAAAACAAGCTGGGGGCAGACCAGTAGGGGCTATTTGGAGTTGCCATCACTAAGTCATAGCACCCACTGGTGTTTGTGAAGACTAGAACTAGGTCTGTGATGGGCTGGACTGGGCTAGACTGCAACACCTATCAGTTTGTGTGAGAGATGGGTCTAGGAGCAGGGCTGACTAGGTAGCTATATCTGCTGGTGTATGTATTAGTTGGTACAGATGATGGAACAAGCATGGTATTGCACTGGCTGCACACAGAAGTCAAGTCTGAGAACACCCCAAGTGAGGTTTCTTTGGGGGAGGGGGACTCTCAAACCCTGGCTGCAGGGAAATTCACAATATTTGCGGTCTGACTTGGAGTGTATGTATAGAGACCGGGCCTGATGCCTGGACAGTGTTAACGTGCCCAGAAACATGGGGACATCACAGTCAGCTTATCTAGGCCAGTATTAGACACCAAGTGGCTCAACAGAAGGTGGAAAGCCAAACGGGTTAGACAACTCTCCTGGCCAAGCTTTGTAACATGTTCTTGGACCTGTAGATGCACTAAGATGGACTTGGTTAGCCAACAGGCCTTGGAAAGATTTTCTCAACCCTGGACCAATGAAGTTGATGCCATCTCAGAACTATCAAAGCCACTCAAGTGACACCTTCAGAATACTTATATCATGTTAATTTCTTATAAAAATTCTCATTGAATATGCATTGCACCACTTCTTTGTGAAGAAGTTCATTATAGTTTTAATCATAATATCTCAGTCATATAATCTTTCCTCAATTCAGATATCAAAATGCCTTCTTTGGAAATAGAATTTCCTTAATGTTCCATAGTTCTATTGGGAATGCTTTTACAATTAATGCTTTTTTAATAACTATTTCAAAGGTAGCATTTCTGTATTGTCACACAGTGGGAACTTTAACCTTTCCTTTGGTTATCACGAACATTTTTGTTTTTCTGTCATCCTTTTACATTGATATGTTTGTCACTTTGTTTTAAAGTCAAAGAAAATGTATACTCTATGTTGGCACATGAGAGAGAATAAGAGGAAGTATGGCTGAAACACGTCATGTATTCTTATTTAACTTGTAATTTCCCTCATAGGTATGATGGGGTGGGGAAGGTTTCAAATCTAGAATTATTTTCAAAGTTTTTCTGTGCTGGAAACCTGAGTTAAGTTCCTCAGAAATGTGTTTTCACTGGGAAACTTTCTGTAGTGTATATCATCGCTGATACCAAAACTATCCCTCATAAAAATTTTTTTTTGCAAATTCTTCTCAGTTTGACATATGTTTCAAGGTACAAATTTATTTTAGTGTATGCTCCTATAAGACTGTTGCTGGAGAAAATTTAGAAAAAAAAGTTGGCTCTTATTGGTGAAAATGAGGTTCACAGAACATGGTAACTGAGAAATGTACATGAGAGTGTCAATGCACAGAGAAGATCGAAGCTTCCTACAGCAGGTTCATAAAAGTCTGATAGGATTGGTAAGGATCAACTGAGCAGATAACAACTCCAAGCAGCTAATACAGCTGCAGTGGCTGGAGCTGGGTGAAGCCAGGAGCCTGGAGCTTCTTCTTGGTCTCACACATGGGATCCTCTGCTGTTTTCCAGGCCCTGTAAAGGGAGCTGCATATAAAATGGAGCAGCTAGCACATGACCTGGCACCCATATGGGACCAACATTTGCAAGGTGAAGATTTTGCCAGTTGAACCATCACACCAGGCTTGACAGTGTATTATAAAATAATGAAACATCAATAAAATTATAATATTATATTATTCTTAACCATTTATTTTATAAACATGTGAAACAATGCTTGACAAAACTGTTTCATGTTTTAATTCTTGGAAAAAATTCAGCTTCCCCCTATAAGGAAGAATGTGTGCTAATTGTTTTTCTAAGTCTTGGTTATTTCATTCAATCTGTGTCCTACAGTTGCAACTGTTTTAATAGAAATGATGGAATTTCATTTTTTACAGCAAAATAGTCCATTGAATATGTATATATGAATGACATTTAGTTGAAGCATCATATGTTTTATATGTATGTGTGTGTGTGTTATATATATATATATATATAAAATCACATCTTCTGTTTTCATCTGATGAGGGGCAGGCTTAATTGTTTCATATTTTGGGTATTGTGAACAATTCTGCTATGAACGTGATGGTGCAGATATTTTTTTGATGCAATTTGTTTCTCTGGGGTATATAATCACTAGTGTGATTGCTGGACTATTTGGCAAGCCCATTTCTTGTTCTATCATAAATCCCCATACTGTTTATGACACTGACAGTACTAATTTAAAATCTCAGCAATTGTATATGCGTGTTTCCTTTATTCCACATCCTTGCCAGCAGTGCCTGTTCTCCATGGATTGGATAATATTCCTTCTATTAGGGAAGAGATGATATCTCTTGGTGGGTTTGGTTAGCATTCATCTGCTGACTAGTGATGTTGAACATTTTTCATGTATTTATTGTTGGTTATTTGTGCTTCTTTTGAGAGCTAGCCCTGTCCTCTGCCCATTTTTTTCTTTTTTTGTTTTTTTAAATTTTTATTAATGTGAAGAAAAGAGATATCATGTATTCTACATGTACATTTCCAAGAAGACAGTCACATTTGCTTCATTTCTTGGTCCTGGCCCCAAGGTCCCTCCCCATCTCTCTGTCTTAGGTGGCAGTTGGCCAGGAATAATTTTAATCCACTCTGTATTTGCAGACTTAATTTATCATTCATCATAATATGCAATAAGGATTCAGCTGGATTCATATTTGTATAACTATTGAATTCTGCAGTTGTTAGTATATTGTCAGTTAAGTACCTTGTAAATATTCTTTCCAAATTAAGTTAGCAATCTCTTCATTCTGGTTCATTGTTTCCCTTGCTGTAAAAGCTTCGGTGCATGATACAGTATCATTCATTCAATGATGCTTTTATCACCTTCTTTGGGAGTGTATACAAGCAGCAAGCACCTATGTCAGGATCGTAAAGTGCTTCCTCTACGTTTTCCTCCAACAACTTCATAGTTTCAGGTTTAACTTGAAGTCTTTGATTCCTCTTGAGTTGACTTTTGTCTGTGGTGAGAGATAGTTATCTGATTTCACTTGGCCACATAAATACACATCCTGTTTTGACAGCACCATATGTTGAAAAGATAATCCTTTCTCCAGTGTATGGTCTGAGCACTTTTACCAAAAATCAGTTGGCTACATGTGCATATATTAGTTCCTGTGATCTCTAGGCTGTTCTATTGATCTGTATGTCAGCTTTTAAGCCAGTAACATGCTGTCTCAATTACTGTAGTTTTGTAGTAGGCTTTGTAGTCAGGTGTCGTGAAGCCTCTAGCTTGATAGGTTTAATTCAGGATCGTGTTGGCTTCTGTGAGTCATTGTGATTCCATATGAGTTTTTTAATAGTCTTTTTCCAGCTCTGTAATTGTTGTCATTGATATTTTGATATGAATTTAATTGAATTTATGGATTAAGTGCTATGAACTTTCTATTGATACTGTTACAATTTATGACCAAGGAATAGCTTTTCACTTTTTTGTGCTTTTGATGATTTTTATAGACATTTTTAAACTTTCATTGTAGAGATCTTTTACTTCATTTATTACATTTATTCCTAAATATTTTTAACACAATGTGAGCATTTTTTTCATCATTAGAATATAGAAACAATACTCATTACCTTATGGTTAGTTTGTAGCCTACAACTTTACTGAATTGGCTTATGCATTTTAACAGTTATTTGGTGGAGTGTTTAATCTTCTCCAAGTTTAATCTTTTCCATCATGTCATATGAAAAGATGAATATTTTGACTTCTCTAATTTTGATACATTTCTTTCTCCCTCCCTAAATTTTCTTGCTACTAATTTTAGTGATATATTGAATAAGAATAGTGAAAAGAAACATTCTTGTGATATTCCAGATCTCGGGAGAAATGGTATTACCTTTTCCACACTCAGTATTATATTGGCTGTCAGCTTTTTATTTGTAGTCTTTATTATTTTTAGTTATGTTTCTTCTATGCCACATTGGTGGAATATTTTTATTATGAAAATGCATTGAATTTTACTTATCAAATGCTCTCTTTGCATTTGCTGTGTTGACTACATGGCTTTTGTTCTTTCTGTTTGTCCTTAATTGTTTGTTTCCTTGGTGAATGCTTCTTTTGTGTCACCTGCTAGTTTCCTCATTTCTTCAAGCTGTCTATCTGTATTCTCTTGTTTCACATTGCATTTTCTTGAAAACATTATTTTGAATTCTATTTCTTGCATTTCGTACATTTTTATATTCAGATCACAGTCTGTATCTGGAGAATATGTGTCTGTATTCTTTTTGGGACATCTTGCTATCTTGTGCTTCTTTATTTTTTTTTGCTGTGTCACTTCATTGATATCTGCACATCTACTATAGTAGTCCTTTTCTTATGGAGTAGTTTTCTTTTTAAAAAATGTTGTTTAAATGGAATGCATGATATCACTGTCTTTTCCCCCTTTGGTTTTGGCTTTAGGTGAGCTCAGAAATATAATCAGTAAGTTATTTTCCTTTGCTTACAATCAGATCTGTCTATAAGTAAAACAGCAATAGTTGATAGGAGTGACGGGGTGTCTTTGAGGTGAAAATGGACTTCCTAGGGTATGTAACTGCAGTCCCAGAGTCAAGTATTGGTTATACTAGGACTGTGGTAGCCCGTTCCATGCTAAGTGATACAAAGTGTAAGGGATGCTGAAGCTTATGGTACCAACAAGCCTTAGTGCTGCTGGGGCTTTTGTTGCCAAGACCTGTGGCTGTGGACTGTTTAATGTGGATGATGTCTTCCCCAGTTCTTCCTGCAAAGTGTGACTGGTACCAGAAGCCCTATTCCAAGGACTAAAGGATATGAACTAAACTCGACTATCATCCTACCAATTGACCATGAGTAGGACAGATGATTTTGCACTTAATGGTGTGCCTCTTGAGAAGTGGGATTCATTCAATTTCTTCCATACATTTCACTGGGTACATCCTCATGAATATCAGGAAATTAGTATTGTTGCAGTCCTGAAATTACCCAGAACTCCCAGGGTACATGCAGATGTTGTGATGTTTTTGCTACCTACCTGAAACAGAATGTTGCAGTAGAGTATTCCAGATGTCTGAGTGGATGTGAGTTACTCCAAGGATTATACCACAACAGTCTCTTCCACAAAACACAGGTGGACCTGTCCACAATTCTTAAGCAGCATTTAAGGGTGATGGCGGAGTTTGTATTAAGTGCTTCGTGCAGTGTGAGCTAGGAGGAGCAGAGTGAACTTTCTCAGATGTGAGCCAAACTTTTTAATGGGCTGCTGCTGGTGCAAGCTGAAAGAAGATGAAGGGAACCTCTAGATCCCATAAAGTGAGTGGGCTTGTGTCCAATACCCCATAGTTGCAGCATGCTGAAGATCAGCTCTCCACCCAGCAAACTGCTCCTTCCCTGACTCTGTTCGCATGTGGTAGGAGAGTGATTGCATGCTGTCTGTTGAGTGAAAGCATCTAGGACTCTGATATGCCTAACTGAGGTTGGCCTTTGGGGAGGGCGGGGAGAGAAGAGAGGTATTTTTTAGTGATTCTTTTTAAAATTAAGAACTACTTACTTCTGAAGTTTCTTGTTTAAGATTTTGGACCACAGTTGATTGTGAGTGACCAAAATGGTTGAGGGGAGGAGACAATTAGCTGTCTGAGTTTTTGTTTGTTTTGTTTTGTTTTGTTTTAGTGTAGGTTCAATGTATAGAACTAGGATTTATTGAAATAATTATAAAATAAATAAGCTAAATTCCTCAAATATATCTCTATTTTAAAATGATTTCTTTTTGAAATGTATATACTGGTAACAAATTTCATATGTTGCATGTACATACTTGTAAGAACTGATGCTACTTTCCATACTACTCTTTCCTTCCATTGTTTCCACATTCCCTTCTCCTTCCTTCCTTATTTTAGTTTTAATGTTTGCAATGGAATACATTCAATTAACGTTATAATCACAAGCTCAGCCATGCACTAAATAAAGAATTTGACAAGTACAGATAAATATCTATACTGAAGTTGACATTTTTAGGTATTGTTACCATTTATAGATAACTCTTGTCTATATTCCTGAGGTACAGAGATTTTTCTTCTTCAATCAAAGGGGAAAGTTCATGAGATACATGTTTATCCATAATACCCTGAATTCTCAATAATTAAAATTGTCATGTATGTCTTGCTTTTGGTTAAGCTTCATCGCGTTGCCATTTTTACACTAACATAGCATTTCAGAAATATTTAAAAATAAACTAAATTTCATGTTTCTATACTGTTTTTTTTTACCAATTCAGTGTTTTTAATGATCAAAATTATTTAAAATAACTTATCCACATAATAACATAAAATATGTGACCCCTTCTGCTCTCTTGAATCACTGGGTATTTGGAAAGTTACAGAGCTTTCAAGCAAAAGACTGCAGAAAATGAAACCTAATCTTGGAACAATTGTATTATTTTTTGCCTTTTGTATTCTGAGTAAACAATCATCACGAGCATTAATGTACCAAGTACGTTTTCTCAAAATTCAAGTTTATCAAAATATATGTCCATGAACTTGAGAATCATTAGACTTAGCAACATAAAATTATTATTGTGTACTGTTATCTTTTCAGCTGCTTTCGTAAAGGGCTATACAACTTATCCAATCATTTAGACAGTTTTTTGCTTTCAACACTTTAATAAGGTAGTATAAGCTTCTCCCATTCCACACCCATAACAAAAAGTTTCTCCTTCCTTCCCTCCCTGCTTCTCTCCCTTCCTGTCGTTTTCTCTTTTTACTCTTTCTTTTTTCTCTCTTCCTCTCTTTTTTTCTTTCTTTTTCTGTGATTTTTTTAAAGATTCCAAAGATCAAAATATGATAGTGTAACATTTGTTCAAAGTATATCACCTTGGTGTGGATTTCTTAAATCACCTGATTCAAAGATTCAGTTGTATACCTACAATCTCGCAATATGCTGCTTGGTAAATTTGTTTCTGGGTTTTGAAAGTAAACTTCCAATCTTTAATGGAAGGAAAAGGAAGTACTAAACTTTATTTGATTTTGTTATGTAGTTCAATTTGAGTTTCTCAATTCACTGTACTCAATCATAACTCAGAAGTTCTGTTTCTTGAATTTACAGACAATGGAAAGAATATATCATACGTGACGTTGTGGAAAGGACAGTGTCAATTTTAGAATACACTGCCAGGATTAACATTATCTATGTGGCCATGCTTGGCTTGGGTTTTGGGACCACTGTATCCTCAGATGTACTGGAGGTCAGTGATCATGTAGGCATTCAGACTAGATATAGGAGTATTTCACCAGGAGATACACACACACACCATATATATCACACACACATTATATATATATAGTTTATGTTTATATAAATAATAATATATATTAGAAAACTAAATTATATATAATATATTATGTTTATATTTATATAATATATATACTATATTATATATATTATATGTTATAATATATATTATATATATAATGTGTGTCTTTTACCCACTGTGTTATCCTCAAAATTGTGTTCAGGAAAGTTCTTTTAGTTCAAACATGTCTAGACTGATTTTATACACACATAGAACATGCCGCATAGGTTTGATTTCATGGTATTTCTTTCTCTTATAATGCAAACATAAGCAGAATTACATATAATATTTAATTTCTATTTTTGAACTGTGAGTCTTATGTTTCAAACACAAAATAATGAGAACATATTTCTGTCAACTCTTTATTTCTTTGCCATTTGTCCTTACCATAAAATTTTTCCTGCTCTAAAGTTCTGAACAGAAATAATATTGCAAAGATAAGTAATTATATATTCCTTTGTAAAACTTATAGATGTGTCCATGCGAATATACATAGGAGTAAAGGTAAAAAAAATTTAATGGAAAATTGAATTAAAAGATGGGGTTTAATGCAAAGTTTTTGAAATTCATGCTTAGTTTTTTTTACAATATTCATTTTCTGTAAACTTTTGAAGACTGCAACACACAGTTTTATCAGAAATCGCAGTTTTCGAATTTTTAAAGAGAGCATTGAGGGGCCAGCACCCTGGCTTAAATAGGCTAAGCCTGTCCTGATGGCTCTCACCACCCAACACCCTGCTTGCCTGGGAAAGCAGTGGAGGATGACCCAAGTCCTTGTGAGACCTGGAATAAGGCTCTGACTCCTGGCTTCATATCAGCTCAGCTCTGGCTATTATGGCACTTTGGAAAGTAAACCAGCAGGTGAATGTTCTTTGTCTCTGTTTATATAAATCTGGCTTTCTTATAAAAATAATTTAAACAAAACAAACAAAACAGAAACAGAAACAAATGGGAGCAGAGTAGCCAGGACTTTAAGCAGTATTTGATATGGGATACTGACATTCCAAATAGCTCTAGCATGAATAACTTACCTGACACACTGTGTTGTCTGAAAAATAGTACTTGCCTAAGATTGCTAATCTGGGTGGTCAAGATAGTGGATTTGAATACCCAGACCCCATATAGAATTGCCTAAGTTTAAGTCCCATCTTCACTCCCAGTCCAACTTTCTGCTAACATACATCTTGGGAAGAAGCATGTTATGGCACACATTGTCTGAATCCATGCCACTCTGTGTGTTTGTCCTGGGCTGGGTTCCAACTCCCAGCTTCGGCACAGTTCAGCCGTGGATTTTGTAGGAATTTGGAGAGTCAATCAGCAGATGAAAGTGTATGAGTGTGTGCATGTGTGTGCCTGTGTGTGCTGTCTCTAAAAATAATTAAAATTGAAGATGAAATTTAATCTTCTTCATGAATAAAGTGTTGATGGCACATGGTTTTCTGTTGGAGTCATTCTGAATGAGCTGTATACATTGCAAACACTCGCAGCATAACCTAAGGCTGTCCAGGTTTGTTTATGTACAGAAGAAAGGATCCCTGCACGTATTCTTTTTAAAGTAAATAAATTACACTTTAAACTTAACTAAATTGTTTATTTACCCTTTTCATACTAGGAAAGTTAAAAAAATTAAAGATATCTTTCAAATACCCAGAAATTTTGAGTATATTTAAATGAATTTAAATGATTTTGCCAAATAATGTAAGATATAAAGGCATATTAAGTGTACCTAACAGAGTTTCTGTATCCTTCATCTAAAGTAGCTAGCTCAAGTAATTTTTAGCTTAATTGCTCATAATGATAAAGGTAATAATAGAATGTATTGTTCTTGATTAAATTTAATCAGTGATCTCACCACTTCATAATCTAACATGAATTATTTTAGTATTAATTATTATTTTACAGCTCCTGAGATATAATTTAATTAGAACCACTCTAACCATATCATTGATATTTAATATCCATCGCAATTGCAGAAATGCGTTTTATAATCTGTTTATTCAGTGGAAATATTTGAAGTTCTAAAAGAATACAATAGAAATAAACTTGTGTTTCACATGTAAGCACAAAGAGAAACATGCAGCTAATCACATGATTCCTGAGAATATATCCTGAAAGAAAAGATCAAAGAGAATAATACTTTGAAATTAACCAGAAAGCAACTCAATTCCATGCTGTTTTCAACATTAAGTACACAGATTTCAGCTACTCTTTGTTCAGCTGCCTCTAATTGCTGAAAATCTGACCGTGGCTCAATGAGTTCAAACAATCACTCTGCCAGTAGCAAGCCCCAGGAGCAAAGGGATGACCCAGTCCTGTCATGGAGACAAGCACCAGCCCACAGTCACAGAGGCACTGCCATTTAAGCCCGCAGCAACTGCTGGATTCCTGTCCGTGAAAAAGCCCTGCCTTACAATCACATTTATTTCAGATATAATGAACTAGTCAGTGAATGAAAAAAATTAAATTTATTTTTCTTAGGGATGTTGGCCAGTACCTAAACTCATGAAGCAATCAAATATGAGCAGGTCATCTCTGCCAATGGGAAGGTGATATTTTTAGTGGAGAGAAAAAGCAAATATCAAAGGATCACATATGAGTAAGCAGACCATAATGGAATGGGAAAAAAAATACATGGAACGTGTCAGTTATATATGAAGTCAAAGAGGGCCCAGCAGGGTAGCCTAGTGGCTCAAGTTCTAACCTTGCATGAGCTGGGGTCCCATTTGCGTGTCAGTTCATGTCCCATTCTTTTATGTATAATATGGCAATTACCATTATTTCTCTAATGGCTAAGGCACTTGGCTGAGGAAACTGATTTTTCTCATCATGGGATTTTGTTATTTAAAATCTTAAGTTATTTATGTATCTCCAAGACTACCCTGTTTTATCTATCCCATCCAATCTTTCCTAAACTGTATAGATGCTTAACATTTGCCGTATAAGGACATAATGAATACTCATAGCGTGGCAGCAGATCACCCATGTCTCTCTAGTGTTCAGCAGTTACTTGATCTTTCCTGAAATGTACCTTGAATAACTAAACATAAGAGATACAATTTATGACATAAAGTACATTTCTGCCAGGTCCTAATTAAAGTAGAGTAATGGTTATTACATGTGAGAACAAATGACACATATGAACAACCATAACAAGTTTGGGAGAAGAACAATTAAAAGCATTTAAGCAGCAGTGGTCTGCAAGAGAACTCTGCATATATTTAGACTTTTACAGAAACATCTCTTATACTCATTTGACCTCTAATGTACCCTGTGTACTGATTTTACAGAAAATATTGAAAAGCCTTAATGGAAAAAATTTATATTGCATAGCATCCTAGGCAAACTGTTTCATCAGCAAATGCTAAATAATAATAGTGTAAGATTAGTTTCTGACATTCAGTCAATTCCTGTTAGATTGAATCGATCACAATCAGAACAGCATTTATTCTAACATTAATGTTCGTAAGGGAAAGACATGACTGCTGTTAAGAAGTGTGTCTTTTGGACCTGGTGCAGTAGCCTGGTGGCTAAAGTCCTCACCTTGCATGTGCCATGATCCCATATGGGCTCTGGTTCTAATCCTTTGGGCCCCGCTCTAGGCTCCTGGCTTCAGATCGGCGTAGTTCAAGCTTTTATAGCCACTTGGGGAGTGAATCATAGCATAGAAGATCTTCCTCTCTGCCTTTCCTCCCCTCTGTATATCTGACTTTCCAATAAACAAAAAAGTATGTCTCTTGAGTAAAATAACAACCCTGCTACATGAAGTATTAGAGTTATAATTTCCACAAAGCAAACCTGATAGCTGCCCCCTTGTACAGGAGCCATGCTTACTTTTCATTTTCATTCAGCATAACTGCCTGCTCTCAGGATAAGGTGTGTGAGAAGAGATAATACACCATCTTATGTTCATGGTAATGTATCTTTTTCTTCTAAAATAATAGCTTTGGAAACAAGGATATTTTGTGCAGAATTTTAAATATAAAAGATAAGCTTTCATCTGAAGGGGAAAGCTTTCACAATTAGTGTGTAGATAATATTTCTGAAAGAGAAGCAGACCAAGCTTTGTGACAATGAATAGAATCTGAGAAAATAACAGAAATCATTACAAATTTCAAGGAAAAAGACCAAATATAGCAGTTCTAGAGATGATTTTTCACCATAATATAGCAACCAGTTTCCCCAATATCCTTTTGTCTTTCATTTACTTAAAAAAAATTATTTTCATTAGAAAGGTAGATTTGCAGAGTAGGAGAGATGGAGAGAAAGCTCTTCCACCTGCGGGTTCACTCCCTAAATTACCTCATCAGCTGGAATCGAGACAATCCAGAGCCAATGGTCACCCATTCTTCCTGGTCACTCATGTAGGTGCAGAGTGCCAAGGCTTTAGGTCATCCTCCACTTCTTTCCTAGGGCACAACCTGGGAGCTGGATAGGAAGTGGAGCAGCCAGGAAATGATCCAGTGCCCATCTAGGATTCCAGCACTTGCAAAGGGAGGATCAGGTAGCTGAGTCCTCATGCCAGAACCCTGCCATCTACTTTTCTAAGATTTATTTTTTTAAATTACATAAAAGAAAGGGTAAGTGAGGGAGAGATTGAAAAGAGGAAAGAGAGAAAGTGTTGTGGGCTAAGCAGTTGATTAGCACTCATTAAGCTGAGCACCTTCAGGAAATGGGCTTGTGGCTAAAAGCACATGGTCTAATGGGACTCATTGGCATCCTATTTGGTTAAAGGGCTTGGAGGGAAAGAGTATAAAAGGAGTAATAAAAGGAGGCTTCAGAGAGACATCCACCATCACTGTATTATATAAAAAGTAAAATTTCAGATGGCCTTGCCTTTTCCTCCCTGCTTCTAGTTTTTCACCTTCTGGGAGGCTGGCATTCAATGAGTCTTCCAAAGGTATACTTGATGGTGGTGGTCGGCATGAGGTTAGCATACATTGTCCCGAGTTCCATAGGAATCCCATATTTAGGGATTCTTGGGTTCTCGTCCAAGCTCCATCATGCCATTGATGTAAATCCCACAGAAGAAAGTTGATGATGGCTAGGATGACTAGGATTGTTGGGTTTCTGTAACCCACATGGGAGACATGGATTAGGCGTGCTGCTTCATCCTGCAACAGAGGGTGAACCAGCAGGTGGGAGTTATCTATTTGTCTAATAATAATAAAATGAGCACAAAAACCAAACAAGTGAAATTCCATAATATCAACATTAATACTTTTTTTAGATTGCAGTATAGAATATATTGAGCCAAACAATTAGCATCTCACTATTCTTAGTATTATGGATGTAAGAATTAAGAACTGGCACAGAGCATAGCAAGCTAATTCTCCACCCTGTGGGTCTGACATACCATATAGATGCTGGTTCAAGTCCCAGATGCCCCACTTCCTATCCAGCTACCTGCTTATGGCCTGGGAAAGCAGTGAAGGAATACCCTGGGAGACCAGGAAGAACCTCCTGCTTCCCATTTTCAGATCAGCTCAGTTCTGGTCATTGCAGCAATTTGGGGAGTAAACCCGTGGATGAAAGACTTACTATCTGTACTAAAGAAATCTGCCTTTCAAATGAAATTCATTTTTTAAGAAATAATTTTTGTCAGTTAAAACTCTTCCAGGGAAACAATGTTCAATACATTTGCATTAGAAGATTTGGGGGCAGGTATGTGGTACAGTAACTAAGTGACAAGCTAAGGGTACTCACATCCCATTCAGAGTTCCCAGTTTGAGTCCCAGGTTTTGGGCCAGCTTCCTGAGCGTGTGCATCATGGAGTGTGCCTCACTGAAAGCAGCAGCTGATAGCTCTGGTAATTGGGTCCCTGCCATGTAGAAACCCAGCCTTAAGTTTCTGGCTTCTGCCTAGCCTAGCATTAGCTGTTTGGCTATTGTTGATATGAAGGGGAGTAAATCAGTTGATGGAAAATTCTCTATCTCTTTCTCTCTGTGTCTCCTTGACTTGCACACACAGTAATGGCTAGCAGTGTGGTACAACAGATTAATCTACCATTTGTGACACTGGCATCTCAGAGAGCCTATTGGAGTCCAGGCTGCTCTGCTTCCAATCCATCTCCATGGTCATGAACCTGATAGGCCAAGGGTATTGCTTGGGCTCCTTCCACCCATGCAGGAGACAAAAATGGAGTTCCTGACTTTGCTTTGGCCTGGCCCAGTCCTGACTATTGTGACTATGATGAGAATGAACCAGTAAGAAAAAATACCTTTCTTATTCCTCTGTCTCGCTCTCTCTTCCCTCTCACTTTTTTCTCTCCCCTTCTCCATCTCCATCAGCTTCTTTTTGTCTCTGCATTTTGTTCTGATCTTCAAATCAATAGGTAAAACTTTTTTTAATCAAAAAAAGTAGAAAGTAAAATAAACCTTTCTTAAAGCTTTTTAAAGCAAAGGTTTATTTTAAAGAATTATCTTTAAACAATTTCGAGGACAGGTGCAAAGTTTGTAGAACAGCAAACAGATATGGAGCAGGAGTTGAAGCTGCAGGCCACAGGTAACATTTTTTCTTCCTTCAGAAACTCTCAATTTTGCTCTTAAAATCTTTCAACTTACTGGATGAGTTCTAGCCATATCACAGATAGTAATATTTTTACTTAATATGTTACATGTTATCCACATCTATAAAAATGACTTAATAGACCAAAACCTAGTATTAATTGAATAACCTGAAACTATAGTCCAATTAAAATAACACATTAAAACTTGCCATCCCAGGCAGTAAATCAAGAATAGACAACATTGTTATTTAGAAAGTTTACATACTGTACTTTCTAGAAAATAACACAAAAAAATAAATCATATTAGGATTTACAAAATAGACATAAGGGCTGCCGCAATGGCTCAAAACAGCTGACCATCTGCTTGCAAGTGCCAACATCTCGTATATTCATGGGTGCTGGATCATGTCCTAGATGCTCCACTTCCCATCCAGTTTCCTGCTTATGCCCTGGGAAGGCAGCAGAGGATGGCCCAAAGCTGCTGGCCCCTGACTGCAGGTCAGTTAAACTCTGACCATTGCTGCCAACTTGGGAAGTGAGCCAGTGGATGGAAGATCTTTCTCTGTCTCTCCTTTCTGTAAATCTGCTTTCCAAATAAAAAAAATGCATATATTGTATTTTAATATAAAATAATGAAAACGGTGAGGAAAAAGGAACACTTAAATACCCCAAAATTGGATGTTTTAAAGATAAATGAACACAAAATATGAATAAATGTGAATTCATCAAAATTAACAGTCCAAAATAATACATAATACCCTAGATAAGTGTATATACTGTATTGTATTTTTAAATGTTATTTATTTTATTTGAAGGTCAGAGTTACAGAGACAAAGAGAGAGAGAGAATCTTCCATTGGTTGGTTCAGTCTCCAAATGGTCACATGGTCAAAGTTGGGTTGATCTGAAGTTGGGAGACAGGAATTTCATCTGGATCTCCCACGTGAATACAGGGACCCAAGTTGAGTGATCTGCTGCTTTCCCAGGCCATTAGCAGGGAGCTAATGCTGAATTGAAGCAACTGGGACTCAAACTGATGCCCATATGTGATGCTGTCACCACAGAGGGTTAGCTTACTATGCCAATACACTGACTGCTGTAATATATTATTAAGTTACCAAAGATGCTAATTCATGAGTTTATATGTTACATTTTCCTTTTGTAAGAAAATATTACAAAATATTCTTGTTAAATTAGTAGAGAATAATGATGATTGCTTCTGATATAAAGATTTTTTTGTGATTTTCAATATTTTGTAAGATATTACTTAATAAATATTGCAATTCATAAAAAGTTTTTAATCATACGTGAAGCACCTAGTATGTTTCAGATAGTGTTCTGTAAAACGCTTCTACATGTGCTATTGTGGTGCTTACCAAATGTACACTCCACTCTACATGGAAAGATACAGTGGCAAATTAACAATTGTCCTCTTTTACCTTGTTGTCATTATACTCAATGAATGACTGGTCTTTGAGAAGACTATAATATACCCATATGCTCCAAGAGGAGAGTCTAAGCTGATCTTGAACCCAACTCTCACTTTCAATTATAAATAAATGAAATTCTTTAAAATCCACTGTACCAGTGATGGAGAATACACGGCAAATATCTTTAGTTTACTATAAAATCTTCCATGGAAAGAATATTCTTGGACACAACCTATTGAAAATATTAATTGACCTCATTATTCATTATTTGAGTATAAATATGGAAAAAAGCAAATCTTGCCCACTTGTAATCTTACTGCAAACTGAAAGAGTTTTTAGACTGTATATTGCTAATTTGGTGGAAAAACCCTCAGAATTGCTTATAACTTGATTTAACAATTCAAATATAAGAATACTGAATAAAGAAATACTATACCAAGGTGAGAATACCTTCTAAGAATTGATTATTATATTACATAATTGTTCCTAATTGCAAATTTTGGGAAGTAAATATGCAATAAGAGGGTTTGCTGAAATAAATTACAGTATATTTATTTATGAGAAAATTATGAAGATCAAAAAAAATCTTGGTTCAGTTGCATAACTATTGACCTATAGTTTAATGACATCAATGTAAAAAGTAGGCAACAAAATACTGAATGTGATCATTAATATTTAATTTGATTTTAGGTAAATATGCTTATTTTTCCTGTTTTTGTAATGAATTTATATTGCCTCTAAACTCAGAAAAAATATCAAAACTCTTATTTATTCTCAATCTCCCTCTCATCAGGATCAAATGCCAATTAAGTATGATTCATATCTTAATGGATTTAGAAGATATTATGGAGTAATTATTATCACTGTTCTAATATCACAAAATCATACAAGCTATTTTTCCTTGCAGTAAAATTTAGAGAATGATTGGAACAGAAATGATTATGCTTCTTATTTTTATCATTTAATGAATAGCTTCCTGGAAGCCATATCCTCCTAAGATATTTTTAACAGTTTAATTGTAAGAAGTAATTAACCCAGAGGGGGAAAAAAATCTAGTTTGCTTCTAAATAGACTCTAAGAATATCAAGTGAGTTCTAAAAATGCACAACACATTTTTCTCTCATGTTCCTAATGTAGGGAATATTCATAAGCTTTTCAAAAAATTTTCAAGACTTTTGTCATCAAAACCTCAAAATCAGCTGCACACCACCTGGTCTTAATAAGTTAAATCTATGCCATGGCATATATAAAAAAGGAGAGTGGGAAGAATGTCTAAAACTATTTTTAAAAAATACTTATTTTTTTTAAGGCAAAGTTACAGAGAGAAGGAGAGATACAGAGAGAGAGTGTGTGTGTGTGTGAGTCTTCCATCTCTTGGTTCACACCCCAAATGGTCATGATGATTGACCAGGGCTGAGAGGACCTGAAGCCTTTGAGCCAGGAGTTTATTCCAGGTTTCCCATGAATGCATTGACACACATTTAGGATCATGAAATATTGTCAAAATAAGCCATGCTGGGTTATGCAGCCTTAGTGAATATATTTCAAAGAATGAAAAGCAAACAGAATTTTGCCTAATGACTTTGATATGAGGTCAAATTAAATTATAAGAAATAATCAGAATTAGCCATGCAATTCTGAATAATTATTGATGAAAGCAAATAGTTATGTAGAACATGAGAAAATATTTTTCAACAGATGGTAATAGCAACTATATCTGAATATGTATGTTTACAGCACAATTTTTAATCTAAAGAGCATAGAATAAAAACTTCAGAAACTGAAGAGTAAGCCAACTGCAGAGAAAGTTAAGATCTGACATTTGTGTAATGGAAAATGGAATGGAGGCCAGAAACAATGCATAACTGTCTTCTTTGAAATCCACCACTTGCTAAGATTGAGTTCTAAAAAATAAAATCAGGAAAGAAACAGTCATCATCATTGGAATTCTAATACCAATACAATTTTAATAAAAAAAAGTTCACAAGCACTTTGCTATACCAGTAACTTTGCGAATTTAGCTGAACTACATTGCAGTATACATCTCTACTCTTGAATAAAAGGAGAACTCTCAATAAACTGCTAAATACACCTTAACAGTATGATATCGTGCTTTCTACCATTGCCTGTATCTACAATAGCATTTTCACTTAAATAATAGAATGTTGGACTTGTGACTGTTGCTTGTAACTGTTGTAATAACATGAAGGAAATTAGTGGGGAAGGGGATTAGGGAAAGATAAAGGTGAGGTGGGCAGGGAAACCTTATATCTATAAAAATGTATCATGAAAAATAACATAAAAAAGAAAACCACACAGTGACAAATTATTTGTATCAGCTAAATGCAGAGTCTAGAGTGCTAACTGTTGCACCATGGAACCTTCCCTTTTGTCAGCTTAATTTAGTGAAACTATATCCACTGGCCCTCAAAGGAAATCCCAGGTCTCAGTGGAATGAATTAGCTCTGCCATATATTTAGTATAGTATCAGGGTGACACATTTTTTTTTCTGAAAGAATATAAAAGTAATAAAATTCTGATATCATTTCTTCAACTTTTGCATAAACTTTATAAAAGAAAAACTGATACAAAAACTTTACAAGAACAAAAGGAAGTATCATTTATTAAAGCTATTTATGTAAAATACATGAAACTTTTTATAAATTTAAAAGTTAGTATAAAAAGATCAAAAATAACTGCTTCATTAACATGTATGTAAACATTTCTCAAAATAAGAATGTACCTAGTGTTATATCAAAAATATGTCATATTCAAGTTAATCTTATTCTTCGAATACACCCAAACATGAAAAGACAGAAAACAAGGGTAGACATTTGGTACAGAGAATAGAACACCTCTTGGGATGTCCATAATGTAAAATTGGTGTGCCTGGCATGAGCACCTGCTTCGCCACTTCTAATCTGGGTCATACTAATGCATGCTTTGGACAGCTGCAGATAATCTCTCCAAACCAAGTGAGAGAGCTGGGTGGAGCTGGTTCAGCTTGATGCATCCTTGCCTGATGCAGGCAGGCCTTTTGAAGAATCAACCAATGAACGCAAGGTTTCTCTCTCTCTCTGTCAAATAAAGTAACAATAAATAAATACTTAAAAATAGCCAGCAGTTTGTCACAATTAAGAGGGATAAAAAGGGGCAAGAAAGAGTGATTAAGAGTAATTTCAATAACCTGAACAAAATATTAAGGTTTACTCTACAAAATGTCTAGGTTTAAAAGAATAAATATCACTGTTAGTGTGATAGTGATACAAAAGTACAGAAATGGACTCATAAAAAAGGAAGAACCCAAAAATATTCATGCACTCTCATTTCTTTACCCAAAATTATGTTGAAAGGGAAAGAATAAAATTGGAAATCATACTCCACTAGGAGGTAAATATTGTAGTTGTAGAGTAAGACCTATGACATTGATAGGTTCAAAGACAAAAAAATTGAGCAATGAAATAAAATAGTCTACAAAGAACTGCATGTATATGGCATGATTTATAATGGAAGTGATATTACAGGACAAAGCAAAGTGTACAGTATTTTTTTTCCACTCATATTCCTAAATCAGTAGGATTTCCGTAATGAGAAAGTACAAATTGCTGCATGACAGTAGCTATATTAAAAGTTTACTCTTGTATCAATTATGGGTATAAATGTTATCAGGAAAATACATCGTCAAAAACATGATAGCTTAATAAGAATAAACTAAATACTAATCAGTAACATTAATACATTTTTGTAAATGAAAATTAAGAATTGATTATTGAAAGCATTAAGAAAGTAAAAAATGTGTAATCTATTAAAAGAAAAATACATTCAAGAAGAACATATATTGTGAGCATAAAGATAATTCTAAATTGTTTGAGTAGTCAGCAGCAGTAGACATATACATGTGTGGAGCTCAGGGGCAAAGAGATCACTAAGTCAACAAGCTGACGACTAATAAGGTCACTGGGTTACACGTGGTGAGCAAGATGGTGACCAAGGACAGAGCCCCGGCAAAGGGGTGGCGTTTCAAAGAAAGACTGATTGACCAGAATCATTTCGCTCACCTGCCCCTGGCCTAGGGGAGATGGCTTCTGCAGTAGTGCTCCTAGTGATTGGCTAATTCCTGGGATTTCAGGCCTGAGGCTATACGTTACCCTATATAAGAATCTGAATTTCCCAAATAAATCGGAACTGCTTAGACAAAACCCCTGTCCCTCTGTTTGTCTCTAGCATGCCGGGAGGCTGGATGGTGGGCAGCAGGCAACAGGATACTACAGGAATCTGTGGGGGAGACTCTGCATACGTGTACCCTGTGATGTGCAAGCATATTTACAGTAGCATTGTTTATATCTCCCAAGCTGAAACAGTCTGGATGTACACCAACACTAGGATCATTTGTGAAATACCCAATGCTGTATTTTGATAGTGAACAGAGTACTCTTCAATTCAGTAAGAAATAGAAATATTAGCAGTCTAATGTTAAATGAAAATGGAGAGGTTGAGATTGTGTACGTGTTTGAGGTATAGAGAGGAACTATATAGTAATCTTTTTGAGTTGAACTTGGTAATGTTTATTCCGGACATTCATAGAGTGTGCAGCTTACTCTATTATAGAAGTCATAATTCAATAAAAAGTTTGTATGAATTCATGGAAGGATGGCATATGGCATGGAGTACCATTGGCAGGAGGATAGTATGCGAGGGTCTTGACAGATATCTAAGTTATTTAAATCATGGATTTTGAAGTATTCTTCTGTAAGTAAAACAGTAAATATTTTTTGCCTGAAAGTCTTTGTTGTAATTATTCAACACTTTCATGAAAGCAGTTGTGAATGATATTCATAGAAACACGTAGCTGTATTCCAATTAAGTTTTGTTTACTAAATGGTAGAGGCAAGATTTGCCCACAGGCCATGGCTTGCCAATCTCTGCATTCCGTGATTAGTCAACATATGACTAGAGTAAACAAGAAAATCATATCTAAATGTCAGAATATAGTTGAAGTGTTTTTTCTCATCTTTCTAAAAATAAGCATGTGGAAATTACTACTCTGTCTCCTAAACTATATTTCATTTGTTATTTTTAAGCATTTGCATATGTTCCTTGAAAAACACTGTGTATATATAACAAACTGTTTTGCAAAATAATTGTGCTTTGCAACTTAAATGTATATTTTAATGTGTAGACCACAGTTTTAATTCTGTTCCAGTGCAGCATTTTTTTTTGCCAATACAGAAAATTCAGCAATTTAATAAATTGAAGTAGACACTGTGCTCTTGTATCACTTTAATTAGTATTGAGAAAGATCTGTTTACTATCAGGATTTATTCATTTCATTAGGTGATTGCTACAATTTGTCATTTTGTCAAAATTTAACTTTGTGTGTACTGAAAGCATTAAATGTCCTAATTTAAAATAGATTAATCTACTTCTGGCTTTGTTGGTTTTATGGCGAGATAATTTATTTACTTAAATCTTTCCTCCTTTGGTAATAGCTTAATTAATTGGTTGGACAAATGTTTATACAATACATACTAAAACCATAAATTTCTTTTCTAAATGGTTGCAGGCAAAATTTGGATCCGTGTAAAGCTGAACTGACTATTCTAGAGAAGATTATAAAACTAAATGAATCTATCAATCACTTATCTGGAACCCCCCTGCCAGTATCAGGATCTGTCCTTATTGGTGGATCACCACATCTTTATGGAAAAGATCAGGTATGTGATGTTTAAAAGACAAATGAACAAAAAAACATACAGATTATGCCATTTCACTAAAATGAAAAAAATAAGATACATTTTCTGGCCCATATCATGATTTCAGAAGAAAATTTTGAGACATGTTTCCAACCAACATATATATTTTTATCTATCAATCCCAAGCATAGGATAAGCTTACTGTTCTTATTAAGTAGAATTACTCCATAGCAGCTGTTTTATCACAAGATTGCAGTGTGTATGTTATATTTTCTGATAGCATTAAGTGTGTGAATTTTTACACACCTAATATAATAACTTTTTAGCTGATATGAAAGTGTGTCACATTAATAACACACCAAGAATATGATTCAAGTGATGGAACCAGATAACTATTAATTGCCTCTTTTCCTGTAGGCTCAGAAAAAAAACCCAGTGAGCTTCATCTTAGAGCTTTGTGCAGACTCAAGCCTATTACCTAAATTTCCATTGAGATAATTGGCTTTTTGTCTCCATTATTAAGCTGTATTTTAGAATAATAGCTTGCTTGTTGACTTAAATGTGATTGATTAATTGATTCGAATTTAATGTATTTCAGAGAATTGTTTATACATTATTGAGGTTGTATGCTAAGTACATCAGTAGCTGCTTATGACTATGAAACTTTTACTATTTGAAATCCTGTTTTATGTATTTAATATTATTGGAAATATAAAATGCTGTAAACCCCAATTTCCACAGATAATGCAAATTGATATAAATCTACATCTGATAAGTGTTATAGGTATGGTATACACAAGATAAATTTTTTTTTAAGATTTATTTATGTTTATTGGAAAGTCAGATTTACAGAAGAATAGAGACAGAGAAAAAGATCTTCCATCCCCTGATTTACTCCCCAAGTAGCCACAATGGTCCATGCTGAACCAGTCTGAAGCCAGGAGCTAAGAGCTTCTTCTGGGCCTTTCATGGGGGGTGCAGGGCCCCAGGCTTTGGGCTGTCCTCCACTGCCTTCTCAGGTCACAAGGAGGGAGCTGGAAGGGAAGTAGAGCAACTGGGATTATGAACTAATGCCCTTGTGGGATCCCAGGTGTGCAAGACAAGGACTTTAGCCACCAGGTTACCATGCTGGGCCCTCAAGATAAAATTTTAACACAAAATCTTCATAAATTAAAAAATACCTATATATTTGATATGATATGAATCACTTTGATAAATTGAGGAAATTCTGTATCTGTAAGCATGAATAAAATTACTTTAGCTTCAGATTTGCTCCATTAGTGCTATAATTATTCATCATTAACAATTTTATGTACTTGGTTTTTTTTTCCTTAAGCAAACCATTCTATAAGATCTGAAAAGGTAGAAAATGTCTCTTTTGCTTACCATTCTGTATACCAAGAATTATGTTTCTGTTGTATGGCTCAAGCTTAATCAACATCTTTTAAATGAAACAATCAATTAGTAAGTAAATAAAATATTCTAAAATTTGTCTTTCTTCTTCCTGTAAATAAATACCATGAGTGGCAGCCAATGAAGACTAAACTACCAGGTATCTTGCCACCCATGCAGCAGAGCTGGAATTCTAGGTTCCTAGAAGTGGCTCAGTCTCAATTGTACGCATATGGATAATTTAACAGCAAATGGAACATCTCTGTCTCCTTCTGTCTTTTACATGTTCTCTCTGCTTTTCAAGTATTATTTTAAAAGCAGATTTTCTGGTCCAGCGTGGTAACCTAGTGATGAAAGTCCTCCCATACAGGAGCAGGTTACTGTCCTGGTGGCCCCGCTTCCCATCCAGCTCCCTGCTTGTCTCCCGGGAAAGCAGTCAAAGACAGCCCAAAGCATTGGGAACCTGCACATGCATGGCAGTCCCAGAACAGGCTCCTGGCTTTGGATCAGGTCAGCTCTGGCTGTTGAGGCCTCTTGTGGAGTGAATCAGATAATGGAAGATCTTCCTCTCTGCCTCTCCTCCTCTCTGTATATCTGCCTTTCCAATAAAAAGAAATAAATCAAAAGATTTTCATACAGAGTTTAACTTTGTGATTATGTAGTAATTAAAGCAATGTTCTCACATCTGAAGGTCCTAAATTCTAGCCAGGAAAAAATACCCAAATATTTTTATTATGGTTAGATGCTTATTAAATGTAGGAACAACATGCAACATGAATTAAGAAAAGAGGAAGAAGTCTTGTAGCTCCCTTGAGCAGTAAGGGAGCTTGTAATTAGAGAGTTAGGAGAGGACGAATGTCTGCTTGGCAACAAATAGGGAGGGAAGCTCTTCTTTTAGAGGTAACATCAGACATACAAGTTTGATAACAGAAAGGTCTTCAAATAATGTGGAGGAAATGGAAATAGCATGTTATTTCAGAGGCCTAGAGTTTGCTATATACTGAGCAATTATACTGCTTGATTTTAGAGAGATAAGCAGGAGTCTTTACAGAATGGATCTTATGCACGTTGCAAGTAGTATAGATTTATATGCTAGTGACAAGGAAATTCCTTGATAAAAATTTGAATAGGAAGTAATATGCTACTATCAATTTGGTAGAAATTTAAGCCTAGAAGTAATAGAACTTAGATTATATTATAGAATTAGTAAAGTTGAAAAGTAGGAATAATTATACAAGAGAAGGTGTTGTAATATGGGTGATAGAGTAACTATGAAAGTTAGTGAATTTATAGTCTAAAATATAGAAAAAGCACAATTTAAGCAGCCTAGCTTTTGCAAGTAGAGAAATTATAATGTTACATTTTCTTTATTATTTTTTTATTGAATTCATTTAAGACCATGTGTATGTAAAAATCTCTGGGGGGAGGGGCACGGGTAGGAGTGGTGTTTAATCTTAGATCCTGAGTATGACAAGTGATGGATGCGAGCAAGCTATAAAATGTATCCAGATTATGGTCATACTAAAAGGGAAATCATAGAGGAGGCAAGTGGGCCACTGTTGTTCACTTCTCTAGAGAAAAATCCAAATAAAAAATAAATGAATTCATTTCAAGTTGAACATCCAGAGGGGAAACCTGAAACTCAGCAAGCATGTGCAGGAAGCCAATGACACACAGATCTGAAATAGCACCATGAATAAAGTAAAACAATAAAAACAGAAATAAAGTGTGCTAGCGGTAGAGACTCAGTGCATGGCAAAGTGTAAGAGGGGAGCCTCTTCAGGCCCCATGTTCAGCAATAGGAAGCTTTAGCAACCTTTATAATCATCCCAGGCATGTACCCCAGCCAGAGGAGCTACCTGCGGTATGCTAAAAAAAACTTTGCATCAGAGATTGAGGGTACCATGACTCCTCTATAACTCCCAGAATTGAAGTGGCAGTGTGATGCCACCTTAAAAAAGGAGTTGCTGTCCAAAATCGTACTACCTGAAGGGACAAGACTGCCTAAATACCCCTCCTTGCCATTGCACAGATCCTCAACCATGCTAAATACAAAGGCTTCAGCTTCACAGAGCCATATGAATCCAGCCATGATACAGGCCTTGGCACTTGGCTCAGGCAGTGTACCTTATTTGAGTGCCTCTTTTGAGTCCCAGCATCCCAGCTTTCTCTCTCTCTCTCTCTCTCTCTCTCTCTCTCTCTCTATATATATATATATATATATATATATATAGAATATCCAGAATATACAGGATTTATAATAATATCCAGAATATACAGGAAACCCAGCAATCGCAACAATAAGAAAAATATGTTAAAGTGGACCAAGTGTTAGAACCAAATTAGGTTCAGAGTTCAGAGTCAGGTAACTACACAGAGTATAATTCAGCTCAAGGCAAACTTTATTGGGAGCACTTCCACGCAAGCTTCACTGGTCCAGCACTGACAGCAGGCCAGGAAGTTGTGACTGGTGGGTCGGTAGTGGGTGCCTTTATGTGGGGATCAAAACAGGATGTAATGGTAGGGTTGGCAGCCATCACTCAACAGTTATCAACAGATATGAAAAAAAAAATCCACCGGCCCAGTTGCCTTACTATCTCCTCCTTCTGGGCCACCCTTCACCCACCCAGCTAAGCCTTACACAAAGCATCCAAACAGACATTTCTAGGAAGAATAAATGCAAATGTAAAATACATACATATAATAGATGCTCAGTATTGCTACCCATAAAGGAAATCAAGACCATCATGAGCTAAATATCACTACAATAGGAATGGCTACAATCAAAAATATGGAAAATAATAATTGTTGGTATGTATGAAAAAGCACATCTCTGTGCTCCTAGTAAGAATAGAAATTAGTATAGTCCTTATGTAAAATAGTATGGGTGTTTCTAAAATAATACAAATAGACCTACAATATTTGCATTCTAGTTCCATTCTGAGTACATGTCCTAATTTCTGGATGTATGTCCTAAAGAAATCATGTGAAAAAGAAAATTTTTACCCTGTATTCATTATAGCATTATTCACAAAAGCCAAGATAGGAAATTAATCATAAGTGTCCATCGATGTTGAATGAATATGTAAGGAAACTATGCTGTATTTACACACTAGAGTAGCATTTGCCATGATGAGAAGAAATCCTGACATTGACAACAAAGTATATGGAACTAGAGGTCTTTCTGTGAAATTAAAACAGTCAGATTTGGTTGGACAAATAGTGCATGTCCTCTCTTATATATGGAAAATAAAAATTTTATAAATATATTCAATCACAATTGAAATAGTGATCGCTAACAGCTGAAATTGACAAGCATGGGTGGACAAGGAGATGAGGGGTGAGTGTATAGTGACTATAAACACAATAAGTTGAACTTGAATGGGTTCTGGTCTGGAACTCTGGAGGGATAACTGACTAATGGTGATGTAAAATACCATGTTTATGGAAATGGAATCATTCAAATACAATTTCAGAAAACAAATGCTTGTTGCCTGGTATGGTCAGTTGAAACTTTGTATATGTTTGAAAAGTTGCATTGTACCCATGTAAAATGTGGAAGTATTACCTGGGAATTTAAAATTTAAAAATTAAAGAGAAAGGCCGGAATGGCAGTCTAGTGGCTTGAGTCCTTGACTTGCATTCCCCGGGATCCCATGTGGGAGCCTGTGTCCCAGCTACTTCAGTTCCCTTCCAGCTCCCTGCCTGTGGCCTGAGAAAGCAATCAAGGACAGCCCAAACTCTTGGGACCCTGCACCTGTGTGGTAGACTCATAAGAAGTTCCTGGCTTCTGGTTTCTGATGGGATCAGCTCTGGCCAATGTGGACACCTGGGGAGTGAACCAACCAACAGATGGAAGATCTTTCTCTCTGTCTCTCCTCCTCTCAGTAAATCTCACTTCCCAATGAAAATAAGTAATTCTTTAAAAAAATTAAAGGGAAATGATATGTAGGACCAGAAAAAACAATAAGAAAATCAAAGTTGTGAGCCTGTTCATGTGTAAGGTAACACCTCTGAATGTCTTAGTATCACGCAGGCTCTATCTATCTAATTACTGTGTTCTGATTAAGAGCTGCTGTTTAAGCACAGTGGGTTGCCAGTGCTCAGAAAATTAAAAACAACAGGTTTGCAATTAAAAGAAAGAAGACTGAGGAATAGAGCTGTAGTTGATTCCTCAAGACAGTAAGTGCTAAGTTACACTTACCTCAAACCTCCATGTTCCCAAGAAAATCTTTCTGTGCTGGTCAGAGCCACTCCACCTGACAAAAGTTTGTTAACATGTTGTTTAATACTTTTAATGAAAACACACAGAGCTCAGTATATTAGAAGAAAATGAAACACTTAAACGCTTTCCGTTTTATGCTTGGAGTGTAAAACACTCATTCCCAGATGAACATAAAGGACAGTGTCTTTGAGGTCTCAAGGTAATGTCCTCCTCTTAGCGGTAGGTAGGAAGGGGTTTGCTCTGGTAGGTCCTGAATTGTTCACATTTTTTTTAATGCATGGAACTGTGCTCTGGGGTTCAAATTACATGCAGATAAAAACTTTAACCCTAATAATTGCAGGCCAAACCGTAATGGTACTGATCATTCCCTATACTAAATATAAGTGACAAAAAGGATTATAAAGAAATATTGTTTTCAATTAGCAAATTTTTCTTTATGTAATATTTGATGTCTTCTGGAAACATGTTACTTTTTCATCTATGTAGGTGGATCACCTACAATAAAAGCAGAATTTGATTAAAGATGGTATTGCTGTGATATTGAAGTAGAACTTTTGAAGAATTCATGACTAATTCTAAGAACCTAAGCATATGTTTATTTTTTCTTAATTTCTATTTGTTTTAATTTAAGCATGGCAAACAAATGAGCTCAATATTTTAAAACTTTTATCACCTTAGAAATAAGAACACATTAATAAAATAGAAACTACCTGCTTTATATATATATCTAAAACATTTATTTACAAATTGAATTATTAATTTGTTGCAGATTTATTTTTATAGAAACCCTGCTAATATTTGCCAAACCTTTATCCAAAATGTATTATTAAAATAATAATCTAAGTAAAGATGGAATTACTTTTAAGAATTTGTGATAAAATCCTGAAAAATAAGCAAAAGCTCACTTCAGTTTTCTATTTCACATTCCATCAGGTATTTTCATAGTAAACCCATTATCAATGCAGAAAAAAAGATGAATAACAGTCCAAATAACTGTGCTCTTTGAGCTTTTCAAAGACAATTGTATGGACACAAAGTTGAAATATATCATTGAAAATGACAACATTTATCTCTTTTTGTAACTCATGGAAAACAGTCAACTGCTACTCTTTCCTAATCTTGTGTCAAACAAATCTTTAAAATGTAAATCATTCTATAGTAAGTACACATCTGGTATTTATCTTTACACAAGCCTGCTCACTGATGAACATTGACCCTCATCTCTCATAAGGATACATCACCACATTTCAAAGTTTACTGCTTCTGGAGGTTGCATGGCAGTGCATTCAGTCATTCAATGGCTCTTTCTTCTCACCTGGCAACTGGATTGTCTGTCCTGCAATCAATGACACCTAGTCACAGGGAAGCAAATTGTAACATGCAAGCCAACACAATCAAAGTTATGTCCTATTTCTTGTTTTTAATTTGTAATACATGACATACTGCCTTTCTTAATCAACCAATAGTTCATTGAAGACTAACTGCCTCCCCATAATATAATATAAGTTAGGCCCTACCCATAATAGAGACAGACTGTCTTCCCATCACTCCACCTTTTCTTCTGCCAACATCTCTTCTGTTCTTTGCTTTGATCCATCTGTTTAGCAGTTCCACATGTATTTCTTGCTATCCTTGTAAAACTGAGTGACAAAATTCTGAAAGGGTCTGTTCCTGATCTGTCCTCATTGAACATTGCTTCTTATTTCCTGTTTTAGGATATTATGATTACCTCTGTTTCATTGCTCCACTTGTGTGTACTTTTTATTTGTAAAGGTATTCATGCCACTAAATCATAGTTGGTCTTATTCAAAAATATGTATACCCACCACTTTATTTCATTCCAGTTGTTCAATATTAGTAGAAAACATAGAAACTATTGTAGCTTTCTACACATCTGCAAACCTATGAAGTCAGGAGAAATCCAACAGGAATTGCAGCTTTTAGCTAATGCAACTAGTGATGCATGCCACTAAAATAGTGAAGACTAAGAACACGGTAGGTAAGAATGATGAGCTAATTAATTCAGGACTTTAAGTTTGAAGCGACTGTAAGTGTTGCAGGAAAAGTGACCTTGTTCTTACTGATAGTCATGACTGAGAAAATTATCAGTCTGCGCTGCTTATATCTATTGAGCACAGATTATATAACTTCAATAAAGAATGAAGAGAGCAGAAATATCAGAACACAGTCAGAAGGACTCTAACGTTTAAAGAAAGGCAATTCAACATAAGGTAGAAAATATCAGTAGCCAGATCAACAGAGTTATGAAACAAAAATGCTATTCAACTGCATTGAAGTAAGATCCTGCATTACATTTTGTGACATGAAATTATTGGTAGTTGAGATTCCTTCATTGCAAGCACACACCCAGCATTGAGTCCAGCATCTTATTGTCCTGATAACATTTAACAGCTTCTTGGGGAGGCCTTCCCCAGTCCGAAGGCAAAGCTAACAGAGTAAAATCCCGGTCAGTTAAAAGCCCCAACAAAACATCATCAACAGTATATAGTGTTATGGAATTGATTGACATAGTATTGAGTAAACAATATGTTAAAAATAATGCAAGTTCTTGAACTGTGGTTATGCACCATGGGGGGAGGGTTATGGGAGGAGTGGGGGAAATCCAAGCACCTATAAAACTGTATCACATAATACAATGTTATTAACAATTAAAAAAAATAAAGTTAAAAAAAAGAAATTATTGGTAAACTTTAAAGAGAAATGGCAAGCCCCCACACTAAAGACTTGTGATTACAGGTGGTGCTTTTAGGAAATGGTAGAAACTTTAGGATGTAGAGCTAGTGGGAGGGATCCTTTAGAAAGTACTCATTGAGAGAAGGTTGATAGGCAAGTCCAGGTTTCGGGTCACCTGACATCTGCTTCCAGTCCTTTCTTTATGTATGCTCCCTCATCTACCATCCATCCTCCATGCTTCCTCCCCAGAGCCAAAACCAGCATGCCACTTGGACTTTAAATCTACAAAACTATGAGCTATAAATTAATCACTCCTTGCTTTATAAATAGCCCATCTCGAATATTTCATGATGGTGTAACAAAAAGCTACCTAACACAATCTGTTTAAGCCTATTACGTTATAATATTTTGGTAAGAACATAAGTTTTCTCCTGGCAAAATGGGAATATTCTAGATTATTTCTAAGTTGCAAATGCATGGAGAAATTTTGATAACTTTTTAAAAATCTACGTTGAGTTAACTTGGTTTCACTTATAAAATAGTTGTGTGTATTTTAGTAAAACTTTCATGTTTAGGTTGATTTCTTATACACATGCACAAACAGATATACATTGTTATATTCGTAGCAAATGTAATTGTAACATAAAAATGAAAAGTAACAGTAATATAATTAATTTTGCTAACTATAGTTATGTATTTGAAACTCAGAAATAATGAAAATAAGTATTATTCAACTCCACACTTCAACATGAATTAATCTTAAAGCACAACGTAGAGGGAAGCAATGAGGAGTCATGAATGAAAATCCCATTAGGTGAACTTTCCAAATAGAGGAATGTTGACTATATGTACTATTTATCCATACATATTCATATATGGTTAATTATGCGAAGAAAGGACTAATACAAAATCAATATGGGGGTTATCATGGAAGATGGAGAAAATAATAAAGAGGAAATTTTTACATTGCTACTGATGTGTTACACTAGGTAAAGAATAGATATGTGTTCATTTTATTATTAGACTTAAAATATTCATATTTATAAATATGCATGTATTTAAATGTCTATAAGGATATTTATGCATGTTATCTGTTTTTAAGTACTTGTGAGCACGTTTTTCATCACTGTAACTAAAATAACTAAGACACTGCTGAGGAGGGAAGATGTTTATAGCTTTAGGTACACAGTACTAGACTGGGTGACCCCACTGGAGGACGTGCTCTCCTCTCAGCAGCTAGAGGATCTCCTGGTGGAGCCATGGAGAGAGAGTAAGGACACAAGCTGCTTCATATGGTCTCTGCTTGCAAAGCCACATGACTCAATTATGGGACGCCTCCCTAATAGCCTAATACAATCTGATCTCCTCCTTTAAGACCCAACCTTTGGGTAGCAAATTAGATTGCTTCCTCTCTTTCAGCATAAGAGTGTGTGTGTGTGCGTTTCTGACAGTATTTACTACCACAGTTTGAATTATTTCCAGTAATTAGACACTACTAGTAACTTGATAATATCCCAGTCACAGACTCTATTACATTCTGGTCACCTGGGATCACCTCATTTCAAGTCAAGTCCCTGAAGACATCTTTTCGGGGATTCCCATCTGTTGTTCATTCTGTTCCCACCTAAATCCTTCCTTAATTATGAAAGGACTCAGTTTTAATTTCAAAACTAATAGTGAAATAAATAAAACTAAACTAATATATTTTAAGGTCATAGCTTATACTAAGAAAAAAAGTTGAAAGAAATGAATATGTATTCATTTTTTTCTACATTAATACATTTATTAAAGTTCTGTGTATTCCCTCAGAATTGGTTAGGGAGGAGGGAGTAAAGCAAGAGGTAATCTGGCTTACGTTAGTTGGGGAATTCTAGTAATAGAGACCATAATTTTAAAAACTCTATTTAACTTTGTAGCATAATCTATGTAACTGAACAGCAGGTGAAATAAAATCAATTTTTGGCTTAAGTGCTTCGAGGTTATTAATTTTGAAGATCATTTGTTAGTGAAATTTAAGAACTTAAAGCCAATTTAACCAAAGACTAGAGAACAGCCCCCCAGGTGAATGATACCACATATGAAAATTATAATGAAAATTTAAGGAGACCAAGAGCAGGAAAAATAAGTGAAGCATGAATTAGAGAATTTGCAGCATAATCCATAAAGCTGAAAATGAAGTCATTCCTAATGTCGATTATAAAATATGTAATCCAAAATTATTAAAATTGCCTTTATCTGAAAATACACTGACTTCAGGAAAGGCAGAAATTAAGCAATGTCCAGTTAAAGCATAAATTAGAATTTTCTGATAATTGAGAGCTAGCCATCTTCATGCTAAGATTTTGTCAGCTTACTGTTTTAGAAATAGGTTCCATTTTCTGTATCACACATGGTAATTTTTTTTTCTAATCTCAGGAATGTCACAAATTCCAAATCACAAGGTACAGTAAATAGAAAGGATTAATGTTGCAGTGCTGTAAATGGAATCCTCGCTCCTTCAATCTGAAGCTATGGTATCCAGCGCTAGCCTTTCAGCTCTTCCTGGCCTTTCTTTTGCCTTTCAGAATAGTGACTGCAGACCGTTAGTGTTGTAGTGAGAATGATTCAGACGCTGGAAAGTAGGACTTGACTAGCAATTATTCCATTCCACTACTTAAGTTCATTTTCAACTTTGGTTTTTTAAATATTTATTTTATTTTTATTGGATAGACAGATAAGCAGAGAGCAGGAGAGAGAGAGAAAGGAAGATCTTCCTTTATCTGATTCACTCCACAAGCAAGCTGTTGCAATGGCCAGAACTGAGCTGATCTGAAGCCAGGAGCCTGGAGCCTCCTCCGGATCTCCGACACAGCTACAGGGTCCCAAGACTTTGTGCTATTCTTGACTCTTTTCGCAGACCACAAGCAGGGAGCTGGATGGGAAGCAGGGCAACCAGGACAGGGACTAGCACCCGCATGAGATTCTAGTGCATTGTAAGGCGAGGACTTTGGCTGCTAGACTATAGCGCCAGGCTTCAACATTAATATTTCTCCCCCATCCTAAATAAACATTTGAACCATCTTTTAAAGTTTTTTCTATTCCTATGTGTTCTAGTCTGAAGATAATTTTTGAAAATTATTATTATATACAAATGGGTTCTTAAGCTGTGATACATTTCACCTTAGTTCATACAATGAATAATTTTAAATACTTAGCTGAAAATATTGCTATTTTGGTTTTCCAAAATGTTCACTATGCTTTAGTTTTCTCATTTATGAAAGTGGATGAATCTAGGCAGGCTCCTTCTATTTTATGCAATTGGCTTTATATTTCTAGTACAAGAAAAGAAAAAAATACTTCCTGTGCTTCTCAGAAATATGGCTATTCACCGTCACTGTTTCCTGTGCCTGTTCCTCAGGATTTGATGTATTACCCATTGATCACTATCATAAATGTGAGTCTACACTAACCTCACATTTACAACTTAAAGACACTCCCATATCATCACTTACTCAGCAAACATGTATTGTGTATTTGTGTGCACCTGTATGTATTAGAACCTGCTCTCAATTCATTACAAATGTCGCCACTTTTAGTCCTTGTCATCACTGCCTGTATAAACACCTGTCCATCTTTAACAACTGAGGAAGCCGAAGCACACTGTGACCAAGTGATTCAGTCAAGGTCACACAAGTAGTGACGGCTGGAATCAGTATTTGAACTCAGCATGTGATCCTCTGCAGTGTATAATCTTACTATGCTTTTTCAACTAGTCTGGAACTAGTTGCAGCAACATATAGTAGGTCTATTTTCAGATTTCTGGATAATGTACAAACTATCTTCTAAAAGTTAAAAACCTTGTCTGATATTTTGGGAATGTTTTGAAGGAAGGTTACTTGGGGAGATTAATTTGTTCCAAAAGAAAGTAAAGTGTACTTTACAAAACCCATTGTTTTTGTGATAATAGTTAACACTTATTAAGCACTTTCAGTTTAAACAGTATTCCTTATTTTTATATTCCATATGTCTTTTTAACATTTTATGAATATTAATAGAATATGTTTTGTATGTACTTTAGGTAAAGTTCTGAGAAGAAAACCATAATGTCCTCCCTTTTGTTCTCCCTTCCTCAAAACCCTCCTTCCTTTTCTTTTCTAATTTTTGTAAGCAGTTTAATCCCACTGTATAATTGAAGGCTTAATGCACAACTATTTACAGTATTCAAAAAGTAAAATATCACCTAGTGCCTCAAAGAAAAATATATGCTTTCTCTGATCTGAAGTAGTTAATATAGAATCCAAAAAATATGTATAAGGAAAAAGCAGGTATCTTGTGATTTGATTCTTTTTGCTTAGCCCTTGTCTATTTCCCCTTGGCACTGTAGTCTTTATACCTTTGATTCGTTGAACAAGTTAAGTCTTGTAGTTGCTGTCTCATTTAGTGATTTTAGCAGAAGTTTGCAATAGGCAAAATTATTATCTCAGTTTTACAAAGTAAGGCTTTTGGAGACTGAATCACATGACATTTTTGCAGTCATTAAAAGTGATAGGGCCAAAATACAAACCTCTGTTTTAAAATTGTGCACTATACAGGTCTATTAAAAATAAAAAAATATGCAATAACATTTGCCAAAACACATTCTTCTTGATATGTTGTAGTGACGGAATTCTTTTTAATTTTATTTTTGAGCATAGAAAGATCAAGTTTCCTGCATTTCATATATAAAATTAAGTCCATAATTATACTTCGCATCCTTCCATCCTTATTTTTTCTCAAGCCACTTCCTTCTTACCTCCTTTGTTTTGAATTTTGCAACAGTCCACTTCCAATTTCTGTTATAGTCACAAGGTTGATACTCTATTAAAGAAAGAATTTGACAACTAGTAGGTGGGAAACTACTGTTCCTCAGGAGTTGTGTATTGTGGGTGTTTTTTTGAATTTGGCGATTGAGATGGTTATGTATTATGGGGGGGGGTAGGTAATAATTGGTAAGGGGAAAGAGAGGGGGGGGGGATTGGGGGGTTTGGGAAGAGAAGGGATAGAAAGGGTGAAATGTGGGGAGAAGGGGAGTTGAAAGGATGAAAAGAGGAAAGGAATGAGAAAGGAAGGGGGAAGGGTTTGATGGAGTGGTAGGAAATTTGAGGGGGGTAAAGGATAAAGAGGGGGTGTAAAGTTGTGGAGAAGGGAGGAGGTGAGGATGTGGTGAGGAAAGGGGAGAGATAGGGGGGTGGGTTGATGAGGTAAGGTTGTGAGGAAGAGAGGGAGAGGAAGAGAGGGTGTGAAGAAGGGAATGTTTTCATAATAAAAATAAATCTTTAAAAAAAAAACCAACAAGTTACAGAAAACATATTTGTCCTGTGGACAGACTGATTTCAATAAGCACAGTGATCTCCATTTGCATCCATTTCTGCAAGACAGAATTGTGTGTGCGTTTTGGCTGAGTAGTATTCCACCATTTAAGTATAACACAATTTCTTTATCCAATCTTCAGTTGGTGGACATCTGGGTTGATTTTACATCCTATCTATTGTGAATGGAGCCGCTGTAAGCATAAGGGTACAGATAACTCTCTTGTAAGCTGGCATCATTTCTTTTGGGTAAATTCCCAGGACAGGATGGCTGGGACATATGGTAGATCTATTTCTAGATTTCTGGGAAGTAGTCATACTGTCTTCCATAATGTTCATATCAGTTTACTTTCCCAGCAGCAGTGGATTAGGACAGCTTTATATTCACGTTCTCACTAACATTTATTTCCTGCAGTGGTTACACTGATTTAAATTTCAAGTAGCAGCATGTAAGTTTTCCCCTTTCTCCACATCCTCAACAGTATTTGTTACTCTCCATATTTTGGATTTTATCAGTTCTGACAGGGATAGTTTTGACTTGTATTCCCTGATGGTTGGTCATTTTGATGGCTTGTTTTGTTTTCGTTTTTCAGTATATTGGTCGTCCATTGTGTTTCTTCTTTTGAGAAATGTTTATTCAAGTCATTTGCCCACTTCTTAGCTGGATTAGGATACTAATCCTTCATCTAATGTATTCTATAAATATTTCCAGAGTTTGTTGAATGCTTTTCACTCTACTAATAATCTTCTTTATTCTGAAAATGCTTTGGGTTTAATATAGTCATTTGTTCAGGATTTTGTTATTGTTGTTACCTATACTTTGTTAGTATTATTCAAGGAGTACTCCCCTTCCCACAGTCTTAGAGTGTTTCACCTACATTTTCTGTAGACAATTGAAATACTCTGGCATTAAATGTAATACTCCAGCATTAAGTTACATCTTTGAAGCCATTCTGAATTGAGTTTTGTATATGATGAGAGGCATGGATCTAAATTCCATTTTTCTGCATATATACATCCAGTTTTCCCAAAATGTTTTGTTGAAGAGAAATAATCCTTACTCCACAATATAGTCTGAACACTTTTTTTTTAAAAAAAATCAGCTGGCTTTTATGTAAGTGACTTTATTTTGCTCTCTATTCTGTTCCGTTGTCCTGTATATCGGCTGTTATCTCAGATAGACCATACTGTTTTAATTACAGCAGCTCTGTAATATCCTTTGAAATGAAGTATTTTGATACCTCCATCTTGATCTCTCTTGTTCAGGATTGCTTTGGCTATTCTGAGTCTTTTGTGATTCTGTGTGAATTTTATGACTACTTTTTTATGTTTCTATAAAGAATGTAGTTTGTATTTGTGTGGGGTTACATTGAATCTGTGAATTATTTTAGGTATAAGCATTTAAATGTAGTATAGACAATTTGATCTAATATAGACATTTTAATAATATTGGTTCTTCCAACCCTTGAGCAAAGAATATAAATTTTTGTGTCCTCCATTTCTTCAATCATAGTTGATGTTTTATTATAGAGATCTTTAATTTCTTTAGTTAAATTTATTTCTATTTTTTGTGTGTGGTTGATGTGAATAGGATTTTTTCTAGGTTTTTCTTTCTGTGAGTCAATTTTTATTTTGCAATCTTCAACTCTAGTAAGTTGTTTTATCAATTTTAGCAGCTTTTATTCTTAAGGCTTTTTCTTGTGCAGCATGATGTCATCTAAAAAAATGGGCAGTTGACTTTCTCTTTTCCAGTTTTGACGTCCCATATTTCTTTCCTCTTCATAATCTCTTTAATTAAATATTTCATTAATGTATCAAATAATAGTGCCAAAAGTGGACTTGTTTGTCTTATTCCACACTTCAGAGAAAATGCATTCAGCTTTTCCTCATTCACTGTCAATTTGTGAATCTATAATATTCCAGGAATTGTTCTGATAAGCATTCAAATTCAACACCATCTCTATATCTTATTTAGTTAATGAAAATATACAGAAATCCTGTATCTATTGTATAGGGAAATTGTATTCATGTTTTTTTTAAAACAGGTAGATAGGAACTGGCCTTGTGGCACAGCATGTTAAACAGATACTTGCAAGAGCAGCATCCAATAGCTGAATGCCAGACCTAATCCCCACTGCTCCACTTCCAATCTAGCATCCTGCCAATGTGCCTGGGAATGCAGAGGATAATGCCCTGGGCACTTGGACCTCTGTCTTTCACACAGGGGACCCAGATGGAAATCTGGAGTTCTGACTCACGGCTTCCCCAGTCCCAGCTGCTTTGGCAGTGAACCAGCAGAGGAAGCAAATTTTGCTATTTCTTTTTGTCTCTCTCTCTGTCATTTTACTTTTCAAGAATTAAATAAATATTAAAAAAATTGTGGATAGAGTTACAGATTACATAACTGAGAAAATCTACCCCGAGATAGAAAATATAGACTCAGAACCCTGTGCCCACCTGTGAGGTGGGTGCCGAGTTTGTTAGACGCTGGAGGATCCAGTGGGGCTCGGGCTGCTGGATTCATGAGCGCTTTGGGCTTACCTGTGAGGTAGATGCTGGGTTTGCGAGCCCCTGAGCTGTAGGATCTGGTAGGGCTCTAGTAACCTGTCCCAGGTCCTGTGCCCACCTGTAAGGTGGGTGCTGGTTTTGTGAGAACTCGGGGTGGGGGATCCAGTGGGGCTCACATTGCCTGTCTTGGATCCTTGAGCTTGCCTGCAAGAATATGTTCTCCTCAGTGAAAAAGAGCAGTAGACACAGACTCTAATGCACATGGAGAATATAGCATCCCATTTCATGCCATAGCAGAAGAAAGAGAACAGAAGAAATTGGACAACTACCCCATCCAATTGATAACAGCAAAAATCTGTGTTAATGGAGACTTGAGGTTGATTACATCAGCCAATGGGCATTGGGAAGGTTGCCTTACCCTTGGATCAGCGTCATTGACGGCATTTCAGAACTATGCAAACCACTTGGGCAGAACCGTCAGAATATACAGTGCATTGGGACCCTGGATTGATATCAGGTGGTGGTTCCCCATCCATGGGTACTAGGACATTTGGGAGGCTGGGCATGGCTTCCCCCTTTATCTCCGCCCTTCCACCAGAAACAAGAGGAAGAAATAGCAAATGTGGAAACAATTACTTCACCCACTGTTCTCTAACCCTCAATCCTTCCCACCCTGAGCAACCATGTAATCATCATTAAAAATGAAAATTAAAAAAAAAGAAATTACAGAAAGTAGGGGTCAATGGGGAACTTAATAAGTTCATATTAGAAGATGCTGTTTTGCATATGTGAGATTTACAATATGGTAAGTTCAGTTTGTACCAATAAGTATAAATGCCTGTGAGAAATTAGGTAGAGATTTCCATGAGTTAGTAGATTAACTACAGAAGCAAGTTTTCAATGAGAGGGAAGGCAATGTACTAGGCAGAGTACAGAATACCAAAACTACCTTCCAGAACAGAGAACTGGGCAAGTACCCCATATCCCCTAGAAATTCTTGGCATTCTCAGTGTGTCTTCACAGTGCTGATGGTGACTTCCTCAGATACCCACATTCTGCAGCCTCCACCTTCTTCAGACTCCATTCTCTGTGACTATTACCCTGATCTACTATTACCTTAATTCTCACTGCTCCGTTCGGCTGAGTTTCATATTTATGGGCTGTATTGTATTTCTATGTAGACACCCCCTATCCCATTTCCAATGCTTTGGTGTGGGTACCTGCCTGTCCCCAGAAAGCTATCTGTAATCAGCGAGCTTTTATTGCCCCATCCTGCCGTTTGCCAAGGAAGCTTTGCTGATAGAAGTCAGAGTTAGATTTTGTTAATAGGATTCCGCTTAAATTTGGGTTTATGATTATTCTAACACTAGTCATCTTGCTTTTACTATAGTCCTCACTTTCTCTTCTGTCTTCCACTACAGCAACTGTTACTTGAATTAATGGACCTTTCTTGTTTATCTTGTTTTGTAATCTCAGTCGCTGGTATCCAGCACTATGGGAATTCACATGTGTTTATTGAATAAAAGGAAAGTGAATTGAATTTTATTTTTGGATTGTAGTAATTTTGAAAGAATAGAATTGGATTTACGTGAAGCTTACAGGTAAAAATGAAAGAAATCACAGTTGTTGACAACAGGATAGCTTCACATTGATTTGGCCTCTTATCATCATTTATTATATTGAGATTCTGTATTAGAGTCTTGTGTAAATATTTCATTTTTAAAACCTTGAAGGAGTATATTAACTTTTATCCATTTCCTCTTCGGTATGCTCTGAAGAAATCTATCCATTAATATAGGGTGAAGAAATGTATGTAGAAAAGTCAAACCTTTTCTTTGCTTCTTGATATAATTATTTAATTGTACAGAACTGTTTCCTTCTGTATACTACCTTGAATCAATTTGACTTTCAGTCATCATCGAGTTTTTCCCATTTGTTGGTAGATTCTTATCAGAAAGACTAAGTAGTGTTGATTATATTGTTTTTCCTACGGTCTTATCAGTGGACGTTATAAAGAAAGCAAGTGTCAATTAATCTTTCTCACTTATGTTAACATTCATCAGCAAAATTCATAAAATGGCTAAACCACTCTTTCTCTAATGTAGAAAAACCTCAAATTAATCCTTGGGCTACTTAAATCATATTTTAAATGGAATCTTCTTTTCATTAAAAAAATTGATTGAAAAGCAGAGACAGAAAGAGAGAGAATCTTATCTGGTGCCCAGAGTAGTTGGGATTGTATTAGACTAAAACTAGGATTCTGGAGCTCAGTTCCAGTCTCTCATGTACCTGGCCATGACTTAAGTGCTTGAGGCAGCACCTGCTACTCCCTCAGGGTACGCAATAGCAGGAAGCTAGACTCAGGAGCAGAGCTGGAATCAGTGCTTGAATCCAGGAACCAGTGAAGATGTCCCAAGGTGTGTCTTAACTACCGCACCAAATGCTTTCCCCTTTCTTCCTTTACCACAGATGTTTTCAAGACCCTTCATATGTGTGTTTATCAAAAATGTGCACAATAAGTCATGTTTTATGTCACTCACCATAAACTCTTAGAAAGTCATTTATTTGAAAGAAAACAAGAGAGGTCACAGGGACTGAAAAGATCTCTCATCTGCTGGTTCTCTCCCCACCTTCCTACACTGGCCTAGCAGCAAAATGTAGGATCCAGGTACTCAAGCCATGGATGGCAGGGATTCTTCCACCAAAGCATCACTGCTTCCCAGGCTGGACCTTGGCCTGAAACTATAATCAGTAGCTCATGCCAAACCCAGGTAGTCCTCAGATGGTGCATGTGTCTTCATAAGTATCTTGATTGCTAGAAAAGTATTTGTCCATCAGGAGTTAAAAATAAGGTAAGCTTGACTATTATGCTGGTAGCAGCAACAAGCAACCTTATAAAGCAAGCTGCAACAACTTGTTATATAAAAAAAGGATCCCCACCCCCGCAAAAAAAAAAAAAAAAAGCCTCACTATTGAGGCTGCCATAACGGGCTTACCACTTCTTAGATAAACTTAATTATAAAATCTTTCTAAAGGACTATAAAACTGGAAACAACAAAAATATTTTATTTAAAAATATTAGCCGCAACCTCTCATTATGATCAAAGTAACCTTATAATTTGATAAGGGCATTTGAAGTGTTTAAGCAAATGACAACTGTGTGTTCCTGATTAATATGTTCCATGATAAACTGTGCTTCCCCCCCCCCAAGACTTAGTGCTTAAAATAAAGTTACCATTTATTTGCTGCTTACTACTCCTTAAAGGAATAGTACAACCTTAGAACACATCCCCCAGCTGTGGTTACACAGGGGAAAGCTTCTCAGATATGATTGCTGTCAAAATACTTAAAAATGAAAGTGCATAGAATGTGTCTCCATGACCTTAATCCATTTGGTGACTAAATTAAATATAGTAGCCATAAACTGTTTTCAGGAAAATCAACCTAGGTTCCTATCACCAATTCTTTTTTGGCACAGGGAGGCTGCCTATTTTATGCCCTGGGCTGGGTCTCCACAGAATTTGTATGTACCCTCTGGTATATGTGCTATATCTAACCTACCTGTGCCAAAAATCTGATTCAAGTTTGTAACTGAATAGTACTTTTAAATAATATGTTGGGGAACCCTGGTGTCTCTGTAGTTTGGCTTGGCTCACATTAGATAGATAGATAGATAGATAGATAGATAGATAGATAGATAGATAAATAGATGATAGATAATTAGGAGTATCCTATGTGTTTAGTAGTTACTCTCAGATGAGAGCCACATTTAAAAGACCACTTTATGAGAGATTTCTCTCCTTGTTGAGCTTGGATTAGAGATCATAAGTTCATATGCTTTATAAGCTAATTAGTTAGAAGAGAGGAAATAAGTATACTCTTTTTTTAAAAGATTTATTTATTTTTATTGCAAAGTCAGATATTCAGAGAGGAAAAAGGACAGAGGAAGATCTTCCATCCTATGATTCACTCCCCCAGTGACCGCAGTGGCTGGAGCTGAGCAAATCCAAAGCCAGGAGCCAGGAGCTTCTTCTAGGTCTCCTACACGGGTGCAGAGTCCCAAGGCTTTGGGCCGTCCTTGACTGCTTTCCTAGGCCACAGGCAGGGAGCTGGATGGGAAGTGGGGCCACCAGAATTAGAATGTCCATATGGGATCCTGGTGTGTGCAAGATAAGGACTTTATCCACTAGGCCACCACACATGGCCCAATATATATATTCTTAACACAGTAATATGTACACATCCTAAGCTGAGAGTATTTAGAAGGGATCGCCTTAAATTTTTATTTTTATTTTTTTTTTTACTTTCTTTTTTTTTTTATTTAATTTTGACAATCCTTACAAATTTAATTGGGGTAAAAAAGGTTCAAGGTCTAAAGGGGTATATAGAGGAAGAAGCCCCACCCAGTCTCCCGCCCACCCCAAGTCCCGGATGTGGGGCGCGCTCCGAGATACTCGATCAAGTGGTTCCAATAGTTCACCATTCATGGGCTGTTGCCAGTCTCGCCACCCCAATCATGATGTGGTCATTGAAGAGTTCATTGATTGACACAGTCCCTTCTAGGGTCTCCATTTGCCCAGTCTCTGCTGCCAACAGATGGCTGAGGTTGTTGCTTGATTTGTCCTGTCTTTCCCTGGTTAGGACTCCGAGTCCGGTGTCTCGAATGGAAGGATCCTCGAAGAAATTTTGAGGTATTCCCAGTCCTGATTCCTGCTGTTTTAGTAGCATAGGGCCCGGCACAGTCCACTGCCCCGGTCAGCTGGCGGCTGCAGTTGCTGGGCCGGTTCTGTCTCCACCCGTGTCCTCTTGCAGTCCCGCCTGGTTCCACCCTGGACGCATTTGTCCCTCGCACGTACTAGTAGGAGTTGCAGCCCAGTCAGGGCGGCCCACAGTAGCCTCCACCAGGCCCACCTCCTACCCTGGCTTGCCAGTATATATGGCATACTAGCTCAGTCTGTCCCCAGTACCCTTCTGTTCATATTCTTGCCAACAGGTGTTGCCACCTACTTCCATCCAACTATCTCCTCCGACCGTCCCTAACGGATATTGTTGGGTGTCTGTCTAGCTACCCCAGCCCCTGTCCTAGTTCCCATGCCCTCCCGTGGAAGGTGATGACCCACGAGGGAGGAACCCACTATTTCCCTCCCAGGTCACTCCCATTCCCGTTATGCCCTCTCCATTTGGCCCTGTGGTTCAACTCAACGTGTCTAACCCTTTGTACCAGCTTCCGCCAATTGGTGCTACAACTAAGCCCCAACAACCCTCACCAATTCTGATTGTAGCTTGCTCCAGTGGGAATAGTCATCCCAGCCGGGTTTTCACCCAATCTGGTCCCCGTGAGGTGCACAGGCGCTGTGTCCCTGCCTGGTCTAGTCTACCCCCCACCCAGCTCCCGCTCTTTAGTTCCTCAAATGTCTAACCTTTCTATGTTTTAATTTTTTTGTGTTTATTTTGAAATTCTGTTTTTACTACAGGTACTCAAGATGTGACCTTTTAGTTATAATCAGCTAAATAACTTGTTAGCACTTTAGCACTCTGCCTGGAATTTTCTTAGTGGGATTGGCAAGATTTTCAGCTTTTGTTACAAATGTCAACATTGCAACAGAATGACAATTTCATTAACTTTCTTCAAAGAGAGCAGGTTGGGTCCCTGTCCCCAGACTTTGACAGCAGGCTTCCCATGCTTTTGTGACCTCTGTTAAGACCCTCAGGAAGAAGCATGGTCTCTGCTTAAGCACTGGCTCCAAAGAAGATCATATGCATTCTTCTTTGTTGTATCATTACAAAATACTTGTTAATCTCATAAAACAAATAAAAATTATTTGGGTTATAGCAACAGATACAATTCATTTCCTCACAGTTTTTCAAGGGTGTATTTTCAAGGGCATATAGGGCTTTTTAAGGGCATATTTTATCTCTTTCTTGTATGATCTGTTAGACTAGGGCATATATGCATTTGTTCATTGACCACTGCAATGGCTGGAAAAGAAGAGAACTGGTTTAGCCATTTCCAATTTCTCTATGTCTCTTTTCTCTCTTTCGCTCTCTCTCTTTCTCTCCTTCCCTCCCTCTCTCCCTCCCTCCCTGCCTTTCCCTCCCTCCTTTTCCCTACCTCCCTTTCCACTCCACTCTCTCTGCCTCTATATGACTGTAATGTACTTTCTCACATACAATATGCCCAACACAGGCACCTTTCCCAAAAGCATAAATAAGACATTCTTAGTTCTTGGGTTCCTAAAATATCTCTGTTTAGATAGAGCTGCATGACCCTTTTTGCTGCTTTTCACAGTGCTGACTAGGTCAGCTAATATTAAAAAGAAACAAATTTTTAAAGAAAATTCTAAGACTTTCAGGGAGAACATATGGCATTTTCCTTTCTGTGTTTGTCTTATTTCACTCAATATTATGTCTTCCATTCATCTAATGTTGTGCACCTTAGTTGATTCCATATTTTGACTGTTGTGAAGAGTGCTGCTATAAAATTGGAGTAGGTATATCTTTCACACAATGTGTTTATTTATGTCTTTTAGATGTATACCTGGTAGTGGGATTGCTGGATTATACATTTTTTATTGGTTATGAAATATCCACAGTGTTTCATGTATGTTTTCTCTTATATGTAGGAAGGGAAAGTGGAAGTAAAAGTGGAAAGAAAGAAAGGAAAGAAGGGAAAGGAAAAAAATAAGAGAGAAAGAAAGGGAGGGAAGGAAGAGAAGGAAGGAAAGAAAAGCCTGTATTTCTCAGTGTATCAGTTTTGCTGTACAATATTCATTAAACTTTCTTTTAAATCTTCGTCAAGTTAATAAAAATCGTATATTACATTAGGTTCTAGGATTTGTGATTGTATTTAAATTTACATTATGAGGGATGATGAATGTTCTTCCATTTGACTAAGGTTTATGACTCTTTGCCCTTTTGCTGCTACCTGTAGTCTTCACTTTGTATTGGTTGAATTCTTTATGTAGTAAAATCTAGGCTCAACTGAGCCTTTGACTATAAGATATATTGATATTATCTAAAAAAAAAACCAAAATATTGTTAAAATAGTTAAAATGTTCTAGGAAAATTATTGTGAAAAAAACTTTTCATAGATTTTAATTTTGTATGAAAATAACATATCTTTTAATTCCATTTCCACAAACTTTTTGAAATATACTAATTGCTTTAGCACTTTACTGAAAACATTCAGATTACTCACAACACTTAGAAAAAAGAAGCTGTTATTTCCATGGGGAGACAAACTAATGTTACAGAAGTAAATTAGTCAGAGTTAATAGCTTATTCAGGGGAAAGAAAACCTAACATGAGAGCAAAGGCTAATGAAGTGGCACCATTGAGTCAACCCCAATCACAAATGCCTTTCGACATCAGCATGGACTGTAACCTTCAACATCACAGTGCAAGTCCCCCTGCCTTTTCTAATTGTCAAATGTTAAAGCATGAGGGAATGCAATGAAAAACGTTTGGAAAAAGAAAAACATATAAAAATATAGGATATTTTGATAAAGCTGACATGGAAAATAGTTCAGTTACTTGCAGAACTTCCAACTAATGAGAATATGGCAGCATTCAACCACTTAAACATTGAAGACATGAAATTTCATAATAGTGGCAACACAGAGATTTTAAGATACTTATTTAGACTCTGGCAGATTACATGAAGCCCCCAAGAAAATTAATGAAGTCACTTTTAAAATACCTTCAAAAAATAAATCAGTCTATGACACTGGTATTAATGTAAAAAAAGTAAAAGACACTATTTTCTGTTTTATATGAAAATTCCTCTTGAAGTTTATGGAAAGCAATTTAAGATTTAATTCATATTAATCCAAATTTTGAAATATATAGATGCCTAATGAGGAATCTTCAAACAATGCACAGAAAACACAGGTTTTGAAGAAACTATGCATGAATTTTTAAAAATTGCTCTAAAATAAATCATCTATTTTCTTTTTTTTTTCCTTGAAGATTTATTATTTTCCCTGAAAGTTGTATGGAGAGAAGGAGAGACATAGAGAAAGATCTTCCATTCATTGGTTCACTCACCAAGTAGCCACAACAGCTGACACTGAGCTGATCCAAAGCCAGGTGCCTGGAGCTTCTTCTGGGTCTCCCACCAGGGGTGCAGGAACCCAAAGCCCTGGACCATCATCAACTGCTTATTTTCACTAGAGAATCTGCTAGTGCTACAATTTTCCCACTGTTTCTAATGAATATCATGCCTATATAGTTTCTAAAGATTCAAAGTTTTTAAAAATATTTGATGTCAAAGATTTTGTATAAAATTGTGAGGAAATAAATGGCTTCAACTCTTTGCAATATGTTCTTGAGAGCTTCTTATATACTATTTGAAATAATCACTCTAAACTGAGAGTTCAGACAATTCCATGTAGACAAAGTAAATCATAATTCTGGGAAAATTGAATTAAATAACCTGAAACTGCCAGAGAACATGAAGTTCAACTTATTCAATGTCTGAAAGAGCATAAATGCTTCTGTGAAAATTCTTGGAATGATAAAATAAAGACACAAGCTCTTTCTAAATGTCATTTCTATGTATGAGCCCATCTTAAATTTGAAATAATGCTTGCAGGGCCAGTGCCATGGTATAGCACTTTAAGCCTCTGCCTGTGGTATCAGCATCCCATGTAGGGACCAATTTGAGTCTGCCCATCTCCCTGCTGTTGACCTGGAAGGCAGCTGAAAAGGGTGGAATATCTTTGGACCACTGAGCCCACATGGGAAACCCTGATGAAGCTCCAGGCTTCTGGCTTCAGACTGGCACCACTCTGGCTGTTGTTGTCATCTGGGGAGTGAAATAGTGGATGGAAAATTCTCCCTCTCTTTCTCTCTGCTATTTTTTCCCATAACTCTGCCTTAAAAAGTAGAAAGAATTAACTAATACTTGCATACTTGCAGTGTCTGTGTTATCAGGTAAACAAAACATAAAAAATGTGCATGAAAATGAAGACTAGTGAACTCATGAACACCTTTGAGGGTTGCAGATTATTATAGCTATTGTGGAAAATAGTGTGGAAGTTCCTCACAAAATTAAAACTGTATATATCTACAAAGGAAAGGAAATCAGTCAAATGAATGTCTGCACTCCCATGTCTACTGCAGGGAAAAAAAAAAGGAAGTAGCCTGTGTTCATTAATTGATGAACCAGCAACGGAAATGTAACACATATGCTGAATGAAATATTATTCAGCCTTAAAGGGTTGACTTCTCTTGTTTCTTCTGTGGAAATCATTGCAAATATGGAAATAAAACAGTTATAGAGAATCAAGTACTGCAAAATCTGACTCATATGTGCAACCGAAGACACTAATTTGATAAAAGCTGAGAATATAATGCCAACTATCGGAAACAAGCTAATGCAGGGAAGAATTGATACCCATTAGCAAGCACAATGTTTTGTTTAGCTAACAGATAAATATTGTGGTATTGTACAATATGCTGACTACAAATCTGTGACTATAAATTGTTCTTGTATTTTTATTGTTATTATTATTTTCCATGGTATAGTTTTGTAAGCCCACATATTCTCTTCTCCAAGTTTCCCTCTCCCTCCCAGTTCTCCAGACCTTACCATTTCCCTGATATTATTGAAATATATAGTACTTCTGCAACAGTCACAAATCCAATATTATGCTATTTAATTGTATCATGGCATTGTAGAGGCAAGCAATAGTGGGAAAGTCAACTCATATTGAAAAGATATATTTAGTATTTTCACATATACATATGGTTTCATATATATATATATATATATATATATATATACATGGTTGCAAATGGTAGAATTTCATTCTTTTTAATGCTTGAGTAGTATTTCATAGAATAGATGCATCAGTTTCTTTATCCATTCTTTTTTTGGGGCCCAGCATGATAGCCTAGTGGCTTAAGTCCTCACCTAGAATGTGTTGGGATCACTTTTGGATGCCATTTCTAATCCTGGCAGCCCCACTTCCCATCCAGCTCCCTACTTGTGGCCTGGGAAAGCAGTCAAGGACGGCCCAAAGCCTTGTGACCCTGCACCCATGTGGGAGACCTGGAATGGACTCCTGGCTTTAGATTGGCTCAGCTCTGGCTGTTGCAGCTGCTTGGGGAGTGAATCATCAGATAGAAGACCTTCCTGTCTGTCTCTCCTCCTCTCTCTATATCTACCTTTCCATTCCTTTTCTCTTTAATGTGGTAAGTCACATTAAAATTAAAAATGATTATAGTTTTTTTTAAAAGCAAATAGAGTATTTTGCAAGTTTGCACCAAAAGGAAAAGAAAAATGTTTGAAGAGGTAGCCACGTTTATACATACATTAACACTGCAAAATGTATGCATGTATCAGGCATCATGTGATGTCAGTAAATGTATAGAAATTTTAAATAGTGGGCAAATATTTTGAAATAAAAATAGATGCCATTTAACTAAGAAGACGGGGAAAATGAAAATCTATGTTACAAGCAACCCATAAGAGAAAGAAAAAGAATGCAACTATTGAAGCAGTGTTTCTGAGACTGCATTTTCATGAAACCCATGAGAATTTTCACTTATGTTAGGCTGATGTGAGTTAGGGTTTATCATTTTTGTTACAGGAGAACTTAAACCAATAACCCACTAAAATCACTGAAAATGAGCATGAGCATACACCAAAAAAAAATATAGGGAATGTAGTGTTTATCCTTTCCTTAAACCTGTCTGCATTGTGGATGCTTCCCTGTCTTAGAATCTCCCTCACCTTGTTTGCATTACCGTAGCAGTAGATGTTATATTGTCCTTTATTCAGTTCTGTTGCCATCTGTCACATGCACATGGCAGTTACGTCTTTGAAAACATTCAGGGTGCTTTTATGATCATTTGTGCCTTTGGGATTTTGGATAAATTCCAGAATACAGTAGGTACAAAATCATTTTCTGATTATATCTTAGGTTATATTTTTTAAAGTAAATTCATTTTCTCTGCTTAATACTATCAGTGATAATATAGCTGTAATATATACTTCCAGATTTTTTGAAACTATGCTGTCCAGACAGGATCACATTTTAGAAGCCTTGTTATGTCCAGAAATTTTGGTGTGTTTATTTTTTGCCGAAGATTGATTTTTTTTTCTTCCCTAGTTACAGGCAGATTTTCAAAGATTAAAAAAAAAAACACTTTGAGTACATTTTTTGCAGAGAGCTGAATTGCTAAGACATACTTATTGCAAAGTTGAGAATCCACACTGCAAAGGAATAGGGTAACATGCACTGGGAGAAATATCCCTACCCCTTAAAATGTGTACTTCTCTAAGAAATAGATTTAATTCTTTGGCAATCAACAACCTTACTGGTACATTTCTTGTAGCAATAGGAGCATTAGTTTCCTGTTTAGCACTTGGTAAACCCATTTGTATAAATATAGAGCTGTTCTTTTATTATTATGTTGTAAATATATTTTTAAATAAATTAAAGGGGAGAGATGGAAAGAAGGAATTTTCCATCCAAAGTTTCATAGTTAGCTTTTTCAAACTGGAGTTCCTATCTCATACTTGAATATCTAAAATTCTAACATGAGAAAAATGTATTTGTAGCTGTATAAAAATAGCAAGTTGCTTCTCTTCTTTATATGTTACACCTAGATCAGGAATAGTAAGTAACTAGTTATGATACGCTAGGAGAATCTGATCCCTGAAGTCAGTTACAAAATATGGAACCCACAACAAGAAACCTTAGCTAAATTTGAGCTAGCAAAAAATATCTCCATGTGTCAATATTAGGGGCATAGTTTTCCATCCCAAATAGTATAGAAAAAACGTTAACCTACAATATTTATAGAATGACAAACTATGAAATCAGGTGGCTGTGCAAGACAAATTATAGATTTATTTCCTAAAATTAACAGTTTTTTCATTTAGAATTTTTGGATACTACCCAGAATTAGAACTGTAATAACAAAACTCCTACTAAGACTAAGGAAAAGTGTTTATCATGTGTTATGCCTTTTAAAAGTAGTAAGTAACCTTTTGTCTTCTATTCAGAGAATTAACAATATTATGAAGACACTTGGAACCATTTGAAAAGTTAATAGAATTCAGAATACTGTCTTTTCCAGATGGTGTTGAGATGGGTACATGAAAAATAAAGGGGACTTACTTTGCATGAGACAGAGTCAGAACTATTATGACTTGTCTGGGTCCCCAAAATGTCATGTGTTAAAACCATAACCCTATGTAACTGCTTTTGGAGATAGGCCTGTGACAAAGTGATAAAATTAAATTGTGTAATAAAACTGAAATCTTAGTAAGATTGGTATTTTCATAAATAGAGATGCCAGAATTTTCTATTTCTCTTTGCCAAGTGAAATAAGTGGAAATTCTTAAGCCAGGATATACTTGTCACCAGAAATTGGATTGGGTTTCCAGAACTGGTTGGAAAAAAAAGTTAATCTGTTGTTTTAACTATCAGTTTGTAGTATTTTGTTATGGCAGCCCAATCAAATAAAACAAGAATCAACAGTATGGTTAAAAAAATAGATTTTAGTGCAACATAGCTATACTTTGTACGAAGTTGTCCTAACTGGGAAATATAAAGAGTAAACTAGTAAGTCAGTTTGTAGAGTTTATCAAGGAAAGGCAGCATCAAAAAATATTTAGATTAAGTGATTTCCAATCATTTTTTCATAAAAACTGACAATGATGACTTTATCAATTCTAAATAAAATTAAAATTTTCTTTTATTTTTGAATTATTAATAAAGCATTTCTTAAATCTTGCATTGTCTATTTTGCACAAGAAGACATTCTTTATCTGAAGTAATAATTCCATAATATGGCAATTATTAGCATCAGTAGTGAGAAAAATAGAAAACTGACAACCCAACAAAAATTTGCCTCATGGTTTTAGAAATTTGTGAAATCTGATAGACTGAAAGGAACATGGCCAAAAGATTGTTATCCTACCCAAACGCCCCACAATGTTTGATTCTTTATCTTTATGTCCACTAAAATAGGAAAGGTGACATACTGTATAAAGCAAACATCATACACAAATTGCTCTTTTGATGCCCAAACCAGGGATGTTATTTATCCTGCAAGGCAACCGACACTTCACTGATTGCTATCACCATCCGCAGGCTTAACCTAATACTGGGCTTCTATACATAAAGGTTTATTATATTATAGAATTTAATGGAATCCACAAGTTAATAATTTGAGAAGGAGGCTGAACGCAAGTCACCATTTAAACATACTGAGATTATTTATATTTCTTTTCTTTGGTGTTTTGCACAGTTGCTTTCCTTTTCTCTTAAAGTAGGTTGAACCTTCCAACCAGAGCTCTGTAACGTAATTCACTGGCACCCTCTGGTAAAAGCAACATTGTGATTCTATTCTGACAAACCCTACATTTACAAATATGGATGCACAAATGCCAGTTTCAGATACAGACTAGGAATTATACTAGGAATAGACATCCCATGAGCAAATAAAAAGATATCTTAGCTTTTCTGATAAAGATTTTGGTGCAGACAGGGTATTGAATAAAGAAATCCAGAGCTACATCTTCTAACAGTTGAGATGTATCCATTTTGTTTATCAAAAACCTTTTGAGCTGATTGTTTCTTCTGGAAATTTCCTTTGATTCATTTACATCTTCATAAAATAAAGATGAAATTATTCCTATATTCATAGATTATTCTTCCTTAACTCAATTATTTCATTAGCCTTAGTATTACGTTTTGTTGGGGTCAGCACTTGAAATCACATTTGACCACTGTCACTGGGCCAAATTTGACCCATATCTGTTTTCAAAGAGTTTTTTTGGAACACAGTCACACTCAATCGCATATACATTTTCTGGAGCCATTTTCCTACAATAGAACTGGAATGGAGTAGCTGAAACAGAGATCAAATGATCACAAAATTAAAAACATTTACTGCATATGCCTTTATAGAAATAGATTGCTGGTTTCAATATTTTATATAATCAGAAAATTTTGCCTGTATCACATCGCTTGCCAACAAGATTCAAAACTTCTGTTCAAACGCATCTCATTATTTAGTGCTGTGAGACTAGGAAAAGTGTAAGTCCACCAGATATATCTGAGACTTTAGGAATATCCTCCACACTTCTGTCATAGTCTTGAAGGAATATTTTGAGAAAGTAGCAAAAAAGAAAGACAGCTTCTTTTAGATGAAACACAAAATGTCACCTTAATATATTTGGTTATTAGCATTTGACTAAGGCCTTCTAAAAAAAAATAAGATGCTACATATAACTGTTGTTAAAATATTCTTTACTTTATTGAGTATATATTGTGATCCATAAAGAGAAAGTCACTAACAGTGTATATGTAATTCTGTTCTAAACAACAGAAGAACAGAGTCTAAATTCTAATTATTTTCTCTCCTGTTTCAGTGTACTTTTTTTCACTACATATTTCAATTACTTTGTTTTGATTCAAGTTACTTAATGACATCCAAATATTAATTGGCTGAAGAGATCCATTGAAGAATTGCAAATTGACTACCCCTAGAAATAGATGTTGACTAATTCAAGTTTAATGAGCCTCAAAATAGCATTTTAAGTACATTTTTATTTTTTTGTAGAATTTAATCATATCTGTCTTTAGGGTTTGGATTTGGGAATGCTAAAGAACTATTCTCGGCTAATTAAGCCTGTTCACCTGACAGGTTTCCCACCACTTGTCTGACTGCTCAGGGCAACAGCATCTATGGATGCAATAGGAAAGGAAAAAAGAACATGTTGAAGCAGATTTTTTGACAATACAGACAGTTCCTTGCCCCGAATCACTGCGCATATAGCAATGTCACATATTCATAGTTGTGTATATTTTGAAAACACTAGATAATTGTGTCATCTCTACACCAAACCTGTGGCCAATATAAAAATGCTTCTTCTCTGATGTGGTGAATTATTTCAGGAGGTGAAGATGTACAAACAGCCAAGGGAGAATGTAAGAATTCACGTGTTATTAAGTCATGATTAGGGATATTCATTTTGATAGTTTTGGAATATGAACTATATTTAGAAATATAATTATTTTAATAAGTAAGTGCATTCTCCTAAAATATAAAGGGGTTTCAAGGACAAAAGGTTAAGTTACTTTGGAAGCTTTAGAAATTCTCATGTGATACCAATGTGGCACTTGATTTTCCCAAATAAATAAATCACTAGGGCAGAAGCTAGTGCTATCTAAGGGCAAGCCAAAGAGTGGAATGGGACTAACTGAAACATTGATCCCAAAGTGCCACGATCAATGTTCTTCCTTCTCTTTTAATAATGAAGACTTAAATAACATAAATAAAATTGCATGCTGTAGTTCTGTACCTTGCAAATAATCATCTGTTATATCATGGCTGTGTGTTAGTCTATACCTTTCCAGAAAGTGGAAACATGAGATATGGGCAGGGTTTGTTGAGACAATAGGCAAAATACAGTGCAGAGGATTATGCAACAAAGTTTCTGATCAAATTCTGAAGTCCTCCCCAATCAGTGCTCTGGAATTGACCTAACCCTTCACAGAATTCCCTCCACCTACCCGAAATGACCTCTCCTATGGCATATGCCACTAGTTAATTATATGAATGTTATTTATGAAGTCTTCTGGGACACCCCTGCCTGATTCATCTTTGTATCCCCTTCACACTGAATGCTTATACACAGTAGCCAATAATTAAATACTTGGATTAAGGTTAGAATTGATTAATGTGTGCTTGCAGCCATGTTAGAATATCCTAGGAAATAACTACTGAGGAAAATGATTTTGTACTTACTTTGAAACTCTAGCAAATCTATTTGGCATTTGGATTCAAGTCAAATAATCTGAGCTCCAATGTAACCTAACAAGTAGTGTTGGAGCAATGCTGACTTGGAATAATCAATGAATACAAACACTGAAGGAATAACTTTTGTGTATAATAAAATTTAGTGTAAAACAGACATCAGCATGCATGAAACTCGTGAAAGATCTGTTATCTGAATTCAGGGAAGCACTCCATGAGATAACTGGTTATCCTTAAGACAACCAGGCGACAGGATCAAAATACAAAGTTGGGTCGTTGCATCCATACTCCCTGCTAATATTTAATTCACATACACATGTGTCTTTGTGTTTCCCTGTGCAGTTTACCCACAAGCAGTGGATTATAAGATCATTTTAGGCATAGTGTGGGTGGATACTTATATTACAGATTTGAGTTTATGTTCATTTCAGTGTTGAATGATATAACCTGCATATCAAACCTACAATTTGATGAATAATTTTGCATAATGTTAGAGTGTATAGAGATATTGACCCTACGTTGTTTTGTCAATAATGATATTGGGAGGCATTCAGGTATGATAATAATCACATGGCACTTTGTAAATAAGTGAAAATTAAGAAATATAGACAACTATCTTAGAAAAGTTGCCATCTGTATTTTACTCATAAGAAAAGGTTTTTTCTTTGTGTGTTAAATATTCAGAGGATTTTATGATTATTGAATGACATATTTATTGGTAAGAACTACATCATGTTACATAATTATACTGTATTCTTACATATATGTATGGTTTAATGGAATTTAGTGATAAAAAAGGATTTTAATGACATAAAAATTCCATAAAAACTGCATAGTATACAGAGACAACTTAATGGGAAATTTGAAAGCATAAATTTTCTATTAAATCTCAAAGGAAAAAATAGAAAGCCACATGCGGAGGAGAAGCAATGTAGGTGGAACTTGAAGATGAAAAAAAAATATGGCTATTTTTCCAGATGCTAAAATCATCAATTATAGACCGTGAAAGTTGAAAGAAAACACCTAGTTTAAAACTTGCATGTTTTAATAATGAAGAACCAAACTGTGAAGTTTAGCTTCTGTCTTTGCTTTCTCTCGCCCACCTACTGAATCAATATAGAGCAATAAGAATAGACCATATATGCCCTGTATGAAACATGAAAGTTTGAAGTTAACAAAAAGAGAAAATGGTGGAGTGATTTTTGAGGTAGTATTTTGGCTTTGCTTAATTAATCATTTTTACAAGTTTTTTTTTTATTTGAATAGGCTTAGGAACCCATATCTCTACTTTCAAGGTTTGGGGAGTGATTTTTTTTCTGCCACCAAGTGAAACAGTATAAAGCCTTGCTGGCTTCATTACTGTCAGTGATCTCTGATGATACAAAATACCAGTAGCTTTTTTCTGTATTTACAGATTCACTTGCAATAAAATACATTTTCCACACCTGTGGGACTCTAACAGTCCCAACACAGATGTTCCCTTCAGGCTGAAAAGTTTGATTTCAGGCAGTAATGGACCCACTTGGCAAGGCTTCCTTCCTGCTTGCCTGGTACCCCATCATCCTTTTCCCTTCGAGTTTCCCCAAGCCCAAGAGCCTGTTTCATCATGAACTTCATCTTGTTGAATCTTGTTCTCCAGAGAAAATACAACCAAAGCAATTAAACTAAGTTGTTACATGTTTGATCATTTAGCTTGCTTCCTCTCTAAAAGATATTTACACTTCATGAGCTAAAAACCTCTATCCCCAAGGATACATTGTGGAGGGTGAGATTTCTGACATCAGTAAACTCTAGGAGAACTTCTGTTTTGTTTTGTTTTGTTTTTTGAGATTGTTCTAATGACCTTTATGACATGAAATTAACTATAGTTTTACTAATACTTAAGACTTCCAAATGATTAATCTAGAAAATGGACAGATAATGATAGCAAAAAAAAAATCTTAAAATCCAAAGTATTTTAAAAGGCAGGAAGCTTGCAGAATTGTTCCAACATTCAAATGAGGTATAATATTCAGTTCGTAGTATATTTGGATGAACACATTTAAGATTTCACATTTCTACATTTCAGAAACCATTGCTCACATGGGCTTGTATTTGTCACTACTATATTATGTAGCGTTGATTCTGAAGCTGCATGCCAGGGAAAAGAGAAAATTGAGTTTTAACTTTTACTAAACCTCAAGTTGCTTTGCATCTTTTCTATTTGTGTATCTACCCTCTTTGCTATACTGGAAACTATTCTATGGCAGGGATGTGTCCTCTTCAGCCATCTGTGTATAGCCCATAGCACAGTTCTTAATGAATCTAAAACATTTTACAAAATAGTTGTTGGATGAATTTTAAAGAAGGGGTCTTTAAACCTATGCAAAACTCACCAGGACTGACTATAAAATCACAATCAAGTTTGGAGGAAATTAGTTCAGGAGAGAAGGTTGGGGGAAATATAACTTTAAAAATTTGCAGTTAAATTCTATTTGTACCATGGGACAAAAATAACTGTTGATAATAAATAGATATGATTTTGTTTTTCTTTCCAAGCCTACAAAAAAATGTATAAATGTATAAATGTATAAAATGTAGTCAAGCGAATACTAGCGTTGGTTTCCTTTCCCTCTCCTATATGTTTCAGGTAATTAAATCACTCAAACACTCACCATATAAAAATACAGAGAATCTTACGGGGGAGAATGAAAACACAATCATCCACTTAAGTTGACAACATTGATGACATTCACAAGAGTGGCTGGCATGGGTTTCTGGGGAGAGGAAACATGGAGAAATTGTGAAGATAGCAAATATAATGTACTTTCTGTAGTTTTGCTCATATATGGATTTTGCTTATTAGACTAGTAAACACTGAACACTTAAAAACCAAATACCAATCTAAAATACTTATACTAACTTATTAGAGATCCTCAATAAGAAAATTAATCAATGTCCTGATAGTATAAGAAACCTGATTACAGTTAGGCAGAAAATGGGGATTTATACTTGGCACCCATGATAGAAGCTGCTGTGGTAGTTGCTGAAGAGGTAAAACCACTGAATGAGGAATAGTACTTTAAGATGATCAATATATTTTTAAAAAATTTAATTTTATTTTAATATTTACTACAGCAGTAAGGGCTTTGTAGACCTGTGTGATTCTTCAGTTAGGATGGAGAGGGTCAGGAGTCAGGGGAGGAAGGTGAGTGAGATAAATGTTTTTATTTTCCCTCCTGTATCTGTGGCGGGGGTGGTGAGAATGCATCAGTGCTTGCTGTCAGAGTACATCAGTGCTAGGAGATGGAGACAATCATTTGACGTTGCTTTAGAGACCTCGATGTGAAGAACTATGTTTTGAGGGTATTATTTGAGTGACAATGTTAAAGCATATTACAACTTCCTGCTAGATTGCAGCTTGGGTTGGGGACAGGACAGAACAGGCTGGATTGCAGTACCCATCTGCATATGTGTGAGCTTGGTCTGGGGTAGGCAAGACTAGAGCAGTCCACAGGACACACTGACACAAGCAAGAGCCAGAATGGGGTATATGCCAGGTTGGGCTGAGCCATAACAACTGCCAATTCACATGAGAGCTGGGGTGGGGCTGGCAGAGCTAAACTGGTACACCTGCTGGTGAGAGCTGTGACTGGGGCTGGGCTGGGTTGAGCTATGCTGTTGCACTGGGGGCAGGTCATCTGAGAGTGGCTGCATCACCTGCCAGCGTGTGCAAGAATTATAGCAAGAGAGCAGGCCTGGGAGGGGAAGTTTGTGCCACCCCTCCTGGGCAGATATTTCCACTCTTAAGCATGAGAGTTGGGCCTGGGGGGTGAGACGATTGGGCCAGGCTGGGCAAGGTTTCTGAACCCACTGGCACTTACAAAACCCAGAATGGTGGCTAAGCCACAGCACCAACTGGCAAGTACCTGGGACTGGGTGCAAATTATGCCATATCAGATCACAGTTCCTCTTGGCAGGCACAAGATTCAGAGCTGGAAGCAGGCCTGGCAGGGAAACTGTGGGTAAAACTCCATTGGACTGCAGCTTGCACCAGTGAGCATGAGAGCCAGAATAAGGGACATACTAGGCTGGTCAAGGCGCCAGCAGACTGTGGGCTGGATCTGAAGGTGTGTCAGGCTACAGCAGCCATGAGTATGTACAAAAACCAAATGGAATGTGGGACTGATCAAACTAGGGCATAGCATATGCTGTCATTGCAAAAACCAGGGCTGGGGATGGGCCCAATGAAGGTTATTGACTGTTGCCCCAATTGAGCCTCAGCACCCACTGTTGTTTGTGAAAACCAGGCCTGTAGACGGCTGCACTAGGTTAGACTGTAACATCCATCAAGTTGTGTGATAGATGGGGCTTGGTTTGGGACTGACCAGGAAGCTGCATCCACCAGTATGTGCTTTGGTTAGAGCAAGTGATGAACTGAACGTGACCCTACATTGGGTGGCATACACAAAACAAGTTGACATTACACCAAGTGAAGTTCCTTGGAGGACTAACCAACTAGATATGTAGACTCAGACTCCCTCCACAGGGAAAATAACAAGACACATGATCCAACCTTGGAATGCATGCATTGGAACTGGGCCTCTTCAGGTGCAAATGCCTATGCAGTTGACAGCATACTCAGAGGCACACTGGGGACATGACAGGTGTCTCATCTTGGGCAACAGAAGATATCAACTACCTTGTCAGAAGATGGAGAGTAGAACAGTTTGGACAACTCTCTTAACCAAGCTTTGCAATATGTTCATGAGCCTATGGATGCACTGAAATAGAACTGTTCAAACAGAGCTTGGGAAGTTTTTCTCAACCCTGGTACAAACGAAGCTGACAAAATCTCATAAATACCAAAACCAAAACAGTAACACCCTCAAAACACTTTCCCCTTCATCAGGGTCTCTAACACATCATCAAAAGATCATCTTCTATCCCTAGGTACAAATGTAGTTTGACAGCAAGAAATAGCCCAATCCCCTTCCTCCCTGGAAACACAGGGGCAAAAAAATAGAACTGAAACATTTGTCCCACCCATTTTCTTCCATACTTGACCTAATCACCCTAATCTGGACCCTACATGGGTGGTGTAGCCCTACCAACTATGTTAACAATGTTCAAAACAAGATAACATTAAGTTAAATTTAAAAAGCAAAGCAGACTTACATGAAAAAATTTTTGGCTTACTGGAGAGAAATAAAACTAAATATAAGTTTTCCTCATGGAAATGTTTGCTACTATGTTTCAAAAGGAAAAAAAAAATAGGGCTGCTTTTTCCTCCAAACATTCACGATCATCTCATGCATTATGTATGAATTTGCTGTCTATTTATACTTCAAATGTCTGGGTAGATCATTGAAACAGAAATTAATGTTTTACCTTACATACTTACATAAGTTGAAATTAACGATATTAATTCTACTTGCAAGTCACCTTGCAAAGGCTGATAGCTGGCAAATCAAAACTCTCATTAGGCAGCTGAAGCTATGGCTATAGCATGTCTTTTGATACGTACAGATACCACTAGAGATGCATTAAACAAATATAATAGATAGAGATGCATTAAACAAATAAAAATGTGTATTCTGTCTGCGATGATAAAAGAAAGTGAAAGCCATTTCAGAATCTGCGAATAACTATCTTTCAGCCTTCCTCTTCCAGCATATTTCTTTCCACTTAACACAATAGTTGAATAGTTTAAATACAATAGTTTGAATAGTTTAAAACAAATTAAAACTAGAATTAACCACAGAATATTCAGCTGAGTTTTCTCTTTTTTCTCATCTTAAAATTTGATTGGCCTGGCATAAACTTAATAACTGTTTGCTCAATGTGTTTCTGTGATGAAAACTGAATTTGTGGGGTTTGAACACATTGGATTAACCTGTCTGCAGAAAAATTTAGGTTAAGGCTGCAAGTCATTTCCAATAACGAAGTAGCCTATTTACATCAAATCCATCTAACTTTAAATACATTTGTCCTTCCCACTGTTTCCTTTGTCACTGGTTTGTGATACAGATAAATGATTTGAATGGCAAGTAGGGTAGGTAAGTATGTTATATGCCACAGCAAATGTCTGTAATGACAAGAACCATAAAAGTGTACTTGACTTTTCCCTTATACTTCTAAAGTATAAGGAACATACTTTTCTCCTTATACCTCTGAAGTTTGAGGAACACACTTCAAAATTATCTACAACTTAGGTGAGTGCCATGATGTCATACAACTAAGCCTCTACCCATGGCAACAACATCCCAAGCGGGCAAGGATTGAATCCCTGTTGCTTCACTTTCAATCCAGCGTCCTGCTAATGTAGGAAATACCCTGCAAGACCTAGGAGTAGGTTCGATTTCTAAGAAGGGACACAAAAGCATGCAGTTGAGACAGAAAAAACAAATTGGGCTCATCAAACTAAGAAGTTCTGTACCGCAGGGAAACAATCAACAAAAGTAAAAAAGCAACCCACAGAGTGGAGAAGATCTTTGCACACGATATAGGCGATAGGGGCTTAATTTCCAGGATATACAAGAACTTCAAAACAACAAAAAACCAAAACGCACAAGCTAGAAATGGGCACGGGAGGAACTAGGGAAAACATTTCCACAAAGGAACAAGTACCTAATGGCAAAACAAAAATATGAAAAATGTTCCAGTCCTAGCAATAAGGGAAATCCAAATTAAAAAATCGATGAGGTACCACTAACACAGGCAAGATTGCCACATAAACAAGAACACCAAGACGCATTTGCTGGGAGGAGGATGCGGGGAAAAGGGAACCTATCACTGTGGTGGGAGCTGCAAATTGGTACCGCCTCGCTGGAAATCAGTCTGGAGAACACTCAAACATCAAAAATTGATACATATGACGCACTAGGCACTCTAGGAATATATCCAACACACTGTTTTACGACAAACAACATTGCTCCTATGTTCATTGCAGCAAATGCAGTAATTGCCAAAAAACATGGAAGCAACCAAAAATGCCCATCAGCAGAGACTGGATTAGGAAAGCTATGTTTCATTTACTCCATGGAATACTACTCAGCTATTAAAAAACAAAATGCAGTTCTTTGTGGCTAACTGGGCACAATGGAAAATAATGATAGGGAAAATGGTGTGAATCCAAAAGATTGATACCACCTGTTTGCTTGATTTAACTGTAATTTTTGTATGGTTGTTTGTTATTTTTTGAAACCTGTCATTGATACTGTCTCAACCAGAGGTACGAAGCATGGAACTTGCATTATTTTTACTATTGTTTACTAATAACAATGTCAATTAATTCCATAAAGTTGTATTTGAGATTGAAGGCTTGTTGGGGCTTTTATCTGAGGATCTTTACTCTGTTAGACTATTTCAGACCATAGAGGTCTCCCAGAGGCCAAATGAACTTATTGGACAATAAGACGCTGAACTTATGTAGGACATGTGTTTGCAAGCACATGAATCTCAATGACTTGAACAATGGTTATGCAAAAGGTGGAGGGAATCCACCATGGGGGAGAGGGTATGGGAGGGGTGGAGGGAATCCCAGCGCTATAAAACTGTATAATAATACAATATGTAAATCACAATAAAAAAAAAAAATGGGTTAAATCAGAACAGAAATAAAGACAAAAAAAAAAAAAAAAGATGGTCCTAATCTTTGGGCCCCTGCACTCAAGTAGGAGTCAAGGAAGAAGCTCTTGCTTCCTGGCTTTGGACCAGCTCACCTCTGGATTTTGCAGCCATTTGGGAAATAAACCAGCAGGTGCAAGATTCTCTGTCTCTTTTCATGTCAATCTCTGTAACACTGTCTTTCAAATAAAAACGAATTAATCTTAAAAAATGATTAGCTGCAACAAATGAATCATAGGTAACAAGAACTTGCTGATAATTCTGGATTATAGAGAGATGTTTTTGTTTACTTCATTTGTTTACTTCATTGATTTTAAAGCTTAGAATTTGGAAAAAAAAAAACATCTCTTAGCAACATCTTGCTATGACTGTCACTCATATGGACTGTATTTTATTCACTCTAAAATCTTCTATACCATGTGTCACTTTCTGAAATTTGTCATTCTACATTCTAGCCTGTAAGAAGGAAATATGAAATAATAACATGACCTGAAGAATATTCTATCTAATAAAAATTTTAATACTATTCAGCTCTATATAGAGACAATTCAAAGTTGCTGAAACAGTTTCTATTCTAAGCCTGAAAGTGAATCTATAGTTGTGAAGATCCTAGAAAATGAATTGGTTGCTGGTGTCATGGTAGAATCTCCTTTCATTCCAAATATATTTTGTGTTTAGTGAATTGTTACTAGCAGAAAAAAAAATGTAATTCTGAAGCACTTGGCTTAAACTTGCATTTGTATTGTTGACTTCTTCGAATAACAATTTCAGATGAAAGAAGGCTGTGCATTTTATCCTTATAGTTCAATATAGAAACAGGACATACCCTTTCTTATATTGCACTCTAACAATGCAGAAATGCCTTTTTATTTCAGGAATCATTTAACTGTTCTACAGGACATTAACAAGTGAGAAACACAGTTTAGATCATTTGGAAGCAATTCCTCCATCTAACTTAAAATACAAGTTAAGATTGTATTTAAATTTTTTAAAATTAAAACTATTTAATATTTACTTAGGTTAAAAATTAGAAAAGGACATTAAATTTTAAAGATTTATTTTGTTTTCTTAAAGGCAGGGTTAAATTAGAGAGAGACGCAGAATCCGTCTGCTAGTTCACTCCGAAATAGCTACAATAGCTGGGACTGGGCCAGGCTGAAACCAGCATCAAGGAGCTCAGTTTGTGTCTCCCACATTGATATCAAGATCAAGACTTGGAATATCCTTTTTCTGCTTTCCCAGGCATGTTAACAGGAGCTAAGTTGAAAGTGGAGCTTCTGAGGGTCAAATTAGTACCCAGATGGTCAGCTGATGACCCAGGTAGTGGTTTAACTTGCTCTAAGACAATGCCACTCCTTCAAAATTTCTGGTCGTGTCTTTGACAAATTTCCATGGATTTTTTTTTTGTAAAAATTCAGAATAGATTTAAATTTACAAAACTAAACTTGCAAGATAGTAATAGAGTGGGTTGCCCTTTCACTCCTCATCCCCTATTAATATCTCATGTATTTGTTACAATTAATGAACCACTCCCAGTTATACCTACTTTTTAAAATCTAAACTCGTTTTATCCCTCCTTCCATGTCAGCCTCTACTCGTCATGATTATGTTTTCAGACAAAGCTTGATGCCAGGAAATTCATCTGGGTCTTCCGTGTGGGCACAGAGCCTGAGCATTTGGGCTAACCTCTGTGTTTTTCCCAAATACATTAGCAGGGAGTTGGATCAAATGTGGAGCAATCAAGACTTGAACTGCTACCCATATTGGTTGCCAGGATTGCAGGAGGCAGCTTTATGCACTATGCCACAGTGCAATCTCTAAAGTATCCACTTTAACATTCTGTTTAGGGAATAATTAACTCATGCTAATATTGAACAATATCATAGACTATCTCAGGTTAAATCTCCCAGTTTAGACGCAAACCCAGAGGGATTTTATATTTTTCACTTTAAATATTGTCTTCATAAGATGTTACTGTCAATATATATTATTTTATGGTAGTATGGAAATTGATATAATCAACAGCTGTTTAAATTTCAAGACTGGAATTGGTACCAAACTTGTAGTCCCAAGGAGACTCATTGCAAGGATCAAATTTTTTAGCTTAACAAGATAAAACTTGTACTGTGTGCGCTTGGACTGATTGTCAAGCTTATCAGTAAATGATATGTTTTTGCCTTTACAACTGCAAAACTTGGTAGGTTGATTCTAATAGTATAAATATTCTGTCAAAAAAATACAATTTAACTATATAATCCAGTATATTGAGTTTACTCAAGATTTTGTTCATTTTATCTCTTCACAAATATAATTAGTAATACAAATACCAAGCTATTATATTTCTTCTCCGTTTCTCACATTTAGTTAAAAGGTGTTTTCTCTCAAAGCTTTCTTAACATTATTAAAATACAATAATTCTTTTAGTAGAATTAGTAAATATATATATATCTGTATTAATGTGTTAATGTTGATTGAATATATTTCCAGTTTTAATGTGTTTTTCTTCACTTGCTGGGAGATCAAAAGTAAGCATGGCACAAGATATATAATAATATTCAGTTTTCATGTTGAAACATAACAAGCATATATGATCCATAATGATATCCAAAATCTTGATTAAAAAGGCATTTTGATTTACACTACAGAATGTTTTTTTAAAAAATCTTTAATAAACCATCAGTGCTAACATTTGACCAACTTCATGCATAGAAATGATGACAAACAATACTGCAAAGTTCTCAGGGGAGTAAGGAAGTGAATGTGACCTTTGTGGTCCATGGCCTATCTAACCCGTTGCTGCAGTTATATAATTCCTTAGGTCAGCAACTTAGGAAATTACTTTAATTTCCCAAAGTTGCAGAGTTACAGGGTTTAATAAGACATGAAATAGCCCTTTTCCCCTAAAACTTTAGAATTAACAACACACATAAGGCATCAGAGAAACAAAGACACATCTGTTGCCTTTGCTACGAAAATAACTACGTTTGAGATATAATTTTAGGACTTAAAATATGGATCTTTTAAGTACTTTACCACAGAATAAAATATTCATCTCAGACAAAGAGTTTGGCAGTTCCAAGGAGAGCACTTCAACATGTACCGAAGGTTCACTTCCTTTGGAGAGATTAACTTTAGTATCCTAAAACAAATTGAACTGAAATGGAAAGAAACATCATTATCTCTTTTATAAGAGGTCCTTCAAATGTAAATATTATTTAGAGAAATATATCAGTTAAATAAATTGTAATTAGTTTAGTTGAATAGGCATATAGTGATGCAATATTCATAATAAAGTTACTATGAGGAATAAAGGACATAAATGTATTAATCATACCCAATAGCTATTGCTATGTCCTTTTTGTTAATACTGAAATTTTTCTCAATGTTTTAATGAAGCAAGAATTGTTTTTGTGTGCTTCCCTAGTATTTATAAGTGGTATATATCTCTATATACATATATGTAATAAAATACTACTAAGTCATAAAAAATAAAATCTTGAAACTTAAAAAAAAAGATAGACGGACCTGAAGAATATTTGGCTAACTAAATGAGATACAGAAAGAAAAGTACTATGATTTCACATATGTAGAATCTAAAATGTTAACCTAGCCCTTGTTGAAAGTAGAGTATGATTAATAGAGACTCCAGAGAAGAGGAGGAATGAGAGGTGGGCAGGAAGCAATGTTATGATCAGGTGAGGGATAAAGTTTGATATTCTCTGACACAAAAGGATGAGTGTAGTTAAAATAATGCATTTTATGCCTCAAAATAAAAGAAATAAATTTAAATGTGCTTACCATAAAGAGGATTAAGGCAAAGAATATTCTAATTTTCCTAATGATCATTATCCAATGTTCTATATACTTTATAAATACATATAAGTGCAGTGTGGAACTGAGCAAGTCTGGGTTTTGCTAAAGGGAAAAATAACCTGGAAAAAAATAAAATTGTGCTTATGCTTTGCTGATCCCATTGTAGTATTGTTTGCAGTTAGTTGTAGTAAAAATTAACTATCCAACCACACACCTGATTTAAATATCATGGGCTAAATTCTGAACAACTCTAAAACCTTGATCACTTGAAGAAGTTAGAAATCTAATCTCAAATAATCAGTCCCCTAACTTTCTCCTTCGCGCTTCGCAGGGAGAATTTTTACTTATAAAATTTCCCTCATCCCTAGAAGACTTAAAGATCTTCCTGCTCAGCTTTTCCAAATCTCATCTTCCATTTACAAATTCAAAATACCCAAAGAGTAAAACATCAAAATTAACATACTTTGTGTTACCCTTTTTCTCTGCAATGTCAGCCTCCAAACTTGTTTTCTTGATAATTCCATACAGCCTGTAAGTAGACAGCTAAATTTTGCACTATCTTTACAAGATTTTTCATGCCCACAAGTCACTCTGTCGTAAAGCATAATGCTATCATCTTATTGCCTCCTTTTGCTCTGAATTCTATATGATTTTCTCCTCGTATTATGGCACAGCAGGGCACAGCCACACAGATGATATATACCATTTTTTTATTTCAATGTTAAACTACCTGAGCCAACATATTTTTTTTAAATAGCCTTTGAGCAGGCAGCTTGGAGAGTTTCATGCTTGACTTCATCTTTTACTCACAGTACCGAATTTACATGGCCATAAATGGTGATTCTGTACTCACTACACAGTACCTATTTTATATCAGTTTTTTTAATAAATGTGTGAATTTTATTTTTATTTGAGGAATTAGTCTTAACCAACTTTATATTTTACTTCTGCATATAGATTAGGTCCACATGAACTCCATAAACATGAAAAGACTAGTACAATTTAGTAAGTACATTAAAACAAAATTGTGATATCACTAAATTTTATGAACCAAAATATTTCTGTTTTTCCCATTTGTTTCATTGAATTGCTAAAGTCCCACATTTAGTGTATTTGCAGATTAACATGAGGTAGATGGCAATATCATCTTATTTCTTCTCAGCCTCTGTTTCTGTTAGATACCTGAATGTCACCTACTTGTTAACATCTAAATTTGTATATGCTCCAAATCTTTGCTTCACATTAATTTCTCTATATTTCTGAACATGTTATATTCCAGGCTAACCAGCCTTGGAATGATTGATGAAGAACTAATAAATACTTAATGGGCACTTGATAAATATTCACAGCATTGAGTTCTACTTCTTTATTTCCCTCCTTACTCCTTTATGCCCCACAGATAATTCATCAAAGTCATTAATTCCTTCACCACAGTATTATTCACAATCTTACCTTTTTTTTTTTAGCTACTAGTAAGTATAGGACATAATTAGCTCAGCTTTATGTTGCTTTGTGTGCTTCTAGTAGCTTCAGATAGTCTAAAGCCAGTACTGATGGAATTCTATCAAAGTAAAAATGAGTATACCAATGCAGAAGTAAGTTAAATTTGTGTGCTGCATATCATTTAGTTAACAGTGAGTCTATTGTAAGAATATAAAAAATGAATAGGATATTATTGAGTCTGATGTCAATCACATTAAAACTCCTAGCATTTGAATCATTATAAATGAGTTAAATTTCTTATAAAAATTGGGAATAATCAAACTATAAAGATAAATGGTTGAAGCTAAAAGAATAACATGTAAACACAAATAATACGTATGTGTTACACTACTGGGAGAAAAGCAGCCAGTATCTGTCAGACAATTGGGGCCTGGTTAATAGCAAATTTGTGTTAATTGTGTTAACTATGTCAGTATGACAGCATAGTTGCTTATTTTTTCCCCTCCCCTCTTGTTTTAAAGATAAATGAGGACATGGAAGGAATGACACTTGGTCTTCATCAAACTGGGCACTGTAGTTGAAGCTAGGCAAAGCAGCTGAGATGGAGTTGTTTGGATGGGAGAAATCGGAGGGCCTATCTGGGTCAGGTCAGGATACCGGTCCACCTGGGAGACCTGGGCTGGACTAAATGGCATTGCCCTGCTGCCCACTGGCACATGCAAAAGCTGGAGCCAGGGGCATGCCTGACTGGGCTAGGCTGTAATAGCCACCTGTGAATGTCAGAGCAGGGGTTGGGCCATGGCATATACCAGAATGCAAGAGAACCAGATCTAGGGGCAGATTCTCTATGAGACTTATGGACTCAGCTCCTTGAGACTGTATCTCCTGCTGGTTTATGCTGAGAACTGGAATGATGACAGTCTGAGCTATGCTGAGCCATAGAACTCACCTGACAGGAAGCCATCTGACACTCATGGGAACTGGGGCTGAGAGAAGGCCAGACAGGGCCAAACCACAGCACTCACTGGGTCATGCAAGGGTGGTGACCAGGGGCAAACCATGCCAAGCAGGTCTGCTATCCCTACCAGCACATATGAGATCCAGAGTTGGAGGAATTCCCCCTACTAGGCCACAGCACCCTCTGGGGAGCATAAGATCCAGAGTTAGGGGTAGACCAGGCAAGACAGTTCTACAGCATTCATCAGTGTTTATGTGGACCAGATCTGGAGATAGACTAGGCTGGGCCAGACAGTACCCACTGGCACACACAAGCACCAGGACAAGGAGTAGGCTGAGCCTGGCTGGGCTAAGTGGCAACATGCGTCAGCAAGAACAGAGACTATGGTAGGCTGGGTAAAATCACCTACCAGGATGCACAAGATCTGGGTCTGAGAACAGGCCTGATAGGGGAACTCTGGGGACTCACCTGCTGGGCTAAAGCTCCCACTGCTGAATGTGAGTCAAAGCTGTAGGAAGCTCAGGCTGAGCAAGATTACATGCATGTGGGCTGTATCTGGAGATGGGTCAGACAGGGCTATACTTTAGCACCTGGTGGCAATCGCCAGAAATAGAATGGATGTCACAAAGACCAGGATAGGTTGCAGCACCCACTGATTCCCATGAGAACAAGATCTGGGTGTGGGCCAAGCCAGGCTAGGCTGTAGACCTGTCAGTGAGAACTGAAGTGGATGTAGGCCAGTCAGGCTAGACCATAGTACCCACCAGTGTTTGTCAGGACTGGGGGCTAGCCATGTAAGTCTCGGTTGCAACGCCTGCTGGCACATGCAAAATCCGTTGTCATGGTAGACCTGGTAAAATCACTTGGAGAATTCACCTGCTAGGGACAGCTCTGGCTCATAAACATGAGAGTTGGGAATGGGAACAGGCAAAACAAGGTTGAGCTGGATCTGGGGGCAAGCCAGGCAGGGTCAGTCCACAGCACACACTGGCCTGAGTGAGAGTCAGGACTTGGTGCAGGGCAGGGCAGATTGGACTGCAACACTCACCAGTTCACATGAGGGATGGGAGCAGTCTAGGCTAGGCTAGGCTATTGCACTCACCAGCCAGAGCTGAGACTGGTGGTTGGCTGGGTTGAGTCAGGCTGTGGCACATGCTGGTAAATGCCGAGGCAGGGAGTTGCCCATTTCAGATTGGGCCACAGTACCTGATGGAATATGCAAGTCCTCTAGGCTGAGAGTGAGCTTGATAGGGGAACTCAAGGACTCTCTTCCTGGGCTGTTGGTTCCAATATACCTGATGAGGCATGTGAGAATGGGTGTGGGCCAGCCAGGCTAGCAGCTGGGACTGGGTGCAAGTCATATATTAGGCTACACTGCAGTACTTGCTGACACCCACAAGATCTGGGGCTGGAAACATGCCTAGTAGGGGAACTGTAGGCATTTCTCTGCTAAGTTGTATCTATCATGGGTGAACATAAGAATCAGTCTGAGTGCTGGCCAGCCTGGACAAGGTGGTAGCACCAATATGTGATTGCCGGTAGCATAGGGCTGAGCTAACTGCAGCACCCATGAGTGTGCACAAGAGCAACATGGGATACGGGCTGTTCCATGCTACACCACAGTAGAGGCTGAATCCTCACCTTGCATCCACCGGGATCCCTATGGGTGCCAGATCGTGCTCTGGCTATTCCACTTCCCATCCAGCTCCGCACCTGAGAGTGCATTAGAGGGCGGCCCAAAGCCTTGGGCCCCTGCACCCATGTGGGAGACCCAAAGGATGTTCCTGGCTCCTTGCTTCAGATCGGCTTAGCTCCAACTGTTGCAGTCACTTGGGGAGTGAACCAGAAGATGAAATATTTTTTTTGTCTCTTCTCAGTAAATCAGACTTTCCAATAAAAATAAATAAATCTTGAAAAAAATGAAAAAGACTAAAGTACTGAAGATAAAAATATAAAATATAAAACTTTACTGTCATAGCAACACATTGTCTATAAAAAAAAGAAATTTAATTGAATCTAAATATATAGGAATAAAATCTAACTGCAATGAAAAAAAGAGATAAAAATGTGGGTAAAAATTAGCAGAGTCAATAATCTGTAGTGCAGTAATGGGGCCAAAACGTGTGTGGTTGAAGTCCCAAAATACAAAAAGAATTCAGACACAAAAGTAAGGAAGTAATGGGCAAAATTACTTGGAGTGATGAAACACAATGGGCCGTATATTCAATAATGTCAAAAAAGACGTATGCAAAGATAACTATTACTGATTTTTCACCAGACAAAATTAAGACTTGAAGAGAATGAAAGACATCTTTCAAGTGTTAAAAGAAAAACATTTAAATTAAAAAAATATTTATACAGAATTCTGAATCCCTCAACAGTGTCATTAATTTAAATTAATGATGTTTCAGTTTAGAAAAACATCCAACCTGAAGCAATATGTTTTTTTCAGACTTGTATCACAAGATGTAGTATGAATAATCCCCAAATTTAGCTTTCTTTGAAGAATTGAAAGAAAAATTCCTCAAATTCTCGAGATAAAATTAAATGTTACTGTATCAGCAGATATAACAAATGACAACTGACTAAAGCTGTATATACTACTTTGGTACAACTCAGGTTCAAAAATGAAAAAAACTAAGAGTTATGTTATTACTACCATTATAATGCTTTGCTTTGTCTTTAAAGATTTATTAATTTATTTAAAATCAGTGTGACAGGGAGAAACTGAGATGGAAGGAAAAAGAGAAGAAGAGAGAGAGAAGAAGAGAGGGGGAGGGGACGGAAGGGAGGAAAGAATGGGAAAAAAATGGAGAGAGATCTCTCATCCACTGGTTCACTCCTCCGAGGGTTGTGTTGTCCAATGTGGGGCCAGGCCAGAGGCAGGAAGCGCTTCCAGGTCTCTCAGGTGGATGTTAGGAGCCCAAACTTGGACCATCTTCCACTGGTTATCCCAGATGCTTGTCAGAAAACTAGATCAGAAGTGGTGCATCCTGGACAAGCATTGGTACACACATGGGATACCAGTATTGCAAGCCTGTGCCACAACACCAATCCCCATGCATTAATAATCTTGTTGCCATCAGGTAACAGGCTACATTTTGATGTTGTTTAGAAATTTAAGAAATCTATTGTTTAGAAATAGCAAAAAAAATTAAAAATGAGTAAGTGTTTTGGCACACCTGGTTAAGCAACCACTTGGGACATGCGTATGGTATATCAAAGTTCAAATAAAAAAAACATCCTTCTTCTATTGCATCTTCCTGTTGTACCTAAGAAGGCAGAAGATGTAAGTACCTGTGTCTGTGACACCCCCCTTGGGACGCCCAGGTGGATTTCCTGGCCGTTGGCTTTGGTATGACAGTTCTGGTTGTTGCAGGCATTTTTGGAGTAAACCAACAGACAACAGATTGAGCTATGTCTTTCAAGTAAATTAATAAATTTTTAATGGCCAAAAGTCATTATTAGCATTGAATTATTCTGGGGACTATATTTGAAACTACATGAGAAGTGCAATCTTTCTCTCATTAGAATGAAAATAATGTGCAACAGTATCATTCTATAATACAATAGAGTTTATTTCTCATTGTTGTATTTCATGTATGTATTATGCAATGTTACAATTTAATTTATACTACAAATTCTAATCTTTCCCTTCTATTTTGAGAATCTTGCTCTAGATATCTGGCAAATTATATTATACTATAAATAAATTTTTCAAGGAAATGTTTCTCAGGTCTAGAAATCATCTAAACAATCATGTGCCTTGAATTCAGTAGTTAGCATCAATCTGTATGGTTCAGATGTTCCTTATATTTTTCCATATTGGAAGTAAAACAGACTTCAGGAGGAAGAGTTTGAAGAGAAATCAATCATCACAAAGAAAAGCAGCAAAAGCTGGTATGCGTGAGAACTGAAGAGCCACCAGTCTATTAAAATATAAGCAGTGAAAGGATTTTTAGTTCATTCATATATAAATGCTAATAGCTGCGGAAGTTTGCCTTGCCCTTTTTCAAAGGCCAAGGTGAATAAATCATTTATTTTTCATCTGTATGATATGAATGAAATTGAATCATAGAATTCAGAACACTATCTCTATAAAATATTCATGGAATCATGTTGTATAACATTTCTCATAGTTTTCTGGCGTCTTTATGTTCATTTAAAATACAACTTTCCCTTTTCTCTTGAATTATAAAGATCTTAATGAATAGAGCATATCTTATTAAACATGTACATATTTTATGTAATTGTTGGAGTAGATCAAAATAAAGTTTCAGTGTTCACAGTAATTACAATCAAAAGCATTTTTCAAACACTACTTAATTTTAAATTTTTTAACAGTGAACTGTGATAATTCACTTGTTTTTTCTGTTTCAAGGGAGAGTTGTAGACTTTAGCATCTAACTTACAGATTTATGTGTAGCTATAATAAAAAATAGATTTGACACTCAAAGATAAATGAAAGCCATAAAAACTTTAGGTTAACAATTGCAAATCAATACTTTCCCATATGCATTATGTAAGAACTAAAGGGTTGTTTTCCTTGAAATCAACTTGAATTCTTCGTAAACTTACTGGATGAAATATCATTTTATTTTTCTACTTCAGTCATTTGATAGGTGACAGAGTATTACCAGTAGAAAAGATTTGAAAGTACATTTGAGTTTGTATCATGAAAAGATCTTAATACTCTAAATAATAAGAAATAAAATATATTTGTCTTTAAAGTCTAAACATTGGAAAGTTTTTATTCTATCATTTGTATACTTTTATTTGTAATATTACATTCAATAGGAATAAAGTATTCAGAATGCAAAGTGTGGGTTTTTTTTTAATTCAAAAGGCAAATTGGATCATTTATTTTTCAATGTGTAAGTTTAGCATTTTCTTCGGCATGATTTAGTTTATCTTAGGATTTTTAATATACTGAAACAGAACATGGGATACAGCCCTAAATTCTTATTGCTGACTATTAAATTCTAGATTGAGCTTCTTCTTTTAGTTTACTTCTATTTCTTACATAAGTATAAATTTAGAAAATTACCTGACATTACTGCAATTGTGTTATTGACTAATTCATTTGATAGCCAGGGTAACAGTGAGAAAGGCACATAAATTATGAGGTTTTCTTTCTATTGCTTCACATCTCAAATTGCCAGTGTTCAGAGCTATTGATCATTGCTCTTCCAGGTTGAAGCCAAGAATCAGGAAAGCCATCTTTCAAGTTCTTGAGCCATGTTGCACTGTTTTCTCAGGCACGTTAGTGAACTAAATCAGAAAAGAAGCTGCAGGACTGGCTTAACTGAACTCGTCACAATGCCAATCCTGGTATCAGATTTTTATTATGTGTTCGCAGTGAATAGGATAAGAAGCCATTTGTCTTTGCAAGGTTATGCTTTCCAGTGTGCTTATTTCTTTTCATTCTTGAACCTTTGCAAACTCTGATATCATTTCCCCCAAAGTTATTCTTATGGTGGATAAGCTACACAACAGAAAGCATAAGTATGTATAATTTCAGGTCTGAAGAAGGCTAAAAAGATTTTAAGTTTTTCTGTGATTCCTTTTGGCCTTGGAAGTGCAGTTCTTCATAGATAGATAGATAGATAGATAGATAGATAGATAGATAATATATATATGATCTATTTTATTTTATTTTATTTTATTTTATTTTATATTGCAAAGTAAAATTTACAAGAAAGGACAGAAAGGTCTTACATCTGCTGGTTCACTCCCCAAGTGATTGCAATGGCCAGAGCTGAGCCAATCCAAAGCCAGGAGCCAGGAACTTCCTCTGTGTCTCCCATGTGGGTGCAGGGTCCCAAGGCTTTGGGCACCTTTACGTGGCTTGTGGCTTTCCCAGGCCACAAGCAGAGAACTGGATGGAAGTGGAGCAACCGGGATATGAACCGGTGTCCATAGGGCATCCCGGCATGGGAAAGGCCAGCTGCTAAGCCACCTCATCCACCCCCTTCTTGATATTTGTATTACTGCAAGTGGAGCAGGTGTTTACTGTCTGGAGGAAGAAAGTACAAGGAGCAGAGGCAAAACCTGGAAAATGTAACACTTCGATGAGAAGAATAAGTGTATGGTCTGTTCTTCCATTTTTTGAAGATTTATAATTATTGAAAGTATTTATATTATTGAATCTGTATAATTAATATAATGTCAACATGCATAGCTTCCTAGTGTCTTAACCTAACAATATGGTATTCTTTACTAGTAATTAAAACAGAAGAATTATACATGAAAATCAGAGAAGGTAGGAGAAAAGGAGAGAGAGAGAGTGATTCTTCCATGCACTCCTCAAATGGCCACATCAGCCAGGATTGCACCAACTCAAAATTCAGATCCGGTAACTCTCAATGTATACCACGTAGATAGCAGGGAATCAAGTAATTAGGCACTCACTCACTGATTTTGCTGTTAGCTGAATTGGAAACAGAGCTGTGAGGATTCAAACTGGAACTCTAATATGGGATACCAAGTTTCCAAACTGTGTCTCAATCCTATTTGCCACAACACTAAATCCACTTTCCTAATTTTTGATGGTGATCTTACTTTGTTTATTTATGTCATGCATCATTATGCTATGAGGTAACTATAGGTTGTAACTGGTTAGGATAGTTAACTTACCAGCCTTTATTAAACATAGTTAACCTTTTTTTTTCTTCCTCATGTCAACATCAGGTAAAATCTAGTCATTCAACAGACTCTCAATACAATATTATTAATATAATCACTATTGTGCCTTACTTCTCTAGACATTAATCACACATTTTTTTACTTAGCATCCTGATATCGGCATTTACACATTTTTCCTATTCAACACCTACCCCTTAGTAATTACAGTATTATTCTCTGATTATTCCCTGATGTTGTGTATTTTATTTATTTTAGATTCTACTTGTAATTGAGATCGTATAGTATCTTTCCTTTTATATCTGGTGTATTGAGACTAATGTCCTAAAAGTCATTCACATTGTGGCAATAGGCAGACTGAATGACATTGCATTGTAGTAATGGACTTGTTTCCTAATTCACCCATATTCATTGTAGCATTATTTAAAATAGCCAACATATAGTTACTAACATCAGTTGGTGTCTATGTAAAAACTACCAGTATGTTTAATAAGCCACGTAAGTCCCAAATATATCCATTTGTACACTTTAATCAGTTTGTAACAAGAAAAATACACTAAATAAATAAATTCTCTGTCTCTTTTATCTTTCTTTATACAGATTTTTGGACCAGTCTTAGTTGAGAATTTTACTGGCTATATAGAAGTTACAGAATTCAATAACTTGGGATCTTTCCTTCCATCCATGGCAGTGGAAAAATATCACATTGACAACTGCAGGTAAAACATCACTAACTTTTCAGTCATTCAAACTAACAGTCACACAAAAAGGAAAATTCCCAATTCATTAATTCAATCATGATTAGACTATTTTACTTTTTTTCATATTTCACATTTAACTTTACTCTTTTATAGACTATACAATTTTCAAGCTGAATCCCAATTAAGTTTACCATTTATTTATAATTAATATCTGCTTAGTGCCTGGTAACATACATCTTATCATCTAAAAATAATTAGTTTACCATGATCAGAAAGCATCATCTATCATAGCTAAGGCAGATGATGCATTATTTAAAGTGACGGCTCCTCATGCTTCAGTCTCCAATATTGGTGACCCATTTTTTTTTTCCAGGAAATCTGCTTCTGTCTACAGAATTTGGTTGGGAGGCAGGATTGCATTGCCATTAAGTAGTTTTAAATACTACATTGAACCTAATAATTTTTTTAAAGACTCTGGGCTTTGTGATGTACTGGAAGAGGTTCACACAGAAAATGTGAGCTGTGAAAATGAGGATTTTTAAATCATTCTTACAGGATAGCATTAAAAAAGTAAGAAAATGTCAGCTTTCTACTATGCTTTGGGATCCAAAGTGAACAGATAAGATAGCTTCCTTTAGAGTTCATGGTATGTCAGAGAGGATATTGATTAAGTGTCCAAACAGATATAAACATGTGCTACATAATGAGTGGGTTATGATATTAGAAATGCATTGTTAGATGGTTGTGTTGTTGTATGAATATCATGGGGAGTGCAGTAGGATCTAAGACATCTTCAGTGTCATTGGCAATATGAACACTCCCTTTTATGAAGCCTATTGTCCACTAAAGTTATTAGGTTGGTGCTCATGACTGTGTATGGATATGAAGTCATTCATATGTTAGATTCACAGGGTCACACCAAACGTTTGATATCACCACAATACAGTTCCCATATATTCTCATATTAATGTCACATTAATACACACAGAACAGATTCAATGTAGCTCATCAAGACAATTACAAAAATATTCCCTGGTCTGCTTGCTTCCATTCTTAATTTTTGAGATAACATTTTTAAGTTATATTATGCTCAAAGGTTTTATGCTCCAATAAATAAAAACTCAACATGTAAAAAATATTCCAAAAGAATAGTTCAACAGTACTATAGGCAAGGGCTATAAAGAATATTCAGATGAGGGCCCGGCGCGGTGGCGCAAGTGGTTAAGTCCTCACCTTGCACGCCCAGGATCCCATATGGGCGCCGGTTCTATCCCTGCAGCCCTGCTTCCCTTCCTGCTCCCTGCCTGTGGCCCGGGAAAGCAGTCGAGAATAGCCCAAAGCTTTGGGACCCTGCACCCGCGTGGGGGACCCGGAAGAGGCTCCTGGCTTCGGATAGGCATAGCATTGGCCGTTGAGCTCACTTGGGGAGTGAATCATTGGACGAAGATCTTCCTCTCTGTCTCTCCTCTCTGTATACCTGCCTTTCCAATAAAAACATAATAAAAAAATAAATCTTTAAAAAAAAAGAATATTCAGATGAAATATTTCCATATAGCTCTCTTCTACTATAAATTTTAAAATAATCACAGATCATTAAAATATAGTACTACAGTATTCTTAATGATTTGTTTCACAGACATAGAAAACAAGCATTGACAAAACTATATTTGCAGGAAAATGGACAGCGGCATGATTTTGAGACCGAACCCCCCATAACATGAAAGCAGGACCTAGCTTCCTGTCTGTTTAGCACAAGGTATCCTTACTTGCCCCTTATCAAAAGCAATTCATTATCTTGAGGGCTGCAGCTGCAATCTAGCTGACCTTACAAGCTTCTAATCCCTAGACTCAAGGAGTCATTGGCTTCTCCAGTAGACAAGAACACCAAAGGCCAGTGTTGTTCTGGAATCATTGAGGTGAGAATTCCAGGCCTGGCAAGAATTTAACTGCTGCGTTCATATAATCCCCAGACCAACTGGGGATTTATTTATTTTTGTTGGAAAGTCAGAGAGGATCAGAGACAGAGAGGAAGATCTTCTGTCCAAAGGTTCACTTCCCAAGCTGCCACAACTGTCAGAGCTGAGCCAATCCAAAGCCAGGAGCCAGGACTCTTTTCCAGGTCTCCCACGAGGGTAAAGGACCCCCCGGTTTCACACTGTCCTCGACTGCTTTCCCAGGCCACAAGCAGGGAGCTGGATAGGAAGCAGGGCTGCCAGAATACAAACCAGTGCCCATAGGGGATCCTGGCACATGAAAGGCGAGGACTTCAGCTGCTAGGCTTACCACACCGGGGCCCAAACGGAGTGTTCTTTAAGAAGAGAAGAATATATTATTTTATTCTCTAAGTAGTGGGCTTTGATAGATTACCCCATGCAGATTGTAAGATCTTATAACAGAAGCCTTTAAGCATCTCTTTCTATAAACATACTATTGTACTACCTATAAAGTAGAGGTGATAAATTACATTAATTACAACACATGACCAACTGTATCAGTCACTTTATGTCATCTGTTTATTAGGGCCCTGATTTTATGTTTGTGGCTGTAGGCTAATTTTATAAGCATGAAAAGTGGCTACCAGTATTAGGACAAAAAGTATCCAAGTAACTTCTTGTTTATTGGCTTCGTCTATTTAATGATAAGATGAGACAGGATCACTAGCACTGCTGCATGCTGCGGCCCAGTCTGGTGTGGCCTATCTCACCTCTGCGTTTACTGTCAGGTGCAGTCTGGTCTGTGCCCAATTCCATTTTCTGCTGCTGGGTGCTAACTGTGACCCTGACCCAACCAGCCCCACCCAGCCCTCTTTCCTGGCCCTAATATGAACTGGCTGGTGTTGCAGCCTGAATCAGTCCATCCTGGACCCTGTATTGATTCTCAGATCTGCGAATGTGTGCTATGAATTGGCCCAGCCTGGCCCACTACCAGACCTGATCCACAGATACGTTATGTTGGTGGATACTGTAACCTGGCCTGGTCTGGGCTGCTCCTTGCCTTGCTTCTTGAGCTCACCCGCAAGGACTGTGTCTTGACAAAGGAGTTCCCCAAGCCCTTCTATCAGGTCTCCTCCCATTGGAAGGTCTGCTGCACACCAGTGGGCCCTTGGCCCAGATTGATTTAGTCCACCTCTTACCCTAGCCGTAACTGTGTTCTTGCCCAACTGGCTCACACCTACTTTGGTTCTTACTGTTAGGTGTTAACAGCCCAGCCATATCTGGTCCATAACCATACACAGTTCTCACTTGGTTCACAGGGAACTGAGACCTAGTTCAACCCATTCTACACTCACCCTGTCTTTCATGTATAACCGGTGGGTGCTAGAGTCTAGCTCAGTCTGGCACTCCCCAGGCCCAGTCCACACCCATGCCAAGGGAGACTGCAACCATGTCTAGACCATACTGCTGTCCCCATTCTGGCTCTCATACTTACCAGTGGGAACTTCAACCCACCTGGAGCATTCTCTTAGCTCCCCCAACAAGGCCTGTTCCCAGCCATAGATTTTGCACATGCCAGTGGAGATTGTAGTTCCACAGGGATGAGCCTACATACCACTTCCCCCCTTGACACACACACATGGATTCTTCCCTCATACCTGATTTTTTGCATTCTGGTTAGTGTGATGGCCCAGCTTAAAATCATCTGTCCTTTATTCCAACTCACCAGTTGGTACTATGACCTGCCAGGTAGGCCCCCAGCCATACTAGTTTCAGTGTGCACAAGTGAGTGGTATTCAGTGGTGGTCGATGCTAAGTACCGGTTCAGGTTTCCCACACATCTGGTACTTCAGTTTGGCCCTTAAAGGTCCTCCTGTTCCCCCTTCCAAACCACTCAGTCTCAGCCCCTTTGCTTACCTGCAAATACAGTGGCCTTGTATATGGAAGTTTCTCACTAGTAATTCCTCACCCATACATTTGCCCTCAGGTCCCCACTCACCCCCACTTGTGCCATCCCTGGCCCCCCTTTAAAACCACACTGCCAAGTACCCAAAGAGTGCTGCTGGGCAGTCCAACACGGGCAGATTGAGAGACTCCCGGCCCCGTTTGACCCGGGACTGCCCACCACTGCTGTGTGGGCAGGTCTTTTCTGTAGTTTCCACAAAAGAGTTAATTTTTTCAGTATCCCCAGGTGGCAGCAAAGTCACCTGATTTAGGAGTTGGCACATTTTAAGAGCTGTCTCTGATGAGTCTAACAAAAGAGCCTGAAATTTTGTGAAGTATGTTCCTGCTAGCCACTGATGTCCTTTAATGTCAGTTCTTTTATCTGGTGTGGGGATAGAACTTCAAATGATTGGCCTCAAGTTGAGATGGTGGCTTCCTCACTGAATGCTGTATTAGCCACAGCTCTTCAATACAGGCCACCCTGCAGACACTGAACCTAGATGTTTAGAAAAAAAAAATAGCCCATTGGTCATGAAAGTGGACCCAATTTTTAAATCAGTACTCGTAGAGCTATAAACAAGGTGAATGTCTTCTTCAGGTTAGATTCCTGTGGCTATAGCTTCTGTTTATAGTTCCTGATTCTTCTAATATTTATTTATTTCTATGTGAAAGACAGGTGTTACAGAGAGAGAGAGGTCTTCATCTGTTGGTTCACTTTTCAAATGGGCACAATGTTGAGCTGATTTGAAGCTGGGATCTTCTTCCTGATCTCACATGTGAATGCAGGGGCCTAAGCACTTGGGCCTTGACAAGGAATTGACAAGCCTAAGGGATGCCAGCACTAGCAGGCAGAGTGTTAGCTTGCCATGCTGTTCTGCCAGCCCCTAAGTTCTTTAATTCTTTGGAAAACTTTTTGTCTCCTGTCCAGCATAGTGGGTCTATGCCAAGATGCTTTAAAGTCTCACAAAACGGTCAACCAAATCTGGAACCCATATTGTATAAAATCCCATCATTCTCAGAAATGCCCTGAGCTGCTTTTTCATCTTTTATGGCCCTATGCATGAAACATCTTGAAATATCTTACTTTCTCATAAGTGAAAGAACATGCTTTCCTGGGGTCTGAAAATATCCTGGGTAATTTACCTCTTGTTTAGCAATCTGAGCTTTTGTTAGAGAAATTCTGTATTTTCATTTTAGTCGATTCTGGGTTCAATAGGATACAGAAGAAATAATTATTTAGGCAAACATGAAGCTCAATAAGATGAATTGAAGTGATTGCTTCATTAATAGCCCTGAGATACTAAATGATCCTATATTCTCCATTGGGTTTCAAAATAGGCAAGATAAAAAAGTCACAGGGGGATGTACATGGAACCAAAAGTCCATGTTTAGAAATGTATAAATCATAAAAGTGAAATTGAAGTCTTGTCTTTGTAAAAACTGCCAAGCTAAGCATAGTGTTACCCATCCGGGTATTTATTGAGCTCAAACTTAGGGATCTATTCTTTTATTTCTATAAGCAGGTTATTAAACCTGGGTATCCCTCAGTACTTGCTAACATCATAACAATTGACTTAGGCTTGGGAGAAATTAACTTTAGGGAATCACCTAAGGATAACAACACTGTTCCAATCAATGGAGTTAGATATTCAGACATGACTGAATCTAATAAGAGATATGATTATTCTTTAACACACTAAAACAAGGTAAATCTTTGAGAACAAAGATTATTTTTTACTCTAATAATGTAACTTTGGAGGTATGGGACATTATTACACAGGTAGTTCAGAGTTGTTAATACAACAACTCGCATATATAACATCAGTGACAACCTGGGTCCCTTGACATGAGCTGCCTGGGTTATGAAAGCGGTTTGGATCCAAAGATACCATCAGTATTTATTATTCAAGGTCATGAGCAAAGTGGAAGTCCTCTGGTTCCTTCAGAAAAGAGAACAACTCTTTGATGACCATTTAATTGCACTGAGCATGAACCATAAAGGTCTTTCATGCAGACACTGCACTAGTGTGTTAGCTTGCCAAGCTTAAATGTTTTCTAGTTCGCTTTTCAACCAGACCAGATTGCCTTTGGGCTAACTTTGAGGCCACTGAATGTTACTTATGATAACTGCCACTCTGTGAATCTGCTGCATGCACTGTTTCCCATGATGGATCATTAGTTCGTTTTCAGCACTGTCAATATGATCACTAAAGACTTAAAATGCTTTGAATCTTTTGCCTTCAAGTTCATGGGAATTTGAGATTTCTTGGCAAGTTTTGAAACTGTACCCTTAGGAATGCACATAGGACTATAAACCTGAACAGTCTCTTTGTAAAATCTGAGAAAAGCAGACGTGGCTCTCCATGAGCCTAATTACACTTAAGTATTTGACTCAGATCTACTGTAATAACTGTAATTTTTGCAGTTTAGAGTCTCATTTTGTACTCAAAGTGGAACCCATTGTATATCCAACCCCCAAGGGGACTCCCTACTTCGACCAGCCCATGAGGGTGCTTTTTTGCTGATTAGTTCCTCTATCTATCTATCTATCTATCTATCTATCTATCTATCTATCTATCTATCTATCTATCTAATATATGTATGTATATTATATACACATACACACATTTGTATGAAACCCCATGCAAGTGATAGCTGGCCACCAATGTGGACGCCAATATCATAGCATTGTTTTGGTGCTACAGGCCTGTACACTTGGAAGCACATGCAAGCCTGATTAGAGTTTTTTCGCAATGCTCCAAGTAAACTCAGACTCTTAGCACTATCACTAGATACAGATGTCTAGCAAGTCACACCTCACACTGGAAAGCTGAGGTTCTGGGGGATAAAACAAGCCAGCGGAATTCTGAGTCTAGTGGTTATTCCATCCTGAAAATTTTCAGAGTTCATACTGCCATGACTAAGGCTTGTGACTACAGTTCTTGGTGTCTGTGTGCCCTAGCAACCCACAGGGAACAAGAGAAAATCAGTATAACATTAAACTGAAACAAACCAAGGCAAACAACTATAGCCCAGATGCCTGAGCTAAACCTCTCGTGACTCCCAAGCATTTCAAATATGGGTAGCTCTCTCTTCCGCTGTCAGAGAACTTGTGAGGTGGCAAACCTTCACAGCTGGAACACATCCCAGGCTGATGAGTACAGTTAAAAATTCTTAAAAATTGTAATTCTGCTATCTGCTACTGTGGCTCTCAGTTATATTTTTATTACATTGATGATGGTAATACTGGCCATAGAGGAATGTTTAGCATAGTATTTTGATAACAGGTCTTCCAATTCTCAAGATGGAACAGAATTATTAAAAATCATCATTTTGTCATAGTCTCTTTCCTTATATTCTATAAGCAAACTTATACTGATACAATTTATTATCTGATTGTAAACAACCTATTAGGTAGCAAAGTAAAAAAGGCCAGGATCCAGGAACTTCTTCTGGGTCTCCCACACGGGTACAGGATCCCAAAGCTTTGGGCTGTCCTCAACTGCTTTTCCAGGTCACAAGCAGGGAGCTTGATGGGAAGTGGAGCTGCTGGGATTAGAACCAGCGCCCATATGGGATCCCGGTGCGTTCAAGACGAGGACTTTAGCCACTAGGCCATGCTGCCGGGCTCTCTATTCATTCTTTTGTATTCTATATTAACTAATACATAGAAAACAAATGACATTTCCTTTGGATACTTGGATGTTCCACTGAGCAGAATGGTTTCCGGTAGCATTTATTTTGTTGCAAAAAAAAATGGGATTTCTTTTTTTTTCTTTTACAAATAAGTCATATTCCATCATATATATGTGTGTGTGTATCTATATACACACACAACATTTTCTTCATTCAGTCATCTGTTGTTGTGCATTGCTTAGCTGGTGGCTATCATCCAAAAATTAAAACATAATAATAATGCGGGCAAGGATGTGGGCAAAAAGGTTTCCTAATCTTCTGTTTGTGGGAATGAAAACAAGGACAACCTTTATGTGAGGCACAAATCAGAAGGTATCTGTACCATATCATCCAGCCATCCCACTCCTGGGAATTGTCCCCAGTGAAATTAAATAAGCTTGTGAAAGAGTAATTTATATCGTGATGCATACTACAGCTCAATTCAAACTAGATAGTGTTTTCTTGGCCTGTAATTGATAATGACAGTGATAATAATACTGCTCATAGAGGTTGTTGTAAGCAAAATATTTTGAAAAGTTTCTCAGGTCTCATATTCTACTACAGTATTTCAAAACTGACAGGCAATTATCTCCCCAAAAAGTAATTTAAAATGTTTTTCTCTCATTTTGTATTCTATATTAACTAATACATATCATAGAAAACAAATGACATTTCCTTTGGACACTGGATATTCCACTGAGCAGAATGGTTTCTGGTAGCATTTATTTTGTTGCAAAAAAATGGGCTTTCTTTTTTTTCATGTTTTCACAAAACATCATGTTTTGTGATGTATGTATCCCCCCAAAGAATTGCTTCTTCTCTGTTTCATAGATGATGACTATAGTATCCACATGCTGGTTGATGGAATAGATTTGAGTTAGACTGGCATATCTCTATGGCACACAAGTTGACGGAGATATACCACTGTTCAGCCATACTTCTTATAACAACAACAACAAAAAAAACCCTTGGTGATGTTACTTAACCTTAAATACCCTACAACTTTATTGCCTGTAAAATGGGAAAAATATTGTTATTATAGGGCTTATGTGGAAGTTGAATAAAATTTAGTATAAGCAATTCAGCCTGCTTAGACACAGAGTTCTTTCCATTCTGGTAAATATTATATTCAGTTATCTCCACATATATTTATCTAGCCACATACTCATACAATGATAAGAGCAATAATCTAAGAAAAATATAGCACTTGAGAAGTGCTCCCCTCATTTTTTTAAGAAAAAAGTATCAATTTTTATTCTAAAAAAAAAAGAATAGTACTCTACATATACAAATAGAAAGAAGCAAATGCAGAGACACTTAAACTCGGAGTATGAATACAAAAGTCATAGGATTTACTACAAAGAAATAGGTTTATTGCTTTTGCAATTTCAGTTTTTCAATTTACCTAAGGTTTTGTTTAACTAAAATATATTTCCACTTTCCTGCATTTTAAAAACTTTCCAGTATTCTATTCCTGTCTAATTTAAATTTTTGTGCCTAGTATGCTTTGCCTGACAATTGAAAGATATCAATATTTATATTTGAAAGTCTATTTTAAAAGGAGAAATGTAATATCAGGAAAAGAAACTATTTTTAGAGTTGATATAAAATGAATATACTTAGATTTTACTTATGCAAATGTAGGTATATTTTGAAATTAATCTTCAAATGCCATTTTTTAAGAATCTAGGTAATATATTACATGTTTTGTTATTATGAAAAACAAGGATTGTTCATTTTGGAATAATAGCATTCATGATGCTGTTCATAATTAATGACATTTCTGTAGAAACCATCTCATATATTCAACTTGCAGTGAGACTTAAGCCAATCATATTTTTTATTGCCTGTGGGGTTCTATCTAGGGTTCTATTCTTGAGACTTTTTTCTACTTTCTGTTCTTGGTATTAATGGATTTCAATTTCAAAACTGCTTATTATGATTTTCAGAGTATAACTTGAATTATCTACTAGCTTTGCATCATAAAAATTATTCACATCCTCCAATCCAAAACTTGCCCTGTAAAAGATGTTTCCGATGCACCTGCTCAGTCTTCTCCAATCCCTTTTCATAGGTGGGATTACATCAATAAACTTCATTTGTGGGACATCAGCTACAGCATGTAACTTCTGCCCCAGAATATCTAGGAAAGGCATTCACAAATGTTGCAGATAAGCAAAACTTCAAGAATGTATGGTATAGTTGAAGCTTCCAAAATTCACAATTGCTCTTTCTAAAGCCACTCTCCCCCAAAAAGAACTGACAAGATATAATGCTAGAGATAAAATAGACCAACCTTGGAAAATGTTAAAGATTAAGCTGAGACAAATATTATTAAAAATAACCTACATTGGCTGTCACTAAATGGAAAGATAAAGAAATAAAAGAAAAGGAAAAAAAAATGCGCCGAAGAAAGGAGGTTGTGCATTATTCTAGCACAGGTCAAATTACTTGCAACGAGGGTTTCTAATTAAAACCTGTATCCGTGTGTGTGTGTGTTTGTGTGTGTTTCCTTACCATACAGATATAGTTACCTATTATTTGAGAGGGAAAAAGAAAAGTAACAGCAAGCTTGAGATTTATTTGGGGAAGGGAAGTAGGAAGAAAGTCAGGATAGTAATCCAGATCCCCCCATGCACTGTGTGAGAACCCAGTCATGTGAACCAACACAACAGTGAATGAGCAGAAAGCTGCAAATAGGAGCTGAGAATAAAATCCAGATACTCCAGTATGCTGTATGAGCATCTTAATTTAAATTACGAAAAAAAATCTGGATTTTGTTTTTTTAAAAAAAAACAATGTCATGGATCACAAAATTTATATTGACATTAAGCAGCATACTGAAGCTCTGTCCTCCCCTAAGGAAGTGGTAATATTCAAAGTCTTATTCAGTTATTACTAGATGCTAGATGCATCTGCAACTAGGTAGAGCACCTGCAGAAGTTGCTCCCTAGGAGAGAACGTCTAATCAAGAAACTACACAGTGCCCACGCAGAGGTGTGACAGTGGACAACTTGGCCACTTTTCACTATTGCTCTGCTTCACTGTTCCTTCCAGCATGGGCATTTTGTGCAGCTATTTTTGTATGTCCAGTATACTTATACTCATATTACATGGAAAGGAGAGTGTTGGTCTTTGGTTTGTAGCTCTCCAAACCTTACAAGCTTGCATCTAGATCTGCTAGATCTGCCATTACCCAGGTCACTGACGATGTGAGCATTGTGCAGCGTGTTCAGCTGCTTGGGATGCTTGCATCCTGTTTCACTCCTGGCTGCTGCAAGCATTAGGAGAGTTAATGCTGCAAATGCAACAAACTCCCTCTCTTCTCTTGTTCTGCTTTTTATGTAAGTGAAAATAGTTTTTAAAGGAAAGACTATGTTGATTTTGAGCTAAAAGCAATGGCTGGGTAAAATTCAGTGTTGTGTCTCTTGGGAGGAGACTCAGTAGGCATGTTCTCTGTGGGGAGAATAAAAGCAAGTACAAATATTTAGTTGCCAGAGGAGCAGCATGGGGAACAGTTTCTGCAGTGTGGAGTTCTGGGCAGTGGTTCTGTCAGATGTGACCCTTTCCACATACCTTACATCTAGGCAGGAGGTCAGCAAAATGTAGTAACTGACTAACCTTAACCAACTACCTACCCTTGCAAGACCAAAGAAAAAAATCTTTTAGATTTTTAAATGGTTGAAACTATCAAAGTTAGAGTTCCATTTTGTGACATTTGAAAATAAACAGAAAGTCAAATTTCAATGCCCATAAAAAAGTTGTGCTGTAATATAACCATACCACCCAATCATGTACTTGATTATCTTCCATTGCTCTGGTCATTGTGGCAGAACTATGTGACCCACAAGAGGTAAAACATTTATTATCTGGCAATTTACAGACAATTGTTTGTAAATCTCTTACGTAAATAGTGCATACAAGTAGTTCTCATCAATGATATGAAGATAAATAAATTACGTTACTGCCCCAACATGATTCTTTCGCAGCTTCTTCTCTAACCTCCTGGCTGGCTTAAAAATATTCTAAAGTGCAAAACAAGGTTAAACTGTGGGAGAAAAGGATCACCAATCCTATTGAGTAGAAATACCAACATTTACCTGCCAAATTCACTAAAATGAGCATGATGTTAGGACACTGAAATTTCTTATTTTATCTGTTGCTTCAGCGAGGATTCTACAAACTGATATAGACTGCTAAAGTCATAGCTTACATTACAGCCAAGATGTCACCATTTATCTTTCAACATCCTTGTTCATTCCATTACATTATTACAGCTTCCATCTCTTTACTTCCCCATAGCCACCTATTTATTTCTCAATTTTTTTAATGCTTTAACTTCTGCTATTGTGTGGATATTGAGGTGACTACAAATTTACTTTCATTAAGTATCTCAAAGGTGATTAAAGAAGAGAACACACAGAGTTAATAAAAAGATTAATTGTTGTGATATAAATGCCCATTGATTGCCAAAGGTGCCTATAATTGATAGAAATAAACATAACACAAAAGCATTTAATATGTATTGGATAAAGCTTACTTGTACAAAATGTTCTACACTAAACTCATTTCTAAACAGTAAGGCAACATCGTTGGCCTTTAATTCCCAAGTAAAGGTGTTCTCTACTGCTTGGCAGATGTCCTTGCCAAGCTTGGTAGACGTCCTTGCCAAGCAGTAGAAAACACCTTTACTTGGGAATGAAGTAAATGTTTTATCAGGCCTCTCTCAACTTTCCTACAGGCTATGACACATTGGCCACCTTCTTACTAGGTATACCAACTTAGTAACAGCTTCAAATGATCTTGTGTGCTATTGAGAAACCATATAAATCCAAAATCGTTTTTCTAAGAATACTATTTAGCTCTGTCTGGAAATGACCCTAGATGTACTTAAGTTTAATCGCTGTACTATTCATCCATTCATTCAGTAGATAGATAGTAAGTAGTCACTTACTGAAAAATCAAGGTGTTTTCTAGGTATCAAGATATAAAGATCTGAAACAGGACCATTCTGCTCTCTCCTAAAGCACAATTTCATAAAGTCATTTTCAGGAAATGTATTAACAGATAGGAAATTATATGAACTCAGCCATGTGATATGCCCAATTGTCATATCCGAATCATGGACTATGCTTGGCCTTGCTATGTCAGTATAAAAGACACTTTCTAAGCAATAGAAATAGACATTTCCTATATCATGGGAATTACTAATATAGTGAGATGTTGATGGGCAAATACCATAACCTATTAGTGTACAGGTAGACATCAAAACAAAAACAGTAGTGACTCTTCTAGTGGACATAAAAATACTCTTTTGTAAGCCATTGTATATTGCACAAAAACCAGTCATCCGAAGTGTGGGTACAATTTCTAAAGAAAAAATTATTAAGCTTGATTGAAAATTGAGAATTTACCAAAAGATTGAGAGGAAAATTATTCTGAACAAGAGTTAGAGATTTCTTATGACATGTTTGCAGTTGCTGAAGCATAAGACATAAGAAATTCATGAAAAAATGAGGCTAGATATAAAAGCTCAGACTAGAACATAAAGTTTTGGTGGGTTAAAGCATTTTATTCCTGCAAATTGACCGTATAAGCATCTGAAATTAATTATCTGCATCACTCTGTGTAGATATGGTGGCCTGAAGTAGGGAAATGAGACTGAAGTTAGGGAGATCAGATAGGTGCCTTTTTGAATAATCCACAAAAAAATTGAGTGCCTGTTAGTGTAGGCAGAAATAGCGAAGCATTGTGCATCTGCTATTTACAAGGAAAGATGACTAAATTTAGTTACTGAGTTTCTAGCGGATTAAAGAAGAAAGAAAGCAAGAATGCCTGCACATTTTTGCAGTTTGAGAGTGGATTACATCAGCAGGTGTACCAAAAGAGGAACACTATTACATTATTAAAGATTGAGACAAAGGAGGCATAGCAGAGGAAAAGAACACTGCAATAGAAGGAGTGGAGAGTTTACATGAAGATGTGTTATCAAACAAAATACTGCTTAGTAATAAGTGTGGTACATTCTTTCTGAAAGAGAACTCCTTGACTTAGGACGATGGTTCAGTGACTAAATCCCTGCCTTTCAAGTGGCACTGGTTCATATCCTGGCAGCTCCACTTCCCATTCAGCTCCTGGCCTGTGACCAAGGAAAAAAAAGGAGATGATGGCCCAAAGCCTTGGGATGCTGCACCCATGTGGGAGACCCAGAAGAAGTTCCTAGCTTCTGGCTTCAAATCGGTTCAGCCCTGATCATTGTGGCCAAGTGGAGAGTAAATCAGCAGATGGAAGATCTTCCTGTCTCTCCTTCTCTGTAAATCCACCATTCCAATATAAATAAATAAATAAATATTAATAAATGCACTTTTAAAATAAGATAAAAGAGAACTCCCTTTTAGAGGACAACAACATCACCAGTGACTTCTGTAAGTCATTCCAAGGGCAGATGGAGGAAGAATTTTCTCAGTAGCAGCTAGAATGTGAGAAATTGCCCAAAACACTAGAAACTTGTGAGGCTAAGAAAATCTTCAGAGGTACATATTAAGTGACTTATGTAGATGATAGCAAAATTTCCATTTTGGATATGTACAACTTTGAACTCTTTAGGGAATAAGCACCTAAGTACCTATTTTCAATAGACATATCCATATTAGGTATCCTAGGCTTATGGAAATGATGAGTTAAAATTAGAAATTGGAAAATATTAAGTATGAAAGCAACAGACAAAAACAGTGAAAATGAACAAAGATACCCAAGAAACTGCAAAATAAGAGCAGAGTGAAGTACAAGGACGTGAGCACGATTTATCTATTTATAGTTGTCAGCTTATGAAGCACATGAAAGGCATGACTCTTTCAAAGTATATTCACTATCTATTCACAGACCTTGAAGCAGAGTGTTGTCTGTCAGTAGCCAAAGTGTTTTTCAAGGGTGTTTCATTTTTCTATAGTGCTATATGGTCCATCTCTTCCATTTAGGAAGACACCAATTCCCTAACTCCTTCATTCACCAAACTATTTGAACATTGTGTTAACAGTTGTGTTTGAGATTGACTTCATGTTAAGATTCCCAGTCTTAGCCACTGAATCCAGCAACTAATTTTCCATGGATTTATTCATCCCAGTAATGGAGACTCTAAAGGCTCACTGGAAGCCGAATTAAGCTAACAGGGTGATCTTTCAGGACTATTATTAACCATAAGACACATTTTAAAAAATATAACTGTCCTTTTAAAAAAAATGCATTTATTTGCAAGGTAGAGGGGGTGAGGTGAGAAAGTGTTACAGGGAGAGAGAATGGGAAAGGGGCAAAGAACAGGAAAGAGAATGAATGAATGAATGAATGAATGAATGAATGAATGAATGAATGAATGAATTTCTTCTGCCAATTCATTGCCCAAAGATAGATGAAACTGAAATCAGGAGCCAGAAATTATGTACACATCTCCTACATGAGTGTCAGGAGTCCAAGTGCCTGCATTACCAACTACTGTCTCATGGGGTGTGCAGGAACAGAAAGTTGGGGTGGAAGTGGATGTAAGACTTGGCAACAGGTCCTCCAAACTGGGTGTCTCAAGGTAGTTGAATTCACTGTGCCATGATGCCTACTACTTTGTTTCTTCTAAATAAAATGATGTAATAATTAAAGAGATTGGAATTTTAAACATTTTACCCAATGCTGATGACTAAACCATCTTATAACATTTGAGAAGTCAGACTTTCCATATTACTCTCTTACTGACAAGGCCGTCTACTTTTTTCAAATTATATTTATTTGTTTGAAAGGCACATGAGAGAGAGAGAGAAACACTTCCATCTACTGAATAATTCTCTCAACAGCTGCAATATCCAAAGCTGCAATATCCAAAGCTGGGCTACTGTGAAGCCAGGAGCCAGGAACTTCCTGTAGGTCTCCCATGTGGATACAGGGGCTCAAGCACTTGGACTACCTTCTACTGCTTTCCCAGAAGCTCATTAGGAGGTATCTGGATTGAAAATGGAGCAGTGAGGACTCAAACCTGCAATCAAATGGGATATCACTGTTTCATGTACAGTTTTTAGCACTGAACCACAACTCCAGTACTAGCTATCAGCTTTTGAGATAGTCATTTTCTATTATAATGGTTCTCTTGAAATGATTCCATGAATTAATTAGCAGGTAACAACAGAAAGCATTCAGAACATTTCCTTACACATATGCATAATTCACATTTATTTCTATATAATAATAATTCCTCAAAATGTTAAGCAGTACAATATTAAGAATTAAATATGTAGTTTTAATATTTAGAAGTAACTTCTGAATATGTTGTTATGTAGAACTTGAACTTGGTTGTCATTTATGGAGTGGGATATATAGATTATATTAGCTATGACTGATGTTGATATCTCAGTGTTAGCTTTTTGTTTGTTATTAAAATAGTATGTGAAGGCAGGAACTTCAGAAAAATAGGAAAATATTAGCTCTTTACGGTTATTTTTCATGTACAAAGTAAACTACAAACATTGATCCTAACCTTTGCTATTTCATGAAAAAATAGAAGCAAAGGTTGAAATTTCATTTTTCCTTTCCTTTCTTTTTTAATTTGTCTTTTATATATATATAAATAAACAGTTCCCATATCATCAGAATTCCAGCAATTTTAGATTTGGCATTGAAGACTCCACTTAACTTACAATCGTTATTGTACCAGATGGTAGGACCATAAACTAAAGCATGGAAAATGAACCAAAGTGCTTATTCTAAATATATTGGAAAGAAAAATGTTCGCTAAAACAAACTGATGGAAAAATTGTAATCAAAATCAGACCTATGTAAGTATGAAAAGCTAAAACTGACAAGTGGAATAGAAAAATCAGTCTTATTTACTAAAAGAAAAAAATATATTCAAAAACTTGGTTTTTTCTTACATTTATTTATCTAGAGTTAGAAAGCCTGTGAAAGAAAACTTCCTTTAACAGTGTGATGGGCAACATGATGCATCCCTAATTCACTTTTTACCTATTTTGAAAATCCAAATCTTAACAATATCACCATCATATTTAACATGAGTACATAAGCATCTATATTGTTATATCTTACCTGATACATATTATATTTAGATTTAGTCAACATTTCATAGACTTTGAAAAAGATCATTACATTTCCATTGCTGAGAACTGAAAGGAAAAGAAAATCAGGTGTCATTATGTTAATAAAATGAACAATTATTAACAATTGTATTAATAAAGTTGTTTTACACATTTTGTTAGGAGAATGTGTTAAAATCCTTCGACATTTAAAGTCTAAACTCTTTCAACTCCTTGTTGGTTTTGGAATAAAATTAATGCAATTTATCAAGAATATATAAAGCTAATAAGAGTCTTCATGATTATGCTGTCCACTACCCCAGGGCTTGAGTTACAGCAGTTATACGGAAGTGAAAGTTTAGAGACTCTGTTGGGTTTTCTAGGATGGATAAACTGTGAGTTTCACTTTTGGAAGGAAAATTCACATTTATTCAAAGTCCATTAAATTGTCAGTACTAAATACACACATACACATCTATAGTTTATTTCACACTAAAGTAATGATTATGAAACATTATTATTTGTCTATTTTTCAGATGAGAAAACAGACAAGAGAAACATATAAGAGTATCTAAAAGTGTTTTGAAGTAGAGCTAAGACATCATTTTAACCCTTGTGCTTTTAATAGAAATGACAAACTTGTGATTCTTCCTTCATCATCCAGTGATATTCATATCCCACATTTGTTTATGAGTACTAGCTATATTCAGGTCATGTTCTAGACTCTGGGAACATGATAGGAACTAATGGAATATCCTGTCATCACAGAACTGTTGTCCAAACCAGAAAATGATGAATAAGTGAATACATATAGTCTAGCTTAGTTGGGTACAGTAAACAAGGCATCCCTAGAGATGATGATGCTTGAGGAGACATGGAAATCATATGAGGGATTTTGAACAGGAAAACATCTGGGGAGTGATATTTTGGACAAAGAAACCAGCTAAAAGAAAAAAAAAAACTCTTAAATTAGAATGAGGTTGATATCTTTCCACTCATTGTCACTGGAGTTGAAGTAGGCAGATCAAAAACATTTCCAGTTTCCATTGATATCTGATGAAGAAAGAGAGTGATGTGCAAGACATGATGTGTTATTAAGCACTGTTACAAAATCTTTGCAATTTAGAATTTGCATTGGATTATGATCTCCAGAATCAAGGCATAAAGAAGATAAGCTTCAGTCTCAAGCTTCCATTCATTAGCTGTGAAGTCAGTGTTTATGTTGTGGGTTCATCTTCTTCACACTACGCCCAGTGATGTTCAGAAGTACATGTTTGTGTGCCAACCCAGATGTCAGAATAAATACAACACTTTTAATTAATAGCTCCATCATCCTATACAATCAGCAAATCGTTTGATTCAATCAATAATTTCTACTGATTGAAGTTCAAAAATTTTTCCTTTACTCCATATCTCAGACAGGTTAGAATTATTTCACAAAACTCTCCAAATTATGGGTTTTTTTCCTTCTGTATTTGGAACCATGAATTCTTTTCTTCTACATTGCTGCTGCAGTCATCTATCTAAATGGAAAATTATGCCATACATGCACATGAATAACAAGAAAAAGTTTAAATTTTTCATAGTGAAACATCATGCTTTTTATGATCTACTCTGTAGAAAATGTTACCCAAGACTAAATAGAAGTTCAGTTTTAGCTCTGAACATTTTTGGTCTTTGGAAATAATCTCTATTTGGTTCGGAAATGTCAAATTAGCCTTTTTTAGCACTTAATAGTGGATGATAGTTGAGTTAAACATATGAAATCATAAAATATTGTCAGTCTTTAAGTACTTACAAATACTAATTTGGGCTTTAATTTATAGATTTTTCTATAATTCATATTCTCTGTATAATAGTTTAAGTGACAATTCCTTCCAAAGGCATTTTCAAAATTTACTTTAAGTTGTATGTCTGCTTCTTTATGTGATTCTAACCTTGGCAGTTGTCATTTCTCAATTTAATATGATATGTGTGGTTATTTACCATTGGGATTATTTCAAACTGCTACTGCAGTTGAGGTTCTTTATTTCTTTTTTAAAAATATGCCTTAAGTCATAGAGTTTACAAATTGTACAGAAGTCTCCTGATTAGAGATTACCAGAATATAAAAATGGCAGAGCCAATTAAAAGATTACAGCGTTCAGAAGCTAAGCATGCTAATTTTGTTTATATTTTGAATTTTAAGGCAGAATGCATTAGATAATTCCATAGCAGAAACCTATATTGTCCTTCATGGGACCTTGACTACAGAAGTTAATAGAAATACTCCTATCTGCAACTATAGTTAGTTGCTGCAGAAGGAGAGATACTTCTACCAACAAAAGAAACACTCATTTCCAAAAACTGCAAATAAATATTTTACAAAGTTACCTAATTTTCTCAAAGTTTAAATTGATTATAAATAGTTTATGTGCTTTTTCTGTATCTGAAACCTGCAGAACTCTTTAATGAAATCGTGCCTAAGCCTTCATCAGTAAACCAAAATGGATGCACAGAACAGCAGTGCCCCCTAGAGCAGGATGGCTGTACAAATTGGCATTTTCTAGCTGATTAAAATTACAGAAAGCAGGAATTAGTATTTGTATGTTCTGTTTCCTGAAATCTACAGAATACCACAGCGATAAACCAGAAAATCATATTTGTAATGCTATGTTTTATAAAAAGCACCTTTCCATAAGTAGTTTGTGTAGAATTTTGTGAACAAATAAGACAATCAGTACAGATTTACAATAAATTTTTCCTTTAGGAGTATGATTTAAATTATTTTCTTCACCTGCAGTTAAGAATGAAGTCATATTGTTTTACATCAACTTCAATGTTCTTATGCATTTATGCTAAGTATATATTCTGAAATTCCTACTAACAATAGAATTTTTAAGTTGTGAAATACTTTAGGTGTTACTCTGAACCAACTACTCATTTCCTCATCTAGGTGAGCGTAGGCCACCTGCACACAGCTATGCAGTGTCACATTGAAACCAAAACAGCATGTTTGAGTACAGGGTGATGTCTGATTTAAAGTAGCTACATGTCCTGCCACTAATAGTTCAGTCATTTATTCAGTAATGATATAAGCATGCTTAATTCTTTAACTGTTTACTTTCCGCTATTTCAGAATAGACTCAATGTTTTTCCCAGCAAGTGTATCAGGTAAAACAGATTGTAGTTTGCAACTGACACAGCATTAGCAGGATTGCTTTTACTTCTCGTTGAAAAGGCAAGTGGTGATTTTAAAAAATTGAAAGTCTTTTTTTTCCTGCATATTTCTGTGTCCAGTGAATCACACCCTCATTTCTAGAGTTCAGAAATGAGTAATCAAAGCCAGGAAGTCATTAAGTCTCATGCCCGACAGCTTTAATTCTGCAATGTGTTGTAGTTTTTGAAATAGGATATATATTCTAAAACACAGGATTCTTTATACTCTGTTTAAAAATACATATCACTGAGATTGTAGAGAAAACAAAAAAAAAACAGAGTGTGTGTGTGTGAGAGAGAGAGAGAGATCGGGGTATAGGTGAAACAAGTCCCTTTTCAGCATGGTAGGAGGATAATATGTGTATCCCAAGGAACAGAAGTACTTCTACTTTAATGTTTTTACTCCTATAACTGAGTGCCAGTTGAGAAAGCAGACAACATCCTTCATTCCAAGTCCTGCTTATTAATGCGGTAAAATCTACTTTTAAGTAATGTACTTGCGAGTAATAGAAAGTGAGTCTGAGACTCAAGTGCCTGCTCTTTTTGTTGAGGCTACGAACCATCACTGCCTGGTCCAGAAAGGCACAGAGCCATCTCTCTAGAGTCGGAAAAAGTAGGAACTTAGTGTTGTAGGCTTTTTGACCCCGAATACAACAGCAACCTCAATTCTTGTCTCTCAGGAAAGAAGAATTTTCATGCGGACACAGTTTAGTTTTAAAGCAAGATTTATTAGAAAAGCTGAGAAAGGAGGCTCCCATCTTAGTGATATGAGGGGGCTTTGAGATAGAAAGGGCCCTAACCCCATGCCTTAGTGGCAGGAGGAAAAGGGGGGGGAGGGGGGGAATGGTATTAATGGTAGAGAAAGCATCTTTTAAAGGTTTACTTAGATTTACTTCAAAGATGTTTCTCCATACACAAGGAGAATTCCTGGTTTCCATGGTACCTGGCTTTGGGACTAAAGGCCCAGAAAGGTGTCACCAGCCAACTTCCTTGGTCCCTTTCTAATGATAAAGAGACCAGTCTGAGGCCCTGCCCCTTGGCAATGGCCTTAGACAGAATCAGGCTGGCAATTCAGGTGGGGAATTGGTATGTTAATGTCACCCTTGTCTCTTGGGAAGCATGTTCCCCTATAAGTTAAATTATGCACTTGCCTTGGGAGTGACATGCTCTGGTGAATCCAAGACATGGTGGGGAAAATACCCTTTTATATTTGAGAAAAAAAAATGATGACTTGGGGACTCAGAATACCCTAACTGCCTACTGACCATTCTAACTCCTCTCTAATTCTTTCATTAGTAATGGTCTTTTTTTTTTTCCAACTCTGACCATAAAATTTCCTCTTAAAGAAAAGAAAGAGACCTATTTATTTTGTCTTCAGACTGATGTGAGCATCATACCTGCATTAAAATGCTGACTGTTCCCCTTGGGGATCTATTGTGTATATATCACAAATATTATTCCTGCATAATACATGTAACCTTTTTTCATAACATCATCTTAAGTCGTCAGTGTTTCTTAAGCATGGTTGTTTATATCGAAAGCTAGTGTAACATATGTATTTATATGCAAAATGAAATCATAAAATAGACTATGTGAAATGGCCTATTTTTAAAAGCAAATATAATGATATTTTAAGTACAAGTTAATAGAAAAAGTATAAGGTGCAAATAAAGGGTTGCTAGATGTCACTTGCTTTTTTCAACCTTTTTTTTATGGTAAGGAATTTGTTAGTAAAAAAATCTTGTCAAGCAGAAATATACTGACACTTTTGACAATTTTGAAAACCAGGCATTGGTTTTTTAAAAAGAAAAAGAAGCATCCAACATAAGACTAAAAGCTATTTGGCCTTAGCAAGAAAAAAAAAAATCGAACTTTCAGTATTCTAATGATGTAGTTGTTTTATCTTCCAAATAATAAACACATTTTTCCTCAGATTGGAGCAAAAGATGTTCTTTATTCAAAAAATATCCCAAGATTTGAAAATTCTAAAGTTAAACTGTTTTACATAAAACAAAAGACAAAATAATAATTGTCAAATTTGCTATATTTTTCAAATGAGTATTTTGATTTTTTAAGCATCTTTAAAATGATTCATTAGAAAACAGACTACCAAAGTGTGATTCTACAATTTGACTCCAAAAATAAAATATAATATATAAATGATATTCATGAATTAGGGCAATACTTAGCAGTTATGTAGTTAACATTTCTACTTCAAAACTTTTCTGTAAGGGATCTTTGACTGTGGTCATTCAGGCTCTGCCTACAGATTTGATGTGGAGCTTACAACCGCATAGGTGTTACCAGAAATGCCTGGTGGGTTCTTTCCTCAGCTTAGTACAGAAATAAAAACCTGGGAATCTGTTGCAGACAGAAAAGTTTATTTGCAAAGAGACCAGGGGAGCAGCAAAGGGAGAGGGAAGAGGCAAGCACCTCCAGAGAGAAAGCCGGGAGGTGGATCCTCTCAAAAGAGGAGGGAGAGAGAGACACCAAAGGCTTGAGGAAGGGTTTTTGGAATTTAAGCCTTCCCTGACCCCTCCTTGTTGGGAGGTGAACCTACAGGTAAGATGTACCCCATTGGTGGTCTCTTAATTAGATAGAAAATGGGTGGGCAGTGCTGGTGCTGCCCTCCTGAAGGTGTGGCCAAGACCTCAGCAGGCCTGGATGGTCTCAATAGGAAAGCCAATTACATTTTCCCACTGTGGTAGGACCAACAATTTTGCTATACTGAAGTCTCCAACTAAGGCTTTTCTAACTTAGTGAAATTATTTCCTCCAGGCCAGTCTTTCAGTTTCATGACAGTTCTACCTTTGCTAAGTATTCTTAAAACAGGTGTCAAAACTCTCCCTTTTCAGAAGATGCAATGTCCAGATGTTCGAAATCCTTTTTGCTTCTCCAGAACCTAATACAATTTATTGTTCACTACTTAGTTTGGCCCCAGAATCAATATTTTTCAAATGTTTTATTAACATATCCATTATATTTGGTGCTGTTCTCAAAACTCAGTTTCAGTTCACATTCAAATTTTTGTCTTTCCAACTCCATTGCTGTTGATTATTTACACATTAATATTTACCTTAGCAAGTTGTTTCAGTACAGTTTAATTCTGCTTTGTGGTTTGTAGAATAAACCTTTTAATTTGCAAATCATTCTCCTTTATGGGTAAGAATAATGTAAATGTTTATTCTTTTTGGAGCCCAAAAGAATGCTACCTCATCTGCCCAACTAGTAGCATCAACGCTTCCAAATCTTATTCTTTAAGTTTGCAAAACAAAGCCTCCACTACCACTAGTTCTATAAAAGTCAGCTCTTTCCAGGTTCCTACATCAGTGGATTATATGAAACAGCATATGTGCCCTTATTGATAAGGCATTATTTGACAAAGTCAATTTAATTATTTCACTAGAATCCCTTATAAACAAGTAATTTGACTATTTGGAAATCCTACATTTTCATACACATGACACTGAAAGATTATTGAATGTGGTATGTTCAATATTCTTAAAATTCTAACAATGTGTTTCACAAAAGCTATCCCTGGCTAGCACATGATTTTTATTTTGAAGGGAAACATTAGGAGGAAATCCTTGTTTTGTTCAGGATATGAATTAATTTAGAAAGTTTTCAGTGTTTCTGTGTAGACCAAAAAAGGAAGCACAATGCTATGTAGCAAGCACAATGAAATGTCCCAAAACTCGTACCACAGAATCTGACGTTATGAGCCAAACAGTGAAGATCGTGAGAAAGCTGACAATAAATTACTGCCATATATTTTCAAAATTCTAATACTTTTGCTTCACTTACAATTTTTAAGATTTATTTATTTATTTTGTTTGTAAGGCAGATTTTACAAAGATAGACAAAACAGAGAAGTCTTCATTATACTGATTCACTCCTAAGATAATTGTAATGGGCAGAACTCAGTGGATCTGAAGATGGGAGCCAGGAGATTTATTCTGGCCTCGCACATGGTTGCAGGGGCCCAAGTCCTTGAACCTCCCTCTGCTGCTTTCTCAAACTGAAGGCAGGGAGATGAATCAGAAGTGGGGCAGCCAGGACACGAACCAGAGCCCATATGGGATGCTAGTGCCACAGGTGGAGGATGAGCATACAGTGCTAGCATGTCAGCTCTCATTTATAAAAGAAATCTTTTTTTAAAAAAAAAAGAGATTTATTTATTTGAAAAAGAGAGAGAGGAATCACTATTTTCCATCGGTTCCTGTAATGCATAAATACTATTGCCATTTTTGGGCCATGTCAAAACAAGGAGGTAGCAACTCAGCCTAGTCTTCCACAGAGTAGCAGTGTCCCAAGCACATGAGTCATCTAATACTGATTCCCAGATCACATTCACAGGAAGCTGGGTCAGAAGTGGAACATGGAGCACTGTACCCAGCACTCCAACTTACTTTTGCTGCTAAAAGGATGATAACATAGTGGTTCAATTTCTAAAAATTTGCATATTTCATATCAGTAAAGTATCCTTCATGAGTACATTTTGGAGTTAAATAGCAGTCTCCCATGTTTCTGTTTGATTTACTTTCAGTTAAAAATATACTTTATAAACCCAGCATGATACCCTAGAGGTTAAATTCTTCCCTTTCAGCAGCTGGGATCCCATATTGGGCACTGGTTCTTGTCCTGGCTGCTCCACTTCTCTTCTAGCTCCCTACTTTTGGCCTGGGCAAACAGTCAAGAATGGTTCAAGTTCTTGGGACCCTGTATCTGCATGGGAGCCCTGGACGAAGTTCTTGGCTCCTGGCTTTGGATTAGCACAGTTCTAGCCATTGCATTCACTTGGGGAGTGAACCAGCAGACAGAAGATCTTTCTCTCTGTATATCTGCCTTGCCAATAAAGATAAATTTTAACAACAAAAAATATACACTCTTTATGTGTTGAATCATTAATTTTTTTATGTAAGCCAAGTTTGAACTACAATGAAATTTATTTAAATTCAAATTGCAATTAATAGTCACAAATAAGTACAAAACAATAATAGGCTTTTTCAATGTTTAACTCATATATGCAGAGGAAAGGTAAAGGGTTAGGAGACTTTCCTGGTGTATAGTTTACTTTTTGTTTAATTAAAGAAAGTCTTTCAAAATACTAGCTCATATTGGCTAAATGCTTAATTGAGTAGTTTTATAAATGTACCACTTAGCCAACAATACATCTTCAATGTTATAATCAGACTTTCAGCCAAGTCAATGAAAACATATTCAAAGTGTATCCAGGGGCCAGAGTTAACTTTAAAATATTGAGAAGGGAAAAAAATCCTTTTTTTGTGATTATTCTCACAGCATGAAGTTATTTTTGAAGATAGTTATTTATTACAAAGATAAGAAGCTATAGTTCATTAAAAATTAACAGTAATGCAATTAAAATGTATCTGTTAAGGTAACAGGCACTGAAAGAAAATGCTAAATGTGCATTTGCTGTGGGCTCTAACTCTATCGAACTACACACAATTTCTAGTAAAGATGAAATGTTTTCCCCCAAGATTACCGATAGCTAGATGTGTTTACAGACTTTTACATATCACACTGCCAGACATGAAGATTTAACCTAAATGAGCTAAAGCTTAGAAAGAAAACCTAATCATCACTTAAAATACGAGTGAGCATCGATTGCAAATTACTTGTTTCAAAGAAGGTATCATTTGGACTAAACAAAAAAAGTCTCATGTGTGTTTCTAATTTTTGCAAAGAGAAATATAGAATTTAAGGTAATAAATATGCATACTTATAAAAAGAAGCCCCTATTAGCCACAAGTTTGGGGTCGAGGGTGTTTTTTATATAGGGTGCATGAAAGATTATCCATGGGATGTTCTGAAAGATTGTTAGCAGACATGAGATAGAGAACTGAAAGATAACAACCAACATTCTATTAGTGGCCTTGAATTACCAAGCAGTCTCTAATAGATATGTATTCAGCCGTTTCTCACTTATTCAGTCAACAAGTAGAGATTAAGCATTTACAAATGCCAGGCATTCTACTTGCTAATTAACACGATCAGACTGGTATTCTAACTGGGCCTACTCTCAGTACAGGCATTTAAAATATAATGTAGACAATATAATAATGTCAAAAGATGACTTAGGTTAGCAAGGCTTAAGGTTTAATATAGAATGGCCTGCAGGTTTTTTGTTTTGTTTTAAATGAGTCTTCTCAAAGGTACGGCTTAGTATTTTTAAGACCTGTGGTATTTTTTTTCACTGATTTATTTATTTTTGTTTGAAAGGCAATTACAGACAGAAGATGAGAGATCTTCTATCTGCTGACTCACTCCTCAAATAACCCAGTAGCCAAAACTGAACCAACCCAAATCCATGAGCCAGGAGCTTCCTCAAGGTCTCCCATGAGGATGTTGGGCCCAATGATGTGGGCCATCTCCAACTGCTTTCCCAGAGCATCAGCAGGGAGTTGGGTCCGAAATAGAGCAGGGAGGACCAAAACAGGCACCTATATGGGATTCCAGGACTGCAGATGGAGCCTGGCCCCTGTTTTATTTATTTGAAAAGCAGGCGTACCTGGATAGGGGAAGAGATATGCACTTGATCTTAGCCAAAAGGCTGAGAAGCTATTTGGGAAAGAGATAAAGGTAGAAAGAGATCTTCCTTTCACTGGTTCACTTTGCAAAGACCACAGTGTTTGAGACTGGAACAGCCCAGAGCCAGGAACTCCATCCTTGCTTCCCATGTGGGTAGCAGGGATCCAAGTCTTGGAGTCTTTCTTTGACTGCCCTGCAAGACACATTAGCAGGGAGCTGGACTGAAAGCAAAATTGACAGGACTCAAACAGCAATAAGATAGGGGATGTTGGTATTATAAGCTTAGCCCCCTCTGTCACAATTCTGGTCCTGAAGTTTTCTGTTGAGTGGAATTTTGAGTTGTGATCTGATTTTTTTTTTTTATCAATGATGCTGATTCCATCCTAGGCTGAAGGAAAAACTCACACTAAAACCCCCATGACATTATACTTTACAAAGCTTAAAATTAGTAAAATCAAAGTAGCTGTGTACCAAGTGAAGGAGGTAAGAGAATAAGTTGATTCTACAAGGTCATGTCATGTAAATCCTGGCAGCAAACATTCAGAGTATCATTGACAAGTTCAAACCATGTTCTGATGCACACTTTTTTTTAATATCACCAGAAATGAGGTAATAGAATTAGATAGAAGAAATATCTAGCACCTTTGTTTCAGCAATTAAGGCATTGTTTGAGATAGCCACCTCCCATTTTGGAGGGAATCAGTTTGAATTCTGGCTTTGCTCCTTAATCCAGCATCCTGGCTGTTGTACACCCTGGGAAGCAGTAAATGATAGCTGAACTACTTGTGTCCCTGCCATCCACATAGGAGACTTGGATTAAGTTCTCAGCTCCAAGCTTTGACTCCCTCACTGGGTCCAAGCTGTTGCAAGCATTTGGGGAGTATATCAGCAGAGGACGAGAAGTGGTGTGTGTGTGTGTCTTTAAAATACATTTAATAAATAAATTTTAATGGTAAAGATCTACCTCTTTAAATTGTTCAATGTCATATGAGTTAAAATTAATTCTAAATATACATTATATATTGGAAGGAAGCTATACTATTTACCAATTTTTATAGTACTTAATACTGCCTCTTGGCTTTCAATACATATTATAATTGTGTTTCTTACACAATGCATATAAATATGCTATTTTTATTACATGCTGATGTCCAGTTATATAAATTTCACAATGCATTCAGTTATGTATATTTAAATCTTTAGTATTATTCTATTAAAGTAGATACCTTGTACAATCCAACTCAACTATTATTATAAATTCTAAAAAAGTATAAATTGTTCTTGTCTTCAATACATGGTCTTTTTTATTAGAACCATACTTGCATTTTAGAAAACAAAATTTGTGAGTATACACAAATGTACCACATGTGTAAGTCATTGCGTTGAACTGAATTCATAACTACACTAAAATGCAAATGACACTTTGTTCTGCAGCCAATGGGAAATTCATGGAAAGGGCACTACTAATCTTTAATGTGGTTGAACTGAGAATAAAACTGTATGATATATACAAGCAAAGAATAGTGACAAATATCAAAGCTAAATTTGAAAAATACTAAAGCTATACAAACTATGAATCTGTTATTCAATAAACTAGATAAATAAAAAAGTTAATCTGAATTAGTTGCATAAGAATAATGTCACTCAAAATACGTTGCTATCAGTCAACGTGAGTTTTATGTTAAGGCTTTATAAAGGAGTGTAACAGATAACCTATTAAGAGTTGTGAGGGCCTGCTGTGTTCATAGCCGAGGACAAGGAAAAGCAGTTGACAATTTCTTTTATTCCTGTGAGAGAGAAGAAATGACCTTGATATGTCTCAGAAGGGAGCTCCACAAGTGCTGACATAGAGACTTCCTTCATGGCATCAGCCTCCACATTTCTCACATTTGTGTAAACAGTAGTTTTGTAAATAGCACTTTATTAAATCGCTCAGACCAGAACTCACTTTTCTCACCTCCATTTCCTCCCTAGTCTGTTTTATCATTCCTTCTCTGCCTTGACTGCTTGAAAGCTTCCTGACTCACAGCTCTCCCTTTTCCTGTTAGTTCCTAGCAACCAGAGTAATATTCATATATTATAAAAATAATGCATATAAAAATTTTAGTTAGTCAATGAATTGTAGCAATAAGGATTTATTACACTTGTATTTGCATTTCTTTTTCTGTGTCCTTGGTGCTTTTAATTTTTAAAAAAATTTTCTCCTGGCTTTTTGTCCATTTATATTGATTTTATTTTTCATGTAAGTTAGAAACAAATTGAACTTTATATTTTGTCAAATTCAATAATCTTTTACCTTTGACTTCTAGTTTTGTATGATTAATGGTAATGTTTTCTATATTTCAAAGAAGTTTTTAAACCAAATCATGTTTATATGTTCAGATAGACTTCCTATATCATCGTTTTTATTTCATTCATTATATTAATGTCTTCTACCTCACTAGAATTCATTTTATTGCAAGAAGTCTTCTAATGGGAATGCTGGAAATAAAATGGTAGGTCTGAAAGTTATTGGAGATAGTTTTGTTAAGTATACATGAGGAGGAACTAATCTCAGCAGACAAAATAAATGAATGGGCAGTGGTCAAGAATTGGAAGTGACAGAATTTGTATGAAGGGAAAGAGATAATGGAGTGGGAGTAGAGCGTCCTTGTGAGGATCAAACTGTTGATGGATGAGAAGTCTTCCTTAACTGCTGTGTTTATGTGAAACTAGTTCCACTGAATAGCTCCACCATTATAATAGAGCATTTCTGATCTCACTGAGTACTGTATTGTAGTGTTAATTTCATGCAACATTTCCCTTCAAAAAATAAAAGGTGGGATAAATAAATTTCAAGGGAGAAAAACCAAAATCCGTATAGACTAAATATTTTCACATTCTTTAAAAATTAAATGTATTGTGTTATAACCCAGCACTTCATATTTTCAGCTGTGCCAAGAGCATGTTCTAAGTAATTATTTTGGAAATTGATTACTTAAAGGATACAAACTGTGACCATTTTCATTTTTTTCCTCTTTCTTTAACAGAATATTCAGCCCTTTAGCAGACAGCTTCTTCTTTTTTTTTTCCAACATAGAAATCTGCTTTATTGGAAGATATTTTCTTTTTTCTTTTTTTTTTATTAATTACACTGCATTATGTGACACAATTTTATAGGTACTGGCATTCCCCCCCGCCCCTCCCCAAACCCTCCCCCCCATGGTGGATTCCTCCACCTTGTTGCATTACCACAGTTCAAGTTCACATGAGATTCTTTCATTACAAGCATATACCAAGCATAGTGTCCAGCATCTTATTGTCCAGATAAGTTCAACAGCTTGTTAGGGAGACCATCTCTGGTCTGAAGGTAGAACCGGCAGAGTATCATCTTGGTCCAATAAAAGTTCCAACATAACATCAACCACAATTTATAACATTATGGAATTAATTGACATAGTATTGAGTAACCAATATGTTAAAAAAAAATGTAAGTTCTGAACCACATCCTGTGACTTCTTCATTGAAATTTCAATTTTAGTTTATATACAACCAGCTTCAATACACCTTAAAATAGCTATAGATTACTATTCAGCTGTCTCATGTCTATTTTCATTATAGTGTTTACCATTTTATAGCGTTGAAGCATAATTTTGCTGAACCTGGCTCTTTTTTTTGGGGGGGGGGTAGTCTAAACTGGGTTATAACTCTAACAAGACATGTGTCAACAGTTTAGGTGCAGAACAGTTTTAGGAGGGGTGTGCAGAGAAATCTTCAATACCCTAGTGAGGAGTATTTATCTTTGTGTCTTACCTAGTAAGGTATAAGTAAATCCATGCTGACTGTTTCCTGTCTGATTCTAAGCTCTCCTTGTTGTTCTCTATCTATTCTAAATTTTTTTGTTTGTTTGTTTGCTTGTTTTGAGGAATTTCCAGAGCGATCCTGATGGTCATTGCCAGAGAGGGTGAGGAGACCCAAAGTTGGAACCAAGCTAGGACCAGAGAAAGCTCCCCTCCCTAGTCCCCAAGGAAGTTTACTGTTCTTCTGTATCTGTGGACTGCTCAGGGCTCTTGGCTGTTGTTCTGATGCTCTTGGATCCTGTGAGGGAGGGTTCGGACTTCTTCCATCCCATGTGTTAGATCCAAGCAGGATGGATGACCTGAAAGTTCTTGGCCTTGAAGGTACTCCAGTGCCCCGTGGTCTCCTTGGCAGTTGGGATGTAGTCCTTGGTGCCCATACTGATAGTCCTTGGTGAGGATCCAGGAGTCTTCAGGGTTGGGATACAAGCCTCTTCCTGTCCGCCTGCTCCACTCTGGAGTCTGCCCCCTGCTCCGTGCATATGACCTCCTGTTAAGAGGTTGTCAGAGTCGCTCTTGATTCCCCCATATGTCTTTGTAGTTTTACTATTGTCTAATGCTGATTCAAGTCTTTTGTCTATGAGTTACCTGTTATGATCCTGGTAGGTTATATTTCACGTCTTTCTTACATATTCTAGGGAGATGGAAGATTTCTCTGCTCTCCTACCCTATTACAGAATAGAATAGTGTATTAAAAGTATATTAGGTTTTACAGTTCTTTGATATAGATCATCAGCAGTCTGACTCACATTGGTTGTTCATTGGTTACTTCACAATGTCTTATTGCATGTGAGATAGGCTGTTTGAGGTTTAAATAATATATTTTACAGGTACTATTTTTATATTGACATCATATCATCTTAAATTAAGGCAAACATGGCATCTAGCCTTTTGGGATTGGCTCATTTCCCTTAGCTTTATGGTTCCAGTTGGGCCCATTTGGCCACAAAGAACTGCATTTTGTTTTTTTAATAGCTGAGTAGTATTCCATGGAGTAATTGAAACATAGCTTTCTTATCCAGTCTTCTGTGGATGGGCATTTTGGTTGCTTCCATGTTTTTGCAATTACTGACTGTGCTGCTTTGAACAAAGGAGTGCATGTTGGTTTCTCGTGTAACAGATGTTTTGGATATATTCCTAAGAGTGCTATTGCTGGATCATATGGTTTGCAGATTTTGAGTTGTTTGAGTGTTCTCCATACTGATTTCCATAGAGGGTGTACCAGCCTGCAGCCCCACCAGCAGTGGAGTAGGGGTCCCTTTTCTCCGCATCCTCGCATGCAAGCGTCGTTGGTGTTCTTGTTGTATGTGGGCCAATCTTACTGGTGTTAGGTGGTACCTCATTGATGTCCTAATTAGGATTTCCTTTATTGCCGGGGAACTTGAGCATTTTTTCATGTGTTTGTTTGCCATTTTGGTTTGTTCTTTTGTGAAATGTTTGCCCAATTCCTGTGCCCATTTCTTGAGTGACTTATTTGTTTTGGTATTTTGGTTGTTTTGGAGTTATTTGTATATTCTGGAGATTAGCCCTCTATTACCTATATAGTGCACAATGATGTTCTCCCATTCTGTGGGTTGCTTTTTTACTTTGTTGATTGTTTCCCTTGCTGTACAGAAACTTCTTAGTTTGATGAAGTGCCATTTGTTTATTTTGGTCTTGATTGCTATTGCTTTTCATGTCCTTTTTAGGAAGTCAGAACCTACCCCTAGATCTTGCAGGGTATTTCTAACATTTTCTTCAGACAGCTTCTTATAAACATTAACTTTTACATTGATAGCTATTGGTAGGCACTCTTGACTAAGTCTTTATCTTTGTAACACTTCAGATTTTGCTGTTGCTATCAACCTGTTGTGCTGCCTCTAATTTGGTGGAGTCCTGTTGAGGACAGAAGTAGTGTCACAGAAGTCTATTTCACAACAGCCTTCATTACATCTGTGTTCTAGATGAGGTCACAATAAATTTACCCTTCTCCTAAGTGAAGTGTCCCTGTGATACTTCATCAAATTGCATCCATAAATTTATTATCTTTTTCTAAAGTAAAAATTGGTACATAAGATCTTAAATTAGGTTTGGATAATGGCATGGTAAACTCACTGAACTGAAAACAGTTCCACCCTGTGGAATATAATTTTTCTTATATACTTCTGCTGACTCCTAAAACATTACTCACTTAGTTCAGTGGAATTTTTTAATGATAAGCATACTTTATAGTTTTTTTCAAACAGGAATATTTCACTAACTTTTCATTCAAATTTAAATCACTGTTGTGAAGGTGTTATGCATAAATAAATATTGCATCAGAATTTAATCATGCCTTAATCAAAATGCCCAATCACTAACAAATTAACTGAGTTTTTAATGTGTGACTCTTATGTACTTATAATTTTTGAGATAAAATTAGAAATCGATAGTGCAAGCTGATTATCTCAGTATTTTAACTGTGATAAATAGTCCCTCTTCAATATATAAACACTTGAAAATTAGCAATATTTTTAATTTTTGCAAAACATATAAAATTGCATGCTAATGTCATCATTTTAATTTAAAAACTTAAAAAATTTATAAACTATCCATTCATAACTGCTGGATTGAATGATTAGAAATAGTTAATAGGCAATGCAAATAACAAAATACTTAAGCAGAAGTTATGACCAAATTTTATAATTAATTTTTATGATTCCATAATATATTAAATAAGGTAGCACTACATTCCAGGATGTTTCCATCAAGACATTAGTAGAATATGAGAAGAATCATCTTTGGTAAATATCTATTAGCCTGATCTTTTTTTTCACTGTAGTAAGTATTTATATACAGCATTTTCAAATGTCAGATAAGTCAATTATTTAACAAAATTCACTCTATTAATGGCAGATATTCAGATACTAATAAGTGTTATTAATTCTTTTAATTTTAGTATTCTAAAATACATCCTTTTCTATATTTTACTTAGATTTTCCTTTTGTCAGTTTCCTGTCACTACTGAATTAGAGAATTTGTCCAAGATTGATAGGACTTCAAAATACTCAAGAAATTTTCTATTAATATCTACAAATTGTAAAAATCTCAAGTTTGTTCATTTCCAGGCAAACTCTAAGAGACCAGTTTAAAGTGACAAAAATTCATTATGAGGAAAGATGTTTCATATGGTTCTAAATAACCAAGTGAAATCAGTTGTCATCTAGTAATATAGTTCCAAGATTGAATCTGACTGTTTATCAGGTTCATCTATATATTGTTGGTCTTTTTTCCAAGCTTTGAATTTAAAAAACCAAGACTTCTATATAAAGCACTCAGGCATTGCAAGAAATAAGAATTGCATAAAATGAGTATAACATTATTGTCTGTGTTTATTAATATTTCATATTATTAAACTACCAAAAGTAGTAAGGAATAAGAAAACATGGAATTATATTTTGTGGGGAAATCTCTAGAAATGAAAAAAATCTGATGTTACTCTGCTACTGTAGAAGGTTAGAAAATGTATCTTGCTTCTTCATTGTGATAGAATGGTTACAAAACAACCTTGATTAACGACCTCTTCATTTACCCCTGCCTTTACAATGCAATGAGCCTCTCATCTTACCAACAAGTGAAGCCTACTTTGTCACTTCATGACTGTGGATGAGCCTTATGCTTTCCATTCTCCATTATTATATAGTACAATTGATATAGTGCCAGTTCCAATCTCAAATCTGAATGGGATCACATCCACTTCTGTCTTCAGCCTGTTGTAAGCGTCAAGGAAATAAGCCTTAGCTAGGCTGTTGGACAGTAAGAGAATATATGGAAGTTAAATGAGTTGTCCAAATTGAGATTCTTGCATTTTCTGGTCCTCAGCAGAAACTGAACCAAGAACTTCACAACTGAAGTGAGTCTGGCAAAATTGTGAAGTAAAAGTTTGTTATTGTTGAATAGGCTGCACATATAATATTAGTTCTGGATTCTAAGACACTATTTAAACATGAAAACAACAGTCATTCCATCACCATACAGACACAGGTTGTTTTGTTTTGCTTTTTAAACTCATTAGAGTCAGGGCTCTTCCATCTAATAGCTCTATACCAAGTTAGAAGCTTTGTTTATTGAACTTGCTAAGTAAATATGGGATATATTATAAAGTTATTTTGGTAATCATAATTCTCCAAGTTAAAGCACTTGTTAAAAGACTGAAAGATAACTCATAACAGTGAATATTTGAAATTGGCAGGTTTTTTTTACCTGTTCCTTTGTTTGGAAAATATCTCATCTCATTCTTCATAAGGCAAAAAAAGAGGCAGAACAATGTCCAGATCCTAGTTTTTTTTCACTTGTTATATTTAGCTATCACATATTTCTGAATATATGCTTACTAATAGGTTATTGCAATTTGATGTGTTCACAGAAAATAGAGTCCAGGGATGCTGCTCTCTCTGGTTAACAAGCTTGTTTCATTGCCATATTTTCAGTCGGGGGTGAATACAGATAAATTAGAAATAGCAGTGATTGTATGTCTTCTATGAAAAAATAGTCAAGTGAAACAGGAGTACCTGTCATCTTATAGGGAGAGGAGCGCCTCTAAAATGTAGCTTACTATAAATCCAGGGGGGAATACAATAAGCAATCAAATTCAGAAAGTTATTAAGCAGGACAATAATTTCATAAGGAAAGAACAGGCTGGCTTAAATAAAAGCAAGACGATGAGATAAAAAGTCAATAAGCTGAGATGAAATGTATCTAAGTGAGATCAAAAAAGACTTCAATAAATCTAAAATTGCAGAAGTTTGAGTAAACTACTCATTGGGTTTACTGAAGGAAATTTGTCACGAGAGAAACCAAATCACTAGAAATTTTCACATGTGTATTCAGAATGAAAAGTCAGTTACACTGATCATTTCATCTTCAATTAGATTTATACAGGCAATTAAAAGAACCTTAAAGGAGTCATATATCCCATCACTAAGTCCAATAATAAAATATAACAGAAAAGATTGTCTCAGAAGACTCCCTAAAAATAAAGTCCATATCATTAACAGAAATTAGAAGAGCAGTGCATAATTGAGATCATTTTTTAAGTTAAGGAGAACATCAGTGATAAAGTACTGATGAGACAGAGAAAAAATGCAATTAGAGCATATGGAAAGAAAACTGTTTCAATTATAATTCACCATTACTTGAAAGCTCTGTCCTATGAATAAGACAAGAACATAAATAAGAGTTTTCAATAGAAAGATAAATATAAGTAGAATTAGTAATTGCAGTGTCTTATAATAAGCATATTACCATAAATCCCAAGAATTAGTATTAAAGCTCAATTTCATGGTGACAGACCAATAAAGTAACAACTCTATCCATTGCATAATTAAGAGATGCTATAGAAAACATTAGCAATTTTTACTACATTATAAAAACCACAACATTCCTAGAAATAAGTTATAAAAGTAGAATACAAAGCCTTTCTAAAGGAAACTGCTAAAATATATAGATGTAGTTGTAGAAAAATAGAGAATAACTGGGGGAGTGATGTAATGAACATTCACATCTTTCTAAATCAAGATATTTGGTCACAGGACTACAACAAAAATTCCAATAGCATACCCAATTCAAAATAAAACGTAGCAAAGGAAGCATCACTCCTTCTTACAAAAATCTTTGAATTGTCAACGTTTAAGAGTTTCTTCATAGAGGGCCCAGCGTGGTGGCGCAAGTGGTTAAAGGTCCTCGCCTTGCACGCCCGGGATCCCATGTGGGCGCCGGTTCTAATCCCGGCAGCCCCGCTTCCCTTCCAGCTCCCTGCCTGTGGCCCGGGAAAGCAGTCGAGGACGGCCCAAAGCTTTGGGACCCTGCACCCACGTGGGAGACCCGGAAGAGGCTCCTGGCTTCGGATTGGCATAGTATCAGCCCGTTGAGCTCACTTGGGGAGTGAATCATCGGACGGAAGATCTTCCTCTCTGTCTCTCCTCTCTGCATATCCGCCTTTCCAATAAAAAAAAAAAAAATTTTAAAAAAATTTTAAAAAAAGAGTTTCTTCATAGAAAGACTAGAAATCTAGGAAGGAAACCAGTACTAGTAAGGATTAAATTAACAGGTGGTTGACATGAAACAAAGAAACAAAATCATATGACTGAAACAAGATGGAAGTATGTCTCTCTTCTGTAAGTATCAGCAGTATCTGCTTAATTCAGCAGGAAATAATCAATAATCCAGGCACCCAATTTGATACTTGGCTGACTTCTCTACATTTAAGATAGGGAAAGTTTTCGTTTCTCCAAAATAGTTCCTTTTTGCTTATCAAATTATTCACTGGTTCATAGATCACACAGTAGCATCATTTTCTCCAAGAAGGTTTTTTTTTTTTTTCATTTACTCATCAACACATTGGTTATTCAGTAGCATAGTGTTGTAAGTTTTTTTTTTTAACTTTATTCCTGTTGTCGATTTTATTTTATGGCTTTTCATTTAAGGGAATGTATAGTAGCTATGTTTTCCAGACTATCATATCCAGATGTGAAGATACAATGCACTGTACATTTCTACTTCCCAATGAAGCTGTTGGATATGGTTTGGCCATAGGATACTGAACTGTCTGCCATTGTCTATACCTACAATAGTAGGATATCCTTAAAAGCAGAATGATGGACTAATGACTGCTTATAAAGGCCTATACTATTGTAATAATATTGGGGAAATCAGTGGAAGGGTATTGAAGAATTGTGGAAGAGGCAAGGGAAATCCCAGAACCTATGGAATTGTATCATAAAATTCAAAATAAAATAAAAGGGGAAAAAGATAGTAAAATTAAAATAATCCAGCACTTTCAACAAGCAACAACAATAATAACAAACTCTTTTCGTTTATAAACAATTCCCAGTGTATCACATACTGCTTCAAATGTTGGCCATAACTTCGCCACATTGGTTACTTAATTTTAAGAGAGATTAAAAGTTCATTTTTAGCCAATATGACAAAGTATCACAGCAAGTAAATGGAATTCTGTTGTTTAGGGGGCAAATCGGTGATTAATGTTAGCGAAAAACAATCTCTTCATGGGTACCTAAAGCAAGTAAAATACTGAAATGCTTCAGGAATATTTGAAGAGGAGCTTTTTTGTTTTTCTCTGGAGGAAAAATTGAAGTGAGAAATATAATTCCATATCTACAAAAGAGCAAATTGTCACAGAAAAAATCAGTAATTAACTCAACTCTATTGAAATAAAACACACACGTTGAGAGACAGAGAGCAAGCTTGAGAAACATTTTGGAGTTCTGATGTTAAGATGTTAATACAAGAGTTTACCAAAAAAATTGAAGCCATTTTTGTTTGCTTATCAAAGTCAGCCACCTAAAAGACTTCATATCAAAAGAGGACCTCCATGTCTTTGAAAAAGACATTCCTAGATTGGGGAGCTGCCCAAAAGTTAGGAGACAGTTTCCGTTTGAAAGGGACAGGTAAATTATTTATAACTGAGAATCTCACGAAGCAAATACTGCTTAAAAAGAGAAGCAACAAAAAAGAACTACACCGTGCATCTCTACTCTGAAATAAAAGAGGCCCTCCAATGAAGCCATCATAACTATTTCACAGATATAATAGGGATAGGAAGAAGGGCAAGCCTGTGGGTGTCTGGTTATATAGTTACTCATAGATACAGTAAAATTGTAACTATGGATCTTTTATAACTTCTGCACCACAGTTACAGAAAAACAGCTCCTTAAATAAAAGGAAAATCTTCAGTAAATTAAACATCTACTGTGCGTGTCTCTTTGAAAACTAAGTTTAAATTACAAATAACTTTGAGTAGTTAGAACAGATATGAGGCACCCTGCAGTGTATCTCCATCTCATGGTATACTTGCCTCCATTAGACATTGCAGTATGTGCATCTCTACTTCTGAATAAAAGATGGACTCCCAAAGAAACTGTTAAATATATCTTGACACTGGATTCTCTTTACCTACAATGTCAGGATACACTTAAATAGGAAAAAAAAAAAAAAAGAATGATGGACTTGTGACTGTTGTTGAGGGTTGAAGGGGAAATTCCTGAGCCTAAGGAACTGTATCATGAAGAATAAAGAATAAAAAAAGAAGAAGGTGGCAATCACCCTGAAGAGCCACTTATATTTGTTACATTAAGTTCATTTACTTTATGAACAAATTATAGGTCCAGTTGACTACGTATTGATCTAACTGAATTCCTTGTAGAAGTGGCTGACAAAAGTGTTGACCTGACACATCACAGGCACTGTTGAGTGGTGTTAGGCGCATAATGTAGCGAACTTGCATTGTAGGGCAGATGGAATAGACACTTGTGCAGGAGCTTCCATTCATCAACAGGTAACTCCAACAACTTTACATTTTAAAAATTCCAGAATTTGAACAGGCTAACATTTTCTTGCTCCTTTAGAAGCTGATTTCTATACACCTTAGTGCAGTGACTAATATCTTCAGTTAAATGTAATTGGACAATTTTTCATTTTTTTGATAATTGTACTCACTTTGAAAAAGGGCAACATTCATTTCCTATTTGGCATACTGTTGCTGTTAAGATGTTTCTTCTTTAAATTATGTGGGCCTGGATTAAAAATCACACATTTTCCTCTCCTTTGTTTTCATCTATGCACCATTTTCTCAGCTAGTACAAGATTTTTATGCATTTACTTTAGGCGATAAGGCAGGTGCTGTGACACTTTCCTCTCCAATTTGCGAACCCCTGAGTGGGGGAGCATTCTCCTAGGCCAGCCAGGGCAGTTCACTCTGCTTTGCACTAGACTGGCTCGAGCGTTTCCTTTTCTGTGTACCATTACTTCAAATTCTTGCTTGCATTCATGTAATTCTTGCTTAGATTAACACAAATTAATTTACATTTTACATCTTGCTTACATTCATGTAATTCTTTCATACATTCATGGCAACCTAATCGCTCTTGTGTGGGGGATTAGAATGTAAACTTCTTGTTGTAAAGCAGATTGAATGGAGGAAAGAACGGATGCACACAGCTTCCTGTGCTCTCACATCATGCTGAAGCTGAAGGATAACCCATGGACTTCCCATGGCTTTGGAGTCCTGTATACATTTGGCATCAGTTTACAGAGAATAAGACAACAGTGTGAGAAATGACACTGCTTTCTATAATGTCCTTAAATTCTTTCTGCATGATAGGATTGGGATTTATGTAGTTATAAACAATTAAGTAAGATTTAGAGAATTATACACAGTTTTATTCTTTCCAAGATTATTGTTGGAACTGTGATTTCTGCTGCTGTCACTACCATTATCTTCATGATCTATACCATTCATTACTTGCTGGGGATATAAATATTCCTGGGTGGCTCTTAAACCGGATAGCAAATTATATGTCATTGATTTAAGTGAGAGAGGGAGAAAGAACATATTATATATGATCCCATCCAAAATTCTATAAAAAGAATTATGTACTTTGCTGGATGCTGTGTTTTTCTGGTCTTGATGTTGGAGATAAAGTGGTGAATGCCATAGTGCCTGCTTAAAATTGTAGTTCACTGAGAGAAAAGCATCAAAAGAGATAACTGGGACACCATATGAGGTGCACCATTTGATGCAGATTAGGAGACTCCAGACAGCTTGGAAAATGTGGCCTGTGTGACTTCAAAAGAATGAGTATGGACAAAAAAAAAATGAATTAAAAGGGGGTTCCTATTGGAAGGCTACAGAGTAGTTATCAGTTCCTATGGCACAGGAGAAATTCTGTAGTTAGTATAATTTCAAGAGTCTCAGGAAATTAGTGGATATTGAACCCTAAGAATTGGACACATTGAAAATTTTAGTGAGGAAATTTAGTAGGGAAACTGGACCCCCCCCATAGTAAGAGTACAAAGATATGAAATTGTGGGGGTGTGTTGGATCACAGAAAATAATCCAGAATGATTTGTGTGTCAGTGAACTTCTTGGATATCTTTTGTCATTAAATGCAACAATTTAGAATTGTACTAATATAATAGCACCCACATGTAGGAGATGAAAATATCCAAGGTATATGTAAAACCAAGACAGTCACTGAGCACAATGTCTTCAGTTTGAGTTTGAACTTTTAAAGGTAATAACTGGAAGACTGAACTCTGTGACAGTTGGTTCTATAGGCAATTAGAGATATTCATTTACTTAGTGTTTCAATAATGTCTTGGCCTGTTAAAAAATTAAATTTACCCAACTTTATTGAGTCAATTGGAAGTAAAACTAAAGATTGTGAAAGCAGTTAGGAAATTCTACCTATTCTACCAATAGAGAAGAATTCATGATTACAAAGAGAACAAAAAGATATGAGGAAAAATAAAGACAGGCCAAAATCACAGCAAAGTGGTTTACTTTGAGTGAAGGAGAACTAGGAGTTAACTTTGGAAATCTGTGTTTTACTGAAAAAGAAGAGATTTTGAGACTTTTTATTTTTTTACTAGATATCAGAAAGGAAGTTACATTCAAGAGACAAGATTGGATTTGAAGCTTTGAAAAGCTATTGAAGGAGTATAGAATTGGTAATCTCCAGCTGAGAGATACAGATGTGTTCCTTACTCCTGTCCCTAATGCAGCTATTTGCATAGCTCTCATGATTTCGATCTCCCAGCCACTAGTGGACACATGCATGAAAGGCAGCATGTACTGTTAGGTCTCAGAAATAGGGCACTGTGTTCACCAGCTGCCTTTCATTCCTTCACTGTTGGTAGTTCATGATGGCAAATCTAATTACTGAGATTGCTGCTGATGGTGAGTGCTCCTCTGAAGATGGGCATCTTAAAGGCTCCATAATAACTTTGCCACAGGATAGCTAGAGCTTTGCAACTTCTCGGTTTGGTTAAGTGGAGCACCCTTTTTCTTCTATTTCTTTGTCTTTTTTCCTTTACAATTTAGCAATAAAAGGAAAGCTGGTGAGGGTGAAAAGAAATTGCAGCCAAATCTGCAGGAGCCTCTTAAATGTAATATCAGGCACTAGGCTCCTCAGTATAATTGGTTTCCACATGGCCATTCATTGTGAACCCCTACGAGGCTAAAGCAAGTGTCCAATAAACTAGATATGCTTCAGCCTGAAATCAGTCATATGAGAAAGGCCCTAACACTAAATAGATTTAAGCATGAGAAAATTTTTTACTTTTCTACTGTTTATGTTTGCTTACGAAGAAAGACTAAAATTATATATGTACTCAATTTATGAAGGAAAAATGTATATATGGAAAATATAAAACTAAACTTAGTGGGCCCAGCGCAGTAGCCTAGCAACTAAAGTCCTTGCTTAGAATAAGCCAAGATCCCATTTGGGCATGGGCTCTAATCCTGGTCAGCCTCATTTCCCATCCACCTCCTTGCTTGAAGCCTGCGAAGACAGTCCAGCACAGCCCCAAGGCCTTGGGATCCTTCACCCACATGGGAGACCCGGAAGAAGCTTCTGGCTCCTGGCTTTGGATTGGCTCAACTCTGGCTGTTGCAGCCTCTTGGAGAGTGAACCATCAGATAGAAGTTCTTCCTCTCTGTCTCTCCTCTTTTCTGTGTAATTGATTTTGTAATAAAAATAAATAAATCATTAAAAAACTAAGCTTATTGGGCCTGGCGCGGTGGCGCAAGTGGTTAAGGTCCTCGCCTTGCACGCCCGGGATCCTATATGGGCGCTGGTTCTATCCCAGCAGCCCCGCTTCCCTTCCAGCTCCCTGCCTGTGGCCTGGGAAAGCAGTCTAGGACGGCCCAAAGCTTTGGGACCCTGCACCCGCGTGGGAGACCCTGAAGAGGCTCCTGGCTTCGGATCGGCATAGCATCAGCCGTTGCGCTCACTTGGGGAGTGAATCATCGGACGGAAGATCTTCCTCTCTGTCTCTCCTCTCTGTATATCCGCCTTTCCAATAAAAAAAATAATGAAAATAAATCTTTAAAAAAAAAACTAAGCTTATTTCTGAGAATTGACTAGATTTAATATCTGTGTTATTCCAAATTGTAAATACCTACAAATCTTTATCAATATTAAGAATATAATCATTATATTCACAATATTTAGAGGAGAATGTTGGCCTATGCTGTTTATATTAAGTGATTCTCAGATTTTATTTAATAAAAATTAGAAGGCTAATCAATACAAATTCAATAACCCTCATGGTGGTATATAGGAATATAACAATGTGAATCTCCAATATTTACATGAAAGACCTGTGTGAATTTCCACCATTATACTGAAGGGCCTTTAAGATTTTTTAAAACTATATGGTAGTAGTATGAAAAAATTAAGTTATTAAAATTTTATAATAATTACCATGACTTTGGACAAATACAATATTAAAGTAATTTACCTTTTACATTGCAATCCTTGAGAAGTTCAGGAACCAGGACTGTGTCACAATAGGCAAGGCTTCCAGTAGCAGCAGCATCCCATGGGAGTACAGTGCAAGTTCTGTCTGTTTCATTCCCCATCCTGAGAAAGCAGCACAAGGCCTCTACTGCCTTGAAGGAGACCTGTTATGGAGTCCCAGACCTTTTGTTGTGGCCTGGCCCAGCACTAACAGACATACATACACTTCACTAATAAAATGATAAAACAAGTCATAATAGATAATGTTCTTTGCATTAAAACAATTGCAAGTATAATAACTCCTTTTCAGTTTACAAACGACAATCTCTCTAATCCAATCAGCAGCAGATAAAAGTATCACAAATGTTTCAAAAGACAATATTATCTTTAGGAATATCTATATCAGTTTTTCATCCCTAATTCTGCTTACAGTAGCTCATTCATTGTAACAATTTTTACTTAACCATCTACTAGAAACATTAATGAAAACGAAGCTACCAAGAGAAAACTAATGAAGAAAAGGAAAGTGATGCTAGCAGACACTGAATAGGCATCATATTAGTTAACGATATTTCTAGTGAGAACCTGTGCAACACAGGTGGTTTTCAAGAGCAGGTCCCACTTTCACAATTCCGAATCACATGACTGTCAGGTTTTTGCCTCGGCTTCTACTGAAATTGCGATTTTCATGGTGAGCGATGATAGCTTGAAGCCTAAAAATAAGTGAACATGTTTAAACCTTAATTGCTACTATTTTTCTAAAGTAACATTACCTTAGCTTCTATGCATTTGGGCTTGATTTCTACGTTGCCAGCCGTTTCTAATTTTTTTTTTCATTCCTTTATAACTGTTTTCTGTCTCAGTCATCTTGAACATCAAATTTCTCCGAAAGCTCATTAGTCGCCAAAACTTTGCCCTTACCCCTTTTCCTTCTTATGTGTAACTTCATACATTTCCAAATCTTCAGTCACTGCAGTAAGGTTATTTCCTCAGGCATTTCCTGACGGATGTATCAGTCAGAGTCCAAACAGGAAAAGAGACACACAAAATGTTACAACAATGCTGGCAGGATTTATTTACTATTTGTCACTAATACAGGAATAGATGGAATATGGTAAAACAGGAAGAGATAGTATAGAAACCCAAGGCAAGCAGCTGACAAGCTATTATCACTCCTCGCCCACACAAAACAAGGTGAGGAGGAAGATGTGGAGAAGTGACTTTTATCAAGGGATGTAACCTCATAGAGCTGAATTCACAGGAATAAGTATTACTCTAATCTCCCTCTCCCACCTCACTCCAAGCTCTGCCTAGGGCTCTTCAAAGCCAGATTATATAAAAATCAAGAAATTCAGCAGCCCTATTGATGTAATATCATAGATCCATTTCCTGAACTCAGTACGTAGTGGAGTAACTAGCAAGTGACTTGGCGCAAAGGGAAACATGTGACATGGTGCCGTACACTAAAAACAGTGTGTACCTTGTTGTACTTACTACTTTTGAAATACCTAGACAAGCACATAACACACACAAGCAGAATGTTTTCAAAACTACTATATCCTTCTGCAAAATGTCATGTCTGCTTTTAAGAACAATACAGTAGTTTGAAAACACAGGCACCGTGACCCACCAGAATGTTGTATAGGAAATGCAGAATAATAGTTTGATCAGACCCTTCATGGAGAACTTCCAGTCACCAATGTCCTAAAATCTGACTTTCTTGCACCAGTTTCCCTAGAAAACAGAACTTGAATGAAGCATCTTATGGCGAGTACAGTGGCAAGAAGGAGGAAAAAGAGGAGTAAAGCAGAGAAGGGCTACAAATGGGGAGGGAATCGTAGAGTGCAATACATCTTCTTAGCCTGGTTGCTCAGCTATGTGAGATATCATAAAAGAGCCTTATGAACTATATCAGACCAAAACAGTCTTTAGGAGGAATAAAGGAAATTAATCTTCTCCAGTGGCTTCATCTCAGCCCCTAACTTCTATTATGTAATCTCTATCATCTTGGGAGTTTGTTTTAGTTAATAAGTTGTCCCAGTGAGGAACCCAAACTTGGAAGAAGTCAGAGCCCTTTTGGTTCAAGGCAAGGGTGCAGTGGTCCCTCTGTGCTATATGTTCTAATTTTAGCCATCACCCAGCACACACATGAAATATCGTTCACTAAGTTTGTGCTGAAAGAACAGCAGTGATTTCCATTCATCAAGAATCCTACGTCACCCGAGATTAGAAAATAATGTGGCCATTGGTCAGGTATTAGCAATGACCTGAGATGCTAACTACAGTGATGTAGACAATGTAAACCTTGTTCTCAGTTCTTGCAAGAAATTACTGATATGTGACACATAATACCTGCTTATTAATTACCACAAACTGTGACTTTTAAACACCTTTAATTATGGGCATACTTCTCATTATACTCTACATAGAGCTCATGAATTCTTATAACTGTGTTGGGTATCTTATACCTTTCTCTAGTAACCGAGCACAAGAAAATATTGTCAAAATGCTGTCTTATCTTAAACCATGCAACCACTGAATATTAACTTTGTTCATTAGACTACTTAAATGATTCTTTTGTAATTTTAGGGAATATTAATGCTCCCAGAAATGTTCCCATGTTTATTCTATGAATTCCAGTATTTCATGACATATAATTAAAAGTATCCAATGCAAGGTATAGAGTGCAAGCTCTCAACGTGATATGCAAATGACCTATCGGACTAAAGAACCAAGCACATTATTTAAATTTATTCATCTGTTTCACATCTGTTGAATTTTATTACTGTTCAAGAGATTGTGTTGTGCACACAGATACAATGAGGGGAAAATAATTCAAACACCTAAAATTATGGTTTAGATTCAAAAGAGAAAACACAAATTAAGCTTTTGCAATAGAAGATGATAGCATTTCTAATAGAACTATGAGAATCTAAATCTATAGGTTGTGTATTTCAGCTAGACCTAAGGAGGGGCAAGAAGGCTTCCTAATAATCATTTTCTAAATTGAGAATTGAAATGCAATAGTTATCAATCAGGGAAGTAGCACAAACCAAAGGAGAACAAATTGAAGACTAACAGATTAAAAGACTCCTTAAGAGGCACGACCAGCTTGTGAATGGCTTTGAAAACCATGATAAGTAAATTAAACTTGATACTAGGAGCAACAGGAAGTCTCTAAATGCTCTTCTCAGGGGAGCTATGTGGACAGATTTACATTTTAACATGACTGCTCAGAGTAGGATGATTGACAAATTAAGACTGGAGGCAAGGATGCAAATTGAAAATTTTTTGCAACCACCTAGGCAAGAAATGATGATTGTTAAAAAGTAGACTAATTCAGATTATATGCAGTCAAATTGAATAGCATGTGGTGATAGAATGGATATGTTGCATGGGAGTGTAGGAGGAAAAAAGAACCATGCTCATGTTTCTACTTCGAATTTTTACCTTGTGGAAAGCTATCCAGGAAAGACCATGAGGCTTATAGAAAGTGAGATCTTACTAGCCTAAGAACACTCCCAGTTGGTGTCTGACTTGCATGAACTGAATTGATCTGAGATTTTCAAGAAAAATTACAGTATGTCAAGACCTAAAAGCAAAATGTTTAAAAGCTTATGTCTAAGTATGCTCAAAATATAATCTCATCACAACTTATGCTGACTTCAAAAATCTTTTAAGTTGCATAAAATTTTCTAATTACCAATGCTGGAATTATCTATTATTTTACATATGTTTTTCTTCATTCTGATATATCTTTTAGCATCTGAGAAAAATCATCCTAGTTTTCAGGAGTTAGACAAATTGCACTCTCTTTAAAAGCTTCTTAAATTCTTTTAGACTTTTTTCCTTCTATGTATTATCAAAGCACCTGTTCCTTTCCCAAAACTTAGCCTCAATTTATCTCTAGATTTTATTAATTTCTCTGGAAGACAATAAGCACACAATTAAGAGTTATTGCATTGTTTCCAAATTCTCAATATCACTAAGACTTTGGGAACAAAAACCTTCAAACCATTGCACTATCACCATATCCTTTTCTAGGATTTAAAACTTAAACCTAGACGAGCACCATGGCATATTAGGTTAAGCCTCCAACAGCACTGGCATCCCATATGGAAGCCGGTTTGAGTCTTGGTTGTTCCACTTCAGATCCAATCCCCTGTTAATGGGCCTAGGAAAGCAGTGGAAGATCTTAGCATTGGACAGACCTAGCCATGCAGCCATCTGGAGAATGAACCAGTGGATGCAAGATCTTTCTGTCTCTCCTGTCTATACAAATTTGTCTTTCATATAAAAATAAATAAGCCTTTTATTATTTTTTAAAGATTTATTTTTTTTATTATTTTTTCATTGGAAAGGCGGATATACAGAGAGGAGAGACAGAGAGGAAGATCTTCCGTCCGATGATTCACTCCCCAAGTGAGCGCAACGGGCCGGTACTATGCCAATCCGAAGCCAGGAGCCTCTTCAGGGTCTCCCACGCGGGTGCAGGGTCCCAAAGCTTTGGGCCGTCCTCGACTGCTTTCCCAGGCCACAGGCAGGGAGCTGGAAGGGAAGCGGGGCTGCCGGGATTAGAACCGGCGCCCATATGGGATCCCAGGCGTGCAAGACGAGGACCTTTAACCAATTGCGCCACCGCGCCGGGCCCTAAGCCTTTTATTTTTAAAAAATTAAATCCACTTATTTACTTAAGTAGTTGTGAGTTGGCATATTTCTGATGTAATAAATTGCTGAAGAATGGTTTTTCTCTGCTTGCTTAAATGTTCTAATCCATAGATGTATTTTAAGATATGGTACACCATAGAAAATCTTTAACACTTGATGGACTGTTATGGGAACTGAAATTAACACCACGGAGCTCTTAAATGAGTAGGAAATTCCAAATGTATACAGATGCTTGCATACATTCTGTTTAAATAGATACATGTGTTTTTATATAGTTAAGGTAGTAATTTTTTAATGTGAGAGAGAGAGAGACTTCGGCTTGGATTAGGGTCTTACTGTGGAGTCCCAGTTATGAAATCCTGGTGCCATTATAGGAAACCACATGAACTGGCACATGTTCTCTGTCTCTTGCCATGTACCTGTCTGTGCCACCTAGGGAATCTTATCAACAAAGACGTCACCAGCAGAGCCTGAAACAGTGGGGACCATCTAATTTGCATTATGAACCTACCAGGATTGTGTACACATAAATAAACATTTTTTTAGCTGCATGAAATAGTTATTATAGCAATGGAAAGCTTCCCAATACATTTATTTAGAAAACCAATTGAAAGCTTTGTGGTACAAATGTACAAATGTACAAAATATCACTGAGTATTACCAACTGTGCACACATATGGAGAAATACCCCAAGTAAGGTTATAGAAGAAATACCCCATCACTCTCCTTCCCTCAAACACACACAGTCACACACTCACACACCTTGCAAACTACCTTAATATATATGCACATGTAAGTATATGATATATAAATAAATCTATTATATTTAGCATTGATTAAGCCTATGCATATATAGTGCCAATGTTGAACAATCAAATTTTCGAATTTTCAGTTTTCAGTATATATTTTGATAAATGTGTGGGAGGCTGGAATGAATGATAGTAAATTGGTATTGTGGCAGTTGGAATAAAAATTCAAGGTAAAACACATACCAAATTTAGGCCAAAAGGAAAATTTATTACTGTTATTATTATTATTAAAATAATTATTTGTAGTATTATAATGATCATTTATTATATGCTAATGGGGTAATAAGAAAAACCATTATAGTGAAAAAACAAGAAACAAAAACAAAGGCAAAAGCAAACCAAGGGGAAGATAGGAAAGGGACGGAAGAACACAGGGAAAGTATGCGCAAGGGAACTTTCTTGATCATGCTTTACTTTTAAAGTATGCCTTTTTTGGAAACACATATATTCACTTTCAAACAGAGGGGAAAGCAATACTGCCCAATTAATTGATGACAAAGGTGACCAATAGACAGGTTTGGAACCTAAATCTGGAACCTGAATCTGTACTCACTATCTATAGATTTATGCAAGAATTTAAAGAAAGATATTTTATGTCTTTCCCAAGCTGGGATTGTCTTAACACCTTTATAAGGTACCCTAGTTATAGATATGTAATAGTTGAAGAATGGAAGATTGTGAGAGTGGGAAATTCATTCCTCTATTAATACATTTGGAAAATTGTAAAAACATGATTTATTAAAATCACACTGTTTTATTAACAGTGAATTAATTCATTTGCATTTTAAAATATTACAGCTGAGTGCATTAATTATTAGGATATGACTTTTATTCCATTATATAGTTAGCTTGTTAAGGGTGATTTTTTTCTCTATATAACTTGTTATGTGCCATAATCATTTTGAATGGCAAAAGAGTGTTTTATATATACTAATAGTAATTTTATATTTTCTAACATATTGACACTTAAGTATGTTTTAAATGGCAAACATTTTTCTGTGTTTTTTTCTAAAGTCTTCAGAGATTAATTTTTGAGTTAATAGATCATACTAAATATGAATTCTAGAACTAGCTGAGAATGACAATTAAGCCATTTTTCAAAATGCTCAACAATCTATTAAAATATGATCTCATGATTTTGAAAGTGAAAGCAGAAATAGTTATTCTCTGAATTTATCCTTGTTAGCCAGCACCACTGAGACTTCACTTTTGTTGTCTGTTAGATTAAACATAAATATGTTCAGAAGAAATGCATGTGATAATAATATAGAAGTAAATAAACATATGCTTAGAAACAATGAGAAAAAAATCAAACCTTTTCTAAACAGTTTTCTCAAAGGGAGTTTTAAATAACACACTTGCCCCTAAATGAATAAAACTAGGCCACTAAAAAAAAAAAAAAAAGAAAAACTACTTTTAATTTGATGTGGGACCAGTATTCTGTCTACCATAGTTGAACATTAAAAAACAAAACAAAAAAAAAATGATTTAAGCAGACCAGATCAGTGGCTCAAGTGACTAATCCTCCACCTGCAAATGCTCGTATCCCTGAATGCACTGATTCATGTCTTGGCTACTCCAGTTCCCATTCCACCCCCAGGCTGCTCCCATCCTGCTCCCTGCTCATGTCCTGAGAAAGCAGTAAAGAATGGCCCAAAGCCTTGGGATCTTGCACCCATGTGGGGGACCTGGAGGAAGCTAATGGCTCCTGGCGGCAGGTCGGCTCATCTCCGGCCATTGGGACACTTGGGGAGTGAATAAGCAGATAGAAAAAATTCCTCTCTGTCTCTCCTTCTCTTTGTAAAATTGCCTTTCCAATAAGATTAAATAAATCTATTTAAATGTGATTTAAATAATATCCAATTATTAGTTTTGACTAACTGGTAAAAATTGGATAGTAAAGCTATTGGTAGAGGTAGGATTGAGGTTGCTGCTGCATGAACTGTATCAACCACTTTGAGGAAAAGTTGATAAATATATAAAAATTTACAATTTCAGAAATGAAATAAATGGGTAGATTTTGATGGAATAGTACTGGAATAAAGAAGAATAATATGTATAAATCAAAAAGGATAAGAAGCAATTAAAATTCTCATATTTTGTCAATAAAAATGGAAAATGATAAAGCCTGTTTGGGAAATTGGCAATTGCAAAAAAAATAAATAAATAAAATATATAATCCAGCAACAGTGCTCCTAGGTTAATTTCCAATAAAATTTAAAACCTAAACACAAGCAAAACGTGAACATCGATGCCCTTCAGTAGCATTGCCTTCAATCACCCAAATGTCTACCAATTAACAAATAGATAAAATGTAGCGTATCCATATCTGTAATTTAAAAAAAACACAGGTTCTGATATATTCCACAATACGGGTGATCTTTGAAAATATTGTTGTAATTCAATCATTAAATTACATTATGACTTCGTATATATGAAATTCTAAAATAGGCAAATCAATCAGTAGAGATACAAAATATATTAGAAGTTGAATAGGTTTCAGCTGGGTATAGGTGATAGATTGCCACTGCCTGGTAATATGAGTGGTGTGTCTTCAGAGAATAAATATGGGTATATAGTCTGTATCTCATTGAAACCATTGAGTACTTCAGTTTGACTTGCTTTATGCAATGTGTGTAAATGACAGATTAATATAGCTATCAGAATAAACCTGTTGGGGACAGTACTAACAGATTAAGTAGCCACATGCAACACTGGCATGCCACATGGGTGCCAGTTCTAGTCATGCCTGCCCCACTTGCAATCTATCTCTCTACTAATGCACGTAGGAAAGCAATGGCAGATGTCCCAAACTCATGGCCTCTGTACGCAGGTGGGAGAACTGGAAGAAGTCCGTAGGTACTGGCTCAGCCTGACTGAGCTCTGGCTGTTGTGGCCATTTGGGGAGTGAACCAACACATAGATTTCTTCCTCTCCCTATGCTTCTCCTTTACTATAATCCTGCTTTTCAAACAGATATGTCTTAAACAGTTCTGTGATCCAAAATCCAGAAAAAGCTTGGAACAGCCTAATTATACTAATTGCAGTTTGATAAGGTTCATGATTATATATCCAAATAACAACACGTAGTTTTTTTTCAAGGAAAAATAAAGAATTATATTTACTGATAAGGCAGCACACCAAAATTTACTTTAGGTCAGAAACAAAATAATAAATAGGTGAGAAGTTAAAGTCAGATAGAGCATGTGTGTGTTAATATGTTTTCTTCATTATAAAAAATCTGCTGGTACTGCTTGAATGGGAGACATGTGCCCTTTATTATCCAGATGAAAGCACATTTATTTTATTATTTGTAAAGATTTAGCAACGTTTTTCTTTAATTTCTCTTTCCCTTGTAGCATTAAAAAACCCTAAATTGAAGTGAGGTTCTTTGTTTGTTTTTAGAACTTTATCGTCAAACAGAAATTCACTTTTCTTCAAATGACTCTGTTTTCCATGAGTTTGAGGCCAGACAAGTGCGTGTTGAGCAGTAGCAACGTCAGTGACGGAAGTAAAATCCCTCAGGGTAGAGCGATATAGCAGTACACCAATGCAGTCTGCAACACAAATGATTTTACAGAAACACCCAGAAGAGGGTTAGTGGTGTGACTAAGACAGTAAGTGGCATATTCTCTTTTCCTGCTTCAACTAACTCTCTCCTAACATGATTGGAAAGCACCGTTTCATCAAGGTCTCTTTGATTTAACATAAAATGAGCATACTTAGTTAGATTAGTATTGTGAAAGGTTTGGTGAATCCTGTTTCTTGCTATAATTGTGGCTGGCTAATCATTACATAATTTTCCTTTTCTGGTATTTGCTTGAGAGCTGTAGAGAAATGATAATATACAGAGCTCCTGTTTACTGATCTGTTTCCTAAATGCCCACAAAGGCAGCCGTTAGTCTAGGAAACGGCAAAATCCAGCTCTGTCGTGTGAGTAACATGTCACTCCACATGAGTGACGTGAGCCATCATACCTGCATCTCATTGTCCATGTCATTAGAAAGCTGGAAGTAGGAGTCATAGCCTAGAATTAAACAAACGAAGCCCAATGTGGGACACGGGCATCATAAGCAGTATCCTAAACTGACCCTCAACATAATGTACTGCTGTAGAATAACTCAAGAAACAACTAGATGCTGTATGCTTCCTATTTGGACAGAGAATGAATTAAAGTCCAATATTTTTACAATACTGTTTATTAAACGTGTTTGAAAATTCCATGGTATCATTTATGTTTCACTCAAATACATTTCTAATTTCTAAAAAATAAAAAAGGATTTATAAATTTAATGTTCCTTTTTTATAGAGCTAATTACCTTACTAGGACCATCATTTAATTATGCTATATTTGTGTAAAAAATAAGTGACAACCTGACAATAACAATAGATTTTATGTTCATGGCAATTAAATACATGTTATTTATTTCCTTTGGCATAGGGGTTAAGACACCATTAACCCGTATCCCATATCAGTGCTACCTGTTGGAGTCCTGATTCCTATTCTCATCTAGGTTTTTGTAGGTGTTTCCTGGAAATCAGCAGATTATGGCTTAAGTGTAGGGTCCCTGCCGTCAATGTGAACTACCAAGATGGAGTTCTGTTTTTGTGTTTTGTTTGTTTGTTTTGTTTCACTATTATATATTTTTATCGGGAAGGAAGATATACAGAGAGAAGGAGAAAGAGGAAGAAAGATTTTTCCATCCACTAGTTCACTCCCCAAGTGGCCACAATGGCCAGAGTTGAGCCGATTTGAAGCCAGGAGCCAGGTGCATCCTCCAGATCTCCCATGCTGGTGCAGGGTCCTATAGTTCTAGGCCATCCTGTACTGCTTTCTCAGAGCACAAGCAGGGAGCTGGATGGGAAGCAGGGCAGCCAGGACAGGAATTGGGGTCCACATGGGATCCTGGCACAAGGAAAGCAATGATTTTAATTACCAAACCATTGAGCTGGGCTCCAGATGGTGTTGTGAGGGGCCATTGTGGACATTTGAAGGATGAAGTGCTAGATAGAACCTCTCTCTCTACTTCTGTACCTTTCAATGAGGTGAAAAGAAGCAAATATTTTGCAAAATATAAACAAGTAAAATAAATAGCGTGACATTACTTATGTACAAAAAGAAAATCACTAACTACAAATTATTATTCATGTCACAATAGATAAAATATAATCTTTGTAACATAAAGTGTATCTGACTTAAGTTGCCTTTGGAATTTGGTTTTTGATCCCAATGTTTTAATTGACGGACCAGTTAATAGCAATTATCTTTGCGTAATCAGTTAACAACCGAACTGTGTAACGTGATGCTCTCAGGTGAGAATTAGGCTCCCTGAACAGATACAGCAAAAAGAAAAAATAGTGACAGTTAATACTAATTTATTCCTTAGAAAGTGGCGATTGACTGCAGGACATGAAGTCCATGGCAAGTGTTAAATGAATTTGTGAAACCATTAAGAATTTGTGAAACCATTGCAATATGGAATAAAGTATAATAAATCTCGTGTAATTCAGGTCAGCATTACCATTTGACTTGAGGAAAGCTACTTTAACAGATTAAACTTAAATTGTGAATACAAATGTAAGAAGTATATTAATGTAATAAAACAAAAAAAAGAAGAGGTTGCATTATAGAATGGCATCAAAATTATATTATAAAGCAATCATGAAATTATCTATGACATTATTTCTCATTTGTTATTTTCCTTTTTTTCATCAAGAAATGCATTGAGTATTTGCAGAAATGATCCAAAATCACAGACAAAAAATTTATTGGAGGATCTTCTAGAGGTCAAGTATTGTTTTGAGGAATAAGATGAAGACTAGGGCACAGGATATTTTCTGTCCTCCATAAAGGTTGCAATCTAGAAAAAAAAAAATAGGGTCAGGTCCAGCCATAAAAATAAATAAATTGTTACAACCTGAGGTGAATGCCATAAAGAATTTCAGGTTGTAAAAGGATTGTAAAACAAAAGAACTGACCTGCACAGTAACATGAATAAAACGGTTTCATAATTTGCTTTTTATTTCATCTTCTTCAGGTTTTTTTTTATTTTGTTAAGGTGACAATAGCTGTTTCAAGTTTTAATGTTATTTAGAAGAAATTTTTGAAATGACTTATGTTTCTGAAGTTTCATCATTATAATACCATATTAAATAAAATGCACTTTAATTATTGATTATTTTGCTACAGTAAAAAAATGTTATGTGGAAAGATATCTCTTGGGAAAATATTGAGTGAAAATACCAAAAACCCTGCTTCACAAATATACAGAGTACTCATGAGTGCACTTAAGACATTAATTTAACAAATATTTAGAAGTTTTTTATTGTCATGAATAAGAATATCTGCAAAAATGAAAAACCTGTGAGTGGAGGGAGGGCAGACAGTGACCACAGCTTAATAACAAAGTCTGCAAATAAAGGAAGTATGTTACACACACATGTTGGACAGTCTAGTAATGGGACAGCGGGAATCTAAAGATTTTCCTAGCAATGAGGAAAACATTGCTTATATCTTGGTGAACCAGTGGCAACCAGGAAGGCTATGTGGAGGAAATAATCCAGGTGTGCAACTGGAACTATATGTGAAATTAAGAGAGAGAAAGGAGTTGGGACTAACTACCCACGTTCAGTCAGTTCCAGGCCTTTAAAGAATAGTAATTTTATTTGGATTGAGTTAATTTAAGGTACTTACAAGGAATCTCATAATAAAATAGACTAAGAGAAAAATAAAATTAGATTGTTAAGAGGTTATAAATGAGAAAATAACTTCAGTGTATTTCAGAGGGAATTTGTTGTTCATTATTCATCAGCAAACATAACTGGCAGTAAAATGAGTAAAACAAATTCTATTATTTGGGGTTAGCATAATGCCTTTGCACACTAACCCTCTGCCAGCAGTGCTGGCATCTCATATGAGTGCTGGTGTGATTCCTGGCTACTCCACTTCTGATCCAGCTCCCTGTTTATGATCTGGGAAAGCAGCAGAGGATGGTTCAAGATTGTGGGCACCTGCACCTAGGTGGGAGACTGGGAAAAAGACTCCTAGCTTACAAGTTGCTCAGCTCCAATCATTGCAGCCTTTGTGGAGAGAACCAGTGGATGAAAGACCTGACTCTCCCTCTCTCTCTCATATATATATATGAAAATGTGAAGAAATGGGCAAAGGAAATGAACACACATTTTTCAAAAGAACAAATTCAAATGGCTAATAGACATATGAAAAAATCCTCAGGCTCCCTAGCTGTCAGAAACATACAAATAAAAACCACATTGAAGCTCCACCTATATCCAGTGACAGTGGCCTGCATTCACAACTCTACTGACAACACCTACTGGCGTGGATGTGGAGAGAACAATACCCTCCTTCACTGTTGCAGGGAGTGTAGGCTAGTACAACCACTTGGGAAGTCAATGTGAAGAGTTCTAAAAGAACTGAAAATTGAGCTGCCTTATGATCCAGCTATCCAACTATCCAACTGCTGGGAATATATCAGAAAGAAATGAAATCTGCGCATGAGAAAGGGATTTTTTTAATATTTATTTGTATTATTTTTTTATTGGAAAGGCGGATATACAGAGAGGAGAGACAGAGAGGAAGATCTTCCGTCCAATGATTCACTCCCCAAGTGAGCTCAACGGCCGATGCTATGCCGATCCGATCCGAAGCCAGGAGCCTCTTTGGAGTGTCCTACGCGGGTGCAGGGTCCCAAAGCTTTGGGCTGTCCTCTGCTGCTTTCCCGGGCCACAGGCAGGGAGCTGGAAGGGAAGCGGGGCTGCCGGGCTAGAACCGGCGCCCATATAGGATCCCGGGTGTGCAAGGCGAGGACCTTAACCACTTGCGCCACCACGCCGGGCCCGAGAAAGGGATTTTTGATCCTTCTTTTACAACAGCACAATATACAGTAGCAAAGACACAAAAACAACCCAGATGCCCGTCCAAAGTGGAGTGGGTAAAGAAATAGTGGTACATCAGCCATTTGAAAGAATGAAATTCTACCATTTGCAACCAAATGGTTTCATCTAGAGACTATTATGCTCCATGGAATAAATACATTACAAAAGGACAAATATATTGGCTCTGATATGAAATAACATCCATGCATAATAAAAGATCAGTAGTCTTTTCAATACTCTTTTTGGTACATCACAGGGGGGATTGATGCTTTTGTTTTTATTTTCATGTATTCAAAAATGTTTTTGTTCTCCTTATTAATCTCCTTATAGACTCATAGGTCACAGAGTAGCATCATTTGCTTCAAGAACGTCTTTGATTATTTTTTGCATTTCTTCATCAATACATTGGTCATTTAGTAACGTTATTTAACTTCATGTTGTTGTAAATTTTCTATTCTCTCAGTTGTTGATTTTGTTTTATGGCTTTTCATTGAAAGGGATGTATAGTAACTGTGCACTAGAGACTCTCATATCCAAATGCAATGCAGTGTGCGTCTCCACTTAGAAATCAAAGATGGACTCCCCATGAAACTGTTGAGTGTATCTTTGACAATAGGATGCTGTACTTCCTGCCATTGTGCAAGCCTACAATGTCAGGATACACTTAAGTAGCAGAATGATGGACTTATGACTGATTCTGAAAGACTATACTATTGTAATGACAGGGGGGATGTCAGTGTGGGCGATGGAGATTTATTAATTTAAAAATCTGCCTTTTAAATGAAACAAATAAGTAATAAATATTTTATTATTTCTAAGGTAGTACTTGGATAATTCCTTAAATTGAATGCAAAATTGAAGAAAGCATACCTCACAGTCAAGCTAGAAATAATTCAGGTTGAAAAAAATAAGCAACAAAATGCAACATGAATTGATTCGCTTTCTTGATTTAAGGCTCATTAAAATTTGGAATAATAAATAGAAGACTATGTTAGGTCAAAATTCTAATTCTTCAAATCAACTGTGAAATCAAATTACTCCACTTTCCTGTTGTAGGTATCAAGGATTAGTGATAATTCCATTATTTGCCCAGATTCCTATTATGTGGCTCAGAATTTTCATTACTGACAAAACCCACAATTGTGAAGCAAATTTAGCAATGATATTTTTTCTTAATTCAACCTTGGATCATCGGTTTTTCATTGTTATGATTATTATTACTACTTCCTCCTATTTTAAACCAATTTATCTATTGTTCTTACTGCTTTCAATATCTTTTGGCCTATTTTTAAATTACAGGTCCCAGGATTCTGTCCTGTCTCCAGCCGCCTCCTTCACTGTACCTTCTGGTGTAACACAGGGGAATGACTCTGAGTGGACTTCTTTAGGCCCCTCTGCTGCAGTGACATCTGTCTGCCAAGAGGAAACATGCCACAATGGAGGCACTTGCAGGCCCATCCCACTCTCCAGTGGCAGCCCTTCGTTCCAGTGTGACTGTCCACTACGTTTCACAGGCGACTTCTGTGAAAAAGGTAATCAATCTTCATTATCCTCTTTATTTTGTTTTATAACTTCTCCAGAGAGTAGAAGAGATTTGAAACATATTGTGCACATACTGATGAATAATAGCATAAACAAGAAACATCTGTACAATTTCATTTTAAAATGAAGTCAGAACCCTTTAAGTTCACTACTATAGAAACAAACCTAATATTTTGCTTTTGACATTAGGAATGCTATTCACTATAAGTTTCCAAGCACCACATAAAATGGGAGTTGAAATCCAAATGTAGTGTTATCAGAATAGTTCTAAGTAATGAGGAATCCTCAGTGGTTTCTATAATTAAGGTCTAGAGCTACTTAGGGGTATTGATTCACAATGAAATTGCTACATTTTTTATATATTCCCATATTTCAGCTATTTTATAAATGATATAATTCTCTCTTTCTCTTTCTTTTTAAGCAAATGAAACTAAATAGATAGGCCAAAAAAAAAAAAAAACCAAAATGGTGATGTTGCAGGGTTAAGTTTCCATGTGGGATTCCTAAAAGCCATTTCAAAATGTCTGGTTGCAGTTCCAGGCACCCTGCTTTTGATTTTGCTTCGTAGTAATCTGATCCTGGGAAGCATCAGCTGATAACTCTAGAGTTTGTGTCTCAAGTATCCACTTCAGAATTTGGATGAAGTTCAAGGCTCCTGGCTTCATCCTGACATTGAGTTAGTGAACCAACAAATGAAAGGCAATAATTTCTCCTCCTTTTCTCTCCCTTCTATCTCCCTTCTCTCTCTTTCTCCTTCTTGCTCCTCCCTTCTCTCTTTCTCTTCCTATCATTTTCTGCATGTATGTGTATCTTGTTACTCTGCCTTTCAAACAAAGAAGAAAAGAAAATCAGGGACAATGGTTGGTACAGAGAGCAGAAAAGTGAGCACCAGCAACCTACCCACTCAGGATGAAGTGGAGGCTTGCTCAATAAAAAGTTGTACTCAGCAAGTATAGGGAGTGATGCATAAGATGGGGCTTAATTGGATAGTCAAGGCAGAAGTGTATTTACACATATATTTAAGCTCTGCCTATCCTTGCTGTTTTTGGAAAATCTCTGAAGCATTATGGCTGAAAATGGTGAAAAGGGGGGAGTGTTGGCCATGGCAATTTCATCCAAAAAACCATATGGTTAACTAAAAAGTCCATTGCAGACACAGCTATATTTGTGTGTGTGTGTGTGTGTGTGTGTGTGTGTGTGTGTGTGTGTGTGTGTGTGTGTGTGTGTGATATTGGATATTTTTAGACAGTGCCTATTCTAAGTTGCTGATTTCCACTGCCTAGAAAGATGTTGTGATTTGGGTGATGTAAAAATGAGGGAATGGGAGGGTTGGAGTTGGACTAGTGCAGGCAGGATCTGTAGATGAAGCTATAGAAAGCTATTGAGAACCTCATAGCCCCATTGTTAGCTACCTTCCTGTCTACATCGTTAGTAGTGTTTTTACACTCTAGGTTGTTCAGTATTATCTGATTTTTTTCCTTGTTTATGTTTAAATTTTTCAGAATCATGTATCTCTAGAGCATAGTTTGATATGCATCATTACAGTAAGAAATACCATTCCTACATGTCAAAATGACATTTTTAGCCATTGTTAAGCCTCTTTAATTTGAAGAAATTACCTTTATTTTTATTTGTTCAGTTTTAAAGAAAGCCAAGAGTAAGTTTGTATATTTAACTCAATGACCAAATTTAATTTTTATTGGTATGTAGCTTAAAGTACAGACTGATAGATGTTGACTGTTGTATGAATTCCTTGATTCCATAATCTGCTACCATGATGTAATGCTTTATGGCATGATTCAGGCGAGCCAGGTGCTACAACTTTTCAGATTTGCTTTAAAATGTATCATTTATTTGTTTGGAAGACAAAAAGACAGACACTTTTATTAACTATAGTGTTGCTACTGTTCTGCATTTAAGTTATTGTTTTACTTTTATTGTACATAATTTACAAATTAAACTTTACTATTCAGGTTTACATATAAGAAAAAAACTCTAGTTTTTTTGGAAGATTGGATTCATTTGCGCTTTTATGCATATAATGATGGTCTTGGAAGCAGTCTCTGTGGATCAGGGGTATGGGAGAACTACTGTCTGTGAGCCTCTCCTTCAAGAAGGATATTTGCTTAATATCTCAGTGGGAGTTCTGATTGACCATACACTGTACTGTATGCCTTATGCCTCTTATTGAAGCTTAACCCTCAGAATAACCTAGCTGAGGTAGGCTGTCTAAATTACTACCATTTACAAATGAGCGATCTAAGGCTGAGAATTGTTAAATTACTCACTCAAGGTCACACAGCTCGTACATAGTAGAAATGAGATTAGAGTAATCTTGGCTGACTCCAGACTTCACATTTAACCATCATGTTATATTGCTACACTAGCTAGAAAATCAAATTTAATGTGATGGCATGACTTTCAATTCTGAAATTGTCTTACTTTTTTCATTGATTTATAAAAAGCATCTTATTTCAGAGAGAAAAGAAAGTTTTCCTGAAAAGTAAAGTTTCAAAAGTTATGAAACCAAAGAAAATGTTGACCTGTTAAAATTTTAATGAAGAATATATTACAATGATACATCTAAATTTAAGGTAAAAAAAAAACACACAGGAATCAAAATTATATCTGAGTGATATCATCTTTCTGTATTAGTTCAGTTAAACCAAAATTTAAGAGGTAGGTTTAAGAATATTTGGGTTTCACAAAAGTCTAGACATAACTGATGAAAGAACATGACCTTCTGAAATATATATAACTGCCTAGACATCTAGATGTAAAGATAGGTTGGAAATTGATTTTCCTTCACAACTCTTGCTCCTTTTTACTTCAAGTTAATATTCTGAACCTGTGAAATAATGCAAAAGTATTTTATTTTAGCAGCGTTGGTGTTTCACAGAAAAATGGAGGTGTAAATTAAAGTACAGACAGGCCTAAAATTGCACTAAATTTAGGAACACAGAGAAAGTAGTTTAAGGATTATAGACCTCCGTCATGGATCATCCATACACATGTGTCCCATCTCTCCTGGGCATTACATCATATGCTCTGCTTTATCAAATCATCTATATCCAATCGCCTGCTAGCATTGATTATAGAATTAGTTTGATTTAATATGTTCCTTTTTTCTCAACACATGTTATCTTAATTCATATTAGCTAAACCTCATTGTCTACTTTATTATAATGATTCTGTGTCTCACCAGAGGCAACATAAGAGCATACATTCCTGCGTTGTTTTATATGGCCATATGCAAACAGATGGCTGTCTGCTACTGTAAAGTTCAGAGTGACAGATTTAGAATATCAGTGCCTTGTGCTGGGGAAAAGCATTCGCCTCTGACTATTAATTATGGGATTAACATTTTTAAAGAGCTCCATACTTTTTAGTGTTCTATAAAACAGTTTTATAAATAGTGCAATAAGGGAGCATTTAAATGCCATACATTAAACACAAGAAATCATTCATTTTACTGGATATCCTGCATATGTATATTCCATACATGCTTAAAGGTTAACTGCACTAAGTAAATTGCAAGCCTGGAATAAAAATAATAGGTTTTACTAGATGTTTGGTCTTGTTAAATAAAAAGCCCGCCTTTATGTCTTTGTTTTTATCCTAACTAGAATATACTTAAAAGGGATATGAGAGTAGTAAGAATTAATTTATGAACTTTAAATCAGATAGATAAGTGTCAGCCTTTTTAGAGCCCAGAAGGCAGAGAGAAACACTAGTAAGATTCTAATAACAGTGACTTATCTCCTCTCCATAGAACTGATGGTCTGCATCATCGTAAAAGGATGAAGCAGTGTGTGTCTGCCATTTCAAACATAATACCCCAGCCTGAAAAATCTGTCTTTGAAATCACAGAGAAGAGTTGCTTAATAAATGACAACTACTGAAATATTAAGAGGTTCAGCTAAAAATGAATGGGGTTGGAACTCAGGGAGATAGACTGAAGGGAGATAAAATACCTATTACCAGAGACAGAATATTTCATCTTTGAGGGCAGAAGTAGAATGGAGATCTTGAACCCTGTGTTGCTAATCTCCACCAGCAGCTACTGCAGTCCACAGCATGCTACACCATACTCAGTTGTTAAAAAAATTTGAGGACTTACACCATCTTGTGCTTATTACTATGACCCACAAAAGTTTAGGTGGGTTAAACATCAAGATTTTGGCAGTTGAGTCCTTGTCTTGAAGGTATAAGTCACAATGCACTTCCTTGAGTTTTTCCAGCCCTAGGATAAGTCTGCATTCCTTGGTTCTTGATTTCTTCCCTGTCTTCTCAGCAAACAATGACAGGTCTGGCATTTCTCAAATTCTGTCACTCAGACTTACCTTTTTACCTCTGTTTCCTATGCACTGCGGCTCTAGAGGCTTTACAAAATCCACTGAGATAATCCAGGATAAACTCTATCTCAAGTCAGCAGATTATCACTTTTGTATTATTATATACAACCTCAGTTTTCCTTTCCCATGCAAGAGGAGATATGCACAGATTACATGCATTAACTTTTGTACATCCTGGGGTAGGATGACACTATTCTCTCTACAAAGCGACTCTATTACCTGTCAAGTGACTTACATGATCACACAGAAAAACCCATGGAAGAAGTGAATTGAATATCTGGTACTCACGGAATCAAGGCAAATAATTGTACTATCTTGAAAGTACATTGAAAGACTTTCTGAAACATCAGGCTTGCCCAAGAATATGCTGGTCTGTGCACCATTACCACTGGACATGACCAGTGGCTCAATCTATTACCATGGTCTGAGCCACTTGTATAAGGTTCTGTCTCAAGAAACATTCTGAAACTGTCTCACGTGAGCACCACCATGGGCTAACTCACACCAGGGCTGGGGAAGCTACAGAGGCACAGGAAGGGCATCTTTCCTTATGCTTCTGAAATATCTGGTAGTCCATGCAGTCCAACAGACTCTTACACAGTAGGCCTCTATGCTTGCACAAAAAATGTGATCACTCGTGAAAGGCATCCACAATACATATGCACACACCAGCCAATATACATTCCTTACAAATGAATGTCAGTCCTGCCTACTCTTCAAACATTTACTTTGTTTTCTGTCATCACTCCCACTCTTTCTGTTTTATCATTGGATCTGTCTTTTTAGTTATTGATATTGCAAAACAGCTTAGTGAATATTTCTATTGTTTTTTCTTGCATAGACATCATCAAAGTGTTTTCATATACAAAGGATTTTCACTTTCTCACAACTAGTTTCGAACATCAGCAAAATTATTTCATGGATGAAGTGGAACCTAAAATGAGATTTGAAGAATAAAGATGACCTGGAAGAGTTAGAATAAATGTACACATGAAGGAAAAGAAAATTGTGTAAGAAGCAAGGACATGCAGGATAAGCTGAAAAATATAGCTAGACATTCCAGTAGGATTCATCCTGGAAAGAAACTTCGTTTTGTTGTTGTTTTTGCTTGCCTGCTTTTGTTTCTTTTTAAACATTATTTTTACTATTTTGCATGATACTTTTTTATGAGCATAGGTATTCCTCCCTTTTCTTCCTTCCCATTTTCCCCACCCACATTTTTTTCTTGTGTTCTTAGAGCAGTCTGTTCCTTTAGTGACATTTACAAATTTAACATCCTGCTGTTTAAGTGCATCATGGAATTACAGATATAGACAACTAGTGAAAATACAGTATCATGTTGTCGAGGTACATTTCACTATTTCATGGGGTGTCCTCTCTTTATTCTGGATTAGAGATGCCTACTGCAACATATCTTCACTCCCCATTATGCTAATCTCCATTATGCAATTCATCTGTGAGAATATATGTATATATACATACATATGTGTATTTGTGTGTGTATATATATATATACATATGTGAGAATATATGTGTATGTGTGTGTATTCTCCACTGTTGATGGGAGTGTAAATTAGTGCAGCCACTATGGAAGTCAATATGAAGTGTGCTGAGCAAACTGGAAATCAATCTACGTTAAGACCCAGCTATCCCTCTCCTGGGAATATACCCAAATGAAGTGAAATCCGCAAATGACAAAGTGACATGCAACCCTATATTTATAGCAGTACAATCCATCATAGTGAAGACATGGAAACAACCCAGAGGCACATCAAAAGAGGAATAGATAAAGAAACTGCGATACATCTACTCCATGGAATAATAGACTGTGACATTCTACCATTTGCAACAAAAATTGGCCCAACGGGAAACCATTATGCTGAGTGAGATAAGCCAATCTCAAAAAGACAAACACTAAGTGTTCTCTGTAACATGAGGGAAACTCCATGCAAAATAAATTGATATATAGGTTTAGAGTATCTGCATATAGATGGATAGAACCTTTGTAAAATACCAAGGATATATAGTTACTAGCAATAGTTTTCAGTAACACAAAAGAAAATGTCCAGAGTTGTGCTTCAGAAAGATACATTTATGAGTAGTGTGCAGAAAGAAATTTAATGGGGGAAAATGAGATGGACATGGAAATTACAAGGTAACTACTAGCTATAAAATTGTTCAAAATTCTTTTTATCCTGATTTATGCTAATAATTTAGAAATGCAACAAAGAGATGTGTTCTCTGTGAAAAAAGAGTGAAATAGAAATTTTAAATAAAAAATTAGCATCATGGATCATGCTAGTATTCATACAGAGAGGCAGAGAGAAAGGAAAAGAAAAAGGGGAAGATGAGGAGTCCATCCACTTGATCACTTCCCAGATGCCTGCAACAGTTAGGGCTGTAGCCGTCGGAAAATGGGAGCCTGTAACTCAGTCTGGGTCTCCAGCATGAATGGTCAGAGCAATCACTTGTTACTTCCCATGGTACACAATCTCAAGAAGGATGACAGTAGAATTAGAACTCAACCTGGGCACTCTGATAAGTCATTCCAAGCAGAGTATTAACCATTGTGCAAAATAACCACAGTGAGTTTTCTGTAATGTATTTGTGTGTGTCTGAATGAGTGTGAAGTAATATGTAACTACAAAAGACAAGTTATTCTAGAGATTTCTTTGTTCTTGCTTGTATGTCTTCTGTCCATCTATCCAGAAAAGACCTGAGTCATATGCAGTAACACTGCACTATGACACAATGGTGTTAAAAACAAAACAATGTGGACCTATTCTACAAAAGGTTGTAATCAAAACAAGAGTGATCGTGTTAACATTTATAAGAACACACACACACTTACACACTAGAGAGCATGATTTATCTTCTATTTCAGTACTAAAATTGTCAGAAATACAAATTCATTGTGCACATTGCATATTTGGTTTTCGCATATTCATCATGCACATCAGATGTACACAAAGAAAATGTAAAATAGATATTATTTAAATATTTGTGTTGCACTATTAAGGAACTTTATTATTGGGAAAATCTAAACTTGATTTATTCAAAACTCATTTCACAGACTCAGAGACAATTTCTAAAAGAAGTATGATAACTCAAGTTAGCTACTTGTTAAGGGAAAGCCTAGAACTAAAACGCAATATCCATAATGCAATTCCAAGATTATCTTCCAGAACAAGTATCTTCTAAATTTCTTCAGTGGTAGATATTAACAAAACAAAAGCAAAAAATGTAATATGTTTGCCTATTACTTTAAAAAAGCACTTGTGTAAGCTTACACAAATTGATAATAATGAATTATACCAAATTACTGATAGATTAACAAAATTCATGAATAAATATTTTACTATAAACATGTGAATATGACACTTAGTGAATATACTTTTTAATTCACAGGTGTTTAAAGCACTGTTCTAAAATATATTTGCTTATAAAATCCAAAGAAAGATTAATTAGAAATTATTTTAAGGTGATAATGTTTAGGAAGAAGTAATTGGAAAAAAGTTGAATACTGTTGTGCTGCAATACTTAATTGTTGAAAGTTTATAGGAGCACTTTCCAATGAAAAGCAGAGACACAACTTTTAAGTTCTCTTGTTGCTGCTCCAGAAAACTGGAAAGAACATAGTGAAAATTCATCTTTTATTTATATATGAAAATATTATCTTTTCCACAATATAAATATTAATATAGATTTTTATGCCAATTTTTGGAAATATGGTTATTACACTGACAGCATATCTTAAGTCAAACCAGCTATAATTCAAGAGCATAATAGTTACATGTATTTTTGTCTTAGTCCATTTTGTTCACTGTTAAATAATTGCTACAGACCTGGTGATTAATAATGAGCACAAATATTTGGCCCATAGTTTTTCAGAATACCAATCTTAACATGTTGGCATCTGGCAGTGATCTTATTGCTGCATCAGAATATGGTGGAAAGTCACAGAATAAGTGGAGTGACCTAGATCGCCTTTTATAACAGTACCAATCGTAGTCCTATGACCTAATTACCTCATAAAACTTCCTCCAGTTAATACTGCTAAAATGGTAATAAAATATCAATGTAAATTTAAGCAGAGGCAACTATTAATACTATTGTACTAGTAGAAACTATAGCATATTATAAAAGGACCAAGGTGTTGCTTGCACATAAGTATTGGAGTGGGAAGAAGATGAACAAATTCTTCTGCTTGAAAGAAGAATTGAAAGAGTAGAGCAGAAGGCAAGGAGATAGATGTAGCTTAAGGTATGAAAGTGTCAAAACACTGAATTGTGTTTTTTATAAATAACAAGCTATTGAAAACTCATTTGACAAACTCCAAAATACTCATTTTGATCTCTCCTCTCTTTATTATCTCTGTTTATATTATCTGACTTCTACAGATGAGATGTCCCCAACTAATCCAACAGTCTCAAATGTTATGTGCTAATATATACAACGTGTGTATTTTATATACATACACACATATAAAGGTATGTGTGTGTGTTATGTGTGTGTGTATGTATATGCAGTCCTGGTCAGACATACAGTGACACCTCGTACACAGAGAAGGGCTATAATATGAATTGGCTTCTGAAATTCTTTCACTCTTACAGTGTTTTGTTTATTTATAATTTACAAAGTGGACTCTTTCATCCATCTTTACCAAGATCTCATGGAGTGCTTCCTCTGTCCTAAGTGTGGCCTATAAGACTAATTGTAACTCAAATCATGTGAACATGCTCTCGTCCCTTTGTTCATTACAAGAAGCATAAGCTAATAAAGTTTATATTCATACATAGAACCCAAAGTTCTGTGCGAATTCTGGAACAGAGTGCTATAAAAGAAGAAGAGCAGTGATAATTCAAAGAAGTTCAGAAACATCTGCATACAAGTATTCCTTCTAACAAAACACTTAAGGCACAAGTGATAAAAGATTTCCAATATATTCTCATAGATACATTGTATAATGAAAATTAGAATGCCAGAGTGAAGATAAATTGCAATAGGCATTTCTAATCCAGAATAAAAGGAGGACTACAGTGAAATAGTTAAACATACTTTGACATATGATACTTTGTCTGTACTTACAGTTCCATGATGCACTCAAACAGCAGGATGTGCAACTTGTGAATGTTACTAAAATATACTACTCTAACAACATCGGGGAAATGTGGAAGGGAGATTTGGAGAGGGAAAAGGGAAGGGAAGGAGAGGATTATCTATACCTATAAAAATGTATCATGGAAAATAATAAAAATAATTGTAAAAAGATGAAAATAGGAAATGTTTCAAACAGAACAATATGCTGTCATGAACATGAATATGCCAGAAAAAAAATGTTCATGAGTTCCTTTTGAAGAGAAACTAAACAAATCTTTTTTGTTTCATTCATGTGTTTATTTCAAATTTGAAATGAATACCATGTTGCTCATGCATAGAAACTTATAGTAAAGCTAAGTGGCCAAATTACTGCATGTAGTAGGCATTCTTATTAACTGCAGTCCATATTTTTTCAAAAAAAGCATACACTTAACTTTATCCATATGATAGCATCCTATCTGATAATTAGATTAATGGGTTTTTAAATATTATTTGCCAGTTTAACATTTTAAATAATTACAGAAGAACTGCAGAAAATACTGTTTTCCAGTTAGCTAAAATAAACTATTATAAAAAACTGAGGAATTTATATTTAAGTAATTTGAAAGCAAATCAATAATAAAACAAAAGTTAATGTAAACCTGCCCTGAGAGGTTACTACACCATGGCAAAATGAAAGATGTAATGACTAGAACTAATTAGGAAAACATGTATCCCCTGAGAAATTCATTTTCAGAAAGTATTTTTGATAGTGTGTGATGTGCCTTTGGCAGGAAAAATTAAAAGAATTTATCTTGTAAATACAAAACAACATCACTTCCATACTCATAAATACGATTTTAATGAGATTGAAAACCATCTGAGCAGAAGAATTTATTCTTTAAACTGTCCTTGAAAGATTAAATTGATTTCAATTTCTTTGATGTATTTAGGTAAGGTCTTTCTGTGGATATCCCTTTCTTCTGAGTCCTAGGATCATAGATGCTGATGTGCATATATGTGAATAGCCTATGCAGGGATTAGAAACAAAAGATCATCCTTTCATACAAATGTCACTCTTGCTTGCAGTTCCTTTGACTGCCTATGGATTAAAGTAGACAATGGATATTTTGTATTAGTTCAGTATTGAGTGCTAATATCAGATAGTAATATTTGATTTTGTGTTATGACAGATTATCAGAGAAATTTATTGAATCACAGTCTGGAGGCTGTACAGTTTAAGACCAAGGGGCCACATACCCTGAGGTGTTTGTTGCTTTGTCATTCCCAAAGTGGAAGGGCAATGAGAATATGGAACCATCAAGTTCCTCCTTTTATCAAGCTGTTCTTCAATGAGCATATCAGTGCACATACTCTGTCTTGTAGCCATGTGACATCTCATTATGCCCTGCCTCCAGCATTTTTGCATTAATTTCCTAACACACAGTCTTGGGGAGATGTTTTCAATTCATACACAGATACAGTAACTAAGAAATAAGGAAGTAGCAGATAATAACAGCTAATATTTATCACTTCACACTTGGTACACAGCATGCTAAACTCTTTTCATGCGTTTTGTCTTTCAATGCATATGTTAAACCTGTAAGTCAAGTAATACATTGCTAGCCAATTTTCTTCAGTCTCCAGTTTACCGAAACCAGTTCAGCAAAATATAGTAGCTAACCTTTATTCAGTGTTTGAAATGTGTTAGGCATTTTTCATAATCTTAACCTATAGTTAATAAATCCTCACGAATGAGTTTTGACATGAGCATTGTCTATCGCTGTAATTCAGGACAAAAAAATGGAGACTAAGAATTAAGTAATTTGTCTGTGATTACTCAACCAGTAAATTCTAGGTTTAGGGTTTGAAGCTAAGTTCACTGAAGTAGTCTATCTTGTCTAATTTGATATAAGGAATATAGAAAAAATTAATATGAAAATATAAAGGCAGTATCTCATTATACCCCAGGATAGGATTGCAAAAGTGTTGTCAGATGAGAACAGGAGTTGGGAACAAGTCAGTCTAGATACTTTGTCAGTTAGAGTCACATCTTTCTTCCTGACACAGTTTTTGAACCAGAGCCATGGAATCCTCCTCACAGGCCAGAACTGAACAATTCTTCAATTGAGTGGGGGGCAGAGACATTGAAGAAGGAACCACACCACATCCAGTCCCCTTGCCAAAAGTATAACTTGCCAGCCTCTCTGCCAAGACCAGCTCAGAGAGATGCCCTGATGACAGAAAATAGCTGCTCAGCAAGGAAGAACCATGGCTGACTAGCATATATTATAGATGTGGAAAATATAACTATTCTGTTACACTGACAGGGAAACGGAACAAAGAGAAAATAAATTCCAGGAACCTTGCAGTGACTTTCAAAGTCATAATGTGAAAAAAGGTATGTGTAGTGCCAATAATTGCAATTTTGATTATTGTATATTTCAATGTAAAATACTCCCTTTTTAAAATGGGCATGGACATCAAAACAATGCTGTTTACATTGACATGGTACTATAGCTGTCACAAAATGATCTAATTTGGTAGGCTGCACTCAAGACTAATTTAATTTGTTCTAACACTAACTTGAGATTTTGTATTTCTATCAGATTTGTCTCCCTCCGACTTTTTTTTTTTTAACATCAATAAACGTTTCCTATGATTGAGCTGGGTCATTTGGAAGTATTAAAAAGTCAGGCAAGTTCAAACTTAACTCACAAATCCAATTTGAAAATATCATTCTTTTGTCCCTCTCATTGATGTACTTACTGCCTAAAACCAAGGTATGTAGAGTCAGATCAGGATACAAAGAAACAGAAAAAGCACAAGAAGTCATACTCTTTAGCAGGTGCTCATTGTCATTCAGCTTGGGCATCAAACCCAATCTGTTATTGCAAGTGTGTCAGTAGCTTGTTAGTGATTTGCTGTATTACCTTTCCTTGAGTTAGGTCATGCACCCTTGGCAAATATTCTACAAATTTTCTTTTATGAGTGTCAGGAAAATAAATTTCTCTCCTTTTTCGCTAGTTGACCTGATAAAGTAGACACACTACTGAACAAGATTATCTCTAAACGACTTGAGCACAGCTGCTTTCCTTGTCCTCAATTGTATCTCAGAAAACCTCAAGCCTCACTCTCCTACTACCTAAAGATGCAGCTGAATATATGAATTTATACTCTTTTTGCTCACTAATACTGCAGGATACTGAAGCTCTCTGCCTACCTTCACATTTCCCGCTGGAAAAGGCAGGCCATATTTTCTATTCCTGCCGCCCAAAACAAGGATGTCAAACAAAACCACAGTGAGACATGAGTTAAAATAGTGAAAACACGTTTTGTCCAATGACTGCTGACAGTAGCACAAAGAGTTGCACTTTATCCCAATTTGAGCAGATGTCAGTTGGCATTTTCAAGAGAAGATGAGTGAGAGGACCATACATCAACTCAAGTTGAATCACAGGCAAAAGAAATTATAAAGGATAGGTCAGTTTCAGTGTGAACAGAGAGTCTGTCTGGAGCTTTCCGTTACAGGAAGTCCTCCCATGTGACCGGGATATAGAAGCTCTCTCCTTGATAATTACAATTTCAAAGAATGGGTCTCCCGTTCCTGAGAAAGACATTTCTAGACTAACACCTCAAAGGAGAAAAACAAAATAACAGAAGTGAAAAAACAAACCAAACAAAAAACAAAGAATCAATTCATGATTGTAAGCCGTTTTTAGTAAAAGCTATAAAATTAGAAGGTCATGTGCCTGTCTACAGGCATTGGTTGAAATGATTTCCCTACAGCTTTAACCTTTCCCAGGCAGGCATAGAATCGGGGAGTAGAGGTTGTCTCATGGACGTACTTATGCTACCAAGAGACTAAGAGCCGTACCATGGCTTAGTCTTCCCGAGAAGAGGTAAGGACAGAGTCATTCTCTGGCCAGAGTTCTGTAGTTTGGTACACATACCAAAAGTTCCTAAGAACCCTTCTCTTTGTGTAGACAGCAGTAGAGAATGTCCTATGAATGACTTTAACTCTGCCAGCCACATCTTTTGTGGCTGTTTCTGTGCAGTACATCTGACATATCTTGGCATAAAATGCAAAACAACCACTTAAGATTAGCTCCCTTAGTAAAAAGGCATTTTCAGTGCCAAAACTACATTCTGGAAAGAAGCAGTTTACATTTTGGGAAATGCATAAAATTAAAGCAAGAGGAAAAAGAAGGCAAAGAGCCAAGGTGAGTTTTGTTTCTTGCACCATTGAATTTATATTGTACTTCAGTCCCCGTTCTAGGTTGAAATTGAGAACAGTACACATTTCAATGTTAATTTGATTTATAACTCATTTTTGTAGAGGTGATAAAAAAGCATTATGTATGAATATCCACAAGGATCATTGTGTAATCATTTGAAAATAGCCAACATTACAGTTTGCTAAAAATGATGAATATGGGGCTGTGGACACAATTATAGTTTGTGAAGTCAGCCATGCAGTAGTTCAGTATTTGAACATATGTTTCAAAGCCCAAAGCATACCCGTATAGAATTGTTCTGTACTGAAAACCAATGTTTTCTTCATTTTAAACTCATTTGTGTTTATTAAAAACATGTAACAGAGATAGCAAATTAATTTACATGTGTATAATTTGAAATACTGAATTTTAAAATGCCCTCAGATATGTCACTATTTGTATTTTTTTAAATTAACACTCCTTGTTGATCTTACATTAATTTTTGCATTAGGGGGTGTGTTTCTATACTTTACAAGTAAATTAGAAACTCTGGTGCCAATTGTAATTCTCACCCAACTCTATTAACTTGAAACATAAGAGTTTTCATCACATTCTGTAAAATGTAGTGATTTTCCAATGTAATAGTTACCCAGTTGTATCCATATTATGCCAACCCATTTTCATCTTGATCTACACTGTCCCATGTCAAACTATTCAATTTTTAGAAACAATATCTACTTGGGAGACTTTTCTTGTCACTGCTGGTAGATGCTTTTCCTTCCACGTCCAAAGCAGAGATTCTTTCATTTGAGTGTAGCATGAGCCATCTAAATTTGTTCTACTAACTCTCCCAAAGTTTACTACATTTTCAAACTTGCAAATGGACAACTTCCTAAAGCAAGTGGGCTTTAACAAACTTATCGCTCAAAATTACTCTGTAAATAGTTTTTATGGGGTGAGTAATGCAAGTCACTTTAGGAAAGAGACTATAGAAAAAAATAATTATAGGTTCAGCTGTAGTTCGTTAATTTCTAAATCTTTTGGTTTGTGGTCATTCCCTACGTTTGCTGTCAGTACTTTGACTAATTAGATCATCTGACCACTAAATTATTCTGTGGCTATCTCCCTCTAGTGAAATGCTTCTGTACATGTGGTATATGCAATCATTAGCTACTTTATGATTCAACACATTGCATACACATTGATTAAATGGATCAAGACAGAGGTCCATGACCTTCCAATTAATATTCTCTAGAGATTCATTTCTGAGGTGGCTAATCAGTACTCTTAGAGAAAATCATTCAACATGCTGTAAATATTGAATTTAATCAGAGCATTAACATATATCTGCAATGATAGTATTACCAGTTAAAACAACGTTTACCAACAAGGTTTAAATTTCTGAAAAATTCTGAATACCATCTTCATATATTTCACAAATATTGGCATGAGATATATTCTAAATAAATATCTTTAGTGTATGTGACTAAAATTTGAATGTATCTCTTGTAATTTATTTGATATATGTTCCCACCCTGCAATCCTTTCAAGAAGTCTTGTTTAAAAAGTTAACTTATTAATGTTCAATGCATCTTTAGAAATGGTTCAGAACATGAGAGAGCAATACTTTTCCATAGAGATGGCAATTATTTTAAACTTGGAGAAATACATAAAATCCCTATTTTATAGTTTTATTTATTTCTCTTATAAATGAAATCTTTAAAGATTTAAACAGTCACTAATAACACAATCTATGCAAAAGCAGTTTGTCATCTGGATTTGGCTTTGTAGCTGTGTTTTTGTGTAGTGCTTTGATTATGCTTTACACTGCTTTTGCTATGCCTGTCTTGCCTAGGGTTTTTAGCATGAAGTCATATTGGATTTTATTAAATTATTTCTATGCATCTATTTAGATGATCATATGGTTTTTATTTTTCAATTTGCTGATAAGGTGTATCACATTTATTGAGTTTCTTGGTAAACCATCCCTGCATGCCAGGGATAAATCCAACCTTGACCAAGCGAATGGTATGTGTAATATATTGTTGGATTCTGTTGGCTAGTATTTTGTTTTTGAAGGGTGCTTTTTTTTTTTTTTTTTTTGCATCAATGTTCTTCAGGGATATCAGCCTGTAGTTCTTTTTCTCTGTTGTGTCTCTATGCAACTTTGGTTTTATGGTGATGTTGGCTTCACAGAAAGAGTAAGGAAGGATTGCTTCCCTTTCTGCTATTTGGAATAGCTTGTGGAGGGTTGATGTAAGTTCTTCTTTAAACGTTTGGTAGAATTCAGTAGTGAAACCATCTGGTCCATGGTTTTCTTTGTTGGGATGGATTTAATTACTGATTCAATCTCACTCATGGTTATAGGCCTGTTTCGTTTATTGACTCATGATCAATTTAGGTAGATTGCCAAGTGCCTGAAATCTTTCTCTTTTAAAGCTTGTAATTTGCTGCCTGTAATTGTTCCTGATTATTTGATGTATATCTAAGATATCTATTGTTATATTTCTTTTTTTGTGTGTTTGATTCTATTGATTCTTATCTTCTCACTCCCTTTTTTTGTTAATTGGGCTAGTGGAAAATTGGCTCTAAGTGCCTTTTATCTCACAAACAGCCTGGGTGAAATCAACTTTCTGGATTTTGTGCAAACATGAAGCTTACTCTTATCTGTATATTCCTTCTGAAATTCATAATTTTCCCTTCTGATGCAAGATTTGCTCATCTGTAAAGCTCCATTAGCCCCTTCCTTTTTCATACATGCACACAAAATGAATCTGAACTATGTGATTCTGTACATATTCAAAAGAAATCTTGAGTTAGTTGAGAAAATATTGGTTATCTTTGAATAAATAATATAATACAGTAAGTTTCTTGAGGCATTTTTATGTTTCCTGTGTACCACAATATAAGTTTGTGAGTGTAAACATTAAATAAAATACTGTCTGACTACCAAAGATGTCTTTTGTAACCTTGTTTGACGTCTTAGCTTACTGATTTCTAGATCTGTATTCCAATTAGGATATTTACTTTCTGCTGACACCAGGACCCTCCTAGTTTCCTTAAGTACTCTCAATAGCAAATATGATGTACAGTTGTGCCTTTGCTTGCACATTGGGCTTCTGGTGATTTTTTTCCCTTACATCAACTCTTTCCCATAAAATATAATCAATGACCCATGCTTGATTAATGAATTGTCATTAACAGAAATCTGCTGTTAGAAGAGATTCATTACAACTTTTGATGTTGACATTTTCATCCTCACCATATTAAAGGCACAAACCCCTCAAACTAATGAAATGCTACTACTATACTGCAAAACAAACTGAAGCTTAATTTTCTAATATCAGAGGACTTTTTGTTCAGTATGATTTTTAACAGACTTGCTTTATTTATTTGAAAGGCAGAACTAGAGAGGGAGGGAAATAAAGAAGGAGATCTTCCATTCACTGGTCTCCAACATCCATGATAAAGCCAGGGACCAAGAGCCTTGAACACCATTTGGGTATTCCCCTTCAGTGACAGGGCCCCAAAGCCTTGGTCATCTTCTTCCCCAGGCTCAACTCTCAGGAAACTGCTTAGGAAGTTGAGTGACTGAAATACGAACAGGGATCATATGGGATGCCAACACTTCAGACAACTTAAAGACCTACATCACTAGCAGTCCATTCATGTGCCAGTTTGAGTTCAGTCTGCTCCACTTCTGATCCAGTTCTCTATCAATGAGACTGGGAAAGTAGCAGAGGATACCCCAAGTCCTTGGGCATCTGCAACCACATGAGAGACTGGAACAAGCTCTGGGGTCCTGGGTGCTGGTTTCAGACTGGCCCATCTCCAGCCATGGCTGCCATTTGAGGAGTTAATTAGCAGATAGAAGATGTCTTTGATCCACCATATATATAAACCTGTCTCAAATAAATAAATTTTTGCCAAAAAATGTCCCACCTGAAAAAGAAATTGGAATGAAACTAATAGCACTAACTAATCTCTTAGTGCTATATTAATGATTATTGTATTCAACATTATGATAGATTGGCATTAAATGCAGATGTACCTCTGTTTATACATATGTATGTGTATTTAAATAATAATTAACATATTTAAATTATCTGTTTTTTAAAATTGTATACCTTAATTTTAGGTTTATGCCTTGCTCAAATTACTTTTTCATGTTTATACTATGTTTTGCATTCATCTTGATTGCATGTTTTGTCATCCATCTTGTATTGTAACTTTTTTAATCGGAGCTAATCAGTAAATTATTGGGATAGTCCTGCTTGTGTAATTACATGTTTTTGGTTTTTTCTGATTTTCATAGTGGCATTCCAACTTTTAATATTTTATTTACCATAGGCTAGATTTTCAAGAGGATTACAAACAGTATTATAACTATCTTGTATTTTTATGTATATATAATTGAAGATTATAAACGTATTGAAAGTTACTTATAAATTTAACTAGATTAATTTAATAGAGAAGAACTTAAAGAGAAGTTAGCATGGCTATCATGTTTATGAATAAAAACAGTCTATGAGATAAAATGGTTGAGATATAGAATTTTTGTAATTGGTGATTTTGGGGAAATGACTTTAGATACTGCTTGAACTTATGTGGAATTTTATCAACCAATGAAAGAGTTGTATTCCTATCAACGTTTTTGGTCCTCAAGTTATAAAAAATGTCAGTTTGGTGCTGCTCTATCTTTAATATATTCTACATTTGGCAGTTTTCTTTCAAGAAATATAAATACAGGTATCAGATATGAAATCTGGGTGTATAAGAAAAAAATATCAATCTAGAATTTAGTAACTTCATCAGTTTATAGTTTCTGTTTTGGACTACTTTGTGTCATCTTATGAAAAAACATCAATAACCACCATCCCTTGAGCATATGGGGTTTTTTTAAGATTTATTTATTTATTGGAAAGTCAGATATACAAAAAGGAGGAGAGACAGAGAGGAAGATCTTCCGTCCGATGATTCACTCCCCAAGTGAGCGCAATGGCTGATGCTATGCTGATCCGAAGCCAGGATCCAGGAACTTTCTTCCCGGTCTCCCACACGGGTGCTGGGTCCCAAAGCCTTGGGCTGTCCTCCACTGCTTTCCCAGGCCACAAGCACGGAGCTGGATGGTAAGTGGAGCACCTGGGATTAGAACCAGCGCCAATATGGGATCCTGGTGTGTTCAATGTGAGGACTTTAGCTGCTAGGCCACACCGCTGGGCCCTAGCATATGGTGTTTATTTCAAAAAAAAAAAAAAGAAGAAGAAGAAGACGGCATTTGATGAATTGGGGCTAGTACCATAACCCAGTGTGTTGAGCCTCTACCTGCAGTGTCAACATCCTACAAAGGGCCTGGTTCATGTCCAGGGGTCCGTTTCCAATTCAACTTTTTTTCTTATTTTTAAAAACAGAAACAAGTTAAAACAGGTCATTAGAATCGGGCTATTTAAAAAGATGTATTTATTTTTATTTCAGTTAAGGCAATTTAGGGTGGTATGGACATAGACTATTTTTATTTGAAAGGCAGATTTGCAAGAAAGAAAGAGAGAGATCTTCATCCATTGGTTCTCTGGCCGCAGTAACCAGATCTGAGCTGATCCAACACTGAAAGCCAGGAGCTTGCTATGGGTCTCCCATGTGGATACAGGGTCCCATGTACTTGGGTAATCCTCCACTACTTTCCTAGGCCACAAACAGAGAGCTGGATCAGAAGTGGAGCAGCCAAATATGAACTGGTACCCACATGGGTTGTTGATGCTTGCATATAGAATATTAGCCTATTGAGCCATTGTGGCAGCTCTAGCACCTTTTTCTTTATAAAAATCATTTCTAAAAGTTTATCGATATGTAATTCTTTTTTAAATTATTTTATTATTTTTATTAATTACATTGCATTATGTGACACAGTTTTATAGGTACTGGCATTCCCCCCACCCCTCCCCAAGCCCTTCCCCCCCATGGTGGATTCCTCCACCTTGTTGCATTACCATAGTTCAAGCTCGCATGAGATTCTTTCATTACAAGCATATACCAAGCATAGTGTCCAGCATCTTATTGTCCAGATAAGTTCACTGGCTTGTTGGGGAGACCATCTCTGGTCTGAAGGTAGAGCCGGCAGAGTATCATCTTGGTCCAATAAAAGTTCCAACATAACATCAGCCACAATTTATAATGTTGTGGAATTAAATGACATAGTTTTGAGTAACCAATATATTAAAAAATAAAAAAAAATGCAAGTTCTTAACCACATCCTGTGACTTCTTCATTGAAATTTCAATTTTAGTTTATATACAACCAGCTTCAATACACCTTAAAATAGCTATAGATTACTATTCAGCTGTCTCATGTCTATTTTCATTATAGTGTTTACCATTTTATAGCGTTGAAGCATAATTTTGCTAAACCTGGCTCTTTTTTGGGGGGGTAGTCTAAACTGGCTTATAACTCTAACAAGACATATGTCAACAGTTTAGGTGCAGAACAGTTTTAGGAGGGGTGTGCAGAGAAATCTTCAATACCCTAGTGAGGAGTAACTAATCTTTGTGTCCCACCTAGTAAGATATAAGTGAATCCATGCTGACTGTTTCCTGTCTGATTCTAAGCTCTCCTTGTTGTTCTCTATCTATTCTAAATTTTTTTGTTTGTTTGTTTGCTTGTTTTGAGGAATTTCCAGAGCGATCCTGATGGTCATTGCCAGAGAGGGTGGGGATCCAAAGTTAGAACTAAGTAAGGACCAGAGAAAGCCCCTCTCCCTAGTCCCCAAGGAAGTTTACTGTTCTTCTGTTTCTGCGGACTGCTCAGGGCTCTTGGCTGTTGTTCTGATGCTCTTGGATCCTGTGAGGGAGGGTTCAGACTTCTTCCATCCCCTGTGTTAGATCCAAGTGGGAATGGATGACCTCAGAGTTCTTGTCCTCGTAGGCACTCTAATTCCCCATGGTCTCCTTGGCAGTTGGGATGTAGTCCTTGATGTCCGTACTGATGGTCCTTGGTGAGGATCCGGGAGTCTTCAGGGTTGAGATACAAGCCTCTTCCTGTCCACCTGCTCCACTCTGGGGTCTGCCCCCTGCTCCATGCATATGACCTCCTGGTTAAGAGGTTCTTAAACGTCTTAGAATGGAGTACAGCAAACACATGTATACTGCATAAACCAATCAAGTTTGCCAACTACTGTATTTATATTTTCTTTTTTTAGAAACTGCCAGTTCTGCTCTTTAACTTTTCATAAATAAAAATGTGTTTTAAAGGTAGTCACCTCACTGTGCTATGGATTGATAAAATTTGTTAGTTCTGACAGTATTTGATAGCTATAACTCAAGAACATGCTAGTCTCTTTACACCTTTCCCAGTCGCTAATATAAATTGATGTAGATGCGTTTCACACTTCCACACATGAAAGACAATATCTTAGGTTTGTCATTCTATGTCTGAACTATTTCACTGAACTTGATGTATACAATCTCATTATTTACAGGGCTTAATAGTATTCCATTGTACATAGATACCACATTTTTCATATCCATTCATCCACTGATGGACAGCTAGATTCGTTTTTTTATCTTTGTTATTGTGAACATAGGAATACAGTATCTTTTTTCATAGGCTGACTTTATTTCCTTTGAACCTGGTCTCCTAATTGAGAAAGCTGGGTCATCTTCCAAATCAGAGATGGACTGCCAATGAAGCTATTAAATATATGTTAACAACAGGAAGCTGCACTCTGCCATTGTTCATACTCTCAAAGTCAGGACTATAGCATTGTAATGGCATGGGGGACATAAGTTGTGGGGGAGTGACCTTAGAGAGAGGGTATGGGAAATCCCAGAGCCTACAGAATTGCATTATAAAATTTAAAAAGTAAGGAAAGAACTAAGACAGATATTGAACGTAGAGGGGGAATGTGACAGATACTTTTCAACTTCAGAACAGGAAGTATAGTTCCTTGCTTATGGCCTGGGAAAGCAATATAAGATGGTCCAAAGACTTGGGACCCTGTAACTACTTGGGAGACACCTAATAAAATCCTGGCTTGTGCCTTCAGATCTGCTAAACTCTGGCCATTGTGGCCACTTGGAGTGTGAAATAGTGGACTGAAAATCTTTCTCTCTGTATATCTGCCTTTCCAATTAAAGAAATGAAATAAACATTTTTAAAAAGAAAGTAAAATAGACACAATGAAATGGAAGAATAAGATAGTAGAAGAAAATGAATACCCTGAAAAGGGCTATCCATTTCTTTATGAGATTACTATCTACTGACAAGGTATTGATTCTTCATCTATGCAAAAACATTTATTAAATATGTTGTATGAACTACCACATTGGAATGAGCACATAACGTGATAAGCAGAATATTTTCCAATTGTGATGTCATTTTAACACATTTTCTCCTAATGCTCTTCAACTTTCCCCCGTATTTATGGCCAAAAATGTGTAACACCTCAAATTAAAAGTACACTTATATTCAAAAGTACATTAACAGAAATCAAGCACAATATACTGGAAACCCAAAGATTTATCATACACCATAATCACTGTTTTTGGATTTTCTTTTACATTCATAATTTCCACCTTATTTTATAATTTGAATCTTGAATTTATCCCAACCTATCTGGGTTCCAACAAGTTTAAATAGCGATTTAAATTCATTCTAATCTGCTCTCCTTTCTGTTCCTTTTGTGTGGCTGTCTCCCAGGGGATAGCCAAGGGAAGCCTGATATTGTGATCAATAATGAACGTGATTCTAACAACACTATGGGTTTGTGTACTGACATTAACTGCTTCTGAAGTATAATGTGACTTTGAACTGCATAATGATATAATAAAATACATATTTAATATTCTACAAATGGCTTTAGGAACACCCAAAGAGCATAAATGAGTTTAAAATTGTGCATAATGTTATAATCAACAGTGAAAAAATATCAGAAAAGTTTCCTGCACAATCCTGTACAAGGCTGTAGAGGATCTCCACAGGAGGCTGAATGAATGGACCACAACAGCACTAATGATGAGGTGAACTTGGAAACCTTCAGAGCATCAGATGAGCAAGTTAATGAGAAGTTTTGGTAGCAACAAGTATTTACCCCACAATGCATCACTCTCATATAAATTTGTATCATAAGAATGACAAGTCTCAAGATAGCCACATGCTTTCATCAGCTATGTAAAGTTTTGATAATCGGCATAAGCCTACATATGATGAAAACTTTTATGAATTCTGGCTGCTTTCCACAAATAGTTTATTTGCTTCCCTTTACATTTTTTTACTTCTTCTGTTGCACAAACTCCATCATTTTCAATAGATAATCAGGATTGAGGCAACTACACATGTGTTAATGCATAACCTTTCATTTTTCTAATTAGCTTCTATTAATGACTTTAACTACATTTGATAGCAATACATATATACAAATACTGTGTCCAAATGTTGATTGTTAAAATCTTGTGTAATTAGAGTACCACAATCAATAAATTTTAAGACAGTTATATGAAATATTAACTAGGCATTGTAATTGCCCACTCATTCATTCTGGCTGGCACAAGGCTTCAGGGTCCCATCTTTGACTATTTTGAACCTTCTGGTACTCAGATATTGTGAAATAGAAGAAAAACAATTCTTAAATTGCAAATAAGATGAAATTCACAATATTCTATAAAGTTAGTTTACATTATTAAAACCCCTTATTCAAAAGTAACTTTGTATATTTAAGCCATATAACAATCAATTGAACTTATATAATCAAAATTATATAAAAGGCCTTATAAAAGGCCAGAATGTTGCTCCAATGGAAATTTATTTTACTAGCAAGATGTTAAGAAAGGACCTTTGGAAAGCTAATTATGTCTTCAAGTATTTTTTCATAAAAAATGTTCTTAGATATCATTGTGGCACAACAGATTGAAATGGCACCTACAACACTAGCATTTTATATGAAAACCAGTTCATGTCCCACTTCCAATCAAGCTTCCTGCTAAAACACCTGGGAAAGTAACAGAAAATGGCCCAAGTATTTCAGCTCCTGTTACATTTGGGAGATCAAGGTGGAGTTCTGGATTTGTCTCCATCTTGATCTACCTTTGCAGCCATTTGAGAGGTAGACTTCCAGCAAATGAAAGACTTTCTCTCTCTGTAACTCTTCCTTTCAAACAAATAATTTTTTAAAAAATTCTAGAAAAAAAGTGAAAAATAAATATGGACATTCCTATTGTGTTGTTAGATTTTGAGATGAATTATATCAATATTTATGTTTAAGATTTAAGGCTCTCATACTAAATATAAAATGGAATGTTAATAATTTTAGTCTTCAGTAAATAAATCAGTAGGTATTTTAAAGTTAATATCATTAAGTGATTATTTAAGGGGAAAATATATCAGTAATTCCTCACAAACAATATCTAGGTGCACACAACTTAATAAATATTAAGACATTGAAATGCCAGCTGATCAGGATCTGCTTTGAGTAAGCATTTGGTAAATTCACTTGCAGATTATTACTAATTGTGAATCAAAATAAAACTTTTCTGAGTCACCTAATATTTTAATGCTAGTATAATAGTGTAACATGTTGGTTAATACTTCAATCGTAGATGGTACCTAGAAACCATGTGAATAAATGCCAATATCTCCATGTACCTGGATCATTTAGGGATGGGCAAAAATCATCATACAGACTGTGTCTCTACATACAATATCTACCATTATAAACATTAAGTTAATATTAAAATATAGATTATAATATGTTCTGGTTAGTCAATTTTCAAGAAAACTTGATTACACCAAATTTAACATAACTAAGGTTCCACAAAAATTATCTTCAATTGTTTCAAGAAAGTGCTCAGATTGAAATCCATCATTCATTATCTAGCTAATGATGCAAGCATATATACCAAGAAATTTGTAGTATATGTAAAATTAATGTTGATTATAAAAGTCAAAATGCATTACTCAATTACAATTTAAAACTGAAAAACAAAAAGAATTAGTACAAATATGACCAATCTTAATGAACAAACGAAATTGAATAAAAGTTTTGATGAAACAGAATTAAGGAAATCATTTTGTTTCTATACAAAGAAAATATTTTAAGTGATTTCTATAAATATACCTTTTGAATGTCAACCAGAAAATGGAAGTGTAGGTATGAAACATGTTTTAATGTTCCCTGCATTTTATTCTAAGTTCAAACTGGAGAACAGCTGGATGAGTTTCAACACCTATATTTATATCACCTAGATTCCATTATTGACACTAAAACGTATTTTAATAATATGCCTTGCCATTCCTTTGTCTATTGATCAGTCCATCTCATGCATTTCTATCATGTATTTGCAAATATCAATGCAATATGTCCCTAATCTCTGTGGTATATATGTATGTATCATTATAGGTCCGTATTTGTTTACAAATTTTAAAAAGTAAAATTCACAAAAAATAAAGTATCCAACTTTCAGATATATCATTAGATGAACTTTGCCAATTTTGTTTTTAATGCAAAACACTTTCAAAAATTATTTTGGGGTATTTTCATGTGCATGTTAAAAATCAATCCTTTCTGAGAGATTTGAATCAAAAATATTTAGAGGGAGCTGAATGTGATTTATCAATTGTGACAATATATCATTTTATTTTTATTTTTAAAAATTATTTTGCTAATATAAACTAAAAAAACTCATATATTTCACAGTACAGTTTTAGGAGGATAGTGATAGTCCCCCTTAATATAAGATGTTAATAATAAAGAAAGCAAGATATGGTCTATTATTTATACAAATGTTTTATTAGCAGATGTATATAATAGGTAAACAGAGTATGAAGTTTAATATGTATCTTTTCCACCAAACTTTCCAGAAATAATCACTGTTCAAATTTTCTTTCCCTACCTAAATTTGATTTATTTGTTCTTGAAATTCATATAAATGAAGTGATAGGAAACATATGCCATATATACAGAGAAAGAAGGAAAGATAGAGAGAAAATCCTCCATCTGCTGGGTCACAATGGCCAGGGGGCATGTTTGTAAAAACATTTTCAGGAGAATGTAGTTTCATTATCTTAGTAAATTCCAAAGAGTAGATTTGTATGAAGCAAGTTTTGTGTTTAACTAAAGGAGAAACTGACAAATCTTCTTCCAAAGTTAGTTATTTTTTTAAGTAGAATCAAAAATTTGAAGACACTGGCTTGAAGCAACAAGCTTAACACATAAATATGTATTGCATAAGAAACAAATAAGTTCATTTCCATTTCAGCTTCTCTTGATTGTATGCTGTAGCTGACTTATGTCTATTAATCAATGCTAGCTGGTTTTGCCTCAGAAGATTAACTTTCAGATATAGTCAGGTGTGATTTAATTCTTTATTCTTTTTAATTTGGGTTTATATAATTTTATCGGAAAACCAGATTGTTTTTTTTTTTAAAGAAAGAAGGAGAAGACTGAGAAAGATCTTCCATCTATTAGTTCACTCAGCAAATGGCTACAGCAATCAGATCTGAGCTGATCTAAAGCCAGGAGCTAGGAGCTTCTAGGTCTCTCACTTGGGTGCAGGGTTCCAAGGCTTTGGACTATGCTCTGCTGCTTTCATGGGCCATATGCATGGAGCTGGATGGGAAGTGCGGCAACTGGGGCAAAAAGCAACACCCACCCATGTGGGATCTTAGTGTTAACAAAAAAGAGTATTAGCCAATTGAGCTATACACCAGGCCCTTAATTCTTAATTTATAAAAGCAATAGGCAGATTTTCTTTATCCAGTCATCAGTAGGTGGCTATTTGGAGGGTACAAATAATTCTTTCCTATGCTGATTTCATTTCTTTTGGGTACCTTCCCTGGTATGTGATCATTGGGTTATGTGATAGATTTTATCTTCAGTTTTCTACGAAATCTGTGTACCGTCTTCCATAATGTTTGTAATAGCTTACATTCTCACCAAAAATCATAAAAAGAATAGAATCCTTTCTTTTGCAGCAAAATGGATGTAAACAGAAATCATAACACTTAGTGAAACAAGCCAGTTCCCAAGACAAATATCATGTTTTCTCTAATATGTGGTAACTAATATACAGAGTACAAAAGAATGCAGTACATATGAGCAAAATTGGCATTTGGTGATTTGATTATACCTTACAGCCCCCATGTGTACTCTTGAGAAACAGTGTTTTGTTGTTTTCTTTTTTCTTTTCCTTTTTTTTTTCTTCCTGCTAACTATTTGTTGAATTCTCAGGGAGGATTAATCTTGTAATTATAAAATAAGCTGAAAGTATGTCATCATAAAAGTTTAAAAATAAGAAGAGGTGGAGGGGAGGTAGGAAATAGAGAGGGTAGCATAAGAAGTACCAGTATGCTTCCAAATCTGTATATATGAAATACATGAAATCTTTCATCTTATCTAAATAAAATGTATAGCCTTAGAATTCATAATTTATGTTAGCTCCTAATGTATCTCAAAAAAAATAGTGATCACGATAATTATTGGCATTTGTTGATTAAGGAATAGAATATATATCATTTCTCAGCTGTTTGGCTGATCAAATGTGGGAATGCAATATAAGGGTAAGTGTAATGGCGTTAAGTTGCACTCTTGTTCACCAGATGTCTGCCACTACACACTCTTCTAAATTCCTCTCTGCACTCCAGCTGGTGAGTGGGAACTGACCACAGCATACTGACTCTCAAATTTACATTGATGCCTTTCATATGACAGAGGGCATTTCTACTGCTAAGTTTGTCCAACTCCTTTGGACTTTCCTAACTTACCTCATGCTCAAATCAAATATTTTCAGACATTGAGTAAAAGCCCACTGATTGTCCTGCCCATGAGCAGACATCCAGTCACTCTTCACAACCCTTCACAATAGGTGTTCCGTGCCCTGTGACACTTCTGCTTTTAATGGCACTCATTTGTATATCTTGTGTTTATCAAATATGAAACTTCCATGTTCAGGAATTCCCAGAACTGAAAAAATATTCTTGTGTTGCTGCCTCATCTCCCTCAAATCTTGGGAGTCCTAGAGCTGCTGCAACTGCAAATTAGCATAACTGAATGGCTTAAAAGTAACATAAATCTGCATCCTTATAGTTTTGGAGCCGTAAGTCAGAACTGTTTTTACTAGTATGGCCCTGCTACTTCCTCACCTATTCCAGCTACTGACAACTCTAAGATATTTCTCAATCTGGGAGGTATAAATCCAATCTCTGCCTCCATCTTCACCTTCCCCTCCAAGTGGCCTTTCCCCTTCTCTTCAGGGAACACTAATCATTGCTTCTAGGGTTATTTCATCTCAAGATTGTATGTTAATTACATCTTCAAAAGCCCTTATCCTAAATAAAATTATATTTTCAGGTTCCAGGAAAATAGCTATACTGTGTACTCAGCTATACACACACATTACCACCACCAGCACCGCATGCATTCTTATTGGGCCATATTTGAATCCATTACAAACATTGTCAGTCTTCTATTATCTAAGCTGCTTTTTTTAGTACACAGTATTTTTCACATCTAAATTAAGAATATTGTCATGCTTCACATAACTTCTGTTTTAGGAGTACTGTTGAAATATCTAATAATTGCTTCTTCATTTCGCTTGTAAATAGCCCACAAGGAATCTCAAGGAATATGCTAGGTTTTTGATCAAACAATAAGTTGGAATCAAGAAAAGAGACCACATCTTTGTTCCTCTTCCTCTGGCATGATTTTAGAGACACTTGCAGAAAAGCAATCCAGGGATGAGGCTTTGAAGACCACTTCCAGTTGGCTCTCCATTTTCTTGGCAATGCACCCTATGCCCAAAAGACAGCAAAAGAAAAACACATGGAGTTGAATGCAGGCCTAACAATGACATCTGTCTACCGAGACACCTTGAGGTTATTACAGAATGAAATGAATGAGTAGGAGATCCAAATCCACTGATAGTCCGCAAACTGTAATCAGGTTAATGTATTTGATATTCATTATAAACAGCTTTTTTTTGGTTGGGATTTCTTTACCCATAAAATATTGACACCTTCCAGGGAGAGGATGTATAGGGGGAACGGAACTATACATTCTGCATATTTGATAGCCTGTTCTCACTGGGTGCTGCAACACAGTTCTGCCATTCTAACAGTCATTTAGTATCTTCAGGCATTGTGTAATATCCCTTAGGGAGCAAAATCACTTCCCAATTGAGACACTGGCTAGGTGAACACTATTGGTAATCACCCGCAAAATTGTCTTTTAAAACATCTGTTACTTCAGCATTGTTGTGAAGCTCAAGTTCAGCGGCTTTTGAATTAAAAAGGCTTAGACCCTTTTGATTCCCTGGAGTTTGACTTTTTGTTTATTTCACCAAGTGTACCTTTTAGATATGTGTAACATCTATTTCTCTGTTTTTCAGAACTGAAAGCATGTTTCAAGTTAATAGGCCTATTCAGATCTCTTATATTCCAGATCATTAATTTTAATGGTGAAGACATTGTTCTGTGGCACTGTCTGGAGGCAAAGGTGCATACTGATAATTTGACTACTTGCACAAGGAAATATTATTTTCTTTGATAAAGATATGCCATTTGTTTGAAGTTAGAAATGTTTAATTTATGAATATCTATTAGCATTGTATTTAAAGCTCCATTAGTTCCAATATATTGAATAATATCTCACTATTTTGCACCTCATGTGATTCATTTAGAGAAGTAGAAATATTCACAAAAATATTTAACTGGTATTTATATATATATGTACATATATCACCCTCTCACTCCTATGGCCAGACCTGTACTGAAATGTTTTAAATGATCACTAAAGAAGCTTATTATCTGTTTAAAATCTTAAAAGCAATGGCTTACATCTTTCAAAAATACTGGGGAATCCTTGATTATGGTGAGTTCCTAAAAAGATAGATCAATTCGGGCAGCAGGAATATTTAAAAATAAAATGACTAGAACAAGAAAAAAACTGTATGAATAATAGACTAGATACTCATAAGAGCTTTCCCTTTTGATACTGTTTTGTATTATATGTACTTCACAGATTTTGTGTTAGTTAACAGTGTAATCTGGAGGAAGGAGAGAAGCCTTAAAAATTAGAATAAAAATCACTAGTGCTAATTTGGGCACTAAGTCATAAAGAGGTCCTTGCAAGGAACTGGCACTCTACACAGGGGCTAAGCTGCCATATGAACTCCATTTCAAGTCCTGGCTGCTCCACTGTAACCCAGCTCCCTGCCTGGGTAAGGAGAGGAAAATGGCCAAAGTCCTTGGGGCCTTGTCACTCACTGACTCATAGACCATACAGTAGCATCATTTTCTTCTAGAAGGTTCTTCATCTTACTTTTCATTTCTTCAGTGACACATTAGTCATTCAGTAGCATGTTATTTAACTTCGTGGCATTATTAATTTCTTCTCCTGTTGTTGATTTTGTATTGTAGCTTTTCATTTAAGGGGATGTACAGTAACTGTAATGGAGACTAACATATCCAGATGTGAGGATACAATACAGTATATGTCTCTACTTCCAGATAAATATGGAGTCCCAATGAAAGCGTTTACTGTATCTTGACAATAGGATGCTGGTCTCTTTGCCATTGTCCATACCCGCAATGGTGGACATATGACTGTTGATGAAAATGTATTATAGTAATATATTATGTGCTATAGTAATAATATAGGAACTCAGTGGCAGGGGAGGAGACTTGGAGGAGATAAGGGAAATCCCAGGGCCTATGGCACTGTATCAGAGGAAGTAAAAGTTAAAATGTGGAAATCAGGAAGGTAGTTGGGATGTCAACATTTTATTTCAGAGTGCCTGGAACCTGGCCATGCTTCCTCTCCTAGCTTCCTGTAGTGCATTCTTCAAGACAGCAGATGACGGATCACATAGCTAGATCCCTGCCACATCTGTGGGAGACCAGAATCGAGTCTTGGCTTTTCTTTTCAGCTTGACCCAGACCTGGCTCTTGGCACAGATTTGGGGAGTGAATCAGAAACTCCTCTCTTAGTCTCTTAATTTCTCAACTATTTGTTATTGAAATACAATTGAAGTTAATTTAAAAAGTATCACATTTGGAAAATATAGTAAATTTGAAAGCTGGCAGGATGGAAAAAATGATTAAGTAAATTGAGGCATGGTACTATGTATTCCTAAGGTACCCAAGTATTTTTTTTACTCTATCTGTCATAATACTATTCTATAGCATAATAATAAAATAAATGAATTAATAGATAAATAAATAACAGGAGCTAGCTGTGTACAAATGTCTCTAGAAATTCAAGGAAACATCAATTTCTGACAATATGATAAGGTAAGCAAAAAATCAACACACACACAAAAGTAAGACATTTGGCTGTTTTCTAAGAACTGGAAAGAAAGAAATACAAAAAAAAAAAAATCAAAAGCAAAATAAACTTGAAAATCCAGAAGCAAAGAAGGCACTCAAAATGTCATTCAGCTTGATAGAATCTACACATCCAGTGAATTTCAACTACTCAAACTGGCAGGAAGTAGTCCTGGGGCAGGAGATAAAGCTCAGGAATGATCCAGTGGAAGGCTGTAGAAGAGGTTTTCTGATTCGTAGATAGAGCCAGAATCCAGAGCTCTAATGTGATGGGGACCTGCTGCCCTATGCCAGATGCTTGTGTGTGTGCAGAAGGGCGTTGTTCCCTTCTCAAAACCTTGTGCAGGGTGGTTGAAGAAGCAAAATAGTGCATAAAAATTGATGACTATTTGATAATCTGTGGTTTTAACCCAAATTAACACTGCCTCATAAGTGTGAAAGTAATGCTATGCATTTTTCAGTTAATCTGTACACGTTTTAAGTGCTCTTAAAATTTGGTGATATATATGTGTGTTTTCTTTGGAAATGACTTAAAAATATTCAAACAATAACAGCACACTCTTAAGAGATGTAAAGGAAAGACGCACTGTTAAAGAAGACAAGCACTTACTGACTTCAGATACCAGATTACTAAATTACAAAAAATTAAATAGGGCCCAGCATGGTAGCCTCGTGGCTAAATCCTTGCATCTGCCGGGATCCTATAGGGGGGCCAGTGTCTGGCTGCTCCAGCTCCCATCCAGCTCCCTACTTGGGGCCTGGGAAAGCAGTAAAGGACGGCCCAAAGTATTAGGACCTTACACCCTTGTGGGATACCCAGAAGAGGCTCCTGGCTCCTGCCTTCAGATCAGCTCAACTCTGGCCATTTTGGCCACGTGGGGTGTGAATCAGGGGGTGGAAAATCTCTCTCTCACTCTCTCCTCTCTGTAAATCTGACTTTCCAATAAAATAAGTAAAGTTTTAAAAAAAAGAATCATGCAGTAACTGTGGATTTTTATATTTAGAAATAGACAAAAAATGAGTAGTAAGCAAGAGACTATTCCAATCAGCAAATAGCATTTGAAGAGGTAATTTAGATAATTTTTTACTGTTACACATAAAAATATGAACATATACATGATAGCAATATGCATTTATATCATAGTACAATCACAGAATATCAGGCACATATATAATCGTAAAACAGAAAAGTGTAACAATCAAGTTCTCCTCAAGCTAACGAAAACTTTGATGCTTTATTTTGCAAATGGAACAATGGAAATCAATAAATTATGATAATTTAAAATTAAAATTGACTTGAATGAAATGTTTTGCCACTAACAGATCTTGACTAATGTAAAGTTTAACTAAACAGAAGAGAGATTTCAGATGGACAAACTAATATTTAGAAAACTGGTTCTATAAAAAGATATTTAATGTAAGGGATTTTTTAAAAAATCCATAGCAATTCTATATTATTATACCTACGCTGACATTCAGAATAACTGCCAGAATAAACTTCTTTTTACTTATGTATTTATTGATTGATTGATTTAGGAGAAAGGGGTGGGGGAATGAGAGATGCACAGGATGTTTCATCTCTGGTTCCCTCTCTAAACGCCCCCAATAGCCAGTGTTGGTCTAAGTAGCACCCAGGAGTCAGTGATATACACATATCCCACATGAGTGGCAGGGACACAATTGCTTGACCCATCACTGCTACCTCCCAGGGTTTATGTGAGCAGAAAGCTGGAGTCAGGAGCTAGAAATTAGCATTCAGCAAAATGTTACAGTGTAGGATACAGGTATCTTTTTTTTTTCTTTTTTTTTTTATTATATTGTTGACAATCTATACATAGTTAATTGCGGTAAAAAGCTTCAAGGGCTATAGGAAAGTGGATAAGACTATTATTTACATATTGTTTCCCTCATGTTTAAAGGGGGGTATTAAGGGAGAAGGCCAACCCAATTTCCCACCCTTCCCAGGTCCCGCATGTAGGGTACGCTCCGAGGTTCTTGCTCAAGTGGTTTTGATAGTTCACCAGTTATGAATCACTGTCAGTCTTGCGAGTCCAAGCACCATGAGGTCTTTGAAGAATCCACTGATTGACATAGTCCATCACAGAGTCTTTGTTTGCCCTGTATTTCATTGCCAACATATAGCTGAGATGGTTGATTGACCTGTTCTGTCTTTTCTGTTTTCTTGGTTAGGGTTCTGAGTCCAGCATTTCGATTTGGGAGATCTCCAAAGAAACTTTGTCTGAGGTGTTCTCAGACCAAATTCTTGTATGTGCTAGCAAGTACAGGGCCCGGCTCAGTCCATGGCCCTGATCAGCTGATGGTTGTGATCCCTGGGTTGATTCTGTTTTCAGACTCGACTTCCACTGGATCCAATGGGTGTTGCAGTCCAGCCTGGTTCTTCCCAGCACATTCTCGGCCCTCGCATAAACCAGTGGGAGCTGCAGCCTAGTTGGAGCAACCCACAGTAACCCCCACCAGGGCCACCTGCTACCCTGGTTTGTCAATATGTGTAGCAGTAGTCCATTCTGTCCCACATCCCATTCCATCCAGCCCCTGTTCTGGTTCTCGTGCCCTTCCGTGGAAGTGGTAACCCAGGAGGAATGAGTCCACTATTTTCCTCCCAGGCCACTCCCACCCCCAGATTATGCACTCTCCAGATAGTTCGGTGGTTTGACTTGACAGAACTAGCCCCCAGTGCCAGCTTCTTGCCGCTGATGATGTGGCTAAGCCCAGACAACCCTCACCCTCTCTAAGTGTAGATTGCATCAGTAGGAACAATCAGCCTAGCCTGGCTTTTCCCTGATCTAGTCCACATGAGGCCCACAGGTGTTGTAGCTCTGCTTAGTCCGGTCTGCCCCCATCCCAGCTCATGCTCTCCAGTGGGAGTAGCTGTCCAGCAAAGGAACCATGCCTTATTCCCTTGCCGGCTCTGCCCCCTTCCTTCCTGGTTCTTACGTGTGCTGGTTGGGTGCTGTGGTCACTTCTGGCACAGGCAACCTCACCTTGGCATTCCGTATTGTGCTCTGGTTTTTGTTGCGACTGAACCCGGATCGACCCACACTGTTCTGGTGCCTGGATTTGCCAGTGGATGACATGAACAGATTCAGCCTGGTCTTCCCCCAATCCGTGCCAATTGTATGCCAGTGGGTAACTTTCCATGGCCTGTTCTGGACTGTTTCCTATCATGTTTCTTGCACGCTTATCTGCCGGGTCTGTGTCCTGCCAGAGCAGTTGCCCAGGCTCCTCCATCAGAACCTCTCCCAATGCCAGGTCTCACGCTTACCAGTGGGTCCACGAGCCTGCCCTACTCAGTCCACCTCCTGTCCTAGCAGGAACAGTGGCTTTTCCTGACTGGCCTTCAACCCAATCTGGTCCTTGCTGTTGGATATTTCAGCCCAGCCATGGCTGGTGCATACCCACATATGGCTCACACATGGCTCAGAAGGGGCTGAGACCTTGCATGTCCATCCCACATCTACCCTGGTCCTTCCAGGACACCAGAGTGTTTTGGAGTCTGGCCCGGCTTGGTGCATCCAATCCCAGTCAGCATTTGTGCTATGGGAGACTACAACCATTTCCCGTTCAGACCGCAGCCTCCATTCCAGCCCACACACCCCTTGGTGGGAACCTCAACCCAGCTAAGGTTGTCCCCTTAGCTCCCCTACTGGGCCTGTTCCCAGCCATAGATCATGCGCATGCCCGTGGTTGCTCTGACTCAGCTTGATTCAGTCCCTCACCTATCCCAACCTCTGCCTTAGACACTGTGGCTTAGTGTTCCTGGGTCATGCAGACCTTTAGGTGCAAGAGCCTAGCTTGGCTTGACCTGTGCTCCCTCCTGGTCTGTAGTTTCGCTTATAGGCTAAGGTTTGCTCAGTCCTGCCCAGTCCACCCAGGATACAGGTATCTTAAACAGCATAGTAAGTGCTGTACTAAATGCTTGGCCCTAAACAAATATATCCTGGGCTATCCGTGGAGATTTTGGAAGTACCTTCAAATATAGGCAAACATAAATTAGTGTTTATTATGTAAACTGAACAAAACAAAGCACATGAAGTAATGTAATATTGGAGAAAGTGATGAGAGCTATGTTGCATTAAAGTCTTTGTGCTATTGTAAATGAGACAGAATAAAGAGTTACAAATAGAATATTAATTCAGTGCAAGATGTCCCAACACTGGCAGAGATTTAAGGTCAGTGTTCCTACAGAAAAAGATTAAAGGTCTCTGCATCTATGTCTCTGCCTTCCAAACAAAATGAAAATACATGTACTAAAAAGTTAATTATTGTAAAATTTGCTGGCACAATTAAGACACACAAATCCAGTAACACATAAGTCAGGGAAAAACCACTAGGGAAGCTATAAAATATTTAGAATCAATAATCAAATTTCTACATACAAAATCTCATTTGCTGCAAATAAAGAAGTAACTTCAGGAGACTAATAGCCTTAAATGCCTCTTTTAGGGAATATAACATCTTTAAATTATGTTGCTAAACATTCCACTTAAGGAAAAAGTACAGCAAAGAGAGTTCTGCAAGGTATTAAGTTTTATTATGAGACTGCTGAAACTAGTTCTGTGCACAGCATTAATTAAATGCACAGAGATGTCTGCCTGTGCTTGAATTAAAATAATATATAGTAAAGATTTTTCTCCAATTGATCTACAACTTCAATTCCAATCAAGATTTCAGTTTCATAAAACTGAATAAATTCTTCCTCAAATCACTATGTAAATGTTCAGTTGTGCAGTTAACATTTATTGAACATAATGTTTCCATAATGATTATCTATGTGCTATGAGAAATAATGAGTTTATAACCTCCTGGGCAGTATCTAAACTTGCTTTCTGAAACATAAGATATGATTAGAACACCTGTAAACAAAGATGTACTTACCTAAATTCATTAAGACAAAGAAATGGGTTCAAGTTGTGTGAGCCTTACACTTGTGAAGGTTTAAGCTTTCTGTAACTTTATTGTGCACAGGTTGTTTTTATTAGTGCCTCACTCACATGATAACTCAGAGCACCTGCTAACCACCACCTTCACGTTGCCATTTTTAGGTTCGATCTCTGTTCTCTTAGAGGCACGAGAATAGAAGATGCATTGTGGTGGTTACTAATTCCTACACACTTTTGGGTTTGTCAGTATCAACAAATTAAATATTGAGTGAATACAAGTTGTATGGTTGAAGGGAGGTAAATGATTTAGCTCCAATTCATTATGTATCTTGCACAAAAACCAGCTCTTCTGTAGAGGACTTTATGGGTCATACTGCCTCTCTTGTACCTACTTTACTATTCTAGTTAACAAAAGATAAAACTATCTAGAAAGGCTTTAGGTCTATAATTGTACATAATGGCAATTAGTAGTCAAATGATGATTAAGTATATTGATAAAAGGAAATTGTTCCACAACTTTTCATTGATTATTAATTTAACTTATTCCTTTCATACTTACACATAGCACACATTTCAGTTTTTCTATACTACATATATTTATTTATTCTATGTGATGGCCTTAATCAAGCATAGGTGGGCCCGGCAGCATGGCCTAGTGGCTAAAGCCCTCACCTTGAACGTGCCGGGATCTCATATGGTCACTGGTTCTAATCCTGGCAGCTCCACTTCCCATCCAGCTCCCTGCTTGTGGCCTGGGAAAGCAGTCGAGGACGGCCCAAAGCTTTGGGACACTGCACCTTCGTGGGAGACCTGGAAGAGGTTCCTGGTTCCCAGCTTCAGATAGGCGCAGCACCGGCCGTTGCGCTCACTTGGAGAGTGAATCATTGGGTGGAAGATCTTCCTCTCTGTCTCTCCTCCTCTATGTATATCTGACTTTGAAATTATAAATAAATAAATCTTTTTTAAAAAAATCAAGCATAGATGACAAACAAAATAGTAAGAAATGTTTTAGAGTTCAGAGCGTTAGGCAACAAAATATTGGGATCTACTATCTGTCAATGATTTAGATAGGGGCTATCTGATTTAGTCTTTAAAAGAGGCTAATGTATGGCTTCAAGAGTCAATTATGGTTTCACATAAGCAACAAAATTTTTGCTTTATTGTAATATAGCAACATTTAATTAATCCCTTCACTGTACTTTCACATAGCCAGATGTTTGCATATAGACCACAAAGTGACCACAATATAAGGAAACAAATAAAAAATAATCTCACCTACTTAAATATTTTATTTCATCTTATAAAACAGCATTCAACTTTAAAGATTCTCTGCACTTAATATTTCCCTCTCAAATACTTTCCTTGCTACAGGAAGCTTTCCAATAGGTAATCATGTTTTCTGGTCTTTTAGACTTGACAAATAGTTTTTTTAAATGTTAAAACTAATTTTCACAAACATAAGAATAATCAGGTTTTATTACATCATTTGCAAATAAATCTTGAATATAGAGAAAAAATGAAATTTAAAAAAACTATCTAATTACTTTGTATTATAAGAAGGTCTTGTTAGATCAAAACAAGAAAGCTTGAGGAGCTGAAAGAATTATTTCACACATGTGGTTCTTAATGGGACAAGAAAACTTTGGCTTCTCTTCCTGAGATGGAACAGACGGTAATTATAGTTGACAATTGAGTTCTGATTACATACAGTGCATTATTTCTCATTTGAGTTAGTCAGCTGTGTGGGCTGAAAAGGTTCTTTATTCCCCTAGACTGTGTAACCACAGCCACTAATATAAACCTGTGCAAAAACTGATAGAAAAATGTCTGATTCTTAAGCATTTAGTAAAAGATTAAATATAAATCATGCATATTTCAAATATTTTCCTACACAGACACTAAGTAGCAAGATTTCTCTACAGTAGATGGCAATTTAATTTATAAAAGTTGCGTAATTAAATCATTTTAACATGTTTATAGTTGCAACATTTTTAAACCGCAGCTTTTTAAAAAGGATATTTGAAAAAGGCCAAAAATGAAGACTTGAAATTCATAAAACCTTAAAAGAATCAGAAACCGCTACAGTAAAAGTTTTAAAGTGATACAGGAAACCAGGATCATAAAGTACAAACGCAGTCTTATAGTAATAATTAAAACTTGGAGAAGGTGTAGCTAACAAGAAGTAGGGGAAATATCTCCACATCTACATGGAATTTAGTCCATTGGTTCATCCTACACAATGTTTTCTTGAAATTGTCATGCATATGTTACTGAAGAAATTCAGAAGGAAATATTATTGCAGAAAATCGTGCATTCGCTAGCCTCATTTGCAAATTCATTCTAAAGTGTCCAACCAGGAAACATGTATCCTCCCTACGTGTTAGGGGGAGGGATGACCAAGAACTGCCATGATTCATCTCCATGAGAGATTTTATTCAGTCTCATTATCCACAATCTGAAAATCTACCTTTTTTACAGATGCTTATATTGTAAATTTTTTTTAAAGATGTATTTGTTTTTACTGGAAGGCAGATTTGCAGAGAGAGAAGAGAAACATAGATTAAGATCTTACTTCCCCAGGTGCTGACAACAACAAGAACTGCCAGGAACCAGGAGCTTCTCCCATGTCTACCAAGGGAGTGCAGGGTCCCAACCTCCTCTGGCTTTGGGCTCTCCTCCTCTGCTTTTCCAGGCCACAAGCAGAGATCTGGATGGGTAGTTGAGCTGTCAGGACACAAACTGGTGCCCATATGGGATCCCAGCACTTACAAGGTGAGGCATCCATTGAGCTATCTTGCCAAGTCCAGGTGCTTACATTTTTAAAATAGTTAAAGCAGTTAAAGCTTAGCTGACAGTCTTTTTTTTTTTTAATCTTTTTTTCTGTTTACTTCAATTTAAATTTAAACTAAATTTTGTTGTGGATATTTTTAGGTGAACATGCATTTGTAAGGAAGAACCTGTGAAATTATGTATCCTTGACTACATTTTCCCATTGTTAATCTCTTAAAAAATGGCAATAAAACATGACACCTGGAGTGTTAGTGCTGCAAGCAATTGTAATACAAAACAGGTGGAATCAACACAATGCCTTTGTAGCCAATTTGCTAGCACAATCACTTTCTTCTGGTCCTAACCCAGCTAATCCTACTTAAGTGAGGATCCAAGATGGCTGACTAGGTACGGCCACACGAATTTTTGTTGCTCATGGATCCAAAAGAGGAAAACTTGTCCAGGAGTCTGAGTGACAGAAATTTATGACAGATAAGTTAAATACAACGAAGACTGCGTGGAGCAAGAAAGGGAACTCAGACGTCCCAGCAGCCAGCCACACGGACCTTCAGCTGCGGCTTCGGAGCCACGACCTTTCCTCATCCAGGTAGGACGAAATTGCCTCACACTGCGACCAGCCACTGTAGCTGACAGGGAATTTCTCGGTCACCCACTGACTTTTTACTTCAGTCTAGGGAGGTGACTAGGGTCTAAGCAGGTGCTCAGCTTGGAGCGGGGACTCTAAATTGCTCTCCTACCCTCTCTCACTCCTGCAGGATGCCACACTAGGCTGCAAAAAGCCATGCAACATGCCTCTCTGTTCTCAGTGGCAGAGTCAAGGCAAGGTGACAGCCACTCTGAGAGTTTGGGGATTACTAGCCCCAGAGCTACGCTGCCACATCGTGAGTGAGAAACATTCAGCTTGGCTTCTGAAGCCTAAACCTGGAATTAGCCCTCAGTCCCCCACCCTGGGAGAGCTGATTAATGAGCTTACTATACCTTGCAATCTCAGGACTGTAACAATTAATTCTAAATTTCTTCCTGCCAATGGAGTCTACCCTATGGACCTAGGGAAGACCCTACCTGTTTTCCTGCTCTGTAATACCTTGCAGAGTATAATCTATAGTGTGAGTCCTCAGTCTGTTGCCATCCAGGACCAGGGCTTATTGGTGCTGTAAGCGACAGCACCAGCTGGAAGGTCCTAGCAGGACCTGAGGAAGGGTCCGTTCACATTGCACAATCTGAGAGCCACAGCAGTGGGTGCCACAAGTGCTGGCATCACTCAGGCTTGCCAACAGGACCTGACAGTAGTCTTTTTGCTCTTTCAGTTTCCTCCTTCTGAGACTTTACCTCCATACAAGCTGTTTTCCTTCTGCTTGCTTTTACTCCAACAGAAGGATGGTCCTGTTTAGAGAATGTCCCCAGTAACTCTCTATTATAGCTCTATGTCCTTCAGGTGGTGTTGTTTTAAGTGCTTCAGGAAAGCACATATCAAAGGGAAAACAAGATACGTGGAAACTGCTTTCCAAAAATATCAATTAGAGGATAGGCATTGAATTATACTCTTACTTTGCACAAAAGTTTTAAACATCTGCTGTGGAGATAAATGTATTTAAATTTATTTAAATTTATGCAATGTGGCTTAATCTCATTAACATAACACCAGAGTTTGCAGCGTAATTCCCCTGGATATTGGATATTGTATTTGACCCATGATTTTTTTAATTTAAATTTGATTGCTTTAAAATATTTGTGTATGTACATATGCACACAGGTATATAAGTATTCATGTGCACATGTTCTAACATACAACATATATATTTATGTATGTGTATATGCAGAGATGACCACATATGCTCAGGTTTCCAATCCTTCCTGAAAAGTGACAAAATCGATGGCCTTGGATCCACAATGATGTGGGTAGCCTTTAGTGGGACCATGAGTCACAAGTGATATGTGAGGGACGGATCTGTTTCATCATAATCTCAAACCTGCTTTCTTACCCTGTTTACCGACCTAGGCTCCCTCAGAAGCAGGATATTCAGCTTTCTTTGTGGTTACTATTAAAAATCAGAGTGGTCCTTTGAACCTTGGGGATGTGAGAAGAGCAGTATTTGAGTTTGGGAACAGTTCCACCAGATAACATTGTCATCTAAATTGAGGACTCTCTAACCATCAACTTTCCAGATATAGCAAGTGTTAGATAAAGTTTGTATTGTACACCTAATGTGTGGCTGATAGCAGCTCCTCAACAGGTGGATAATGACAGTAATTAGGAGAATGATGTGATGGGAACAATAAAATAACCCAAACTGTGAAGACTAGAATTTTCTTTATAGAAAAGGAAAGAGAATTCCATGACAGTGGAGTCCTTTAGCAGTTAATACTGCAAAATGGGATGTTAAAAGAATAATACTTTGAAGTTTCTAAAGCAAACTTGAATTTTCAGGTTGTCTTTAAAGTGATCTCATGGGAAGACAGGGGCTAAGTAGACTCAGCTGAAATTAAGTGCAAGTTATTCACTGGCTGTAACTCATTAAAAAAATGAATCTGCTGTGTACCCCTGTGATTGAGATAATTTATTACTTATGGGGGACTTGTGTTTCAAAGAAGGAATTCTTAGTAAGTGTGCAAGGTATTTCTTTGATAAAGTCTTTCAATTGAGTGAATGATAATGACAACTAATGTGTGGCTGAATTCTTTCTGATTTGAGATGATGCCCTCTCTTTCCTGGTGTAATAGTGAGATAGCTTTCTAGGGTCTCCTTATTACAGAAGTACTCATCTCAGTAATGTGATATACACATCTTCGTCATGTGATATAATTACATGTGAAAGATCCCCCCACCTCTTAATTATCACCACATGAACCTCTAAGTATTAACATACAAGTTTGAGAATACAAACATTCATATCAGAATAATGCTTGTTTACTAATAGCCTTAAATATGAATGAAGGCTTGCTAAGGGATTTGTCTTACATTTTTAAAATTTGTTTTATTTTTGTATTCAATCAGATTTGTGGAACAGGGCGAAGTGCAAAAGGCAAATGTTCCACAGTTGTTAGCATCTGAATAATTAAGCTACTTCCTTTTAAATAGTTTCATGTGTTAGCTTCCCAAGAGAGGAAGTGCATATCAGTAGTTCTAAGACCCATTTTCCTGCAGAAAGGTGATTTCATATTAAAATAGATTTCAGAGAAGTCAGAATGCTAAGTGTTTGGTGAAAGAGTTCAGCTTTTGATGATGTACAGAAGTGGAGTGAGAAACTATTTCTTTTGTTAGAAAACTAGAGTAATAGTTTTTTTCATATATTTCATTGATTTGAAAATAACCCTTTCCCACAAATTAAAGGGAGGTACATTCTTACAGATAAACCTCATGATTTTGAAGTATATCTTCATGAGTTTGTGTGTAGAGCAGGGGGCAGTGTAAAAAAAAAAGTATGTTTTAGGAAATAATTTTATTTGAAGTCTAAAATTTTTGGTAGCAGTGTTTTAGATGTGTCACACTCTTAATGATTATATAAAATGTATTGAAAAGGTAATGTTACATTTCATTTTGCTCAAGGAAAAAGTTTATTTTTTCTTTAACATTCAAAATGGCAACATTGCAGCTGCATTTTCTTTTGCACTTAATGGTATTTGGTTAACAGGAAGCAATTATTATGTGTAAGCTGCATCAGAGAACTGAATATGACAACTATCATTTCCATGTATAATTTTGGCTGTGCACCAATAAGAACCTACTTTAACTTTCTATTCCAGTATAAAACCTGGATACGGAAAATACCAGCAGAACAACGTTTGATATACTGTTAACTATACAAAAAAAGATGTAAAATTGAACAACCCTACCAGCCTTACGTTTCAAACTTGCTTGTTTTAAAAGGAATGGTAAATTCGTTACAAAGAAAAACACTTCACTGGAACCAACTTCTTGTCTTTTCCCTTTCTCCTTCCCTCTTCCATTCTTCCTCATCCTCTTCATCTCCCTCAACTTCCTTCTTTGCCTTGTCGTTTTTGTTCTGAAGGCTCTTTTGTTGCAACATAAAGCCTTCCTTCAGTGTGATATGTAGAAAATTTGTTTCTGTTTTTTCTTCAGTTCAATGACATTATTTCATAAGGCTGTTTCTCGTCTGCAGCTTTGTGATTCCACTTCTTTTCCAGTTCTTGGCAACACCAGCAGTGGAAGCTTTGCCCCTGTTTGTTTTTCCCCTGAGGGTGTACAGGATTGCCCTTATCAAGAAAAAAATATTGAGCAGGGCAGGGCAAGCATTTACCCTAATGGTTAAGATGCAGGTTGACATTTCTAAATTCAGTTCTGCATTGGATTAATAATTCCAGCTTCCTGCTGGGTTGGATAGTGGAAGGCATTGGTTATGACTCAGCAGTTGTTACTGGCATTCATGTGGGTGACTCAGATTGAGTGCCCCGATCTCCAGTTTTGATTGGCTCAGGCCAGGCCATCACAGGCCTTTGAAGAGGAACCAGAGGATAGGAGTTCTGTTCTCTTTTTCCTCTGCTCCCTCTTTCCTCTTCCCATCCCTCCCCTACGCTCTGCTCCTTTTGACACTCCTTCTCTCTCTCTGTCATACACACACATATGGATTCAGTAATTGTAATTGGAGGGGTTTTTTTGCATTTAAATAAAGTGTGGGATATAAATTACACCAATTACTGTAACTTATGGATCTATAAATCATGCTTCATCATCAAATTATCCTGTTATTGCAAACTTTCTTTAGATGAGATCAGCTGATATGTATTAAGCAGTATCGCATATCCTCTCTTCTTCCTTAGTTCATTTATTTATTCAAACACAAGTCTTGTTCTGCCATATGTCATGCGTTGTGTAGTGCAGTAAATACAGTCACCAATGAGATAAATTTCTTCTCTTATGGAATATACAGTTTATTTAGTTGTGATGTAGAGGTGCACTCACATGCATGGGCACTGACATAGCCAGAAGATCCTACAAATGTATTTTGGCCAAAGCCCAAAGGATGCCTTGGAGTGGAGTTGGGATAGTCAGCCAAGATGGAAGAGGGACAGAGGTATATGGCAGAAAGTGGGTATGGGCAAAGGTGTGCCAGTCCAGTCAGTAGCACAGCTGGTATGAAATCTTGGCAGCAGAGAAAGGAAGTAAATTCAGAATGTAAGGAATTCAGACTAGAAAATCTGAGCCTGAAGAATTTGACTGCATAATAGTGAAGGAGTTTGCCTTTTGTCCTGAAGGAAGATGAGGATTTTGATGTTTAAAGGAAGCATGTCCGTGATGGAGGTAGGTATTAGAGCAAACAAAGGAGATTTTTTTCCCATTTTGTTTCCTTTGAGGCAAGTATGATAAGAGAATATTGTATGCTTGATGGAAACAAAATAGGATAAAAATGTAATAAAAGCAGGAGTATGGAGAAATGATGCCTTTGAGTGTTCAGGGACAGGGAACCAAGACTCTCAATGAGTTAACCTGAGAAGAAGAGGAACAAGAAGTATACATCCACAGCAGCCTGTAGAATGAGTCATGAATTCTGACCTATTCTTTTTGCCAGAGAAAAGGTGTAGCTTTGAGAATAAAAAAATGACAGAGACTGGCATCATGGAGTAGCAGAGTAAGCATGAGTGTATCACAGTATTCCAAGAGTGCCTATTCTCCACTCCTGTGCTGATGCCCCTGGAATAGCAACGGAAGGTAGTTCAAACACGTGAGGCTCCACCAACCAAGTTGGAGACTTAGGTGAAGTTCAGGCTTTAACCTGGCCCAGTCCCAACAACTGCTGTCATTTGGACAGTGAAGGTGTGGAAAGAAGCTCGTGCTTGAACTAGCTTTGTTTGCTCTTTGTTTCTGCCTTTTAAATATAATCTTTAAAGAAAAAAGCAAAAGGCATATAATGGGAGTGGTGACCAGGTTAGAAAAAGCAATGTGATTGCAGTATTTGTTGCATTTGATCATTTTACATAGAAACATGTTTTAGAAATTCAATAAAAACAAAATTGCTTTATACCTAAATCACAGATGCAACTCCAAATGTTTTAGTATAAGTAAATTAGTTATTTTATACTATAATCCTGCATGATTTTTCATTAAAATTCAATTAGTGTAGCAATGAGAATAAATATTCAATACTTGAGGAAATAGGACATCTTCAGAGAGAATGGTAAATGCAAACAAAATAGTAATACACAGGCAAAATTTAAATTCTGACAAAGTTAAAGTCAAACACTTTGGTCTTTCAATTTAATTAAGAATATTGGTAACAAAATGGGTTGTTTGCAAAATCTGTGACCTACTTATCAGCTAATTTTCTAACACTTAGAAAAATTTGTCATTTATACTAAGTTGCACATTACAACCTTTGCAGAAGAGGTGACAAATAATTGCTCTTTTTTACTCCATCAATGGCATTTTAGAGAAAATCAAAGGTTTTTAGTAGGACTAAAATGCTACCATTTACTCTGTTTGTAATTTTCTGATAATTAGGTAATCTAGCAAAATGTTAATATGTCTCCTCAGGCTGTGTAGAAATATAAAATGGATCCTGTTTCCATAGGTGACTCATCTGTATTACTTCATTAGAAGTATAAAATATGCAAAGATAGTAATATCCATTCTGTGTTCACATGTAAAATTGATGCTATAGTTTTGGAAAACAAAAAGAATAAATTTTGGCTTTTAGCCTGTTATAGGAAATGTTTATTGATATTGAGCACAGTCAGGCTAAAACCTTTTGAAGAGTATTTTCATAATCTGTGTTAAATAATATATTTAGAAAAGCTTTACCTAAAGAAGTAGCTCATTGAAATCTAAAGACTTATGAATAAAATCCATATACCCCACTCATTAATCCAAAACAGAAAAATTCTACTGATAGCAGTCTGTATCACAGAGAACTTTGATTGTAGTCAATATGGCATTCTATGATGTGTTACACGGCATTTCAGCAACTTTTTTTCCATTCATGTTTTACACAATGTGCCTTATCTTCTTTCACATACTACATAGCCCATTACAGAAAATGCATGTCTTGGAATCTTTCTTGAAATCTAGAATATCTAATTCAATACTATGCTTGCAGTTAATTCTTGTAGTGTAGAGTTGTTGTTATCCATTATTATTAAAAGTGGTTTAGGCCTAATTTCATTGACTATTTTTTTTTTTTTTGCTAGTATAATACTTGGGATTGGAATTATAACAATTTGGCAATTCTGTTTTCAGAAAATGTCAATACATGGTGGAGTTACCCATATGAAGAATATAAGCATTTTTTTTAAAATAAATTCACTGAAAAGTATGAAAACTTGGAAATGTGATGCTTTAAAAGGAAGACAACATTCATTTTATCAGTTTGGTTTTTTAAAGGGGAAATACAAATGTTTTCAAACTGATAATAAGCTGGGTGTTTTGAGAGTGAGTCCTACACTAGGAAAGTCCTGACCCCCTTATCTATCCACACCCACTTATTCTCACCACTTTCTCAAGTTTGTAGAGCCAATTTATTATTTTTCTTGGCTCTTCCCTCAAACCTCACTTTTGCTGTATCTTCTTAATCTGTCAAGATATTTGTACACAGTATGGGAAACTTTCTTCTGTTCATTTACTTGATTCATGTGTTTGCCTTCATATAAGGAGATTGAAAACCTTTATGGAAAATGGGATTAGAATGTCTATTTTGGTGCAAAAATTTTCAAAACATTTTCTGTAAACATTTTTCAGGATGTTTGAGAAGATCCATTTTTTGTGTTAATTTTAAACATATTTTGCATTGAAATGGCCTTATATCAGTTCACTTTCTGACATGGTCAAAAGAGAGAGAGATTCCTACCCTCATAAAAGTCTTTTTTTCCCAATTTGTCCTCAGTGCTTTGAGAATTAGTTTCCATGCTCCAGTAGCAATTTCTGAATAAACCACAGCTGACCTGTGTCTTAGGGGATAAGGAACAGATCACCAGGAACAATTAGCATTGGCATCAATTAGCATAGGAACAATCACTTGGCTTCTAGGAGACATGAACTTTGAAATTATTTTTTCTATCATTCACTTAATCATTATTTCAGCATTTTTAGAAAATCTACAAAGTGCTTGAAATATATAATATTGGAGTCAAGTGAATACAATTTTAGAATTCATACAAATAAGTTCATAATTTTATACCTTGAGTTCCATCAACCAGTTGTCATTTTGCTTTGTTTAAAACGACTAAAGGTTAGTTGGTGGTTTATACTGTATTTTAAAAATAGATTTTAGGTCTTTTTAAAAATGTGATTTCTTGAAGTTCACGCTCTAGCAGTTTTAGTGTGGAATTAGCCCAAGGTAGTTTTACAGCAATAAGGGATGTCTTATTGAAGAAGCCTGCTAGTATTTTGCTTCTTATTCTTTTTTTTTCCACTCCAAAATAATTGAAAAAACAGAAACTGTACCCAAGGGAATAGCTCTCAAGTATGATCTGAAACTATTGGGGCATATATTCTTTAGTTTTTAAATAAAATAATATTTCTTTCATTTTTCACACTAGAGAAATTACCAGGTTGATTCAAAATGAATCAAAACATACCTGAGGCTTTGGACTGTTTTTTAATGTAAAGGATATACCTAGTAATCCTAAAAGCTGACTGTCACAACTTTATTTCCACAGTATGAGTACAATTTCAAGTTACAAGACCAGTAGAAGTTTTTGAAAAGCCAACAATCTTGCCTAGTAAGGCAATTCCTAACTTGCTTGGGAACCAAAACTTAGTTATACTTCTAGGTCTCCTGATAATAATGATTTAATATTGTAAAAGTGAGAGCAAAGAATTGTCAGTATCAAGAGTAAGAGATTATATAGTATTCATATTTTTATGGTTTGTATTTTCCTCCATGTTGTATAATGATTTTTAAATATATTTCTTGGATGCTGAAAATTTTTCTCGAGTCAGTGATTTTTCTTCAAATTGGGAAACTGAATTAATCGTTAATCATTTACCAAAGGTCACAGTTCTCAAATTCCTATTAAGGATAAAGGGGTGATGTTGGGGTAAAGTACAAGTCTGTGTTCCCACTTCATTTTCATCTTGCCCATGATCCTTGTAAATCGATCAATGTGGTATACAATGTGATGATTGTTTGTCATGTATATAAGCTACCTAAATTAATTCCAAGCAGACATAAAATTTCCATAAGGCGTAATTTAGATAAGACAGGGCCTACTTTTCATGTAGCTAACTCAAGGAAAGTAACTAGTGTAGTTGAACACAAAGCTTATTTCACCAAAACAGCAACACCATCAATAATCCAATAATCCTGCATAGTGAATATCTGTTCTCATCTGCTGACCAAGTTGTTTAATCTGAATAGAGAGCAGTAAAAACAGCAAACTAAATTAGATGTGCTTCCTAGTAAAATATATGCCTTCCATTTTTATATCAAAATAATTGGTTCAGAAACATTTAACAGCTGTAAACCGATAGCTTTTTCATGTTATTTTTTATTCCAATGAAGGCAAAACAGATCTAAAGAGAAATTCTTGCTGGCTAAATTGACCAATATGTGTGCTCCAACGTTACTGCTGCAATAATTGAACAGCTGAGTCATAGCCCAGTGGATCTGACTATTGGTAGTGTTCAGAATATGGTAACCAAAACACTAAGTGGCCCTTAAATATGTGGACGTGCATATCTCCAAAGAAGTGATAGAGTTTCAAGGCAGCTAAAACATAGATGACTACTTGAATTGTGAAGTGAAATTTCTGGTCACTGAATACTCATACTGTATTTAAGAAATCAGGAAAACCAAGTTATGGCCAACACAGAAAACAAAGTCAGGAAGACTAAGTTGACTTAGCAAGTATGAATCCTAGAAGATAAAATCATAGAAGGCTCTGGCAGCACATGCCTTAGCATTAGCTCATAAACTTCACACTCAGTAAAACCTTATTTGATGAGGATAACCAATATCTAGGTGATTGGCAGTGCAATCAGTGAACTAAATTAGAGGGACTTCCTTTAAAAAGTCATGAATATTCATAAAAATAATTCAGGAGATTAATGACATTTCAGAAAGGGAAAACTAATTAAAAGAATAGTTTAAGTATAATCTTATTAATGTTGATTAGTTTTACAAGTTTATGGTAAAATTGGTAAACGAATTGAGAAAGATGGAGAAAATCAGCTAACTAGAAAAAATGTAATTTTAATTGTCTCATTTGGAGAAACATCAGCTTTAAGAAACAATGAAGAAAAGGGAATTGCTTCAAATATTACATTGTTTATGTCAGACTGTGAGGAATTTCAACTCACGTTTGTCTTCACAGTAAGTGAAAAACATGCTAAAACCTCCATTTAGATATCTTTCAATAATTGTCCATAAACTTAGACATTTTCTATATGTGGAAGCATAACATAAAACTTCAAAGTCAGTAGAAATTTAACAAGTCAGTTGTTAAAAACAAATCCTCTTTTAATATGCCCTGTTAAGGAAATTTATGTGCATGTTAGCTAAGCATGCAGATTATTTTCAGAAGTTTGTTTTCCATAACAAGATCAACTTACAATGTTGATTAAAGATTTTTCACATTTCTCTACAATAGAAATTATCAAATCATATTGCAAATTTCAATACCATTTAAAACTTCAATATTTGAGAAATGCAAAAATACTACATTATTATGATATAGTAAAATCTATTATCTGCTATATGAATGTTTTCTTATCAAATGTTTATCAAAATTTCTCTTCTAGAGGAGATAGTGGGCTGGGTAAAAATAGTTGAAATGTTCCAGTTGCCTTCCATCTGATCTTTCTGCTTCCATTTTGTATTTTCTTGCATATTCTCAACACCAAAATCAAAATCCAATATATATTATTCATGCAACATTTTTTTGGCTCATAGCCCTACTATTGTTTAGCTTTTCCTAGTGCCTTTGCTGGTGTTATCCATGTCTTATCCTGTGGATTTAACTACTCCTGAACTGTACTCCTTTCACCCTCCAGCCCCCTCACCACTCTTCATTTATTTAAGCATCATGTGCTGATTGCCTTTTTGTAGATGTCATTTGTATGAAGGCAACTCTCACCATCACATTTAAACTTGATCCCTTACTTCTTATCTGCTTAACTGTTCCCAAGGCACTCATGTTCCAATATGGGATATAAATGATTTATTATATTTTTGTTCTCGGTTGTGTTTCTCTCATTGTTAGAATTTTAACTGCATGTCTTGTTACAGAGGAACAAGCGTCGCCATTGGGATGACCATGTTTTCAAGTGGTCTCGGGGCAGAACACTCATAGAACCAGTCTGTATTTAAGAGAATAAAAACACTTTCTGGGTCACCATGCTAAACTGAGCTTCCAACATTCTTTATCTCCTTCATTTGAAACTCAGAAATAGAACATTACCAACCTCAAATTCAAGAGACAGAAGCTAGAGAATAAATTTTCTTTTATCTGAATTTCTGGAGAAGTGATCAGTTATGCATCCTCTCAAAGGCAGTGTTATGAAGTGAAACAATAGTTTACAATTCTCATCCACTCGCCTTGGTAAAGGCCATTAGAAAAACAATAGCTAAAATAAAATGAAGCAATAAGTTATCCTTCACACTGAGTGGTAGTCAGATTGGCGAAGTATTACCACCTTGGCTTTCTCTCCTTTTCATTCTCACTACTATCTTTGTTCACTTCTTCCTAGATTGCATTCTGTGAAAAAAACAAACCAACAGGACACTAGCTTTGCTTTCTGGAGACTAAGTTATAATTTAATTTAAACTCATAATAAAAATGAAAACATATTCGAAGGAATCAGATATTCTATCTAGCCTAAAAAGAAAATATTTACCAGAAATAAATCTATAACAATAACTCACATAAACCTACCATATCTTCTTACATTTTTCACTGTACATATGACAAGGAAAGGAACCATAAGGCCATTGGTACAACATAACAACCCAGAAAATTTTATAGATGCTTTCCACTTTGAGCTTTCCCATCCTATAAATACATACTTCTTTACGAGTTAAAAAAAAAAAAGTATCGGACCTGGTACGATAGCCTTGCATACACCAGGATCCCATATGGGCGCCAATTCTAACCCCAGCAACACCGCTTCCCATCCAGCTCCATGCTTGTGGCCTGGGAAAGCAGTCCAGGATGACCCAAAGCCTTGCGACCCTGTACGTATGTGGGAGACTGAGAGAGAAGCTCCTAGCTCCTGTCTTCTGTTCAGTGCAGCTCAGGCCCTTGTGGCTGTTTGGGAAGTGAATCATCAGATGGAAGATCTTCCTCTCTGTCTCTCCTCTATATATATCACTTTACAATAAAAATAAAATAAATCTTTAAAAAAAGTACTCTTGAAACAAAACATGAGTTCATGATTGTATGATATATCTCTTGATTACGTTTTTTAAAGATTTATTTATTTTAATTGCAAAGTCAGATATACAGAGGAAGAAAGACAGAGGAAAATCTTCCATCCGGTGAGTCACTCCCCAAGTGACTGCAACAACCGATGTGTGCCAATCCAAAGCCAGGACCCAGGAACTTCTTCCCAGTCTCCCATGTGGATCCCAAGGCATTAGGTTGTCCTTGACTGCTTTCTCAGGCCAGCCACAAGCAGGGAGTTGGATGGGAAGTAGAGTAGCCGGGACTAGAACCGGCACCCATGTGGGATGCCAGTGCATTCAAGGCACCAGGCCCTTGATTACATATTTTATCTGCTTTTTTAAAGGGAAGATTTATCTAATTGAAAGGGTTACAGAGACAAAGAGAGATTGACATTTTCCATCAGCTCATTCACTCCCCAGATGGCTGCAACTGCCAGCACTGGGCCAGACTGAAGCCAGGAACTTCTTTTGTGACTCCCATGTGGGTGACAGTGGCCCAGTTCTTAAGCCATCTTCTTTTCCCAGGCCATCAGAAGTGGAGCTCCAGCACACAAATCGGTACCATTAAATGCCAGCATCACAGGTGACAGTTTATCCACTGTGCCATAACACCGTCCCCATATATTTATTTGACTTTTAATTTTTAAAATTTTTATGATAGTTTTATAAGGTCAGAGATTTCCTATTCCTCCATTGTTTCCCCTTTATTATTACAATAGTGTGTGTGTATATATATTCTTCAGCAGTCACAAGCCCATCATTCTATTTAAGTGTATCCTGATATTGTAGATACGGATGATGGTAGAAAGTCCAGCATCCTGTTTTACTTGTATTTACCAATAGTTTGATTGTCCACTTAAAAAAATAAATAAAATCAAAGCAAACTTAGATATAAGTTTATTACATATATTGCAAAGAGATACTATCTTCATATTAATTAAATATACTGAAAAATCACCAGTGTTTAAGCATGTCTTGACAGACAAATGAATCTTCAGTACAGTATTTTAGATACTCTGTACTATCGTAAATCTTTACACAGGATGCTCTTATCATGAAGATGATTATCACATCAGTGTAACATAGTCAATAAAATATTCTCCTGCAAAGAAAATTTAAAATCCAGTCCCATCTCCAAAAAGCTAAAACTTATCACTAGAGAAACAGAACTTTGATTTTCAGTTGGAGAAATGTAATTCCTACCATCATGAACCAGGAATTTTATACATATTATTTCATAATGGGTAAAAAAATTCATTTTACTATTTTGGTACCCTCTATAACTGAATAGGTGTTATATTTACACCATAATTAGCTTATTTTCTCTTAGTATTTTTTAGGTTAATGTATTCTGTCACATAGTGGGGTTACCTTCTTTTTAAAGGTGGAATAATAATTGATTTTATGTATAATACAAAAACCATGTTTTCTTTAACCTTAGATCAACACTTAAATTATTTCCAGTTCTCTACTATTTAAAAAAAGGCATTATAATGAACATATGAACTCATGTACTTCTTTGAGATCTTAGTTTCATTTCTGTTGTCTACACTCAGAAGTAGCATTGCTGGACCATGACATAGTTCCATTTTTGGATTTTAAGAAACACCAATATGTCTATAGTAGACATATGCCATTCATATCCAGTGTTGCTTTCATTTGTATAAGGTGCCAAGTAAAATATAATATGGTGGTTGTCTGGGACTGAGGTCAGGGAGAACTTGTGGATGCCCATCAATGTATTAAAAGCTTCAGTTATACCAGGTCTAGAGGTTTGTTTTACAACATGATGGTTGTACTTGGCAATAGTATACTGTGAACTTAGAGGGATAAATCTCAATCTGTTTTTACCAGATGCTTTTTTTTAGTAAACATGAAGGGTAGGTGTTTGGCATGGTGCTTTAAGCTGCCACTTGAGGCACTCATGCATCCTATGGACTTGAGTCCCTGCTCCAATTTCCATTCCAGATTCCTGCTGATGCACACTCCAGGAGTCAACAGTTAATGTCTGAAGTTGATAGGGTTGTAGTAACTCAAATTGGAGGCATCAATTTGGTTCTAGGCTTCATTTGCCCAGGCCCAGATTTGTAGGCATCTGGGGTATAAACCCAGAGCTAGATAAGGCAAAGAGACAAAGATCTTCTGTCTGGTTTTCAAATAGGTAAATTTTAAATGTGAAATGAAATGTGTTGCAATTAAGTAGCTTGGCTCTATATGTATTTTTCTGGAGCATTTTCTATACTACAAAGAGGTTAAGAAACACTATTGGAAAGGATGATTATCATGTGCTGTGGATATCTTTTGAGTATTTTGCCATATCTTTTCTTGAAGCTTATTCCTCCTGCTTCTTTTTTTTTTTTTTTTAGAGATTTATTTTTATTAGGAAGTTAGTTATACAGAGAGGAGGAGAGACGGGAAGATCTTCCATCTGCTAATTCACTTCCCAAGCAGCCACAATGGCTGGAACTGAGCCAATCTGAAGCCAGAAACCTCTGAGCCTCTTCCATGTCTCCCACATGGATGCAGGGTCCCAAGGCTTTGGGCTGTCCTCCACTGCTTTCTCAGGCCACAGGCAGGGAGCTGGATGGGAAGTGGGGCTGCTGGGATTAGAACCATTACCCATATGGGATCCTGGAGCCCATGCAAGATGAAGACTTTAGCTGGTAGACCACCATGCAGGGCCCTATTGTAACTTTCAGTTGGTATCCACTCTTCAATATTGATTCAAGGTTAGATCCTAGATTACCTAAAACCACCAGCACATTTAATCCCCCAAGCTGAATACAGCTCATGATGAACCCTAACCACAGGACCAGCAACTGGGGTAACTCCCAGATCTCATCATGAGTCCGTTGGAAGGATGAAGCCTGGATCACTAGACTTTGAAAAGAAAGAAATGGGTCAGGAGTGGTCAACAATGGAAAAGAAAAACACTGAGAAATGGGGCATGAAACAAACCTGTCGTCCTGAAACGTTTTGTGTCTGTGAAGATTTTTTTTATGTACTTTTACATTTTATTTATCTAAGGTAAACAAATTTCATGTATTTTACAATACAAATTTAGGAGCATAATGACACTTGCCATCATATCTTTCTTCTTTCCTGCTTCTTTAAATTTTACCATCAAATACTTTCAGTTCATTTCACAATCACAGGCTTAACACTCCATTAGATAAAAAATTAAATAACAAGTGGAGAAAAATCATTCTTCAAGACAATAGATGACATTAAAAGATAATCAATTCTCAAAGTGTTGATTTCACAATGTGAAAAATTTCACAATTCAAAATGTCAATGTCATTAGCCAGATTCCAAATTTCAAAAATCGTGTGGAATAAATTGTTTTTACTCTGAATTTTAACACAGATCAGAGAAAGTGTATGATATTTGCCTTATAGTGACTCACTTATTTCACTAAGTATAATCATTGCCAGTTGCATCCAGTTTTGTTGCAAAATATAGGATTTCACCCTTTTTATGGAGTATTCTATTTTGTGTTTGTGTGTGTATATGTGTGATATTCAGTCATCTCTTAATGGATTTCTTGGTTGATTACATTTTATCTATTGTGAATTAAGCTGTAATAAGCATGGAAGAATATATCTTTCATATACTGATTTCATTTCATTTGAGCAAATTCTCAAGAGTGGGAATGAATGAATCATATGGTTATTTTCAGATTTCTGAGGCACTTCTAGACTTTCCTCTGTAATAGTTGTACTAGTATATGCTCCCACAAATAGTGGATTAGAGTCTCTTTTCCCCCCACATCCTTGCAAGCATTTATTGTTTTTTGATTTTCAGATGGTAGCCATTCTAAATGGGCTGAGGTGAAGCCTCCTTGTGGTTTACAGTTGCATTTTACTGATGGCTACTGATCTTAAGCATTTCTCATGTCTCTTTTTCCGTTTGAATTTCATCCTTTAAAAAACACTTTATGCCCTTTCCCCATTTTACTAACATGAGCCAGTAAATTCCTTAAGACCACTTGAGTTTGAATTCTATTGCTGGTAATAAAAGATTCCGAATGATACACCAAAATTAGTTATTATTCAAGATTCCTTCTCAAAATCTTGTGATATATAGGTATTTCTAAGTAACATTTTAAAAGTTCTAACTTCACATCTAACTTCAATTCAGTAAAAGTTTAAGAATAAAACAGATATGACTATAAACTGATATGTGGGTACATACCCATTCAGCAAATATTTTTAGGGTATAACAGAAAGCTTGAAAACTATGACATCATGCATAAATATGTTATTGTAGGTTAACTCTTTGAAGCATTATTCCAAACCAAAAAATATTTTAATTTTTCATGGATACCTATAAGTTTTTAAATGTTTTCTTTTTATTTAATTTTCTTAACTCCCCTATGTCTGTGTAAATTTAGAGTAACAGTAAAGCATATTGGCTGTTACTGAAATTGTTTGAATGGTTTTATACTATTTCATTAAAACAATAGCAAACAATATTCATTAATATTAAATACATAATTCAAATGAAGTCATCTTTGTAACATAAAGAGCTAGTAAGTTATCCATCAATTTTAAACCTGTAAGGAATAAAGTGCTGTTCATACAGATGCATGGTAAGTCGAGGAGGTAGTGGAAGATGATTAATTAAAGCTGGATATGCAGGAAGTAAGCACAGTGTCTTTTGCTCCCAATGTTTTGGTTCTGCTATCTGCCAATGTTTTGGTTATGCTATCCAATGTTGTGCTATCTACCTCCTTCAAGGTGTGTGTTTAGGCTCCCAGTTTAGCTCTCAGCATTTGCATTACTCTATTATTACAGTTAGACCCAGACTCTAGTAATATCAGCTTACCCCCATATTTATTTTCTTCTATGTAAATCCTCACAATCATTTTCTGCTTTTCTCTCTTGTGAGACTATGGGAAAAGGCAGAGCTATATGCATGATTCAGCAGACTCCATTACCATAAAATATTGTTTGGGTTGGAAAATGCGGTCTCAGCAAAACGTGAGACAGAGGGAGGGACATAAGATCTGAGTATCTCTCTTATTGACTTTTGCTGTTATCTGGTACCTCCAGCTGGGACCTAACCACAAGGTCTCCTTTCCCTGCCCCAACCCTGCCAGCCATTTAATTGCTTTCTCTCTCTCTTTTTTTTGTATGAAACTTTATTTATTATATATATATTTTTTAATTAATTACATTGCATTATGTGACACAGTTTCATAGTCTCTGGGATCCTCCCACCCCTTCCTAAACCCTCCCCCCATAGTGGATTCCTCCACCTTGTTGCTGTATTGCATTTCAAATTCAGTCAAAATTCTTTCATTGCAAATGTATACCAAGCATAGAGTCCAGCATCTTTTTGTCCTGATAAATTCAACGGTTTCTTGGGGAGACCATCTCTGATCTGAAGGCAGAGCTGGCAGAGTATCATCCCAATCAATTTAAAGCCCCAACATCAACAAAAATTTACAACATTATGGAATTAATTGACATGGTGTTGAGCAATCAATATGTTTTTAAAAATGCAAGTTCTTAACCACATCCTGTGACTACTTCATTGACATATCAACTTTAGTTTATATACTACCAGCTTCAATACACTTTAAAATGGCGATAGGGTTCTATTCAGCTGTCTCATGTCTATTTTCATTTTAGTGTTTAGCAGTTTATAGTGTTGAAGCATAATTTTGCTGAACTTGGCAGGTTTTAGGTTAGTCAAAAGTGGCTTATAACTGTAACAAGGCATATGTCAACAATTGAGGGGCAGAACAGTTTTAGGGGTGTGCAGAGAAATCTTCAATAGCTTATTGAGGAGTAACTAATCTTTGTGTCTTACCTAGTAAGGTATGTATAAGTCCACGCTGACCGTTTCCTGTCTGGTTCTAAGCTTTCCTTGTTGTTTCTCTGTCTATTCCAGTGTGTGTGTGTGTGTGTGTGTGTGTGTGTGTGTGTGTGTGTGTGTGTGTGTGTGTGTGTGTGGGGGTGGGGGCTCCAGAGCCACCCTGATGGTCATTGCCAGAGAGGGTGGGGATCCAAAGTTGGAAATAAGTAAGGACCAGAGAAAGCCCTCTCCCTAGTCCCCAAGGAAGTTTACTGTTCTTCTGTTTCTGTGGACCACTCAGGGTTCCTGGCTGTTGTTCTGATTACCTTGGATCCTGCAAGGCAGGATTTGGACTTCTTCGATCCCTTGGTAGATCCAAATGGGGGTGGGTGATCTCAGAGTTTTCGGGCTCTGAAGGCACTCCAATTCCCCGCGGTCTCTTTGGCAATTGGGATGTAGTCCTTGGTGCCTGTACTGATAGTCCTTGGTGAGAATCCGGGAGTCTTCATGGTTGAGATACAAGCCTCCTCCTGTCTGCCTGCTCCACTCTGGGGTTCCACCCTGCTCTGTGCATATGACTTCTGTTAAGAGGTTATCAGGATCACTCTTGATTCCCCGTATATGTCTTTGTAGTTTAACTGTTGTCTAATGCTGATTTGAATCTGTTGTCTACAAGTTACCTGTTATGTCTCTGATAGGTTATACTTCACGTCTTCTTCACACATTCTAGGGAGATGGAAGATTTTTCTGCTCTACTGCCCCATTTCTGAGTAGCATAGGATCTTAAAAGTATATTAGGTTTTGCAGTTCTTTGATGTAGATCATAAGCAGTCTGACTCATATTGATTGGTAGTTCATTGGTTACATCACAATATTTTATCGCATTAGATACAGGCTGTTTGCGGTTGAAATAATATTACAGTTTACACATACTGTTTTTCAAATTGACATCATTTCATGTTAAATTAAGGCAAAGGTGGCATCTAACCTTTTGAGATTGGCTCATTTCCCTTAGCATAATGGTTTCCTGTTGGGCCCATGTGGCCACAAAGAGCTGCATTTTTTTTTTTAATAGCTGAGTAGTATTCCCTAGAATAAATGAACCATAGCTTTCTTATCCAGTCTTCTGTTGATGGGCATTTCGGTTGCTTCCAAGTTTTTGCAATTATTGATTCTATACATGTTTCTTTTTTTGATTTGGTTGTTTGCTTTTTTGGCTGTATCTCATATGTTTTGATGTTTATTTCAGTTTGATTCCTTCCAAATATTCTCTTTTCTCCAGTCAAATTCATCACATGCTCATGAATTATACAATGGCATCATCATTTTTCCCAAGAAATTTCTGTGTTTCCTTTTTGTCACTCATGTGTTGGTTACTCAGTGGTGTGTTGTTTTTCAAGGTGCTACAATTAGTTTTTGATGTTGTTGCTGTTGATGTGACTGTCCTAACTCATACCGGTTTTTGACCTCATTTCATGGCCTCTCACTTATGGCAAGGTAGAGAGATGGAGTACTAGGGTTTATCATATAAGACGTGCAGGCACAGTGGAACGTGCATTCCTGCATCCAGACGAAAGATGGAATCCCAGTGAAACTGTTGGACATGTGTAGAATCAATAATTGCTTTCTTAATATGTCTCTCCATCTGAGCTCAGAAACTTTCTTCTGACACTTGAGTTAGTTTCTGCTGTCAGTCTTCATATACCAGCCCCAGACTGCTGCCTTGAGTCGTGAGCATTCTTTAATGCATCACTGTTTTCTAAAACAGAGTGTTTAATTTGAAGGTGTGATTCTTGACATTTGTTTATATCCCCATCCCAAGCTCAGGCTGTCCTGTCATATTATGCCTCTGTTGTTGAGGAAGTCTCGTTCTTCCCCATTTCATTCTGATCAGCATTCATATGCCTGATTGTAAATCTCAGGAGAGTCCACAGAAAATGTCTCTTCCATAGATCATCTGGATGAGAACGATGCCATTTTTTAAAAATTTATCAATATGTGCTGAAAAATACCTTTGAATCATACTGTCCCAAGTGCCAGGAATAAGTCAACATCACTATCCCCAAATGAACTAAAAAATGTAGAATACTATATTGATACAAGACACAAAAATAAATTTTCAAATATGGACTGATTGATTGAAGTGCAGAGTTGCAAACAGGAGAGAGAGACAGGAGACAGAAATCTTTTCTCGACTGGTTCACTCCCCAAATGGCTGCAATGGCTGGGACTAGGAAAAGCCAGTCAGGAGCTTCTTTTGTTTCTCCCACGTGGGCACAGTGGCCCAAGGAATTGAGCAATCTTGTACTGCTTTCCCTGACACATTAGCAGGGAGCTGGATCAGAAGCAGTTCATTTCGACAGCACTGGCCCCCAATATATATTTTAGGCAAAACTTAATGGATTCAGAATCTTAAAATATCTTTTCAGAAATTCTATAATGTTGAATTTTCTCACACTCTGAATTTTTTAATCTATTTTGCTGATACCTAATGATACTGCTAATTAGTGTCTGAAGCACAATAAATTTATGCTTTATAAGTAGCATTAATGTATACTTTATACATGATTTAACATAAATGAATTTATAGAAATGTATAACCAGCACCATATTAGAATATTTCTATCTCCATTTTCATTTTCATTAATTCCCCATACTAATTCCTACACTAAAGAAATCATTTATCTATTTATGTTTATAGATCCCCCCGGAGTTATACAATATGTAGTCCTTTGCATCAAGTTTCTTTTATCTTATAAAATTTGTATGTATTTTTTAGCACTTAATACTGCATTAGTTTTTATTGCTGAGTATTGTAGTGGACTGAACTCTATTCACAGTTCGTAGGCCAATGGGTAGTTTTCAGTTTTCAGCTATAGTAAAAAACAATTGTGTAGAAGTACATATGTAGCCTAATGTTTGAAAGTTATCAGAGATTAAAAATTGTGGTTTGCATAGCAATATTTTTTAAGCATATGCTTGATTGTTTTTCATCATGGGTACCTTAACTTGCATTCCGCAAGAGTAGTGTAAAGTGGTCCCATTGCTCCACATTCTCATCCACACTTATGGTCATTTGATTTAAAACCATGTAAGTGAATATAAGGTGATATTATTTTTATTGCTATTTCTCTAATGCCAATGATACTATCATTTCTTGTTCCTAATTTCCACTTATTTTGCTGTGATTTCTAGTGAAATCTTGGTAACTATCCTTTATTAAATACTCGCTTTGGATGAAGCACTATTGTAAGTGCTTTTTAAAACTTATCATGTCACATATTTCACAATACAGATTTAGGGGCACAGTAATGCTTCTCACCCTAGCATTTTTCTAGTTATAATGTTGGTTTCAAATATTGAGGATGCCTTGTTTTTATTATAACATTTATACATACTTTATCTTAGAGCAGTGCTTGTTTTTTTTAGTTATTAAATATTAGCTTATAACATGTGTGCATGAAATAAACCTGCATGTATCTGCACAAGTTTATATACAAATTCACAGATATCTCTATGTATGTGATATGCTCTACAAAGTTTGCAGAAATTGATATTAAAAGATGGACTTGTTTTGGTACAAAAATATTATAAATTCCATGCTTATAAAGGTTTCTTCAAAAAATTCATGGAAATTAATTTTATACAAGATTAGGCATGGATTCTATTGCATCAAATAATTACATCTTTTAATTCATTCCTTCACTACACTTTTATAAACATTTTGAAGTACTCATAAGCAGTTGTGTGTGTATATATATATATATATACACACACACACATAAATGGATTATTCTAAAGCTTAATAGAAAAGAACTTTACGAAATGTATTTCAATAAAGTTCTCACAAAAATAAAACTTATCTTTTAATTCCGTTTTGTGTAAATGTTTTGAAGGATCATAATGTATGCTTGTGTGTGTGTGTGTTCATATACTTGTGAAACTTTGGGATATGTAATTTTTAGGTAAAGTCATGATACACAGAATGAACACATTATACCTGTCTCATAAGAAAACCTGTATACTATTTAAAAGTAAAGTCCAAGTGTTGGAAACATTTTGAGTATTAACACTTTTGTAATAGTGTTGTGAAATGTTATGTTAATATCGCTTTACCATCATGAAGCTAAATATCAGTATTTCATAATCACCATTGCAATCTTTATTGTCCAGCATTAATATGTTCAAGATATAAAATAGTCCACCTTTCTTCATACTGATGTTTAATTTAACTTGATATCATAATCATGAATTTACTTACCGAGCCAACTAAATAAATATATGGTAATCATTCCTTACATTATGATTTTCTTATTTAGAATCATGACTTGCTTCAAAATTTGCATAGCCATTAAGTGAAAGTACAGGAAGATTTAGATTATCTAAATGAAATCTTTCTCACTTCTATCAGAGCATTTTGTATCAGTCAACAGGATATTTTCTACTGCTCATATAATTTTAGAAAATTATGTAATAATCTGCACATGGACATCAAAATGAAGCCACACTTAGCTAAAATTTTAAAGCTTTTGAATTAAAAAGAAATAACCCATTGTAACTAGGGAATATGTCACCTAATTAAGGTATAATATTGGGGGATTTATGGTTTTTAAAAGGTGATATTTTCGAGAAGCAGGTAAATAGGATCTGCTAGTATAAGAACTACAATCTATTACTTGATTTATTTTTGTGGCTCACCTAAGCATTTTCTTTGCTCTGGTGCTGTTGATCTTGTCTTCCCAGAATGTGTCATTAGCACCAATTGTGCCCTGGCTCTGCACCCAGCTTCTCTGAACAGATCCATCTCTATTAAAGTCATCAGGCTAGTGCCTTCAGGGTGACAGAGGGCAGGATCTGGATTTGGATAGACCCCAGCTGAATTCCACCGGTATCTCTCCTACTCTGCATAAAATTTACTAGGCTATAGAACACTGTATCCATTGACATTTGAAGATTGTACATGTAATTTATGAGCTGTATTTCATTAAAGGAGTGAATGTTGCAAGGGACATAGGCAACCCTTTCTGTTAAACTGTGCACATCTGTTAAAATTAGCATGTGTATTGGAACTCTTATAACAAGTTGAATAAGCATTGGTCATTATAGGCATGCTGAGCAAATCAATTAGCACACATATTATCAAAGGTGTCTTAAGTTAATGATTACTATTTGTTGTATTATCACTTTATGTTTCACTTAATCAAATTGCACTATTTAGCATTTTTAATAAATATTAAAAGGACAAATTTTTTAAAGATTTATTTTAATTTGTATTGAAAACTAAGACATGAAGAGAGGAGAGGCAGAGAAAAAGATCTTCTGTTCATTGATTCACTCCCCAAATGCCTCAAGGGCCTGACCTGAGCCAATCCAAAGCCAGGAACCCTGAGATTCTACTAGGTCTCCCACGCAGCTGCAGGGTCCTAGGCATAGGGCCATTCTTGACGGCTCTCCCAGGCCACAAGCAAGGAGCAGGGTGGGAAGATTAAAACCAGTGCTCTTCACATTTGCCTTTGGTTTTGTTGACAGAGAAGAGGAATAGCACCCAAGAGAACATCTTGAAGTATCATTTGTAAGACAGGTTTGGAAGAGGCAAAAAATTAGGGAAATTTTCTTTTATTATTTCATTGAATATATTTGTAAAACCAATTTCTCTTTCTGAACCTTCTGGGACTCCCATAACTCTATTTGGCCTCTTAATAGTGTCTTTCATTTCTTGAGTACATTTTTTGGCCAGATCCAGCTCTGCTTCCAGCTTTTTGTTTGCTTCCCCCTGATGACAGGAAATAACTTGCAATTCTGAGATTGTTTCTTCTGCTTGCTATATTTATTTTGGAGACTCTCCACTGTACTTTTAACTTGCTCTACTGTGTTTTTCATTTCTGATATATCAGCCTTGATTTGCTTTCTTGCTGCTATTTCTTGTGTAACATATTCGTTAAATTCTTTGAACTCTTGTATGTGCTTCTCTTTGTTGATCAGAAGCTTTATAATAGTTTTCTGAATAGTTTTCTGAAGGCATTTTCTCGATGCCTTCCTCAGTTAAGGCTGAGGTTGGCATAGGGTTTTGCTCCTTTGCAGGGAAGTTTTCAGTAATACTCATTTTGCTTTTGTGTCTTCTTTTGCTCTTAATCATTGTACTTCTGGTTAGCAGAGTCTTCTCCTTGGGGCAGGTTTCTAAGCTGTGTCACCCACAAGTCTGCAGTTCAGTTTTACTTATTGCCGTTGGTACTCAGCTCTTTGCTTGCAGCCAACTGTGCCACTCCCTCCAGCAAGTTCCAGGTCTGGGTTCTTATGTTAGATTTCTTAGCCCCAGCTCCTGGCTCCCCACTCTCCACCTCCTGTGATATCATGCTGAGGTTGCACAGTTGTCTCTGTAACCTTTCTCCCACTTTTGTTTGGAGCAGACACCAGGATTAGGGAGACACCAGGTGTTCTATATAGCTAGGTTGTTGGTGGTGCTGATCTTGCCAGAACCTGTTAGATGTTAGGTCTGAGGACCACACAGACATATTTTGACCCATACGATACCACAGTCAGTATTATTTTTCTGTTGGACCAGTGCAATCCATGGAACTCAGTGAGGTTTCATGAGCTCAGCACATGCACAGTTTACTGTTGTCCCTGCAGTCCTAAAACCTTTGCCACACCTTATGAAATGGCATCTTTTTGCCATGACTAGAGTTCTTGATTTGCTGGCTGTCAGGTCTGAGGGCTACTCAGACCTGTCTTGGGTGAAATCTGTAGAATGCCGCATTGTTGCAGTTCACTGAGTCAGAAATGAGTTCACTCCCAGCTCAGCATATGCTCAGTCCCTTGCTTTTGCCTCCTCCAGGAAAATGGCTCCCAATTTGGCTCTAGGGTGCTGACTGGTCAAAAGTGGAGAAATTCCCAGTAAAATGACAACAAAAGACTAAATCATTGAATAACCCATTCCTGAAATGACAGGATCAAATTACCACCCATACAGATTAACCCTGAATGTAAATGGCTTAAGCTCATAGATCAGTAGACTGGATTAAAAAACAAAACCCATCTATTTGTTGTCTAGAAGAGACATATTTCACCAACAAAAATCAGCAAAAGCTATATCTCATGGATTTTGAGGTTTTTGTTAGTTTCATCTCTTAAAAACAATTTCTTGTGATTAAATTATTCAATAATTCATAGATCATACAGTAGCATTATTTTCTTCAAGAAGGTTCTTGATTTTTCATTTCTTCAGTGATACATTAGTCATTCAGTAGCATGTTATTTAACTTCGTGGTGTTAATTTCTTTTTTCTTCCTGTTCATTTTGTTTTGTGGCTTTTCATTTAAGGAATGTATAGTAGCTCTGTAATGGAGACTGTCATATCTAGTAACATGTCATTTAACTTCATGGCATTGTAACTTTCTATTTTTCTTCCTATTGTTGATTGTGCGTTGTTACTTTTCACTTAAGGGGATGTACAGTAACTGTGAAATGGAGACTAACATATCCAGATGTGAGGATACAGATAGTATGCATTTTCAATTCCGGATAAAGATGGATTTACAATGAAACTGTTTACTATATCTTAACAATAGGATGCTGGACTCTGCCATTGTCCATGCTCTCTATGATGGACATATGACTGTGTAAGAAGAACTATATGTTAGTAATGATATAGAAGAACTAGGCATGTGTAGAGGAGAATTGGGGAGGGGATAAGTGAAATCCCAGGAGCCTATGGAACTGTATCATAAATGATAATAAGAATAAATAAAAAGATTTTTTAAAAAGTGTTCATATGGGATCATATGAGCTCATGCAAGACAAGGACTTCAGCTGCTAGACTATCATGCCAGGCAGAGGCAAAGTTTTTTTAGCAAATGAAGCATAATAGGTGGGGAAGTCACTGGGGTGCTTCTCAATACTGAGATAATGGGAAGCAATCTGTAAAACTTTCCTTATTTATGATCTTTGCCAGTCCACACAGGAGCTTCAGAGAGCTTACTAAAACCAAAAGTCGTCAAGAGACAACGTGAACACAACGCATAGTAAAAAATGTGTTTAAATAGCATTTGTATAATGGCCTAATTCTCAAAGTAAATATTTTACATATAAAATTAAATGATATTTATCACTCATATTAAGTAAATATGAATAATAACGTTTTTAAATATTTTTATTGGAAAAGAGATCAGATTTACAGAGAAAAGGAGAGACAGCAAGATCTTCCATCTGCTGACTCACTTCCCAAATACCCAGAATGGCTGAAGCTGAGCTAATTTGAAGCCAGAAGCCAGGAACCTCTTCCAGCTCTCCCATGTGGGTTGCTGGGTCACAAAGCTTTGGGCTGTCCTTTATTGCTCTCCCAGACCACAAGCAGGGAGCTAGTTGGGAAGTGGAGCCACCCATATGGAATCCTGGTGCCTATAAGTTGAAGGCTTAGCCATTGAGCCTTCATGCCCGGCCCACCCATAATGTTTTATAGATATAGTTTTGTTTTTGAATGACCTTAAGGTACTTTTTAAGTCATTATTATTTAGCATGATAAACTAATTCACATAAAATCATCAGATATGACTCTCATTTTCATTAGCCATAATAATTAGAAGTGTTGTTTCTGTTCACTGTATTTTCATCTGTAATATAATAGATTCATTTGAAAATATATATATACTACTTTTTAAGACTTACAAATTTATTTAAGTATGATTCACATACAGATAACTGCATATTTGTACAGTTTGATGATCTTCTCTGCTTCTAATCAGCCATTAAAATAACTATAAGCTCCAAGGGCAAGGGTCCAGCAGGACCCAGATTGCCTGGCCCATATCCGTGGGCATGCCTGCACATTGAGTGCTGGGTCCATGAGCTCTGGGGATGGGGAGTGCCCAACCACGCTGAATCACTTGGCTCAGGTCCTTGGGTCCATCTGTGTCATGGATGCCAAGTCTGTGATGCCCAAGCCATGGGCTCCAGCAGGGCCCTGGTCACCTATCCTAGGTCCATGGGCCCACCTATGAAAACTCATCCTCCTCAGTGGAAAAGATGGAGCAGAGATTGGCAAGCACTGATGAACATGGAGGATGTGGTAGTCCATTGGGGCCTGCAGAGGACATTTGGTACCATAGCAGAGGAAAGAGAACAAAGCAAATTGAGCAACTACCCCAGCCATACAATGATAGCACTTTTCCCTAACCCTCATGCCTTCCCACACTGATCAACAATGTAAATATCATCAAAAATAATGTTATTTAAAAAAAATAACTAATTTTCATAATTTTGACCTACAAATATATACAAACTCTCTCCTTAGAATATCATAGTTCATCAACTTTATTCAACTCAAACAATAAACAACTCACCCATGGGATAAAGATAAAATACAGAAATCCATATACTCAGTCATTCAGAGAATTTTAATATAGAAAAATGCTTAATCCTTTGTATGTGCATTGTAGAGAAGATGTGAATTTATGATAATATTTAAATACCTTTAATACCTTTTTCCACTGATGCATATACATACAGCCAGCTAACTTCAGTCTAAAATTAGGTCAGATGATTAGGACCAATAAATCACCAAGCACAATTTAATGTGCTTCAACAATATTTCTGATTTAGGGCCTATAAAAGCCTGGAGAGAAGCCCATGTTTTGTGGCCCAAATGGGAAATACTAGTGGGGAACAATCTTTAAAATTAAGTAGTCTGTGAACTTGGCAAAGTTGAAGTATCCTGTTGATACTTGTAAGCTCTTTCACCTAATAGAAACCAATGTGCAGAGGTTATGCTGGTGAAATACTATGTGGTGCCTATTCCTACAAGTTTTTAGTCCAAGGTGAGGTCCCTGATCAAGTGATAAGCAAATATAAAGTTATTTGTACAAATTAAACATTAAAATTTAGCATTTCCTTATTTGCACTAGCTCATTTCTCAACAGATACTTTTATAACATCAACAGGAAAATAGAAAATCAAACTGCAAATACAAAACTTTATGTAAAATTTTAAAGAAAATATTCATGAAGTAAGGAAATTCTTATTAGTAGCAAAGCTAGAAAAGCATACCAGATGATTTCAGAAAACAGGAGGAAAATGGAATTAAAATACAAATTTTTCGTGTAATATTTTTTGAAATTCATCTAGTTTTTTCTTAATAGCCACATTTCACGAACTTTCTAAAGACCAATTTTTATCATCATAGTCCATTTTCAACTAGGTGGTCAGATAAATTGAAATGATTATTTTGTTCCCTTTAGTGATGACAGGTAAAGAGAAGGCACTGTTTGTTTTCCAGAATCTTGTGAAAAATTTCATTCCAGCCAACATTCCTGAGAGCTTGCCTGGACACACATCAAAATAACCACTTACGAACTTACCTTACACATTTTCTGTTATTTGGGAAGATTATCTGAGAACCAACACCTAGGAAGAACACATTTTTCCAGAGGAAAACAAAGACAACTTCATAATTGAAAAAGCCTCCTTTCATATCTTTAGAAATAAAGCTTTTTTTTTGTTTGTTTTCCCATCTGACGGGTGTAACTCTTCAGTATTCTTCCTGTAATACATCTTTTATTCTCCCTGTCACTGCTACCCCATATTTCCAGTCACTAATATTTGTTTGTTTTTATCTAAAAGTTAGAACGTATTTCAAGGTATCTTTTTTTATAGTGTTAGGATTATTCAAAAAGTATGTTTGGTCTAAAGAGAATTTTACCTTAAGTCACTCTATGGAGAAGGATTTTGTCGCAGAGATCTAAAGTTCTAGTAAATGGAGTCATCCTTGATGTTAGTATTTTAAAACTACAAGTTCAGCATCCCTGTATAAAAATCATCTGAGTCCTTTTTAGTAGCTTTAAAGAATGGCCATCATGTGGGTTTACCTATATCTCCTCTTTGAATGAATCTTAGTGTCGCGCCCACGTGTCTTACCGCCCAGCAATAAGACACAGACGCGAGTGAAGTCTTCTGCGGTAAAATTTATTGTGCACACCAACATGAGGAAGAGGGAAAAGGGGCCCCGACCCCGGCAGGCTTTCTGCTCTTATGTGCTGTCTGGCCCCGCCTCCGCCGATGATAGGTCGGCGTCATGATTACGCAGGGTTCTGGGCGACTGGATTCGTCAGTCCCAGTGTTTACTTGCCTGCCGCGCCGCAGCTCACTGCGCATGCGCTAGGCGCCTGCGCCGTACTGCGAAAGCTATGTGACTCTCCACCAAACACCAAGATGTGGCTTCTCTGGCCGGCGCCATTTTAGGTACGGCATGTGGCCAGTACATACAGATATGGCTGGCAACATCTTAGAACTTAAAAAATAATAATTGCCCTTATAAGATATCATGGAAAATATTTTCTTTCCATGACTCACATGATCCCAATTGCTTAGTGATACTCAGAATCTCATAACCAAACTTCAACAAAAAAATGGTTTATCTATTCTTCCAAAAAAATTACTTCCCAAGGAAAATAATCATGTTATGTAAACTGCTTTGTAATGACTAAAGACATTATCCTTAAGATGTGCCACTTGTATTTTGTTACAAGAAATCTTACTTAATTTATCACCATCATATAGGAGAGGACGATTTCCTTCCATATGGATTTAGCTGACGCTAACTGCCGCTTCTCAGTCATCAGAAAATTTTCTGTACTAGATTGGACCCGTCAGATTTTTAGGTTGTATCTGCATAGATAGTCAATCATGTTAGCCAGAAATACAAAAATGTCTTCTCCAGCTATGTGTTTCCTTTGTCTTGTCTAATGAGAATGTTCTCAATGTTTGTGTTATTCTTTTAGAGGGTCCTCTAAAGAAATTGCTGGGAAGTGTTGGTCTAAAATTAATATCCTTAGTCACACATTTTACACAAATTCATTAAGGTAGCTATACTTTCATGAGAATGCCTCTGTTAGACAGATTTTTAAATAAAATAAATGAGGCCTGCATAACCTTGTTTATTTAGTTCCCAAAAGGCGTAGGTTATAAATTACCACTTGCCTATCTTGGCAGTGGAGAAGTTCTGGCATCATTCACAGAAGCATGTTGGTGTAGTCCCCAAAGAAATCTGTTACTAAAAACTGAGAGCAGGCCCCAAGAGAAAATGCATTACTGAGAATTCTTTCATCAATCAGCATATAGACTGGATATTTGGCAGGTGCACACTCCTTCTTGTCAAAAATGTGTTCTTTCAAATATAGCTGCACAGATATCCTGTCCTTCATTTTTAAACATCAGAGGACCCAAAAAAAAAATAACAATAATACATTAAAGCAGAAACTGCCTGCGTTGAATAGATAAAAGCTAGCTTTGGATTTCTACTCATTCAGTGAATTCAGCAGAGGGCACCCAATTTGGACAGATAGTGTAAAGTTTTAAAAAGTTCATTTTAGCTGTCTTGAATAAACAATTACCCTGCTGCAGAGGAGACTGGATTCATACACAGAGACTAAACTGCAAATGCATTTGGTCTCTATGTCCCCTGAAACACTTTAACTTGTTAAATATTAAAATCAATTTGATTTTCAATAGGAAGTCAATATAATTTCTTTAGAAAAATGATGCCCTAGGTTCAGAGCAATGAATCAGTTCACTTAAACATTTCATGCAATTGAAACTAGTGTTCTAATTTTTCAGGAAAATAATGTCACATGTACCAAAGCAGTGTAATAAATCTGCATACGCATTCAGTTGCTGCTAAATTTGGAATGACTATCTCCAACTCCCCAGAAGGCATTATGATATAAGGTTGTAAATATATTTTCTTAAATAGCTTTCTTTATTATAGACTTTTTTTAAAGATTTATTTTTATTTCCAAGGCAGAGTTACATAGAGGATGGAAAGGAAGAGAGATATATCTTCCATTCACTGATTAACTCCCCAAATGGCTGCAACAGCTAGAGCTGGTCCAATCCAAACTCAGGAGCTTGTTCCAGATCTTCCTCCTAGAGGCATGGGCCCAAATACTTGAGTCATTTTCTGTTGCGTTCCCAGGCCGTAAACAGGGAATAAAAGAGATCAGAAGGGACAGGAACCAGTACCCATATGGGATGCTAGCACTACAGCTAAACCTACTGTTGGCATGTTGCTGGCCCCAGCCATTGGCTTTACTTGTCAAATGGACAACAGTTGGTAAACTCATTAAATCATCTATGCTTTTATTTAAGAACCAACAAGATATTTTTATCTGGCTTGAAATTAGATTCTGCTAATACCTGCTCTGGGGCCTTTGGCAAATGAGTAGTCTCAGGTGGTAGCCCAGATTTACCATTTGTAAAATGGAGTGGCAGTACTGCTTAATTTATATAGTCTTACAAATAAATTAATATCAAAACTGACATTATTCTAAACAAAGAGACCTAAGAGAAGCAACCTAGCTCAAATTCATGTGCATCTCTGAAGGACATTTTTTTTTCCTGCTGCATCAACTTTCCTTGGAATTTAAATCTTATAATCTAGCAGCAGAGCAATAGAAAGAAAAAAAACTGTTCAAATAGAAAAAAAACATAATAGAATTGACACCATGAGGTTGACAAGAGATACCACAGTCTCATTATAGCTTATACTGCTTAGTTCTTTGATTTAAGGAAACAAGATGATCAACTTTTTGTTCATTGACTTGTCCACAAAACTCACAAATCTTTGCACATAATATGTATTAAATATCTACTCAATAATTGGGATTAGTGGTAGAGTTAATGGATGAATTTATCCTGCATTCATTAATAGCAGAACTCAGAGTCCTTTGTCATCTAGAGTTAACAGAGCACTAAGTATTCAAAAATATCCAAATTAGCAAGAATGCACTAAGCCTTGTCCTTAGGATGCCAGTATCCATAAAGGAGTACCTAAGTCAATTCCAGACTCTGACTCTTCTCCCCAGCTTCCTGCTGTTGCAAACTTGGAGGCCTGTGATGAAAGCTCCAATGGGTATGCCACCCATGTAGGAAGTGCTGGTTGTATGTTCCCAAGCGCCGAATTCAGCCTGACCCCGCTTAATGCATTTTGTGAGTGAACAAGCAGATTGGAGATTAATCTCACTCTGTCTGAAATATGAAAGAGCACAGTGGTTGAAATTTTCCAAGATTGCCTGCATAAATGAATTGATACACAAAAGTTGCTTATTGGGAGTCCAGGAATCGTTCAGGTTAAGGTAATAAAAAGTGTCATTGAATTAATGACAGTAAAGTTGTAAAGGGGGAAAGAGGGAGAAACATCAGCTTAGTAGTTCAATTTATGTAACCAAATTTTCTAAATCAACCACTACAGGTGCTTAGTTAGCTATTTGAACAGCTATGTTTTTAATAACTTATTTTTGTCATACCTGTCTCTCAGTATTATATATCAATTTGCTTAATCAAAAATGCCTTCCACATGAAAAATTATAAATATAACTCATAATTTGTCATTTGTTTATTCGTTACTACATTGAAAAAATCAGTAGGTATATACAGTACTAATAGATTCAGAAATAGTTCAGAAAAAACAAAAATACTTCCAGCTTGGAGTGTGCTTCCCCATCGGAGCAGCCAAAACATGAACTAAATGTTAAAAACTGTTAGATCTTGTATAGAAGTATAAAGCAGAATAATACAAATAGGGGCTACTTAAGAAGAAAAGTGATAGCAAATTTAATAGGGTTGTCAAAATAGCTACATGAAAAAGGCAGATGAGAGTCATGACAGCGTCTGTCCAGAGTCATTCTCTATGTCAAAATGTTATAAAATGGAAATCAATACTGAGTTTTCCATTCCCACCATCATGTTTAAATGTTGGTGACAATGTATTATCTATGTTTAGGTACTGTAAGGCAGTACAATAAATTACCTATTGGGACATCTCATCCTATGCACGTCTCTGGGGTCTGGTCTCTCACTTCCATTCAGGTTCCATTGCTATACACCTTAAGAGACAGCAGTTGATGGTTCAAGTGCTCTGGTCCCTGTCATTCTTGTGAGATGGAATTCCTGGCTCTCTGCTTTATCCTCACTCAGCCTCAGCAATCATGAACACTTGGAGAGTGAACCAAAAAAACTCTGCACTCTCATTGACACTGACTGCCACTCTTTCAAATTGCTATAGTAAACTTCATCTTTTGTCACTAATCTTTGTTTTTGTCCTTTTTATATGATTAAACGTAACATAGTTCAAAAATAGATAATCACATGTAAAACATGAAATAAGCTTATTTTTCTTAAATCTTTAAAAGTGTTATGTTGGAGGAATAAGCATGAAAACTTTACTCTTCAATAATGAGCAAAAATTTATCCCATTTATTAATGACCTTTAAAGGGCAGAATATCAAAGATAGAGATAAGGATTAGAGAGAAAGATAGTGTTATAGAGAGTTCTTCCATCTGTTCACTATCCAGACGGCTGCAACAACCAAAGCCAAGCTAGGCCAAGCTAACAGGATCTCCAGCCTGATCTCTTGCATGGGTGACCAGGACCAAAGCACCAGGGCCACTATCAATTGCATATGAGGACAAGCCAGCAAAAAAAAAAAAGCTGAATCAAGTGAAAGTGTATCAACTACAAGTCAGATTGTACCCTAAATGTGATGTTGGTGTCATAAGGAGTAGCCCAACTTACTAGCCAAAACTTTGGTCCCTATGTATAAAACCTTGTGATGTAAGAACTGCAATAACTGCTTTGAAGAAAAGTAAGTGTTGAAAAGGTAGGTAAAAGATGTAATAATTTGTAAGAATTTAGTAATCATTTATAATATTTGCTAATAAGCTCCCTAAGATATAGAAAAGTAGAGCAATTGCAGTTTGGAGATATATTTATATGCCTAATACCAAATAAATGTTTTTATTTTATCTTACCCATCCAAAAGGTAATTTTTTTCCCTATGTTTGCAGGTATGTCTATAATGACTTGTCTTTTTAATGATGGGGTTGGGTGTGGGAAGTAACATATCTGCCTCAAACAAAATGTAAAGCAGTGCCTAGGTACTCAGTAATTAAGATAAATAATAATTTAGTGCCGTATTGTATATTAAAAGCTTAATTAGTGCAAACATCCATCAACATTTGAATAAAAACAGAACTGCACCCTATTATTATGTAACCTTGCTCCTTTCATCCTGGTCCCAGACATGTCAAACATTTCAGTTTTCCCTTGTTCTGTAGAGGAATTGGATAGTTATTGCAGGTGACATAATACCATTTCTAAGAGATTATTAATAAATGACAAAACTCTAATTTCTTAATATTAGACCATCACCTGAGTTCAGTCTTTCTCCCAGCCTCTTAAATGACCCTACTGCATCGCCTACCAACTTTTTTTTTTTAAAGCAAACCTGGGTTCACAGAGCCTAGAGGTTAAGCTCAAGAACCTATTTTATGAATACACTGACAGCAGCAGATGTCTGCTTCCTCTTCTGTCATTTAATCAGGAATGGCCTACAAAAATGTCTGCACTGGTTGCAGATGTTTACATCTGTGTAGATACATTGATAAATTATGTCTCAATGTTTCTAATAAGCACAACACTTTAAAATTGTATTAGATACAACATTAAATCCTATGTATTTATCCACCATCCACTCCAGGGCTAGCCTCAGGTAAAATTGTAAAGCAGAGTAAGTTTGTGTATGACAGATTCTCTCTCTCTCCATAATTCAACATATGCCATTATTGTCTCTGACAACCAATGCGCTACTAACTGCCTGCCAGCCCCATCAGTCCTTTGGGAATCACACTATTGGCCTATTTCTCATTTTGAAAATGTATTCATTGGGTTTCGTTTTGTTTTGTATGGGGGCCTTTTTATTTTTCTTTATTTAATATTATTATCATTTTATGATACAATTCCATATGCCCTGGTATTTCCCTTACCCCCTCTCCAAGTTTTCTCCCCTCTTACTGAGTTCCCCTGTATTATTACTGTAGTATAGTTCTTCATAAACAATCATACGTCCATCATTGAGTTGATGGACAGTGGCAGAGAATCCAGCATCCTATTGTCAAGATATAATAAATTTCACTGGGAGTCCAAAAGGCAAACCATAAGCAAAGATTCCATGTTTAATCTGGAAGTAGAGATGCATACAGTATTGCATCCTCACAGCTGAATATGGTGGTCTCCTTCACACAGTTACTATAAATTCCTTCAAATGAAAAGGCACAGAACAAAACATCAGGAAGAAAAATAGAAATTTACAATGCCATTAAGTTAAATAATATGCTACTGGATATGATAGTCTCCAATACACAGTTACTATACATCCCCTTGAATGAAAAGCCACAAAAACAAAATCAACAGGAAGAAAAAAGAAATTAAAAACTCCATTAAGGTAAAGAATATGCTAATGAATGACTAATGTGACTGAAGAAATGAAAATCAAGAACCTTCTTGAAGAAAATTATGCTAGTGTATGATCTATGAATCAGTGAAGAATTCAATTGAGAAAGTGTTTTTGAAGAGATAAAGCTAACAAAAATCTATGAGATACAGTTTCTGCTGATCTTTGTTGGTGAGATATGTCTCCTGTAGGCAACAAATAGGTTTTGTTTCTTTTAATCCATCTACTAATTTTGACATGTGATTGATAAGTTTAATCCATTTACATTCAGAGTTAATATGAATAGGTGGCAATTTGGTTCTGTCATTTAACAATGGGTTGTTCCTTAATTTAGTCTTCTGTTGTTACTTTTTATTTGATGTTCTTCACATTTGCCTTTGGTTTTGGTGGACTATATTCCTCTTAACTGTCAAAAGAACATCTGTAAGTATCATTTATAGGGCGGGTTTGGAAGAGGCTTATTCTTTTAACTTTTCTTGAGTGTGGAAGAATTTCAATTCATTTTCGACGACAAAGGAAAGTTTTGCTGGTTATGTTATCCTGGGCCGACAATTTTTTGCCTTTAGAATCTGGAATATGTCACTCCATTTTCTTCTGGCCTGTAGAGTTTCCTGTGAGAGGTCTCCTATGAATTTAATTGGCATTCTTTTATATGTCAATTTTTTTTTACATGCACATTTAAGGATCTTTTTTCATATGTTTGATGGAAGAAAGCTTGATAGTCATGTGTCATGTTGAAGATTGCATTTGATTAAGCCTGTTGGTAGCTCTGTGCCCCTCCTGGATGTTGTTTCTCAATTCTTTCTCTAGATTAGGGAGTTTCCCTCATTATTTCATTTAATACATTTTTAAATCCAGCTTCTCTTTCTTCACCTTCTGTGACTCACATAATTCTTATATTAGACCTCTTAATAGTGTCTTTCAATTCTCAAATACTTTTTTGGCCTGAAGCAGCTCTGCTTCCACCTTTTTGACTGTTTTCCCCTGGTCACAGGAAATATCTTTCAGTTCTGAGATTCTTTCTTCTGCCTCCTTCACTGTAGTTTTAATTTGTTCCACTGTATCCATAATTTCTGATGTTAGCTTTCATTTGATTCATTTCCTTTTTGACACATTGCTTAAATTCCTTGAACTCCTCTATTGTGTTTCTCATTGTTGATAAGTTTTATAACAAGTGTTTTGAATTCTGTATGACCCATTTTTTTGTGTCTTCCTCACTGAATCCTGAGGCTGGCAAAAGCTTTTACTCCTTTGCAGGGGAATCTTCAGTAATGTCCACTGTGCCTTTGTTTCTCCATTTGCTTTTCATCATTAGACTTGTGGTTAGTAGAGTCTTCTCCTTGGGGTAGGTTTCTAAGCTGTATATCACCCATAGGTCTGCAATTCAATTTTACTTATTGTGATTGTACATAGTTCTTTATTTGCAGTCAGTTGTGCCACTCCCTCTAGCGAGTTCCAGGTGTGGGTTTTTATGTTGGATTTCCAGCATAGTCTCTGTAGCCCCAGCTCTTGGCTCACCACTCTCCACCTCCTGTGATATCATGCTGTGGCTGCACAGTTGTCTATAAATCCTTTCTCCCACTTTCAATTCGAGCAGTTCCCAGGATTAGGGAGACACCAGGTGTCCTACATAACTAGATTGTTGGTGATGCTGATTTTGCCAGAACCTGTTGGCCATATGTCTGAGAGTCATATGTCCCTCTTATGGCTCATATGATGCCAAATTTGATGTTATTTTCTCTGTGGGATGAGAGCAATACAATGAGCTCAGTGAATTCACTCCCAGCTCAGCACATATGCAGCTCACTGTTGTCCCTGCAGTCTTAAAGCCTTTGCCACACTGTACAAAATGCCACTTGATGTGCCACTACTAGAGTCCTTGATCTCCTGTCCATCAGGTCTGAGGGCTAACCAGATCTGTCTTGGGTGGAACTGTATGATGCCACATTATTTCAGTTCACTGAGCCAGAAATGATTTCCTTCCCAGCTCAGTGTAAGCACAGTCAATTCCTATAATGATAGCCTTTGCCTCCCTGCACAAAATGGTGCCTGATTCGGATCCTTTGGGGGCAGACAGGGCTGTGAAATCCACCCTGTTCTAGCCCCACCAGTCTGGGACCTTCTGCTCTGTCTCATCTTCTGATTAAATCAAACAGATCAACGGGATGGGCAGTTCTTTGTCTGTGTTCACTTCCTGAGATCACAGTAAACACCCCTTTCCACTTTGTTGTTGATGGGGTTTTGCCTGCCAGTGCAGTTCAGATTGCTGCTTGGTATTCAGCCATACCGTTGTCTCCACTGCTTCCCCGTGTCTGTCAGTCTGCAGGTGCCCCTCTGATGTCGTTCTGTCCTCTCCTATTTCCTGGCCTGTGCCCTCCATGGCAAATTTTCTGGCTAATGTTTCTCCATCTATTTAAACAAGTCCTTACACTATTCTACCATCTTGAATCTCCTGGAAATATAGCTGTTGGTTTTACCGTGAGAAAGGCATCCGGAGCTGTGATGTTGAAACTATTTTAATGTGTTTTCACGGCTGCAAAATTCATTTCAACAGAAGTTGGAGGAAAAAAATGTACATCAAGTTGTTCCTCTAGAGGAAACATAAAATTATGTTGAAAACAGACAGCTGTAAGTGAATCTTTGAAATGAAATACATCAAAATTTTCAAAGTTATCTTTGAGGGGATAAGTGAATTAGGTTTTTCTTTGGTATTTTCCTTTTTTTCATGAACATCTTTCTATATTCTTGCTATGAAATACTTTATTCACATAAAGCATAGTAGATAGGGATATCATGCAGCCACACTCCAGGTTAATCAAGTCTCTACATTTGCTACATGTACTTTAAAATGTATGTGAAATAAGATATAAGTGCGAAATCAGAACACTGTAGAAAGTCACTTTCTACACCCTGGCACCAGCCCCCAATCAGCCTCCTTCCAATGAACTATTACAAACATTTGATATTTATTTGTCCATCATATTAGTTAAATATATATTCCAAGCAATAAGCAATTCGGTGAAACTTTCCAATATTGCATATATCCTATTATAAATTACATCTTTTGATAACTTTTTATAAATTGGCTGTAGAGGGAGGCACAAATCCTTGAGACCCTCACCCTCATGTGGGAGACCTGGCAGAAGCTCCTGCCTCCGGATATGCTGAGCTCCAACCATTGCCAAAACCTGGGAAGTGAACCAGGAAATAAGTCTTTCTGTATCTCCTTTCTGTATATATCTGCCTTTCCAATATAAAAATAAAATAAGTATTTTTTTAAAAAATAGGTTCTTATAGCTCTTACACATTCATTTTATTGGCATTTGTTGCTGACATTTTTCTTACAGGAAATGTTTCAAAAATAAAAACCATTGAGCAAATGCCCCCTTTGTATATTTGTGCATATTATAAATGCATGAACACATAGATTTCTAAATACATAAAAGCAAATTTGCTGTGTAGAAGTATATGAGCATCTAAGATTATGCTCGTTAATTCCAAATTACAGAGATTTGTACTTCCACCTGTGAAGGGTGACAATTCTGTCTTTTCATCATCAGTTGATGCCTTGCTATGTTCAGGCTTGTTTATTTTTATAAATTTAAAAGTGAAGAAATGTACTTCTAATTTTTTTCAGTGACTTATTAAAAATAACTGAAAAAAATATATATATACACACACTATGTTGTAGTACAAAGTTTCAATCCATAGAATTCACAAAATCAGATAATACAGTTTTGGTGCACATACTTCATACAATGAGATCAGTCAACATCTCTCCCTAGGCATTACCTCAACGTTGAAGCTTCATTGTATTTGCTCATAAAATATATACCAGATTGGCTATATGTGAGGTATAGTTGCCCCAATATGCTGTGTAACATCAGGAACTTTTAAAATCTATCTCTAGTGTTATAATTACTTGTCTAAATTTCTTGTGTTTCCTGAAAACTTTCCTGTTGTATTATGTTCAGATTAAGGGTTTTTGCTTGTTTTTTGTTTTTGTTTTTTGTGTGTTTGGTATTTGTCTTCCAGTGTTTGGCTTATATCATTTTTTACATCTCCCAGTTATTTTACTACAAATTAAAAGGATTTCATTCTCCTTTCTAGGACAGAGTCACACAAAATTTTCAGTTGTCTATTCCTAATAATTTGTGAAGTTGTAGCACATTTATGAATTAGCCTTTTAGATTTCTTCTGTTAAGTGTTTATATATCACTCCATGTTTTCTAAGAAGTAGGATTTTTTTCAATGAATTGATAATTCTTTAATTATTAATCACAGTGGAGTAGATCTGGCTGTGCTAGTGGCCTGTTGGTATTTCTTAGGACATAGAGAACATTGATTACTTTGATTTTCCACAGATTAATTTTGACATGTTTAATCATAGTCCCTTGTGTCTGCAAAATATTGTTACGTGTAGAAATACAAGTTCCAAACACTTCAAGTTATTCCATTTTTATGGATAACTTTGGACAAGAAGCTTAATATCTAAGTCTGAAGTATACTCATTTTACAATGAGGTAATTCCACTCTCTAACCCCAAATCCAATAAACATGTTGTGAATATATAGTGAATTGATGCTAGATTTGAAATCATTAGCCTGGTACCTGACCCACAGGGATTATTTTCCTTAGGTGTTATGCCCAACCATAAATTACAATTCACTTGATATTCCTAAGCATACTGAGATCTGAGATAATGCTTCAGTGATCACATTTGCTTTGTATAATTTGTTCTTCATACACAGTATACAGTTTATACAGTAATTTTTCCCTTGTTTCTTTATTTGCTCTCTACTTTTTTTGTTGTTAATCTATTTTGATTTTCTGTTTCTGAGGACAGTTTTAACTAGAGACATGTGAACCTTAAATGCCATCAAAATTGTTTTTTTTTTTTGAGAATGATATTGTAAAAATCTCATTGGCTTTCCTTTTCAGATGACTCATAAAGATGACTCTTTCTTGATTCAAAATGATAGCCTTTTCCAAAATCTTAGCAAAAAATGGCAATCTTAGAATATGGCTGTTACTAGAAATGTCATTTGATTGCTATAGTATAAAATTATATCTTTGACCCAAACACTAAAAGCTATGTTAAAAGCCTCAAGACCAAAGACATCCCTTGTAATTGACTGTGAAGCCGCCTATGGTACTAAAAATTGGGGGATCAAGACAGAAAATTATGGGAGCTGCATGTTACAGTTGATACCTAAGAGCACTAAAATCTAATCACAAAACTGAAAACAAGACAGGTACAACCACACTTTTAAAATTGTTTCTAACGTTTTTCCATATAACCTATTCATGGCTGTTTATACTATGTTAGCTATCAAGAGAAAATACTCAAAGCAGCAAAGACAATGACCTTTCAGATTCACTATCATGCTTTTTCTTCCTCACAAAATCTAAACATTACCTTTGGAAACCACATATTTGTCCAACTCAGTCTTTTCTGCTCCCAGTTTCCCTTGCTGTAGAGCTGCATTTGTCTCTCAAGAAGCTATCTTTCTTCTCACTTTTTTCTGAAAGATGCCTTGAATTTATTAAAGATTGACATAATTTTAGGAATGAGATAGAACACACTTTTTAAAATACTGAAACTGGTCCAACTTGAGATTGCAAAATTAGTATTTTGGCAGTGCAGAGTTAATCAAATACCTGTAGGAGAGGCATTATTAAAGCAGCAGAGGTTCAGAATTGTCAGGAAGTGAGTCTTCGAATAATGATGAAAGTACAGAAAGAAAAAGTTCAACTATTTCTAATCTATATTTAATTCTCGACCATTTTTGTGTGTGTTATAAAAATTCAGATGCTATGGTATATTCATTAAAATCAAGTTTCTGAGTCCTTTCTAGAGAATATCTACATATCACTACCACAACAGCTTTTCTATGTACACTCAAGCATGTTTTAACAAGAAACTAAAATCATATATTTAAACCGATGATAAACAACTACCCAAAAAAGAGTTAATAGAAAGTTGAATTAATAGACAATTCTATGTGGGTGCAATCATTTACAGAATCCAGTCATGTAAGGCATCTTCAACAAGGGTATGGAATATATAGAAAATGTATAGGAAAATACATAAGAAAAAATTTGCATGAATTTCAAGTTTTTGACACCAGAATAAACTTTGGTTCCTTTTTCCATGTATTTTTTTAGAGAACTTTGAATGTATACACATATTTATATGTATATGTATTCTGTGACTGATTTTCACTGAATCATATGCATATTTAACATAAGTATACTTTAAAAAAACTTTTAAAATATATTCTTATGTATATGTGAAGCGCATAATCAGACCAGTGTATTCATTCCACCATTAAAATACATTTTTCCTTATTGCAAACTGTTGACATTATTACAGAAAAATTCTGCATGTATACACAAAATATATAAATACTTCATAAAAATATTGCTTGAGGCATAATTGCTTGGTTATATGATATAATCATTTTGATTCAGTTTGTATTTTATGAAAACAAAAGGTGCCAGTCATTATTCCTACCAACAGTGTATAAGAAATAGCAGTTCTTCAGATATGGACTACTTGAAATAATCAAGATTGTGTCAAACTAATAGAAAAAAAAAGTCATTTTAATGAGCTTTTGATCTGCATTTTCCTGATATCTTGTGAAGCTAACATAGGTTTGACATGTTTACTACTATTTAAAATAGAATTCTTATTTATTTGAAATTCATAGAGAGCTGAAGCTAGGAGCTGAAGCTGCTTCTGGGTCCCCACATGAGTGGTAGGAGCCTGACTCTGGAGACTGTCTTAACTCTTCCTGCTAGGCAATTAGCAGGGATCCAGATTCACAGTGGAGCTGCCAGGATGTGAATGGCTGCCCAAATGCATCAAAGGTTGCAATGTTACCCCCTATACCACAATACCATCTCCGGTACTTTTAGTATGTAGAAATAGACCTTTGCATTTATTATGCTGTGGCATATGTAATATGTTCATATATTGTAGCTCTCATTCATGTTAGATTTTATCATTTTGATTTTCATTTTTGTGTAATAAAATTGGGAAGCAGAAGTTATAAGACTTTCTCTTATATTTCTCTAAGAATATCTTCTAAAATATTTTATAATATATCTTACTGCATGGCTGGGAAGAATATGTTAAAAAGAAAAAGTTCCAGTTCTTGTTTAGTTGCTTCCAACAATAGATGTGTGAATCTAACAATCTGAGGCCTTGCTTTCCCTTAAACTCTAGCTAGACCGTGAATAATTTAAAGGATTTTTGTGTTTCATACTTGTTTTCTGTACAATGAGCAACCTGTTATCATGGCAAGTATTATTTAAGCAGAGTGGCACTTCAGCCCTTTACATAACCTTTCAGTCTTGTTATATTCATATTTTATGTGCATATTTCTACCACTTAACTCTTTTCTGCTTCTCCAGCAATATTATTCTTTTTATTTCCCTCTTAGAATTCTTTTTTGTTTTAGATTCATTTTATTTTTATTACAAAGTCAGATATACAGAGAGGAGGAGAGATAGAGAGGAAGATCTTCCATCCGATGATTCACTCCCCAAGTGAGCGCAATGGCCAGCAGCAAGGAACTTCCTGTAGGTCTCCCACAAGGGTGCAGGGTCCCAAGGCTTTGGGCCATCCTCGACTGCTTTCCCAGGCCACAAGCAGGGAGCTGGATGGGAAGTGAAGCTGCCAGGATTAGAACCAGTGCCCATATGGGATCCTGGAGCAGTCAAGGCGAGGACATTAGCCACTAGGCCACACCACCGGGCCCCCTCTTAGAATCCTTAAAAATTGCTGTGATATTCCTCAAAAACAAAACAATTTCCTCTGATATTCCTTACATGTAGTGTTCTCAAAAAATTCTTCAGCATGTATACTAAAAAATACCATACATGTGTTTTTTTAATTATACCAAAATAAATATATTTTAATGCAATAGATTTTTAATTTTCACAGATTTTTTGAAATTCTTTTGTATCTGTCCAAACATTCCTCCTCCTTTGCCCCTAATTTATAGCAACCTTTCTTGTTTTTGAAGTCTTGATACACGTCTCTTATCAAGAGAAGCTATTGTTTTTGAAACAATAAAAGAAATTAGGCCCTTAAACAAAATAAAGCATATAAATAAGCAAGCTACAATAAGAAAAATATATCTATTGATCAGTTGGAAAATGTCCGTAAAGTGTGCCTATCCCCAGAATGTGTTACCTTTGCTGGGCTATCCATATTGCAATAAGGGGATGTGCTACCCAAGTTTGTGCTGGGCATGTTTGCTTCATACACAGGTCTACACCCTAAATGCCAATGCTACACGGAGCTGCACCCAAAGTTTTACAAGCAGTGACATAATGGATGCGCCACACGCTGGCCCTAAGATTCTGCATTCCTAGTAAGTTCTTAGAAAATACTAAAGCTGCATGCTCTGTGGACCAAACTTTAGGTCCCTGGCCCTAGAACCATTTTTTACTTGAATTGCAGGATCATTCTAATTATGAAAATCAATTACTATTACCAGTAATGGTGACTACATAATAGTTCACATTAAAATGGCATTTCAAGTTGACAGAGCACTTTGACATTTGTTAACTCCTTCTGCTATTCGTAATAACCCACAGATGAAGGCAGGCATTAATTATTTAGAGGAGAGGTTGACGGGATGTTAACTCTTGCTCAATGTCACACAACTAATAACTGGAAAGGTTATCTGTGAGGTTAGCTCAGACATGAAGACTGTAACAGAATGACTCAGAGAGCAGGCTTGGGCGTCAGAAAGATCTGTCTTTGAATATCATCACCCCCACATCTTCACGATGTGCCATTGTATAAGCCACTTAACCTCTATTTTCATTTCCTCATTTATAAGCTGAGCATGCCTATTTCATAACTTGTTAGTCTGAATAACCTCTAAGATGCTTGGTATAAGCATCCATCACATCTTAAATCACTAAATCAATGGAAACGACTACGTTGTCTCTTGTTACCATTAATATCCCAGAAAATTCTGAATTTCTGTAGATTCCTCACAACCTAACAAAAATTTAATGCCCACCTACAAGGAATATTTAACTCCCTAAAGAACTTTTCTGTCATGGGCTCTACTTGAAAAGTGTGACAGAGTTAGACACTTGGAACAAGCCTCTTTTCAGTGTATTCCTATTGAATTGTGCATATAGGAAAACTTGTGTAACTGCCGGTTTATGTGTTGTTATGAATATAACTTTGTGCCTGCAGAATTTCCATTGTGACTCTTTAACAAGCTCACAAATATGTGCACATTGTCCTCAAGTGTAGAAGACGAGTTATTTTTGATAGTGGAATGCTGATGAACCATTATACCTGGCCAGGCTTCAGATAATTTCATCATTGTGCCTCCTGCAAAATAACTGAATAATGCTCCAAGAAAAGGATGCAAAATGACACTCACATTACTGATAAATACCTGAGAAAAGTTGAAAAAGAAAAAATCTACCATGTTGATGATGGAGGCTTAGGAATTTGTGTCAGTAATTTTTAGATGTATTTTTGTGATTTTTCAATACTAATAGCCAGGTATTAGCAACACAATCTTTCTCTTCAAAGTGTATTAACAAATAAAACTCGTTTTCTGCAAGGTTTAGTTTTCTATAAAAGGGAATAAAGATTTAACATTTTTTCCTACTAAAAAAATTCCTCATAAACTTTTTCCTGTAACACTTCTCATTTTTGTGGCTAAAAAGTTCAACATGCTCAGTATTTTGACTTGTGATTTTCTGTCTAACGTAAGCATTATAACATGAATTTTAATGTCCTAATATTTTTGGAGATTCCAGACAACAGGAAAAGTACTAGTATAGAACAAAGATAATTAAGTAAGATGAATTTCAAGTCATAAATAGAGGACTATCATTTCATAGGACTTTTAGTGTGGTGAACAGTGGTCAGCCTAAACATTGAGATGTTGGGGATCATGTAGTTCTTCAAATTTTATTTAACCACTAAATTATGTGATCTAGTCTACAGTAAGCAGTAGGATTAAGCAATCCCTAAAGTGTCATTGTCCAGAAAACATCTATTTGTTATACATGCCAAGTCTGTTGTGGCTCTGAGGAAGCTGTATTCCATCTGGTGACAATAGCATTCCAGACTAATTTGCTCCAGTGGCAGCTCTACATACACCAGGGCTTCCGTAATCAAAACGACTTGGAGAAAATGCACTGGAGAAGCATCAGCAGTTGCACATTACAGTTAAGTGGCCCTCACCATTTCAACTCACATTTCATAGCCTGGAACCTGGAGAAAAGATAAAACAAAGTCTTAACTTGTCGAACATGGCTTCTAGCCTCTTGGATGCCAGTGGGCTGTAGACTGGCTCTCAATTATTTAATCATGTAAGAGATATATAAATATTTAAATTATGCTTTACTGCTGTGGATACTGGCCTGAGGTGAGGCGTTAGTGATTATTCAATAGTTAGAGCCAAATGTATGATTTTCTTCATCTGGTTTACAATGTGACTGTTTCTGAGTTATCTGACATGACGGGAATAAAGACGTTCCCTGGGTTTACAGCAGAATTTTTATATTGCATTGCACCATCTAATCTATGTTGTACAGACAGTCCGTATGAACTAGTTATTTGTTCACAAGGCTCAATCTACTTTTTTACAAGGAAAGAGCCAAAACAATTCGTCTCCCCAGAGCAGGTACTAGAAAAAATACCACAATGCGAATCATCATGTTACCCTCATCTGCTCCCATCAGCTAGTCAGCAGTGACATCCTACTGAAGAGTGACGAGAATGTGACTCATCGTCTTAGATGTCCTCCTTCCCCAAGGAGGCATGTGATATGATGGGAAATGAATGATCTTTGGCATCAGACAAGTGCGCATTCAGATCCTATCCCTGTCACCTATGTGCCATGCATTCTCAGGAAACTTATCTATCCTCATTGAATCCCAATTTCCTCATGAGAAAAACAAAATGAACTTATAAGTATTTACCTAAAGCAAACTTTCAATTTCTCTCATCTCACCTCTGATTCCCATCTCATTTTTTTTTTAAGATTTATTTATTTCTATTGGAAAGGTGGATATACAGAAAGGAGAGACAGAGAGGAAGATCTTCCATCCGATGGTTCACCTCCCAAGTGAGTGCAACGACTGGAGCTGAGCCATCCGAAACCAAGAGCTAGGAACTCTTCAGGGTCTCCCATGCAGAGGCAGGGTTCCAAGGATTTGAGCCATCCTTGACTGCTTTCCCAGGCCACAAGCTGGGGCCTGGATGGGAAGCAGGCCACCAGGATTAGAACCTGAGAGCATATGGGATCCCTGGAGTGTAAAGCAAGGACTTTAACCACTATGCTATCGCGCTAGGCCCTGATTCCCATCTCATCTTTTGATGAACAATTAAAAACATGCACTGGGGCCTCACTGAAGGTGTATTTATCTCTGCTGTGCTGCTTTTGTAGTTAACCACCTGGTTGCCTACTCAGTTCTGTGCACTTCAACTGGAGTGGAGAGAACAATAGTCTATGGGACAGATTCTCCATAAATGCCCTAGCTTTGCCATCCTTTATTTTGAAGTGTGTGGATAGTAATTCCTTTGCTTCCTAGCATCATGGTGAAAGTTAGCCTGTGTTACACAGAGGGGAACCCTCAGTACTCAATCCTCAAAGATTTAATATGCATTCCTTATGCCTTTCGGGAGATTATCTTAAAACTCCTATCCCCAAAGGCCTTAATTGCATAATACTCCTAGCCTTTTTTTTTTTCAATGACAAGATGTCTTTATTTAATCATACTGCTTTTTAAGTAAAACAAGGAGTCTGTATAACAAGTGTAAGTTTTTGTGGGGTTATTAATTGCAAGTAAATCCACTTCTTGTGACACCTTTTTATTTTGACATGACTATTGGACACAATCTTTGCTGTGATCCCAGATGCATAAGCATAGTAGTGAAAGATAAAATTTTCCCAAAACTCATTCTTACAACTAGGCAGCCAGAAATAAGCCAATTGTACTTACAAGGAGGCTGTTAACCTCATTAATATGATCAATAAACACAACTAAAATGTATTCTCACTCGAGTACTCATAAGTATATCCCTGGAAATTGGAGGCATCTAAATTGTAAAAACATGAAGATGTGACAGTATATCAGAATGGAAAATGAGAATGATGTAAATAAGTTGAAATCATAATTTAAAAGACTGTAACAATAAGTTTTTTGAACATATTTTGAGGGCCCTTGTCACATATATAAAAAGGAAGAGTATAAATGAGAGGCCCTGAAACTTTTGAGTTTCATGAGAAATCTACCTTGGGTCATGGCCATTAATAAACTACTATTGAATGGCATGAAAACTAACGCGGAGACTACAGAAAACTATATTTTCTGATAATGCTATTTTGGATTTTGTCTGAGAAATATAGACTGAGATCGTGGTAGACCTTTTATTTCTCCATGTATTGCTAAAATCTTAATTTAAAATGCATGCAAATTTTCTTTTAAATGCAAAGGAAAACAGATTTTAAAGTTTAAGTATGTCTGTTATTCTTTAGAATGAATTGTTAATGTAACTAGAAGACTAAAACTCCCTTAATTTGGTTTTTCATGTACGGGTGTGAAAATAAAGGAAAAAAAATATCCCAAGCAAAGGATTTCAAGAGAGTAATAACTTAAAGTGACAAAGTCTTTTCAACACTTTGCTTGTAATTTGTATGATAATTATACTTCCATGTTTTATTTCTCTCATGGTAGATCCAGCATCCCGTAGTGATAATATGGCCCCCATTAAATTATTGCTTGTACGGAAGAAGCAAAGTGTTTTTCACAGTGCATTGTGTGTGCATTTCAGATTAGTCTGTCTTCTAGCTATTGAGGTTTTACTGTCAGTTTGCTATTCTGCACATTTTAACAATGATACAGCTGCCCAGTATATAATCCTAAAGCAAAACTTAAAAGATGGCCAGATAATTATAATGAAAGTAGTATGATATTCTAGAGATAGTAAGGAACATTATCCATTATAAAATAATGACTTTTACTCAATAGAAGGTGTCAAATATTCAGCTCTCAATTTGTCATCCTTTTGTGGATACAAAATAATGGTAATAACTAATAAAACAATTTCCCAGATAAAAGTACACAAAAGTCATATGTCTGTCTTCCAGAAGAAGAAAAAAAAAAGCTTTTCAGCAATCGGGGTTGCCCAAAGCAATACTAAGAAACTAGCAGGTGTTCCATTCTCAAGTTAACAGAACATAGAGAATAAAGAGGGGCTTTCCAGTGATTCTCAGCAGGTCGCTCTTGTTCTCTGCACAGCCTCTTTTGTATCTGAAACTAGATGCCACTGGTATTTCATAGCCCGAAAGAGAATTTGTTAGGCAAGTAACAAGTACCACCTCTTCCCAGGCCCGCCACACTTTTTTCTAAAAATTTATTTTTATTACAAAGTCAGCTATACAGAGAGGAGGAGAGACAGAGAGAAAGATTCTGTCTGATGATTCACTGTCCAAGTGGCCACAACAGCCGGTGCTGCACCAATCTGAAGCCAGGAGCCAGGAGCGTCTTATGAGTCTCCCATGTGGGTGCAGGATCCCAAGACTTTGGGCTGTCCTTAACTGCTTTCCCAGGTAACAAGCAGAGAGCAGGATGGGAAGTGGGGTTACCGGGATTAGAACCAGTACCTATATGGGATCCCTGAGCATTCAAGATGAGGACTTTTAGCTGCTAGGTTACTGTGTCAGGCCCCTGCCAGGCTTTTGTGGGAGATCCCAGAATCCTAAGAATGCAAAAGGTAGCAATAGTGGGAACAAGGTGTCTTGTACCTATAAATTACATTTTTGTACTCTAAATAGTTATTTCATTGTGGGAAAACATGATATTCGTGTTTTGGGGACTGACTTATTTGATGGCTTCTTTGGACTAACTTGTAATGGCTTCTAATTGCATCCATTTAGTCGCCCCAATAAAAAGCCCAGTGATTCATTTTTGTTTATTGATGAGTAGTGTTCCAAAGTATATATGTACTACGTTTCCCTTGACCTTTTTTAGTCCTCTATTGCTGGACATCTGGGTTGATTCAGTTAGCCACTGTGAACTGACCTGATATAAACATAGGGGTACAGGTTTTCATATGCCGATTTCATTCAATTTGGACCCTCACTATTTCTCACATGAGGGAAGGGAATGCAGCAGATCTGTTCACTTCTTAACATTTTCTCTATATTTCTAACAAACCTTACGCTGTTTCCAGAAGTGTGATTTTTAGTTCTAAGTGTGCTCGTGAGTTCTGCCATTAATCCTCAACGTCTACAAACCAATCCAAGGTGTGTTTCGAGCTCCTCCCTGCCTGGCTGGCCGCTTCCATTCTTTCCCCTTCCCTTCCCTCTTACTGCGTCGGCCTGCCAGCCTTTCTTCTTCAGGGATGTTCTTGCTCACTCATCATTTAGCCATGTCACCTCCAAATGCTGACTCAGAACAAGATGCTGTACTCACTAGAGCTGTTTCTGCCCCACTTCACTTGTAAATCATACCTCTTAGAACTCAGCCACATGCTCACTTTTCTTGGGAGGATTTTTTCGACATGTGTGGCCTGTTTTAAAGATTTAGCCTATATATGTGCATCTAATCCGAGACTGTTAACCACACTGCATTGTAATGTTTTCTTTTTATTTTTCTGTGATTGGATCTTCAAAGCAATAATTCAAAACAGTTTTCAGGGGTTGGAGCAGTGTTCAGATGACAGTGTGGAATCTCCACTCCATTCAATGGCATTCCTTTATTTTTAATTTGTTTTTATTGCCAAGTCAGATATACAGAGAGGAGGAAAGATAGAGAGGAAATCTTCCATCTGATGATTCACTCCCCAAGCGGCCAAAGTGGCCAGAGCTGAGCTGATCCAGAGCCAAGAGCTTCTTCCCAATATCCCACTTGGGTACAGGAACCCAAGGTTTTGGGCCATCCTTTACTGCTTTCCAGGGCCACAAGCTAGATAGGAAGCAGGGCTGCCAGGATTAGACCAGGTGTGCCCATAAGGGATCCCAGCAAGGTCAAGGCGAGTACTTTAGCCACTAGGCTACTGCAACGAGCCCTCAATGGCTTTCTTGATGTAAGCAGTTCTCTTACTATCATTGAGGCCCCACACAGTGGCCTAGCCATTTAAGTCCTCATCTTAAATGCACCGGGATCCCACATGGACACCTGTTCTAATCCCGGTAACCCCACTTCCCATCCAGCTCCCTGCCTGTGGCCTGGGAAAGCAGTCAAGGACAGCCCAAAACTTTGGGACCCTGCATCTGCATGGGAGACCTGGAAGAGGATCTGGGTTCTGGCTTTGGATTGGCACAGCATTGGCCATTGCGCTCACTTGGGGAGTGAATCCTCGGATGGAAGATATTTCTCTGTCTCTCCTCCTCTCTGTATATATCTGACATTGCATTAAAATAAATCTTTTTTTAAAAGAGTATCATTTGTTCACCATGTATTATTCAGTCTTTGTTCCTTCTTCTCACGAGACAAGTATTAGCTAATAGAAAACATATTTCAAGTTCAAGCTTGAGTGTCTGATTTAAACCTAAATTGACAGCTTAACTCACATTTATTTCTGGTTTTGACATGGGATAAAGAGGGAAAAATGCCTTAAAGGCATTAGTAAAACTTCAGTGGAGAGGAGAGTGTGATGGAATGTAGAAATGTGAAAAAAACCCACACAAACTAACAAACCAGACTTCTAAATACAAAACAAAGTCACAAATGTATTACAGGTTTTAGAGATCTGGATGTTTAAACTTGCTCTTACAGCGAAGAAACTTATTTTTTTTTTTTTATAAGTTAACACCATAGAGCAATTCAATCTAGTTTAAATGAACTAGAAATGAATGTCTTACACAATTGTAGCTTATATATTTAAAAGCAATTTATTCATTGAAGTTTTTTTTGCTTAGAATAAGTATGTTTATCAAAAGGATGTGCTGCCATTGTCTTTTCTGATCCTTCAAGTAGTGTGGAATTTTCAGTTAACTGCCAAATATAAGAAAAAGAAACCATTTCAAGTATCAATATTTATATTATGACACATGGTCTTTGTTCAGTCCATCACTTTTAAAAGCGATTAATCTGATTTCCAGTTTATATGGAGGCTTTGAGTGGCAAGCTCTCTATTTTTATAGTAATAGTTGAAACATATGTTCAAATGTCATTCCATTTATCTGATTTATCTTTTGGTTGTGTTTCACATGAATTTTTATTGTAGATATTCTTTGTAATTTGCTTTTGTTTTTATAAAGAATTTATCAACAATACATTAGATTCTTAGAATCACGGCAAACTCCTCATAATTATTATAATACAACTCTCATCAATTCTTATATTAAAATAATATACAGAGAGACCAAATTTTATCTATATTGTAGATTCAGCTATACAAATACAACAAAAGAAAAAAAGGCAAATGTAAGAAAAAGCAGTATTAGAATGTCATACTCTGTGAACTTTATACGCACTATTGTGTTTGCTGTTTAACCTCTGCCCCTTGCTTCTCCTCTGTGGCCCTTGATACTAAGTTCCTTCCCTTCATTAAGCGTTCTTCTTTCTTGACTTTTGTCATCTTTCAGCCATTGTCTTAGTCATTTCCAGTTGCCTTAGAATGTTATTTATTTCTCCAACTCCCTTTTTCTTCATATTGAATCTTCCTTTGATCTCCCTATGGCCTCTTGCATCTCATGTATCAACATTCCCAAATCCTTGTCAAGAAAACTTGAAGCATGCACTTATGAGGCAAACATGTAAATGAATGCTGGCTCTGCTACTTAATAGCTGTGACAAATTAGGCAAAAACTTCTCTGAAAACTTATACTCTATATATAGATTTTTTTAAAAGAATGATAAAATTAGCTACAGCCATATATGATGAACAAGAATTATCTAAAGTACTACCAAGATTCTAGGGGCTGGAACAATGCCTCAATTGGCTAATCTGCTTGCAAGCACTGGCATCCTATATGGGCACCAATTTGCATCCCAGCTGCTCCACTTCCCATCCAGCTCTCTACTTTTGGCCTGGGAAAGCAAAAAGGGGTTACCCAAAGCCTTGGCACCCTGGAAGGAGGCCTGAAGAAGCTCCTGGCTCCTGGCTTTGGGTTGGCTCAGCCCCAACCATTGAGGCCATTTGGGGAAGGAACCAGCAGATGGAGAATCTTTCTGTCTCTCCCTCTCGCTATAAATCTGACTTTCCAATAAAAATAAATAAACCTCTTAAAAATATTCTAGTGAAAAGTATCCAAGAAGGTTACCTGATCTTCTTTCTTCTTTCCTATTATACCAACATTTCCCCTTTCCAATTGTCCCTCTTGGATTGCAGTATATCCTTTCTGTGTTCAACTGGTGTTTCTCTTCTATACACAGTTCTTGTTCATGAGAAATTTTGGTAGTTTTCTTCCAATATTTCTTTGTTAGGTCAGTTCCACTCATACCAAATACATCTCAGGCCTTGTTCATTTTCCTTAAATATTACTCAAGTGCTTTCTTGTTTTAAACTTCAATTATTCTCTTAATTTATCTAAGTAGTTTGTTATGTCTGTATTAACTTCTTCAACCTTGCCTCTGAGGCCTACGTTCTATATTGATTATAATAGAATTGTAAATCAAAAATTTAATCATGTGCTACATGAGCATATGTAATTATGCTTACATGCTTTATTTACCATATATATGTGTGTGTGTGTATATACATATATACATACATATATATATATATAATTTTTTTTAAGGATTGGCTCAACTGAAGTGCCCTCTAGCCTGACCTGAACAGCCCACTTCCAAGTTTTCCAGGAAGGTCAGGTCTTACTTGCTATATACAAAGATGATTGTGACAACTAATGATATAAAACTTCCTTTATAAACTCACCTTTCTAGCATCTTGAAGGCAACTTGCACATTTCAGTGCCTAGCATTGTTTCTTTCTGTGAAAAGTAAAAAACAAACTGTGTCAAGAATTTCTCCCTCTAGCCTTGTCTGTGTCCGTGTTGGCAATACACTCAATCTTTAGGAAATGCCACCTCCTCGAGGAAGCCTGTTTGCAACTTTCTGTTTCTGTCCAGAGTTATTCCACCCATCAATGTTCTGCATTATCCTGGAAAAGCCTTCATTACAGTGAAAATATATAGTATTTCTGCTTTTCTTGCCAAATATGATGTTTTGAGGATAGCTATTGCATTTTACCAACATCCATAGAACCCAGCATTTTCGCATAAAGCATACGCTCATGTAAATTTGGTTAAAAAGTAAGGGCTATTATTTAATCAGATGCCTACCTGATGGAGTCTGCTTCTTCCTCTGTTCCCCTTTCTTCGGAATCTCTCTGGATATGTATGCAGATACCCCACTGTCAGTTTCGCCTTCAGTTGTACTAGTATTCAACTACACTAGTATCTAGTCCAGATATGTGTCTAGGCTCCTAATGTCTCATATTTGTTGCTTTTCTCTTTAGCCGCTCTCCACCTTGCATCGCTATGCTTACTGCACCAGAATTCTGAACACATACCTCCCTGTACCCTTTGCAATACTTCTCCACTAAGCTGAATGTCTTTTTTTCCCTTCTAATTCATAAAATATTTAGAATTGTTTTTGGCATCTACATTTATCACTCTTATTCCTCATATTGTATACATATTTTCACCAATATGATTTGATAGCCTTCATCCTGTATAATTGTTTTACAATTTGCTCTTATTTTTAAAATAACTACATTTTTACTAAAAATCCCTACCTCTTTTGTATTCAACATTGAAATATACAAGGCCATTATTATGTCTACTTTACCACCATGCTTCTTTTCAAATGAAGAAAACTCTGTTGAGCTAAACTGCAGTACCACTTGGAGAGTACAAGATTCAGGAATGGGAGTGAGCCCACTAGGGCACCTCCCTCTTGGGTTGCCACTCCAATGAGCATGAGAAGCAGGACTGGGACAGGCATTGCTAGACGCCAAGTGGCACACACTGGCACATAGTGTGGGCTGGATTGGGGGTAGGCTGGTTGGGTTGAACTGGACTTCAGCGCCCATTGACATGTATGAAAGCTGAACAGGATGTGGGACAGACTAGACCAGTCTGCTGTACATACTGGCAAGCATGGGAACCAACACAAGGGGTTGGCCTGGTGAGGGATATTGCGCTCTGACTATTGTCTGTGGATGCAGTGGTCAGGATTGAGTAGGACTGCAACACCCATTAGTTTGTGTAAAAGACAGGGCTGTAGACAACTGACCCAATCATGTAGATTTCTGCCTTCATCATCCTTTCCGAGTCATTATATGAATGTCAGTTATACTTTCTGGCTTAAAGCTGACCAATGACTTTCAATTGAAGTAAAAAAAAAAAATATTTCCAAAATTTTGATTACAGACTACAAAATGCTAGATAGTCTGGATGTTACTTGAATAAACATGGACTTTGTAAGGTGCTGTTGTTAATTTCCCATGGCATTAGGCTCCATCCTTGTAGCCAGCACATAACACATTATTTCCTTAAGAGCCTTTTACATAACTGTTCACTCTTCCTGGATCATTGCATGACTGAAACTGCAGCTTACAGATCACAATTCAGAGAAGTTTTGCAGCCTGTAAGCATGGTAACCATCTCTTGATCTAGTGGTCCTCTGTGTTGCACCCCAGGGACTTGCAAGAAACAAGCAGGGTAAAAATGAAGAGGAGGAAATGGAATCCAGGAAAATGAGTAACCTATTTCTGAAGGAAAATCTAAGAGGTCGCCACTTACATAATGAGATGAATAATGCCGTAGGAACAGTAAACTAGAGAAATGAGTGGGAAAAGACACTTGTATAAATAATCAACTAGTTAATGTCAGGAGTAAAGATAAATGTTAGAGAATCATTTTTTTAAAATCTCAAAAGACAGAAGGATTTTAGCTTAATATTATAAATGAATCCCCATCTCAGCAGTAAATACAACAGCATAGTTCAAAATATGTAATGGGGGCCCTGTGTGGTGGCCTAGCAACTAAAGTCCTTGCCTTGAATGTGCTGGGATCCCATATGGGTGCCAGTTCTAAGCCCTGGGACCCTGCACCCACATAGGAGACCCGGAAGAGAATCTGGGCTTCTGGCTTCAGACTGGTGCAGCACCAGCTGCTGCAGTCACTTGGGGAGTGAAGCATTGGACAGAAGATCTTTCTCTCAGTCTCTGCTCCTCTCTGTATATCTGCCTTTCCACTAAAAATAAATCTTTTAAAATATATATATATTTAAACATATATATAATTTATATATAAATATATATTTATATAATATATTATATATTTATATATATTTATCTTATATATTTATATAATAAATATATATTTTTATATTTGTATTATATATATATAATTTATATATAAATATATATTTAAATTTAAATATATATATAATGGATTTCTCCCAAATTTCTTTCATTTACTTTATATAAATAGATATTCAGTTATAAATTTAGATGTAGATATGTAGATATAAATATTTCTCAATAGCCACAGGAGATTGCTTCCAGGTTATCACAAGGACTCCAAAATCTGTCAGTGATCACATATGATGGTATTGTGTTTTCATGAAAAATCCATGCACATCCAAATTTATAGATAAAAATCTATAGCAGTTTTTCATGGTCTAGCAGCATTATCAAAATCCAAATGCCACTAGCCTATAATTAAATATAATTTTAGAGATTGGTACAAGGTTTCACTGTTGAAAGGGACAAATATTTAGGGAAAAAGTATGTTGAATAGTGTTGAAAAAGAGTAATATCAGTTGCCATGATTCAGTCAAGAGATTTCATACATGTATTGAGCCATTCTTGCACAGTGGCCATGCTAGTCTTTTCTGTATTGCTCCAACATTAGTGTATGTGCTGGTGAAGAAGCCATGGTATACGTGTATCAATGTCACACACTGTGGCCAAGAGATATGCTTAGAGAAATAAAAATGTTAGCTAACCTGATTTTATTCTCACTTTATGTGTATGCCATGGATTATTACCCTGTACCTTACAAATATGTGCAATTAAAAACGAGAAAAATAAACCACAATAAGAAATATTCAGATATGATATTTTTACATCAGTAAAGAGTTGATTTGAGATACAAGGTGAAGATTGTAAAAATGAGAAATGCGTTAGCTCATAAAGAAATCAGAAAGATAAAAGAATGAAATAATATCTACAGTATTTACTTCTAAAACTTGTCAAAATTTTCTACAGATTTAAGAGACATTCTGATCGTACCAAGTATGTCATCTCTTCTCTAAAATGAAACAAGTAAAGTAGTTGTATTTTACCAATAGTATAAAATCAGAATAGTTATTTATAGTGAGTTTTCCTTAGAAGAAATTGTCAAAATTGCTTATAGATTATATATATAGACACAGACAAATGCACTGAGAGCTGAATTCCTGAAGCGCGTGCGCACACACACACACACACACACACACACACACACACACACACAAATTTGTATGCACCATATATGGGAAAAAGTTAAGGCTAATGTTAAAGTATTTGGCTTTGATGCTATTTCAAGCCATACTCCTATGTCCAATTCATCCATCATTTTTTAGAAGTAGAATAAACCTAAAACCACTCTTTTCACCTTTGTAGAAGCATGATTTATGGAAGATAAATGCTCTTTTGGTGCACAGTTTATTTTCAATTGATTACTATATGAGTATGTTGGAGATTGTGTTCTCTCTCTTCAGACCTTTTTCCAAGGGAAATTCAGGCACCTAAGTGTATTTAAAATATTGCATGAAAATAAAACTCTTTCATACATCTGAAAGAGAATTTTTTATCTTTACCATGTTGAATAACTGCATAAAAGATTGTACAGACTTTCCAGATCTTATGGCAGCAATATTTTTTCAGGCTTTAGATTTTTCCCTTCCTTCATAAAATTCGCTATTGGTGAGGACTCTACATTACAAATGCATGTGCTTATGTTTCTGTCAGTTGTGCAAGTCTGTGTATAAAGGTTTACAAGGATACACGTATAGGAGGAACATGAACATTTCATTTCAAGACCTGTCATTTTAATTCTTTAGGTAAAATTTAATTCAAAAGTTATGCTCATTATCACATATAATAAATTTTATCATCAATGATACTTGTATGTAGAACTTAGCTGAGAAATTAAAATAGACTTTCATTCTTAAATTATTTAAGTTATCAAAATGCTAAATATTCCTTCCCACAATTGGCCTAAAAGAATATTTTAGGAATAAGTGTAAAACAAAGGTATCATCTTCAGATTTGGATGGAGACATCCACAATCTATATTACACTGTCTGGGTCTAAGTACCAACTCCATTCCTACTTGATACTTCATGCTTATGAAGATCAGGGAAAAAAATGTATTTGTGCTCACATCCTGGGCATGGCACAGCTCTGACTTTTGAAGGGGCTTGAGGAGTGAACTAGGAGACAGCATTCTCTGTCTCTCACAGTGTCTCTGCCTTTCAAGTAAATGAAATATTACCAAGTGTAAAACTTATAATAAACAATAATAAAGTTGCCAGATATTTTTAAGTATTCCTGAAATTTAAGAGTGATATGTGTTAAAGAGAAAAGGAAGCTTAGATTTCAGATACTTTTACAGCTCATAACTCAGGAACAATTGTATTCTTAAATGAGAGAAATTTTCTTTCAATCAATAATTATGAATTTACAGTGTTCAATAACTGCATAAAAATGTTATTTTTCTTCAAAAAATGAAGACATCCATAAAGTCCTGAAAGAGTTTTTATTCAGTGTTAGGTTGTTTCAGTATCTCCATAACCTTTTTGGATTCTGTTAATATCATTGGATATCATTATTTTCCATGTAATTTCATTATTATATTCAATGCATATCTGTCCTCTATAACTTAATATATTGTCTCATGAGCCATCTGTGTTTAAGAAAAATGTATATAACCTGTTATAATCTCACTTGTAAGAAATATTATTTATTTTCATTATATTTGAAGGCTGGGGAATCTAAAAACAGAGAAGGAGACCATTTGCTATTTCACTTCCCAGAGTCCTCAGCAGACAGGGGTGGGCCAGTCTGAAGTCAAGAACCAGGAAGAACCAGGAACTCAGAATTTAATCTAGGTCTCTTACTGAGCTTCCTACGCCATCATTTCTTGATCCATAAATGTCTTGATCCTAGAGTGTGCGTTTAGCAATGAACTAGAATCAATTAGAATCAGAGCTGGAAATTGAACCTTGCACGCTAAGATGGAATGTGGATGTCCCAACAGGGGTCCTACACACTGCAACAAATGCCAGTCCATATAGCATAATTTGGATGCTAATAAAATAATTTCTTTTGTAAAAACTACAGGAGGAGAATCAAGATGACAGAATAGCATAAGGACACAGTTCCAGCAGGTGAAGAATCATTAGCCAGGGTAAAGCAGAGAGGGCACATTCTAGGAAATAGCAGAGAGCAGGCTGATGGCAGAAGGGTACCTGGTAACTGGCAGACACAGAAAAGCAGTGGAGACAATGATGTAGTGTTGTATTGACCAGATACACCAGTAGCAGTTAGTGAATGGTGATCTGAAATCCACCAGTGGCCAGAGCTCCACCAGCAACAAGGCAGGAAGGAGACTTCACCAGGATCTCAGCAGGTGAATCCAGACAAGGAACTGCCTGACCTGCTGATTTGTTCGATTTGAGCAGGAGCAGAGAGAGAGCAGCAGGTGCCAAACAGGCTGTGCCAGAACAGGGTGGATTTCACAGTCCAGACAACCACAGTCCAGAGCTGCTTCGGGTGCCATTTTGTGAGGGAGGCAAAGGCTTTGAGACAGGACTGTGCATACACTAAGCTGGAAGCAAACTCATTTCTGACTCAGAGCATTGCACCAATGTGGCATCCTACAGTTTCCACCTAAAATACATCTGGGTAACCCCCAGACCTAACAGCCAATAGTACTCCAGCAGTGGCACATCATGCACCATTTTATACATTGTGGCAAAGGCTTTGAAACTGGAGGGACAAAGTGAGCTGAGTCTAAAAAACATAAACCACATCATGTCACCCTTCTAAAAGCTCATCAGTTTATTCTTGTGATGACAAGAATTAAAAATCCACCCTGATCATCAAATCTTAGATTCAGGTTAACCCACCTGTCTCATTTTTCCCTCCCAGTATACCTCCTATTCATAGACTTTCTTTGGTTCTTCAACCCACCATGTTTCTCTCTCTCTCCATCCCTCCCGTCCCTTATCCTTCCCTCCCATCCCTTATCCTTCCCTCCCTTCCCTTATCCTTCCCTCCTTGTTTACCTCTCACTTTCTCCCTGTTTCCCTCTCCCTCCATCCTTGCCTCTTTCCTTTTCCCTCCCTTCTTGCCTCCCTCCCTCTCTCCCTCCCTCCTTTCCTTCTCTCGCATACACAGGCAGACACACACACACACACCGGCAACTCTGCAGGGGTCATACAGCTTTTTCTGAAGGGGCATAGTCAGGGTTGTCAAACTTGTAAGACATAAAATCTCTGCTACAACTTCTCAGCCCTGACATAAGCAGCCATAAGCAGTAATGAATGATAGGCCTGATTATAATAAAGCTTTATTTACAAAACCATGGAGTGTGTTGGAATTGGCCAGTGAGATCTGTATAATTTGCTAACAACTACAGTTTAATTCTTCACAGTATAATTTAAACACTACCTCGCCAGAAAGAGCTTTATGATTCCATCATAAGTTTGTATCTTAGCTTCATGTTTATACATTGTGATAAGTACTATAAATGAGCAATCATTTGATCTATGAACTTGTTTGCTGTTCTTTGAGACCCATCCACACAGTGAGCTATAAGCATTTAACACAGTGACTGCTGCTTAGGAGACACTCCATAAATATTTTTGAATGGATAAATAAGTGCCATTTTGTCTGTCTTTAAAAGTCAAAGCCAACAAATCAGTAGAACATTGCTGAAACAGCTATATAGATTATCAATTGCAGGAATGTATCTTTTATAAAGAATCTTTGACATAAGCTTTATTGCCATATGCAGAAAATCCTTCCCTTGCAGGCCAAAGCGCATGGGATGCAGAAATGTTGATAGTCCTTATGTTTCTGCTGCCTAGGGATCGCCTAGGGATTCAAGATAAACATGACCTCATTTTTGTTGAATATGCATGTTATGAGAATTAGAACTAAGCAGGCCAGCTGGGGCATAGATTCTTCCTCTAGCATTGTTCATTTCATAGTATATACATGAGGGATATTCATTTCATGGAGAAAATTAAGAAGTCACAGCAATCAAAGTGTGCTCCATTTTAAAATGTTCGTGGTATGCTTTAGGGCTAAATATTCACAGCATGCATTTTAAAGATGCAATTAGGGGCAATGATGCACAAAATTGCATGTGCAAAGAAAATATTATTTTTAGAAATGCAATTGAAACATCCAAAGGAGCTAAAAATAAAAGGTTGTACTGCTAAGGTAAGAACCTGTAGCAGTGTAAGAAACTCTATACGTAGAATAATTTACCGTAGAGAGGAATTGGCAGCAGGTGGGCCAATTCCTGCCATGGTATGAGAGACCTGCCCTTAAGGAACCTCTAGATGTCCCAAAGCGAGTATCTTCTGGTGTAGAAGGGAAAGTCTCACATCCAGGAGGGTCAAGATTTCAAATGACATTGTGAAATAATCTAGAAATGCTAACTTTCATGAACGTGCCTGTTAAATAGCAGATTCATATTTTATATCCCTTTTTTTAAAGATTTATTTTTTATTGCAAAGTCAGATATACAGAGAGGACAGAGAGGAAGATCTTCCATCCAATGATTCACTCCCCAAGTGACTGCAATGGCTGGTGCTGTGCTGGTCTGAAACCAGAAGCCAGTACCTCTGCTAGGTCTCCCACACGGGTGCAGGGTCCCAAGGCTTTGGGCTGTCCTTGACTGCTTTCCCAAGCACAAGCAGGGAGCTGGATGGAAAGTGGAGCTGCTGGGAGTAGAACCGGCACACACATGGGATCCTGGTGTGTTCAAGGCGAGGACTTTAGCTGCTAGGTGACTGCACCAGGCCCTTATATCCCTTTCTTAAATGATATTAAAGAATTAGCATCACTGTTACAGTACACAAATACTTGATGAATGCTATAACCTGCATATTATTTGCCCCCAACAGGGCATGTGTTAGAACCATGTTACAGTTGAAAGAAATGGTAGCTCTTGGTAAGACGGTGCCTAGTGGGAATTAGGGAGGTCAATTAATGCTGGTCTCATATATAAGGTTAGCTCTTGTGGAAGTGATGTGTTAGAAAAGAGGCTCTTCTGTTTCTTCCTTCCTCTCACACTGTTAGCTGTCCCACAAGCACTCCTGGACACACCACCCACCATCTTCTGATGTACTCCAGAAGGCATCATCAAAGCTCAAGTACATGGTCCACTTGAGCTAGGTACTAACTCTTTAATATAATTAGTCTCAGCTATTTTACTACAAAAATACAAACAATATTTTAATTATTTCCAAGCAAAGCTAATCTTTGATGATCTCCATGCTCTTACTGGTAATGAAGGCTTCTTTAAAACATTTCAGCACTGTCTGATGCAGTCATCTGATTTCTCTGTTTTTCACTTGGATGTAGTGCATTTGACTTTCAGTGAATTGACTTTTAAACGTTTTGTTTCTTGGGGCAAGCCATAAATATATATTGGGTCATTATTTTATATCTTAGATGATTTTTCAGAAGCTTGTGTGTCACATTCACAGTAGAATTACTTCATATGAATACAAAGAATGAATGAGAACAATTATATATTTCTTAGTCTCAACTAATACAGAGATCGTGTTAAGCATGATATGAAACAAATGAATTTGTGCCTATATTGCAAAAGAGAATGGGAGAAAATCCAGCTAACTAAAGCCGAATCTTTTGTCTTAAAGTATCCTTCATTCTATGGTACTTTCCGTAGCTTACACTTACTTTCCATTTGTAGTGATTGTATATAATTGTGGTATTCCAGTGACTACCATTTAAAAAGTCTCCTCACCTTAAGATTTACACACGGCATTACTTCTTGGCCTTATGGCTAAGATCAAGTGAAGAATTAAGCACAGCAAATACTATTCAATTAAATTATTAGACATTTTCTGTCATATATGATGTATCTGTGATTAATCTTTTAATAAACAAGTTATGAAGTATTGGAGTTACATAATATACACTGCAGAACTTGTTACATATAAAGTTTTAAATATTTTATGTTCAGAGTGAATTATGGATTAAACATATCAAAAAACATTTTGTCTTTCAAAATTTAGCTCTGGAAAATCCTCTTTAGAAAATGTCTTCTAAAGTTGCTCATTTATTATCTGTCACCTGAATACATTTCACAGTTATCATCTGAATCTGTGGTACAGAGTCTCTGCCTTATTAAGAACCCAGAAAGACATCTGATATAAACAAGGCACTCTGAATATACTTAAGTATGGATTAACAAAGAAAAAATATAATGATTTCCATCATTTGATTTTACGATTTAAAAATGAAACTTTATAGATGCATAAATAAAGGCATGAATAATGCAGAAAGGCTCTACAGAAGAGGGGATCTGACACCAGCATCCAAGGAGGAAGAGAGGGACAGTTCTGGTAAAGGAGTTCTGAAAGCAGGGATTTGGACCTGGAAGAGGAAATAAGATTCTAAAGGCAGTTTGAAGCAGCATTGTGTCTTGTTGGCATCACCTTGAAGCAATCATAAAAGTCAGATAATGTGGGATAACAGGCTAACAGGATGGGCAGCATCCAAATCCCATGGAAATATAAAAAGCTGACCTATGACAGGAAGATATAAATGTGCATACCTCAAGTGACTTCATGGATTATATTTAGCATTGCAATGAAGAATCTGACTCCACTTTTTTTTTTCCTTGTACTCTACGTTTTAAACTTCACCATCCTACTTTCCCTAATGACCCAGGTCTAGGAAAGCTGAAGTGAGAGACCCAGTACAAGATCTTACCTTTTGCAGTGGGTGAAATTTAGATCATCACATCAGGCAAACCTTTGCAGGGAACCTCACTTACCAGCACAAAGAGCCAAACAAGTTACCACTTACTTGGGGGACCTGCCTTGTTATCCCCAAAAGACCTGTTTGTGAGAATAGTAAGCTATTGACTGACTACCCCCTCGAATGTGTATGGTATCATCAGAATTACAGTTAAGGATAAGGTCCATCATGTTTATGTAGAGTGGCCACAAAGATGTTTGGATCAGAAATTTGTCTTTGCTCAATATAAGATTATATTAATTATGCTTTTAAGGAAAAGAAATTTTTTGAAGATTACTTCATCCTTCATTGGCAGAATTGTTTTCATCCATTTGGGCAAAAACTACTGATATCTGAAGTTAAATCAGTTCTTTCTAATTCTCTTGCGCTTTCTAAATCCTCACTTCCCCCAATCCCTTTTATGTTAGTGTCATGCTTATTTGAATTCCCGATCATATTTGAAATAGGGTTCTTTGAGCACAAGAGCAAACAAGAACTTTGCTCTCCTTAATAGAGCTTGTAGAAAGGACTTGCCTAATAAAAATAACTGGCCATGTCCTGTGATAATGTGCTTCAATAATTCATAAGTAGTCCAAAATTGACTAGAATGCCTATGAAATTATGGGCAGTATGTACATTTTTTCCCCAAAAAAATGTTACTCTAATATCAAATGTTGTGTTAAAATTCCAACCAGTGGAAATCATCACTGAGTCAACACATATTTGGGTCACACTTCACAGAGGTCAAATCCATGTTTCACACTGGATGCTCTGAACGATACACTTGCTAGGGAGGACTTATTTTCATTTGTTTCCAGGTAGCTTTTCAAAACTTTCTCCTTCAAAAAAATGCACTGTAGGTAAGAAAGTAAGGGATTCAAGTATTAAGAAAGACCAGAATCTGGGGTGGAAAGAGCAGGAAGAATCTCATGTTATCAATATATTTCTTACACCTATTGTGAGTAAAATAAAAGCAATGAGACATTTCAAACCTGCCAAAACAAAGTGAATCTTTGCTCCTGGCTATAACTTTCAAATGAAAATAAGACACTATGAGGATCCTGGCTTTAAACATCTTTTATACCTGTACACTTTCCCTTTCCTCTGTATTGTTCCGTGGGGCTTGCTATTTTATCTATCACTTGTATTTTCTTGAAGCCAGCAAAATCCTGGTTTGGATGCTTCGGCTTCTACTGACCCGGCTGCCTTATCATTTTATCTAATAGTTGTAACATTAGAAAGCTCTGACAAATCCCTTATGACTATAGGAAGCCCAAGGAAAGAATTGTCACAGGAGCCTGGAAATGGGAGCTCTGCAAAGGAAACTTGACTATTGATAACTTTTAAACCAAAGGCACAATCTTGGAATGGGGATCTTGAGACTAAAATCTCTCTGTAACTTAATTGTATCCATTTTAATTTTGTATTTATATCTTGTTGTTTGTTTTGTGCTAGGCCCTGGAGGCAGCACTCATAGCTGTGATAGCACTCTGTTTCTCAGTATATTTCCCAGAACAGAACTCCACAGAATTTATGACCCAATTTTTTGCCTTTTGATTTAATCTGAAAAATATCCTGTTCAAACTGAGAACAGGGCTGGCAGTTAGAAGTGATAAAGCTGTCTCTCTCCTAACCCGCAGTTGCTAAAAGGTTCAGATCAAGGCTACAGCTCCCTTCCTGTGGCACAGACGCGACGTGCAAACAGCTTTGCTTTAACTTCACTGTATCTGTTTAAACACCTTGCTTGCATAGATGAATTAAAATACTGAAGCATAATTTTTTCTGGCTGTCTATTAAAACAAGATGCAATTCAAAGAAATGTGTCCCCAGATGAGAGTTTGGGGAAGTATGGAAACGCTAATAATAACAAAATAACATGATGGTCATTTTAATATGATGTTTATAATAATATATTTTCTTTACATAAAAATCGTGGCTATAATTCCTATCCCACATAAGGATTTATTTTATTTTATTTTTGATGATGTTTACAGAGTTGATTAGGGTGAGAAGGGTCAAGGACTGGGGAACTGGATTAGATCATTGTTTCTAAATTTTCTTTTTCTTTCTATATTTGTGAGAAGGAGGGGAAAAAAGGAGAAGCCTCACCAAGCTTCCCAACTGTAACTGGGGATGGGGAACAGTTGATCTGATGTCATCCCAGAGTCCCTGATGTGGCATATGCACCAAAGGTTCTGCTTAAGTGCTTTTAATAGTTCTGAAATGTTGTCAATCTCACCAGTCCAAGGATGAGGAAATCCTTCCAAGATGCATTCACTGACATTGTTCACCTAATAGTCTCCATTTCCCCCAATATTTACTGTCAACACTTGGGTGGGCTAGTTGTCCAATTTGTTCTACCCTCCATCCTCTACTATGGAACTAGATGTCCTGTGCAGGCCCAAATGGACTACCGGCTTGGTGCATCGAGCCCCTGTCCATACTTGTGCCATGGGAGACTATAACCGTATCCTGATCAGAATGCAGCCCGCATTCCAGTCCACGGTCCCCTTGGAGGGAACCTCAACCCAGCTAGGGTTGTCCCCTTAGCTCCCCAACCAGGCCTGTTCCCAACCATAGATCATGAACATGCCAGTGGTTGCTCTCACTCAGCTTGGCACAGCCCCTCACCTGTCCTGACCCCTGCCTTAGATGCTGTGGCTTAGTGTTCCTGGCTCACACAGACCAGTAGGTACAAGAGCCTAGCTTGACATAACCTGTGCTCCCTCCTGGTATCTAGTTTTGCTTATGGGCTAAGGTTTGCTCAGTCCTGCTGGTACACCCTGTTCCATTACCAATTCACACATTGGCCAGCCATTGGAGCTACTTTGCCCAGCTTGTCTGAATGCTAGGTCTGGACCACAGGTTCACCAGTGAGCTATGACTCACCAGAAGAATTTCCCAAGTTCCTTCACTTGATCCACTCCCAGACCCAGCTCTCATACATGCCAGTGGGTGTTATGCCAGTGTCCCACATCATCTGGCCTTCCATTTGGCCTTGTATGAGCTGGTGAACGTTACAGCCCAGCCCACCCTACACCCTACTTAGGATGCACTTTTAGGTTCTGCTGCCTTAACCAGTCCAGACTATTGTGGGTTCCTTTACCCGTGATTGATGGCAGGCTCCTTGGTATCACGTAGCTTAGTTCATCACCACCCCAACTCTTGAGATAACCAGTGGATCTAGAATTATCACAGGGTGTGGCCCACACATCTCCCACAGTATCTACCCCCAGATATGGTTCTCTCAAGTGCTAGTTAATGCCATGGCCCTGCCTAATGTGACCCGTCTCCTGATCCATCATCTTGTCAGGTAATAGGATATAATCCTGCTAGACAAGCCCCGAGTCTTAGCTTTTGCGTGGGCTGGTGTTCAGTGGTCAGCATTGTTCAATGATTACAAGTTCTTCAAAGGAAAGGTTACTCTCTCGTTGGAAATCTTTAGGATTGACTCACATCCCAGAAGCACAATAGGTTCAATGTGGAGCAACCTAAGCAGTGATTCAAAGAATGAAAACCCCAGAGCTCCTTGGCCAGGCAGCCAGCAGGCAGAGCCTGGCACCAAATGGTGTGCTGGCTGCGCAGGGACAGCTCAGCACATCTATGCAGTGACTGGAGTCAGGGATCCGAGCATGGAGACTCCCCGGCCTGGCACCCACCAGCAGCCAGCTAAGGTAGCATTATTGAAGAAAAAAATTTGAATATTAAAATGAGCTGTTTATACTCAACAGTAATTTAACATTTACAATGTATTTTCTAACTTCAGAGTCTGGGCAACAATTATTAAGTCATATTTATTTTTCATTTTCTAATTTTTCACTCAGAGTCTACTACTATAAGCAAATTAAGTGCACTTGAAATGCTACTTAAAATGAGATAAACATTCTGTATCTTTACAGAATTTGGAAAAGAACTAATGTGTTAATTTATTAAGTGACTTTAACTGATGCTTATCAAAATATAAGTACAAATCACAAATTATTAAATATGCTAATCAATAACAAAGGTAATAGATATTGGACATTTTCATGTGTTATTTATTACCTTGTATATCAAGGAAAAACACTGAGTACTGTTCAGAGATGAGCACCAGAAAGGATACTAGGATAGTATCCCTGAATTTGTCCATAATGCAGGAAAGAAGAGAGAGGTACAAAGATGTTCACACAGACAGTAACAATGGCAATGCATCTAAGAGTAACTAGGACTTTAGGAAGAGTCATCTCTGAAAATTGGTTTTAGATGAGTGGAATTTAAGCTGGGTCATAAAGTTAACATTATAGCAGATGGTAAAAGGTAGGATACCATAGTTCAATCAAAGCATCAAGGTCAGAAATGAAAATGTGAAAATTCTTCTTATACATATGTAAATGGAAAATAAAAAGAAAACTACATTAAGGACAATTTGAATTTCTATGCCATTCAGCTTCAAGGGTTGTGAGACATAATGGTTATGAGTCCTGTCTTTTAAGTTAGATAGATGTTTGCCTGCCACATATTAATCATATGAATTTAGATAAATCAATCAGCAAATATCTTTAAAGCACAATTCACAATATAAAAATTGAAAATAATAACCATGTGATCATAGCTGTCAGAATGCCAACATGACTCCAGCCATTCCCCCCTTTATGATCCTAAAATATACATTTACCTCCATTTGGATGAGCTTTTGTGCATATGGTAAGATTTATTTCTTAAGTAGGCAGTCTTTTAGTGCAAAATATCATAGCATAGTCATCAACATTCAGGCTGGATTAAGGCCTACTAGAGGAAGAAGTTGAAGAGAGACATTTCTAATGGTGTAGAAGGAAAGCAAATAGCAGTACTGTGAACTGCCTGTGGGAGCCATGTGGCAAGAGACTGCAGATGACTTGTGTGAACTGAAAGCAGTCCCTTTTTGGCAGCCGCCAAGAAAACAAGGATTTCTCTGCTACAGCTGAAAGGAAATGGGTTTGCCAATAATCAATGAGCTTGGAAGAAGTGATGGGTTTAAGAGGAGATTACAGCCCCAACCAACAACTTGATCTTATCCCAATAAAACCCTTTGTAGACCCAGATAAAAGATGCATATAGCCCGAAAGAATAAATTTGTATACATTTATGTCTTTATCCCTGTGGTTATTTGTTTCGCAGCAACAGAAAGCAGCTACAGACTGGATAATTTAGTACAATTTAAAACTGCCAATAATAGTAATTTCTATATAGTAGCATCTAATATTTAATACCATGTGTTTCTAGATTTGACTATATATTCCAAAGCTTAAAGAAGCCATTAGGAAATAATGCTTAATTAGAATCGTATAGCGTGTCTAAAGAATTTTAATCTGTATTAATTTTTCTTCTGTATATTTTCTTTGATTTCATTGCAACTTAGTTATTTGAAGATATAAAAAAAAATAGGTTGACTAGTCAAGCATTAGTAAGGTCTTAATTATCATTTCAGTTGCTATTTTGCTTGTCATCTGAGAAGGTATTTTTTAAAATGCCCAATAAGACACATGAATAATGGTGAATTTCTTCAGGTACAAATTTGTTAAAGCGCTAATGAGATTTTTGTTGTTAAAATAGAGTCATCAATAACAATTTTGTACTCAAACAAAAACTGTGAAACTGATTTTTTTTTAAGATTTATATATTTTTATTGGAAAGGCAGATATACAGAGAGGAGGAGGCAGAGAGGAAGATCTTCCATGAATGGTTCACTCCCCAAGCAGCCGAAATGGCTCTAGCTGAGCCAATCCAAAGGCAGGAGCCAGTAGCTCTTCCGGGTCTCCCATGCAGGTGCAGGGTCCCAAAGCTTTGGGTCGTCCTTGACTGCTTTTTCAGTCCACAAGCAGGGAGCTGGATGGGAAGGGGGGCTGCTAGGATATGAACTGACACCCATATGGGATCCCGGGCATGTTCAAGGCAAGGCTTTAGTTGCTACACTATTGCGCTGGGCCCTAAACTACTTTTAAAAATGCAGGACACTGTTACCAGTCCAGGACAGTTAATTCTGTTACATGTTAACACACCCTTTTTTTGCTTGTGCTGTGTGCTTCACTGGGAATGCCATTTGTAATCATTTTCACCAAAATACAGCTTCCTTTCAAAAAAAATGGTGGGCCTGGGACTAAAAAAATTATTTCTGAGAACCAGCATTACAACATCAACGTCCCAAATTAGAGTGCTAGTTTCAATCTCAAATTTTCTACTTCTGATGCAGCTTTCTGCTAATGTGAAAGCAGCAGAAGATGGCCTAAGTACTTGGGTCCCTGCCTCACATGTAAGAGTCCTCGATGGGGTTCCAAGCACCTGGCTTTTGCCTGGAACAGTTCTGGCCATTGCAGCCAATTAGGGAGTGAAGCAAAGAATGCAAATTCTGTATTTTCTCTCCCTTCCTCCATCCCTCCCCTTCATTTCTCTTTTTTTCTCTACCTTTCAAATAAGTATAAAAGTCTTTTATTTCAAAGAAAATAAGTTGATTTCTGTATCTTTTGTCAAACTTTGCTATATTATTCATTTCTTCAAATATGAATTTCCAAGTACTAAATATAGGTATGCATTTAATAAACATGTTAAATATAATTGAATTGATGAAATGCTTCTCAGAAACTGAATATGTTGAAATATGTGTTTGGTAAAATAAAAGAGCTTTGATTTTCATTTATCTAGATGGTTTGTATGGCAATATTTTTATAAGAATGAGTTTTCCAATTAAAATATTCCTCAGCTGATAATTTTTTCCCTTTAGTATTTTTAACACATATTTCCATTCTCACCTGTCCTGAAAAATTTCTTCCAAAAAATTCATTGGTAGCAATATGTGGAGTTTTGTTAATATCAGAAACTTTTATTGTTTCAAAAGTATTTTTTTATTGTTATTAACATTATATTATGTGATACAGTTTTATAGGCACTGGGATTCTCCCCACCCCTCCTACAACCCTCCCCCCATAGTGGATTCCTCCACCTTGCTGCATAACCACAGTTCAAGTTCAGTTGAGATTCCTTCATTGCAAGCATATACCTAGCATAAAGTCCAGCATCTTATTGTCCAGATAAGTTCAGTGGCTTCTTGGGGAGACCTTCTTTGGTCTGAAGGTAGAGCTAACAGAGTAAAGTTCCGGTCAGTTAAAAGCCCCAACAAAACATCAGCATCAATATACAACATTATGGAATTAACTGACATAGTATTGAGTAAACAATATGTTAAAAATAATGCAAGTTCAATTCTTCAAAACATCTGGGTTGAGACAGTATCAATGACAGGTTCAAAAAGTAACAACCAACCAAACAAAAATTACAGGTTAAATCAAGGCAAACATGTGGTATCTAACCTTTTGGGATTCGCTCATTTCCCTTAGCATTATAGTTTCCAGTTGGGCCCATTTAGCCACAAAGAAGTGCATTTTGTTGTTTTTTTAATAGCTGAGTAGTATTCCATGGAGTAGATGAACCAAAGCTTTCTTATCCAATCTTCTGCTGATGGGCATTTCGGTTGCTTCCATGTTTTTGCAATTACTGATTGTGCTGCTATGAACATAGGGATGCATGTTGGTTTGTCGTGAAACAGGTGTTTTGGATATATTCCTAGGAGTGCTATTGCTGGGTCATATGGTATGCAGATTTTGAGTTGTTTGAGTGTTCTCCAGACTGATTTCCATAAAGGCTGTACCAATTTGCAGCTCCACCAGCAGTGGAGTAGGGTTCCCTTTTCCCCACATCCTCCCCAACAAGTGTCGTTGGTGTTCTTTTTTATGTGGGCCAGTCTTACTGGTGTTAGATGGTACCTCATTGATGTCTTAATTTGGATTTCCCTTATTGCCAGGGAACTGGAGCGTTTTTTTCATATGTTTGTTTGCCATGTGGGCTTGTTCTTTTGTGAAATGTTTGCCCATTTCCTGTGCCCATTTCTTGAGTGGCTTGTTTGTTTTGTTTTTTTTTTTTTTTTGGTTGTTTTGGAGTTCTTTGTATATCCTGGAGATTAGCCCCCTATCTTCTACATAGTGCGCGAAGATCTTCTCCCACTCTGTGGGTTGCTTTTTTACTTTGCTGATTATTTCCCTTGCTGTACAGAAGCTTCTTAGTTTGATGAGGTCCCATTTATTTATTCTGTTCTTAACTGCTATTGCTTTTGGTGTGCTTCTTAGAAAGTCAGGACCTACTCCTAGGTCTTGCAGGGTATTTCCTACATTTTCTTGCAAGAGTTTGAAGGTTTCTGGATGTAGGTTTAGGTCTTTTATCCATGTAGATTGGATCTTAGTGTATGGTGACACATGTGGGTCTATCTTTTTGTGTCTACAGGCTCTCAGCCAGTTGTCCCAACAATATTTACTGAAGAGGCCTTCCCATTTGCTTGGACTGTCGTTGGTCTTTCTGTCAAAGATTAATTGGCTGTATCTGTGTGGGTTCCCTTTTGGTGCTTCTATTCTATTCCATTGATCTTCCTTTCTATCTTTGTGCCAGTACCAGGCTGTTTTGATAACCACTGCTCTATAGTATGTCCAGAGGTCCGGAACTGTGATTCCCCCTGCTAATTTCTTGTTCTTTAGGATGGTTCTAGCTATTCGTGGTTTTTTGTGTTTCCAGATGAATTTTTGTGTCTAGTTCTGTGAAGAATGTTTTGGGCAATTTGATTGGCATTGCATTGAAAGTGTATATTGCTTTTGGTAGTATAGACATTTTAATGATGTTGATTTTACCTATCCAGGAGCATGGAATGTTATTCCATCTTTTGAGGTCTTGTTCAATTTCTTTTTTGAGTAGTATGTAGTTTTCTTCGAATAGGTCTCCTACACTTTTAGTTAGATTTATTCCCAGATACTTCATACTTTTCTCTACTATTTTGAATGGTATCTTGCTGGTTAGGTCTTTTTCCATCTTGGGATTGTTTGCGTACACAATGGCTGTTGATTTTCGTTCGTTAATTTTGTACCCTGCCACTCTGCCAAACTCTTGTATAAGTTCTAGCAGTTTCTGTATTGAGTGTCCTGGCTTTTCTATGTACAGGATCATGTCATCTGCATATAGTGAAAGCTTGACTTCTTCGTTCCTATACGTATGCCTTTGATTTCTTTTTCTTGTCTTATGGCCTCTGCAAGTACCTCTAGGACTATGTTGAATAGCAGTGGAGATAGTGGGCATCCTTGTCTTGTTCCAGATCTCAGCGGAAGGGTTCTAGCTTTTCTCCATTCAGTATGATGCTGGCGTAGGGTTTTTCATAGATTGCTTTGATTATGTTGTGGATTTTTCCATCTATGCCTTCCTTGGTTAGAGTTTTTAGCATGAAGAGGTGTTGGATCTTGTCAAAGGCTTTTTCTGCGTCTATTGATACTATCATGTGGTTCTTGTTTTTTAGCTTTTTAGCTTTTGGATATGATGTATCACATTTATGGATTTCCGAATGTTGAACCATCCTTGCTTTCCAGGGATGAATCCTACTTGATCCAGATGAATGATCTGTCTGATGATTTTTTGAATTCTATTGGCTAGGATTTTGTTGAGAATTTTAGCATCAACGTTCATCAGAGAGATAGGTCTGTAGTTTTCCTTCTCTGATGGTTCTCTATCTGGTTTTGGGATTAAGCTAATGTTGGCTTCATAGAATGAGTTTGGAAGGGTTGCTTCCTTTTCTATTGTTTTGAAGAGTTTGTAGAGGATTGGGGTTGGTTCTGTACGGAATGTTTTGTAGAATTCTGTAGTGAAACCGCGTCTGGGCCTGGGCTTTTCTTTGTGAGATCCTTGATGACTGTTTCAATCTCTGTCTCAGTTATGGGTTTATTTAATTCTTCTGTTGCCTCTGGACTGAGTTTTGGTAAGTGGTGGAGGTCTAAGAACTTTTCCATTTCTTGGTGGTCCTCAAATTTATTGGAGTACAGTTCTTTGTAGTAATTTCTAATTATTTTCTTAATGGTTGCAGTGTCTGTTGTTATGTTGCCTTTTTCATCTTTAATGCTGTTGATTCTCGCTTTCTCTTGTTCTTTTTGGTCAGTCGGGCCAGTGGAGTGTCTATTTTGTTTATTTTCTCGAAAAACCAACTTTTTGATTTGTTGATTTTCTGTATAATTTTTTTATTTCTATTTGGTTTATCTCCTCCCTTGTTTTGATGACTTCTTGTTTCCTATTGTGTGGGGGGCTCTTCTGTTGCTGTTTTTCCAGCTCCTGGAGGTGTGTGGTTATTTCCTGTATTTGGCGTCTTTCTTGGGCCTTGACATGGGCTTCGATTGCGATGAGTTTACCCCGTAGCACTGCTTTGGCGGTGTCCCACAAGTTTTGGAATGTTGTATCAGAGTTTTCATTGGTTTCCATAAATTTTTTGATCTCATCTTTAATTTCTTCTCTGACCCATTGTTCGATTAATAGCATATTGTTCAGCTTCCAAGAGTGTCTGTATTTCCTGGGGAGTTTTGAGTTGTTGATTTCCAGTTTCATCCCATGGTGGTCGGAGAGGGTACATGGTATGATTCTAATGTTTTGAAAGTTATTTAGATTCGCTTTGTGTCCTATCATGTGGTCGATTCTGGAGAAGGTGCCATGCACTGCTGAGAAGAATGTATAGTCTGTGGCCATAGGATAAAAAGTTCTATATATATCTACTAAGTCCAGTTGTTCTATTATTTGTGTGAGCTCTGTTGTTTCTTTGTTGAGTTTTTGTTTCGTAGACTGGCCCATTGATGTTAAAGGTGTGTTGAGATCGCCAACAAGAATTGTGTGGGTATCTATGTCTTCCCTTAAGTCTGTAAGTAATTGCTTTACATAACTAGGCGCGTTGAGATTTGGTGCATAAATATTAATGATGGTGATTGCTTCTTGATGGATCATTCCCTTCACCAGTATAAAATGGCCTTCCCTGTCTCTTTTGATGTTAGTTAGATTGAAATCTATCTCGTCTGAAATTAGGACAGCTACCCCAGCTTTTTTTTCTCGTCCATTGGCATGAAATATCTTTTTCCATCCCATCACTTTCAGTTTCTTTGCATCTTTTTTGGTTAGATGTGTTTCTTATAGGCAACATATAGTTGGGTCTTGTTTGATGATTCATTCCATTAATCTTTGTTTTTTGATTGGCGAGTTTAGACCATTTGTGTTAAGAGTTAAAATTGAGAGGTTGAGATTTTGCCGTGCCATGCAAGTATGTTTTGTGTGTGTTGTTATCTGTTTAATTGCCCTTCCTTGTGTGGGTTTTAGTTTGGAGACCTTCCTGTTTGCCATCTTTGTTTATGGTTTGCCTCCTTTTTTTCTGGATTTAGCGCATTTCTAAGGAGATTTTGTAGAGCTGGTTTTGTGTAGACATATTCTTCTAGTTTTTCCTTGCTATGGAAGTATCTGATTTCATTCTCATATACAAATGAGATCTTTGCTGGGTATATTATTCTTGGTTGACAGTTGTTTTGCTTCAGGATTTGGAAAATGTTTGTCCATTCTCTCCTTGCTTGTAGGGTCTCTTCAGAGAGGTCAGCAGTGATTCTGATGGGTTTTCCCCTGTATGTGATCTTTTCTCTGCTTCGTACTTGTCTCAGGATTCTTTGTCTTCGTTGGAGTAGAACTTGAGTACCATGTGTCTGGGTGAAGATCTCTTTGGGTCATGTCTGTTGGGAGTTCTCTGTCCGTCTTGTATGTGGGTTGGATTCATGTTCCCAGTGTTTTTGGAAGTTTTCCTGTATAATTTCGTTGAGTACCCCTTGCATTCCTGACTCTCTTTCTACTCCTTCGGGAAGACCCATGATCCGAATATTCAATTTTCTGAAGTGATCTTTCATTTCTTGTATCATTTTGTTAGCTTTGTTGAAGCTTGTCTCCAGCTGTTTAATGAGCTGGGTATCTGCATTATGTGTGTCTTCAGTCTCGGAGATCCTTTCTTCTGCTGTATTTATTCTGTTGGTCAAACTTTGCATTTTAAATTTCATGTCAGCCATTTTGGTTTTGACTTGTTGTATTTCTGAGACTATTTTGTTCTTGAAGTCTTCCCACTTCTTCTCATGGTCTCTGACGAATTTTAGCATTATTTTTTTAAATTCCTTGTCTGGTACATCTTCCATATCTTCATCTTGCATCTCCAATGTTGGTAATGGCTTTTGGCCCTCATTTGGTGGGGTGCTGGCTCTCTCAACTGAGTCATTGCTCTTTCTGATGCTTTTTCTCATTGTGCTATTTTTTTCCATGCTCTGGGCGGGTTGTTGTGTTTCCTGCTTACTTTCTCTGGATTCCTAAGTTGCATGACTCTTCTTGGGTGCTCTGTGTTCAGGGACGCTTCAAGCACTCTTCTCTGCACGTTTCTGATCTGCTGCTCTTCCCTCAGCTTTCTTTCGTCCCTCTTTTACCAAGTCCTCCTCTATGCCTGCCCTTCTCAGTCAGCCTCCTGTTTCCTCGGTTAGGTATTGTCTTGTGTGTGCCAACAGGGATAGAGTGTGGATGAGAGACTTTGTAGGCTTGGGTTTCTTGTCTTTGCTCTGGGTAGATATAGAGTGTGTGGTTCCACACCCTGCTATACTCTCACAAATGTAATCCCCTGTTGGGAGACATGCTGCTGTGGCCAGCTTGCCTGCTCCTTCGCCCAGGTCAGCAGACTCTATTGAGCAGTGCCCCGGCTCTGGAGTTAAAGCTGAGTACAGCACAGCAGGGTATTCTGCCCCAGTCTCCAGCCATCTGCTGCTCTTTCTGACCCTGAGTTGTGTCAGAAGGTTCTGTGGGCCTGGCCCTAGTGCGAGGCTGCTCTACCTGTTACACTCAGGCGCTGTCCCATTGTGAGGCACACTGTCGTCTCCCTCCAAGCCTGCCAGTCTGTGATCCTGCCCAGCTCAGCTAGCTGTGTGGAGCAGTGCTGCCCCGCCTCTGGAGATGGGGCTGAGCATGGCAGGGGGTTCCACTGGAGCTTCCAGCTGCCTGTGGCTCGGAATTCGCAGCCCTGAGCTGGTTTGGGACAACTTGGCGTGCCCGGTCTAGTGAGGGCCCCTGTTGCGCTTTCTGAAAGGCGCTGTTGCACTGTGAAACACACCGTCCTGGTCCTGCTAGCCCATGAATCAGTGCCCCACCTCTGGGCTAAGAGCTGAGCCTGGCAGGGGGTTCCGCCCAAGCCTCCTGCTGCCGGCTTGAGGCTAGGAATTTGCAGCCCCAAGCTGGGTTAGGAAAGCTGGTCTCCACTGGAGTTTCCAGTTGCCTGCAGCTTGGGATCCGCAACACGGAGCTGGGTCAGAAAAGTTTGGGTCATCCAAGCCTAGTGAAGATTCCTGCTGAATTCACTCAGATGTGTTCCCCAGCTGTAAGGTGTGCAGCTGTGTCCCTTCTAGCCCTCACCTCCGTTTGGGTTGGCTGACTCTGAGGTGCAGTGCTCCCCTTCTGGGGCTCAGGCTGAGCACAGCAGGAAACCCAGCAGCTAATTCACAGTTTGGAGCCGAGTTTCTATGACCCAGTCCCGAGAGTGGCTCCAGCCCCCTCTGCACTCTCTCAATGGTGCTGAGCTGTTGGTGGGCATTCTGCTGGGGCCCCCTGCCCTGCTTGTCCCCAACCTCTGCAGGGGTTGATGGCCCCTATGTTCAAACCTGTAGCCACCTTTAGGGTTTCCGGGGTTCCAGTAGTCTGTGGCTCCCGCTGGTGTGGGAGCTTGTTTTTGCAGTTGCCCTTGTCTTCCCTGGGTCGGCCAAGACTGTGCAGCCAACCTTCCCCCTGTGTGGGACCACAACTCACCAAGTCTTGTGTGGCGTGCTGTCTTTCCTTTCTTTCTTTTTCTGTCCATGCAGTGTGTGTTGATCTTCTTAATTCAGTGCAGTCTAGTGACTTTCCCACTCCTCTCCCTGCAATTCTGTGTCTCCTGGTTTGTTCCTCTGCTGGATCAGTCCTTCTCTCTTTGTTCTCCACCTTATACCAGCTCCTCGAGGTTGGCTATCTTTTTCCTCAAAAGTATTTTTATTCGTATTTGATTTTTGATGATTATGTTACAATATGTCTCTAAAGTTGTCTTCAGGTTGGTCTTGATTGGTACTCTTCAATTTTCATTAAGCTAAGTGTTCATACTCTCTCCAGATTTGAGGATTTTTTAGTCATTTAACTAAGCCTTCTACATCTCCTCCTCTCATCTTCTATAAATCAGTAATGTACCACTTGGCTTCCTTGATGATGCCCCATTAGTCCTATACACTTTCTTTATTTCATTTTGTTCTGTTTTCTGGATATGAAGTAATCTTTAAACTCAGATTCTTCTGCTTCATTGTGTCTGCTATTTACTATTACATTTTGCATTACCTCCATTTCATCTTTTAAGGGTGTTATTTATGTCTCTTTATTGAGCTTCTTGTTATATTCATATGTTGTACATGATTGCACAGACTTGGCTGTTTTCCTGTGGCTCTCTGAATTCCATTAAAATAATTATGTTGCAGCCGCTTGGGGAGTCGGTCAGTGGACTGAAGATCTTTCTCTCTGTATCTCTTCTCTGTAAATCTGTCTTTCCAATTAAAATAAAGAATTTTATTTTAAAAAGGTATTTTAAATCTGTCAGGTAATTCAGAGAATATTTCTTTGGAGCTAGTTAATAAAATAATAGTACATGCAGTTGATGGGGTTATATTTCCTGGATTTTTTATGTTCCTTGCTGGTTTAAATTGATATATGTGCATTTAGTGGAATGATTTTCATCTGGACTTTATGGTTTGATTTCTGTTAGTAAAAACCTACTAAAAGCTCAGGCATCACACTACAGCAACTATAATAGTATGTGTCATAGGTGTTTATGCCTGCATTAGCAACCTGCAAACCAGTACCTGGTCATGGATGTATGTACAGAGCTGTTATTTCAAATCTGGGGACTAGACATGCCATCTGCCACAGTAATGGCTGTGTTGTTCATGGCATGGAGCAGTAATGGCTGTGGAGCTAGAGCCTGGAATATGGGCATGCATTGAAACAACAGTAGTTCCAGCATACAGGATTCACACTACCTCACTGTAACAGTGGCTTTAATTCTCAAGATTCATGGAGCACTCATCTGTGTTAGGGTTGAGTAGCTTCAGGGTTGAGACATGTACAGAGCTCTGCATGTGGAAGGGTCTGCAAAATACCATCTTCTTGTGAAAAGCATGTGGCATCCACATGGGCCATTGTTTTTGTTGACATTCTAACAGCAAAAGCTACACAGCTGTCCTCAGAGAAGACTTGTGGGGACCATAGTGGCTTCCATTACAATGCTAGTACTGGAGCTCTGTATTTTTTTTCCTGCTATCGCTAGCCACAGGTATACCCATCATCCCAGCAATCCTGTCTGCATTTATTTAGAGTTTATGTCACAATGCATTTACTTTTTTAACTTAAGATTTACTAATTTGAAAATATTACAAAGATAGAAAGATAGAGGGAGAGTGTGTGAATCAACCTACTATCCGTGATGTTTTTCCCCAGAAGTCCACTATGTTAATGAATAGGCAAGGTTGAAGCCAGGATCCAGGAATATCTGGTCTCACACATTGGTATCTGGGAACAAAACACCTGGACTCTCTTCTGCTGATGTTCTCAGGCCATTAGCAGAGAGCTGTTTTGGAATTAGAGCAACGTGGACATTAACTGGCACCCATGTGAAGTGCTAGCATTACAAGCCATGCCTTTACAAACTATACTGTAATGCCAGCCCTGGACTATTGTATTTCTGCATATTCTTAGGCTCGTGAGGTTTCCAAGGATTAGTTTTTCCATAAATAACTGTCTCATTGTTTCTGTGGAAAACAAACATAGGTATCTCTTGGGGGTTTTCTAACCAGCAGACCCCCAAGTCCACTGAGGGGTTAGGGCAGCAGTGTTCTTCCTCCACAAGAACCACTGGAAATGGTCTGATGGAGCATATCCATTTATTGTAAAGTGAACACAACTTATAGACTAGGAAAGGGGCAGGCAGAAGGATGTACCCGAATAGTCTTCCCACCCAGCAATGACACTGTAACTGGCTAGAAGTCCTGTTTATTTCTCTGGATCCTGTCATCCAGTCATAGGTCACATTCTGCATACAGCCTGGAAACCATGCCTCAGGTTACATTTGCCATGTGTGGCTAGCAGGTTGTGGGTTGCTTTAGACTTTTTTAGAATTGCTTATCAAGGAAGTACCAGCACAGCTTGCCCAAGCTCAGAGAAGAAAGACTGGAGTGCAGCCTACCACTCTCACTGCATGCCCAGTGATCAGGCTAAGTTGAGTTCTCATTTAGCCAATACCATTGTCAGGGGATTCTCCCAGGGACACAGGGTGTTGTGTGCTTACAAATTCCCACGTAGGCTAAGCAGGCAGAGATCCAGGGGTGATCTGCAACAGGTAACAGGTAGCACCTGTTCAGTCATCTTGCTGATGTCACTCCTAAAACCTGAGTATATTTTAGTTTAGAAAGGCATTATGGAAAAATAGAGCTAATAATATCAGTAATAAATTTTAGATGAAAGCCTAAAAGATAGAAATATACCTGATATCAAATGGAAAGAAGTTAAAAATCTAGGGAAATTATTTAACAATGAGTTCTTCTTTTAAAGTGCAATATAAAAATAGTCAAAATTATCTTTTTTTTTTTTCAAATTTAGCTTCTGGTGTCATTCTTCCATTCTTTTTTAAGAGAAGCCACTGTCTATTAAAAGTTGAAATGATCTGCACATCCAACTGTAGAATAACATTAAATAAATATGATTCAGCTGCTTAATGGGAAACTCTGCTGTTATACCTGTCCATTGAGCTGTCTATACATTACTCCCCGACATCATGGTTATTATATTTTTCTTTTTTTAGCAGTGTTTTTTCCCCATAGGGAGTTTTATAAAATACATCTCTTCTCAGAGATATACTTGATTTATTTTTTTAATGTTTTACTTATTTGAAACGTAAAGCTGAAGAGATTCTGTGTACTGGTTCATCCGTGAAATGGCTGTAATGGTTGGGTCTGGGCCAACTCAGAGCCAGGGGATTGTTCTAGATCTCCCACTTGGGTGCAGGGGCATACAGACTTGAGCCATCTTCTACTGCTTTCCCCCAGAGTACTATGAGAAATGGAGCAACTGGGACTCTAACCAGCACACACTGGAAAGGTGGGATTTCAGGCAATAGTTTAACTCATCATATCACAATGTGAGCCCCAATGTGGGTTCATATTAGCAAATTTTAAGGCCATTTAAAATAAGATAATAGAAACTGTTTACAATTACTAGTTGATATATGAAAATATATTATTTAAAACATTTTTAAAATACCATTAATAGTACTAAAGCTGTATTTTATTCATGTGTCTGCTATCCATGGTGAAATTTATTATTGAAAGTACCTCTTTATAAACCAGAAAACAGATTTCACGAATAGAACTTTTGTTACATCCTTTCTGACACTACCAAAATCATATCGCTTATTTACAGATTGAATCTTGTGAATTGAGAACTATTTCTTACAACTTACAAATTTTCTGTAGTTACTTAGTTCTCATAGCCTAATGAGGCAGAGAGTGCACTTCTCACATCACGTGTAAGGAAAGTGAACCTGAGAAGACTGCATAGCCTTCCCTAATGTAACAAAAGGGAGATTTAAGCCCCAAGATGGATTTCAAGTTCAGTGCACTGATTAAATGAGGATGAAAACATTCTTACATCTACAATCTAATCTGTTTCCAATTGGAAAAATGAGTGATTTATTGTTATAAAAGTTTATAGCTCAGCATAACACTGTAATTAAACTTAAAGATTGGAAAATGTTTTCAAAAGTACTCTGTACATTAAATTACTGTTTGAATGGTGTCTGTGAGTAAATACTTTCTGTTTTTTATTTATCAACCAATAGCTACAAAGAGTTTGCATTTTCCAATCAACATAGCCTTAAGGAGCAGAGAGAATGAAAATTTACTTTGTAATTACAGAACTCTAAATTCAGTGATAATTTGCATTTGCATTATCATGATGCTCCAGCAATATCATCTCCTGCTGTAATCTTAGAGGATGGATGATGTTAATGCAATATTCTTCCTGGGACCTCATTCACAGTAACAACCTGTGTCAAAAGGAAGTGCTAAAAAGTTGAGGACCAGATTTGCCTGAAGGTAGACACATAGAGAGGCAGACAGGTACACATGCACGTGTTTTTACTCTTTATTGTCTAATAGAAATTTTAATTGTATTGAGATTTAGGAAATTTAATTTATGTGAGCAGAAAGGGGTATCATACAGAGTTGCTGATCCTCAGTTTGATTTTCAAACGCATAAGATTTCAATTAGACAGGAGGAATAATGGACTAGAGGTGACAAGCTTGATGCATTCATTTCACATTATAGATATGTAACGTAGTATCATTTGATAGTCTGTAAATACACGCAAACTAATGTTTGTCAGTATCCAGTAGAAAAATAAGTTTAAAAAACAAAAATGTAACTCAGTCTGATCTTGAACTAATGCCCAGTTTATGACCTTCGGAAGATCACTTGTGATAAACATCAGCTCTTTTAGCTGGAAAGACTCATTAGGGAGAATACAATAGCCATAAAATGCTCAGATTTTATAATTAGGAAAAGGAATACTAAAATCCCCATGCTTAAACACTTAGGTTAATCTTTTCATAACATATTACTGACCCACATAATTAGCCCCAGTCAACTTTTTGTTAGTAATTAGTTCATCATGTGTTCAAATGAAGTAATGCCTAGAAGAAGAGTCAAGATGAGGGTCTAAAAAAAAAATCAAAGTGAAAAAATTCACCTGGCACAATGACTTAGTGGCTAAAATCTTCCCCTTGTGAGTTCTCGAATCCCATAGAGCAATGATTCTTGTCCCACATGCTCCACTTCCAATCCAGATCCCTACATGTAGCTAGAAAAGCAGTAGAGGCTAGTTCAAAGCCTTGGGACCCTGCAACTAACTGCATGGAAGACCTAGAAGAAGCTCCTGGTTCCTGGAGCCTGGCTTCAGATTTGCTCACCTAAAACTATTGCAGACACTTTGGGGATAAACCAGCAGAAAGATATTTCTCTCTGTGTCTGCTCCATGTAAATCTACCTTTCCAATAAAAATAAATAAACCTTTTAAGAAAAATCACAGGTTGGTACATTAAGGAAGCTCAATATATAATAAATTATAGAGAAAAAAAATCAGTTCTTTTGAATAAACACAAGTGACTTGGGTACATATCAGGTTTTATACAGTAACAATTGTCAGTGACAGTATGTAGATTTATGAAATCTATGATACCGTTAACTTTCTCCTGTTCAATACCATTTTATATAGATCTTCCCATCAAAATTTAAGTTGGAATAAACCTGAATCTCTTTCATATTGACGTTATCATTCAGCCTTCTGATGATGATTTGAAAATGAAGTCATTTAGTAGGGGAGGTTGTTATAACTTTGAAGTCATGGTCGTTAAACTACATTGAAACTTCCTTGTGCTTCACAATTACTGTGTCTGAATTTTTTCAGCTTTCTCTCCCAGTATTCACAATGACTACTTTCAACCTTTTCCACCTCAAAATTCAGACTTCACCATCAATTCCAATCTCGGAGGATCAAATTCTATCCTACCAATCATACTCATGGGCTCTTTTCTTTTAAAAGACTTATTTATTTGAAGGGCACAGTGACGGAGGAAGAATCTGAGAGAAAGAGATCTTTCAAATGCTGCATCACTCTCCAAACGTTCAGACCTGAGCAAAACCAAAGCCTGGAGCCTAGAACTGTATCCAGGTCTCCCACATGGGTACAGGAACCCAAGTATGTAGAAAATAATCTCTTGCTTTCCCAGCCGCATGAGCAGAGAGCTACATCGGTAGCAGAACAATTGGGAATAGATCCAGTGCTCTGATATGGGATCCTATTGCATAACCAGCAGCTTAATCCACTATGCCACGATGCCAACTCACATGCTTCCTTCTCAACTCCACTGATGAGGGGAAGATTTCAAAGCAGTACCTAAGCACATTTCTTTCAGTCATGATTTGACTCGTATAATTTTCTCCATAGTAGGTGTCCATCATCTTTTAATACCCTTTACATATCTTACAAAGTTTCATGTTTTGAATGTTCCACTAATATAGCTTGCAAGTAGAGCACAGACACCTGCAAAAGTTCTATCAAAGGCATGTATTTGTTTTAATCTGTTTGCACTAGTAGAGTGTTTTTTTTGAAACTAAGAAACCAAAGAGATGCAAATTATATTTCCTCTTTGCTTTATAAGAGCTATTCAATATTCACTTTTATCCTTATATCTCCAAATCCTTCTGTGCTTGCTAGACCCTCTCAACAACGTTTAAACTACTCCACTCCTTCACATTTAACAACATCCTCTGGAGAATGCTATTACCTTGTGGTTACTACCATATGAATTTTTACCCTTTCTCAAAGAAAATATTTTCTTGATTCTAATTCAATAGTTTGAATTCCTTACTTCCTAAACTGCCTGGTTTAGGTTTCCTTTAGAAGCCTTTCACAAAACTGAGGGCACTTCTCAATTAAAAAATCCTTCTTTCATTTTTCATTAATGCCTATTTCTCTGGCTGTATTTTTTCCTCTGTGTTACTATAGCTTCTCTCTTCCAAGTTCCTTAACTCTTGATCTTAAGCTGTAATTTTTTTCTTAAACCTTCTCACTCTAATTCCTCAGCTTCATTGAAAATGTTTCTTCAGTTCCAACATTTGTTTCTTTACAATGGAACAAACCTCTGAATTTCAGATCCATAAATCTACCAAACATCACACAGAAGTGTACAGTCGGGTACTTATTTAGATATCAAAGTGAAATGTTTAACTCATGTTCTACACCTGCACTCAACCCTCCAGTGTTGTTCATTATACTCTGTACACCTATTTTCAATCAATAGTCAATGTGGAGATATCTGACTGTACGTCTAAGTAACACATGTGTAGAATTTTAAAAACATGCAGAAAAAAATTGAGCTAAGAACAAGTTTATTTTTGTGGAAAACATTTTGAAGTCCATGTTATTTTTTTCATGATGCGCATATTTCCATGAGCTTTTGAAGATAACCTGGGTAAAATATTTCTGTTTCATTTTTTACCCCTAGTGTCTGTATCACTGATTTGAGGTTTTGAGTGCAGAGAAGGAAGTGAGAAAGTCTTTATATTTTGCCTATGTTGCTTTTTATAGAAGATTCTTTAGATTCTGTGTGCACAAAACACCATTAATCACCAAACTCATACTGTGTGACACTTTCCCATGTTTTTTTTTTTATCCTTAATCCAACAGAAGTCTATATTCAGCTTTAGAAAGAAGCCAAAGTGATCTTACGAAACAAATAGTATGTTTTCAATCTCTAGCTGTGAATTCAAAGATGTTTCTTTGCAAACAGTTCTCTATCCCACTAGTTTTTAATAGGGGAGGGAAAATTGGTTTACAATATGAACTTTTAAACTTTCCCCTATTTTCATACCAATTGCTTGCCCCACACTTGGACCCAGCAATTTCCCATACATTCAAGCGTTTTTGTACTCAAGCTTCTCAGCCAGAATCAAAGCAGTTTAACTGAATGAGGCTGTGTTGTCATATGGACCACAGATAAAAGGACCAGGCCCATAAGTGCAGCAATTCATGGGCTTTCTAATGTAATTTTTCCACTTTTGAGCTTATTGAACTAAACTGCTGAAAGTTTTTAGATTTCTCTCTGGATTTTGACCTTCATTTGTCCAAGTTATTCTTGCATGTTATAATTTATCCCTGACATTTTTCATACTCTGTGCTTATTTTAAACAATATGAGATAACTTTTTAGTTATATCATTAATATTGCATTTATTATTTTTAAATGACTTATAGCAGTCTAAAAATCATTTTCATATATACATGTCTATTTTTTAAAAACCGTTTTAATTTATTAAGGGAATAAAAAGAATAATAGAACAGATAAGTGAATGAGATAAAGGACTGAATTATGATGAAGGTAAGAGGTTGAAGAAAATGAGATTTAATGTAATGCTTAATGTTGAATAGAAATAGGGTCAGGAAAATGAAATATTCAAAAAATCTATCATAAGCATAAATTTGGGAAGGACAGACATAAAAATGTTGGGTTTATGAGAAACATAAAAGTAGCTACATTATCCAGGCTAGGACAACACATAACACTGTTACCTGTGCATGTGCAAGGGCCAATGTAATGTCTGTTTAATGTCCTGTTAGTTTCAGAGAGACACAATGGAAACTAGCGGTGTGAGGATTAGTTTGACTTTTCTTCACAAATGGTCCTGCATGAGGTGCATAATACTCAAACCCCTAAGATTCCTCATTGTGAAAAGGGGAAAACAATAAATTTGTACTGAGGATAAACATGTAAGAACAGTAGTGTTTAGCATGATCCTTATAGCAAATATGAATTCATCTTATGTCACACAGTATTTCAGTTAAAATAACTGGGAGGCAATAGCACAGTGGTTATAGGATTTTTACAGTGGCGTGTTTCTACTTCATTTCACAATCACAGGATTAAAACACCAATAGGCAAAGAATTCAAGAAAAAGCAAGTCAGGGAATAAAAAGACCTCAAGAGTATAGACCGAGACTATACACAATAATCAAATCTCAAAATGTGAATCTCTCATATAGATTAAATTTTTTAAAGATTTAATTTTTACTTGAAAGGCAAAGTTGAAAGAAAGAAGAGAGAGAGAGAAAAGAGAGAGATTAGTTGATTAATCTTTCATTCACTGGTTTACTCCCAACATGGCAACCACAGCCAGAGCTAAGCTGATCTGAAGCCTAGAGCATCTGCCAGGTCTCCCCCATGAGTGTAGTCTCTCAAGGACTTGAACCATCCTCTGCTGCTTTTCCAGCCTCTAAACAGGAAGCTATATTGAAAGTTGAACGGCTGGGGGTTGCCAGCACCACAGGTGGAGACTTAGCTTACTATGCCATAGGAATGAGTCTGTCTCATATAGGTTACATTTGTATTATTAGTTTCCACAGATCAGGCAAAACAAGGCATTTGTCTTTTTTGGACTGATCTATCACTTAATGTTTTCCTGTTGCATTCCTTTTGTTGATAAAATAAGAACAAGATTTCACTCTTTGTTATACTGAGTAATATTCCATGATGCATATAACCACATTTTGTTTATCCAGTCATCGCTGAAGGACATATGATTTGATTCTATATCTTAGCTGTTGTAAATTGCACATGTGTGCACATGCATGCACACACAAAAGTACACAAACACTTCTCCTTCCTACCAGCAGTTTTCGTACCTCATAGTTCTAGTCCTCTACTGCACTATGTATTCAGCCTTTTAATTTACTGTCTTCCTGCTCTCTCCCCACCCTTCTCCTCTTTTAGAGCCCATGCATCAATTGATATAGATTATCATTCTCTACTTGACTATCCACATTTATTTCCAACTCTTCTTTCTTCCCTGTTTGTAACCATCTGCTCTTTCTACACAAATGTCCCACTTGTAACAATCAAAATGTGCATACTGTTTTCATCCCCTCCCACTGCTGGCATTCACATATCATGAGTTATGTTTTAGTTTCTGTTTCTTCTTTTTATTCAGGTCATTCAGACAAGAAAGATGATTGTTTCCCTTGGAGATCTTACCTCACCTTGACCCACAAAAAACTTGTTGCTAACCCCTGTCCTTTCCATCTCACAGTAATTTTTTTCTGATCTATTTCCACTCACATGAACTATATTGCTATATTTATACACAAAAAATTTGAGGGAGCCTGCCTTGTGATTTGGCAGGTGAACACTGCTCCTTGTGATGCCAGCATTCTGAGTGGCACTGGTTAATTTCCTGGCTGCTTCAATTTCTGGCCTAACTCCTTGATGGGGACCTGAAGATGACCCATGTACTTGGGCCCTTGTGTCCCATAGATCTAGAAAGAGCTTCAGCTTTCAGGCTGAACCAACCCCAGATGTTGTGGACATTGGCGAGTGAGACAACAGATAGAAGATCTAATCCCTGCCCCTCCATCCTCTTTCCTCCCCTCTTCTCCCCTCTATTTTCTTCCTCCTGTCTCCTCTCCTCTCTCTTCTCCCCTTCCATCCCCTCCCCTTCCATCCCCTCCCCTCTATCCCCTTTACTTCTCTCTCTCCGCTGTTTCTCTTCCTCTCCTCTTCCCTTCATTCCCCTCCTTCCCCCTTATTATCCCTCCTCTCCCCTCACTCTGCTCCTCATCTCCTGCTATCTTCCCCTCCACCTCCTTTTCTTGTTCTCTCTCTGTGTAGCTCTGACTTTCAAGTAAATAAATAAATCTTTATAAGATATTTGAAAGAAAATTAAGGTATTCCATCTTCTGGTTTATTTTCCCAATAAACTACAACAGCCAAGGGACTGAAACGGGAAGCTGGGAGCTGGGAATCCTGGTCTCCCATGTGGGTGACTTGGATGACCCTGCTGCCTCCTTCATTAATATCAAATAATATTATATTGAATTATTATTACACTTTGGGAATGTCACTTTCACAGTTATTAAATTAATCCTCATTGTCATCACATTATGACAAAGCAAGAAACTAGGGGAGACCTTTAATGTGCTGCTCCCACCCCATGCTTGCAACAGATAGAGCTGGGCCACGCAGAATCCAGGAGCCAGAAACTCCATCTGATCAGCCCGAGTAGATCAATGCAGAAACCCAGGTACTTGGAGTTAAGAGATCTTGGAAGGGAAATTAGGAGAGGTGTGTTTTGACTGGCCAAGAAGATAACATATTGGTAGCAGTGCAGGAACAGTGAAATTAGTGTTCAAATTTGTTTTTAAATTGGACATTATTAAACATAATAGAGGTTAAAGTCATGACAAGTTAGGAATCAATTGCAAGAATACAAACAGCAGATAGAGAAGGTATTGCAAGGAAAGAGAAACTAATAGAATTAACTAACTGATCAAAGAAACCACGTTAGAAGATGGGAAGTTTTGACGACTATGCCAAGACTGTTGTTTGAATAACTTGATCAATGGAAAATCTAAAATGAAAAATAAAATACTAACAGCGTGTTAATTGATTCATCAAGCATTTGTTATCTGCCCAAAATTTGCTGTTTTCTAAGTATCCAGGAAGGTATTACCAACCCTATTTATTAAATGAGAAAATTTAAAAGAATATAAAATAAGCTAGTTTCATATATACTGTTTAACATATGTGTATATATTCTTTCCAGTGGTTCTATCCAGTAGACATGTGAAAATAATGTATGTGTGTGTGTAATTGAATGGAAAAGTATAATTAAAAGATAAGTGTATTTTAGTAAATGGAATTTGAAATTTGGGGATTTTTTTTTAATAATGTGTTATGTCCATGGTTCTTAATAAAAGCAGGAGATACTTATAACCAAAAAAATTGAGACTTTTAAGAAATTGGAAAATAGTTTAAATATTGGGAGCAGATGATATCATGAGAAAATATCTAAACTAAATAAGGATATTTACCATTGCAATGGTTTCCTAGCCTATGAGAATTAATTTTGCAATATTAGAGGAATAGAGATGATTATAATTTGGGGGTGGGAGAGAAGGGGAGGAATTTTTTTTTTACACCTTATTTTTATTTGAAAAACAGAAAAAGATTGAGAAATAGTTTTCTTTTTTTTTAAATGTTTCTACTAAAGATGATTTACTGAAATAAGGAAAACATTAGAAATTCCATATCTTAAAATTTGTTTTCATACATAAGAACCAAGGAAATTAAATGCTCTGAAACGTGATAAAAAGATTAATACTTGCTTTTTCATTCAATTACTGTATCACCTAGTCCCAGAGAGGCAGTACCAGGTGAGGACTGAGTTGCCTGCCTGTGTTGCATGAAATGTGAATCATATGGGTATGTTCTGTACTTAAGTGACTCACTCAGTTCTAAACTCATGCTCTAAAAGCATACAGGTAGTCTGTAGAAGTTTCTGCCAATTAAAGTAGAGATGGGGTTCAATAAAATACTACCAAAGAAAGATCAAGTGATCACAAAGGAAATTGTAGAGCTTGTGCTACTAATACAAAGATTGTCATCAATGTAAAAATGTCCTCTTCAGTGTAAAGATGACATTAGTTACAGCAGGGAATTCACAACTACCTGCTTCTCGAAAGTCAGGCCTTGGAGGAAATGCCATGGAGGCTACTACCTGCTGGTTCACTCCTTAAATGGCCACAATGGCAGGGACTGAGACTATCCCAACCCAGGAGCTGGGAGATTTTTCCAAGCCTTCCACACAAGTGCAATGCCCAAGAACTTGAGACATCCTCCACTGTTTTCCTAGGTCATAAGCAAAGCACTTGATTTGAAGTGGAGCAGCTGGGACAGGAATTAATGTCCATATGAGATGCCAGCAGCACAGATGCATTCTTAGCGTGCATTCATACAAAGGCACTGACCCCAAGGATATAATTTTTATATCACCGATTTTTATGACAGTTATTTTTAATGGCAATGCTTCTTCAGAAAAAGGATACATATTTATAAACTTGTGACATATTATGTTTATATTATTTTTGTATTATATATTTATATTAATCACAGACTTGAACAAATTGATACCCTAGGACCGGAATTATGGCACAGAGGGATACCCTGCCATTTAGGATACCAGCATTCCATTTAAACTCATGTTCAACTACCAGCTGCTCCGTTTGCAATCTAGCTCCCAGTTAATGCACCTGAGGAAGCAACAGAAGATGGAAGGTTTTCATTTTTTATTTTTTAAAGATTTATTCATTTTTATTGGGAAAGCAGATATACGGAGAGGAGGAGATGCAGAGAGAAAGGCCTTACATTAATTGGTTCATTCCCTAAGTGGCTGCAGCAGCTGAAGCTGAACCACTGTGAAGCCAGCAGACAGGAGGTGCCTCCAGGTCTCCCACGCGGGTGCAGGGTCCCAAGGCTTTGGGCCATTCTTGACTGCTTTCCCAGGCCACAGGCAGGGAGCTGGATAAGAAGCAGAGCAGCTGGCACATGAACCAGAGTCAATGTGGGATCCCAGCACATGCAAGGCAAGGATGTTCGCCACTAGACTATCACACTGGGCTCCAATGAAATCTTTTTTAGAAAATTGATTATACTTGTAAATAAAGCAATGAAATATTCTCCAACTAGAATGTTTTTAATTATTACATCACATAAACCATTCCTTTTATGAACTTAATCACACAATTAATATGTTTTTCTTCCTGGAATAGGCAAAAAAACTTAGCAAAAATATTTCAGTAGTCTAATTTTTAATTTTGTTTTAGCAAAACGAATATTCTATTTTAATGGAAGAAAACAAAACATTTTTCTTCCATAATCAAGAGTTGAAATTATCTGTGCAGGGATGATTTGCACCCCATTACATTTGTAGCTTGTTTTGTTTTGTTAATACGTCAGTTTCTAAGGAGAGGGCACAGAAGTTTTCCTACAAGGCTCAGGACTCATAATTCATGTGGTAGACAAAGGCATTCCATTTCTAGTTAGCATGAATAGCATGAATGCTGCTCAACTGCATTGTGCTCCGAGTAAAGATATTAATCTTTTCTGTTTTGCTATAAAATACTCTGTGGTGTCTCCTGGATAAAAGTTGAGTTCGTTTTATAAATAGAACAGTGTCTGATTCATGCAATGGGTGTATATTTGAGAAAAATCAGATTCTCCCATGTTTTAACAGAAGATACTTCAAACTCACTGCTGTGGATTGATAGCTTCCTCTGACAATTTGAGAGCTTTGTCTTTTTGTACAGAGATTTAACATTCTTCATCCCCAGTAATTTATTGGTCATTCCCATGGCTCAAAATTGAAGCTATTTTGCTAGCCACATAAAAACTAATACAATTAGTTTGATAAACTCTATGTTAAGACATTGAAGCATTGTAGAATATGTTCTAGATGTTTATCTATAATCAGAAACCACTAGTTGAATACCACATAACATATGTTGTAAGGCATTTTATACACGTTTTCATATAAACACCCTGTTGGATTTTTTCCCATCTATAATTGCAAGAGAAATAAATTTGGAGTGTGTTCAAATAGCATTGCCTGAAGAGCCTTTTGGAAGCAGCGGGAGAACACTTCGCCTAACCCCAATTAGTCTTGTTTTCCATTTTCAGGGCAGTTCTGTTTTTCAACATATCCACTAAACATGATGATAATGAAAATTAATATGGTTAGAAAGCAATTCAATAGCAAGTGTTTATTGTTCATAATTTGTTGTTTCCTTTTATAATTTTCATAAAACCCGTCAGCTCAGTGACAGAAGTGCAAGGAGTGCGTGAGTGAGTAGGTAGATAGGTGCACGTGAGTTACACAATAGATATGTTCCTGCAGAACAGCATCGAACACATTTCTTTTTTTTAAAGATTTATTGTATTTTCTCATTGGAAAGGCGGATATACAGAGAGGAGAGACAGAGAGGAAGATCTTCCGTCCAATGATTCATTCCCCAAGTGAGCCGCAACAGCCAATGCTATGCCGATCCGAAGCCAGGAGCCTCTTCCGGGTCTCCCGCGCGGGTGAGGGTCCCAAAGCTTTCCCGGGCCACAGGCAGGGAGCTGGATGGGAAGAGGGGCCGCCAGGATTAGAACCGGTGCCCATATGGGATCCTGGGCGTGCAAGGTGAGGACCTTTAACCACTTGCGCCACCGCACCGGGCCCATGGAACACATTTCTTAGCAAATTGAATTATATTCCCCTTGCTCCTGGTGAGTTCATTATTTCTTACAATAAAAAAAAAGCTGCTTGAGGATTCAAATTATTCAACTCATATATGAATGCACATATAAAAATGATACCTTCAAACAACTTTCTCATGGATTTATCAATAATGAGAAGAAATTTGATCACAAGATAAATGCTAAAACCTTATTTCTATGATTTTTCCCCCCATTAAATCTTACGATGATTTCTCTGGCCTTTTTCTCCTGGAAAAACCACCTTCAGTTGTTTCCCATCGGTTAGATAGGGGAGTAAATGGAGAGGCTAGATTAGGTATGTAGAGGTATGTATATTAAAACAGTTGTTAGATCCTAGGAATACATTCTCGTGCCCTGTAGCATAGTAGTAGAGTAACTATAGTTAATAATATTTTATTGTATATGTTACAATAGTACAAAGAATTTTGCTTTGTTCCTACTCAAATCATAAATGAGATGACATGTATGACAATAAATATATATGTTACAGATGTGTAATAATAAACTGAGTAAATGTGTATATTATATATGTATATATCATGTGTCATTTAGAGAATATATAATCTGGGAGAATGGATGGGACATACACTGAGCTCTCCCATCTATATGAAATTCTATCTCACGTTAGGTTCAGTGCCACAATTTTTAAAAATAACGTTAGGCAATTACTTGGAAGCTGAATAAAGAATGGAGCCTCCAGGACACCAGTCAGTTATCCATAAGGGATGCTGGCATCGTAGATGACGGCTTTACTGGCTGCATCACAATGCCAGCGTGAAACATCTTCATTTATCTTAATGAGCACATTTGTTGTACTTCTTGCACTACTATTAAAAAGAGCTGTGGGGTCAGCGCAGTTGCCCAGTGCCTAAAGTCCTCACCTTGCGCGCACTGGGATCCCATATGGGCACCAGTTTCTATCCTGATGGCTCCACTTCTCATCCAGCTCCCTGCTTGTGGCCTGGAAAAACAATGGAGGATGGCTTTGGCCTTGGAACCCTGTACCCACATGGGAAACCTGAAGGAAATTTCTGTCTTCTGGCTTTCAGATCAGATCAGCTCCCACTGTAGCGGTTACTTGGGAAGTAAACAGTGAATACATGATCTTTCTCTCTCTCTCTCCTTCTCTGTGTAAATCTGCATTTCCAATAAAAATAAAGAAATACTTTTCTTAAAAAAAAAGTGGGGTATGTATAGTTAACATCTACTAAACATTCTCTCTAGTTGGGGGGAATCTAACTGCCAAAGACTTATCTGATGACATAAAAGAAAATATGGGGCTAATATTGTGGCACAACAGTTTAGGCCACTGTAATGATGCCTACAGCCAAATAAGTACTTATTTTACTTCTAAATATTCTCCTTTTAATTCAGCTCCCCACTAATACTTCTGAGTGTGCAGTGGAAGATGGCCCAAATACTTGAACTACTGTCAACCACATGGGGAGACACAGATGGAATTACAGGCCCCGGCTTTAAGCTGGCCCAGCCCTGGGCATCACAGCCATTTGAAGAGTGAACAAGTAGATGCAAAATTGGCATCTCTCACTCTTGTGCCCTAACTCTGCTTCTCAAATAGATAAATAAATCTTAATTAAAAACAGAAAACTGGAGGCTATTAAAACATCTGAAGGAAATATGCCTCCTTAAATCATGCTTTCTTAGAACTCATTTACTTAAAACATTCTATATCTAGAAATTAAAGTCAATTTACCTACCTCATCCAACGCAGGAAGCTCACTATATCATCAATTCTGCTCAGCATTTACAGCAGCAATTGTAACATAAAAATGAAATGTGTAGACTAAAAGATTTGTGAATACAAGGCTAAAAGGAGTCCACATTCAAGTGGATCTTGCATTATTTTTTAAATTATTTTATTTACAAACCCAAAAAAGAAGAATGAAGAGAAATCGAATCATTTGAACACAAATGGAGCAATCAAACAAAGTGTAGGTCAACTTTACTGACAGGTAGATTTTGGGCCAATTGACATATAACACCGTGGATGACCTTGTTGGTTTAATTATTGTGTTCATTGAAAGCTTTTGGACAAAGGCCTTAGATGATAATAACTAATATTATCACAGCTGCAATAACAGCCAATAAACCATAGAGGAAGGGATGCCAGTTTGAAAAAGTTGAAACTGTCACGTTAAAATACAATACAAACTTGAATCATGCTAGTGGATGCAAAAGGAAACAAAAGCAAGTTTTGATCAGAGGAACAGATATCAGAAGCTAGAAACAAGTTTAAGAAGAGATGAATGGCAAATGATGTTTTTTTCCATCTTGGAAGCAAGCGTTGTGGAGAGAAACAGGTTTGGTTTAAACAAAAAGACACAAACAAAAAACATATATTAGAGGACTCAGGACTTGGGAATGATGCAGCTTCTGAAATGGAAGTAGTTTGGTCTGCAGAAGGACTGCCCGTCAGGTGGATAAGCAGCAGCTGTTAAAGTGTCATGGAATGTATGGAGAAAGAACATACCAGTTACATAGGGTTGCAGAGATTTCCAGGTAAAAGAGCACTTACACTTTAGATAAAACAGGGTTTAATAAAACATGGAACAGATAAATTATAAGGCACAAGGTTTTGTAGACAAGGTCAAAAATGGTGACATATGTGATACTGTAAATCAAGCAGATTATTAATGGATATATTATATAATTGTTATCTGACTTTTGCATTAACTCATAAGTTATAGATAGAACAAAAATATAAAAGCAAATTTATTTCTTATCCCAGGATATAATGCCATAAGCATGGCGAGGAACCACACCCAAAGATATAATTTTAGTACTAATTGTACTCAATTAATATTAACCATACCCAAATATACAATTTTTTATATTTAAATAAGTTAATATTTAGAGAAGAGTTGATTTTAGAGACATGATTTTGAGTACTATGGTTTTGTCAGAAAAATATAATGTGAATCGCCCTTAACATCTGACAGTGTGTTTGAGGGTAAGTAGCTTCGGCTAGATATCTGGAAAATAACACCATGAACCATTGAAAGAGGGTTGGCATAGAGTTATTTTATATCTTGCCCTAGCAGTTCTAGGCAGATGTCCAAGGTGACCTTAACATTCCCTTCAACTTGACTAACCTCCTTTCTGACTCTAGGTTCCTAACCTTTCTTTGTTAAGCCTTTACTTTAGAAAACTTTCTGCAGTAAATTCTTTCTGTCTCTTTTGAAATGTAAATCTTTTTTAAAAGCGTCTTACCAGTTTCTTCACACTGGAATATCTTTCTCAAAGACCTGGGAGGCATCCCTTTGAAATGTAGTCAAGAAAGTTAATGCTTCCAGTCTGTCTGCTCTGTAGGAGGAGCCTAACTTCAATAGGCACCTTGCCCCCAGTTGTAAAACTGCCTCTTGTTGCATGGATGGGAAAAAATGTACTTTTCCTTTCGGTAAACTCAGTTAGCAAACACAGATGGCCTGTGTTTTTCTCCTGTTTCTTAAAAAAATGTCCCTACTCAACTCATTACTACAAAGAATTTGAGTTCTGGCTCTTCTTCCCTAGTACATTAATCTTGGAAAAAGTCTTCTTTTCCCCTTTAAGTCTCCTCAGCTTTTGCTTTTTCACAGGCAAGTTGCTATTAGTATAAAGAATATAATTTTAACAGGAATATTTAGAACAGAACTGAAGTAGCAGTAACCAATCAAAGGCTGGTAGTAGTTACAAATCCTAGAGTTGCAGTTCTCAAATTATCTCAGAAGAGGCTAAAAATACCAATTTAGCAGCTATAAATAAATAAATAAATAAATCTAGCTTAGTTAAATTTAAATTTCAAATAATATTTTTCCATCAAATGAGCTACCATTTCTTAATATAGTGCTTGGGCCATACGAACAATAATAATGTGTGTTTTTTGAAATTCAGATGCGACTAAGAACACATATTTTACCTGGAATCCCTAATTTGAGAGACATAATGAGCTTTAAACATCTGTCATTTTGGGGCCAGAACTGTGGCATATCAGACTAATATGCTTATGACCTGGGAAACAGCAGAGTATGATTCAATTTATTGGGCCCCTGCATCCGTGCAGGAGAGCTGGAAGCAGTTCCTGGCTTTGGATTGGCTCAGCGCCAATAATATCTTTTATGATCACAATCAGACATTTACATCTCAGTACATTTTGAGTATCTAATGAAAATGATAATTTTTTATGCAATTTCAGGGTTTTTATAAGTAATATCTATCCATGAACATACAATGAGTGTTCGATCATGTGAGGTAATAATATTATTTATACTTCTAGAACTTATAAAATTGAAACTAATATTTCTGTAAAAAATCAGTGTAAAGGTTTTAAATGAATGCTAATTATGAATGCAAGGTTCTAATCTACTAAAACTATAATATAACGTTTTTAGAGCATACTGATATCATTTATTTTGTTTAGATGCAGGTTTATTTTTTCCGTCTTTCGATGGAAATTCTTATTTGGAGCTGCCATTGTTTGCAATCTTGGATAAGTTGAAGTTTGTCCTGGGAAAGGAACAGAAGAGAATTGTCACCATCCACTTGACCATAAAAACAAGCACTTCAAATGGAACCGTTCTCTACAGTGAGTATTAAACGTTTGACCTCCTGTATGTCATATTTCATTTTCAAATGTTCGTCTATTGAATCAATGAATTATTCATTTAAATATTGTGGGAAACTTGTCCAGCCTAGTGCATGAAACAATCCCAAACAAGAAATCGTAGTTCTTTGTATTTCTGTAGCAGTTTCTTTAATTTATGAGTCACTTAATGGAACATGACTTACAAACAGGCTCTGAACCAGCAAGAATATAGCGAACATGTGAATGTTATGGCATATGGCAGAAGCAGTAGAACATAAAAGATGCAACAATTTCCAAACATATTTTTATGATATAAATCACTAAAACTGTTTCTGCTATATTAACTCATATGTTCTTATTTCGAAAGTCTCCATAATCTGAATTTACAGGTCTATTCCTTTTCTTACTAATAAGATATATTCTCTTAGGTACTCAAAATATAAAATTATACATTAATTTTAAGAATTCTTATATTGAATGTAAAATTTTTTAAAACTACTTGATCACTCCGTGTGAGCCAACTTGTTAAGTCCTAAATGATTCATTCCTCTACTTCAGTTTGCAAAATCATTAGTATGTGTTTTCGGAACAAGACTTAAACCCTTTTATTATTTTACTATTAGTTAAAGGCCAAAAGGAAATATTTTGGGAAATTTGATGAAGTTAGATGTTTGAAATATTAAAATAGGCTTTATATTTTGGAAAGAAACTAACTTGTCAGAAGTAGGCCAGCATTATTTATTCCCTAGGAACAGAAGCACCCATTTTAAAATGATGCCTTTAGAAGCCTGTTTTATTTATGCTAAAAGGGAGAGAGAGAAGAAAGGAAAATGGAAAACTGGCTTTCATATATGAAATCTAAAGCTGGTAGAAACTTGGAAGTCATAGTGCATTGCAGAGAAATAAAACAAACACGGAACAAAAAAAAAAAACACACAGAAACATAATAATTTTAAGCCACAGACCAAAGTGATTTTCTACCTTTGCAATTTTTTAAGCTGTGTAGAATTGAAAGGTGTTACCTTGGGGAAAATGTGTTTTTACCAACTAGAAACAGCTCAGAGTTGAAGCAGGAGCCAACCTCCGGGAATTTTCCTGCTCTGGACCTATGCTCCTGGCGCATGTCCATGCTGCCACTCAGTGTGGTTTTTTGAAGGCCAACGGGAATAGATGCTAAGCCTATACACACACTGTCCAAGTTGGTGCTCTAAAGTAAATCAACTGAAATTCAAGCTGATGTTTGTACTATACAAATATTTCTGTCTTTCTTGTCCTATGACTTGTCACACTACTACAACTGGAAATTATTAGTAAGAAAAATAGTAATACATCATCAATGTTTGTCTTACATAATTATTGCTGTTACAGAACTAGAAATGTTAAGACTGTTTACTCTAAGGAATTTTGTGACTTGTGAATGGAGAAAATGTTTTTGTCTGTAAAGCCTTGTTTTTGTTCTCTGTGAAGTGGTAATTTAACCCTGCACTGTTAGGAGTATCTCAGCAGAATGTTTTGTAGGGTTTCCACTCTCTGTCCTCTTGAACTCTGTTAGCTTCCTAAAAGTCTCAAAACAGACAAACACAAAATATTCTGTGATTCAGTTAGGTAACTGTCCTGTACCATGGTATAAAGGTGAATTTTCTTAAAACTATTAAAAGCAGTGAGTAGTTTCTTAAAACTATTAAAAGTAGTGAGTGATGCTTCTTTTGAGATTTTTGAAGTCTTTTTCTTTGTCTTGTTATTTTATCAGTCTTGAATTTATTTTATTCCTGAACATTTCTGTTCAGCTCAATTTTATTTCACAAACATTTATTCAACATTATTTTCTATTATCAAGCCAGGAAAAGAGATAGAGAAATAGCAGGCTGATAAACTAAAGCCAGCTTTGAATTATATTCCTAGTTCATAACTGTACATTTATCTTGTCTCAGTTTGCCTCACCAACTAATTGATGTTGAAAAGGAACAAAGGGAAGATAAAACTTGAATCCATATGGAGTTACAGTGAAAATCTTTAGAAAGGATAGTTTTACAAAGAACACTCTGTGGGAGAGAGACAGCTCTGAGAGCAGCAGTTAAGATGAAAAGAAAGCTTTTAGAGTCCGCCACTGAACCAATTCAGAATTCTGGAACCCAGTCAAAAGAGCTACTAATAGGTCACGGGAGAAGGGATGAGACCACACAAAATTCTTTAGGTGCACTTTCAGAAAATGAGCTCTATTCAGCAAGCAGTATCAATCAGGAGGTTTCATCATGGGATATGTTACTATGCAGTTGAATTCATTCTGTGCTGTTGCTTTGAAAAGAAATAAGCATGCCCTGTAGAAGTATGTGATCTTTGAGAATGAGGAGCAGACATCTGACCAAATCACAGGAGGCAAATTACATGAGGAACTCCAGTGGGAGGACAGGATTCAGATTCAATCTTTGTATTGCTTAATGTTTATATTTAAGCTCAAAAGCAAAAAAAAAAAAAAATTATTACAGCTCTTTATTCCAGGGAGGACTCGCCACACAAGTAGGATTAGTGAACATCTTTTTTTCAGGGTGGTGGGGAGTTAGGGAGGGCTAAAAGAAGATATTTCTGATAGTACTGGAGAAAACAAAATTAAATCTGAAGGCTCATAATACCTGTCATTCTCTGAAAAGATTCCCAGCAGAACACGCACTATCTTTATTAGATAGTTATTGTGTTTGTTCCAGTGATGTGACAAAGCCAATGAAATCCCACAGCATTATTAGAAACCATCTTATTTCCCTAACAGCAAAAAAAGTTTACTCCATAATTTAAATCAGTTCTGCAATTTATGAAATTATTTAAATTTGTTCTCCCTCCTTAAATTTTTCAATAAAATTAGCTACCGGCTTATATGATAGCAAGGGCTGTTGATGCAATGGAAGGCTAAACCCATATGTTACCATTTATAAGGTACTGCCAAACTACCTTTCATTGTATCTTACCTATTTTTTATGATAATCTAGTCAAATTTAAAGATTTTGAATGTGCGGAATGTGCAATGTTGCGGAGTGGGAGCAAGATCACACCAGACATGTGTAAGGCTTATTAAGGACTCTATATTAACCAAGCTTGGTAATAACAGGGCTTACTAGAAATACCAATTCACAAGTCCATTTATCAGTCTAATCAAGTGTAACCCCAAGAGGAACAAATGGTCTTTACCCTGAGGTCCATTCATTCAGCTAAAGACCTGTGTCCCAGCTTCCCCAACAATGTAAGTTATCCTAAGAGGCATGCAACAAATAGCGTGGACACACAAAGCTGCAGACATTCACCTTTCCCTGACTTCTCTGCCCATATTCCACCACTGCTAGTCTAGTCCTCACCTCTCCTGGATCTCCTAGGATACACAAACTAGAAATACAAAAAAAGGTGATGAATGCAGACACACAGGGACCATGCTTAGGGGATAACTGTCCTGGGACGGCCAAGAATCAGAATGCCAGAGTAATGCAGGCTCAGGACCAAGAGAGCGAGCCGCTCTTTATCATGAGCCTTTATAGGGGCTTGTGGGAGGAATGGTCACAAAACATTGCAATATCTCCCCATCTCAGGTGAGAGTCATAGGTGGGCAGGGGGGAACACCTAGGTGGTGACTGAGTGACTTCCAAGCTCATGACCCTGGACTAGCTGACTACCTCACTACACAATGGCATTCTCTTAGTCATTGTGAGGGATGAAACATTGAGTAAGAGATATTCTGTATCCCTAGTTTCTCAACAGTTAGTGGAGAGATACTACATATATAACTATATGAGGAAGTTGATGGTAGTAGGTCTTATAATAGATAATAAATTAAGAACAGGAGCAGAGAGATTTATTCCACTGTGAGTTTGTACATGCGTTTCTTTATTGATGGGTAACACTCCTAACGCTGAGTTGTATTATAGTTGCCTATTCTACCTGACCATATCAGTGCCTGAACCAGGGTCTTGCATGAAATAAACACTACTGAAATAGTTCTTAATGTTCCATTTGTGTGTAACCTTGATGATTTCGATGAAAAATAAGAAGGCACTGAATCTTTACTTGAATAAATTACCCTATTGAGAATTTTTATATTTTCTTCCTATTATAAGTGGAAACATTGAAGATACCAATAGTCTTGTCAAAATGTACCATCAGTAAAAGATGATCCTTCCTACATTTGCTTGAAGAGTCAGGTCCACAGATAAGTGGGAAATATTTTTATAATGGTAATAAGGTAATGGGCCCAGCAGAATGGCCTAGTGGTTGGATCCTCGCCTTGAATGCGCTGGGATCCCATATGGCTGCTCGTTTGTGCCCCAGCTGCTCTGTTTCCCATTCAGCTCCCTGCTTGTGGACTGGGAAAGCAGTAAAGGATGGCCCAAAGCCTCAGAACCCTTTACCCAAATGGGACACCAAGAAGAAGCTCCTGGCTCATGGCTTCAGATCAGCTCAGCTTTGGCCATTGCAGCCACTTAGGGAGTGAACCAGTGAACAGAGGATTTTTACATCTCCCCTCTCTGTAAGATCTGCCTTTCCAATAAAAATATTTTTTTAAAAAGTAAATATTTTTGCAAGCCTATGGTTTCCAACTGTCCAGCTCTGTGACTATAGGATAAAAGAACCATGATCAGTATATGAATGTTCAAATGTGGCCATGCTACCAATTAAATTTTATTTACAAAATTGGACAGTGACAAAAATTTTTTCTGGTGTCATAATTTTTCCTACAATGATGATTTAATACTTTAGAAATGAAACAATTAGACTCTATAATATCAAAATTATTATTCAGTAAAAAATATACTTTTTTTAATGTAACAATTCCATGTAGAATAGACCAATCAGAAACAAATATTCTTCTGATAGAGGCAGGGGCAAAATCAAATAAATAAAACAAAAACTGAGCTCCTTCAAAAATTAATACTACTTCCATGCCAATTTTGAGAATGAAGCAATCCAGTGATTAAGAAAATTATTTTGCGGCATAGAGGAGGATGACATTTGGCATACTGGTTAAGAAAGTGGTTACAAAAACCTAGTCCCAGTGTTGGTGTGTCAAGGTTTGAAATCTATTTAGATCTCTTGACTGTGACTTCCTGCTAATGCAAATCTGGAAGGCTTAAGTAACTGGGCTCCTGCCACTGAAGTTAAAGACTTGGGTTGAATTGAATGTCCAGCTTTTGATTGACTTTGGGTCAACCTTGGTCATTTCTAGGATTTAGGAAGTACACCAGTGAAATTAAGTAGCTAGCTTTTTTCTCTTTCTCTTATAAAAAAAGAAAAACTCTCTCTCTTTCTCTCTTTTCCTCACACTCTCACTCTTTCCCTCTTTCTCAAATACGTAACTTTAAAAAAAAAAAGTAAGGAGAAAGTTAAAGTGGAATTGGGCTACCTGGCTGTTTGGGCAAGTTACTTAGCATTTATTTTAAATGGAAAAGGATGTTAAATTCCAAGATGAGAAAAAGTTTCCAGGATTGAGAGAGTTAACACATTTAGCCTGCTTAAAACAATGCTTGCCTGAGGAAGTGTTAAATATATTAGTTACTCAGGTAAAACTTTATCCTCTGCACCATATAACTTACCTAGGGAACAGAGGTAAGAACAATAACAATTAGGGGTCCAGGAAACAGCATTTTGTCTAATCTCATTAATGTTGCGTTCACTTGACAAATATGTTCATCCTGATGAAGAATAGACTATTTATAAAAGTCCTGGAGTAATAAACAGGATAGTAATGAGTAAACAAGTGATGTGATTTCTGATTTCATCCTCATCCATTTAATCCACATAAAGAACACTCATTCCTTCTGAGATATTTGTATTAATGGTACTTTTATTGGTTAACTACAATTTCAAGTTTAAGCTGTCTATATGTTTTCAGAAACTGGCCCCAAAGCTAGTGTCTACCAGCACATAATAAACTTATATTTCATGATCAGTTATGCATTCCAAAATGGCACCATACTCCCCAGAGGTTCTCTTTCAGTCTACTGACCCTATAATCGGCTTTCACATCCGTTATTACCGTTGTGACCACTATGGCTACACAGCATGTTCAAACCACGAACTACGGCTGCTGAGATCATTATTGAAATTGCTGCTGACACCTTCAAATCCAAACCTCTAGGGGTAGTCAGGAAAAGGGAATTGTAAGGGTACAGCAAAAGCATCTGTTCCTTGGAGAACTCATGACGAGATTCAGGAAACAGTACATCATGTGCCGTAACACTGCAGTTGGAAAGCACATCCTGATGCTGCCAAAGATAGCATGATGAAACATCAGTAACAAAGCAGGTGTGCATCAGAACCCATGTCAGTTGTGTGAACTGAACAATACAGAGTAAATCTATTAACCTTTCTGAATCGTGGATTTATAAATGATACAGCTATGATTCTCATTATCAAACTCAGTTTAGGAAATGTACATAAAAATGCTTTGAATGTAAGACATCTTTTTTGAATATCTATTCGAAAAAGATCTCAAATCAGACTTCCATAGATGTTCAGAGCATTCATTTAAAAAGCTCAATTAGAGACAGATCTGATTTTTAATGGAAGTGATATAATATGAATACTTTACAATAGTCCTGTGACTTGATGAAATATTTATATTTAGAAAATGTCACATCTGCAACTAAACTCAATCTCAGGCAAACTAAAATTCTAAAGCTGACAAGGGTATCTTTGCTTCCTCTGTGTGATAATTTATTTCATTATTATTCCTTTCTTGTAAGATAATTATAGTGATGTAAGTTCTAACTATATATCTCTGTGTAAGAATTATCTTTCTAAAATGTGAAACTCAATTTTTTTAGGATTAAAATGTTATAAGAGCTAAGAACTGAAGTCCATTATACTGTATATCATTCCAGCCAGAATTTTTATGCTTAACAAACATTAAAGCAGCTAGCATGATTGTGATTTAATTAGCATACAGCAAGTTTGAATGCCATGAGTTTTGGAAGCTTTCAAAATATGACCCAGAAGAATAACACTTACCAAAAAAAAAGCATAAATGAATTAATGAAAAAAGTACTGCACAGCCTAAAAGCATAAAAACTGTTTAAGGAGAAAGGCAGATTTGCACTCCTTCCTTAATAGATTATCGAGCATCTTTTCCCTGAAACAACAGAATGACTTTCTTTCAATTCCCTTCTAATGAGCTCTTCTAGAGCTTTCAAGTTCCACCCAAAATAGCACATATTGGAACATTATGACGAAAACTACACTGCTTTTATCATTTGATATATGATGCAGAGACAGAGGAGCCCAGGTTTGTTTAATGGATTTGATTCCAATGAATAATGTTATATTAAATTTATAATGACAGTTTGAGTTATTCAACCAGTAAAGTTTGATATGAAAATACACACATTTATCTAAAAATTATTTATATTTTTCTTTGTTAGTACTATTTTGAAATGCCCGATTACTTTTCTCCCTTTATTGGTTACTACTAGTTTTTTTCAGTCTAAAATCAAATACCAGTCTTCATAATATGTTTAAAATGGTCCTGTAATTCTGTTAGTGAAAACCAGATAATTACTTCCTGATTTATTCGACTTTTCTCCAGTTATGGAAGATAGGTTACAAAATGCAAAGTCAATTGATTTCAGAGTAGAAAAGTCGATCAGTCAAATAATACAGCTGACATTCCCTGAGGTGCTTAATTTGCTGTTGATATACATAAATGCATCTTAGCCTCGGGTCTTTCATGTCTTCACCTACCTTCACATTCTACCTGCAAAGCACGTTGAACTCACTTATAAATATTAATTTTTAAATTTCTTATCAATAACATGTATCAATACAGTGTTAAGCAAAGAAAGAAGCTTAATTATTTAATTCTGTTACCATTCCTTTAACTTTTATTAAAGCAGCCACATTTTATGCCATGTGACAAGATAGCTATGGTCCTTAATGGGAAGTTTACACACTTGGGTAGGACTGTTCACCTTTTTTATTGATTTTAATAACTATGCATTCTTTAAAATATGAGCCTAGGAGGGTAATATAAAGCCACTTGTAAAAATATTAATAGAAAATCTTTTTAGTAAAAATCATAGAATGGATGAGGATAGCAGATGATCCCTTGGTGCATCATCTCCTTGCTCTCAGCCACTTGCAAAAGCATGAGAGTGGAGAAAATGCCAACTTTCAAGGAAGAACCTTATGCAGTTCCATAATATAACCCTTTATGGGTCCAAGAAGGAAAAACAAAGGTGGTGGTGCTGTCTCCTGTTTCTAAATGTGTTCCTGTTAGCATCCAGCTCCAGTCAAAAATAATACTAAAAATTCCTCATGAGATCTAAAATTCGGAAAAAAGCAGCCCAAGTATTGTTACAGAAATAAAGTGAAAATCAGGAAAAACCCTAAAGAATTCAAGGCCAAAATGGATTACAAATTAATCTCAGGAGATTCAAACAAATGTGAAGGTGCCTGGCCCAGTTATGCTCACTTGAACCTTAGCAGACTGAGTGTGCCTGATAATGGGACATTTAGGCACACATCAAGCCATTTTCATCCCTGTTTTATTGTAGCTTTTGTCACACCTACTTTCTTACTAAATCTGTAATGTTGTTAATTTGTCTGTTTGGCTCCTCACTTCTGAAGTATCGATTTGGTCTATGTTGTATTATTTATACCACTTTGTATTACCCTCTTGCTGAATTTGTTTTCTTAATTCCCTCAGTTCTATACCTTTAAGCGCTAATAAGAGCTAATAAGGACATAAGTTTTTGTACCTTGTACCACTTATGTTCCCACCCCATATTTTTCAACTATGCTTACAATCTTTCCTTCCCCGTCTTGGTTGTTCTCAATGAGTATCTGTCCAGACCAAGATGACCATGTTGCAGGAAACTCCATTTGTATTATAATCTATGCAAATTTCACCCCTTAGACTTGGTTTTACTTGTTCTAATGTGATCTGAATGATGTTCCACCATAATTTAAAAATTAGAATTTGTGCATTCTCCTTTGTGTAAAGGACAATTTTCAAAATGTCATAAGTAGTATTTGCCTATTAATTAATGTAAGAGCTGGTTAGATTATCACCAGCTTAAAGGAGAATTCAAGAAAGAGAGACACATACATCATAATGAATTATGAAGTGAACATACAAATATAGGGAATATCACTCTGCCCATGAGATACTCAGTTGCATTTTACCAGCTAACAATTAATTTGCATTGTCAAGTATCATTTGAATTGTTGGTGATCAACAACTTTACCGAGCTATGAATAACTCAAAGGCAAAGACAGATGAACATAAGCTGGGACAATACACCATTCTTTTCTCATATCAGAGTCACCTTTCCCTAAATAATTTTTTTGAGTCCTGAGTGTTACTTTTAATTCACTCCTCCAGAGCCTGAGATAAGGATAAGAGGCAGCCTTTCTTGACATTCTTTCTGAAGTGATAAATAAACATTTATCTACATCTTAGCAATAGCTTCACTCTTTTTTCCCCTTTGAAGTAGAACTAGGCTCTAACAGGGAGATAGTCCATGGGTGTGTGCAGACTCCTGGAGGATCTCCTACACCTCGGGCTGTCCAGAAAGTCAGTATCTCTGTTTACACTTGCACTCATGATGCAAAAATCATGATGCAGAACACTGCTGGTCGCTTAAAGTTGAGAGAGTGGCACTAAATCATACCACCTGTCTTCTTGGTGTATTCCACTATGCACCTAAAGTAAAAGTGCCACTTTAAAATGTTTTTAATGATGTAATTAAATATAATAATTTTGTATATTTTAACTCATGAGTGTACAAATTTTAATACAGTAAATGTTGAGGGAAAGCACATGTGCAATACCGAAAAGGGATGAACAGAGAAACTGTGGTTTTATAGAGTTGAGTATTTGGTAATTATTTTCTCAAAAAAATAATAAGACAAGCTTATCACTTCATGCATGGAAAACTGCTAACAGTATTTGCTACTAATCATAAAGTCTAAGCATTCAAAATATTGGTACTTTTGAAACTCTACAGTTTTCATAATTAACTTGAGACCTTCCTAACACTTTCTGATCATTTCAATAGTAATATTAATTAATTTTTACAATGTATAATAAAATACATCAATATTTGAGACATCTACATGCTTCGGTGAAACTATTTTTCAAACAGTCAGTGCATAACATTACAGAATCGTGCATGGAGAAAACACACTCTAAGTACTAACAAGACTAATGAGATTTTAATCTGATAGCATATGCAAAGTTCATTAACATAGCTTCAGTTTTCACAATGGAATTAAACTCTAAGAAAGCTAAAGGACTTTTCCAAGTTTGTGCATGTCTGAAAAAGATTACTAAAATAACCATTCCTTTCCAACTACATTCCTATGTGAGACTGGATGTCATATTCTTCATCCACATCAAAAATTCACAGCAGATTAATTACAGAAGTAGAAAACAATTTTAACTATCTGTTGTGAAATTTGACATAAAAGATACTTGCAAAGTTATAGAATAGCACCATGTACTTTGCTTCTTACCCTTTTTAATGTTTTAAAAGTATAGTAACTTTTAGAAAACATGTCACTAAGGTTAACATGTAAGGGAATTTTTTAATAATATGTAAAATCCTCTTTAAAGATTTATTTATTATTGTTAGAAAGGCAGATCAGATTTACAAAGAGAAAGAGGGAAGATACTCCCCAAATGGCCACAATGGCCAGAGCTGAGCCACCCTGAAGCTGGAAATTTCAGAATTCTTTTTCAGGTCTCCATATGGGTGCAGAGTGCCAAGGCTTTGGGCCATCCTCCCTCATTCCCAGAACACAAACTGTGCCCATATGGGATTTCAGCACTTCAAGATGAGGATTTAGCCATTGAGCCTTTGTGCCAGACACATACTATGTAAAATTCTGTGTTTTAAATCACAAGTCTATGTCAAAATATGCTAATTATAGGAAGAACTTTTGAGTTTTTCAATTGATTCTGAGTGATTAAAGGGTTCTTTAGGAACTTGAGAGCTAGTAACCAAGTTTGCATTTTGAAATAATTGTGTAATATATTGGTCTCATAAAAGTCTTTCTGCGTTTTTATGCATCAATCAATTTTCGTATCTATAGAAGTGTTCACTAAATATTAATGTCATTTCTGATGCTTGCGATTTTGGAGAGATTTAAGACACTTTTATTGGTGCTTCTTATAGTACATGAGCGCAAAACAAAAGCATTATTGTAAATACATAATAGCATATACTAATAAGAATAGAAAACATGACTATTCAAAACAGTTAATATACACAACACAAATATGTTAGAAGTTAATAATTCTGAAAATCACTTACTATGATGATTTTAGATCAATTAGAAATCAAAATAGCAAAATGGAATTTGATGTGTTAGTTTTCTATTTGTGGTGTGGTACATTGCAGCCAACTTAGTGATTGAAAAAATATGATTTTATTTCTTTGCTCTTTATGGGTCAGAATTCCTAAATGAGTTTTTAATGCTTTAGTCAAGTTGCAGGGCTTGTTTCTTTCTGTAGATTTCAGAGGAAAATCCACTCCTGGACTCCTCTAGCTCTGGTAGCTACCACCCTTGGATGGTTTGTGGATGCACCATTTCTGTCTCTGCTTTCACAGTCACATAGCCATCTCCTTGTCCATCCTCAGATCTTCCCCTGCCTCGCTCTAAAAGGAATACTAGTGATTGCAATTAGAACAAGCTCAGTTACCACAGCATAACTACCTAATTTAATCATGTTTGGACAGTCTCTTTTGCAAGGTAGCACTAACAGGTGCAGGCAATTAGGACCATAATTCAACCTGACAAAACTCCATACTTATAATATGTGGAGAAATCAATTCTAGGTAGAATAAATTTAAGGAAAGCTTACAGAAGATAATTTAGTACAATAAACTTTATGACTTTGGAACAAGCAGTCTTAAATCTGACATAAAAAAGACTTCAGCTAATAACGATGATTGAAAAAATTTATAAGTTAACCTAAGCTAAAATTAAGCAAATTCAGCCTTATGTGTTTGATAAGTGAATCTGAGAATTGAGGAAAATACTTATGATAAATATTACTAATGAAAACTTTGTATCCAAGAAGCAAAAAAAAGCAATGAAGTATATACTGATATTTCACCAAGGAACATCTTAAAATAGATAGTGAATATAAGAATATTTTCAAATTTGCCAAGGATCAGAAAAATAAAATCTGAAACTCTACTAAGTACAATACAGGTAGACTCTGTAAGGTTAGTATACCAGATGATAGTAAGGAGCCAGCATTGTAGCTCCTGACTACCACTACCTACTACATTGGCATCCACATGGGCAAATATTTGACCCCCGGCTGCTCCACTTTAAAGCCACCTGCATGCTAATATACCTGGGAAGAGTGTGGAAGTTGTCCCAAATGACTGGGTCAAAGCCACCCACAGGGAGACCCATATCCAGTTCAGGCTCCTGGATTTGACCTGAACCAGCCCTGGAGAATGAACCTATGGAAGGAAGATTGGTTTCTCCCCTACTCTCTGATCCTAAATTTCATCTAACTAAACAAATAAATAAATTTTATGAAAGAAGGAACTCTTGTACACTGTTAGCAAAGATTTAAATATGAACAGCCATTGTATATATATACATACAGAGACAGAAAACAGGAGTATATCCATCTGAACATTGTATATACATAGGGCCCGGTGCGGTGGCGCAAGTGGTTAAAGGTCCTCGCTTTGCACGCCCGGGATCCCATATGGGCGCCGGTTCTAATCCCGGCAGCCCCGCTTCCCTTCCAGCTCCCTGCCTGTGGCCTGGGAAAGCAGTCGAGGACGGCCCAATGCTTTGGGAACCTGCACCCGCGTTGGAGACCCAGAAGAGGCTCCTGGCTTCGGATCGGCATAGTATCGGCCCGTTGCACTCACTTGGGGAGTGAATCATCGGACGGAAGATCTTCCTCTCTGTCTCTCCTCTCTGTATAGCCGCCTTTCCAATAAAAAAACTAATAAAAATAAATCTTTAAAAAAAATTGTATATACATAAACTTTATATATAACATTTATAATATATACATTTGACATATATATGACATGTATATATACATATAATTAACAAGCTGCACAATTCATAATAACCAAAAATTATAGAAGTGAGCATCTAGAATATAGAGAATATCTGAATTATATTTTTTAAACATTTGTCTTTTTAATTGGAGAGTCAGATATAAAGAGAAGAAGAGAGATAGGAAGGGAGATCTTCAGTCCAATGATTCACTCCCCAAGTGACTGCAAAGGCTGGAGCTAAGCCAATCTGAAGCCAGGAGCCAAAAACTTCCTCCAGGTCTCCCACACGGGTGTAGGATCCCGAGGCTTTGGGCAGTCCTTGACTGCTTTCTCAGGTCACAGTCAAGGAGATGGATGGGAAGCAGGACCAATGGGATTAGAACCAGCACCCATATAGGATCCCTGAACATTTAAGGTGAGGACTTTAGCCACTAGGCCACTATGCTGGGCCCTGAATTATAAATATGAATGAAATACTATAAAAACAGTAAAAATGCATGAACTCAAACACAGTATTGAACAAAAAGAACATACAGTACTATTCTACTAAAACTTAAGTAAAGTTAAACATCATTCTTAAGTCTCACAACAGTGGTTCATTTCTGTAGGGAAAGAAGGGAGTAATGATTAGAAAGACTTTGACAATGCTGCTGATGCCTTTTTCTTAGGCTGTGTTTGCACAAGTGACTTCACTTTGTGATAACTCACTGAGCGGTGTGTTTATCATCTCTGTGATACGTATGAGCTATACTTCAATTAACAAAGAAGTTTATGCATTTATAGGAAGAGATTGCTAAATTTTTTGTATGGTGAACAAATATGAGTAAAGCTATACAAGAATTTGGGAATAAAGATCCTACTTTTAATTATTTTTAGTATACATTAGTATGGGTATGTAGATAGTTAGGTGATTGAAAATTACCTCCAAGTTCAATGGAGATTAAGAACAGAGAGGAGTACTTCTCTCTCTTAATTTCTCTGTTACTTCAACTTTTGTGAAAAACATACTACTCTGTAGTTAAAATACAATTTCAAGAATTGAGAACTAATAAAATTTGCACATTAGGTTTAATATTGATAATGATTGAAGTTATTTACCATATGTGCCAACATTTTCAACTTAAAAGTTTATTTAGTCATCACACTGGCTCTAAGAGCTACTTTTTATCCCATTTTAACATATGAGGGACGAGATTAAATACTAATGTACACCTATCTACTAACAAAGTCAGAAGTTAAATTCATGTCAAATTAATGCTGTTAAGCCATGCCATTGTCAGCTTGTGGGAAATAATAAGTATTTTAATATGGTAATTATGTCATTGAGTAATGACCTACTAACATGCTCTCCATCCCACTGAATCATAATTCAGAGAGATTTGAGAGCAAAGATTAAGTTTGTAAAATGAATGATGCTGTTGAATAAAATATAAACCTATGTTAATTATTAATGTATCATTTGTTCTTAAAGGTACTGAGAGTAATTTTGGGAAACAGTTTCTTCATTTGTTTCTTGTGGAAGGAAGACCTACAGTTCAATATGGATGTGGAAGCTCTCAAAATATCTTGACTATTTCTGCTAATCACACCATTAGCAAAAATACATTCATCCCTATCATGATACGGTAAGTGCTCCATAATAGTCCTTTGAATTGTAGTGTATTTTATGCATGCGTGTGTGTGTGTGTGTAAAACAGTCAAAAATTGAAAGAAAAAAATTGAAAATCATTTTGCCAGTTGCTTTTTATAACTCATAAGTAAACTGCAAATTGATCTGAAGCATAATTTTATACCATCCCATAACACGCTATGCACAATGAATGAATCCATCTGAACATCAGTGGGGTGCACAGGAAATTCAGACTTGGTTTGTTCAGTGAGCTACTGAGTAAAAGAAAAAGTTGTTAAGAATTGAGACCATGAGAGGGTCATAGACTCTGCACAGAAAAAGAAAAGCTAGTATAAAATGAAAAGTAATTTAGTATTTAATGTAAATGTCTTTCTGGAAAATCCAAAATTTTTTAAAGATTAATTTTTTTATTAGAAAATCAGATATAAAGAAGAAGAGAGACAGAGAAAGATCTTCCATCTGATGATTCACTCTCCAAGCTAGAGCTGAGCTGATCTGAAGCCAGGAGGCCAGAGTCTCTTCCAGTTGTCCCATTCAGGTGCAGGGTCCCAAGGCTTTGGGCCATCCTCTACTGCTTTCTCAGGCCACAGGCAGGCAGCTGGATGGGAAGTGGGGCAGCCAGGATTAGTATCATCACTCATATGGGATCCCAGCAAGGCGAAGACTTTAACTGCTAGACTACTATGCTGGGCCCGAGCATCTAAATTTTTGAAAAGAGCTTAAATTACTTTTTGATTCTGCAGTAGGAAATCGAAAAGGAGAAGCGGCTAAGATAACATCCTAAGGTTATCACCAAACCAAATTTACATGCAGCAGTCAAGAATTTAAAATTCTTCCTCGCTCTGGCTATCTAGTGATAATGACTTTCAAGGTTACTACCTGTCATGAAAAAATACAACTTTGTAGCTGACTTTGTATGTAAGATGACAATTGTATAAGTTCATCTGATGAGCAGGAATCTTGGCTAGCCAGGAAGGTTAAATAAATCAAATAAACTTTCTCAGGGTCTGCATCAATCTGGAAATGAAATCTAACAAATTGACACCTGTATGAAAGTGCACACTCCTTACAGTCAGGGATGGTTATCTCACTCATTTTTAACACAGTTAGCAAGGTGTCTGATAGAACACACTCAGTAAATGCCTGAACAGATGACAAAATGAAGGTGTCTGAGCTAGGCAGTTCAGTTGGCTGTAAGATGAAAGCAATGAAATTACTCTAAGGTAATGACATTTTTATTCATAAATTAAGCATTCCTTTTTGGAACACGGAGCTCTGTGCGGACAAAATGAATGCGTGGATTCAACTCATTTTTAACCACTCCTTTTGTGACTATTTTTTTGTGACTATCCGTTTGTGATAATTTTATATAAACAATAGCACACTCAATATGTGAAGGGATTTCTATTTTTGATCAAATTTTCTTAGAGAAATGATTGTCCTCTATATCTTTCAGTAATGATGGCCTAATTTGACAATCGAGAAACCAATAAAATTGTTAAGTAACCCCACATTGAAGTCACCATGATCCAAATAAAACTGAGAGGTCAACTGACAACAGAGAAAGTGCCATCTCCTAGCTCAGTCCTCCAGTACCTGCAAAGGCTCTGGAGAAGGCTGGGGAGCAAGGCTGAAAGCTAAGAATCCAAGGTGGATCTCACATAGGTGACATGGACCCTATTGCTAAAGCCATTACCATTGCCTTTTGGGATCTGCATTGTCAGGAATCTGGAGTCACAAATTGAATCCAGGAATAGAAAAAAGAAGTAATACTGAAGGTGTTTTAAAAAATATTTTTAGTTGAAAAGTCAGTTATACAGAGAGAAAGCAATACAGAGAAAAAGATCTTCCATCTGCTGGCTCACTCCACAAGTGGCTGCAGTAGCCAGAGCTGAGTTGTTCAGAGCCACGAACCAGGAGCCTCCTCCAGGTCTCCCACACACATGCAGTGTCCCTAGACTTGGGCCATTCTCTACTGCTTTTCTAGGTCACAAGCAGGGATCTGTATGGGAGGCAGAGCACCCAGACAGGAATCAGCACCCGTAGAGGTTCCTAGTGCATGCAAAGCCAGCATTTAGCCATTAATTTGGAAAAAAATAATTATAAATGTCTGTCCAGTATTTCCAACTATCCCAGTTCCCAACTTCCTAAATGTTGCTATGCTAACCAGGATGGTTAACAAGCATGTGAATTAGTCATATGAAGGGATTTTTTTCACATTTGAAAAGTCTTTGACAATATAATAATATCCAAGACAGCTAAGAACCTATTCAAAAATTAAAAGGAGCTCACAAAGATTTACAGGCTGCCTTCTTTTATTATTCTGTGATTAGCCCCATAATTTTTATTTTGTTATTAGCCAGTATTTCCTGCTATAGAATTCACATTATAACTGTAGAATAGAAGTCAGAAGTAGAACAAACCTGAATAAGCCACTTGTGGTGATTGAGGTCAATTCGGTATCAAGATAGAAGTTCTTCTTAAATGAAATGGATCAGAGATCACAGTTCTGCAGATACATTGTAATTCATACTCATGCACAGTTTGTCTTTCATTTCAACAAAATTTGAAAGGGATCACATAGAGAGAGCTATTGGTTTTTATAAGGGTTATTCTCTTTTGGGGAAGTTCAGAAAAATTGTTTTACTATATATATACTTTTTAAAGTTTCTGAAGTTTAAATTTTTCTGGTACTTTTAGTGTCTGTCCTACACAAAATCTGACTCTTTATCTAATATTTTCTTTTAAAAGTCCTGTGACTATTCTTCTAGAAGATTTACAGTGTGGTCTTCACATTTTAAAACCATGTTCCCTGTTCCACCTTCCTAACACAACACCTTCCTAACACAATACCTTCCCATACTTAGGACAAAAATTTCTTCTAAAATTTATCCAGAGGTGAAAAGTTATTTGTATGTATTGAAGGCACACCCTAATAACATACTTTGACTGATAAACTGTGTGGTAGCCAAAACAGAATGTTGCCACAAACTTCACTACTGCCAGAACCACATATTCTAATTGAGCACATTCAGGTAGCAGGTAAATATAAGATCAACTCTACAACTGTTGAAACATTTCTAGTGTTGAGAAGCAAAAACACTTTTTAATATTTGCTAAATGGCAAGCATAGATCAGATAAAATTTTTTGCAAACATTTTTGTCACCTTATCTTTTGAATTGGGTCTAGACAGCAAAAACTGCTATGGAATTTTTTTAGTGAATTGATTTTTATACCTCCTGTTGATCTTTCCAATTCTTAGGTAAAAACTTCTAAAATGTGTGTGTATGTGTATACACACACATACATATGTACATACAAATGTAGATGCAGTTAAATCAGTAAAGTTAATTTGTATTCATTTAAGTTAGTACATTTCCCATAATCAGTCAAGAAAGTATATAAAAATACATTATTATGATGCAAAACTTTGTTCGCGTTGAAAGAATGGAGAGTAGCATTTGATTTTTGGCCATATCAAATGAAGGGATTTATTATAAATAGTCCATGAAAAATTTAAGTTGCTTAAAGCCTCTCAGATAATTCTGCTCAGTATCAAATTCTAGCACTTGGTCATTTTTACATGAATTGTTCACAACTTGCCCCCTAATACTGACCTATTAAGAATTCTCATGTAGAAAATGAACAGAGGACCACCCAAGTTATAAAAGAAAAAATGGTCCTACTGTAGTTACAGTTTAAATTTTCAGACTGCCTCAAAATGTTGTTTTCTAATTTCCTAAAATATATAAAAGCTTTTTCACATTTTGGATATAGTTAATATTAAATAATGTAAGGATTGCATGTGTTCAGTGATAGAGCCATGAAGCTGCATAACAGTAATAACCTTCAGTTTCTAAAACAAAGGGTGATTTTTGAATTCTGCTAAGTTTATAATGTATTGGATTTATTCATAAAATATTGTCTTGTCAGTGTTAGAAAGTTGGCAAGATATTCATCTTAAAGAGTCAAAACTTATCACTTCAGTAATAGTTTCTGTAGCTTTCCCATGAACAAATCCATCTGGTGATTCTAAGAAACATAGGAAAGCTAGGGGTCATTATGAGTAGTCAGGATAATACTTTACAAAGATATTTCCAGAAGTTTGTGGAAAATAAACAAACAATAAGCTTGGATCAGAAAGATTTTGAAATCCATGCATAGATTTTTGCTAATGCACATTTTCCATAGACAAAAATCACTCCTGCTCCTTTACCCATAAGGATCCTACCTACACATAATGTGTTCATATTCAACACCCATCCGTTTTAGCTGGACAAAAAATTATAATGCAATTCAGTTATATTAAATTGTAATGATTTGCAAAACTAGAATTTGTTTCACTATATAAGCTTAGAAAAATCTTTAAATATTGCCCATGAATCTACAAGTTGGTCATTTTGGTTTTGTTTAACACTATTGGATAAAATTATCTGCTATTATATTAAAATTGTCAGACCTACCACAATGACCCAATGGCTAAATCCTTGCCTTGCATCCACCGAAATCACATATGGGTGCCAGTTCACATCCAAGCTGCTCCACTTCCATACAGCTCCCTGCTTGTGAGCTGGAAGGGCAGTAAAGGATGGCCCATGGTTTTGGGACTCCCAGTCAGTGGGAGACCTGCGAGGGGCTTCTGGCTCCTGGCTTTGTATCGCTCAGTTCTGGCTGTTGTGGCCACTGGAGAGTGAACCAGCAGGTACAAAGTATTTCTCTGTCTCTCCTTATCTCTATAAAATCTACCTTTCCAATAAAAAAATTAACAAATTATCTCTGTTTGTATTAAGAAACACAGCAAGAAACAAGGAATTTAAGATCAGTGTGTATTGAGTGATGCAAAATAGGATTGTGATTTCTAACCAAAAACAATATATCTGATTCTGAACCTGAGTCTATACAATGTGATTATTGAATATTAATGGATTGATTTGATATTTTAAAGTATCAGGTGATTACTTGGTTGTGGAAACACATGTTTCCTGATCTCAATTATGTAGCTCAACTGGCATTTTCAAACAAATGACTATTAAATTTGCAAAAATGAAAAACTGTGGTCTGTAACTCTTGTGGTGTATTCAGATAAAGAGATATCCCAGCTGTTTTTCAAGTCCCAAGAGCAAGCACAAATACTCTCCTGTTGCCAGTACTGTGTTTGTAGTCTGTAACATGTAATGGAACATTAACTCAGTCTCCAGCAAATGTCAGGGATGTATGACAGGACGAAAGTGGAAACACCTCAAATTATAGATGACATACTTGTACAGGATACTGTTAGCAAATTAGAGAGCAAATTGCCATCAAAATTTTACTTCAAATGTAGAGAATCAGGATAAATGAAAATAGAAGACAAGAATTGCTTTAAACAATTACCAATGTATGCTAAGGAATTATCTGGATTTTATTCATCCTTTATTATTGATGATAGGTTTCTCCAACTGTCAGAAAGGACTACTCTGAAAGTTTGAAATATTCTTGTGTTCTGCCAGAGCATACAGGAAAATGAACTTAAAATCCTTAAAAATCTCTTTCTGTAATTCTAAATTATGTGTAGTCTATCATTTCAAAGACAAGATTTTGACTGTTACATAAGAATTAATAAATAGCAAATGAAAACATACAGGAAATTGAGTATTTAGGAATTTGGGCAGGAAAGTAATCATTGATGGGCTCAGGGAACACTTTGCCTCAAAGGCAGTAAAATAAAGGAAGTTAACATGGTAGAATAATAGAATTCATGAGGAAACATCAAGGGATTATTTTTTCATTAAGTGAAAGAGTGGGATTTTTAATAGTATAGATTTATATTTCATGTATTTTCCAACACATTTCTATAGACCTCCTAGCTCTCCCTAATTGGGATGTGTCACTATGGTAAAAAGTATTGGATTACTGTCTTAAAACAACTACCAGGAAAGAGATCTTACTGTGAAAACTCTCTTTGTTGTAGGCCTTAATCCTTGACAACATATTTATCTTAATTAAGTTCTTTGGAATCAAAACACAGGCCATTCTATTTATGTTTTTAATGCAATTGCCCTAACTTTCTTAAGAGAAAATCTGCCAGCTTCCTTCTCAACAAGTTGTTCATGACTTTACCAATATGCTGAATAAAAAGCAGATAAAAATTGAGAATAGTTGCTTTATAATAGCATTTAAAAATTCTTTTCCACTTAACACAGAATTAAGATTAATGTAAGACTTTTCAAATGACTAAATGTTTTTAATTGAAAAGTGTTTCTATAGGTAATACAGGTAAGTACTGAGACTGAGCCAAAGTGTACTTAATAAATATAGAACCATGATTTTTAATATTTCATCAGATAATATATACTAATGTCATCATGATATTTAGAAAGGAAAATTTTATGGTATTTAGTACAGAATTTTATCCTAGGCCACCTTAGTACTTGTTAACTTTTAATAGCTTGACGTAATTTTAATTGCCAATAAAATCAGAACTCTGAAGCTTACCTTCAAAGACAAAATTAAACAGATTACAAAAGGAAATTCTATGCCTTGTGTGGTATCCTAGTGGTTAAAGTCCTCGCTTTACATGTGCCTGGATCCCATATGGGCACTAGCTCGTATCCCAGCTGCACCACTTCTCTTGTGGCCTGGAAAAGCAACCAAGGGTATCCCAACGCTTTGGGACCCTGTACCCACATAGGAGACCCAGAAGAAGCTCCTGGCTTCAGATTGGCATAGCTCCAGCTGTTGAGGCCATTTGGAGAGTGAACCAGCTGATGGAAGAGCTTCCTCTCTGTCTCTCCTCCTCTCTGTAGATTCACTGTAAAACACAAGTTCTTTCTGCCTCATGGTGACATAGTATCCACAGTTCCCATTACCATTCTCTGATTTACCTAAGAAAGCTGCTATACATAGACAACTATGTAAAGAATTCAAAAATTTTCAGTCATATATGGTGGTATGATATTTATTCATTCTCCCAAATGAATAAATAGCAAAGATGCTTTGTCCTCTTTGCAGTAATAGAAACTACAGTGTGCCCCTCCACTGGGATCAGGTAGAACAGCATATTATCCATTAAAATGGTTACATTTTGTGATGACTAATGAAGCCAGGACATTTGACATTGACTTCTAAATGTACAAAACAGGCAAAATTGTCTCCATGATAGCAGAGGAAAGAGCTGTTAACAAGATTGTAATATTTTGAGTCAATCCTACACATCAAGGTTTTATTTATCTATTGGAATATGCTGAAGACAGTACATGTGTAAAAGTAATATCATTCTAGTCATTTATTCATGTCCATTAACAGTTATGTAATAAAAATGATATGCACTTATATGATAGACCATGTGATATAATTTTACTCAATCTCATTTAGTCTTCACAGTATCTTTAAAAGGCAGTACTTTTTGACATGTGTTTCAGAGAAAAGGAAACTGGGATTAAAACATGATGATTTCTAAAGTCCTGTAGCAAATAAGTAATTGAAACACAGATTCTGCCTGGACAATTTCATTCAACATCCCTTACGTGTAACAATGCTACACAGCTCCTTACTGAGTTTTCTTTTTGAAATATTCCCCTGCTTCCATCATTCATCATTTCAATAACAAAATAGTGCCTTGTTGTCAAGTTCTTCTGTCATTTCCTTTCCTCTACATATTCTGCTGTTCTAAAGCATGGGCCGGCCAAGCCATTAAATACATAGTCCTACTGTCTGAAGCACTTGTCATAGATGATGGAATAGTTCATCCTTGAAATATTTTTTTCCTGCTCAATTGTACACTGTATCTACTGCTAGCCTACCTCTAATAGCAGCAAGCCTACACTGATTCAGTGGATACTCACCCTTCTTACTCTCAACTCCCAGTTGTTCATGTCTTATAAAGTATGTTGGTCATTGTTGATAAGATTTATAACAAGTGTTTTGAATTCTATACCCTCCATTTTCTCGACACATTTGTCAAGTCTGAGGTTGGCAAAGGGTTTTGTTCCTTTGCAGGGGAGTCTTCAGTAATATTCACTGTGCCTTCATCTCTTCTTTTACTCTTGGCTGTAATACTTCTGGTGACCAAAGGCTTCTCCTTCAGGCAAGTCTCTAAGCTGTGTCACCCACAGGTCTGCAATTTGACTTTACTTATTGTGGTTGGCAACGCCTCTTTGTTTGCAGTCAGTTGTGCCACTCCCTTCAGCAAGTTCCAGGTCTGGGTTCTTACGTTAGACTTCTACCATGGTCTCCATAGCCCCAATCCCTAGCTCATCACTCTACACCTCCTGTGATACTGTGCTGAGGCTGCACCACTGTTTGTACAACCTTTCTCCCACTTCTGGTTCTAACAGTTCCCAGGATTAGGGAGACACCAGTAGTCATATATAACTGTGTTGTTGGTGGTACTGATCTTGCCGGAACCTGTTGGCCTTTAGGTTTGGGGGCTACATGGACCTCTTTTGATCTGTACGATGCCAAAGTCGATATTATTTTCTTGTGGGACCTGTGCAATGCCCTGAGCTCAGTGAGCTCACTCCCAGCTCAGTGCATGTGCAGCACACTGTTGTCCCTGCAGTCTTAAAACCACACTGTATACAAAGGTACCTGATGTGCCACTACTAGAGTTTTTGATCTGCTGGCCATCAGGTCTGAGGGCTACTTGGGTGGAACTTGTAGGATGCCATGTTGTTGCAATTCATTGGATTGTTACTTTTCATTTAAGGGGTTGTATGGTGACTGTGTAATGGAGACTATCATGTCCAGATGTGAGGATACAATGCAATATGCATCTCTACTTCCAGACCAAGGATGGAGTCCCAATGAAACTGTTTACTATATCTTGACAATAGGATGCTGGTCTCTCTGCCATTGTCCATGCCCACAATGATGGACATATGACTGTTAATGAAGAACTATACTATAGTAATAATATGAGGGAGCTCAATGGGTGGGGGAGAAGAACTGGAATGGGGGTAGAAGAAATCCCAGAGCCCATGGAACTGTATCATAAAATGATAATAATAAGAAGAAGTATAATTTTAAAAACTCCCAGTTGGTCTTATGTGTATCCCATAATCTTATCTTCAAAACCAAGCACATGTAGTGCAAAGCTCTCTTTGTTATTCTCAAATTACTATTGGAAGGCTAGAAACTAGTATTTAATAAAGGCATGTGATATACACAATAAACAAGGGTATAATTATAAGAAAAATAATTATGCAAACTTCATTCTGAAACTAATGCTAACTAAGAGATCAGTTAGTATGGTAAAAATGCTGAGAATATTTCGCTTTTTTAGAGAGATTGCTGGGTTTGGAATGTATAAATGAGTACATGAAAAATGTTTATTCAAAAAATTAGAAAACTTACTTGGGTTGGGTGGGAAACTGGGTGGGGCTTCTCCCTCAATGTCCGCCTTTACCTCAGATACAGGAAGGAAACAATGTGGAAACAATAGTGTTACCCACTTCCCTGTAGCCCTTGAACCTTTTTACCCCCAATTAACTAAGTAAAGATTGTCAAAATATAATTTTTAAAAAATTGGAAAACTTATCTAAACCTAATGGGAGCTGCCTCTCCCTCCATCTGCCTTGCTCTTCCTCTCCCTCCTGCTTCTTTTTCTTTCTTCCTCCTAGCCGCTCCCTTTCCCCTTACTACCTCCCTCTCCCCCACTTCCTCTCTCTCCCCTCCCCACCTCAATTTCCCTTTCTGGATACTCTCTCCCTCTCACACTCCTTCTCTTCTTCACTCTCAAATGCAACAGTAATTAGAAGCAAAATTTGAGAGGGATAGATGCAATCATTTTAACCCAGGTTACAAAATAACACACAACAAACTTAGAGATTTTTTTACAGATTTATTTTTTATTTGAAAGGGATATTTTAGAAGCAAGACAGAGAGGTCTTCTACCTGCTGATTCACTCTCCAAAAGGCTGCAATGGCCAGAGAGGAACAGACCTGAAACCTGGAGCCAGGAGCCTCTTTCCAGGTATTCTGTTGTGGGTGCAGGGTCCCAAGGACTGTCCTCCACTGCTTCCCCAAGTCATAAACAGATGGCTGTATCAGACATGGGTCAACAGAGACACGAACTGGCACCCATATTGGATGCTGACACTATGGGGCAGAGTGCTAGCATGCTGTACTACCACAGCATCCCCAGAGATGTTTATGAGTTATCACATACTCTGCTATCTGAAAAGCAGAAAGTTTAATGTGCTTGCTATTATGAAAAGTGTATAGCATACTATTAGTTAAAACTCATTGGTTTGGAAACAGTAGGTGTTTTTTTTTCATCCTTGAAAATTGCAAAAGTCACTTATGTTCTGTCATAGACATAATTTTGTAATACAGAAAGGAAGAAAAGCCACCATATTTCTATTCTAATATGAAGATGATTGTCATACAAAAAGTAAGATTATGTGTCTTCTAGATATGTATTGCATCTGTAATCACCAGTTTTATTACAAAGGATTTGGGTTATTCAGGTCACAGAGCATGGCAGAGTATGGATTGCAGTAATATTTATAATATTTTAAGAATTTTTTTTGGAAAGTCAAATTTACAGAAAAAAAAAAAAGAAAGCTCTTCCATTCACTGGTTCACTCCCCAAGTGACCACAACAGCCAGAACTGAACTGATCAAAGCCAGGAGCCAGTTCCAGATATCCCACTTGGGTTCAGAATCCCAAGGCTTTGGGCCACCCTCTACTGCTTTCCTATGCCACAAGTAGGGAGCTGGAAATGAAGTAGAGCAGCTAGGATACAAACCAGCACCCATATGGGATCCTAGCACATGTAGGGCGAGGACTTTAGCCACCAGGCTACCATACCAAGTCCGGTAATATTTCTTTTTTTTCCCGGTAATATTTCTATGTGAGAGAATTTTTGCTTTACCATCTTACATGTGTCTTTTCAGATATATTCCTAATTGTCTAAAATGTGTTAACAGAAGGATTTATTTCTAGATTCAAAAATATGCAGAGTGATATTTTTATTACATATATAATTATTCAATTTTGCTCTACTGAGATAGGGAATTTATTTCCTAAATATGTTGTAGTGATCCAAAATGCTTGATTAAGTGTCCTCATAAAGTAGTTATTTTTCAGTTTTATTCTTCATAATACAGTTTCATAGCCTTGGGAATTTCCCCTTCCACACTCCTCACTCTTCCCCACTGTGTTACTACAATAATATAGTCCTTCAACAACAGCCAAAAGTCCATCATTCTGTTCAAGTGTATCATGACATTGCTGGTATAGATAATAACACTGGAACACTTCATTGTGAAACCTGAAAGCTGCAGCAATGATGCTTAAGTTCAGTCCCCTCGATACTTGAGTGGGTTAAAAGCCATTCCTGAGAGAAAAGGGGTCTTGCTTGGGCTTCATCATTTATTTGCTTGTTTTTACAGGGATCATATCATACATTTTCCCCTCTTTCTGTAACCCATGTTTCGCTTCCTATTTCAACCAGAGAAATTAGCCATCAGTTATTTGTTCATGATACCAGACTCATGAAACCCTTTAGTGTTGCCTTTGGAAAGATTCAAGAAGTCCAAATCAAACAACTGTTGTTTCCCAAATGTGACCTGAACTGCTTCTTTTTGTGAGAACAATCATGCTCTTCTCTCTAGTCATTTTTTAAAAAGATTTATTTTTATTGCAAAGTCAGATATACAGAGAGGAGGAGAGACACAGAGGAGGATCTTTCATCCAATGATTCACTCTCCAAGTGACCACAACGGCCTGTGCTGAGCCAATCAGAAGCCAGGAGGCAGGAACTCTTCCTCCTGGTCTCCCATGTGGGTGCAGGGTCCCAAGGCATTGGGCCATCCTTGACTGGTTTCCCACGCCACAAGCAGGGAGCGGGATGGGAAGTGGAGCTGCCGGGATGAGAACTGGCGCTGTACACAATCATGGCTCGTGCAAGGGGAGGACTTTAGCTGCTAGGCCACTCTAATTACACATGTTAAAAGTGAGATTATAATACATACAGAAAAAGAATGAACTAGCTATTCTCAATTTTCAGATTATTTAGATTGCATTTTAGTCAACCAAACATCTACATCTTTTTCATATAAACTGGCCAAGTTTTCCCATTCTCATGATGTGTAAGCATTCATAGGATATTTAACACATTAAGATTCTCAATCATTCACAATTTGTGATTAGTTTTTTTTACATCCGATGTAATTTTCTCAGAACTCCCAGCAGCACACAGCATGCAAAAGAAGTGGAAGTTGTCAGAGATGTAGTGACTAATTTTATGACTTGTGACACTGCCCAGAAATCAAGTATCAGCACAGCCCTCATCAGGGTTCCATGGTAGAAGAAAGCACTAAGAAAATGAATAGCAAAGAGGGCCAGATCAGAGCAAAATGCAGCATGGACTGTTGAGATAATAACAGAAAAAAAAAATCCTTTTTCTCTCCACTTGTGTGTTTTTAGTGTATATGACTCAGGAACTACATAATATTCTCCTAATTGTCTAAGATGAGTGTGAAGTTTAGATCATTGTGAAATTGTAAACTAATAAACAAGTATATAGTAAGTAATTGTGAGAAGCATTCTTTGTGAAAACACAGAGATAAAGTAGAAGAGGTTTGTTTAAAACCGGGGAGAACTTCAAACAGGGAATGATGAGGGATGCATGGAAAAGGAGACTGAAGGATGAAGAGATTACGTGCATGTGAATATATATATAAAGGAATATGAATTGGGATATCAATACACATAGAAATCTATTTCAGTTAAAGGGATTCCAGATGAGTAGTAATCACCATGGTAATACGTTTTTAACGGTATCACCAAATCTGAGAAGCACTGTTGACATCTTTCCCTTTAATATGCTGTCAGAATCTCAAAATTTCTAAACTCTAGTACTGGGCCAGGGCACATGAAAGTGCTGTGAAAATTACAAGGGGGGTCAAGGAAAGAGTTAAACGCTGCATGGGAAAATACTGAAGCACGTTGGTCATGCTCAGGTTGATTTTGAACATCTCTTCAGAGATCCATCTGCCTGTTCTGGGGGATTGCCAGCTGGATCTTGCAGCTCTTACAGTAGGAGCAGAACCTTCACCTGGCCACAAAGGAACAGGCTTTTCTGGCTCTTTTACAACCTCATTTCCACCTTCAGGTAAAGGGGGATATCCCTCTCACGGGACTATGTTAGCCACGTGCCTTCTAATCTCTCGGCCAATTGCTCATCAAACTTTTCTTGAATGTGTGATTAGAATATATCTGGAAGGTCTCAGATTGGGTTAGTAGAGTTGCATACAGATATTTCTCATTGGCGTCTTGTAGTTTTTAATGTAGTGGTTAAAACACTGGCAATGACACCTACAAACAGTATAGGAAAGCCTGTAAGTGAGTCCTGGTGTGGGTCTCAGTCTAGCTTCATGCTGATGTGCACGCTGGAAGGCCACAGGTGATTGGATCCCTGCTGCTTGCGTGAGATCGCATCTTGATTTCCTCATTCCTGATTCCACTAGGTACAGACTGTGTCTTATGTGTTTTTGAGATGTGAATCAGCATGGAAATTGTCTTTCTCCCTCTGCTCTTTGATATCTCTCTCTCTCTCTCTCCTCAAAAAATGAAATAAATTTTAGAAAAATCTATTGACTATTCAGTGATACACATGCTTGCTAGTATGTTAGCAATAAACTTCATTTGTTTCTGCAACTTTGTTATAATACATGAAGTAGAGGGATATGTATTTAATACAGAAAATATAGTTAACAGGAGAAGCTAGGTGAGCGTGTGACTTTTACACTCTGAAATTCTTTGAACTATTTTTGGTTGCTTAAAACATTCAGCAATGAAATTTTGAAGCAGAACAACTGATTCTTGCATATTTGGACTTTAAATTATGCAAGATTTTATAAGATGCAGTAGAGGAGGGAGAGCACTCTAAGTGGAAGAACCTGAGTAATAAAACACACAGACGCTGGGACTGAATAGCAGAACATAAACAACTGAAGCTGCTGGGTATTAGGGATACTATGGACACACTCAACCAAGCTATGGAGGGCAAGTTATGAAGAATGAGAAAAGATATGATCCTTTTCTTGGATTGATAATGTTTGGAATCAGCAAGGAGGAGATGCAGACCAGATTTATAAGCAGAATGTTTGTACAATCATATAAAAATGAACATGTGGCTGGCCTTGTGGCTGAATGGTTTAAACTGCCTTGTGTGGTATGACATGCCAAATCAAAGTGGGAATTTGAGTCCCTAGATGTTCCACTTCTAATCCAGCTTCCTGATTATGTGCCTGGGAAGGGAGAAAAGGATGGCCAAAATACTTGGGTCCCTGGCATCTGTGCAGGAAAAGCTTAGAGTCATTCGGGGAGTTAATAGCATGTGAAAAATCTCTGTCTCTCCATCTCTTTACCACACTTTCTTTCAAATTTTAGAAAGTTTTTGAATAAATAAAAATATACAAATATTCATATATATCAACAATGCTTCAAATCCCCACTTACTCTTAACTGTGATGATAGAAAACAATTAGATGAGAAATATTTAAGCTCATATTTACTACTCTGATGTGTACCTAGAGTCAAGTCGCATTCAGATTCCCTTTCCCAAGACAAAGTGTTCCGGAATCCTCAGCTATTCCTGTGCCAGCTGATGTCATAGCAGAGCCCACCTTGGCAAAGCACAGTCAGTTTTTTCCTTCTTTTGTGAGCCCCCCTTCCCCCACGGCACAGAGAAGTGCAGAACTAGATTCACAGGACAAACAATGGAATGTGTCAGAAATGTATGGGATAGTGCAAAGGATGAGAAAAACTCTGTGTTTAGAGGGCACAGAAACCAGACCACATCGCTCTTCCACGACAAATTTCAACACTTTTCTCCATCGTTTGAAACTCAGAATCAGAGGAGAATCCTTTTGAGAAGACCAGCTGGCTCTGCAGCTTAGGACTTAGGAAAAGAAATGTTGCTGTCTCGAGACTGTTGAGCAGAAACGTGTCGTTTCCCAGATGGAATCTTCTGAGGCACAAATGAAAAGGCAGTGTTAGCATTGTGTGCTGCAAGGGCTTGTTCAAGGGCAAACTGCAGTCAAAATGATAAAAGAGAATTCAGGTAGTATTTGCTTTGTGATAAAGGCTTTTCTTAGCATTTTACAAATTGTAAGCCACTAATCCTGTACACAAGTCTGAAAATCCATGTAATTAAAATTGCAGTTCATGTTTTTAAATGTGAATAAACAGGACCCGGGACAGTTCTCATTCACTAGTTACCTTCCTGCTGACATCCTCAATGCTTGTCAAGTCAGTTGTAGGAAGCATCCATTTGAAAACTTGAACCTATCTATGCATTTTCCACTTTTTAAACATTTTATTTCTTCAATACTTAATTATACATTGCCTTTTATTATTTTTAAATATCATTTCCCATGTTGGCGTTGTGTAGATAACAGGGATCCCTCTCTTCTCCATTGCCTTCCTCCCTATTTTACCCTCCTGCCTTTTCCCCCAGTATTACCAAGTATTCTAGTCCTTTAAAAGCAGTTACAAGGTTAACTTTCTGCTATTTCAGTGTTTCATAGCATTGTAGTTACAGGCAAAGGTAGAGAATCTAGTATCATATTGTAAAGGTGTATTTAGCTGTTTCATTGGTGCCTTGCTTTTATTCAGGGGTAGGGGTAGAGATGCCTACTGAAGCATTTTTTTTTTACTTCCCATTATGCTAGTATTCATTATACATTTCATCTATGAAAATATACATATATTCTCAGTTATCCATATATCTATTTGTTTTGTGCTTTAATTAAAGATTCACTTGTATCAGAGAGAACATGTGATATTTATCCCTTTGGAACAGGATAATTTCATTGATTTATTTCAACTCTAGTTGGGACAACTTTGCTGCAAATGTTGGAATTTCATTCCTTTTATGACTGTGTAGTACTCCATAGGGTAGATTATGACAGCTTCTTTATCCATTCCTCTTTTAATGAGCATCTGCGTTCTTTCCATGTTTTCACTATTGTGGATTGTGCCTACATAAATATAGAGTTGCAGGTCACTTTCTCATATGCAGATTTCACTTTATCCGGATATACCTCCACAAGTGGGACAGCTAGTCATAAGGCAGATCCATTTTCAGTTGTCTAAGTATTCTCCATACTGACTTCCATGTGGCTGCAGGAGTCTACACTCCCATCAACAGGAAAGTAGGGTACCAGTTTTACCACAACCATGCCAGCAGTGGTTATTAATTAATTTCTGAATAAGGGCATTCTAACAGTTATTAGGTGGAGCCTCAATCTATTTTTTTAAGGTTTATTTTTTTTTATCAAAAATTCAGATATACAGAGTGGAGGAGAGACAGAGAGGAAGATCTTCCATCCACTGATTTACTCCCCAAGCAGCCACAATGGCCAGAGTTGAGCCAATCCGAAGCAAGGAGCCCAGCGCCTCTTCCAGGTCTCCCATGAAGGTGCAGGGTCCCAAGGCTTTGGGCCATCCTTGACTGCTTTCCCAGGCCACAAGCAGGGAGCAGAATGGGAAGCAGTGCCACTGGGATTAAAACCGGAACCCATGTGGGATCATGGCTCATGCAAGGTGAGGGCTTTAGCCACTAGGCTACCATGCTGGGCCCCTCAAAGTAGTTTTTATTTGCATTCTCTTAATAGCTAGCAACCTGAGCACTTTTTCCTATATGTCTGTCATCCATTTGAATTTGTTCTTTTGAAAAACATCTGTTCATTTTCTTTGGTCATTTCTTTTTTTTAAGATTTATTTTTTATTGAAGAGGCAAATTTACAAAGAGAAGGAGAGACAGGGAGAAAGATTTTCCATCTACTGGCTCACTCCCCAAGTAGCCACAACGACCAGAGCTTAGCTTATCCTAAGCCAGGAGCCAGTAGCTTCTGCTAGATATTCCATTTGCTGCAGGCTCCCAAAGCTTTGGACCATCCTCTACTGCTTTCCCAGGCCACACTCAGAGGAGCTGGATAGTAAGTGAAGCAGCTGGAATGCAAACTGGTGCCCATATGGGATCCCTGCGCATTCAAGGCAAGGACTTTAGCAGCTAGGCTACCATGCCGGGCCCCTCCCTTGCTCATTTCTTAACAGGGCTGTTTGTTTTGCTGTCCTTGTTTCTGAAGGTCTATTTCTAAATGTGAAAAGGATTCCCTTGGTATTTTGATTGGTATGGGATTGAATTTGCATTTGAATTTTTCTATAGCTCTTGTGAATGAAACCGATCTTATAAGATACTTCTCACTGTTTGTAAATACAATGTTTGTGTGTACAAATGCTATTTTAATTTCTGCATCTTTGTCAAACATTATTTTGAGTTTCAATATTCTGCTAGGGAGGATTCATGTAGAGGATCAAATTGTCTGCAAATCAGTATCCCCTTGAGTTCTTTGATTTCTTTTTCTTATGTAATGACTCTGGCTGAAACTTTCAGAAATATACTGAAGAGCAACATTGAATATGGGCATCCTTGTGTGGTTCCAGTTGATGGAAATGCTTCTAGTTTTTCCCATTAAACATGGCTGACTCTAAGTTTGTCATCTATTGCCTTGATTGTGTTTAGGTGTATAACTTCTCTATTTAGTTTTCTTCTGGCTGTTTACCATGATATGATATTATATTTTATCAAATGCCCTCTCTGCCTCTATTGAGATAATCATATGCTTTTTTTTTTCAGTTTGTTAATGTGATGTGTCACATTTATTGACTTGTGTTTCTTGAATTATTTCTGAATACAAAGGCTAAAGCCCCAATTATTGTTGGAATCAGTAGTATCTTGTTGAGGATTTTTGTACCCATGTTTATTAGGGAGATATTTCCATTTCATTGTTGTTGTTGTTTACAATTGAGAAAGGGGATCCTGGCCAAGGAAGGAGTTTTGGAAATGCCTCCATTTCAATTGCTTTGAAGAGTTTAAAAAGGGTTGGAATTAGTTCTTGAAAAGTTTGATAGAATTGAGCAGTGAAGCCATCCAGTCCTGAACTTTTCTTTATTAGCAAAATTTTTATTATTGACTCAGTCTCCATCTAGATGATTGATATTTTGATTTTCTGTGTCTTTGGCCACAAATTTGGTTAAATAAATGTGTATAAAAATCTAACCGTTTATAGATTGTCTTATTAGTTGTAGTAACTCATGATGGTTCTTTTTATTCTTATCCATTTCAACATCTTTTTCATCTCTGATTTGAGTCTTTTCCCCTTTCTTTCTTTCTTTCTTTCTTTTTTTTTTTCAGTTAGTGGGGCCTAAGACATATGAATTTTGTTGGTTTAAAAAGTCAACTCTCCATCTTACTGGTCTTTTGTGCTTTTTTAAATTTTTCAGTTTTGTTTATCCTCAGATGTTGAGTATTTGTTTCTTACTACTGTGCTGGGGTTTGGTTTGTTCTTGTTTTCTTGAGAAGCATTGTTAGGTTATTTATTTGATGTCTTTCCAATTTCTTGACATAGACATGAGTCAAAAAAAGGGGAAAAAAAGAAAAAAACTTTCCTTTTAAGACTACTATATAATGTATTCCATATTTTGATATGTGTGTTGTCATCTTCATCCATTCCTAGGAACTTTTTAAATTTCTCTTTTGATTTCTTATATGGCCCATTGTTTATTAAAAAGCATTTTATTCAGTTTCCATGTATTTGCTATTTTGGGGGGTTTCTTACATGGTTAATTTCCAATTTTATTCCATTACTGTCAAAACAGTTACATAGTACAGTATAAAATTTTTGAATTTGTTGAGATGCTATTGATGACTTAGCATATGGTCTGTCATAGATAAAATTCTATATCTTGATTAAAACAATGTGTATTCTGCCTGTGTACAATTAAATGTTCTATAGCTATCTAATAGATTAATTTGGTTAATATGTGGATTAACTGTCTCTTTGTTGATTTCACTGTAGTTTGTCATTGACAGAAATGGATTGTTGAAGTCCCCATTGTTAGAGCCAGTTTCCCATTAGTTCCACCATCCTTTTTTTAAAAATCTGCATACCCTACAACTGGGTACATATTCATTTACTATAGTCACACATTGCTGATATGATCCCTTACTGTTACTTAATGCCCTTTTTCGTCTCTTTTAATAGTTTCCATTTATCCATGAGTATTGTGAAGCACTTTCTGTACATGTTTTAGACATATGTAATAGTTAACTGTTGTTAAACTGGTTTACCCAAACATACACAGAAAAATGCAAAGCACTCAGAGAAAAACTAGACTAAAAGTTGTCTATAATCATAAAATGTTTACATTAACATTTTTAAAATTTCCGTGAAAAAGTTATACATTTTTGAAAAATATTAGGCCAAGTTTTCATTATCAGATGTAGTCTGGATGACTAATTTGGCGCTTGGCATTTGTTAATCCATTTTAAAGTAGTTTCAAATACCTGTGGCCAGAGGGCATTTCACAGTCACAGAGATGACTCACTGTCTGCAGTCACTGCTAGACTGAAAGTCATGACTGTGCCTGTGACTGTGCTGTGTCCTCACAGCGGGGAGGTAGTGAGTTAAGGACTCGTATGCCACTGAGTTATTATGAAATCTGTTTCCGTCAAATATCTCAATGCTGTATATGAAGTATTCAATATATAGCTAATCCCGATGAAACTTAATTCTAAAATTAATCTTAAGCACCTTCTTACACATATTTCAGAAGTCAAATTTCTTATTTGGTTTACATTGTCACTTATCTGGTCCAAACTTTTCACTTCTGTTATCTGTTTTCTTGCTCATGTGGAGACTAAATCAACAAAACAGCTTGGCGCAGTAAATCATAAGTTCTACCATGGAATGATGTTGAAGTTTCAAAATAAAAAATCACTCCAAGTATTCTGTTTTCAATAAGTTAAAAAAACTAAATAAACTTTTTCTAAACAGAACAGCAAGAATATTAAATGCCCTAAAAAAGATATATGCTGAAAGTCAAAGACCAAAGAGTCAATACATTTTCATAGCTGCATTAAGCAACAAATGGAGCTACTCATAATTATTCACCTAGAATTCAAGTTAAGCTGAGCAGCAGCAGAGTACAGCCAGTCACTTACATAAGTGCTTCTAAGCAAACTTGAATTCCACCTGAAGAGTTCCTCCGTGCTCTGCAACTTTGATATTAGCTTTCATCTCATTTCTATAACCAGAAAGCTTTTGCTTTGAATCAACTTGAAGTAATATTGATAGGCAGAAAGCCAGTAATGAAAGAACATTAACATATCTACATGTGAGTAAAAGATACATCACCATCACTTAACCAATGATCAAAGCTATCAATGGGAGTATTCCAAAGCACACTTCCCTGGCAGTGTATGAGCTATAATAATGTGAAAGGAAAATAAAAAAGACAGTGTCTTTCCATCAGCTCTTGTGAAAAAGAAGCAAACTTTGGCTAAAAAGAACGTTGGAAGTATTCAAACTCAAATTTACACAAGATATAGGGATGTATACCATTTCTATGCACAAAGTTGATTCAACAACAAAGTTGATGGAACCTGTGTTCATCAGCAGAGCCATAGAAACCACTCCCTGATCCTGGAACTGCAAAGGAAGATCTCCATTAAAAAAAAACCTCTGCTGTGTCAACACTTTAAATAACAATGAGCACAAGTTCACTTGTTACTATTTCTCTTTGTATTGCAAGGGAAACAATACTAGTGAGTTATTAAAGCAGTGTATCTTCATTTTCTCTTTAACTGCCTTTTTATCATCTGTCTCTAAACCTCATACTTCTTGCCCAGGGCCAAGAGAATTAAGAAGCACCCACAGCAGTTTCTTAAACCTGAAGAAAAATAGTCTTAGAATCTGTAATATGGAAGATTGGCTAGTATTATTAAAGTGATCATGAGAATCATGAAGGTTGTGAGGTTCTGCTCACAACCCTTAGAGACCTACCCACATCTGGAAAATTTGAGATGGTGAAATAACAGTATCCAAACATAAATGAGAAACTAAATATCAATGGACAAATATGTGACAGTGCTGCTGGTTGCCCAAGAGGAACTTGGCGTCAACTCCAAAACTGAACCAAGTGTGATAGCACAGTGGGAATGGTGGGAAATGACTGAAGAAGAGGGCATGAGCAGTATTCCTGCCTTTTTATGACCTGTTTGTGACATGTCTGAAGTATAATTGACCTTATGTTCTTCAGGGAAGCACTCAATATCCATTCTGTAGCGATAGAATTCCAGTCTGATGCATATCTCCATCCCAATGCTGAGTCCAGTATTGGTGCATTTGTATATCATACACACCACACACACACACACACACACACATATATGATATGTAATTTTTAAGATTTTTGTTTGTTTCTATTGTGGGCCTGTATTAGAACCAGTCATATAAAAAATGCAACATTCTGAGTAGTGTATAATTTTCCAAAGCCATGCCAATATTTTACCTATAGTAATTCATGCAACCATCATAACAATCCTGTAAGAAATGCCATGATCACAGAAATGTTAACTTGCCCAGCTGACCTGGATTCGCAAGTAGTGTGGCTTCTCAGTTATGCTTGAAGCAGTATTATAGGAAAAGTCTACAACGTGATGATTTTGGGGTAGAACTGCTTAAAGGTGACTGATGTAAATCACAGAGCTTCATGGTGTAACCTGTCACACGCCAGCACGTAATATTCCTGCAAGTAACAAGGCAGAGACATGAGCACTGAAAGAACTAACTAGAAATATGAAGAACGACTAACACAAGATAAAGAAACCATGGGGACCAGGGTTGACTCTTGGCACATAGGCCAGGTGCAAGAGCCCAAAGCAAGTCCCTGAGTCCATTTTTACTCCATGTGTAAAAATTAGACATTACCTATATCTGAGGATTTGGGATTATTTGCAGGTTACAATAACAATCTTCACCAGGTACATTCATTGGTTGTTTTAGTTGCTGTCCTCCTAGCACTGGATGGTCTGGTACTAAGTGAACAGCCCACCATTAGCACACACCTGTGATCCCCTAGCTCCATGGCCTTTATAGCCACCAGGCCTACATGCATGCATTCCAAACATCTATCCCTGCCCATAGCAGGGACCTTAGCAGAGGGAGGCATGCTTCCACCTTGATCTTGTTCACATAAACAACCATAGGAGAGTTAAGTGCCTGGTCTCTGTCAATAAGGTCAGGTCACCTGCCAGACGGATGCAGCCAATTCTAAAAGCAGGCCTTAGGAAAAAGCCTGCACCAAGCTGCACTAAAGCTAAAAGTACCAACAGCAACCAAGCAAAGAAAGATACTGACTAGAGGCATGCAGTTGAGGACTTTGTGAAAGTTTATTCAGTCATAAGGAGTTGGTTGGAAAGTAGGAAGGAACAGCATGACAAAAGTACCTAAGTGGACAAAATGAACAATTAGTTTTCTTGCTAGGCGCTGCTAGCCTTTTTAGGGAAGGCTGTGTGGTTTGCAGTCTTCTGAGCAAGCCAAACTGAGATGTGTTTCAAGTTTACACAAGCATTTGGTTGTGATTCTCCTGGTTGTAACAATAAAAGTGACCATGATGTTAGATGATTTTGGAATACAACAGAGAATGCGTGTTATTCTTTTTCCAGTTATCAGCAGGTGTTTTACAAAAATGATATGCAAAATAGAATCTTCTTAGGAAGAGATAAGCAACTCACTATATGCTCATTTATGTAAAAATCCACATGAAATGTTAATCCCTGTAGAAATAACTATTAGTCTTTGATTCTGTCCAGAACCCTGAATTAAAACTACTCTGATCCCAAGTCCAGTTTGTCAGTAACCAGTCTAGTCTAATCGTTAACATGCGAAGTTGTGGGTTTGATGAAGTTTCTAAAGGACAAATTTTTTTTAATAACAATCTTTTATTCTTCTTGACTTACATTAGCATTTTTGAAACTAAAAGAGAATCATGTAGAAGAGAATTGGTTACTTAAAATGCATGAAAAGGCAGGTAGCACATAAAGAGACTAAAAAGATTTTAAAATGTTTTGACCATAAAATAAAAACAAGTCATTATATTTGTGTTGGATTCCAGCTGTGAGTCAGCTCTGGTTTTTTTTCCTTTCTCCTTTAGATATCAGCTTGTACTTAGCTCCATTAAGAACTCCAGTTAATGTATGGACAGCAGACTAATAAAGTCAGGAAAGTGAACGAGGCAAAGACATCGGTGTTTCTGTTTGATGTTTTCTCTGGCAGTTTGTACAGTTTTTTTATTCCACATAGGGAAATTGCTGTGCACTGAAGATTGTTATTGCCTTCAGAACGTGTAAGAACTGTAACACAAAGGGAGCTTTGGGGCCCTATGATTTATTGCTTTATCATTTATAGTGCCATCTCTGTTCATTCTCAAATCCAGGGCAAGCTCCAGGACATATTAAAAGGGCAACAACGTCTCTATATTCCCTCTTAAAGGGCAAAGTACTTACCATTTTTACATACAAAGCACTTAGCTTTTTGCTCGCTGTTTGATGACCAACATTGAAACTTCTTTTTTTAAGATCTCACCGATATTGGAAAATAGTTTCCCTGTTATATGCCAAGTTTTGAATTGTTATGCACCAGAATTCTTTTTCTGCAAAGTGAAACTATTTCAGCCTATGTAATAACTAAAGGCAATCATGTTTTTCATACACAACACACACTTCCATGTTCCAGCACAGATGGAACAGCCAGTTCTGTTGAACTGATGCTAAAGTCTGTGGCACCCTACAGTCCTTTTATTCAGCATGATCAGAGCCTGTCCCCTGCTCTCCAAGAGCAGAGCCCTGCCCTCCCTCCACCCTCAAGACCAGAAATTTTAAGGTTATAGTTCTCCTAGATTTACAAATGGAGCATATAGAAAGGAACCATGTCTCAGTGCCAAAGTTAGCCAGATGCTTGCCTTGGTTTCCATTGTAAATTTCTTCTGTTTTCCCTTCCATGGGCCAAAATATGTTCCACATTTTGATATGAATAAATCTTATCAGTTGTAGGCTATTTGTACTGGCTTTACCATAGTGCCCATAACGATTCTTTCATAGGCAGTTATAAAGGTCAGTTACAGCTCTATGGACTGTAAGAGAGTTTGATAAACTTTTCTCCTAAAGGCTCAGACTGAGTATTTCAGCCTTTGCTAACCATACAGTCCTGACTACACCTATGCAGTTCTGCCACTCTAGCTTCTTAAACTGCCATAGACAATACGTAAATTAATATGGGCATATTCCAGTAAAATTTTATGCCTGCCACATTTGACTTATAGCCTTTTTTTTTTTTTTGCAAGTCACTGCTCTAGGGTACAACCTAATAACTCTTAACACAGAAAAGTATAGACCAATATACCTGATGAACGTGATTGCAGTAATGCTCAACGAAAAAACATACACTGAGTTGAGCTACACAAAAGGTCATTCATTTGCAGGGCACAGTACATTTATTTAAGATGCTGCTTGGAATACGTCCATTCCTAAAAGGAGTGCTAAAGTTTGAGTTTCATCTGCACTGCCAGTTTCCACTTCCTGCTAATCCACACCCTCGGAGTCCACTGACAACAGCTCACGTGATTGAGCTTGGTTGGAAGACCTGAACTGAGTCCTGGGCCCCCAGCTTGCAGCTAGCTCAGCTTCAGCTGCTCCAGATATTTGGGAATGAACAGACATCTCTTTCTCACTCATTTTCAGGAAAAAATAAAGTTTAGTACAATCAAGTGGGAATGATCTCAGAGATGCAAAAGTGTTTTAATGGTAGCAAATGAGTATAATACAAAACATCAACAGAATAAAGAACAAAAACCACATGATGACTTCAATAGATACATAAAAAGTATTTGCTGAACTTGGCATGGTAGCCTAGCAGCTAAATTCCTCGTCGTGTATGCATCAGGATTCCATAGCATTGCCAGTTCAGACCCAGCTGCTCCACTTCTCATGCAGCTCTGTATTTGTAGCCTGGGAAAGCAATAGAGGATGACCCAAAGCCTTGTTACCCTATACCCTCATGAGAGAACTGGACATTGACAAAATATGATAAAACTTCATGATAAAAATTCTCAACAAATTATGTGTATAAAGAATATACTTCAATGTTTAATGGCATATATGACAAATTCACCTTTAACATCATCTTGAATGAAGAAGGTTGGATTGATTTTTTAAAGTCTAGAATAAGGTAAAGATACCCACTTACACTTCTATTCAGCAGAGCACTAGGAGTCTAACCATAACAATAAAGCAAGAGAAACAAACAGATGCACATTGGAAAGGAAGTGAGATTTTCCTCTTTGCAGAAAACAAAGATTGCACATTTTATAAAGATATCGCAAAAAAATAGTGAACAACTTTATTATAATTTGAAGATTGATAGTTAACATGCAAAAGCCAGTGTTTCAATATATCAATATCCAGCTGTGTTAAATAAGAAGTGGAACAGCAGGGGCATGAACTAGCAACCATATGAGATGCCAGCATCACTGGAAGAAGCTTAGCATCCTATGTCACTTCTGTGATTTCATTGGAGGAGGATGTGAATGGCTAACAGGGGAGGAAACTTGGGGAATGAACCAAAGGATGAAAGACCCCGCTCTCTCCATCTCCCTGTCTTTGTCACTCCCCTTTTCCGTTCCCTCCCTCTCTCCTTCCAACTTGCTGGCTCTCATTATCGCTTTTCTCTCCTTCTGTCTCTTTAGCTCTCTTTCAAGTTAAATAAAATCATATTTAAGGGGGAAAAAGCTACTAGAATAAACACCAGTCTCATTAAACGAAAGGGATGGAGGAAGAAATTGCCAGGGATTTATATTACATGGACAAATTTTCTCAACTATTACTAATTAAGATTCAATTAGATTTAAAATACATTTTATATCCTTTTCAATATGTATTGAGTTTTGTCTGGATAAATTGAAACTTTACTAAGTGCCTAAATTATAATTTAGTTTTAGAAACTGAAATGCCACACTTTAACTCATTTGAACTAATGAAGTATTATTTAATGAATTAAACCCTGATCTGTCTTGAAGCAGCCTTAAAGTTGACTGTGACTTGGCTATGTGTACACTTTCAATGACTCTAGGGTGAGGTATCAGATAATGACAGAATTTTCTGTCACATCACAACAATCCTCAGTCTGATTTGCAGATGTGTGCTTGTTCATTGCTTCATAGTTTGCTAATGATTCAAGTTCATTGAATATGAACTTGTTCAGATGCTTGCAAAAAGAGTACTCATTCAAAACCTCACTGCTTCAAAAACTTGTATTTCTCATAATCTGAGTACATCTTTTTCTATGACTGTTTCACATTTTTCGTTTTCCAAAGTAACTGAAGCAATCTATCTTGTTTGGAGTCAGCAATTCCAAAAAGGAATGGTTTGTACATTTTGTCATACAAAAACAAATGCATTATATTTTTCTTGTTTTCTATTAATATTCATGAAATCTTTTACACTATTTGTTTTCTAGACTGTATTCAATTCAGTTCCCACTTTTAAAAATGTGGTTGAATAAAAAGCTCAAATTGCTATTTTCTGAAGTGCACTGAAGTGTTAATGTGTAATGTGGTTAAAATGACTAATGAAAATGTTAATGGAGACCTTTTCCACAGTCTACTTCCCAATATGTTCTATAAAATGCTTGTATTACCACTATTCATTTTTTGGATTTGGGTTTTAAATATAAACATTTGTCACCATCATCCTGTTGAAATTCAATAAGCCAAGATGTAGCTTGAAAGGGCAGGATAAAACTAAATTGAAGAAATTCTGAAAATTTATTTGCCTAGATTATGACTCAGTTATATGTTTCATATTCACCTCCAGTTCTAAATTTCTAATATCATACTTAGTCTGATTCAGCATCCTAAACTTTTTCCTTTTTCCTGTGTTTATCCTAATTATTGAGCATAAGTAAAAGAAGGTGCTTGAGAGTTCAGACGGTCCTATGTTCAAATTCTAGATGTGCCAACATGCTGTATTGTGTCAGAGGCTAGGTAACGAAGTATTTAGAGCAGAACCCTAAATAATAAGTCAGAATTCTTATTTAATCACTTTCCAGAAACTTTCTTAACACTCTGAAAATAACTTTAAATTACAAAATAAAACTTGCAAAGAAGCAATGCAAAGAATTCTTCTACATGCCATGAACCACACACGGCTTCCCTCTTCAGTTTCACTGAAATTCTTCTGATTTCTTCCACTTCTGCCAGTCTTAGAAATCAAAATTCTGTATTCAGACTAAGGTGTTTTGCTTTGGTTTGGGTTTGAGTCTGAGTCCTCACTTATGCTGAACAATTTTTAGTGTTTGTGTCTTTGTGTCTGCCTTATTTCACTCAACATATTAGCCAGTTCAGTTTCTCTATAAATGACAGGATTTTATTTTTTATAGCTAAGTGGTATTCCATGGTGTGTAGATACCGTATTTTCTTTATACATACATTTGGTGATGCATACCTTCATTTTTCCATGTTTTGGCTATTATGAAAGTACTGCTTCAAGCTGAATGAAGGTGATATCTGTTTGAAGCAATTAGCCTGTGTTCTTTAGGTATATAGTCAGTAGTGGAATTGTTGGAATATACAGCAGTTTAATTTCTGGTTTTGAAAGAAATCTCCGTACTATTTTTCACAGTGGCTTTGCTCATTCACATACCCACAAATACTGCTCTGGAGTTCCTCCTGCCTACAACCCTGTCAACGTGTGTGGCTCTTTTTTAGAATAGCCGTTCTGGGAAGGGTAACGTGATATCTACTGTGCCTTTGCTGTGCATTTCCCTGATGACTAATGATCTGTTGGCCCTGGTATTTCTGCTCTTGAGCAATATCTACTCAGACCCATTGCAAGGTTTTTTTGTTTTGTTTTGTTTTGTTTTTGTTTTGTTTTTTCTATTTAGGTTGGCGTTTTGTTCTGAGTGTTTGTGTTTCTGATATATTGTGTACATTAATCTTTGGTCAGAGCAGCAGCTTGAAAGCGTTCTTTCCTACTTTATTTTACATGTCTTCATTTAACGGAGTGTTTGCTTTGCTGTGAAGAAGCCTCCGAGTATGATATAGTCCCATTTGTGTAGTTTTACTTTTTTGTCTGTTGTTTTTTTGTGTGTGGAGCGGGGAGGGAGGAGTTCCAAGTCATCACCTACAGCAATGCCTTGGAGTATTTCTCTTAACTTTTCTCTTAACTTTTCTATAATGTTAGAGATTTAGGTATAGGATTCAGGTTTTTGATCCATTCTGAGTTGATCTGGTGAGAGATAAAGATCTAGTTGTGTCCTTCTACATATGTATGCCCAGTTTTTCTCATTCTTGTACCAACTTATGCCCAATTTAACAAACATGATTTATTGAAAAAAAAAAGTCATGGGCCCAGCTCAATAGCATAGCAGCAGAAGTCCTCACCTTGAATGTGCCGGGATCCCTATGGGTGCCGGTTCTAATCCTGGCAGCCCGACTTCCCATCCAGCTCCCTACTTGTGGCCTGGGAAAGCAATCGTGGAAGGCCCAAAGCTTTGGGACCCTGTACCCACGTGGGAGACTTGGAAGAGCTCCTGGCTTCAGATTGGCTCAACTACAGCTGTTTCGGGCACTTGGGGAGTGAATTATCTGACAGAAGACCTTCCTCTCTGTCTCTCCTCTTCTCTGTGTATCTGCTTTTCCAATAAAAACAAATAAATCTTTTAAAGGAAAGAAAAAATTTTTAAAAGTCACCCATTCTCCAGTTATTCTTGACAAGTTAATGAAAAATAAAAAGTTGACTGTATGTATATGTGTAATTTCTGGGCTGTCTATACTTTCCTGTGAGTCAGTATGCCCATTTTTATGCCAGTACCATGCAATTTAATTATTATAGCTTTGCAATATATTTTGAAATCAAATATTTTGATGCATCTAGCTTGATTTATTGTTATTATTGTTGTTGTTATTATTAGGCTCAGAATCACTTTGATTATTCTGTCTTAGTGATCCCATATGCATTCTAGGTTTATTTTTTTAAGTCTATAAAAAAACAAGAATGCAGTAGTAATTAAAAGTCTACCATCAAACAAAGATCCAGGACTTAATGTCCTTAAACCTGAATTCTACACAACATTTAAAGAAGTACTAGTCCTGATACTTCCCAAACTATTTCAACAAACTGAAAAGGCTAGAATGCTGACGAACTCTTTTTGCAACACCAGCATTACTTTGATACAAAAAGCTTAGCAAAGATATAAAACAAAATGAAATCTTAAGACCAATCTTGATAAATGTAGGGGCAAAGAAAATATTAGCAAGTTAAATATAACAATACATCAAAAAGATTAAATATCATGATCAAATGAAATTTAACCCATATATGCTAAGGTGGTTCAACATCCACAAATCAATAGATTTCATAATTCAATATAATGAAAAACAAGAATGTTGTAATTATCTCAGTAGATGCAAAGAAAGCATTTGCTAAATTTCAACATCTTCATGATAAACATTCTCCACAAATTAATCATGGAAGCAGCATGCTCAAAGTTATAAAGGCTCTATGTCACAACCAGCAGCCAAATAATACTAAGGAAAGTGGAGTCTATTTCCCCATCAATTTGGAGCAGTCCAAGGATGGTGAATATCCATATTCACTACTTTGATTTAGTATAGTATCGGGCATGTTGGCAAGAGCAACTAGGAAAAATAGATATAAATGACATCAAAAGTATCTATATTTGCATATGACATGATATTGTATAAAGAGAAGCCAATATATTGCACCAAAAAACAATATTAGAACTGATAAAAATAATTTGGTAAAGTCACAAGATACAATATCACAATACCAAAATGTAGCACTTATATACACTATTAAAGATCTAGATGAAAATGCAATCTAATTCACAATCACTAAAAAGGAGATCAATTATTTAGGAGTAAATTAGATGAAGGGATTAATGATATCGACAATGAAAATTTTAAAAATGGTGAAAGAAATAAAGACAGAAAGGAAATTTGACCCTTGCACAGATTGGAAGAATAAATATCATTAAAATATCTATGTTACCAAAAGCAATTTATAAATGAAATGCAATCGCTGTTAAAATGTGAAAATATTTCAATATTTGTTGTTGATTTAAAAGGCAGAGAGATGGAGACAGAAGGAGATCTTCATGTACTCATTCACTATCCAAATGTCCCCACAAGCCAGGGCTGGACCAAGGTGAAGCCTGAGATCCAACCTAGGTGTTCATAGGGGAAGCAGGGACCAATGTACTGAACCCACTCTGTTCCCTAGGATGGGCATTAGTGAAAAGCTGGCACCTTATTCTTCCTTCACCACAGTCCTAGTTCAATTTTTCTTATGCTTTAAGCATCTGGATAATTCTTCAATACAGGCTTAAGTTTGATTGCCTTTTAAACACTCAAATACCTTTTTATCATTTTAATGTAACTCTCCATTACTGCCCCTGTGATTTCTCCATCCTTTTCAATGGTTTCCGAGCCTAAATTGCAGTGCTCTCTACTCTATCCTGACATGAAACCTCCAGGATAAGGTCTAAAAAGAAAATCTAAAATAATGTCATTACACTACAAGTGTAATTAACTTACTTTTCTGAATTAAGTTTAGAGTAGCCTACCAAACTCATTTGTATGAATTTTAAGGACTTCTATGACTTGAAATCCAGTTCCCACTTACTTAATGAACATCATCTCTTGCTTTTCTCCAATCCATCTCCAAACTCCTCCCAACTTGATTAAGCCTTATTGCCCTATCATGCACAGACTTTAGTACACACTGTTTTCTAGTCTGGAATAGGAGAAAAGCAAGCAACACCTCCTGAGATAGAGCTAAGTTATCACTTTATATTACTGCATTAGATAACAGAATTTGCTATGTAAGATCTTCATAAAACTATGACTTGTTTGTTGATTACTTACAGAACAAGTATAAACTCAAATTCTAGTTCAAAATCTCTTCAGATATGCAGCTTTACATTTTACTGCTGGGAAAAACTAATACATTCCACAAGATCAGAGATAGAGCTGTCTGAACTAAAAATTCAGAGAAGAATCTTGAATCCAATTTAAAAAGGGAATGTTAGAATGTGTTTCTGTGAGTTTAGAATCATATTTCCTACATCTTGTTGTGTAAATTAAATGTAACAGAATTTAAAGGATGGGGGAATTTCTTTAGAAGCAGTACAGTAAGAGTTATTTTAAAAAGAAAAGGAGGAGCTGGCATGGCTTGAAACTGTTATTGGTATCCAGAGGAATATAAGAAACATCAATTTGATAATAATTAATTGGAGCAATGTGTCATTTTTGCAGCTCAATTTAATACTTCAGTTGCAATTTAAATAATTCTTTATCCCAGTTTCATAGTAGATACATTAGTCCTCTGTGAACATATGGAAATAAACACATTTTTGGCATCAAAGAAGCACCATAAGATTACTTCAAGTTTCCCATACTTATTTGAACACTACCCCATTTCTTGTCTTTATAAATGATGAATATTTAGGACTGTGGTTACACTTGTGTGATTAGTGGTCCTACCTAATTCTTCCTTATGTGTTTTCTCCGTGGCAGTACAGTTTTCAGGATCTCAGAAGTGTCTTCAATAATTCCAGTATTGTCATGTATATCTTTGTGTATTTACTCGGCACAAATCAACCAAAATCCTGGATGACGAAGCACTTCATCTGTTACTGTTCCTACAGCTAAGAGAGAACCACTTCAGTAAATTAAGCATTATTGATATGATTTGGCTTATAAGTCTTTGCTCTGGAAGTCTATCCTGTGCGCTATAGAATGTTTAGCAACACCGTTGGCCTCCACATGCTAGATGTCAGTGGTCTTACCCCCCACCAATCACCACAGTTACGGCAAACATGATGTTGACAAATGTCTTCTGAGGCAACACAATATCATCCCTGAATAAGAGTATGCCATATTTGAAGCCCATTATATCACAGCCAGCTTGATATGAATAGGGTTGGAGAGGGAAACTGCTTACAATGAAGAAAATAAAAAATTGGACAGACACAAGGTAAAGATTACAAAAGAAGGGCAACCAGAGGAAATCCCTCTTCTCTGAGGAAGGCAGATCAGGAAAGGCTCACTGTTTCATTTTTATTGGACAGCATCAATTTACAGGAACTAGTGTGGCACAAATTTTGATAGTTACATCCCATAATGTTAACCAGCCAATGCTTGATGATCAGGAAGTAACAACTTGACCAAACTACAGAAGTCAGCATTTGAGGGTCTCAAGAATATCTTGAGACACACAGTTCTGTAGATGTGGACTGTTGCCCAACTGCTGACAATTGCCTACATGCCTGGACCTTGGTCTTAGACTTTAGCCCACTCCAGACGATTGCCTGCAGAGTTTGACCTTCTTGTCTGGCACCAGAAGTCTGTGAACTCACGTCTGTGAACTTCCAGACACTGCTTCCCTGCTCTTCTTTATCAGGTTTACCCTGCTCTTCTTTACCAAATCATATTATTATTTTTGTGCAAACTATCTGCAGCACAGCACTGAGATTGAGTTAGCAAACCATAAACCATGAGCCAATCAGGCCAGAGCCAGTTTCATGCAGCCTATAAATTACAGTGGTTTTCCCATTTTTCCAGTGTTGCAAGGAGAAGAAGGATGAGGAGGGAGGGAGAAGTTACAAGAGAGAAATAAAAATGTAGTTGGAAAAGAATATGTTATAGACACAGTCTGCATACCCTAAAATACCTATTACCTAGTAACCTAAAAAAAGTTCCTTGATCCAACACATGAAGAAATTGAGACTCCAGGACATTTTGTTGCCTGCCCACTGTCATGTATTGAGTCTGGTAATCTCATTGTCCCTATTTTTGCACTTCTTCCCTTTATAGGTCACAACTAATATTCAAAATTGAGTTTCTCAAAGTCATGATTTTTTTCTTGAAAAGACAGATTTATTGAGAGAAAGATATACAGAAAGATCTTCTGTCCACTGATTTACTCCCTAAGTGACCACAACAGCTGCAGCTGAGCCAATCTGAATCCTGGAGCTTCTTCCGGGTCTCCCAAGTGGGAACAGGATTCCAAGGCTTTTGGACCTACCTCTATTGCTTTCCCAGGCCACAAACTGGGAGCTGCATGGGAAGTAACACAGCCAGGACATGAACCAGTGCCTATATGGGATCCTGACATGTGCAAGGCAAATATTTAGCCACTAGGCCATCATGCCAGGCCCATGATGATTGCTTTAAAGAATCATTTTTTTGTTGTTTTGTTTTGTTTTGTTTTTGAAAGGCACAGCAGCAAAGACAGAGAAAGAGAAATCTATGGACTCTGCTGTCTCACTACCCCAAACACCTGCAATAGACAGGGTTGAGTCTTAAGCCAGATGCCTGAATTTCTTCCAGGTCTCTCTTACGAGAAGCAGGTTTCCAAATACTAGGATCAGCATCCACTTGTTTGTCATATGCATTACCATGAAGCTGGGTGAGAAGTGGAGGGACTGGGACTACCATGAGCATCCAGATACAGGATGCAGGGGTTATAAGCTGTAGTTTAAACATACAATCTCACTCTATATTGTTGGTTTGAGTTTGCAGCAAATGTCACATTTAACTTACTTCTGGGTTTTTATCATTTGACACCAAGCAACATGTCTGCTAGTATCTTTTGTATAACCTGTTTGGGCTTGGGGGAGACATAACAAAATAAAACTATGTAGACTTTTATCTACTTAATTTTACAAAAATCACAAATTTTTGAACTGTATTTAGATATTGAAATCCAGAAAAGAGTAGAGATTTTTTTATCCAGTCATTCCCCTATTTATGAAAATAATACTTTCCATTTCAAATTGAAAGCAGATGTCTTATTTTTTTTAATGCTCATTGCTTCATGTTGCCTTGGTGAGTAGGATATTAATAATAGATATATACAATTCAATCTTGCTGCAGCTTAAACTTTTTTTCCTACAATACTGCCAAGAGAATGCCATGTATGGCTTGTTGATATTCATGGTGGGTTTCAAATTGTCCATATTCTGCTTAATGCCATGGCTATATATTTCCTGGCTAGATAATTCCTTCAACCTCTACAACTGTAACACAGCACAGCACAATACAGAGGTCTTCAAACTTTTCCACACAATAAAATCATCTGAAAGGCTTCAAAAGACACTGACACCAGGATCCATGCACAGAATCAGGAGTCAGTTGGTGCAGGGGTTAGTCAGAGCTTTGTTTTTTTTTTTGTAAGTGCTTCCTCCCCAAATGAAAACAGTGTGGACACAAGTCTGAGGACACTAGCAAAAGAATGAAGCATGCAGACTGAGAGCCAAGCCGCTCAGGGCATATCCCAAGCCTGACCTTTGAGAGCCTGAGTTAGTCACTTGCTTCCCCACGGTTTGCTTCCCTTTTTATAATATGGATACTGAAGTACAGCATTGCCTACATGCAGAAGTTGCTGCAAGTTAATATGTATAATGTAAAAGCACTTGGTTCCTGAAATTTAATAGATCTTATTCAATTGTTAGCTAATAGTAGCAGTGTTATTAGTACCATCACTTTAATTGCCCTCAATCATTCTGCATGTTTTTATTTTAATTTATGACTTAATGGATGGTAGATTTGGTATACCACTCAGTGTAAGTGCAATGCTATTGCAGACCATTCCCTAATGAAGGCATAACAAATGACAAGTTATTATGTCCATTCATGTTGATTAAACTGGTTTCTCTGATAAATTAGACTGCATTGTGAAAGCATTCAACTTTTGCTTTAAAGATTTATTAAGGCAGAGATACTGGAAAAAGAGAGAGAAATAGAGCTTTCATCCTTTGATTCACTCCCCAATTGGTTGAAATAGCCATTGTTAGGCTAGGTAGAAACCAAGAGCAGGAAATGTATCCACAAATATGATAACCTAGAGGGTAAATCCTCGCCTTGTATCCACTGAGATCCAGTGTGGGCACCAGTTCTTATCCCAACTGCTCCATTTCCTTTCCAGCTCTTTCTTTGACCTTGGAAGGCAGCAGAGGATGGCTGAAGGCCTTGGGACCCTGCAGCCCAATGGGAGACCTGGAGGAAGCTTCTGGCTTCAGATCACCTCATCCCTGGCTGTGATTGTAATCACTTAAGGAGTGAACCATTGGATGGGAGATCTTTTTCTCTGTATCTCCTCTCTGTGTACCTGACTTTCCAATAACAACAACAACAAAAAAATAAACAAATCTTTTTTAAAAAAAATCCAGAACTATATCCAAGTCTCCTACTTGGATAATCAGGGTCCAAGGACCCGTTCTTCTGTTGTTTTTCCAGGGACATTAGCAGGGTGTAGACTGGTAATAATGCTTGCTTCTCCTGTCTACTATCACTGTCTTAACTTTCATATCAGGTCATTTAGATTCAACTCTACTTCTGTTGCTCATTCACTATGCAACTTTTTCATAGGATGATTAAGTAAATTATGAAATACTTGTACTGGAGGTACAGGACAGTATGCACCAAATAAAAGGTAAACGTGTATTCAACTGGAAATGAAAATATTATTTCCTAACAAACCTAGTTCTGGGTGGTTGTTCTGCTTTCCCAGGCACATTAGCAGGTGGATGGATTGGAAATGAAACAACTGGGTTTCAAACTCGTGCCCATATGCGATAACAGTGTGTCAGTCAATGTTTAGAACACAGCACAAGGGTGCCTGCCCCAGAAATTGTTTTTCAAGTACTCCTATTCAGTAGCTGAATGTTTGTTAAGGCCAAATTATTTGTCTAAATAGGGTTAAGTTCATGTGCAACAGTTATATACAAGTATGTATTCTAATTTTAAATTATAACCATTGAATTTACAAGTACAAACTACTATCCATATATTTATTTTAAGTCCTAGAAAACTTAATAATCTCCAACTTTTTTCAGTGATCAGATATATTTTCCTTCTTTTTTTTTAAAGATTTATTTATTTATTGGAAAGTCAGATATACAGAGAAGAGGAGAGACAGAAAGGAAGATCTTCTGTCCGATGATTCACTCCCCAAGTGAGCGCAACGGCAGATGCTATGCTGATCTGAAGCCAGGATCCAGGAACTTCTTCTGGGTCTCCCACACAGTTACAGGGTCCCAAAGCTTTGGACTGTCCTGGATTGCTTTCCCAGGCCACAGGCAGGGAGCTGGATGGGAAGTGGAGCTGCTGGGATTAGAACTGGCACCCGTATGGGATCCTGGAACATTCAAGGCGAGGACTTTAGCCGCTAGGCCACCATGCAGGGCCCAGATATATTTTCTTGTTAGCCATGCCTTATCTAATATGTCTTAATTAAGCTGTTAACTATTCCATCTAAGTTTAAGCAGACTAACCTGTAATTTTTTGTTTGGTTGTTTATTATTTTTTTGAACCTGTCATTGATACTGTCTCAACCCAGATGTTTCGAAGAATGGAACTTGCATTATCTTTAACATATTGTTTACCCAATACTATGTCAATTAATTCCATAATGTTGTATATTGATACTGAGGTTTTGTTGGGGATTTTATATGACCGGATCTTTACTCTGTTAGCTCTACCTTCAGACCAGAGAAGGTCTCCCCAAGAGGCCACTGAACTTATCTGGACAATAAGACGCTGAACTTTATGGTAGGCATGTGTTTGCAAGCAATGAATCTCAACTGAACTTGAACTATGGTTATGCAGCAAGGTGGAGGAATCCACCATGGGGGGAGGGTTGTAGGAGGGGTGGGGGGAATCCCCAGCGCCTATAAAACTGTACCACATAATACAATGTAAGCAACAATAAAAAAAAAAAAAGTTTAAGCAGACAAGAAATGTTGATAAGTACAAAAGACTAAGTACCAGAGTTTGTATAATTTGCTCTAAACAAATTTCTAGCAGATTTTGTGACCCATTTTATATAATTAATATTGTAGTTTTGTTGGCTCACAAATGTATTGATGATTCTCAAAGTTGAAGATACAATTAGCCTTTCAATAATATGCCTAACTTTTTTAGAAAATAAAAGACTTAATTTTTGATTTTATCCTAACTCTCTTAGAAAAGCAAAATACCATGTCATTCTAAGATTTGGCATATAAAACTGTACTACATAATACAATGTAAGCAACAACAACAACAAAAAAGTTGAAGTAAAAAAGATACGACAAACATACTGGCATAGCTTAGAGCAAGAAGTAGTATCTTTTCAGGCAGCTATATGCCTATTGGGGTGATAGGGTCCTGTCTTCTTTGCATAAAAATTTGTGTGAGAAGTGTTTTGACTCATTGAATGGGAAGTGGTAACAGCAGAAGACAAATAATCCAATTAAAAAATAAGGAAGGGGACGATGTTGTGGTCCATCAGCTTAATCTGCTTCTTGGGAACTCCCTTTCCATGTTGGAATTAATATTGAAACCCCAACTAGTTCCTTTTTATTTAAGATTTGTTTATCTATTTATTTTAAAATCAGAGTTATGGAGAGAGAGACAGGGAAGGATATTCCATCTGCTGCTTCACTTCCCACATGGTTATAGAGGCAAACACCAAGCCTAGCCAAACCCAGAAGCTCAATCTGTATGTCTCACATGGTAGCCCGTGTATACAGAGGTCGGAGCTCTTGACCAAGTTTTCATTGCTTTTCCCAGGCCATTAGCATGGAGCTTGAGCATAGATGGAGTTTGCAGACAGCAATTTGCCTGCTATGCTACACCACTGGTTTTGTCCCAGAAGTTATGCTCCACCTTCCTGCTAATGTGCCTTCAAGATGGCACATGCTGGCCCAAGTACCACCCACATAGAAGACCTGGGAAGATTTCTAGTTCTGGACTTGAGCTTGGCCTAGGCTTAGCTGATAAAGGCATTTGAGAAGTGAAGCAGGTGACAGAAAGCTCTCTCTCACTCTCTGTGTCTGTCTCTCCTCTTCTGTCCATAACTCTGGATTTCAAATCAATAAGCAAATCTCAGTAAATGGGCAAAGGATCTAGATAGCTGTTCAAATAAGATAGATGGCTGTAACATAGGAAATGTAAATATGGTCTCTGTTCCTTGTTCCTGGTATACAGTTTCTAAAATTCTTATAAAATCTTGAGTGGAAGTATAGTAAAATATTTGATCTTACCCTCTGGATCTTGATGTAAGAACCCCAAGACTCTTACATTCTCCTCTAGGGAGCAAAGAGAGAAATTAGGAATCGAGTTATTTATCAGTGATTTAATCAACCATGCCCATATGATGGAATCTCCATAAAAAGCTAAACAGTAGCGTTCAGAGAACTTCTCTGAATTCCTCCAATTCCTCTCGCATACCTTGGCCTGTTCATCTCTGAATTTTGGTGGCTTTTCAGTTATATCCTTTACAATAAACTAGTAAGGAAAATGTGGTTTTCTTCTATAATAACAAATTATTGAAAATGAATAAGAAGCTGTGGAAATCATCAATTTGTAACCAAGTCAGACAGAAGCATGGACTTCCTATTTCTGTCTGAAGTTGAAATCAGTTATTGATTTGGGAGAATGGGCCTTTACCCTTGGTGTGACACTCTGGAGAGTTAGTGTCATAATTGCAGTAGATTGTATGATTTCCATGATTTCCAGTTGGCATCCACAGAGGATTGATTAGAGAACTGCTTCATGAGGAAAATCTTTAGTTCATGTAGAAAGTATTGTAAGTGTGGAAAAGCAGTATTTTCTGTTTAATGATTAAATAAGCATATAAAGCGATATTCAAATCATTTGTCAATGGAAAAATGAGAAACAAGAAAACAACCACTGGAGCTATAATTTAAATGTACTGTAATCTCCATAGCTATTTTTAAATATGAAATAATAAGCATTGGTAAAGAAAAATGGGACCATATGCATTGTTGGTAAGAAAGTAAAAAGTAACATCTGTAGAAAACAGTTTTTGATGATTGCTCAAGAAGTTAAAATACAGTTACTACGTGACCAGTAATTCCAGTTTTTCTGTACACCCAGAAGAATTCAAAATAGAAATGAAACACATATTCCTGTGTCAGAAAATTCACAGCAGGATTGTCCATAGTCCAGAATAACATACGCCCAACAAAAGATAAATGGGTAAGCAAAATACAGTGTGGGCATACACTACTAATGTATTCTAGTCTTCAGAAGGAAAGTTTGAATCCATGATTCAGCATGGTGAACACTGAGAAAACTATGCTGACAGGAATAATCTAGAAACAAATGACAGCTACTGTGTAATTCCACTTCTTGTAAAGCAGGAAAATTCTTGAGACAGAAATTAGAGATGAGATGGATGACAGAATAGGGCTTTTAATTTTTCCAGTTGAGGCAGTAAAAACTGGAAATAGTAATGAAACAAGTAGTGTCACTGAAGTGTGCACCTAAAAAAATTCATAATTTGTCATATGTTTTCCTTTTTTGAAGGAATGATATTTGTACAAACAGCAATCAAATTATTAAATAATGATGATGGCTTTATAACACAGTGAATTCTTTTTTTAAAGATTTATTTATTTTTATTACAAAGTCAGATATACAGAGAGGAGGAGAGACAGAGAGGAAGATCTTCCATCCGATGATTCACTCCCCAAGTGACCACAACAGCTGGTGCTGTGCCAGTCCAAAGCCAGGAGCCAGCAACTTCCTCCAGGTCTCCCACACGGGTGCAGGATCTCAAAGCATTGGGCCGTCCTTGACTGCTTTCCCAAGCCACAAGCAGGGAGCTGGATGGGAAGTGGAGCTGCTGGGATTAGAACTGGCGCCCATAATGGGATCCTGGCGCATTCAAGGCGAGGACATCTGGCTGCTAGGCCACGCCTCCAGGCTCAATATAGTGAATTCTATTCCTTGAAAAAGTATGTATCTTTGAGTGGGAGAATGGACTGTACACCTGAATTCCCCTTCACTAAAATTCCTTGATGCTCAATAGGATTCTGCTCCAAGTTAGCAGCTGAAAACATGATTGTCAATTGTGAGAAATTCTTTATAATTTGGTTATATTATTTGGTTAATTTTTTGTGCTAACAAAAAGTAATTATCTCTATATTATATTCTGATATTTTGCAGAAGACCATAAAGAGAAAAGAGGGCTTTTACAAAGAGCTGGGGAAAAAAAACTTCAGCTTTATAAGTCTCTGCCTAAATATTCAAAAATTAAAATGTAATCATTTCTGTATCTTAATATTCCTATTAGATCTAGTGATTTTTCTTTGAAAGCTATTACTTCTAATAATTCCAGGCTCTAGCTGACATATAGACAAAATGATATCTATTTTTAATTCTGAAAATATTTTTGAGTACAGTGGATACTTGTAGGATACTCTTATTTGTTTCTGATGGTAATAAAGTACTATAAACTTAATTGCCCAAAAAAAAAAAAAAAACAGAAATGCACTCTCACACAGCCAAAAGTTTCAAATTAGCCCAGGAGATAACTCTCCTAAAGTATGCAATCAGGAGACCAACCTGATTTCAATACTATACCTAGCTAACAAATGTATATATAATGTATGTATATAAAATATATAAATACTACACAAAGGAAATTGCTTTGATTTTATACCTTCAAATGAAATATCCCATGATGTATATATTTCAAGAATGCATTATAGCTCCTGAACTCAGATAATAAGACATGCAAATATATAGCATCTCTTTATAAAATGTGATTGTTTATCAGCAAAATATCTGCAATTGATGAAAATCTTTGAATATCAGTATTTCATTTTATCATAGGGAATAATAATTCTTCTGCAAAGACATTTAAAACTCAAATTAAATCACAAACAGTATCTACAGCATTTTCTATCATATCTCAGAACATTAAATGGCAATAAGTTTGACATCAAAGTTTATTCATAAGGCCTTGTTATAAATCAAACAGAAATAGCAGATTTGTAGCATAGATCACTGATTTATCAACACATTTTCTCACATAGAATAACTGAATACTGGGAAATTATGGAAGAGTTCAGAGGCAAGTGAAATTATTTAAATGCCTTCACAAGTCAGGAAATATACAGAGGGTTAAGTAACTGGCCCAAAGTCATATACACAACTATCTGAAGAATTATGTATTGGGCCTGATGCGATGGCCTAGCAGCCAGAAGTCCTCACCTTGAACGCGCCAGGATCCCATATGGGTGCCGGTTCTAGTCCCTGCAGCTCCACTTCCCATCCAGCTCCCTGCTTGTGGCTTGGGAAAGCAGTTGAGGACGGCCCAAAGCTTTGAGATCCTGCACCCGCCTGTAGGACTTGGAGGAAGTTGCTGGCTCCTGGCTTTGGATTGGCACAGCACCAGCTGTTGCCGGTAAATTGGGAGTGAATTATCGGATGCAAGTTCTTACTCTGTCTCTCCTCTCTGTGTATCTGGCTTTGCAATAAAAATAAGTAAATCCTAAAAAAAAAAAAAAATCATGTATCATCATGTATCATTCTTTTAGTGTTTCCATAAGGAGCACATTTCACTGGCCTGCTGGGTTTGAAATGACCCAAGTCCACTAATTGGTGTTCAGTAAATGTGCATTTCATGTGAATGATGCATCAAACACTGTGCTGCTTGCTGAGTTCACCAGGAAGAATCACATGCAGCCTCACTCTGTGTAATAGAAGGCGGTCCTAACCTGTATTCTAGGAGTAAAGTCCTCCCAGCTACAAGGGTCGTCACTACAAATGCACACTTGAACATGTTGCATGAATCGCCCAACTTTCAGTAACTAATTAATACCACTGGTGCCAGACAAGTTCCTGGAGGCCCCAGTAAAAACTGACTTCTCAGGGAGTGGCAGTAATCTGTACTCCTTTAATTCTGGGGGATCTTTGGGTGACAGCTGCTTTATTCATCTCCATTCCCCCACCACCAACTGCACTGTTTCTTATTTAAAAGGCATTTGGTCTCCTACCTATTGAATTAAGAGGTCAGTTTTCTATATTTAAGAATATTTGCCTGAGGATAATTTCTTGGGGCTTTAATTTGGGTCAAATTTTTGCCTTTTTCTTTGATTCTTTGTTAAAATCTACCTTAAATTATATTTACATTGGGAGTTCATAAATGAAATAAAGCATCAATTTAGAACTTATTAAATTCTCTTGGGATCTCAGAGCTATGAAATTTGAGATAATTTAGTTTGTTATGTATATCAAGCAGTACAAAGCATTGAAATCATTTTAAACTGAGTGATTTTTCTAATTGAGATGATGTGGATTTTGGTTCCACATGGAGTATTTACTATATCATCTTCTGGAAAAATTCCAAGACATTTAGTGTAATTGTTTTTCTTATCAGGGAAAACTCCAGAAACATATTGCCTTTGTTGTAAGACTGCAAAACAAAGCATTTTTTCATCATCATGATCACTTATTCAATTAAATTCTCCCCAATCTTTAAATTAAAAGTGCTCTCACAGAAGCTATTAATAAGAAATGGACTCAAAATTAAAGGAGTGCTCTCAATTCTTCCTTGCATTAGGAAGCCTGGATTGCAGATACTCATTAATCTCACCTATTTGAAGGTTTTCTAAGTTCCTTTTTAAAGTGAGTTGCTTATATTTATTTATATGAAAGGCAGAGTTACAGAGACAGAGGAAGAATTAGAAAGATCTTCCACCCGCTGGTTCACTCCCCAGATAGGCTCATTCTGGTCTCCCTTGTAGATCAGAGGAGTCCAATCACCTGGTCCGTACTGTGTTGCTTTCCCAGGCACATCACGGTGAGCTGGAAAAGCAAATAGAGTGGCCAGGACCCAAACCAGCACACACAGGCAATTCCAGAATTGCCGGGAATCAGTTACTTAACACATTATGCCACAACACTATCTCCAGAGTTTCCAAATTGTCACTTGTCTGTATTATCTCCAAATGGAAAGCTTGCTGTAAGATTTTCACTTGAATTGTCTTCTCATTTTGTAGCAAGATTAAATGTGGAGAAACCATATTAGCAAGGGCTTAGAGAAGGACAATTAAAAGAAAGCAGCAGAAAATGGCCCACGTATTCAAGTCCTTGTTCTGGTGTGGGAGACCCAGAAGGAGTTCCGGCTCCTTGTGTAGGCTTGGCACAGCCCCAGCCACAGTGGCCATCTTGGGAGTGAGCCAACAGATAAAACAGTTCCTTCTCTCCTCCCTCCCTCCCTTCTCTCCCAGTCTTTCAAATCAACCTTTGTTTAAAGCAAGTATTTTTTTAAAGTGTAAAAGGACAGTTAGAGGGGCAATGGCATATGTGAAATTTCCAAAATCATTAAAAAGTTTCGTGAAAAATGAGAGATAGATGTTCGTGACCAAAATAAATTCAACAAGCTGAGGCAAAGGATGCTCAGATGGTATGCTAGTTGGAAAAGAATATGAAACCAAAAAGGTATTGATCCAAGGCACGGCTCACTGAATCATACTACAGCCATTTTACACTTAGAGTGGTAAGAATATTTACAACTTTTGGCTCAAGAGCACGTATGAAATTTAAGTCATTTGCATTTCTGTTAATCTGTTCCATCCCATATTTTTAACTAAAACATAGCATATTATTTCACTGGACTAAACATTATATAATATAAAGATTCTAGCATTAAAACTATTTTTCATAAAGGCCCATTAAATTACATTGCCAAGAAACGCACATGCTACAAGAAGCGCTAACCATGCAGCTTCTTAGCTCTTAGAAAACAAGGAAACAACATGTTTTCTGGCAACATTAAGAAATTTCATTTAAAAAAATTCTCTACAACATACTTTAAAAAACATGATGGATGCACACATGTGCTTTTCCTGAAGAAACCATCTTCAACTTCCCTTACAGTCTCTCGGGAATAAATCTCCACATGTTAATATCATTAGAATAACTTAGTGTTTTAATTTAGTAAAGCAGTTTGTTCATCATTTAGGTACATTGTTTCATAGGAGTTTTTAACTTAGAAAAGTTCCTTCCAAAAAAAAAAAGTTTGTGGCAAGGTGGTTAAGTAAGTGGGATACCTACACTGCAAATTGGTGCCTGGGTTTGGAGCTTTTTGTAATGTTTATGCCTATGCTGGGAAACAGTAGGAGATGGCTTAACTACTTGGGATCCTGACACTGATGTTAGAAGACAGAGATTGAGTTCAGAGCTACAGGCTTTGGCTGGGCCCTGCTATTGTGGGCATTTAGGAAACGAAGGAATCCATGGGAAATCTCTCTGTTCCGATCTTTCCCACTTGGTCACTCTGCCTTTCAAATAGTATGAAAATAAAAACACTTCTTACAAAGGGAATTTAGCCATTTACAAATTGAAAAGTGCTACCAAGACACCCTGGAATGTGTCCAGTTTGCTGAGAGAACCCTTGAACAGGAACGGGATCGTGTACTGAGAAGTAAATTCACAGGCTTGGGGAAATCTCAGCTATGATAGCTGGATGTTCCCTTGACGACTGCTGTGGTTAATCAAGAGTATAAGTAAAGCTTCTGCATTAACAGCCCTGCAGAAGCATCACAGATCCTCTGTTTTGTATCAGTGCTTCACAGGAACGTGGCTTGTTTTGCTCTGAAATGTATTATTTATATATGTAGGCTTTTTTGTCACTCAGTAGGAAGACTATAAAATAATCTGAAACCAGTGATTATGCCATGACTGTGATCCAGAAACAGTGAGTTCTCATAAGAACCACTGATTAGAGGTCAAGGAAGGCTGCTTGAATGGCTGAGCTGTCTAATTTCTTGATGCTAGTTTTACAGAATGCAGGAAGACCTGTTCCAGGATGCTTTTGGTGTGCTCATACTGGTTTGTTTCACCAAGTTTCTGACCTGTAACCTTTGTACTTGATCTTTCTCTTGCATTGTTTAGATTGTGCGTAATAGTACTGACAGTGCCAAGAAATATGCCTGTGTTTTAGGGATGTTTGAAAACCATCATATTAAATATAAGCATTGTTTTACGTTTGCACACATGGTCATGATAATTACATTAGACATATAAACTAGTAAGGAGTTCTGGATGTCTTTGATCGTTTCTTCCATGTTGTCTGACATATAGTCCTTTAAATATATGACCCCATATTTTCCTGTTACAAACAAGGACATAAAGCAATCACACTACCAATTAAATTATAAGTAGAGCCCAGATGCCTTATGGTGCCTCCGAGTCTTCATGTACCTTTACTGCCATCTGCTGATACTGAATGCCTGGTCTGTGAGGCTCCACACCAGTTATCCTTACACAGAGCTCAGCTAAAGCATTCAGTTGAATATGGAGATCAGAACTGAGACAACTGAACCTCTCACAATTTGAAATCTGGTCTAAATTTCTTTTAAAATGAAAGTTGAATTCTGAATTCTGGCAATTAGTCTGTATACTTTCCATTCATTTCAGAGTAATAGACTGTGTTCATTAAATAAGCACATAAGTTAGTTATTGGTCAAAAATCCAGTCCTTATAAGTCACTCATCTACTAGTTATATCACAGGTGACCCATAAAGAGATCTGGCTTTTGTCTTAAGATTAAGATTAACACAGGTAAATGAAAGAAATAAAAAGAAAGGAGGAAAGGAAGAGTGAAAGGAATGGAGAAAAGAACTTGATAGTTCTTACAAAAACATACCTTCTAGAAAGTCTAAAATAAACAGAATAGCATCATTTTCAATGATAGCCAAGCCTAGTGACAAGATGAAAGAACATTTCTGTTTTGCACCTATGAAAGAGTTCAGCATCATCACCTTTGCCATATTCTCCAGGCAACAGTTGGTGCTTTACAGTTTTGTTACTATTTTATCCTGGCTTCATGTTGCAATTATACATGAATTGTGTTTTGTGTGCCTATAGCATGGCATTGCAATAGTTCTTTAAAGCATTTCATTTCATTATGGTTTCTTATGTAACTCCCAAATTTGACAAATTATAGATATCTTACAGGAAAAATAAACATTTCTTATTTCTTGTTTCGCTCTGGAAGGAAAACAAAACACTTTACTTATGTGCTTTTGTAATATACCACTAGGAAAAAAAATGTGAGACAGATGCATTCAGATGCCTTTACTACAAAATAAAACTAAGAAGCAAAAAGCCAGAGAAGTTAGTCCATCCAAATTTAAATCTAAATCACAGATAGCTCCAAATGGCTTTTTCAATTTTTCTTCATTCTGCTTCTCAGAAATTAAACATAATTTTCCACTTACATGTCTCTTTAATGGTTATGCCTTAGTTTGATCTTGTTATATTTTTGTTTAAGAGAGAAAAAGACAAATGTGAGACTATGGTCAAGATGACTCTAACTTCATACTTCAATACTCCTCCCCAGTGTCAAACACATAGCAGTCGTAGAAAAATAAAAAGCCGACAGCTAAGAGCATAAAGGCAGGCTCAGAACAGGGCAAACATCTGCCAGACAAGAAGCAGACAGAAACACAGGGCAGTAAAAGAGGTAAAACTGCAGGCTTCCAAACACAGTTCTAAACACAGGGCAGCTCAGTTCCAGGATGGTGAGGCAAGCTGACACTGTGAGGGACTGGAAGCACTCATGAACAGGAAGACAAGATTAAGTGTATTTGGATGCAAAGAAAATTACCTCATGCATAGAATTTTCCTAATAGGTATTTCCATGAGCTTTTTTGAAGACTCCTTATATTTTAACAGCACTTATGAAGGTTTTCATATAAAAATAGATACAAAGATAAATGCATAAAATATACAATGGATAATATATGCATGTATGCATGTATTTGTATAATGCATGTGCACATATTCACGCATACATTCAAATGTATACATATATACATGGATAGAATCATACAAAGAAAGGAGAGGGATCAACTGCGCTCTAGAATCCTGACTTTCAGCAAGTTACCAGTTTAGGAAGACAATAAAATGCAGTCAGATTATCACAATCTTAACTGCATAAGAAATCGGTCAGCTCTATGAATAGATCTTATGGATACCCTCACCATAAGGCAAAGCCGCCAAATGCCATCTTATTTATCAGAAGGTCAGAAGGGTTATGATTAAGTAGGAAAGCTTGAGCATAACAAAAGAGCTCAAAAGAGGTCCCAGTGCAATGGGTAGGTGGCTAAATCCTCAACTTGCAAGCACTGGGATTCTATATGGGCACCAGTTCATGTTGCAGATGCTGCACTTTTCATGCAGCTCTCTGCTGGTGACTTGGGAAAGCAGTAGTGGATGGCCCAAAAGCCTTGGAATCCTGCACCTGTGCAAGAGACCTAGAGGAACTTCCTGGCCTCCAGCTTCAGATCAGTTCAGCTCCAGCCATTGCAGCCACATGGGGAGTGAACCTGTGGATACAAGTCCTTTCTCTGTATCTCCTCCTCTCTGTAGATCTGGCTTTCCAAATAAATAAATCTTTTTTTTAAAAAAAAGTTCAGAATAAGGGTTAACGAGAATGGGAAAAATGAACCTACACAGAGCAATGTCAGAAAACAAGATGTATCAAGTAAATCAACAGCCAATCAACAAGAATCTCCCTCGATAACAGATTTTTTATGGAAAATTCTGATGGAAAACACTAATATGAGTAGTTTTAGGATGCTAGAAATTGTAAATGAAGTAATGACTTATTTAAAATAAGAAAAATATTTTTAAAAACAGCAAGATTTGCTGAAAGTCAATACCAAAAAATCACAAAAGTGATTCTAGTTATTGGAAATAAAAGTCGTTCATAGTAACTTATAACTGAAAAGACAACCTAGAGATAGCTGAAAAACTGATGATGGGAGAGGATAAGAGGCAGATGCTCTAGATGATCGTATACGCACACATATTTACCTTTCAATACTGTTTCTGCTGCAACTCCTTGGGTTTGATATTTTTGTTTTCATTTATTTTCATTTCTTCAAAATAGTTTCTTTTCTCTTAGTAAATTCTTCACTGACTCATAGGTCATGCAGTATCATCATTTTTTCCAAGAAGGTTTCTTGTTTTCATTTCTTCATTGATACATTGGTTATTCAGTAGCATGATATTTAACTCCATGATGTTGCAATCTTTTTTACCTTTATGCCTGTTGTTGATTTTGTGGATTTTGTTGATTTTTATGGAATCGTATCACAAAATTAAAATAGAAGAAGAAAGAATGTATTCAATAAAATAATAAAGAAAAATTATCCCTAATTTGGAGAAAGAATTGAGAAACAAAACACAGGAAGGGCACAGAACTCCCAACAGGGTTAACCAAAATCAATCTTCACCACAACACATGATAATCAAGCTCTCTTCAACTGAACAAAAGAAAAAGATCCTTATATATACAAGTGAAAAAAATCAATCATACTCACTGCTGACCTCTCACAGGAAACTAGACTAGAGGCCAGAAGGGAATAGAGTGACATATCCTAGTTTCTAAATGCAAAGCAAAAAAAAAAAAATGGTCAGTCAGTCCAGAATACAATATCCAGCAAAGCTTTTCTTTGTGAAAATGCAATAAAATTCTTCCACAATAAAGAAAAGCTCAAAGAACTTGCCTCCCCAGATCTGCCCTACAGATGATATTTTAACATGTTCTCTTGGCAGAGAAAAGGAAAAGCAACTATCAAAACCAACATGAAATGTTGACAATGTCCCAATGAAACAAAAACAGAAAACTAAAGCAAACAATGAACAACCCATTGCTAAAATAATAGGACCAGATTGCTACATCTTCATTAGTGCTGAATGTAAATGGCTTAAACTGATTAGTTGAAAGTCCTGGATTAGTGGATTGAGTCAAAAACACACCCATCTATCTGTTGCCTCAGGAGATAACTCTCACTAACAAAGATATGCAGAAAATGAAAGGATAGAAAAAGAATATTCTTTTTAATGGCTAAATTGTATTCCATCATATGGAGAAGTGATGGTATGTTGCAGTATGCGTCTCTACTCTCAATAAAAGATGGACTGCCAATGAAAATGTTAAATATATCTTGATAATAGGATGCTGGGCATTTTATCATGTTTTACAATGTCAAGATACATTTAAATGCAGAATAACAGACTTGTGACTGTTTTTGAAGGACCATACTATTATAATAATATGGGAGAAATCAGCAGGAGAAAGGAATTGGGAAAAGGGAAGGAAAAATCCCTGATCCTATGGAAGTGTATCATAAAAGATAATAATAAACTACACAAAAAATACTTGCCAGAGAAATCAAAATATTTTTTTCAAAAGTAAAAGCATGATTGCAAAATTTATTATATATATTATTGGCCTCCAAAAATGTAAATGTTAGAAATAGAGATATCCAACAAGGCATTATTTGAGGTGAAAATTTTCCAAAATTAAAGGAATATATAATTCTTGAGATCCTAAGGGTACTTGATTGTAAGGATTGATAGGAAAAGTAATTAATTCATGCCTAGACTCATTATCACAGATAAAGATAAGCTCTTACAGCTGCCAAAGAGAAGAGGAAGTGTAATAACAGCACCACTCACCTGTACTTAGAATGACTTCATATCAATAATAAATTACCATATATAATCAAGAAGTATATTTATAACTTTGAAAGAAAAATCAATATAAAATTCTATTTGTAATTACCCTACTATTCAAGGGAGAAGTGAAATGTAATCTGTGAGTTTAGTAGCAACAGATACTAAAAATAATAAAGATGCATTTATAAAAAATAAACAAGTGTACTTTAAATGAAACATGTGAACTAGGAAAGCAGCAGAAAAATAACGATAAATTATCCAATCATTGATTATGTTTCATAAAATTTTGGTTTTTGTCAAAAGAGGTAAAATTGGAAAATATTGTGTGTTCAATAATCAAAAATTTTAAGACACAAGCTTTGATAAATTTAAAATCATCATTTTTAGTGTACAGAGATAGCAGCCAATAAGATTGTGGAAGTAGTTCTAATTTTACTTCTATATACTTTCTCACCAAAATGACATTGTGTGATTCAAATCATTTATTTTTCTATTTCACATATTTCCCATGTTATGTATTATTCTACGAGTCTTATTTAGGAGCTGGATAACATTAAATTATATAAAGTGTTTAATTTACTTAGTTGGTCAGCCAGATATTCACTTATTATATTTTATAATCTTTCTCTTCTTTTGAAATTTCTTAAGCTTCTAGTTGGAGCATGATCTGCTAAACATTTTATAAACTTTCTGAACCAAATTATTCTATCTCTGTTCTTTAGGATGCCTAAGGAGTATAGATCTGCAAACGTGGTATTAATTATCTTGGAAAAAAACTGTTTGATAAAACTTTAGTTTTTAAAATAACGGAACTTGAGTATTTAAAACTATTATAAGCAATATTAGTTGAAGTAAATGAACACTTCAACTTGACTATGTAATTTATTTTCAGAAAAATCTCTTTAGAGATCGCTGTCTGCTCAGCAAATAATTACTTTAAGTTGAATTTTAACATTAGTGCTGAATGATCTATGTACATTAGACAATGTGGTTCTCTCTAGCCATTTATGAGCTAAGAATGATGATCTCTCTTTTGCAGATACTCACACTTCAGGGGGAAAGGTTAAATAGTTTGCCTACGATCACTCAGCCAGTCAATGGATTATCTCAAAATATGGTCCTTGAGTTTTTAAATCATTAGATTCAGCTGGCCTCAGCAATACTTGAGAAGTGTAAGGGATATGCACTTAGATTTTTTTTTTTCTCTAATGATTTGCAAGGCAAAGTGTCTGGCTTGTTGAGAAAGCTTTTTGTTTCTCTTGAAACAGTTTTGGTCTATAAGCAAGTAAAAGTCATTATAAAAATGAATGTGATTAGAATCTATGTGGAAAACAGCTCACCGAGTAAGAGCAGCAGTTGTCAAACAAGCAGTAAGCAGGCAGTGGAGTCAAACATTTGTTGAAGGGTCAGGGAAAGAAAGGGGAGAATAACAGAAAGCAGACAGAGTGACTTTGTAGAATTGCAGTATTACTTTCTACTTCTACAAGCTCAGGATGAAGCAAAGGGATATTATTTGATTTTTAAATGACATGTGTATTATCTGGAAATAGTTCCCTCCATCTTCAGTGTAAGCAGTTACACATGTCCACTTGGCCATGGCAACAACACACAGTTCACAGAAATGAGAAAATCTTAGAGTTCAAGAATATATCGTAATTGTCTAATCAGAATTAGAATTAGAAATGAGCTCAGCAAGTTACAGAAAAGGCAGAAAGAGTGAGTTGATTTATTGGAAGGACCCTATCATTCTTAACTTATGAAGAGAAAAGAGAGGAGGTAGCCTATGTTAAGTTTGATTGTTTTTCTCATTCATTTAACAATAAATTATTTTAGTGAATTATTTGATCAGTATTCTATAAGATTGGTTTCTTGTTTTGATGCTAAAGATGACCAGCTGTCCTGATCTGCCAGCTTCCCTGGTGTTAGCAGTGAAAATTTTACACCTTGTGAAATTCCTCACATCTGGAAAAACTGGGTATATTGATTAAAATTAAAAATTAATTTAGATGTGTTCAGGATCCAACATTTATAAAACAGGAGTAAACAAAAATGAGAATTAAACTCACCCACTTCATAACAATGTCGTTAGTATTTGCTACAAATGGAAATGCCTTTGAATTATTTGTTGTTTTTCCTGGAAACCCAGTGATGTGTTTATGTCTCATTAGTATTTAACACATTTAATGCAATTCTAATAACACGGTGACATCCCCGTTCTCTTCCTTACTCCCTCCTTCCCATGAATAAGATTTCAAATACCTCAAAATGCATCCATGCCTATTCAACTGATCACATTCTAAAATTATACATTTCCAGTTGTGTGTTGAGCATTTCTATTCATTCTACAAATTCCCCTAACCTTACACTTTTCTTTATCTCTGAGAAGCAGTACCAGCCAGTACATTAGTGACATGCTTTCTGAGTTCTGATAACTGTATCACAGTGTAATCTCACTGCTCAGGGGTAAGAGGCCTTTCATTTCTTTTCCATTTCTATTTTTCCTGTAGGCCAGAGTTGGGAAATTTCTACCTAAGGAGTTTAGAGTCATTTAATGCTAATGTTACTTGTCCAGCAGTCTTCTAAATGACTGAAACTGTATGTCAACCACAGTTAGTACTTAAAATTGATAGAAAGCTACTTTAATACATAAAGCTATTTTTTGTTTTCTAGGGGCTAAACGTTGAACGGATTTAAATTTCTTCTTAGAAAAAGGAGAGAAAGAAAAGGGAATTCTGTGTTAGAAAAAATGAAAGTGAAACTTTTTCCTTTCCTATCTGAAAATGTTCACACTTGTTTGAAACCATGTTTCAACATAAATATAATCCAAAAAGTATCTCTCTCACTGACAAGTACTTACTATCCAAGTGAGAAGTTACTCTGTGTTTGCCAGTAACACAAGAGTGATTTCTTCTGCTTTTTTTCTAGCTACACAGTGCCAGTTGGCAACCCTTGTATGATTGAATTGGCTGTAGATGGAAAACTTCCAATACAGAAGAAAAAAATGAAGACAACCTATGCTCAGGTAGGTATGCAAATGTCTGCTCGAAATATTCATTGTGACCAGTAGTTCAAGTAATTGTTCGCTTTTGAATTCATAAGCGTTAGCCTTCTTAATACAATTTCTTATTAAAAGCTCTTTAAGCACATAAAAGAATCAGTTGACCTATAGAGGAATCCTAATGAGACCATTGCTAGTTCTTTGAGAAAATCAACAAAATAGACTCTCCACTCATCCAACTTAGCACAAAAAAAAAAAGATGGAGATATACAGATAAAAGGGATCAGAGATGAAAAAGGAAATATAACAGATAAGCTCAGACATACATATAGATATTTGAAACTATTACAAGCAACTGCATGCCAAACTAATCAGGAGACCAGGCAGAAATGGATAGATTTTTGGACAATACAATCTACCAAACTGAATCAGAAAGCAGTTAATAATCTAAATAGACCTATAACAAGGACTAAAATTAAATCAGTAATTAAATGACTTCAATTTTATCCAAGAAGGTTTTTTGGTTTTCTTTTTTTCATTTCTTCAGCAACACATTAATCTTTTAGTATCATGTTATTGAACTTCATACCATGTATATTTACATTTTTCTTCTGATTGTTGAATTTGTTTTGTAGCTTTTTCATTTAAGGAGATGTATAGTAGCTATGTAATAAAGACTGTCGTATCCAGATGTGAAGATACAATGCAGTGTACATCTTTACTCTAAAAGATGGACTCCCAATGAAACTATTAATTGTATCTTGATAACAGGATGCTGAATTTTATGCTATTGTCCATGTCTACAATGTCAGATTATACTTAATTAGCAGAATGATGGATTTATGACTGTGAATGAGTATACTATTGTAATAATACAGGGGAAACCAGTGTAGGGGAAGAAGCTTAAGGAGGAAGTAAGAGAAATCCCAGAGACTAAAAAAGTGAAAAAAGAAATTCTTTAAAATCACCAGAAAATTCATCTCATACTTTGGATATAAATACATTTAATGTTTCCTGGCACTGAAATGTTTTATCGAATTTAAAATGTTTGTTTTCCTGTTGCATTTTGGTTTAATATGTTGTTTGTGATTTTTTTTTTCAAAAACACAATAGCTTAGGAATAAGGAATGATTAGCAAGACACAACACAGTTTTTTAAAGAAATAGATTTTTGAATTATGGTATGGAATTATTAATGCTGTGTTGTGAAGATGCCTACTGCACTAGTTTGGAAATTTTGCTTAGAAACATCAGATGAAGGCAAATTGAAAGATGAAAGGATATGTGTCCCTCCAGAGATCAGCCAATTTGCTAAATTCTTTCAACTTAATGATGTGGTTGGTTCTTACTATGACTTTATTGCAACACATTTAAAATAAAGAACTTCTGATTCATTTGATCATCATGGAGAGTCAATCTGTATAATTACAGCTCCAAAGCACTAATTTTGGTGCACATTAAAGCTGGCAATATGAACAGCCCTAATGACTTGGAAATTTCTTTTTATGGCCATTTCTTCTAAATAGTCTTGGTGAGTGACATAGGCATCCAAAAGAAACAGGTAGGGACACCTGTCATTTGCATAAGCACACTACATTTTCCACGTTGTGGTCATATACACCGCCTTATTTTACATTCTACAAGAACCGAGAAAACTAAGAATAATAATGTCTGACAACACTAGTGGATTTGTCCACCATTCACAGAAATGAGAGACTTACCCCTGGCCTTCTAATTCCTGAGCCCTGTTTATTCCCTTATAATATTCTCTACTACTCATAATTTTTTACTGCATCAGCTCCAAACTTTTCAAAGAGTTGTTAGGGTAGGAATAAAATTGTTTTTATTTAAAAAAAATAAAGACAAAACAAGTTGGAGCTCAACAGGGCCAAATAGCTCAACTCAAGATGTAGAACATCCAAATAGCTGAAGATAAATACTCTATAAAGCATTCAATCTTACTACATTTTCACTAACTCTTTATACTCACTCATTTTTATATACTGAAATATCCATATTCTCTTGTGAATACCATGCAATACACCACTCATTTTGACTTTATTGAATTACATATTGGATGAACAGAGTTCAACAGGTGCTTAATTTATTTTTGTTATTAAAAATAGTAGATATGACATATATATAACCTCTCTACAAATCAGTCTCTTTATCCTGTAGGTTGAAGTAATGCAGATTAGAATGTCCCAAGAAATAAATATAACCTACAGGGACTAACACATGAGAATGGAATTTATTCTTATCTTATTCAATTTATTTTAAATTGAAAATAGTTTGGATGATTTTAGGGTGCAAAATAGAGAATGAATTGAGAAGCTCAAAAGCTTGCTGTTCACCAGCACTATCAGAGTTGTTACAAGGTCTCACTGGTTGCCATCTCCTTACCTTGAGCCCAAATAAAGTGTTGTGAACACCTATGAATCACTGGTACCTTGTAACTTATATAACCCAGAGCTCAGCTCAGACACACAGTGCAAGACTGTATGTGTTTGAGACTTTCAGCCTAGCCCAAAACCCAAAGAGTTATGAAGTACACAAACATTTCCACCTTAGGAGATGTGATTTGAGGATTCACAATTCTGAAAAAGCAGTCAGTATTCACAGAAATTCTGTACTTCCAATTTTAGCTTTCGATTCATTCCTGGCCTAGGACTATGTGATATATCACTCTTGATGTTGAGTTTCAGCAGCATGCCAAAAATCCAGTTAAATCTCATGATCACAAAGAGAAGCAACTGACTACCATGCACTGTTTTTCTGTTTCTATTGCCCTGATATTTATCATTTCCTTCTGTTAACTTTTTGCAAGTTTGTTCTTATTTTTCTAATTCCTTCAGGATAATGTTAAATTCATTAACATTTTTCTTCTTTTTGTTCTATTTTTATTATTGGGAAGTGGAGACATGGAAAGAGCAAGTTATTCTGTGCTGGCTCACTCTCCAATTGCGTACAGTGACCAGCACCATACCAGGGCAAAGCCAGGAAGCTGCGAAGTGAATCCAAGTTTCCCATATGGATGCAATGACCCAAAGACTCAAACCATCACTTACGGCCTTCTGGGGTATATATGGAGAAGAAGCTAGAATTAGGAGGCAGAGTGAGATATTGAACTGCTTTCTCCCTACTTCTCATCAGTCAACTGGTTGACTTTGCCGTAGCCACAGTTGCTAGATCTGAGCCAGGCTAAAGCATGAGCTTTTAACTCCATCCAAATCTCCATGTGGGTGGCAGAGACCCAAGTACCTGCTTCTTCCCAGAGCAGTCACTAGCAGGAAGTTGAATCAAAACCAAAGTGGAAACACAAACCCAGGGATTCCAATACCAGGCATAGATCTCTGAAACGACATTTTAACCATTGCACCACAATAGGCATCCCCAAAGTAAGTGCTGAGCTACGCAATCATTCTCTTTTTAAAATGCAGTCCCATTTATAATCACTTACTGCTTCTCCTTAGAAATGCTTTTGCTGCATTGTATAAATTTTGGTATTTTTGTTTGCATTTTTTTTTGTTCAACAAATCTGATTTCCCTTTTGATTTCTTCCTGATTTGTTGATTATTCAACAGTGACTTAATTTGTACATAACTCACTTTTTCTTATGTTACCAGTTTTTAATTTTATTCCAGTTATTGTCAGAAAAGATATTTGGTATGATTTCAATCTTCAAGGAATTATTAAACTGCTTTGTTGTTTAACATGTTATCTATCACAAAAAGGTCATGTTCTTGAGAAATATGCACTCTTACACTGTTGGATAGAGAATCTATATATATTTATGAGATATATTTGATCTGTTGCTCAAATCTTTTCTTCCTTCTTATATTTTTCAGAATTATTTTTTTTATTTGAGAGAGTTACATAAGAGGAGGGAGGGAGAATCAGAGCAAAAAAGGAGGGCTCAATCAGTCTCCCATCTTTGCATCCACTAATTCACTAGCCGGGTAATCACAATGGCAAGGGTTCAGCTAGGTCAAAGCTAGGATTGGGAGATTCATCTAGGGTTTCCATGTTGATGACATGGATCCGATACTTGGGCCATTCCCTGGACACAAACTGATGCCTGTATGGGATACTGACTTTGCAGGCTGCAGCTTTACCCACTATGCCTCAAAGCCAACACCTCCTTATTACTTTTTACTCCTAATTGAACTGAGGCAGTGAAATCTGCTGCTGGTATTATATTGTTGACTGTTGCTTCTTTCGGTGTTGTCATTGTTTACTGCATTTATGTAGAGACTAGGCATTTATGTATATACATATATAGCATGTTGCTGAAAATATGTATATTCATAATATGTTGATATCGGGGCATATATCCATATCATGCTTGTTTTCTCTTTCTAGAAGGTCAATCCTATTATTGTTGTATAACATCTTTCTTTGTGTCTTGTCACAGTGCTGACTTAAAGCTTCCTTTCTTGTGGTGTAACTCCTCTTTTTCTATTAGTTACCATTTTTATTTAATCCTTTTCTGTCCTTTTACTTTCCACTTTAGGTTCTTGAATCTAAAGAAAATCTCTTCAACAGAATGTAGTTAATTCTAATTAATTATTCAATGACTGTCTTAATTAGTTTAATCCATTCACAGCCAAAGGCTAGGTGAGTGTTTAATAGTCTTGATTCATGCTTTATACCCCTTTCCAGTTTTTTCTTTCTTGCTGCCTTTCCTTATGCTGTATTAATTTTTTTTAGTGATATACTTTGGTTCATTTCTCTTGTTTAACATTTTATAAATATTTTGTAGTTGCTATGTGATATACATTAAGCATTTTATTGTTATAACAATCTTTTTTAATCTGATAACTTCAAATATGTAAAACTCTTAATTTCCCCCACATACTTTGTTACTGATGTAAAAAATAATACCTTTTTTATATTGTGGCATCATGAACATATTTCACAGTTGTCATTACTTTGCCTTTTATTTCTTTACAAGAATGAAAAGTTATCTATCTACCACTGTTATAGTAATCTATATTTGTCTGCATATCTACCCTTAAAAACATTATTGCATTATTGTCTGGCTTCCTTTTATTTCAACTTAAACAATTCCCATTAACATTTAATATAAAATAGGTCCAAAGAATTCCCTCAGCTTTTACTTATCTTAGAAAATATTCAGGTTTTGATAATATTTGAAGGAAAGTTTTGTCAGATACAGTGTTTTTGCCATGTTTTTGTTCATATACATACACCACTTCCTTCGTAACTACTTAATTTCTATGGGGAAAAATACTCTTGTGGGAGTATCCATGTATGTGATAACTCACTTTTCTATTGCATTTTTCAAAATTCTCTCTGTGTTTGTCTTTTGATAATTATAGTGAGTCTCAGACTGGAATTTTTCACTTAGAGTCTTAGAGCTTCTTGATTCTGGATGTCCATTTCCTTTTTACCTTTTCAGTCCCCAGCCATTATTTTTTTTTTTTACATAAGCTTTTTCTGGTTTCTCTGTCTCTCTTCTACTTCTGTGCTTTCCATAATCAATGTACTAATCCAGTTAATGGTATTGTGTAAATCCCTCAGCATTTCTGTATTTTTTCTTGTTATTTCTTCTTTTTTGCATCTCCAAATGGATTATTTCAGATGGCTTGTCCTTGAGATTGCTGATTCTTTATTCCGCTTGATTAACTCTGCTGTTGAACGCCTTAAAAAATCTTCCAATTCAGATATTTTGCCTTTTAGCTCCCAAATTTATCATTGGTTCATTTGTCTTTGTTGAGTTCTTATTTTCTTCATGCGCTAAATTTCTGACCTTGTTGAGCATCTTCATGATGATTATTTTGAATTCTCTGTCAGATAAATAATATACCTGTATTATACTGAAGATGATTTCTGGAGATTTATTTTGTTTCCATGATTGGAGCATGATTTCTGTTTTTCTTACATGTTAAAACTTGTGATGCCATCTGCATACTTGAAAAATATATGTAATCTCCTCTCCCTGTGTTTTGGAACTGACTATGAACAAGGAAAGATCTTTTAAAGTCAGTGTGGCCAAAGGTTGCAAAATGGTTTGTAGATGCAACTTCTTTGAACTTGTGCATGCGAAATTCTCAATTAAAAGTAATTTGCTCATTTTCATTTTAGAAAATCATAATTCCTTTTGCTGTCTGTAGTACTGCAGACATTATGCAGCTCCTGCAACATATCAAGTTTTCTTGTGTCCTCAAGAGTTTTCAGATTTTACAGTATGCCTCTTCTCTCCACCTTGGGAAAGACACATCTCTAGTCCTCATAAGCCTTGGCAAAAAGTAAGAATATTGGATGCAACTCCTACACTTTTCTTCTCTTTCTTCTCCCTAAATCTGAGCTTGCCACACTATACCAGCCTTCCATCTGATGTACCCTGGGTCATATGGAAAAGGAGTAAGTTGCCATGGGAACACCTCCAATATCTAGAATACTGGATGCACACTCCTATTCTTGTCCAAAAGATGTTCCATTTTCTTGAGGCAGACCCACAGTATGAGTCTGCAGTGTATGAGATCATGCTCATTTAAACTGTGCTGTTTGCTCTCTTGTCAGTGCTTAGATGCAGAAGTCAGTCCCTCAGGCAGTCCCCCAAAATCTGCAGCTAAACAAATTTTAGCCTTCTCTTTCACTTTCCCCAAAAAGAACTCCATACTGGAATTTTTCCATTCTTACTGTACTATCCTGATGGGGAGAGGAACAATGGTGAGGGATGTCATCAGGATTCCTTCTACTTTGAAACACAGGAGGTCCCACACTTCCATTCCCCTCTTCTGGATTTCTCACAAAGGAACTAGTACATTAGTTGAATTTGCGTCCATATGGTGGAAGGAATGTCCAGGGCTTCCTATTCAGCCATCATGCTGACTGTTTTTGTTAATCAATTACTTTTTTTTAAGATTTATTTATGTTTAATTACAAAGTCAGATATACAGAGAGGAGGAGAGACAGAGAGGAAGATCTTCCGTCCAATGATTCACTCCCCAAGTGAACGCAATGGCCAGTGCTGCACTGATCCGAAGCCAGATACCAGGAACTTGTTTCCAGGTCTCCAACACGGGTGCGTGGTCCCAAGGCTTTGGGCCATCCTCAACTGCTTTCCCAGGCCACAAGCAGGGAGCTGGATAGGAAGTGGAGCTGCCGGGATTAGAACCGGAGCCCACATGGGATCCTTGGGCATTCAAGGCGAGGACTTTAGCCGCTAAACCACGCCGCCGGGCCCTGTTAATCAATTACTTTATGATCCTTTTTTTTTCTGATTATGATTAGCTTCCATAACAACATGAATAGTTGTGCATCATTCTTATTATGCATTTACACTTCCCTAGATCATTGTGTTCAGTGGGTAGCAACTCAGTCCATTGAATGCTGCACTAAAACTCAGCTCTTTCCCCCAACAAGGTAAGAAGTTATGATTTTCACTGCATTTTCTAGTCTAAAAATCTTGAAGAATATTTGTAGCTAACACTCAGGAGACAATTAGGTTTATGCCAATAATGTGGGCATCTCCTGTCAGAGTGCCAGTTTGCTTTCTGTCTACTGTACTTCTGGTCCCTCTCCCTGCTATCATGCCTGGGGAAGCAGCAGATGACCCAAGAGCTTGGTCCCCTGCATCCCACGTGGGAGACACAGATGGAGTTCCATGTCCTGCTTCAGTCTGGCTCAGCCCTAGCCATTAAAACCACCTGGAGAATGAATCTTCAGAAGGAAAATCTCTTTTTCTGTTTTACCTTCTTGCTCAGTAACTCTGCTTTGCAAACAAATCAAATATTGTTTTCCATACAAAATATGGGACCAATTAGGCCATCAGTGATACTTAGCAAATGTTTCAATATAACCTTTTTTTAATGTATACTACTTCAAGTTAATATCATTCAATAATTTTCATATAAATATTAATATCCCTGAGCTCTAGATCATATATGTGTGATTTTGAAATATGCTAGACTGCTACTGTGGTACTCTTCCTGGATAGTATCTAGTCAGGACCTCTAATATGCTTAATCTGGCAAATTAGCCATGTTCTAAAGCAGCAAAAAAGAAAGAGGCTTAAAATACAAGCATAAGATGAGGGAAAGCAGGATTGAGCTTCACAAAACAGACCATTTCAAAATATTTTCAAAATACAGCTATGAACTCTTTAGAAAATCCAAATCTTAGGGTTGAAGTACTACCCTAAAATGCAAAGGAATTAACACAACAATTGTGTGTAGAGTATCATATATAAGGAAAAGCTGGGAAAGATTGAAGTCTCTTAACTGCAGAGGGATAGAGATTTAGATAAATACTGATTCTGCTTCTCCATCCCGTCTCACTTAATGCCTCTAAACAGTTTTTAAAAGCTTAAGCCTTATTTACATGAAAATGGTTATTTAAGTAAATCTTTCTTCTAGAACACTTTGTTCAACTTCATTTATCCAGCTATATTCCAAGACACAAATATTTTGGTTGTGCATTTATTTGCATGCAATCCAGACAGTGTTAAAAGCAAAAAATTTGGAAATGACTATTAAATAAAGCAGCTCATTTTAATTATAAGTGATCATATTCTTAGGTAAAGATAAGCATGGCCTGATAATTAATCTTAACTAAAAAATATATCTGCAGCTACATGCCTGTATTGTATTGCTAAAGAAGATATTTAACTTCATATAGAATGAAGCTATAAAATAAAGCTAACCATTGAATCAAAATATCATTATAGAACAAATAGATATGTAAGTAAACATGTATATACACATATTCTCATAGATGCACTGTAGAATAGAGACTAGCACACAGGGAAGTGAAGATACACTGCAGTGTGATTTTCTACTTCTGAATAAAAGGAGGACTCCAATGAAACTGTTAAACACACCTTGACAATAGCATACTAGACTACCGTTGCCTATACCTTTAATGCCATGATACACTTAAATAGCAGCATGTTGGACTTGCAGCTGCTGCTGCACTATACAGTGCTATTCTAACAATATGAGGAAAACATAGGCAAAAGGGGTATGGGAAGCGAGGGAAGAGAGGTGGAAAATGGAATCCCTATACCTATAAAATGATACCATGCAAAATAATGTAAGAAAAGGAAATACACATAAATGCAGAAATGTGTGCAGAACTCTAAATTTAAAACAGAACAAGAAGGAAATAGAGTGGCTTTTTCTCCTCCTCTTTTTTTAGAAATTTGATTTTCTTTTGCATCCCTTCTTATTTTATTCACACATATGTAAAAGAACAGCATTATTCTTCCTTCACTCTGAAGCTCTGAGAGGCAAAAGCATGTTCATTTCACTCTTGTCAGATGTGGAGTCTTTTGCCTCAGTCACCATTCATATTTTTCTATTATCGTGATGATTCCTCCTTGATTGTCCATGTCTGTTCTCTGTGCTTTTATCTTGTAAGATCATATCTTGATGTCAGACTCTATTCTCCATAGTCTGATTCACAAAGAGTTATTAGAAAAGACTTATTTTAAAGACCTGTCTCCTTAGGAATGATTATACACACAAAAGGCAGCTCTTAGATAATTGAGAGTCTGGGGATAGAAGAAGTCAGCCATTTTAATGGTTATCTATGTGCAGTCAATGGCAGCTGATTTTTTACACATTTCAGGGCTCCAGCTAAACTAGGGCATTGGATTAGAAGAAATACAAGAGCCATCTACTTCCACTGTTTGGATGTTTTTTAATGGTCTAATAAATCATAGATAGTACCATGGACTTCCCCTTATATCTGCCTCCAGCTGACAGAGAGGAGAGCATTTTTCAATCCTCTATCAGTTTTGTGCTAAAGCAGCATGCTTGTCAAAGCACTGAGCAGTTTGCTTTTCCAGGTGTGTGATCAATGCACAATGATGTCAGAGATCTTAAAGAGAAAAAGGTCATGTTCAGATGACTTTAGTCTAAAAATTCATATGGGATCCCATATTGTATTAGCTGGAGTCATTTATCTGAGCTGATAAAATAAAAGCTTGCCAATGTTTGTTAGAGCAGTCATTACAAAATGACTTGGCATATGGACAGATGTGAAAACAAGCAGACATTCTCCTATGATAAGGCTCTATTTTGCTTTTTAATTTCTTAAGTTATTTTAACATACTTGAGGCAGAGAAAGAGTAAAGGACAGAAAGGACAGAGAGCTCCCATATTCAATGATTCACCTTCTTAAGTGCCTCCAACAACCAGGACTGACATGGTCAGTACCAAAACCAGGATCTTAGTCCAGGCCTCCTACATGTCTACAACCATCCAAAATGCATCAACCATCACAAACTGCCTTTCAGCAACCACGTTAGTAGAAAATTGGAGGCAGGAGGCAAAGGCATCTATTAAATCCAGCATTTTTACTACTAGATAAAATGTACTGTGTGACAGTTATGTTGCCGAACTTCGAATCTTTTCACTTTTCTACCCTTCTATAACCAAATACTTTTATCCTCTGTAACTAAGATAAAAGGCACTCAAGAAATTTACTAAATTTATTAAATGAGCATAGGAGCAAAAACTGAGGATATAAGGGATGAAGAGCTAAAATACAGAGTTAGTTTGACATGTTTGGGGCCAAGGGGATGCTTTGCTATTCCTAAGAATAAATATGCTCAGTTTAAAAGTATGTTTTTTCAGAAGTCAACTGATGGCATATTCTGGGAATGGACCATAAAAATATTCCACACAGAAATACATCTGCCCCTACCTATCATAGACCAAACAGCCCTGAAGAGCATCAGCATGTTACTTTCATTGAGATGAGAACTCAGTTATAAATATTAAGTGTTCACAAGGAAAGATCAAGCAAGTGTTTGATTCATAAGAGATTTTATCACCACTCTGATCAATGAGAAAGAACTCAGCAATGAGCATTGAATGTGAACTTACTGGTACTTTCCACATGGGTTCACCCTTGTTTTTCATTTGGGTAGATATCTTCACATAGGAGAGGGTTCTAGAATTTTTATATAGTATAGTCAGTAAATTTCAGTTTCATTAGGAGCTACACTGACAAAACAGAAAACTTTTTCAAAGCAGGAGGGGAAAAAGTATGTTGAAGTTGTTGGGAGAAAGCATGCTAGTTTCCAAAATGATGCTTAAGCCTTACAAGGAACAATTTAGATTTCATGTGCTGGTAACTTTTCAGATAGTTTGACTGTTTTCACAAACTGGGAGGCTGGGTGTGTGCCCCGGGGATTGAACCACTCATGTGGGATACTTGCATCCCATACCTCTTATTTTTTCTTTTTTTATGATATATTTCCTAAGGCTCAGGGATTTCCTCTTCCACCCCATGCCTTCCCCACACTGTTTTCCCATATATTGTAACAATAATTTAGTCCCTCAACAACAGTTCCAAGTCCATCATTCTCCTATGTAAGTGTATTCAATATCTCTCATATTGGAGTACACAGTATTGAGTGCCACCTCCACTTTAGATACAAGGTCTTGCCAATGCAAATGGAAGCCATCAAATGATGGCCCAAGTACTCTTGTTCCTGCCACCCAAGTGGGTGGTGTGGATGTAATCTCTGTTTCTTTGCTTCAGCCTCTGTGTTTAATGGGCTTTTAAAGAGTCACCTAGGCACCAAGCAGCCTATGTAAGAGCAATATGTGTTGCTTGTGTTTTAGAATATTTGACATATAGCATCTCATTGTATTTACTTACAAGGATTGCTGTAACAAAGTGTTACAAGCTGGCTGGCTTAAATAACTGAAATAACTTACAATCCTTGTAGTTCTGGACTGCATAAGTCCAAGATCTGTGTAAGTCCAAGGTGTTAAGCAGGGTTGCTTCCTCCCTATAGCTATGAGAATCTTTTTAGTGTCACTTATCTAGTTTGTAGCATTTTACTGACAACTTTTGGCATCTTTGGATTGAAGAAGCATCGCCACAATCTCAGCCTGCATATTCACTTGACGTTCTTTCTCTGAGAAAGTCTGTGTCCCACTTTCTCTCTTGTATAGGGAAACCAGTTGTATTGAATTAGATGTCTACCTTACTCAAAAGTTGACCTCTTCTGAATTAACTAATTATGCCTCATTGGTCATATTTTCAAAGGTATAATTCCAAGATACAGAGTGTTAGAACTTCAGTATGTAAGAATTTATGAGAAATAAAATTCAGTCACTAACAATAACTGGCTATTTTCACATCAAAATGTAAACACTTGCTTTCAAAAATCCCAAAGTAAGCAAGTTTTGTTGAGTGCCTAATTTTTGTACTGACTTATATTAGATATTATAAGATAGAAAAAAAGTAAAAATGGGGTTATTTACTACAGCCTACCCTAGGTAACAAAACACAATAATATTTGCAATTTGTTTTAAACAAACCAAAAAAGGTGCTAAAAACATTTTATAGAACTAACATCCTACCTCCCTCAGTGTTGTCTCTCATAAAAGAAAAAAAAATGTATTGTAGAACCAACATGGTAGATCTTTTGTACAACCTAGTAGCACTTCATGGTAAGATTTTTTTTAAATCTTTTTTTCCTACAGGGATATTTTGAATCTATGTTCCTTGGTAATATACCAGAAAATGTTGAGGTCCCTCAGAGTGTGGGCCATTTTTATGGATTCAAGGGTTGCATTCGAGAACTTCGAGTAAACAACAAAGAAATCTTCATCATTAGTGAAGCACGACATTGGAAGAACATTGGGAACTGCTACATCCCTTGGTGTAATCATCTGTGCCATAACAATGGCACCTGTATCAGGTGAGTATCAGTCTCTGATCTCTACCTTATCTTACATGATCCAAATTCTTAAAGCTATAAAAGCATGCAATATTGTCAACTGGGTGACTTATTTGCTCCAAGTGGATACAGTGACAAGTGGTTCTCCTTCAGACTCTGGAAGTAGGTAAGTAGCTAAACATGATTATAAAGTTTGAAAGATAGAAAATTCACTCAAGATGTTCCCAGTTTTTGTAAATATGAACAATAATTGTATTTATTGATAAGTTTTGTGAATTTCTTAATTTTATTTGTAATTCATCTTGAAGTAATCTGTGGTTATGATATTACCAATGGAGAAAACATCTGCATAAATGCTTTAGTTTATAATTTATTTTTATCCATGAAGCAATGATTTATCATGCATTGTACGCTTAAGAAAGTCTTAATTAAAATTACTTTCTGCTCTACTAAAAAAATCTTAAGTGTATCAACCTTGAGAGAGACTTACTTGAACAATGCAGACTATATTCTTAAATTTCTTCAGTCCTCTGAGAAATATTTATTTAAGGTCTACAAATAATGACATAGTAGATGCTGTAATGTGGACAGACTATACTCATTTAAGTTAAGCAAAAATTGACCAAATCTCACAGGAGATATCTTAGTTTCAGTGCTTCTAAAGGACAAGCTATCAAGCAGTTAATATTGATTCCACAGAAGTGAACATCTATATACGTAGTGTAAAAAGGAGAAAATTTCTACCACAGAACAGTACCAGAAGCTACAGGCAAAATGGGCTCTGAAAGTGATCAATAGAATAGCAAATGGAAAGAGAGAGAAGGAACCAAAAGGCAAACACAAGGCAAAGAGAACAGGACAGGTAAGGTAGATTCAAGGTGATGTGTTTATCAGACAGTCACAGACACTAATAACTTTGAAACACTGAGCATGCTTAAAAGGGAGACATTCTCTATTACAGCATCTCTAACTTTGCTTCCTGGCAATAACAATAAAGAGCTATTTAATATAAGTATAACCGATAAAGGTTTAAAGATCCAATGAAAATTGAATAGGGGTGCCATGAGTAGTAATAATTTCCTCAACCAGAGTAACTTTCCTGAAGAAAATGACAAATAAATTTTACTCAATAAATATTCTGATTGATAATGAACAAATTAATAGCAGTTTTTCAAAACATAGAATGATGTAAAAATTATTTCGTAGCATAAATTTCAGAATCTTACAGAAGAAATTTCAGTCTGCCTAACCAAGTGAAATAAAAATAGCAAAAAAAAAAGTTTATCTAGTGACATTACTAATATCTGAAAGATTTATGTCATTTTAAATGCATGTTTTGGTGATATTTTACCTTTGATGAAAATATTGGAAGAAATAACAAGAATTGTGTTTTCTGGTTTCCTGTTTGTGATAAACATCATTGGTCCATACTCTCCCCTCCTCATGGTCATAGTTATTCAGTTTCCTCTCCTTTGTTTAGAGGTGTGACTTGTGATTTGCTTATAGGCAGCAGAATAGCCAGTAGAGTAGGCCTTTACTATGTGATTTCCCTGCTCTAAGCTGGAATGTGAACTACATTTCTCTTGCTGATGCAGAAAATTTAGGAGGTCCATGTGGCAAGACAATGTATGTGGCCTTGGCCTCCAGCCTACAATGAAAAGCTGAGAGTGGATACTGGCTGATAACCAGTAATTATTAAATCTGTAGTCTTTGTAACTACAAGGAATTAAATTTTCCACCAATCACATTTGGTTGGAAATGGATATTTCTCCAGTCAAGCCTTTAAATGAGATCCCATCCTTAATCACTACTCTAACTGTACCTCATGAGATTCTTAGCAGAGGACCTAGTGAAGTCTTTTCTAGAATCTTGGCTCATGGAAACTATGAGTTAATAAATGTAGTTTGGTGTAAGGTGTTCAGTTTGTGGTAACATTATTGTGCAGTATTAGAAAATTACTGTGCTATAATTTTCAATAAAAATGTCTAATATTTCCAACTCAAAAATAGAGGTTACATTTATTTTAAAACATTAGCTTGGAGATACTGAATGCTCATTCCCTATGAAATAAACCTCTTGTTTTCATGAATTGAAGAACCTCAAATTCCTTTTGATCTTGGTCATTTGAAAATAGGAAATAAGATAATTGTCTTAGTGGATTAGATCCAAGTAGTCCTAGGTTTGTTTATACTTTATATGTTTTTTCTCTTCAATTTACTTCTATAATTGCCCGATAGCTAGCTAGGAGCCAAAGTTTGTGAAACAAAGACTCTTAGATCCTGTGAGTTTTCACTCTAGTGTGAAGGCTGTAGATGCTCTTCAGGATTTAGGGCAAATGTTTTCACAAACTTGTATCTTGCCATAGATTGTGCATGGCTAGCTTTCCAAACCCACTTCTGAGCTCTGGACAGCTACCCCACAGGAGTCCACTCAAACTCCATGGACTTTTTAACCACTTCCAAATCAAGATCCCTTTTTTGTTGCTAGACAAAAACACTCGTCAGTTGTATGTCCAATTAATAGAACCATTTTATCATAATGATCATAATAAGAGCCTAAGTGGGTAGAAGATTTGACCAAGAATAGTATATATAGCTCTGAAGGTTCATTCAGAGTTAACAATATTGTCCATTACTCTCCAAATATGTTTAAAACAGAACTACTAAGTCATACGTAGAGCAGTACAGCAGTCTGTAAAATAGGCCAGAAGTGGGTTGTAATTGGGGAGGATGTGGTCTTGTGATGAGGCCTATTAAAGTATACAGATCAAAGATGTAGAACATATAGATCCATTACCATTCCCATGGCATGCTACCTACGTACCCCCATAACACACGCACACACACACCACAACACAACATGTACCATACACAGTGTGCTGAGTGGTGTAGTTTTCCAGCAAAGAAGCCTGCATAAACTTTATGCTATCAGGCATGTCCCATTATGGCTTTGGCATAAAGGATAGAAACTCTTACTCCCCATTTTGTTGGCCAAAGCCAGATTCCCTTCCTCTCTATACTACTGTTTCATAAACAGTTTTCGCCAATGTGTTCCAAACTCTCTTCTAGATTTTTCACTCTTTGGTTATGTCTTTTTAAACAGTGCATGCTATCTATGGGAGTGACTTGATATTATTTCCAGCTCTAGCCAGAGAATATTATAATATTATAATCCTTCTTCCTCTTTTCTCCTTTTGTTAATGAGGGGAAATTGAATATAAGAAATTTTTCAAAATATCAAATCAATTTGAAAAAGACAAATTTGATGTTCAACTTTTCTGGATTCAGAGAAAGGCACACAATGATCTAAGGAAGTTTTGTCTTTTATTTTTGATGTTTTTTTTGGAAGGTCTATAAGTCTTATTGTATTTCCAAACAATAGATTGTGTATATTCAGAGTAAAAATCATAATTTAAAAGACATGTTTTACCTCCCTTCCCAAGGTACAAAGATAATATTTTAATATTATAGTATGTGTGTGTAAGTTTTTACCTGAAAATACAAATAATTTTCTTAGTGTAGTTTAACCATTCTGATTTAATGATTCTTATCCAAAGTTTTGAGAATGTCCTAGTGTGATATATAGGAAACATAAGAAGCAGAGCACGCGTGCACACACACACACACACACACACACACACACACACTCTCTCTCTCTCTCTCTCTGTCTCTCTGTTCTAATACTGTAATCTTGATTCTCACTGGAATGTTTGCCTATTTTGAAACATGTAAAAAATAATGGTGGGTTAGTAAGAACTAATCCTTGAGGTTGTGTACAAGAGTAGGAACCGAGCTTCGGTCCCACAGTTACGTATCTGATTTTACAAAACAAAATATAGTTATAATGGGCACTTATAAACGAAACCATCACTGATTTTGTATTTTGTTTGATTTCATGCAGTGTTATAAATTGCTGTCCCTATATTGTCTGTGAAGGTAATCTGCTTATAGAAGACAAATTTCATGTTGAAAGGTATTAAAAGGAATAACGCTTCTGAGGCTTTCCCAAGCAAATGTCATTCTACTTTGAGTATCATCACATGTTTCTGGATGGTGTCCAATCTTTTTTTCATTTCATTACAAATCTGTGCTAGAATTTCCAAACCCCTGTGGTTGCTCATTTCAGGAAAGTCCAAATTGCATGTAGTGAAATTCAGTTTAGAAAAGTGATACAGAAGGATTATTTTAAATATCTAAATCCCCATGGATTTTGAACAAGCTGTTTCCAAAAGGGCAAACGAAGGTTAGCAAATTAAACAGATAATGTTTAAATTACTTTCCCCTTTCTGCACCAGATGTTTTAAAATAGGTCAAACCATAATTGAAAAGGAGCAACAGGTTTGGAAATACACCATGTATCACCAAGTACAGCACTGAGAACTTATGTCACTGACACTGTGGTAAATAATTACTGAGACATTAATTTTAGACTTTTTCAGGAGCTTAGTAGGTATGAATGTGTTTTCTCATGCATGAAAGACACTAAGTCCCACAAGTGAATGAAGGCATTTTCTCTGCCTCCACGTGTTCCCACTGCTCCTATTCAATACCAGTGTTGTACTCTGTTAGGGAAGGGCTCAACAGGTTTCTGATTGCCAGATGGACAATGAAATCAATGTTGTATATTTAATTGGTCCAGGATATCCAAGCCAAAATAATAGTATTTCCAGATTAAACAATCTATTTAAGGTTCTCCTCAGCATCCTATGTGAAAGTTAGTTTTTGTATTCTTTCCTTTCAGTCTCCTTTTTTCCTATTATCTCATTGTGGAGGCATTTTTAACATTGTCTAGTAGAAAGAAGTCACTTTTTCATGTTCTCTGATGTATTTAGTTTCCAGGCCATTTAGCACTTCAAAATGAGATAGGAGTCATAGATTGAATTTGAAATTGCAATAGTAACACCATTACACAGTATAAAGAATTAGGGCATTGTGTCTTAGCCTTTCCATTCTTTCGGTAATGACTTGCAACCTCCTCATAAAATTTCTGTGATTCTTCATTGTCACAGTGTCATGTAGTTACACATCACCTGCCTAGATCTTTGAGCTGTAACTCTGTATCCAGGCCAGATTACGCAGAATCTAGCTCAGCAGTCTACTTTATTCTAAACATCATGGGCAAAAAAGAGCTTATTTCAGATAAATTGGTTACCATATATTTAGATTAATAGTATCTTGAAATACTTATCCTTTCTAGTTGTCATTCTCTGAAGACATTGATCTAGAAACTAATCATAGGATTTAAATATCCTTCTAAGTGTTGTATTTGGTCAGATTGCTGTAACAATGAACCTCAAAACTTCTGGTTTGTAAGTAACCCCTACTGATAGGAAAATAGAGAAGGGAATGCAATCCAATCAGATTTTAAGTAAAAAATTTAGACATATGTGATTGCATAGTATTATACATATCTCACATTGTGTTAATTGAGCATTTAAAATGTTGCTGTAGTTAATTCATTAAGAAGAGTAAACCAGCCTGAGAACAAGAAAGGAAGTGGGCAGAGCTGGCAGGGGAATAAGGGAGGGTTCCTTTGCTGGACAGCTACTTCCGCAGGAGAGCATAGGCTGGGATGGGGGGCAGACCAGACTGGGCAGAGCTACCACACCTGTGCACCCCATGTGGACTAGATCAGGGAAAAGCCAGGCTGGGCGGATTATTCCTTCTGGTGCAAACAAAATTAAAGTGGGCGAGGGTTGTTTGGGCTTAGACGCAGCATCAGCTGGAATCTGGAAGTGGGAGAGGCCTGGGAGGGAAATAGTGGGCTCATCCCTCTAAGGTTACCACTTCCACAGGAGGACATAAAACTAAGATAGCGGCTGGGGTGGAATGGGGTGTGGGACAGACTGGACTAGTCTGCTACACACACTGGCAAACCAGGGTAGGAGGCGGGCCTGGTAGGGGTTATTGCGTGTCGCTCCAACTAGGCTGCAGCTCCCACTGGTCTATATGAGGGTCAATTATGCGCTGGGCAGAACCAGGCTGGACTGCAACACCCATTGGTTCCAGTGGAAGTCGGGAGTGAAAACAGAACCAACCCAGCAATCACAACCACCAGCTGATTGGAGTGATGGACGGTGCCAGGCCCTGTACTTGCTAGCACATACAAGAAGTTTCTTTGGAGATCTTCCTAATCTAAATGCTGGACTCAGAACCCTAACGAAGCAAAGAGAAGACAGAACAGGTCAACCAACCATCTCAGCTATGATGGACTATGTCAATCAGTGGATTTTTCAAAGACCTCATAGTGCTTAGAGTGGCAAGATTGACAGCAATTCATAACTGTGGCAATATCAAAACCACTTGAGCAAGAACCTCAGAGCATGCCCTACATCCGGGACCTGGGGAGGGTGGGAAATTGGGTGGGCCTTCTCCCTTAATACCCCCCTTTAAACATGATGGTAACAATATGGAAAACATACTAGTATGATCCACTTTCCTGTAGCCCTTGAACCTTCTTTTTTTTTTTTTTTTTTTTATTTTCACCAAACATAAATTTTTTTTTTCTATTTATTGTTGCTTACATTATATTATGTAGTACAGTTTTATAGGCGCTGGGGATCCCCCCCACCCCTCCCATACCCCTCCCCCCATGGTGGATTCCTCCACCTTGTTGCATAACCATAGTTCAAGTTCAGTTGAGATTCATTGCTTGCAAACACATGCCTAGCATAAAGTTCAGCGTCTTATTGTCCAGATAAGTTCAGTGGCCTCTTGGGGAGACCTTCTATGGTCTGAAGATAGGTCTAACAGAGTAAAGATCCAGTCAGTTAAAAGCCCCAACAAGGCCTCAGTATCATTATACAACATTATGGAATTAATTGACATAGTATTGGGTAAACAATATGTTAAAAATAATGCAAGTTCCATTCTTCGAAACATCTGGGTTGAGACAGTATCAATGACAGGTTCAAAAAATAACAACCAACCAAACAAAAAATTACAGGTTAAATCAAGGCAAACATGTGGTATCTAATCTTTTGGGATTCGCTCGTTTCCCTTAGCATTATAGTTTCCAGTTGGGCCCATTTAGCCACAAAGAACTGCATTTTGTTTTTTTTAATAGCTGAGTAGTATTCCATGGAGTAGATGAACCAAAGCTTTCTTATCCAATCTTCTGCTGATGGGCATTTCGGTTGCTTCCATGTTTTCGCAATTACTGATTGTGCTGCAATGAACATAGGGATGCATGTTGGTTTGTCGTAAAACAGGTGTTTTGGATATATTCCTAGGAGTGCTATTGCTGGGTCATATGGTATGCAGATTTTGAGTTGTTTGAGTGTTCTCCAGACTGATTTCCATAAAGGCTGTACCAATTTGCAGCTCCACCAGCAGTGGAGTAGGGTTCCCTTTTCCCCGCATCCTCGCCAGCAAGCGTCGTTGGTGTTCTTGTTTATGTGGGCCAATCTTACTGGTGTTAGGTGGTACCTCATCGATGTTTTAATTTGGATTTCTCTTATTGCTAGGGAGCTGGAACATTTTTTCATATGTTTGTTTGCCATTTGGACTTGGATAAAAGACCTAAACCTACATCCAGAAACCTTCAAACTCTTGCAAGAAAATGTAGGAAATACCCTGCAAGACCTAGGAGTAGGTCCCGACTTTCTAAGAAGGACACCAAAAGCAATAGCAGTTGAGAACAGAATAAACAAATGGGACCTCATCAAACTAAGAAGCTTCTGTACAGCAAGGGAAACAATCAACAAAGTAAAAAAGCAACCCACAGAGTGGGAGAAGATCTTTGCACACGATATAGGCGATAGGGGGCTAATTTCCAGGATATACAAAGAACTTCAAAACAACCAAAAAACCAAAACAAACAAGCCACTCAAGAAATGGGCACGGGAAATGGGCAAACATTTCACAAAGGAACAAGCCCTTGAACCTTCTTACCCTAATTAACTATGTAAAGAATGTCAAAATAAATTTTATTAAAAAAAAGAGTAAACTTTATAGAGTCCAAATATTGAAATATTTTTCTCTCTGTCAGTGATGTCAAACATATTCTAAAGATAATTATGTACTTTTCCTAAGCAAAGAAATACATTTCATTAGGCCTGGCATGATAGTATAGCAACTAAAAAAGCATCGGAATCCCAAATAGCACTAGATCATGTCCCAGCTGCTCCACTTTCCATCCAGCTCCCTGCTTGTGGCCTGGAAAAGCAGACGAGAATGGCCCAAAGCCTTGGGACCCTGTACCCAAGTGGCAGACCCAGAAGAGCTCCTGGCTCCTGGCTTCGGATTGGCTCAATTCCAGCCTTTGCAGTCACTTGGGAAGTGAATTATCTGATGGAAGATCTTCCTCTCTGTCTCTCCTCCTTTCTGTATATGTGAGTTTGCAATAAAATTAAAATAACTTTAAAAAATGATAAAATAAGTAAATTACATGTTATAGAACTCTAACACACCACCTAGCAGCGAACTTCCCAGCAGAAATTCCAAGGCCAGGAGAGAGTGGAAGTCTATATTCAAAGTTCAAGAAAAAAAAAATCCAGCCAAGAGTACAACATGCAGCAATGTATATACATCACAAAAGCAGGCCACGTAAGGATCCCTGGACAAATAAGAGCTATAGCAATTTATCACCATCAGACTTACATCACAAGGAGTGCTAGAAGAGTTCATTTGAGGTGAAGAAAAATATTGATAAGTAATAAAAAAAAGTATGTGAAAGCATAAGAATACATTGGAAAATATATGTGAATAAATCCAAAATATTCTAAAAAGGTAATGGTGGACTATGAATCACTTGAATCTTTTTTTCAATGATTTATTTATTTGAAAACTTTTTACAGTGAGGAGCAATAGAGAAGTTCTAATTGCTGGTTCACTCTGTAAATGGCTGCAACAGACAAATGAGCTGATCTGAAGCTGGGAGCCAGCAGCTTCAACCACTGCTTTCCCAGGCCATAAGCAGGGAGCTGGATCAGAAGTGGAGCAGCCAGTGCATGAACCTGTGTCCCTATGGGATATCCACATTTGGAGATGAAGGATTAGCTTGCTGAGCTCCCATGCTTACCTCATATCCCAAACACTTATAATTTTTTTTTGTGATCAAAACATTCAGTATTTTATCTTCTACTTTCTTCAGTGGTGGGATTTATGAACCATATAGTACTCCTACTGTTTTTAAAATAAAGTCCTTATGAATTATACTCATTGAAAGTAGCAACAAGTACACTTCCAACTATTGGTGCCGCTGTAAATATTACAGTCTGTTTCTCCCTTTAGATGAACCAGTATTTGCTTTATGCTTTTAGGTAGAAATGCTGAATAATATATGTTTACATTATTATAATTTCTTGCTGGATGCATGACTTCAGCATCACAATTATATCCATTTTCCTTTTTTTTTTCTTAAATGCACAAGTGAAATCTCTTTTTATGTCTTAAAGGCAGAATGTACTAGGCTCTTGCATTTTAAAAATTCATTCAGGCACTCTATTTTTGCTAGAGAATTTAATTTACATTCAAGATAAACACAATTAGGTAAAATTTTACTATTACTTTTTTTCAATTTTTTGCTTGACTTACCTTTTTGTTATGTATTGCTTTCTCCCTCTTTTCCTTATGATAAAGTTATTTTTCTCTGATTTGTTTGTTTGGCTTTGTTACCTGTTACAGATATTGCATTGTGGCTATCATTAGGTTTAAAACATGATATTTAAACCTAATGATAGCAATTAGGTATTGCCAAAAAATTCACTCTAACTTTAATTCTGTTATGTTTGAATTTGAGATATCAAGTGTTACACCTTTTATATTATATATTATTCCTTAACAAGTTATTATAAAATTATTTCTCCTATTTTTGTGATTTAACATCATTTATAAAGATTTAAGTGATTTGGAGTTGACAAGGTGGCACAGCAAACTAATCCTCCACCCTGTGGTGCCAGCATCCCATAGGAACACTGGTTGTGTCCTGCTTGCTACACTTCCAGTCTAGCTCTCTGTTAATGGCCTGGGAAAACCATGGAGGAAGACCAAGTCTTTGGGACCCTGAACCCACAAGGGAGACCTGGAAGAGGCTCCTGGCTCCTGGCTTTGAATCTGCTCAGCTCTGGCTGTTGCAAACATTTGGGGAGTATACCAGCAGACCTTTCCCTCTATGTCTCCTCTCTGTTCAATCAGCCTTTCAAATAAAAATAAATTAAAACAAGTGTTTGAGATAATAGTTAACCCAAATGATCACTACATGATGCATACATGTATAGAAATAATGTACCTCATAGTTATATGAAGTTACTGTGTGTCATTTTAAATGTTAAATAGTAAAGAATCAAATAAAGATACATTTCTCTGGAGAATTGCATAAACATTGAACAGTCCTGTTAGATCGTGTCTTAGTATACATTTCTGCCATATTTCTAAGTAATGAAGATTTTCAGAATACCAGCTATATATGTATCCAAAAAAAAAAAAGAATAGAATCCTAGCTATTCAGTCTTATCCCTCTACTATGCTTAAAATTTAGCAAGAAAAAAGTAATCATAAGGGAAACATACTTTGAAAACTAGAGTCATTTAAGCTTTCTATGTATGAGGAAGATCTAAGTATACCATTTCCTACTGAAGTTAAATCATTTATGAACCAAAAATATATTAACAAGGGAAATAAAGCGTTGCAGTTGCATCATTTTCCTAAGCATGGAAAATATATGCATTCAATATGAAACTCAAAGTGTAGCAAGATAAGAATCCATGTAGAGCTAAATTAAGGGTTAGGGGCTTGTTCTTCCTGGGGGCCAGAAAGTGGTGTAGGTTTGGAGATTTGTGGTTGAAGCAGGTGGTATATGAGAGTTGCCTTGCAAGTGGTAATCTCTGTTTGGTGGCCAAAGATAGGACTCCTAATTTCCTCTATCTATGAAAAGATGTTTCTGACATAGAAAGGAAAATATCAAGAAATACCATTTCTTATATAAATATCTCATAGGTAAAAACTTGCTTTTAGAATTTTTATTTCTTTATTTGAGAGACAGACCCAAAGAGAGCTCTATTTGGTTCACTCCCCAAATGCCTTCAGTGGTTGAAGCTGGACAATCCAGATGTGTCAGCTGGACAATCCAGATGTGTCAGCTGGGAACTCAATGCAGGATTCCCATACAAATGGCAAAGACCCAGCTGCTTGAGTTATTGCCTGATGTCTCCCAGGGTACTCATTGGGAAGAAGCTGAACGAGGAGCAGAGTTGGGACTTCACACCTAGAAATTTCAGTAATGAATGTGAGCATCCCAATCAGGCATTTTTACTAATAGGGCCAGACACCTAACCCAGACATAAATGTCTTTCATAAAATGGTAAGTTTCAGAGACATTCAATAAACAATTCAAAATATATCAAAGAAATATATATGACATGGCATATTTTAGGGAAAAATATGAATCCTTATTAGTTTGTAACTGAAACAAAATTGTATAACAAAACATTGAGAAGCATGAAATAACGTTTACTCATTATTTCATATCTGCACAGAAACACCTAAAGGATGAGTAGTTATCCAAAAATGTGACTTAGAACTCCAAATTGCATTTGGAATATCTTCAACAAAGAGCTATGAAATTTAGAAAGATGACAAGATGCTAGAAAAAGGTTGAATCTATATGTAACAGTTTTGGGAGAATGCAAACTGCAGATAAAGGTTAGGCAGTAAATTTTAGCAGCACAAATTTCTTTGCATCATTTCAGTGCTATGAGAGTCTCAAGTTTGGTTCAGTGCTTACCTTTGTTCTCCCCTGGTGCTGTGCATGATATATTTGTCTTTGTATGTTTCACTTTTGTGCAAGTAGATTTCTGTCTTCAGTTCAACACTCTTGCATGTTTTGAGGAAGCATACTCTAACTTCCCAAACATGATGTAAAAACGATCAGCATAGAGAAAAAAAATAAGCACAGGCATGCTCTAATTCCTTTTTTTTTTTTTTGGACAAGATGTAATTCATCGCTATAAAATACCTTGATAATTTTTTCTTTTGTCTATAATCTGAGTTTCAATTATTTTGTACCAAATCTGAGTGATTAGTGTGGTCCCTCCTCTTATACTACAAACGTGTACGGAGCACATCTTTTGTGTTAAGCAGTGTAACCTGCACAGAATTTATTAAGACAAATGAAGCATGGAACCTTTAAAATATTTTTATTGGAACAGCAGATCTAGAAAGAGAAACCTTCATCCACTGATTCACAAATGGCTGCAATGGCTGGAGTTGAGCCAGTCTGAAGCCAGGAACCAAGAACTTCTTCCAGGTCTCCCATGCAGGTGCAGGGTTCCAGGGTTCTGAATTCTCTTCCATTGCATTCCTAGCCTTTAAGCAGGTAGCTGAATTGGAAGTGGAACAGCTGGGACATAAACTAACCTCCATATGGGATACCAGCACTTACAGGTGGAAGATTAGCCAGTTGAGTATCACGGCAGCCCAGGAATGATTTTCTTTAAACATATTCTTTTTGCTTAAAATAATCCTGGGTTTGTAAAACACTGAAGCATGCAGAACAAAAGTGCTTTTCTATTTGAACATATAAAAGGCTGTCTTGGGTTAAAATAGCCTAGATTTCACAATTGCTGTTGTTTATCTTTTTTATCTCATTTCTTTCCCCTATTCTAGAAGTGCCAGGTATTGTGAAAATGGATTGATTTGGGGTCATTTATTCTTGCTTAGAGAGTGTGACTGAAGCTGCAGGGTTTTTAGTTCCTTATAAAAGTGGATCACATATTTGGAAAACATAAGTCTTACCAATGTAAGTGTCACAAGCTCTTGGTAAAGTACAAATGCAGTTTAAATGGATTTTCTAACCACCTTTATTACTGCCATCCTTGAGTGCAGCCAAAAGAATTAGGTGTTTGTTTTCACAGAGCATAGAGCATTTATATCTGCAAATCATATTTCCATTAAAGTCATTTTATAAATACAATTAGAGTTAGAACAAGTAAGTTTAAATATGAAAAAAAATGTGTCAGTCATATTAAATTTGAAAAATCTCAAAGAGTTAAAGGTTCCAAGGTTTGACCTGTGGTAAGGACTGCTATCAGATTCGACACATATTTTTATTTCTTTTTTTTTAAAGATTTATTGTATTATTTTTTCATTGGAAAGGCGGATATACAGAGAGGAGAGACAGAGAGGAAGATCTTCCGTCCGATGATTCACTCCCCAAGTGAGCGCAACGGGCCGATACTATGCCGAGCCAAAGCCAGGAGCCTCTTCCGGGTCTCCCACGAGGGTGCAGGTTCCCAAAGCTTTGGGCTGTCCTTGACTGCTTTCCCAGGCCACAAGCAGGGAGCTGGAAGGGAAGCGGGGCTGCTGGGATTAGAACCGGCGCCCATATGGGATCCCGGGCGTGCAAGGCAAGGACCTTTAACCACTTGCGCCACTGCGCGCCGGGCCCTTTTATATCATTTTTATGCAGCAACGTCAAACAACTAGGGGTGGGAGGGTGGGGCAGAAATCTCATCTTCAATTTTCTCCACCCTTAGGTAATAATACATGGAGAATTCTTTTACCCTGAGTGATCTTCTTGGCCGTAAGAGACTTCTTTGGCTGAAATCCCATCTAAAAACTCTCTTTTCTCCCCTTTTCTTTTAGAATGCAAGCAGTTCACTAACACCACCACCACTCCACTCACCCCACTCCCCCACACACTCTCTCTACTTCAAAGAACAGGCAAGCTAAACATCATCTACCTACTAATACACTTCCCTTGACTGTTTCATTACCATTCAAAAATTATCAATGGTTTTTTAGTAGAAAAAAATTTGGAAGTTTGTCTATTTTGTAAGTAGAACCATTTTATCTTGGTTTATATCTACATGGCTTACCATTACAGATTATATTACTGTACCCACCTCAAAAAAGTTGACTTAGAGAATTGTGATAATCATGCTTCTTACGTATAATTAGACATGCCACTGTTAAAATTGTGTGAAAAGCTTGACAAACAATGAAAACAGAGCAAAGTTAAAGCTAGAATAAAATGTGAGATACTCAGAATCCCTTGGCTTACATTTACAAAATGTTTAAAATAAGCAGTTTAATTTAGGAAGGAAACAAACCAATCCTTTTGGTTCACCGGTAGATGAAGTTTCCAAGGCTTACATTTTGTTCCTGGCTTGTTTGCCGGTATATCATGTACCTTAGGAAAATTGCTTAACCACTTATTCTAGGAAAATGAAATAAAAATTGCTCCCACCTGCCTATCTAAACCTCAGCTGATTTAGAGCCAGAAGTTAAAACTTGCCCAAGACTTGAGAGTATATTACACACTAAAAACAAAAACATTGGAAAGTAAATTTAGGCATTGTTTATTGACATAATATTAACACCACTAATTATACCTGACCTTACAATTCCCAGTGTTGTCTGTGCTTTGGAAAATAATACAGTGCCTTAGTTCTGACATGGCTTTATTTTAAAATCATGTTAATGCTTAAAATATCTTTGAAACATAGTTTAAATTTCTGTTCTAAATGTGACAAAACTGGTATATGTGTGTTATGATTGCTGCAGTCACACAGATTAGAGACAGGACAAATTACAGTTCTTTGGACTAGAAGTCTCTTCAGAACTCCACACCAGAAACCAGCCATTTGTTTCATCCCAAATGAAAAAGGTGAGCTGTCTCAATGATTTGGTAACTGTGGTCAGCAGTTCCCTTATTTGAGAGTTTACACTGAAGGCTCAGGCTACATATAAAATTTATCTTTGAAAAAGTCTAACAGATAGAACAACTGTACATCATCTAGTTATCCCATTGTTTCTGGACCTCAATTTTTGTATAAAGAATTAAACTACACTGTATTATTGTTCACCACAAATGAAGCATTTCTCATATCTGAAGAATATATAATGCCAAATAATGGAGAAGAAATTTTCTGAAAGAATTTTCTAAAATGTCACATGTATTATTGCCCCTCTTAAAGTTTCACAGTTTTTCCACATGCTAAAAAAACCCATAGAAAAGAATCCATTTAATTATGCTTAGAAGAAATTTCTGATGTTTCATCCTCCTCCCCCCCCAAAAAGCCATTTTTCCAGGAATATCTATGACCATTGCACAGAATGCCATCTTTCTCAGTCGCAGCATGAAGAAATGCTGTAGCACATGATACAAAGAAGGCCCAGCGAGCAAAAATTTTCTAGTGTTAAAATACTCCTACATCCAAGGCATGATTCAACAACAATTAGAAAAAAATATTTGACTTTAGTGTGCTTCTGTCCCAAGAACTCTTCTTTCACATTTGATTTAACTTTCCATAGGACTTTAAGATATGCATTTTATTGTGCAGTCCTAGGAACGTAGAATTCATGGCCAACATGGTTTAAAGACAGTAGAATTGGCATTCTGATTCAGTCCTGAGAGAGGAAATTATTTCCAGGTTGAGCTATGAGATAGAGTAGTATCTAAGAATCTACCTGACCAATTTATTTCTCTCTTCTCTGCTGACAAGAGTTCTGGTAATTTTTTTTTATTTCTTTCTTCCATCTGCCCATCCATATAGAAACACAAATTAAAGTCTCAAGTGTTTAGGCTCATGTGTGAGCCAGAATATTGCATTGTAGCAGAATGACATTTTCTGCCTGAAAAGAGAAAAAAACTTGGCAACTAGGCTGGAGAAGGGATGGTAGAAAGGAGAGCAGTGTGAAGAACTATTCATGGAATGAAGGCTCTTTGCCTCCGAGCCATTACAGAGTATAAGGAACTCGGTCCCAGCTGCCCTTGATTGTGGACCATCCATTGTCATATCCAGAAGTCCTGGATTTAAATATTTTCCCTTTGAACTGACCCCAGGTGACATGAGTCCCCTAGAGGGATTTCGACATGGATGGACAGTTTCTCTCTGAAATAGGACTGTTCAGGATTACTGGGTATTTCCTTCATAAACCAAGACAGTGATGCAAATCTTATAAGAGAACTTCTATATGACTTGGGCACATGACTTCCTTGAGGTTGTTTTCCAGAATGACTTGTGAATGTAAAGACCCTGCTAATCCTAAATACCTAGGGATCCTTCCAATGCTATTGTTCAGAATCTAGAAGTATATCATCTAATTATGAAGTATTCATTCATTAAATATTGTGGGAATACATGCTGATTTCAATAAAATGAGAAACATTTTATTCTATATTCTACCAATATGATATTGAACATCTGTTTCTAATGATATAGAGAAAAACTAAAAATCTTTTAGCATGACAGATGAAGTGGAAACCCAGAGAATGCTAGAATGAGACAAATCTCTTTGACCCAAAATTCATCTTCAAATTGGAATAGTCAGAAGATATTACATGACATTTTCACAATGATATTACTCAAATGCTTGGCTTGATTGTCAATTACTTAGTTTATTATACAATTTCATAGAGGCACAGGTTAGCTTTCAAATTTTTGTTCAGTAAGCATGAGAATGGTTTCTTTCCACTGGAAAAAATATACTAAGTGGTATAGTTTATGACACTGTGGAAGCTAACCAATATTAAGTCTAATTCAATCTTATTTTAATATTGTTTCTTAAGTGCTCTTTGAAGGAGTTAGGACATCCTGCTTATTCCCTCACTAATTACAGAGTTAAATAAAATCTTAGCTTGCATTCATATTGTATTTGCATGTGAGTCATGACTTTACCAGTAAAAAATCATGCTCTGTCAAACAATAGTTTTCCACCCTATTTACCTTCCCCATATTTATATTGTTTTTAAAATGAAGTAAAATGAATACTAAATGCATGTTGAAAGGAGAAGGAAGTCACACTAGAGAAAGAGAATGTCAACCTGCTTGCTTGGGCCCAAGGAAAATGACATTACTTCTCCACAATCAAGATACACCACATCATCACAAGGGCGTTTGAACCTGGGGACCATGGCAAGCTTCATCGTAACAAGAGCAGTGAACTTGTGTAGGCCATCTTGCCACACCCACCTGGAAACTTTAATGTAGCATCTGACTCTCTCTTTTATAAATGAAATACAATAGAAAAAGGAGAATGCATCAGGACCTTATTGCACTAGTTCTCATTCTCTCCCATTCTCTCCAGGAAGCGTTCTTGGTCGTCTGCTTCCCACACCTTTCCCAGTGATCATCGACATCGCTGTATATAGCTGGGTTTGGGTGTGGGCACAGGGAACTAGGGAAACATAATTGAGTACACTGATCCCAGATGTAAAATTCAGGCAGTGCCTTGGGTACTAGTAAGGACTACACTCACTAAGAAACTCTGGCATTAAAGGGCAAGTAAAAATATGATAGCAGGTTGAAGAAAGAGACTGCAACAGAAGTGAAACAACTGCTTTCCTGCTTCCTGAATTAGTGACTCTTCAACTAGAACTCACAAAGTCATGTAGCAGGGAGGAATGAAGATTAAATGTCATCCTGATTGGTTTGCAATCTACACATATGTAGAGTGACAAATGCAAATTTGCAAAGCCAACTTATTATTGATCTTAGCTTAGTTTCATTTTTTTTTAATTTTTTGCTTAATAACACATGCTCAGAGAACTAAAAAAATCCTATTATTTATTTAAGATAATGGTAATCCTATAACAAATTTAAGCACTAAATGGAACATTTATAACTTTCTAGCAGCCCAAGGTCCGGAAGTGGAGTACTTGTTAGGATATTGTGTCTAGAATGTATACACCAGAGATGAAACTTTTGAATGCTTTATGCACTTCTTTAAATCCTAATTAGTAGAAGTAAATTTGTTTTTCTAAAATTTTTCCTTATGCTTACATCATATGGATTTCATGTTCTGAAACACCCCTCAAACAAAGACCTTCATCAAGCCAGTTTAACAAGAAAATAGAAAACTTACTATGTAAGACATTTTAATGCCTTAAAAAGAGAATATAATGAATTATGAATTATAGATTCAAGATGCTTAAGGGGGACGATATTGCCATAATGTATAAATACTGGAACACATGCTCTGTTAGTTAATATATCAAAAGAAAGCTATATTAGCAAGCTCAAGTTGGATTAAATTATACCATTAGCTATGTATTATATATTATTTATATAAAATCAAAGTACACTTAATATAATAACATAGAAATAGTTTTCACATATTTTTATCAAGGTCTTTTCTTGTTAGATTTACTGAGTCAAACATCTAAAACTGCCAAGCAAGGGAAAAAATCCCATGAAATTTCAGACCTGCCTAACATGGCTGACTGGAGACTTAATAGTGGTGAACATCATCCTTTTTGAGCCCATCTTGTGGAGATGGAGATTTTTACTGAAAGGGAGACTGAAGTTTATCAGGGGTCATCTGACAGGAGAGATTTTTATTAGAGTTTTCAGAAACCTCTGAAATATGCTGCCTTCACCTTTCCAGCCTTGTAGAACAGACAGCTGCAGATCTCATAGCTAATATTCAAACTGAAATTGGACCACAGAGATATGAGAAATCAACTTGACATCAAAGGTTATCCATCTTCCCACACTTACTTTTCTGGCTCCAATCTCAATTCCATGGGTGCTTTCATTTTTTTAGTTTGCTTTTAGGAATAAGCCAAAAAAAAAAAAATGCTTCCACACATATCCCTGTTCTTTCCCCCGTTAGATGCATCTGTAAATCCAGCTGCGATTGCTTTGCTGTCTCTCCAATGCAGATAAATAAGCCTATAAAATTATAGGGGTACAACATAGAGAATTTAATTTGTCCTTGAAAATATTATGCTGTAAGGCATTACATTTTTATTTCAGATGGAAGTTATCTTTTGATGTTTATATTCATGTTGTTCTAATTTCCTTCTTTTAAGATATTTCCTTAAAAAGTCAAAAGAATGGTAAACTAAATTATATTCAAGTAGCAGATACATGTATATATATATGTATTTATGATAGGTACAAAAGGCATATTTCAAAGATCTTCATTTTTTATAATTAATAAAATTAGAAAAGTGGTTGGTCACAATGGGGTAGTAATTTCAGTGGTACTTACAATAGTACAGTCTTAGATACTTAAGACTAACCTGCAATAGTGAACTTTATCAAACACTGTTAAGTAATTTTTACACTTAGCACTTTAAAGGTTATATTATTTGGAACAAGACACTTCACCTCTCAAAACTTCAATTTCTTGAGGGCTGGCGTTGTGAAGCACTGGGTTAAGTTGTTGCCTGGGATGGGATCCCAAGTGCACATCAGTTCAAGTCCTCCCTTCCCTAGTTCTGATCCTCTCTCTGCTGCAGTGCCTGGGTAAGCACTGCAGATGGTCCAAGGCTTTGGGATACTGCCACCCACAGGAAGGATCTGGAATGAGTTCCATGCTCCTGACATCTGCTTGGCCCATCCCTTGCCATTGTGTCTATTTGGAAAGGAAACCAGTGGATGAAAGATCTCTTTCTCTCTGTGTCTCTCACCTTCTCTCTCTGTAACTCTGTCTTTCAAATAAATAAAATAAAATTTTAAATAAATTTTTAAAAATTCAGTTACTTTTCTGTATGATGGGATACCAATGCTAACTCAGCCTACTCACCAGAGTTGTATAAACATAAAATACATTTATATGTCAAGAAATGCTCTAAGTTATAAAGCATGCCAGTGCAAGGACATTTTTGTACAGGAAGAGAATGTTGGAAAGGATGGGATGTGAATGTTCTTTTGGTTTGAACAAGCAGCTTCAATACTGCCTGCGGGGATTAAGTATGCCTCTGTTTCCAAACTATTCACAGATTTATTTAGATAGTGATATTTAAAACTAACTGAAACACGTAAGCTGATCAAAAGTCAAAAAAGTTACCTTCACCTAACTGACCCGTGTCACATTCACATCCATATTTTGACACACACACAGATAAATTCTACGATCACTGGTTAGCATTATCAAGGTCATTCAGTTTCTGCCTTTCTCTTTTCACAATTATCATAGTCCCTGGTTATAATAGAATTTTTTTAATTCCATTTTTTAATTTGTATGTATTTATTTGAAAGGCAGGGAGATATAGCATCGACAGGCTGACTTGCACCTGTCTAGTTACTCCCCGGATTATTGCTACAACCCCAGAGCCGCCAAGGGTGGGAACCAAAAGCTCAGAACTTAGTCCATGCCTCACACACAGGAGCCTTCACTATTGCCTCTATTGGTCTGCTTCACAGGAAGCTGGAGTGCAGAATCAGAGCTGGGGATTCAAAACAGGCACTCTAAGATGGCATCGGACATTTAGACAATGTCATAACCATCAGCCAAATGCTTGCCTCTTACGCAAAATACATGTTCTGTTGTCTTTTAGCACTTTAACGTGATAATAGACTGCTACCATACTTCCTTCAAATACCTACCAGGCAAGAGAAAAAGGTGAAAAAAATCTCTAAGATCATTGATTGCTTACAATATCCCAGTAACTCTATATAAAATACCTCAATCTTTGGGACAGTGCTAAAAAATTATTATGTCTGTTTTGTTGAGGCTCAGATTGGCATATCAAGAAAATGGCATGTTTAGACATGCTGGACAATTTAAAAGAAAGTTAAAAAAAAAGAAAACTTCAAAAGCTCAACATGGGGCTGTCACAGTGGCTTCACATGCTAATCTTCTGCCTGCAGCACCAGCAGCAGGATTATGTCCTGACTGCTCCACTGACAATCTAGCTCCTTGCTTATGTTCTGGGAAAGCTGGAGAGGGTGGTTCAAGTCATTAGCCCCTGCACCACTTAGGAGACCCAGACTTCTGGCTCCCCACCTTGGAACACACCAGCTCTAGCCATTACGACAATTTAGGGAGTGGTCCAGTGGATAGAAAATTCCTCTCTCTGTCTCTCCTCTCTGTAAATCTATATTTTAACTAAAATTATTTTTTTAAACTGGCTTAGCATAAAGATCCCCCTAATATTGATTTGCTTGCCCCTTTCAAGTTCAGGAAGACTGTGCAAAGTTCCTTTGACTGCCTGAAGTTCACATGCAACAAAGAAGCAATTATCTCTGATCCCCTTCTCTGAACTTTCATTAACTACAGTCAAAGCACAGGAAGAAAAACCAGTTGTCACAGCTGGATAGACTTTGGTCCCATGTCATTGTCCTCTAGTTCAGTCCCAGAGAGAATCATTTACACTCTATTGGGTTTTCTGTGGGCCCTCAGACTTTGCCGTAGGACATTGTATTTCCTCCAAGTTCATAAAGGTCTGCTGAAAATCATTCATTAACTTCCTAAAACGTGTCTACCTAACCCCATTGTTGCCTTCCTGCAGAAAGAGGATTACATTTAAGTTTCTGAATCATACTGCTGTGGATAATCCCATCCCTGTGATTTTTGCTCATTCCATCATTTTTCTTCCTTTTGCACATTAGTATATTGCGTGCTTTTTCTCCTTTTTCATCTGTCTACTCTCGGTTCATTGCTGCAAACTTTCTACTATGCTTAAACAGTGTGATGGTAAAGCTGAAGTACAGACTAAACAATCAGTCCAGGGTCACTTGGACTCTGTGGGGTTTTGGCTTAAACTTCAAGCAATCTTCTTATCACCCTTAAGCTATCACCCTTTACTGCATGCTGCAGAAAATTCTACTGAAATAATATTGTTGTTCTGAAGCATCATGACAACACTTTAACTGACTTACTATACATTATTAGAGGCAATAAACAATTTGTCTCTAGCATATGTATATTTTTAAACCTTAGGCATTATAACCTCTGGGTTACAAAGCAAGGAAACGGGTTCAAAAACATTAAATTACTTGCTCAAGTTCTCAAAATCTGTGGCCTAAATAGCTTACCTGGAATCTTAAACTAGAATTTGTTAAATCCTGTATCCCATGTTATTTCAACAGTGTTATGATAAATTCCTTTTCATGTGGTATCCATGATATTTTCTATCTTCTGGGTCTAATTAACTTCTTTTGCTGGCTACTGAGGGGAAAATTTCAGCTGTTCTATCAGATTTTACAAATGCCAGTGTGAGGTTAGGCACCCAACCATGATGCTGATGCTTTTATTGAAGCCAGACAAATCAGTCCAGCTGGCATAACCACCAGTTTCAGCTCCAAATAAAAATATATATGCAAGAGGTAGAATTGTGTTGCATAGAATTCTTTACTTCGGAACTAGTTTTCAGATCCTGATGTGCCAGCCTGTTACATTACCCTTTGACTCTTATGAGGGCAGTTTGATACCTGAGTGCTTCTTAAAAGGTTAAGTTTCTCCGGCTTATCAGGAAATAGCATTCATTTTGCATTTATTAAATGTTCTGTTAAAATTGAAAACAAGCCACTTAAAAACCAAAATTGCAGCTGTGCATAAATGGTACTTATTAGATTGGGGATGCTGGGACAGAAAATCCTACAGAGTAATACATTGGCTTCACACTTACCTTTTCTTCTGCCAGCTGCTACAAAACCAAGATTAGGAAACAACAGAGAAGATGGAAAAATCCACCTTGGGGGGGGGGGGTGTGAGCGGGTTTTGGGGAGGGGAGGGAGGAATCCCAATGCCTGTAAAACTGTGTCACATAGTGCGGTGTAATCAGCAACAACAACAACAACAAAAAGATGTAAATACTACCTCAGTTAATCTCAGATAAAAAAAAAAGAAATAAAAAAAAAAAGAAAAGAAAACAACAGATTCCCAGCCTTCAGAGCTCGTAGAGAGGAAGAAAGCTGTTGGGTAGTAGCCTATACTTTCGAACGGAAGAGCCCTATGCTATAAATTGTCCATGTGTGAGGAGAAAGCCTGGTTGACCAGCAGCATTTTGCTAACACAGGAAAGATGGAAACATTGAGCACATAGCCTAAGTCATTTAAAAACAAAAGAGCTTCATTTAATCTCTGTAGCTCCAGCTACATTTTTTTGAAACAATCAAAGAACAGAAGTACCAACCAGCTTACTCCAACCAACAGGGAGGGTCCATGAAAGTAAACTAAGCAAATGTGTGAAGTATTCACCATGGCGGAAAGATGATTTTGTTTTGGAAACCTGGCAGTGTCTTTTGGCTCGCTTTGACAATAACTGCCTCACCTCACTGGCTATGTTTTCCTTTTTTTATGGCTTTTTCAACTTTAGCCTGAAATTGTCACTCTACTTGACTAACTGCTAAATCACAAGCAAGAGAGGAGCTGGTTGCAGTTTTAATTGTCCTAACAAGAGAAGAACGCGAGGGGGAAAAATGCATGTTTCATTCTGTTTGCCTCACGCTTTTGGATCTGGTGTTGTGATTTGTAGTGTGACTTATACTGCATGGAGACTCAGAGCTAAATTATAAAGTCAGTTTTCAGCTTCAGCAAATCCTTTCTGGGCCCTGCTGTGTTTCCTTAATGGCAAGGATGGGTGGATTCCATCTGTAAAGAAGCATGTTTTGCATATGAACTACCACAGGCAGAAGAGCAGACAGTGAAAGAACTGCAGTTCAACAATTACTACCCCTTTTCTGTAAGGGGGAAAAGAGCTTGCTTTTTGTTTCCTTTAAACACTGACACTGGGAATCAGCAAGTAATTCAGAAAGAAATCTATTGTTACTGTGGATGGGATGAAATAATTATTTGATGGTTTGTGTACATATACTAAAAGGAAAAATGCCATTGCTTAATGTAAATATAACTGCAGACTTTAAGGTCTGAACTAATCTTGCCGTGATACATCACCCGACAAAACATTGGGTTTCTCAAAATGCTGATTTATACAATACCCTTTACACTCTTGTTCTAGGTTTGTTTAACCTGTTGTAAACACAAGTTCATACTGGCTAGGTGAGAGTCTCCTGAGAATACATACGTATTTCAATTTTATTTCAAATTAAAATGGGGAAGGAAATGAAACATCCATTGGAAAGCACTGAGTTATTGTTCTTTATATTGGCCCACAGGTAGAACAATATTCTCTTTATATTCTATTTCTCTAACCTCAATTTAATCTTCTCTCCACTGAGCAGAGTAACAAAAACAGTAATAAGTTACTGCCACCTACAGATGGGAGATAAGTCTGAAAACATCTGCTAGTAGCAAAAAATACGAAGCAGGCAGACATTCACACTGAAGACCCCTAAGACAGAGGCCATAGATCATATAAGTCTTCATGGTAGGAAATGAACACTTCGCTACCATCAGTAATTAGATTGGGCTTGTAGTTTATAAGATTTAAATGAAATTAGAGCTACTGAAAAAGCAGATTCTTCAATAATATATTCAAGTCACTTTCTTACAAAAGAAAGTAATGGTAGTAAGTTGTCTATTATTCCAGTTTTATGGAAAAGAGGAAAACAAACCTGATGCTGACCAGTGTTTGCAATAAGATGTCACCTCACCCAGTCCCAGCAATTCCACCTCTCGGCTCCAAGAACAAGGCACTCTGGAGCACAGAACAGAATGCATACAGTTATTTTTCTGTCCATTTGTTACTTTTGTTTATAAAGCAGAGGGGTTCATATGACTTACTTATTCCTCTTGGCATACAGATTCATTTTGAATCTGTATTATATTTTCTAAATCTAAAGTGTCTATTTGGGGGAGGGGTTATATAGGGAGATATTAGAAAAGACATTGGACATTGTTGTGGTCTGAATATTGGAGCCCTCTCCCCCACCTTGTCATAAGTTGTAATTTAATATCAAGTTGGCCTTGAGTATTAGGGGCCTTTAGGTTGTGATTGGGTCGTGACAGCTCCAAGTTCATGAGTGGGTTCAGTATCCTTCACTTATAAGTCAGTTTGCCCTTCTACCATTTTTGAAGCAGAAAGCAAATCCTTGCCAACCTGCTGTAACCTTGATCTTGGGTTCCTCAGCCTTCAGAACTCTGAGCAATCAATTTCTGCTATTTATAAATCACACAACTTAAACTACTGTTATAGCACCAGCAGCAGTCTAGAATAAAGATAATTTAAAGAGAAAAAATAAAGGATAATGGCTAAGAACAGAATCACACACTGAGTTATTTAATTTCCTAGTTAGATTGTTCTCTATTATAAAATAAAAATGATAACAGTATACTTCTCATATATCTGTTCTCTGGATTAAATGAATTAATATATCTATAAACTGCCTAGCATGGTGTTGGACACATGGAAAACAGTAAGTTATAGCTTAATTAACATCTGATACAAACCAACAAAATGAGTTGAAATTTCTTGCTTTGTCCACATACACAACATGAATATGCATGAGGTTGATAAAGAACATCTTTAAAAAATAAAATTGTTTAAATTAATTATCTGTTTCTTAAGGCATTACAATATCATTTGCATGCTGCCATAATTTAAAATTAAGAAATAGTATGTACAGAATGCCCTTGTAAGAGGTTTATCTTCATTGAATCTCCCTTTTACAGCAATGCTGCAGTTCATACTGAGAGTTTAAGAAACTTTGGAAAATTTGTCATGACCTTGCCTTGAGACCTGAGCCTAGATTTGCATGACTGTAAGACAGAATTTTTCAATTAAAGCACACTTCTTCTTAGCAGTTCATGGTAGAGATAGATATGGGGCCAAATTTCGGCTCCTAAGCAATTAGCTGAACCACAGACACTTTGTTTATGCCTTACAGCGTTATCTTCCCTCATCTGTGTTTAAAAAGGACTATACAGGGTGGGCATTGTAGCACAGTGAGTTAAGTAACCACTTGGGATACTCATATGTCATATCATATTGCCTGGGACTGAATCTCTTCTCCCTGTCTGATATAACTTACTGCTAATGCAATTGTGAGACAGCAGTTGAGTCCCTGCTTCCCATATGGAAATCAGGATTAGCCAGCCATGACTGTTGCAATCATTCAGAGAGTAAATCAAAGAACAGATTTCTTGGTTTGACTCTCCTCCCTTTTATCTATCACTCTACCTTTCAAATAAATATATCTGTTTTTAAGTGAAGGATGATGCCAATCTTATTGCACAGCTAGTCCCAACTGCTTTACTTCCAATCCAGCTCCCTACTAAAGCACCTGGGAAAGCAGCAGAAGATGACCCAAGTGCTTGGGCTCTACCACCCACCCACATTGGAAAATGAGCTGGAGTCCTAGGCTATCGCTTTGGCCTGGCCCAGTCCTGGTAATTATGGCCATGTGAGGGAATAAGCCAGCCAATGGAAATTTTTCTCTATCTCCTCCTATTCCTCTGTAACTTTCCTTCCTTCTGTCTTTCAACTCTGTCTTTCAAATAAATTAATAATAAAGAGATCATGCAAGATCCTTCTCTATTACACATTAAAATGCCTCCAAACTAGGCATGGGTTCTCTTTTCATTATTTCCTACTTTATCTCTACAACTTTTGATGCCACCATCTTTTTGTGAGGCCCATTGATGCTATTCTTATTGTAAACTAAATGTCAGCTTCAACATCTCAAAGGTAACCATCCAACCTTTCCTTTTCTAAAGATAGCAATCAGATATCAACAAGAAAGAATTCTAAGTCTCATTCTGGATCCCCTCTGGTCTATTCATTTGTTACTATTCTGAAATACCTGAGATGAGCTAACTTTAAAAGAAACGAGGTTTAGTCACAGTTGTGATGGTGTAAGGACGTGGCACTGGCATCATCACAGCTCTAGCAAAGACCTGATATGACATGTGGGAGACCACAGCACAAAGCAGGAAGCCGGAAGGCAGTGTGGGGGTCAAGCTCGCTCTTACAACACCTTGCTCTCACAAGAACTATCTTAATTCTTTCTGAGAACAGAGCCCGTCAGTCACCTCTTCAAGCTCCCGCCATCATATTAAAGAACAAGCTGTGAATATAGGAAATTTTGGGTGGCAAACCCCACAAAAACCATAGTGTGCTCTTTCTTTGACTACTACTGTGCGATCCAGCACAAACTCAATACTAACAATCATAGTATGTCAAAAATCATATTGTATAGAACATACAAACTTCCCCTTCTACCACTAGTAACTGATTCGGATATCCATCTTTTCTTACTCCAACTACTGCATCAAGCTCCTAACTAGTGTCCCTGATTCCCAACTATCCCCCTACATTGCATTCTGCATCGGTTATCCATGTAGTCTTTAAAAAGTGCTGATAACAGTAGTGATTTTCAGATGTACTTGTTAGAGTTGACTACAAACTTCTTATTCTTTCATAAGATCCTGCATAGTCTGCTCATGTCCCAGCATCCAACAGTGCTTTGTGTCAGCTATTTAAGTTTCTACCGCAGATACCTGAAGTCACCTTTCAACTTGGTGATCTTTGTAATTGTGTAGTTCATAAAACTGTTCCTCAAGAGGTTCTTTTATCCAATCTCACCTGAGAGTTTACCTGATTATTGAAGTTCTGAAAAAAAAAATATTGACTTATTCATCCTACTGGAGCAAAACATCTGAGACTGTGTAATGTATAAACAATAGAAATTTGCTTCTTATTGTTCTGGAGGCTCAGTGTCCAAGATCAAGAAGTCAACATCTGGTGTCTGGTAAAGCCCTCTTTGTACACCCTCATAGAGCAAAAAGAAGGGAAAGGCAAAAGGATTTATAAAGTACTGCTACAATCTACTCAAATATCCCCAATGGTCCAGTAACCTCCAAGTAATTCTGTTGCATCAAGGACTAAATTCCAACATGAATTTTAACAGGGCACAACATTCAGAAACAGACACCATCCACAATCATCCCTCCCCACAACCCCACAACCATGGTAATTATTTTCTTCCTTCACTGGACTTTTGCTCTGGTAGCATGCACCATTTGTATATTGTTATTTCTTGTTTTACTTGTATGTGCACACACATACCTAATGACATATATACATGTGGCCTGCTAGCTTTATGGGAATAGAGTGATATCTGTTACATTCATAATTAATTCCCAACCTTTAACATCATACCTGAGTGCTATGCATTTGTTGACTAGGCAAATACTAGTATTAGTTATTTCACACTTTAGACGTGACTCATCATACTAGTCCATTAGTTTTGTTGTTAGCAATGATCATGTGTCATTAGGTCTTTAAGCATCTCAGAAATTCTTATCCTCAACACATAGAAACAAGCAAGAGGATGAGCATCAGTCATTTCGAAGTCTCTGCTAGTTGAAGATCAAACTAAATTCATGTCTTAGTGAGTTCCAGTAAATCATTTCTCCATGTCATACTTAGATTTTATAGTAAAAGTCATGGATATGATATCTTTTCATTGGTTTTCTTCATTTCTTAAAAATACAACTTTTTGATGGAAATTGCAATGCGTTAGCTTCCACATATTTACTTTGCTGATAGGTAAGAACTTATATCAGGAAGCACAATACTCTCGAGTTCCTACTTTAAGAGGTTATAATAAATTACATGTATGTATCTCATATTTTGCACACAAAAAAATTCTAATATCTTATTGAATGAATGTTGTAGGGTCAGATATTGTGGCATAGTGAGTTAAGAAAGTTTTGTTAAGTACATAACAGCAAAGTGCCTGGGGTTAAGTGCAACCTCTGCCTTCTGCTACACCTTCTTTTGTTCCTGAGAGGTAGAGATGGTGGCTTGAGTACCTGAATCCTTTCCAGCCAGATGGGAGGCATGGATGGAGTTGATTTCTGCTTCATGTTGGCCCAGCCCTAACTACTGCAGGCTTTTAGAGAGTGAACCAGCAGATGAAAGTATGCTCTTGTTCTCACTCCAATTCTCTCTCCAATTCCCCCTTTGCTCTTTTTTTCCCCTCTATCACTCTGTGACACTTTGCCTTTCAAATAAATTAAAGTGAATAACATTAAAAGTTTATAAAAAAGTATAAAAATATTATATAGAGATTAATATATATATCATATGCTTACAAGATCATTCTTTAATACATTTTAAGGAAATATAATTTGTCAGACTTATAATTTCTTTCTTTTTAAAATATTTATTTATTTATTTGACAGGCATATCAGATTTATAGATGGAAGGAGAAAAAGAGAAAAAGATCCTCCATCTGCTGGTTAACTCCCCAAATGACTGCAATAGCTGAAACTGAGCTGATCCAAGCCAGGAGCCAGGATATTCTGCCAGGTCTCCCATGTGGATGCAGGGTCCCAAGGTCTTGAGCTATCCTCTGCTTTTCCCCCAGACTATAAACAAGGAAATGAATGAGAACTGAAACAGCTGTGACATGAGCCCAGATGAGGCCTCAGCACCAGCAAGGTGAGGATTTAGCCATTGAGCCATCACATCAAGTCCAAATTTATAACTTCTAATAAAAAGTTTGACTCCACTGGACTCGGCATGGTGGCTTAGTAGTTAAAGTCCTTGCCTTGCATCCACTGCAGTCCAATGCAGGTGCCAGTTTGTGTCCCAGCTGCTCTACTTTCTTTCCAGCTTCCTGTTTGTGACCCGAGAAAGCAGTCAAGGATGGCCCAAATGCCTTGGAATCCTGCACCCACGTAGGAGACCCAGAAAAAGCTCCTGGTTCCTGGCTTGAGATCAGATCAGCTTAGCTCTGGCCATCGGAATCACTTGGGGAGTAAATCAGCAGATTGAGGATCTCCTCTTTGTCTTTCCTCTCTGTAGATCTGACTTTCCAATAAAATAAACAGATAAATCTTTGGGAAAAAATTGAAATCACTAAAAATTGAGAAATAAGTTTATAATCTTCATTCTATCGGCAAACACCAAATGCCTGTTATTTAATAAAAAGATAATTGATCTTTATTAATCATAGAGTCTATATTTGCACATTTACCTGCTTATTGAAAGTTGCAATCCCATCATCAGTACTGCCAGTAGTTTTGCCATTATTTGAGGTTTTCCACAGATATGTGTGGAGCAATTAAAAATTTTCATCGCAATAAGTGCATGCCTCCAACGGAGGAGGAGTGCTAGATTCTGTGTGTGCTCTTTCTGCATTGTACTGGTGTACTTTGTTTTCATTTGAACAGTGATCTAATTCTTTAAACTTCCCCACAAGGGTAGTGTTGAGTGCTATCTAGTGTTCCTAAGAGCAGGGAAACTGTGAAGTATCTTTCAGAGAAAATCTATGTATTATATGCACTCAAGCATCAGTTATAATGCTGTTGCCCATTGGTTTAAGGTTAATAGATCAAGGGTATCATATACCTAAAGAAAAAGGAAGAGTAAATTTATCAATCTATACATAGAGCCCTTCCAGAAACTACTCAAAAACAGCTAACTACAGTTTGTGATAACACTATAGACAAGATTAAAAAGTCACTAAGCTCATGAATTCATTACATGATGACTGATGCTGAAAATATGTGGTGGACAGTGTTACTGGAATGCTGAGAAAACAGGGAAAAATTAACCACATTATCCAGCATCAAGCAGTTGTTAATGTTTCTTGGCAGGTGCTGAGTGGTTTAATTATCCCAAAAGGAACCTGGAAAATATCATTCTTGGAGGAAGGAATGTTTTGCAGATCCAGAAGAAGATAGACATGTTAATTACCTTGATTTCAGCATTTTGTAATAATCTTTATGTCAAAATTTCAGTCTAATACACAAATATATAGAATTTTTATCAGTTGAGACTAATATAAAATGTTGAGAGAAATTTTTAAATAGCTACCAAACGTGTACAGGAAAAGGGTTATGGGGAAGAACATATTTTCAACACTGATAAGATTCATTTGTTCGATAAGGACAGTGAAAAATGAACCTACCCAATTCAAATGGCATTTTGGTTGATGACGATGTTTTTATATAAGTTTCTAAGAACCTAATCCTATGTTTCTCCCAGGAGCAACATTCCCATGTACAGGAGTTCAGTATTTATTCCAACTTTATAAAACCTAACTCCCAGGAATACTAAAACAATAGCATGTCTCCCAGAGGTCTCGGTCTAGTGGGAGAGACGTACCAGCAGACCACTATACAAATTGCATCTACGACACACACAGCACACACGTGTTGAATTAATGAATAACTGAGAGACTAAAGGTGACAACCAGAGAATTCTGATTATAATACAAGCAATAAGAGATACCTGTCCTTGACCAAGAATAAAAATTGAGAATTGCCTTCTAGGAGGAAGAGACCACGTAATTATTTGTTTATTAAAGCAAGTTATCAAAAGGAAGGTGCTTCACATATGAAAAGTAGATAATCAAGAAACTTGAGATTCCAAGGAAATAAGTTTGCCAGAACATGGAATATGTGAAGGACAGTGGTGAGGACTGAGAAAAAGCTGATAGAGAACAGCAAGTTTAAGTTCTCTGCTTAAGATGATAGGCAGTGGGCCTGGTGCGGTAGCCTAGTGGCTAAAGCCCTCACCTAGCACATGCCAGGATCCTGTATGGGTGCCAGTTCATATCCCAGCAGCTCCACTTCCCATCCAGCTCCATGTTTGTGGCCTGGCAAGGCAACCAAGGACGGCCCAAAGTGTTGGGACCCTGCAACCACATGGGAGACCCGGAAGAGGCTCCGGGCTCCTGGCTTTGAATTGGTTCAGCTCCAGCCATTGCAGCTACTTGGGAAGTGAATCATTAGACAGAAGATCTTCCTTTCTGTTTTTCCTCCACTCTGTATATCTGACTTTGCAATAAAAATAAAATAAATCTTTAAAAAAAATGATATGCAGTAACAGAATATGTACAACAAACTTTCCCTAACCTTATCTTTTCCCCTAACAGAAGCGTGTCTGCCTATATTTAATTTTAAAAATACCCATTGATGAATCACTGATTATATAGTGTTATATAAATAATTATGGAACACTATTACATTTCCAAATGTAGAATGACTGTTCTTCTTTGAATATTTATTTATTTAAAAGGCAGTGAAAGGGAGAGACAGATCTTCCATCTGCTGGTTCACTCCCCAAAATTGTCTCACCAAAGCCAGCATCCTGGGCCTCTGTGTCTCCCAAGTGGGTGCGGGGTCCCAGACATTCAAGTCTCCCCAGGCACATTATCAGAGACCCAGATTGGAAAATGAGCATCTTGGAATCAGCCCTTGTATAGAATGCTGATGAGACGAGCAGCTGATTCACGTGTGGCATTCAATACCAGCCCCAAAAAAACTGCTGCTTTAAATCGGCAAGCAATTGAACATATTTTTTGAAACATTATCCAGAATTGTTCTGTGTTTTGAAAATAAAGCTAATAAAATGATCTTGACTGAAAGCTTGATTTAAATCAGTTTTGTTTCAGAAATGATTCAAGAGAAACAGAAAAGGAAGGCAGAGGATTAGAGATGGGAAGATGGAGGAGAGAGGCACAAAGATGTTTGTTCCTAAAACAGGAAAATAAGGCATTGCTTTCTTTCTAGTTGTCTGCACAGCAGCTGGTTGGGGACCCACCTCCTTGTGGTGTCTGTCACTAGCTTGCTTCTGAAGGCGGGTGTCATTGTGGCTGACAGCGTAAGGGGCAGCTACACGACAGAGGAAAAGGCAGCTGTCTTAGATTTCTGAGAGACAAAGAACTGGGGAAGCAGGTTCTCCTCCAGTGCACAAAAGGCAAATATAAGTGCGCAAGCTATGAGAAAGCGATTGAGATTGAGGATTCATCTTTTGGGAGAGGAGAAATGAAAAAGGCATATCCATCTTCACACAGTGGCAGCTTCCCCAAAGAAATGACGGAGCACGAGTGTTCGATGCCGCCGAGAATGATTAATAATGAAAAGAAAAGCCTGGAAACTCCAACCAATATAAAATCAAGTTGTTTGCCATTTTCTTTTAATCTTTGGATTGTGCATATGTGTTTAAAGTGCTTTAATCAAATGCTTGATGCATTTTTTGCTCCATTTAGTTCAATGCATTTTTACTCATGAGTCAGTGGCGCTGTAATTAAAACTGCATTTTATTAAAACCCCAACAGAATTATATTAGCAAGGAAAACAGTCTCAAAAAAACTTCATAAGACATTATTAAAAATTTTGCTACATTGGCCTAAAGAATGTTTGTCACAACCCTGGTTATGAAACAGCTGTGTTTTCAGCAATGATTGACTAGAAAGTACCATTTAATCAATCTCATGAAATACAGGAATGCAACGTAGAATGAAATCAAGGACAGCTTTCTGTCAGAGGGCATTTTTTCTATTTGCATATCATTCTTCTGACAATATTCCTTCTTGTTATAATAGACATTTAACATCTTTATCACTGACTTTGCTGCTACTCAGGAAAGGGTCCATTACAATAGTAGGAAAAGACAAGAATTTACAGCTTTGAATCAGATCAAGCAAATCTTAGAAAGTGTTAAGGCAGAGATGCACAGGCTGATTCTCTTTACATATATATATATATACCCACACATATATGTAAATCAGTGTTTATGTATATATATATGTGTAAATCAGAGGGTTTTTTAAAAATTAGATTTTAAAAATTTGTTTATTTTTCTTTAATTAGGTTAAAAAATAGCCATGCTTCTCCTTCGGGAAATCTAATACAAGTAAAACCAAATATAGGCAAGTACAGTAACTGTCATGTTAAATAAGAAATAGCATACATTTATGGTTACTTGAAAAATCAGATACTAATTTTATCATAACATCTTACTCAGATTCTATGTGTTTTCCTTGTAAATCATGTGGCAAAGCATCATCACCTGTGCCTTAGAAGTAAAGATTTCTAAATTCAGACATTTGTATTTTATGATTTTAGTAAAATATTATCTGTGAGGCATACTTGGTATTCCACCACAGACATTTTTTATTCAGAACTTTTTGAGATCTACGTGAAGTTTCTAAAAAGAAACCTCCTCCTGGAAAGTAGAGACTTCCTTTTAGCTCCTTTGTAGCAAAAAAAAAAAAAAAAAAAAAAAATGATAACACGTAAAACAAGACCACAATCAGAATTTTGACAAAATTCTTCATTTGAAATATTTTACAACATTTATTATATTGCTGGTATTATAAGTAACAGTTACCATGTTTACTATATTACTGGCATTTACTTATAAGATAGTTCCTTTATTTGTACTTTTAAAAGATTTGCTTATTTATGTATTTGCAAGAGATAGAGAAAGAGAAAAACAGACAGGCTGTGCCAGGCTGAAGCTGGAAATGTAGAACTTCCTCCAGTCTCCTAAGTGGGTGTAGGGGGCCCACATACTTTTGCCATCTTCTGCTTTGCCAGATGCATCAGCAGGGAGCTGGATTGGAACTGGAGCAGCTTGGCTCAAATCGTTGCTGAATTAGTTAGGACTGTTGACATTTTAGGCAGTGAAACGTGCTATGCCACAACACTGACCTCCAATGTTCAAGTTTTATTCAGAGAATACTACTAATCATTGGTTAGCTATTCAGAGGCTTAAGTAAGTTTATACAGCAAATGTGTCCGGACACTGAATTCCATAACAACCATCCATGAGTACAGAGTTGAGTGTGTTCAGGCTTGTACAATTAGAAGTGTCTACATTTGTTTGCATAATGCATAGTCATTCGGATGTTTTGTTACATGCCCTGTTGTCTGTACCTCTCACAACCTGGAAAATGGAGAAAGTACTCAAGGACTGTTGTGTTTTGATGACAGCTGCTTTCACACTTTCACTCCATAGCTTTGCCAACTCCTCTGGCCAGAATGATAAGGATTCTTTCTGTTGCAGGATGGTTTCCATGTTAAGCTTTTACATCTCTACTTGTTTTGCTCGTCGCAATGTGTGAGTCCGATCCTCTATGGGTAATCTATCAAACTCCATTTTGATGGAACTTCCTGTATCCTCATCTCTGTAAACTGGCTCATGTTTTCTCTGCACTCCCCTTCTGTGTAAACAGATTCCATGCACCATTCGGGGCAAAATTATGACCTTGTTCATAGCAAAATGTTTCCTGAGAATTCCAGCTGATGCTACTGTCACAGCTGTGCACAGTATATACTGCTTGGCATTTGAAGTACTGCTTGATTTAATTAAAGATTTTAGATGCACCTGTATCTTGCCATTTTTCAGCATCATTTTGTGTGTCCAAGCTATGCTTCTTTTGCCAAATATCAGCTCTTTGAGGGAGGACAGTCTGTTTTTGCTCTATCTACAGTTCATATCCATAAGCATCCAAGATTGAAGAGTGCTGGATTCTGGATACTCTATGAGAGTGATCATCAGTATTCATCACTCTGTTCCTGGCTTAATTCCCTTAGCATAATACCCTCTAGGTACATTTTAAAGGTTGAATACTGTCCCAATGTGTGTATATATATACACCACAGATTCCTTTATTATTATTATTATTATTATTTCATTTTATGACAGTTTCATAGACTCTGGGATCTCCCCCAAGCCCTCCCCTATATTGAATTCCTCCATACTGTTATAGTAGTACAATTCATAACCAGTCATATTCCTTCATTGTGGGCATGGACCATGCAGAGAGTCCAGCATCTTATTGTCCAGATAAATTCAACAGTTTCATTGGGAGACCATCCTTGGTCTGAAAGTAGAGCTAGCAGAATATCATCCCCTCCAATGAAAAGCCACTACACAACTTCAACAACAGGAAGAAACATGGAAATTTACAACATCATGAAGTTAATTAACATGGTATTGAGTGACCAAAATGTTAGAAAATCCAAGTTCTTAACCATATCCTGTAACTACTTCATTGACATCTCAGTTTTAGTTTATACATAACCAGCTGCTATACACTTTAAAGATTTATTTTTTTATTATTTTTTCATTGGAAAGGCGGCTATACAGAGAGGAGAGACAGAGAGGAAGATCTTCCGTCCGATGATTTACTCCCCAAGTGAGCGCAACGGGCCGATACTATGCCGAGCCAAAGCCAGGAGCCTCTTCCGGGTCTCCCACAGGGTACAGGTTCCCAAAGCTTTGGGCTGTCCTCGACTGCTTTCCCAGGCCACAGGCAGGGAGCTGGAAGGGAAGCGGGACTGCCGGGATTAGAACCGGCGCCCATATGGGATCCCGGGCGTGCAAGGCGAGGACCTTTAACCACTTGCACCACCGCGCTGGGCCCCTGCTATACACTTTAAAATGGTTATAGGGTACTATTCAGCTGTCTCATGTCTATTTTCGTTTTTATATTTAGCAGCTTATAGTATTCAAGTATGATTTTAACTGAACTTCGTGAATTCATGAATTTTAGGATAGTCCAAACAGGTTTTTAACTCTCACAAGCCATATGTTAACGATTAAGGAGCAGAACAATTTTAGGATGGGTGTGCAGAGAAATCTTCAATACTTTAGTGAGGAGTAACTAATTTTTGTGTCCTACCTAGTAAAGTGTATGGTAGTCTGAGCTGTTTCCTGTCTGTTCTAAGCTTTCCTCATTGTTCTCTATCTGATTTAATTTTGTAGGGGAGGGAAGTTTCAGAGCCACTCTGATGGTCATTGCAGGATGGGGTGGGGATCCAAAGTTGGAACTAAGTAAGGACCAGAGAAAGCTCCTCTCCTGAGTCCTGAAGGAAGTTTACTGTTCTGTTTCTGAGGACTGCTCAAGGGCCCTGGCTCTTGTTCTGATGTCATTAGACCCTGTGAGGAAGGATGTGAGCTTGTTCCATCCCATGTGGGAGACCTGATAGGGAGTGATTGACCTCAGACTTCTCCGCCTATGAGGGCATTCCAATTCCCTGTGATCTCCTTGGCATTTGGGATATAGTGCTTGGTGAAGTACTTGGAGTCTGAGGTAAGGATACAAGCCTCCTCCTGTACTCCTGTTCCACTCTGGGGTCCGCTCCTGCTCTGTGCGTATGACCTCCTGTTAAGAGGCTGTCAGGATCGCCCTTGGATCCCGCTGTATGTCTTTATAGTTTTTGCTAGCGTCTAATGCAGATTCGAGTCTGCTGTCTGTAAATTACCTGTGACAATCTTCATAGATTATACTTAACATCTTCCTCTAAGAAGGCGGAAGATTTCTCTGCTCTCCTGACCCACTGTGGAATAGTATAGGGTATTAAAAGCATATCAAGCTTTTCAGTTTTTTGATATAGTTCATAAGCAGTATGTCTCTTGTTGATTATTGGTTCACAGATTACATCGCACTATCTTATTGCATGTGATACAAGCTGTTTGAGGGTGTAATAATGTTGCAATTTACAGGTGCTATTTTTAGGATTGACATCATTTCATCTTAAGTTTATTTGATGTATCATCTCAAAAACAAATAAGCAAACAAAAAAACATGGAACCTAAGACCCTCCAGATAAAATAGAGAGGTTCTAATGCAAAATGATTCAGTTGAGCTGGCCAGGAAGAACATTGTAATCTTAGGCTAAAAAACAAACAAACAAACAAAAACCAACAACAACAGCAACAAAACTTAAGAATGGTCAATGTAAGTTTATACATATAAAGTACCCTCAGTATTAACAAAGTAAAGCTCAATAGTTGGTTTTCTATAATGTAGATTTTTATTTGCCCTAACAGCTGACTCAGATAAATGGAACATCTAGTGTAGAATTTTGCTGTTATGTTGAGATATAATCTAATGTGTGAAACCAACTCAATACCGTAAGAGCTCTAAGCTGTGTGCTGAGCAACTGAGCAATGATTTTCAATGAAAGTGTTCAGCTTTGAGCTCTGAAGCTTTGAACCCAGGCTCAACTCTTCCACATCACACCTTAGGCAAATATGTCAGGGTTCTGAGCATGAGTTTTGATGCAATGGTCCCCTCCAGCTGTGATTACCTACACTGTAAGTTTAACTTATGAAGAGAGCAGTGAGCACTAGACAGACTGGCAAACACAGCGGCATGGCTTTTATGCCTGTGTTTGTATAGGGTAATTGGAGCAGATATTTGCAACTCACTAAATACCATCTAACTGAGAAAATATATTCTGAGCTGTTGATATGGCATTTACTCACAGAAATCAGTTTTCCTTACTTGATATGTCAATTCAAAATATTAGCTCAAACAAATACTCAGAGGAAATTAAAGGAATATTCAATTCAGTCAAAAAAATCAGACCAGATTTGTGAACACAGTCCGAGATGCGAGGACTTGCTTATCCAACTGCATCCATAATTTTGCGTACAATTTCATTTTCACTAGTTTACTGACCAAAACTTAACAAGTACCCCAATTATTACATTTATTTGCAGTGTTTGATAATTAAGCCTTTTTCCGTGTATTTTTTATGTGTAAGTGGTAATAGGTGAGTAGATGATGTAAGTTCAGATGAATTGCCCAAAATGTTTTGCCTTTAGCTTTCTTTCATTGCCAGTGCTTGTCTACATGGTTAAACCATATTAAGTATTATTAATCTATAAATTAACATTATCGTTTACAAATAATGTTATTTATAAAAATAATGTTAATTTATAAGACAATAATTTAATTCCAGATAACCAAAAATATGTCACTTGCAATGTATTTTTACTAGGATGTCTGTGCATGATACGTAAATATGAACCTTCCAAAATTTTTAATGCATTCTTAAAAAAATGCTGAGAGTTAATATAAAGTGTTTTCATCACAAAGATAAGTATATGAGGTAATACATATGCTAATTCACTAGAATTAGCTATTCTGCAATGTAAATATACTGCAAAACACGTTATACAGTATAAAACACATATTTTGACCTTCAATACAACTTTGCTAATTAGAAATTTTTAAGAAAACCAAACAAAATCTTCATATTTAGCTAGCAGACTTAACTGTATCATGCACTAGCACAGTTTGCAAAATGTACCAGTGATCTCAATTTGATACACATTGATGCACAAATTCTTACCTTTTCTCTCAGAACACACAGACAGCTCATTTGTTACCATATGTGGCTGAGAACTAGATGCACTTTCTTATAATTTGCTGCAAACTGTTTCCTCTTTCAGCTTTTTCTATTGCTTATTTGTTGAATTAGCCAGAATTATTTTGGCTGCAAGGGACAGGAACCCAACACAAATTACTTTAAAAGAAAAAAAGAGTGATAGTCTCTTATTAGACTGTCTAGGCTTCAGGCAGGGTCAGGTCCTCTGCTCTGCATCGCTCTCAGCCTTTATTCTGTTTACCTCTCTGCCTTCATCCTGTAGGCTTCTGTCCAAATAACTAGAAAAGAAGGCTGTTGATATTCCAGCTAGAAGGTCTTCACGGCATGTGGCCCAGCGCCAAGAAAAAGCTCTCTTCCTGCATCTACTTACCAAATGTTAGGGAAAACTCTTATTGAACATTATTATGGCTAAGGTGGATCTGACCTGCTAGCCTGGATCTCTACCACACAATGGAAAGAAACTGGGTGGGCAACAGCACATGTTCTGTTCAAGGACAGACTAATGATTTGATTGGGTCACATTAAAGACTACAAGATACTCAGAGAATTAGAGCAATGGCTCCTGAGAAGGACCAGGGAAGAGAACCCTCTCAAAATAAGGACAATATCAACTTGAATCTTGTTTAGATCTATTCCTTTAAAACAAAAAAAAACTTTGGGGCTAATGCTAATTCGTTTCCAATTTCAATTGTGCAAGATGACTCAAAAATTGATTGCATGTATGTCTTTATCAAGATAAACTTAACTTGTTTTAATTTAAAATAGTATTTATTTTAATTCAAAGTCACACATCAATATATATCTTCAGAGACATTTTTCATATTGCCGGTGCAGAAGAAGGCTGGGAAAAATATGCTCTGACTCTGATGTGAGTTACTTCTCTTGGTATTTTTGCACTTGAAAGCAAGTCATGGAACTGTTATAAAAGTCTCAAATGCATGGATAGGGTAATCGGGAGTTGCTTAAGGAAGTTAATCCTATCTTTGATACCATTTGATATTTCTGTTTGGACAGAATTTTATATGCCTTTCTATTACACAATTCAGCTAATGGATATATTTTGACTTATGGAACCATCTTTATATTCAATGAGATTGAATATGAAAAATGTTGGGAAAAATGTTTTTCATGAAAACTCACTTTCTAAAATTCCTAAACCCAGAAAAAAGGCTGTTTTATCTTATGCTTCCTTTTGTTAAACAGACTTTTGAAATACTTTACCATCCTTGATAATATTGTCATATTTTCCAATTGTCATATTTTTAATCTAAAACACTAAAGAAATTCTTGGGAGTGAGCGAGAACTTCATGCATTTTTATCATAACTGAAAATTTCACAAATTTAATACCTCTCTTAATCTCATTCCTCTAGTACCCCTTAAAGTGCAACTTTGAAGGAGTACTTTTAGAGATACTGAGCTTGAAAGGGCTTTTGAAATATTTCATTTCTGAGCTGAGTCAAAAATAGGCATGTTTGCTAAAAAAAAAAAAAAAAAAAAAAATCCCCTTACAAAGAAGCTTGTCTGGGAAAGTATTCTTCAAAACTCTAGCCATTTCTTTCAGAAAGCCTCTGTTCCAATTCATGGGGCTTATTGTTCTGATCTCAGAGCTCAGTTCCCGCAGCTTGAATTTCTTTTCAAAATTGTTTAATGACTCTGCTAAGTCTTGTGAGCTTCTGGTGTCAATGTTTGCCTTTTGATTCTGTTATTTAGTTCACTTTTGTGCTGTCAGCTCTTAGTAAAACAAGACCCAACACTGTCCAATTCTTGGTAAAATCATATGCTCACCCAGCTCAGAACCCTTGAGGACATATGTGTGACATAGCCATTAGTTTTTTTCTTATTGAATTAGCCTGCTTATCTTGTCAAGTAGCTTGGCCTAAATTGTCCTGCTGTAGTTTTGGATAAAGTAGATGTGCTAATTCAAAAAAAGCTGTAGATTTGATTAAATCATGCTTAACACGGTGAAGAAAAATCAGCATGGTCATACACTGCATTTACATTTGCTCTCTCAACCAAGAGAATTAAACATTTCAATAATTTATCACCTTTAAGCTGTCTTAGAAAACATCTTTAAGAAAATAACTTTTGCCCCCCCATGGCCAAGTAGACCTCCCTCCGAGTGGTTGACCAGGTTCAACAATGATATTTTTAAATGTTAATATCAGAGTAAGCACTGTGATACAGCAGGTTAAGTTGCTGTTTGGAATGCTAATATTAAAGTATTCATTTTTCAATCCAGTTTCCTGCTAATGCACCTAAGAGGCAGAAGATGATAGCCAAAATACATGGATTCCTCCCACCTATGTAGGAGACTCGCTTGGAGTTCCTCATCATTGTCGTTGGCCCACAGCTGAATGTTGTGGACATTTGGGAAGCAAACCAGCAGAAAGCCTGCCTTTCTCTCTCTTTTTCCTTCTTTCATCTCTCAGTGTCACTCTATGTTTCAAATAAGCAAAGTTTTAAATAAATAGTTAATATGATTTGATTCAAATTAGAATTAACATTTCTGAAAATTCCTATTTTACTAAAACCTGAGACTCATTTCTATTTTAATATAGTTGTAACAATTCTGAAGCCCTAGCAGAACTAGTTTTTTTTTAGTAAATTCAATAAACTGTATTTAATGAGCAGAAGCAGATTCTGCTCCTAGCGTAGTATTTAGATTGCGATTGGGTCAGCCTCACCACTGACTACTACCAGACAAGTAATCCTAAACATACATTAATTCTGTAGGAGTGTATGAAGTTATCTAGTTAGTTGAACCTTTTGTTTCCATTCTCTTCAAAATTTTATCTTTGGCTGTACAGAGCTCAGAAAGCTGATTTTATTGGTTAATCGTAGGTTACCCAATTGATTTAAAGTCTAAATTTGTATGAATGATTTATCAGATTGCCACTTCATTATTTTATAGTGAGGAATAAAATTCCACTTAGACAGAAACACTTTTATCACCTAGTCAGTGCATCTTCTTCCCAGTATTGATATAGTAGAATCATGTTTATCTTCAAAAGGTGGTGTCTTAATTGGTCCCTGCTGCTGTAAGAAAGTAAATTGAGTAATTTATAAGCAATGGAAATTGGACAGCTATAAACAATGAAAATTTATTTGTCATATACCTGGAAGCTGGAAATCAAACAAGAAGACATTGGCATATTCAATTTCTTGTGGGTGCCTATTCCTAAAAACTTGTACAGTCTAGATGTCCTCAAAGGCAAATGGGCTATAAACGTAGGGGGGAAATGTAGCAGATCTTTCCGAAGCCACCAATACATCCATAAGAACAGGACACTTGTGACTTAATAACTCCCCTCAAAAAACCTTACGTTTTAATACCACCCTGTGGGAGTTAAGCCTCAATCCATACACGTGGTGGAATATTCAGACCATAGCCAGTCATTTAAGAATATGTAAATTTGCTAAAAGTAAAGTGAATGGCGTAAAAATTATTGCCTCCATATTGAGAGCTTGTCTTGATTCTGCAAACTGGTGTCATTTGCAACCTTTGTGCTTCAACTTTCCCCTTTTTGCCCAGAGAGGGAGTCAAAACGAGACCCCCTAAAAGAGAGCCATGTTTTAGGGGGATTTGGAATTAACTTGCAATCTCAGGCATTGTCCTTCCCAGGCCTTTGAGAGTAGTGCTTCATATTCCAGGTTCACAAACAGCTCTCAGATAAAGCGTTCAGGAAAATACCTTAAGGATATTTAGTGTGTTTAAGCCATAGGACTCCTCATCTTTCTATACCAACTCTACATATCCTCAGTTTTCAAGTCCAATGTTCTGTCTTTCCCTTACCTGCTTAGTTTGTTGTTGTTGTTGTTTTTGATAGGTCTGTGAGTCATAGCAGGATTTCAAGAAAAGTCACATTCTTAATTTGGGATAATTCAGTAATAATAAAGGTGCTATTTACAAGTGTAAAGTGCACTTACAGAGGAACTGTAAGGACTAGTAAGAAGAGAGCCATTACTCTAACTGCACAGTCAGTTAGGGATTTGGAAATTCTTTGGAACCAGAAGGAAAGAGTTGAAAGTTTAAAGAACAGGATGGGCTCTTGACTCAGAAGTGAAAATGTACTTACCATGCCCACATTCCATATCAAAGTCCATAGACTCAGATCCCAGATCTTCCAATTCCAGCTTCCTGCCAACGTGTGACCTAGTAGGCAAAAGGTGACAATTCAAGTAGTTGGGTCCCTGTGATCCATGTGACAGGCCCAGGTTGGGTTCTAGACTCCAGGCTTTGGCTTCCCCAGTGCAAACTGCTATAAACATTTAGACAGGGAGCTAGCAGATGAAAGATATCCTCAGTGTCCCTGTGCTTCAACATTTAAAGTGGGTGAATTTCATGAAATCAGTTAACATCATCACTCACTAAGAAAGGAGCTAAAGAACAGATACTCTTGAGTTTTCTCCCTGCTTCGCTTAAGTTTTACCATGAAGTTCCCCCATCAGTTCAAGCTGATTTGTTTTATATAGGCCAAGCTTTCATAGCAATAAGATTGGAGAAGGGGGAAATTGATTAGGAGAGGAAAATGTGAAGTATCCAGTAGAATTCATCTATCATTCACTAAAATGTAGTGGTCTCAATGTCTTTTTTTCATATTCCTCACATAAAGGGAGAAATCTGGGAACTGTTTCTTCTTATTAAGAGGCAAGAACAGTGGGGCAGGCATTTGGCCTAGCAATTCAGATGCTAGCATTCTGTATCAGAGTACGTGAATTTCATGTCTGCCTCAGGTATCTAACTCCAGCATCCTGCTGTGCAGCTTCTGGAAGGCAATGGTGAAGTCTCAAGTGATTGGGATCATGGCACTCATGCAGACCTGGATGAAGGTCCCAGCTGCCAAATTCCTTCTGACCCAGTCTAAGCCGTTGTAGGCATTTGCAGAGTGAACTATTGTTGGAAATTCGCACTTTTCCCTCCTTTCCTTCTCCTGTTCACTTTCTTTCTCTCTCCCCCTGAAAAAATATTTTTTAATTAAAAATTTTGGAATTTTGATCTTTATATATATTACTGGAAATGACAGTACCCTCAATGTGGACAGCAACCCCTGTAGTCCCACTCCATTTTTATGTAGGTTTTCCTCACTACCTGATTTCAGAAACTATATCCAATTCCCCCTATAGTAATTACTAAAAAAATGCATGCTAAACTGATTATTTTATTGTCTTCCTTCACTAATACTCCTTTACTGGATAGAGTTTCTCTTTTGTGGGTAGTTCCTGGAATATCATTCATTTTTACTTTTCAGCACTGTTGCTTTTTCAGTATTCCTTACAGATCCTCTGAAACATCATGTCCCTTAACAATATACATCACTTGCCTTCATTTAACATATCCTCATGACATGTTCCAATTTCCCAGTTTGCAACTTATTTTCCATTGATTTCATTTTAGATTGCTTTCTGGTGACATGTAGCAAGACACCTGAATCTCATCAATAACACATCTTCAAATTACATTTCAGTGTCAGTTACTCGGGTAAAATTTCCTACATGTTCTTAGTGTTGAATTTAAGAGGCTGACCTTGAACTCACATTTATCAACACAGAAAAAGTTCTCAATTTGACAGATAAATAAAAGAACAAATGAATAAGTGTGTATCTGCATGAATAAAGGAATGCATCCTTGACATTCATCTGAGATCATCTCAGAGTTCATGCCTGAACACTAAACACAATCATGTGCAGCAAGAGAAGAAACAGGAGCAGGTATGCGCAGTCAGCACGGGGTTGCAAAAAAAACTCACTTTCTAACTCTAGGGAAACTGACTGTAAAGAAAAAAAAAAAAAACAGACAGGAGAACAGACTCTCATCCCAGCAGGACCGTGAGGAATAATGTGAAGCCCCTACTCTGGAACACTAAACACACAGGTTCTTGAGCATGCTCATAGAACAAAGTTGAAATTAAAAGAGAACAACAATCATTAAAATATAAGGTGGGGGCCAAAGTGCAGGAGTACATGGAAGGAAGACATTGCCTCTGGCTTTACAGATGGTTAGAGTTTGAATGGCAGAATGTTTCCTTTCTTTGTAAAGTGGGGAGCATGAAAACATCTACACCAATAATTAATATAGAATGGGAGTGTTGGGGATGTGTGTGTCTTTTTCCTAGGAATGAGAAGGGCATCTTGTGATTTGCTTGTTGCTTATAGTCCTTATCTATGCTTCTGTGCAACTGCAGTCTTGATACTTTTCACTAGTTGGAAACTATGGTGAGAGGCGCATTAAACCTGTGATTACAGGGTGGACTGAAATTATGTTTTTCCAAAAAATTAAAGAAAAAAAAAGGAAGGAGGTGATGGAAAGAGGGAGTGGTAAAAGGAGAGCATTATGTGTATCTTAAAGTTATGTCTATGAAATGCATGAAATATATTTTCTTTTTATTAATAAAAGAGTTGACCAAGTATCCGACAAAATGTATATATGCTCAATACATGCTCAATACATCATAGCAAAATACCACAGACTAAATATTTTAGCAATACAAATGTATTTTCTTTTTTTAAAAAAAATTTTTTATTAATTGCATTGCATTATGTGACACAGTGTTATGGGCACTGGGATTTCCCCCCACCCCTGCCCAAACCCTCTCCCCATGGTGGATTTCTCCACCTTGTTGCATTACCACAGTTCAAATTCAGTTGAGGTTCTTTCATTGGAAGTATTTACAAGCATAAAGTTCAGCATCTTATTATCTTATTGAGTTCAACGATTTCTTGGTGAGACCATCTCTGGTCTGAATATACAAATGTATCTTCACAGAATTCTAGGGGATTAAAATAAAAAATCAAGATGTTAACATAGTTAATTTCTTCTGAGACTTATCTCTTGGCATATAGAAAGCTACTGTCTTCATCTTTGCGTGGGTTTTCCCCTTTGTATATACACATATCCTGTCTCTTTTTTTGTGAGTACAAAATCTCTCTCCCCTTCTTCTCAATTTTCTTTATAAAACATGAGCATTAGGGCTTAGGGTTTCCACCCATGAATTTGAAAGTGGGAGAAAGTAATTCAGGCCATAATAGTATGCAGTCAATACATGCTTTCGGCCAGGCCATAAAATCCAGAAAATAGACTAAGAAACATGCTGTCTGTTCATTTATTCAGTTTTCCATGTATGTGGAATACTGGAATAAAATGTACATTTCAAAATCTAAACATTGTGGAATGAGAACATTGGATTAATGTAATAAGGATGGGTGAGGATGGATAAGAACAGAGAGCTAATATTTTACCTGATGTAGCAATAAAGCAAGGTTTACTGAGCAAAGAAAATCTGTGAAGTAACACGAATCTAAGTGTATTATACAGTGGCATAATAATAGGCTAAATCAAATATGAGGAGTAAATACTGGGAAATAGTAGTTCTAATTAACTAAATACTCTCTATCAGAGAATACATACAACGTATTAGAATTTGATCACAAAAACATTTAATCATAAAATAGGAAGAAAATATCAGAAAAAAATGAAAATAGTAGATAAAAGATGCTGTCTCTGAAAAATGGACACAAGAATGGAAGAGGTTGGAGTGAGAAACTGCCGTCTTTCATTATGACTTGCACTGTTCCAGATAAACTTGTAACCCATGCATGTATTACTTGGATGAAATATTGAGCATATGAAAAAATTAGTATTAATAGTGAGGGCAGATCTGTCTTCCCTTCTGAGTAGTGGTGATCGCATCCTACTAATACGGTTTGTGATTTTTAGGGCTCCTGGTCATTGCCAAAATGATTCTGATGTTATTTGTGCAAAATGTTGGCTTTAGTAACCTAGAAAAGCAAACAATTCTAAAAGATTAAAGGGATATTCATACTTCTAGATGATAGGAGCAGTCTTGAGTGATTCTGCTTCAAGCCCCAGGAGAGAGAAAGCTACATCAATCACTTTTCCTCCAGCAGACCTAACACCTGAGTGTCAGGCATGAGAGAATGGAGAGCTCCAATAAAATTAGCCATGTATACAGGCCTTGCAGACTGCAGTTTTCTTGCAGTCTACTGATCATGACTTATTCGTCTTGTTAGGTTTCCTAAGCTTCTGTTTAGTATAGGAGAGCTTAGCTTGACACAAAGAAATCAAATTACAGGCAGTTCACTTCATGTGACTTTGTTTTCACTAAAATTCCTTAAATAATAGATCAGCAAGTGTTACAGATGGTACACCCATAGATCCCTTTTGACCCACTGCATGCATCTAGATAAATCCAGGCAATGCCTTTCCAGAATATAACAGAAATTGTAAATTCAGTGTTTATCCAGCTTCAAATTACCACCAATGTTTTCACGGATTTGTAAAAATCATAAAGCTGCCCCCTGTGTCTCTGACGGGATTTAGATCTGACATGAGAAACTCTTCATTTGGAGACTGATTGTTGTCAGCGCTCTCTATTGAATCCCATTAGTGATTCCTTGACTGTGCTGGCCTCCTAGGTGGATTCTGGTAATTGTGTATCTCTGTAAGACTTCCAGGAGTTTGGTAGGGTATCATTAAGCTGAGTGAACTAATGTGTTAGTCCAGGAGCAACTATAACCAGAGGGATTTGAATCAAAATGTGAAAAGGAATTTGTCCTTTAAGCAGAAGTTTCCTGACCCAAAATTGGAAGTGAAGAAATGAGCTTCTACTATTTAAAGTGAGATGGAATATATTTAAGGCAGTATCCTTAATTGTCAAGTCCTCCCCAAGTAAAAAAAAAAAAAAAAAAGAGCAACAGTTGATGCCCGAATCTCCCTGTTTTAAAAAGTTCAGTCATTTGACCGAGCACCTGCTGTGTTTCTGGTGCTGTCACAAGTATAATAAACAGCAATGAACCCAATACACAAATAAATGTTTTCATGGAGTTTTTATGCTGACGTAATCCTGAACAATGGAACGAATTAAGTTAGAAAGATATTATCACTGTATCTCAAATGCACAGAGCCTGGAGCCGAGAGGTAGGCTATTGAACATTAGGGCAGAGGCACAGAAGGCACAGACATGATCAATCAAACAAGCCAACAGTAACCCCCTCTTGGTGCTAATAGTAGTAGGTTTGTGATGATCCAACATGATCTAGCACTTACATCTTCAAAGCATTCCCTACATGTCAACTTAAATGATCCTCATAACTTTTATTTTCCCATTATTCACAAAAGAGAATTAGAAAAATGATAGGAGTGAAGGGATCTACCTAAGGTTACCAAACCTGCTAGAAACCTGTGCTTCTTCCATTGTGCCACATTGTTGTTCTCAATTGGTAGAAAGTATGCAGGACTTCAATCCAGAATAGAGAAATAAGTTTGAGCACCAAAACAGTAAAAGCCCAGGATGTTTATTTTAATTGACACAGTTCACAAATTTTATATATTTCATGGAAGAAGGTGACATCAAGCTCCATGACTAGAAAAAATAATAAATAGGCTGTACCTTCACCACTGCTCTCACACTGCTGATCACAGCCAACCTGTGCACACAGGAGTCCCTGCCCATCTTCTACTTCAGAAGACAAGCTTTTACTTTTAGCTTCTGCTTAATGCTCCCTAGAGCCAGACATTCTGCAGCAACTGGTTTCCATCTTGACACATTGATGATATGTCAAACTTTAACTTAAGGAGCTACTGGGTATTTTCAACAGCAGCGCGGATACAGAATATTAAACTGAAGTAATGTCTAAGAAATGCCATCTCAGACTCCTGAGCTCAGCCACACTCAGCCTGCAGGAGGAAAAAGTTAAAAAAGGAAATCCATCTCAATTTCAGTGACATTGTTTCCAGATCAGCAGAAACATTAATTGTTTTATGATCATGACTTTTAAAACCTCCGTAAGGCAAAGTAATAACAAATCTCCAAAGCGTGTCCGGTGTTTGGACCACGGCTTGTGATGTAATGTCGTAGAGATTATCACCTTAAATCTGCCTTAATGAAAAGCACAGCTGACCCAAAGTCATGCCATCTGAGCTGTGATCAAATTCCCATGTTATTAAGTGGAGGACCCTTTATACGTAACACCAGGCTAAAGACACACTTGCACGTCAGCCTTCTCTATCAGTGACTATATGATGGATATTTCTCTACTGATCTATTGAGAAAACCGGGAATCAGAGAGTCCAAATAGATTTCCCAGCATTGCACAGCTAGTAAAAACTAAGAAACAGTTTCCATGACACCAGACTGCCCATTTTATTATCATTTATTTCCCAGGATTAGAAAAAAAAAAATGACACCTACACAGTCTTTCTCACAAAGCTGTCGTAAAACTAAATGACTTAATACTTATTTTAAAAATTATTCAAGCAAATCTGCAACTATTTTTGTAAGATTTTTATTTTTGGAAAGTCAAGATTTACAGAAAGGAGAGTCAGAAATAAAGATCATTCATTGCCAGGATCCAGGAGCTTCTTCCAAGTCTCCCATTGCTTTGGGCCATCCTCTGCTGCTTTCCCAAGCCACAGGCACACAGCTGAAAGGAAAGTGGAGCAGCCAGGACATGAACTGGCACCTGTATGGGATCGCAGCTCATGAAAGACGAAGGAGGACGTTAGCCACTAGGCTGTCACAGCAGGCCCAGAAAATCCACATCTGTTAATGGAAATATTGCTTATATTGCGTACTGAACTAAATGTCAATATGAGTTGAATTTTAAACTGTAAGATAAAACCTTTACTCAAATGTCAGTCATTATCATTATTATCAATTTGTTTCTGATGGCAGAATTTAGTAACTTTTCTTGTGTTTTAATTACTTGGTACTCTGAGATCATTGCAAGTAGAAGTACTAAACACTGGACATTATCCATGACTTAGTCTGAAATTATTACCTTCATATGGATGAAACCTGACCCAAAGCTTTAAGTAAACTTTTGAAGCAGCTGTCATAAAGTGTCCCAAGTATTCAGTCTAGTTCCTCTATTGATAATAATTTACAGTCACTTGCCCTTACCATCCCTTCACCTCCTATCTTGAATGTAAAGGGGGGAGAATCACCTGCCATTAGGTGTGTTGTTTGAGATACGGCAGCTCTCAAAGATTAGATACAAGACCCGCTGAGCCCATTTAAGGCACTTTAAAACTCCCTAGTGGCGTTAATGTTTAACGGTTACATACAGAATGCTACAAGATGTACAACTGTACAGAAAATAAAAATGCAAAGCCCTTTCCTGCTAGGCGATTAAAGTCTAAGAAGAAAGGGCAATTGTTCCTTTTGTATGGCTTGTCCTCGTATGAGGCAAGGGTTCTTTCACTTAGTGACATTTTTCTGGAGTGGTTGAAAGTGACAGGTGTGACAGACCATCATACCTAGATTTCCCAGAATTTAGCTAAACATCGGTAAAGGTTAAGGGGACTTTGGAAGACTGTACCTATTGACAAGCCCATGCCGATGGGATGATTTCTGTGGATGGTGTAAGATGCCAGGAATAGGGGAAATACATGGGAATTATGGAACTCCAAAATGAAAAGTATCATAACTTTTTCTTTCATGGGCCAGTGCAACGAGTATATTTCTGGAATTCTTACATACGAATTTTCTAAATGGTCTGCCAAGTTTAGGTAAAGTGTACTGATATGTTTAGTATTTTCCATCCCCTTCCCCTCTGGTTATTAGACCATTACACACTTAAAGCTGCAGAATAGACCATTACACACTTAAAGCTAGAGGACAAAAACCACAAAGATGTCTCCTGTCTGCAAGTATACATTTTTTTCAGAAGTATTTAACAACAACTTCCTAGGAATCCTTCTCTTGCCACACAAGGCAAGTTACAGAACAACTGTGCCTTTTATTTACTCCTCTCCACTGTTTTCTTCCATCCTTAGCATCTATATTTCACAGATAAGGAATGTGGAGCTCAAGGAGATTAAGTAGTCCAAATGGTATCCCACACATCAATTTTTGTGCGTGGATACCGGAGCACCTAATGCTGTTGTCAAAACACAAAATATACAGGTGGATCATCGTGGTTTCTGCTCTTGGATACCTTGTCAATGATGGGTAGTGGTGGGAGACACTAGAAAATCTTACTTTTCCCTAAGCATTCAGCACAGCATTAGCTAAAGAATATACAGATGACCCTGAACTTCTTCACATGTATCATTTATCTCCCATTTTTACGTTTCTGCTGTGTGTCTAGTGATAAAACAAGCAAAACAGGGAACATAAATTCTGATGCCTGTGGTCTGCTTTGTTCATTCTAGCTCGGCCTTAGTAGAGCAAGTATTACAGAATGCTGGAAAGTAATCACTGAAATTTAAGATGGACTGTCATTAACTGCACAATTTATAGTTCAGGATTCTGCACCCTAAATGATTGGGCATGAGGCTGTATAAAGCTCCCTGGGGGCTGATTATACACATATAAGCCAAGCGAAATAGTAGTCTCAATCAAGTCGCTCCCTCCATTGCAGCTTCACGATGAAGTAATTGTTAGTACACTTACTGTCAGCGACTGCACAAACAATGGTGCATCGTGTACTGTAAACAATGGGTTTTATCTAAAACACCATGTAGATATTATCATTCCCCAAAATGTGTGGCTTTTGATTTGCCACCTACACAAGCAAGTTCTAAATGCTTTCTTAGAATTTAGAGGCTTTTGCGCCTCCATGCAGTGCAACCCAAGGAGAGGTATAAGCAATTTACTTTGCATAAAGACAGGGGTAATAAGCTGAGTTTTGACGTGCTACAAGCCTAAACATGAAAATCCTCACATCCTGTTACATTTTAGATTCTAAATTATAAGACTCAATTAGTTTTGAAAGGAAAAAACATATAATGCTTTCAAAGAAATGTCATGTAAAATTATTTTCCGTGCAGCAAGTTTCCTATCACTAAGCTCAAAATAGTTTAACCTTTAGAAAATTCCCTCTAGTTCATTATATTTTAACCTTGCAATTTTTAAAAAATACCATCATATGACTTGTTCCTTTATTAGTTTTATTGATCAATCAGATCACAGAAACTAGGATAAATTATGTATGTATGTAATTTATGATGTTATCAGCATGTGCCTTTAAGAAAGATTAAGCATGAACGGTGTCCATCGTGGTATCATTTTAATGGCTTAAATACAAAGTATTACTTGCTATTTTATCTTCTAATTAGCATCTTTAAGAACGAAATGCGGGCTATAATTTAATGACCTTTATTAACCAGAAAGAAAAGTGTGGTTCATTTCTCACAGGAAATGTTTTCAATTGTTCTGGAATCTTAGCTTACTCTTTGCTTCCACCTAGTGTACTGTTGCTAGTACAGCAAGATTTTATGTGCTTATTTGCATAACACAGTCTTAAAAAAAATTGTGGTTTGTAACAGCATATGTTTTTTGTTCCTTTTGTCTTAATATGTGAAAAATGACAGTATTTTATTTTTTATCTCAGGGAGTGACATGAGAACATTTTTTAAATGAAGAGTACAGTAAATTCATTTGCTGATCATTGGAAGACTTAAATAGCAGCATCTGCTGACAAACTGTGACACCTTTCACAATGATAAGATTGAGTAAAGTCACAATGCTCGGATGTACAGACTTACTAAGTGTAAGAGCTTGATGGGACCACAGCCCCATTCAGTTACTACCCTCATGTTTCTGTAGAGGAGGACTTTGAGGCCTGAGCAATGAAATGACTTGCTCAAAGTCATGCTTCCAGCCATCAGTCAAGGCAGACCTAGAAATGAGGTCAGTGAGCTCCCAGCACGGCTGCCACCACCATCCATCCTGCTTTGCAGCTGTATGTCAAAGTTGCTGTGGCTAAGTGACCCACATTCAATTAATAGGAAAAAAAAAACCTCCTTAATTAGCTTTATAAACCACTCTTTCATTCACAAACATCATGTTTCCTCGAACCCAATCAATGACATTCTTTGGACAATTAACTGTAAGGCATGGGAAATTGCAGTCTTATTTTTATTTAAACTCACTAAAACATTTCTCTTTGGTTCTTCCCTCTTGAGAAGTATCTTCTCTCTATATACCTAAAGAATTTTAAAGCTAGTTGATAATTTATGGAAATAACAACTAAAACCAAGCAGATTAGCCTAGATTTCTATAACAAAATACTACAGACTGGGTGATTGAAACAATGGGAGCGTGATTCCTTGCAGGAAGTCTGAGTCAGGGTGGCAGTAGGTCATATTCTGGGGCCTTTCTTCATGGCTTGCATATGACCGCCTTCATCCAGTGCCCATTCATAGCCTTTTCTTGCGATGTCTGTGATTGTGCATATGTGTATGTAGACATTTCTCTCCTCTTCCTCTCCCTCAGGCCACTGTGCTAGTGGTTTGGATCCTCACCCTCATATTCATGGGTCTGTCCTTATTCATTAAGCCTGTCTTCAGTTATAACTATATTGGAGTTTAGACTTTAGCATATGAGTTTGTGGTTGGGGACTACATTCAATTCATAACATACATTGTTTTATATTTTAAAATGAGTAACTACTATGAAATCAATCCAAAATCTTTTAATGTCTTATATATTTTTGAAAAGGGGGGTTCAAATTAGATAACTGAGAAAACTTGTGAACTGTACAAGGTCACATTGTTGAATACACAATCATAGAAAAGCCATAATCATCACACCCATTGCTACTAAATCTCTTATTTATACTTAGGATTTTTCAGTCCTTCCTAACATCCAGCTGTTCTGTGCATTTCTAATGTCAAACCATCTTCCTCTTTGACACAACTTTCTCCAAAATGTAGGACACAAAACTCTTTACCGCATTTCAAAGCTCTGTGTGAATTATCAGTAATGATGAATTCTGAAGTGTGAGTGGATCTCTGAACACTCTCTGACCACATTCTAACCTTTCACATTTTGTAGAAGAGGCAACAGAAACAAAACAACAGAAGTTCCTAATAATATGGTCCCTGTTGATTTCAAAAACTGGTTGTATATTTTTTGTTATGTCTTACATCATTCCTGTGAGTAAGGTTTGGTAGCAAGATTCTATAATGATTTTATCCACAAAGAGCAAAGCTCAAAAATGGCTGTGAAACTTACTCAGGTTCCAAAGTCCCCAGAGTAAAGCCATAAAATATATAAGCACAAGCATAAACCAACAGAAATATACAAACCCAGTCACCTTTCCCAAAAAAACACACTACTGGGATATTCATAATTAATCAAACCTAGAATGGAAATCTGAATTTTATTCAATTCTATAAGGAAGGGCACACATATAAGGAGCAGCAAGTAGAAGAGTTGTAGAAAAGAATGAGTGAAAGCTGCCTACTGAATATGGAAACATGAGAAGCTCTACAATGCCCTTCGTGCCTTAGTACTGTGTGCTTTGAAAGCGTGCTAGCCACCACCATCCAGTGCAGCAGCTAAGCCTCCTCCAACTGCAGTGGAAGAGAACTCATCAGGCGGTGTGAAGAACTTACCCAGTGTCATACAATGAATCCTTCCTGGCCTTTTCCAGTGCTTACCACATAGCTTCATGCTTGTCCCTTCTAGACTTAGTTGAAAATATGTGACTCCATGATTAAATGTATGGCAGAATTTTTTCCTGAAAACTCATGAAATACAGCTAATATGGATCTAGAAACTCTCATAAACTTTATGTTCAGCGCTATCAGAGCCTTGAGAGAACTAAGAAGTAAAATGGGAGCACATTCAGATCATTAAAAGGAAGAGGGTGCTGCTAGGACACCAGGAAAAGACATTGTGTTTGTGGGAGCCTAGTGAGGATCTAAGCTGGTATAACCAAAGGAATACTCTGTCCAGAAAACCCAACCGGGAGTGCCACTGGGAGTGTGGGCAGCAGGGTAGGAAATAGGAATACTCCTGCTTATGCTTCCTACCTGCTGTCGGTGCTTTGCTGGTACTTCCCATCCCATCAGCCAGCCCCAATCAGAAGCTAGCTGCAGGGAATTCCAGAGAAAAAGTAGGCGAGATATGCACCCTTGCGTCCATACACACACACACACACACACAACATCCCCACCCCACCCTACTCACCCACCCTGCCCTCCACAATGCAAAGCAGGTCAGGGAGGAATAGGACAGACCTGGGAAGTGGTAGAGAAGGATCACAAAGGGCATATCCTTTTTCCTTAGCATCTTAGAGCGCCTCCAGTATGATGAGAAGCACTGTAATGCTACTAACCAAGCCTTTGATAATACTATATATTACTCAAATTAGAGCTGATTTTATAGATACACAAACTCCACACATGCATTCACATGAACATGCATATAATTTTATTCTTTTCCATTATTTTTTAATTATATTTTTGACAATCTTTACATACTTAATTAGGGTAAAAAGGTTCAAGGGCTACAGGAAAGTGGATAAGACTATTATTTCCATATTGTTTCCTTCATGTTTAAAGGGGGGTATTAAGGGAGAAGGCCCACCCAATCTCCCACCCTCCCCAGGTTCCGGATGTCGGGTGTGCTCCGAGGTTCTTGCTCAAGTGGTTTTGATAGTTCACCAGTTATGAATCGCTGCCAATCTTGCCACTCCAAGCACCATGAGGTCTTTGAAGAATCCACTGATTGGCATAGTCCATCATAGAGTCTCTGTTTGCCCTGTATTTCATTGCCAACATATAGCTGAGATGGTTGATTGACCTATTCTGTCTTCTCTGTTTTCTTGGTTAGGGTTCTGAGTCCAGCATTTCAATTGGGGAGATCTCCAAAGAAACTTTGTCTGAGGTGTTCTCAGACCAGATTCTTGAATCTACTAGCAAGTACAGGGCCCAACACAGTCCATCACCCTGATCAGCTGGTGGTTGCAATCCCTGGGTTGGTTCTGTTTTCAGCCCCAACTTCCACTGGAACCAATGGGTGTTGCAGTCCAGCCTGATTCTGCCCAGCACACACTCAGCCCTTGCATAAACCAGTAGGAGCTGCAGCCTAGTTGGAGCGGCACACAATAATCCCCACCAGGCCCGCCCCCTACCCTGGTTTGCCAGTATGTGTAGCAGACTAGTCCAGTCTGTCCCACATCCCATTCCACCCCAGCCTCTGTTCTGGTTTTCGTGCCCTCCCGTGGAAGTGGTAACCCAGGAGGAATGAGCCCACTATTTCCCTCCCAGGCCTCTCCCACTCTCGGATTGTGCTCTGTCCAGGTAGTTCTGTGGTTTGACTTGACAGAACTAGGCTCCACATGCATATAATTTTCTTCAAGTCATTACTATCAAAGGATAAAACAGGTACAAATTTTCCAGGAAACAACAAAAATCGATATGCCAGCTTTATATAGTGCCAACAGCCCAATTTGGAAATATGGACAATTGACCACATATTTCATGGGAATGTGGTAGTCTAGCCATATAGCAATCATTTTCCTAAATAAAGGTGGCACTATTGCAGCAGCACAAAGAGAATGACATGAGACATGACATACTAGCTCAAAACTCTCCTGGGTAAATGCAGAGAAAAATACAGATGTGTGTAGCAAGCAGAGGAAGGCAGCTGTGACTTTACCGTATTTTTCATCTAGGAAATTCATCCCAGGACACAGTCTGTGTCTTGACCATGCCATTGTGTGGATTATCACACCTTCTCCCAACTGCCTGAAGAGCTAGCCTTGGACATTAGATCAAGGATGTATGTCCATTTAACAAGATTTTATGCTTGTTTTCTAAACTCTCTAGTCTGAATTTTAATGTCATCAGAGAACATAGGAAATAAAGCTATAGTATGAATTATTTACAGAAAGGACTAGAAATTATACCTTTATCCTGCTGAAGAATGCTTTATGCATTTTTTTTATATTGGGGATTATGAGACCAGCAAAAACCTGAAACAAAATATTTCAGTCCTATGCATTTGAACTTAACCTAGGGCAAATGAGTACTCAGTTCCATCTTCTCTTCCTTCTTACCCCCCATTTCTGAGCACCCCCTTACCCACAATTCTTTGTACATCTATTCCACACTCTGCAAAAGTTTGCTCTTCCAGCTTCTCCTTGCTTGCTACCTTCACTGCCATCTTTCACTGGGACCATGGCAGCCTCCCTGCATTGCTCCATGCTGCCCTGTTCTTTCCTCCCCCAAATTTGCTTTCTTCCCTTCTCCTAGTTGTTTTTAGAGCAAGGCTCCATGAGCATCGCTTTGAAACTGGTTAAGTATAGCTGCAGCTGTGGCTACCCCAAGCTCCAAATGTAAGCCCAATACAAATTAATAAAAGGTCCTCTAAAAATTCTTGCAAAATTGGTTGGGTTATAACAACCGCACCAGAAAAATTTATATGATTTAATAAAGCGAGCAAGGAATATATGCTTTGCTTCTTTCTTCCAGTAATACTTGAAAGTAAACTCAGAAGTATGCTATGTTTATTTAAATGAAAATAATATTCAGCATTTGAAATAAAGTGAGGCGAGCTCTCCTGGCCTTGAAAACCTCAACAGCCAACTGGCAAATTCTGGCTCAGCCCTTAAGACTCAAACCCTTTGTCATCTCTTGAATGCCTTTGCTGATGTTGCATAGTTAGGCTGACCATTCTAATACGTGTTAGCAGGCTAGAATCAGGGGTGAAATTGTTCGTTCCTGCTCACATATTATCACTAAAATACCTTCAGAACATTGGTTATTTTGCATCTTTCCAGTTAGCACAGTGTCTGTAGTACAAAGTGAAGATACCAGTTTCATCTGTCGAAATATTACTCAAAGAAACAAGAATCACTGTATTAAATTGGCTACATTATATTCAAAATCATATTCAATGAATTAATGTTAGTAAATCACTGTAGCATTCATTACTCCTTAAATAGCAACCAACCATAAAATATTGAATTCAGCAAGGCTGCTTATTCAAAGAAGTCGCAAAATCTCTCACAGCATTTTGTAACATCAGATTGCAAAGAGTAGAATGAAGCCTACTGTATATGTTATCTGATAATTCTCATCGTTACTAATATTTATGCAACAATATTTTATCTGCATTTTCATTGGGTGCAAATAATTTCTGCATTACAGATTGCCTTCAGGCAATTAATAAGTCCACACAACCTGGAATAAAGATACTCTAGTACATAGAAAAACTGTTTATGTACTAACTGGATCTCCTGAACAATATGCACAAGGGTGGCTATGCAGAATTAGGAGGAGATTCTTTGCCAAGTGTCTTCTGTCTGAACAGTACCCCAAACTAATGCATGATGTATTCTTTGTTAAGGGCTTTGGAGTCAGTAATAGGAAAAGAAAGCTGGAGAATCCATTTTCCCTTGTTTCCCACTGATAAGGCTCATTAGAGTAAATAGAAGTGAGTCATGCACACCAATGGGAGAATATTTCCCCAGGGTTCTGCCTACTCTAAAAACAGAACTCATCATAAAAGCTGTGTAACTCAGCCTTTTGTGAAATCAACTTTATTGATTTTTACCTTTATTGCCTCTTTCATGTCCATTTTAATTTCAACTCCTACTGTTTGACATTTGGTACAAGCGATAGTTTTTGAAACATTTTACCTAGTTTTTGTTTTCAGTGCTCATGGTAAGTTGTGAATTTACCTAAACAGATTTTAAAAAGATAGGAACTAGTGGTGGTTCAGTTCAATAGCTGAAGCTAAAACCATTGTTCCCTATCCTGTTGCTCTTTGTCATTGATTGAATAGAGACAAACAGTAAAGCATTTGAATGACTCCTGAACACAGTGTAATTTTCTGTATACATAAAGGCTATTTGCAGTTGGTATTGGTCTAGATACTAAGGATTTAACTGCAGTGGAAACAGATAATTTTGATTTATCCATACATGACTTTTTCTCCATTCTATCAATCAGCAGTTTACTAACAGTATTTCTATGCTCAAGACAGCAACTGACCAAAAAGATGACCCTCACATAGACTGCAAGTTCCTAGAACACACATGCGCACAAACATGCACACACTCACTTACAATATATGACATGGCATTATATCTCAAATCAGAGAATTTCAGCAAATTCAAAGTATTTTGTGATAAATGTAAGAGCAACCAAAACATTGAATTCATTTAGTGCATGACTAAACTATTTTCATTGTTAAGTAATACTTCCTGACCTTCCAGTTTAGAATTACCCCTTCTGAGTGCTAGACTTTTGGCACAGTGGCTGTCAGAACTTTGATATTCTCATCCCATATTGAAGTGCATCAAGTACATGGGTCCCTACTAGCCACATGGAACAGTCAGATTGGGTTCTTGGCTGAAGCCTGGCTGGCATGGGCATTTGGAGAGTATGAGCAGATAGAAGGTCTCTCTGTATCCCTTTGCTGATCTGCCAAGTAAACGAACAAAGGGGGAAAAGCTCTTTAAATGGTTAATTCTGAAACATTCTCTGATCCTTCACCACCACAGGCTAAGACCAGTTGGTCCTCTGGTGTGAATCCACAACACCTTGAACTCCACCTCATGTGTAAGACCGTTAGGTTTATTTAATTGCTCCTCTCATCTGTCGGCTCCAGCAAACAGAGATGAGGTCTGTGTTTTAGTCAAAAGCAAAAGTATTGAAAATTTAGTGACTGCTACAGTGCCAAAGCACTAATAGAAAAAATAGCCAATTGATTGGGAACAGGGACCATCCTTGACTATCCCAGGGAGCTGATTGGAAATGTCCTAATTAAACAAAGTTATAAAAGCAAATAATTCATGGGAGCCAAGAAATTGGGATTACCAAAAGAATGGTAATAAGGGCTAATGGTAATAAGGAGTGTGAACTGCATGGAGATAGTATGCTGAAAATTCCTTCATTTCCTATCCTAAATTATTGGATTTTACTGTAAGAAATATGAAAACTACTCAGTGTTTTCAAGAATTTAGAAGTAAAGCACTGACCAAGTATATCTTTCATAAAATTGCTTTATAATTCCCTTTAAGTGTATGCTAGTATCTTTTGTCCAACCCGAGAAAAGCTATCTGACAAATTCTCAAAATTATTGTTTTGGGCCTAGTATAATAGCATAGTGGCTAAATCCTCTCCTTGCATCCACCAGACTCTGTTATGGGTGCCTATATTTATCATAGATGCTCCACTTCCCATCCAGCTCCTTGCTTGTAACCTAGGAAAGCAATAAAGGATAGCCCAAAGCCTTGAGACCCTTGGGACCCTACACCCTGGAGTCAGATTGGCTCAACTCTGGCCATTAAGGTCACTTGAGGAGTGAACCAGCAGAGAGAGTATCCTTCTCTCTCTCCTTCTCTCTGTATATCTGCCTTTCCAATAAAAAAAAAATCTCTTAAAAGAAACAGGTTTGTGAAGGCCAAAAGACACAGTGAGAAGGAGATAGAGATTTCCTAACCTCTGTTTTATTCCATAGTATTTCAATGGCTAGGAGTGGCCAGGCCAAAGCCAGAAACTCCACCTGTTATCTCCTGGGTTGGCAACAGAGACGCTGTTACTTGAGCCATCAATACAGTATCCCATGTGGACATCTATCTTAACCAGTATCTTAACCACTACACTGAAAGTTTGCTCCTCCAAACTTTTAGTACATAGCAAGTACTAAGTAAGAAAAGAGGAATCCTAGAAATTAAATATCTAGAACTATGCAGTTCAGCCTCATGAAACTACTGAACATTTAAAATGTGACAACTCCAGAGTCCTGCTATAAGTGTGAAATACATACAGGACCTTTTAAACAGAAAATATTTTATTAATTAGTTGTGTTATGCTGATTGTTTTAAATGATAATGCTTTGGATATTGGGTTAAATGTAATATATTCAAATTAGTTCTAACTGCTTGTTTTTAAACATATGGATTTCAGCATACTTAAAATTTAATGAAGCTCAAGTTATATTATATTAGATAATCCTAGTCTAGAAATTTAAGTACCAAATGAAACCAAAAGACTAGCCAGTGAAAAATTCTAGCAAAATGGAGAGACATGGATAAAAGGTACTGAAACAGAAGCATAAAATAGTAGCATGTGCAAAGTGTGAGGCTATGGATTGTGGTTTTGGCATTCTGTCTCTTAACCTATGGATTCTTAGGTCTACATTGATAATAATGGCAATAAGTCAGTAAACCTTGGAATTTCCAAATATCTTATGATTGTGCTTATAATTATTTTCCATCTACTATTGAATTATTAGCTCTTTAAGGACAATATATTTGTTTTGTTCACCTTTGTTCACATCTAGATAATCCGTACTCATTGAATTTGAGGTGTGTAAGAAAGACCATAGTTATCCAAGTACTCAGTATTTGTCCTGTGTATTTATTTCCAAATTTGGAATTGTCAAATCACATTGTAACTCCAGTTAATAAGATAAATGTGTAAAACTTTTTGCAAAGGAAGATAATATTTATAGTTAGCCTAAAATGTTCAATCTATGCTTGACTGTATCTTTAGGAAAGAAATAAAATCCAGTTGTTTTGTCCAGAATTTTGATAATTTTTGTCTTGTTGCTCAAGAATCATTAACTATTATGTAAAATACCAAATAAAAAGTAAATGAATGAAAAAAAAAAGTATGTGCAATCCCCAAGACGAGTCTGATGACCATGGGAGTTCTGAATACAAAATAAGTCTGTTCTAGGCAGTTAGCCTAGGTCAGGCTGTTCATTTATTAGCTTGTTTTTAGTCAATTTCCTATTTTAAAAAAGGAATTTTTTAATGAGTATGAGGGCAGCTATTTATTCTAAGGAATAAATTAGAGCAGTGTTGGAAGCAACGGACACATATCCCTCGGGGAAATCTGTAACACAGAATACATTCTTTCTGACACTTAGGAAGCTAAGCAGCAGGAAGCCTGCCTCAGTTCTTTATCAGCATCAACCGCTAATGGAGCTGATAAAGCTTATTTGCTGGAAAAGTGACTGCAGTTGAAATATGTGCAGCTGCATTTACATTAGGGCTGCTTTTGTAACCAATAATTTCAACCTAGATTTCATAACTTTTTGATTTATTAAGCAATATTATAATCTGTGAACAGTCAAGTTCAAACCACGTGTTTACCTTCCTCTCTCACTGCTACAGCGTGTTATTTTGGGAACTCTGCCCTTGAGGATAAGTCATTTTGAGAGATATCTTTTATTTATTTTTTTATTTGCTTAGTGCTGAGTAATAGTCAATTGCTATCAAAAATACTTTTGCCATGACATCAAAGCAATAAATTTAACAAATGGAAGAAAAGTAGCAGGAAACTTCTATTAAATTTCTTAAAAATATTTTAACTATGTCATGTTCTTGTGTTAGAAAAAAAATTTCACATTTGAAATATACTTTTTATTCCTCGCAATATTTGAAAATAAATAATTGCCACCCAAATCCATCTTAAGCATCAACCGGTCTCTGTCCTGGCTGCTCTGCTTTCAATCTTGCTCCCTGTTAGTGACCTAAAAAAAGCAGCAGAAGATAGCCTAAGGCCTTGGGTCCCTGCCACACACGTGCAGATGAAGTTCCTGCCTCCCAGTTTGGACCTGATCCAGCCTTGTGTATGTGGCCATCTGGGGAGTGAATCAGCAGAAGGAGATTCTTTCTCCCTCTAATCTAATTTCTTCCCTTTCTCTCCTGCTTCACCTGGCTCCCTTCCTATCTCCCCAGTCCCCACCCCATCTCTGATTTTCAAGGGTTTTTTTTTTTTTTAATAAAAAAGGTCGATGATCTTGGAAAAAGTTTCATTTTTGATTATAGTGAAGTTTGTTTTGTATGATAAGCTAGTAAGCACAGTTTAAAACAGAATAACAGCAGAGACACTAAACATAAGACACAGAGGCTACAAAAATTAGTGTTGCTGAATTGGACCAAAGAAAATGATGTAAGTTGTAGAAATTTAGGTTGAAGTCTTTATTTTCAAAGCACTAATGTGTACAGTTCTAAAGGATTTGAATGACCTTTTTTATGACTTTTTTTTCTTTACCCAGATCACTTCACACACATTAAAGCTTGGCATCCCTCCAGTCTTAATATTCCTTGTCAGTAGTCCCAATCTTATCTTCAATGAAGAATGCTTTCAGCAACACCCTGGTGTTTGGTCATCTGGCTTCCAGCATTCCCCTTAAAGTATCCCACTCCATCTGGAAAAACTATACTAGAAAATTATTACAGGGAACATTTTTGCCAGTATCTAATTCTACCTTGTGAAGCTTGACATTCTCTGACTTATTGATTTCTGTAATATCGTTCTATTCTCCCCATTTATCAGACTTTCAGAATTTTCCTTTTTAATCCATATCTTAAATAGTAGTATTCCCAGGAGTTCCATTGTTGGTTCATTATCCTTCTCTCTTGACATATTTTCTTTGAGTAGTGTCATTCAGCCTCATTAAATATATACATATATATGTGAGTGTGTGTGTGTATACACACTTTATGACCTTGACTTCTACATCAATATACAATATTGACATCTATCCTAAACCGTACATGGTATAATGATGATAAAACTTTGATACCTATCAGAATTATCTAAAGAAAATGTAATATTCCTGATGCCCAGATAACACTCACCTTTGTCAGCTCAATTACAAATTTCTTGGATTAGAGTTTTCTTTTACCTTTCCAGTTACTTTTAATGTGAATCTACCTTCAGAACTGGGGTAGTGGTGTGTTATAAAGGATTAGCGACCAGCTCTCTGAAAGGGTATAGGTGGGTGATGCAGTGTCTGATTTGTAAGAATTACTGATTTGAATGGTTATTTCAACTAGAACTAATTTCAAACTGTCAACTTTTTGTCAACAAGATCGAAAAACTGCTGAAATGTAATACCTTTAGTTAGTTTTTGCCAACCAGCTGCACCATACCAGTGAGACTTCAGTGCTAGTGTATTTAGTATCCAAGATGAATAATATAAATATGTTATAAATAAATTATACTATGCATTATACAACATATGTGTATATAATTAAATAAAAATATATATAATATATGTATTTCTATGTGTTATATTTATATATGCACATATTGTATAACATTCTATAGGATATATGATATTTAGATATAAAATTTATAAAAATAATCTATGTGGTTATAGATCTAATTATATAACTTACATATAATTACATGTGGTCAGATGTGATATATATTATGAGCAATAATATAAATATCTTTGCCAAATATGCCATTGGGATATATCTATACATTTTTATATATATAAACAGATAAAATTCTGTAAGTTCCTTGCTAATTATTTAGAAGTCTAGTACATTCATAAAGTAAAATAGCATGAGCTATATAGAAAATAGATTATAGATAAACATCCAAGAAATGGATGACTGATTTCTAGATCTAGGAATATTATAGATAAATAGAACTGATATGAGGGACCAGTATTGTGGCATAGCAAGTAAAGCCTTTGTGATTATGACATCTTCTTGGGTCCCAACTGCTTCACTTCTGGTCCAGCTCCATGCTAATAGCTTGGGAAAGGCAAAAGGGGATGGCCCAAGTGTTTGAACCCCTCCTCGATTCAGGGGAGACCCAGCTGGAGCTCCTTGGCTCCTGGCCTCCGCCTGGTACAGAGCTGGCCATTGCCACCACTTAGTGAGTGAGTCAGCAGATGTCTGTCTCTCTTTATGTCTCCATCTCTTTTTCTCTCCCTCCTTCCTTCCTTTCTACCTTCCTTCTCTTCTTCCCTCTCCCTCCCTCTCTCTCCCATTTGTCTCCCCCTGCTCCTACCTGTCTTTCAAATAAATAAACAAACATGTTTTTAAAAATAAGATGAATTTTAAAAAAGACAAGTGTAAACTAAACTCCTCTGATAAAATGAGCTCAAGAGAAGCAAAGATCTCACTACTCGATTATTCCTTTCTGCATTCTGTGATGAGGTATAAATAACTTCCTGGAAATAAAAAAGTTATATAGAAGTGTCTGTGGAATCACTGACTTATTTAAATTCTAGAAGTCCACACTTCCAATATCTCTGTATACATCCCCTCACGATCTGGATCTAGAGATCTTTTCAGTCTCATGTTTTCCATATCTCACCTAACACTTTATATATAATATATAGCCAACAAGCACTATTACTGAAATCACTAGCCGACTTAACTATTCACAATAGTCAAGATGAGGAATCAACCAGCTGTCTACCAATAGAATAGTTTAAATAGTGTTAAATAGTTTAAATATATGCACAATGCAATATCAGTCACCCAAACAGGAATTAGATGAAATCCTATCGGTTGCGTGAAAGTGGATGGAACCAAAGGACATCTCGTTAAATGGAATAAGACAGGCATAAAAAGGCAAATAGCAGGTATCCTCACTCATTTACGAAAGTTGACAAATCTGTCTCATAGGAAAAGACAGCATAAATGTGTCACTAGAAACTGGAAAGTAGGGAAAGGACTGGGAAGGGGTTAGATAAGAACACTAAAATAAGAAGGAATTACTCCTGGTGTTCCATAGTAAGTAACTCTAGTCTATAATGACCTATGATATATTTGAGATAATTTGATAAGTATAAAATTCCCTACACAGAGAAATCATTAATGTCTGATGTACAGAAATGCTAATTACTTTGATTTAATTGCTACTCATTATACATATGTTTCAAACTATCATACAGTAAAATAAATATGTATAAATACCGCATGTCAAAAAGAGAGAAGAAACTGACTTAGTGGCTCATGGAAATGAGAAAAAGGAAAAGAGAACAAATTCTCAGGATGTTAAAGCATGAGAATCCTTGTTCCTGAGAATGCAAAAAGTGGTTTGGATCGCAGTGGTTAGAAACAGTCCCCACCTCCGAGAAGTCTAATGACTCCACCTATCTTTGTGTATGATCTAGGGAAATCTGAAGATTGCTCCACTTGGGCCAAGGGAGAGTTGTAAATCTGACACATCCTCTACAGTAAGGGGAAACTAAACTCAATAAATTACAAGACAAAATGCTTTGTCAATTTATGAACTAGTTCTGAAAGAAAGAGTTAAAGGAAGAGAATTCTTTCATAAAAGCCCAATCAAGTCCTTTTCCAAGTCTTTTCCCTGAGTAGGAGGAGCACAGAACACATATTGAACTCCAGGTGTAAGTGTGGAGTGTCTGTGTATACACTGAGTGCTTTTGGCTTTCCCATCAAATGGAGTAGTGAATAGGAGCACAGCATCACACTTTAAAGAGCTAGACCCGTGTTTCTCAGTCCACCATTTTTATTAGGTGCTTTCTGTATACGTGTTTTTTTCTTCCTGATTTCTGAAATTTCAATACATTGATATTCAGAATGTATTTTACCGGTTTATATAAAATTCTTTATTATCTATATCAAGACTCTTGCCATCCCCCGAAAGTATTTGGTTCCTTAGTAAAAGCATCACCCAAGAGAATAAATTGGTTAGATAAAGGCTGTTCTTATTTTTATTCTAGTTTAAATAAATGGAAATATTTTAATAATCTCTGAGAATAGGCATAATTATGAGCATAGATTTTAAAAAGTGTGAAGAAACTCAAACCAAGAGCTAATTTGCTATCCTTTTACAAACGTAGCAAACTTCTCCTGCAGGCATTATTTTCATGAGAGGTACAATAATTTGTGCATGGTAGCATAGACAAAACAAATTCTATTCAACCTTCTCAGTACATTAAACTACAATTAGAGAAAGTGCTAAATAAATTACCATAACTGATATTTTGTTGATTTTAAAGTAATTAATTATTCATAACAGGAAACACTGGATATAATTTTGTTCATAAAAATCTCTTACTCGTAATGTCTGCCAGAACTTTGTAACAAAGCAGAGATTAACTACAAAGTAATCATAGCAGTGAACCTGATTATTATTTGTTTGCTTGGAAATAGCATACATAGATTTTTCAGTATAGAAGTAGGCATTCTGCTGAACTTTGTGAAGTTAACAGAGCACAGGCCAATTTCAAATACCCTCACAAAAACAAGGGATTTAAAATCAGTGAACAGTTGATGCTGACACAGATAAGAAAGGCAATGATTTGGGGCAGGCAAAGGGGAAACAGTAGAACAGGCAACTAACAAGGACTACTCCTGAATAAAGTAGGAATGAGTCAAAGGCTTAGGAGTTGATCAAGATCGATTTATTGGTATCAGTGTAGAAAGCAGAAAAGGAAAGGCAAATTCTAGTCCACTGAGTTAGAGAATTTAATACAATATAGTACCATGAAAAATTCTTCCTACAGTGTTGGAGACATTCTGTTAAATTTTATTCTTGCAATCTCTTATTCAGTTGACTACACCCTCTTTAAAACAATCTTTCATTGAAAAGACCTTTTTACATAAAAGGGAACAAAGTACTGGTACATGCTGTAACACAAATGAGCCTTGAAAACATTATGCTAAGTGAGGAAAGCCAGATACGGACATAAAAGGCCACACAGAGGCATTCCATTTATTTGAAATATCCAGACTAGACAAATCTATAGAAATAAAAAGCAAATTAGGGATAGTGTTTCCTTTTGAGGCATGAAAATACCTTAGAGTTAGATAATGTCCTGGTTGCACAACTAAATTCCCGTAAATTTTATACATTAAAGCAGTTTAAAAAGGTGAATTTTCTGTTATATTTTACTACATTTGTGAAACAGACTTTTTCCAATCCATATGGTTTGACCTATACCAAAATTGCTTCTTTCTAGAAGTAAACCTAAATTGTACTCTTTACCCCAACAGTAAATTAAAGTTTCGTAGTGCCCCAAAGCTTTTCTAATTGGGGGAGAATTCTCAGACACATAATTTAGAATTACAAATATGAAACACCCGTGGCTTCCCTGGCACCTATCTATGCAGCTGGAGTATCCTGAAGTTTAATCTTTCATACTACCATGGTAGACACCTCTTATTTCTTCCATGATAAACAGAAGCGAAATTCACCCTCTCTCACCTAATTTTTCAGCTTAGCTCATATTCTATAATGTTCCAGGAGGTTATTTTCCACACTGCAGAATCAATTTTGAAGGCTTCTTCCAATTTCTCACTAAGCTAAAGAATCTGAGATCTGATTCTCCTTTCCTAGGCTGGCTATGCGTGTATCTTGCTGTATTGAAATCTAAGTTGAATATGCTCTTCTTGGAAATTGGCTGGCATCAATACACGATTGGATATTCAGCCATTATGAAAGGTTCGCTAAAGTGTAAATAGAAAAAATGTTAGGTATGTCTGAATATGAATCTATCAGGATAAATGTAAAAAGTAAATGTATTGGGTTGAGTTGCTGGGAACAACCCAGAGTGAAAGGTCCTTCAGAGACAACAAACAATAGGCCCACATTTTGGCAGAATGGTTTTTCATATGGGTGCAAGTTGGAGTCCTTGATTCAGCTCCCTGTGTGCCTGGGAAAGGAAGAAAAAATGAATCAAGCTCTTGACTCCCTACAGCCCACACTGAAGACCTGGAAGAGTTTCTGGCTCCTGGCTTTGGCTTAATTCAGCCCTAGTCATGGCAGCCATTTGGAAAGTGAGCAGCTGATGGAAAATCAACTGGTCTTTTCTCACTTTTTTTTTTCTTTTCTTCTATTTTCCTTCCTTTCTTTTTTCTTCCTCTTTATTCTTTTCTTTCATTTCTTCTTTCCTTCCTTCCGTTCTGTCTCCCTTCTTCCCTCCTCCCCCCTCAGTACCTCTCTGTGCGTAGAGTCTGTAAGCTAAGGATAAGTGGGTAAGTAGGGATGTCTGTGGTATCCACTTGCTTTCTGCGTAGTCTCAACTTTGAAACCGTGAAGTCTTTTTTGCTATTAAGAGAAATAAAGTACAACTTGATCTCTCTTAGCCCTCCTCCATCTCATTTATTTTCTGCTAGAAAATTAAGTTCATTTCAAAACAAGCATTTAACAGCATGACCTAACCTTGTATGTATTTTGATATACCAAACATATGTACCTACTAATGCATCTATTGCCAAAATGTTATTGTTGTTATTCTTCCTTATGAAAAATAGATAACTCCTGTAGACTCTTCAGTGGTACTGAAAATCCTGTGGTTATTTTTAAAACAGTCACCCTGCAAGAGAGTAACAAATTTGAAAAACATCAAACAAGTTTGGCTTCTCAGGAAGATGTAAAATAATGTATGTAATGAAACATGACTATTTTATCATTATTGAACTAAGGAAAAAGACCAATATAAATCAACTGACAATAGGTTAAAAAATGTTCTCTCTGAAAAATCGTCTTATGACTATGTACTGGAAATTTAGTTTAGTCAAAATTAACAAAAACAGTACTACTCTTACTCGTTACCAAATGTCTTACCTTTATCCCTAAGAATTCCATTTATTGATTTATTTAATATGAATATATTAAACAACTGCTGTGGAACAGACATGTTGCAAAATACTTAGTATACACAGTGTATGCATAAGTTTCAACTTTAAAGGATTGTACCATTGGGTAAGGGAGAGAAGCAAACCAACCAAATGAAAATGCACTAAGGCCAAAGCTATGATAAAGGAGTCCCATCTGCAGGGATCGGATAATGTTTTCCAGAAGTAGCATGAATGAATCTGGAGGCAGAAGCAGGAACTTGCCCAAGATTTTACGGAAGGACAAGATCCTCTAAGGGTGATAAAAGCATGAATTTGACATGTTGTGGGGGTGGGGTAGGGTATGATTGCAAGTAGATTACTACCTGGAGTATATGATTTGGAAAGAGTTGTGAGAAATTTAATGAGAAGGCAAGATCATATCATCAGATACCTTATATCCCAAGTCAGGTGTTTAATGCAAGTCCCAATGTGATTGAGAGCCCCTGTTGGATCTTGAGGTGAGACAAATTGTTTCAGATCCTGCTCCCGACCTACTATGGGGATATAATTGTGAATGATTTTTACACTAATTGTTTTAAAGATGTTTGAGATAAAACTATCCATTGCTTCTTGGTCTTTTGGCTAAGATCAAGTGAAATAAAACTATCCATTGATTTTTTTTTTTGACTTTTAAAAACCAAGGGGAAGGAAACTACATTATGAGGCAATAGGAGTTTGGCAGTTCCCTTAAATTATCTTCATGTTTAAAGGTTAAAAGTAACTTATTCAAAACTTAATAATCAATTAATCATTCCAAAATTGTCTTTAAGAATCAGTGTCAGTCAATAGATGTAATAATCTTCATTTTTTTCTCATTTTGTCTGCTTTCAGCTTAACCCTTAGACAGGTCAAAGCTACTTTTACTCGACATTTATTAACCTTTTATAAAGTAATTACTACCGGGAATATAAACCACCCTATTAGTAACTCCATGCTTGCTCATTTCATTTGAACAAAAAATGCACCTTTTCTTCAGAATAATGCATTACAAATGCATGATTTTCTAATCTGTCTAGTTTGCCTGATGGTCAGTAATGATTCTAACAACTTCAGTAAAAAAAAAAAAAGTAATTTAATCTCATTTCCCCTTTGAGATTTAACACTTAAAAACATAATTATGCCCATTTAGCATAATTTGATTCATCATTCAAGCAATTCTTGAGATTACATACAACGAAATCATTATTTTAGTAGTCTTCCCTTGATGAAAGTTGTGTATGATATAGATTTTTGTTATTTCATTAGCACTTAAAACACCATACAGAATAAAGAAAAAAGACAGCTGTTAAAAATCATATCTTTAAGGGAATGTTACCTCTGATCATTTTTTAGATAAGAATACAAATCATTTTTTAAGGATTGCTATGATTTAGTAAGGAAAGTCCAAATGTCTGTGCAGAAACTATGAGTAAACACAGATATCTGACTGAGAATGGTAATGTGGCTCTAGAATTATATACTTACAAAGTATTTTTAATTCCATTTCAGAAAATTCTCTTAAATTCAAACCTCTTTTCCCTGATGCTGCTGTCTCTGCCCCAGTTCAAACTCTTACTAGGTCCTGTGAGAAACAATCTCATTAGTAACTCTCCTTGCCATGTTCTTTCCAAGATTTACAGTTTTTGCTTCCTCCTTATTAGTCAGCAAAAATGTGAAAACACAAAATTGAATACATGGCCCTTGGTGCCCAAACCAGTTCATCATACAACTCTACCCCAAAGTTTTGAAGGTCAGACTTAGTCCCTTACAAATGTCCTTCTACCTACATCAGAAAATGCAATGGAGAAACACCATTATACCTAATTTTGTATGTTCACTGCAACAAATTAGTACAAACTTGAAAAGTTAGAAAAGAAATGTATATTCTTTCACAGTTGTGGGGGCCACAAATCCAAAACCAGCTTCACCAGAGTGAGATGAGCCCATAGCTGCCAATGTTACTTAACTGTACTGTGTCACTCCAGTCTACCTCTGTGGTCGTATTGCCTTTCTCCGGTTCTAAATAACCTCTGTATCTCTCCTTGATATGTATCTAAAATATAATCTTTTTACGATATCTTCAACATAGTCACAAATGCAAACAGATGTAGATAATGTTTATAGGAACTAAGAACTCATATCCTAGGGGACAAACCTGTTTTAGAAAAATTACTATTGCCTTTGAGGTTATGCTGGGTTCACTTATAAAGTAATCATTTGAAAGAACTGGAAGGATAAACACCAAACTGTGAGCGGAGATTACCTGTAGTGAGAGGAACACAAATGGATACAAAGGGAATGGAGCAAAAATCAATACTTAATCCTCTACCTATTTCCATCTATTTCAATAGTTCTTACATACATTTGTGAAAAATAAGCTATAGCAACTTTATTCATATGTGTTCAAGCTTAGAAGCAACTAATATGTCCTTCAGTAGGTGAGTAGATTGTCATGACCTCAGACGATGAAATTTTTATGTGAAAAATAAATTATAAAGCCTTAAGAATACAAAGAAACCTTAAATGTACATTTTTAAGTGAAAAGAGTCAGTCTGAAAATGCTAAATGCTGTCTAATTTCAACTGTGTGGCTTCCTAGAACAAAAATTACGGAAAGGAAGTTCTTTGGTTTGCAGAAGTAAAGAGATGGATAGATGAATAGGAACAACATAGTAAATTCTTGGGACCCAGAAAATATATCATATCATAAAATATTGTGCATACATGTTGTGAAACATTTAAGAATACACAACACTAATAGTAAATAAATGTTAAGAAAGTGGTGGACTTTTCAGAGTATGATGTATTTCTGTTTTTTTTTTTTCTTAGAAAAATAGATTTATTTTTGTTGGGAAATCAGGCTTATAGAGAAGAGGAGAGAAACAGAAAGATCATCCATCTGCTGGTTCACTCTGTAATCACCACAATGGTCAGAGCTGAGTTGTTCCAAAGCCAGGAACCTCTTCTGGGACTCCCACGTGGTGCTGACTCCGAAGGACTTGTGTCATCTTCTGTTGCTTTTCCAAGTCATAAGCTGGGAGCTGGAAAGAAAGTGGAGCAGTCAGGACACAAACTAGCACCCATATGGTATTTGTAGGAGGTAAATTAGCCTGTTGAGCCATCATACCAACCTCAATGTATCTGTTTTTCTAAGATTTTTTTTTTTTAATTTGGAAGGCAGGGTTACAGAGAGACAGAGGAAGAAAAATGTATCCACTTGTTTACTCCCCACACGACCACAATGGCCAGGGCCAGCCAGACCAAAGCCAGGAAGGAGCCCAGAGCTCAGTCTGAATCTCCCATGCGAGTGTCGGGCCATCTTCTGCTGCCTTCCTTGGTATATCAGTTGCAGCTAACATGCCATTCTGGTGGGAATGTTGACAGGAATGAGTGTGCTTCCAGTTTTTGTTTTAAGCCTAGAACTGTTCTTAAAGTCTGCTTTGGAAATTCAGCATCAGATAGATATATATGTTTAGTAAAGAAGAAGTGAGTATACAAAAATTATCTTAGAAGAAATACTTGGCATTAAGGGACACATAAAGAAACCTGTTCTAAATGTAAACAGTTTGATGTACTGAGATGCACTTGAGACAACTGAATATGTGGCTTAAAAATAAGCAAGGTCAAGCAAAAAAACTTTTACTTTATAAATGATGAATTGGTTTGTAGATGAAAAATTGTTATGTAGACTGACAAACGAATAGGATGAAGGTTACAATAGATGACATCTTAAAATGTTCCACAAAGTGCGTGGACTCACAAAGTAACTGGTACAGTTAAATTGATTATGTTCTTAAATTATGACATTTGTTCATAAACAATTTAGTCTTTGGTTGTAGCTCTGCTAATATCTAGCTGTAACACCTTCCTAGTTCTCAATTCCATTATCTCCAAATAAAATAAGTATTAATTGTACCTTATGTCTCCTAAAATGCAAAATTCTGATTCAGTAATGATGACTGCATATTCTCTTGTATCATGTGACTGTTAATACTATGATGCAATTCATATTGCAATAGCTTGATATACTCTGACTCGGTTAACAACTGACAAAACAGAATCAACTGTGGGGAAAGGTGCTATGTGAATTTTTAGTAGTATGTATTATCAAATATTTATATTCAACATTTTGTTCTACTTCCAAAAGCCAACAAATGCACCTTTTATTTCTTTTTTTAGTTAAAGTTCTCCCGGTTTTGGATACTTCATAATCTGGCTATATTTTCATTATACTCTATGCTCAGCCTAAAGAAGTAATACTATAGCATGTTGTAGGAAAAAGCAGTGTATTTATGTATTTGAAGCTTCATTTTACAGCTAGCAGAGTTTTTGCCTGCAGAAACTGTCTCACTAGTGGGTCCTTGTTCTCTCAATTTGTTTCTAGGTCAGGTGTTTGCATTTTATGGTAACAAATGAGACAGACAGTGTCCTGACTTCTCTGCCCTGCCAACATCTGACTTGAAGGAGAATAAGAACAATTAGCACTCAATTATATTCCATTAGAACAAAATAAGAAAACAATTTTTATTGTGAAATATGTTATCTCACCCTCTAGACTCAGATTGAATTCTCCCGGGTACAGTTTTTTTCTATGATAATAATATTCAACACTGTGAAACACTTACTGTTGCACTTTTTGCACTTTTGAAAAATGTCAACACTCAATTTTATAGCATTTGATTTAACACTTTTGGGAGCACTTTAAGCCTTTAATAATTTATAGCCATCTCCTAAAAAATGTGTGATAGGCACAGTTAAGGCAGCAATCAGAAGAAAAGGTCAATATATAGATGGAAGTCTCCTAAGACATCCATAAAGATAATAGACTTTAAAAAGTTGGAGCAGAAGCTAACTTCTTTAGCACCTCATCATCTCATTATCACCTTATTTCCAAATTCCCTGAAGAGTATATCACTTTTGAAAATGTGCTCTCTTGAAATTCACATAAGATTACTTCTTCCTGAAATCTTTCAAATATTTAATCAAGTGATCTATACTGACAATTTAAAGTTTAAAATTTTTTTCGTCATGTAGCTTTGCATATATATCTTACCTTTTTGCTTGGTCTGTATAAGCAATGACATTTTCAGTAGTAACTATTTCATAGGTCTAACTAGAAGACTAATCATTTCTGTTGTTTTGCAAACAATGCAGACATAAAATACGTTATTTTAAATCTGTGCAGACAAATGTCAATGCTTGCTAAAATAAAAAGTTTAAGGTGAAACTTGTATGACCCAAGCCAGTAGGTAAAGAAAGATTCTCAGTATAAAACTTAGATTATTTAGACACATCATAACAAGAAACATTGAGTGTCAAGTTTCTTTGTTGTAACTACATGTACTGAGAATCTCAGATGCTTACTTTCAAGTTCCTTCAATAGTTCTTTTTAAAAATGATTTCTTTATTTTTATTGGAAAGGCAGATTTACAGGAAGAGAGAGGGACAGAGAGAAGCAGCAGCTGGTTCACTCCCCTAGTGGCCGTGATAGTTGGAGCTGAGGCCAGGATCTGAAGCCAGAAGCCAGCAGCTTCTTCTGAGTCTACCACAAGGGTTCAAGGGTGCCAGAACTGCAAGTAGAGGATTAGCCTATTCATACACCATGCTGGTCCCAAGTCTGCAATTTTTTACCCCTTCCCATTGTAATTCTAATGCAAAACTAATTTCAAAAACTGCCAATTCAGACTACAATTTTGATATGTGGTAATGACCTTTTTTCTTTCTATTCTTTATAATAATAAAGACCAACCTGTAGCCTGTATATATATCACAACATCTTACATATCACTTACTGAATGCCTGAATGAATAAATAAATGAAAAAAAATTTATCAAAGAAAGGAGAAATTTTTCTGGCCCACAGCTAGGTGGCACTGAGGGCAGATATTTTTGGCAAAGTAGTTAACTCTGCTTCAGACTCCTATAGCCCATATCAAAGTCCCTGGGTTCCAGTCCTGGCTGTATTTTCCTATCCAGCTTTGTGCTCATGCACAAAAGAAAAAATGAAGAGGAGGAGATGAGTAATGGCTCAGGTCTTGAATCACTGCCTCCAAATGAAAGACTTATATTGAGTTCCATGTTCTAGTTTCAACCTGACAAAACCCCAGCTGTTATGGACCTTGGGAAGTGAATTAGAAGATTAAAAACTTTTTGTTCCTCTCTTCCCCTCTCAGCTCTTTCAAATGAAAGAAGAAAGTGGGCTAAGGAAAAGGAAGATAGCACCGAACTTGCCTTTAAGCCATGAGGAAAATATTTAATTTTCTAAAAACAATCAGGCTCTGAAAAGAGATTTTTTTTTAAAGATTTATTTTTTTTTAATTGGAAAGGCGGATATACAGAGAGGAGAGACAGAGAGGAAGATCTTCCGTCCGATGATTCACTCCCCAAGTGAGCGCAACGGCCAATCCGAAGCCAGGAGCCTCTTCCAGGTCTCCCATGCGGGTGCAGGGTCCCAAAGCTTTGGGCCGTCCTCGACTGCTCTCCTGGGCCACAGGCAGGGAGCTGGAAGGGAAGCGGGGCTGCCAGGATTAGAACCAGCGCCCATATGGGATCCCGGGCGTGCAAAGCAAGGACCTTTAACCACTTGGGCCACCGCGCCGGGCCCTCTGAAAACATATTTTTATGGAACAGATATAAAACAATGGGCAAGTATTTTTAGGTTGAAAAACATTCAGCTTCTCACCCATGCCACAGAAGATGTGATCTACTTAGTCAGCAGCTGAGGCCTGCCCTAATTCTACTGAGTTACCTCTAAATGGAATTTGAACATTGCCACCAGATGACACAAAATCTTACTTGCTATTTATAAAATGCATAATTTACGATTAAGTTATGGGAGGGTATTGGGTTTCCATTTGGAAACTAAAGTTTGTATTAATTTAACCATGAAATTTAGTATAAGACCCCCAAATACAAGTAACAGGAAAATGCAAGTGTAATATAACATATCTTCACAGGGCCAGTGCAAAGTACACTATGATGGATGATAAATTGTTCAAATTATTAGGCATGTGCTTTCCACTCACAAAAATTACATTTTCAGAAATACAAGTCCTCAAGGAACTTCTATCAATCTTCAAGAAATTACACAGCATATGTTAATTGTTTGCTATGCTAACAATGAGTATTTGACGATGTAAATATACAAAGGTATTCAAGTTATTCCTTGCAGACTTATCTAAGGTTTATTTAAGATCTGACAGGCTTCCCTTAAAAAGTGTGATGTCAAAGAAGCCTTTATTCCTAAAACTTATACAGTTTTTTTAGACTTTTGCTCACCCAGAACCAAGCTAGGTCAAGATTTTAAGTTAGGTTTTTTTTGCCTGTTTTTAATTATGTAGTAGTATGTTCACATGCATCCCACTGGCAGTAGGAATACTTTAGAAGATAGTTTCACATATTTGTTCTTAAAAGAAAAACATTACATTCTGTACTTTATTATCTTACCTGGAAAACATAGAATTTCATTTGTTGATTTTTCAACATGTCTTTATGGGTAGCAATCATATGTCAGTCATTGTTCTAGACCATGAGAGCATGCTTTTTCAAACAGATGAAGGATTCTCTTCTCCAGGAGCTTACCTTTTAAGCAGGAAATAGGCATGAACATGTGATCAGATAAACCAAATAGATAGGAATATGCAAAACTGATTAATTATAACACATATTCTTAGAGTGATGCAATGAAAAGGAACATTCCGAAGGACTACTGGCATGGAGGGAAAGCGCCCCTTAGCAGACAATCTCTGAAATTCAAGCAGTGGGAAGCATCAGTGCTTCAAAGATAATGCAAAAAAGAAAGTTCCAGGAAACCACAAAGGTCTTAAGGAAGAAACAAACAGAATACTTACAAAACAGAAAGTTCAGGGCCAATTATTTGGGTTTATTCCAAAGAAGATACTATAGCAAAGCCTCTGGGGATAACCAGTTTGTAGGCACTAAACCCAAGTGTAGGAGCAGGAAGAGGATGAGTAAAGGAAAAGATAAATGGAAACAGGAGTTACAGTCACTTAGGGGAGTTCTGTTCTTCTGGGATGCTCTGAAAGCCCACAGAAGGTTTGCCAGAAGTGTTCACCGAGCAGGAGAAAGGCAGTTGCTTGTTTTCAACTTCTGCTGTTTAAAGATTGGCTCATAAAGCATTGATATTGCCTTGCAGGCTTTGGTTTTTTACTTGTCTGCACAACAATAGAGGAAACCCTGAGCAGTTCCACATCCAACACCAACTCTGTTTTGCATTTGAGAGTGATAAAAATTTATCAAAGTATACTGAGTCTGGAGTTACTAGACAGCTGTCCTATGTAGCTACTTCTATAGCAGTATGATATGGCATACCAAGGGTGGAAGAAGCAAAAACACAGTGGGGAAGTGGAAAGAATTAAGTCGCAGGGGAAAGCAACACCAAACTGTTTTCTGGCCCTGTGCACCCTAGTAGGAAGGTTGGATTTTGTTCCAACTGTAATACAAATCATTGTTCTAAACCAGAGAGTGTTGTGACGGCTTTATGGACAGAATCAAACCTCTGAACAAAGGTTAAAAACTGTGTGATAACATCTATATAAAATTTTCCCTTAGCTTGATAAACCCTGGGGGACACATACTAATGATATTTAAGTTAAACGTTGACATGAGAGTCACCCACAGATGATCAAATCTCTGTACCCTCTCCCCTTTTCTAAACTCCAAGCACAAACCGCTGCTTTCTAGACCTGAGATAGTCAAACTTCCACATCTAAACCTTTGCACATGTGGTTCAGTGTTTAGAATATTTCCCACCCCTCATCTAGCCTACTTCCTTATTTTTAAATCTCAGTTTCATTAGTAATTCCTCTGAAAGTTCACCCTTGGTTACCATCAAAACAATTGTGCTGTGCTCTCGTGTGTTGTGTTTTATCGCTTAATGTGATTTGTCATTTTCCATGCAGTTGCTTATATACTACTCCTCACCCAGAGTATAAATTCAGTGTATAATTGGACTGTATATATTTTATGCACCATGGTATTACAGAGTTGGGTCGGGCATAGAATAGGGAAGAAATTCAATAAATATTTGTTGAGTGAGTGAGTAAATGAATAACTGAAGATAAATGACCAGAGTGGGTCGATGGCCTGCCCCTTTCCTCTCATGAAGGCTTCTGGGACATTTTAAAGGAAATTCAGTGAAAACCCAAGTATAATGTGTCAGCCTCACCTTTGGCAAATGATGTATCCATGAAAAACATCCTCATGAAGCTGATAGTCAGAGATTTGGGTGACATCTCATGATTTGACAGAGTATCCCCTAGTCTGTTTTATATATTGTGATCTTTATATCTAGAGATTTCCTAAAGAAATAGGAACAGTCACTAACAATAGTGCTGGTAATAAATGGCCATTGAAATACTTTCAGAGTAGCTGGTCCTTTTTGTTTTTTTTTTTTTTTTTTTGGAAGAGATAATTTAATTTGAGATAGCACTGTAGCACTATAGCTATTGAGACAGCAGAGGTTGAAAGTAGCTACAGTTTTTTTTTTTTTTTCAATTAAAACTTCTAGTATGTTTCTTCTTTGTAGTGCAGAAGGGCAAGCCAGTTCAGGAAAATGCTGACACAGTCTTAAGACAAATTATGTCATGTCTTTATAAGTCAGTCTTCTCTGAATTCCAAACATAGCAGTAGCTTCCTACATCACATTAAACTATCAAATAGCTACTGATTCCTTGACCTTCTTTTTTAATTGTTTCTATTTTGCTTTACTCGGGCTAAAGTAACTAAGATAAACCAGTATTCTCTAGCCCATTTTATATCTCAGTCTAGACAAAGCACACACCAAAATTCAACTCCATTATATGAATAAATGAGCATAATAGCTCTAGGTTGAAGATTAGTATTTTGCATTTATGTGATACGAAGGTAAAGAAAAAGGAATATCTTTAAATGAAATTAAATAGCAAATGAATTGAAAAAATATTTAATATATTTACAAAAGGAATATTTACCTATGTGTCAATTTATGCATAATTTGAAATTACATGGAAAAATGTTGGTTCAGCTTAAATTGGGAAATTCACAACTCACAACTCCTATGTGGTAGTTACCAAGAAATAGAACTATTTTCAGCTGTGAAATGGTTCAACTGAATTAAAACATCAGATGATTCTTATAATGAATAAATATGAAGAGTTTCCTCTGATATTCAAAGATCTGCTTCATGCCATACCTATCTCAGAAAATCTTTTGTGAACCCAATAGGTAATCCCTTTCCAAACCAGTTCTATTTCTGTGCTATAGTGAGGCTAGCAGTTTTGGATTTGTTGAGTGAAGCAATTTAGGAATTGCTTCCTGCAGATGGAGATGCATTTCATAGTGAATCATTGGAGCTTTAAAAATAACAAACTGCTGCAAAAGAGGCTTAAAATGATCCCAGCAAATAGTGAAATCTTATCTAGAACAATTGATGGAGCAATTGAAGGGAAAAAACTATTTAAAACTATTGAAACAGCATGGAGAGTTTACTGTTCTCTCTCTCTCTCTCTCTCTCTCTCGCTCTCTCTCTCGCTCTCTCTTTCTCTTTCTCTCTCTTATCCTCTTAACATAAAGGAAAATTGTCACATCTAATAGAGCATCAGAAAACAATGTTAACTAGGTATAAATTCTTTTTCAGACTGGCCTCTGTCATCCATAAGGTCAGAGAGCTGAGAAGCTTGCCTCTAGCTAAAATACCTTTTGATGAGACTAGCCATTGTACATGGTTTTAAAAGAAATGGCGCAGTCCATTTTAACGTCATGTCAGCCAATTTCAAGAAGAGATTTTGTCTTTTCCAGTGCAATGAAGTTGCAAGGTAAAACTTTTAATTGAAAAGCCCTGAGGCTACTTTCAACCTCTTATATTTAAAACTCAAATTACCCCATTCAGGTTGAAAAAAGAAGGAAAAAAAAAACAGGAATGGAGAGAAACACCTTATTTCAAAGCCAACAAAGTAACTATAATCAGTTGTTTCTCTTCTAGAAAATTTGTTTCTGCTTCTCTAAGCCTTGTATCTCCATTTTGTCTGCAACACAAAATATTCAAGGTCATGCTTTAAGTATATGTGAATTTGAGTCTTTTGCTTTTGAAGACTTATTTTTATTGGAAAGTCAGATATACAGAGAGAAGAGACAGAGAGGAAGATCTTCCATTTGATGATTCTTTCCCCAAGTGACTACAATGGTTTGAGCTGTTCTGATCTGGAGACAGAAGCCAGGAGATTGTTCCAGGTCTCCCACACAGGTGCAGGGTCCCAAGGCTTTGAGCCATCCTGATCTGCTTTCCCAAGCCACAAGCAGGAAGCTGGATGGGAAGTGGGGCTGCCAAGATTAGAACCGACACCCATATTTGATCCCAGCGTGTGCAAGGCAAGGACTTTAGCCACTAAGTTATTGCACCAGTCCCTGTGAATTTGAATCTTAATATACTGTTTCCAACAATACAATAATTAAAATCACAGCCTTTCTACTTCAAAGCCAATTTAAGATGCAAAATGTGTACAATTATACATTCAGTATAACAGGCTAAAGCAAAATTCTAAAGACCCTGAATAGAAAATGGCCACACTGCAATTTGCCTAGAGTAATTTCTGTTTTCCTCTGTTGTCTTGCTATCCAATGGCAGCCATCCCAACTGCTTCATTTCACAAGAAATGCCATTAATCGTCACCATCATCATTAATAATTGTGGGAACATTACCTAAGGTGATTTTTGTTCTGCCAACTCTCCCTAATACAGTTTGTTTTTTAAATTTACTTGACTATTTGGGAGTCAGAGATGAACAGAGAACTCCTACTGCCTGGTTCACTCCCAACGTGTTCATGTCTGCAACTACTGGCGCTGGGCTAGGCCAAGGACAGGGGCCCTGATGTCAGTCTGAGTGTCCTGCGTGTAAGGCCATGGCCCACTTACTTGACCCATCACTCGCTGCTTCCCAGGGTGCATTCACAGGAAGCTGGGATTGAGAGTGCAGCAGGTGCTTAAACATTGCAGCATGACATGCTAAGGTCACACATCACCAGACCACACACCTTACACAGCAACTATCCCCACCAAGTTTCGACTGACCCAGCGCTTTGGATAAAGCTGCTTAAGTCAAAACTCAGCTTCCCTCAGTTGCCTCTCGCCCTCCATCAGCTAGCACTGTAATCCCTAAATTCTCTTAACTTTAATCAAAATGTAATTGTTTTGTATTGGCGTTTGCAGACCACCTAATAGATATGCTAGCACATCTTTGGATAATTTAAATAACTTATTAAGGGACTCATCACATCCTCTCCCTGCTTTCTAAATAAGTGTTCTTGAGTTCCAAGAATGCCATCAAAATCTATCATTTCCTCAAACTGGAAACTAATCAAGTTGGATAGGTATTTTTCTCCTTAAACGTTTCTCAATTCATTTTTCTCCATGCCCATCTCTGGGTTTACCTACATTTCTGCTTCAAATTCTGCATACAACTTAGGGTCTAGTCAAGAGGCAGATATCATACAGTAATTTGGAAAAATTAGGTATGAATAATGATTAAGTAGTAATGAGACTAACTTCTAAATGCTGGAAAATACAGCAAAGATTTCAGGTGTAATAGGTATACGAAGCAATGCATGCCTCAGTGGCTGAGGAAGGGGCTCAAGGTAATTGAAGCACACTGGCTAATGTATAGTCCACATAGAAGAGAGTGTGTCCTTGGATAACAAAGAAGTTCACTGAATATCACCAGTCAGGACTAGGAAAGAGGAAAATACCTTCTGATTAGAAGAAACTGGGAAACCACTTTGGGGATGCTTCTGGAACTCAAGGAGAGCAATCCTCTTGGGTGTTTGGATACTGAGAAGCTTGTGAGAAACTTGCCTTAGAGGCACTGGTGAACTTGAAAGAAATCTGCCCGAGAGGAACTCCTGTAAACCTGAAGACCATCCACTATAAGGGGGAAAAAAAAAGCTCACTAAAAAGCCAGCCACACCTAGGAGTACTGTGGAACTTGCTGGGAATCTGCCTTCTGGGAAACCAGGTGGGGACCTGAGCCAACTCTTAGAGTTCCCTTGGAGGTAGAGTGCAAACTCCCCAGGACTGTTTCCTGTACACTGAGTTTCCTCGAAGGAGTAATAAGCAAGGAAGTATCTGCCAGAGTTAATTACAGAAAGCCCCTCTTTCAGCATCCCTCCAACGCCAATTACTGACAAAATGTAACTTTTTCCAATCTGGCAAACACTACGTGTTTACAGTATCCATCTCCAGCATCACAGGAAGGACATCACAGTGGATTCATAGCTGAGAAATAAAAAGGTTAATAAGAGATACATTCTGTCCCTAGGTTTACTGCACTTCAGAATATTTTGTACAGTATTGTCCCACAATGATAAATATAAAATTCAATGTAAAGTTCCCTGCTCAAAACTTGGCCATCACTGGTGAATTAAAGTCCAAATTTCTTTTTCGTTTGTTTGTTTTTACTTATTTTATATATTTTTTAATTCAGGAAGACACATTATATGTCCACGTTTTTTCTTCCAAACTTCCACAATAAGTAGGACTGTGCCATGCCGAAGCCAGGATCCAGGAAGTCAGTGTAGCTTTCCCATTTGGATGACAGGGATCCAAGTTCCTGAGAATACCAGCCGCTGCCCTCCCACGTTGTACACAGCAGGAAACTGAAATTGGGAGTGGAGCTGAAACTCGAACCAAGCTTTCTGGCATGGGATTTAGGCACCGCAAGTGGTGTCTTAGCCACTGCTCCAAACATCAACCCCCAAACCCAAAATCTTAGCAGCATCAAGGCTCCTTCTGATATCTCATCTCAGCTATACTTGTACCCTGCTTCAAATATGTTCAAATTAGGGTTCAGCATTAGAACCCAAAATTCCATTAAAGTAGATGGAATTCTAACTTTAGCAACAGATACTTCCTTGGAATTTGGGCAGGAAAAATTATGAATAGGTAATAAGTGTAGGGAGAAATTACATGGAAAGGCAAGCTTGGGTTTGACTATGGTTTTATCTCTGGAGTGGCTGAAGTCATTTCATGAAAGTGTGGGACACAAGGCTTACTGGCTGGGAAAGAACTGAATGAACATTATGGAGAAAAAGGAAAGGTATCAAAGCCAAGGTTATTAAGGTGATTAAGGTAAATAACCTTTTCCAGATCAATTGATAGCTGTTATCTGGAATAACAAAAATGTATAGAACATGCTATAGGACAGAGCCCATGCAACATTAAGTTCTGAACCAGACTGTGAATTGAAAAATGATTGTGAGTGCTAAATTTAATACTCTTGCTTAAATGCATTTCTAAACTTGTGCTTGAGCTTAAAATTATAATCTAAATTTAACATGTGATTCATGAAGTAGATGTTAAATATCCTACCCACTGATAATCTCTGATTTATGTGGATCAGAACACTGAGTCTATGTCAGAGAAGTCCTAAAGCCACCTTCTTGCCCTATCTGGCAGACAAACTGTACCTTTAAGAGCAATCCTACTGAATCAATATGTTTAGATACAAGAGTTTCTCTTAGTCTCTTACTTTTCCCAACCCAAAATTGCAATGTAAAGCCCTGACAGACTGGAGCATATGTAATAGTGAGAAATAAAGATAATTTCTCAATGCACATTCAACACATGAGTTTAGCAATGACCTTTAACATGTTTCATGTTCACAAATGTGAGCATTGCTAAAAAGTTGTAATGCATTCGTGGGACTTATAAAGAACAATTCTCCTCACATGGCAGTTTAGTAAACCTATCTTAGAAAAGGACAAACAAAAACATTGCATGCAGTTTTCCCAGCATTCTGGCAAGACAAGCACCACTGTAGCAGCTGAGTACAAACTGTGTATGAGCATTACCAGGGCCAGGGGAATGAGTAAAACAATACTCTTCTGGCTTAAATATTTAAAGAATTCTTGTTCTCTTAACCAAGAACTAAAATATAATTTTAAACACTTATACCAAGCCTTATAGTCTTACACAGTTTCTAAAGAAGTGCATTATCTTTACAGAAAATGAGCTGAGTATTCCAGGGCTTCCAAAGTCCTACATTTATGAGTCTGCAATATTAAACCATACCCAAAGTGCCCTTAACAAGCAGGGGGATGGAGACTAGCTAATATTGCAGTGAGAACAAAGTGAGGAAAATCTATTATAAATTTTCTGTTTGGACACAAAGTCAAATCCCAAGGTCCTGAGATTTTTTTTAATTAAAGGAGCTAACTTTAGACATTGAAACACACTGTTTAGTTTTTCCTATCAGTACCCTTCATTTCATCCTTCTTTCCCAACACACTTCCCTTCTGTTTCTTTATATTGCTCTTACTCCATCACTGCCTTGCTCAGATCCAAATAATGGTATGGGTATGTGTCATCTATGCCCATCTTTCTCTAATGCACAATCAACAGCTTGACAATGACCAGTACTCTTCTGGGTACATTGCCATACACATCTACCTTATTTAGATAGTGATATTTTTACTACATTAGCTCTGTGCTCTAAGTTTGGTCATTTCCTTGGCTCTGCATTAGAAGCAAAATTTCATCATTTCTTTGGCTCCTACATTAGTAGCAAAATTTTAACTCCATTTCATCAGGACTGGAAAGCCATGAGGCATTTTAAAAAAAAAAATAGATTTCTTTCTGGGGAAGAGATGCTGATATATTTTCTAGCAAGTATTCTGATCACCTTTGCCTACTTATCCGATCATTTTTTGGTGAAGTGAACTATGACAGAGAAGGTCAGTAGAAAGTAGGAAGAAAAAGCATGATTATACTGGAAGCATAATTTTTCTTCACAAAATGCCCACAAGTTAGATAAGACAAAGGACCACATAAAACTTATTTTCTTAATTCTCCCTGTTCGATGTTTCTTCATGGTGATTGCATGGCTTTTATTGCAGTTAGCTTTTGTATACTCTTTGCCTCTATATTTAGTAAAATATTTTTTATTAAAAAATAAATACGGGCCCGGCGCGGTGGCGCAAGTGGTTAAAGGTCCTCGCCTTGCACGCCCGGGATCCCATGTGGGCGCCGGTTCTAATCCTGGCAGCCCCGCTTCCCTTCCAGCTCCCTGCCTGTGGCCTGGGAAGGCAGTCGAGGACGGCCCAAGGCTTTGGGACCCTGCACCCGCGTGGGAGACCTGGAAGAGGCTCCTGGCTTCGGATCGGCATAGTATCGGCCCGTTGCGGCTCACTTGGGGAGTGAATCATCGGATGGAAGATCTTCCTCTCTGTCTCTCCTCTCTGTATATCCACCTTTCCAATGAAAATAAATAAATAAATAAATCTTTAAAAAAATAAATACATAAATAAGTGTTAGCAGAAAGGAATTTTCCCCGGGCTCTTATTTAAAGGGCTTAAAGTTTCTCTGAATCCACTTTCTAGACCACCATAAGGTCATTTTCATTTTGAAACTCATAGTATCATTTCATTGTAAGCTATTTTTAGCAAGAAAAAGGTGGGTTGGGCAATGCACAGTGGGTTAAGCCACACAGGGAGATGTCTGCATTCATCGGAATGCCTAGAGTCAAGTCCCGCCTTGTCAGCCAGCATTACTGCTAACACACATACTGAAAATCAGCAGATGGTGGCTGAGTCCTTGAGCCCATCCACATGAGAGACCCATATGGGGTTTCTGCCTGCAGTCTGGCCCAGCCCTGACTGTCAAAGACATTTGGCAATTGAACCCCACAAATGGGTATCTCCTTGTCACCACTGCCTAGCTCTAGCTCTGCCTTTCAAAGAAATAAAAGTAAATAAATTTTAAAAGAAAAAGTTGAAGTAAAAAAGATATGACAAACATACTGGCATAGCTTAGAGCAAGAAGTAGTATCTTTTCAGGCAGCTTTGAAGTGGACAAGGAAAACATCTATATCTTGGAGTGTCCTATTCATAGTTTACAGCTCCTAGGACAGGAATCCCAGATGATGCTTGCAGGACATGGGAGCAATTGCTTTGAATTAGCAGCCTATTATCATGATGGTGTGAAGTTCATGTAAACAGAATGAAAATTCTTCTGCCTAAACCACAGATACTCAGGATTTTGTTTATGTTCTTTGTAAGGCTTGGGTGGTAGCGCTCTAAATAGAAGGCGCTATACATAAAGATGGGTTATTTCCCTCAAGAGCAGTTTTGTTTTCAGAGATATGTGAAAACGTTATTCACAAGGAATCATTTCTGCACTTTCCTGGTGAGAGTCTCCCCCTCTTAACTGTGGGTGGCCAAGTCTGAAATCCACTAATGATCCTTTGCATGCAAGAAGAGTTATTTATTTTTTGCCTTAGTATGTTCAGGAGTCCTTTTATTTATAGAAATTCTCTGGCATCTGGTGCGCACTCTTTGCACACCAGCATCTTTTTAAAATTAATTAATATTTTTAAAGGATAATTTTAACATCATAGACACTTAATGACAGTTACATGACATACTAACCATATTGCAGACTTGTAATCAAATATCCTGTAACAATTAGGGTATCAAACTACACAGATGTTTGTATACACATAAATAGGTGACATTTTTCAAAACTGAACTGTAAGATAACAAAGTGAATTTTTTCTTCCTCATGTTATGAAACATGTAGTGGTTTTATGTGATATTAATAAAATAAAATCCTTCTCATCTTTTTATTTTAATGTATAAATACCATGTTTTCAGGTATACTGCTCAAAAGTTAAAATGTAGCCCATAACGCGAAAGTCCATTACAATGTCTTAGCATCCCACTAAGGATACAATAGCAGCCAGTACCCATCCAGCTTATACTGGGAACAGAAAATTCATCTTCACTGGCTTGCTTAAATCTAAAGTAGACTATGCAAAAGGATCATCTGCAGACTTAGACTCTGTTTTAACTTGTGAATAGCAGGTAACATTTGGACCTTTAGAAGACTCAGCGTTATATTTCAACCCATGCTCACAGCATGATCAAATCAACCAGGCAATAACTACATCCAACTCCTTACCCTTTCTCCTTATTTAGGGCAGGCAAACGCCTTTCTTCTAGTTCTTTACAGTATTCTATAATACAATATTTTGCTATGGATCATTAGAATCTATTACTTCTATCAAACTGTATTATGCTACTCTTCACCCATACTCTCGCTGTTCCTCTGCCCTGCACCTGTTCCAACACCTAGTGATGACTATTCTAAGGTGAAACTATGTTTAATTTTAACATATAAAAGAGAGCATACCATACTTGCCTTTCAATATCTGGTTTATATTCCATAACATGATAATCTCTAATTCCATCCTTTTTGCTGTCAGTTTTGGGATTTCATTCCTTTTATAGCCAAATGGTGTGTGTGTGTGTGTGTGTGTGTGTGTGTGTTTACATGTGTATCAGTCTGTTCATTCACAGGTTTGGGTGTGTGTGTGTGTTTCAATCCATTCAGTCACTGATTGATGCCTAAGTATCTTGGCTATGTTAAATAGTGCTTCAGGTGAACATCGAAATGCAAGAATTTCTTCCATTTTGCTGATTTCATTTACTTTGGACACCCAAAAGTGTGATAGGTTGGTCATATTGTGAACCTATTTTTAGGTTTTTTTTTTATAAAAATTCACAGTTTTCTGTGTAGTACCCTAAGTTATATTCTGCTAAACAGTATGTTTCTAAACAGTATGTTTCCTTTTATTCAAAGCTCTGCCAGAATTTGTTCAATTTTTGTCTCTCTGGCAATGGCCATCCTAACAAAATTGAGGTAATATTTCATTGTGGTTTTGGTTTGCATTTCCCCAATTACTAGTGAAATTGAAACTGCTTTTATGGCTACGTTGATCATTTTCTTTTCTCTTTTGAAAAAAAGTCCTTTCCCATTTCCTAGCTGGATGATTTGAATTATTTTGGTTGCTATCTTTATGGAGTTCCTTAGATATGGCGAACATTAATCTTTGTTAGATTAATGGTTTGCATTTCTTTCTGTTCTGTAAATTATCTCTTTACTCTGAATTCTGGCCCAAGTTGTACAAAAGCATCTTAGAATAGCACAATTCCATTTATCTAGGCTTTCCTTTGTTGCTTGTGCATTTCGGGTCTAACCAAAATATCATTGCCTGTTAAATATTTCCATCTAAAATGTTATGGTTTCAAGTTTTATATTTAGGAATTGAATGCATTTTGCCTTGATTTTTTTAGTCGTAAAGCTTTTGAAAATCTACGTTTACTAAAGGCACATAGAGGCTTCTTGATAACATTCCTCTGTGGTGCAAGTTCACAGACAAGCTATAGAAATATGTCATCTGAATGCCATATATTTTTGGGGAAAAAAATCTTAAAATCATTGCTGATGTGTATTCATCATCAAATTTGATGCATTTTCTAAAAGTTTGTGTGCTTATGTTGTTTCCCTCAAGAAGTATAGAAGTGACTCGTATTTATTCTGTGTCATGGCTTTTCAATTTCATAGGTGCACAGGTGTCGGCAAAATAAAATATAATGCTCCCATGTGAAAGTCAAAATGTGACCAACATCTGGATTCTTTCCCAGACTTACTTTAATTAAAAAAAAAATGTTCTGACTTCCTTTAAGAGTGATTTCTGGTTTCAATATAATTTGCAGGTCTTGTAAAGGATGAAAATTTTAAATTTTTTCTTAAGAAATGTTCTGTGTAAATGCATTTTCTCATGACTAATTACATTAAATAGCATTAAATCAATTAAACAACAGGGTTGGAGCAAAGGAAACTGGGCCACTTGGTGAGGGCTGTAGGGAGTGAGTTTCAATTGCTCTCCAAAGGTCAGTTGTCTTACATAAGGCCCACATCAGGGCACTCTTCACTGGATGACAATGCCTCTCGCTTCAGGATGTGGAGAGGCATCCAAGTGAGTTAGGTTACAGAGCAAACAGCTGGCAGCAAGTGAGGACTTAGTGATGGAGATCCTTGGCGAGATCTAGGTAGTAACAGCCAGGAGCAGTTGTGGCACAATTGCTAGCAAAGAAATTAAACAAGCAAAAAAACCTACTGATTTACAGATGAGATATCTGGTGTTTGAGGAAGTCTTTTTGAACCCCAAAGTACAATTTGAAGTAAAGGGTTTAGATATTCCGTCATCTGACAGAATCTTAACTGATTAAAACTAAAGTTTTTCTTGTAGTGTACTAATGGAATATCCAGATGGGCTAGTGAGCTCTGGACTTGTATCCTTGGTCACGTATTAGGGGATTTTTTTCCCCTTTCTTAGAATATTTCCTAGTGAATATCTTTCCCTCTCTCTTCTCTGGCTGCCTACTTAGTTACATACAGTAAGTCACCTCAGCTTGAGTTTATACAATCAACATCTTACAACAAATAATGAAAGTATAAACAGCAAATGAGGTTTCATTTATCAACAGAACCCAATTAACAACAATGCTTTGCACTGTTTTAACTTAAAAATCTTTTTCCTGTGTTTCAAATCTATTTACAGCTACACATTTAAAGTAGTCCAATCAATATTTAGACTGGTTTGAGTTTTGTACATGTAGTGTCAGCTTTATCATTAAAAGGCTAATTTTGGGTCCAGCATTGTGGCATATTATGTAAAGTTGTCACTTGTGATGCTAAAATTCCATATGGGCATCTCTTCAATTAGTATGCGTTCCTTTATTTTAAATATGTGCATATATATTTCTTTTTATTGGAAAGACAGATACACAGAGAAGGAGATACAGAGAAAGATCTCTTCACTGTTCACTGCCCAAGTGGCTACAATGGCCAGGACTGAGCTAATTCAAAGCTTGGAGCCAGGAGCCTCTTCTGGGTCTCCCACCTGGGTACCTGGATGACTCTTCTGGGTCATCCTGTACTGCTTTCCCAGGCCACAAGCAGGGAGCTGGATAGGAAGTGACGCAACTGGGACACAAATCTAAGCCCGTATGGGATCCTGGTGCATATAAAACAAGAATTTAGCCACTAGGCCACCACACTGGGGCCATTTTCTGATCTAGATATCTGATAATATGTTTGGGAAAGCAATGCAGGATAGCCTAGGTGCCTCACCTTTTGCCACTCATGTGGGTAACCCATGTGGGAACTCCAGGCTCCTGGATTCAACTTGACTCATTCCCAGCTACAGCAGGCATTTGGATAGTGAGCCAGAGGATGGAAGATCTCTTTCCCTCTATGTGTATGACTTTACCTTTCAAAAAAACACAAATCTTAAAGAAAGAAAGAAAAACAACATAAGACTAATTTGATCATTCTGGAATTCAACTTTCCAAAGAGTTACACTCTCAAACTCCACCCCCGAATATAGATTCTTAACACTAAGCTTAATTCCAAGTTAGGTGGTTGGAAGCAAAGTTACATTAGTTTTAAAATAGATCCCAAACAATGTTAAATTTCTAACACTTTAGCCCATGTAAGTATATATCTCCATATACACCAAGTGGTCTGGCCATGTTTTTACCATAACTTTGTGGCAATGAGGAACAGTGTTGGCTGGCTCAGCAGTTCTCAAAATTTTGTTTTATAACTTGGAAAGAGAAGAGTTTGCCTAAGATACTTTATCTTCAACTTAGTGCCATGGATCTGTACTCCCCCCTCCAACTTTGAAAGCCTGTTGGATTCTGTATATGGCTACTTTGTATAAATTACTATAAAATTTCCATAGAGGCTATAAAATGAGTACATTATTGGTCACCTACAGGACTGACTTATGTGTTGGCAAACTCTGAGGGTCCTGAACTTTTCATCTCACCAAAGCCAGTGTGACCTTCTCTTTGATATATAATCTTTCTCCATAGTGCTTCATCTCCCTAACATAGAACATTATGTACAAAAATGGACTTTTGGGGGAAAAAAGCTACCCCTTTCATATTTTAAATTCAGGTATAATCAGGCTGGAAGAATTCTCCTTTTCTGGCAGCAAATTTATTTTGGAGTAAAGAGATGAAAAGATATGGGAAAGGAAAAGAACACACAGAGATGTGTATGAGGCAAGGGGAATTCCATAGACTAGACAACCTTTGCAACTAGGCTGACGGGCAGAAGTAGAAAGATGAAGTATGCTAGCTTCCAAATTTGGAGGTCTGTCCTGATATCTACCCTCAAGAGCTAGCAATCATATTGAGAAGATAAGGTGTAAACAGGAAAAATCAATGCAATCGCACATTCCATATATGATAAGTTATGTGTGTTACAGAAAAAAAAAAAGAAAAATTCATTGGGATTAATTTACTACTAATGGCAGAACCCTCACTAACCCTAACTTTAAAGTTATTAAAAAGGAATAGAATATATTAGCTCACACAGCAGCAGAGTGACTGGACCTGGTACCTAAATAGTGACATCAGCAATCTGTGTCGTTCATTGTCACTTCCATGCCTGTCCTTGGGCCAACAGCATCTGTCAGCTTAGCAGTGGCAGCAGAGAGAAAGCCCTCTGCTAGGAATTCTGTTGAGGTCTTGTCAATCAACCTATATTAATCATGTGACTGGCACCAAGGACCAGGTTTGTCCCCTCCCACACCACAGAGGATTAAAAATATAGAGGGGTGGGACCTCTGAAGGAAAACAGAGGCTATTGCCACTTTAAAAACAGAAAATATAGGAAGAAAAGGAAACAAGAGGAGCCAGAAATAACAAATTCCAAGTTGCTTTTGCCTCCCGAGACTGCTTCCCTGGCAGGCGAGAGGAATATTTTTCCTCGGCTCTGCTTTCAACAGCACTTGAGACCTGGGGCCACCAAACCATATTTTAAGTTGGAGAGTTATGCAGTCATTACAGCTCCCCACTGTGCCTTTTTGCAGAATTACCACAAGTGTACCTCCTGAAGGACTTTGCCCTCTGTGTGCGGAGCTTATCACCAGCTGAAAATTCTCGTCTGAGCTTTGAGCCTCAGATGGTTTTCCTAATATACATGAAGCACTTTATTGATGCAGAACCACACATATTTAATGAAACCCTGCAAGGGTACCTAGAGAATAATAAAAAAAAAAGGATAAATCAAAAATAAAAATAGATAGTTTAAAATAGAAATCATAGCTTTCGACAATCTGTGAAGCCATTAATCTGCTTCCAATGTAAAGTACACAGCTTAAAATACTCAAAAGCTGAAACACAGAATGGAATAAGAAAGATGAAGTGTGATTATAATTTTATCTGTGTATGTGTGCATGCATATATGTGTGTGCATGGGTGAGTGTGAAAAGTATTCTTTTTCTGATTGCTTTTTAATTCCATTTCCTTTCTCAGTGATGGTGAAAGCTGGTTTTGTGAGTGTCCAAGGCTATATTCTGGCAAGCTGTGCCAGTTTTCAAGTTGTGAGAACAACGCATGTGGAAACGGTGCCACCTGTGTTCCAAAGTCTGGAACAGATTTTGTCTGCCTCTGCCCATATGGGAAATCTGGACCTCTTTGTACTGATGGTAAGAGTTGATTATATTTTACATTTCATTTACTTATTTTCACTTTGCTTTGAAAACCAAAAGGAAAAATACAAATAGAAATATCTTCCACTGATTCACGCTACAAATGTCCACAACGACTGCAGTTGGGGCAGAGCAAAGCGAGCAACCTGGAATTCAAACCAAGTCTCCGTGTGGTTGGCAAGGATATAACACTTGAACTGACCTGCCACCTTCTGGGGTCTACACTAGCAGGAAGCTGGAATCAGAAGCAGAAACAGAACTTAAACCCAGGTGTTCCAATTAGAATCACAGATGTCCCAAGTGAATATTAGCCTCTATGCCAAATGCCCACCCTGAATCTTAGATTATTGAACATGGAAAACAGAGAAGTGAAGAGTCCAGAAGTTACTCAGTGTTAACCAACAGCACCTGCATGATCAAATACACTGAATCATTTTCTTGGTTATTTTCAAATCAATTGAGACATGACTAAAGAGACTGATCACTGAGGAAATATTCCTCAGCCTCTACGAGTCATTACAAGGAAGGTGACAAGTTCTTCCTGAAGTAAGACTAGAAAACATTCCATGACAAAATCCCAAATAAGAAAATAGCAAGGGAAATCGAGGACAATGCATGGAATCAAGTTCTTTTATGTCATGTTAGCAAATGAGACTGTAATATTAACAAATCTATGTATCACAGCCCAATTATTTCCTATTAAAGATAACAAAGCCCATAATTAAATATTATAAACCAAGAAACTAAGTCCCAAATAACAGTTATGCACTTCTCCTTGGGAAAAATCCAAGATGACAATTTTTAAATGACAAAGTTACAGGATACTGTATATAAGATCATGTAAGAAATAAACATGCTAAGAATTTAATGTTAGCTTTGTTGTACAGTAATAAATGTCTGTAAGTATTATCAGAAATAGAAAGCAACTGGCATTCATTTTTAATCAATACAGGACTACACTTGTTTCATGTATCATGACTATTTTTGCCATAAAGATAAGGCTTACTCTTCTAGCACCAAAGATATGGCTACCCAAATAAGCATAGGGTCTGGTGCTCTCCAGGCACACACAGTGAAGCTAACAAACTCAGCCTGTGATGGCTCACTGAAAAAATAGGCATTGTACCCTGAATTGACAGCTAGGAAACTGACACCAGAATGAAGAATTGGTGACTAAACAGTCCTGAAGGGTATGAGGAACATAACTTCAAAGGGAACTGCGACCGTGAACATGCATGCAGCTAGAAGGACGTCAGAAGAGAGTTCAGAAGTACTAGTTCTAGCAACTTCTCTCTGTGTAGAAGTTAGCCGTTGTTATCAGAAAAAAACAAAATAGCCTGGGGCTGGTTGAAGTCCTCTTTTCCTCTGAAAATCACATGTTTCTCGGGCAAAGTCATTCTATTTAAATAAAAGCTATTGAAAATACCACTGGTTAGAGCGTAAGATATGAAATGAAAATTTATAAGAATGCCTTCATGTCTTGAATCTCATTAGAGTCCAAAGACAAAGAGAATTTATAGAGTATTGAGACGGGGAAAAAAGACAAAATCAGGCTCTTAAGCTGAGTTTAAGAAGAAATTTTGGTATGTACCCATCTAGTGTAATTTCTTATAATAAGTAGCTATTACCACAAAAGTACCAGAACTAGATAAAGATATCAGGAATGTAAAGATTTTCAGGAAAACTGAGGCTCAATGCCATGTGGAACTCATCTACTGTTTTAGAAAATGAAAAGCAGCTCAAGAGTTGAAACAAAATTTGAGAATTATGAAGGAAATGGACAAGTGACTGACAGAAGTAATCTCATTCCGAGAGCATTGCTTTATATAAATCATAAAGACAAGGATAAGCCTTGGAGGAAGAGGTATTCATATTAACACCTAAAAAAATTGGGAGCACAGCTTGCAAAGAATAGCTATCGAAGTTTCAGAAAACAGATGCTTCAGAGGAAAGATAGAACCTTTTTCTTTTTTTTTTTTTTTGGAAGAATAAAAGGTGTTACTGTGGCTGGTACGTGTCTTAGTTCATTCAGGTTGCTGTAAGAGAAAGTCTTGGACTGGAGTGCTTCTAAACAATAGAAACACTTTTCACAGATCTGGAAACTGGGAAACCAAGATCAAGGTGCCAGCAGATTTCGTTCAGATGAGGGCTGGCTTCCTGGTTCATGAGTCATAGCCTTCCCATTGCGTTGTCACACACTGCAAAGGACTTGCTGATCCTGTGTTAGGACGTAATTGCGTTTATAAGAACTCAACTTTCAATTTCCAGAGGTCTGATCTCCAGATGGTATCGCACTGAGGGTTAGGCTTCAACATATTAATTAGGGACATATGAACTTTCCATCTGTAGGAATAAATGAGTAAGGAAGAAAATAATATCTGATATGTGCAGGGTCTGTATCACATGTCAGCAGTGTGAGGGCTTAGTAAAAAGCATTTTGTTTACTTTAAACTCAAAGTGATAGGCAAAGGGAAACACAGAAAGTGAAAAAGACATCTTCCATCTTCTGATTCATTCCTCAAGTGGCCACAAAAGCCAGGATTGAAGCAGGCTAACACCAGATCCCAGAACGCTATCCTGGTCTCCCCGGTAGGCAGCAGGGGCCCAAGTTCTTGGGCCATTATCTGCTGCTTTCCCACTTGCATTAGCAGAAAGCTGCACTGGAAGCCAAACAGCCAGGACTTGAATGGCATGCCTATATGGTTGCTGACATAGCAAGCATAGCAAATAACCCACTGCAGCACAATGCTGGTCCAGGGCTCCAGTTTTATTGCCTATTTCTAGATGCCTTAGGAAGCCACTGGGATGCTCCAGATACAAGTGTTTCTGTTTGAAACAGTCTATCACGGTAGTCCTAACGAAGGGTGATGGCAGTGGAGATAGAAATAAATATGTAAGCTTGGAATTTGTTCTGTGAATATAGTTGACAGAATTGGTGAGACGAATGTTAACAGGGTAGAACCAGAAACAGAGTTTAGATTCCTTTATTTTATTTACTTGAACTGTTGGGCAGATGGTGATGCCATGAGGAAGAATAGAGACATTATAGGGTATTTCATAAGGATTATCAAGGGGTAAGCAAGAGTTTTAGTTTGGACAGATGAAGAGGAGAAAACAAAAAACCCTGTTTGATCTCCAAATGAATGTAATATGTGGACAAACAGATGTCTGACAGCTGATGTTGTTGCTTCGAGGATATATCACAACTGAAGATGCAATTTGACAAGTATTGGAATAGAAGAAGTGGTTAAAATTATATAACTTTAGACTGTCTAAGGAGAAAGAGAATTGTAGATAATGACAGATAGATACATTGTGGATACACGCCTAGATTACCCATACTTAGGTAACTGATGAAAGAAAGCCACATTATATAACAATGCAATCCATGACTCCCTCACTCCCACAAACATTAGCAATCAGCTTTCATCCCATAAATATTGTTCCTTTTATGCCGTGGATTCCCCCACGAAAGTAGCACATGAATAAAAAAGATTGCAATCAAGTTGTTTAACTCAAAGTACAGCAACACTCAGGAAACAGGTGCATAACCCTAGAGAGAATGCAGTAGAGATGGGGAGAAAGTACAAAGGCACTTTTGGAGTGAAACATTCCATGGGCAGTTCTGCTTGCCTTTGCTGGGATCTTCACAGAAACTACATAAAAAGGAATTTCAGGTTTTCTGCTCAAGAAGCCTAGGAGAGAAGCATTTAACTAGTGACTGATGATTCATTTTGATTGACAATGGTCCCATAGGACATTAATTTCCCCATATGTCTAAATTGCTCTGCAATGCTGCAAAGTGCAGGTATCTTAGTTGAGAGCCTAGGAAAAACAGAAACTGATGATGAAGGAAGGGGCGCTTAATGTATCAACATTCCATCCTGACTCAAGGGTTACTCGCTGCAGGAGCCATCTTTGCATCAAGCAGGCATCACCATGAGTGTGATGTGGTCCCTCCCCAAGTCAGCTCTTGGTCCATTCATTATTACAGATCTAAAATCTAGGAGAATAATTATAGAATGCTGAATATGCATGTATTTATAGATAAAATCAAAGAACAAACCCCTAGGCCTATTTTTTGTCCAATGTACACATTTTAGAACAGACTTAACGTAATACATGGTACTTTGCTTTTGATTAATACCAGTATATGAAAAATCAGCTAGTTTCATTGCATCAGTAGTTTTGTCAATCACATACCACCATCCTTTCAAATAATATCCATTTCTACCACCCAATACACTCTTTAGAGATAATAGAAAATATAAATGGAATATTTCCAACCTTGTTGATAATTCCAGTAAGGAATCCATCATTGGGGTTGATAGCAGTGACAACCAGATAGAAGACAAATAAATGTTACAAATAGAAAATCTGCAGTATAATTCCTTTATAAAGACCTTCCCTTTCCACACCTCATTCATATTTTCTATTGCCAATTCTGTACAAGAATAAAACATCTTTTTGTTATCTTAACTGTGTCATTCTAAAGACAAAGGGGGAGTACTTTATTACATCTCTCATCCTGTTAAGTTCCTCCTATAAATATTTCTAAATTAATACACCTTAGCCTGCCAATTTAGATCTCTCAACAAAATACTACCCTTGAGAAAAGTAGGAAAACATATTGAGAGCTCAGATTCTAGAGTAAATCTGACTGGGTTAAAATTGCTCTTCAACTTCTGTGTAGTCAGCCAAATGATCGTGGACAAGTTCCTTGATCTCACTGTATTTCACCTTCAGTGAGACTCGTACTAGAACTTGCCTTCAAGTCCTCATGAGGATTAAATAAGATAATATATGTAATGTTTAACACATTTTTAGCATCTATAAAATGATATTATTTTGTCAAGGTGGTCAGATTAATATTCTTACCCTTACATGGAATTTCTACAAGATGTCCATCCCAACTAAAAAGAACATTCTCTAGAATCTAAGTGAAACTCAGTTAATTTTATCTTAAGAATTTGCCAGAATCAGTGTTGTAGCACATCATGCTAAACTGTTGCCTGTGATGCTCACATTCCGTGTGATTGCTGATTCCTGTCTTGACTGCTCTACTTCCAATTCAGCTTCCTGCTAATGCATGTGGGATATCAAATGGAATAAGGCCCAAGCAGCTAGGCCCTGGTACCCAAGTGAGAGATCTAGTTGGAGTTCCAGGTTAGAAGCATTGAGTTGGCCCAGCGTTTCCCATTATAGCCTTTTGGGGAATAAATAGGAATAAGGTTAGAAGTCTCCCTCCCTCCTTCCTTCTTTCTTTGATTCCTTCCTTCCTTCCTCTGTCTGTCTCTCTCTCTCTCTTTCTCTCTCTTTCTCTCTCTCTCTCCCCTTTCCCCCATCTCTGCCTTTCAAATAAATAAAATAAATTTTCTGTAAGAAACAATTTTTCAGGACCAATGTGATGGCTTAGTGGCTAAAGTGTTCACCTTGCATGCACCAGGATCCCACATAGCCATTGTTTTATATCCCAGCTGCTCCACTTCCCTTCCAGCACCCTGCTTGTGGCCTAGGAAAGCAGTAGAGGATGGCCTAAGGCTTTGTGACCTTGCACCCATGTAGGAGCCCAGGAGGAAGCTCCTGACTCCTGGCTTCAGATTGGCTCAGCTCCAACCACTATGGTAACTTGGGGAGTGAACCAGGAGATGGAGAATTTTCTCTCTGTCTATTCTTCTCTTTGTAAACTTGATTTTTCAAGAAAAATAAATAATATTTTTTTAAAAAATTAAAAGAAAGAAAAGAAAAAAGGAAAGAAAAAGAAAAAAAATTTTTCCTGCATTAGCAACAACTATTTGCAATGATCGAGGACAACCCAAGGCATTACAAAATCAGGGAGGAAAGCAGCACCCCAGGGACTTGGATAATCACCAGGCTATTTAAGGACAAGATACTGCTGTAAAGCAGCTTAACGTCAGACTAACATTTTGTAACAGCACATTTCAAGTACATGTAATTTTTTGTCATGTCAGCTTATAATTCTTTTGATGGCATCCCCTCTCATATGCTCCAGCTTTCTCTGCACCACAACAGCTACTTGATTGCCCTATTATTCGGTACATCTCTGAATCCCTCATTTGCAACCACATTTACATCTATATTTCCCAGCTCCTGGTTAAAAAGAAATGCCAAAAGTTCAAACCACATCCCAGAAGAGACAGGGACAACTGTAGCCACACATCACAAGGCTAGGATGGTGATTTTTCTCTCGCTCAGTTGAAGGCAGCTTTTGAGTAGCATTTTTTCTTCCTCAAGGACTGAGGAAAATTATCCTTTCCTTTTGCTCAATGGCAAAGTGAACATCTCCTGAGTTTTACATACACGCCTCACCTCCTATTTTAGTATATACAAAGAGAAAAAGTTAGATTGGCACACATGTAAAAAATCACTTTGAATAAATATATATTTTAACATACACTCAAATGCTCTTGGGAAATAACCTCGATGGACTTTTGCTACCCAATCCATCAGTGCATAGCATTCGTGCTTCTCTTTCTCTAGAAAGCAGAAGACCCAGCACAGCAGCTTACCGTCTTGGTGTTACCACCAGCACCATGTGTTTATATGCAAATGAGCCTGTGTGTGTATCTAGAAAACGTTTTCTGATCAAAATCTTTCATTAGATTTTAAAGTGTCCATGTGTATGAACTTAATGCTTATAATCTCTTTCTGAAAGCATTGCGTTTTCTCCTAATGGTCAATGTGGATTTTGGTTATACATAGCTATGTATAGTGTCATATATAGCCATAAATATAGAAAACATATGCACAATATGTACACACATACATAACATAAGAAAGTAGGGGCTTTTGATTTGGGAAGTCAGAGTCTTCAAATTGTCTGTTCAATATACACTGTCAGTTTTTTTCCTTTTTTAAATTTACTTGTAGAAATCTTTAATAAAGCATTGAATCTTAGATTATAAGATGAATTAAAATATATTATCTCACAAATTTTGGACAGATGACTGAGAATGAGAGAAGGCAGGAAAAGGAAAGTATAATCCTATAATTGTATTTGTGAGCTACATTAAATCTGTTCTTTTTATGTTAAAAACAAGTGGGAAAAAATATTCTGCAGGGAGAGTGTCTAACTGAGAGAGAGAGACACTAAGAGAGGGATCTTCCACACTGAGCAGACTGGTCCAGACTGAAAGCAAGAGCCCAGAAATCCATCCGGGTCTCCCATGGAGGTTGCAGGGGCCACCACCTGCTGCCTTCTCAGGCACATTAGCAGGTAGCTGGACCTGAAGCAGGGCAGCTGGACCTGAAGCAGGCTTCTCATACGGGATGGAGGTGTTGCTAGCAGCAGCTTACCTCACTGTACTGCAGTGCCTGTTCCAACACTTGATTTCAGTGAAGGTAGGAATGTACCAAGTTAAAATTTTCCAGCCTCCCATTAAGTAGAATATGAACACAGGTCTATCATATGTAAAAAGAAGGGTTCGAATATTGTATTGACATCTAGAAAATGCCCTTAGAGAAACATGAATACTCAACCTTGCATCTTTCTGAAGCTTAAAATATGGACGAGATGACTGAATTCCAAGAATTCTCCTGAATCATGGCATGTGTGACCTTGGGAGTGGAAATATATGCTAGGATGTCAAATCAAAAAGCTGAAATCCTCTTAAATTGAAAGTTACTATAAAACCACCAAACTAATCTGGGATTGTATACCCATAAACTTCTTGTTAATAAGAGAAGTAATTTACTTTCCTTAAACATAGTAATTTTTTTTATCTGTTATCTGCTTTATGCAACTAAACCTGATCAAACTGATAGTTTTAATATTTACCTGAACTATATATACTTTGATATGTTTTCTTAAAATTTTATTTTTATTCTGATATGTTTTCTTAAATTTTTGCTTTTTACCCATGAACCCTTGGGCTCCTTCTTAAAGACAGAAAAAGGAATTTCTAGTTGTATCTTATTTATTTCAACCTGGTAGATACAATAAAGTACAAGTGTAGAGGCCACTGCCATGGCTCAATAGGCTAATCCTCCACCTTCCAGTGCTTGAATCACATATGGGCACTAGTTCGTGTCCCAGGTGCCCCACTTCTGATCTGGCTCCCTGCTTTTCACCTAAGAAAGCAAGCAGAGAATGACCCAAGTCCTTAGGACCCTACACACCCATACGGGAGAACCAGAAGAGACTCCAGGTTCCTGACTTCAAATTGGTTTAGCTCTGATCTGTGCCAGCTGGGGAATCAAAGAGCAGATGGATGATCTAGCTCTCTTCTCTCCAAATCTCATTTTCTAATCATTTTTTTTTAAATCTTAAAAAATAAATTATAAGCTTAGGAAATATTTTTACGTCTTAATAAAATTCTTATTACAATACTTATTTTTTTAAGTTTAAGAGAAACAGAGATGGAGGTATATCTACATAGAGAGAGAGATCGCTCACGGGTGCACTCCCCGAAATGGCTGCAATGACTAGAGTTTAGCCAGTACAATGCAGGAATTTTTAATTTAATCTGGGAACAGGGGCCAAAGGCCTTGGATTATCATCTGCTGCTTTCCTAGGCACATCGGCAGGGAGTTGGAATCTGAAGTAAAATTACTGGATAAACCATCTAGGATACCGGTGTTGCAAGCAGCAGTTAAACCTGCGCACCACAATACCAACCCCGGAATATTATTTCACTACAGAGACAATGTGGGAAGCAGTAAAAAAAAAAATAAAAATAAAAATCGTTAAATAGCAAATTTAAGTCTTTCTTTGAATTTATACTTCATATTAAAACCACTACATCAGGCATTTCTAATAATCACACTAAATGTAAAACAAAAGTCAAATTTCACATCTCAATTCCTAGGCAGTTATACATCTTATGTCCACATTTAAGCAAAGAATGCATCTCTTTAATCATCAAATTCTTACACTTTGTCTGCATCGATAGAACACAAAATACCATAGGCCACTTTTGATTGTTCATTTCAGCATTTGGCCCTTATTTATCAACCTCACACAACTCTCTCTTCCAAAACAGCATTTCCTGCATATTAAAAATGTCCTTAGAATTGATAGAATACAAACAAGCAGAAAAACAAATGAATTTTGTAGACTATCTGGGGAAACTTTTGCAGTTTGTCCTGAAGATCATCGGAGAATACAACCTTGCAGATTTGTCAGTCCAGGAACTTTCACAAAGAGGTTTTGGGTTTTAGGGTTTTTTTTTTTTTTTTGGTCTCAATTGAATACTGTCATATTATTGCACACCAAACAGGTTATGCTTGGTCAGTTTAAGAGCTATAATAATGTGATGCACCTGCCAGTTACTAAGCAATGGAGATTTTAAACACATTTATTATGCATAAAATGAAATATTTATGAAATGAAATGGATTAGAGGCTGAGTAAATTTATGCCACATCAAAAACCATAAAGTTGATATTTTATGTTAAAGCAATTGAATTGATTGATTGTTAGAAGTGAAATAATGGTGGATGGAGCTGTCCATTTGTGATATAAATTGCCAGTCAGTATTAGCAGCTACTCAAGTTTTTCTTTACTCATATCCCTGACAAACTCGTATTGAACCTTCGTAATATTTTGTTACTCTATTCCTTTTATTTTTATTTTTTATTTTTTTTAATATTTATTTTTATTGCAAAGTCAAATATATAGAGAGGAGGAGAGACAGAGAGGAAGATCTTCCATCCAATGATTCACCCCCCCAAGTGAACACAACAGCCGGTGCTGTGCCGATCCGAAGCAAGGAGCCAGGAACTTCCTCCATGTCTCCCACATGGGTGCAGTGTCCCAAAACTTTGGGCCATCCTCAACTGCTTTCCCAGGCCACAAGCAGGGAGCTAGAAGGGAAGTGGAACTGCCAGGATTGGAACTGGCACCCATATGGAATCCCTGAGCATTCCAGGTGAGAACTTTAGCCACTAGGCTACCACTAGGCCACTGCGCTGGGCCCTTCTTTGATTTTTAGAAATGGCATCCTATTTTCATTATGATAAAATAAGACTGCTTAAAATTATGTATAAATTTGGCATGAGAGGTCTCCCGTTAACCCAATGTTCCCCACATTAATTACCTTCTGTCAGAATGGTGTTCCCACTATTTATACATACCTTTTAAATGTTGGCCTTGTATCACGCCAGTCCTATCCTCAAATTGTACATGGCACAAAGGTAAGGCCCACTTACACCTTGCTTATCATTGAACCTGCAGAGCAACAGGTGGTGCCTGACACCTGGTGCCTGCCAAGATTTTGTAGAATTGAAAATAATCTGAACATACATTAGAATATTCATCTCAACTGTTGCTCTGAGTCTACTATGGTGCCTATTATTAGGAGATAATTAATATATATATATATATTGAATTTGAAAAATAACAAAATGAAATAATCAGTGAATGGACAAAAAAGTGCTCAACATTTGGTAATGGCCTACATGATCATTTAATATAATTTTCTACTCATTGCTGTGGCCAGATGCGAATACCCATATAATTATACTTCACATATTTTAATAGGCTCAACAAAACTTTAAGATTTACACTTTTAGAGGTATCATTACAGTAAGAAAATTCCAAAATAAAGAGTACTTGTCAACCCACACAAACAATTTTTTTTTTAGAAAAAAACAAAGTGTTAGTTTAGCAGGGGACTATTTTCAGGAAATACCTGTTGTTATAGAATGTATTGGTCAAAATGATTTAACTAACAACTCAGATAAATACATAATTTACATTTATTATTCATGATTTGACCATTGAGATTGCTTAGCATTTTGAGTTTCTGAGATGAAAATCAAATTTGGGAAAAACAAGAAGAAAAAAGCAAGATAGATAAAAAAGGAAACAGTGACAGAACAGGACAATAAAAAGTGAGAAAAGAAGAAAGGAATGGGAAAAGAGAAAATTTCCAAAAATTAGTTTATTTCTAATTCCAACTTCACTTGTGCCCAGGTTGTATTCAAACTATCCAGTGATGCAAAATATATGATGTCTGCAGATACTGAACCTTTTTGCCTCACTAAGAAATAAAGGATAAATGCACACTTAAGGAGAAACAAGCTTGTATTATCAAGTTATGATCCCAATTTTCCTGTAATGACAATATTCTAAATCTTCAATGTGAACATCATTTTAAAAGGAAGTTATGAAAACAAAATATCTGAATTATGACTCAAACCTCAAAACATACATATCAACAATGATTCCTCAAGGGCTATTTGAGTCTTTATTTTCCAGAAGAGAGGATATTATAAAAATTATAATACTAAAAATCAGATTTCCTCTTCATTTCTGCCATTTGAAAAGAAATGAATTTTTTAAATTCAGATTTTCGGTCCCAGTATTGTGGTTAAGTCATCACCTACGTTTCTGGTAGCCTGCAGGCACTCTGAATTGAGTCCCCACTGCCCCCCTTGTGATGCAGCTCTCTATTGGTGACCTGGGCAAAGCAATGAGAATGGCCCCAATGCTTGGGTACCTCCTCCTAAATGACCTTGGAAAAGCTCCTGGCTCCTGCCTTCAGTATGGGCCAGCTCTGGCCATTGCGGCCATCTGGCCAGTGAGTCTCCACACCAAGTTAGTGTCTGTTTCTCTTTCCCTCTCTCTAACTATTAACTTTTAAAGAAGGAAATCTTTTTTTTTTTTTAAAGATTTATTTTTATTATTTTTTATTGGAAAGGCGGATATACAGAGAGGAGAGACAGAGAGGAAGATCTTCCGTCCGATGATTCACTCCCCAAGTGAGTGCAACGGCCGATGCTATGCCGAGCCGAAGCCAGGAGCCTCTTCCGGGTCTCCCACGCGGGTGCAAGGTCCCAAAGCTTTGGGCCTTCCTCGACTGCTTTCCTGGGCCACAGACAGGGAGCTGGAAGGGAAGCGGGGCTGCCGGGACTAGAACCGGCGCCCATATGGGATCCCGGGCGTGCAAGGCGAGGACTCAACCACTTGCGCCACTGCGCGCCGGGCCCAGAAGGAAATCTTTTTTAAAGAAATATTCAGATTTCAAGAGTACTTTAAAAAGTTCAATGCTTAAGGTATTTTTAATTAAATAATTTTCAGGTTGACCAAATGATAGACAAACACAGGAATATTTTTAATTCCTGTTTTTTAAGGAGACGGTGCATGTATCCTATATATAGGATTTTCTGGCCATATATCACTTCCCTTCCTCTTCTGACGGTCAACCCCGGACAGAAAAACTTTTGTGTCAGTAGCTTATAAAGTTAACATGGCTCTTTGAAAGTCAGCATTTTACTGTCTATTTTAACTTGCATACTTGACTGAACACCTGGCATAGGACATTCAGTCTTTTCCAGAGGGCAGATCTAAATATTGCACCTAATGACTCAGCCTCAAAAATGACATTTTGTAACTCCCTTTACCATTCTAAAAGTGGCCAAGGAGATTTTGAATCTCGACTTTTTTTTGTTCTTGTGTATTAAATCAACTTGGAATTGTGAGACCCTTTCTGGCCTAGACCTTTTCTCTCTGGAGGAGAAAAAGCTGTCATAAGGGTGAATGACTAATCATTCTGTTTGTTGGAGTGTATCCTTGTCACTCTCCAGGTGAATGGCTTAACATACACCCTGCTGACAGCAAGCACCAAGGGGCTTCCCAGAAGGAATATCACAGTGGCTGCCGTGCTGGGTCCCCTAAGTGCATGTCAGCATAACTTTCTTTCTTAACCGTGATGGGGTTTTTTTTTTTTTTCCCTGAGATAGCTGTATCCACTGCATTTTAAATGTGATTGCCTGTGTAAATTTTTAAAGTAGAATGTTTAAGAGAGATAATCCAGAGGAGGTGTGGTTTTTTTTTTTTTTCAGTTTATGGACTGTAAAATCTCTTGACAGTATTGCATATTTCTCACCTCCATTAAGCCTCTTTTTTTCAGACTTGTAATAAACACTTCAAAAAAGAGTACATCTTTAGGACCCTAGTTTGGAGCTTCTTAATTTTGGTTTGCATCAGTGTAGCCAAAGCAGAATGGAAAGCCTCAGCAGACATTTTTTCTTCAACATTACAATAGCTTGGGAATTACCTGATTTCCCACACTGAAAATTAAAGGATGTAAGCTGTCTCTCTGCCAATGGCTTAAAGCTCTTTTGGTTATCCAATACTTGCCCTGTTGGAACAGAAGAAAATAAGAACACCTGTGCAATACACAAAGGGCTGCAAATTTATGGCTGTATTAAGAAAAGGCTAATTATAACCTGATAAAAGATCCCCTAGACAAAAGCCTATCTCCAGAGAAGCAGCTTTTGAAAGACACAAACTTAGAAATTACTATATCCCAGATGTGCTAGCCGGTAACATTGTGTTATTTGAGGCATTCTTAAATATAAAAAACAACAGAACAAAGTCTGATTTTTCTCCTCTCTAGAATAGAGGACATGGTGGGGCAGCTTAGTCAACGCCTTATTCCTTTAACACCTGCCTATTGTTAATTAAGGAACAGTGTAGTTTAAGGAACCTTGAACAGGTGTGATTAATTATCCAGTCCTTGCATCCCTTTACAGGTGGTTATATGAAAGTTAGCTCTGTTAAACTAGAAATGTGCTGTGATGGAAAAGCCCTACACTTTGAGATGTGTAACAAGCAACTGAATTTGAGCAAGTCGTTTATCTCTTACACCTCTTTGTCAGCTAGCGATCAGAAGGGGCCTCTCAATCTTATCCCTAAAAATACTCGAGGAAGAAGAATCACAGGTAACTTCAGCTTAGTTTCTTTTGTTTAAAATTGTATTCATTTTTATTGGAAAGGCAGATTTACAGAAAGAAGGAAAGAGAACGAGAAAGATCTTCCATCTGCTGGTCTACTCCCAAAATGGCCACAGTCGCCCAAGCTGAGCCAATCCAAAGCCTGAAGCCAGGTGTATGTTCTGGGTCTCCCATGTGGGTGCAAGGATGTAAGGCATGGTCATCCTCTACTGCTTTCCCAGGCCATAAGCAGAGAGCTGGATGGGAAGTGGAGCAGCCAGGATACGAACCTGCACCCATATGGCATGCTAGCACTTACAGATAGCAGATTAGCCATTTGAGCTATCACACCTGCCCCTGAACTTTAGTTTCCTTCGTGTCTGCATCACCACAGTCCACAAAATGCCTAGTAGGTATCAGCATGTCTTGAACACTAGCAATCCAGACAGTTATAAGTGCTTTATAAAATAGTAAAAATATGAAACAAATGTTTAGTTGTATAATATTTAGCTGTAGAAAATCCATTCCATCATTTAATCATTTAACAAATACAACTTAAGAAATTCATGTGCTAAGCCTCACCCAGGTACTGGGCAAAATATAGCAAGCTAAATATGAGTAGCTTTGGATCTCAATAAAACAAACTACAAAGGTAGAAAGAATACAAATTTTTATAATGTGTGGTCTAGCATGACAGCTTAGTGGCTAAATCCTCACCTTGCATGCACCAGGATCCCATATGCATGCTGGTTCATGTCCCATATACTTGACTTCCCACCAAGCTTCATGTTTGAGACCTGGGAAAGGAGTAGAGGATGGCCCAAAGCCTAGGGACCCTGCACCTGCCTGAGAGACCCAGAAGATGCTGCTGGCTCCAGGCTTCAGATTCAATCAGCTCCAGCCATTACAGCCACTTCGGTATGAACCAGCACCAAAGATGGAAAGATCTCTCTCTCTCTCTGTCTCTCCTTTCTCTGTAAATCTTCGGCCTAGGGGGATGGGTAATCCTGATAATTTGTGGGTCTTGTCGAAGAGAGAGAACGCAGGCAGAGGGTCGAGAAGGGAGAGGGTTGGTAGAGGGAAGTGGAGGGAAAGGGGGGAGGGGTCCGGGGGAGGGGTGGTAGAGTAGATAGATAGATCCATATGGGGATGTTGGGGTGGGGGGACTCTCTCATAAGGGCGGGTCGGTTTTTTTTAATATGATTGCTGCTGTGGAGAAGATAAACAGATGCCATGTTAGGAAATAAAGAAGAATGGAGTGGGTAAACCTACTCCCTGCAATGCTGGCATCCCTTATGTACACCTGTTCATATAGCAGCTGTCACTTCGGTCCAACTCCATGGTAATGGTCAAGCAAGAGCAAGAGAAGAACGACCCAAGAATGTGTGCCCCTGACACTCATGGGAGAAATTTGGAAGAAGCTCTTGGTTCCTGGTTTCAACCCAGTCTATCTCTGACTGCTTGGACTGAATGAGAAAACTATTTTTTTGCTCATTCTTTCTGCCTTTTAATAGATTGATTGGTTGAAAATGGAAAAGTATGAGGGGGGATTTAGACTGTCAGCAAAGAATTTTATTTTAAAAAGCAGTAAAATTATTAGTGTATAGGACAAGACAGTTACAGTGTGAGTGACTTTAGAGATAAACCGAGAGTAAATCTTTCACTCTGAAGGCATTTATTTATTTATTTGAAAGGCAGAATGACAAAGAAACAAAAAAAAAAATTTTCCATTGCTGGTTTACTCCCAAATGGATGCAAAAACCAGGCCTGGGTGAGGCTGAAGACAAGGAATTCCACCTGTAGTTGTAAGGGGAAGCCGCCACTGCAGTTTTTTTTTTTTTTTATCTACTTCATGGATAGTGATTCTGAGAATTTTTTAATGTGTCTGTTGATCGTTGCATTTTATCCTTTGAAAATTCATATCCTTTGAGCATCTCTTCTTTTTGTTAAGTTTGCTGTTGTTGCTGCTGCTGTTGCTGTTATCATTGTGGTGGAAAAGGCAGACTTAAAAGAGAAACAAATGATCTTCTGTGCACTGGTTTGCTCCAAAGTGGCCACAAGCCTGAGCTGAACCAATCCAAAGTCAAGAGCAAGGAGCCTCCAGGTCTCTCACGTAGGTGCAGGGTCTCAAGGCTTTGAACCATCCTCTGCTGCTTTCCCAGGCCACAAGCAGGGAGCTTAGCGGGTAATGTGGCATCCGGGACACAAACCAGCACCTATTTGGAATCCCGGCTCATGCAAAGCAAGGATTTGGCTACTAAGCCATCACGCTAAGCCCTGCCCATTTCTTTATCTGTCTGCTTTGTTGTTTTTGAGTTTCTGGGGCTCTTTATGGAACCTGAATATTAATCTTTTTATCAGTTATATAATTTGAAAATATTTTCTCCCTTTCTGTTGCTTGCTCCTCACTTGACAGTTTGGTGTAATACCGTTTGCTTGTTTGCCTTAATTGCCTATGACACTTGTAGGTTCTTTTTCCAAGAAATCTTTGCCCATATCTGTTTACTGCAGCTTCTTCATGTTTGTGTTTTCTAGTTGTAGATTTAGATCCTTGATCCATTTGTGTTGATCTTTGTGTAGATATAAGGTAGGGGTCTTGTTTCACGCTTCTGCACCTGTAAGTCCAAGTTTCCCAGTATCACTTGTTGAAGAGACTGTCCTTTCTCCCTGGGTTGGATTCAGGTCGTTTGTTAAAAACCAGTTAGATGTAGGTGTGTGGGTATATTTCTGGGTTTTGTATTGTTTCACTGAGCTGCATGTCTGTTTTCATGCCAGCACCCAGCTGTGTTGATTACATCTCCCTGTCACACTTCCTGATGTGCGGTCTTGTGATGTCTTCAGCTTTGTTTCTGTTGTTTAAGGTTGGTTTAGGACTTTTTTCTTCTTTCCTCCTGCCACTATGGCAAGAGGCTTGGGTTTTTTTCTTCTTTCTCCTGCCACTATGACAGGAGGTACGGGTTCTTTCTCTCTTGAAGCCCCCTCCTGTCACTAGAATGGGAGTCTGTCTTCTCAGATTTTCTAATAAATCTTGCTTTAAGACAAACAAACCAAAAAACAAACAACAACAACAAAAAAAGGTTGGTTTAGCTATTTGGGATATCTTGTGTTTCTGGATAAAATTTAATATTTTTTTCTAGAAATAAGAATGTCATAGATATTTTGATGAGGATCTCATTGAATCTGTAGATTGCTGTTGCTAAGCCAGAGGCTCTGCACACTACAACCAACAGAAATGCTTTTTTAAAATCCCCGCTAAAAAAATTGCCTTTGCTAGTCTGCACATTTTGATGGTATTAATTCCACTGAACTATAAAATATGAACTTTTTCCATTCTTTGGTGTCTTCTATTTCTTTTTAAATCTTTTCTACAATCACTGTAGAGATTCCTCACACCGTTAGTTTAGTTTAGTCCAAGGTATTCATAATTTTTTGTGGCTATCGTGAATGGGCTCACCTTATAAGTACTTTCTCAGCCACAGAATTCTTTGTTAATACAAAGGCCATCGATTTTTATTGTTTGGTTTTTATCTTGACCAAACTCTCTCATGAATTTCAATAATCTATTAGCAAAGCCTTTTGGTTGCTCTATATAGAGAATCATGTTGTCTGTACACAAAGATCGCTTGAACACGTCCAGGACTATAGTGAATAGCAGTAGTGAGACTGGGCACTGTTTTCTGGTTCAGATTATTAATTAAATGCTTTCAATGTTTCCTCATTCAATATAATGCTGGTTAGGGGTTTTCATACCTTGCCCTGGTTACACTGAGGAATGATTCTTCAATACTCAATTTGCTTAAGAATTTATCGTGAAAGGCTTTTGTGTTTTATTAAATGTTTTCTCTGACTCTATTAGAATAACCATGTAGTTTTTCTTCTTCAGTTTGTTAATATGATATAACACATACATTGATTTGCACATGTTCAACATATTTGCATTTGTCCTGAGGCATTCTCTTTCTGGTACTACGTTGCATTGCTTTAGCTAGTATTCACTAGTATTTTGCTGAGGATTTTTGCATCCAGTTCAACAGGGCTAGTGATCTATAGTTCTCTTTCTCTGTTGCATCTTTTTCTGGTTTGGGAATTAAGGTAATACTGGCCTAATAGAAGTTTTGTTTAACTTTCCTCGATTTCAGTTTTTTGAATAGTTTAAGAATTGTAATTAGGTCTTCTTGAAATTGGATAGAATTCTGTAATGAAGTCACCCAGTCCTCAGCTTTTCTTTGTTGGGAGAGTTTATTACTTATTCAGTCTCCATGCGGTGCAAAAGAACCTGAGCTTTAAATCCTGTCTGAGCCTCACTTTCTACATTGATAAGATAGTGATCTAGCTATGCAAACATCTCCCTGTGGTTCTGTGAGAAATAGTTTGGCTAGGGTATCCAAAGCTAGGAAAGAAGGAAAATATAATTCCAGCGTTGAATTCTTCAGAGAGGAAAAAAAAATACACTTACACACTTATGTCTTTAAAAGTCTAAATTAAAATAAATTTCCTCTGAATTTGGATGATTATCCACTCCAAACTCAATGTTTCTTGGTATCTGAACCAAAACTTCACTGACATTAAGAAACTCAGGATTGAGGAAAGACAAAATGTTTCAAACCAGATCTGATCCAGAATACGTTGTGTAACAGCTGGGAGTTTTATTTGATCATGATAAACTACAATAGTTGTAATGTGAACTATACAGGGATGTGAAAATTTTATCCTCAAAGTTTCTGCCTCACATTGTAATGCAATACAGATATTGGAATGTAAACCTATCTGTCGGGATGTCCTTCTGTTTGGCATTTCATGGCACTCACATTCCACCAGTACAGGATCACATCTAATGCAGTTACTCCCCAAAGCCAGAAGATGGCACTAACTTGTAAGGTTTATGCATCTAGAAAGTGCTGCTGCAGGCTGATCACTTGTTCCTTTTACTGGAAGGAATGGCAATGCTCCACATTCTCACCACTTCTCTTGTTTTAATGTAAAATTTTGGTCTTACATTTTTTTCAGACAATTAGATGAATAAGTGAAAATGTTAGGAATTAAGTATGTAATAGAATGTGAGAAAGATTTAATATGAGAAGGAGCTGGAAACCAAATGATCGTATTTGTTTCATGTTTTTGTCTATGACTAGATTGAACATTACAGAACCTTTTAAGTAGATATCTTAATTTTATTCATATGTTGAGTGTCTGTATTTTGCTTCAGAGGGAGTAGATGTGTGTTTCCTATATAAGCCACGGCCAACTATACCATTTATTTCTATTCCCTTTAACTAAAAATCACACTTGTCGCTTACCATTTTTTTTATTTTGAAACGACCATTCTGAACAGTGTGGATGTGTATTCCACAAGGAGCTCATTCAGTGACAGAAATAGAAATGCAAACAACGATCAATCATGAACATGGTTTTATCACCCAATTACATTTCAGCAAGATATTAGACGAAATCTATAGCCATCTTATTAAGGACTTAAAAACGACGAGAGAGTGAACATGCTTATACTCAAATCGGGAGAGACAAACAATGGTCTTGTATTTTGTGTAGATTTATCCATCTTCCTGAGGGTAGCTTAATTTTCCTGACCAAGTTAAATGTGTATTTGAAGATCCAATATGTTGTTGAACACAGTGCTTGGAAAACTGGAATTCTAGAGTCTTCCTAAATCAGCAGTTTCCAGGGGGAAAAAAACTCTATCTACCATCTGTTAGCTTCATTAAAATACCTAAAAGAAGAGGAAGAAATTTATCTTCTCTAGCTTAGCACTCCCTAGTGTCCACTCAGTAGAGGTTATATACAGTAACCCTTATAGAAAACAGAAGCCAAATGAAAACCAACTTCAGGAATTTGTTTTGTTTATAAAATAGAACAATTAGCTTTTTAAAATACAAACACATTAAGGCAGCATGCTCTGTCCTGAAAACAGCATTTTCAAAAATTCCTTTTTTTTCCCTTTTTAACTTGAAGAACTTAAGAACTTTATTAAATGGAAAGTAACATTTTCAAGATAAAACTTATGAAATTATGACTAAAAATTTACTCAACTTATTGATGAAAGCACATTTCTTAAGTTCAGATTCCTAATGCATTATTCTTATTAAATTTATAATACATCATCAAAATCTGCCCACACTAGAAGCACTCGTGTTCTAATAGCATTGCAAAAATCCAGGAACCTTTTAATTCTTTAGAGGCTAGTAACTAGAAAATTGGGGGGGGGGGGAGAATCAATCGATGATTTACATTAATGCTAGTATAAAAATTAAATTTCTCAATTTCACGCAATAGTCCCAATTACTTAGATAAGAGTAGAACAGTTACATAAGTACAGAAATATTCCTTTGACACATCAGAACAGAATAAACTACCAGAAAAATAATTGCAGGAGAAAAATAACATATACCTCATCTGTGTTACGAGGTGTACTTGCATCTATGTCAAGTCCTTTAGAAGTCAAGGATAGAGACTCTTATTTAGAAACTACCCACCTGATGTCTACGGCCATATCACCCTGAACGCACCCGATCTCGTTTGATCTCGGAAGCTCAGCAGGGTCTGGCCTGGTCAGTACTTGGATGGGAGAAATTACCCACCTGAATATGATGCTGGAAGAAAAGGAGAATGAGGAGAAGCAATTATTAAGCAAGAAGCACACTTGGGAGTGTGTGGTGTCACATAAACCAAGTGAAGAAGGCTCAGTCATTAGCTGTGTCAGTTGGTTCTGAGATGGTGAATAAACTGAAAATACAGCACTGACATTGAATTTAGAATGAAGGTGGTTATTGGTGTTCTCATAAAAACAAACAAAAAAACATAGGAAACATAATCTGATGGGAAAGAAATCAAGAATGCATAGTGAATAGAAGAATTGCTGTAGATCTCCTTTAGAAACATCTTCCTGTAATTATGGGCAGAGACAAACTAATAGTAGCTAATTGGGAATTTGGAATTAAGGAAATATTTTAATTTTAACCTGGAAATGTTCTAGTCAAAGTTGAAAGGAATCGGCCACGGATAGGAAGGACAGATTTCAGAAACAATGCCTGTAAAGAGGTGAAGAGTGGATTCAGTATCCAGGCACCGTCAGCCCAGGGGACAGCAGAGGATACGGAGCAAAGTGAAAATCTTAGATATTACAGGAGAAAGAAGAAAGCATAAATTAGTTCTCTTAGAGACTTGCAAACTGACTTCACTGGGCAGATGTTAAAGAGGTACAGGGCTCCGTGACTGAATTCTGTCCCTCAGAGTTGTGGCTAGCCCTGGTATCCAAGGGTCTTCCACAGATTTAAGGAATTAACTTCATGTTTTCCATGAACTTTTTAAAATAACTTTTATGTTTTTTCTTTGTACTTTTCCCATGCTTCACAAAATGTTAGTTGCTCTTTCATCTTTATTTTATACATGAAGAAAGTGGAGAAGCGAAGTACATTTACCCATATTTACATCAAAAGCAAAGAAATGCAAAATCAGACTAGCTGGCTCCAATTGCCTCCCCTCCACATGTCCTCCTATTATGTCAGCCAGTGGGTGCAGCAGGCTACCAATTTCAAGTTTGAAAGGGAAGAAGTTGAAATTTGAGCTATTTGATTTCTTTCTACATCTCAATAACTCATCAGCTGATCATTGTCACTTCCTTACATAAAACTTCAGGAATTCAAATTAAGAGGACTATCTACATAATACTTTAAAAAAGGAGAAATATAGACATATTTAAAATAATAACATGTATTGCTCTGCCTTTAATCAGAATGAGAAAAATCTCCCATGGTAAACATCTTAAATTTTTTTTATTGTATTGGAGAGTCAAAATTAGAGAAAAGAGACAGATCTTCCAAATGCTGATTCACTCCTTAAATGGCAACTGGCCAGAACTGGACCCATCTGAAACCAGGGCAGGAGTCTCCTCTAGATCTCCCATGTGAGTGCAGGGCCTCTGGGTACATGAGTAAGAAGCTGGATCAGAAGTGGAACAGCTAGGACCGCACCCATATGGGATGTCCGTGCCACAGACAGAAACATTCTACTATGTCACACTGCCAGCCATAGTCAGTGTCTTAAAAGCACAAATCTCATTTGAAGCTGACTGATAACTCCCAAAAGTCTGATCTGTGAATTTGGGCAATAAAATAAGCAAATTAAGAAAGTGTCATTGCTGGCTATTGATTATTAAGGGCTTAAAGCCAATGAACATAGGAAGGGGTTCCTCATCCATAGGTCAGTGAGATCGACAGCATTTTAGAACCACCACATCTACCTGGTCAGAACCCGTGGAGTATGTACCGCATACTCCAAGGTTGATGTCAGGTGGCCCTTCCCCATCCTCAGGTACTGGGATGGTTGGGAAGCTGGGTATAGCTTCTTCCTTTATCTTTCCCCTCCCCCTAGAAATGGGAAGAAGAAATAGAAAGTTTGAAAACAATAATCACACCCACTTTTCCTTAACCCTAGATCGCTCCAATCCTGATCAACTACGTAGACATCATCTAAAATTAAAAGAAAAAAAAAAAGACTTGGAAATAATGAGTTTAAAGCTATGATTCTCCAAGCCTGGTTTCTTCAAGGTTCTTTTTTTTTTTTTTTTTAAGATTTATTTTATTTTCATTACAAAGTCAGATACATAGAGAGGAGGGGAGACAGAGAGGAAGATCTTCCATCTGATGATTCACTCCCCAAGTGAGCGCAACAGCCGGTTCTTTGTCAAACTCAGGGAATTCAAGGAGCGTGGGAAGTTTAGGATGAATGCAGAGGGGAATAAAGTATAGCGAGGGCAAAGAAATGAAAAAGAGCCATGTGATCTGTTTTTTCTCCTCAATCCTTGAATAGTTTCACAATAATCACAAGTTTTTTTGAACTGCTTTTTGTCACAAAGAAATCTTTGATGAGATCAAGAATTTCTGATAAGATAAGCTTAAATGCAGAATTATAAAGAGAAATTTTGTGTGCCTCACTGAAAATAGTAACAGCATTATATTTAAGGGCTTAATTAACAGTAATGCATTATTAATCCAGTATCCAGTCAGAAATAATGAGGCAATTTTGTGGCATTCAAAAGAAGCACATTTGAGGTTTTAGAGTAACTATGACCATTGAGAAGAACTCTGCTCCAGGAATGACTCTGTTACCTGCTCAGCATCCCTTATTCACTCCAGGGCTACCCTGTGCAATAGCCTAGCTACCCATCATGTACTGGTTATATTGAATGCCTGAATTGTGTCTAGGTCTGACTGATATGAACTTAGAATGAAAAACACCAGTTGTGATTTTTTTGCCTGCTGTTTCCTCGGCTTGCAGTGGCCTTCCTCTTCAGCCGGGTGAACTGCTGCAGCAGCAGCCAAGCCCTCAGCTATCAATCCAGGTCCGTTGAATAACTCACTTCACACAGGTTCCTTGAGGGCAGATACTGTACTTTCTCATCTTTGTGCTGTCAGCATCCAGCACAGGACCTGGGAGTACAAGCACATACATGTGGGATATGTATTAATCAGCCAAGTATAATTAAAATCTGTAAATCAAGTCGACAGGTGTAAATTATTGTCATTCATTATTCCAAAGTCATTTTCCTTACTTAAAATCTTGAAATATGTGCTGAATTCAAATTAAATGTTTTCCTTAATTGAAGTCTGTTTAGATTTTGTGGTGTAGTTGGTGATTGTGACTTGTGACAGTTGTCTCTCAATTTATTCATTCGCTCTCTGGATATTTTTGCTTTAATTTTCATCCTGGTATACAGGCAAGTGTTCTCTGTCACTGCAAGGTCATTTAGGGACCAACCAATGATACATGACTGAAAGCTTGAGCTCATAGAATAACGATGTCATTCTGGTAGGGACAAGAAGATCCACCTTTGGCATGTTGGCTACCATGCAGCCAAGGCTGTGGAGTGGCCTGAGAGAGCAAGCAGGCCTCAGCCTGCAAAGCTTGGAGGATTCAAATTCTTCTTTCTCTTGCTGCTAGGGCAGGACTTGGAGTATTTCTTAAAGCTTCTAAAATTTCTAATTTTATAAATTCCCAGGAGGTCCAATGTCTTTTAAGAAGGAAGCAATGTAAGGTAACAGAAACTAGCTTGTCCTCCATCAAGCTATCCCCATCAAGCAAAAATAGATGCCGGCTCCAGCTCCAGCTGAGTTCGGAACTCGTGAAGGGTGCCTGGAGTAGGCGTAAGGAGAAAAGAAATTGACCAATTTCAGAATCATAATAGACAATGCAAGAAAGCTCTCCTCTTTAGTTATACAGAAGCTGTCACGCTCTGGCACAGACTTTTTATGTCAAGGTCAAGTGGGTGTTGCTAAGGATAATTCTGCCATTTGTTTCACCTTAAAGTTCTCAAAGAAGTTCTCAATAGATGGTGCATATCAATCAGTAACACATCCCTATTACAATCCTCATTGTACAACTTAATCTTGAATCAGTTAAGGGAAGAAATGCATCACAAAAAAAGAGGGGAACCTAAAGATCAAGGATAGAATCTTGATTAGCATAAGGTCAATGGGGACAGCAGAGACAGAAACAGCATGAATTGTAAAAGGCCTTTTTGCAAGACCTTAGCAGTAACGTCAACTTCCAAGCACACATTGATAGTAAAAACCAATGCTGCAATGCCTGAATAGATTACAACATTCTCAGCAGGGTCATCAGGTGTCCATGCAAAGGGAGGTGGACCCACCTTCAGGTGGTTATAGAGACATCCACAGGGCCCTGCATGCAGCAAACGGTTCCCTTCATGCCTTTGTGTCCCCCACACCCACTGCACAAACCCCAGAACTCCTTCATCTGGGGGATCTGCCCAAAAGAGACAGGTCAGACCCTGCCATCCAAGCCTTCTGTTTCCTGTGATCCTCTTGGGAGAGGAAAAAAAAAAGACCAATTGAGGTTACTTTTGAAAACAGAAAAATGAAAGAGAAAAGTTGCACACAAGACTGGAGGGAAAGGGAGAGAACAGATAGCTAATAGCACTTCCACTGAATTATATTTTATTCACACTGGCACTTGAACTTCTGATCATTTCTAGGTTTAGAATCATTAAAACGCATACATTCATTGTTTAACAAGAATCTCAATAAAGTACAGAAGAACATTTCTTTTAGACAATTATTTTTACTTAATATTCTTTTCATTCAGTACATGATGATGGAAACTGACCAATCCCCTCACCTGCTTCTTGACCTGTATATAAAAGGTTCATATAAAAGGCCCAGGCCCAGAAAAACCATGTGTTCCAAGCTATGAGCTCCTCTCCAAGTCATGTTTATAAAACGCCTGAGGAAGCATTTTGGCTGCCAGTGATCCTTTCTATTGCACAAATTAAAGGTTTTGCCTTATAAATAAATTCTTCAATATGGGATAAATGGTATATGAGTGAAGGGGTTCTATACGGCATCTTAAAACACTGTACTTGCTTAGTTCAGATTTTGAAATTCCCTGTGGAGTCATGTGGTTGCTGAATGCTAAGGGGCACTTAGGTATAACTAATATGATAATAAAGAGATTAGCCAGCCAAATGCAACAGCAAAATACAACTCTCCTTTTACAACTATATGAACGGGTTTCTTATAACTGGTTTGGATTTTTCCACAGCTATTAATATCACTCAGCCAAGGTTCAGTGGCACAGATGCCTCGGGATACACTTCGTTCCTGGCTTATTCACGGATCTCAGACATCAGCTTCAATTATGAATTCCGCTTGAAGTTTCAGCTGGCAAACAACCACTCAGCACTGCAAAATAACCTCATGTTTTTTACTGGACAGAAAGGCCACGGTAAGATTCACTGAACCCTCTTGAACTAGTCTCTCTTCTTTAAGAATATTTGAGCAATTCTTCAGGGACCTGCTGATTGGCTGTGGAGGTAGAAAAGCTTTGCCTAGATGCAGCTTCGTCCTGTGTCCTGCCTCAAGCATATTCCTTATAGCCCAAAGTGTTCTGCAGCTCCCTGACCCTTTCCTGAAACCCTGGTTCATGTTGACTGGCCTGTCCTTTTCTCTGTGTCTGTTTCCGTACATAAGGGCAGAAGGGAAATTGTCATTAAAAGAAAAATGTCATTTTACAGTGTGTTTTAAACTAGTAATGGTGGTTGACCTCAAAGAAAACCCAGTCTAAATTAAAGGGGCAAGAATGCAAGTAGTTGGTCTGCAACATTCACCTCTTCTGAGCTCAGTGTTATTATCTGTGAATCCAATATGCTATACCAGCAGAGAAAGGCCTTCCAGTGTTCAGTGGTTGTACTAAGCAAAGGTAAATAACATATTCCGGTTTTGTTTTATACTCATTTTGTGACTGTTTCCAAATACCAAAGTCATTTATCTGGGTTAATGCAAGTCTGAGGGAAGCCCACACCCCAAGTATTGGGTGATGTGTTCATCACAGGGAATGCTTCATAATGTCCATCTCCTAATGGGCGTCACCCCTGACTATCCTGCCTGAAATTCTGAAATTCATTCTCCACATGATACACTTCAGCAAGAATAATCCTCTTTGCCTCTTTTTAAAATATTTACTATATTAGGGGATGGCATGGTGGTTTAATCTTCTGCCTGCAGTGCCAGCGTCCCAGATGGGCACCGGTTTGTGTCCTGGCTGCTCCACTCCCAACCCAGATTCCTGCTCATGTTCTAGAAAAGCTATGGAGAATGGTCCAAATCCTTAGGACCCAGCACCCACATGGAAGACCTGGAAGGAGCTCCTGGCTTCAGAACAGATCAGCTCTGGCTGTTGTGGCCATTTAGGGAGTGAACCAACAGACGAAATCTCTCTTTTCTCCCTTTCATTCTCTCTATAAAGCTGCCTTTAGAATAAATAGATAAATCTTTTGAAAATTCAAAAATCTCCCATCAGGCTCATTCCCTGAACATCCTTTAGAGCTGGACCAGGCCAGAGCCAGGAGCCAGGAGCTCAATTCAGATCTCCCACGTAGGACTCCAGCTGCTTGAGCATCACTTGCCACCTTCCAACGTATGCTGCAGCAGGAAGCCAAACGGCATCTTAGCCAAACACCCAACCCAGTTACTTTCCTTAAAGGTTTCCTGGCGAATGTCTGATTCATTTAAAACCTGCAGGTGACTTTCATTGCACACAGAATGAAAGCTCTTAGCCACATGTTCAAAGTAGCTGCAGGAGCTCATACTCTCTCCCTGAAGGGACTCGGGTCACTCTCCCCACCTTTGTGCTGTGGATCCAGAGGCCTTCTTCCATCGCTTTCACTGTCAAGTGCTTTGCTGCATTTTCTTTCCTCTCCTTTGACAGCAAATGACTGTAATAATGATCAGGGGAGTATTAGCATTGTAGGCCTAGACCCAATGTCAGCCACTTACAAGTTAAGTACATGCAATAATTGCATGTGACCATGCCTTCAGTCTTCCGAACTATTAAATGGACATTATAACAATAAAATAGCTGAGAGAGTTGAGAGGACCACATACCTACTAGCTAGAAGAAACAAAAAACTTAAAATAGTGTTTGGATTCAGTCAACACGCTAGCTTTTATTTTTGCAGCTCTTCCTCTGCCACAGTCACACAAGCAGCCTTACCCTCCCCTGTCTACCTCGCTCTACCTCAGCTTCTGACTTCTTCCCCAGCCCTTCCTCCAATTTATAATTCTTTCATTTGTGTTTATGAAATATTTTTGTCTGTGCTTACAACTGGATCAATGGCTCCAAAAATGAAATAACCCCTATCCGATGTTGTATGCTCACATTTAGCAGCGTGCCTGACCCATAATCAATACTGAGCAAATGAATAAAAGAAACACAGTAAGAACCGTCTGATGTGTAAGACAGCACCACAGTTGCCCAAAGATGCTTTCTTTTAAAATCCTTACAAAAGTTTTATTTATTTGAAAGGCAGAGTGACACAGGGAGAGGCACTTTCACCCCTCAGATAGCCACAACAGACCAGGCTGGGCCAAACCAAAGCCAGGAGCCAGGACTCCATCCAGGTTTCCCAGGGGTATCAGGAACTCAAGTAATGGAGGTATTGTCTGTCAAGGAGCTGGCTCAGAAGAGTAGCCGTCTGGTGTGTGGGCACCCTAAGTGGCAACCGCACCCAGCATGCTCCAATGCCTGCGACACAGAGCTTCAAAAAGCGTTCTTAGGGATTCCCAGTTTAAATGCTATGTCCTCCATTAGTATTTCCCCAAGGCTACCTCCTGCCAAGCCTTCTGTTCATCTCTCCTTGTGCCATGCACTTGTACTTGCATTTGCACTTGGCATTTTGTTACAAGCCTTGGTTGATATAGAAGTCTACATTTCCCTGCTCCCTCGTACAGATGTGATATCAGCTATCTCAGTATTACCCATAATGTATTACAATGGTTTTAATAACTACCTCTTAAATGACTTCTGGGAAGCAGGGAAAGAAGAAGGATAAAAAGGAGTTTCAAGTGTTAATTCCTTACTCAAAACAGCCCTCATATATTTATCAGTCATAAACTTCTAAATTAAAAAAACACTGTAAAGCTTGAGATTGCAGAATCTTGATCTTTTTGCTTTATTATTGGGAAGGCAGATTTACCGAGAGAAGGAACGACACGGAACAAGATCTTCCATCCACTGGTTCCCTCCCCGAAATGATCCGCAACATCTGGAGCTGAGCTGAGCTGAAACCAAGAGTCAGGAGCTCTCCAAGTCTTCCATTTACATAGAGGGTTCCAAGGCTTTGGACTGTCTTTTAGTAAAAGGCAAAAGGTTTATTCGCTCTGAAGAGAAACCAGAGTGGACTATCTTTTATTGCTTTCCCAGACCACAGGCAGGAACCTGTATAGGATACTGGTGCTTTCAGGCAGAAAAGTAGCCAATTGAGCCATTGCACCAACCCTTAAAATCATCTTCTAAACTCTACACAATCCACAAGCAGTACACCCAAGCAGAGGGGAAACACTGACCTGTGAGACTGCTACCAAACAACTCTTCAGAAGCCTTTAGATAGACTCCTTCAAAATTAAAAAAATCTGTACTTTGGTGTTTATGTTTGCAGCATGTTTTTACAAATGTTTATAATAAAATGTGGATAAATGCTGAAAATGTAAAATGCAGAACAATTCCACATTGTGCCACATGAGGGAGCCATCACATCAGTTTTTTTCAAATGCCGACATCTCAAGAGTTTTTTCCCTCTATGTATATCTGTTTCAGAATCACATGAGCATGCATGATAAAACCCAGGCCCTTTTCAACCAAAAACCCAAAAACTACAATTTTATCAAGCTTCTTTAATGCTTGTTATATAACCAATTTTTCAAACTTTCATTTTATTTAAAAAAATGGAAAAACAAGAATAGAAAAAGAACTCTTTTGCCCACTAAATCATTCCCTAAGTGCCCCTAATAGCCAGAGCTGGTCCAGACCAAAGACAGGTGCCAGCAGCTTGATCTGGTCCTCCCACCTAGAAGACAGGGACCAAATAACTTGAGCCATCCCTGCTGCCTGCCAGGAAGCCCACTAGCTGGAAGCTGAAATTAGAAAAGCCAAAACTGGAAAACTTGAACTTGGGTGCTCCAGTTTGGGTCACGAGAATGCTAGTGGAGCCTTCCTCGGCTGCGCCAAGCACCCATTCCTCTGCCAGTGTTTGCCAGCATTCACTGGAGAGTACTGGGGCTCACCTAGATTATGATACATACAGAACGGGCTAATGTGATAGGAGCCATAGTATTATACAATATAAAGTTATTACTCAACAGATACATATTACCTTAAAACGTACTATAATTATCAATATTACTCATACAGTTTGAGGTTGTCCACTGTCTATAAGGAATGAATCACTTAAATCTACATTTCGGTGTTATTGTTTAGTAATGTGGGTCTGTAAGCTGCATGGTGGTTGTTACAACTAAACTCACCATTCCATATGCTGTGTTCTCCCAAAGCTGAAAATTTATTTTTGCTAAACTTTGTTCCCCTTAAACTTTCAGTGCAAGTTAACCTGTCAAATATTCTAGTTTTAAAAATACCCGTGCCCCCCCCAAATTTGTAGTTTTAAACTATCGTAATCATGTTGTTTCCACTTCTGCTGTCTTGCTTGGCATTTTCTTCCCAATCTTCCCTGCTCTTCCTACCCCTATTCCTTGGTACTGTATGTCTTGAGGTTTAGTTCTTCTAGAAACAAAAGCTTATGGAAAGAGAATTAAAGGATACGTGTGTGTGTATGTGTGTGTGTATGTGTGTGTGTTTTGCTATAAAAAAAGTGTAAATCCATAGACATAGGATGGATTCAAAAAGGCCATGGAGGGCCTGCTAAAATCCGCTTAACATGCGCCAGGATCCCATTTGAGTGCCAGTTTGTGTCCTGGATGCTCCTCTTTCTGTCTGCTTCTCTGTGGCCTGGAAATGCAGTTGTCAACAGCCCAAAGCCTTGGAACCCTGTACCCATGTGGGAGACCCAGAAGAAGCTCCTGGCTCCTGGCTTCGGATTTACTCAGCTCCAGGCACTGCGGCCACTTGAGAAGTCAACCAGTGAACAAAAGATCTTTCTCTCTGTATCCCCTTCTCTCTGTATATCTGCATATCCAACAAAAATAGATAAGCCTTTCACAAAGGGGGAGGTTAGGGGAATGGAGATTCTTATTACAAGAAAGTTATGCATCAATTTAGGGGGAAGATTGGCAACAAAATAAATGTATTTTTCATTACATTGTCCACATATTTTTAAAATATGCTAGTATGTCTCACCGTGTTTCATAGAAAAATAGATTGTGTTCCCTCTGTTAATCACTAGTACAGGCAGTTTTGCTCCTTCCAGAAACTCAGAAGGCATCTACATTTCCTCCTTTCCTTGATTTTGACAGATGAATGTGGGCATCTAGGGGAAGCCTTCTTGTAAGTGTTGAAGATGCAGTTCTTAGTGGAGAGAAATATGGGCCCTTGTCCTCTCTCTATTGTTTCCTATGAGTTGGATCCAACCCCATGGTCTGCCCATGTTATCTACCAGTAAATTTCTCCTTTTCTATCATCTGACACACAGCCTCTCCATTACAAACTATCCCAACAGCAACTGCCTGCTTTCCAGTCTCCCTGCTCGGCCATGCCTTCCTCCCCTTCTACCCTCCACTTTGCCACAGGGGATCATTCTGATGTTCAAGCCAATACACATGTTGGCTGATGAGCAGACATCATCTAACCAAACCACCTAAGCTCCTGTGCATCATACAAAATGTATTTGGACAGTTGCTGCCCATTGACACATCTCCTTTTTCTGTATTCTCCCCTGCACTCAGCAGTGTTAGCACACATGTGCACGCTGTATTATGTGACAGTTTTGTCCCCAGCTGCCAGTCTCACTTCATTTGTGTGCTTCCAAGACACTTCAGTGCTTTACTCCTCAGCTCAAAAGATCATTCGTCTTTAAATCAACATCTAATAATGATGTATGGTCGTGTGGTACAATGTGATAATTCAGTATGTGGGAATACTTTGTTTCAAAGGAGAGTAATTAATGTTTCCATCTCTTCAAACATGCATGGCTGTGTTGGAAACCTTCTAACAGTTACCCTCCAATTCTTTAGAAAATATATAATAAATTCTTAGAAACCATACTAACCCTACGACACTGTAAAGCATTAGAATCCGTCCCTCCAATGTAATCGTATTTCAGAGCTCATTATTCAACTCTTTCTTTCACTTCCCCTCCTGTTCCTCTCCTTTAGTGACTAGCAACCTACTCTAAACTCATAGGAAGTCAGCCTTTTCAGCTTCAATGAGCAAAAAGAGCATTTATCTTCCTGTATCTGTTTTATTTCACTTAACATAACAGAATTTATTTTGTGACTCAATGGTATTCCATTCAGCATAAGTGACTCACTTCCTTATCAACTAATCTGTTAATGATACAATTAATTCTGTATGTTGACAATTGTCAATTATGCTGCAACAAACCATGTAGCATAGGTATCCCTTGATATAATGATTTAATAACTCTGCTTTAATTAAGCAGTTGTTTTATATATACACTGTTTGGATTTCTGGTTATGTGGTGGCTCTGTTGTTAAGTATTTTGAGGAACTGCCACACACATTTCTGTAACGAATGGACTAATTAGTATTCTCAAAAACAGTGCAATGAGAATTCCCCTTTCTCTACTTAACTATTACCCTTTACATATGTTCTTTTCATTAAAGCTAGCCTTTTTAAAAAAGATTTACTTATTTTTATATGAAAGGCCAATTATCAGAAAGAAAGAATCTTCCATCTACTTGTTCACTTCCAAAATGGCCAGTGACCAGAGCTGAGCTGATCCAAAGCCAGGAACCAGAAACTTCCTGCAGGTCTTCCACATAGGTGCAGGGGCCCAAGGACATGGGTCAGCCTCTATTGCTTTTACACACCATAATAGGGAGCTGGATTGGAAGTGGAGCAGCCAGAACCAGAACCAGAACCCATATGAAATGCTGGTGCCAGGGGGTGGAGGATTAATCTGTTAAGCCACCACACCAGTCCCCATCTGTCCATTTTTAAACTAGTTATTTTGTTTTACATTGCTATATTTAAGTTATTTGTGTACTCAGTTGTTAAATCCTTGTTGACTGAATCACTTTAAAATATTTTTCCTATTGTGCAGACTGTCTCTTCACTCTATAGATCGACACTTTTCTTACTCAGAGCCTTTTAGCTTTGTGTACTCCAATGTTGTCTCCTTTTGCTTTATAATCTATGCTTTTGAAAGGGTCTAATAAGAAAAACACCATTGCCTATGCCATTATATGGAAGTGTTTATCTTATGTTCTCCTCCAATAGCTTCATTTAGGTCTTGATTCATTTTGAATTTACTTTTGCATATGATAAAATTGATTTCATTCTTCTTCATGAGGACATCCAGTTTCCATAGCATCATTCATACAGGACACTGTCCTCTCTCCTGGTCATTCTTTCCTGGAGTTTTTAATACTTCTAGAATATTCTAAGAATTAATCTCACTTTGACTTACTGGTAACAGTTAAACTACTTTATTTTGATGTGGATCTCTATGAAACAGGATGAACTTCTTTTTACATTACAATAGTGGCTATCACGTATACACTTAATAGTTTTTGAATGAACAAATACAAAAATCTATGGTCCCTGTTACACTAAAACTCATTCAAGGGGAAGAATAACACACACTTAAAAAGCTTGTTAATTAATCGTACAAAACCGAAGCCAATCATGTCTGGTACACACAGCATCTACCCCTGCATGTAAAACATATATGGAACAACAAAGAAGTCACTGAATTATAAGTACAAAAGTGATGGGAAACAATGAAATTCTGGGAGTAGAAGTACATACAGCTACAAGAGTTAAGGAGTGCATTCTCTTAGTGTGTTTCTCGTCTGCCCTTCCATTTTGATCTATCTTCTGCAGCAGTGCCACAGCATTCCATTCCCAGTTCTGTGCTTCGTAATTCGAGTGGATGATTTCCAGTCTGACAGACTGGGTAAGCAGCAGTTCATGCTACCCGAGACCCGTCATCCCAGTCACTGCACTCGCCTGGACTATCTGTTTCCTCTTTTCCTCACTGTGGTGCATCCTAGAATTCCTGTATCTCACTTAAGACTGTATGTGAAAAGTATAAGTAGCATTTGCCTAACCCATAATTTGATGTCCGTGTGCTATTTTGTACTCATGTCATTCCTTTTAATAATTTAAAGCCACATTTTCATAAATCAAAAGTATTGAATAGCAGCAATTTGATATCCTTGTCCCTCAGTGAGGTTAATCTTAGATTTCTTTAGGACAATCCTTGACTTCAGTTTCTTCTCTCTCCCGAGCTGCAGCACTGACAATGTTGAGTATTTTGTGGAAAAATCAATAGTTATATGTTTATTGATTCTTGTATGACTCCGTACACAGAGGCTTTCCTGGTTCACTAATAATGCTGTTTAAGTATTGATTGATCAGATTGTAGTGAAGAGGTCAGGAACTAAATGAAAGCAGAAAGGAGACACATATCACTTTTTATCCTACCAAAAAGTAGATTAAAAATCTCAACTTCAGACTATATTCAAAAATGTTTCCTTCGGTGATAGAATTTTCTAGAAAACATTGCAACCTCCTGAAAATGTAACCTATGCACCTGAATACTTTATGTGCATAGCTTTCTGTCAGTCACCAGCATGTCAGTCTTCTGTGTTGTGGTAATTATGAAAGGTTGCCTCGTATTTTATTCCAAATGATTTCTTGTTTGCTTCAAGCTCTTGGTTATTAACTGTAACAAAAATAAGGGCACATAAATATGGCTTGACTTTTTTAGCAGTTGAAAAAATGAAATACATGTCTTCGGCAGCACAGAATAAGAAAAATGAATGGGGGAGTATCACAGAAAAAGCAATCAGTCCAGCCTGTTCTTTAGAGAACTTCTGTGCAGCTCTGCCAGAACAAGAGGCCTGATGGATGGGAGAGCATGCTGCAGCAGATTCCTTAGTAGGATGCACTGAATTCCACAGCACTGAGGCATTTTTAGAAGCATACTTGGCAGTGTATGCACATATTCAACATTTTTTACAGCGAACAAAAATGTTCATTTCTTCAGCAATCATATCAGGATGGGTAAAAATTTGAGAATTTTCTTCCAGACTTCAAACTATCACATCTTAGTGTTCATAGAATACCTGAGGTTTGAAAGACCAAGTTATTCAAGTTATTAAATGGTTAGTTTCTTTAAGATAGTTAAGAAAGGGGTAAGAGAATGAAGATGGCAGAATAGGGTAAGGGAATGTTTAAAAAGAGAAATATTAGCCAGTGTGAAGCAGAGAGGGCACATTCCAGGAAATAGGAGAGGACAGAATGACAGCAGAGGGGTACCTGGAGACTGACAGACACAGGCAAGAAATGAACACAATGGTGTGGTGTTGCAGTGAATGCTATCTGAGCAGCATTCAGCGAATGGCAATCTGAACTCCACCAGCAGCAGCCAGAACTCCACCAGCAACCAGGTGGGAAGGGACATTCACTGGGAGCTCAGGAGGTAAACCCAGGCAAAGAATTGTGCATCCTGTTGATCTGTTTGATTTGACCAGGAGCAGAGACAGAGCAGACAGGTAGTGCAAGAACAGGGTGGATTTCACAGTCCAGTCCGACCCCTAGAGCTGTGTTGGGCACCATTTTGTTAAAGGAGGCAAAGGCAAGGGAAAGGACTGTGTATGCACTGAGCTGGGTGTGAACTCATTTCTGGCTCAGTTTACTAGAACAACATGACATCCTACAGGAAGGGCCCAAGATAGGTCCATGTGGCCTTCAGACCTGACGGGCAACAGATCAAGAACTCTAGCAGTGGCATATCAGGCACCATTTGTACACTGTAGCAAAGGCTTTAAGACTACAGGGAAGTGCTCTGGCTCGATGGCCTTGCAGCTAAAGTCCTCACCTTGAACATGCTGCCAGGATCCCATATGACTGTCAGTTCTAATCACGTCAGCCCCTCTTCCCACCTGGCTCCCTGCTTGTGGCCTGGGAAAGCAGTGGAAGATGGCCCAGAGCCTTGGGTTCCTGCACCCATGTCTGAGACCTGGATGAAGCTCCAGGCTTCTAGATTCGGTTTGGCTCAGCTCCGGCTGTTGTGGACACTTGGGGAGAGAATCATTGGACAGAAAATCTTCCTCTCTGTCTCTCCTCCTCTCTGTATATATGATTTAACAATATAAATAAATTAATTTTAAAAAAAGAGTGCAGGGACAACAGTGAGCTGTGCATGCACTGAGCTGGGAGCAAATTCACTGAGTTCAGAGTATTGCACTGGTCCTACATGGAAATTAATACTGTTTGCAGTGACCCAAGCACTTGGCTCATCCTTCACAGTACTCCCAGGCATATTAACAGGGAGCTGGATTGCAAGTAGAGCAGCTTGAGACTCCAAGAGTCTCCATGAGATGTTGGTACTGCAGGCGACAGTGTAACCTGTGATACAACAGTGCTAACCCCTTTCTTAACTATCTTTTTAAAAATTTTTACTTCTTCTTCCTCTTATTATCATTTTATGGTACAGTTCCATAGGCCCTGGGGTTTCCCTTACCCCCTTCCCAATCTCCTCCCTTCTCACCGACTTCCCTATATTATTACAATAACATAGTTCTTCATAAACTGTCAAATGTTCATCATTGTGGGCATGGATAATGCCAAAGAGTCCAGCATCCTATTGTCAGTATACAATAAACAGTTTCATTGGGAGTCCATCTCTTTCTGGAAGTAGAGATGCATGTTGCATTGTATCCTCACATCTAGATATAATAGTCTCTGTTACACAGTTACTATACATCCCCTTCCATGAAAAGCCACAAAACAAAATCAACAACAGGAAGAAAAAAAAAAGAAATTAACAACACCATGAAGTTAAATTACATGCTACTGAATGAGTAATGTGTCGCTAAAGAAATGAAAAAGAAAATCAAGAACCTTCTTGAAGAAAATGATGCTATTGTATGATCTGTAAGTAGATGAAGAATTTATAGAGAAAGTGTTTTGAAGAGATGAAACTAAGAAAAAAAATCAAAATCCACGAGATAATAGTTTCTGCTGATGTTTATTGGTGAGATATGTCTCCTGTAGGCAAGAAATACACAGGTTTTATAAACCAGTCTACTAATCTATGACGTTTGATTGATGAGTTTAAACTATTTATATTCAGGGTTATGTAAATGGATAGTAATTTGGTCCTGTCCTTTTAGCAATGGGTTGTTCCTTGATTTAGTCTTCTGTTGTCATTTTACTGGGACATGTCCCTTTGGTTTTGGTGGGCACTATTCATCTTCTCTATCAAGAGAACATCTATAAGTTTAACTTGTAGGGCAGCTTTGGAAGAGGCATATTCTTTTAACTTTACTGTGGAAGAATTTTATTCCATTTTCAAAGACAAAGGAAAGCTTTGCCAGATACATTATCCTGGGCTCACAATGTCTTGCTTGTAGAATCTGGAATATGTTGCTCCATTCTCTTCTGGCCTATAGAGTTTCCTGTGAGAGGTCTCCTGTGAGTTTAATTGGCATTCCTTTATATGTCAATTGATTTTTTTCACATGCACATTTCAGGATCTTTTCCTTATGTTCGACTGAAGAGAGCTTGATTATCATGTGTCTTGATGAACATTGCTTTTGATCAACTCTGTTGGGAGTTCCTTGCCCATCCAGATGTTGTTTTCCAATTCTTTCTCTAGATTAGGGAAATTTTCGCTTAATAGTTCATTAAATACATTTTTAAACCCAGCTTCTCTTTCTGTACTTTCTGAGAGTCCCATAATTCTTATACTTGGCCTTTTAATAGTTTCTTTCAATTCTTGATTACTTTTGTTGCCTGATCCAGCTCTGCATCCAGCTCTTTGTTTGTTTCCCTCTGGTGACAGGAAATATCTTCTAATTTTGACATTCTTTCTTCTGCATCTTCATTCTATTTTGGAGACTCTCCACTGTACTTTTAATTTGCTCTACTGGATTCTTCCTTTCTGATATATCAGCTTTCATTTGATTCATTTCCTGTGTGAGTTGTTCCTTGAATTCCTTAAATGCCTGTTTTACGTGCTTCTAGTTGTTAAGAAGCTTTATAGCAAGTATTTTGAAATCTGTATCGCCCAATTTCTCAATGCCTTCCTCAGTGAACTCTGAGGTTGCCAAAAGCCTTTGCTCTTTTGCAGGGGAGTCTTCAGTAATATTCATTGTGCCTCTGTCGCTGTTTGCCCTTGGCTACCTTCAGAGCTGCTTGAATTCTCCTAGTCCTAGGCTTTGGCCCAGGGAGAGTTTGAAACGTGGCTTGGTGTCATTGACTGATTGCATCGCTGCTGAATAGCAAGAGGCATTATGTCCCAGATGAACATGGGTGTTTCTGCTCTGAACTGGTTGAGTTGGAGAGCCCGATTTTCATTGTTCGTTTCCCTTGATGATTTTTCTAATTGTTCCCACAATTTCTGTGTATTGTGTTTTTGAGGGAATGAGATACGCCCAGTGTTTTTAATCAAACAGCTACTCCAGGGGCCTCGCCCGCATCCCTGGGATTTGAATGGGAGCTATGTCCCGTGTTACTGTCTGAAGTTTACATTGAACATGTTCCGCTTTTCTGCTCCCCCTTTCCTCTGGGGACACCTCTTTGGCTCCTTAAAATTTGCTGCTGACACTTGAAAGCACAGCAAGTTCTTTCTGGACCTCTGGCAAAGGGAGGTGGTGGCAAAGGGAGTGGTGAAGACCATCACTTCCTCAGGCTGGGATGTTTCCAGGGTCTGCTGTTCACAGCTCTCCACTGCTAACTGAATACTCTGCAAGTGTATTAATCATTTTGGAGATACAATTCACTAGTGTGTTACTAAGTATTAGTTTTCCTTTGCAGAAAATGCAATACCATATCTGAATTAATTATTAATATTTAAAATCTTTCAGTCCCAAACTCTCCCTCATTTGCTTTGCCAACAGCCTGGTCAATTCCTTTGTTTAGCAAAATTCTATGTAATATGTGTGACCCAGTCCTGAGACTGTACAGCCCCTGATGTGTTTGTATTGATTTGTTTCTGGTGGTAGCTTGTCCTAAAATGTGTAGAAAGCAGATATTTTATGATACAGTTGTTGTGTAGTGCATGCTCTGTGTAGAATTCAGAGGAAACCCCAGATTCAGTGAGCAACAATGCCAAAAAAAATGCAGGTAACTACCCATTGTTCAATTGACAATGGTACTGTTCCTCTTGGGCCTTTTAAACTTTTGTTGCCCTAAAATTCTGTTTTATTAGGAACCATTTTCTACCTGGTTTTTCTTGACAGGGTGTTTTTTTGGTTTTTTTTTTTTTTTTTGCTACTTTAAATAGTTTTTAAATAAAATTATATATTTCAAAAAAAAGTTCTATCCATATGGAACACTTTTCCCTCGTATTTCTCAAGTTTATATAGAAGAGGAAGAGCTGTGCAAACCTCAAGGGGATAATATTGGCCTAAGAGAGGAACAACCTGAGTATGGGTAAGAGGAGGGGACATGTACACGTCCATCAACTACAAACCCTTAGTTTCTATTATTTAAGACTGATTGGCTTAGCAGAGAAAGAACGAGATCTGAGGTATCTTCCATTTGATGGTTCACATTCCAACAAAGTGTCTGCACAGCCAGAGATGAGCCAGTCTCACGCCAGGAACCAGAAACTCCACCCTGGTCACCCATGTGTAACAGGAGCTCAAGTACCTGAGTCATCATCTGTTTCCCAGGCACCTAAGCCAGGAACTGAATCAGAGGCAGAATAGCTGAGACATGAACCAGCACAATGAAATGGAATGTCGACTTTATAAGGAGCAGCTTAACCCATGCACCACACTACCCACCACATGTTCCCTTACTTTCCATGTTTATTCTACACTTGCTGCAACTATGTAGTGTCATCTTGGTAAATTCAAGTTTTCCCACATGTTGGTACTTACTTCTGTTAGATTCGTATGTAAAAGAGAACCAGACCTGCCACTTTTTCTAATCTCAGTTCCTTTTGCTCAAGAGATATAAAAATATGCACCATATGTAGCTCCAGGAAATTCATTTCATTATATTTTCACATGCTCTGAGCACATCACGGTCATAGTTGTGCATTATTCCAAGCCTGGAATAACCATAGCTTAGAAATATCTGGCAACTCCTACTTCAGCCACTTTGCTTTTTTCTTCCACAGTATCCATGACATTATCTTTTACATTGTTTTCAGTTTTTATCATCATTTCCATATCTAGCAATAGCATTATTTCTTTCTTTATCCAGACGAAGCGCTGGCTTCCATTAAGGAATCACCGTTTTTCTCCATTATAAGTTCAGATGCTGTTGTGCCTGCAACCCTTCATCCTCATCCCCCATGAGATTCCCTCTGTGAATTGTTGTAATGCCAAGCGTGCCTTCACACAACACACCCTCTCTGAAGCCTCTGCTTAATAGTATTTGTAGAATTGAGTCATGACTTTTTTTTTTCCAAAGAGAAACCACATAGTTTTTGTTTTCTGTGCATTCTAAAGGGTTTTTTTTATTAACTTTGCAGATCTTGTTATTCTTAACTACTGTTCATCTAGAGTCATCCTCTATTGTTTCTTTCCTCCCCTTCCTACAACTTGCACAATGTAATCCGTCTGAATCCTTCCTTCTTAGCGCCAGCTCTGAGGTAATATCCCTAAGGATCCCTCACCTTGTCTGAAAATCTCCCCTAAGCCTCGTTTCATTAAGGTTCACCATCAGTTCTGCTTACAAATGAGTACAGTTTTGATTCTGTTCATGAAAAAGCTCTCACTATGTCTATCACTGAATATGTCTATATAATAATGTAAATGTGGAATATGACCTGTTGCTTTTTAAATTAGCAAATGAAAATTTTTCCACATCTCTATTCATTGTTCTAACAGAACAGAGAATTAGAGAGTGAATTTATTTTAAAACACTTTGTAGTTATTTCATATGCTATTGCTTATTTTATTATGTGGTATTAAGACATTCCCATTGTTAGAATAACAAGAAAATGACATAAATCATGAAAATGGATGCCAACAAATCATACTTTTAAGTTATTTCACATCACTTCCAGGCTTGACTCTCCCCATTTATTTATTTGGATCACAGTAATGCATTAAAGTAATCAGGACTATGCCTTTAGGAGAAAGGAAAAATTTTGATGCCTTCTCTGACCCCAAACATTAACTGGGAGCAGATATGTGCTACAGGATGGGGCCAGGAATACCTACTTCCAACACTTTGTATTAATGAAACAAGTAGGGAATGAGATATATGAAGCTATAACCAGACCACAGTCAAAGGGAAATAAACATGCGTTTATTGAATACCTTCTATGTGCTAAGTCTATACTGTGGTGGTACTTCCTCATTAAATCTCATTTTTTTCCTTCAGAAAATTGTGATATTATTACCTCCCTTATTTAAAAAAATTTATAAAAATAGAAGGGAAGGAAGAAAAGGAAGAACAGAGGAAGGAAAGAAGGAAGGGAGGAAGAGAGAGGGAGGAAGGCGGGGGAGGGAGGGAGGGAAGGAGGAGATGGAAGTTATTCTTGTAGCATAGGAAGCCCTGACAGACACACCCTTTTTCCCCTCTCTGTTTCCTCTCCTGCTGCTGACAATAAAATCCCACATAGGCACTGCTCTTAGCAGCTCCTTAAGCACGTCATGTCCATCTGTGCTTTTTCTGGTTTTGTACAGTGATATGCCTTTTGCTTCAGATGGTGTGCTTCATTGCATCTCATTTCCCCCCAATTTATGCAGCAAACTCTGCCTTGTTTTGTAGATTAACTCAGAAGTCACCTCAAGTATGATCTCCTTTTGAATTTCCAAACCCTCATTTTCACTCCATATTAATGACTGCTCACCTGCTCCTGCCACTCCTATGGGGCTTAAACATGCTTGGTCCCTCTAGTTAGGCTGTTGAGGGACTGAAAGACAATGTAAAATATATTCTCCTCGAGTGGAGGAATGAGGAGTGACAAGAAGACAGAAAAAAGGATATGGTCCATCTCACTCTCCTATAGTTTAGGCAACAGAATGCCCACTCCATTCCAACAACCCCAATAATCTGAAATACAATTCAGCTCTCCATTAGAATTTGTCATTGTTTTCTTGTTCATGGTCCACTGACAAATCTCACAATTTTCCTCCCATAAACATCTCTCTCAATTTATTCTATATCTAAATAGCTGCCTAAAAGAATGTACCAAATCCCTAGTGATTTTTTTCTTCTTTTTTTTTGTATGTGCGAAACAATTACACTCACAAAAATTGCATAAAAGTGAATTCAGAACTGAGTAAGGATGCTAATTTCCATGGCACCTGTTAGGTATTAACATCAAATAAGAAACACCAGAATGTGACTTTTCATATAACATGTACTTCTTTTTTTTAAGATTTATTTTTATTATTTTTTTATTGGAAAGGCCAATATACAGAGAGGAGAGACAGAGAGGAAGATCTTCCATCCAATGATTCACTCCCCAACTGAGGGCAACGGGCCGATACTATGCCGATCCGAAGCCAGGAGCCTCTTCCGGGTCTCCCACGCGGGTGCAGGGTCCCAAAGCTTTGGGCCGTCCTCTGCTGCTTTCCCGGGCCACAGGCAGGGAGCTGGAAGGGAAGCGGGGCTGCCAGGATAGAACCGGCGCCCATATGGGATCCCGGGCGTGCAAGGTGAGGACCTTAACCACCGCGCCACCATGCCGGGTCCCTAACATGTACTCTTAAACTTCTGTTTATAAAGTCCTAAAGAAATCAATACGATACAGGTTATGTTAAATAAGAGTAACATCCAATGCCATAATTAAGATGAAGTAAATAAAGTCAAACGTTTAAATCGATAAAACTGGCCACTTGTTAAAATCTATACCAGGAGTGAAATAATATATACAATTATTTTCAAGTAAATTATGTTACTCTTACATGTATTTTTCATCAGAACACTTTTTAATTAATCAGAAACACTACACATGTATATTTCCTTACAATAGCATCACACACATACTACCACTGCCTGAAAAGCTATCAGTTTCAAATGACTTACAGGATGAAAGGAAGTAAGAGATGGATGGGTGATTTAGTAAGGAGAAATAAAATGGGAATTAGGAGATTCATGTAGTGCAACTCTTTTAAACAGCCAGCTAGCTTGCTAGCAACAAGGCCTGGTTTCCAGTAAGGAAGGTCTTGTGGAGTTGGAAAGTGTTCGCTAATGACCTCTGTTTTATCTAGAGCTACCAGCAGGAAGTTGATTATTCATTTTTGCTTTTGTCATGTTGTAATCCCTAGAATCAAAGTGGTTTTGTTCTTTCTGTAATTGTTTCATTCGGAAATCTGAACTTCCAGGTTTTTGGCCCAGGGAAAGATCTTGTTTTTAATTTTGCTTCTTCAGCTTTCTCTGGGGTGGTCACTTTTTCTTCTAGTTCCTCTGCTCCTCCACAGAGGTTGTATCCGAGACTTCTGCGCACATATGTCCATCTGTGGTACCAAGTGCTTTTTTGTTTGTTTCTCTTCTGATCCCTTCTGTTTTGGGACCCCCAACTATCCTTTCAGCCTTTCTATCTTCCCAAATTTGTATTTTTCTTGGGATTTCTATCCATTGTAAATATACAGTCCAGCTAACCTGCTGCAATCGTGTGGATGGGAGGACATCCCTAGAGAGAGAGTGAGAAAAATAGAAACATTTACTGCAGGCTCCCAATATACTTGATCAATGGTATGTCATGTAACACAGTCACTCTCAAAAATGACTGCATATTAAATTGTGTTAGGGAAGACACTTCTAAAAAAAAAAAAGATGCATAGAGGCCATGGTAATCCCTTTAGAAAAGCAGAAGCAGAGTTCAAGCATCTTAAAGTAATTTTTGCCTGCAGTTCCCCAGGGCCTTAGGAATTTCATCATCCTACAGTCTGAACGCTCCCATTTCTACTTGCCTTTCCCTCTTTCAGCTTGACCAGACTAATAATAGAAGACAAGTTATTAGACAAGGTATCACCGTTCAGGTACAGAACGTAGAAGCTGTGCACATTCCTATTATAGCTACTGACCATCCCAGAACATTGTAGTCCCACCAAGCCTCTAGTGGTTTTAGCTGTCTCTCTCCTAACTGCTTCCTTATTGCCATGTGTCTATGGGAGCTGTCTGCCAAGTGCTCTGATGTTCACAACTAGCTGTCCTACTGAAGTAATGGAAGGAGAAAGAGAAAGGAGAAAGCGCAGAAACACACCACCTGTAACTGGCTGTAGGGACCACAGTCAGAGGAGTTTTTGCAGTAAAACAATGACAACATACTCTGAGCAACCATAGAAATCAGTTGTTCTTTACGTTTTGTTCAATCATTGAAATTCAAAGGTGATAGCAAGTTATCTCAATCTTTTGAGCTCTTTAACTCGCAAAGCACTTCATTCCACTACAAAGTATTAATTGTAACATACAAATTAAATGTCATTCACACAAAAGGAAATTTGAATCCTGTTGACCTTTTCAAAGTATTCATCATTCCCTGGGTTGACCAGAATATTCATTGAAATGGACTACTAATGCTCTGTTCTTGGGGCCAATGACGGCCGAGAGTGCAAGTACTAACAGCCAATAGAACTCAGAACCAAACAGGACTGTAATTCCAAATCAGACAGTAAACAAAGCAGATGGGACTCCTGAGTTTCTCCTCAATTAATGTTCACTCTGTGTCTTCTCATTACAGGGTTGGATGGAGATGACTTCCTGGCAGTGGGCCTGCTTGATGGCTGTGTGGTGTACAACTATAACCTAGGTTCTGGTTTAGCAAGTGTCAAGAGTGAGCCCCTTGACCTGAACCTTGAAATCCACACTGTCTATCTGGGCAGATCCCTCAGGAAAGGCTGGCTAAAGGTAGAGTCATCCTTTCATTTTTCTACAAATTTGCTAAGTTGTAAGATGCTGTCAGACCTATACCAAGGTACAGAGGCAAATACCCCTTTATGTCTATGAAGTTCACAGATAGTACACTAACTAAATGGGGTCTAAAAGTTGATTGTGATAAACTTATGTGAAAAATGTGCAAGGCATTAGATAGACAAAGATAACAGAATGGGGCTGGGAAATGTTACCTAGGAAAAGGAGATACTTGTGCACAACTTCAGGCAAATAGGAGTTAGGGGAAAGAACGGTAGCCAGTGTGAGCTTAAGGGAAAATAATTCAGTGTGGTTTTTCAGACAGCAAGATATGTGATTAAATGTAGAGGAGATATACATGATCAAGATTCATGTTAAAAAATTTTTAGATTCTTAGAGTTAAGCAGAGATACTCAAAAAGGGGGTTAAGCAGCATGGTTGAGTTCTAGTTTTTATAAATGACCTAGTGGATATATTGAAATTGGATACAAGAGGAAGCAAAGCTAGACAGGAGTGCCAGCAGGATGCCAGCTTTTAATCTTTGAAGAACTGTGATTTTGATTGAAATGCAAAACCATGACTGTATATTAATTATCTGTGCTAACAGACACCAGCAGAGAGTTGAGTGGTGTCATTTTTTCATTTCATCAGAATTCATGTCTTTGTAAATTTTTCATGCCAAGTTAATGGAAAATAATAAAAGAATATCTTAACAGCTCACCCTGGGGAATTAATTCACTGAAGAGAAGTAATTCCTTTTAAATTGATTTGAGTTTTCTTTTTATTTTTGAAGGTAGATGACCACAAAAATAAGTCCATTATCTCCCCAGGAAGACTGGTTGGACTCAATGTCTTTAGTGAGTTTTACGTAGGTGGTTACACTGAATACCTTCCAGACCTCTTACCAAATGGAGCCTCTTTTAAAAATGGCTTTCAAGGTAAGGCACACTCTAACTTTTGTACTATAAATACTTGTTTCAAACAGAGAGAAAAGAAAAAGTTCTTAAAGAATGTACCTGTGGTTCCCAAACCAGCTATGTGGACTTTTCTAATAAGACTTGATCAAAGTATAATCTAAGTAATAGCATTCATTTGTCATTGATCATTTATGATGTGTCTATAAGGCTTTAGGATGCTTTAAAGAAACAAAGCAAAAATTCCTCTATTTATACCCTTACATTCAAGTTGGAGAGAAGAAAACCAGACAGCAAATAGTAAATGTAATGAAACACATAGTGACATATATGATAAACACTGTTGAGAAAAAAGGAAATGTAGATGAAGTATATATATATGAAGGAACCAGGACTGTGGGTGACTTTTGTGCATGTACACAGTGCTTTGAGTTTGGGGTGTACAGCAGAGATCTCATGAGATCATAGCAAAAATTAAAAGTCCACCTTGCTTTGTAATATACTCGATACATATGACTAGACAGATTTCTGTCAACCCATTCATACCACCAAAGTATGACCCACAGAGGCCACCCCAAACCAAAAGGATTAAATGGAGATATTGTACTTGGATGAACAATTGTACTGCCATAGTCTGTCTATATTTAAAAAGTAACATAAGCCCAGATCTTCCCCATAAGTCTGACTCACAGTGGAGGTATAAAATATGTACTTTGAATGATTATAGTGGTTATTTGGTGCAAATAAATGTTTTGAATGGTACTAGTCAAAATGTATTTGCACCAAGATCTCATCTGCTGTCCTCAGCCTCCCTCCCTCATCCAGCTTCCTCCCCATCTGACGTCAAGGAATAGGGGACAGAATAGGATGAACATCACTGTGACACAAGAGCTGCCTTCAAGCACCGTCTCAGGAACTTACATCTCTGTCAATATTGTAGCATCCTTTTCTTCACTCTCACTGACTTTTGCTTATACACAAATGTTCTGAGAGTGCAGATTCTGTAATCCAACTATTGGGTATATGTCCTAGCTCTGCCACCAACAAGTTTCGTGATCCTGACTAGTCACTTAAGCTCCCCATACCTCACCTGTAAAATGAAATAATAGTACTTCTCTTGTATAATTCTGCAAATGAATCAATAGAGAGAGCACAAAAATAGTGCCTGGTTTAGAGTCAGTCCTCTATTTTAGGCACGAAAACATTTCTGGAGGCACGGGTGGTATAACTGCAATCAGGCTCCTCTGTTTTACTCTTTGCTGTACTAAAGCGGTTAAGAGCAGAGTATGCGATAAGGCTGTCTTCAGATGTAGATTATAGCAGCTGTGAGATTTCAGTCTGTAACCTAGCCACAAATCTGAACTTGGCACATGCATAGTTGACCTGACATAAAAACCCTACTCCTGGAAACATGTCAACTGCCATGATTCTTACTTAGAATGGGAATCTTGGTTGGGTCTTGCTGGTTATGGCCACTGACTTGAAAATCTCATAGAATTAGAACCTTGGAAGTCTCTCATGTTGTCATTCACCTCTTGAATTTTCTCTTGATGTCTACTGTCTCTCCATTTTAATTAGCTTTTACTAGTTACTGAAAATCATGGAAAATTATTATCCCAATGTATTGTAATAACTAGATTATAACTGTATCATAAACCTATAGTTCCCAAAATCTTATCTCTACTGGCTCTAAAAACTGATACAGGCTAGCTTCATAAAAATACGTATTTCTTCCCCAGCTATAAGCTGGGTTGTCTGGTACCTAGGCAAATGTTACATTGGTGGGAGAAAATCTGCCAAGGCTGTGGGCATTCTGGGCCTGGTTAATGCTAAATTTGCATTAACCTTCCCATGTGCCAGCAAAGTTGCCTATTTTGTTCTATGGATTGCATGTCTAAGTCAGGTCAGCACATGGACAGGGCTAAATAACATCACCCACTGCCCACTGGTGTATGCAAGAGCTGGGACTGGGAGCATGCCTGGCTTAGCTAAGCCACAGTACCTGCCCAAAAGAGTCAGAGCAGGGTGTGGACCAAATCAGGCTTAGCCACAGCACCTACCAGAACATGAAATACGTGGATCTGGGGGGCAGATTCCATGGGGGACTTGTGAGCTCACCTCTGTGGGACTGTAGCACCTGCCGATTTGCACAGAAAGCAGAGGTAGTGAAAGGACAAGTCTGGCTGGACCACAAAACTCACCTGAAAGGAACCCACCTGACACTCACGGAGCTGGGACTGGGAAGAGGCTAGGCTGGATCAAGCTGCAGCACCTGCCAGCACATGCCAGGACTGAGGACAGACCATGTCAAGCAGGGCCACTGCACCCACTTGAACATGTGAGATTCAGGATTGAGAGCTGGCCTGGTAGGGAAACTTGGGAAATTCTCCTGCTAGGTCACAGGTCCTGCTGGGAAGCATAATAGCTAAGCCTGGTGTAGTCCAAGTCAGGCAAGGTTGCAGCACTCATCAGCATTTGTTTGGGCCAGGCCGTGCTGGGTCAGGCCTTAGCACCCACTGATGCATACAAGAACCACGATAGGATATGGACCATACCCAGATGGGCTAGGCTGCAACACCTACCAGCAAGAGCTGATACTGCAGGTGGGCCATGCCACCTGCACACCAGCACATGTAAGATCTGCAGTTGGGAATAGCCCTGATAGGAGAACCTTATAAACTCCCCCACTAGGCTGAGTCTCACATGGGGAAGTGCGAGAGCCAGGGCTGCAGACAGGCTGGGCAGAACAAGTCTATAACACCCATTGCTATGCATGTGGACTGGGATTGGTGGGAGGGTCAGACTAGGCTAGGATCCAGCACCTTCTAGAACTTGTGAGATCCAGAATGGGAATGGATGTAGGACAGGACCAACTATGCCACAACATCCACTGGTTCACATTAGAGTTGGGAGGTGAAAATCGGTTGAGCTAGGTTATAGCGCCTACCAGTGGGAGCTGGAATGTATGTAGGCCAGTAGGACTTGGCTACAGGACTGCCAGTGAATGCCAGGACTAGGGCCTGGCCATGTCAGGCAGGGCTAAAGCACCCACTGGTGCACATGAGATCTCTGGCTGGGAGCAGAACTTGAGGAATTCCCCTGCTAGATGCAACAGCCAATATTGGAGGCAGAGCAAGCAAGGCAAGGCTGCAGCACTGTTCAGCATATGTATGAACCGGGTCTGGGCACACACCAGCCTGGGCCAGTCCGCAGCACACATTGGCATGACCAAGAGCCAGGACAGGGCACAGGCAAAGCCAGGTTGGACTGCAACGCCCACCAATTTACATGAGGACTCCCAGCTCCCTGGCTCTCAGGGTGATCCAGGCTTGGATAGGGTGCTATACCCGCTAGAGCTGGGACTGCAGGTAGGCTGTGCTGAGCTAAGCTGTAGCAGCTGCTGGTGAATGGCTGCAACACTTGGCTGCAACACTCACCAGGATGCAAAACACCCAGGGCTGACTGTGGTAAGGCATCATTGGGCTGCTGTGTCCACTGGTGAGCATGAATTCTGTGACTTGGGAAGCCCAGTCTGGGGTCAGTCCAAACAAGCTAGGCTGCATCACCTGCTGGAAAGTAGCAGGATTGAATGCAAGTCATGCTAGGTTGGAGCTCAGTACTCCTGGCAAGTGCAAAATCTAGGGCTGGGAAGAGGCCTGGTAAGGAAACTGTGTACTCTCCTCTGCTAGGCTGCAGCATCCACTGATGAGCACAAAAGCCAGGGTTGGTGGCAGATCAAGCTGGGCAAGGTGGTAACACCTGTCATCATATGTGGGGCTGAGTCCCCGATGGCAAAGTGAGCTGAATTAAGCTGCAGTACCAATGGGTTTGCACAAGAGCCAGATTGGATACAGGACAAAGCAGGCTAGGCATGCAGCACATGTTGGCATGCACAAAAACCGGAGCTGCTGATAGTGCTAGTAGGGGTTATTGGGAGTCACCCCAACTAGGCTGCAGCACCTACTGGTCTTCTTGAAGACCAGACCTGTGGCAGGCTGGATTTGGTTAGGCCATGGATTCCATAAGTTCACATGAGAATGGGGCTGGGGGCAGAACTGACCAGGAAGCTATATTCACTGATATGTACATTGGCTAGTGCAGGTGACAAACTGAACCTGACCCTGCACTAGCAGGCCCACCCAAAAGTCAAGTCTGAGGTCACCCAAGGTGAGGTTTTTTAAGTAATTCCCCAATTAGGCCACTGGACTCAAACCCCAGCCATAGGGAAAATCACAAATATGTGTACAAGTGTCAGGACTGGGCCTTATCAGTTGCTAATGCTGTGCAGTGGTCAGCATGCCCATGTGCATTAGGGGGACATGAGAGTCAGCTCATCTAGCCAGCAGGGGATATCAAGTGTCTTATCTTAGGATGGAAAGCAGAACAGATCAGAACACTCTACTGGGCAAGTTTTCCAACATGTTCCTGGGCTCAATGACGCACTAAGGTGGACCTGGGCAGCCAACATACCTTGGAAACACTTTCTCAAACCTGGTTCAATGAAGCCAGTGACATCTCAGAATTATCAAAACCATTTAAGTTACACCCTTAGAAAACCCTCTCCTACTTAAGGATCTCTGAGGCATCATCCAATGACTATCCCCCATCCCCAGGTACTGTTAATAGCTTGACATCAAGGAGTGGCCCCCTCTTCTTCCCTTCCTGAAAAACACAGGAAAAAAAAAATTTTAAACATTTGTCCCACCCACCTTCCAGCAAACTTCAATCCTTCCCACCCCAATAGGAGACCCACATGTAAATGCATTCCTGTCAACTATGTAAACAATGTTAAAAATAAAATTTAAAACATTTAAATACATATTTCTTGGGGCCAGCATTGTGCTATAGTAGCTAAAGTTACTACCTCTGACACAAACGTCCTGTGTGGGCACCGGTTCAAGTCCTAGCTGTTCCAGTTCCAGTTCTGAATCAGCTCCCTGCTAATGCTCATGGAGAAGGCTACAGAAGTTGGCCCAGGGACTTGGGCCCCTGTAGCCATACATAAGACTCAGATGAAACTCCAGGCCAGCTTGGGCTGGCCCAGATTTGGCTGTTTTAGCCACTTGGGGAGTGAATCAGTAGGTGAAAGATCTCTCCTTCTCTGTCCCTCCCTTTCTCTGTGTAGCTCTTTAAAATACATATATATTTTTAAATTTAAAAATCCATATTTCTGGACCCTATCCCAGGACTAATTAATTGAATCTCTAGAGAGGGAGAGTCTAAAAATGTTTATTTAACAAAATTTGCCAGATTTGGAAGCTACTATATGAATTGATCAAATACAATGTTGTGGAAGAATTTACTAACTAGGTTTATTAAATTTAGTAACAATTCTTGTGTCAGGACTGTGCCTCCTCAGTTGCTGATGCCTTTGCAATGGTCAATATGTCCAGATGCACATGGGGGACGTGACAGCCAGCTCATATAGACCAGCAGAGGGCATCGAGTTTTATCACTAAATGTTTTGAATGGTTAACAGACCACACAGCAAGGATTTTCTGGCGGCACATATTTGGTCTATTAGTTAAGATGTCTGTGTGATGTATTAGAGTGCCTACATTCTGTGACTTCCACTGGTTCCTCACTCCAGCTCCTGCTAATGCCGATGTTGGAAGCATCAATGTTGGCTTGAATAATTTGAATCTTACTATTCATATAAGAGACTTCCAGGCTCCCAATTTTTGTCTTAGCCTGGTTCAGGTCCCCAGCCCCAGGCCTTGCAGACATTTGGGATGTGAACCAACACACAAAAGGCTCTTCTCAATCTCTCTCCCTTCCCTGTCTTCCTCACTTCCTTTCCTCCCTCGCTCTCACTTTTCCTCTCCTTTTTCCTCCTTCACTCCCACCCTCCCTCTCTCTTAAGAACCTCAAGTTTTAAAACTGGCTGGCATCATGGCATAATGGATTAGGACATTGCATGTAACACCAGCAACCCACATGGGCACTAATTCAAGTTCTGGCTGCTCCATTTCTAAGCAAGCTCCCTACTGATCTGCCTAGCAAAGCAGAGGGTGATGGCTCTGGTGCCTAGGCCTCTCTGTGTACACCATGTGCTAATCTGACATACCACATTTCTATACCTCCATGTAGTAGACCCAAATGAAGCCCCCGGCTTCTGGTTTTGACCTGCCATAGCCCAGGCCATCATGGCCATCTGGAGAGTGAACCAGTGGATAGAAGATATTACACTCTCTCTCTTTAATTTCCAAATAAATACATTTTTTTTAAAAAGGTTTTATTTTTTTTTAAGATTTATTTATTTATTGGAAAGTCAGATATATAGAGAGGAGGAGAGACAGAGAGGAAAATCTTCCATCCGATGATTCACTCCCCAAGTGAGTGCGACGGCCGATGCTATGCTGATCCAAAGCCAAGATCCAGTACCTTCTTCCGGGCATCCCACATGGGTGCAGGGTCCCACAGTTTTGGGCCGTCCTCGACTGCTTTCCCAGGCCACAAGCAGGGAGCTGAAAGGAAAGTGGAGCTTCCGGGATTAGAACCGGCGCCCATATGGGATCCCGGGTGTTCAAGGCGAGGACTTAAGCTGCTAGGCCACCATGCTGTGCCCTAAAAAAAGGTTTTAAATGCTAATGTATGAACTTTCTTGATAAATAGCTCTAATACAAAAGTAGGCATTATAAAATGCAACCCTTACTGCTCATAAAGACCATATGTTTTTGTCCTGAAAATGGTATATAATAAACCATTGTTTTCCATAAAACCTTTAATGATCATGAAGATTTTGAGGTAGACCAAATGAAATAATTTACATATGCCAGCCAAACATTTACTTTGAGGAATTGGCCCATGCAGTTTCAAAGGCCATCAGCAAGCAAAAAACCAGTTTGATTTGAAAGGCCTGAGAATGAAGAGAAACTTCAGGTATATTACAGTCTGGGAGCCACAAACTTCCAAACCCAAAAAGTCTCTATTCTATTCCAAGTGCTGAACTCTGGAGTGAGCACTGTCCTATCCAACAGTCAGGCTGGAGGAGTCCCCTCTTACTCAGTCCTTTCACTCTCTACAGGTCTTCAGTGGATCAAATCAGTCTAGCCCACATAAGCAGAGCAGTCTGCTTTAATCACTCTATAAATTCAGATGTTAGTCTCTTCCAGAAACACCCTCAGAGACACAGCCAGAATAATGTTTGGCCAAATGTCTGGGCACACACACCATTAAGTGGGCACACCAAATGGACTCACAGCATTTAATCACTGCCCTTGTGTCTTAATTTACCAGAGCCTGAGCTTCCCGACATCTTTCTTTACTCCTCAAATTCCAGTTCAAAGTCCACCTCCTCAATAAAAGCCCACTCTGGCCTTTCACCAGAGTCTTGCAGTCTCAGACCTTTTCCGATTTAGCATTACTCCCTTTTGTAATCGTGTACCTAGAAAATATTTGAGAGATCTTTAAAAAGTTGGTGGGAAATATGTATGATTGGGGGAAAAAAAAAAACCTGAGCATGGATTTCAGTTTGCATCCAAATTTGTGAATGGCCACAACAGCCAGAGCTGAGTGGATCCAAAGCTGGGATCCAGGAGCTGTTTCCAGGTCTCACAGATGAGTACAGGGTCCCAAGGATTTGGGCTCTCCTCCACTGCTTTCATAGGTCACAGGACACAAAACAGTCCCCATGTTGCATGCTGTTGCCCCAGGGAGGAATATCAGCCTGCTAAACCACTGAAGCAGCCCCCCTAAGAAACTTGTACTACCTCTGTTTTAATGTTGAAAGGACACAATTAAGTTTTCCACTTAACCATATCTTCAAAACGTTGAGTTCATGGGCATCCAGCTCAGCTCTGCCATTGGAGAGTCCTAGGGCTCCGTAAAATAGAAGGCTGATTCCTTTTGTACAGACAGCAGCCTAGGATGGCCAGTGAGGATTGGAATGACAATCTCACCTGAAGGTGGAAACTTCCCATAAATTTAGACTTAAAATACATCTTCACATACTTGGACTGGCATCTTCACATTGTATGTACTTGTGACAGAAGTTGCTTTGGTTAGAATATATTCTAGACGCTTTTGTAGCTATCTCTAACCATACAACTGAGTTCCAGCCAGGGAAAATCTTCTAGATAATCCTCTGTTCTAGTTTCAATACCTTCTTCCTCTAGTCCTACTTTCCAATATATGCATGACTCATGGCTCCAGAAGGCTTTATTGTAACTACTTCAGCACATGCAGAATATATGTCCTATATACTCATTTCCTGCTTTGTTGTGCTATAGTAAATAAATTATATACCTACAAAAAAGAGGATTTTTTCTCTGAAGCACTGATATTATGGATGTTTTTTAATATTTGTACTTCTTTTTTGTATTTTTTATAAGGATTATTTCTTCATTCTGAAAACCTATTATTTTTTAAATGAAAAATGCATGTCTTCTGGCTTCCTTTTATTTTCCTTGTTGTTAATATGAATTGTTTCTACCTTTCTTCAAGGTTGCATTTTCACTCTTCAAGTTCGTACTGAGAAGGATAGCCATTTCAGGGGACTGGGAAATCCTGAGGGACACCCATTCGCTGGACGCACTGTTGGCCAGTGTGATGCATCTCCTTGTCATGTAATGAAATGTGGCAATGGTGGGACATGCATAGAAGATGGAGCTACTGCTTAGTAAGTATGATATTATTAAGGAAAAAGTTAATAGATTATTTGGTTTCTCGCTGATAGTCCCACTCTACTTGGGAGCATTTGTAAATTCATTATATGATTAAAATGAATGACTTTTTAAACATCTTATTGAAGTACAGTATATATACCAAGAATGCGAACAATTATTTAAATAAGTTTTTGGTTCTCAATCAAGTTAAGATCTATGCATTGCTAGTATGCCAAGAGTACTTACTACTCACTTCTATTTCTCCTTCTTTTAATGTGGGAACGAAGAATATATTATCATTTACTTAGTATGCTATTATGAATTGGGCTGCTAGAAACACAGGACTAGGGGCCAGGTGAGTTCATCCTCAGGCCTTGGATGGACAGACCTTTCAGCAGCATGGTGACTGCTGGAGGCATCTTAGATCAGACTCAATGCTTGGTGCCCTATCCCCAGCCACTACTGCCAAGCAGTGGGCGAATTCAGGGCTTGTAGAGAGCCACAGTGCCAACCGGTACCAGGCTTCAACCAGTGGCTTCCCAGGAGTGAGTTCTTGGTTCTTAAGGGGGTGGAATTACTATCTAGGGGCATCCATGATTATGGCCACTGTACATTCATGTAGGTGATGAATTAATCCTGAGGGAAACACAATGGCTATACTTGCCACTATACTTGCAGGTAAGCAAGGGGATTAAGATCTGGTGGTTTGGAGAAGAAAAACCGGAATATCTGTATGGGTCAGATTGATACACCAGCCCGTACTGGAGTCCTGAGTAGGACTTCTTAGCATGGAACATGGCTGACTACCACAAACCAGTCCACATGAAAGCTGGGATTGGAGGCCTATCTGGCAGGGCTAGATTGCAGTTATAGACTGAATGTTGGGACAGGGGATGGATCACATTAGGATCATGTCACCAACTAGCAAGCAAGTAAACTATGTCTGAGGGTAGATTCTGTGGGGGAAATGTGGGCCTAACCCTGTGGAAATACAAGTCCAGCTGTTTATCTCAAGAGTAGGGGTGGTGACAGGCTGAGCTAGGTATGACCATGGAACCTGCCAACACTCATGGGTACAGGGGCCAAGAATAGTCTGAGCAGGCCCAGGCTGCAGCATCCGCATGTGCATCCTAAAATAGGGCTTGGGGCAGGTCAGGCCACAACATTCACCAGCTCATACAAGACCAGGATGGAGGAGCAGGCTATGCCAGCCAAGGACCTAGCACCTACTGGCATGTGTGAGATTTGGGTCTGGGAGTAGGCCAAGTTGGGGGAAACCTGGAAACTTCCCTGGTGGGTCATAGCTCCCACTGGTGAGCATGTGGTGCAGTGTGGAGAGCGGAGCCGCGCCTCAAAGATGGCGCTTGCTGACCATTGCTTCGTGGCACAAAGGTGGTAAACAGGTTTTGGGAAGTTACTGAGGATTGGGCCGAGCACGTAGGGAAGCTACGTGACCTAAGTCATGATTGGTGTGTTTATCGCATGACGTGAGGAACTGTGTATGGATTGGTTTGTGTAATATAAAAAGGTCTGGGTGAAAAATAGTTAATGAGGAGATTCCACCAGGCACGCTTCAAGGCTAGAGCTAGAGCTATCGCTATCACTTCAAGGCTATTGCTAGCTAGCACTAGGCTGCTTTTGCTTTACTGTAATAAATCTTACAAGTGCTGTAACTGCTTTCACTTTGCCACAACGCTTGAAGTCTTGACCAATAAACTTTTTTAAGACTCTTTACAGTATCGGGGTCTTGCTCGCGGGACGAGGGACCCCGATAGTGCAGGCCTTGGAGAAAGCTGGGCAAGGTAGCACCAACTAATGGCTAATATGTAGTTTGGTTTTGGAAGGGGTGGACCAGGTAGGGCCAAGCAAACCTTAATTCACCAGCAAATGCAGAAACTGGTTGGAGCACAGGTCATGCCATGCTAGGCTGTCACACCTACCAGTTTACATGAGCCAGGGATGGAGCAAACTGAGAAGGGCCAGGTTTCATCACCCACCAGCAATAGTTGGGACCAGGGGCAGGCTAGGTCAGTTCAGGCTACAGCATCCAAAGGCAAAGGCCAAAAAATGTGAGGGACTATGCCAAGCTGGGTCAGAGCAACCATTGGCACATGCAAGATCTATGGGAACAGACCTGGTTGGGGAGCAAAGAGAATGCCCTGGCTGGATTGTGGTTCCCACTATTTAATGTGAAGACCAGAATTAGGGATGCTATCTGATTTGGAAATCAGACATGGCTGCAGTGTCCCTTGGCACAAGTGTCACTAGGTCTTGGGTGTGTCGAATTGGGCCAGACACGAGCACCTACCGGTGCTCGTGAGAACCAGGGTAGGTGTAGGACAGGCTAGGCTAGGTCTTTGCCCCTGTTGAGCCACATGAGAACTGTGTCTGAGTGTGGGCCAGGTTTGTCTGGGCTGTAACACCCAACAGTAAGAACTGGAATGGTGAAGGCCAGTCAGGACAGGCCACTGTTCCTGCTAGGACAGGAGGTAGAATAAGTAGGGCTGATCCATGGACCCACTGATAGAGGAGCTTGGAAAACTCCTCTGTCAGGACACAGTCCATGCAGGTGAGTGCAAGAACCACAATAAGGAGCAACCCAGACCAGGCCAGAAAATGGTACCCACCAGCATACATTTGGAACAGGTCGGGAGCGAACCAGGCTGAGGCAGTTCATATCACCCACCGGCAAATCCAAGCACCAGAATGGAGTGTATATCAAGCCAGGTTGGGTCGCAACACAACCCAGTTCACATAAGGACCAGAACAAGGTGTGACTGGACTAGGCTAAGCTATAACCCCCACTAGTGAAAGCTGGAATTGGAGGTGGGCCAGGCTCAGCTATGCTACAGCACCCCTTGGCAGACGCCAAGGTGAGGCAGACCATGCCAGACTGGAGCACAACACCCAACCAGCACATGTGAGACCAAGGGTGGAGAGGTGAAGCAGTTTTGGGGACTGTGTGTGGCTCCCCTGCTGGACCAACACTCCCACTATGGTGTGAGTTGGGATGAGGGTAGATGAGATTGGGCAGGGCTATAACACCTGTGGGCCCCATAAAGCTGGATTAGGGAAATGCCAGGCTGGGTTGACTGTTCCTTCTGGGACATGTATAAACCAGAGTGGGTGTGGTTTGGCTGGGCTTTGTTGCAGCATCAGCTGACAGATGCTGGCACAGGGGGCAATCTGTCAAGGTGAATGCAGAATGCAAGATCAAGGAGTGGGAGTGGGCCCAGAAGGGAAACAGTAGACAACTCCCTCTTGGGTTCCCACTCCCATTGGTGAGCATGAGAACCACGACTGGGGCAGGCATGGCTAGACAGAGAGTGGCACCCACCAGAAAGTGGGTGGGCTGGCTATATCAAACATAGTTGCTTATTTTCTCTAATATTGATTTATATATTGAAGATTAGAGTTAGAGAGAGAGAGAGACAGAGAAAGAATCTTCCAGCTGCTGGTTCACTTCCCAGGTGCCACTATTGCTAGAGCTGAGACAAGCCAAAACCAGAAGCCAAAAGCTTCATCTGAATATCCCATGGGAACAAACACTTGGGTCACATTCTGTTGCTTTTCCCAGGTGATTACCAGGGAGCTGGAACAGAAACAGAGCAGCTGGGACTCACACTGCCACCTATATAGAATGCCATTGTTGCAGAGAGTAACTTTAGCAACCACAGCACAGTACCAGGCCCTATTATTTGCATAGTGTTGAAGTGTTCTTGAGCAGAAATTCCTGATAACAAAAGTAATACCCAACAGTTACACAGAATTTATTTCTATTACACTTTATTAAAACCTTTTTTTAAAAAGATTTATTTATTTATTGGAAAATCAGATATACAGAGAGGAGGAGAGACAGAGAGGAAGATCTTCCATCCAATGATTTCACTCCCCAAGTGAGCGCGTCGGCCAGTGCTATGCCGATCTGAAGCCAGGATCCAGGAACTTCTTCCAGGTCTGCCACATGGGTGCAGGGTCCCAAGGCTTTGAGCTGTCCTCGATTGCTTTCCCAGGCTACAAGCAGGGAGCTGGAAGGGAAGTGGAGCTTCCGGGATTAGGACCGCCATCCATATGGGATCCTGACGCATTCAAGGCGAGGACTTTAGCCACTAGGCCATGCTGCTGGGCCCAAAACCTTTTAAAGTAGTAAAGAGCAATAGCCTAATGCCCATTTAATAGATGGTAAAATTCGTTCTCAAAATTGTGAAGAACTCAATAGAATATACAACATGTCTTTTAAAAGTTCATTAAAAATGCATGCTATGAAAAAAATGGGCCCTACACAATTGCTCAACAGGCTAATCCTCCACACTGTGGAGCACCCCTTAAGAGTCCTAGTTCATGTCTTTGCTGCTCCACTATTTGTGGCCTGGGAAGGCAGCAGAAGATGGTCAAAGTCCTTAGGGACACAGCACCCACAGGTGAGATCCAGAAGAGGCTCCTGGCTTCAGATCAGCTCAGCTCTGGCTGTTCTGGCCAGTTGGAGGGTAATCCAGTAGATGGAAGACCTTCTTTCTCTGTTTCTCATTCTTTTTGCTTTTCAAATAAGAATAAATAAATCTTAAAAGAAAAAAATCAAGGGTTTTGTATTTAACACAATAAGCCTATGTTTTAAAAGATTTATTTGTTCAGTTTAAAGTCAGAGTTAGGGAGAGATGAGGGAGAGAAAGAACTCTTTCTCTGGTTCACCCCTAAATGCTGCAAAGGCAGGGGCTGAGCCAGGAGCAAAAAGGCAGGAATTCCACTCAACTTTCCCTTATAGCTGGCATGGACCAAAATACTTAGGTCCTCTTCTGCTGCTTTCTTAGGCATATTAGCAGGGAGTTGGAGCAGAAATGGAGCAGCTGATACTTGGCCCATCATTCATATGGGATGCCAGTGCAAGTTTACCTTGCAGGTTGCTGGGGAGGAGAGGCAACCTAAAAGAAATGAGGTTGGGGGACAGTGCTCTCTTAGGCAACTGACAACATTTATTTTCAGGGTTACAGTTCTTATATGGTTAGTGAAATGATAGTTCAAACGTAACTCAGAATTAGATCATGTCTGGAAACAGAGTACAAAGAAGTTAACAAGGCAACTTGTTCAAAGCATTATGAAACAGGGAATAAAGAGTACTGTCCATCCTTGGTTGACTAGACAGAGCACAGATCTTCAGGGAGAGCACGAACGAACGCACACCCAAGGACTCACTGGGGGCAGGAGTGCACTGTGGGTGAGAGGCCCTCCGCCTCCTCTTTCCCGGAGCCTCTTCTCGGCGGGATCCCACAGGCCTCTGCTGTCCCAGCTATCCTGTTGGATGGATTCTGACAGCTAGTATTGCAAGTGGCAGTTTAATCTGCGCATTAATGCTGACCCCAACACTATCTTTGAATCTAATTTTCCACAGACTTTTTGGAGTACTCGCCAATGAGCATCTTGTAAAAGATACTGCAGAAATAAAATCCAGCCTTACAATTCCCTAGTCAAGATTCTCTCCAAAATCGAAATAGCAAAAAACTAACTCATACACAGCTAATAATTTCAGCAAAATAATAAAAGTGCTAAGTAGCTCTTTATCTACAGGATGTAGTCTATTCATTAATACCTGTAAATAATAATGTTGAAGTTATCTTCAAATGGAAGTTTATCTCTTGCCTCATAACACATACCCCAGAGATTTCATAATTTTCTGTGTTGATGGAAAGCTCTATCTCATGAGATATAGTCCTGCATGAGAGCCTTAATTTGAGTAACAAATAGACTCTGCATAGTGAGACTGATACAGCTGGCAAGTTTCCTTACAGGATTTACATTTTTTCTCCCAACAAAATTGGGATCATTTGTGGGATCCCCTTATTAGATAATCACAAAACAGTATATTAACTACTAAATGTGAAACTACTAGCAAATCAAAAAATAATTCTTAGGGTATGATGCCATTACATTAAGATTGTGAATCCCTAACCTCAAAACAGGTGGATTTTACAATATGTAAAATAAATTTTAAAACTGTTTAAAAATATTTAGGCTCCCATTCATAAACAGTCCCAGCAGCAACAACAATTCAAAGAGTTTTATTCCTTTTGACAATTTTAAAAAAATCCTCTAATCTCAATCATGAGAATTTCTCAAAAGAAAAATGATGTGTTTTCTAATGCACTTTTCAATAGCATTTAAGTTTTCCTTCTACTTTTGTCGTTGTCCCATACTCTTAATTTTGTGAGGATCTACATTTTAATATTTTGCCTGAATCAAAGTAAGTAAAATTGAATTTCTAGGTAGCATTATAGATAGCTTAAAGCCAAAGTTCAATCTTTTCTTGAAAAATAACTAACATGCATAATCAAATGCTTTTAAAATGCTCAAGCGGCAAGTCTTAACCCAGAAGCATAAATTTCATGGTGTTTGGAATCAATTTTAAAAGCAAAATCTTAAAGCTGGTCAAGTGTCTTAACACCGCACAGCTCAATGACATACATTTTTTAAAAAAATAATGCAAAATGCTCCTTTTACTTCTGTTTCCCACAGGCAGAGGTGGGAGGCATTGTTTGAATTCACAAGGGAAAATATTGTTTCAAACACTGTGAAAAGGGCTTGATAGGACAGATTCCAGCACATGTACAGGACCCTGGCAAAGTGTGGAGAGCCTCGCTCTGCCACTCAAGTCCGTGACCACACTCCCATCTAGCTGTAGCCTGTGCAGTTTCTCGAATGAGAGTATAATGAGGCAGAGTTCATGTCAGGCCTTATACTCTTGGGATAAGCTCTGATGCAACAGTCAACCATTTCTGCTAGTCAGTATCCAAGCACAAACAAAAGGAGGTGATTAACTCTAACTATACATGCATGTGTTTTCACAAGATTTAACTAATTTAGGTTATGCCTTTTCTTTCGATTCTCAGGTAAAACTTGAAAATCTTTGTCTTGCAGAATGATGTTTTGAAATATGCATATATTGTAAAATGTGAAGATGCACATTAACACATGTAGCTATTTTTGTGTGTGCAGAGAATAATTAAAATTTACTCTCAGTGATTCTCAAAACACAAGGAGTTATTATTAACCAACATGACTATGTGACATAATAATATGACTGTGACGGGAGACAAGATATCTAAGAATAATGCAGTACAGGAAAATCAGAACTTACATAAACAAGCTAGATGGTAAAAGGACTAGCATGAAAAGTAAGTACAACATAGTTTGGAGAAGGAAGGTGTTGTGGCTAGCATTGTCACATAACAAGTAAAGCCCTTAACCTGCAATACTGGCATCCCCTACGGCCACCAATTTGAGCCCTAGGCACTCAGCTTCTTTTTTTTTTTTAAAGATTTATTTTTATTATTTTCTCATTGTTAAGGCAGATATACAGAGAGGAGAGACAGAGAGGAAGATCTGTCCATTGATTCACTCCCCAAGTGAGCCACAACGGACGATGCTATGCCGATCCGAAGCCAGGAGCCTCTTCCGGGTCTCCCACGCGGGTGCAGGGTCCCAAAGCTTTGGGCCGTCCTCAACTGCTTTCTCAGGCCACAGGCAGGGAGCTGGATGGGAAGTGGAGCGGCCGGGATTAGAACCGGCACCCATATGGGATCCTGGGTGTGCAAGGTGAGGACCTTAACCACTTGTGCCACCGCGCTGGGCCTGGCACTCAACTTCTAACACAGCTCCCTGCTAATGACCTGGGAAAGCAGTCGAGGATGGCCCAAGAATGTGGGGCTTGGCCACCACCAGTATGGGAGACCCACATAAAGCTCCTCGCTCCTGGCTTTGGCATGGCTCAGCCCCAGCCATTGAGGCCATCTGGGGAGTGACTAGCACATGGAACATAAAATAATAAATCTATCAGTGTGCACAAAATCTGGCTCAGGTTTGCTATTTTTTGACTCACAAATGAAAAACCATCTGAAATCTATACACTTTCCAATGGGGAAAAAATGAATTTCTCAGCCACAAATTTTTTTTTGCAGAAAATTTTAGAAGTTTACAAATCCTTTAAAATCTAATCACATACCTTCAATTTCCTCTCCAAATTTTCTAAATTAAGAGTCCTTTGTGCAATCTGACACCTTCTGTGTGTGTTGTCCAACAGCGCTCTATGCAGTCTCCAGTACTCCTCTGCTGAACTAAGTAACCGTTTGCCAACTAGTGTCCTGTTTCCTAGCCTTTCCTTACTCAAAGCCAGGTTGAACCCTTTTTCTTTTCTCTTTCTTCTTATCTGTTTCCTCATCCAAATTTACTTTCATTTTCTTTCCATTGTCACTGCAGCAAAATATAAATCCTCTCATTTGTTACACAGGTATGGCACAGTTGTATCTGTCTGTACTCCAGTAGTCAAACTCATTGTGCTGCTCTATTGGGCCTTCAACAGGCACCACCGCATCTCAAGCAATTGCTGTGATTCTTGTGAAGCCGTAGCCACTTGATAATTCACCATCTTGTGTTAACTTTGCCTCTTTTTTACACTTTGTTTCTCCTTCACTGTTTCCTTAACAGATATTCCTTATATCATTGGAATTGCCTTTAGACCCTGTTTTCTAAGGATTTCAACTTCAGACAGATAATTTCTTACACTTTTGAGGTTGGTTAAAAAGCTAAAAAGACTTCTAAAATGTGGGTGTGGTTGAAGAAAAGCAGTCAGTATCTCATTTATGAGAGCAAATTCATGTTTGTTTTCTCAGTTTTAAGTTCCCTCTCAACATTGTTTAAAGGCAACATTTTCCCCTCCTGATTTTTTTAATATCTCCTATCAGATTTACATAAACTATGAAAGTCCAAAAATCTTCTAAAAATGCATGCAGATCCTAACATAAATATTTCTGTTCTCAGAGTCCTGTCTGGTCCACTCATATCATTTCCAACATTTCCTATCACAGATGCCTAAAAGTTACAGTCAACTTCTTTGATTTTCTCTTAATGAAAAACTAGAGCCCTGTGTTATTTCAGTCTTTTAAACCTGAAACCACAAAGATAATGCACTAGTTTGAGAAACAGAGAAGTGGTTAAAGTACGTATTCCTGCCCAATTACCAGCTGTAACTTCTCTATTCCTCCAGCTCCTCCTGTATAAAGTACTGAGAATATTAGCCCCTTTCCACTAAGGCTATAGAGAATATTAAAAGAGCTAAATCACTTAAAATACTTAGAAGAGTGAAAAACTGAAGCATTTATCCCACCCACCTTCCTCCATACCTTGACCATCCACGTCCTAATTGGAGGCCCAAATGGGCATGCATCCTTCTCACTACATAAACAATATTAGAAATAAAATATTAAACTGATCAAAAGAGAAAAATATGTGAACAAACAAAGTGAATATGTGCAAACAGGTCTTCATCCATCCAGGAGCAAAGACCACAAGGAGAATTTTTTTTTTTCTTTTTAAAGAAAACCCAAGAGCTTCTTCTGGGTCTCCCATACAAATGCAGAGTTCCAAGGCTTTGGGCTGTCCCCTACTGCTTTCCCAGATCACAAGAAGGGAACTGGAGGAAAGCAGAGCAGCTGGGAACCATGGGCCCATGGCGATGGCACAATGGCTAAATCCTTACCTTGCAAGCGCTGAGATCCCACAAGGCCTATTGGTTGAAAAAACACCTTAGTGCATCCTCAGACCCAGAAATATGCTGCAAAGCTTTGCCAAGAGATTGGTTCAACCTGTTCTGCTTTCCATCCTCTGATGAGGCAATCAACATTCTCTGCTTGTCCTGATGAGCCAGCTGTCATGTTTCCCGTGTGCATTTGGGCATGCTGTCCACTGCACAAGCATTAGCAACTGAGGAGACCCAGTATCAACATATACACTCAAAGGTCGCACAACACATTCTATGATTTTTCCCTGTTGTCAGCATCTGAGTCCAGTGGTCTGGTTGGGAAGTCCCCTATGAAACCTCTCCAAGGGTAACCTCACACAGGTTTGGTCTTTCACCTGCACCAGCCAAGGCACATACCAATGGATGCAGCTACCTGGCCAGTTCTGCGCTAGTCCCACAACTCACCCAAATGCATGGGTGCTGCTGCACAGCCCAGCCAGCCCACTACAGACTCGGTCCTTACATATGTAACAGGGAGCCATGGCCTAGTCAGGGCAACCCTACATAACCCCTGCCAGAGTGCTGTGTGCATTATGCTGGTGCTTGACCACAAAGCAAAAGTCTCATCCTCACTATGTGTGTGTTACTTCACTATATGATCCTGTTGCTTAAAAAAATATATATATGCATGTTCGAGGGGAGGACAGAGGGGACAGTGGGGGCTGCCTGATGACTCAATTGCATAATCCTCCCCTTGCAAGCGCTGGGATCCCATAAGGGTGCCAGTTCATGTCACTGCTGCTCCATTTACCGTCCAGCTGTTTGTGACCTAGCAAAGCAGTGGAGAATGGCCCAAAGCCTTAGGACAATGCACCCACTTGGGCGACCAGGAAGAAGCCCCTGGTCTCAGATCAGCTCATCATCTGTGGTTGCTTCCGCCACTTCTGGAGTAAAACAGAAGATGACAGCTCTCTCAGTCTTTTCTTAAATCTGCCTTCCCAATAAAAATGAATAAATCATTTTCTAAAAACAAAAAAAGGAAGAAAAACATTAGTAATCTTTCCAAAAATATCAAGTTTATGAGGTCAAGAATGGAACCTTCTACATGGATTAACCTCAGTGCTAAGACAGGCAGATACCTGGTGTGTGAAAATAATGAATGTGCATTGCATGAGAGCATGTTCACTTTTGTGTGCTTTGCTTGTACTTTTGCCACTGCATCAACACTTCAGCTCACACATATACTTCTCCAAAAGGTACTTTTCCTCAGGACTTAGTTTAAAAATGTTTAAAGGAAAAAATGTTAATGAATTAACTTCAAGGATTAGGAAGAAAATAACCCACACTAGAGGATAATTAATGAATATTTGAAACTCTTAATATCTCCATTTCACAGGTGCCGAAGAAACTAAAGAATAACAATGGCAAGAGAAACTGAGCTTAATCAAAATTATTCTAATAAAAATACCTAATGTAAAAAAGCATAACAATTTCAGGTCTGAGAATTCTGAGAGGAACTATGTAAGATTGTTAAGATGTTCTTTTTTCAACAATTTGAAAGCATCTATACTATATTATGCTTAATGTGATTTAAGTGATTTTATACTGAAATAGATGTTTTATTCCAATAATAATATATCATGCTTCTTAAATATATGCAAAATTTATTTAAAACATAATTTACCTTTGCAAAGTATGTGTAAGACTTTGCTCTTAATTTTGTCTTTTTTACTTGGATAAAAAGGAGCCACTAGATGGTGCAATCATCATAAAAATGTAACTATAATTTTTAAATTTGTTAATATTTTGTATTATAGTCTCACATTATGAAACTGGTAACATGTCTTAAGTGCATTTATACATTTTATTCACTTTGTGATCTTCAAACAGTAGTTAAAATCAAAATAATATTTAATTTTATAGAAAATTAACTCTATCTCCATTGTAGTGAACACTGCATAATTTTTCAAACAACTTTTTATATAATGACTAATTTAAATAGAATGAACATGAATTTTCTTTCATCACCATCCATATAAATATTTTATTGAGTGCAGTATTAATGTCCCAAGACTTTATATGTTCCTTCATTGATATATATTTGATATCTCTATCAGCAAGTTTCTAATAAATAAAAATGTCCATTTTAAATTTCTCCTAGAACCAAAGTATAACAGTGCATTGCTGAATTGATCATGTTCATCCTGTTCTCATCCACTTATTCTGCACACTGTTCAATGGTCTCAAGATTTCAGGGCTGGTGCGGTAGCCTAGTGCATAAAGTCCTCACCTTGCATGTGCCAGGATCCCATATGGGCACCGGTTCTAATCCCAGCAGTCCCGCTTCCCATCCAGCTCCCTGCTTGTGGCCTGGGAAAACAATCAAAGACAGCCCACAGCCTTGGGATCCTGCACCCATGTGGGAGACCTGGAAGAGGCTCTGGGCTCCTGGCTTCGGATGGGCTCAGTTCTAGCTATCACAGCCACTTGGGGAGTGAATCAATGGACAGAAGATCTTCCTCTCTGTCTCTCTTCCTCTCTGTATATCTGATTTTCCAATAAAAAAATTTAAATTAAAATTAAAAAATTAAAGATTCCAGCACACCACATCACAGCAGAATCCAGATCTCACTAGTCAACACGTCTGTCACGCTGTATGATAAACATGCATATAAGAAATAGTAAATTTTGAAGAGTCATAATTTTGGTTAGACTATGAAATCAGAAAAGTTGAAATGACATTTGTCCTTGATATTGTTTAGAAATTCAAAAATTAGTTTATTTCCTACTCTCTTTTTTGTTTTTAATCTGCTAGGAAGTCTTGACCGTTTGCTGTTTCTGAATTAAAATGTTTGAAAGCCTTCTGAATTTTCTTCCTCTACCTAATAAATAGACAATTCAGTTATCAAATACACTGCCAACTAGCTAATGCAAAGAGTGTGTTTCAGTGCACTGATCAACACTTCAGTCTTTGCACTTATTGTCCCAGTTCCAGTCAGTGTCTTGCAGGGGTGAGGAAATTTTATTTCTGCCAAGGACCATGTGAATATTTATAACACCATGCAAAATATCAACCCAAAAGGTATCCTGTTGTAGATCTATTGAATTTTGAGTCCCAACTGTGGTTGCTTTGGCAAGGCCAGACCAGTGATTTTCCAGGTCTCATAATTCCTGCAAGCCAGACATTCCCAGCCCTGCTGGTACATGAATGGAAGATCTGGAAAAGTGGTGTAATTTGCTGCCCTCCTCCCCCAGTGCATTCTGACCCTGCATCCTACATCACTGCGTGTGCTTTCCTTTACTGGCAGCATTTTCATATTTTTAACTGTGTTCTGGGACTTGGCCAGAATTTAAAGCCTACCCTTTCTCTTTTAGGCCTTTTAGAGTGTGACTGCAAGATTCAGAAAGGCAGGAAAGCAAGAAAGGAAGGAAGGAGGGGAAGGGAGGGAAATAAAAAGGAGGAAAATAAAGGAAGTAGGGAGAGGGGTGGGAGGAAAGATAAAGAAGCAAGAAAGGAGAGAGAAAACACAGATGTCCACATACATTTCAATCTGAGATAAATACTATTTAGCATACTAAACTTTATACTAAAAAGTATTTCATTTTCAAACGCTGTGATACACTTATGCCACAGTTATTGTTTATTTGACATTTAAATTTAGCTATATTCCTGCATTTTGTCTGTCAAATCTATTTTTGTGAGTCTACCAAATGCTCATCTGCTCAACCACTCTGACCCTCTTCTCTTTTTCCCTTTTTCTTTTTTTTTTTTCTTTTACATTTTAAGTTATTAAGCAGGACGAACCAATTTCAGGTGCTTCACAATACACAATGATACTTCCTACCATGCCCTCATTCCTGCCCTCTTACTCTCTCATTTCTATCTTCTTAATTTTACAGTGGCGTACTTTGAGCTCATTTTGCAGAGGCTTAACGCTCTGCATTAGGCAAAGAAATTAATAAATAACACATAGAAAGAAAACACTCTTCCTTGAGAGTATACACAAAGGCTCTAAACAATAATGAACTCAATAGATTACATTTTTTTGTGCTCTTCATATTATCCCAAATCAGGGGAAGTATGTTTATATTTTTGGAACTGGGTATTTCAGTAACCATAATATTTTCCAGTTTCATCCTTTTTGTTGCATAAGACGGCATTTTGTTCTTTTTTATGACTGAGAGTTTTCTATAGTGAGTTTTCACCATATTTTTTTATACAGTCATCTGTTGATAGACATTGAGGTTGATTCCATATCTTATGTATTGCGAGTTGAGCTACAATAAACATGGGTGTTTAAATAATTCTTTCTTGTGCTGATTTTACTTTCTCTGGGTAAATTCCCAAGAATGGGATAGCTGGATCATGTGGTAGATCTGTTTTCAGGTTTCTGAGGAATCTCCAAATAGTGCTCCATAATGATTATACTAGTTTGCATCCCAATCCCCAAATGGGTTAGTGCACCTTTTGCCACACATTCTCACCAGTGACTATTGCTTTTTGAATTTTAGGTGAGAGTCATTCTAACTGGGGTGAGCTGAAGTATCATTGTAATTTTTACTTGCATTCCCAAGACAGCTGGTGATCCTATGTATTTTTTTTTTATGTCTCTGTTGGCTGTTTATATTTTATCTTTTGAAAATCATCTATTCATGTCCTCAGCCCATTTCTTAACTGACTGCTAGGTTATTGTTAAGTCTCTTGAGCTGTTTATACATCCTGGATATTAATCTTCTATCAGTTGCATGATTTTTAAATATTTTCTGTCATTCTGTTGTCTCCACTTTGTTGATGGTCTTCTTTGCAGTGCAGAGCTTCTTAGCGTGATATAATCTCATCTGTCGTTCTTGCTTTAATTGCCTTTGCTTCTGGGTTCTTTTCCAAGAAGCCTTTGCCTGCAGCTATGCTTTCAGAGACTCTCCAGTGATTTTTTTTCTAGTAATTTTATGATATCAGGTCATTCATTGACTTATATCCTTGAACCATTTAATTTATTTCTATGTAAGGATCTTATTTCACACATCTGCACATGTAGATCCAATTTTTCCAGTACCATTTCTTGAAAACTGTCTTTCTCCCTGCACTGATTTCAGTTTACTACTCAAAAATTACTGACTATAGTTGTATGGGTTCATTTCTGGGATTTCTATTTGGTTTCACTGATTTGCATGCTATTTTTGTGCCAGTAACAGGGTGTTTTGAAACAACTCCCCTGTAGTATTTCACAAAGTTTGTTAATGTGATGCCTCCAGCTTTGTTCTTGTTCATTGCTTTAGGCATCCAAGGTCTCTTGTGTTTCCATGTAAATTTTAGCATAATTTTTTCTGGATCTGAGAAAAATATTGTTAAGTATTTTTATTGGGATCACATTGAATTAGTTTACTGCTGTGGTATATGGAAATTTTGATGATATTAAATCTACAAATCTACATATATAGAAGATTTTTCTTTTGTTAGGACGGAATCGTATCTCTTTCTTTAGGGTTTTGTAATTTTCTTTTTTTAAATTTTTTTAAATTAAAAAAAATTTTAATTATATTTTTTATAATCTTTACATAGTTAATTAGGGTAAAAAGATTCAAGGGCTATAGGAAAGTGGGTAAGACTATTATTTCCATGTTGTTTCCTTCATGTTTAAAGGGGGGTATTAAGGGAGAAGGCCCACCCAATTTCCCATCCTCCCCAGGTCCCAGATGTAGAGTATGATCCGGGGTTCTTGCTCAAGCAGTTTTGATAATTCAACAGTTATGAATCGCTGCCAATCTTGCCACTCGAAGTACTATGAGGTCTTTGAAGAATCCACTGGTTGACATAGTCCATCATAGAGTCTCTCTTTGTCCCATATTTCGCTGCCATCATATAGCTGAGGTGGTTGATTGACCTGTTCTGTCTTCTCTGTTTTCTTGGTTAGGGTTCTGAGTCCAGCATTTTGATTGGGGAGATCTCCAAAGAAACTTTGTCTGAGGTGTTCTCAGACCAGATTCTTGTATGTACTAGCAGGCATAGGGCCCAACACAGTCTATCACCCTGATCAGCTGGTGGTTGCAATTGCTGGTTTGGTTCTGTTTTCAGTCCCGACTTCCACTGGAACCAATGGGTGTTTGCAGTCCAGCCTGGTTCTGCCCAGCACATACTCAGCCCTCGCATAAACCAGTAGGAGCTGCAGCCTAGTTGGAGCGACCCGCGATAACCCCCACCAGGCCCGCCCCCTACCCTGGTTTGCCAGTATGTGTAGCAGTAGTCCAGTCTGCCCCACACCCCATTCCACCCCAGCCGCTGTCCTAGTTTTATGCCCTCCCGTGGAAGTGGTAACCCAAGAGGGAGGAGCCCACTATTTCCCTCCCAGGCCTCTCCCACTCCCGGATTGTGCTCTCTCCAGGTAGTTCTGTGGTTTGATTTGACAGAACTAGCCCCCAGTGCCAGCTTCTGCCAGCTGATGCTGTGGCTAAGCCCAAACAACCCTCACCCACTCTGTGTTTTGTAATTTTCATTGTAGAGATCACTCACATTCTTAATTAAACTTATACCAATCTATTTACATTTTTTGTAGTCATTGTGAATGGGACTGACCTTATAAATTCTTTCTCAACCATGAAATTGTTTGGGTATATGAAGACCTTCATTGAAATGAAAAATGTACCTTCTATATTCAATGTGCTTAAGGTTTTCTGTCATAAAAGGATATTGTACCCTGTCAAATGCTTTCTCTTCCTATATTGAGATAATCACATGATTTTTCTTCTTTAGCTTGTTAATATGGTGTGTCACATTTATTGACTTGTATATGTTGAGGCATCCCTGCATACCAGGTTGGAATCATTCTTGATGCCAGCTAATGGTGTCCTTTTGTATTGTTGGATTTGATTTTGATTTGTATTTTGTTGAAGTTTTTGCATATGTGTTCATCAGAGATACTGTTCTGTAATTCCCTTTGCTGCTTCCTCTTCTGATTTGAAGATTCAGATCATTATGACTCACAGAAAGAGTGGGAGAGGATTCCCTGCCTTTCGATTGTTTTGAATAATTTGAGAATTGAAGTTAGTGCGTTTAAAAGCGTGGTAAAATTCAGCAGTTAAGTCATCTGATCCTGAACTTTTCCTTATTGGGAGGGTCTTTAGTACTAATTCAGTCTCTGTCTTAATTACTTATCTATTTAAATGTTCTGTGTCGTCATGATGAAATACACATGGATTGTATGTGTTCAGAAATCTATCCACTTCTATATTTCCAATTTGTTCGCATGTAGCTATTTCTAGCAGTTATTGATAATTCTTTGTATAACTGTGTTATCCATTGTTTCATCTCCCTTTTCATCTTTGATTGTATTGATTTGGGTCTTCATCCTTTTGGTTATTTCAGCCACTGGTGTACTGATTTGGGGCCTTTTTGTTTTTCTTCTTAAAAACCAGCTCTTAAAATCGCTGGTCTTATGTATGTATTCTCTTTTGTTTCGACTTTATTTCTTCTTTAATTTTGATTATTTTTCTAATAACATTTAGCTTGGTTTGTTGTTTTCCTGGGTCCTTCAGATGCATTGATAAATCATTTATTTGATGCCTTCTAATTTATTGATGTAGGTGAAAAGTGCTATGAAATTCTGTCTTAACATTGCTTTTCCTCTTCTCATAAATTTTGATACATTTTGCTTTCATATTCACTGATTTCTTCAGTGACCCACTGTTAATTCAGTAACAGGGCATTCCATCCCCATGTGTTTGCAAATTTTTCATGAGTTTCTTAAGTTGCTGATTTCCATTTTCATACCATTATGGTAAAAAAAAAAAAATATGTGGGGCCCGGCACAAGAGCATAGTGGTTAATGTCCTTGCCTAGCACCTACTGGGATCCCAAATGGGTGCCAATTCTAATCCCAGCAATCCTGCTTCCCATCCAGCTCCCTGCCTGTGGCCTGGAAATGCAGCTGAGGATAGCCCAGGGTCTTGGGACCCTGCACCCGCATGAGAGACCCTGAAAAGTTCTGGGCTCCTGGCTTCAGATTGGCTCAGTTCCAGCCATTGCGGCCACATGAGGAGTGAACCATCAGATGAGGATCTTCCTCTCTGTCTCTCCTCCTCTCTGTACATCCGCCTTTCTAATAAATAAATAAATAATTAAATCTTAAAAAAAAAAAAGTGGTGGCGCCAGCACAATGGCTCCATTGTTTAATCCTCCTCTTGCAAGCTCCAGCATCTCATATGCCAGGATCCCAAATGGACACCAGTTCATGCAATAGCTGTTCTACTTCCCATCCAGCTTCCTGCTTGTGGCCTGGGAAAGCAGTCAAGGATGGCCTAAAGCCTTAGGACCCTGCACCCGTATGGGAGACCCAGAACAAAGAAGCTCCTGGGTTCTGGCTTCCAATCAGTTCATGTCCAGATGTTGGAGTCGTTTGGGGAATGAAGTAGCATACAGGTTATCTTTCTGTAACTCCTTCTCACCATAAATCTAACTTTCCGATAAAAATGAATCTTTCAAAAATACATGGTATAATTTCAACTTATTTGAAGGTTTATCTGAGGCTTGCTCTGTGCCCTAACATATGGCCTATCCTAGATTCGGTTCCACGCACTGATGAAAAGAATGTGTACTCTGCAACTGTGGGATGAAATTATCTGTAGACATCAGTTAGGGCCAAGTACAGATTAGCTCTGTTTTTTTGTTAATTTTCTCTCTAATTTCTATGTGTCCACTAATGAAAGTAGAGTGTTGAAGTTCCCTGTTATCATTGTTTTAGAGTTGATGTCTCCCTTTTCATCAAATAACAATGGTTTTAAATAGTCCGTTTTTTTTTATTTGCTATATTCACATCTTTTTGTTGAACTGATATCTTAAGCATTATGTAAAGCCCTTCATTAACAGTTGTTACTAACATGTATTTCTTGTAGACACACACACAAAAAAGTGGTCTTGTTTTTAATCCATTCATCCAGTCTGTATCTTTTGATTTGAGTTTAGGCCATTTACAATCAGGCTTATTATTGAAAGGTAACAACTTGATTCCATAATTTTCCTATTCCTACTGTTTACTTTGGATTTGCTTTGTATTTTCACTAGGATGTTTTCTCCAATCAAGATCTGTCATTATGCTAATTATCATTTTCCATTTCTGAGTATAGCACATTCTTAGGCATCATTTGTAACACTGAATGGGTGATTAAAAATTCTTTCAATTTCTGTTTGTTCTACAAGATCTTTATTTCAGCTTCATTTATAAATGAATCTTTTCCTGGATGCAATATACTAGATTAGAAGTTTCTTTTTGAGGACTTGGACTAGTTTCTCCATTCTCTCCAACCTATACTGTTTCAGCTGTTAGTCTAATTGGGGATCCTCTGGAAATAATCTGGCATATCTTTCATGTAGATTTGAGATTTAAAAAAAAAAAGGTTTATTTTTATTGAAAAGGCAGATGTACAGAGAGAAAGAGAGACAGATCTTCCATCTGCTGGTCCACTCCTCAAGTAGCCGCAACAGCCAGAGGTGAGCCATTCTGAAGCCAGAAACCAAGAGCTTCCTCTGGGTCTCCCACACAAGTGCAAGGTCCCAAGGCTGTGGACCATCCTCTACTGCTTTCCCAGGCCACAAGCAGGGGGCTGAATGGAAAGTGGAGCAGCTAGAATATGAACCAGCACCCATATGGCATCCTTGCACCTGCAAGGCAAGGATTTAGATACAAAGCCAATACGCTGGACCTAAATTGAGGATTTTTGTGTTTTATTGTTGAAAATTTGAGTAGAATGTGTCATGGTGAAGATCACATTTGATCATGCCTTTATGAGAGCTTAGTGCATCCTGTACTTGGATAGAACTCTTTTTCTCCACATTATAGAAGTTTTCTGATATTATTTCTCTGAATAGTCCTCTTAATCCACTCTCTTGGTTGTTTGAGAGTGTTCCATAAGTCTTGATGTTGTTTTTAATTTTCTAACTTTTTCTTCATGCTTTTTGTCAGACTAAGATATCTCCAAGGACTTTTCTATCTCATATATTCTTTGTTCTTCCTCGCCAAGCCCATTTTCAGGATTTCTGCAGTATTTTTTTCTCTTTAAATACATATTTTAATACACCCAAGGCAATAAAATCCCAAAGCCCACAGTATTTTCTATTTGGCATATTGAATTCTTTAATGTGAAAGTTTTAATTTCATTTCTGTTCAATGTATTAGTCACTTTGCAAAATTGTTCATATTATGTATGGATTTCTCTATTTCAATAATTTGTGTGCTTTTGAGTGATCATTTTTTCCATTAATTTTCAGGCATTTCACCTATTCTTTACACTACATATTAAAGAATTTCTGTGTTCCTTTGGCGGACCCATATGTCTACCTTGTTTTTTTGTCCCTTATATTTCTTTTTTTATATATATATTAAAAACTTTTTTCATATACTGTACATATTTGAACTTTAACAAGTTATTGGGTGGTCATGTTTTCCTCTGTCTGTTTAGACTGATCTTCAGTTACCAATTTCTGAGATCTTTCCAATAACTTATCCCATATTGTAAATTGTGCTGTTAAGTGAATGGCAAAGAGAGACCCGGGAATCTTCACACGTGATTCGGCTGGTCGGGCTGCAGACTGTGAACTGCTGACACTTCGTACTGGGAACACACACTTGTCCTTGGAATGAGAGGACCCTCACTCACATTAATGAAGTCATCTATCCTGTGTAGCTTGACTTTCCTCTCAGTGCTCTGAGATGACTTCTCTTCAATGAAATTGATCTTGTACTTGTTATGTTGAAATATTTCCAATGCAACTTCTGCTTCAACTTCTAGAGTTTCAAAAGGAAGATCTTTATAAATTAAAGCATGAACATCTTTTGTAAAGGAATGTAGGTTCTCCATCACTTAGTTTTAGGGATCTGGAAGTACTTGTTGTTTTTCTCCTCTGATGAATTTTATTTCTAACCTATCTGTGACTTGGTAGAATGACTGTTCCTTCAGTGGATATTTAGAGGTTTTCTGGATGTAACCAGCATACTGTCGTCAGTACTCTAGGGTGACTGAGTCCAGGGTGACACTCTGGCTGGACGTGGTAGATCTCCACTTTTTTTGGCATGAGGGAGGCAATGATTATGACTGTTTCTGTAATCACAGCGTCCCCTCATTTGGAAGTAATCAATGTTCTGGGTTTGCCCAGCATAACTACTACCCACTCTAGCATATGTGGCACACAGAACATCTATGTAGTTCTTTGAGTGCACAGTCATGTAATAATCCATACTGGGCAAATAGGGATCTCAGCCTTTACTGTCAGACACTTTGAATGGCAAGTCCCAGCTGCACACCACCCACTATTGTGTAATCATAGAATTTCCACAGTCTTTGTATATCCCCTGTGTCACTCTGTGTCTGGACAATGTGGATTTATCCCCTCAAAAAACACCTAATTATGTACACCCATACAGAGACAGGTCACTACTGCCATGGCAGCCCTGTAACCTTTACTGATCTTACTATGGCAGTCTCTGCAGCCAATCTAAGCCCTCTTCACAATGAAGTTTCTCCCTCTGTCTGGGTACTTTGTGAGGTAATAGGAGGAAAGAAGCCTACTCCTCTCTCATGAATATCTGCTAGAACCCTCCCTCCCCCCACTCCCAGCTGAGTCCATCCAAAGCTGCAGTCAGTGGTCCCCAAGATTCTACGCAGGCAGTGTAGCCAGTGAGTGACTGCAACAGTTTTCTCCCTCTTGTCTCTCCAGATCTGTCATCTTCTCTAGTCCCTGGAAATGGTGACCCTGTTCACTGCTGCTGTCCACGCAGGACACACTTCTCCAAGGTGTCTCTTCATCTTCTGTATTGTTCCTACTGGAAACTTTGCTCAGCCCTGCCTAGCCCGGTCCACCCCGAGTTCTAGCTCTCACGCTCACCAGTGGGAGCAGTGGCATAGCAGGGAGTTCCTAAAGTACCCCTACCAGGCTCACCCCCAGCTCCAGGTCTTATGCAAGCTGTTGAGTACTGCAGCCCAGTGTGACATGGCCCACCTCACCACAACAATCGCTGTTGGATGTTGCACCTGTCTCTGTCTGACCTGTCCCCAATCCCAGCTTATGTTGGCAGGAAGGCAGGATTATCTCTTTTGATCGAACTCATCCCATTGTCACTCAACATCTTCCCCAGGCATAAACTGACTCCTTCTTTCTTATCTATGAGATCTCTCCAGCTGGAAAATCACCTTTGGAATAACATGCATTTTCATTCTTATGCTGATACGTTCTTTTTACTGAAATATGACATTCAGCCACATTTGATTCTACTCTGGTGGATTTGCCAATCTTTTCTCAACCCCCAAAGCTGGACCGGTGTGTTCAGCAATATCAGGAAAAATTTAACTAGTATGCTTCTGCTAAATCTCTTTTCTCTAGGCTTGAGGTTGGGAGGCAGAAACTCCAAAGTCTTTCCCTTGTAGTTGTCTGAGAGTAGCAAGAGGGACTGTAAAGAAGTGATTCTCGTGGAATTCTCTTTTTCACCCACTGAAACATTCTAAACCTTTCATATCCAGTCTGGTAACCATATGACTGACTAATATTAACTCCTTCCATTGACAGTTTAGAGCTGGTTAATCAGAATCAAGCTTTAATATCTTGTGAACTCAACCAAAATTGCCAAATTGAAATGAGGATCATGTGTGTATCTCCAACTCTGCTCACATAAGCACTCAAATTATGCTTATTTTTCTGAATTTACAGCTGCAAGTGTACTGCTGGATGGAAAGGAACATTTTGCATGGATGCAGTTTCCACCTGTGATCCTGAACATGACCCCCCTCACCACTGTAGCAAAGGAGCAACATGTGTTTCCTTACCTCATGGATACACCTGTTACTGTCCTCTGGGAACCACTGGAATCTACTGTGAACAAGGTAAGGCAGAAACTCATTTTACATTCATGAATTTAGAGTCTCTTCTTGGGAAGTAAAATAGAAAAAAAAATATATATATATATAATGAAAGTAAAGTCCACTTTCTTTTCTACTCTGTGCATTTGACATTATATTTCACACACAGGATAGTACTCAAAAATCAGTAGAATAAAAAGATAGCATTATTTTTAGCATTGGTTTAATGTATTTACTCTATAATCTCCCTATTTGGTTTAGCTGGTCTAGGAGTTCTATGGTAAATACAGACACAGAACATGAGCTTACATTCATGACTCGATTTCATCTCTGAGTTTCTCCCTTACATACTTCCTACCTGACCTAAAACTTTTTGGACTATCCCAAAGAGGATATATTAGCTTGAGCTGTGAATAAATTCTGAGGAGTCAAGAGATCAAGTCAAGTGGAAATAATAAGGGATAAATATTGTTCTAACCTCTAGAATAAATGAATTTAATACCCCTGTCCTCAACAATCTACCACGTGTCCCCCACGTATGTTGTGATCACTAGATCATAGCTGTGCCCTCTTCAGTCCCACGTGTGGGCCTCCCAGAACAGCAGGAAGGGAATCCAAGAAACTCCTGCTTAAGAAAAACTAGAGGAAGTAAATCACTCCTGGCTTCCTGAGGCTAAATGTGATACATTTTCAGGAATTAACTGAATTAGGGAATACTTAGAAATCTGAAAAGGTATCAACTCACATGTTCATGAGCATGTTTTCTAATAGGATTAGCATGTGAGTCAGAATAGCCCCAGCGTAGAAAAGCATCATCAATTGGCTGAGGGTACTGGAGAACCTACAGAAGGTGAAATGGCCTCTGGCTCCGAGATCTGGTAGATGCTCACCTCCTGCAGTGGATGTCAGTTGCTCTTCTCTGGGAAGCTTAAAGAATAAGCTCTGACACTCAGATCTCTGACCTCAGACTGAGAGAAACACCTTCAGCTTCCTAGTCTTGGCACTCTCCACCCAAGACAAAAATTTAGTTCCTTTTTCTTTTTATGAATGCATACTGGGATAGGAGGACAGGAGCCAACTACCAACTGTCCTATATCCACCTTTGCCTTATTTCGGGAATTTACTTTAGCATCCCAATATGCGTGATGATAATGAATTTAATTTCAATAAAATATAACCCAATCTAAAGTAGTTACTGAAATATTATAGCAGAATCAAGTTTCACAAACATTTTAGAAGTAGCTAGTATATTTGGTTTCTTTTCGATATAATCAGACCTTGTTTACTTGATTTTTTCTTCTGTTATAGCTGTCTTCACTGATAATCTGATTTACAACTGTACAATTATTCCTATCTCAGAGTTTCCTCCCAATTTATTTTGCCAAATATTTGGGTGAATGGCTTTTTTTCTTAGAATATTTTTATTAATACTGCTAAATTTTATCTGCTGCCCATTGCTGACATAAACCCAACTTACATGCCCTTATGTGTTTTTTTAGCTTTTAGTCTAGCAGGAAATATTGGTAATTCATCAGTTTTTCCATTCGAAAAGTAATATTCCTTCATTTTTTCCTCAATATCTAAAACAAAAAATCTGCATACATTTTGGCATTTTGAATGCAATAGGCAAACTTCCAAGCCACTTAAATATCTTTGTGATGCCATACATACTTTATGATCCAACAAGTCACCGATCACTTGGGGAGTAAATCATTGGATGGGGGATATTTCTGTCTCTCCTCCTCTTTAAAAAAATAAAAAAATAAAAAATAAAACAAAATAAATCATAGGTGAGTCCAGCATGAGAGCCTAGTTGTTAAATCCCCACCCTGCATGTGCCAGGATTGCATATGGGTGCCAGTTCACTTCCAGACTGCTCCACTTCCCATCCAATTTCCTGTTTGTGGCCTGGGAAAGCAGTAGAGGATTACCCAAAGCCTTGGGACCCTGCATCCATGTGGGAAACCTACAAGAAGCTCCTGGCTCCTGGTTTTGGATTGGCTAAGCTCAAGCAGTTGTTGGCACTTGGGGACTGAACCAGTGAATAGAAGATCTTTGTCTGTATCTCTTCTTCTCTCTGTAACTCTGCCTTTCCAATAAAAATAAATAACTTTTAAAATTAACTATAAGTAATGGATAAATTCAATTCCAATGGTTTTTGGCCAAGTCTTTGATTTTCCTAATAGCAGCTAACCCACATGACAGTAAATGGCCATTTCTTGGCTAATTACCATGTTTATCTGTTTTTCAATATTAATTTTCAGGTGTCTTTGACTACTTGGGCATTCACAGCAAGTTCTTTTTCTGCTTCTTAATAGAACTGCAAGACCTTTAGTTTATTATATTTCTGCCTTATAATCCTACATTCACATGCAGGATGGTGGGATTCCAAGTGATTTCTTAAGCGCTGTGTCAAATGCCTACCTGAGCGCAACTTCAAAATGATCAAATAAAATATTTTGTTTTACATTTGTTTTTAAAAGAATTTATTTTTATTGGAATGGTAGAATTACAGAGAGAAGGCTATACAGAGAAGATCTTCCATTCCCTGGTTCACTACCTAACAGGAATAAACAGTGACCACTGAGCAGCTACTGCCTTCCCAGGCCATTGGCAGGGAGCTGCGATCGAAGTGGGGCTGGTGGAACATGAGCCAGCACCTATATGGGAGTTATGGGTCTTGTCAGCAGAGGATTAGCCAATTGAGCCATCATACCGGCTATGACCAAATATTTTAATAAATATATTTTTAAAAGTTCAACAGTCTATTCAATTTTAAAATGTAATTCTGTAGAAATACTCTGGCAGTTCGAAGAATTCCAAAACATGATAAGAGTGATTTTTCCTTCAAAGAGCTAACAATTTAGTTCAAGATCAGGTGAGACTATGAAGATTAAAGTGTATCATTTGGATAACAGTTCCAGAAAAAGGGTAAGAAATACCGCTCACAAAACTGAATGGTTCAATTGCTAGATAAACGATGCAGTAAACATCTGGCTAGAAGTACCTGACTAAATATTAAGAAATGATGGAATTAGGTACAAAAAAGCTTACCAAAAACAAAAGCGAGGATTATGTTAGAAATGTGTTTTTAAGCAGCTGCCCAGAAAAGGCTTGAGAAGTCTTCTAGCTCAGATTTTTACAGAAAGTATTTCCTTGCATAAAGCCTGTAGGGAAAGACTATGAGGGGAGTCTTTTCTGAGAAGACAGATCTGTGAGCTTCATGATAAGAAATGTAAAATATCTAACACAAGGATATCAATCAGTTATACAGAACACAGAAAGCTAATCTAATTAAGAAAATCATGCATTGAACAAAGTAAACAGGTTAACAAAGTAAAGCAGAAAAAAAGAGCCAAACTGATATTCTAGAGCTGAAAAAAAATGTTAAATGAATGTAAAAATTCTACAGTATACTTAATCTGGCAGAAGAATCAAAAAGCTTGAATGGTCATTTGAAATTACTGTGTCTGAGATGGAAAAAAATAAGAAAATCAAAGGAACTGAAGGGACTCAGGGGCATTATCAGACAGACTCAATTTAAAAATCCATTACGGAAGTCCTAGAGAAAGAAGATGGAAAGGGACTGTTTTGGTGGTGTGACAGGCTACTTCTCCGCCTACAGTGTCATTATTCCATGTAGGTGCTATTTTGTGTGTTGGCTTGCAACATTTCTGATGCAGCTCCCTGCTTATTGTCTGGGAAGGCGGTGGATGATGGCTCAAGTCTTTGAGCCTACACACCCACATAGAAGACCTGGAGAAAGCTCACGGCTCCTGGCTGCGGATAGGTGCTGTTCTGACCATACTGGCCATATGGGTATGAACCAGTGCAGAGAAGACCCCATGCTCTCTGTCTATCCTTCTCTCTGTAAAATCTGCCTCTTAAATAAAAGTAATAATAATAAATTGTAAAGAAATGCTCAAAAATTCCCAAATCTTAGGAAAGAAACTGATATACAGACTTCAGAAACCCAAAGATTTCAGCTAAGATAAATCCAAAGAAAACCACACTAACACATATTACAAACTGTCTAAAAATCAAGCCAGCAGGCATAAAGTGATTTAGTACACACAAAGAACAAACTAAATCCCAAACTAGCAAAAGTAAGAAACTATTAAAGTTTAGAATAAACAAAATAGAGTAGAAAATAATAGGGGGCTCGGCGTGACAACTCATTGGCTAAATCCCTTATGGGCACTGATTTATGTCCCAACTGCTCCACTTTCCTGCAAGCTCCCTGCTTGTGGCCCGAGAAATTAGTAGAGGACAGTCCACAGTCTTGGGACCCTGCACCTGCATGGAGACCTGGAAGAAGCTTCTTGCTCCTGGCTTCAGATCAGCTCAGGTCCAGCTGCTGCTGCCACTTAGAGAGTGAACCCACAGATGGAAGATCTTTAAGATCTTTGCAGCTGTCTCTCCTCTCTGTATATCAAAATAATTTTTTAGAAAATAAAGACAGGAAAGGTAAAACTTTTAAAATATAAATATTAATAAATCCTTAATTTTATTAATGAAGAAAATAAAAGACTCAAATAACTACAATCATAAAACAGGATAGTGCAATCAAATGGTTCAATGTCCATACTTGGTTTCATGTATAAGTATTCAGGCTATTACATATACATATACACACACATATATGTATATATATATACACACATATATATGTAAAATCTGTTTGATGCACAAATCAGTTTTTCTTTTTTTTTTTACTTTTTAATATTAGTTACAAAGGTGAGGGGACTGCAGATCCATGTGCGCCACTGTTTGGGATGGAGGGATAGAAATGTTTTTGTCTTCCCTGCTGCTTTGGGAGTTGGAGGAGGGTATTAGGACGTAGAGCAGGGGAGGTGTGACCTCTGGCTTGTGGCTCTATGCTTGCTGTGTGATTGTCCTGATTCTAACCCTCATCTAGTGGATTCTTATCACTGGCCAAAGGCTTTCCCTTCAGTGGCTATGATTATGTTCCCCCATGTCATCTTGAATACTCTAAGGAACTGCTGGAACCTTTATTTAAAAGGTGACCTAGTCTATCTTTCCTCACAAAGGCTCTTTATTATTTTCTCTGTATAAGTTATAAGCCTGATGATTGTCCAAGTCAGAGTGTCCCACATGCGTAGGTGCTTTCTCTTGAACTTGGCCTGAAGTGTTGTTCCACTTCCTTTTCTTTCCATCCTTTGAAGAGTTACTTGAGGTCTCTTCTGGATTAGAGGAGATGATTGTCTTGTTTTTGATATGTATCTGAATGTGTTCTTCATTTTTGCATGGGAATTAGCAATGGAGATAGCTCAGTCTTTTTTTTTTTTTTATTGTTGCTTACATTGTATTATGTAGTACAGTTTTATAGGCGCTGGGGAGTCTTATAACACATGCTCCACAGACAAACCACACATCTGGGATATTCCCTGAGATTGGGAGTCCTGCTGACCTAAGGTACTCCTGTGACTCAGGAAGTTTGCTCCTGAACACATCACCTTACCTGGCTCACCCCCAGACCTGGTTCTTGTGTTCCCTGGCCTGATGCAAACCACTGCCAGCCCTGCCTCCTATTCAAACCTGCAAGTGTGTCTACCTGGCTGGGGACTGCTCCAGAACCCCTACCAGGCTAGCTCCTAATACCAGTTCCCATGAGCACAGGTAGATGTAGTGGCCTGACCCTACCCACCCCGAGCCTCTACTCTCACTTGATCAGAGGTTCAGCAGCCTGGTCCAACCTAATCCCGTGTCAGCTCTCCTGCACACTGGCAGGTGCAGTGAGCCAGTCAAGAACTCTTGATCCCCCTACTATGCCGTTCTTCCAACCTATCTTTCATGCTGTCTAGTGAGTACCTAGCCCAATTAAGGAATCCCTCTTGAACTACTGCCAGGGTGGCCTCCAGACCCGGCACTTCCACTAAGAGACAACTGCAGCTGCCTGACCCTGCCTGGCCCACCTCGTGCTCAAACCTGGCTCTTGTGATTACTAGTAGATGCAGCTACCTAGCTGGGGAGACCCCTACAGATCCCGACCAGTCCAGGCCCCAATGCCAGTTTTCAAGTGTGGTCATGGGTGCAGAGGCTTAGCCTAGTTCTCTGAGCTCTTGTGCTTCCCAGTGGGCATCTTGGCCTGGTCAGAGTAACACTCTAGAACCCCTACCATGCTAGTGCCCAGACTCAGAATTCACATATACTGGCAATTCCAAGAGCTCAACCATTGAAGATCCTTTGAGAATCCCAGCCAGGGTCACCCCCAGGTCCTGCTCTCATGTGTGTCAGTAGGTGTAACAGCCTGGTCTTTGGAGACCCTCTGGGACCCATCTAATCCATCTTTTGTCCCTTCACTCTTGCTCACATGAAAGTGCAATGGCCTATTTTGTAGAAGTTCTTAGTAACCACTTTAAACACCTCTAATAGCTCTCAGTGCCCCTTCTTCGGCCTAATTTGGAGTGCAACCACCATTGCACTGGGACAGATATTCTGGTGGTTCTATGCAACCCTTGGCAGCATTGGCAGGGTGGGTCATAAATCATTTTTTAAACTTGGACCACATCCTCAAGATACCTCACTTTATATGTATGAACATATAAAAGATATGAATTAAGTATATGAATATTTTAAAATGAAAGGAAATGAGATGTCTAGGAACAGGGTTTAGACTAATGGCTGATCCACCTATTAGGATGCTTGTGTCCCACAGTGGAATTCCTCAGTTCCTTTCCTAGCTCCAGTTCTTAATTCCACTTTCCTGCTAATGCAGATCCTGGGAAGCGGTAGCAATAATGGTTTAAGTACTTACTCATACGCCATCTGTGTGACAGACTCAAATTGACTTTCCAGATTCTGGTTCCAGCCCACCCCAATTTTATTAGGAGTTTGGGAATATTTGGACGTATGAACCAGCAGATAGGATTTGCCCACTTTTTTGGGGGGTGGTTCTTTATGTCTCCCCTCCCCTACCTCTAATGTAAAATCAGATATCCAAAATACTTGCAGGTCCAAGGATTTTGAATGAGGAATACCCACTAAAATGGTACTGTATAAAATAGTAGCATGTATACAATCCTAATGTTTTAAGGACAAGTAAAGCATAAAAAAATACAAAATGAATATCTTGGCACAGGCATATGACTCAGTGGAATGTCAGGTCCCATACTGGAATGGCCTGGCCCTAGTCTTGGTTTTGATTCTGATTTCAGTTTCCTTCTGATGGGCACCCTTAGAGGCAGTAGAAATGGCCATAACTGCTATGTATATTTGGGGAGTGAACCAGCAGATGGATGATCTCTTGTCTCTTTCTTTTTGCCTCTCAAATAAGTGAAAATAAAAATATACATCAAATATTACAAAAAAAAAAAACCCAACTAGGATTTGAGCTGCAATGCTATCCCAAAACATACTTAAAAATAGCCCTATACAAGCTAACATCATTCAACAATTAGGGGGAAATATCCATGATCTTGGTTTTCACTGGCACTGTCTTCTTAGCTATGAAACCCAAAGCACACAATTAAAAAGAAAAATAGTAAGTGGGACTTCATCAAAGTTACAAACATTTGTGGAGGTAGGGGTAATGACAGCCATCTCTCAGGACATACACATTCCATATTGGAATGCCGTTCTTGAGCACCTGTTACACTGCTTCCAATTCAGTTTCCTGCTAATAAGCTAGGTTTCCATATAGTGTAGTGGTTATCACAGTTTCCTGCTAATATACCTGGAAAAGCATTATCCACATGGCCCAAGTACTGGGAATCATTGCCACACTTATGGGAAACTCAAATAAGAGTTCCAGTGTTCTGGCTTCATCCTGGTCCAGCCTCAGCTGTTGTGGGCAGTTAGGGATGATTCAGCTGATGGGAAATCTCTCTCCCCTCCTTCACTTTCCATTCTAACTTAGCCACAAAAACCCTCACTTATTAAATTTGTATTAAAATGAAGAAGTTGTATTTGCTTCTTCCAGGCCCCTAGTAGACATTACTCACCCAGAATTACTCTATTAATGTTTTTATGTTAGTTTTACAAACCAGCAGTATTAAGTAGACCATACAATAGGATAGGAAGAGATTATTAAAGGGAAGATATTTCCCTCTTTACCCAGAACCAACATTCGAAATAACCAGCTGTCCATGTGTATGTGTCTGTGTTTAAAATGAGATAAAAGACATCAGTAGTGATATATTTTTTAGCATCTTATTTTATTTGAAATGCAGAGTTATAGGGAGAGAGAAAAGGAAATACACAGAGAGATCCTACCCCCTCTGGTTCACGATTTTTTTTTAAGATGTATTTTTATTGGAAAACCAGATATACAGAGAGGAAGATCTTCCATCTACTGATTCACTCCCCAAGCAGCTGCAATGGCTGGAGCTAAGCCAATCCAAAGCCAGGAGCCCAGAGACTCTTCCAGGTCTCCCATGCAGGTGCAGGGTCCCAAGGCTTTGGATTGTCCTTGATTGTTTTCCCAGACCACAAGTGGGGAGCTGGATGGGAAGCATGGGATCCTGGTGCATTCAAGGTGAGGACTTTAGCTACTAGGCTACCACCCTGGGCCCAACTTACTCCTTTTATGGTTACAACAGCTAGGGCTAGTCCAGTACAAATCCTAGAGCCAGGAGATTCTTCCTAGTCTCCCATATGGATGGCAGGGGCTCAGACCTAGCCCATCCTCTGGTGCCTTCAATGGGATGCCTTCCAGAAGGGATGCTAGATTAAAAGCAGAGCATCCAGGATTTGAACTAGTGCCCACATGGCAATGCCAGTCCTGCAGATGGTGGCTCAACCCTCTCTATTGACAACCTACAGCATTGTCCCCAGGGGTGATAAAACTCAAAGTTGCCCTTTGATAGAGTATCCGATGGCTATGAGGGCAATCTGGCTGTGACATCTGTCACCCCATTGATCTCCAGGGTTGATTTGGCTGATCTGGCTGGCTAGGCGGGTGTCCCCTTCCTCCCTCACTGCTCCATGTGCATCCCTCCTGAAGCTGCATGCTCGGTCTAAGAGGACAACCATTCCCACTAGAGGAGGACCAGTTTGTGGTCAAGGGTATACAAATGGTTGCACTCCTCGAGCTTCCCCTGGTCCTCGCTTGGTTCCAACTTTGGGTCCCCACCCTCTCTGGCAATGACCATCAGGATTGCTCCAGAAACCCCTCAAAACAAATAAACAAACAACAAACAAAAAATCTAGAATAGATAGAGAACAAGGAAAGCTTAGAGTCAGACAGGAAACAGTCAGCATGGATTCACTTATACCTCACTAAGTGGGACACAAAGATTAGTTACTCCTCACTACGGTATTGAGGATTTCTCTGCACACCCCTCCTAAAAATGTTCTGCACCTAAACTGTTGACATATGTTTTGTTAGAGTTATAAGCCAGTCTAGACTGCCCAAAAAACAGCCAGGTTCAACCAAAATTATGCTTCAACCCTACAATAGCTATGCTCCCCTGCTAGAACCTCCAAACTAGCTATCAAGAGTATCCTTTAGGCCCCAGCTTTATTTGGTGAATGGTCTTCATAACATATCAAGAGTTTAGTCTGTAGATTTTTCTCTGGTACCCATACTATCAACAGTTGAAGACTAAAGACTGGAGTTGCTAGCATATTTTTCCACATACTCTCAAGGTAATACCTAGCTCTATCACTCCCCTTATCTACTTGATTTCTATCTCTGCTTTTCTTGACATCAGAATAGTCTTTCTTTCTAGCCAAGCATCAGCTTTTTATAAAAGAAGTGTTGGAACAATTTATCGGATATCTTTAGCTATTTTCATGAGGGTGATAAGATCCCCTGTGGTGTTTTTTTCCACCAAACTGCTGAAAACCAAATACCTTTTGGCAAGCGTATGCATGATATACTAAAAGAAGTTTAGGAGTGCTTCAATAGGGCACCACAAATGTGAACACAGTTACTCAGTGCCAAGTTTTGCAGAGCAGATACAGCTAGAACCGAAATGGGGATGGGGAAGCAGTCAATAAGGTGGTCTTTATAAAGCAGTTCCTCAGGCGTGACAGTTTAAGTAACCCATCCATACCCTTCCACGTTAAAGAGCAAGAAGCATGCAGAAACAATTATTAGACCTTTTAAAATCTGTTTGATATAAAAAATGATGCATGACCTGTATCATTGCAATTCAGACAGCATCACTGAATAATTAAAAAGTAAACAAAACCTAAAGATACAATATGAAACTAAGGAAAAACATAATGAAAACAAAAAGCCAAGTATATTTGTAATTCAGATATTCTCATATTTCTCTTTCAGTGTATACTACTTGGAATTGTTTTATTTCTCCCAAAATGTAACATAGGGGCCAATGTTTTGGCACAGCAACTTAGATCCATGGCTAACAACTCTGCATTTTTTTTTTATATTTTTATTTTGAATTTTGTGGTACAATTTTGTAGACTGGGATTCATCCCCCCAAATCTCCCACTCCCAACAGATTTCCCCCATGTTGTGCTCTGGCATCTTTTATAGGCACCAGTTCTAGATCCAGCTGCTCCATTTCCAATCCAAGTCCAAGCTGATGCAACTGGAAAAAGCAGTGGAAGGTGGCCCATGTAAATCTGATTGGAACTCAAGGCTCCAACCTGGACCAGTTCTGACCACTGCAGCCATTTGGGAAGTGAACCAATGCATGGAAGGACTTTCTATATCTGTCTTTCCCTCTTTAACTTTGCCTTTCAAAAAATAAGAAAAAAAAAACTCTAAAAAAAAAAAAAAAAGAAAATGTCAAGTGAGAAATGATCATGTCTCTTCCCAATACCTACAAATCTGTTCATATCGCTTCTCTCACACTTGCTGTCCCAAACTAAAGCTCGTAATCACTGCCATCTCCAGATAACTCTCCTGCTAGGAACCTTAGCTATCACCATCAGAAATATCAGAGTGTCATAGTTCAACTGTTTTTTTGTTTGTTTACCGAAGCATGGATAATTTCTTTTTATTGAACCTGTTTCAAAAATATCCAATCAGTTCTCAAAAACACAATGTCCTCCCAACCTTTTTTTTTTTTTTTCATTGAAAAGGCAGATTTACAGAGAGGAGACACAGAAAGGTCTTGTGTCCATGGTTCTCTCCCCAAGTGGCCACAACGACTGGAGCTGAGCCAATCCAAAGCCAAGAGCCAGGAGCCTCCTCCAGGTCTCCCACATGGATGCAGGTTATCCTCTTGGGCCATCCTCTACTGCTTTCCCAGGGCACAAGCAGGGAACTGGATGGGATCCTGGCACCTGCAAGGCAAGAACCTAACCACTGAGCCATCACGCAGGGCTCTCCCCCTACTCTTTGTAAGAATGACTGTTCTAGTATCTCAATTGCACCCCCTTTCCCCTAACCAAATTTGAGTAAATGTAACATTGGTAACAAACAAGAATTAAATTAGTGGACCAATCCAACTGACAGATGTGCAGGTCACAAATTCTGCTCTGTCCTGCCATATAACAACTTGCAAGTTTGTGTACTAGACAAACCTGTCTGCCAGGTTCTTTTATTAAGATGACTAATCTGGGAAACTTCCTTTATATATGAATATATTTCTAGAAGACACTTTACCATTGCACCACATATACCCAAAATGCATGAAACACATCGGAAGACACCTGAAAAATCCTAATCTGTGTTGTCAATGGTCACCTGCATCACTGTGGGCTCTTTTTAAAGGTTTTATCTTATCTGAAGAGCAAGTTTCATCTTCTATCCATTAACTCATTCCCAAAATGGCCCTAGTTGTCTGGGCGGCATCAGACCTAAAGCCAGAGCCGGGATGTGGATCTGGTCTCCCATGTGGGTACAGGGGCCCAAGAACTTGAAATATTTTCCACTGCTTTCCCAGGAGCATCTACAGGCAACTGGAACAAAAGTGGGGCAACCATTACTTAAACCCACATCCGTATGAGATGCCAGTACTGCAGATAACACCTTAACTCACTAAGCCACAACACTGACCTCTGAGATGTTTTTAATGTTTCTTTTTATTTATTGGTTAGACTGAAAGAATCCCCACGACCCCGCCTCCCCGCCGCCCACAGCCACAGATATCCACAAGTCAAGGCCAGACCAGGCTAAAGCCATGAATTCAATCTGAGTGTCCCCTCTAGCAGGAGTTCTGTGGGAACAACTAAGATAAGCAGGCATGAGTAATCTTCAAATAATCTCTACAAAAAGGGTAAGATGTCCTGGAACAAAAATGTCAGAGACTGCAATCACTTCACAACAACAGTGCTGAATGGGATTCATGTAAGATCAGGCAAACTATACTGGTCTTTTCAAGAGTTCATGATGCCAGCTCGCTCTTGCTCCCTCTATCTCTCCCTCCACCTACCCAATTTCAAACAATTGTTTAAAGAGCTCTAAACTGTAAGGCACATGGCAGAAGAATCAGCAGTGAGTTGAAGAGTACTCAAAGATCTAGGGAGTGTCTGCCACAACAACAGTAGGCAAGAAAGACCCTGCCCTATCATCATAAACCCCCCAAATGTATCCAGAATCCAACAACAGAGTTAAAAAATGAATATAACAAATAGCAAAACAACTATACCACTCTCCCCATTTATCTCCACTTCAGCTTTCCAGAGTAATATCTGAGGTGTAGGGAAAGGATGGAAACCTAAAATTAGGTGACTGTTGGCACATTGGAATTTGATGAAATTGGGATTTCTTAATAATTAAAAATAAGAACAATTCATTAATTCATTGGGACTAAATGTAACAGCCCATAAATATATCTGAAGGGCAATTACCTGGGGGGTGGGGAGCCGTTTCCAAAGTGCCTCCTTTCAACTCCAGTCCTTTCAATAAACCATTATAGGTCCTTGAGTATTCCTCTTGATCTTCAATATTATGCCAACTTGTGCTCTAGCCAAAGGAATGATTTGTGCCTAAAAAAAAAATCTTTCCCTGATGTTCCATTTTGCCTATTTTAAATGTCTTGAAGAAAAATACTATTCACTCAAAATACTGTTTGTTTTAGGAATCTATGTATTGAATAATCAGAGCCATCATTACAATTCAAATGTTTTACTCACCACTCCATTCTAGTTTTTTTTCATATTTTATTGGCCTGGTGCCAGTCAATACTGAAACTGAAATAGTTAGTGGTTAGTACAGATTCCTCTGGGAATCCTTCTTAAACAAGGTCATGGGAGAGTTGCTTCCAAAAGCACTGTCCAAAAAAATTCCTATATACAAAATTGCATTAAGTCTTTTTCCAAGCAAAACTCCCTAAGATATGAAGATACAGGACAGGTTTGAAGGTCCCCAATTAGCAAAATCAGAAGTTTTGATAATAACAGATTATAATACACTGAGTAAACATAATGAACCCACACTGATAGAATGAGGAGGGGAGGGAAGGAGGAAAAGAGAAAGATCTTTTTAACATCTACTCATCAGAATAATTCTGGTAAGGGTAAAAAATGTTGTATACTCAACATGTAGGAAGCATTTCAAAAGATATTTGATTTTCCCTAGACTTAGCCATGAAAGTTAACACTGCTGTCAAGAATAACTTTACTAGTAAATGTAGATGGTTCTACATTGTGTACCTCTAGATGTGCACAGCGTTGTTTCACAAAGCTGGTTTGATGTAAATACAGTTTTATGGAAACATCAGTTGAATATCCCACAGAATATGGGGCATCATAAAAATTAAGAAAGATAGGTAAGATAAAGGAACTGTTGCAGACACACTCCTGGAGGACATTCTAGATTAGCAATGCAAAACATCGTAGGTATAGTGGATAAAATCTGAATCATGCATATGAGTTTATCCCAGTGGTGTACTCATATTGATTTACTGACCTGGAGGTTTGTATGCTGATCATATGAAATATCCTCCTTTTAGGGAGCTATCCTCTGGAATCCTTAGAAATTACAGAGCTTGCCCTTAAAAGGAGTGAAATAATGATGATAAATGGTATGTTTTTATGTGAGAAAGAGAAGGGGGGTGCAGGCAGAAGAGGGAGACAGGCAGAGAAGACAACATAGAAACATTTGGAAAGTCTGGATGAAAAATATATGAAAGCCCTTTTCACAAAGGCAACACTTCTGAAAGGTTAAAAGCATGTCAAAGTAAACTGTTAAACGCCAGTTTTTTATTATGTACTTCTTAGAAGCACTTGCAACACAAATTGTCATTCTTTCTAGCAGACCAAGTGAACTTAGAACACTTCAAAGATATGCTCAGCCACACACAAGGTACAGACTGAAAAACTGCAACAAAACAAGTCTGTGACTGACAGGCAGTTAGCTTGCCTTTCTTTTGAATATCTGCACAAATCTATAAATGTCTATATGATAGCTATCCCTTGGTTTTATGGCTTGATGGCCCAGGATTTAGTAAATAGTTGGATATATTTTGTTTTTGTGACAAAAAATAAGCATTTGGAACATCAAGTGCAAAGGTTTGCATGTCCATTAGAAAAAATGGGTTATTAAATATTTTATATTCTTGTTGATTGTCACTTGAATTATCACTAAATTTCACACCATACATAAATTTACCCAGCTATCCCCTACCCTGAAAGTCTAAATTGCATCTCAAGTATGCCCAAGTTGTATTACACATCTTGTGAACAAAAAAACTGAAAAGCCCCAAAGTGCTTCTCCTTTTACTTAAGGCAGCATTTCCCTCCCAGTTACTCAGAACAAATTTATGTATTTGTTGACTACCCATTTTCCCCCCTCACTCACATGTGATCTTTCAGCAAATCTTGTCAACCTTACCTGAAAACTGTATTTGAAATGTGACTTTACACAGCTTTCATCAATACTTCCCTTATCCAAGCCATCATTACTTTTTCTCACAATTATGGTGGTAATCGTTTCATAAGGAGACATCCTTATATTTATTACTCGTCTCAGAAACAAATGACTGTAAAACTCAGAGCAGATCCCGTCACTTCTTTGCTCAAAACCTTCCAGTGGTTGATATTAGAGCCATTCATGTGTAGAGAGATTTTCTGTTAATCTGTTATTTTAATATAGTTTGGAGCACAGCCATTTTTCTTCTGGATTATCTTTTCATCTACGTGTAGAAAATGTCCTTGTGAAGACAGAGATTCTGGCATCATATGAGGAGGCAAGATCATTCACATCACAGTAAATTTAGATCTTTGAACTCAGATTTTCTACCCAGAGAACCTGTGAAGTATGTATATCACCCAAAGCTTTTTGCATTTTCTTAAGACAATTAGGACTCATCCAAAGTGCTCTCAGGCTCCTGCTAATGCCAGATAGTCCTTTGCCTCTGACACAGGCCATGGTAAGTCAGAAAGTCAGCTTGCTGGCAGGTCTAAGTCTCAGATCCTATATAGCTCTTAACATCGTGATTTCATTCCCACAGCCTTTCATCTTTCAAGGTAAAACTTGCCCCTTCTTCATCTACCTAGTAAGGCATCACTGCCCTCCATATGCATATACCCCTTCCTGCTTTCCCTGTTTAATTTGCTCTCTAGGGTATATCAATATTCTAACAAACCATACATTTATCTTTGCATACAGTTTCCACACAGTGACAAAAAAACAAAGAACTTTGGTTTTACTGTTCTAACAAGCAGCCACAGTTCTTAAACACTACTTTTGGGATCGTAGTAAAAGTATCAGTACAAACCTTTGCTACAAAGAGAGGGCTATCGGTAATCAGTAAGTCAAGCAGATGACAGCCTATCAGGAAACATTAATTTGTGGTTTCAAAATACAGACAATATTTTCATCCCAAAATGTTCTTTTTGCAGGAGTTAGAGGGCAAACAAGAAATAGTGTTTAGACCTTGAGGTATCTCAAAGACTAAGCTGCTGGTATATTCATATAGTTATGAAACATCTGAATCATAAAACAGTTGGTCAGTTTTCTATTCTACTTTATCCTTGAAGCATAGTAAATAGATGTTTCTTGTACCAATACTTTGATTGTAGAAAATCTAGAAAAATCTAACTGGGTATTTCCTATGACTACTTAAAAGGCTTTAGCTTTAATAGTTTATTATTTATCATTATGTAATGAAGTATTGTTCAGTGAGCATCTTAAAATTTACAAAGGTAATAAAATCCATTTCTTGTGACAATTAGTTCAGTGGCTTTTACATGCCATTTCCCTATGCTTTGACAACTTATAGAAAGCACTGGCTAGAAAGTCTGCTGGTTTACAGTGAACTCACAAGTATAATCTTGTCTCTTTTGAAAAAAAAAAAAGTTGCTTACTCCATAAACTTTCCCATATTTTTTACATTGTGCTTATTTTATAGTGAGCACAAACAATTGTCAGCTCTCACACTTAGTATCAACAATGGTTTCAGTAGAAACTTCCTCATGAGACAATGATCCCTGGACTCCGTCTGCTTAGAACAGGTTGGTCTTGACTGGTGTCTTCATTCCTGAGCCCCCTACAGATTTCTAGTGTAGCCAAGGTAATGTAGAAAGCCAGATACCAGCACAAAACCCAATCTGTTAAGTGTTTCTTATCTATATTCTTTATTCTGATCTATATACTGCAGATACTTCTTCTAAAGAGTGTAGATGTTATTTATAACACATAAAAATAGCTTCCAATTATTTTAAAAATATTTTTTTATTGCAAAGTCAGGCATACAGTGAGGAGAGACAGAAAGGAAGATCCTCATCCGATGATTCACTCCCCAAGTGGCTACAACAGCCGGAGCTGCACCAATCCGAAGCCAGGAACCAGGAGCTTCTTCCAGGTCTCCCACTCAAGTGCAAGGTCCCAAGGCTTTGGGCCATCCTCGACTGCTTTCTCAGGCCACAAGCAGGGAGCTGGATGGAAAGTGGGGCTGCAGGGGCTAGAACCGGCGCCCACATGGGATCCCAGTGCATTCAAGGTGAGGACTTTAGCCACTTTGCCACCACGCTGGGCCCAGCTTCCAATCATTACTAGCATTAGCTACCCACTAGTAAACTGAGTTGATTTCTACCTCATAACAGTCACAGTAAACCCCACATAAATTAAACATATGGCCACTGGTTCATGTTAATAACTTAGAAAAGCAGCAGAGAATGGCTCAAGTCCCTGGGATCCTGCACCCATGTGGAAGACCCAGAAGCAGCTTCTGGTACCCAGGTTCAGATCATATCTGGTCACTGTAGCAATTCGGACAGTCAACCAGCACATGTAAGCCTCTCTCTCTCCTCCTCTCTGTAAAATCTTCAAGTAAAAATAAATAAATCTTAATTCAACAATAAGAAATTTAAAACCCAATAACTATGCAAAAATTGACACCTCACCACAGAGACATCCTTTATAAAATTATAGCACTGCAATTGAAAATGAGATGCCACTGTCACCTGTTACACTGGCATCACCAAATTATTAACAAGGGCATGGAACAAAAAGAACTCTCTCATTACTGATGGGAGTGCAAAATCAAACATTTCTATCTATACTGCAGCAATTGTATTTAATGGTATTTACCCAAATTAATGAAAAATTCATATCCACAAAAACATACCCCATTTTGTGGCAGTTTTATACATAATTGGAAGAAAATGTCCCTTCAGTAGTTGAAGGGACACTGACACATGCAAACAATGGAGTATTATTCACTAAAAAGAAATTAGCCATCAAATCTTTAAAAAGTGAAGGAAATTTGAGGGTATATTACAAAGAAACCAACCTGAAATGCTGCATACTATGTGCTCTCCTATATGCTCTCAAAAAGGCAAAACTATAGGCCGTAGAAGATTGGTGCTACCTGCGCCAAGGGGAGAAAGGCCAAATAACTGAAGCACAGAGAACTTACGGTGATAAACCATCTGTGTGATACTATGTGTTGGATACACATGATCACCCATCTGTCTAAATCAACAGAATACACATATTCAACAGAGTGAAGCCTATGTAAATAGTGGACTTCGGCTGATAATTTGTTAATACACACTTGTCACCTGTAATACACTGTTGGAAAATACTGACAGGGAGGCTGAGCCTATGAGTTGGTCATGAATTTCAGACCTTTCTACTCCGTTTTTTTGTAAAACTAAAATTACTCTTAAAACAATTGTTTTAAAAAATACTATGCAAATACTTAAAAGCGACAAGAGATAAAATATTAACATGGTAGTTTCATAAAACAGCAAATGCAAAGAGCAAGTACATTATGCATTGCTTTTTATATTACGTAATTTGTGGAAAATAATGCATTAGATATACACACACTAGCTGAAAGTACATTTTAAGAAGTCACACTGCATAAACTGAACAGTGTTTCCTGGGTTAAGGGCTGAAAAATACACTTTTTCTTTATACTCTTCTGTATACTCTGAATATCTTACAAGTTAATATTACTTCATTACTATTTTTTAAAATGTCAAAAAGACATTCATTTTTGAAACATTTTTAAAATGTATTGTTAAAATGAAATTTTTTAAAATGTAGTCCAATAAGCACCTTTGTCAGAAACAGCCGCAGTATGTATTGTATTTCCTGAACATTGTCCCAGCTTTAGTAATATCCTAGAGTGGGATCCAGGATTCTTGCATTTTTTTAAGCTACCTGACCATGTAATTCTAATCTCTATCATTCCAAATTGCAGTAAGTCAAATGAAACAATATTTCTGCAAGCATACCAGGAAGCCCTCTAGAAAACTAAACGTTAAAGCAGTAGCTAGTATTAGTCTGGCCCAAAGCAGAAAAACAGAAAATGATTAATTATTCAAGTATAATGAACCAGCATATACTCTCGAAAGCATTGCTACGAGGAAGAATATGGATTCCATAAGGAGAAAACTGCCAAATGCGAACTACCCTTCTTCCTCTAATAACTGCCACCTGACCAAGTATTGACCAAGTATACAGAGAAGCAACAGGTAAATGCCTGTAAATCCATACAGTGGGGTTCTACTTCAATTAATAGCAGAGCCCCTCATGTTTAAAAATGAAAACGTAAAACCAAGAGTTAACACTATCTAAAGAGGTGAAGTATATGGACATATGTCTTTGTCCCACTTCTGCATGTATTAAATTGAGTATACCCCATATCTCAGCCAAAAGTTTGAGTACAGAAGTTAAAGAACTTGGTTATGCTTTCTATCTCTCACTACCTGAAACATGCTTCTGGAAGCATTAGTAATGTAGACCATTCCAAAGAATCCCAGCTGTGCATTCTAGTGCATAATTGAATTGTGCCACATGGTAACAATCAAAAAGGTCATTGCCCAAACAGAAGACTTGCCAATAATTTGCCTCAGCACATGAAACTGAATTAAATGCAGTTAGTAGTCCATTGGCCTCAAAAAATCCTCAAAGCTCAACAGTTCTCCCATGAGCAACTCGTAGGAAGGTTAAGTTCTAAAATTTTTAAATTGTTATTAATGAACAATTTTTAATTCAGATGAATTGAAACTTCTTTCTCCTCCTTCTCTCAGCTTTCTCTATAAGTGACCCATCTTTCAGAAGTGACAAATTATCATGGATGTCTTTTGCTTCCTTTCATATTCGAAAAACAACTCACATTCAGCTGCAATTTCAGCCTCTTGCTACAGATGGGATCCTATTTTATGTTGCACAACATTTAAAAGCACAATCAGGTAAGAGTTGTACAATCTTTGCAAAAAAAGTAAAATCCCAATGACTTTCTAGTTCATTAACACATATTTATTGTCACTGTATGTATATTTATGCATTTAGACTTCCTAAATATAAATGGCAATAGGACAAGTTTTATTACAACTGTATTAGTAGGACAAGGTTTATCTTGGCTCAAAGTTCTGAAGTCTAGAGCATGTTGCCATGCTTTTGATGACAGATAATTATAAAGTGGAAAGTAACCAATTCCTCTAACATTAATCCATTCTAATCCAATGTCAAAATGGACAACATGCATAGGAAAGGCATTGCTAATAGATTTCATGCACAGGCATCCATATATGTAGCTCCAAAAATTCTTTAACTGGTATCCAAATAAAACCACAGAATCCACATTTCAAAGTTTCCAATTCATACATATTTAGTAATTTTATATATAGTCTAATAATCTGTTAAAATCTTTTAAAACTTTATTTCAGATTTTTAACACCTTTTTCCTTTTGTTACTTTCCACAACATTTTCAGAGGTAAAAGGATTCCTTCCTCCCCCTCCCATTTTTCCCCATATTATCATGATTGGCATAGTCCTTCAATAACAGAGGCTTAAGTTACTCTGTTTCATGGCACCACAGGTGTTACTACTATAATCTTGATTTTTAGTCTTAAGCTTTTTTCAGAACTCTGACATTAAAAATTAAGATTTTACATTTGGTTTTCATTCAAGTTCTCAAGAAATGGAATTTTGGCATTGAAGATCTTACTTTGTGAAAATCACAGGACCATTTTTGGTGATTACTAGAAACAATCTAAGTGTTGGTGGGGAGAGATTACATCAAAATGGCTCCGTATCAGTGCACTACTGAAATGTCTTCAACAATTTCAAAAAGGAAAATCTATCATGAATGAGCTACAAAATGAGTTTTAAGTTCATGACTAAAACAGGACCTTGGTAGAAGGGCAGGGAATCAAGATACTACAAGATTATGACTGACTTTGCAGAGCTGTCTTAACCCCTCAGCTCTAAAAATATTTCTTTATTCAACAGTTATTCATTGGGCATCTATTTATGTGTTAGACACAATGGATAAACACTGAGTCCACTCCAAGTCCAAAAGATGGTGAATAAGGAAGTTAATAATCAAAACATGTTATCAAAGAAAGACTTAACAGTTCGATAGGTGCAGGAAGTGTTGAGCTGCCTGGAAGGAATGCTTTTATTAAGGCAGGGAGGGAAGATGTATAGCATTCCAGAGAGAAAAGGAACATAGTGCCAAATACATCTAGATGAGAACCTGAGACAGAAAAGTCTTTTGATCTAGTTGATAAATAATGAAGGTGAAGAAACATTTCAAAATACGTACAGACTCTGGCATGGGAAGATAAGGCTGTATGGTTGTTAGTAAAGACAGTGGAGGCACAGGGAAGAGCACCTTAAACGTGGAGAGAGATCTAAGACACTGTGGAGCCCTTACAGATATGTTAAAGAACTTAGATGCCTATTTCAAAAACAGTCCCATTACAGGGTAGTAGGTAGCGTTATGGGTTTCTTTTGAGAAAAAAACAAAAAACAAACAAACAAACAAAAAAAAACCTAACTTTAGTGTGTGTTAGAAAAATAAATTGGGAAAGAAAAGATGGTTATGTTTCTAGTAACATCAACTAAATACAATAAACTTAACCAAGGTGGCACAACAAAAGTGAACAGAATTTACAATATTTATGAGCTGAAACATTTCTGATAAGCCAATTTGATTAAAGATCTTGTGATAGATTATGTGAGGATACGAACAGATGGTAACATTTAAGTCTCTGGCTTAAGACAAAACTGAGTGGATGAGGAAATCCCAGATTGTGGGGAGACTGAAGAGGCCCATTTTACAGAAGGAAGTCCAGAGATAAAAACCTTTGAAGTATCTTTTTTATACTCAGTAGAAATCTCTAACTGGCATATGTACGCTTGTGGATAACAACATATAGACAAGTGAAGTTTAGTACACATACATTGAGGTTTTCACAGAACCACCATTAAAAGCTTTTTTTTGCTTCCCCAATTTCTTGTAAAAAAATGGAGTAAAACAGTATTGGTGAGTTTTACACCTTATATTGTTGAAGAGAAGCAGGTTTGTTATTTTTTAATATCAAAACTTTTTAGTGGCCATAAAATCTCCTAACAGAATACCATCTTCCTTTTTACAGGTGATTTTCTATGTCTCTCTTTAGTAAAAGGTTCTATTCAACTTCGCTACAACCTTGGTGACAGAACTAGCATTTTAGAAACTCCCCAAAATATAACTGCCAATGGAAGTATCTGGCATGTGGTTAAAGCAGGAAGAGTTGGTGCAGAAGGCTACCTGGATTTAAATGGCATAATTGTAAGACAAACTGCTCCGGCAACAATGGACTTCCTGGACACCAATACAGACTTCTATATTGGAGGAGTGCCATCTTTAAATCTTGTAAACCCCATGGCAACAGCAAATGAACCTGTAGGTTTTAGAGGCTGTGTCCGAGAAGTTATTATAAATAATCAAGAATTACAATTAACTGAACTAGGAGCAAAAGATGGTTCAAATGTAGGTGACTGTGATGGGACAGCCTGTGGATACAATATTTGCAAAAATGGAGGAGAATGTATAGCAAATGGTACAACTTTTTCTTGCAGATGCTTGCCACAATGGACTGGAAATACATGCAGTCAATCTAAGCACTGTTTGAATAACACTTGTCTCCACCAATCACTTTGCATACCTAACCAATCCTCTTACAACTGCCTGTGTGCTTTAGGTTGGGTTGGAAGGTACTGTGAAAACAGAACTTCATTTTCAACAGCAAAATTTATGGGTAACTCTTACATTAAATACAGTGATCCAAATTATAAAGAAAGAAGCCTTCAGTTCACCACTGTATCTTTAAATTTCAGTAGTACTGAAACAGACGGCTTAATATTTTGGATGGGAAAAGCTCAAAATGAAGAAAATGATTTTTTGGCAATTGGTATCCATAATCAGACCTTGAAAATTGCAGTTAACTTGGGAGGAAAAATGTCCGTATCAGTAAGTGATAGTAATATCACACTCTGTTGTAACAAATGGCACCATGTAGTCGTCAATCAAAATCGGACTCTCATCAAGGCCTACCTAGACAACAACTTAATCTTTCTTAAGGATATTGATCCACATAAAATGTTTATTGCTCTGAATTATGATGGTATTTGTTACCTAGGGGGCTTTGAATATGGTCGGAAGGTTAATATTGTCACTCAAGAAATTTTCAAAAAAGATTTTGTGGGCAAAATAAAAGATGTTGTATTTTTTCAGGATTCAAAAAAAATTGAACTCATCAAATCAGAAGGATACAATGTTTATGATGGAGATGAAAGTAATTAGGTTATCTGATGTTAACACTAGAAGAACACAAATTAGAAATGCGGACAGTCACTGACGCTTACTTTGGTATACTGTAAACTTCTAAAGTGTAGCTATAATGTTTGTAGATGTTGAATTCTAAGCTTTAGCACTATTTAGTTCCTTTTTTTTCATTGCTGAGTTAAAAATTCAAGTAGGAAATTTTATGAATACAAAGAACAGAAATATTAAAATGCAAAAGTTGTAACTTGAGAAAAATTCAAATTCTATAAGCAAATGTAACCATATTTACATGACTACAGTAATGTGAAGTCTGAACGAAGGCTCACACCAAAATTTAAAACATGAATGAAGAAAATAAGGAAGAGAACTGGTAACAGCCAAATCCTTATCATTCACAGTAACAATCAATAAATATTAAAGTATTTCTAACATAGCAGATGTATGTCACTTACAAATATGAATATTAAATATTCTAAGACATGTCTAAAAGAAATAAAAATGGTTACCTTCAGAGAAGAGTAGTGAACTGCTTTTTTTAAATCAATGTTACGTAGCTGACTTCTGAATCCATGTAGTTAACTGATCAAATTCAAATTTTGGAAACCTGTTTCCAAGTCTGCAGATCTCAAAACTGCACACAACACAGATTTCCAAAATACATCCTAACAATACACATACTGTTGAAAGCCACCTTCACAAAGTACATTTTGTCCAATACCAGTTAATATAACTGGATACCATTTTCACCTCCCAGCCTCCCCAACAACTACAGGTTGCAAGGTGGTTATTGCTAGCATTGCTTAACATTCTCAGACATACTTATGACAATAGTGCTACGAAGAAACCAATAACAGATTTCTAACTTGGAGAACCAACAAATGGAACATCCCATGCAGAAAAAGAGGTAATAAACTGCATGTAAAGTTTAAAAGGAAATATATGTAACCATCAAGTAAATGGGAAAAAGTTACACTTAATGAAGTTTCTTAATGCTTCTTCAGACTTCAGTCTATACAGAGGTATTGCATAATTCATCATATGATGCATATGGCATTTACTGGGTGTGCTGGGGGAGGGGGTCTTGTTATTTTAGCCTCTACAATCCAACCAGAAAGCTACAGACACTGCTGGAAGGATCTAGGCAAAGAATTGTGGCAACAATTTTTAAAACACAAACTGTACCTGGATATATGCATACTGCTCCTGTAAATACTAAGAGTGATAGAATATACTGCAAGGAAGAACTGCAGAATGTCAATACCTATTCAAAGGGGTCTAAAATTTTTAAATAGAAATTGAAGGGTAAATCCACCTAATATTTGCTGAAAACATTAAAACACACTTATTTTGTTTCACATTCAACTCTGGAAATGCTAAGATCATAAAGTGTCTTTAAAATTTCATTTGGGGGCCTGGTATGGTGGCGTAGTGGTTAAGGTCCTCGCCTTGCACACCCGGGATCCCATATGGGCACAGGTTCTAATCCCAGCAGCCCCACTTCCCATCCAGCTCCCTGCCTGTGGCCCGGGAAAGCAGTAGAGGACGGCCCAAAGCCTTGGGACCTTGCACCTGCGTGGGAGACCCGGAAGAGGCTCCTAGCTTCGGATCGGCATAGCATTGGCCGTTGCGCTCACCTGGGGAGTGAATCATCGGACGGAAGATCTTCCTCTCTGTCTCTCCTCTCTGTATATCCGCCTTTCCAATAAAAATAAATCTTTAAAAAAAAATTTCATTTGGTACTGGCAGTCAAAACTTGTCTTAATATCCACTTCTATGTATTAAGAAAAGGACTCCGTCCTATTAAAGGTACACTTTCAGGAAACTTTGACTTGCATCCCTCATATTAAGCCACACATCCTTTCGTAACAGCATGGATCTTTTCTTTATAACAGTATTTCCAAAGTACGGTCCAGATCTTTTTAAAGGTACCAGAACTTTTCCCTTTTCCAATGATAAATCTATGTGAAACTGTATTTCCTTCATCAAAATAGCACACTGTAAAACACAGAATACAACAGATTCAAATAATCCAGCTGTTTTCAGACAATGGAAAATACGCAGGAGCCAGCTTTGTGGTATAGCAGATAAAGCCACTGTGATGATGGAATCATATATAGGCTTAGCTCACTGCTACTACACCTGGGAAAGCAGCTGAAAAGTGCTTGGGCCTCTGCACTCAAATGAGAAACCCAGAAGAAGTTTCTGGTTTCAGTCTGTGAATGTGCCTTTCAAAAAAAGAGTAACTGCTAAGAAGAAAATAACAAATACGGGGTGAGCATTTAGCCTAGTGGATACACGCTCACATACCACATGGGAATAACTTACTCCAGCTTCCTGCCAACGTGGATCCCAAAGTTAGAAGCGATGGCTCGGGCCTGGTGCCGTGGCCTAGTGGCTTAAGTTCTCGCCCTGTACGTACCCGGGATGCTACATGGGCGCTGGTTCTACTCCTGGAAGCTCCACTTCCCATCCAGCTCCCTGCTTGTGGCCTGGGAGAGCAGTCGAGGACTGCCCAAGGCCTTGAGACCCTGCACCCATATGGGAGACCTGGTGGAAGTTCCTGGCTCCTGGCTTTGGATCAGCGCAGCACCTGCCATTGCGCTCACTTGGGGGAGTGAATCAATGGACGGAAGATCTTCCTCTGTCTCTCCTGCTGACTGTATATCTGTCTTTGCAATAAAAAGATTTTTTTAAAAGCAATAATGTGGAAACAATAGTTTTACCCACTTTCCTGTAGCCCTTGCCCCTTTGTGTCCTAAACAACTATGTAAAAATTATCAAAATTAAGGAAAATTTTTAGGTACTGATGTTTAGCCTAATGGTTAAAACACTTACATCCCACATCAAGCACTTGGGTTTGATCCCCAACTCCTGACACAGCTTCCTAATAACGCAGACCATGAACAGCAGCACTGATGGCTCAAATAACTGGGTTCCTGCACAAGCATAGTACATCTGGATTGATTTCCAACTTCCGCTTCGGCTCTGACCCAAGCTCAGATACTGTAGATATCTGGGGAGTAAACCAGCAGAAGGGAGCTTATACTCTGCTTAACAAATAGAAGATTTTTTAAACCCCATTATTTTAATTTTAATATTTTGGCTTCATAAATTTTGTGTAGTTGGCCGGGTGCAATAGCCTAGTGGATAAATCCTGACCCTGCAGGTGCCAAGATCCCATATAGGTTACAGTTCGTGTTCCAGCTGCTCTACTTCCCATCCAGCTCTGGGAAAGCAATCAAATGGACTCAGCTCCAGCCATTGCAGTCAACTTTGGGAGTGAATCGGCAGGTGTAAAATCTTTCTTTCTGTTAATCTCCTTCTCCATGTAAATCTTTTTGATAAAAATAAATCTTCAGAAAATAATGTGTAATTGTGAAGTATAAAATATGGGTTATTTCACCTTTTTTCTCTTTTGGGTGTGTGGTCCCCAGGCCTCAGCATCATTTAGGGACTATTATTTCAGATTATACAGCTATCAAAACAACATCTTAAGGTGTGAATAAATTAGATTTGCATTAACAATACCAGTTGTGTGCTTTCCATGTCATATAGCATTAGCATATAAAACCAAAACCAGTTACTCTACAAAAAATTTAGGGTTAATTATAAATTTCACAAAAAGATTTAATATGTTTTCTTAAAAGTTCTGTGGTCTTTCATTGATTACTAAGATTAAATGTTGAGGTTGTATAACTTCACAAGCACATGTCAACATGGATCATAGATACACTTTTCATTGATAGTTCTAATCTCTAGCCTCTTCAGACTACATGACTTACCTGGAACCTGCAACCCAAGATACTTTAGAAAAATCACTCTTTTTCTCAGCAAATGTCTCTTTGTTCTTGGCTCAGTTACAGAAAAATGTCATTAAAGCTTTAAAGAAGAAATTCTTTTACTACTAAATTTCAAATCACACACACAAAATAGGTGAGAAATTCTTTTATCATATTTAGAATCAAAATATCCCTTAAAATATTTACATTTTACAGTAAAAAGGATAGCAAAACACAGGACCATATACAGGCTTAAGTATTCAAGTTTCTGAAGAGCCAAAAATGAAAAGAAAAATAATGGCCTACCACAACGCTGTAGTACATGGTAATAAATGCCTTCCATGGGTGCAGATAAAGCAAGAAATATACTCCTTGGGCTTCTGATTCTTGGTCAAAATCTGTTCAAATAATGATTACTATAATCTGATTATGAAGTCACTTGGCTTCTTGTTGCTCTACAGTTTCTTTAAAAACAGTGCAATTCCAAATGAAAGTACAGAGCACACATTACTCCCAAATTAGTCATTATATAAAGGACATTCACTAGAGGCAGTAAATATATTCCATAGTTAGCAATATTTACCAATTAAAGAATAAAACTAAATTTCTAAGCATTTATTGCATAATAAAACAGATTTTTGAATATACAGCAATGTAAAACTTTAAAAAATATTAAATTCCTATAACTAGGTATGGTCGGTATGAACGAGGGACGAGGAGCATTGGTACAGAGCTGTCTGTACCAACACACAGGATTTATTGTTCTGCAAACCAGCAATGGTAAAAATGTAAAAGATGGCACAATTCCAGCAGGCAATCTCTTGTTTTTCAGGGGTGGGGTGGGGGGAAACAAAAAAACATTTAACAGTAATTTAAATGTACTCTTGAGCCAGCCTGAAAATTTTACCTTTTGCTTTTAGCTCTGTCAGTGTGGTCCCTGTCTCTGTGGTATCTATCTCTGTCCTTCTCTCCAGAACTATGCTTACTTTTGTCCTTGTCATAGTCCTCATTTTTAGCTTTTTCTGGTTTCTTGTCCCCATTCCTTCCATCTCTGCTTGCTTTTCCATCAGCTCCTCTATCACCATGCAGTAGCCGTGCCCTGTCTTTATCTTTGTGCCCTTCCTCCCTGCTTTTTCTATCTCTGTCCTTGTCTTGGCTTCTGTCTCTGCGTCTGTGTCTTTCAGACTCCTGCTCCCATTCCTTTTCATGTCGTTCTCTTTTCAAGTGGTGTGAGTCACTGTAGAATCTCTGGCGGTCCCCTTTGCCCCTGTTAAATGACCTATCCAGTTGCTGGTCTGGCCTACCCCAGGGGTCACTATGGCGCCTTTCTGGTCTCCGAATGTCTTTACCTTGGTAAAAATTTTGTGGGTTTATATACCTTGATGCTTGCGGAGGGGGACCCATCATACGTGGCGGTTGGCCTGGGGCATGAACAGGCGGCCAGGGACCCATTGGGTTTTGAGTAAAGCCAAAGCCTGGCGGGGGAAGTAAGGGAGGTGGCAAATGTGGTGGAAATCCAAACATGTTTTGTGGGGGGAAATTAGGAGGCCCAGGAAACGGAAATCCAGGAGGGCTAGACTTGAGATGCTGAAGGTTGGGCTGCTGTGGCCTCATAGGTGAGAAGTTTCCACTTGTTCTGGGACTGGTGCTTCTGGAAGTAAAGTTGATACTTTTAGGAGGAAACTCTGATGGAGCTGTGTTTCCAACTTCAAAATGAGATGGTCCTGCAGATGATCCTCTTCGAAATGGGTGCACAGTTTCAATATTTTGCATTAAAATATCCTCTTGTAAGGGTTTTGTCTGTTCAGTTTGGGAAGTGTGTACACTGTCAGCAGATGGTGAGTTTTCAACCTTTGAATCATCACTCTGCTGAACACCTATGCTTTTCTCTGCAGAAGACAATTTTTCCTCTACATTGGTTTGTTCTGTTAAGTGCTCCTTGTTATGGGACAGACCAGCAGGGAGGGCATGCTTCTCTCCATTCCGGCAGCTATCTGCATCTTTGCTTTCTGCAGCAGTTACCTGCTGGCTTCGTCCTGCTGCTTGCCTAGGATCCCTTTTTAGATTGATGAATTGTGGGGACCTTGATGTATTACCAGCGAGACTATCACTGCAACTCCCGATACTATCTGTATTTCCTTTCCCTACATTAGATGCACTTGGAGAATCAGTATTTGAAGTCCGATTGTCTTGTGAAGTAGTCTCTTGATCTTGAGGTGGATGTCCTTTTAATGTTCTCTCTTTACTCTCCACTGGTTCCTCCTGCTTAGACTGAATCGATAAATTTGTTAAGAATGCTTCTGTAGAAACATCTGGTGGTTTATCTCTTAGACTAAGACCTGTAATAGGCCCTGGAGAAATGGAAGAGGATCCAACCACTGCTGCTTCTTCCCCAGCTACCTCTGTATTACCTGTGGATTCTGAAAGATTATAGCCTTTAATTTTTACTTCTTTGACTTCACCATTGGCCACTTCTGTTTTCTCTGCTTTCTCTTCTTTCAAGGTGGTCTGCTCATTTATAAATGGAATTTCTTGAAGAGTATTTTGCTCCGTCCCTGATTGAGTCTGCTCATATACTTGACCAGTAGTGCCCAAAAGGCTTTGAAGGATATCATCCACAGGAAGAGGTTTATTTGCTAATTCCAGAGTAGAAGAAGGTTGATTTTCCCAACCAATCAATACCCCAGGAAGGAATCTTAATGGTTTTGGTGGCTCCTGCTTGGTGATTTCCATTAGAGGTTCAACTGTTGTTGGAAGATCATCCTGAAGAGTCTGTTGAGGCTTATTTCTCTGTTTGTGTAATACAGCTGTAAACGAATTAAAAAAGCCATTTTCCTCATCTGGTCTTTCCTCAGTAGAAGCTTCTATTCTACTTTTTTTTTTATCAGGTGGCAATGCCATGGGGACACTTTCAGGAGTCTCAACTGGATGACCAGTAGTGCCGGCACTATGTGACCTCTTCAGTTTCTGACGAATAATCAAGCCCAATAACAGATTAGGTCTATGAAGTTCAAGCCCTGTACAAAACCAAAAACACAAAAAAATTTTGAATCCCTATACGACAGGGTAAATTTCTGTACCTAGATTATAGGTTATTTAGTGGGTGTCTAGGCACATCAGACCATCTACAGTAGGCTGGATCATCTTTTCATTCTAATCCCACCTCCCACCTTATTTTAGTCATACCTTATAAAAAATGTATACCTACCTGGTCCATCAAAAGGCACAAGAGGGTGTGGAATTTTATCTGTAGCACCCAAAGGAATCAGATACATATCTTTAACCTGCTTCATATTGTTGGCAGCTACTCCATAGCGCTTTCTACTACTGAAGTATGCAAAAAGTAAAGTGTAAGAAATCTGATCTTCTTCTGTTACTGGCGTGAACCGAACCACACAAATTTCCTATTCGAGAGAACAGCAAATAGTTGCTTAAAATAATATCCTAAAGAATAGCTTAATATTACTTTTTTAATTAGTGACAATCTTGAGTCTTGTAACAGTAACCATAATTTGTCATGCTAACTACAAAGAATAGTGTAACAACATGCTTGCTGACCCACTGACAGGCATTAAATACAAACTGTTGTAGGGTGACAAATAAGTTATTCAAAGTGACATAATTTGCCAGTGGTAAAGATGATGCTAAAATCCAAATATTTAGATATCAATACTACATCCCAATTTCTAATTCTATGACCTCAAAAGGCTGCCTGTGTTCTAGCCACACAGAAAACTAACCACACAAAACACTGCTTCCCAACTATGCATTTTACAACAATCTCCCCTCATACACAGAGGATACATTTCAAGATCTGAATCACATGACTGAGAGCAAGATGGTAAGAAACCCTGAGTGTGTAAGTGTATATGTATGCTTTATATGCTTTTCTTACATATACTTACATATGATAATAAAGCTTAACTTATAAGTTAGGCTTAGTAAAAGCTTAATATCTAAGAAAAACAGTTAAAATAAGGCAATGTAATAAAATTGTCATCACTTGTACTCTTTCACTTTGGGGCCATTAGTATGTACAATAAAGGCCAGTTAACTGCGACTACTACATGCTTTAACAGCTGAGTAACAACAGAGGCAACTACTGCAACTACGAAGGGACTAAAGACAGATAGATACATATATATCTATACTGCATATACTGGACAAAAGGATGATTTGTGTCCTGGGTGCGGCAGAGCAGAACAGTACAAGATTTCATCAAGGCATTCAGAATGGCACACAATTAAATGCTGTTCTTTCTGCAATTATCCACTTAATATTTTCAGACCAGGGTTAACCTGTGGTAACTGAAAGCAAAACAAAAGTAAAGCCACTGATAAAAGGATTACCACACACAAAACAGATGAATCTAATAAATAAGGACTATATTTAGGAATAAAGGGTATGGGAAAAAAAAAAGACTTCAAATGCACAAAAATGGTGAATTTTGCAAAGTAATTTTGCTTACTTTTGTACTCTGGTTCTTCGCCTTTTGGGGGGCTTAGGGGTTGACAATCCTAACCCAGTATTTTGATGGTGTTAAGAAACTGACTTTTTTTTGTCAATGTACACAGATAAAAGGGGGAGACCCGTACTTGCTGCAAAATTCTAAGTGTGAGGGTCTTAGGAGAAAACCATGTAAGTGGGATGTGACTCTACCTCTTACACAAATGCTTATCAGTTAAACATCTGTCATTTACATTAAAAATCACCATACTGTATACAAACCGTGCATCTCTAATGTGAATATTCAGAATGTTCTAAAATGTGAAACACGTGAGCATTGATAGGATTCCACACCTGACAAGTGACAGGTGCACTAAAACTACAGTACAAAATAGCCTTCAGTGCTACATGAAACATGTATCTGCTCAGCCTGCAACAGTAACAGCTATCACAGTGGCTAATGTTAACCCAACCTGCAGGTACAAGAGCCAGTAAAACATGTTTATAATGAAGGGTGAGTCCCTAAACATCCACGAGTAATACTTTGCACTTTATTACCATGAGAAAGTGACAGCAAATACTGCTTCAGTTCATTTGTACACTAATAGCATATTCATTTTAATTCAAACATGAATATAAGAAAAAATGTTTCTCAGCTTAAGATGATCCTCTTGTAATCACCCAAACAAAAGACAAAAAAAGAAAACCACACACACACACACACAACTAAAGACTTCTCGAGAAAGGAACAAATCAGACCAGAAATAAATGAAGTAGAAACTGAAATACAAAAGATCAACAAAAGGTCAGGTTTTTTTTGAGAAGATAAGCCAATTACATACTTCTAGCCACACAGAAAAAAAAAGAAAAAATTCAAATAAATAAAATTAGAGATGAAAAAGGCAACATTACAACACTAACACTAACAAAATACAAAAGACTAAACTAAAAAAAAAAAAAAACTACTCCCGAAGTATATGCCAATACACTGGAAAAACCTCAAGGAAATAGATACATTCCTGGAATCATACAACCTACCAAGAGTGAACTGAGAAGATACAGACAACCTAAACAAATCCATAATAAGCAGGAAGAATAAAGCAGTAATTAAGTCTTCCATCAAGAAAAGTCTAACACCTGATGGCTTTACTACTGAATTCTACAATACACTCAAAGAACAAGCTTTAAACTATTCCAAATCATTGACTGGGATGGAAGTCTGCCAAACTTTTCATGAGGCCAGCATTATTTTTATATGAAAACTAAAGACTTGACAAGACAACTACAGGTCTACACCACTAATGAACAAAGATGTGCAGATTCTCAGCCAGCAAAATATTAGCAAATCGAATCCAAAACCACAGGAAAAGAATCATACATCATGATCAAATGGGAATTATCCCAGAAACACAAGGACAGATCAACATCTGTGAATCAGTGAATGTAATAAAAAAAAAAAAACAAAAATTAAATGGTCCTCTCAATAGATGACGATTCACATTCACTAAGATTCAACACCCATTCACACTGAAACCTTCCAAAATTAGGTCATAGAAACAACATTCCTCAAAATTCTAAAAATTATCCATCACTAACCCACAGCCAATATCACACTAGATGGAGAAAAGCTAAAAGCATTCCCTGAGATCTGGGTATATGATAAGTTATGGCAACTTCTGCTGTTTTGATTCAACATAGTAATGGAGGAAGCTGTAGCAAGAGCAATTATGAAGGAGAAAGAAGATAGGGGCATCAAAATTGGGGGGAAGAAAAAAAAGGAAGTCAGATTGTCTACACTGCAGATGGCACAATGTTGTACCTAAACAATTCACCAAAAGCTGTTCCAATTGATAAACCAATTCAGTAAAATTGCAAATTCAGTAAAATAAACATAAAACAGTAGAGATTTTGTATACTAAATATGAACTCACAGAAAGAGAAATCAAGAAAGAAATCTCAATCACAATAGCCACAATAGTAAGCTATTTTAGGAAGAAATTTAGCCAAAAAAGGGAAAGATCTTTAACAAGGAATATTACCAAACATTGATAACAGATCATTAAGAACACAAGCAACTGTAAAGATATCCCTTGCTTAATGTCGATACTACCTAAAGCCATCTACAGAATCAGTGCAATTCCCATCAAAATATCAATGACATTCTTTGCATAATTAGAAAAATTAATCCTAAAATTCATATGGAATCACAAAAGACCCACAGTAGCCAAACAACCATGAAGAAAGACAAGCTGATTTCAAAGAATATTACAAAGCTACAGTAATTAAAATAATGTGGCACTGGCATAAAAACTGATACACAGATCAGTGGAACATAAGAGCTGAGAAATTAATCCATATACATAGTTAACTGATGCTTGACAAAAAATAGACAATAGAGTGCAGTAAGATTAACCTCCTCTTCAACAAATATTGCTGGCAAAATTGAATGTACATATTTAGAAGAATGAAATTAGATCCATACCTTTAAAGATACATAAACAAATCCAACTCAAGATGGATCAAAGATATAAATGTAAGACCAGAGATTATGAAGCTGCTGGAAGAATATTTAAGTGAAAACACTGCAAGACACTGGTATAGAGGATGATTTATAAAGTAAGACCCCCAGAGCACAGGCAACAAAGGCAAAATTAAACAAACAGGACAAATGAAACTCAGAAGTTATCCCACAGAAAATGAAGCAATCAATAAAGATGCACCTAACAAAATGGAAAAAAAAAATTGTGAAACACCTAATCTGACAACAAATTAATATCTTCAGTATGTCAGCATTTTAAAAACTCAACAGCAAAAGATCAATTCAGTCAAGAAATGGGGATAGGACTTCAACAGACAGTTTCAAGAAATACAAATGGCTAACAAATTTATGGAAAAAATTAAAAGCCTACCATTACATAACCATCAGGAAAACAAAAATTCAGAACAGCCAAAACCCAGAAACACAGAGCAAAAACAAACACTGGCAAAGGAATGGAGAAAGAGTAACATTTACACACTGCTGGGGGGAATGTAAATTCTTGCAGCCATTGAGGAATTCAGTGTGGAGATTTTTTTAAAATCCAGAAATATAAATCCAACACATCTTCCACTGGATATATACCTATAGACTTGAACAATGAATCAGAGATACTTATACCACCATGTTTATAAGACCATTGTTCACAACAGCCAAAATTCAGGGACAACCAAGGTGCCCATCATTAGATGATCAGATAAAGACAAAGTAGTATATAGACACAAAGAATATTACTCAGTATAAAAAAGTATCCAATTCTATCATTTGCCGCAAAATGGGTTTCACTGGAGGATATCATACTGAGTCAAATAAGCCAGACCCAGAAAGATACCACACACTCTCCCTTATATATGGGAGCTAGAAATAGAAAAGGCAAAAAGAGAAAAAAAGCTTGTTTGTATCACGATCACTGCAACACTTTTGCAGAACCTTATTACAAACCTTTGTCAAAGCAGTGGTTAATATGTTATATTACTACAGTTATAATCATAGGTGATAACTTAATAATTCACTCTTTATGGGTGAAATGTTCAGTTTTCTATTTATGATTTATGATCACTGTGTTACTATCAAACTAAGGTCTTTTTGCTTTTCAGCTGTTAAATTTTTTTTGGTGAAGAATTATTAACCCCTTACTGTAGTGAAAGTTTATAGTACTTCATCTCAAAAGTTTAAAAAAAGTGGGGGGAAGAACGAAGAGGGAGGGATATAGGAGGAAGGAAGAAAGGCTGGAAGGAAATGTCATTATGTTCTCAGGACTGACTACATCTAAATCTGATAAATGTTAATTTAAAAAATAACATAACTGGACAAAGCAATAGTTATTCCAGATAGATTCACAGAGCACCTATAATACATGGTAAAGTAAAACAGATTCCCTGACACGGAACTTAATTTCTTTTAATGATCAAATTTTCCAGTGTAATACTGTTGCATGGGTTTCTAGACAGAAAATATACAGGAAAAAAACACATCATGGTAGAGGTAACAAATTAATGCTTCAGTTTCTAAACTCCTCTTGTCTTCCAATTATGAACAGTATCCCTTGACTTTTACCTGAACACATATCATCCAACAGAACATGTTTCCCAGCTTTCCTAGCAAGTAAGGCTAGAATATAAAGTTCTAGTTAATGGAAGTTAAAGGAAACAAAGAAATGACTGCTATCTCTAGGTTCTGTCGATAAAACAACTAGACAGTCATCTTGTTTTTAAGATTGTTTTTTCAAATTGGCTTGTGGGCCAATTTAACCATATTTGAGGTATAAAGGCAATCCACTTAAAAGCAGCAAAATACCAAGGAAGGAGCCTGGTTCCTGAATTAGCCTACAGAATCACAGCAACCTAATCATCCTAAACAACTGGAAATAAACTTTCCTATTCCATGAGCTTAGCCATGCTAGAACAAAAAACAGATGTGTATAACTGAAGGTAAAATTTGGGTTTATCTCACTATTTCCTCCAAAATAATAACAGAAACCAAAGAAGAAACACACAGGAACAGTGTGGGAGCGCATTAAGAGGGTGGGGATACTGGGTGTTTTGAACTTAAATGGCTTTAGTTCAGTTTTCTAAGTATATGAATTCAAATGTTGTGTAGACTCCATTCCCCAGAAAATGTTACATTCTTCTGAACATTTTCCCATGCTATGTGAAGAGAGTAAGAAGTATACCTCACCTTGGTTCCTGATGCTTTGATTTTTTCCACATAATCCCAGACTGTCTGAGGTGATATTCTGCCACCTACTTGAATACTATCTGGCAAATCCTGTGGTAAAGAAGAAGTGATCAACATATGCATACAGAGATGAAACTAATAATTCATGGAAATTTTAAAACTAATTTGAAACAGTATAAGTAAATAAAATAATAAAATTCAACAGAGAACATGCCAGCAATTATTCACTGTCTCAAGTGCCAATCAAAAATGATTAAGCACAGTTACTAGAAAAGAGTATTAAGTTCTGCCAGGTCTCAGCATCAAAGAGCAAAGCAAGGGCAAGCATATCACACTGTCGATCCAAGGCAAACATACTGCAGAGCACTAAGAAGACTCTCTGCCTTAGAAGGTAGTTGCAAACAGGGATATCCCTCAATCATTATCAGTTGGATTTTTAGAGATTATCAAATCTAATAATATAGCAAATTTTGCATTAAGTATTTTTTAATTTATTTATTTTTATTGGAAAGACAGATATATACAGAGAACAGGAGAGGCAGACAGATCTTCCACCCGCCAGCTCACTCCCCAAGTGGCTGCAATAGCTGGAACTGAGCTGATCCGAAGCCAAGAACCAGGAGTTTCTTCCATGTTTCCCATAGGGGTCCAGGGTTCCAAGGCTTTGGGCCATCTTCCACTGCTTTCTCAGGGTGTGAGAGAGAGCTGGACAGGAACTGGATCCCATATAGAATACCGGCCGTGCAAGGCAAGAATTAAGCCACTAGGCTACCATGCCAGGCCCAAATACAGTACTTTTTAAAAGGCACAATTTTCCTGAAAACAGGTGAGTATGTGTATATTTTAAGTCCATATTTACCAAAACAAACAAAAAACTTGAATATCCACACAAATTCTCGTGGATTTTTTAAGGGTTTATTTATCTATTAGAAAGTTAAAGAGAGGGATAGAGATCTTCCATCCACTAGTTCACTCCCCAGACAGCAAGGCAGTGCTGAGAAAAGCCAAAGCCAGGAGCCAGAGTTTCATCTCGGTCCCCTACATGGGTGACAAGGGCCTAAGCACTCAGGTCACCTTCTGTTGCCCTTCCAGAGCTATTAACAGGAAGCTGCCTGGCTGCCTATGTGAATGCTGGCCTCACAGGCAGATTTACCCACAATGCCAAACCAGCCCTTCACTGATGGGACATGTGGGTTTAAAACTCAGAGCATGATTTTCTTCAATTCAAAAAATACAGTTGTGAATTCCTAATTAATTAAACCATTTAAGAACCACTGTTAATGGCAATCATGACTAGGAAGGCAGAAAAGTTTACAGTACCTCTGTCAAGTATTCAGGAGAGCCAGACACTGGGTAGGCTTTGGTGACAAATTTTGCCACAGAAGGCATGTTGATAAAACCTTTCCAGATGAAGTTCAACCGCGCCAAGAATGTAGACTCAACTTCAACAGTCCCAGGCATCTCTGGACTGAAAAATGACATGTTAGAAGTCAGCAGCCTAAAGATGCATGAATAAACCCATTCTTTATTTAATCATCAATAACTTCTAACTTAGCATATCAAGAAGGCCAATATATGTATATGTTATGACAAAGAATTTTTACAATTACACTTCATCAAATACACTTCAGTTTTCCACAATCAGGCTGCAACAAAGTCAGCTGGACTAGTATTCAGAAAACTACAAATAATTTTTCTATAGAAACATATACCCAATTTGTTAGGACAAGAATTAGTACTTCCTTATATATTCAAAGCACTAATCCTAACTTCTCAAATCAATTTCCACTTCTTTTATCTTAGAGTACATGAAGTAGAATTACTTTCTCAAAAGAAAAGGTTATTAGGAAATGCTACTTTTCTGGTTTTTGGAGATTTTCAAGTGCAATTTACGTTACAGTCATAACGACTAATCACAAATATAAATGAGAAACTTACCGTGGAGCAGGAGAGAATGTTGACTTCGGAGATTCCTGTTTTTCCTCTTCAAAGAATTCAGATGCCAAAATACTTGAAGTTGACGACAATGCATCTGCTATACTTTCTGCCTCATTGTCTGAAGGCTTACGAGCTACACCAACAACAACTTTCACTTTTTTTGGAGAAAGATCATCTATAGGAGGTGCCATTCGACCTAAAATCAGAAGATAATGAAATAAACCACTGTCTTAACCGCAATTTTTATAACTCAGCCTATTTTCACTTTTTAAAGTTACAGTTTCTGCAGCTAGCACAGTGGAGTAGCAAACTAGGCTTCCACCTGTGGCACCAGCAACACATGTGAGTGCAGGTTCAAATTCCACTGTTCCACTCCCCAGTCTACTTCCCTGATCAAGGTCTGGGAAAGCAGAAGGATGGCACATCTTGGGCGGAAGGAATACAGTTCCTAGAGCCAGAACAGGCCTCCCAGAGTCTGCCTTCACGAACTGGAGAGGAATGCTCCAAATACAATTCTGATATAGAATGACAGAGTCACAGGCAGCATCTTAATTGCCAAGTCAAATGCCTATTCTCTTCCTCTCTGTTGAGTCAGATTTAATGCTCATGTTGTCACTTAATCAGCATCTTTTCACACAGGCTTTCATCTCTAAGGACTAAGCCTAGACTAGGTTTTCTTGTTTTCTACTTCTGAGAAACCCGAAGTATCCAGAGGCTCAGGAAATATAAATGAAATATATGGCTGATGCTGTATATCAGCAGCACTGAAAACCTGCAGAGAACCAAGACCCCATCTAAACAGCAAAATATAATTACAGAGCCAATCACTTAGAAATGAAATCTATAAAGTCTGGATGAAGATTCCAGAATAGCTACCTTAAGGAAACTCAGTGAAATTTAAGGCAGAAAAATGATTCAACATTCTAAAAAAAGATTTAACTGAACAAAATCAAGCAGAAATCTTTCAACTGAAAAGTATACTCAGCAAAGAAAGAAGCATGACAGAAGGCATTAAAAGCAAAATAAAATAAAGAATCACTGAGCTGAAAAAAAAAAGGCTATTTGAAAATACAGTTGAAAGAAAAAAGAAAAAAAAATCAAGATAAAAAAAAGCCTATGTAAACTAAGAGGCAACATGAAAAGAACAAATATACAAATTTATTGGGCTTCAAGGCAGACGTTAAAACTAGCAAGACCAGAAAAGGTCAAAGGACAACAGTAAGAGTCAATCCAAATAAATGCACCTCAACACAGCATCATAATCAAGCTCTACAAGGTTAAAGACCAAATGTTCTTGACGAGAGATTCTACACAAAAATCTGAAAGGTGGTAAGAGGGGAATGAGACATGGACAGCACTAATCAAAAAGCCCAGAAATGAAAACATCCTAAAGATCCACCCATGGATGAATGGATGAAGATCAGGTATGTATAAACACTGGAGTACCACCTCAGCCATAAAAAGGGATGAAAGCTTGTCAATCTCAACAACACTGACAAACCTGAGGATGGTTAATTAAGCAAAGTTCAGCAAACAACTACCCACATATCACTCACATGTGAAGTCTAAATATTCAATATTCTCACAGAAGCTAAAATATAATAGTTGTTACCAGAGACAGGAAGGGAAGTAGGGAGGCAAGGATAAAGAAAAGTTGATGGAGGAGTGATACTATGCTATAGCAAAATGGGAGTAACCTGTTCCAGGGTTCTGTTGAACACACACAACTGACAAATAATGTACCAGGTATTTCACTCTCGAAGCAAAACGAAAAACCTGGAACATAGGATTCTGGATGTTTTCAAAATTATCAGGACTTGAAAGCAACCAAATTATCTTTTAGTAAGTGAATAAACTATGGCACAGACAATGTAATATTGAAGCATCAGAAAGAAATGAGCAATCAAGCTTTGAAAACATGTAACATAATCTCTAACACATATTATTGTCAAATAACTTAATCTGAAAATGTCTCATACTGTATGATTCCAACTATATGATACTCTGGAAAACACAAAAATGAGAGACAGTAAAGATATCACTGTAACAAGATGTTGGTGGAACTGTGGAAGGGATAAGCAGCAACAGCACAAAAGGTATTTAGGGCAGTGAAAACACTGCCCGTGATACTACAATGTTGGATGCATGACACAGTATATTAATTCAGACCTGGAGAATGTATGTCAATGTACGTTAACTTTTTTTTTCAGCTAAACCAGCTGGTAGGGCTAAATTCTAAAGGGGCTATTTTACATTTTGTGGGGTAGGAAGTATATTAGAAATCTCTTTCCATTTCTCCTCATTTTGTTAGGAACTTAAAACTGCTCTAAAAAAGATTTTTAAAAGAATTATTCTGTTGTGTATAATGAATACTCTTCTACATTCTTACCTAGTAAATGCTAGTACCATCACAACTGAACCAACCCTTCCAGTTTATTCTAATCAACCCTTCCAGTTGATTCTTGCATCAGCCCGGTAAAAGTGGGAAAGTTCAGTTCATATTCAAATGGGCTTAAAAAGTTCACAGAATATGGGCCCACCCAAAGTGGTAACCTAGTGGCTAAAGTCCTTGCCTTGTACATGCTGGGATTCCATAGGCGCACTGGTTCATATTTTGACTGCTCCACTTCCCTTCCAGCTCCCTGCTTGTGGCCTGGCAAAGTGGTTGAGGACGGTCCAAAGCCATGGGACCCTGCACTATCTGGGAGACTCAAAGGAGGATCCTGGATCCTGGCTTCAGATTGGCTCAGCTCTGGCCACTGCAGCCGCTTGGGGAGTGAACCAGTGGACAGAAGATCTTTCCCTATCTCCTTCTCTGTGTAAATCTTGACTTTCCAATAAAAATATTTACTAAAAAAAAGCTCACAGAGTAATAACACTGAAGAGTAAACTACACTACTTTATAAACATTACCTCGATCCTAAAAACTAGTTACAGGAAAATACTCCACTACTCAAAGTAAGAGTGAACAGATGTGCCTCAATACCAATAATGGAAAAACCCACTTAAATTACAAATGATGTTATAGAAGAATCCTGCTTTCACAATCAATAAAATATTTTAGGAAGAAATTTTTCCAGTTACCTATACAAATTTTGCAGTTAAGATCAAAAAGATGTTGTCTATGTTGGCTAGTGGTGTCTTTAGACATGGAGTCAATATCCTCTTTTTGTTTTTCAGATCCTTCTGGCTTCTCCAACGTCTTACTGGCTGTGGGTTCCTAACATAAGCAAGAGTAAACGTTAGTTTTAGCTGAAAAAATTTGGCTCAAATATGAAAACTGGTTAAAATTCCACGATATTTTTCCTAAATGAAATGTTTCTATCCAAAGCCTACTATTATTATTTCTTAAAAGGAACAAAAATTGCTATTTATTGTTATTTAAAACAGTAAAAATCACTTATCAGCCTTGAAGGCTTTGACAAGGTTTCAAAGTATCTCCTCCTTGACAAGAAATATAAAGGAGAGCTGCGCCAGCTCTCAAATTAGTTTTCCTGTGAAATTGTCCAAGAACTGTCTAAGTCAAAGCACCTCTAGAATTACACTGCAATGAGTGTTTAGGTGCCTGTGAGTCAGAGACTACACATTAAGAAAAGCAGTACTCAATAAACCCCATCACACACACACACAAACACACACACACACAGCTCAATCAAAAGGCTATTTGTAAAGTACATACGATTTTAGAAATTCTTCCTATCTTAAGAACATAAAGCTGTAAGTATTTTCTGAGGCTTCATGTTTTGATTTATAAAATGCAGTGTATCTTATCTTTACCTGAATCTCCATTGCTGCTTCCTGCTCTTTCATTGGGGCATCACTCTCAATTTCTATTTCTCCTTTATGAGTTATTTTTGTGATTGGCCGTCGTTCTACTTCTCTCTGCTCTTTTTCAATCATCTCTATGGTCTAACAGGAAATAATTCAAAAGAAATACTCAAAATATGCATTTTAAAATGTATCCTTTATCTTCCCCAAAAGCAGTATACTCAAACACCAAAAAATAAGTAGTAGGTCCCTACTACTGTCACCTGATTGAGCCTTAGTGAGCCTGAAAATTCACAATTAAAAGGCTCAGCAGCAGCAGCAGCAGCAGCAACAACAGCAGCAACAAAAAGTTAAGCGATTAAAGCAAGATGAGTAGGAAGAGTAGCTGGCAATGGAGTTAAGACAAGTGAAGATGGGTCTGCTTGCATATCTCTGTTAAGTGCAAATCACCTTTTGAAGAAAGAAACTACATATGTGGCCTCAAGAAAACAAGATAGTCTCTGATGCAGGCACAGTTTCAACATCTGTGTTTATTTGCAACAGAAATTAAGAAAAACAACACACTTTAAGGGTTACAATATGAGGGCCTGGGGCTATCGCAGGCAAAGGACAGCTAAAGGGCACATTGCTCCTGCTGCAGCTATTAGGAACACCATCAGATTGGATGCTTACACTGAACCCAAAGATTCCACCATCCTGTCTGTCCCCTAACTACCTTCCCCCTCAACACTAACAGGGTGCCCCTTGCCCACATCCCACCCCTTTCAAAATAAATAAATAAATAAAAGAATTACAAGCACAGAATAAGAAATAACACACAACAGTAAAGATGTGCTATTCTGCATTCTATGTTGCATCACCTCTGGATAATTTTTCCCCTATTGCTGGGAAAAAAATAAAGGTTTCGATAACCAACACATTTATACATTTTCTTACATGTCTGTTTTCTCTTTGTCTCCAAGCAGCTAATTCTTTAGATGCTAGTTCTTCTGGATTCATTCTTATAAGATGATCAGGGGTTACTTCTCCCTTCAATACTTTTTTAAATAATATCTGGAATGATTTTAAAATAAGAAAAGGGAAGACAACCATTAAAAAAAGGAGCTACTGTACTGAAATTTGTAATAAGCAATTTACTTTGAAACCTGGTTTATAAATATTCACTGATGTCCTCTAAACAGAAAATGACATATTCTATAAATTATGTAAGGGACCAAAACATGCATATCATAAAATAATCAACCCGTAACGGAGAAGCACATACAGTGGAACCATAATACCTACCCCAAAAATGTATTAAGTCTACCCATGGAATTAAGCTAACCATTAAATAGCACAGAAAGACACTGAGTGAAGGGGCTTTCTTTACTCAACATAATGCGATCCATATTTTTTAAACTTTAAATGTTTAAATTCTGTTAATACTGTGAGAGGACTACAGAAAAACCAGGTGCCAAACAACTAAAGAAAATGAGTCTTTACTTAATTACTAAAGAAAAACGTCACTATTGAATTCCAAATGTATTTGATTCCTTTAGACACACTAATTGGTTGTCCAATGTAGAATAGCTGTTAGAATACTTTAAGAAAATATATCAAGGGCCCGGTACGGTGGCCTAGCAGCCAAAGTCCTCGCCTTGAACGCGCCAGGATCCCATATGGGCGCCAGTTCTAATCCCAGCAGCTCCACTTCCCTTCCAGCTCTCTGCTTGTAGCCTGGGAAAGCAGTCAAGGATGGCCCAAAGCTTTGGGACCCTGCACCTGTGTGGCAGACCCGGAAGAAGTTCCTGGATCCTGGCTTTGGATTGGCATAGCATCAGCCCGTTGCACTCACTTGGGGAGTGAATCATCAGATGGAAAATCTTCCTTTCTGTCTCTCCTCCTCTCTGTATATCTGACTTATCAATCAATAAATAAATCTTCATTAAAAAAAAAAAAGGAAAAAAAAAATCTCAAGTTGGGCCCAGCGGCGTGGCCTAGCAGCTAAAATTCCTCACCTTGAACATGCCAGGATCCCATATGGGTGCCGGTTCTAATCCCAGCACCTCCACTTCCCATCCAGCTCCCTGCTTGTGGCCTGGGAAAGCAGTCGAGGATGGCCCAAAGCCTTGGGACCCTGCACCCATATGGGATACCCGGAAGAGGTTTCTGGTACCAGGCTTCGGATTGGCACAGTACCGGCCATTGCGGTCACTTGGGGAGTGAATCATCAGATGGAAGATCTTCTTCTCTGTCTCTCCTCTCTGTATATCTGACTTTGTGATACAAATAAATAAATCTTTTTTAAAAAAAATGAAAATATCTGAAGTCACGTTCAGTTGCCCTTCAGTATACTCGAAGGGCTGGTTCCAGTATCCTACTCCGACACCAAAATCTGCATACGCTCAAGTATCTTATATAAGATGACATGGATGGTTGTTTACATATAACCCAGCACTTCCTCCCAAATACCTTAAATTACCTCTACATTGTAATATAATGTAGATTCTACACATGTAATTATTTTAAGGTACTGTTAGGCAGACAACTATTTTTTGCAGGCAACTAATTTTTGAACAATTATAACCCAAAACTCTTTGATTCTACAAATTTGGAGTCTAAGGATACAGAGGGCTGACAAATCCATGGCAACTATCTTTAAACAAATTTTACCACTTATATGGAATTTTTGTATACAGGTAGGTTCTATCTAACTACATTCTATTACCTAGACACAACTTTAGCTAAAGCTCTAACTAGATAAATCTTTACATCACACAAAAGAGACCCACTGCTTTGAATACTTAAATTTTCACTGGCATCATTTTTGCTCAGAGCCCCAATCAAGATCATCTTCTGTTACTGACACTGATACACACACACACACACACAGACACACACACACACTTTGTATATTTCTTCCTGGTCCCAGCTAGAAATTCCAAGATACCAGTTCATTTAATGCTTACTCATTGCTAAAAGATATTTAGACCGAAAGTCAGATTTTTTAATTTTAAACTGTTTTATTTATATGAAAGGCAAGTGAGATAGGAATCTTGCACCTGATTCACTCTCTAAATGCTCCCAACAGCTGAGGCTGGGCCAGGTTGAAGCAGGAGCCAAGAACTCCACTAGCATCTCCCAAAAAACGAAGGAAGAATTCAAATACTTAAGCCTTCCTTTCCTGACTCCCACTTGCATCCACAGGAAACCAGACTGAAAGTGCAGAGCAGCCAGGACATGAAGCAGGTACTCTGAAACAGGATGTAGGTATTCCAACAGGGAGCCTAAGAATATCAGCTCCAAAGTTACATATAACAAAATCCTTTAAAATAATTTTAAATCAAATGTATTGTCTGTCAAACCAAGCAACTCAATTTTCAAATTTGAAATAGTAATACACTGTTAGGAATTTTAGCTTAATAGATTTTTTTAATAAATATGAAGAATTTTAAGATTTATTTATTTTAATCTGACAGGCAAATTTTAAAGACACAGGAGGACAGATAGAGGTCCTTCATCCACTGGTTCACTCAATAAATGTTCACACTGGCCAGAACTGAGCTGATCCAAAGCTGAGAGCCAAAAGCCTCTTCCAGTTCCCCCACATGTATGCAAAAAGTCCAAGGACTTGACCATCTTCCACTGCCTTCCCAGGCCATAGAAGAGAGCTGGATCAGAAGTGGGGCAGCCAGAATTCAACCTGGTGTTCCTTTGGGATGCAGGCACCAAAGGGCAGAAGACTAGTCTGAAGTGCCGCCACACCAGCACCATAAATTAAATTTAAATAACATGGTTACATAAGTAACAATAAAGGAAATTAGTTCACATAGTTCAAGATCTGTTTAGTATTCAATATACACTCAGTGTATAAACACAACCCAGTACTATATAGAATTCTTAGCTAAGTTCACTAGCAAAAAGGCTTTATTTAAATTACATGTTCTAAACAAAGAGGTAATTCTAGTTTCACTATAATGGATAAATTTAAGGTACATTATATTACAACCTGAGATGCCTATGTGTTCAAGAAAATGAAAAACATAAAAATCCATAGAAGCAAGCATAACACTCACTTTGTTTTTAGGATCTTTCAGATTGAACATCAAACTTCTGTATTTGTTCTTATATTTAGCATCTGTGTCCCGAAAAAAGGAGAAAAGCTCTTTTTCAATTTTTGTGGCAACTTTTACTGCCTTTTCCTCTGGTATCTTCAAACTTGAGTCTGTAAGCCTTAAAATCAGAACAATTTGATTACTTCTCAAACACATGAAGTGAGTATTAGTTAGTCTTCTGCAAAAATGATACGCATTACCTTTTCATAAGAATGTCTTTGAGAGAATGTCTGACGCTTTGTCGGATCTGATCCGCAGAAGGCTTAGAAGTGGAGGCAGCAGGGAGATGCACATTAGCCACTGTTTTTTCAGCTTTCTTCTTCTTTACCTCTTGCTTCTCATGAGTACCTAATTTAAGTAAATATTAAAATTCATTAGGTTCAACTTCCTTAATGAATAATGTAAGTTTATAAGCATAAATTGAGTGATTGCAAGTCACCACTTAGAAGATCAGATAGTAATAAAAACAGGAAACCTTTCATAATCCTGACTTGGTCACTGTATACACTGCAGTGTTATATTTAGTCCATAACTAAAATTAATGTATATTTAATTATTTTAATGTGCAAGGACATGGAAATCCAGACCTGGTATGATTGTCATATACTGCACACAGACACAATTTTCATGGTAACCCAAAAATACACACAAAATACTTTTTTTTGAAAGATTTATTTTTATTGGAAAGTTAGAATTACAGAAAGAAGGATAGACAGAAAGATCTTTCATCTGCTGGTTCTCTCCCCAAGTGGCCTCAATGGTCAAAGCTGAACTGATCAGAAGCCAGGAACCAGAAACTTTTTCCTGGTCTCCCATGCAGATTCAAAGTCCCAAGGCTTCGGGCCACCCTCCATTGCTTTCCCAGGCCACAAGCAGGGAGCTGGATGGGAAGTGAAACAGCAGGATATGAACTGGCACCCATACAGGATCCCAGCAAATACAACACAAGACTTGAGCCACTAGACTACCGTGCAGAGCCTATATCAAATACTTTTAAAACCACAAATGAGATCAGAACTCCGAGTCCATATGAAAATACTGATGAATGATATTTGAATCCTACCCAATGGGTCCGGCACAGTAGCCTAGCAGCTAAAGTCCTCACCTTGAACGCACCAGGATCCCATGTAGCTGCCGGTTCTAATCCCAGCAGCCCTGTTTCCCATCCAGCTCTATGTCTGTGGTCTGGAAAAGCAGTCAAGGATGTCCCAAACCCTTCAGACCCTACACCCGCATGGACAAGCTCCCATCTCCTGCTTTTGGATCAGCTCAGCTCCAGCCATTGCAAACGGAAGATCTTCCTCTGTCTTGCCACCTCTCTGTGTATGTAGCTTTCCATACACATAAAAAAATTCAATAAACCTGGAATAAATAATAAATACTACCTAAAAGGCAGCTCTAAAGTTATAAAATGTATAGACCCGTTTTCTAAGATAGATAAAGGCCTACAGAGCTGGTTACTTTTAGCATATATACATTAACTTTAATGAGGTATTTAAGAAATGTGATTTGAGGGCCCGACGCAATAGGGTCCTCGCCTTGATGCCCCAGGACCCCATATGGGTGCCAGTTCTAATCCCAGCAGCTCCACTTCCCATCCAGCTCCCTGCTTGTGGCCTGGAAAAGCAGTCAAGGATGGCCCAAAGCCTTGGGACCCTACATTCACATGGGAGACCCGGAAGTTTCTGGTTCCCGTCTTCGGATTGGCTCAGCACCGGCCGTTGCGGCCACTTGGAGAGTGAACCAGTAGACGAAAGATCATCTTCTCTGTCTCTCCTCCTCTCTGTACATCTGCCTTTCCAATAAAATAACTAAATCTTTTAGAAAAAAAAGAAATGTGATTTGAATTGATTTAGGTAAACAAATAATTTATAACTTCACTAATTCCACAAAGTCAATGAGTCTTTCGCTTTCAGTTGTATTTAGCATTAAGACTTTCTCAATGGGAGGCAGAATCCACTTAAGTCTGTTCAGAAATGCAGGTGTCTAAATCTCCCAGCCATGTAGGTAGCCGTGGGTGGAGAACACGGGCTGGGACAAGCTTCCTGCTGGGGCTCCACCCACTGCTGCCAAGCAGTGGGTAAATCCTGGGCTTGCAGACAGACATAGCAACAGCACAAGAGAGGTTACCCTCCTGGCCGCCCAGCGGCAAGCTCTGGGGCACTGCGGGTCTGGAATTACTGCCTAGTGATATTCATGGATAAGGCCACTGCACATGTATGTGAGGAATGAATCTTGAGGGACACTCTACGACATGGCCACTGTACTTGCAGGTAAGCAAAGGGCCTGAGACCTAATGGTTTGGAAGGGAGAGATGAAGATCTGTATGGATCAGACACCATATGGGTACCAGCCCACATGGGTATCCAGAGTTGGGCTAGTTAGCATGGAACACTGCTGACGACCACAAGTCAGTCCACATAAGACAGAGCTGGGGGCCTGTTTAGCAGGACTAGATCCCAGCATCAGACTGAATGTCGCAACAGGGACAGCAAGGCCAAGACACTAACCAGCGTGCAAGAGAACCAGGTCAGGGGTAGATTCTGAGGGGAATATGTTTGCCAAACTCTGTGGAAATTCAAGGCCTGCTGGTTAGCTCAACAGTTTGGGTGGTAATGCACTGAGCTAGGTGCTCCCATGGAACCTGCCAACACTCACAGGTACCAGGACTGAGAATAGTCTAGACAAATTCAGACTGCAGCACCCGCATGTGCATCCTAAAACAGGGTGTAGGGGCAGGTGAAACTGCAACATTCACCAGCTAATACTAAGCCAAGATGGAGGAGCAGACTATGTTGGGCAAGAGCCTAGCACTCACACACTGGCATGTGTAAGATCTGGGCCTGGGAGTGGGCCAAGCGGTGGAACTTGGGAAACTCCCTTAATGGGTCATAGCTCCTGCTGGTGAGCATGTGGTCTGGCAAGCTGGGCAAGGTTGCTCCAACTGTTGGCTAATGTGTGGGTTGGTTTGGAAGCAGGAAGACCAGGCAGGGCTAAGCCAACCCTAGCTCACCATCAAGTGCAGAAACCAGGCTGGAACACAGGTCATGCAGGGCTAGGCTGTCACATCTACTGGTTTGCTTGAGCCAGAAATGAGAGCAGACTGGGCAGGGACAGGTTCCAGGACCCACCAGTGAGAGTTGGGACTGAGGGCAGGCTGGGTCAGGCCAAGCTGCAACATCTATGGCAAAGGCCAAGTTACGCAAGGGGCTATGCCAAGCTGGGTCAGAGCAACCACTGGCCACTTGGGAAGTGAACCAAAAGATGGAAGATGTTTCTGTCTCCTCTTCTCTACGTCTGCTTTCAAATAAAAATAAATAAAACTTTAAAAGAAAAAAAGACCCACAATTTTTAACAAAAAGGCTAAACCCCTGAGGGCTAAACTAACAGGTCATTCTCCTGCCAGCTTACTGTCAATTCATCTTCTCCCACTAGCACGAGGAGGAAGTTCACTTCTCCATTCCCTGAACTTAGTTTTTAATGAAAATCAAGTCCGCAGCAAAACATTATTGCAATTAAAATGTTACCTTTTTAATAATTCCCTAAATATACCAATTATTTGTATATGAAACAAAATGTAAATATGCAAGTTTACAATAACTTCCTGTGAATGTTCACTACCTGGTTTTGAAGTTTTTTCTCCTGTGCATGTAACAGCGGTAGACTCTTTTGTTATTTTTTCATTTTTTTCTTCTGATGATCTTCGAGGTAAAACTGGCTGTCCCATCTTTCGAAGAGGAGTTAACTGCCATTTTTTAATTTCACTATCTCGACAGTCTGACGTATTTTTGCCTTCACCAGACTCCTAGAAAAAATAAGATTTCATTAAAGTAAAAAATGTTCAAAAGTCCGTAAACATTTAACTATATAAAATATGGACAAAAACATATTTAGTGTTGAAGCCTATAAAGACATCAAGTATTTCATCCTTTAGCCCAGCAGATATTTGATCGAATTTTTAAAAATATGCAGAAATGTAAGTCACTCAGTTATAAAAAGATTCAAAAAAAGATATAAACAAAAGATTCTTTTATTCAAAATTCATTTACTGAGCATCTATTTTTCTGCAGAACACCAAAAAGTTTATAAAGGAGAAACAACACAGAATATGATTCCAATGAAACTTGATACAAATTAACAGAACTCATACCTTTGTGAACACAGAAAAAGCAGAAATGTACAGAAATAAGTCTACATATTTTTCATTATTTTTAATACAAATGAAGTCCCATGTACCTTTACTAAGTACACCAAGTTCTCAATCAGCAATTTTAACTCCCATGAGTTAAACTACAGCATTGGGGTATCAATTACTCTGGCCCTAATTAGAACCCACAAAGAATAACTAGTTAAACTAGAACTCTGAAATCCTTGGGAGAAATTCATCATAACACACATTCCATACGCTTGAAAAACAGGCAAAATAACACTGTATAGAAGTAGATACATGAAAGGTTTTGAAAAAGATCACAGGAAAAACACATATTATGAAAATTATGCATGACCTTCAGAACTTTTGCACTAAAACACCTTTCAATTATATTTATGAACTTTTTGAAGTAGCCTTGATAATCATAAGTCTTGAGACAGAATACATACAGAAGTAGAGTTTCTCTGGGGATGAGAAATTCTAGAATCTCCTATTTATTGCTTACCTCTCTGTCTCTTCCTCCAGATCACAAACATATTTCAGTATTTTACAATTGTAAGTCTGGTAACCCAACTGGCATGCAACAGAAACTTAAATCACTCAATATAAAAATCTAGGAGGGAATCAGCACTTAACACGGTGACTGAAACAGTGCATAGGGCACCTGGCTTCAAGTTCCAGTTCCGTTTCCATTAACACACAGTTTTGGAGGCAGCAAAGGATAGACCAAGTTACTGGGTCCCAGCCACCACACGAGAAACTTGGACTGAGTTCAGCTTTCTGACTTTGGCCTGGCACAGCTCTGCTATTGATGGTGTTTAGGGGATTGAATCAGCAGATGAAAGAGCAATCTCTACCTGTTCCTCTCTCTTTCAAATGAATAAATATGCAATTTAAAAAAATATACGGGGGTAACAAGTAATATCTGAAATGTACACTGCATAAACTAACATCAGAAAAGTCCAAACAGAATTCAAAAGTTCACCATCAAGAAAATTAATGACACATATATTTACTAAATCAGATTAACCTCAATTCCTCTTCTGGAACAGACCAGTCACAACACTCCCACAAACATTATACTGCCTCTTAAGAAAAGATGGATAGTTTAGTAGTAATACAGACTATATCTGTAATCAACACAAAGATGTACACAAAGATGACTAATAATTAAAGATAAATAGAATTTTTCCAAAAATATACTATGAACTTGATTTTAATATTAGGTCAGTAATATTAATTGCTTTGTGCTAAACAAGTCAACATATAAAGCAATAGCAAATATTAAGAAGCTATTTCACAAGAAATCTCAGAAAGCATCTTATGCATGAAAGACCTGGCAAGCTGGAATCACAGATTTCTTACACAAGTAATATCTAGGGGAACCGAGCTTATAAAAAGTAGGGAAGATTTTGAAGCGATGCTCACATCTACCTTCCTTCTCGTGTTGCAAACCCTTAGTTTTAAAAGAGAGGCTCTAGTAAACTAAATGGTTTCAGGGGTATAAATTTCTGCTCAAACCTAGAAACTCCATGACAATACTGCTTACAATGGAAAATATGTCTCCAGACAATAGATTTGAAATAGAAACTACATCATCACTTCCTAAAAATACTGTATAGGATACTAACAAAGAGAATGGTTGGTCTAACAGATTTCCAAGGTTCCTTCCAACTCTATAATTAAATTTGGAGGTTGAACTACTATTATCTGCCTATCACACATTTGCTGCCAGTGTGTTTCCTCTTTAGCTAATAAAAGAGTAACACAACAGAGAGAAATACTAATGATGAAAGGCCAAAAAGGAAAAAGAAAATTGTATCAGATAAATGTGCTCTTCATACATTCCAATTTAAAGCTTATTTACCATTTCATGAGTTCTATTTAGAAATACTCTCAGAAGAGTTAAAAATAAAACAAGAAAAGAATGGTACATTTTGAAGTATCCACAGCTACAACAAAAATTATTGGGTAAAAGGCCCAAGCAAATATAGGGTAAAGCCAAAGCAGTGAAGACTACTTTACATAGAGAAAATAGCTCTTCCATTTGAAAATAATGCTTAACAGTTAAAGATCTGGATGCTATTTATGGACTGAAAAAACCCAGTAATCACAATTTACATCCACACTCCAAGATCAAACATTCTGCAACAGAAAATTCAATTGTAAGTCTGGACTTAGAACAATACAAACAGAATTAAGATGTAGATATTCTAAAGATGTCACCACCTAGGCTTCACCAAGACTATAAAAAAATTTTAATTTTATGGAGAAAATTAATCTGATACTGCTGTTATACCAAAATTTAAAAAGAAGAAACTTCAGAGTTCTCATAATCTGTTCCAAGTTCAGTTACAAAATAGCATGACAAAAAGCTTACCCGTTTTAAAATCTTGACCTTGTGCTTTACTGTATCATCTATACTTTTGCTTTTGTCATTTGCTGTTGTGTGCTTTGAATATCCAAGTTTTTCACATTCCATTCTTTTATCTTCGCTATGGATTTCAACCATAGTCTGAGTTTCCAAAACATCTGGATCTGGTATTTCGGTCTTTTTATCTTCTTCAGCGCAACATCTTACACACACATACTCTTTGTCTTCCTCTCCCATTTGTTGCGCTTGAGTCAGACTTAACCCAACACAATCACCATGAAACCAGTCATCACATCTCCCACAGCCAACCATAAACCTGAAAAGAAAAAAGGAAGCTGACATATTCTTCAAGAAACCATTATTAGAAGGCATATGAATGAATTTTTTAACATTTGGCTTTCTGAGATCTTGCACATTTTCCACCTTAATCTATTCCGAAAGTTCAACACGCAGCAAGTTTTCAAAAGTCAATTAAAATGAAACTTTTCAGACCTTAGGTACTTCCCTTCTAATATGATCGTAAAAAACACTTGAGGGAAGAAAACAACAAACACAAAAATAATGGACAATGACATGTCAGTAGAGAATACTATGTAATATAAAGAGAAGACTAATATATTTCACTGATAAAGATAGCAAAAGCTTTGTAATAATTACAGATTCCATCGAAGTTACATCTACATTACCAGAGACCTGATATCATACTAAGTTTGGGAAGATTTTACTGAACAAATTGTTTCAAATGACAAGAAATAGCAATAAAAATGTTACTCTTAATAGTCTCAAAAGCTATTTCTCATTACCAAGTTTAATATGAAATTTGAGTTCCATGTCTTCTGTTCATAAACTGCATTGATTTTTTTCATATAAATGACTAATACATTTTAATGAATCTTTTCCCAAATAGTGATAATCTATAACATGGAGATTTTACTATAGAGCTTGGATTTTTAATCCCAATCTGTTATTGTAACAATTTTCCACATTTCGACAAATCTTCCTGCATTTCAACAAATAACTTCTCTAACAGGAAAGCCCAAAAACATGAGACTTAACATTGTTACCTTTTATTTTTTCAGACAGAAAAGTGCATTTGCAGCGGACCAGGTGAGCAGGGAAGGGAAAGGAAAGAGGAAAGTACCTCTGGAGAGAAAACCAGGAGGTGGGGTACCTCTCCAAAGGGGAGGAGACACACACAGGTTTCAGAAAGGGTCGTGGGATTTTAAGCACTTCCTGACCCCTCCTTGTTGGGTGAGGAACCTACAGATAGGATGCTCCCCATTGGTAGACCTTCTAATTTTCAAACTAAAATGTATATGCAATTACATTTGAACAAAAGAGTAAATCAGATATCTTACAGCAATTTAGGGGAGAAAATTATGTACCCTCTGACCTTTAGCAAAGATGCAACTTGCTCATTTCATGTACTAATAATTTAGTATTTTGCTTCTGCCTTCTTGTAGCAGCAATCCCTGGTATATTTGAAAGGCTTAGAAGTCCAATTTAGGGATGCTCTTCATTGACAAGATTTTTGTTGAGACTTTGGTAATGCATAACTAATGAAGGGCTACAGAAAGGAGAACATTAATGTTCTACTTACACACTAAATGGTATGGCCAACTCTTTTCAATAATTCACAGGTCCTTTTTATGTAAAATTTCAAAAATCCTTCCAAGGGCATTTTAAAAAGTCAAACCAAATATCTAACTCAACAGCAACATTTCCCTGTTCCTTCACAATTTTAGTGTTAACCAAATTACTGCTGTACATTAAGGAGACTTGATATGCATAATGGGTCAGATAACTCTTTACCCTAACTGGTAATGCCTGAGTTGGCTTCACCAGGCAAATTCTTACCTCCCAGTGAATCACTTTGCTGGGGGAAAAAATTCAACTCCAAAGAAAGAAAACTTTCAGAGTATCTGTTTGCAAAATAGGTTTCTCTATAGTTTAGCTGCTTAAACATTTAAATAAGCTGCTCTAGCTAACATAAAATACAAAATTTTAAGTACATTCTTCAAAGTTTTTCCATCTGTTGCAGGGCTATTTCATGAAAGCAGCTTTCTAATATGGAGTCTTGTACAAAATCTATCAGATTTTCCTTTGCTTCCAAGTATAATGTGATTTCCTCAAAGAAAGTCTGGAATAGTTTTATCACTAAGACAGGCCTAACAAACCTCTTTATTATGCTTTTATCCCAAAATGGAAATTCAGACATCAGATTATAATGGAAATATTAAGGAACTCTCAAACTTTATTAGATGTAACCAGGAAAGTACGGAGTAGTTGTGTGATCATAAAGTTCATTAAGCTTCATTTTAAGTTTGCTATAGAAATGTCTTCCAGAAACTTGAGCTTCTGTTAAGCAAATCTCTAGTGTGAACTCAATGTCCAAATGAGTCACATAAAATTTTCTGAGAAAAAAATGATAAAAACAAAAATTCCCACAAATCCTAGGAGAAAATTTTCACCTTGGACTACTCAAAAATGGGTATGCATTTTTCTAATCTGAAACTTGTCAGTACTATCAACTTTTAAAAATGACCTATTCCATGGGTCCAGAGCAGTGGCCTAGTGGCTGAAGTCTTCGCCTTTGACACACCAGGATCCCATATGGGCGCCCTTCTAATTCTGGCGGCCCCGCTACCCACCCAGCTTCCTGCTTGTGCCTTGAGAAAGCAGGCAGGGCCAGCCAAAGGCCTTGGGATCCTGCACCTGCATGAGAGAATCGGAAGAGGCTCCTAGCTGCTAGCTCCTAGCATTGGATCAGCGAAGCTCCGGCCTTTGCAATCACTCAGGGAATGAATCATCAGACAGATAGAGGATCTTCCTCTCTGTCTCTCCTCCTCTCTGTATATCTGACTTTCCAATAAATATAAATCTTTTTTTTAAATGACCTATTCCAAAAAAAGATAAAAAATAAAGACCCATTCCAAAAACAAATGCATTTTTCCTCAAGTTATTGCTCTATTTTAATACAGGGGAGGGTATGGAGAGGGACCAAGGCTATAGAAGGATAGTTAATTTTTCTCACATTTTCTGCCTTGTCCTTGCATTTCTAATTAACAAAATATGAAATAACTTTAAAAGACTATATATTAAATGTGAAATCTTTTAACTAACTCAACCTGAGACATCTGACTCTAGGTCAAGTCACCAGGAATAAGCTACTGGAAAAGTACTGTAATATTTACGGTAATCTATTATGCTTATAGACATGACAACTAAATTCAATTTACTGTGAACATTTTAAAAATTTGGGCTCAGCACAGTGGCATAGTAGCTGGAGTCCTTGCCTTGTATGTGCTGTGATCCCATGTGACACTAGTTCATAAACCAGCTGCTCCACGTCCCACCCAGTTCCCTGCTTGTGACCTGAGAAAGCAGTGGAGGACAGCCCAATGCCTTGGGACCCTGCACCCATGTGGGAGACCTGGAAGAAGTTCCTGGCTCCAGGCTTCTGATCAGCTCAGCTCTGGCCATTACAGCCACTTGGGGAGTAAACCAGCAGACAGATCTTCCTTTCTTCTGTGTATCTGCCTTTCCAATAAAAAATATTTTTTTAATGAAATTTAAAAACAAATATAAAAAACTACCATCTTTGCTATATTTTTGGTCTAAGCCAAAAACTATTAAAAATTTTCAAATATCTTTGTAGGAAAAAAAAAAAACACTAAGAACTCTGGATCCAAGAATAGAAGGATTCTATACCACATTAATATAAATTGTTCCATCTTTACGACTAGCAATCTATATACAAAGCAAATTATTTGTTAAAACTTTTTAAATGAGAAAAATCATATCACTTAGTCTAGAGGAAAAGTTGCTTGAAGTGAATATAAAGCTATGACTCCCATTTTTTCAGCAGTATTTTTTGTTTGCTCTGAAGTTTCATCCAGTACACTTATTTCCACAACTGGTACCAAGAAAATGTAACACATTCTAAACGTACAAACACTTGCAAAAGTGGTTATGGAAAAAAAAAAAAAAACCAATGATATGAAAAAAATAAATTTTTCCTACCAAAATGATAATAGGTTTATGCTTAATATAAGCTCCATTGGCTAATCCTCTGCTTGTAAGCATCAGGATCCCATATGGGCACTGATTCATATCCCAGATGCTCCACTTCCCATGTGGCTCCCTGCTTGTGGCCTGGGAAAGCAGTGGAGGATGGCCCAAAGCCTTGGGACTCTGCACCCACATGGGAGACCCATAAGAGCTCTTGGCGCCTGGCCTCAAATCAGCACAATTTCAACCATAGGCAATGAAACAGCAGATGGAAGATCTTTCCATCTCTTTTCCTCTCTGTAAATCTGCCTCTCCAATAAAAATAAACCATTAAAAAAAAAAAAGACTGCAACAGGAAATGGAAGCCCCCCCCCAAAAAAAAGGCAGCAAGATGTGTAATCTCTTGACATGTTCTGTTGATACTTTGTGTCTTTAGGACATCTACAGAATTTGCCCACAATCAAATATCATGTTTAGCTGAGCCATGAATAAACATATGGAACACAAAACAAAATTCCAACTGGAAGTACATATAAGGAAACTACCCCAGTTGTAATATGTGTAATATCTGGAAGAGTTAAAACAGTCTTTATAAAAGCAAGTCAATCTTAAGTGTTATAAAAAATGTCAGTTTCACAAGCAACATTCAGTGTGTGAGCTTGGTGCGTTAAAATGTCAAAATGCCTCCAAACAGACCATTCCCAATAAATTCACATTCTCACTACTGAGTTAAAACAAGAAAACTACACACATCTTTTGAATAAACTTAGCATATGAAAGCACAACATATGGAAATGTTGTCAGGGTCAGTAAATGTGTTAAGACTTCTTTATTCACAAAGTTGATCTGAAATATTGTTTCCAACCTTCATTATGTATTATGCAGGTCAATTACACAAGATGAACTCTAATTCCTTTAACATGTAACATTCCAAGTTATGTTCAACTGTCCCCCACCCTCAAAAAACATTCTCTATAACTGTATTTAGTGTAAGAAAAGAATTTTTGGACTAATACTCAACCTTCACCTAACAAACAATTGACATTAATAAGGTAACAGTTAATAATAAAAAGCCTGGGCAAGCTCCTAAAGACAGAGCTACTAGAAGAGCTGCAGAAATTTACCACAAACCCAGCTTCCAATTCTAGGTCAAAGTTTAATTTTATAAACTCATTTGTCCTTTGTCTTTCTCTCTCTCTCTTTTACTCTTCTTCAAATTAAATAGTAAAAAACTCATTAGGCTTCCACTTAGAGTCTCCAACTACACAACAGTGTGATGAGTTTCAGAAGACATACAGAAACTAATCTGCTTAATTCTCAGGTTTAAAAACAGCAGGCACAGGCCTGGCACGGTAGCCTAACGGCTAAAGTCGTCACCTTGCACACGTGGGATCATGTTGGCCACTGGTTCATGTTCCAGCTGCCCCACTTCCCATCCAGCTCCCTACTAATGGCCTGGAAAAATCAGCCAAAGATGGTCCAAGTGTGCAGCCCCTGCCATCCATGTGGAGATCAGGATGATGCTCCAGGCTCTAGCCTTCAGCCACACCAAACCTCTACATTTGCAGCCATCTGCAGAGTAACCAGTGGATGGAAGATCTCTACGCCTCACCAAGACCTTCAAATCTTTCTTGTAATCTGTTATTATATATTCTTATATAAAGTAACAGCTGACCAGAAAAAAAAAATGGGAAATAGAATGAAATCACAAATAATGAATTAAAATTTGAAATAAAACATATTTTATTCCAACTCTATTCTACTGGCAAACTCACTCCTTCCCACTAAATTGTTAGAACACATTTTACTAAACTGCTCCTTCCCACAAAATTTTGTTTTCATGTAATCTGTCATTATAACATCTACTTTCATGAACAAGGATAAAGAACATTACGGTGTACAACTTAAAATGGTCACTTATCATAATAGCACTGACAAAAGTTCCAACAGCCCAGTGAACACATGTTCAGGATAATCTTGCTACTAAAAACCTGACTTTAAAAGAAAAAATTAAGAGGAAAAAAAAAACACATTGGGGGAAGAAGGGTCATAAAACTAAAAACAGTAATTCCTAAGAAAAAATGATGAAAAACAGTGCTAAAAATCACCTACATATTCTTTTTAAATTCACACACAAAAACTTAAGATCATGGAAGCATTCAAAAGAAATACAGATGTCTACTCACTTATCTTACATACAGAATTCACCTGAACCCACCTGAGTAATCTAATCAATCTAATCTAGTCAAGTTCTGATAATTGTTAAATGATGGTACTGCCTTTAATGTGCACAAACATCACTCCAAGGTCTAGTTCTGATAGCTGTTAAATGATGTTTTAAGTCTTTAATGTGCAAGTATACACCAAAAAAATTTTTTTTCAAAAGGAATATAGATTTCCATTATAACCTTCATACTTTATTACTAATTCCTCTCAAATCAAGTGAAATGATTTATAACTCATATACCCAAAGCAACATAACAATGTTGATTAATAGTCCTTAGTTTTATCAGATGCAAACACTAAGTTACACTCTCTAACTTGTTACAACAAAGTATTTCCATAAACATCAGCTGGTGTTCTAGAAGGACACAGCTATGAACTTAGTGGCTCCACCTATATCATTTATCCAAGAATGATCAAGGTTCTTTTTAAGACTATTTCTACTGCAAATGTCTTTTGTATATTGGTTCATTTCTACCAAAAATTCTCACATCAAGCCCATCCCGAAAGAGTAATTTCTCTCCAAACGCAGACACCACTCATACATACACACACACACCTGTTGCCATGTGGTTTTTTGCAAAACCCACACTGCTTGCTGGGAGTCCACATATATTTGTTTTCAATTAAGGAGCTATGCTCGGAGCCTTCTCTTTTTACGGTAGCTATGTTATCTGGAATAAATAATGGTGGTTCATCCAAAGAAAAACTTTTACTGCTTCTCCTTTGGCGGGGCTGTAGATTCTTCTCGGGCTTTTTCAGTTTCAGCTTTTCTTCCTCCTTAACATGCTCCATGCCTAGATGTTCAAGCTCTTCCTTTCCATGACTATTGCTTCTCACAGCTGGAGGCTGTGGCTGAGGCTTCTGGCACTGTTTTTGGCTGGAATGTAACACGTGTCCAGTCGGTGCAGGATGATGAGGTTCTTTAGAGCCAACGGGGTGACCATGAAGCTTATCACTCGAGGAATGAGTCAATGGTTTAGAAATCTGTACCACATTTTGATCCTGTGATGTTTTTTTCAACGCAGAATGAGATTGGTTTTTCACAGACTGAACCCCAGAATTACAACTCTGATTCTTGGAATCCTTTCCAACTTGTTTTTTCCTCACTTTTACTGGCCTATGAAAATTCGGCTGTGATTCTGGCTCACCAGCACTTCGTTTCACACTTTTCACATTAACTTTTGTTTTGTTTTGCATGGCTTCTTGCTTTGCTACAATTTTCTTAGGAATATCTGTGGTCACATCTGGCTTAGAATGAGTCACAGGTTTTGTATGTTTGGATTTCATGTTTTTTGACTCTAAGCAAGAAATACTATTTGACTGACTATTTCTATCTTCCTGAACATCTGCTGTTTCATGGGACTCTGCTTTTACACTTTCAATAGTATTTATCTGTTTTGAATTTTGGTCAGGCACATCGCAAATGGTGTTTTCTAAAATACTACTCTCCGGTTCAAAAGCACCAGTATCAATCATCTCTAAATCTGATTTATTAAACTCAGTGATCTGCAACTGCTCAGACTCTGTATCTTCACAGTAACCCAAAGGTTCCATTTTCTTTCTTTCTAGGGAGTTTGCAGCTTCATCTATGGTACTATTAAACTGCAAATCACATTCAGTCACTTCATCCACAGAACCAGACAAGGCCACAAGGTTCTGTTCTGTTTTATTTGGATTTGTACAAGCAACATCACCAGAATTTTCAGTGGAAGATTTCGGTTCTTCAGTAAGTCTGTCATCTTCCTGAGATGACTTCACTGTCTCCTCTGATTGCTGCTCAGCTTCCTCCTTTGTTCTCATTTCTTCAACAGTCTCATCTATTGTATCTGAAATGGAATCATTCTGCTCATGTTCTTCTTTATCAGAAAACTTAAACAACGGACTACTAACACTCTTAATGTTACATGCCAACAGAGCTTCATCTTTCTGTTCTTCAATACTAACACCAGTGTCTGAAAGAGGTGGACAACTTAATTCATGAGATGGCACATTTGTTTCTCCCTGATTAGAATCTAACTCCGTTTCATCCTTCACTTCTAGAGAAGATGACACTGATGAGTGACTTGGAGATTCTGACACTTCCTGTAGGGCGTCACTTGGTCCAGTATGTCGGCCGCTCCTTCTGTTTTCCTTCTGCTGCTCAGGTTTCAATGATGTACACACTTCCTCCTTTATCTGACACTTATCTGGTTGTTTCACCCCTGCTTTAGGAGCAAACACAGTCTTTCCAGATGCTTTTTTTGTGCTAGTTAAAGGTGCTGTACTTGAACGCTTGGCAATAGTGCTTTGTCGCAAACTTCTTACTTGTTCTATCACAGGGAAAAAAATAAATAAAAATAACTTAGCTATTTTATCATGTGTTATTTCAATACAATTCAGAATGTCACTCCTCTGAGCCATAATTTGTTCATTTCAATCAAAATGTACTGAATAGTTATTACAACAACTATCAACAATAACATTTCACAAATATATATAATTTAATACACATTAAGAGAACCTTCAGAAAGTTCATGGGAGGGCCTGGCATGATAGCCTAGTGGTCAAAGTCCTGACTTTGCATACACCAGGAGCCCATATGGGCACTAATTCTAATTCTGACTGCTCCATTTCCCATGCGGCTCCCTGCTTGTGACCTGGGAAAGCAGTGGAGGATAGCCAAAAGCCATGGCACCCTGCACCCACATGGGAGACCTGGGGGAAGATGCTAGCTCCTGGTTTCAGGTTGGCTTAGTTCTGGCTGTTGCAGCCACTTGGGGAGCCAACCAGCAGACAGAAGATCTTTCCATCTCTCCTCTCAGTAAACCCAACTTTCCAATAAAAATCTTTTTTTAAAAATTCATGGGAAATGTGTTTTATCTTTTAAGTCCGTTTTCTCATGACCTTTTGAAACCTCTTCATAGATGGCAGACTCTATGGTTATCAAAGTTCTCTAATTTCTGCTGGGAAGTAGAACTTTCTTAAAACTCAACTTCTTATATCCTCCTCCCTGAAAAGTACCCATCACGTTTTCTTTCCATAGCTGAACTGTAAGTAAAAGGAGCTTCTTTTACATTAATGGATACCCTAAAGTTAAGCTGTCACATTTTTAAACAATTCCAAGTATAAAAGCCAGATCTAAGTACCCATACAATGAAACTAACTGTCCCAAAAGTTTCAAGATACAACTTTAAATGAGCACTGGTTCTTTAGCAACAAGGCTTCCTTTTTATCACCACTTTAACATGAAATTATTCCTAAGCAATGAGATGAAGCATACAACAGGGCATCACAGACCCATCACAATATATCACAAACGCAAACTTGAGAAAGAACGGGCATTTAGCATAGTGGGATGCATACATCCTAAATTAAAGTGCCTGGTTTGAGTCTCAGTTTCCTGCTAAATGGGTACCTTGGGAGACAACAAATGATGGCTGAAGTAGTTGTGTCCTGTACACCATGTAGGAGATCTGAATTAATTCCATTCTGAGCTTTGGCCAGGCCCAACCTGAACTGTTACCAACAGGTAAGTAAGTAATAAACCGGCAGATGGTTCTGTCTTTGCCTTTCAAATAGAATGAAGCACGAAAATAAGCATAAAAATAACTGAAGAAAGCTTCACACCTTTAGCAATGTTCCTAGTGGGCAGGCCCCTTGCCATACCCATGGCACTGCAAAGCACTGGTCTAGAAGAGGGCAAGCCAGGGGCCTAGCCAGGCTGCACCACAACACATCAAAACACAAACTGGGGTCTAGCACAGTAACCTAGTAGCTAAGGTCCTTGCCTAGCATGCACTGAGATCCCATATGGGCGCCTGTTTTAATCCTAGCAGCCCCACTTCCCATCCAGCTCCCTGCCTGTGGCTTGGGAGAGCAGTCAACGATGGCACAAAGCCTTGGGACATCACACCCGAATGGAAGACCCAGAAGAGACTCCAGGCTGCTGGCTTCAAGCTGGCTCAGCTCTAGCCATTGTGGCCACGTGGGGAGTGAAACAGTAGATGGAGGATCTTCCTCTCTGTATATCTACTTTTCCAATAAAAGTAAATAAATCTTTAAATTAAAAGGTGGGGAGGGGAGAAACCAGTGTGATGGTGTAGCAGTACTATACTGTCCTTGAACTTGTCAGGGTCCCATATGGGCGCCAGTTCTAATCCCAGCAGCTCCACTTCCCATCCAGCTCCCTCCTTGTGGCCTGGGAAAGCAGTCAAGGACGGTACAAAGACTTGGGACCCTGCACCCATGTGGGATACCCGGAAGAAGTTCCTGGATCCTGGCTTCGGATCAGCATAGCATTGGCCGTTGCACTCACTTGGGGAGTGAATCATCGGACGGAAGATCTTGCTCTCTGTCTCTCCTCCTCTCTGTATATCTGACTTAGTAATGAAAATAAAATAAATCTTTTAGATAAATAAATGGTAGATCCATTTTGAAGCGAGGAAAAAAATGGGCAGAAAGCAGCAACTTCTGAGTTTCTGGAGTGGGCAAGCCACTGGCATCAGCTACACTTCCTAAGGCTCAGGAGACGGATGCACTAGATGAGACAGATGCCTGGAGCCCTACTTTCCCACCTGAAGATCCAGAAGACATCCTGGCTCCTAACTCCAGTCCAGCCACTTGGTAGCAGAACCAGCAAGTGGAGTAACTTGTGTTTCTCCCTCTCTGCCTTTCTCTATAATTCTGCCTTTTAAATAAACAATAAATAACCTTTATTTTTAAAAAACAAAGTGTATGTTCTTATTTAGCTAAAATAGTAATCTAAAATGGTGATTATGGCCCTGACACAATTATTACTAACCTACTCTTTTACTCTTAAAAGTAACTCAGTTCAATTAATACAGTCATTCTAAACTCCGAGTCTTTTCTTTTTTAGTTAATTACATTGCATTACGTGACACAGATTTATTCCAAGTCCTTTTTGATTTTTACTTGACACAAAGCTTGGGTATTAAGTAATTACTCAAACTTTCCAACCTAACTTGTTGAGTTACAAACTGCTTAATACCTGCTCCATTACAAATTTTTTAAAATAACTAATAAGAAAATTTTGTTTCAATATTTAGCTGGTTTTTAAAGTTTTAAAGACAGCTTTCAGTAATCTACAGCTATACTTTGTTTATCTTTGAAATAAATGAATTTGTAACATCCATTACCCATTAAATAATCATTGTTGATAGGGCCTGGCGGCATGGCCTAGCGGCTAAAGTCCTTGCCTTGAACGCATCGGGATCCCATATGGGCAGCTCCACTTCCCATCCAGCTCCCTCATGTGGCCTGGGAAGGTAGCCAAGGACGTTCCAATGCTTTGGGACCCTGCACCCATGTGGGAGACCTGGAGGAGGTTCCTGGTTCCTGATCGGCATAGTATCGGCCCTTGTGCTCACTTGGGGAGTGAATCATTGGATGGAAGATCTTCCTCTCTATCTCTCCTCCTCTCTGTATATCTGATTTTGTAATAAAAATAAATAAATCTTTAAAAAAAAAAAAAAGAAATCATTGTTGACATCCAAGAAGGTCCTAGAAATAACAAAGGAGTATCATATTCGGCTTTAAGGAAGCTAATATTAGAAAATGCTTCCCCGGGGCCATATAGCATACCTGGTAACGGCCCTACCTCTGAAGCACTGGCACTCATTTGGGTGCCACTTTGACTCCTGGCTGCTCCACTTCCAATCCAATTCCCTGCTAAAGAATCTAAAGATGGAGCAAATGACTGAGCCCTTACAGCTACAAGGGAGATTAGAAAAACTCCTGGTGTAGGAGGACATTGTGACACTGGAAGGTCAGTGAGCACAGGATTGCAGTTCATTGGACAGTATTTGCATAAGAACAACCAAATGGCTACTTTTGTATACCTGATGGGAGATAATTTGTATAAATTGAGTATACAGCATGTAAATGAGAACACCTGGTGGAATATACAAAACAAAAGGAATTCCAATCAAGAGTATAGAAACAGTTGATGGGTTTTGTTGATGAGCTCAAAACTTCCTCCTTTATCCCATAGGGACTCTCAGTGTACAAAGTCTGATGCCCCTAATAAACTCCCTGCCGGACAGCAACACCTGGCTTCAGACCAGCCAAGCCCCTAAATCATTTGGGGAATGAACCAGCAGAAGGAAGACCCTGCCTCTCTCATCCTGTGTATTCTGTCTTTCAAATAAATAGATTAATGTTGAAGAAAAAAATTGAAAAGAAAATAAAAAGAAAAAATAAAGAGAAAACAAAAGGAAAGAAAAAAAGAAAAAGTTTTCCAATTCTAGGTAATGTATCAAAAACATTATTTTTCTTCTCTAAACGAAAAAGGATTTGAAATCATTCCCACAAAGTATCACTATTGTTTTCACTATGAATTATATTCTTTCCATTTCTCAAAATTCAAAGTAAAAATACCAAATAAAACTAAGATATGAATCAAGGGGAAAATGAAGCAAATACATGTATCTTAAATTTATTTATTTTTGAAGATCCCATAAAGATTAAAAGGATCTTTTTGAAACAGCATGAATTCAAAACCAAAAGGCACATAAGAGAAGTTGAAAATACAATGACAGGATCTAATGACATCGGAACAATAGCCGGAAGCCCTGAGTAGTCCTCAGAAACAGAAGAATAGTAAACTCTTCAGGAGCTTTTTCTGGTCCTTATTTAGTTCCAACTCTGGATCCCCACCCTCTTTTGCAATGACCATCAGGATCACTCCAGAGCACCCCCCTCCAAAAATTAGATAAGACAGAGAACAGTAAGGAAAGCTTAGAACAGACAGGAAATGGTCAGCTTGGAGTCACATGTTACACCTTACTAGGTAGGACACAAAGTTACTCCTCACTAAGGTATTAAAGATTTCTCTGCACACCCCTCCTAAAACTGTTCTGCGCCTCAATTATTAACATATGCCTTGCTAGAGTTATAAGCCAGTTTGGACTATCTCAAAATTTGCAAAACTCGTAAAAATCATGCTTCAATACTATAAACTGCTAAACATAAAAATGAAAATAGACACGAGACAAAATATTACCCTATATATTTGAGTATAAAGCAGCTGGTTGTGTATGAACTAAAATTGAAATGTAATGTCAATGAAGTAGGCACAGGCTGTGGTTAAGAACTTGCATTTTCTAACATACTGGTCACTAATGCCATGTCATTTAACTCCATGTTGTGGCTTTTCACTGGACGGGATGACATTCTGCCAGCACTACATTCAGACCAGGAATGGTCTCCCCAAGAAACTGTTGAATTTATCTGCACAGTAAGAGGCTGGACTCTATGCATGGTACATGCTTGCAGTGAAGGAATCATGACTGGATATTGCAACAATGTGGAAGAATCCAACATTGGGGGAGGGGTTGGGGGAATGCCAGAGCCTATAAAACTATGTCATAAAACAAAATACAAAAAAAAAAAAAAAGAAGAAATTTATATTCGAAAAACAAAAAAAGGAAAATTTTGAAAGCCAAATATTGGTGTAAGAAAAAATTGCAGCCCGGCGCAGTAGCCTCCTGGCTAAAGTCCTTGCTTGCACGAAACGGGATCCCATATGGGGACCTGTTTTAATCCCAGCATCCCTGCTTCCCATGCAGCTCTCTGCCTGAGGTCTAAAAAAGCAAACAATGATGGCCCAAAAGCCTTGGGACTTCGCATTCACACGGGAAACCCGGAAGAGGCACCAGGCTCCTGGCTTCAGACTGGAGCAGCTCCGGCCGTTGCAGCCACTTGGGTAAGAATCTTCGGACAGAAGATCTTCCTCTCTGTCTCTCCTCTCTGTATATATGACTTTCCAATAAAAATAAATAAAACTTTAAAAAACAAAGAATTGCTAGAAGACTCAAAACATACAAACACCAAGCTAACAGTTTTCCCCAAAATACAGCACCATTAATAGTTCAAAATCCCTAAACTAGGAATTTGTGGCCCAAGATGATTGCAAAACAAATATGAGGGTGGGGATTTATAGTTGGATTGCTACATCCTCTTCTCTACCCATTCCACTTGTTAGAAAACTGCTGCTGTGAAAGATAGCAGCTTATTTACTGGAGAGAATGAACCAGGGTTTCTGAACTATGCATAAAACCTTAGGCATGTTTGACAGTGGCAAAAAAAAAAAAAAAACTCTACTAAAATCTGTGAGATAAAGGGCAGGCTATTTGTCATGATAACTAGGATGAGGTCTGGCACGCCTGCATCTCTCATGTGGACAAGTCTGGGTTCAAGTACTGGCTCTGTTCCCGATTCTAGCGTCTTGCTAATGCAACACTCTGGAAGGTAGCAGGTGACAGCTAAAGAACTTGAGTTCCTGCAATCCATGTGACGGTCTAGAATGAGCCTCCAGCTCCCCAGCTTTGGCTCAGGCCAGATCCAGCCCCATTGTTACAAGCACGTAAGGAGTAAATCAAGGACCAGGATGTGGCACAATGGATAATGCCACCAGCTGCAGTGCCAGCATCCCTTATGGGTGTCTGTTCCACACATGGTTGTTCTACTTCTAAACCAACTGCCTGCCATGGCAGGGGGTGGGGGAGGTAGGGGGGAACCAGTGGAAGATGGCCCAAGTGCTTGGGCCCTAGAACTCACGTAGGAGACCTGGAAAGAGCTCCCAGCTCCTGGCTTAGGACTGGCCCAGCTCCAGGCATCATGTTCATTTTGGAAGTGAACCAGTGGATAGATTTTCTCTCACTGTCTCTCCTCTTTAACTGTGCCTTTCAAGTAAATAAATAAATTTTCAGGAAAAAATACCTAAGAAGTGGACCCATGGGTAAAAGGACTTTCCCTGTTTCTCATAAATAAATAAAATACACAATAATTTTTTAAAGTTAAGTGAATTTATAACATACTGAAGACTGAGTCACTCTATTGGCTTCCCTTTTATCAAAGCTCCCATATGCCAACAATCTATTCTACATTCAGACACAAGAGATTCTGCCAGAATACAAGTTGGCCAGATCACTATATAGTGATGCCATGGTTGATAAAAATTAGTCCCCACATTCAGTAGTTTCACAACTTTAGTCTCCTACCCTTAAACCATAAGGACAAACCAGGATCAAACATTTTAGCCAAGTCTACTATAACCCACTTTCCTTCTCTCACACACAGACACATTTTAGCGAGATTGGCAGCAATTCATAACTGTTAAACTATCAAAACCACTTGAGCAAGACCCATAGAGCATGCCCCACAACAGGGACCTGGGATGGGTGGGAGACTGGGTGGGGGGGCTTCTCCCTAATATCCCCCTTTACCTCAGATACATAAAGGAAGTAATATGGAAATAGTAGCCCTTGAACCTTTTTGCCCTAATTAACTATGTAAAGATTGTAAAAAATATAATTTAAAAAATGGAAAAAGTGAAAATAAAAACTTTTAAAAGGGGGATCAAAAAAAATTTAAATATGCGGTAAGACCCTAGTTATAGGCAACTGCCTGCACAGAGGCAACTGTTAACTCTGCTGGGAGAGCAGCAGCTAATTGCTGCAGGGCATTCTGGGCCAGATTAATGCCAAACTTCTATTACTACACCAGAGTGCCACCATAATTAGCCATTCCTTTTTGTTTGTTTGTTTAAGGATGTGGGGAAGACAGGGAATGTCCCCCTGGCACCCAGGTGAAGGAAGAGGGTACTGCAGATTGTCCAGGGAAGTGCAATTGGGAACATATTAAAGTGGCAGCAGTGGAGACATGTTTGACAGGGAAGGAATGACTTCTAGAAGCTTCCACAGACCAGGTCACTGCACTCTCAGGCAGGGACAAGGAGTTAAGAGTAGGTTAGAGGGCATGTCTGGGTCAGGTCAAGGCACCCATCAAGGCACCTGCCCACATGGAAATAAGTGGCATCACCTGCTGCCAACTGACACAGATGAAAGCTAGGACTGGAGGGCATGTCTGGCTCAGTTAGGCTGTAGCACATGCCCACAAGTGTTGGGGAATGGATGGCTACATCAGGCCGGAACACAGCAACCACCAGAACGTAAGAAAACAAAATCTGGGGACAGATTCTGTAGGGAACCTGTGTGCCCACCTCTGAGGTACTGAAGCACCGCCTGTTTATGCGAGACCTGGGGATGGTGATGAGCTGAGCCAGGCTAGATCGTGAAACTCACCTGACAAACCCACTGAACACTCATAGGAGTGGGGCTGGGAGGAGGCCACTGACACATGCAAGGGACAGGACTGAAGGCTGACGATGCCAAGCAGGGTCATGGAACCCACTGGCATACATGAGATCTGGAGCTGCAAGCAGGCCTGGTAGGGGGATTTGGAGAACTCCCCTGCCTAGGCCACAGCTCCTGCTGCAGAACACAACAGCTGGTGCTGGCAACAGGGCAGGCCAAGCCATGCCACGGCAAATGAGGCAGTAGTGCTTGTCAGCATTTGTGTGGGACAGGTCTGGGGGCACACCAGGCTGCGCCCGGCTGGGCCCAGCTGCAGCACCCATTGATACCCAAGAGAGCCAGGACAGGGTATAGGCTGCACCTGGCTGAGCTATGCTGCAACACTTGCCAGCAAGAGCTGAGACTGCAGTGGGGCCATACCAGACAGGGCTGAAGCACTTACCAACACAAGCAAGACCTGGGGCTGGGAACGTGCTTGGTTAGGGAGACTTAGGGAACTCCCCTGCTAGGCTATAGCAGCTCCTACTGGTGAGTGCCAAGAGTCAGGACAAAGGGACAGACCAGACAGGACAAAAGGCTACAGCACCCTTAGCATGTTCATGGGCTGGGTTTGGAGGCTAGGCTACAGCATTCTGCTGGCACTTCTGAGAGCCAGAATGGGTGTAGCCACAGCATCAGCCAATTCACATGAGAGTTGTGTCTCCAGGTGGGCCAGGAAGGATAAGCCATAGCACCCATGGGTGTGTATGATAGTGGATGGGATGCAAAACAATCAGGCTGGGCCACTACACATGCCAACAAGCAAAGAAAAATGTGGCTGGGGATGGGTCTGGTGGAGGTTTTGGGGGTCACCCCATTTAGGCTGTGGGACATACTGGTGCACATGAGAACCAGGCCGGTGGCATGACAGGCTGAGCTACACTGCAGCACCCACTGAGTCACATGAAAGATGGGGTAGGTGGGCAGAACTAACAATGCAGCTGCATGCTCTGGTATGTGGTATAGGTCACACACTGAACCTGACTATGCACTAGCTAGCCCACACAACAGTCACATCTGAGGTCACCCCAGGAGAAGTGTCTTGGGGGACTCTTCATCCAGATCACTGGACTCAAATCCCAGCCACAGGGGGGAAAAAAAAATCACAAGGTACATGGTCCAATCTTGGAGTACATGTATCCAAACTCTTCAGTTGCTAATGCCTGTTCAGTGGACAGCATGCCCAGAGGCACATCAGGGACATGACAGCCTGTTCATCTTGGCTAGCAGAGGACATTGTCAAGTGCCTTGTCAGAGGATGCTAAGTAGAGCAGGTTGGACCAGTCTCCTGAACAAGTTTTCTAATATGTTCCTGAGCCTGTAGATGCACTATAAAGGTAGACCTGGGCAGCCAATAGACCTTGCAAAGATTTTCTCAACCCTGGAGCAATAAAGCTAATGACATCTGAGAATTATCAAAACCACTCAAGCAACGCCCTCGGAACACTCTTCCCCACTTCTCTAAGGCATCATCAAATGACTGCCCTCATCCCCAGTTCTCATGTGGTTTGACAACAAGGAATACCCATTCTCTTCCCTCCACTGAGGACACAAGAAAAAAAATCAAACATTTGTTTCTCTACACCTTAACCCTTCCCACCTTGACTGGAGACCCACATAGGCATGCATCGCCTTCAACTATGTAATAATATTTTAAAAAGAGAAATTTAGGAAAGAGTCAAGAAAATTCTCTGTACCGAAATAAACTTACATTTAAATTTTTTACAGAGGGCACTAAGAAAATGCACTAAAGGAGAGACAACTCTAAAATCTCAAGACCATCTTAATAAATGATTTTATGCTTTTGAGATGAGTAGAATGCTAGCAAAATGACCTCTCCCAAAAGAAACCAAACTGGATTGGAAAGGTTGAGGTTAAGACAGAAGAAATTTTAGAAAGTCTCTCAAAACTAAGTGTGAAGTAGGCATCTCACACTTAAATAACAAGCATTCCAGAACATAGGAACTAAGACAATAAACACAATAACTAATAAAATCATTGAAGAAACTTTCTCAATTAAAACATGACATTTTTCATACTAAGAGGACTTACTGAATACCTTGCTCAATACAACATTAAAAAAAAAAGTTCGTGGTATGAAAACACTAGAGCTAAAGAGGAATATTAAATTTCTAGAAGACACCAGATAACATATTCCCAAAAACAAACTTCTCAACACTTAAGATGCAATATAATGGAGCAACAACTTTAAATTTCTGAAAGAAAATTTTCCAAATCTGAATTTTATCTCCCGACGATTCTATAGCATGAATCGTCTGAATAGTATGAGGACAAATTAAATACATTTGCAGACATAAACATACAAACTACAAAACAGAAACTTCTCAGAATGGCAAACAGGAGTGTCTGAGTAACAGCTTCGCTTCAGGTTCACAGAGCCAACAGTTCACAAGAGTGGCTCAAAGGCTCCAAGAGATGTTTCTTCAATTAAAAGCAAATGACAGAATGTCTAACAGGCATAACCATTACCTTAGCAAGGATTTGGACAACTGACAGAGTAGTTACTTTGTAACCATTGGCAGGTATACAGAAAACTAAGCAAATAAATCGGAAAAATAAAGAAATAGCATTTACAGTCACAGTAACAAATTATAACTATTCACCCAGCAAAATTATATACTGAAAGGAGGAAAAACACATACTTTCAGGTAACAGAAAAGAATGAAGAAAGATCTTCATCATTCATATACTGTTACTTTCTTCATTATTCTGATTTACCTACTTAATACTGATTCTTCACTATGAATTAAATACATAAATCAGAATAATCACAAAGTAAAAATATACCCATGTTGCTTACACATGAAGGTAACTGTCCCAAAATAAATCCAGCTGAAAGTTAACTGTGGCTTCCTCTGGGAAGAGGAAATAGATACTAAGTATTAGAAAGGTCAAACAACTCCTGAAACCTCAGAACTGACCATTATCAAAATGCTCAGCAAACCAAGAAGATACAATGTAACACCTCTGTCCCTACACCTCTGCCGTCTTTGGCTCGACTTCTTCGGAAGGATTACCTTGTGCCATTAAACGAGGCGATTTTCTTGGTGATCTCACTGAATTTTCTTCTACTTTCTCCCTCAAATTCCTGTTAGGTAAAATCAGTTCTTCTTCATCAATGGCATCATTGCCACTTTCTTTAACAACTCCTTCATCCATAATATCGTCAAGACCAACAACTAGAAAAAAAAAATAACCAAAAAATTAATTTTTAAAAATACTGGGGATATTGTCTTTAAAGGCAATACAGAAAAACCTGTGAGATAGTTTTCATGTAACACTACATAGTCATGAAAATCTAAGCCTACTGTAAAAAATCTGATATTGCTGACATTACGCTCTCCGTTCAGTTTTACAAACTCCTACCTTGCGATGAAATTATTCAGAGTGATCAGCTATAAACTTTCCTGATTTGTCCTCAATTATCATTTTCATTCATCATTTTCTATCTTCTTGTGAATATCATAGGTGACTATCCTTGGATAATTTATTTAAATTCTGGTTAAGATAATATTAAAAGACCATATCCTAAAAAGCTGTGAGTGTGGGCTCAGGCTACAATCAAAACTAATTCTAAAGTAGATCCTAGTACTTGGAGACTTTATATCTCATCTGTGAGAGAGTAGGCAATATTCTTGTACTTTTTAGTAGTCCCTGCCCGCCCTCCAAAATATGGAGGGAATAAGAAACAGAGAAAGAGACACTGGATAACGTAACTTCTCTTTCCTAATGGTATAGAAAATAGCAATGTTTAATATCACTTAATATTATCCTAGACAAGGGACAGAGCCATATAAATGGGGAAGGAGTAGAAAAGAATGAAGACCAGCAAACATTAAAGGAAATATTAACAATGCATTCATGTTGGCATTAAGTTTATCTGTATAGAACCAATGCCGCCCTATTAACTAACATGTATCTCTAAATGAATAGCTACAACGAATCATTATAGAAGAGTGTCAATATTTAAATTAGGCCTGGATTCAAATCCCTAGTAGACCACTGAAATAAAATTCGGTCCAAAAAAAAAAACCCAGAAAAAAAAGAAAAACCTTGACCAAGTCATTTAACCTCTCCAGCAGTTTCTTTAATCTAAAATGAGAGTAACAATACCTGTCCTACCTACCTCACAGGGCTGTTGTGAGGATCAAGGGAGATGATGTATGAGAACTCGCTCTGTAAACTTTAGAGCGCTATACAAATGTTAGTTATTATCTTCATCCTAGGGGTTAGAAGTAACCTCAAGAAGTTATCTAGTTCTCATCTTTGTATCCAAGTGGAACTTCATTTAAAAGAGCTCAACAAGAGTGGTCTATCCTAAAATTTAAAGAGAACAAAATTCTTCATAAATATATTACCAATGGTACAATCTTTTTGAAGAGCAATTTAACAATAAATAAATAAAATTGCTCATATACTATGACCAAGACAAATTATTGAAAACAGAGAAAAGAATGAATTGTAAAAAGATGCTGAGGAGAAAACTCAACATGTACTGTGTTAGAAATAAACAAGTAAAATGCACGTGCATTACTTAGAGAGAAAAAAGCTGATAGGAAATAGGCAAAAATTTCAACATCCCTCTCCCAAAAAAGCAACATTTTTTCTATTTTCCAAATTTCCTGCTAATATGCAGATAGTTCAAAACCCCAAAAATCTTGTAATTAAAAGAGGGGTGAGGGTTTTTTGGTGCAAAAATCATCTTTTAATTTCACTTACCACAAATCTCATAAAGCACAGTGCTATTACTTTCAAAAGTACATCCCCACTTTTAACCACTATGCTACAGACTAATTGTAAAGCATGAGGGGCATGTGAGACATCAGTTAAGAAGCCACTTGGGATGCTGTATCCTGTATCAGTGTCTGGTTCAAGTCCTAGTTAGCTCCCAATTAGTGGCAGCTAGTGGCTACAGTAGTTGGGATTCTTACTGCATTGAGCACAAGCAACCCAGATTTGAGTTGCAGGCTCCAGGCTTTAGGTGTCTTAATCATGGTTGATGTCAGTGTTCAGAAAGTGAACCAGCAGACGGAAAACATTCTCTCCTTCCTCCCACCTTTCAAATATACATATAAGTTTTAGAAATGCAGAAAAGAAAATGCCTTCAGAAATTTTAATTTGGAGGTTGGAGGTAGGTGGGAAAGTGGAAAATTAATTACACTATATCAATATGATGAGTTACTTACATTGTCACATATCACAAACATTCTCATTCTGACAGATTCATGTGCGTGTGTCTACAAAGACTCGATATGAATTACAAAAACGTACAAATAAAAATTAATAGTAATTAACTAGTGGCAAAAGACAAGATATCTAATGCTTAATCGCTGCTACTTTCCAAATTTCCTTCAATGAGCAAGCATTTATTATAGCATTAGAAAAAAGAAACAGAGATAGAAACAGTTCAGGAGAAATGCCTGAATGTTTCTTGCCAGAAAGAGAAAGGCTTGCTTTGAGTTTTACAGCTATATTCATATGGGAAAACAAAACCAATAGAATTTAGCAAACCAACACCAAAAGTCAATGATCAGGTTTAAATGCTTACATGTCATAACATCTGACACAGCTGATACTGTGCAACTTCTTTATCTCCTCCTATAGTTATTGGGATATCATATCCTACTCCAGTCACTATTTCTCAATATGATACAGTAGAGCTTCTGCTTCTTACAAATGTCTACATGTTGAAGGATCCAAAGGTGCAACCATCTTCTTTTTTACTCTCACTCATATACATTCAGTCCCACATCATCTTATCCAGTGCCAACTGCATTCCCCTAGGCATCACACTTGATCCCCAGAGTATCATCTAAAATCTCCATTAAGTTGTCTAATACACAGCTCAAATTCAACATATGAAAAAGATTCCATCAGCACCCTACCAAAAAAAAGAAAAAACCCTGTTCTTCCCAAGGTATATACATTAGGGAAGTCCACTTACCCAGTTATTTGAGCCCAGAACTTTAACTTTAAAACAGTCTTAACTCCCTCCCCCATTACTCAACACAAGCAATCAGCATATCCTTTTAGCTTCATTTTCAAACTGTATGACTCATCTATCCACTCCCCAGCTAACATTCTACAAATCACAAACTGTAGAAAGTTCCTCTACAAGCATCCCACACACATTGTTTATTCTCATTGTTGTAATGGGGATCCTTCTAAATTAGAGCATGTTACAGCCTTCTGTTCAAAAACCTCCACCTGCTCTAAACAGAAGATTTAAAGTCCAAAATACTATTCAGGTTTTTTAAGATGTTCCAGACAAATTCCCTGGCTCCTATCACTCTAATTCACGCTGCTCTAAGTATGCCAGCCTTTCCTGAACACTGGAAACCCATTTAAATGTTTGGACATGTTGCTGTCTCTACATGGAAAACTCATATCCCAAATGTCCAAAAAGCTCACTTCCCTTCAATGTTTACCCAGATATTAACATCTCAAAGAAGCCTGCCCTAAACCACCATATGCAAAACAAAACATACTCCCACCACTGCTTGCCACCTTCAGCATACTTTATCCCTGAAAACATGTTTCATTATCTCATATTAAGTACCCACTTACTGACTTTGTTATCTGATATTAAGTATCCACTTCCTGACTTTTATCCACTGCTTTGTAAATTCCACAACTCACAGACTTGAACTTTCCTAGTACTGTCTGACTGCCTACAACCCAAAATAACAACCTGGTACAAGGCAAGTACTCCAAAAATACTTGCTGAAGAAACCGAGGAGGAGAAAAGTGAGAAACTTTTAAATTTTGACAAGAGTAAAATGTTTACATAACCCAAAGAACCACGAAAATGAACTTCATTTCTTAAATATACTGATGGTCAAAAACACGCACAAACACACAAAAAAAGCATCGAGGTAACACCCATCACACAGAGTAAAGTGTATTTGAATTAGGTAGAGATGAGGAAAGTTAACCAGCAGTCAGATCAAATGAAGGGGGAAGTCCATTATTTTGACACACATACACAGGTGAAGTCACATTACAAAGGATTAAGACATGGATAAGGCTCGGCACAGTGGCCTAGCAGCTGAAGTCCTCACCTTGAACGGACCAGGGGATCCCATATGGGCGCCAGTTTTAATCCCGGCATCTCCACTTCCCATCCAGCTCCCTGCTTGTGGCCTGGGAAAGCAGTGGAGGACAGCCCAAAGCCTTGGGACCCTGCACCCATGTGGGAGACCTGGAGGAAGTTCCTGCCTCCTGGTTTCGGATTGGCATGGCACTGGCCGTTGCACTCACTTGGGGAGCGCATCATCTTATGAAAATCTTTCCTCTGTTTCTCCTCCTCTCTGTATATCTGACTTTGTAATAAAAATAAGTAAATCTTTTAAAAAGATGTGTATAAATGAATAATGACAATAACTGCTTAAGAAGTTTAATGGTAAAAGAAATATTAAACTTCCACCTGAGATGCTGGCAAGCTAAACGGTTGCCGATTCAAGTTCGGGATGTTCCCTGCTAATGGAATGGGTAAAACAGACTGTGGCTCAACTTCTTTCTCCCTGCTATCCATGTGGACAACCCGAATGAAGCTCTTTGTCTCTGCATTTAGCTTGACTCATCCCTGGCTGTTCAAGCTATCTCAGGAATGATCATTGCTGAAAGATCCTCTCTCTCTTTGTCTGCTTCCCTCCATATTTTTCTCTCTGGACTATGCCATTCAAATAAATCAATCAATCTTAATTTAAAAAACAAACAAAAAAGAACAGTCATCAGGCCCGGCAAGGTAGCTTAGCAGCTGACGTCCTGGCACGTGCAAGGACTTCATATGGATGCCAGTTCTAATCCCAGCTGCCCCACTTCCTATCCAGCTCCCTGCTTGTGCCCTGGGAAAGCAGTCAAGGATGGCCCAAAACCTTGGGACCCTGCACCCACGTGGAAGACCGGAAAGAAACTCCTGACTTTGGATTGGCTCAGCAACAGTTACTACAGCCACCTGGGGAGTGAATCAGCAGACCAAAGATCTGTCTGTCCTCCTCTCTGTATATCTGATCTTTCAATAAAAACTGAAATAAAGCTTTAAAAAAAAAAAAAGACAGTCATCTGAAGGAGGTTAGAGGATCAAAAAATGACTTTTTCATTAAGACACACAAGGAAGGCACAGAGGAAGGAGCTATGGTAGGGCAAGTTCCTTTTACAAAGGAAATGAAAGAAGAGAGAGCAGAGAGGAAAACTGAGAGGGAAGGAGGGGCAAAAACAGCCATGTAAGTTATGTGACAGAAAGTAGCTTGTAAGGTAACTGATACTTTGAGGCTCCGCTGTGAATGGAACCTATCTCTCAGAAGGGACATGTTATACATGTTACTTATGCTAATATATCACCAGCACTAGAAGTAAGGTCTTAGGGAGGCAATAAAGATGAAGGTCCCTATGATGGTGTCAGTGACTTTACAAAACAAAGATTCAGTGAGCTCTCTCCATGTAGTGACACCTTACCATTAGGCCCTTACCAGATGTCAGTGTCATGTCCTGGAACTTCCCTGCCCACAGAACTCTAAGCTAAGTAAACCTATATTCTCCATATCCTTGGTATTTAATTATAGCAACAAAAAACAGACTAAGATAGGTCCCACCATTATTCAGACACCTCTTGATCATCAACAACACAGACTGGAATAACAAAGATTGCACTTGAGATAGTTCTCAAAAACCAGAATTTCAAACATGCATCCTCTTTTGCATCCCTGTCCATCCTGATAACATATCTCCTTTGTCCAAGACTCCCATCTCTGCAAGAACTCAGGCTCTAAAGTGCCTCCCAAGACTTTAGGGTGCTCATGATGAACCAGGGCCCCAAATTTAAAGTTACATCTTAACCTCTAGGAGTCTCAAAATGGAGATAATCCAAATGGATCACATGGGAATTAACATATGAAGTACTGAGCGCCATACTTGGCATTTAAGAAGTCCTATATTCACTGTCAAGTATTGTTTCACAGTCTCTCTCCTTGAACCCCACCATCAAAAAGTCTGTACCCTTTTCCCGATTTTCCTCAATTCCCTCTAAAACCAACCAACAAGAAAAGTTGTCCTGGATTTCTTTGTTCTTTCACCTAAAGTAATTCACAGTACAGAATGAGTATCTCTGGAAAAATCCTTCTCAAAAGGATTCTCAAACAGATATCTGTGATTTTTAAAGAGTTAAATCCAACTGTTTTTGCTAAGAAAATGAATGACCAATGACAAACTCCCTACTTCCCAAAATCAGGCACCTATTGTACCTCCCCTTCTACCACCACAAACTAAGATTCAGCATTTTATGTCTGACCTCAAAAAATGGTTAGCCCCATTCAATGTAACCAGTAAGATGTGTTTGGTTACAGAAAGAAAAAAGACATAACAGCCTGACAAGGGCATCAACCATAACATATATATACAAAAATACTATGCTTTTCTTCTAAACTAACATTTCAAAACCAAGTGTCACCTTGGGCCTGAATTCAGACCTCCACAACATTTCTTCTACTTCAATCTCAAGTTACCCTAACTTGTTCATCTCTGAGGCTAGTCAAACCTAATGCTGTCTTTACATTTATCATATTTTAGTTCCAATTTATCCTTTTGGAAAAAGAAAGTTAATGAAATCAAATAAATTAAATCACTTAGAATAAAAATTTCAGCATTTGTCAAGAACTGATCAAGTCAGGAACACTATGAACGCTTCACATTTCATATCTGTAAATTCTGATTGTGTTATCCAACAGCTCAAACTTCTAGGTCAGTTATTTCCTCTACTGTAAAACTGGCATTAAGTATCAGACTAGAAACAAAGTAAGCAACATACTATCCTGCATAGTATCATTAACAATAAAGGTTAGATATCTACTTTATAGGCATGGGATTTTTTAAGAATAATGATATATAAATACTTTCTCTTAACTGCTACAGCTTTTTGTTCTAACATCACACAGGATGACCTAAGTCCTCATTGAGTCCTCCTTCAGTGAGGGTCTTTGCCTTAACAAATTCACTCCAAAGAGATGCTTGGAAATGGTATACCTTATATCAAGTTAATTATAATTTACCAATAGTAAATTTAACCATTTGAGATAACAATCTTTTTAGATACCATCATATCCCTAATCTGAAAAATATATAGAAATAAGACAACCAAAAACAAATGTCAATCCCCTTCAATTCCTTCTTCACAATAAAAAAATTTTTTAAAGATTTATTTATTTTTTACAAAGTCAGATATACAGAAAGGAAGAGCGACACAGAGGAAAATCCTCTGTCCAATGATTCACTCGCCAAGTGAGCGCAACGGCTAGTGCTGTGCCGATCCAAAGCCAGGAGTCAGGAACCTTCACAAGGTCACCCATGCAGGTGTAGGGTCCTAAGGATTTGGGCCATCCTCGACTACCTTCCCAGGTCACAAGCAGGAAGCTGGACGGGAAGCAGAACATCTGGGACTAGAACCAGCGCCTACATGGAGTCCTGGTGCGTTCAAGGTGAGGACTTTAGCCACTAAGCAAACGCGCTGGGCCCTTTCACAATAAATTTTAAAGCAGATGTTTGCAACTCAAAGGTTGTAAATACATCTATTTTAACACAACTGATAGGTACACAGAAAAACATACACCCCAACAGCTTTCAAAAGAAAAACCTTCAAACCAAATAAGAGCTCAGTGACAACTGAGTGTCAAATGTGTTGTGCACAGCAACTCAAGCTGCCCTTGGCATGTCTGCCGCTGGTTGAGTCCTGCCTGTTCGACTTCCAATTCAGCTCTCTGCTAATGCACTTGATTCCCTGCCACGCATGCTTCTGGCTGCTGGCTTCTGCCCGTTCTAGTACTGATGTTGAAACCATTTGAGGAATTGAAGCAGCAGATGGACTATCTCTCCTCACCCACTTCTATCATTCCACCTTTCAAATAAATAAATCTTTTATAAAACAAAATAAACACTAGTAATAAAAAGGCCTTAACATTTCAAATGTGACACAGGCTTTCTACCTATGTCTTGAGCTTTATTCTACTTGAGCCTTACTGTTTTCTTTCAGCAATTTATGTGTGTCTCTTTTAGACATATCAATGCACACCAGGTGAAGCAGGCTAAGGGATAACCATAAGAGAGCACTCCCCAGAGGCAGGTGGGAAGGGGAATGTCCAAGTCAGAAGCCACAACTCAACCCAGGTCTCTCATATGGGTAAGGAAGTGTTCAACTACTTGAGTAGTAATACCTGCTGTCTCTTTCAGGAAACTGGAACTGGGAGTAAGAGCTGGGAATTAAAGACATTCACTCTGGACCCAGCGTGGTAGCCTAACGACTATAGTCCTCACCTTGCATGTGCCAGGATCCCACGTGGGTGCTGATTCTAGTCCTGATGGCCCTGCTTCCCACCCAACTCCTTGCTAGTGGCATGAGAAAGCAGTTGAGGACAACTCAAAGTCTTTGAGCCATGGACCCACATGGAGGACCTGGAAGAGGCTCCTGACTCCTGGCTTCCGATCAGCGCAGCACCAGCTGTTTTAGCCACTTGGGGACTGATTCAACAGACAGAAGATGTTCCTCTCCATTTCTTCTCTCCATATATATGACTTTCCAATTAAAATAAATAGCATCTTTTAATATACTGAAAGGCATATTATGACAGGGAGAGCAATGTATGTGCTATGGTATAATTATGTTCTAAACTTTTTTTTTCATACTCCCACTAAAAAAAAATGGGTGAAAAAAACAAATATTCTTTCAAAGAATATTTTTCTCTTCCTAGTCTTACTGACATTTCTGAATCAACTAATGACTTAAAATGTGCACAGTTTAAAAAGACATTTCCAGAGGTAGCAGCATAACATGTTACGCTGCCATTTCAAGTGCAAGCATCCCACATGGTCAGCAGTTTAACCCCCTGTTGCCTCACTTCCAATTCAGCTCCCTGCCTGTCCAGTAAAGTGGCAGAGATCAGTCCAAATGCTTGGCTGTCTGCATGCATGCATGCAGAAGACCCAAACTAAATTCCTGCCTTCAATCTGGCCCAGCCCCAATCAGTAGAGCCATTTGGGAATTGAACTAGTACATGGAAGACCGACTCTCCCCACCTCTCCAAACTTCTCCATAACTGCCTTTCAAATAAATAAAAATAAATTTTAAAAACAAAATCTCACTGGAATCAAGATGGCAGAATGGAGTAAGGACACGTTTAAACAGGCGGAGAAATATTAGCTAGTGTGAAGCAGAGAGCAATTTCCAGGAAATAGGAGAGGACAGAACAAAGCAGAGGGGTACCTGAAGACTGACACAGGAAAGCAGTTGACATTATACAGTGGTGGTGCAGTGGCTGATATCCAGTAGCATTCAGCAAACATCTTAATTGCAATGATAGCCAGAAAGCAACCAACTGGGAAGGGACTTTCACTGGGAGCTCAGGAGGTAAACCCAGATGAAGAACTGTCCACCCTGCTGGTCTGTTTGATTTGACCAAGAGCAGAGAGAGAGGTGTAGACAGGAAGTGCAGGAACAGGGTGGATTTCACAGCCCAGTGTGACTCCTAAAGTCAAATTAGGCACCATTTTGTTTAAGCAGGCAAGGCTATGGCACAGGACTATGAGTGCAATGAGCAGGGAGTGATCTAATTTCTGACACAGTGAACTGCAACAATGTGGCATCCTACAGGTACCGCCAAAGACAGATCCAGGTGGCCCTCAGACCTGACAACCAGCAGAACTTTGGCAGTAGCACATCAGGCACAATTTCTTACAGTGTGGCCGAGATTTAAAGACTGCAGGGGACAACAGGAACTTGCATAAGCACTGAGCTGAAAACAAACTCACTCAGCTCAGCATTGCACAGGTCCCACAGGAAAATACTGACTATGGCTTTGTGCAGGTCAAAATAGGTCCACATGGCCCTTAGACATAACGGCCAACAGGTTCCACCAAGATCAGCACCACTACCAACCTAGCTAAATGGGACATCTGGTGTCTCCCTAATCTTGGGACCTACTCCAACCAGAAGTGGGAGAAGGTTGTACAGACAACAGTGCAGCCTCAACACGGTATCACAGAAGGTGGAGAGTGGAGAGCCAGGAGCTGGGGCTACAGAGACCATGGTGGAAATCTAACGTAAGAACCCAGACATGGAACTCGCTGGAGGGAGTAGCACAAGTGACTGCAAACAAAGAGTTGTGTACCAACTGCAATAACTAAAACTGTAGACCTGTGGGTGACACAGTTTAGAAACCTACCCCAAGGAAAAGACTCTACTACCCAGCAGCACAATTATCAAGAGCAAAAGATGAGACAAAGGCACAATGAATATTATGGAAGACTCACCCTGCAAAAGAACAAAAGCCTTTGCCAACCTCAGAGTTCACTGAGAAATACATCGAGAAAATGGGTGATACAGAATTCAAAGCACTTGTTAATAAAGCTTTTATCAACAACTAAAAGCACATAAAGCAGGCATTTAAGGCATTCAGGGAATAACTCGCACAGGAAATGAATCAAATGAAAGCTGATATATCAGAAGTGAAGAACACAGTGGAGCAAATTAGAAGTACAGTGGAGAGTCTCCAAAATAGAACGAAGATGCAGAAGAAAGAATGTCAAAATTAGAAGATATTTCCTGTCACCAGAGGGAAACACAAAAAGCTGGAAGCAGAGCTGGATCAGGCAAAAAAAAGTATTCAAGAATTGAAAGACACTATTAAAAGGCCAAGTATAAGAATTATGGGACTCTCAGAAAGTGCAGAAAGAGAAGCTGGGTTTAAAAATGTATTTAATGAACTATTAAGCAAAAATTTCCCTAATCTAGAGAAAGAATTGGAAAACAACATCCGGGAGGGGCAAGGAACTCCCAACAGAGTTGATCAAAAGCAATGTTCATCAATACACATGATAATCAAGCTCTCTTCAGTCGAACATAAGGAAAAGATCCTGAAATGTGCATGTGAAAAAAATCAATTGACATATAAAGGAATGCCAATTAAACTCACAGGAGACCTCTCACAGGAAACTCTACAGGCAAGAATAAAATGGAGCAACATATTCCAGATTCTAAAAGCAAGATATTGTGAGCCCAGGATAACGTATCCAGCAAAGCTTTCCTTTGTCTTTAAAAATAGAATAAAATTCTTTCACAGTAAAGTTAAAGAATATGCCTCTTCCAAAGCTGCCCTACAAGTTAAACTTATAGATGTTCTCTTGACAGAGAAGAGGAATAGCGCCCACTAAAACCAAATGGAAATGGGAAGAACATCCCAGTAAAATGACAACAGAAGACTAAATCAAGGAACAACCCATTGCTAAAAGGACAGGACCAAATTACCACCCATTCATATTAACCCTGAATATAAATAGTTTAAACTCATCAATCAAACATCATAGATTACTAGACTGGATTAAAAACAAAACCCATCTATTTCTTGCCTACAGGAAACACATTTCATCAACAAAAATCAGCAGAAACTATCCCACAGATTTTGATTTTTGTTACTTTCATCTATTCAAAACACTTCTGATTAAATTCCTCAATGACTCCTAGATGATACAATAGCATCATTTTCTTCAAGAAGGTTCTTGATATTCCTTTTCATTTCTTTAGCGACACATTACTCATTCAGTAGCATGTTATTCAACTTCATGGTGTTGTTAATTTCTTTTTTTTTTCTTCCTGTTGTTGATTTTGTTTTGTGGCTTTTCATGGAAGGGGATGTATAGTAACTGTGTAATGGAGACTATCATATCCAGATGTGAGGATACAAGGTAACATGCATCTCTACTTCCAGACAAAAATGGACTCCCAATGAAACTGTTCACTGTATCTTGACAATAGGATGTTGGACTCTTTGACATTATCCATGCCCGCAATGATGGACATATGACTGTGCATGAAGAACTATGCTATAGTAATGACATAGAGGAATTCAGTGAGGGGGAAGAGAATTGGAGAAGGCATAACGGAAATCCCAGGGCCTATGGAACTGTATCATAAGATGATGATAATCAAAAGCAAAATTAAAAAAAAAATTCTAAAAACTATCATATGAATGACCACAAAATGAAGTCAGAAATGTACACATTCAATAAAGATTTTCTGGGCCTAGAGTGATAGCGTAATGGTTACAGTCCTTGCCTTGAATGTGTCAGGATCCCGTATGGGCACCAGTTCTAATCCCAGCAGCTCCACTTTCCATCTAGTACCCTGCCTGTGGCCTGGGAAAACAGTCGAGGACAGCCCAAGGCTTTGGGACCCTGCACCCATGTGGGAGACCCAGATGAGGCTTCTGGCTCCTGGCTCCGGATTCGCTCAGGTTCAGTCATTGCAGCCATTTGGGGAATCATATTATGCAAGATCTTCCTCTCTGTCTCTACTATCCCCTGAATATCTGCCTTTCCAATAAAAACAAATAAATCCTAAAAAAGAAAAAAGATTTTCTATGCAGAGGGAAGTGGTACTGGTGCCACTTTACACTTGAAATTGTTTTTATCAGTTATACATGCATAAAGTTTCAAATAGTTATTTCTTTAGTCCATTAAATTATTAAGAAAATCATTAGGAATCAGCACTATTGCATAGCTGGATAAAGCAAGTGCTACTAACATCCCATAGAGGCACTGGTTCAACCTCAGCAGTTCCATTCCTGATCCATCTTGCTGCTAACACACAACTGAAAGTGGCAAATGGCCCAGTATTTGGGTTCCTGTACCCAAGATCCAGAAGAAATTTGTGCTTTTAGACCACCTGGCTCCAACTACAGCAGCCAATTTCAGAGTGAACCAGCAGGTGCAAGCTCGCCCTATATAAATCGTTCAAGTAAAAAAAGAAATCCTTAAATGAGAAAAAGAAATACCATTAATGCCCAAAACCTACTCCCCTGCAATTGTCTCTCTGATCCTCACTTTTTTCATAGCAATACAAGATGACAGAAGTCCTTGGCACTCTGCACCACCATGGGAGAGGTAGAAGAAGTCTCCTGGCTACGGATTGGCTCAGCTCCAGCTGTTGTGGCCACTTGGGGAGTAAATCAGCAGATGGAAAATCTTTCTCTCTGTATATCTAACTTTCCAATATAAATAAATAATAAATCTTTGGGCCCAGCGGCGTGGCCTTGTGGTTAAAGTTCTCACCTTGAACATGCCGGTATCCCATATGGGCGCTGGTTCTAATCCCAGCAGCTCCACTTCCCATCCAGCTCCCTGCTTGTGGCCTGGGAAGGTAGTCGAGGGTGGCCCAAAGCCTTGGAACCCTGCACCTGAGTGGGAGACCTGGAGGAAGTTCCTGGTTCCTGGCTTCGGATCGGCACAGCACTAGCCATTGTGCTCACTTGGGGAATGAATCATCGGACGAAAGATATTTCTATCTCTTCTCCTTCTGTATATCTGACTTTGTAATAAAATAAATCTTTAAAAATCATAATAAATCTTTTTTAAAAATACAGTAATGTTGGCAACTATAAAGGGTAAGGTTTTTATCTTACTTGCATACTAATTTATTGGTGACTCATGATTTCTGGCAGAAGATGGGAGACCCTGACATCACAAACCAAGAATCTTGTTCTTTATAGCACAGCTAACAGTATGACCATGTTATATCAACTCCCCTTTGCTTCCTCAAGTTTAACAAGGGCAACAGAGGTGTGCCTAGAGATATCACTGTCACAATGGGTTCAACAAGAACTGTGTGAAATTAACCATATTTATTGTGAAAAATAATACAGTCTGCCCTTTATCCATTGCAAGCAACAAGAATGAGGAAGCAAGCAAGCTTAAGAGGCAAGGGTAAAGGAGTAGCCCTGTTTTCAACTCCCAAGGTTACCTCCTGCCAATAGCAGCCCCAAGAAAAGGTCCTCTAAAACAATGAGGTAAGGGGCCCGGCGCGGTGGCACAGTGGTTAAGGTCCTCGCCTTGCACGCCCGGGATCCCATATGGGTGCCGGTTCTATCCCGGCAGCCCCGCTTCCCTTCCAGCTCCCTGCCTGTGGCCCGGGAAAGCACTTGGGGAGGGCCCAACACTTTGGGACCCTGCACCCGCGTGGGAGACCCAGAAGAGGCTCCTGGCTTTGGATTGGCATAGCATTGGCCGTTGCGGCTCAGTTGGGGAGTGAATCATTGGACGGAAGATCTTCCTCTCTGTCTCTCCTCTCTGTATATCCGCCTTAACAATGAGAAAATAATAAAAATAAATCTTTAAAAAAAACAGTGGGGTAAGGACTCTGTATTTCTGGCATTTCCAATAAGAAAGTTTAGTGACAATGAAGATCAATGGCAGACTATCATCCCAGAAAGTGCATGCTAAACAAGTAACAAGTAGCCTTATCAAACACTCATAGAAATATCAAAAGCAGCATTATTTCTACACTATAAGCTATATGAAAACAGAGCTTTCACTTTGCTCAACTGTGTGTGTGTATTCATGCAATATCTACATACTGCACAGCATAGACATTAAAAGTAAAGCTTAAAAACAATTATTTTCACCAGAATTTATTTTTTTTTAAGTCAGTATATATCAACTAAAAAGCCATCAGAACCAGAATGAGTGCTCGTATGAGATTCTGGCATGGCAGGCAGAAATCTAAGCCACTGTGCCGAATGTCGCCCAATATTAATCATTAAGCCAAATTTCTTCTAATACAAAATAAGCGAAAAGGAGGTTAGTTTTTTCTTCAACATAGGGTGTAAATCTACATCCTAAGTATTTTGCCTGATAAGACTAAGACAGCCTGATAAACATCTACCTGTTGGCCATTACTAGAAGCATATCCTGGGCCCCGCATGATGGCCTAGCAGCTAAAGTCCTCACCTTGAACGCACCAGGATCCCATATGAATGCCAGTTCTAACCCCAGCATCTCCACTTCCCATCCAGCTCCCTGCTTGTGGCCTGGGAAAACAGTGGAGAATGGCCCAAAGCCTTGGGACCTGCACCCATGTGGGAGACCTAGAAGTAGTTGGCTCCTGGCTTTGGATGGGCACAGCACTGGTTGTTGCAGTCACTCGGGTAGTGGGTCATCGGACAGATCTTTCTTCTGTGTCTCCTCCTCTCTTTATTTTTATTGGAAAGTCAGATATACAATCTTTAAAAACAAACCAAACAAAAAAAAGCAAGCATATCCTTACTGCACTCTTGTAGGATTCCCAAATGACTAACCACCTGCTCATGACTCTCACCCTCATGATCTTTACTAAGAATCATTTCAGGAATTCATAAATCTTTCCTACAAACATATATTCTTGATAAGGAAGAGAACTATCCTTTTTATTATTTTGAAAATATAATACGATGGGAGAGTCCTAATTTTGAAACTGTGAAGCTAAGTGAAAGCTGGGAACCACTTAGAGCCTTGATTTTTCTAACAAGCAGGCACTCAGAGTCAGATACATGTGCACTATTCCGATTCCAACAATCTGACTTATTAGTGCACTTGGGAAAAAGCCATTCTCAGAATTTCAGTGTTTTAAATTCTTGTGAAGTTTTAATGAAATAGTGATAGCATAGCAACAGTGTGCACATGTACTAATTTATCAGCTTCCTGAGACAATAATCCCTTATAAGAAAAGACAGGGACATTTTTCATAAAATTCCTGTCTACAAACTCACTTGAAGCCACCTTGTAAAAACTCCCAAGATGAACACTATCTTCACAATTTCTATAAATTAGCAGTTTAAAGAAAAACCTGGGGCCAGGGCTATGCCTCAACAAGCTAATCCTCTATCTTCACAGGCCCACATCCCAACTGGGCACTGATTCATGTCCCAGCTGCTCAACTTCAAATCTAGTTTTCTGTTTATACCATGGAAAGCAGTAGAGGATGGCCCAAGTCATTGGGCCTCTGTACCTACATGGAAAACCCCAGAAGCAGTCTTTGCTTTGGATCAGTTCAGCTCCAGCCATTGTGGCCATTTAAAAAGTAAACTTACAGATGGAAACTTCTGCCCCTCCTTCTCTCTGTAAGTCTGCCTCTCAAGCAAAAATAAATAAGCAAATCTTCAAACAATAACATGTTAAGGACTTTGGTAACTTACTGCAACAACTAATTTTATTAACTTGGCCAGGCCACAATATCCAGCTGTTTGTTTAAACACTAATTCAAATGCTGCTTTAAAGGTACTTTTTAGAAGATTATCATTTAAACCAGGAGATTTGGAGTACAACATACTAACCTTCATGGTTCAGGTGGGCCCTAACCAACTCATAGAAGGCCTAAAAGGAACAAGTTCCTTAAGAGAAAACAACCTAGACAGCCCTTGAGCATCAACTCCTCCTCCCTAAGTCAGAGGCCTGTCAGCCTGCCTCACAGAATCAGAGCTTAATCTCCACAATGTCCTTAAAATCTCAATCAACACTCCTTGTATAAATAAAAATAAACACATAAACACTCTACTAGTTCTTTCTCTTTAGACAATCCTTACTAATACACTTACAAAATCTGAGAAGTTTGCTAATAGCTTTACTAACACAAAGCTTATAAGGTTTGGGCCTAACATGGTAGCCTGAAGGATAAAGTCCTTGCCTCACACATGCTGGAATCCCACAATGGCACCAGTTTGTGTCCTGGCAGCTCCATTTCCCAACCAGCTATCTGCTTGTGACTAGGGAAAGCAGTCAAGGACAGCCCAAAGTCTTGGGACCGCCAGCCACGTAGCAGACCTGGAAAAGGCTCCGGGTTCCTGGCTTTGGATCAGCTCAGTTCTGGCTACTGCAGCCACCTGGGGAGTGAATCAAAGAATGGATGATCTTTCTTTATGCCTCTTTTCTTCTCCATATATCTGACTTTCCAATTAAATAAATAAATATTAAAAAAAAAAAAAAAAAAAACAGGAGGGCCACGTGGTAGCCTAGCAGCTAAAGTCCTCGCTTTGAACACACTGGGATCCCATAAGGGCGCCGGTTCTAACCCCAGCAGCCCTGCTTCCCATCCAGCTCCCTGCTTGTAGCCTGGGAAAACAGTTGAGAGCCCAAAGCCTTGGGACCCTGCACCTGCCGGACTCCTGGCTTCTGACTGTTGCAGCTTGGGCCGTTGCGGTCACTTGGGGAGTGAGTCATCAGATGAAGATCTTCCTCTCTCTCTTCTCTGTATATCTGACTTTCCAATAAAAAATGAGATAAATCTTTAAAAATGACAGGATAGTAATGGACAAAGTTGCAAAACCCATTAGAATTACAAAGAATCAGGAATTATTATGAAAGCATTTAAAGAGTCGCTAACTCAGTATTACAAACTTTGCCTTTTAACACCTGCTCCTCACTTAATAGAATATTTTCCAACCTGTATTTAAACATTCTCAAAAATAATCACAAGCAATTTAGCCAGCACCCACTTATTTCACAGAAAAACTATACAAACTTCCCATTTCTCTCCATTTTAAACATCAATCAAAAGACATAGACTAACAGAATGGATCAACAAATAGGACCCAATTATCTGTTGCCTACAAGACACATCTAACCAGAAAAGATGCTAAGAAACTGAAAATGAAGAGATGGAAAAAGATATTTCACACCAATGGACAAGAAAAAAAAAGGCTTGTGTAGTTGTCCTAATTTGTGTCAAGGTGACACAAAACAAAAGGGACAGAGAAGGGCATTTTATATTATTGCAGGGAACCAACAAGAAATGATTACCATTATAACCATACCATCTAAACAACAAACACAAATGCACCCAGCTAAGTGAAGCATTTACTGACAGATTTAAGGGGAGACATAGATGCAAACACAATAATCCTAGGAGACCTCAACACATCATTAACCCCAATAGACAGATCAAAAAGATTGAAACTCAGAGAAACAACAGAACTCACACAGACAATAGAACTAATGGACTTAGTAGAAATTTACAGAACATTTGGGGAAAATATCCAACACTGTACGATCAAGCACAGAGGCCAGAGCCCCAGTCACCACTGACAAGTGATAAGTGAGTCCTGGGCTTGCCTAGGCCGGAGAGTTTTCTCCCATTATGGCAAGAACACTGTGAAGGGATCTCTCAGCAGCTCAGGCTGGTCCCTGGTTCCGCTTGCTGCCACCATCTTGGCAGGAGGAGCCAAGGGAAGTTCAACCTTGGGGCTTGGGTGGAGGGAGCTCACAGCATCATAAGGCAATACCTGAGCCAGGTCGGGCTTAATGCTTGGGGTCCTAGCCTTAGCCACCACCACCAAGCAGTGGTCAAGTTTAGGGCTTGCCTAGGTCCAAGAAATTATTCAGTTCAAAGTACACTGTGAAGAGATCTTTCGGGAGCTCTGTTGGTCCCTGGCTCTACCCACCCCCAACCACCTTGGATTTGCAGGCCAGAATGCCAACTGGTCCCAGGTTCCACCCACTGGCCACCCAATGGCGCTGAGCTCAGGGGTCTTGTTGTGGAATTGCTGCCTAGGGACATCCAAGGACAAGGCCAATTGAGTGTGGATGAGAAATGAATCTTGAGGGAAACCCAACTACAGAGTCACTGTACCTGCAGGTAAGGGGACTGTGACTTGATGGTTTGGAGGAGAGACCTGAAGATCTTCATGGATCACACTAACGCATCAGTCTACACGGGAGTCTGAATAGGGTTGGTTAGTATGCAACATTGCTGACCACCACACAGCAGTCCACACAAAAGCTAGAGCTAGGGACCTGTCTAGCAGGACTAGATCTGACTGAGATGGGTCACATTAGGCAGAGCCATGACACTAACCAACATGCAAGAAAATCAGGTCCGGGGTAGATTCTGTGGGGGATATGTGGACCAAAACCTGTGGGAATACAAGTCCCACTGGTTAGCTCAAGAGTAGGGTGGAGATGGGCTGACCACGGAACCTGCCAACACTCACAGGTACAGGGACCAAGAACTGTCTGGGCAAGTCCAGACAGCAGCACCCGTATGTGCATCCTAAAACAGGGTCTGGGGCGGGCCAGGACACAACATTCACCAGCTTATAAAATGCCAAGTGGAAGGGCAGGCTATGCTGGGCAAGGGCCTAACACCCGCTGGCATACATAAGATCTGGGAAGTTAGAGTTGTGGAATGTGGGAAACTCCCCTAGTGGGTCATAACTCCCACTGGTGAACATTTGGTCTAGGCCTGGGGGTCAGGTAACCTGGGCAAGGTAGCTCCAACTGTTGGCTAATGTGTGTATTGGCTGGTTTTAGAAGGGGGTGGACCAGGCAGGGCTGAGCAAACCTTAGCTCACCAACAAGTGCAGAAAGCAGGATGGAGAGCAGGCCATGCCAGGCTAGGCTGTCACATCTACCGGTAGTAATAAACCAGGGATGAGAGGAGACTGGGCAGGGCCAGGTTCCAGGACCCACCAGTGAGAGTTGGTACTGGGGGCAGACTGGTACAGGTAAGGCTACAAAAGCTAAGGCAAAGGCCAAGTTGGGCGAGGGACTATGCTAAGCTGGGTCAGAGCAACCAATGGCATGTGCAAATCTGTGGCTGGGTACATGCCTGGTTGGAGAGATAAGGGAATAGCCTGGCTGAGTTGGGGTTCCCACTGATGAGTGTGGGGGCTGGAACAGGGATTACATTCTAGTCTGGCTGGAGTCTCCCTCAGCACAGGTGTGGACTGGGTCTTGGGTGTGCCTAACTGGGCTAGATACTAGCACCCACTGGTGCTTGTGAGAACCAGGGTAGATGTAGAACAGACTAGTCGAGGTTTCTGCCCCTGTAGAGGCATGTGAAAGCTGTGTCTGGGTGTGGATCAGGCTTGACTGGGCTGTAACACCCAACAGTAAAACCTAAAACTGATTAAAGGCCAGCCAGGACAGGCCACTGTTCCTGCCAAGACAGGAGGTACACTAAGTAGGGCTGGTCCATGGACCCACCAGTATACGCAAGATCTGGCATTGGGAGAGGTTTTGATGGAGGAGCTTGGGAATTCCTCTGTCAGGACACAGTCCATGCAGGTGAGTGCAAAATACATGGTAAGGAGTAGCCCAGACCAGGCCAGGGAATGGTACCCACCAGCATACATCTGGCGCAGGACAGGGACAAACCAAGCTGGGTCAGTTCATATCACCCACATGGATTGGGCCGAGTTGGATCACAACACAACCCATTTCACATGAGAGCCAGGACTGTGAGGCTGGCTGAGCCTGGCTAAGCTGTAACCCACACCAGCAGTATGAGCTGGAATTGGGGGGGGGAGGGGGGGGGGGAGTCACTGGGCCAGGCCAGGCCAGGCTACAGCACCCACTGGCAAATGCCAAGGTGAGGTGGGCCATGCCAGACTGGGCCGCAGCACCCAACCAGTATATGTGGTACAAAGCGGGGGAAGAGGCAAAATTGGCAGGGGGACTACATAGGGCTCCCCTACTGAACCAACACTCCCACTGGAAAGTGTGAGATACGATGGGAGCAGATCAGGCTGGGCAGGGCTATAATTCCTGTTGGCCTCATGTGAGCTGACTGTTCCTACTGGTAAATGTATCAGCCAGAGTGGGTATGGATTAGTTGGGCTTTGCTACAGCATCAGCTGGCAGATGCTGGCACTGGGAACTAATTCTGTCAAGTTAACCTGCAGAACCACCTGGAGAGTACATGATCCAGGAGTGGGAGTGGCCCATTAGGAAAACAGTGAGCACCTCCCTGTTGGGTTGCCACTCCCTCTGGTGAGCATGAGAACCAGGACTGGGGCAGGCATGGGTAGAATGAGTGTAGCACCCACTGGCAACTGTATGGGCTCGATAATGGGGCTGGCTGGATTAAATAAGGCTACAATGCCCACCGACATGTACAAGAGTGGGATATGATGTGGGGACAGACTGTTCCAATCTTCTGTACATACTGGCAGCCATGGGAACCAGGATAGGATGCAGGACCGACAGGGACTATTGCAGGTCACGCTGACCAGACTGCAGTCATAAGAGCTGACTGTGTAGTATGTAGTGGGCAGTACTAGGCTGGGATGCAACACACATAGGTTTGTGTAAAAGACTGCGTTGGAGACAGAAGTGACCCAGCAATTGTAACAACCAGCATGTGCATAAGCTGACTGGGGCAACAGACTGTGCTGTACCCTATACTGGAATGCACACCCAAGATTTTGGTCTGGGATCACCTCAGATGAAGTTTCTATGGAAATTCCCCAACTGAATCACTGGACTCAGAACCCTATCCATGAAGAGAACTGTAGGATCCACCACGGAGTGCAAGTGTCAAAGCTGAGCCTCCTCAGTGGTTCAGAGCAGTGGACAGCATATCAAGGTGCACATGGAGGATATGGCAGTATTTGGAGCCTGCAGAGGACACCTGGTACCGTAACAGAGGATAGCACAAACTGATTAACTACTCCAGCTAATGTTAGCAGTGAATACCTGGTCCGAGACTCTAGGGTGGACTATGTCAACCAGTGGAGTCTGTAGCGATTTCATCCTGCATAGAGTGGCGAGATTGGCAGTAATTCAGAACTGTTGAACTATCAAAACCTGATGATCAAGACCCGCAGAGCATGCCATGCATAGGGGACCATGGGTAGTGTCAGCTGGCTGTCACCCATCCCAGAGTACAGAGGCTTGGGAGGCTGGGTGTGGCTTCTCTGCTTATCCCCCACCTTTCTGTAGCCCTTAACCCTTATCATCCTAATCAATTATCATCAAAATATATAACAAATAGTAAAATAAATCTTTAAAAAAATAGGGGCCCACTACAGTAGCCTAGCAGCTAAAGTCCTCGCCTTGCACTCACCAGGATCCTATATGGCTGCCAGTTCTAGTCCCAGTGGCCCCGCTTCCCATCCAGCTCCCTGCTTGTGGCCTGGGAAAGCAGTCGAGGACAGCCCAAGCCCTTGGGACCCTGCATCCGCATGGAGACCTGGAAGATGTTCCTGGCTCCTGGCTTCAGATTGGCATAGCTCCGGCCATTAAGGCCACTTGGGGACTGAATCAGCAGATGGAAGATCCTCTCCGTCTCTCCTCCTCTACCTATATCTGACTTTGCAATAAAAATAAACAAATCTATATAAAAAACAGGGGAAAAGGAAAAAAAGATCAAGCACATATAAAAATGATTTAGACTACAGTTTTATATTTCCCGATAACTACTGGGCATTTTGGGTAATGCACCAGAGGGTAGAAGATTCTCCATCTCTTCCTTTCTCTGACTAATTCTAACTTTCAAATAAGTATATCTTTAGAGGAAAAAAATGAATAAATAGAACATTGTTCTTGAAACATGTAAACAATTATCAAAATCAAATATTCAAAGAAAAAGGAAAATGAATCTATGTTAAATGATAGAAAAAGATGCAATAGCTAACTTGAGTCAATATGTGTTTACTAGGAGCAAGTTTCACAGAGTAAAGTTTCCTAGAGTAAAAGAGATCATTCACAAAATTGAAAAAACCCAGCAAATGCACAGAAAAATGAGTGAAAAGACTAAATTCAGACATATCACTGAAATTTTAGAATGCCAAAAAATGAGATCCTAAAACTACAATGTAAAGTAGGTCACCTCAACAACTCAACAAGCATCATGCATCAGGCAACCCATCAGCAAAACTAGACAGCAGAAGGCTAGGAAGCTATGTTCTAAAATGATAAATGGAAGAAAGACTCAACTTTGTAACCTATAAAAGCAGAGCAAAGAATACAGATACACAAAGAAGAAATACAGTAAAGCGATATGTCTAAGGAAAGCAATAAATTTTCAAGTAACAAATGCACAACAGGCCTACAAAATGACAACCCAGAGAGGGAATAGATAGTGAACAGAAAACACCGAGAGCGCTCTGCAGGGACACCCAGAAACCCAATCCCTTCTCCTAGCTAAGCCCCAGGACTGCAGCCATTTTCATTTGCACCCGCAGATGAGAGATCTTTCTCACCTTATACATAAATATATGTTTAAACATGTACTAGTCCTGGCCTAAGGACTGATTTTTGGTTTGGCTCTTTTGTAAAAGAAATTGACAGTATACTTCAAGAATAATGGAACAAATTTAAACAGTAATAAGGAAGAAATCAAAGGGAATTAAAAGAAATAAAGAAAATGAAAAATTAAATAGGATATAGTGATGAAAATAAGATGTCTATTTCACAGTTTAAAATTTTACAGAAAGTTGATGGAGCCAGACATTGGGGACAGTGACCTAAACTGCCACTTGGGGTTCTGACATACCATTATCAGAGGCCCTGGTTCACCTCCCGGCTATACCATGCTTCTAATCCAGCTTCCTGTTAATGGACCTTGGAGGCAACAGATAATGGCTCAAGTACCAGAACTCCAGCCACTGACAAGGGAGTCCTAGATGAAGTTTCCAGTTTCTGGCTTTTCCTGATCCAGCTCTGGCTGCTGCAGGCATTTGAAAAATCAATCAACAAATGGAAGACCTGTTTTTCTCATTCCCTTTTCCTCTCCCTCTCCTATCACTTTGACTCCCAAATAAAAATTTTAACATAATATAAAATAAAAAACATTATCTTTAAGGACAAGAAAAATAAACAGAAAACAAAGAAAAATCACATGAACTGGAACCCTCTGGTCTTAAACCAGCCATTTTTTGATTTACATTTCTTCAAATTAGCAAAGTAGCATTTGTGTTAAAAAGCTTATTTTTAATTTCTGAGTTCAACTGCTATTTCTGATATTAAAGATCACTTGTAGCAATGACTAGTCAAAACTGTGACAAGAAATGGTATCTTCCATTAGAAATGTCAAAATTGAGTTAATGGTCTATAACACAGAATAAACAAAAATAAAAAAGAGAAGCCAGTTTTGTGGCATATCAAGTAAAACTACCACCTGCAAGGACAGCATCCCACATATGTACTGGCTTTACTGCAGCACAACTCCCTGCTAATACACGTGCTGGAAAAGTAGCAAAAGAATGCCCCAACTCTTGGGCCCAGCACTGGCATGAGACACAGGGAGGAAGCTCCTGGCTCCTGGCTCCAAGCTTTGGTCTGGCCCAACTCTGCCAGTTGTGGACATTTGGGGAATAGACCAGGGAATGGAAGTTCAACAGATCGATCTCTCATACTGCCTTTCAAGTGAATAAATCTATTTTTTTTACTGGAAAGCAAATCAAATTTATGAAAAGGAGAGACAGAAATATCTTTCATCTGCTGGTTTACTCCCCAAGTAGCTACAACAGCCAGAGCTGAGTCGATCCAAAGCCAGGAGCCTACTTCTCCACTAAAATTGCAAGGAAGTAAAACAATGACATCCAGCTAAATCCCATGTTCTCTAGGAATCTATTATCCCATTTTCCAGAAATCCATTCAAACTCTGCCTTCCTCTACCTATTGCTTTCTGGATCTGGAGCTTTTCCGTTTTTCCACTAAGAAATCACTTCCCTGCTCAATATGACAAACATTCAAAAATCTATTCCAGCTGTTATGCCCTACTTTCTCCACCTTCCAGTATTTTCCCTTCTCCACTAAATTCCATGTTTAATCCTATGGAATGTCTGCCTCCTTTTTCTTCCTTCTAAACATATGCCACTTTCACATTAATCTGTAATAGTAAATCTTAAAAATAACTAGATATTTACTTTCACTAGAAAGGTAGATATACAGAGAGACAGAGAAACAGAAAGCTCTTCCATCTACTGGTTTACTCCCCAAAATGACCACAATGGCCGAAATTGAGCTGATCCGAAGTCAGGAGCCAGAAGATTCAGCTGGGTCTCCCACACAGGTGCACTGTCCCAAGCTCTGCAGTTTTCCCAGGCTACAAGCAGGAAACTCGAGCAGCCAGAGCACAAACAAGCACTTCTACCAGATCTTGCCATTTTCAAGGGGAAAAATAGCCAACTAAGCCTACATGTCAGCTCCTAGCAACTTTAAGATTTAGTATTAGCCATCAATCTTAGAAGACTGCATGTGCTTAAAATAATAACCAGTTCATCCTGTCTAACCTCCAACTAAGAGTTTACATTATCTTAATGTATATATTTCCGTCTCATTTGCATGACCACTTTTCATATATTAAATTTTTTTCCAAATGCAATTCTTAAAAAAAAATTCAATGGTCTAAAACGCTCCTAAAGCAGAACCATCTTAAAAAATTAATATTAGTATTTGGAATCAGAAAAATAGTGAAGACTTCAGTGCAAATAAGAAATGAATATATGTGTATGTAACTGATCTGTGCAGGTAATTCTCTTCATCCTTCTTTAAAAAGCACAAATACGGAACACAACAAAATCCACATACTGGATTTAAGCACGTTCACTTAAAGTACTAACTTATTGAAAATGTTGTCAAGTATAAAGCATGAAGCCATTAAAATTTTTAAATACCTTTGAAGAAATCTTAATGAGACACTAGGTCAGTCATTTCTCTAGATCAAGTGCAATGTATTTTGAAGTACTATGAAGACTAATGATATACAATTACAAAAAGTTTTTAAAAATTGTATAGCACAGAAAAATAAATACCACATGATCTCTTAAAAGTGAAAACCAAAAAAGTTGTTTCCACAAAAGCAAAGAATAGTGGTCACTAAAGATGGGGAGAGCAAAAGGAAGACTGAGTAATGGAAACAGTTACACAGGAGGAAGTCTGAATGTTCTAGTGGCTAGTAAGGCACTTCAGAGTGCACAGTAGCATGTTTAGTAAGAATCAGAAGACAGGTTTTCAAAGCTCCCAAACACAAAGTATTATCAGATGTTTAAAGAGAGAAATGCTAATTATTCTAATTTAGTCATTATACATTGTATGTACAATTCAGATATATCCCTTATATACAACTACTAGTGTTAATAAAAAAAAATTATTCTGTGTGCCAAAAAAGAGGCTAAGTTAACGTTATTTTAGGAAGTTTGTAAAAAATCAGTCAACATGTATTAAAACACTTTGCTTACAGAAGTAAAACACTTCATCATACAATGTTCAATGTCACCTAAAGCAATGACATACAGAATTGTCAGATTTTGCATCTTAGCAGATATTTCTTTTACAGCTGAAAAAAAAAATAACAATTACTTTCATTTGCTTAATGTCCAAAAAATGTGCTACAAGAGGGAATTTTTTTTTTTTAGTTTAATGAATGATTTCACAAGCCATGACATAGCTAGCAAAGGACATCTTATTTTTCACAGCCATCAAACTTAGTACTAAAAAGGTAATGGATGCCCCAAAAATAAGACTGTTATGTATTTATGAAGCTTAGTTGTCAATGTAAAAGGTAATTATGTTTGCTTATAAGATAATAAACATTTAATACTGGTGTCATTAAGTATTTCAACAATTTTCAATATATTCCTCAGGTAATACATATAAATAGTATATTCAACCACTTGAACCTATCACTTGGAAAAATTTTCAATTTAAATAGAATTTAAAATGAAAACAGGTTAATCATGAAGATAAAAAATATTCTCTGAACACTGAGTGACATTCATGACTTCAAGAGAATTGAAAAAATGTATTACTGGGCACATCAAATAGTATGTAAACCCTGTAGTCAGACAAAGTAGTATTTCACAGAATCACAAGTACTCCAGGTCTGTTAGATCAGGACTCTACTGCTTACTACTTCTTAAATGGAAACAATTTAATCTGTGTGCTTTTGACAAGGTGCTAAAATGTTTCCATGTTCTCTTTATTTCTATTGAATTTTCATTCTCACTCACTGGGGTAGGGGCTGGACAGGGAAAGAGACAGAAATATAGTTCAGTTTTCCATCCATTGATTCATTCCTCACATACCCACAACAGCAAACAGCTGAGCTAGATGAAGTCCCAGAGCCAGGATCTCCATCCAGCTCTCCTCCTAGTGGGCACCAATGGGCTGAGTGGTTGAACCACCACCTGTTGCTTCACAGGGTTCATATCAACAGGAAGGTAGAATCAGAAGCAAAGCCAGGTGCAGCAAGCACTTCAACCCCAAACAGCATCCCAAGCACTGCAACAAACACGTACTTTATTTTTATGATTTTTAAAACTATTGTGATATTTTGGAAGCAGCTTGAATGTAAAGCAACTCATTCAACTATGTCCCACCCCCTCCCCCAAAAATCAGTATTTTTCAATTATTTTGAAAAAATACAGATAGGATCATTTTCCTGCTGAATTTCAAGTAAAACTTATTCATATGCCCCCCAAAAAGTATTTTTAGTTTACAAAAAAAGTCTGAAATAATTTATGAATAGCTCAATACTACTGTCCACACAGGATTTTCACAGCAATTCTTCTCTTTGCAACTTGTATTTCCCCAAAACAAAAATTAATATTTTCAAAATATTTTACAATTTACTCTGAATAGAAAACTGGTGAGCCTTTTACCAAACTAAGTATCCCAACAGGCAAAATGAACTTTGAAGCAATCAAAAAATCCCCTCCCTGACAGAATAATGGAATCTACGCAATCCTAGACAGAACAACTTCATTATATTTTCCCCACATTTTCCTTTACTTTTCTTAAAAATTCCTTCACTACATATTAATTACAAACAGCTCTGTCACAGACTCTAAGATAAACACTAGCAACTTTTGATGACGAAATTTAGAAATTCTATTTAACTTCTTAAATCAAAGCTGAAATTTAAAAAATAATTATATACAAGTATTAACAAATCATACCTATAAAATCTTTTTTAAAACTTCAAAAGCAGTGTTTGTAAGTCCTCATTTAGCAAAGGAAATGTTTACAACTAAAGACTTCACATTAATGAAAGCTTCATATCAAAAGGTATCAATTTAAGAAAAATAGGACAGCAAGCAGCAATGACCATACTACTAACAAGCCAAAGTTTTTAAATAAAAATATTTAACTAGATGATACATGTGCCAATTCCAGACACAATATAACAACCTTGTATATCCCAACCTTATATAATTCCAACAAGAATTCAAATATTAAGTCAATGTTTTTTCTAATCTTGCACTATACTGCAAAACTGTGTTCAAACAACCAAACACTGTTAAATTCTTACCAATAAAGAAAATCAGAGCTAATGAACTGACATGGCATCAAAGCAAAAAACTTGAACAATGCATACATAAAACAAAATCTCAAGCTTTAAAACATTTAGAATACACCAACAAAAACAAACTAGATCTATGCAATAACACAACAAAATGTAAATAATTCAAGGGTGTACCATTACCAAGAAATGTGAAAGGTCTCACTACTGTTCAAATCAAAATTCCTAGCAGCCAGTGAAGTTTTAAGGCAGCGTTATCTAACAAACTTATGGGCGAACCTCAAAGCGAATTTCTACTGCTGCACTAAATTTGTGGGAAGTTTTATAGAACTTCAAATTTAAAATATTAGGCAGAAAATATGGGAAAAAAATCCTGAAAGACTGTACTGCAGCAAAAGTCTCAAGTCATTAAAAAACATCACAAAAAACTATGAACTTCTTTTAGGGAATAGTGAGACAGCTTTGTCTCAAAGTTAATAGTGATACTGTTGCAGCTTATAAAAGATTCTTCACTTTTTTCTATGTATCAACAGAATACTAAAGTAGCTTTTTAATAATTTAGCCTCAGAGTTACCAACTTTTGTCTTTCAGCCATTGCAACAACAGGTTCTAGAACAGTGCTGTCCAACAGAAAAAGAACACAAAGCATGTATGTAATCTATTTTCAAATAACCACTTTTTAAAAAAGTTAACAGGCTAAATAATTCATTTAAATAAAAAATCTGAAACATCACTTCATCATATAGCATTAAAAAAACCACAGAAGTATTTCATAATCCTTCCCAGACTCATAAAAATCCAATACACATTTATTTTGCAGCACAGTCCTCAAACAACACTAGATTGTTTCAACTGCCCAAGAGTTTTACATGCCGGTAGTGGTGAGACAGCACAGGACTAGAGCTCTTTCTCTGGCTTTGAGATACACATACAAAAATACCACAAAGTATCCGAAATTGTAGAAAACAATATACTTAATCTGAATGGCTGAGAAAGACACTGAGAAAGTTCCATTAAATCTTGCCTTGTACTGAAAGAGGCCTAGGAAAAAAAAAATCAATTTTCACCTGTTGTAACAATGTAATACTTAACAGCATTACCTCTAATTCCCAAAATGCCCTACTTTGCACTATAAATTATATGGTCTCCCTGCCTTTATTTCCAATGGAAGCTTCAAAGCTAACTTCATACTGCTCAAAATGAAATTTAGTGTAAATTCTAATCCTGATGCCTGGAAAAGAAGATCTAAATTTAAAGGAAAGAACCTTTCACTGCCCTCATATTTTAAAAAAAAATCTCTCAAAATTCCTTTTATTTTAAATTGCAGACTAAAAAAATTAAAAAAAAAAAAAAAGTAAGAATTACCTGTTGAACAAGGCATCTGGAAATTGGGATCATTGCTATCCAAAACAGGCAAACAGAACTGGTTACTTGCAGATCCTAGCATAGGATCCTTATCGCTGAGCATGTTCTTCAGCGAGTCCTCTAAGACATTTTGACTTGTACTAAAATCCTCACAGACTTCATTCTCCAGGTTGGATCCTAGAAATAGGGCATCATCTAAGTGTTCAGTAGGAATTAAATGATTAAATGTATCAACTATATCCATGAAGACTTCTGTGTGTCTTTCAGCCCTATAGAAAGACAAAAAAAATACCATAAGAAATAAAGCTACCAACTGAAAATCACCTAATACCAAATTATTTTAATAGTTTCTGTATTTAAAAAAATCCTCACTATTTTTAGAATACACATTTAGAAATGTAGAACAAGTCTTTAGTAAATCATGTTTCTTCATTGTGCATGTAGAATACCATTTTATCAGAAATTTTATTAAAATGCTTATTCAAGTCATTTATTTTAGGAAAAATAGGTATATAACCCAATAGTTAGACACATATGAAAAACGGCATGGCTTAAATCATAAAAAAAAACCATGTCTGTAACCATAAGCTTTTCATAAATTAAGATTCAGACACCAATTTTACAATAAATCCACATAAAAAAGAAAGTATTAACTTTTTATTGTCCCGCACATAGGAAAACTATTAGGTAGGCTTGTTTTATTTGCAAAGCATTCAAATTATGTAGAGAGGCAATATAGAGACAAATTTTTTGTGGAGACAGGGAAAAAATGGGAAGCTATTAACTAAATCCAACAAACCAAAAATCAAATCACTACATACAAACACAAAAACGTGCACATACACATATTTTCTATGGCCCCACTTTAAGAAAAAAGGAGATAAATGACAAGAAAACAATTTGCATCATATTTATATTTGAGTGAGTTATGTGTACAGATTACCAAATTGAATCACCCATCAAGAATTCTACCCACACACTAGGCATTGCTTACAAAGTCATCTCAAGCTTAAGAGCTTCAATCATCAAAGTTGAGTTATTTTCAATATTGGTTTTAGAGAAAACTAAGGCAATACAAACAGGGAGAGACGTCAACCAAGAAAATCAGTATTCAGCTAGCTGAAAAAAATAAATAAACTTCACTGGATAAAGCAAAATATCTTGGACTCCATAATTCTGAAGTTCAGCTCCAAATCTAAAAAATTCTCAAACTGGTCGTGCATTCTTCCTTCTATTGTATACCACACTGTACTACATATCTAATCTGCAGTTACATAATTTATACCCAATGGTTAAAAATATTATCCTTCCAAACACATTTAAGTGATTTAAATGTCTTCTCCAAAGTCACAAAATTGAGCCAACACAAATTGAGACTTCATGACCATTAGCCTTTTATGATAAAACCTGCAAAGACTGTATTCATAAAATGTTATGAAGGATTATATCCTTATGAAGGATTATACCACTATAGTAAAATGGGGAAAACCTGTTAGGGGGTGGGAGTTTGGGGGAAATCCCAGTCTATACAAAATTGTAACATTTCCCAGTGGCCGCAGGTAAGGGAAGAATTCATCACACACACACAATCTTTGGTTAATAATAGAGACCCTAAAGGTAGACTGACCAAGCGTTTTACAATTCTTTTTCATTCAACCACAGAGATAAGGATTGTGGCAGAGATAAGGAGTGTGCCTGGTAAGCACACTACAACTTGCTTCCCATTGGTTCACTCTTCAAATACCCAAAACAGCAGGGGAAGGCCAAGGTGAAAGCCAGGAGTGGAGATGCAATCAAGGTCACCTACAGGAATGGCAGGAACGGAACTTGGTCATCACACCACTGCCTCCTTCAAGGTCTGCATTACCAGGAAGCTGGACTCATGAACAGGAAGTAAACATGGAACTCAGGAACTTGTATGGGGAGAATCTAAACCACTGTGTTAAGGGCTGGACTAAATATCACCAAAAAAAAAAAAAAAAAAAAAAAAAAAACCTGTTTTAGTGGATGTACTTCATTGTATCTCAGGTTTTAAAAAAGGTGAAAAAATTCCTTCTCAGAAAAATAATCCTTAAATAAAATTTTTAATATCTCTTCTCAAATGGTGCTATTTATTAACACTGAACAAATGGTGCTATCTATTGAAATCTAAAGAGTACTGAAAAGAAATTGACAATTTTTGTAGACTAATTAGTTTACATGCATTCTCTAACAGAAAATTGTGATTTTCAACACTGAAAATCAAGAAAAATTAAGAATTCCATCTGTGCAGTGGACATCCTGATACACACAGAAGACATGACAGCCAGCTCATCTAGGCCAGCAGGGGACTTCAACTAACTGAGAGAATGGAAAGCAGAACAGGTTAGATGATTCCCCTGGCCAAGCTTTGTAACAGGTTCCTGGGTCTGCGGATGCACCAAGGTGGACTTTGTCAATCAGCAGACCTTGGAAAGATTTTCCCCACCAGTGAGCAAGGAAATCAACAATGTCTCAGGGTTAGCAAAACTACTAAGCAACACCCTAGGATCACTTCCCCCACATCTAGGATCTCCCAAGAATGGAAGGACATCACCCATCTCTGGGTGCTAATATACTTAGACAGCAAGGAACAGCCTTCTCCCCTTCCTCCCCTGCAAACACAAGAGGAAAAAGAATAAAAGATTGTAAATTGTGTTCCACCCACCTTTCTCCATACCTGACTGTCCACATCCTAATGACTCAACGGCATGCATCCCTCTCAATTATGTAAACAATATTAATAACATTTTAAAAATTCCCTCTAGCCTTATAATTTCAATACTTAAGAAAAGGCTTATTGACACACCACTAATACTTTCACTATCATGCTTTCAGGTAGTAAATAAATTTTGGGCTGTGGGCCCAACACAATGACTCAGTAGCTAAACCCTGGCTTGGATTCTACACCTATGCTCTTTCACATCCCAGCTGTTCCACATCCCATCCAGCTCCCTGCTTGTGGCCTGGGAAAGCAGCCAAGGACCACCCAAAGCCTCAGGACCTTGCACCCACATGGGAGACCCGGAAGAAGCTCCAGGCTCCTGGTTACAGATCGGTTCAGCCTCAGCCATTGTGGCCAATTAAGGAATGAACCAGCAGATGGAATATCGTTCTCTGTAACTCCTATATAGTTTAGCCTTTACAATTTAAAGAAAAAAAAAAAAAACTTAGAAAAACTTAGGGTATAATAAATTCTGTTACCTAAAAACAAGTTACACAACCAAGGAGAGAATTACCAAAGATTTAATTTATTTAGATCTACTAGAATCCAAAATTTACTACAGGCCAAAACTGTCTTCACAGATTTGAGTTCTAACTAATATTCTCTGTTTTAACTTACACTTGCCTATTTTTATCTATTTTTACTTGAAAAACAGAGACAGATCTTCTATGTACTGGTTCACTACCCAAATGGCCCAGCACCGGGCCAAGAGAAGCCAGAGCAGAGAATGCAATCTGGCTCTCCCAAGTGGGTGGCAGAATCCCAACTACCTGGGAAGTTAGCTGCTGCCTCCCAGCATACAACAGCAAAAAACTGTCATTGTGAGCATGGCCAGAATTCAAATCCAAGCACTACACAATATGGAATACAGGTATGCAAAGCACTGTATTCACAGCTGTAAGTTATAGAATCTAACAGCTGTAAATTACAGAATCTAATAGATTCTTTCCTCCCAAAAATGGTACATGGAATTACTGAAAATGCATTCATTTCCATAGTGATACAGGCCTGTAAATACTATTTCCCCTGAAGTCTTTGTTGCACCATCTTTACTCTGTGTGCCTTCAGCTAATGCAGACATTCGGAACACTCAAAAGTTAGAGTTACACAGCTCATGATGACAACGCTATTAAGGAAGACCAAACCACATAAGTATCCAATGCTTTTCTTTTTCCAACATTACTGCTATCAGTGAAATCATCCTAAAATTTCTTTGCTAAAAGTACTAAAATTTGGCCCGGCGGCATGGCCTAGCAGTTAAGGTCTTCGCCTTGAGTGCGCGCCCGGGATCCCATATGGGTGCCGGTTCTAATCCCAAAAGCTCCACTTCCCATCCAGCTCCCTGCTTGGGGCCTGGGAAAGCAGTCGAGGACGGCCCAAAGCTTTGGGACCCTGCACCTGCGTGGGAGACCCGGAAGAGGTTCCTGGTTCCTGGCTTCAGATCAGCGCAGTACCAGCCCTTGCGCTCACTTGGGGAGTGAATCATAGGACAGAGGATCTTCCTCTCTCTCTCTCCTCTTCTCTGTATATCTGAATTTGTAATAAAATAAATAAGTCTTTTTTAAAAAAAGCACTAAAATTTTGTAATCAACAGTATACAATACCTATTAGTCTTTAAAAAAATCAACTTTTAAAAGATAAAGCATATTGTAAATAAGATAGGGCCATCAAACTTCCCAGTATTGCTTCTTAAAATTAGGAGGACTTTTAATTTAACCAGGCATCCTCAGGAAAAGCCTTCTATGATCAAAACTGAGGATAAAAAAATAAAAACTGAGAATAACAAGGTTACAATCTTTCACTTAGTCAACAAATCAAAAAGCAGCTACCACGTTAATAAGCCAAACAGAACAGAAATTTTCTGAAACAGAAAAGAATATCCAAACACCCCAAATCAGGGGGTCCAAAGAAGACCATTTCCTTGGGGACAAACCACATGCCTAATGATTTGTGGCACACATACTGAGCATCAAACTGTTATAAACTAAGACTGAGACAGACTTTCCTCACATGATTCCAACTGGTTTTAGAGGTTAACTCCAAAAGGAGTAAACAATGGCAAGAACTACAGTGGGCAGCGTGTAACACATTGAATGATTTCTTTAAAACTTTATATCAAAAAAAAGGCTGCATATATCAAATGTTGAACAGCAAAATTTTCATGCTTACCTGCAAAACTTATTTTGTCCACATTAATCTACTAAACACAATGTAGTGTCCCAGACTGGATCATTAACAGGACAACAGCAAGAAAATAAAAAGCCAGAGGAAAGTCTGTATTAATACTACTGCTACTTCTAATAAAGACACTAGCAATGTGTCAGATTATCAATATTTGGGGAAAGCCAACAAAAAGCATGCAGAAACTCTTAAAATCTGTAACATTTTTATAAATCTAAAATTATCCCAAAATAAAACACTTTCAAAAAAATTCTAAGGAAGCTCTGTGGTAGCTACAAATAGGGACAAAGATAATCAGAAAAATTAAGAGTAGATCTAAAACTCATTTTCAAACTTTATCTAAATGCTTCCTTACACTGGCACTTTAAATTTAGTAATTAAAACATAATCTAAGGCATAATTTAAATAACTAAAGATATGCAGATATCCAATTAAATTAATATCAATAAGTTTACATGCTAAATTCAAAAACTAGTTACGGAGTCAGAGTTACAGTTCCCATTTATACACAACACAATGTTGTCAAAGAAACTGAGTAGTTCGCTTAACTCAAAATTACTATCTGCAGGGCCTGGCGTGATGGCACAGTGGTTAAGGTCCTCACCTTGTACGCTCGGGATCCCATATGGGTGCCGGTTCTAATCCCGGCGGCCCCGCTTCCCATCCAGCTCCCTGCCTGTGGCCTAGGAAAGCAGTCGAGGACGGCCCAAAGCTTTGGGACCCTGCGCCCACGTGGGGGACCCGGGAAGAGGCTCCTGGCTCCTGGATTGGCTCAGCTCCAGCCATTGAGGCCGCCTGGGGAGTGAATCATCGGATGGAGGATCTTCTCTCTCTCCTCTCTGTATATCAACTTTTCCAATAAAAATGAAATAAATCTTTAAAAAAAAATTACTATCTACATAATTTAAAAACATCCACTACAAAGTGTTATTCTAAGCACCAATGAAACAAACTCCAGTTTCAAAAACACAGCAGGTAAACATGACAACAGAATATGCTGTCATAGATAGTATGACAAACTACTTAGAGACTCAGAGAGCCTTCAGGCAAAGGGAAAAAGCAGGAGCCAACTCTGAGTACCTGATACTGATCCTAGGATTCCACTTACACAGACTACCAATGCAATTAATCATAATTAGCACTATCATTCTGGTCTGAGTTCAAAGACATTTCCTGTTTTAAAATACCTGTTTTATTTTGCAATTCTCAGAGATTAAAAATGCAGTCAAATTTACAGTCTACTGACAAAGACCAAATCATTTTCTAAGTGTTTCAAAAATAAACAGAATGGAAAAAGTATTTTAAAAGTACCAAAAGGGTGAAAAAAACACTTCAATAAATCCTACTTTAACAGATTTAAGAAACCAAAAATTCCTGTATGAATTTTTAAAATTATAATGTAAATAAATCTCTATATTATTTATATTAATAAAAAATTTAAAGCATACATAATCCCAATAATAAGTCACCAAAGTTGTAAAATATCCTAAGAGCTTAAACCATGATGACGCTCCCTCTCAAGCAGTCTGCATTTGGGTATGTATGTGTTAATGGGCGACAGAAGATGGGTAAAAAAAAATACATCAGGAAAATATAAAACTAATGAAGAAAATTAAACAGGGCTAGCAGTAGAGGTGGTGGACCTAAGGCAGTCTACTTACGAAGGTAAATGAAGACCTTGTTTAAACATCTAAGCCAACATTTGGAATAAAGCATCGACCAATTCATAATAGCTAACAGCAATTCAAAACCCTAAAGGGCAAAGGCCCCGAAATTGGTGGCATAATTTATGCCTTCCGGCCCTTACAGTATGCCTTAAATTAAGCACACAATTTCATCAGGCACACTTAAGAACAATTTCAAATAGACAAGTAGTAAAAAAAATTAAAATCTCACTGATATTGGCATCTGCTGTTTCCTGGTAGGCAAAGCTACTGCCCTAGAGTAACAGTGGTATCCCACAGAAGTCAGTTTAAGTCCCAGCCATCTCTGCTTTCAACCTAACAGACGATGGCCCAAATCCTTGGAACCCTGACACCCTCGCAGGTGACCAGGAAGAAGTTCCTGGCTCTGGTCCAGCCCAGCCGTGGCCAATAGGCATCTGGGGAGTCTATCTGTAAATGCATGAAGATCTCTGCCTCCCTCTCTTTAACTTTCAAATAAACTAATCTTTAAAATATACATTTAGTAATAATAAAATATGCAGCTCTATAGGCTATCACTTCATGCTACTGTTCTATATGTTTCACTATAGTAATTCTCACAGGTGACTATAGCCATGCAAAAGTCATCTGAATACAGCCAGACATTTTTGGTCATCAACTGCAGCACATACTACTGGCATCAAGTAAATGTATTATGTAAAAGTTCCACAACACAAAATGTAAAAGTCCCACAACACAAAAATGCCTAAAAATGCTAAAGCCATTGAAACTTACTCTACACTTAACTGATTTAATACAACAAAATCATGCTTCATGACCCCAATTATATATATATATATATTAAAAAAACTGAAGTCATAGATATAATAATTTGTTAAGGTGGAAGTGTCAAAACGTAATCCCAGAAATCTATGCTTTCCGCTACACATTCACTGCCACCCTATATCTTTTTATAAACTTAAAATTACTGAACACTCGTTATGTGTAGGACGATGGGCTATGACATAAACTCATTATGTCATTTAATCCTCACAACTACAAAGTTAACCAGGTAATATTCTCTATTTTCCCCAAAAGCTAAAGCTTACCAAAGCCACACGCAGTAACACAAATAAGTAATTAATGTAACTATAACTCAAATATATCCTGTAAGACACCAAGATAAGTTCTTAACCACTATAACAACATTAAAGATAAAGCATGGACTATTTTACCACGTCTAAGTAAAGGATATTAAATGGTTAAGCCACGTGTCTGACTTTACTACAAGTTCTACAAAGCATAGCAAACTAACTTTTCATACCCACTTCAAATTCTGGTGGTCCTGTTCATTAGTTAAACTCTACTGGCAAGATCTCAAAGAAAGCAAGCATCATCAATTTCCCTCCTGAATGTATCACATATAGATCACATATAGTATCTAAAATCCAAAGGGGTCTGCTGTGTAAAAATACGTAAGATAAAAGCCGGCTTAATAACCTAGAAAACAAGGCCGGCAAGGTGGCATAGCAACTAAAGTCCTCGCCTTGAACACACTCTAATCCCATATGGGCGCTGCCTGTAACCCCAGCAGGCCCTGCTTCCCATGCAGCTCCCTGCTTGTGGCCTGGGAAAGCAGTCCAGGACGGTCCAAAGCCTTGGGACCCTGCACCCATATGGGAAACCCAGAAGATGCCCCTGGCTCCTGGCTTCGGATTGACTCAGCTCCAGCCACTGCAGCTGCCTGGTGAGTGAACCATGAACCATCGCATGGAAGATCCACCTCTGTCTCTCTTCCTCTCTGCCTTTCCAACAAAAATAAGTAAATATTATTTTTTTAAATAAAATGAATGAATAAATCTTTACAAAAAAAGAACATAGAAAATCTATAAAGTAGCTATAATCAGCAAAAGCAGAATTACACTAACCCAAGAAAAATATTCAAAGTTTACAGTTACACAGGCATATTACTGCAACTGAAATTTTTTTCAGTAGCATTAGTGAATTAACCACAGCAGTGCAATGAGCTTATCATTGAAAGTAAGGACTAGGTAACAGGACAACCCCACCAGTCATTTAGTACATACTACGCACCAGGTACTACGCTGAATCTACAGTTCAGTATTATCCCATTAGTTCCTCACAACAACCCCAGAAGGTAACTCTTTTACAGAAAACTAAACCGAGTCAGAATTACATTACTTTCCCCCCCAAAGCCAAGCCCAGCCAGTCATTCCTGAGTCTACATTTTACAATACGCTTTTATGTGTATTAGTGTATCATTAATGCAATTCTTAAAAATACTAAACAAGACTTTTGTTCCAAAATAAAGCAGGAAACATGCATTTAGCTGTCCTTCCCACATAAAAAATCGTGGGCCCAGTGCAGTAGCCTAGTGGCTAAAGTTCTTGCCCTGCATGCAATGAGATCCCATGTGGGCACTGGTTCATATCCTACCTGCTCCACTTCCCATCCAGCTCCCTGCTAGTGGTCTGGGGAAGCAATCGAGGACAGCCCAAAGCCTTGGGACCCTGCACCCGTGTGCGACCCCAGAAGCTCCTGGCTCCTGGTTTTAGATCAGCTCAGCTTCAACCACTGCGGCCACTTGGGGAGTGAATCATCAGATGGAAGAGCACTCTGTCTCTCCTCTATAAATCTGACTTTACAATAGAAACAAATAAATTTTTCAAAAATGGTTATCTTTTTACATGTATATAAACAGAGGAAAAGCAGCTATAAGCTGAAAACTGAAACTTATTTTGTCTAAAATTGTTTTTAGATGTCCACCTCAAATTATGAATCACAATTTTAAATTTAGCTTTTCTGTACAATCTGCCATTCTCAAACCTGTTCAATCAATCTAGATTCTGTCAGCATTAAAATCTACAGACAACATTTTGAAGTTTTTACTGTATCTCTTCACTCACTATGCAAGTGACCAAAAAATTTAAATTCTCTGGCCACTATAAAAAGGGCGCAAATTAAATACCTTATTCTCCAGTCTATACACAACTCGTGAAATTCCTTTCTTTTAACTGCAGATCACTAAATACATCCCCTGTCTTTAAATCTCATTTCCCACCCAGGATTGCTCAGTGAGAGTACAAATGGCCCTGGGACCCAAACATTGTTACTAAAGCCAGTACTATCAGTATCTGTCCCTGGGGATAAAAAGGCAACAAGGGGAAGTCTTGCTATTTACAAAAATGCAACTGTATCACAAACACATAAGTTTGACAAGTTGCTGCCTATGCTTCTAAAATGATACCCCAGGATTCTCAGAATAAATCAATAAAATAGTGCCCATAATACAGTGTTACAAAAAATAAACTGAGCAGCCACTTGTCAGAGAATTCTCATTTTATATATACGTATATGTATACACACTCACATACATATATAGAAATCAGAGCACTCGAAGAACCCTGAACTCCCTAAGAACTGTATGGTGAGTGGTTATGAACAATATTCAAACCTGGATGCTGATCAATACAGCTCATTACCTCATTAAAAAGTAGAAAGGGAATTTCTTCAAGAACAATAAAAATTTTTTTGAGAAATTAAATGGAACTTAATCTGTGTAAAGAAAAGGAAAAAAAATTACACATTTAAGAAAGCAAAATATAGTCCTCCCCCTCCAAGAGCAGGTATCCCATATGGGCACCAGTTACTGCCAGGGCTGCTGCACTTCCCAACCAACTCCCTGCTTTTGGCTTTGGAAAAGCAGTAGAGTATAGGCCAGAGCCCTCAGACTCTGCACACATGTGGGAGACCTAGAAGAAGCTCCTGGCTTCAGAGCAGCTCCGCTCTTGCCACTGTGGACATTTGGGGAGTGAACCATTGGATGGAAGATGTCTCTCCTCTCTAAAACTGCCTTTCAAATAAAAATAAATACATCTTAAAAGAAAAAAGATGTCAACAAAGGAAGCACTATTGGGCCCAGCAGTGTGGCCTAGCAGCTGAAGCCCTCACCTTGAACACACCAGGATGCCATATGGGCACCGGTTCTAATCCTGGCAGCTCCACTTCCCATCCAGCTCCTTGCTTGGGGCCTAGGAAAGCAGTCAAGGACAGCCCAAAGCTTTGGGACCCTGCACCCTTGTGGGATACCCGGAAGAAGTTCCTGGATCCTGGCTTCGGATCGGCATAGCATTGGCTGTTGCACTCACTTGGGGAGTGAATCATCGGACGGAAGATGTTCCTCTCTGTCTCTCCTCCTCCTCTGTATATCTGACTTTCCAATAAATAAATAGATCTTTAAAAAAAGGAAGCACTATGTTATGTCAAGGAAGATACTCATTTTTTTAAGTACTTGAAACACAGAAATGTATACATAATTTTCATTCACCAATCTTTCAAAGTATGTTATATACTAAACAAGATAACTTTTCAGGAATTCAAAGTATTACCCTGTTGTCTTTCAATTTTTATCAACAACATGTTAGTCAAAGGCTATCAACCTGTCCTAGGTGATTTCAACAGACAATAAATTTCAATTCAATAATGTGACCTCAACTGGCAAAAATAAAGACAATCTCCTTAACTTTCTGCCACCAAATTTGACAAAATTTGGTTTGTTTTGACCTACATTAACATCTATGGGGACTCCTCTGAATATGCGACATGAAATATGATAAAAAATCAACAGGATAAAGTTATCAGATGTCTATCCCCAACTCAGAATACGTAACGAATTCAGCATAAACTCACTGTTCTTCCAATAGCATGCAAAGGCAGTACAGGTACATTTTTATACTCTTGATTAAAGGGCTGAAGAGAGGGAGGAAGAACGGAGGAAATCTTTGGTCCCATCCGTTGACTCATTTGTTACTGTTTGACAAATCACTGGTACAACTATTAAAGCCTAAAATCTAACGTTCAGGGCCCAGCAGTAGCCCAGGGCTAAAGTCCTCGCCTCGAATGCGCCAGGATCCCACATGGGCGCCAGTTCTAATCCCGGCAGCCTCACTTCCCATCCAGCTCCCTGCTTGTGGCCTGGGAAAGCAGTCAAGGACGGCCCAAACCCTTAGGACCCTGCACAGGCATGGGAGCCCCACAAAGGGTTCTGGGCTCCTGGCTTCAAATCAGCTCATCTCCAGGGGTTGCAGGCGCTTGGGGAGAGAATCAATGGATGGGAGATCTTTGTCTCTCCCTCTCTGTATATTGACTTTACAATAAAAATAAATTTTTTTAAAAATCTTATGTTCTAATCCTTTTTCAATAAAAGTGGTTTAATCACGGCATTAACTGTGCCAAAAGTTTCCAATTACATTATCAAAAATTTTGTATCTTAAAAATACTGATGATGACAATAATGACGGAGAGGAAAGACCAGTGAGCATGAGAATGAAAAAAAATAATACATACATTAAAAAAAGTGGGGAAAACTGTATGTTGCAAAACCACTATTTGAAATAATCTTTATAAGCCATTTCCTGGGCCCATGAAAAGACTATAAACACAAAAATCTTAGCAGGCTAAAACATAAAAGTTTCTGGTTCTTAGCTTCTCGCGTCTCTTTCCCGTCACAAACACCTATCTTCAACTACAAACACTATCAAAATTTCCAACACTTCATTCAAGAACCAAAAATGGTAGCAAATGAAGGAAAACAGAAATGGGAAAACAGCAAGTTTGAGCCCCACATAGTAATAAATACAACATCGAACTATTTAAGTATTCCTGAAGTATTTCACTATGTAATTTTTTTATAACTCGGCTTGGAAAAATATGTGGCACAATTCATACTTCAGGAAGACTCAGTTACTGCTGGTTCTTCCAAACGAAAAATCTCTAACATGAAATGAAGGCTGGCCTGGGCAGATTCTGCATTACTGCCGCTTATGCTGACCCGTGATCTCATTTTAATGACTACCGAACAGTCCTAATAATGACAGACTTAAACCCTAAACGGCTAGCAGCTGGCACTTGGAAACCCAGATAGAGAAAGGCCCAGTGACCTGACAATACACCGCTGAGGTGAAGAAGTGGGGCCCTGGACTGTGCGCGACACCGACATTCGCTCCCATTCTCCCTCTTCCCCGCCCCTCCCCCTGAGTCAGGTGATCAGTTATTTAGCACCAGGAACACGTACGTATCGACAAGTGGCTCGTTAAATTACTCGTATTCTCGCACAGCACGAGTCTCGCCTTTCCAATTTCCAACTAGGCAAAAGGACTCGCCAGTTTGGGTCCCGAGCACAAAAGCGCGCGCGCGCGCGCTAACAGGATGGATGGAGCACCAACTCCCCTTCTCTCCAAAATCGGGGGGCCAATGACTGGTCCTCTCGGTCAAGGCCGGCCGCCGCCCGGCAGCCCCCGGGGAGCCCACGACAGGGAACTGGCCCAGGGGCCGCCTTCCCGTGGGCCTGCAGGCCGGGCCTGCTCGGCCACGAGTGCCGGCCGTGCCTCCCCGGCTGGCGCGCCGAGCCCGGGAGCGGGTAAGGGGGGGGGACCGGAGGTGGCCAGGAGGCCGCGGCCCGGACCCTTCCTTCGCCTAGGCGACCGGCCACCAACAGGGCTCCCCCTCCCTAGCCCCGAAGTCCCAACGGCCCCGGGGAGGCGGAGGCGCGGCCCGGCTAGGCCCAGGGCGTTGCGCAAGGGGCCCCGAGGGGCGAGTGCCCCGCTGCGCGGCAGAAAGCAGCCGCGGGAGGGTCTGCAGGCCGGCGGCGGGCGCCGTGCGTGGGGACGGGGGCCGGGGGAGGGGAGGACTGCCCGCCGCCCTGGCCGCGGCCACGGCCGCAAACTCACCCAGCTCCGCCGGACGAGCGCTACCACTGGCAGCAAGAGGAAGATGGTGGCCGCCGCCGCCGAGGAGGAGGAGGAGGAGGGGGCCCGAAGGGTGCCGCCGAGAGGGGGGTACGCGCAGGACGTCGGCGTCGCTGCCACTGCCTCTCTTCCTCTCCACACCGAAAGGCGGCCGCTGACGACACTCCTCCCGGCTTCCGCGCCGCCCTCCTCTTCCTCGTTGCAGCCGCCGCCGCCCTGGGCGCTCTGGGGTCGCCGCTCTCGTACGGACGCCGCGACGCCGCGAGACCCCGCAGCCCTCGGCGTGCGGCGACGACAGCGCGGGAGCTGGAGCGGGGCCGCGTCACGTGACGCCACTGTTTACCGTTCCGTGGGCCGCCGCCTGCGTCGCCGCCGCGCCTGCGCACCGCGGGGCCTGACGCCCCGAGCCCCGGCGAGGCCCCCGGCGAGGCCCCCGGGCGTCCCTGGCGTCCCTGGCGTCCCAGGCGTCCCAGGCGTCCCAGGCGTCCCGGGCGTCCCGGGCCTCCCTGGCGGCCTGCCGAGGCGGCGGCCCCGCCCGCGGCCCTCCAGCTTTAAGCCCCGGGGCCGCTGCGAGGCCTGAGGCTGCTGATGACCACGTTTTCTAAATACGTGCTGAGATTTTACTGTTAATGTGAAAGTGGTGTTGCTTTTTGGCTAATCGATTGTGAGCGAGTAAGTGGCTGTCGGCCCTGACAGCCTTGCAGCCTTTGCACGGCTGCCTCCCTAGCAAATAGCTACTTCCATCCTCAGCCTCCAGACGGTGGCCCCAAGACCTTGCCTCCTAAGGGTCAGTTATCAAAATGTAGCACAGCGATGCCCTGAGGGCTACCCAAGACCTGCTTGAAGAGCACCAATTCCTTGGCCAGTAGATCTTATCTAACCCCAGATTTCTTCCTACCTTTCAAGCTAACCAGAAGAGAGCAGTTGATTAAATGAGGACTTGAGGATGAGGAGCCAGTCATTATCTAGCAAGCCACACTTAAGGACATTTACAAAGATGTTTAAAACTGTGCCACTCTTTCCATTAATTTTTGGAACATTTCACTATGTTTTCACAATAAATGCCTTATTTATGGCACCATGTAATGGGTTTTGTTGCTCATTCTAAAATCTAAGTCTTTGATGGTGCGGTGTGAAGCAGATCAAGCCACTGCTGACTTGAGCCCGGCTCTTCTGATTTACCTTCCTGCTAATGCACGCCTTTGGGAGGCAGCAGATGGTGCCTTATGAATATGGGTTCCTGCCCCCCATCAAGAACGCAGGAATGGGTCCAGGCGCCTGACTTCAACCTGACCCAGCCCTGGCTTCTGCAGGTGCTTTGGTGAGTAAGGCGACATGGAGGGAAGCTCTCTGTCGCTCCACTCTAAAAATAAAACGTTAAGAAGAGTAAATGTAAGGGGCAGCACAGTGGCATAGTAGGTGCCAGTTACTGTCCCAGCTGTTCCACTTCTGACCAACTCCCTGCTTATGGCCTGGGAAAGCAGCAGAGGCTCTGTTCAACTCCTTAGGCCCCTGCACCTGTGTGGGAGAGCCAACGGAAGCTCCTGGCTTGCAATGGGCTCAGCTCAGGCTTTGCTGTCACTTTACATATTAAAATTGATTTCACCTGGGTAGTGAAACGGCCAGTAGAAGATCTCTGTCTCCTGCTCTCTGTAAATCTGCCTTTCATGTCTAATAAACCTTTAAAAACATAGTGAAGTCTTATATTTTTCTTGGATTTGATCTCTCTGATGTTAAATGTCAACAGATCCAATCCTAAAAAGGAGCTCTTGGGAATCCCTTTAGTTTCTGTTTCAGAAGCACTGGTCAAAAGTGTATGCTTTCCCAAGAGGTTACATTGACTCGGCTCTCAGCCCTTAAAAACGCTGTGATACAAATGTTTCCAGTTAATTACTCCTAATAGCTCACAGCCTGCCAGAAACAGAGATTGTTACCTTCTGCCACCAGAGATAATCCAGTGTTGAGTCAGCCACAGCTGAGCAGCTTGAGATGCGATCCACACTCTTCTAAGTAGTTCCACACCTACTGCTGTGTACATATTAAAATAGGTTGAGGGGCACAGCACAACAGGTCAACTGAATAATCCTTTACCTGACAGTGTCAGGATCCCAATTTACTCTAGGTCATGTTGCGGCAGCTCCATTTCCCATCCAGCTCCCTGCTTGTGGCCTGGGAAGCAGTTGAGGATGGGACCCTGCAACCAAATGGGAAATCCAGAAGCTTCTGATTCTTGCCTTAGAATCAGTTCTGCTTCAGCCATTGCAGAATTTTGGGTAGTAAACTACTGAATGGAATATCTTTCTGTTTCTCCTCTGTAAATATAACTCTCCAAGGAAAATAAATAAATCTTTACTAATAAAAAATGGGATATGCTCAGGGTACAAGAAAACTTAAAGGCATGTGGTTGAAAATCTGCCCTTTCTGTCTCTGGCCTTGCGATATTTTCAACATTCTTGACACCAAATGCACTTCTGCAAAGGAGAATTGGACTGTCCTGGTTGCTCAAGACTTTGCTTTAAAATTGTAAATATTTTTATTGTTGAAAAAGGAAAACAGAAATAAGGAGTCAAGAATACTTCTCTAGGGTCAGTTGTTTGCCCTAATGGTTGAGTTTCTGATGTTTTTTCAGTAATGAAATCTTAATTTTACCTTCATGGGGAAGCCCTCGGTGTCTCCTCCTCCCTTCCTGACTCCAGTTACAAAAGTTAATACAAAATCTTGAACTGTGCATCTTTCATAGTTGGAGGGTGAGAGCTTAAAGACCCCTGACTTCTGCCATGCAGTGTAGCAGGAGCTGCTGTCGCCAAGCTTGGGCAATAAAGACTCCTCCTAACATCCTTCACTTGGGTCCAGTGTGATCTCTCTCTCACCCTGCAACAATTAGAGTTCAGGAAGTTCCGTCTTTGACATCTACTTGGAAGAAATGGATAGAATTCCTAGCTCCTCATTTAGTCCCTTGCCTGGTTGAGCCATTGCAAGCATTGGGAATTGAGTGGTGCATGAGAGCTCTCTATTCATTCTCTTGCTCATGCTCCCTGTCCCTCAAATAAATTTTAAATGTATAAAGGCTAAAATTAAAAATGCATTTTCCCCCATTTCAGATGTCCAAAAAGAATTACAAAAGTAAACCTACATGTTATCTTTACTTTCCCTCTGCACTTCAATATGAAATTTGGAAAGATTAAACTTATTGCAAGAAACACAATCCAGTGCTGAAGAAGTTCAATGCATTGGAGTCCTATGAGGGAAATCATTAGATGGAAAATTTCCTTAGAATTGAGGGAAATATATCCCTTTAGAGAAAAGTTATTAAATTTAAGAAGAAACAAAATGGAAGTAAAAATAAAGACCAAAGACCACTACATTTACAAAACAAAGACTTCTGATCCTAAAAAAAAATTAAAGAATTTTCCATAAAGTGAAATGTCTTAATTACATAATTTAGAAACAGCCAAACGCCCAGATTTACATTTATTCAACACAGATGATTTGTCTTTTGTCTTTTGCCTAATTCACATAAAGGGTACTAAATAAAGACCAGCATAACAAAGGGAGCTATGACTATATCTTCCCACAGGCCAGCACTTAATTAAAAGACTTACAGGCTAAAGTCCTCATCTTTCATGCACTGGTTAGTGTTCCAGCACCCCCACTTCCCATTCAGCGCCCTGCTTCCAGCCTGAGTAAACAGTAGAGGAAAGCCCAAAGCTTTAGGACCCTGCACCTGCATGGGAGACCCAGAAGAAGCCCCTTGCTCCTGCCTACAGATCAGCTTGGCTGTGGCTGTTGCAGCGACTTAGGGAGTGAATCAGCAGACAGAGGATCCTCCTCAATGTGTCTCCTCCTCTCTATGTGTCTGACTTTCCAGTTTAAAAAAATCATTAACAAAAGATTGTATTTATTGAAATAAAAAAATTGGGACCCTGCACGATAGCCTAGTGGCTAAAACTTTGCCAATCATGTGTTGGGATCCCATGTGGGAACTTGTTCTTGTCCCAGCTGCTCCACTTCCCAACCAGGTCCCTGTAGCTAGCTAAGTAAATAAAAATACAAAAAACACAAGACCTTGACATCCACAATGAACACAAGTGTGTTACTGTCTTCTAAATTCTTCACAGCAGACTATGGCCGGTGCAGTGAGGACTTTAGCCACTAGGCAGCCATTTGGGGAGTGAACAGAAGATGGAAGATCTTTCTCTCTTGTTGCTCCATTTCTCTGTAAATCTGATCTGCCTTTTCAATAAAAATTTTAAGATCTAAGGAAGAAAAGGAAGGAAGGAAAGAAGGAAGAAAGGAAGAGGAAGAAAAAGAAAGGGAAGTGAAGGGAAGGAAAACAGAAGGAAAAAAGAAAACAATGGAAAAGAAAAGAAAAACAAGGAAAAGAGGAGAAAAGAAGAAAGTGAAGTGGGAGATGGAGTTGTGTGGCTGGCTCAGTTCCCAGCTGGGCTCCTGGTTCTACGGTTGGCTCCAACCAGGCCATGGGATTTAGGAAGTATGTCACTGAATGGAAATCCCATTAATACCCTACTTTCTGAAATAAATTAAAAAACGCTTTTTAAAAAAAGATTTATTTGTTTTATTGCAAAGTCAGATTTACCAAGAGGAGGAGAAACAGAGAGGAAAATCATCTGTCTGATGATTCATTCCCCAAGTTACCACAACGGCTGGTCCTGAGCCAATCTGAAGTCAGGAGCTAGGAGCTTCTTCTGGGTCTCCCAAGTGGGTGCAAGGCTTTGGGCCGTCCTTGACTGCTTTCCCAGGCCGCAACCAGGGAGCTGGATGCAAAGTGGGGCTGCCAAGATTAGAACTGGTACCCATATGGGATCCTGGTGCATACAAGGTGAGGACTCTAGCTACTAGGCCACTGCACCAGGCACCCCTTAAAAACATTTTAAAGCTCAACTTCTCTTTCTGCACCTTGTGGTACTCCCATAATTCTTATACTTAGCTTTTTAATAGTGTCTTTCAATTCTTGAATACTTTTTTTTTTGCCTGATCCAGCTCTGCTTCCAGCTTTTTGTTTGTTTCCTCCTGGTGACAAGAAATATCTTCCAGTTCTTTCTTCTGCCTCCTTCATTCTATTTTGGATTCTCTCCACTGTACTTTTAATTTGCTCCACTGTGTTCTTCATTTCTGATATATCAGCTTTCATTTGATTCATTTCCTGTGGGAGTTATTCCCTGAATGCCTTAAATGCCTGCTTTATGTGCTTTTAGTTGTTGATAAAAGCTTTATTAACAAGTGCTTTGAATTCTGTATCACCCATTTTCTCGATGTATTTCTCAGTGAACTCTGAGGTTGGCAAAGGCTTTTGTTCTTTTGCAGGGTGAGTCTTCCATAATATTCATTGTGCCTTTGTCTCATCTTTTACTCTTGATAATTGTGCTGCTGGGTAGTAGAGTCTTTTCCTTGGGGTAGGTTTCTAAACTGTGTCACCCACAGGTCTACAGTTTCAGTTATTGCAGTTGGTACACAACTCTTTGTTTGCAGTCACTTGTGCTACTCCCTCCAGCGAGTTCCATGTCTGAGTTCTTACGTTAGATTTCCACCATGGTCTCTGTAGCCCCAGCTCCTGGCTCTCCACTCTCCACCTTCTGTGATACCGTGTTGAGGCTGCACTGTTGTCTGTACAACCTTCTCCCACTTCCGGTTGGCGTAGGTCCCAAGATTAGGGAGACACCAGATGTCCCATTTAGCTAGGTTGGTAGTGGTGCTGATCTTGGTGGAACCTGTTGGCTGTTATGTCTAAGGGCCATGTGGACCTATTTTGACCTGCACAAAGCTATAGTCAGTATTTTCCTGTGGGACCTGTGCAATGCTGAGCTGAGTGAATTTGCTTTCAGCTCAGTGCTTGTGCGACTGCCTGTTGTCCCCTGCAGTCTTTCTTTTTTTTATTTTTAAAGATGTATTTGTTTTTATTGAAAAGTCAGATTTACAGAGAGGAGGAGAGACAGAGAGCAAGAGCTTCCATTCCATGGTTCACTCCCCAAGCAGCCACAATGGCTGGAGCTGAGCAAATCTGAAGCCAGGAACCAGGTCTCCCATGCAACCTCAAGGTCCCAAAACATTGGGCCATCCTCGACTACTTTCCCAGGCGACAAGCAGGGAGCTGAATGGGAAGAAGAGCCTCCAGTATTAGAATGGGCACCCATATGAGATCCTGGTTCATTCAAGGTGAGGACTTTAGCCACTAGGCTACTGCGCTGTGCCCTTCCTGCAGTCTTAAAACCTTTGCCACACTGTAGAAAATGGTGCCTCACATGCCACTACTAGCGTTCTTGATCTGCTGGCTGTCAGGTCTGCATAAATGAGTTCACTTCCAGCTCAGTGCATGCACAGTCCTGACCCATAAGCCTTTGCCCCCCTACACAAAGTGGTGTCCAATTCGCCTCTAGAGGGCGGACTCGGCTGTGAAATCCACCCTGTTCCCACACTGCCTGTCTAAGACCTCTTGCTCTGTCTCTGTTCCTGGTCAAATGAAACAGACCGACAGGCAGGGCAGTTCTGTATTTGGGTTCACTTCCTTCACTCCTGGTGAATGTCCCTTCACATCTGATTGTGGTGGAGTTTCTGCTGCTGGTGCAGTTCAGATGACCACTCACTAAATGCCGCTCAGTTATCAGTCACTCCAACACCACAGCATTGTTTTTGCTGTTTTCCCATGTCTGTCAGTCTCCAGGTACCCCTCTGCTGTTATTCTGTCCTTCATATTTCCGGGAATGTGGCCTCTCCGCTTCATACTGGCTAATGTTTGTTTAAATGTGTCCTTACCCTATTCTACCATCTTGATTCTTCCCACATATGCTGATTTTCTTATTTTACTTCTGCTCATCAAGGATAAAGTTAAAATACTATAAATGTCCAGAAATATAAGTTTCATTGATGCCACTAGATTAGCAAGAATCCAACTGATGGCAGTCTTCTAGGAAACAACAAGGGATGTGAGAAGACAATAAAGATATCTGTTTGCAAGCAAAGAAAAATGATTTTAAACTTAGTGGTTTATACCCAAATTTTAAGATAGTGTAAATTCAAACAAATACATTTTCAGACTTTCAAATGAAATGAAATGAAATGAAGTATTGAGCTCCTACAAATTGGAAATTGCAAGATCAGGAAAATAGGAGGGAGACAATGTAAGAGCAGTTTATAGATTGGGAGTCAATATATACTGTTTACATTGACTGAATGGGATACTAATGTTTAAAAATATTTACAACTAATGTTTTAGAGAAAAAAACAGTTATCATAACCAGCATAATATTTACCATGGGTCAGATATAGTTCCAGGTGCTTCACATTTGCTTGCTTAATCTTGACAAAAATCCTTTTGGGACTAGCATGGTGGTTTGGCCTCTAATCCTCCACATGCAAGTGCCAGCATCTCCATATGAGTGCCTTTCATGTCCCAGGTGCTCTACTTCCAAACCAGCTTCCCGCTTATGAACTGGGAAGGCAGCTGAGGATGGCCCAGCTGCTTAGCTCCCTGCTCCCATTTGGGAGACCCAGAAGAGACTCCAGGCTCCTGGCTTCTGGGTTGGGATGAGCTCCGCTCCAACCATTGTGACCATTTGGGGAATGAATCAGCAGATGGAAGATTCAGTTTTTCCTCTCTGTAATTTTACTTTTCTAATAAAAAAATAAATTAAAAATAAAAATAATAAATCTTTGAAAAAATTCTTCGAAGATTTTTCTCCATTTGAGATAAAGTAAAGCTGAGTCATGAGAGTTATGTACCTTGTTTTTGTATGTACCAAGTTTTTGTATCAAGTAATGATGGCTGACAAGTAAAAATCAAGCAAGTATTTAATTACGCATTTACCTATTTGTTAGATAGGCGTGGATGCAAAAATTGGGTAGTACATAGAGAATTTGCTTGTAACATGAATGGACAGCACATATTACTTAAAGAAGACAATTTAGAAATAAACATTTTGGACCTTGAGGGACTGCTAAATAGTTAATAGAACTAAGGTCAGAGTGACAGAGTATAGTTGGCATCTCTTTAAGTAGACACAGATGTATTGTCTGTCTCACAGTTTTTGGTCTTCAATCCAAGTCTGTAGAAATTCTCCATATCTGATACACTCTTTCCTTAAATGCTTGTTAGTCTCTTTGAATTTCACAAAGCAGATCTTGAAGTAGCTTCAGTCCCTCTCTCTAAGTTCTTCAAGATCATAAGTATAGTAGAATGGGACATGCTGGTAAGGAAGAAATAGCACTAACTTCTTATCTTTACAGTCCTTGATCAGTTATTCATTTCCAGATCGATCACTCAGGGTGACCTGTTACTGGCTCAGTGGCCATGATGAAGCAACACAATATTGCATAAGAAAAAATAATTCAACCAAGAAATGAGATAAAGGCAAGATTTACAAAGCTGCTGTGGCATAACAAACCACACCATTTTGCAGTAAAGTCTTTTTGTAAGTAGAAGGAATACATTATAAGGTAAGGATAAAAAACATAGATAATAAGCACAAAAGCCAGGACTATGGTCATTGATTACATTATCTATTACATAGTTGCATCATCACTTTTTTTTTAATTTGAGATGTGGAAAGGAAGGACAGAAAGAGTGAGAGAAAAAGAAAGAAAGAGGGAGAGACAGTGTGTGCAAGAACGGGCATTCCCACTTCATGATTCAGTGCCCAAATGCTCTGTGCTGGGCTACAGCCAGTGGAGTTAAGAACTCAGTCCAAGTCTCCCATGTGGGTGGAGAAAAAGTGAAAGAGGCAGACTTTTACAACTGCTGCTTTGCTGCTTTAATAGCAACAACTTCCAGTGTAAACCCAATCCGAGGCCAGGAGTCAGGAGCTTTCTTTTGGTTTCCTACGTTGAAAGCAGGCACTTTGACCATCCTCCACTGCTTTCTAGGGCCACAAGCAGGAAGTTGGCTGGGGAGTGGGGAGCAGCTGGGACACAAACCATGCACATATAGGATGCCAGTGCTGCAGGTAGTAAATTAATTTGCTATGCCACTTCCTCACAGATACCCTCCACCCCCAGCTGTACATTCCTGACAGGCATCATGTATTAATTGATGAGCAATTTGAATGCAGTAAAGGATACAAAGGATATAAATACCTTTCGTATGTGATAGAAATTGAAAAGGAACACCTGCAATAAACATTTGATATGCCAAAAATTGTAAGGGAGGAATACTCTAGGGAGATCTTAAACCTAAAGCAATTTATCAGTTGTGTTGTATGTTCTATGAAAATGAGACTGCAAGTAAAAACAAAGCCCCACCATAGGGTTGACAAGGGTCAGAAGATAAGGAAAAAATGTGATGCTTCTGCTAAACAAATAATGTGAAGATAAGCACATAACTTTGATAAAAAGACTATGTCCTCCCAATCTTTCCTTGGGACAAAGTTTCCCACACTTTTGCTGGGGTCTTGGTCAGCCTCAAGCCATGATAATACAAAGAGAACATAAAGATAATAGTACAATATGCTAGCAAAACTACACTCTGGATTTCATTTTCAGTATTAAGAAAAGACTTGTTGGTCTTAGTAACTTTTCTGTAGTTATTTATTTACAAGGCACAGTTATAGAGACGAAAAGAGAGGCAAGGAAACAGACATCTTCAATCTGCTCGTTCACTCCGCAAGACTCCTAATAGCCATTGCTGGGCCTGACAGAAGGCAGGAATTCACCCGGGTCTTCAGTGCAGGTGAAGAGGCAATTGGTCCATTCTCCAATGCTTTCCCTGGACTGTTAGCCGGAAAGTAACTGGATTGGCAGTGGAGCAGCCAGGACTCAAAGTGGCACTGTATGCAGACAATGCTTTCCTTAGTGCACTGTGCTGCAGTGTGGGCCTCATGTATTCTAATTTTGCCCTGGATAGTGAATTAAGTAGCTGTTTCCCTCTCTTTTCCACTGTGGGAGGGGTCTGAGAGGCAACACTACACCCCCCTAATACTTTATTTCACACTACCTTTTCTCTCTGTAACTTGCGCTATTAATCAGGAAAAAACTGGACCAGAGAGTGGGGAACAGTCTGTGGGAATGAAGGGATAGGGGTGGGAAGGGAGGAGAGTAGGAACTAAGAAGTACATTGAGATCCTCAAAGAGGGAGACAGAAAAAGAGGGGGAGCACAAGAGAAGGCAGCTTTGATACTTATCTGAGGTAGACTTGGAAGGATACATTGTTAGGAACTCAACTCCACAAGGGTGTTTACACAGTAATCCAAAAGATATTCTTTCTGGTAATAAAGTAACTTTCTATGTAAACACTGGGAATAAAGTTAATGGTTTCATGTTGGGTGGTATAATTAGTTGCAATTCATGTTTCAAAGGACTTTGTAACAATTCATCTCTGCTCTTGACTGCACCACCCATTTAACTGACATTCCACCACCCTAATGGTGACAGGAGTACCTGAGCATGCCTCCTTCACATTTTGCATACTATAGAAAGGAAAATGGAAATTAATCAGAACATATATTTTAAAAAAATGAAAACTGTTCCCAAAGCAGTGCTCTGAAGTCAAGCAGCTGGCATAGGAAGAAAATAAAACAAGAAAGTAAATCTTGGGCCTGGCGCGATGGCATAGCAATTAAGGTCCTCACTTTGAACGTGCCAGGATCCCAGATGGGCACCAGTTCTAATCCTGACTGCCCCGCTTCCCATCCAGTTCCTGTTTGTGGCCTGGGAAAGCAGTGGAGGATGGCCAAAAGCTTTGGGACCATGCGCCCACATGGGATACTCGGAAGATGCAGTTTCGGATTGGATCAGCTCCAGCCGTTGCGGCTGCTTGGGGAGTGAACCATCAGATGGAAGACCTTCCTCTCTGTATCTTCTTCTCTCTGTATGTCTTAAAAAGAAAGAAAGAAAGAAAAACAAGAAAAGAAAGTGGATCTCCACAGGGCAAGTGTCACAGAATTAGCTTCAGCCTGGCCCACCTCCAGATGCTGCAGCCATCTGAGAAGTGAACCAGCAGATGGAAGACATCTGTCTCTCCATCTCTCCATCTCTAACTCTGCCTTTCAAGGAAATAAACTAAATCTATATCTGCATACACATTTTATATCTATATAGAAAAGCACTGGTTAGTAGAGTAGCCCTATGAGTTTTGAGGTTAAACACAGCTTACAAAGTCAGTCACTCATTGTATCTAATATGCTTTCAAATTATGAATTGATTTGATGAAGGGAGTTAACAGTTAACAATTAAAAAACAGGGCCGGCGCCGTGGCCTAGTGGCTAAACTCTTGACCTTGAACATGCCAGGATCCCACAAGGGCACCAGGAAAGCAATCAAAGACAGACCAAAACCGTTGGATACTGTACCTGCATGAGAGACCTGGAAGAAGTTCCTTGCTCCTGGCCAGACCAGCGCTGCACCAGCCATAGTGGTCACTTGCTGAATGAATCATTGGATGGAAGATCTTCCTCTCTATCTCTTCTCTGTATATCTGACTTTCTAATACAAATAAATAAATCTTTTAAAATAAAAAAAGACTAAAAAAACAAATTATGGTGTCAGTATTATGGTGTAATGCAATTTTATGGTGTTATGCAGTTTAATCGCAAAGACACTGGTCCCAGCTGCTTCACTTCCACAGTAGCTGCGGGCTTCTGTGTCAGGGAGATCAGTGAAAGATGGATCAAGTTCTTGGGCCCATGAAACCCATCTGAGGGATGCAGAAGAAGCTCTTGGCTATGGGTTGGTCCAGCCCTGGTCATTGTGGCCTTTTTGGAGAATGAACCAGGGGATGAAAGCTGTCTTCCTCCCTCTCTGTAACTTTGGTTTAAAAATAAATTCATAAATACATAAATATATTTTTTCAAATTTTTCTTTATTTTTGACAATCTTTACATAGTTAATTCAGGCACAAAGGTTCAAGGGCTACAGGAAAGTGGGTAAGACCATTATTTCCACATTTCTTTTCTATATCTGGGGTAGAGGGGGAGGTAAAGGGAGAAGTCCCACTCAGTCTCGTACCCATCCCAGGTCCCTGATGTGGAGCATGTCCTGAGGATCCTGCTCAAGCAGTTTTGAGAGTTCAGCAGTTCTGAATTGCTGCCAATCTCGCCATTCCAAGCAAGATAAGGTCACTGAAGAACCCACTGAATGCCACAGTCCATCTTAGAGTCTCTGTTTGCCCAGTTTTTTACTGCCAACATATGGCTGGGGAAGTGATTGATTTGTTCTGTCCTCTATCGTGGTGCCAGGTATCCTCTGCAGGTTCTGATAGACTGCCATATCTTCCATGTACATCTGGGTATGCTCTCCACTGCTCCATTTGAGCCTCTTAGGAGGCTCAGCTCTGGCACTTGCACTCCATGGGCAGACCATGGAATCGGCACTTCTCTTCATGCTTAGGGTTCTAATTCCGCAGTCCGATTGAGATCCTCAAAGAAACTTTGTCTGAGGTAATCCCAGACCTGATTCTTGTACATTCTTAGTAAGTACAGGGCCTGATACAGTCTATTGCCCCAATCAGCTGGTGGTTTTAATTGCTGGGTTGGTTCTGTTTCCAACCCTATCTTCTACATAAACCAATGGGCAGTGCAGTCCAGCCTGATTCTGCCCAGCACACACTTGGCCCTCACATAAACCGGTGGGAGCTGCAGCCTAGTCAGAGCTACCCACAATAACTGCCACCAGGTCCACCCACCCCTATCCTTGTTTGCCAGTATGTGGAGCAGACTAGTCCAGTCTGCCCACATCCCATTTAACTCTCAAACATGTCTATGGGCATTGAAGCCTAGTTCAACCTAACCAGCTCCACTATCCAGCCACACACATGCCTTTCATTCTAGCCACCCCTGCCCCTGTCCTGGTTTCCATGCCTTCCAGTGGGAGTGGTAACCCAAGAGGGAGCTGCCCACTATCTCCCTTCTAGGCCACTCCCACTCCCAGATTATTCACTCTCCAAGTGGTTCTGGAGCTTAACTTGACAGATTTAGCCCCCAATGCCAGTCCCTGCCAGCTGATGCTGCGGCTAAGCCCAACCAACCCTCACCCACCCTAATTTTTCCTTGCACCAGTAGGGACAGTCAGCCCAGCCTGGCTTTTCCATGATCTAGCTCACATGAGGGCCACAGGTGTTGTAGCCCTGCCTGATCTGGTCTGCACCCATCCCAACTCATGCGCTCCAGTGGCAGTTGTTATCCAGCAGGGTAGCCCTCCACATTCCCCCTGCCAGCTTTGCCCCCTCCCTCCCTAGTTCTCATGTGTGCTGGCTGGGCACTGTGGCCACATCTGGTATGGCTCACCTCATTTTGGCATTCCATAATGTGCTGTGGTTTGTGTCGCGACTGAACCTGGCCCGACTCACACTCTATTCTGGTGTTCGGATTCGCCAGTGGGTGTTGGACCCGGTTCAGCCTGATCTGACCCCGACGTGTGCCAAATCTATGCCAGTGGGTATGTTTCCATGGACTGGTTTGGGTTTCTATCATGGTTCTTATGCTTACCTGTTGGGACTCTGTCCAGACAGAGGAGTTTCCCAAGCTCCTTCATCAGAACCTCTCCCTATGCCAGATTTTGTGCATACTGGTGGGCCCATGAGCCAGCCCTTCTTCCTGGCCTTCAAGCCATTCTGGTTCTTACTGCTGGGTGTTTCAGCCCAGCCAAGGCTTGTCCATATCCACACATTACTCACACATGGCTCCGTAGGGACTGAGACCTAGCCTAGTTCATCCTACATCTACCAAGTTCCTCCAGAGCACCAGATGGTGCTGGTGTCTAGCCTGGTTAGGTGTAGCCAGTCCTTGTTCAGCCAAGGGAGACTGCAGGCACATCCAGACCAGAACATAGCCCCCACTTTGGACCCTGCACTCTCCTGTGGGAACCCCAACCCAGCAAGGGTGTCCTCTTAGCTCCCCAGCTGAGCTTATTCCTAGCCATAGATTATGCATGTGCCAGTGGTTTCTCTGGCCCAGTTGGCTTAGCCCCTCACCTGTCTTGGCCTTTGCCTTTGATGCTGTAGCCTAGCATCCCTGGCTCGTGCAGACCAGTTGGTGTAAGAGCCTTGTTCAGCATGACCTGTGCTCCATTCTGATTTCCTTTCTTCCTTGTAAGTTGAGGTTTGCTCGGCCCTGCCTGGTCTGCCCCCTTCCAGTTGCAGCTCAGCACACCCCAAATCCTATTTTAGGATGTACATGCGGGTGCTGATGCCTTGACTTGCCCAGACTGTTGTCCCTCCTTTACCTGTAAGTGATGGCAGGTTCCATGATCACACCTTGCTCAACCCATCACCACCCAAACTCAAAAGCTAACCAGCGGGACTTGTATTCCCACAGGGTTTTCCCACACTTCCCGCACAGAATCTACCCCCAGAGCTGCTTCTCTTGCATGCTGGTTAGTGTCTTGCCTCTGCCAAGTGTGACCCATCCCCTGTTCCACCACTCAGTCAGGTTCTGGTACCTAGCCCTGCCAGACAGGCCACATCCATAGCTTTCGTGTGGACTAGTGTGTAGCAGCCAGTGATGCTCTACGCTAACAGTCCATCTCAGGATTCTCATGTGGGCTGGTGAATCAGTCTGACCAAAATAGATCTTATGGACTCTCCCCTCCAAACCCTCAGATCTCAGTCCAAACGCTTGACAGAAAGTTCTGTGACCCCGTTGCTGGGAATCACCCAGAATTCATCTCTCACCTTCACTACCCTGGCTTAATCCATGGATGCCCCTAGGCAGCAATTTAAAACCCCAGAGCTCACCACCAAGCAGCCAGTAGGCAGAGCCTGGTGCCAAATAGGCACATTGGCCACCAGAAGCCTAGGACTTGGTCACCATTTGGCAGCCGTGACCATGGCCTGAGTCTCACGCATTGGGTCTGGCCTGGCTGGGGCACCACCTGCAGCAGCCAGCTGTAGGAGGCTCCCTTTTCTCCAGGCCCGCAGCTGTACACTGCCCTGGCTCTTCCTGCTGCAAGGTGATAGTGGCAGGGCTGAGCCAGGGCCTTAATCCAATTCCCAAGTTTCCCTCATGATGTACTTAGCGTGAGCTAAGACATCTCTTGGGTCTGGAGAAAGTCTAGGACTCGGTCTCCGCCTGGCGGCAGTGACTTTGGCCTGAGTCCCCAGCATTGTGTCTGGCCTGGCTGGGGCACCCCCCACACTGCAAGGGGCTCCTTTACCCCGAACCCCATTGCTGAACCCCAATCCTTTTTAAAATTTTTTTAGGATTTATTTATTTTTATTGGAAAGGCAGATATACAGAGGGTTGGAGAGACAGAGAGGAAGATCTTCCATCCGATGGCAAACTCCTCAAGCGACCACAACAGTTGAAGCTGAGCCAATCAGAAGCCAGGAGCTTTTTCCAGGTCTCCCACGTGGGTGCAGGGTGCCAAAGCTTTGGGCCGTCCTCGACTGCTTTCTCAGGCCACAAGCAGGGAGCTGCATGGGAAGTGGAGCTGCCAGGATTGCAACCAGTGCAAGTGGGCCCAATCTTGATGTCTTTCCTACTATTCACTGATTATGCTGGTTGGGGGATAACATGGGTTAGCTGGGACCATGAAACTCAATTGGGCCTGGAGGCATTTCCTGATGCTATGCTTCAATCTCTGGTCTGGGGCCAGGGATTGCCGTTTCTGTTAATTGTTGATTTTTGTGGGTCTGGCTCTGATTCCCCAAGTTTTTGGATTCCTTGTCATGTTCCAGAGTTTGGAGGATGGATGACAAGAGGCTAGCACTCAACTGTTGAGGAAGGTACTAGGTGGTTCGTACCTAGGTCAATCTTGGACATGTATTTTAGGTCCACATGAAGCTGGTGATGACACACACTGAATTATGTCCCACCTGGGTGTAGGTCTCTGTTCTGATACCAAGCAAATTCTGAGAGCGCCATCCACAGTAACAACTTAGGCTCTTGGACTGTTGGCCTCTGCTAGTTTGGGATTTATACCATCCCCAGGACACCTTCCTTTGTTTTCATGCTATCTGCTCAAGGATGGAGGGGGAATATACCCCTTTGGCTATACAGACTGACACCAGGCTGGTTCACAAATGGGTCTTTCACTGGGTGCTATGACATCTCTGGAATGCATGCCAGGCTTACTTGAGGATGGTGATGATATATGTGGGCATGAATGAGTGAATCCATCCTATCGGAGTGCAGGTCTTCTTGCCTAATGCCATGATAAGTTTAAGGACTTTTTTTTTTTTTTTTTTTTTTTTTTTTAATACACTGGCCTGGAGTTATTAGGTACTGGATCTCAATGGGGGAAGTATGGCTCTAAGCTCCATGGCGAGGACCCAAGCTTAAATTCTGTCTCCCTGCAACAAAATTGAAAGCGTTTCTCTCCTTATTGCCCTCCTGGCAGTCGGGGAAAGGGTGCTGCAAGCAACTCTTCACTCCTTTTTTTTTTTTCCAGTGTTACTAATACAGAATAATATGAGGGACAGTGGTCTCTCATCTGGCTTCCATCGCTCTCCTGAAGGTGATTGGTGTGTAAATAGCTGTTCAAGTTGTCTTGCAGCAAGATGATGTAAACTTTTCCCAAAGTGTATTCTCAAGAACATTAGTTCCGATATTCCCCTGTGAAAGATTCTCAGGCGGTGCAGAGCATTTTCCTTCCTGCTGTTCTCCATTCTGCTGTGCCCATAAACCTAACTGTATCCAATCTGCAGTTGCCTTTGCTCTCTGCCCTGCTCCTAGGCTTGGTTCAAAAGGAAGGTGGTAGAGTCTGGTGCGACAGCACAGTGGCTTTATCCTCATCTTGCATGTGCTGAGATTCGGTAGGGGGTGCTGGTTTATGTCCTGGATGCTCCACTTCCCATCAAGCTCCCTGCTTGTGGCCTAAGAAAGTAGAGGATGGTTCAAAGCCTTGGGCCCCTGCACCCATGAGGGAGAACTGGAAGAAGCTCCTGGCTTCGGATCACTTCAACTCTAGCCATCACAGCTGCTCGGGGAGTGAACCAGCGGATATGAGATCTATCTCTTCTCTGTAAATCTGCCTTTCTATTGAAAAAAAAAAAAAAACAAAAAACAAATCATTAAAAAAAAAAAAAAGGTAGAGAATGGACGCCAGCAAGCCATCAAATGGGATAGTGAGACCTAGTGTTCAGTTCTTGGTCTCCGCTCACCTCTCCTGGATTGCTCCTAGTTGGCCATTTAACTTAGTATTTCCCCTTGAACTTAGTATTTCAGGAAAGCACTTCAGGGCAGCCCTCTTTTTTCAGCCCATCTGTAATCCTGGCTAGTGCTGCCTCTCTGCCCATTTCACCTGGGAGCTGGTAACCATGCCACAGCATCTCAACTTGCTTTTATTAAATGCCTCTGAAGTATCCACCCTGTGAGGACACTGTGGGATGTTCTCATGCTGCTACAATGCTCTCCAACATTCTCTATCGTATGTTCTAAGTACTATTGCAGTAAACGTTTAAATTTGACCCACTGGGACTGGTGCAGCAGCCTAGTTACTAAAGTCCTCACCTTGCACACGTAGGGATCCCCTATGGGCTCTGGGCTCCTGGCTTAGAATGGGCTCACCTCCAGCCATTGGGGCCACCTGGGGAGTGAATCAACAGATAGATGTTCCTCTCTGTCTCTCCTCCTGTCTGTATATCTGATTTTCCAATAAAAATAAATCTTTAAAAAAATTTGGCCCACTGTTTGTCAAAGTTATTAATGGCATCGTTTTGTAAAATACTAAACAGCATCCCTTGGAAACAAGTTGATCACAAAATCTTCTTAAAAATAAAAAAACCTTAATAGCTTATATTCTTGACCAGGGGCGGTTTGTGGTATGTGTGAAGCAGGGCTGTCCTCAAGATGGACGCTTCAGCCGATAGCACTGAATTTTAACCAATGGCATTTTCTCGAGTCAGTCCTCAGCCACGCCAGCAGGTTTAACGTACTGCTAACGCGCAGGATTCCTTTTCTCTTCCCTGTGCTTGTCTTCACTTACAACCTCTAATCTGGTAGGACACTAAAATTGCATTTCAATGAGCTTTGAGTGCCTGCGAGTCTCTAATAAGCACAACTTTTAATGCCTTTAATTTCATGGTATCTATTTTGGCTGCTTGAATATATTATCTCATACTTGCTATTTTAGTTATGTGGAGTATTGTATTTCATAAGCCCTGATGTGGTAGCAATTAATGCCGTGTATTCTTAGCTTTGCAGCCCATGAGTTTGTCTCCCTTGCGGGGTATCTGTGCGAACAGCTGTGTCTCCTGAGTGCATGTGATGTCTTAAACATTCTAATCCTCATGCAAGATACTCCAAGCTCCCTTTCTTTTGTTGTGATAAATAGTAGGTACTCCAAAGACCTGGGTTTCTAAATTCTGTAAAAACAAAAGTTCGGGCCCGGCACAGTAGCCTAGTACCTAAAGTCCTAGCCATGCATTCGCCAGGATCCCATATGGGCGCTGGTTGTAATCATGGCAGCTCCACTTCCCATCCAGCTCCCTGCCTGTGGCCTGGGAAAGCAGTTGAGGATAGCCCAAAGCTTTGGGACCTTGTACCACGTGGGAGACCCAGAAGAGGCTCCTGGCCCCTGGATTCAGACCACTGTAGCTCTAGATGTTGCAGCCACTTGGGGAGTGATTCACAGGGCAGAAGATCGTTCTGTTTCTCCTCCTCTCTGTATATCTGTCTTTTTAATTATTAAAAAAAAAAAAAAGACTTTAAAAAAATACAAATGGGTTTAATGTCAAGGAAAAAAAATTCACAAGCAAAGGTTCACACAGCCCTTAGAACACTTTCTAAAGAAACAAGAATTTCTATTTGAGTCCAAGAACTTTTAAGTTTTAACAATTGGTTACAGTGTGACCATAGTAGTAGCTGAGTGACTAAAGTCCTTGTTTTCCTGGGATCTCATATGGGTGTGGGTTCGTACCCCAGCTGTTCCACTTTTCATCCAGCTCCCTGTTTGTGGCCTGGGAAATCAGTAGAGATGGCCCAAATCTTGGGACCTTGCACCCAAGTGGGAGATCTGCAAGAAGCTCCTGGCTCCTAGCTTTCGATCAACTCAGCTCTAGCTGTTTTGGCCACTTGAGGAGTAAACCAGCTGACAAAAAGATCTTCCTCTGAATATCTGCCTACCCAGTAAAAATACTGAAAATGGTTACAGAAAAAGCAGTAAAAACATTAACATACTGGTTATATAGTTGACAGGATTAAACAATCCCTTTGATTCTGAATTCTTGAGTTCCACCATTTATCCACTTGTCACCTAGACTTTACTGCTGGGACAAATGTGGGAGCATGGTGGTTTATCTAATCCTAGCCCTGTTAAGCGCTGACATTCCATACAACGACTGTACTTCCTGTCCAACTCTCTACTCATGTTCTGGGAAAATGGGAGGATGGCCTAGTGCCTTGGGATCTCGCACCCACCTGTGACCAGGAAGAAACTTCTGGCTTCAGACTGGCTCACCTGTGGTCATTTGGTAATTAAACCAGTGGGTAGTTCAACCTGTAGATTTGCCTTTGTGATACTAAGTAGTTATAACAATTACTAACCAACTACTTAGTATGTGTAATTACTGTCAGCTCTTCTTCTTAAATGTTCATATATATCAATTCCATTTAAGAAAATATTTAATACTGTCCCTTAATTGCTTTGCCATAGCAGCTTATAAAATTGACTCAAAATTAAAAGTTCTTGAGACTAAAATGAACAATGCTGAGTCATTGCTCTGATTTAATAAGTTTCAGCTGTTGGAATTGTGACACAGCAAGTTAAATGACACAAGCATTCAAGACTGTCAATTGAACTGGCATGCTCAAGCCATGCCCGATCCATTATCATCTTGCTTGGTGCCAATTCACCTAAGACAGTCATTAGGATGACTGCCCAAGTCACCCACACAGGATAACAGGGTAGATTTCCTGGATCCTGGCTTTAGCCTGGTCCATGCCTGCCTGTTGCAGCCAGTTTGGGGAGTGAAGCAGTATATGGAAGATCTATCTTTCCCTCTCTGTTTTCTCTCCCTTTCAAATAAATAAATAAATAAATAAATAAATAAATCCTTAAAACAAACAAAAAAAACCCCCAAAACTAAGGATTTAAAAAAGGCAAATTAACTTACTTCCAAAGTTCTGCTTAAATGGTTTACCACAAACAATGCAGAAACATTGTGTCAAGCACTTTTAAACCAATCTTTAATTTTCGATTCAGATGTAAGGAGAGGCACATATATATATATATATATATATATACACAAACATTAATTCAAGGGATCATCAGAGTATAAACATGTTTAGCAGATACATGTGTAACTTAATTTAAAAGACCTTCACTGTTTACATATTAAAATCCACCGTCCCTTCAAAGCAGTCTAAATTATATTTCCTGAAACTCCTTAAAAAAGCAATCTCTTGGGTAGGGGCGTGGTTCTGGGAGACTGGGGTACTCTCATGTCCTCTGCAATGCTTGTGACCCTGGCAAACAGCAGATCTGAGATTCTACAGCCTCCTTGCTCTGGAGGATGCAAGTAGGTGACTTCATGCCCACTCAGGCCGCTGTTAAGTATAGAGTGGGGTACACGCGTGGAAATGGGACAGCACTGCCCAAGGAGCAACAAAGATCAATTACAATGCAGTGCACTGTGGAATTACCAATGGCACCTACTTCTAGGGTTCTTTCCAGAAAAGATTCTATTCTCTTGCTATAATTCAGCAACGTCATTAATTACACCAGTCACATGGTTTCTAAAGACAAGCCTAGACAACTAGTTATTTACATCTTCATCAGGGTATACAAACCCGTTGGTCAAACTTTGGAAAAACATCTGTTAACTTGTATTTAGGAACTCAACTCATAATTCCTTCAATTCTTGTTAAATAAAAGGAATTCTTCAGGATGTATTAATATTGTAGATATTCCTGATGTCAGCCATATTTACAAGATACAAAATATTTGAATAAAAAGCAAATTTCATGTTATATATTGTACAGATAAGGTTTATAAAGTAAATTGATTTTTAGCACCATATAAAACCAACACTGTCAATTAACTCAGCCTTCCAAACTTGAGATATTTTTCATTAATCATGATGGCATCTCCCCTTTCAATAAATGTTGTTTTATGGATTACTGAATGGTGTATAATTTATTAAACTCAATGATCTTTCACAAAGACTTAAAATACTCAAGGATCTCCAGGGTTCTATCCTTGCACTGGAAAATTTCAAGGATGGAATATACCAAGTCCTAACTGAACTGGCATGATAGTAAATTCCTTAGAACTCCAAGGTAGAGGACCACTTCTGACTTCAATTTTGTCTTCTACACTTTTAAACTGGTATTTGCTAACTATCTGCTTTAACGAGAAAGTACATGTTAAATGACTGAAACTTAGTATTCAGTATTTATGGGTCAAATAAAAATTCAAATCAATCAAAAAATCTAAAATATTAATTTGTAACTGAATAAACTGAGGTCCAGAGGTTGTAACACCATTAGCAATGCAAGTGAGCTTTAAAAAAAAAAAATCAAGGCTTTCCTTTATTATGCTCTTCAGTACACACTGATTCAAAATTATCTATACCCTTAAAAAGCTTATAATAAATAGCATTTTTAGTATTTAACAGTGCGCACTAGGTTTTGTCTACAAGCTTGGTAAAATGCTCACTTCATTTGATTCTTCATTTGTTAAAGAAAAATTGTGAGGACACGTTACATTGAATGGCATTAAGCAAAGTGCAATTCATTTTATCTGCAAAATAAGTTAAATTTAAGCAAAACAATCTCAATGATAAATGCATTTCATTATTTATTTAGATGCTTAAGCTCTCGCACTAAGTTTTTACAAGCTGGTGAACACTGAAATTATTTCTCCCACAGAACTATAACCACACATTCCCAGACAGTATAAATATATGGTTGAACTAACATTAATACACATCACCATTTTATCAATTACATAATAAAACAAATTATCAAGTATTCAAATATTAAGTTACACAGCTCAAAAGGCATATAAAATATTAGATGTCTGCTCAAACCATAAGCAGAAACCCACTTTTTTTTTTTTTTGCCAAGAGGTTGGGAAGAAAAAAAAAATCACACTTCAAACAAAATAAGTTGGTAAACAACTTTTGATAAGTATGGAAAAATTACAGGAATTTCAGAAATTTTATGATTAAGAATTTTAAGCTACAACAAAGCATCTCTACCTCTTAAAAAAATATTTACTAACTTAAAGAGCATATTCTACATGTTCTGCACAAGACAAAGGCAACGTTTTACTAAAAAATAGTTAATAGCCCCCTCCCATTCTTTTTTTTTTTTTCAGGCCCTCCCTGTTAAGCTGCACCTCTGAGTGCAAACATTAAATTAACTGTAAGGCTTTTTTTTTGTCTGAAGACTTTAAAGACATGTGCTTCTGTACAATGTAGATTTTCCAAATGGAGGTTTCCTATTCATAGCAAAAAATAAATTTATAGAAACATATTAAATAATAATTGGTAAAAAAAAAAAAAAAATCAATGGTTAAGCAAACCTGATGTACACTGGTATGAATGTGGGAGACATAAAGTAAAAGCAAGCAAATAACCAGATAGTCCCTACTTTCCATGTCTGAAATGACTAAAGGAAGAAACCACATAAGGTCAAGAGTTCATAGTTCATGGGATTTTAATTCTGTATGATAGTAAATATACAAGTATTGTGCTGGGTATTTTGGCACCTAAATTTTCTAAATTTCTTGTGTACTGATAAAATTCTGGCATGGGACAGACTTAGGGTACAACTCAGTACTGCATGATTTCAGGAAAGGTCAACTGGTACAAATGATAAGCACATTTTAAATGCTAAACAGCAAGAATCTTTTGCTAAATGTCCAAACAGGTTGGCTATGATCCAAACAGAGGCTGCAATTCTGTCAAACTTGTGGCCTGCTAAACTGATTCCATTACCCTTAGGAAGCATCATTAAACTTATTCACCTAGCCAAAATGTTGGCTAGTATGTATGTCAAATTAGATCCCGTCTCTTTTATTTCCAAGGCAACAGCATTAGGCACCCCAGTTTTATTGAATGCAACAGTTGTTTCTATGACCATTGGAATCTTTGAAGCGCAGCCGCATCTTAGGACGGTATTTTTCCAGATACAAAAGTTGCTTGCTGTTAAAAGCTCCACGCCGCTTTCTGGAAGGGGGAAACAAAAAAGCAAGTTAAAGCCAAATTCTTCTATTGTGACATTTAGTATACTGGACATTTATCACTTCTCCTTTAGTAATCATCCTTTGGATATGCTGTGATTTATACAAACAGAAGCAGGACAGTAAAAAGTTAATTTTCTAAGTCTCTTAAGTGGTAATAACAAGTTGAAATGCATAAATCTAGGCAAGATGCTACAAAGGTCACGGAGTTGGAACACTTAAAGCATTCTCTACTGTATATATAATATATATTTATAAACACACACACACATACATATATACTAGATGGAGGTTTTGCAATCAAGGATCTAAACCAAAATAATTCAAAGCACATTGTGGGATTACAATCTCAGTAACTTAAGCACCTACATGAAATGTAAAGAGGTTCTCCTGGTATTAACACTATGTTCAATAATCAGTGACAGTTCAAATGAAGAGAATCCATTACTTACTGTCTTATGAACTGTACTGCATCCTCATACTTCATTCCACCTTCAATCAATGCTAACGCAACAAGCACGGGAGCTCTGGCAATACAAAAATTTTGATAATCAGTTTTTCAAAGCTGAATTCAAAACAATTCTTTGTTTATGCAATTTCAAAGTCCAGAAACATAATAGTTGTCAATTGTACTTCTATTTTTCATATCAATCCATAATTTAATATAGGAATAAACTGAGAAATTTTTCTTACCTTCCAAGGCCTGCAACGCAATGAACAGCAATACAACAACCAGGTTCTTCACGAAATTTAATCTTCACAAGACTTAACCAGTCATCAACAATCTGATTGGACGGTGGTGCACCATCATCAAAAGGCCAATCCTAAATCAAAAGAACATTATAAACACTAGTTTAGTAAAACTGTTTATAACACTCGTTATCAAAAACATTCGTCTATAAATTTTTTAAAAGAGGTTTGCTTTTCTTAAAAGTCAGAGACTTAATATCCCACATCTTAACCTGGAATTCAAGCCCATGCACTATCAAGTGTGAACCAAGGTACTAAATGCCCACTTGCATGGTTTCACATCCTCCCCCACCCTCCCTCTTTTCTATTTTAATCAGTTTGAGTGCACACAAAGTGAGAGGGGAAGCTCTCATTCATGTTTCACTTCCTAAATGCCAACAATAGCTGAGGCTCACACTGCAAGCAAAATCCAGGTTTTCCACCTGAGCAAGAACAACCTATCCGAGTTATCGCCTCTCTGTCCTAGGTACTCTGAGTTTTAACTGAGTGGCTGAATGCCTGTCCCGTCAACTTTCTTCATTTAGGAATGGAGATACTGTGTGTGCAGTTTCTCAAGGACTGTTTCCTGCATGGTTTGTCCCCTCAGTCATTGTCCAAAGGACTCTGAGAAGCTGTAGGAATATGCAGGCGCAGACCCAAGGCCCAGCTTTCTTTCCAACGCTGCGGGAAGGGACCGTACATCATGGGGCAGAGCCCTGTGCTCCCTTGTGCCGCCTGGACAGAGCCTGGGGGTGACCTCCCAGGATATCCACGTTGGGGATACGGTATGCCTTTCAACAACCCACAAATTCAGCTTCTTGAGGCCTGTGGATTAGCTGAATAAACTTTTGCATCATAAACATACAGGAACCGTTAAATACTTACAAGAACATGGATGCCTTCTTTTTCCACAAGAGTAGTGTCATAAGTCGCTTCACACACTCGTACGATTGTGGTAACTCCATATTTCTTAAGTTCCTGGATGAAACATATTAAAAGAACTTAATGATGTCTAATGCTCACCATGTCATTCTGATCATATTATGCTGGTTAACAAAAAATCATGGAAGGAGTGGTGGCACCTCTGTCTAACAGGGAAGTGAATCATTTCAAAATTACAACACTAGAATAGTACAAAAGAAAAATGGAATAACAATTCTTTTTAACATACCAGAGAAATTTAAACTTTGGCTTTTCACATACCAACCAGATTCTACTTATGAAACATTGGATAGCCTGAGATGCAGGCTTGGAGAAGGAAAAGAGCAAGGGCAAAGATAAAAATAACCAAACAGTTTATAACCAAGTAAGTAACCTGACTCAGTTACACTACTCCCTTAAATGTTTACTCTTCTACACATTATAATTTGAAGTTCTGAAAATAAAGGGCAAGAAAACATGTCATTTAAAAACTGAGGGTTTAAAATACATAAATAGTAGCAATAACTCTTTACACTGGGGGCAAAAAGGCAAAGTATTGTTAAAGCTTCCCCTTATGATCTGAGGCCTATTTGTGATTTCCGAATACTTTGGATATTAAGAAAAAGTGTTCATGTTTCTGCATGAATTATTTAGCACTACATTCCTTCTCTGGGCAGAGAAATGGGGATCCAAGACTGATTTTCACTTATAACGTCAGCCTAGAAAGACATGAAAAAAGCATAAAGAACCTTACCCCTGGAAATTTCTTATAACAGGTTTGTTTTTTTTAAACCCGTTCATATGTAAAGCTCAAGAGGCAGGTAGAACTACATATAACTTATAAATCCAAAAACTTAAGCACCTATCTTTCCCCAAATGCATACTTGTAACCTAAAGGCACTGAAATTTCATTCCTGGGAACCAGAACTAGAAAGTATACCACCACTCATTTTCTAAAAGTAAAAATTTGTAAGAATTAAGCCCACTGTTAAATCACAATTAAGACATAAAAAGTATCAAAACTCACCTCAATGAATTTGTTCAATGTTGCATTGGTTGGATTATGTGTAATAAGAAATCTCATGTTCTTGTATGTGACTTCCACAGGAGCAGGACGGTTCATTCGAGCCATGTTAATTTACTTAAAAAAAAAAACACTTACTAGGGTATTGAAATTAAAAAAAAAAAAAAAAAAAAAACAAACACCTGAATACAGAAATTCCGTAAAGAAACTGAAGTCTACTTCACTATCCTCCACTTGCGATTCTCAGTGCTTTGAGTATGAAGTTGGAAGTAATGGGAAATGAAATGAACCTCCTAACAAGAAGCAGCAATTCTTCAATCCAGTAATACTGAGGCAACAGGAAGGAAGTGCACTGAGGTTTACCCCATCCAGGTCAGAACTCTTCTAAAATGCTCTGTAGATTTCAATTCAATCCTTCTGTGTCCAGGTTAACCACTTCTACTGGGACTTCTTGGTGGAGTAGTATTAAATTTTTACAGTTCACTTGTCTGCATAGAGGTCGTGCTGTGCCTGGCAGTAATCTCCACTGCCCTTCAGAAACTCCATAAATGTGTGACCAAGAACACCACAGAACTGCTGTTAAGAAAAAGAAAAGGCAAAGTTATTTCCTAAATCAAATGGAAAATACTTTAGTATATAAACACATAGTAAGCACATAAACTATTAAAAAAAGCAGTCACAAATTTATCAAACAATAGTTTTGACTCCCATAGGAAGCAATTATTGGGCTCAGCACTGTAGGCTAGCAAGCCACAGAGCCAATGTGCTTACTCCACCTTTTATTAACACAAGGTTTTAAAAGGAAGTTTTAAAAAACCAGAGATGGTTGACATGGCTCACACTATTGACTTAGACTTCATCACTTTTTCATGCTTAAATTCAAGCATTTAAAGGCTTTAAAATTAAATTCAAGCTATCTGTCCTTTCATTTTATCTGCTTGGAGTGGATGATAGTTTCCAGAACTTTGCTAATTTTTGGAGAATAATTCATACAGCGATCTATCTAAAAGATTGTAGAAAACACGTATAAAATGCAGCCTACTTTTCTGGCAAGACAGAGGAACTAACATCAAGACTCCGGAATTTCATTATCCGCTCACCTCAGCCTATCCACTTCCACAGTCACTTGTAAAGCTTTAACCTTTAACACAGCATTCTATTCCAGATCCTTTAAATCACTTGCAAGGTGAAACTTCTGAAACAGTATTTCACACTCTTATTCCATTTGCCCAGTAAGCAGCACAGAACGCCCGGGGTGGAGCCGCCCAGCGGCCGGGCGGGTGCTCCCGTGCAAACCGGGAACCACCGACATTCCTCCCACTGGGCCTCAGGCACTCCAGGGAAAACTCCCCCGGGCAGGAGTTCCGAAATCCCAAAGCATTTTGCCCTCCCAGGTCGCCTGAATATAACCACAGTAAGAGAAACTGAGGGTGGGGAGAAGAGCAACCGCAGAGTCAAGCCAATTAATTTGTATAACCAACCGTTTTGGTGTGTTTCACATACTCTTCCTCCAGCCTTAGTGAGCCGTTCTAATGAAACAACTCCTGGGAACGACCTACTTTTCTGGTTTTTAACTGATTTACCCTCAACCAGAATTTACTCCCCCTCCCCCCAAGCCTATCAGGAGGCGATTACCGCCCCCGAAATCTGGATCTCAAGCGGGTCGCTGGCTCCAACTACCGTGGACATAAGCAACTTTCTGCCCTTGGAATGGCTCAGGGTTCCACGAACAGGAACCCTCGGAATTCTGGCTCTGGCGGGTTACTGTTGCCACAGCCGGCAGGAGGCAACAACTCAGCACAGCAGCTGCAAACAGTTGCCGGTTTTAGAAGGCTCCGTGCAAGGACCCTTGTGAAACTGGCAAGGGGCACTGCACGCCAGGTGGCCGGCCGAGGACTCTCCACCTGGGTGTCCCAGCGGCCCTGGCTCACAGCGCCCGGCCCAGGGACAAGCCCCGACTTGTTCCCATCATTACCCCGGGAACCCGGGGTGGGGCCTTCGGTCCGGGAACAGCTGGGCCTTCGCAGGTGGAGGAGGCCGAGCCGGGCAGCCGGCGTCCTCACCTGGCCCGCCCGCGGCGCCCCCTGTCCGCGTCGCAATCACGGGTTCGCGCCGCCGCGCCTTCAGTCGGGCGCGGGCGCCGAGGCCATCTTGTGCGAGGCCCGCGGGAGCCCGGCGCGGGGAGGCACAGGAGGAGGGCGGCGGGGCCCGGTGGCGGCGACGGCGGAGGCGGCGGCCCCGGCTTCCCCTCCCGTCCCGCGCCGAGCCCCGGCTCCCGGACCGTTAGCAGGGCGCGCACGGGGAGCCAGCCCCGAGCCCGCGGCCAGCCCGCCGTGCCCGCGCCCTCGCCGGTTCCGGCTCCGCAGTGCCACGCGCAGCGCCCGCGCCCCACCCCAACCCCGGGGCCACGTCTCCCGCTCGCTCCCGGGGCGGCCGGACAAAGACGGGGCGGGCGGAGAAGGGGAGAAGCCCGGGAGGAGGGGGGAAGGACGGGGACCCGGTGCGTCCCGGGGAAGGACCCCAGGGCCACGGGCGCCGGTCACAAAGCGGCCTTTTGTGCTGCCCCGCCCGGCCCTCTGCGGCGGCCCCAGCCGCCCCCGCCCGCCCGCCGCGCAGGCCCCGCACCCGGCGCGGACACGGGCGGACTGCCGGTGCCTCCGGCTGCCAACGGCCGGCCGCTCCCGGCAGGGCCCACCCGCATGGCGCGGCCCGGGCTCGGAACAAAGGCGGCGGCGGCGGGGACCGGCGCTGTGCGTGTGTGTGTGTGTGTGTGCGCGGATGGCGGGGCGGGGTGCAGGGGACGCGGCTACTCACAGGAATATGTTTACTCATTGAAGATTGTGGCCTAATCATACAGCCGGTCCCGAGGCGGCGGCGACACAGGCGGCGGCGGCGGACGCAGGGCAGGCGGCGGCGGCGAGGCGGCAGGCGGCGGCGGCACCACACTCTACCATGCAGTGAGCGGCTCCGACAAGACAACGTCGCCGAGCCGGCCCGCAGCCCAGAGAGCCAATGCGTGCGCCGAGGCGCCTCTGCGTCACAAGGCCTGCTGTTTATAGCCCGTGTGACGTACGCCGCCGCGCCCACCAATCACAGCCCAGCGACCGCAGGCCCCCCCCGCCCAACGCGGGACCGGCCGGGGCGGAGGCGGCGGACTCCCCGCCCTCCCCTTGGCCGACGTCACCTCACGGCGGCCGGCACCGGTGTGAACCGGTTGATGAATGGCAAAGTGCCGCAGCCTGAGCATCCCGAGGGCGGGGGAGCGATTAGGGGCTGACGAGACTCGCCTCGGGGATTCGAGAAGTTCAGGGTGGGGAAGGGGCGTGGAAGCGAGAGAGGATTTCGGTGTGTGGGCTGGGAGGAGGAGTGTCACCGAAAAATCCTTTTTCTTGTAATTAAAAACGCCTAGGGGCGCGAGCACGCAAGTCACATGGGAAAGCCTTGAAGTTTGCCCCGAAGTTGAAATGCGGAGCCTCAGGGTGAGAGCCGCGACTCTGTCCGGACCCGGCCTCTGCCCTTGGTCACGGCCACGGTCGTCCTTGCCAGCGGTTTACCTTGGCACCTGCGCCCCTTAGAATCTCCGTCATCAAATCCTGTGTATGTCGCACGACCGCTGGAGCCGGTGACTCAACACGCTGAACGCCAGTACCTTAGACATGGATGAGTTTTTGTCGCCTGGGGGTGGGGCTAGAGGGGACTTTAAAATGAGAGGAAACTTATCTTGGTAAAACTCGTTCTGTGAGAGGATTTTTGCTTGCAGGTGGAGCCCTGTGGTCTTTTTTTTTTTTTTTTTTTGGTCACGCCTTCATGCTAGGAACTCGGGCAACTGCAGTTGGCCGAATTGGGGCCACTCGAAAACACGTGGCATCCTTTGTGCTCCCTCATTTGATGTGTCACAGATAATAAAAGGTTAGAAAAGGTTTGAAAAATGAAGATTGCTTGGTTTTTCCTCAAGGACTGATGCAATTCTTTGCGTCAAAGCTAAAAGCTTACCGATTTGTTCAGCCCTTCTGTTTCTCTGTCTTCATAGTTCGCTCCCCTAAGAAGTAAAGCTCTGTTGCCATTGTCCTGTGCTACACAGGCCAACTCTTGTCATTTATAATCTGAAAACTCCTTTCTCCTCAGCTTTCTGGAAGCAGTAAACAGGATCTTTACCTGTTTTGAGAACTTGGTTTTCAACCAACACTGAGGCCTTTTGTTTGCTATTTTCACTGAGTGTTAGATTGGAGAGGGCTTAAGGGATCAAATTGTGTCCTAGGTCAGAGTACTGCAGCATCTTAGGATTTATTAGAGCGGCTATTTAAGACTTTCCTTGCATTGTTATTCAACTCTCTTATAAACAGGTACTCTGCAAGCAAAGCAAGTGCTTACAAAAAATAAATTAGGCCAGACTTTCACAGGAATAAAAGTGAACTTATCTTAATGTTAAAGAAAGCTGCTGGTCTAGGAAGCTTCTGTATCCGTGTAAATCGGGGTAAACTAAAGAGCCTGAGAAATATATTATGTCCCTTCACCAACAAACTATCTTAAATCTTAAGTACTTACTAAATATAGGAAGGATTTAAAAGGTTTATAAGGACTGGAGAGGAAAAGCTAAGCAGTCCAGGAAACAAGTCACAAAGAAAAGGACAGGTCTGCTTCCTTTTCTAAAACTTGGAACTTACATGACAGAAGACTTTTGACATTAATTTCACAGTGGGTGAAAATGGTGGTGCTGTATTAGGGTATAGTTAATTTAATTGTAAAAGTTGAGCAACATATGTGGTTGAAAAAAATACCTGTTCAGTTAGCCACTTCAATAGTTGTTGAGCAAGGTAATGCTAATTCTAATTTTAAGTAGTGAAACATTTTCTTGTGATGACTTTTCAAAAAATGAATTTGATGGCACAAGATACACACTCAGCAAGTTGTACGCAGAGCCAAATCAGTGTTGGGTAGGTTTTTTTTTTTTTTTTTTGCAGAGTTTACAATGCAATTTGTGAGTCCTGTGATCCACAGGTCCTGTAATTATACAAGTAGTGCTGACAGGTGGTCGCCTGTTGCCTGTGCTCATCCAGCCCTGAGCCCTGGGCACAAACTCCCAAGTGGACTAATGCTGTGTGAGAACAATCTATTTTGCATCCAAAATTAATCTTGTGCATTGTAGAAAAAAGACTTACAAATGTATAGCATGCTTACATGAATATGTAATTTATTGGGTTAATTGTTCAATATGAAAATCTGTATGCTAAAAAGGAACCTACTTCAATAGATTGAATTAAGTTTAGTTGACAGGATGTCATTGTAGCAGAGAGGGCTAAGCTCCTGCCTTCAAAGCCTGCATCCCAAGTGCTGGCAGCTCCACTTCTGACCCAACTTCCTGCTTCTGTGCCTGTGAAAGCAGCAGATGATGGCCTAAGTACTTGGGTGCCTGCCACTCGTGGGAGAACTCCTAATGGAGTTCCATGATCCTAGCTTTGGCTTGGCCCAAGCCTTGCAGTTGTAGTTACTTGAGGAGTGAACCAGCAGGTATAAGCTCTGTCTTTCTCTTCTCTGTAATTCTGCTTTTCACACGAATAAGTCCTTTTAAAAAATGAGTTTTGATGAGTAAAAACTTGGCAGCGGTGTCACATCATAATTTCTGTGTGAGTTTTATTTATTTAAAAAATTCATTTGAAGGCTCAGGGCAGTAATCTAGCAGCTAAAGACCTTGCCTTGCACACTCCAGGATCCCATATGGGCACTGGTTTGTGTCCTGGAGGCACTGCTTCCCATCTAGCTCCCCGCTTGAGGCCTGGGAAAGCAATCGAGGATTGCCCAAAGCCTTGGGACCCTGCACCTATGTGGGAGACCCAAAAGATGCTCCGGGCTCCTTGTTCCTGGCTTTGGATAGGCACAGCTCTGGCAGTTGCAGCCACTTTGGGGGTGAATCATTGGACTGCATCTTCCCCTCTGTCTCTCCTTTTCTCTGTATATCTGACTTTCCAATAAAAATAAAATAAATTAAAAAAAATTCATTTGAGAGGCAAAGAAATCTGCAAAGAGATAGTCTCCTACTCTAATTCACACACAGATAAAGAGTGCTTGTGAAGTTTTTCTCCCCGGATGCCCAGAAACCTATGCCAGAGCTCGGTCAATCCACCTATCCCACATAGGTGGCAGAAAACTCCTCAGTCATTACTACTAAGTCCCAGGGTCTACATTAGCATGAAACTCAAGTCAGGAGCCAGGGCTGAGAATTCAACCCAGGTATGTTGATGTGGGATTCAGATATCTTAATCAGGTTTCTAACCCCTAGATCAAAGACAAAACAAAACAAAAAACCTTCTGCCATTGTGGGAATTTTGCATTTAGAAACTCCCAGTGGACAATTAAACTTGCCACAACAAGCCTTTCACGGAAGCTAGCCTAAGGGCAAGTTCCAAAAGCCAATAGCTGCCTTTGGGCTAATATGTGTTAAATTGAACAAGACACAGAAATTATTAGTCTCCCAGATATGAAGGCACTAAGGATGCAAAAGTCTACAAATGCATCTTGCTGGTAACAAACACCAAGTTATCAAATCCATTTTTTAGGGGTCATACTTTTTCTTGATAAAGTTAAAGCAGTTTTTGAACCACTTTAAAAAAATGTAGCCAGCATGTTGGCTCAACTGGTTAGTCCACCACATCCAAATGCTAGGAACCCATATGTTCCCTGGTTTGTGTCTTGGTTGCTCCACTCCCCATCCAGCTCCCTACTTATGCCCTGGGAAAGCAGTGGAAGATGGCTCAAAGCTTGGGACCCTACACCTACAAGGGAGATCCGGAGGAGGTTTCTGGCTTTGGATTGGATCAGGAGTGAGCCAGCAGATGCAAGCTCTTTTTTTCTGTAAATTTGCCTTTCCAACAAAAGTAAATCTTTAAAAATAAAATAAAATTGAAAAAACGGTCAGCTTTAAGAATCAATTAACCTTATTATGTCCCTTTCATTTTTGGACCCTTTATTTTTCCACCTAGTTTTAGCCAATCTAAATATAAACCTGAAATATAAAGTCTTCAAACCAGATAGGGATGTTTTTACATTAGTAATTCTGTCACTTAATATAAAGAGCATTTGTGGGAGTTTGGGATAAGTAAGATGTGTGAGACAGTGGCCAGTGCGTTGGCCCAAATGGCTAATCCTGCACCTCCAAGTGCAGGCATCTGTACGGATGCCAGTTTGTGTTCTAGCTGCTCCACTTCCCATCAAGGTCCTTGCTTATGGCCTGAGAAAACAGTGAGAATGACCCAAAGCCTGGGGACCCTGCATTTTTATGGGAGACCTGGAAGAAACTCCTGGCTCCAGATTGTCTCAGTTTAGGTGATAGGTCATTTGAGGAGTGAATCATTGGATTGAAGATCTTTCTGTCTTCTCTTTGGAAACCCCCCTTTTCAATAAAAATAAACAAATCTATAGAAACATAAAAAGTATAAAAAGCAAAGGATGTGGAAGGTAAGAGAATATGTATTTTCCATTTCTATGCGAGATAGAATTGAATAAAGGACACTTTTCATGAAATTCACTTCCCAAGCTGCTGCAACAGCTGGAGCTGAGCCAAGCAGAGGCCAGGAGCCAGGAGCTGTTCTAGGTCTCCCACATGGGTGCAAGGTCCCAAGGCTTTGGGTTGTCCTCTATTGCTTTCCCAGGCCACAAGCAGGGAGCTGAATGGGATGCGGGGCGCCGGGATTAAGGATTAGAACTGTCGCCCACATGGGTTCCTGGCATGTGGCAAGTGAGAACCTTAACCACTATGCTATCGTGCCGAGCCCTAAAAAAATAAATCTTTAAAAGCAGTAAATGTAGTACGGATGGGAGAAAGAAGTTTTCCCAAACATAAGGTTAAAAAAGAAAAAAAAAAAGCCATATGAAGGTAAAACTGGACAGAACTGGAAGACCATTTACTTGTAGTTTAGGGAACAGACCTCTGAGCATAAGTGGTTTTTCTCATCCCAGTGGTCACAAAAAGGGGTTATTCATCTCAGAGCCAAAAGGAAGTGGTTATGATAGGAATGCACCTTGCATTTCCATGCAATTTAAGTGCCTAAATGATTGACTTTGTATAATCTCATTGTATCTTTACAGATTCTAACATAGCATTGAAAGGAGAATTGGCTCTCTCATTTTGCATAAGGAGAGTTTACAGTACACCTAGCCAATTTGCCAGTGAAAATAGAAAACTGCTTTCCCACTCATTAGTCATTTCATAAAATTGGGATCCATATGTCCAATGAGTAATCGCTCAGGTTTCCTCTAAGGTTGTGGCTGCCAAGCCCTCTGGGGGCACCCTGGATGACTCTCATTTCCAGGAGGCATTTGTGAATCTGGGATTCAACAGCCGTCCCTGGTGCTTTTGCTTTAGGGCAGCTCATTATTTGTAGGCACAGCACAAGCATGCTGTTGGTAATGAACAGTATATGTCACTTTAGTGGGAAACCAGTATAGTAGACACACAAATGTCTTTGTGGTTTCAAGCATTATGATTGCAGCAATACTTCTGGTAACCTACGTCCCATTCCACTGACATGATGGTAACTCGGGAGTTGGTGAGAGGGCACATTCTCTGGCTATCAGTAAATTCAAAGGTTTAAATTCCTGTAGGTACAGGTCTATTCCAGTGCAAATGACCAGACTGAATTCTTCAATGTTCTCATTTTCAGGAATCTCCCCAATAGTCCTTGTCATCATGCTGTAAATCTGACGCTATCCTCTAATGATAAAGATCAAAGGTTTCTATTCTGCACAGCCTCTAAGGATATACAGAGCACACTTTCTTCGCTGAGACAATTAGTTCTGTTTTTGAAAAAGGGAGGGTCAGTTAGCGTTAAGTTCTCTATTACGAGAAAAGAATGGTAATTCCTCTGGGAACGGAAAGATGAAAAGCAATGAAGGTATGAATTTTCCAGGAATACGTGGAACAAGTGCTGCTTTGCTTGCCTCTGCTCTGATACCATCCATCTGTTGTCACCTTTTAGCAGAAATCCTACCACGTGCTTTGGCACTTAGGACACTGCCACTAGCAATCTTGAATGATTCTGACATAAACACCAGCATGCAACAGCATTGGTCTAAGATCTAGACACATAAACATAAATAAAACTCTGTTCATTTAAATAACTCACTTGTAAGTTGCAATGCTGTTCTTTTAAAACATGTAATGATTGTTCCTTTACTGGGTGCTATAGGAACCTTGGGAAAGGATACCTAAATTTGTCTGGGGTGGGAGTGGGGATGGCAGAATGTGGAAGTGAAAATAAAGGTGGCAAAGTGTCCTTAAACCGACTAGAATCTAGAAAAGATTATTATAATTCCTGGTCTTTGGAACAACTACTCCAAGTATTACAACAACTATGTGAACACAGCGCAAGTAGAATTCTTGTTACATGATTTTTTTTAAGGAGGAACCAGAAACTTGACAAGAATAGAGAAAATGCTACTGTAGTGGAATAAGCTTTTAAATAAAGGCTGCAAAACTGAATTGTAAAAGTTGTAAAGTGTATGTGTGTGTTTTTTAATTGCCTTGGCTGAGAAGAAGCTATCATCGTTACCATCTGTTAATTTGAAGATCTGTGCTTTTAGTCTTCTGTATTTTTAATCACTTTAAACCCCTATGTTATAGGGCTTTAAATGGAAACTCATGGAAAACTGTATATCTATAGGAATTTCTAGATTGGTGAGTGTGAAATTTGAGCCTTAATTATAAGTTCCCTAACAGAAAGCCAAATGGCATGAGTAACTTTGGTGCCTTGTTATCATTTTCCACATTAAGCAACTTTCGTCATTACCTTTTAGCCAGAACCAAATAAATTAATTGTGCCCTAACATAATTAGATTATCAGGCTTGGCAACAGCTTAGTTTAACTAATGCTTTCATCACAGTTTCCTCTTTCCTGCTCCTGTATACAGTGAAACTGAATTCCAATCCCCTAACCCAATCAGTGGCAATGCAACTCAACTCAGTTCCCCACTGGCAAACTACACGTTCCTTAGTTGACATCCCTTAATTGGAGCACTGAGGTCTAAAATATGTGCTAATGTCCACAGCAGATGGACAAAGATAGCCACACGGAGACACTGAAATAGCTGTACTGCATGACAGGCCTCCTAGCCAGCTTGCTTTCACCTGCCTGTGCCAACAAGTGCTCTATTTTTAGGCTGCTCATGTAATTAGTTATTTATAAGCAGGAAGCACATTGACCTTTGGCTTTCACTACTGAACTCAGATCCAGACACCAAAGCTGTATGGGAAAATCATGTGATTATCACAGCACGATCAACAGTTTCTTCTTTGGAGCCCTGAAGTATGTTTTGGGGAGCAAAATTTTAGGATTATACTGAAAGCAACAACAGATTATATTCACTCAATGTTTACATACAATTACTGGAAATTATTTGATAAGCAAAATATGTAGTTTGAAATGGAATAGTATACTTTTGAGCAAAAAAAAAAAAGTGATTTGAATTTAATCAATATGTTGCAGACATTCCTTCCTCCTACTCTTGTGCAACTTTGGGAAGTAGTTAAAGACAGCGCTATCACATCTATGTGAGGAATCCTAAGAGCATATGCATATCACAGTCTCCCCCCAAATACATTTAAAGGAAAAATGTACCCAAATCAATACTTGGCTATGTCTGAATTACCATGGATCATGGACGTTCAATTTTCTAGTTTACAATTCTTTCTTCCAAGTTATTCATGATGGTTTGCATTACTTTTATAAATGAGAAAAAGCTTAACAAAATTTTTAAAAGATCCACATAATTATGATCCACTATGTACAATTAGATTCCCAAAGAAAAATGTGCCAGGTTAATAAAAATTAGTTAAGGCTCATTTTCCAATTATCATTGGATTTTAATTTTTGCAGTGAAGAAATACCACTTTATTATTATTATTATTTTAAAAAATTTACTTATTTTCGGGTCTGGCGTTGTAGCCTAGTGACTAAAAGTCCTCCTCTTGCAAGCCCGGGATCCCATATGGGGGCTGGTTCGAATAAAGGTGGCCCCATTTCCTATCCAGCTCCTGCTTGTCCTGGGAAAGTAGTTGAGGATGGCCCAAAGCCTTGGGACCCTATACTCTTATGGGAGACCCGGAGGAGGTTCTAAACTCCCGTCTTTGGATCTTAAAAAAAAAAAAAAATCATTGGAAAGGCAGATATACAGACAGAAGGAGGAGAGACAGATAGGAAGATCTTCTGTCAGATGATTTACTGCCCAAGTGGCCATAATGGCTGATGCTGCGTTGATCCATAGCCAGGAATCAGGAGCTCTTCCAAGTCTCCCATGCTTGTGCAGGGTCCTAAGGCTTTGGGTTGTCCTCTACTACTTTCCCAGGCCACAATCAGGGAGCTGGATGGGAAGCGGGGCGCTGGGATTAGAACAGGAACCCATAAGGGATACTGGTGCATGCAAGGCAAGGACTTTAGCCCCTAGGCTACCATGCTGGGGCCCACATTAATTTTTTAATGTAGCTCTTTTTGTCTTGAATTTTGGCAGTTGTTTTTATATTATATATTATGGATTTTACATTATTTGGGATAAGTCTGCTGTCAAATATTTGTCCTGCTGTCATATTTTTTTTTCATGTAAAATGTAATCACATGTATAATGTGGAAATAAAGGATCCAGGTTACTTCTTCATAAACAGATAATAAAAGAGAAGCTTATATAGCTTAAAATGTACAGCATTATATAAACATTTAAAAACACAACTCCTGGGCCCGGTGGCGTGGTCTAGTGGCTAAATTCCTCACCTTGAACGCACCAGGATCCCATATGGGTGCCGGTTCTAATCCTGGCAGCTCCACTTCCCATTTGGCTCCCTGCTTGTGGCCTGGGAAAGCAGTTGAGGACGGCCCAAATCCTTGGGACCCTGCACCCATGTGGGAGACCCAGAAGAAGTTCCTGGTACCAGGCTTCGGATCAGCGCAGCACCGGCCTTTGCGGTCGCTTGGGGAGTGAATCATCAGATGGAAGATCTTCCTCTCTGTTTCTCCTCCTCTCTGTATATCTGACTTTGTAATAAAAATTTAAAAATCTTACAAAAAAAAAAAAAACACAACTCCCAGGGCCCGGTGTGATGGCGTAGTGGTTAAAGTCCTCACCTTGCACTTGCCAGGATCCCATATGGTTGCCAGTTCTAATCCTGGTGGCCCTGCTTCTCATCCAGCTCCCTGCTTGTGGCCTGGGAAAGTAGTAGAGGACAACCCAAAGCTTTGGGACTCTGCACCTGTGTGGGAGATTCAGCTATTGCAGCTGCTTGGGGAGTGAACCATCGGACAGAAGATCTTCCTCTCTGTCTCTCCTCCTCTCTGTATATCCGCATTTCCAATAAAAATAAAATAAATCTTTAAAAAACACACATACAACTCCACCATACCTATCCCCTAGACCTCATTCCACTTAAAGAACAGGGTAGCAATTTCTAAAGCTTGCAGAGTTAGAGTTTTTGAAAACTTCCCAGTCCTTGAACAAACTCAAATTGTTGAAGTCTACTTACTGTTTTCGGAGGAGTTCTTCTCTGGAGCAGTTGGTTCACACTTCCAGAAGCTTCCCGCTTGAGATCTCAAAATGAGCCACCCAAACTCTTTCAACCTCCTTTTATACCGATAAGTGAGTGGGCACACCCTTTCATCATTGATTGGCTTACTAATCCTTTTGCATTCCTTTCTTTATACCCCTAAGAGAGTGGGCACACCTTTCCATCTCTGATAGACTTACCCACCTTTTACCCACCTTTGTTTATTGCAAACCAGGTGGGGTTGCCCAAAGCCCTCTAATTTCAATCTCTTACTTGTAGAGAGAGATCACTTGGGATTATCTGGTGGAGTCCTCATTTCTCAACTGAAATGTTCTACTGTGTTTTTAAAGTTAAGCAATTTGAAAATGGCCTGCATGCTTTATGCTTTTAAAAAAATAAGTCAGGGCCCGGTGAGATAGCTCAATGCCTAAATCCTCATCTTTTAAGCACTGGGATCCCATATGGGCACCAGTTTGTGTCTCACCTGCTCCATTTCCCATACAGCTCCTTGAATATGGCCTGGGAAAGCAGTAGAGGATGACCCAATGCCTTGGGATCACACCCATGTGGGAGACCTGAAAGAAGCTCCTGGTTCCTCCTGGCTTTTTGATGGGCTCAGCTCTGGCCATTGTGGCCACTTGGGGAGTGAACTAATGGATGGAAGATCTTTCTCTGCCTCACCATTTGTAAAATTTTCCTTTCTAACACAAAGAAATGAAATCTTAAAAAAAAAAAAACCCACTATTTCAAGAGGATGAGAATTTACACTTGATTTTGGCCAGAATGCAAAGAAGCAGCCTTAAAGGCTTTATGGCATGGAAACCTTACACCAAACTTGTGGTTATTAAAGAGTAGGGCAGAGTCAGCACACTCCCTGAAGGGGACTGATCAGATCTTTCTGATGAAAGGCAAAAGGAAAGAAACTGTCACCACTTTAATCCAATCTCTTAAATTACAGGATTCAGTTTTTAAAACTTCCAAAGAATGGGGCTGGCGCAATGGAATAACAAGCTAATCCTTCACCGGTGGTTCTGGCATCCCATATGAGTGTTGGTTCATATCCGAGCTGTTCCACTTCTGATCCAGCTCTCTGCTTAAAGCTTAGGAAGGCAGCAGAGGATGGTTCAAGTCCTTGAGTGCTTGCATCATGTGGGAGACCTGGAAGAAATTCCTGGCTTCAGATCAGCGCAGCTTTGGCCGTTGTGACCATGTGGGGAGTGAACCAATCTCTCTCTGTGCATCTTTCTCTCTGTGATTCTTTCAAGTTAGATAAACAGAGCTTTAAAAAATTTTTTTAAACTCTAAGGAAAATTTAAGGTTAATATTTTTTTCTAGCTTTACAAAGGCTTGTAATATAACTTACAAATAAAATCATACATATTGATGATGTATTTTGTGATAACTTGATTTATCTATACATTGTGGAGTGACTAACATAAGCTAATCAGCTTTATGCCATCTCATACAATTTTGCAGGGAGAATGTTTACAATCTAACCTTCACATTTTCAGTTACTTCCTAGCCACTCACAGAGAACTGGCTTGAAAGTGATGCATCTGGGGCACCAACTGGTGTCCACACAGGAAGCCCATGCCACAGGACTGAAGACTAACTTGCAGTGCCACATCACCTGCCCACTGGCTTATTTTCCAAATGGATCCAATGGCCAGGGCTGGGTCAGCCTACAAGAGGAGCCTGAAACTCCATTTGGATCTTTTCCATGGTGGCAGGGGCCTAAGCACTTTGACCATCATCAGCTGTCCTTTCCAGTGCCTTAAAAAGAGGCTGAATTAGAAGTGCATCTGGGGTCCAGAGCAGTAACCTGGACGCTAAAGTCCTCACCTTGCACTCACCAGGACCACACATGGGCACTGATTTTAACCCTGGCAGTCCCACTTCCCATTCATTTCCCTACTTGTGGCCTGGGAGAGCAGTGGAGGACGGCCCAAAGCCTTGGGACCTTGTACCTGTGTGGAAGACCTGGAAGAAGCTCCTGATTCTTGGCTTTGGATCAGCTCAGCTCTGGCCGTTGCAGCCGCTTGAGGAATGAATTATCAGATGGAAGATCTTTCTCTCTGTCTCTCCTCCTCTCTGAATATCTGACTTTCCGATAATAATAATAATAATAATAATAATAATAATAATAATAAAGTGCATCTGCTAGGACTTGAACCAGAGATTTGATATGTGTTACCAGCATTGTGAGTGGTGGTTTAACCAGTCACACCGCAATGTCTGGCCTATTTATTCATCCTATGAAACATCATTCTGGACCCAGCATGGTAAACTAGGGACTAAAGTCCTCGCCTTGCACTAGCTAGTTTCTCACATAGGTGGCTGTTTGTATCTGGGCAGCCCTGCTTCCCATCCAACTCCCTGCCTGTGGCCTGGGAAAGCAGTAAGGGATGGCCCACAGCTTTGGGACCCTGCACCCACGTGGGAGACCCGGAAGAGGCTTCTGGTTCCTGACTTCAAATTAGCTCAGCTCCAGGGGAGTTAATCAGCAGACAAATCTTCCTTTCTTTCTTCCTCCCTTATAGCTGCCTTTCCAATTAAAATAAATGATTCTTAAAAAAATATATTTGTTTGTGCTTGCATTTGTATATATATATGTGTGTGTATCTCTCTCTCTATATATATATATATTTATAGATTTTAAAAATTTTTTTTGCAAAGTCAGATATACAGAGAGGAGGAGAGACAGAGAGGGAGATCTCCATCCAATGATTCACTCCCCAAGTGAGCGCAATGGCCAATGCTATGCCGATCCAAAGCCAGGATTCATTCCTCTTCCAGGTCTCCCACACAGGTGCAGGGTCCCAAAGCTTTGGGCCATCCTCAGCTGATTTCCCAGGCCACAAGCAGGGAACTGGACGGGAAGTGGAGCTGCCAGGATTAGAACCGGCGCCCATATGGGATCCTGGCACGTTCAAGGCGAGAACTTTAACCGCTAGGCCACCATGCCAGGACCCTCTTTCAGGAATTTTATAGTGTCCAGTGTCATGTTTAAATCATTAATCTATTTGATTTTGATTTTTGTGTGTGGTGTGAGATAAGGTTTAGATTCATTCATCTGTATGTGCATATCCAGTTGTCCCAATATTATTTACTGAAGAGGCTACCCTTTCTCTATTGGGTGTTCTTTGCATCTTTGCTGAATTTCAGGACTGGGATCCGTTTCATTGGCCTATATGTCTTCTTTATGGCAGCACAATGTTGCTTTTTGAGAAAAATTACTTGAGTGGTAGAAAAACAGAGAGGTAGAGATACCATTTGCGCTTCTATCCTCTAAATGTCACGTAAGTTGTGCCTGGGCCATGAGGATAGGAGGGTCCCAATCTCTCGAGCCATCACCACTATTTCCCAGGGTCTACATCAGCAGGAAGCCAAAGACAGGAGCCAGAAATGGGAATTAAATAGAGGACATGGATTTTTTTTTTTGAAAATTTATTTATTCTTATTTGAAAGGCAGATTTCACAGAGGGAAGGAGAGACTCAGATCTCTATCCACTGGTTCTTTCCCCAAGTAGCTGCAGCAGCTGGAGCTGAGCTGATCCGAAACCAGGAGCCAGGAACTTCTCCCAGGTCTCCCACGTGGGTGCAAAGAGCCATGGCTTTGGGCGGTGCTCCACTGCTTTCCCAGACCATAAGCAGTGGGCTGGATGGGAAGCGGATCATCTGGGACATGACCTGGCACCCATATGGGTTACCTGTGCTTTCAGGCAGAGGATTAGTCAGTAGTTACAAATACAGAATATACCAGAGAGCCAGAATGAACTTCGGGGCACCGAGTAGGATTTTCAGGACTCCTATAGTGTCCAGATTTCGATATTGAAAACTTATTTTCCTTTAAGGAAATAAAATATTTTTATTTTATTTAAAAAAATTATTTAGTCTCATTTTATTTGAAATGAACACACACACAGAGCTATTTTATTTAAAGGCAGTGAGAGAGCTCTTTAATTTGCTAGTTTACTCGTCAAATGCATGGAACAGCAGAAGGTGCATCAGGCCACAGCCTGGCACTCCATTCAGTTCCTGAGTGGTGGTGAGTACCCTCCGACTGGAGCTGTCACCTGATGTCTCCAGGGAGCACAGGAAGGTGGAGTCAAGAGGTGAAGTTTATACTCAATCTCAGGCACTCTAATAAAAGATACAGGTGTCCAAACCTGAGTCTTAAATGCTGTTCCAAATACCTGCTCCAGATGAGTGATTTCAGGGATGGGAAATCTGACAGTCATCAATTTAACACAGTCATCAAAGTTAATATCTTTAGTATGGAGGAAATTAACAAGTACCTCCTGATGGGATGCATGGAGAAGAAAATCATCTCAGATATGTTTCTGTCAAATGTATTTAATGGGAATCAAATCACTAGAAGAAAAGAATGGCCTGGAGCAGTTCCTCAGTGGCTAAAATCTTTGCCTTGCATTCGCTGGGATCCCAAATGGGCACTGGATTATGTCTCAGCTGCTCCACTTTCCATGCAGCTCCCTGCTGGTGGCCAGGCCCAAAGCCTTGGGACCCATCACTAGCGTGGGAGACCTAGAGGAAGCATCTGGCTTCTTAAACTTTGGATTGGCTCAGCTCTGGCTGTTGTGGCTACATGGGGAATAAAACAGTAGATGGAAGATCTTTCTGTATCTTTTTCTCTTTGTAAATCTGACTTTCCAATTAAAATAAATATTTTTTTTTAAAAGCGAAAACTCAAATTAAAGGACAATTTAAGAGCAAATCGCTTGGACTAATAGGAAATGCCAAAGTCAGAAGAAGAATTATTGATCTAGTGTGGAAATAAGAGCTAAGATGATGTGAGATTTTAGTCTTGTCTGTGACAAATTAGTTTCTTTTGTTGTGAAGAATATTACTTGGATAGTTTGAGAAATTCAAATGACTGGATTAGCTGAGTATTTGCATGATTGCTAATTTCCTGACTGGGTATTGCACTGCACTGTCTAACAGGATTTGAGGATAGGGTTAGGTGCACCATGTTTGCAGCTTATCTTCCATCAGTTTAATAATAAAATAGCTATGCGTATACACCTAAAGAGAAGACGATAAAAAAATTTTTTAATATGAAATATTTGAGTAATCTGGTGAAAACTTTAGGAATACCTTTTGTGCTGTTGTTACAACTCTTTTTTATGGCTCTAAAATTATGTTTAAAGACTGCTTTAAAAACAACAAAAATTGGGTCTGGTGGGCTGGCTCAATGGCTGACTCTTCACATTACTTGCACTAGGATTCCATAAGTGGTAACCACTTGGGGAGTGAACCAGTGGACACAAGTTCTTTCTGTATCTCCCACTCTCTGCAATTCAAATCTGCCGTTTCTAATAAAAATTAATGAATTTTTTTTTAAAGATTTATTTTTATTATTTTTTCATTGGAAAGGCGGATGTACAGAGAGGAGAGACAGAGAGGAAGATCTTCCGTCCGATGATTCACTCCCCAAGTGAGCGCAACGGGCCGATACTATGCCGATCCGAAGCCAGGAGCCTCTTTCGGGTCTCCCACGTGGGTGCAGGTTCCCAAAGCTTTGGGCCGTCCTACACTGCTTTCCCGGGCCACAGGCAGGGAGCTGGAAGGGAAGCGGGGCTGCTGGGATTAGAACCTGCGCCCATATGGGATCCCGGGCGTGCAAGGCGAGGACCTTTAACCACTTGCGCCACCGCGCCGGGCCCAAAAAATTAATGAATTTTTAAAAAAAAAATACAAAAAGCCCCCCAAAAACTGCTCAACAGAAAGGGCCTCTGAATATTCCTGTGTGACATGGTTATTGATAGACTTTCATTAATTTCAAGCAGAATTAGTATGTGTAGCTCATATGCAGAAAAGGAAACTCTCTTACAGGAAATATGGGAGAAAACTGCAATAAGAGAAAGGAAATTTAAAAAGAGCTCTAAACTTTATTAATATCTACTGTTATCTCAGGTCCAGCATGGTAGCCTAGTGTGTAACATCCTTGTCTTGCATGTGCCAGGATCTCATGTTGGCACCAGTTTGTGCCCTGGCAGCCTGGCATCACATCTAGCTCCCTGCTTGTGGTCTGGGACAGCAATGGACAATGGCCCAGGGCCTTGAGACCCTGTACCTGCTTGGGAAGCCCAGAGGAAGCTCTTGGCTCCTGGCTTTGGATTGGCTCAGCTCCAGAAGTTGCAGTCAGCAGTTGGAGTGAACCAATGGATGAAAGATCTGACTTTCAATTAAAAAAAAAAAATCGGCTGTATTTCTGCATTCTAGAAATAGTTTACAGTAGAACAAGAAAAGAGTGTTGATGTCTTGTATACAAGGAGGACATGAAAAATAAAATGCACGTGGGACATCACATGAGTTGACTGAAGTCTCTCAGTAATAGTTAAGGTTTGTTTTCTGACTCTTGGGCTTTTGTTTGGGGAAATAAATTGAATGAGTAAGCAGCGTGTACATCATAATCCTTTTTTCATATCTTGTGATTATATCCTCTCTGAAGCTCCACCATCCAAGCCAGTCTTCTGAATGTATACATGCAGTTAGTCAATGAAAAATTCTTCTTCCTGTCAGATACTATTCTTGTCATCAGCTTAAATGATAACATCTCTTTTATGTAAAGAGGTTAGATTTATATTTTACTTGGAGTATTAGTCAGAAAGCAAAACTTAAATACTGCAACAAGACAAAGGTGACTTTTGAGAAATATTAAAAAAAAAAAGACCCACCCGGGATGATATGAGTTTTAAAGTTTTCAAGTATGATATCCCAGAGGAAGAGTCACTTAGGTTGCCATCTGAGTAATTAATAGAAAATGCAGGGACTGATGAGTTTCCTGAGATGTGGCTTCTTAGTTTTGAAATGTGGACATTTTTGGGCAAACCGAGACACTAGATAATCTTGCTCATCACTGGCTAATGGCTAAAAGGTAATACTTCAGTTGTGGATGAAGTGATGTCAAGACCTTATTTTAAAACAATACAAGCAATAGAAGCTGGACGGGGGGGGGAGGGGGATGTGATTGGAAAAGGATTATCTATACGTTGATTAATGGGTGACAGGGTTACTAGACCATTAAAATATGTAAATTTGGAAATTTAAAAAGGTAAGAATAGAAGGGTGATTATGATCACTCTATGGAGAATGTTTTCTGAAGGCTATGGATACAAATAAGAGGCTGCAGCAGTAGTTCGGGGGGATATAATTGTGGCTGTGTGAGATAGTGAGGGTGGGGGTGGTGAGAAGCAGAGAAATGCGAATTGTATTAGAATATTTCAAAACATTCATAGAAAAGTAGAATTAAATAATAAACCTATTTATTGTGATTTTCACGAAGCTTTTGAAGATTTCTTACATGCATAGGATTTCAGGTTTTTCTTTTTTTTATCATATGTATAATAATCTTCAAATTCTTTTTTTTTTAAAGATTTATTTTATTTTTATTGCAAAGTCAGATACACAGAGAGAAAGATCTTCTGTCCGTTGATTTACAACGGCCTGTGCTGTGCCGATCCAAAGCCAGGAGCCAGGAACTTCCTCCAGGTCTGCCACGTAGGTGCAGGGTCCTAAGGCTGTGGGCCATCCTTGACTGCCTTCCCAGGCCACAAGCAAGGAGCTGGATGGGAAGTGGAGCCACCGGGGTGGCAAGACAGTAAGGCATCTGCCAGTATGTGTGTGAACTGGATAGTAGGGCTGGTTGGGCTGAACCAGGTTTCAATGCACATTGACAGGTACGAGAGCTATATAGGATGTGGGACAGACTGAACCAGCCTGCAATACATACTGGCAAGCATGGAAATTAGGGTAGGGGGCAGCCTGGTCTGGGTAATGGGGAGTCACCCCAACTAGGCTGCAGATCACACTGCTTTGCATGAGGGCTGAGTATGAAGTGGGCAGGATTGGGCTGGACTGCAACACCCATTGGTTCACATGGAAGACAGGGCTGGAAACAGAACTGACCCAGCAATTGCAATGACCAGCATGTGCATAAGCTGATTGGGGCAATGGATGGTGCCAGACTCTTTACTAGCAAGTATACACAAGAATCAGATCTGGGATCACCTCAGATGAAGTTTCTTTGGAGACCCCTCCAACTGAACTGCTGATCTCAGAACCCCAACCATAAAGAAACTATGTCAGCCAATGGATTCGGAAGAAATTTCATCGTGACCGGAACAGCGAGATTGGTAACAATTCAGAACTGTTGAACTATCAAATCTGCTTGAGCAGGACCCTCGGAGCATGCCCCACATGGGGTACCTGGGATGTGTGGGAGGCTGGGTGGGGCTTCTCCCTTTGTTTCTCCCATTACCCCAGATACAGGGGGAAAAATGATGATATTAGTGTGGAAACAATGGTCTTGCCCACTTTCCTGTAGCCCTTGACCCTTTGTACCCTTATCAGCTATGAAAGATTATAAAAAATAATAATAAATTAAAACGTTGTATTAATTATTTATTGTTTGCACAATGCCACACTTTAAATTCTCGGACATGCCACTTTATCAGTCTTCAATTTAATGTTGAACAAGTCTATTTTATATTACTTTTTAAAGCTAGCATATCCAACATCATATTTCATAATTGTTGAATTATTCTGCCTTCTTTTGCATGTGTATTTTCTAAAAATGAAGAGTGGAAATCTCTTTGGTAATGTTCAGTAAACTTGCAGTATAATTTCTTGAAAACTTAGTGCTAGATAAACAGAGCAGAATGTACTAGATTTCTCTTTGTCTAATGTCAGGTCTCAACAAGAAACTGGACAAAGAACCTGTTATTTACTGATAAACACCCAAGCTGATATTCCAAATAATCTTTTAATGGTTAGGCACAACTTTGCTGAGACAAGCACCTGGAAATTTGACTACATATATTATGTCAGCAAATTTTAAAAGCTTCCATAACAAGTCTGCAAAATAATTTCAGAAATTATTTCTTTCTAGTTTACTAATCTCTAGTTGGCTGTACAAGGCTTGCCCTAGGTAAAATTCTGATTGATGCAAGTGAAATTTGTCAGTGACATCATATCCGCCTTTTGTGTTTTCTCAACCCGTCTGAACCTGCCTGAATTCCACTGTCTGCCTTAATAGCGTCATGACCATTTTCCTTGGCTATCGTAAGCTTTCCTCATCATACCCTGTGCATCAGGAAGGTCATCCCATACATCCCCTTTTCACACAAACCACTCAATCAGTAGGGTCTTATTCTCCCTGGGTTCTCATTCACTGATAAAGATGTCATTGAGTTTAAATGGACTCAATTAGCCCTGCTGGGATCCCATATGTGTGCCAGTTCGAGTCACTTTCCATCCAGCTCACTGCATGTGGTCTGGGAAACAGTAGAGTGGCCCAAATGCCTTGGGACCCTGTACCCAAGTGGCAGACCAGGAAAAAGTTCATTTAATATGTAGCCTTTTATAATGATGGGGAAATACAATGATCAGTACTAATTCTGACAATTTTAGTCAGAACTACTGGGAAGAAATTTTAAAATCTGGAGTGGTTTGGGGGAACTTTGAGTTACAAAATGGACCCATTTTGTCAAATATAGTGTCTGAAGGGGACTGGTATAAGGACTTCCCACAGACACCAAGGTTAGTCCCTTAATTCCTTTATATAGCATGACATAATACAAGGAGTCCTAAGCAAAGCTCATTATGTGCATTAAACTGCACGATTACAATGTGAATATAATCCCCACAAACTCCCACATATTTCAAATGGTCTCTAGATTACTTATACTGTCAAACACAATGTCAAAGTTACGAAAATAACTGCTATGCTGCATTGTTTAGGAAATAATGCTCAAAAGCCTGTACATGTTCAGTAGACACTTTTCTTCCTGAATGTTGCTGATTCTAGATTATTTATTGATTTTGTGCAGTGGAACTTATGGATGTATAAAGCTGAATGTACTAAAAAATCTTATTATTAAACAGATGATGAAACACATCTCTTCATGATAAATGATAATTAACATTGTCTTTTCTTGTATTGGTGTTTTTTTTTCTGTAGAGTAGGGAATTTCTTCAGAGTCTTTGTTATCTCTGAGGATAACGTACAGTAACAGATATATTGTAGTGGGTATGCATTATAAATCACTTGTAGGTCATTTTTAAAATTTAATAGAATCATGTGGACAAAATACAAGTGATATGTTTCTCGTAGGGCGCTAACATCATTGTTTCAACCCACTCTTTTTTTTTTGTAATTACTTTGCTAGTGAAATTAGCATGATAGATATCCTTAAACTTTGCTATTGGTTCTCAAATACCAGTAAAGCAGAGTGATAAAATGAGGTGTAACAAAAATATGTATTGATTTTTAACCAGCCATTATGTTCTGGGAGGCTCTCAGTTTTCTTTCTTTCTTTTAAAAAATTAATTAATTAATTAATTTACTGAAAAGTCAGATACACAGAGAGGAGGAGAGACAGAGAGGAAGATCATCCTTCCACTGATTCACTCCTCAAGTGACTGTAATGGCCAGAGCTGAGCCCATCCAAAGCCAGGCACCAGGAGCCAGGAGCCAAGAGCCAGGAGCCTTTTCCAGGGATCCCACACAGGTGCAGGGTGCTAAGGCTTCGGGCCATCCTTGAGTGCATTCGCAGGGCGCAAGCAGGGAGCTGGATGGTAAGCAGGGCTACTGGGACACAAACTGGTGCTCATATGTGATTCAGGCGTGTGCAAGTCGAGGACTTTAGCCGCTAGTCTATGGTGCCCGGCCCGGGTCTCAATTTTTTGATCTTTTGATTTGTGGGGACAACAAACTTCTATAATTCATCAAAGTCACTGTAAGTTGTGTTTATGGTGTTGTTCTAAGCATTATCCTTATTTTTGAATAAATATTTCTATATTTATCTGAATTAACATTCATCTGACCTCATAATATTACCCCTGAAGAAATTAGAATGACTTCATTTATGCAATTGACAAGTCAACTAATTCAATTCTGTGATAAGTGAAGTGTATCCATTATTTATTTAAAGGAGAAAATAAATTTACTACTGTGTTTTAACCCTTCCCGATCCCCTTTCCCATAGGACCACACCCTACTGTGTCTCACTGTCTTAAGTATTTGGTAGAATGTTAGGCATGAATGTTTTTAAGTGCTGACTGCAGACTTAAGCAGATTCCAATTTGAAGAAACAAGTGCAAGTATGTAGCCCTGGGTTATTCCTTCTACCAGATGCAAATGTTGTGTAGTCAAATGTCACAGGAAAATTCTTTTCTCCTAGCTCAGAGAGAACTTTGATCTGGGAGCGATTGTACAGTATTACAATGGAGGATGTATTGTTTTCTGTTTCTTTCCAATTATATTGTTGTCAAACCATCTCCAAAGTGCAGTTTTCTAACATAACTGGTATATTTACTGATATGTATTCAGTATGTGATGGATGGTGAATACTGGCATTTGAAGTATGTTGAAGAGTTCATTCTGGTTGTGTGGTTAAAAAATCCTAAGTGTACTTCACATGCTTCTCAATACAACTGCTCATCAGTCTGTCTGTGTGACTACATTTCCAGCTTTACAAAGTTGTTGAGAATTCTAGCCCTGTCTTCCAAAGCCTAACCACATATTTCAATTTGCCATGATATGTACATGTGATCTTGTCTGTTGGACACTTAACTGATGAGAATGTTAAATAGTCTCAGATCCAAGAAATACATAGCATGCCGTAATTTAATAAGCACTATTCCTTAAAGAAACTCAGTACGAATTTTCATTTAGAAGTAACTGTAAATTTGCCTTTATTTTTATGTACTTAATGTGTATAATTCAAACTTGTAATGCTATTGATGCCAAGACATATTTATTCTGAGATCAAATGAAGGATGAAGAGGGGAATACTTTTGTTTGGGATTTATTTATCACATTTGCAATTATTCCTACAAAGAGTTAGCTGCTTTGGGTGAGAAATGACTTTCACAAGGAGTGCTATCAAGCAGTGTGTTGCTTTGGCCCGTGCACAGGACTTGTGGAAACAGTGGCAGCTCCTTACTGCCTGCTAGATGTGTCTGCACATGAGTAATTGAGGGGAACAGCAAGAGGTATGTATTTAGAAGCTAGGTTGTCAAAAATCTTACAGCAAACATGAAATAAAAAACTTGTAGAAGTTTATCCCAACTTGATAACACTGTTGAAAATGTGAATGCATTCACTGATGCCAATGTGATATAAAAGAAAGTTTTCAAAATTGTCAATTAAATTCAGTGATGTGTCAGAGGAAATGTTTAATTATATTTGATTGGTTCTTTATTAACAATTACAAAATTATCATGTGAAAAGGCCATCACTGGGGGGGTAAAACTTCCAGCAGCCTGTTGGTTACTGGCAGGTCCCAGGCCAGGTCTGTCTCCATGCTCGGAATCCTGATGCCAGTCACTGCAAACACGTGGTGAGCTGTCTCTGAATTCCAAAGGTGTTCCCTTCCCAGAGAAGGGAAATCTGGAGAACAGGGCGGGCCCAGGGCCCACCTGCCGCCAACATCCTGTGGTGGATGGGATTGGGAGGGAATGACCTTGGGGCCTGGGTGGTAAAACTTCCATTTGGCACCAGGCTTCGCCCGCTGGCCACCCAATGACGAGCTCTGGGGTTCTGCAGCTACGACTTGCTGCTTAGGTACCTCCATGTTGAGCCCACTGTGCTTCTGGGTTGCGAATCAATCCTGAAGACTCTTTTTTTTTTTAAAAAAATATAAGTAATCTAATCTGTATATCAAGAATTTTTTTTAAAGATTTATTTTATTTTTATTGGAAAGGCAGATATACAGACAAGAGGAGAGACAGAGAGGAAGATCTTCCGTAGGATGGCTCACTCCCCAAGTGACTGCAATGGCTGGAGCTGAGCTAATCAGAAGCCAGGAGCCAGAAGCCTCTTCCAGGTCTCCCACGCAGGTGCAGGATCCCAAGGCTTTGGGCCATCCTGGACTGCTTTCCCAGGTCACAAGCAGGGAGCTGGATGTGAAGCAGGGCCACTGGGTTTAGAACCGGTGCCCATATGGGATCCTGGTACAAACAAGGCAGGACTTTAACTACTACGCTGTTGCGCCAGGCCCCATCCTGAAGACTCTTAATGGCAGAGTAACTTTTCCTTAGAAGGTACTTGAGAGTACTGAGACCTGGTGGTTTGGAGGAGAGGGATCAGATGAACTTCACAGGTTAGAATGATATACCAGTTCTTTGAGACATGTGCAGAACTTGTTATCACCGAACAATGCTGACCACTGAATACCAGTCCATGCAATAGCTAAGGATCGGGGCTTGTCTAGCAGGATCATATCCTAGTACCTGACATGATGACGGAGCAGGATACGGATATCATTAGGCAGGGCCATGACATTAACTAGCAAAAGAGAGAACCATAACCGGGGGTAGATTCTTTGGGGGATGTATGGGCCAAATCCTGTAGAAATACTAGCCCCACTGCTTAGCTCCTAAGTTGGGGTGGTGATGGACTAAGCTAGGTATGACCAAGGGGCCTGCCATCAATCACAGGTAAAGGAACCAACAGTCTGGACTGGACGAGGCAGTAGCACTCGAATGTGCCTCCTAAATAGGGTGTGAGGTGGGCCGGGCTGCAACGTTCACCAGCTCATACAAGGCCAAATGGAAGGCCAGACGATGTGGGACACTGGCCTAGAACCCATCGGCATGTATGAGAACTGGGTCTGGGAGTGGGTCAAGTGGAGGAACTTGGGAAACTCCCCTGGTGGGTCATAGCTTGCACTGGTGAACACATGGTCCAGGCCTATGGGTAGGACAAACTAGGCAAAGTAGCTCCAGTGGCTAGCTAATGTGTGTGTTGGTAATGGAACAGGGTGGATTGGGCAGGGTCAAGTAAACCTTAGCCCACAAGCAAAAATAGAAATCAGGGTGGAACACAGGTCATGGTGAACTAGGCTCTTGCACCTACTGGTCTGTGTGAGCCAGGGACGCTAAGCCACAGCATCTAGCACAGTGGCCGGGACAGGTGAGGGGCCATGCCAAGCTGAGTCAGAGCAACCACTGCCATAGGTACAATCTATGGCTGGGAACAGGCCTGGTTGGAGAGCTAAGGGGACACCCTAGCTGGGTTGAGATTCCCACCAAAGAGTACATGGGCTGAAGTGGGGGCTGCATTCTGGTCTGGATGTGCCTACAGTCTCCCTTGGCACAAGTGTGGACTGGGACTGGATGTACCAAGCCGGGCTAGATTCCAACACCATTTGGTGCCTTGGAGGACCAGGGTAGATGCGGGACAGACTAGGCTAGGTGTCTGCCCCTACTGAGCCATGTGTGAGCAGTGTCTGGGTATGGACAAGCCTTGGCTGGGCTGAAACATCCAACAGTAAGAACCAGATTGGGTTGAAGTTCAGTCAGAAAGGCCACTGTTCCTAGTAGGACAGGAGGTCGATGGAGTAGGCCTGGCTCATGGACTGACTGATATGTGCAAAATCTGAAATGGGAGAGGTTCTGATGGAGGAGCCTGGAAAACTCCTCTGTTGGGACACAATCCATGCAGGTGAGTGCAAGAAATATGATAAGAAATAGCCCAGATCAGGCCAGAGAAAGATACCCACCATCATACATTTGGCACAGGTGGGTGGCAGACCAGGCTGAACCAGTTCACATATCACCCATTGGCGAATCTGAACATCAGAACAGAGTGTGGGTCGGGTTGGGTTCGGTCACAACACAAAACACAGCACATTTCGGAGTCCCAAGGTGAGGTGAGCCATACCAGATGTGGCCACAGCACTCAAAGAACACATGAGAGAACCACAGAGGGAGGGGGCAATGCCAGCAGAAGGAATGTGGGCTCCCTTACTGTATAACCACTCCCACCGGAGAGAATGAGATGGGATGGGGGCAGACTAGACTAGGCAGGTCTACAACACCTGTGGGTCTGATATGAGCTAGATCAGGGAAGAGCCAGGCTGGGCTGACTGTCCCTACTGGTGCAAGCAAAAATTAGAGTGGGTGAGGGTTGGTGGGGCTTTGCCACAGCATCAGCTGGCATAGACTGGCACTGGGGGCTAAATCTGTGACGTTAAACTCCAGAGCCACCTGGAGAGTGCATAATCTGGGATTGGGAGTGACCCAGAAGGGAAATAGTGGGCTCCTCCCTCTTGGGTTACCATTTGCACTGGAAGGCATGAAAAACAGGACAGGGGTAGGAGTGGCTTGATAGGGGGGCATCCACCAGCATGTGTGTGGACTGGATAGTGGAGCTGGTTGGGTTGAACTAGACTTCAATGCCCACTGATATGTATGAGAGCCGAATGGGATGTGGGACAGACTGGACTAGTCTGCTCCACATAATGGCACGCACGGAAACCAGGGCAGGGGCAGGCCTGGTGGGGGTTATTGTAAGTCTCCCCAACTAGGTTGCAGCTGCCAATGGTTTATGTGAGGGCTGAGTGTGTGTTGGGCAGAATCAGGCTGGACTGCAACACCTATTGGTTGCAGTGAAAGCAGGGCTGGAAACAGAACTGACCCAGCAATTGCAACCACCAGCTGCTTGGGGCAATGGATTGTACCAGGCCCTGTACTTGGCAAGGATACACAAGAATCATGTCTGGGATCATGTCAGACAAAGTTTCTTTGGGGATCTGCTCAGTTGAACTGATGGGCTCAGAACCCTAACCATGAAGAGCATTGCAGGTTCCATGGTCTGCCATGGAGTGCAAGTGTCAAAGCTGAGCCTCGCTAGAGGCTCAGATGGAGCAGTGGACAGCATATCCAGATGCACATGGAGGATGTGGTCAGTCCATCAGAACCTGCAATAGGACACCTGGTACCACAACAGAGGACAGAGGACAGAATAAATCAATCAACTACCTGAGCCATGTGTTGGCAGTGAAAATCTGTAGAATCAAAGACTCTAAGGTGTACTATGTCAACCAGTGGATTCTTTAGCGACCTCATCATGGTTGAAATGGCGAGACTGGCAGCAATTGTAACTTTTGAACTCTCAAAACTACTTGAGCAAGACCCTCAGAGAATATCCCACATTAGGGACCTGGGGTAGGTGAGGGACTGAGTGGGGCTTCTCTCTTTATCTCCTTCTTTACCCAGATATAGAACAAAAAAATGTGAAAATAATGGTCTTACCCACTTTCCTGTAGGCCTTGTATCTTTGTGTCCTAATTAACTATGTAAAGATTGTCAAAGATAAAGAAAAAAATAGAAAAAGATTAGAGGCCATCAAAACATATGCAAACCAAAAATATAGAGGAAGATATAATGGGGAATATAACAAAAGTGTAATTAATAAAATTATTATGTTCTCTTTTCTAGGTCTTGGCATCCATAAAGTTCTTTCTAATTTTTAAGAATTTATAATGTGTTGTTTTTCTTTATTCTAAATTAGCTTACTTTCATAATTGAAAACATGGTGTTACATGAAGAGCCTGCTCTGATTGTATAATTTCCAGAATTCTGAAACTACATTTGGTTTTGATTCCACCCAATTCCAATCCCATAAGCTAATCCCTTGCCTCTTACCAATGATTAGTTTAGGAATGGACTGGCTATGAATCAAGAAACACGTGGTCCCAGCTACTGCTGAAAGATACTTGTGGTCTAAATGTAAGCTAATCCAAGAGGCCAGTAACACTTTTTCAGAGCCTAAGAAACTTGGTTTAATTTTGAGCATGTGATATGTAAGTTGTTTCCTAATTTTTATAATAAAATTAGGGTTTTAAAAAATGGAATCAGAGGCTAACACTGTGGGTATATTACGTTTGAGCCTCTGCCAGCATTCCACATGGACTTTAGTTTGAGTCCTGGTTGTTTCACATCCAATCCAGTTCCCTGATGATGTGCCTGGGAAAGTAGTATAAGATGGATTAAATCCTTGAGCCACTGCACCTGTATCGGAGACCCTAAGGAAGCTCCTGGCTTCTGGCTTTCGTATAGCCCAGTTCTGGTTATTGTAGCCATTTGGGGAGTGAATCAGAGGATAGAAGATCTCTCTTGTCTTCCCTCCTCTCTCTGTAACTACTTTTCAGATAAAAAGAAATGAATCTTAAAACTAATAAATGAACAACAAAGCTAGCTATGGTATTTTTGTTGAATAGTTCAAAGTACAAAACTAGGTTGAAATGCAAAGAAGTTCAGAATCCTAGTCTTCATTTTTCTGAGAGATTTTCCATTCATATATAGAAACCATTCTAACAATTATATTTTGAATGATTAAAATATTGAAGGTATAAGTTTATATTAGGTTGATGTTAAGAATAATTTGTTAGAATATATTAATTTACCCAATTGCTTTTAAGCTAATGTGAAAGTATAGAGAACTAGGACATGAAAAAAAAAAAAAAGATTTCGTGCATAGTCCCAGAATTTATTTTGGTGTAATTCCTTCTCATCTTTTTTCTATGTAGGTTTTACTCAAGAAAAACATTTATATTTCACATGTGTTTTTATATTCTGCTTCTTCCTGTAGTTCTATGGGGGCACAGGGGCTTGGCATAGAGTGTCTCCATGTTTCTCAAATCCAGAAAGCTCCAATCCTATTGTGATCTATGTGAATGTCATCTTCAGGAGTTATGTACTGAGCAGCCTGCGCAACTACATAAGGCAGCCATTTACATCTGAATGCCCAGGTAAGCTGGGGCCACTCACTTCAACTGCAGATTTGGGAATGAAAGTAAGGGCAAATCTTTCCTGATCCACTTCCAGCACCATCATATAAATTCAATATTCAGCCTTTGTGCCGTTTTCTCAGGCCGGCTTTCTTTGTAGCTGAGTCTCACAGCTCTCCTTCTGCAAGGTTACACCTGTACCTTTTCTCATCTTGAGATAATCTGCTGACTGCAGCTGATGGAAAGAGTGTTAAGTAATTAACCTCATGGCTGTTTTAATGACTGCAGTTCAGGGTTACGTCATTTCGCACGGTTCCAATTTGACTTTGTTTTGCCAGTCTGTTCAGATTGATTTTCTCTGCGGTCATTTTCAGGAATCCATACTGTTATTATCTTTGTCCTGTCTTAAGCAACAGTCAGTTTCCATGATTCTAATATTCTTTTTGTCAGAAGATGAAATATTGCTCATAATCCTAAAAAGGCATCTAAATCGTGATGAAAAGTCAAATCATACATTCACTCCTAACGGCAAATATCCTAGTTCTATAATAGGGAAAATACTAACTTATTGGTGATTGAAGACATATTTTTACCCCTAATTTATAATTAGTTTTCTTCTTACAGTTGCTGTTAACTCCTTTTAGACACATGTTTTGCCAATGGAGTACATGGTGGGCTTAAGAATACCCTCAAAACAGCCTAGTTTTTAGCTGAGCAGGTGCGTTCAGGGAGAATGGGCTTTGCGGTTAAATGCAGAGCTCTCTCATCCACCCTCGGTTCATGGGCCTGTTTTCTTAAGTTTCATATTATTCAAATAGATTGGATGCTCAATCCAGGCTTTAAAGAAAGCACAGAAAACAAATCAACTTCTCCTAAGGCCAAGGCTACTTTTCCAAAGAATGGAAGGGCAATTGGAAAGAAGAAAAGGGAATGAGAAGATCATTCTAGGAAAAGGGACAAGAAAGGCAGGGTGAGTAGAGAAGGAGGAGCAGGCGTGATAGAGGTCATGGCACATTGTCAGTTCCTCAGCTTAAACATCTGAGATTGTCCTCTCGAACTGATACAGGAAATTGAGTTCAATCAGGCTTGATCTTTGCTCTATCACTTGTCTCTTGATAAAAATATTTTATATTTATCAAATATTATGTAGAAAAGAATATATATTATTGAGACTGTACAGAAATTGGGTACCTGTCTAAACTGTATGAAAACTGTAAAGGATTAACAAATATTTTTTCACAAACCATGTTCTATCCTATGTGTCTTCAGTGGAGGGTGCCACCAAAGGGCATATTAATCCTAATTTTCAAACAACTCAATGGGAGCAGAAAATATATTTCTTGTGCTCAAGTAATCTGTACTATGGTGCACTGTGTAGCTAGTGTATTTGAAATTTTGTGAATCAGTAAGAATTTCAGTGACTTGGCCCTCTGAGCCAGTACACAAGGCAGGGTTACCCAGCAACCACCCTGGCTTTAAAATGAAAATGAATGGAAAGTGAGGAAGCCACACTTACCTCTTTGGTGCCTTCCTTCCTTCTGCCCTAGCCATGCCCCTGGCTGGGAGAAGGGGTGACCAGGGATCCTCCAAGAGCTGCACTGCCAACAACCATTGGCTGCCTTTTATGAACCTGTAGATGCTTTTCTAAATCCAGCCGAAATCCGACTCCCCAGGCTGATCATCACACTTGCGGTCAGAATCCTAGCACATGAGTTGGCACTGCTGCTGGGAACTGTGAGTCACTGCTTTTGGGTCTTCCATGTGTCAAATGCGTCTCTGCAAAGGGAAGAGGAGTGCATCACCATCATCACCAGCTGAGTGCCGACTTCCTGAGATTTATGCAATACATGTGAAAAGAGCCTTGTCAAATTCCAGGAATGTCACTGTCTCATTATGTGACCTTGGGCAAGGCTGCTGAGGTTCCTAGAATCTCAGTTTTCTTGATGGGACTACATTTAGATAGTTCATGTATGGGTAAAAGGCAGGGGATGAGGGCGTGGTACAATGGCATGCTTGTATATTTGCTTAATTCTCTGACTGCTTTGCTGGCATCCCATGTGGGCATCAGTTCATGTTCCAAGTGCTCCACTTCTGATCCAGCTCCTTGCTTATTTCTGGCTTCGGAAAACAGCAGGGGATTGTTCAAGTCCTTAGGCCTCCAGACTCATGTGGAACAGCCGGAAGAAGTCCCTGACTTCAGATGAGTTCAGTTCTTGCCATTGTGGTTGTTTGAGAAATGAACCAATGAATGGCTGCTTTCTGTCACTCTTTCTTTGCAAAACATGCCTTTAAGGGCCAAAAGTGGTATATCTGACTTTCAAATTAAAATAAATCTAAAAAAAAAAAACCTCCCTGCTTTTTGTTTTCCTTATATGGCAATTGAAATAGATCCATTGCACTGAATCTTCCTCTCTAGCAAATGGTGTGAACTATTAGTAAATGTGAGCATGTATTTAGTTTTTTTTTTTTTAAAGATTTTATTTTATTTTTATTGGAAAGGCGGATATACAGAGAGGAGAGACAGAGAGGAAGATCTTCCGTCCGGTGATTCACTCCCCAAGTGAGCGAAACGGGCCGATACTATGCCAATCCGAAGCCAGGAGCCTCTTGCGGGTCTCCCACGCGGGTGCAGGGTCCCAAAGCTTTGGGCTGTCCTACACTGCTTTCCTGGGCCACAAGCAGGGAGCTTGGATGGGAAGTGGAGGTGCTGGGATTAGAACCGGCGCCCATATGGGATCCTGGTGCAAGGCGAGGACCTTAACCGCTACGCCATGGCGCCAGGCCCTGCATTTAGTTTTTGTTTCTTGCACTTTTATGTTTTTTTAACCTCAAAAAAAAAAAAAATACGATGGAGGATGATTCAACTATAAAGCCCCTTTCTCCCTCAACAGAAAAGTACTTCCTCTTGCTCTCCTGGCTTATCTAAATCTTGTCCTGCAAACCATTTTGTTAGTTTCAAAAAGTTCTGGATTGCCACATTTGGCCTGTTCCATTTGGGAGGTGTCTAGGGGTCCTAACGAGAATTGTCTGCTGTAGGGATATTTATTTGATATTTATAGTTTCTCTCACTAGAATCTTTATGTGGAGATTCCATTTAAATTATGAGTATGGTTTCTGCACCTTTTATTCTTATAGCTATGCAATTACTCAGACAAATTCAAGTAACTAGAAGCAGTAGCTGAAGTTCACAATATAACTGCTGAATTACATTGGAAAAAACGAGTGCAAAAAATCCTGGTATACTCAGGAAAGTATAAAAGTGATGCTGAGATAAGGACATTCAGGAGCTAGTCAGGAAGGAAAATAGATTCAGTTAGTTCAGGAAATAGGCTCTGATGGTACCTGAAGAAAGAGCTCTGGGGAGAGAGAAGTATAAGGTTTGGTTTCCAGGCTGGACTCTGCAGCTAGAAGAGTACATGCCCTGAACAAATGATCACTCTTTATATCAATTTTTCATCTTTGAAAATAAGATTGCAGGGCCCAGCACGGCAGCCTAGCAGCTAAAGTCCTTGCCTTGCATGCACCAGGATCCCATATGGGCGCTGGTTCTAATCTCAGCAGCCCTGCTTCCCATCCAGCTCCCTAGTTGTGGCCTGGGAAAGCATTCAAGGATGCTTTGGGACCCTGCACCCACGTAGGATTCCCAAAAGAAGCTCCAGTCTTTGGATCAGTGCAGCACTGGCCATTGCAGTGACTTGGGGAGTACATAAATCTTAAAAATATAGGATAGCATTCATATAGTATATTAGGCAGTTTTTCATCACTATAACAAGGTACCCAAGGTAAATATCCTAATAAAGAAAGGTTTCTTTAGACCGCAACATTAGATGTTTAAGTCCAAGATCTAGTGTGTCCGTTGTTAAATTACCATGAAAGCAGTGGACAGCAATGAGGCAGCATTTACAGAACAAGATTACATTGTGAACAAAGATATAGACAGCATGGCTGGGTCTAACTCAAGAGTATTAAAATCAACACTCTTTTTTTTTTTTTAAATTTTGACACAGTTTAATAGGTACTGGTGTTTTCTCTCCCCCTCCCCAAGTTCCCTCCCTTCCCCACTGATTTCCCCTTCAGTTTTACAATGGGTGTCTTTTGTGAACTTTCACAAGTCTATGCTGCCACTGAGGTGTCTCCTAATAATATAGACGTGGACAACATCCTACTGTCCAACTCTCCAACTGTCGGGACATTGTCTGCCATCTCACTGGGAGTCCATCCTTGTACAGTGTGCAGAGAGACATACTTCTCTCTGTCTCCACCTATTGACATACTGATTTCTGCTACACTTCCCTTGTGTATCCCATGAAACAGAGAGCCAATGTAGACAGTTCACAATGAGCAGAAAAATAGTGGCCTTTCATCTATATGAAATTAACAAACATGTAACAACAAAGATCTCAATGTGATGTTAGGGTGGTGAAAAAGAGTGTCAAGAATCTTCATGTAGGAATAGATGCCAGCATGTGGCCCATGTGGCACCAATGAAAGTATCATAAAGACTAGAATATCATTACTTATGAGAAGTAGCAATAACAGTGATAAAGGGGATAAACAACACTCTTGTGATGAAAGGTTTCTGAAAGATCCGAATAACTCCTACTAGACCCACCCCTCATACACTGTAAGTGGATTACGTTTCCCTCAGCTTAGTACCATTCACTTATAACTTTGTAGTTTAAACTTCCACATCTGTTTGTGTAGGAGGAGAACGGATATCTGTTGGAGGACAATTGAAGGGTGGAAACAATCGATGGGTTCCAAAGACAGACTATAGGAATTCCCGTAATTGTAAGTCAACTCCCTATTGTTGATATGTATATGCCTCAGAGCCTCCTCCCTTATCCAATGTGACCCTCAGTCTATAAAAGCCTGATGTCACTAATAAACTTCAGCTACTGATCATTTCAGGAGTCCATGTGTGTCATCGGCTCTGTGTACCAAATCCATTGCTGCCAGACAGCGAACAAGTTGTGGAGGCAAATCATGTTCAAATTATAGCATACAGATTGGGATGATTAACATTCTGTCCCTAAGTGTTCTGTAACACTAAAGTACATTAGAATTATCCATTTTATGAAAACTAGCTTCATGGTTGCCGGTTGTTGGAGTCTGCTTTGCAAATGCACGCTGGTCAATGTCACACAGGACCCGAGACAGTTAGAAAGTGAAATTGTTAATGAGTTACTATGGGAGAGGCAGGCATGGCAGAGTACATCTATTTATTTTTCAATTTACTCAGGTCAAGGAAAAGTTTCTAAAGTACATGTAATTCTTTTGCAAGCTGTTTTTTTTTTTTTTTTTTTTAGGAAATAAATAATTTTGGAGGTTAATGGTAAAACTTAGTTAAGTCACTAGTCATCCATCATTGGTGTTCATGTCTTTTCTTGTTGCTGCAGTTAACTGCTTTGATACATTCAGACCACAAAGATGCAACCCTTCCTCATGCAAAGTGAGTTTCTTAAGGAATTACATGCTGGGGGATGTGGGGCTCAGATTTCATTAAACTAGGAAGTGACTCATCGTATGTGAGGATATGGTAAAGGAAACATTTTTTGGCTAAAATTTAAAAATGCATTTGCTGTTTTTCCTTGTGTTCTTCATGTTTGGTTTGTCGTATTCCCTATTTATTTAGAATGAGTTCTAAGTAAATCATCTTTTTATTACCTGTTTATTACCTGTTTGAGCAAAAACTCAAAAATAATAGATAATTTGTACACAATTCATATTATGCCAATGACGATCCTTGGTCACAAGCTAAAGGTGAATAATATTATCCAAAATTTCTTTTTAGATGTGTGTTATCATGTTTAGTGTCTTGGTGTTTTTCTTAGTTCATTGCAGTATTAATTGACAAGTTTCTGAAGGCCAAAGTCAAAATAGCTGAAAGTTTGATAATGACTATATACACATCCAATAGAAACATTTCCAGTTGTGAAAGTAAAGAGTATTGGTTATGATGAGAGAAGGCATGTAAAAGAGGAAAGAAAAGTATTAAAGCAAAACCACAATATAATAATATGAGAAATCCAGTGGTTAATATTTGTTTGACAACTGTATGCTAGTTGAAGATTTTTCTGTAGTTTTAAAACATGTTGAACTTGGACATTGGAGTTCCTCAGTAGCTTATAGATGAATGGTAGATTAAACTATTCCACAGGTTTATGCAGTTATAGGTTAGAAATCATTGGCTACTCAGTTTTAATGTTTTGTTTATTCCAAGTCCGTCTATAAAACTAAATTGTAGTAGCAAGTATCTTTAATTTGAATAATATGATCTTCCATGATATATTGATGTTTAAATTTGAAAAACTAAAAATCTATTTACAGTACTTTCTAATATTCTCATTTGTTTATTTTAAAGGTAAATGTAATAGTTTGTGTTTACGCATAGTTTTAGCAGTAAATTAGAGCTGTTACACATTGATTTCCTAAAAGCTTACCTAGATTTTCATACTTTGATCTGCATTTGATTGTCATGGCCTAAATTTTAATTCAGTGGAATCATATAATGGACTGTAACTGAATCATAAAGCAGGAAACAAGTTTATGCCAAGCATATGGGGCAAACTTGGCATAAATGCTGTCTTTAAGCTGTTAGTGGAAAGTTATTTCTGCTAAGTCAATCAGTAAATTATTATTAGCATTTCCTTCACCTGGTAAGATAGGAGATATTCTAGGCACACATACCTTACCTGTAATTATTAAATCCAAGTAGCCTTGAAAAGGCCAGAGAAAGATAGCCACCGGCACACATTTGGTATAGGCCGGGGGCAGACCAGGCTGAACCAGTTCATATCACCTGCTGTCAAATCCAAGCATCAGAACAGTGTGGGCCAGGCGAGGTTCAGTCACAACACATACCAGTACTCATTACCCTGGGATTGGGTGACAGCTGGGCTGGGCTAGACTGTAACCCTCACCAGCATCAGCTGGAATTGGCGGTGGGCCGGGTTGGGCCAGGCTACAGCACCCACTGGCAAATACCGAGGCAAGGCAAGGCAGGCTATGCCAGACTGGGCCACAGCACCCAACCAGCACAGTGGCAACCGGGGCGGGGGGTAGGTGGTAAACCTGGGAGGGGGAATGTGGAGGTCCATCCTACTGAAACACCACTCCCACTGGAGAGCGTGAGATAGGATGGGGACAGAACAAACTGGGCAGGGCTACAACACCTGGGCCTCATGAGAGTGTGATCAGGGAAGAGCCAGGCTTGGTTGACTGTCCCTACTGGTGCAACCATGAATCAGAGAGGGTGAACTACCAGATGCTTGCACTGGGGGTTAATTCTGTCAAGTTAAACTGGAAAGTTCATGATCCAAGAGTGGGCCCAGGAAGGAAATAGTGGGCTCCTCCCTCTTGAGTTATCACTTCCACTGGAGAGCATGAAAAACAGGACAGAGGCAGACCTTGCTGGACAGGACAGTACCCACCAGCTGTGTGTGGACTGGATAGTTGGCCTGGTTAGGTTGAACTAGGCTTCAATGCCCATTGACATGTATGAGAGCTGAATGGAAGTGGGACAGACTGGACTAGCCTACAGTACATACAGGTAAGCACAGGAACCAGGGTGGGGCAGGCCTGGTGGGGTTATTGTGAGTCTCCCCAACTAAGCTGCAGCTTCCACTTGTTTATGTGAGGGCTGAGTGTGTGCTGGGCAGAAGCAGGCTGGACTGCAACACCTATTGGTTGCAGTGGAAGACAGGGCTGGAATCAGAACTGACCCAGCAATTGCAACCACCAGCTGCTTGGGGCAATGGATTGTACCAGGCCCTGTACTTGGCAAGGATACACAAGAATCATGTCTGGGGTCACGTCAGACAAAGTTTCTTTGGGGATCTGCTCAGTTGAACTGATGGGCTCAGAACCCTAACCATGAAGAGCATTGCAGGTTCCATGGTCTGCCATGGAGTGCAAGTGTCAAAGCTGAGCCTCCCTAGAGGCTCAGATGGAGCAGTGGAGAGCATATCCAGGTGCACATGGAGGATGTGGTCAGTCCATCGGAACCTGCAGTAGGACACCTGGTACCACAACAGAGGACAGAGGACAGAATAAATCAATCAACTACCTGAGCCATGTGTTGGCAGTGAAAATCTGTAGAAACAGAGACTGTAAGGTGTACTATGTCAACCAGTGGATTATGCAGTGATTTCATCAGAACTGTTGAACTATCAAAACCACTTGAGCAGGATCTTCGGAGCATGACACCACATTGGGAACCTGGCATGGATGGGAGTCTGGATGGGGCTTCTCTGTTCATCTCCTTCTGTACCCAGATACTGAAAAAATAAAAAGCAATAATGTGGAAACAATAGTCTTACCCACTTTCCTGTACCCCTTGCCCCTTTGTGTCCTAATCAACTATGTAAAGATCGTCAAAATAAAGCAATTTCAAACAAAACAAAATAAAATGAAAATCCCCAAATTCTCAGCACATTGACATTATAGTCACCCTACTTACTGTGTAACGGAACTCCAGAAATTTTTACCTTTATCTAGCTGATCAACCATCATTCATTTCACCACTACTCCCATCTCCTATCTCTCCTTTGACTCAGGGAATCACCATTATACTTTAACTTCAATGAGATTATTATTATTAGATTTTTTAAAAATTTCACACATGAGTGAGATCATGTAAGACTTATGTTTTTATGCTTGGCTTATTTCACTTAGCATAATGAGTTCTAGTTCCATCTACTTTGTTTCGAATGAAGACTTTGTGTCTTTACATGTCTGAGTAGTATTGTATTGTGCGTGTGTAGCACAAAACATCCTGCTTTTATCCTGTTTGTTGTTAGCATGCTGCGGAGGTTGAACGACTTGCTGACACGAACTTTAGCTATAGTTAAAGAGATAGAGAATAAAATTCTGATTGGCTTGCTTACAAGTCATGGCATCGGTGACAAATTAACTCTTGCAAGCAATACATTTTTTTTTATCTGTAAGATTCTGATGCTTGAAATTTCATCTATTTTGTGTCATGACAAAAAAAGTGAGAAAATTGGTTAGGTGGAATGTAGTTGTTATCCTTAACCTCTCTGAGCCTTTTTGCTAGCTCTTTTTAAAAAAAAGGTTTGTTCAAATATTTATTTGAAAGGCAGAGCTGCATTCTCTCTCTTCTCTGTCTCTCTCTCTCTGTCTCTGTCTCTCTCTCTCTTTCTCTCTCTCTCTCTCTCACACACACACAGATGGATCTTCCACTCTTCCACTTCTGGTTTACTCCCCAAATGGCCAAAGTGGCAGGAGCTGGGTCAGGTCCCCATCATGGGTGGAAGGAGCCCAGGCAATTGGGCCGTCTTCTACTGTTTTTCCAGGTGCATTAGTATGGAGCTGGAACAGAAGTGAGGCAGAGCCAGGACTTGAATTGATGTTCATATGAAACTTAACACACTAAGCCATGGCTTCGGCTCCCCCAACACTAGTTCTTTCTTTGTTATGAGAATATCCCAAATAACCTAAAAGCACCTACAGAGTTTATGTTTCCCTTTTCTACTGCAGCCTTGATGTACCTAGGCTGAAAGTACAGATACAAGTACACAGAAGAACAAGTTATGCCAATAGAACCAATACTGTGCTTACTGGGGAAGGTAAGTCTGATCGATGTTGTGCTTTGGGAGCAGTACAGTTATAGATATTTTCTACAGTCTAAGAATCCCTTTAAACTCTTTTGGGTTTTCATAAGTGTCAACTGATTCCTTTAAACTTGCCTTAGTAGAATTAAAAAAAAATATTTTATTCATCTGAGAGATAACATGACAAAGACAGGACGATGCAGAGAGAAAGAGATTTTCTAAGTGCTGGCTAACTTTCCAGATGGCCTCAATTGCCAGGGATGGGTCAGCTGAAATCAGGGACCTACAAATTCATCCCAGTTTCCCACATGGGTGGCTCCTGCCAAGTACTTGGGCAGTTTTTTCTACTGCTTTCTTAGGAGCATTAGCAGGAAGCTGGATCAGAAGTGAGGCAAGTGGGACTCAAACTGGTGGTCCAATAGGATGCTGGTATTGCAGCTGTTGGTTCCTGTAGAAACAACTGTCCAATTGTTTTAGACATTGTGTGTTACTGGGGTAGAGGGAAATGCCACCTATAAATTTTAAATTCTCTAACAATATCCATAATATATATTGTGGATTTTAAATGATTTTTACTAATGTCTGATTGCATTGCACACACACACACACACACACACACACACACACACACACCCCTCCCACGCAATGCCTTGTGTTTTGTGCTTTAATCTTGTTAATTGTGCTACTGCTGCTATTTGACCATCTCTATTCAAAGCACTCTTTCACCATTCAAAGGATTTTATCGCATGTGTATACCTTATTTTCTATTTCTCATCAAAGTTCATAGTCGTTCAAACTAACAGCATTAGGCTATATTTGGTATAAGAAAATATGTGTTTACCATGTGCTTACCTGTTGGACCTCTTACCTGCAGGGGATTTAGTCTAACAGCATCATAACTTGCTTTCTAGCAGAGTCTAACCCTTAACAGGTGTTGTTATAATTCTTTAATGCACTAGCTTGAAAGGTAAAATTTTCCATATGCATTTATTCTTTTGAACACTAGCTCATGATATTATCCTTATATAATAATATAATATTAATAAGTATCAATTGTTGCATGTGCTTCCCAATTAGCATTATGCTTTACAGAGAGAGAGATTCAAATGCTCCAAGGGAACACTTCAGACAGTTGATTTTTCTTTCTTGTTACAGAGTTGACAAGAATCAGTTCCAGGTAGATATGATGTGGTGACAGGGACTCCACCTCTTTCTATTGAGTAACTCTGACGTATGTAGCTTTCACTCCCAAGGTTACTTCATGAACAAAATATGCTGTTGGAATTCCTGCCATCAAGTTTGTATTCGAGTTCTAGAAAGGAAGAAGGGAGTGGAAGTCACAATACCTTACCATACCAGCACTTTTAAGAACAATTTCCAGAAGTAAAATATGCAATGTATTCCAGAACTTAGCTCAATGGACACATGTAATTGTAAAAAGGAATCTTCTCTCTTCTGTTGTCATCTGTTCATGCAGCCAAAGAATAAGATTCTATTGCAATAGAGGAGTAGTGGGTACTGAGAGACACTTAGGATTCTGCCAAGTTGAGCGCTATTATCCCCATCTTACAAATGGAGGTGTCGAGTCCCAGCAAGTTGCATCAACTTACTAAGAGCTCACAGCTAGTACAGCCAATGTTTAAGCCCAACTCAACCCAACTTCAGAGCTCTTAAGCACTGCTTTGAAGTGCTTCTACATTAAAACAGTTATTTAACTTTACTCTGTCTCATCTACTCAATTAGTGTGAAAAGCCTTTCTGACTAAGTTGCTCAGTGAATCCGTTAAAACAATGGAGCCATTTATTTCACCACAGATTCTTGGCAAAGGAGATAGTACTGTATCAACTTGTACAACGAAGCATTTACTTTTGCTGACCTTTCGGTTAGGTGGATTCACAGAACTTAGGGGCAGTTTAGGAAATCAGTTGGCGGATATGTTAACGTCTGATTTTCTGTCTTCTTGTCCAGGATTGTAACTAGTTCACATTTCATTGAGGTTTTGAAACAAGTTTCTAATGGAAATTTTTTATGAAGAGGATTAAAAAGAATTAATAGAAAGGAACATGATATTTTTATGTTATGAAAAGTTAATGCAAGCACATATTAGAATAAGCACTGAATTTTTGAAATTATTTGAAAACTGTTACATTTGGATGGTTGATATAGATTTTCTTTGGGGAGTGAAAATCCAAATTGTACATCACATTTTGAACTAAGGTTTGCTTCCTGTCCTCCTTCCTCCTTCCATCCCTCTCCCCGCCCTTCTCATTATACAGAATTTATTACCTGTTTCTTTAGCTAACATTTTGTTCCAGTTCTTATCTGTACCTAGCTCATGAAAGTCCTAACTTTTTAAAAACACATGCATAGCTTTGCTTTCTAGAAGAAAAACTGAATGTGAATGCATGAATCAATCAAAAAGTAATTTCCACTCTATGTATCTGCACAACTAGATGGAAAGAAAGATCTCTCACCCTCTGGTTCACTTCTCAAATGTCTGCAACGGCTAGAGCTGAGCCGATCTGAAGCCAGGAGCCAGGAACCAGGAGCCAGGAGCTTCTTCTCTTATGTGGGTGCAGGGTCCCAAAGCTTTGGGCCATTCTCCTCTGCTTTCCCAGGTCATTAACAGGGAGGTGGATGGGAAGTGGAGCAGCAGGGACATGTACTGATGCCCATAGGGGATCCCATCACTTATAAAATGAGCTACTGTGCTGGGCCCCACTGTAAGCACTCTAAATTTAAAACATTCTAAGGAATCTCTCTCTCTCTCTTTTTTTTTTTTTTAGATTTTATTTATTTATTGGAAAGTCAGATATACAGAGAGCATGAGAGACAGAGAGGAAGATCTTCTGTCCGATGATTCACTCCCCAAGTGAGCACAATGGCTGATGCTATGTTGATCCGAAGCCAGGATCCAGGAACTTCTTCCGGGTATCCCACATGGGTGCAGGATCCCAAAGCTTTGGGCCGTCCTTGACTGCTTTCCCAGGCACCAAGCAGGGAACTGGATGGGAAGTGGAGCAGCTGGAATTAGAACCAGCGTCCATATGGGATCCCGGGGTGAGTTCAAGGTGAGGACTTTAGCTGCTAGGTCACACTGCCGGGCCCCTAAGGGATCTCTTTAGAGATATCGGTGTTTCTTGGGATTGCTGTTAAGATAAATGATGTGTGTATCAGTTATTTAACAGAAGCACTTCACTCAACCAAATGCCACAACACTGGGTATCCTAAGTTCTAATATCAAGTTTTAATGATAAGATTTTTTTTTCAGAGTCAACAGGCATTTGCACTATGCGGTAACTTTCAGAAACAAAATTCAAAATGTGAGAACACATCAGAGTTGGAAGGAACAGTGGTTACAGCATAGTCAAGGATCAAATTGCAGCAGAAATTTCTACTTACGTGCTGTGCACATCTGGCTTTTGCAAACATCAGCATGAATAGGATCAAGGAGAAAATAATGTAGAGAGAAGCACACAAAATACTTACTTTCCAATATATTTTTCATTATTCCTTTAATTTAACCTTAATTTACATTTCAAATAGTAATGCATTGAAGCATATTTCTTTTTACAAACTTAAAGTCTCATTCAAATATAGACAAAACCAGCAACCTTTTTTTTTTTTCTTTTTTTACCAGCAGTAGCTTCAGACTACTTCATTTAAACAGGCTGTAGATAGAGGATAAAAGTCAAGGATAGTAAAGGTTATGCAATTCAGTGACTTTCCTTTTTTTTAATAATGATTACATGGTGGATCAGGGTGCTTGTACCCAACCCCAGTACTGGTGAGCATTGGTGAGTTCCGTGGTCACACCTAGCTCAGTCCATCACCATTCCAACTCTCAAGCTAACCAGTGTAGCTTAAGGTTCCTTAAGGTTGGCCTTCATATGCTGCACAGAATCCCCCCCTAGACCTGGTTGTCTTGAGTGTTGGTTGGTGTCATGGCTCAGTCTAATGTGACCCATTCCTTGATCTGACACTCACTGTCAGGTACTGGGATCTAACCCTTCCAGACAGGCCCCCAGCCATAGCTTGTGTGTGCACTGGCATATGGTGGTCAGCCATGTTCCATGCTAACAAGCCCAACCCAGGACTCCCATGTGGGTTGGTGCATCAGTCTGATTCATAAGGATATTCAGGTCTCTCTTCTCCAAAGTACCAGGTCTCAATTGCCTCGCTTATCTGCAAGTACAGTGGCCCTGTCATTGGTTGTCCCTCAGGATTCATTCCTCACCTACATGTACAGTGGCCTTATCCACGGATGTCACTAGGCAGTTATTACATACTCTCAAGACCCCAGAGTTTGCTGCCCTGTGGCCAGTGAGTGGAGTCTAGCACCTGTTGGCTCTGTGGTCACTCACGAGTCGAGGACCCTCCTCCTGCCTGGCAGTGGTGGATGGAGAGCCAGGATCCCAGCAAGAAGTCTGGGTCGGCATGGCTGGGGGATCCAGATACCTGCACGGATGCTCAGACTTACCTGGATTCCATCTACCCACATGGTGGTGGCAGGTGGAAGTTCACACGATTTTTGATGCTGTTAGCTGTAAGTAATAAAAAAGACAATAGAACTGTAAGAATACCTATTTTTATAATTTGTTAAAGACATTGCAGGTAGTAATACTTTAGAATTTGTTTGACCATGTCACTAAGGTCTCATTCTTTCCATCTCTCTGTGTTCCCACTTTTAATGTGGTGGCTTAGTCTTCATGTTTTATCTCTTATTGTTGCAAGTTGGCTACTGCATAGACTAATTATTACATTAGGACATAAAAGGATAGTCAGATAATCATTTTCTTCCATACATTATCTCTTTATCTTTAAGCCTTATGTTATTTATTTGAAAGTCATATTAATGAGAGAGAGACAATCTTCTATCTGTTATCTTCCTTCCCAAATGGCCATAATGACAGGCTGGGCCAGGTGAAGGCAGGAGCCATGAACTCCCTTAGGGTCTCTCATATGGAAGCAGAAGCCCCCAAAACCTGGGCCATCTCCTGGTGCTTTCCAGGCACATTAGCGGGGAACCAGATCAGAAGAGAAACAGGACTCAAACCAGCACCCCCATTGAATGTGAGAACTCTGGTCGTGGCTTCTCTAACTATGCCATAGTGCTGTCCCACATTCCCTCCTTTTACTGAGGTATATCTTTCCTCAAAGACCAGTAGAATTAGCCTTGTTAACCACATTTGGTTATCACACCAAGGCACAAGTCATTCATTGCTCAAACTGTATAAGATTATCATCACATATATACTTTTGGTGATGGAGAAGGGTCCACCTTTCTTTTGCTAACATGTTCTAGGATAAACAAATGTAGGATTTTGTGAGAAAGAAAAAACAGCAGGCCTGAGCTCCACCCGCCACCATCATTGCATGGTGGATGGGATTGGGGAGGGGGCAAACTTGGGGTCTGGGAATTAAAACTTCCAGGAGCCTGTTGGCTGCTGGTGGGTGCCAGGCGGGGATCATCTCCATGCTCAGAGCCCCAATTCCAGCCACCGCATACACGGAAGGGGGAAGTCTGGAGAGCTGGGTGGGCCCAGGCCCCACCCACTGCCATCATTGTGTGGTGGATGGGATCGGGGAGGGGAGAACTTGGGATCTGGAGAATAAAACTAATATACCAACCTCCTATCAATCCTGTGTAGAACTTGTTATTCATTGAACAAAGCTGAGCACTGAACACCAGTCCATGCAGAAGCTAAAGATGGGGGCTAGTCTAGCAGGATCATATCCTATTACCTGACATGATGATGGATCAGGATACGGATATCATTAGGCAGGACCATGACATTAACTAGCAAAAGAGAGAACCATATCCGGGGTAGATTCTTTGGGGGATGTGTGGGCCAAACCCTGTAGAAATACTAGCCCCACTGCTTAGCTCCTAAGTTGGGGTGGTGATGGACTAAGCTAGGTATGACCAAGGAGCCTGCCATCAATCACAGGTAAAGGAACCGATAACAGTCTGGACTGGTCAAGGCAGTAGCACCCCAATGTACATCCTAAATAGGGTGTGGGGTGGGCCGGGCTACAATGTTCACCCGGCCAAATGGAAGGCCAGACGATGTGGGACACTGGCATGTATGAGAACTGGGTCTGGGAGTGGGTCAAGTGGAGGAACTTGGGAAACTCCCCTGGTGGGTCATAGCTTGCACTGGTGAACACATGGTCCAGGTCTATGGGTAGGACAAACTAGGCAAAGTAGCTCCAGTGGCTGGCTAATGTGTGTGTTGGTAATGGAACAGGGCGGATTGGGCAGGGCCGAGTAAACCTTAGCCCACAAGCAAAAATAGAAATCAGGATGGAGCACAGGTCATGGTGAACTAGGCTCTTGCACCTACTGGTCTGTGTGAGCCAGGGACGCTAAGCCACAGCATCTAGGACAGTGGCCGGGACAGGTGAGGGGCCATGCCAAGCTGAGTCAGAGCAACCACTGCCATAGGTACAATCTATGGCTGGGAACAGGCCTGGTTGGGGCGCTAAGTGGACACCCTAGCTGAGTTGGGGTTCCCACAGAGGAGCACATGGGCTGAAGTGGGGGCTGCATTCTGGTCTGGATGTGCCTACAGTCTCCCTTGGCACAAGTGTGGACTGGGACTGGATGTACCAAGCCGGGCTAGACTCTAACACCATCTGGTGCCTTGGAGGACCAGGGTAGATGCGGGACAGACTAGGCTAGGTGTCTGCCCCTACTGAGCCATGTGTGAGCAGTGTCTGGGTATGGACAAGCCTTGGCTGGGCTGAAACATCCAACAGTGAGAACCAGATTGGGTTGAAGTTCAGTCAGAAAGGCCACTGTTCTAATAGGACAGGAGGTCGATGGAGTAGGCCTGGCTCATGGACTGACTGATATGTGCAAAATCTGAAATGGGAGAGGTTCTGATGGAGGAGTCTGGGCAACTCCTCTGTTGGGACACAATCCGTGCAGGTGAGTGCAAGAAATATGATAGGAAACAGCCCAGATCAGGCCAGAGAAAGATACCCACCATCATACATTTGGCACAGGTGGGTGGCAGACCAGGCTGAACCAGTTCACATATCACCCATTGGCGAATCTGAGCATCAGAACAGAGTGTGAGTTGAGCCTGGTTTAGTCGTGACTGAAACCACTGCACATTATCGAATGCCAACGTGAGGTGACCTGTACTGGATGTGACCACGGTGCCCAGCCAGCATAAGCGAGAATTAGGGAAGGAGAAGGTAAAGCCGGTAGGCGGAACCTGGAGGGAGTCCCCTGCTGGGCAGCTACTTCCACTGGAGAGTGTGAGCTGGGATGGGGGCAGACCAGACTAGGCAGGTCTATAACACCTGTGGGTCTGATATGAGCTAGATCAGGGAAGAGCTAGGCTGGGCTAATTGTTCCTACTGGTGCAAACTACAATTAGAATGGGTGAGAGTTGGTTGGGCTTAGCTGCAGCATCAGCTGGCAGGGACTGGCATTGGGGGCTAATCTGTGACGTTAAACCACAGAACCACCTGGAGAGTGCATAATCCAGGAGTGGGAGTGGCCTAGAAAGGAAGGAAATAGTAGGCTCTGCCCTCTTGGGTTACCACTCCCACTGGAAGGCATGAAAACCAGAACAAGGGCAGGGGTGGCTTGACAGAAAAGCACCTACCAGCATGTGTGTGGACTGGATAGTGGAGCTGGTTGGGTTGAACTAGGTCAATGCCCATAGACATGTAGGAGAGCTAAATGGGATGTGGGACAGACTGGACCAGTCTGCTCCACATACTGGCAAACCAGGGCAGGGGTGGGCCTGGTGGCGGTTATTGTAGGTTGCTCTGACTAGGCTGCAGCTCCCACTTGTTTATGTGAGGGTCCAGTGTGTGCTGGGCAGAATCATGCTGGACTGCAACAATCATTGGTTACAGTGGAAGACAGGGCTGGAAACAGAACTGACCTAGCAATTACAACCACCAGCTCCTTGGGGCAATGGACTGTTCCAGGCCCTGTACTTGCTAGTACATAGAAGAATCATGTCTGGGATCACGTCAGACAAAGTTTCTTTGGGGATCTCTCCAGTGGAACTGATGGGCTTAGAACCCTAACCATGAAAAGACAGAGGACAGAACAAATCAATCAACTAACTCAGCCATATGTTGGCAGTGAAAAACTGGGCAAATGGAGATTCTAAGGTGGACTATGTCAATCAGTGGATTCTTCAGTGACCTCATTGTGCTTGATATAGCGAGATTGGCAGCAATTCATAACTATTGAGCTGTCAAAACCACTTAAGCAAGACCATCGTAACATGCCCCACATCAGGGACCTGGGATGGGTGGGAGTCTGAGTGGGGCTTCTCCCTTTATATTGCCTTTTATCCCAGGTACATGACAAAAACAATGTAGAAATACTAGTCTTACCCACTTTCCTTAGCCCTTGAATCTTTTTGCCCTAATTAACTGTGTAAAGAATGCCAAAAATAAAGGAAAAAACACAGGAAGAAACAATATAAGACAAACAAGGTTTGAATTTTTGGTTGTTATATTAAAAAATCAATATAAATTAAAATTTTTTTTCTACTACTGACAAGTGCAGGTGTGAGGCTTACTTAGTTCTGATTGAAAAGCCATTCATACTTCCGTTTTTCTAAGGGGCTGTTTTGGAGCTGATGCCATGGCCTTGTAGTAGGCTATGTCTCCGCCTGTGATGCTGGCATCCCTTATGGGTACTGGTTCATGTTCTGGCTGCTCTGCTTCTTATCTTGCTTCCTGCCTGTGGCCTGGAAAGCAGCAAAGGATAGTTGCAAAGGCTTGGAACCCTGCACCCACATGGGAGATTTGGAAAAAGTTCCTGGTTCCTGGCATTGGTTTGGTTCAGTTCTAGCCATTTTGGCCAGTTGGTGAGTGAACCAGCAAACAGAAATCCTCTCTGTCTCCTTTTCTCTCTGTAACTCCATTTTTGAAATAAAAATAAAAGAAGTCTTTAAAAAATGATATGTATCTGTTTTAGGAGTGCTTTCAACAGCAAGTAATAAAATAGACTCTTATTGTGGGTCAAGTAACATGCATATTTAATATCTACCTTAATAGATGCTTAAAGTTGGATCGTACAGAATATTCTCTAGTATAGTACCACAGGTTGTTTTCTTTGCTTTCTGTGATCTTATCATGGTGGCTTTTATCTTTAGTCTTGTCATATCATTTTTTCATGGTTATCATAAGTATAGACATCTTGTCTGCTTTTAAACAAAGAAGTGGAAAAGGAAGTTCTGTTATTCTTGTCTCTTTCCTAAAGGCTAAGATGTTCTCTGAAGCCATCTTGCATTTCCAAAAGTCTCACTGGCAGGCTGTACTATACTTGTATTATATACAGCGTAGGAGTATGGGAAAAAATAATCTAACAGAAAGTTCAGGAACTGTACACATTGCTTCCCCAAATGAAATGATTGAAAAGGGAGACATTGTGATGATTAGTTACACTTCCTTCATATTCCTTTTTTTGAAATTAATTATTTGGCCACTTTATGAAAAGAGATAGCGACAAATTGATGCATCATTCATACTCTAAAAAATTGTGCGTAATAAATGTATGTAAAAGTAGTTTTAGGGTTTGATTTTGTGCATTCAGATAGAAAATCTGTGTTCTTATGTAAGCTTTACCTGAAGTTGGGGCTTGAGATCTGCAAGACTTCACTTGGGCTCATCCGGGGGATATCCAATCATGTAGAAAGATAGAAAAAATAGAAAGATAGATAAAGAAAGATGGAAAGATAGGTAAAAGAAAGAAAGAGCGGGATTGTTACTCCTAGGGTAAAAGCTCCGCTGAGCACAGCACCTACTGATGCTGTTACAGAAACAACCACATTTTATTGCCATCCTTGACTGTTTAACTAGCTTCTTGGGAGAAGAGAATATTTATTTATTTATGTGTTTGTAATTCTCAGGATGATTCTTGGCATATAGTAGATATTCAGGGAAAGTTGGAAGTTGGATATTTTCACCCAGGGCATAAAATAAAGTTAAAAAATTATATATTAAGGAATTAAGACTTGAGGTTTCTAAATAAAAACTAATTTTCTTTAAATTATTTTATTTTTAATAGTTTACATAGTTGAGAGGCAGGTATGCCAGTTTCCCTGAATATCAGCAGGTGCAGCAGCCTAGCTGAGACTTGCCCACCACCAAACCACCCCAATCCTAGTCCAAGCTCTCATGCTCACCAGTGGAAGCAATAGCCCAGCCAGAGAGTTCCCAGATTTCCCCTACCAGGCCTGCTCCCAATCCTGGGCATTGTGTGTGACAGCAGGTGCTGTGATCTAGTATGAGATGGGCTGTCCCAGTCTCAAAATTTACCAGCAGGTTCTACAGCCTGGTCTAACCTTGCCTGCCCCTAGTCCCACCTCTTGCCAGTGGGTGCAGCAGACTACCCCATCTGGCCTACCCCTGATACTTAGGTGGGTACTGTAGCCTAGCCCAGGTAAGCATGCACCCCAGCATCAGCTTTTGCAGGCACCAATGGGTGGTGATGATGCTATTTAGCCCAGCCCAGATATCCTATGTGGGCCGTTGCCTTGGCCTGATCCAGACATATCATCTGGTATCTGCTCTTCTAAACCACCTGGTCTCAGCTCCCTTGCCTACTGTGATGAGTACAGTGGCCCAGTTCATGGAATACCCCGGAAATCATTCCTCCCTGTAAACCATGACCTCAGTCATTCCTGCTCCAATATGTCACAGATCCCCTTCTCTGGGCAATCTGCAGTCCTTCAACCTGGGGGCCAGGGTGGTACACCCCAGACTGCAGTGTCCTGCCCTCATCACTTAAAAAAAAAGAAAGAAAAAAAGAAAGTAACTATACTGGTACACTGCCATAATTAACACAAATTTGGCCTTGCCAGGCCCCAAAAGCTTGCCAGTTACTGGCTGTTTTTCTCCGAGTGGTGTAACACTTGCCTAGGCAGTTAGCTCCAGCTGTGGGAAAAGCTAATGACAATAGTAAAAAAAGATAGTCATGCAACAGAAAGGTTTGGTGGTCATTGGAGTTTATGAGGCATAATCTGATTTTTTTTTGTCTCCCTAGGTGAAGTTCTTTGAGATCATGTGATATTTGTGTAAACTGCTTGAGCCAACATGGCACAAAAGTGGGGCTAAAGTGCAAATGAGGTGGAACTCAGAAACAGCCTGTCAAAACAAACATGATTTAGAGCAGTTGCTCCATATATTGTACTGCTTTCATAACGCTGAAAACAGCAGTGACATACTTTATTACAGTCTATCAGAGGCTGCCTTTATTATCTTAGAAATGAGTGATTCATAGCTCTTCTGGATGCTCAACTGTTTACTCTTTCTTTCTCTTAAATATTCAGAAATAATCTTGCATGCCATTTAACAGATGATTTTTTAGATTGCTTTTGCATTGCAAGTTAACACTTTATGGGTGACCTTACTTAACTGTGTTTGTCATGTGCTCATAGTTTAAAAAGTCAATGAAGCTTTCTCTAGACAGTACGGCTTTATGCACTGCTTCCATACAGAGCCTGGAAGCAGGATGGAAGTCCGTGATGACATGGGTGGATCTCAGGTCTGCAACTAACAAATCCGGGCTCCTGGTCAGGTCAGTTGATCCATTTGCTGCTCAGTTTTCACATCTGTAAAAGATGAGTAAATGAGAAAATAATCTCATATTATTAAGAGTATGAATCATGTTTCTCGTAGCTCTAACATTTTATGATAATAATATATCTAATATCTATATTTAGCAGAACTGCATGAGTTAATCGTTAATGTTTACCCTCTAAGCCACACTTTTCCTTTCATCCCTTAAAATTTTTATCTTAAGAGGCTGACACTGTGGTACATGGAGTTAGGCTGTTGCTGTGACTCTGGCATCCTGTGACAAAGTGTTGGTTCCAGTGCTGTTTGCTAAGCTCACAATCCAGCTTCCTATTAATGTGCCTGGGGAAACAGAAGATGATGGCCCATTAACTTGGGCCTTTGCAACCCATATCAGAGATCTGAATGAAGTCTCTGATTTTGGTTTTAGCTTGATGTTGCTTTGGCTTTAGTAGTCAACTGGGGCATGAACCAGTAGTTGAAAGATGTTTTGTGCATGCCTCTCATTTCCTTTCTCTGTCACTCTGCCTTTCAAACTAATACATGAGTAAATAGATAGTAAATCTTCAAAGACTTTTCATGTTTCATATTACTAGATCACACATTGAAGAAAATAGAACAGTATATACAAAGTAATGGAAAGATACTATTGACATTTGGTGTACTTACTTTAATTTTTAAGATTTATTTTTATTATTATTTTTTTATTGGAAAGGCAGATATACAGAGAGGAGAGACAGAGAGGAAGATCTTCCATCCGATGATTCACTCCCCAAGTGAGCGCAACGGCTGATGCTATGCCGGTCCGAAGCCAGGAGCCTCTTAGGGGTCTCCCACGCGGGTGCAGGGTCCCAAAGCTTTGGGCCGTCCTTGACTGCTTTCCCGGGCCACAGGCAGGGAGCTGGAAGGGAAGCGGGGCTGCTGGGATAGAACCGGTGCCCATATGGGATCCCGGGTGTGCAAGGCAAGAACCTTAACCACTTGCGCCACTGCGTCGGGCCCTATTCTATTGATTTTTATAATATGTGCATTTTCCTGTCCTATTGAAGAACACTTGGTGGTTAAGATGCTACTTGGATCACTTGCATCTCATGTCACAGTGCCCTCATTTAAGTACAAACTCATCTCTGGAGTCCAGCTTCTTGCTAATGTGTACTCCTGGAGGCAGTATGCAGTGGTTTCAGTAGCTGGAAACTGCCACTCCTGTGGGAACTTTAGATAAATCTATCCCCAGCTGTGGAGTGAATCAGAGGATTAGAGAACTCTCTTATACAAATAAAATAAAATAAAGTGAATTATAGTTGAAAAAGGAAGCAAAACATTTCTATCAGTTTGAACAGTTTGGAGAGCCATGAACAAATTATACAAATGTGTATATAAAACCCTAGTGTCACCTGTGTCTTTCACCAAGCGTCCTTCCTCAGTTCAAACCTAGAATGCTACAGAGGAAGGGAAGGTGGTGGTCTCCTGTGGCAATACGATAGAGGAGGAGATAACTTGGGCTCAGTTTACGTGTAAAATTTCACCAAATGTGAGGGGGAGTAGAAAGTGAATGGACACCACATTAAAGGCCTACACAGGGATGGAAGGACGGTCTTGAGGAGAAATTTTTCCAGTTTGTAGTTCTATGAGTGGTACGGATTATTATTCACTTCAATCAGAAAAAAATGTACTTTGGTTTGTAAATCCTGGGACTCTAAGGCAGGTGAGAATGGGTTGCTTGGTTTGTTAGGCATCTGGAAGCAGCGAAATTGGATGAGTTGTCTTGGTAAGACATGCTTGGATGGATTCTTGCGCCTTCAGCTATTCATTCTGTTCTTTCACTCTTGCTCCCTTAGGACTTAATGAGTACTAATGAGGCTGCAACATATGAACCTTTTTGGAAAAAGATTAATTTATTTATTTGAAAGCAGAATGATAGAGACACAAGTAAACACACACACACACACATAGTGAGAGAGAAAGCGGTGGGAGGGAGAGACACAGAGAAAAAGAGGGTCCTGGCATGGTGGCTTAGCAGTTAAAGTTCTCACCTTGAACGCGCCAGGATCCCATAAGGGCACCGATTCTAATCCCAGCAGCTCCGCTTCCCATCCAGCTCCCTGCTTGTGGCCTGGGAAAGCAGTCGAGGACGGCCCAAAGCCTTGGGACCCTGCACCTGCGTGGGAGGCCCAGAAGAGGCTCCTGGCTTTGGACCGGCATAGCATCGGCCGTTGCGCTCACTTGGGGAGTGAATCATCGGACGGAAGATCTTCCTCTCTGTCTCTGCTCTCTGTATATGCGCCTTTCCAATAAAAATAAAATAAATCTTTTTTTTTTTTTTTTAAAGAAAGAGGTATCTCTCTCTTTTTCTCTGTGTCTCTCCCTCCCACCGCTTTCTCTCTTCCATCTACTGGTTCACTCCCCAAGTGGCTGCAACTGCCAGTACTGAGATGATCCAAAGCCAGGAGCCAGGAGCCAGGAGCTTCTTCTGGGCCACCCATGCAAGTGCAGGTCCCAGGGCCATATGAACTGGTGCCCATATGTAATCCTGGCACAGGCAAGGAGAGGACTTTAGCTACTAGTCTACTGTGCCAGGCCCATAGGCAGAGCTTTTACAGGAGACTTGTGTTGAGTTAGGCGTATGTTCTCATTTGTTAGAACCATCACAGATCCACTCTAGATCAATCAATACAGAGGGGGCAGGGGGAATAGTATTACAACGATTGGTGCAGTTGTTACTTATCTTATAGGTCAGTGAAAGGGTGTCCCAAGGTAATTAGCCTTCCCTAGATAAAGGCAACCTATTTATTACCATGTTTTCATTTGGGATGACCTGATAACCGTCCCATGATTCACACAGATGATTCCTCTTCATTCTTTAGGTCTCCATTTAGATGTCATATTTTGTGGGGGGCTTTTCTTAGTAATGCAATCAGAGGTAGAACCCCCTCACTCCATATTTTGTAACTATAGAAAGCTATAAATAGTAATCTTCTCAATGAGTAATTACACATTTTTTTGGCTGATATAAAATTTCTCCTTTTTTTGCCCCATTGTTCTAAGGATGGTGTCCTTTGATAGAAAAACACTTTAATAAAGCCTTTAGATTTGTAGAGCAAAAAAAAATTCTATTCCAATATCAAGGGATGCAATTAATTAAAAAGTTAACAGAACTAAATAATACTAATACTAATAATACTAATACTAATAATATTGTCTTTCCTTTGGGGACAGAATGGGTTAATAATTTTTCTTCCATCTCTGTATCAAAGGTCAAGCAAAAATTTGTTTAATTTGTTTTGCTTTATTTTTAATCTTACATAGTTGATTAGGGTACAAAGGGTCAAGGGCTACAGGGAAGTGGGCAAGACCATTGTTTCCACACTAATATCATCATTTTTCCCCTGTATCTGGGGTAAGGAGAAAAACAAAGGGAGAAGCCCCACTCAACCTCCCACCCATCCTAGGTACACCATGTGGGGCATGCTCCGAGGGTCCAGCTCATGCAGTTTTGATAGTTCAACAGTTCTGAATTGCTGCCAATCTTGCCATTCCAAGCATGATGAAATCTATTCAGAATCTACTGGCTGACATAGTCTCTTCCTGGTTGGGGTTCAGTTGGAGGGGTCTCCAAAGAAACTTTATCTGAGGTGATCCCAACCTGATTCTGGTGTGTGCTTGCCAGTACAGAGTCTGGCGCCATCCCTTGTCCCAGTCAGCTTATTCACATGCTGGTCATTGCAATTGCTGGATCAGTTCTGTTTCCAGCCCTGTCTTCCACATGAACAAATGGGTGTTGCAGTTTAGCCTGTTTCTGCCCAGCACACACTTGGCCCTCATGCAAATCTTATTTTTATTGCAAAGTCAGATCTACAGAGAGGAAGACCTTCTGTCTGATGATTTACTCCCTAAGTGACTGCAATGGCCAGTGCTGCGCAGATCTGAAGCCAGGAGCCTTGCTTAGCCTGGCCCACATGCAGTCTTCATGTCAATTGGCAGGTATTTCGATCTAACTCAGCCTGGCTTGCACCTTGACCTGGCTGTCACTTGTACCACTGTATGCGGTAAACTGGCCCAGCCTACCCCAAGACCTGGCTCACACAAATGCTAATAGGTGCTGCAGCCAAGCCTGTTCTGGCCTGCCCGCATGGCCTTGGCTTTCACATTCACCAATGGAAGCTGGGCCTAGCAGAGGATTCTCCAAGTTCCCCTACTAGGCCTGTCACCAGCCCCATATCTCATCTGTGTCTGTTGCCCTGTCTGACATGGCTTGCCCCTAGTCCTGGTTCTCATTGGTGAATTCTACAGCCTAGCCCTACCTGGCCCACTAGCAAATCTAGCTCTCAGGTGAACTGGTGGGTACTGTGGCCTAGCTGACCTGCCCCACACCCATTCTGACTTAGTGAGTACCAGTGGGTGTTAGAGCCTAGCTCTGTCTGGCTCACTCCTAAATTCAGCCCACATGCATGCCGGTGGGTGCTGCACCAGTGCCCAGGCTGGTTTACCCCCAGCTCCGCAAAGTTCTCCTACCAAGTCTGTTCCCAGCTCCAGATCTTACAGGTGCTGGAGGGTGCTTTGACTCAGCCTGGCATGGCTTACCTGGAGCCTCAGCTCCCACTGGCAGGTTTTGCAGCCTAGCCCAGATGGGCATAGCCCACTCCCTATCCTGGCTTTGGTGTGTGTGCCAGCAGGTACTGTGGTGTGGCCCAGCCAGGCCAGCTTCCAGACACAGCCCATACAAATGCTGGTGAGTGCTGCTGCCCTCCCTTGCCTGGCCCACCCTCAGTCCCAGCTATTATGCTCTCCAGTGTGAGCTGCAACGTAGCAGGAGAATTCCCTAAGTACCACCACCAGTCCCAGGATCTCATAGGTGCTGACTGTTGCCATAACCCTGCTTGGCATGGTCTGTCCTCAGTCCTAGGCCTTACCCTTGCGTGTTCTGGTAAATGTTATAAAATGGCCCAGCCCAGTCTTCTCCTAGCCCTAGCTCATGCGAATGTCAGATGAATTCTGTGGTCTAGCCTGGGCTCAGTCTGTCATCTACCCCAGCTCTCCACATAAACTTACTGCAGTTCCACAGAAGCAATCCCATAATTCTCCTGTAGAATCTTCTGCAACAACTACTTCTATTGCATTCTAGTGGGTGCTGTGGCCCAACCGGGTGTGGCCCACTCTAACACTTGCAGGTGGGTACTGTGGCCTAGCCCAGCCAGCCATGCCCCCAGTCTCAGCTTTTGTGAGCACCAGTGGGTGGTGGGTGATAATATTTGGCCGAATCTAGGAATCCCATATGGACAGATGACTTAGCCTGACCTAGACATTACCTCCGGTTTCCTTTCCCTCTAAGCCACCTGGTCTCAGATCCCTTGCTTACTTGCAAGTACAGAGGCCTAGTCCATGAAAGACCCCAGAAGTCATTCTTCCCATGTAAATCGTGACCTCAGCTGACTCCCACTCCAGTACATCCCTATATGCCCTTCCCTGCGCAATCTTCAGCTTCCCCACATGGGGGTATGAGGGAGACAGAGTGGTGTGTCCTGGCCTACTCTTCTCTGTCTTCCTCACATATCTGAAAAAAAAATATATATCTATAGATATATATACACAATAGGCAACTATGCTGGCATGCTGGTATGCTAACTGCATAAATTTGACATTAACCAGGCCCAGAATGCCCACCAGCTTTGGCTGCTTTTTCCCCAGCAGTATGACACTTGCCTAGGAACAGGGCAATCTAGGCAATTGCCTACAGCTGGGCCACCATCATCACTTTTTCCCAGGTCTGTCTCAACAGGAAGCTGGAATCAGGAACTGGAGTTGCATGCTGAATCCAGTAGTCTGATATGGGATGCAGGTATCCTAATTACTAACCTAAGCATCTGCCTCTTAATCTGTGTTCTCAAGGCTTTTGCAACCTCATTTAAAAAATTGCCATTCCCTTGCAAACAGCCATACCACATAGCTGTATGAAATCTTATCTTAACTGCCTGTAAATATTTCATCCATTCACTGCAGAAATACTTACAAAGCACTTACTTTTGTGTGTGTCGTTGTACTAGCTGCTATGGCAAATTCTCTAGATAGGAAAGAGCCTCTGTCATAAGTGAGGTCAGAGTCTAGCTGAATAAAGGATTTGTGTATATGCAAAATGTTAAATACCAATTTGACTTTAACTGCTGGTATAAATTAATACATGAGAAGTCACAAGACTACCTGAGGATTATCTTAAAAACATTCTTGCAAGCCTTTACTGCTTTAGCCATTTATTTGCATGCTTTTAGGCTTATGTAATATTTATTAAGTTTTCCCTTTGTTTCTTATACTAATCCCCTCATTACATTGCAGTAGCATGAGAAGAGGAAACAGATATATCCACAACAGAGTGTTAGTGCTTAGGCTCTGGGAAGAGAACAAAACCTGTTCTGCTGCTTGCTCACAGCAAGATGTTGGGAAACTGTTCAGCGTCTCTAAGCCTCACTTCCTTATTCATAAAATGAGGACAAAACAACACGTTTTTGGGTTAATATGGGATTGAATGATATAAGCTATGAGAACCCTCAACATAAGGTCTGTTGCTTGTTAGTGTTCAATGAGCATAAATTATGTTCATATTTATGTGTTTCAGAGCTTGTGGTATGTGAAAAAAATCTACAAATCATAGGATATTTAGTTATAGTATTTTGTAAATAGTGGACTTTAACATAACTTATTATGCAAGCTAATAGACAATGAAAATGTCTTCAAAAACTTAAAATGCTCAATATTTTGATATTCACTAAAACAAGACATTGAGACAGCTAAATGCGGAAAGGAATTGTTGATGCTGAGACCAGTAGTGTATATCCTCCTGGTGAAGTAGCTTGGTTTAGAATCTTTTTTCACTGATATTATCTAAGTTAGTGGAATGGCAAATGTTGGTTACCAGACTCTAACTTAAATAAAATTTGCAGAGTGTGAAAAGGCAATAGAGATAAGGCAAAATACCCCACCCCTGACGTGTGTGTGTGTGTGTGTGTGTGTGTGTATGTGTGTGTATTAAGCTGGTGAGATGCTAATTTTCAAAGAACTTAAAACATGGATCTATAATTGCAATTAGAAGTTTGAACCATGGAGTAATGGAGACACATGTTCTCATCATGGATCACTTTCCTGCTACTGAGATCCCTTCTTTAGCTGTATATGTGTATGAGTGTGCATTTGATTACCTTTACATATTTCATATCAAATAATAAATAGATAGAGCTTATAATGATACATTATAACAGACAGTTGCCATGAAATAAATATAGGGGTACAAGAAGTTGTAGAGATGATTTTTTTCTGTGTTTCCTTGTTCCAAGGACACCTGAGGTATAATGATTCAGTTTTCCGTTGTTGGAAATTAAATGTCTCTGAAAAGCAATTTTTGTTTTTAAAAAGTCATGGTTTATAAAACTTCAGAAAGTAATTCCAAGCGCCACTTGAAAATACATCACCAAAACTGATACCTGAGTTAGAAATAGAGACTGTGTGTGGGACTCAGGCAGTTCAGGCTCTCAGACTCATGGTTTTGTTTTACAAAAACAAGGACCAGGGAGAGAAGGCTGAAGGGCCCGCACTCACTGTATAAGTAAAGTCAAGAGTCTCCTCTTCCTAAGTAGACAAGAGCTGCTTTTCCTGACAAGATAAATCTGAGACAGAATGTGCACACTGATTAGGTGTTAGCGAAGATGGCCTAACAGGTTCTGCACCTGGATGAAATATCAAATGATTGCACTGAAAACCCGAGAGTCCTAAAGACATGCCAATCCCACACTACCATAGTCTAAAGTATTTTAAGATTTACTTGTTTATCTGAAAGAAATAGTGTGTGTGTGAGAGAGTGCTTCTGCCACCTGGCCCACTCCCCAAATGCTGCTATGGCTGGATTTGTGCCAGGTCAGAGCCAGGAGGCAAGAGTTCCATCCAGGTCTGCCACAGTGGGTAACACGGGCCCAGATTCTTGGGTATCTTGTGTTTCTTTCCTAGGCACATTTGCAGGGAGTTGGATCAGATATGCAACAACAATATTCTGAACTGGCACCTCCATGTGGTGTCAGCATTGTAGGCTGTGAGTGGTACAATGGTAAGCCCCTTATGGTTGAAATTTAAATGATTTTTTTTTACCCCACTTATCCACTCTGAAGAGTTGGAGGAAAATGATGAACAAGGCTTTTGCATTCTACAAGCTGAGTCACATGGCTGATGACATTTTATTGAATAAGAAATTTGTACTCTGTAAATCATTGCTTTCTGCCCTTCTGCATTTCCTTGCTTCCACGCAGTTCTATACTAAAAGCATTTTTCATTTTGTTTTAAACCCCAAGGGGGACTATGTGACCTTACTTTCCTAAGAGAATAATTTCTGTTGAAGCAACTAGGCAGAGCAGACAATCAGGAAAAATAATTCAATGACAAAACATGCCAGATTTCTCATTAGACCTAGAAAGACTGAGGGAGGAATGGGGGAAGGAATGAATTACAAGTCACTGACGAGCATGAAGAGTCGCAAGAGTAAACACTGTAAGCAAACCAAAGCAGAATGTTCTGTGAACTGTGATGTTCAAATCTACACTTCAAGCAAAAATGACCCATCTTTCGCAGCTTTATGAGACAGAATTCTGAGGGCAGTAGAACTTAAAATATCTTGGAAAGTGCAAACATTTCTCGGAAGTACACAGCCTGAAGTATGATATTAAGATTGAATTTAGACAGACATAAAACCCAGCCATTACACCTGTGTGTTTACTGAACCTTATATAGATGTCTATTTACTGAGCAACCATTGATATTGTCTTCTATGAGTACACACTGTTCTGTGCCCGGAAAAAGTTTGCAACCTCGGTGTATGTGGTTGCCTTAAATGTCAAGGCTGCTGTTGCAATCCCTTCTACTGCAGTGGAGCTGTGTGCAACTCACCCGCCTTAGTAATGAAGCAAAATACATAGCAAGCAAAAGAGTATCCTTTTATGCAAGAACCACGAACCCTGACTGAATCCTGTTTTGATGCTTAGTTCATTCACAGCTTTAAACATGTAACAAGTTAATCACACAATTGTTGGAAGATGCAAAGTCACTGTATAATTACTGAAGTTTTCAAAGGAATTAGCATGTAGTTACTATGAACAACATGTTCTATTTTGTGGAAACTATGCAATTAACTTGTCCTAGACTAATACATTAAAGGTAGCATAAGCTCATATAACAGCTTCTGGGAGGAGGGGCTGGCTGGCAATGTATTTATTGAGATCACTTTGAACTTTCAACTCCTATGTATTCTACCCATCCATAGTTAATGAAAACTGGCCTAGATTTGATTGGAAGACAGGAAATTCTTGGGCCTCCCAGTTGAAGTATACATTATTAGAACTAGAGGACAGACACCATGGCACCGAAACCCTGAAATAGAAAGCAGGAAGATCTTTCTGGTCACACCTATGACCTCTCAGTTTTCACCCAGGAACACGCGTCAGCTTATTCATGTCACAGAAGATGAAAGGGATGGTTAATTTTGGAAAGGCTATACAACTAGTTATATACTATTTCTGGATGTATCTTTGGTAGTGTTTTTGAAAAAGATTACTGTTTAAACCGATTGGCTGAATAAAGAAGACCTGCTCTTACCAGCGCGGGCAGGTGTCAATTCACTGAGAATCAGAGCAGAACCAAAAGGCAGAAGAAGGATGGATTCTCTGTTCCTGCATTGCATTGTTCATCTTTGCTTGTTCTGCTCCTGTTTCTCTGACCTTCAGAGTTGGAATGAAAGGTATCATTGACTCCCATCCTTTTTATAAATTTATTTTTATTTTTTTAAAATAATGATTTCATGGATGATCAGGGTGGGAAGCATCAAGGTTTAGGGAAAATTGGGTGTACTCATTGCTTCCATATTTGCTATTTCTTCTTGTTGTTCCTGGGGGAAGGGGAGAAACAAAGAGGAAAACCACTCACGGCTTTCCACACGTACCCAGGGATGAGGAACCACCACCTCACATCAACCCAGAGTGCCAACAGGTACATATTCTGAGAGTTCTGTCTGAATGGTTTGGATAGTTCGGAAATGTTGCCAATTTTACTGATCCAAGGATGATGTCACCCTCCCAATGTCCATTGGCTCCATTCACAAGATATTTTGCTGTCATCATTTGTTTGGGGTTGTTGTTTAATTAGTTCTGTTCTGCTACAGCACCAAATGTGCTGCCATATTCTCCTTTTACAACAGTGCCTATTTCTATTGCTCCACCTTTTTCATTAAGTAGGGCATGTTCTTGCAGGCAAGTCCAAGTGGCTGGGCCAGGTGTTCCAAGCATCACTGGATTCCCCACCCTTGGGGCTCACAAATTCGACATCCTCTTACTAGGCAGGCCTCAGGGCCCGGGGCAGGGCACCAAGCCCTGCTGAAGCCCCCACCACTAGGGTTCACGGACCTGGCACCCAACTAGTAGGAGGGCCCTGGGGCCCGGGTCAAGACCCAAGCCCCACTGGATCCCCTACCCCTGGGGTTCATGAACCCGACATCTACCTACTACCTACTGGCCAAGAGACCCAATCCCTGTCAGATTCCCCACCTCGGAGTTAAAGAAACCAGCACTCACTTAGAAGGTGGGCCCCAGGATCTGGGCCAAGATACCCACACCCCACTGGTTCCCTTGTTCCCGAGGTTCAGGAACCCATCCCCACCACACAAGTGAATTGAAGCAAGCTACCCAAGCCCTGTCAGATCCCCTGTTCCTGGGCTTAACATATGGGGCTCCCGCTTGGCTCAGGTTGGTATAACTCACCTCAGCTCAGCGTCCACAGTCTTATTGCGCTGCCTGACCTAGTCTAGGCTGCCCTTTGTTCCAGCTCCTGTTGGTAGGTACTGCAGCTTATTCCAGCTCTGCCTGCTTGCTGTCCTGGTCCTAATATGAACTGGCTGCTGTTGCAGCCTGATCTGGCTCCTCCTGCCCCCTAACCTGGTTCTCAGATCTGCCAGTGGGTGTCACTTGCTGGTCCAGACTAGTCTGTCCCCAGACCTGACCCACACATATGCCAGTGAGTACTATAGCCTGGCCTGGTCTGGGCTGCAACTTGTCTTGTTTCTTGTGCTCTCCTGCAGATATGGACTTAAATTTTGAATTAAAGAGAGATCTTATTGCAGAATATTTAGATACGGTTCACCAGATGTGTAAATTATAGAAGTATGACAAAACTCTTACATATTTAGGAGAGTGTATTGTTGCCTATATTACATGAAAATTAATTATATAGAGCAAAAACATTCATTTAAAAGATGCTTTGGCTTGATTTTATGACATATATCCCATTGGTTCTATTTAAAACAATATAAACACAAGAGCACACGTTTTTGTTTAGTAGTACATAAATGTTAGTTAGCAATACTTAGCAAAGACATGATTATAATTTTACCATCATTTGTATCTGGTACATTTATTTTCTGTTTTATCATTTCAAAATCGGAAGCTAGAGGCCCTTTTCAACCGACTTCTCAAAAAGTATCCGTTTACAGTAAGAACTATTTCATATATTCAGAGCCTTTTTAGTATTTAATTCTCTTTATATTTCTTCTACCAGATCACTTGCTTTTTTTTTTAAATATATGTATGTAAAAAACTCCGCTTTTGGATGATACACAGGCCACCAATCACATATATTCCCAGACTTCTCAAGCTATTATCAATAAAAGTAAACTGTAAGGGGCTTATTTGCAGAGAAATTGAAAGGAGATAAATTTGTCTGTAAAAGAGATCCTGGTGATGGAGCAGAGCCTTGAGGAGTCCGGGATTGGGCGCTGGATAGAACTGGGCCCAGTCTTTAGCCAGGTGAGTGAACTACCTGGCAGCCCTGACCTCCCTTTTCTTCCTTACAGAGGGAGGGTAAGCCCTTCAGTGATAGAGCAGTCATGATGGCTCATTGATGCCAGAAATGTATACAGCCACTATCCATTTCACTTCGTTAGACAATACCTGTATGAAGTATAGCTCATCCCTCCTACAACTTTTAAAGATTTACTTTATTTTTTATTAGATGTGCAGGTTTATAGAGAGAAGGAGAGAAAGAGATCTTCCATCCACTGGTTCACTCCCCAAGTAGCTGCAATGGCTGGAGCTGAGCCTATCCAAAGCCAGGTGCCTGGTCTCTGGTGTGAGTGCAGGGTTCCAAGGCTTTGGACCATCCTCTACTCCTTCCCCAGGTCACAAGCAGGGAGCTGGATGGGATATGGAGCAGCCCAGACAGGTGCCCTTGTAGGATCCTGGTAGATGCAAGGGAAGGTTAGGATTTAGCCACTGAGCCATCACACCGGGCCCGTAGTTCATGCCCTTAACCTAACAGTAGGTATTAGTAGTATTAGCATTTGTGATTTGTGGTTCTCCATTTCCTGCTTCCACATCGCTCGCAAAGGAGCAACTAGTCTCTTCTTCGATTATTTGTGATCATGAGCTTTTCTTGTCTGAAGAGCAGCTGATTATCAATAATGTATGTGATAAGGATATCGTTAAATGTCAATTAAATATTGTGATAGGGAAACTAAATTTATTTTGATAGGATGATAAATATGTAATTATTTCTACATAAATCTCCACCTGATTTTTTCAGTGTTTTTCAAGTGCGTGGAAGGAATAAAAGAGTTTTTAAAGTAAAAAAAAAATACAATAACCTCTTTGGTATATGATATTTAAAAGCTGGTCCACATATCTTAGGATTATGAAAGTTTTTGAGTTTCTAAAATTCAATGCCTTCAAGTTTAGATTTAAAAAAGGGTTCCTTAAGTTTTCTTGTCTTCTACATTACGGAGAACCGCTGCACACACTGTTGGTGATGGCCTCCAGCAGAAAAGGCAACAAATAGAATGTGTCAGTAACACAGTTCCTATCCTCTATGTCAAATGTAAATGATTTATTTGTGACTATAGAGTGTTGGCTTTTCTGTTTATGTAACATTTGTTTATATCTGTTCCTTTCTCCTTTTAGGACCGTGTGTGTGTGTGTGTTTACCATGTCTTATCTTCTGTGTAGTACAATATGTCTGGCACTTCACAGGTTCCCTAAGCAATATTTTCATGAGTAGCATAATTGAGTGAATAATTAAATGAATGAACATAGAGATGACCTTAGAAGTTCTCTAAGGGTAATTTTGGATATGTTTTTTATTTATAAAAGAATGAACTACTTGTCTTCATAAGAAGTGGATGATTAAAACCACCCGTTTTTTTTTTTCCTATCTCCATTAATGGGAGAAGAAGTTTTTTTTTTAAATTATTGATACACATTTAATTATTCTCTCAAGGGATGCTAGTTCCCTTTTTGATACAGTGGTGATTTTCAGCTGGAATCTGAAGTTTCGAGGCTGCTCAGAAGCCAAGTTGGGCCAGAATCTAACTCAGGAAGGTCAAGGGGAGGGGACTGAGGAGAATTTTAGCTCAGAAATACATGAGCTCATTTCCCCCTTGGAAACTTTACTTTTCTCTCTTACAGGTTGTGAGGCTCCATGCAAGATTTTGCTTGAGATTTGGGATGCACCACTGAAAATGCGTTCAGCCTGACTTCAAGATTGTAATAGTATTGAATAAATGGGTTTCTCTCCTAAGGTCTATGGAGAAAGACATTTATATTCTAACATTTTTGGGGGTTTTAAAGCAAAACCTGTTAAAGGGTAGTGTAGAGAGATAATCCTGGATGCCTTCTGGATGGAGAAAACCAACAACTTTGTTCAAGGACGTTTGAAAATCTGCTGTAGGGCAAGGAGCAGGCTGGTGTCCACTCCAGGCTGGTGCTGTTTCCCCTCCTTCCTTGGAGATAGTACAGGGTGATACTTTGCATTGTTTCCTGTCACGAGCTGCAGAGGCGTCTGCTGTTCAGCATCTGTTTAGCTGCTTCATGGGTAGGAAGTTCACCTTGAAATAAATGTTGGTTGGGAGTTCCTGACCTGAATGACAAATTCCAGCTGTCATGGATTTTGTGGGAGAACCTGTAGTCATGTGATAGGTACTAGTAGGAGTATTCATAATGATGTGTGGGTTAACATGTGTGGGCGTACTTTGCAAATCATAAATGCCTTACTTATGAAACTGGCTTATTATTCATTCTTCTGTTACCCTTAAGGAGAATTATCCTTCAACCATTTAAAATGAATATTTTGAATATGAGATGCTGGTACATTTTAAAAGACAATGTTCCATAAGTTTCTATTGCATATAAGTGTGATAAATAGAATTAGATTCCTTGGTCCTGCTGTGAGAAAATTTCTGTGATCCTGGGGAACTTAATTGAACCAGCTTATGAAAAGAATCCCAGGGATTCTAGTTTTGCTGAGGCATATTATGTATTAATAAACAATTTTAGGGGTCAGCACTGTGGTACAGCTAATTAAGGTACCAGTTACAATACTATATGTACACTAGTTGAAGTTTTAGCTGCTCTGCTTCCTATCCAGCTTCCTGCTAATGAGCCTGGGAAGTAGCAGAGGATGGCCCAAAGGTTTTGTGTCTTCTTCTCAAATGGTCAACCCAAATGGAGCTCGTGGCCACAGACTTCAACCTGGTCCAGTACTGGCTGTTGTGGCCGTTGGGGCGAGTGATTCAGCAGATAAAAGATCTCTCTTTTTCCCTCTTTTCCTTCCTCTCTTGCATGTAACTGTGCCTGTGGAAAAAATTGAATAATTCTTTCAAAAACATTGCAATTTAAAAAGACCAACAGTGTCTTTCTTAAATGAAAGAAAAAGTGATTGAAGTGATTGAATTAAACTTGTGCTTGTCCTTCAAAACTTTCAGGTTCAACTTATGGAGGCAGATGGGAAGATGAAGAGTGTCTGTGTTCTGACACATTAATTCTTTAATGTTACCTCTAGCAGTAGGTATTATGGATATAACTTCAGAAGTCATTCACCGTAGGACCAGTAAGATGGATGAAGCTCCTGCTTTCTGGCTTCAGCTTGGCTTAGTTCTGGTTGTTGTAGACATTTGGGGATTGAACCAGAAGATGGAGGGTTTCTCTCCTCTATCTCCTGGTCTTTTTTTTTTTTTTTGTAATTATTTTCTTTTGATAATCTTCACTTGATTGATTAGGGCAGAAAGGGTCAAGGACTACAGGAAAGTGGGCAAGACCATTGTTTCCCTGTTATTATTACTGTTATTATTTTTCTGTTTCTGGGGTAAGAGGAGAGACCAAAGGGGAAGCCCCTCTTAGCCTCCCAAATATCCCAGGTCCCTGATGTGGGGCATGCTCTGAGGGCACTGCTCAAGTGATTTTGAGAGTTCAATAGTTCTGATTTGCTGCCAATCTCGCCATTCCTAGTATGATGAAATCTCTCCAGAATCCACTGACTGACATAGTCCACATTAGAATCTCCGTTTGCCCAGATTTTCACTTCCAACACATGGCTGGGTAGTTGATTGATTTGTTCTGTTCTCTGTCCTCTGTTGTGGTACCAGGTGTCCTCTTGCAGTTTCCGATGGACTGCCATATCCTCCATGTGCACCTGGATATTCTGTCCACTGCTCCATCTGAGCCTCTGAGGAGGCTCAGCTTTGCTGCTTACACTCCATGGTCAGACCATTCTGCTGGTCTTTTTCACTCTCTCTTGCTCTTTTTCTCACTCTGCCTGTCAAACAAAGAGACAAACAAACAAACAAAAAGATCTGTAGAATTTAATCACAATTGGAAACTGGGTTAAGTCTTTTGGCTGACCAAGAGACAAAGAATTTTTGTAAAGTTCTTTAGTTCTTAGATCTTTACTTCTATGCTGACTGTTAATTTTTACATGTAGATAGCTTTCTGAGATTTTAAGAATATGAACTCATGTAAATTTCTGGCATGTAAGTTACTGTTGACATATCTTAGAAACAAATAAATAGATTTGGGAGGAAGAGAGAGCTCTTCTGGCTACTCTGTAGATGCTGACAGGGTGGACCCAGGAGTCTGGAACTCGATCCAAATATCTTACTTGAGTGGTAGAGATGCAGCTTTTTGAGCTACATGCTGCTGCCTCATGTGAATTAACAGGAAGCTGGAATCCAGAGCAAATTCAGAATGAGAACTGAGGAACTCTAGTTTGGTATGTGGGTATTCCAGCTGGTGGCTTAACAGCTGTGCTAAATTCCTTGCCTAACGTTTATTTGGTTGTTAACCAAGTAAACTAGTTAGTTGTGTGCATGGACTCAATTATATCCTGTCCAAATTCATACACTGAAAGGCTAAGTCATAATACCTGAAAATGTACCTGTGTTAAAAATAATTCTTTAAAGAGATAATGAAATTAAATGAGATCACTTAGGATGGACTCTAATCCAATGTGACTTGTGTCCTTTAAAAAGAGGAAATTTACACAATGATGCATATGAAGAAGACCATTTATAAATTATAGAAAGAGAAGGAGAGAGAGAGAGAGAGACCAGGAGAGAGAAAGAGCAAAAGAGTAACTGTGTAAGTCAAGGAAAAGAAATACTAGAAGAAACAAGTCAGTTGAAACAATAATCATAGACTTCCAACATCTAGAAGAGTGAGAAAATAGTTTGCAGATTTTAAAGTTTCCTGATTTCTGATGTTTTATTATGGCAGCACTAACAGACTAATACAGAGTAGAATAATACAGAATAAGATGAGGGCTTCCATTATCACTTTCTGCTGGTTTGGAAAGTGGCGTTTGGGTAAATGAAATAACAGAAGCATATGGACAAAAATTCAAACTGTGGAGACAGGGAAGAAAGAAACTGGATCATTGGTCATGTTTCAGAGGGACAGTTCTAGGGAGCGCGTGTCTGTGAATGTGCTGTAGTTTAATCATTGCAGGGCCTTTTCTGTGACTTGCTGCTGAAAGTATTCCTAATACAGATGCATGTTTGTCTTTTTCTAGTCTTACACTACACTAGTGCCCACAGTATAAGTATTCAGAAATTTTTAAATGGTAAGTCACTTTTTGATAAGATTTTAGATTCAGATTCAGAATTTTGGTAAGTTTTAAATATAATAGTAAATATAAGTAGGTTTCTGGTATGTTACTAAGCATCATAACTCCAGAACTGTGAGAAAATACGGCTGTCTTTATTTCTGTGAGCAGGTAGAGTTCTGTACGTGGTCTGTGGTGTTGTGTTGCAGCAGACAGACAAATTGTTTTGTTTGAAGGCCACTCAGGGCAGGTCCTGCATATAGGGAAGTACTTGATAAAGTTGGTGAATGATGGAATTACATCAAAAGTTTATTTTGAGGCAAAGAAAATTTGCGCTAGTTAGAGTAAGTACTCTTCAAGTGTTAAACCTTTCAGGGATTACCTCAGCTGCAAAGAGCTTCTCACACAGGCAGGCCTTTCCTGCTATAGCTCATATCCAATGACTGTTATGCTGAAGGTTTAGAACCCAACACAGACCCACTTGAGAAGTTATTTCAGTTTCAGAGTTTTCCCATGGGAACAGCCAAGACTGTTAACACTGTAACTTTTCTTTCTTTTCCATAGGTGTTGATTTCAAGAACACCTTGCATAAACACCCAATGTACAAAAACCTGCTTTGGGCTCAGCTTCCCAGAGATCCCAATTTGTGCCAGGGAGGCAGCTATTGGATATCCACAAGGAGAGTATTTCCTCTCAGAGGAAATAGGGAGGGGAAAGGCCATCAAACTAACATATATAGGCTAATGATGTGGTGGTATCAAGAAGGGACAGATGAACCTGCTTGGATTTGCACCCCAGCAGTCATCTAGGGGAAGGTACAGAAATTGCCAGGGAGGACTGGTGTTGGGGTGCAGACTTTTAAGTCTCCTCCCATGATGCTGGCATGCCCCTGTGAGTATTGGTTCAGATCCTGGCTGTTCTACTTCCAATCCAGCTCTCTGATAATAAACTTGGGGCGGGGTGGGGAGCAGTGAGTGATGGTCAGAGTACCTGGGCCCCTGACTGTCATGAGGGAGATCCAGATGGAGTTCCACATTCCTGGCCTTGGCCTGGTCTACCTTCCAGTGTTGAGGAGTTGAACCCGAGGAAGGAAGATCTCTTTCCTGCTTTCTTTGTAACTCTACCTTTCCGATAAATAAATAAGAGTTTATAAAGAGTAAATAAACACAGGAGTTTCCTGTGAGGCTTAATCAAATAGTAAGTGGGAGGCAGTTAAAAAAGGAGGTGACTTTGACGTTGAATTAGATGTCATTCCAACAAGCTTGCTGGAGATTCTTAGAACTCTAACTCCTCTGGCTTCTACCACTGATGAATTGCCAGGCTTGCACCACAGTCTTAGGGATAGGTGGGGCTACATTTCCAGCTTTAATTTGTTTTCCATCTGTCTCCAAGCCTTCTCACACTCAAGATGCCTAGAGGGGAAATAAATAGCCAAGTTCATCCTAGGACAGCAATAGATTCATTTGGATTTAAAAAAATGCTATTAATTGTAGAGAGAACATGGAAGTAATGCAATATGCTCATAGTCTTGAAACAAGTAGAAGAGAGCTATAGAACCCAATTTTCTTCAGAAGGGTGAAATAATTCCAAAACTAAGTTTTCCTTTCATGTACAAAGGACATAAGAAAGATTTGTGTAAAGATTAGATTCTGCCTGACGATTATGTAATTAAATGCATCCAATATTTTATGTTCCGATCTTCAATTCATTATTGTTACTATTATTATTATTATTGCTCACATCATTTTAGAACAATGGCTGGAAGGCTGTTTGCCTTTTAACACATGCAAGTTTTCTATTTATTTTTATTTTGATAATCTTTACATAGTTGATTAGGGCACAAAGGGTCAATGGCTACAGGAAAGTGGGTAAGATGATTGTTTCCACATTATTACTATTATTATTATTATTATTCCTGTATCTGGGATAAAGAGGGAGATAAAGAGAGAAGCCCCACCCAGTCTCCCATCCATCCCAGGTCCCCAGTGTGGGGCATGCTCCTAGGGGCTAAGTCATTTACTGAGACACCAGGTAAATTGGACACTTTAAATACTAAGGGTATTTTTTAAATTATGTGATAAGGTTATTATACCCAAGAGTTCTGAGTTACTGTGTCTTATGATACTGAAGTTATTGTCCCAGAGACCAAACATGATCATGGACAATGATTTTATAGGTGATAAGAAATAGATGAGAGTGAAAGCTTTCCCTTCCACCTTGCCTGGAGTTATTTTCAAGAAAGTGAGAGGAACAACAGGGAAAAGGTCAACAATATAATGTGAACTGCATGAGAAGTCCGTTTTACATTTCATTCCTTCCTGTATCTCCACTGACTAGAGAAGTACTTGGGATTTGGTTGGCTAGATGTTCAATATATAATTGAATACATAATGCACAATTGCTAATGAATGACTATATTATTAGGAATTAAATTATCTAGATTTTGTAAAGTTGGCTAAATAGTTAACTTGAGCCTCAGTTTCTTTACTCTCAAGATGAAGAGTTTACACTAGGCACACATTAGGATTTATTTAATTGTAACATTCTGCTACAGAAAAACAATGGGGCTTCCCCTCTTACCTCTCTATGTCTGCTTAGCAGATATATCTCTATTGAGGCAGAAATTGATAGACTTATTTCCATTCCTGGCATTTATTACCTCCATTTCTTTTCTCAGAGAGCTTAAATTTTCATTTGAGTCTAAATTCCTAATGGTATGTTTGAAAGCAATTGATCACCAGGAATGGAATATGATTGACCCAAATGAATCTCAGTAACCCCATTTGTCTTAACAGTTATTGGTTGAATATATGTTGGGCTAATCCAAAAACTTTGGTTAGCATTTCCTCAGCCACAGGATTGGTCAGAAATGGGATCTTGTCTACAGTTAGGCCAGTGAGGCACAGGGGAGTTTTGTTATTGCTATATATTTCTGGGAAAGGTGTGTCTTGTCTCCTTTAGGAGTGCTACTGTAAGATTCTTGGGTTTGTAATTTTTACAGATGGCTGTCATCTTAGAACCATTACAACCATTGTGCCATCTTGAAACTTGTAAACCTTGGAAAGTTGTAAACCAGAAAAAAAATCTGGGGACAGGAAGGGGAGAGTTAGGTCTTCAATAAACCCACAGCACTCTCGTATCAAACCAATTCTGGTAGATGCCGTGTTTTTTTACTTTCTAGTTCACAAACCAATGAGCACCTTAGTTGCTTGCTAAAGATTGTGTTTGATTTGTGCACTTCACTTTGAGAGAATAAGCTTAAATTCTTCAATATTTAGAGTAGAGTGAAACTGAGTATTATTTATGTGATTAGAATGAGCCACACATGGGGGTGGCGAGGCAGCACTTTAAGCTTTGGTTTATTTTTGGCTGTTCGTTACTCAGAACAATTCTTTCCTGCTTACCTCTCACAACCCCAACAGGATGCTGTAATTCAACCTGTTTAGGATTCATGATGGAAATTTAGGATTTCTTCAGAATAAGAACCGGTTTTAGGGCCCATAGCAGTATTATGAACAACAATGCATAGGGAGTTACTTAATTACTAGAACATTTTCATCACTCCAAAAATTATACGTATGAGCAATCACTCTCCATTGCAACACTAGCAGTCTCTACCAACCGCTTGTCTAGCTCCGGTTATTGTAAGTCCCTAAACTAATATACATTTTAAATGTATTTTAGCTTTGTAATTTTCTAGCATTTTCAAATCCTCCTCCTTTGATCAAAATAGTCTTTTAAATTTGATTTAGATGACTATCCCTTAAGCTGAAACTCTTCTAATTTAGGGAGCTTCTGTGAGAAGCCAGGTGTTGAGTCCATAGTTCCTTATGTTGAAAGGTACATCACTTTATAGATAATTTCCTATTTTAAAAATTTTATTTTTTCTTTTGGTGAAAATCCAATTGACAGAAACAGAAAATTAGAGAGGGAAAAGGAAAACTAGAAGCTGGAGATAGAGGAGGAAGAGGAAAAGAAGGAGAAGACCAGGAAGAGGACAGAATGTGTCACTGTCATAGGGGAAGGAAAATGTTGCTAATAAAACCAAAGAAGAAACAGCCATTGATTGGTTCTTTACACAACCCCATCCGTCTCCTGCAAACAAAAAGACACGAGAAACAGAAGCACATTTTACAGAATGGAAAACAGTTTTTAAGCTTTGTAGAGGAGGACAGGGCTCCCTTAAGGCATTTCTTCATTTAATCCTAATTTTTCTCAATAGTGCATCTAATTTTCAGTGCAGGTTTTAAATGTCTTACTAGTGATGAGGAAGCAAGATACAGTAATTTTATCATCTTGGAAAAAAAATAAAAATATTCTTTTACTTTTCCTAGAGGTTAGGAATCAGGAACATATTTTTATGTGAGAACAAAAGAAGAATCTTACTTAAAGTGATATGAGTTTTTTTGTGCAAAGGTAATTTGAGATTAACAAGGAACAGATGGCATAAAACCAAGTGTACTAGAACAGCATGTAACAGAGATTTCTACTCCCTGCTTTCTTGATTTTCAAGATTAAGAAACCTTGTCAGAGCATGCCCCACATCCGGGACTTGGGGTGGGTGGGAAACTGGGTGGGCCTTCTCCCTCAACATCCCCTTTCACCTCAGACACATGAAGGAAACAATATGGAAATAAGTCTTACCCACTTCCCTATAGCCCTTGAACCTTTTTACCCGAATTAACTATGTAAAGATTGTCAAAAATATAATAAAAAGGAAAACAAACAAAAAAGAAACTTTGTTTCATATAATTTTTTCAAGAACTATTGGCTAAAATTATTTGTATTAAGGTTTAACTTAAAAAGTAGCATTCATATCACAAGTTGTGAAAGAAAAACATTGTTCCAGCAGTTTTGTGTTGCAACATAGGAACAAATAAAAAATAATTTAGAATTAGAAACAAATTAAAAAAGAATTTGCTTTTCATACTTCTAAACTTGGCTTTGAAGAAGAGTTTTAGCTAAGCCATAGCTTCAGAGTAATGGATGTCAATTTCCAAATTTAGATGAGAGTAAGTCATATAAGGAAAGTAGAAGAAGGAATTACAGAGGATTTACAGATGGGTGATAGACAGGCGTTTATGGTGGATTAATGATGGTGGCGAATTCTTTGACTCTTCCTTGAAAGAAGCTTGCTTCCGTTCAGTGGAATCTGAGTTGGTCTCAGTGATTTCCTTGACCAGAGTGGAGTTTAAGGCTAGTTTCTTTCTTAATCTCTTGAACTGTTTGTTCCTGATGCTCTTTCAGACTCCTTCCCTCAGGGACAAGCCTGTTGGAATCAATACCATGTGGTGAGAAAACACAGCCATACGGAGGGATAGTGTGTAACAAGTGCTTTGGGTAGTGGCCCCATTTGAGATCCTAGCCAAAAGCCAATAGTAACTGCTGGGGAACCTGACATCTAGTTCAGCTGGTCCTTGAAATAATTGCAGTTATAGTCACTATCTTGAGTGCAACTGTGTGATCCCTTCACGAATTACTACCACATTGCATGGGCAATATGATAAAATGTTCGTTTAAGCTGCCAAACTTTGGAGTAATTTGCTACCAACATTTGTTACCGCAGGAGTCCTGCTTTTGTCAGATGACTCTAAGAACTTTACATCAAGTTATGTGTGACGAAGTTGTTGGGTTTGCAACGATAGGAGAAGCTGGTCTGAAAATTTATAATAAACAAGTCATATAATTATGGGGTAGCACCATAGCATCAAGGTGAATGTTTAATGATTTTGTTGCTTAGTGAACAATCTTCTTAAGCCTTTTTCTTATGTCATTATGTCTAACAGTAAAAAAAAATTACATAACAATGCCTTTGTCTCTGCTGTGCGTCTGAGTGATGTTAGACAGAAGGAAACCAGCACTCCACCTGCCTGCACTTTGCTCCCAACCTTCCTTTTCCTTTCCCTCTTCTTGGGAAGGGCTGCCTTTGATTACAGCATTTCCAGGGACTGCCAGAATTTCATCAGCCCCTGCTCTTAGCCGGTTCCAGGGCAGACTGTTCTGAGCATGACCTGCTGGCATCAAAACCTGCGTGTGACTAAATTCTCATCTGCTCAAAACATCTTCTGACTTCAGCCCAGTCACTGTGATTCTGTGGCTGCTGTTTTCTCCGGTGTTTGGAGTATTTAATTAGTTGTCATTAGCTTAAATGTTAGAAATAGGTTTCTAGATATCAGCCCGTCCCTGTCCCCTCTCTAAAAGATTCTGAATCAAGTTTGAAGCATAATTCAGATTTTATTTCCAACAACTCTGCATTGGCTTAGGAGAGGAGACAAAATGTACCACCAATATATTTGAAATATCCAGTTGTATAAATGCTGTGTCCTTTGTTTAACCATCAGGCCACTGAATTTTACTAAGTATCTCTCCTGTGATTTGTGACAGCTATTAAACAGAAAAATACCACATTGGTATGATATTTTTGGATGACAGTTATGTTGGGTGCCTGGGGGTGGTGATAAAAAGCAGTTGGATGTCGTTTCTTTTTGTAGATCTTTTCAGTTAGAACAGAAGTTACAAACTTAACAGCCCATGAAGAGAGATGGAGCGTGGAGTAGGAGAATACACTGTTGAGGGTTATAGGATAAGTATTTGAGTGAATGTTGCTTTGTAAATGCATTTCTCTTTTTAAAAAAATGTATTTCTTTATTTGAAAAGTAGAGTTACAGAGAGAAGGGGAGACACACATGAAAGGATACTTCTATATGGGCTGTAGGCATCCACATAGTGTCTTAAATATCAGGCAAAATGCCTGTCCTCATTTTTCTACCTTGATTACAGATATGACTGCACTGTAAAAAGGAGTATATTGTAAAAAATTCATAGAAACACGTGTATTATGAACAAGCTATACATGGACAAATGCCAATCAACACATAAGTTTCCTGAATGAGAGAGAAAACAGAAAGTGGTGGTAACCAGGTTGAATCAGAAACTACAAACAGCAAGTTAGGAAGGATCCAAATCTTTCAATTTCCATGGATTTATAGCTAAGTCGGTGTTTCAGTGAATGTGTGGGTTAAATAAAGCATGTTGTGATAATATATGGCTGGAGATCTTTCCATTGGTACTCTGGAATTTAAAGGTTATATTAGTACCTGAATATGCAGGTTATAAGATAGAATTGCTGTTTTTTGCACTTATTCATGATCATGGCATGTATCATTGTTAGCTGCAAAGACTTAATAGGTACAACCAAGGATGAAGCTCAAGAAACTGACATTCCAAGAGGAATTGTATGGCACAAACTCAAAATAGCATATATAGATGGAAATAAATGGAATGAGGAGAAACCGAGCCCTAATTGGGAAGACAGTGGACATTTACCTCTTAAGGATCAAAGGTCAAAAGTTATTTAATCTGTTTTTCAATCTCTAGGAACTAAAAATTGATATTAAATTGGTTGGAGTCTACTTTGTCCTGATAATTATCTGTGTAAAAGGATTTCAAGGGACCAGGAGAGTAGTCTAGTGCTTAAATCCTTGCTTTGCAATCGTCAGGGTCCCATATGGGTGCCAGTTTGTGTCCCAGTTGTTCCACTCCCCATCCAGCTCCCTGATTGTGGCCTGGGAAGACAGTCAAGGATTGCCCAAAGCCTTGAGACCTTGTGGGAAAACCTAAAGAAACTCCTAGCTTCGGATGGACTCAGTTCTGGCTATTGCATCCACTTGGGGAGTGAACCAGTGGACAGAAGATCTTTCTCTCTGTCACTCCTTCTCTTTGTATATCTGCCTTTCCAATAAAAACAAATAAATCTTAAAAAAAAAGGACTTTAAAACATTCATGGTGGGTTGCATGTGATGAGGCTGGTTTAAGCTCTATTTGCAATGTCAGGTGTCTTAAATTCTAATTCCTCCATATTCTTTCCAGCTTCCTGTTAATGTGCTTGTGAAGGCAGAAAATGGCCAAATACTGGGACCCTACTACCTATGAAGGAGACTAAGATGGATTTCCTGCTGCTGGCTTCTGCCTGGCCCAGTAAGTGAACCATTGGATAAATGTTTTTTCTTCTCCTTCCTGGCTCTGTCACTTTACCTTTTAAAACAACCATAAATCTTTTAAAACATTCATGGAAAAATTAAATTAAAGGAATACACATTTCCATGAACTTTTGGAAGTCCCTTCATGGGGATGTTTAGTGGGATGTTTAGTGGAAGCAGCAGAGCAGGGTTATTGCATTTGATGTGTTGGTCAGGACTGAATTTAAGCATGGGTTGGAGCTGGGCAAGAGACTGGCTAATCAAACAGCCTCTTGTGATCGTCCCTGAATTGGTTCCAGAATAGTAGGTCAAACCACTTCCTTTTCTCTAGCACAGCTAATTGGTGGACATCCTCTGCCTTGACTTGGAAATCCTATCCTTCACCACATCCTAATTGGCAAGCACTGCCAAAATTTTAACTGGATGACTTTGAGTTAAATCAAGGCTAATTGTAAAGGAAGGAGCTATCTTTCTGTCTTCATTGGTTGGTCAAATAATTCACTTCTCCCCAACAGTGAATGATAGACATCTACAGTCTTGTTCTAGCAGCTGGAAGTCCAGGTGCTGTGGGGACTGACTGAATCTCTTTGGGGAGCTCACAGAGATCGTAGGTTCTATGTGGTGGCTTTTAAGTGACTCACCGAGGCACCTGATCTTGAAGTATTTAAGCATTATGAGTATCTAGTCCATTTAGTTTTGAGGAGCCTTGAAATCATGCTGATATTTCTTCACTCATTCCTAGTCTTCACTTTTATTTTTAAATAGACTCCCAGGCAATGTGGAGTTGAGTTAGATTTCAGTAAATATGGAGACAGATTTGTTTGGGTTAAATGGACAGGAACTAGAAGAGTTTCCTACTGAACACATGGATAAAAAAGTGTGTGTGCCCCCCAAAACCATGGAAGAACGCCAAGATTTCATTCCAAAATGCAAGGAGGTAGCTCAGAATGATGGTTGAATCTGAGACTCTGTGGGTAAGAAAGGAATTAGAGTATAAAGATTAGAAAGATGGAAAACCAGAAAATTATCCTGGTTTGTATATAGCTGCTTTGTTTTTGTGCCTTTATATAATGGAGATAAACATATTCCAGTAGTTCATACATTTCTGGAATCTTTATATGTTGAGTTTGGGGGTTAAGTAAAAAAAAAAATGGAAGTCCTATGTAACATAGAGGAGTTATATATATTTTCAATAAATGATTTTCATAATTTTCCTAGGATAATTTGTGACTCCTGGCATGTCTGACATATTAGCGGTCCAGGTCTTTAGATTTTTTTTTCTGGACCTTTGACATTTGCTTCTGTTTCTGATAGTGATGTTTACAGCATTGCCATCCAATGTCTGATATGGCTTTTAGTAAAGATGTAGAGCTTACTCCTTTTCTTGGCACCAAACTCTGAAAGTGCTGTCAAAGCTCTAGAAGGGCACACCAAATTCCCAGTTTCTCTGCTCAGCTCAGGAACATTCCCTCTGGTCTCACATGTGCACTCATGTTAGCAACATTCAAAGTAATATTAGGGCCAAAAACACATCCTGTAGTAGAGGATTCATACAACATTTATATCAGGTATCCTACTTGAGAATGTTCTTTCTTTAGATTTTCTTAAGAGTAAAAAGTATATTACAGATAGACTGAATTTAGTTCTCCTAGAATACATGTGCTGCGTCCCTAACCTCCAGTATGAGTATATTTGCAGATAAGGCCTGTAAAGAGTGAAGTAACAAGGGCAAGGCTTAATGTAACAGCACTGATGGCAGGAGAGAAGTCAGGAATGATACAGAAAGAAAATGTCCTGTGAGGGTACAGGGAGAAGGAGACCGCCTAGGGCCAAGGGGAGCATGCTCAAGACACCATACACTTGCTGACATCTTGGGCTTGAACTTGCAGCCTTTAGTATTGTGAGTAAATAAGTTTTGTTTTGCTGGTCACTCTATCTGTGATAACACTGATTTGTGTTTGTTTATGGCTGTGAGTCTAAGAAATTTAGAATGAACTGTGAAGCTCATAATGACCATATATTGATTCCTGTATCTCCCATATTTTGAATCAGATTTTCTGATTTTTTTTTCTATTTCAATTTTGTTACTTTACTACATTTTTTTTTTTTTGCTTTAAAGCCTTTGTAGGAAAGAAGCAAGATACACAAAAAGTAGCAATTTAAATATATTTTTTATTTTTAAAGATTTATTTATTTATATTTGAAAGGCAATTCAACAGAGAGGAGAAAGAAAGAGAAAAAGATTTTCCATTTGTTTGCTCATTCTCCAAAAAGCTGCATAGATTGAAGCTGAGCTGCTCCAACACCAGGAGCCAGGAGCTTCTTCTGGGTTTCCACAATGGCCTAAAGACTTGGGCCATTCTCCACTGCTTTCCAGGCCAAAGGCAGAGCGCTGCATCTGAAGTGGAGCAACTAGTACGTGAACTGACACTGGTATGGGATGTGGGCAGTTGAACGTGGAGGATTAGCCTATTGAGCCATGGTGCCAGCCCTTAGATGAATTTATTACAGTTACAGGTTACCGTCATATTTTACACATTCATCTTCTAAGTCTCCTGTGCTGAATCCTTTTGTTTCTGACATCCTCTCCCAGTGGACTGCTGCTGGGTGCAACCCTCAACCCTGTTTATGTCCTTTGTCAACTCATATGAACTCAGCCAGTTTCATGTTTACCTGCATACCATATTTAGCATAAACCTTTCCCATGAATTACTCAAGTAAATATCAACTGTTTATTTAATATCTTTATTTGAATGTCTGATGAACATTTCATACTTTATGTGTCTGAAGTTAAGCCAAATCCTCAAATCTTGCTTCCTCATCCTGCTTCCCATCTAGGTCCCTGCTTGTGGCCTGGGAAAATAGTCGAAGACAGCCTAAAGCCTTGGGACCCTGCACCCCTGTGGGATACCTGGCAGCAGCTCCTGGCTCCTGGCTTTGGATTGGCTCAGCTCCGGCTGTTGCAACTGCTAGGGAAGTGAATCATCAGGTGGAAGATCCTTCTCTCTGTATATCTGACTTTAAAAAAAAAAAAGAAAGAAATAACAGAAGCCATGAACTTAACCTAGCTTAAAAAAATAGATGTATGGTAGTAGCATAAAACATTATAATTTATAACTTGTATATATTATAAAACATTACACCATGAAGGTAAATCTGACAACAATAACCCTAAGAGAATGGGTAATAGAGTCAAATAATTAGGATGTTTAAGGCTTTATTATCTTTACTTTTAATAAAATTTAATTTTAAGTTTACTTAAATTAATTTTAAGTGATGACTGTAAACTTTCAGTCATTTCTTTGATCATTCTATAAAAAAATAGCTGTCATCACTCTTTATTTTCTAAAATTTTGGCATATTTTTCCTGTATTAAGATCTAATACATGAAACACACATACACATTAGATACAATTCTTCCTTCCCACTGAAATTTAAGCTAAAAGAGGCTGAAGATTTTGCTTCTTTGATTTATCTCTATGTCATCAGTTCCTAGAACGTGGCTTTTATATCCTTTAGGTGCCCACTGTGGAACATACAGAGAACATTCCATGCAGTAGCCTCGCACAGCAGCTGCATGATACAGCAAATGTGATTGTCACACATTTCCTTTTAAGGAGATGTTTTACATTAATGTTTAGCATGCGAGGAACCTGGGCACAGATTGCAAGGTGCATATAGCAGTAACACAGCCCGGATTCACAGTTTCACATTTTCATCCCAGAAATATTTTTAAAAACAATCAAGTAAAAAGTTAAAGAGCTGTTGTAATAAAAAAATTTAAAATGTAAATAAACAGAATAATTCTATTTTGCATTAACACTACGGATATCCACCATCCAAGCTGAATAATTAGAGTCCTGACCAGTTTGTTTTCATTTCTCCAATTTATTATTATTATTATTATTATTATTATTATTATTATTATTATTATTATTATTTTGTTTCTGTGAGAGTGGGAGAGCGAGCACTTATATCCACTTATTTCCTCCCCAAGTCTCTAGAGTGGCTCAATGTGGAATTTCAATTCAGGATTCCCATGTGGGTGGTAGGAGCTGTTACTTGGGCCATCACTGTTACCTTGTCAGAGTTGGCACTCACAGAAAACAGAAGTCAGGAGCTGGGGCCAGGGACTGAACTGAAGCACTTTTATATGGGACATGGTTTTCTCAAATGGCATCTTAATTGTTATGGCAAAAACTGATTCCTAAATTGATTATTTTGAAGCAAATTCAAGTCGTCATTCCTGAAGGTAAAGAGAAAGGCTTGTTTTTGCTAGCTATTTGATCCTGACCACCTTGGACCTGATGCTTCTTGGTTTCTGAAATGAAGTCTCCTCATCTGCATAATGGATCAAGTTTTCATAGAGTTGAGAGTTAAAAGAAACAAAATAGTCAAAACGCTTCACGAAACTATAAAGCACTATATGAAGTTTGGTTTTCATGTCTTGTGTCATCACTCAAGTTGTGCTATTGACACAATTAAAGGCTCTACATCAAAGCCTGGCTTGGCTGGGTACATGTAAGCATGGACTGCTTTCCTCAGCAATGTGGTTTCCTAAATCACATGCCTCATAAATATGGCAGTGTTCTCAGAGGCAACCGAAGTCACACGGAAAAAATAAGCTTTGTAAGACTGCATCACTTTAAGGGAAAGTACTTATTAACCTTTAGCAGTGAAAAAAAAAAAAACTGTTGGGCATCGTATGTAAGAATCTATCAACACTTGCTTCCCTGACGGTAAACATTTCTAGATATAAGTAGCAATGTGCGAATGTGAGAGATGGAACAAAAAGAAGCAGTGAGATCCTGTGTACACCTTAGTGGCGTCTCTGTTGTTTTATACTAGAAATATGATGTATTAAAATACAATGAGCTTATCAACACAGAATTACATAGTAGTTAATATGTGTCAGGCACTATTCTAGATAATTAAACTATATTAACTCATTTAATACTCACAGTAGTTTCATGAGGTGGGCACAAATTAATATTTTGTTTTTTTAAAAAAAAGATTGTTTATTTTTATTGGAAAGGCAGATCAGATTTATGGAGAGAAAGAGAGACAGAGAGAAAGATCGTCCATCTGCTGGTTCACTCCCCAAATAGCTGCAGTGTTGTGGCTGAGGTGACCTGAAGCCAGGAGCCAGCAGCTTCTTTCACGTATCCCACATGGGTACAGTGTCCCAAGGTTTTGGGCCATCTTGTACTATTTTCCCAGGTCACCAGCAGGGAGATGGATGGAAAGCGGAGGAGTGAGGACACAAACCAGTGCCCATTTGGGATCTGGCACTTGCAAGGTGAGTATTTAGCCATGGTGTCATTGTGCCAGGTCCCACAATTAGTATTTTCATCTGGAAGATGAGAAACAGAGAAGACAAGAAATTCATCAGTATTACACAGCTCATGGTGAGGGATTCATGATGTAAACTCGTGTGTCTGATATATCTTGCAGTTTCTCGTATCAAAAGAGAAATGACTCATTCTAGTGATATTTTCCAACAATCTAGCTATATGAGTACTGCCTGAGTTATTCATGTTTATGAAAAAAATACCCATTAAAGCAGTGGTTTGATCAACTGGTCATGTTTTCTCATAAAGTTCACCAGACCATAAATACATATTTCCTGAAATTATGAACATATTTATCTGCATTCCATTCCAGGTGAGTTCTCTTTTATGGTACTGAACGAACTGGATTATGGACCAGATTGCAGCGAAAGTGAAATTAATAGTTAAGATGTTAAATGTTGAGTTTACAACAACAGGGTAGTAAGGCATGACCTGTAGATACTCTAGATACATTCCTCTGTCATAAGACACATGGAGCTAAGAAATTTGAGTGAACCTGTATAGGTAACATGGATTAGCATACACGCAGAAAACAAAACCTGAGGATATGTATCTCTAAACAGTAAGCATTAGTCATGGATTTTTCCAGGAGAGTTTATTTCCTGACATGAGTTCTATGCCCTGAGCATGATACAGTTTTTGTTTTCAAGTAGCTCACAGCCCATTGAGCAAGAGAGATCTGTAAATCTTTAAAGTCTTGGGGACACTGAGAGAGGTTTCACAAGGTGTTCAGTTTATAGTGCAAGAAAGTTAATGCTTTCTTTCCGTGGGATAATCAGAAAAAGCCTATAGAAAAGAGCTGGAAGGGAGAAAAGATGAAAGAATAAAGAAAGAGACAGGGGAAGAATGGGAAGAGGTGAAGAAGAAAAAGAACAGAGGGAGAAAGAGAAATTCAGACTCAAAGAAGGAAGAGTGAAGACATTACACTGGAACCTTTTTCGTTTTTAGGGGAGAAAGCAGTGAAACTCATGGATCTATACTGTATATGCAGAACCTCTGTACATACATAGATCTTTTTGTTTTCATAGCTCAAGTTTGACTAAACCTAATTCACACATAACAATTAGAGCCAGAGCAGCACTGCTCACACCATGATCAGTCTGGGATAGTTAAGTTTGTGGATGAGTGGTAGGGAATCACCAGGATCAACCGAATGACTTAGGTCATCAATTACATTTCTGTATCCCTTTGGTTTTTCTTCTGTAAAATTATGGCAGAATCTGAAGTGTTACAAGGAATGCGAGTATGTGGAACACATTCTGGAAATAAGCAGCTTCACAGGAAGTAGCTGGTGGGTGTAGAAAGAGAATGCTGATGTGCTACGACTTACTTTGAGGAGGGTCAACCAGTGTTTGAGGGAAGAAATACGAATTCCAACTTGTTGAATTCAGGAGTAGCTCTTAGGATGAGGAAGTACACCCAGAGAACAAGTGAAGCCATAGGAGGGCAGAGATATTTAGTCTAAAGGGTGGCGTGATGATGGTGGTGCCAGTGACATACCCAGGAGCCACAGAAGGCAAAAGCTCTCCTGGGATATTTAGCCTCCTCACATCAGTGTAGAATTTGAAGGTTTGCAGCTGTGTGCATGCTTTGGCGTGGAGCATTGAGAACTTTGGTAGTTATGGTCATCTTGGCAACTGTGTTTGGTATCTAGGACAACATGAGTCATCGCTGCAGTGGAACAAAACAGAAGACAGAAGCCAAAAGAATATCCAGGTGAACATGATTTCGATGTTGAGAAGGCTGCATTTTCCTTAGGGTACTCGGGGAGGGAGCAGGGAGCAGTTCTCAAGTCTGCAGTTGTGATGTTTTATATTTGGCCTTGCGTATTCTAGGAATCACAGTTTCTAAGTGTTAGTGAGAAATAACTGAGAAAGTTTCTCCTAAAATAGAATCAGACAAGGAAGTGGCAAATAGAATTGAGCATGGGCAACTTTAGAGTCAGCATGCTAGAAAGTGTGATACAAAGCGATGCAAGGGGAGTGAAATACTTGATATTATTAGGAAAATTCTTGGGACATGGATGAAAGCACAATTTCCCTCAAAGAATTATGATGTGTTTTTGGGTAACAATCAAGAAAGATATCAGACCTTAAACTAGATAAAGGAAGGTCAGTAGTAGAGTATTAAAAGACAACACTGAGACTAGGGTTCTAGTGTGAAAAAAAGCATAGGAAGAGCTTTGATTGAAGCCTGTTACACAGAGAAGGGCGTGCATGGGAAGAATATAGACCTACTCATCACCTTCTCAGAATTCCAGTGTTACTAAGTGACACTAAACCTTCGAAAAGATTATTTCACAGTTAGGAAATGGAAGGTATTGTTAAAAATGAGAAGGATGGGAGGGTGCTGCATCCTAATAGGTTAATTGTCTGCCTGCAAGTGCCAGCATCACTTAGGAGCATTGGTGTGTGTCCTGCTCCATTTCCCATCCAGCTTCCTGTTTAAGGCCGGGGAAAGCAGCAGAGGATGACGTATAAATATATACGAAATGCATCTTTAAAGAAGGAACTGATAGAAAATTTAAGACATTTGAAATTGCAGAATGTAACAATCTCAAATATTTTTCAGTAAACATCTAAGCAGCTGAGATATGTTTTCCAAAGTCTCCTATATTAACACATGCAGACAGCAAAAAGTCTCTCTTTTTTCTCAGAATTGAAGTATTCGATTGAATAGAATTTTTGCCGTATTCTGAGAACAATGAATTGGTTTGACATTTTACTGTCTTTGAAGTCTATGGCTGAGTAAAGAATAGACAGTCTGATTCCTGACTTCCATTTTAGGTCAACAGCAAGAAGCGGTGCCTATAATTAGTGAGGACATTGCTGACATTGTAAATTATAATTGGTGCAGTACTAATAACAATAGACTTTTTTTTTTTTTGCTAAAATCACGATCTTGTGCTGTGGAAAACACACTATTCCTAAAGTACTATTCCTAGTGAAATCATAAATATGTTAGTCTGAAAGGAACTTTGTAAATAATTCTTGATGTGGTATTTTAGTCTAAAAATAGAGGTTTTCAAATATCACTATCACTCTAGTACAAACTTTACATAATAGTAGCAAAAAAAAAAAAACACCAAAAAAAAAAAAAGCCAAAAAACCTACCCAACAGAGACTAATTAGTCTCTTCCAGTAAAAGTATTTGAGAAATTTTCCATTGCCCAATACCCTTCCATAATGGAAAATACACTGCGTGGGAAGTATGTGTAAATATTTGATTCATGTTTTACTGATTTCAGTGTCACAACCTATCAATCATTAACACTTCAAAAAACATATACCTGGTGAGCTGTTTTCAAAGTGCATTCCCTGAAAGCTTTTTAGACTCAGCCTTCAGAAGGTCAGTGGGAGCACGTAGTTTAATCTTTTCATGTCATAGGTGATGCAACTGAGAACAAGAAGGCTCAGGTGCCTGTTACGAAGCCCTTGAAATTTACAGGACTCCCAGAACCAAGTTTTTCAGATGTTTTTGGTCTTTTTTTTTTTTTTAAGATACATGGAGAATTGTTGTGTACCTTTGGTTTTGGAGGAAGGTATGTAAAAATACAGTGATATCATCATATTGTAGGAGCTGCAAGTGAAAAAAAAAATGCAGCTCATGGGGCTGGCATGATGACTCAGCAATCTAATCCCCTGTGTGTGGCTCTAAGATCCCATAGGAGTGCAGTTTTGTGTCCCAGCTGCTCCACTTCCAAAAAGAAAACCTAAAGTCCACCTGATTTCATTGATTAATTCTGTGAAATATTTGGTTTAAGGAAGAAACACTAATTTTATACAAATTCCAGAAAATAAGAGGAGAGAACATATTCTAAATGTATCACCCCCAGAATTCAAGTACAGTATAAATTTTTTCAATCTTGTAGATGGCTACATTGTATCAGCAGAACAAAACCATGTGATCATCCCAGTTAAAACATAATATATATAATACTTCTTGTCTTGTTGCTCTTCCATTTAACTTTTTCCTTATTTTCTTGTTTTTCATTTATATTTACTTATTTATTTATTTAAAAGGTGGAGTTATGGAGAGAGGAGGAGAGACAGAGAAAGAGAGAATCTCCCATATGCTGGTTCACGCCCCAGATGGCTGCAAAGGCTGTGTGTGTGTGTATTTTTCCTGTACTCTTTGTTCAATTTTCATTTTTGGTTTCCTGAAACAATGACTGTCTATTCTTTTAGTTGGTTTTGTCTCAAATAACCTTTCATGTCTGTAGACAATATGGTTATGCTTACTAAGGCTTTTTTTTAAAAAAAATCAATCTTTAAGTTTTAGACATTTTCAATTGTTTTGCCCTTAAAGAAGATAAAGATTTTGGCCCTGTGTGGTGTAGCCTCATGGCTAAAGTCCTTGCCTTGCATCTACCAGGCTCTCATATGGGCACTGGTTCATGTACTGGGTGCTTCACTTCCCTACCAGCTCCTTGCTCGTGGCCTGGGAAAATAGCAGAGGATAGCGCAAGGCCTTGGGACCCGACATCAGGGTGGGAGACCCAGAGGAAGCTCCTGGCTGTTGTGGCCACTTGGGGCATGAGCCAGCCAGTGGATGGAGGATCCTTCTATCTCTCCTTCTCTCTGTCAATCTGACTTTTCAATAAAAATAAGAGAATCTTTTTTTAAAAGACAAAAATATTGTTTTCTTTCTCAAGCTTTGATTTTTATTATTTATTTAGAATATTTCTTTTTATTTGAGAGGCATATTTACAGAGAGAAGGAAGTACAGAGACACTCCCCATATGGCTGGAGCTGAGCTGATGTGAAGCCAGGAACCAGAAGCCTCCTCTGAATCTCCAATGAAGATCAGGGTCCCACGGCTTTTGGGCCATCCTCTGCTGCTTTCCTAGGTAATGGCCAGGGAGCTGAAAGGGAAGTAGAGCAGCCAGGGTGCAAACTAATGCCCATATGGGATCCTGACATTGAAAGAGGAAGATTATCCATTGAACCATTGAGCCAGGCCCTCTTTTCTTTTTTTAAACCTTAAAATATTTATTTATTTGCAAGTCAGAATATTGAGAGAGAGAGAGAGAAAGAACACTCTTCCTGCTATTGGAGTCATCTTCAGATGGCTGGAAGTCTAGGGCTATGCCAGTCTGAAGCTAGAAGCCAAGAGCTTCTTCCAGGTGTCCTGTATGGATGGCAGGGCCCAGACACTATGTTCATCTTTTACCGGCTTTTCCCAGGCCTTTAGAATGTATCTAGACTGAAGGTGGCACAGCTAGGACACAAATTGGCAGGTCCCCCAACCACATACTGTAGAACATACTTTTCTGTGCTTTATATTCCCTGGTAAGGATGGTATTTGTTCAATTCAATCAATTATATTATATAGACTTAATCATTTACACCTAAGTTTACATTTCGCTCCGATTTGTTATATTTCCTGGAGTTAGTACTCAGTTTTAGTGGTTTTTTTTTTTTTTTTTTTCGTGCTAGGCTATTCAGCCACTAATTCATCCTTAAACCTTATCAGTAGATTGAAAAAAAACCCTACTGAATAGATTTAAAATCAGATATTAACATCTTTCCCATTGGGGGATATTTTGTTTTGTTTTCTTAAACTTGACTGGTTGTTTTTTAGGGACTTTGAACCACTGTTGTCTTGGGATTTTACTCATCATTACACTAGATGCTTCTCTAGGCGTTCTCCCCGTTTTTTTTTTTTTTTCTTCCTTTCCTTTATTCCCCTCCTCACATTAGTTTCCCCTTTTCTGCTATCTTTCTGGCTTATTAATTTAAAATGTTATATCTGTAACTTCATAGATGTTTGAAATAAAAGTCAAGATAAGAATGTGAATTCCATATGCCATGTAACTGCCTCAAATCTAATTTTCATAGATTTGAGAAGTGCCTTTTTGATTCACGCTTAAGACGTTTATTCTTCCATAGAACATTTAGTCACTGATGAGCAAAGTATGGGAGATTTAAGCATGAGCTAAATTTCTAGTTTTTGCGAGAAATATGAATTTGATTCTTTGGTATAAGAATTTGAAATATTCATTTGTCCTTTTTGTACATGGTGAGTCTTTTTCAAGTTCTATTTTTCATAGTACAAGAAAATATTGTTTGGGACATTGTGCAATAACATAATGAGAGAGTAATGTTATGTATTAGCACAGTGCCTTCCATCCAGGTTTGCCAAGTGCAATACTTTGTAACTTGAGGGAGAGATTGTTTTGTTCTTAACTTAAAAGCATCTCATTCTGAGATGAAATATTGTTATTTTATAAGGCACAGCTCTGCAAGGTAACATTTTGATGGAATAAGTATTCCTCTAGGGAACAACAAGACTCAGATGATTACTGCTGACACAGATTTTTGATGATCAGGGCTGAAAAAAAACTTCGTTTCTTTAGGATGGGAATCAGATTTTGTTGGACAAGTAGCTGAATTTCCAAATGTGAGTTACAAGTAAGCATCATCATTTAACCACCAAAAAAGTTTTCCATCTTATAGCATTCTTAACCTGAAAGCATCATTTTTAAACTAACTTGACAGCAAGTTCCATGTGAGTGTTCAAAGGTTAAGGTAGAAATAAATAAAAATGATTTTCTATGAAAATTGAGATATTTATAATATTTGAGATAGTAGAGGTGCAAAGTTATGCCAAAAATATAACTAAGCTAGGATGTTAAGACTTATTTTGATTCCCTTTGACCACTAGTACAGATTAATAGGGAAATATATGCAGGAACAATATAAACATTTCATTTTCATCAGACAGTAAATCTTGCCAAAGGTAACTCTTCATCTCTAAGATGACATTCAGGATAATGATCTCATACACTTATTCCTAACTTTTCAATTTCAAACTAACATGAGAAGCATTGATTCAAGTAAATTTACAAAAACAGATATGTTGTTGTGTATACTACCGTTTACCTTCTAAATACAGTGACTGCTTATTTGGCAGGCAGACTTCCGGCAATGCAATCCAGACCTGAAGCTGTGATCTTGAATATAAACAAGAGCAGCCTCTGAGTGGTCACAGTAGATATCCAAAAAAGCCAGCACTTGGTTTGTGGTAGAGACACGCCAGCTCTCACATTTAGCAGATGCTCCATTCCACAACTGTTTGTAAAAACAGATAGGCTAGATACTTTAATAGCAAAGTATACATTATTTTAGACAGATTTTCCAAATTGAACAAACTAAGTTTGTCACTGACTACTATTAAATGGAAAATAATGCTTGTGCAACTTCTTTCAACTACATTGAATTTTTCTTAGGTCCAACAAAAACCCTCATATCACACCAATTTAAAATCTGCCATAACTGAGAAGATCAAGGTCATGTTAAAAATGTATCTAAATATGCACATTTCTAGGAAATAGAACAGATATGCCTTGTATAACTGATGTCAAGTTCATTCATTCTAACAAACATTTCATTGGGGGCATAGTATGTCAGGTGCTGCTTAAGTGAGGATATCTTAGTGAACAAAATCCTTCACTTAGTGAAATATTTTGACAGAAAGAAGCACAAAGTGAACCTCATAAATTGCTAAATAACACAGTTTGGCAGACATCCTTAAGTATTGTGAAAAAATAAAAGGAGAGAAGGAGATAGGCAATTTTCCGGGAGGGTAGGAATGTGTTGGTACATCTGGAAAACAACAAAAAGGCTATTTGCTGGAAAAATGAAGACAATCACCATAGTCAATGAGATGAGAGGCAGGATCCATCATGCACTTTTAGGTCATCAAGACCCTTGCTTCACTTAGTGTGATACAACCACATGGTGGTTTTGAGATGACTTGACCTATAATACAGAAGAATCATTAAGACTATTGTTAGGAATTCTAGGGTAGAAAAGACTATGATGGACAGGCAATTGCAGTAATTCTACGTCCACCCTTACATCAAAAGCGATCATCCTATGTTATGAATTCTTGTAAAAAACACAATGGGTCTGTTTTCCCCACACACGGCGCTTTTCCAGAGTTGCTACCCATGTCAACGAAGGGAGCTTGTTCTGGACCCACGGCAGGCATCCAGAGCTGATTAACCCACTAAGAGTGGGCCTGGGACAAAAGGGTTTATGACAGAAATAGGGACAGTTGGGTGCAAACAGGTTAGTGGTGAAGAAGGTTCATGAAATCCTGAACCTCACATCCAGGGAGACTTAGGAATCTGAATGGCCTTCTAGTTTCTACCTCTGAGGGACTGACTTCAAATGATTTCTCCTTTCTTGGGATTTTGCATACTGCCTGTGAACTCAATGCTACCATCTTTCCTCAAATTATGCTACTGAATGTCAATGAAATTAGTATTTACTTTTTTAAGAAACAAAAGAGCTTTATAAATATTGTAACCACTAGTGTAGCGGCCCACTTGTCTTCATAATCATTTTGCAATGATTTTAGGCTATTGAATGTTGAAAAAATATTTTCACTGCTTATATTATTAGTGTGTTATTGGAAATAATATGGACTTCAAAACAGTAATCCCTGAGTTTGAATGCCAGCTCTGTCCCTTAACAGCCACACTGTTTTAACCTGTCTGCTTCTATATCCTTAGGGGAGAGAATAGCACTAATGAAACTGAAATTGAGAAGATTACAGGGGTGAATATAGGTAGGGACATACTACAGACTACATCAGTATCATCATCCAGTGATGAAACTGACTGTCAACTTCTGGACAATAATAATTTCTCTAGTAACTACTGCCACGGGTTAGTTAACAGCTGTAAGTTAGGACTTAGATTCCCTCAGAAAAACTAATTTCAATATTCTTTTGCCATGTTTCAGAAAGGTCCTGTTGCACTTTGTTCACTGCAGAAAGATGGGTGGGGAAGGAGGAAATCAGCAAGTGGAGACTTTGAGTGCCTGTTCTGTGTTCAAAGAACACTGTGCTTGGTTCAGGTAAAGTGATGCTGACACTCAAAGAATTCAGAACTTATTCACTGCTAGATTCTATGATCCATAAACACGTACAGGGTTTTTATTGGTGGCTGCATTCTATGATTGCCTTTTTAAAAAACTGGTACACACCAACACATGGAATATGCCCCGCAAGTATTTTTGAATGAGTCAATAAATGCTGAGTAAATTATAACAATGAGGAAAAATGTAGTTAGACTTCAAAGTTGAAAGAGAGGCATATGTAAAGATTTTTGAGAAATAGAGTAGAATTGGTAACAAATTCTGAACAGGGTGGAACATGTGTACGGAGAAGGAAGGGTCAACATGTAAACTGGACCTTGAAGAAGAGTAAGCTCTTTGGCAAATGATGCAGCAGGGGGAGCCTTAAAGAGAGAACTTTTCTAGCAGAGGATGACGAAGTTTGAACACACTTCAGAGAAGGTAGACTGGCCTGTAATAATAGTAATGAAGAGAACGTTGTTGAGCACAGAATGGCTCAAAGAGAGTGACAGCTGCAGAAGTGACTGGGGAGGTAAATTGAAACCTTAGTGTAATATGACCCTCTGCCCCACACATTGGAATGTGTGAAGCTGAAATGAACATAGTTTCCATCTTTCCCCACTGCTCTGAACGTCTGTATGGGTCACAAAAGCAGTACTACAGGCACATCTTCTACCTGTCAAGGTGTTTGTTAACAGGATGATGAAAATGAAATTGGAGTTTACAGGTCTTGAGTGGAAAATTCTGTTATCATCCCAAATGACAACTTAACAGATGTTTAAAATGCCCACTCCTGCGCACTTATCACTATCTATCCTTGTACACACATATTAATATTTCTTTATTATTTCAAATTGTGTCTGCTATTAACTAGTCACATTTTCTTTTTAACATACTTGTCATTAACAGTGACCACTGATGTTTGCTTTTGTTTCTGTCATCTTTGTGTTTTGCCTTTTTCTGCATGAGTGAACTTTATATGGCTTCTGCTTTTTAGCTAGTTGGAAACCACATATGTTATTTTAAGAAATGATTAATTTACTTACAGATTTTTGAAAAATCACCTGTTTTTCTTTATTGCTAAAAATCAAGAATAAAATAATACTTTATATCATATATTATTTATATTATATATAATACAAATACAAACACATATAATATACAATTATTAAATATACATAATATAATATATAATATGAACAATGCATATACATAGGGTATATATCTTATTTCATGTATTATTTATATATAATAATACATCTGACTTGTGCTGATGTAGGTTGAATATATTTTATTTCGTGTTAAGTCCTGCTCTCTTTTAGCTTTTTAGGTTATTTAGGATTTATAAAAGATGGTATTAGTATTTTCTATTTCGAGAAGTCTCAGGCCTGGCATGTTGGCTCAACTGGCTAATCCTCTAACTCCAAGCACCAGGATTCCATATGGGCTCTGATTTGTGTTCCAGGTCTGGATTCTTATGTTAGATTTCCACCATGGTCTCTGTAGCCCCAGCTGCTGGCTCACAACTCTCCACCTCCTGTGATATCGTGCTGAGGCTGCGCCACTGTCTGTACAACCTTTCTTCTACTTTCGCTTGGAGTAGGTCCCAGGATTAGGGAGACATCAGGTATCCTATATAGTTAGGTGTTTGCTGATGGTGATCTTGCTGGAACCTGTTGGCCGTTAGGTCTGAGGACCTCATGGACCTATTTTGACCCGTAAAATGCTGTAGTCAGTATTATTTTCCTGTGGGATCAGTGCAAGGCACTGAGCTCAGTGAGTTTGCTTTCAGCTCTACTCATGCACAGCTCACTGTTGCCCCTGCAGTCTTTTTTTTTTTTTTTTTTAATTACATTGCATTGTGTGACACAGTTTCATAGGCTCTGGGATTTCCCCCAATCCCTCCCCATACCCTCCCCATAGTGGATTCCTCCACCTTGCTGCAGTATTACAGTTCAAATTAAGTCAAGATTCTTTCTTTGCATACCTATATCAGGCATAGAGTCCAGCATCTTATTGTCCAGATAAATTCAACGGTTTATTGGGAAGACCATATCTGTTCTGAAGGTAGAGCTGGCAGAATATCATCCCAATCAATTAAAAGCCCCAACACAACATCAACAGCAATTCATAACATTATGGCATTAATTTACATGGTGTTGAGTAACCAATACGCTAAAAAATGCAAGTTCTTAACCACATCGTGAGACTACTTCATTGACATTTTAATTTCAGTTTATATATAGAACCAGCTGCTATACATCTTAAAATGGCTATAGGGTACTATTCAGCTGTTTTGTGTGTATTTTCATTTTAGTATTTAGCAATTTATAGTGTTGAAGCATAATTTTGCTGAACTTGGCAGATTTTAGGATAGTCTAAACTAGCTTATAACTCTAACAAGGCATATGTCAACAGCTGAGGTGCAGAACAGTTTTAGGAGGGGTGTGCAGAGAAATCCTCAATACCCCAGTGAGGAGTAACTAATCGTTGTGTCCTACATAGTAAGGTGTATGTATGTGGATCCATGCTGATCGTTTCCTGTTTGGTTCTAAGCTTTCCTTGTTGTTCTCTGCCTTTCTATACTAGTTTTTGTTTGTTTGTTTGTTTGTTTTTTGCGGGGGACTCCAGAGCGACCCTGATGGTCATTGGAAGAGAGGGTGGGGATCCAAAGTTGGAACTAAGTAAGGACCAGAGAAAAACACTCTTCCTAGTCCCGAAGGAAGTTTACTGTTCTTCTGTTTCTGCGGACCACTCAAGGCTCCTGGCTGTTGTTCCGATGACCTTGGATCCTGCGAGGAAGGATTTTGATTGCCCCTGCTGTCTTAAAAGCCCTACCACACTGTACAAAATGGCATCTGATGTGCCACTACTACAAGGGTTCTTGATCTGCTGACTGTCAGGTCTGAGAGCTATCCTGACATATCTTGGGTGGAATCTGTAGGATGCCACGTTGTTGCAGTTCACTGAGCCAGAAATGAGTTCACTCCTAGCTCAGTGCATCCACAGTCCTTTCGCTAGCCCTTGTCTCCTTAAGCAAAATGGCACCTCATTTGGCTCTAGGGGACTGGGCTATGAAATCCACCCTGTTCCCACACTGTTCATCTGGGACCCACTGCTCCATTTCTGCTCCTGATTAAATCAAATAGACTAGCAGGACATGCAGTTCTTTGTCTGCATTTATCCTTAAGTTCCCAGTGAAAGTCCTTTCCCACTTGCTTGCTGGTGTTTTTCAGGGTGCTGGTGCAATTTGGATCACCATTCTCTGAATACTGCTCGGGTGTCAGTCACTGCAACAGCACACCGTTGTGTGTGCTGCTTTCCTGTGTCCTTCAGTGTCCAGGTGCCACTCTGCTGTTGTTCTGTCCTCTCCTATTTCATTTTTGCTTTACACTGGCTAATATTTCTCCGTCTGCTTAAACATGTCCTTACCTTAGTATGCCATCTTGATTCTCTTTACTTGCTGTCTTTACACTCCTAAAATGTCAGCTTCAAAAAAGAAAAACTAGTTTACTCATTACTTTACCCCTCGTGCTTAGAGCAATGAGTGGTACGTTTTAGGCCACAAATATTTGACTCAAGTATTTGGTGAACTTAGGAATAAACCAATCTTTATTTTTTTCCAAGAATATATTCTTGTTTTTCAAAACTCTGTACAGTTGTTGGGTTTCCAAACAGTGTGTGTGCTCTAGGTCTGGGCCAGGCATCCCTCTGCCTTTCAGTGTTAATCCTGAACCAGAAAGTCTGGGAAATGGTGGGCATTGCCTTCTTCACTTTAGACATAGACAGAGGCCCAGAAAGGGCAAGCAGAGATGAAGGAGCAGCAACATCTGTGAGCAGAGGGTTCTTGGTCATCAAAGCCACCAAACCTGTAAACTGTAGAGGATGAATGCATTCACTTTGAAAAAAATTATCTTTCACGTAATGTCTTGTTCATGATCAATGTCGTATGATTGCTTTACAAACAATTTTTTTTTTCTCTCTCAAGATTTGGAACAAATTTAGGTAAAACTAAGTGAACTATGTTCTAGTTGATGAGCTATTAAAAATGGCACATGTTAAAAAAGTTCATAGGAACATTTAAGTTTTTGATAAAGCAGGCTGAAATAAGACTCTTTGACCTCTTAAGAGGTGAAGTTGAAGCCAAGGATCAGTGAGACCTTCTGCTTCTCTTCTCCTCTCTTCTCTTCTCTTCTCTTCTCTTCTCTTCTCTTCTCTTCTCTTCTCTTCTCTTCTCTTCTCTTCTCTTCTCTTCTCTTCTCCTCTCCTCTCCTCTCCTCTCTTTTTTCTTCCTTTCCTTTCCTTTCCTCTCCTCTCCTCTCTTTTTTCTTCCTTTCCTTTCCTTTCCTTTCCTTTCCTTTCCTTTCCTTTCCTTTCCTTTCCTTTCCTTTCCTTTCCTTTCCTTTCCTTTCCTTTCCTTTCCTTTCCTTTCCTTTCCTTTCCTTTCCTTTCCTTTCCTTTCCTTTCCTTTCCTTTCTTCTTTCTTTCTTTCTTTCTTTCTTTCTTTCTTTCTTTCTTTCTTTCTTTCTTTCTTTCTTTCTTTCTTTCTCTCTCTCTCTCTCTCTCTCTCTCTCTCTTCCCTTCTCTCCTTCCTTCCTTCTTTTCCTGAAGATTTATTTTTATTAGGAGGGTAGATCTACAAGAAAAGGAGAGACAAAGTTCTCCCATCCACTAGTTCAAATAACCTCAATAGCTGGAGCTGAGCCAAACCAAAGCCAGGAGCCAGGAGTTTCCCCTGGGTCTCTCACATGGATGCAGGCTTTGGCCCATCTTCTACTGCTTTCCCAGGCAACAGGAAAGGAGCTGAGTGGAAGTGGGGCAGCCAGGACATGAATCTGCACCCATATGGGATCCTGGTACTTGGGGTGAAAGATTAGCTGCTGGAGCCTTTGCAGCATCTCCAGCTGTCTAAATTTTTAAAAGTGGGATACTAAGGCTATGCAAAATCTCCTTGCATGCAAGTCTTTCTTCTGATCAGGTCCAGACAGATACACAGAGGTTTATTCCTTACCCTTCTCCCTGCCATCACTTACCTAGAACAATATTTGGCCAAAACACTTTCTTGATGTTTGTGGCAGTTAGAGTCATGAAGGTGGCAGTGATGGGTGTGTGTGTGTGTGTGTGTGTGTGTTTGCAGTTGGGCAGTGAGCTGTTGGATATGGGTGGGGGCGACACAAGGTGGTTCTTCCATTAAAAAATTAGTCCTTTGTTATCTCCAGGGCTATCATATTAATTTATAAATTTGTTTATTAATCCATCAATCCATGCCATAGATAGTTCAGCAACTTTTTTGAACTTCTACTAAATGTAAAGCTTCATTCTGGAGTCAGAGGCACAGACATGAATAAAAGGAGTTCCTATTTTCCTGAATTTCAGTTCTGGTAAAAGTAAAGAGACCAAAAAACAGAAACAAGTCAAAATAAAACAAAACAAAAACTCCTAAACTCATATAATAAATGAAATTTCCTAAAGGTTATGAAAAAGGCTATAGTTAGGTAACTAAAAGAAGGTGTTGGCCCAGCAAAATGTCTCAGTGACTAAATTCCTTGTCTTGCAAGCATTGAGATACCATATGGGCAAATGGCCACCACACCAGTTTATATCCCAACAACTTTACTTCCCATCCAGCTCCCTGCTGTGGCCTGGGAAAGTAGTGAGGATGGCCCAAAGCCTTGGGATCCTGCACCCCTGTGGGATACCTGGGAGCAGCTCCTGGCTTTGGATTGGCTCAGCTCCGGCCGTTGTGGCCACCTGGGGAGTAAACCAACAGATAGAAGATCTTCCTTTCTGTCTCTTCTTCTCTCTGTATGTCTGTCTTTCCAGTAAAAATAAATAAATCTTAAAAGAAGAAGAAGAAGAAGAAAAGCAGGTGAAGTTTGTGGTAGAGCTAATTTTTATGAGCAATTAGGAAAGTTTTCTCTGGGTAAGGGACATTAGTACTTGATGAAAATAAAGTGTGAACTTTGTGGGTTTCTGGGGAAAATGCATTGGGTCAAGGGTAAAAGTGTTAGGTTTTATTGCCACAAACTCAGAAGCCAGAGGCAATAAGTCATTCAAGGAAGTCTACTTCAGCGATGGAATAAATGCCTCAGGGGATTAGTGGAGCACACAGTTAGTGACTTACACACTTAGTGACCCATGAAGGTCACTAAGCTTACTTAGGCAAGTGGGCCTTAAGGAGGCTGAGACCTAGGGGATTTAGTGCTGGGTAAACAGGTGTTCAAGGGGACCTAGAGCTAGTGGTTTAAAGTAGTGCTGAGTCCCGGATGTTGGCATCGGTCTTGGGGTCCCTGTTTGAGCCTCTGCTTATAAGAAAGATACAGGACAGCAGTTCAGCTGAGGGACAGGTAGTGGTGAGAATCAGAGAATGGGGAAAAAGTCACCGGAAGCAGTGTTAAAAAATATATGTATATATAAAACGATGTGAGATGATGGATATGTTAATTCCCTTGACTAGAATAATAATTTCGCTATATGTAGGTCAAGTAAAACACATTGCTGTAAATCTTAACATATAAAATTAAAGTCACATGGATGTTAAAATCAATATTGTCTTAAATTGCTTTGGTCTGCAAATAATTTGAAATTGCCAATGCTGTTTATTGGTTTGTGTTTTATTTAAATTCTTCACCTCCTGTCAACCTGCAGATTTCCCACCCTGTTCATACTTACCTTTCTTGGTCTTTCCCTTTCTTTTTCTTTCCTTCTCCTTCCTTTTCTTTCCTTTCCTTTTCTTTCTTTCTTTCTTTCTTTCTTTCTTTCTTTCTTTCTTTCTTTCTTTCTTTCTTTCTTCCTTCCTTCCTTCCTTCCTTCCTTCCTTCCTTCCTTCCTTCCTTCCTTCCTTCCTTCCTTCCTTCCTTCTTTCTTTCTTCCTTCCTTCCTTCCTTCCTTCCTTCCTTCCTTCCTTCCTTCCTTTCTTCCTTCCTTCCTTCCTTTCTTTCTCTCTCTCTTTCTTCCTTCTTTCTTTCTTTTCTTTCTTTTCTTCCTTTCTCTCCCTCTCTCTCTTTTTAAAGAGTTATTTATTTATTTTGATACAGTTACAGGGATAGACACTCTTACATTTTGCTAGTTTACGCCCTACATGGTGGCAGTAGACCGCAGTGGGCCAGGCTGAAGCCTGGAATCAGGAACCACATCCCAATCTCCCACGAGATGGCAGAGGCCCAGTTTGATCACATCTCCTTTCCCCAGGTCATTAGTAGGAAGCTAGTTTGGAAGTACAGCATGCAAACAAGCGCTCCTACAGGATGTTGGTATCATGGGCTTCAGCCTTGTCTTGCTGTGCCATAACACTAGATCCTGATTTAATTTTTAAGAAGATAATGTAACCCACTAAGCTAATTTAATCATTCATGATGCACCATGCATGTATCACAGCTTGAAAAATGTTAGGGCATTGTTGACTTGGTAAGATTTTATTTTATTGTAAGTAAAATAGAGAAACGTTAGAGACCTTTAAACAAAGAGATAACATGATAAAACTTATACTTCAGAAAAGTCATTGGCTATTGTATGGATAAGACTATGTGTAGGTGGGTGAAAAACAAAGTTGGAAGCAGGATGACATGTATAACTGAATCTGTTTATCACCATTAGTTTTAATCAAACCTCACTTTTCATACATGCTAAAGGTAACAGCCAGTTTGTAAACAGAAGTTTTCTGTGTATTATCTTTAGATGGAATTACAATGTAAAATCTGATGGAATTGCTCTTCAGTAAATACCAATTCCTTAAGCTTTAAAGGAATTTTTTTTTTTTTAGAACAAGGTTCATCTGGAACAGAATCCAGTTTTTCTACAAATCTTATTTAGTTGTTCCAGCTTGATTGGCCTCAGGCTGTGTTCCTTTGATGTCACTCTTGCCTTCAGGAATCTGCACCTGCACAGCCAATACCCCCTGACTCAGATGGCATCTCCACAGTAGGTCAGGTCTTCCTGTCCTTGCTGGACAGCTTAAAGCACTAGAATGCTTTCCCTTTCCTGCTCATGACAGAGAAGTCTTTAGTAGCACACGCTTCACCCCTGTACACGTGTGGGTAATGAATGGGGGAATAGCTTTTTAAAGTGTCAATCGCAAAAGAATAGCATGAGATCAAAGCTTATAAGGAGAAGCTTTTATCCTGCAGTGTGCTTGGTGTTTTTCTTTTTTTTTTTCTCCTGGTTTGCCTCTGTCCTGTGCTCTGCTTTGCCTTCTAGGAAGTTGACTTTCATAAACAAAACCAGGGACTCCTTCCTGCCTTGACTAAACCGGTATGGTTTAGTCAATGGAAGCTGCTTGTGGAGATTGGATAATGGGGGTATGCGGGGTACTGGAGTGTGGGGTGTGGTAGGGAATGGGTTTTCAGTATTTAGTCCTCATGCTTTTTTTCTGCTAGGTTGCTCTTGATTTTTTTTGTTGTTGTTGTTGTTTCTCTGCAAAAAGTCGCAGCTCCTAAGGAGCCACCTTGTGTTATAGCTGTAGTTTTTCTTTCTGGGTTCTGGTAATCCTTTCTGTCTCTTTGGCAGTATGATGGGGAGAATTGATCTTTCTTTCTTTTTTTTTTTTTTTAACAGTATTTACACTTTGTAAATTCTTAACTATCACATTTGTTTCTCCATGGGTTGATACTCAGATTTTTCTCTACAGGAGAGCTAAGTGGAAAAGCATGAAACATCTGAACTTAAAATATCTAAAGTTGTTTAAACATCCAGAAACAATTTTGTCTTAATAAAAGCATCATAAGAGAAAACTCTCTAGTTAACTTACCATTCAAACCCATGGCCAGCAACACATGAATATTCATGATTTGCATGCCCCTAATCTCAGAAAAACTGACAGAATTAAATCAATTAATTAACTGATTAACATATGAAAGGTAGCCTTACAGAGAGAGGTACCTGCTGCTTTGTTCCCAAATGGCTGCAATGGTTGGAGCTGAACCAATTCAAAACCAAAAGTCAGGACCTTCACCTTGGTCTCCCGCATGGGTATAGGGTCCCAAGGACTTAGGCCATCCTCTGTTGCTTTCCCAGGTCACAACCATGAAGCAGGATCAGAAGTTGAACAGTTGGAGCTGTTGGCAGAGGATTAGCCCAATACACCACAATGTGACTCTTGGAACAATTATTCTGAGGTCATTTTTCCTACAAAATACTTAAAATTGGCTAAGGACGCAGTTGAATATGAGGGAATAAGAGGCTTAGTTATAAATACTGGTTCAGTCAGGAAAGCTCCTGGTTAGGGGGAGCATGTGATGATATTCAGAGTGTAGCTTTTGGAGTTAGATGACCTGTGTTCAAACCCTGTTTCTGCTATTTACTACTTGGGAGGACTTGGGCGCATTAGTTTATATCTCTGCGCCAAGTGTCTCCATCTTAAAATAAGAAAAATAGGAATGAATACCTAGCTCATACCAATGTTGTAAAAGAAAAAACAATAAAATAAAATTTAAAAAACACAAAAACTCCAAAAAGCAACAAAAAAACAAACTGAAAAATTAAACAATGTTGTGATGAAGTAGTGAATTAATTAGTTTTACATAGAGTAATAACCTTATTTGCTATGTTTCCCCTCAATCCTTCTGAAATCCTTATGACATGATGACATGACGCCTACACATGGAGGGGTTTGGTACTAAAGGAATGAAACCCCCAAATATTGATCCGAACCTTACAGAGGAAGGAAAAATCCCTTTATCTTCTGATATGGAAGACATACCTTTACTCCCCAGTGTAAAGAAATCCTCACTGAGGAGAGAAAGTTTTACCTTTTAAAATGTAAGCACACCCAGGTGAAGATAAGATGAGCATGCCTAAGTTTGCAGTCCTGGAGTGTCTCCATGCCTCTGGGCTTTCTCTTCTAGAAATGTGAAAAAAGATCTGGGAAAGCAAATCTTTTATTATCTGCCCAACAGTCTTTTTTCTTTAACTTAGATCCCAGTAAAATGTCTTTTTATCTCCCAGAAATCTTTAAATGTGTAGAAATATTAAAATTTTACTTTATGCCACTTGGCATAAAATATTGAAATCCATGGTAGATGAGAGAGGGAATGCCTTCAAATAGCTTTTGGAAAAATTACATTTTATCAACAATTTCAATTTTTTGTACCAAAATGAACTTATTTTTTAGTTCTAAGTTTTCTATGAACATTTTTTAAGAGAAAATATTTATTTGTTTACAAGAGTTACAGACGGAGGGAGACACAGAGAGAGAGAGAACACGCAAGAGAGAGGCTTTCCATCCACTGGTTTACTCCCCAAATGGCTGCAGCAGCCAGATCTCAGACAGTCAGAAGCCAGGAGCCTGGAATTAACTGAGTCTCCCAAATAGGTTTCAGGAGCACAGACATGTGGCCCATCTTTCTCTACTTTTGCCACAAAATTAGCACACAGCTGAAGAAGAGAGAGAATACCAGGATACAAACTGGTGCCCATTGGAAATGCTGTGACATTACCCTCCATATCACAATGCCATCCCCTTCCCTGAACTTTTGGAATTTATAAATTTGAGCCATCAGATTCTTGGAATGACCAGAAGCCACAGAAACTACCTGGTAATGTTTCACATGAATTCCTTTGTGAGAGTCCATTGATAAACATAGTTGCTTTCTGTATACAACAGAAGCACTGTTTTATAATGAAATTCACAACTATTTAAAGTTTGCTATAAAACCCAATGTGATTTGCAATTATAGTAAAGAATGCAATGTTGCATTTATGAGCTTAACGCTAACCATTTTACATAAATGAAATAGCAATATGTAAAGAGGAGTTCTTAATACTTACATTTTGCAGAATTGGAAAATAAGTCTCGCAGGAGTGCAATAACTTGTCAAAAATCATTCAGCTACTGAGTGGTAGAAGTAGGGCTCCATGCTTGTGTGAACTTAAAACCAGCACTCCGAACTGATTCAGTTGGAAGCAGAATCTGTTATTTCAGAGGGAAAATCAGAGGAGTCCTCCGCTCCTCCTGCTGATGGATGCCTGTCTGTCAGCATCTAGGAATCAGAAATGGTGAGAGAAAATGGCCTTTCCACCCTGCATGGTCATCACCCACATTTGAGCTTTGGTTTTTTTTTTTTTTTTTTTTTTAAGATTTATTTTTATTATTTTTTCATTGGAAAGGCGGATATACAGAGAGGAGGAGAGACAGAGAGGAAGATCTTCCATCCGATGATTCACTCCCCAAGTGAGCGCAACGGGCCGATGCTATGCCGATCCGAAGCCAGGAGCCTCTTCCGGGTCTCCCACGCGGGTGCAGGGTCCCAAAGCTTTGGGCCGTCCTCGACTGCTTTCCCAGGCCACAAGCAGGGAGCTGGATGGGAAGCGGGGCTGCCGGGATTAGAACCGGCGCCCATATGGGATCCCGGGCGTGCAAGGCGAGGACCGTTAACCACTTGCGCCACCGCGCCGGGCCCTGAGCTTTGGTTTTACGCTGTGCATCCTGCCTAGCATGGGGGCCCAAGCTCTGCTCTGGAGGCTTGATTTTGGAATCAAAAAACTCCACTTTGCTTTCTAGTTTGATTACTTAAATAACTGTGTGGCTCAAAGCCACTTGGGTATTCTCTCTGAATTTTTGATTATTTATCTGTGAAATGGAGGTTAAAATGTTTGTGTTGCCTTGCTCACAGTCATCTTATTAGTATTATTATTACTATTATTACTTATTGAAAAGGCGGATATACAGAGAGGAGAGACAGAGAGGAAGATCTTCCGTCCGATGATTCACTCCCCAACTGAGCGCAAAGGTGGATGCTATGCCGATCCGAAGCCAGGAGCCTCTTCCGGGTCTCCCACGCAGGTGCAGGGTCCCAAAGGTTTGGGCCGTCCTCGACTGCTTTCCCGGGCCACAGGCAGGGAGCTGGATGGGAAGCGGGGCTGCTGGGATTAGAACCGGCGCCCATATGGGATCCCGGGTGTGCAAGGCGAGGACCTTAACCACTGTGCCATCGCGCCATCGCACCAATGCGCTGGGCCCCACAGTCTTATTTGTGAAGACCCAGTAGGATAATGTAGATAGACAGCTCTTTGCAGACTTAAAGACTTTCCAGAAGAACAAAGTATTAATATTATTACTGATACTAGTAGTCACATATGTATTTTAAAGATTTATTTATTTTTATTGGAAAGGCAGATCTACAGAGAGGAGGAGAGACAGAGAGGAAGATCTTCCATCCGATGGTTCACACTCCAAGCAACTGCAATGACTGGGGCTGAGCCAATCCAAAGCCAGGAGCCAGGAGCTTCTTCAGGGTCTCCCACACAGGTACAGGGTCCCAAAGTGTTGGGTCGTCCTCAACTGCTCTCCCTGGCCACAGGCAGGGAGTTGGATGGGATGCGAGGCCACAGGGATTAGAACCAGCACCCGTATGGGATAGTGACATGTTCAAGGCGAGGAAATTAACTGCTACGCTATTGCACCAGGCCCAGCAGTCACATATTTTGCCAGACACTAAATTTGAGAGAAATAAAAAAATGAATGAGACGTGATCTGCTCTGCATTACAAATCATACAAATCATACATAGCAGATAATGATATGCACCTATCAGATAGGCACATCCTTGTATTTCACTTAACTGAATCATGAGTTTGTCCAGGATGGTACATGCCTGACTGCGGAAGATGAGTCTCAAGTTGTCCAAATCAACATGGCTCTCCTGTGCCTTGCTTTTCTAGTCTCCACTGTTGTGAAAGGTTTACAAGTGTCAGTTGGAGTTTTGGTAGGAAACATAATTTTATTGATATGATCGATTAAAAGGATTCTAGTGATGAATTTATTTATGGCAATGTAGGCAGAGTTAAGATGTTGTTGAAGTGCATATTACACATTGACTGACTGCACTGAGGGGCTATGATTACCCTAAACCCTGGAAAGACAGGAGATAAAATGCTATTACCAGAGCCCAAAGAGAACTGAATCATACAGCAGCAGGTTTAGCAGGAGCTGGAGTCTTGTAGGGACATGGTCGCAGCCTGCGCTAATGTGGATGAACGGGGAACACATGCTTTGATCTCTCTCAACTTTCATCTTTCAGTCTTTGCTCACATCTCTCGTTTGTTCAGCATGCTCAGCATCCAGAAAGGAAAGGGACTCACAAGTGACTCTATTCTGATCAAGCAGGAGGTAGGTAGATGCATGTCATAGACATTTCTGGAAAGTGCTGGCTTTCATGATGAAAGTGGTCAGGTATAGGAGCAGTTTCTGTATTCTGTCTTTATTTTCTTCCATAAATAAGGCAGCAACAATGATGAGCCAACAGGCATAAAGTTGAAGGAAAACATGCTAAGGATCTTAACACAGAATGATCAGAGAAGCTTAGATCCCAGCAGCCTTGCTGAATCAGTTTCTGTAGTCACTGTTTCAGACTGCTCTGTTTTATAAATAACTTTTGAATCTTTACACTTTATATGGTTCAATTCCTATATAACCTAGCATTTCCTTTAATACATACTTATAGTTGGTATGAGGAGATATAATAAAGCTTGTCCTGTTAAAAATGGTTCAACAAAAATGGTCCCAAATGGAGGTCATTATGCTCAGTGAAATTAAGCCAATCTCAAAGGAAAAATATTGTATGTTCCCTCTGATACAAGCAACTTTCATGCAAAATACAAAATCAATAGATATACAAGTAAATATGCATGCACATACAATCCTGTATAGGAACTGTATAATAGAGACTCACATATCGAGATGTGAATATACAGTGCAGTACGTAACCATCTCTACTTCCAAATCAAGGATGGATTCCTGATGAAACTGTCAAAAATATCCTGACAATAGGATGCTGGACTCTGCTGTTCTCCAAACCTACAATGTCAGGATCCACTTAAATAAATTATGATTTTTCAAAGGACTATATTATTTATTTATTTATTTATTTTTAATCTTTGATCTGGAAGTAGAGATGCACACTGCATTGTATCCTCACATTTGGATATGATGGTCTCTATTACATAGTTACTATACATCTCCTTACATGAAAAGCCACAACACAAAATCACCAACAGGAAGAAAAATAGAAATTTACAATGCCATGAAGGTAAATAATATGCTTCTAGATATGATGGTCTCCATTACTAGTTACTGTGCATCCCCTTAAATGAAAAGCCACATAACAAAATCAACAACACAAAGGAAAAAGAAACTAACAACACCATGAAGTTAAATAGCATGCTACTGAATGAATAATGTGTGGCTGAAGAACTGAAAAAGAAAATCAAGAACCTTCTGAAAGAAAATGATGCTACTGCATGATCTGTGCGTCACTGAAGAATTTAATCAGAAGAGTGTTTTGAAGAGATGAAACTAGCAACAACGAAAAGTCAAAATCTGTGAGATATAGCTTCCACTGATTTTTGTTGGTGAAATGTGTCTCCTGTAGGCAACAAATAGATGGTTTTTGTTTTTTAATCTAGTCTACTGATCTATGATGTTTGATTGAGCTTAAGCCATTTACTTTCAGGGTTAATATGAATGGGTAGTAATTTGGTTCTGTCATTTTAGCAATTGGTTGTTTGTTGATATAGTCTTCTGTTCCTATTTCACTGGGATATTCTTTGCATTTGCCTTTGGTTTTGGTGGGTGCTATTGATCTTCCCTGTAAAAAGAACATCTTTTAAGTATCATTTGTAGGGCAGGTTTGGAAGAGGCTTGTTATTTTAACTTTTCTTTACTGTGGAAGGGTTTTATTTCATTTTTAAAGACAAAGGAAAGCTTTGCTGGGCACATTATCCCAGGCCAACAATGTCTTGCTTTCAGAATTTGAAATATGTCACTCCATTCTCTTCTGGCATGTAGAGTTTCCTGTGAAAGGTCTCCCGTGAATTTAATTGGCATTCCTTTATATATCAATTGCTTTTTTTGTGTGAGCATATTTAAGAATCTTTATCTTATATTTGATTGAAGAGAGCTTGATGATCATGTGTCTTGGTGAAGATGGCTTTTGATCAAGCCTGTTGGGAGTTCTGTGCCCCTCCTGGATGTTGTTTCCCAATTCTTTTTCTAGATTAGGGAAATTTTCCTTACTATTTCATTAAATACACCTTGAATCCCACCTTCTCTTTTTGCACCTCTGGGACTCCCATAATTCTTATACTTGGCTTTTTAATAGTGTCTTTCTATTCTTGAAAACCTTATTTTGGCCTGATCCAGCTATGCTTCAGCTTCTTGATTGTTTCCCAATGGTGACAGGAAATATCTTCCAATTCTGAGATTCTTTTTTTCTGCCTCCTTCATTCTATTTTGGAGACTCTCCACTGTACTTTTAATTTGCTCCATTGTATTCTTAATTTCTGATATATCAGTTTTCATTTTACTTATTTCCATTGTGACATATTCCTTGAATTCCTTAAATGCCTGCTTTATGTGCTTCTCATTGTTGATAAGAAAATTTATAACAAGTGTTCTGAATCCTATATCCCCCATTTCTCGATGTCTTGTTCAGTGAACTCTGATATTGGCAAAGGGTTTTGCCCCTTTGCAGGGGAGTCTTCAGTAATATTCATTGTGCTTCTTCTCTTCTTTTGCTCTTGGTCATTGTACTACTGGTTATCAGATTCTTCTTGTGGCATTTTTCTGAGCTGTATCACCCACAGGTCTACAACTTGATATTACTTAACACAGTTGGTGCAAGACATTTTGGTTGCAGTCACTTGTGCCACTCCCTGCAGTGAGTTCCAGGTCGGGTTTTTATGTTAGATTTCCACCATGGTCTCTGTAGTCTAGCTCCTGGTTCACAACTCTCCACCTCCTGTGACACCATGCTGAGGCTACACCATTGTCTGTACAACCTTTCTCAAGGGCTATGTTATAATAATATAATGTATAATAATATAATTATAATAATATTGGGGAAATCAGCGAGGGCAGGCGAATCTGGGGAAAGGAGGAGGGGAAATCCCAGAACCTTTGGAACTATATCATAAAACAAACAAACAAAATGGTTCAAGAAGTAAGGATAGGGCCCAGCGCGGTGGCGCAGTGGTTAAGGTCCTCGCCTTGCACACCCGGGATCCCATATGGGCGCCGGTTCTATCCCAGCAGCCCCGCTTCCCTTCCAGCTCCCTGCCTGTGGCCTGGGAAAGCAGTCGAGGACGGCCCAAAGCTTTGGGACCCTGCACCCACGTGGGAGACCCGGAAGAGGCTCCTGGCTTCGGATCGGCATATCATCGGCCCGTTGCGCTCACTTGAGGAGTGAATCATCGGACGGAAGATCTTCCTCTCTGTCTCTCCTCTCTGTATATCCGCCTTTCCAATTAAAAAAAATAATAATAAAATAAATCTTTTAAAAAAAAGAAGTAAGGATAAAGTATTATTTCCAAGAAAGCAGAAATATGGTTATTTGTGTTCATTTTTATACCCAAAATAAGAAAAGAGGTCAGATTTGCAGCTAAATGCCATTTCTTGCTACATTATTTTCAGTTGGATTGCAGGCTACCTCCTTGTGTCCTGGGAAAACAGCAGAGGATGGCTCAAGTCCTGGGGCCCTGCCTTCACATGGAAGACCTGGAAGGAGCTTCTGGATCCTGGCTTTGGATCAAGTCAACTTTGGCTTCTGTGGCCATTTGAAGAAAGAACCAGAGGAGCAAGGATCTTTCTCTGTTTCTTGAATTGTCTCTGTAAATTTGGCTTTCCGTTAAAAATAAAATAACTTAAAAAAACAAAGTGTAGATTATCAGTAGTTGTTCATTAAAATCTAGTGTCCGGAACTATAGAAGTTGAATATTTACCTTTGTCATGGTCAAGATTTTATCAATTTTCTTAATGAAGAATTTTCTTAATCACAGCTTTTCAGACAAAATTTTATCTGATGACAACTTAAACAACATAGATTTTGGTTTCTCCTTGAAGCAATGTGTATTTTGGGACATTCTCTTAAATCTGAGTGAATCAATGGAAATAGCAAATTGCAGATCATTCTGGGTCACAGGACTGTGTATCTAGAAGTCGTTGTGTAAGTTGTGATAGAATGCTCTTTTCATTTGAAAGAATTTACTTCTATTCATGCAACTCTTCAGCCCTGTAGACAAATACCTCATTTCCTTGCCAAAAAACTAAAAGTAGATTTACTTAATTAAGGAGAAGGACACAGACTGAAACACAAGCAGTATTTTATTGAGGAAGAAAGTGGGTGGTTGGGACATGCCTGATTGTGCAATCAGCTTATTTTTATAGTTGAGGTGTTATTAATAGTAATGTGGTTAAGAATATAAATACTTAGAGCAATGTCCTCAGTATGAGGCAAATTACAAAACCAGCCATTCTGTTTTTCTTATTTAATAACTTGATACACTTTTGTTATACAAACTGTATAATTTAGATGCTGTCATTTATGTTCTGTCATATGGTTTCAATTGTGTATTAAGTTAAAATCAGTACGCTAGCCTTTATTTGTCTGGTTGAAGATGGGGTTATATAGCTATCTAGGTGCTCGTTAATAGCTTATTTTAAAAATAGCAACTTGAAGAAAATGAATCTCCAGTATTGGTTAAATCATTGTTTGAACTTGCTTAAATTTTTCTTTTACCTTATTATTGTATCTCAGATTGATATTGGACATGATCCGAATTATTAAAGGGCACTGTACTTCTAATATTTTGATTATTTGATTATGATAACAATTTTTTGTAAAGTGGTCACAGGAAAGCATTGTCCCTTTTCATAGTCTATTATACTGAGCTACCTACAAGGAGAAAATCACATTTATAATAATTTTGTAACTTAAAATGCCTCTGAACTTGCTAGGAAAAGAGAAATAGAGTACAAAATTGAATAGAAATGACTTAATTGGCCAACTACTAGAAACTATTATCATGATTTCTGTTTTGTTTTCTATTTTTTTCAAATTAGCAAGTTAAAAAAATCAAGAACTTGTTAATACACTTTCAGTTGTGAAGACAACTAAGTTATTTTCCTCCATGAATCAAAGCAATGACCATGATGTTTATTATTTTGAGGAAAAAATGGAAAAGTGATGGTGCAGAAAAGAAAAAAAGCTATGAATTCACAGGTGTCAGCTATTTGGCAACTGTCTTTGATTACGTGTATTCCCATGTAACTTACAAAAACACATTAGCTCAATGTCCGAAATGATTAAGGATAGTAAGGCAAAATGAAGTCATTTAATGAGTGCTTATATGCAGCAGCCATTCAGGATGTCAAAATAATGCTTCTATCCCCTGATTTATGCTTAACGAGGCAACATTTAAAATCAATGTCTTTATGCAATTCATGTTTACTTGGGATACATTTCCAGCACAGCCTTAATGGAAAGTACTTTGTGTGTCTCTGAAGGGGTGGGGGTGGAAGGAGGTTTTGCATTGAACAGTTCTATTATCAATTTTACACCATCTCTTTATGAGTATAATTGCTTTATGGGGCTTAGTAAGTCTGAGTTGGCTCAGCTTCAATTTCATTTATACCAGAATTACAGAATTCACAGGTAAGAACCAAATACCTATGGATCATAAAATTGGATTGTAGCAAAATAATCTGCTTCATGAAATACAATGCCAAAGAAATGATTCTTTTGCTTTAGGGGGACAAAGTAGCATCATAATGTATGACTTGAAGGCATGGTCATTTTTTGCCAAAAATTTCCTTATTTGTCAACTTGATAAGAATGGCCATTTTTTCCCCTTGCATCTAAAGATAGTCTTAAATGAATATCAAATTTGGAGTTAGTTATGTCACAGGATGGTGAAGGGGACTTTGATTCTTCTCTTACATCAAAGGAGAACTTCTAGATGGATGGGGAGAGTGTGCAAAGCATGATTTATGAAAAGTGAGGAACCTCTTGACAGCCATCAGGAGGGGGTGCTCCTAGGGAGGAGTCGCCAGAGAAGCCTGAGGGTGCTGGTGCTGATGCACAGAAGTGATTAACTAGGTCTAACCAATAATGGGAGTTGCAGAATGCCGGACACTCAGAAGATAGACATGGCAACCAATCAGAAGACTAGAGTAACAACCAATAAGAGGGCCTGGATAACAGCCAATCAGAGGAAGGAATGAAACTCATCAAAGGGCTGTCTAGCCTATTCTCACAAAACTAAGGGTTGCAAAAAGCAGCCTCTGGGAAGAAGCAAACACTTTGTCCGCTCTTAAAGGGATTCTGCCCTTTTTCTCATTCCAACGAAGACCTGACATAACTGCCTATTAGAGCATCTAACTCTTTATATTATAGGTTCATATGTGGTTGGGAGAAGTTATACAAAGAGACCATATATACTTTTTATCTGCTTTCCCCTAATGCTAACATCTTGCAACATCATAATACAATATTACACTTAAGAGTCTGACGTTAATATATGGGAAATATAATGGACGTTTAGGATTCTTTTTTTTTTTGACTTTTCATATCCACACCCACTTCCATTCTTCTTTTACCCTCCTTAAACTCCAAAAACTCTTAATCTGTTCTACACACTTCTAGTTTCTCATTTGAATGATGTTATATAATGGAATTGGTATGTAAATCGTTGGAGGCTTTTCTTCCCAACTTAAAAGTTAGTATTTGATGATTCATCTAAATTGGGACATTTATCAAAAGTTCATTCATTTTTTATTTTTATTTTTTTAAGCAATAAGCAGTCTAGATCAGTTTAAAAAGGGGAGACACCTGACAGAATGGATTGGCATCCCAGGAATGAATTTCCAGCCCAGTCTGTCTGTATTCAGACAGGAGTTTTCATGGATCTGTGTATGGGCTCTCAGTCTCATCCCTACTCCCAATTCTGGGACATTGTTGGGTGGAGGGTGTTCTGAATGTGGGGGTCCCTGAAATTCTTCCTAGAACCTCATAATGAATCCAATAGACCCTTTGATACAGTGTGGAGGAAGCTTCCTCTAAGCTGTGCCTGGGAGGAGGTTGGTACCTGCCCAACAAGATCATCAAACTAAAGCGATATTTTAGGTATGTAATTGCTGGTGAGAATTACTTATACATTTCTTCCCTCATTCAACCACATTTTTCATTTGTGGGCCACGTGTGATGGATAAATTGGTTAATCCTCCCCTTCAAGTGCTGCCATTCCTTATGGACATCCCTTTGTGTTCTGATGTTCCTTGTACATTAAAGCCTGAGAAAGCAGCAGAGGATGGCCTAAAGGTTTGGGACCCTGCACCCACGTTGGAGACTGGGAAGAAGCTCCTGACTCATGGCTTTTGATCTTCCAGTGTATGGAAGATCATTCTGTCCCTCTTTCTCTCTGTAAAATCTACTTTTTCAATAATTATAAATAGATGTTTAAGAAAAATTTTTGCTTAAAAAATAAAGTGTTTTCAGCAAGGGAAACACCCATGGTTCCCCTGTCGGCTCAGCTCCCAGCTCCCGATTCTCACGTGTGCTGGTGGGGTGCTGCGGTCTCCTCTGGCACAGGCAGCCTCATCCTGGGACCCTGTGTTGTGCACTGCACCTGTCGCTACCGAACCCAGCCCGACTCACACTCTGCTCCGGTGATCAGATCTGCCAGTGGATGATTCAGCCTGGTTCGCCCCCAACCCATGCCAAATGTATGCTCCCACTGGAGAGCATAGGCTGGGATAGTGGTGGACCGGACTGGGCAGGGCTGCAACACCTGTGCGCTTCATGTGGACCAGATCAGGGAAGTGCCAGGATGTGTGGACTATTCCTACTAGTACTAGGAAAGCTAGAGGGGGTGAGAACTGTCGGGGCTGGGCTACTGGGGGCTAATATTGTCGAGTCCAACCAGGGGCTGGGGTGGCTAGACAGAGAGGCACTCAACAACATCCGTGAGGGCTGGACAATTGCGCTGGTTGGATGGAGCCAAGCTCCACTGCCCTTTGACATTTACGAGAGCTGGATGGGATGTGGGGCAGACTGAACCAGTCTGCTTCACATACTGGCAGATCAGGGCAGGGGCGGGCCTGGTGGAGGTTATTGGGGGTCGCTCTGTCTAGGGTGCAGCTCCCGCTGGTTAGTGTGATGACCGAGTGTGTGATGAGCAGAGCCAGGATGGACTGCGGCACCCATTGGTTCCAGTGGAAGTCGGGGATGAAGTCGGAGCCAAACCAGCGATTGCAACCACCAGCTAGTTGGGGAGATGGACTGTGCCAGGTCCTGTGCATGCTATCGCATATAGGAATATGGTATGGGAACATCTCAGAGTCTCTTTGGGGATCCCCTCAACCGAAATGGCAGACTCAGAACCTTGACCAAGAAAAGATGGAAGATGGAACAAGTCAATCAACCACCACAGCTGTATGTTGGCCGCGGAATACTGGACAGAGGGAAACTCCATGATGGACTGTGTCAATCAGTGGATTCTTTTACAGCCTCATCATGTCTGGAGTGGCGAGATTGGCAGCAATGCTTAACTGGTGAACTACCGGAACCATGTGAGCAGGGATCTCGGGACATGTCCTGCATCCGGGACTTGGGGTGGGTGGGAGACTGGGTGGGCTTCTCCTCAATGTTCCCTTTAGCCCTTGTAACTTTTTATCCTTATCAGCAATGTAAAGATTGCCAAAATAAAAAAGTTAAAAAAAAAATGAAGTGCTTTTCTCTGGCCCTTTTCATACACATAGACTAATGTTTTCCTAGCTGAGAGAATATTCTTCCCGTCAGAAGTAATATATGACCTCATGAAGTTAGCCTTGGTGAAGATGCATTTTCTGTATGTTCTTGTATCTGGTATGTGGCCGTAGAGCTGATTCTGAATATTCTTCTCTTGTTTGCTGCCCTTTGGTGCTTGAGGGTGGCCTTGGGAAAGATTGTCCTTCCCTTTCTAGAGGACAGGACACATCATCTGATAGAGCAGGCAACAAGTCCTGCCTCACAGTCAGCCAGAGCTAAATGGCTTTTATGCTGTTAAAGACAAAATGAACGAGTATATTAAAGATACATGCTATAAAGAGAAGCAGTAAGAATATGGGAGTTTTAGGGCCAAGAAGAGATAATAACCAGATTTCCATGACCAATTATTGGTCCAAAAATTCAAACCCTGTTCAGCTTGGTCCTGGAGTTGTCTGGCATCAGGCAAGAAATGGTAAACATGATTTTGTACCTGTGCAGTTTGATTAACCCAGAAAACAGTTTTTAAGCATGACACACACTCCTTTAGGCAACAGTATGTCTAACTGGATTGCACAACCCTAGTGTGGGAGTTCTAAGCAGGCTTTTGTTGGGCAAAACATGTGTATTCTCTTTCCCAAAGGAGAGTGTCTGTCTGGATTCCTCTTAAAAGCCTGAGACAGGGATTTTGTTTTATTACCCCATTCCTTGGGATCCATAACCTGTTGGAAAAAATGCTGGAGCTGGTGTTGTAGCAGAGCAGTGAATGCTGCTGCCTCTGATGCTGGCCTCCCATTTGGGCACTGAATAATGTTCCAGCTACTTCACTTCTGTTCCAGCTGTTTGCTAATGGCCTCGAAAAGGCAGTAGAGAATAGCTCAAGTGCCTGGGCCCCTCCCACGGGCCCCTCCCACCCTCTCCCACTCACATGGGATACTCAGATAAAAGTCCTAGTCCTTGTCTTTGGGTTGGTCAAGCACTGGCTGTTGCAACCATGTTGGGAGGGAATTTGCAGATGCAAGATGTTTCTCTCTCTTTCTCCAATCAAATTTAAAAAAGAATTTAGTGGTGAGTCTTCACTTTGTAATGTGTACTTTAAAATAATCTAAGAGCATCTTCATAAAACAATATACTGCCTAACATATTCTATGCACATCTTATCATGGAGTATCCTCAATTTCTCCCTTTCCATATGGCATTTTGTCATTAATTTTACTTACACATGTGCTGCAATCACCAAATTGGTGATTATAATGGTTACTGTAAAATGTTAGTGTATTTTCAAGTGTGGACTGGACTAGATGTACCACATTGGGCTAAACTCCAACACCATTTGGTGCTCTGGAGGACCAGGGTGGATGTGGGATGGACTAGGCTAGGTCTCAACCCCTACTGAGCCATGTGTGAGCCATACGTGGGTATGGACAAGCCATGGCTGGGCTGAAACATCCAACAGCAAGAACCAGTTTGGGTTGAAGGTCAGTCAGGAAAAGCCACTGTTCCTGCCAGGACAGGAGGCAAACTGAGTAGGGCTGCCTCATGGACCCCCTGGTATGCGCGAAATCTGGCATTGGGAGAGGTTCTGATGGAAGAGCCTGGGCAACTCCTCTGACAGGACACAGACCCAGCAGGTAAGCACAAGAAACATGACAGGAAACAGCCCAGAACAGGCCATGGAAAGTGTCCCACTGGCATATATTTGGCATGGATCGGGGGCAGACTAGGCTGAATCAGTTCATGTCATCCACTGGCAAATCCGAGCACCAGAAGAGTGTGGGTTGAACCAGGTTCGGTAGCGAAAAATCACAGTGCGTATTGCGAAATGCCAAGGTGAGGTTGCCTGTACCAGAAGTGACTGCAGTGCCTAACGAGCACATGTGAGAACCAGAGAGGGAGGGGGCAATGCTGGCAGGGGAACATGGGGGGTGTTCCCTTTTCAGATAGACAGCTATTCCCACTGGAAAACATGAGCTGGGATGGGAATAGACCAGACCAAGCAGGGCTATAACACCTGTGGATCTCATATGAGCTAGATCAGGAAAAGCCAGGCTGGGCTGATTTTTCCTACTGGTGCAAACTAAAATTAGAGTGGGTGAGGGTTGTTGGGCTTAGCCGCAGCATCTGCCGGCAGAAGCTGGCACTGAGGGCTAATTTTGTCAAGTTAAATCCCAGAACCACCTGGAGAGTGCATAATCCAGGAGTTGGAGTGGCCTGGGATGGAAATACTGGGCTTCTCCCTCTTGGGTTACCACTCCTACTGGAGGTTATAAAAACTAGGACAGGGGCAGGGGTGGTTAGACGGAGAGGCACCCCAAAACATCTGTGAGGGCTGGATAGTTGAATTGGTTTGATGGAACTAGGCTTTAATACCCACCGACATGTACGAGAACTGAATGGAATGTGGGACAGTCTAGACTAGTCTGCAGCACATAGTGGCAAACCAGGGTAGGGACAGGCCTGGTGGGGGTTATTGTGAGTCTCCCCAACTAGATTGCAGCTCCCACTGGTTTATGTGAGGGCTGAGTGTGTGCTGGGCAGAATCAGGCTGGACTGCAATGCCCATTGGTTCCAGAGGAAGTCAGGGCTGGAAACAGAACCAATCCAGCAATTGCAATAACCGGCTGATCGTGATGATGGACTGTACCAGGCCCTGTGCTTGCTAGTACATAGAAGAATCTGGTCTGGAATCACCTCAAAGTTTCCATGGGGATCTCCCCAATCGAACTGCCAGACTCAGAACCCTAACCATGAAAAGACAGAGGACAGAACAAGTCAATCAACCACCTCAGCTGTATGTTGGCAGTGAAAAACTGGGCAAACGGAGACTCTAATATGGACTAATATCTATCAGTGGATTCTTCAATGACCTCATTGTGCTTGATATGGCGAGTTTGGCAGCGATTCAGAACTGTTGAACTATCAAAACCACTTGAGCAAGAATCTCAGAGCATGCCCCACATCAGGGACCAGGGATGGGTGGGAGTCTGGATGGGGCTTCTCCCTTAATATCCCCCTTTATTCCCCCAGAGGAAATGTGATTTTGAATACCACATTATGAGACTCAGGCTCTTATTGGAACCTTCTGTTACACTTGGCTTTCCATGATAACATTCCAACAGGGAGAGGATACACCACCTCATTATTTCCAGATTAGGGTGGGAATTCTAGCTTCCAGGTGGGCCTCCAATGACATTTCCATCACTAAGAAGAATGTTAATGCTCACCAGAGATCAGTCAGGCTGGAGGGAACTGAATTTCTAGATATCAGAGTACTTGATAAAAGCAATAAACCAAAATGAGAGTGCAAGCAAACCTTTCCTATTTAGTATGATGGCTTGCTGCAGATCGAGCTGGAGAAAATGTTGAGTCCCCTCACATTCTGTCTAACTTCATGAGAAGGAATGTCATTTGAGGGCTATGTGGATCAGTACAAAAGGGATAGTACCTCATGGAGAATGGAGCCCTAAGCAAAAGGCTACTGCACTTCCATGGACCCCTGGAATAAAAGTGGGGTCATGGAGGTGGGGCAGGAAAATGGGATGGACAGTGGTGGGAAAGTACTGAGTGCTTGGCCACAGTGTTGAAAAGTGTTTCATGGTTGATTGATAAGGAGATCCCAGAATAGAGGTTTCTGGGCTAGGCAAGCTGATGTGTATAACAGCACCACTGGCTGGAGGCCCAGGTCCTTCCTTGCTGACTCCCTTCAGAGTCTGTAATACACTAGTTGTACGCTGGGTCTGGTATGGTTAGAGCAATTTTGCTCATAAGGTTTGGCAGAAACAATCTTGTGACTGCTGATATTAAGATTTTGGTTATAACCCTGCTACTCAAGGCTTTATGATGTGGGCTTCAGCTGACATTAGGAGTGGCCTCCTCATGTCTAAATGAAATCAAAAGTCCAGACTGTGAGGCTGCCTCTGCACTACCTCACTGGAGAAGGGTACTTCACCATTGTCAGGCTGCAAAGGCAGAAACTAAACTTCTTTTTTCTGGAGGTTAGGAGGAGGCACAGGTTCGTTCTTCTGTCGGTTCAGGTTCCAGCAGAGCAGCAACAATCACTTGTAGGTTTTGCTTGACTTCTTTCCTCCTGCCTCTGACTACAGCCAACAGGTTTTTGGTTCCTTTTTCTTGTTTCTTGGCTGCTGGTTTCTTGTGTTCCATACATGAAAAGTAAGATGGAAGAAAACCCAGCGCCATCACTGCCGTGTTGGTCCCTGAGTCTTATTGGGTCCTGAGGTTCTAGCCAGTTTGCGTTCTCCTGCTTGTCTGCCAGGGTTTTTCTACATATACTGTCCAGGATTTTAAGTTGTAACTGATGTTAGAACAAGAATAAGTGTCTATGATTATAGATGTCAAAGCCCATAAATGTTTACATTTTTTAAATTTAACTTTAAACCATAATATATTGGAATGATTAGCAGTAAAAACAACTTCTGCCTCATTTTTGCTTATCAACCAATGTTAATTTTTAGAGACAAATCCTTTAATCATTTGACACCCAAATAGTTAACAAATATGCTTGTTTTGCTGGTTTTCAATTCATCACTTCTAGACACCATGCTACCATGTTAGAGTAATTTGCTTGCACTGTCTCCTTCTCCCACGTCATATGTTTTGAGTCCCCAGTTCATGACCCTGTACAACGTGTCATCCTTCTGTGACTGTATCTACTATGGAGACCTCCTGTTTTCTTGTATTTCTCTCCTCTTTTCATCAAACCACCTCTGACAAACCTGAGCGTTAACTTCTTCCCTGCCACACTTTTACATGGTTTTCTTTTAAACTAATTTTGGTATAATAATTTACACATTACCACTTTATATCAGTGAAGCTGTAATTAGTCAGGGTCCAGATGGAAGACAGAAACCATGCCTGCCATTTCAATGAAGAGAATGTAAATAAATAGCAACTAAATATAAAGTTGTTGGATAACTGAGAGGCTAAAAAGTAATTCCAGTGATCAAGAAGGTATCCACTGTAGGAAGCTGCTACCAACCATATGGGCTGAGAAAATAAGGAAGAGGGACTGGAGTTAATGACATGTAGTGACTTGGAGGAAGTCTGAAACTGAGATTCAAAGGGTAGAATCCTGCTGGCCTGGGACCACAGCCATGGAAGCATCCGCTGCTGCTGAGGTGGGGAAGCAGCAGCGGAGTGACGTATGCAGGGATGGGAAGCAGAGGAAAGAAGCTAGCTGCTTCTTCATCTCCAGTTTCAGCATCACGAAAAATCTCATTAACAGAGTGCTTTGAAGCTTAATTATTTACATAAATAACTTAGTTATTAATAGCTTAATAGTTTAGTAACCAGCACCAACTATCGGTGGGTGATTACTTTCATGTTGTTTCATACAAATTTTGCTAGACTGCAGTTTGTTTCTTTTTGTATGAGTATATAGCTACACACACATGTGTACATAATACATATATAGTGTATATTGGCATTTTGGGACCACCATGGATAGAAAAATGAATGCTCAAGTCCCCTGTATAAAATGGCACAGTGTTTGGATCTAACATATATACATTCTCTTGTATACTTTAAATCATTTCTAGATTACTTATGATACTTAATGTGCTGTAAATGCGATGTGATTGTTATACTGCAGTGTTTAGAGAATAATGAGAAGAAAAAGTCAGCACAAGTTCAGTATAGCACATTTGCTTTTAGATGTTGATCTGGGGTTTGTTGAATCTGCTGATGTGGAATTCATAGACTCATAGGTCTGATTCTTACACACACAAACATACAGACACTTAAAGGAAATACACATATTTCTGTACCTTAATGACAACTGCCAAATGTTGTGGATGTGAAATGCTTAAATTATTCATTTTAAACAGATTAATTTTATTTTAAACCAAAAGTGCTGATTTGAGAACCTACATTTTATTTATTGTGCTTGGGTGGATTTGGAGGTCTAAACCGGGACTGAGTGATTTGAGAGATTAACAGATACAGAATATTAAACTAAACATATTTAACTTCTCAAATTAGTCCTCAACACCACTTATAGGTTTACTTGGGCCATTGATTGCTTACCTCTAATTCAGGGACTAGAAAATTCTTTTAATATAAACCTGAATTCCATTGTTGGCAAAAGATTCTCTGTAGGAGAATCTGGGTAGGAAATGGAGCAGCCAGGGCATGAACTGGTGCCCATATGGGATGCCAGGGCTTGCAGGTGGAGGATTAGCCAATTGACCCATTGCATCAGCCCCATTTTACTTTTTTTAGAGTAATTAATATTACTTGTAGAAAGGAGAATAATGTCACAAGCCTTAGGTAATACATCCTGTAGGAGGAAAATGACATTTTAGTTTTGATTAAGACAATTTGAGATTCTGGCTACGAAGGTTGCTTAAGGTCACAAATCTATTCAGAGCTAGAAACATAGCAAAGGAATCTCTATTTCTAGCCCAGTGATTTGTTTAGTTAAAACAGGGCTCACACTACTCACAGAGCAATGTCATCAGTCACAAATGAGACTTTACAGGATGGGAGTAGAGATTAGATGTCAGGAGAAGCAATCCATCATGTAAAAAGAGTTAAACAATCACTCTTTGCAAATCAATTTCATAATATCTTCCATCCATTTCTGAGAAGAAAGTTTTACACACTTAGAAAAAGAATACAATCATTCCTGATTATCAAGACAGAGAAAGTGTATTTAGAATTTGTGAAGACAAGGATGTCTCACAGCATCTGATGTCAAGTAATTATAATATAATTGATATTTCAGAGAATCATGATAGTGAGTAATCTCATGAAATGATGTGTGGGGGATTGCTTTATGGTTGATTAATTAAGGTGTTCAACACCGACAATTTATTTCAGGAACTGTTTTAATGTTTTCAGAACTTTCATAACACTTTGTAGGGATTATAATGTCCTTCAGATATTTTTCATGGCATTGACTTATAGTAACTAATGACTTTCTCATCAGTGTCTTCTTCATGTTTGCCTTCATTTTGAGATTCTGGAAAAAAAATCCTAGAAATCATTTGTTTTGGTTTTTCTCTTTCCATTTAGTATTAAGATCTGCAAAGGACTCATTTTATCCTTATTGGCTGTATTTACTTACCTTGCCTATGTTTTACTTAAAATATTTTAGATTATTTAATTGCTTGATGTCCATTTGATAATGCCTATGCCCTCTGGCACAATATTGAGCACCTCATAATGCCTCAATAAAAGTTCATTCTATTGCTATTATGATTGTTGATAGTGTGAACTATATGGGAAACTCTACATTGAAGTCTCTGTCCTCGGGGCAGATTTCGGACTACAGTGAGGAAGGAAACAGGCTTTTAAGAGGGAGCCGTCAAAAAGCCAAAGCAATCTTGTAATGAACCTAATTTATGATGATTTGCCTGCTTTCTGCATCACTGTCATTCCCTTTACTTGATATCTACCTTGAAACAAAAAAAAAATTGAAAATAATTTGGAGTTTGCCTGTGTAAATATTGATTTGTAGCATAATTCCTGGTGCTTGGGAAACTTCCAAGTCATGGACCTAGACTTGGACCAACAAACTCTGCCAGTCTTGGGGACAGTCAATATTATTCCTTGGACAGCTGCCAACATTCTAGCGAGGAAGAAGTCCCTGGAGTCATGGGGAGTTCTGAAGCCGCTTCAGAGATGAACTATGGAATTTTAAAGTTGCATGTCTGAGAAATAATCAGGATAACTCCTGGCATACTTTAAGTTTCATAATAATTCAGTAGGTGGCTCAGGCTGTGTTTCTAAGTCTCCCCAGGACATAACTTGCCCTGACATTTATAGTGATGATTTATGACAAACCTCATTGACTCTGACTTTGAAAGGAACTGCCTTTGCCCCAAGGAAGTGATGTGTGTTGGAACACGAGGCACCAGCCATTTACTACCATTTGGGCTGTGCTAAGATTTCATAATATTTTCTCAGTTCCGCCAATATTTGTTTAACACTGCCACAAGTGTTCAGTACTATGTTAAATATCAGGTTAAATTATGTTAAATATTACTAGATTTTTGTCCTTGAATGGCTTAACAAATACAAAGGAGTAAATTTTATTATTATCTTGAATTTTATGAGAGAAATATCCTCGGTCTGCTAGTTCACTCTCCAAATGCCTGCTGAAGCTGTGGCTGGATCAGGCAGAGGCTAGGAGCCTATAACTCCAGCAAGGCTTTCTGTGTCGGTGGCAGAAGCCTGACTAATTAAACTATTTAAACCATTTAAGCCTTTTATTTATAAAAAAGAAAGAAAGAGAGGGGAGAGAGGAAGGGGAGCAAAGAGAGAGAGGGAGAGAATGAGAGAGAAATTGATAGGTAGAGTACCTCTATTTCACTGGGGCTGGATGAGGCCCAACACCAGGGGCTGAGCAAGGCCAAAGCCAAGCGCTAGGAGCTCAGTGCAGGTCTCCCATGGCAGGCCGGAGGAACCCAGTAAGTTCATCACTACTGCTGCTTCCCAGGGCCGGCATTAGTAGGAAGCTGGATTCGGGGAACCAGGATTGTAAATTGAATCTGGGTATTTGTAATGTAGGACACAGACATGTTAACTACCAGGCTAAACCATAAGTAGGTTTTACACAATTGTCATTGTGCTTTATGGATCCAAGGAGAAGTTTCAGAGCCACAGAAGGCGCTGCTACAATTTTAGAATCGCACCTGCCACATAATAAATGACTAATATATGTTCACTGTGTGGGCTTATAGCTCAACTAAAGAGTATTCTACTTATTTGCTTTAAATGCCTGATATATATTTAGATACTGACTTTCTAAGTAAGATTTTTTATGAAGAAAAGAGTTTTTGCTAAATTAACTTTGAAAAATTAATGGTTTCAGGCATCTCTTATTTAAGCATCTTACTAAATAGTCACATAAACTTCACTCAATTTTATATTTTAAAGTGCCACTTTTGATTAAATGACTGTCCATAAGATCTCTGTCCACTGGCTCACTCCCCAACTGGCTGCAATGACTAGAGATGAGCTGAACTGAAGGCAGGAGCTAGGAGTTCTTCCTGGTCTCCCACTTGGGCACAGGCTTCTACTGGCTTCCCAGCCCTCAAGCAGGGAGTTGTATTGGAAGTGGAGCAGCTTGGACACACACCAATGTCCATAGGGGATCCTGGTAGTTATAAAGCAATGATTTAGCCACTAGGCCACCATGCCCAGCCCCAGAATTCACATTCTTCTCATCAGTGCATGACAATTTCCCTAGAATAGTTCAAAGGTAGGCCATAAAGCAAGCATCAGCAAATTAAAAAAACTGAAATCATGACATGTATCCTTTCTGGCCATAAGGGAATGAAGCTGGAAATTAACAACTGAGAAAACTCTAGAAAAAGTGAAAATACTTGGAGCCTGAAAAACCTACTCCTGAAATTAGAGTGGGTCACAGAACAAATCAAAATGGAAAATTTAAAAATTTTCAAAAATATATGAAATGACAATACAACATAGCAAAACGTTTTGGGATACAACAAAAGCAGTGTTGATAGGGTTTATAATAATTATTGCCTACATCAAGCAATTTGTATAGGTATCTAGTAAATAATCAATCAATGTATCTCAAATGCCAGAAAAACAAGAACCAAACCCAAAGTTAGTAGGAGGAAATAAATAATTAAAATTACAATAGAAATAAACAACATTGAAAAAAGTGGCACACAAAAAAATAGGGAAATGGAGAGTTTTAAAAAATAATAAACAAAATTGATATACCAATGACTCAACTAATTCCTCACCTTCCCAAAGAGGAAGAAGATACATATCAACAAAATCAGAGATGAAAAAGATGTAACAGATGCCATAGAATAACATAGAATCACCAGAAATGACCAAAAAAAGCTTTATGAGAGCAAGCTGCAAAATACAGAAGCAATGGATAGATTTCTAGACACACATAATATACCAAACCTGAGTCATGCAGACCTAGAAAATCTAAATGAACCAACTGTCAAGACAGAGATTGAATCAGTAATAGAGTCTTCCAAAAAAGAATAGCCAAGGATTGGATGGCTTCAGTGCTAAATTCTCCTAGACTTTAAAGGAGGAACTAATTCTAATTCTCAAACTATTCAAAACAATTGAAGGGGAGGGAATTCTCTAAAACTCTATGAGGCCAGCATTATCTTACTTCCAAAATCAGAGTCAGATACAACAAAGAAAGAAAATAACTAATACCGCTAAGCAGAGATAAAAAAAATCCTCAACAAAATATTGGATAACCATATCCTGCAACACATCAGGATGATCACTCACATGGACCAGGTGGGATTTATCTCTGGTGTGCAGGGATGGCTCAACACATGCAAATCAATAAATATGATACATCATACTAACAAAAAACAACAAAAACTGTATGATTATCTCAACTGATGCAGAGAAAACATTTGCTAAAATTTAACATCCTTTCATGATAAAAACCTTACACAAAGTGAATAAATAAGGATAATTTCTAAATACATATAAGGCATATGTGGCAAACTCACAGGCAGCATTTCCATTAAGATTCAGAACCGCACAACATTGCTCACTTTCATCATACCTGCTCAGTATAGTTTGGTAAGTTTTAGCTGAAGCCATTAGGCAAGAAAGAAAGCAATCAAAGGAATACAGATTGGAAAGATGGAAGTCAAATTATTCATGTTTGCAGATGACATGATTCTATATATAGGTGAATAAAAATACTCCACTAAGGCAATTGGAACTTGGAGTTTGGTAAAGTTGCAGGATATAACATCAACACACAAAAATTAGTAACCTAGTGGGCTGGGTCTCTGCCTGTAGTGCTGGCATTCAAGTAAACATTGATTGGTGTCCCAGCTACTCCATTTGTAATTCAGCTCCCCACTTGTGGCCTAGGAGAGCAAATGAAGAATGTTCAGCTCCTTGGGCCACAGTTCTCATGTGGGAGATGCAGAGGACACGCCTAGATCCTTGCTTTGGATTCATTCAGCTTCAGCAATTGCAGCCATTTGGGGAGTGAATCAGCTGAAAGAAAACATTCTCCACGTGGCTCTGCCTTTCAAATAAAAATAAGTCTTTGAAAAAAAGAAAAACATAAACATTCTTCATATGTACGGACAATTCCATGGCTGACAAAGAATTTGTCAGATCAATACCATGCATAGCAACTACAATTTTTTTTTGAAGATTTATGTTATTTTTATCACAAGGTCAGATATACAGAGTGGAGGAGAGACAGAGAAGGAGATCTCCATCCGATGATTCACTCCCCAAGTGACTGCAACGGCTGGTGCTGTGCCAATCCGAAGCCAGGAGCCAGGAGCTTCCTCCAGGTCTCACACATGGGTACAGGGTCCCAAGGTTTTTGGCCATCCTCAACTGCTTTCCCAGGCCACAAGCAAGGAGCTGGATGGGAAGTGAAGCTGCCGGGATTAGAACCAGCACCCATATGGGATCCCGGTGTGTTCAAGGTGAGAACTTTTAGCCTCTAGGCCACCGTGTCGGGACCTACATAACTTTTAATGCCTTGGAGTAAATTTAACCAAGGGTGAAAGAAATCTACAGTGAAAACGATGACAAAACACTAAAGAAAGAAATAGAAACAGACACATTAAAATGGAAAAATGTTCTATGTTTGTGGGTTGGAAGAATTGATATAATCTAATTGTCCATACTATTGAAAGAAATTTGCAGAGTCAATGCAATCCCATTCAAATAATGATGTTCTTCTTAGGCAGACAAAAAATGATGCTAAAATTCAAATGGAGATACATGAGACTCTGAAAAGCTAAAGCAATCTTAAACAATAAGAGCAAAGCTGGAGGCATCACAATATTAGACTTCAATATTCCTGTTGATTTGACCAGGAGCAGAGACAGAGCAGCAGGTTCCAAAAGGGCAGTGTGGGAACAGGGTAGATTTCACAATCCAGTCTGCACCTCCTAGAGCTGAATCAGGCACCATTTTGAACAGTGTGAAAAAAACCATAAGACTGCAAGGATTACAGTGAGCTGCCCATGTGCTGAGCTGATAGCAAACTTACTGAGCTCAGTGCATTGCAGTGGTCCCACAAAAAATAATACTGGTTTTGGCATTGTACAGGTTGAAATAGGTCCCTGTGGCCAACAGGTTCTGGCAAGATCACCACCATCAACAACTTAGCTATATAGGACACCTGATGTCTCCTTAATCCTGAGATCTGCTCCAACTGGAAGTAGAAGAAAGGTTGTACAGACAGTGGAACGGCCTCAGCATGACATCACAGGAGGTGGAGAGTGGTGAGCCAGCATCTGGGGCTACAGAGATTATGGTGGAAGTCTAACATAAGAATCCAGACCTGGAACTTACTGGAGGGAGTGGCACAAGTGGCTGCAAGTAAAGAGTTGTGTACTAACTGCAAAAGTAAAACTGAATTGTAGACCAGTGGGTGACAGAGCCTAGAAACCTGCCCCAAGGAAAAGAATCTGATAACCAGAAGTACAACGACCAAGAGCAAAAGAGACAGAGGCACAATGAATATTACTGAAGACTCTCCGCAAAGGAGCAAAACCTCAGGGTTAATTGAGGAAGACATCAAGAAAATGGGGGATATAGAATTCAAAACACTTGTGATAAAGCTTATCGACAATGAGAAGCACGTAAAGCAGGCATTTAAGGAATTCAAGGATCTGTTACATAGCAAATAATAGCAGTGAAACAAAGGAAAGTTGATATATCAGAAATGAAAAATCCAGCGGAGCAAACTAAAAGTATGTGGAGAGTCTCCAAAACAGAATGAAGGAGATGGAAAAATCATAAAATTATAAGATGTTTCCTGTCGCCATTGGGAAATAAAAAGGAAGCTGAAGCATAGCTGGATCAGGCTAAAATAAAGTATTCAAGACACTATTAAGAGGCCACTATAGAAAGACACTATTAAGAGGCCAAGTATAAGAATTATGGGAGTTCCAGAGGTGCAAAAAGAGAAGGTGGGATTCAAGGTGTATTTAATGAAGTAGTAAGGAAAATTTCCCTAATCTAGAAAAAGAATTGGGAAACAACATCCAGGAGGGGCACAGAACTCCCAACAGGCTTGATCAAAAGCCATCTTCACCAAGACACATGATCGTCAAGCTCTCTTCAATCAAACGTAAGATAAAGATTCTTAAATATGCTCACACAAAAAAAGCAATTGATATATAAAGGAATGCCAATTAAACTCACAGGAGACCTCTCACAGGAAACTCTACATGCCAGAAGAGAATGGAATGACATATTTCAGATTCTAAAAACAAGGCATTGTTAGCCAAGGATAACGTATCCAACAATGCTTTCCCTTGTCTTTAAAAATGAAATAAAACCCTTCTACAGTAAAGAAAAGTTAAAATAACAAGCCTCTTCCAAAACTGCCCTTCAAATGATATTTAAAGATATTCTCTTGATAGAGAAAAGTCAAATGTGAAGAACATCCCAGTAAAATAATGACAGAAGACTAAATCAGTGAACAATCCATTGCTAAAATGATAGGACCAAATTACTGCCCATTCATATTAACCCTGAATGTAAATGGCTTAAACTCATCAATCAAATATTAGTCAACTGGATTTTCAAAAAACATGTATTTGTTGCCTACAGAAAACATATTTCACCAGCAAACATCAGCAGAAGCTCTATCTCATGGATTTTAATTATTTTAGTTTCATCTCTTCAAATAGATCACACAGTAGCATCATTTTCTTTAAGAAGATTCTTGATTTTCTTTAGTCATTCACATTAGTCAACACATTAGTCATTCAAGAGCATGTTTTCTTTAGCTTCATGGCATTGTTAATTTCTTTTTCCTTTGTGTTGTTGATTTTATTTTGTGACTTTTCATTTAAGGGGATGTATAGTAACTGTGCTACCATATTGAGTAGCATGTTATTTAACTTCATGGTATTGTAAATTTCTATTTTTCTTCCTGTTGCTGATTTTGTGTTGTGATTTTTCATTTGAGGGGATGTTAGTAACTGAGTAATGGAGACTATCATACCCAGATGTGAAGATAAAATGCACTATGAGTCTCTAGTTCCAGACCAAAGATGGACTCCCAATAAAACTGTTTATTATATCTTGACAATAGGAAACTGAACTCTGCCATTGTCTCTGTTGGCAATGATGGACATATGACTGTTTATGAAGAACTATACTATACTAATTATATAGAGGAACTCAGTCAGCGGGGGGGGGGGGGGCAAATTGGGGAGGGGGTAAGGGAAATCCCAGGGCATATGGAACTGTATCAATAAAACAATGATGATAATAATAACAATAATAAATGGCTATGAAACAAAAAACAAAAATAGCTTAATTAAAATCATTTATCATTATAAACAAGAATAATTAATTCACAAATAATATAATCATTAATAAAATTTGTATTGAGTCATGTGAGAAATGAATCTCACAATGTCTTATGGTACTATCACTATTCTAAATATTAGTTTGAATATCCCTCAAGGCCTGTATAGTAAATATTTGGTCACCCAAATCCTATCTTAATCATACTAAGAAAGTGAAACTTCATTAAGTTGTGATGATGTGAGGTAGGCACTTCAGGAAGTAATTATTAGATTGGATTAGAATGTTGGGGTTGAATTCCACATGATTAAAATTAAACAGGCTTTATAATGAGACAGGGACAGATGCACCTCCCTCTTGCAATGTGATGTTTTGCACTACCTTAGGATCCTGCCAGCAAGAAGTCAGTCAATAGAGGCTGAACCAATTTGCACATCTGATCTTGAACTGTGAATCTTCCAAATAATGATAAAGCACTTTAATTTATAGGGAGCTTGTTTCTGTAATAGAAAAAGCTTACTGATAGAACTGTACTCATCTTTCTTGTGAGATAATATGTTCCAATGTCTACCTGGTGAGATGAAGGCAGGTGAATGGCTTAGGTATGGTGATATAGCAGTAAGGCTTATTAAACACAAACTGCAGTACTGTGACAATAGACTTGATAACTCAGGTGGCCACTAAGTTACTAATGGGAAGGTAGTATAGATAGAACACATGCATTGGATAAAGGGTTGATCCACATCCTGGGAACTGCAGAATCCTAATGCAACATGGCAATGCCTGTGCTTATAACCTAACTTCATCTTATCATGTAGGCTTTATATCACCTCACATCATTGTAAAGGTGAAAGGTTGAGTAATTCTGAGGTCTGGGAAGAAAAAGAGAGGGGGCATTTACATAAATGTTATTACAGTATATTGAAATGTGTTTCAGTTTATAGTTAGTAATGATGGAGTAAGAGAGTATATTTCTGACACAGTTTAGAATGGTAGGTGTTAAACTCATTAAAATCTATTAATTGTTTATTTTCATACTTTTCCTTTGGTATTTTCAGAAGCTGGTTGACTTTGGGTAACAGAAATGATGGATAAAGGGGAAATATTGTATATTTTGGTTACATTCTGAACCTGGGCATCTGTAGCCAGACTCTACTTCCAAAGTCATGAATTCGGATAGCCCATGCCCTACTTATTATGCCAGCTTCCATGCACAAACAAAACTACAGTAACAAGAAATCACAATTTTTTCAAAGATTCATGTATTTTTATTTTTAAAGTTAATTAATTAATTAATTAAAAATTTCCCTAGCCCCTTCCCAAAACCCCTCCCCCTACAGATTTCCCCTATATTATTACTATAGCATAGCTCTGTAAAACAGGCACATGTTCATCATTGTGGGCATGGACAATGGCAGCCTCCCATTGTCAAGATACAGCTAATAATTTCATTGGGAATCCATCTTTGATCTGGAAGTAGAGATGCACACTGCACTGCATCCTCACATCTGTACATGATAGTCTCCATTACACAGTCACCACACATCCCTTTTAAATGAAGAGCCACAAAACAAAATCAACAACAGGAAGAAAAGTAGAAATTTACAACACCATGAATTTCTCAAGAGGTTTTGATAGTTCAACAGAACAACCTGCAAACCCCACCAGCAAGCCTGCCCCTGCCCTGGTTCCTATGCTTGCCAGTATGTACAGCAGACTGGCTTTTCCCTGATTCAGCTCTCTTGTAGGCCACTGGATGTGGCAAAGGGGCCGTAGCAGCCCCCTCACTGGGGCCAATATCATCCCCCCATGTTTCACAGTGTTGGTTGGGTGTTGCGGCCGAGTATGGCACAGCACCCTCACCTTGGCATTTGCCAGTGGGTGTTGTAGCCTGGCCAGGCCAGGCTGGGCTCACCCTCAATTCCAACTCATGCTGGTGGGAGCTACAGCCTAGCCCAGCCCTGCCAGCCCCCAATCCTGGCCCTCATGTGGATTGGCTGGTATTGCACCCTGACCCAGCCTGATCCATACTCCATTCTGGCACTTGGATTGGCCAGTTGGTGAAATGGATTGACCCAGTCTGGCCTGCCTCCGACCTGCACCAGATCTATGCCTAGGGTACTGTATTTTGGCCTGGTCTAGGTTGCTTCCTGTCTTGGTTCTTGCACTCACCTGCAGGGAGCATGTCCCAACAGAGGAGTTCCCCAGTCTCCTCCATCCAGATTTTTCCTAGTGCAGATCTCATGCACACCAGTGGGTCCATGGGTCAGCACTACATAGTCTACCTCCTGTACTAGCAGGGACAGTGGCCTTTCCTCATCAGCCCTCACCCATTCCAGTTCTTGTTGTTGGGCAATACAGCCTAGCCAAGCCTGATCCATACCCAGACACAGCTTGTACATGGCTCAGTGGAGGCAGAGACCTGGCCTAACCTGTCCTACACCTACCTTGGTTCTCACAAGTACCAGTGGGTGCTGGATTCTAGCCCAGTCTGGAGCATCCCATACCCAGCCCACACACATGCCAAGGGATTCTACAGCTATATCCAGACCAGACTATAGCCCCCACTCTGGCCCTTACACGTTCCAGTAGGGATCAAAACCCTGCCAGGGTGTCTCCTTAGCTCTCCAGCCAGGCCTGCTCCCTTCCACCAATTTCACATGTGCCAGTGGTTGCTCTTACCTGGCCTGGCATAGCCCCCATCTGTCTTAGCCTTTGCCTTTGGATGCTGTACCCTGGCCTGACCTAGCCTGCCCCCACTCCCAACTCTCGCTGGTGGGTGCTGCAACCTGGCCCTGCTCAGTCTACTCCCATCTCTAGCTCATGTGAGCCAGTAGGTGTGCTACCATAGCCTGGCATGACCTGCACTCAAGCCTTGTTTCTGCACTCACCAGTGGGCTAAGATCTGCTCAGCCCTGCCTGGTCTGCCCTCTTCCACAACCAGCCTACACACTCGCAAATGGGTGGGGCTACCTTTCCCAACTTGCCTGACCTCTAGGCCTGAAACAGATGCGCACTAGTGGGAGATATGGCCCACTAGGGGAAACTCCCAGTTTCACCACTCAGCCCATTCCCAGACCCAGATCTCACTAGCTCCAGCAGGTGCTAGGCCCTTGTCTGACATAGCCTGCCTCTCCATCTTGGCCTTTGTGTGAGCTGATGGATGTTGAGGACTGGCCCTCACTATATCCTGTCTTAGGATGCACATGCGGGTGCTGCAGCTTGGACCTTCCCAGCCTGTTCTCAGCTCCAGTACCAGTGAGTGTTGGTGGGTTCCATGTTCACTCCTAGTTCAGCCAGTCACCACCCCAACTCTTGAGCTAACCAGTGGGACTTGTATTTCCATACAGTAGGGCCCACTTATCCCCCACAGAATGTACCCCTGGGCCTGGTTCTCTCATGTGCTGGTTAGTGTCATGGACCTGCCTGATGTGTCCAGTCCTCTGTTTCAACTGTCAATCAGGTACTTGCATCTAGGTAAGCTAGACGAGCCCCCAGCCATAGCTTTTGTGTGGTATGGCATGTAGTGGTGGGCAACGTTCTTTGCTAAAAAGTGCATCTCAGGACTCCCATTTGGCTGATGAATCAGTCTGACCCATACAGATCTTCCAATCTCTCCCTTCCATACTACCAGGTCTCAGTCTCCTCACTTACCAGCCAGTACAGTGGCCCTATTGTTGGGTGTCCTTCAGGATTAATTACTCACTTTCACATATGGTGTCCGTATCCATGGATGTCCTTGGCAATATTTCATCACCCCAACTCCTCAGAGCTCATTGGCCCATGGAATAAAGATGGTGCTGGCAGGCCCGGCATGATAGCATAATGGTTAAGGGCCTCACCTTGAACGCCTGGGATCCCATATGGGCGCAGGTTCTAATCCTGGCAGTTCTACTCCCCATCCAGCTCCCTGCTGTGGCCTGGGAAAGCAGTCAAGGACGGCCAAAAGCCTTGTGACCCTGCACCCGTGTGGGAGACCTGGAAAGAAGCAACTGGCTCCTGGCTTTGGATTGGTGCAGCACCAGCCATTGCGGCCACTTGGGGAGTGAATCATCAGATGGAAGATCTTCCTCTCTGTCTCTCCTCCTCTCTGTACACCTGCCTTTCCAATAAAATAAACAAATCTCCAAAAAGTAAAAAGATGGTGCTGGCTGCTTAAAAAGCAAGGTGGGGGGGAGGAGCGGGGCAGGGGTGCGGGTACGGGGGGCAGGGGTGCGGGTACGTGGGCTGCTTTGTCTACTTCATCAGCCAAGATTGGTTGATGAAGCAGAGTTCCGCTCCGCATGCCTGACCTGTCTCGTTTATTTTTAGTTGAAAGTTACATTTCACACAGAAAAAAGATAGAGAGAAGGTCTTCCATCGGCTGCAATGCCAGAAATGAGTCAGTTTGAAGCCAAGTGCCAGAAGCTTCTTTCAGGTATCCCACATGAGTGTAGGGCCCCAAGAACTTAGGCCACCTCTGCTGCTTTCCCACGCCATAAGTAGAGATCTGGATTGGAAGTGGAACATCCATTATATGAACCAGCTTCCGTATGCAATGGCAGTGCCAGAGGGTGGAGGATTTGCCTGAGATGTCACCATACCAGCCCTAAGTCACCACAATATTTAGGCTCTTGATCTGTCCTCTTTCTGTATTGGGCAACACCATTTTAGCTACTGTCTGATGGAAACATTAGAGAAGATTACTTTTCAAATCATTTTGGCGAAAGCACTATGGAATGAACCTCACTATCTCCTCCAAGTCTCTTATTAGCCCTGTGAATATCGTTGGAAAGAAAATATGAGAGTAAATAACTGAAACACCGTGAATCTATATTCAGTCTCAGTTGCCCAGCAATTACATATCCCTTTGGCCAAATTTCTCACTCTGAAATGTTCTAAAATATACATTTATATCAAAATTCCTTATTCACCTTCATATTGTCACTTTCATGGTTTGTCTTCGCTTCCTACTCCTTTCAGAAATACAAGCTAGTAAAAATTCCAGATGCTGCTGAATTCCATTTAGAATAACGATTATTTCTTTTTCTTCTTCTTCTTTTTTTAAAATTTATTTTTATTTAAAAGGAGACAGAAAAATCTTCCATCTGCTTGTATACTCCCCAGAATTGCTCCAGTGGCCCGAGGTGAGACAGGAGTTTCTTCTGGGACTCACATGTAGGTGCAGGGTCCCAAGGCTTTGAGAAATCCTCTTCTGCTTCCCCAGGCACAAGCAGGGAACTAGATGGGAAGTAGATCAGCTAGCACATAAATCAGCACCCATCGGAAATGTCAGCGCTGGCAGGCGGAGGATTACCCAAACCAGTCATTGTGCTGGCCTCCTAAAATGTCTTCTTACAGTCACTGGGAGCATTACTACATCTTATTGATTACCTTAATCCCTTCCTTCATGCTGCTACTAAGCTTACTACATTTACTTTGATTCAACATTTGTACAATCTGTGGTATTTCTGGAATCCAGAGCAGTTCAATACCTTAATCTTCCTGTTGCCTTAAATGTCACCTTCACTGCTGGCTGTAGTTATAAACATTGACAGAGGTTTCCTTAAGAGTAATCAAGTTAAGGAAGAAAAAAAGACTAATCAAGTCAGGTTAAACGCACTGAGGGAGAGAGAGAGAGAGAGAGAGAGAGGGAGAAATTGAGAGAGAGAGAGGGAGGGAGGGAGAGAAAATCTCCCATCTGTTTGTTCACTGTTGAAAGCCTTCAGCAGCCAGGGCTGACTAGACCAAAGCTTGGATCTCAGAATTCTGTCTGGGAGCCATTTTCGGCCTCTGCCCAGGATGCACATAAACAGGAAGCTGGGTCAGCCATGGAGCCCGGACTCAAGTCCTATACAAAGTCACCCAAGTGGTGACTTAAGCTACATTTATGAGGACAAGCCCTGAATACATTATTGTTATCTAGTCTTCTATCATAAAAACATTGACATTGGCACAATGAATTTGGTCATAGATCACTCATTTTTAAGACAATACCTGTTAATAAAAAGTTATGGAATGCTTTTCTTTATCTTTTCAGATAGTATAAATTCAGTTTTCCAGTTTATTATTTAAAGGAATTTCCTTACTGGAATCATGCTCAAAAACTGAACAAGTAATATGCAAAGTCTAAAGAAGCTTATTGCACAAAGGGGTTCAGACCTCTCAACTGTGGAATTTATGTTCATACAGTTGCTGAAATGTACAGGATATTTTCCTTCATTTTCCTAGAGTTCCATCTTAGCATTCACCAAAGGTTTCTTTTCTTTATACTAGATTAGATTAAGCTAGGTTGTTTTCTCTCACTTCTTTTGTAGGGTATTTGAAATGAAATAAATGTTGAAGCATGTGCTTATTAATTTTCACAGAGCATTGAAATATATTTAATTTGAAAAATTATTCTAAAAACTTCCTTTGACTATATATGCATATGTAAGTGTACACACACATATATATATATATTTGTATGTATGTCACCTTTGGGCATGGCTATATTAGAATAATACTATCGATACAATATTTTTCATTAGCAAATCAGGCTCTGCAAAAACTCTTGATTAAGTTAGTCACACGTTTACTAATGCTGTCATATTGTAATTTCACAGCACATTGTACCAACTGAAGAGGTTTTTTTTCAGGAAGATTTGGGAGGATTACACAAAGGATCCTTGTTTAAAACATAAGCTGTGCTTTCATTGAGGTTAAATCATGCAATTTATTCAGATTTCCCTATTTTTTTACTCTCCCTGATGTTAATCTGTGTCAGTTGTTGCAATGAAACCAAGGGTAGAGGCAGAGGAAGACAATGGAATTGTTTTTGCTAAAACAAAGCTGCTGTGTTCTAAACTGAGTGCATGTTACATTTGCATGTTAGGAAGTAAACACAGAAACACAAGAAGAAAAGCAATGAATCAGATTGAATAGCCTTTCTTCTTTATCTAAATAAAAGATAAGGTCATTTTCTAGACTATTCAGAACAAAATGTGAGAGTAGTAATAGAGGAAAGAGATTCTGTTTTAATTTTAAAAGTGACGCATTTTTGCAAATCTATTATTTATCCTAGTTTTCTGCTTCCTGCGTAAGCCTGGGACATTTACTTGATCTCTCTGTGACTCAGTACTCTCTTTTGCAAAGTGGGACAATTATGTTAAATCCAGTTACTCATTAAGGTTGATGGAAGAGTTAAATGAATTAAGGATTCGTTTTCTCCTTTTCCTCCTCTTGTCTTTTTTCCTTAATCCCATTTATACTTCATTCTTGTGGCTTACTTCCTGTGTTTTGTGATGCAATGCATGCCTCCTAAGATGATGTCTGACTAAGCATGCATGACTTATGATAAAGTTAAGGATCAAGTCTGTAGTTTTATATTTGTATTGTGTTTTTCTTTGGTGTTATAATCTGAGTAATGCTGGACAAAATATACCAATGAGTTTGGCATAGAAAAAAAAAAAAGAATGCCTTTTCTTCTGTTTTTGTTTTGTTGCCTAATGCTTCTCGGGGATCTGATAGAACTTCTGTCGTTAGAACCATGTTTGTGTGACTGAAAAAAACCTCTGTCTTGCTTTTCCAAGAGGCAGCCCAAGCCAGTTCTCTGATCATTATTTATATTACGTATCTTTAGCTATAAAATCAATATTAATTTGTCAGAGGTGTCATAACAAAGTAGCACATTACTGGATGTCCTTAGCAAAACAAATTCATTTTCTCACAGTTCTGGAGGCTGAGATTGAGGCCAAAGTCAGTTTTATTGTTTCTCATAGATCTCTGTCTTTAGGTTCTAGATTGTTCATTATGTATTTGCATCATCTTTCCTTGTATAATTATGTTCAAGTTTCCTCTTTTTTTTTTTTTTTTTATAGAGATTACATGGTTGACCAGGGTGGGAAGGATTGAGGGTTAGAGAAAAGTGGGTGAAATCATTATTTGCAAATTCTGTTTCTTCTTGTCCTTGGAGGAAAGGGAGAGATAAAGGAGGAAGCCACACCCAGCCTCCCAACTATCTCTTTACCCAGGGATGGGGAACTGCCATCCAATATCAACCCAGGGTCTTACTGTAGTGAATGTCCAAGTGGTTTGCATAGTTCATAAATGCTATAGATTTTGCTGATCCAGGGGTGAGGCAACTCTACCAATGTTCATTTATTCACCCAGATTTTTGTTGTCATCATTTGCTAGGGTAGTTGTCAAATTTGCTCTGTTCTCCTTCTTCTGCAAGTATACCAAATGGACTGCCATATTTTTTCATGTACATCAGGGTCTGCGTCCACTGCTCTGCATCTTTTACCTGTGGACAGGTCCAAGAGTCAGGGCCAGATGACCTGAGCCCTGCCGGATCCCCTACACCTGGGGCTCACGAACCTGGCACCCACTGACCCCAGGCTGGCAAGGCTCACCTTATCTCAGCATCTATTCTCACATTGTGCAGCCTGGCTCAGTCCAGCTCCTGCTGGTGTGTGCTGTAGCCTAGTCCAGTATAGTCAGAACCCTGTCCAGTCCCCAGTGTGAACTGGTTGGCATTGTGGCCTGACTTGGTCCCTCTGGCACCTTGTCCTGGTTCTCAGACCTGCCAGTGGATATTATGAACTTGCCTGGCCAGGTCTGTCCCCAGATCTGACTCACATATATGCTGGAGGGTACTGTAACCTGGCATGGTCAGGGCTGTTCCTTGTCTGGTTTTTGTGCTCACCTGCAGGGATTGTGTCTCAATGAAAGTTTCTTGAGCTCCTCTGTCAGGTTGCCACAGGTTTTGTGTAGCAGATCTTGCACACACGAGTGGATGCTTAGCCCGGATTGGCTTTGTCCACCTCTTGTCCTGGCAGAACAGTGGCCTTGCTCAACCAGCCAATACCCATTCTGGTTATTATTAATGGGTGTTGTAGCCCAGCCTCACCTGGTCCATGCCCAGACACAGCTTTTGTGTGGTTCAGCAAGAGTCAAAACCTATTGCAGCCCATTCTATATCCACCCTGGGACTCATGAGTATGAGTGGGTGCTGGAGTGTTGCTCCCCAGCCCCATTCAATATCTACACTTAGGGAGGCTATAGCCATGTGCAGCCCAGCCTGCTGCCCTTATTCTAGCTCTTACGTTCACCAGTGGAAATTCCACCGAGCTGGGGCATTTCCTTAGCTCCCTAGCCAGGTCTGTTTCCATCCACAGTGCTTGGTTATGCCAGTGGAGATTCCAGTTCCACAGGACCACCCCAACTCTTAAGCTAACCAGTGGGACTGGGTTCCCACTGAGGAACAGGGTTGGGCCCATATGTCCCCCACAGATTCTACCTCCAGACCTGGTTCTCTTGCTTGCTGGTTAGTGTCATGGCCCTACCTGATGTGACCCATCTCCTGTTCCTACACTCAGTGAGGTACTGGGATTTAGCCCTACAAGACAGGCCCTCAGCTCTAGCTTTCCTGTGGGCTGGCATGTGGTGGTGAGCAAAGTTCTGTGCTAACAAGCCCATCTCAGGACTCCCATTTGGGCTGGTGCATCGGTCAGACTCATGCAGGTCTTCTAGTCTCTCCCCTCAAAACTACCAGGTCTCAGTCCCCTCACTTGCCTGCAAGTACAGTGGTTCTGTCGTTGGGAGTCCCTTAGGAATGATTCCTCACCTACATGTATGGTGACCTCATCCATGGATGTCCTTAGGTAGTAATTCATTACCCCAAGTACCATGAGCTTGTTGCCAGGCAGCCAGGGAGCTTAGCCTGGTGTAGTTGGCACAATATCTGCCTGAGCCAACCACCTTTCATCAGCTGCCTCTGTGAGTTCCCAGCCCAGGAGGCAAAACTGCCCCCCCACCAGCCAAAAGTAGCCCGTGGGGTGGCAAATCTTGTTTGGGTGTCCAACCCTTGAATTTCCTCTTCTTAAATGGATATCAGTTGTATAAGATTATGGCCCACTACAGAGAAGCTAATTTTAAATGAAATATGTCTTTATAGAACACATTGCAAAATACAGTCCTTTCTGAGTTTCCGTGAGATAGGAAATCGCATAGAAATTTTGAGGGAATATGTACCCACCTGCACTAGGGCCATACCTCACCCGCAAAGAACCTCGAATCTTGGTTTTCTGCCCAACTTTCTGCCTTGTGAAAAAATTTAAGAACGTACCTTCATAACTCATCAATCAGAAGTAATTTTTAAATTATAAGGTTATATTCTGCAGTAACATTTTATTTCTAAAATTATTAATTACACCTAAGCTCCAAGTGGATTTCTGTGACTTCTCCCCAAATGCTTGCACTTCTCTTCAATCTCTTCTCAAAATTTTGGCCCTAAGATAATTCTGTGAAAACAATCCAACAATGATTCACCAATAAGAACATCTCTTCATGAGATGTATGAATTTAAAGTCTGACCACTTTCCCTCTTATTGTTCATATTTGTCTGTTAATTTACTCCCTGAAAGAGTACTACTGGGTCATAGTTATGTCCATTTACGGAAGTCACATTATTTTTCTCCCAATAGATTATGCTACCAAAATAATTTTTTATTCAAAGGAAATCACTTGACTTTTTTGGCTGATCTTCAAGGCTGGGCTTATTGTCAAGGTGTTGCACATCACTAAGATCATTAAAATGAATTATTAGAGTATTTTTAAGAATGGTATTAAAGTTAATGACAAAGAGTGAGGCAAATGTCAAGAAGTAAGGCTTGAATTATGTAAGGGAGCCTACAAAAATAAGTTCAAAGAATCAGATGAGAAGTGAGCCAAAAAAAAAATATATATATATATAGAACAAACAAAATACTCACTCTGGAACTTACTGATGTTAATTCTCAATGGGTAAAGGAAAGTATTTACAGCTAAGCCACAAATATAAATTTTACTTCATGATATAATGTCTCCCAATTTGGCTTGTGTGTTAAGCTGCATATGTTCAGTGCACCAGTCCACATAAAGTCTATCACAGAATCTTTTATAAGGATTCCAACAAGGGACTAGCATTGTGGCCGTAGCTGGTGAAGCTGCCACCTGTGGTGCTATCATCCTTTAATGGTGCCTGTTCATGTACAGGCTATTCCACTTCTGATCCAGCTCCCCACTAAATGCCTACGAAAAGCAGTGGATGATAGCCCAAGTGCTTTGGGCCATTCCCTCTTGTGGTAAGCTTGGATCAAGTTTCTGTTTCCTGGCTTTGGGCTGGTCAAGTACTGGCTGTTGAAGCCATCTGGGTGTGAACCAGATGATGGAAAATCTTTCTGTCTCCCTGCCCCTCCCACTCATTCTCCATTACCTTGAATTTCTAAATAATTCTTTAAAAAAAGATTGGGAGCCTATGTTGTGGTATAGCATACAAAACCACAACCTGCTGTGCTGGCATCCCATATGAGTGCCGGCTGATATCCAAACTTCTCCACCTTTGATCAAGCTCCTTACAAATACACCTGGGAAAGCAGCAGAAGTGCATCCATTTGGGAGACCCTGAAAAAACTTGTGGCTCCTAAATTGGGCCTGGCCCATCCCTGGTCACTGTGGATTTTTTGTGGAGTAAATTAGTGGATTTAAGATATTTCCCTTCTTCTCTTCTCCTTTCTCTGTGACTCTACCTTTTAAATCAGCCAATCTTTAAATAAACAAAATAAAAGGATCCCATGAAACTTTCAACCACAATGTAAGAGTCTGTAATCAAAAAGTATCTTTTAATATTTTTTCCTAAGAATATCTTTTTTAAAACTATTATTTTTAACTCTTACTTTTCATGATACTGTTCCTTAGGCTCAAGGATTTCCCTTTCCACTCCACCCATTACCCCTTCCCTGACTGTTTTCTCCTGTATAACAATAGTACAGTCCTTCAACAACAATCACAAATCCATCATTCTTACATTTAAGTGTATAATGACATTGTAGGTATAAAGAATGGTAGAAAGTCCAGCATTCTATTTTCAAGATATATTTAACAGTTTCATTGGGAGTCCATCTTTTATTCAGAAGCAGAGATGCATACTGTGACATATCTTCACTTCATCATATAATCTTGCCTCTATCATACAGTTCCTTTTGATAAATAAATGTATATAAGTTGACCAAAATATCTGCTAATCTTGTATTTTGCAAGAATGTTGTCTTTTATCAGAGAGAACATATGATATTTGCACTTTTGAGATTGGCTTATTTCACTGAGATAATGTTGGGACCATTTTATTGCAAATGGTATCATTTCATGCTTTTTAATGGCTGAGTAGTATTCCATAGAGTAGATGTACAACAGTTTCTTTATGCACTCCTCTTCCAGCTGGCATCTGGGTTGTTTCTACTTATTTGCTATCATAGATTGTTCTGCTGTAAACATAGGGTTACAGATCGCTTTCTCATAACGGATTTCATTTTCTTTGGATATATTCCCCAAAGTGGGATAGCTGGATCATATGGTAGATCTACTTTCAGTTGTCTTAGCACTCTCCCATATTTAAAAATATCAAGTTAGAGTTTCCTCTACGTCTCCAATGTAAATGGCAGGATCTCAAACAGTTGGATCATTTTCCACTGCTTTTTCCAGGCTATTAGCAGAGAGCTGGAGGTGGAGCAGTGGCACATAGATCAATGCTATAAGGGATACTGATGTTGCTGGTGCTGTGCCACAATGCCAGCACCAAACATTTATTTTTCATAGTTCTGCAGGCAGAAGCTAACTGACTGTATCCATGGGTGCATGCATAAGCCAGAGTGGGTACGGGTTGATTGGTCTTTGCAGCAGAATTAGTTGGCAAGTGCTGACTATCAAATCTTGTCAAGCTAAACTGCAGAACCTCCTGGATAGTGCAAGATCCAGGACAGGGCATGGGTTCACTAGGGAAATGGCGGGCACCTCTTTGATGTGCTACAACTCCACTGGTAAGCATAAGAACCAAGGCTTGGGGTGGGCATCGCTAGATAGGCAGTGGCATTGCCAGCATGAGTGTGGGGTGGATAGTGGTGCTAGTTGGGTTAAGCAAGGCTTCAATGCCCATTGATATGTATGAGATCTGAATTGGATGTGCGACAGTCTGCTGTACATACTGTCAAGCACAGGGACTTGGGCAGGAGGCAAGCCTGGTGGAGGATTATTGCAGATCACTCCAACTAGATTGCAGTCCCTGTTCATGTAGGTGAGAGCTGAATGTGTGGTGGACAGGGTTGACAGCAAATATCTGGAAAAATGAAGACTCTAAGGTGGGCCGTGTCAGCCAATGGACCTTGAAAGGATTTCCTTATCCTTGGATTGGTGAGATAATCAGCATTTCTGAACCATCGAACTATTGAAATTACTTAAACAGATCCCTAGGAGCATGTGCCACATTGGGCATCCTGGGATGACATTAGGTGGCTGTTTCCCATCCCTAGGTATTGAGGCATTTGGGAAGCTAGGTATGGTCCCCCCCGCCGCCCCCTACTTCTCCCATTTCACAGCAAGAAGTAAAAAGAAGTTTAGAAACAATGGTCTAACCCACTTTCCCCTATCCCTTGACCTTTCCCACCCAGATCAAGTATGTAAATATCATCAATAAGAAAATTTACAAATAAAAAAGCCTATGTATATGCAAACATGAACATACAATACTATAAAGAAAGGTAAAAGTAACATTGAATGTTTCTGGTTTATAAAATTATTAAAACAATTTGCATTTAATTTCAGGTAACAAAGGGAATTTAGCAAGAGAATTATATGTTTACAAGACCCTTGGAAGTATCACAGAATCAGATGCTTGAAATTACTCTCTATCTTGCCAAGTTGCCTATGTTCTCCACCATGATCTGCCATGGTCTGGCATGACATGACAAACTTCTGCTATGATTATTAGTTCTAAGACTTGGCAAATTCAACTGAGGTCTACACCAGAAAAATGGTGAAATCAAAAAGGTGTAAGTCAATGTTACCACTGTTGTTGGAGAACTAACACCAGCAGAATTTCATTTGATAGTGAAAGCTGGAAGTCTAAATGAGACCTCCTTTGCATGTTTCTATGATGCGTAGGTGCATGTTCTGGGTAGATGCTGAGATGTATACAGAAACTAAGAGTGGTGACACTTTATTCAATTCTGCATCTTTCAACATGCACAGTGGACTCAAGTTGACTTCAATTTCAATCTTGCTTTTAGGAAGTATTTTGATACCTGCTTCATTCTTGAGCATATGCATACTCTTGTGATTATGAAAAATTTTTGGATTATGCAGTTATCAATGTTATTACTTAGGTTATATAGCCATTTATTTTATTAGACATTTGCTTGACTCCCTTAAAAATTATTTTCATTGTTTTTCATGATACAGTTTTATAGGTATAGGGATTCCACACTTAATTTCCCCTTTCTGCTGCTCATTTTTCCCTCCTAACCATGTCCCTCATGTAATTACAGAAGTATAGCCCTTTAGTAATAGTTCCAAGTTTAACATTCTTATGTTTAAGTCTGTTATGGAATTGTAGGTATAGCAAAGATAGAAAATCTAGCATTATCTTGTCAATTTATATTTAATTGCTTCACTGGGAGTCCTCCTTTCATTCAGGAGTAGAGATGCCAACTGAAACATAGCTTCATTTCCTAGTGTTTTACTCTCCATTCATCTATGATAATATACGTGTATATTTGTTCACTTATATATCTATTTGTTTTGTGTTTTGTATGAAGGTTACCTTATACTAGAGAGACATTAGCTTGATTCTCAACTGAAAAAGAACTACCTATTCTTTTCTTCTGCGAAGTCAGTTAATTTCAAACAGGGTTCCTATTTCCTTAAAGTTTATGGAAAACAAGTTTTACAATATACAGGGGAAAAGCACACATATAAAAGACAAATAAATTGATGACACATAGGATGAAATTATAAAAAACAAATATTTAGAGAAAAATGAGAAAAAAAACCCACAATTTCTTATTTTGATATCACACAACATGCACTTTTATCCTGTTGGCCAAGTTTCAATATAACAAATGAAGGTGCTTCTTCCTTAACTCTTCTATGAGGACCTAGAAAAAATGGGTTTAAAAATTGCATCTGTTAAGTCAATCATATAAGATTCCATCCATCAGATAGGAAGTTTAGCTTTATGATGCTTTTAGGAATACTGTCTATCAAAAGAATGCAAGATGGATATAACATAGGCCTGTGTCCTGGGAAGGAATGCTGTTTGATCCTCAATAGCATGCCTTCAGAATTATCTCCATCAGGAATCTATGTTCAGTTAGATTTTTCTGCTTTCTCTTCTGTAATTTTGAGATGATTTCCAAGTGCCTACTAATGTGTAATGTGGCATAAAAATTCAAGCACATCAAAGTGAGATCTGCATCTAAAAGTCATACTCTGATGAATGCTAAATTAGAAATATGTTCTTGATGTTACAGCTGTGATTTGGCGGGATTCCAAATTTTGGATACCTGAGTAGTTCTGTGTGCTAGAGACCCTGACAGCAGCAACTCGTCTTCATTTACACAGGGATATGTGTCTTGAGAAGAATGATTGTTGCATTAAATCATTGACAGTTGGATGTTTCCTCATTACTTCAGTGTAACCTGTACAGTTGTAATCTGTAGATCTGCCGTTTGCTCTCATTCCATCTTTTGTTATCCTTGCATGGGTAACTGACATTTTTTAAGTTTCACACACATACTTACTTCTGGTCCTTTACATTTGCTGCTGTCTTTCTAGATTGAGTTTCCATTTCTTTTCGTTTTTCAAACGTTTTCTCAGTCAGGTTATCATTTCCCCAAGAAATCTTATTTTGATTCAAGTTTTAGTTAAATACTCTTACTTGAATTTACCTTTTCTTTGTCACCAGAAAGTGATTAATTCTCTGTTTACTTATTTGGGTTCCATGGTTTGTAATCAGGTGTACACATACCATTTCTATATTTTCCATCATTATATTCCTAACATTGGAGATAATACCTGGTACAAGCTAATCTTCCAATGAATATTTGAATGAGCAAACTTCCCAAGGCTGCTTGGAAAATGGCTTAGAGGGCATAGCAGAAGACAGCGTGGCAGAAATGGGATGGCAGCTGAAAATGTACTTTCAAAGTATGCATAGGATAGTTGTTAGCACTCCACTGCCTGCTGTTAGGCTACCAACACTATCTTCTCCCTGTTCATAAAATTGTAGCAGGGCCTGGCGCGATGGTTAAAGTCCTCACTTTGAACGTGCTGGGATCACACATGATCGCTGGTTCTAATCCCGGTGGCCCTGCTTCCCATCCAACTCCCTGTTTGTTGCCTGGGAAAGCAGTTGAGGACAGTCTAAAGCCTTGGGACTCTGTACCCGCATGGGAGAGCTGGAAGAGCTCCTTGCTCCTGGCTTCGGATTTGCTCAGCGCCAGCCATTGCAGTCACTTGGGGAATGAACCATCGGATGGAGATCTTCCTCTCTGTCTCTCCTGCTCTCTGTATATCCGCCTTTCAATAAAAATAAATAAATCTTTTAAAAAGATAAATCTATTAAAAAATTGTAGCAGTAATTGCCAAAGATGAAAAAAATCCAACTGGCTTCTGAATATTTAGTACAAATATTCACTATAAGCCAAATGAAGACAGGTCGTTCCCTTAGCAATATTTTGCCTTGAAGCAAAAGAAAATTAATCTAAAATTAATTTTAGGTATATATTGAAATGTCAAAGAGAATTAATGCTTTTCTGTTCCTTTTGGTACATTATTTGCACTCCAGTAATTTTTCAACTATGGCTGCAGTCTATTCTAGTTTAGGAGGGCAGAAACAAGCCACTCCACATAGTATATATATTTTTTGTTCTGTTTTGTCCCAAGTTTAGGAATCTTGAAGCACCATTTCCCTTAGCGAAGTGATGCTTGGATAAAAATAGCAGCCACTTGTGAATGTATACCATGTTGAAATGCATTCCTTAGATTCTAATGGAAGTTTCACTCTGAAATCTTGTTCCAGCTAGCAAACTGATTGAAATGCTGCAAGTAGATGAGTTTTTAAAAACAAATAAGATACCAATTTCTTATTTTCTCCATCTTAAGTCTATTATCTAACAATCCCTTTATATATTTAAAAAGTGATTGAACTCAGGTGAGAGGCAGTTGTATAATTACATAAGATGTGAAAGAGCAATGCAAGGTGTGAATGTTTTTTAGAAGTTCAGAAAAGGCTGAATGCATCCTGTACCATTTGCTTGAGTCTATTAGGGAACTATAGTGTGGAATATTGACTTCAACCACTGTGAATTCTTTACATGCCAACCTTAGCAGCCAGAGGGCTTGCCCTTCATCAAGAAAATCTTCACTCTTGATAAGCCTGGGCCTGAATAAATAGGAAGTATTGATTAAGAAGAGTCGAGATGGAGAATAGTTTGATGTTTCCTTGGTTTCAAACGGTGCCTCTGGGTGTTGCCAGTGCTGCCCTTGCCTGAGAACCACAGGGGTTCTTTTCAGAAAAATGCTCCCTGCCCTTAATAAGAAGCCTTTGGGGCAAGTAAAGAAAATAAGAGAAAAAGCTTTCACTCTGCTTTTTTGGAAGGTTTGAGCGGCTACAAACATAAAACTCAGAAGACTGAAGCCCAGTTAGGAAGCAGTCGGCGAACATGGGCAATAAAGAGAAAACAGTATACATTCTGGAGAAAGTATGGGGTAGTGTTTTAGTTTTAGCACATGGGTTCTGGACTGGTCGGATCTCAATTTATTAATTGCTATTTATACTTAATTGATATTTACTATATGACTAGGACAGTTCTTTAACCTCTGGCAAAAGTGGAGTAATATAATGTTTACTTTATTTGGGTCTAGTGACTAATGTGGTAGTACACGGATATGAAAAATCATATTCATTAAAAAGATTAGTTGACAGGATTTGCCCCCAGTGCCAGCACTTGCCAGCTGATGCTGTGGCAAATCCCAACCAATCTGCACTGACTCTGGCTTACGCATGCACCAGTGGGTACAGTCAACCCGGCCTGGTTCTCCTCCTAACCCAGTTCACATGCAGGCCAGCAGGTTCTGTAGACTTTCCCAGCCTGGTATGCTTCCAGTCCCACCTCTCATGCTCACCAGCAGAGGAGTCCCCTGCAACCACCTACCAGGCTTAATTTCCTTCTCCCCCAAGTCTCAGAAGTGCAGGTAGGTGCTGCAGCCCAGTCTGGTATGGTCTGCTTCACCTCAGCATTTGCCAGTGGGTGCTGTAGCTTGACCCTGCCTGGCCTGCCTCCAGTTCCAGCTTATGCTGGTGAGTGCTACAGCCTAGCCCAACTCAGTCAGTCCCCTCCTCCACCAACCCCTGCCCCCAGTCCTGGCCGTAAAGAGAACTGGCTGATGTTGCAGCCCGACCTGGCCTGCCTGTCCTGTACCCAATTCTGTTTCTCACATATGCCAGTGGGTGATATGAACTGGTCCAACCTGGTCCCCCCTTCCCAACAGCTGAAACATATGTATGCTGGTGGGAGCTGTAACCTGGCCTGGTCTGAGTTGCTCAACACCAAGCTACTCCTTGCCTGGGTTCCTGTGCTTGCCTGCAGAGACTGCATCCTGACAAAGGAGTTCCCTAAACACCCCCATCAAAACCTTTTCTGCTGCCAGATATCACACACACTCTGGGTTTTTGGCCCAAAATGATTTAATTCACCTCCTGTCCTGGCGGGATCTGTGGCCTTTCCTGCCTGTCCTGCTCTCATTCTGGTTCTTACTGTCCAGCACTCATTCTGGTTCTTACAGCCAAGCTTGGTCCACACACCATGTAGCCAAGCTCATGCGTGGCTCAGCAGTGACAAAAACCTAGCCTAACAGGTCCTATACCCACCCTAGTTTTCATGAGCACCAGTGGGTGCTAGAGTCTAGCCCAGTCTGGCACAACCCAGACCCAATCTACTCCTGTGTCAAATGACATTGCAGTCACATCCAGACCAGATTGGAGTCCGTATTCTGGCCCTTGCATTCCCCATTGGGAACCACAAATCAGCTGAGACATCCTGTTAACTCACCAATCAGGCCACAGATCTTTCACATGCCAATGGTTGCTCTGACATAGTTTGGCATAGTCCCTCACCTGTGTTAACTTTTTCTTTAAGATGCTGCAGCCTGACCTGTCCTGGCCTGCCCCAAATCTCAACTCTTGCTGGCAGGTGCTGCAGCCCAGGCCTGTTCAGTCTTCTCCCACCCTTGGTTCATGTAAGCCAGTAGGTATGATAGCCTAGTCTGTCATGACCCAAACTTCAGCCTGACTCCTGTACATGCCAGTGGGTTAAGATTTGCTAGGCCTTGCCCAGTCTGCTCTCTTCCAAAATCAATCCATTCATTTGTCAACAGGAGGAGTTACCTTGCTGGGCCTGACCAACAACCAGGCCTGAACTTTGTGCTCACCAGTGAGAGCTACAGTCTACTAGGGGAATTTCCCAAACTCACTCATCAGGTCCACTCCCAAATGCAGATCTCATGCATGCCAGCAGATACTAGGCCCTTACCCAGCATAGCCTGCCCTCCCTGTCCCCCCCAGAATCCTGGCCCATTCCACATTCTATTCTTGGGTGTGCCTGTAGGTACTGCAGTCTGGATCAGCCTGGCCTGTTTTCAGCCCCAGCACCCATGAGTGTCAGTGGGCTCCATGGTCATACCTAGCTCAGTCCATCATTACCCCCAACTCTTAAGTTAACCAATGGGATTTGCAGTTCTACAGTGTTAGGCCATTTATCCCCCACAGAATCACCACCCACTCCCACCTGGTTCTCTTGTGTGCTTGGGAGTCCCTCAGGAGTCATTCCTCATTTGCAACACACTCCCATAGTGGTCCTCCTTCCTCAATATCCTCTTGACCCTTTCCTTAATCAATCTATAATCTGTGTGCCCAGGAGTACATGGGTTCACCTGCCTAGCATTTGGAAGCCCAGTGGGTGGCGTGCTAGTGTGGAGCTCTGCCTGCGCACCATAGTCCTAAGCTCCTGGTATGTGTGCTGGCTTGTTGCCTTACCCCTCCACACATACAAGATCCAGATCCTTTGAAGTTCTCCAAGTCTGGTTCCCCAGCACACCAGGCCAGCATGTTAACCTGGGGCTCTCTCCTCCTCTTTCCTTACCTCGCCCAGGACCAATAACATGGGTAAATCCCCAGGTTCATTCCATCTGTCCAGACACAAGCTCCCAGGTCCCCACATGCCCTTTCAATACTATGCTCCTGTTCCCTACCCAGCCCCCCACCCCCACAAGCCTGCATCCTCAGGCCTCCATGAGCTGGAGCTACTGGCTCGCCATGGAAATGATGATGGTCACCACCCCAGAGCCGGCTCAACACGGGAATAAATATTAGGCATTGTTTTTAATCAGAAATTACTTAGAAGAAATGTTTTCCTTTTTTGAAAAGAAATTTCTTTGTTCCTATTTATTCTCTCACTCAAAGACAGTATTAAAATAGGTAATAGAAATATTTTAAATTTCATATTGATTTTCCATCTTGAAAGTTTCAGAATTTTGTTTCTTCTTTCTACTTTACCCTTTTAAATATTTCATTCCAACAAAAGAGCAGACAAAAATAAGTTCATTTCTTTTGTTTTCCTTAAGAGCATAAGGTAATTAAAATTGGCTCTTTAGAATTTAGGGATCATTGCAGCAAGCCAGAGATTTAATCACAGAATGATACACACAACGTTGTTGTAGCATTAAAACAGCACAGGCAAATTTAACAAGGACAAATTACAGGATAATTTCTGAGGTACAAGGAGTCCTCTTGGGAATCCTTAAAAGACTTCAAATTCATAATGCAAATTATTAGGAATTATGTGCCACAATGGGAACTGTTGACACAGCCTAAGCAGCTGTAGGTTAGGGATAAAAGGAGCCTCCAGTTTTCAGGAAATGGACCAGTGGAAGAGAGGACAGGAAGCCATCTTAAACTCACGTCCACAGCAGGTCAGATGACTTGAGATAAGTACTTTCTTGTATAGGTATTACTCTATTGCTTAACTTGTTTCCAAATTAGAATTCTCTAGATCCTTCAGAAAGTTTCTAAAAATTAAAAATAATACTCAATGAAATAGTGTGTAGGTTAAGTGTTGATTGTCCTAAGTTAATATTTCGAATAGTTTGTGAAGTAGGTACTGTGTGTAGGTTTATATACACACATACAAATGAGAGCTTACGTATTTCATGTCTCAACTTTGAGAATGTGAATTAATACTTTTTCACAGGTAAGTCTTATTTTCTTGCAACTTCAATGCAAAATAGTAATAATACTTTCCAAGAAAGATGTTAACAACTACTATATAGTAAAATGAACAGTTTATAATAATGATAGGTAACACACAGTTGTTACCAAGCATTCCTCTGATTTAATTGTGTGTATGCATTCCTTTAATATAATTACTGATGGTCTATATTGATCATGAGGAACAACAGTGCATTTATTATAACTGTGTAGTGTTTTTTATGAACTCTTGGCACCTTCAAACAAATTAACATAGTTTCTGGAACTCCTTAATCACAAACATTTGTATTCTTGAATCACCTTGATGGTTGAAAATGAAACTGGTATTGTGGTGCAGTGAGTTAAGCAGCTGCCTGTAATGCTGGCCTTCCAGCCCCAGTTTCTCTGCTTTTTATTCAGCTCACTGTTGTGCACCCAGGAAAGCATCAGAAGACCAAGATGGAGTTCCACCTTCTGGCTTTCAGCCTGGCCCAGATCTAGCTATTGAAGGCATTTATCTGGGGAGTGAACCAGCAGATGGTTGGTGTCTATGTGGCACTCCGCCTTTCAAATAAATAAAATAAACTTCCAAACATTAAAGTTTAATTATCACTTCCTGATAACATGTTTCCCTATTGTTCCAGAAAAATCAATGACGTCTATAAAAGTAAGAGGCTTATATTGTAAATGGAGCTGCCCTAATAATTATTTGTGCCAAAATATCCTAGTTCAATAACTAGAGAGATTAGGTATCTCTAGCATTTGTGTTATCAATCCTTTTTATCTAAAGTTTTTATCTAAAAAACTTTTTTATCTAAAGTTTTTATCTAAAGTTCTTTTTAGTTCATATGTTTGTATAGCAACATTTCTTTAAATAAGGGATTAGTAAGTCACAGAGAAACATATACTACCTGAGTCATGTGTAGATGTTATAAGTAGGAACATTATGGACACAAAATGTTGGAAAGAGATTCAGAGTTAGGGAACCTAGCAAGCAGAAGCTAGAAAAGATAAGGAGGAATTTTCCCCTTATCCATTTTGAATTAATGATCTCTAGAACTGTAGAACAACAACAAAAAATGTGTTATTTTAGGTCAGTATATTTATATCAATGTTACTGCAGTAATCGGAATTTTATACTGAAACTAAAAGATAGGGTCATTATTTGCTGTGGGAGGTTGTCCCTGGATCTCTGCCTACTTGGCCTATGTGGGCCCCCTGGCAATGGTCTTGGCACTCCTAGTTCTCAACCTGACCTGATAACTGGCCACACGGGCGAAAGTGGTGGGCTGTACTACCCGGTCTTTCTTCTCTGTCCTTGGACAAGCTGTGTTGGGACTTTCTTGATAAGCAACTCTGAGAAGTCAGTGTGGTCCCATGTTAGTTGCCAGCCGTACTTGGTGTATGTGACCTGCGGCATATCTGCCAGCCAGATGTGATGTACATGAATTACAGAGTGATTGGAGGGTCCAGAGAGACAGAGATGTCTTCCAGCCAATTACAGTGCTGTTGGTGGGTGGAAGGATTGTTGGAAGAAACCCTTCTGCCTTCCCATTTTCTTAGTCTATATAAGTTTTGTGCTTACTTTACAATAAATGGCCTTGCTTGATCAGACTGTCTCCAATGATTCCTGTTGAAGAATAGCATTGCCTCTTTCCCTCAGCGGTTGCAGGGACCTGTTGGTCAGAAACCTCCGAGAATTTGCTCTGATATGGTCTCCAAATGTGGCTATTGTAACATGTATTCATGGCACTAAGATGCCATTACTGTAATATCTTGGGAAGTGGGAAGCATCTTGGAATTAATGACATAATCTGATAGGTCAGATGACAAAGGGGCCATAGGGACCTCATCCACTCTTTTTTTAAAAATAAAGATTTATCTATTCAATTGTTTATTTCTTTATTTATTTAGTTTTGGAAAGGCAGATATACAGAGATATAAAGAAAGATCTTTCATCCACTAGTTCACTCCTCAAAGTGACCACAGCAAATGGAGTTGAGCCTATCTGAAGCCACAGCCAGGAGCTTCTTCTAGATCTCCTATGTGGGTGCAGGGTCCCAAGGCTTTGGCCTATCCTCTACTGCCTCCCCGGGCCACAAGCAGGGAGTTGGAAGGGAAGTGGTGGAGCTCGGATATGAACTGGCACCCATATGGGATTCTGGCAGATGCAAGGTGAGGATTTAGGTTCTAGGCTATCACGTCGGGCCCAACCTTATCCACTCCTTTGAGAACCTGAAAGGAAACATCATTAGAAAAACCTGTCAAATAGGTGAAGTCAACTATTGGGAAAAAAAAATCACAGAAAATAGTAGAGATAAAAACAATTTTGTTTTGAATTAGCTTCAGATTTTCAGAAAAAAAGTAGCATGGAGAATTCCCATGTAGTTTTGGCCTAGATTTCACAAAGTTAACATTTTATGATGGTGACTTTGTTACTCTTTGTTGCTATCTTTATTTCTGCTATTTGTCATCTGTCATTTCTGTAAAATTTGAGAATTGTAGATGTGAAGACATGATGCCTATTACTTCAAAATACTTCATTGTGAATATTGTAAACACAAGGTGATCTTGGTCATAACCACTGCACATGTATCAACGTAAGTCAATCAGTATTGATAAAATCTATTCTGAATATATAAATAAATAATTATAATCTGAGATCCAAACTATGCTCACATATTGTATTTAAGTATCTTATCTCTTTAATTTCTTTTAAATATAAACTATTCTTCAATTTGAATATTACAGAGAGTAATTTTGTAACTACTCAGTTTGAGCTAAATTGTGAACTGGTAGTGATGTTTCTTCATGAGTAGATTCAGATTATACTTTTTTGGCTAGGGACAGGACAATCCCAGATATCCATTTTCAGTGTAGAATGTTAGGTGTTAATGTTAATGTTGTTTTGTTTTATTCACGGAGCTCAGGTGACATCACCAGGTTCCTCTGTTGTAGTTGTTAATTTTCTCCTTTGATGGTTAAGATGTATCAGGCAGGAAGAAACTGTGCTTATGTAAACACCCTTTCTCAACAGAGTGCTCACACTGTAGGAACAGCCTGACTGTCGAGAGGATATATGGGAGGTTGGTGAGTCACGTAGGTCAAGTTGCAAACATGACACTTTAGAAGTGGGAGTCAAAGGTGTGCCAGCTAGCTTTACATAACAGCAAGTCAGTACAGAGCCTTGTGCCAAAGGCTTCATTCTTTGGCAGATTAGGTGACATGTTACATCATTATAGGGCCATTGATGGAACAGAGAATAGATTTTTTTTGTTGTTGGAAGAAATGAAAACACCAGCGCTTGTGAATTTGAGACTAAAAGTAAAGGTCAGTATTGGATACAAAAAATGATTATAAGCAAGACAGATTAACAATAATTTATATGCCGTGTTTTTCTTTTAGTGTGTGCACAAAAATGATACATAGCAAATTCTGTATATAACTAAGTCCAAAATAATTCATTTAGTAGACATAAGTGAATAATTTTAGTCTGAAGAAAGCTTTCTGTCATTGTATATAGATTTTAAAACATTCTAACTATTACAGAATGGCATGCCTTATGATTATATTGTTTTTGGCCTTAACAGATTAAGGACTTTGCTGTGGGTGGATTTATTATATTCCCTACTGTTAATCTGCACTCCTGAATTTCTTAAAAGAAATTCAATAGAAAACAATTTATACAACAGGTCCCAACAAAGACTATGAAGTAGGACAACTATCTACTGTATCCACCTTGAATTTAGAAAGTCATTAAGGCAGCCTGTAGTCACTTCTTGCCCTCTTCCCATCATTCATTCCCCTACACTTAAGATAAAGCCACTAGTAGGCCAACACAGTAGAAAATTCATCAACTCATTTGATGTGGGTTCAGAAAGACTCACATTACTTCAGTGGGTACAAACTTCTAGGTCAGTTGGACACATGCTTGTGTCTGATAGGCTGTGATGTTTTAGAAGATACACTGTGTACTATACCCAGAACTGAGACTTGTCCAGTGGAGCCTCCTGGAGTCTGATTCATGTATCTCTTTTGTATGGTAACGAAAGTATATTAAGTCATAAGAGCTCTTGTTTACCTTCAAGAGTTAAATACACATGATTTCTGAAATCAAGAAGTCAGGAAAGATACAGACTGGAGAAAATTCTACAGCCAGCATTGTCAAGAGGCACAGAAAATAGTGAAAGACTTTGCCATGAAAAATTAAGAGATTTGGGAATACTTACTCAACAAAGGAAAAAATAAAGTAAGTTTTGTGTTTCAAAAGTAAGAACTGAAATAAATAATCCCTGGACAAATAAACACACACACACACACACACACACACACACACACACACACACACACACACACAATTGTTCTTGACCTCTATTTTTCTTCCTCATTGACCTGACACTGAGAAATTACATTGTTAAAGCCCAGGAACTTAAAGGACCCAATGCCATTTGCATTGTATGATGGCAATTAAATCATGGTATATTTGACGAAAAGTATCTATACAAATGAGGCATGCATTGTTTTGACTGCTGGTTCTCATTTGCAGGTAAATACAGAAGCAACTGGTGACTATTTCAACATCTGACATGTACAGGAGTTAGGACTTCCTTCCCTTTTTTGGCTCTTCTTAGTTCTCATAAGATGAAGCAGAAAATTCAACACTAGAAGGCTCTAAAGGGGGGGTTATGCTCCTTTTTTATTTATTCCCTGATTTCTCCTAAAGAAGAATTTAAGGTGCTTAAGGTCTCAAATAATTTCCTCAGTAGAAACTTCAATTGTGGGCCTGATGTGGAAGTTAAGATCCTCGGCTTAAATGCGCTGGGATCCAATGTGGGCGCTGGTTCTAATCCGGCAACCCTGCTTCTCATCCAGTTGCCCAGTTGTGGCGTGGGAAAGCAGTCAAGGATGGCCCAAAGCCCTGGGATCCTGCTCCAGCATGGGAGACCCGGAAGAAGCTCCTGGCTCCTGGCTTCAGATTGGCACAGGTCCAGCCATTGCGGTCACTTGAGGAGTGAATCATCGGATGGAAGTTCTTTTCTGTCTCTCCTCCTCTCTGCATATCTGACTTTACAATAAAAATATTTTTTAAAAAGAAACTTCTATTGTTTTGAACAGATCCACCTAGAAGGAAATGCCATTTTCATTGGTTTGCAGAGCAAACCTCAGGGTTCAGTGACTTACGGATGTTTGGCTTTAGAGAACGAGACTCCATATCTCTAACCACTGTGGTGGGGACACACCTTAGTCCTGGCCCAGGGCACTGAGGACAGAGAAATTGCCCGAAAAGTATACAGGACATATCTTAAAGAGTCTTCCAACTTCTTAGGTAAGTCTGGATAGAGAAGGTCTGATTTGCAGAATGTGCTCATTAGCAGTTTAACAACTTGAAATGCTAGAGGAGATAGCACGTTGGCATAAAAACAAGCCACCGGTTTGAGAAGCTAGTAGTGCTAAGCTTTCAGGCTGACAGAACCAATTTCATTTGCTTTATGGTTTATTTTGATGTATTCACAAGTAGTGTGTGATAGTGAGCTATGTTTTACAAGAAGAATCAGTTACATAATTTGCAGGGCTCACTGTCAATTTTTTTTTCCCCCTAAAAAACAGTAGAAGCACTCATGTTTTTCTCAGGTTTCTTTTGATAACTGTCATGATGTTTTTTTATTTTCTATTTAGTATTGTCTGCCTCCAGCACAGTGTTATCGAAAGAGCAAGTGCACACCTTCATAGGAACTTCAGAGTGCTTTCTCCTTGGTCAGTAGTGTGCTAACACCTCACCAGTAATCCCCTCTCTGTGCCTAGCCCCAGGCCCTGGCTGGGGATGGAGGGAGCCGCCAGGAGGCGAGGAGAGCACCTTCGAGAAACCGCCTTACAGAGGTGGGCAGGCTTCCGGTCCTGACTTTTATGCCTGCTCTCTCCTCCACTATTATTTTCTATTTCTTTTACTCTCCTTAATTTTTAATTATGTGTGGCTTTAATTCAATTCCATCCTATCAAAATGATATGTTCAAGCCCTAGTCTTTAACTGTGAATTTGATGCCAAGATCTGAACTGAGGGATGCTGAAGACTCTTGACAAACCCCTTGAATCTGGGAAAAGGTAAAGAAGAGGCTTGGGCCTTGATTGAATTTCTTGTCTTCTGCCTGTGAAACTGTGCATTTCTGTCCTCCTATGTTACCATTTAAGGTAATGGCACTTGCTCATGGTGATTCTAGAAAAGTAGTACGACACCTGACATGACGCGTTATCTTTATTGGTGGTGGCTGATTTCTACCTATCCTTACAGACTCTAAGTTCCATGAAGAAATCATGTGCACATTTTGTTTGCTTTTGTACAAATACAGTATCTGGCACTCATTAAATATCTGCAAAGAGGGGTAGAAGTCCATGCTCCAATCCTCTTCCCTTTTTGGGCCACAATTTGCTTCTTTCTAAAAGGTAAACTCCAGTCCAGCAGAGTACATTTTTGACAGTTACGAAGGAGTTTTGTGGAAAGTTTTTTTTGTACCTTCCTATGGTTCCCTAAGAAATATTCTGTGGAGGAAACAAACAGCTCCTTGGTAGGGTATTGCCATAACGGAAAAAGTCGTAGACACCTTACAGTCTTAAAGCATGTCTAGGAAGGCACTGTTGCCAGGGACGGAAGCATTTCTCACTTGTGGCATAGGAGGCTCTGTTGGGAAGTGAAGATCAGGTCCCCTGTGTATGTATGTGTGTGTTTTCTCTGCAGCACAGAGAGAGACAGCAAGTTCTGGCCTGATTACTCAACTTCCTTCCCCTTTGGTGCTACTGACCCCTTCTGCCATAAAGCAGTGCCTCTGCTGGCCCTTGTAGCCACCCTGAGGTTCCCAAGTGTACAAATGTTCAGCAGCAGATCTTACCATTCTGGAAAGGAAAACAACTCCTGGATCTCAAAGTCTCCAGCTCTCTCACCATGTGTCTCCCACGTGGTGTCTTGTCTGAGGTTTGGCAGTTTGTTTAGGAGGTCAAGGGACAGGGTCATGCGTCCAGCTCCAGCCTTCACTGTCAGGGCAGCCGACGGGGCTGCTGTGCTCAGGGAGCAGGAATTCGGATGCAGCTTCCACCATCTCTTTACCATAGGGTGTGCCCTTAGAACTTGCTGGAAACTCTAGTCTTTGGATCTCACTGTGGGATTTTTTATTTAAGTTTTAAGAAAATACCTATTTCTGTAATTTTTTCAAGCTCATCTAGTTCAACTTTCTCATCTGGCCGACTCTAGTGAGGAAAAAAAATACTATACCCAGAGTTTAGGAGACATAGGAACAATCTAACATGACTCATATATAACATTTTTAAGATAAACGATCTTAGTGGAATCGTTTTGATAAAGCATAAGCATGACATTTTAAAATGCAACAAAAGAAGGGATGTGTTCATGAATAAATGTTCACTCTAATAAGTGAATTTTGGAAAGCGCTGTATTTCATGGACTGTAAGCCATTGTTTGCATGTTATACAATCATTTCAAAGACAACACTGTGTAGATGTTGCCACCTACCGTTTGCCTGGAATCATGCAAGGATAAATTCACTTTTTAGGACAATACTCTTCCTTTAGTTGTGTTTCTTTTCCATAATATTGATCTCAGTGTCTTTTTCTTTTAAAATCATTTATTTTGAACTTTATTTAAAGGACTCTATTTTCAAGGTCACGAGAAGAAATTCTTCCTTTATATTAGAAAATCCTGAGCCCACGATTTAATTTTCTTTAAATCTTCCTGAATGTACTGAAATAATAAATCAGTTTCAGAATTTAAAAGAATTACACAGTATATGTAATTGAAACCTCATTTAATAATATATTATTCTCCAATCTAGCTCAAAGCAAACAAAATGACCTGTTTGCTAAGTTTTACTTCAGATTCAAATTCAATAAATTTATAAGGCAAATAACCGCTTTCTTGCCTGCTATTTTAGTCTGTTCAGGTTATAATGGCAAAATGCTATAAATTCAGAGGTTTATATGCAGCAGAAACTCATTTTCCATGAATATGGAGGTTGTGAAGTACAGTATTCTAGCTCCAGTGTTTGCTTCCTCACATGCCATGCTGCCTTGCTACACTCTCAGAGCTAACAGGGTGAAGAATCTCTCTTGAACTTCTTTTGAAAGGGCACTAATTCCATTTAAGAGGGCTGCATCCTCATACTTTAATCACATCTCAGTGATCCATCTCTTAATATCGTCACCTCTGGGATTAGCTTTTAATGGATGTATTGTGAGGGTCAATATTCAGATCATAGCACTGTACATACGTTTGCATGTCACTGATGAACAAATTATTTTTATTAGACTAAAAACCCAGTTATTTTACTTACTAATTTTATGAGCTGTGTACTTTGTGTTACTAGGTACACACACATAGTAGTATGGGTATACGGCATGATGTTTAGCATGTTGTTGATTAAAACAGTAAACAGGGGGTTGGTGCCATGGCTCAGTTGGCTAGTCCTCCTCCTTCAGGTGCCAGCATCCTGGTTGTAATCATGGTTACTCCACTTTCCATCCACCCCCTCTGCCCCCTGCTTGTGGTCTGAGAAAGCAGCACAGCATGTGCTAAGTAGTTGGGACGCGGCATCTCTGTGTGAAACCCGAATGAACTCATGGCTTAGGATCAGCTAGGCCCTGACCGTCACGGTCATTTGGGGAGTGAACTAGCAGATGTAAGATCTCTCCCTCCTGCCTTTCAAATAAAATACAAGTAAATCTTAAAACACACACACACACACACACACACACACACACACACTCACACATCCCAGAAATAATACAGGCTTCACAAGCACATTTCAAAGTCACTTTAAATGCTCTGAGATAAATGGTGGTTTAGATAAATAACTGTCCACATTCAATTGTAATTAAAACCTGTAGGGTGTTTAATAATTTGTAAAAGTCTTAGCATATTTCAGTGAGGTTGGGGTTAGTAACAAAAGACTGTGAGGTAATTAGCACTGTATTTTTTTTTCTTTTAGTTACAAATAATAAAAGTAAGATGGGAAGAATCAAGGTACTTGTTGGATTTCACACTGCCCAAACAACTATGCATTGAGTTATTTTAGCCATAGCATCATGCCACAGCAGCTGCATCCCGACGGGAACGCCTGGCTCGGACTCCAGCTTCACGACTGCAATGCGACTTTGTGCCCGTGGGTCTTAGAGAAAGTAGATGATGACTCAAGTGCCCGAGTTCCTGCCACCCGTGTGGGAAACTTACATGCAGTTATTGACTCCTGGCTTTGGCCTGGCTCAGTCCCAGCTGGGGTTGGAATTTGGGGAATGAACTAGTGGATGGAAGATAAACCTATCACGCTACCTCCCCCTACTCTCTTCCTCTGCCTTTTAAGTAAATAAATAAATCCTTTTAAAAAAATTGATTTTCTTAACCCAAAGTTTATTTACTTTTATTGTTCCTTATCAGTTAGTTTAACTAATCTACATGGTAGGTGGTTTTTCTTGTTTCCAGTTTCTGCTTTTTAAATGATTAAATAATTTTTGAATGAATAATTTAAAACTATTTTAAGATAATGAAGCCATTGACCGTCAAATCTTTAGGTAGGTATCCAATAACCCAAATGACCTGAAATTTATTCTTAAGCTGACCTGAACAATCAGTTCCCAAAATCCCACCTGAAAGAATTGACAAGAGGATTGTTCCAGAGACTCACATAAGAACTCAGCCTGCCCAGCACCTGGATTCCAACTTTGTACTATTTTATGCTCCTAATTCAGTCATATTATGCCAGGACATTAGGTCAACAGAATCTGTCTGTTTTAAGTTTCAGATCTTGTTATAATTAACTCCATGCCATTAATGTGTTTATACTTTTAATGACTATATTATGATACAAGGTTGATTTCTTATTATACAATTAACTTTTTAATTCTTGAAAATAAACACCTAGAAATCAAATTGCAACATGAAAATTCCTTTTGAAAATCAAAGGGTTGCAAACTTATTTCTAGTAGTGTGGTATTCTTGAGCTATTGTCGCGCAAAAAAAACCTGAAAATCCAACAGACAAATAGCACTCATGATATATTAATATCTATTTATGGGCCGGTGTGGTAGCCTAGCAGCTTAAGTCCTTACCTTAAACACTCTGGGATCCTATATGGGCTCCGGTTCTAATCCTGGTGGCACTGCTTTCCATCCAGCTCCCTGCTTGTAGCCTGGGAAGGCAGTCGAGGACAGCCCAAAACCTTGGGACTCTGCATCCATGTGGGAGACCCGGAAAAAGCTCTTGGCTCCTGGCTTCGAATTGGCTCAGCTCTGGCCCTTGCTGCTGTTTGGGGAGTGAATAAGCAGACAGAGGATATTCCTGTGTGTCTTTCCTCCTCTCTGTATAACTGACTTTCCAAAAAAAAAAAAAAAATCTTAAAAAACTATCTTTTTATTATTAAGGAAGTTAACCCTGATACACTTCTTAAGTTTGTGAAGCAAGTTTAGTGGAACATTTTTTGACTTGTTCTGACAGGGTCTTTTTTTTTACTGGTTCTCTTGCAAGTAAGTTTTAAATGGCTAAACACATCAATTTTTAGAAAAACATGTTTAAGTTTTCATTCCTCTAAGATTGGAATAATTGGATTACAAAAACTGTTGCCATTATTTGGGTAACAAACACAGGGATTATCTATATTAGTGATTAGCAGTGTGATGTAAGAATTTACTCAAGATTAGCTGGTAGTTTTTCCAGTGTAGGTCAAAGATCAATGAAGGCATGCTTCATCTTGATAAAGCAATCTAGTTTAGTATTAAGGTGTCTCGACTTTCAGTTCTGTTGGTAAGAGAAAGCCACCTGACCTTTCACCGATCTACGGCTTCTTCTACAGCCTGCAACTTGAACTGTTCGATGCTCACAGTATCTAAGAAGTGGATGTGTGCTTTCAAAAACCCTTTTCAGTTTAAGATCCAGGACTCCTTTCTCCGTGCTGCTTGTCAGGGGCTACGCTGTGCTTCTAGGCTAGCTGCTTTCCTTGATACCTAGTCGACTTCATGTTTATACTTTCTCTGTTGTTGACTTTCTTCTCTCCTTTGAATCTTTTCAGCTTCTCAGTTAATGACATTGACCAAGATGGAAATCACTGGAGTTCCAGGCTGATCCACCTGGATACTATCTCTACCATAACTGTTTGGGATGACAATGACGTCACTAAATTCCTTTCCGGCAGCACCTAGGGTCAGTGTTTGGTTGCATAACTAAGGTATGTTTACACCAAGAGCTGGGGCTTTGGGGATCCTTTTCAGAATTCTCTCAGCGGTGCTTCTTATCTGCACAGCTAGAAACATTTGCTCATTTGGTCCTCACTCTCCAGTCCGTCTCAGTACACCTATCAGATCCCCCTACAAAGGAGCCCCTCCAAGAATCATTCCAAAGCACTGTTCTGATTAATTTTAAATATCTTGCATGAATTAATAGCAACAATTAGTTGTTTGAAACCAACAAATCTTTGAAAATCAGGTCTGAGCCACTCCTGTTTGTGCTTCCTTCTTGCATCACTTACCTGTTTGTGCTGTGCATGGCGAGCCCAGTGCTTGGACTTCTCTCCCTGCTCCTTACCTTAATCTTGGTAATAACGACTAGTAGTTGGTCAATGTTGGGTTCCAAAAAAAAAAAAAAATACTTCCCATTATCCTCTTTCTCTTGAAAGTCTTTACTTTTAAAAAAAAATCTGTGTTACTTGTGCAGTTAGCACTCCACTTGGGTTAAGATCATTGGTAAATACCTCATTGCTGCTTCTGAATGGCAGATTTCTCCAGGCTAGATCTGTATTTGGTTTATCATTCTGTCTTATAAGCACCGAAAATGTGAGTGGCTTTTGTAGAATTCTGTCAGCTGTACCTTTCTCAATGCCCTGGAGAGATGCTATGCTCTAAAATATTTGTTGAGCCACTAGCAACAATGACAAAAGAAAATCAACATAGGAAAGAGAATGCTGCACAAACCACCTGCTCATAGATCTGCATTGTGAATAATTAATTTTACCTTCACATCTCTCTTAACTGGATGATAGTCTGTGCTTTTGCTTTTGGGACTGCTGGCTTTTAATGTTGCCAAATTTAGAGCTGCTCTTACTAAGCTAGATTATGTTCTTCAGTTGATGGCTAAAATGGAATGACTAATTCACTTATGCTTTCTTCTCATACAAATAGGCATTCCTTTCTATTTTATTTTTTTGTTACCTTAAGAAATAAATTTATGGTTCAGTTTTAAGAAAATGTTCAAAACCAAGAAGTAGACTCAGTCTTATATCTTATCTTCTGCATTTATACAGCTACTCTTTTGCTAATATTAGGCATGTTTCTCTAAGTCATTCCTGACTAATGGACTCTGCTGTGAGTCATATATAACTCAGCGAATATTTTGGATTTTTAATGAGCTACCATCTATTTAAACAGGCTTTAGAACATGATTAGTCATTGTAAAATTCACCTTGCACGCTTTTGTTAGTGACTAATTGAAAATAAGTACAAAAAAGATACTTATTCTGTACCTTTCCAAACTTTCACAGGACTTTGGCAGTAATTACTTTATTTCATGAAGCATGAGTCACATCAGCTGTGAAAAGCAGTGCCTTATTTTAAAGATGCCTCTTGCCATGAAAGGGTACTGGAAAATGCCACGCTGGAAAAAAAAAATGAATGACTAGATAATGTTTGACTAGAAAAGAGACTGAGGCAGAAGAATACACTTTAAAATTGTATGGGTGGGGCTTTGCATGGTAGCCTAGTAGCAAAAGTCCACATCTTGTATGCGCCAGGATCCCATATGGGCGCTCACTGTCATATCACGGCTGCTCCACTTCATCCAGCTTCCTGCTTTTGGCCTGAGAAAACAGTAGAGGATGGCCTAAAGCCCTGGGATCCTGCATCTGTGTGGGAGTGAACCAGTGGATGGAGGATCTTTCTGTCTCTCCTTCTTTCTGTGAATCTGACTTCCCAATAAAAATGAATAAATCTTTAAAAAAAATTGTATGGGTGAACAACAAAGAAAACTTCACCATCTAACAAAAAGCACAAGGCCTACATAGATAACCGCATCATTATTGCAACATTACAAATGATAAAGATAATTTTCCCAAAATATTCCATAGCTTTGGTGAATTCAAATTACCAGAGGTTTTATGTTCATTTTAGAGAACTATCATTGAAATTTATCCATAAGGGAAAATGGGCAAAACTACTCAAAACACTTTTTTTTAAATTTTATTTTTTAATTTTGATGATCTTTACATGGTTATTACAGTGCAAAGGGTCAAGGGCTGCAGGGAAGTGGGTAAGACCATTGTTTCCACATTCTCTTTTTTCCTTCCTGTGTCTGGGAAGGGGAGAGACAAAGGGAGAAGCCATACTCAAGAAACTTTTGAAAAGAGACAATCACAGAAAATTTGTCCCAGAAACTTTCTGCTTCTCTTATTTATATCACTTATTCTCTGTTGGAAACCAACTGAGCATTTGATATTTCAGTTTGATTCTGACACTGTTTGCCTAGACTTGAAGTCAGATCCAACAGGCTAAGAGTTCAGTCCCACTAGAAATTCCATTATCACACTTAGGATCGACATGCTACAAACCGGAATTTCCATGACTCTGTGCTTGTGTTTAATTATTTGCTGAAGATGTTCACAAGATTCAGGGACTCACTTTAGGTTTACAATGGTGGATAGGTGTTATAGTGGGCACAAATGAACAGCAAGTTGCACAAACAAGTTATTAGGGAAGGAGTATAGAATTTCCATACCCTCTCCAAGGTTTGCCATCCCCCTACCACCTCTAATTATTGAGCGTTCTCAAAGCTCTCCAAATCAATAGCTTTGGGATGTTTATAGAAGTTGCATCAAGTAGCCTTGGTTACTTGTTAAAGCTATCTCCCAGTGCTCTCTCTTTGGAGTCCATGGAGTGGTAGGCTGAATGTTTGGAGCTCCTAATCATGGTTTGATCTTTCTAGTGAGTAGTTCTCATGAAAGAACCCATCAAGAGTCACCTCACTAGAAGAAATGGTACTCTATTACCTAAGACATTTCAAGTGACTAACAGTTTGCTGTGATGAACTGGGGTAACAAACAAAATTAGAATAAAAATTCATCTAGCACCTCTTACAAAGGCTTTAAGAACTCTCTTAGGTGCTGAGGGGTAGAAAGCAATGATTTATTTCTTGATTTTAAAGATTTATTAATTCATTGGAAATACAGAATTACAGAGTTGAGAGAGAGAGAGAGAGAAAGAGAGAAAGAGAGAGAGAGAGAGAGAGAGAGAGAGAGAATGAATATCTTCAATCTGTTGGTTCATTCCCAAAATGTGTACAAAGTCCTTTCTGAAGCTGAGAGGCAGGAACTTCCTCTGGCCTGCTGTGTAGGCATTAGGGACTCAAGGTTTTGTCCCATCTTCTGTTGCCTTTTGCAGACCATTAGCAGGAAGCTGGGTTGAAATGCAGTGCCTGGGACGTGAACCAGTGCTCATAAGAGATCCTGGCATGACAGGGGACAGCTTAACTTGCTGTGCCAGATGCAGGCCCAAACAACATATATTTTTATTGTATCACAGCCTGACAAAACATTACAGGATTAGTGTAAGAATCAACAGACTGATGAATAGAATGGAATTCAGATTCTATGAAAAGACTTCTTGAAAGTTTAGCTTGAGAAAAGGATAGTCTTTGATGAAATGGAATAGTTATGTGGCGAAAGATGTGGTGTCTAAAATTGCTAGTTGGTCCTGTCCTATGCTGATTATTAGGGAGCCTGTGATTACCACCTGGCAGCACTTTGCAGTCTCTCCAGTAGTAAGTTGGTCATGTCAATGACTCAACCTGAGGAATAAACACAAAGTCAGTGCTGTTGTCATCCAGTGGGATGAATGTTGCTACCTTTGATCATAATGAGAACATGATATCTCCTACTTGAAGCTATCTGGGGTCTTGTGGAAAAACCCATTGTTGCGGTTAGTAAAGGGAATAGGATTTCTGAAACTACAAGTTTTAATTTTATCTTTAGCTTTTATTTTTGAAGGAAATAAAATTCCAATGAACATAACCAATCACTTCGGAGTTACGTTCTCCTTAGATGAACTTATTTCTATGTATGATTGGTTTTGAGCTTTAAAATAACATTTAGAATTTACAAATATATGATAATGGAAGAAATTTTACAAATATTTTTATTAAAACCTATTAGAAGAAATAAAGACTCCTCAGTCTAGGTTTCATCTCTACTTGTTAAGGAGATAACGGTTGATTTTTTTGTGGGATAATCGTGCTGGTTCTGAAAGTTTGTTTCTAAACTTTTTGCTTGGAACAAATGGAGTATTTTCCCATAGAAATGCAGTTACGGATAACCTTTGGGTTCCTGTTTAGCCAGTGCTGTTGAGAAAAATGGTAGAAAGGTTCTGATGAACATGTGGGACATTAAGCCAGAGTAATTATAGTGGTGTGATTTTCCTGGCACCTATCCCAATGTAATCACATTGTAAGTTTTCAATATTATGTGTTTACAGTATCCTGACTATAAACATTTATGACTCAGATTAATATTATATCCAACTATTTTTCCTTTATTATAACTTTCTCTCTGCTTAGTAACGGTTTGTGTTCATCCGCTTATTCTTCTATTTGTTAATTATTAGTTGGAGCCTAAATCTCCTTTTCATATATTCATAGCCGCTAGACACTCTTACTAGGAGCATCATTTTGAAGACTGTCTCCAGAATTTCAGATTTGCTTCCATTTGTATTGCCTTCTCTGCGGCTTTGTGCTGCAGGTATCATCCTGGGAGCCATCCTCCTCGCTCTGCTCCTGAAAGCAGGGTACCCTGATCTAGACTGACATGATTCCTTTTATGGTTTAGCTTCTTTGAAGTGGAAGTCACCTGCTTAAAAAGGTGTCATAATCCTCATGGCAGACATTTGGATTATGTATTCCAGGAACTGTGTCAAGGAGGCAACCAAGCATGGGATAGGACTGTGAATTTTTGAGGAATGGAAAGTTGGTAATTTCCTTTTGGACATACACTTTTTAAAAAGTTACTTATTATCACCTCTTTTATTTTATAAATAAAAAATTCAAACTGATATAAATTCTTGAAAGTCAGGTTGTATCTGAGAATGGTGAAAATGACCTGGAAAATAATAAGAAAAAAACTGCAGGGTTAATCTTTAATAGATTTATATTCAGTCTGAAAATGTGAAAAGGACTTAATTAAAAATTATCCTGGTTTACTTAATGAGTTAGCTTACAGATTGTTTTCTTTCAGCTACTTTATTAGCATGAAATAAAAATTAAAAATTAACTCCTTTCAAATAATTATATGTCAAAGTACGATATGAATAGAAAAGTCATTATTACAATTCATACAAACTTGAAGGCTTTTATATTAAACACATCTTGTTGCATTATTAAAATTAAAATGTGAATATGAAAGGATCTCATAGATTTGAGAAGTACCAATGTTTTGATCAGAGTAGGAAACATTCTCAACTCATAAGTAGTTTGAAAAAACTCAAAAGAATGTAGGAAGGAAAGGAGATTAACCAATCTATGGACTAATCAAAGCAATGCCACTGTTAGGAAATTTGCTTGATGAATAATAAATTAATGCTAATTGGTGCACTCAAGCTGAGACAAGCTTGGGCCAGAATTTGGAAAGCTAGTGTTGTCTCAAGGTATGTTTGTAAAGTGTGTTAAAAAATGACAGTAGGGATAGTGGGATAGGCTATCCTCCTCCGGTGGTGCTGGCATTCTGTATGGGCACTGGCTCATGTTCTGGTTGCTCCACTTGTCATCTGCTCTTTGCTCATGGTCTGGAAAAGGAGTAGAGAATGACCCAAGGCCTTGGAACCCTGTACTTGTTTGGGAGACCAGGAAGAATCTCCTGGCTTCTGGCTTCGAGTCAGTTAGGCTCTGGCCATAATGGACGTTTGGGGAGTGGATGGAAGATCTTTGTCTTTGTTTCTGTCTCTCCTTCTCTCTGAAAATCTGACATTCCAATAAGAAATAAACAAATCTTAAAAAAAAAAAAAAGAGAAAGCAATTGCAAGCCCCATTTCCTCCCCTCGTGTTTCTGAAAGACCAGACATAACTTGAGGTTTCATAACCTATTCCTAGGTTTCAGCTAGCTCACTTAAACTGTTCCAGGTGATTATAAACAATCATCCACTTAAGGATGGTTAATTAATGAATTACATCTCAAGATCTTGTTACAGAAGGTACAGGTAAGTATGAGGTGACATAGAGTAAGATTCATATATAATGTCCCTAGATTTCACATCATATTATCTTATATTAGAGCAAACATGCTATCTGACCTTACGGGATTGATTCATTTCCCTCAACCCAATGGTCTCTAGTTTGGCCCATTTGGCCACAACGTAATGTATTTCATTTTTTTTTAAATCACTGAGTAGTATTCCATAGTGTAGATGAACCACAGTTTCTTTATCCAGTCCTCTGTTGATGGGAGTTTAGGTTGCTTCCACGTTCTTGAGATTGTTGATTGTACTTCAGTGAACATTGAGGTGCATGTTGCTTTGTCATATAACAAATATTTTGGATATATTCTTAGAAGTGGTATTGCTGGGTCATATTAACCCTCTTTCTCTTAATCCCTTTCCCAACATTTGGTTTCCCCATGTGTGCACATATATTCATCTAGGAGAACTGTATAATGGACACTAGCATACCAAGGAGTGAAGATACATTGTAATGTGCATTGCTTCTCTTGAATAAAAGATGGACTCCCAATGAAATTGTTAATTATATCTTGACAATAGGATTCTGACTTTGTGCCATTGTCTAGTCCTACTATGTCACTTAAATAGCAGAATGATGGACCTGTGACTATTGTTAAAGGACTACACTATTGTAATAATAGGGAGAGGGAGGTGTGGAAAATCTTTGAGCCTATAGAATTGTATCATAAAAAAAGTAAACAATAGAAAACAATTTTGTTTCTCCATTGTAAAAACTGACTAAATTACAGTAAAACTTTGAATGCATATTAAGCTAATGTCATTGATTGTGAAGAGAGTTAATGACTTAGTAAAGCACTTGAAATTTACACTCAGAACTGTAAGTTCTATCCTGATGCTTAGTAAGTATACAACTGAACTGGTGGTAACAGAAATTGTGGTTAAAGTTGAAATAGCTAATCTCAGAGTGGCACTGTGGCACTTTATCCACTGCCTGTGATGCCTGCATTTCATGAGTACCAGTTTGTATCCCAGTTGTTACACTTCCAAGCCAGCTTCCTGCCAATGACCTGAGCAAAGCAGTGGTAGATGATGCTGGTTCTGGGGTTCCTGCCACCCACGCGGGAGACCCTGTTGAAGCTCCTAACTCCTGGCTTTAGGTCATTTGGGTGTGAACCAGCAGAAAGATCTCTTTGTAATTTTGACCTTCAAATGAATTTTTAAAAATAACTAATCTTAAGATACAGAGCGGGGAAGAACTGATTTATCATTAAGAAGGGGAATGAATAAAATTTGACAAGAAGGTTAAAAATGATGGGGTCCTGGTCTGGTGAGTGGAACAGAGAATAAAGATAATCATTGAAGAAGTTGTTGCTGGAAATGAAAATCTCGCAGTTAAAAATCTCTCTGCTATGTCCAGCCTGTGCATGTAACAATCTCTCTGTGTGATAAAAAAAAAATAAATGAGGAGTGAATTCTAATAACTTTGTGAGGTTTATCTGATTTATTTGCCAGTAATGTAATAATGTCATGTTTTGCAATGCTGTTACTATCTTCAATGCTAGAAGAAGAATTTTCACTTGGAGGGTCAAAGAAAGACAGGGTTGTAAGGGATGCAGATAATAGCAGTTAATAAATTGTGTTGATTACCTGGGAATTTCAGTCACTATTTGCTTTGGTTTTAACTTCACTGTAGCTATATAAAGTTAATACATGGATTATTGATATTTGTGAAAAGAATAAACACTGATTTGGATGAATTATGAAAAAACTAAGCAAATCAACTGGTACCTTGACATAGCTTTCTAAGCTCTTTATTTTTTTTAATGTATTTATTTTAATTGGAAAGGGAGATTCACAGAAAGAAGGAAAAGCAGAAAGGGAAAGATATTCCAGCCTTTGATCCACTCATGAGATGGTCACAATGGCTGGAGCTGAGCCAATCCAAAGCCAGGAGCCAGGAGGTAGGAGCTTCTTCCAGGTCTCCCACATGGATGTAAGGGCCCAAGGACGTTTGCTATTCTCCACTGCTTTGCCAGGCCAAGACAGGTACCTGGATTGGAAGTGGAGCTGCTGGGACATGAACCCTATGGGATTGGCAGAGGATTAGCCTATTGAACTACTGTGCCAACTCTGGTTTCCTAAATTTTAAGAAAGAAATGGGATGCTTTTTAGACACCTAGCAATGCAACTAAGGACACAGAAAAGAATCAATCAGCGGTAAACCAATGTTATGAGCATTATATTGAATTCCACAAAGGAAAGTACTCAAGGAGGACTGAGAAGATACTGAAATTCATAAGGAAGAAGAAAGAAAAAGACAAGTGGAAAGAGAGGAAACAAATTAACAAACAGAGCTCATTAAAGGAACATAATGACTATTAAATGCAGAAAATGTGATTTTTCCTAAAAATTATGTATCACTTTAAAGTATTATACATATTTTAAAAACAAAAATATGCATATTGACAGGGAATCAAGCCTCTTTTGGATGTATATGGGAGTATAGTTAGAAGAAACTCATAGATTCACACCAATAAGGTAAGATTATCAAAGGAAAGTTAGACTATGAAGATGAAATGAATTAAATAACATCTTAGAGGATAATAAATTTCCCAGGTGAAAATTTGGACAGTGTTACGAAGAAAGGATTTTGTCTTCTGATACGTAAGCACAACTCAGACAATTCTCTTCTGTGATTGAGGTTAACATTTACAATTTTTCACAAAAGATTTTTTCCCCATTGGCATATTTTATATAGAGAGTGGCATATACTAGATAGAGTGAAAGTAAATATGGTCACAAAAGGGGAATAGGCTTTGGCATGTTGTAGGAATTGATTACGGTGCCAGTGGTCTGGAGAGAACCAAGAATTCCAAGTCAGATACTAGCACGGAAGATACAACTTGTTTTCTTGGGTAAACCTGGAAGTCCACAATACCTTTGTGGAGGATACACTTGTAACTGGGCATCAGCATCCAGGACTAGGTTTAAAGCTAAGGTTTTGTTAGAAATCAAGCAGCAGGGAGGAGAGTTCAGGGTCAGCATGATGAAAATAGAAACAGTTATATCTGTTCTTAGGAAATAAGACTTTTTAAACAGACCAAGAACATCAGGCCTGACAGGTTGGAATGCTTAATCTGTTTATTGAGGCCCAGAAGACCTAGATTGATTAGCAGTGTAAACTGTACATATGCACAGGGAAAAACCTTAGAGAGGGTTTGGTTTGAAACAGAAGAAACTCCTTATCATCCCTCCTTCGTTCCACCAACTGTACTAACTATATTGGAAGTTGTAATTGAGTACAGTAGCATGGAGACAAAATACTCTCAGGTACTCTGCCTTGGCATTGTTTCTACAAGTCTGATGCAGCCTATAAATGATTTCCCATTCATTGAGCATAGCTGGGATGGGCTACAATTTGCTCCAGATGGAGAATTGTGGAGGCCAGATAGAGATGGCTGCAGATATATAGTAAAGAAGCAAAATTAACTTGGAATTCAGACAACTTTTAGGAAACAAAATGAAAATGAAAATGGGAATTAAAAATAAGTAGGTCTAGCAGATATTTGGTGCAGTTGTTGAGTAGTTCCTTGGGTGCCTGCATCCAACATTAGTGTGACTGATTCAAGTCCCAGGTGTGAGTCTGATTCAGCTTCATGTTAATGCACATTCTGCAAGGCAGCAGGTGGTTCAAGCACTTGGGTCACTACCATCTGTGTGAGAAAACTGTATTAAATTTTTTGGTTTTTAGCTTTGGCTTGACCCAACTCTGCCATGGACACTTAGAGAGGGAATCAGCTTATGAAAGATCTCTCTCCATCCACCTCTTTGCCTTTTAAATCTTTTTAAAAGATGAGGACATAGACTCCCTCCACCCTATTTTTAAAAAATGGATGAATCTTTACCTCTGGTAGAATCTGGTTTGCTTATAGCTGCGTTTTTTAACTTGTGTTTTTGTCTGTAATGTTTGATAGCATAGTTGTCTAATAAATGTTGCATTGTCAGAGTATAATAGACTTGTTTCCAGAACACAATTGCTATGTAACAAAAAAATCCAGCGTGTTAGAGAAAAAAGTCATCAACACATTTTTGAGCTTTGTATGTCTTTTGTTCGAAGGGAGTCAGGCGTAGACGAGCACTTGTCATTGGATTGTTCTAGTACATTGCTAGCACACTGTGCCTTGGGCATGACAAACCTGAATCAGATGTTTATTATTACTATTTCTTTCTACCTGCCAGTCCCCTCTGGAAAAAGTCACCATGGAATTCATCATTTGCTGTCTTTGGTGGAGGCATACCTATAAATACACGTTGAGTGCATTTGTTACAGATAATGTGGATTCCAAAGCTGACTTCAATAAGAAAGTGTTGAAATGAGTGATGAAGGGGACCTTCTACAGGAGGTATGGAGTTAATAATTAAAATGCTCTTCACCAAAATACTGACAGCAAGGCTTTTTATTATTCTGCAGTAACTATTTTAGTATGTATAAAAATAGAAATAGTAAGATTTTACTTCCTATATATTTTTCTTTGAAAGTTTTTGAAGAAATTTTCTATTTCACAGTAAGTCTCTAAACCTAATAAGAACTCAGCAATTTGGAATTCTTATCTAAGAAAGTTCACTTATTTTGAATAAATTTTAAGATAACTTTATTAAACACTGTTTCCAAAGTATAAGTATGTTGTAAAATTATTTTTTTATTTTGGTTGTTAGTGAGAGAAACATTTGTTTTTTTTTATTAATTACATTGCATTCATATTTGGAACAGCATATTGTTCATATTTGGTTTTATTTTGGATCTTTTATTTTTTCTAACAAATGTACTTTGAGATTAAATTGCAAAATGTAAAAACCGTTTTTAAAATTGTATTTAAGGTATATAAAACATTAAATGGTGATAGTCATGCATGGGAAATATAATATAGTAAAACACTTCATGTTGTCAATGCAAAACATTTCCCATCAGTTCTTAATGTGTTTGTACCAAACTTCTAGTCTTTTGTTTTTAGCAGACCATTTTGAAAGATTCAAATGAAGATTCAGAAGCAAGCTGAAGTCAAGTCTGGTGTCGGTTTTCTTAGATGATGTTAAGGAAATTTAACACAAGAGGCAAATCAACTATGTGCATGGAGTAGTGGTTGGCAATGCATTGTGCACAAAATGGTGTTGTATAGAAATAATCCTCTCTCCTTCTGAATTTAGCTAAAAATCTAAGGAATAAAAAAGTCACTACTGTATTTACAGTAATTTAACAATGTGCTTTAGGGCAGAGGAAAGAACACACGTACTTTTCAGGGTTTAACCGAGCAGGAGCTGAGAGTTTGCCTCTAATGTATGTCACTGTCACAGCACCAGCTGATAAAGGCAAACACATTTATCTGACATTATTTTGTAACTGCAGAAGATGGGTTAGAGAAGAAAAAAGAAATGTTGCTCTGTATGAATATCATCAACATTTGAAATTTTTAACTATTTTTTGACTAAGTTTTCCATACTAATTCCAAGCCTTCTGCAGAATTGTGTTCACATAACTGCATCTCAGGATCCCAGTGAAACAACTGTTCTGACAATCCTTAGGAGCCATGCTGTTCTTATGTCTAGATTAGTCCAAATGCCGATTGTTGTCTCTAAGGAGGAAAAACAAGCACTATGATTTAAAGAAAAGAAAAAGGTTCACAATTTTCACAGCCAGGAGTCATAGTCTATTTGGTGCTGGGTACTCTCTTGTGTGATGCTATATCCTCAGGAGGGACTGGGAGAGGGATATGGTGGCAATCATTTTTACTGTCTACTGTGAGGAGGACAATGACTGTGCTCCACACCAGATGTCCTGGTGACGTGAACAACAGCAGCGTAAAAGTGAGCTGTAGAAGCACAGTGCCCCAGAGAGGCACCTCGAATTCCAAAGCACAGATTGTGTGTGTGAAGAAAATTACCCAGGACAATCACTTCCCAAAGCAACCATTCTTTGCCTTTCATTAAAAAGAACAGTGATTAATTTTAGATTTGATATTTCCCCCTCAAATTCTCTGATATTCAAAATAATGCCAAAAATCAGGCATTTGCCAAACTCTCAGTGGCAGTGAATAGAAACTAGATCAACCACACATCCCTCATAGTAGAACCTATGGGTGTATGAAGTTGTGAAACTGAGAGTAATGATAGCACATAATAATAATTAAAATCTACATATCAAGAATTTTGCATGTGATTTTTAGCTAAGTAATACGATAAGTAAATTGGGGTGGATCTGTTTTCTGTCCTGTATAAGTTAATAGTTAAATTCATGACTTTATGACATAATTTCAGATCCACTTTCTAATCACAGGTGTAATGCACCAGTTACTGTAATATTTAATAAGTGAAAGGTAGGAAAACCACAATTCCATAGGAACATAAACAAGGACTAAAAGCAACAACCAAATTGGAAGATGTCAACTTTTTTCCATGAGTTTTTTGTATTGTATACTAAGTACTGTATGTAAGAGAAAATGTTATTTGTATGTTGGGGAATGATGTATTTCAATAAATATAATTGTTTTCATTTTATTTTATATATACATGTATATATCCATATGTATTACATTTTCTTTATCCATTCATCAGCTGATGAACACCTGAGTGGATTTTATATCTTTTTAAAAAGAGATTTATTTTGTTTTTATTGGAAAGTGAAACATACAGAGAGGAGAAGAGACAGAGAGGAAGATCTTCCATCCACTGGTTCATTCCCCAAGCAGCCGCAACATCTGGAGCTATGCCAATCCAAAGTCAAGAGCCTGGAGCTTCTTCTGGGTCTCCCACACTGCTGCAGGGTCCCAAGGCTTTGAGCTGTCCTTGACTACTTTCCCAGGCCACAAGCAGGGAACTTCTGGGCCTTACCTAAGAAGTTTTTGCCAATTCCAAATGTCTTGAGTGCTTCCCCTGTTTTCTTCTAGTCATTTGGTAGTGTTAGGTTCAGTTCCTTGACACACTAGGTTGATTTTTGCATAGGGTATAAAGTTGGGTCTTGTTTCATACTTCCGCATGGAAAGATCCAGTTTTTCCAACACCATTTGTTCAAGAGACTCTCCTTTCTTCAGGGATTTATTTTAGCTCGTTTTTCAAACACTGGTTGCTTTTAGCTGCATGGATTAATTTCTGTTAAATTCTGCTTAAGTCTGTTAATTTCTATTCTGTTCCAGGCTTTCTTGATTACAGCTGTACTATAGTATGTCTTGAAATGATATTGTGATACCTCTGGCTTTTTTTTTTTTTTTTTTTTTTTGCTTACCATTAGCTTGAGTTATCTTTTTCCATCCATTCACTTAACATATTCATGTTTCTTTTCTGGTGATGTGTATCTCTTGTAGGCAGCAAGTAGATGGGTCTTGTTTTTTATTTCATTTAACTAATCTGTATCAACCAGTCGGTATCTTTTAATTGAATAATGTAGGCCATTTACAATCAAAGTTATTGTTGAGAAACAACTTGGTCTGCAACTTTTGCATAAATATTCCTGTTGTTTATTTGGAGTTTATTTGTGTTCTTTTGAAGACAATTTATTTAAAAGACAAAGTTAATGAGATAGGAACAGACACAGAGGGAAAGATCTTCCAATCATTGGTTCATTACCCAAATGACCAAAATTGCCAGGGTGGGGCCAAGATGAACCCAGGAGCTAGAAGGTATTTTTAAGTCTTCAAGGACTAACATGTGTGTGCAGTGGCCCAAGCACTTGGGGCCATGCTTCTCTGCGTTTCCAAGCATATTAAAAGGGAGCTGGATCAGAAATGGATAAACAAGAATGTGAACTAGCACTCATATGGGATGTTGACATTGCAGGTGGCAGCCCAACTTGCACTTTCACCATGTTGGTCCCTCTGAACTTTTACTAGATTGTTCCGCCTTCACGTTTCTCCACGATGAGGATGTCTAGCTCTGCTTTTGTTTGTAGCTCATCTTTAAGTTTAATTTGTAAGGCTGGATGAGTGGTGACAAATTCTTTCAAAAATTTATTTTTTGTTTTGGAAGGTGTTTATTTTACCTTCATTTATGCATGTAGGTTTTTCTAGATATGGTATTATGGGTTGATAGCTCTTCTCTTTTAGAATTTGGACTATGTCTCTCCTCGTCTCTTAGCTTGCGTGGCTTGTGTTGAGTTATTGTCTATCAGTAATTCGAGATCCTTTAAGATAATCTTACGTTTCTTTCTTGCACATTTTAGAAGCTTTTATGCTTTACTTTTGAAATTTTGACCATCATATTTCATGGTGAAGATTTTTTTTTTTACCACGTCTATAAGGAATTTTATGTACTTTCTATATTTAGACGTCACTAGCTTTCTCTAAAAAGGAATGTTTTCTGCTGTTATGTTATTGAATATGTATTCTAATGCATTTACTCTATTCACAGCTTCAGTAGCTCCTAAGACATGAATGCTTTGTTGTTTAAAGGTATATCACAAATCTCAAATGCTACTTTCAGTTTTCCTATTTTTCTTCTTTTTTTTTTTTTGTATGAGATATTGCTAAACATTTGTTTTCTCCCTCGGATATTCTTCTTTCTGTCTCGCCAAGTCTGTTTTAAAGGTTTCCACTGCATTTTCTAGTTGACATATTCTTCATTTCTAATATTTAATTTTGATTCCTCATCAATATCTATATATCTTCTTTGGATTTTTAATCCATGCAATGTATGGATTACTCAAAAACATGAAACGCACTGCTTTGTGTTTCTGAGTAATCTTATAATCACTCTTAAATTCCTTTTCAGGCATTTCACCAATTGCTTCATCTCCACATTCTAATAATGAGGTAGTGATGTATATCTTTTGGGGAATCCTATTTGTTTGTTGTTCTGTTCCAGGGTGCGATCGAGATAGCACCAGACATGTCTAAGGCTTATTAAGGAGTCTTTATTAACCAAGCTTGGTGATAACTGAGCATACTAGCAATAGCAAATCACAAGTCCATACGGCAATCCAACCAATTGTAAACCAGCCAAACATAATTCAAAGGGGAACAAATGGTCATTACCCTTAAATCCATCTGTTAAGTTGAAAAACTATGTCCCAGCTTCCCCAAAACTGTAAGTTATCCTAAGAGACATGCAATGAATAACCCGGATACACTTACAAAGCTGCAGACATTCACCTTTCCCTGGATTCTCTGCCCACATTCCACCACTGCTAGGCCTCACCGCTTCTGGACCTCCTGATAGTACACAAACCAGAAACAACATTACTATATCCATTGTCCAATCTAAGCAGTGCATAGGGACCATCAGGGGACCTGTCCTGGGTCAGCCAAGAGTCGAGGTGCCAGAGTAACGAAAGCACCTGACCTGAAAGAGAGTGAGCCCGTTCCCCGCTTCACACGCCTTTTAATGGGCTTGTGAGGGTAGTGGTTACACAACAATGCAATACTGTCCCCTCTCAATTGATAGGTGAGCCACAGGTGTGCAGAAGCAAATACCTAGGTGGTGGTGGTGGGGAGGAGATTGGCTGAGGATGGAATTAACTTTCCATTGCTGTTAGGACCCACCTTCAGGACAGAGGGCGGGACACACAGCCACATTTCATTCACCCACTGTCAATGGGTGCTGGCTATCACTGGCTGCACCCCATAATAATTCATGATTATTGTGTTTCTGCATTTATTTGTATGAATTTATGGAACCATGCATTGATTTTCTCTTCTGATGGCTTTAACCTTTGAAATATGCCTGTGGCTTAGTGGAGTGTCTTTTCCTTCTCTAGATTTCCAGAAACATATGCTGGTTGGGCCCAGGAAGCTCCATCCAGTGTTTGAAGATGTGACAAGAGTCCAGAGTGACATCCAAACCCTTCTTGCCAGACTCAAAGTCAGTGGGGACAGTGAATTTATCCCTCCAATAAAATCACCCAGTGGCGCATGGCCAAAGCAGCCTCTACTTATCTTATTAAGATAGTGTTTCCTCTCTGCTCATTGCTGGGTATCTTGCTTCAGGAAGACAGTATCACCTCCAACTAACACATGCAGGAGTCACTGGCAATGCTTTGCTCAATGTTGTGTGATCAAATTGTCCCCGCTGTTCAATGGCATTCCTCTTTTTGTAGAATTGCTACTACAAACTTCTCTCCAATTGTTCCCTTGACAAAGTAAGATAGTGGCTCACAGCTGGCAGTTGGCAGCCCAAATTTGTGCTCTGTATGCCTTTTCTTACCTTTTAAATGTGTTGGGATTTTTTGCCCATCTACAATGCCTTCCTATATTATTCTAGCCCTACGTACACGGGTAAATGTATTTTTAGCTATAAAATCTTAATTTCTTTAGTGAATGCATAGATTCTTTTTTTTTTTCAGTTCGCCGAAGAAACTGCTCAGTAAAATCAGGGCTAGCACCAAATCTAGAGTACTGACCAAAATTTTGGCTTCATTTAATATTTAACCACAAAAATACATGGTTTAGAGCTTTATAAAATTGCTTTTTCTTTTATGAAACTGTTGAGGCTTATTTTCCTTGCACGGAGTTTTGTATTGCAAATTTTGATTGCCTTGCCCCCAGAGATGGGATGTATTTGCTGCTGTTCATTTGCCAGATTGTTGGGAACACAAGTCCCAGAGCTCTTCCAGTGGGGAGCAGCTACCGTCATTTACATTCTGTCACACAGCAGCATTTAACAACAAATATTGCTCTCTCTCTCTCTCTCTCTTCTTTCTTTCTTTTTTTTTTTTTGGTGTGTGTGAATACTTGCCAATTTGGATCTAGGTTATTTTATTTAAAAATCAGTGAGGGTGAATAATTGATAAGTTGGTGGTAGGATTGGAAATAATCCAATTGTCCCTGACATTTGGCCATGCGATTCCTTCACAAATGTGCTTGGGAATGAAAAGCTCAGCATTTTTCCAAATAGTCCATTCTGTTTTATGTCCATCATGGCAAATGAAATGAAGATTCTCTGTAATTAGCAAAAATTTTGTGGATTTTACTTATGCTTTGTTTCACCATGAAGGACAGATATAATCCTGGACTCTTACTTGAAGTAAGAAATTTGGGGAAAAAAAAGCCGAATTTCTCGATCCTCTTTCTATAAAACTGTTCAACATTTAGTGCTTGACAAAAGGAAACCTTTTTTCCCACCATTTTGTTGCCTACAGTTTTTAAGTAGCATGAAGAAGCAAAAGAGGGTCTTACACCATACATATTTTGATTCTGCCAATTTTCTAGCTATAAAGCCAGGTGAGTTGCTGCATTTGCCAGAACCTCAGCTGTCTCATCAGGAAAATGGTTCTAGAATATTCTTCATTTATATGATAGTTACTCATATACATTTTTGAAATTGTGTATTACTTTTCTGTTCCATGGAACAGCATATTGTTCATTTCTAACATTTTCCTTGAACATCTAGACATATAACTGACCAATTCTAAACAATCTTTAAGTATTGGTTAAATAAATAAATGCGCTGCTCTGTAGAGTGGTCCCAGTAAGTTACTAGTCAACGAGAGTTATGAATGTTTTGTATTTATCCTCTTTCATTAATTTGTTGAAGAGATGTCTGCACTCCCAAGTTCATTATAATCTATGCAGAAAGGCAACATTCACTAAAATCAATATAAGTGTCCATATGTGGATGAATGTATGAAAATATGATACATATATGTATATATAATGAAATATTGTTCAGCCCTTTTAAAAAGATTTATTTATTTTTATTGGAAAGGCAGATGTACATAGAGAAGGAGAGACAGAGAGAAAGATCTTCTATCTACTGGTTCACACTCTAAGTGGCTGCGATGGCCAAAGTTGAGCCGATCCGAAGCCAGGAGCCTCCCACACTGTCTCCCATGAGGGTGCAGCGTCCCAAGGCTTTGGGCCATCCTCGATTGCTTTCCTAGGCCACAGGCAAGGAGCTGGATGGAAAATGGAGCAGCCAGGGTTAGAACAGCCTTTAAAAATATAGGAATCAATCATTTGTGACAACAAGGATGAGCCTGGAGGACAAGGAAGCCAGGCAAGGAAGAACAATGCTGCACTGGTCTCACATGTATTTGCAGTAGGAAATAGTTAAGCTTTCAGAAAGTAAAATATTGACTATCATGAGCTGGAGATAGGGAGAATGGGAAGATGTTGGTCAAAGTACAAAAAATTTCAGTATATAAGAGGGTTAATCTAAGAAGATCCATTTTATTTTATAGTGGCCACAGTCAATATTAATAGTTGAATATTTGAAGATTGCTAAAGGAATAGAGTTTTGAACATTATTTTAAAGTTTGTGTTAATATAAAAAACAGATTTCATGTATTTCATAGATAGAATTCTATGTTGGTTGATTATGCAAATGCTCATAACCTCCAGCTTGGGCCAAAGTTGAGAGTTGGGGACTCAACCCAGGTCTTGTGTGGGAGTGACATGATCCTTCTCATCTGAGGCATCACCAGTACATCCCAGCAGACCCATGAGCAGGAGGTTAGGACCTAGAGCATAGCCAGGAGCCAAATCTAAGCCCTCTGGTATAGGATGCTGATCTCCTAAATGGGTCCTCATCAGCTTTTCCAAATGCCTGCCTCCAATTTTAACTATTCTTGCCCCCAAAAATAAGAATATGGAATAATGCAGGCATTAAATAACTTGATTTAGTCATTTCACAGTATTTATGTCCAAAATATAAGTTGTGCACAATAAAATATTTACCATCAGTTAAGTAAATAACCATTTAGACAGGACAGGAGATGCAGAGATGACTTTTTGCACCCAGACAAGAACATTAATGATATGTGGAGTGAGAACTTCAAATCACTCAGGCGGCTGATCCTTTATGGTCATCAGAAGAGTGGGTAACTATCCCACCAAAAAAACCCCATAGGAGTCCAGTAAGAGAAGAGCAATGGGGGCCAGATGAGTGATGAGGCTGGTTTGGCACAGAGGAAGGTAAGAGCTGTGCGTAAAGCATGGCCAGTTATGAAGGTCAGAGTGTTTGATGAAACTGGCATACGGGAGGCCTCAGAAAACACCAATTGGAATGTTTGTTGAAGGTGATGTGAATCTTTGCAGCTAAACAACAAGGCCAAATTTGTGATTTAGATAAATAATCATGAAATAGCTGTGATGGAAGCTATGTATGAGTAGACTTAGATATAGGGTAAGCACAAGGTGAAGACTGTGATGATCCAGGTGACAAAAGATGGAGAACTGAAATATTTAATTTAAAATGAGTCCACTTGAAAGAGTCATCTCATATTCAACGGTTACTATTTTGCTCCAAACTGCTTTTTAAGTTTTTACTGCTGTAAAAAAAAATGGTAGTGTGGATTCATGATCATACATTTTTTATTGTCTTTTTGGACTGTGTTGTTACAAACAATATTGGATTAAAAAGGATAAAAATGTTTAATTAGTTAATTGAAGTTTGTGTTGTATTCTTTAAAATACCTGTTTTATGTTTTTAAAAAAACTTTCCTTGTTTTCTTTGAAAAGCATAATTTAAGGTAACTGAAAACTTTTTTCCCTCTTTGACATATTCTTTTAACTTTGATAAACATTGACCCTTTTTTCCCCATAATTTTTAATGGAGGTTAAAACTTGGGGTTATTCATTTTTGCTTGCTTTGTTTTTAAGCACCACCACTGTTGAGAAAATCAGAGTAGTTGTTAAACTGTGATTCCACTGTAGCATACTGCTATTATACAGGGTCAAAACCAGAGTTTTTAATGTGGTTACATTAAAAAGGTAGCTGCTAGAGAAAATTAAAAGAAAATGATGAAGTCAGTGATATTTAGAATCTAAATAACATTGCTTACTGTATTGGAACTTCATAGGTCAAATTAGGGTCTAAATTTAATGCTTAGCAATATTCCTTTAGGGTAAGCATTCTATTTAATTTGGCCATGTCAATAAATTAAAATATAAAGTGACAAACTTATAGTAATACATGTAAGCAACTTTCAAATACAAGTGTCAGTTGAGAACAAGTGTCAGTTGATAAAAACATAAATTATGAAAATGTCTTATAATATTAAGCATTCCTTATGGCCATTCCTGATTATGACACAAAGGAGCCCTTGGGAAATAACAGCAGAAAAATATCTGCATAGAAAAAGTTCTGGTAGAAATGTCAAAAGAGACTAGAATCAACCTGTTTTAGTAGAATACTGACAATTGTAAAGTTGAGATGAATTAGAATTGTATGTTTATCTCACGCCATGGAAATTAAATTGTTTCTGTGTATGCATTCCTATTTCTTCCAACCAAGCTTATCTCACCTTTATCTTCAACTGCAATGCCTCCTCTTCTGCTTGAAGTTGTCCTCAATTCCCTGCCTACGAAAGACACTTGAAAAAACTATTCTGTCTGTTTAATAATAACAATGTGGTAGATTCTGAGCAAGAGTATGTTGGTCACATTCTCCCTCTGAGGATCCTCAAAATCCTTGTTGCTTTGAGGGGCTTATCTAGTTCATAGTGTCCAGAATCTAAAGCTACTTAGCTAGGGTGTTAAAGCCTTGCCCAATGGGAGCCATCTCTAGGATGCTTAGGGCCTTTGGTATCACCTAAAATTGAGGTATCTTCCCAACGGAGATCCTCAGTAGTGCATGGTGTATGAATGTAAGAACAACCATAGCATCTGTTTAGAAGTTAGTATGAACCAGGCACTACTTACTTGCTCAATATATGTGTACAACAAGGGGGAACTGTAAAGCTTGACAAATGGTGAAATATTTCTAAATTTATTGGTATAGAGCTGCTGACAAAAAACTCTTAATCATGCCTTTCCACTCATCGCACTTTACTAGTGTCCTACTGTTCTGAGACCATTGGACCTCTGTACAATCAACTACAGAGTTAAAAGTTAAACTCTCGTTTCCAAAGGATGCCTTTTTGGACCTTGGCTCAGCACCCAGTAGTCCAGCAATGGTGAGGGAGAATTTTGACTGATAAGCATTTAATAATAATGATTGAGAAGTGAGTACTCTAAGAACAGTTTTTCTGGGTTCAAATACTAGCTCATTCATTTATAAAATCTGTTGTTCCAGGATAATTAGCTTTTTCTTTACTCATTTTTCCTCATATTTAAAATAGATATGATAATGTACTTCAGTGATTGTTTTATGAATTAATATGAGTGAAATATTTAGCTACTTGACTTTTCTGCTTATTAACTCTTATAGGACACAGCAACAAATGAAGTTGACGAGACTGAAGCTAGTAGAATGAATAAATTGAGAAGGACAAGAAAGAAAGTCGCTAAGTCACATGATTGTTCAACTGAAGCAGGAGAAATGGATACACCTGATGCAAATGGTATTTATTTATTTTTATCTATCCATTTTTGTATTTTAAATGATTGTTTTCTATGTTAAAGTTTTGTCAGAATAGGGATCTCCTCCTCTGTTGTTCCTTTCTCCCTCTCTTTTTTCCTCCCTGATTTCCTTGTCATTTTATTACGATAGTGTAGTCCTTCAGCAGCAATCAAGTCCAACATTCTGCTAGTTAAGTGTGTCAAGACCTTAAGATCTAGTGCCCTATTATTATGGCATATTTAACTGTTTCAGTGGAAGTCCCCCTTTTGTTCAGGAGTGGAGAAACCTACTGCAACATATCTGCTTCATGGTTGGCTGTCTCCATTATATCATCAATCTGTGAGAATGTGTATTTACATTTTTACCTATTATATCAGCTTATTTCACTGAGCATAATGTTCTCTAGTGGGGACCATTTTGTTGCAAATGGCAGACTTTTATTTTATTTTATTTTTGATGTCTGTGGAAGTCCCCAGAAGTCACTCATTACTTGTCAAACATACCCTTAGTAACCCCCACTCCAACACGTCCCCAGAGTCCCTTTCCTGAGAGATGCAGCCTCCATCAACCACAGCTCAGTGGTGTGGTGGGCCTGGATGCCAGAGTGTCGTGTTCAGGCCCAACATTCCACACCTTCCCCAGATATCTTTAATAAAAGAAAAAATTGGATTGTGACGATGTTGGTACATTGCTATAGTTAACACAGACATATCATTAGCCAGGCCCTATATCCCCTCCAGCTATTGGCTATTTTTCTCCAAGTAGTGTAACACTTTCCTAGCTACAAGACAACCTAGGCAGTTGCCTAAAGCTGAAGTATTGTTTTGAAATTCCAAATAGACAATGCATTCTCCTATGGCCAGCAAGTAGGACCAATCACTGCCACCAACACTCATGTGGTAGGTGTATCACTGTCCACGAAGTTACTATTTTTCCAAGTCTTCCCCTATGTATGGTATTGGAAGACAGTTGGAAACAAGGGCGATATACTTTAATGCTTTTCTGTGTAATTACAGAGAGAATCAGAAGCCAGATGATGTATCACAAATTGGGGGATGCAAGCCAACCAGTCACGGGACCTACCTCTGCTGATACTCACATGTCACAGGATAACAAGGACTCTGCTGATCAGACAATGGTGATTAAACCATTACCCCCCAAAACGTCAGCCAGTGTTCCCAGTGGTGAACACAACCCAAATTCTGGTAAGAATTTGCCAGTGTGCATTCCATCACTATCTGGCATGCAGTTGTAACCACCAATTCCAACTTGGTATTTGTGCTAGAGATAATGCTAATCTGTGTTGTGTTGAGAAATGCTAATCTGGAAGTTAGAACATTTGAAGAATGTATCCTCCTGTACTTTATAAACTACTTTTCAATTGCTTTTCTTTTGCATTTCTCAGCCAAAAAAAAAAAATGTATGGAAAATGATGGAAGATCTCCCAAGTCTTTTCTAAAAGTGGAATTTTATTGTTTTAAATTTCTGGTGTGTGGATAATAGTATTTTTTAAAGGATTTTTTTGGGGGAGGCCTGGCATGGTAGCCTAGTGGCTAAAGTCCTCACCTTGCATGCGTCTTGATTCTTTATGGCACTGGTTTGTGTCCTGGCTGCTCCACTTCTTATCTATCTCTCTTCTTGTGGCCTGGTAAAGTAGTTGAGGACACCCAAGGTTTGAGACTCTGCACCTGCATGGGAGACCCAGAAGAAACATCTGGCTCTTAACTCCATATTTGCTCAGCTCCGACCATTGTGGCCACCTGGGGAGTGAATCAGCAGAAAGAAGATCTTCCTCTCCGTCTTTCCTCTCTCTATATCTGGTTTTCCAATAAAAATATCATTTATTGGGAATGGCCTGTGATGGTACCCTTTCCCTGGGAAGCCCATCCTGGCACCCAGAGTCTTTGCTGAGATGCCATGAGTAATGGGCCATGTGGCTAACCTTCATTTCTGGCTTCACTGAGGCCCCAAGAACACATCACGGCATCCAAAGTCTCTACTGTTATGTTATCAGACTCTATGGCATGGCCTATAGCTCCTAAGCAAAGACTCTAGTGAGGCAGAACTTTCCAGGAATATAAAGATGACCTCTCAGTGGTCAAGGGCAGGTCTCAGACCTCTCTTTGGGCAAGGCTGAATTCTTTCCTTCACAAAAGACTCTAGCAGGAACTGGAGCCTGGGACGTGAACACTGTTGGGACTCCATCCGTTTTAGTGTTCTATTGACACCATAACAAATTATTATGAGCTTCACATTTAAGGAAAACCATAAATCTATTATGCCACAGTTCTGCATGTCAGAGGTATAAGTTTACTCAGGTGACTTATCTGTCTTGCCAAGGGGTTAATGATTCTGGGAAACAGTATAGTTTCATGGCACTATAGGAGGGGAGCATCTGGTTATTTTGGTTGTAGGACTGAGGTTGCTGATTCCCTGTTGGTTCTTAACTGGGATGTCTCTCAGTTCCCAGGAGCCTCTCTCTGTTCCCTGATTTTTAGACAACGCAGGGCCCCAAGTCTTTCTTATATGTTTAAATTTTTCTTAATTCCCCTTCTTCCTCTTTTGTATAACTAGTTGGAGAAAGGTCTGTATTTTAAGTGATCATCTGGATAATGCAAGATAATCTTCCTGCTTTAAGATCTGTTGTCTTAATTACATCCACAATCTTGTTTGCTTTAATATGTTTTAGAGATTAACAAGGGGTGAACATCTTTAGGGATAATTCTGTCTACCTCATCATTTCTCTTCTCTGAATTTCTCTGCACAATGGCTTCCTGATTTTCCCCATGAAGCAAGTATAATTAACATTGATAGCCTATAAACATTGAGAACTGTTGATTAAAATACCCTGGGGTGGGAGCAGGTAGCTAAAACAAATGTGAGAGGTGGGGCACTGGAAGAAACAGCAAGCTATGATGGTGATGAGAAACTAGAACAGAAACCAGGGGTCCAATTCTGCCTGCAGATAGCCACTTACACGTTTTTTTTTAGAAATAATTTGCATATTGTTTATGTCTCTTTGGGAATTAAAACGGTATATTTAAACAGCTGTGATAGATACCATGTAGCCTGCAAAGCTACAAATATTTGCTTTCTGTCCTTGGGCAGAAAATATGTGCCACACCATGAGCTAGAGGATGGTATTTCTGTGCTCCAGCCATTGACTGTTGTGGGTAAATAGTCAAAAAAGAATTGCTGGATTTATGTTCAAGAGAAACTGAAAGTCGGGATTTTTATCTGAATTTTGTAATGGTTAAATGTTTTAGCGCTAGAAAGACTGACCAGAAAGCATCTGCTATCCTCCTCTAAGCAGATCCTTGTTTTATATATACTAGTTGTAGCCACCCACAGACCAGAGACCAGTTGATCACTTGTTAATCTTAAGTAAAAAATCTGGTGAGAGAATTTATGCCATGAGTTCTCTTTGCAACACTAACCATGATTATGGGTGTGAGTAGCATTATTGCTGGATTAAGTTCCTCAAAGATTCTGATTTCCAAGAAAGATGAAACCTAGAAGCAAACCACCAGGGTATATTTTAAAAATAATTCTAAAAAAAAAACTTATATGTAAAATGCTTGAAATAGTATATGTTTCTTTGTAATGACTATTCTAAGTTTTTCTAAAGATGGTACTACTTCTTCTTCTTCTTTTTTAAAGAAAGACGCCTTTTAAAATTGTTTTTCTTTTTACATCTGTTTTGCCCCCACATTTTCACTAGCAGGGTGGCTCGCACTGTGGCCGTATCAATGAAGGACAGTGAGAGTGTAGCCAATCATTCCCGGTATGTAATAAGCTGAGTGTATCCTGGAATGTATTTTTAAATGCACTTTTTTTTTTGCACTGTTTTGTTTTTTTTCTTCTGAAAGTGCAACGGACTACTCAGCCTGCCCTGTATAAGTGCCTATGTCTTGCTTGTTCTAACTGAAGTATGTCCTCATTGTCACTGGACACAGGCATTTCTCCAGGGCCTTCTAGTTACTATAGAGTGTTTAGGGTTTTTCCTGCTGTTTTTTTTTTCCCCAAACACAGCAATAAAACACCTCCTATAAAAGCACATTGCTTTAATTTATTAGTCCTCTGAGGAGATAGGAAAGGAGAACACCTCCCAGGAATCACACTGTAAGAACAAATGGGCCCCTGAACTGGCAATTATCTGCCTGCTATTTATCATGTGCAGTTGGAAAAGGCTGGCCAAAAAGTTTAATTGTCAGTAACAAGGATGATTTATCTGCAAAAAAGAAATTCAGACAATGATGCAGCAAGATTAGTTGATGTCTCGAAAATGAGATTAGATTGGATAGGGTTCTTATATTTGCTGAAATAATTGAATTTTTAAATGAAAAATTGATACTTAGGAGACAAACTAAAATATATGATGCTATTTTTTACTTATTAATTAGACAAGGTCTTTCACGGAGGATGTGTTAATTCATTCACTGATTCATCTATTCGCTCACACACACACTCTTACTTACCTGCTAGAGGGATATTTATGGGGTGCTTATCCTGTTCCTGCACCATTGCAGGTCCTGAGCACACAGCAACAGCAAAGCCCTGCTGTGGTGCGGCTGATGTGCCAGTGGGAAGGGACAGTAACAGGTGATAAAACAATATGACAGGGAGGTAAAACATGAGGGGTCTGAAGAAAGGAACGCAGCGTAACAGATGGACACTGGCTCAGTTTTTATATTGAATTCCTGCTTCTCAATACTTCACCCCAGAACGTAATTGAATAGAGAGATGAGGTCTTTAAAGAGGAATCAAATGTTAAATGAGGTCCGTAGTGTAGGTCCCTATCTGGTGTGACCAACACTGTGAGAAGATTAGGACACAGCCATTCCCAGAGAGAACGCTAGGTGAAGGTATTGGAAGGAGTGGCCATCTGTAAGCTAAGAGAGAAACACTCAGCTGGAACACTGCTTTTGCTCTTCAGAGTCCAGCCTCCAGGACAGGTTTGGTGAATTTGTTATCCTTCAGAACTGTTTGGCACATATGCACACCTGCCCAGTCATAGTGAAAGCTGGAGGTGTTCGAATGAATCAGGAATTGGATGTGTCCCACATTGCAACTGCTTCTCACACAGGTGTCATTTCAGATGACGATGGGCTTCCCCCAGCACCTTTCCCTTTGTCCTCTGAGGGTCTGTTTACTCTCTGTAATTCTCTCTCTCAACAGTTTAAAGGCCTGTGAGGACAGCTTTTTGTGTTCTTTTTAGAAAATAGTATGAAATACCCAGTGATGATTCAAACATCTGTTGTGAATAGATGGCTATATTGCTTCTTTTAAATAATACTAATTTACTACAGAAAATTGTGAAGGTAGAGATAAGGTCAGGAAAAAAAGCTCAGTAAGGTTAGCTGTCATCGTAACACCAGTGTGCAAATACAATTACTTTTTCCTTTTGTAGGAAACGTCATATGAAACTGCTTATTTTACATTGAATACTGGTTATGTGAAAATTTCCATATTATAGAATGTCTATACATATTTTTTGGTTTAACATACATTATTCAATGTGAGCCAAACACCCAAAGTTTTAGAGCCGATTGGGAACACAGCAGCTGCTCATTTAGCAGGAAGCACTATAATACAGCTTACTTGTTTGTGTTAAATGAAAGGTGAGTCCAAAGCCTCAGAGTTGGAGTGGCCGGCATATCAATGACAGGATATTATCTCTAAGATATTTACATAGGTGGAATCAGTAATTTGTTTCCCTTAAATACTAAAAATCCACTTAAATTACATTTTTAAACTGTCAATCTTTTTGCTCACTTAATACCTAATTATTTCTTGAAAAAGAGTGATGAGGCACTGCTTTAGAATTGTAGCTGTTGAAGATCAGCAGTGCAATAGATCGAAGGCTGTTTGAACACAGACATGCTTATGGTATGATTTCTTTTTTCTTTGAGATTTACTTTATTTTTATTGGAAAGTCATATTTACAGAGAGAAGAGACAGAATTATCTTCCTTCCTCTGATTCACTCCACAAGTGGCTGCAACGACGGCAGCTGAGTCAATCTGAAAAGCAGGAGCCAGGAGCCTCTTCCAGATCTCCCAAGTAGATGTAGGGTCCCAAGGCTTTTGGTCGTCCTCGACTGCTTTCCCAGGCCACAAGCAGGGAGCTGAATAGAAAGTGGGGCTGCCGGATTTAGAACAGGTGCCCATATGGGATCCTGGTGTGTGCAAACTTTAGCAACTCGGCTACTGTGCAGGGCCCGTGGTATGATTTCTTATGGTAATTCTACTCACTTTATGCACCTAAATAACACTTAGGTGTTTTTTACTGTCTACCAATAACTGTTAAACAGCTTGTTTAATCCTTATAACCAGCCCACGGAGTAGGTGATATTTATCATTGAGGAAGCAGAGCACAGAGAGAAGAAGGTTTTCAGGGCAAAGCAGCATTTAAGTGGCACATAAGAGGCCATCACCATGGCTCAACAGGCTAATCCTTCACAATCAAGCACTGGCATCCCATATGGGCACAGGTTCATGTCCTGGCTGCTTCACTTTCCTTCCAGTGCCCTGTTAATGGCTTGAGGAAGCAGCTGTGAATGGCCCAAGTCCTTGGGACCCTGCACCCACATGGAAAACCCAGAAGAGGCTTCTGACTTCGGATTGGCTTATGTCCTATGATTGTGGTCATTTGAACTGTGAACCAGCAGATGAGAAACCTTTCTCTTTGTCTCTCCTTCACTCTATAAATCTACCTTTCAAATGAAAATGCATATATATTTTTTTAAAGAGGCAGATGAACTTCAGTGTTTTGTGCTGAACCAATGCAGTCTATAAAGTCTTCTAAACCTCTGGACAGTATCTCCAGTGGATGCCTGAAACTATGACTATTGGGCTTCAAAAGAGGTGTAATTCAAAGAGCTCCTGGAAAAGTGGAAGAAAGATAAGCTTATCCTGGTGCAAAACATGTTGAATCTTATAGACGGTCTCCAAAAAGATCATGGCAAACACGTATATATATTTTTAAATTGCATGGATTTCATTTTTTATAAAAAGGATTTATTTATTTCCATCCATGGAAATTATTTCCCTGTCTTCCATGTGAGTGCACATAAGCCATCCTCTATTGCTTTCCCAGGCCAAAAGCAGACATCTGGATGGAAGGTAGAGCAGCTCGGACTCAAACAGGCAGCCATGTGGGATGCCAGTGCTTGGAGGTGGAGGATTAACCACTTGCGTCAAGACACCGGTCCTGAATTAATTCCTTTCTTTCTTTCTTTCTTTCTTTCTTTCTTTCTTTCTTTCTTTCTTTCTTTCTTTCTTTCTTTCTTTCTTTCTTTCTTTCTTTCTCTTCTTCTCTCTTCTCTCTCTCTCTCCCTCTTCTCTTCTTTCTTTCTTTCTTTCTTTCTTTCTTTCTTTCTTTCTTTCTTTCTTTCTTTCTTTCTTTCTTTCTTTCTTTCTTTCTTTCTTTCTTTCTTTCTTTCTCTCTCTCTCTCTCTTCCTTCCTTCCCTCCCTCCTTCCTTCCTTCCTTTTTTATACCAAAGTAGACTTATCTTGGAATTTCATTTCCCACAAATGTTTATCCTCATACCTTATTTTTTTTTCTGTTTACACATACCTATAGTAAGAGATTGGCAAGAGTAACTAATACGATTAGAGTAATTAAAACAATGGATTACAATAAAATCACTAGAATCACTGTTCTTGTATTTTAAAATCATTTCTAAAATAAAGGCAGTAGCACTGTGACAACATGATATTCTTTGTGAAACTATTGTGGCTAATATATGTGAGGCCTGTACAATGTGGATATGCTACACACAGTGATGATTTACATCCTTGGACAGGATAAAATAGAATGGCAAAATGGCTCATTACACTTCTCGGAATAGCATGCAATGTAGAACTTGTAGATTGTTTATATATATAACCTTTTAATTTAACTTCCAGAACACAATGGTCAAGGACAACTGAAACTTCACAAGGTGAAACTGAGGATAAGCAGTACAGCTCTGTGTACCATGTGCTGTGAATGTATTAATTTATATTGTAGTAATGAGCTCTGGCTGAGTCTAGAAATATCAATTCTAGTTTCAATTTCAGCAATAAATTGATAAGTGTGATTTAGGTTACCTCATAACATCTCTACAGGACACAATTAATGAGTTGCTCACATTAGATGATTCATTTTCAATTTATTTCAATTTAGACACCTCATACTATCTTAAAAGCCCTGAAAAGAATGGTTTTCTTTGTATTTAACTGTAAAATTTGATATATAATACAGATTTTTCATCTTCTACACTCTCATTATTGAAAAACGTTTTTGTTTGCTTGTATGAATTTTGGTAGAGGTAGGTTTCCTACATTCTGATATTATTACAAAAGGATAATGCACTTATTGCCAAAAAACCACTCAAAAACAGAACAACAAAAATAAATAATTTTATCTAAAACTACAGGAATTTTTGGCTCTCATATACCTTACTAGGTAGGACACAAAGATTAGTTACTCCTCACTAAGGTATTGAGGATTTCTCTGCACAGCCCTCCTAAAACTGTTCTGTGCCTCAACTATTGGCATATACTTTGTTAGAGTTATAAGCCAGTTTGGACTATCCTAAAATCCACCAAGTTCAGTAAAAATTATGCTTCAACACTATAAGCTAATAAACACAAAAATGAAAACAGACACGAAACAGCTGAATAGTACCTTATAGCCATTTTAAAGTGTATAGCAGCTGGATGTGTATAAAATAAAATAGAAATGTGAATGAAGTAATCACAGGATGTGGTTAAGAGCTTATATTTTCTAACATGTTGGTCACTCAATACCATGTCATTTAACCCCATAAGGCTGTAAACTGTTGTTGATGTTATGTTGTGGCTTTTAATTGGTTAGGATGATATTTTGCCAGTTCTGCTTTTAGATCAGAGATGGTCTCCCCAAGAAACTGTTGAAATTATCTGGACAATAAAATGTTGAACTCTATGTATGGTACATGCTTGCAATGAAAGAATCATGACTGGATTTGAACTGTAATACTACAACTAGATGGAGGAATCCACCATGGGGGGAGGGTATGAGGAGGGGTTGGGGGAATCCCAGAGCCTATGAAACTGTGTCAAAATGAAATGTAATTAAAAATATTTAAAAAAAAATAAAAAGAAAAAAGAAATTAAGTCAGCTCAAAAACCTAAAAATCTTTACAATGGTGGTTATCTATGTAGACTTAATGGTGCCAGTGCTATCCGTTATGTGAATTTATTCTGTTTTTTATAGACGTTCTGTAAAGTACGTATGACATTGCTATATACTCATCAAAACAATGTTACTTATAACCTAGTTGTGATTTATAACCAATCTGTTGATTATTTAGACACAATTTCTTTGGAAGATGCTAAAGGCAAGTTAAGAAAAATAAAGTCTCCCATTTGATGTCAATGACTTGAGGACTACATGAGGCTTTTGTTAATAATCAAAATGACCAGTTAACTACTCTCAGGTTTTCCTTTTCTCAATTGTGATGGTAAAGTGAGGCAAAGCCATTCTTTATTTTACAGATTGTACCAGGGATGCCACTCAAATTCTGACGCCACCTCAGCTTTCTTCTAGAATGAAGCATATTAAGCAAGAGATGGCCAAAAATCACCTCCAGTTTGTCCAGTTTGAAGCATCTGATCTGCATGGTGTGTCCCGGTCAAAGAGTATTCCTGCACACTTTTTCCAAGTGAGTTTTGTATGTGGCTATGATTAAATGCAATTTCATAACCATTAACAAGCAAATAGTCCCTATTACATAAAAACAATTTTTTTGTAACCTACATGGAAATTCAAGTTGAAAAACCAATAATTCATTTTGGTTCTTTTCTTGTTCTCCCTCTCATTAAGCATATTACTGGGAACAGAAAACATACTCTCAGTTCTCAAACAGCAAGTTTCTTTACCCAATAGAAACATAAAACTAATTAAGTCTGGCAATTTTAGCTCTTCTTTTTAAAATAATTTTTCTCTACAGTATTATCATTTCTCCTTTAGTCTAATTATGAAGATAGTATTTTATTTGACATGAGAAAATTGTGACAGAGGGACCCAAGAGCAAATATAAAAGAGTAAGAAAAAGAAAGAAAGAAAGAAAGAATAAATGGAAATAATTTTCTAAATAAAGTGTGTATCCTCTTCAGGTTCTAATTCTGATAATATTTTATTGTTATTAGATGACTCAATGGCTTTGAATTTTTGAAAAATGGTAATATCAAAACCTTTTTATCTTTGTTTCGACATTTTTTGCAGGATGTTTCAATCAGTTTATGTCATGCTTTTATTCTGGTAACTGATTTGTTGTGTTTCTCAGGAACAGACATGAGTTAGTGTCATTTAAAAAAATAAAAAAAAACCCATCTTTTTAATTTATTTAAAAATACATTATGTTTTTATCACTTTAATGTCTAAATTACAACTTTCTTGTGTGTTTTGTGTTGGGAAACACTGGGTATCTTCAAAAAATTCTCAAAATCATTTAAAAAAAATCCAAATTACTTTCTTAGAGGGGTTCTTTGAATGTATCCATACATGATAGCTCCTTTTCATCCTGATAACCCAAACTATAATTCACATGACTCTATTTTAATCTATTAGAAAACATAACGGGTACTTCCCATACCTGTGTGACTCCAACAAATATTAATATTTCGGCTCTTCAGTTTTTGTCATATTTGAATTATTTATCCCACTAGTGGCACTCAATGATACTTATTGGAAGGATCTGGACTCCCTCATAAAAATATAATGTAATATGCTGCTTACATTTGTTGAGGTTTTATATAATTTACATAAGTATTATATTCTTTATTCATTTTCTCCCCAAAACTTTTCTCACATACTTTTGTTAAGAGTATTTTTCCATTTTTCTGTTCAATATTCTACATAAAAGAATCAACTTTTTCCTGGAATTCAGCTAGGAAAAAAGGCTTTTAAAAAGATTTATTTATTTACTTGAAAAGTAGGTATAGAGAGGAGAGAGCAAAGAGGGACTGAGAGAGAGTGAGCGAGTGAGAGAGAGGAATGTCTTGCATCCATTGGTTTACTTCCTGAATGGCTCAGCAGCTGTGACATGGACCAGGATGAAGAGGAGCCGCAGGAACTCTATCTAGCTTTCCCACCTGAATGTCAGGGACCATCATCTGTTACTTTCCAGGTGATAAAGCTGGGAACTGGGTAAGAAGCTAGGCAGTGGAATTTGAACAGGTGCCCAGAGAGCGTGCTAGTAATGTAAGTGGCAGCTCAGCCAGTATTGCACAATACTATCCCCAGTTAAAAAACAAAAACAAAACCAAAAAACAACTTTATTTTGAAAATTTTGATAACCTCTCTGTAACATTCTTAAGGGCTACAACTATTTTTGATTCTAATTTTCTACTAGCTAATTTCTCTTTTGATTATCTGTTTATTTATACTAATTATGTAACAATCATGTAATGTATCAAGTAATGATTATGAAGTATCCTTATCTTCTTATGTGTTAAATTAATTTGGAAAACTTGAAGGTAAATATCATTGTAACTGCTTCATGAGTACATATACTTTAAGTTGAATGACTTATTTGGAAAATGTTTTATATAGAACCATTAGAAAGGCTTATTTGTGCAAGCCAATGAGAACAATGTGTGTGCACACATACAAACACTACATAGTAAAGGCATTATTTTTTTAAAAAATTATTTATTTGAAAGCAAAGTTACAACAGAGAGGGAATGACAGCAGAAGAGAGATCTTCTATCTACTGGTTCATTCCTCTAATGGCCAAAATGGCTAGAGCTGGACCAGCCAAGAACCAGGAGCCAGGAGCTTCATGCATAACTCTGTTGTGAGTGTAGCTGCCCAGACAGCTGGACCATCTACTGCTGCTTTCCTAGACACACTAGCAGGGAGCTGGATCAGAAGCAGAGCAGCCCAAATTTAAGCCAGCATCTAAACAGGTTCTGGTACCACAGGTGGTAGCTTCCTATGTTATGCGACAGTGCTGGCTCAGGGCAATATTTTGAATTTGTTTTTGGCTTAGTGAAAAGTAATTTTGATATTTGTGAGACAATTTTTAAATGCTTTTCTACTTGTGAGACATAAACTCTCATCTTGAAAATTATTACATGAGACCATACCACCATACAAAAAGTATTGCAATCTATATCTTTTCCTGTACTAAAATGAAAGAAGTGAGGGCCAGAATGGTTTAGGGGAAGCTTTGCTAGCATTATGTGGGTAGTGAGCAGCAGAGCTGGGCTGGTAGTCTGTAATGCATCATTTCCAGTTCAAAGAACTTCTTTTTTCAACTGGATCTACTGCCTCTGGCTCAGTTTTAGTGTGTCTTTTTCTCCTTCATTTGACTAATATCTATGTTTTATTAAACTGAAAAAATATTGACTTTGGAAAAAAAAACACAATCATCTATTAAGACTAGGGGAATGGACTGGTATGTAATTGGAAAAGACCAAACAGGGAAAATATGATGAAATGATGTTTCCTCTTTCCAGAGAATTTACCCTGTGCCCAGTATTTACTAAATGTCTTACAAATATTAGCACATTTAAACCTTATAGCCAACTTACACTTTGTCTGTTCTATTAAAGGACTGACTAAATCATAGATGGAACTCTTTGATCAAATCAAAACATGATATATTGATAACTAATTTTGGGGTTATTTCACAAGGTGACCTTTATTATGGTCCAGATTTTAGCTGTCAGGAATTTGCATTATTTGGTAAGATTCTCGTTAAGTTCATACTGATCTCTGCTGGAATATGAAGTTGTTCCTAAATTGACTTATGCTAATTCTTTATCCTGGATTTGTTCACAGATATTTCTCAGCACTAGCGATGTGTCATTTGAATTTAGCATGTTTAAAAAGAAATAAGGAAAATGACAGTAATAGGAAAGAGAGCCAGAAAAATACATATTAAATGCTTTGAAGATCGAAGTGAGAAATTTTATTATTCTTCAAGTTTGTGGAGGAATGTTAGAATGAAGTGGTGACCAGCTGTTCTCCCTTATTTACAGCTAAGAGATTACAAACACAGATTAAAAATGCAGGAACATTTAGAAGTCTCATGAATAAAACACATCATCTCTCCTTTCAGATACAAACAGAAGTGATGCAGATCTTCAAGCTAAAAAATCAAATTAACATAGCATTATTTCTTTTTTGAAAAAATAAGTTTACTTATTTGAAAGTTGGCATGAAGTGATGGAAATAGGAAGATAGAGAAAGAAAGATATTTGGTTCACTCCCCAAATGAACCCTAAAGACAACGGTCTTTAAGCATCAATCTAGCCCAACTCTTTGGTTTTAGACATGGAGGCTGAGGCATGCAGTCCAGCAATTTGCCTAATTGCACACAAGTAATTAATAAATAAGCTAGGACCAGAAGTCATATCTACTAACACCCAGTTTGTGCTGGTTTAAAGACTGCTACATATTGGAAACTAACTTTGGAGATTTGTTCACACATGAGTTTTGTGAAACTTTGTGAGGCTGTAAAGTAGTTGAGTTGTAAAAGCGAGTAAAAGGCAGGTGAGCAGCTGTCTGCAGACCTGGCTTCTCTGGTGTTAGAAAAATTGTCCTGTTTGCTGTAAAACTGACCACAATGAGCTCTCTAAGCACTGAGGATGCTTTTAATTTTTATTTATTTGTTATTTTAAACATTCATCTGAGAGGTAGAGAGACAGATCTGTCAACTGTTGGCTCACTCTCCAAATGCACTCAATCGCCAGTGCTGCAGTCTCCTGTGCAGACCGAGACCGAGGTGCTTGAACCCCCATCTGCTGCACATCAGCAGGCGGCTGAATTGGAAAAGGAGCTCAGACTTGAGCTCAGGCATTTTAACAAAAACAAAAACCCTACACCAAAACCCAGATAGCCTCACTGCAGTTAAAGTAACTGCTACTCAAGTCAAAATAACACATGCTAGTGAGGATGTGGAAAAAAAGAGGCTCCAAAAACACTTAGTAGGAATTAGTACAGCCATTATAGGAAACAATATGGAGATTTCCCAAAAACCTACAAATACATCTATTTTTTTTTAAAGATTTATTTATTCTTATTACAAAGTCAGATATATATAGAGGAGGAGAGATAGAGAGAAAGATCTTCTGTCTGATGATTCACTCCCAAAGTGAGCCCAGTGGCTGGTGCTGTGCCGATCCAGAGCCAGGAGCCAGGAATTTCCTCCAGGTCTCCCATACGGGTGCAGGATGCCAAAGCATTGGGCTGTCCTTGACTGCTTCTCCAAGTCACAAGCAGGGAGCTGGATGGGAAATAGGGTCACTGGGATTAGAACCGGTGCCTTTATGGGATCCTGGCGCATTCAAGGCGAGGACTTAAACCGCTAGGCCACCATGCCAGGCCCAAAAACCTACAAATACATATATTCATGACCTTCTATACCGCTCCTGGGAATGTAACCAAAGAGATGAAGCCGGTGCAACCTTTATTCCCATGCTTATCGCAATGCAATTCACCATAGCAAAGATATGGAATTGACCTGTATGCCAACCAATTGATGACTGAATAAACCAAATGTGTTATATACAGACGATGGCATATTACTCAGCATAAAAAATGAAACCCTGGCATTTACAACTAAGTGGGTGAAATTGGAGATCATGTGTGATAAGCAAAATAAGCCAATTACACAAGGACAAATACATCATGTGTTTTCTCTCATACACAGTTTGTGTGTGTGTGTGTGTGAGGGGTCGGGGGGAGGGAGAAGATTTTAATTTGTGTGTCTGTCATATTATTTGGTGTACTGATGATTTTAAATATTGTTTTCACTGAATTATGGAACTGACAAAATAATCTTCTTTACTCACTTTTTGATCTTTACAGGTTCCATAGTATTTGGTGTTAACATTCCTGTTTCTTTAAGAAAAAAGAAAAAAAAATATATATATTGGCCGTATATGAAATGGATGTCAGCATCAAATATATTTTTAAAGATTTATTTATTTATTTATATTTAAAAGGGGGATTTACAGAGATAAGGAAAGACAAAAAGGAAAAGATCATCCACCTACTGGTTCACTCCCCAAATGGCTTCAATGGCTGGAGCTGAGCCAGAGCAAGGACATGCACCAGGCTCCATATGGGACGCTCATTGCTTGGAGGTAGAGGATTAGCCTGTTAAGCCATGGCACCAGCCCTAACATCAAATTGCTGAATCTAAAGCAAGTAAATGAAATTTCTTAAAAAGAACAAGTACATTCTTCAAGACTTACAGTATTAGGTCATATATATAAGAAGTATTTAAAAATAGTTAGCATTTATCTAGTATTAAATTAGTGTTAACAAATGTCAAACACATTTTACTTTTCTTATCCACAAGACTTCTTTTCAGCTCTGATTTGTCTTCAATGTTCAGAACCTGGTTACTCTATCTTTGTCCTTCTTTAGGAAAAGGTGATTCATGGTGTTTTCATGCCTCGAGGTTATCTTGAATTGATACCGAATCCTAAGGACAATGAAGTGAATCACATCCGAGCCACATGTTTTAATAGCGATATAGTCCTGATGCCAGAGTTATCTACCTTTCGAGTTTTGCCCTGGGCTGAGAGGACTGCAAGAGTGATATGTGATACCTTCACTGTGACCGGAGAGCCACTGCTGACTTCCCCACGGTACATTGCAAAGCGGCAGTTGGATCAGCTGCAGGACTGTGGTTTTTCCCTCCTCTCTGCCTTCATCTATGATTTTTGCATCTTTGGAATGCCTGAAATGATCAACTCAAAGACTATATCGTTTCCTGCTTCAACACTAGTAAATAATCATGATCAGCCATTCATGCAGGAGCTTGTTGATGGCTTGTACCACACAGGAGCCAATGTTGAGAGCTTTTCCTCCTCTACCAGGCCTGGTCAGATGGAAATTTGTTTTCTGCCTGAATTTGGCATAAGTTCAGCTGATCATGCATTTACTCTCAGAACAGGTGTCAAAGAAGTGGCAAGGAAATATAATTACATTGCCAGCTTTTTCATTGAGACTGGATTCTGCAATTCAGGAATTTTGTCTCATAGTCTGTGGGATGCCAACGGGAAGAAAAACATGTTCTGCAGCAGTTCTGGGACTGAACAGCTTACAATCACTGGGAAAAAATGGCTGGCAGGACTTTTGAAGCATTCTGCGGCTCTCAGCTGCCTGATGGCACCAGCTGTTAGCTGCCGCAAGCGTTATGCCAAGGAGAGCAAGGACCTGAAGGATAGTGTGCCCACAACATGGGGGTACAATGATAATAGCTGCGCTTTCAACATCAAGTGCCATGGTGACAAAGGTGCCCGCATAGAAAACAAGCTAGGTTCTGCAACGGCAAACCCGTACCTGGTACTGGCTGCCACCATTGCTGCTGGCTTAGATGGGCTTCAGAGTAGCTGTGTTGCAGTGGCTGATTCAGACGAGAGCACAGAACTTTTCCAACCAAAACCATCTGAGATTCCTTTGAAACTGGAAGATGCTCTTGTAGCACTGGAGGAAGATCAGTGTTTGAGACAGGCTCTGGGAGAAACTTTCATTCGCTATTTTGTGGCTATGAAGAAATATGAGTTGGAAAATGAAGAGACAGATGCTGAGAGAAATAAATTCTTGGAGTATTTTATCTAGAACAGAACGATTAACTGTTTCTTGAGAGATAAGCTTATTAAATTACTAACCTACCAGAAATAAAAAGATTGATGTTTTGTAGTTAATAATAACAGAACATAAATGCTATTGCTCTTTTGTGTTCCTCTGGAATATCTGACAAATGAAGTGGGACTGCTAAGAAAATTCTGACTACAGAAACAAACAATAAAGTTGTGGTGAAGCCTTGACACACAAACTTACGAGTCCTTGTCAGTCATTATTTCCTGCCGGTATGTTGACCCACATATGAATACCCAATATTTTTTTCAGGCAATAAATATAATCATACATTACAAAAAAAAAGTCCACCAAAACATTAGAAAGTAAAAATTAAATGACACAAAAATAAATGAAAGGAAATAATAGTTTCAATGACACACATAAGCTATGGTTACTTGGGAGACAAATATGCTAATAGATCTAATCAAGACATATTAAATGTCTAATTTGTATGCATGATTATGATTTTTCCAAAAAAGCAGATTTTTCAAGAATAAGTCACAATGACAGGCCAGCAGAATTTTCACATGTCTTTTCTTTTCACCCGTATCCATTAGCTCTTGAAATGCTTCAGAACTAAGACCACACTGCTCCCAAGAAACCAATTCAGAGAATATAGAATTAGGGTTGGGAACAAATGATCTCACCTTCTAAAGGCAATGAAAACCTTTCTTTACACAATAACTCCTGTAGAAATCCAACACATGAAAGATACACAGAATAAAGTCTGTGGGTGGACTCTGTTGCTTTGCTCCATTTTTTGACAAATCAACATTCCTTTGACACCTCACTCTAGTGATCTGTGGCACGGGTAAAAAACTATTAGTTTAAAATTATGTTCAAATTGTAATTGTGCTGCTTGCAAAGGTTGGTATCTCCCCAAAGAATTCTAAATGTTCCATCCCCTTTGTTTGAATGCAATAATATTGCAAAGAAGGGATCAGGGTAGGGAGATAGGAGGTGCAGGCTGAGGGGAAAGGCAAGGCATTTGCCCTGAACTCGCTGCAGTGGAATCCCACAGGGCACCTCCTCACAAGGAGGAGCCTCGTGGCAACCTGCTAGTTGTCTCCAAGATTCTTCTTTCCGTCTGTTCTCTGTGATAAAGCCGCGGCTTGTAAGGTAGAAGCACGCGACAAGGAATAAAACTGACATTTTCAGTCTCTTGTGCCTTGTTATTAGTTTGGGTCAGCTTAAAGAGATGCGAATAGAAGCCTTGTATGAATCTTCCAGGAAATGTTCTTAAAGATTAGTTGCTGTGCACCCTCCCTTTCTCAGTTTCTGTTTTTTTCCCCTTGCTATTGGGCCTGCAGATGTTGTGACTTCGATTCTTTGTTACTTGAGACAAAACTCATTTTGTGTGTGTGTATGTGTGTATGACAGAGAGATGGAGAAACAGAGAGAGAGAGAGAGACAGAGAGAGAGAGAGACAGAGGGATTTTCAAGGATTTTGAGGATGAACAAATAGAAGAATGAACAGGAGGCAATTCCCTCAGCTCCCCCGCCTAGAGAGGAGAATGCCACACAAGGAGTAGGTTCATTCATGCAGAAAGCATACTGTCTCTCCCGTGGAAGCGTGCAGACCCCTTCACAGGTCATGGGCCTGCATGAGATTTTCTTTTCTTGATTTCATCCCAATCAGTAAAACAGTCTATAAAACTCTGTTAGAAAAACAGTGTTTGTAGTCTTGAACTTTTTCTGCTTTATACATTATTAGTACAATTTATAGAACACATGCTCAGGTTGCCAAGTGTAAGAAAATTATGAGCTGGGAATATTATCTCCTTGTTTTGTGTACAGTAGAGGGGAGATAGAAAATATTCAGCCACCTCTTGTGCATTAGTTTGTATCTTAAGTTGGTAGAGCAGTCTCCACAGGCGCGTCAGTTAAGTATGTTGATATGTACTCTTACTCTTTAAAGTACATCAAAAATAAGCATTGGCCAAGGAAGTTTAGGGCTAAAGAAAACTTGGGACGGGTGACTGTGAAGAGCCTACCTCTTTTCTCAGTTTATTAGCTCTGTATTTTAGAGAGGTCTTTTTGCTGATGCTTTTGCCTTCTTGGCCTAAGTTAAAAAGGCCAGACATTCACTCAAAGGCATTTATTGAGCATCCTTAGTGTTAAGCCTTCTACTGTCATACTCATGGAGGTCAACACAAAGAGTGATGAATAGACATTAAAAGTTTTAGATCTGTGTGTCTTAAATGAAACAGAAAGGTTTTTTTTTTTTTTTGTAAGCCTAATGCTGCACAAAACTATTTAAAAGTCTATGTTATGGTTTGAAAGTGATGCTTTATGAATGTCTTTACAGAAATTACTTTCTTATTTTCATTTACTATAATTGCTTTAATCAAAGCTTACGGGAAAATGTGATTACTGAATATAAAGTTGGTTATTAAATGAGTATACATAAGAAATGTAAATTAAAAATGGTAATGTTAAGACTGAAAATGAAAACATTAGTATCATAGTGAGATGTTTCTACTTTTAAAGACATTTTATCATGTAAAATTCCATTTTACAGAGTCAGGACAACAACAGAGTTTAAAATAGTGATCAAGGCAATGAAAGACCTAAAAACTTTAATATGAATAAAAATTGAAAACACACGGTGAAATCTGAACTTTCCAGCAATACAAAACAATCTATTGACACATGTTGTCGATACTGTCACACAATGCCTTTAAACTTTGATCTCCTTTTAAAGATGTTAAAAATTAAACACTTCTAAACATCACTTGTTTTTGCAGTACTCTCCCTAATAGGGCTGTTCTGGTATCAATAATCAGTTTACTTGATATTTATTAGAAAGGATTAGTTCCAAATATAAAAGGCACAGATCGTGTTATATTTGTGTTTTTATTTTCTGTTTGTTGAAATGTTCTGAAATTTAATAAGTGGTTAATCAACCAGCCAAGGCACACAGAGTAAGCTTAGCATTATTTTTATTAAGGTACACACATTCACATGTCCAGGCAGAGTAAGAAATAAACATGAAAACAGCTGAGAGGATCAAATTGGTTTATAATTAACTCTGAAATTTGATTATCAGGTTTCCTGTTTCTAGAATTTTTTTTTTTTAAAAGAACTACTTACTATTTGCAAGTCAGAGCTGCAAAGAGAGGGAGAGATGTTGAGAAGTCTTCTATCTGTTGGTTCACTCCTCAGATGGCCACAATGGTCAACATTGGGCCAAGCCAAAGCTGGGAGCCAGGAGCTCCTTCTGGGCTTACTATCTGAGTGGCAGGGCACAAACACCCAGGCATTTTGTCACTGCTTTTCCCAGTCCATTAGCAGGGAGTTGGATCGAAAGTGGAACAGCTGAGACATGTACATGGGATATCAGCATTGAAGGCCAGCAGCTTTGTCCATTGTACCACAACTCTGGCCCTCATGTAGAAACTTCTGAGTCAGTAGAGTTGCATGGCGATAATAAGAAACAGAGGGCAAGGTGGTGTGGCCAAGCCTTTGGAACAATTTCTTATGTTTTTTGAATTTTCTCTTGTAAGATTCCATTTTCCCGATTATTTTGCGCATCAGATGCGATCCTGAAGCTAGCATGAATTCTACTTTGGGTAAGCTTGAGGGACTCAGCATTGAGAAGGGCTGTGGTTAAGCATCCCAGAGTGGCAGTGGTGGTGCCATGGCCTTGTTGCAGTGATTGTAGGATCTCTCTGGAGCCATCAACAGTGACCTTTAAGCCTAAGTTTTTGACCCTTCCAGGTGCTATAAGAGAATTAGTATCTTTTAACAAATTCCTTGTTCGCTGAAGTAGTTAGCATCTGCAAAAAGAGGTCTAAGTGAAAATTATTGCATGAAAAGGCATTCACACAGTAAGGGAAATTCGCTAGGGAGATGGGAGAAGGGTAAACAATACTCTCTTGTCAGAAGACTAGGAAGAATTTAATGCTTCTATCAGATTTAGAGTTAAAAAGGTTTATTAAACTCCTTGAACATAGCATACATCATGTGAGTCTTTGTCCCTCACTGCATTATCTCATGCTGCTTATAATTTTATGGGGAAGGAATGCTCATTATTTTAAAAGTCAGGCTATGAGAAGTTTTGGAAGGACTGGAAATCAAACTCAGGTTTTGTGGTCTGGATCTGCCAGAGCCCTTGAGAAATGTCTGGCAACGCCTACAACCTTCCTGAGAATTCTGAATTTCCTGTTCTGCTTCTGCTTCTGGGCTTGCTATTAATGAATGCCTAGGAGGCAGCAAGTGGTGGCAAAGGCACCTGAGTTCCTGTTACTCATATTGCAGAACTGGACAGAGGTTTTTGGCTCCTGGTTTCAGCCTAGCCCAGTCCTGGCTGTTGTGGGCACAGAAGAGCGAGCTAGGAGATGAAGATCCTCTAACTATCCCCCTCAGTCTTCAAACAAAAATAAGTAAAAATTAATGGCATGAAAATTCAGATTTCCATTTTGAGTTTTATGGTCTTCGCTATGCTAAAAATGTCTTTATTGCACAGCCCTGTAGAACGCAGCTTTGAGAATCGCACTGCATATTCTGGTTTTGATTTGAAGGAGTCTGGGCACCAAAATGACCAGAGCCTGTTAAATGATGGTACTTTGCCTTTTTGTTGATATGTGATTGAAGTTGTTCTATTTCCACTAAATTTTAGTTTGTAGTTAGAATATAATATGACAAACAAATCTCAGAAAACCAGATATGGAATTGTTTCAGTAAGTAACTACATCCATGATAACTCCATTCAGGCCAGAAAACCTCTTCACAAGAGTGTCTCATGCTATAACATTGCTATGCAACTTCTCCTACAGAAGACCAGTATAATCCTTATGTAGTTTTATTTTTAGCAAAAAGGTACCTCTAGAAGTTTCTGATAGATCTTTGGATTTAGACTGGTACCATTTATTTGCTTTTATTTCAATTTTTTGATTGATATGTAATACTTTGACTTTTTTATGGGGATAGAGAATGACATTTTAACCTATACACGTACTGTAAACTGCTCTGATCAAGTAGTTTGCATTCCCACTTTCTTATCTATCCTTTACGTTTGCAATCTTCAGTCTCCGTCTTCTAGTTCTTTGTATGGCATCAAATACATGATTAAGAACCATAGTCATCCCACTGTGCTGTGGAAAGCTAAAACTAATTAGTTGGGTTGCTATATGTTATCCAAATTCCCTTTATCCCACACCCCCTACCATTTCCAGGCTCTAGTAATTACTATTCTAAGATCAGACTGAATTTTAAAAAATTTTCACAGAAGCATTCTTTGACAGGAACCCAGCATTCATTAAGAAAATTAGATATTTGATACTTCTCTCTGGTTGCTTAAGGGATGACAGATTTGAAGGCACATTGGCTTTTGAAGATGGCTAATTTACATGAGGGAGAGAGATGTCAATTAAGGGTAAAGGGAATTAGCTGCGAACCTGCCAGACAATGAAATAACAGAATCTTTCCTTCTCCTTTTTGAATTCTTCCTAAAACATATATGAGATCCTGATAATATTAAAGGAAAAAAGAGAAAAGACAAAACCTCACTTAATAAGCTCTTAAACTTGAATTTTATGGAACTGTGAATATATGATTCACTAAAAACTATGGTTATTGATTTTGGGACATGCCCATAGACTTACCAATTGTCAGGTTGCAGAGGACCTTACAAACCTCCGCTAGAGGGCAGCAGGGCACCATCAAAGCAAAGTTGCTTTCAGCCTTCATTGTGAAGCCCAATGTTAAACGTGAAAGTGGCTATACCTTAAATTAACGGAAACTGAAAAACTGTATTAGGACTACTAACAGCAGAAATACATTTCCAATCAGGTGATTTGTATTTAAATACATCTAAGCTAGCAGTTATTAAATACACACTTCACAACAGGAGGGAGAGGAGACAGGAGTATCGCTAATAGACAAAGAGATATTGAAGAGACACATTAGGAAAATGAAACCATGGAAACATAGCTGCACTATGTGATGTCTGAAACAAATCCAGGTTTCTTAAATTCTGAATGGCTCTGCGATGGATTTAGAACAAGTAAATCTGAAAAGCACTCTAAAGGAAATGTTTTCCCCTCACAGAAATGCTCTTAAAATTTATTTGAGATGTTTAACATTTAATAGACTGTTCAAATAAAATATAATATTTAGATGCATTTTTCGCTCATTTGGAGGTTCATTTAGATGAATCAGATTAAAAAAAAACATGTGCAAATGAAATAAATTCTACAGAATGTTAATTTTCTTGATGAGCACTGAAAAACATATATCAACTTATTCTTTTACAAGATGAATATTAGAGTCTGTAGTGAACAAATATTATTAGATAGTATATTGTTATCTAAGTTAGTCACCAAGCAGAACTTCAGTTAAATTAAGGGAAATATGAACTGAACAACACATGTTTCTCACCCACACAAAGTTAATTGAGAGACTGAGTGACGGCATGTATGCGTTGAGAACAAAACAGCCAGAGGGGAATGATAGTGATGAAATAACACGATGGCCTTAGCTGGATCGCAGACCGCCATGGCTTTCATCACATTTCTCCAAGCACCACCAGACTGATCAGATTCAGTGACTTGGAGTTAAAGGACGAACAGTGACTAGGAAGAATAGGAGAACATGAACACTGTTAACTGTCACATTTCTTCTTTTATTCCACCTCTGTAGGAGTCTATGCCAAACATCTATGCCAAACATTTGCTCCTCTCCTTTTTAATTTTTTACTTCTTTATTTATTTTTACTTTTATTATTGATGATGTTTACATGGTAGATCAGGGTGGGAAGGGTCGAGGGTCAGGGGATAGTGCGTGAGACCACTCTGTACACATTTTCTTTTTCTTCTTCTTACATATGGGGGAGTGGGAGATACAGGAGGGAAAACCATGCCCAGTGTCCCAACCGCTGTGTTACCTGGGGGATGGGGAACTAGCACCCACTGCCATCTCAGGGTGCCCATGGTGGAACATTTTCTGAGGGATTTGTTCATGTGTTTTGGATAGTTCTGAGCTACTGCTGACAGCGCTGCTCCAAGGATGAGGAAATCCTTCTGAGGTCGATCGGTTGTCATAGTCCACCCCTGAGTTTCCATTGGCCCAGAAGTTTGCTGTCAAGTTTCACTGGGGTAGTTATCAATTTGTTTTGCCCTCCATCCTCAGCAAGCCAATGGGTACTGTGGCCAAGCCTGGTCCATCCCTCGCGTAGCACAGTCAGAGTGACCCCCAATAACCCTACTGGACCGTCTCCCCAGCTCTGGTTGCTGTGCCTGCCAGCATGTGCAGTGGACTGGTCTGGTCTGCCCCATATCCAGTTAAGATCTCATATTCATCATTGGGCTTTGGAGCCTAACTCAATCCAGCTGACTCCACCCTCCAGCACATACTCTTGCTAATGAGTGCCACTGCCTGTCCAGCAAGGCCTGTCCCCAGTCCTGGTTCTCATGGTCACCAGTGGGAGTTGCAGCCCAATGAAAGGAGCCCAAAATCTTCCCACTGGACCCACTCCCAGTCCCGGATCTTGCACTCTCCACCCCCAAGTGGTTTTGCGGTCTAGCCTGACAGGATTTGCCCCCAGTCCCAGCACTTGCCAGCTGATGCTGTGGCAAAGCCCAATCTGCTTGCTCTTATTCTGGATCATGCTTGTACCTGTGGATAAAACCGGTTACCCTGGCCTGGCTCTCCCCCAACCCAGTTCACATATAGGCCAACTGGTTGTTGTAGCCCTGTCCTGCCTGATCTATCCCCAGTTCTAGCTCTCATGCTTGCCAGCAGGAGTGGTGGTCTAGCAGTGGGGTTCCCATTACTCCTCTACAAGGCTCAACTGCCTGACCCAGTCTTCTGTGTGCTGGTGGGTGCTGTGGCCCAGTCTCACATGGCCTGCCTCACTTCGGCATTTGTTGGTGGATGCTATAGCTGGCCTGGTCTGATCTGCGCCATTCCAGCTTATTCTGATTGGAGCTGCTGCCCAATTTGGCACAGCCAGTCTCCAGTTCCAGCTCTAATGTGAATAGGCTGGTGATGCGGCCAGACCCAGCCTGTCCTGCACCCCATCCTGGTTCTCAGATCTGCCCATGGGTATTATGAACTGGTCCAGCTTGGCCTGCCCTCATACCTGAGCTACACATATGCTGGCAGGTACTGTAACCTGGTCTGCTGTCAGCTGCTCCTTGCTTTGGTTCTTGCGTTCACTTGCAGGAATTGCACCCTGACAAAGGAGTTCTTCAAGCTCTCCTGTTGGGTCACCTCTCAGTGGCAGATTTCGCACACATTGGTGGGCCCTTGGTCTGAGCTGACTTAGTCCACCTCCTGTCCTGGCAGGAACAGTAGCCTTGCCCAACTGGTACATATCCTATCTGGTTCTTACTGTTGGATATTATAAGCCAGACACACTTAGTCCATGCTTTGACACAGCTCTCATGTGGCCCAGTGGGAGCGGAAACCTAGTCCAACCTGTCCTACACCCTCTCTGGCTCTCACAAGCATCAGAAGGTGCTGGAATATAGTCCAGCTTGGCATGTCCCAGAGCTTGTGTATGCCAATGCTGAAGGACACTTAAGCCATGTCCAGCCCAGATCACCACTGCTATTTTGGCCCTTGCACTCACCAGTGGTAACCAGAAGTTCAACGGGGTGTCCCTAAGGTCCCAGCCAGGTCTGTTCCCAGCCACAGATCTTGCACATGCAAGCGGTTGCTATGACCCAGCTCTGCATAGCCCGTCCCCTGTCTCGACCTTTGCCATCGGATGCTGCAGCCTAACTTGGCCTGCCCCCAGTCCCAACTTTTACTGGCGAGTGCTACAGCCTGGCCCTGCCCAGTCCACTCCCACCCCTTACCCATGCAAACCAGCAGATGTGATAGCCTAGCTAGTCATGTCCCACATTCTAGCCTGGCTCTTGCACTTGCCAGTGAGCTAAGGTTGCTCTGTCCACCCTTTCTAAGACTACCCCACACGCATGTGGACAGGTGGAGCTACTCTGCCTGGTCTGACCAACACCCAGGCTTGAATCACATGCTCATGACTGGGAGAAAAGGGCCATCAGGAGAGTTTCCCTGGTTCCCCCACCAGACCCACTCGCAGACACAGATCTCACATGTACCAGTGGGTGCTAGGCCCTTACCAGTCACTGGCTATCCCTTCCATCCCACATATGTATGAGCAGTGGATGTTGTGGCCTGGCTTACCCCAAACTGAATTCTTGGGTATGTCTGTGGGTGCTGCAGCCTGGACCAACCTGGCCTGTACCCAGTCCCAGTACTCATGAGTGTCAGGGGATTCCATGGTCATACCTTGCTCATCCTATCCCCACTCCTAGCTCCAAGCAAACCAGCTGAAATTGCAGATGAAAGAGGTGGGCCTACACATCCACCACCTAATCAGCACCCAGATCCAGTTCTCTTGTGTGCTAGTTAGTGCCATGGCCCATCCTAGCATTACCTGTCTCCTGTTTTGACTCTTGTTGGTGACTACTGTGATCCAGCCCCCAATTCTAGCTATGCTGTGTACCAGTAAGTGGTATTTGGCATTGGTCAATACTAACAGCTCTGCTATCCCTCTAAGGCTGGTGTTTCAGTCTGAACTTTAAAGGTCCTTGAGTTCCCCACTCAAGATTCCACCACAGGATGGCAAAGCCCTCAGGTCACCCAGCCTGAGCCATGCTGCCTGGGAGCCCACCCCTGGGGCTAGCTGGCCCCCTTTGGCTCCTAGCACCCGGCAGGCTGATTGGCCTCCTTTTAAAATGTTTTCACTTGCTTTGAAAAGGAGAGAGAGAAAGAGAGAGAGAGAGAAAGAAATAAGTTGATCTTTCAACCAGTAGTTTACTCCCTGAATGACTGCAACAGCTGGGATTGGAACCAACTAGTGTAGGAGCTGGAACTCTGGACCTCTTATGTGGTTTGTGGGGACACAGGGACTTGAGACACCACTTTCTGCCTCCCGAGTGCTTGCTAGGAGGAAACCCAGAGTATTGCTTTCATAAATGTCTTTTATCACTTTCCTTTAGATAGTCCTGAAAAAACCGACAATAGGTGCGGTAGCCTAGCAGCTAGAGTCCTCACCTTCCATGGGACAGGATCCCATATGGGCACTGTTCTAATCCCAGCAGTTCCACTTCCCATCCAGCTCCCTGCTTATGGCCTGGGAAAGCAATCAAGGATGTCCCAAAGCCTTGGGACCCTGCACCCATGTGGGAGAACTAGAAGAGACTCCAGGCTCCTGGTTTCAGATCAGATCGGATCGGCTCAGCTCCGGCTGTTGCGGCCACTTGGGGAGTGAATCGAAGGATGGAAGATCTTTCTCTCTGTCTCTCTTCTTCTTTGTATATCTGATTTTCTAATAAAAAGAAAAAAATACCCCAAATCCTGACAATGGAATAATCGGTTAATCATCTAAGACTTAAATTGAAAACTTTAATATGAGTTAAATTAATAAAAGGTGATTGAATATAATTTTTTGATTGAAATCCTCAGAAAGTATTTGATTTAGAGCCCTCCCATACTGTGTTGCAAATCTTTCTGAATTTTTTTTTTTTTTTAGTTTGAAACAATCAGGTTTCAGGAGGCCAGATCACCTGGTGCTGTTGAAGCTCATGGAAAGGGTGGGATAGAATGGACCCTCATTTCAAGAATATACATCTGGCCCGATGCAATAGCTCAATGGCTAAATCCTTGCTTTGCATCTGTTGGGATCCCATAGTGTCATGAGATCATGGTACTGCTGCTCCACTTCCTTTGCAGCTCCCTGCTTGTGGCCTGGGATAACAGTGAAGGGTGACCTAAAGCCTTGGGACCAGCACTCACCTGGGAGACCTGGAAGAAGCTCCTGGCTTCAGATCAACTCAGCTCCACTGTGGCTACTTGAGGAATGATACAATGAACAGAAGATCTGTATCTCTTTCTTTCTGTATAGCTAATAAAAAAATAAACCTTTTTTTTTTTTAAAGAAACACACCCATGGTCAAAGAAACTAAGCTGTATGATACTTATCAGTTCCGTTATATTTTGTTCATGGGACAGTAATTTGCTGGCAGAGCTGTTTTTCTGTCTCACTTGTTTGAGAGTGAATAAGAATGAGAAACTGAGGCAGTTTTGGGAATCATGGTGACTACAAAAATGCCCCCAAATAGTGCTCCAAATGAGGTCTTCAGAGCATAAGCATCACCTTTGGGCTGATCAGAAACCCGAATGCCCAGGTCCAGAAATGTGTGTCGCCACAAATGTTCCAGACAAATCCCCTGTGTGATAATTTTATGGAGCACAGTCCTGCAAGGTAAGACTGACCCAGCAGTTCACAAAGACTTCCATAAGCCTTGGATTCTGAACAGGGTGGAGGACGACCACAAAGGTTTCTGCTGCCTGCAAGACACTACTTCCCCACTTCTGGTTTCATGTGCCCATGGGCTAACGTTTACTATTCTAAACTGTTACAAAAGACAAACAGCTGTTTTCACTCCTAAAATGTCTCCTTAATGCCTAAGGAAGGCTTTTACATGCTTTAAAAAAGTATATTATCTGCTGTGCTATTAGGTCTAAAGTGATGAATATTATTCAAGTTGCGGCTAAGACAGTTAAAAGCCTTTTGACATGTGAATGATGTCACTTCACTTCATCATTTACTCTTTTTAGGAACGAGAGAGATTTATGAAGAATGGTCTCTGATTGAATGGCTTATGACTTTCTGGCTTGGATTTTTTATGTTAAGAATAGAATTTTGGTTATACTTTTTAAGCTTATCGGGATGATATTGCCAGGAGGGAAAATTTTAACCTGATCGAATGGTCATGTGATTTTTGTTTGGCATTGCTCGGTGATATACAATGTTTCTTAATTCTGTTTAATATTAAGCTATTATTTATTGGACAGAAGAATTTACATTTGCCACATGAAAATAGATTTTATGCATTGTGTTGGTATACATTCATGCAAAGGATTCTAAAATGTATTATTTACGTCAGATTCCTCGACTCTGTCTTTCTCAGAGACAGAGAGTCACTGAAAGGAAAAGAATGTATTTATCCTTAATATATTTAGACCTTTGCATAAATACGCAGACAAATGAATAATTCTAAAAGCTTCATCATTATGCATTTGAGGTAGTGTAAATTCTGACAAAGCAAAGTCTCTGGAATTAGAAAATGTGAGTTGTAGTACCAGCATCGCCACTTAGCTTCTCTGAGTCTTTGGGCAGGTTTTAAATATTTTCTGCATCTGAAAAAGGAGTATCTTAAGAAAATTACAGATGTCGGTAGTGAGGCTTAAATTAGTAAATACGTGGAAATCACTGAGGCAGTAGCTAGCATTGAGCATATGTTAAATATGGACACGTGCACTACAATATAACTGTGTATGTCACTGGAAAGAAAACATTTCTCTTTGTCAGGTCTAAAGGCTTGAGACTTCCCTCTTTGGGAGTTGTGGAAGGGAAGTCAGGTGGGGACAGTCAAGATGGTGTGTACGTGAAGAGGGCAGTGTGAATTCCAGTGACAGATGCTGAAACCTAGTATCTTCTGGCCTCTAGATTTGTGTGCTTCCTATCCATGACCAGATGTCATTACTCTGGATGGAAAAGTGAGAACAGGTGTGACCAGAGTGTCATCTCAACTGGCTAATCTTCCACCTCTTAGCAATGGGCATCATATATGGGTACAAGTTTATGACCCAGCTGCTCCACTTTCTATCCAGCTCCCTGCTTGTGACCTGGGAAAGCAGTCAAGGATGGCCCAAAGCCTTGGGAGACCCTAAAGAAGCTCCTGGCTCCTGGCTTCAGATCGGCTTTGTTCTGGCTCTTGTGGCTATTTGGGAAGTAAACCAGCAGATGGAAGATCTTTTTCTTCATTTCTCCTGCTATTTATAAAGCTGTCTTTCTGACAAAAATAAATCTTAAAAAAAAAAAGACAAAGAAAGGGGAACATTTTTTAAGTCCTTAGGAATATTAATGCTTCCTTTATAAGAGTCTTCGAAAGTATTAAGCCCATGGCTGAAAAAGAGAATGCTCCTTTTACTTTTCACAGTTATATTCCGTACATATGTAAGAGGAGAAGCTTCACTAAGGGGACTTCCTGGAAGTGAACTCATGCAGCATGGATTATTCATCTGCCTGTAACTTTGAAAGAAATCTAGCGTAGCATGCTAAATCATGATGCATTTCTTGGACAATAGTAAAGAGAAGTGCAGAGCCATTCACTCATTTTGTTACTACTAAGTATATTGTCTGATAAGTCAGGGAAGAAATACGCAGGGTTAAAATGCAAATTTGAATAATTGATGCAAAGTAAGAAACCCTAAGAAATACAAAAATTATGCTCGACACTGAAGTTTCTTCTAAAAAAGAGCTCTTTTTATTAGATTTCAAGAGAAGTAAGCATGTTTTAATGAGTAAGAGATTTACGACCTTTTTAAACAACAAGCACTTTCCAATGAGGTTAGAAAGTTTTTCCCTAATGACTTAAAAAAGTTATCCTGGTATAATAATTTATTTTGTGTCATCTCAGTGGCTTAACAATGATAAATGTACTTTTTATAAATAGAAAATAAAATGTAGCTAAATGAAGAAATTCACAAGTAAAAGAATTTGTATGATACAGTTATTCTTACAGCAAATGAACACTAAAGGTAATCATATGGCTACTTCTTTCAAATTTGGCGGACTTATGTTGTGGACTTTGTAACTAATGTTTTTTCTTGGTGAAGGTAAATTTGGTAATCCTTACCAGGACAGGAATTAATAATAGCTGTCTTATTCCAGAATATGTTCTTGCATCTTCATAACTTCCAAACCATAATGTTGGATTTTCTAAAGTCTGTGATTAATGAAAGCCACATCTCAGGCTGCAGAAGATCTTCCAGTGAGCAATTCACAAAAAATTCATGAAATTTCAAAGTTTGTTATATTAGGAGAGGACATAGTAAAATTCTCTGAGATTTGTTTTTAAACTCGAGAGGCTCACTAGAAAATTACTTTGCTGGTTTCACGTTAAGAGTCTCAAGTAGTGCTACACCATGAGCTTCTATATATCATATAGAAAATCGATAGCATTTTACAGTGGAATTACATGGTAAGCTTCTCAGTATTTCACTTTAAATCAATGGAGATTCACGGTATTCACTTCTCAGCTTCTATGGATTGCATGGTAAATCAGGAGTCTTTATTCATATTAAAACAGGATCCTTGTCATCGTATTGGACCATAAAGTCACGAACACATCATTTCTGATAAGCCTGTTCTCAGTACTTGACTCAAGTTGGCCGTTGAGTTTCTCAAGAATAAGCAACAGCAGAGCCTAAAGGCTACTGGAAAGAACAAGATAGTTTTTTAGCCACCAACTAATGAAGAGACTGAAGGCTAAGAAACGCTTTTCTGACAGTTGAGAAGATGATGGTGAGGAAAAGAGATTCAAAGAAAATAAGGAAACTGCATGAGGAAACAGGATGCTTTAATATTGAACAATTCCGTCCACTGCGTAACAAAAATCTCATTTCTTTTCAGTGATAAATAGTTTATTGATTACAAACTCTCCTTAGTTAAAACATTTCTGGAATCTGGCATTAAAAAGGAACAATTTATATTGGAAACATTCTTACTAACCTTGAAACATTTTCTTAATCCCAGAAACTACCTACCTTTGCATTAGTAATTATTCTGTAAGATACATTTGAGTAAAATGATTTTGGATTAGCTTTAAATCACAAAGGGAAAGAGAATTTTAAGTATCAAATTTGATTTTTAACTGATTTCATTTGTAAGATAATCAAATATATAGGCCCTGTAGAGTTTTCGAGTTAATACAGGATCAAACATTTTAGGGATGTGAAAGATAACAATAAGCATTACTGTAAAACAAACAAACAAACAAACGAAGAATATAGTGGCCAGGAAATTTTCTGTGGTTTGTCTATTGGTGTTAGTTATACCAGGGCAGAAACTGTATCCGAATTGGCCAATTTTCAGTGGCCTTTAAAAAATCGTGTATGACATCATGTTCCTACCGCTCCATTTTAAAGTAGGATATCTGTGCTGTCACTGAAATTTGTAAAATATTTTTACCCTTGAATCTGCCCTTTTATTTGCATTTTACCATGTTTTAAAGTCCCATTGGTTTTCTGCCTAGAGGAATTTTGATTAAATTGTCTTTTAGGTTCTAAATTTGTTTTAGAACTCATTTTGAATTGGCTCATAAATCTGTGAGCTTGTGCTGCTGGAGTTCGGTGTCCATCTCCTGATTTAAATTGAGTTAGACATAAACGGAAGATAATTTTCCATCTTTGTCGACTTCCCAAACACCAGTCAGACTGTTGCTATCCTATTTTATGCTTTTATGACAGAAACTAAGAAAAGCACATCAACCCTGGAGGTAATTTTGGAACACCTTGGACCAGATTCATACAGATTAAGGAAAATGAAGGGAATGGGGAGTAGATTTTAGATGAAAAGAGTATTCAAACCTGTTCCAGAAAAAAATGCCAGCAGGTGTTAGTGACTCATGGTCCTTCAGTCCTTTATCACCTCATTAGCTTTGATTGCCTGACCCTGGATGCTCACTGCTGTGTCAGTGTCCTCAGCTGGTTTCCTATTTTCTCTTAGGAATCTGAATTATGGGTCTCCCTCCTCCCACAATCTACAGCTTTTACTCACAAAGCCTTTTGGGAATTGGAGTAACAGAAAAAAGCTTTATAACTATGCTCTGTCCATTTTGGCATCTTTCCCTTGAACCTTCAGTAATATCTGACGTTTTAATTCCATGTATCGTTTATTCATTTCAGTGTAGACAAAATAGGCATTGATACCTGGAGCGTGGAGTTCCTAGGAATTCTGCCTTCTTTGCTATTACTGCCTCAAGGGAAAAATAGTGCCTGCATTTTTACCAAGAGTTTGAAATGTTGCTAACCTAGCTGCATTTTGTGCACGTGTGGTGCATGTGTGTTTCAAAGGTTTTGTGTGGAAGTATGCCACATTTGTTAGTCAGTGGCAATGTTTACACGAACCTTAACTGTCTGTTGGGTAAGTGAATGAAATTTGGATACATTTTTTTCTCATTTTAATTATGGACATAAATATTTTGAATCAGAGGGAGATAAGCCCCTAGAAGATGCACATTTCATTTTCCCCCCGCTGGAGCTGCATCCCCGGTGTAGGCAGGGTTCACACGTCCTCACACTCAGCCTGACAACACTTACAGTTGCAGCAGAGTGGAACAAGGAACACACAGAGGTGACTCGGAGGACAAGTAGAAACAAAAACCTTGTATTGATCATTTCTACCTTGCAAAGCAGTGATTCTCGACCTTGGATGCAGTCTACTGTGTTGAGAAGCGCTGATATCCAAGTCCCACCTGCAGATGTCCTGGTATGTTTGATCCCATCAGGATGCTAAACATCTGGAAAGGCGATTCAACCTGTGGACTAGGCATTCTTAACCTTAACCCGAGGAATATTAGTGACTATGAATTCTTTTGATTCAGTCAGGGTTCTCAAACCTACCTGAAATGAGGGCTGCTGCTCTTGTCCTTTTCTCAGCTGAACGGCACAGAATTACTTGAGATAACTCCTCAAAAAGAAACAATGGAGAAAATATTTCTCCAGGAATATTTTATGCAGACTGTTATTAATTTAAAAATTTACTTATATTTTATTAGTCAAATTTGCAGAGAGGAGATACAGAGAGGAAGATATCCCATTTGCTGGTTCACTCCCCAAGTGGTCTCAATGGCTGGAACTGAGCCGATCTGAAGCCAGGAGTGAGGAGCTTCTTCTGAGTCTCCCACATGGGTGCAGGGTCCCAAGGTCTTGGGCCATCTTCTACTGCTATCTCAGGCCACAAGCAGGGAGTTGGATGGGATGTGGAGCAGTTGGGATACAAATAGCACCCATATGGATCCCATGACCTGCAAGCCTGAAGACTTTAGCCAGCAGGCTACAGTGCTGGCCCAGCTATTATGATTTATAAGCTAATTTCTACTGCCCATATCCACAGAGCTCTCTAGTAGCTGCAGTTGACAGTACTACTTATAGCTGAGGAGGGACATGGCGATATACAGAGAAAAGAAAGATAGGCTGGAAAGCACTTCCTTAGGTGGGAAGGACAATATGAGGAGACACAGAAAAGAGAAAAAATTGTAGAAATGTAATACTCTTTAGTATTAAATGGATTTTTTGACAGGTAGAAATTCATTAAGCAATTCTCTAATGCTTCAGATTGGATTTGCATCCTGGAACCAACACCACATCAATGCATAAATTAAAAAAATATGTGCCATTAGCTACAAAATAGATACAAGACAGCCTCTGGTGGAGTTGTTGGAAAACAACATATGTGAGAAGCTTAGTATAGTCTTCACAAGGACAGTCAGTAAGAGGCAACTGTTATTTTTATGCCAGATAAAATTTTTCCCAAGCAATTATATGTGTATATATATATATATGCATATATATGATGATTAAAAGGAGGATAATGAAGTGAAAGCATTTCAAGCTTAAACCATGAAGCTTATTGCCGTTTGTTAAGGAAATCAAAATTTCATTTGTTATTTCACTGATTTAAAATGTTTTAATGAAATTTTGAGATTTTCTCTCATAAAGCATCAGCTTGATTTAATCATCCAAAATTCTTATTAGTAGCATTATAATAATCTACAAAGCTACTGTTTAAAAATCATAGATATGCGAAAGTAGCCCAAAAGACCTGTTCTCGCTTTATTGCACCTTATTTCCTTTCTCCTTTCCAAGAGCCAGTATATTTCTTAAATTAGAGAAAAACACACTAAATGGAATTTAACTCTGATGTTAAATAAATAGGGAATACATTTGACATGTTGTATCAATTTAGTATAATCATATTGTGTGAGATGGCTCTTAAAATTGGACCAACTCCATTTCATTTGCATTTTTGGTAAAGCTTATGATTACCAATGACAAAAATATTGAAAATGTCATCTTATTTGGCAACAGAAAGTCATTCCCTCTATTATCTTCATAGTCTAGTTCAGAGAGAAAGAAAGAGGAAGAGGGAGAGGGTAGGAAAGAGAGGAAGCAATGGATGGAATAAGGAGGCTTGGTAGCAATAGTCGAAACTTTCCCTTAAAATGATTCAGTATTTCACACTCCCAAGACCTTCATTGTTTTTTTTTTAAGATTTATTTTTATTATTTTTTTTATTGGAAAGGCGGATATACAGAGAGGAGAGACAGAGAGGAAGATCTTCCATCCATTGATTCACTCCCCAAGTGAGCGCAATGGTGATGCTATGCCGGTCCGAAGCCAGGAGCCTCTTCCGGGTCTCCCACGCGGGTGCAGGGTCCCAAAGCTTTGGGCCGTCCTCGACTGCTTTCCTGGGCCACAGGCAGGGAGCTGGAAGGGAAGCGGGGCTGCCGGGATAGAACCGGCGCCCATATGGGATCCCGGGCGTGCAAGGCGAGGACCTTAACCACTGCGCCACCGTGCCGGGCCCAAGACCTTCATTGTTAAAAATACTATTAGCAAACTATTTAAAAAGGTTTGTTGGTAAATATCACAGGCTGAGAAAAACATGCAAGAATTAACAGAGAAATACTGCCAAGACCCTTGGGGTAACAAGCATGTGAACTCCACAAACATGTTCTCTGAGTGGCCCCAGTGGGTGAATCTTCAGAAGATGCGGAATTCACACAATAGCTTGAGGTAGTGACGGAGCTGCAAACTTCAAGCAATACTGCAAAGTGAACATCATATGTTAATTAGCTTTGAAGATAAGAGAAAATAAGGCTTTAAGTAGATCCCTGTAATGAAGAAAATTTATGATGTATAACATCATAATGTATAATGTAAAACATCACACTGATGAAGTTTATTAAAAGTATCTTGTATTTGATTAGAACTGTATAATAACTAGCTTGCATGTGTAGTTCGTTCTCTAATGATTGCTGCACCATTTCTGAGGAACTGGCAGGGTGGGTGGCACTAAGGCAATTGCCACGCATAGAATACTGGAGAATCTTCTCATTATTCAAAAAGCAAATATTAGGTGAGGGCTTAACAAATCTGTTGTCTGTGTGAAGGTATAATGTCTTTAACATTAGACTCAGAAAATCAGCACAAAGCAAATCTTGAAGGCTGGAGGACTCAGCTTTTCTTATTACAAATTTTCAGTTAGTCTCCCAGAACAACATATGCCTCTTTGCTCTTAAATGTGGAGAAATTTTGTTTCCTATGACTAAGTCCTACCCTTTATTCCCTGTTTTGTTTCTTGGATGCCAAAATAGGTGTATCATGTCTTAAAATAAGTTTCATGTGTTTCTGCCATGGCATATACATATAGTATCATTTGCTCATTTTATTTTTCATTAACAATATGCATCTCTCTCTTGCACTTAGATTGATGTTTTGGAACTATACAACAAATATTACCTTTGCTTACAGAATGAATATCAATAACCCACAGCTGCCTATGCAGCAATATTTATGTTCATTAGTTTTTCATCTACAGTCTAAAATTTATCCTTCAGAACCATAAAGCTCACAATTCTTGTATTCAGTTGACGTTTTTCACCGATGTGTCTGCTTTCACTCCTGGTACTCCTTTTATAAAACTGCCAATTATCCACTTCTCTTTTTGCCCAGAACTTTAAAAACTAGTTACAGTGGCTGGTGTTGTGGCATAGTTGGTAAAGCTATTACCTGCAACACCAGGATCCCATGTGGATACTGGTGCACGGCCTGGCTGCTTCACTCCTGATCCAGCACCCTGGATGAAGCTCCTGGCTCCTCGTATAGCTTGACTCATTTCTGACCACTTCCCAACCAACTCCTGGCCTGTGACTTGGGAAAGCAGTGGAGGATGGCCCTAAGTCTTGGGACCCTGCACCTTGTAGGACAAGAAGAACTTTTGACTTCTTGCTTTGGATCCACTCAGCTCTGGCTGTCACGGTCACTTGGGGAGTAAAATGAACTGCAGAGCTTTCTTTCTTAATCTCCTTCTCTCCGTAAATCTGTGTTTCCAAGAAAAAAAGAAAAAGTGCAATACAGGGAAAGCAGATCTTCCATCCACTGGTACAATCCTTGTTTGGCCACAACAATAGGGATTGGGTCAGCTCAACTCCAATAGTGAGGAGCTTCTTCCAGGCCCTTCAGCTGGGCATAGGGTTCCAAGCAACTTGATTTCTGTTAGCTGTTAGATGCCAAGGTTGGTATTATTTTCCCCGTGGGACCAGTGCAATGTGCTGAGCTCAGTGATTTCATGCCCAGCTCAGCTCATGTGCAACTCACTGTTGTCTCTGAAGTATTAAAGCTTTTCCCACACTGTACAAAATTGTGCCTGATGTTGCACTACTAAAGTTCTTGATCTGCTGGCCATCAGATCTGAGGGATATGTGGACCTATCTTGGGTGAAACCTGTAGTATGCCACATTGTTGCAGGTCACCGAGCCAGAAATGAATTCATTCTCAGCTCAGTGCACACACATTTCTGTTCCAAAGCTTTTGTCTCACTTCACAAAATGCTGCCCAGTTTGGCCCTAGGGGGTGGACTGGGCTGTGAAATCTACAATGTTCCCACACTGGCCGTCTGAAAATTGCTGCTATGTCTCTGCTCCTGGTCAAATCAAACAGACCAGCAGGATGGGCAGTTCTTTTTCTGAGTTCATTTCCTGAGTTTCTGGTGAATCCCCCTTCCAACTTGTTGCTGGTGGAGCTCAGATCACTTCTCGTTGAATGCCACTGTAAGCATCGGTCACTGCAACACCACACCATTGTGTCTACTTTCCTGTGTCTGTCAGTCTCCAGGCGCCCCTATTCTGTGATTCTGTCCTGTCTTATTTCTTAGAAGATGCCCTCTCTGCTTCACACTGGCTAATGTTTCTCCATCTGTTTAAATGTGTCCTTACCCTATTCCTCCATCTTGATTCTCTCCCAAATAAATCTTAAGTGGGCTCAAATTAACACCAAATAAGCAAAGCAATAACTTAAAATCTAGTTTTTTTTAAAGAAAATACTAATGTGTATCTGATACCTTGAGGGAAGAACTTTCTAAAATTAAAATATGATGCAATTACTGCAGAACATCTTGATAAATTGGATAAAATAAAAGTTAAATCCCAGCATATCAACACCCATATAAATATAAATAAATGATAAATAAGAAATTGAGAAAATAGTTCTAATAGAATAAATTTTGAATATTTTTACTATATAAATATTTGAAAAATAATAATAAAAAGTATTTCATCATCCCTAATGACAAACAAGGTAATTACATACAGAGATCAAACATCAGAATCAGCCTTGTGGCATAGAAGGCTAAGTGACCTACCTGTGGCACTGACATTCCACGTGGGGTCCACTTCATGTCCAGTGGCTTTGCTTTCAATCCTCCAATCCAGCTCCCTGCTAATGTTTCTGGGAAAGCAAGTTGCTTGGATCCCTGTACCCAGCTTAGGGACCTGGCAGAAACTCCTCACTGTTGGCTTTGAGCTGACCCAGCCCCTGCCTGCTGTTGTGGCCATTCCGGGATTATACCAGTGGATGGAAAATTTGCTCTCTCTCTCTCTCTATTGTACTCTCTCCTTCTTCCCTGTTCTCTTACTCTCTTCCTTTCCCTCTTTCTCTGTCTTTCAAATAAGCAATCATTTAAAAATTAGGTTAAAATGATTAACTCTAAAAATAATCAAATCAATGCAATTATGTTAGTCAACAAAGAGTTACTATTCCTACTTAAGAGATTAATGTTCAGTTTTCCATGGTTTAGGGAAATAAGAATATTTATAACTGCTGAGGAGAGATTTAAATGTTAGAATGTTTTAAAAAGGATTATACAGCATTTAAAAAATATCTCTGTAATGCATGATTTAATGATCTTCCTTCTAGAATTCATTCAAAAGAAATAACAAATAATAGTGAAATTTCATTCATAAATAAGCCATGCCAGCTATTATCTAAATAGATAAAAAATAAGAATTACTTAAAATGTCTAAAATAGGAAAAGTTCTAAGTTAATTTTAGCAGACATATTAGGAATCGTGTGTGTACATCATTAACAACCTAAAATCTTGAATTCAGTCTTTGTCAAAATTGAACAAACAGGACTACATCAAACCATAAAGTTTCTTTAGAGCAAAAGAAATGATCAACAGAACAAGAAGCAACCAACAGACTAGAACATCTTTGCATACTACACAACAGGTTGGGGACTAATATCCAGGATTTACAAAGAGCTTCAGAAACTCAAGGACAGCAAATCAAACAACCCTGAGAAGAAATGCATGAAGGAAAAGCGCAGCAATTTTTCAAAAGAACACAGACAAATGGCTAATAAGCTTAACCAAAAATTCTAAGGATCCCGGGTTAGTAGGGAAATACAAGTAAAAACTATCATGAGGTTCTACCTACTTCAATGAAATTGGCCTATGTTGAGAAATCGACTAACAACACCAGCTGATATGGATGTGGGGAGAAGGTTACCCTACTCCACTACTGGTGGAACTGTAGGCTAGTGCAATCACTATGTAAGTCAGTATAGAGAGTAAAAATTGACCTACTGTAATACCAAGGTATTTCGCTAGTGAGAATATATCCAAAGGAAGTAAAATCTGCATATGAGGAAGTGACCTGCAACTCTATATTTATAGTGGCACAATCCACAATAGCAAAGACACGGAACTGTTGAAAGAGAAGTATTTAAAGAAACTGTGGCACATCAACTTCATGGAATACTATTCAGCCATTCAAAAGAACAAGAATGGTTCCAACTGGAGACCATTATGCTTGATGAAATAAACCAATCTCAAAAGGACAGATATTATATGTTCTCTCTTTTGTAAGACAACTTCATGCAAAATACAAAACAAATAGATACATAGGTACAACTTGTATATATATATATATATATTCATTTAGATGAACTGTACAATGGAGAGTAGCATACTGGAAAGTAAAGATACAGCGTAAGAGTTGATTTCCAAATAGAGCACATTGTCCAAAGAATATAGATAAATTTTTGTGAGGTAACCTACTTTTAAATAGCTTCATGCTTCTACTGTCTCCTTAACAACAAGCGTTGGAGCAGCCAGGTCAGAATTCCTTTCTGCAGTGTTTAAAAGGCAGGCCTCAGCTGCGTGTACATCTCTACCACAAGCACTTTTACCGTTACTCTTAGTAAAGGTACAAGAACAAAATCCATTATCATGATAACTGTGGCATGTAGTATAAACATGACAGAGCCAACATCAGGAAAATATTAGCTTTTAACCATCTACCAGACTCTCTGCCTAGGGCTTACAGATATTGGGGACATAATTATTCATTGCTATCTGAAATGCAAATTTAATGGGGTATCTGTTTGTTTGCTACATCTGTCCACCCTGCGGGAGAGTAAGGTGTATTATTTTAAAATATTACACTGGGAGATAATTTAAAGTGAATTTAAATGTGTTCATGAAATTGATTCTCCAAGAGCCACCGTGTCCTCAAGAACCCACGTTATTTTCCCTATGATATTGCCCTTTGCAATAACGTGAGCTAGACATAGGCTCAAAATGATCAGATATTTATTTAGCATTACAACTTAGCCAACTTAGCAAATTAGCAAGAAAAAAAACTTGTACTTTTAATGGCCACGGAGTAAAAATCTTGTTTATCAGAATCTTCAGTATTCATAAAAATCTGTTTTAGGAGTAGCCCTTGCCAGATCTGTTGATGCTTTCTTTGTTTCCTCCAGGACATTCATATCATACACTCTCTTCTTTCCCTGTGTACCAATTTACACAGCTATTGTGGATGCCAGGTACAATCCTTTTGCTTTTAATAGTGTTGTAAATGTGTCTGGTTAAGGAAAAAGGTTCAAATAACAAATACAAATAGTGTAAAACCAGTCACATATCTTATGACAGCAAAAACTTGGTACTGTCCTTTCTCAGGTGAAACAGTGTGTATTGTTATAACTCGCAAGATCACACCCAAGCAACTTGAAACAATAGACAAATGGACAAGTAGTAATATACTGAGTGAATTTACATGAAAAAGCAGAGAGAAATTTAGAAAACATGAGTTCTATGATAATTTTAAGGATTGTTAACCAGTGTATGTATGTATGTTGGCATGATAAAAATTGCAGATTTTATTTTTAAATGTTGAAATGTCAACCTGCTGGATGCACAGAGGTTTTTGTTTTTGCTTTTGTTTTCATTCTAGACATCTTCAACTTGAAACAGTAAGGGGTCAAAAAAGGAAAGAACTGGTACTATACCAAACTTAGTCCAGGACATCTAAGAACCAATCTCTATTGGTTCACTATTAATTCAATGAGTGAATGAAATGATTCTTTAGCTGAGGTACAGATAACTTACCATTGTATAATGATATTTTAAAAATAGATTATTACTTAAATTTTACTTAGTATGTAAACATAAATATATCATATTATTAAGTATGTTTACTTGGAACTTTTTTTTTACACACATACTTACTTGCAACTTTTTCTTACATACTTTTTTTTTGTTCATGAAAGAAAGGAAAATATAAAAATACAATTGCATCTATGTTTACAAAACACAACGCTCGAGTATAAATCAAGCTTTACTATTCTAGATTAGAAAGTAGGAGGGAAGGAGTACTGCAGTTGGGATTGCCAGGTTTTAGAAATACATTTGTACACAGCATTGACTTTTAGAAATAATCAAATGTTTTATATTTTAGTATAATAAATAAATCCTGTAGGGGGCTGGCATGATGATATCTCATATTAATCCTCTTCCTGTGGTGCCATATGCAATATGCCATGTGGACACCAGCCGAGTTTTGGCTGCTCCATTTCCCATCCAGCTCCCTGCTAATGGCCTGGGAAAGCAGTGGAGGATGGCCTAAGTCCTTGGGGCCCTGCAACCACATGGAAACCCCAAAAAGCTGCTGGATCTCAGCTTTAGACTGGCCCACCTCTAGCTAATGTGGTCATTTGAGGGAGTGAACCACTCGATAGAAACATGCTTTCTCTCTGTTTCCCTCTCTCTATATAAGTCTTTCAAGTAAAATAAAGAAATCTTCAAAAAAAGGGGGAATGTACAATTGCACAGTTAAAAAAATCAAGCAACACTTGAACAGATAACCAGAATGAGGTCATCAATGAGGAACAGACAGAACTAGTCTCTTTAGGATGTGCTGCCCCTGACAGAATATAATTTCATATTTGCAATATAGTGTTAGGAAGTGCATAATCTGAGTCTATTTGTGAAGAAACATTAGTCAAATCCAACTTAAGAGTGTTTTAAAATTTCAGGGAAAACCATATCATTCAAAATATAAATGTCAAAAAAGAAAAGATTTGAGAAAAGACTCCTTAAAGGAGGTTGAAGAGACTTGACAACTAATTTCAATATCTGAGTTAAATCTCATGGCCCAGAGGGAGAAATGCTACAAATGACATGAATGGATCCATTGGAAAACTGGATTATGGATGGTAGATTTGAAAAACTTACTTTATAATGTTAAATTTATTGTAGGTGATGACCTGATTTACATATTTTAGAGAATATTCTAATTAAGAAATGAAAGCAAAGGTGTAGAGGAGAAAAGCTTACTGTATACTGAATTTATCATGAAATGATCCAGAAAAAAGGTCAAGAATGTGTTTCTACCAACCTAGAGGATTATACATATACACAGGAATGCAGGCTCCACAGGAGTCTGACAGCAGGTGCTCCTATCATTGTGCCTGTTGTAATTACTGCCAGGGCTGCCTGTCTAACCTGCCAGCATCCCAGACAATTTCTTTGCCTCAGCATGGTACTGTTCTCAGAAGCCCAGCCAACTACTTGATAGGCCAATGATGTCAAAGCCAGATTTTCTCTACACAAAGTTAAATGGTTAAGAAAGACAGCACAGGGAAGACAGCATGGTCTGAAGTCAACTTCTGCTGGAGTGAAGTACAGGAAAGTTTTCAGATGAATAAGTGAAAAAGCACTGTAGGATGTTGGGATGTCAACTGGTCAGTACACTTGGGTTTGTTTTTCCTGGTCTCACTGTTTACATCAATATTTTTTCACTATATATACTAAAATTTTACACAAATAAAATTACATATATAATTTTTCATGATATGGTTCCATAGGCACAGGGCTTCCCCCTTCCACATTCCCTATTCCTCCTCCCATTGCTTTCCCCATATTAATACAATAACATAGTCCTTTAGCAACAGTTACAAGTCCAACATTCGGTTACCTAAGTGTATCATGACATTGTAGATGTAGAAAGATGTAGAAGTCTAGTATCTTATTGTCAAGGTATATTTAACAGTTTCTTTGGAAGTCCTCATTTTATTCTGGAATAGAGATGCCTACTGCAACATATCTTCACTTCCTGATATGCTAGTTTCCAAGACACAGTTGACCTATGAGAATATACGTATATTCATGTTCACTTATATGTTTTATACCTTGTATGAATGTTGCCTTACATGAGAAAGAACATATGATATTTGTCCTTTCTGGATTAGTTTATTTCACTGAGCATAATGGTCTCTAGTTAAGACAATTTTGTGGCAAATGGTAGAATTTTACCATTTTAATGGGGAAGTAGTATTCCATGGAAATGCAACAGTTTCTTTTTTCCATTACAATTTTGACAGGCGTCACAGTTGTTTCCATGTCTTTGCTATTGTGGGTTGTGCTATTGAGAATAAAGGATTGTTGGTCACTTGCTCATACGTAGATTTCTCTTCCTTTGTATGCAAACCTAAGAGTAGGATAGCCCAGTCACAGACGTCTGAGCCCTTTCCATCAATACCTTTAACCAAAGACTTACATAGCACTGATTAATTGGCATTGAAAATAGCACAAAATTGCCTCAAAACCAGCAATTCATTTAGAGCAAAGAGAGTGAAAACAGTGTCATAAAGGGGAGAGGGAGGGCAAGTTCCTGAACCTATGGAAATTTATCACAAAATTAATTAATTAATTAAAAAAGAAATGCAAATAATTCTTCCCAATTGTCTTAATAATAAACTTCTTTCCCCTGAAGCCACCAATAAAATAGGACAGTGGAAAGTGTTGTAAAATGCTCTGTTACAACACTAGATTGGGTAAACTACAAAACTACATTGTGTGTATACTTGGGCACTCCTGCCTACATTTTCTGAAATGTGCCTGACAAGCAGTTGACATGTGAAGTAATGTTGCCAAGTGCTAAAACACACCAATTTATGCATCAAAATGTGGAGAGAAGAATAGCTCTTCTCACCATAATTCGTTATAGCACTTGCAGAATTTGGGTTTCTCAAGTTGTAGACTCGGCCAGATTATAGAGCTCACTTCCTGGTGGTTTTAGGAAGGGAAGAAAGAGAAAAGGAGAAAGTATGATAGAGCAAATTTGAGATAGAGGATAGGAAATATTCCCTTTGGGGCACTCAATAATTCCACTACCTTAATGTCATCTTGGAAAACTTATAGCAGTGGGCCGGTGGACAAAGAGGGCTGTTGTTTGCTGGCAGGGATGGTTAGTTGGGATTATTGTAAAATGCTCAATGTCTACTTAACAATGGGGACAGAGAAGAGCATGCTTCCAACAGTGTGAGTTTACTGGATTCTGCATTAGTGCACCCACATACAGCAATCATGATTAACAAGTGATCATTCCATTCACTCTTCAACAAGGCCAAAGGAAGTAAGTGATCAGAACTCCCAGCAATAACAATATGCCAATTTCAGGTAAACTTAAAGTGCTAGAACATGTCTTCGGTAGCTCAAGGTGCTCATTGGAAAATTATCAAGAGAGCAGTAAGGATGGCTGAGTGTTCCAAGGCGCTGCGTTCAGGAAAATCATCAAGAGAAACGCTTTATGAAAATCAAGGTCTCCAACTCAATCATTTCAGAGTTGAAACTCATTCTTTTTAGCTGTATCTCTTGCTTTTGTAGTAAGGATACAATTGGTCACTGACATCAAATGGTTTTTTAAACTGCCTTTGGGCTAAAACTTGGAATTGTGAGGATACAAACAGCCTTATGTGGCCTGTTCCCAACATGTGGCACTTGCTTCTCAGACACACTGTCAAACAAACAAACAAACAAAACCTTGTTATGTTACATTTTGTATTTTGAGATGTGGAAGCATATTTTAAATAGTTTTAAGGCATTCATTTATGAAAATATTCAGGCAAGTTTTCACATTAGCTTAAAAATCAATTCAGCTCCTGGCTTCTGATCAGCACAGCGCCAGCAGCCATTGCAGTCACTTGGGGAGTGAATCATCAGACGTAAGATCTTCCTCTCTGTCTCTTCTTTTCTCTGTATATCTGACTTTGCAATAAAAAACTTCAGATCAACTCAGCTCTGGCGGTCGTGGCCATGTGGGGAGTAAACCAGTGGATGGAAGATCATTCTCTCTGTCTCTTCTTTTCTCTGTAAATCTGGCTTTCCAATGCAAATGAATGACTCTTAAGAAAAAAGAATGCGACAGCTGGCATTCAAGCATATGCAATGTGTTGGAGCATGTGGTTGTTATAGCAAAGTTGACATACGGTGAATCGGCATTAATAGCGCCAATTTACAGATGATGAGAATGCCTTTTTCCCCCATGAGTTTTGCTTCTATTTTCAACATTGTAAATCACACTTAATAATCACATACTATTGCCATAATAATTATCTATCCAGTTATCCACCCTACAGCTTATGTAGGTTCTATTTTTTTAATCAATTAATTTATTTTGCAACACAGTTCCAAAGGCTCTGGGACTTCCCCAACCCTCCGAACACAGATCTCTTTCTCTTATGCAGATAATGGGCTGAAGTTTAGGTTTTCTTTTACAATGTAAATAGCAGTTGAGATGTCAAGAAAATGAAAGTGACAAGGAATTATTGTTAGCAGTGTACAATCAAATTAGCTTTTTTAGTTGGTAAGTGCCAACCCAATCAACGGAAGTAAAATTTGAAGTACAGTGTAATTAATATGGTAACTGTACCAATGAATAGATCAGCTACCAGTTATAGAAAACTTAAATAGTGGACTGTTAGGAATTTAACCAAATTTGATGTGGCATCATATTCGGTTTTGGCTGTTATTTGTATAACCTTGATCAAATAAATTAACCACTGTAAGCCTCAATTTCTTCACCTGTGAAATGGAGATCTTGGGTGCTACTTAAGGAGGTCAGTGAAAGAAGTAATTACCAATAGAATTCAGGCAATGTTTGTTAAAGTGTTTAGTTCAGTCCTGGCATATATAAACTAATAAGTATGTACTAGCTATTATAAATAACTACAAAATACAATTATCCAACATCTAAGAATATACCTCTGAGGTTATATAATAAACATTTTTGAAAATAATTTAATTTATTTTAAAGACAGACCAAGAACTTCCATATGCTGATTCACTCTCCAAATGCTGGTGGCAGTAGATCTAGGCTGGGCTAACCTCAGGAGCTTGGAATTCCATTAGAGACTTCCACATGGCTAACCATGTGGACCCAATTGTGTGAGCCATCTGCTGCTTTCCAATCTTAACAGTATCAGAAAGCCAGAATTTGGGGGAGCAGATTCAGGACTCACAAGTAGGTATTGGAATGTGGGGTGTGGGAGCACTGGGTGATATATTAACTACTGCCACAATATCTAACCCTAGAGTAGAAATTTTCAACTTATAGTCATGTAAAAATATGTGTGTTTAGGAATCTTCAAGTCAAAACAAATTCTTAGAATGAGATTAAATTTTATTATGGGGATAAAGAACTCAATAGGGACAGAATGAGCTGGGATCTGTATTTATATAGACTATAGGTATCTGGTTCTAATTACATGGCAAGATATTGTGCAGAGCCACCGACAAGAACATAAAAGATTCATGCTTAAAATTCCCTTCACATTTCATAAAAATTCCCTTTAATAAAGAGATAGAATAGAAAAATTCCCTTAAATATAAATAGAACATTTAAAAATACTTAGCTCTTAAAAATTTACTTCTACCAAGTAATTAAGGAGAATACCTGCTTTTAGTTTATAAGCACTTTTATGTTGTCCATCACAGCATAGAAATGGATTTTTTTTAAACCTTTTTATTATTCTTATTTTTTCATGATGCAGTTTTGTAGGTATAAAAATTACCATTTTTCCTTCCTCCACATTTTCCTAACTACCCCAACTACTCTCCTTCTATTTTCACAGTAGCACAGTCCTTTGGTAAAAGTCCCACATCCAAAATTCTGCTTCAACCTTATTATCATTATAAAGAATAAAATAAAGTAAAATAAAACATTACTTCTACAGAATCAAACAAAAACAAAAACAAAATTCTGTTATTTAATTGTATCATGCCATTACAGGTATAGGCAATGGTAGAAAACCTAGTGTCAAATTATCAAGGTATAGTTACTAATTTCCCTGGGAATCCTTTTATCTGAGAATAGAGATACATACTGCAATATATAGAAATGAATTCTACAAGGCTGATTTTTGTTTCCTAACAATTTTAGTCCTATTAATCTTCGTGAATCTATGATAAAGCATCCAATCAATATCCAATTTGACTCAAAAGCTGAATTTTCAGCCAAGTATTTGGCATGCAAAATAATGGTGGTTGCAGTCTAATGAAGCTGATTTATTTGTAATTTGAAAGATCCATCTGAGTCTAATTTGTCGGGGCTTGGCTTCAATCTAAAATCTATTTCTGAGACTAAACTTGTACTTGTCTTTACAGAACAATGATGGTCTTATTTTAGTTCTCACTGGAGAAGGTGATACTAAATTTTTCCAAGCAAATATTAATACACATATAATTACAACATGGGCATTTTCCAAAATTTGTAACTTGTTCATTGCTTTCAGTCTTACGAAGAATCTTGGGTCAATGTTATTGTGAATTTGCTGGTGTTCTCAAACTAGGCTGACGGATGCTCAAAGCAGTTAAGTTCTGATGGAAATAATACTACACAATTCTGCATTGTTAGAAACATAATACAGAAGAGATCCCAGAAAAAGGCAAAAAATCCCTCCGTATAACAAACCTGGAAGCCAAAACCAAAGTTTGCTACATACAGACTGTAGACCAAAGTTTCCATAAATGTAGCTCCAAAAAAGAAAAGGGAGCATCGTAATTTTAGAGCATCACACTTTCAAAAGCCATTTTTGAAGAAAGTAAGTTCAACTTCTTTAATGTGCTAGTAATAAACTAAAAAAATTTGGCTCAGTGATATTAAATGACTGGTGAAAAATGATGCAACTAGTTAACCAACATGATGCAATAAGATGAGCAATTAAAAATATAAAGCTATGGGAAATTAATTACATAAAAATAATTTTAGAACAATGAGACTTAAAAATCCATCATCCAGTTATGAAAATAAGTGATTCTTAAAGTATGAAAAATATTTGTAGTATATTGCTGCAAATCATCCATGAATTTAGACTATATCTTTCATTTCTTAATTAGTTTTGCTTCTTTGGTGAATTCAATTTGTCAGTGTAGCCACATTTATTTCTCAAATCAAGTGTTTTGTAAATTATTATTTAACTAAATTGATACTTATTTTGTCAGCCAAGGTTGAATTGATTAATTACTTAGGAAGTTTAAATGTATTTTTTAAAAGAGAGACATTATGAAATAAACAGTGTCTCTATGTGTGTCAAAAACAAAACATATAGTAGCATTTTATAACCTTGAACAAATTGCTGGGGGCAGTTATTTGACATGTATCTCAAAATAATTTGTGTAAGATGACAAAAGCAATCTTTTTAAAAAAGATTCATTTATGTTTATTGCAAAGTCTGATGTACAGAAAGGAGGAGAGACAGACAGATCTTCTGTCTATTGATTCACTAGCCAAGCTGCAGCAATGGCTGGAGCCTTGCCAATCCAAAACCAGGAGCCTGGAACCACTTCCGAGTCTCCCATGTGGGTGCAGGGTCCCAAAGCTTTGGGCCGTCCTTGACTGCTTTCCCAGGCCACAAGTAGGGAGCTGGATGGGAAGTGGAGCTGCCGGGATTAGAACCTGCGCCCATATGGGGTCCTGGCTCATGCTAGGTGAGGACTTTAGCTGCTAGGCTATCATGTCAGGCCCAAAAGCAATCTTAAAAAAATATATATATTATATACAATAGATACTATTATAATATATACTATATATGTATACATATATATATATATACACATATACATATATGTATATACATGTATATGTATATATATATATATTACTGGAAAGGCAGAATAACAAAGAGAAGTAGAAACAGAGAGAACAATCTTCCAACTGCTGATTCACTCCCCAAGTGACTGCAACGGTTAGAGACGAGTTGATTTGAAGCTGGGAATGAGGAGCTTCTTCCAGGTCTCCCATGCAGGTGCAGGGAGATCACATTGGGTGATTCGCTGCTGCCTTTTCAGGCCATAAGTAGAGAGCTAGAAGAGAAGTGGAGCAGCTGTCATCCATCTGTGATCTTCCTGCATGCAAGGTGAGAATTTAGTTGTTGGGACATTGCACCGGGCCTGACAAAAGCAATCCTGAAAATTCTTTGAAATGGTTAATTGTGTGAGGAATGAATTTTGGTGCCATCTTTTATTTGTTAATACTGAATTGTCAACTCTGAATATTTCACATATATTTGGAGTTTTTCATTTGAGAAGGCCAATATACTTTAAACTTACATTCTATAACTTTTAAAAACTAGATAATGAAGCAGCCCTTTTTTTCCTGAAATTCAGGTAGCAGAAAATATTAATAGGAGAAAAGCAGTCGTTAAAACAGTAGGAACTATAATCTTAGTAAAATGAATTGTACACAACGCACAATATGCTAAATATTTCCCAGCCAATTTGGATTAACTTTCCTCAAATGCAGTGCTTTGGGATGCAGTGTGAAGATAGAGCCAATTTGACATATTTGAGTTAATCTCAAGGGCAGAGAAATATCAGTTGCTATAATTTTGAGGGCATCCTGTGCTTCTGTAGCCTTTGCCCCAAATGATTCAAATAGGACATTATCCTACCGTACCCATTACACCATAGCTAACATGTGGGATTCTCATATGTCCTTTCTCTCCTCATTTTCAGTAGCATTCCAAGTACAACAGCTGGGCAATCATGAGGCTCTTCTCCCGTAGCCATCGGCTGTTCCATTCCTCTCTGTGTTCTTAATGGCTATAGACGGCTGCTAGGCCAGCATCTGGTTGAGACACCATGACAGAAATTTACAAGCACAATTTCAAGCCACTGAGTTTTTGTAACTTGCACTGTAGCTGGGACTCAGATTACTATTTTTGTCTGAAAAAAAATGTGTGTTCACCAGGGAAAATAGGACAGAAAGCAGAGAGTGAATATGGAAAATAAATGCGAGTTTAGCCTTCTGTTCATTTTATGAGATTGAGCAGAAAATCTTTCTGAAACAGCATGAAGATAACACAAATAGGGTTGTTTCAAGAGTTTTCAAACTCAGGTAAACTCTAGAAAATATGTTCAGTAATTTTAATTTCAGGATGTGTTGAAAACCGTCATTGCTGATAGATCTGAGTCGTAGACCTATATAGATGAAAAAAAGTCACCGTACCATAGTTTCATACTTGTTTTTCATGTGTAAATCTGTATTTACATATTTTTGGTACCACATAGCACAACAAGATGAGAACTTGCCTTTGCCTTCCATTGTGAACCAAGTAGAATTTGTATTGTGTTGGTGCAGCATTAATGGATGCTATAAGAATTTATGTGAATAAACTATTTATGTTTTTTCAAAGATTTCTGAAACATAGTTTTATTGTTACTTTGGGGAAGTATAAATAATAAGATTGGCCATAAAATTTGGATTGTTTAAGGCAGTTGGTTTTAATTTTTGTGGGTTTGAGCATCTGTCTCCTGTCATGAACTAAATTACATTGTCTGTGTTGGCGCTCTTCGTCATTTACTTAAGAGCAAAGAAGAAAGGCCTGTAGGAAAGTTTAAGCATCGGTTAATTGTATTTTCTTTGGGTAACTTCTGTAATGTGATATTTTAGATTGTTAAAGACAATTGTCAGAAACTTTTTTTTTTGAAAAATGGAAAATTGAAGTTTCATTCAGTTAGCATTACCTTCAATTTAAACATCTACACATAGTAAGTAATAATTCTTAAAAGATGTTATGTTATACAAAGGATATCTAAAAGACAATTTTAGGGCCCGGCGCAATGGCGCAAGTGGTTAAGGTCCTCGCCTTGTACGCCCGGGATCCCATATGGGCGCCGGTTCTATCCCGGCAGCCCCGCTTCCCATCCAGCTCCCTGCCTGTGACCCGGGAAAGCAGTCGAGGGCGGCCCAAAGCTTTGGGACCCTGCACCCACGTGGGAGACCCGGAAGAGGCTTCTGGCTTCGGATCAGCGCAGCACCAGCTGTTGCGCTCACTTGGGGAGTGAATCATTGGACGGAAGATCTTCCTCTCTGTCTCTCCTCTGTATATCCGCCTTTCCAATAAAAAAATAAAAAATAAATCTTAAAAAAAAAGAATTTTAATTACATTTAGCTGATTAGTAAAATTTTTTCTTATAGTTGCATGTACAGTGTTCCAGAATGAATATTTGTGTACTTTTAAATTTTTGTGTTGAAATCTTACTTTCAAACATGATGATTTAGGAGGTGGGGAATGTTTAGTGATTAGGTCCTTACAACCGAGTCCTCAAGAACTAAAAGGATTTAGAATGGCTTGAGACATCTTATGTCCTCTTTTTTTCTGGCAGTTGATGACACAGGAAGAGTGACTGTCTATGAATCAGGAACAATTTCTTCCCAGAAATCAGCCAACACCTGGATCTCAGACCTACTAAACTGTAGGACTGTGCAAAACAAACACTTGTTAGACTAATCAGTTTATTTTTATTTTTCTTACAGTAGCCAAAATAGACTAAGAAGTCTTATACACCACTAGGAAAAGACTGATAAATGTGCTCTCAGATAATTAGAGAAATTAGTCAAGAAAAATGCCTATTCGGTGGCCTGGCAGCTGAAGTCCTTGACTTGAACGCACCGGGATCCTATATGGGCGCTGTTCTTTAAAAGCAAACTGTGACAGTTCTTTTAACAGTCCACATTGAGCATGATGCCTTGGTGGTGCTGCAAAGCCACGAATCTGTAGGCAGCTGCGCCTGCACCTTATCTTCAACATCGTCTTTCTGTACACTTCTCGGGATGATTCATTCGCTGTTGGGCCTTAGGTAAGTCTCAAAGCGCTCACAGTGCAGTACCTCATCAGCTCAGCAATTCTCGCTAACACCTCTTATGCCAAAGGGGCAATTGTTTCTTTTTCTTTCTTTTTGTCCCTATGCATAATTAATTCAAGATTAAATTTGGCTTATCCTACTACTCTATGATCTCCTGAAGATTAGAAATGAGAAAACGAAACTCAGCAACAGTGTCAGAAAGAATCTAATGCTTTTAAACATAATTTTTTTTCCTCCTCAAAAGTCTCATAATTTCAAACACTAAAATATCCTTCATAACAGTGGATATAATTATATATCCTCACAAATGAATCCACAATTCAGAGTATAAAGCAAGATATTTTCCTAATAGACAGAATTTAGGCTTTCATGATAATTTAAAAAACAATTCCTATGATTGACTGACACAGATTAGTTACACTCTAGGCTAAACTGTGAGAAAAATGAGATACCGCAGTGAAAAGATGGTAACTCAAACAGCACATTTCAGTTAGCAGTTCAGCGTGGACAGTTCAGGTGGACGCTACACTCCAGGTCAGCCCTCCAAAGTTGCTTTTTCCATCATCGCACCGGGACCTTAACATTTGTGTGGCCATTTCCAGCTAGGAAAATAATGAAAAGAAGCAAAAGCAATTTTGCCTTTAAAGGAAATTTTTCATGGGGACTGCATATCTCTGTTCTTTGAACAACAGTGTTAAGAAATTGTAGGAGAAATGACTATTGGGCAAGGTTGGGTGGATATGTGTCTAACTGAAAAGTTATTGTCTTGAAGACAAGGCTGAACTAATTTTGGCGAGTAACAGTTTTTCAAATGTGCCCTAGATCATTTTATAGTTTTTGTAATTCGTTTTATAATTGCTTGCTAATTTTAAAGGCATAAAATCAATAGCACATAATTTAAGTGGCTACACCATAAATTAACATTTAAATCAAACATTTTAAGTGAACTATGAGTTGTGGTGTTGATATTAAAATGTAGAGTCAGTAATTTAATGCAGATAATTTACAGAAGGAGGTATATGACAAGCCAGGTCATGTTTCTTCATCAGAAAAATTCTGTAGATGCATTTCAGGTTTTAAAATTGAATTCTGCACATTCCATAGCCATTTATATGCTAGTATTTTCAACAACTCATCAGTTGGCTTTTCTACAAAAAGTTTTTCTCGGCAAATTATATGCCATGTTTGTAATGGCCACAAGTTTTTGGTGACAGTTTTAACTTCATCCAGCAAAAAATTGAAGGCTATTAAAGAAACTAATTACATAGCTCCAGAGCTGATACTATGGCTTCTGATTTTAAGAATTGTAATGAAAAAATTAATCTGGTTAGATTTTTTAAGATCCAAGAATTCTTTTCAAGTCATATGGAAGTCCTTAAAATAAAAAGCTATATCAGTAACCAAGTAAGCATACATTCTCAAGGATGAGCTAACTGCACAATGGAGACTACCGTATCTGGAAATGAAGTGGCAGACTGTGACTCTACATTTAAATAAAAGGAGGATTCTTAGTGAAACCGTTAAATATTCCATGACGAATGATACTACAATGGCATGGAACACTTAAATAACAGAAGGTAAAACTTATAACTGTTACTAATGTGCCACACTACTATGATAATGTGATGGGAAATAGCAGAAAGGGAAAGAGAGGAGGGAGGAAGGGCAGAGAGAACGAGGAATTCTTATACCCACAGAAGTGCATAATGGAAAATAACAATAGTAATTAAAGAAAAAACACCACAACAACACCTCCAGAGGAAGGTGTAATATTTTTCCAAACTCAGAATGTGGATGAGGTGTACATTTTCATATCATGGTCTTAGAAACATTGAATGCAGATTTTCTGTTGCTGTTATTGATTTGGTGCGCCTAGGCTTTATCTAAAGTACACTTCTATTACACACGTTGTTCTGTTAAGATTTTTATCTTAAGACTTAATGGCAGTTTAGAATATAATCAGAAGAAAGGCCTATCAGATGGAAAATTCATTTGTTGTATTTGCCAATTAATGTCAAATAGTTCTTACTAGTTGAGACACTGGGATATTAAAAAAAATTGTTATATCTAATGTATAATTTTTTTGGTGACATACCTGTGACATACAAGTTGTTATGTCATCTATATTTAGTGCTATCTTAGCAAAGTTCCAATTTAAAACAAATGAAATGCAGTGATGATGTTGTTGAGGAGATCTAAATATTTACCTTGATTGGACATTATATAATGAATTTATATATATCAAAACATCACATTGTATCCCATAATAATACAGTCTTTATGTCTGGTAAAAACGTTAAAATATTTTAGGATTAAAAATGAGAAATGAATATTCAGGAACCATTTTAACTTGTAGAAAGATCTTGAATTTTTTCCTTTTGGCAACTTGAAGAATAGATTTATGGTCAGAAAAGCATAGCGATAAAGATAATATGAAAGGAGGAGATACTGCAGGGTGAAAGATCAAGATATTAACATTGTTGACCTAGAGAAATTGGAGGTCTTATCCATTAAAAGCTATTGAGAAAAAAGAAAAACAAGGAGTTTGAAACAAAACTCTGAGTTTTTATTGAACTTTCAGTATTAGATTTTCTATAAAATATATAGATTCAGCTGCAAAGATGGGATTATCCTTATGTTTACTTGCTCAGCATCAATGCTGAAATACAACTGAAATACAAAATGACCTCCATATCGAAACCAGGAAGGTTTAACGTGCATCTTTTCAATTTGATATTTTGTTCTCCAAATCTAATCTGAAAATATACTTTACTCCATTCCATTCCCTAAATTGCTTTTCCTGATAATTGCTATGGTGTGTAAGTAACTGAAATTTATTAATTGCATAATGGCATTGTACTTATTTACAGAATTTATATGATTTTCCGTTATATTATTTAGTTATCTTTCATTTTATTTCATAAGGCTTTTGGGGAACAGCTTATGGAAGCCATATCCTAAAAGCTCATATATTTTGTTCTTTAAAGTCAAAATACTGTTTCTATTAAGCTTAATGGTCCTTCAGAGAAATTGACTTTTGAGTTTACAAAGCTGTTCTATCATTTTGATTGAATTAGTTTTAATTTGGGCACTCTGTTAGCTGCAATGTGCTGAATGCTTGCATGATTGGGCTTAAATGCACACACTCAGTGGGTCCATCACAGAGAAAATTGTGTATTTTATCATCTGTTCTCACTACCACTGGTTGACTTTCAAATTTCAAATTCCAACAAGGATATTACTCCATGCCTCTAATATGTTGATTCAAAACTTGTCAGTCTTTAGAAATTTCAGAGACAAGCTATATGAGTATTCATTTTCAACATAGTGAATTTGAGATTTAGACTGAAGTATGACATACCTTTAACAGTCATGATGCTGTAAATGGTGTGCATTACACATTTGATGCTACTAAAAATTCACAGCAGTAATGACAGGAACAAAAATCTTAGCTGTGGATTATACAGAAAAGATGCATACACATGGAAGATATTTTCTCCTGTGTATTCATGGTTGGTTCATTTGGAATAAAGAAAGAAGCATTTAGTCAAGTTTGATAGACTACATGACTTAGTAACTCAATAATGGGTTGAAAGATAACAAGTGATATATGAAGATGGAACAATAGGAGAGATGAAGTGATGGAGTGGTAAAACTTACTGGAAAGCTGTCATTTGAGAAAAGAGCTTAAGAAGGACAGAGTGAGAGTACAGATGTGTGTGTGTGTGTGTGTGTGTGTGTGTGTGTGTGCAGGGGTTTACTATTCCAGGAAAAACGACCATAGCCAGTGCCAAGATCTTGAGGTGGAAGGAAGCCTTGTGTATATGAGGAGCCAGCAGGATGTCAGTATAGGGTAAGAAGGAGAGCCATAAAGGATGAATGCTGATAATGTGGGCTTTTTTTTTTTTGGTAAGATTTGTTTTATTTTTATTGGAAAGACAGATATACAGAGAAGAGGAGAGACAGAGAGGAAGATTTTCTGTCTGATGATTCACCCCCAAGTGACCGCAATGGCTGGTGCTGTGCCCATCTGAAGCCAGGTACTAGGAACCTCCTCCAGGTCTCCCACACAGGTGCAGAGTCCCAAGGTGTAGGGCCGTCCTGAACTGCTTTCCCAGGCCACAAGCAGGCAGCTGGATGGGAAGTGGGGCTGCCAGGATTAGAACTGTCACCCATATGGGATCCTGACACATTCAGGGTGAGGACTTTAGCCACTAGGCCACGGCGCCAGGCCCAAATATATCTCTCTTACAGTTTCTCTCTCTCTTCTCTCTCTCTCTCACACACATGGAACTGCCAAGAGGTTGACTATAAATGAATAAATGCAAGCTTCTGGATACTCCTCCATTGGATTATGGGACATCTCTGGGTACCCAAAGACCCACGGAGGTATGTTGACCAATGGAACAATTTTGAAATATTCACTCTGCAACATTAGTGAGTACAGCTGTTACTGACTTTCTCAGTGGGGAACTTCCCAATGTGGAAACTCCATAATACAACCACTTCTCATGAGAAGGTTTAATTGTTTCTGTCAGAGATTATTGGGTTCTGTGAGCCTCTGTACTTTAAATGAACTGATACTGATAAACACACAGGAACAATTCCTGCGTATCATGATGTTAGGGTTTGCTAAATAGAAACAGTATGTTTCATTAAAATAGCCTAACTTCCATGAGAAAGGATGTTATGTAGCAGGTGAGAGTATTCTAATCAGGCATCCAGTTCTTGATTCTATGGGACACTTTTCCTTCAAACTTAAAAAAATTAAAAATATATTCAAAATGCATATGATCATTTAGAAATGGCCATAAACACTAAAGTTAAAAGTCAGCAAAAATTCAGAACACTTAATTCCATTCTTGGCATTTATGCAAAATCTAGTGAGCATCCTAATCACATGGTTGGTAATAAACAAAAATGAGTAAGAGTTGTTGATATTTGCCATCAATCTTAAGCAGCCTTTGAACTTAGTTCAGATTTAATAGGTGATAGATAAAAAAAGTCATATTGCTAAGGTGACTGATTTTTTTTAAAATACTGGCTGATATATAATATCAGTTTGTAGAAGTTTTATTATGGAGAATTAGTAAGAAGATAGATTATAAAAATTCTGAAAGCAAGCATCACACCTTGACATTTAAGAGTAGACATAAAATTTCTCTTGAACAGTACTATAATTGCATTTCTTTTATATGCTGATAGAAGCACTGTCAGCTTTATGTAAGGGACTCATGGTAGCTAGAGGCCTATTAATCTTAAGTCTTCAATAGTAATGCTTCAGTAGTAAAATTGTAGTTCTCATGTGCCTTGTAATTAAAGAAACCCTGGACACATGTGATTGAATATTGCTAACATCCCTCTGAGTTTCCTTGCTAGTCAATTTCCAATGTGATGTAAATTCCTTTACTAACAGAAGATTATAAATTAAAACTAAAAATGCTAAATGAAAAATATGAAATAAAAATACAGTAAGTAGTCCAGCATGATGGCCTCAATGGCTAAAATCCTCATCTTATAAGCACTAGGATCCCATATGGACACTGGCATGTGTCCTGGCTGCCCTACTTCCCATCCAGCTCCCTGCCTGTGGCCTGGGAATGCAGTGGAGGACGGCCCAAAGCTTTGGAACCCTGCACCCTCGTGGGAGACCCGGAAGAGGTTCCTGGCTTCGGATCGGCATAGTATCGGCCGTTGTGCTCACTTGGGGAGTGAATCACCGGACGGAAGATCTTCCTCCATGTCTCTCCTCTCTGTATATCCACCTTTCCAATAAAAATAAAATAAAATCTTTTAAAAAAAATTGCTCTCCCAGACTTTTGAAAGGGAGCTGGATCAGAAGTTAAGCCACCAGACGTGAAACAGTGCCCATATGAGATGCTGGCACTTTAGGTGGAGGCTTAGCTTGCTCTGCCACACTGGTAATCCCCATATATTTTTTGGTAGCACATGTTTCCTAAGAACATCTGAAAATATTTAAAATATGGAGACATCAAGATTTTTGTGCACCTAAAGGAATTTCTCTTTTACTTCAACTTCAAAATAAAAAATATTCATGAATAGCATATTTTTAGTGTCACAAATTATATGAGATAAATGAATGCCTGTTAATTTAAGATGAACTATAATTGATCATTATTCACTTAAGTGGTTAATATACAACTAGTAATTAGAGTGCTCAGTTGTATTTACCATATTTCTAACATGCATTCATTTTTATTAGAAAGGCAGATTTATAAAGAGGAAAGAATGGAAGATCTTCCATCTGCTGGTTCAGCTCCTCAAGTGGCCACAACGGCCGGAGCTGAACCAATCCAAAGCCAGGAGCCAGGAGCTTCTTCTAAGTCTCCTATATTGGTGCAAGGTCCAAAGGCTTTGGGCCAACCGCCACTGCATTCCCAGGCCACAAGCAAGGAGCTGGATGGGAAGTAGGGCAGCCAGGACACATACCCAGACCAAATTCTTATACATGCCGTTGGGTTTTAGGCCAGTGCTAGCGCAGACTGGCTTTCCTTTTGGTCTTGCATGAGCTGGTGAACGTAGCAGCCCGGCCCCTCCCACACCCTATTCAGGATGCACATCATCATGTCAGGTAATGAGGACATCCTGCTGGACAAGCCCAGAGCCTTAGCTTTTGCATGAACTGGTGTTCGGTATTCAGCATTGTTAAGTAATTACAGGTTCTTCAGAGGAAGATTTACTGTCATTGGGAATCTTTAGAATTCATTCACGTCTCCAAAGTACTGTGGGTTTAGCATGGAGCTAAGCAGCGAATCAAAGAACCAAAATCCCAGAGCTCCCTGGCTGGGTGGCCAGTGGTGGAGCCTGGCACCAAAATGGTGCACTGGCCCGGGGACAGCTCACCACGTGCATGTGGTGGCTGGTGTGTGGGATCCAGGCATGAGATGCCCCGTCCTGAGGCCCCCCGCAGCCAGGCGGCTGCTGTAGGGAAAACTTCAGTATTTTAAGACTTCAGGTATTGTAGGTATATTGGTGGCCTAATCAAATATATATATATATATTTATACAGCAGATTTAAAATCACTGATATTTAGGTAATGTTAAATTATGTTATTCTATCCTTCCAGATAAGGATACTGATAAAATAAGTTTGCGATTTAAACATCTGGTCGGGCCTCTTGACATACTCACAGTCTTGGTTTTTACAACCCCAGGATTTTTTCACTCCCATCCTCTGTAGTATTTTGTGTAACATGTAACTTTCATAAGAATGTGAAATTGCATCTGAGGATTCCTGTTGAGTCAACTTCCATAGGAATAAGTAGGCTGTGGTTACATAAATAGGGCAATGCTAGTATACATTTTCAGTGCAGCCTGAGACAAAATTTCCAGTGCAATTTCTTTGGTGACCAAGGAAAATAACAGGATTGGGGGAAATGAGAGAAAATACAGATAAAGAGCAGTTTTGCAGTGCGGCCTCAAGGTTATTGCTCTGAAGACCGAGGGCTCTACTTCCCTTGGATATCCTGAGAAACATGCATGAGGGCAACAGAGTTAAACACCCAGAGTAACGAGAGGCATTTATGCTTCAGCTTCTACATTTACTGGTGGATGTTTGCCTTGTGATGTAACTATATCACATCCTGGGGTAAAAATTTGCAGCAAAATGGGATATGGAATAAGAAATCATCTCAGTTGAAATCCTGGCTTTCTCATTTACCAGTTGTACTTGCTATTATCATTCAGTGTTTGTCACATGGTGAAAGCAGAAAGAGTGAATGATAAACATTGGATGCTTACTTCTCAGTTCTAGACACCAGGAAGTCAAACATGAAGCATCAGCAGATTTGTTGTTTGGTGAGAATCTTCTTCCTCATTGACAGCTGTTTCTCACGGTGACGTCACAAGGTAGATGGGGCAAAGGATGTCTCTGAGATGTCTTCTATAAGTTTGTTTCCGCTGTTGATGGAGATTCCATCCTCATAACTGAATTACCTCTCAGAGGACTTACATCCTACACCGTAACTTTCATCAACAGGATTTTGGATGGCAGAGTGAAATAGAGATTCAGACAGCAGCTGCTTTAACATACTGACACATGACTACACTGCAGGAACTCCAAGATATGTCACCGTGAATTTATTGAGTACATCCAAGGGGAATAAATCCATGAATACCACTGACATGACTTTTTAGGGTTTGGCACAGACATAGCTGTGTTAAGAAAATTGGAAAGAAGTCAGTTTTGCTAGAATGACAGCAGCTCATATTTCATGAATATTAAGAATTGCATGATGTAGATGATGGGAAATTGAAAGGACTTCTAGCAAATTATTATGTGACAAGACTGCTAATTTGAAATTTGTTCTTATTATGTGAGTGTGCCAAAAAAATACATATATCTGTGTAATCTCCAAAGATCACCCATAATATATTCCCAGCTTGTTTCTACAGATCAGAGAACTCCAGTTGTTATTAAGAGACAGAAATCTTGAACATAATGGATTAATTAATTGAAGTTCAGTGAATTCGCACTTAAGTCTGCATGAAAAACTGTTAAGAGATTAGATATACCCTAGGTAGATGCCAGAGTTTGCATCTAAATTGCTTTCAATTTTCTTATGATAAAATGATGACAATGTTCATTTTATAAACACATCCTTGAGCAGACTATGATATTTGGAGTTATTTTTAAGATGAACATTTAATCTAGCTTTGACAATTTGGAGATTTCACATTCTGCGCTGAAATTGTTTCCTTTCTGGTCTTGAACATTTTACAGCAAACAAAACATATGACATTTTCTCTATAAAAATGAACGATTACAAATTCATATGTCATGGTAAGGAATATGACAAAATGGTGAAACTGTGAAAATTCCTCTCTTCCCTTTGTTATGATGGGACAAACTTAACTGTGCACAGTGCTCCTCCTTCCTAGATGGGAGTGTGGAACATGTGTATGCTTTTAATGATATCATTTAGTAAGTGAGTAAAAGATTGATCCAGATACTTTTCTCAAAGTCTCAGCATTTCATGGAATACAGAAGTAAGTGGAGAAGGCATGACTGTTATTCATCAGATATTTGTATAAAAGAAAAGCTACAAGTCAGTCACACATGGCAAAGTCTACAAAGTACAGTGAAACTATATCCAAATCGGGATTTCAGAAACTCGCATCTGTAAATCCCTCTCCATGAGCTTCTCATTGTTTTCAGAAGCACTCAAAGGAGACTGCGTCTAATCTCATAACCCAGCCTGTCGGTTTCCATTGCCAACAGCACTGCCTTTCACGCTGTTCTGTTATCCCTTTGTCCACATTTTCTGCTTAAGAAGCTGCTTAGCTACTGCTTGTTTTGGGACCTTCTCTGTCAGCAGTAAGCAACTTGTCTTTCACTGTAGTTTCCTGACATCCTTATTTAGTCTATGAGCTGCTGCAGACTAGATTCTGTAAAATACTACTTATCCTTCCTCTTTCCCTTGAAGGAGGCACTGGAATCAGGAACCACAGGAGAGAAAGGAGGTGTTTCTTCAATTATCAATGCCTATTAAGCCAACGAAGACTGCCGTCTTGTACCACCACTATTCTAGTTTAAGCTGTAAGCAACAGTAACAACAACACACTCAAATTCTTTATTTTAGGGAGAAGAAAAAGTAGGAGAACTTACATGATTGAAGTGACCTAGCTATTTTAAAACTGAAATTCAAGTCTTCCCAAGCCTGGTAAAAATCAGGCCGAATACTACTTGACTGAATCTTAAGTATGAAAATTTTGTGGTACTGACAAGTGTACTGCTTTTTTCTTATCATTATATCATAAAATGTAAGAAAAATAAATTGTTGACTATAGAGCTATAGAATTTAAACTTTTTTATGTTAAAAATAAATATCCCAAGGACTAGATAAGAACCAGGACCCCAATGCCAGGGCAGCCAAGCTGAGTACCATTTTGTGGTAGCTGCCTTGCCAGCCACCTCTGTCCAGTTCTTCATTTTTTAAGCCATGAAGTATACCAGGCCTTGGTAGAGGGGTGCTCTTCTGTGGCAACAAAACATCAGAAATGCCAACGTGTCTGCCCAGCAGGTGTGAAAAGTGTGAGCACTGTGGCAGGGTGGAGGATAGAGGTGGCTGGGTCGTCAGGGAAGTCCGCTTGTTTTCAGGCTCCTAAGGCAGTATTACACACGTTTAGGTGGTTCTCTTCTGGTACCTTCCCTGTGGTCTCAGGTAAGCCAAGAAGCTTGCACACCCTGCCCTCAGTCTTGCCCCAATTGTGCAGGTGGAGGTTGGAAGGCTAGCTTCCTTATGAAACTTATTTTCAGGGGTTGGGGGGATCCCAGAGTCTATGAAATTGTGTCATGAAAAGAAACAACAACAACAAAAAAAAAAAAAGAAAGGAAAAAAAAAGGAATCTATTTCCATTTTTGTGAGACTCTTTGCAATAAAAATGGTACCGTTCTCGACCCCCCCCCCCCATAAAAATTTAAACGTTTTTGGAAGATGCTGTACTGTTTCCAGGAATCATTTTTCAACATGATGCAAATGATTATCATTATATGTAAGTAGTCTTAATTATATGTATATGTATTTTAAATTATTGAGTTTTCCAGTTGTCTTGTTATATTGACATTCATCTGCTTATATATGTTCAATAAATTGACTTTTGAAGCCCAAGACATTTCAAGACAATAAAAATGGTGACTGAGGATTAGCTTTATGATTCATTATTATTATAAATAATATTATTTATTTCTTGAAATTTTTAATGACTTTATTTTTAATTTTATTTATGTTATTATTTTATGACACAGTTCCATAGGTTCTGGGATTTTCCTTCTTTCTATGCTCAAATCCTCTCCCTCCCATGTCACTGATTTCCCCTATGTTATTATAATAGTATAGTCCCTAATAAATAGTCATCAATCCATCATTTTGTCATTTAAGTGCATCCTGACACTGCAGACATGGACAATGGCAGAGTCCAGTATCCTATTGTCAAGATACATCCAACAGTTTGTATAAAGTGAACAAATTTTCATGTATTTCACAACACTAATTTAACAATGGGAGTATGGAGAACACATTATGAAATACAGAATTAGATAGTTTGATAAAGGTGCTAGCCACAAGACAGAAGAATCAACATCTCCATATTGTTCTGCTGCAATCCATTAAAATAATATTAAGGTCAAGAAATATGAAAAAATAGAAAGTGTTTTTGAGTTCAATAGTTTGTCAACAGATCAGCTGTAATTTTGGAAGATGATTATATCAAAATATGAAAGTAACAATTGTTAATTTTCAACTTTCTTCCTTCCTAAAGAATATACTCAATTAAGAGACACCAAGAAATCCTGAAAAATTCAGATAAGGAAACTAAACTCAGTGCATGTGTAAAAATCTGCAAATTTCCCAGTTAATTCTGTTTCCTTAAATGTGCCGATAACTATTTGTTTTTTCACAAATGTGTTTGATGCTGGATTTTAAAATACTAAATCTCTTCCCTATCCAATTTAAAATGATTTGTTGTAAGAGGCTCATGAGCATTTTTAATTTTATGTCCCACGAGAAATAAAAGAAAACACATCTGAGATAAAACATCCATGATGCTGGATTGCTTACACTAGATATTTAGTAAAATGGATTTTTTAAAAAAGATTTATTCATTTTTATTGGAAAGGCAGATGTACAGAGGAGAGACAGAGAGAAAGATCTCTCATCTGATGGTTCGCTCCCCAAGTGGCTGCAATGGTCAATGCTATGCCGATCCAAAGCCAGGAGCCAGGAACTTCCTCCAGCTCTCCCACAAGGGTGCAGGGTCCCAAGGCTTTGGGCCATCCTTGACTGCTTTCCCAGGCCACAAGCAGGGAGCTGGTTGGGAAGTGGAGCTGCTGGGATTAGAACCAGTGCCCATATGGGATCCTGGTGCGTGCAAGGCGAGGACTTTAGCTGCTATGCCATTGCACCAGCCCCACGATGGTGATTTTATAAGGTAGGCATGTGGAGTTTTCTAATGGGAATGAAAATGTATGAACCACATTTCCTTCAAGTAATGAATTCTTGGTTCCCTTGGGTGATTTATTTTTATTCAGTAAAATAGTTTCAATTTAGTATTGAGTAATCAATTTGTCTCTAGAAAGAACACAAAGCATTACTCAAAGGAATGCTGGGAACTTTTAGAATTGAACATGATAACTCTTCTTGTGGTACTCTCTGATCAAAACCACTTTTACTACAGTTGAGATAAATTTCATAACTAAAATGACATATACAAAGAGAAAACCATCTCATTTCAGGTTTGTCTTGAGTGATACTAACTGAAGGTTTACCTGGGTAGATTACGTGTATATAAATTTGTACCAGGAGAAATAAAACTTATTGTTATATCTTTTTACAGTAGAGATTAGTTAAAGGAATGGTGTTTCTAAAATGTCATCCTCCATAGCATTGTTATTTTGAAATGACAAACTTGAAAACATAAATACCCTCTATTTTAAAATTCATATGGCAATTGGAGGAGAAAAGGAAACACTAAAATTAAACTCATCAAAAGAGTTTTCACATTTGCACATGTTTGAAAATTAGTGGACATGAACTTGAGATCCATCACACTAAAATACCATGGGCACTGAGCCTGGCGCAGTGGCCTAGCAGCTAATGTCCTCACTTTGCACATGCTTGGATCCCATATGGGCACCTGTTCTAATCCTGGCAGCCCCACTTCCCATCCAGCTCCCTGCATGTGGCCTGGGAAAGCAGTCGAGGATGGCCCAAAGCCTTGGGATCCTGCACCTGCATGGGAGACACGGAAGAGGCTACCGGCTCCTGACTTTGGATCAGCTCAGTTCTGGTCATTGTGGTCACTTGTAGAGTGAACCATTGGACAGAAGATCTTCCTCTCTGTCTCTCCTCCTCTCTGTGTATCTGACTTTGAAACAAAAAAATCCTAAAAAAAAAAATTATGGGCACTTTTGAAAACAGTGTAGTAAGCCATTTTCCTCCTTTATTCTTCACTTTTTTTTCTCCCTCCTTCTTGTTTTAGAGGGATACCTTCAAAATTCTCTTTCAAAATTTCAAAATGAAATAAATTTTTATTACTCCTAAGTTATATAAAATAGTATATGCTATTTAACCAAATTTCACAATTGAACTTTTTAATACCTGGCTTTAGGTTTTAAAGGAACAAGTGTATAATAAAATATAATTAACACCATAGTCACATTCTACAGAATTTATGTTTTGTTTGCTGCAAGTATTTAGAATCAAGCATTCCCTTGGGTTCATTTTAATGAAGATCAGTTATAAGCATTATACATTAGAAAAAAATTCTTATTGTCTGTACTTTTCAATGAGTCTTCAGCTTGCATAATTTTTATGTGTAAATACTTCTTTCATGACTTTTAAAATAATATGTGTATGCTTTTTTGTCTTTTTTTTTTTGCTTTATCACAGGTTTATTTTCGAGTCGTAAAACTCTCCAGCATTTTACTGAGCTATAAAAACCATTGCACAGTGATCGTATAACCACAAAGCCATCGGTGGGTTTATCAGATTGACTAATCAATAACCGTGTACTTTATTGACCAATAAGTTAACATCAGAATATGTTATACCTGCATCTTGTTTTAGAAACCTCTGGGCTGAATGTGTTAAAGGTCTAGACAGTGCTTTCTGTTCGAGAATTCATTGTGAGTTTTAAGGATTCAGTTAGATATCTTTAACTTAACATTCTTTCAGACATTAGGTCTCAAAGCATGCAAGGGCTGTGCACTGGGAACAGTAGTAATCTGGATTAGACTGGAATTTAGATGCATACCTCTTGTTCAAAATAAAGTTCTTCAGTGCAGGACCATGGTCATTTTCATCTGTGTTTGAGGAAGTAGACAGTTTATATAGTTTTATGTGTTATCTTAAAAAGCTAGAGTATTAATTATCTGTTTGTAATAAACTGAATTATGATGTCACAACAATAAGGAGACCTCAGCAAAGTCACACTCATCCTGATTACTCATGGTAAACAAAACAAGATACTTAGGAGATAAATGCTATTTGGATTGAATTTCTCCTCACTGAAACTATTCATGAAGCCTGTCTCTCTATCCTTTTTAAAGAATTACTTATTTTTATTGTAAAGTCAGATATACAAAGAGGAGGAGAGACAGAGAAGAAGATATTCCATTTGATGATTCACTTCCCAAGTGACCACACTGGCTGGAGCTGAGTCAATCCAAAGCCTGGAGCCAGAAGCTTCTTCTTCCAGGTCTCCCAGGTAAGAACAGGGTCCTTGACTGGTTTCCCAGGTCACAAGCAGGGAGCTGGATGGGAAGCGGGGCCAACAGGATCCCGGGTGCTTAAGAGGCATGGACTTTAGCTGCTAGGCCAACATGCCGGTCCCCAGCCTATCTCTTTAAGGATGTTTCAATTTTTATTCTTAGTTTAGAATGGAAATTTTCAAGCATTATCACTGAAGACACTAAAATCATATCTGAAGTATCCAGCATGAGTATTTAGAAACTACAACATGTTAAATTTTAAACTCTATGGAAAGATGAAAAACAAAATTTCAGAATTTGCACACAATGGTGCAATGGCTTCCAGGGAAAACATTATGTGCTTCCCTGTGGATTGTTGTAATGTAGATGAAATGAGAACATTTGCACTGCTTTATTTCTTTTATGTTGGCTAAAAAAATTTCCAAGAGCTGAAATTGGCATCTTCCACTACTCCACAGACAGAATGGTTTTTATTCATTTTTTTCTTTATAGGTAGCGCATGAGAAAAGCATAATGGGAAAATGTTAATACTCTTCTCTGTAAATAATATGCAATAGATATTTTTATTTGATTTTTTAAAAATTGTGGTGATCAATCCTAAAACATTTAAAATGTTTTAGAAACCCATGGATTAAATTGCTTGGTAGAAGAATGATGAGTATGTATAACAATGAATGAAGTTTTATTCTTACTATTACCTAAAATATGTGTTATTATTCTTGAACTTTCTTTGATAGCTCTAACATACCTCTTCCTGGTTTAGCTTTCTTTCTTTCTCTTAGAGAAATTCATATCTATATACATATATATATAAATTATATATATATTTAAAGAGTTATTTATTTTTACTGGAAAAGCTGATTATAGAGAAGGAAATACAAGAGAGAAAGATATTCAGTCTGCTGGTTCACTCCCCACATGGCTGCAATGGTTGAAGCTGAAACACTGAAAGCCCAAATCTGTGCCCTTATTGGATCCCTGTATGTGCAGGTCTTTGGCTACTAGTTTACTGCTACAGACCTGACATCCCTGTCTTGACATGTGGGTGCTGGCATCCACTTCCAATCTGTCTCTCTGCTAATATGCCTGGGAAAGCAGTGAAGGACGGCCCAGGTCTTTGGGACCCTGCATTCAAATGGGGGGCCTTGAAGAAACTCAGGCTCCCAACATTGAACTGACTTGGCTCTGGCTAAACAGTTTAACAGCCATTTGGCAAGTGAACCAGTAGATGGAAAATATCTATCTCTCAGTCTCTCGCTCTGTAATTCTGACTTTTAAGTAAAAGAAACACTTGAAAAAAAAAAAGCAAAAAGGTTGGAAAGCATACTCAAGAAAACTCAATTTGATGCAGGACCATTTCATCACATTATTTAAAGGCATGGGTGATGGTGTTTGGCTTGGAGTTTAAGTAAATATTCACAAATGATGGAGCTTTGGAAGAGGGCTGAGTATTGTGCATTTCTTTGCTCTTTTTTTGGTAGTCTGGAAGTATCATGGTATCGGGTAAATATGAGTGTAGGATTATCAGTCATGGTGATTTCAGTATAATGACATGATATTGAGCATTGTAGTAATGCAGATGGCAAATATTGTATAATTTTCACTGGTGCTGGTGCTGAGAGGCTGTTTCACGGAAACTACTATTTTCCACTGAAAGGAAGCAGGTGGAAATTTGGAGGTGCAGAGATGAACTGCAACTTTAGCTCTTTGATGCTAGTTCCTGCCTAACTTATTTTTGTCTCTTAATTTTCTTGGGAGACCAGGTGAAGAATGTTCTTCTGTAACTTCTTTGTCTTGTGTCAGGGCATCATCCTTGCTTAGCCAGAGAATAAAAACCCCTTGTAGCTGGTCTAGAGGTTCCACTACAGGAGCCAGACATTTTCCATTAGTCATTAATAGTAACTAGAATCCCTGCACAAACATCACTTTTCCACAAAACTATGGAATTTTGAAAGAGAAATTTACAATTGGATTGATTGTGAATGAGCCAAAAAGGAGCAGGGCTTAGAATTGTGTTGGAAAAAATGGTAGAAGTCAAAGAATTTCCTTTACCAAATTTTGGAAATACTTGCCTGTTCCTTTGGATTATTACCTTTGGTGCCCATTCACTGTAATAAGTCATTGCCATGAGTGTATCTGTCACCCATATTGTCCCAGTGACTTATCAGACCTGAATCTAGTCTTGGGGACCCAGGAAATGTTATTATGTATAAGATGATGTGATATAGAGATTACTTGCTATTCTAGAGTGATACATTTTGCCTATGAAAAATTATTTGGTACAGCCTCTGAAGTTTATTCATTAAACCTTTCATTTAGCGGATGCAAAATTATGGCTCTGGAAAGTAAATACCTTACACCAAGTCATATGTTTATGAATAATCAAGATTTAAAGTTCTGTCCAATTTTATTTCCAAACCCAGAACTTTCATCAATTTACTGTTCATATCCCCCTAATTTCATTATATTTCTGTAATCTGAAAAGCAAAGTGAAATTTAAGGGCAGCTAGTTTTTAATATAAAATATAGAGTAACTAAACACTTATATCCTGAAATTTTATATCCATGGAGAAAGCTAATGATTATATACGAGAAATGTCATGGCCTCCTTAGTGCTAGTCAATGGGTACCTTGTTTCCAAAATACTGTTCCATTTAGGAAGTTAATCTTCTAGTGAAAAACACTGTATCATCATATTTAGAATACAGAGTAATATCTCCCTGTCAATGGCCCAAGACAGAGATAATTCAGGACATTAATTCTAAGCTCCTAGCTCAAAGGGGCTGGCAAACAGAGTGAGGCTGTTCCTCAGGTAATAAGTCTTAATTATTCAACATCTCCACAGTCCATTTAAGCCAATATTTGTGGAGAATGCCCTGTGAACCAACATGTCCTATGTACAAAGAGAGGGAGCAAAGATGAATTGCAGTCTACGTGTTTTAGAAACATAGCTTAGAGAAGACACAAAGATAAACATTAAATGAAAAATTAAAATGCCAAGGATAAAAATACAAAACATCTTCACATTTTAAAGAAAATGACTATTATATAACAAGCTAGGAATAAATTTAAAAGAATTTGTACCAAATAGAGTAATATTTTAGTCTCTGCCTGTGACCTTTGCGAAGGACCCTTGAATGCACAGAGAATGATAGTAGTGGAGAGAAGTTGCACTCCTGAATTTCTAGAGAGACATAATCTTCAAGGATGAGTTCCAAGAATAAGTGTGGTCTTCCAACTTTTTACTTGTTCAACAGTAAATTTAGTGATACATTAAACCTGTTATGTTAAAGTGAATGTAAATTATGTTATTGAAAAAAAAGGAAAAAAACAGCAAATAATGGAGCAAGGAAAGTATAGTTCTCTTTTTAGAACTGCACATATGAAATGCATAAAATCTCTTCTCATGTTAAAAATTAAAAAAAAATCAGGCAAAGAAAAATGAAGCAGCATGGTCCTCAGGCATAAGAAAGCAAGGACTCATGGTTGTAGCTGAATTTGAACATAGGCAGAAATGAAGTAATAGTAAATGGATTTACTGTATATAAGGATCTGGGTTAGGAAAGGAGTATATAAACATACTATTTTAGTTGTCTGCATGAAGATGCTAATGTAGGTTTGAATGAGGGAAATAATATTATTTGGAGTAGGTCATATTTAAAGCAGTATGGCAAATGGATTTTAGATAAATAAAGCTAAAGAAAAGGAAAAAATACACATCCATTGAAGAAACTGAGGTCCTACATGTACTTGTAAAGTAAAGGGAAGAGAGAAGGCAATTTAGCAAGTATCAAGAAAGGATAAACAATAATTCTTAAAAATTGTTCGATTAAGGTAATAGATAATTCTTGGATGGCTTCCAAGTTTCTGACTTGGTTATCCAATGTCAGTGAACATGAATTGTGGAAAGTAATACTTTATTGGAATATGTCTGAAATAAAGAAGTCAAATTTAGATTTACTTTATGGCCTTTGAGTTGTTCATCATCTATTAAGAGAAAACAAAGCTGCTTCTAGCAGGAAAAATATTTGGAGAATCATCAGTACAAAGTTTTTTAAAATCATGAAAGTGAATGATATTGTGAGTGCAGAATATGAAGGGTAAAAAAAATATTTTGTTTTTATTTGTAAAACAGAGCCATACAAAGAGAAGGAGAGAGGGAGGGAGAGAGAGAGAGAGAATAAATCTATCTTCCATTCTCTGGTTCATTTCCCAAATGACCACGGCGGCAAGACTGAGCTGATCTGAAGCCAGTAGCCAGAAGCTTCTTCCTCTTCTCCCGGTTGTGTTCAGCAACCCAAGGGTTTGAGTCATCTCCTAGTCTCTCTTAGGCTATAAACAGGAAGTGAAGTGAAGCATCCAGGACTCAAACTGGAGCCCATATAGGATACTGGCACTGTAGGCAGAGAATTAACTTGCCACGCCATCATACTGGCCCCAATAAATTCTTTCTTAGGCCATACCACCAGAAGGAAACTATTGAGTAGTATTGTGTCTTACTATATGATGTAAAATTGCTTTCCAAAGTGATTGTATCAATTATAGTCCTAACCACAAATTTTAAAAAATTTGTTTTACCTAGTATTGTTGGAATTTGAAACTTTAGCAAACTTAGCAGGTAAAATGAATTTTAATTCATATTTTTCTACTCATAAAGAACAGCTTTTTGACATTTGTTCATCCATTTTTTTATCCTTATTACTAATGTCTAGAATCAATCTTTCATTCTAAAAACTACAGAAGAAATTTTCGATGTTTTGAGGCAGTTAGTTGTGGCAGTTTGTTGCCACAGTGTCAATAATTAAACAGAGCATATAAGTTAGAAAGCTTTTTTTTTTTTTTAAAGTGTGACTACAATTTTATTACAAATGTGGAGATGACAAATGAATCAATCTGACGTATTCATGGAACTGGATTCTGTTCTCCACTCCAGACCTGTCTGGAGTTGGAATGTGGCACAGAGAATTTTGTTTTTCATACCTCTGAACTAGGTGGAAGAATTCTTTTTCAATATATTTAAAATTCTTTCATGATACAGTTCTATAGGCACAGGGATTTTCCCTTCAACCACCTCCCCACTCTTCCATTTCCCTCACTGATTTCCCCTAGTTTTTTTTTTTTTTAACAATATATTCCTTCAGCACCAGTCACAAATCCATCATTCTGTCATTTACTGTATCATGACATTGTAGGTCTAGAAAATGGAAAAGTTTTATAGTTCCTAGAGGTAGGTGCTATCACCCTGAATGAATTTTCAAATGTTCCCTGTAAGGAATGCAGACTTTGCAGAGAGAAGCATCATGTTTAAGAAAGAGGATTTTCTGGTGTTCATGAAGAGAGTCAGTGAGTAGCATGCCATTGAAATGATTTTAATAGCAGGTTTCCTGAATCATGCCATCAGTGGTGAAGAGATGGCACGGTCTCTGAGAATAGTTTCGTGTTTGTATTACAGGTTGAAGGGTGGGAAAGCAGAACACAGTAGCCTGTGGTGGCATTTATCCTGATGTCTTGGAAAAAACAGAGGGTGATTCATCACTTTAAATACTGCGTTTTTCACATTTTTCAAGTTTTAACCCGTCCAGATTATTTGCTTGAGTTTATCTTTATTGGGCCTGATAACACTTTACAATTCTAACAGTAAAAATATCTATTATTTTATATTTTGTAGTTGTTTATTTTTTCAGTTCGCTAGCTCTGTGCTATTGCTGCTGTGATCAGCAAGAGACACAAGAAAATCCCGTACAATATGATGGTGTTTCATCAGCCAAATGAATACACTGACAATGCTTCATTGCTGGAAGTGAATTTATAATAGCCCATGTTTTGAAGTGTACTTATTTTCTATAAAAAGCCATTTGTGGTTGATTAAACACATCAGTTTCATTTTGCATTTAATCAAATGCAGGGACCATTTATTACTCTGATTACTTTGGTACTCTGGACATTAGCCCTTGACTAATCTGCACCACCTAATTGAAGACTATTTCAGGTGCAACTAATTATAACAGGATGAATTTTATTCATAGATTCTACTCTGAAAATTTCTTAATATGCGAGCCTTAATGAAAACTATCCATCCAGAGAGGCCATGTTGTACTTGATCTGGATGAACAACCTGCAGCTGGTTATACTGTAAAACCAACAATGATCAAAGTCTGTATCTTGAAATAACCTTTGTCCTCTGGTGCTCTGCTTTTTGTGTTTCTTAAATAAAGATCCATAATTCTGAGGTTTTCAGATATGAGACAGGATTATTTTGCAATATTGTTTTTATATAATACACACATACACATAAATAGAAATTTATTTTTATTTTTACTTGAAATTCTGAGTTCCAGAATGAGTGACAGGCAGAGACAGAGAGAGACACCATCCATTTGCTATTTCTTTCCCCAAATGACCACAATTGCCAGAACTGAGCCAGTCAAAATTCAGATGCAGCAGCTTTTTCTGGGTTCCCAAGTGGGTGCAGGGTCCCAAGACTTTGGGCCATTCTCTGCTGCTTTATCAGATCATTAACAGGGAGCTGGGTAGAAAGTGAAGCAGCCGGGCCCATGATGGCATCACATGCTAATCCTTCATCTGTGACACCAGCATCTCATTTAGATGTCAGTTTGTGTCTCAGCTACTCCATTTCCAACCCAGCTCCCTGCTTATGACCTGGACAAGCAGCAGAGGATGCCTCAAGTTCTTGGGGTTCTGCACCTATGTGGAAGCCTGGAAGAAGCTCCTGGTTACTGGCCTCATATCAGCTTAGCTCTGGCCATTGCAGCCATTTGGGGAGTGAACCAACAGATAGAAGATTCCCTCTCTGTCTCTGCTCATCTCTCAAAATTATCTGCTTCTCTAATACAAGATAAATATTTTTTTAATTGCCACATCTCATCAATGGGGGAATCTTCTAAAGCTCTCGAATCTGTGTCTACAATTGACTTTGGTCAGCAGAATGCACTGAAGTTTTGTTGTGTAGATTTATATTTTGCACCTTAGAAACACTGTGTTTTTCTGCTAGCCATATTTTAAACATTACAATTACCTTTTTAAAATCTTGCTGTAGTTTACCGGCTGAGAAAAGAAATGGGGTTTGATCTAGTATTCCCTTTGCCCTGGCCAACAGATTGCCACATGTGAGACACTTGAGCGTTGCAACGATAGATCATACAACCATCCACTCACATTCCAGATAAACATGGACTTATGGGAATGTTCAGATTAAATTAGCTGAGCTTGCCTGGATATTAAGAACTACAAAATCAAATCATGGAATCATAGTGAAATAAATCTTTGTAGTTTAAACCAGTAAGTTTAAGGAGAGGATTGTTTATGCAGTGAAAGTTGCCTAACGCATCTTGCATCACCCTCTGCTTCAATTTCTGTGGTCAGAAATCAAGTTACATTTCCACACCTAGACTAAGAATGGAAAATGGGGGATTATAATGTTTGAAATAAACATACTATGCTTCATCTTTTGGCCCTGATCCATTGTTACCTGAATAAAAGATTAATCCACTGGCACGGAAATCAAAGGGCTGACTTGGAATAACCTAACAGCCTCAGATAAATAAAAGTCTTTAGAAAAAATGGGAAACAGAAAACATTAGAAGTGATAAAGGAAAGTCATAAAGTTGACCTTGATATAATCTCAGCTATAAGCCTAATATAGAACTTAATTCAATGCATATCATTATTTAGAATCTGGGAATATTTAATTATTGGAATTTTTGTTAACTTCTAAAGGCAGTTCCTACACTACTACTGGATGGTCAAATTTAAATTCTATTTCTTTCAAAAAACTTAGATTAAGTTCCTGTCTACATAGACACAAGTAAGCTGTGGCCTTATATTTTGGAGAAAAGATTCAGCTAAACAAACACAAACATATAAATCATCTTGCCTTAGTACTTTTTTTTTTCCCCAAAATACTTGAAGTTGATTTTCCTACTTATTTTTTGCCGGTGTTGTAAACACGGCCATGATACTGGCTCTGGGATGTGGGCATTCTTAACAACCAGTATAAAAAACTTTTGGGTAGATGCTTATAACCTTTTTCTTTGTTCTTGTAATAACATTTTAGGCTTTGAAGTTTAGAGTTGCATCATAAAGAAATGAGAATGAGAGTCTCTGACATGTGGAACCAGACCATGGTTCCATTCAGTGACTATCTCAGGGTCTTTAAACATCCACACTTCTAAGCAAAATGTCAAACACAGTGTTTGTAACAGAGTTAATTGAATATTTTATCACTTTTTGCAAGCATGAGTTATGTATTTGAACAGCAATATTATAAGTAACATTAGAAAATCAATCTACAACCTATAATGTTATGCTAAGTTTTGAAAACAGTACCATTTTAATTGAAAGTGTATTTCATTCAATCGCTGCCAGAGAGATTGCGACATTTTATACTTAATGTTTCCAATTATAGAGATTTTTATAGCAGTTTGTTCTTTCACAAAATTACATATTCTTAGCTTCTTAGAAACACTTCATTTTTCTCAGTTTATCCAACCTTTATACAAACTTTATTTAAAACATTATTTTGAAGAAGTTTGAGCTTATGTTATTTTCTTCTGGGATGAATAATTGTTTAAGTTTCTTACACAATTTTAGGATTATCTTGATTAAGAAAAGAGATACAACATAAAATTTGGTGTGCTTAATACTTTTAGATTTAAAGATGAATACAATTTAGAGTTTCAATTAAGATTTAGAAATCATGTATAATAAGTAAAAAAGAATTATTATTGTTTTGTATATTGCTGTGAAAATTTTTTATACAAGTGTTATGAAAAACTACATGTTATGATGCGATCCTAGCATTTCTGAATTTCTTGTTCCCTTCCTTGCGTTAGTTTGTAATCCTACAGAAGATCACTCACTTGTCTCTTTTTTGGTTTCAATGATAGTATGAAGGATCTTTGAAGCGATTTTGTTGCTTGTTCAGGCTATGGAATTCCATGTTTGAAAAAATTCCTTCGTCTCCTCCACTTGGACAGATGTACTAATTCCCTTTGGCTTAAAATCCCATTCCTACCTCCAGGTCTTCTTCATAGAAATATTTGCAGATACTAGGTTCATTTTTTACAGATGTCCAATTTTTTCCCTTGATATGCTCATAACGTATATTTCATTCTGCTCTTTCTCATGCATTTATACTCTTCCTCTGGTCCTGGAAGTTTGACTAATTTACTTGCAGGTTTCAGGAAGAAGTTATCAGAGAAGAAAAAACATGGTTCACAAGTTGATGTTCAAAATAAGTTTTTAAAATGGGGGATACAGTGGCATGCTGTTATAAGTTATGGTAACAGACTAGATTGGATTATCTGGACATTGTCATTTGTCTAGGTGGATAGACGCTTATGGAAAAAGATTGCCAATTGCTTCCTATCTCATCCAAAGCCCGTTGACCTCATGATGCTATACTGACGCCCAGAACTTAGATACCACCATAGTAAACTGGAGGTTATCTAATTTGCCTACAATTATTTTGCATTTCGTTGAGGGCCATAAGTAGAGATTATGTTCAGTGATAGAAAAACTAAAGCAATTTACATTTTCTTTTCACCAAAATTATAGTCTGAAGTTAGCATTTTTTTTTGCATTTGCTCTATAATACTAACTCTAAAAGCAAAGGTTATTGATTGTTGTTGCTTTCATATTGTCTCAAAATCCTATGCTGCTAAAATAATCACATTTTTTTAGTCATTGAAAGTGGAGATGTTGAGTGGAAAATCCAAAATTGTAGCTGTTTCTTAGCTTCAAACCCACAGAAAATTCTTGATTATTAGTCTAATAGTGTTCTTTAGGAAGCTATTCATCTGAATTAACAGCATATTAAGCCGATTTCTCCCAGAAGGCACATAAAATCAAGTGCATGAGACTGTATTAAACATTAACAGTAAGGACGCGTTCATCTTTGTTAAAATTGCTGTCAAACTTTAAGGCACCAAAATTTTGCTTTTATTCCTTCATATGATGCCCCATTCTAGAGTCCAGGATTTGCTTAGCTGACAGTGTGAGCGCCTCAGGTCTGAAGCATAGGGCATCTTACAAGGTCCTTCAGAAAAATCACGTCTGTGGGAAATCAACTCTCCTTATAACAAAACTCCTGCTATGGATGGGCCTCAACCTGAACCTTCCTTAAGCAAATTGCAATATTGCCAACGTTTTTCAGTTCTGTGACACCTCAACCTCACACTGGACTCTGTTTCTTGCCTCAGAGCTTGTTGATTTTGATACCTTTGACTTTTAATTTTGATGTAGTTAATATCCCTGAGTTCTCTTCTTCTGCACTCACAATAATTTTCAAACTCTTTGTACAGCTAAAAATTAAAAACTTAATTACAAGCTATCACCAATCACAAAAGTATCATGACATTGGAATAAAACCACGTTTTCATAATATCCTGTTAATTGAGCCCGTTTAAGGTGATTATGATTTCTCCAGGTTTGGCCAAGCTTAGGACTTGTCTTCCCCAGATCCTCCAAGGACACGCCCTCCAAATACAGTTTAAATCGGTATGAATATGAAGCCTCCTTTTTGGAAAAGAAGTATGTGATTATATATGCCTGTATGTACAAAAAAATGTTTCTTAAATTAACCATAGAATTGTTCAAAGTGGACTGTCAGTACCGCTCAAGAGTCTTGAACGAAAAACAAATGCTTACATTTGATTACAATGCTTGATTATAATGCTTGACTTTTTAAAAAAGATTTATTTATTTTTATTGCAAAGTCAGATATACAGAGAGGAGGAGAAACAGAGAGGAAGCTCTTCCATCCAATGATTCACTCCACAACTGAGTGCAATGGCCGGTGCTGTGCCGGGAGCCAGGAACCTCCTTCAGGTCTCCCACGCAGGTGCAGGGTGCCAAAGCTTTGGGCTGTCCTCGACTGCTTTCCCAGGCCACAAGCAGGGAGCTGGTTGGGAAGTGGAGCTGCCGGGATTAGAACCGGCATCCAAATGGGATCCTGGTCTGTTCAAGGCGACGACTTTAGCCGCTAGCCATCGCGCTGGGCCCTATAATGCTCGACTTACATCAAGCAACATCCATGTATTAGTTTTTATGTTAAAAAACATGTGTGTGTGTGCATGCATATATATTTAAAATATCTTGAAAATAATTCGTGTGAAACCTTTTATTGTTTAAAAAAGCATGGGTTTATGGAAGTCGTCTTTTTCTGTAGTCACACTGAATAGGAGATGTAGCAGAGACCAGAGCTCTCAAATGATAGTTCTTTTTCCTATATATTGTCTGAAACAATAGAGAACTCAGAAGACATAATTTTGAGGAAATCACGGAAGACTTACTGTATGTGCTGCAAAGTGTGCATTTCCCTGGCACTCACCAGTGGGAGCTGCAGTTCAGCAGGGGAGTCCCCAAGATCCTACAGCAGGCCAGCGTCTAGCAGTGGATATTGTGGCTGCCAGCAGCTGCTGTGACCCAGACAGGTGTGGTGTGTCTCCAGTCTTGGCCCTTACTTGTGGGCACAAAAGCAGTGTGGCCCCTCCCCAGCCTTGGCTCTGCTGTGAATTGGTGAGCAGGTGTTCCATTTCTGATGCAGTCCCCTGTATGATGCCCTGGGGAAGCGGTGGAAGATGGTTGAAGTGTATGAGCATCTGGCACCGAAATGGGAGAACAAGAACCCTGCTTTTGTGGAACCGTAGCGTTTGTGAACTTCTCAGATGGTAGATCTTCTCTTTATTTCTCTCTTTTTCTCTTTATAGTGCTGGCTTTCACATGGAAAAATAAACCTTAAAAATCCCTTACACATTAATTTGGCCTGACTCACTTAAAAGTAGAGTATTTTGAATTAATAGAATAGAGTGTTCAGCTGACATAGTTTTTGAAATAATTGCTTACAAAGAAACCCCTTGGGGTGAAAATTTGTCAGTGGTTAACATTTTACTTGCAAGGGAGAGATGGCTGGTGATGAGCCAAGTACTTGCGTCAAGTGCTGAGTCCTTGCTCTCTCTTTGGAAGACCCAGGTCACTCCTGGCTTCAGTCTGGTGCACCCTTGGCTGTTTTGGGCATTTTGGGAATGAACCAGAAGATATGGGATATTTTTTCTTCTCCTTTTCAAGTAAGTAAATAAATATGTACATAAATTTAAAAGCTGATTCATGCGATATTTTTCATAAATTTGCTCTCTTTACTTTCAAAATATGTATGTTAAAATAGAAATCATATTCTGCAATGGAAGTGCATAGGTATCGTATGCAGTAGAAATAGTATTAAAAATTGTGCAGGCATTCATGATTTTAAAGAAATTTTAGATAATTATGGTTGTGCTACCAGTATTGTTAATATCACATTTCAATATCACTGTTAATTTAAAATGTAAATTTTTGAGTCTAGGAAAAAGAAGATTGCTTTGACAGGAGTCATTATTTCATTGGGGAATGAAAAACATGAAGAATAAAAATTGACAATTTAATTTTCTGAGCATAATAATAGTAGAAAAGTAACAAATGTTGTGTTGCTGAATGAGAGTGTCTATTTCTCTCTAATCAGCTTTTATAATAGTTACTTTGAAATCTTAACAAATCTTTTTATGCAACTAGGATGGTTATTTTGGCAGATTACCTCTTTTAGAAATAAATAACTTTGATTCTATAAAATAAATAAGCTTTATGGCAGGATTAAAATGATTTTCTCTTATCGCATAATTTTATGTGAGTCAAAGTAATACGATTTTAATGTTCACAGAGGGCAGCTAAGAAAAACAAGAATGGACAGTTGTACACCTCAGATTGAACTGTGATATGGCTCTCTCATTTCTCATAGTTTTTTCTTTTTTTTTTTGGCCATTGTCACAAAGCACCCACCACAGATTTGCCTTATAATTAAGAACCAAGGATAATAGAGTCCAAAACCAGAAAGACAATCTTTAGATGTGTAAATTTTGACAGGTAAACTTTTTTTTGTCTGTGGACACTACATATTTTCTGTATGGAAACTATTTTTAATTTTTCTTCTTTGGAGTATGCTGTGTCTTTTTAGTTGTTACATGTGAGTACTGTGTCTTTATAGTGTGTCTTTTAGTCTATTTTGTGAGACTGTAACATTCCTTTCTTAAGAAATGACTGAATGTTGACTGGGAATCCTGGACACCGATGTGCATGCTGTAATTTGCTGTGTATTGGGTTTTTTTTTCTTTAGGAAAAGGCAATTCTGTTTTCATTTCATGAGCTAGAGAAGGTATGCACACCCACTGGACAAGGGAGAACTGGACTTAAAAATCATTTATCTTCTCCTTAATCATTAATGAGAACTTCCTGGCACCTTGGCCAACAAGGTGTTCAGTGAAATGTCACTATGATTTTTGATGTACAACATTTGGAAAAATACATTACTCTAGGTACCAGAAAGTAGGCATGATAGTTTAGTAGACAAAACAGATCAACATTGGCCTTGTGAATGGAAGCCACACATCCAGGACCGGAGAGTGTGATGACAAGATTTACAGAAGGCCAATAACCAAAATATAGTCTAACGGTCCTAGATCTATTACATCTATAGGTCTCTTTTGTGCAAAGAATACAATTCTACCTTGGTTAATTTTAATTTCTTTTATTAACAGTTTGATACAATTTCTACTTAGTACATCTTTCTAATTTTCATTGTCTGTTTTCCTGTTCGAAATTTTGTTGACATTTGTAAATTCTGAATATACTAAAAATAGTGTTTCTTCTGTTTTCTATATTGAAAAGGATTTTTCTTTTTCAAATTTTTTTTTAACTCCTTTGAGATTTACTAGTAACTGATTTTTCTATCTCTGTAGCATTCTATCATCAGGTTTATGATAAAAAGTGGTAAAAACCACTTTTTCATGGATGGATTGTAAAGCTACCTGTTGCATTAGGCTACACTGTTGGGTGCAGCAGAAACAAGTTGACCTTGACATCTCAATAAACTAATGCTATAAAAATTAGTACATCTTTTTCAAACAAGTTTTGAAGTGAGTAAGGCAGTTCCCAGTGTTGTATTTGAAGCTTCTGAAACACAGGTATTTTAAACATTACAACAAAGGAAGAGAGAAACAGAAAAAGTACTTTGATTCTTTTTTTTTTTTTTAAGATTTATTTATTTTTCATTGGAAAGTCAGGTATACAGAGAGGAGGAGTGATAGGAAGATCTTCCGTCCGATGATTCACTCCCCAAGTGACCGCAATGACTGGTGCTGCGCCAATCTGAAGCCAGGAGCCAGGAACTTCCTCCAGGTCTCCCACATGGGTGCAGGGTCCTAAAGCTTTGGGCTGTCCTTGACTGCTTTCCCAGGCCACAAGCAGGGAGCTGGATGGGAAGAGGGGCTGTTGGGATACGAACTGGCACACAGATGGGATCCTGGCGCATGCAAGGTGAAGACTTTAGCCACTAGGCTACTGCATCTGGCCCAGTACATTGATTCTTACCTGCCTTGGTCTGGAAGTGGTAAGAACCTGCAACCTGCAGCAGGCCAGCGTCTAGCCCTGGATATTGTGGTTGTCAGTGGCTGCTGTGACCCAGTCAGGTATGGTGTATCACCAGTCCTGGCACTCATACATCCCCTTATTTACATAATTTATGAATAGTTTACTATGGTGCATTGTATCAGGCAGAGGTCTGCACTGAGAACAAGATTTGACTTAATTTGTATGCATTCCTCGTAGTGTCCTCTTTTTTTTTTTTTTTTTTTTTTTTTTAAGATGTAGTTGAAAGTTATGTTTGCAAAGGGAACTAGAAAGCTTGATCTTTTTTGGGTCTGGTTCACCCTCCTGGAAGCATCATCTGGGATCTGGGCCAGGCTGAAGCCAGAAGTCAGGGGCTTCTTCTGATTCTCTCCTGTGAAGACAGGGGCCTAAGTACTCAAATCATTTTTTTTTTCTGCTTGCCGGGGCTGTTACTAGGCAGATGAATCAGAAGTGAAGTAGCTGAAGCATGAACTGGTGCTGATCTGGAAGCAGGTGCCACAGACAGCAGCTTTATCATTATGTCACAACATTAGCACCATTTTGTATTGTCATGGCTTGCCTAAATAAAGAGCACTTACTCCTGATGAAGACCTTTATCTCCTAGATTTGCATGATAAATATGGTACATGCTATGCTACTTAACAGGACAGCACCTGTACCCAGAGAAACTTGTTTGGCTTATTGCTTTTTCATTGTCTTTGACCATGAAGGGAAAGCAAAATTGTTCAGCTGACAGAATGCTATAAGAAAATTTTTATGTAAGTCAGCTTTCCTAAGTATATTATAATCACTTTTGCTATTTGACAAAACAATGAGAGATAATGTTCGCCATTCCTTCGGTGTGAGTTTAGCTCTGACACTGTGCTGTGCCTTTCCACCTCTCACTGGTGACATCTTCCATAACTTTGCTGGCTGACAAGTGAGAAACAGCCATAGCCTCATCTGTAGTCTTTGTAAATTACAGCTTGTGACATATATACAGCAAATTTATCAGCAAACCTTTTTGGAGTGCTGTATTTACAGTTTAATGTCAGAGACTTCAATAAATTTTGGTAAATCTATTTTTCCAATAAAGTATATCTGGAATATCTATGGTCACCACAAGGGAGAATATTTATTTTAACTTTTGTGATAAATAACAAATACTTGGTACAGCTGTTCACCCCCTTGGAAGGGCACTCCAACACTGATCTTTTTCACAAGGGACAGATTCACATGTGGTTATGGGATAGGTCCTTCTGTTTTTAACTAAAAAAGTCTTGAAGGTTGGTGTTGTTATTTTGAAAATAGTGATCCACATGACCCATGTGAAGACACATGACTAAGTTACACGATAAGTGCAAAAATGTTTACCTGTTTTTCTCCAAAAAGAGATGTGTGGGGCTTAAGGTTGGGAAAGTGGCTAGAATTTAATCTTTTGACAGTGAATGAATGTTGAAAGACCTCTAGCGGTTAATTTTCACAGACAAGGTAGCAAAACATGACTTTCATACCTAACTCCCTTAATCAAGGGTTTTGGGAAATTTAAATTATTTAGACAATTTAAATGAAACAGATGCTAACAGTCTTTGTGCTCCTAAGTGTCTCATTTCCTTTTATGTCTAAATGATAACATAAAACCCTTTTTTATTAAACCTTTTACATATTTTTGCACCATGAGTTTTGCTTATTTGCTTTGCAGTGTTTTAGCACTTGAAGAGCAAGTCCCCCCTCTTTTTTCCTTTCTAGCTTGTCTTAGGAACTTGTTACCTTTACTATTTTATAGCTTAGAATAATTCAAAATCTCTCAAGGATTTGCCACATGGTCCAGCAATTCCAATACTGGGTACACACCCAAAAGGCTTGAATATAATGAATCAAAGAGGTGCCTGCCCCACCGTGTGTATAGCAGCACTCTTCACATTAGCCAAAATCCGGAATCAGCCAAGGTAACCATTATCACGTATATGGATAAGGAGAAGTATAAACATGCACATACATATATGCATTCACACACAACAATGAAATTCTGCAATTTGTAGCAAAATATACTCAGCTGGAGGGTATTAGGTTGAATGAAATAAGCAGGATCCAGAAAGACAAATATTGAATGTTCTCCCTTCATTCTGGTGACTGAAATTTAACAAACAAAAGATAAAAAAGTATAGTGTTTTTTAGTATTGCTGCAAAAATGTTTTTAAAGATTTGCTTATTTTTTATTGGGAAGGATTTACAGAGGGAAGAAGAAATAAAGAGAGAGCTCTTCCATCCATTGGTTCACTCCCCAAACGGCTGCAAAAGCTGGAGATGAGCCAATCTGAAGCCAGGAGCGATGAGGTTTCTGTGGGTTTCCCCTGAGGGTGCATAGTCCCAAGGCTTCCTCAGTTACTTTCTCAGGCCACAAACAGGGAGCTATATAGGAAGTGGAGCAGCCATGATATAAACCAGCACTCATGTAGGAAGGCAGCTGGGGCCTTGTCTAGTAGGACTATATCCCAGTATCTGACTTACTGTCAGAAGGGATAGGTAATATTACACATGGTCATGACACTAATCAGCACATGAGAGGATCAGGTCCAGGGGTAGATTCTGTGGGGGATTTGTGGGCCAAATCCTGTGTAAATTCAAATTCTGCTGGTTTGCTTGACAGTGGGGATGGTCATGGGCTGAGCTAGGTGTGACCATGGAACCTGCCAATGCTCACAGGTACAGGGACCAAGAATAGACTGGGCAGGTCCAGGCTGCAGCACCTGCTTGTACATCCTAGAACATAGTGTGGGACAGGTAGGACTGCAACATTCACCAGCTTATACTAGATCCAGATGGGGAAACAGACTATGCCAGGCAAGGCTTTAGTACCTACTGGCACGTGTGAGGACAGGGCCAGGTTTTAGCACCTGCCAGTGAGTGTTGGTATTGGAAGCAGGCTGGGTCAGGCCAGGCTTAGCATCCAAAGGCAAAGGATATGCCAGGGGAGGGGCTAAACCAAGCTGGGTACATACGTGTACATACTGGTACATATGAGATCTATGGCTGGAAATAGGCCTAGTTGGGGAGCTAAGGCAATGCCCTAGCTGGGTTATGGTTCCCACTGGTGAGTGCGAAGGCCAGAGTGGAGGCTCCTGTCTAGTATGGGTATGGCTACAGTGTCCCTTGGCACAAGTGTGGACTGAATCTGGGGTGTGCCAGACAGGAATAGACTCTAGCAGCCACTGGAGCTTGTGAGAACCAGGGTAGGTGAAGGATGGGATAGGCTAGGTCTCTGCCCCTGATGAGCCATGTGTGAGCTTTGTCTTGGCATGGGCCAGGCTTGACTGGGATGTAACACCCAACAGTAAAAACCAGATGGGTGAGGGCCACTTTTTCTGCTAGGACAGGAATAATTAGGACTTGCACACAGATCCACCGGCGGGTGCAAGATCTGGCATTGGAAGAGGTTCAGTTGGAGGAGCTTGGGCAACTGTTCTGTCACAACACAGTCCCAAAGGTGAGTGTAAGAACCACCATAGGAAGCAGCCCAGACCAGGCCAGGGATTGGTATCCACTGGCATACATTTGGCCCAGGTAGGGGCAAACCAGGCTGAATCAGTCTATATCACTTACTGGCAAATCCAAGCACTAGAACGGAGTGTGGGTTGAGCTGAGTCACGCCACAACACAGGCCACTTCCCAGGAGGATTAGGACTAGGGGTTAGATGGGTGGGGCTAGGCTGTAACCCCCACCAGTGTAAGCTGAATTGGGGGAGGGCTCAGCCAGGATACAGCACCCAGTGACAAATGGTGCGGTGAGGTGCCATACCAGGTTAGGTTGCAATACCCAACCAGCACAAATGAGACCTGGAGGGGGGAGGGGCTAAGTCAGTAGGGGGAATATGGAGGGCTCCCCTGCTGGACCACCATTCCCACTGGAGAGCATGAGTTGGGGTGGGGGCAGACCATACTGGACATGGTTACAGTACCTGTTGGCCTCATGTAAGCTGGATCAGGGAAAAGCCAGGTTGTGTCGACTGTCCCCACTGGTGCATGCATAAGCCAGAGTGAGTGTGTGTTGGCTGGGCTTTGTCAGAGCATCAGTTGGCAGATGCAGGCATGGGGGGTGGCAAATTCTGTCAAGTTAAATTGCAGAGCCAACTGAAGGGTGCAAGATCTGGGAGTGGGAGCGGGCCCATTGAGGAAACAGTGGGCACTGCCTTCTTGGGTTGCCACTCTCTCTTGTGAGCATGAGAACTGGTACTGGAGCAGACATGACCAAACAGAGAGTGGCACCCACCAGCACATATGTAAAATGGATAGTGGGGCTGGTTGGATTTAATGAGGTTTCAGTGTCCATTGACATGTATGAGAGCTGAAGGGGATGTGGGTCTAACTGGACCAGTCTGCTGTACTTATTGGTAAGCAAAAGAAAAAGGGCAGGGGGCAAGCCTGGTAGGATTTATTACTGGTCCCTTCAACCAGACTGCAGTTCCCATTGGTTTATGTGAAGGCTGAGGATGTGGTGGGAAGAATTGGGCTGGGCTCCAGAACCAAATGGGTTGCATAAAACATGATGCTGGAGACAGAATTGACCCAGAAATTACAACTACTAGTGTGTGTGTGTAGGCTGATTTGGGTAACAGACTATGCTGGACCCTGTATTGGCAAACACACACAAGAATCAGTTCTGGGATCACCTCAGGTGAAGTTTCTGTAGGGATGCCCCCAGCTGAATTGCTGGACTCAGAACCCAAACCGTGGAGACAATTGCAGGTTCCATGGTCTGACTGTGGAATGCATGTGTCAGAGCTGGGCCTCCTCAGTGGCTTAGCGCAACCAATGAACAGCATATCCAGGTGCTCATGGAGGACATAGCAGTACATTGGAGGCTGCAGAGGACATCTGGTACCAACAGAGCATGGAGGACTGAAGAAATTGATTAATTGCTCCAGCCAAGTTTTGGCAGTGAATACCTGGGCTAACGGAGACTCTAAGGTGAATTATGTCAATCAGTGAATTCTGGAGAGATTTCATCTTGCTTGGAGTGGCAAAATGGGCAGTAATTCAGAATTGTTGAAGTATTGAAACCTCATGAGAGTACCCTCAGAGAATGTCCAAATTGAATATGCTGGGGTGGTTGTTGGGGACTGTCCTCCATCCCAGGGTGCAAGGGAGTTTGGGAGGCTGGGTGTGGCTTCTCTCCTTTTATCCTCTGTTTCCCCAGAAGCAGGAAGTAGAGAGCATATGTGGAAATGGTGAATTCATCCACCTTCCTATAGAACTTGTCTCTAATCAACTATGTAAAAATTATCAAAATAAAAATAATTAACAGTTGAAAAAACACATGCATTTACATCTCTTACACAAGGTTAAAAATAAGAAAAAGCATTGTTTCACCCTTAGTAATGAGTGCTGATAGCTTCGTTACTTTAGCTAGGTTCATTAAAACATGGTAGGTCACTGAACTTGTCCTCTTTTTCCCAGCTGAAAAGCAAAGAATAAGTGGATGCTCTGTCTCCTACAGAAGAGGCAACTGTTTTTGCTAGAAGCAGATTACAATTCAGTAGAAATTGATTTAAACATTATTAAGTTTAACAAGATAACACAGATTCATAGAACCTCTTAGTATGTGGGTCAGTTGCTAATCCACTCCAAAAGGTGAGTATATGATCCATAAATAAATTATTCATGTTAGTGATAATAAATAGTCAATTTGTGGTTTTAGAAAGTTAAAAATCATTTCCCCTCTATCACTTATAGTGTTTATAAATTGCTGATAAAATTTTGTAATAGCATTTTGTTTACTTGCATATGACTTGGATGTATTCACTCTGTTTTGTAAGTGACTTCTGTTGTCTATGAACTCTGAACAACCTGGATGATTGTTTTGATACAATCTTCTCTGACTATTAAAATGTACACTTCATTCTTCTCAAAAATCATGTTCCTTGGATGCGTGTAATTCTTTGAGAATAATACCTAGCTGTTCCATTAGTTTTTCTAAAAATGGGGAAGGGGATTGTGTATATTTACCTGAAGGAATTATTACTAGTCAGTAGGGTTTAGGGAGGGGAGTAGGAGAATAATGGGCATAGAAATATAGGGAAAAAGCATATATTTTGTCTAAATTGTCCATTTTGATTACTTATGTAATTATGGTCCACAGAATAATAGTTCAAATTTGCATTTATTTAGTTCTTTAAAGTTGAGCTATAGCAATATAAAATGTAACTTTGACTAAGCTACATTTGCTTGTCTAATGAGGTGAAAATTTAGTTTATTATGATTTCTGACATCAAATAGCCACATCAGTAATCACTATACCTGAGCACTAAATTGTTTAAGTGGCACCTATCTTGTTGTTTGCACTGAATATGACATTTTTCTTAGGCTTTAATAGTTGTGTAGTTGCAGCAAGTTTTGTATGTTTGAAGAGATTTTAGTTTTAAAAGTCAGCACAAACCACGATAGTGAAGACATCGAAACCACCCAGATGCCTGTTGAAAGAGGAATGGATAAGGAAATTTAGGTACATCTACTCCATAGAATACCACTGAACCATCAAAATGGGTGAAATTCTAATTTTTCAACAAATGATCTGAACTGGAGACCATTACACTTAGTGAAAAAGACCAATCTCAAAAAGTCAAATATCACATGTTCTCTCTTCTATAGGACAACCTTCATGCAAAATACAAAACAAATAGATACAGGGATAGGCATATATATACGTATGTTCTCATAGATGAACTGCAGAAAGAAGATTAGCATGCCAGGAAGTGAAAATACCTTGCAACATGCAATCTACTGCTGAATAGAAGAAGGACGCCTAATGAAACTGTTACATATTCCTTGACAATAGGATAACTAGTTTACCTTCTACTGTCTATACTTATGACACTGTGCTGCATTACATAGCTGAGTGTTGGACTTCTGACTGTTGTTGAAGAACTGTACTATTGTAATAACATGCTGGGAAACAGTTGAGGGGAGAGAAATTGGGGGATGGAGGGTAGAACTCTGTGCCTCTGGAATTACATAATTCATAATAATAATAAAAATAATAGAAATCAAATGCATTATTCTAATGTAGTAATGCTTATATTGGTCAATTAGGACACATGTTTATTTGTAAACCTGATGAAAAATAGATGAGTCATTAGAGAACCGATGAGTTTTTTGAAAGAGGTGAAACATTCTTTTAGTGTAAAGGTCTGAGATTTCTGTTTAGGTCAGTCTAATTTAATGAATCACTATGAAACACTCATCTATGCCCAACCCTATGAAAATACAAGTCCTGCTGGTTAGCTTAAGAGTTGGGGTGGTGATGGTGTGAGCTAGGATTGACTATGGAAACAACCAACACTCATGGGTGCTGGGGCTGGTGACAGCATGGGCAGGTCCAGGCTGCAGCACCCACACATGCATCCTACCACAGGGTGTGAGGTGGGCTGAGCTGCACTATCTTCCAGCTCATACAAAGGCTAAGATGGAATGGCAGGCTATGCCGGGCAAGGACCAAGTACCTGCTGGAGCATGTGACCTTTGGGTCGGGAAGTGGACCGAGTGGGGGAACCTAACCTACTGGGGGTCACAGTTCTGCTTGTGAGCATGTGTTTCAGGCCGGGGTGTTGGGCAACCTGAGCAGGGCAACTCCAGCTGTTGGCTAATGTGTGGTTTGGCTTAGGAAGGAGGCAAACGAGCAGGAGCAAGCCAACCTTACCTCACCAGCAAGGGCAGAAACCAGGCTGGAATATAGGTCAAGTTCAGTTAGGCTGTCACACATACCAGATTGCATGGGACTGGTAGCAGAGCATATGGAACAGGGCCAGGCGCCAGCACCCAACAGCGAGTGGCAGGACTTAGTTTAGGCTGGGTCAGGACAGGTACAGCATCCAAATGAAAAGGTCATGACAGGTGAGGGACTAGACCAAGCTGGGTAAGAGCAACCACTGCCACATGCAAGTTCTATAGCTGGAAACACATCTAGTTGGAGAGCTAAGGGTGATTCCTTGGCTGGGTTGTAGTACCCACTGGTAAGCTCGGCACTGGAATGTGAGGCATGTTCTGGTCTAGATAAGGCTGCAACATACCTTGGGACAAGGGTGGACTGGGGATGGGTGTGCCAGGCTGGGCTAGACCCCAGTACCCACTGGTGCTCATGAGGACCAGGGTAAATGTGGGATGAGTAGGCTAGATTTGTGCCCCCAGATGAGCCGGGTATGAGCTGTGTTTGCTGTGTAACCAGGCTAGACTGAGCTATAATACCCAATAATAATAACCAGAATGGGTTGAAGGCTGGTCAGGAAAGGCCATTGCTCCTGTTAAATCAGGAGGTTGACTGAATAGGACTGGCCCATGGACCCCCCTGTGTGCAAGATCTGGAATTGGGAATATTTCTGATTGAGGAGCCTGGGAAACTCCTCTGTCTGGATACAGTCCCTGAAGGTGAGCTCAAGAATCACAATAGGAAGGATCCCAGACCAGGCCAGGAAATGGTACCTACTGGCATACATTTGGCCCAGGTCGGGGGTGAGCCAGGCAGGGCCAGTTCACATCACCCAGTGGTAAATCTGAGCACAAGAATGGAGTGTGGGTTGGGCAAGGTCAGGTTGCAATATACACCAGTATACAGTATGGCCTGGACTGGGAGCCAGCTGGGCTGGGCTATGCTTAGCCCCCACCAGCATCAGCTGGAATTGGGGGTAGGCTGGGCTGAGCCAGGCTATAGCACCCATTGGCAAATGCTAAGGTGAGGCAGGCCATGTCCGACCCAACCAGCAAGCAAGACCTGGGGTGGAGCGAGGGTAAAGCTGATAGAGGAAATGTGGAGGGCTACCCTGCTGGACAGCCACTCCCACTGAAGAGCATGAAAATCAGGATTCGTGCAGACATGGCTGGACAGAATGGCATCCACCAGCATGTGTGTGGGCTCGATAGTGGGGCTGGTTGGGTTGAACTAAGCTTCAATGCCCATTGACATGTATGAGAGCTGAATGGATGTGGGAGAGACTGGACCAGTCTGTTGTACATACCAGCAAGCATGGGAACCAGGGTAGCGGGGCAGGTCTGGTGGGGGTTGTTGGGAGGTGCCCTGACTAGGCTGCAGCTCCCACTGGTTTGCATGAGGACCAAGTGTGTGGTGGGCAGAATCAGGCTGGACTGCAACACCCACTGATTCATGTGGAAGATAGAGCTGGAAACAGAACTGATCCAGCAATTACAACCACTAACACATGCGTAAGCTTTTGGGGCGACGGACTCTGCCTGACCCTATACTAGCATGCACACACAAGAATCAGGCCTGGGATCACTTCAGATGAAGTTTCTGTGAGTATCCCTCCAACTGAACTGCTGATCTCAAAACTGCAACCATGAAGAGCTTCTTCAGATGCTCAGATGGTACCTTGGATTGCAAATCCAGGTGTACATGGAGAATAGGGAGGTTTATTGGAACCTGCAGAGAACACTTGAACAGAACAGAAAGGAGCACAGAACAAACTGATATGTAACCCAGCCATGTGTTTGCAGTGAAAATCTGCACTAAAGGAGATTCTGGGGAAGAGTGTGTCAGCCGGTGGATTCTGAAGAGATATAATTGTGTTTGGAAAGGCGAGATTGCCAGCAATTCAGAACTGTTGGACTATTAAAACCACTTGAGCGGGACCTGCGGAGCATTCCCCACGGCGGGGACCTGGGCTGGGTGGGAGGTTGGGTGGGTCTTCTCCCTTTATTCTCCGCTTACCCCAGATCTAGATGATAGTAATACTAATACTACTACTAATAATGTGGAAGCAATGTTCTTATCCACTTTGCTGTAGCCCTTGACCCTTTGTGCCCTAATCAACTATGTAAAGATGATCAAAATAAAATAAAAAGAAAGCGCTTAGCTGTGGGCTTAATTGAGATGTGCAATATAGTCAGAAAAGATGAAAAGGTTTTTTCTATTCCACGTCTGTGTTAAGGAATGTGATCGTTTCAACAACGTTGTTATCAACAGCAAAACGAGTCATTTATTTCAAAAATAAAAATTCTTTAAAATGTGTACCAACAATATATAGAATATCATTTTCATATCGGTAGAACTATAAACACGGTAGTAAATTACAAAAATATTGGAGATATTTTGTGAAGACAATGACAAGAAAAATACGGAATACATGGAATACTGATAATTAATGAATATAAATTCTTTGAATGTTTCCTGAGTTAATTTCCTTGATTCAAACCTGAGAAACTGTAGATACATATTTTATATGTATATATCTTGTCTCCTCTAACTATTCTAAGTTATGCAAATGGAGGGACCCCTTCTGAAAACTTATTTTATGAAGCCAATATTATTTTCATTCCCAAGCCAGAAATAGACACAACAGAAAACTATAGACCATTTTCTCTAATGAATACTGATGCAGGCTTTTTCACAAAATCTTAAAAAAAAAGTTGTATTTAACAATACATCAAAAAGATCATTCACCCCAATCAAGAGGGATTTATTTGATGGATTAAGGATGTTTAAACACAATCAAATAAAAATTAATATATTACATCAGTAGAGTGAAGGGTAAAAATTATGTGATTATCTAAGTTGATACATAAAAACAATTAGTAAAATAAAATGTCTATTTATGACAAAAACATGAACAGCAGGGACACACATCAGAGAAGTAAAAGCTCTATATAATAGGCTCACATCCAAGTTCTAATGGAATAGAATAAAACTAGAAGAATTTCTGCTATGACCTAGAAATTCATACTCTAGTTTTAGTTAAATAGGAAAAAGAAATGAGCGCAAAGCATTTAAATAGGGAAGGCAAAAGATTGTCCTTTTGGCAGATGATGCGATTCTGTGTGTGTTTATATTTATATACAAAATTAAATCAAATACTCCAAGAAACTGTTGAAACTAGTAAGGGAAATCAATGAAGTTGTAGGGTTTAAAATGAACATACAAAATAACTAGCATTTGTATACACAAAAAATTTCACTGAGAAAAAACTTACAACGTACAATGGGCAGCGTCTTAAGTCCTCCTTGTAATGTCATCACTCTAGTGCCGGTTTAATCAGTTGCCCTGCTTCCCTTCCAGCTTTCTATTAATGCACCAGGAGGCTAACAGAGGAGGCTGGTCTTCTTGGTCTCCTGCCACCCATGTGAGATACCAGAATGCAGTTCTGGCAGCTGAGAGTTGTCTGTCCCAGGCCTGGTTGTGGCAGCCACTTGGAGAGTGAACCAGTGTATGAAAGAGCTCTCTCTTTCTTCCTTTCAGTTACTGTGTCTGCCTTTCCTCTCTATCACTCTGCCTTTCAATGAAATGAATATTTTTGAAAATGCTGTGGTTAAAGTTTGTCAAGGATGTGGAAGACTTATAGAATGAAAATTACAAAATGCTAGTGAAATAAACTGGAAAAGATATACAGAAATCATAGGAAAATCTCCCATATTAAGGTATGGAAAAAGTAATATCAAAAACATGATAGTCCTAAAATGATCATTCCAGTACAAACTCTACCAAACAAATGTATGATAAATACAAAAATTTTTATCAAGCAGAAGTAATGGATCCCTAATAGAAATTTTCTTTGTCTCCTATATTTTCACTTGTCCTATAAAGAAACCTAAGTATATGTAAGTTAATGGTTTATGTTTACAAAATTACTATACAACAGTTGACAGTAATCTATGGTTTTATTTACACATAAAATAAGAACTAATTTCAAGGAAGCAGAGATTCATGATACTTGAGCTAAATTTTGTAACTTCTCATATTCAGAATTTCATTTGCATTAGGCTACATTTTTGACATCATTCTTATGAAAATCTTTCTCTCCTCTTAGAGTCTCATAATTAATAACAGAATTCCCTTTACACCAAAACCGGGCTATCTAGCCTCTAGATTGCAGTGATACATCTCATTATTTGACTAATGTGATTCTGTATAATGCCAGTTTTTCTAGGTCTGCCTGAATACTTCATTTACATTTAGTGATGCATTCAAAAGTGATGAATTAAAAGAATTAGAAATATTGCAATTCTGAAAGCATTTTATGAGGAAAATTTATGAATGTTAACACACTCTTTTCTATTACAGTTGTTCCTTTAATTATTAGAAAAAAATCACTTATAATAAGAGGACAAGAACTGAGACAATTTTTTATTTTAAATAAATGTTTTATGTAAATGTCTTATGTGTATTCATCCTAGGAACCTTGTTTTCTTGAAATCTGTTGCCAAAACTTTGCAGTAATATAACATTGCATCTTCATTCCTATTCATCTTTAACTAACAAATTAAAACTTGCTTCCATTTTCTTGGCAAGAATAATTTTTCTTTTTATACTGCAGCATAACTCTGAATAACAGAGTTGCTTATTTTTCAAATTTCTTGTTTTTTTTTTCACTTGGTATGTTAGTACACTTGTCTATTTGTATAAACTTCTAGCTACTATTTACTTTCTACCTTTATATGTATTTATTTATTCATTTTACAATTCATTTTATATGAATTGTTCATGTCAAACTTGGGATGTTGATATTTGCTGTCAAGAATCTTTGAGAGGGGCCCGGCGTGGTGGCGCAGTGGTTAAGGTCCTCGCCTTGCACGCCCGGGATCCTATATGGGCGCCGGTTCTATCCCAGCAGCCCTGCTTCCCTTCCAGCTCCCTGCCTGTGGCCCGGGAAAGCAGTCGAGGATGGCCCAAAGCTTTGGGACCCTGCACCCACATGGGAGACCCGAAAGAGGCTCCTGGCTTCGGATCGGCATAGTATCGGCCCGTTGCGCTCACTTGGGGAGTGAATCATTGGATGGAAGATCTTCCTCTCTGTCTCTCCTCTCTGTATATCGGCCTTTCCAATAAAAAAATAATAAAAAATAAATCTTTAAAAAAAAAAAAGAATCTTTGAGAGTATTAGCAGCCAAAATTTTAGTGGACAAATGAGAAGCACTGAATGTACCTGCATTGACCTTATGCATACAAAACATTTGTGTATCTATATTTTCTGCTTAAAGAATCAATGAAAGAAATAAACATACTAATGAAATAAATATTACAAATAAAATATATTACATAATTGCTATTAGGATTTACATTCGAAAAGCATTGAAAAGAAGGGAAAGCAGAAATGCCTGCATGTTTTGTGCTCTACAGGCACAACTTCCCCGTTTTTCTGGAACGATAGAATGTGGAGCATTGCTGTAATAACAAAGTGTCACTGTATAAGAAATAGGCGAAAATTGGCAGGTAAGCTTTATCATATGGCTGGCCTATGATAATTGATTTCAAAGGCTGAGTCTTGGCACGATGTTGTACTTCTAAAACTTAACCTGGTTTTTACACACAGATGCTATAAAGTAGACTTCTTGGATAATTTATGGCCTTAGAATCATAATCTCTACTAAGGAGCAAGGATTCCCCTCTTAAACTGTACAAAATCACATTCATAGCTGAATTTGAGGAGACTTGTCTATCCTTTGAAATATAGGCAAAACTTACCTATGCTTATGACTAACGTTTTCCTGGGAGTGGGAGACAGAGAAGTTTTGAATATATGGAAGAACCCTGGTTCCCCACCTGATCTCCCAGGGTAAGGGAGTATATTAGAAATTCTCTGTATTTTCATGTATTTTAGTTTTGCTTAATTTTCCAGTCTAAAGATCTATTTTACTATTTATTCACCCTAAAATTCTTTAATTCTAGCAAATCTGAAGAAACAGTTTGAAGCACTTGCAAATAATAATTTTATTAAGTACTTTTGGTGAATCGAGTTTCCCTGTACTATGCTGTACATCTAAATAAAATTTTATAATACACAGGAAATTAATATCTATACATCTGTATACATCTGGAGACATGTTGTTTTGAAAACGAAGTATCTCAATGTGTAACAAAGATTTGTTTGCCTTTAGCATCTTGACAATTATAAAAAGAAATCACACTTGCCTTTGTCCAATACATACAAATTGCAGAGCTTACAGGTTGGTTATTGACACAAAGAGCAGGTCTGTTGAATAGTGTATGAAATAATGCTTCAGTACAAAGTGGCTATTCTTTTAAATTTATCTCATTATCTCGAGAGATGATGAGCAATGCTCTGGAACAATGGCAGCTGAGGATACAAGCTCCTTTATGTACAGGACTTCTTAAAAGAGAAAATTTTCTGGTATACATCTTATGCTAAATTGAATTCATTTAACTAGAGTATACTTTTAACATATACAAACTTACATAGGTATAATTTTCTGTATTCTTATATACTGATCAAACCAAATATTTACAAAGACACACAAACAATAGAACAAAGTAAATGAAACCATTTCCAAGTAGAATTATTAGTAGTTGAAAAATTTCATTTAGTGTTATAGATATGTAATAATAAAATCATATGTAATATATGAATTTTATACACACATTTATATTCATCCATGTATTTTAAATGAAATTTTAATTTCAGAATAGACAAACTCTAATGCTATGTTGAGTTTGTCATTTCTAGACTAGCACATGCCTTGTGATTGTGGAATTCTTCCATTTTTTCTGTTTAGTTGAATTAATTAATTGCCTTTTTATATTATTATCATCACTGATGAACAAATTTGAAAATCTGAACAGATCATCTGTAGCACTCCAAAATCTGTGAACCCCAATTTGGAGTACTCAAGGAGAGTTACTCTTTTTTTGTAATATGGATTTTGTGCAAACTTTTTGAAGTTATACAGTATTAACCTAGAAAGAACAATTATCTAACGCCTAATGGAGTAGCTTGAGAGCTGACTGAAGACTTATCTGGAGAGCCTTTCATTGGGAAACTTTCAGGAGACATAAAACAAAACATTTCTTTAGTACTTCACAACTTGTGTGCAGATTTGTTCTGCTTCTAGGAACCATTTGTTTTTAGCTAATGGTTGTTTTCTGTTCAGCTTACTCGGACAGAATTTGAGCTTATCCCATTAATGCTGACAATACTTGCAGGTTCTTTAGAAACTGCATCTGTGTTCAGCACTATATTTCAGAGAAAGTTACAATGGGGACACTGCAAACAACTTGAACAATACCCATAATGTCGGAATAATGTTCTTTTTTGGTAACTGTGTGAATTGATAAAAGGGATTGACACTAGCCTTGCTTTGCTCTCGGGAGAGTTGTTAGGAAGGCTATGTAATGAAATTGGGGACAATAAAAGTACACTGTCATGCCATTTGTAAAATGCTTTATAGCAGCACTTGAAATTAAATGCATTCTTTATAGCCATGCTTATATTGTAGTTTTATTCAAGTACTTACATTGAGATCTTTGGGGAAGAGTGTTCTTGTGTGCACAAAGAAAGTTGTAAAAGCGAGGTAGAAGTAGAAATACATAAATGAAAGCACTTAACAGTGCTTTTCCATTTTAGAATATTCTAATTCAGATGATCTAAATCAATAATTAATACTGTGTCAGAAAACCACTGCTTATTCACATCTAGAGTCAAACTCTGTAACTGAGAAAGAAAAGAACCTCAAAATGCTGACATTCAGGGTCCAGAGTTGTGGTGCAATGGTGATATCAGTCTCTTATAAAGGTATCAGTTCAAGTTTGAGCTGTCCCACTTCCAGTTCTACTTCCTGGTAATGTGCCTAGACTCAAGAACTTAAGCCACTATGACACAGATGAGAGACCCAGATACAGGTTCAGACTGCCCCAGCCTTGGTTGTTTTGGCCCTTTATGAAGTGAATCATCAGATGGATGATTTTTATCTATCGCTTCCTCTCTGTAACTCTACCTTTCAAATAAATCTAAAAATTGCTCAGATTTAGACCATTGGAGGAAACTACTAAAAAGTGAAAAATGTGACTTTCAATTCTGGTCATAACTTCATCACTTGGAAATCATAATATAGTGAATCAGAGCAGATTATGTATTTTAAAAATTACTTTTATATGTGTAATACAATTAAAGTTTTAAATCTTCCCTTGAAATTGACTTAGCTCTCTTTTCATGCTTTCTTAAAAGCACCTCTTATACCTTTCTGTTTTTATGAGTTCAGAGATTTTGGAGAATACCTAAAAAACACAATCAGGTTACCAATAAACTCACTATGCAAATAATAGATATAATTGGTACTAAACTATGTTTCCATTTTGAGTAAAATTTAATAATGTCTCTATAAAGCTAGATTTATCATCTCATAAGACCATATTTCTTGAGTAGTAAGTGATATCAAATAAGATAAAATTGTAGAATTATTCTAAAGAAAAATATTATTCTAAAATATTTGGTAAGAATCCAAAAATTCATGTAGCCATAAATGAGTCACATGGTCTGTAATGGTTTGATTTATTTCTGTAGACGTGATTACTGATATTTGAAAGATGTATGTGGCTCTTCTCCCTTGAATTGTGCGAAGACACTTTCCAGGCCTTTGAATTTAGTTGTGTTCATGTGGCTTGTTTTGATCAGTGAACCAAAATGAGCACTATGAGGCAATCTGGAAGAAACTTTTAGGAGCCAATAAATTGACCTATTTCTCAGTATTTCTTCTTCATGTATTGTCTCATATCAATGCCCTCTGTATTTATGTTTCCAAGAATAGAGATGACTTGCAATAATGCCAGTTAGGCAAAGTTGGACAAGTAATATGAATGAAAAAATAAAGCTTACCATTTAAAACCATTGAGACTGAAGTATTAAAATTTTGTTCAATAATGAAACAATATTCATTGTCCCCAAGTAATGAACATACTATGAAGAAGAGAATTTGGAAAGGAAAGCATAAAATCATTTAAAAATAGATCTCCATGTTATTTTGCTTCATACATATGTACAAGTACTGCAGGTGAAAGAACCTATAAAAATCTAATATTCTAGTGCAAAATAATTGTGTCTGTAAGTGCTTCTGTGGGAAACTCAGAAACCACTGATTGTGACAATTTTGCATATCTAGCCACTACAAGTTGAGTTGAAACACACTAGTTATGTTTACCTGGTGACAACTACAACAGTTCAGATGTGGCAAATTCAGACACTTAAAACATTTTGTCTGAGCACCTTCACTTTGTTGCATGGGCTCAGTATTTATTCTGACTTAGAGATTCTAACAAGCAGAAAGAACAGTCTAATTCTAAATAACCCAATTATATGCTACTAAAATTACTCATTCAATACCAACATAAAAATTGTGTGCATTAACTATCCTGCAAACAAACTAAGGGAATCAAAACAAAAAGACAGATGCATTCACATTCTTTCATTAGATTGCAAAGCTAATCCAATTCAAGAGTGATTCCGTGTTTACCAAATGCTTTGTTCTGGAACCATGATGTATTATTCACATCTTCCATAACACAAAACAAACTATAACAACATCAGTTAATTCTTTCAAAATGCTTACTAATTACCAAGACTTGTTCTAACTTTAACAAAGAAAAGCTCCCTATTCCTCTCCACCATGCTAAGTAGGTGCTAAATAATTCTTTGTTTTACTGAGGCAAAATTTCATGATTGTACAGGAATTTCTTTTTCTATTCATCTGTTAATGTGTAATTCTGTATCTTGGCTATTGTGAGCACACACTGACTTTATCGGTCTGTGAAATTTTGTTCAGCAAAGAAAAATATTAATATTGTTAAACATAAACAGCAAAAGAGAAGAGAATATTTTTGAGCTGTGCTTCCAAGAAATAATAAATATCTCCCAAAATTAAAAAAATAAGAAAATATAACAAAAACAACAACAAAACAATAAAACACAGCAATGCAGATAGGAAATAGAAAAGGACACCAACCAACATTTCACAAAGGAAAAATATAAGTGACCAACAAACTTATACTTAAAAGTGCTCAATATTGCTGGCCATTAAGGATTTGCAAATCAGATTTTGATGCCCTTTACCCCTTGTGGACTGGATACTATCAAAAAGACTAGAGTGGAGAGAAGAAAGTTCTGTTGAGGATGTGAGCAAAAGGGGAGCTCCTATGCCCTAGGTGCAAATGGAAACTAGTTTGGAGCTGCTTAACATATTAGAAATAGGACTGCTGTATGATCCAACAATCCCAATAATGGGTATATTATTATAACCATTATTATAAAAGAAGGGGAAAATGGTGTCAAAGGGATACCTGTACTATACTTAAATATGTTTGATAGGCTTATTTAAAATCTCTGCCAATAACTCCAATACTCAGACCATCTTTGAAATTATTAGCTTCCTGATTTTTTCTTTTATTTTGGTTACACAGTTCTTTATATCATTATATCTGGTGTTTTATACAATTCCAGGCTTACTCATGTAAAATTGCATGATCTTTGGAAAATATTTCTTTTTTCCTTTGAAATTAATGTAGACAAATCAGACCCATCTTATCAGTCATATTTTGCAGGCTTCTCAATGCTGCTTGAGGGTCAATATTTTATGACTATTTGAAAGAGAATGTTGCTCCTATTTTCTTCCCTATTTTCAATTGCTAAAATTCATACATATACATATATCAGTCAGGTTTATCTTACCACTATATCAGTTAAGTCCTCTACAAACATTTATTGTCCTCTAATTTCATGCGATAGAATAAAAAAAGTAAAATTAAAACTTGCTGTTACCCCTTCACATCTATTATCTCTAACTTTTAGCCTTATAAACAAACAAGTTATATCATTATAATATTCATAACTATATTGTGTTCATTACGATTCAGAACGTTTAGTTTGGTTGTCCTTTTGTTTATTGTAGCATTTTTTATTTCAAATCATATTATTTCATGTTAGGATTTTAATATTAATTTAGTGGTTTTTATTTATAGTTTATTATCATTTATTTTCAAACTCAAAGTATCATTGACCTTGAAATGAGTATATTCTGAATATTCTGAAGTTGAGATTTCTAATATTGAGATAATCCAATTTCTTTTTCTATTAGTTGAGTGAAAAGCATTTGTTTTTAATGATGTATGGTTTAATTCTTGTTTATGTGATGCATTCTTTCTATTCTCTTTTTAAAAATTTTTTACATTTTATTATTATTATTATCATTATTATTATTTTATTATTTTATGATACAGTTCCATAGGCTCCTGGTATTTCCCTTATCCTCTCCCAAATTCCCGCCCGCCCATCTAGTTCCTCTCTATCATTACTAACATATAGTTCTTCATGCACAGTCATCTGTACATCATTGCAGGCATGGACAATGGCAGAGCATCCTATTGTTAAGATATAGTAAACAATTTCATTCTAAGCCCATCTTTGCCTGGAAGCAGAGATGCATACTACATTGTATCCACACATCTGGATATTAGTCTCCATTTCACAAGTACTGTACATCTCCTTAAGTAAAAAGTCATAGTACAAAATCAACAATAGGAAAAAAATTAGAAATTTACAATGCCATGAAGTTAAATCACATGTTACTAAATATGACAGTCTCCATTACACAGCTACTATACATCCCCTTAAATGAAAAGTCACAAAACATAATCAACATGAGGAAGAAAAAAGGAATCAACAACACCATGAAATTAAATTACATGCCTTTAAATGACTAACGTGTAGCTGAAGAAATGAAAATCAAGAACCTTCTTGAAGAAAATGATGCTACTGCATGATCTACGAGTCACTGAATGATTTAATCAGAAGAAACTGCTCTGAAGAGATGAAACTAGCAGAAAACATCAAAACCCATGAGATACAGTTTCCACTGATTGTTGGTGAAGTGTGTCTCTTTTAGACAAGAAATAGATGGGTTTGGTTTTTAATCCAGTCTACTAATCTTTGACGTTTGATTGAGCTTAAGCCATTTACACTCAGAGTTTAATATGTATGGGTGGTACTTTGGTCCTATCATTTTAGGAAGGGTTGTTCATTGGTTTAGTCTTCTGTTGTCATTTTACTGGGCTATTCATCACATTTGCCTTTGGTTTTGGTGGGTGCTATTCCTCTTCTCTGTCAGGAGAAAATCTTCAAGTATCATTTGTAGTGCAGGTTTGGAGGAAGCACATTCTTTTAACTTTTCTTTACTGTGGAAGAAATTTTATTTCATTTTCAAAGACAAAAGAAAGCTTTGCTGGGTAGGTTATCCTGGACTGATTTTGTTTTCTTTTAGAATCTGGACTATGTCACTCCATTCTCTTCTTGCCTGTAGAGTCTCCTGTGAGAGATCTCCTGTGAGTTTAATTGGCATTTCTTTTTATGTCAACTGATTTTTTTCACGTGCACACTTAAGGATCTTTTCCTTACGTTCGATTGAGGAGAGCTGGATGTTCATGTGTCTTGGTGAAGATGACTTTTGATCAAGCCTGTTGGGAGTTCTGTGCCCCTGCTGGATCTTGTTTCCCAATTCTTTCCCCAGATTAGGAAAGTTTTCCTTGATTATTTTATTAAATATATTTATAAAATCAGGTTCTTTCTACACATTCTGGGACTCCCGTAATTCTTATATTTGACCTCTTAATGGTGTCTTTCAATTGTTGAATACTTTTTTGGCCTGATCCACTCTGCTTCCAGCTTTTTGTTTGCTTCCCTCTGGTGACAGAAAATATCTTCCAATTCTGAGATTCTTCCTTCTGCTTGCTTCATTCTATTTTGAGACTCTCCACTGTACTTTTAATTTGCTCTACTGTCTTCATAATTTCTGACATATCAACCTTGATTTGCTTTATTGCTCCCTTAAATTCTTTGAAATCTTGTGTGTGCTTCTGATTGTTGATTAGAAGTTTTAAAATGAGTCTTATGGAGTCTGTGTCTTCCATTTTCTCGATGTCTTCCTCAGTTAACTCTGAGGTTGGCATAGGGTTTTGCTCCTTTGCAGGGGAGTTTTCGGTAATATTCATTGTGCCTTTGTCTCTTCTTTTGCTCTTGGTCATTGTATTTCTGGTGAGCAGAGTCTTCTCCTTGGAGTAGGTTTCTAAGCAGTGTCACCCACAGGTCTACAGTTTGATTTTACTTATTGCAGTTGGTACACATCTCTTTGCTTGCAGCCAATTGTGGCACTCCCTCTAGCGAGATCCACGTCTGAGTTCTTATGTTTGATTTCTACAAAGAACTCCATAGCTCTAAGTCCTGGCTCACCACTCTCCACTTCCTGTGGTAGCGTGCCGAGGTTGCACCATTGTCTGTTGTCTCTTCAAGCTTTCTCTCACTTTTGGTTGGAGCAGGTCCCAGGTTTAGAGAGACACCAGGTATCCTATATAGCTAGGTTGTTGGTGGCACTGATCCTGCCAGAACCTATTGGACTATTAGGTCTGGTTGCTACACGGACATATTTTGACCCATATGATGCCACATATTCTTCCCCCTATGGTTGCCACAGGACCAGTGCAATCCACAGAACTCAGTGAGTTCTTGCCAGCGCAGCACATGTGCAGTTCACTGTAGTCCTCTGCAGTCCAAAAGCTTGTGCCACAATGTACATAATGGCGTCTGACATACCACTGCTAGAGTTCTTGATCTGCTGGCAGTCAGGTCTGAGGGCTACCCAGACCTGTTTTGGCTGTCACCTGTAGAATGCCACATAGCTGCAGTTCACTGAGTCAGAAATGAGTTTACTCCCAGCTCGGCGAATGCTCAGTCCTTTCCCTTGCCTTTGCCTCCTTATGCAAAATGGTGCCCAATTCAGTTCTAGCGGGCTGACTGGGCGGTGAAATCCACCCTGTTTTCACACTGTCCATCTGGGATCTGCTGCTCTGTCTCTGCTCCTGGTCAAATCAAACGGACCAGCAAGACAAGCAGTTCTTTGTCTGTTTTCACCTCCCAAGGTCCCAGTGAAAGTCCCTTCCCACCTGGTTGCTGGTGCAGTTGCAGTTGCTGGTGTAGTTCAGATTGCCATTTGCTGAATGCTGCTGGAGTATCAGTCACTGCAACACCACACTGTTGTGTCTGCTGCTTTACTATGTCTGTCAGTCTTCAGGTACCCTTCTGCTGTTGTTTTGTCTGCTCCTGTTTCCTGGAATGTATCCTCTCTGCTTCATCCTTATTAAATGTTTTTTCATGCATTTAAACGTATTCTTACCCTATTCTGCCATCTTGATTCTATCTATTTCTCAAAGATGTTTTATTTGGTGCTGGTTTTTTTTACTTATGTTTGATCTTTTATTTGTGTATGATTTAAATAATTCAGTTTTTTTTCCTCTACCAGTCCCTTCCTTTTATTCCATGCACAATTGTGACTAGTAGTGTGCATTTCCTTATATAAGCTGTTTTTTCTCTTTTTAAATCTGTTAAAGCTATTATTGCTGGACTTCTTATTTAAATAATGTGTTTGTGATATACGGTTATTGAAAGAAGGCAAATAGTGACCTTACTCTCTTTTTGCTTTCTCTTTCTGCTTTTAAAGTTTTAAAAATCATATTATTACTAAAGAAGAAAGTCAGAATAGATTATTTCCTTTTCCCCATAAATTTTGATCTCACCTCTGTATTTATATATTGGAATGCTTATTTTAAGTGATTTCTTTGGTTAATTTTGGAAATTGTATTTGATTGATTGGTGTTGGACATTTAACACTTTTCTCAAGAAAAACCTGCAGGTACAGCATTATCAGACTTTTTCAAAGCTCATGTATTTGTCGTGTTTTTTTATGGAGGCAATGTCTGAATGTTAAGCCATAGGCTCAAATATTTTAATAGATATGAAAACAGAGGCATCTTGAAAGTAATTGATTTTAGGCATCACACTTTTAACAGCGAAAGAACAGATATTCCATAAAGTGCTATTACTTTAGAAAACCCTGAAGGGTGACTGCCTTCTGTGGTAAGGGAAAATTTATTGGTTGCCTCATTAGTGATATATTTCTCTCCTTGCTCACAAACCAAAATTGAGAATAATAAATCTCTGGTGTTATGCTAAAGATGAAAAAAGCAGTAATGTTTGTTTTGTTGGATAGTATGCAAACTTTTAAATTATTACTTTTGTAGAAAGTGGTTAAAATGACGTTTCTATTCAGAAGAGAAAGTAGTGGATGCTTCAGTGGGCCATCCATATCCCTTCCTTTGTGACTGAGACACTCATTTTCCCAGGTGCCTGGCTATTCATGAGCAGACTAGTTATGTGTAAACTTAGTGACTTTTCTATGGGGGGTTCAAAGTCACTGTTTCCTTGCCTCAAGTGGCATCTCTGAAGGACTCTGCTGGCTCCACAGCTTCATGTAGGGTATTGGCTGAGGTTTCTGCTGCAAGTGCATTGCAGTTCATTCTCCCTCTGACCAATTCTGCTGTTTCTCTCCTGATAGCATTGCTTCCAGCAGTGTTCCTCAGCAAACTTTATTTAAGCAAATTTAATGTGTTTGTGTATGATACCCAACCTGTGAGAGTATGAATTATGAAATATTGCAATTTGTTCTTGCTGGCCTAACTGAAATGCCAAATATTAGTGCCAATCACTAATTGATTTAATACCACCATAGTTTGAATATTTGAACCCTAGAATTTCATATTTTGGGCATTTATTATCCAAAAGGTCTATGTAAACTGTATTTGGATGTGAGTTTTGGAAAGTAAGTCATGGAGCATATTCATTCCTGTAATAGTGGGTTATGTATGTTGCCTTTGTTATGAAGGTATTCCCTCTTGTTTGCTTGCCGTGACAACATGTAATGCCCTCTGTTATGTTGTGAGGGAAGAAGACTGTCAAGAGATGCTAGTTTATGCTTTTATTCTTTCAGCCTTCAGTACCATGTCTTAAATAAGCTCATATTCTCTGTAAGACATTTGATTTCAAATATAACTGAAAATGAGTTAGACAAACACCTGCTTTTTTGAGGACCTGTTATTGTCAAACATTGCAGGTTTTTTTCAGTTTTCCTAAATGCTACTTTCTAATTGTAAACAGGGGTAAAGCATTTTAGCATGTTGGCAACAATGTGATTTTGGGATTTCCTATTGCCAATCAGTGATCTCAAGCAGAGAATTTTTTGTCAGTTTACTAGAAAACCTTGGTTAAGTAAAAAAAAAAAATGCAGATTTGTTTTATGTTGAAGAAAATAATGTAACAGCATGAATAAATTATGAAAATATGTTATTATAACACAAGCAGCACATTAGAATAACAGATGCAAGCTTGTTTTGTGAATTATGAGGTTAATCTCAAGTTATGTATGATTTCACTCTCAAGCTGTTCATTGCATCTTTGCTCCTATTTCACTTGATTTGAAAGCATGCTTTTTTAGCTTGGCATTGGTATGTGCTCTAAAATTAGAGGTAGCAAGGAGAAATGGGAAGAAACATGGTTTTTGCTGTAAAAATAATTTGGGGTGAAATCCTTTGTTGCTTTGTAATTGTGATTTTGGAAGAATGATAGTTCCTTTGAACACTGGATTTATTAAAAGTTAAATGATGGTATTAGTAGTTTCTACTCAAGATTTTAACTTTATTAAGTGAAGTTATATATGTTAAAGCAACAAATTGTAGTATTGGGGTCATAAATGATTCTCATCATGTGATGCATTTCATTATGCAAGTAAACACATTATTAATTCATGGAAACACAGGATTTACCAAGGTGAGCATTTTCTATTAGGTGAGTCATGATAGATAGTGCTCATCTAGATCTACTAATTCAAGTATATGGAGATTTCATAAGTTAATTACACACACACATACAACAGAAATCAACTTATTTTAAGGTGCTAGATGGACACATCAGTTTCCTGTTTCTGTCTTCCTTGGGAGTTTTGAGATGTTTCATAACACATTCTTCCTAGAATAAGGGCAAGATTTTGGCACACTTGAATGAGGTCACTTTTTTACATTTAAAAATATTACATTTTATGATATTGTTCCATCAACTGTATCTGTAGGCTCTGGGGTTGACTGTGCCCTTCCCAAGGTGACTCCCCCATTAATTTTTCCCTGTAGTTTTACAATGGATATACTTCATGAATAGTCACAAGTCCATCATGCTGTTACTGAAGTGTTTCCTGACATTGTAGGCATGGACATTGTCAGAGAGTGAAAGAATTGAATACATCCTAACAGTAAGATGATGAATGAGGTCACTTTAACCTAGAATCTGAAATAAAGATTTATATACAGCTTGATGACAAAAACCATTAATCTGGAGAACAAACATTCATGTATCTTGGATTATTCTTTAACATTTAGCTGTGACTATGAGTGATATGTAAAATAAATGATTCAGTAATTATAAATGAAAACTTCTTGTTTTATGTGCATAATATATGTGATATTTTTTAAAAAATAATAAGAATCTGTTATAATATATGGATATATGATGGTGGCTTTATTTTCCAACTGTAGGGAGACCATTATAGTACCAGTAATAATATTATAGCCAAGCAGCTGCGTCATGGTGGGTGATGTTGTCTCATTACACTTCCCGATCTGAAAGGGCATGAGTGTGACATCTCATGGGTGGTGAGGAACTTGAAATTTCCGTGGTTTTGATCACAAGGGAACTTGGTTTGCCAAAAGACAGGGAGCTCCATAGCAGGATCCCATTCAGTCTTGTCTAATACAAAACTTGGCTACTTATGGCCATATTTCCCTTTGATAAGGTCAAATTCACAGAGAAAGAAGGTAAGTAAGTAACCCCTATAGATTTGCAACAAAAATTATACTAATTAACTGTGCTGCTTTTAGCAGGCCACTTAAAGTACCATGTGGAGTGCAATTTAATTAAAAGTGTTGAAAAGCACAAAGTACTACAAAAGGATTTCTTATTGAATTTTAAAAATTTTATTTATATACTTTTTATTATTATTATTTTATGATACAGTTCCATAGGCTCCTGGTATTTCCCTTATCCTCTCCCAAATTCCCGCCCATCCGCCTAGTTCCTCTCTATCATTACTAACATATAGTTCTTCATGCACAGTCATCTGTTCATCATTGCAGGCATGGGCAATGGCAGAGCATCCTATTGTTAAGATATAGTAAACAATTTCATTCTAAGCCCATCTTTGCCTGGAAGCAGAGATGCATACTACATTGTATCCACACATCTGGATGTTAGTCTCCATTTCACAAGTACTGTACATCCCTTAAGTAAAAAGTCATAATACAAAATCAACAATAGGAAAAAAATTAGAAATTTACAATGCCATGAAGTTAAATAACATGTTACTAAATATGACAGTCTTCATTACACAGCTACTATACATCCCCTTAAATGAAAAGTCACAAAACATAATCAACATGAGGAAGAAAAAGAAATCAACACCATGAAATTAAATTACATGCTATTAATGACTAACGTGTAGCTGAAGAAATGAAAATCAAGAACCTTCTTGAAGAAAATGATGCTACTGTATGATCTATGAGTCATTGAATGATTTAATCAGAAGAAACTGCTCTGAAGAGATGAAACTAGCAGAAAACATCAAAACCCATGAGATACAGTTTCCACTGATTGTTGGTGAAGTGTGTCTCTTTTAGACAAGAAATAGATGGGTTTGGTTTTTAATCCAGTCTACTAATCTTTGACGTTTGATTGAGCTTAAGCCATTTACACTCAGAGTTTAATATGTATGGGTGGTACTTTGGTCCTATCATTTTAGGAAGGGTTGTTCATTGGTTTAGTCTTCTGTTGTCATTTTACTGGGCTATTCATCACATTTGCCTTTGGTTTTGGTGGGTGCTATTCCTCTTCTCTGTCAGGAGAAAATCTTCAAGTATCATTTGTAGTGCAGGTTTGGAGGAAGCACATTCTTTTAACTTTTCTTTACTGTGGAAGAAATTTTATTTCATTTTCAAAGACAAAAGAAAGCTTTGCTGGGTAGGTTATCCTGGACTGACAATTTTGTTTTCTTTTAGAATCTGGACTATGTCACTCCATTCTCTTCTTGCCTGTAGAGTCTCCTGTGAGAGATCTCCTGTGAGTTTAATTGGCATTTCTTTTTATGTCAACTGATTTTTTTCACGTGCACACTTAAGGATCTTTTCCTTACGTTCGATTGAGGAGAGCTGGATGTTCATGTGTCTTGGTGAAGATGACTTTTGATCAAGCCTGTTGGGAGTTCTGTGCCCCTGCTGGATCTTGTTTCCCAATTCTTTCCCCAGATTAGGAAATTTTTCCTTGATTATTTCATTAAATATATTTATAAAATCAGGTTCTTTCTACACATTCTGGGACTCCCGTAATTCTTATATTTGACCTCTTAATGGTGTCTTTCAATTGTTGAATACTTTTTTGGCCTGATCCACTCTGCTTCCAGCTTTTTGTTTGCTTCCCTCTGGTGACAGAAAATATCTTCCAATTCTGAGATTCTTCCTTCTGCTTGCTTCATTCTATTTTGAGACTCTCCACTGTACTTTTAATTTGCTCTACTGTCTTCATAATTCCTGATATATCAGCCTTGATTTGCTTTATTGCTTCCTTAAGTTCTTTGAAATCTTGTGTGTGCTTCTGATTGTTGATCAGAAGTTTTAAAATGAGTCTTATGGAGTCTGTGTCTTCCATTTTCTCGATGTCTTCCTCAGTTAACCTGAGGTTGGCATATGGTTTTGCTCCTTTGCAGGGGAGTTTTTGGTAATATTCATTGTGCCTTTGTCTCTTCTTTTGCTCTTGGTCATTGTACTTCTGGTGAGCAGAGTCTTCTCCTTGGGGTAGGTTTCTAAGCAGTGTCACCCACAGGTCTACAGTTTGATTTTACTTATTGCAGTTGGTACACATCTCTTTGCTTGCAGCCAATTGTGGCACTCCCTCTAGCGAGATCCACGTCTGAGTTCTTATGTTTGATTTCTACAAAGAACTCCATAGCTCTAAGTCCTGGCTCACCACTCTCCACTTCCTGTGGTAGCGTGCCGAGGTTGCACCATTGTCTGTTGTCTCTTCAAGCTTTCTCCCACTTTTGGTTGGAGCAGGTCCCAGGTTTAGAGAGACACCAGGTATCCTATATAGCTAGGTTGTTGGTGGCACTGATCCTGCCAGAAGCTGTTGGACTGTTAGGTCTGGTTGCCACAAGGACATATTTTGACCCATATGATGCCACATATTCTTCCCCCTATGGTTGCCACAGGACCAGTGCAATCCACAGAACTCAGTGAGTTCTTGCCAGCGCAGCACATGTGCAGTTCACTGTAGTCCTCTGCAGTCCAAAAGCTTGTGCCACAATGTACATAATGGCGTCTGACATACCACTGCTAGAGTTCTTGATCTGCTGGCAGTCAGGTCTGAGGGCTACCCAGACCTGTTTTGGCTGTCACCTGTAGAATGCCACATAGCTGCAGTTCACTGAGTCAGAAATGAGTTTACTCCCAGCTCGGCGAATGCTCAGTCCTTTCCCTTGCCTTTGCCTCCTTATGCAAAATGGTGCCCAATTCACTCAGCAGGCTGACTGGGCAGTGAAATCCATCCTGTTTTCACGCTGTCCATCTAGGATCTGCTGCTCTGTCTCTGCTCCTGGTCAAATCAAACGGACCAGCAAGACAAGCAGTTCTTTGTCTGTTTTCACCTCCCAAGGTCCCAGTGAAAGTCCCTTCCCACCTGGTTGCTGGTGCAGTTGCAGTTGCTGGTGTAGTTTAGATTGCTATTTACTGAATGCTGCTGGAGTATCAGTCACTGCAACACTACACCATTATGTCTGCTGCTTTACTGTGTCAGTCTTCAGGTACCCTTCTGCTGTTGTTTTGTCTGCTCCTATTTCCTGGAATGTATCCTCTCTGCTTCATCCTGATTAAATATTTCTCTGCCTTTTTCAATGTATCCTTACCTTATTCCACCATCTTGATTGTCCCCAAAACATTTTTTGTTGAAATTAAATACTAATTCATTTATAGCAGATTTTAAATGTCAAAAACATTGAAATGCTTAGTTTCATTTTTTTAGACTAATGATCCTTTGAATAAATTCTTCCTCAAGTTAAAAACAGTGGGCAATTTCGTTTGCCTTGTCTAATCATAGAAATTTGTTATAAACAATTTAAACCAATGTATTCAGAGAGGTATATGACTGTCATATTAGTCATTTTTAACTTTGGATTTCTTTTGTTGTTGTTCTTGCTGGAAAAAAAAAAGGGAGGAGGAGAGACAGAAAGGAAGATAATCCATCCCATGAGTTACTCTGTAAGTGACCACAATGACTGGTGCTGCTCCAAACTGAAGCCAGGAGCCAGGAACCTCCTGCAGGTTGCCCAGGTATGTGCAGGATTTCAAGGCTTTGGGTTGTCCTTGACTGCTTTCCTGGGCCACAAGCAGGGAGCTGGATGGGAAGTGGTTCTGCTGGGATTAGAACTGTTGCCCATATGGGATCCTGCTGCATTCAGGGTGAGGACATTTTAGCTGCTAGGCCACGCTGCTGGCCCAGAAATTGCATTTCTCAGACGACATTAGAAACAGTTATTGGATAATGACTAAATTTTGCCTTAAAAATGATCTGCTTTAACAATAGAAACAGCAGAGCACTCCATGTATCTAATGTGCAAGAAATATTTTTCCTTTCCTCTTCTTACAAAAGCCCATCAGTGCAGCAATATTTCTTTTCATGTTTTCGATTGGCCCACTTTACATCATCTCAAAACAGGTAACTTAGTACTATTCTAAAATGAGAGCAGATAGGAGCAAATATACTGAAATTCCTTTTGTGTATACATGTGCCAATAAATATATTTTTTAATTTTTAAAAAGATTTAATATTTTTATTGGAAAGCAGATATACAGAGAGGAGGAGAGACAGAGAGGAAGATCCTCTGATGCTCTGTCTGAGGTTTCACTCCCCAAGAGACCGCATCAGCTGGAACTGACCCAATCTGAAGCCAGGTGCCAGCAGCTTCCTCTGGGTCTCCCACATGGGAGCAGGGACACAAGCCTCTTGGCCATCCTCAATTGCTATCCTAGGCCACAAGCAGGGATCTTTATTTTTTGCTCATATTATTTTTTTGGAAGTGAAGAGGAATAGTTTTCTTAAAGGGAAATGTCAACCCCTGTTAAGACTGCAGGCATAAATATTTTCTGTATAATGTGATTTACAGGCCAAAGGCACGGGTAGCTCTAGTTTCTTTTCTTTTCTTTTCTTTTCTTTTCTTTTCTTTTCTTTTCTTTTCTTTTCTTTTCTTTTCTTTTCTTTTCTTTTCTTTTCTTTTCTTTTCTTTTTAGCTCTAGTTTCTTGTTCTTTGTGTTGTATGAACATTTGATGACTTCATGACCTTTCAAGTTCTTCAGTCTGCAACAGAGAATAATTGAATCTTCGTCCAACTAGTTCAGTTCTCTTTTGATATCATGTACCATTGAGGACTTGTAATGACTAGAGGCAGTCTAGAAGTACTGAAAAATGAAGCTTTAAATTTTTTATAAATCTGAGTTGCAGTCTTAGCTCTCTAAGATTTTACTGTGTAGATTGCCTGGAGGAAGTCACTTAATCTTTTTAATCTCAGTTTTCTTAACTGCAAACCAGAAGTGATTAAGGCATAACAAAAATAACAGCAACAAGAACAATATTAATGTTTAACTATGGTTCTGAAGGTTAAAAAATGTTCCATATAAAATACTTAACATAGAATGTGTAGCATCAGGTCACTAAAAAGTGCTAGCTATTGTTAAAATGGGTTTTCAGAAAGTCTACAGAAAACTTCCATTGTGAAAGAAACTATGCACTGATCTCAAAATATTTTTGTCATCAAAATATTCTTATTTGATTTTTTTTAATTGGAAAGGCAGTCCAGATTTACAGAGAGAAAGAGAGACATAGAGAAAGACCCTCCATCTGCTGGTTCATTCCCCAATGGCTACAATGGCCTGAGCTGTGCAGATCCGAAGCTAGGAGCCAGGAGCCAAGAGCTTCTTACAGCTCTTCCATGCTGGTAAATGATCCCAAGGCTTTGGACCATCCTCTACTGTTTTCACAGGCCACAGACATGGAACTGGATGTGAAATGGAGCAGCTAGGACATGAACTGGTGCCCATATGTGATCTGTACTTGCAAGGTGAGGATTTAGCCATCTTCAGGCCCTGGAAATAAAATTTTTCATTAATTTTTATCCTTGCATTGGTAGAGTACTGTTTTTCCATTTATGTCAGTTGAATGTAATTCATAATCTATGTTTAACATAATATATCTCAGGAAGTGATTATAATAATATCAAGCACATATTTATATATCATGCTGGTAATGACTTAGATGTGGATTTGCTATTTTTGAGCTAGATACTATTTTCTTTTTTGAGCTTATAATAATATTACAAGGATAATGCATGACAGCTGAGCACATTTGTCCTTTCCACCCATATTTGTCATTGAGCTTCCTATAAATTTTCTTTCATGTTTCATTAATATGTATCATAGTTGATTTATCATCTTTGGGAAAGAAATGTCATGTGATTCTATGGTGCTGGCAAGTTAACACATATTTCTTTTTTTGGCATTGGGGCGCTTTTAAATTTCCAATGTGGATGTAACAAAGCTTGGGATAAAATTTCCTAATAATGATTTAAACTGTGAACTATCAATTTGCCTTACCCAGTGATTGGTCCACAAATTAGTGCAGCACATAGTCTGGGTTGGGACTTGGTTTCCATCTTCTACCTTTTGCTTCTCTGTGACCTTCTAATGAGGGATCCAAGATTGGTTACTTGAATTCCTGCTGTCTCTAGCAAAAAAGAAAAACATTAAAGCAGACAGAAATCATGGCAGGGTTTCCTATGAAAGTTTTGCATACTGGATAAATGTCATCAGTATGATCTTTTGAGATTTTCTCTTTTAATTATCCACCTATAAAATGATACATAATGCATAGAGGTAGAAAATGCATTGGATTTTGTCAATGGAAATAGTTTTCAATTTTTTACCATTTGGATTTCTTAAAGCGAAAACAAGCAAAAGCAAACAAAAAACATCAAGTAAGGCCAACATAGACCCTTTAGTGAATTTACACCTAACTGGACTTAGTTTATAGCGATGTTTGAATTACTGTACTTATCAAGAAAGTTTTATTGGCTGCCCTAAACCAATAATCTTATTGTCTTCTATTGTATACATATTAGGGAAACCATTAATGTGTAGACTTGGCAATGACTGTTGTAGGAAAGGCCAAATGGATTTATCCTTCTGCCCTGATGAACTCTGTCAGCCTACCACATTTTTTTGGAAAAGATTTATTCACTTATTTGAAGTTAGGGGAGAAGTAGAAGAAGGAGGAGGAGAAAGAAAGAGCAGCATGAAGGAAACAAAGGAAGAGCTCTTCTAATACTCTCTCTGCAGATTAACTCCCCAAACAGCTGTAACAGTCTGAGATGGGCCAGGGTGAAGAGGGTGCCAGGAGCTTATCAGAGTTTCCCATGTGAGTGGCAGGGTTCCAAGCATTTGGACCATCTGCCCTTGTTTTTGCCAGGCCATTAACAGGGGGCTGGATTGGAACTGAAATGGCCAGGACATGAATTAGTGCCCATGTGAATGTCATTGAATGCTGCAGAGCAGAAACAACACACAGTAGTCCCACCCTCTGAACCTTTAGCATAGGTTCAATATCCAAATCTTTAAGAACCAGAATAATAATAATAATGAGAACATTTGTTAACATATTAAAATATTTTTATTTCATTAGTTTTTTTAAATAGCATAATGCTGTTTGATAAATAAGTTTGGTAACATTAATGTGTTAATATGTGTTGTGAATCATTTCTACGGAATTGGCTTAATTTTCACCTTGAAAATCTGATGAAAATTCTTTGTAAATATTTTCGAGCCTTATATTCACTTTGGAGTGAGTTCTTTAAAAACATTTCCCATTTTATTTATGTTTTTGGTCTTCAAAGTTTTCAACTTCACCTTAAGATTATTTTGATATTTTAGATTTATTTAAAATTCTCAATCTGATTACTTTTAAACAATACTTAATACTAGACATATAATTAAAGCTGGTAATATGTGGAAAATTAAAATTTTATACAATATATGTGTCTCACTTTGCCTTTCACATTATCATGTTATTACTCCAATGCCAGTGTTGTACAAAACAAAATCTGTTAGGATTTCATTTCACTTTTAGAAGGTTGGTGCTGGAGATTACTATGGATAAAGCAAAACTTATGAGACTCTAGTGAAGAAAAAATTCAGCAGCATTTTCATTTCAAGGGTGGTAAGGCTGTCTCGCCCTCTTCTGGGACTCTATCTCTGGTTAGATTTCTACTTTTCTAAAGTTAGCATGTAGTTTTACATCACAGGTTACTTCAAGACTCACAATGGTTTCTGGACATTCACAAAAAACAACTGCGTTGAAGACAGGATGAAGAAACAAGAGGAGTGCAAAAAGGAAGCTCCAGTGCATAAACTCTCCTTAGATTGCATTTAGTGTTACTATGTACAATAGCAGCAGGGGATTGCATGCTGTAGTTGGGCAAACTATTTTAGTTCTGTTAGCAAAGAAGGGGCACACTCCAAACAAGGAGTGGTTCCCAGCATCTGCAACACTCAAAATACAAAATTCTGCAGAAATATGGTTACATAACCCACACTTGTAAAAAATGCTGTATTTATTTCTTGTTTCTTAGTTAAACCCTTTTTTGACTGTTGAACCCTTTTTTAGATTGCTAAACCTTGTTGGACCAGTTTAGTGAAACTGGAATGTAAACTATACTTTGGAAACTGAAGGCTATAACATTTAATTATTTTTTGTTATAGAAATAGCACTTATTAAAATTCCCCATAAAGTATCTCAGAATAGGAGACTGAAATATATATATATTTGTATATATATGTTATATGTACATGCACAGGTATGTTTGTATGTACATATGTGCACACACATTCGTATATACACATATGTATGCAAGCATACACATACATGTATATACACATACATGTAACATACATGTATACATGACACATTCATGCCAGTTGAAATAAAGTATCTTAAAGTAGAAACAAGTTGTTTAGAATCATTTATCAACATAAACTTGTTATAATCAATCAGCTGGTTGGCTCATGTTAATGTCAATGTATGGAGAAGCCAAATTTTTAGTTTATGTTCATAAAGCAATCCAGGTTAGAATTTAAAAAGTAAAAGATTACTTGCCTTTAATGTAGACTAGACCCTGGGAAACAGCAGTGATGGTTCAAGTGATTTCGTTTCTGCTGCCTACATGAGAGACTTAGATTGGATTCCTGGTTCTCAGCTTAAGCCCCAGGCTTAACGCTAGTCAGTATGTGCATTTGGAAAATGAACTAGGGGGTCTGTTGCAGTAGCCTAGTGGTTAAAGTCCTTACATTGTATGCACTAGGATGCCACATGGGCACCGGTTTATGTCCCGGCTGCTCCACTCCCCATTCAGCTCACTCCTGTGGCCCGGGAAAGCAGTGGAGGACAGCCCAAAGCCTTGGGACCCTGCACCCATGTAGGAGGCCTGGAAGAAGCTCCTGGCTCCTGGCCTTGAATTGGCTTAGCTCTGACTGTTACAGCCACTTGGGGAAAGAATCAGCAAATGGAAGGTCTTTCTTTCTCTGCTTCTCTGTAAATCTGACTTTCCAATTAAAAAAATACATCTTATAAACGAAAATGAACAAGAGTATAGAAATTACTTCCCTCTCACAAATATCAAGTAAACAATTTTCTAAAATTTTTTCAAACGAGTAACAATTGTACTTTTCTGAGATGCCATGCAGTTCTTCAGTGCGTGTATGCAACGGTCAGCCAATACTCTGTCCCCTTCGCTTTACTCCTTTGTGGTGGCAGTCCTGGAATCTCTTTCCTCTTTTTGCTCAGAAATTACATATCAGGTAAAGAAAAATCATAGTCATTCCACTATGTTGCAAACCAATAAGCTCTTATTCCTATCAAATTCTGGTTTACTACCCTTTATCCAGCTTCTTTCTATCTGTTTTACCCATTCTCTAGTGAATGCTAGTCTAAGTTCACACTGAGTGCTGCTAGCGCACAGAAGAGGGAGAATATGCAATGTTTTTCTTTCTGTCTCTAGCTAATTCTTGCTAAAATTGAACCCTACTCTAGGTGTACCTTTCTTTAAATAGAACTTCTTATCTATCACATTGCATTAAAGCATTCCTGTTCCAATTTGAAGAGACAATCTGAAGAATGGTCTGCTACCTTTATGATGATGTGAGCAGAGTACAGTAAAGTTTGCAAATGGTCTACTTACTCAGTTGCCTGATATATTCATGTTGATAACTCTTCATACCTTGTGACATTAAAGGTACCTCTATGTTTCGAAAAAAAAAGTTGTGTTAAAGTGTATTGATATACTCATTTTCTTTTACCAACTTTATGTGATAATTTATGATATTGCAAAACACATATGTAAAACCAGAGGCAAATATTCCATTATAATTTTATTTCTGTGGTCCAAATGTACATCCTTGGGTAACTTCTGAGCTTCTGATGTCATACTTCTACAGTTAATATAATAAATCGCTTAGTTTCTCTGTTTTTTATGAAAGTTAGATAAATTAACCCTCAGGAAAAGATATGCTTATGGCAAATGGTTAATTTGTTTGCCATTTTTGACAATTATAATAGGATGACAATTACTACCATAAAAGCTGAACTACTACTTAGCCCATACAGGACCCTGCCCTTGGATTTAATTCTTCTCTTCACTTGACAGAAAACATACAGCAGGTCACATAAATGTGTACTTCATTTCCATCACGATGGGGGAGTTTCACCCTTTCAAAACTCATATTGAAACATTAATCTCAGCAGGAGAAATTAAAAGATGTGTGCAGGTGGGATATGAATAAGTGCTTAGGGTTCTACTGTTGATGAAGTGATGAATTAATGACTTGGCTTGAGAACACGTCCACTGTAGCAGCCAGTTTGATCAGGTCTTTTTCCTATCTCTAACCCTGTCTTCACCCATCCTCTAATGAATGTGCTACTTTAGGATGCTGTCAACAAAAAACACATTGCCAGATGTGCCTCGCCAGACTTTGAGAGCTTAAACCGTGATCTCAAATAAACTTCTTTGTTACTTACCCCACCAATGCCATTGTGTTATCAGCAAGTAAAAATGGACTAAGTTTCTATGATGCCATGGAGGATATTGCAAATGTGGATCTATTCTAGTATTGCACTGTTCTATGTATTTCCACTATCCACACAGATAGATTAATGCTGGTTACTAGAGCATAGGAGGAGATCAAGGTTAAATATAAGGGATGAAAGAAGTTTGGATTAAAAAATTCCGGGATTGGGTGTGACTAATTAATTATAATAAATTAACTAATATAAGCTATTTTATTTATTGTTATTATTTTGAATTATGAATTTTATGGCACAATTCCATAGGGTCTGGCATTTCCCTACTCCCTCCCTAAATTCCCGCTTCCTGACTGATTTTCCCCATATTATTATAATAGTATACTCCATCAAAACAGTCATAAGTCCATTAGTCTGTCATGTAATTGTCTGTACCACTGTTGGTACAGACAATGCTAGGCTATCCAGCATCCTATTGTCAAGATATATCCAACAGTGTCACTGGGAGTCGATCTTTTATTTGGAGGTAGAAATGCATATAGCATTGTATCTTCACATCTGGATATGATAGTCTGTATTATACCATTACTATACATCTCCTTAAATGAGAAGCCATAAAACAATGTCAACAACAGGAATGGAGTTAAAACAAAAATTTACAGCACCATGGAGTCAAATGACATGCCACTAAATAACCAATGCATCAAGGAAGAAGTGAAAAAGAAAACACAAAAACCTCTTGGGTAAAATGATGCCACTGTGAGATCCATGAGCCTGCGAAGAACTATTTGGAAGAAATGAGAACAAAAACAAACACATCAAAACACATGGGATACAGCAAAAACAGTGTGGAAAGGGTTATTGATCTTACAATTTGCATGAAGACTACATTATATTAGAGAGCTACGGGAAGGTGGATGAGACTGTTATTACCACAATATTTTTTCCTTCCTGTAACTGGGGAAATGGGGGGAGATAATGGGAAGAAGCCATACCTAACCTCCCAACCGCGTCTGCATCCTTGGATGTGGGACAGCCACCTAATGCCAACCCAAGGTTCTTCATATGGGACATGCTTTGAGGATCATGCTCAAGAGGTGTCGATAGTTCATCAGTTCTGAATTACTGCCTATGTCACCACTCCAATAACAATGCAATCTCTCCAGAATCCACTGGTTGACATAATTCACCTTAGAGTCTCTGTTGAACCAGGTCGGGTATAGCCTAGCCCAGTATATCCAGTCCCAATCCTGGCCTCCTTTGGAACTGGCTTGTGTTGTGGCCTGACTCTGCCTGACTCACACTTCATTCTGGTGCTTGGATTCACCAGTGGACCAAATGTATGGTGGTGGATACCAATCCCTGACCTTGTCCGGGCTGCTCCCTATCGTGGTTCTTGCACTCACCTGTAGGGACTGTAGGCAACAGAGAAGTTGCCCAAGCTTCTTGAACAGAACCTCTCCCAAAGCTGGATCTTGAGCCCACTGATGGGTCTATGGGTCAGCCCTACTTAGTCCACCTCCTGTCCTGGCAGGAAAAGTGACCTTGCCTGACCTTCCTATACCCATCCATTTTTTACAGTTGGGTGTCACATCCCAGCCAAGCCTGGTGCACACCCAGACACAGCTTACACATGGCTCAGCAGGGGCAGAGACTTCGCCTAGCCTGTTCTTCACCCAGCCTGGTTCTCAAGAGCACCAGTGGGTGTTACCATCCAGCATGACCCATGCTCTCACCTGGTTTCAGCACTTACCAGTGAACTAAGCTTGGTCTTGTCCAGTCCATCCCCTTGCAAAATCAACGCATATACCTGCCATGGATGAAGCTACCTTGCTCAGCCTGCCCAACCCCCAGGCCTGGACTATGAGCTCACCAGCATGAATTAAGACCCACTAGGGGAATTTCTGAAGTTCTACACTTGGTCCACTCCCGGACCCAGATCTTACACATGCCAGTGAGTGCTAGACCCTTGCCTGGCATAGCCTGCTTTCTCCATCTTGGCCTTTGAATGAGCTAGTGAATGTTGTGGCCTTGCCAATACCACACCCTATTTTAGGATGTATATGCAGATGCTGGAGCCTGTACATGGCCTGCCTGTTCTTGTTCTCAATACCTGAGAGTTTTGGCAGGTTCTGTGCTCTACTATCTCAGCCCGTTATCACTCCAACTCTTAAACGAATCAGTGGGACTTGTATTTCCACAGGTGTTTTCCACATATCCCCCACAGAATCTAACTCCGGACGTGATTCTTTCCAATGCTGGTTAATGTTGTGGCCCTGCCTAATGTGACCCATCACCTGTTCCAACATTCAGTCAGGTACTGGGATCTAGTGCTGCTATAAAGGCCCCCAGCCCTAACTTTTGTGTGGACTGACATGTAGTGGTCAGCTATGTTCCATGTTAACATGCCCATTTCAGGACTCCACTCCATGTGGGCAGGTGGGTAGTGACATCATCCGTATTGCAGCTATGATTGTAGAAACTTGAGCAAGGCAAGGTTGTAGCAATGGCTATGGAGGTTTTTGCTCCTGGTTCTTCTTGAATGTCATTTATCATGTTATATAAAGCAGTTTTATAATAGTCTGTGTTATTTTATTTTCTTATTTTATATCATGTAGAAGTCTCAGGCCATCTCTTTCCATGATGCTCTGTCTGACTCCTCAATGTTCATTATTGAGAGCTGACTTAATGGCAGCTGATCTGTGGTTCTTTTTCAACACAACTGAATCATTCCTCATGAACAAATCCTGTTTCTGAAAACCTCCTTCACATGAGAGCTGTGCACCTTGCAGGGACTTTCATGTTAACTGCCTGTGTAGGAAAAACCACACCTTAACAGGTCTAGAGCAACTGTGTGTTTCTGAGGATCTTTATAATGCTTTCTTTGACACAAGGTATATTGATTTTAAGAATCCTTGTGCCTGTGGATCCATATCACGAAAAATAACGATAATAGTAAAATAAAAAATATAAGAAAACAATCCCATCAAACACTTTTATTGCCTTTATACTGTTAGAGGAATTGCTTTCCCAACACTGGACAGGAGATTAAATTAGATCAACTTATTTTAAGCCAAACAAAGCATCTACCAAGGAAGATTGAATATAAAAGTTGATCAATGTGCCTAAGAAATTAACTAACAGACTGGATGAGAATAGTCCCCAGCTTGGTTGTCCACACATCACAGTGCTTGGATTCCAATCCTGGGTCTCTGCGGGCAGCAGCTGATGGCACAAGTGATTGAGTTTCTGACAGTTTGGAGACCTGGACTGAGTTCCTGCTCCAGGGCTTTAGGATGGCCCATCCCTGGCTGTTGTGGGCAGTTGAATACAATATCTTTGTCTCTGTCAGCCTATCGGATTCTCTCTCTGCCTTTCAAATAAATCTAAAGTAAAAACACATACAAATAAATAAGACAATATGTAAAGACCTAAGATGATTTCAATCTTTAATATTACAGTGTTACAGTTATAACTTAGATGTGTTTTTACATGAAAATACTGTGAAAGCAGATTACATATCATAGTATAAAAATAATTATTAAAACAAATGTGTCACATGTGTTATTTTATTTATTAAAAAGAATCAACGTAAATTTCTGCAATGAACTAAAACACTCTTCCTATTTCTTACTAAATCATAAAAGTTTTAAAGAAAATTATCTGTATGAATGGAAAATGTTCACATTCTATATTTCATAAATACTAAATTTTGAATCTAAAGTGGAAGGCAGCATGTAATTATATTCAGTAAATTCTTTATAAATGTGTCAATTAAAGTTTTAAAGCAGATAAATATTAATATATATTCATTGCCATTTGAATTTTCTTAAACAATTTATTAGTTACTTCCCCTCTGTATTTAGTTTATTTCTAATATATATTATAGAATGTATGTCATACTGGGCAGAAAAATCTTTCATATGTGTTTAAGAATAGGTGGACCCAGATATTTTTTAGCTGATATTGGTTATTATTAAGAGAAAACTCCAAAATCTTCTTTTTTTCTTCAGTACCTGATATCTGAAGGGGAAAGTGAAATGTGGAGAAAATTTCAAGTTAAATTTAACAGTCTTTGTGTTCATAACAGTGCCTTTCATTTATTTCACATATGACTGCTTTATTTTAGTTCATAATCCAGCAATAAATATCAATATAATAAGTGCTCGATTTATGAGCTAGAATCTGGTCTATTGCATATACAGTGTTGGGTATATGTTGACGTTAAACCACATTTTTTTTTTTAAAAGATAAGAGTAATGTTTTCCTCTTGAAAAGGAGCAGCAGCAAATATTTAGCCATGAAGTACTCATAGATCTTGTTAACAAAACTAAAAGTGAACAGATATGTAGAACTTTAAAAGCAAGCTTTAGCATTTGTAGTTTTTTCCAACATGGTTTGCATTATATATGGATTAAGTGTATTATTTTGTTCGACCTGGTTTTACCATTCGCCATCATATCTATAAGACAGGCTTTTAAAAATCAGGGAAAGTCTTGAACCACAGACAATATCACTTGCATTTTATAGAACAGAGAAAAGGGATTCATAAGGTCAGAGTGTCATGATCAAAGGCTTATGTTTTATACATAAACGGTAGACTAGGCAAGCTCACAGTATTACAAATCAAGCTTTACCTCACTCCAAGGTAAGTATGTGCTTGGAATCAAAATTCTACTTTTATGTGGGATTATGGGAATATTGTAACTGTTGTATGAAATTGTTTTGTGTATCTGGCAAAGGATGATCCCTTAGGTTTGGAATAGCATCTGATACTAAGTATTCAAATACTAGAAGGTGACATAGAAAAGGGGGATAGAGGCCATGGCATGACAGCATAGTGGTTAAATTTCTTGCCTTGCTTGCCCGGGGTTCCCATATGTGTATTGGTTCCAATCCCGGCAGCCCCAATTCCCATACAGTTCCCTTCTTGTGGCCTGGGAAAGCAATCGAGGATGGCCCAAAGCACTGGAAACCTGCACACCCACATGGGAGACTTGGAGGAGCTCTTAGCTCCTGGCTTCAGATCTGTGCAGCCCCAGCCATTGTGGTCACTTGGAGAGTGAATCAGCAGATGGAAGATCTTCCTCTCTGTCTCTCCTCCTCTCTGTTAATCTGCCTTTCCAATAAAAAATAAATAAATCTCAAAAAAAAAAAAAAGGAAAGGAGGATAGGAAGAAAATTCCTTGCTTTTTAAGATTGCATTCATAAATAGGTAGACAAAATGTCTGGAAACATTTAAATCCCAGAAACTCACTTAGGAGTTTCATAATGTTTTCTTTAAAATATTTCTGTGACTGGAGTTTTAGACAAGCAATTAGCAAAAGTACTTGATTCAACTGATTAATTTTTAATTGTGAAGTTCTAGAATCTCACTTCAATAGTTCTAACATATATCGTATACATCTCAAAGTGTTGTGTTTATGAAAGTGGAATCTATACAGGTGTAAAGCAGCTTTAATCTCCAAAACTGCAAACACATTTCACTCATGTAGCTCAAGACTATTATAGACAGCATTCATGTTTTGCATTTTCAGTGTTTCTAGTTTATTGAGACCTTATTAAAATGAACATTTTCTGATTACTCTTTGTCTTGAAGTCTACATCATTTTATATTAATGAAGTCATTTCAGAATTTTTACTTGACTATTTGTGTAAGTCATCTTTTCTTCATCTATCTACACTTAATACTTCAATTGAATTATTTAGTTGGTAGAGTTTGGTCTCTTTTGTTTTTTTCTTGAAACTCATGTTGATAACCTTCAAATTTCAATTAGAATTTTTGGTCATCCAGTACTTTATTGTTGATATAATTGCATTTGGATTATAATTTTATTATTTGATGTTTGTTTTTCTTTTTTTAAATTGTTTTTCCCATTAATTTTCCTGCCTTCTTTGGAACTATTAAATGTGTATTTAAATGAAATTTTCCTTTAGAGATTATACTACTACAGTGTTTCAGGGCTTTAAAAACTAGTTTACGTGTCAAGAAAGAAGGAGGAAAAATGTTATCTAAATTTATCTACATCTGTATCACTTCCAGTGTTCTTAGGGCATTTGTTTTGAACATTTCAAAGTCAAGATAGAATTGAATCCCTTCGATCACTGAATTCCTATGACCCTTTCTTGTAGTGCAGGAAAAATTTCTGCAGATTTTTATATATGGATTTGGAAGATGTCTGTTTTCTTTGTTCTTTAAGGATAGTTTTCTGGGATGTAGAATACAAATTGATACTTTTTTGTTTGTAAATCAGAGATATCTTCTAACCTCAGTCTTCACTAATTAATACAAACACAATATGCAATTTCAAATTTCCAGGGTAGACAATTTCAACTGCACCTCCTCATTTTTAAGGTAAGATAAATTTTGAAATGAAAGACAATTTCATAAAAAGAACATCAAAACAGTTTCATATGTCCTTAACTTTAAATAACTCAGTCAATTTTGTGCTGCATCTCTTTAGCAACTTGTATTTACCCATGTTTAAATGTAAAATCACCCTTAATATTTTTTCTGAGTATAATTTGCAAATGCAGAGTAATTTTATGTTTTTGCATAGGACAAAATAAAATAAGTCAGTTTGTCACCTAATAATCTTAATACATTTTCAAAGTGAAAATGTTTTAACTTTCCTCATTGCTAATTTTCTACCTTTCCTCCTTTTCCAGTACTTCTGTTTTGGCACTGATAATCTTCAGTTTTTTATGTATCAGACTTTTCTGTTTCTCTAGCCTTCATTCCCCTCATGCAGCATTCATGTCTGATTCATCATTGCATCCATGTATCCAATTCAGTTAAATCCACTAGAAAAAACTCAAAACATTTTTGGATCTGTAAGAGATTAAAAGTAGCCGATAGCTGGAACTGGATGGTGCAGCTGACCCTCGCTGGCTGGTGTACACCAGAGTCAAGTCTGAAGTCACTGCAAGTGACTGCCAATCTGGATTGCTCAACTGAAACTGTGGCCACAGGGAAAATCACAAGATAACTGTTTTGATCTTGGAGAGCATGTATCAGGGCTGGCCCTGCTCCGTTGCTGGTCCTCTGTGTTGCATGACATGCTCATATGAACATGGGGGACGTGACAATCAGCGGCTTCTTGGCCAGTAGAGTGCTTCAACAGAGGATGGAAAGTAGAACAGGTTGCACAACTTTTGTGATCAAGCTTTGCACAAGTATCTGGGTCTGAGGTCTGAGGATGTTCTAAGGTGAACTTTGTCAGTCAACAGACCTTGGAAAGTTTTTTTTTTTTTTTTGAACCTGGTGTAATGAAGCTGACAATATCTCAGAACTATCAAAATCATTAAAGCAACTTCTCGGATCATTCTTCCCCATATTGGGGTCTCTAAGGTGACATCAAATGACCATTCCCATCTTCAGGTGCTGATGTAGTTTGACAGCAAGGAGTAACCCCTTCTCATTTCTTCCTGGGTACACAGGAGAGAGAGTGAGAGAAACAAAAGGAAGTTGATTAGCTCATAAACTTGCCATTAAAAGTAGGGCTTAGGAGGAGATACCATAATTAGAAATCAACTCTCATTGTTGATAACACAAAAATAATAGGAATTATTAGTTATTGGTAGAGCAATAATAAGCACTGACATCCATTAGAGTGGGTAATGCTGTACTATGAGGATGTGCGGCTACAGTTCTTAGTGCCATTGTCACTTCCAGTTAAGTGGCTGAGGTTAAGTATGTTAAGTAACCAGATTAGCCAGGATGGAAATAGATATACATATACAATCTATAATATACACTATATGTATAAAATATACAATCTATAATATATGAGATACATTATATTATATGGTATGTGTGATATATGGTATATCATATATGATATAGATGTCATTATATATTATATAGTATATATTATGGTATATATAATAACATGTATTACATGTTATTAATTTTAATATTATATTGTGTTGAAATCTTTGTTTACAGATATATGTAAGAAGCTGTACTACTTGTGGTGCTTTGTGTACAAACAAAATAGACTATACCTGCTAGTGTTTATGTTTCAGAGCAGGGATTTTGGTTGTTAAAACAAAATCTGGGACGCTACCACCACTACCAAGACTTGAGTTCTAATCTCTTCCTTTCAGCATTTCCTCCTTTTATGTGTTTGTTTTCATTTTCTTCTTGATCAAAAGCTGGCTGACATATATTTCTTCAGCTAGGATAGCAGAGAGAAATTTTCTTCTAATTGTTAAGTATAAGTCTTTACCTTTGGTTGGTCCACAAACCTTTCTTGAACCAACAATAGTCCCAGATGTATGAAATGTACTGATTGACACAAAGGGCAAAGCTAAATAAGATTGGCTTATAATAATTAAAAAAAAAAAGAGTATTTAAAAAATAAAAGGCAGAAATATAAACTGATTATAGCATTTTAGGATTTATTGAGCTAGTCCTCTAGTATTAGTAGTATTATGTTACGTATAGATCTAAAAATGAAACAAAACAAAACATGGTTTTATTCTAGTTTTCTACATTTGAAATGCTACTTAATTTCATCCTACTGTGTCTACTTTCTCATTGAAACTGAGAAAGTTTGAAATGAATATTGAAGGTTTTTTCAAAGTATAACAAAACATGAAGATTACAGTTTGAGGTCCTTTTTCTGGATCTTAGATGAAACATGAACTCCAAGTTTTAGCTAATACTAAAATTAGGTATTTCTTCAAAATTCATCTTAAGATATTAGAAATTATACTTTAAAGTTTCTGTATACTAATGCAAAATTAGCAATAAAGTTAATAATATTAGTATTTTTATATCAATAAAGCACACATTCAGATAACTGCTTTTTAACAACAGTAATAAACTAAAGATAAAATCAAGAACAAAATTAGTTATTCAGGTGAACAAAAGTATGTTCAAAGAACAAATTACTTTTTAAAAATGCCATGAAAATTAATCACTGTGCTTTTCAAAATATGTCAGAAAACACTTGAAGACACAGCAAGATAGTACTATCGTCAAGATGTTTTAAAAGTTCAATGATTTTTATTCTGACAGATTTCTTAAGGTTATTCTATTAAAACTCAGCACATATCTCCAGATTTGTACACATTGCAGTAACAGTTTATTTGAAATATCTCACCCTTCAGAGATAGGTCAAATATATAACTTATCTTTGAAGACTGAAATTTTTTTTTAAACTTTTCCTTCCCTTTGTTTGTTTGTTTGTTTGTTTGTTTCTTTCTTTGTTTCTCTCTTTCTCTCTTTCTCCTTCCTTCCTTCCTTCCTTCCTTCCTTCCTTCCTTCCTTCCTTCCTTCCTTCCTTCCTTCCTTCCTTCCTTCCGAGTTATTTTAAATTGCTTACTTTGGGGACTGTGAAATCACAGTAGAACTTCCCCTGGGATGGAAAAATAATCTATTAGAATTTTTCTTAATCAGCAGAGAGACTTTCACCCAAAGTGCCTTTTTAATGAATAAAGCACTATAAAATATTTAACCACTTAATATAAATTGGTTCTCCTGTCCCACTTTTTTGTGCATTACAGCTCAAAATTTGCACCTTAAATTATTAAGTGTAAATTTGGCCTAAAACATTTAGCTGGTGCTGGAACTCTTAGAAATGTTACTTATTCTCCTAAGTTGTTCCATATTCCAAGCAAATGCCCTTGACCTGTCTCTTTGCAGTGAAAGTCATATACAGATTCAATGTATCCTAATCAAAATTCCAACAATTTTTTTCTTCAGAAATAGAAAAGATGACAGGAAAGTTCATCTAGAAACACAAGAGACTGTAAGAAGCAAAGTTATCCTGAAGACTAAAAATCAAGCTGGAGGAATCACAATTCCAGACTTTAAGACATACCACAGGGCAGTGGTCATCAAAGCAGTCTGGTCATCAAAACAGAAACAGAGATCAATGGGACAGAATACAGTAATTCCACACATGTACAGCCAACTAATCTTCCACAAAATAACTGGAAATAATCCAGTCAAAGTTTGCTCTTCATGGCGCACAAATCTGCCTGGGAAACAAGAGCATGTATCATGTGTGCAAAGTGAACTCTAAGAGCATAGTTGAATTTACTTGGCTCAATGTCACCAAACACATTGTCCTCAGTGGTATTAGATATTTTATAGCTGTGAGAGTAGTTTCCATGAGCTATCTATACACATTTGCTGTGACTTTAAATCATTTAAGTTAGCTTTTACCCAAATGATATGTTATTTCAGATCAGCCAGACACAATTTTTTAAAATTATGAAACAGAAAAATAAAATAATAAATATTTTAATTCATTGGAAGAAAACATACCCTATTCTATATGCATGGACTACCTTATCAGTCTCACTGATTATTTTTCAAAAAGATTTATTGTATTGCATGCAAGCACTTAATTTTTGTTTATAAGTTAGTAATGTAAATGCATAACTTTTTTCAATAATTGAAGAAAGCCAAAAGCTAAACCAAACTAACTAGTAAATAAGATAGAATCCTTGCAAAGTTGTGAACTTTATAAATTAAATTAATAAGTAAAGAGGCTTGCATGGTCAATAGGCTTTTTGTTATTATTTTAAGTAAAAAGTTTACACTTAATATGCACATTTTAATGTTAAATCCCAATATAGTATACAATTTAAACATTGTAAATATACATAATAAAGCTATTATTCAACTTTAACATTTATTGAACTACATGAAGAAACCAATGATGATAATTTAGTTGTAGTTTGCTCAGAAATACCCTAAAAATAACCATTTGTTCAAGGCACTAATTTGGAAATTTAAGAATCTTTTCTTGAATGTGTGTTTGCTACTTTCCATAAAATATAAATATAATTTGAAATTAGTGCTTTCAAAAGAGATTTATACTCTGCTATTTGTGATTGTAACTATATTTGGAATTACATCAAGAATAAGAATTTTTGTTAAATAAGATTTTCCCTTCATTTTTTGATGCAAATATGTTAAGTATAGCTAATGACAGCTATGTATACATGTGTACAAATATTTTTTGTTTTGATGCCAATACAAATCAGAGTTGCAGTTCTTAATAATTTCAGAGTGTAGTATCCAAAATGTCATAGAATAAAGCTTAGTTCTTATTTTTAAAAAGCTACTATTTACTTATTTTAAGCTTTTACTCTGAGAGGAGGAGAGAAAACAGACAGCAGATCTGACACCCATTGATTCCCTCCCTTTAGAAGACTTCGGCAGCTTGGAATGGAATAGGCAAAATCAAGAATTTAGAACTCCATCTATGTGTACCAGTTTGAGTGGCAGAGATCTAGGTACTTGTGCTACCACCTGTAGCTTCCCAGGGTGTGCCTCAGTAGGAAATTAGAATGGAAATGGAAGAATTGGAGCTGAAAAAGGACTTCCAGTATGGGAAATGGATGTGCCAAGTGGCAATTTTAATGTGCACCACATTCCTGAACTAGTAATGAACTGACTTGAATAGAATGATTCATATATTTATCAGGATTGACTGCCTACCTATCTCTTTGGATCTACTGAAAAACATACTAGGGTAAAAAATGTGATTTAATTTTAGAATAGTTATTTTTGTTTTGAATGATACGATTCTGTGATGTGATATTTTGAAGTTAATTGAGGATGACATAATGAAATGTATTGAAAAGCTCCCATGGACAGTGCTCTTAATACAAGTTAAATATACAGAATGTAACAACTGACAAATCTGACTTTCTGTATGTTCTAGTTCTATCAGCTATGTTACCAGAAAACTCGAGAAAATCTACAATATGAGGTATGGTTATTTACTTAGTTAAACATTTATGAATTAATTTTTTCATAATTTATGGGTAATACCTGGAGTTTGTGCTAAATACCTATCATCGTGTACAGTACAGTTTAGCTCACAAAATGCACAACTGAATAATTTTTAGAAGAGGGTTAGAAGGAGAGCTGATAGAATATTTTTTCAATGTTTAGACTGAAAGAATATTTTTTGAATTACATTGAGATCTTCCACCATTATACTTTGTTATCTGTTAACTTTTTCTTTCTTTAGTTGTTTCTAATGACAGGAACACATGAATGTTGTTTCTAGTTATAGGAACACATTCCATAGAATTAAATTGGTATTGGAAGAATATTTAGATGTGGACACAAACTAAAGAAATATTAAGAAAATACAATAGAGTAAAAGATGAAGTTTCAAAAACAAATAATTTCCTAGGAGTTTAGTTTTGGAATAAAATGCAGATTTCCCTTGATTTAAATATATATATTTTTAGCAGTTGAGAAACCTGATGCTCAAGCTGCTCAAGTCAAGGAAACACAAATGTTGGGAAGAAGCTAGGGTAGTAAACAATAAACATTCTAAGTTCTGCATGGTGGTGTATGCAACACGCTCATTCTCTGCTTATAGCATCAACATTCCCTGTGGGCACATTTTCATGTCCCAGTTACTCCACTTTCAATCCAACTCCTGCTTATTGGCTGGGAAAGCAGAAGAGGATGGCGCACCCACCTGGGAGATCCAGAAGATGCTTCTGGCTCTGGCTTTGAATCAGCTCAGCTCTGACCTTGGTGGTCGTTTGGGGAATCAACCAGATGACTGAGGATCTCTCTATTTCTCCAACTCTCTCTGTAAAATCTGCAGAGATTTTATAAAAAAAAAGAAAAACAAAACAAAACTCTACGGTGTTTATTTTATACATTAAATCTATTTTGAAATTAAAGATTGAAACTTTTTTTATTATTATTTTACTGTCTTAATTTTCTCTCATGTGCTCTTGGGCTCATTATGGCCCAAATGTAATCAGAGAGCAAAGAAGAATGCCAGTGATGACAAGCAGGGAACAAGCAGATAAGATTGGATGATGAGTGTGGAAGAGAAACACAAAACAAGCATAATTTTTTCCCCCTATTTTTAAGGATTTTTTTGTGAGTTTAATTTTGATGAGCATTATGCAATCAATGCTCCTTTTAAAACTCATATGGCTTTTTAGATATTTATTTTCACTTGAAAGACACATTTTACGGACAGAGGAAGAGGAATAGAGAAAGAGAGATCCTCTATCCACTGGTTCACTCCCCAAATGACTGCAAACGTCAGAGTTGAGCTGATCTAAAGCTGGGAGTCAAGAGCTTCTTCCAGGTCTCTCACATGGGTGCAAGTTCCCAAAGAGTTGGATCATGTTCCACTGCTTTCCTAAGTCACAAGCAAAGAGTTGTATCAGAAGTGGAGTAGCCAGAATTAAAACTGGCCCCCATATGGTATTCTGGCATTGCAAGGCTGAGAATTAGACTGTAAGGCCACATCACTGACACCTATGCTTATATCACTCTTTAAGGGCCAGAGGAAATATACACATTTGTTTAGAAAATCAAGAAATCCATGCTTTTATCTCCCACAAAGATCTTAAAAATAACTAAGGTAGACTGACAATAATGAAGTAGACAAAAATCATTAGGCAGAATTGAATTCACTTGACTGAGTTCCATCTATTATTTTATTAAGTGAATTCTAAAGATGAAGATTCCCCCCTACATTATGTAATGCAGCACTTGAATATTTATGGTTCAAAAAGCAATTCCACCCATACACATACACACATATGCACATCAAATGAAGAATGTATTGGTAAAAAGGGAATATATTTCCTGATCCTTGTAGGTGAATGGTTTGTATCCTGAATATAATGCTTTATTACCCATATCATTGTCCTAGGTTGAGACTATTTATGAGTAGTTGTAAAATTTGGTATCCTGCAAACATTCTTTCTACTGCATGCTGCTAACCTCCAGTGGAGGACATTGCCCTTGTGACTATTTTATTCCAAGAATTATTTGTTTTTATTAGCTTGAAATTCACCTCACATTAATTTCAGTAAGTTTTTCACAGTTTCGTGTTATTAAAAAAAAAACAGAATGACTACTTTCAAAACCACTTTTTCTAGTCCACTTCAAAACAGTTTCCAACAAACTGTTTTCGTGCTTCATGTTTGTAAACAACTAAACATAGAGACTGCACACACTTAAACAGAGAAAAATACATATTTAGGAACACCCAAGATTAATGGCCATCTGATTTACAGATATGGCAGCAGCATCCAAATAAACTAAAAAATTTGATAAGTAAGTTGCAGAGATGAGAAAGGGCCCAAGCATGCCTGGGTCTTGAAGGTACTGATAGCTGAGTGTAAAGATGGTTTTCTGAGACCAGCAAGTATGACCTGAATTTCACTGATGCCCAGCACACAGAGATTTTATCAAAACATCATTACAGGCATATATTAAGCTATGATGTTGATCTGATCTTGCTTCTGCTGCCAGGGAATTTGAAACTGGTGACTTCATGAATGGGTAGACCCATGAGCATGCTCATGTGGCTTACACGCTGGCTATGAAACAAGAAATTGTTAGTGCTGCAAATGGATTCCATTGAGCCACCCGGAAGAGATATTAGAAAATGACTAAGGAATTGGCTACATTTTTGAAAAAGAAACATTTGTGCCAATGTATGGTTGGAAGAGTGACAACATGTTGAAATCAAATGCTTATAGGCCTTGGTTCATGGGGTGGGAAATCATTGGCAAAGATAGCAATGCTAATGGAACCACACAGCTTGAAGCCTTGCAGTTCTTCCTTCTACCAGTTGGACCAACTGACATGCCTTTGTGTTTGCCACTATGACATGTGCACAACTTGGTCATATTGATACTGACTCTGTGGTCCAAGTGGAAATAAACATTGCTCCATGCAACATCCGAAGTTAAGCGTGCTAAAATATACCAAGAAACTTTGAGTGATGTGCTCCATGAGGACAAAGTGAGCTTCAATTCCAAGTGTTTTTCTACTTACTGCTGGTTGAATTATTTTCCTTAGTGGAGGATTAAGTGTGTGATTATAAACATAGTTGAAATAATGCCATTGTAAAAATGGAGAGAACAATAAGAAAAGTAGGCAGGAAGGTGGCAGAAATAAGGGTGGATAAGGCAGTAAGTATTATTATGTTCTTAAAATTGTATATGATCCAGATGTGAGGATTCAATGCAGCATGCATTCCTACTTCCAGATCAAAGATGGCTCCCAGTGAAACTTTTAACTATATCTTGACAATAGGATGTTGGACTCTCTGCCATTGTTTCTACCTGCTATGAATGGACATATGGCTGTTTATGAAGAACTATACTATAGTAATAATATAGGGGAACTCAGGGAGGGATGGGGTGGAGACTTGATGAGGGAGGCAACGGAAATCCCAAGGCCTATGGAACTGTATTATAAAATGATAATAATAATAAAAAAGAAAATTAAAAAAAGAATTAAAGATAGAAGAAATTTTTGTGTGTGAAATACATGAAGACTGTTACTTTTATAAACAATTGAAAAAAAGAACATGCCTGCCAAAATTGCTCATTGTGGCAGTATTGCTGGTGGCAGCAAAAGCAATCCACCAATGGAATATTATGATGTTACTTACTCAGGTTTATTATCCTGAACCATTCAAGTCAAGCCAGTGCTGACTATATCCCTGTGTTGGATTGTCACGCAGCTCACATAACTTACACATTTACTGAACTAAAGGAAAAGAATGGTCATCATTCTGGAAAGAAGCTGAAAATTACCCTAAATTTCTGAAGTCTGGTGATGCCCCTAACAATGATATAGTTCCTGGCAAACCCACGTGTGTTGAGAATTTCTCTGACTGCCCTCCAGGTCGATTTGCTGGCTGTGATATGAGACAGACTATTGCTTAAGATTTGGAAAGCTAATGCAGCTGACAAGAGCAACAAGCTTGCCCATGAAGCTAAGAAAGCTGAATGAATATTGTCCCTAGCATCTGACACCACGGTTTTAATCAGTGGTGTAAGAACAGTCTCAGAACTGTTTGTCTCAATTGGCCATTTAAATTTAATAGTGAAATACTGCTTAATGGTAACAATGCATCATGAAATATTCAGAAGGAAAGGAGATTAAAACGTTTTGTGGACGATTTGTGTGTGTCTTAAGTTATTAGCATTTAAAATTAGTACTTTTTAAAAGGAAAGAACCTAAAGTATGACACAGAAGTTTGAGACCCATTAAAACAAAATTGAGGAAAGAGAAGCATAAAAAGAAAAAAATCATTAAAATTTTAATACCATATTGAAGTAGCATACACTATGTTCTAAAAATGTAATAAGGCAGTTCGAAGTTCTTTCTTAATTTTGTCTAGGTACATGATCCCCATTAAGGTTAAGAGATGGTAAGTAAAATGCAAAACAATACTGTGGTTTTCAGGTACGTACTATCCGGGGGTTTCAAAAATAAGTGTCGTAGGCTTTCAAAACCAAAACTTGATACAAGATTAACTTGTGCTCACTTTTTTTGAGAAGAACAAGTGCAGAGTATTGAAGGTAAAAATTAAACAAATATAGTGAGACAAAGAAAGAAATCATTGCACCTTTAGCAACTTAGAAACTTTAGAAAAAGACCTTGCTTAGTTTGTGTATTCTCCTTACATGTGGTACTTTCTTAGGAAAGACTGTAACCAGAATCCACACCTTAAATAACACAACGTAAACAAAAAGGAGGAAAGTATTGTATGTTTTCTTAGATTTCCTAATTCTTATTCATTAAAGAAGAGTCCATGGAATACAATTCCTTGAATTTCTGAGTTGCGTCATCCTTCTATTTGACTGCCACTCAGGAAGGTACAGCCTGTGCTCAACTGAATGCCGTTTCATCGAGTGACAGAGTGTGAGGGGACTGAGGAATTCTATGACTGGAGAGTTGGAAATTGGGACTAGACCAAAGCAGGGAAGAGCTGAAACCATGAAATAACACTTACATGAGCTCACCAACGGGAGACTTTGTTTCACAAAAAAAAAAAAACGTCAGGGGAAAAAAAATCTGAAAAGACAAAATATGTGCACAGAAATAATAAAGCAATCGAATCAGCTTAGATTTGATAATGGCATTACACAATATTTGCTGACAATCATATTATCTTGGAATTTTCTGGGTTTGACCGTTGTTGGATTACAGATATTTGGATATTATTTTTAAAAATATATCTTCACCAACTTAGTATAATCATGTTAATACACATATACACATTTTAGTTGTCACAATATTCCAAATAGTAAAGTACCAAAATATTTTGGATCTTGTATGAGTACATGATCTCAAAAGATGGTGATTTAGAATATAAATTATGCTGCTTGGCTAAAAATGTAGACAATATTTGTAAGGGGACTTTACAAGGTTTTGTTGGGTAACTTAAGAAAATACCTACATGCTATAAATTTGAAATACCAGACATTGAATAGACTAGGCATCATTAATTTTCTCAAATTACAAATACTTGTTGAATATAAAGAAAAATTGTTCATTTTATTTAATAAGAGCATTATACAATGCTTATAAAATACCTATTATATTATATACTTTATATTACAATTATTATAGGTAATGTAACTTCTATTGTAGCAAAATGAGGAAAATCTGTTGGGGGTTGGAATTTGGTGGGGAATCCCAGTCTATACGAAATTATACCACAAAATTCATAATAAAATCTTAAAAGAAAAAGAAAAAGTAAATTAAAAGCTACTTCGTTTTTCAGCTATATTTTTGATACTCAGAATATTAAAATTCCATAGTCTTGAAAGTGATAATTAATTTTGCAGAAGCTGGGATTTTGAAAGAATACACATGTTTGATTTTTTAAGCCGGAGAATAAAAATGCATAAAATGTTGTAAAGAAAAATTTTTGTCATTCAGAAAAAAAAATGATGACTTGATTTAAGTTGAAGTAGTTGAATTGTAACAGTTGTGTCTGAGAGTTGAATTGACTTAATATACAGGGGCAGAACCCATGTAATCTAGGGAATGGAAATCAGACTTGTTTACTCAGGTCCACACAGTAAGGAATTCTCCCATATCCAGAACTGGTTGCTGGGTTACTTGCCAGATAAAGGAGCAATCAGTAACTGGTAAGGGGATTCAGTAGCAGAATGTATTCAAATGGAACACTCAAATCAGAGAACAGTTAGAATATGTGGTATTATCTCATGGCCATCAGAGAATATCTGAATTATGTGAAAGGGATATTTGAGATCATTGGTAATGTGCTGGATGAAACGTTATTGGTACCATAGGTGCCTCTGTGCATTTGATTATTCTGAAAAAAAAAAACAATATCTATTACACCTACTATAGTAACTAAATAGCAGGTACTGTTGTCAGGGTAAAGCAATTATCAATTATATTATCAATTATCTTGTAAGTATGTGTATATTCCTCATCACATTGACTTGTCACAGTTTTATTACAGTTTCATTACCATGATGTGCAGCCACAGATGTACAGGGAGCTCTTGGAGGTCAGGTCACGACAAATTTCTGACCACAATGTCAAAGAACAAGGAAAAGTTGCAGCTGTTAGCAATGTTGTACATTCAAAGCAGATAAAATTTGTACATCATTTAAAAGTGTTGAGTACGGTGCTCATGTTTAGGAACAAGCTGTTACCTGTGTAATTAATTTGTTTGAGAGATTTGTAATTTAACAAAAGCAAAAATTATTACATTTTATCATTTATTATATAAATTTTGAATAGAAATAAGATATAGGCTTGAGTTTTAAAATGTAGAACAAGTGTAACATGAGAAATAACACTTCTACTTTCTTAATTTTTCAGCCATCTGATTTCTTCCTCCAAATTCAGTAGCATTGTTGTAGTTGACTAATAATTTATCCTTCAAGTAGATCTAATACAATCTGGCTTGTGGCTTCTTAACTCCACAAAAAAAAAAAAGAAAAGAAAAGAAAAGAAAACAAAACAAAACAAATAAAACCCCACCTTGCTTAAGCTGCTAAGTCACTAAATTCCATAGCTGTTCAAAATGTATTTCTTTCTGTATCTTTTGATACCAATCAATTCCTAGCTCTCTAAATTCGTATGATCAATTGGTGTAGGTTAGGGATTCTTTTCTCCCTTAGGCAGAATGATTCATGCCTGCAGAATCATTTATGATCCAGAATAGGTGACACATTTTAGACTCAGAATTCGGCTTATATCCAATGTCTCTCCAGTTACTTTCACTAAAATCATCTAAAATTTTCCACATATAAAACCAAATTCATGGCCTCTTGTAAACCTAATCTTCCACTTTTTGCACCTCAATCAATAAATCATGTATTCTTGGATGCTTAGAACAATCTTTGATACCTCATTTCTAAATTCTGTCCTTATGTCTGATTCTTTGAAAAAATTTGAACTTATATATATACTCAGCATTGGTAATTTCACTGATTTTTACATTCAATCACTATAATTACAAAATTTATGCTGCCCTATTCTTTTTCCAGATTAATACAAAAGCACTTGTGCAGTTTGGATATTCCATAGACTCTGTTCATTTTTGATACATATATATTTCCATTTGACACTTTCAGGTTACTGATTTTGTTACTGTCCACCGTGAAAGTTAATATATTAACTTAATCATTGAAGTAAAGTTAACACCTTAAAACTAGTCTGCAAGACTCTACAAATGAAACTATTTCTGGTCAATAAAAGTACAACAGATTAATTTAAGTCAGAACAAGATGTCTTTTTCTGTGAGATACAGTCCTCAGGAAGGTTCTTTTTTCCAGGCAAAAATTTTCTCTGTTTTTAACTGATGTATTAATGAATATGAACTGATGTGAGAGACTTCTGCCATTACCAGCATTACACATGGAATTCTACATGGATTGATGATCCAAGACAAAGGTAAACATTCAGCTGCACTTCCCTATGTCTGTTGAATTTTTGATGTTTATTTATATCTTCAGCTTTGAATAGTTTCTTGTTTCTGATACTTAGAAATATTAGCGATTTCCTTGAAGAAATAATTAAATCTTGAAAGCAATTGATAATTTGATAATATTTCACACAGACTTTGTACAATATAGCTACTTTGTATCATTAGTGAAAAATTCATCAATAAACTTCTTATTATCCTCTTATCAATAGATGATAGTTCAATTGACTAAATCTTCCCCATGCAAGCGTTGGAATCCCATATGGGAACCAGTTCATGTTGTGGTTGTTCCACTTCTCATCCAGCTCCCTGCCTGTGGCCTGGGATAGCAGTTAAGGATGGCTCAAGTCCTTAGGACCCTGCACCCATGTTGGAGACCCAGAAGAAGCTCCTGGCTCTTGCCTCCTGCCTCCTGACTTCAAATCTACCCCACTCCAGCCATTGTGGTCATCTGGGGAGTGAACCAGTGGATGGAAAATCTTTCTCTAGGTTTTTCCTTCTCTTTGTGAACCTGCCTCTAAAAAAAAATAAATGAATCTTTAAAAATTAAGAAAGAGTTCAGGATTCAAGGATATAAACCTAAGAGCAAAATCATCAGACTTACTAGAGGAAAGCAGAGGGATAATGCTGCAAGACATTGATCTGGACAAAAACTTATTGGGTAAGATTTCAGAATCACATTGCATGAAAGCTATAAAATACAGAAATGGGCTTAAATCAAACTAAGAATTTATTGCACAGCAAAGGAAATAATGATGTGAAGAGTTAACTTAAAGAATGGGAGAATTTATTTATAGATTAAATATTTGATAAAAGATTAAAATCCCAAATTTAAAAAGTTCAAGAAACAATAAGAAGAAATAGAACAATATAGTTGATAAATGATTAAACTATTAATAAAAAGCAAGTAAAATATATCAACAAATGTCAAATAGAGAAAAAAAATCCTACTATTTCTCTGGAGTATAGACTGAAGCTGTAAAGAATAAACACACCTCGGGATGATAGTCTTGCTCATGTGACCCAGTCATCCCACTCAGAGTTATCAAACTGAAATCAACATAAGAAAGAATGATCTGCTCCACCATTTTTCATAGCAACTCAACTCAGGATAGCTAAGGTATGGCCTGTCTTCTTTTTGATGCCACATGATGTTACTCATATTGAGAACATTTAAAAAGTTGCTGTAATATATTAGCATGTCGCAGTAGAAGGTTGATTGGTAGTAGAGTATTAGTTGTCGAGGTGTGGAGGTTAGCTAAGGGAGGATGGAGTGATGTTGCTCAGATGATTCATGATTACAGTTAGGTAGAAGAAATACATTTTTAAGAAATTTATGTTTAAAGCAAAAATGAATATAGCTAATTATGATGCATCACATGCATGCTTTGTACCCTCCACCATAAAAAGTAACTATATGAGTGATGTACTTGTTAGTAACTAGAATCAACCATTCTTTAATGTCAAAATATCATGTTGTACATGATAAAAACATATACTATGTTTTTCAGCTAAAAAATCAAATAAAGGCAGTTTTTCAATGAGAAGTTGACACTACCAACCAAATAATGACAGCCTCTGAAAGAGTCACTTTGTATGTCAAGTGGCACAACAAATATTAATTATAATTTGGAAACAGATAAATAAAACAACAGATTAACAAATATGAATACAACAGTTGAAAAAAAAGTTCGTTTTAATGATCATGTCAGAAGATTTCATCAACAAAGTAGCACATTTGATTATGTATTTTGAACAGAAAATGAAAAATTAGCAGGCCTCATCACTAGCCTACAGATGTTTGAATAACTTTTAAATTGTACACAGAATCTGATGCTGCTTCTTTGTATATAAACCATCTGCCATATTTTATTAAGACATCTGTCAAATCTTGGCTTAAAAAATATAGGGAAAGTCAAATGTGTTTAACCTGAATGCAAATTACAGAAATTGAATTTATATTTCTACAAATTAACATATACTTTCTCACTACTGACAACATATCTGAGGAATAGCAAAAAAAAAAAAAAAAGTAAATGTTCTCACTGCAATACCTTTCTTATTTTATATCTTGCCCAATCTTTTGCTTTGATCTTAGCATACACTCAACTGTCTGCAGAACCAAAGGTACTGAATCACCTTTTCTAAAAGTTTAATACAGCTCAGCTGGCAACTCAAAAGCTTGAAAGTTCTACCTAAGGCGAAAAACTTTAGCAAACATTGTTGCTCATCGAGTAAAAGCATCAATGACAAGATGCAACATTTAAAAAATCAGCTAATGGGGCCCTCCTTCCCATTTCTCACCCAAGATCTTCATATTTGTTGTTAAATTTCAAGGCCACTAAAGATCCTGGTCAGTTCTTAATCTGACCATGTCCTTAGCTCAGACTGATCTCTTATCTAGGCAGATCTCCAGGCTCAGAAACTAATTCATAGCATTTCACACTTTGTTGGATTCTAGGATGTCCAAAGAACCCATTGCCACAGTGTCCTGTGAATAACTGTTTCTCAGGTTTAGGGTCACTGTTTATTCTGAATATGGCAAAAAGCAAGTCTTGGAGTTGGGATGATAAGCTATCTCCAACCTATTACCCATCTGCAACTCATAACTTTCTAAGACCTTTTTGGTGATGTTATGTAGTGACTCTCTTGTAAAATTGCCAGGGAGACTGTAGCTCTTTGTGAAATTGAAGGTTAATATACATTTTCCCCCTTTCTAAATTCTAATATAGTGAGAATTCTTTACTATTGGCAGAATGCTAAGTGGGAAGTATTGTGCCCATTAATGGCATAACATTGAGCAGTTTCTCACTGGAATATCCATGAATGTTTCTAATTTAGTGGAAACAAACTCTTCCAGTCCAGAACACTTTTAAACATACACCCCTGTTGCTTCCTAATTTTCTTGCTCACCATTTTTCAGCTTCAGATAATAATGCTAAGAATGAATACTGTGTTTCAGACATCCTGCCATCTTTCCTTCTGTTTTCATCTTGTGAGTACACATGAAATGACAGGGTAACTTTTAAAGTTTAGTGGTGTTTTTATTCTCCCTCATGTTTCCTAAGATTACAATCAGGGGTTAGTGCAGTGGCAATAACAAGCTAATCTCTGCCTGAGGTGCTAATTCTAGTCCCACCTTCTCCACTTTCGATCCAGCTCCTTTGTAGTAGCCTGGGAAACTAGTGGAGGATGGCCCAAGTCCTGGGCCCCCTGAGCCCATATGAAAGACCAGGGAGACACTCCTAGATTCAAATCTCAGGCTAGCCCAGTTCTGGCCTTTGTGGGCTAATTGTGAGTGAACCAGCAGGTGTAAGAGTTCTGTGTTTATGTCTCTCTTTCTTTGTATTTCTTTCAAGCAAAATACATTTATTTTTAAGAAGAATTCATAGATAAAGATGAAAAAGAAGAATTAGGAAAAGAAGGAGAAAAGGAATGGGAGGAACCATTTCTGAAGATATTTTTATACATATGATCCCCATTGAAAGCTAATTATTGAAAAAATTAGCTACGATTTTAAGGTCCTTTTTCCCTAATAGATGTCTCTTTTTGAAAAGGCTGCATCTGCTGTGTCCTTTCATTTCCTTGGCACATGACAGTTTTTAATTCAATGAATAAATGAAGTAAAGTGTAAGAGAAATTACAGAATAGTCATATGGCCACCAAAATGACTCCCCTTGGTCCTACTGCTTGTCATTATATAGTTACCAGCCTTTGTTTATGGGTTGGTCTTTTTGTTTGTTTGTTTTGATGGGTGTCTAGAAACAGGATCTTACAACAGTGATAAAATCTCTCCTGCAGCATGAGGGTTACAAGAAGATTGTTCTTTGCTTGTCATCTCTTTTTGTCAGTCTGTTTCTGTCTCTCTCAGCTTTCTAGAGCAGGAAAGGTGATTTTGTGAGTAGCCCTATGGAGAGACACATTAATGAAGAGCTGAGGAGGCTAATGGTCAATGAAACTGCGCTGTATGTCAACAGCTCTATGACTTGAGAAGGTTTGGGAACAGAATTGCATTCCTTCCAATTTGCACACTTATGTATTAACTGTGGCATTCAAAGAGAAACTGAGTGTAGGAGCTTACATGAGCTCCAAAATGGTGAAATTGCCCTATTTTTTAATTGTGTTAAGATGATATGTTGAAGGGATATTTTTTATATATCAATAGAAAATAGGGCCCAGCATGGTAGCCTAATGGCTAAATCTTCACCTTGTAAGCGCTGGGATCCCATATGGCCTTTGTTCACATTCCAGCTGCTCCACTTCCCATCCAGCTTCCCGCTTGTGGCCCAGAAAGCAATGGAGGATGGCCCAAAGCCTTGGCACTCTGCACCTGAGTGGGAGACCTGGAAGAGGCTCCTGGCTTCGGATTGACTCAGCTCTGGCTCTTGTGGTCACTTGGGGAGTCAACCAGTGGCTAGAAGATCTTTCTTTCTCTCTCCTCTCTGTAAATATGACTTTCCAATAAAAAAAAAGTGTTAAAAAAAGAACATAAATTTTTAAAGTCTTAACAATTTATAGATTGAGAAAAAATGACCATATTGATTATTATGTTTCATACCAATCCAATCAATAATATAAATTAGCTTTGTCCTATTGACTGTAGCTCAATTTGTCCTCTGGAAATATGTCAGGGAATGTTTTATTCTGTCCTAGAATAACTAATTTCTCTTCATCTTAGGAAGTAACCTTCAGAAACCTGTGTGGTTATGTATTTATAAGATCTCTATTTGAGAATGATCTGTGGGAAAAAAACAAATGTCTGCTATCTTTTATAGTTTTGATTGACACATCCAAACAACAGCAGTATGTTTTAAGAACTTGAGTTCAAAGATTACACCTGCTGAGGGAAGTAAATGTGAATAATAACAGATAGGAGGAAAATTAATTGTCTTTTTGAGAATTAGAATGGATATGCAGAAGGGTAGCTCATTGTAGGTCTTTAGCATTTGGTAATATTGGCTCTATATTAGTGGGCCAGTAAGACATTAATTATTATCTAACCAAAGCTTCAAATTAAAATATCTAAACATCTATGGATAAATAGTTAACATCACTTCTAGGCTAGAAAAATTGAGTGAGGAAATGGTTGGTAAGAGTCAGATGATGTAAATAAACTCATTTTAAGTGATTAATATTCAGAATAAAAGTTAATATCCCCAATTAGGAAAATGGAGTGATGTCAACAAACTGAATTCACCTATGTCACCAGGAAATATGATTGCAGAGTTAGAAAAAAAAATACAATAAATCATAGGCTGCTGCAAACTGGCTTGGAGAAATAATTTTTTTTCTCTAGCACTCACTTAATAATTCATAACATACTTCCAGGCTTAATCAAGACCCACTCAGCTCTTGAGAGAAGGATCCCACAAACATAAGTTCTGATAACTACAAGAAACTGGAGGAGGGAGACGTGACATTGACATTTTTCATCATATATTGCAAAAACTTCAACAAATTTAGGATCCATTATGGTGGCTCACAATGCAAATTGAGAATGAGAAGTAGTCTAAGGTTTCCAAGCATTATAGCAACATTTTAAAATATTTACTGGCATTCCTTTAAATGTCTTATTGCTCAGGGATAATATCTGAACGAACTATATAAATATCTGAACCTTCTATTATTTAGAGTAGGAAGTTAAAACATATATTGGACATCTAACACCTGAATGTCACAGTTCACTTAAACCTTTTTTTATTATTTATTTTATTTTTTTATGAGGTGAACAAATCTATTATATTAAACTCACAGATCTGTGAGTAAAGTGATGCTTTCTACTCTACCATCTCTCCTCTTTCCTTAAGTATTTATTTCTCAAAAATGTTTATGGTGACATACTTTCGGTTCACTTACAGTAACAGGCACAAGCCTTTCTTAGGTAAAGCATTCAACAAATAGCAAGTAAAAAGAAATACTGCTCCTTAAAAAGTTTGGACTAGGACGTAACCAATAATCAAATTTCACAATGTATAATAGTTTTAGTTGGATGCATCTTGTTGCAAAAGGCAGGGTTTGTAAATTTTTTTACCCTTTAAAAACTTTATTTATTAACTCCAGAGTCTGTTCCTTTCATGGTGAGTACACTGAGAGGGCAAGGCTGGAGAACAGAGTGGGCCTGGGCCTCACCTGCTGCCATCATTGCGTGGTGGTTGGGATTGAGGAGGGGGCAACCTTGAGGTCTGGGGGTTAAAACTTCCAGCAGCCTACTGGCTGCTGGTGGGTTCCAGGCCGAGTCCATCCTCATGCTCAGAGCCCCAATTCCAGGCACTGCGTAGACACAGTGAGCTGTCTCCGGGTGGCCAGTGTGTCATTTGGAACCAGGCTCTGCCTGCTGGCCTCCCGGTGGCCAGCTCTGGGGTTTTGGGACTTTGAATTGCTGCTTAGGTAGCTGCATATTGAGTCCACTGTACTTCTGTGTTTCGAATCAATCTTGAAGACTCTCAATGACAGAATAACTTCTCCTTTGAAGGCAAACAAGGGTACTGAGACCTAGTAGGCTGGAGGAGAGACATCAGATAATCTTTGTGGATAAGACTGATATACCAGCCTTCTTTGAGTCCTGTGTAGAACTTGCTATCACTGAACAATGCTAACCACTGAACACCAGTCCATGCAAAAGCTCAGGCTTGGAGCTTGTCTAGCAGGACTATATCTTATTATCTGACATAATGATGGATCAGAAGACAGGTCACATTAGGTAGGGCCATGACATTAACTAGCACACGAGAGAACCATATCTGGGGCTAGATTCTGTGGGAGATGTGTGGGCCAAACCCTGTGGAAATACTAGTCCTACTGGTTAGCTCATAAGTTGGGGTGGTGATGGGCTGAGATGTGTGTGACCAAGGATCCTGTCAACACTCATGGGTAAAGGAGCCCTCAACAGTCTGGACAGGTCAAGGCAGAGGCACCTGAATGTGCATCCTGAATAGGGTGTGGGGTGGGCCAGGCTGCGACACTCACCAGCTCATACAAGGCCAAATGGAAGGTCAGACTTCACTGGAACCTGGCCTAAACCCAATGGCATGTATGAGAACTGGGTCTGGGAGTCAAGTGGAAGAACATGGGAAACTCTTCCACTGGGTCAAGTGGAGGAACTTGGGAAACTCTCCTGGTGGGTCACAGCTCCCACTGGTGAACATGTGGTCCAGACCTGGGGGACAGACAAGCTACTTATGGCTTTCTGTTTATTGCAACATGACTCTGCCATTGCTGCTTTCCCATGTCTAGAGGGTCTCCAGAGACCCCTCCTATCAGCTGCCTGACTCCTATCTTTTCCTGTAATCTGCTCTTTGTGCCTCATCCTATCTAATGATTCTCTGTCATCCCAAATGTGTCTGCACTTTAATCTGGTGCCACATTCCTTTTTGTTTAAAACACTAGTATTTTTACAATAAAGTTCAATAGGGCTTTGAGTGATATGTTTTCCTTTGGATTTTCCTGCTTCTGTAAGTAATGTTATCCCTTTTTGTTGATACTTTTAAGATTTTTTGTGGGACTGGTGCTGTGGCATAGTGGGCCAAAGTACCACCTGGATCACCAACATCCCATTAAGGCATCAGTTCTAACCCTAGCTGCTCCATCTCCAACCCAGATCCCTGAAAATGAACCTATAAATCAGTGGGAGGTGGCTAAAGTGCTTGGGACCCGCATTCACGTGGGAGACCTTGGTGAACGTTCTGCCTCCTGGCTTCAGCCTGTCCCAGGCCTGGCTGCTGCAGCTGTTTGGGAGTTAGCCAGAGGATTAAAAGCTGTCTATTTCTCCCTATAGTTTTCAAATAAAATATCTCTTCAAGAATTATTTTCTCCTTTCATTATTGAATTTAAGCAATTTTATCATGAGGTTATTTCGTACAGTTTTCGTTAGATTTCCTGTACTTGGATATCATTGAACTTTATAGTTTATAGTTTTCATAAAATTTGGAAAGTGTTTATTCAAATGTTTCTTCAGATGTTAATGTTGGCTACTTTTTTGAAATCTATTTAAAACTGTAATTTGAATTCTAAGTGCATTACTTAGAATTACTTAGAATTACAGAGAAAATGTATGTGTGTGTGAGAGAGAGAGAATTTGGAATGCACTGGTGCACTTCCAAACTGTTTGCAATAGCTGAGGCCGAATTAGTTCAAAGTCAGGATCTGGAAGCCCAGAATCCATCCAGGTCCCTTAAGTGGGTGGCATGAATCCAACTCCTTGATTCAATATCTGCTGCTTCTTGATGGGCTTAATAGCAGGAAGTTGGACTGGAACCAAAGGCAGCACTTGAATCCAGTCCCAAGATTTGGATTAATGCTGTGCCATAATGTACTTCCTTACCTGCTATTTCTTCAAATATTTTTGTCTTTCCTCTCCAATACATAGCTCTGGAAATTCATTAGGGCACTGCTAATTAATTGTGTCAGGTTTTTTTTTTTTTCTGCCCTCAGTGCTTCTTTGGATAGCTTCTTTTACTACATTTATGTAAATTGTATTTCTTCTGCTGTGTGTAAAATGCTGTAAATAACACCTTGTATATTTTCAATATTTTTCATCTCAATAAGTCAATTTTGTTTTTTCATAACTTTCATATTGCTTGTGTTTTAGAATATGTGGAACATAGCCATAATAACTTTTAATGTTTCTGAATAATAATTTTGTGTCTGTCATTTCAACTTTGCTTCTGTTGTTGGTGTTTGTTGTTCTATTATGGAGAAAAATGCCTTTGCTTCTCTGTATGCCTACTACTTTTTATTGAATGCCAAAATTCATAAATCTCATAGTGCTGTTGTTAAATATTTTTGAGCCATGTGAATTCTCTTGAGATTTGTTCTGAGATACAGTTAATGTTGCTTAGAAATATTTTGTTGAAACTTTGTAAATACAACTTTTTGAAGAGGGCAGAATAGCCTCCAGATTAGTTTTCACTCAACTGTGACACACTATCTTTTACAATACGTTAAATAATGTTCCTGGATTTATGACATTTTTCATTCTGACCTGGGTATGTTTCAAGGGAAGATTGCAGAAGACTGTTTTCCCAGAGCTAGTTTTGTTTGCATGCCTTCACCTAGTAATAAGTAGTCAGCTGAAGAGTAATTGCCCCCTGGTAGTTTTTGTGGGTTTCCTTTTCTCTTTTATTCTGGTCTGGGAAACCTGCAATTCCAGGTTCATTTCAAATTGTGGGAATTACTGCATTCCACTTGAATTCAGCTCCATGATTATGTATACCCACTGAATGACTATCTGAAGGCAGACAGTTTTCTGAGATCCTGTCATAACACATTTAGGCATTATTATAACAAGATTTTTCAGATTTTACTGCCACTGAAAATACAACTAGTGTTAGCTGCAATTTATTGCCAAGGACATGAGCAGGGGTCAAAGAATCAAAAATTATTAATTGGGAACATCAGGGAACATCAGAGTTAAGACAGCATTCTGAATAAATCAGTCCATTATGTTAACACCTGCAGGATGGTGGAAGATAAAGTAGTTGGTTAGATATTGAGGATGAAGTATGCTAGTTAACGTGTTTTAATAGGATTCTTGCAAAAATTAGTTATTTCTGGCAGAAATATGAAAGAATATGAGGCAAGGTCAGGTTGATATGAAAGTTCAGAGGAGCTGGTCAAGCAGAGATTTTGTCATTGGCTCTTCCTTTTTTTTTTTTTTTTTGATCTCCTAAAAACATGTTTTACCATACTGGTGGATTTTTCAAAGCAGAAATCGTTAGTAATTTTGTCCTGTTTCAGATGCAGTGTGAAATGCTGTCCTCTTATTCTCTTAGATGAGAAACTAACTATGTGTTTTATTTATCATTCTTCATAATAAATAAACTAAGTTCATTATAGTTTAGAATTACAAATGTTTGCATTTTATGTTGGTCTCTTAAAATTAAAATGTGTAGTATTCTATGCCAGTTTGTTAAGTAAGCTTTCTATGTACATCGTAACTATTAGAATAAAAATATCAAGGCTAAATAAGTCTTTTATTTCATGCAAAAATATTCTTGGTGGGTTTAACTTTATGTGACTTTGATAAAGTTAATTTAGTCTAAAAATAAGTTTGCACAGTTTTTCTAACAAAAAGGAGTTACTGATTTGTTAATTATTCAATTCTTTAGTTCTTTTTGCCCTTGACAGAATGATTTAATACAGGAGATCAATTGATCCGGCAGAAACTACTGTATTATTTCTGAGAAAACCAACTGGGTATGTGATGACAAAAGTTAAAGGGTCAAGGTGTGTGAGAGAAAAATTCCCCACTCTGCATAAGTGGTTTCCTATTTGAATATTCAAGCACAGTCCTTGGGCTTATGCAAGTTTTATGATCATAACATGGGAAACAACCTTGAAAAGCTTGGGCTGGAGTTCTTAAAACAAATTCTATTTGTAAATTCTGGCCAAAGCTATAGGAATACTTAAACTATATTCCATAAATATAATATGAATCATTTGCCAAACCTAATGGACTTTTCTTTCTATGTATTAGTGTCATGACCTCAATAAAAAAAATTGCCACTTTTTTATGTTTAGAAAATTTCCAATATTACATTTAGCTAGCTTTAAGCAGGTGTTTTAATCTGTATATTTTTCAGTAAAAAACGTTTCAGTTCAATTTATATAAAAAATTATGGGACAACTATCAATGCTTATTAACCTGCACTGCTACTTATAAAGCAATGCTGGTTAACAAGCATTGTTTAGATTTTTCTTTGATTTTGAAACTTTACCCCAAATTTTCCGTTTCATGCTTTGTGAAGCTTTGGGAACAGACTTTTAGAGCAGATAATTCTGATTTTCTCCTAGTAAGCTATGTCCTCTTAACTTTTCTAACATGCAGGGTAATTGAATCTATGACTACTGTATGCGTTAATGTGGCTAACATTAGTTAAGAAGACTTCTAGAGTACAGAGAAAGTCTTACTTTGTACTCTGTGAAAAGTATGATAACTCCTCCATTTTCTAGATCAGTGATTATCAGAATTTAGAATGCAATACAAGCATTGCTACTATAAGTACTTGCAAAATGAAACAAGTTTACTAAGTATATTACCCAAATGGATAAAGTCCAATACACTACACCTGTAATAAATTTTATTAGTGATGTTGATGCTAATGTCACAGGACCACATTTTGAAAGCTTCTGCTTTTTTTGTGTGTGTTTGTTTTGTTTTTAATCCTTGATTTTTAAAATTATTTTTGATACAATTTAGTTGACAGTGGGCTTTCCCTCCCCTTCTCCCAAATTCCCTCCCGTCCACTCTGTTCTCCCTTCTAGGTTCATTATGTGTGTCCATCGTGAATTTTCCCAAGTCCATCATGCTTCCTCTGTAGTGTCTCCCAGTCTTGAAGGAGAACAACTTTTCGTTGTAGGTTAATTCTTGTATCCTGAGGCCCTGATGTAGGTACAGTAAGGATTAAGTCTTTGTTATTTATGGTCAGTACTAATAAATGATAGAGGGGGACGCTGATACTCTCAGGTGATTATAAACAATAAACCTCTTGTGGATGGTTGATTAATGAATTACATCTCAAGTTCTTGTTAAATTAGGTACATGTAAGTATGAAGTAACATTGATTAACACAGAGTAAGATTCATATATACTATCTCTAGATTTGACATCATATTATTTTATATTATAGCAAACATATGATATCTGACTGTTTGGGATTGACTCATTTCCCTTAGCATAATGGTTGTTAGTTTAGCCCATTTGGCCACAAAGAAATGTATTTCATTTTTTTAAATCACCAGATAGTATTCTATGGTATAGATGAATCACAGTTTCTTTATCCAGTCCTTTGGTAGGTGAATTCTTAATTGCCCAAGTGGTCTCTATACTGTCTTCCACAGTGGCTGTATGGGTGACTCTTCCTGGTGTTAGGTGGAACCTCGGTGTTGTCCCATGTTTCAGGGTAGTACAGAATTGCATAAAACACTGTGCAAACAATAACAGAGACAGTAGAATGGCTCCCTGATCTTTATGTATTTTATCAAAGTATCTTATTACCATATTAATGTAGTCCAATTCTAAAGGTAAAGCCAGTATTTATTATACTAAAATTTATGATGTATTCTACAGTGACAATACATCTGTTTCTACAGAACTTATCTAAAGTAATTTGAACAGTGCTTTTCTTGCATAACTTAGGAGACTGAGTGAGCATCTTTGCTGTACTTTGCCAAATTACCATACTCATTTCTAAGTTTAGATTGCCTTCCAAAATGTTTTCCTTTATGTTCAAAGTTCCTTTCGTGTGAGTTTTTGAGTTAATGTCACTGCCTCTAGGACATCTTCATCCTTTTATTCACAACCACTTTCCTCCTCCACTGATAAGTTCACCCTCACTAAATTTTCATTTCATATCTCAACGTTTATCAAACTGGGGCAGTTTCAACATCACCATGGTCAGCTATTTCTTTTAGATGAGATCAGGAGCATTCAGGGTGGTATGGCCATAGACAGCTATTTCTTTTATAATTCCATTTACATTTGATTTTCATTTTACTTCCTGCATTATCATTTTTCCTTTCTCTGCTGTCCTTTCATAGCAGTTGTCCAATTTTCTTTTTTGATTATCCATATTTAGAATGTGTCACATGGATTTATCACTCTGAAACATATTTGCAATGTGTGAACTAAAAAACAAGTATGCGGTAAGCAATTGCAAATTGGTTTTTAAAAATACATAATTGCTCACTGATCCCAATTCACAGGTGTTATTAAGATAGATATTTGTGGATTGAAATTTATAATTTATGAAGGTCCTCATATTTAATATGCCATTTCAACTAAAATTTCTATGGTATTATTTGGAAACTGATGCTATTTAACTTGACTATAATTTATATTTGCACATGGTAAATATGCAAGTTAAGAGCTGTCCCATCCCCACCTCATACCAAACAAGAATTCGCTGAGAAGAGGTATAGGTTGTGATGCTATTTTACAATTTCCCTCAAGTGATGCTAATATGATACCGAGTTTAAAACCATTTAAAACAGTGCTTCTCATACTTTCATGCTCATAATTATTGTTTAAGTATTGTAATAGCAGGCTTTTAACTCTGTGCTTAAAATTCCTCCTTAGAGATCTGACTGATCACCTATAATTGGAATTTGTTAAAATCACCCAGTTCCTACCGTGATTCTGTGGACCCTCTCTGAGTGGTTATCTGGATGTAATGACAGTGTTGCTAATGATATAGTCTGAGCTGTGGCAGTAGTTTCTCCTGGTTAGTACCATGGAGACATTCACTGGAGTATTCTTTGACATATGAAGAAGCAAGACTGACGGAGTTATAGTGAAATCAAGCTGGAAATCTAATAACCTCAAGATCAACTGACACCTTTCTTAGACTGTCAAATTTGTGCCAGCACTGTGGCATAAGATCAAGCCCTGCCAGCCATGACCTATGCAGCTTGTACCAAATTTAAGGAGGGAGGTGATTATTAGAAAGCAAGTCAGAGACTCAAGATGAATCCAGATGCCTGGTGAAAGAGGAGTGGGTAAAGAAACAGTGGTACATCTACTCCATGGAAACCACTCAGCTACTAAAAAGAATGAAATTCAACCATGTGCAAAGAAATGGTCTCAACGAGAGACCATTACGCTAACCAAAAAAGCTAGTCACAAAAGGACAAATATCCTATCTTCTGCCTGATATAAGGCAACCTTCATGCAAAATACAAGATCAATACTTTTATAGGTAAACATGCGTATACATATGCTCATCTAGAGGAACTGTATAATAGAGACTATTAAATTGAGAAGATACATTGTAGCATGCATCTCTACTTCTGAAGAAAAGATGAACTCCTAAAGAAGTTGTTAAGCATGAGCCCGGTGGCGGGGCCTAGCAGCTAAGGTCCTCGCTTGAACGCACCAGGATCCCATATGGTCACCGGTTCTAACCCCGGCAGCTCCACTTCCCATCCAGCTCCTTGCTTGTGGCCTGGGAGAGGAGTCGAGGACGGCCCAAAGCTTTGGGACCCTGTACTCACGTGGGAGACATAGAAGAAGTTCCTGGATCCTGGCTTCGGGTCTGCGCAGCACCGGCCATAGTGCTCACTTGGGGAGTGAATCATTGGATGGGAGATCTTCCTCTCTGTCTCTCCTCCTCTCTGTATATCCGACTTTGTAATGAAAATAAATAAATCTTTAAACAAACAAACAAACAAAAAAGAAGGTGTTAAGCATATCTTGACAACAGGATGCTGGACTTTCTGCCACTGGTCTATACCTACAATATCAGCATCCAGTATAATAGTAAAATGATGGATTTAATACTGTTTTTGAAAGACTGTACTATTGTAGTAATATATGGGGAATCAGTAGGCTGAGGAATTTGGGGAAGGCAGGAGGGGAAATTCCTGAGCCTATTGAACTGTATTATAAAATTTAAAAAATAATTAATTTTAAAAAGCCTAAAGTTAAAGCCGGAAGGAGGAAACAGAGTTTTACAGTGATGTTAAAGGAAGAACAACCCTGAAAGCTCAGTGAATCAGTTTTTAATTGAACTGCTTAAAGCCGAGTTACAGAAGCTGATCTGGTATAAATAGTAACAGTCACACCTCATTTTCATGTTAACCAACTAATGCTGGGTTAGAAAGCAAAAGTATGAAAATCAGTACATGATTGTCTCAAGAATATCTTTAGAACACAGTTGTGGCCTTGAACCATTGACTAAATGCAGTTCATCACCTGAAGCCCTTGACTTTGCTCTTGCACTGTTGTTTATCTGTGGACACTTGTCCATATGACCTTGGTTGATTCCAGCAGTCTGTGAACTCCAGATTCCAGATACATCCTCATGCTGCCCTGATCTAATTGCGTGGGAAAACCATGGAAGATAGTCCAAGTGCTTAAGTCCCTGCAAATATATGGTAGGCCTGAAAGATGTCCATCCGTTGCAGTCATTGGCAGAGTGAAGCAGTGGCTGGTAGATCTCTCTACTCTTCCAGTCTGTTCTACATCTCTTCCTTTCAAATAAATAAATAATTTTTGAAAAAAAAACTATCAAAAATTTAAAAAGTATTCACTTAACATATTGACCATTCTTAGTATTGAACTTGTTAGAGTTTAATTTCCTTCCTGACACCCATCTGCTATTAATTTTTATGAATCTTTAAGAAACAGACAGGGCCTGGCATAGCAGCTCAGCGTCTAACATTGTCTCCTTGCATGCGCAAGGATTCCATATGGGTGCTGGTTTTAATACTGGCAGTCCTGCTTCCAGTCCAGCTCCCTGCTTGTGGGTTGGGAAAGCAGTTGAGGATAGCTCAAAGCTTCGGGATCCTGCACCTGCATGGGAGACCTGGAAGAGGCTTCAGGCTCCTAGCTTAGGATGGGCGCAGCACTGGCCATTGCAGCCACATGGGGAGTGAATCATTGGGTGGAGGATCTTTGTCTCTGTCTTTCCTCCTTTCTGTATATCTGAATTTGCAATAAAAATGAATAAATCTTTAAAAAACTAAACAGGCAAAGTGTGAAAATTTCCTGGTATTGTAAAGTAAAGTATGATTAGGAATTGAGTAGACTCATATTTAGTTTCTCAGTATGATATAATCTCTCTTAAGTTTGTGTTCAGAGTTTTGGAGGGATGATGTTTGATATGAAACCTGAAAAAATCTCCATGAATTTTATTAAATGATACGTTATTGAGTTTGAATTATTTGAATTATTGCATTTTTGATAGGTTGATATAAACACTTTCATTAATGAAAAATCCTATTGAATAAATTAGTATAATTTAAAACAACTAGCTAACAACCAGGATACTAAAACTAACTAGAAAGCATAAGTATTTTGCCTTTCCCCTACATCTAATTCTGTATATTCAGTAGACTTACTATAAACTGTGCACTTAACTTTTTTCATGATTGAGTGTACCTATTGATTCTCAGTTTGCTTTCTTTGGTAAACATATTCATTTGTTGCCACAGCAGAGTGCTACAACCAGAGATAGTTTAAAACAAAAACATTTATTTCCTGATAATTCTGGGGAACAGGACTGTAAAATTAGGTGGTTTGCAGGTTTAACTTCTTCTAAAGCTTCTGTTCTTGTCTTGCAAGTAACAATATTCTCCCTCTGTTTTCACCTGGAATTCTGTCTGTGCTGCAATCTGCCTTTTACAAGGATACTAGTAATATTAGAAGAGGGCCCAGCATCTAAATAGCTTCATTTTAACATAATTATGTGTTTAAATCACTATTTCCATATAGATTTTTATTCTGATGCATGACATTTAGGATGTCCACACATGAATTTGGAAGAGGGTAGAACTCAGCCCGCAATACTCAGAAATTTAAATCTAAAGAATCAATGTAGATTCTATTTTCACATTTTTCCCTATTTTGTTTCTTCCCTCATTCCTTCTTATTTCCCTTGCTTTTTGCCGTCTACTGCCTCCAGTCTTTCTGTCCTATTAAGTGGAAACAGGTGTTGGATAGTGATAATGTGATACCGACTGATGGGGATTGCTGTGTTTAAATGACAGGAATCTACACTTTTTCACACTTTTGTACTGTGCTTAGTGAGCTTCCCATAAAGGTAAAAATGTATCATAGCATACAATCAGAGCTCCAAAATCCATTTCCCTTTTTGCTAATAGGAATGGCATATTATCTGTTCACAAAATTAAGGTAAATTGATAACAGGTCTTCTTACAAAATTTCCAAAGGTGGTGTGGGAATGTATGGTTCGACCTTGGTTGAATGTGAAACTTGTGAGTAATAAAGGAAGGTGTGCTAGCAGTGGACATAAGATGACTTATTTCTCTTCTTGGCAAATAGGCATTTCCTGTGCACGGTGCTTTATTTAACCTCTAAAGTCAAGTTCTTGAAAGTGTAGCTTTATTATATCATTAAAAGACAACTTGGACTGAATTTTCCAGATGACACCATTAAAAGCATAAAGTCATTGCCTTTATATATGTTACATGAATTATGCTAAGGTAATGCATATTAATTAATTTGTTTTTAATATATGCATTATAAGAATGTCCCTGATTTATTATTGCATAATGAAAATATTATGAAGCAAGACATTTTAATGGCCTTTGTTTAAAAAAGAAATAGGAAAATACATACACTTTGCATTTTGGACAAATATGACCTATGTTTAAATATTTTTTGTTTAAAAAGCATTTCAACTTATTTTTATCACTTCAATTTGTTTATGGAAATTCTATTTTATACCATTTTGTTTTTGTTATGAAATTTGTGTATTCTTTCTTACACTATCAGCAACAAAATCATTTTTGTATATTTTCTGAAAACAAATCCCAATATGAAGCAATGAACATATTTGAAAGACAATGTTTTATGGATTCTTTTGAATTTTGAAAAAAGGGCTTATTTGACATATACAGATTTCTTGGAACCAATACTTCCTTAAATAGATGAATTGCTTTATTTAACACCAAAAATGTAACACAAAGAAAATTAATTTTTTGTTACTAAAGAGGGGCTGGAGGTACTGTTGATGCTGGGGACGTTCCAGGGAATCCTTGCCTTTTGGGTCTAAAGTCTTAGGCAGTTATTTATGCGAATGTCTTCTTACCCAGCATTCTTTGCAATATATACTTTGTGAAAATAAATTTCTTGCAAAACCTCTTAAGTAAAATTATAGATAATACGTAACATAAATAAGAAAAAACAGAAAGTATAATATACCAAATCAAGATCGCAAACATCTACAATCTCACCAATATTTTAAATATTACATGAGAATCTACAAATATACAGAGAAAACAAAGTTGAAGTAAAATTAGTTGTATAGTCTTGATATGAAAGCCTGTTTACTGAATTGCCTGAATTATATCTAACTCCCTTTTTGTAAATTATTAAACTCCAAAGGGTGTTGTTGATGCTTAACTCAACTATTTTTCGGTTTGTATTTTGCTGTAATAACTCTTCTGGCATATAAGGGTTCTGTTCTGTTTTCAAATAGTCCAATTCTTGTTGCCATCTATAAAGAGAATGCTTGTTTCAGCTCCTTTCATTTCTGAATCAACACTGGTACTTACTACCATGTTACCAGTTAATTAGTGTGAATCTTACATCTGAATAAATGAAAGAACAGAATCTTTCAAATTTTTTTCTTATATTCAACTGGATATAATGATTAATTTCTATATGCCTGATATTATAAAAACGGCGATTGATTTTTTTAAAGAAAGGGCAGGCAGCTCCTTACTTGAAGAATCAAGTATGCCTTACTCTTTTCTTAATAATTCTTTTTTTTTAAAGATTTATTTTTATTTTTATTGGAAAGGCGGATATACAGAGAGGAGAGACAGAGAGGAAGATCTTCCATCTGATGATTCACTCCCCAAGTGAGCGCAATGGCCGATGCTGTCCTGATCTGAAGCCAGGAGCTTCTTCCAGGTCTCGGTGCAAGGTCCCAAAGCTTTGGGCCGTTCTCAACTGCTTTCCCAGACCACAGGCAGGGAGCTGGATGGGAAGCGGGGCTGCGGGGATAGAACCGGCGCCCATATGGGATCCCGGGCGTGCAAGGCGAGGACCTTAACCACTTGCGCCACCTCGCCGGGCCCTTCTTAATAATTCTTAAACTAAACGACTTTTTCTCATATTATTTAAGCTGTACACACATGTTAAGTTGGAAGCTTAGATGATGTAAGAAATTGACTATTAAAATGCAAAAATCTGATAGAACCAGTAAGTGGTTATACAGTTAATAGTACAGAGCTTTAACTTATTAATATACTGAAAGTTAGTAACAATGTTTACAAGGCATGCATTAGTGATGCTGGTAATTTGTAAATGCCAACAAGAAGCCACACAGTGTCTCTTTAAAGTGCAAAGTTGAAAGCTTATCACAGGTATGTGTACATTGAAAAATACACAGCGTAAATGTGGGGCGTGGTACCATGCAAGCAATTTTAGTCATCCACTGGGAATCTTGGAATTTATTCACTGTCAATAAGGCTTCATTCTATTATGCCCATTGGTGTAGTGAGGAATCAGAGTAAGTTTTAATTGCTCAAAATCACTCAGAAGGAAAGTGACAGAGTAAGGTTTGGGTCACCTCTGTATATTACTTTAATAATATGATGAGGTGTTCAGTTTCAGAGGAAATAAGAGTAGATGGAGCTTATATTCTGTATAGACTACTAAGAAATTCTTCATAAATCGGTTTACTAAGGTGAATTACCACAACTTGTTCAGGAAAGTCAATTTAAGATATGAGTGACAATGCCAAGCTTTTTTGTCCAAAATCCTTGAGATCTACTTCCAACCTCAGGATTAGAAGCATAATTGGGTCAGAAAAATTTTTGTTCTATTTCCCTGTCAATAAAGTAATGGGTTTTGGGTCTGGCATTGTGCTGCAGCTAGTTAAGCCATTGTCTACAATGATGGCACTCTAAAAGCAGAGAATTTCACATCTTAGCTACTATATATCCAATCCAGTGTACCCTACTTTGTGTACTTGGTAAGGTGTTGGAAAAAGGCATAAATACTTGGGCTCCTGACAACAATATGGAAGACTCACATGAAGTCTTCTTTTGGCCTGGCCAAGCCCCAGGTATTGTGGCTATTTGGAAAATAAACCAGTGAATAGAAAATTTCTATCTCTGTCTTTCAAAGAATAAAACAGATAATAATTTAAAAACTGGATTAATGCAAGAAAGGTTCAGATTGTTCACTATTTCTGTTCTCTGTTCTGTTATGATAGGATGCAAATAGTGAATGAAGACCAAAGAATTAAGCAGTTAACTCTTACAGCAAATGGCTGTGGCTCTACTCCATCATGTACTATTTTTTCTGTAGTTTATTTATTAGCTGAACTTCCAACCTGTAGTTACATCTGTTGTAGCAGGCTTCTAGACTCTAGCCAATTATCACTAAGAGCAGTGCTAAAAAGAAGGGGGTACAAAGCAGAGAAAATAGTCATCATTTCTGAGTGCTTGACTCAGAAGTCATATGATCTTAATCAATGTCTTAACTATGCAATTTTTGTACATATTTAAAATGGGTGAAATAATTTTTGTTTGTCTCATTTACAAAACCAATGGAATCATGTAGTTTAGCAAGTGAAATATATAATACTTCAAAAATTTCATTGAAAAATGGATTTGAGAAATAAAGTTATTTTGAAGCATCACAAATTAAAGTCCATGTGTGAACTTCTTCGTAATATGCATTTTTATGAACTATTTGAGACTCTCCATAAAAGGAAAATACCATCTTAAATGCATTATGCTTGATCTAGCTATTTGAAGAAGGAGCTTATCAAAAGTACAACACAAAAATATGCACTGTTTTTAGAGAATCAAATATATTATTTCATTTTAAAAGAATAGTTTTTAATGTATCCTAGAGAATAGCGTATTCGTCAATGTTTTTATTTTCTTTCTGAAAAGCTTTAGCAAACTTATCCAATGCAAAATTCTTGTGACATGATCAGTCATTGGCAAGTTATAATGAAACAGTAAGAGCAGAGTGTATACAGGAGAAATAATAAAAAACTAATCATGAAACTAGTTGTAAGACAAACGCAATACATCATGATTCTGAAAAAGGCATCTAAAATACTTTCATTGATTTAAATATTTCCAGTGAGTTAGTTGAACCTATAAAAAATTCTAAAATTATGCCTGTTAGTTTATGTGAAGATTTCATGTACTTGTGTCCTGAAGGATTAAAATATACTGATATATGAACATGAAAATATTTTATGAATTGACTTGAATCTCACAGAATTGGAGAGAAAATATAACCTGGGAAGTTTGGATATAGAAAGTAGAATCTAGTGCCATGTCACAATTATATATTTGTCTGTTAAGGTATCCTGAATCTTCTAGATTTAGTATTGGTAAGAGGTATATGTCCTGGAATGTGTCTATTTCTTCTGCATCATCAAGTTTAATCATATAATTGTTCATAATATCTATCACATATTTCTGGGGTAGTAGTCATAATACCTCCATTTTCATTTTTAATTGTATGTATTTTATTTCTCTTTCTTATTAGTCCAGCTAAGATTTTGCTAGTTCTGTCTTTCCAAATAACTGGTTCTCTTTTATATTCTTTAGTGTCCATTTCATTTATTTGTACCCTGTGCTCAATAACTTTTCCCTTTACTACTTTTGGGTTTGAAATTCCCCTGGTTTTCTAATTTCTCAGAATAAATAATTTATTTGAATTTTTTCTGCTTTTTTCATGCTGGATTTGATTGTTATAAGCTCAGCTCTAAGCATTGCTTTTGCTATGATCTCAAGGGTTTTGGAATAGTGTAATCTTGATTTGCTCCAAGTAACTATTTAATTTTCTACTTATTTTCCTTCTTGTTTCACTGTTTACTTAGGAGTAAGTTTTTTGTTTAATGTATTTCTGGACTTCCCCAAATTTTTATTGTTATTGGTTTTTTATTTAATTACATATCAATAGAAATGGTACCCAAGGTGACTCTTGTTAAACCATTCGTGGGAATGCAAATTAAGGTATCCATTAAGCAAAACATTTTGGAAAAAAAATAAGCTTACTGTTTGACCTAATTATCCTCCTTTGAGTAATACAGCCAAAAGAAATGAGGTCATCATATGAAAGAGATTCCTGGTTTCCCTAGTTTATGATAGTTTCAATTACAATAGCAGAGCTGTGTATTGAAACTAGTTACCTACCAACTGAGGACTGAATAAATGAAAAGGGACATGTTTGTGGATGTACATACATATATGTATAAATGTGTGAATATTATTCATCCAATAAAAAGGTAGTGACACTGAAGATATGTTGTGTTTAGTCAGATGCAAACATAAATGTCTCATGTTTATTCTCAAATGTGAAGATAGATTTATACTGGTTTGTAGAAGGCTTAGGTCCTATCTATTGATCTTTGATGTCATTTATTTCTTTGTTGATTATCTGTCTGAATAATTTCTTTTTTCTGAAATTAGCATATGAAAATTTTCCTGTTGCTATTATATCTGTTAATATTTTTATATGCTTTATTGCTCTAATATTGAGTGCATATCTATTTACAAACATTAATTGCTTGTGCTTGAGAAGTGGTCACTGTGTAATGACATTCCTTGTGCCTTTTATAGATTCTTATTTTAAATCTATCTTATCTGATATGTGTTACTACTGTCACTTTTTTGTGAATTCCTTTTGCATAAGATATCTTATTCTATCTTTTCACTTTCAGTTTCTTTGGATCCCTAAAGGCTAAGTGAATTCCTCTATGTAGCAGATAGATAAGTCTATTTTTAAATTTAAAAAATCTATTTGGTCTCTCTATGATTTTAGTTGAGTAATGTAATCTTATCACCCTGTTAGATTTTTGCTTAGTAACAGCATTAGGCATTCAAATAACATATTATTTTTACTTATTATATTTTCTTTTTAAAATTTATTTATTTTTAAAAATAATCTTACTTAGTTGATTAGGGTACAAAAGGTCAAGGGGTACAGGAAGGTGGGTAAGACCATTGTTTCCACACTAATATCATTATTTTTTCCTTGTATCTGGGGTCAGCGGAGAAACAAAGGGAAAAGCCCCACTCAGCCTCCCCTCAATTCCCAGTCCCCGATGTGAGGCAAGCTCCGAGGGTCCTGCTGAAACAGTTTTGATAGTTCAACAGGTCTGAATTGCTACCACTCTTGCCGTTCCAATCATGATGAAACCTATCAGAATCCGCTGGCTGACATAGTCTCTTCCTGGTTGGGGTTCTAAGATCAGCAGTTCAGTTGGAGGGATCTCCAAAGAAACTTCATCTGAGATGATCCCAAATCTGATTCTTGTTTGAATTTGCCAGTACAGGGTCTGGCCCAGTCCGTCGCCCCAATCAGCTTATGCACATGCTGATTGTTGCAATTGCTGTGTCAGTTCTGTTACCAGCCCTGTCTTCCACTTGAACCAATGGATGCTGCAGTCCAGCTTGATCCTACCCACTTCATACTCAGTCCTCACACAAACCGCTGAGCCTAGTTGGGGCAACTCCCCATAACCCCCACCAGGCCTGCTCCCTACCCTGGTTCCCATGCATGCCAGTATGTACCGCAGGCTTGTCTAGTCTGTCCCACATCCTATTTAGCTCTCGTAGTTGTCAATGGGCATTGAAGCCTAGTTCAATCCAACCAACCTACCATGCAGCCCACACACATACTGGCAGGTGCCTTCCTGTTTAGCCACCCCTGTCCCTGTACTGGTTTTCATGCTCTCCAGTGGGAGTGGTTACCCACAAGGGAGGTGCCCACTATCTCCCTACTAGGCCACTGCCATTCCCAGGTTATGCAGTCTCCAGGTGGTTCCGGCATTTAACTTAACAGAATTAGTCCCCAGTGCCAGCCTCTGCCATCTGATGATGTGGTAAAGCCCAACCAACCCTCACCCATTCTAATTTTTGTTTGCACCAGTTGGAACAGTCAGCCCAATCTGGCCCTTTTCTTGTGTAGCTCACATGAAGCCCACAGGTTTTGTAGCCCTGCCTGGTCTGGTCTGTACCATCCCTTTCATGCTCTCCAGTGGGAGTGGTTGTCCAACAGGGGAGACCACATTCCCCTGCCAGCTTTGCCTCCTCCCCTCCCCCCTTCCAGTTCTCACATGTGCTCTTTGGGTGCTGCAATCGCATCTGGTACAGCTCACCTTACCTTGGCATTTCTTAATGTGCACTGGTAAGTGTTGTGACCAAAACTCGCCTGACCCACATTCTATGCTGGTGCTTGGATTCGCCAGTGGTTGATGTGAACGGGCTCAGCCTGGCCTGTCCCCCGACCTATGCCATATATGATGGTGAGCATCTTCCTCTGGCCTAGTCTGGGTTGCTCCATGTTGTGGTTCTTGCACTCACCTGTAGGGGCTGTGTTCTGACTCAGGAGTTTCTCAAGCTCCCCCTTCAGAACCTCTTCTCTATGCCAGGTCTTGCATGTACTGGTGGTTCCATGGGCCAGCTCTCATTGCTGGGCTTCAATGCATTCCAGTTCTTGGTGTTGGCTGTTTCACCCCAGCCAAGGCTTGTTCATACCCAGACACTGCTCACACATAGCTTAGTAGGGGCAGAGACCCAGCCTAGTTTTTCCTACATCTACCCAGGTTCTCCAGATGGTGAAGGCGCCTAGCCCAGCTTGGTGTGCCCAGGCCCAGTCCACATTTGTGCCTAGGGAAATTGCAGCCATATCCAAACCAGAATGCAGCCCCCCACTGGAGCCCCCATATCTGCCCATGGGAATTCCAATCCATCAAGGGTGTACTCTCACAGCTCCCCAACCAAGTCTATTCCCAGCCCTAGATTGCACGCATGCCAGTGGGTTCTCTGACCCAGTTGGCTTAGCCCCTCACCTGTCTCAGCCTTTGCCTTTGATGCTGTGGCCTAGTATCCCTGCCTCATGAAGACCAGTTGGGGTAAGAGCCTAAGTTGAAATGACATGTGCTCCATCCTGATTTCTTTTCTTTTTTTGTGAGTTGAAGTTTGCTTGGCCCTATCTGGTCTGCCCCCTTCCAGTTGCAGCTGAGCCCCACATCCTATTTTATAATGCACCTTCAGGTGGTGCTGCCTTGACCTGCCCAGATTGCCTTTGGTTCTTTTACCCATAAGTGACAGCAGGTGTCATGGTAGCTCCTAGCTTAGCCCATTGCCACCCCAGCTCGCAAGCTAACCTGCGGGACTTGTATTTCCACAGGGTTGGGCCCACACTTCCCCCACAGAGTTTACCCCTGGACCAAGATCTCTCATGTGTTGGTTAGTGTCTTGACCTTGCCAAGTGTGACTAGTCCATTATTCCACCACCCAGTCAAGTAATGGTACCTAGCCCTGCCAGACAGGTCCCCATACCTAGCTTTGGTATGGACTGGTATGGAAGTCAGTGATGCTCTACGCCAACAGCCCATCTCAGGATTCCTAATTTGGCTGGTGAATCAGTCTTACCCAAATAGATCTTACGGACTCTCCCCTCCAAACCATCAGGTCTCAGTCCCCATGTTTGCTCGAAAGTTTCATGACCCTGTTACTGGGAATCACCTATAATTCATCTCTCACCTACACTAAAACTGGCCTTTTTCATGGGTGTTTCTATGAAGCAATTTCATATCCTAAAAACCCTAGAGCTCGCCACTAGGTGGCCAACAGGCAGTGCCTGTCACCATTTGGTGCACTGGCTGCCCAAAACCAAGGACTCAGTCATTGCCTTTCAACAGTGGCTTTGGCCTGAGTCCCCAGCCTTGGATCCGGCCTGGCAGGGGCACCCCCCACGTTGTCACACTGCAGGGAGCTGCAAGCTGCCCCCAATCCCAAGACCCGGACCACTTATTGTATTTCAAAACCTATAACCCCAAATAGATTGTGAATATAAAAAAAGCAAAAAAAAAAAAAAAAGATAGAAAAGTAAATACCTGTTGATAACAAATAGCAATGTAAAAATAACACACATTTCCACTCCATTTTTTTAAGAGTTCCACTTTTTCTCATTTCATGTTAACATTAATAACTTATTATTACTTAATAATATAATATATAATATGTTACATCTTATAGTATATACACATTATCCAATATATTAAATGTAATTACATATATTACTACTTATATGTTGTCACATTTGTTATTTGTTATATATCATTCATATAATAGATATCAAAGAGATGTATATATTACATACAATGTATGCATACTTATATATACATGACACGTGGTATATAATATGTAATCATATACACATAACCTATATTATACACACATATAATATGTAGACAATATACATACATATCTACATACATGTATATTTTGTATCTCTAGATTTTCCACAATTTCAAAAGCTTTCTTTATTCCTTTCTTTTTATTTATATTTGACCAATTGTGTGTTTATAAATAATTTGTCTTTGACCTCACTGAGTCTTCTTTGTTTTATCTATTTTGCTATTGATATCTTTCATTTTTCTAAAAATATGTTTTTTCATTTTCTTAAATGCAAATTAAAGAGATAGATAGTAAGAGAGAGAGAGAAAGAATATTTTCCATTTGCACATTTAGTTCCAGACTCCATATGCATCTCACATATGGCTGGGTGGCAGGGATGCATACAATTGAATGAGCATCTGCTGCCTTCCCGGATACATGAGCATAAAGCTGAGTCAAATGCACACTAGTTGGGACTCCAACCTGCACTCTGGTATTGGATACAAGCATTGCCATTGCAAGCCTTACCCATTATACCACAATGCCCACCCACATCGTATTGCTCCTTCCACTTAGGGTATTTTTCAGTTGAAGCATATCTGATTTCATTTACTTAGTTCTCTCTATCAAAGCTTTCCTTTGGAACTTAAATTGTTTCCATGTTTTCTTGAAAATCATTGATTTTCCTGAAAACAGTCATTTTAAAACCTTGGTGTAAGAATTTTGATTTCTCATTTGTTTCTAGCACCTTTCTGCATTCTCTTGATGATATTATGGTTTTCTGAAATTTCTTGATGATTGTTAATACATGAAGTCAACTGCACCTTGAAGAATTGTCCCAGAAATTCTAAGCCATCTATTTTCTGTAAGTTTCTGGATATTTTTGTCACCGCCACCCAGCAGTGGCAACACTAAAATGATGAGGCATGCTCTTGAGGGTGTGGGAAAAGCCGGAATCTTTACCAGACCCTTCACTGCCAAAAGCAGCTGCATTTAAATCCTTATCTCCACTGCTCCTGTCCCCATCGGTCTAAGCTTTCCTCCCCACTTCTCCAGCCCTATTCCTCTCTGCCGCTTTTCCTCCCCATACGCCTTAACTTTTCCACCTGAAGATCTAAACCTTTCTTCCCCTCTCTGTTGCCCAATTCTTCCCGTTTCATTCATTGTTCTTTCCCCAGTCTTTCTCCTCGTTGCCCCCCAGTCTTTCTCCTCATCGCCCCCCCTAGTCCTCGGTAGTCTGTCCATCCATCCTGTCCTAGTCCGTCCATCATCGTTGTCCGTCTGTCCTCTGCCTAGCTTTTACTGGCTACTTTTAGATTATTCTCCACCAATCACTTCTTTCCGGGGGTCCACTTGGCGCTATGTGATAGGCCAGTAGCAATGACATAATTGCAGCGGTGGCATTAGCCTATCCCTGTGACTTCCTGTTTACCTGTTGGCAAGACCAACTCTGCCTCCTGGCCCTGGGCCAGCCACCATCTTGCAACGGCCCCTCCCAAATCCCAGAGCAGCTTTAGCCCCCATTCCCCACAATTTCTGCTTTCTCAGTATTATATGGCACCTTATATTAAGACCTAATACAAAAATTTTTTCTGCTTCTGTTCTAAATATTGTTTTGTTCCAAATCAGTGGTTAATGTATTCTCCAGAGTGAATCAGAGAAGTACCTAAAAGTTAGACTTTTTCTTTTGTTTTCTTCCTTCCTTCCTTCCTTTCTTCCTTCTTTCTTTCTTTATTGTCTTCCTTCCTTCCTCTGTCCCTCCAGCTTTCCCTCTTGCTTTTCTTTTCTTTTCTTTCCTTTTCTTTTTTCCCCTTCCTTAATTCCTCTCTCCCTCTCTCCTTCCCTCTCTCTTTCCTTTTTGTTTCTTTTCTTTTCCCCTTCCTTCCTTTCTTCTCCCTTCCTTCCTTCCTTTCTTCCTTCCTTCTTTCCTTCTTTCTTTCCTTCCTTCCTTCCTTCCTTCCTTCCTTCCTTCCTTCCTTCCTTCCTTCCTTCCTAGATTTAGTTATTTTTATTGGAAAGGCAGATTTACAGAAAGGAGAGATAGAGAGAAAGATCTTCCGTCCATTGGTTTACTCACTAAATGACCACCACAGCTGGAGCTAATCTGATTTTAAGACAGTAACCAAGAACTTTTTCTGGGTCTCCCACATGGGTGTAGAGTTCCATGGCTTTTAGCCATCCTCAGCTGCTTCCTCAGGCCACAAGCAGGGACCTCTATGGGAGTGGAGCAGCTGGGATATGAACTGACATCTATATGGGATGCTGGCATGCGTAAGGTGAGGATTTAGCCACTGAGCCATCGCACTGGGCCCTAGACCATTTTTTTGCTCATTTTCCTGGGACTGGAGTAGCACCAGACTCCTACTCCTATGGTCACCAATGCTATGATACTGGACAAATCCCACAGCACAGCAGTATAGCCTGGGATAAGACTGAAGCCTATTTGCATGAGCCTGTTACTCACTTGAACTCAATGCCTATGCCGATCTTTCCAGACACTGGTAATGCTGGCTGGGATGTAAGAATGATCATCTCAGTCCAACGAACTCTACTTGGCATGGGAGCAGATCCAGAGATTTTTTTTCTACTGGAACAGGCCTACATACAGACACTTTTAGGATATCTACCCAATGTTAGATCTTACTAGCTAAAAGATCTTACTATACCGGGACATCAAATAGTCCCAGGCTTCCTTATTCTCTTCTGGAAGTGGTAGGAATGCTGATAAAGTTAGCACTTCAGCTTCCCAGGCAGTACTAGATAGGTCACAGCTGAGTCTGATAGCTATTAGGCCCTGTGATAGTGGGAAGGCATTTTAGACTCACAAGAGGCTGTTGATAACACATGTTCAAACATAGATCTCTCCCTGATGCTGTGGCAAATCTGGAGGCTCCATTATGCATTAGCCTAGGAAGGGGGGTAGTTAGTATATGATCAGTTTTGGGGTTTACCCAAAATTGGCATTTAGTTCCAATGTCTTGCCATTTAGTTCTAAGACACAATTCTGTGTTTCTTTTCTGTTGGCCAACATTAGCAGATGGTAATAAAGACAGGCCTAAAGTGTCTTGCTTGAAGTTTATTGAAGTTGATGTACTGACATTTGAGTCCTTCTTCCGTCCACAAGCAAGGTGACTCTTTCTCCTCTGATGACTTGGAGCTGGGGCAGGAGTTTGTAGACAACTCTTTTCCTTCCTATTTTATTTAGTATATTTTTTTCTTACATTGGAATGAAGTATTCTGGTCTCTGACCTATGTCAGTGATTATTTTCAAGGTGACCTGGTGCATGAATAGCTGTTCAACTTGATGTCTCTGTGGGGAAGGTGGTCACCCAAGCATCTTACTCAGCTTGCCATCCTCTTCTCAGCCATCTGTCTTTGTTGTTTTGGGCAAAAGTTTGGTCTCTGTTTATCTTAATTATTTTCTGAACTTTTTTCCTGAATGGAAGAGTTCTTGTTTATTTATTAAGGATCTGATTTAGCTTTAGATGAGTGAATTAAAGTATAAAAATGAAATTTGTATTGCAAGAACATATTAATTAGTGTTATCTGTGCATATACTTGTGTATTTTGTTTTCCTTTTTTGGAGGCTTATCCTCCTGGGAAAACTCTTCCAGTCATGCTTTTTCTTATTCTTTTCCTCATGTTTGAATTCTTTTTATCTATTGTCTTCATCTCTTCCATTCTGAGAACTGATTTTACCTGAAATGTCTAGAAACTAAGAGAAACATGAAATGAAACTCCTCATGAGGTGTGTACAGAAAGAGCTGTCAATCTTATCTCCCTAGTCCATTTGACTTGGGTAATGTGCACAGAACTTATGCATCGACTTGTTCATCTAGGGAAAACTTGCGTGCGTTAGCCTATGTTTATTTATCTATACATTCCTCAGCATTCCCAACAATGCCCTGCTTAATCTTCTTTTCAGTAGCTTCTTTTCAGAGACGTGTTTGAAACAATCATGTTCTGAAAAGGTAATCAATCTGTGAAAAATTTACTCTTGCTTGGCTAAAGCTTACTACTTTGGGCTAAGCCAATGGATGGTTACCGTGTAATGATCAGTGAAATGTGTAAATTTGAACTACAATTAGGAATACTTACCAAAGTTCCTTAACCGTTTTTGGCCTCCTACCTCCCAGGCTGCTCACTCTTATTTTGTCATGATAAACATCATCTTAGCCCTTTTCCAGAGCTTGTATATTTGTCTCATTGGTACATCCACTTTGGAATTAGGTGTGGAGAATAGTCAGGCAACTAAAAATTCACCTATCATATTACCCAGTAATCCCACTCCTGAGTATATATTCAAAAGAACTGATACATGTACATGAGAAAGCAATGTACATTCCTGTATTCATTGCAGTACAATCAGCAATCGCAAAAGCATGGAAACAATTCAGATGCCCATCGAAGGAGGACTGGATGAAGAATCTGTGATACATCTACTCTATGGAATACTACTCAGGTATTAAAAAGATTGAAATTTTACCATTTGCAACCTAATGGTTCCAACTGTAGATCATCGAGCTAAGTAAAATCAGCGAATCCTAAAAGAGCAAATACCATACGTTTTCTCTAATATAAGACAAGTTCCATCTAGAATGTCAAACAAAATTTGGGGTAAACAAGCATGCACTTGTAATCTCACAAATTAAGGATGTAATGGAACCCTGAGTACCAGGAATCAAAGAAAATTGACAGAATGCATCTCTGCAACTGGATAAAAGTAGAAACCCCAATGAAACTTCAAATATACTTAGAAATCAGATTATTAAACTTTCCACCATTGCCTATGCCAACAGTGTCATACCCACATAAAGGACAGAAAGTTTGTGTCAAGGCCACACTTGATAGACTATTTTACTACAAAATACAGCAGACAGAGAGGGGAGATAGTATAACTGCCCCTGTTAATATTGTTTTGTTACATCTCATGTAATATGATAGTTTTATTTTTAATTTCATTTCTTCAAAACATTTTTCTTATAATTTCTTCAGTGACATATAAGCCATACAGTAGCATCATCTTCCTCAGGAAGGTTTTTGCTTTTCTTTTTCATTTCTTCAGCGACATATTGGTCCTTCAGTAACATGTTGTTTAACTTCACTCTGTTGTAAATTTTTGTTACTGTTCCTATTACTGATTTTGGTTCATGGCTTTTCATTTAAGGGGATATATAGCAAATGTAATAGAAACTATCATAACCAGATGTGAAGATACAATGCCATATGCACCTTTACTTCCAACCTGATGATGAACTCTCAAAGAAACTTAAATTGATCTTGACAATCAGATGCTGGATGTTTTGCTATTGTTCATACTACAATGTAATGTTACACTTAGTAGAATGCTAGACAAGTGGCTGTCTATGAAGGACTGTGCTACTATAATAATATTGGTAAAATCAGTGAGGAAAGGGGACTTGTAAAAGGGGGAGGGAAATTATTGTAAAATAATAAAAACAAACAAAATTTAACAATTCATTCTCGCTTTCTGCCAAATGATTACTTTTGTAACATGTGGCAATTTTATTAATCCACATTAATTCATTTGGAAACCTTGTTATTAAAATTTGTGACAAAGTTCATTTCATATTTGCTGGTATCTCCTTTATACTTTTCCACAATTATTATGTCCTCATGGTTGGTTTTTTTGCAAAAAAAAATGCTAATTGATGGGATTGGAATTACAGTTGTAAAATAATTCAGTTTCACTGTTCGAAAAACAAACAAATGCTTGAATGACACATGCCACACACACACTTTTGGGACTAGTGCAATGGCTCAACTGGCTAATCTTCCACCTGCAAGTGCCAACATTCCATATGGGCTCCAGTTCATGTCCTGAGTGCTTCTCTTCTGATCCAGCCCCTAACTATGGTCAAGTAAATCAGTGGAGGATGGCCTAAAGCCTTGGTACCCTGTGCTTTTGTGTTAAACCCAGGAGTTCCTGACTCCTGGATCCTGGCTTCAAATCAGCCCAGTTCCAATATTGTGATCATTTGGGGAGTGAATCAGATAATGTATGATTTTTCTATCTTTTTTTGTAAGTATTTTTACAACTGTTTTAAATATGATTTAATGATGTATATGTTAGAAAATCCTGAAGCATTTTGAGTTCACAAAAAAGCCATTTGCATTAAAATCTATTCCTTTTTCTTTAAAAAGTTTATTAATATAAACACAACAGACAGATTCCAAATATTTCTTGGTACAGTTGTGAGAAGATAACCATACTCTCCTCCCTCCCTCAATTTTCCTGCTTCGTTTATTTTTACTTTAATTTTTGCAGAACCATCATTACAATCTACTCTGCATTCATAGGATTAATGAATTACTTACCATTTATTTAACAAGAAATATAGAAAGACCATAATATCAAAAGAGTATAAGTAAGAGCTAAAAACAACATTCATGAACCCAAACCTTCTACTTTGTAATCTTCATGCAGAATTTGACAGCTTGTTTCCTGAAACTGGTAAATATCTGCTCACTGCGTGTGTTTCTTCAGTTCCTGGTGCACTGCAGAATTTGTTTTCCTATGCCTTGAGAAATAAATTTATGGATAGATTTACACTTCCAGTCATGGCAGATTGTTAAATGTCGACCAACTTTCTTACTGTGAAAAATGAGTAAAAGTTGAGGAACATTTACCTGAAAGCAGAGAAAAGCCAACAAAGCAGTGAAGACTGAGAAGGCTAAATTCTGAAAGAAGAAACATCTGATTTTATAGTTTTGGCGTTTTTATCCCTTAAGATTTTCTATAGATTTTGAAGTGATCAAGTGGCTAGCAAATTGAAAGCAGCCTCTGATAATCTTACAAAACTGAAAGAGGAAATATTCAAGTTTACTTCACTCTACAAGAAGCCAATGAAATCCCCCACATATGATTGAGATCTTGGAGAACGGCACTTGAAGCAAAAATGTAACCAACCAATTAGCCCTGCATAACCTGAAACTCAGTTCTGAATCATTGCAAACCCTCATGTTGATTGAAGACCCTTCCCAAACACCAGTATCCCCCATTTACTAGAAATACATGCAAGTTCCCTCTTAAGAATCATATTATCATCTGTACCACATATTATTTTATACTTTCTGATTTTAAAAACTGATTAATTAAAAATTAACCGGTATATGGATTGTTAAACCAACTAGAATAAAATTTTTAAAAATGAATAAATAACAGAAATACACTGATGAAGCATCTGATAATGAATTATCAGACACTCTTAAACATCACGGTTACAGAGAACAAATGTCAAATCGAGATTTTTGCAGAGAATTAGGGCTATAAAACAGTTAAATACATGTTTCTGAACTAAGAAAAAAATACAAATTGAACATTGAGAAATCAATAGCTATGTTTACCAGTTTGCACAGAGTTGAAGAGAGAAACCATTCACTGAGATGTGGCCTTGCAATAGGATAAATGGTGACTAGAAGGCTGAAGAATTAAATGGTCAAGCTGCTAAAATAAGTCAGTAAAATAGTTACCCCAAAATATCTTCCTTTAAAATAGATGATGAAGACAATTTTAGAGCAACAGCTATGGCAAAACCAAACAGAACAAAACAACAAAAACCACATAAAAAGTAAAGCAAAGAAAAACACAAAAGCCTGAGTTTATCATTATAACTGACAATGGATGCTATAAGACATTAGCTTGTAATGATAAGAGAGGGAGCTTAAAGGGAAGGCAACTATATGGGCCCCACGCAATAGCATAGTAGTTAAGGTTCTCGTCTTGCACGCACCAGGATCCCATATGGGCGCCGGTTATAACTCCAGCAGCTCTGCTTCCCATCCAGCTCCCTGCTTGTGGCCTAGGAAAGCAATTGAGGATGCCCCAAAGCACTGGGACCCTGCACCCATGTGGGAACCTGGAAAGAAGTTCCTGGCTCCTGGCTTCAGATCGGCACAGCACCGGCTGTTGTGCTCACTTGAGGAGTGAATCATTAGACGAAAGATCTTCCTCTCTGTCTCTCCTCCTCTCTGTACATCTGCCTTTCCAAGAAAAAGAAATAAATCTTTAGAAAAGGAAGGCAACTATTATAAATGACAGTAAAAACAACAAAATTATAATTATTTGGAAACATATAAGTATTTTTTTTTTACCCTATACAAGAATAATAACAATCAGTTCTAGGATTTAAAGTATATGTAGAATTTTTCAAGTGACAGCAGCAGAGGAAGATGGGAGCTAAATTATTCTGATATCACACTCTATATGCCAAGAGAGTGAATACACAATGAAGCTTGTCCTCACTCCAGAACATCTGATCCCAGTTCCTTTTTTATTTTTCTGCATGACACGATCCATATTAATTTTATTGGAAAGTCAGATATATAGATAGGAGGACAGACAAAGAGGAAGATCCTCTCCCCAATGATTTACTCACAAATTGGCTGAGATGGCTGGAGCTGTGCTGATCCAAAGCCAGGGGTCAGTAGCTTCTTCATGGTCTCCTACAAGGGTGCAGGGTCTCAAGGCTTTCAGCTGTCCTCGACTGCTTTCCCAGGCCACAAGCAGGGAGCTGGATGGGAAGTGGGGCTGCAGGGATGAGAACCAGTGCCCATATGTGTTTGTGGTGTGTGCAAGACGATGACTTTAGCTGCTAGGCTACCATGCTGGGTCCAACAAAAAGATTGAATTGAAGTGATATAATTGTTCTTTCGTTCAAGTTACGCCTGTTTAATCACCAAAATTGCATCAATTGTAGCACCTTTTTTTGAAACCGAGAAAACGATGTAGTGTTTTCATTTATTATCTGGAGGAAGGTAAAAATTTTAATTACAAAATATTTAACAAAATATCATGCATATGTCAGGGTCTTGTCAGGAGAGATGACTCAAATAAGTTAATTGAGGAAAGCTTAGTGAGAAAACTAGTAACAGAACTGTGGATGTTTATATCAATAAGATATTGATGAGGGATTGTGACTTTTCTCTACAGTTAGCAAAAGCAACCAACAATTTGTATTTCCAAGAGCCTGAGCACAGAATTGAAGACTGCAACTGGGCTTATGACGCGGGGAAAGCTATACTAAACCCAGATGACTTCTTCACGTGTTATGCAACCCAGCAGGCAATGAGCGGGGGAGACAGGTGTCCTAACTCATTCTTCTGCTATTTGAGATTCCCTTCCCCCTTATATTTTCCATCGTCCCAGTACCTCTGAAGTCAGTGGGAGAAGAAGCTGAGAGGATTTAGTTCATAAATTTCTGTTTGATGGGGTATAGGCCAGACTAGAGGGGAAAACTGACTGCAACTGGAGGGGCAAACGCACAGTATTTAGCACAGATCCTTAAATAACTCAGATTGAAAAACGTGACATAAGGATCAGGCATTTGACCAAGTGGTTGAAACGCAGCTTAGGAAGCCCATCTCTCATTTTGCAGGTATTACATTTGATTTTTGGCTTTGACTTCTAATTCCAGCTTTCTGTCATCGTTAAGCTGGAGAGGCACCAATTACGTTCAACTAACTGAGCTCCTGATGATGCGAATGATCTGATTGAATTCCTGGCTCTGGGGGTGAGCCGTGGGTCAGCTCTGGCTGCTGTAAGCTTCTGGAGAGTTGAGCAGCTGGTAGGTGCTCTCTTTGTCCTAAACAGCATATTTTTAAGGTATTAGTCACAATGCTTCTAAAAATGTGAAATCAAATACATAGCTACAAGAGCTGCATTGTTTTGGTTAGTGTGGTATGATTCTCAGATCATTCTGCATAGCTTTATAAGAAATGCTTACAATGAATTAAAAAAGAAAACTACCCTGGAAGGAAACCTATTTCACAGAAAATGTATTCCATAAGCATAAAGTCAAAGTATTTTTCCCAGTTTCAAGCAAAAACCTATGTAAAAAAAAACCCATAAAACAATCCAATTACATCTTCTGAGGACTAGGGGGAGTTAATGCATGTTAAAGCAAAAAGCAAAGTACCCGAAATGAAAACTGACTCTTTTTTAATATTACATTCCTAAACGGGTTTTATTTTTCTGTAACAAATTATGACTTTTAATTACTTTGATTAACAAATGCTTTAAAGATATTTTACACCCAAATTATTTAACTTACTTGTGTAGGCATTTGATTTGCCACTACTGTTTCCATGATTGCATTAGAGTCTCAGGCTATCAATGAATCAGAAATAAAAATGGAACTTGAGCTTATATTCTTTGTAAATAATACTTCATAAATACTTTCCTAGATTTCTGTGAATCAGAAACATATCACATAAAGATGACATTTACAAAGTATGGATGTTGGAATGGATACCTGGGGTATTTTATAGCTTTCGATGAAGGCAGCAACAGTTATTACTGCATTTCAGGCTACTAGATGATTTGTTTTTGTCTGAAAAAAGTTAACACAAGGAATTTTTTCAATAGTAATGGTGTATTCTTAAAAGTGGATCTAGATTTTCCTTAAATTCTGACTTTTAGTCAGCTTCAAAATGTACAAGTAATTTCACATCAATATTAAAAACATTAGAGGCAACACAAAAGGAATTTATAAAAATAAATATGTTGAGATAAATAATTTGATAGATTTTCAGATTGAAAATTGTTATTTCAGATATCCAGTTAATTCCAACACATTGGGACAAATTACTAATGGTTTCATGATTGTGATGTGTATGAGCATTAAAGATTGACCTTCCTTACGAAATGATTCTAGCATTGCATCATTTCCTTCATGTCATAATTCTACAAAATAAATGCCATTATGCTTAGACATTTTAATGTGATATTTCTTCCAGATCATGAGACACATATGCTTATGGCATATGCTTTGCTTTATTTTCATGCTTGTATCTGTACTCATAGAATGAATTGAAAATTGTACATAAAGTCTTCATCAGTAATTTCAGAAGCTGACTAGTTTTGGATTAACTGCATGTGCATCAGTTTAAATGAATCCATTGAAATGACTTAAATTGACAGCGTTCAATTAAAATATCTTTACATATATAAGGACAAAAACAAGGGTAAAATAGCATCCACAAGGGGAAACACTGGGAAACTGTTACCATTCTGAGTAGAACTGAATACTTTTGGGGACATGATGAAAATTATATAAGAAGGGAACACAGTTGTACCGGGTTAGGGATGCTGAAACAAAGCAGAAAAGAAGAAGCCATGAAGCAAGCTATTCTCTGTTTCCAATTTCTGGACTTTTGTTGCTTTACTTGGAGAAAATCAGTCAAAGCAAGAAATTCAAGTACTTCCAATGATATACCCTGGAGTATAGAGAAAGGCAAAAATCACCACCAATGCAACAAAAACTTTACATACTTACATGAAAGTAAATGTAGAAAAACAACAGAGTGTATGAAGAGGGTCTCTTAGCAATTCCCCCCAAACACTAATCAAAATTGCAGGCAATTTTTTTTTCTGTTGAAAATTCAAAACATTATTCTTATTTTTAAAAATTGTTTGGCCAAATGTTGAGTATGAAGAAAACTTACAAAAGCAAAAATCCATATGCTTATATTTCTAGTTTCACTGATATATTTCAGAACTGTTTATTTGCATAAAATCAAGAAAAATGTATCTCAAAATGTTTTTGATTAAGTAATGCCAAGTACCTTGAGAGACAATCTACTTTTCATTAATGATTGCTTTTATTGTTTCTGTTATAAAATGTCTCTAATTGACAGCACAATTTCTCTAAACAGTTGGTATTATTAGATTAGAAACCTGATGATGTTCACATCTGGGCATTTGAAGAAAAATAATTAAATTTAATAATAGTGAAAAGAATCCATGGTAATCCATCATGCCAATACTATAGCATGAGCAATGAGGTTGAGTGGGTGCCAAATTAGAAAATAAATCCATAAAATATGTCAATTATTAAAACCATAATAAAATTCCTGCCCAGGTTCAAGTGGATGCAAGATATCTTCATCTGAAACTGAGCCCCTTAAGACTCCATTGTTTTAAAACTTTAGATGCATCCTTAACTTACATTAGAAGCAAAACTTTTAGGAAAGCTTGAAGGTACATTTTTAAAGCAATGATAGCACTGCTGGCTTATATAACCCATGTCTTAAAAGTTATTCCTCCATCTAAATGTGTATGAGCAGCACATATTTAACACAAGGTTATTTCACACAATATTTGGAATAAGTCATCTGACCCTTTGTTGACAATGGAGGAATAACCATGGTTCATCATTGAGAGGACCATATAATTCCCATGCAGATGTGAGGTTGTTACTGTTTAATTATGTAAAATGCTGGGAAGAATCTTTAAGTTAAGTACTAGTTACCGTGAACATTTCATGTCATTTGCAACAACCTCTTCTTTTACTTCTTCCTAGTAACTTTGGCATACATATATGTATTGATTTTATTGCTATCCAAAATGCAGAAAATGTGACCCAAATATATTTTCTGTTTCCCTATATAAATGGCAGGAAATGTGGGGAGTGGGAGGCAGGAGAGAATTCTATCACTGACTCTCAAAAATGCCTGTTCCTGCTGTGAACCGCTTCCCTTACTGTCTCTTGGAGTTTTTCAATTCTTGTGTTCTTATTAATTTAGAGAGGAGCGATCTCCTTGCGCTCACCACCAAACTTTGCTCCCTTACTTCCTTCTTTTTCCTTTAATCAGTTTTCTTCTTAAAGCTATAATATTAGATAATTTGGTTTAACTTACGCTTCTCCACCAAAATGTGAGTAAAAAGCATAAAAACGAAAGATGTGACAGGGTTGTAAAGGTGACACATCATTTTACAATTCCTGCCAGTACCAGGTAAGAGATGTTCCACGTCTTTACGAGCAACTGAATCACCAGATAGGCCTTTTGGGAAATAAAACTGATTCACTGGTGAATTGAGCTTTTGTTTGTAAATTAATTCCTGCAGACTTTTTCTTGCTGAACACATCTTTCATATTTCTTGAAATTTTCAGATTTAAAGAATTAAATTTTGATTATTTACTCTCATGTTGTAGCATAGAAAAAATTCATTTTCACTCTTACTTTGATTGGCTTGGTATGTAGGTTAAAATAAAACATTTTCTCCTTTGTTCAACATCATCTCATTTCCGTCAAACTCAAAGCCTTTGTTTCCAAAACCATCATCCTCAGAGTGTAGGACATACAGGGTAAATAAAGACAGAATAAATCTCAAAGCTGGATGTGGATTCCAAATTAGAGGATTTGATGACTCACTTGTCTACAGTTAGATTCAGTTGATTTATTATTGCAGAAGGGTAGATGTACCCTTTCAAGGATATCTGCTGCCACAGAAAAGTGTTCTTGAGTTCTGATGTCTTAATCCATGCATAATAGAGAATCACACGATAAGAGTAAATCAGAATTGTGGATTTGTTCCATCAATTCTGTTCCATGAAATGGTGGGAGAGAGTGGTAGTAATCTAACCTACAGTCCCCACACAAAGTTGTGATGTGGAAACATTTATGCTTAGCTTCAGTTATGTATTTCCATGGATGTCTTAGCCATAGACTACCATAAAGTCTAAAATGGTATATATATTATACTTATGTAAGTAATATTTATTACATATGTAGTTTAATCCGGTCATTAAAAAGTGGACAAGAGAAAGAGATTTCTGTAGTTTCAAATATTTAGACATGAATTCAGTGCAGCTCAGAGGAAAAAAACATTTGTGTTACAAAACTTACAAAACTAGGTTATGAAAGTACAGAATTTTGAGTCTCTTAAAGCAGCAGCGATTGCCTGTGTCTAGAAAGGCCCAGTTTCTACACAATTAGAGTTTCAGAGTTAAGTGATGTGACATGGAAATCCCTTACAAACTTAGACAGTATGGTTGCATGGCATTAGAACCCATGACACATGAGCCCAGGCAGGGTGAGAGGCTATACCAAAGGCAGGGGTGGAAGCCATTATATAGTTGCCTTCTCAGAAAAAGTTCCAACCCCAGCCTAAATTATGGAGCATAAAATTATGCAAAAACACTTGAAAAAGTTCATAGAGGATGCATTTTTTTGGAAATGCTATATATGAATTTTGAAAGTCTTTTCAATAAAATAAATACTTTAAAGTCATTTACTTGAAAAGCAGAGTGAAAAAAGAAGGGTATAGAAATGGAGAAAGAGGGAGAAAGAGAGCGAGCAAGCAAGCCACCTTTCACTGCTGTCTCATTCCTCAAATGAAAGCCTCATGTGAGTGACAGGGACTCAAGCACTTGGGCGATGACCCATTACCTTCCCTGGTGCATTATCAAAAACAACTGGATTGAAAGCAGTGTAACTGGTAGCTGAAGCAACACTCTGATACCTGATAGGAGCAACCCAAGCGATACTTCACAAGAAAACAAGTATTATTTGACTCAATTTGTTCATGAACTGTTTGCAATACTTCTGTATTAATTTAACATACAACACTGTGAGCTGACTTTCATATGCTCTATGTCCATTAGTTATTTTTGTACTGCATTTGTGGAATAGATTTTGGCCCGATCTCAAAATGTATCTACCCTTAGAGTTTATCCTCTTCATCTTCTCATTGACACTCAAGGTACATTTTAAAGTAATTTATTATCCAAAATCCACATTGCCTTTTCTGTTTGGGTTACTGACTAGGTTATTTAAACTAAGTGTTATGTCATTTCCAAATTAATTTATTGAATTCTAATCTATGGTTTGATATTTTGGATGCAGATACTTAGAAAGATAATTAAATCATCAGGACTGAGTCCTTACGAATGAAGTCAGTGGCTTTGGAAGAGGCCAAAGCTCCCTAATTTTGTGCTATGTTATGATACAACAAGTCAGCACTAGGTAACACAAAAGCACCACTTTCACCCACCCATTCCGTTACCATTCTGGCACTCCTGCAGCGCAGAGTGAATGTCGTGGGAAAACACCCCAGGCACAACCTCCTGCTGTCTGGAGGGAACAGCTTAAGCCTAACTTTCCCCTGGGCCTGAGGCACAGCCTTCAGGCCTACAGGTGGAGTGTGACCTCCAACAGGGCTACAAGCTCAAGGGAATTACAGCTGGAACATGACCTCTGACATGACCGGAAGATCTAGGGAAATAGATGTGTCATACAGCCAATTGCAGTGTCTTTGGTGGGTGTGGGGTCTGCTGGAAGGCTCCCTCCTGCCTCTTCCTTCTTTACCCTTTAAAATCTGTAACCTGTGCATAATAAAACGTTCCTCACCAGCTTGTCTCCAGTTGTCCTTACATCCAAAGGCCACCACCTGCCTCACCCTCGGTGACCTGGGGGCCTGCGGGCAGGTCTAAGCCCTGAGAGCTTGTTTCTTTTTCTTTTAAAATCACCCATATCATCATTATATTTTATAACAGTCCTAAATGAGTAAGACATAGGTTAAATGTAGCTGCTATCGTTTTGTCTAACACCTGATAACATAAGCATAACCATGAATATACTCATTTCTTAAGTGAATAAAACCCAGAGCATTGTACAACATTTATTTTTGTTTCTTTTAAAGATACATTTGCTTATCTATATGTTAAATGTGCATAGGAATGATAAGTGTTTGTTACTCACAGTGGGTCATTTAAAAGTATTTTTATTAGTAGTGCGTTAATTTATTATCTCAAAAAATAAGTCAAAAACCAAAATGGAGTGGTTGGGATATTAGACCTTGTCAGTGATATTGTACTATACTATAGAAGAACCTTTTTTTTTTTTGAAGAGAAAATGGATTGCTGCTTTTTACAGCAAGAACAGTATTGTGTAAATGTCATCTTAAAAATACATTGCATACATCACTGTCAGGCCTGTATTATTTTGTCCCATATGTAAGAGAATAAACCTTAGAAGAGTTACTTCATTTTAGATTCTCCAAGACAGTTTGCATCTAACCACATGGATCCTTAAAAATCTTTGTGCAACTAAGCATGGCTTATTTGAAAGACTTTTATTGACCATTATACTTATATATTCTTGACCTGCTTGTTCACAATTGCTTTATAAGCCATTTCAAATATTTATGTTTTTTAAAAAACAACACAAAGCATACACAACCACAGGAATTTTATGCATTAAAATTTTTCATTGAAAATAGTATTAAGAGGTATATTTATTTTGGCATCAAAATTTTGAAAACCATACATAGCTTCTTATAGTACACATTCTTAATTTAAAGAAAATGAAATATAAAGACATGTCAGGAAATAATGGTTTGCATGTATGTAATGTATTTTGATTTTTAATCTTATTACATAGGAAATATTTACTTTATATATTGCCTATTTTGTATTATTTGCAAGTGCAAAGCAGTGCTTTCCTGTTCAATGGAAGAAAATACAATGCTAGGGACTTTACAGACAACTTGGTTATTAAGAAATCAAAGTTAATTGTGAACACAAAATGGTGAATTAACATGTATCTTGTTTTATTAAAAATTAATAATTTGACATGTACATATATGAAATTAAAATATGTTACAACATGTCAAATGTTTTATGTAGCATGCATTGAATGGAAAAAAAATGGATGAGCTAACTTTGTTAAGCAGTAGGACATATACAATGTATAGACTTTTCTATGTTGAGAAAATCTAGAAAATAACTATTGGTCAGTGGTAATTGGCAGTTCTCAAGAGGGGTGGGAATGAAGTGGCCAAGTTCTTACAAAAGGATGTATGTGTGCTTGTAAGAAAAGATAGATTTGTAAGGCCAGGCCTGGTAACCTAGCAACTACTTGCACACCCCAGAATCCCTTACGTGTGCCGGTTCTAATCCTGGCAGCCCTGCTCCCCATCCAGCTCTGCTTGTGGCCTGGGAAGGCAGTCAAGGATAGCCCAAGGCCTTCGACCCTGTGTGCCCATGGGAGACTCAGAGGAAGCTCCAGTTTCCTCGTTTCATATCGGTGCAGCTACAGCCATTGTGGCCACTTGGGGAAAGAATCAACGGATGGAAGATAATTCTCTCTGTCTCTCCTCTTCTTGGTGTATCTGACTTTCCAGCAAAAATAAATAAATTTAAAAAAAAAAGAATCAGTATACTTTTTCTGTTTCTCTCTTCCTTTGGAGAGAAATAGCAGGGTAGAGAGAGATCCTCCATCAGTGCGTTCATTTCTCAAATGTTGCAACCAGTAGCTGGGGCTGGGTCAGGCCAATGTCAGAAGCCTGAAACTCATTGTGCCTGGGTAGCAAGATTCCAAGTATCAGTCCTTTGTTGAAACAAGAAAAACATTAAATAGAGGAACTACTGTTTGGACAATTAAGCATTACTCCCCAATCACTAAAGTGTAATAACAAATTCAATTTTTTTGTCTATAAATTGAGAAGAATAATACTCTGCATATGAAAGTTATTTTTTATATATTTGTCACCTTTAGAGTTGCTGACAATCATTTCATTTCTCAGATGACCTTATTAACACATACTTTGTAATTGGTATAAATAGTTCACTTTAATGATTTGATTTCGGCAAAGACTTTAACAAACACCCTGGTTAATTTACATAATTTTTTTTTTGTCAGTGAGTTAAAGTACGCAATAAACATTTCTTTTTCTTTTAAACTTTTGCATTTTTCACTTTTGTATTTTGGAAAGTATCACATTAATAATATTAATTAACAAGTATTATGTTGCATCAAATTTGTGCTAAATTGATAACTGGGCTAAAGAAACATTCTTCATTAAACAAACAAAAATCATTGAATGATTATCAATATACTCAGGACCTCACTGTTTTTAATGACTTCCCCAATTATCATTATATTTTATTAATATATATGTTTCAATTGAATGAATTATTGAGTGAATAGGAGTAATTTGTTTTGTAAACTTCTAGTAACCTGTTTATTGGACAATATGGTTTGGTTTGGTATTACATTCACATGTGCTAAGAATATATACTTTAAAGGAAAAGTGGAGCTACAAAATAGCTTTCCAAACAATGGAGCTATTTTTAAACATAAGATTTAGTGCTTTTAGATTATGTTATTGTGAGCACCTAATTTAATTTGTTGTGTATTTGCTTCCCTTAAGGAAACCTAGATGATAATCCTATGTTAAATATTGTTACTGAGAGATACATGTGTTTTTAAATACATTTCTTTATCAGATGACAGCTTCACTCTCCCTTTCCAAATTTGCTTTGCTAAGAAAGAAAATAGTAAGCTATCTCCTTCTTATTATCTGTAGAAAACATTAGCAAGGCCAGGATCAAAAAAGGAATAAAACAGAAAATATTAAACTTAGGATAATCACAGGATAGTGAAGAGCATGAACTCTGCAACAGACTGTCCATATTCCAAAATTAAAATCCTAACTGCTGCCAATCAGAGATACAAATCATATTTATATCATTTGTACTCTTTATTTATTCAGAAAAAAAGAAATTACCGTGAGCTATAGTGACCCCCACAGTGTACTTTGCAATACTAGGAATTCATTCCTTTTATCTAATAGTGATTTGATATCTATTGTTCAACCTCCCTTCCTCTCACCTCCCCTCCACCTTTCCCAGGATCTACTATGTGCTATTCCATATTCAAAAGCAACAGTTTTTAAAGTTTCTTCTTCTTCTTCTTAATTTTATTATATTATAACTTAAAAGGCAGAGAGACAGGGACAGTTGGATTTCTCCCACTGACTGGTCCATTCTCCAGTTGCCCACAATAGCTGAGGTTGGACCAGGCTGAAGCCAGGGAGCCTGGAAATCAATCCAGATTAAAAAGCATGAAATCTAAGGTGTGCTAGGTATAATGACCAGCAATAATTGTTCATCTTTAGTGGTCAAACTTTTGCATAACTGTTCCACTTGAATTGCCAGTGGAATCTCTGATTTATTTTTAACCAATAAAGTAGGAATAAAATATAATGAAATTGATCAGAAGTCATCCTCCTGATATGGTTGTTCTGTATGGTAAAGATAAATGGGTTTTGTAGGTGTGATTAAGGTTGCTTATCAGTTGATTTTGAACTATTCAAAGAAGAATTACTCCAGATAGGCTTGCCCTATTTGACTGAAAGACCATTAAAGAGATTCTCTCACGCCATTGTAGAAGCAAACATTCCGCAGAAGAAGCTGCAGGTGACCCTTGACCTGGCATTCTGTGACAAGCTAGAGCATTAGCTGTACAGTCAAAGGAATGCGAAGCTTGCCAACAACCTCTATGGATTTGGAGACTTATTTTTTCAAAACTGAGATGAGAATTGACTGTGCCTTGATTATAGCCTGAATAGTGAGACTCAGCGATCATGACCACACTCCCAACATATGAAACTATGAGACAATAATTACACATCATACTATATAAGTTACCTGTAACCTGTTTGCACTCTACTTTGTACTCAATTCTATATCACACTAAAATAATCCCTCAATAGTCAACCTATATGCCACATCTTCCATGTATCTTTTAATTTTATTATCTTTAGTTAATGAAATAAACTATTTTCTGAAAGTATTATCTATAAATCCTTATTAGTACTAATCATATTTCATTGGACTTTGATTTTATCATCCTTTAGAAGATACGAATCAAACATCAAATATTTGCATTTGAAAACAAAGTGGATATTAAATTAGGTGATTTATTGCTATTCACTATGCTCATCACCAGTATCTTGTGGGTTCTTTTTGTGCTTTGAACTATCCATTTGGACTTCAGAATGTAAAAACTGAAATAAAACGCTGGGAAAACATACCACAGCAAGGGGGAAAGGAATAAAAACAGGAAAAAGAGACAAGGTTTTATCCTATAGGAATTCTTAGTACAATAATCGATGCAAATAGTATTGGTTTAAAGAAGTGACTTGATCCTGATAAGAGTGACTTTAAAATTTTAGAGTTGCTCTGAAAAGCTGTAAAGTGAGATGAATTACCTAGAAAAGAAGCAAAGGAAAAAAATAGTTGCTTCTACTTTGAGTTCTGATGATTGTTTCAAAGTGTCTGATCTATTTCATATGAACTACAGCTTCAAAACTCAAACAGATGGTTGGGTTAAAAGGAAGAAAGTTCATGCTGAAAGCTTATGCTAAGTTAAAGGAGTCCCACATGAGGAAAGGGGATCACCAAATCCACAGATTCCCAGTACACTCAGAGAAAGAGGGCAAAGTTTCAAGTTTTGATAAAGCACCCAATAAGATAAATCACCACAAAGCTATTCCTGTAATCAAAGGAAGATTTTGATTTATATTCTAGTATAATCAGTATGTAAAGTGTTTTAAAATATCCAGAACCGACAGAATGTTTGTAAAATTATCAACCATAGCATTGTCACACAGGCTGTGAGATTTTTTCCTCATCTCAAGGATTATGTTTTATCAATATAGATTGCAAAACTCCCTTGGCAATAACATCTTCAAGGTCTTCACGTTGCTTCTTAACTCTGAATATAGAACCCAATTGCACATCAACTATTTTAACAGTCACAAAATTACAATATCAATACAAACAGTTCTCAAAAATGCTCATGGAAATTGAGCATTTAGAAATAATTGTACTCAAAATAGGTTATATTTTCCCCACAAGCTTTATTATTATTATTATTCTGATATGTATCATTCAGCATGATTAGTTTGGCTCACAATTACACTGCTTGTTTGGGGTAAAGCTGAAGTGTCTTCTAGGATCCATGCTTTTTTTGACCACGTGACAATCAACCAACATACCAGCCCATGTGCACCCCTCCACAATAGAGGGAACAAGTGATAACCACGTTCTACTGTCCGAGAGGCTGGAAATACAGTGGGAAATTTGCTGAAGCAAAAACTTAAACATGGCAAAACATCTTTTGACAAAGTATAAATTTATCCATCTTTAGTACCCATAAAATTTATTGTAAAAATACCAAAATAAGAAGGGCAGAGTAGAAGGAGATCTGTAATTCTTGGTTTGTCATAACTAGTTGTAAAATTATAGGTTTATCATTTATAAATTCTATCAGCGTTCACATTTCTAATTTTGTATTAACGGTGGCTCCCTGTTGTGCTATCATCCTGCAGAGATGCTGGTTTGTGCCCTGACTATTCCACTTCTGATCCAGTGCCCTACCAATGCTCCTGGGAAATCTCCAGATGATGGCCAAAGAATGTCTTCCTGGGTTCCTGACATCTGAGTAGGAGACCTGGTGCCCAGGTTTGGCAGGCACAGTCTGGTCATTGTAGTCATTCAGGGTGTGAACTAGAAGATCACTTTCTGTATAACTTTCCTTTCAAATGGATAAACAAATCATTAAAAAAATTATTCCTTTTTCATCTGTATCACATAGATGTTGTGAAAAAAGAATGGAATAATATTAATGGAATTTATTTGATGACTACAATGTGCTTTAAAAATGTTACCATTTCACACCATAAATAGAAAACATTCCTAAATAATTGAGTTGATTACTCAGAGAAAATCCTTGACTTATACAAGGAATACAGACTACTAAAGATCTCTCTTGCAGTCACATATGGATTATTCTGTTATAAAATATTAACATCATTTACCCTAGAAAGGATCAAGATCAATCAATGACAACAAAGGATGAAATGCATGATTTTGGTTGTGCATCTCCACGCGTAGGACTAGAAGCTATATTGAACTAATTAATGAAGCACATATATAATTTAGAAATATATATTTTAATTTTTAAGCCAAGTACATGCTTACAATTATATCTAAATGTGAATAAATAACTTGCAAACATGTAAGAAATAATCTAGATCTGACACCATGGGTACCAGGAGCCCAATTACCTAAGCCATTATTATTTCCAATTAGCATAAAAACTAGCAGAAAACTATCTGGAAGCAGAACTTGGAATTTTCTTCAGGCTCTCAGATTCAGTATGATGGAGTCCCACAGGTGGCGCTGTCTTAACTTCAGTGCCAAAAATCTACTCCTAAGCTTCATTAAGAAAAAAAAAATGATTAAAATCTGTAATTTCAAGAAATGTCATTTCTTAACTATGTCTCAAACAAATATTAATTAGTGACAGCTGGGCACACTCTCATTCAGTTCCTATAATATATTAGGATTTGCATTCAAAAGAAATTGAGGGGTTGTTGTCCTTGTCTGGTTGTTTAGGTCTCTAGTTGAAATTCCAGAATCCTTTATGACACCGGTTGTTTCCCACTGCTGCACCGCCAATCCAGTGCCCTGTTGGTGTGCCTGGGAAAACAGCAAAGAATGTTGCAAATTCCTGTGATGCTGCACCCACAGGGAGACCAGAGAGGTCTCCAGGTCCTGTATTCAGATGGACCCAGAGCTGGTCTTTGTGGCCATTTGGAAAATGAACCAGCAAATCCAAGTTCTCTGTCTCCTCTTCTGTCTCTTTTTAAACCTAATTTTCAAATAATATGAACAACTCTTTAAAAAAAGATTTATTTATTTTTATTGAAAAGTCAGATACACAGAGAAGAAGAGAGACAGAGAGGAAGATCTTCTGTCTGTTGTTTCACTCCCAAGTGGCCGCAACGACTGGAGCTGACCCAACCTGAACCCAGGAACGAGGAGCTTCCTCTGCATCTCCCATGCAGGTGCAGGGTCCCAAGGCTTTGGGCCATCCTTGACTGCTTTCCCACGTCAAAAGCAGGGAGCTGGATGGGAAGTGGGGCAGCTGGAACATGAACATGCTGCCCATATAGGATCTTGGCACATGCAAGGTGAGGACTTTAGCCACCAGGCTACCACACCAGGTCCATGAACAGCTCTTTATAAAACAGATTTGAATGTTGAATTGGAAGATGATAAATATATGAAGGGGTTTTTGAAATTTTCTTTCCATTTTATGATGTTTTAAAGTACTCTAATATAGTCTGATGAAAAATTAAGTATGTATATAAATATTCACAAATAATAAAGGAGTGCTAATATATGCCAGAGATAAAACATGTTATTTGAGAACGATGAGTAAATGGGTATGCAATCATTTTTGCATTCACTCATTCAACAATTATTCACTGTGCACCTACAATGTATTAATAAGTTATCTTTTATAATAGAACTGAAGCCAGAAAACTGTGGTTTACATGTTAAGAATACACTTTTGAGACTGGCTTTTGAACTTTGAAATACATAGTAATCATAGCATATATCAGACATCAGTCCTTCTACTAATATTTTTTTCTGGATGCATATCTTTCCATGAAGTATTTGATGGGTAAAATAAAATCATTGTGAGCCAGTCCATTGCTATAACACCTGGAACCATTGAATGTTTTCTTTAATGTAAAAAGTACTTTGGGAGTTGTCATTAACTTTAAGGACATTAAGATATAAGGATTATCCTAAGTTATGCGAACGTAACAAACCTGCTTACATTAGTTCATAAAAGTGGAAAAGAAGGCTCCAGATGGTGATTCAGGGGCATGTGATGCAAGAAGGTCTCAATTACTCCTGCTAATCTTACAGCTAGGGTAAGGGAGAGGAAGGCAGGACTACAGTACCATGTGTAAGTGACCCTCCATTTATAGCTAGAAAAAAATTATGTTTGGGCCTCCATCCAATAACTGCAAGCCACTTACTTACCAACAATATCTGAATGACCAAGACATAAAATCTCCAAAGATTTCAAAAGAAGATACTATTGATGACACCTTAAATCAGTAAACCTAACCAAAAGTATACTCTTTGGCCAGTGCAGTGGTATGGCATAGCAAAATGATTCTCTGCGTGCAGAGTCTGCATCCTGTTTGTACACCAATTCCCATCCTGGCCGCTCCACTTCTGATCCAGCTCTCTGCTCATGCCTTAGGAAAGCAGCAGTAAGTCCAGGGCCGTGGGCTGCTGCTTCTGGGTAGGAGACCAGGAGTGGGCTCCTAGCCTCCAGCTTGGGATAAGCTCAGCGTTGGCCATTGTGGCCATTTAGGAGGTAGACTAGTGTAGGAAGACTTCCTTCTTTGTTTATCCTTCTCTATAAAATCTGCCTTTCAAAAAAAATATAAAAAAAAATTCTCATATCTTTTATATCAACCATTACCTAGGCATTGATCATGATTAGTACAAGTTTGAAAAAAGGACAGGATCTTTTTTGGATTATTTAAAGCTAGGGATATATTAGTACACATAGAAGTTAATATTATGATAGTCACAGTTAATTAGCTGCATGATTGGAAAAGCAAATTATACACAGTCAAAATGAGAATGAAGGTAGATGACATGATAATATCTGAAGTACTTGGAGAATAAGAATGTACAGAGGGGAAGAATGCAAACAAAATATGGGTAAAAGTGTTAAAGCATACATTTTTTTTTAGTCTTGCAATAAAAAAAGAATCAGAGAGAAATAAAAGACATCAACTCATAAAGTCAAGAAAGATGAATAGAATAAATACAATAAAATTGGCATACTCTAGTAAAATATGAAAAGTGATTTTTAATTTTATTTATTTGAAAAATAGTGAGAGAAAGAATGTACTCCCATCTGCTGATTTATTTTACAAATACTCACAATAGTAGAAAGACCAGAATGAAGCTGAGGGACTGAAGCTCAATCCGGGTCTCCTTTGAGAACAATAGCAATCCAAATGCTTGAGCCAGCTTCCCTTGTTCCTGGGTGTTCAGCAGTAGGGAGTAAGAACTGAGAGCAGAGCCCAGAACGAAAGCCAAGCACTCTAATAAGGAATGTGGATAACACAATTGTTATTTAAACTGCCACACGAAATACCTGCCCTGAGAAAAATAATCTAACCTGAAAAAAAAGACATGTTATAATTAAAGGAACAATGATAATATTTACTGACAGTTTGTATGTAAAATTAAAATACACTGTAATAAGAGCAAACAATATGTCACAATATTCATGGGCTTTAATGTTGCAAAGGTTCTTTGTACTTTCCAGACAATGATGTATAATGTAAAGTAGTTTTGGACTTTAATAACTAGTTATTCATGTTGTAGCCTCCAGGGTAAGAAATCATTCAAAAGGACAGTAAAATAATTTGCAAATAATAGAGGGAAATGTGGAATTATAATACCATCCTATTAAAAAAGCAGGCCAGAGAAGAAAAGGACCCTGTGAAAATAAGACCATTAAAAGGAATAATAAGGAAGTACATTTCAATCCAATTCAAGATGATCAGCTAATAGAAAAACAGCACATTTAAGATTCATATAAGAATTCAGAAATGTACACAATAAAAGCATAAAACCTAACACAAAATGCAAATAGAAATAAAAGCAAGGCTTATATAACTATATTAATATCACTATGAAGTTTAACGAATTAAAAAGTATTGGAAAAAAGAATGAGCATTTTAAACACAATTTTACATTGCATGTACCTAAATCTTCAAATATAGAAGTAAAAAATAATATCACTGAAAGAAGAAAAAATCCACAGTTACAGCGAAAGATTACAATTCCAGCCCACTGGCTGGCGCTGAATCGAAAGCAGGTCAAAGCTTCTGAGAATGGGTGCCAGCATCACCAGCAGCAATGCAACCTGCTGTACACTACCTTGGGTGAGATGTTCTAAACCTTTGGTTCTTACACAGTTTGAATCTACTTATTCTGTCATTTGCTGATAAAGTATTAAAAGTATATATTCGTTTTATTTCATGGGAACAATACTAAGACAACAATCAAATTTGTTTCCTTTCCTTCCTCCCCCCTTCTTTCATTTCTTTTTTTTTATTTTTAACAGTTTTTTGAAAGTGTAATTTCTATCCATTCCACATTCACAGATTTTTTTAATGCATACAATAGTTTTGGGAAGAATCCATTCAGATGATGCTTATGAAGTTTTGTTTCACTCCTAGAAAATTTTAGCATTATATTTGAGTTTATAAAATGGAAAAAAAAGTTATTTATTTAGATAAGCATCCTGGAAAAATGTCAGCATAAACATTTAATATGTAATTTCATCTTATGCTCTTGGAAAATTCATTTTATAATAAAAAATCTGAATTCTATAGTAGAAAGGGACTGCTTAAATTGGTTTTGCCTGTAATTCATACCAAATACATGTTAATAAAGTAGAATATATTTTTTCTAGAAAAGGATTGCATTTCAAATAGCAAGTCATCATTTTATTTGTTGTTCATTATGAGTTACCTGAAAAGGTATTCTCTTATCTAGTCACTTCCATACACACAATATAATGAAATTGACATTAATGCAGAATGTGTTACAAATAATTATTTTCTGAAATATTTCTGAGGTTAGACGCTTGTGTACTATAAAACATAAAACAAAATGATTAACATTTTTGTGTAGTGCTAAATTGGTGATTATACTTGTGTTTTTGATCCTACATTATGATTTGAATGCTGAAAAATCAAATGGATTTAATCATGATGTTCTTAAACACTGCTGCCCTGTAAATGTAGCCTTTTCTTATCACAATATCACAGAACTAAAAATTGCCAGGAAGCTGTGCAACTTCCTAGATTTCTAGACATTGAAAATCTGATCTTTCAAAAATTGTTAATTGAAATGGAACATTGAATTAGGAAACTAGTTGGAAATAGTATTAATGAACGGTGCTCACATATAAAACTAGTGCAGATAATTGAGAACTCCAACTCTTCTAAAGATTGTTATTGAGAAGCACTAACAAATGCAAATACTAAAAGTGAAACATGAATTACACCTACATTCATGGTTTTTGGTTTATTGAGAATATATACTTATGTATTATGTAAGAAAACATACATTTTTTGGCAACATTATTTTGATATACTTTTAAGCTTCTATACTGTAACAGCTGTTAGTTCTTGAAAATTTCAGAGAAACCAGACATTTTTCTGATTGAAAGGGGTCTTAGTTTTCTCAGTATACTCTTAAATACTCTTTGGATTTTGAATTTCATAGCCTTAGGATCACTCAGAAAGGGATAAAATCAATTTTTAAAAGAAAAAATCATAGGGTTCAGTATGACAAATATTGTTAAATATATAATAAATTGGCACAGATAAAGACATTTAGTTCACAGTCACTCTTCAGTGGAGCATCTGTTTCATAAACAATGGCAGACCAAACAAGAGTCCTTTGATTTTTGGCTTTAGAATACTTACAGTTCTAACCAGTGCTAATGTAAATTTGAATACTCCTATCCAAAATGATCTGGACTTGCAATTGGAATTACATCTAGAGCTGAGGTACTCTTTTTTCAGTTAATATAGCTTGCTTTTCAGTTATTCTAAGGCAGTGACAAGAGGTCTTACTTTATGAAAAGGTCTAGAGAAATGAGTTAATTTTGTAAGCTCTGTTGATTGCAAGTCCTATCCAAAAAATCTACTAGCTATATGGCCTTGAAAGTTACAAAAGTCTTGAATTTTCATTTTCTCAAATATTGGATGGGTAGAGGATTGATAACATAGAACTCAAAGGGACATTAGGAGAATTTAATGAAAATTTTTGTTTCACTAGTTGTAACTTGCTAATAAATGATTGTATAATAGCTAATATTGCTTTTACTGTTATTATACTTATGTATAATATATATTTTTGATTTCATTTGAAAGATAGAAAGACAGACGCAGAAAGATCTTCTATCTCGCAAGTTTTCTTCCCAAATGCCTGCAATAGTCAGAGCTTGTTCAAGCAGAAGATAGGAACTTGAAACTCAATCTGGGTCTCCATACATGGCGAAGTGGGGTCCAGTATATAAAACATCTCGTGTATTCTAACGGGCTATGTGTTAGCAGGAAGCTGGCAAGCAACGAGTTCATCATAGTGAAAGACACTCATTCTTGTTACTATCATTTGCTTTTTAGATCTAAATGTGGAGCCATAATCTCACCTGCTTTTAAAACATGCTGAAATTGTATTTTTGATATCTACAAATGTCTGAGAGTTAGGAATTAGATAACTTTTGGGTTGCCCTCTGTAAAGAAAGATTTGTATCTATAGGCTAGACTGGGGCTGTTAAGTGAATCAGAAACATTCTTCATATCATCTTTGACCAACATTCTAGAGTCTGTAAAAGTTGAGTTTGTCTAGATGAAATGTTATGGCTGAACCTTACAAGCAATGTTTATCATCACAGAAAAAAAAAGTAGCTAGAATGCTAGTATCTTTGCTTCCTATTAGACATTTTAATAATGATGAGAACAGAATTGTTCATCAAATATTTTGCTGTGTGCCATTGCTTGATCTTAAAAATAATGGATTACTTGATCTTCATAATAAATCCATTTAGATGTTCTCATAGTTGAAATATTATATATTGACCTAACAATGAACCTGAGGACATGAGAGATTAAGGGATTGACACTATTTGTAAGGTTTTTAGGTAAAACAATCACCAGTATCTTTTATTCAACACTTTAAGAGCTTACTAATTTTGAATCAACAGGTTTCTCATATTCAATATTTCTAACAAGCTGTTGGTTATTGTACAGGATTCAGACCTATGGATGGTACTTTCAATAGCAAGCTTTAGAGAACCCACATCTCATTTCCTCTAACTTTTCAGATTGCACAACCTATGTTCTTTTTCTGTTACTCTTGTTTCATGTTTGAGGGACTTTTGAGACAGAATACAGATTGTCTGTTAACTTACACACATATTCCTGAAATCCATAAAACTTTCCAGGAATCTTACCAAAATACACAGATAATCAGAAAGAAGAAAAAAAATTCTTCTGCGCCTATACCATTTAATTTACTCTCGAATTGAAGTGGAAGTTAGCTGATGTCTGTACTGGAGCTGTGAAAGTCTAAAGTCAGGGAGGTGGTGAATGCTGAAGATAGATGTTAATAGAGTGCCAACTCAATAAAATTTGTAAGTTGCATTGGGCTTATAGCACACTGACAATTATTAAAAGTGGTATTTTGTGAAAATTGCATTTGCTACTTTCTTTAGTCTTCTGAAAGAAATCACTTTTGCCAGCTGACTACACAGTTGATAATTTGCAAGGTAAATGTGGTTCTCTGTCATAAATAAGATCTTAAGGTCACTGTGCGCTATTCATTTCCAAGTAGAGCGACTGAATGAAAAATAACTAATTTTGCCTCAAGGACAAAATAGAAGACAATTGATTTGAAGAATCTCTTTGGGTATGGGTAGTGTGGGATTCATTAGGGAAAATTTGCCTGACACTTTGGTGATCAAGTCACCTGCCAGACTTTGAGGGGACACATCAATCAGATTTGATACACTGCTGATGGTAGCATTGAATCACTCTCATAGTCTTGATCTGTCTCTACAATTCAAGTGACAAAAAATGGATGTAAGCATTTTTTCAAATTTTCCTAATGAAGTCTCTCCAAATAAATCTATATTTTTGCATCGAGCTAAGCTAATTGACCATAAAGCTCTATTGTTAGTAACAAAATATTTGGAGGGGACTCCATGCTTCCTTAAGCATGAGCAAATCTGTTTTTAGCATGCTGGGGAAGCACTATAATGTCAACTCTCCAAGAAAGAAATTTTATGTGTTGTTGGTTACTTTGTTTTTAACTATACAAGAATACAGAAAAAGTTAGATTAACACAGGCAATTAGACAAATAATTCACTGTCTATGGAATCTATACTTGAGTTGATATTATTATAAGTTGGTACTCATGAAAAAGCTCTTGGGCAAATGTTTGGTTTGCATTCTATTCTACTTATTTATGTATTTAAAGATTTGACAGTACATAAAATTATTCATATTTCTCAGTTAAGATGTGATATGTGATATTTTTACATGCAATGTTCAGAGTAAATTCACTTTTTTCAAGCATTTAATATTTCTTTATAATAAAACAACTAAAATCCCATATTCATTTTTTATCAAATGTATAACATATAAACATTATCTATAGTCATCTTACTTTTCAATAGGACCACAATATTTCTTGATTTCATTTAGTTATAACCTAGTACCTATCAATCTTCCATCATCCAATTCTTGCCCTGGTGTTTAGCCATCACAAGTACATCTTTGACATATATTGATCATCTGTATTTTAGACTTCCTTCTCAAGTTTTGAGTGACAGCACATGGTACTTGCACATACTGCACATAATATAATGACCTCCAATTCCATCTGTGTTTTGTAAATGACAAGCTGTCATACATGTCATTACTTATTAATATTCCCTTGTGTACATACATCATGTTTTCTTGATCTATTCATCAGTGAATGGGCACTTAGATCATGTCCATTTCTTGGCTATTGTGAGTACCACTACAATAAAGAAGTGAAGATGTTTATTGACAGAAAATTTTTTACTACCCTTGATTGTAGATCCAGGAATATGATTTCTGAATCAGAAGGTAGTTCTCATTTTTCTTATTTTTTCAGGAAACTTTATTGCTTTCCACAATTGCCATACTGATTTCCATTATCAACAATAGCATGCAAATGTCTCATTTCCTCCACATCATCAATCAATGCTTGCTATCATTTGTCTTTTTGATCATAGGCAAATTAATTGGAGTGAGACAATATCTCCTTGTGGTTTTGATTTGCATTTTCTAGATTATTTATGGAAGTTGATATTTATTACATATGCAATGTGCACTCTATTGTCTTCCTTTGTGATATATCTCTAGATGGACTGTTTTTATATTGTACTATTTGTAGTTCTGTTTTTTTATGGTATTGTTTCAGTTTTTTATATGTTCTGGATATTAACTCCTTATTAGATATGTATTTCACAAATATTTTCTTTAACTATATCATTTATCTTTTCATTCTACTGATGGATCTCTTTACATAAGTTCTTTTATGAAATACATTTGTCATTATTTTTCTTTTGCTTCCTGTGCTTTTGGAGTATGATCCAGAAAACTTTTGCTCATGTGAACGTAGTGGTTTTTTTTTTTCCTACGTTTTTTTTGTAATAGCTTCAAGGTGTTTTGTCTTATATTTAGGTCTTGGATATAGTCAAAATAAAATAATTTAACATGGTGATTAGTTTTTATATTACAAAATTCTAAGATGCTTTCAGAAATTCAGATTCAGTTACCATATATGAACCATAAAATAACAAACCTGAGATTGCATTTTACTCCAAATGCTAAAATAGATGTGGATACAACATAGGAAATGTATTAATTATACTGTGTTTTTTTGGATAATAATCCTTCCACTAAGTTATTAGATGTGTGTTATGATTGCATAGGTTTAAGTATTCTCAAAAGTCCATGTGTTATCTCAACTGAACTCAAACCATGGACACGCAACGGGGTGGAGAAATCCACCATGAGGGGAGGATTGGTGAAGAGAGGGGGAAATTCCAGTACCTAAAAAGCTGTACTACATAATGCAACGCAATAAATTAAAAAAAAAAGTCCATGTGTTGAAAATGTGTCCCCCAAACTCTTATGTTAATGGACTAATATTAAGGAAAAATGGATTAAGGGTCAAGATTTGACCCAATAATGATGTCTAGGATCTGATCGTAAAGGGAATTCGATAGCATCGCCTCAGGAGGTAATGGTCACAAGAAGATGAATTACATAGGTGTGTTGGGCAGGGCTCCAGTTCCTGCTTCCAAGCTTCTCATGTTCTCATTCATCCGCCTGGGTTCCACAATCCACTCCCTCACTGTACCCTAAACCAGTGGGGTGCCTAGTGATGAATCATTAACTTCCAGAATCATGAGCAAAAACAAACTTTTTCCTTTATCATTCATTTCTCTATAATGTCTTAGTTAAGATAATGAAAAACAAGTTAATATAATGTTTTTTCAAATTTATCGATGTTTATAATTAATATAATTTGCCAAGTTATATTCTCAACCAATTGTATATGAAAATTATCACCTCACTGGATAGCATCAATATTATTACCCTTAGTTAATCTTTCTAGAAGAAGTAAATGTCATTATATAGAAAATTCTGCTATATACACTTCTAAGTTTTTATTTGGTTTGTGAATTGCTTGCTCATTTAAATAATTTTCAACTTTATTTATTTAGAAAACATCCAGGATTAAGGTTCTGGGATTTTGCTACAATTGCAAAGTATAAACACTTAAGGATCCAAAAATCAGTCACTAAGTCTTTCTTTAAGGCTGTGTTAAACTCACCTTGCCCATAGGAGTATAATCTATAAAAATAGTGTCTGTGTGTGGGGAGAGAATAGTGAAGGTTAAACAAATTACTAGGTATTTGTGAGTTAGGTTTCAGAGATGTGCCGTCTAAACTTTTATGGTACAGATAATTCTTATCTTACAGAAATTTCCAGAAGATAGAAAGCAGAGAAAATACTCTAGCTATTTTTATATACCCAGTGAAACCTCTGAAACCAGATCATAAAAGAATTGGATAAAGATAAATGATAGACTAATCTCATATAAAATTAGAGATGCAAAAACTCTACTGTAGGGTAATTGTAACAGAGTAACAAATGCGAAAGCAGTTTTAGATAGAAAAATAGTTATACACAATTAAAATAATGTTCTAAACAATGATTACATCAGGAGCACTTAGGTGATATTTGATAAAAACAAATTCATATAACAAGGAGTACTTCCAAAAAATAAATATCTTGTTAAGTGATATTGACTCTGTTGAATAAGAGTTACTTTGATTTTATGATATAAAGTATAACTAATAATAAATATCAGAAACATTATGTTAAAACCGAAAACAGATACATACATTTCCTTCCAAAATTGCATTTAATGTTATTCTGGAATGCTATAGCAGGTGCACAAGCACTAAAAAAATTATAAACTACATAAGAATAAAGTAAAACATATTATTTATAGGTGAAGTAACTGCAGAAAACATAAGATGAAATATAAGAAGTTCATTTATCAGGAATTACTTTTATAAATCAACAAATGATGATACAATATAATTGCATTCTTACAGATCACTAAATTACTAAAAAATGTAATTTGGGGAAGAATTTAAATGCAAAAACTACCAAAATTTCAAATTGAAACAACATGATATCTTTTTACTAGATATTGTGATTTACTGCAAGGCTATACACAATTGTGTATTGGTAATACAGACATACTAATTACCAAACAGAAGTCAATATTACATATATAACATTAAATGTATTAAAGTAAATCAGAAAAATGACCTTCATAAATCATAAAATGACCTTCAGATAGTTGTTATGTAAAAATTGACTCAAGTGATAAATATTTAACTTAGTGGTTAAAAACTGTAAATATATTTCTCTTTAAGAGTAGCATAAAACACGCAGGAATTAATGGAACTAAATGTGAGACACAAAATGTCCCAATTATTTAAAAAGACATGGTTGTTTTCATGATACTAGTGTATTTTAAAAAATTACCAATTATAAAGGAAGCAGAGTTTGTAGTAGCAAAGGAAGAAACAGCCAATGATCAGTATCTAGCTCTTTTATCTGTTGAGATTTACAGAAAGTACACTTCTGGGTTAAACCATGAGACTGGTTTGGTCAGAAAACAAACAATGCCAGAAAATGATTCCACTGTCGTTTTTCTTCTCATTACCATGATGTTCATAATATTGCCAGGTAGGAAACCTTCAAAACATGTGTTTTAAAAATTAATTTATTTAATTTTTATTGGAAAATCAGACATATAGAGAAGAGGAGCGACAGAGAAGATCTTCAGCCTGCTGATTCACTCCCCAAGTGGCTGCAACAGCCTGAGTTCAGCTGATCCAAAGCCAGGAGCCAGAAGCTAGGAGCTTGTTCCAGGTCTCCAATGTGGCTGCAGGGTCCGAAGGCTTTGGGCCATCCTTGACTGCTTTCCCAGGCCACAAGTATGACAAGCAGGGAGCTGGATGGGAAGCAAGACTCCCAGGACATGAACCAGCATCTACATGGGACCCCTTCATGTGCAAGATGAGGACTTTTAGCTATTAGGCTATCATGCAGGCCCCTCTGAACATGTCTTTTAAGTACATTGTGGAACTGAGCATTTTCTTAAATTACCACAGAGTGTGCCTAGGCAAGAAGTGAGCTCTTTGCTTGTACTTTGGAGCTATTTCGTTTTACAGCACAAAACTGGAACATGACTTATAATCTTTCACATATGAATAAATAAATAATTAATGGAACATGATTTCAATGTGATATTACACACCTATGAAAACAATGAATTAACCAGACTTATGTATGAAAGTATGAAATAAAGTGTGAATATTTGAAACAGAATGCAAAGACTAGATTGTTATTCCAATAAAATGAACGATTTGAAAGATGATTAAATTCTATTATTTAGTAATGCTGTGAATAGAATTTCACCTTATGGGATGGCGCAAGGACCCTTCCACAGTATATTCATTTTGGCAGCAATGAAATTTGTCAGCTGTTTGAATTCTGTGTACTTTTAAACATGAAATCATCATTGATGCAAGTTACAGGAATTTAGTGCACAATGTTGTGGATTTCCAAAGTGGTTATGAGGATCACTGGGTTCTTTGCTATCATTAAATGGTAAAGTCTCAATGATCCTGTCCCTTCCTTTGGCAAATTGCGATTGAGGCAGCCTCTTTGCACTGAGTCTGACTTTGGGCAATGTATCTTGCTGGCAGTGATGGTGGCACTGTGTTGGATGAGTGGCCCTAATCAAAGAGACACGTGAGTGAAGCCTGTAGCATAAACCCATGTGGAAAGCTTCTGTTCTGGTCTGGAGAAGTTATTGCACTGTATTGATTGGTACCTGAACAGGAACCATCGGTGCTTACAGAGCAGCCAACACAACCCGAATGGCAGCCCTTTTATTTGAAGTGCCAGAGTGAATTCTGGGTTAAGAGCAGGGCTTATACACCTATGATAGCTAAACTTGTGGCAATAATTTGGTAATATACAGCGGGAACCTGAATATGGACCTTGGAGTAGGCACTGTTTCACTCTGGCAATTGGTGTGAAGTTTGAGATGTGGTTACAGGTAGTATAGTCTAAGAGTTATTTAAGCAAAGAATGCACTACCCTTAGCGGCTCTGAGTTGGCGTAACTCTTTTTAATAAATTAAGTGGTACATGAACTCCAGGTATGTGTAGTGAGGCTTGACTCTAGAGCTCAGAATACCTTGAGTGCAAAATGCCTTGTTATGAATATGACAACACTGTGAAATATATGAGCAGGTACATTACTGCCATAGATTCTGGGTTTGCGTGCATGTATTCTCAGATGGGCCCTAGCTCCAGGGTTAGGAAACTCAAGGAAACAAGAGGTTGCAGCTCTCTTCCTAAAGTGGCTGAAAAATGGCAGAGCTGTGGTGTTCTGCCCTCCCTCCCTGGGTTCCACCATCGGGAACATGCATTGGTAACCTCGGTGGCCAGAAATAACACTATTCTCCAATGAGATCACTGGAGACCACAGCAGCTTATGTCATGTGGCTGACATAGCTCCACTCTTTTCTGTTCTTGGTCATCACTTGATGTCCTAAGTCTTTCAGTCTCACTAGCAATCCTTTCTAAGTGGATATTCTCTATTTTTTTTTTTTTTCATTACAGTGTAATGGATACTGTACTGGGCTCTGGAATCTGCACTGGGATTTGAGGATGATGATGATGGTGTGTGTGTGCGTGTGTGTGAATAGGTCTTGGTATTTTGTGTGTGTGAGAATAAAGCCTAGTTACTGTTTTCTGTTCTACTACAATTGCGATTTCCTCTTTTGAGAGCATAAAGAAACTACTCATGAGTTTGAAACAATGTGCCTTCTAAAACTAACCTTAAAGGTTTTGAGAGGTCATTTAATTTTTTCTTTATTTTTAAATATTCACTTTGATCTATGATATTCATTTTCCCATGCTTCTTGAAGCTCTCTAAGGATTTGAGATCTCAAATCACTGTACTGTTTTTATGGTTATTTAAACTGAACATGAAATAAGCCCTTGAAAATAGAGCAGCTGAATTTATCATTGACTTTCAAATGGTTACAAGTATAATCAGAAAGGGAGTTTAGAATAAAGCTGTTAAAATCGCACCATATAAAATTTTTCTCATACATGCATAATCAAAGCTTTGCTTATGAAGAAGCAAAAGAACACTTGCTAAATGCTTCTTGCTTCAGTTTAATCTTTGACATCTTCACATAATGATTTCTCATAACAGGAATTTTACATTGGAATATTTGTTTCGTTATTAAATGTTTTATAGTTAAAGTTCAAGACCTTAGGGCATTCCTTTCTCCTATCTGCAGAACTTCTATTATGCCACTAATTCTGAAAAAAATTAAATTTTGTTACAAAAATATTATGGGAGATGACAAGCAATATAAAAAACATGAACAATATTACATGGCAGTAATTTTTCATCAATTATTTTCTTTATGTGACTAACGGTAGATAAACGTTAACTCCTAAGGATTTTTAGTCATTCCACGAATTAACAGCGGGAAAGCGAGGGTAATTTAACATAAAAATTAAAAAATACATTCTTGGATTCAGTATAGTGGCAATTTAAACTTTTAATATGTTTCTAAACTTGTGTTCACTCACATGTGTCTTCAATAATCTTTAATAAATATCAATAAATCCTGAATGCATATTGCGTGCTCAAATAACTGACTATAATCAGATGATATTTAAACATTTGTTTCACTCCTTTAGCAATTTAGGGTTTTTATTTTAAGATTTATTTTATTTTTGTTGCAAAGTCAGATATCAGAGAGGAGGAGAGACAGAGAGGAAGATCTGTCCAATGGTTCACTCCCCAAGCGGCTGAAACAGCTGGAGCTGAGCCAATCCTAAGCCTGGAACTAGGAGCTCTTCTGGGTCTTCCACACGGGTACAGAGTCCCACAGGGTGCAAGACTTTGGGGCTTCCTTGGCTACTTTTCCGGGCCACAAGCAGGGAGTTAGATGGGAAGCAGGGCTGCCAGTAGTAGAACCGGAACCCACATGGGATCCCGGGTGTGCAAGGCGAGGACTTTAACTACCACGCTATCGCGCCAGATCCAGCAATGTAGTTTTAAAATAAAAATATTCAAACTCGTTTTCAAAGTGTTTCTATTTTATTAGCACTTATATAAAATATTAATTTCAAAGACTCAAGAATATCTATCCATTAATTTTATAACGAATAAAGCCAAAAGCCAGGAGTTTCATCTAAGTCTCCCAATGGGCTTAGGGACCCAGACATGCAGAGGCATCTTCCATTTTTTCCCAGGTAAATCACCAGAAATTGAATTGAAAGTAGACAGCTGGGACTTGAACCAGTGTCTACCTGCAATGCTGATGTTTCAGGCCACAATTTAAATTGCTATGCCACCACACATTTTAAATTATTTTTAATTTACTTTTTTACTTTTTGCTTTATCTTTTAATTGATTTCCTCCATATTATTGCAATCGTGTAACCCTTCAAAAAAAAAAGTCAGAAGCCCATCATTCTTCTGTTTAAGTGTGCCAAGACATTGTTGGCATAGGCAAAGAAACAGTCTTGTTCATCCATTGGTCCAGCGTCCTATTGTCAAGATATGTTTAGCTGTTTCTTTGGGATGCACATTATATTCAGAAGTAGAAATGCCAATTACAATATGTCTTCAAAAATGGTAGAACTTCATTCTTTTCACTGGCTAGATAGTGCTGCATAGAGTAGCTATGCCACTTTCATTGTGCAGTTCTTTTGTAATGTACTTGTGCTTATACTTACCAGTTCTTTCTCAGCCATGGAGTTCTTTGTGAATAGTAGGACCAGTAATTTATGTTTATTAGTTTTGAATGTTGCTATCCTGCCAAACTCTCTTCTGAGTCCCAACAGTCTCTTGACTAAGTCTTTTGGTTCTCCTGTGGACAGAGTCACAGGTGACATCCTGCAAACAATGAGACAGAATTCCTAAACTGCAGAACCCGGTTTCAATGAAAAAGCTGGCAATGTAATTATATTTCCTTGCCACTTCTTTGACACCTGTTCTGAGAGTAAATGCATGATCAGCTGAACTTATGCCAAATTCAGGCAGAAAACAAATTTCCATCTGACCAGGCCTGGTAGAGGAGGAAACGCTCTCAACATTGGCTCCTGTGTGGTACAAGCCATCAACAAGTTCCTGCATGAATGGCTGATCATGATTACTTACTAGTGTTGAAGCAGGAAACGATATAGTCTTTGAGTTGATCATTTCAGGCATTCCAAAGATGCAAAAATCACAGATGAAGGCATAAAGGAGGGAAAGCTAGCACAGGCAGCTGATCCAACTGCCTCTTTGCAATTTTCCCTGGGGAAGTCGGCAGTGGCTCTGCAGTCACAGTGAAGGTATCACATATCACTCTTGCAGTCCTCTCAGCCCAGGGCAAAATTCTAGCTGTTGCAATAATTTAGGCAGTTCATTATGTTAGAAAATGTTCTTTATGAAATCAGCATACTTAGAATTTTTCTACTTCAAGTCATTCACTAAAATCTAATAGTACCAGTGGAAATGAATTCAATAAGCTCTGGATATTAAAAACAACATTTTCTTAAGTGTGATTTGTGAATTGCATTAAAGCAATTATTACAGAAAATTATAAATGCTTATTCAAATGAATAAAAATAATTTAAGGATTTTATTGAGATATACTACATAATGAGAATGAACCACATAATTTGGTAGTCTATTCATCATGTCCTACCTCCCTGTAATGCCATTAATATGTTTATGTCTTGCTAAATTTATGGTAACTTATTTTTATCATTAAAGGATTTAAATAATTTCTCCTCATAGAGAAATATATTAAATGTTAGTGTCTCTAACCCTTAGAATTTTAAATATTCTCTGTGGTTAAAAAGTTGATTTTTAACTTGTATTTGGTTTTCTGATTTTATATTTACATGAACTATTTGTATAATTACATTTTTGCAATAAATCTACAAAAATATCAATAACTTTTTCATGTTATTAAACAGATTATAGTTATAATAAGGGATTATCACAGTATATTATAAAAATATCACAAATAGTAGCAGATATTAACAGTCTAATGTGCAAATAATCACATTGTATGGAAAATCTAGTTAAGATTATAGATAGGAACACAGAAGTCTATTTCTTAGATCAAATGAAAGTATCCTTTAAAGTGTTAATCTCTTAATGCTTAACAATTCTTTCTTAAAGGACAAATCAGTTAAATGATCCTTTTAAAATCACTGGGTTGATAATCCCTTTGATTTCTTAATCCTTGTGGTGTTGACTTAATTGTAGGTTTAGGATTAACATGGTCTTGCATCTCTCAAAATTTAATCAATCAGAAAAACAGGAATGAGTGTCCATAAGATGTGCAGAAAACTTCATGCTTTCAGAATTTTGGCCCTGAACACTTTCCATTCAAACTCTACAGAACCTGCCCCAGAGAAAACTATCAGGTTTCCTGGAACAGGTATTAGAAAATCTATTTGCTTGTGAAAACAGGTAGTTATTTCCAGTTTTGAGTGAAATTGAATGTATGTTAATTTCGCTGTGAACAAGTACTATGCTCTGCCCTGGAAACGTAATGCAAAGCAAGACGGTGTACTTGCAACTAAGGGGAGTGTTAGCAAGGGGATTCAGAGAGGGATGGACTGGTGTTTCCTATAAAGGTACTACAAGTGTGTATCACAGCTTTCATACAACAGTATACATATGGAAAGGTCTGCATTGTCTATATAAAGAAAACTTTATATGATTCTAGTTGATTCTAGTTCTATATGATGCCCTTGAGCTCTTCTTCCCCCTCCTGTACATTGTGGGTAAGACATGGGTAAGAACCTTCTCTTCCTTTTGGTATAAGTTCAATGAAAGGTTGAGGCAGGGAGCTGTCTAGGTCAGTCTGCCCCCTCAGAAAAGGATGCTTCTCTCGCAGGTTGTTGTAGCAGTCTTTATCTCGTTTTCTCAGTTGAATGTCTCTTCCCTCTCCAACCCTGTTCATGCTGCTGTGGTTAGCAGTACCGTGTGTAGGTATTATATTTGTTGCAGGAAATAATTTATTTTATTATGTTTATATTCATCATATTATTCTATTAACTATACATTGAAAGCACTTCCCATTTTTATTATAATTTTATTTAAATATATGTATGAACAGCTTGCAGATTAATTTTTAAATTTCACTTGTGTTAGTACTCGAACAGGCTTTTGATAGTCACTGTTTTCACTATTCTATCACTGCTAGCTGAACATTGTGGATTACTTTCTTTACAAAATCAACTTTTGCAGTTAAATGCTACTACTTATTCAACTTTGTTCAGCTGAAAGATTTATGACAAGCCACAAATAAATCTTATTAGAGCAGCACTATAATCTCTATATGAATTTTACCTTAGTTAAACAAATTATAAATTAAACTCTGTTTCACTTACTTTGTGGAGGAATACAAACATATCTATTGCATTGTAATAAGGAATAATTCACATTGGAATAATTTATCAGATCAAAATGTACAGCTGTTAGATGAGATAAATTAAATTTACTAATGTTCTCAAATTTCACAGTACTGATCATGTAACAACCTGTAGAAACTCAATATATGCTGTGTGACTTGAAAGAGCCTTTGCAAGCAATTTCATGGATTCAAAATATTTACTGTCAGGTGAAATGACTGGAAGGAAATTATTTATTAATTTTTCCTCCTTCCTTGAAATAATTGCTGTTTTCTACAATTGCTTGGAAAATGACAGTGCTAGAACAGAATATTCTAAAAATCGTTTCATGAGAAAGAGATGCATGACTTCATTGCGAGATTTTCTGGAGCCATAAGATATTCAGGGGCAACTACGTTAATATGGGAAATGTTTTCTTTTTGTGTTTACTATAAAATGCTTACATAGGCTCACATGTTTTGTTGATATTTGTTGAAAAAAAAAAGAAGCATGTATTTCACTTAACCTCCAAGAAACGCATCAGTGACGGTTTATGCTGCAATCTTCAGAAAGCCATTTAAAGATCCACATCACTCCATTTCCACTTTGGGGGAACTTCCGATCAACCACCTCTTCCCCATGCCAGCAAAAGAAAATATCTTGAGTCTTTGAAGCAGTAAGTGAATTCTATTTACTTTGTTATATCACATCAGCTTCTACTGACTGCCTTTTATTTTACTTTAAATGACTCTGTGTAACTTTGATTTTAATGGTGCATGTCTAACATCAAACGCCAATTGTTTTCATTAATTTACAGCTTCATAGTTAACACTGATGTATATATTGGTAAAAATAAATGGAACTTAATTAATGTTTCAATTGAACGATGCCCTTGAATAGCTTGCACATTATTGATAATTTGTCATATATAAGTTGACTGATATCTTATTACAGAAAGAGGATCTGTAAATAGAAGATAACTAGCCATTTCTAAAATGCATTATTTGATGGTACCAATGTTTAAAACACACCCCCCCATAAACAGATGACTTAGTTATAACAGGATAATTAATTGTTTGAAAAGTTATGAACTGCTGTATTAAGAACGTAGATTTTAGGTTTGGTGCGATAGCATAGTGGTTAAAGTCCTCGCCTTGCATGCACCCGGATCTTGTATGGACACAGGTTCTAATCCCGGCGGCCCGGCTTCTCATCCAGCTACCTGCTTGTGGCCTGGGAAAGCAGTTGAGGACAGCCCAAAGCCTTGGGACCCTGCACCTACGTGGGATACCTGGAGGAGGTTCCTGGATCCTGGTTTCGGATCGGCACAGAACCGGCCATTGCAGTCACTTGGGGAGTGAACCATGGGACAGAATCTCTTCCTCTCTGTCTCTCCTCCTCTCTGTATATCTGACTTTGCAATAAAAATAAATACATCTTTAAAAAAAAAAGAACTTTGAATTCAGATTCTACTCTTAATCATCTACTCTTCTTTCTTACTTTTTTGCAACAAAGATGTAGAGTTATTTATTCTAAAAGCAAATTTCTTGGATTATATTCTTCAGGCTATAGGAAAATTCAGACAAAACTTGATCAAACTCAATTATATATTTAAAGTTCACTTCGAGCTCCAGGGTATATCAATCAAGATGTGCTGAGTACATGACAAGGTCAAAAGACAGTATTTGACCGTAGAAATGTAATCTTTCATTGGAGAGATAAGGTGTATGAGTTGGCATACAGATTTTATATATACGAAGGTGCCAAATGTATCTATGAGTGGCTGTACAAGTGTACATGTATGTGAATATATGTATATGCATTTCACAAAGAGATATGTATGTACATTTATGTTGAGAAGTTCGTTCCTGAACATTTCTATTGTAGTGTGAGACAAGTCTTTTTTTTCCTGTAGAATATTTTGAAACAGGATATCACATGATTATTACAACAAAGCAATCTTTTGTAGCTAATAGAAATCCTCTAATTTCTGTCATAGCTAAAAATCTGAATGAAATATTTTCTAGAAATTTGGAAGTATAATTTTGAAGTCCAAAGCTATAAGAAAGCTGTTGTCACCATAATGCCTTATTGTTTTATAATTTTTCCAACGTAGGATTGTTGTGCAAAGTTCATACTTTTCACACAGAAAGCTAAGAATTCTTATGAAAAACTTTCCAGGACTAATTAATTGTAGTAGTACCACGAGCTTTAATACCCTTCTCCTTGAATCCAGAATACGGGCATGAAAACATAAACAGAAAGATGTCTGGGTCATAGATTAAAAGTTTACGTTAATTAATTGTTTCAGTTATTCTAATATTTCTTCATTGGAGGACACTTTTAATCTACTCTGTGTCTCCATCCAAAGCAAGAATTTCTTTGATGATATTTAAAATGCATTGCCATTTAGTTTGTGCTGGGAACAACTGCTTCATTAGTCCACCTTCTTTAATACTGGATGTCTGGAATTATTCGGCATTTTAAACTTGTTTATGAAATTTCTGGATGTGTCCTAATGCTAACCTTTACACAGTAATTTTTCAAGTGCCTACAGTCAAAAACTCTATTTCCTTTTATGTCTCTTCATGAGGCAAAGTACAAGTTTTATCATCAACTATACATTATATGACTTTTTTTTTCATAGATCCCTTCAATAGTTTAGTCAATTATCTTTCCTGGGTCACATTTTAATTAATAAATATGTCGATAACATGGAATTTATATTCCAACCTAATTTCTTGATTTTTGTCGGAGTGTAGCGTTAGATTATAAACAATTGTTACAAATGTAATTGTATTTGTGGAATATAAACCTTTACTGTCTTTTGGCAGTATTTTCTTATTGATTGTTTCAATAGTCTTTGTAGCAAATGCTTTTCATATAAAACTTATTTTGCATCAAAGTCTTCCCTAAGTGTGTTTAAGAGATAAGAAATGAAAAAGTAAGAGAAAACAAAGATCATGGATAGAATTTAAGAAGAGTAAGCATCACATTGCGCTAACTACACCAAGGAGATGAAGATTGTAAATTAAAAAAAAAATGCCCATGGGGTTGAGCACCTATTCAGCCTGACAATAATAACTTCTAAGAGATTAAAAAGTGAGTAGAGGGCTCAGTGTGATAACGTAGCAGCTTAAATCCTCGCCTTGAACATGCCAAGATCCCATATGGGCGCCAGTTCTAATCCCGGCAGCTCCACTTCCCATCCAGCTTGTGGCCTGGGAAAGCAGTCAAGGATGGCCCAAAGCCTTGGGACCCTGCACTCACATGGAAGACCTGGAGAAAGTTCCTGTCTCCTGGTTTTGTATTGGCTCAGCTCCGGCCATTGTGGCTGCTTGGGGAGTGAACCATTGGATGGAAGACCTTTCTCTCTGTTTCTTCTCCTCTCTGTATATCTGCCTTTCCAACAAAAATAAACAAATCTTTAAAAAAAAAAAAGGGGGAGGGTGGGGAGTAGAATAAGTGTAAGAAATCCTTTTAACGATTTGGGGTTAAAATGTATGAAAGAAGGAATTCTGTTGAGAAAATGCTTTTTTGGTTAGACTTTATGTTTTTCTTTTCATTAGAACAGAGAGAGAGGGAATATGTTTATGGCTCTGGGAGAGGAGCTAAGGGTTATTCTGCTTTTATATTGCTGCAGATATTTTTGTTCTGACATTCTATGCGCACTGTTGTAAGTGAGCTGGTCTGATACCTCTTTGGCTTTAGCACTGTATCATTCACATTAATAGGTAATCCACAGATATTTGTGGAATTTCATAGTTTATCTCAACAGGTAGGTTTCTTCAAAGAGGGCTGTGAATTATTCTGCAATCAGCATCAGTGTTATTTAATTTTGTTTGTTTCTACCTTGTTTTATAAAAGCAGTAAGAAGTAAAACAGAAGTGAAGAAAGTGAATGAAGAATTGTGGAAGCATTTGGTTTTTCATAGATTAGATTAATGTCTAAAAACAAGAAACATGAAAAACCACCAAGGAAATTAATGAAAGAGAGGAAAAAACACTGTGCTCTGGTGCACGCCAATATTAAGACGTAAAGAAGACAACATTTAAAATAGCTTAAAAATAAGCTGCTGTTTGTATTGTGGCATAGCAGGGTAATCTGTCTGTCATGTCAGACTTTCAAATGAAAAGTGGTTTTAGCTCAGGCTGCTCTACTTTCTGCCCAGCTCCTGCTTATTGCCTAGGAAGGCAATTCTTGGGCTCCTGCACCCTCATTCACCCTTATTGGTAACTCAGATGAAACCTCTGGTGTCTGGGCTCAGAAGAGTCTAGCCAAAGTCATTATGTCCATTTGGAGAGTGAGAGGAAATTGAATACTTTTCTTTTTCTGCTTCCTCTCCTTTCTGTAAACCTGTTTTTCAAATAAAAATAAATAAATGTTTGAAAATAAGTAAGCTGTAGTAAAGGAAGCAGACAAGACAGTATGATATTCTGAAAAACTCCATGAAGAAAGTAAGAGAAGTAAGCGATTATCAGATTCACATACTGTTTATTGTTCAAGCAACATGACAGAACCGACTGTAACATTCATCAACCTGGAGGCCAGCCTTTGATTATACTCCTGTGGAAATAGATTCTTTCTGCTTTTTGTTCATATTGGATATTATGGTTAGTAGTGAATTAAACGTGTGATTATAGAGTGGATTAATACTACATCTTTGCAAACAAATCAATAAAAATAAAAGAAAGCATGTAAGAAGAGTGGCTGGGGAGGGAGAGGAGCAGAGAGGAATCTATGGCAATCTTCTTAGAATGGTATTCAGGAAGACATGGAATCTGTTCTCTTTATATAAAATAAAAACAAGCAAGGGAGATAAAATAGGGGGTCAAGTAAGCCTCTGTTTACAAAGCAATAAAAGCAAATCAATCAGACAGATGAAGTTGCATGAGAGCACCACATCTGAAAAAGAAATGAAGAATTCCAGAATATATAGCTGATCCATAACTTCTTTATTCTTATACACACTTTGGGATTGTGGTTGTGCATCTCCTTTCTGGATTTTCAGGGAGTATACATCAAAGCACTGCTATTGGTATTATAACATCAGCAATTACATAATTCATAAATGCATCCCCCAAATGCATGATGAACACTTGCTATATACCAGACACTTTGTTAAGCCTTGATGATACTGCAGTAAATACTGATTGTATGATATTTATCTTCGTAAGTTTACAGTATGTAGCAGAAAATATTTGTTAGCATCCAAAATCATTCTCTTCATATTTCTTGCTGATTGAATCTCCTTTTTATTCAGGTATTAGACAGGTACATGTTGAACTCTGTAAAAATCACAGAGAATGTTGTTTTAACTCATTATGTTGTAACTCATTATGGTAATGCCATTCCTCGGGCCAGTGACTGATAAAATGCTAAACACATAACCTAACAATGGCTAAGAGTCTTGAGAGAAATCTGTGGATGTACTTCACAGAATGGTGCCAAGGTTAAAAACAAACAAACAAACAAACAAACAAAACAGGTGTGAGAGTGAGGCATCTTTTGGACCACAGGATCCCATATGGGGGCTGTTGTGTGTAATGGTTGCTGGACTTCCCATCCCTCTCCCTGCTTGTGGGCTGAGAAAACAGAAGAGGATGTCCCAAAGCCTTGGAACTCTGCACCCACATAGCAGACCCAGAGGAAGCTCCTTGATCCTGGCTTGGGAACTGGTCAGCTCCAGATGCTGCAGCCATTTAGGAGGAGGGATGAACCAGTGAACCGAAGATTTTTCTTTCTCTCCTTCTCTCTAAAATCTGCCTTCCCAATAAAAACAGTAAATAAGTCTTAAAAAAAAGAGAGAGGATTCTGTCTGCATCTGGGCTGATACGATCAATGAGAGATATGGAGTTATGGGCAAATGATTGTGAGAGGAAAAATTTAACTGTTTTTAGGTGGAAATATGGAAATGAGCCAGAGTTATTCACAATATTTATGACACTATCTAACGTCAATGATAAAGCTTCCTTATTAGGAAGTAAGTATTTTAACGTGTCTAGTATCATACTACAACCTTTGTCAGTTTTGTGACATGAATACATACATTCTCTGTTGGACAGTATCTAGGAAAAAGGGCAAGATAAGCAGGATGTAAATGAATTGAAACAACACTAAATAAAAAGAGAAGATAGTAAAGAGTACAAAGAATAAAGTAGAATGCAATATAGCTGGTATATTGTAGGAAGATGTAAGAATAAAAATAATAAGGGATAGTGAAAACAGTTCTGAAAACAAATTCCAAGCACAATTAACTTGTGAGTGCGGAGTTATTCAATCCACCTGCTGGTCATCATGTTAGAAACAGAATAATATACAATGTACATCTGCCACAGCCAGCAGCCTCCACTTGTATAATGATTTCTTGTATTAACTTGGGAATACAAAACTAATGCCTTTAAAGACCAAGAGTTTCCACATAAATTCATTTACAAAGAACACATCTTGAGGAAGCATCACAAAAAAATAACAATAATAAAATAAAAAATTAAAAACCTAAAAATAAAAAGCCACAAAGAAAATACAATGAATAATGCATGATTTAATGCAACTTCAAAAGCTAGCTTAAGCTGCTAGCATTGTTGCATACAAAATAAAGCTGCTGCCTTTGGTCCTTATGGATTTATATCTCAAGTACACATGGGTTGGAGTCTTGGCTGTTATGCTTTGGGTACAGCTCTCTGCTAATCTTTCTGGGAAAAGAATTTAAGTCCTCGGGTTACCCATGTGGGAGAACTGGAAAAAGTTCTTGTCTTCTGTGTGTGGGTCCACCTCTGCTGCAGCCATCTGGGAATGAGTGAACAGTTGATGGAAGCCCTCTCTGTCTCTCCTTTTCTCTCTGTAGCTCTCCCTTTTAAGTATATGAATGAATCTATTTACAAAAAAAAAAAAACCCTTAAACAATAAACTTGTGCAATAATCCTCAGCATGAATAAGTCAGAGCACAAAATTAAATTGTTAATTTAATAATGATATTTGCAAAGTAGGCTTTTAGGGAAAAAAATATTGTATTGAAAAAATGCATGGCAAAAGTAAAAATGTATTAAGAAAGGAAAAATCCCATAAGATTAAGAAGCATTTGGCAAGGGAATGCTGAATACAAGATAAATGATTGACTATAAATTTAACATACACTTTTTCTCAGGTCATTATAATCATCCTTTTGTTATAAAGTAGCCCAGATTGGGACACCAATCATAAGAATCTTTTTTAAAGTATAAAAGACATAATTTAATTTCTAGTTTAAGCTTCACACTTTAAGGAGACAACTTATTCATTTATAAAATAGCATACCAATTTTAGTAAGCCCACAAAAGTCCCAGGATGATCTGTTCTTGGTGTAAATCCATTGGCATGATTAAAAAAAATGGTTACAGAAATTTACTGCTTAGTTAACAAGTCCAGAGACTTTCATCTTGATTGTATTAAAGATAGAAGAGAAAATACATCTACCAATATTAAAGTGAACATTTAATTTTCAGCAGCTTCTAAAGGATTTAGAATATACGTGGAGTTCATTTGAGTGGATAGCAGTGTGTGTTCATACAGACAAAGCCAACATCAGCAGGTATGGAATGCAATAGAGATAGGCAGTGCAGAGGGTATTGTACGTTTTTATAAATCTTATAAAATTCAATGAGAAAGAAATAGAGATATCAAAATAATCTATGATTCAACTACAATATAGCTTTAAATATAAAGATAGGTATACACTCTATCCTCTATCCTTTAAAATTTATATCTTAGTTCTTATTTTAAACATAGACATTTGGAAAAAGAGTAGAAGAATTGTATAACATGCTCTACTTAGATCACATCCAGTGTTGTTGTTTTCAACTTCATGTCTGTTCAAATCAATATTGAAAGACTTTGGAGATAAGAGGGTGAAACAGAGGAATACTCTTGTCCAATCCTTCTAAGAAAATATTAGTAGCAGAAGGCTAAATGTGCCATTTTCAGAAAATATTTATTTATTTTTATCTCAAAGTCAGATATGCAGAGAGGACGAGAGACAGAGAGGAAGATTTTCCCCCTGATGATTCACTCACTCCCCAGGTGACCCCAATGGCCAAAGTTGAATTGATTTGAATCCAGGAACAAGGAACTTCTTTCGGGTCTCCCACGTGGGTGCAAGATCCCAAGGCATTTGGGCTGTACTCAACTGATTTCTCAACCACAAGCAAGGAGCTGGATAGGAAGCAGGGTAGCCCGGATTCGAACCAGTACCCATATGGGATTCTAGCGCGTTCAGGGCGAGGACTTCAGCTGTTAGGCCAACGCATTGGGTCCAATAAGTGCCATTTTATGGGATACTTACTTGATATATGGAAGGGACATTCAAAATTCATGGAAATTGAACATTATATCTTAACTTATTTTGCAAGACCTTTTGAAAGGTATAATTTTATAAGATGCAATTTTATAAGATAGCAGCAAATTGGTATCTTAAATGATCTTATAAATGGAACACACAAATTAGCAATATTTTTGAGTACATATATTTGTGTTAAAATTGAGATATTGAAAATTGTGCAATTTACTAGATGTTTTGAAAATAAACACTACTGAACATGGAGAGAAGATATCTCAGCCAGTTATTTTCATGAAACCATTTTGATTAATTCTAAAAAAATTCAAACAATACAGAGAATTTGATTTGTTCAGGTCTTCTCACATGCATGGAATCACTTGTTCAATGTAACAAAGAAGATGATGCTCAGTTTAAGTGGAGAGTCTCAATAATTTGCAATTAACCAATAACTATAGGGTAGATTTAACCAAGAGAGCTAACACTTTGATTGCCACTGCAATTTAATTTCAAGAAAAAGACTGAGCTTGATTGTACCAATTTCTAGTTTGTTTTGCCTGTATGTAAAATATTACTACTAAATGATTAACTTGAAGTGGAGACTTACTAGCAAAGCTCAGAGAAATAATGCTTCACCTTTCTTGAAGTTTAGCTTGGGAATCTCTAAATAGATAAAAATAACTTAGAATTTAAATATGAACAATACATACAGAAAATGAGCTGCGGTTCCTGTGTGACAGCCTAGTGGCTAAAGTCCTTGCCGGGATCCTATATTGTACCAGCTGATGTTCCTGCAGCCCCACTTCCCATCCAGCTCCCTGCTTGTGGTCTGGGAAAGCAGTCAAGGATGGTCCAAAGCCTTGGGATCCTGCACCTGTATGGGAGACCGGGAAGAAGCTCCTGGCTCCTATTGTAGCCACTTGGGGAGTGAATCAGCAAATGGAAGATCTTTCTCTCTTCTCTCCTTCTTTTTGCAAATCTTGCCAATAAAAATAAATGAATCTTTAAAACAAGAGAGAGAAATGAGTTATTATACAGTATCTACTAAAACATCAATACCTAGTCATTTTAGTTTTGAAAGAAATGTAGACCTGGAGACAGCACAGCTGCAGTAAAATCTCTGGCTTGAAAGATTTGTCAACTACTAAAATTGCTGTTTCCAAATACATGGGGGTAAGTAAGCTACTGTTTCAATTGACTGTTGCAAGGGGGTTAGTGAAACAAACAGCAAGAGAACTTTCAGAATGCTACACAAAAGCAGCAATCATACCCAACTTATTTTCATCCAGCAATTTCAGTGTGACAACCAAAAGTGTGGTGAACATATCTGTTTAAAGGGTGAATTCTATAAACTAGATGTAAAAGAAAAATTGGAAAAAAATTCACAGATCTATCAGGAGGCCAAGGTTTAGGACTTGAATGATTTTATTTGCTAAGGCTATAAACATGGCAAAATATGTAAGTCACATCATGTTTATGTAATGTCTTAGTCACAACACATAAATAATAGGGATGATTTAAATGAATCTGTCTAAAATACATATACACATAATTGAATTGGATAATTATTATAACTTAATGTATGTAGCTTCCCAAAATTCACATGTGGAAGTCCTAAAGCCTAATAGGTTACTGTTGTGGGTGGGGACATGTGAGTGTATCCACCAAATAATATTCGCTGTCCTTGTCAAACAGGCCAAGGTCACCAAGCAGGCCTGTTGTCTAGAAACCAAAAGGTGAGTTGGTGCAGACCAAATCTACCAGTTTGGGCTTTGTGATAGGGCTTTGTACCTCCAGAACCCTGAAAAATTAATATCTGCTCCTTAAGCATTCAGTCTACTGAAATTTTTATAGAACACAAAGACAGCGTTAGTTAGTTAGCAAAACAGTAATAGTTTGAAAGCCTTGGTTTTCCTCTACTTTATTTTTTGTTTGTGTGGGACAAAGTAAGTTTTTTTAAAGGTAACATAAACACAGTCAATACTGCTACGATTCTTTGAGACTTGAGTCCCATAATTATTGCTGACTTAGCCATACAATTTCATATTTCTTATTTACAATTTATTTTTACTCATTGGTAACATTCAGATTTAGAGTAGATGATATGCCTTTACTTTTTAAAATTTCATTGGAACAAATGGTAGAAAATGTAATTGATACGTTTATTGTTACTGTTAAATGCTTACGTAAGGCAGAACAGTTGCACCAAATTTGAAAGTTTTGCAAGTGTGTGTGTGTGTGAGTGTGTTTGTGTGAGTGTGTGTGTGAGTGTGAGTGTGTGTGAGTGTGAGTGTGTGTCAGTGTGAGTGTGTGTGTGAGTGTGTGTGAGTGTGTGTGTGTGAGTGTGAGTGTGTGAGTGTGTGAGTGTGTGTGTGAGTGTGTGTGTGTGTGTGTGTGTGTGTGTGTGTGTGTGTGTGTGTGTGTGTGTGTGTGTGTGTGTGTGTGTGTGTATGACTGCATACTCCTCCCTGGGAAGGGTTCCAGAGCTCGAGTACACTCCTGAGAGTCGACCAGAACTTTTATTAAGCTTCCAATGCAGTTAGTGATTCTAGGATCTTAAAATATTGAATATTCACAGTTACGTATGATTAAGTTAGACAATTTATTTTGTCATTCAGTAAAATCAATGGTAGGAATGAATTGTTTTCCTCACTGAATCTAAACGAATAGGTCATTTTTGATGTAAACTGAATAACAGATTTACTGTGCAATGCATTATTTGAGCTTAAATTTCTCTTTTAATTTCAGGAACATGAATATTTTGTGTTCTGTTTTTAACTTATCCTTCGATTTGATAATTTTGCCCTCTCTATTTCACACATAGCTATCACTTTTCTGACAGCTAATTAGCTGAGCTAACCTTTAACATTAATACAAACTCAAAATTGTTTAATAGTAACTTAAAATATTTTTTTGTTAAATGCTGAAACGAATGAGGACTAGCATGCATAGCAGTTGGCACAAAAAGAATTCCAGAAGAGTAATGGGAAGTGAGGCAGTGTTGACAACTCCCAAATAAATGTTGAAATAGTGTTTGTTGCTGACTGCTGTCTTTCCTCGCCTTTCTCCTCCAAATGTCATTCATTACTTCATCTTCCCTCCTCAGTGTCAGTGCAAACAGCTAGTGAGTGTGTTTTGTGGTTACATGAAGAAGTACAGCTTTCACTTCATTGCCAAGTGTAATGTTATTACAACATCAGAGATGTAGTAAATACAGCGTTTTTATTTTTTTATTTTTTTTAAGATTTATTTTTATTATTTTTTCATTGGGAAAGGCGGATATACAGAGAGGAGAGACAGAGAGGAAGATCTTCCGTCTGATGATTCACTCCCCAAGTGAGCGCAAGGGCCGATGCTATGCCGATCTGAAGCCAGGAGCCTCTTCCGGGTCTCCAACGCAGGTGCAGGGTCCCAAAGCTTTGGGCCGTCCTCGACTGCTTTCCCAGGTCACAAGCAGGGAGCTGGATGAGAAGTGGGGCTGCCAGGATTAGAAATGGTGCCCATATGGGATCCCGTCGTGTGTAAGCTTGGGACATTATCCACTAGTCTACTGTGCTGTGCCCTAATACGATTATTTTATCGGGTCATTCTATCAACATTTAAGAAAAACAATCTAGATTAGAGTTTATGAGCTAGGTAGAGGTAATACAAAGATAACTAAATATATTTGGAGAAACAGGTAAAGTATCTTTGGAGATATTTACATACCTGATTCTATGTGTGTATTTACAAAGAGTACATAAAATATTGTGTCTGTGTGTATAAAATAAGGCAAGACATATTTATTTCTTAAATGTTATTTCAATAATGTATTTTTGTTAAAAATTTCAAGTCAACATTTTCAATTTAACAGAGGCTAAAGTTTTAAAAGATATCTAGGTATGAGAAAATATCATACTAATGGAACTATATATCATACAAAGCAGAAATATTGCATCCTAACTATCAGGTTTGGGTAACAAAACGAGAGTAAACTGTATATTATTTTATCTAATCTATCCAACTGAGATGTAACCTGTAAGTATCAGGAAAATCATTTAAAAAGATTTTTATTGGGACCCTGTAGAATGGTTTGGTGGCTAAAAGCCTCACCTTGCATATACCCAGATCCCAAATAAGTGCCAATTCATATTCTGGCTGCTCCACTTCTCCTCCACTTCTTCTCCTGCGTATCTGAAATGAGTCCATATATTACCCCTTGTCCTTTGAACTGCTATAACCATGAGGCTGTGTATAATTATTTCATTTTTTAAAATTTCATTTCTTCTAGGTAAGTTCCCAGGGCCAATGGCCCTGATAAATTATTTCAGTACAATGGTGCAGACATTATTGTCTTGCTTTTAATCTTAGATAGAAATAGAGGTTTTAGCATTTTTGATATGGTGTTGGCTGTAGATTTTTCATAATTTGTCTCTTTTTATTCTGGAAGATTTATTTTATCAAAAAAGCAGAAATGTAGAAAAGGTGAGACAGTGTGTGTGTGTGTGTGTGTGTGTGTGTGTGTGTGTGTGTGTGTGTGACAGTGTTTGGTGGATTTTCTGCAGTTTTCCCAGGGGCATTATTAGGGAACTGGATGGAAAGTGGAACAGTGCCCATATGGAATGTCAGCCTAACAGGTGGGGACTTGGCCCAGTAAGCAACAATAGCAGCCTTCTACCCAATGTTCTGTGTATTCATTCCCTGCCTTTTCCTGCATAAGATTTGAGATGGTTTAGGTAAGAATACCTGAAATGCCAACACTGATATCCTAACCTATTGTATAGTATCTGAAAATCCAGCGCATTGATAATCTACCAGAATTGAACCAGTTTGTATCTTACCTCATAAACATTCACACAGGCACACATGTTGGCATACACAGACACTGACACAGACACACATAGCAGAGTAATGTATTTAATGAAATGTATTGTGCTTTCAGTAGGTCTAGGAGATCTTTGTCAGGGATTGCGTGTGTGTATTTGTGTGTATATTTGATGGGAACTATGTGAACATATTGAGTCTTTGTGAACCATCTAGTGCAAGTCAGAAGAGTCATTTAGGTTTAATAGTCACTTAAGTAAATTTTTAGTTTGATAAAATGTTATGATCATTAATTTCCTAGAAGCTGAAGTTTACCATTTAAAAAAAATATTGGAAAGGAAAATTTATAGAGACAAGGATATACAAAGAAAGATCTTCCATCTGTTGGCTCATTTGCCAAGTGTCCGCAACGACCAGATGTAATCTGATCTGAAGGCAGGTGCCAGGAACTTCTTTTGAGTCTCCCATGTGGGAGCAGAATCCCAAGGCTTTGAGACATCCTCTACTGCTTTCCCATGCCATAAGTATGATGGAAACTGGAGCAGCCAAGATACAAACCTATGCCCATATGGGATCCTGGTGCATGTAAGGCAAAGATTAGCTACTAGGCAGTTGTATCAGTCACTGAGGTTTATTAGTGGTGTAACTTAAATCCCATAAAATCATGTGAGCAATATTAGAGGTATAAAATTGTCAATGTGCTTCAATTATATCAGAGCTTACTGCATTCTTTTTTTTAAGAAAAGATTTATTTTTATTTTGAATGTCAGTGCAACAGAGAAAATAAGAGACAAAGATAGAGAGGTCTTCTGTCATTTATTTCACTCCCCAAATTAATCTGAAGCCAGGAGCCAGGAATTTCTTCCAGATTTCCCACGTGGGAACAGGGCCTAAGGATGAGCCTCCTCTGCTGCTTTTGGAGGTCATAACCAGGAGGCTGGATCAGAACTGGAACAGCTGGGACAAAATGGCATCTATGTGGAATGCTGGTGCTGCAGGTGGAGGCTTAGCATTCTACAACATAGTGTTGCCCCTTTAACATTCTTGAGAGGAAACTAAGTATCAGCATTTTTTTCCCTTCTTTTTGCTTTCAAAGATTTAGAAACTAAAGGATACAAGGCTTTAACTTAGCAGCGAGGCAAAGACTTTTGAGCTAAATTAGAGTAGAGTTCAGAGAGAGGAAAAGGAAAAAATATATAATCAAAGGCACAGAAATAGGGCATATTCTGAAAACCTCTAGAGAAATTCAGCTTGCCTGAAATATTAGTCATATAAAGGTATTTCAAGCAAGAGACAAAGATGGAAGAGATGGGTTGAGGCAAGATCACAGACAACATTGAAGACAAGAGTTGGAGGAGTTTGAACTACATAGTATAGAAGATGATTTAGCTCTCAAACTGTACGACAAATAGTTTCCATTGTGCTTTCTAGTTCTACAGGGGATGGACAGCTAAATATCATGTTTCCTTTACTATTATGGAGCTAAGATGTTTGACTGAAAACTGAGCCCCATCAAGTTAATGCACTTGAATGAACTTTGAAACCATGAAATTTTTCTTCAGTATTGTCTATCTTTCTAGTGTTTGGCTTCATGGATTTGGAGCAGCAAGTAGCATGCCAGTCAGAACACAGCACTGACTCACTTTGCATGATCATGTCCTCCACGTATGTCCCTCCAATTCCCACCAGATGGGGCAGAATCTTGAGACATGTCAACATTCTGAGGATTGCTCTTTCAGATTGCTTCTCAAAGCCCTGCCCTGATTCACTCAATAATTTTGTAATAAATTAATGCATATATCAATGAAATTTAGGTTTTGTGCCCAGCACAGTATCCTAGTGGCTAAAGTCCTCACCTTGCATGCACTGAGATTTCCACATGGACACCGGTTCTAATCCTGGTGGCCCCACTTTCCATCCAGCTCTCTGCTTGTGGCCTGGAAAAGCAGTGATGGATGGCCTTAGGACCCTGTACCTGCGAGGGAGACCCAAAGGAAGCTCCTGGCTCCTGGTTTCTGATTGGCTCAGCTCCGGCTGTTGTGGCAGCCTGGGGAGTGAATCCTCAGGCACAGTATCTTCACCTCTGTCTCTCCTACTCTCTACATATCTGACTTTCCAATCAAAAAATAAAACAAATCTTTAAAAATGACAGGACTTAAAGGGATTCAACTGAACACAAAAAGAAATATTTTCCAGATGGTGAGGAGACCACAAATGCTTAGAGGCTTTTGAAGAAACGATATATCTTATGCTATGTGAGCATTTTTGTTTTGTGTCATTTCAGCCAATTAATATTAAACTTCCTTCTGTGCTGGGCAGCATAGGAAGGTAGTCTAGCAGTGTTCTGCAAGACGTTCCACTGTGGGAGTTAAAAATTGGTGAAACTCCAAATTCAAGGTATAAGTGTTAAAACCTTAGCGTTATTTTCTCTTTAATACAGCAGTCCTTACATGGAATAAGAATGGTATACAAATCCTCCTGATGATAGCAACATAGTAGTTGCTAATCTTGAAAATTACAAGGCATTTTTCTTTCATGCAGAGACAAAAATACAGTGAAAATTTGTACATATAAACCTTTATGTTTTTTTAATTTTTTTCTGAGAAATTATTAGAAATATTCAGCACTGATGAGAAGAAACAATGACTAATAGATTTGGTAATTACATTATAAATATAATTTATTTTATTTGAAAAGCTGAGTCACAAAGAAGAAAAGACAGAGAAAGAGAGATAGAGAGACAGAGAGAGAGAGAGAGAGAGAGAGAGAATCTTCTATCCACACATTCATTCCCCAAATGACCCCAAAGGCCAGGGTTGGGCACCTAAGAATCCAGGAGTCAGTAGCTTTTACTGGGTCTCCCATGTGGATGCAGGGCTCCAGGACTGGACCATCTTCCCTTCTTTTCCAGGCCATCATCATGGAGCTGGATTGGACATGGAGCCGCTGGAATTCAAACTAGGCCCTTGTGAGATGCCACCACTGCAGGTTTAAGCTTAATATGCTATACCATAAATAGAAGAACAGTAAACTTCCTTTGGGACTAGGAAGGGGAGCTTTCTCTGGTCCTTGCCTGGTTCCGACTTTGGGTCCCCACCCTCTCTCACAGTGACCATCAGGATCGCTCCAGAAACCCCTCAAAATAAAGAAACAAAAAATCTAGAATAGATAGACAGAGAACAACAAGGAAAGCTTAAAATCAGACAGGAAACAGTCAGCGGGGATACACTTACACCTCACTGGGTGGGACACAAAGATCAGTTACTCCTCACTAGGGTATTGAAGATTCCTCTGCACACCCCTCCTAAAACTGTTCACCTAAACTGTTGACATATGTCTTGTTAGAGTTATAGAGTTAGACTACCCAAAAAACAGCCAGGTTCTGCAAAATCATGCTTCAATGCTATTAACTGTTAAATACTAAAGTTAAAATAAACACGAGACAGCTGAATAGTAATCTATAGTCATTTTAAGGTGACTAGAACCCGGTTGTATATAAACTAATAATTGAAATGTCAATGAAGAAGTCACAGGATGTGGTTCAGAACTTGTATTCTTTTTTTTTTCTCTTTTAGCATATTGGTTACTCAATACCATGTCAATTAATTCCATAACATTATAAATTGTTACTGATGTTATGTCAGGGCTTTTAATTGATCGGGATGATACTCTGCTGTTTCTACCTTCAGACCAGAGATGGTCTCCACAAGAAACTGTTGAACTTATCTGGACAATAAGATGCTGGACTTTATGCTTGGTAGATGCTTGCAATGAAAGAATCTCAACTGAATTTGAACTGTGGTAATGCAACAAGGTGGAGGAATCCACCATGGGGTGAGGGTTTGGGGAGGGGTGGGAGGATTCGCAGTTCCTATAAAACTGTGTCACATAATGCAATGTAATCAATTAAAAAAAAAACATGCTATGCCATGACATCAGCCTTGGGGAAACTGTTAAACTATTGGAGTCACTTAAAACAACACAGTGCTTGAAACAATCCATAAATTGCAGGGTATATTCATTTACCATTTGTTAGTTCTCATAGAGAAAATGGAACTGTGAAAAGAAATTAGGAATGTTTCCAATCCAGGGGCCTTTCAATAATTTAATTCCTAGGTCAGATGAAAAAGGCTGATTTTTTTTTTTCTATCACAATATCAAAAGAGCCCCTGATGGTTGATGTCAGTCCAAGTATGAACAGAGAAATAGAAAGAGCAAGCATTAATCTTGGAAAGAATTATTTTGCTATTTTTGTCCAAGTCAGCTTTATTGATTTCAGCAAAGTTGACTAGTGACGATGAAACTGGTGTGAGACAGCCTCCCTCTGCCAGACGTTTGGACGCTGAAACCGAAGCTACCTTTTCATTTGCCTGTTGCAACCTGGCCTATGGGACTTACTCCAGCAGAAAAGCCAAGTATTCCTCGGTTAGAAGATGCTGCACCAGTTCTCTTTCTCTAGAGAATGTAAAACATTCAAGATCTGTCTTAGTTCTCATTTATGGAGAAGGGAAAATCTTACAAAGTGAAAGGCTTACAGTGAGATTAAAGTATGACATTGTGTTTTCAGAATGGGTGATAAGGCCAGGAGACTAGAACTCATTATGTTTCTATTAAAGAGTTATATTCTCTAAACCAGAAAATGGAAACTTTCAAACTTCAGAATGAATACTTTATAAGAAATAAAATTACTTCAGACTTAGAAGAAAAAAAAGCTATACATTAATCATGATGGCTTTCACTATTTAAAACAACAATTCAAAATAAAGCAAGTGATGAAAAAAGAAACATACATGCTACTAAGATGTAAGTGCATTCATGATAAAACACTTTCATGATTCAATGTCTTTCTATTAAAACATAAAATTTGCAGCTGTGTGAATACCACATACTTTTTGGGAAAACTCTTATTTTCTTCTATGTGTGTGGTGGAGAGTGACTGTTTAAAGCATGTGAATGTATGTACTCAAATGCTGATTTCCAATTCTGTTAGAGAAAAGTACCCCACTCCTCAGGGTAAGACTATCTATTGGAATATATTTACCCGTGAAGTCATGTTTTACATAGATGCTTACAGAATTATTCTAATATATCCAAATGTCTTTGATCTACCATAAGATAATGATTTCCCTTTATAAGTTTCTATTTTTGTGACAAATGTAAGAGTCTTACCCTTATGAATGACTGAGTGTTGGGACCAATATAACTTTGGTGCTGATTAGCTATTTGTTTTCATATTTACTATTTAATATCTTTATTCCTCTGATTCTTATCCGTACTTTATATTCCTCCACTTTTTTTCTTCTTTAGAGCTTAGCAAATAAGGGTAGAGCAAATTTCCATTGTTAGGTCAGACATTGAACCTAATGATTAAGACATTGGTTAAGATGCCTATCGTTCATGTCGGGGCATCTGAATTTGATTGCATACTCCAATCCCTGACATGAGCTTTCTGCTGGTACAAACCCTGGAGAGTGGCAATGCTGGATGACTTACTTGGGATCCTGTTGTAATTGTAGGAGACAGGGCCCGTGTGGCCAGCGCACAACTGTTCAAGCATGTGTGGTGTGAGCCAGCATGCAGGAGGTTGTGCTCCCTCTCCCTGCCTTGCAAATAAATAAGATGTGTACTATTAATTGCTGAATGCAATCTTATTGTCAACTTTGTGATTTTCTGGAAGAAAATTTAATACAGATTTTTTTCAGAACATTTAAAAAAATTTTATTTATTTTTTATTGGAAAACCCGAAATACAGAGAGAGGAAGAGAAAGAGAGAGGAAGAGCTCTGTCTGCTGATTCACTCCTCAGGGCCAGACCTGAGCTTGGAAGCTCAGAGCTTCTTCTGGGTCTCCCACACAGGCACAGGGTCCTAAGGCTTTGGGCTGTGCTGGATGGCTTTCCCAGATCATAAACAGGGAGCTGGATGGGAAGCCAGGCTCCTGGAATTAGAAACATTGGCCATACGGGGTCATGGTTCACACAAGGCAAGGACTTTAGTCACTAGGGTACTGTGCTGAAGGCTTTTCAGAACTTTTTGTTACAAATAATAAAAAAGGTTTTCTTACATTTATTAGAGCATTTTTAATAAGGAAAAGATTACCCAAGACTAATCATACAAATTAGATAAAGCTAATCAATTTTAATGCCAGAATATTTTTTTAAAAGTTTACTTCTTTTTATTATTATCATTTTATGATACAGTTCCATGGACCCTGGGATTTCTCTTACCCCTCCCCAATTCCCTGTATCCCCCATTTTCTCAGTGTCTTCCTCAGTTAATTCTGAGGTTGGCAAAGGGTTTTGCTCCTCTGCAGGGGAGTCTTCAGTAATATTCATTGTGCCTTTTTCTCCTCTTTTGCTCTTGGTCATTATACGTCTGATTATCAGATTCTTCTACTTGAGGCAGGTTTCTAAGCTGTGTCACCCATGGGTTTACAGTTTGAGTTTACCTATTGCAGTTGGTACATGGTTCTTTTTTTGCAGTCACTTGCACCAGTCCCTCCAGCAAATTCCAGGTCTGGGTTCTTACGTTAGATTTCCACCATGGTCTCTGTAGCCCTAGCTCCTGGCTCACCAGTCTCCACCTCCTGTGATACCATGCTTAGGCTGCACTGTTTTCTGCACAACCTTCTTCAAATGATTTATAAAAATTCTTAATGTAGCAATAGAAGTCTATTTTTACCATTAATTTTGATGTCTGTTTTTGTTAAGTATGCTGTATTATATCTAAATAATCATTAATGAATTTTTTTTTATTTTTCTGAATATTTTTTTCTCTTTGTACTTGTAAGTCATGTTAGAACATAAACAGATTAGCTGTTGTTCAGCAATTGTTGTATTCCTTGAATGCGGCCCACAAACTGTGGTTTATCTTTCCTTCAGTATACATAGTACAGGTAGATGGAAACATTCATATTTTTATTTCAACTGGAAAATAATACCCCAGGTGATCTTTGCTCCTAGCTTTCATTTTTGTTTCAGTCTGGAACCTGAGATAGGCTACTTTCAAGCAATGAACTGGTGACATTTTTTTTTTTTCTTAATTTAAAGTTTCTCCTAAGCATGTAAAGTATTGATTGGTAGGACATATGGATGAAAACTTCAGAGTGAAACTTCTATTTCAGAACACAGCAACAGCATTTTCACTTTTCTCACTTTTTTATTTTACCTTAAGCCCATTTCATCAATATTCTTAATAATTTTTTTTCTTATTTAAACTTGGAAGGTTTATGTATAAAATATCTTATATTTCATAACTATAATAATAAAATCCTATTTCACTATATATTTATTTATACTATTATAAATAATAATAATACATATTTGTGCTTTCTTACAATTAGTTTTAAACTTCTACATGCAATTTAAATTTAGCTCCCACTATTGATTGACTTTAATATGCTTTTTGATTCATTAGTTTCTGCCTTCATTCTCTTTTAATCCTTTTATACTATAATCTTTGAATTTCCTTCATTGACATTTTTTGTTTATTAAATGAGAACTTGTTATCCAATTTTGAAAATCTTTCTTACATATTCATAATACATTGCTCTGACTTTCTCATTATTTTTAAACATTTATTTATTTTTATTTGAAAGGCAGATTTTACAGAAAGAGAAGGAGAAGTGAGTAGAAAACGTCTTCCATTCACTAGTTCATTCCCTAATTAACACAACAGCCAGAACTGAGCTGATCTGAAACATGAAGCCAAGAGCCAGGAGCTTCTTTCTATTCTTCCATGTGGGTGCATGACCTCAAGCACTTGGGCCATTCATTCTACTTTCTTAGGCCATAAGCAGAGAGCTGGATTGGAGCAGCTGGGACACAAACAGGGGCTCCTATGGGATGCTGAGGCCTCTGGTGGAGAATCGGCCTACTGTACTGCCTCACCAGTCCTGATTACCTTTTTTGATGTATGCTTTTGGCCTGGATATGTAGGAAAGTTATTGACATTTATTTTCAAATGGTTTAACTTCTACTTTGATTTTAACTTTTATGCACATGTTATTTAGAAACAAACTGATTGGGGCTAGAGCTGTAGTATTGCAGATAAAGCTGAAGCCTGTGATGCCAGGAACCAATCTGAGCCCAAGTTTGAATCCTTGTTGCTCCACTTCCAAACCAGCTCCCTGTTAATGACTGGGACCAACCATGGCAGATTGCCAAAGTGCTTGGCCCATCAATAATGTTGAAAACCCTTAGGAAATTCCTTCCTCCTGGTTTTGATCTGGGCCAGTCCTGCCTATTTGCTTCAGATGGTTCATTTTCCCATATGGGGAATGAACAGGAAATGAAAGATTCTCTATCTCTTGCTGTTTCTCCTAACTCTTTCAAATAAGTAAATAATAATAAAGTCTTTAGCAAAAGAAAATGGTTTTTAACTTTTCTAGTGAATTAAAGTTCCTGTCTTATTGCTTGTTGAAAATAAATTGACTTTCATGAATTTTTTATATTGGGAACTTTAGAAATTACCTTGTGGTTTGCTGGGTTGTCACTTTTTAGCTGGTAATTCATGTGAATATGAAAACCGTGTTTTCTTTATGCTAATAGAGGCATAAAGAGGTATGTGTCCGTACATGTCTGTGTTTTCGTTTTACTCCATTTCTGCGTTGTAATGATGCATTCGTGGACGTGTATGTATGCAGCCTGCAAGGCTACCAAGTCAGGATGAAGTTTACACTATTTGTGCAATATACCAAAAGAAAGGGAAAAAAATGCCACTAAATGAGAATTTCAGGAAGTGTGATTTTATGTCCAGTGGTGATGAGGCTGGTGATTTTTGAAAGATGGCTGGATTTTAAAACTGGACACTGAGCTTTTATAAATCCAGAGGAGATTGAGTTACAGTCTACAATTTAGAAATTACTATATTCTGTGGAAACACTGATAGTTGCAATAAATATTATTTACATTATTTAACCCTCAATCTATTTCTTTCCAGATGGTGGGTGATTTCTTAGCATTTCTACTTACCTCTAGAACAGTGCTAGTTTGTGCTTAACATCCTTGTTATCCTTTTTGTTTGTTTGTTTTTGATATTGGGAAAAGAAATTCTATGAACTATATTCACTTATCATTGTACCTAGTGTGTGATTTAAATACACTTGTAATCTTTTCAGTTCTGTTTTGTATTCTGACTTAAGATCCATAGCTTCTATTCAAATAAGAAACAAGAATCTTTGGATTCAAATTTCATTGAGTTTTCAGAAGACTGAATAATGTTCCAGAGAACTACAGAAAGACTCTACTGAATACACTCTTAGATTCTGACATGTATATGTGAACAATCATTTTAAAGGAAACTGCTGAAAACATTTTGTTTCTTTTGGCAGTTGGCAGCTTGTGATTCCTCAGTGCCTTCAAAAATGACCAGGGCTGGTGCGCCTCCCTTTTGAAGGCCAGTAATCAGCTCATACGAACAAACAGGGTGATTGAATGTGTATTGTTCTGTATTTATTCACCAACAACTCCATGAACAAACAGATTTCTCACAATGCTGCCATTGTAATGGAATTTAGGAAGGATGAAAATCTCCAAATTAGCAATGCATCACTTAACTTCCAGCCTCCTCTTTTTATAGCTTCCCTCCAGTTTATCTTACTTTCTGTAATCATCAACAGAACGAATCACTTGCTCCTTGTTACACTTTTATCCCCAAGAAGTGAAGGTGACAATGAAACACTTTTCTGTCTAAGACCTTCTTGGCAGCTATCCCACACGCCTGCTGGCCTGTAGTGATCCCATTCCATATGTCCACAATTTAAGTGGCAATACAGATCTCTCTGAATCGTGTCATACAGCACTGCAGGGCACAATTTGCTGTTACCTGCTTTTGGAAATAATCTTTTCAGCCTATTTCAATTTTCACATTAAAGAACTGGCTGCCTGAAACTTCATGATTACAGGCTTGTAAGAACAGGATCAAACAGGAAGATGCTGCAGAAAGTCAAATGTGAAAGCATTATTCTGCATGCATAATAGACTCTTTGTTCTCTTCTAATAGATTTGAAGCCACTGGTAGTGTTATTGACTTAGATATGGTCCTGCAGTTAGCTGTTCTTACAGACTCACGCTAATGAAATGTTTAAGTGTAATGCTTTGTGTGGAAGCAGTTTCTAAGAAATAGAACCAAATGCCTATTGAATTTTGGGAAGTTAAAGAGTTAATATATAATCACACACACATATTTAAGAACACTAGAAAATATCTTATTTTATGAATAAATGAAGTCATCAAAATTTTTGCCTCTTGGTTGAAGATTGAGTATTGATTTTCTAATAGTTTTGTTTTCTTTGAATGGTATGAGTGTTAAAAAACAGAAGTGAGGTTTTTTTTTTTTTCACTTTAGCATCTGATCTGAGACTTTTAGAATGACTGTTAATTTAGTAATGATTTGGTGATGACAGAGTTTTTTTCTGTCAGTGTGCTTATAAGCGGGGAAGTACTGATTCATTAAGCGATTGTGAAGGATTGATTGTTCTTTTCATTGGAAAACAATTTACTTGAAAGCAAATGTACTCTTCCTTTCTAGCAAGCTAATAAATTGTTATAATCAAACTTGGCAAAATGAAAGCTTTGTTTGATCATTAAGTCAACAATTTTACAGCATTCACTTATTTATAATTTGAAAGTTTATTAATGTGTTGGTGTTTAAGCAATGAGATTAGTCAATAAGTGGTTATATATATTTTTATTATCACAGTAACAATTCATTTTAAATTTAGTCACATTATTCTTACTCTCTTCTGTTTTCTATTAACTTCTCTTGGAAAATTCCCTTAGTTTGAAACTCAACTAAAATGACATTAACCTGCAGCCCACTTGCTCTTTACAAAGAAGCTTTAACAACTTCCATGGATTCATATAGTTGTGGCAAGATTATTTATTTATACTAATATAATATATTTTAGCAGTATAAATAAGACATGTTCATCCTATATATCCTCACAATTTACATTGAATTGAATTTTCTAAGTAGAGCTCTAGCTTAGATTCTATTGCTATAACAGAATGTAAATTTGTTTCTCATAGTTCTGACACTGGGAAGTTCAAGGTCAAGAAACCAGCATCTTCTAGAAAGCAGAAGAACAAGTGAGGTCCAATGCTGTATCCTCATACGACTGAAGAGATTCAACCCATTCCTGCGGGCTCCTTTCATCACAGCATTAACTCACTCAAGAGAACAGAATTGTACAACATTCAACATATCTCCAAAGTTTTTGTCTCCCCACACTGTTGCACTGTGAACTTAAGTGAATTCTGGAAATGTGTTCAGAGCAGACAGATCATTTTTTATTATTTCCTCTAATTCCCAGATTAACCCAGAGTTTGATAAATGGGCTATATATTTAAGAATAAGTCTGACTTAGTTACTGAATTGAACAGGCATAGTAAAATTACAGAGGAGGAAAAAACCAAGAAAATCATTGAGCTACATTTTTTAAAGCCATAAGCACCATTTTAAAAATTAATTCAGTGTCTTAAATATAAGAATTCTTCATTGCACACTTATCCACAAAATATTAATATGAACTTTCAGGCCTTACCTCAAAACTTTCTGTTTTCTGTTTTACACTACATTTTTGTAGTATACCATCTTATTCCATGATATATTAGAACATGTAAGTGAAAGATTTAGAATTAAATTACTCTTATGTTATGTATTTTCACAAATTTTTAAGTCATTTTTCTCCCAAACTTGCTGAATATGTGCTATCATTGGGTTATGAAGAAAGTAATCTCCATGTTCTCATATAGTTTATTTTGTATCTATGTCCCTAGTAAAAATATGCATTTTCCTTATAAGTACTTAGTGTAAAATAGCAAGCAGTAAAATACAGGACATGTAAATTAAATAAAGAAAGGCAACCACTAAAATTTATCTTTGCATTGGTACCTACAAATATTACAGAGAAAAAGAATAATGATGATGGCTGCCATTTACCATTAGGTTATTGATATAGATTTACTACTTATATACAATAACTGAATATTCCTATTGGCATTTAATAGATAAAAAATTCTCTGGGGCACAAAAGAAAGTATATTTTAAACTCTTGAATACTGAGTATGATACTTATGAGGTGATCAAACTGCCACTTAAGCAAGCTTTCAATATGAATTTCAAGTTCCCTAAAGGAGACATCTGAAGTCTTTAATTATTTCCCTTCTATTACAGCTATTACTCATTTTTCTTTTTGATATGCCACACTATTCTCATTTTACCTATCACACTGTGATATTAAGAGAGATAGTATGAGGAACTCTACATTGAAGTAAGAGAACCTGGAGTCTGCTTTTTATATGACATTGAAAATATTTGTGGCCCTCTATATGCTCTTTTTTTTTTTTAATGAAAGGACTACCAGAAAACCTCTGATGCTATTACCAAATTTTATTACCCACAATTTCCTTTCTTCTTCAGATGACATTTGCTTTCATTCTTTTCTTAGACTGAATTATCTTCCATCTAAATCTTACAACCACTTTAAGTTGATTTTAGCTTCTCAAATTTCTACATCACGATAGCATATTATAAGGTCATTGTTGTGATTTGTAGTGTATTCTCTGTTGTCAGTTTAACTTCCCCTTATTGTGCGGTGACCTACGGCAGAAGAAAAGTGGAGTGAGACGCCAAATTACAGTCAATGCCTCTGTGTTTGTAATGGGAAGTGAAGCATAAACTGTCAGATGAAAAAAGATAGTCTTCATAAAATAGCAATAAAATAAGTCAAGATTATGGAATGACAAATGGGGAGTAATGAGCTACAGTTTGGGGGACTTCAAAGGACATGATGGTGTCTCTGGAAGAGAAAAATAGTTGCAGACCAGGTTCTCACCTGTTTGGGGATTTCTCAGGGTCTTAGGTTTGACTCCATATGGTCTTCAATAGACACTGAGGACCTGTAATTATGAGGAGATGTGTGTTGCAATTAGTTTATTCTGTTTGTTTTAATTCCTTCTACATCAGAGCCTCTGGGAAGCCTTAAAAAAAATCTCAGTTCATTTTATTTAGCATTAATTTATGTTTGTTTTTTTTAAATTATATACATATTTGAAAATTTTTAAGTTCTTTTTTAGTTTCTTTTCTTTCTCTCTCTCTCTCTCTCTCTCTCTCTCTCTCTCTCTCTCTCTCTGTGTGTGTGTGTGTGTGTGTGTGTGTAAAGAAAGGTGACCACTTTAGAGAATTTGTGGCAATTATGGTGTATTGTGTTGGATTATGTCACAATTGTGGGCATAGTAAAAGCCTTCGAAGAAAAGAAACTTGTGCCTGGGAAGGCTGCAGCAGTAAGGCTCTGATCCACAAGGGAGATGCAGATGGAGTTCCCGGCCCTGCTTTCACCCTCGCCCAGACCTAGCTGTTTCATCTGCTTGCCGAGTGGTTTGCGGATGGAAGATCTCTTTTTCAATCTCTCCTCCACACATGCTAATTCTTTGTAATGCTTCCTTTGAAATAAATAAAATGAATCTTAAGACATTTGGTATTTCTCACTCGCTATGCAAAGTCTGCATTCTATAGAACATTGCTTATGATAAGAAAGACATTGCTTATGACAAATGTTCTGTTGTGGTTTTTTGGTAACACATTTCATTTTTTCACATACTGTAAACACAGAATGATTAAAGAGTATTAATCACGTAATGCCTAAACTCAGACTGTACATAATTAAGTTAGAAACAAGCAACAGAAAGAAACCTAGACAACATCAACATTTTTGTTGGATAAAAAGTACACATCTAAATAACACATGAATTAAAGAAAAAAAAATCTTAAGATACATTAACACTATTTTTAACTACATAAAAAGTAAGGCACTATTGCAAATATTTCCAGGATGTAGTCAGAGCAGTTTTATATAAGGGAAATTAACACCACTAAATACAGGTATTAGGAAAGCAGAAAGTTCCTGGCTCCTGGCTTCAGATCTGTGCAGCCCCAGCCATTGTGGTCACTTGGAGAGTGAATCAGCAGATGGACGATCTTCCTCTCTGTCTCTCCTCTGCTCTGTCAATCTGCCTTTCCAATAAAAATAAAATAAATCTTTAAAACAAACAAACAAAAAAGAAATAGATGTTATTGCATGACCTATGTGGTGCTGAAGAAATGACAATAAAAACAAGAACATCAATGCCAATGAGATATAGTAAAAACAGTGTTGACAGGGACAGTTACAGCAGAAGGTACTTACAAATAATCAAAACGTCCTTTATGAATGATCTATTAATGAATAAGTCCTATTAGGGACTTAGTGAGAAAGACATAAGTGAATAGGAAATGTGAAAAGGTAAAATTTACAGAAAAAAATGGATTTGAAGCAAAGAAAGAAAATGCCTGCAAACAGAAGCAGAAAAAAAGCTATTCTATAAAAGACTACCAAAATAAACCCTCAGCCATTTTAACAATGAGCATCCTGAGAGGACAACTCACAAATAGACATGAAAGAGAAATGGTTCCATCTTTTCGCTCTTTATGTGGGTAATGACACCGTTGGCATAGGCAATTGTAATTTTTTGTTGTCAAGATGTATTTAGAAGTCTCATTAGGAGTTTACCTCAATTCTTTAGCTGAAATGCACTCTGTTGATTTTCCTTAATATCTGATACTCTGGGTATCTGTTACAACCTTTATTTGTGGGGTAACATGTAGGTGTTCATAATGTTTTATTTCTTTGCTTTGCATTTTTGATGAAAGTTGTCTTATGTTAGAGTGAACATATTATATTTGTCCTTTTGGGATAGGCTCATTTTACTTGGCATAATGGTCTCTAGGTGAGCCCATTTGGATGAAAATGATAGAATTTCATTTTTTTGCTTTTTTTTTTAATATCTGAGTACTTTCCATAGAGAAGTTGTGCAGCAGTTTTTGTTGTTGTTGTTATTTCAATAATCCAGTCCTCTTTCAATGGGACATCTAGGTTGTTTCCATGTTATCACAATTGTTGATTTTGCTGCAATGAATACAGGGGTGCATGCTGCTTTCTCATGTATATGCATTGGATCTTTTTGATATATTCCCAGGAATGGGATTGCTGGGTCATATGGTATGTGAATGCTCAGTTGCCTGACTGTTCTCCATACCAAATTCCATGGTGCCTGCACCAGCCTGCATCCCACCAGCAGTGAGGTAGAGTTCCTTTTCCCCCCACATCCTCACCAGCGTGTATTGTTGGGTAGTTTTCTGTATGTAGGCCATTCTCACTGGGGTTAAATGGAAACTCAGTGTTGTTTTTATTTGAATATCCCTTATTACTAGGGAGCTAGAGCATTTTTTCATATGTCTGTTAGCCATTTGGATTTATTTTGAAAAAATCTCTGCTCATTTCCTTCAGTCATTTCTCAAATGGTTTGTTTGTTTTGCTATGGCTGTTATGGAGTTCTTTGTATATCCTGGATATTAGCCCCTTAACTATTGTGTAATGTACAAAGATTTTTTCCTGCTCTGTTGGTTGCTTTTTTTACTTTGTTGATCGTTTCCTCTGCTGTGCAGAAACCTCTCAGTTTGATGTAATCTCATTTGATTATTTTGATCTTGACTGCCTGTGCTTTTGATGATTTTTCTAAGAAGTCTTTGCCTGTGCCTATATCTTATAGACTATTTCCTACATTTTCTTCTAATAGTTTGATGGTTTCTAGATCTAAAACTTTAGATTCTTTATCCATTTAGATTTGATTTTTAGATATGGTAAAAGGTGTGGATCTTGTTTCTTAAATCTGCAGGTTGCTATCCAGTTGTCCCAATAGAATTTGTTGAAGAGACCTTTCTTCCCTGGGTTGCTTTCTGTTCTCTTGTCAAAGAATAGATGGTGTGTATGTGTGGGCTTGCTTCTGATGTTTCTGTTCTGCTCCATTTTTCTTCCTCTCTGTTTCTGTATAGTACCTGGCTTTTTTGATTACTACCATCTTATAATATGTCCTAAGGTCTGGGATTATGATCCTTTCAGCTAAGTTCTTACTCTTTAGGATAAATTTGGCTACTTGTGGTCTCCTGTGTTTCCAGATGAACTTTTTAATCATTATTTTTTCATCTGCGTGAAGAACACTGTTGGTATAGTTAAATTTGTATATTGCTTGTGGTAATATGGACATTTTGATGATATTGACCCTGTGCATCCAGGAGCATGAGATATTTATTAATTTTTTAAGGTCTTCAATTTCTTTTTTCATCGTTTTTGGAATTTTCCTCATAGAGCTATTCCACATCTTTTAGTTGGGTTTATTTCAAGGAATTTTCGTACCTTCTCTGTTATTTTGAAAGATACTATAGTAATTAGCTCTTTTTCAGCCTTGAAGTTTTTTTTTTTTTTTTTACACACTAGTGTTGTTGATTTGCATTCATTTATTTTTTACCCTGCCAGCTTACAGACTCTGTTATAAGTTTTAACAGTCTCTTTATCTAGTCTTTTGGTTCTCTTATGTATAGAATCATGGCATCTGCAAACAGAGATAGTTTGACTTCCTCTTTTCCAGTTTGAATTCCTTTAATTCCTTTTTCTTACATATTAGTTCTAGCAACTACTTCAAGTACAATGTTAAATAGTAGTAGCGACACTGGAAAATCCTTTTCTAGTTCCAGATGTTAATGGGGAAGTTTCTAACATTTCCCCATCAGTATGATGCTGGCACTGGTTTTTCATAAATTGTTTCATGTTGTGGAATGTTCCTTCTCTGCAGCAGAGCCCAGCTTTCAGGATCCTCTAAGAATGAGGTTTTGGTTTTTTTTCTTTTTGGTCTTTTAAGGCCAGCACAGAGAAATAGATGCCCTGATGTGTATGTGTATACATGTAATTTTTTGTCTGTTGGGTTCCTATCATTATAAATAGTTGGAAAGAAGCTGGAATAATGCTGGAATAATTCCACACATGAATATAAGTACTTATATTTTTAAGAAAAATAATAATCTAACAAAAATATACATTTAAAGATTTTGCTCAAAATGAGCTCTATTTAAATTACATTTTTAAGACTAAAGCATAATATACGGTAGTTCATTTTATTGTTATCTCATTAAAGAGAAATATATAAGGGAAAACATTTTTTATTTGGAATACCAAGATGATAAGATAAAAAGTATTGTAGTAATACCATCTAGTTTGGTAGGGAAGTGGAACAACGTTTCATCTTAGCATCTTTTCTTAGATTAAATATACAAGTATAATCACTAATGAAAATCATAGTCTATGCTGATGACAAGCCTCTTGGTGTCTGTAGGCCACAATTTATCTTTCAAAACCTTCCAAATGAATTATCTTTCCATTTGATTCATAAATATTTAGCTACTCCTCATTAATAAAATAAAACGCAATAACATTCACAGTAAGAAAACAAGTTTCTTTTCCTAAAATAATCAGAATAAGATTATGTTTAATTTGTTAGATCAAATGATAACTGAAGTTCATATGCGACTCAGAGTGGAGTATAAAATTGTCAATGGCTTGAATGTTATTTCACATGAATTATATGACACCCATTTTTCTTTAGTGGTATGTGAATAGCCATGATAAATACTAGTGTTATTTTGCATATTAAATTATAAAAACACTTTTATTCTTGAGAAAATTTTGGAATACAGTCTTCAAATCCACATTTGGTGACTTCTCTTCTAATCAAAAGTTCTCATTGCAAACCTGCCTAGTTCAATTGTGTTACAGCTTCTAAAGCTGATTTTGAAATACGCTGACATTATCCACTTAGAATAAAATGACACATTAAAAACAGACATTTAATAAGTGGTTCTTTCTGCTCCATTAGAATAGCAAATAATCATTTTTCATTTAGGATGTGTTGCTATAGTTCATTAATCTACTATTAATATCATCTGAATGATGCAGCATGATCTCTACTCTGTTCCCAGAGGAGCAGATGGAAGAAGGGTAACAACGAGATTACCCTGGGAGCAACTGGATGTTAAAGACACAAACACGGACTCTTCACAAGAGCCAAGGTATCCATAAAGAATCCATTTTTAAGCTCATGAAGTAAAAATTTGTGGAAGATCATGTTAGATTTCAAACATTTATCTCCTCTCCCTCCCTGATATTTTTTATGTTGTTTAAACTTAGTTGATGCTTTTCTTTTTGACAATGATGGAAATGAATGCACAAGGAGAGTTTGAAGTTCATCACAGATTAGTACAAGACATCATGATTGTTTGCATTAGCAGTTTGAGTTATTTGAAAAATAATTCTTGAAGAAATGACATGTTCTACTTGATAAGTCTCTCTCTCTCTTTCTTACTTCCTTCCTCTTTGATCCTTTACATCTCCTGAAGGATCTGAAATGCAATGATAAGAATTAGAGGAAGTATTTTTATATTAAGCCAAAAAATAGAGCATCAATCATAGCATTCAGTGAAATGTCAGGGTGGTCAATAGGTGATAAATATATTCAGTACTAGTTAATATGTAGAAAATAAGTTTCCATTAATTTATAAAATTGTTTTTTTATAACTAGTAATTTTGCATAAAATATGCTTTGGTATACGTATTGAATTTAAAATTTTTATTAGCAGATAGATGATTGGATAAGTAAAATATGCTATATATATGCATTATGAAATATCACTAAGACAAAAGAATAAAATTCTATCATTAGTGACAACACAGATGAACTTGAAGGATTTTGTTTATTCTTTTTGATATTCCTAGAAGAAATACCAAATCCTTCATTTCTCCCTTATATTCTTGCTTTATTACACACTTTGTAATGACTGCAATTTTCTTCTCCATTGACTGTTACCAGATGTGAACCTCTATGCTAATGAACACTATTTCCTATTCCTTTTTAAAATTATTGTATTCATTTAAAAGGTGGAGTAGAGAGAGAGAGAGAGAGAGAGAAAGAGACAGAGAGAGAATCTTCCATTTTCCCATTTGCTGGGTCACTTAAATGGCTTTAATGGTTGAAACTGGGTTGATCTGTAGCCAGGAGCCTGGAGGTTCTTCTGGGTCTCCAATATGGATACAAATACCTAAGCACTTGGGACTTGCTCCACTGCTTTTCTGGGTACATTAGCAGGGAGCTGGATGGGAAGTGAAGTGTTAATATATTATATTATATAAGCACTGCTGACAGTATCTTAATTCACTAAGCCACAGCACTGGCATTCTCCTTCCTTTTTAAAAAAATGTAATTATTTATTTGAAAGGCAGTTAGAGAACACACACATGGGAGCACACACATACAGAGGGAGAGAGAAAGAGAGAGAGAGAGAATTTTCAATGCACCGAATCACTCCCTACAGGGCTAAAATGGTGAGAACTGGAGACGGGATTAGAAACTTCATCTGATCTCCCAAGTGACTGGCAAAGATTCAACTATTTGGGCTATTTCCCAAAATTACTACAGCTATTACACCCTGACTTTTGAAGTCTGTATCAATTGGAAGTTTGAATCAGGAACTATAGCTGGGAATTGATTCCAAGTAGTGTGACCTGGGATGTAGCTGTCTTAACTGCTTAGCTAACTATCTACTTCTAAATATTTTTTTAAAGTGCATATTATTATTATTGTGTATAATTAAGATGTGATATGTTGTGTTGGAGACTATTCAAAAAGCTCATGATTACTAATATGTCTGATCCTTAAATTTCTTTCTTTCTAAAAATTCGTTATAATACTATGCCAGTTAACTTATAGAGTGTTAAAAATATTTCACAATGAGTTTTGGAACAAACATATATTTATATAATTTGTACACACACATATATAAGTTATCATTTATCCAGGCTTTTTAAAAAGATTTTATTCACAGTTATTGGAAAGTCAGATTTACAGAGAGGAGAGACAGAGAGAAATATCTTCCATCCACTGATTAACTCCCCAATTGATCGCAATGGCCAGAGCTGAGCTGATTCAAAGCCAAGAGCCAGGAGTTTCCTCTGGGTCTCCCATGGGGTTCAGGGTCCCAAGGCTTTGGGCCATTCTTGATTGCTTTCCCAGGCTACAAGAAGCTGGATGGGAACTGGAGCAGCCGAGGCACAAACCAGTACCCATACTAGATCCTGGCCTATGCAAGGTAAGGATTTAGCTGCTAGGCTACTGTGCTAGGTCATACTTACTAAGCTTTTGAAAAATGCTTTAGTTATTATTTTCAAATATATTTATTTATATATATTTAATTTTAGATGATGTTAACATAGTCAATCAGGTTGAGAAGGATCAAGTGTTATGGAAGGTGAGTGTGATCATTGTTTCCAATTTTCTATTTCCTATTTCTAGGGCAAAGGGCTATAAGGAGAGAAGTCACACCCAGCTTCCCAACCACCCCAGTAACTGGGGATGGGAAATAGCCACCTGTTATCAACCCTGGTTCTTGATGTGTTGCATTCTCTGAGGGTTTTGCCAGGTGGTTTTGATAGTTCTGAAATGTTGATCTCGCTGATGCAAGCATAGAGGAACCCTTTCAATGTCCATTGGATGGCACAGTTGACCTTACAGTTTCCATTCACCCAATATTGGCTGTCATCATTTGGCTGTAATATTGTCCAATTTATTCTACTTTCCTTCCTCTGTTACGATACAGATGTCCTCTGCAGGCTCCAGTGGGCTCCATATTCTCCACATGGATCTGGGCCAGCTGTCCACTACTCCATGTTTTCCATTGAGGAGGACTAGCTCTCGCAGGAGGGTCTAAGAACCCAGGCCTGACGACACAGGCCCCACTGGTCCCCTCAATCCTCATAGCTCATGGACCCACCCAACTCCCAGGCAGGGCAAGGACCTGAGGGAGTCGACCAGGGTTCTGCCAGACCCTTTAGACCCAGGGCTCACAGACCCAGCGCCCACCACTTAGGTCAAGCAACAACCTATAATCTGTCCATTGTATTCTGTAGGTAGGGTCGATCATAATTTTATAGTTATATGTGGGTAACATTAGTTTGTGATATGTTCCCTGTGCTGACTGTATCATTGAATTTTGTCATGATATGAACAGTTATCAAAGGATGAGATTTTGAATTAAAAATTAAAAAAGAAAATAAAATGATAAAAATTTTCTTTGCTATTCTTTAAGTGAATATATATATATATATCCTTAAGTGAATATATATTCTTTCATCATTTCAGATTCAGACAAAATTCACTTTTGGTGGTTATGGCTGCATAAAATTATTACATATTCTTTAAAATTTTTCTTTATACCCTAAATTAGATAATGAGAGCTACTTAATCATGTTGTTCCTAGAAAATTATTTTTCATTCCATAATAAATAAAACAGTAATTTCTCATCTGCAGGACAAAAATTTGACTTGCGATTTAATTATTTTATTATTGAACATCAAATTGCTGAGAAAAGGGAAAGAAAAGAATCATATTCAAAAGAACAGTAAGAATGTTGCATTATTGGTTCACTTTATTTTTATACCTAACTGGCTTTCATCCCGTTTAATAATCCAACAGCATCCTAGTCACGTTTTTCAAAGCTACACTGAAGGAATTCTAAGTTGTCCATTAAGATAAAAGGCCTCAAACATCACTCCTAACACAAAGGGATTAGGGTCGTTCTATGTAGCATCACAACCCTTCAAGCTAAGCAAGAAAGCTGACAGTGAAGTGATCAATGACCTCCATGTCTGTTCTGCATGGCAACACCATCCATAACCTCAGAGTCACAGCTTGAGAGAACTCTCAACTGCACATGTGAATTTTCTTAATGAGACTACTCAGGATACCAGTGTGTGTGTTTTAATACTGTACTCTACCAGCATTTGGGCTCCTGTTTATGCATGCTTAGGTACTTTGATTTTTATCAAAAGGCAAATTCAGATTCAAGAGGTGGGAGAAGTTCAGTCAAAAACTGAGTGGGAAAATAAAAAGCCTACTTGAGAAGCGCTTGAATAAATCTGGAGGCTTATTTGTTTAACTTGTTCAAATTTAAATAGCTTAACTGTCATGTTAAGTATTCTTGCCGCAAAACAACAATAACCTAAGCAAACATGACAAACAAATCAACAAAAAGCAAGAGAGACATAAGAAAACTTTTGAAGGTAATGGATGCATCCCTAGCCTTGATTGTAGTGATTATTTCATGCATTTATTTATATATGCCACTTATCATTCTGGATTCATTCAACATAAGCAGTTTTATGGTTAACAATATTATCACGACAAAGTTGTTAATACATAAGCTTCACAATTAAAAATATGTTTGCAGCTTCATTTTTAAAGAACATTTTTAAAGCCTTATTTATTTTGAAAGAATTTCAGAGAAAGAAGTAAAGACTGAGAGAGATTTTCCATGCATTGGCTCACGCTGCAAAAGGCCTCAACCGCTGGCATGAGTTGGACTGGGAGCTTCCTCTAGGTCTCCCATGTGGGTGCAGGGGCCCAAGGACTTGGGTCATCCTCCTCTCCCCTCCTAGACAACAAGCAGGGAGCTGGATCTAAAGTGGAACACCAGTGTCCATATGAGATGCCGGCCTCACAGGCACAGTCCCAAGCCACTATTCCACAGCCCTGTCTCTAAGCTAATACAGCATGGTGAGACTTTTGGAAACTCTTTTTTAAACTAAGTTGCATTTAGGAATTTTTTTTAAATCACAAAAAAAGGGAAAGTTATTTTCTTCACTTTATGCCCGGAAAGTCAGTTGTTTTTGATAACTTGATCTCTTCAACTGGTGCCCAGTGCCCAAAAAACTAATGAGTCTTTTAAAATCTGAAGAGATTAGTTAAATAATTCTAAAGAATAAAGCTCATTACATTTAGGAATGTGCCACCATCTTAGTGTATTTGATGGCAACTGCAATTTGTAGGTTTATTTTAAAAAGTAGGTGTTTTTCCTAACTTGATTGGCATAACATTAAATTGATTTCTGAATAACTGGCATGCTTGGTCCTAGGATAACATAACAAAAAATATGAAGTGTTATAAACTAGAAATAATGACCTTGAAAATACTTGGGAACACGAATAATGTTGATAGTAAATATCACATGAACCAGCAATGCCGATCTAGGCATTGAGGGCCTCTGTTTAAGAGAAAGGGGAGGTTGGATGGAAGAAACCCTATGCCTACAACCTGTGTTGTGGAAAAAAATAAGTAAAAAATGATAAATAGATGACAGCAATATGGAAATGGTAATGTGTACTTGTCATAGTATCATAAGCAATTGAAAGGAATGCCATCATTGTAATACATTTTTATATGTAGACAGCAGTTCAAAGAGATTAGACACAGTTCACTATTAAAGTCAAGCATTATTTTGCTAATATGTGAACATTAATAATGTAATTACATTATAATCCATAAAAATAACATACTTCTGGGCTGAGGCAATTAAGTCAAACTTCATGAATATGAAATTTGGCAGTGTAATAAATTGACCTACTGGGAGGTGTTTATGTTTCTTTGCATGCTTTATGACTTTGGCTCATGTCTCAGGAATATTTTCATGCCCTGTGAGATACAGGAGAATGACAACAAGAAGAACAAAAAAGATAACATGATGAATTAGCTTGGCATGGTGTGGCTTGTTTATATTTATCACTTATATATGTCTTTAGCATTTTTTTTCCCTAGAATTATTTTAGATAGCACAAAAACATATTTGGAAACTAAGTTTTGCACCTGAAAAGCTAATATTGAAGTTATTAGTAATGAAAGTGATTAATAGGTGTCTTCTTGAATTGTTTCTCAGCTTTGTTAATGCATGCAATAACTAGTAGTCAATATCTTTGATGAAATAGGATGGTATAAGAATTACAACATTACCTTACAAAGACCTCAGGGAAGACTACTAAATATCAAATAATGATTAGAGTTCAAATCCTTTTGTTTTCAATTAGGATTCATAATTTACTTATGTACAAACCAGAAAGTAAAACTCTAAACACAATATGAATGACATTGAGACATTTGGATAGCTCTTAAGCATTACGAGTCGGCTTAATGTCAAGACAGAAATGTTGCTTTCTGGATGTTATTCATGTGTGGATCAGATGACTGCTATAAAGTCATTTCATTTCTTATTAAGGGCCTGGGCTCATCAACATTTTGTTACCATCATGTACTTCTACATAATCATTGATAGATTGTAAATTTGAAACATTTTATTTAAACTACCATTTAAATTGGGCTTAATATCTGGATTGCATGGACTGCTTTAAAGAATAAAGTATGCATTTTTGTTTATTGTTTTATAAGCCAAATAAGTGATTTTCTTCCAGATATTGACAGACATTGAAAAACAAAAGTGTTACAAAAGTAAATATAGACTATTATCCAGTTATCTGAAGTTGCATTTTCATTTGGTATAAATGCAAGTAGTTTAGTTTTACAAACTTGGGGATAAGTTATGGTGTTTGAAATGTATAATACTTCTATGCTATGAAAAATTCCATTTCTACCAGCTCAAAATTTCTTCCATTCCAAATAATACAATTTTAGCTGTCCAACTTTAGATGGTTGCTGTATTTATTTCACTGAAATTCAGGTCATGTCTTATTTCTACACTTGCTCTAAAGTTAGGTGGAACTCAAGCACTTAAGTAGTAAAAGTCGGTTTTGTTAGCTTGTCTTCTCTTTGGCAACTGGCCTTGGTCTGAATGTTCACTTGTTGTGGCTCCAATCAATCATCAGCCACATCACACTCTGCCTTTCCTGATGGATTACCAGACCCTGAGGTTTCAGTGCCTTTACATGGACCATTCTCTCTGAATGGAATGATCTTGTTCAGCCTTCATCTGGTCTAAAGTTATCCTCCCAGGCACAAATGCAGTATGTTCTTGCGTTAAAATTTTGAAAACTGACTCCAATTTCAATATTTACACAAAAATCTACATTGGAAATATAAAAATACTGACACAGAACACACACAGATTGATAGAAGATAATTGAGAGTTCAGAAATACAAAATTGTGTATAGTCAAGTCAATTTTTACTAAAATCCAATAACAAGGGAGAATTAATAGCCTTTTTTAAAATTTTTTTCACTGGTTTGTGGTTGTATTTTTGTTGACTTTACACTGTAACCACTCGTGTTAAAATAAATTTGTGGATTTATAAAGTTTCACATTGAGACTGTTAGGTTATCAGTATTATGTGGTATACAACGTTGAAAATCCATGATACTTTTCTTTCAGCCCATACATTTCCTATCGCCTAAAACTTATTCTATCAAATTTATAATTTTCCTTTTATTATGTCTACTGATTTTAAGACTGCTTATCCTTTCTTTTCTTATGTGAATTCTCAATTATTCTTTGTTTAACTGACAAGGACTAATAAATATAAACTAATTTATCAAATGAAAGTAAATAAATGAATAAAATAAATATGAAAATTAAGAGTATAATGAGCAATAAAATGAACTAATACATTGAAGGTCAAAATGATAAAAGGATTTGCAGTATGCTCTCTTGTATTAAGTAAGCCCTTAATAGCTTGTGTAACTAACCCATTTTAAAATATCAGTTCCTTTTACAATAACAATGTATTTCTTGCTCATACAACAATGTAGGAAAAGGAGTCTGTTGAAGATGAGGGAGTTTTCTGTTCCTAGTTATTATTTCTGAATACAACAAGCAGACTCTGTCCTATTCTTCCAACAAGAAATAGGGAAGAAAGAGTGAAGAAATCGCTTAGGCCTCTTCTTTGTATCCCTTATTTTGTTTCTCCAAAGATCGCAACATAATCCCATCAGGCTGCAAAGAAATCTGGAAATTATATCACCTGTCTAAAGGATGACTCTTAAAGGAATAAATAAAACTATATCAAATGATTAAGAAACTTCGGGAAGCAAGTAGCTGTTTCTCATTCTTAGCAAAAATGAGACTTGATATTAAATGCATGAATTCCCTTTTAGCTTCCATTATTCATAGCTATATTTTCTTTAACTGAAGGAATCTTATTGAAGTCAAATGTTAATTAATTCTCTAGAGGGCTGGTATTATGGTAGAGCAGACAAAGCCTTCTGCAATGCATCCCACATGGGCACCAGTTTGGGTCTTGGCTGCTCCACTTACAATCCAGTTCCCTACCAATGGCCTCGTGAATGCAGATGAAAATGGCCAAAGCACTGCAATCCATCTGAGAGCTCCATACGAAACTTGTAACATGTCACTTGAGCTTGGGCCAGTCTTGGATGTTGAGGCTTTTTGGCTAGTGAACCAGCAGATGGAAGCACTCTATCTCTCCTTTTCTTTTTTAACTTTTACTTTCAAGTAAATAAATAAATCTTTTTAAAAAGTTTATTATCCATTATAATATAAATGTGCAACTTAAAATACACAGAGATAAGGAGGATCAACTATATTTTGAACCATTCAAGTTCCTCAAAATTTGAAAATACTATGTTTTTAGACTTGTAGAAAAATTAAGTAGTGAAGACTCTCATTATAGATTTTACCAAATACCACTTTAGGAGCCATAGCTCTGGTGTAGCACATACAGTTGCTGCCTGCAATGACAGCAGCCTAACTCAGGCACTGGGTGTTGGCTCAAATCATACCTGCTCTGATTCCAACAGGGCTTCCTGCTGATGCATGGGAAGGCAGCAGACAAGGGCTAAGTGCTTGGGTCCCAGGAGGAAACTGGTGGCTCCTATTTCAAGTAAGCCCAGCTCCTGCAGGTGTGGCCATGGGGGAGTGAATCACCAGATGGAGTATCTCTCCTTCTCTCTGCCATTCAAATAGTATTTTTAAATCTAACTTTATTTTAAACTGTTTTTTTTCTTTCATTATTATAGGTTGGAAGTGAAGAAATATTCTATTTACTAGGTGAAGTTTTTTCTTTTGTAGGTCATTTTTTATGCATTTGTATTATAGATCTGATTATACTTACTCCAAAACTTTACCTTCAAAGTATACATAGCCCATTGTCACATCATGTTGTATAAATTTTTGTTGAAAAAGCTTATCCTTTAAATAGAAAAAAAGAAATAAAAGGCAGAAGATGAAAAGGAAAGAGAGTGCTGTGTTTCTAACTCAACGTAGTTGACAAATGAAATTACAGTCACCATGAAGATCACAACAGGGGAATACAAAATAAATGATTCAGTGGATAAAGTGATGCACCGAATTCTATATAAGACATAAAAGAGTAAAATTGGGACCATCTGTGGCACAGAATTTCAGTAGAACAAAATAGACTGGCACCAGTTCATGTTTCAAAAGCCTATCCAGAGTAAATAGCTTAAACAAATTTTAATTGAAGTGATTTTGTAAACTCCTTACTAATTATATTCTGGCATTTGTGGGATGTTTTATTACCATCCACAGTAAAAAGTGTAAACTTGTATATTTACCCTTTGTAAATATTACATACAGGTGGAAGAAAGTAATCCAAACAGCTCGTCCTACATTTCAAACACTAAAAATCATATTTCAATAGCATCAATTCTATTAGTATGCTATCCAGATTCAGTTACAATTAATAAAGAAATAGGACAAAGATCATGACTGTTGTTATCCCTGGCTTGAAATTTTGACAATTAAAAAATAATTTTATTATTCATTTATCACATTTGACAGTTTAAGAAAGAAAGAAAGAATTGGGAGAAAGGAAAGAAAGAAGAAATGAAAGAGTGAAGGAAGGAAGGAAGGCAGGCAAGCAGTAGAGGATGGCCCAGAGCCTTGCGATCCTTCACCCACATGAGAGACGCAGAAGAAGCTCCTGCCTCCTGCTTTCTGGTCTACTCAACTCCAGCAGTTGTGACAACTTGTGCAGTGAACCAGTGGATGGACAAAATATTATTCTGTCTCTCTTTCTCTCTGTAAATCTGCATTTCCAATAAAAATGAATAAAATATTTGGAGGAAAAAAAAAACAAAAAGAGAGTGAACCAGGGAAGAGAAAGGGATGGGGAAGGTGGTATCAAACAAACTAACCAAATCAGCAGCAATGTGCAATATTGCTCTTAAAAGAAAGACCGCTTTCACTTAAGCTGATTTCCATGGCAGTGCTTAAATTCTTACCTAAGAGAGAATTGTCATGTATTTATTGAATTATGTACATGGTGTGTATGATAGAAGATATAATGGATGTGATGGACAAGTATATGTGTATGCCTTAAACTCAAAGCACTGTTGAAAAGGATGGTTCTGCTTTGAGTAAGGAAATCTTCTGAGAGAAGACTGCAATTCAGAATTACTTTAAATAATTCAAATAGTTCAACAAATTGACATTCAAGTTGCAAAATATATTTTGGCAAGAATACTTCCCAGCACAGCAAAGAAGTGACTAATCATGTCACAGATGAAACTGACTTTGCATCCCAGAAATTTTAAGCAAATTTAATCTTCATGTCAATTGCTTTGAATGTGAAATTCCCTTTGTATTGAGAAAACAATCCAATAATTAGCATAGTAGTTTTAAATTATGCAATTAAATATTAACTTACTGATTTGAAAGTTATTTATGTGTGATGTTTACTGAACTGCTGAAATCATAGGAGTACTCTAATGTAATCAACATTACTTCTCTCCCAAAAAGATTAAGACACAGTATAAAGTGACACCTTACAATATGTTGTAATTAGTCAAGTTTTTAAAATTTTACAAATAAAATATCAGTTTATGAATACATTTGAAAGTATGATTCACATACTATTTAAAAGGTTTGAGTTTGGGCATTCATTGCTTACTCAAAATTTGATTTTGAGATTTAGAAGCTTTGCTGTTAGGATCTGTCACTGTGACCAAATGATTACTTTATGTTTTAGAAATAAAACTCTTTATCATCCTGCAAAAAAAAAAGTGTAGTTTTCTCTAATTAATTTAAAATTCTTCCCCAACAGCATGATTTCTCTTACACACACAGAACTCATAAATTGTTTAATATGTTAAGTAAAATAGTTCATTATTAGACTAATTAAATGAATAATTATTAATTACACCTTTCCCCACAATATTTAAGTTAATCAAAGTACCACTTTTGTATAGAAATATAGAGCTTGTTTAACAGATGTGTAGGCAAGAGAATGTGTGTTTTAATTTCTGTTCATTAATTCATGAATTTTCTCCAGAACATCTGATTTATTACATACAGATTTCAGGACAACTGGCATAGTCTGAAAGGTTTCCTACAACAATATTTAGTGTTCAATTTTTTAAAACAAAAACTTAGCATTGATGGACTACTATCTTTATAAAAATAAATAGAAAAGATGATTAAAGTAAATAATTTTCTTGTATAATAGACGTTATTTCTTTTTATATGTAACTATAAGGTTCAAAGTTACATTAGGCCAGTGACTTAATAATTACAATGCATTCAATGATAAGGAAGTAATTTTTATTCTAAAGTATATCTCATGCTACCAATTAAATGGTAGATACTAAAGTTCCTTTTACAATGTATGTAAACTGTGTTAGAAAAAAAGATGTGGAAGGACAACTTTAGAATCTCTTCCATGTTAAGAACACATTACTGGGACCAACATGGTGGCATAACAAGCTAATTCTCCTAGTGCAGTGGTGACATCCTTGTGGACACCTGATCAGGTGGTTCTGGCTGTTCCATTTCTGATCCAGCTTTCTGTTCATGGCCTGGGACATCAGTGGAGAATGGCCCAAGGCTTCTGGCTCCCAGCTTCAGACCAGCTCAATTCTGTCCATTGTGGCCACTTGGAGAGTGAACCAGCAGTTGGAACACTGTGTGTGTGTGTGTGTGTGTAATTCTGACTTTCAATAAAGGAAATAAACTTTAAAAATATAACACAATATTTCTAAATATTTGGTATTAAGATAAATCAACGAAATTTCACACTCACTTTTACAAAACAACACACCCAAATTTAATGCCACTAGAAATCAAAGCTAGGAACTATAAAATTTATATATATTATGCACATTTTTTTCACACATGAAAAAATAGTACAAGAACTGGTAAATGAGACAGTAAGTGCTACAAGAGTCAATTGCTTTGTGGGAAATGGTGAAAGAGGTGTTTTGGACTTCCTTTAGAAAACATAATCTCATAATACCATAGATTCAGGAGATCTTAATATCTAACACAAAATTTGGGCAAAGGCTTTTGGAGATATAAAGATTGGGATGATGAGAGTAAAGTGAGAAAGAAAGGTTCTTAGAGCTACTCCAAGCAGATGGTATGGACAGAGTTCCCACACATCCTAATGGTCACCACCTCCATCAGCCAAGCATAAACAGTGGCAATGTGACATCAATGATTATCGTAAAAATTGTTAGAAATAGACAAATAAAACTTGAGAAAACTATCAGAGTTATTAGTGAGGAAAGCAATTTTGCAAAACAAAACACACCAGAAAAAGAGACGATGATAAACGCAAAGTGATTGAATGGTGTCTAAGGTGGGGACAGAGGAGCAGAAAATACAATTCAAAGGTAAGGGAAAACTTAAAATGTTCATATAGAAAACTCTGCTCATTGGAAAAAGAATTGGAAACAAATGTAACCACACGTTTCAACAGGAACAATGAGTGGAAAAGGAACATGGGTTTTTGACATTAGGGTTGAACTTTAAATTCCAAATTTTGTATGTAGCTGAAAAAATGGTTCAATGGCCTCAGGTATACAAAAACTGATAAATATTATCACGGAAAAATTTACTTTGATTTAAAAGACCATGCAGAAAATATTCTATGAAAAGCTTTAAAATCAAGGAGTATTACAAATTCTTGGGTACGTAGGATGAATACAAAGTTAGCTGGATTTTCTTTCAAAAACAGCAATGACTTGAAAAACATACTTCTTTAGAAGCATCATTATTGTAACAGCCACATGTCAAGGAACAATACGTGGATGTAAAGGAGAGTGGAGATCTTTCTGTCTCTCTTTCTCTACTTGCCTTTATAATAAAATATGAGAGAGAGATGACTTCACTTTATTTGCTGCTTGAAGAGACTGGTTAGTCCTTTATATGTTAAAGAAAACAGGAAAATATAAACCTTTTAAACCAGGAGATTGCTAAAGCATTTTTTATCAACTGCAGCAGAGAATTCCTTATTACCACATCACTGGTGTCATAGCATAGAGAAAGTTTTAGCATGATATAGATGCAGGTAATTATAAATGTAAACATTAAATTATATAAAGCTAAAATTCCTGAGTTCTCAAAGTTCCATATATTTTTATGCTGATATTAGGAGTATAAATTATTTTGTGAAGTGAGTAGAAATCAACTATAATTTTAAGATGACTTCAAGTTCTTAATTTGTAGTAATTACAGACAACAAAGCTAAATGTGGTTTTGGCAGTAGACCTGTGCATTCAGATCCCAGGAGCAAATGGGTGTCAACCGGCACAGTGCCTGGAGGTGCTTAGGAGTTCAATATTTAATAAGGGCAGCATTTAATAAGGGGAGTGTAAAATCTTTAGAAACTAAAGATTCTTATTTATATGGATGAACATTTTATAATAGAAACATGTAAAACCACATACGTCTATGATAGTAAATGTAAAAATGAAATTTTGAGAAAGCCGTATGCCTTATTTTTCCTGCTTTGTATTGAAGTTACTCTGGTTTTAGTTATTTATAAATAAAATTGTCACTTTACTAGTTTTTAGAGAGAGACACCTGTTTCAAATTAGTATGTGCAGTACAATTGCAATCAGGATAACAAAAAAGATATTGTTTGAAGAAGTCCAAGTTTTGCAGTAACAAGAAAACTGGCTTTTCCCACAAAATAAAGCACGTTTTTGGAAAATATGTTAAAATAAAATTCTTCCACTCTTGAAGTAACATTTAGGAAAGCAAAATTTGAGTGCATATAGAGAAAAATACAAAGTGGTATTTTATGGTTTTTATTGCTAGGACATTGCTTTTAATATAACTAAGAAGGTTTTCGTTTCTTTAAAATCGATATTTACATATTTATAAAAATGTTTCAAATTCCTGCAGGACAGAACTGGTAGATTCCCCATAAGATCAATCAAGGATGGAGAGATTGGGAAAAGGTAATGAGACGATAAGGTCCCCAGAAATTAGTACTGGGAATGAGAAAGCTACTCTGATGGGTTCTCCCACACCAGTTAATCAGTAGACCTGAAAATGAATAAGACCTGAATAATGCCACTTTACTTAGAGAGTTAAGAGAGAAATTAATGTGCCAATATTCTCAGGTTTTAGAAATTATTTATTGAAACAATAGGATAATCACTCTCCAAAATTCTTAATATAAGGCATAATTATAGAAATATTAGAAAATTACCTTGATATACTTTTATTCTTACTAAAATTGCTTGACTGTGTCTTTCCTGGAAATTTGATACAAAAATTTGTAAAAATTAAATAACAACTGAAAGGTGCTTATAAAGCACTTGTACAGAAAATAATCCCAAAGTGGCAATCAATAGTAGTACTAATAGTAAAAATATTAGTTTAAAAGCAATAGTAGAAGAAGTGATAGTAATAATGGCAGCTAATTGTTAAGTGAATTCTTATTTAAATGTTAATGCATTCAACTATTATTCAGAAAAAAAATAATAGAACACAAAGAATGCCAGTTATGTTTCAGGTGCTAGTTGAGATATTGCATTTTAAGACATCTAAAATACACTAACTAACAATGTTGGTTGATTAACCACTACTTTCACATTTTCTTTCTTTGATCATTTTTCTCTCAAGAAGATAAGAAGACCCGTGTGTCTAGTCCAGCTTGCCTGCAGCTATGAGCAATCATGCAGCCTATTTTCTAGCAACAAAACATGCTTGGGCATATGCTTCATAATGTCTAGGAACGACTTTTGTTTCCTGTTTGTTTTAGTAATAATAAGGACTTTGTGCTTGTTTAAACTGTCTTCCAATAAGGGAGGAAAGCTTAAGAATTAAAGTCCAAAATTCAAAGAAGAAAAGATCTCAGAATGTCAATGGTATTTATTAATGAACTGGACTGATCCCAGCAATTATCTAATGCTTGACTTCTGGTCATGTTAAAAAAAAAAACAAACAAAAACAAACTACTTTTAAGGGCAGTGTTAGCTGAGTTATTTATTACTTGCAGCTAAATGCACTGTTATTGAAACAGACAGAATCCCAATTTTCCAAGGCATATACATGCCAAACAACTGCCATGTAATAAGTGCTCCTTTTATTTTACATAGATGATACATTCATCTGGGAAATGGAGAACTATCATAAACTATACTAGTGATTAAATCAATAACTTTGAAAATGGAAAGGATTGCAGTTTCTTGTCTAGGATCTGATATAAGTGGATGTGTTATGTTGTCAATTCTCTTCAAATATCTTTAATTCTAAGAGTTTCTCAGGGTTTTCCTATAAATCTTTCTTAATAGTGTCTTTCAATTCTTGAATACTTTTTTTGGCCTGATCCAGCTCTGCTTCCGGCTTTTTGTTTGCTTCCCCCTGGTGACAGGAGATATCTGCCAATTCTGAGATTTTTTCTTCCGCTTGCTTCATTCTATTTTGGAGACTCACCACTGTACTTGTAATTTGCTCTACTGTGTTCTTAATTTCTGATATACCAGCCTTGATTTGCTTTACTGCTTCCTTAAATTCTTTGAACTCTTGCATGAGCTTCTCATTTTTGACCAGAATCTTCAAAATGAGTCTTATGGATTCTGTGTCCCTCATTTTCTCGATGCCTTCCACAGTTAACTCTGAAGTTGGCATAGGGTTTTGCTCCTTTGCAGGGGAGTGCTCAGTAATATTCATTGTGCCTTTGTCTCTTCTTTTGATCTTGATCATTGTACTTCTGGTTAGCAGAGTCTTCTTCTTGGGGGCAGGTTTCTAAGCTGTGTCACCCACAGGTCTACAATGCGATTTTACTTATTGCAATTGGCACACAACTTTTTGCTTGCAGCCACTTGTGCCACAACCTCCAGCAAGTTCCAGATCTGGGTTCTTATGTCAGATATCCACCGTGGTCTCCACAGCCCAAGCTCTTGGCTCACCACTCTCCACCTCCTGTGATACTGTGCTGAAGCTGCACCGTTGTCTCTGCAACCTTTCTCCCACTTCTGGTTGGAGTGGGTTCCAGGATTAGAGAGACACCAAGTGTCCTATCTAGTTAGATTGTTGGTGGCGCTGATCTTGTCGGAATCTGTTGGAGGTTAGGTCTGGGTGCCACACGGACCTATTTTGACCGGTACAATGTCACAGTTGGTATTATTTTCCTGTGAGACCTCAGCAATCTCTCATGAGCTCAGCACATACGCAGTTGTCTGTTGTCCCCTGCAGTCCCAAAGCTATTGCCACAGTGCACAAAATGGCACCCGACGTGCAAACACAACAGTTCTTGATCTGCTGGCCATCAGATCCATAGAATGCCATGTCGTTGCAGTTTGCCAAGTCAGAAACGAGCGCACTCCCTGCTCAGAGCATGCTCAGTCCTTTCCCTTGCCCTTTTCTCCTTACGCAAAATGGCGCACAATTCGGCTCTAGGGGGCTGACTGGGCTATGAAATTCACTCTGTTCTCACACTGCCTGAGATTTGCTGCTGTCTCTGCTCCTGGTCAAATCAAATGGACCAGCAGGATGGACAGTACTTTGTCTGGGTTCACCTCCCAAGCTCCCAGTGAAAGTCCCTTCCCACCTGGTTGCTGGTGGAGTTCTGGCTGCTGTTGAAATTCAGATCGCCATGCTAGAGTATCGGTCACTGCAACACCACACTGCTGTGCCCGCTGCTTTCCTGTGTCTGTCAGTCTCCAGGTACCCCTCTGCTGTTGTTCTGTCATTTCCTATTTCCTGGAATATGTCCTCTCTGCTTCATCCTGATTAAATGTTTCTCCATCTGATTAAATGTGTCCTTACCCTATTCCACCATCTTGATTCTCTTCTCAATATGATTTTATTCTTCTTTGGCCAAAGCGTTGTCTAGAGTCATTTTGGGCAATTATACAATTTCTTTCTGCTTGTGCTTAGTCAAGAAACACCAGCAAGATGTTTGGGATAGAGTCACTGTATTTTCTTAGAAGATATCAACAAATGTGCAGAATGAGAAATGTTTCTGATCTGGGAGAATGCACCAGTGATGAGCATATTTACCATTCTTGATGACTCCATCAAGCCTACGCCACAATCAGCATTCAGTGCAACACCAAGACCCGCAGGAATCCATTCCATTGTAAAAGGTCAAACATTGGTAGCCCTAAGCTTTTGAAATGAAGCAAAGAAAACAGTTTCAAAGGTATTTACTACCCTGTTCTCTGACAGCATTTGTCCTGGTTTCCAGTAAGAGAGATTTGCAGTCACCATCCTTTAAGTAAATACAATGCTTGTGGCTACAAAATGCATTTGATTGCTTTCTTTGAGTCATAAGCCTTTTATCTTGTTTCTAAAATCCTAAAGCCCACCAAGCATTGCATTTGCTTCCAGGAGTATTGACTGATGCCTGTCCTGTACACTTAGGTAATCAGATAAGGGTATAGATGATGATAGAGTAACTCTGGTAATGCAGGAAGGAATTTATAATACATGAAGTTTTTGCATACCAAGAGTAATCTGTGCTTTGAAGTGTAGGAAAATTGCTGTTAGTATTTGATTATATGATTTTTTTTGTTTCTATTATAACTTCTCAGCTTTTTCTATTGATTAAATGGAACACATTTTGAAGTTTACAGCATTAAGAGAAAGACATATGAATTATTAAATTTGTTATCAAACCTGTGAACCACATGACAAAATGTGAGAGTAGTATATATGAAGCATACAAAAGTTTGGACATAATCAGGCATAATTCTTAGGAATGAGAAGCTAAAATGCATTTGATGAGGAAGTTCAATAAAAATGCTTTAAAAATGACATTTGCTTAATTTTAAAGCTAATTTCAGTAAAAATGAAAACTGTGGCATATTTTGTAATTTTTGTATATAAATGATTTGTAATTTGTAAGGGTATTATTATTAGTCTCCTTTTACAGTAAGGCATTTAAGCAAGCGTATCATTTTCCTGAGGTCACATACTAAACAAGAAAATGTTTTCTCCCAGAGGATGTGAAACAGGGAAAGAAAAAGAAACACAATGATGTACACTCAAACTTTTGCTCTAGGCCTGTTTATGCTTTTATGTTGCTGTAAATGTAATATAAAGCTTTCTTAAACTCATTCAGTTGCTGTGAACCCTTTTGGCCAACCTTTATGTTCCAAATAGCCAGTTGTGTTCCGCATGTATTTCTGCACCTGTTATATAACAAGATGTGTTAGACTGTGGGATAGGAGGAGACTAAGAATTTTCCTTTTAATGCAGTTGCAAGACTTAAAGGTATTCCTTGAGTATTCAGTGGGACTTAAGAAGTAGCAATTGATATTACCATAAAAAAACTGACATGAATCAGAATGTCTTCACTAAGGAAATTATATTTAACCGGATATTACAAAGAACTGAAGATTAACAGAGAAAGTAAGTGGCTGTGATTCCTGAAAAGGATGAGGGGGTGAAATGTGCGGGTATAAAATCATCTTAGTAAAGGAATAGCTTATTCAAAAACTTACACTTGGGTAAAAACAGGTTGCATTCTAGGAACCAAGTCAGTCTGAGAAATCCAGTGAGGCTAAAGGAGAAGAATTATGATGAAGGAAGGATTAAAATCAGGATTTTAAAATAGGCTATTTTCATTGACACTTATTGAGTTAACATAGAGGGTAATACTGTCAAGTCAGATTCATGAGAACTAGAAATTTTACACAGAATAAAACTTTGATAAAAATATTAAGAATACAAATAGATCAAAGACTGGGCAAAACTATCAACAAAACAAACATTCTTTCTTGTTATATTAAAATACATTGTCCACATTCACAGATGAACTAAATGGTGCATGTGGTAGTTATTTATCTAAAGAAGAATCACTTTATTCATGACACATGCCCATTAAATATAATCTGATGATAACATGGTTTTTGCAACGTTTTCTCTATATTCATGGTCCCTAAATTCAGATCTTCATTGTTTATCATAACTAATCTCATAAGCATAATACACCTTGCCAAAACAATTTTATAGATTTCTCCTCTTCTTGTAGTAAATATGCCTGACAGTCACTTAATCATTAACACATTTTAAAATGCTTGACTAAGTCATGTTTTTATCTTTGGGACATGGTAGAGTGTCAGAATGTCTTCCTGGCCTAGTGTTAATTCTTGGATTTCTATCTACAAAATAGGTTACAGATTTTGGACATTTTTGTGAAAACTATAATAATGCAAAAAAGGCATTAAGTTTAATATATGGAAATTGGTAAAGGTATGGAAAATATATGTGCATGGTTATTAATATGAAGACAGTGACACTTTCATAATGTTAATCATTGCTTAGAGTAGCATGAAAATAGTAGACATGTCCAAGAGAAGAATAGGTGGAAAAGCTGTTTATAAATCCAATTCTGTGATATTTGGTGAAGAATTAAACATAGAGGGTGAAAGAAAGTAAGAGCAAGAAGTATTCACATTTGAACAAATGGTATGTGAGTCATGAGGTAATGTCAATCAAACAAGAATCTAAGTGTAAACACAGAGTTCGAGGTGAGTAGAAGACATAAAGGGAAGGATTTTATTGGCCGGTTGAATAAATAGATCAGAAACTCAAGCAAAATATCTGGATGGACTATTTGGGAGTCATTAACATGAAATGTTCATCAAGACTGTGAAAACAGTTGAATTTTCTTAAAGAGATCATTTAGGAAGAGGATCAGAAGAAAGACCACACCTTACTGAAAGAATATCAAGTATTTATTTATTATTTTAAAAGCATGGACTAAAATCAAGAAAGCTAGCAGGTGACTCAGATAAAGAGATTGTTGATGTCAAACGCTTCTACATGTTCAAACAAAGACTGTTTGTTCAATGTATAGATTTAGATGGGGCATTGGAACAAAAGCCAAATAAAAAAACTTGAGACAGGATGATTAAATCAATTCTAACAGATATTGCTTTTCAATCCAAGAGGCAGATAATGCTATAGAGCAGTTGTAGGTTCACAGAAGAATTTTACTGGTATAATAAGGTGGATATTTTTGAATGCTGATTGCAGAGCCACTTCAAAAGAAGTTAAAATATAGATGTAGCTTAACATCCCATGTAGCTCTTATTCACCTTTGCAACTCATACCTCCTGGTATCCCCTTAACCAGGAGATGTTCATGAAACTCAACCAATCAAACAAACCAAAACAATTAAGAGATCATTATTTTGCAAGGGGTTAAAATATCACATGAAGGGCAACATCCCATTTTAGAGAACATAGATTTGGCATACAGCAATGTTTCCAATTTCTGCTTCCTGTTACTGCACACCCAGGAAAGAATCAGATAATGTCTGTGTTACCTGAGTCCCTGTCATCATCTGGAGAACTGCATTGAGTTTTGTGTTCCAGGTCTCATCTGGCTCACCCAGAGTCATTGCAGGCATTCGGAGGGTGAGCTAGCAGATGAGAGAGCTCTTTCTGTCCATCTCTCTGCCTTGCAAATAAATAAAAATAAATAAACAAATAAATACCTATATTTAAAAATACTTAAGATCGATTTTGAAATGGATTCATATGAAATTTTGAAAACTGATTATTGGAAGGCAGGCTGGGTAAAGATGGCTTCTGCACTGATTATGTGTGAAGTATGAGTGTCCAGCAGAACTTGAATATCACTGTCTTGTGATCCTTCACAGTTAACTTGTCTTTATTAATTTATTAGTCTGAGAGTGTTTGTGATTGGGGAAGAGAATAAAATAATCTCTCTATTTTAACTTAATAAAAAGAGTTAGAAAATAAGTTGTGTACAGGTTTTTCTATAATGTAGTCTCAACACAGAAATACTCTTGATTTGCTATTGTGTTACCCATTCCCTTGTCCTCTTTCATTTTCATGAAGAATGGAAAGCTGATCACATTTGATATGAAAACTCATTGATGTGTGTTGACATGTTCCTACCACTCCTTAGAACTTAAATGTGAAATGTTCATAGAAGTAATTATTTCAGCCTGAAATTAAAATAGCAAAACCCATAATCTTTTGATTTTTCAAGTTTATATCAATTCATCTTTAAAATTTACCCGTGTTAGACTCTATTTATATAAATCTATTCCTTTATAATCAGTGGGCCTCAAGTAATAATTTACTTATTGAATGTAGGCGTCAGTATTTAAGCAAGAAAGATAGAAAAGCTGAAATATGGAGAGGATCTCTATTTACATTACATAATATTTTTTAATCAATTTAAATTACTAACTTGGTGTATTACATTCATGAATCACTTATAGCTAAAAAGAAATTGCTATTTCAACTTGCGTGAGTTGCACAGTCCAAGATATTTGAGTAATCATCAATGATTGCTTAGGCTTTAAGTTCAGAATATCTATGAATTCCTTTAGAAAATTCATTGACAGGGTAGAAAAGAACTAAAGCTATTAAAGCATAAAACTAGTGCCAGGCAGGATAACATTTCTATATGCTACAATTATACTAATGGTGTTCATTGCTTTCCATTGTGAACATTCTGAAAATGCTATCAGGTTTATGATACTATAAATCTGGAAAATGTCTTGCAGTGGAATAATGGTCATCTGTTCCAAAACTAAAATAGTACCAAAGCACTTGGAGATATCCATAGATTTCATAACTGTTGTAAGGAAAACATTAACCAAAGGAGAAATCCTTCTCACATTGGATATTCTAACAAAGATAGACACTTCAAGTATGCCAAGGAGGAACAGAAACTCTCTTCTTTTCACATTGAAAAATTAATTAACATGTATCTTTCTATTTGATCTTGTCCTGACAACCAAGAGATCGGCAATTCCATTCACACGGTGGAAAAGTGCATTAAATCCAGTGTTTACTTTTAATAGAAAAAATGATGTATATTCCTAAAAAGAGTATGTGTAAATTGTAGAAATATCTGTACACCAGTTAATCTGATTATGGGCTTATTTTGGACCCTATTTAGATAAATAATACTTGTTTTGACATTGTTTCCTTCAAATATAATTTTTCACATTCTCCTTTTTCAGTGCAGGGTTGGTACAATGATTGCTTCAATCTTCAAATATAATTTAAAAAAATCAGGTGGAGAAGGAAGTTCATTATCTTAACTCGTATATTCTACTTAGTCTGTTGTTCTTGCTTTCTGTGGTTGTAATATTTCTTGTTTATTTTTTCTTTCTGATTTGCATCACTTACGTTAGACATTCATTTAAAAAAAAAGATTTGTGAATGTTTATTGGAAAGACAGGATTACAGTGAGAAGGAGAACAAAGAGAAAGAGCTTCCATTTACTGGTTCACTACTCAAATGGCTGCAATGGTCAGGGCCAAGTGGATCCGAAGCCAGGAGCCAGAAGCTTCTTTTGGGTCCATCATGTAGGTGCAGGGTCCTGAGGCTTTTAGCCCTACTCTGCTGCTTTCCTAGGATACAAGCAGGGAGCTGGAAGGGAAATATAACTGCTGGGTGATGAACCAGTGCCCATATAGGAAAGTGGTGCTTGGAGGTGGAGGAACCTCCAACTGAGTCGATGTGTTGCCTCTTGAATTGCTTCTACAGTATATTTGTTAGTGACAAATTCTTTCACGTATTTTAATATAAAAATATCTTATTTTACCTCCATTTTTGAAGGACTTTTCTGTTAGATATGGATCGTCATGGAATAGTTCTTTTTTCTAGTACTTCTAGCCCTATGATTTTTCATGAGAAATTCATTGTGATCTAAATTTCTCCCATGTGTGTTTCCCTTTACCTACTTTAAAGTTTTTTTGTTTCGCCTTTGGTTTCTGGTAATTGGAACATAAGGTGTCTCATTTCGGATTCTTTGAATTTATCTCCATTGGGACTTGCTGAGCTGTTAGAACACACAGGATTTTGTCTTTTGTTAATTTAGATTTAGGTACTTTGGGAGCTAGATTACTTTACTTCTTCTTTCCAGGATTCCAATAACATGAATGTTAAAGCTTTTATTAATTTCCCAAAGGTCTGTGATACTTAGCCAATTTATAAATTCTGTTTTCTCTTTGTTGTCCATATGGAACAATTTCCATTGCTTTCATAATCTGCTTGACTTTTTCTTTCTCTGAAGTTTCTTTTGGGTTGTTAAGCATCTGTATTGAAGGATTTTTTTATCATGTATGTTTCACTTTTTATTTTGATTTATTTTGGCTTTGATTGTGCTTTTGATGACATTTCTAAGAAGCCATTACCAATGCCTATATCTTTAGAGATATTCTATGTTTTTCTCTAATAGATTGATGGCTTCTTTTTGCAGATTTTGGTCCTGATTCACTTGCAGCTGATTTTTGTATAAGACAACTTTAAAATCAAATGCACACAGAACATTGTGACCACGTTCTCTTTTTTCCTTCCTGTATCTGAGGAAAGGGGTGGGAGAGATAAAAGGGAGAAGCCACACCCAACCTCCCAAGCATCCCAGAGTCCCCGATGTGGGGCATGCTCCAAGGGCATGGCTCAAGTGGTTTTGACAGTCCAACAGTTCTGAATTGCTGCTGAGCTCACTGCTCCAAGCATAGTGAAATTTCTCCAGAATCTACTGGCTGACACAGTCCGCCTTAGAGTCTCTGTTTGCCCAGATGCTCATACCAAAGCTTGGTTGTGGTAGTTGATCAATTTGTTTTGTCCATGCTCTGTTATGGTACCAAGTATACTCTGCAAGCTCATTTTTTTGTTAAGATTTATTTATTTTTATTGGAAAGGCAGATATACAGAGAGAGGAGAGACAGAGAGGAAGATCTTCCATCCGATGGTTCACTCTGGCCACAACTACTGGAGCTGAGCCAATCCGAAGCCAGGAGCTATTCCGGGTCTCCCACATGGATTCAGGGTTCCAAGGCTATGGACCTTCCTTGACTGCTTTCCCAGGCCACAAGCAGGGAGCTGGATGGGAAGCAAGGCCGCTGGGATTGGATCTGGTGACCATATGGGATCCTGGTGCTTGCAAGGCAAGGGCTAACCACTATGCTATCTGGCCAGGAACCCTCTGCAGGTTCTAACATATCTTCATTTTCCCCATGTGCAACTGGATATGCTATCCATTGTTTCATCTGTGACCCTGAGGAAGTCCAGGTTAGACACCAACACTCCACAGTTGGACCATGGTTCCTGCAATTTTCTCCCTGGTTGGAGTTGTGAGTCCAGTGGTTCAGTTAGGGGATCCCCAAGGAAACCACATCTGAGGTGATCCTACACCTGATTCTTGTATTGCATGCCAATACAGGGTCTGGCACAGTCTGTTGCCCCAATCAGCTTACATGCACATCGGTGGTTGCTATTTCTGGGTCAGTTCTGTCTCCAACCCTGTTCTTTATGCAAACTAATGAATGTTGCAGCCCAGCAAGGTCCCACCTACCACACACTTGGCCATGTAAACCAGTGCGAGTTGCAGCCTAGTCAGAGTGACATGCAATAACCCCCACCAGACCTGTCCTCAGCCCTGGTTCCCAGGCTTGGCAATATGTACAGCAGACTGGTCTAGTCTGTCCAACATCCCGTTCACCCCTCTAATTTCAATGGGTGTTGAAGCCTGGTTCAACCCAACCATCACCACTATCTATCCCACATATGTGTCATCAGGTACCACTCCGTCTATCCATGCCTGCTCTAGTCCTGGTTCTCACGCTCACCAGTAAGAATGGCAACCCAAGAGGAAAGTACTCACTATTTCCCTAATGGTCCCACTCCCACTCCTGGATCTTTGTACTCTCCAGGTGGTTACGCAATTTAACTTGACATAATTTTCCCCCTGTGCCAGCTTCTGCCAGTTGATGCTGTGGCAAAGCCCAATCAATCCACATCCACTCAGGCTTATGCATTCACCAACAGAAACAGCCTACCCAGTCTGGCTTTCCCCTGATCAAGCTCACATGAAGCCAACAGGTGTTGTATCCCTTCCCAGCCTGATCTACACCCATTCCCAGCTCTCATACTCAGTAGTGGGAGTAGTGGTCCAGCAGGGTATTCCTATGCACCTCCCCTACTGTGTTCACTCCCTATCCCCTGTGCCTTATGTGTGCAGCCCATTTTGGCATGGCCTGCCTCACCTCGGCATTTGCCAGTGAGTGCTGAAGCTTGGCCTGGCCCGGCCCAGGGCCATCCCCAGGCTAGTGGGGGCTACAGCCCACACAGGCACCCCCCAGTCCCAGCTCCAATGGCATTGCAGCCTGACCCAGCCTGACCCACACACCATTCTGACTCTGCTTTGCCAACGGGTGATATTAACTGGCCTAGCTTGTCTCACCCCAGACTGTAGCCAAATATATGCCAGAGGGTACTGTTACCTGGCCTAGTCTTTGTTGCTCTGTTTCTTGGGTCTTTTACTCACTTGCAGGGACTGTATCCCGACAGAGGAGTTACCAAGCATCTCCAACAGAACCTCTCCAATGCCAGATTTCAAGCATATTGGTGCATCTATGAGCCAGCCCTGCTTAGTCCATTTTCTGTCCTAGCAGGATCAGTGGCCTTTACTGACTGGCCCTTACTCTTTCTGCTTCTTACTGTTGGGTGCTACAGCCTAGCCAAACCTAGGTCACACCCAGACACAGCTCACATATAGCTCAGCAAGGACAGACCTAGCCTAGCCCATCCTACATCTATCCTGATTCTCACAAGCTCCAGTGGGTGCTGTTGTCTAGCCCAGGCTTGCACACCCCAGGCCCAGTTCACAGCCATGCCAGAGGAGACTGCAGCAAGTCCAGGCAAAACCGCAGCCCTGACTCCAGCCCTCATGTTCACCTGTGGGAATCACAGCTCAGCCAGGGCATCCCCTTAGCTCCTCAATTAGGCCTGTTCCCAGCCACTAATCTTGTGCATGCCAGTGGTTGCTCTGACCCAGCTTGGCATAGGCCCCCACCAGTCTGGGCCTATGCCTTTTGCCTTTGGATGTGACAGCCTAGCCTGGTCTGGCCAGCCCCAAGTCCAACTCTTGCCGATGGATGCTGCAAGCTGGACCTGCTCAGTTGGCTCCCATCCCTGGTTCTTGCAAACCAGCAGGTATGTAGCCCAGCCCCAAATGATGTGCACTCAGACTTGGTTTCTGCACTTGCCAGTGTGCTAAGGGCTGCTTGGCCCTACCCAATTCACCACCTTACAAAAGAAGTCCAAAGATAAATCTACCTTGCTCAGACTGCCCAACACCCAGGCCTGAACCATGTGTTCACTAGTGGGAACCATGACACAATGGGGAAGTTACCCAGCTTCCCACACTTGGCTTACTCGCAGACTTAGATCTCACACATGTCAGAAGGTGCTAGGGCCCAACCCAGCACATACTGCCCCCTCCGCCCAGCCTTTATATGAGCTGGTGGTTGATGGGACTTGGCCCATTCCATACCATGTTTTAGGGTGCACATGCTGCATCCTGTACCTGCTCAGCCTTTTCCCAGCCCCAATATCTGTGAGTGTTCACAGATTCCATGGTCTTGCCTAGTTCAGCTCCTCAACGCCCCTACTCATTTTTTAAAAAAATTTATCTTATTTTTATTGAAAAGGCAGAAAAACAGAGAAGAGTAGAGACAGAGAGGAAAATTTTCCATTTGATAATTCACTCCCCAAGTGTTTGCAATGGCTGGAGCTGAGCTGATATGAAGCCAGTGTCCAGGAGCTTCTTCCAGGTCTCCCATTCAGGTGCAGGGACCCAAGGCTTGGGGGCGTCCTCAACTGCTTTCCCAGTCCGCATGGACCTTGGGCAGTCCTCTGATGTAGAAGGACATTGTGACTCTAGAAGGTCAATGAACATAGGATTACAATTGATAGGACAATATTTGTGTGAAAACAACTGGTTGGATGCCATTTGTGTGACTGATTGGATGTCATTTGTAAGAGAACAACTGAATGGATATCTTTTGTATAAATGATTGGGCATCATTTATATGAGAACAACTGAGTCTGCACCATTTGTATAACTAAATGGATATCATTTGTTTGAGAACAGCTAAGTGGACAGCATGTGTATGAGAACACTTGGTGGAATATACAAAACAAGGAGTTCCAAACAGAAGTATAGAAACAATTGATGGGTTTTGTTGATAAGCTCAATACCTACTCCCTTAGCCCATATGACCTTCAGTCTATAAAGTCTGATGCCACTAATAAACATAGAGTCAATCAGAGTCCATGTGTGTGACTATAGGCTCCATGCACCAAGTCCATCTGCTGTAGGACAGCAACAGTTTGATGCTCTCCTAGGCCTCCAGTAGAAAGCTGTATAGGACATGGAGCAGCCGGGACAAAAAGCAGTATATGGGATGCTGGGGCAACAGATAGAGAAACATCTTGTTGAACCACTGCCCTAGCCTCCATAATTGTGTTTTTAAAATAACCTACAGGATTAGACTGAATAATAATTTACTAACCTGTAAATTCCTAAATTAAGTTAATTTTCAAGTTGAAATGTTGAAAATCCTATTTTATTTCCACCTTCTTCCTTTCTATATGGAAACCTTTAATTACCATGGCCTAGAAATAAAATTTCATTTCAGAAAGGCTTTGCCTTCCAAAAGACAAAACTTGAATTTCTTATCCATCTGAAAAGTCCTATATTCTAAAACAAACTATAATCCTCTTTCTTTCTGGTATCAAAATTTCTGCTTTGTTAAACAAGATCTTTCAACACATTGTCCTACTCAATTGTTCTAATGTCTTGCAATAATTTGGGGTATTTTATAATAATTTGAACAGTAACCAAAACACCTCAGTTGTTCTGAAAACCAAATTCATCCTCATTACATGACTGTACTTAAAACCCACTCAAGTTTTCTAGTGGTCAATGACACATGTATTTTAAGTTTATATAGGTAATCCCAGTACAATGTCTGCAGAAAACACTCAATTTAGTGGTTTAATTGTGTTGAACAAAAAATACATTTTGTAGATCCCTTGTACCACTCCATGACTCCCTTGACATCAAGTGTCACAAACCTTATTGCACTTATTCAGCAATATTTTTTTTTCTCTTTTTGAGACAGATTCATACGTATTCATTTGGTGGCTGGAATAGATTTAGCTTAATGCTAGTCTTGGTTATTTCTGTGTTAATGGTTGTCTGGTTCTTTCTGGTACTGGAAAGGGCAGAGAGATGGTGTCTATTTTTGCTTTCAGTTGAGTGTTTACAAAATTCCAGTGTGTTTCCTTTAACTGAAGCAATTGTCTCTTTGTAACAATACTGAAACAAGCCACTTTATAAAGGTCCTGAGCACATCTAAAGGTCATGCATGAAAAGGTTGTTGGTGTAATGTCCTGTGTCAGTGACATTACTTTTATTTGACTGTAGAAGTAATTCTTGACTTGTACTAGGTGCAAGGTCCTTTTTATCTGCCTTATCCAACAACTTCATGACCTCTCGTACTGAGATATATGAAAGATGAATTGCTTTTATTTTCCTTATAGCGCCTACAAAATAGATAATTTCCATAAAAATACCAAAATGAATGAAATCAAGATGTGAGTAAAGGCTTTGTAAAGTGTTTGTTTTTAGAATTGAGTCCATACTTTGACTCACATAATGCCATTGGATACAGAAAATGTCACATGTGAAACAAAGAGAAATGCATTTTGACAATAGACTCCATCTATCGCACAGTGATGTGGACTGAGATTCCTCCCTATGTGCTCTGCCCTTAGCAAAAAAGAATTACGATCTCAAAAATCAGGCTCTTCCTGGTCCACCAAAGAGTATTTTTATTTCATGTAACATAAAATATTCTCCAAGAAAAAGATTTATGCTTACTTCTATCTGGAAAAGAATAATAATGTAATTGTTCATGTTTCAAGAAATTCTAAAATAAAATGAAATATTATATTTTATATATCTACATATATGAGGAATCACAAGAATATTTTATGCAGTCAAAAAATACCCATGTGTTTAAAAGGGAAGGTGGACATTTGATAGTTTAATACTTCTTGTTATGCCTGCATACCAGCTTGGATGAGTCCTAGTTTGAGTCCCACTTTATTTGATTCTGATAGAGTTCCCAGATGATGTACACTCTTGAGAAGCAAGAGGTATTGCTCTTTGTCTTTGTGGGAAGCATAGATTGATCTTGGGGCTCATGACTTCGACTTGGGTGAGCACTAGTTGTGATCATTTCAAGAGTGAAAGGCTAGAAAAATCTTTTTGTTTTTCTCTGTTACCCACTCTCATAAAAGTAAACAAAAATATAACAGTGAGCCTTTGAGTAATCGTAATTCATTTCTCAGATTCTTTCCACTCCTCCTCTCCTGGTTTGCCTTTGAGTGTGTTCCATTTGCTTGACCCAATGCCAGGCATATAGCAGTTGCTTAATAGTTCCTTGCAAGTCATAGCTATTTTCTGATTTCAGCAGAAAATATAAACTGGGTGATTTCCCATTAAATCAGCTTGATAGCAAGTGAAAATGGTCTTGAATAATTTCTTTGCCAAATAATTTACAAATCTCCTTGCTAAAGGTGCTGGATTTCTATCCTTCAACAGTATCCCAAAGACTTTGAACATAACTCAAAATGATGTCTAAAACTGTTTTTTAATTTATTTAATTTTTTTCTATGATACAGTTCCATAGACCCCAGGATTTCCTTTACTCCCACCTTAAATTCCCACTTTCTGTACATTGATGTTCCACACATTATTATAATAGTCCTTCACAATCAGTCATAAGTCCATTATTCTGCTATTTAAATGTATCCTGACATTGTAGGTATGCACAATGGCATAGATTCCAGCAGTCTATTGTCAAGATATATTCAATAGTTTTATTGGGAGTCCTTCTTTGATTTGTAAGTAGAGACACACATTGCATTGTATCACCACACCTGTATGTCATAGTCTCCATTACAGCTGCTATACATTCACTTAAGTGAAAAGCCATGAAACAAAATCAACACACAGAGAAAAATAGAAAATTATGACACCACAAAGTTAAATAACATGCTACTGAATGACCAAAGCATCACTAAAGAAATGAAAAAGAAAACAAAGACCTTCCTGAAGTGAATTATGCTATTGTGTAACCTATGTGTCAGTGAGGAAATTAATAAAATAAACACTTTTGAATGAATGAAAATAAAAACAAACATATTATTCCCCCCTGAGATGTAATTTAAATGGTGCTAAGGGGGCTTGAGCTTATATTTTGCATGAAGGTTGCCTATTATCAAAGAGAACATATGATATTTGTCCTTTGGGATTGATTTGTTTCACCGAGCATGATGGTCTCTAGTTAAGACCATTTGATTGCAAATGGTAGACTTTCATTCTTTTGAATGGCTGAGTAGTATTCCATGGAGTAGATGTACCAAAGTTTCTTTGTCCATTCCTCTTTGGACAGGCATTTGGGTTGTTTCCATGTTTTTGCTCTTGTAGATTGTGCTGCTGTAAATATAGGATTACAGATTCCCTTCACATATGTAGATTTCATTCTCTTTGGGTATATTCCCAGAAGTGTGATCAAATGACAGATCAATTTTCAGTTCTCACATCACTCTCCTTACTGACTTCCTTAGTGTTTGTCATAGCCTGCACTCCCACACAGTGAAGGAGGATGCCTTTTTCCCGTGCATCCATGCCAACAGGTGTTATTAGTAAAGTTATACATGTAGGCCAGTATCACTGGAGCTAGGTGGAACCCCAATGTGATTTTCATTTGTATTTAGCTGACGGCTAGGAAGCCTAAACTTTTTTTCATATGTCTATTACAGTCCTCATAACTATTATCTAGCTGTAGGTCTATGGAATAACCAATACTTGATTAACTCCATGAGTATTTTTTGTTTCTAACTAGTTTTCCACTCCATAAATGCATATTTTTATAAATTGTTGATTAATTAGATATTGCCATATTTAGGCATTATATATAGATGATCCATCTATATTTTGGAAAGCGATAAATATCAGGAAAGGCATTTTGTGGAACTTACGTAATTTATAGGGAAGCATTAAATAAAAGCTGAATTATAGTACTAGAAATCTAAAAATAAAATAAAATAATCAAAATCAGAAACGAAAGAGGTCTGTTGCAGAAACTATCTTAGGAAAATTTAGTTGATGAATGTCTTTGCCACTTAAAAAAAGCAAAAAAAAAAAATACGATTAAAAATTGCAAATTGACAAAAGTAAAATTAGTTATTATTTTAATATATTGTAAAGTTTGTATGAATTGAAATTCATGCATTGCTATTAGCCAGAATTAACTTTTCAGCAGCATGAACTAGTTGAATGTTCTATAAAACACAAACAAACAGGCACAATTTCTTGTTTTTGATTATTCCAGTGTAAAATATTTTGCAAAAACAACATTTACTCTTATTTTTTTTTCATAGCCTAGATGTTCCTAAATTTCTCATTGGTTTTATGAGCTAGGCAAATTTTCATACTACTTAAATTCTTGAAAGTTTAAATATATTTAAGTAAACCAAATTCTAGTATTTTTATGATTTATTCTTGTCAGCATGAAGCAATATTCAACTCCAGTGTTCCTTTGCTTGTACTAACTTGATATAATATGAAATGTCATTTTTGTTGAAAAATGTTTGCTCTAACCACTAATTTTCTTATTGAATAGTTTCAAGTTAAATTACAATTCCAATAGAGCTAGTTGCTGTTACGATGTTGGAATAACATTAAATTAAATTCACGCAGAAGAACTCATAGAATTAAAATTATGAAGAAAGAGAATTCAAATGGTCTGGGTCATCAAGCTCAGTTTAAAATAATATATTCATGTTTATATAAAATATGTTTGCTATCTGTAAAACTACAATTTGAACAAGAATTGTTTTAATGCAGGTAGTCTATCAATTTATACAGGCTCGATGAGTTTATTTTATGTGTCACTGTACATGACGCTATATATATTTATATAGCTTAAACATATATTTATAAATGTACAATATAATTATTCAACAAGGTGTTTGAATGATAAAGTGGACATCTCACTGTTTTGAAGAACTTCTGGTACCTACCCTGCGTTAACAAGCAGCGGTGGAAAGGCATACTAAGCCTAGTACTTTTCTCTGAAAGCACAGATTTTGTTTATCGCCAGGACATTGCTACTTCCCAATGGCCTATTAATTTTTCAATTTCTGTCATTTTTAACAAAAGCTTCCTACGTGTGGATAGAACATGAATTCTTAATAATCATTACTTTCTGCTGTGTTTATTTTGAACACTACAAAATCTAGAGCTATTTCTTATCTCGAATGGATATGTGACCTAGATTCATAACTTTTGTGATAATGAATTTCAGGCCCCAAATGCAGAATGATATAAATATTTTATTTTATATATGCAAACTATTTTTGGAGATTAACATTTGGTTTGGGTAGTACCATATTTTGTTACCATGGTTAAAAAGATGGGAGTTTTAGCATAGCTACCTGTTTGATATTTTCTGTATTTTTAATTCATTACTATTATGAGATTTTTATGAAGTCATAAAATGAATTTGACTGGACTAAGAAATATACAGAAAGCTTGAAAAGCATTATTTCTGTATGTCTTCTGAGAGGATTTTAGAAGAAATCATCATTCTAAAATTATAACAGTGCAAGAAAGCATTATCCAATAAGTTAAAGGGTTTAAAGAACAAAAAGGGAAGTGAGACAAATTTGCTGTTTTCTGCAACTGCTCTGCGTCCCTTCTCTTGCCCTGCAACATTAGTGCTCCATGATCACGTACCTTCTGGAATGCCATTAGCACCACTGCGTGTCAGATGTAGGTGCTCAGATCGGAATTACACCACCAGCTTTCCTGAGGTTCTGCTCACAGATGGTAGAACATGGCATCTCCCAACTATCACAGACAAAAATTCCATAGAAAATGCTTATTTAAAAAAATACATAAACTTCAATTTTTCACCAAAATAAATTTATTTCTTTATTTCCTTTTCTACAAACTTTTCAGGTAGCCTTGTAAACTTTCCAGGACTAATATATGTCCAATTTCATATACAAGGACTGGCATGATGAATGTAATTAACTGAATATTTGATAATGTATGAGTTTAAGCTTAAAAATCCCCTTGTTAATTGATAACATTTGTGGCAAAGATTTTTGATGACAGAGAGAGAAAGGTCTAGAAGCTTGCTGATGTTCTCACAAATCCACTTGTGCGTATCCTAGTGTGTCATAATCATGGGAGATTTATCAAATAGTTCAGTATAATATCTAGAAAAGAATTCTATAACCCTCTATTCTTACAGTCAGACAATAATGTACTAACTCGGACTACTTAGTCTTGAAGAATAATTATTTTAGTTGAAGACTTCGCAATGTTTTAACAATTGATATCTGCACATAGTGGCCTCTCATGGACACGGTCAAGCTGCATTAAGCATTCACCTGTAATTATACTTTCAGGAACTAAATCAGAATTTCCAAAATGTTTGGTCCAGTAATAGATACCCTCACAATAATAAACATCTAACTATCCCTTGATGAACCAAAGAAGAATCTGTTATATAGGGAAAAAAAAATGTGAGACTGTTGAGGGAGAGTTACATAATTGTAATAATTTTATTCATATAACATTCTATTTTTTGAACAGTATATAAGAATACCAATTTTATTTTTCTATTTCCAATTTTAATGGGTTGGCTTACATGAATGAAGTGAAATGATAATTCCTGATAACCGAAAAATATAATCTTAATATTGGGATAACAAAGACTCTGAAAGATTATGTAGTGCAAAATTATGCCAAACTAAATGGCTTCCATTTATCTATGTTTTGGAATCCATATATATTTTAAAATCTTGCTTGAAAGGTAGAGACATAGACAGAACTATTTCATCCATTGAATCAGTCCTTAAATTACTACAACAGCTATTTTTGATCCAGGATGTGTTTAGAATTCCAGAATTCCACCCAAGTCTTCCATGTGGGTAACAGTGGCTCAAAGACTTGAGTTACCATCTGCTGTTCCCTTTAGTGAATAGCAACAGAAAGCTGGATCAGAAACAGAGGAGTCAGGATTTGAACTAGGCAATCCAATATGGAATATGGGCAACCTGAGAGGGGATGTGACATCTACACTAAATGCCCACCCATGAATGAACATTCTGCTTTAAAAATTTTATTTAATTTCTGTGAAGACAGCTGCAGAGAGAGAGAGAAATAGATAGAGAATTTTCCCATTGGCTGCTTTACTCTGAATAGAACTGTAAAGTCAAGGGCTAAGCTATATAGAAACCAGGAGCCAGGGGCATCTGGAACATGAACAAAAGCCTACATGAGTTGTAGCTGAGCAGACATTGATTAACCTGTTAACCCATAATGCTGACACTATGAATCTATATTCTCCATACTTAGCATCTCTCCTATCTCTAAGATTCTCAACACCCAACTGAAAAGTACAACAACAATAACAAAAGTTTATCCATTTATAGATTTTAGAAAATATTCTCTTTGCTATGTATTACTTTTATAAATACATTTATATCTTGTTTATAAAAGCATTTGGTCAAAATTCTTCAGCTTAAATTCTCTATGTATTCATAGAAAATGAATGTAAAATGTAATGTTAAAGCATCATTGTGTTCAAATTGACAGTTTTAACCTCCAGGCAAGTTAGACTTTGTCCCAACTGTTTAACAACAACAGTGATTTCAGCATTGGAAAATCAAGAATTTTGAAAAAAAAACTGTTGTCTCTTCAAAGCCTGATACACTGAAACGTCGGCCAGTGTTCAGAATGGCTTTCATCATAGCAAGTTTCAGCTTTAACTGAACAGCGTTGTAACACCAAAAAGTGTGTACTGCTTGGAACTCTTGCTTCCGCATTTTGGTTACTGCAAATATTTGAACTTATAACTTCTGATTTCACAGAAGTTGATTTTAATCTCTCCATTTTGAAATGTGCTATAGTAAAACTTTGTAGCTCATATTGGCCAATCAAAACAAATTAGGTAGTAAATGCATAAGATAGGATAGCTAAAAAGCAGCTGCATTATGAAGTGCAGTACATATTCAACTGATATCAGTACAAGTATTTTTTTTTAAGAGTAGAATCAAGGCTTAGGTGTATAGTTTATTTTATGGCTACTTTTGTACAACTTTTGATTCAGATATTATGTACTGAAAAACATGGTAAAGATATAAAGAATATAAATTATAAATAGATTTCTTTTAGTTGCTAGTTATGGAAATCACTAATCAAATGTTTGAAGAAGTTAATGAAATCATAAAATTTTGTGAAAGATTGTAAAATCAAATGTTTCAAAATCTTGATTTATTCCTTGGTCACCAAAAGACAATTTGTTTCACTTATTAATTAAATGTTTTCCTCCAAAATTGTAGAAAAGATAAAAGAAACATTTTCAATTATTTTTGATGCACATGAAGCCCTAGGAATTCTAATCATGACTTGGAACACTTTTGAAAACAATAATTTATTTTATTTTGTTTCATCTAAAGCAAAGTAACTAGATGTAAGACTAGATGTAAGGCACTGGTGTGGGAATAAGAGCTTTGTCTACTGGTTAAAAATATAGCCACATCCCACATATGAATATCTGGTTTCTATTCCCAGCCCCAGCTGATCACTTCAACTTTCTTATTAACACATAACCTAGAAGTCAGTGGTGATGGTCCAACTGATGGGAGACTGCCACCAAGGCATGAGGCTGGGATTGAGTTTCTAGCTTCTGAAATAGGTCCCACCTGTTCCATGTCTTGCAATCATTCTACGTCCTATGGAAACCCTATCTTTCTTACTCCTCTGGCCAGCTCTTTCTCTCACCATTATTCTGTCTAAAACAAATAAAAAGTCTCATGAAAAGTAAGAGGACTATGATAAAATCTATAATATCAATATGAATGTTTGAATAGAGATAGATTTTAATATTATTTTTCTAGCTGAAATGATTTTACATAGTATTATATAATAAAATAGTCTACTTTAATCCATTTTGAATAATTTATAGACCATTCCAGACCTTTTGAGAACTTAGCAACCAAATTAATGGGTTTTTTCTCATTTTAATCAAATTTTTCAGCGTGAATTCATTCACTCAATTCTGAGGACCATTTCCTTTAAAATTATCCATAAATCTTCTATGTCACAGAGTAGAGAACTGCAAAATTTAACAACACTTTGAAGTCCTTAAATTAAAGTGTGATGAAATTTTAATGGAAATCTAGGTTAAGGATGACATCCATAATCCCTTAGGAAGCTACTAAAACTCTTGTAGAAATATTTTGGATGGAACTTGCTGATATGCTACCGCATAAACACTTTTAGTCACTCTTGTTCGTTTATTTCTCTGGAAATATTCTTTGTTTTCCAAGTAAGTGGCCTCTAAACTCTAGTGAAATTTTTTCCTTTAATGTTCTTACTTTCTATAACCTTGAATAAATTATTTACTTTCAAAGGATTTCAGCTCACTCTATATGTAATGCAGATGACAAATGTTTGAGCTTTTCAAAGAGTCTGGCAATTGCTTACATATTAAACTTTGTTTTTATTTATTTGAAAAGTAGAGACATCGGTATGCATAGTGGGGCCTTTCACAGGTTCACAACTCATATGTCTGTAACACCCAGAGCTAAATTGTTCCACAGTGTGGTTGTTTTTTTTTTTTAATATACTTAAAGCAATACAGATAAGGTTCTCTCTCTGTATGTCTGTGTTTCTTAGGGTTTATTGTCTGTATTATTTTTGTGAATTTGACAGATGTGAAAATTATCTCACTGCTTTAATCAGCAGTTACTTAATTGCTAGCAATATTGAGCTGATTTGTTGAGCTGATTTGAACTTTCCTTCTGTGATCTGCCTTTAAATTCTTAATTCATTAACTTAATTTTTTGTTATTCTTTATATAAACATGTCATGCAGTCATAAACTGAATCAGGGTTGTTAATCAGTAATACAAATATGATTTTACAGTTTATAAGTTTGCTTTTATTTTATCAGAAATACCAAATTATAGTGCAGTGAAATAAATCATGTTCTTCATTTGCTGTTGTGTATATTAGAAAAATTCTTCTCTGTCTGATGGCTATTTCCCTAAATTATGTATCATTGTTTCTTATGAATTGTTATTATCGTTATTTAAAGATTTATTTTATTTTCATTGCAAAGTCAGATATACAGAGAGAAGAAGAGACAGAGAGGAAGATCTTCTGTCTGATGATTCACTCCCCAAGTGACCATAACAGCTGGTGCTGCGCCGATCAGAAGTAAGGAGCCAGGAAGCCCCTGCAGGTCTCCTATGCAGGTGCAGGGTCCTGAGGCTTTGGACCATCCTCTACTGCTTTGCCAGGCCACAAGCAGGGAGCTGGATGGGAATTGGAGCTGCCAGGATTAGAACCGGCATCCATATGGGATCCTGGTGCGTTCAAGGCAAGGACTTTAGCTGCTAGGCCACCATGCCAGGCCCTGAATTATTGTTCATATGTAATATAAGGTGTTTGATGATGTCTTATTTTCATGTGAGTACTCAAGTTTACATGATCAGATAATGAATAACCGGTGCTTTGTCAATGGAGAAAATGTCCTGGTATATTCTCAACTGCCCTATACATACATATCTGGGCCACATATTTATCTCTGTTACTAAATTTGACAATCTTATGTCAAAATTATACTAAGTTAATTACAGCTTGTTTTTGTAATTTTTAAGTCATATCTGTACTTTCATTTTTCTGTATGGGCATTATAATTCTCTGGCTTATCATGTGATAATGAAATCACTATGAGTAAGTTCAAATACTAGCTGTATTCTTTTTAACAATATGATACGGGGCGGGTTCCGGTCTTGGGGCAGGGAGCGGACTTAACCCCTCATCAAGGTGGCACTTGTGGGGGGCGCCCCTGCCGGACGGAACCCCGCTGGGGACTCGGCCAAAGCCCCCGCCACAAGGTGGGGGCAGAGTCCTCGGTTTCTCCTGGCCCAGGAGCACCAAACCTGTCATGGGTGAGTACTCATGAGGGAGGCATGGGAGCTGCGTGAAAACCATAGCCCCGCCCTGCTGCCAAAAGCCAGAGGCAGGACAAGCCAGGCAGGTTCCAGTCTTGGGGCAGGGAAGTACTTAACTCCTTCTCAAGGTGGCACTTGTGGGGGCGCCCCTGCAGGACGGGACCCCGCTGAGGACTCGGCCAAAGCCCCCTCCACAAGGTGGGGGGCAGAGTCCTCGGCTTTTGGGCGGGCAGTGCACCAAATGGTGCCAGGCTTTGCCTGCTGGCCACCCAGCAGCAAGCTCTGGGGATTTTATGGTGTGAAATAGCTGCTTAGGGACAGCCACAAATAAGACCAGCTTTAGTGTAGATGAGACATGAATTCCAGGGAGATGAAACTTTAGGGCAAGCGTGGGACTGAGACCTGAAGGTTTGGACTGAGCAAACCTTAGCCCACAAGCATGATTGGAAAACAGGGAGGAGCACAGGACATGCCCAGCTAGGATTTTTACACCAACTGCTCTGCATGAGTCACAGATCTGAGTCACAGTGTCTAAGGCAGGGGTCGCGACAGGTGAATGGGGCTGCGTTCAGGTCAGGATACAGTTACTGTCTCCCTTGGGACAAGTGGGGACTGGAAAAAGACGCACCAGGCAGGGCCAGACTGCAACACCTTCTGGTGCTCTGGAGGACCAGGGTAGATGTGTGACGGACTAGGCTAGGTCTCAACCCCAACCGAGCCATATACAAGCTATATGGGGGTGTGGATCAGCCGTGGCTGGGCTGAAACATCCTACAGCAAGAACCAGAATGGGGTGAAAGCCAGTTAGGAAAGGCCACTGTTCCTGCTAGGACAGGAGGTGAACTAGCACATGGACCCATTGGTATGCACGAAACCTGGTACTTGGAGGGGTTCTGATGGAGGAGCCCAGACAACTCCTCTGGCAGGACACAGACCCGCAGGTCAGCGCAAGAAACGTGGAAGGTAACAGCCAAGAGGTCATGGAAAGTGTCCCACTGGCATGCATTTGGCATGGGTCGGGGGAAGACCAGGCTGAATCTGTTCACCTCATCCACTGGTGAATCTGAACGCCAGAAGAGTGTGGGTCGAACCAGGTTCAGTCGCGATAAAAGCAGTACACAACACGGAATGCCAAGGTGGGGTTGCCTGAGCCGGATGTGACTGCAGCACCCAACCAGCACACGCGAGAATCAGGAAGGGAGGGGGCAGAGCTGGCAGGGGAATAAGGGGTGGTTCCCTAGCTGAACAGCTACTCCCACTGGGGAGCGTGAGCTGGGTAGGGGGTAGACCAGACCAGGCAGGGCCACAGCACCTGTGCATCTCATGTGGACCAGATCAGGGGGGAAAACCGGCTGGGCTAATTATTCCCACTGGTGCAATCTACAATTAGAGTGGATGATGGTTGTTGGGGCTTGAGCACAGCATTGGATTGGTGAGGCTGGCACAGGGGCTAGTCATGTTGAGTTGAACTACAGGGTCACCTGGAGAGGGCATAATCGGAGAGTGGGAGTGACCTGGGAAGGAAATAGTGGGCTCCTCCCTCTTGGGTTACCACTTTCACGGGAGGGCATAAAACTAGGACAGGGGTTGGGGTGGCTAGACAGACACCCAATAACATCCATGAAGGTTGGATGGATGAGATGATTGGATAGAATTAGGTCACAATACCCGTTGACATGTATGTGAGCAGAAGGGAATGTGGGACAGACCGGACTAGTCTGCCATACACATTGTACACATTGGCAAGACAGGGTAGGGGGTGGGCCTGGTTGGGATTACTGCAGGTCGCCCTGACTGGGCTGCAGGTCCTACTGGTTTGTGAGAGGGCTGAGTGTATGCAGGGCAGAACCAGGCTGGACTGTAACACCCATTGGTTCCAGTGGAAGACATGGATGGAGACAGAACCAAGCCAGCAACTGCAACCATCAGCTGATCGGGGTGATGGACTGTGCCGGGACCTGAGCTTGCTAGAACATGCAGGAATCTGGACTGGGAATGCCTCAAAATTTCTTTGAGGATCTCCCCAATCGAGATGCCGGACTCAGAGCCCTAACCAAGAAAAGATAGAACAAGTTAATCAACAACCTCAACTATTTGTGGGCAGCGAAATACTGGGCAAATGGAGACTCTATAAGGGACTGTGTCAATCAGTGGATTCTTCGACAACCTCATTGTGCTTGGAGAGGTGAGACTGGCAGCAATCCATGAATGGTGAACTATCGAAACCACTTGAGTGATAATCTCAGAACATACTCCACATTCGGGACTTGGGGTGGGTAGGAAATTGGGTGGGGCTTTTCCCTCAATATCCCCCATTACCTCAGATACATGAAGGAAGTGGTATGGAAATGGTGGTCTTACCCACTTCCCTGTAGCCCTTGAACCTTTTTTATCCCAATTAACTATGTAAAGATTGTCAAACTATAATAAAAACATATGTATTAACAATATGATATTGGAACTTTAATTTGAATCTGTGTATCACATTACTCACCTACAAGGTAAAGATATTAATAGTTCTTTCACAGATCTCTATCAAAAATTAAATGTGCTTACTCCAGTAAAACCAATGCTTACCAAATAATAATACAAAATAGTTGTTTCTCAAAATAGGTATTTCTTGTCCTTTACTTTTTGTGAGTTTAAGGGTAAGAATTTAATTTAATATATTAAATGTTATTATTTCTACTGAAATTTCACTATACTTATTAATTTGTGTTGTATAGCTGATTCTACAGATCAGCCTTTTTTTTGGCCACATTAATTCCAAAAGTCTTGGACAAGAAAACACAAACCTTGGCATAGAATACTTTATGAACTAAATCTGTGACTTCATTGCTAGAGTGTAATAACGGAATTGTATTAAGCATTCAGTAAAGAAGAACTTAAGTTATATGAATTAAGCCACTGTGTCACAAAATGAAAATTTTTGAGATGCAGAAACACCATGACTTACTCAATATGTCAGAGAAAACCTGAGGCTAAAACCTGACTCTTTGAAGTTAGAGAAGAGTTTACTAAAAATAGATTCATTGTTTAACAATGTCAGTTAAGATATGTCACTATTTAAACTTGCTGTAATATTACTTAGCTTCTTGATGGTGATGGACTACACAGAAGTGTTTCAAAGTGCCTACAGGACAATGAGAACATAAACTAATGCTTTGAAGAACATTGAAAATCTAACTAACAGTCTCAGATAATAAAAGGAAACACCGATTTCGGCTTTCAGTATGCTTTGAAACTCACCTCAAAAGACCTCCTGATTGTTTATCAAGTCATATGTTTTCCCACTGAAGGTTGAGAGGTGTTGATTGATATTTTTAGGGGGCTGACATAGTTTTGGGTATGCAAAGTGCTCATCAAGTCCTTTGGGGTCACAGTTATTGAGAGGCTCATGAGTTTGCTGATTATGATGTTTGTGAAAAACATCTATTTTGAGGGTTACACACATTATGATAAAATCATACTTGACTGCAATCCATCTTTCAAAATTCTGCTTTGCTGTCATCTATTCTGTGAAGCCTTTTCTGACATCCATCAGAGGAACTAGAGAAAATGTTTTATTCATAACTTCAACAGAATGTAATTAATTACATCATATTTGGAGAAGAGGCAACCAAATGACTTAAAAAATACTATAATAATCTTGCATCAGACGTTTTTGATGCAAACCACAAATAAGAATCCAAGTGATTAATAGGGAATATTCCTATTTATATCCTTGTGTGGTTATGTTGATTTCTTAAACATCCAGGTGCTTGATTTTGCTTTTGAAAAGGAGTTTAAAGATAAAGGGGTATTTTGCCTGTGTTATATATTCAATGGTCTATTTTGTAGCAATCCACACTGAACATGTGATTGCTAGTTCATTTCAGAATGCATCTATTCAGACAGGGATGCTTCCAAACTAATTAACTGGTGAGATGAAATGAGTCATGCTTATTGTCAGCTGAAAAGTGAATTTAGCTATGTGGAAACAAAATCTTTGAAGCTACTCTAAAAGATCAGACTAAAATAATTATGAATTTTGGAAAAATACTCAATCATGTGAGTGAAGCTTTAATCATTTATAGAAACTATCCAGCACATCCAACAGGTTGCCCACGCTTAAATGCTCTGTGCTATAAAATAAGAAAAATGATTCCTTCATCATTTTGCTGTTATAAAAAATAAATGTGACATGGTGAAAGTTTAATCATTTAGACCAGAAATGATTTCCCCCTTTTCCTCCATGTTCTTCAGAAAGGCTCAAATATAATTTTAGGAAGATGGTTTGAGTCATTTATGCTTTTTTTTAACAAAAGGAGATCTTGTTTTTACAGTATGGAATGAAATTGAATGTTGCAACTTAAAGATGACTATAGATGAGAAATTTTCTAATCTTTTGGAATTTGGATCAATAACCTTTCAGAATATTTGGGTAAACAAATCTGTGAAGAATGACCAAATAACCAGAAGGTATTTGGATTTTAGTGAGATCGTTTTAATCAACCACCACTCACAAGAGCTTTTGATCTAGTAATGGTGTCATTGGTGTGACTATGTTGCTTTGCAGTTTTATTCATTGGATTTCAGATTGTTAGGCCTAGCACTTCAGCTGTTAACTGTCAGTTGAAAAGTTGGAACCTAAACTCCAAGATATTTGTATTAATGGCTGAGGCCTATAGAAGGTGATTAGGCAATGAGGGGTTTTGCTTTTATGAGTCAGATCAGTGTTCTTATTAAAAGGTGCTCAGAGAAACAAAAAAGAGGGGGAGGGGAAAGGTGTGGCTCTGAGAACTGTCCTGTCCAGTTCTTCATTTCTTTCCCCGTGTGAGGAGGACACCGTGTTTGGGGACACAGCTACAGGGTACCTGCCATCCAAGGAGCAGACAGCCAACCCCCAGCAGATAATGAATTTTCTGACCCTTGATCTTCAGTCTGCAGAATTATCAGGGGTAAGTTTATATTAATTATAAATCACTTGGTGTAAACTATTTTCCTAAAGCATGCCTGACAGACTAAAGTAGCATCTCTTGTGTGAAGTTCCTGTAAGCCATTATTTTTTCTGCAGTTCATTCTGAAATGGAACATTTTCACAGGTAGCATTTCTTGCTTTGCAAACACTATGAGCCAAGATCATCCCATCAGAGACTGATGAGATGTTCTCTTACAGAATTATTGATCAAAGAATGTGAAGCCAGAGTAGATCTCCTACTTAATCCTACAGAAGGCCATTCAATATCTGTTTCATTAAAATAAAGGTCAGTAGGGCAATATGCACTCTAAACTCATCAGAACCATACTGAGATTTATTCCTGTCCTTCAAAATCGCTTTATTCCTCCATTCTGGGCTATAAAAATTGCCATATTTACTTTGAGGATATATTGTAGGCTCAGAGCCACATCAGATTTCATTGAATTAGCCATGTTTTGCTCTAGTTTCTTGCCTACAACATTCAAGTTGAATTCTATAGACAGTAATTTTTGTCTTGTGGACCATATTCTATAGTCACTTTGTTTCTGTTCATTCTGTCTGCTTCATAGAGTCATCAACAAGCATGAGTTGCTCATAGACCTAATGTACCTGGTGGCAAAGATGAAAATTTGGGGGATGTACACAGCAACAATTAAATTCCTTTACAGCTGTTCAGGATATCAAGTTCTGCCAGGATTCAAACAGTATCTAGAAATAGGGCAATTTTTTTAAAAGGATGGCACTGATAAGAGTACAATGGATATATTTTTATTTTGCAAGTGAAGCTGTAAACTGATGGTATAGGTGGTAATCCTTTTAGGAATAAATTTATTTTATTTTTGAAGATGTTTACATAGTTAAGAAGGATGCATGCCCAGGTGGACCACCAAATAGGGTAAAGAGGGCCAAGGAGTGGGTAATTTAGCAACATTAATGGAAAAATGGACATTTGGTATTTGAGGAATCATCTGAACATAATTATTAAAATGCATGTGCATAAGAATGTTTTATAAGAAACACTAATTTTAATGACAACATCTGGAAACATTTGAAATGTTTCCGGACGTCAAGAAGAAATTAAGTCAAAGATGGCAATTCATTTAAGAGATTCTTGATGAAAATCATTTTCATGTAAAGGGACTTCCCAAGGAAAAATGATGAGCTTGCTCTTCCAGTTTGGCAGAGGATTTTCCATGAATCATGTCTTCCTAATTCCTGAGAAGAAACCTGCTTTCTCCTTTCCTACAAAGCTATAATAGTGAACCGGGGATGTGGTACCTTCAAGTTAGTTCATCATATGCATGGGGGGATGGTGTTAATAAGCCCATATGAAAGGTAATCTGGAATTTGCACAATTCAAGAGCTTATCTTGGTGTGTGAGTTTAAAATATTTGTTTTTGAGGACATTAGTACCATCACCTCAGCCTTGGTGGCCTTGGTGCCCTGCTGGAAGGTCTAAATCGCCCCAAGGACTGGCACCTAAATAGGGACTTGAAGAATTCGAGAGTTCAAGACTTTAGCAGTTCAAGACCTCAGGACATCAGGAGACTAGAACAAGGACATCAGGATTTCAGAACCATCACCCATATGGGATCCTGTCACATTTAAGGCGAGGGCTTTAGCTGCTAGTCCACCATGCCAGGTCCTAAGCATTGTATTTAAAATGAACATTTTTAAAGATCATGGTAGCCTAAAATTCTAATATTCTTGATTTGCTGTCCCCACACACAGAAGATAATTCTTGAGGTAGTAACTAAAGGCAGTTCAACAGAGAAGGAGCAGCCAGTGATGTCCTGGAAACTGCTTTCCCAAAGCACTTACAAGTCTCTTTGTGTCTGTATCAGTGACATCAAATCGTCAAGTGAAAATTGGCTAGGTTTGGAATATTACACAACAGAATCAGCAGATGATGCAAATCAAGTCTTTTAATTTTTGCTCTTTTCCTTTATTCCTCATGTAAGCTGCTTCTTACAGATATCTGAACGCACCATTGGATACGAATGATAATCGGGAAGTTTCTGAACAGCATTGAAATGAATTCTGTCTAGGACTGTAAAATATCTCAGGGTGTTCTGATTTGGAATTGTCATGGATACAATAAAAAAGAAACAAGAAAAAGTCAAAAGCAATAATATTATCAATGTGGTATGGCTCATTTATGAAAATGCAGAGAAGCATATTGGATTTTGTAGAAACACTGAAGAATCTACAGTGTTTAGAATGTGTACAGCGAACTTTAGCAGAAGTAGCACCTAGCTTCTGATTACTTTGTTTGTAATATATGTAGTAGAAAATACACTTATTGATAAATCAATAACAAAGAGTGCTGTCACTTTCCACCCTAAATTTAACTGTACATATATATGATTTCTAAATCTATACTGACAAAAGATTTTTCACATCAATCTAAAGTTGAGGAAAATCAACATCTATATGTTTATCAGTATGTTACAGCATTTTCTGCGTTCATATTATCAAAGAGTCTGTTTTTACATTTTTCAGTATCAGGCATATGTAATGGGATGGAAATCAACATTTTCAATATCAACTTTATTTTAAGGACCTGTAGATGTACATCTCTAGGAACACTTGTTTAAATTATGATTTGACCGTGACAAAGAAAATATATTTTGTGTTTGGCATGCATGTGTGATTAGATTTTGTCAGGTAAATGAGAAGTTCTTTTAAACAATAAAAAAATACCAATTTTGAATACCAGAATTTATTTGTCATGCAAAAATTCAATCAATCTCTTTTCCAGATTTCCAGAAATATTGTCATTATCTTTTCAAACACACACAATTTAAGTAAGAGACTATCCAAGGTATAGGTATCACATATAGTAAAATACTGCATTTGGGTCATTAGATTTTGAGCACTGGAGCCAGAAAAATCCTCTAGACATCTGGGTTCTAAAGGGTGAAACATTATTAACTGCAAATCTGAAACCACCCAGATTAACCAAATATGAATACAAAACTTACTCAGCGTCATTGCAATAAGAGGATTCAAATTGCAATTCATCATTCAAGGATTATTTTCCTCAATCAGTTTGTATTAATCTTTAGTCATTAGGTCATCATTAGTGAGTTCATAAATATTTCCCGAGCTCATTTTCCAATGATGTGATATAAAACATAGATAAGATATAAAGAATCAATTTGGAAAGTAAATTTAATAGAGTATTCATGTGGCACTAATTTCAAATAGGAAAAATATTATTAGGGATGCCATACAAGCATCATAGTAATCACTGTGTCGTGGTGAATTAGATCCATAAGTATGACATAGAGGGTTAACTGGAAGTTCATCTAAAGAATTAAACTTGAAAAAGGAAATTATTTCTAAAAGTTGATGAATGCATTATATATTTTCAAAATGCTTTCAGGATAATTTTCTCACTTTTTCCTAATATGAAGAAAGGGACTATTTTACTATCATGATGCAAAGGAGTTTCAGAAATGTTATTTAACTGACTTGAAGACACAAGGATACCAAGAGTTAGAACTGAAATGTGTTTACTAGTATTCAAGCTCCAAATTCTGAACTCCTCATATTATTAGTATTTAAGAAAAGCATATCAGCATGGTGGTACAAGCAGGCTACTCCTCCATAGGGGGCACTGGTGCTAGTTCAAGTTCATGTTCTTGCTATTCTGTTTCCAATTCCTCTCTCTGTTTAGGGCTGAGAAAGGAGCAGAGAATGGCCCAGTGCATTTTTTTTTTTCTTTTAAGTATGGAGGCTTTATTGGCTAAGGACATCTGACTTTAGATAAAGAAATATTCCAGCTGCATTCACATATCTAATCTTGAACCACTCAGCTTAATCCATACTCTTTATTTCCTACTTCAAACTAAATACCTATGATTGTCAGATGTACTTCTGTCTCCATTTATCTTATTACATTCTCCAAACCTCATAAATATCTCCTTGAGTCCTTCCTAAGACATTTTTGTGGATGAATCTAGTAACTAGATAACTTCATTTCCTCTTGAATTTTCATCTTATTTGGATGCAAATCCTCTTAATCAAAGTCCAGAGACAGGATGAGCTCCATAATTGACTTTAGCAATGCTCTTGGCTCAGAACTTCTCTATGTTTGCTTCATTATTACGCCACCAAGAAAATTGATGTGCATTCAGTGACCGACTCCTGAGACACTTTTATGACACTTGCAGACTTCCCATAGAGATCTCATATTTCTTCCTTCATCAATTCACTGGTCTTTATGTCAATCAGGGAAAGGAATTTAAGTGGAGCAACTAAGATGCAGGAGACTCACACATGGCCTTCAAGTCCTGATGACATTGGGGATCCCAGCATGTCTGAGCTCAGCATTCATCCATTACCACTGCGGCAACTCACACAGGGCCTTCGAGCTTGGATGTCTGTCACGACAGAAGCTGCTCTGGAGAAAGGACAAAAAGGGACAGCCAGAAGAGGCTCCTGGACCCCAGGTCCAGACCATCCCAATTCTAGCCATTGATGCCATTTGGGGAGTGAACCAGCAAATGAAAGAAATTTCTCTAACTTTTCTTTGGTTGCAAAGTAGCCTATCAATTGAAAAATAAATAAATGTTTAGAAAAAATTAATTCAGTCAATAAAACAAGAAACAATTGCTTCAGTAAAAACTTAGGGAATTCTCTTGATAATAGCAATGGACACAGCCGAACGTGCCAAGATCATTTGGATAGTTTACTCTGAAGATGGTGGTTGTACTGAAAGTAGTGGCATGTTCTGACATATTCCACGCATACTGTAGGTTAGAAAGTTTGACATGTAATCACAAATTCCTCTCCTCCACTTTAAAACATGAAAGGAAATGTTCTTTCCTACATTCTTTGCAGGTAAGTAAAAAAACTTGTAGATTTCTAAGGAAAAATCATGTGACCGACCACTTTTGTTGATTCTAAATATTCTTTTATCAAGCCATACTGAATACTTTCTGAATGCGAAGAAAAAAATTATGTGAGAAGGAATATTTGCTCTCTGAAAACAAGATTGTTTTCTTGAGGGTTGCCAACAATAGCAATGTCAGATAATGCAATAACTAATTTTCCTGGTAGTTTTAGGTAAAGCATGACTTTGAAAAAGGTAGGTTAGTTTAATCACATGAGTACATGAAACTTGTATTTAATTTAAGTCTAAACTCTGTTCATGTCCCAGCTGTTATAAGATAACCACATGTAAATACAGCGTGATATCTGTATTTCAAATATTACTAATATATTTCATGGCGATGGGCCCAGATACCTTCAACATCACATTTCAGTAAACAACATGCAAGTGGTAAAAATAAAGTTAGAAACCAAAAAAGCAGACTTTTCATTATGAAAAAGATACAAGAAACATAGCGGTGACCAGTTAGCCAAGACAAAAAGGAAAGCTGAGGAAAGATGGGCTTTGACAGAATTTAAAGATTTGGGATGTTTCGATGAGAGCAGCATAAAAAGATCCTGCTATGACTAAGAACTGGAGGCCTAAATTACACAGTAGGGCACACAGAAGCCATGGGAGCCTAGAGAAATGGCACTTCAAAAGAATTCATAAATTCATTTCCAGATCAGATACCAGGGAGTACAACGTAGTGGAACAAATATTCAATTCGGTGAGTGTAAGAATGGATGGGAGGAGAAAAATAGAAGACAGAGGGAGCTGGGTTAGTAGTGCTTCTTTATGATGTATAGCAATCAAGAGGAAGGTGGTTAAGAGAAAGAAAATGTGTAAGTTGAGGAGAAAGATCCAGCAGAAGAGTGGGAGGAGCAGAAGACATACCTGGAGGGACACTGGTGTGGAGGACACTGAAGTTCTGTGCCCAAGTAAAAGTGATGTAACTGACGAAGAACAGAGCTCTTTATTAGCTGAATGAAAGGAATAAGTGGATAGGATTGTGTTAATAAGAAAGAGTGACAGGAAATTGAGAATAGTGTAAATTGTTTTAGTCTTTTACTGGAATTAACATTATTAAAAGATTGTGACTCAACATACGGTTTGAAAAATTAAAATAGTCAGGAAGGCCAATGAAACAGCAAAGGTGAAAAATATATATATGATTAGGTAGGTTTTCAGGGTCCAGTGATGTCCTAAGATTCCTTAATTTTTGATCTCATCAATTGACTGCTTGCTTATTTTCATCCCTGGTTTTGAAATGTCCAGAGAATGACAGAAAGGATTATAAAAAGAAATCACTAGTTTAGTTTTGCCAAACACTAGTTTAATTTTGCAGTGAAACGACAAGGTTGTGTGATTTTTGAAGATGTAGTGAGGGGTCGGGGTTTTAGCACACAGATTGTTACCACTTATGACAGGGTTCTAATATGAACGATGGCTCAAATCTCAGCTGTTTCACATATGATCCAGCTCTTTAAGTGCCTAGCAAAGCAGCAGAAACAGTCCAAGTGTTTGGCCTCTCTCTGGCACCCACATGGAATTTGAAACTCCTGGCTTTACTGTAGCCCAACAGTGGCCATTTAGAAAGTAAACCATCAGAAGGGATATTTCCTTCTATAAATAATTATTTCAAATATCAAAATGACTCTTTAAGATAGAGAAAGTGTTACTTTAGGAAAGTAAGCTAAGTGCAAAGAAGTGAGAACAGAACCATCTTACATACTGGGTGAATGTCAAGGAATGAAGGGGATGGAAGTTTGAAATATGCGATTTATAATGATTCAAAGAAGGAAGAGCAGATGTCTGTGTGGGGGTGTGTGTGCTTCACTTCCCAGGTTCCTTTTCTCAGTTCTGAATATCACTTTTTTGTTGCCAAGATATGGTGTTGTATTTTTTTTTGGCCTTAAATTTCATATTCAGAATTTTCTGTAAAATTAAATCACACCACTCTAGCCACATTTACTTCAGAATTAATTTTTGGAGACTTAATTGTCAAGAAGTCAAGGACGACTGTATACATGATTCGGCTAAACTTGGCCCTCATTCACTGTGTCACTAAAGGCCCTTTCTCACCAGGAGCTTCGTGAATGTGGACCCACTGACTTTTAATCCTAAAGGATACTTCCAGTCACCACTGTACTAATTTATACTGATTTATTATTGCACATGTTACTATACATACATTAAATCTTAGATTGTAATTTAAAGTTTTTTTTCATTAATAATGCACCTGACTGGCTCAAAATGTTAAACAGAAACAACATGTATGTCTTAGCACAAGGAACAGCACCAAGGGCTCTGATATTTTATTTAACATCCATAAAGTTATTTTTGTTCTGGGTAAAATATTGACATAGTTTTGTTGTTAAAGGGCCGTATTTGGACACTCCTGAGTTTCCTGTTGGCCTAATTTCCACTTGTCTTCCTTGCATTTTAGAATATCCTGAGTTACCCAGATTATTCAGAAATAGGGACAGGTCATTACTGAAGAGAGGAAGTCGAACCTGGTTCTTAAATTCCTCATTAAAACTGAAAATGTATTTCTCAGAAACTCTCACACTCATAGAGCACACTCACTCTATTTTTGTAAATCTGAGCTGTTGTCAAAATATTGGTTAGAGAGTATTTACCATGTCACATTCATCACTGTTCCAGGTGTTTGAAGAATATAGATTAAAGATGAAGTACAACCAATGGCCCCTAATTCCAGCATTCTTACGGGGACAGATTAGTATCATGCAGAGAACAATAAGGATTTGAGAAACATGATGAAAGTTGAAGTGCTAGGACATATGCTTATAATGTTCATGTATCCAGTAAATATCCATGGAACAATTTTCAGGTTTTAGGAGCTCTTCCAGAGGTCAAACACATGCAAAACTCATGAAAACTTTATCACATGGCATAGAAAGTAGAGATATGGATGAGAATCAGAACAAATAAATAGCACTTTTAAAGAATAAATGATGTTGCATAGACATTTAAAGAGGGAGTTTCTGAAATGTAGGATTAATATTTGATGGGATATCCAGTGAAAGAATCTCCTAGCAGTAATATGAATGAATTGAAGCTGCCAAATTGGCCATACAGATAATTGAGAAAGCACATTCTAGGGAAGGAGAGGTTAATTAAATAAGTTCCAGGGCAGGGATGTTTTCAAGGATGAAAGGGAAAGAGTGGAGAAATAGGAGTGAATGAAAATAAAGCAGTAAGTCATGAAATCAAAATGCTAAATGAAGGTTGTGGGAACATGATCTATAGGGAAGGAGATATAGAAAATTGTAAGAACTTTGGAATTAGCTAGGAGTGAAAAAGTTTTTGAATAGGAGTGAGGATGGAAGTCATAAAGTATATAAAAAAGAGGATACCTCTACATCTTGAATCTGACATTTGCTTTCTTTTTTTTTCTTTTCTTTTCTTTTTTTATTATGTTTTTGACAGTCTTTACATAGTTAATTAGGGTAAAAAGGTTCAAGGACTATAGGAAAGTGGGTAAGAATATTGTTTCCATACTATTTCCTTCATGTTTAAAGGGGAGTATTAAGGGAGAAGGCCCACGCAATTTCCCACCCTCCCCAGGTCCCGAATGTAGGGCATGCTCCAAGGTTCTTGTTCAAGTGGTTTTGATAGTTCACCAGTTATGAATCACTGTCAATCTGGCCACTCCAAGTACTATGAGGTCTTTGAAGAATCCACTGGTTGACATAGTCCAACTTAGTGTCTCCCTTTGCCCCATATTTCACTGCCAACATATAGCTGAGATGGTTGATTGACCTGTTCTGTCCTCTGTCTTTTCTTGCTTAAGGTTCTGAGTCCGGCATGTTGATTGGGGAAATCTCCAAAGAAACTTTGTTTGAGGTGTTCTCAAACCATATTCTTGTATATACTAGCAGGAACAGGACCTGGCACAGTCTAGCGCCCTGATCAACTGGTGGTTGCAATCCTGATCCATCATCATGTCAGGTAACAGGATATAATTCTGATGGACGAGCCCCGAGCCATAGCTTCTGCATGGACTGGTATTGGTGGTCAGCATTGTTCAGAGATTACAGGTTCTACAAAGGAAGAGTTACTGTCTTTAGGATTGATTTATGTCCTAGAAGCATAATGGGTTCAACCTGGAGCTACCTAAGCAGCTATTCAAAGAACCAAAACCCCAGAGGTCCCCAGCCAGGTGGCCAGCAGGCAGAGCCTGGCACCAAATGGCGCCTGTTGGCCCAGGGACAGCTCACCACATGCACATGGTGGCTGTTGTCTGGGATCCAGGCATGAGATGCCTCGTCCTAAGACCCACCAGCAGCAGGGAGTTTAAACTCCCAGGCCAAGGTTGAGTCCCTCCCCAATCCCATTCACTGCCCAATGAGGGCGGTGGGTGGGCCCTGGACCTGCCCGGTCATGGAGACCTCCCCCCTCAGTGTACTCACTCCCAAGGGAGCAGCCCCCAGAGCCCAGGCAGACCCGGGGACAGCTCACCATGTGCAAGTGGTGGCTGTCGTCTGGGATTGGCATTTGGTTTCAAAAGATCAACAGACTTGGACTCAGTGCATTATTTAAATATCTCAATATGGGTCATGGTGAAACAGTGTGTTAATCTTTGAGGATAAGCTGTCTAAATGGTTACTGGGCTGACTAATTGCAATGGAAATACATAACAATCATCTTTTGACAGATATCTAGGTGGATTGTTTCCAGATTGTCCATGGACACGGAAGTCCATAATTATCAAGTCTGTTATACAAAGCAGTATTTGTAATGCATACTTTAAATAATCTCTAGATTATTTAAGTTGTCTACCACATGTAAATAACTGTAAGACTGTATTGTGGAGGAAAATCTTAATAAGTGTTTTATTCATAGTTGGTTGAATCCACAGGTACAGAACTCAAGGACATGGGTACTAACGGGTACTAACTATAATGAAGGCTATGAAAGACATTTACTAAAAATACAGAGAATATCAAAATTGATTTGTATGGCAGTTTCAAAAATCAAACTTCTATTACCAGTCCAGAAAAGGCCTTGAATTTCTTTCTATATTCTGCAAAGTTGGACAAATTTCTATATTCAGAGCAATGTAAGAAAGGTAGCTTTAAATGGTAAATTACAGGAAGTGAAGATTAAAGCAAAAGGGTGAAGTTAGAAAAGTGAATGGAAAAATGTTAAGCCTGTGAAAAAAGCTTTATTTTACTAACAGTTGATGTTACTTTCTATTAAAAATGTTTTAATGTGTTAACATTTATTGCATAGCAACAACCTGCTCTTTAGGCGACTTCCCACTGGCCCTTCAGCATCAACCCTTTGAGGTAGACAGTGTTTTGAAGCCTGGTTTTCTGATGGTAAAATAAAAAAAGCACTTTAATGTTTGCCTCCTACTGCCTCTCTGACATGGAAAGATTTTCACATAAGTTGATATAGGAGGTAAAAATAAAAACTGTTTTTACTGAGCCATTGGACTGCAAAATGGGGCAAATTTCTCAATAGCAATACTTGAACAGTGTTTATGACTGTGGGGGATTTGCTGACTATAGATTGTACTTTTAGGTTGGTTGGGATCTGTGAAATTCCATTTACTATATATGACCTTTAGTAACTATAGAAGATGAGAGAAAAACCCTTTTCAACCTTGACAGATTTACATCTCCACTAATTGAGCTTTCACTGTCAATACAGTATTGCACTAACCAAAACTGCAATCAGTCTAAATATGTGACCTGGAAAGTCTCATGTTTCTGGGCCAAAATTCAAAAGGTTGTGAGATACAGTGTTGTGAATAATGAGACACATATTTTAACTATATTTAATTTTTTTAGTAATTTATGAATGCATGTTTACAGTTGTTTACAATTTCTACTGTTCTAAATGAGGCAATCCTACCACAGAAACATAAAATGTCTTTAGTACTCGCACCTTTTAAATTGCACGTGGGAAAAAATAGAAAGCAGAATTCTAAGACTATGGTCTTCTACCATGGCCCATGGGTGAAATATGTTCCTTCAGTTTCCTTCTGCAAATCCAATTTTACTGAACCACACTTGGTAAACAGTCATTTAAGCGTTGTCAATGGTTGTTCAGCATACTAGTTGCAGTTCCACATACATTACTGCAGACATTAGCAGTACTGCAAAGCCCAATATGATGATTACACAGCCTTTTATAATCTGGGATGAAGGACTGTCGTGTAGCTGGATAAATCAACACTTTAACACATATGTTATTTCCTGATTGAAGTCTAAGCTGTTGTTCATTCAGTGTAGCTTCTGGTTAAATCCTGGGAGGCAGCAGATGATGACCAAGTACATGAGACCTTATAAATCATGGGATAAATCCAGATGGATTTCCATGCTCTTGACTTTGTCCTAACCCAGCACTGGATGTTCTGTTGTAGATATTTGGGGAGTGAGCCAGGAAAAGGAAGGTTGTCTTTTTCCCTGTCTCTCTCTCTCTCTCAATCTCTGTCATTGCAACTGTAAAATAAAAATAACTGTAAAATAAATAATCTGAAATAATTACCTTGCCTTAAAATTGTCTTTTAGAAATCACCAAACCCTTCTATAGGAGTCCACTAGCTTTGTGAACCTAGTGCTAGAAGATTGCATAGATATTTCTAATGGAGAACAAGGAAAGTTTGGGCCCAAATGAATAGCAAAGATAAAGCAGTGAAAGAACTGACAGGTTTCACGAAACAGGTTTTGAGTAACAGCCCCCATAGATAGCTATAAACATTCACATCATTCATATTTTATTTTTTAAAAATAAAAGCAGAGTTTTAAACACAAAATTCATTGTACATTTGCCTTAAGAAGAGAGGCATATTTTCATTCACCAAACTAACACTTGCAAGTAGCTTGCAATGTAGGGAACAATTGTATTTCTTTACCAAGGCAGTGAAAAACAAACTTCTGTCATTTTCTCAATCTCATTTCATTATAATAGCAATAGTGTTGTTTTGATGCTTGATGAAAGAAAATAACTACTTGCTGAGATCACAGTGTAAAGGTAAAACAGATGGGAAATTCAGATCTATTACATGCCGCATGTACTACTATTTATTTTAAAAACTGAAATGTGTACAGTTGATTGAGGAGGAAGTTTTATCTGCAATATTTTGAGGAACATTTTTATATATTTCTATCTCATGAAAACTTAATGAACAATGCCATGTATGGACACATAGAAAGGATTTAAATCGTGCTATGGAATAATGGAAAAAGCACTGTTTTAAATTGTTAAGTATGTCATATGTTTTTGTTGCTCTTGTTCGGTGTGACATTTCATTTAATACAGTGAATCAATGAATAAGGGAAAGTTAATTGTCAATCTTGCCAGACCTTTAGTACTATATATGTTTAAATAGAATGTGTCTTTACGATTTTATCACATATTTTAAGGCCTTTATAGTACTTATTTGAAAGACAGACAGACAGAGAAAGGTAGAGCTGGAGTGAAGTCTCCTTGTGTTTCACACCACAAACAAGGCATATGGGACTTGGGAATCCTAAGTTACATGAGATGTAAAATACCAAGTAATGTCTTACCTTCCAAATCAAATAATCCCCCATGATTGTTTAATTTAATCCTACTTTGATAATAGTCTTATATAACAACATTGTTTCAAGCAGCATTTTTTTCAAACTTTTTGGTCTCAGAATACTTGCATGCACTCAAAGACAAGTAAGGATTTTAAGTGCCCTTGTTTAATGTGATTTGTTAATGTGCCATGTATGAGAATGAATGTATTAGAGATAAAAAATTATTTACAATAATGGTGAAATAATTAATTTTATATTGTAAAGTATAAATAGTTACCATTTTAGCCATTTAGTCATTTCATATTAGACATATATACACTTTATTAATATATATTAGTAACAATAATAAACTAGATGTTGATTAATAAGTATGGTGGTTATGCTTAAAACCAATAAACTGTGTACCTGGTGATGTATTTTCATACAAAAACACTCTCATTAGTTTTTTAATTTTTAAGGTGTTTTATAAAAAATGCATTACAGAGAAGATAAGCACAACGGGAGGGGGGCAAAGAAAGAGATTTCATTTACTGGTTTCCTCAACAAGCGCCTGTAACATGTAGGCCTGTGCAAGCAGAATCATGAACCCCAAACTCAGTTTGGGTCACCCATTTGGATAGCAGGCAGCCTAGTACTAAGCAATAATCTTTGCCTGGCAAATGCGTTAACAGGAACTGGACTGTATCTCTTGGCAAAGCTCAGACAAGAAGCAGGTGTTCCATTTAAAATATATGGGCCTTTGACTGCATCTCAAATTTCAGTGCTATAACACTCAGTGAATTAACTTATTTTATAAAAATAAAATTGGGATTTTTACACAAATCCTAAAATGATAAACATGTTTATATTTTTATAAAATTGTTTGTTGTCTGACTTAACATATGATAGTTGGGATTTGGCATCTTCTCTTATTATGGTATAATAGACGGTTTTGAAGTAAATATAGCTAGCTCTCCAGTTCATGGATTTCATATCCATGGATTCAACCAACTTTGGAGTGAATATCAATATAGATATACATCTTAAATAGATCATATAGGGTTGATATTGTGGTGTAGCTATTCAAACTGTTGCTGGGGACCCCAGCATCCTATTAAAGAGCTTACCATTCAGCTTCTGCCAATGAGTACTGGGAGACTGCAGACGGAACATGAACCGGTACCCATACTGGATCTTGGTGCTTACAAGGGGAGGATTTAGACATTTAGACAAGGAAAATAGCTTTCTTATAGTACAATTTATATTTTAACTTTATTTAAATTGAATATACTCACAGTGTCTTTCTTTAGAGATAGCCCTATTAATTAGCAGCCTAAGATATAAAGAAATAATGAAAGTTAATTCATAATTGGTTACAAGTAAGGAAAATATTTTAAAAAATTTTGCTTGCAGATATTATCTGTTTAACAAAACAGTTGTCGAACTCAAGGTACTTGTGTTGAAGCATCAGCAATACCAACTACAGATATTTGCTTTCCACTTTCTACTTGCTTTTTCTACTTATCCATGAGTTCATCAGTTTACATAACCATCTTTTTGTCCTTGCACATGATGTATATCTATTACGCTAATAACTTCCAAAACAAATATTCAGAGAATTAGGCTTTTAACCCAGTGGTTGGGTGCCTGTGACACTTTGGAGTTTCAGGGTTGGATTCCTGGTTCCAGGTCTTGACTCCATACAAGTGTCTTCCCTTGATTCATCTTAGACTAGGAGAGTATCTTGGTGTCACCAACAAATGCATCATAAAAATAACAACCACATTGCAAAATGTCAACACAAATGATCTTGGCTATCAAAATGGATATAAAAATTATAAAAGCTTAGCTGCACTTAAATATGCAGAACTCTGACAATTATCTTGTAGGCTTTAAAATTCTTCTAGTTTGTTATGAATTATCATTATACCTCTTAATTTCCATAATTATTTTCTGAAGCAGCATTTTGAGTCCTGCACTATTGTGTGTCTTCATGCCTCTTATGGCGTACTTGTCCTTGAAATATTTTTTCACTTAAAAACACAAAGAAACATTTTGTTTTGTTTTCAATATATAGTTACTATGAACATAGCTAGATCCATTTTGTGATAATTGGTGTGAGAATTCTAACAAATTAGAACAAAAAGCATATCTCATTAAAATAGATATCTTCAAAATGTGCATGAGATCCCTTTTATGATGGGAGAATCAACATACCCTTTTCAAGGTAACAAAATATTTTAGGTAAAATATTTGCCCTTTGGTAATCTGCACCTACAGAGAAGCATCTTCTTTTCCTTTCACCAATGTCTAGTACATAAATATCTAGACAGATGGCAGTGGACACACAATTTTTAAGAATTTATTTTAATTCTGTGTCTTTCTGAGTTATTACATAGTTACTTTCACTCCTTAATTTATTCATTTTTTTTAAAATAACTAAAAGTCTTATGGGTCACTGTTACAACAGAAATGACATGTAAGATGATTTGTGTTCCTTCAATACGAGTAATGCCCAACTTGCATAAAATCACAATGTAAAATAGATACTAATTGATATAACTGAAAACACACCATGCAATTTTAAGAGAATTTTTACTATACAGATTTAGTGTTGGCTATCCATAAATCATGCCCAATAGTTTACTTTTATTGAAAAATACTGTAAATCAAATAGCTTTTATTATTAAGTACTATTAATATATTTGAAATAAAAGTGTAGCATAAATTTAAGTGTTCCATTTTATATGGTGAATCTAAAAGGTTAGCTAATTATTCACAAAACAGAAATTTTTGATAATTTAGTACACTGTTACTTAGAAATAATGAGGCTTCCAGTTAAATTTTAAAGAACATACTTCTGATTGTTATAATAAAAAAGAGTGTACACATGAAACTGGCTTTGATTACTTAACGAGAATATCTAGAAATACAATCGTTCCACAAAAAGAAAAACTTAAACACAAATGCCCTAATTTTAAACGACTTGGTTGTCCAGTCAGATAGCACATGAGCTAAGTTGCAACTGAAATACACAGTTTTAAGTCCAAAAACAGAATTCATGTTCTAGTTATATATTTAGATGGAAGAATGTAGACTGTAACTCACAGATAGGAATCATTCCTCTCAGCCATGTTAATTATTATTTAAGCTTGTATTTAAATCGTATCTATATATCACATAATTGCATCAGCACATAGTGTTGAGGAAAAGCAGAAGTAGTCACTAATACAGTAGTGCCCTTTTATCTGGAGGATATGCATCAAGACTCCAGTGAGTACTTGAAACTGGATCCTATTAAGCCCATACACATTGTGTTTTTCCTATACTTATACCTTAGACAAAATTTAATGCAGATATTAAGCACAATAAGAAATCAATACCCAGATAATTATTAAGCAATAGTAAAATGGAACAACTGTAACAAGATATTTTAATGTATCTGTTTGTATTATTATTGTGTACAAGGTTCAGTATCCTCTCTGATTGAACATGAATAACTGAAACCATGGAAAGTACAATCGGGAGAAGAGACGATGACAATTGTAGAATAGTCATACTTTGTGAAGTGACATTTGCTTGGCTTAGATTGGCTTGCTGTGGTTACAAACAGAACTTTAAGCTTTGGATGCCTGATATACTTAACAGCAGATGCAAGTAAGTGGGTTATACTTCACTGCCCCCATTATCTTCAAGGTCATAATGGTTGAAAATGGAAATGTAAAGAAACCACAGCAGCTCTTCTACTTGGCAAGAATGTTCACTATTGTTTGACACTCAGTCCATCATTCAGAAAGAGACACATTCACAGTCAAGCAAGTGGTCCTAACAAGGCATGCATGGATAATCTGGTGAGACACTCAATGCCACAACAGTAATGTTTTAAAACTAGTAACATGTCCTATAAATAATACACTAAGTAGGAAAAAACAACAGCTGTTTTGTCATTGTTTGAATTATGGTTAATTTAAGTTTTCTTCTTTGTATCTTTCTGTTTCTATTCTGCCACAATATACATTGTTTTCATTAAATAACTTTAAAATCTTAGAACTACAAGATACTGACCCTCATGGCGTATTACATTAGAATGTTTTGTTTTTAGAAATTTATTTTTATACATTTGGGAATAATCAAAAATGTTATGTTTTAGCATTCACTGGATAAAATATAAAATGTAAGATTTCTGATAGTTCATTAGAGATTAAGATTGAATGACTTAAACATATTTACATGTTATATCAACTTCATAATGTCTGTAAATGTGTGTTAAATTCATAATGAGCATCATCATCAGAAAACAGAAAGACAGTAAATTGTTTGATGGGAAGGCATATGATGAAAGTTGAGTAAGACCTGGGTATAGTCTCAAGGGAAAATCACCAACACAAACTGGCAAATAAGTGTCTCTGACACCAAAGGTTTAACAACTCTGCAGCATGTATACGTTCAAGTGTAATTATTTTTCAAGTAGTTATTCTGTTACCTATTTAGCTAAAAGTTTTAAGACACCTACATGACTCCCATGAATTCTATCACAGACATGGATTATCCAAAGCCCTTAGAAAATACCTTAGCCAAAAACGATTAGCTCTTCTTTTACATGTTAAATGCAGAAGTACTTGAAGGGTCAGTTTCTCTGTCATTTCCTCTTTCTGAGATTCATTTTTCAAAGATTTTAGTGTGTTTCACATACTTGAACTCCTAAAGTTATAGCTTTTTAATCAAGATTCACTTACTCAGCTGTTGTATGAATGACACAGCTTTTCCAAAACCAAGCCTCAGATTGCATTGCCTTCGCTTTGCATTCTCACAGAAGGTTGTTGTTACCATTGGGACTCTTGATAGACAGCTGAAAAAGGAGGGAGGTGTCCTCATCACCTACCCCACAGTGAGGGTTTAAGATGATTCACCAGAGGAACAAGAGGAAGCTCAAGAGAGCATCAAAACCTGGCCCAGACCAACAGAATGTCCTGCTAAACCTAGATTCAAGATGAATAGCAAATTATTGCTGTCAAATCACCAAGTTTTCTGATGTGTTGTTCTACAGCAAGTTAAGCAATATACAACATATTTGTAACAATATGTAAAATCTCGTTTTAAATTCTTCTATTTATCTATTTTTATTAACGTTTAACAGGTGCAGTGTAACTTATAGATAAACTATTTTAAAAGCTTTGTTTTTTTTATGATACAGTTCCATAGGCTCAGGGGTTTCCACTTCCACCCTCCCCATTCTACCTCCCCTGAATGTTTTCCTCCATATTATAACAGTAGCAGAGTCCTTCAGCAAAAGTCACAAGTCCATTATTCTGTTTGAAGATACACTTCTGAGAAGCTACTGATACTCCTTTTCTCCATCCCTTGCGCCTATGAATCTAGGAAATCAGTCCAGATTAAGAGCCCTGTTCTATGTTGAGTTTCCGTTAGCTCCCCTTAGTTTCTCTTCCTGCCAATAGACAACAATTTATCTCAGAAGTTTTGCAATGCTGATCTACAAAAGTTAACTAAAAATTTTCATAACAGTTTCTTTTCTTCCTATTTAATTTCATCGATATCCTCAATATTAGCTATCATTGCATGCCAGCAACTATTGGTGGTGGCAACATTTTAAAATAAAATTTTAGTATCATAATATTTCCTAGTGTAAATGGAAATTATAGAAGTTATAGTCCATGATATATGCTCCAGCGTAATGTATTTAACTGAATATAAATAAAAATTACCATCTCTTTTCTTATAATCTACTAAATCTAAATCTCAATTGGTATATCAAAAGTGACAAAAAAGAGTGTGTTTGTATATTGCAGATAGTACAAAATAACACACTGCTAGGTTCATTGTGATTTAGCCAAATTTGGAAATATTGCTTAACTTGACTCTGGGCCTGTTTTCTAAAAAATGAGAAGCAAATGATCTGTTACATCTGTGGGCTCCTGGTTAGATAAAGAATTTCTAGCACCAGAGAAACAAGAACAAGCTCAAGACAACATCAAGACATCGACAACGGTGTTTTGTCTACAACCTCTCTGAAAACTACTGCCACTATGGAGGATCATGTGAGGACCTACGTTTTGTCTTCTCTTCTTCCTGCATACCTGTACTTCACTGGGCTATCAGAGAAGTGGCTACAGCAATGTGTGTTCATCATAGATAAGATTACATAATGAGCAAAGAACAGTGAAGGTCAGTGTTTGCAGGAAAACTTGAATCTTCAAAGTGTTAAGTCTGAGTAGCAAAAACTGAGTTATTTGAACAGGATATATGAAGCAAAAACCTGAACATTTTGTAAACAAAATTTTTGTGGCAGATCAGTACCTTAGTTTGTTGGAACACACAAGGACATGTTGCTGCTGAGAGTTCTATGTCCAAAACATTCATAGGTACAGGTGTTCAGGACTACAGAGTTGTCTTATATTTGCTTATTTATTTATTTTTATGTATTTTATCCTGACACTATCACTTTCTAGTAAAAAGAGAAAGGAAGGGTAACTATTACCAAAACTATGTAACAGTGAAGTTTCTGGACTCAGTCGTTACGTCATTTACCAGGAATGCAATTATGAGAAAATCACATAATTTTCTTGATCATACCTAAAAAATGGAAATAACAATCCCTGGCTGATGACATCATGATGAGGACTAACTGAATTAATGAATGTAAGTCACAAAGTATGTGTGAAGTTGAGGTTACAACTGCTCACACCTCACAATGTTACTTCTATTGTGCAAAATCCCACATAAACCTTTCTGTGCCATGATTTCTTACTCTAGGAAATGGGCACGGAAATAGTCTATACAATGCCTAACTGTGTTGGAAAGAAAATAAAAGAAATAATTGTAAGAGTTTTAAAACTGAATAAAACATTGATAGAAAAAAAGCAGACCTCAAAAGTTTGGACAAATACCCTACATTAATGCATACATTCACGATGAATAATAATTTCTAGAGGTTTCAAAAGAATCACAATATTTTGTCTTATTAGTTATTTTCTTAAAAACTCATTAACAGGTCCGGCATGAAGCATAGTAGTAAAAGTCCTCGCCTTGAACATACCAGGATCCCATATAGGTGCCGGTTCTAATTCCGGCGGCCTTGCTTCCCTTCTAGCTCCCTACTTGTGGCCAGGGAAAGCAGTAGAGGATGGTCCAAAGCCTTGAGACCCTGCACCCACTTGGGAGACCTGGAAGAGCTCCTGGCTCCTGGCTTCAGATTTGCTCAGCTCCAGCCATTGTGGCCTCTTGGGGAGTGAATCATTTGATGGAAGATCTTCCTTTCTGTTTCTCCTCCTCTCTGTATATCTGCCTTTCCAATGAAAAAATTAAAAAAAAAAAACTCATTAACAGGATTTGTTTAAAACTGGCTTTTTTAAAATTAATTATTTTTGTTTACACAAAGGTAGCAAAATTTATATATTTCAAATGCACAGATTTAAGGACATGATGAAACTGATAACCCTTAACTCTCCCCCCACTTTCTCTCATCTTTCCTCCTCCTCCTTACTTTCTTATTTTTTCTTCTAATTTTTGCAACATATTTTCACTTTATTTTCTAATCACAAACTTAACCCTTAACCAAGTAAAAATTTCAACAAGTATTAAGTAGCAAAACCATTGTTCCTAAAGAATACAAATAAGGACCATAAATAATAATTAAATTTCAAAATATCATTTTCACTTACATATATTTCTTATTTTTGTGAATCAGGGAAAATATGTACTTTGTCTTTCGGGGTTGGTTTATGTCACTAAGAGTAAGTTAACAATTCTGCTTTTCCCTTCAGATTACTTATGTTATAAAACAGAACCTAAAATAGTAGATAAAAAAGGATTCTGGTATATCTTGTCTTGCTTTAATAGCATCAAAAATACACATCCGTTCAAATATGTTCAGGTAATAGTTGTATGATTCTAAAAATAATGGTGAGAGAGAGAGAGAGAGAGAGAGAGAGAGAGAAAGAGTTGATCTGTTGGTTCACTTACCAAATAATATCAACAGTCCTGGGGCTGGGTGAGGGCAAAATCAGAAGCCTGGAACTCTAATTTCATGTACTTGAGCAGTTCTCTTTTGCCTATAAAGTAACATTCACAGGAAGTTGTGTCAGAAGCAGAGCAACTGGTATGCAAACTGTATCCCAGCAAATTGTAAGGTATGGGGTGTCAGCAGTGCACACAAAGGCTTAGCTCGCTGTGCCACAGTGTCAATGCCTACATATGATTTTTTAAATTTCATAATGACTCAGGAGGTCCCAATGTGCATTTATCCATATGAACTTGACCTAAAACATTGTTCTTATAATTTCAATAAAGAGAAGAAAATTACATATATTAAATTATTTGTCAAATATTTTAGTTGATGTCATGCTCAAGATTATTGATCCCCAAAATTTTCTTTAGTTTTCAGATGTCATGTTGTTTTCACACAATACAGTTTCCTTTCATTATCAGATAATTCAACTTTCTGAAAAAATATTGATATTTCAAGCTCTGAATTTACTGGCAGTTTAACAACTCAAAACATCACTAAAAATATGAACAGTTATATTTGTAATAATAGATTATATTAGTAAACCAGCTTAAATCTAGTTCAGTATGTTAGTTATTAAAGAACAAACTTAAAATTTTAAATTGTATTTATTCATGAAAGAGATGACAATGTTTCTGGTTTCTTCGTATATTTCGTTTCCTATTCCTTTAGCAGGTAAGTTAAAAGTTATTTGCATAATAATGTGCTGAAATGGGTAGCATGACAAGACACATTCTTTTAATCTGACCAAAGATTTGAATTTGCTTATCATTCTCTTTTCTCTCATCACTCAATCATCCATCTATCTATCTATCTACCTACTATCTATAGTTATGTGTGTAATCCATGTGTGAGTTAATTTGAAATTTGGAAAAAGACATTGCATAAATACGTCACAGACTGGACACATTAAATATAACCTCATTTTATAGATCTGCCTAGTTAGAACATACACTTTGAGTTTAGAATAGTTGGTTTCTATATAAATAGGAAGAGTCAACACAAGAATAGAAAGAAAATTTTCTATCAGACAGAATTAATTTTAATCATAGGTATACCAAGAACAGGATGTTCTTGTATAAGTCACTCAGTTTTTCTGAGCCACATTATGCCCATTTGTAAAAGTAAGAACTAGTTCACTCACTTCAAATTTTTCAGTATAATTAGCAAGGAATTATGAATAGCATTGTTGTATAATTTAGGCACTTTAGGCATGTGTGTATCCTTTAATATTCTATCTCTTTTTCTCCACTGCCTTAAACTGAAGTATTGTTCTGCATTTTAATTCAAATAATTAATTTCCCTTATTGAATTCAAATAACTTTTCTTCTATGTTATTTAAAGTTATATGGACTAATTCCACAGGCTCTGGGATTTCCCTTACAAGCTCCCCAAATTCCCTCCCCGCAACAGATTTTCCCTTTTGTTACAATTGTTGCCAGCCGCATCTGTATGTACTGGCTACATGCCGTACCCAAAATGGCGCCGGCCGGAAAAGCCACACCTTGGTTCCTGGTGACGTAGCTTTCGTGGTACTGCGCAGGCGCCTAGCGCATGCGCAGTGAGCTGAGGCGTGGCGGCGCATGAACACTGGGACTGACGAATCCAGTCGCCCAGGACCCTGCGTAATCATGACGCCGACCTATCATCGGCGGAGGCGGGGCCAGTCAGCACATAAGAGCAGACAGCCTGCCGGGGTCGGAGCCTTTTCCTTCCTCATCTCGTGCGCGCAATAAAGATTACCGCAGAAGACTTCACTCGCGTCTGCCTCTTATCGCTGGACGATAAGAAACGTGGGCGCGACATACAATAATATTGTCTCTCATAAGCATTCATAAGTCCATCATTCTGCTACTTAAATTTACACTGAAATTGTGGGTACAGACAATGGCAGACAGTCCAGCATCTTACTGTCAAGATATACTCAACATTTTCATTGGAAGTCCATATTTGATTTGGAAGTAAAGATGCGTGCTGTATTTTATCTTCACATCTGTATGTGATAGTTTCTATTACACAGTTACTATACATTCCCTTAAGTTAAAAACCATAAATCAAAATGAACAATAGGAATACAGATTAAAAATGTATAACACCTGAACCTAAATAACATGCTAATGAATAAACTGTGTTGATGAAGAAATTAAAAAGCTAACAAAAAAACTTCTTCAAGAAAATTATGTTACTATGAGTCAGTGAAGAATTTAATGTGAGGAAATAAACTATTTTGAAAAAATGAAAATAAAAACAAAATATCAAAACCCATGGATTTCAGAAAAAACAATATTGAAGGGGCTATTAATCTTATAATTTTCATACACGCTGCCTGATATCAGAGAGAACATATAGTATTTGTCATTTTGAGATTGACTTATTTCACTGAGCATAATGGTGTCTACTTGAAAATATTTGTTTCATTCTTTTTAATGGCTGAGTAATATTCCAGGGAATAAACATATCAGTTTGGAAAAAAAATATTTTGGAATTAGCATGCAAAAAAGGAAAAATTATCGAACTGTGAACCCCAAGACATCAAATACTGCAGGAAAGTGTTTGAGTATCTCTAGAGGAGTAATTCATGACCCAATGATGAGATGACATATGCAGGATTCAAGCATCTTAAAAATCTCACAAACGGAAATAAGAAAAATTAGACTATACTTGCCAAATTCTGAAGAAATTCAGTTTAGAAAAAAATGGAAATGGAAAAATCTGAAAAATGCATTATTTGAAAAATTAACTCTCTGGAGTACTTAGATTATTAAAAGACAAATAAAATAGAAATTTGAAGTAAATTTAGAGCTATAAAGATAGCAATAATAAATAAATAACAATGCCAGTATTTTGAAATTTCCCATGATATGAAAATCTTAAATTGATACAGTAATTTACTTTGGAATCCAAAGATAATACTTAAAGTATCTTTTGCTTCTTGACTTTTCCATGAACAGTATTCAAACCAGAAGGAACAAAATAAAATGCTGTCTTGAGTACACCCCACGGAATCTGATCAGAACTTTCAGGTATCAAACTGGAGAAATTGCTGCCCAATTCTACAATAATGACTTCTGCTTCTACGACTCTCTTTCTTGATGATAAATTGTGAACGACCAAATTGCTGCAAAGATATTTGATTTGCAATTTTTGCCAATGTGTATGGGACCCAATGATCTCATCATGTTTGATGTTATCTATTCAAAAGTGATGAATAAATGAATGTAATTATGTAGTATTTTCATTACACAAGTACTGAAATGTTCAAGAGTATAGCTCCCAATAGAAGATCATAAGATAGGTTGTGATAAATCTTAAATATCTATTATTTTGTTTTTAGAAAAGCAGGCAGGTATTGCTTGTGTAATACATTATAAAAACATATACCTAGGGGCCCATCATAATAGCCTGCTGGATAAAGTCCTTAGCTTGCGTGTGCCAGGTCCCATGTGAGTGCCGGTTCTAATCTCAACAGCCTTGCTTCCCACCCAGCTTCCTCTTGTGACCTCGGAAAGCAGTTGAGGACAACCCAAGGCTTTGGAACCCTGCACCCGCGTGGGAGACCTGAAAGAGGTTCCAGACTCCTGACTTTGGATTGGCTCAGCTTCAGCTGTGGCGGCCAGTTAGAGAGTGAATTCCTGGATGCATGATCTTCCTCTCTGTCTCCTCCTCTCTGTGTATCTGACTTTTCAATAAAAATAAATAAATATTTTAAAAACCATATACATAAATAGCATCCCTAACATGAAAATATCAAATCTGATATGCTTGGAACTCTGAAACTTTTGAACTGCAAAATAAAAATGAAAGTGGAATATTATGGTACTGATATCACTAAAAATAGGTGTACTGTAAATACTGTCCAAAATTATTTTCAAATTATGAGATATATGCATTGATATAAACATAATAGTGATCATATTTAGAATTCAGATTTATCCTCAAAATATTTGTTATGTAAGCAGATAGCTTATATACAAATATATGCAAATATTTCAAAACATCAATATATGCAACATCCAAAGCACTTCTGTTCCAAGGAATTTCAGAACATAGGGTGGCATTGTGGTGTAACTGATTAAGCCATTGGCTGCAATACTGGCATAATACGGACACTGGCTCAAATTCAGCTGCTCCACTTCTGATCAAACTTCCTGTTATTTGCCTGAGAAGGCAGCAGAAAATTGTCCAAGTGCTTGGGACCCTGCCACCCACGTGGGATAACTAGAGGAAACCCCTTATTCCAGGCTTTGGCTTGGCCAAGTCCTTGTTGCTAACATTTTTGGCAGTGAATTACCATCTAGAAAATACTGTTTCCCTGTGTCTCCCTTTCTCTATGTTAATATATCTTTCAAATTAATCATATTTTTTTAAAAAATAGTTGTTCCTATTATGTCTATATTGAAGCATCTATCTTTTTTAGAGATAAATTTAATAATATTCTTACAATTCAAGTTATTATTTTATTCATTAAAACAAAAGGTAAAGTTACAACATAGTTAAGTCAAAGTCATTTATATGCAGGCGTAATTAGCTACCCATCATTACAAAGATGGTATGACAATACTGCAGCTTCAATTACTGTGAGATCCAAAGGTTAACAAAGTTATTACAGCACTTCCCCTTATGCAGCTCATGATAGTAATTTTGTTTGGTACTATTGTATTACCAACACAATGTTTTTTCTCTCCCTTAAAAATTTATTTGAGAGCTTAAATCACACATATGCACACACACACATACATGTATATATATTATACAAATATTATATATATATATAGAGAGAGAGAGAGAGAGAGAGAAACAGAACAAAAAAAGAATGAAAGTGAGAGAGAATTTTCCATTTGCTGGCTCAATTGCCAAATGGTACAATAATGACCAAGACCAGGTCAGGTTGAAGCCAAGAATCAAAAGCCCCATCCTGATCTTCCACATGGTTAGAGAGACCCAAATGTTTGGGCAATGACTTGCTGCTTTTCTTGATCTGGGACCTGGATCAGAAGCAGAGTAGCTGGGCTTAAAATCGCAGTCAGAGATAATGGTGTCTCATTTAAATGTTTAACCCAAGGTCCCACAATGCCTGCCCCCAAATTTTCTCTTAATCACATGAACACATTCTCTCAGCATTGAGACTGCAAAGTATGTATTTTACACTTGCTTTAGTATACAACATTCACAGAGGATGAAAACTAATTGGGTAATTCCCAGTTCCTAAACTAATCACTATAACTTTGCAGTTAAAAGATTAAAACAGACTAGCTTAAGGAATATTTTCTGTTATGAAGGAGGAGTAATTTCCTAAAATTACCACTTTAACAGAAGAATAGAAATGATTCCTTAAAGAAATGCATGTTGGGCAGTAAATAATATAGGTCTACTATAATTGTGAAGTGGAGGTGAAAGGTAAATTGGCAGCCAGAGGGACATAGAAGGCTGGATAACTGCTCATGAAACAAAATGTTATGCATGAGATTTGTGGTTTTACCTACAGCTAAGAGAAGCTATAAATATGAGACGGAAAGGTTGGATTCAAAATGATCTCAATAGGCAGATATAAGGAGCATAAAACACGATGCAATTTCACAGGAGCAAATAGAAATTCCTACATTTAGATTCAAACAGTTGGTTTTATATAAATAAAAATCTGGAAAGGGGGGATTTATAGCTGTTGTACTCAGAAAGAAAAAAGCATGAAACTTTATTTAGCTTCCAGCTCAACAGAAACTGGCAGTATGACTCTGCTGCTAAAAAAGGTAATCCAATCTCAGGCTGCTGTGTGGTTTAGACGAAGGGAGATTACATTACCCTATACGCTGTGTTGATCACATTATTCAGATTATTACTTCCAGTTTGGGGCTCCATACTTTGAGAGTGACACTGATCAACTCGAGGGAATGCTGAATGAGATGAACAGGTTAGAATAATATGTCTAAAAGTGACAGAGTAAACTGGATGTGTTTTTATCATAAAAGATGTGACTTTAGGAATAAACAATAGTCTCAACTATTTTCAGATGTTTCTAGGGATAAAAGAGTTTTGATGTCTTGGAAGACAACTAAATTAATAGAAGTCAATATCAAATGAACTGCCTACCTAAGGGACTGACATTTCTGACTGTGAAATTACTACATTTCAATGTTTTAAATAGGTTCCATTGCAGATGATAATTTAAAAAAATTACTAATGACAAATTTAATTTAAATGTTTATAGGCTTTAATGCAATGTTTTTATAAATCTCTGTATCATGCAACATAGTGCTGATGAGCACATCTCTATGTTAACACATTTAGTACCCGGCCTTTTATTTTTAAAGGAAATTTCCAGTATGCTGCACTATTTCAGTGATTCTACTCAACAGTGAAACATAACTTTTTGCCTAGATCTGGATATATTTAGTGCCCATTAGCTAATCTTTACCATTTTATATCCTCCAGTTATCCCACCGATCCTATATTGATCACCTTTTGTGTTTTTAAATTTAACAAAACGAATCCTTGTTTTATTTTCCTCAAATAGGTGACACCATTGTTATTTGAACTTAGTGCTTGGATTGTTTCACTCTGCCTCCTACCTTCCAGCTCCATCCACGTTGCTGGAAATTGCAAAATTTCATACATGAAGGTCACTTCCACATTTTTTCTTTTTTTTTTTTTTCTTTTATTTTTATTGGAAACTCAGAGGAGCAGAGACAGAGAGGAAGATCTTCCTCTGCTGATTCACTCAAGTGCCCACAATGTCTGGAGCTGAGCGAATCCAAAGCCAAGAGCCAGGAGCTTCTTCCAGGTCTCCCAAGTGGGTGCAGGGTCATAAGGCCTTGGTGCCATCCTTGGCTGCTCTCCCAGGCCACAAGAAGGGAGCTGGATGGGAAGTGGGGACACGGGGATTAGAACCAGCATCAATATGGGATCCCAGTGTGTATAAGGTGAGGACTTTATCTACTAGGCTACTGCGCCAGGCCCAAATTTAATTTTCCATGGGTATGTATCTAGTAGTGGGGATGCTAAATTGTACAATTAAGGCTAGCTTTGGTGTTAATTTTTAGTATTTTAGAGAAAATCCATACTGTTACAGAAGGCCATGCTCATATACATTTCCACTCTGATGGAAAAGGCTTTCATTTTCTCCACATTTCTATTAGCTCTTGTCAAATATCTGTTCCATAATAGTGATTTTAAGTAGAGTGAGAAGTTTGTCATTGTGGTTTTTATTAGCATCCCCTGATGCCTACAGATTAACCACAGTTAGTGATTGCCAGCACATGCAGGCAACACTAAAATCACCCAGAACCTTCAGGCTGCTAACCCTTATAAAAGAGAGGTAGGACCCTGGACCGCATGCTTAGCAAGAATTACAGTTCAAAGACATTTCTACCACATGGAGGTCAGTTCTGCGTACCATATAAGATCAGTAAATTGAGGTCACTAGACCAAGCTCACAGGTTCCGTTGAGCTGTGGACAGAGGTTTTTTTTAATTATCTACTCAATATTTTGTGGTAGCATTCTGACAATGAGTCCCAAGATACTTTTCGTGCGTGTTTGGTTACAGCTTTACTAGTGTGGTACAGGCAATAATGGCAGCCTCTTTGTTTTGAGACTGGAAATAACAGGATCACACCTGTGTCTTATGGTCACCAAGCTTTGTAGAATCTGAGCAGAGGGGGTGATGGTCAGGCCCACATGAGGCTGACAGAGATGCTCACTGAAATATGTCCATCATGTCTGACACAGTGGGCCAGCAGAGGGGCTCCATCCACAAACAGCAGTTTAAGGACAATGATCATTAGGATTTGCACAGCATTTGCGTTTATAGCTAGTAATGAGTCCTAACATGCATGTGAAGCTGGCGATGGCAACCCCTGAAAGGATGCAGTCCCACTAGAGCACATGTCTGCCTGGTAGCTGGGATGTCTAAAAGCTCCTTCTGTGAATACCTGTGCAGGCGGTGCAGGTCTTAGTGCCCTATCTGTTGCTGGGTCTCAATGTCACTTCTCTGACTGTGAGCTCCAAAGATCCCACTTTTCTGTCCTACTCCCTGGCAGCTGGAGTTTTGTTCATTATCACAGGCTAAGAAAGTGGAAAGTTGCTCGCCTGGTTATGTCCGAAAACACAGACCATAGATGAAATCCTGGGAACCAGGGCTGCTGTTTAATTCTGTTTTCTAGTATACTATGCCTGATGTTTTGACAGTGCAGCTAAAAAGCCATTACTATAAACAATAAAATGAACATATCAATCATCCAGGAACGTTTTCTCATGTATTTTTTTTTTTCAACTCTTTCCCTTCCAAAACTTCATTCACCACCGATGTCTATATTATACTGTTTACTGCCCTCCTTACTAAACTATTGGGTCTTTTGTTCACATGTTGAATTACAATGTGGGCTATTTTTTGTAGCTTCATTCATTTAGAATATTATGTAGCTTTTTGTGTTGATTTGTACGTTAATAGTTCGATCATTTTATTGTTGAGTGTTATTACACTGAATCTTCTATAATTTTCATAGATTCACATATCAATGAATATTTAGAAGTTTTAATCTGAGGTTGTTCACATGTTTGATATAGATCTCTAAATTCATGCCTTTTACGTAAACATCCAGGAGTAAAGTAATGAACTCCATGATAGATGAATGTCTAACGTTATAAGAAAGTGTCAAGCATTTTGCAGTTTATGCCTTTGCATTTGCAAGGAATCAAGCCTTACAAATTGCTTTTATACATTTACATTTCTACCAGAAATGGAAAAGTGTTCCAACATCTCCACATCCTGAGGACTGTATTCAATTTTAGAAATTTTAATGGGTAGGCAATTATATCACACTGATTTTAATTTACACTTCCCTAGTGGTTAATGATGTCAGGCTAGTTTTTCATGGACATTTTAGCCATCCATTTGTCTTATCTGAATGGCTGTCCATGACTTGAATCATTTAAAAAATTAGTTCATTTCTCCTATTATTTTATTTTATTTTATTTTATTTTATTTTATTTTAAAAGATTTATTTATTTTTAATGGAAAATCAGATACACAAAGAGGAGGAGAGACAGAGAGGAAGATCTTCCGTCAGATGATTCACTCCCCAAGTGAGCGCAACGGCTGATGCTATGCCGATCCGAAGCCAGGAGCCAGGAACCTCCTCCAGGTATCCCACATGGGTGCAGGGCCCCAAGGCTTTGGGCCGTCCTCAACTGCTTTCCCAGGCCACAAGGAGGGAGCTGGATGGGAAGTGGAGCAGCCGGGATTAGAACCGGCACCCATATGGGATCCTGGTGCGTTCAAGGCGAGGACTTTAGCCGCTAGGTTATGCTGCCGGGCCCTCTCCTATTATTTTAGATTCTAAACACATGTCTTCTTTCGGATTTATAATACATGCTTATGTTTTATCTGTGTTTTATAGTTATACTTTTTAAAAGATTCTCTTTAAAGAGCACTGCTCTTATTGAATAGTTTTTTTAAAAGATTTACTTATTTTTTATTGGAAAGGCAGATTTACAGAGAAAAGGAGAGACAGAAAGAAAGATTTTCCATCTACTGATTCACTTTCCAAGAGACGTCAATGGTCAGAGCTGAGCTGATCCGAAGACAGCAGCCAGGAGCTTCTTCCAGGTCTCTCACATAGCTGCAGGGTCCCAAGGTTTTTGGAAATCCAGTACTGTTTTTCCAGGCCACAAACAGAGAGCTAGATGAGAAGTAGAGCAGCTGAGACAGGAACCGGCACCCATATGGGATCCTGGCTCATGCAAAGTGAGAGTTTTAGCCACTAGGCTATCGTGCTGGGCACTTATCGAATTTTTTTTAATAACTTAAGTTTTTATAGATTATACTAAGAATTTTCTTTTGAAATATTTATTTGTGGGGGTGGTGGCAAAATGGCTCCGTTGGCTAATCTTCACCCATGTGAAGATTCACCAGTTCATATCCCCGCTGTTCTCCTTCCTACAGAACTCCATGATCATGGTCTGCAAAGCAGAGCCTTGGGATCCTGCACCCACATGAGAGACTCAGAAGCAGCTCCTGTCCCCTGGTTTCAAACCAATTTAGCTCTGGTCATTGCAGCTTTCAGGGGAGGTAACTAGTGGATTGAATACCTTTCTCTCCCTTTCCAATTAAAAAAAAAATCTTTAAAAAATGAAGAAGAAATATTTATTTATTCACTCACTCATTTTTTAAAACAATAGAGACGGAGGATTGGGGTTTGCAGACTTATATGGACCTCTGGCAGGGAAGAAGAGGCCCAGGCAGGAAAGCAGGTGTGAAATACATGTTTGTGCTGCAGCACAGGGTGAATGAGTGTGCTTGCTGATAGAATACGTTAGTGGCGGTGATTCATTCATACTGTCTCAGGGGCTTGGAGTCGGGGAAAATGTCCTAGGCATGTTAAAGAGTGTCGCTGTACAAGAGGTGACATATTCCATGTGTTCTCTCGGAGGATCTTTGTTGTCTATGCATGATTTCTAGGACCTGTTGGTTGTTCATGTCTGTCTGAAAGTGTCCCCAGTCCTAGGTGCTTTCTGTCAAACTTGGCCGGAAACGTTGTGCTACTTGCTCTTCTTTCCACCCTTTGAGGCCTTCTATTGGATTTACAGGATTCTTTTGTCTTGTCATTCATGTGCATTTGGATGTGGTTGTCATTCTTTCTCCAGACTCAAACACAGGGGTAACCTGGTCCCACAACATGTGCCCTGTGGTTGGACTACATATTCATGGCATGTTCCTTGAGATCAGGGTTCACATTGGTCCAAAATACTCAGGTCATATTGGGGGCCCCACTTCTGACCAACTCATCCTACGCAGCCCAGCCTCAGCATCTGTTCTCAAACTCCTCAGTGAGAGCTACAGCCTCGTCCAGACCAACGCCTGCCCCAATACCCACACATGTCAGCAGATTTGTTGGTTTTGTCCAGGACAGGAGGCACCTCCAAGAAACCAACAGGTCAGTTGCTAAGGAATCTTTAGTTAATTAATTAGTCACAAATATTTTCTCATTTTTTAAATTGAAATGAAGTTATACAGAGAGAAAAAGAGAATAAGAGAAAGATTTTCAGATCACAGGGTTACTCCGCAAGTGGCTGTGATGGCTAGTGCTGAGCCAATCTGGAGCCAGGAGCCCGGAGCACTCCTCTGGATCTCCCACATGGGCTCTCAGTACCAAGGCTTTGGGCCAGCCTTGACTGTATTCCCAGGCCACAGGCGGTGAGCTGGATGGGAAGTGGAGCAGCTGGAATTAGAGCAGGCACCCATATGGGATCCTGGCATGTGCAAGGTGAGGACTTTAGCAGCTAGGCTACTATGCCAGGTTTGTTTTTTCTATAATAAGTGCTGTTGTCTAGTTTGCTATTATAACTTTGTAATTCATTTTTCATAATGGAGTTGCCCCTTGCCCTTTCATTTTGTCTCTGAAAGTTTGCGTTTGCCTACTTACATCATTCTCATTCCGCGCTGGAATGCTGAGATTCAAGAATCAGTCTTCCCTTTCAGGCTGCCTGCTATTGAGCACCTGTAGAACCTGGTTAGCTGTTTGATGCTGAGTCTCTACTTCCACACATGACATCCAGTTCCAGGCTTCCGACCTTGTCCTCAACTATTGTGGGTGATTGGGAAGTGAACAGCTGCACAACACATGTATCTGTCTCAAATAAGCCAGTCTTAAAAAGAAAAATATTTTATGGGGTCTCTTATATGTGGCAGCTAACAGAGTGCAATGTAATAAATGGGAATGATGTGGACATTTTATGATAAGGTCATTGTTTTTAGCCCTAGTTTATTATACTCCTGTGAAAGAGTGGTCTTGCTGCTTTTTAGTGGTTGAATTAAGCCTGTGAATATAAAGTGGAGTTAAAAAAGAAAAAATCCAAATAATAAAATAGAGAAATCAGACAGTCCTTAATTTGTGTAGAATGTGTTCCTGAACATTTGTCTGAAAGTTGAACAGTAAATAATGAATTATATAATGATTTAATTTGTACAGAATTAAAGCATAAAAATTAATGTCTCAAGAATACATTATTAAAAATTAAAAAGTTATATTTAATATGTATATCTCAAAAATGAAAGTAAGTACACTTGATGTAAGTCACTGTCAGGAGCCATGCACTGTAGCCACACTGAAGCCATTTTGAATATAGAACTATGGGCCAGTGGAAAACCCCTGGTTGGCTAGATCCTTGGGAAAGAAGTTATGAAACTAATCACACGCTTAGCTTCAATTGTTTCTAGCAACTGTTTCAGAAAGTGATTTATGCTGTACCTGCCGACATCCTGTTACTGGTTACCTACACTATTGTTGATATGGTGGCTGCTCAAGAACAATTGGTCTTGAGACCATGGCTTGCATCCCAGTTTCTCCTTCTCTCCCTGAGCCTTGGTTATTGAAGAATATAAAAACCCTCAATTAAAAACAATAAACTGACAGCTTGATCAGACATCCTGTCTTGCTGTTGATTCTTCATGTCTCTTGTCCCTTCATTCTCTTCTCGGTTGGTTGCGACCCCCATAGACTGTCCTGCTGGATGGGACAAGTCACCATGTAAAATGTCTAGTTTATTTACATTTTTAATTGTTTCTGATGTCATCTCCAGTCACAATGTCTATTTTGGCACTTGCCTGAATGTAATAGTAAAGGATCAATATTGAAGAAAACTGTGGTGGACATTGCTGCAGCAATTAAAGAAAGTGTTTGGTATGAGTAGATTCCATACGGAAATGTCCGAGTTTCAGTGTTGGTTCTGCTCCAATTCCAATATGAATCAACACACTTCCTTGGAGGTAGAAGGTACTTTGATCCTACTGTTTTTCACTCACTTCAGAGACATGGCTTTCAAGTTTTTTGAGGGAAAACCCTGAGAATTAGTGGTTTCTCTCTGAGTGTCTCTACTTATCTTTGTCTAAAGTGAAACAAAGAAATAAAATTCAGAAGTTTAAGAAATCACTAATTGAATCACTAATAATACAATAAGTAGAGTCCAGATCATAAATACAGTTTATGTTAAGGATGAAAAGATTGAAATAAAATAATTGATGTATGTACACTGCCATGAGTTAAAGTTTAGAATTTCAAATGAGTGTGCCTGATTTAACTTAATTCATAAGTAATTTTTGATTATGTCTCAAATAATTACCAGCTTGGTAAAATTTTTAGCAAATTGTGAGCTTTTGAAATGCATATTATCGTAATGATTTCACTCTAGCTTTATCAAAGCAGCTATCAAATACTATTAACTCCATTGCATAACATTAAGCTTGAATTAAAATGAAAGACAAAATATGTTTTGCATTAAAATATATCAGAGCTATTATTTATTCTGGCAAAATTTTTCCTCTTGATTTTTGTGTGCTTCCAAAAACTATTCCGAGATTTATTGAATATCATCTGCTTATATACAAACTGCAGGAAAATATTCAGGTTGTACAAAAGTGTTGGTGGCAGCATTTTATCCTAAAACTGTCACTGATTCTAACTTATCTGGCTCGCATAGGAAGCTAGTGGAATTAGTAGCTATTACTAGCTATCCCTGAGGTTATTTTTCCACAACTTTCAAAGCAATTGATTTTCATTTGTAAATCCCTTATGAATTTAAAATTGTTTTTCAGTTTTTAGCCAGCTGTGTTATGGTGCCTCAACTCACTCATATGGATTTTCAGAATATTATTAACTCAGGTCTAATTTTAAGAACCTCAACTTAGAATGCCAACCTGGCAATCACTCCTTTTTCTCCCCTACAAAATTAGGAAGGATTATCCAAATTTGAGTAAACAAAGTTTCAACTTGTTAAGAAAATCATAATTTTATCCTATGCAAGAAATACTCAATCTTTTTGAAAACAATCTTAATTCATCAACATCATTTCTTCACATTTTAGAATAGGGTCATTAGCAAAGTTCTTATTGTGTAAATGTGAATCTCTGTAAGAAGTTGATATTTCCAGGTTTTTACAGCATGCTAAATATTCAGTCTCAAAGTTTTCCAAGTCCTTACCCCAAGCCCATCACACTTGATTGTATATTTTCTCCTGCAGTGTTAATCCCGATTCTAAGCATTGTAAATTCAGATGAGTAAAACAGAAGGGAAACTTTGTGAAGGGCATGTTTAGTTGGAAGTGTGGAGGAAAAAAAAAGTGCAAGTAAGCATATCTATAGATACCTCTGTATGATTGCTAGTTAATGATCAGCAAAAATTCATTTGTGACTGGAAAAAAGGGATTGACCCACAAGATCAACAAATTCCTTCCTAGGTGGTGATGCTGAAATTCAGTGCTGAATGTTGAGTAGGGACATTCCCATTCCAAAAGGATGGGCAGAACAATGTTCCCAGGTAAGGAGCAGTAAAAGAATTGGAATAGAGTCAGTCTCTGATCCAGAAATGTTACTTGATCATTTGGTTATGAAATGTGCCTGTTACTACTATTCAAGGTAAGTAAAAGTATAATACTACATATAAATAAACAGATTCATTTATCTACCGCATTTGTGAGCCGTTAACTTGTCTATTCTTAATACAGCACAAATTCATTTAGAAAATGAATAATATTATCCATATGTATTTTTATTGTTAATATATTTTACTGTGATACTTTTATTTTAAATACAGGAATACCTCTTCCTTCCAACTTCTTTCTTCATTCTCCCTCACCATAACTATTTCCCCCATATAATTATAGTAATGTAATCCTTCAGTAATAAGCATAATTTCAGTCATATATATGATTGATATATCAGATCAATTTTCAGTTGTCCATGATTTCCATTGTAATAAAATAGTAGCTACTTTGTTTTACATCTTTACCACAATGAAGTCTCAAGTTCAAATAGCTATTTTCTGTTCTGTCTTACAGGAGTTTCACTGCCCTCAAAACCAGGATCCCTTTTCTGGAAATCCCAAAGTACAGATGGTTGGAAGCAATACTACACATATTTCTGACAGTCTAATTCTTTGCTCCTATAACCTGTGTGTTCTATCTGTTAGCATCATTCAGCACATCTATTGCATACCAGTTAGGCATCCCATCACTTTATTAAGATACATGTGGATGTTTCCTCTGTGAAAGAGAACATGTGATTATTATGAGTTATGTGGTCTTCTGCTCTTCTTCTCATTTATTCTCTCCAAAACTTCCCTGTAGGTCTGCGATAATATTGTCTGAAAGTCATGTTTATATATCAGGCATTCTGTAAAAGGACTAGTTGAAGGATTGTCATTGGGGAAGGTATACAGATGTTTGCAATAGTTATATATTACAGAACTGGTGGACCTACACTAAGATATCACTATCACCTAGTGCCCATGGCTTAAACTACACATCACTTATATTTTTTATTATTATCTTTTGATGATGCTCACATAATTGATTATGGTGGGAAGTGTTAAAGAGTAGGGCAAAGTGAGTGAGACCATTGTTTCCAAATTTTTCTCCTTCTTCTTCCTGTATCTGGGGTAAAAAAGGGAAAGAAAGGAGCTTCACCCAGCATCCCAACACCTCAGTACCCAGGGAAGGGGAACAGTCACTCGATGTCACCCTGGGAGCCCAATGTGGGGCATGCTCTAAGGGTTCCACTCAAGCGGTTTTGATAGTTCTAAAATGTTGTTGATCTCACCACCCCAAGGATGAGGAAATCCTTCCAAGTCCATTGGCTGACATAGTCCATCTTAGAGTCTCTGTTTGCCAAGATATTTACTGTCAACACTTGGCTGGGTTATTTGACCAATTTGTTCTATCCTTTGTCCTTTACTATGGTGCCAGAGGTTCTCTGTAGCCACATTGGATTGCCATATCTTCTATGTGCATCTGGGAATGTCATCCACTGCTCCGTTAAACCACTGAGGAGGCCCAGCTCTGACATATACACTCCACACTCAGACCACAGCTCCTGTGAATCTCCCCGTGGCTGGAGTGGCTTACCTGGGGGAGTCCTGAAAGAAACCTTCTTTGAAGTGATCCCAGATTTGACTTGTGTTTACTCGCCAGTACAGTGTTTGGCTCTGTCACCCATTTCAGCCTACACACACTGGTGTACATTTGAGGAATTTGTACACAATTATGATGACACATAGCCATCCCTATAGTATAATTTTGCTACCTGGAAATTCTTTGTGATCTGTGTATTTATCTCTCCCTTTTCCAAAACAATAATAGCCCTAGTTTTTTTTTTCAATTTTATTATTGATATAGTTTTGCCCTTTTCTAGGTAGTAAGATCTCTGGAATCACAAAGTATGCAGATATTATAGAGTGGTTTCTTTCACCTGAAGTATACATTTTCTCCATGAATTTTAATGGAACAATGGCTCAGTTAAAAAAAAAATGGACATTGCCTAAATGAATCCCAGTTTATTTATTCGTTCATGTACTAAAGAACATCTTAGTTTCCCCCATGCTTTAACAATCATGAACAAAACTGCTGTAAAAATGTTGTGCAGTTTTTCGTGTATGTGTATGCTTGCAGTTAATCTGGGTAACTGTCTTTCAGCATGATTGCTATATCTAAAGGTAAGAGTATGGTTTGTTTTGTCAGATATCGGGGGTCCTCCCGTCCCGCGGAAGAAATCACCCGACACTTGAGAGAGTCTCCAAGGGGCTTTTATTCTGATCTTCCGTTCCGTCCGTTAGCTCCGTTGTGACCGTTATGACCATTACGCTCCAGCCCCTCCCCCGCCAAGCCCCCCCCCCCGCTTAACTGTCAAACTTGACCAATCAACTTAAAGATAACCAAGGCACACCAATCAGGGCAAAGGGCCAATCACAGGGCAGGAAATGGTCAGTGCCCCCAACAGTCAGAAACTGCAAAATTGGTTTCCAATTATTTTATATACCTACTGGCAGAGAATAAACTCATGTGTTACATCCTTGCTTGTCATTGTAAGTATTCTGGAATTCAGCCATTTAAAATGTGTGTGTGGGGGTGTTATTCACATTTTACCTTGCATTTTACTGGTAACATATAATGTAACACATCTTTGCAATGCTTCTCTTGCTGTCATTGCTGTGGTATCTCTTAATTTCCTTAGCCTAAGATATATTGAAATCAAATATTTTCTTTTGGTTGAGTTTGAAGTGTTTTTAATTTTTTTGTATACTTTAGAAAATCTGCTTTTTGAAAATATTTTGCCTCAGCCTGTGTGTTTTCCTTTCTTTCTCTTGATGGTGACTTACCCAGAGAGGAAAATGTTCATACTAGTAAAATATACTTGTCAATTTTCTCTTTATTAGATTTTACCTAGGCTATATCTCACATGCAAGACCATTTCTGTTTTTAATAACATTTTCTAGAAATTTTATTATACAATTAATTTCTGTAACATGAAAGTATGACTTTGTGAAAAAATAATAGAAAGATACAATGGAAGGAAGAGAAGAGAGGGTGGGAGAATGTGCCATGGGGGGTGGTAGGCATTGTGGAATACATGAAAATTTGGTCATTTTATGTAAATAAAATAGATTATAAAAAGAGTCTCTGTCTAGATTTATTTCTTTGCAAATGCATATCAAGTTGTTGCAGCATCACTTTTAAAAATAGTTTTGTCTATTACATTGTCTTTGCTACTTTGTCAAGGACTATTTGGCTATATACATTGTGATGAAGTCTGGGGAGGAAAGCTATCTTGTAGCTTCATGGGTAGGTTTCAGTCTTTAAGTAAACCAAATGCTTTAATAAACAAGCAATTCTTATTTCTTTTGTTCCTCTCTTGGGCAAGATGGAGTGAATGGGGTATGCTGTAGCTTGGTTTATTTTATCAATCATGTAGAAGGCTAAATCTGCCTGGAATTGAATATTTTCCTTCCATTGGGCCAATCAATTGAGCCTTAAGCGATTCAATTTTAGATAAATACTTTATTAAAGGACAGACCTCGCTAAAAACAGAGTCATTTATTGTATTTCAGATCATTCCTTTTTTGATCCCATTGCTGAAAGCTGAAAAAAAGATACTGAACTATCTTGTTCATTTTTGCTAGAATTGTAAAGATCACCTTATTATAAATATATGAATATACTTCTAGGCCTTATTCTGATTAATTTATCTGCATACTGGTGTTACAATCAACACAGCGCTGTTGTGTGATTGCAGTAGTTTTGTCCTACATTTTAAATAAAGAAACAACTTTTCCAGTTTCACTTTATCTCAATATTGTGTTTTTTGGTTTTTTCTTTTGTTTTGTTTTTTTCTTCCATATGAATTTTAATATTGTTCTATGTCTGCAAAAACATTTATTCAGAACATGATAGGAATAATAATAAATCCATAGATAATTTTGGTTGATATGGATATTTTAACAATGGCAAATATTTCATCCAGTGGATATGTTTTTCCACTTTTTCATGTCTCAATTTATTTCATTGTTTTAGTTAAACAAAACAAAATGTATGAATATATTCCTAGAAATACACAATGTACATATAAAAGGTACTTATTTTGGAAAACCTACAAAATACGTAAAATGAAAATTTAGTGATTAATCCAAAACATAATAATTAAGGAAATCCAAACACTACATTCTTTAGTGTGTTTCATCAAAAAATTAAAGAATAAGGTAACATTATTCTCAAGGTCTTTTGAAACTTTAAAAACAAGGGAACACATCAAACCCATTGCAGATGGCCAGTATTACCCTGACATGAGTGTTAGACAAACATATCACAAAAAATTTAAAATTACAATCCTATAGACCTGATTAACATAAATAATAAAATATTAAGAAACTAAACCCAAAACTCAAAGACAGTGGAGAAATGGATTAAGAAAATCCCCACATGCTGTTTATAAAACTTATTTCATAAGTAAAAGTATTTGGAGACTCAAAATGAAGGGCTAGCAAATGATAATCTAGACAAATGAAAACCAGAAGTGAGTGAAAACAGCTGCACTAACATCAGAAAAAAGAGATTTAGAACAAAAACTGTAAAAAGAGACAAAGATAAAATGAAGGATCGATTCACCAAGAAGATATAAGATTCATAAATACATGTACACCCAGCACAAGACCACACACACGCACACACACATATATATAGAGAGAGACACATACAACACACATAGACACAAAAGGAGAGATAGATTGCAATACAATAAGAGTGAGGGATTTTAACACTGGACTGGTGACAATGAACAGATCATCCAGACAGAAAATCAACAAGAACATATCACAGTTGAATCACACTATTCATCCAGGGGACCTAACAGATATTTATAGAACGTATCATCCAACAGCTACAAAACACATTCTTCTCAGCAGTACATGCTGGATTTTATGGGAAGGACAACAAATTATGCTATAAACCAAGTGTTAGTCTATTTAAAAGGATTGAAAACACACTATGTGTTGCCTCAGATCACAAAGGAATAAAACTAGAAATCAACAATAAACAGAATGGAAAACTTATAAATGCATGAAAGTTCTACAACATCCTGTTGAATGACAAATGACTAATAAACTAAAATCAACTCAAAACCATTCTGTGTAAAACTGGATATACAACATATCAAAACTGGTGGTATATACAATATCAGCGGATGCTTACTATGATGGCAAATTATGTTTTTTTTAATTGAAATGGTTAAATAAACATTATAATCATGAACCCAAGGAGTTAAAAACAGGAATAAAGCAAACTTCATTTGAGCAGGAGGCAAAGATGATAATATACAGAAGAAAACGAAATGAAACTAAAACCAAAAAAGCAAAAAATCAATAAAATGAATAGCTAATTTCTTTCAGAAAATAGACAAACCAATAGCCAAACTGACAAAGAAAACAGAGAAAAAATCAAATAAATAAAAGTAGATTTGAAAATGAGACATTACAATTGATGCCATGGAAATATAAAGAAGCATGACACAGTACTATGCTTCTATGCTAAAAAAACTGAAAAACCTTGAAAAAGTGGATAAATCCCTAAATGTATATAACCAACAATTTGAAATCAAGGTAACATACAGAACCTGGCTCAAGGCTCAATTGTCTAATCCTCTACCTTGAAAGCATCGGGATCTAATTTGGGCATTGCTTTCTGTCCCAGCTCCTCCACTTCCAATCCAGCTTCCTGTTTGAGGCCTGGAAAAGCAGTAGATGTTGGCCCAAATCCCTGGAACCCTGAAGCCACTTGGGAAATCTGTAAGATACTCATTGCTCCTGACTTCGTATTGACTCAGCTCCAAGCACTGCAGCCACTGTGGGAGTGAACCAACAGGTGAAAAATCTCCTGTTTCTCCTGCTTTCTATAAATCTGCTTTTCAGTAAAAAGAAATAAATTAAAAAAAATAATACTATGCAACATGTAAACAGACCTAAAGCAAGCAATGAGATTTAAGCAGCAATTAAAACTCTCACATCAACCAATGGTCCAAGACTTGATGGCTATACTATTTAATTCTATAAACCGTGCTGCAATATGTTAAAACTTTTCACACCAAAATAAATTTAATTTTTAATTTTATTTTTCAATTTTGAAGTACCCTTAAGTGTATACATAAACATACACATACACGACCAAAGTTTGTTTTCTTTAAAAATTGTACTGAACTTTAATCCTGAATTAGGAAGTTAAGTGAAATACCTACATACATATTGCAAATTTAGCAAAACAATAAATTTGGTATTTAACTGAGGTTTATATGTATATATCAGATTAACTCCTTTGAAGTATTCTACTCACTTTAATTATTAAAGCATGTTAAAAGTTTACAGAGAATAAATGATATTCTTGTTATACATAAATAATAAAGTACTTTATATTAGTTAAGAATATAAGCACTACTATTGCCTGTCTCAATGTTCTCATCTGCATATTAGTGATTATATATATATATATACACATATACACAATGGATATTATTATATATATCACATGATAGTTAAGAATACATTGATTTAATATATATTATGTGACTATAATAGAGCCTGGCATTTAATAAATTTAATATGATTATTTGGGTATGGGGCATTAAAATATATCTTTATTGTCCCAAAGAAAGCAAATAATTCTTTCATTTTACTATTGAAACTATACTGCTTTCACATAGAGGTAAAGGTATTGCAACTTAATTTCAGAAGAAATTTGTTATTGATACATGCAGAAAGAAACATGATGGAGGTTCACTCATGCAACAATCAAAATAATGAGGTGGAATATTATTGTAAATGGTGTTTTAATGTTACAAAGCTCTAGAAACTTGCCATTGCGCATTTTGCTGATTCATAGAGTACTAATTAAGACTTTAATCTTGAACCAGCCCTCAATGTAGACAAAGCCTTTAACAAGATTTAATAAACTGAATTTGGAAATAACACGACTTTTCAGCAAATTGACAGTCATATGAAATACCTATGGAGAAACATTTCCAAATGAATTTTTGCAAGGATTTAATATACACATACATTTTTTTGGAACTTAAGGTCATTGTTTTTATTTCTGTCCAATGTCAAAACACGTGATTTATTAAAGTACCCACAATCAGGGCCTTGTGTGGTGGCTCAATGACTATATTCTCGCTCTTTAAGCTCTGGGACCCATATGGATTCTGGTTTATGTCCTTGCTACTCCACTTCCCATTCACCTCCCTGCTTGTGTCCTGGGAAAGCAATAAAGGACAGCCCTACACCCACATGGATGACTTGAAAGATGTTCCTGGCTCCTGGCTTCGGATCAGTTCAGCTCCAGCTGTTGTAGCCATTGGAGCAATGTGGCCAGTGGATGGAGGATCTTTATTTCTCTCCTTTTCTGTAAATGTTAATTGCCTTTTCAATGAAAAAAAAAATCTTAAAAGCAAGCACATGCTATTATGATGACTCCAAATATTAACTGATTTAGAAAATCGGTTTACATTACTTTCTGAGATGAACAAAATGAACTGAAGATTTACAAATAGGAGTAACACAAAAACATTGGCTTTCTTGCAATAGTTGTTTTTAAGAGTAATAATTCATATTACTTTTTAACTTTGTTATAGATCATAGAGATGGTTTTAGTATTTAACAATGAATCATATGAACGCATAACCTTATTCCTCATGATTTGATTAGAAATATAAAACTTTTTAAATCTCAGTTTATTTTACTCTGTTATTTTCCTATTAATTTATTGATTTAGATTACTAGGCTTGCTGAAATCTATATAACCATCAGTTAATTTTATTTCATTATTATTCAGGTGGCAATCACTTTCCCTTTTGGATTTCTACTGTGTAATTAAGTTATTTAGCAGTCTATGCTAAATTGCTGCTGCTTCACTGAATGGGTAAGAGCACAAGTCTCTTTGGGTTCTGGGCATTAAAATTCCCCAATCAGTAGAGACAGTCCCCTCAGGGACTTGTGTACTGTATGTTACAAGACCAGCCTAGCTTTTTGCATTTATTTTCAACTGCCCAGGCAGCAAGGCCTAACAATGCTGAAATGTCAGCTAAAATCTACTCTGATTTTCACCCACTTTGCTTCTCTAAATTCCTCTATCTGAAAATCCCAAACTATGAATGGTCCAGCCTTCTAAAAGATGGCCTTTGCCACATGGCGACTTTCTGAATTTATTCATCTCTAGTATGTTCAATGTGTTGTGAATACTACTAGTTTTCTTTCTGTTTCTCTACCTCTTTCCAAACATTCACTATGTTTTCATTAAAGGAATAGTGTTTGGCTGTCAATTATACTAAGGAATATTGGGAAACATGTTTTATATAAAGACTTACAGTGACACTGGAGACAGAAATGCTCATCAGTGGAACACTAGAGACCAATTAAAGGACAGCAAAGCAGTAAGCTATCATAATTGTGGGGCAGAATCAGTATGCATGGATCCCAGGAGATTAAAAAAATCAGGAAGAATATATCTAGGCTGTAATTAGGTTTGATAATAAGCCTAATCACCCAGTGATGATTTTAGGTTTACGGTTTGAGGTCATGAGAACGTGGTTTGTACATTATTCAGTGCATATTCTAAGGACGTCTCTGAAACTATTTCTTTATTTCTTTGGGAGTATTGTCAGTATGTTTTTTCCCCCTGTGGATAGGTGATGATTCAATCTTTAGTTTTGCCCAAGTGTCCTTGTATGTTATTTGTGTACATTTCAAATGTTAAAACAGACATCATGTAACTATAAACTCATTATAAACATAGAATAACATTATGATGGTTTTTAAAATTTCCCATTCAAATAAAAAGGAAAGAAGGCTAGAGGGAGAGAGGAATCTGTATACAAAACTGTACCTGGAAAAGTAATAGTTGTTCATTTTAAAAGCTAAAAGCGCTTATCTGTTGAAAACAAAATGAAAATAAAAATTTGCCACTCATTTTCCCGTACTTAAATTTGGATTAAAACAGCACAAATTAAACCACATTATTCTCATCAAATTAAATGGTGTCAAAGACATAAAATCTCATGTGAGAAGATGACTATATTTTCAGTATCATTTTAACCTTAAGTAACACACTTATGTTGTCATAAAGACAAAAGGAGGCTACACTGACCCTGAAATTTGCATTCTCTCTTCTGTTTCAAAAATTGGAATTACACAGAGAGCACGTATTTGACACACTGTAGATACAAATCCAAATGATTAAATTCCTTCCATTCTTTGTGAGAACTGAATTGAATCCTCAGTGTGTGGGTCTGGCTTGCCTAACTTGTCAAGGCCATTGCAGACATTTGTGGATTGAACAAGCCTATAGAATTCTCTCTCTCTCTCCCTTCCTCCTCCTTCTTTTCTCTCTCTCTTCTCTTAAACAAATTAGATGCTAAAAAAAATAAAATTTCATGTAAATATGACTTTTCAAAATGACTCAATAATATTATGACATTTCACACATGACAACACACAAAAATCATTTTCAAATACATGTACACACATGCAACACATGCACACGGGCTTGTTCAGTTAATGAAAATAGTATTTAACTTTTGTATTCTCCCAAATATTTCTTCAAAAAATTAGTTAACAGCTTTTATTATTTTGACAATATCTAAGAGGCTATGTTTTTTCACATTTTTGCTACATTGGGCCATTTGAAAGATTTTGTTCAAGAGAATAATACACAACACTACATTGTTATTTATTTGGTCTTATTTAACTACAATGAGATCCAACAGCCACGGGAACAGTTGTAGCCTAGATTGTGAAGCCAGACATTTAGAAGCCCATATCTAACGTTGGAAAACTGCATCCAGTTACTCCTCTTCCAGTCCACTTTTCTACTAAAGCATGCAGGGAGGCAGTGAATGCTTTGTGAAGTATGTGGACTCTATCCACCAGTTTCATAAATGTGCATGGACTCCTGAGCTCTTGGATCTACCTTACCTAACTTGGCTATTACAGGTACTTGGAGAATGATTCAGATGGAAGATTTCCTTCTCTCTCTCTCTCTGCCTTTCAAATGATTGGAAATAATATTTTTTAAGCCAGAAAATTTCAGTCTTATTGGTAACTGTAAGTTACAAAGGTCCAGGACAGATGAACATAGACGACAGTGATCTGCTGACTTCTGAATTTTGTGAATGAGTGAACTAGCCAGCAAACAGTTCAAAATGAAGGAGACTGGAATCCAAAATGTACATTGTCCATTTATTTCCATGAATATAGTTCAGTTCCAATTCTTTTAACAATGCTTCAAGGTAGACCAGCCAATTTCTTCCAAGACATTTTTGTGAGAATACTTTAGTGTGAGTCTAATGAGGTCTCTCTCCAGGTCTTAACTAAAGATTTATTGTTGAAAAATGGAGTAAAACTGTTGGAGATGAAATGAGCATCAAAGAATTTTCAAGCTATGGAAATGGCACCCACCAAGCCTCACTTAATGATAGAACTATTTTAATCTTCTTGGTGGATGATACAGTTTCATGACTCTCTAATTTTGGAAATTTGTGGTGAAATTTGGGTGTCATTCTACTTAAAACTATAATAATAACATTCAATGATTAAATGAAATGATCATATAAAAGTTTATATTCAACATTCAATTTTAAGATATGAGACTTTGGGGTCCGGCGTGGTGGTGCAGTGGTTAAGGTCCTCGCCTTGCACGCCCGGGATCCCATATGGGCGCCGGTTCTAATCCCAGCAGCCCAGCTTCCCATCCAGCTCCCTGCCTGTGGCCTGGGAAAGCAGACGAGGATGGCCCAAAGCTTTGGGACCCTGCGCCCGCGTGGGAGACCCAGAAGAGGCTCCTTCGGATCGGCATAGTATCGGCCGTTGCGCTCACTTGGGGAGTGAATCATCGGACGAAAGATCTTCCTCTCTGTCTCTCCTCTCTGTATATCCGCCTTTCCAATAAAAATAAATCTTCAAAAAAAAAAGATATGAGACTTTGTTTCCTCCTATGGCTCATTAAAATAGCTATCTGAGCTATCATGTTTACAGACTTATAGGAGCAGAATAAGTTAATTGTATTTCACAGTTTTCTGTGTAATGAACATTGCTACCTGATGATGCATAGTATTTTGAAATTCTATAGTAGAATCATAAATAAAGAGGCTGTCAAAAGGATGGACACTAAGAACACACTGGTGCATCATGCCAGCAAATTACATATTACATAGGATACAGTTTTCTTGTTCTCTGCCTCCTATTACAGACATATCTAAAATAATTACTTTCTTAATAGGAAGCAAAGATTATCTAGAAATTCTGAGAAGTTTTAAATTCCCTTTCCTTTTTTTTAAATGCATATGCCTTGAATCATCTCTTTGTGTCACTCATTCATGAATTCTTCTATTACACTTTCTGATGCTCTTCTTCATGTTCTTGCCTTTCTCTTAAATCTGCCCTGATTTGCTCCTGTCTTCCATTTCATTTTTATAAATGTACTGACTACTTGAAAGATACTAGGAGTCAGGATTCAAACATGTATAGATAACAGATGAATGAATACAGCATTCTGACCATGAACTATAAGAGCTCTCCCTAAGAGGAAGGGCTGCCAGGACAACTGTTTATGGCTGTTTTTCCTCTACGACTATAATCATACTTCTAAGATTCTCACAAGTGCACCAATGACAGGTTAACAGAATGCCCAGTCTGGATAGTAGAATCATGGCCATCATGGCCACTCTGTAACAGATACTCTTTCTTCCCTGTGCTAAATGTTTGTTTACTTATTTGTATAAAGGGACTACGATCCATGCATTTTATACATTTTGAGAACATAATGATATTTTCTTACCTCCCTCCCTTCCTCTTTTTCTCCCATTCTCCATCCTTTCTCATTTTGCTCAAATTTTTGCATTTCGTTTTATAATAATCAGAAGCTTAATCCTCCAGGAAATGAGAAATTCACCAAACTGTAAAAAGAAGGACCACATTTGTCAGGAATAGAGAAAAAGTTTGTAAACATAGTATACATTAGCTCTGTTGTTTCCTTGTTGATTTTTTTTTCATTTGTTTAGTTGATTTCTCCAATGACAAATGTGGGGTGTTGAAGGACTTTGTTGTAATTGTAGTGTAGCGTAGAATATGTATCCTGTTAGAACCAATAACACCTGTTTTAAAATGGTTGGTTCCCTGCATTGTTGCATATACTATATGATTGGCATATCTTTTCTATGAATTGATTCTTTAGTTATTACATGATGCTAACCTTTGAGTCTCTACATCCATAAGGGAACCTGTTTTATTACTGGAGCCAGCAACTTGCCTGAGAGGTTGTTCAGACAATAGGGAAGGAATAATGAACCTTCCCTTTACAGAACTAATCAGGTTCCCTGCTCCCTCCTATCTCCCAACTTACTCTCCAGCTTAAAATCAAACTCAGTGGAGAACACAGATATGTTCAAAAGTCACCTTAGGCACCCGGGCTGCAGCAGACTTCACTAGCCTTATTTTGAGCAAGTGGAGCTTTCTCCTCACCAGTCACTGGCTTTCTTGGTGGGGTAGGAGAAGTCAGTGTGACCTCCCGTTTCAGGATTAGGTGTGCACCTCGGCCTCTGCAAACTCTTGAGCCAGGACATAGGCATTGGGACCACACTATTCTCCCCGAGGCGAAATCACCAGTGGCATTCAGGCTGGTGCAAATCCCTCTTGCCTATGCTTACCTAAGGATATTGTTCTAGTCACTGGAGTCTAATATGGTGTTCTGCCAACAGCTCTGTGTTTGTATAGGTTTTTCTGTTCCAGAGATTCTCTCTTCATTCTATAGACTTTTCAATGAACGTTTCTCTGTAATTGTCCACTGGGAATGTGGTTCCTCCACTGATCATCGTTTGTCTTCCTGTGATCAAAACCATCTCATGCTTTCAGCGTTCCTCCATCCCGGATCCCTACCACATATCATTTCAATAATAGCTTTTATTTCTCTCTCACTTTGACTTTAATAGATTTTCTTTTTTACCCATAACTCAGTTCAAGTAAAGGAACTGACTGCAAGTAAAATTTCAACAATAGATGGGAATTTTCAACTCAATATGAACTATCTTAATGTGTCTTCAAATAAATTTCAGTGTATATAGTATTGTATCCTGTGAAATATTGATATTTACTCATGTTTAATTCAGAAAAAAAAAACAACCTAATGAAAAAATTTACTAGAGTTTTAGTGGTTACCTTTGAATATGCTTTAATATATTGTTTGCCTTGGAATTCACAACAAAATTACATTTGCTTAAGTTTGTGCTGATGTACTTTACCAATTTTAAGAAAAGTGACAAAATCAGAAGGAACCATTGAACCTGTTCTCACTAGTTTGGTTTTGTAACAAGCTAAAGTTGAAAAATTTAAAAACAAAAGATTGATAAATATAGGGTGTCAAAGGTTTTTGTCTTTTAAGTAAATAAGAATCAAATTCTGAAATGTGAGCAAAGTTAGAATTCTTATTCAAAAAATTATCCTGGTCATATTTGTGACTAGATATGCAGACATCTACTCCGACACACGTATATCCAGACACATGCAGCTCAAAGGAATTATGAAGGACAAATATCTCCTAACACTTAGGTGATAAGGTTTACTTTCAAAACGGTGTGTTTGATAATCATCTGTAAATATTTCATAAAAATTTTGCATCATTTCTGTGTAAGTAATCAGATTGAATTTTTACAATGTAAAATGTTATCTCCACAAAAATGTCTGTTTTTTTTTAAAAAATGGGATAAAATCTACATCACTGGCTTTTAAAACTCCTCAAATAATCAACAATGGAAACAGGAACAGCTTGCTATACTCAGTTTTCCCTGCATTCTTTTAATTTTGACTATGCATTTCTCATCAATTGCAATATTCTGCCTCCATAAAAACTCACCATATCAAATACCATCCGTATGCAAACATCTTGTCTATGTGCTTGAAAGTGTATTTTGTAAATACATAGCTCCATTAATTTACACCATTTCCAAAGTGAGGGTGTTCCATGGTCTACACCTTTAGTAGACTATTTCACTTGTTCCCAGGTGAAAGTATATTATTTTCTGGGAACAGGTGAAATAACCCCATCCTTATTATACTTTCAAGTTTACAGAGACACTCAATGTGAATTTTGAAGAATACTCAAATCCATGCATCAATAAAATCATGTCTCATAAATCTGAGAGAATTTTTTAAATGCTGGATTTCACTTTGTACTTATGAAAAATAGTAAAACTGTGGCCTAGAGATACGGAATTATTTCACAGGTCACATAGCTGAGGGAATAAAATTCACAAGACTGTCTGTCTGTCTGAAAATGCATGGTCTTTTCAAAGCACATATTATCTAATTCTGGCAGAAACAAAAAAAAAAGTTAACAGGTTGAAATGTTGACATTTGTTTTGTGTTATATGTGGAATTCAAAACAAGCTGTGTAATTTGGAAATTTACTCAATGGAAGATGTTTCATGCTATGAAAAGAGAAGGGAGATATGATTCGGGTTTGAATAAAAAAATCTAAATGTACATCTAAAAGAAGGAATCAGAGCACTAAAACAGTGTAGAAATACCAAAGGAAAAATGGAGTGAGGCGAACAAAGGACAGAAAACATCTCCGAGAGCCTTCTCTCACAGATGATTCCGTCATCTTCTCATACATCTGCTCGTTACAGTCTTGTCAAGTCCATGTCATACAAAATGCTGCTTGTTACTTGTGTTCTCATTGATTTGAGTAATCTTCAGCTGTGTCTTCATGCTAATAGTAGTGTTTTGTCTTTGTCTACATGGACAGAGGATTTTTTCTATGCCATCACATTGTGCTCCATATGATCAGCCAATATAGAATTATTTATTTTATATAATTTTTCCAAGTTTTAGAAATGAGTGTTTAATCAAATGAATTGGGATGTTTATAATGCATGCTACCCTCAATAGACTGTATACTTTGGCATATTATTCTCACTAGAATGTATACATAAGTTATTATCATACTTTTTTAATACTTTGGCCCACAATCAGAAGCACAAATTGTCCTTGGTGTAGTGTCTCACACATTGACAATTTTGCTACTGCAGAATTATAAGAGAGTCATAGAAATAGAGAGTATAAATGAATTGATGAGTTCTGCACTGACTTGAGAATATTTCCATTGGAAGATTAATAGAATATTAAATAGAACTATTTAGCTCCCAGCTAGACCATGTAATATTGAAATTCCTTGAAAAATAGAGGTCAATCATACTAATTTTAATTTTTTTGCAAATTTACTACAGCCTATTTAAAAACAGAGACACTCAGCATTTCTGGTGATATGAAAGGAACTGCTGTTTTCCCAGGTGATTCAGTGGGAGTGGGATCAGATAGTGAGGCAGGTGCCACTAGCACATCCTAGCACTGCTGGCAGCATCATCAGGCCTCTGTTTTACTTATTTTAGTATTATTGGAAAGGTGGAGAGAAAGAGAGATAGAGATATAAAAACAGAAGAACTTCCCCAATCTAATCCCCCCGACCCCTTCTTCACCAAATGCTTGCAATAACTTGATATTGGCTGTGCTGAAGCAAGGAGTCTGAAACAATAATTAGATCTCTTACCTGTGTGGCAGGAATGCAGATACCATGTTAACATATTATACTATAGGAGGAAGCTGACTGGGAACCAGCATTCAAACCAGACACTCCCGTATGAGACGTGGGCATTCCACCCACTTGGCAGTTTACTCACAGCACCAAATGCTTAACTCTTGGCAAAAATATTTCATGTTCATGAACCAACATTTTACACTGCTAGCATTTGCAAAGTTAAATCCCGGTACTAGTATTTTCATTAGAAAACATAATTGAAAAATTGTAAAAATCGAACAGAAAGCCTCAGCACGGACAATCTGCCTCAAAATGCTACAAAAATGGGATGTGCCACTTGCTGTTCGATAGAGCGTCTCATGATTCATCATGATTACTGTGGTGATTGTGTCTGCCTTTAGGGAAAATCTGAATCAGAAATGGGTATTATACTACCTCAGTGTAATCTCTGCAAGGCAATATATTACTATGTGCCAAAGGGCCATGCTGTAACAAACTGCCCTTACAAGTCTGAAAAATGATAACTTTTAATCCCTCTAAGATGCATGGTGGTATAACACTTCAACTGGTTTCTATCCCCAGTTTTTAAAGCAATTATACTGTAGGCTTCAGGGCAAACTGTTCGATGCATTTTTCTGTCTTCTAAACTTTCCCTAGTGCATAGTTTTCCAACATGAACATTTTGCAAATGCTAAGTTGGTAGGAAGCACAAAAACTGTAAAAAATAGCCAAGAATTCCAAGCCTTGATGCAAAATAACTGAATTGAGAGCCCAGTTACCACATAGTATCTCTTTCTGCTGTACACCTATGCTCCTTTAATGACAATTATTTATTTGCCATTTCAGTATGTCTTGTAGGACTTAAGTTGTGACATTTTTATTGAAATTTGAAATGATTATGTACTACTTAAGAATGTCCAATTTTAACAATTTGCCATAAAATATTAAATATAGGGCCTGGTGTAGTAGCTTAGTGGCTTAAGTCCTCACCCAGTATGCGCTGCGATTCCATATGCATGCTGGATAGCCTTCCATTGGATCTGCTTCCCATCCCAGCAGCACTGCTTTCCATCCAGCTCCCATCTTGTGGCCTGAGAAAGCAGTTAAAGATGATCCAAACTCTTGGGACCCCATACATACATAGGAGATCCTTAACACACTCTGGGCTCCTGGCTTTGGATCGACTCAGCTAAGGCCATTGCGGCTACTTGGGGAGTGAATCAGTGGATGGTAGATCTTCCTCTCTGTCTCTCCTCCTCTCTGTATATCTGAGTTTGCAACAACAATAAATAAATATTTTCAAAAGTGTAAATATATGTATATGTTCCAATTAAATCTTTAATAATTATGTATAGGAAGATAAATACTTATAAACGTATTTAACTAAATCTTTGCTTAATTTCTATAACAGATGAGTTACAGAGAGAAAAGGTGAAATAGACAGATTTTTCATCTGCTGATTTACTCCTCAAATAGCTGCAAAGGTTTGGACTGGACCAGGCATAGCCAGGTGTAAGGAGCTTCATATGGGTATTCCTTATGAGTACAGGGGCACAAGAACTTAGACCATCCTCCGCTGCTTTCCAAGGCCATTAGCAGAGAGATGGATCAGAAGTGGAGCAGCTGGGACATGATGCAGCATCCATATGGGCTGGTGGCTTTCTAGGTGGTGGCTTAACATACTATGCCAAAATGCTGGCCCTATAATATCATATATTTTTAAAAAAATTTATATTTACAGGAGCCAGAAATTTGGATCAATAGGCTAATCCTCTGGCCCAAGCACCAGCAACCCACAAGGGCACCTGGTAATTTCCCGGCTGCTCCCTTCTAATCCAGCTCCCTAATTATGGCGTGGGAGAACACCAAAAAAAGGACCAACTCCTTGGGCTACTGCATCAATGTGGGAGAACTTGAGGAAACTCCTGATTTTGGATGTGTTCAGCTCTGCCTGTTTCAGCCATTAAAGGAGTGAATTAGCAAATGGAAGTTCTCTCTTTCTTTCTTTGTGTAAATCTGCATCTCAAATAAAAATAAACAAACATTTAAAGCAAGATTTATATTTTACACTCTAATGGTGGAAATACAGAGACAGTCAAAAAAAGGAGAGAGTGGGCCTGGCACCATGGCCTGGTAGCTAAACTCCTCCCCTAGAACGCGACCAGGATCCCATATAGTCACTGGTTCTAATCCCGGCAGCTCTGCTTCCCATCCAGCTCCCTGCTTGTGGCCTGGGAAAGCAGTTGAGGACGACCCAAAGCCATGGGACCCTGCACCCGCGTGGGAGACCCAGAAGAGCTTCTGGCTCCCGGCTTCTGATTGGCACAGTACCGGCCATTGCGGTCACTTGAGGAGTGAATCATCAGATACAAGATCTTTCTCTCTGTCTCTCTTCCTCTATTTATGTCTGAATTTGCAATAAAAATAAATAAATCTTAAAAACAAAAGAAAAGAAAAAAGGAGAGAGTAAGGTCTTCCATCCACTCCTTCTGGGTCTTCCACATGAATGGCAAGAAAGCAGGTGCATGGGACAGTGTCTTTCCTTCCTAGGTCCATCATCAGAAAGCACATCCATAGATAGATTAGTCATGATTCAAAAAGGAACTCCGATATGCCGTACAGACAGTAGAAACAATGACTTAAGCTCTCTCTATGCCACAGCTCTGGTTTCAATTATGTTTTTAAAACGTGTGTATTATTTGTATTTACTTGTATAAATGGACAATTAATTATGAAAACTATAATGTGCACACCAAGTACTAGAGAAAAATAACCAATCATGTCGGTGAATAAAGTAGCAGATGCCCAGGCCAATTTTTAGTTTTTGATTTTTTTTTTTAAATTCTTGATCCTTTCCTGGCAGACACACCATGTGTCTCAAATTTGTAGCTCAACAAAACTGAAAGTTAATTACGTGTCATGAACCTTCAGCTTGACATGGAAAAAGTCCCTGCTCCAGGGGAAAGCTTGAAAAAAAATGAAGTGATCACTTGAGAATAAGAAAGCGTGTGAATATATTAACCTTTGATCTCTGCTGGTCTGCACATTTGTCTGCCAAGAGAAATCTCTTTCATTCACAGTTTCTGCAGATCCAATTCTCTTCAAAGAGACTGTTTTTATTACTAATTCATTTACACATACACTCAAAATTTATTGGACATTTTTAATGTTCTGTCTGGGTGAAGCAAAACTGGGTGAATACATAAAAAGGCATTCTCAAAATTATTATATTTTGATTAAATGAGTGAAAACCCCACAGGAATGGGACAGAGAATAATAAAAGTAGTAGAATTTGGATTAGTGCTTTGGAAAACTATTCCCTAGCAGAAGTATATAAATGAGCCTGCTGAGCAGTTGTTTTCATTAAAATATAAACGTACTTTATTTAGAGTGCTAATTCAGTATCTTTCACTTTTTAAAAAAAAGACTTATTTTATTTATTTACATTTTTTTTTTTTGGAAAGTCAGATATACAGAGGAAGAGAGACAAACTTGAAGATCTTTCATGAGTTAATTCACTCACCAAGTGGCTGCAAATGCCAGAGCTGAGTCAATCTGAAGCCAGGAGCCAGGAGCCTCTTCTGGGTCTCCCATAAGAGTGCAGGGTCCCAAGGGTTCGGGCTGTCAACAACCGCTGGAACTAGAACTGAGAGATACAGCATCCTGGCATGCACAAGGTGAGGACTTAAGCCATTAGGCTACCATGCCGGACCCAGTATATTTCACTTTTTAAACTGTTCCTTGTGTTACTCTGGTTACCATGTTATTTTCCTTTTTAAGAGGAAGTGCTATCTACATCATGGCCAAAGAGAATATCTCCAGGAAAAATACAGGCTACCTTCAAATTTTCATTTCATCTAAATATTTACCTTTCCTGAACTCTCTTGTCACACTCTGTGTCCATTTTTCCACAGGGTAGCCTTTGCTTCAAGATAGCCAAAATGTGTTTCATGTACAAGAGAACTTCAAAACATTCATGCACAAATGTAAATAAAATATGTTTATTTTGATGCAAAAATATAACTAGAAATCCATGCATAGTTCATATAGTCCCTTGACTTCTGAAAAGAGGGTGATGATGGGCCAGTGCCATGCCGTAACAGGCTATTCCTCCAACACATACTTGTCCAGGCATCCAGTATGAGCACTGGTTCGTATCTCAGCCGCTTCATATCCTGAGCAAACTCCCTATTTATGGCTTGTGAAAGCAATACAGGGTGGGTCAAGTCCTTGGGCCCTATACCTATGTGAGAAACCTGGAAGATGCTGCTCACCCAGGATTTCTGGCTGCTAATTCAGAGAAGTTCAGCTCTTGTTATTGAAGCCATTTGGGGAGTTAAACGGCAATGGAAGACCTCTTTCTCTGTCTCTCCTCATTGATAACTGTGACTTTCAGAGTAAAATACTAAGTTCTTAAACAAAAGGGGTGCTTGAAGAATATTTTCTTAAATCAATACCAAATCAATATCAATTGCTACTAGCATAATAAAGCATTGACTATATTATGCATATATTTCCTGCTGTGTACTTTCCAGACTCCTAGTTTTAAGGGTCAGCATTAGTATATCCTCCAAAATATTTAATAGTCTCAAGCTATCTTAATGCACTCTGTCCAGTACAGTATTTTTCAAACTATAAAGGATAATTAGACAAGATCAAGACTTCTCTCTTCTTTCAAGCGGGACAAACCATCTGATAAATATCTCTTAGTGGCCAAGGTGAGATTCTATTGGATAAAAAATGTTCTGGGCTTTAGACAATTATGAAATCACTGGCTGACTTCTGTATCAATCTTTGTTTAAACGAATTAAGAAGCTGAAATTAAGATGTCCTTTTCAAATTCAGAAAGCATTTCCTGGCATACAGGTTAAAACTTCCATTCACTCATTAATTTTTAACTCAGCCAAGATAAGCTGTTACTTGTAATCTCTACATTTTAAAAATTAAACATATAAAAATTAGACAAGGATGGAAATGAAAAACATGATATTTAAATTTGGATTCTTCTTTCCTTCGGGCTTAATATTTGAGCCGTATGCACTATTCAGAATTATTCTGGAATAAAATATTTCCTATAATGCACTATCTCATTGGATACACAAAGAAAACATACCTGTAAAACTCAGTAACAAATAAAATACACTTCTAGGACAAGTCCAAAGAACAACCAGAAAATGCAAAAGAAGACAAATAGAGCCATTATTGTGTTTCAAGGTGCTTCTATCCTTTGCAGAGACTCAAAGTAATTAAGAGCACTTGGCACCTATCAGAGATTTAAAAAATGGAAAAAGGTCTCGTTAGAATGCCAGACTCTAGAAATCTTAAGATAATTCGCCAGACTGACATCAGAAATACTGGTGAGCAGTTCATAAAAACACAGCTTATTGAGCCAAGTCACTAGCATCTTCAAGCTTGTGACAATTTTTTAAGGTAAAGAAATTACCCTTGATAACCTCTAGCAGCTATTTGTTCCTCTGCAACCGGGAAAGGATAATATATGGAGACTTGGTCACTATTATTTAGACCTCAGAAGATAAGAAGCTTGAATGTGATTTTAGTCATTGCCTTGTTACAGAACGGAGGACAAGTTTATCATAATTTTTATGTTGAATGGAACATATTTTTCAAAATCTACATGAACTAACATATAAATATAAATATATATATATAACTTACACATAATGAATGTATTTAAAATCTAATTGATGTAACATGTAACATATATACACATTTCTGAGAATGATATTTAAAATTATTGCTTACTTATTTTTCTGAAATTAACAAATTCCATGTATTTTACGGTGCAGATTTAGGAACATGGTCTTAATTATCTGCTTTAAAAAAAAATTGCAATGCCATTCATTTAGTTCGCTTAGCAATCACAGGCTTGATCCATCCTTAAGTAAAGAATTCTGCAAAGAGCAAGCAGAAAAAAAAAATTAAACTCTTTCTCAAAAGTATAGGCTAACAATGTAAACAACAATGCAATCTGAATATTATTTTGCTCAAACCCAATACATTTGTTTAAACTCTGTAATTTAGGTACCACAGATCAAGAAAATATGGATTTGTCTTTTTGGAACTGGCTTATTTCCCTAAGAAACTGTTTCTAGCTGCATCTCTTTCGTTACAAAAGTAGTATTTCATTTCTTTTTATGGCTCAGTAGTATTCCGTAGTATATGAACATAATGCTTTCCTTATCCAATCATCATTGATGGACATTTAGGTTGAATCTGTACCTTAGCTAGTTTGAATTAGGTACAATAAACAAGGGTGTACAAATAATGCTCTCACATGCTGGTTTCATTTATTTTGGACGAATTTTCAGGAGTGGGATAATTGGGCATACACTGAATTTGTTTTCATATTTCTGAAAAATATCCGTATTGTCTTCCATGATGACTGCGCTGTTTTGCTTTCCCATGAATAATGGATTAGGGTAACTCCTTCACCCCTCCACCACCACCCCCACATACACACCCTTGAAGTCATTTATTGTTTGATTTGTTCTGTTTTTTTTTTTATTTTCAGAGGCCTAATATCCAGAATATTCTAAGATTTAAATAACTTAACAGAAGATGCACAATTCAATTAACAAATGGGGAAAGGACATAATCGGGGAATTTTGAAAGATGAGATTTATATATTATTTTCAATACATTTTCAATTTATTTACGAAATACTTGTAACATTTATTCTTGTAACATCTTATTCTTGTTATAAAAATTGATCCCTGTTGTCTCAATGGTAAAACATTGTTACTAGTTTTTGCTCCTATGTTGTATTGTATTATTGTTCCTTTTGGTAAACAAAACAGAGTTAATTTCCTATATGGCAAAGCAGCCTCGTGGCAACTTTCTACTCTTACGTAAATATTTAAAATCATATTTTTCATTTTAATTTTGTTGTTCAACTATTATAAAGAATTTTCTAGCTTGTACTGTTTGTAGGGATGAGTCTTTCTGGTATGAGGTGAGAGAAACTTGAGGCAGTGCATACAACTGACGAAATTGCCTATAATTGTCACCGCTAATTTTGAGTCTGGGTGAAATTTCTTGGAGGGGGAAGGGAGCCCTTCTAACCTCATGCAGGAAGAGCACTTTGGTTTCCTTCCATTATCCTAAGGAGGCACCCAACAACCAGCAGGGGAGGGGGAGGTGGCATTTTAATAAGACCAGAGAGGAGATCTACTATTCCCAACTCAGATACCAACCTGAACTGTTTTTGCTTTCAACCACTGGCCAGAACTCCTCCACTGCAGGCAGCACGCAGCTGAGTAGCCACTGAAGCAGCAGACACTCCGGTGAGCCACATAAACATATCTCAGATAAAATCCTTCAGAGGAAATACCAGTGAAAATTTACATAGATGCAAAAAAATAAACACAGAAATTCAAGAAATAAGAACAAGAAAGACAATCAACTCAGCAAAAGGAACATAACAAAACTTCAATATTAGAATGTAAAGATAAAGAGATTCATAAGAATTAGATTACTCAGAAACACAGAAAATGAGTACTTGATTTGAAGTAATCTATACATGATATAGATGTGAAATTCTTCTTGTAGCTAGAGACATTCAAGATAAGTTAAACTGAAATATTATAAATGAAAAATACAGTATGTTAAATAAAACATAGAAAGCACTAACAACAGATTTGATAAGGCAACCAAAAATATTAAATAAAAGGCAAATGATTGGAATTATCTCATCTCTTACTTTTAAACAGGTAACAGTAAAAATGGGAAAAAAAAACATATTTATAATTTAGTAATAGGATCAAATGAACAACCATTCTGGCCCAAGGAGTGAGGAAAGCGTGGAAAGGCAGAATGGATTAGAAGAGGTATTCATTGAAATAATAGTTGAAAAATTCTCTAATTTGGAGAAATATATGGGCAGTACATTATAGAAATTCCATAGAACTTCTAATAGATATGATCAGAAAAGATTCGTATCTTGACATACTTGAGCCAAACTTCCAAAAATAAAGCATAAGGAAAATATCATTAAATGTGAATGAAAGAACTATAGATTGCCTTCAAAGAATGTTTGACTAAATTGACAGCTGATTTTTCATAAGAAGGCTGAGATAGAACAGAGAGAAACAGCTCAGGTCTTAAAAGAGATTTGCTGTCATCTCAGAGTACTGTTTCCTGTGATGCTCTCTTTTACAAGTAAAAGTGAAATACAGAGTTTCCATAGCAAACAGAAATTGAAAGTCTTCCTAACTCTTCAAGCCTTACAAATGATACTTTAAGATACATTATACACAGAAACAGGATAGCTAGCATCATGAAAAAAAAAAGTGAAGGCAGAAAATCTAGTAACAGTAGAAAGCAAAAAATTAGAAATATATTCAGAATACCAATACAGGATTCATCTGTATCTTTACCTAAGAAATATATATCACTAACAAAGACATTAAAAAAAAAACCCTGAGAATGGAGCAGAACTAACCTTCCTAATACCATAGATAAAAATATTTTAATACAAAAATCTGACTTTTTAAAAGTAATGGGAAGGTGCGACTTTATTAATTGCATTTGTATTGTATGTTAGGGCAAATAGTTACTTAAAACAAATGTTAACTGATATGCAGGGTGACATACGAATGGGGGACCTCAACATGGGATTTTCATCAAGAGATAAACCAGATAAAGAAAAGTAAGAAAGAAACAACACGAATCATCAAATTGTTGAAGGAAACTGCAAACATTACTGCAAAGTCTTCCTGGATAAAATCTAAGGGGCAAGCATAATGAAAAAATAAACAAGTGAGATTATATCAAGCTAAGAATCTTCTGCACAACAGAGTAAACATTCAACAAAATGAAGAAAGAAGCAACAAACAGAATGGGAGAAAATAACATTTACAAACTAGGCAACTAACATAGGATTGATATTCAGGATCTATGAAGTGGTCCTCTGTTTGCAGTCATATTCTTGGATACTTCAGTAACAGGAAGCAATGCTATTTTTTTTATCATATCTTTATCATTAAACTTATTTTTTGTTATCAGTAATCATGATGGTGAGATATTAACACAAAAATAACAGATTAAATACAGTTTCCAGACATAGTTCTAAGAATGTAATAAGTTATCAAATGACATTTGATTACCATTATATTTTCCTTTATGTTCAATTTACACTGGATAAGTAATTCCACTTATAATAGGATGGCAGTGACAATTCATTTGCACATATTTATATTACTAAATAAAAAATTCCTGAAGGCCACAGCAGTATAATAACAAAAAGCCTTCAGCAAAGGAACTGATCCCAAGAGCTCAAACATCCATCCCCAACCCCCCCCCTCAGCTTTGCTTCTTTCATCAATCCATTTGGAATATCACAACTTCACCAGCACGCTCAGTGTTTGATGAAACAGAACTGAACTGTCAAGCATATACTAAATATCACTGGATGTTATTTCTTGAATCTTGCCTTGCCAGTGTGAAATTAGATGTCCTTTCTGCCCCGCCTCAGTATTCCACTTCTACCTCTTCTAAGACTACTTTTGTTTTAGTTGAGTATTTGCCTTCCAAATCTGTCTTACTGATGGCAACACCTTCACAGATAAAACTTTTGTATTCACCATTATAGCTCTTGCAACATTCACAAAATCCTTTGCAGGTATTGCTCTGTCATTACCGGTTTTACTAAAATAAATAATTTTCTTCAGAAAATTAAAAACATATCTTTATTTTCAATTTCTTCTCCCCATCTTCATAAAAATAATCAAAGTAATCTTAACAGGGGCTAGTGCATTTGCTAAGTGAAAAGCGTCAATAAATTTGAACTGAATTAAATATTCAGAATATTAAGAGAATCCTGGATAAAAGGGAAAAAATCATAGGATTTGTTCAGCCTTTTGAACTAATGCATTCTCTTTTGAAATAAAGTGCCAGTTTAATATAACTACAGAAGACCCGGCACGGTGGCCTAGCGGCTAACGTCCTCTCCTTAAACGCTCTGGGATCCCATGTGGGCAGCGGTTCTAGTCTCGGCAGCTCCACTTCCTATCCAGCTCCCTGCTTGTGGCCTGGGAAAACAGCCCAGGACTGCCCCAAGTCTTGGGATCTTGCACCCGCATGGGAGACCTGGAAAGAAGTTCCTGGCTCCTGGCTTTGGTTGGGCGCAGCACCGGCCATTGCGGTCACATTGGGTGTGAATCATCAGACGGAAGATCTTCCTCTCTGTCCCTCCTCCTCTCTATATATGTGACTTCACAATAAAATTTTTAAAAGAATCTTTAAATAAAAAAAGAGAAAGTCACATATTTGTTGTTTAAGATAATTATAATCAGCGCCTTTTGCTGAGGTGTACATAAAAGATAGAGCATTTTAGGCATTGTTGTGAGAATACTGTCTTTGTTAAACCACTAGCTGATCTTAGTAGCTATATCCTTGAAACTCTATAATCCTAATTATTCCATACATAACAATGAAATAAGGTATAAGAAAATTGCTGTTGGAAATCAGTGCCAAATGTTCTCTGTTTTAGTTGATTTTAACCCAGCTATGAGCATTTGTTACATCAATCCCTCAACTCCAAGCCATCAGAAACGGGATTCGAACAATCAGAAAATAACACATCAGCTCCTCTTCTCCCATTTCAGTTTTTTCTAGGCAGAAATTCTAAAAGATTTTTCTCCTCTAGGAGAAATTTGCTAGTAATGAATAAACTTTTCTCCTTCTAGTATGATTTGATTCTATGGGTGCAGAAACAAATCAAAGATAACAGGAGAAAGATACAATTCTGCAGGAAGGAGAAGGATGTGCTGAGGTAGGTAGGTCTGTTCTTTAAGATACCTGTGTTCCATACTGAGGTACGTGGGTTTTGAGTGCCAACTTGAGTCCCTCATCCTGCTGCCAGCTCACGCAGTCCCTGGGAGAAGCAGATGGTTCAAGGAGTTGAGCTCCTGCTAATCAGAAGCCGCAGATGGACTGAAGTCCCAGCTCTCTCTCAAGCCCCATTGCAGTCATGTGAGGCGTGATTAAGCAGAATACATCCCTTTCTTTTTCTCTTTCTCTATGTCTCCTAATTCAATCAATAGAAAATGACATATCAATTAGAGTTAATTCTTTACAGGAAAAATACTTAGAAGCATACAGTTTTATGTAAATATAATCAAGCACTTACATATTTATATATGTATATTATATACATAAGTAAGCATATTTATGTATAGGTTTGTATTCATGTATGCACATATGTATATAATGTGTATTATTTATATATTTATATTCATGCATACATATTTACACGTTATATACACATATTTACATATATAATTAAGCACTTACATAGTTACATATAACTGTTACTGCACATATGAATACATATACATTTGTATGTTAAAAATATACATACATATTGATCCAATTAGAGTATATTATCTTCCTTTCTACAGCACACACAGGTGTCTTTTTCTATTAGATATTTCCTTACAAACAGAAATTTATTTGCTTAATGGGTTTACAACCATATTTCATACATTGGTTCGACAAATGCCTTCAGTACTCATATCTAGAGACAAAATAATTTACATATATGTAAATTTGATGCAACGTGAACTAGACTAATATGTGATTTGTCATTACTTTTGACTCAGGTTCCTTTTATTCAGGCCATAATATAATTTACCTTAGCAATAGCTCAACATAATTTTGTTTGTAAATTCTCCAGGTCTTGTCAGTTTTTATTACTTCTTTCTTAATCCAGTTGTTGTTCACATTACATTTCCCCCGTTTCTGTTACTGTGTAAGATATGTAATCATGCAGAAAGGTAATTCCTCATTTTGTATATCCTTAAGGCAGATATCAATTCTTATTTACACAATTTTCTTTGAATCTTAAATACTTCCATTAACTTTTTTCCTTAAGCACAAGAAATTCTGTTATTATTTCTTGCTGTTAATATTTTTTATATTTGCATAAAATGAACAAATTCCATCTGTGTCATATGTACAAATTTCAGAGCCTCATGCTGCTTCCCACTCTATCCCCCTCCTGCCTGTGTTCCTCCTCCCCCTCCTCTTTCCTTTCTTAATTTTTATTTTATGATGAAATACTTTCAATTTACTTTATAATGACAAGCTAGACGCTCCACAAAATAGAGAATTCAACAGGAACTAAGTAGAAAACACTGTTTCTCAAGAGACCAAAGATAAAAACAGTAGTGAGATCTCTACTCAAATTAATTCTTGCAGCCTTCCCTTCCTTGAAAATGTCAAATGTCTTTATTTAATTTATCTTTTTATCCTTAAAATTGTATTTTTCAAAATGTTACTGAGTATTCTTATGGTACATAACATGATGTTATGAGACAGTTACATATATCATTGCTGTAGTAAACCTATCAACATATTCACCATCTTACCTTCCACTTCTGAAAAATAACTTTGTTTTTATTATAAAAATCTCAGCTAAGGGCCTGGCAGCGTGACCTAGTGGCTAAAGTCCTCGCCTTGAACGCGCCAGGATCCCATATGGGCGCCGGTTCTAATCCCGGCTGCTCCACTTCCCATCCAGCTCCCTGCTTGTGGCCTGGGAAAGCAGTTTAGGATGGCCCAAAGCCTTGGGATCCTGCACCCGCGTGGGAGACCTGGAAGAGGTTCCTGGATCCTGGCTTCGGATTGGCATCGCATTGGCCGTTGTGCTCACTTGGGGTGTGAATCATCAAAGAAGAAGATCTTCCTCTCTGCCTCTCCTCCTCTCTGTATATGTGACTTTCCAATAAATAAACAAATCTTTTTTAAAAATCTCAGCTAAGATCGGCATAGTATCGGCCCGTTGCGCTCACTTGGGGAGTGAATCATCGGATGGAAGATCTTCCTCTCTGTCTCTCCTCTCTGTATATCCGCCTTTCCAATGAAAAAATAATAAAAATAAATCTTTAAAAAAAATCTCAGCTAAGTATTTTGCTTTTTTAAAAATTTGGAATAATAAATATGCTGTTTTGGCTTCAAATCCATTCATATAATGTGCTTACCCTTTCTATTGGCTGCTAAAGATTACTTCTTTATAAATGCTTCTAGATATTTGGCTGTAATGAAACTTGGATTCTTTATTGTTATGTTACTTAGTATTTGTTGAGTTTGTTGACTATTCGTGTTAAGGCTGGCACTAAATTTGGAAATTTTTTAGCCAATATTCCTCCAAACATTTGTCTCTTCCATTCCTGCATCCACTTTCCTTTCCACATCTTCTGTTGCAGACAGGTTATAGATTATATTGTTTTGTTTTCAAAGTTTTTCTTAAAATTTTACTTTACTTTTAATATTGCTTACATAGCTGAGAGGGATGTATACCCATATGTTCCTTCATGTAGGGATGGGGAAGGTTGAAGTATAGAGGAAGGTGGTGGGACAAATGTTTCCGTTCTGTTTTCTTTTTTTTTTCTTTTTCTTTTTTTTTTAACTTTTGTGTTTGCCATGGAGCAAGGGCAAGGGATTGCTCCATGTTGTCACATTACATTTGCACCTGGGGATGGGAGACAGCCACTTGATGACACCTAAGAGATCCCAGTGTGGGGAATGATGGTCCAAGGAGATTACTTGAGTGATTTTAATAGTTCCGAGGCATTGTCAGCTTTGTTGCCCCTACTTGGCATGGTCTAATCTGAGACGGATGCCTCACATGTGCTGGCAAATGATTCAGCCTGGGCCAACCTGGGTTTCTACTCTGTTATAATGACCAGTAATTTTAAGAATATTTAGATATTATGGGACTCCAATTTGTTTCTTGTTCGTGTTTTGTGTCTTGCATATTGGTGCTTCTACTTAGATCCTTGAGCACACTTATAGTGACCATTGCAAAGTTCTTTGTAACTAATTAAGTCATTTCTTTCAATTTTGTATCTGTTTCTGCTTATTCACTTGGCTCTAAGTTATTTATAATAGTTACCCGTTCATGTATTTTTATTAAATATTGAGTGGTTGAGTATTTGGATTATGTCCTTTCAGCCTATGACTGCTAGTTTTATATTGAGAGAATTTCATTTACTTGGAGTTGACTCAGTCCTATTCTTGCAATTACCCCTAGGAATAAAACTGGGGTGATCATAGCATTCATTTACTTATTCTAATTTTCCAAGAATCATGTTTCTCAAATACTTGCTATACTAAATATAAAAAACAGTGTTATTTTCCCCATTTTGTTGTGTCTTCCATCAGAAGTGTGCATTAAATAGAAGGAGGATTAATTCTCTCCCAAGATAATAGAAGTAATATGAATAGCCAAACAACTCAGTAACTGGAATAGTTAGAATGCCAGAGATTCTTGGTGTGGATTTGAGTATTAAACCATGTTTTCTCTGATTCAGCAGTTGAAACTATTATTACTAGCTATAAACCATTTCTTAAAGTTATTTTTTTAATTTGTATTTAAGAATGACATGATCCCAACTTCAAAAATTATTTCAACAATTTTGTTCCTCGTTATAAAGAAAGAAGGATAAATGACAGGGCTAAATCCAGCATGAAATGAAGAAGGAATAAACTAACTCAAAGTGGAGACACTGGAATTACATTTGACAGTTATGTCAAATTTACATGTTAAGGAAAGGACAGAAAGAAGCCTCTGAAAGCTTAACTGAAAAATGAGGGCAGAAATGGAACTGCCTACGGGATGTATGAGAAACACAAAGTACAAAAAACCTCTATGAAAGCATTTTACTGGACTCAGATAAGGAAATTTTCTGTTATTATTTCAAGAAAATTTGTGCAATCCTTTGTTAGCAACAAAAATATATTGGTAAGAGGTTACATCATGTGTAGTATGTTAAACCGCCACCTATGATACCAGCATCCTTTAATGCAGCACTGTCTCTATCCTGCAATATGCATGCACATTGAAGGACAAAAAATTTTATAGGTTCAACCATGCATCTTGTGGTGAATCTTTGCATTAATTTACACATTTTGGTTATTTTCACTGTTTTTAGTTTATTCAGTCAATATTCAAAACTGACAAATAAGATGTTATTTCAGTTCCTTAGCATAGGGAACCACGGGTTATACCTCCAGGAGTAAAAAATGGGAGGAAAGGAAGAGGAAGAAACAAAAGGAAACTGGCAGTAATCCGGTTGAATTCAATAGGCTTTGATTCTTATAGCCACACCATTACTATCATATAAGGACATATAAAAAAGCATTAGCCTCATAATGAACTTGAAACATCCCTCAAATGCTTCACACAATATCTATGTTTTTGTTTAATGACTTGTCAGATTATAAACACAAAGGCTATAACTAATGCCCGCACAAACTGAAAAAATGAATGTCTCACAGCCAGAATGGTGTTGAAGAGATTGGCTTATTTCATTGTTTTCATAAAATCTAACAAGAAGTCAATATTTTAATTAAGTAAGTTTTACAGTTATTAATATGAAGAGGCCATATTCAAAAGAATCACAGATAGTTTCATGATAATATTTGCTTCCCTTCCTCTTTCCCTTCACCTCTACCTTCTTTTCTCTTTTAAAATTTTTTTTGCAGCACTATTTTTATAGTTTATATGTATATATTTGAATGTAAGTATATACATATATTTTAGAACATGATTATTCTCAGCATAACCGCCAATTCTTTTTTTTAACTGTATTTATTTTTATTGCAAAGCCAAATATATAGATAGCAAGAGAAACAGAGAGGAAGATCTGTTCACTGATTCACTCCCCAAGCAGCTACAACAGCCAAAGCTGAGCCAATCTGAAGCCAGAAGCAAGGAGCTTCTTCCAGGTCTACCACGCTGGTGCAGAATCTCAAGGCTTTGGGCTGTCCTTGACTGCTTTCCCAGAGCACAAGCAGGGAGCTGCATAGTAAGCGGAGCTGCTGGGACATGAACTGAGGCTCAAAAGGGATCCTGGTGCATGCAAGTCAAGGCCTTAGCTACCTTGCTGGGCCCCTAACTGCCCTTTCATACTCATTCCTACCTTCTTCTTCCTTCTATTCTTATTTTAATTTTATTTTTACACTGTCATTCTCTCAGTTTACTGAAAAATCACAAGCTTAACCTAACACTAAATAAACAATTCAGCAAGTCATAAGTAGTAAGCCTACTCTTATTCCTCAATAGTATAAAGACGATAAATTGATCAAATCTCAAAATATCATTTTTACTCATAAGCATTGCAATTTTTGTATTTTGTGTGTGCTAGTTAGCATACATCAGGGCAGGCATGTGATATTTACTTTTATGAGACTGTTTTTTTCACTAAGCATAACAATCTTTGCATCCATTTAGTTGCAGAGAAAGATTTCATTATTTTTATGGCTATGTGCATACCATAATTTCTTTATCCAGTTATCAGCTGATGGACACATGAATTGATTCCATATCCCAACTATTGTGAGTTGGATTGTCATCAATATGGAATTGCAGATATTTATTTCAGATGCTGATAGCATTTCCTCTTGGCAAATTCTCAGGAGTGGAATAATTGAAACATATAATAAATAGGATGATTTTTACTATTTTGAACTCTACACACTGTCATCCATGATGGCTTCACCAATTTACATCTCCACCAGGAATGCAGTTTGCTGTTTAACTGGACAGCTTGCTTTGTTGTTGAATTTTTTGAGTCCTCTACATATCTTGCATCCTAATGCTTGATTAGATGTATAATTTGAAATATTTTTCTCCCATTCTTTTCACTTGCCATTTATCAAGGGTTTTCTTTGCTATATATAAGATTCTAAGCTTGATGTGCAATCCTATTCAGCTATTTTTTCCCGTATTTCATGTGTTTCTGGGGGTCAGGAAGTTTTCCTATAATATTTTGCAGGGTTTACCATGTCTTGTAGTGTTTAACCTAAGTTTTCATCTGGTAATTTGATGATTTCAGGTCTTAGATTTAGATCCCTTGGATTATCTCTGATCCATTTTGAGTTGATTTTCACAGAGTGTATGTTGGAGGTCTTCTTTCATAGTTCTGCTTTCGTAGTTCCAATTTCCCTAGTACCATTTGTTGAAGACACTGCCCTTTTCCCAGAGATTGATGATAGGTTTTCTTTTCTTCTCAATGATTAGTCGATTGCAGATGTTTGAGTTACTAATGACAATGGTTACGGTTGAGCAAATTAGATTTGAACGTGAGTTTCATACAACTTGAAAATTAAACATGCCTGCATTGATGATTTATCTTACCATGAGGCTATAAGTTCAATGCTCATGTGCTTCATATTTAAGCAGTAAATGGAAATTATTCTTAAACTTACTTGTTTTAAAGTGCTTTTGATGATAACAGTGATACATTCCAATTAAGAGTATTAATATAGGAAATAAAACATGTTTCCGATATACTTCTAGATTTGCAACATAACCTGGAATTTTAAAATATACTTGAACATTAGATCACTTAAATATCTAATGTTTGTATATGTATATATATGGAATTATCCATATTCTAGTTAATCATTCTGCTATTTTTACAGTGTATCTTTTCTGCTATTACTTTTTTTTATTAATTACATTGCATTATGTGACACAGTTTTATAGGCACTGGGAATCTCCCACCCCTTCCCAAACTCTCTCCCCCCATGGTGGATTCCTCCACTTTGTTGCATAACCACAGTTCAAGTTCAGTTGAGATTCTATCATTGTAAGCATATACTAAGCATAGAGTCCAGCATCTTATTGTTCAGATAGGTTCAACAGCTTCTTGGGGAGGCCATCTATGGTCTGAAGGTAAAGCCGGCAAAGTATCATCGCGACCAATTAAAAGCCCCAACATAACATCAGCAACAAGTTATAATGTTATGGAATTAGTTGACATAGTATTGAGTAACCAATATGTTAAAAAAAAATGCAAGTTCTCAATCACACCCTATGACTTCTTCACTGACATTTCAATTTTAGTTTATATATAACTGGGTTCTATATACCTCAAAATGGCTCTGGATCACTATTCAACTCTCTGGTGTCTATATTCATTACAGTATTTAGCATTTTATAGTGTTGAAGCATAATTTTGCTGAACCTGGCTGTTTTTTGGGCAGTCTAGACTGGGTTATAACTCTAATAAGACATATGCCAACAGTTTAGGTGAACAGTTTTAGGAGGGGTGTGCAGAGAAATCCTCAATACCCTAGTGAGGAGTAACTAATCTTTGTGTCTTACCTAGTAAGGTATAAGTGAGTCCATGCTGACCGTTTCCTGTCTGATTCTAAGCTTTCTTTGTTGTTCTCGGTCAGTAGGTGTTGGTGGTATAGTGGTGAGCATAACTGCCTTCCAAGCAGTTGACCCGGTGTCAGATTCCCAGTCAATGCTATTAATATTTTCTCACATATGAGAAATGCTATATAGCTTTAAAACAAAAGAAAGGTTCAAATATCTACATTCTAAAATAGGAGTTAAGGGGCAGGGGATTGTAGTATAGCATATTAAGTGCCTAACCCATACTAAAGTGTATGGGATTAAGTTCCACCTCTGTTTGTGATCAAACATTGTATTAAAGCATACAGTTAAAAGCAGTAGACAATGGTTCAAGTACTTGATTCCCTGGCACGTATGTGGGGAACATAGATTGAGTTACTGCTGCTCTTTGATTTGGTCTGTGCAATTCCAGATGTTTAGGTCTTGGTAGCTTTCTGTTCAGCAGGCATCAAGACCACTGTGGGGTACGGCCATGGTGCTCTTCTGCAGCAGAGCCATTAAGAGACAAACTGGCAAGGAATGTCCATTTACTTTAAAAAAGTTATACACTTATGTAGAGTAGGAAAGTGGGGCAGGCAGAGGGACAATTCCGACAGCACCTATACCCAACAATGATATTGTGAATGACCAGTAGACATGTCCATCTCTTTGGAACCTCCAATCAAGTTAAAGGTCATGTTCTGCCAGCAGGACAGAAAGCTGTATCTTAAGGAAAACTTGTTACATGGCTGAAAAACGGGATGAATGTAACATATGACTTCCTAGAGTTGTTTTCCAAGAAAATCTTAGCACAACTCATTTCAAGGGACAGAGAAAAGAGACTGAGAAGTCCTGTGGTCTTGCTGCATGCCAAGTGCTGTGCTATGGCCTCCCAAATCAGTTAAGCAGACATAGATCCAGTGGCAATCTCCGACAAATCCTAAGATTAGCTGATAGTTGTGATACTTTCTGGTATTTCAATCAAATCTCTTTAAATAATCATAAGCATCTCAGAGCTGCAGCAGCAACTGCTTCAGGCAAAGTTATAGGCCTCTTATTGACCAAGATCTTTGGGTAAACACAGCAAATATCAACAAATCATTAGGGAAAAGTGCCTCCAGGAGTGATGGCTTAATTGGCTAATCTTCCCCTTTAAGCACTGTCAGATAACTACCGGCTGCCCATTACAAAAATAGTATCAGCAGGTTGTACAAAGTTATAAAAAAATTTTACTGGAAAATCTGCTCACAGGCCTCATTCACATAGAGGGGAAGGAGAGGGAAAAGAAAAGGGCAAGCTGAGGGACATGCAGGGGATTTTTATACCCTTCTGAACATGGGGGCTGGCAAAGCTTCCAGCCGTGCCCTAGTTGGGTAAAGGATGTCGGTTCAGGTGTATCATTGTCTGTTTGGAATTTTGCCCGGCCAGTGATGTAGCTGGCTCCTTCAGCTTCTCCCGGCTGAGGATCAAATGACTTGTGGGGTTGAAGTGAAGCTTCCCCCTTCTTTCTTGTGCCCACGGCAGTCATCACACTAGGTTCACATATGGGTACCAGTTCATGTCCTTTCTGTTCCTCATCCCCTCTAGCTCCCTGTCTGTGGCCTGGGAAAGCAGCAGAGGGCGGCCCAAAATCTGCATCAGGACACTCCATTTAAGTGGGAGACCCATAAGAAGCTCATGGCTCTTGACTTTGGATCAGCTCAGCTCCAGCCATTGTGGCCATTTGGAGATTGAATCAGAGGAAAAAAGATCTTTGTCTCTCCTTCTCTCTGTAAATCTACCTTTTCAATAAAGATAAATAACTACTTTTTTTTAGTGCCTGAAAACAAAATGTATTCAGGAAAGTTGATCAGCATGTCTGAGTTATAACAAATGTTTTCATCATAAAACCCATTTCACAGTAAACATTAGGATGCTTTTACATATTTTTGGATCTTTTCAGGAGCAGATCATCATAAGTGCATGGAAGACACTTAGAATACTTTTTTTCCAAAGAAATTAATGTGCATCTATGAGCTTTTTAAATTTTCATTAAGTATGTTTTCCAAAGCATAAATAGGGACAAGCACTTGGCACAACCATTGAGATGCCCACATCCCAATTTGCATATTCCAGCTTCCTGTTAAAGTGCACCTGGGGTGGGATGGGTCAGCAGATGATGTTCCAAGTATCCACAATATAGGAGGCCTTAACTGAGTTCCAGACTCCTGCCTTAAGTTTGACTTTGCATCTGCTGTTACAGGCATTTGTAAGTCAAATGGCTAACTAGAATTTTCTTTCTCTCTCTCTCTCTGTACATTTTGGTTGAATGTACAAATAAATAAACTTCTTTTACCAACAATATCCGTTTCTTTCTTAGTTTAATTAAGCTCAGTATAGGAGGTAGTGAAAATTGATATAATTAAACTTAGCAAATACAAATTGATTTAATTCTTACGATAATTCTTAAACAGGAAATATTCTATTGTTTCCAATAAGGCGATGCTGTCCAAGAGAAAGGAAGCAATTTGTCTTTTTCCACACAACTAGGTCACGGTACTTCCAAGATTAAATACAAATGTATCTGAGCTGGAAGTTCATATGCTTTCAACTTAATGATCCCCACACCCCCCCGCCCCAAAAGAATTTATATTCCCTTTGCTAACCTATGAAATAGGCTTATGTATTCAGGAATAATTTAGCTGATAGCAATTTGCAATACTGAACTAAGAATTCATTTTATGTATTCCTGGAGATTGCAACTTCATAAATCTTCTCAAGTAATATAAGCAAGACATCATGACATGAATTTATTTCATAAAAATATTGTGTTCTCTGTACTAAATTTCTCAGACCATCTTTTCAACCCAAGGCACCATGTATTTCTTCACTCTCATCCCTATTTGTGTTCAATGTGTCCTGATTTTGTTTCTGTTTGAATATTTTGTGATTCCTTATTCTTGAACTCCACAGACTCTACTTTTACCTATTTCAAATAAGATTCTGAATTAGCTCAATTGAAAATGTTATTAACTGACTATTAACTTGCTCTTCCAGATCATGACTTGATAAAATATCCTTTAGCGAAGAAATGAGAATAATACTTTTTATTTTCCCTTACGTACAACTGAAATTTATTCAGTGAGATTTTATAATAGAAAAGGAAACCTTTTCCTCTCACAGTTTATGAATTACAGACACCTCAGTTTTTATTGTAAGATAAAAGTCTGTCGTTAGCTCTCTCAACATAGTGGCATTTGCAGTAACAAGATTTGAGTACTTTAGGTTTTGATCACACAAGCTTTATCCCCTAGCTCCATGTGGCTTTGATGTAAAAATGATTTATATCTTCTTTGTGTAACTAGATTGCATATCACAAGCTGCCTTACAAATTCTACATTGTTTCCAATTGGCCTGAACCTCAATTCCTCTCAGTTCTAGGAGGTTTTACAGAAAAGCTGGCAGTCAACAAATGTGCCTCCTTTTTGACCCCATTGCCTAGCACCTGCTGCCAAAGGTTTTAAGGGTCCTACCCTTAACAAGTCTTCAGAAGCATTTTTTTTTTTAATTGGAATGTCAGAATTACAGAGAGAATGTCAGACAAACAAAAGAATCGTCCATCTTCTCCTGTTCACTCCCCAAGTGACCCCAAAGGCTTGAGTTGAGACAAACCAAAGCCAGGAGCCAAGAGCTTCTTTTGGGTCTCCCATGTAGATGCATGATCCCCTGGCTTGGGGCCAGCCTCTATTGTTTCCCAGTCACAAGCATGGAATTGAATAGGAAGTGGAGCAGTGGGGCAAAAAGTGGTGCCCATATGAAATCTTGGCAAGTATAAGGCAAGGACTTTAGCCTCTAGGCTACTGTGGTGGACCCTTCAAAGCTTTTTAACAAAAAGAAAAAGAAACATAAAGGAGGCCAATGCAGATCAGAAAATGAAACAGCTTCTATGTGTATGTGCAAATTAATGAAAACACAGTCGGAACTCAAAAGGCTTATGCTCACAAAGCTTCCATCAGAAATTTATGCATTACATTCACTAAAAAATGATTTTTCTCTTCCATAAGAAACAGTAAAATGCAGTTCAATTATATTTATTATATTGACTACTGGATTTAAATGATACCTCCTAAAATAGTTATTTTGTTTATATTTAAATATTAATACAATAATAACAGATAACAGGAAAATCATACACATAAATCACACCAATTAAATATTTCCTATGAGAAACATTATAGCTTATTTTAATTGCAATGCACTCTATTCAATTTTATCTCTAAAAATATTATACCCGGGATGACATATCATTTTTTACCATTAAAATAACAAGATTTGCATAACAAAAAGTATATTATCCAGAAAATGTCACCTGTTGGATCTCTGCTGGCATTCTAATGGAATTTCAGGGAGAACTGATTTTGCTCCAATCACTCTGTTTCACTATCTCTGTGGTTTAATAATGTATGTCAATTCAATTAGGCATGTAGGACTCTGAATCAAGCATTTAGACCACAATGCAATGGAATATGTGCAAAATCTTTTATGAGTGTTCAATTGCTTTTTTGGTCTCAACTCTGCATTGCGCTTTACAGCAAGAGTAACGGCAATGCCACTTATTTCCTCCAGGGAAGAGATGTTTTAATGGCTATTTAATTGTGCTTCATTTTTAAATCCATAATTATGAGTTTTGCATTTGCCTGAAGATTTTTATCATTTAAAAGATGCTACTTTAATAATTAAATTGAATACTTTTTTCCTGATGATATTCTCAGATCCTTTTAAAAGGCCAGTGATGAACTATTCATATTGTGAGATAAAAAGGTGATTAAACAGAATTTAGCATTCAAAATATTTTTCCCTCTCCCATCTGTTGAACTTGCTGTTGACATTAGAACTCAGAAGAAACTGGCATTTTATATTTAATCAATTAAATATACCTAAACTTTTTATTTCACAAAATATAAATTTTGTTCAAATTTCATATTCTGCATTTATAATTACGATGTAGAGCGGCACAAGGAAGCCATGATGCATTTCTGTCACAAGTTGAATCTAGAGTAGTTCCGCATTTCTAAATTCAGCCTGGCCCAGTCCCAGCTATTGGCTTCAATCTGGGGACTAAGCCAAGATAAGGGGAGATGCTTTCTCTGTTTCAAGTAATATAAATATATAACTTCATAACTTCTTTAACTCTGAATCTTTAATACAAAGAAAGCTGTAATAAAGCAAAATAAAATAAGATGCTTGATTAGATGGCACATCAGATAAATCTGGCTTTGTAGAACAGAGATGATTTTTATATGACATGACAAATTGATTAACTTTAAGAAACTCATGTATCTCTTTATTACAGGGAATCTTGAAAGGTCTTCATGGCACAACAATTGTTTGCCAGTTCATGTGTATGAACACATACAGCATAATCCATAGCCATTTTAAGGTGTATAGAACCCGGTGGTATATAAACCCGGTGGTATATAATGATTGAAATGTCAATGTAGAAGTCATAGGATGTGGTTCAGAACTTGCACTCTTTTTTTTATTCTTTCTCTTTTAACATGTTGGTTACTCAATACCATGTCAACTAATTCCATTACGTTATAACTTGTTACTGATGTTATGTCGCGGCTTTTAATTGATTGGGATGATACTCTGTCGGCTCTATCTTCAGACCAGAGATGGTCTCCCCAAGAAACCGTTGAACTTATCCGGACAATAAGATGCTGGACTCTATGCTTTGTAGATGCTTGCAATGAAAGAATCTCAACTGAATTTGAACTGTGGTAATGCAACAACGTGGAGGAATCCACCGGGGGGGGGGGGGGGGGGGGGGGAGTCCCAGTGCCTATAAAACATAATGCAATGTAATCAATAAAAATGTAAACTTTATGTGTAAGTTCATTTTTAACTATGTTGGGGAAATTTATCACACATGCAGAAAAGTACACAAATCATAAAAGAAAGCTCTTATTTTCACAAAGTAGACAATTTCATATAACTATCACTTAGTTTGTAAAGAGTCAGAACATAAACACTACCCAACATCAAATGTGTGTAGTGGAGTTGTGATAATGGACACAAAAACACCGTTAAGATGAACATGTTCTGTTGTTCCACAGTACAGAAGAAGTGCTATAGTTAACGGTGATATGCTATATTTTATTAATAACTAGAAAATGTGAGAAATGGTAAGGAAATAGAAATGCAAATTATCCTGCTTTCCTCCACACATGCTGTGTACATATATTCACAGATTTTACTGGATGTTGGATGTTAGCTGTAATCTAATAATTGCAAAAAGGAGAGTTACAGGGTTAGAATTGTGGCATACTGAGGAAAGTCATTGCCTGGAACAAATTGAGAAATAAAAATGATGTGATGAACACAATAGAAGCAAATAAAGCATTTGGTAAAATCCAACACTACTTTATGCTAACCATCATAAGCAAGATAGGCATAAAGACACATTCTAAAATACAATCAAAGTAATATATGAAAAACACAAAGCCAACATCATACTAAATTGGAGAAGACTAAGAACTGTGACTAGATAAGGATTTCCACTTTCACCACTGCTATTCTACATAGTATTGGAAGTCTTTGCCAGAGCTGTTAGGCAAGAAAAAAAATTAAAGAAATTCAAACTATAACTGAGGAATTTAAATGATGTCCTTGGCAGATGACATGATTCTCTACATAGGAGAATCAAAAGATTAAATTGAGTGACTAATTGGAACTCTTTTTTAAAAAAAAGATTTATTTATATCTATTATAAAGGCAGATATACAGAGAGGAAGAGAGACAGAGAGAAGCGTCTTCTGTCCAATGATTCACTCCCCAAGTGGCTGCAATGGCTGGAGCTAAGACAATCCGAAGCCAGAAACATCTTCCGGAGCTCCCATGCGGGTGCAGGGTCCCAAAGCTTTGGGCAGTGCTCAACCAACCACCTTCCCAGGCCAGAGGCAGGGAGCTGGATGGGAAGTGGGGCTGCAGGGATTAAAACCGGTGCCCATATGGGATGCATTCAAGGTGAGGACCTTAACCACTACACTATCATGCCAGGCCTGACTATTGGAACTATTAAGAGAAACTGGCATGGTGGCTGGATACAAAATCAAAGAGCATAAATCAATGGCAATAGTATACACACAAATAACTCCATGGCTGAGAAGGAAACTGTAACTACAGTCTTCTTTAAAACAGCAAAGATGAATCTTGAATACCTTGGAATTACCCTAATGAAAGATGAGGAAGAATTCTACAATGAAAATTACAAAACATTTTAAAAAGAAAAAGACATTAAAAGATACTGAAACTTGCCGTGTTCCTGAAGAATAAAAATGAAGCTGATGAAATCACTATTTCAGACCTCAAGATATACTGCAGAGCAATTGTCATCAAAACAGTTAGATTTGGTGCAAAAACAGAAAAGATGATCAATGAAACATAATTGAAACAACAGAAGGGAGCCCAGACATGTACAACCAACTAAGCTTTGACAAGAAAGCTGAAAATAATACAAGGAAAAGCCTAGACTCTTCAACAATTGCTGTTGAAAGGATTGGATAGTAGACTGCAGATGTAAAAAACAAGAGCCCAACTATCACCTTATAGAAAAATCAGCTCTAAATGGAGCAAGGATCGAAATCTACACCCGGAAACCATCAAACTATTAGAGGAAAACATAGGAAGCACTCTCCAAGCTATAACATTCAGAAAATAATTTCTTGGGAAAGTCACTAAAGTATAGGCACTCAAAGCTAATATAAACAAATGAGAATATATCAAACTAAAGCCTATTGTACAGTAAGTGAAACAATTAGCAAAGTGAAGAAGCAATCAATAGAATGGGAGAAAATGTTTACACACTGCACAGCTGATAGAGGATAAATACCAAGGTTTTACAAAGAACTGCAGACACTCACTGACTGTGAAAGTGTGCCTTTGCATCAGTTTATCAGATGCCCAAGGATCCCAGAATTCATGCACTCTCAGTGGACTGAGTGCTAGCAGAAAACAGACTTCTTGTATGGGACTGTGGCTGCCTTGCTGGCCTAGCATGGCTGGGAATGACCAGCACTTCCCTATGCCTCCTTTCTCATTAGTTGCTTGTAGCCAATCCTACCCCTTCCTGAGTTATTTTGTTTCATAGCAAGAATCCATTCCTGAAAAACGTTTATTCCTTGGCTGCTATGGTGGTTGTACTTAATTTCCTTGTTGGCTATCTTTAGAGGGGCTTTCCATGGTTGCCTAGGCAACCTGCCTAGCATACACGTAGACACACACACTATATATATAAACTATATATACACACACATATATATATAGTGTGTGTGTATGTGTGTGTCTGAGTTCAATAAAGTGCATTACTTCATTTGCCTTGTATCCCATGTGTCCTGATTTTTCTTGGTGCACTCGTCATAGCTTGGGTCTCAGTCTCCTCAGAGGGATCATCCACAAGAGACAGCAAAACAAACAACCCTGTGAAGAAATGGGCAAAGGAAATGAACAGACATTTTTTTTTTCAAAAGAACAAATTAAAATGGCTAATAGATTTAGGAAAAAATGCTTAGGCTCCCTATCTATCAAGGAAATACAAATGAAAACCACATTGAGGTTCCATGTACCACCAGTAAGATTTGCCAATATTCAGAACTCTACTAACAACACCTGCTGGTGTGGTTGTTGCCAGGGGTTGGGGTGGGGGGCAGGTGATCTCCTTAACTGTTGGTAGGAACATAGGTTAGCACAACCACTATGGAAGTCAGTATGGAGAACACTAATACAACTGAAATTGATGTGGCATATGATCCAGCTATTTCATTTCTGGGAATATATCGAAAGAAAATGAAATTTCCATGACGAAGGAATCTGTAATCCTATGTTTACAACAGCACCATCTACAATAGCAAAGACATGGAAACAACCCAGATGCCCATCCGAAGAGGAGTGGATAAAGAAACCATGGTACATCTACTCTGGAATACTACTCAACCATTAAAAAGAATGTAATTTTATCATTTATAGCCAGATGGTCCCAACTAGAAACCATTATGCTCAGTGAAATAAGCCAATCCCCAGAAGACAAATACCATGTTCTTTCTGATATAAGGTAACCTTCCTTGAAACATACAAGATCAATATTACAATGGAACAATTGCTGATCACCAAGACCTCTAGACATGCAATTCATTTGTAATATGATAGGGTGCGATGCAATTATGAGTCCTCCACTGGCTAATTGACGGAGCGTGTTTCAGGTTTCTATTTGATCTTCAATTATATGGTACAGCTTAATTCATGGGTTAGTGATCCCTATGAACATTATTGTAACTGTTAAGGACATCAAGCACAGCTGTTAATGACAATCAAAAGTCAACGAATCTGAGCTGAATTTGGAAATGCTCTTAGTTGTGAATAAATAGAGGAAATGACAATGTGTTATCAGGGAGTCATTCCTAAGCCACTTCATCTCATCATCTTCTGGATATAAGTTCTAAGCAAAAACCTTTTGTGATGTCTTCCGTTTCACTCCTAGCAATTTGCACAACCCCTTGCTGCTGTGGTTCCTTGGCTGTACTCCTGACCTTCCTGATGCTTATAGTTGTCTCACTCATCAAGACTAGAGGTTAGGATACTTGTCACCAGCTGAACTCTGTGACTAGAGATGGTAAGGTCCCTAAATATTAATGAGTTCACCATTATGGTCTTTTCTCCTATAATCATTCGTGGCCTGTAGAGAAAATTCACCACTTAACTAAGTGATTCCTATGTTGTCCTCACCAGTATGTGATACCTAGGTAAAAAGTACATACTGTCATTCCAGACATTGAGTATAACATTGTACTGAGTCTTCTTATCTTACACAGCATATTCATTTTAGCATGACCATTTCTCCTAACAATTTTTTTCTTCCAGAACAAATTAGACATTTCTACTGCATCACTGAATCAGAATTTAGGCAATGGCACAAAATCTAGTATATTATCAATATAAAAATAGTTTAGTTGGCAGTCCTCCTTTTATTTGAAGTAGAGATACACACTGCCACATTTCTTCACTTCCTGATATGCTACTTTCCATTATACAGTTCAGCTATTAAAACATATATACAGGACCTGGCGTGGCAGCCTGGTTGCTAAAGCTCTCACCTTGCATGTGCCAGGATCCTATATGGGCACTGGTTTTAATCCCAGGGGCCCCACTTCCCATCCAGCTCCATGCCTGTGGCCTGGGAAAGCAGTTGAAGATAGTCCAAAGCCTTGGGACCCTGCACCCACATTGGAGACCTAGATGAGGCTCTGGGCTCGTGGCTTTGGATCAGCTCAGCTCTGGCCATTATGGTCGCTTCGAGAGAGAATCAACAGATGGAAGATCTTCCTCTCTGTCTTTCTCCCACCTCTCCGCAGATCTGACTTTCTAATAAAAATTTTAAAAAAATCTTTAAAAACAATATATATATACATATTTACCTATGTATCTATTGACCTTGTATTTTGCACGAAATTTACCTTATGTTAGAGAGAATTTATGATTTTGGACCTTTTTGGTTTGGCTTATTTCACTGAGCATAATAGTCTCTAGTTTGGATCATTTTGTTGCCACTGGTAGAATTTCATTAGTAGCTGTACCAGTATTTCTTCCTCCATTCCTCTTTGACAGATGTTTGAGTTGTTTCCATGTCTTCACTATTGTGTATAATGTTGCTATAATAATAGGGATGCAGGTCACTTTCTCACATGCAAAATTCATTTCATTGGGATATATTCCTAGGAGTGGGATGCCTGGGTAATGCAGTGGATCAATTTTCTGTTGTCTTAGCACTTTTACCACTGTCTATACCTACAATACAACGATATACCTAAGTAGCAGAATGTTGGACTTATGACTGATACTGAAGGGCTATACCACTGTGATATTTTGGGAAAAACTGTTGGAGGTATGCAAAGGGAGAGAGGGAAGGAGCAGGGGATCTTTATACTGTAGAGTTGAAAATGAAATGAAATATACATGGCTCATTGCTAACTGCAATACTTTTCATGTTTGTAACTTCTGCTTTGCTTGTTTGACTAAGAAACTGTGTCAGCTCGCAGGCCTTCGATCTTACTCTGACTCCAACCAGATATCTAGCTGTACATTTGTAAGGCCACCAAAGATATTTCTCAAAGTCCCTCTCAACGGGTTCATAACCCAGCCCATGGAAAGACAGAGATAGCTAGGTCAAGATAGAAAAGGGAGGGAATTAATGTACTGAACTTTTGCCTTTTACTGATTATCCAGCAATCACTAAATTTTGTGGTGGTCTAACTTTTATGCTCTGCTCCCTTGTCTCTGGTCCCAGATATTTCTGGGAAGTCCCTGCTACCATCCAGTATGCCAAGGGGAACTGGCTTCTGTACTCTCAATGAGCTTCTCTCATTGTCTCTTCAATAGCAGTAGTAGTTGCCGTATCCTGCAGTATTAATCTTTGGATTTAATTACTGTCCTCTTCTTGACTTACTAGTTTTATTATCTTATTGATCAATTTATTTTATACTATTTCTTATGTCTTGGAAAAGTAAATCCTATATGACTGTCTAAACCTTAACTGGAAAAAATTACTATAAACAATATAAAAGCATCTATCATTTCATAAAATAATATTTTATCTTTATATCTAACTTTCATAATATGAAGATACAATAATTTTATTGTGTCTTTCAAACTAATTTATTAGCTTTATTCTTCATAGTAGTGATATTCTTTTCTCTAGAACTTGTAATTCTAATTAACATGGTCTTAAAAATTATAGCGAAAGATGAGTTCAGAACAAAATACTATATTCCATAAAACATGTTTAATTATTAAAGATATACTGTAGTTGTACTTAGAGCCATATAATTCTAAGTTAATATTGCTGATCCTGACATTTTAAAATTTACATCTTGGCTTAAGGCTAAATCAATGCACAGACATTACAAAATAGAAGTGTGCAGTAATTTGGATATTTTTCTTCCCTACTTTCTGAGTATTCAAGCCAATAGGTAGGGGGTAATAAAATGCTCAATGATGCTTTTAAAATTCCTAATCCCTCTTCTAATGGACTGTCCAAATACAGATTTATCTATCAGACTCATGTTCACCATTTAGACTGAACTGTAATGAATGCATTTATCTGTATCTTGATCTCCACTGATACATCTGACTAGACAAGTAATCTTTCTCTGTTTCTGATCAGTCTGTACTTCAAGCACCATAACTTTCCAAGACTTGCACAGACTAACATCATCTATGATGAATTCTTCTTTCAGAGAAAAAGTAACAAAGGTGAGATGATTGAAGAGATGGAGATTTTTCTTTGCAATTCTACTTCATTAATCTACTTATTTGATACCTAAGGAAAAAATCATGTAAGTTGCTGACTTTTTTTTTTTTATCAATTTGACACTGTGCTGTTGGCTCCTGGAAAATGACCTCTTACTCACACTATCCTAGCACTATTTTTGGTCAGACCTAAACTTAGACCAACTATGCCTCCTGCAATTTTTAGAGAAAATGTGATCTAATGGTTTCCTCTTGGACTGTTTTTCTACCCATACCTTAATGAGTTCTCTAATATTGTGATGTAATATAAAGGTACTTTATCCATTCAACATTAGCTAAAGCTCCATGAATTTGGAATAAGAGGATAAGCAACATCACATCCCCAAGAGAAAACCAACATGTCTTTGGAGACTAGGCAATAAGTTATACCTAGAAAATACTATTATCTAATCATTTTTCATTGTTTGTTGAATTACAGATCCCTTAAACTTTTCTCATTGAGAAAATTCTAATGGGAATATCAACTCATTTTTATTAAACTGAATTATGATATTGCTAATAATTCACTATTTTATCCTAAAAACAACCATGTAAAAAATCCAAGTTAAGAAGTAGAACCTTAAAAGCCAAAGAAATATAAGATAAGAACATTTTTAGGGCATGAAACTTTACATACGTGTGACACCATCTCTGACCATCAAGATGAAAGAAGTCTAATAACTCATTTTAGAATTTCATCAACTAGTCCTGTGTATTTTGACAGATTACCATCAGTACTATTGTTTTGCTTATTTGGAAATAAAAGATATTTAACTGACTATCTGTGAGATGTTTTTTCACTCTAGAGAAAAATCATCCATTAGATGATTCTGTTCTAGAAATGCGGTTCTACCTGAAAACTACACCTGCTACTCTCTCTTCATTCTGAACTCAACCACCAACTGAAGATTTGAGAGTGCTTTGTAGAAATTTGACTTGAAAAATTACAAGGTATGTTACTCTGACTGCATATTTCTAATTAATTTGTGGTTTTTAATTTGTAGATTTTTATATTTAATTTGTAAGATTTTCTTCTAATTTTCTTTCTAACACATGAGATTAGCATTATGGTTTTAACAAACTATAAAATTATAAAGATGAAACTGTTCTTCGTATGTTCAAAAATATTTATTTTAAAGGACATATATTTATTATAAAGTTAATGTGTGTTTGTGAGAGAGAGAGAGAGAGGGAGAGAGAGGAAGAGAGAGGGAGAGAGAGGGAGAGAGAGAGAGAGAGAGAGAGAGAGAGAAAATCGTCCATCTACCAGTTCACTCCCCAAATGGCCAGTAAGTGAGAGGCCCAAATACTTGGGCCATCTTCACTGTTTTCCCCAGGCCATTACCAAGTGGCTAGGCCAGAACTGGAGCAGAGAGGATGCACATGGTTGCCCATGAGTGATGCTGATGTTGCAGGCTGTAGCTTTTTCTATTATGCCCCAACTCTTTCCTCTCTCTCCATTTCATATTTTCACATTTCTCTGAGAGATATATTCTCATGTACAGCCTACATAAAATCTGCTCTGACTCCACATTTTCATAGCAGAAGCCTAAAAATCTGATATTGTATGTAATTGACAATGTATTACCTGAACCACAGTCCATGAATCACTGCACTGCTAACGTTGTTCTAACACTTCTGCCAGAACTGTGAATAGAACTCAACTGCTGGAAATTGACCCAGAAATCGAAATTTTCCCATTACACCTGCTGTTATTGCTGGGCCTCTTCTGAACCAACAAAAGAAAACTGCACCTTATACACTAACACCAGGACTTGTCATTGGTGGAACTGTCTAGAAATCAATTACCATAACATTCTTTCATATACCCAAAATGTTTATATGTAATTTTTCCCATTAATTACATTGCATTATGTGACACAGTTTTATAGGCACTGGGATTACCCTCCACCCCTCCCACAACCCTCCCCCCTGCTGGATTCCTCCACCTTGCTGCATTGCCACAGTTCAAGTTCAGTTGAGATTCTTTTATTGCAAGCATATACCAAGCATAGAGACCAGTAACTTATTATCCAGATAAGTTCAATGGCTTCTTGGGGAGACCATCTCTGGTCTGAAGGTAGAGTCGGAAGAGTATAATCCCAACCAATTAAAAGCCCCAACATAACATCAGCAACAATTTATAACATTATGGAATTTTTAATTTTCTCTAAAAATCGTATTTTTCTAAATCAATTCTCTGTCCAATATGTCACTTTTGTGAGATCTTGTAAATAAATGTTGAGCTTTGTTTCTTGTTTCCTCACTATTCTCCTCTGATTATCAATTAAGAATTGAATTTATTTAAATTCAAAAGTCCTGCACATAGTCCAAGTGATTGGTGATGATCCTGACATTCCTGGTAATAGTTTATGCTATCACATTTGCCAAACAAAGCAACTCATGAGTGTGAGTAGTCTAGGAAAACACAGCCCACATAGATTATTTGATATGGAACACAGTCCTTGACACAATAATTGCACAGTTTTCCTATGCGGATTTAAAATTTTTCACATAGTAAAAGGAAAATGAACAATAACCCAACAAAACTATATGTTTGTTGACCATTTGTGTTTGTTCTTTTAAGAACTTCTGAGGTTCTTTGCCCATTTCATTACAGGATTGGTTGTTTTTCTTGTTGTTTTTGGTGTTGTTGTTGTTGAGGGTTTTGTGTTGCTTGTATATTTTGCGTATTAATTTTTATTAACAAATGTTTTCCTATTCTGTTGGATGTTTCTTCATTTTTGATCACTCTCTTTCTATTCAGAAACCGCTGACTTGAACATTCATTCATCTAGTTTTGCTTTTGTTATCCATGATTTGGACAGTAAGAAATCATATGTACACCAATGTCTAATGTGTTTTCCTGTGCTTTCTTCCAGAAACTTCATAGTCTAAAATTTGTAAATGTGGCTTTTTGATCCATCGTTATTTGACTGTTCTGAATGAGAAGTAAGGATCTAACAACACTCTTATACAAATATACATCCACCTTTGCCAGCAGCATTCACTGAAGGGATTGTTTTTTTTCTACACCGTATGGCCTTTGACATTTGTGAAAATATTTTAAAAATGCTCAGTATCACTAACAGTGAGGTAAAAGCAAATCAAAATAAAAATGAGATATCACCTTAAACCTTTCAGAATAGCTATTATCCAAGAGACAGAATAATAAATGTTGGTAAAAATACAGAGAAAGAGCAATTCTCATACCCTGTTGATGAAAATGTAAATTAGTGCAGCCATTATCTTAAAAAGTTAGAAGTAAATTTGCCATATGAATCAGCAATCCTATTATTGGGCATATACCTAAAGGAGTTTATACTCAAAGAGATACCTACAACCTGTTCAGTATAGCAATGCTGTTCACTATCACCCAAATATGGAATCAATCATGTATCCATTCTCAGATGAATGGATAAAGAAAAGGAGATATGTGTGTATATATTTAATATAATATACACACATATATTTATATGTAAATATATGAAAAATTTTCTATTGGATCAAAATGGAAGACATGTTGAACAAAACATGTTGGTCAGTAAAACACAAATGCAACAAATTCTCCCTCGTATTTTGTAGCTAAAAATTTAAAATAAATATGAGATAAAAATGCCTGTGTGTACCAATTTACCTGCAGATATATTGAAGTTGAGCATTTTTTCAATTGATTATTATTTCTAGCCATTACTAATATTTCTATTGAACTATGGTCTTTTTATTTTTAGTTTATTCAACACTTCACTCAGTGGAGAATTAAGCCTGTAAATTAAGGCAGCATTATGCCAAATATAATAAGCACATTTCAAGGCAAAATAGAATCAAAGTTTGGTTTATGAACAAATTATTATAACAATCTTTAGTCAAGCAACTAAAACTTAAGAAATACACATAATTTATATAAAATCAACTTCTTTTAATCCAGCTTGGTAATTTTGCTTTCATTAATATCCAATCATTTTAGACCCTCTATTACATTTCACTTTTGTAACCTTTTATTTCCTTTTCAAGCATATGGTTTTAAGAAGAATTTAACATTGTCATAGATGTCAAAATAGGAGGCATTTGTGTCAATAATAGCCTTAATATCATACTTGTGCCTTACTTCTAAACAATATATAATTTATAATGCAGGACTTCATTAAAAGAAATACTGTAAAACCTTTTAAGGGTCTCCTGGCTTTCTTTTAATTCTTCTAATTCTTGTTGCCTAGCTCATACAAATTGAGGACCATTGTTTCCATATTTAGGTATTAGCTGTGGAACCATATGGAAATCTTCCCTGATCAGTAACTGATGAATTTTTACTAATATAACATTGAGAAATTTCCAGTTAATAGTAAAAGTTTGGCCTCTGTAGAATAATTCTATCATTTACCCTTTCACATGAATGATATTGTCTCTTCCCATTTTAAATCATTATCTCCAAATCTGTCGCATGGATGAACTAAGTTTTTGAGTTTTAACTTTTTTCTTAATATAATTACAGGTAAAATAGTAGTATTCCTCCTGTAATTTTCTGTGAACTTAAAAAAAATCTTTATACCAAAGGTAACATAAAGGATGAGATTAAAATAAATGGTATGCAGCTACTTCTAACTTCCTTTATATAGATTTTTTTTTAAAAAAAATAACTCATTTCAGAGACAGGAAGACACCAAAAATAAACGTTCAAACCATTTAGTGGAGAGTTTATATGACTTCCTGTATTTATATAAAATAATCCCTAGTTCAATAATATTTCTCAATTGTGTGCACTATTTATTAATGATAATAAATTGCTTGCATATTTTAAAACAAGATTTATGGTAATTGTAGTGGCATCATTGAGTATAGTTACAGATTTTAGATTCCTAGAAAGAAAAATTCATAACAGCAAGACTAGCTCAACTGCATTGCAAGGCCAGATCTACCTATCGCATTGTTTGCTCTTCTCCCACAAAGTGGGGCAATCTGTTGGCTAATATCTCCGTTTCTAGGTGTAATTCATTCAACCAATGCCAAGGAGACAACCTCCCAGCAATTTTATCATCTATTTTCCTTTACTCTGGATGTTATGCTTACAAGTAATTTAGGATAACTTACAAGCAAAATCTTACTAACTTCTTGCAGTACTGGTTGGACATAAGATTTCTTTTTATAAAAGATCAAAGCGGCCATCTTAAATTATTTTCTTAAAGATGCATGCATTCTTAATGTTTCAAATGAGAATTAAAGTAAATTTTAACTTACATTTTATAGCTGTGTCTTGTTCATGACTTTAAATAATCTGATATTTTTTTCGGTTTTTTGAGATATGAAAATTTGATTTCAAGATCAAGATTTTCTTCTTCATTTATTTATTTAATCATTTTGGGAACTGTACTCAAGTTCATCAAATCTTGGCCTCAGGAATTTACAATAAAGTCAAATTGCATGTCCCTTATAATAGCAAGCTAGGGCAAACAGACTGACAATAACATAATTGCAGAAAATTAGCCGAGATGTGTTTTTAGCCATTTGAGAATTTCCTCATTCCTGTTCTCCAACAATTACTTCCATAAAACTGGACTGCTGCTTCTTTAACTGCCTCGCTCTGTGAGGAGTACTGGTCTATTTTAAGATAAAAACTGGTGATTCCAGTACATATTTGAGTTTAGAAAAATGCCCTTCTTCCCTGCAAAGTATCAACTCTGCCCTAGTCCAAATTGTACATTATTTAGATGCTGGCAACAAAATGCTTCCAAAGCTAATTGTAGGGTGGAAGTGAGGCTACTTTTACTGTTGTTGCTGGCAGCTGTTAATGGAGATATTTAGTGTTCCTGGGACCATGATAACCATTAGCACTGGGATTCCTGTTGGCAGGTACACTGAGGGATGCATCCTGATATCCTGATCAGTGCTAATACGGTACATACCTGAGCCTGATCACGTAAAATACAGACTTTTAATACCCCTTATATTATACCAAATAGAAGTAATTACTCTTGCGGGAGGCCTGTTGAGTCCTCAGCATAGTTTCTGTGTATCCCTATTTTAAGTTTTCTTTTCCTTGAAATAGTTAAGGTAGCTGCTATTTCCTGCACTTAACTTTGACAGATATTTATTTTTCATCTTCCTCATGGCTGCCCAAACCTAGCTTCCCTCAGAGATCTTTTTTCTGCTTCATTTCACTACCTTTGCAGGTGTTGACATTATTGATGAACAATGTTCCTAACTTAGTAACCTCATTCCTAAATTTCTCTCAAATGGAAAGTAATATTTGAAATCATATTTGAAATAGTTCTTGACATATAATATCTCATCATCAGGGAACTGTTAGCTATAGTTCGAACAAAGACAAGGAACTCCTTTACTCTCCCCCAAAATCTTCATTTCAAAAGCCTTGTTTATTGTTCTACAGGTTATTATACGTCAGATTGCAGACAGCTGCAATAGCAATCTCTTTCATTTAAAACTCAGAGCGACGAGGAGGGTATTCTCTGTAGGGGTCAAGATAAGGTTTGGGACTCCAGCATTCAGTTCTCATTGTTTGATGTAAGCCTAGAACTGCTTCCAAATCAAACTTCCTTTTGATGTACACCCTCGGAGACAGCAGTATTCATTCAAGTACCTGGATCACTACTGACCATATGGAAGAGACAGAGTTAATTCAAGTGCCTAGCCTGGCCCATCCCTTTGTGCTGCTGATATTTGTGAGCAAGGACCCAATGACTATAACCATTGCTATTGTCTTTCCTTCTGTACAGTAAAGGAATGTAAGCTTGCCTTTATTTTGCAGCCTAGCTTGTCTTACATCTTGTTTATCTAAGAGAAAGCAGAAAAAGTGATGCTAGACCTTGAATCTGACCTTGAAGATTCTCTCCAGAATTTCTTGAATACTTGCTTTTGGGTATTTCCTCTTGAAGCCAGCTGCTATAATTAAGTTCAACGACTGCAGTTATCGTGATGTGAGATCCATATGGAGAGATTCTAGAGTGTGAGTTGCTACATGTAGACACAGGGAGATATAGGGAGAGAAACAAAGGCTGGTGTCCTCAGAATGTGAATGAAGCAGCCATTCTGGATGCAGACCTTGGAGGAGACTTTCTTCTCCATCTGGTGCAGTAAGAGTCAAAAATGAACTGTATCCATCTCCATACAATCTTCTAACACCAGTGGTTTCATATATATATTTCTAAATTTGGGGATGGTTTATTATAGCAATAAATGAAACAATGCAGTCCTTCAATAACTGCCTTCAAAAATGTACTGCATGAGGGCCCGGTGCGGTGGCACAAGTGGTTAAGGTCCTCGCCTTGCATGCCCGGGATCCCATATGGGCACTGATTCTAATCTCAGCAGCCCCACTTCTCATCCAGCTTCCTGCCTGTGTCCCTGGAAAGCAGTCAAGGACAGCCCAAAGCTTTGGGACCCTGCACCCGCGTGGGAGATCTGGAAGAGGCTCCTGGCTTCGGATCTGCATAACATAGGCTGTTGCGCTCACTTGGGGAGTGAATCATCGGACGGAAGATTTTCCTCTCTGTCTCTCCTCTGTGTATATCCGCCTTTCCAATAAAAAAATAAAAAAAATAAATCTTTTAAAAAAATGTACTTCATGTTGGGTAATGGAAAATAATGACCATTTGAAGGCACACATGAAACAGTCTAAATTGAAAACATTACATTGTAGTGGCAATAACGTATTTTAAAAACTAGTTATGAAAAACATTTGCTCAGAGTAATGTTAGAGAAATGTACACAATATGACAAAAGGAGAGATCGTAACATATATTATGGGAAATTGTAGGTGAGTATTAAATAACGAATGATAGAGATTGGCTCAACAAATGACACCATTTCCTAAGTCCTCACCTGGTAAGAGTCAGGATCCTTTGGGGCATGGGTTTGAGTCCCGGCTGCTTCACTTCCCAACCAGCTTCCTGCTTGTGGTCTGGGAAAGCAGAATAGGATGGCCCAAACCCTTGGAACCCTTCATCTGTCTGGGAGAACCAGAAGAAGCTTGTGGGTCCTGGCTTTGGATTGACTCAGCTCTGGCTATTGCAACCACTTGGGGAGTGAGCCAGAGGATGGAAGATCCTTCTCCCTGTCTCTCCTTCTTTGTGTAAATCAGATATACCTTTTTCAGAAAATAAACAAATCTTTAAAAAAAAAAGAAAACCCGCAGATATATATATAAGTTCAGTTTTTGTCAGAGAAAACCCTTTACTTAAATGAAAGGATCATTGACATCTTGGTTATAGTAGAAAAATCTAAAAAATTAAACTATGTATGCCACCTTGCATCAGTAAAGTGGCTTGGTTTTGACATACAATTCTCTGTGCACAAAGTGATGGAAGCATATTTTATAGGCCACAGAGATTTTTTAAAGAATTTTAAAAGTCATCAGACCCAAGTAAATAAGTCCCTCAAGTATTTTTCAGTTCAAACAAAATACATTTTTGTTTGTTTTGTTTTTTCTCAGTGGAATCATTCTCACTATTTGCAAATTCCAAGGAATTTCTAAAGTAACTGGGTTAACAAAAAGTAAACGAGATAGACCTTCCTCACTCTGGGCAATTGCAAGCCAAGAATTACACTAGTTCTTCAGTATTCAATACATGTTGAAGTTCATCCTAGGGGACCCCACCCAGGAGACAGGGGGCAAAGACTGATTTAATTAATCTTATGATTCTTTACAAAGCAATCCTGGGTATGGGACATAAGACTTTCACCACACTGTCTTGAATAAAATCAGTCTTAGAACCATATGTGATTAAACGATTTTCTGTAAATAGTGTATATCTAGCTACTCAAAAAGAAATGTTTTTTTTTTTTTTTCCTGAGTAGCCATGGTCTCTATCACAAGGGTAGGATTAATGCATTTAGACGACTAATTAGATGTGCAGAAGTGTGACAGAGAAGATATTCACAAACACAATCAGATTGCTCACTTGGGCAATTTAGTGCCTCAGAAGCACAGGCAATAAAAGCCCAAATAGACAAATGGGAATACATCAAGCTAAAAAATCTTCTGCACTTCAAAGGAAACAACAAATTGAAGAGGTAATGGACTGAATGAGACCAAAAATGCAAACTATGCAACTGATAAAACATTAAATCAAGGACATATAAAGAGCTCGATAAATCAACAACAAAAACAAATAACCCATTTAAAAAATGAGGAAGGGACATGTACAGGCATTATTAAAGGATGAATTACAAATGGCAAATAGACACATTAAAAGTGCGCAGGGTAATGAAATTTTATATCATCCTATTGAAAAGCAACAGATGTTGATGACAATGTCAGGAAATAGGTGTTATACTCCATTGTTGTAGGGAATGTAAACGAGTACAGGTATCATGGAGGACAGTGTAGAGATTCTTTGGAAATTAGCCTGTTGCAGGTAGAGTATTGGTGTGCTACACCAACCTACCAGCCCCAAATTGTAATGGTTATTTAATTTTCATCTTTAAATAAATGTTGCAGTTTTCCAAATATTGCTGTACTAATTCTATGTAATTTCTTTTATCATTTACTTATGAATTTTTAAATGTTTACATTATTTTTTCTGTTAAACTTTAAAGATTGTATCCATGTTAATTTTATATAATTTTATCCCTGTTAAAATTTAAGTATTATAATATCTAATTCCTGTTAAAGTTTGTTGTTCAAATATTTCCAGATATATCTAATGAGATCTAATTCTGTGGGATCTTTTTTCCTTTTGACATATTTCTCTTAAATGTTTTTACTTTCTAGCATAAGATGCTCTATAGTTATCTTGTATTTTTCCCACCACAACATTGTAGTTACACCCTTTCTCAAGGAATTTTAATTTAGTTTCAGTAAAAAACTAATCTAGATACTAGGTGCCTTATGTGGAAAGTGGAATTGAAAATTGTATACAAGTGAGCAAAGAGGATTATACCAAACTAAAAAGTTTCTGTGTAGCAAAGGAAATAATCAGCAAAAAGAAGGAACCAACAGAATGGAACAAAATATTTGCACATTGCATAAGTGATAGGGGCCAAATATCAAGGTTTTACAAAGAACTTTGGAAACTAAATGACAGCAAAACAATCCTGTGAAGAAATGGGCAAACAAAGTAACAAGGGATTTTTCAAAAGAACAAATTCAAATGGCTAATAGACTTAGTTTAAAAAAATGCTCAAGCACCCTGTCAGGAAAATAAAAAAGGGAATCACTTTGAGATTCCACCTAACTTCAGTGACATTTGCTTACATACAGAACTCTATTAATACCGTCTGGCATGGGTGTGGGAAGAAAGATATCCTCTTTCACTGCTGTTGAGAGCGTAAGCTTGTACAACAACTATAGAAGTCAGTACAGAGAGTGCTAAGAGAATTTAACACTGACCTGCCATATGATCCAGCTATCCCACATCTGGGAATACATCCAAAGGAAATGAAATTTTCTTAGGACAAAGGAATCTGTAATACTATACTTATAGCAGCACAATCTACAATAGCAAACTTATGGGAATAACCCAGATACCTGTCCAAAAGGAGTGGTAAAGATAATGTGGTTTATTTACTCCATGAAATACTTCTCAGCCATTAAAAAAAAGTGAAATTCTACCATTTGTAACCAAATGGTCACAGCTAGAGACCATCATGTTCAGTGAAACAAGTCAATCCTAGAAGGTCAAATATCATGTTCTGGCTGATATAAGGCAAACTCCTTGCAACACGCAAGATGGATAATCCTTTCAGTATTGTTTTTGCTACATCTCAGGGGCTGTGATGCTTTTATATTGCTTTCTTCAAAATAGTGTTTTTCTCATGTTATTTCTTCACTGACTCATACATGATACCATAGCATCATTTTCTTCAAGAAGGTTTTTGATTTTCTTTTACTTTTCTTTAGTGACATGTTGCTCATTCAGTGGCATGTTATTTAACTCAATCTTGTATAAATTTTCTATTTTTCTATGTGTTTATTTTATTTTATGGTTTTTCATTTAAGGGGGTGTATAATAGCTGTGTACTAGACACTAACGTATTCACATGTGAAGATACAATACAGTATGCATCTCTATTTCCAAATCAAAGATGGATGCCCATCCTATCTTGACAATCAGATGCTGGAATGTAAGCCATTGTCCACACCTACAATGTCAGAATACACTGAAATAACAGAGTGATGGACTTATGACTGTTTATTAATGACTATCATAAGAATCTAGGGAGATCAGTGGGAGAGAGGGTATTTTAAGAAAGGGAAAGGAAAATCCCAGAGCTTATGAAACTGTATCATAACATAATATTTAAAAATTAGAAAAAAGTGCATGTACAGTTTTTCATAAGGTGGCTAACAGAAAGGAAAAATAAATATATTTCTGGCATGAGCAAATAGGTTCTTGTGCAGACTTACGTCACATAAGGAAGAATGAACAAGGAATATATTTATGACTTAAACTTTCAGGTTTTGTAATGTTAATCTTGAGCTATTTTTGTACGTTCATCAGAAATGAAATTTTTTCTGCTAGCTTTGTTTTATTTTTAGACTGCATCAATATGGAGTTACCTTATTATTATTTTTTTCTCTTATACATAACAACATTTTGTCCCGGGTCATTGAGCTCTTAAAAATCTTGCCAATTTGTCATAAAAATAACAAATTTCAGGATTAATTTTAAACTATCTTAAAATTGCATGCTAAATTTTCTTGCAAATAACACTCAGCAGCAATTAAGTTCAGCTAAGCTTTCTTTGAAAAATATCATTTTGTTAAATTTTCTTAAAAATAACTGATTTAGGAACAATCTTTGCCCTTGGGTTTCTCCCTAGGTTAACACATCCTATCTCCCTTTGAGATGTGTTCCTTTGGTTTCATTCCTTTGTTACAGCAGTTGGTTCTTACAGCAGACTCCATGACTCTACACCTTGTTCATGTTTAACAGAGACAGATTGGTGCAGACCAAAGAAGCCCAGCTGGAATTACACTTCTATACTTCTAGACTGTGTTACCTGTATGATACTCCCTTTGCTTCAATCTGGCAAGGGATTTGGGCAGTTGTCCTTAGAAAATACATGAATTCTTATGGCTCCATTCATTTGTAAAGGGATCTTAAGGCCACTGTTTTTGTCAACTAAAATCAGGTACAGTTTTTCATTTCCACCACGTAACCATGCTCTGCCTGGTGGCTTTCTAATCCTTTTCTCTGACTCAAAAACAAACAAACAAAACCTCCACAAAGCTGAATTATTTAGCAATTTACTGAGAATTGCCACTTGCTATGCTGGTATCCCATGTAGGCACAGATTCATATCCTGGCTGCTCTGTTTCTGTCCAGCTCCCCACTGACACTTTGCAAAGAGCTGCAGAGTATGACTCAAGTGTTTGGACCTTTACTACCCATGCTGGAGACCTGGAACAAACTCCTGCATCTTGGCTTCCAACTGGCCCTCGTCCAAGGCAGTTTGGCTATATGGGGAGTGAACTCACTGACAAAAGATTCATATCTGTCTCTCCCTTTCTTACTCTCTAACTTTAATTTCAAATATACATATGTTCTCAAAGATGAACTGTGTAATGGAGACTAGTAGCATAATGGAAAGTGAAGACACATTGCAGTAGGCATCTCCACTCCTGAGTCAGAGGATTCCCAATGAAACTGTCAAATATACCAGACAGTGGGATACTAGATTGCCTATAATTGCCTATACCTACAGTACCATGATGCACTCATATAACAGAATGTTAGACTTGTGACTGTTGCTGAAGGACTATACTATCGTCATAATATGTGGCAAAATGCTGGTGGGGAGTGCGGAGAATGGAGAGGGAGGAAGGAGAGGTAATGGGGAAAATCCCTATACCTTTAAATAATATAATGGAATACATAATAATAAGTACTGAAAAAGAAATTAAAGAAATTTTAAACAAAAGGTTATGACCTTTTGTTTACTTGGGGTGCAGTTTCTGAGGTTGGCTTAGGGGTGGTTAGGAGGAATATTATTGCAGATTTCATCAGTTCTTTTTGGCTGTCGTATTTCGATGCTTTACAAAATAAAATTTCTTGCTTCATAGATCTAGGCAATTTTTGGCTTAAAATATTTTAAGCCTTGCATATTGTTACACAGTGGAGTAGAAACATATAGCATATACATATATAAATGTGTGTTTATGTTCATATGTAGTAGCTTAAAGGCAGCTGTGGAGATCTTTAGGACTCAGTGATAAAGTTAGGGAGTAATAAGCTAGGCTGTCTCTATTTCTGAAAAATAATTACATGGAATTGTGAAGGCATAAAAGGTAGAACAAGAAGTTGCAGTCACTTTCTGTTTAGCTATAAGCCGACACATGCACACTGAAGGTGTGAAGACAAAAGGTGAAGGTAATTTTTTTTACAGTGCTGTAGCAGCCACTTAAATTATGGTCATTGATTTTTGGTCTTTTACCATCAGCGTAACTCTTGTTTTTAAAGCATTTCATAAGAATCCATGCACCTATGCCTACACAACCACTGTAAAACTGAGGACATTTTTATTGCTCACTGTGAGTTTAAACTTTTTTTTCCCCCATTTCTTCTCAACTATCTGGCTGTTCCTGGGAGATTTCCAGGGATAATAACCTGTGTAACTTGGACTTCAGTATTTAAAACTGAGTCCAATTACTTACAACAGGTTTTAGAAAACTCATGGTTGTTAAAAAGACTTTATGCTCTAAAGCATTTTATTGTGGGGAGTGAGGGGATGCATGAACACAGAAATCAAAACAAAAAGCCTCAAAGCAGGAATGTCAACCATGTGGTAGTATGCCTTCATTCTGTGGTCTCCTCCTGTCAGATCCCCCACCCACTCACTACAGCTTTTCTTTATGCTGAACAGAACTATGATCTCAGAATTATTCTCAGCTCAGATATGGCTATTATCATTTCCATTAGTAATGGCGCTGAGTAAATAACTGAAAGGAAAGAAAATTTTCCAATTCAGTTAGAGATGTGTGATCTTCAGTTTTATCATTGTGCAGGAAGCACGCAATCAGAGATTCTGTGTTTCTGAGCTCCCTGAGCAGTTTAAACATGCAATCTGAGAAAGCTGAATACAGACTTTCTGTGGGAAACAATGAGTCGTTATTTGGTCTCCGCTGACCTTTACCAGGAAGGTTTGTCACCATGAGTGCTACAGTTAACTGCTTCGAGAATGCAAAAATGTGTCTGCCACCACAGAGTTCCTACCAACAGCCATGCCACTGTGCCAACTGACCTGACGGAGCACACCCTGTGTCTGAGGGTCACGGTGCTAATCGGTAACTATGAGACACTCACCTTTTTATACCTTAGCCAGACATTTCATATTGGCTTTGTATCAATGCCTCTCATGTACGTTAATTGAAATTTCTTATAAAACAGAAATTAAAGTAGGGATATCAGCCAATCACTACTCCGCATTTTACAGAAAACATCAACATTTGGAGAAATCAATACAGTAATAAACTTGTTAGTGACAAGGTCCAACTGAAAATTAAGGTGAAATGGATTTCTGGGTTAACTATTTCTGAACAATTTAGTCTGTTTTGTTTCCCCATAATGTTAAAAAATAAAAAAAAGCTCTAGGCCACTTCACTGCAGTCTAACGAGATCTTCAGCAAAATAGTAGCAAAGATCCTCAGGAAAAAGGTGCTCTACTCAGCAGAGATTTTCTCCGAAATGATTCTGTTGACCTGAGCTACAAATGAAAACAGCAAGAGTTTATGAAACCTCCTTGCATTAATTTCTGATATCTTGCTGAGGGATTTTCTTCTCAACTTTGATAAATTACTTCAAACAGGTTAGTTCAATGAGACCCAGTTCTCTGTGGACAGCTTCACATGTTTTGCAAACTCTTTGATTTAATCTCATTTTCCTAATGTTGTACTGCTGTCTATGCATCATGGTCTTATCCAAAATACCTTTGTCCATACCCACGCCTTGAAGTGTTTTCTCTATGTCTTCAGTCAGTTTCAGAGTTCCTAGTCATCTGTTTAGTCTTTTGCTCATGCAATTTGATTTTGTATATGACAAGAGGTGGGAATCTCAGGAAAGGCCTGAAACCATGCATAGTGTCAAATCCTGCACGATGTTCTTCAACTTTCAGTAGGATCATGTCCTGATGACTTAACGACAAATCAAAACTACGAGGAGTTGAAACTGATTTTACATACTACGTGTTTCCCACACACATGCACTTATAATAAGTGTTTAACGGTAACAAAATAGAAAATTCTCAATGTGATTTAATGAAAGTTATGTGAATGTGACCTCTACCAAAATATCTTATTTTGCTGTCTTCACCCATCTTGGGATGATGGCAAATGACGCAATGTCTATATGAAGTGAGGTTCTTCATGACTGTGGTTTTAAGCTATTCCTTAAGGGTTATTTGAACAAAGCATTATCTATTGTGCCAATTTGTCTAAAAAATCCAAGATGGTTAGTAATTTAATAGTGAGTAGGCATCATTTACAGTGTAATTCTTAGTTGCCAGATAGGATGGAGAAGGGCTGTGCAAGATTTCTTCATACTGCAGAACTGAATTGTTTCTGAAATGTTGCATTAAGTAGTTTGGGATCACTGTTGAGTTTCAGTAACTGAAAGTGTGAGAAATGAAACTGGGACTGCATTGCCACAACATGTAAAACCGATTTATTGGCCTCTAAAAGAAACAGGATCTTGCATTGACCAACTTGTTGAAACAATAAACTCACAAATGCCAACAGAATTTGGGGTAGAAATGTGGAATGTAACATTTTACTGACTTCAGAAATGCTGAACACTGCAAATTATACATCATTCCATAGAACTTAATCAATCATTAAATTTAGGACATTCTGTCTTCCTATAAGAACTGTGAAGTGTACATAAACAACAAAATTTTAATTTAAAAAAAAAAAACACTTTTTGGCTTTCCAGGCACGTCAGTTTTTCAAGTACTCAAAATATTATAAGGAACCTGAGAAGCAGCACAGTCAAGACTGTGTGCACTTACTGAGAGAAAAAGAAAAATAATAATAGTTAACTCTGGCCAAGTGGACCAGTGGAAGGTTGAAGTAGGAAATAGATTGAAAAAAAAATATGTTGAAGTCATAACGTGAAGGCTAATACCCAGTAGGTCAACTCCTGAATAATGTTTCTCTGAAAGCAAAAGAAAATGCAAAAGAAAAAATGTATATGTCTGATTACATGAAATCTCTTCCCTCGAGATAATTTTTAAAAGCAAAAAATAGCAGATCTTATTTACGTATTACTCATGAAAACACTTCCATTTTCTACACTCATAAATATGTCAAAATGAAATTATGAACTCTTAGGCAATTAGATGTGATTTGGCAGATATAAATATAACTTCAGAAAATTAAGTGGTAAAATTTATCAGTGTGATTTTAGTAATACATTGTAAATGCATAATCCGACAGAAAAAACCAGGCTAGTATTAATGTCATTAGTATTAAAAGCAAATTCAAGGAAGATCTGAAAACATGGTATTGAGGATTAGCTAAAGATTTTTTATTTTCCTTTACCTGCATCTTACAGATACTTTCTATTTAAAAATAATATTATCAATTGATTTCAATATTAATGGAAAATGCCATTTTAAAATAACAGATGCTTATGGGGAAAAATCTCAAAAATATATGGATATAAGATTAAATTTAGCAGTACCCTAACATCTGAATCTTACTCTGAAGAAAAATATTGTTAAGGATCTATTTTATGTTTTTCAGAAAATTTTCCACAGATAAACACACATAAATACACAGAGAAACACAATACACAAATTCACATGATCAATGAGTTTATATAATATATGTTGTTCTGGCACATCTGTTGAGTTAACTGATGTTTGACCAAGAAGAATTACAGAACATATTCTATGATTTTCTCAGACTGACTCATTTTCTTTTTTTAAGATTTATTTATTTTTATTACAAAGTTAGATATACAGAGAGGAGAAGAGATACAGAAGATCTTCCATCTGATGATTCACTCCCCAAGTGAGCGCAAAGGCCGATGCTATGCCAATCCAAAGCCAGGATCCAGGAACTTCCTCCAGGTCTCCCACGCGTGGGTGCAGGGTCCCAAGGCTCTGGGCCATCCTTGACTGCTTTCCCAGGCCACAGGCAGGGAGCTGGAAGGGAAGTGAAGCTGCTGGGATTAGAACTGGCCCCCATATGTGATCCTGGCACATTCAAAGCAAGGACTTTAGCCCCTAGGCCAATGTGCCAGGCCCATAACTGACTCATTTTCAATGGCAGCTGTGTGTAAATGGTTGTACTCCCCTCATTTTTATGTGGTTTATGCCTTTCTTGTCCGGTACTCCTTCTTCAGACATTGCCCTTGATGGCTCTAGTACAGGACATTCATGTCACCTGTCACATTTCTTAGTAATGTTTTTGGCAAAGCATGTATTAAAATCTGAATACATTTATATACAGTTATGGATTGCACATTAAGATGTTACAAACAATGAACCACATTCCTTGCAGGGATTAAGATTATAAAGATATTGAGAAATCTATGATATAGACATTGTAGCTTGTGTAAGCAAACCTACTGTGGCTTCAGTCATATAAGAGAATGATACACTAATTACATATAATGTATTATGTATATGGTAGTTGATAATAAATAATGCTACTGGCATATATATTTACAGCACTATTCTAGAATCCACTACTGCTTATAAAAACAACTGAGGTAAACATTTGGCATAGGATTTAAATCACTTATTGAGATGGTTGTATTCCACTTGGAGTGTCTGGTTTGAGTCCTGGATCCCATATTTCTTATCAAGTATTCACATTGAACACTAGACTTCTGATTTCAGCTTGGCCAAGGCCTGATTGCTGTGAGGTGCGAGTGGTAAACCAACAACTGGAAAAACGTAGTTCCCATGTCTCAGAGCGTTTTAGATAAAATTATAGTTTTAAGTTGGTTAGAAAGGAATACTAAGTGGGCCTCATAAGAGTCCAGAAGAAGCCAATTTCTCACAGATGACATTTCCACATGCGTTGCTCTCTTTGAGGACTTACCAACGGAGCTGGGTGTGGAAAAGTAAGACAGTGAGTATGATGATCCTGGCATGTTATAGGCCTGAGCTAATGTTATTTCTGTCTTTATTTTAGACAAAATAATTGTAAAAGCAACAGAAATGGGTAGGTGTTCTGACTCAGTGGATTAAGCCACGTTGTGGAATGTCAGCATCTCATATCGGAGTACCAGTATGAAGCCTTGTTACTCCTCTTCTGACCTACGATGGCAGATGCTGATCTGGGTATTAGACCTCTGCCACCATTACAGAAGGTCAAGATGGATCTCCTGCCTCTTAGTTTCAGCCTAATCTGGACCCAAAGTTTACAGGCATTTGGGAGTGAGCAAGTGCTAGAAGTAATTCATTCTCTCTCTCTCTTCTTTCCCATTTGAAGGAGAAGAAAATGAGTAAAATACAAGAAATTTGGCCCAATGAAATAAAATGTACAATTGAAAAGTGATAAACAGTGACCTGAAATGTATGAAATACAGGGAGTCTTCATGTTCACAAAAATGCTCATTATGAAGCATATACATGGATTATGCACTAAAATAAACTTTTAATTCAATTTTTGCATTAAAATAAACTTTGAATTTGATTTTCCATAACCTATTTGAAATTTCCCCAAATACATTCACTACTGTCAAGTAAAAAATATTATTTTTTTCTACCATGGGCAAAACCCATGTTTATGAATTACTAAATCTCTAACTATCTTGTAAATAAAGATTGCATCTATGGTTCCTTCTATTTACATTCCATTTTCTACAATAGAATCACATTGCCTTCATATTTGTATTTTTGCTTCTGTAACCCACATGTTCATAACTTATCAATTGTTCTTGAGCTATTCAATTTTTCCTTAGCAATTTCTAACAAATATTTGTGCCACAAAGAAATACCCCCTTATACAACAATGTGAAACAATTTATTTCCCTAGGTTTTCTTACCCATTTGTTTTTTTAACTTATTGGATTAAAATTTATGTAAGTAAACATCAATATCTTCTACATAAAAGTGCACTTTAGGCTTTTTCATTCTAAATTACTTGAGATCTATGAAAGTCATGAAATGATAAGTCATGAAATGATAACTTGGGGCTGTTTGTTTTGTTGTTGTTGAGTTTCTGCAGCTCTTTATAAATCCTGGATTTTGGTCCTCTATCTGTTGTACAGTGTGCAAAGATGTTCTCCCATTCTGTGGGTTGCTTCTTCTTTTCATTTATTGTTTCCTTTGCTATATAGAAACTTCTTGATTTGATACAGTTCCATGTGTTTCAGCTTTGACTGCCTGCACCTATGATGACTTTTCTAAGACATTTTACGAATTCCTATCACTTATAGTGTATTTCTGATATTTCTCTCTAGAAGTTTGATGATTTCTGGGTATGGATTTAGATCCTTGATCCATTTAGAGCTGATTTTTGTTTAAGGTGAATGAAGGGCTCTTGTTTCTTCTGTAGGATGATATGCAATTTTTACAACAGCATTTGTTGAAGAAACCAGGCTTTTGCCCTGGATTGTTTGCAGTTTTCTTTCCAAAGATTGGTTGACTATGTATCCCTTCTGGGGTTTCTATTCTGTTCTGCTGGTCTTCTTCTCTGCTTTTATAATGGAACCAGACTGGTTTGATGACTACTGCCCTGTAGTATGTCTTGTGGTCTGAATTGTGATTCATCCAGTTTTACTTTTATTCTTCAGGATAGTTTTGGCTATTCATGGCCTCTTGTGTTTCCAGATGAACATTTTAATTATATTTTCTATTTCTGAGAATATTGTGGGGATTTTTATTGATATTGTGCTGAAACTGTACATTACTTTCGCTAACATGGATATTTTGATGATGTTGTTCCTGTTGATCCAGGAATATGGTAAGTTACTCCATCTTTTAATGTCACTGATTTTTTTCATGTTTTGTAATTTTCATTATAGAGTGCTTCCACATCTTTGGTTAGGTTTATGGATGAAGGATTGAGCAGGCATTTTTCAGAAGAACAAATTCAAATGGCTAACACATATATGAAAAATTACTTAGACTCACTAGCTAATTAGGGAAATGTAAATGGAAACATTAAGGCTCCACCTAACTCCAACAAGAGTGGCCTATATTCAGAATATACTAAAAACACCTGCTGACATAGCTATGGGGGAAAAGGTACCCTATTCAACTGTTGGTGGGAATGTAGAATAGCGTAGCTACAATGGAAATCAATATGGACAGTGCTGAGAGAACTGGAAATTGGTATACCACCCAGTTTTCCCATTCCTTGAAATATCTATAAAGGAAGTGAAACTTGCATATGAGAAAGTGATCTACAATCTTATTTTTATAGGATTGCAGTTCATGACAGCAAACACATGAAAACAACCCACCTGCCTGTTGAAAGAGGAATGAATAGAAAAACTGTGTTACATCTACTTCATCAAATACTACTCAGCAATTAAAAAGAATGAAATTCTACCACTGGCAACAAAATTATCTCAATTGCAGACCATTATGCTCAGTAAAGTAAGCCAATCCAAAAAGGACAAGTATTAGATGTTCTCTCTGATATAAGGTAGCATTGATTCAAGATGCATGACAAATCTGTACATAAGCATATATATGCATATGTGTATTCTCATAGTTGAATTGTATAATGAAAACTAACCTAACAGGAAGTGAAATATTGTTAGCACGCATCTCTAGTCCCAATCAAAAGGAGGGCACCAAATGAAACTGTCAAATATACTTTACAAAAGGCTACTGGGTTTTCTACCATTGCCTACACCTAAAATACTGTGATGTATTTAAATGTCAGAATGCAGGTCTTGTGATTATTGCTGAAGGACTGTACTGTTGTAATAATATGGGGAACACAGCGGGAGGTGCATATCGGGGAGGGAGGAAAGGAAGGTAGAGGTTGGAATCCCTATACCAAAAGACCATATCATGGAAAATAGTGATTAAAAATATATACACAAAATCTTTACACACAGATTCTGATAAGTTCATAAAAGTCAGAGATGTGAAGACATAACCTAGATGGAATAAGATGAGAGCACTATGCACTTAGAAGAAATATTTCTGCTAATGTTTAAAGCAGCCTTGCTTTGGTGAGAAGGGTTTGGAGGTAAGAACATGAAATTTAGTAAAACTTAAACCTTAAGATATATCTCATAGGTAAAACCAGAAGTTAAAAAGCTGAGAGGAAAACTTTTATTTTTTCTTTAGAAATCACATAGCATAGAAGTAATGCTGTCAGAGCAATTTTAAGCAAGTGGCTTATTTATATCCCAAGTTAATCTGCAAAGAATTTGGAATGTCCTTATAAAAACACAACTAAAAAAAACTGTCAAACATAAATAAAACATTGGGACCAGGAATAATATAAATAAGAATTGAGAAAACAGACCAAGGGGAAGAAAGAACACAGATAAACAGACATAAGTTCCAAAGTGATTGTTATAATTGGGATATAAATTTGAGTTTGATATCCATAAAAGTCATAGCAAAATGGGAAATATTTTTGGTTATATAGGTTTAATTGTCTGAAAAAAAGCACTATAGGTTGTTAGATGAGGCATAGCTATTTCTATATTAGAGTTTAAATATATTTCTCTCTATATATGGGAGGTGAAATATGACACATACACACATACATACACATACACACACAACATGGGGAAGTAGAGAGTTGGGGGAGAGAGAGAGCAGAGAGAGAGGAGAGAGAGAGCCGAGAGAGAGAGAAAGAGAGAGAAGAGAGGAGAGAGAGAGATTTGAACTTCCTCTGCTGGTTTAGCCTCCAAATGGCTGTCACAGCCACGGCTAGGCTAGGCAGAATCTGAGATCCAGAAGCACCATGCAGATAGTCTATGTGAGCATCAGGGACTTGGACTCTTGAGCCATTATCTACTGATTTCCAGGCACATTGGGAAAGAAAGAGATGCAAAATAGAGTAACGGGAACTTCAGCAAGGACTCTAATATAGAATGTTGATACTGCAAGAGTTGGTTTAATCTTCTGTATCATACCACCAGCCCCTAAACTTTTTTTGTATGTAGGGAAGCATTATGTGACTTTTGAATTGTAATCCAAATTTGTATCTGGGAAGAAAAAAAATTGACACATATACAGTTATCTAATATCAAAAGTTTATTGCCTCACTTTCAGTCATGACAAGGGATATTTCACAGCCAAGTCATTGATTTCATTTCATTCACAGCTTGCATATGACCAGACACTACCAATCTCACAGAGTTCAAAGTCTAGCTGGGTTCATGAGTACTCCAGAGATGAGCAAGGTCAGAAAAGAGTTTGTTGTAAAAACAAAACTGACTCCAACCACTCATCGTAGTGTCAGTGATCCACAATATAACCTTTCCGCTTTCTGAGTTTCTGAGTTTCTCTTCTCAGTCTTTCTGCCTCTGTCTTCTGCAAGATTTCATTGTCACAAGTTTCTCTGGGTCATCATGCTGCTCCCTTTAGGTGAATTCCACAGTGCAGGAAATTACACTGCTGTCTGTATGCTGTGTCATGGTATCTACCAATATTTCTAGTCTCTACATTTTCCAATTGGACATCTAAGACCCTTGAGAAGACTTCTTTATTCACTTTATACTCCCCTTAAAGGATCAGTAGGAGTTGTTCCTGCTTAGCATGCAATCCTTGTTTCTTTTTGGTATAACTTCAGAACCTTGCGTTAACATGATTATTTTGTCAACTCCCAGTGCCTTCCAACATGACCCTGGTTTATATTCTCAATCCTTTCTCTGCAGGCTCTAATACTCAGAGATCTGTTAGACTGTCAGGAGACATCTTTTCAACAACAAGTATAAAAGTGATGGTTAGATACTGTATTTAAAAAGAAGGGGTTAAAAACTAAGGTCCCAGAGAAGATGGGAAAGCATGCTGGAGCAACTAAGAATGTCTCTTCCCATCCCCCATCCTCCCCGTGCTGTGGGTTCCAAGATACAATGCTACCACAGTAAAGGAACTTGAGGGATTCCTCGAGAGGGTAAAGGCAAAAACTTAAGGTTGTCTTTGTTTCTATCCTCTCATTTTAAATGTGCAGTAAGCACATAGAGGCTTTCCAGATGTTAACCCAAGAATAGTCTCTCCTGGAAAGATGTAATCTCAATTCTGTATCAGGTTCTAACAGAAACCTAACAACAGGTTACTCTTCAAGTTACAATAACTTTTAGTGATGATGCTAGTGTAGCTTTTATTCTTTCACCTAATCCAGGGTGAGCTGGTGCTGCTACATCATATACGAAAGTAGGTTGTCCCTCAGGAAGAACTCAACCTCAAATGGAAACTAAATGATCCTATTAATGAATAGACACAAAACGATTTATTACTTAGTCTTGGAAAGAGACAGAAGTGGTGTAAGACTAAGCTATTAAATTACTTCGAGATACACATGACAGGTCAAAGTCCTGCTCACCTCCAACTACTTACGGTATTTACATCTGCTTCATGAGTATGGCCAAGTTGGAAACAAATTAAATGAGTTTTATTCTATTTAACAAAACAAATCTCAGCACTTTCCTGTGGAGGAATACTACCAGACCATGTAATAATAAACAAAAAAAGATTCAAAAAAGAAAGAGAGGGCCTGGCGCGATGACACAGTGGTTAAGGTCCTCGCCTTGCACGCCCCGGGATCCCATATGGGCGCCGGTTCTAATCCCAGCAGCCCCGCTTCCCTTCCAGCTCCCTGCCTGTGGCCCGGGAAAGCAGTCAAGGACGGCCAACGCTTTGGGACCCTGCACCCACGTGGGAGACCCGGACGAGGCTTCTGGCTTCGGATCGGCATAGCATCGGCTGTTGTGCTCACTTGGGGAGTGAATCATCGGACGGAAGACCTTCCTCTCTGTCTCTCCTCTCTCTATATCCGCCTTTCCAATAAAAATAAAATAAATCTTTAAAAAAAAAGAGTGAGAGAATAGGGTTGTTACGCTTCAGAAATAAGGTAAAAGTGTAAGAAATGGGCTATTGAACCTGAGATCACCTTAAAATCCTGAAAGTCACATTTTTTTTTTTCTTTTATAGTAGGGATTGAAGATACCTAATGATGAGACAGAAGCGATAAGAAAGAGGTCTGGTATCTGCTTTATGGCCTTGATGACCTGAGGGCCCCCAGGAACCTCTAAAAGATTATGACTGTGTTGAGATGGGAAACTTCAACAAGTTTCCACATAACCACTGCCCCATAAAAGCCCCATGGCCTGTCCAATTTGCAGTGGTGATCATTGCAGGGCAGATCGAGGCCTCTGGTGTTAGCCGAAGGTCTCAAAATGATCCGACAGGACTAATGGGATTGATGCCTCTCCACAGCCATAGCACCCATATTGTCAGCCCTTAAAAGCTCCAGATTGTTGTATCCACCATAGAGGGGGAAGTAGATTTCCTCGTTAATACTGGAATGACAGTTTTTGTCCTTCTCTATAGAGTAGGCTTCTCTCTTCCCTTAGTGTGACTGGGAAAAGTATCCTAAGAAATGTTCTAATTATGTTGCCAGCTAAGCTGAACTAGCTAAAGTAATAATTATTCTCAAATAACTATGAGTTAAAATGTTATAATAGATGTTTTTTCCTTAATTCAGAGGTGGTAGAAGACTGCTTCAAAATATAAATTAAAAGAGCCAGAATGTTTAAAAAAAAACTGTGATGAAAACTATAAGAACATATTCTTGACAAAGATACAAATGAGGGCCCAACGTAATGGGCCGGTGGCTAATCCTCACCTAGTAGGTGCTGGGATCCCATATAAGTACTGTTCTTTTCCTGGTGGTTTCATTTCCCATCCAGCCCCCTGCCTGTGGCCTAGGAAAGCAGTAGAGCATGCCCAAAAGTCTTGGGACCCTGCACCCATGTGGGAAATTCAGAAGAAGCTCCTGACTCCTGGCTTCAGATCAGGTCAGCTCTGGTTGTGAACATGAATCAGCAACCAGCTCTTTCTGTCTCTCCTTCTCTCTATAAATTTGCCTTTCCAATAGAAAAATTTTCTACAAAGAAAGATAAAAATGAAGCAGAAATAAGGCTTATGTAAGTTATACGGCATGGGAGAAATTGTTTGTGAAGAAAGCTGTAAGCACAAGATTACAATGGAATACTACACATCCATAGAATTAAAATCTATGTTTTGCAACAAAAGGGATACAACTGCAGACTATTTTGCTTAGTTAAATACACAAATCCCAACAAATAATTGTAATATCTATTCTTTGGCATGTGGTAGCTAAAACAGAATACAACAAAGTATAAAAATCACACTATCGTTTTGTTATTTGACTGTTATTTTTAATCTTTGTCTATACTCCCACAGAACAGTGATCTTTCTACTTTTAACCTGTTGAATGTTATCCATTAAACCTATGGATATAAAGTAAATTGAAAGTACGCGATTGAAAAAAAAATTTAAAAAAAGAAAGGTTGAAAGAGGGTAATGGGATGGATGAAGGGAGGTATGGAGAGAAATATGGTTATATTTTTAGATTTGTATCTATGAAGGGCATAAAACCTATTACCTTTACACTAATTCTTTTAAGATGTATTTATTTAAAAGGCATAGATATATCTAGAAAGAGGGAAGAAGGGAAAAATACAAGGAGGGAAATAGTAGGAGAGAATCTGCCACCTGCAGATCTTACTCGCTACAGCCCGGAACAGCCAGTGCTGCGCCAGGCCAAAGCCAGGAGCTTGGAACTCTATTTGGGTCTCACATGTTTTTGGCAGAAATCTAAGGCCTTGAACCATTTTCTGCTGCCTCCCTGAATGTTTTAAAAGTAGAGCAGCTAAATCTTCAACTTGCAGTTTAATGAGATGCTGGTGTCATATGTGGCAGCTTTACCCACTTCACCACAGCGCTGCCCAAGAATAATCATTTTTCATGTAAAAAACAAAAGATTAATAAATTCACAAAATTAAGAAAGAATGTGAAATGAGGGGAAAAGTAGGTTGTGGAAGGCTTAGGAAAGTCAAATATTATGGGAGATTAAGATGGATGTGAGTAAAATGAGTTATTTTTAGGTTAGTTCTTATATATAGAAATCTAGAAAATAAGATCGCCTGATTTTCTACCTTTTTACTCCTTGACGCATTTAACTTGCTCAAGTAATGGAAGCATACACTGGTGTCATGTGCTAACTGAATCTTAATGTGAACATTATATGACTGTTTAAAAAAGTTTGAATGATTACTTCTAGGTAGATCTGGCTGCAACTTTATTTAAAATCCTGAGATAAAATAAACTATTACTTCCACTGTTTTGATGAGATTGAAAGCTTTGACAGCATAGTGATGCCAGTTTATTTGTGCTTCTATAAAGGTCCAGTGTTTTATGTGTTGGGGTCAATCATTTTTAATAGGCTGCAGTTTCAGGATTCATTTGTCCTCCAATCTTTGCATATGCCTTTGCAGCTACAGCCAGCTAAAGAAAGAAAGAGGAAAAGGTAAGCAGTTGCTTTTTCTCTGCCAAACCACAAGCAGCTTTTCCTGCTTAGAAAATTGGTCCTGAGCCTCCAACAAAAAATACATTAAAATTTCCCCATGCAGAAAAAGTGGGACCAAGCAGCTTCAGGAGGTGTTTGTTGCTTCTTATTTAGATAATTGTTGGTCCAGGGGATACTGCACCTTGGATGCATCACCCTGAAAGATACTGTCATTTCAAGGAATGCTAACATCTGCCTCCAATCTATTAGGGTCATGGGGCTGACAGTAGTTAGGGCTATTGCACTCACTGCCGCACTTGCCTCTGGGAAGGATTCACACATCTCGAGATGACTTTTCAAGCTCTGACCCAGAAAATGAATAAAAATTCTCAAACACTGGAGATGGGCTTGCTCGGCTATTTTGAGCATCATTCTCCTTGGCAGGAGTTGTTACAGGTACAGACAATCAACAATCTCCTTGGTTTAGACAACATGTTCTCAAATAAATAAACTGTAATTAATAAAACTCACTGCATTGAGCCTGACACCATGGCCTAGCAGCAAAAGCCTTTGCCTGGAATGTGCCAGGATCCTATATGGGTGCAGGTTCTAATCCCGGGAGCCCCACTCCCAACAAGCGCCTTGCTTGTGGCCTGGGAAAGCAGTCAATGATGGTCTGGAACCTTGGGACTCAGCACCTGCCTGGGAGATATGGAAGAAGTTCCTGGCTCCTGGCTCCTGATTCCTGGCTCCTGGCTCTGGAATGGCTCAGCTCTGGCCATTGTGGCCACTTGGGGAGTAAATCAGAGGACGGAAAATCTTTCTCTTTTCTCTCCTCCTCTCTGTATATCTGAGTTTCTAATAAACATGATAAATCGTTAAAAAAAAAGTATTGTGTCTATACCAACAACTCAGGACTGCTTGAGGAAAGCAATATTAGAATGATGTAGAAGCAGAAGCTACATGATCTAAACAACAGAGTGAACATCTCCTGGCCCTTGCATTGCCTTTGGGCTTTCCTAGCTATATTCTCTGTTAGCTGACTGATTCTGATGTTTTCCCCTCTTGTAACCAAGAGAATAAATCACTTTATTTCTTCTCGCATACAGGTAATTCAGACAGAGTAACACTCTACCCCGATCCACAAAAAGTTAGCTCACTCTTGGTGAGACAACTCTGAGTGGCACTCCTCTCGATGCTCTTTATCACCTTGCTAACATGAAGCAACTAGAGCAAGTCATTGCCCTTGTTCCCTAACAGCAGTCAGAGTTACTTCTGAGGGAAAATCACTAGAGAGGAGACAATTACCTGAGGCTTTCAGTTGATAGTGACAAAGAAGTCTCAAGGAACAAGAACGTCAAGCCTGATATCCGGACACGCTTTCATTCCAAAACAAAACAGTCTCACTGCTAAAGCAAGGTAGAGAAGCTGAAAACAAAGTGATTCTTTCCTTTGATTCAATAAAATTTTGCTTGTCTGCTCATCCTGCTTTTACCATGCTCCTTAGTCTTCCTGGTTATGGGACACAAACCTAACTGGATAAAGCCACAGATCCTAGCAATATAGCCAGGACAGATCAGCAGCCTGCTACTGGGTTGCCACAAAGCATGTGTTCCCTCCCTAAATTAGAAAAAAATGCCACATAGAACAGGTTTTATGCCACCTGTTTATAAGCTGGAGTGGATTTTTCAGTGTCAGAGAGACCCAATAGGCATGTTCTTGGTGTAGGGTCACCCTCTCTGCATGCCTTCCATGGAATTTGGAATGCAAGGAAATGACACCATTCTTATCTTGTTGATGCTTCCTGTATTAATCCATCCGAATCCATTTGAACTCTTCTTCCTCAATGGTGGAATGATGTATAACAAGGCAGCCAAGCAGCTGTAGCATCTTGCCTTACAGCATTAGTAGACACTGTCAATGCTTAAGATTTTAATTTCAGCAAGAGAGCTACCCGGGCTCTAGACCTATTCTTGCTCACTTCTACCTGATAACCAGGCTCTGGACAATTGACTTGCTTCATGTCTTAAGAATGAAATCAAGGGCCCGGCACGGTGGCGCAGTGGTTAAAGTCCTCGCCTTGCACGCCCGGGATCCCATATAGGCGCTGATTCTAATCCCGGCAGCCCCGCTTCCCTTCCACCTCCCTGCTTGTGGCCCGGGAAAGCAGTCGAGGACAACCCAAGGCTTTGGGATCCTGCACCCGAGTGGGAGACCCGGAAGAAGCTCCTGGCTTTGGATCGGCATAGTATCGGCCCGTTGCGCTCACTTGGGGAGTGAATCATCGGACGGAAGATCTTCCTCTCTGTCTCTCATCTCTGTATATCCGCCTTTCCAATAAAAATAAAATCTTTAAAAAAAAAATGAAGTCAAGTGACTTTCTGCCTAATCAGTTTTCATCTTGACATCTAGGAAACAAAAAAGAAAAAGAAAAACAAAAACAAAACACCAAAAAACCCTGCTAGTTTCTCATCCCTTCACTCAAAATCTCCCCGCTCTTTTTAACTGTTGGTTCTGATCATAAAATTTGATTATTAAATCACTATTCTTGAATTTTTATAGATTTTGCCTTCAAACTAACCTAAATAAATTTCAACTAAATCAACATGGATAAGCTAAACTGTATATCAGCCAAAAGGACTATGACTTAGGATGATACGTGGAACCACAGCTGCGCTGCCCCTGGGGAACTAAAACTTCTGCAACACATGAAAAGAGAAAAGCTGGATCACTTTAGAAATGGGAGTGTTTAGAGATGACAGCACATGCTACCTGAACTTGTCTCTATATTGATCCATGCTGAATCCTACTGAACAAAGACATGATACATTTCCCCATCAATGTGTCCACATCCCAACCCCAACTTCTTTCTGGTTATGCCTGCGTTTTTCCTCACACATCTGAAAGGAGACTTGGATTTAAACATTTTCCCCTGATACCTAGAGCTACCAATAAATTTTATTAGCACTATGGTTTTGGTGTTGGATCTTCTGAGACAGATGGAAAAGTGAATTCATCTTGGTTCAAAGGTTAAGCAACAGAAAATAAAAGTGGGTGTTCCAATAGGCACATTCACCTATGCTACAACCCCTTCCTACCTGGATAGGAAAAGGTGATCCTCTGGTATTGTGCTACTCCTGGAAGAAGTGTGTGCTGCAGAAGACCAAACTTGGACTTACACATTTGTACATAGGCTTGGAAATGGAATTATCTCTGATTGGCAACCTCTTTTTAAAAACATACACTGCTATTTAATTTTGTGCATTTGTAGTACACAAATTAGTCTCTTACTTTGACATAATTATGAAATATACTATAAGTGACCAAGATCTGCCTCTTACAATAACATAGTGGTGCTAATACACCATTATAAAGGTTTCATCATGGGAAAATTACTGTATCATGGGAAAATACTATAAAACTTGTATAATTATATAAATGTGCATCATGTATAAGTTTTAGAACTTTCAGATCCAGATTTAGACAAGATTCAAAGAATAAAAATCATAATGAATATTTCATTATTGCTTACAAATTCTCTGAGCGAAATATCTGCTTTGGAGTCACTGCCTTTGTGACCCATAGTAGAAGAATATGAAGGGCAGCATGGCAGGCTGCCCTGGTAACACCTAATAGGTGTTAAGAAGGAATTTAACAAGAACACCAGATTGCTTATAGCTAGCATAAAAATCACCATAGCAATTATTCTCAAGTTACCATGCATATTTTAGGAAATATTTCTTTCTTTTTTCTTATTAGGTATATATTTATAGTAATCATTCTTTTTAAAAACGTTTAACTGACATTTGTGATTATATACACAAAAATGTTTACATAAAGCACATAAAGCTAAGATAATCTACAAATAATATATGTGTAGAATATCTATATATACATGTTTACATATTATACAATGGACTAAATACAATAATATTCAGATGTATATATTTCTCTGTAGATATAGATAGTGAGAGTAATGACTATGAAAGAATTAATCTGTGATTAGTTCTTAATTGTGACAAATTGGAGCAAGAGTATGAGGGAGTGAATGATTTTTAATTTTTACATTTTATTCCTATTCCTAATCTTTCCAACAGGAGTGTAATCTACACATAAGGAACCAGGTTTTTAAATTAATACACAATAAACTATTTTTTTAAAATTTGTTCTCTGCTGCTGTATCTTCTTAAATTGTCTTTCTCTTCTTTTAGTGTACTACTTTATCTGCCTTTATATCTTTGTAGATTTTGGTAAACAGCATTAAAAAAAAAATTTAACACTCTCCTAAATTCCCTTATGTTAGATCCACTTCTTACTTCTGTTCCACAGCAGCCACCAATCCTTTTGTTTGCCTGTGGTTATGCCTTATTCAGAATTCCATATGTATTTTGGAAGCACATTTCATTCCTTTCAAACTGTTATTATTTTTAACTAAGAAATTGAACTTCTGAAGAATTGTTTATATAAAATGTCCATTTGCTTAGGAGTGATACTGAAACTCAAAATTACTTCTTCCACAGGCACATCTTTTTTTCTTTTTTATTGTTTTATTGTTTCAGATATAGTTTAAATTACTTTCAGATATGATATAATAAGTTCTGACTCTATCTTTGATATTGGTATGTCCATCTAAGGGAATGCTATTGTTAGCATATATTGAAAATATGATAAATTTTTTAAAATGACACTTTTTTTGTTTTGCTTATTACCAGCTTGTTGGATTATTTTTAAAAATATTCTTAAACATGTGTATTTATCCTACTAAGTATTTTGAGGGGGCCTTTACTTCATGGGATATTAGTCATATTAGTAGTTATCAATTAGTAGAAATTATTTTAAAAATTAGACTATAGATCCTTTGCATATTTTATTTGTTAAACAATGTTTTTCAGCTTGTCTGTTTTGACAATTATTTTTAATCTATTGATCCATTGTTCATATATTGTTTTAAAAATTTCTTTTATCTTTTATTGTAAAGGCAGATATTCAGAGAGGAAGAGAAACAGAGAGAAGATCCTCCATCCACTGATACACTCCCCAAGCTACCACAATGGCTGGAACTCCACAGATCCAAAGCCAGGAGTCTGGAGCCTTCTCTGGGTCTCCCATATGGGTGCAGGGTCCCAAGACTTTGGGCCATTCTTGACTGCTTTCTCACACCACAAGCAGGGAGCTGGATGGGAAGCGGGGCTGCTGGGATTAGAACTGTCACTCATATGGATCCTAATGCATGCAAAATGAGAACTTTAGCTGATAGGCTTCCATGCAAGGCCCTTTTCATATACTCTTTCAGCCTGTTACTGTTATACTTGGTAAACTCTTCTCCTTATTTTATTTTTTGAGAAAGATTTCCCCTACCCTGTCATTACTTGCATGTTTATCTACATTTGTAGTTTGTTTGTCAAAACTTTTTTTTTTTTTGTTTTCAATATGTAATCAGTAAATTGGTTGTTATATTTCTTTCCCTTTTCTTTAATCTTTATTCATTTGGGTTTTTCTCAATTCTATATTTGGATGGTAAATTTAATTAACTCATTTTTTTATTCCTGTTCAAGTCTCATAATGACAGCAAATAAAATATAATCACACCTCATAGATTGGAACTATAAATCTATTCAAAATGTTAATAGTAGTTAAAGTAATCTGTGGATTCAATGAAATCCCTGTCAAAATGAAAAATGACATTTCTTGCAGAACTAGAAAGAACAATTCTCAAATTCATGTAGAATCTGGAAACAAACAAATAAATCTTGATCAAAAAAATTTTTAAAAAAGAAAGATCAAGCTTGTGATACCAGAATGCACAATTTCAAAGTGTAACAAACAGTTTGCACAATTTAAAAAAATGATGTTGGAATAAAACAACACATAGATCAACAGAATTAGAATAGAGAGGCCAGAAATTCAGAAATTAAAACACATACTGCAGCAAACCACTCTTTTTAATTTTTGATGATGCTTGCATCATATAGCAAACTAATTCTTTAGCAAAATTACCTGACTGTACAATGGAGAAATTATAATCTCTTTATTAAATGATGCTAAATGATGTACAAATATAGATGAATGAAATTAAATCATACCTCTTACCATACACAAAAATTAAATCAAGACAAATAAAATACCTAAATTTAAGGCCAAACACCAAAAAACTGTTGGGGAAAATGTAAGAAAAACACTTAAAGACATTGATGTAGACAATGATTTGTTAATTAAAAATCCCAAAAGCACAGGTAACAAAGGAAAAACTACAAAAATGGTATTATATCAAATTTATAAGTTCATTCTCAGAAAAGCAAAGCTTCAAGATATTGAGGAGACATTCAAATGAATGGGAAAAATATTTCCATGCTACCTACCCAACAAAAGATTCATACCCGGAATATATCCACCGTTCAACTTTTACTTACAAAATCAAATACAACCCGAAAACAGTGAATTTCTGCAGGAAGTCGGTTGTGACAGTTTCTGGGAAAGCTTTTATTTCCCAATATAAATATGAGATAAGGTGGACCCCACCATTTTCCCATTCCCCTTGCATGTTGAGTTAACATTAGAGGTTCAGAGACATCTTGTGATGACTATGGCTACCACCTATACCAAAATAAAAGTCACAAATCAAAATGTCAGGTCAGAAAGATACCTGAAGCTCTCCCAACAGAATCTATGCAAGCTAACCCTACAGAAAAATGATTCCCGGTAGTGGAAATCAGGAGTGTTTGGTTCTCTATTTTTTTTTTAAATAAATGCATTGTTAACAGATACATAGTATTTATAGACTCTTCCTCTTTCGATCATTAATCTGATGTATTAATCATCATTCATTCATTCTTTCATTTTTTCCCATAACTGTGTGAGCATTGATTTACTTACTATACTACTATCTACCAATTATTTCCTAACGTGTTAGAAAATATGGGAAAGTAATGAAGCTACCTACTTTCCTTTGTTCAAAAAGCATCATTACAAATAAAAGAGGTAGATGCAATTGTTCCTGTGCTTAGAACAGCACTCAGAGAATAGAGAATTTGTAGCTTTACACAGTTATCATGCTTTTTATTTTTCTTTTGACATGAGGTTAAGTATACTTAGTCTCTGGTAAATTTCTCAATCTAATCTCTTTTGTCTTAAAAGCAATGAAAATTCTTCCTTTTAAGGAATAGGGCTGTAGCCATCACTTTCGCTTACCATAACTTTTTATCACTCAACATTTTCAGTGTCACTTTACAATTTTTCTGGCAATTTATCACAAATACCCCAACAGCCACTAGGTAGTTTTATTTAAATCAAGCATTCTTACTCTTAGAAAAATTGACAGTTTTTTTTTTCTTATTCTTATATGATTGCTGATAAATTCTGAATTCTCAATATAGTGAAAGGAAATTTCTTTTAGCATTATTTTACTACTGCAAGCTTTGCATTATAGTGAACATTATTCCATCTTTTTTGGGGGGAAGGAGGAGGATGAAATATATTTGTGGTATAGATACAAAACTGGGTTTAATTCCAAAACATGGGTTTAGAAAATATAGAATGATATAAAACATGTTAAGAAGTTCAATTCCTTGTCTTTTTTTTGTTTGTGTGTTTTATTTTTGTTGTTATTTTCCATGATAACAGCTTTATAGGTTAAGGAATTCCCTCCTCAACTTACCTACCCTTCTTCCCCATCCTCCTTCCACTATTTTTTCCACCATATTATTATGATAACCCTGACCAATACATTTAATTAATCACTAATGTGCTTGATATTCTTAACATCTAAATATGGTGATGGGAGATATCATGTGATTAAAATTGTATGCATGTAACATGAACTCTATGTACATTAAAATATATTTTAAATTTACTTTAAAAGCATATCGGTTCCTTCTCTATTTTGGATACTGTAATAAACCATCATAAAGCAGATCACTTATAAAGAACAGAAATATGTCACATTTCTGTGGTTTGGGAATCCAAGGTCAAGTCACTGGAATGTTTGGTGTCTGGTGTTTGTCTATTAATATGTTCGTGAATGACACCTGCTCTTTTTGCTTTCATGTGGCAAAAGTGGTACGGGATCATTCATGTGTTTCTATAAAAATATAATTGTATTTATGAGAATGCCACTTTCATAACCTAATCATTTCCTAAAGGCCCACTGCCTTATGTAACAAACAAGGAGTAAGGATTTCAATACATAATTTGGCCAACAGAAAGATTCAGTTCGTAGCAATTAAAATGCCAAATATTTTAAAGACAGCCAATGAAATTTTTAGTTACTAAGTCAATATATTAATGTTAATGCCATCTTGGCGCTATTATTTGATTAGTGCATTAATTTCCTCCAGATGGCAATGCTACGAAGTCGTAAACGAAAGTATGAGAGTAGCAATGCAATGCAAGTATGCTGTATAAGATACAAGCCTAATGCTTATTTGAAGTCCTTGAGTCATTAAGAGTGTTACTAGGAAGTTTGCCCTCTTGAGAGGTTCCAACCTCAAGGCAATCTGCAATTATAACCTCTAACCTCATCAGGCAGCTAAACCAATGGATCTTCCCAGATCTTACTGTAAACCTCCAAAGGCATAAGACAAAACAAACCTTCCTCCTTTAAAAATAGCTTGCACTAAACATTTCATTATGTTGGTAAAAAGCTAACACAATCAACAAATGAACCCAATTGTGAGAAAGCCCTATAATTAGTATGGTATGTATTTACTGACTGCCAAGTTAAATTTATGTCTTCAGTGCTTTTTCGCATCTTTTAAGATGAAGCTTTTTTTAAAAAAATTGTGTGTTTTAGTATTATTTGTACTTGGGATAGAATGATAGCATATATAGCATAGAGTGAATAACACCTCTCACTGTTCCTATCCTAAATCCTAAGAACTGTGAATGCTACTGTGCATTCTTTTACTGTGTAAAAAGAAACTGGTAGACTTGATTGAGAAAACAGATCTTGAAGATAAGGATTTTAGCCTGGATTATCCAAGTAGACTTTATATAATCACAAGCATTCTTGCAAGAGAGAGGCAGCAAATCAGAAGCACAGAAAATTGTGTGAACAAATATAAGAGATCTCTGAGATGTTACAGTGTTGTCTTTCAAGGCCATATTAATAGGATGCAGATCTAAATGCAGATCTAAATGCAAAAATGCAGATCTAAGAAAAAGGATAGGTAAAATATTTTAGTTCCCCAATGATCTACATTGAGAGGGAATTTCATCCATGCTAATTACATGCATTTGTCAGTTGGACCCATCTCAGGATTGTAACTTTCATAACTGCTACGTAATAACTTTGTCATTTTTGAGACGGAAAGTTTATGGTGATTTTTCAACACAAAAATTGAATCCTCCTGTTGTAGATGAAGTTATTCTTATTGCATTTTAATACTTCAGTCAAAATAATGGAAGTTAATAGTTAATAGTTGGAAAGTCTATGGGATAGAAGAAGATAAAGATAATGGATATAGTGAAGATTTATGGGTGGGTATTTGGCATGGATTCATTTTACATACACTGTGAAACTCAACAAAGGTAGGAAAGTGCAGTGAGTAAAAATATTACATTGTGAGTGCAATTGGTTGGTATGATGATAGTAAACATGAAGTAAAGAACTTCCCCCGAGCAATTTCAGCATACTCCCCTTTCTCAGAAGGCATGAGTAGTCAATGAAATGTAAATAATCAGGAGTGTTGGTCTTTTTTTTGTTTTTATCATGACAACCATAATGAGATTCAGAATTTTTTTGTTATAATATATGCTTGATCCAAAATTATTATTTAAAAAATTTGCTTAATTCCATTGGATCTTCTAAATGTAATGCAGTTGACATCATGATCAATGCTTGTATGAATAGCTTTCACTGATAGGGATTTCAAAGAGAAATACTATAATTAAAAGTGTGTAACTTTACCTCATTTCCAGAAATGTTCAAACTGCTTGCATTTTTATTTTTAAGTCATATACAAACTGGGAAATGTATAATGAAACTTTTGCAATGATAAATTCTTAAAGCTTTTGGGAGTATTCCAAAATGTGCAATAAACAACTCATAATTATAACTTTCTTTCATGTGATTGGAGACAAGGTGGGCAACACCAATTTTAACTTCAAACCAATATCATGCCAACATTGAAGAAATGGAAATGTCTTAAATATAGACATATTTAGACATAGTGACTATCCTGTGGCCTTTGATAGATCTTGATAGTATAACTTCAGAATGGTTTTATGACATCAAATTCTTTCTCGTTGGAGTTGGTATTGTGGCACAATGGGGTAAACCCTTGCCTGTGATGCTGGCATACCATATGAGGGATGTTTTGAATCCTGTCTACTGCACTGATGAACCAGTTCTATGGCAACAAACCTGGGAAAGCTGTGGAAAATGGCTCAAGAGGTTGGACCCCTGCCCCTTACACGGGAAACCAGGATGGAATTATAGGCTCTTCTAATTGGCCTAACTAGCCCTGGCTATTGCAGCCATTTGGGAACTGAACTGGTGGATGGAAGAGCAATCACTCTTCTTCTCTCTCTATAACTCTACTGTAATCTTGAATCTGGAGCAGACTAAAGCCAAGGATCAGCAATTCCATCCAAGTCTTGCATGTGGGCATTAGGGACCAGAGATCTTACACCATCTACTGCTGCTTTTCCAGGCACATTAACAGGGAGCCGGATTAAAATGTCCCTCATATGGCATGCTGGTGTGACAGGAACGGGCTGAAAACACTATACCGTAATGTTAGCTCCTAGTTACTGCATTATTGATGAACTTATTTCTGTACTTTTATGAATATATTAAAATGGTAATGATATTCTTTACACTGTCATTTCAATTTTATTTTTTGTCTCCATTTCAATATGTGCACATTTTAGAACACAAATACAATAGAAACCCTTATTTTGCTGCAGATATAGGAGAAAAGGAATTTTTACTAGTTGCTTTTATTACTACAACTTTTATCTGTGAAAAGAGCAAAATTCTTTTTATTATGAGGGTTTTATGATGTTAATTCAAATAAGTGATCAGCAAATGAAAATGACATTAAAATGTGCTGGGTTGGACAAGTTTACACTATTAACAATGTATTGGAATGAAGTTGGACCTAGGCTCAACGACGTCAATGTATAAATTAAAAAAGCAATTGAACTATCTTCAATCCTTATTGCTTTCTCTTAAATTAATTTTCATGTTTACTTAACATTGAAAAGAATTTTGACTTTGAAAAAACAAAGGGGTTATAAAATAATTAATTGATGCAACTGACACATCTGAATTATGTCTGCCATTTCAAATTTGCACAACAGAAATTTATAGTAAGAGAGTATATCTCAGTTTCCCTTCTGTAAATATTTCTCAACTTTACCAGTTTCTTCAGCACCACCCACTATGTTCAAATTACTATGCTATCCATCCCGGGGAACAAATAACAAATGAAACTGGATGTCTCCAGTTTTCTAATACCCTCCTGTAATTTACGCCAGTTGCTATAATCTGCTTAGTACTCATATTTTCCCACACCTAACACCTGACCCCTACCGTTTGAACACAGTTTCATGCCACCACGACTACCACCAGTCTCTTGATACTTCATGCATGATAATTTTATTAGTATGAAGTTTTAGTTAGTAGGTCAGTTTAATCCAGGGATTTCCAATGTGAGACATATTTCTATGGCTGTTGTTTCAAAATTGTTTGCAATTATAGTTGTTTCTGATTATTATCTCTAGAGAAATGTAAGATGGCAAATTACATGAAATTGCACTGCAGACTGAAGATTAGCCTGTTAGGCTACCATGTCAATCCCAAATACATTCAATTTTTTATGAGTTCTATTTGAAAAAGAATAAGTGTATTTTGATTTTAATGAATGACAAATATTAACCAGGAGTATATTTTAACCTATTTGTGGCCAATCAGACATGTGTATCTCTATTGTGGTCGAGAATGTTGCAGATGCTTATGCTTACCCTGGGGTGAAATGAAATGGATTTCTATTTACATTTGTAGCAGAATAACCTTATTCTCTGTTAACTAACTTTTCCAGTCTATCCTCAGCTTACCTTGTTGGAACCAAGTTATATACAACATGCTGATTCATACTCCTGGGTGCACTGACTAGGTTAGGGTTGTGTTTCAAGCTGTACATGCCTAGGACTTGAGAAATGATAGGAATAAGGACACTCAATTTTAAAAGTGGTCATATGTCCGTGGCTGGGCTGAAACACCCTACAGCAAGAACCAGAATGGGATGATGGCCAGTTAGGAAAGGCCACTGTTCCTGCTAGGACAGGAGGTGAACTGAGTAGGGCTGGCACATGGACCCACTGGTATGCATGAAACCTGGCACATGGAGGGGTTCTGATGAAAGAGCCCAGACAACTCCTCTGGCAGGACACAGACCCGCAGGTCAGCGCAAGAAACATGGAAGGTAACAGCCAAGAGGTCGTGGAAAGTGTCCCACTGGCATGCATTTGGCATGGGTCGGGGGCAGACCAGGCTGAATCTGTTCATCTCATCCACTGGTAAATCAGAATGCCAGAACAGAGTGTGGGTCGAACCAGGTCCGGTCGTGACAAAAGCAACACACAATTTGGAATGCCAAGGTGAGGTAGCCTGAGCTGGATTTGACCGCAGCACCCAACCAGCACACGTGAGAACCAGGAAGGGAGGAGGTAGAGCTGACAGGGGAATAAGGGGTGGTTCCCTAGCTGAACAGCAACTTACACTGAGGAGCTTGAGCTGGGTAGGGGGTAGACCAGACCAGGCAGGGCCACAGCACCTGCGCACCTCATGTGGACCAGATTGGGTGAAAGCCAGGCTGGGCTGACTATTCCCACTGGTACAAGCTACAATCAGAGTAGGTGAGGGTTGTTGGGGCTTGGTTGTAGCATCAGCTGGTGGAAGCTGGTACAAAGGGTTAGACATGTCGAGTTGAGCCACAGGGCCAACTGGAGAGGGCACAACTGGAATGGGAGCGACCTGAGAGGGAAATAGTGGGCTCCTCCCTCTTGGGTCATCACCTTCCACGGGAGGGCATGGGAACTAGGACAGGGGCTGGGATGGCTAGACAGACACCCAACAACATCTGTTAAGGCCGGTTGGATGAGATGGTTGGATGGAAGTAGGTTGCAACACCCGTTGGCAAGTATATGAACAGAAGGGTATTTGGGACAGACCGGACTAGTATGCCATACATATTGACAAGCCAGGGTAAGGGGTGGGCCTGGTTGGGGTTACTGTGGGCCGCCCTGACTGGGCTGCAGCTCCTACTGGTACGTGCGAGGGCCAAGTGTGTCCAGGGCAGAACCAGGCCGGACTACAAGAGGACACGGGTGGAGACAGAACCGACCCAGCAACTGTAACCACCAGCTGATCGGGGCAATGGACTGTGCCGGGCCCTATGCTTACTAGAACATGCAGGAATCTGGACTGGGAATACCTCAAAATTTCTTTGAGGATCTCCCCAGTCGAGACACCGGACTCAGAGTCCTAACCAAGAAAAGACAGAACAAGTCAAGCAACAACCTTAGCTATCTGTTGGCAGCAAAAAAACTGGGCAAATGGAGACTCTAGAAGGGACTGTGTCAATCAATGGACTCTTCAACAACCACATCGTGCTTGGAGTGGCGAGACTGGCAGCGACCCATGAATGGTGAACTATTGGAACCACTTGATGGAGCATCTCAGAGCATGCCCCACATCCGGGACTTAGGGTGGGAAACTGGGTGGGGCTTCTTCCTCTATATCCCCCTTTAGGCCTTCAACCTCTTTTTACCCCAATTAAATATGTAGATTGTCAAAATTTAAAAAAAAGTGGTCATATGTAAATGGATTTATTCTTTTATTTTAAAATTTTTGTTAGTATAAGGGGAACAGATTTAGTGAATTTCATAGAATATTCCATACTTATATGAGAGATAATGTTCCACACAGTTTCTAAAAGATAGCCATATTTCTTTCCCTCAATTCTCCCTTGCTTGATTATATTTTTCGGTAAGTAATGTAACAATACATTCTATAATCAAAGACTTAATACTACAAACCAGTAACTCTCATATTCAACAAGTAAAATGTAGGAAGAGTTGAAATCCATTGCCTGTCACTCCCACATGAAGAGCTAGGAATACAAGACAGGAAAGACTAGTTCTGTCTGGCAAACATCCTTCTCGTGGACCCTAACTTGATCTAACTTGACCTAATACCCAATAGATGACATTGATATCCTCTCCTTTGAGATCAGCATCATCAAGATTAAATTTCTGTTGCTGTTAAGCAAGATTTCTGACTAATATATCCATTTAAACACATATATTTCTACTCATTCATTTTTACATTTTAAGCATACACAATTTAATCACTTCATATTTCCAATTTCTGTAAAATAGAGTATCTCATTTTCTTCAACTGAAATCCACTTTCTATAAATACATATTGTTTTCCTTAACACATTCAAACATGCTTTTTGTTGTTTTGTTAAGACAGTTTTCTTTTTTGTTATTATGTCCATGATACGGTTTTCTAAGTATAGGACTTCCCCCTCTGGCACCCCATTCACCTTCCCTTGCACACTCCCCAGTCTCTCCTTCCCACCATTTCCCCACATATTATTACAATAGTATAGTCCTTTAGCAACAGGCACAACCCAACATTCTTCTATTCAAGTGTATCATCACTGTAGGCATTGGAAATGTTGAAAAATCTAGTTATTCTATTCTCAAAGTATATTTAATAGTTTCATTAGTAGTCCTCATTTTATTTGGAAGTAGAGATGAATACTGTCACATATCCTCACTTCAGAGTGCATTAGTCTCCACTATATAATTCACTTATGAGAATAAATGTTTACTTATATATCTATTTGTTTTGTATTTTGCATTCAACTTATATCAGAGAGAATATGTGATATTTGGCCTTTTGCAATTGACTTATTTCACTGAGCATAATGGTCTCTTGGACCATTTGGTTACAAATGGTAGCTTTTCATTATTTTTAATGGCTGAGTAGTATTTCACGGAGTAGGTTCCTTTATCACTTTCTCTGACAGGCATTTGGATGTTTCCATGTCTTTGCTATATGGATTATAATGGTAGAAAAACAGGTTTAGGTTGCTTTTCCATATGCAGAATTCATTTTGTGTATACTCTCAGGAGTGGGGTAACCTGAGTCACACAGTACATCAACGTTCAGTTGTCTTAGTACTCTCCGTATAGATTGCCATAGCGGCTGCTCTTATATACATGCCCTTACTCCCCACACTCAATATCAGAAAATGTTGTTAGTAAAGTTCTGCATGTAGATCAGCCTCATTAGAGTTAGATCAATGTTTTTTTTTTCTAATAGGTAATGAACCTAAGCAATTTTTTCATGGCTGTTAGCAATTGAAACAATTGGATAACAGCCGTAAGAAGTAAGAAATAAGACTCCCACATCTCACCTTATACAAAAATCAACTCTGGAGGGATCAAGAATATAAATCTGCACCCAGAAACCATCAAATTACTAGATGAAAACATTGGAAGCCTACAATATATAAGCATTGGTAAAGACTTTGTATAAAAATTATCAAAGATGCAGGCAGTCAAAATCAAAATCATCAAATGGGACTACATCTAATTAAGAAGCTTCCATATAGCAAAGGAAACAAGCAAAGAAGCGACCAACAGAATGAGAAAACATCTTTGCATACTACACAACATAGAGGACTAATATCCATGATTTATAAAGAGATTCAGAAACTCAATGACAGCAAAACAAACAACCCTGTGAAGAAATGGGTGAAGGAAAACATTGAAACATATTAAGAAACAATTGCAATATAAAAGTAATTTACTAAATGAAGTCTTTTTTTAATTATTCTTTCTCCAAGCTGACTTCTCTATAGTTTCAGTCTATAAGTTATTTCAAATCCATGCTTACATAGTATATATTTCACTATGCATTGTAATTGTCTTTCAGAAGACAATTTTCTTACGTTAGTTCTGCTTTTTCTAAAATACCTGTCTCATAATTTTTAAGAATATTGAGGTGCAGGCCTGGTACATTGGCCTAGCAGCTAAAGTCTTCGCTTTGTACACATTGGGATCCCATACGGGGACCAGTTCTAGTCCCGGCAGTTCCACTTCCCATCCAGCTCCCTGCCTGTGGCCTGGGAAAGCAGTCAAGGACGGCCCAAAGCCTTGGGACCCTGCACCCGCGTTAGAGACTTGGAAGAGCTCCTGGCTCCTGGCTTCGAATTGGCTCAGCTCCAGCCGTTGTGGTCACTTGGGGAGTGAACCATCAGATGAAAGATTTTCCTCTCTGTCTCTCTTCCTCTCTGTATATGACTTTGTAATAAAAATAAATAAATCTTTAAAAAAAGAATATTGAGGTGCTAGAGAATGATTATCAGACATAACATTATTAGTGGCAGTCGTGTTTTTTAGATTAAAGGTAATTATCTTAGTCATTAGTGTAGATTGTTACGATCTACACTATAATTTCATGTAATAAAAAAATCAAGGTGATTTCACGGAATTTTCAGCTCTCATACCATGCTTGGACTTCTTAAGTCACTTCCGTCTAAAAATAATACATAAAATTGTTCATCAGACATGTCTCCAAACCAAAAGTTCTTTAGACAACTTAAATGATATCGTAAATATTTGTAAATGCTAAAAATTATATTGAACCAATATTTGTGAAAATGATTTAATATTCTGTAGTTATATTCTGAGAACCCTCCAGTTTAAATTCTTAAATAGTTTTAAGATGGATTAAGCACACTGGTTTCCTATTTGCCTGCCTGACTCTTAATGGCGGACAAGGGGAATGACAAAGACATATGCAAATGCATTTTAATGACAAAACTTAGATAGATAGAGATGTGCTTTTAGTACAAAAAAATAATAAAACAATAGCGAGGATGAATGTCTGAAAACAATTGCTTGCTGCTCCTCTTGGGCAAAGTTATTCGGATACTGGGCTCTTAAAGGTCAAAACCACTCTGAAGTCAAAGTCAGTGATCCCTTACTTGCAAATACAGGTCTGTTTGAGTGCTGAGAGCCTCTGCCAAAATTTCTCTTAAGTTAATCACACAAAACATTATAAGTGAAGCAGATGTGACTAAGGAAAATCACTTCATTTGCTAGGGTGGACTGGCAGAGTGGATGGGAATATTAGGGTCAGAAGCAATTTTCACTTAAGGAAAAGTGCATTGGGAAAAGATGTGTCATTTGCTTCATTCACAGCATGTAAGACAGGTATATGTTTAATTCTAAAAAAAGAGTCAAGCAATCAGCAACGGAGTGTGGAGCTGCACAGATGACAGAGGTTGGTGTGTAATTATTTCAACAGCACTGGTAGAGGAAAATCAAGGGTCAATGACACAGTAATAGATTTATTGACTAAACAGATTGCATATATAATACACTGCAATAACTTTGAAAGGGTATAAATTTTTAAAATAATCACAAGTAAACATAAACACTTAAGAAAACACAGACATCCTAGGGAAGGATAATAAAATATACATCCAAAAATAACAACATAAAGTGTGGAAGAAAAGCTAAGGATAAGATCTACCTTCATCTCCAGAACTATAAATGAGATTTGTCTACCTATGAAAGGAAAGATGATTAAGTTGGACAAAAGAGCAAACAAAAAAATGTTATGCCCAGGAAAAAGAAAGATGTTCACATAAAAAGGAAATATGTAAACAACAATATAGAAAACTATATTTTAATTTTTGTGATTAGGTATTTCTATTAAGTAATATTCATGTACAAGTGTGGTTTAAAAATATTGAATCAAGTTAAGGGCTTTATAAAAGATTTGACCCATACAGAAATTTGTATAGCCAGGATCAATATATAGAATTTATGTGAAAATTATAAAGAAAACTGCATTATATGTGCCAGTCAAAACTCAGAATTAAAAAAGACGTGAAAAGACTAAAAAAATCTTTTGATTTACACTGATATAATTGATATAGTTCAATTGATCATAAAAATCAACATTTGTCAAGTATCCCTAAAGTAACATTTTGATTAAAAAAAAAAAGTTCAGCAAATTCAAAACTGTAGAAAAGTAAAAAAATTATACTTTGGTTATATACTGATAAAACAGTATATTAGAAAATCAGTATAGTTCAGTGACAATGAATCATATAAATGCCCATATTACCTCTTTGCTCTAATCTCTTTAATTTGGAATGCAAATTTCAGTAATCAATATATTGCAGGCCAGACTTTTAAATGGAAAACAGCAAGATGCAGTGTGGTTCTACACAGCGTGTAGAATATGTTACAATATACTCTAAAAGGGAAACCTAATTTTGCTTAGATAGATAAATATAGATATACCCTTGTTTTTGCATAGGTGTTCATGAAATCATGTATACCATCTGTGAGTTTTGGATAGAGAAATGGGAAAATAGTGGCTAGTCTCAACATATTTTGAATTTTTGAATCATGTATGTGTGAAACATTTAACATGTTTAATGAGTTCTAAAAGGGTTTGTAAGCCTGTGCTATAGTACTTAGATGCTCTTTTTAAGAGTAAACATGCATCAGAAACATGATGTCTGTCTAGTTGTAGTAGAGACAACATTGGTTTCTGTTTTTATACATTAGGATTTTATTTTACTTGTTAAATAAAAGTGTATATGACATTTACAGTTGAAATGATAAATGATAAATCTTGATTCATATTGGAAAAATAACAGGTCTAAGCTGAAATGGCTTTCCATCAATTCCAAAAAAACTGTCTAACCACTTTCAATGTATCATTCAAAACCTTTTACAATGCCATCCTAGTCATTTTCCTAACTGTAATTCCTGCCTTATCAGCCACATATAAGTCTGAATTTACGCAGATTCTTGGCTTCAGATTCTCACCAGTCATTGTTAACTTCATGTCATTTTTCATGTTGTTTCTCCTGATACGATGAATGTCCTTTACTAGCAAGACTCCTCATTTTTAAAAGTTCATTTAAATGTTACCTCAGTGATACTTGCAGATGAAATTAATCACTTGGTTTCTTAACTTATTTTATAATATTAGAATTAAATTTGTGTATCTTATATAATGCCATAGTGTGTGAGTGTGTGTGTGTGTGTGTGTGTGTGCGCTTCTGTTTGTGTTTGGTAAACAAAAAAAGAAAAAGAGAATGTATCCTACACACAATGATAAGAGTCATGGATCATCATCCCATTGAGTCTCTGTCTCTAGTATATGATGGCTTAGGGTTGGGATTACTTACACTTCTCTGGGCCAGTCAATGGCTCAACAAATTAATCTTCTTTCTGCAGCACCAGCACCCCAAATGGGCACCGCTTTAGTTTCTAGTCTCACTTCTGATCTTGTTATGCTTTAGTTATGGACTGAGAAAACAGCAGATGATGGCTCAAGTCCTTAGGCCCCTGCATCCACATCAGCTCAGCTAATGGCTGTTGCATTGCAGGCCACAGCAAGGATCTGTATGGGAAGTGGAGCTGCCGGGACTAGAACTGGTGCCCATATGGAATGCTGATATGTTCAATGCGAGGACTTTAACCACTAGGCCACCTCGCAAGGCCCTAGATATTAATTTTAAAGAGACACTATATTTTCTGATAAAACTTGAGTCCCACAAACTTCAATTTTTTTCAAATGGGTCACAATTCATTGTGAAGAATTTTGTAAATATTAGCCTAAGAACACATGGACACCTTTTCTCATTAATCTCTTCATTATGAAAGCAATATTATAGGCATTAGAAAGATATTTTACAGGTTGCTTTAGACTGAATTTACAATAAAATCATCTTGTGAGTTACCTCTCTTTTGGTCACTCATTTTAATATTTTTTTCATGTTGTGCTGTAATAGCATAAAATAATAAAAAGCTATATTTCCTCTTTTGCAGCCAACTATAACTTCATGTTTGGAATTCCCATGAGATTTCAGTTTTGAGGTATAATTATATCAAAATGAATCGGGCTATATTTGTACATGAAGTACCTGTCTGTTTTTAATAGACAATATACCATGTTTATGTTAGTCTAGATTTCTGAACCAATTCTTCTAGGATAGCATCTAACACATTTTTCACATTTGGCAAAATACTCATCAATAGCTTGCATTTAATATGCTTCCTGTTAATGATACGATGCTGGATGCCATTATATAATGATTGCTATGTTGAATAACTATTTCATAACATGTCAGTTGATGTTGTAGGACTGAAGAATTTAAAGCATAGGCCCCAGCACAATGGTTCAGCGGCTAACTCCTTGCCTTGCAAGCGCTGGGATCCCATAAGGGTGCCAGTTCAGCAGGAGCTCCTACCTCTTGGCTTTGGATAGGCTCAGCTCCAGCCATTGCAGCTGCTTGAGGAGCGAAGTAACAGATGGAAGATTTTTCTCTGTCTTTTTCTCTGTCAATCTGTCTTTCCAATAAAAAATGAATACTTAAAAAAATTAAAGCATAGTTGTTTTAATTTGAATGTTGAAACAAAAATCTTTTCAAATGCATCTATAAGATCAGCACTCAGTGTCTCAAACTGCAATGCCTGCACAAAAGCAATTTTAACCAAATTTATTAATCAATGACACTTCAGTTCTAAATTAAATAATAGTGTTTTAACTATCAAAAATTTTATGACAATCATCCTCTTATAAGCAGCAACTAAAAACCTTAGGAAACATGAAAAAATAATTCCTGATAGTGCCAGAAAAGAAAAAAAACTAAAACAGTAAGGACTGAAAGATAAATCGGCCTTTTCAAAAAGACCTTTTCACTAGATGCCACTTGACTCTGTGCTTAGTGTCCAGGTGTTGGAGAGTATCCCTTACTCAAGCTGAAAGACAGAGTCGGTAGAAGGAAGAGGATCGAGGGAAGTTAAATAATAACAAGTAAACCAAAGTTAGATTTAAGTAAATAAAGTAAATAAAATGAAAAGTATTACATGTTAATCAATTTAAAAATATATACAGGAATTTAAGTTGGTGGTGATGGTGATGACTCCAACTGAAGCACCCACATTTTATATTGAAGTGTGTGATTTGGATCCAGAATATGTTCCTGATTCCAGCTTCCTGCTAATATAAAACTCGGGAAGTAGCATATGGTGATTCAAGTAGTGGGCTCTCTGCTACCCACATAGGAGGCCTGGACTGGGTTCCTGCCTTGCAATATTAGCATGGCCCAAATTAAATGGATGCTGCTGAAGACATTTACAGAGTAATCCAATGGGTGGGAGTGTTTCTCTGCCTCTCCTGTCTCAGATATAAATGCATAAAAAGGGAAAAAAATTATTTCCATGCTACTGTATTTCTTCATTTAAGTTGAAGGTTTACACATGTAGTTCTCTGTAATAGCCAACACCTCTGAGCTACTTATGAAGAGACTGGACCAAATTAAATTGCAGTATTTATAAAAGTGGCTAAATTTTCAATTAAAGAAATGTCATGTGTATGTATGATACATGAAGGCAGAGCTAATTATTCACATTCATAATGATCACAGAGAGACTAATCTTTGTTATGTCCAAAGACATAGACTTATTAAGTCTTAAAATAGATTTTGAAACATTAAATATATTTACTACTCCCTTTATATTGCAGACAAATTCTCTATTATGTCACATTAGATACATTTTTAAGTGTGTCAATGTCCTAAAACTTTTAACTTTGTCATTTATATCAGTGTGCTTTTGAATGTTCAGCTAATTTTTGAATGCAATGATGAGTCTGAATGAGTACCACTTTGCTTAAAGACATCTCAATGCAGGGTCTTTTGAAGGAGGAGACAGAGCAGAAGCATGGGGTTCCCATCCTCTTGTTCTTGTACACTTCCATAAATGCCTGAAAAACCCAGGGCTGACCCAGGCTCCAGCCGAGGTTTGAGAAGCACAGTTCCCCCATGTGGATAGAGACCAACCCATCTGAGCAGAAAACCGGAATTTGGAATGGGGCTACAACTAAAATCCAGGCATTCTGAGATGCCATGATGGTCTTCCGCATTAGCATCTTGACCACCATGCCGGATGTTCTCCCCTTTGCTTTGCTTTAATTTAAACTTTCGACCCACAGACTCATGCCCTCTCATAAATATGTGCAAACATACCTGAGAAGCAATAGATGGAACAGAAAAGTTTTTCTGATACAGAAAAATGATTTTTTAATTAACAGATTTTTCTCAGTATATCAAAGAAACTGAAGACCTTTACAATTTGTAAAATAATGCATTCCTTTAATTTAGGCAGCCATTTTGTCAAAAAGGTATTTTCACACTAATATATAAACATGTCTAAAATCACAAATAATTTATAACTTCCACACCATAGGATTGGAACTGTAATACTGGCACTGTACAGCATCAATATTAATAAGTTCATTAGCTTCAACTTATTTATATATGATTAAATATAACCCAAAATAGTCTAATATTAATTAATGCAATCTAAATGAGTGCAACTGATAATTTATAATCTGAAGTATGGTTATTTTTCCACTTGAAGTGCTGTTTGAATTATACAAATTATACCTAATGCATACTTGTTAAAAATGCCAAATTATATAGCAAATATTTAACAGTCTGCATTCAAAGTGGCACTGTATGGGCTTTGTTTTCTATTCCACATAAGCATTGTAATATTTGCTTTTGTTTGTCTAGATAGTCCAACATATTGTGAACTTACTTATTAATACACATTCACACATATGTATTTTAGATAGTCACTTATTTCCTTTAGTAGAACTACAAAGTATCATCTTAAAGTTTGCTTTTGTTTTTAATATGTTCATGTCATACATATACTAATAGTCATGACTCATATTCATATCTGGATACCTATCTTTAAAATTATTATCAGCATGCTGCTGTAAAGTCACAATATTTATGTTATTATTTCTTACTGAGGGAAACTAAGTCTTTAAACTTACTTGAAAGGTAGAGTGACTGGGATGGGGCTTGGAGAGAGACAGAGAGCACGCACATCCAACTGACTCATGTCAGTCGGGCTGAACTCAGAGTACAGGGATTGTATCAGGTTCTCCCAGATTGGTGACAAGGACCCAAGTACTTGAGCTTTCATCTGCCTCTCAGGAGGTAGAGCAGCAAAACCAAGATGAAGCTCCCCCGTGCCCGGATCACATATGGGTGCCGGTTCTAATCCCGGCAGTTCCACTTCCCATCCAGCTCCCTGCTTGGGGCCTGGTAAAGCAGTCAAGGACAGCCCAAAGCATTAGGACCCTGCACCCGCGTAGGAGACCCAGAAAAGAAGTTCCTGGCTCCTGGCTTCGGATCGGCGCAGCACCGGCCATTGAGGTCACTTGAGGAGTGAATCATTGGACGGAAGATCTTCCTCTATGTCTCTCCTCCTCATTGTACATCTACCTTTCCAATAAAATAAATAAAAAAAAAAAAAAACAAGATGAGGCTCAATGCCAGGTTCTCCTGATAAGGATGTGAATGCCCCTTTTAGAGTAGCACATATCACAGGTCCCCAAAAATTTGAATAACGCATAATTGTTACTATTAATCTTGCGTGCAATGAGTCTTCTTGTTCAAAAACTGAGTGTAGGTGAATCACATGGTCAAATATTTTGATGAGCATTGAAACTTAATCTAAATAAGACGACTGATTTATAACGGAAAGCAAATTTGTTAAGTCCTTTGCAACACTGTCATAAAACTAAAACTGGGCCAGGTTCAATGGTTGAATTGGCTAATCCTTCCCTTGCAAGCACCAAGATCACATGTGGGTGCCAGTTCATGTCCCGGCTACTCCATTTCCCTTCCTGTTCCCTGATTGTGGCATGGGAAAACAGTAGAAGGTGGTCCAAAGCCTTGGGACCCTGCATCCATGAAGGACACCTGGAAGAAGCTTCTGGCTTCAAATCAGCGCAATTCAGGCCATTGAAGCCATTTAGGCAGTGAACCAGAGGATGGAGGATCTTTCTGTCTCTCCTTCTCTCCATAAATCAGCCTATTTAATAAATATAAATTTTAAAACCCAAACAAAGTAAAACCTTCTATAATTGTGTTGAATTAACCTGCATTTTCCAATGTTCAAATTTTTATTCACAATTATTTCTTTGTTAAATCTTATATTTTGTTTTAAAGAAATTAAACCTGTGCTTGTTTAGTGTCTGCCTATTTATGGATCTATTTTAACATGTATTTATTTTATTTCAAAAGCAGAGAGAAGGAGACAGAGGGAAAAAGAAAAACACATTTTTCATCTGCTGTTTCACTTCTCAAATGGTTGCAATGGTTGGGGATGGGCCAGGAAAAAACCTGGAGATGGGAACTTCATCTGGGTCTGTCACGTGCATGATGGGGACTCCTGCATTCATTCTTCTGCTACTTTCCCAGACACATTAGCATGGAATTGGATTAGAAATGGAATAGCTAGGACACAGCAATGGCATGGGTTGCCAGTATTGTAAGGTGAGGACATTGTTTTTATCCCTGAACCAAACCCATCCCATTTTCATGGAGTTTATACCTCTGTGCAGATCTTCCACTGGCTGAAACCTATCACATTTCTAGAAATTGCTTAAATTTGATTACATAAATTTTTTTCTAATTTTCAGAGATTGCAATTATTATTAATATATGAGAGCAAATAACCATTGAACTTTGGTCGTTTATTCATCATTAACACTGCGAAGCATGGATTTCTCTAATAATTTAGGTAAATCACCTAACAGAAAATTTAAAATGTAAAGATCATTTATATAAAATAATTAAACACAGAATCAGTGTTATGATGTACTGAGTAAAGCCCTCAACTACACCCCTTTATATCCAAGAAAATTGATGAATAAAGTTAGATTTAATGCAGAAATTAAGTAATTTAATAGTGATAACCCGAACAGCATATTTCCAAATAAAAATATTAGAATAAGCAAATATAATAGAATGTACTAAAAATCTCAAAATGTTCATCAATAAAATATCAAAAGCCTGTTATTGCTACTTTCCCTTAACACAGAAGTCTTAATATACTACATAAAATAAAAAAGACTAAATTAAAAATACAAAACTATCATTACTTGTACATATTTGGTCCCTTAGAATTAACTCATAAATAAATTATTGGAAATAACTGAGTAATTAATAGTCAGACAAACCTGGGACAAATAGAATAAGAGATGCAGTTGTGCTTTTTACCAAACAGAATAAAATAGGAAATATTATAAAAGGATATTATTTACAATAGAATATCTGGCAATAAGATTAAATTTTCCTTAAGCATAATTATATTTTTATAGTTTGCACTGAGTTCACAAATATTCTAAAATATATTATTGAAAAGCACCCAAGGTGTGATTCCCAGAGTGCAAATTATTTATATGCACATGATTATACACATTAACAGCTCCATAATATGTGCATGATTTAGCTAGTTATTAAATGTTACTTAGATTTCAGTAGTCTTTGCTTTCTGATTATGTTTTCAAATTTATCAATAACTTATTTTTACTATCTAAATGCTTAGAAAACTAGAAGGCAAATATAGCACTGACAGCACTGTTACAAACACAACTGAACACCTTGCCTGGTGCTTTGACATGAGCACACATGAAGACAGAAAATATTTATGTCAGAACAAATTTAGATTTTAATTACATTTCCTAAACTTTACAAAGAACTCTTATACATCATAATACTATTAAAACACTAAGTTAAATGGTTGTTTATGATAAACACTGCAATCACTTTGAAAAGAAATTCATACCCAAGAAAACAAAGTCATGCTATTCACCATTTCGTCTTAGAACTGATAGTTTCAGACGCACAGCAAGTGTAGCCTCCCCGGGAAGAATGTGGCAACGCCATCTGCAAGCTGCAAAAAGAGGAGTTCATTTTAAAGGAAGAGTGAATACTGATAGGAAGTTGGAATACTGATATAAATGAGCTCCTATGTGAGAATAGGTGATTGCTGCTCTAAGATCCTACCGAAGAAAAATATACAAGGAAAGTATCCAGTATGGAAACAAAGATAGTAGTAATAAATATGCAACCAATTAATTACTTATAGAAAATGTTTAAAATACTTTTTTATGGAAGAAAAACATGATTTAATCTGGAGGAATGCTCATTTTGGAAAGATGTCACAAAACTTCATTGTCCATGTGCAAATGCTTGGGCCAGGCCTACTTCAGTGCCAAAGCCTAATCCCTCTCCATGTGTTCTGACTGGCAGAAGTGCTGGACAATTAAGATCCAGGCTGAGGGACTCAGCGCAGTGGCCTAGCAGCTAAAGTTCTCGTCTTGAATGCGCCAGGAACCCATATGGGCGCCAGTTCTAATCCTAGCAGCTCCACTTCCTATCCAGCTCCCTGTTTGTGGACCCAAAGCTCTGGGAACCTGCACCCACGTGGGAGACCCAAAAAAGAAGTTCCTGGCTCCTGGCTTCGGATTGGCGCAGCACCGGCTGTTGCAGTCACTTGGGGAGTGAATCATCACACAGAAGGGCTTCCTCTCTATCTCCTCCTCTTCATGTGTTCTGACTTTGTAATAAAATAAATAAATCTTTAAAAAAAAGAAAAAGATCCATCCTGGGCCAGTAACTGGAACTCAGTGTGTAAATACCCCATCTCCCCTACCTCGCAGCAAAATTTAAACATACATTCTCCATTGTTTCCGAGAGATTCCCATGTTAATTTAGTTCTTGTAAACTTAACGTTACCTGACCAAGCAACATAAACTTTGTATGTTGCTTTTCCTTCCTTATCTCACTCAATTTTCCTAAGTGCTTGGAAGATATTCACCGGTTTTTAATTTTGTTTTTACTTCCCTCCTTAAACCATTGACACTTCTAGTTTTGAGTTGTAAGGTGTCAAAGTGAATAAATGGGGAGATAGTGGTGGGAATATAGCGAGGGGATTTTTAGAAAAGTCTCTAGTGGGGTGGGGATGAGAGTTGTGGTGTAGTACATTAAGCTGTTACCTGCTGTGCTGATATTCCAAATGGACCCTGGTTTGAATCCCAGCTGCTCCATTTCTAAGCAGCTCCCAGCTCATGGTACAGGAAAGTAGCAGAGGCTGGCACAGTGCTCGGGCTCCTGTACCCACAAGGGAGACCTGGAAGAAATCCCCAGTTTCTGGCTTTGGTCTGTCCATTGAAGTCGTTTGGGGAATGGTCCAGTAGGTGGAAGACCTCTCCCAGACTTTGCTATATCTCTTTAACACTGTGCTTCAAAAAGTGAAACACATCTTTTAAAAAAGTCTTAGTGCAAAGAGGAAAAATATTAAAGAGTCCTTACTCGCCATTCAAATGTCACAGCCCTTACTGACTGACCTCCAGAAACCGACTCCAGACTCATGCTACAGAGAGCTTCAACTGGCTGGTTCACACCCCAAATGCCCACCATAGCCAGGTCTGAGCCAAGCCTAGGTGACTGCCTTTGAACTCCATCGTGTCTTCTACTTGAAAGACAGAGGTCCGTGTAGTGGAGCTGCCATCAGCAAGCTTCTACAATGCATGAACAGAAATCCAGATCATAGCAGCCAGTATTCAAGCAGGCTTTCTGACATGGGGCATGTTGCAAGGAATCACCCAAGATACTATCACAGCATTCAGCTGGTGCTTCTTGCTTAATAGAACATTTTTCTGACAACTAGAAATAATATTTGTACAATACTATTTTTAAAGATTTATTTATTTTTATTGGAAAGTCAGATACACAGAGGGGAGGGGAGAGTGAGAGAGAGAGAGAGAGCGAGAGAGCTCTTCCCTCAGATGATTTACTTCCCAAGTGGTCGCAAAGGCTAGAATTGAGTCGATCTGAAGCCAGGAGCCAAAAGCTTTTTCTTGGGTCTCACACATGAATCCTAAACCTTTGGGCCATCCTCGACTGCTTTCTCAGGCCACAAGTAGGGAGCTGGATGGGAAGCGGGGCCACAGTAAAATTAAATTAAAATAGGCAAGAAATGACTAATCTTACTTGTGACTGCATTTGAATGAGAGTGCATTTTAGTGATTATCAAAACAGATGAAAAACACAAAATTTCCCCTTTTTCTTCAGTTCACAGAAAGTTATTGTGGAATTCACAGTTTGAATTCTTTCTGTGTTCCCCCAGCTTTAGGAAACCCCTGTCTTCCATACTTGGTGAAATCAAACATAGCAGTACTCATTAGTACAGAACCAGAATGAAATGGTAATCTGCACTATTTTAGGAAAAAAAAAATGCTTTCTTAGGAAGTAAGAAAGATGGGATGTTGAAAATTCTACTGTACACAAAAAGTAAGAAATGTCTCTAACTTGTGGCTTCAAGTATGTTGGTTGGAAATAAATTACCCAGGGTAGCATAATTCACAATCTACATAGTGCAGTGTGTTGGAGTTTTGGCTCATTGCTAATTCTTCTTCCATATCACTTTTAAATTGTGATTCTGGTGACCCCATTACCTTTTGGACGACTGATATTTATCCTGCGCAGTCCACTGCTATGAAATCTGGATGGCTTAACCTTATCCCATCAGGAGTAAATTGGACTGAATGTGTGGGAAATGATGCTACACTTTAGGGGCCTCAGAGGTAAGGAGTCTGCTATATAAAGTATAATAAAACTAATGTGAGATGAAATAAGCCTTTTCAAGACACAATTTCAGAAATGCCATCCTTTAAAATCATCGCCAGGGACTTACCTTCCTGGAAATAGCCTGGAACAGAGCAGTGAAGCTTCTTAACATCATCCATTTGAGATAAGTAATTGCTGATAATTGCCTTGTATAAGCATTCAGATCCTCAAGAAGAAAATGAAAGGTCTATAATATGCAGTAAAACTGACCAACGCAGAATTTTTCACATTCCTGGAATGAATCTCTCCAGATGAGTTGTCTCTACATCCTTGAGATAACTATAGGCAAGAAGGAAATATTACTTCCAGTGATTTCAAACTCTTTGTGTTTAGGATAACATTACATCAGAGATGATGGAGTGTTAGTAAGAATTTGATGACAGGATCAGAAATAAAAATAAAGTTGCATCTTTCTCGTATTTCAGTCCTGAACTCCTGATTGTCTTTAATGTTGGGACTGAGAAAAATGCTTATAAAAAGAGACTCCGGTGAGTGACTTAAGGGGACAGGGAGGAAGAAAATGAAAACTGAGAAAATGTGCAGGTTGTAAAGAAAAGGAAACAGTCATTGTCTCAAGTGTCACTTGAATTCAGAGATCCTACTTACCTCAGATTAATGAGGGGTGGAGAGGGAGATGCCTTCGTAAAATATTAGCAGTTTAGGGAGAAATCTGAAGACTCAACAAGGGATCCTATAGAGTTACAGCCTAGAGTGTAGGTTGTTTTACACACTAGCTAGTGCATTATCTTTTAGCAATAATAGTCAATCCTGGATTGCTTTAGGAAGAAAGATAAAAATAAAGTAAATTGCTGGGACCAGGTTTGGGTTATGGCCTTAGCTAAAGTTCTACAACTTAGCTTAATATATTACTACTAGAGCTAGCTAATACCAGTTAATTTCTATATTCAAGGGTGTTCTCATAGCATTCCTTTACTCTCTTAGCTAATGTTAGATGACAATTTCCAATCTCTTGAGATCATTTAAATAATGAACTAGTTTGATATTTGTCAAAAAATAAGGAATATTTCGTAACTTTTCTTGTAACTATTGCTAGTTTCCTTCCACAGCAAATAGAAAATGAGGACTTAACAGTAAATTATACAATTTAAATTTTTTAAAAAATGTTATATTGCTAATCCATACACATGCAAATGATATAGTCATGCATCTACATGCAGCAGAAAGTAAACTCAGAACATATTTTCAAACAGGACATAAAATGCATCACTCATCAGATGAACTCATAAGGTGTACATATATATGCATGTATTTGTGGTATATGTACGTGCACATTTCAATAGAGAGAGAACATGAGGGTGACTGATGTCGGCTGCAATACGCTTCCATCACTTTCTCTCTTCTTCATGAAGTTCATCTGATGAATGATCACATTTTTCTTTCCTTAACTATCACAAGAGTTATTGTTTTTAAGGTAATAGCAATTTTTAGCATATAACATATACCCCTCCTAACAAGTCACATTAGTAATATTTTAATCTAAGATCTACTTATTTGAAAGGTAGACTGACACAGAAAAAAGGACACTCAGAGAGAGGAAGAGATCATATGTGCTGATTCACTACTCAGATGCCTGCAACAGCATGACACGGACCAGAGCAAAGCGAGAGGCAGGGACTTGAGCAGGGTCTCTCCTCCTGCCTTCCTGATTGTGTCGGCCCAAAGCTGAATCAGAAGCAGAGCAGCAGGTACTAAAACTGGCACTGCAAGATGGGAGGCGGCATTGTCGCAGGCATGGCTTCACCCATTGCTTTAGAAAACCGACCTTAAAAGTACTTTCAAAATAGATTTAACATAAAACTGGAACAACAAAACAAGTTAATTTGTTATAAAAAATGAATTCCATGCATATGAGAAATTATAAAATGTGCATGAATGTGAACTATGAAAAAACTATGAATAGACTTGAAAAATTGGCACAAAATTACACTTATTTAATTTCGTTTTCATGAATGTTTTGAAGTACACTGGAATAGTGTGAGATTTGTTTGCAATATCATTGCTTTAACTATGTGTATACCCATTCTGTGACACTTTGCAAAGAATATATTCTTCATACAACTTTTTGCCATTTATTGTCTAAAATTGGCACATTAGAGATATATGGCTGAATTTACCCTTACACAATTAATATATGAAACTTCACTTTATAGAGTTTAAATAAATTTCAATACTTAAATCACAAAACACATAATTTCTAAGCAAACCCTAGAACTAAGAGGGGGAAAAAGTGAAACAATTGATTCTCATGTGAAGGTCTTAAATATGTTTGCAAACTCTAGTCTTAAAATATTTTAGCTATTCCACCGGATCTCCAAAGTGTAGTTAAGTTTTGATGGTTGTATTCCTCTAGAGGACAAAGTGGCTCCTAAGACACTTTCCTTTTATACCTAAAAACAAACATTCAGCTTTCACAAACTCTTTTCTCTCAACTCTCATTGTTAATGAATGTTTTGGTGTGTTTTAAGCCCTTTTGCATAAACAGTGTACTTTCTTACTTGAAATAATGTGAAATGAAATCCTTCAATAGTACCAGATGGTAAATTATCAGTCATGTTTTTTAAGAATATCATATTCCTAATTCAAATAAATAGCTGGAAGTTTTAATTACTTAGATATTGGTGTGTGATTGATGTAATAGTAGAATGTGAATATCGGAGTACATGAATGCATTTTATATCTCTAAGGTCTTACTGTTTTCAGGCAGCATTTCTACTATGCATAATATGAACTTGGTCTTCGTAGCAGCATGACAATCCCTACTTCTCAACTCAGTAAGGCATGGATAAGCCTTGAATTTAGTGATTGATACTGGAAACAAACAATTCTCAGAACCCCACACTCACTGCAGTTTCAGACAAACACCATCAACTCATTGTTAACAAGTCTAACCACCAGAAATTCCCTACTTTCATGGAGCATAAATGTTATCTAATTAAATAAATCTCTTTTGCAGTAAAGGATTGACATTAAAAACAAATTAAAAACAAATTTGAGGGTCCAGCGCGACAGCTAAATGACTAAATCATCACCTTGCATGCATTGGGATCCCATATGTCCCAGCTGCTCCACTTCCACCCAACTCCCTGACCGTGGCTTTTCTAGTCTATGTTAGATAATTATTAGTTTATGTCTTATACATGCAATTCAATATATTTGAAATATAAGTATCTCAGTATATCACACCAAATATATTATGTGTAATTGCAAATATATGTGCTTTAGAAACAGGTAAAAATAATTTTTTTTCAGGTCTGATTCATTGTGAAGCGTTTTCTAGAACATTATTTTTATTTTCAGATAATATTCAATTTCAATTTTTTCCACATTTTGGTAAATATGAATAATAGCATTTCAGTCATCTACACATCTTTGTACATAAGTCTTAATTCCTACACAATTAGTAGCCTAGGAATTGAGATTCTGTGCAAAAAGATAAAGTCAATTTTAAAGGTTTAAACAAACAAAATGTTTTCCAAAGTGCATGCAACAATTTAAATTCTTAACAACAATGAATGACAGTTTTAGCTGTTCTTATGATCACCAAGATACATTATTGTTTGACCTTTTCTTCATTCTATGTTAGTGCATATGAAGTAGTGTATTTTGTAGTTTTGACTTGTTTTAGTGTTAGTCTAAAATGTAAGTAGCTTGGAGCCATTTGTATTCAAATATTTTGTTACTCTTATTGGCATTATTGATATTTTTATTACTGAACCCATTACATTCGCATGTATTCTAGACAGAGTCTCCTATTAGGCATTTGCTACAATTGTTTTAAGAGTTTGACATTTCTGGCCCTTATATTTAGGTACATGATTCACTTTAACCTACATTTGTGTGTGGTGTGAAGTAAGGAATCCACTTCATTTTTTCCCTATATGTAGATTTTTGGTGTCTCAGTAACATTTGTTGAAAAGAATATTATTGTAACCAGAACAACTGTATCTTCTCTTCTTTTAACATTTTAGCTATCAAAAGCTAACTACACATCTTGTGACTTACCTGTGACTAGTTTTTTAATAACAATGTTTGCAGAAGAATTTTAAGAGCAAAGACAAAGGAAATTATCAGGGCCTAGCGGCTAAAGTCCCTGCCTTGAACGCCCCGGGATCCCATGTGGGCGCTGGTTCTAATCCTGGCTGCCCTACTTCTCATCCAACTCCCTGCTTGTGCCCTGGGAAAGCAGTCGAGGATGGCCCAAGCTTTGGGACCCTGCACAGGCTTGGGAGACCCGGAAGAAGTTCCTGGTTCCCGGCTTCTGATGGGCACAGCACCGGCCATTGCACTCACTTGGGGAGTGAATCATCGGACGGAAGATCTTCCTCTCTGTCTCTCCTCCTCTCTGTATATCTGACTTCGTAATAAAATAAATAAATCTTAAAAAAGGAAATTATTACAATAGGAGGCTTCACCCATAAAATAAGGAAGAAATTTACAACTGCCAACTACAAGCAGCTAAACTGTACCTGATGGATACCTAAACAATTATCCAAATTCAATCTTAAAATCTACCTAATCACCAACTGCCTAAAACCATTGTTTCTTTTCTAAACTTCCTACATACAACTACTATTGAGGAAAGAATAAAATAAATTGAGGAAGAATAAAATAAATATATATTCTACCACTGTTCAGTGTCATTTGTGGTGTACTGACAACCAACCCATGTCTAATTTTGGTATCAAAATATTCTTTGAATTGTTTTAAAATTCTTTTAAAAATCCAATTGAGCATGAACATCTGAGATATTTATCATTTCTTAGTGTAATTCCCTTGATCTATAGGTCCTAACTCAGCAAGGCCCTTCTCATGCCCTCAGCTGGTGTAGGCTGTATAATTCCAGCCTGTTCCTGAATTCTTGTTCCCGGCTACAGGTTTATCCTAGGCTCACGCCTGCAGTTAGTCCCGCTCAGGTTAGTCCCATTGTGAATATACTTGCTCTGGCTGTAAATTTCTCTTGTCTCCTTGCTGTCCTGCTCTTATTTCCGTACAAAACCACTTGGTCATGCTACAGAGCTCTTCATCCTAGGGCCTATTTCTCACTCTGCCAGAATTTGTGCATCACTGCACAGAATGTGAGCAGGCTCCCGACATACACTTCCCAATGTCATGGCTGCTCAAGTGGGTACTCAAGACACCCAGCATCTTTTCATGTCTCTGCATTACTTTCATTCCCAGTAGGAAATATTTTATAAAAATATTTGGGTCAGGGGTACTTTATGTGATATCCTGACCAACTGTTCTAATAGGAGAAAAGTGTGTAGCTTAAATCTCATAAATTCTCTTTTGTCACATTTAGTAGAGTTTCTTGAATCAATGATTTTCCATTTGCTGCATTTTCTAGAAATGCAAATACTTACTTTTGTAATATTTTTCTGTTTCAATGATTGCTTTCTTAGAATAGTTCTTATACCATCATGCAAGAAGGCAACCCTTGCAAAAGATTCTTAAAAACAGATAGAGTGTCATGTATAAATCTAGACTTCTGCCAGGAGATACATGGCACCTTCTAGGGTACTAATTGTAGCTAGTTTCATGAAAGCAGAAAGAGTTAAAAAAAAAAAAAAAAAAAAAAAAAGAAGAAGGCTTGTGCCAGTAAGGTAGCCTAGGTAACCTTGATTGTGCTGGGATCCTGTATGGGCACCATTTTGTGTTCAGGCTGCTTCACTTCTCAACCAGCTCCCTGCTTGTGTCCTGGAAAAGTAGTAGAGCACTGACCAAAGCCTTGGGAGACTCAGAAGAGGCGCCTAGCTCCTGATGAGTTTAGCTCTGGCAATTGCAGCCATTTGGGGAGTGACCCAGTAGATGGAAGATTTTTCTCTCTGTCTCTCCTTCTCTGTATATCTCTCTTTCCAATAAGAAGAAATAAATCTTTAAAAATAAATTATTATTTTTAAAATCTGCAATATTTAAAAAATGAAGGCTTTCAGGGAACAGGAATATTTGGAAGTAATTTCTATATGAAACATGAAGGAACAAGAAAATACATCATATTCAAGGAAACTGTAGAAAGTTAAATGCCTTGGAAATAGGGCCACCTAATGGCTACATTTGTATATTCTACATAATTAGTTCTTTGCATTTTCTGATTTTTAAATACCTATTGACTCCTTCCAGCCCAATTCAGATGCAAAGAAGAGAACAAATAAGCTGTGAACTATCTATCCTTGCACAGTTACCTCTCATTTATGTTCTTTCTGTTGGGAAATCCACATAATACCGAAGAGAAAGCCTGAATCATTTCATTTATAATGGTGTCTCATGCACAGAACAATACATAAAAGGGGATGAGTTGATTAGAAGCAAATAGATGGCCACTCCCCACCACAGCCCTTAATTAAATTAACAAAACCTGTAGCTCTATGTCCATCACATCTGACTTGCATAGACATTTTTGCACGTACTATTGATTATACTTTTAGCCATTTTGAATCAGTAATATTGATTGCTCTCATTTTGATTTCTGCCATCAGTATTTGGACTCCCCTTCTAAAACGATTTTCCTAGACTTTTCCTCCTTTACATTAGCATGAGCTCTCCATTTTTGTGAAATACTTCTTTTAATTACAGTGTCTACAGATACACTAGCTAGAAATATGCCTCTAGCAGAAGTTAAATTGAAGTTTGTTTTGAGATGATTTGTGTTTTACACATAGCTTTGCTAGCAACGGTACAATATTTTAATTTGGGTAAAATTAATTAAAATATTCTTATTTTAAAAACCTAATCCAATCATTTTAAACCATTTTTCACTCAACATCGTAAAACCACATGCATCAGACCCAGTGTGATAGTGCAGTGACTAAAGTCCTCGCCTTGAGCACGGCCAGTTCTTATATGGGCACCGGTTCTAATCCCAGTGGCCTTGCTTCCCATCCAACTCCCTACTTGTGGCCTGGGAAAGCAGTAGAGGATGGTCCAAAGCCTTGCGACCCTGCACTTGCTTGGGAGACCGTGAAGAAGCTCCTGGCTCCTGGCATCGGATCGGCTGAGCTCCAGCCATTGCGCTCACTTGCGGAGTGAACCATAGGACTGAAACCCTTCCTCTGTCTCTCCTCTCTGTATATCTGCCTTTCCAATAAAAGTAAATAAATCTTAAGAAAAAAAAAAAAAAACCACATGCATCAGCACAGGAAGATAAGCATTTTTTTTCTTTACAGAAAGGACATTTGAAAATGATTACGATCAGTGTGATTTTTAATACTGCATGAATATATGATACAAAATGAGACTAATCCCATGTTATCATTAGCAGATATAAAATATTCTGAATATACAGTTTGGAATACAGATGCTTCCTCTGGATTAAATCAAAGATTAATGCATATTATCTTCAGGTGTTTCTATTGAATTTTTTCCTGTTATGCAAATAGAATGCAAATAAATACAAATATTTATATTTATATTTGTTTATATTTATACATATTAGAGATTAACTATAACCCATCTACAAAGAAGATGTAACCTGCACTTAATTTACAACCATTAAAAAGAGTGAAGTTTGGGCCTGGCACAATGGCTCCGTAGCTTAAATGCAAATAGAAATTGAAAATTTTAAATATAAGCTTAAATATCAGCCCAATTGATATTTTTAAAATTAATTTGTAGATGCTTAATATAAAATTCTAGTATATAGTTGATAATTTTTCCATCTCCTTCAATCCTAATTCATTATGAAAGAGGGCATTTAATACACATATAAAGAGTGGAATCTTACCCTTAGGAGGGCAGGAAAGGGAACTAGTGTTTGGTCAAACAGTTAACCTACTACTTGGGACACTCATATCTCTTACCAGAGTATGTGCTTCTAATCCTGACTACTCTGCTTTAAATGTAGCTTCCTCATAATGAACATTGAGGTGATGACTTGAATACTTCAGTCCCTCTCACTTATGTGACAGCCCAATCTGAGCTCGAGACTCTTAGGATTGTGCCTGGCCCCACCCTGGCTATTGTAGGGTCTTGAGGAATAAACCAGTAGATATAGAAAATCTCTCTTCACTCATCTCCCTGCTTTTCTCCATATTTCTACCTTGCAAATAAAATGAATGTACAAATTTTTAAATAACAGCCAGCATGATGCTATGACAGATTTATTTTCTGCTTGTGATGCCAGCATCCCATGTTATTGCTGGCTGTAGTCCCAGCTGCTCCACTGCCTATCTAGCTCCTTAATAATGGACAGAGAGAACAAAGGATGGAGTCCAAGGCTTTGTGCTCCTGAATCCCAAGTGGGAGATTCACAGGAAGTCTTGGCTTCCAGCTTCGGACAGACAGCTTTCACCCTTGTGGCTGTTGGGGAGTGAACCAACATATGAAGTCTTCTGTCTCTGCCTCTCCCACTCTCTCTGTAAAATAAATAAATACATCTTTTATAAAGATGGAGAGTGTGAGCACATAAACAACAACATAAATGGTCACCATTTCAGGGCTTTTTCAAAAATTTAAAATCAATCATTTTAGACAGCATCTGGTTATGTATCTGAGAAGATCAGTGAATCATTACTAATTATGAAACAATTTTCATTATTTGCAATTATCTTCATGAAATCTATGTCCTCAAAAATGTGCATGTACTAGTGCACATTATGGAATGCCGAGGTGAGGTGGCCTGTACCGGAAGGGACCGCAGCGCCCTACCAGCCTGAGAACAAGAAAGGAAGTGGGCAGAGCCGGCAGGGGAATAAGGGAGGGTTCCTTTGCAGGACAGCTACTTCCGCAGGAGAGCATGGGCTGGGATGGGGGCAGACCAGACTAGGCAGAGCTACCACACCTGTGGGCTTCGTGCGGACCAGATCAGGGAAAAGCCGGGCTGGGTGGATTATTCCTACTGGTGCAAACAAAATTAAAGTGGGCGAGGGTTGTTTGGGCTTAGACGCAGCATCAACTGGAATCTGGGAGTGGGAGAGGCCTGGGAGGGAAATAGTGGGCTCATCCCTCTTGGGTTACCACTTCCACAGGACATAAAACTAAGATAACTAAGATAGCGGCTGGGGTGGAATGGGGTGTGGGACAGACTGGATTACTGCTACACTTACTGGCAAACCAGGGTAGGGGGTGGGCCTGGTGGGGGTTATTGTGGGTCGCTCCAACCTAGGCTGCAGCTCCCGCTGGTTTATGTGAGGGCCAAGTATGTGCTGGGCAGAACTAGGCTGGACTGCAACACCCATTGGTTCCAGTGGAAGTCGGGAGTGAAAACAGAACCAACCCAGCAACTGCAACCACCAGCTGATTGGAGCGATGGACGGTGCCGGGCCCTGTACTTGTTAGCACATACAAGAAGTTTCTTTGGAGATCTTCCTAATCTAAATGCTGGACTCAAAACCCTAACGAAGAAAAGAGAGAAGACAGAACAGGTCAACCAACCATCTCAGCTATGATGGACTATGTCAATCAGTGGATTTTTCAAAGCCCTCATAGTGCTTGGAGTGGCAAGATTGACAACGATTCATAACTGTTGCAATATCAAAACCACTTGAGCAAGAACCTCAGCGCATGCCCTACATCCGGGATCTGGGGAGGGTGGGAAAATGGGTGGGCCTTCTCCCTTAAATAACCCCCTTTAAACATGAAGGTAACAATATGGAAAACATACTAGTATTATCCACTTTCATGTAGCCCTTGAACCTTCTTACCCTAATTAACTATGTAAAGAATGTCAAAATAAAATTTTATAAAAATTAAAAAAAAAAGAAATGAATATTGGAGGAAATAAAAACCTATTAAAATAAAAAAAATGTGCATGTACATTTATATTGAGTTTTTATAGAAATTATAGTTTCTTCTTGCGTTATATTTTTGTTTGACTGGGTTTTAGAAAAAAAACATTCTTATGAATTATTTATTTTTCTTAAGATTCTGTGTCTTTGTTAGAGAACTGCTTCTGGATGTCCTTTGTCCATTTCTCAGCTGAACTGGTTGCTTTCTCACTGTTTTTGAGTGTTTAAATTGTAGATCTTAGTTATTACCTATTAATTCTGACATTAAACATAAATGACTTCAATTCACCAAGGAAAGGACTTATAATGGCTGAGTGTATAAAAAACAACAAAAACAAAAAAACATAACTTCATTATTGCTGCCTAGAAGAAATACAGTTCATGAGCAATGCTACACACAAAAGTGAAAACACATAGTTTGAGAAAGATGCCACATCAACTACCATGATTGGACTCTTCTAACAGGTTGAGGCGGCGAGCCTTCTACGTCCACCTCCTTCCTCAGATAAGGGGCTTGCCTCTGGCCCCCTGACTTTGTAGTGTTTATCGTGTGTCTCATTTCTTATTTTCTCAATTGCATATCACCCTTTACGAGTCCTGTTCATGCCTCTGTGGGCAGTGATACCACCTTGATCATATCTAGCTGTACTACATAGAGTACACCAAAACACTGAATAATTACTGGTGAAAAATGACATTGCCATACAGACCAATGCCATTGCAAACCTAGAGATTTCAATGTCATACTAACTCTATGTTCATGGAATATCTTTTTGCACCTTATGTAACTATCTTTTTGTAAAACTTCAATTATCTCTCCAAACTGCTTTTTCCTTAAGCCTCTATCAAAGTATCCATTACTATCTCCTTTAGTAGGCTTTCTGGCTGCTCTCGCTGGCTATAGATGAATGGACCAAATTGAATTCATTACATGAACTCCTTCAAGCTCAAGATCAATAACAGAGTTAGCATACTTGCTATAATGTTCTTTCATTTTGTTTAGTCCATGAGAAAGGCACCCCTTTTCCTCTTCAATTCAACCAATTCATCTGCAGATAATAGCTTCTTAATAACTCTGCAATCCTTCTCATCTGCCTTATCTCCTCTGACTCTTTCAGTTCATCATTGTAACCATCTTAATGTTCTCTTTGTGCCTTAAGTCCGATCACTTCTTCCTTCCAAAAGCAAATGCATTTATTTTATACACTGCTGGTAGGGAAACATTTGTAACACAGAAATGTGTTAGGTTGTTTTGGTTTTCAATTCTCTAAGGTTTCTTTTCAGTCTTGTTCACAGTCCAAATGTCTTAGCAGCTCTAGTCAGATCGATCATGAGTGTGGCTTATCCAACTGTCTCTCACATTGCAGATGTGAAATATCTCACATTACAAATTTATTGCTTCATTTATTTGTAAAAAATAAAGGGGAAATCAGTGGGGGAGAGGACTTGGAGAAGGTAGGGGAAAGCCCAAAGCCTATGGAAATGAATCATAAAATAATAATTTAATAAATGTGAATGTTAAAAAGGTCCTCATGGGACCAGGGAAGATGTGGGATAAACTAGGTAAGGTCTCAACCCCTACTGAGCCATGTGTGAGCCATACATGGGTATGGACAAGCCATGGCTGGGCTGAAACACCCAACAGCAAGGACCGGTTTGGGTTAAAGGCCATTCAGGAAAAACCACTGTTCCTGCTAGGACAGGAGGTGAACTGAGTAGGGCTGGCTCATGGACCCACTGATATGTGCAAAATCTGGCATTGGGAGAGGTTCTGATGGAGGAGCCTGGGCAACTCCTATGGCAGAACAGAGACCCTGCAGGTAAGCTCAAGAAACATGATAGGAAACAGCCCAGAACAGGCCATGGAAAGTTATCCACGGGCATACATCTGGCATGGATTGGGGGAAGACCATGCTGAATCTGTTCACATCATACACTGGCAAATCCAAGCACCCGAACAGTGTGGGTCAAGCCGGGTTCGGACGCAACAAAAACTAGTGCATAATACTGAATGCCAAGGTGAGGTTGCCTGTGCCAGAAGTGACCGCAGCGCCCAACCAACATGGGTGAGAACCAGGAAGAGAGGAGTTGGAGCCGGCAGGGGAATAAGGGGTGGTTCCTTTGCTGGACAGCTACTCCTGCTGGAGAGCATGAGCTGGGATGGGGGCAGACCAGACTAAGCAGGGCTACAACACCTGTGCGCCTCATGTGGACTAGATCAGGGAAAAGCCAGGCTGGGCTGATTAATCCTACTGGTGCAAAAAAAATTAGAGTGGGTGAGGGTTGTTTGGTCTTAGCCACAGCATCAGCTGGAAGAAGCTGGCACTGGGGGTTAGTTCTGTCAAGTCTAACCTCAGAACTACCTGGAGAGTGCATAATCTGGGAGTGGGAGAGGCCTGGTAGGGAAATAGTGGGCTCCTCCCTCTTGGGTTACCACTTCCACAGGAGGGCACGAAAACCAGGACAGGGGCTGGGGTGGAATGGGGTGTGGGACAGACTGGACTAGTCTGCTACACATACTGGCAAACCAGGGTAGGGGGCAGGCCTGGTGGGCATTATTGTAGATCACTCCAACTAGGCTGAACTCCCACTTGTTTATGTGAGGGCTGAGTATGTGCTGGGCAGCACCAGGCTGGACTGCAGCACCTACTGGTTCCAGTGGAAGACAGGGATGGCAACAGAACCAACCCAGCGATGCAACCACAATCTGATCAGGGCCATGGACGGGCTGGGCCCTATACCTGCTAGTACATACAACAATCTGGTCTGAGAACACCTCAAAGTTTCTTTGGAGATCTCCCCAATTGAAATGCCGGACTCAGAACACTAACCAAGAAAAGAGAGAACACAGAACAGGCCAATCAACTACCTCAGCTATATGTTGGCCGCGAAATACTGGGCAAAGAGAAACTCTATGATGGACTATGTTAATCAGTGGATTCTTCAAAGACTTCATAGTGCTTGGAGTGGCAAGATTGGCAGCGATTTATAACTGGTAAACTATCAAAACCACTTGAGCAAGAACTTCGGAGCATACCGTACATGCAGAACCTGGGGAGGGTGGGAAATTGGTGGGCCTTCTCCCTTAATACCCCTCTTTAAACATAAAGGAAACAATATGGAAAAAATAGTTTTACTCACTTTCCTATAGCCCTTGAACCTTTTTGCCCCAATTAACTATGTAAAGATTGTCCAAAATATTGAAAATAAATAAATAAATAAGTAAAATTTTTTTAAAAGGGTCCTCATGCATAATTGGCAAAAAGAAAAGTTAAAAGTTAAAATGTAAGCTGGAGTTAGTTTAACTCTCCCAGCCCCCAGTGGATGGATATCACTTGACAGATATATGCAGGGAAGTTTCAATATAAAGAGAAACACATCCATCTCACAATTTCCCATAATAAACTGCTTAGAAGGACAATTTCAGGAAAATATTATAGTGGATGGATTAGTATCAAGACTTAGCCCTCAGGCTTTTAGAATTTTTCTGTAGGAATTTAAGTTCTCACATCTGTCTCTGAAGCTTCTTTTTCCTGGATTAAAGCAGAGGTAAATTAGCATAAAATCAGCTTACACCATTTTTAATGTTCCTAAGATGTTGTTTTTTGAAGATTTATTTATTTTTATCACATAGTCAGATATACAGAGAGGAGGAAAGACACAGAGGAAGATTTTCCATCTGATATTTCACTCCCCAAATGACCACAATGGCTGGAGCTAAGCTAATCTGAAGCCAGGAGCCTCTTCCGGGTCTCCCACGCGGGTGCAGGGTCCCAAAGCTTTGGGCCATCCTCGACTGCTTTCCCAGGCCACAGGCAGGGAGCTGGATGGGAAGTGGAGCCTCTGAGATTAGAACCGGCGCCCATATGGGATCCTGGAGCGTTCAAGGCGAGGACCTTAACCGCTACACTACCGCCCCGGGCCCCCCAAAAGGCAAGTTAATGGTGTTTTCTTTTTCTTTTTCACATTCGAAGTTACTGTCATAAACAATTGAAGTAAATTATACACTGATTCTCTGTACTAACCATTCACAATTTTGCTTTTCTGGTGTTCATTCCTACCAATGTCTGGTAAGCATCATCTGCCCTTTCTTGAGGGCCCTGACATGTTCGCATTTTAAGATGCTCTCCTGCTTTCTTTTTGCAACAACAACAACAAAAAGAACCAGTCAAATGATTGAAGCCAAAACAATTTGTCTATTTCAGAGAATTTTACTTTTGAATTGAAAGACATGAAAGCACAGATTACTAACATTTTATTTGTCCATCAACAAGATCCTGTAAAGTTAGTCCATGAATTCTGCAGTCTGTGTTCTCTGGGCAGCTGTGTTCCCTGAAGCTTCTTCAATCAAATCCTCGGGAAAGTGGCAGTGGCATAATGAACCAACAGAAGACGTGTGGCTTTTGGTCACATATTTCAAGTACTCGAGGTATGGTAACAATGGGAGGTACCAGATAACAATGGGGTTACCTCGCCAGCAAGCGTCGTTGGTGTTCTTGTTTATGTGGGCCAATCTTGCTGGTGTTGGATGCGGGGAAAAGGGAACCCTACTCCACTGCTGGTGGAGCTGCAAATTGGTACAGCCTCTATGGAAATCAGTCTGGAGAACACTCAAACAACTCAAAATCTGGATACCATATGACCCAGCAATAGCACTCCTAGGAATATATCCAAAACACCTGTTTTACGACAAACCAACATGCATCCCTATGTTCATTGCAGCACAATCAGTAATTGCAAAAACATGGAAGCAACCGAAATGCCCATCAGCAGAAGATTGGATAAGAAAGCTTTGGTTCATCTACTCCATGGAATACTACTCAGCTATTAAAAAAAACAAAATGCAGTTCTTTGTGGCTAAATGGGCACAACTGGAAACTATAATGCTAAGGGAAATGAGTGAAGCCCAAAAGATTAGATACCACATGTTTGCCCTGATTTAACCTGTAATTTTTGTATAGTTGTTTGTTATTTTTTGAACCTGTCATTGATACTGTCTCAACCCAGATGTTTCGAAGAATGGAACTTGCATTATTTTTTTCATATTGTTTACCCAATACTATGTCAATTAATTCCATAATGTTGTATATTGATACTGAGGCCTTGTTGGGCCTTTTAACTGACCGGATCTTTACTCTGTTAGACCTATCTTCAGACCATAGAAGGTCTCCCCAAGAGGCCACTGAACTTATCTGGACAATAAGAGGCTGAACTTTATGCTAGGCATGTGTTTGCAAGCAATGAATCTCAACTGAACTTGAACTATGATTATGCAACAAGGTGGAGGAATCCACCATGGGGGGAGGGGTATGGGAGGGGTGGGGGGAATCCCCAGCGCCTATAAAACTGTACTACATAATACAATGTAAGCAACAATAAAAAAAAAAAAACAAAAAAAAAAAACAATGGGGTTACCAGATAGTCCCCAAAAGAAACTGATTCCAAACTGAGATACTGTGAATCAGGGAATCCTAATTATTTCTTTTTTAAATCTTAATCATTTCTTCCCACATTTTTATTGTTGCTGTCATCATGTAAAGTAAGAATGTGTTTTCACGTAGATGGTTTGATTCAGTGAGGCAATGCTATAACTGTATAACCACTGATGTGATATTCACACAATCTTTATACTCTCTAAATACAAGAAATGCCATAAATGGGAAAAATATGAATTTTTTCTGTCATGTTATTTTATTTTATTTAGCATGTTGATTTCCAGTTACTTTCATTTTGTTGTAAATGTCAGGATTTCATTCTCATTGTTGGGTAATATTCTAATGCATGCGTATAGCACATTTTCTTTGAGGTCATCAGACGGTTGACATCTAAGCTCATTCCATTTGCTAACAACAGAGAATGAGCTTCTATAGCCATTAGAGTACATGCAACACTTTGATATGTTGATTTCATTTCCTCTGGTTATGATAAGGATGATACCTGGGTCACATGGCAGATCTGTTATTAGACTGATGAAGAATCTGCATAAGTAATTGTTCTTAAACTTAGTGTTGGTTAATAGCATGGTTAGATAACAAAATATTCCTTCATTTGATAACTATTGTTAAAAGGTAATATCATGCATTCCTACCAATAATCACGAGAACTGGTATATTCTGTGTCCTGGAATGATTATTACAGCCATGCTTCCTTGCTTTTAATTATAACCATCCTTCCATACGTGTGGTATACCAGTCTCATTGTTCTTTTAATTCAGATTAGCTTCATGCATAACTCATTCATTGTTTAATTTCCCAGTGTTTAGTATATTTTAAGTGTTTATTTCTAATCTGCATGCATTTGTTTCCAAGATGTTTGGTTATATATTGGTCGAGCTATTAAATTTGGAAAAATCAGAGGATACAGGATGGCTATTAGGTGTTTTTTTAGTTACTCTACATAAATAAATAAATAAATAAATGAAGTCCTCCCACTTCTTTTACTATAAGAAACCTTTGAGATTTGTTTGGAACCACAGTTTAATTTCTTTTAAATAGGAAAATATATGTAATTTTTCATAGAAATTCCATGAAAACAAAAGGGGGTAACTTGTATTACACATCTATAGTAAAGGATCTTCTGTAGAAATAAAGGTGTTTTTTTATTCAGTAGAGCATTAATATCATCAAACCAAAAGTATATGAAACAACAAAAAAGTGAAGCAATTATTGCACTGTTGAGTTTGCAAGGTATGAGTATAAGGTGCTCAAGTTCCCAACTCTATACTGGCAGCATAGAGCTAAGAGAAAAGTGAAAATCACATGAGGGTAAAACACATACCTTAATTTTTATGGAAGATATGCTTCACAGTTATAACCTTTCTAATTGAGTACTCTGTGTTCTTTGCACAAAGCACAATCATTTTAATGTTTCTCTATAGAAACCATTTTTCAGGCCCAGTGCGGTAGCCTAGCAGCTAAAGTCCTTGCCTTGCATGTGCCAGGATCCCATACAGGTGACTGTTCTAATAATGGCGGCCTCATTTCCCATGCAGCTCCCTTCTTGTAGCCTAAGAAAGCAGTGGAGGATGGCCCAAAGTCTTGGGACCCTGCACCTGGAGTGGGAGACCCAGAGAAAGCTCCTCGCTCCTGGCTCCTGGCATCGGATCAGCTCAACTCCAGCCACTGCGGCAGAATGGGGAGTGAAGCACCAGACAAATGATCTTTCTCTCTGTCTCTCCTCCTCTCTGTTTATCTAACTTTCCAGTAAAAATAAAATAAATATTTTTAATTTTTAAATTTTATTTATTTATGATATTTTATTTTGTAAATTATTTTTATCTTTTATATTTTATTAAGCATTAATCAAAAATTTAATCTCTAAAAATAGAATATGCGGAGTGTATTTGCCCATTACATAATTATGAGATATATTACTACAACTGTATCCCATAAACAAGCACAATTAAAATCGAAAAATAAATAAATATATATAGGAATGCATCGATTGTGCAGTAACAGGAAGAAAACATGCTACATTTGAGACTCCAACTTGACGCTATCTGATGCTGCCATCTGCACTTTGGGGAATCACTTAAACAGGCAATGATGAGTAGAAGCAGAATATTTTTGAATTTTGAGGTAAGAGCATGGTAAATTTTGATGGATTTGAAATTCTAACTTATTTTATTAAAATCAGTAACTGGGCTTTCACGATAGGGTTTGGAGGTGGCTGAGAGCCTCTGGGCAGGACTTCGGGTTGTCCGTTTGTCTAAAGAGGGATCTGAACTGATTAGAAGGAAAAGTACCTAGAGTTACAAGAATTACCTGACAGTCAGTTACTCTGAGCTATCTCCAGGACCTGGGTTTATATACAAGCAAGTGAAAACAAATATTTATATGCTAGTAAAGCAAGAACAATTAGAGATTAACTGTAACCATCTAAAAAGAAGATGTAACCTGCACTTAAATTACAACCATTAAAAAAAGTGAAGTTTGGGCCTGGCACAATGGCTCAGTAGCTTAAGTTCTCGCTTTGCATCTGCCTGGGATCCCATACAGGTGATGGTTCGTGTCCTGGCTGCTCTACTTCTGATCCAGCTCCCTGCTTGTGGCCTGGGAAAGCAGTGGAGGACAGCCGAAAGCACTGAGACCCTGCACCCATGTGGGAGACCTAGAGAAAATTCCTGGCTCCTGATCAGCTCAGCTCTGGTCATTGAAGCCAGTTGGTGAATGAAGCAGGTGACAGAAGATCTTCCTCTCTGCTTCTACTTCTCTGTAAATCTGCCTTTTCAATGAAAACAACTAGATCTTTAAAAAAAAAAAAGAAGAATGATATGATACCATTTGCAACAAAGTTTTCCCAACTGTAGACCATTCTGCACAGTGAAATAAGCCAGTTCCAGAAGGACAAATATCATATGTTCTCTTTGATGTAAGATATCCTTCATGCAAAATACAAAATAGGGATATATAGGGAAACATGTATGTGCATAGATAAACTCTATAATTGAGACTAACATACCAGGAAGTGAAGATATGTTGCAATACGTTTTGCTATTTCTGAGTAACAGGACAACTCACAGTGAAACAGTTAAATATACATTGAGAGTATGATAATATGATATTAGACTTTTCTATCTTTGCCTGGAGCTACAATGCCATGATACACTTACATAGCGGAATGTGAAACTGTTGCCAAAGGACAGTACTACTGTGCTTCTATCGGGGTAAGTGGTTCGAGAGGAAAATGGGGAAGGAGAAAGGAATTCCAATATCTACAAGACTGTATTATGCAAAATAATAACAGCAACCATAGCAACAAATTTCTTTTTTGTTTCCACAAGTAACTTATGGAAATCTCCTGAGCCCCCTGTTGAAATCGCAAATGATAGTGGTATACTGCTGCCCAAATCATGAAAAAACGCATGCTCAAATCAACACCTTACAGTTAAACTCTAGGAGCAGGTGTGTTGCAGTCCATTACACAGCCACTTAGTATGTACATATGCTGTATTGGTGATTTTGATCATATTCTGCCTCTGCTCCTGATCCATTTTCATGCTCATGTGATGGGGAGGCAACAGATGAGGCTCAAGGACTTAACTCCTTGCCTTCCACATGGGATACTAGCTAGCATTGAGAGTTCTTAATTTTTAACTTTGGCCTGGCCCTGTCCTAACTAATGTGGGAAAATGGAGAGTGAATCAACTGAAGGAATCTCTCTTTCTCTCTCTATACATATGTTCCCCTAGCTTTCAAATAAAAGTTAAAATAAATGAAGAAGTCTGAAAAACAATTTTAAAATGTACTTATAGATTATCTAGTTGATAGCTTTAAAATATTTTTCAATAATTATAATGGAGTTGTCGTATAATATTATAAATACTAATAATATCTGATTTCATTAATAATATTTATTTTAAAATCTAATGAGAAAGTTGAAAACATTTTTTGCAGCATACAAATAAGCCTGAGATAAAATATATGTTTATTTTCTTGTTCTAACTATGTATATTTTACCTTATGTTTTTACTATTAATAGATTTATTTATTTTATTTTTTTAATTGGAAAGTTAGATATACAAAGAGAAGAAGATACATAGAGAAAGATCACCCTCTCCTGGTTCACTCCCCAACGGGCCGCAATGGCCACAGCCGAGGAGCCAGGAGATTCTTCCCAGTCTCCCACATGGGTGCAGGGTCCTAAGGCTTTGAGTCATCTTTGACTGCTTTCCTAGGCTGCAAGCAGGGAGCTGGATGGGAAGCAGGGCTGTCAGTATTAGACCCCGCACCCATATGGGATCCTGGCAGACACAATGTAAAGATTTAACCACCAGGCTAACATGCTGGCCCCTACATTTTTATTATTACCTTTTAATTCACTTGAGAAAAAAAACATGTTTTAAACTCTTGAAGAAAAATCAGATTTATCAACTGCAAAATGTTTCCTATTTATACATGAAAACATACTTAGGAGCATTACATAAAGTTCACCACTTCCTGAAATGTGAGATACCTGTTAGCTTCCTAATTTTATCTTTAAAATACATGAATAAATATTTTATGATGATGATATTTTTTAAATTATTATGAAAGAATTTTGTAGAATTTCTCTGATTACTTAAAATAATAAATATAATTGGTAGATACAACACATTAGACTACAAGTTTTCCAATTAATTTAAATTTGCACTAGTTATTCTCAATCCTTAAAATCCTTCAGACAGAAAATGGCCTTAAAAGGTTAATTGTAAAAAAATAATTTTTTCTTATTAAAATACATTTCAATTGTCTAAGATGATTTCAATTTATTGGAGTGTGCATAGTCTCACAGTATGCTTTGTCATTAAACACTTAAGTATGTTCACATTCCATTAAATATTTTGAAAAGACATGAATTGTAGTGAGTTAGCGATCATCCATGTCTTACCAAATTCATTTATCCAATTGTATATAATAGAGCACTTCATTTTTAAATAGTTTTTATAATTTGCCATGAATATTTTCATAAAATAATTTCACATTTCAACCTTTTATTATTTTCTAAAGTCTAATATTTAGAATTAAATGGTTAAATTTCTGTTGTATTATTAATGATTTTTAAGGTGATTTCTTTGTTTCCTTTTTCATATCCTGTATGTTTACATTTAAACAGAATTTTTTCTTCTAATATGTAAACATATTGCCCACAATTATTAAACTAATAGCTACAAAATTCATCACTCAAGATGAAAATTTTGTGCTATAGTTTCTGGGATATTTGTTATGCCAGCTTTAAAAATTTATTGATCTACTAATGTCATTCAATCTTCTGGCATATGTAACATTAATTTGCATTACAAAAGTAATTGGGGACAAATTAATTTGGCTGTTTCTTTCATGAACCTTTGCATTATCATCTGTTGTTTTATAAAGTGAAAAGGAAACTTAAGGTCAACATTTTTCTTTAAAGTTTCTTCTATTAGCTTATATAACATATTTTGTTTTTCTTATAATTGAATCGTCTCATCAGGATTTACTTAAGAATTTATCTTCTGAAATTTATAACATCTGAAATGTCAGGAGCAGTGCACTGTAGCCACACTGAAGCCATTTTGAATATAGAACTATGGGCCAGTGGAAAACCCCCGGTTGGTTAGATGCTTGGGAAAGAAGTTATGAAACTAATCACACGCTTAGCTTCAATTGTTTCTAGCAACTGTTTCAGTATGTGATTTATGCTGTACCTGCCGACATCCTGTTACTGGTTACCTACACTATTGTTGATATGGTGGTTGCTATTTTGATATGGTGGCTGCTCAAGAACAATCGGTCTTGAGACCATGGCTTGCGTCCCAGTTTCTCCTTTCCTTCCTGAGCCTTAGTTACTGAAGATATAAAAACCCTCAATTGAAATCAATAAACGGACAGCTTGATCAGACATCCTGTCTTGCTGTCCATTCTTCGTGCCTCTTGTCCCTTCATTCTCTCCTAGGTTGGTTGTGGCCCATGTTGACTGTCCTGCTAGACAGGACACTGAATGACTTCATTACATGCATACAATTTCCCCTTTTTCAAACAAAACATTTTTCCAGAGCATGCTATTAATTTTTATTCCTTTTGTTCTCACTTTTCCTCAAAAATACCTATTAAAATTTTATAGGATGATTCTTCTCCTTTCTTCATAATTATCATCCTTAATATCCTCATCCCTTTCACTGTCTCTTTGTCCAAGCACATTCTCATTTCCACATGCCCATTTTCTACCGTTTCAATTTGACCTATATTAACACAAAAGGAATTTTGCATTGTACAATTGTACAGTTTCTCATAATTTTTCTCAACTCAGGTGCTTTTACTTGTTCAATGTTATTTTATCTCAGTAAAACTTTTGACATTAAATCTTCATAAAACCTGTAGTTTTCATAAAACCTGTGACATTTTCCCAATGACCTTTCTTTTTTGTTGCCTAGACTTTAAGGGTGAAATCTCTGTCCATCCTGATTCCATTCTCAAACCTCAATCTCAACTACATTTTGCTGAAAGAGTGAGGTTGTTGTGCCTGGGCATGATAAAAAGACAGAAATTGGCAAAAAAAAAAAAAAAAAAACCAGAGCCTTCAATTCAGGAAACAAATCAGGCAATGATAAGATGCCCAATCCAGCAGGCAAAAGAGTTGGGATATCATCTCTCAGATAGAATTTGGAAAACTCTTTTGGCTTTTATGAATGAATAGATAGTAAAAGACAAAAATGATCTTGCAAAATTGTTAATCATATTATCTTTTAAAAATTTTTACATGTATTAATTTATTTCATTTTACAGTTCTGAAAAAAGCAGGATACAATAATTGCCATTCTACAAGTAAGGAATATAAAGTAAGTTTAGATGGTTTGCCCAATTTTTGATAGCAGTTAGTGACAAAGTATTTTATTGCTAAATTATTTCTACTAACTTATACTGAGATTTAACATATAGTAACAAATACATAGGATTGCAATTATTAAACTCATATAGGTTTTTGCCAATATTTCTTTCAGTTATTCTATTTCATGTGGAATTTTTCTCTTCCTTATAGTCATCTCCTTTATAAGTACAAAAAAGTAATTTATTCTGTTTCTATTTTCCCAATAAAGTACTTAGGTATAATAATCACCTTTAAAAATTGATGTAAAAAAGCAAATGTATACATATATTTTCCAAACTTTTTTCTTATGATAAAGTTTAGAAATGAAATTAAATAGTTATTATATCATAATGAAAAAAAAATTGTGTGCCTATGGTCTTTCTCTCTCAGAAATGCCTTGCTTTTTTCTTTTACTTCTCCTGAATGTTCTTGGAGGGCTCAGAGGCCATACCAGTTCCGATTCCCTTCTTCAGCAGTATCTGACGCAGATAAAGATTAAGAGGATAAATTTCAGATGACCATGACAGATACACTGAGACCTTAACAGAGTTCTCCCCAGGACAATCTCACCTGGAAATAGTAATGTTGTTGCTAAAGAGATCCTAAGCCAGGCAACACTGTGTATTTTAAGTAGCTTGCACGTCCATCTTTAGATCTAAGTAAAACTCCAAAAAGAGAAAAATAATGCATTTTCTGATTTTGACTGCTGATCCAGCTCTCTGCTAATGTGCCTACTAATGCAGCAGAAGATAGGCCCAAGTGCCTGGGATCCTTCTGGAGACCCAGATAAGTCCCAGACTCCTGTCTTTGACCTGGCCCAGCCCTAGTTGTAGCCATTTGGAGATTTGGGGTGTGGTCCAACTCATGGAAGGTTTCTTTCTGTTTCTCCTTCACACCTCTCTGCAAATCTACCCATCAAATAAATAAATAAAATTTTTGAGAAATGCTTTCTGAACATAAGACCCCTTTCATGTCTGACTAGTACCCTACCCATGACGCAACAGGGAGATGACTGCTTTTCCTCTTGCATCCCAATCCTTGCTCATTTTCCTTCTACTTGCCTGGGGTCCTGGTATTGCAGGTTAAAACTCACGCTGTTGTAACAGGTGCTGGTGGGGGGGTTTGATTTCCTAGCCAATGTACTACAGCATTATGGCTGATTTGAGCCCAGAAAGTTGCTTCATCAGTGTGACAGTTAATACCTCCCTTTGGGGCCAGGTCTTTCTGTCCTCCTGCTTGTATCCTGGACATGCCATAATGCAGGAATAAACCAGATATCTATTCTTCAATTTTGTGGGCAAAAGAATTTCACTGCCTATGAACACATTCCAAAGGGGTACATGCCAAAGATTTAATTACTCAATGGAAATAAGAGGACAGGAACAAAGGTGTCCCTAAGTTCTGCCTCTGTCTGAGAGTCCAAGTTCCTCATCAAAGGAAGAGAGCACCTGCAGTGCCACTACTCTCCCCCATTACCATGCATCCAGTCTCAATGACTCCACAGCATAAAATAGCACACTTTATATAAGCACAACATAGTTTGACATCATTTTACACTAGGTAAATAGTAACTACTCCTGCCTTGGGGAGTCTTTTGAGAGTTCAAGGAATTGCTTGGAAACCTGAAGATCAAAAGACTCAATTTGAAGCTTTAAATCTAAAGAATTGTCAGTGATCTAAGCCATTTAGTTAAAGTAAAAATAATAATAATCCATTTAACTACTTAAACAAAGCTGTCAGACAGATCCAATAATAATTACAGTAATCACTCAAACAGTAGGTAACTCATGCCAGTCCACCCAGGAATTGAGAATCAGATATTCCCATTGTCATGAGCTGAAGAAAACTCTTCATCAGCTAAAATGGAAACAGTAAAGAAGGGAGAAAAACAGAATTTATGGGATTGAAAAGGGTTATGATATTTAGGCTTTCTCTTGCAACTTAAGGTAGGTATACTTTGCTAGCAGGTACCTGAGAAGCTGCTTGAGGCCCCCTGTTCTTTAACATTCAGATTTGAAAAGTACTTGGTATGTCAATCACATATGCTAGATCAGACAGCCACCTGCTATCAGAGTTTCCTGACAGGTTTCCCTTCAGTCAATGAAATGCTGAAACATATTGTACAGCTCCTGAAGCCTGTTCATATAGTCCCACGACAACCACAATTACAAGATCACTGTTCTGAGTCAAAAATCATTCAGTAACTCCTTAAGTTGACCATTGATAGAACTTATTCTTTCAACAAAATTTATGTTAGGCACTGACTTCTGTAACTTCACATTGTTGAGCCACACAGAGACTTCCTTGGTGAATGATACTGAGACATATAATCAAATGACCTGGATCAATACTGAGTTGATTCAATACTTTGACAAATGTAATTAAGCATTTCTGTGCATCAGTCATGGCTGAAGCTCCATCTGTAGTAAGGCCAATTAGCTTTTCAAACGTTAGCTCAAGGTTTATCATTCACAGAACAGTCCTTCAAGCAAGGCCTTCCCCATTGTGGTGCCACACTTTTTTTTCCAGTTGCAGTAGCTTCTCATGGATCAAATTTCAACAGTTATTCATAGACCAAAATCGCCAGTGGCAAATATTTGTTATATGCATTGTCTGGTCACAAACCTGAGAGAAAAACTGGAAATAGCTTGCACAATTCTCCAGTGTTTTTTTTTTTTTTTCCTCAATATCTTGTACTGAGTAGGTAGTCTAATCTGAATTGATTGTCTGAGATAAGCTGACACTCAGAACGAAGCTGACCTTGGTGCCTGTGCTGTCAAGCCCACTGCAGCCACCATGCCTCTCTTACTAACTCCCTACAGGACACCTCAGCTTCCTGGTGATGAACTCACTGCATAACTCATCTGAATAATGTCATCTCTGTCACCACTGAAGCTATTGAAAGTCACTATAACTCCGCTATAGAGCATTAATTTTATCCAGAAGCCTTTGCCTTCCCAAATTATTTTGAGTTTATTGGTTTTTTTTTTTTTTGACCTACAATTGGCTTTCTCCCCATTACTGTTAATGTACCACCACCAACAACAGCAACAATAAAATTATTTTCCCATTTTTCTTGGAAATGGCAACATTCTGCATAAGCTTTCCTTCTTATTTGTCATTTGTAAAATGTAACACAATTTAAGTCTTGGTATCTAGTCTGTGTGTAGACAGTGGTGTAATTATTTTGCTATCACAGCTATGCTAGTCCTGTATCTTATTTGTGTCAAAGTTCTTGAGGCCTTTTCCATACATTGTAATTTCCTTAATCCACATCTAAGATTCAATATTTCCAAACATTGTTGATCATAGATGTGTAGCATCAGCTGATTAGGAGTCATCATTTGAGTTCACAAAGAAGTCCCGAGAGTTAAAATAATTATAAAGGCAAGATCATTGATTTCACTCAGAATTAACTTATTGCATCTCATCATCTCATATCATCATCACTGGCTTTCCATAACTTTGGTATGGAGTGCTAACACTTTCCCATCATGCTGTGAGTCATCGTAATAATGTAGTTTGTGCATGGAAGCCAACAAATTCATCTTGCCTGCCGCATCACATATTCAAGTATACCCTGTCTATTCCGTAACAGAGATCCCTGGCTTGTCTCTCAAAACTATAATTCACTTCATATAAATTTATGTGGCTATGAAAAAAGATCCAATATTATTGAATTAAGCCCCATCTGCAGGTGTCATTGCAAGGCCAAACCAAGTGATTTCATAAAGCTCGTATGGTCCATGTGTTGGGAAGTCCCCAACCACAAGCTAGGGAGTATTTTAAAGATGCTGGCAACAGTTTTGGGCTCATAACTCTCTTTCCCAAAATAAGTCAATGAACATAACAGATTGTACCTGCATTTGACCTAACTTGTCTAGTTGCAAATAGGAAGGCTCTTCTTATTCCAGAGAAACCCTGCCTCACTCTTTGAGAAGGAGATGTTTCAAAGATAAACCAAGCAGAATATAACAGATAGCCCTTACTGGGACAGCTTTCAGTTTCCAGCAACAGAAACTAAGAGTCTGTGAAGTCTGCTCTACTTACTTAGGGCATCATGAAAATGACAGATGACTGGCTGACCACTTTGAGGGGAACCACACCTGGGATTTATTCAAATAAGAAAGAAGTATAAAGAATCAGAGAGTTGCCTGAGAAGCAGGAGAAAAGAAATCAGCAACACCTGAAATGAAGAGAGAGTGAGAGAAAGAAAGGGAGAAGCTAGCAGGTCCCGATCACCTAGCAAGGATCCTAACAGATCACAGACATCACTCTCGCTCCATGTCAAGTCAGAGGAGTTCTAGATCCAAGTCTTGGGAGAAACGCCACCACCATGGGTCCTGCTCCAGCAGTCGAAGCCATAGCCACAGCCACCAGAGAAGTCGGCAGAGTCCAAGAGATAGGAGCAGAGAACAGTCCAAGACAAAGTAGTAATAGGGTGCTGATCCAAGGAGACGGAGTTACCTTTAAGTTACAGCATTGTTTATATATATTTATTTCAGGAGTGTAGATTCTTGGTTTGAAACCTGCATCTGCTAATGTGTACACATTTTTTTAAAGATTTATTTACTTTTATTGGAAAGGCAGATATGCACAGAGGAGGAATGACAGAAAGATAGATCTTTCATCCGCTGATTCACTCCCAAGTGGCCAAAATGGCTGGAGCTGAGCTGATCTGAAGTAAGGGGACAGGAGCCTCTTCTGGGTCTCCCTCACAGCTGCAGAGTCCCAGGGCTTTGGGCCGTCCTCAGCTGCTTTCCCAGGCCACAAGCAGGGATCTGGATGGGAAGTGAGGCCACCAGGACACAAACCGGTGCCCATATGGGATCCTGGCACATGCAAGTTGAGGACATTAGCCTCTAGGCTACTGCACTGGGTCCAATATGTACACATTTGCGTGTGGGTGTATAACATTTTTTTCCCTGATTACATGGCAATCAGAAAGGATGCACTTACGAGCCGGAATGAGAAGTAGGAACTGATGAGTGTAGAGATTACTACTCTTCTCTGCTTCTTGTGGCTTGGAAAAATCATTTATGGGCAAATATTTTCAGATTTTCTTGTTTTTTTTTTCAGTTATATATTAGCAAATTCTGGGCTCTGACAAATCCTTTCATTAAAAGAATTTAATTTTGTTTGGAAAAAAATGCAGGCTCCCAACTTGTGTTCTATCCACTAGGCCAAACTCTTGTACCACACCCAGTTTTTAATGAGATATCTTACCAAATAGAATGTCATAGTTTAAAATGTTTACAAAAGGCATCCCTTGCAATTGCTTGTTTTTCTTATAAATTTGAGTGTTCAAATTTACCACAGGTAGATGCAGTGGTATGGAAACCATTAAAATAATTTCATTTATAACCTTACCAGTAGTGGTCTCTACAAGACTGGCTTGTCTGATCTCTTTAACTTGAACATACACCTCAATGTCTGCCTTCACCCCCTTCTTCACTGTTGACTTTCAGATACTTCACAGTATTGCTTCAGAAATGTAACAGTGAAAGGGAGGAACATTGCTAGGAAATATACACAAATTCAAAAATTATGTGCCTGATAAGAGTAGCAGATTGAAATTTAACATGTATAACCTGTCTTCAAAAATCATAGATATCCTGTGCTGTGATTTGTTTCCCACAAGGTACCGGTGCACTAAAGAAGGCCACTAGCGTGGCCAGCATCCACCCAGGTCTCAGTACTAACCCTGGAAACAATAAGGCCCCTGTGACTTGGGACTTACTAGGTCACAGGCAGTAAAGTAATATCCAGAGTCATAGAAATCATTGTGGTTTTATATGACTATTATCATTTGCAGGACTAGCTTCATGAGCTATTCAGAAATGACTGAATTTGAGTTGATCTTCAGTTAATAAAATGTTATTCAGCTTGTCATCCTGCTTTTGGAAACCTTACAACTCTTTTTACTTCAGAAAATACACACACTTGAGTCAAAGAGTTTTTCGTGCTTCAGAAACGTGTAGGAAGCAGAGTTAAATGATGTGTTTAAATGGGAAGAAGTTTTTGTTGTTGTTGTTGTTGTTGTTGTTGTTGACAGCAGGCAGTTTTTCCACAATACAGAATTCCCATGAACTTTTTAAAGACTCTTTATGCATTTCAATAATTTTTGTGCACATATAGATTAATTTTAATTTAATTTTCCACAGGCAATTTGAAGCACATTCATATTTATAAACATCAAATCTTTTATACATATTTTTTATATTTATTCAGGAATAATATAAATAATGAAGATGATGGATTTTGATTAACTTCCTTTATTATGATATCCTATCTAGTTCATTTATCAGAATATTATACCAAAGACTGTTTTTTGAAGAGGCTTTTCTTTATTGAATGCATTTCCAATTTGAATAGTAAAGATCAATTGAAGACCTGTAATAGATTGCCTGTACTTAGAAATGAAATTTTGAGAATCAAGCAATATTTCATCCATCATAATAGCTAGATTGTCTATTATGTATTTTAGCAGAGGAGTATCAAGCATTTTAAAATAGATGGAAGAATAAAATAGTACTTTTAACTGGCAGACTGTTAAGCCTGTGGTTGAGAAATAAAATGAGTTTTTCACTGTAAAAATTAGGGGAAAAAAATAAGAAAAGAGGATGTGTGGGAGTGTTGATGCTTCTAGCAGGAAGGAAAGTAATATTGGAGGTATCACAAAGCGCCTAAAAGTGTTTGGGATTCACATGAAATTTGTCCACTTCCTATACTAACATAAAATAAAATAAATCTTACAAAAGACAAAAAAAAAGAATAAATTTGTATTTTGTTACACAATCAAGAAAAACACAGCCTAGCTTCTGTGAATTGTGCTCATATTGCTAGCGCGAATTTGCCATTAAAAGGGTTCATATGCAAAACTTTCTTCTCTTGTTATCATTGGAAGAAAAAGCTAGCAATATTTTTATCTTAATCAGAAAAGAAATCCAGATACAGAGCTTTCTTCATAGATTAAATTGTTTTTCAATATTATGCCAGAATCCAGATATCCTGGCTGAGGGCAAACTATTTTAATGATCTACTTTTATGTTTTCTGCTTTCATCAAGAATTTGCCAAAAGCTCTGTTGAATCAGCTCATGTTGCAGCAAAATTTACTTAATTTTAATTGCAAAAAAACATATTGACCGAATATATCCCATTAGCCCTGAAATATTTTTCTAAGTAGGACAAAAAATAGGTATTTTTACAAAGCTAAATGATTACATGAGAGATTGGGATCATGATTCTGGTTACATTGATTTGCCTAAAGGATTAATAGACTGCCCATTATGGCCATATAAAGCCAGTTGGTGAGAGAGGCATATTTATTTAGGCATATTTATTCGGTGAGTGAAAATCCACAAATACTCATTTGTTTGTTTGTTTGTTTTTCAGTGTCAGTGGATTTTACTGGAGGCAGGCTTATCTTGCCAACCTCAAGAAGCCTTCATAAATATTATGTCCTAAATGTGCCTGGGGCTGTATCTGTAGTCATCCACTCTATTATTCTGAAATACTCCTTGAAAAGAGTTCAAATTTGTTGATGTGTGGTGCCTTCTAATCATGCCAAGTAGAAAATGGTTGCTTCCTTTTTTGAAATTCAACCAGTTTTGCTTACAAATGTAATTTTAATATTATCATACGTGCTTTTTTTGTTTTACAACTATATTTGCTTTTTCCAAGTGAATTTATGTTGGACGGTGCATTGAGTACCTGCAATGAGTTCATAATTGCTCTGACCCCTGAGACTAAAATAGTGATCAAGGTAAAAATTGTTTCCTTTATGCGATGTACAAAAAACTATCACATCTAAATATGTAGTGTCATTTCTGTGCTATATATACACAAAAAATTGAAAGCAGGCAAAAAGGACACAGCATGGTGAGAAACCATGTAAGCTGACCCTCCAGGGAGGAAACCAAGGAGACATGCGCTAGGAGGTGACAGCTCATGCAAGGAAGGAGTGTTCCAAACAGAGGAAACAGCAAATGCAGGAAACAGATGCGAAGTAAACTTGGCAAAAGGAAAATTGGCAGAGATGAAAGCTGGGCCTCAGAAAATGTCACACTAAAGGGAAGGCATCAAAAACCGCCGCAGAAACAAAGTTCTTCCATCGCATTGCCATCCCCTGTCCTTCTATTTGTCTTTCGGCTCGAGGCCTGCCTTAAAAGCTGTAATTTCTCTTCTCCAAAAAGCATCATTGAAACTAGAGCTCCCTTTCTGTGAAGTATGCAACAAAGCTCCCATTACTCAGTTTGCTTGACTACAATGAAATATCTGAAGCCACTTACATTAGACAAAGAAAAAGTTTACTTGTTAGCAGTTTTAGGGTGTCAAATCCAGGATGGTTTGCCCCCTTAGTGAGTCCATTGTGAGGGTGGCTGGTGTCAATGGTGGGACCTGTCAAGAGTAAAGATTACACAGTAAAGCCAAAAGAGAAAGGAAAGAGAAAATAGGCTAACTCAAAGATTTGTAAACAAATTATGACCTAAGGACATGCCTTGTAACCTAAGCACTATCCTCTAGTCTCCCCCAGTAGGCACCATAATTGATTGCAATTTCCATCATCTTGACACCATTAACTTATGACTTTGTGGCTTAAATATCTGCCTAAGTTTGAGGAATAATCATAATCAAATTATAACAACAGCTAGAAACAGCACAATAATTTTACCCTGCCTTTATATACTGAAGCTGAAATTTCAATGATCTACATATCCAGAAAACTCTCTCCTCTACCTTACCTAGAGGTTCAACATAAAACACATTTCAGAATTCTGCCTATACCAGGAGACACAAGACGTCTACATGGAGGGACCAAGAGGAGCACAAACAAAAATACTCTAATGGGACTCCTCATTTAGTGTCTTAACTGGGAAAGTGGCATCATCCTGGATCAGTGAAGCTGGCAGCATTTCAGAACTACCCAAACCACTTGGACAGAACCCTCAGAATATGTACACATTGAGACTCTAGGTTGATAGAAGATGGCGGTTCCTCATCCCTAGGTGGTGGAACATACGGAAACTCATGAGTGGTTTCCTCTTTTATCTCTCTCCTTCCCCCAGAAACAACAAGAAGAAATAGCAAATTTGGAAGCAATGAGTACACACAATTTCCCCTAAACCTCTATCCTTACCACCCTGATCAACTATGTAATCATTACAAAAAATAAAATTAAAATAAAGAATTGAATCATACAGTACCTCCTTAATTATGTTTCTACACAGCTGACTGTGCTTCATTGAACTTTCATGTAACAAGAGATAATGCAACCTAGGTATTTGATTTTCATTCTAAAGACCATGTAAACAGATGATTTTGTTAATTTTTGCAAAGGTTCTCTTGCTGACTGGATTTGCGGTTAGTTTTGAACATAAGCATTTACAGTGTGTAGGAAAGGGACCCTCACCAATTCCTTCCCTACAGGCACAAGGTCATGATGAAAGGAGAAAGGTATTCTCATTGCCCCTTCCATTCTTTGTTCTACCTGAAGTCACATTTAATACACATGTTTTTGCAAATATTAGTCAAAGGTAATACAATAAATTAAAATTGGAGTTAAAAATACTAGGTCTGATGTTAATTTCTTCGCCTGGTTTGTTTAATGACTTTGTGAGAATATTGTCTAGCTTGAGGCCTCTTACACTTTTTTTTTGTTATCAAAGATTTCCCTTTAAGGTTAAATACCTGATATTAATTACTTTATTAACTACATGATACCTCATATTAATTACCATATAATATGAAGAGAAATATTAAATTCAAATGGCATATGCTCCCAGAAAAAAAGAATGTGTTTAATTAGCAGCATTGAACTTTTATCCATAAACAAACATTCTTAAGCACATCAATACTAAATCAGACACCGCCATTGACAGTTGTGACATAGGAGCTGGCATCTTTCTGCACCGAAAATCAGTTCTGGCAGATTCCTCTTTACTTTGAAGACTAAAGCTATTGAACTGGGCTCGATTGAGTGCAACCCAATATTCTCTTTTTAACATTATATGCATCAAATACTGTGGTTGACTTTCTTCACTTTCATTCTCATTGGAACATCTGAAAATGATGAATTCAATGTTGTAAATTATCAGTTGATGAACATTATATTTCTGGTCAATTTATGTCTATGATCAATAGCACTTTGATTTAGGTAAATTTAGGATTAATCAATACATATAATTGTTACCATCTTGGAAAGAATTTTTTTTATTCTACCTAAAATTGAGGAGTATTTTTGTTGTGCTTTTTGTCTGTGCTTACATGATGTATAATTAGAAAACATTGATCATTTATGATGTGAACTGAAGAGGGTTTTTTCTTTTTGATGCTCTGATAAAATCTCAAGAGATAGCAGCTGCTTTAGTGCTTCAGAGGCTTGCAAAGGCTTTACTTGAGAATGACAAAATGAATAGAATACTTTCATTTACATTCAACATATGCTAGGAAAAAAAAAACATATGCCTAATTAGGTTATTTATAAATATTTTTATCCATCCTATTCCCACTAATGCCTCCTATTCCTGTCTTCATTTGTGTTTACTCTGGAAAACACAGCTTGCTCCTTTGTAGCTACATGAATAGGCACATACCACTTTTGTTTGAGATGATTGCATCGCATTTTGGAGGGCCTCCATTTAAGTCTCAGCTCCACACTCGATTTCACCTTTCTGCTAACATTGTTAGGCAGCAAACAATAGAGATGGTCCCATGTCAGGGATTTCCTTACCAGCAGAGCCAGGCACCCACCAAAGGGATGATGTAGCAGCAGTGTTCCTCAGCATGAACCACCAGACAGTCTGATTGGACATATCTGTTTATTTAAAGTAGGCACAAACTTATATAGACTAAGAAAGGGGAAGGTAGAAGGGCATCTCCTGACAGTTCTCCCACTCAACAATGACAGTGTTAATTTCCTGGAAGGTATGTCTGTCTCTCTGGACCCTCCAATCATGTAGCAGATCATGCACAACGACCATGGCTGTCAGGTATGCTAAAGGTGAAGTGTGACCCGTGCTGCTGCGGGTCAGCTGAAGGTCACACACACCATGTGTGGCTGGCAGGCAACATGGGACTGTGCCGACTTCTGAACTGCTTATCAATGTAGTCCCAGCACAGAAAGTCCAAGAACACAAAATAGAGACCGGGGTGCAGCCTACTATCCTCACATGTATGGCGAGTGATCAGGTGAAATTGAGGTCTCAATGAGCCAAGACCATTGTCATGGGTTTTCCCCAAGGACTTGGTGTGCCAAGTCCCTATGACCTCCTACACAGGTCAAGCAAGCAGAGATCCAGGGGCGATCACCAACAGTCCCAGCAGTTGGGTTCCTAAATTCTAATGGAGTTCCTGGCTCCTAGCCATGGCCTGGCCCAGATCTGTATGTTGCAGGCATTTAGATAGAGAAGCAGAATATGAGGCAAACTTTGCCCTTTTCTGTCTTTCTTTCTTTCTCTCCCTCCTTCCCTACCTTTCAAGCAAACATACATTAAAAAAAAAAAAAAAACATTTCTTTCTTTAATTTCATTAAAAAAATTAGGTTGACTGTTAAGTCTTTCCCTTTCTCCTCCCTATCAGAATTGATCAGGGCTAAGATGGCAATATTCCTTTATCATTTTGTAGGCTCTGTCCTTTACTACTTGTGCAGCGTTACATTATTGGTTTCTATTTTATAACTTTCCACTAGAACATAGAACCCTAAAATTATAAATCATTTAATGTGTATGCTTAAAAACCTTAGAAGCGTATCCAGTGAAAAGATACAGTATACATATGATTAGCATTGCATCAATTTCATCTTTCAGAGAACTACCAATATGTAGGATAATGACTGATATTTTTGCTTTTATTCATCTAGAATTTACTTCATCTCTTTGCATCTTTATTTCCTGCTTATTATAACACTGTATTCTATTGAATCTTGGCATATAGGCAGTCTACATCATGAAAAATATTTCCCATGATGTCAACAATAGTTTCCTTTGGGAACTCCTGTGTCATTTATTTGCTTCTAGAGTTTGACAGTTCTCCCAAAGGGATTTGGATTATAATTACCGGTGTACAGTAGATCACACAAAATTTCTAACAACCTGCAAGCCTCTTCAGGTTTAATGTATGTTATGTTCTGTCTGTTGTTGTATCTAATCCATATTGTGTATATCACTGATACATGTATTTTTAATGAATGAACAAGTAAATGCAGAGAAAATATATATTATGCAAGGATATTTATATCTAATTATACCAGTATACAAATCAATTGCATGCTTCTGGTGACTTTCCCTTATGGTTATAGGAGAAAGTGGTAAACATGGTTAGGCAAGTTATTTCTGAAGGTCAATCCAATCATTGCCTGTTAATGCATTGCTCATGAGTGAAGAATGATTTTTTTCTAATTTTTAGAAACAATGTATATTCATCAAAAGAAATTTTTTGTGAATATTATATAATATTAAATTTTCAGTGTCTATAATTATGTTTTCTTTTGTTTTTTCTGTTTCTTTTCTAACTTTTATTTTTTATGATACAGTTCCTTGGGCTCAGCATTCCTCCCTCCATAATCTCTCCTCCCTTCCACTGATTTTTTCTATAACAATAATATAGCCCTTCAATAATAGTCACATGTCCCTCATTCTGCCATCGAAGTGTATCATGAAATTATTGGTGTAGACAATGGTGAAAAGTCCAACATTCAAAGTGAAGATCCATTGACTGCAGTATACATCTCCACTCTTGAATAGAAGATGGACTCCCTTGAAACTGTTAAATATATCATGGAAATTTGACTGGAAAACAGCTCCAGTCATTCACTGGGCATCATCTGTGGTTGCTTTGATTTCATAACCGAAAGCTGAATTGTATGTATGGCTCATGAGGAAAAAAAAATACTTTCTAGCCTTATATTCATATTGAAAATTGTTTTGATCTACTGTATAGAAAACATAGATTGATGATGAAAAATTGCATTTAGACCAATTATTTTCTTACCCCTTCAGTAATACAACCTCAGAATTTTACAGAATAAGACTTTTTGAACCATAAACATAATAGTGATTTATAAACTTTACCTTTGAGGTGTTAAAATTTACATATAGAGCAAAATATATTCTAATATATTCTAACACACACATATTCAAAATCAATTCATGCAGTATAGGAACCAGAAAATTTATGAGGATTGTTTTTTTAAAGACAAACAGAAACAAAGAAAGACGGTGAAGATGAAAAAAAAGAGAGCTCTTATCCACTGGTTCACTCAGCTGATGCCTTGGCCCTACCAGATCTGGGAGCAGAGAACTCAATCCAGGCCTTCCACATGGGTGACCCTAACCACTCAAGCCATGACCTAAACCTCCCAGAATTGATGTTTGTGAAGAAGCTGGAATGAAAACAAGAGTGAGAAACTGAACCTAATAACAATGATATTGGAACAAAAGTCTAATGCCTTCCCCTAGTGAAACAATTTTATGTAGGGAATCACTGACCTGGGGTGATGCATAAACCAAACACTGATTTTATCATTTGATTATCTGATAAAGTTAGCAGTTAATATCCAAAATATTTAGCTATCTTAGTATTCACAACCTTCTAGACAAATACATGATGAATCTTGAGTGAAAATGCATATGGTAAGTTATATTTGATCATTTTAACTAAAGTTTTTGAAGATTTAATATGCTTGTTAAGATACAAATATTTGTATTTCTAAATTACTTGATTTTATTTGCTTATTTCTTTAAGGCAGCAAAACAAAGAAAACTATGTTGGTAATTAATGGGAACTTTATAATAAACCAAACTTTTCCACTTAAAACAATATGAGATTAGATAAATGCACTTATTTTAATTTCTTTATTTCTTCTCCACTGCAGGGGTATCTCTGAGTAATTCCTTTGCTCAGCAGTCTAGCAAAACTAAGTAACTAAATTTATGAAAGAGACAAAAACACTTTAACCACAAAGTATGTGGGTAATGTTCTTTTCTTAGCAATTTTACTGCTAAAGGAGATTTGGCTGCCAATGACAAAAGTAAAATTTTATACAGGTTCCTGTGCACTCTCTGTGTGTGTGAGAGAGATAGAGAGAGAAATATGTACATATTATTACATTTCATGACATATACACATTTCGCAACACTGTAATTAATAGGATAGAGATAACACCAAGTAGTTTCTGCGGTTGGTGTTGTGGTGCTGATCCAGGGTGAAAAATTATTCTGTGAATGTATTCAACATTGACTGGTCAGGTGAGGTTGAACCTCCTCCCCTAAGGAGCAGGTCCTGGGATCTGAGCCATCTGTAAAGGTGCGAAGAACTTCCAAGAAGTTAAACTGTAACTGTAACTATAACATTCTTCATCTTGGCTCTAACCTGGTTATTGTAGCTCCTGTACCCTTGCTTGCTTGCTTGCCATTATAAAGGTCAAGAGGATGTGGGATTTTCCTTTAAAAGCTCACTGCTCTGACATCTCAGGGCTAGCTCCTTCAGACTTGTATTGAGTGGGGGCAGTTGCCAAATGGCTAATAAAGACTCACCACATTCTAAATTGGTTTCAGTGGTTTTTTATGCAGTGTATCCCATAACAGGGCAGGCCATGAAACTGTCAGCTGCAACCTCAGCATCCCACATGGTGGCAAGTTTGTGTTCAGCTATTCCACTTTCAATGCCTGGTAATGCACCAGGGAACCTAAATCCCTGGTCAATTTCATGCATCTGGGAGACCTGGCTGCAGTTTTGGGATTCTGGTTCCAGCCTGGCCCAGGTCTGACCTTGGTGGCCATATGAGGAGTGAACTAATGCACAGGGGACTATCCTCCTTTCTCTGTAAAACTGCCTTTAAAATAATCCTGGAGAATTCCATGACATTTTTGAAAATTTGTTTCTACTAGTAGAATTCTGTTCACATGACTGAGTCACATTTTTTTAATGTGGTGCCCTAATCATTTGTTGTTTTTAATTTTTGAGACATTACTGTTCAGAAAAAAGAAAGTGTGTCTTAATATCAGACTTTTATTGATTAGTCATCAATAGAAGCTCCAGCCCTTTACAATTTCTGACTTTCATCTATTAAATATATATATCATGGCTTGCCTTCTCAAAAAATAATTAGTCTCATCATATGTAAGAACTAAATTTCATGTGTTTTAATTTTTAAGATATGAATGGAATACAGTATCCAAAGTTAAGCATCATTTAAAATTGTATTTGTCCCATGTTTTATATATATATATATAAGAGTTATTTTATTTTTATTGGAAAGTCAGATATACAGAGGAGGAGAAACAAAGAGGAAGATGATTCAATGGTTCATTCCCCAATTGAATGAACTGCCGGAACAGCGCCTATCCTAAGCCAGGAGCCCAGAGCCTCTTCTGGGTCTCCTACATGGGTACAGGGTCCCAAGGCTTTGGGCCATCCTCGACTGCTTTCCCAGGCCACAAGCAGGCAGCTGGATGGGAAGCGGGGCTGCTGGGATTAGAACCAGCAGCTGTATGGGATCCTGGCATGTGCAAGGCTAAGCTGCTAAACCATTACACCAGGCCCTATGGTATGTATATTTAATGTGAGTACTATTAAAATGATATCTTAGGCTATTACAAAATCCCATTGAATTTTACTTTCTCAAACTCATCTTAAACTTGGCACAATGAGCACATGTGGTCTCTTTCCCAAATAATTGCTAAATAAATTGTTAAGGACTTAATGCAGTTGTTATCCTAAAATCCTATGTTGAAATCCTAATTCCAAAAGTGGTAATGTTTTGAGATAAGATCTTGGGGATTTACCACGCCATGAAATGAAGCCATTATGATGAGCTCAGTGTCAATATGGGAAGAGACATGAGAAAGTGTGCTTCCTCTGTCGCTTTACCATGTGAAGAATAACAGATATCCACTTAATCAACTGAAAAGATGACTGTGTAACAAAGCAGCCAGAACTCCGACAAGTCATTGTTGTCTAAGTCACCTTTTTTGGCAATTTTTATTGTAGATGTTCAACTTTATTCAGACAACATTACAATAAAATATTAGAACATCAAAATCTACATAATAAAAAATATCTCTGGAGGAAAAAAAATTGAAAAAGAATGAAGAGCAAATAAAGATCTTTGTGCTGATAGACTGGTAAGCAATGCTCATATACTCAAAGTATGTTTGTGATTACTAACACAAAAGGCTGGCAGTTGTTGCAGAAATACAAATATAAATAACTGCAGGCGAGAGAAGAGCTGCACCCGTGCTGCCACATCAAAGAACTGGGAGATATATTAAAATTAGCCCAAGGAAATACAATTTTAGAACAGTTTGTCCCCATCACAAACATACAATTGTCAAAGCTCTGCAAAAACTCATTCCCAAGTAAAAGAAAACAAGCAATGTCGATTCAGTGATGTTTAGCTTAACTATGTTGATTACAGCTAAATTAGGGAGCAATAAAATACATCTGTCTTAACTCATAGTTTCTGAAATTTTATGCATCATTTCAATTTAGATTCCAATTGCATGTCTGTCATCTCATATTTCATCGCACAATTTTACCAAAAATCCATCCCAATTCTTCATTTCGTTCCTTCTTTTAAAGTCTCTCAGCTTGTAACTTTTCTCACTACAGTGTTAATATCATGAGGACCAGAGTCTAATCACTTAGCCATCTCTAAAGGGTGGTTTATGCATAGCTTAATGTTAACTATTAATATGTCTGATACTCCTTAACTCACCTAGTTGTACCCTCGTATGCCTTAAAAATTGGAACATTTTTCATTTCCGAATTCTTTACCTGGGGTGGGTGAAAGAATCTGTGAATGCAGATAAAACAAGATGGTCTATGTTAATTTTCAGAGCTGTATGCCAGAGTTTCATCACTCTATTTTCTGTAATTTTGCATGTTCCATCTTTCATTATAAAAACCTGAACACCTTTATTCTCGTCTTACTTGAACTTCCTTAGCTTGTAGATGTTAGGCATCACAGCAAACTTTGGAAGTCACTACCACATGCCCCACTACTGCATCCTCAATTGTTTTCTCAAGGTTCTGTTTCTCCAAAACTTTCTGTACTGGATGGGAGAATAGCAGAAAAGAACAAGCCTACAAGAGAGTAGGCTAAGAGAATCTGACAAGATTCCATATCAGATGCGCTTCAAGGGAGGTGATGAAAAGATAGCTGCACAAATTCTGATCTGAGTGAATCCTGTGACTCAGATTTAACCATTTCGTGGTTGTTTTTTGCACGTAAATTGAATTCTGAAGGTGTCAAATATTAAATCTGTGAGCAGCCTCTTAAAATATTTAAATTTGATAACCCACATAGAACTAATGTTATGTCTGGCCGAATCCTTCCAGGGCCAACACAGTATGAAGTTCTGCTCACATGTTCTATGGCTATGCATTTTTTTTTCTCCCTCACCTTTGCTGTCTTTGTTCCTGCATTTACACATGATTCTCTTAGTTTTACTGCTATTCTGCTTTGAAAATGGGCCCCTTTTATGTTTCCACAAAAATATCTTCTGAGTAAAGGTACTCTTTTAGGAAGTTTTGAAAGGCTTTGAAATTATGGAGAACAAAATACATTGGGAAACAATCTGTTGCATTACTGACTTTATGGTCCTTGCCAACATAGCCTAATTCACATTTCTTCGCCGTATATTTTATTGAAAAATATTTATTTCCTCTTAGACCTCAAAAGACAATTTTTCTCAAACTGTCTTACCAAGTAATTCTTTGTTATAAAAAAATTGAATATCCTCCTGAGGAGAACTTAATCTTGCTTCATTTCAACATATGATAAAGATAAGAAGACTGATTCTTTTTAGATAGCTATTAAAAGGATTACTTTTGGACTCTTACTTGACTAAAATATTCTTATCTTAAAAGAGTGTAGGGCCCGGCGTGGTGGTGCAAGTGGTTAAGGTCCTCGCCTTGCATGCCCGGGATCCCATATGGGCGCCAGTTCTTTCCCGGCAGCCCCGCTTCCCTTCCAGCTCCCTGCCTGTGGCCCGGGAAAGCAGTCTAGGACGGCCCCAAGCTTTGGGACCCTGCACCCACGTGGGAGACCCGGAAGAGGCTCCTGGCTTCGGACTGGCAGAGTATCGGCCGTTGCGCTCACTTGGGGAGTGAATCATGGGACGCTCTGTCTCTCCTCTCTGTATATCCGCCTTTCCAATAAAAAAAAAAAAAAAGAGTGTAATCAATAGAAGTTACCTTAGTATTTACCCTTCTGCCAGTGTATACAGAAGCATTCTTAAACAGTTTGACATAAACTTACCAGAGAATAATTCAGGACAAAATTCTTCTGATCTAAAGTGAAAATGAAAACAGATTCTGGTCCCAATGTTGTCAGATCTGCAAAGTTTTAGGGAAAGCATTTAATTAACCCTCTTCCTGCGGAAGATAACAAAACTCATGCAGAAACAAGACAAATGCTTTTACAGAGTCAGCAGCACTGTGAGAACCAGAAAAGAGACACTGGAATTTGTTGTCCAAAATATTTTCTATTGTGTTACCTCTAATGCCAAATAGAATTTTTTCTGTACTTGAGGAAATGACAGGATGAATAAAGAATCAGAATATTTTCTGACTTGGCCACAAAGAGATAAACTTTCCTTGAAGAATGAATTGAATAGCTCTAGAGAAACATGATGAGATCAAGTTTCGATCTTGGGGATTACTTCTCCTGTTCTTTTCAGGCTAGATACATGATTAGATTGGTAAAGCTTATAGATAATAAGATTTGGCAGCTGGCAGAGGGAAAGAAAGGTGGAATTGACATCACAGGTTTTCTTTTAGAGAAGAGTTGAAAAGTTGTTTCATGTGCATGACAACAAAGAATGATATCTTGATTTAAAACTGCAGTCTATTTGTAAGGATTCACCACAATGTAAGAAAATTGAATCTATATTCAGATTAACTCAGATAAAGTTAACTCTAGGTATTATCTTCCAAAATACTTTTGTATGTTCTCATCCTTTTCTCTTTTTTGGAATGTCTAGTTTGTATATGTTATATTGGATACTACTCACAGATTTTTTTTTTGCTTTGATTTATTTTTTCCCACAATTATTCTCTTTTGTCCTCAGAAAATTCTGAAACAAGTAGAAATTGAAAATGTGTCAGAGGTGAACTATCCTTCGTTTCCACCTTGCCACTAGATCTAACTTATTAGTCAACTACAATACTCATGTAGTAATAAACAGACCTGAAGGATATTGTGAGAGTTGGTTCGGAAGCAGTGAAAATGTGATTTAAATATATCAGTAGACATTTAAATTACATAAGAATGAATAACAATACGATTATAATGATACAAAGGTGCTCAGTATATCATAGCTGGTTGTTTTTCATGTAGAGAAAAGTAGTTATTCTATAGAGATACATTGCTTGTAATGGTAGTTAGACAACAAAAATTTGATTTTATTTTTGGTGTTCATAATTTATATAATATTGAAATATTTATTAAATTCCAATAAGACTTTTATTAGGCTAGAAAAAAATAGTATTCTCTAGAATTATTCTGAATGTTAATAAAATATACGTAAAATACCTAGGATATCTATCAGAATATACTTAAATCACAATACTGATTATTCATAGTAAGTATTAAACATTTCTTTTTGTTCATGAGGTCTCTTTTTTGTTTGTAAAAAGTATGCTGCACTAATATGCTTCCTTTTCTCTTTTTGCACCACAGTTCCTACAGTTCATATGGAAAATGGTTCATTGCACTGCTGGCTACTGTTTTCTAATGTCACCATTAATCTCAGGGTCCAGCCTTGCTGAATATCCCCACTTTCATCTGTGTGGGACCATCTGAAGTAGATCTACTCCAGATCATCAAGCATCGCTCACCTAAGCAGGCCTTTATCTTCCAAATGTGCCACTAATATTAAATTGTTTTAGATGTTATATGGGTATAAATCAATGATGTGTCTACGCTTTCCCTTTTTCCTATGTCTCTGCTCTTATCTCTTTGGGTGAAAAAAAACTCATATATATCACTTATTCCCAGGAGATGTTAGTCCTAGCTCTATGAGAATGCCCTATTATACATTCTATTACACATTTTTTTGTAATATGAGTTTGTTTGCACTTAGCTTTAAAAAAAATGCTACCTAGGAATCTTTTTTTTAATTAAAATTGTGACTATATTCTGGTTTTAAAGAAAATTGCAAAAACAGCAGTATTTTTCCATTTTAAGTCTGTAGTTGTAATTGTCACATAGTCAGTATGACATTCAATAATGAATCAAATCTCAAAAAGTACACAAAATATCTCTTAAACAAATTAGAAACAGATGCCTCTAGAAAATTATGTCAGTCTGAGAGGAAAAACAGTTCTTTTTAGTAAAGCTTAATAATAAAAGGAAGAAAAGAAACCATAAGGTTTCCACTTCATATTGAATATGCTGGGGAGATATTCACAGACAGCAAAACAGAAAAATCAACAGTTGAAAAAAGTATATAAAAAATGGAGAGAATAGGCTTTTTCTTTTTTTCTGTATTGTGTTACAGAACGTTTACTTCTGGTACCATTTGACAAATGTAAAATGGGTGATCCAAAGATTTTTAGTATGCATGCTTTAACAATCTTTTCAAGTCCAGCGTGGTAGCCTACTGGCTAAAGTCCTCGCCTTGCACATGTCAGGGTCCCGTGTGGGTGCTGGTTCCTGTCCACGAAGCCCCACTTCCCATCCAGCTCCTTGCTTGTGGTCTGGGGAAGCAATCGAGAATGACCCAAAGCCTTGAGCCCTGCACCCACATGGGAGACCCAGAAGAGACACCTAGCTTCAGATCGGCTCAGTTGTGGCTGTTGTGGCCACTTGGGGAGTGAATCATAGGATAGAAGATATTCTTCTCTGTCTCCCCTCTCTGTATATCTGATTTTCCAAATAAAAATAAATAAATCTTAAAAAAAAGAAATATTGGGCCCGGCGTGGTGGCGCAAGTGGTTAAGGTCCTCGTCTTGCACGCCCGGGATCCCATATGGGCGCCGGTTCTATCCCCTATCCCGGCAGCCCTGCTTCCCTTCTAGCTCCCTGCCTGTGGCCCGGGAAAGCAGTTGAGGACGGCCCAAAGCTTTGGGACCCTGCACCCGCGTGGGAGACCCGGAAGAGGCTCCTGGCTTTGGATTGGCATAGCATCAGCCGTTGCACTCCCTGTCTCTCATCTCTGTGTATCCGCCTTTCCAATAAAAAAAAAATAACAAAAATAAATCTTTAAAAAATATATATAAAAAAGAAAGAAATATTTTCAACTTTTTTCACCTTCATTCAACAAACATTGATTATCTAATATAATCATGCATTGGAAAAAGATTGTAATACATAAACCCACCTAATCAAAATATTTGCCACCAAACCAATATATTTATAATCTCACCATTTTTATATTTCAGAATAGTCCTTAAGAATTAATCTCTTGATAAACTTCAAGCATTCAATAATGCATTCTTAATTATACTCACTATTCTGCTTATTATTCCTTCTATGTAATTAAAGCTTTGCATATGTTGATCAACATGTCCCCAGTGTTTCTTCCTTTTAGCTCTTTAAAATCACAGTCGTCCATGTCTTTGTATCCCAATATTCTGGACTTAATAGATAAATAATGTTATACAGTACTTCTTTTTTCTAAGTCTGATTTATTTCATTAAAGTCTCTTATATTCATCATATTGTTGCAAATATCGGTACATTCATTCATTCTATGTGCTGAATAATATAATGATACAATATAATATAATATAGAAATTCCTATCCCTGTATGTGTTGTTATGGGGTACAGCCAGTGATAGCCAGCACCCATTGACAGTGGACAAATGAAACATGGCTGTGTCGCCTACCCTCTCTCCAGAAGGTGGGACCTAACATCAATGGAATGTTAATTCCATCCTCAACCACTTCCCCATGTCCTAATTTAGCCAGGATACTGAATGCAGACAAGTCCAATTAGTCTAGGTGTTTTTAGCTAGAAGCCCAGTTCCTGTTTCTGCTCACATCCCAAGGAGCACTAATCAACTCCTTAGCCCACGACACTTAGGTACTCACTCCTGCCCACCTGTGACTCACCTATCAACTGAGAGGGGACAGTATTGCATTGTTGTGTAACCACTCTCCTCACAAGCCCATTTTAAAAGGCACAGGAAGAAGGGTCTTGCTCTCTTCCTGGCCAGGTAATTCTGTTACTCTGGCACCTCGACTCTTGGCTGACCCAGGACAGGTAATCCCCTGAGCATGGTCCCTGTGTACTGCTTAGATGGGACAAGGGATATAATAATGTTGTTTCTGGTTTGTGTGCTGTCAGGAGTTTCAGGAGAGGTGAGGACTAGCAGTAGTGGAATGTGGGCAGAGAAGCCAGGGAAAGGTGAATGTTTGCAGCTTTGTAAGTGTGACCAGGCTATCCATTGCATGTCTCTTAGGACAACTTAGATTGTTGGGGAAGCTGGGACATAGGTCTTAATGGATGAAGTTAAGGATAATGACCATTTGTTTCTTTTGGGATTATGTTTGGTTGGATTATGATTGGTTGGATTACCATATGGACTTGTGATTTGCTATTTTTAGTATGCTCTATTATCACCAAGCTTGGTTAATAAAGACTCCTTAATAAACCTTAGACATGTCTGGTGTGATCTCGCTCGCACCCTGCAGCAATGTGAGGGTTTTGTGAAGAAGAAATTAAAATATAAGTTTAGATAGATACCAAAAGTTTTTTAATTACATGGATAGGATTTTCATAATATGCATCATCTATGAACTTTTTAGGATGTTTAATTATTAATTTTCTTTAATATAATATATGAAATACAGATGTTTATCTATATAATTTATGTAAATAGTAACCACTCCATTTTCATGGGCTGTTTTTGCATGAATTCAACCAAACATGGATAGAAATATTAAAATAAAATTGTGTTTTTTGTACACATTTAGACTTCTCTTGTCAATATTCTCAACGTTATTCTTCAACTGCTTTTTAAGTGGCATACGTATCCTATTATAGATTATAAATGATCTGGAGATAAAGTACACATGAGAATCTCTGAAGGTTCATATGCTGATGCTGTATCTCTCTGTGTAAGGAACTACACTGATTTTGAAATCCAATATGGGTGTTAGAAACAATAAAGCATGGATACTGAAAGATGGCTGTGTGCAAATATACACATATTACATTTGCTTTGTGTTTAAAGATAATTAGGTTTCTTTTCCTAATCTACGACATTGTTATAACACTTTCACGTATTTGGAGATTCAGGTATCCCTTCAACATAGTAATTATGTTTCTGCTGGGTATACACCCAGTAATAAGATTATGGAATCATATGATTCCACTTTTTAAGGAACCTCTGTACTGTTATTTTAACTCCAAAGGCATTCTTTCAGATTTGAAATTAGATTATGGTTTTGATCTATACTTTTCTGATTAATAATGACACTTTATACCATCTCATACACTGTCATTTATATCACTTCCTTAGCTTTCCCATTTGGACAGATTAAGAGGTTTTCATTCTTAACCCACAGGAAGCACCTGCTAGAACCAAATCTTATCAGTAAGCTCATATCGGCTTTCCCACCTTTCATACATTCATAAGCAACAAATTAATGATACTTTGTTTTAGCAAAAATTAATGTACATAGAAAACTATAAGCAAGTATTTATTTCTGCATTTTCTATTCTGTTTCATTTACATGGTGTTTTGTAGGTTTGTAATAGATTTTTGGAATCAGGAAGCATAATGTCTTCATCTCCAGGTTTGAAGTTTTTATTCAGCCATTTTTAAAAATATTTTTTAAATCTATTTATTTTTATTGGAAGGTCATATTTACAGAGAGAAGGAGAGACAGAGAGGAAGATCTTCATTCAGCTTATTCACTGCCCAAGTGGCCACAAGGCCAGAGCTGAGCCAATCCGAACCCAGGCACCAGGAGCCTCTTCCTTGTCTCCCACGTGGATGCAGGGTCCCAAGGCTTTGGGCTGTCTTCGACTGATTTCCTGGGCCACAAGCAGAAAGCCAAAGTGAAGTGGAACAGCCAGGACAGGAACCAGAGGTCATATTAGATCCCCACGAGTGCAAGGCAACGACCGTACCTACTAGGCTACAGCGATGAGCCACGCTCCGCTCCTCCCCATTTTTTGGTCAGATTTGATAAGTCAGAACTCCCTAACACAGCACCAGGATTAAGACTCCCAAAATGATAGAAATGGAGTCATTTCTTTTCTTAAAAGATTTATTTATTTTTATTGTAAAGTGATATCCATAGAGAAGGAGAGACAAAGGAAGATTTTCCATCCACTAAGTCACTCCCAAGGTCGCCACAACGTCTGGAGCTGCACCTATCCAAAGCCAGAAGCCAAGAGATCTTTCCAGGTGTCCCACGTGGGTACAGCATCCCAAGGCCTTGGGCCATTCTCGACTGCTTTCCCATGCCCCAAACAGGAAGCTGGATGAGAAGCGGAGCCACCAAAACACTAACCCGTGCCAATATATGATCCAGGCATCGCAGCAAATGCAAAGTAAGGACTTTAGGCATTAGGCTACATGCTGGGCCCTAGATGTGAAGTCTTGGACAATTCTGGTGAGCAGAATGACAGCTGACAATCAATTTGAGTGCAGACAACACCCTCAAAAACAGAGTTGCAATCCTCTCCAAATTGCCCATGATGAAAAGCAATTCAAATAGTGTGATTGGTAACTTCTTTCTGTTCTCATTATAAAACTAACTCAGGAGGGTAGAAAATGCTTTTGTCTTGCTGAAGGAGATTCCCTTTCTCTCATTCCAACAGCAAGGTGACCTTAACCATTTATATGCCTATTTAACTGTAACACTCCAGTCTTCCCTCAGTAGAATGAGCCAAGAGAGTTAGCCCCTCCCTATAGGGGCTTGTGAGGGGAGTGGTTACACAATACAATACTGCCCCTCTCAGGCTCCTGGTGGTGAAAAGTGAGTCATAGGGGGGCAGGAGGGTACACCGAAGTGGTAGCAGGGAGGGGCTTCCAACTGCAAAACTTCACAAGGTTATTTTAAAAATCTTTTTATTTTGAAATAAATTATTTAACCACTGTGATTTTACTATTCTTTTACATTTTAAGTTTAATTTGGCTACAGAAAATTCTGAAACAGGTATTCTTTGTTATCATGAGTTTCTAGGATCTATTTTTAATTTTTAATAGATCTGGGTGAGAGGATTAATGAGACATTTTCTTGTTTCTGTTTTCTTTACGTGATTTTAATCCACATATAAATGTAAACATTGTATATGTAAGGAGAGAAAAAAAGGATGATAAAAATTCAGAATGATGAAAAGAATGACACAAAAGGTAGAAGGAAGGAAGAGAAAAACACAAAGAAAAGAATGTAGACACAATGAAATAAAAAACAAAATAGAAAAAAACAGGATGAGACAGAAACAAGGAAAAATCTCAGTAATATTTATCAAATTTTTTCACAATGGCTATACAGAAAGTTATTTTCTTCTTTTTCTATGCAGGTATTGAAATTGTGCCATGGAACAACCATGCATTGCACTATAACCCAGAGTGTAGATTCTAGATGCAGGCAGAATCGGACAGTGATTTTCATTCTGAATTTGTTGTTCATGTGACTTTTGAGACATTATCTAAGCATTTAAAGTTTGAGTTTCATTATATGTAGTACAAAGAAATTATATTGCTTGTTCCTTTGTGATAATAAACATGTGATTTTTAAGAAGCTTCTCAGAGCACCTAATACAAAGGATTCAAAATCTTAGTTTACTTATTTATTATTATTATTAAAGTACACAATAGGGATAAATGTGAAACCTTGATGTTCTTATTAGATGATAGATTCTTTGTACAATAAATAATCTTTCTGGAGCTCAGGTATTGTGGCATAGCAGGCAAAATGACAACTTTGATGTCCACGTCCACCATCAGCGAGCTGGTTTGAATCCTGTCTAGCCTAATAACCCAGCTTCCGATCATTCTGCCTAAGTCATCTGAGACAGTGGATCTCTGGCCATTGCAGCCGTTTGAAGAGTGAACCTGGAAAAATTCTCTCTGCCCCTCACTCTGTCTGACTTTTAAGTAAAATACAAATCTTAAAATAATAAATTTTTTTTTTTTAGTATCTAGAGAAAGATTTGATTCCTTGCTTTAAAAAGTTTTATTAATTTTTATTGGAAAAGCAAATCAGATTTACAAAGAAAGGGAGAGACAAAGATCTCCCATCTGCTCCCGAATTGGCTGCAACAGCTAGAGCTGAGTAGATCCAAAGTCAGGAGCCAGAAGCTTCTTCTGGGTCTCCCATACTGATAAAGGATCTCAAGGCTTTGGGTTATCCTCTACTGCTTTCCCAAAACATACACAAGGTCCTGGATGATATGTGGAACAAATGGCATACAAACGCACATCCATACAGGATCCTGGTGCTTTAAGTTGAGGATCTAGTCATTGAACCATTGCACTGGGTTCAGTAACTTTCATTTTTAAAATAATGAACAAATGATTCCACCTTTGCACCCAGACCTGGAAAACTAATCATTGAATAGTATTCTGAAATGACTTTGACTTTACAAGTTTTCTAAGAAGGCATTGCTAAGCTCCATTAAATAATAAACATTGTAAACCATGATGGTCACTGAAAAGCATATCTCATTGTCATATTTTGTGTGTGATTTTAGAACTTTAGCAACCTGCTAAATGAAGTAGTTCTGATGAATCACAAATCAACAAAGAAAGCAAATTTAAATATTTGATTGTTGCATATATACATGTATAAACATGCATAAGCCAAATATACAAATTCATCTTTTGTTTTAGAAAACCTTGCATAAATTATTTTGTGCAAAAATAATCATATGTCTGAGAAAATGATGAGGTTAATATTCATTTATAATGTTAATATTCTTCAAAACATTACAAAAAACAATTCAGATAATTGAGTATAACTCTAAAAGGAGACAAAGTGTCAAATTATCTGATGTTTCATTCCTGTTGCACTGACTCCATATTACTATTAAGTCATATTGCTCACAAAACCATTCAAGACTAAAATCCATATGAATCTCCACTCAGAATCACCATTGTCTATGTTTTAAAGCTTGACAAGCGGTGTAAATCATCTATCATATTCTGTAGATTCCCTAAGCTTTGCTAATTGCATAGTATTTGCCCCTCCTCAGAAAATAAAAAGATACAGAAATTAAGAAGTAATAAACACATTTGTATAAAAAATAAGCACTAGAGGCGCCACTGTGATGGCATAACATGCTAATCCTCCATCTGGTGGTGAGGCATCTGAGATGGATACTGGTTCGTGTGCGGACTACTCCATTTCCAATTCAGCTCCCTGCTTATGGCTTGGGAAAGCAGCGGAGGATGGCCCAAGGCTTTTGGTCCTTTCACCCATGTGGGAGAGCTGGAAGAAACTATTGACTCCCAGCTTCATATCATCTCAACACTGGCCATTGTGGTCATTTGGGCAGAGAACTAGTGAATAGAAGACCTTTTCTTTATCTCTCCCTCTCTGTCTAAAAAATCTGCCTTTCAAGTAAAAGTAAATACATCTTTAGAAAAGCAAAAATAAATCAGCACTTGTTTCTTCTCTATATATTTGATTGGGAAGACTAGATTTCTAATACATAGATGTTCTAAAAGACTAAGCCTAAAAACTAAACTATATGGCAAAGTAACACAACGAAAAAGTCAACTTTTTTTTTTTGAAAACAAACAACATTGCCTATGTATGAGTTTCTATCATATTTTCGGATTAATTTGAAGGGGAATTTTTAACAATGAGAATCAACTCTTCAGAGAGATTTTGGGCTTCAGGAAGAAAAGTTTCTGTGTTTTGCTTTAATTTGAAGTTTTAAATCATTAAATGAAAAGCTATTGCTGTGCAAGAGTCAAACTTAAATGAGAACTTAAGAAGAATGAAATTAAAATATTCTATTTCAGAAAATCATAAATTATTATTTGCTTATTTCAGTTCATAGCAGGTATTTTAGTCTACTCACACACACACACACACACACACACACACACACACACACGTGTTCCTTTTCCTGAACTGGTCACATTGCATGCTTGTACTCTGCCCAATAATTTTCCTGTGCACAGTATGTATTTATAATAAAAAATTCAGCAAGAATACAGGATAGTCAACTTATAGAGACCCTGATGGGAATATTTTCTTACATACATTCATTTCAGTTATACATAATCATAAAAGATACTGTCCTTTGTTCCTCTATGAATTTGTCTGCTTTTGGTACCTTTTGCATTTTTGCTGCAATGATTTATTTTTTAATATATTTTTCTGCCTTCACTTATATTTTCCTTGAGAAAATATTACTATTACTCATTCATTTCTGGATAGTCAAAGAATGAAGTGGTGTGCGGCCGAGTACAGAAAATTCAGTCTATATTTGAAACAATAAATCTACAAGTAAATGAATAAGTATAAGTGAAGGTGAAACGGGATGCCACACAAAGTATTTATAAAGATTTGTTTAACGAATCTCTTATTTTTGTTATTTCTGTCAAGATAAAAATAGATGGATGTATAGTATACAAAGAATTTTTCTTGCCTTCAAGGAATTGCTTTCCAGAGAGACAGGAGGAGGCTTGTATCCCAACCCTGAAGACTCACGGATTCTCACCAAGGACCATCAATATGAGCACCAAGGACAACATCCCAACTGATAAGGAGACCAGAGGGAATTGGAGTGCCTTCAGAGGCCAAGAACTCTGAGGTCATCCACTCCCACTTGGATCCACCACATGGGATGAAACAAATCCAAATCCTTCCTTGCAGGATCGAAGGGTGTCAGACAACAGCCAGGAGCACTGAGCAGTCTGCAGAAATAGAAGAACAGTAAACTTCCTTCAGGACGCGAAAGAGGAGATTTCTCTGGTCCTCGCTTCGTTCTAACCTTGGGTCCCCACCCTCTCTTGTAATGATCATCAGAATCACTCCAGAAACCCCTCAAAACAAACAAACAAACAAACAAAATTCTAGAATAGATAGAGAACAACAAGGAAAGCTTGGACTCAGACAGGAAAAGGTCAGTGTGGATTCACTTATACCTTACTAGGTGGGACACAAAGATTGGTTATTTCTCACTAGGGTATTGAGGATTTCTCTGCACACCCCTCCTAAAACTCTTCACCTAAACTGTTGACATATGTCTTGTTAGAGTTATAAGCCAGTCTAGACTACCTGAAAAAAAAAAAAGGCCAAGTTCTGCAAAATTACGCTTCAATGCTATATAATGCTAAATACTATAATGAAAATAGACACGAGACAGCTGAATAGTAATCTAAAGCCATTTTAAGGTGTATAGAACCTGGTTGTGTATAAACTAAAATTGAAATGTCAACAAAGAAGTCACAGGATGTGGTAAAGAACTTGCAATTTTTTTTAACATGTTGGTAACTCAATACTATGTCAATTAATTCCATAACATTATAAATTGTTGCTGATGTTATGTCAGGGCTTTTAGTTGATAGGGATGATACTCAGCTGGTTCTACCTTCAGACCAGAGACGTTCTCCCCAAGAAGCCGTTGAATTTTTCTGGACAATAAAATACTGGACTCTATGCTTGGTATATGCTTGCAATGAAAGAATCTCATGTGAACTTGAATTTGGGTAATGCAACAAAGTGGAGGAATCCACCATGGGGGGAGGGCTTGGGGAGGGGTGGGGGAATCCCAGTACCTATAAAACTGTGTCACATAATGCAATGTAATTAATTAAAGAAAAGAAATTACTTTCAGTACTATTATATTATAAATTAGTACAACAGAAGAATTCCAATGATTGAGTCATTTAGGAAAATGGAAATAACTAGATTTTCTCACCAACGGTCCTTGTTAAGATAAATGTGCTGCTGTATTTTTGGTTTTGTTACTTGATCCTTTTCAGATTTCTTCCTCATCATCGTGCATAACAGAGGATCTTTTTCATTAATGGCATGTTTGTAGGGGTCAAGTCAATAGAGAAGCATAAGTTAATCAACTTGTAAATTCATAACTCATGGTTGAGCAGAGCATTGTTCCTACTTATACTTATGTCTATGTTAGAGAACATGTAACAATTTTTTTTGGTGTCTGTTTGTTGATTTAAATAAAATAGAAGTTGAACATAGCAAGTTTTCACTATTTGGTTGTCAAAGCAGTTGAATGTTTTCAAAAAGGTTAAGGTGACTTATGCATTCTTTTCAATCAACTCTAGGAAGTATTGGAGTTTAGTGTATCACTTGCAATCATTACTGTTTGGCGCTGAAGCATTAGGTCATCAGAGGAATCATGTACACTTCATTTTATTGGGTATCAATTAATGCTGAAATTAGCCTTCTTGAATATTTGTTAAATATCTTTAAAAGAATATGTCATTCCTTGGTTTTGCTTTCTCACATCTCTAAGTAATTAGGATGTTCTGTAAAACAGTATATTTAGTTCACAATCCTTATACTCCTTCAAAACTTTTTTCACACGTTCAAATTAATGGATTGGACAAAACATTGCTTAAAATAGAGTTTATAGTTAAAATATAAGATGCCCACCTAGACTTGGTTTTCAGATAAACAGTGAGTATTTTAGGATGTTTATGTATGTAATATTTGAGACTTGTTTATCACAAATAAATTGTTTGTCTATCTGAATTTCAATTTAAATGAAAGTTCATATTTTTAATTATGTGTCTGTCCACTCCAAGCATAAGGGTTTTTATGGTAGTTTACAATAAGTTAGATGTTTTATTCCCTTTAGAGCACTCCAAACTTTTAAACTGAAACTTGAGCACATTTTTTTTTCTGTTTTTGCCATTTTTAAGGTTCGATATATGAGAGACTGCCCTATTGTCTTTAGAACATGAGTCCTAAGCACTCAACAGAAGGACAAGAGGAAAGAGAATTCATGGTTAGGGTTAGACAAAGATAGTGCAGTTTGTTTTCTTTAAGATTTCAATTTAATGAAATGTCCTGGAAATTTCCACAGAAACGATAAAGCTAAACCACCTTTATTAAAAAAGTTAAGCTTTCCGAAAAGAAATCTGGCTTTTACTCTTGGCTACTGATACGTCATAGCTGTGAATCTGGTGAGTCCCCTGCTTATGGGATTGTCTTTGTGTGGGGACCTTATAATAGCCAGGTTTAGAAAAGAGATTTTAGCCAGAATGAGAAGATGAGTCAGGACAAGCTAAGACACTATGCAGGATGTCTCCATTCCATATCAAAGTGTCAGATTCAAGTCTTCATCTCCACATCACTTGAGCAGAGTATTTTAGTCTCTGCTACCCACATGGCAGAACACAACATCAGTCTGGCCCAATACCAGCTGTTGTGGGACTTACAGGGAGTGAATGGTGGATGGAAATTATGTCTGTCTCTTCCACATTTTGTGTCACTTTGTTTTTCCATTAAATATATACATCTAAAAAAAATTTTGTATTATCAAGCTTAGCTTTTGTGTTACTTGCTATCCCCTCAGTCCTTTTAATCAGATAGGCTGGAGGCTGATATCAGCCACTTGGGTATTAAATCAGGTTTATGTGAGGGAGAATCCATAAAGTCCAGACACCCAGGACTACCAGGCTTAAAAGTACAACATGTATGTTGGCCCTTGCTTTTAGCAAGAGGACATCTGGAAACTCCATGTTTATACCCCCTCTAAACTCTGCCCTATACACATCATTTTCAATCTTCGGATGTACACAGAAATATAAATTAGATTATTACAGAAAAAAATGAGCGAACACTTACTCTGCCAAAAAGACTCCAATAGATATGGCTGCATACCATGTCAAAGTGCTTAGCTGCAAAGCTGCTTTTATTCCCAGGCTCCTGCTAAGGTTCAAGCTGAGAGGCAGCAGCTGACGTTCGTGTAGTTGCATCCCTGCTACCTGTGTGGGAGACCTGTATTGAGTTCCTGACTCCAGGTTTCGGTCTTGGATCGGTCTCAGCCCTATTGGCCATTTGCGAAGAATCATATAAGACCTCTTTTTCTCTTTGTTTCTCTTTGCCTCCCTTCTCCCCTTATTCCCTCTCTCCTTTTAGATTAAGTGAAGATAAATAGTTTGTAGTTTATAAGTAAATACAAACCCAAAATAATGTGTTTAGCTATATTAACACCAAACATGATAGACATTGACCAAAAGCCACTAGTAGAAATAAAATTATCGCCAAAAAAGAAATTGAACATTTAGCCTGTGTTATGATACCCAATTCAAAAGCTGGATTCAGCTTCCAGACTGAGTTCCTAACTCTGACTTCTTGGTCAAACAGATTCTTGGAAGCAACATTGATGTAACTGTGTGTTTTACTGTTGTTGCTTTGATTTGTTTGTTTGCATTTGTTGCAGAACTGGGTTGAGTCCTTTGCTTTCAACGTTAGCCTGATCCAGCCTTTATTGATGGGGCATTTAGGGACTAAAGTAGCAGATAGGGCATTTGGGGACTTTCTCTCTTTCTCTATACAAAAACTGAACAATTTTCAAAATTATTCATAAATATTGTTTAAATTCAACTTACAAAAACATAGCAAACAAAACATGTAAGTATGACTCTGTAACACTGCATCAATGTCTGTAACATAAACAGAAGTTGATGGTTATGGGGGGACATGGAGAGAGCTTTGTGGGACCATGGGTTAAGCTGCCTCCTGTGTTTTTGCTATCCTGTTTGTGGATAATTGCCCACGTGCTAGGTCACAACAATGAAAAAAAGGTCTGGATGCAGTTCCTGACTTCTGGCTTTTACATTGCCCATAACTGACCATTACAGTCCTTTGAAGAATTCATCAGTGAATGGAAGATTAATCCTTCTCTTGGTCTCTCTCTCTCTCTCTGTTTCTGTTTCAATGTTTCATCTGCCACTGCCCCTGCCCCCACACATGCCCTGTCACTTAGTGCTTCAAGTAAATAAAAACTGTTTTAAAGAATATGGTGACAAAAGGCTACTTGACCATTATTCCATGAAACTTTTAAATGTTTTTATGGTGACAGACTAAATTTACAAGAATCAATAAGTTTTTAAAGGGACTATGGAAGTTTCAACAGCTGGACAAATGTAAAACTCTAATCAAGAGGCTAATACTAAAGCCATATCCAAGAATATATAAAGGTTAGTAAAATAATTTTTAAGTTGCACAATATGATAGAAACAAACATAAAACACAAGCTATAGTCAAAATAAGAAACATAAACATATATAAAACTTAATAGTATTATAAACTTCATGACTCTTAAAAGTTAATGTAGCCTCTTCATTGTCCCAAATCTAAAGAACAAAGCACAAGTTTAGCTGTATTGGAGGACATGAAGCTCACTAAGAATGAACCAGTTGGGAATTCACAAATCCTGGATTTAAAAAAAAAAATCATAGAAGAAATTGAAGTCTTATCTGATAACTGCTTGCTACCATATTTCTAGGGAAGACACTTTCAATAAGTTTTTTGAAATTTTCTGGAAAAAGAAATTCAGATGTTACTTTATTTTATTTTATTTTATTTTATTATTATTTTTATTGGAAAGGCGAATATACAGAGAGGAGAGACAGAGAGGAAGATCTTCTGTCCGATGATTCACTCCTCTAGTGAGTGCAACGGCCGATGCTATGCCAATCCAAAGCCAGGTGCCTCCTCCAGGTCTCCCACGCGGGTGCAGGGTCCCAAAGCACTGGGCCGTCCTCATCTGCTTTCCCGGGCCAAAGACAGGGAGCTGGAAGGGAAGTGGGGCCGCCAGGATTAGATCCGGCGCCCATATGGGATCCCAGGCGTGCAAGGCGAGGACCTTTAACCACTGCGCCACTGCGCCGGGCCCTAGATGTTCTGATACTTGTAAGATATATATAATAAGGGGATATTTGATCTAAAATTGACAATGCAAATAAGGAAATTCAAACTCTGAGAAATTAATGTCAGTGAGTTTTAGCTCTCATTTTAACTCTGATTCATTAGCAGGAGCTGTTGGCAAGTATAATGTAAATAATGAATCATTACTCTCACTTTCTTTCTTCATTTATGACATGTGCCATGAACACATGGGGTTGTACAGATAAGCACAATTTCTAGTCTTGCTATTCAAAACTCTTACAAAATAAGATGGAAGTATCAAACAATTTCACTAGAATTGATTTCAAAGTGTCAATACAATAATTTTACCGTGCTTTAAGTATGCTTTCCGTGGTAATCAGAAAATGGTATTACCTAGGGAAATCTGCTAAGATAATTTGTGACATCAATGGGTTCCAAAGAAGAAATCACTTAGTCCTCTCTAATGGTGGTACAAATATAGCAAATATATCAAGTAAAAAATTTAGTATTGGTAATTAAGGGACATTTTTGTTTATGATAAAAATGTTCTGTTATAAGCTAATAGCCAAAATCATATTTTTACTGAAAGACTTTAGATGTTACCACTACAAGCAAAGATGCTTTATTTTTGTTTATTTTTGTTTTGTTTTGCTTTCTGCTATTTGACAATCATATATCCAATGCAAAAAGACAAAAAACAATAAGTGGTTTAGCATATGGAACAGAAGGAGAACCAAAGTTAATAATATCTTATTAGATTTTTTACACCAAAGTAACTGTTCTTGTAAGAAGTGTGAAGATAAATGGCTAGCAGAAAGTCACAGTGCAAATATTCAGGCTTCTCCTTCAAGTCATGACGGAGAAAAGTGAGAAGGAAAATACAAGCAAATGCAAAATGTACTACTTTACTCATTAATAAAGAGAACTAGATATAAGAAATCCTTGAAAATCTTAATTTCAAAAAGAAACATTGGTTATGTGAGTAACAGGGACAGAAATTTTATATTGGGGTTGGGAATTTGGGCAGTGTGCGTGAACAGAGAGTGACTCACACAGAACTGTTATACTGACAAGCAGACGTAAGTGAGTGTATACATGAAATGAAGGCAGGCAGAATGGGAAGCAATGTCAGGAAGATTCAAGCTCCTCTCATACGCATTCAGTTTCTATTAGTCAGAAAACACCATTCAAAAGAGGCTAGAAAGTAGAATTGTGGTAGTTCTCACATTAACATGGGGATTAATTCTCAAAGATCTTCCACCACTGAAATGTCAGGTGAATAAATATATATAACTGTTGACCCCTAAGCTAGCATCATGGCACAATTGATTATGCTATCTCTCAAGATACTGGCATCCCAAACTGGAGTGTCAGGTCAAATGACATCTGCTTTACTCCTGAACAAGCTCCATGCTAATTTTTCTGGGAAGTCAATGGAGAATGGCATAAGCATCTGCCACCCACGTGGAAAACATGGATTAAGTTTCAAGGTCCTGACTTTGCTTTGGATGTCTCTGGCTATTGCAGCCATTACAGTCATTTGGGTAGTGAACCAATACATTATGTTCTCTCTCTCTCTCTCTTTCTTTCTCTCTCTCTTTCTATGTGTGTTTGTCTTTCACTCTAACTCTGCTTTTCAAGTGAGTTAAATAAATATTTACCGAACAAAAAGACTAGCTGCTCTATAGATAGATCTGTACCATATATCACCAAAGTGATGGACATTTTGAGGTTGAGCACAGAACTCATTCCAAATTCATCTCTGTTTTTAAAAAGAATCAGAATTAACAGTTGTCACATTACCTGCCAGCTGAACAAAAAAGGTTCATTCTATTCTCAAAACAAACTAAAGATTCTAAAATAATACTGCAGCACTGTAAACTATTCCTTATCTTATGGAATAAAGTATTTGATAATGTTATTATGTCTCACAATACATTAATATGAAGTCTTGAAGTAAAATATAACTTTTTATGCATACTATAGACAGATTAGAAGTAATAAAAATTAAATTACTAGCAGAAAATCTAGGCTTATGCTCAAAGACATAATGATGGTTTTGGTAAAATGTGAGCCTCAGTCCTTAGATATAAGTGGGACTATTATAACAACCATGTTTGAATCCTCTTCTTGAGAAATTAAATGAAAATGTGCTGGTTAGCATTTACATTCTTTGCCCGAGTTTGAATTTCCTAATATAGAAATAACTTTAGACAGTAGATAGAAATGATAGGTAAAACACATGTTAACTCAACCCAGGGGGAAAAAGCCTTTCAAAATTCCTAACTAAAATATTAAAAGTCTGCTGCTCTGTTCACTGGGAAACCTCACTTATAGTAATGTTTCATTTTTCTAGAGACAGTTGTAGAGTCCTGTTGGTAATTATCCATTTTTTTTAACTTGGCATAGCTTTAGTATCTGAGCTTGAAAAAAATCCTATTAGTTATATTACTATTAAAAGCTTTATTTCAGTAACTATGACTTAGGCTTGCTCTTTTAAAAACATTATTTTCACATTTCAAAATGTATCTCATTCATAGTTCCAAGGGATGTGAGCCTGAGAGCTCTAGTAGATAATGCTGATGCTAAATTGATTGTTTTGCCTATTATCGATTAGGTCTTTATTTCTGTTGTATTTCATGCGTCCTAATGCTGTCTCACTGCTACTGAAACATTTGCTAGTTAATCAAGACTCTATTATCCCTCCACATGATATCCTGGGCCAGAAGAATCCTATTAATTGTAACTTCTCACTTTTATCCCTCACTCCAAGCTTTCTGAGAAGTCATAAAACTAGCTTGCTGTCGAGGGGGAAGCAGAGTTCTCCCAATAGATTGCTATTTTGGAGGCACTGCCAAGAATGGTTAAGCCTGTCCGACATGTCATTGTATCCATGGGAAAGCACTTAGTTTTGCTATGATAAAGTGGGAAGAATCTGGATTCTAATTTTGGTTCAGTCCCATATCTTATGCCCCTTCTGTGCATTAACAGAAGAAAACAGCAGTATCACTGACTCCAAAATGTCTTAGTAAAAGGAAAACTTGAAAATGCATATCTCAGTCACTATTGGAGAAATCAGAAGAAAGAGAAATGGAATAATTACTGATATAAACCACATTGTTAGAAAGATTGCATTTCCTCATTCCTGGTCTACTTCTTTTATGACTTGATAATGAATTTCACACACATGGAAAGTTTAGCTTTACAGCAAGTAATAGAAGATGTAAGAAATTTGTGTGTAGATCTAGAAACTATTCTGATTCTGAAACATTTAAAGTTTCTGCATCTTCATTTAGTTCATGGCATTATTTGTTTTGCCCTCAACATTATTTTTTAAGATTTATTTATTTATATTGGAAAGGCAGACATACTGAGAGGAGGAGAGACAGAAAGGAAGATCTTCCACCTGTTGACTCACTCCCCGAGTGGTCGCAACGACTGGAACTTAGTTGATCCAAACTCAGTAACCAGGGGATTCCTCCAGGTCTCCCATGCAGTTGCAGGGTCCCAAGGCTGTGGACCTGCCTCAACTGCTTTCCAGGGCCACAAGCAGGGAGCTGGATGGGAAGCAGGGCTGCTGGGATTAGAACTGGTGCCTAAATGGGATCTTGGTACATGCAAGGTGAGGTCTTTAGCCACTAGGCTACCAAGACTGGCCCACAACCATTTATGTAAGAGTAAATTCATGTTGGAGATTTGTGAAAGTAGAGATATATTTTCTGTGATACTTTTTGGTTCTGAAATGCTTAAAATGCATGCAAACCCATGTCTGAGAGCATTTAATATTGTGAGATTCGGTGTGGGAATATTATGCATAGAAATAGAGGGCTAATGTTCCTTCTGGACCACCTTCAGTTGCCCAGCTGACATTTCAGCATAAATAAAGTATTCAAAGTAACTTCAAAGGTAAAAATTAAGACTGGAAATAGTTCTAGCATCAGATATATTAATATCATTTTGTGAAGTTATTATCCCATACAAAATTCTCTAGAGAAAGGAAAGAATGAATGATATAATTACACAAAATATAAGCATCTTATAATTGCTTCCTGTGAAAGCTCTTAAGATGATTGCTCTCCGTGTGAATAGTTTGGCATTTGTTAACTATCCAATTAGAAATGCTTAATGGTAGTGAAGTTAAAAGTTTATTTCATCAACATGACTCTTAAATAAATCACTTTAACAGTTAAGTAAAAGAAAAGTCTTAAGAGGTTTACATCAAAGTAAAGTAAAATATAAATTTTTTGTTGTTTTATAACACTTTTCTAAGTTCTCAGAGTGACAGTGTCATCAACACATCTATTCTTCTAGGAACAAGGATGGTTTTCTCATTGTCAAAGAGTAGAAAATTGGTTTTCTGGTAACAATGGTATCGTTTCTTCCATTCCTTAGCACCAAATCTGACAGGGATGGAATGTAACATCCTATAATTTTCCAGAAAATGGCACCAGGGATATGACACCGTCTGAAATTACTGCCAGGTCTATTCCCCAAACTGATGGCTCAGGGCTGTGAAAGGCAAAGCTGAAAATAAATTTTATTTCTAAAGTCTACATGAAATCTTTTTCAAGACTGAGGAGTTCTGGAAATGTATAAAATATGATCATCGAACTATGAACAAAAAAAAGATAGCATAAGCTACACTGCTATTCATTCAAATAGGATTATTTATAAATTGAATTCTGTTGTAACAGACCTTATTATTCTCTAATATTTAACTAATTGCAGAATATACTCATACTTCTTTTGATCCTTCAGAAGGCTTTGGAAGATGATTTTTTGTGCCACAAAGAAGAAATTGAGATTGGCAATGACAAGTGTTACTCATTTTATATCAGAGCATATGGCCACAAACCAAAAAGAATGAAACATGATAGTCCAGTTCAATATCAATGTCTTCTCCAAGGTAAGTGCCCTTTGGAATTAAAAAAAATGCTTGCTTCAGCTGTGAATTTTTATACTCCTGAATAAAAGAATGAAATTGTTTTTAAATCTTAATAATGGGATGCTGGAATCTACCATTGTCTATACCTATAATATCATGATAGATTGTACTAAGAGAATGATGGACATATGAGTGATGCTGAAGGACTTTATTATCATAATAATATAGGGAAAATTAATGAGGTGCAAGAGGTATGTTGATGGTGGCAGGAAAAGTCCCTGAGTCTATGAAACTACGTCATTAAAAATAAAAATAAAAATAAAAATAAAAGAGCTTGGCGAATTCTTTCCCTTTTGAAACAAATGAGTAAACACACTTTGAATATCTGATATTTGATCAGAGACTACCAATTTTGTGATTCCAAGAGTCACATTCATTTCTTAATGTATTGCCTCTCTCACTTACACTATCTGACCAAAATATAAGAGAAACCTTTAAGTCAATAAAAGATAATCAATGTGTCAGCAAGGAAAGTGGCAGTTGCTTAGTCATTTTAAAGGATATATCTCAGTTTTGATATAAGACTTTAGTTCAACAATAAAACTTTTGAGCCTTTTGAAAATATTTTTTTTTATTTCAGGTGCTATAATAATACCAAATTCTAGAAAAATTCTGCTATATTGACATTCTAGGACATTAGCAGTGTATAACACTAATGAATTCTTGCATCATTTGGCATTGTGATTTGGGGCAATCACAAACCATGAGGCAGAGACAAGAGAAAATGCCAAAAGGAAACATGAGTTGAGTAAATGTTTACTAGCAAATCCTGACACTGGGGATCCGTGTCTAATGTGTGAAGAAACTAGTGATAAGAAAACTCAAATTGAGTTAGGTTATCTGGCAATTCATGAGGCAGGGTAGCATGAGTCCACAAGTAATTACGTCATTTTCATCATTAGTCCACACCTCTGTGCATGGATACATGAACAGCCACACAGGGCTGAATGTAAAATATCTAGTGATCATGATGCTTTTGCATCATTAACTGTGTGTTCTATTCAGTTAAGGAGCTATTTTGATTGGTGTTGAATACTTGAAATTACAGGTGGACAGCCATTACCTTATCTGCAGTAAATGTGATGTGTGAGGGTCTGTACTTCACTGATCAATCCAAGGGACCACAGTTAAGCAGGAGGAAGGATCCAGATCTGAAGATTATATTATAAGCTGACTACAGCACACACTGAGTATGCTTTTCTTCAGTGCAAAGTATTGTTTCACCATATTTTATTGACAGTGGTTTCTATTTGACTGGAGCTATGTTTAATTTTGATAACTAGAGGATTAAGCTTTGGCATCCTGAAAAAGTGCCTTATTAAAATATTCCAAACTCTATGGTAACATATGACATACAAAAGAACAGAACAATAATCAAATGAATGTTTTAAATTCTATTGCTGATGAAATGGTTCCATTTTTTTGACAGATGTTTTATAAGCACATGAATCATATTGGCTAAAGACATTTCTGTGAATTAATTTTAAGGAAGTGATAATAATGAATTTTTATTGCAGAAATTTACTGAAGATTAATTTTCTATACATTTTTTAAAATGTTCCTTTTTTCCCCTTGAAAGACAGACTAAATGGTTGAATGAGAGACAAGGAAAGAAAGAGACTTTCCATATATTGGTTCATTTGTCAAATATTGGAAACAATGATATCTGTGTCAAGTCAAAGCCAGAAACTAGGAGCTCCATCCTGGTCTCCCATTGTTAGCTAGGGACCAAAAATAATTGATTTGTCTTCTGCTGTCTGTTCAAGAACATTGGCAGGAAGTCAAATTAGAAGCAATGGGATCCAAACTTCAACTGACTCTACAACATGGGTTGTCACCAGTGTTGCAACTGATGGCTCACCTAAAACACTCACATTGTCCACCCTAAAAGTTCTAGTATAAGGCTATGGGATCTCTAGCATGCACCCCATATAAAACTTGCAATATCATTTAGCAAATAGCCCTACTGTGGTGACCCCTCTAAGGGGACAAGGACAGAGGTGTGATGACCACACCAAGAAAGATTGGGACACAGAGGATGCAAGGTGAGTGAAGCAAGGCACACTTTATTAAACACAACAGGATATATATAGCATGTCAAATAGGAAACCATGCAAAGTCCCTCTAAAGATACCAAACTAGGAAATGAAGTAGCAATCACCAGAACTAATAGCATCAAAGTAATAAACATGTTTTTCAGCTATGGATTCCGATGATCAGAGCAATGAACTGAGAAAGGGAATGTGCTTGACTACAAGCAACTAATAAGAAAGGAGGCACAGGGAGACACCACCCATCCCCAGCCATGCTTGGCCAGTGAGACAGCCACAGTCCCACAGGAAGTCTGCTTCCCACTAGCACTCTCAGGCTGCTGAAAGTGTGTGAATTCCGGGGTTCTCGGGCATTCAAAAGACTGGTTTGGGGGTGCACCTTCACATCCTGTCATAGCAACAGTTGGATAAATTCAGAATTCAATAAACCTCTGTCTGTCAAGTTTTTAAGTTGATCATTTTGTATAATTCACAAACAACATTATAAATATTCAAATCACTTGGCTGAAAAATGTTCCCCACCCTTGTTATAGTACAGATGTTTCTATGGTGAAGATAAGGAACTTCATTAGTACTTTTATTGTACAATATCCTTTTCTAATAGTTGCAAGTCCCCCAGATGACTCTGGATGACAGTTGGATGTCATGGTGTTTATTGCATATGTTGTCACACTTCTGAGATATGTTCTAATCAACAGTTTCACTATAGCCATAGTTAAAATAGAAGACCTCATGTGGGAGATGGAAGTAATAATTTTATAATTTAAAAGTTATAAATGTTTAATTATAATTATGGAAATAAAACTCCCAATTGACCTTATAATATGTAAAAGGTTATTAATCTTAGGTTTAATTTCATCCCTCTTTTTATCTGGTTACAGATAAATTTAATGAAATATAATTTGCATATAATAAAACACAAAGAAAGAGTATGAATTATGAGTTTTTAAAATGCATAGCTTTTAATCACCATCAAGGTCAACATAAAAGGAAATTATATGAAGTTACCTTTCACCTATTTTTAGACTCTCTGCCTTACTTTCTGTCAGAGTCTACCAGTGATGATATTTGTATTATCAGAGCTGGATTTTCCTATTCTTAGACTTTAAAAATTACATTTGTAGTCATAGATATCTTGCTTCTCTTATTCAGCCTAATTTCTAATTCTCACCAGCATAATATGTAAGGAAAAATGGCATTCACTTTCTTATCTCTTCAAAATTACAAGCCACACAGTTAACTTTCTGGATTATGGTAAAATCATATTTCACTTACTCTTTAGTTGAGGATGGGCTGTAAATAATAAAAATGTCTCTGTCCTTGGGAAATTAACTGAAATGGCTTTATCTAAGGTATTGGAAACATTTTTAAAGCTGCAGAATGAATGGCATTACTTAAAAAGCCTTAGCAGCAACAGGACAGACAGAGGGACTGCATAAAAATATAACTGGAAGGAGGAGGGAGGGTTGGGAGGGAAAGGGCAGGGGGAGCCCTATACCTACAAAACTGTAAAAGAGAAAACAAAAATAAAATCATCCACTCAATCACTCAAGCAATCAATCAATACAAGGTCCATGCCTGATTCAAGACAAAAGAGGACCTTACAGGATCACACCATCAGGTAGTAAAGCAGAAAGAAATTTCACATCATTTATGTGCTTCTAGAGAGAAGCAAAAGCATGAAAAGAGGTCATGAAACACTCAGCCAGAACTCCACCAGCGACCAGGTGGGAAGGAACACACACAGGAACTCAGAAGGCAAACCCAGGCAAAGAAAAGCCTGTCCTTCTGCTTTGTTTGATTCGACCAGGAGCAGAGACAAAGCAGCAGGTCCCAGACTGAAAGTACAGGAACAGAATGTGTTTCACAGCCCAGTCCACCCCCTAGAGCTGAATTGGGTGTTATTTGTTTTAGGGAGGCAAAGCCTATGAGACAGGACTGCAAATGCACTGAGCTTGGAGTGTGCTCATTTCTAGCTCAATGAACTACAGCAACGTGGCATTCTACAGGTTCTATCCAAGATAGGTCTAAGTGGTCCCCAGATCTCATGGCCAGCAAATCAAGAACCTTAACAGTGACACATCAGGAGCCAATTTGTACTGTGTGTGTGTCAAAGGCTTTAAGATTGCAGGAACAACAGTGAGCTGTGCATGCAATTACCTGGGAGTGAACTCACTAAGCTCAGTGCATTGCGCTCATCCCACAGAGAAAATAATGCTGACTTTGGCACCATATGGGTCAAAATAGGTCCATGTGGCCCTCAGATCTAATTGCCAACAGGTTTTGGCAAGATCAGCACCACCAATCACCTAGCTATATAGGACACTTGCTGTCTACCTGATCCTGGAACCTGCTCCAACCGGAAGTGGGACAAAGGTTGTATAGATAACGATGCAACCTCAGGCATGATATCACAGGAGGTGGAGAATGGTGAGTCAGGAGCTGGGGCTGCGGAGAGCATGGTGAAAGTCTAACATAAGAACTCAGACATCTAACTCACTGGAGGGAGTGTCACAACTGACTGGAAACAGAGTGTGTACCAACTGCAATAAGTAAAATCAAACTGTAGACCTGTAGGTGACACAGCCTAGAAACCTGCCCCAAGAAGAAGAAGCTGCTAGCCAGGAGTACAATGACCAAGAACAAAAGAAGAGACAGAGGCACAATGAATATCACTGAAGACTCCTCTGCAAAGAAGCAAAACCTTTTGCCAACTTCAGAGTTAACTGAGGAAGTGATTGAGAAATTGGGAGATACAGAATTCAAGAGACTTGTTATAAAATTTCTTATCAACAATAAGAAGCACGTAAAGCAGGAGTTCAAGGAATTTAAGGAATATGTTACACAGGAAATATCAGCAATGAATCAAATGAAAGCTGACATATCAGAAATGAAGAATATAGTGGAGCAAATCGAAAGTACAGTGGAGAGTCTCCAAAATAGAATGAAAGACGCAGAAGAAAGAATCTCAAAATTAGAAGATATTTCCTTCACCAGGGAAAAACAAATGACAAGCTGGAAGCATAACTGTGTCAAGCTAAAAATGTATTCAAGAATCAAAACACATTATTAAAAGGCCAAATATATGAGCTATGGGAGTACAGAAGGTGCAGAAAGACAAATTGAGATTTAAGGTGTATTCAATGAAATAATAAGGGAAAACTTCCCTAATCTAGAGAAAGAACTGGGAAACAATATCCAGGAGGGACACAGAACTCCCAACAGCGGTTGCCCAAAAGCAGTCTTCACCATATCATATGATAATCAAACTTTCCTCAATTGAACATAAGGAAAAGATCCTTAAATGTGCATGTGAAAAAAATCAACTGACATAGAGAGGAAAGACAAATAAACTCACAGAGACCCTTCACAGGAAACTCTACAGGCCAGAAAAAAATGGAGTAACATATTCCAAATTCTAAAGCAAAGTAACTGTCGGTCCCAGATAATGTACCCAGCAAAGCTTTCCTTTGTCTTTGAAAATTACATAAAATTCTTTCACAGTAAAGAAAAGTTAAAAGATTTTGCCTCTCCCAAACTTGCTGTACAAATGATACTTCAAGATGTTCTCTTGATAGAGAAAAGGACTAGCACCCAGCAAAATGAAAGGCAAATGTGAAGAACATCCCAGTAAAATAACAGAAGACAAAATCAATGAACAACCCATTGCTAAAATGACAGGACCAAATTACCACTCATTCATATTAACCCTGAATATAACTGGCTTAAACTCATCAATCAAATGTCATAGACTAGTAGACTGGATTCAAATAACAAAACCTAACTATTTGATTCCTATAGGGGACATATCTCACTACAAAGATCAGCAGACTCTACCTCACACTTTTTTTTTTTAGCTTCATCTCTTCAAAGCTCTCATTAAAATTTCCACTGACTTAAAGATCATAGAGTAGCACCATTTTCTTCAAGAAGGTTCTTCATTTTCTTTTTCATTTCTTCAGCGACACATTAGTCAATCAGTAACATGTTATTTAATTCCAAGGGTTATTAATTTCTTTTTTCTTCCTGTAACTGATTATTTTGGGGGACGTTTCATTTAAGGGAATGTATAATAACTGTGTAATGGAGACTATCATATCCAGCTGTAGAGATACAATGCAGTATAGATCTCTACTTCTAGACCAAAGATGGACTCCCAATGAAACTGTTAACTATATCTTGACAATAGGATGCTGGACTCTGCCATTGTCCATGTCCACAATGATGGACATATGACTCTTTATGAAAAACTATAGTATAGTAATGATATGGGGGGAGTAATGGGACAGGGGGGAGTAATGGGGCAGGGGTTTGGAGAGAGGGTAAGGGAAATCCCAGGGCCTATGGAACTGTATCATAAGATAATAATAATAATAAATTAAATTTTAAAAAGACATAAAATACAAAGAAAAATAACAAGTCATCATAATCAACAAAATTGCACAGATGTTAGAATTTGCAGATGAGGAAAAGTGAAATAATTAAGGTAAATTTTTTAAAGGCTTTGATAGAAGAGGTATAGATAATCATACAAAGTGAGTGTTGGGGCCAGATGCAGTATCCTAGTGGCTAGAGTCCTCACCTAATAAGCCGGGATCCCATTTGGGTGCCGGTTCTAATTCCGGTGGCCCCAGTTCCCATCCAGCTCCCTGCTTGTGGCCTAGGAAAGCAGTTGAGGACAGCCCAAAGCCTTGCGACCCTACACCCACATGGAAGACCTGGGAGAGGCTCTGGGTCCCTGGCTTCGGATTGGCTCATTTCCGGTGGTTGTGGTCTTTTGCAGAGTCAATCATCATACTAAAGATCTTCCTCTCTGTCTCTCCGCTTCTCTGTATATCTGACTTTGTAATAAAATTAAATTCTTAAAAAAAAAAAAAAGAATGTTGGGAGCCCCAAGAAAAAAGTGCATATAAAATATTAGAAACAAAAAGGACAACACAGATGAGAAGTATCAATATTTTCATCTGTAGATATTCACTGACTTGAATAGAAAAGGAGAAATTGTAACATCAAGAGAAATTATCAAAATTGAAAGCCAAAGAAACAGAATAGAGTCTACACAAGCTGTAAGGTCATATCAGATTGTATGTAACACACCACCTCTAGATATATTGTATTGAAATAGCTGAAAGTCAAATGTAAATACAAGTTTTTGAAGGTGGCAAAATGTGGTACATATATGTCAACAATTTCAAGGTAAAACAGCAAATATTGTGCCAGAAACTGTGTAAGCGGGAAGACAGTATAATTGAACATTTTAAAGCACAGCAAAAAAACTCAATTTCAAAAAAATGGCCTTTGTATTTCAAAAAGGACTCATGTCTCCCCACCCCCCAAAAGAAAATCTATTTCAAAAAATAAAAACACTGAGATTATATTATCAGTATTTTTCATTACAAAAAGTACTACAAACAGATATGAGACAGAAACTTCAAATTTATCAAATGAACAGTTACACAGAGTCCAAAATCCTTCCAGAACCACAAAAATTCAGTAATAAAATTTTAGATGCTAATTGTGAAAACAGCCAATGGTTTCAGAAAGTATTCAGATGTTAGGGTAGCAAACTAATTCAAAATTATTAGACATTTTGATCATGACAATTCACATTAATTGAAGCAATTTTTAAAAATGACTAATAATATCATGTATTGACAAGAAGACAGAGCAACTGGAACTTCGATATATAGCTAACTGGGAATATTTTATATTAAAATCAGCTTTAATATTTTTAATGTTAAAAGCACACATCTAATACAATACCAAATTTTAATATAGGCAAATAAAACATATGTTCCCATAGATTTTTGAGAAATTGTTCCTACCAATTTTCTCCATAACAGCCATGAACAGGAGGCAACTATACATGTAACAACTAATTATTTGTTAGAATTAACAATGGCACATAGCACAATGGGGTATTACTTAAAACAACAGATATTGATACATGAAACAACTTAATAAACTTCAGAATTAAAACTCTGAATTAAAATATACCAGTGTACAAATTATATATACTTACATTCCTGAAACTATAGCAAGGGTAATACCTAATACATGGTAAGGAGAATAAAATTCGTAATTACCTGGTTCTGGGGCTACAGGTGATAATTAGGAATATATTCTATACTATGACACTACTTACACTCTTCAAAAAATGGAAAAAGCAAAAATTCAGTCAAAAGAAAGAGTTGAGCTGATGAAGATATTTCTAGGACTATGAGAGTCTCATGGGAATCAGATTGGGTAGAAAAAAATCACATTATTAACTTTCATTTCACAAGTTGGAAACTTTACAAAATTCTTTAAATGTTAATGTCTCTAATGTCATACAGCAAGTGGAACAAAGCTAATTAAGACCTTAGAAGTTTCTGGGAAGAGTGACAAGGAACAAACCAAAAGTGTTAAACGGAAAAAATCCTTTTATACAATTTTATGTATATTTATGTCTGGATACTTAGCTCAGTTAGCATGTTGCTATTTGTCAGTAAAACTCCTTCATTTAAAAAAAAATGTTTAAGTAAGTAGCAATTAAGCCTGTCATAAAAAAATATTCACTCACCAAAGCCCTACTATATTCTAAAATGTGATGTTTTGGGAGCAAGCTACAACCTTTGGATCATGTCTAGCCTGCTGTCTATTTTTCTAAATAAGTTTTTACATTTTTATAAAAAGTTTATTTATTTTTCTTGGAAAGTCAGATCTACAGAGAGTAAGAGAGAAACATCTTTCATCTGCTGGTTCACTCCCCAAATGGCCACAACAGCTGGCCAGGAACTGAGCCAATCCAAAGCCAAGAGCTAGGAACTTCTTCCAGTTCTCCCACATGGGTGCAGGGTCCCAAATCTTTGGGCCATCCTTGACTGCTTTCCCAGACCACAGTCATGGAACTGAATGAGAAATAAAGCAGCCAGGATACAAACCAGTGCCTATATAGGATGGCAGAGCATGCAGGGTGAGGACTTCAGCCTAGGCTACTGCTCCTTGGCCCTCCAAATATAGTTTAATGGAAACAAAATTACACCAAATCTCTCACAGTGCTTATGTGTGCTTTCCATTACTGTAGTAATGTTGAGTAATTGAAACAGTGATTATATTATCTACAAACAGAAAAAATTTGTTACCAATTCTTTACAGGAAAAAAAAAAGTCAAATCCTACTATAGAGGTATAGTTCTCTATATTAATTCTCCTTTCAGAGCACATTCAGTGATATTTTAGGACATAGGCAATAATCTAATATTACACTATATGTGGTAATGTAATATCTGAAACCGGAAAGTCTGATTTTTCTTCCTGCCTTTGCCCATACTAAGAAAGTAACTTCATTAGATTTCTTAGCCTCTGAGTCTTTCAGGTTCCCTGTCTTTTATTCATGACTGGAGCATAATTTTACTAGTATTGTTACTATGATCCTTTTCATCATTTTGAAAATAGCATTTTCATAAGAAAGATTACCTAAAGTTTGAAAATTAAAAGATGTGATACAAAGTTTATAAATTATGAGTGCACAAAGAGAAAACATAAGGTATTTTTAATTCTAAAAGAAAGTTAACACTGTATATCTTGATAATTAATACTGTATATGTACTTTATTTTCTTGTTAAGTTTATATTGCTTTTTTACCACGAAGTTTTCTAATTTAGTAGTTGTGGCAGTTCTACACCTGTAATGGTTATTCAACATTTATTATCTGATCAGCAAGTGAATGCATAAAGTGGTCGTCAGCCATTTGTAGCACAGAACATTGGAAATGAAACATTATTCAAGTTTAACAGAAAGTTAATTGGAGTAACTAGCCATTTTTGATTAAACACCTTTCTCGGTTATTTAAATCCTTTGGAAGCACTGAACCTGGCTGTGATATGAAGAGATCACTTCTGTTGAGGACGTGAATTAAGATGCATTTGTTTGTACTTAATTAGATGAGGACCTTTTTCTGATAGTCATTTCAGTGAATTCAAATTACAACCGTATTAGAAAGTGAGTGTTGAATTTCTTTCTTATAAAATCATTAAACAATGACACCCCATTACAATCCTTGGTAGAAGGATATTTTGCTTTCAGTACAGTTTTGTGTTTGCTACTTCCATGATAAAAAAAAATGTAGAGTGAATTCAATAAATGTCTCAAAGCTTCTTTGAGACATTAATTAAAATCTTCACTAAATGATAAGAAATATTAGTTTTCTACCTTGTTTTAGGGAAAGAAAATGGATGAGCTTCTGATTTTCATTTTAGTAATTTATGTTCCAAGTTCATGGAAGAAATATTTCCATAAAATATCTTGCATTAGTAACCGAAAGCAAATAGGTGGCTCACACATGAATTAAAAGAAGGATGCTCATCTCATGCAATTAATCTTCCACAGCATAGATTCATCTTGCTATTGTTACCCATGTGGAAGGATAATGTGCTATTTCTCTATTTTCCTGCTTTTATAGAAAGAGCATAGTCACAGTGATTTTCAACAGCCAGTTCCCTGGGAACAACTGCATTTTCACTGTTCTGCATAAAACAAATAGATGTTGAAATAATCTGAGAAATCTGGAAAACATTGAGGTGAATATATCTTTGGCTATTATGACCTGTGCTGATGACAAAAGTAAATGACTTATGCTTATCGTCTGGAAAATATTCTGTGTAGTAAAATTAAAGACATTTTTAACTTTCTGATATATGCTTACAAACAGAAAGGTAGAGTATATTTTAACTATGTATTGAGAACATATTTAAGTGATTATTGTGAAGATTGAAGAGAGAGTCGTTACAACAGGTGAACATTTGTTACATCAAAACACAAACCAAATGTGTGAATTTACAACCACAGGAAATCATCAATGTACATGGACAGAACAAAAAGAAAAATGTGTGTGCTACGAATTTAGTCACAGTCATTGAGATGCTATTATTATTGAAACAAAATACAATTCAGTGAATTAACTTATACTGTAAATGACTTATGTATTTATTTGAAAGGCAGAGTTACAGAGCGCAAAAAGGAGAAAAAGATTGCGCTTTTGCTGCTTCACTGCCCAAATAGGCTTAATGGCTGGAGCTGGGCCGTCGCAAAGCCAGGATCCAGGAGCTTGTTCTGCTCGCTCACATGGTTGAGGGTGAGACCACGGTCCTGGGCCATTCTCTGTTGATTTCACAGCAAATAAGCAGGCAACTGGATCACATGCAAACCTGTGCCCATCGGTGATGCTGACACTGAAGGCGGCATTATTGCTTGTAGACAGAATAGTCAAAGTTCTATATAATTATATTTCCAAATTTTGCTTGTGCTAAACTAGCACAAGAATAACCACATATGCAGAGTGCAGGGTTAAAGCAGTTGTCTCCCGAAAGGTTTCCAGTGTTCTCTTCCCATGTTTCACTTCGCCATGTATTCTGCTAAATGATTTAGAATGACTTAGTAATGCACTTTGGCTTGTAGCATCCCACTCTGCCAAAAATGATCCCCTGAACTGAGCAATTCACTTAAAAAGTGGCTCAGAAAATCAGAAAAATTTTATATATGGGAGGAATCATCTACCATTAGAGTATGGGGAGTGATTAAATACTCTCATCTCTAGATATTCTGTACAAAATTCTGAAATATGCTTTTTGCACTTTTTACAGTCCTGGTGGAATTAAAACCTACGGTTTATAGGGGCCACCTTCATAAGGTAGCATTAGTTTCATATAAAATTGATTTTTAATTCAATATGTTTAGCCAAATATTAAAATTGGACACTTTATTAAATTGCCAAAATAAAATATTAAAATATACTGTGAAGTTAGATCTTTTGTGTTAAACATTTGTAAAATCTTGTCATGTGACCACATCTGGACTCAATATCATTAAGCTGAAAAATGACAATATAAACCAGAATCCTGTACCTGTCAAATAAGGTACTATTAACATGAATGATTGACTCAGATCAGTCCTAAAGAGGGAAATGGAGCTAGCGTCAAGCAGATGAACTAGTTGTGGAAGTGATGAACATGTAAATCATAATGGCATTACAACTCAGAAGGCCCAGGAAACAACACTGTGAGTTACCCACAGGACGTAGGCTACTCTCTTTTCCTCCACTTGGGATCCATTAAAGTTCATCTCACATCTTCAAATCTCTGTCAGCTTGAAGTAGTGTTTGTCACTTCAACTCTAGCATGTTAGTCTAAAACACCATCATTTCTTGTCTTTCCTGAACTCCAATTCAACACTTTTCATCTCAAGCTTCTCTCTTTTTTTTTTTTTTAAAGATTTATTTTTATTATTTTTTCATTGGAAAGGCAGATATACAGAGAGGAGAGACAGAGAGGAAGATCTTCCGTCCGATGATTCACTCCCCAAGTGAGCGCAACGGCCGATGCTATGGCGATCCGAAGCCAGGAGCCTCTTCCGGGTCTCCCACGCGGGTGCAGGTTCCCAAAGCTTTGGGCCGTCCTCGACTGCTTTCCCAGGCCACAGGCAGGGAGCTGGAATGGAAGCGGGGCTGCCGGGATTAGAACCGGCGCCCATATGGGATCCCGGGCGTGAAAGGCGAGGACCTTTAACCACTTGCGCCACCGCGCCGGGCCCATCAAGCTTCTCTCTTATGTTTAAGTATTTTGTGTTATTTTCTGTTGGAACCATTTTAATTAGAAATATATTTTAAGTGGAATTTTTAAAATTTTGTTTCTATAAAGTGTATACAAATCTAAGAGCGTAGTGACACTTCCCACCCTAACTCCGTCCAACCACTGCTGCCATTCCCCCACTTACATTCTTAATTATTTTAGTTTTTGCATTGATATGATTTCAGTTGGTTTTGTGATTATGGGATTAACCCTTTACTAGGTAAAGAATTAAACCAATAGTAAATAGGGAAAAGAAATACATTTATCCTGAAAAACACAGAAAAGAGCTACAAACAGCAATTAAATCTCAAAATGTCAATTTTTGTCCTACACATTAAATTATTATGCTTTGTACATTAGTTATCATAAACAAAGGAGTATATGACATTCATCTCTTACACACTGGCTTATTTAAATAGCCGTAATAATCTGCAATTGTATCCATATTGTTGCAAAGAAAAAAACTTCATTAATTTTTATTACTGAATAATATTCCTTTATCTACCACATTTTTTCATCCAGTCACAGTTAATGGAGATATGGACTGATTCTATACCTTAGCTATTGTGAATTGAATTGCTAATAAATATGGCAGTATAAATAACTCTTCCATAGATTGATGCTGATTTCAATGTGTGGACTTGAGTATTTTTTCATGTGTCTGTTGGAAATTTGTATCTCTCATTAAAAAGTGCTGATTAATCTTTTTTTGCTAATTTCTTAATTGGATTGATTATTGTTGAGTTTCTTGTGCTTTTTATTGAATCCAAGTAGTCATTGTTTATCTGTTGAATAGTTTGCAAATATTTTCCACATCCTGTCATTTTCCTTGCAGTTTGTTGAGGGTTTCCTTTGCAGTGCAGAAGCTTCTTTAGCTTGAAATAACCCTAAGTCTCCATTGTTTGCTTTCCTTTGATTGTGCTTTTGGGGTCTTTTTCAAGAATTCCTTGCCTACACCAATGGATACAGTCTTATATATGCTTTCCTCCAGTAACTTAATAATATTAGATTTAGATTTGGATTTTTGATCCATTTTGTGTTGATTTGTGTATGACATTGAAGGTGGAGGTCTTGTTTCTTACTTCTGCATTGGGGTGATCCAATTTTCCCAGTACATTTGCTAAAGAGACTGTCCTGTTTCCAGGGACTGATCTTCCAGATTAGCTGCTTGTAGATGCATGGATAGATATCTAGGATTTATATTCTGTTCCACTGCTCCACCTGTGCCAGCAGGACTGTCCTTATAACTTCTGCCCTGTCGTATATTTTGAAATCTGGTATGGTGATGTCCCAGCCTTTGCTTGTGTTTTTTATTATTCTTTTCATGACTAGGGGTTTCTTTGTGTTTACATTTGATTTTTAGAACCATTTTTTCTTAATCTGGGAGGAAATTCATTTTATTTTGATAGAAGTCACATTGAATTTATCATTTTAATGATATTAATTCTTCCAATTCAGAAACATGAAGGATTTTTTCTTCCTTTAAAACATCTTATTTCATTCTTTAATACTTTGCAATTTTCATTGTAGAGATCACCCAACCTCCCTTGACTAACTTTATTTCAATCAATTTACGTTATTCTGTCTAAATTATTATTCTTTCTACTCAGACTTAATACATTATTACCTTAATTTTATTTATTTTCAATTCTATATCTCTTGACTTTAGATTTTCTTCATAAATGATAAGTGAGGGATTCAGTCCATATTACTATCTACCTTTGAAATATATCAGTCAGCTCCTGCATAATAGAAGGGGATGGTGTTGAGAACAAACTTTGGGAACAGTTACAGTTTTAAATCCGAATTGCTATCTGCTTTTTTTTTTTTTTAAGTTTATTATCATCCTGGACACAGTGTCACATAGGTGTTTATATTCTATATTTTTACGACTATTAATATAGCTTTTAAATTTACATTTAAACAGTCCTACTTTTTGGCATTTCTTTTTTTGTTACAATTGATTTGATAGATCTCTTCTGTTAAAATCCTGACATAAATAGTAAAAAAAAATGATTATTATAGTCTGTTATTCACTTCTAGTTGCTATTGCATTTATAATATATCAAATGAATCTACCTCATTTTTCCTATGACCACCGTATCTACAATTTTGAGGTTCATTAGACATGTCCTTAGGAATCTGAGTCATACTTATAGGAACATTATGAACCTGTGTGACAAAGAAGATGTATTCTTGAGATATTTTTATATTTTGTTTCAAATTCCAGAGTACCTAATTTTCATTATAATGTATGATCTACATTATACATTACAATGCATGTGTATGGGTTTATGATCTTCTGTTTATGATCTTTCTTCTGTTCATGATCTTCCGTTTTATTACAGTTAGTTTTTTCTATTTTTATTAATTTGAGCTTTATAGGATTCAACAGATTTATTTAAAAATCAAAATAAGCACATTGCCAAATTTAGATTTCCAGTCACTTATTTAGTACTACCAGTTATTAATTATTTTATGATATGTATCTTCATTAACATATTTAATGTGACTTCCATCAATATTCAGGCTTGGGCCCAGCTCAATAGGTTAGTGGCTAAATCCTTGCTTGCATGAGGCAGAATCAAATATGGGTGCTGGTCTGTGTCTTGGCTCTCCACTTTCTATCCAGCTTCTTGCTTGTGACCTGGGAAAGCAGTCGAGGATAGCCCAAAGCCTTGGGCCCTGTACCCATGTGGGAGAGCAGGAAGAAGTTCCTGGCTCCTGGCTTGGATTAGCTTAGCTTCAGCCATTGCGGCTACATGGGAATGAATCAGCGGATAGGAAATCTCTCTATACATCTCCTTCTCTCTGTGTATCTGCTTTTCCAATAAAACTAAATAAAGCTTTAAAGGAAAATATTCAGGCTTAATTATTTTCAATCTTAATTCATAAAAATGCTCAACTCAAATGTTATTCTCAGTCTTTTCTGTTAGTATATCACATTGTCTGAAATAAAATACTTTCTAGAGAGTTAAACTTAAGTGGACTTAAATCCCATTTTTCATTTTTGTAAAGGTCTTTCCTAGAAGATGTGTTTCTTGGCTAAAATATGACTTGAGAATTAGAGCTAATTCACAGGAAAATGTGTAGTCCAGCTTTATAAATATTCAAGACAGTAATAATGGGAAGATATATAGAGAACACCTTAGATCTTATTAGTGGTCAGTGGTTCTTTTCACATTAGGCTATATATTAAATACCTTGTGCTGCACATGGGAAAGAAGAAAGTACTTTCCTCTCTAGAAATAAAATGCATTCCAATGTTTCAATTTCTACATATTTAGAAGTTTCTTACATTCTCTATATTTATGCTGAGTGAATCAAGATTTCCATTTTTTTTTTTTTTGACAAACAGGATTTGAATACAGTCATTTACCACATAACAATTTGGTAATGAATGGATGGCACACACAACAATGGACCCATAAGATTAGACTGGTGCTAAAAATATTCCTTTAGTCTGGTGATGCCATAGCTATTGTACTGACACATGGGGTCATAAAGTCCCTAAAAGTGTGACTCAGACTCCTAAGGACACGTTTAATGAACCTCAAAATTGTAGATATGGTGGTCATAGGAAAAATGAGGTAGGTTCATTTGATATATTACAAAAGCAATAGCAACTAGAATTGAATAACAGAGCATAATAAACATTTGTAGTGAGTGTTGCACAGGGCAGCACTCACATGTGTAGAATGGTGCTAGCATAACAAATCATAAGCAATAAAATAAGGCATAGAAATTTGATACTAACCAAATAACTATGCCACTGGTTCTATAATTACTGTATTTTTACTACTATTTTAAAGTATGTACCTTCTATTTTTAAAAGTTTACTCAATATCAAGCTATTCTTACTGCTCCCCTCAATTTCTCGTAGCCAACTTTGTGTTGTTAGCTTTGCCTAATGTTCTACTGCGTAGCAGGGTGACTATAAATAATGTACATTTACTGTTTATTTATTCATTTAAAAATTAGAAGGTAAGATTTTGGACATTATCACCATGAAGAATTTTTCTGATATGTATATCAAATATCACAAAGTGTCCCAAATATATGTATAATTGTTATGTATTTTAATTTTTTGTAAAAAAAAGAATGAAGCAATTCTTAAAGGTGGAACAGTTTAATATGCTTAAATCTATACATATGAAACAGATGAAATTTGATCATTTTATATAAATAACAAATTTTAATAACAGTATTCTGTGTTTTTCTATCAGTACACTCACATCTCTTATAATTTCTTGATGTCATGAATTCACTAATAGATCTATGCCATTTGGCCTTATGAAATATTTGACATTTGCACAAGGATGAAATTATCTAACACCATAACTCTTAAAATATATCACCATTCTTAGTGATTTGTGGCATGCATTAAACTTCAATATTGTAAACATCTAACAAAGCTGTCACTTCATTTTGTATAAAGTAATTTTATATCATCATTTTAAAATTTAGATTATCAATTAAATTGCATCATCATTTAACTTAGTGTATTTTAGAGTGCGGAAGTGTGTTAGGTTCAGTTTACAACTTTGATCCCGATTACAGCTCAGCTTCCTCTCTTTTCAAAAATCATCCTACATCAGATGACTAACATGCCAGCTTCTTCTGTCTGTTGCTATGGTTTCCCAGCAGTCACTGGCTATGCCTTGTTGCTTAAAATTATGCTTAGGCATGTCCTCATAGAATTTTATTTTTCTACTCTGGTTTTGCTTATCCTCAGTTTAGCATAAATCAGTAACCATTTGTAACATACATTTTACAGAGTCTATCTGATTGCAGGATAGAATGTGTCCAAGAGATTTGGTTGACTTAAGAGTAATGGCAAATTATCTAGTTCATGACACATCCTAGATTTATAATAACCCTGCCACTCATGAGGATGAACAAGCAGTAGGATCCCTGAATTCTTTTTAATTCCATCATGCATTTGCAACACACTATTTATCTAAGACGAGTTTCAACGGTGACACAGCTGTTGGTTAAATCTAAGGTTTACAATGTCTTCACTGTAGCGTATTGTGAATATTGACATGCCGAGTGACATCTATGAAAATCTAGGTCTCATAGTGAAATCTCAAATTGCATTTTTCAAATATCCTATGGGATATTAGCTTGGCTAGAAGCATCTTGCTGAGTTGGTGTCACAGTTTGTAAGCTAGCCATCCTGGGAACATGGCAGTTTCCTTTTGTTTTCTATTTCCTGAACAGCATTGCGTATATTTATATTCTTCCAAATTAGTAAAATTCAATTTGTACAAACAATAAAAACCTAGTACAGTTTTAGATGAACAGACTTTTTTTAGACAAATTGATTTTTAAACTCAGTACTATTATTAACAGCAATGAATTAAACCCTCTAAAAAACCAAAGTGAAATAGTTTGAAATGAAATTACAGAAGCAAAAGAGAAAATAAAAATCTTGATTTATGTTTTGGAATTAAGAACTTTATTTGACTAGTCTTTTTTTCTGTCCTAAGTTTATTTTCACATTATGTTCTTTTTCTTAAGATTTATTTTTTATTTTTATCACAAAACAACACATACAGAGAAGAGGAAAGACAGAGAGGAACAACTTCTGTCGGATGATTCACTCCCAAGTAACCGCCACGGCCTGCGTTGCGCCTATCCGAAGCCAGGATCCAGGAATTTCTTCTAGATCTCCCAAGCGGGTGCAGGGTAACAAGGTTTTGGGCCATCCTCGGCTGCTTTCCCAGGCCACAGCAGGGAGCTGGATGGGAAGCAGAGCTTCCGGGATTAATATGTGGTCCTGGCTCCTTTAAGGTGAGAACTCTAGCCGCTAGGCCACTGCACCAGGCCCCACATTACGTTCTTGACAATAGTACAGAGAGAGAGAAAGCGCACAGTTAAAGAGTGATTTAAAGAAAATGAATTCAGATTAAACAATGGTATGATTAATTTGACAAGACAGTCAAATGATGTACAAACTTATACATGCATAATTTACACCATTCCTTTAATGATTAAAAATATAGTTGGCAATGACATTTTCCTTTCTTACAAGTAAATCTATCTTATTCCTACTTAATCCTTCTCAAGGAATATCCTATAGTTACATTTAGAAGACCAGTTTTATGTGTGAACAGACAAAATCGCAATCCGTATTTTTTGTAGAACTGAATCATAACTAGAAAGTTAATATCTCTGTTGAATTCTAATATATGGTAAATGAAGAGTAGACATTCAACGCAGAAAATGTGCAGAAAGTCCATGAGCTAGAGAGTTCACATTGTATTGGAGAAAAAGTTATGAGGGAAAAGTTAACAAATCTATCAGTTCAGAACTTAAGTTGGATTGTACATTAAATCTGGGCACCATAGAGGCTGCAGAGATGGCCGACCAGGGAAGGCAGGTACTGCTGAGTGCAGAGCGCACTGGGACAGAAACAGGTGGACGACAGCTAGAAGGGGAAACTCATCTGGCTAAGTGACCCAGGCTCCTGGAAGTTCACCAAATGGAAGTTGCAGCCATGCATACAAGCAAAAACTGCTGAAAACATCCAAGGTTTTAGCTGACAGTCCTGGAGGGTGAGCACAGGCAAACTCTAGGGAGGTACCCTAAAGCATAGACGCTAGGCTGATGAGTTTTGAACCAGTACAGAAAGACTCCCAGCAGGAGTCTCCCCCAGGAGACAGTGAGAGGGGGAAAAAGCATAGATAACATGTAATATAATACCAACCATAATAATATACCCAAAGCAATCTTCTCAGAATTTACATAGCTACCAATATGAAGAAAATGTAAAAATCAATGAAACTTCAGGTGTACCTTTTATAGTCAAGGTAAAATAAAAGGAAAACATTCCAGAAAGGCTAGTTGTATCCAAAAACCATACATGGTGTTTTTGTTGTTGTGTTAAATAAAAGGTATTTCTGTATTTTGCTGTTTAATATTTATTTATTTATTTTATTTTTATGAGCATCTTTTAAAGCTCCTTAATTGTTTCACAAATGCTGATCTCAGAGCAGAAAATATTCAGAATGCCACATCTGCTAAGTATACTAGCTAATGAGCTGAAACTGCGACCTGCACCTGTAGCACTAAAATTGATTTTACTGCTCATTTCATGTCATCAAGATCAGTATGCATTTTCAACCATTACTTAAAATTTTGTCATGAAATGTTAGAAGTTGTTGTCTCTGAGAATGATGATTGGGTTTCTAAAAGGTTCTTTAGCTATTTACACACAGACAGAAGCCATGTATAAACTCCTCGGCAAAGCTATAACTTTGTATTAGGCCATTATACAAGCAAATTTGCTACAAATTTGTATATTCTTGAGATTAAAGCATTGAGTGCAATAATGTAAATGAGAATGAGTTTCATTTTGCGAACTCACATAATAATACTAGAATGTATTCCAATGTATGTGAAAAAATGACACAAAATAGAATTTGTTACTAAATGGAACTTAAGTATCAACCTACAAGCAATAAATTGTGTAGTGTTTCTACCTCATTTATCAGTATTCAATCACCACAAAAGCATGGAAAAACAGTGTTAAGATGAACATTAGTAGTTCAATGGTTCAGTATTAAGCTCTATACCCCCAGAATTCCACATGAGTTCTAACAATCTTACTTTTGGTCCATCCCCAGGTCTTTGTCACACATGGAAAAAAATCTGAACAGAGCTCCAGTTTCATATGAGGCCATATGCGAAAGTAAAGACGAAACTTAGAGGCGATTAATCCAAATTTTTACTACATATCCTCCACAATGTTTCTAGATATTGGTTTTTCAGATAAAGTTTAGAAAAGACGAATGGAGATTTAATTCTATCCATGATAGCCTAGTTGGAAAATATAAGTTTAACAGGCTCTGAAATAATAATCCATTGCCCTTTTTTTCTATTGGATTTAAAAATATTTATTTATTTGGCAGAGACAGAAGCGACAGGAAGACAGAGAGATCTTCAGTCTGTTGGTCATCCCCAAGCAACCACAGTGCTTGTCCCCGGCACAATAGCGGGGAGCTGGCTTGCAAGTGGAGCATCCAGAACACGAACTAGAACTCAAATGAGATGCCAGCCTTGTAGTTGTTGGCTTAATCTGATTTCACCTTAATGTAGGCCATATTTCTGCAAGATTTTGAGCTTTTTGAAAACAAAGCCTGTATTTCAACATGGTTCTATTTGAGTCTTTCAGCATGGTTTCTAACACTTTAGAAACTCTTTTGTTATTTTTACTTTGTTTTCTCATTATAAGGGCATGACTAGTTGAAATAAAAATAGCAGCATTATTCTAGACCCTTATTTTGTAATGGTTGCAAATCAATGTACATTTTAATTTTTTTTCTTATTTGTAATTCACATAAGCTTATGATACACCTTATTCCAAGGAGATGTATAAACTTTCCTGAGTTTTGTATGACACAGCTTACCAACAGGTTAAGTTGCCTCCATGCATCACTGGGGACAATGGAAGAATGGTATGAAGTTTCCTTTTACTTTCAGATATCAACAAAAGCACTGCAGAGCTTTGGATGGACTATCCAGGGCTTCCAGTAGCATAATCTGGTACTACTTGATGGAGTTCATTATGTAGTTCCCATATCTTTTGAGAACCTCTCTTCCACTTCAATTTAACTTCAAATAAATTCAGTGGATTGCCTTCTAGGATCTCCTCCTTTACACAGTTTCCATCTTGAGTACTAAGACATCATCTGCCAAAACTCAGGAAAGATTCAAAAATTCCATAATATTGAACCAAGAAACATCCCATGGAATAGTTCAAATGTCTTCAGTACACCTGCTGTTATTTCTCCTGTGATGTTTCTTGCACCCCTGGCTCCTTAAGATAAGTAGGAGTATATTTCTACTTACTCTCCAACCCCTAAGCTTCAGTAAGAATTATTTTTCTCTTGATCAGATCCAAACAGAAGACTAACAAGGACAGGCCCAGTGATGCGGTGGCCTTTAATGCACCAGGATCCCATATGGGCACCGGTTCTAATCCCGGCAGCTCCATTTCCCTTCCAGCTCCCTGCTTGTGGCCTGGGAAAGCAGTCGAGGACAGCCCAAAGCTTTGGGACCCTGCACCCGCAAGGGAGACACAGAAGAGCTCCTGGCTTCAGATCAGCGCAGGCCAGCCGTTGCGCTCACTTGAGGAGTGAATCATTGGATGGAAGATCTTCCTGTCTCTCCTCTCTGTATGTCTGACTTTGTAATAAAAATAAATAAACCTTAAAAAAAACTAACAAGGTGAAAACTTGTGATTGGTGACAGACTCCACATTTCTGTTATGTTTTGTTTTGTTTCTTCTCTGAGAACTTTTTATTAAAGCTCAGTAGTAAATATGCTGCCATACATGTGTCGCTTTTCCACATCTATGGTTATGCTCATGGGCATGTTAAGTCCTGCCTTTGAGTTTCATGATTTTACAATTGAAAAGTAGAGGAATTAGCTATTTTTTTTTTACCTCAATCCTATTATTTACTTACTTCCCATTAGACAACAAAAGGATCCATTTTCCAAAGAAGGAAATCAAAAAGTATAAAGCAATACTGCAGGTAAGGAATCCTGTGTTTATATTTCAATCAACATAGTTTTCCTATTAAACTTTGTATTTATAGAGAAGAGGTGAAAGCTTCAATCCAGAAAATCTAGTTCAGTTTCTTAGAGGCTCCCAATAAACTACAATAGGATTGTAAGATGACAATCTGCTTTCTGTTGTACTAAAAATTGAGACATCAACAACGAAAAGAACAAAACATTCTTTTCATTTGCTTTGTCATGTACCACAAAGCTAAGAATAGCAGTATGCCAACCTAGTCATAAAATTGACCTGCACACTGGGAGAAGTGAAAAAGTGTTCCAGGAACACATTTTTTAAAATTCCTGGAAAAATGATGTTTGAAATTGATTGCTGTTAAAGGGCACTATTTCACAGATTCTTATTTTATAAATATTTGAAGTAACACATTTTATTTAAAAATTATATATATATATATTTAAGATTTTTTTTTTCTTATTGCAAAGGTAGTGCAGAGAGAAGGAGAGGCAAAGAGAAAGATCTTTCATCCACTGGTTGATTCTCCAAGAGTGGCTGCAAGAACCAGAGCTGAGCCAATCCACAGCCAGAATTTAAGGGTTTCTTCTGGGTCTCCCACATGTTTGCAGGTCCCAAGACTTTGGGCTGGCCTGTACTGCTTTCCCAGGCAACAAGCAGGAAAGTGGATGGGAACATGGAGCAGCTGGGGCACACATCTGTGCCCTCATGGGAACCAGGCAGATGAAAGATAAGGAAATAGCCACTAGGCTATCACACCAGGCCTTTTACTATGAATGTTCTTTTTGAAAGGATATGTTATATAGAATTGTACCATAAAATTCAAAATAAAAAAGATAAGAAAGAATACATTAAAAGTGGACAAAAGAAAAAGGCTTTAGTTTACATCTTTGAATCACCTAAGATAGCTCACATTAACACAAATGCAAATTTGCATGCAATATTGCTTTTTGGTGCCTGGAGAACATACCACAGATCTTTTAAAATGTATGATGCATATACTTAAGAAGTGTTGAGTCATAGATACAGTGTTCCTGAGAAGGAATAGGAAGCTAATTGGAGTTTCTTGTTTTCTGTGTGATAGCCTCTCGTTTTCATGTGATAGGCATTTTTTTTTTCCACAAGCACATGAATGTGTCTCATAATACTCCCACACAAAAAAGCTCAGAACAAAATGTACCTAAGCATGTTAGGAGAACTGAGGTTATTATTTATGAGAAATGTGCAAGAAATTCTGAAAACATAGTTATAATTTACAATAGAAGAGTTGCAAGAGGTTATTTACCCACTAATTACACAATGTGTTTAGTTTTAAAATTGTCATTTTGCTTGCTTGCCTACTAAAATGAGATAACAAGCATGGTATTCATTATTTTATGCAAAATTAAATTATTATTTTTATTAACAAGTTAGGTCTACATTTATTTACATAAATTGTGATACCTTATTTGTAAAATGAATACGAAAAAACTGACACATAAGGAGAGTATTTACTATGATAAGAAATGTTTCATAGGTGACAACTTTTAATGCTTTTGTTTCAAACAGACTGTAGTCTTCCAAGATTTTGTGATAAAATGAGCATAATATTAAATTTTAAGATTTTGATCATTCTTGTGTGTGCAAATTCATTGGTATTGGGTACTATCATTGCTACCTAATTTTAAAATTATTTTCAAATTAGATACCTGAAACTCTGAACTCATTAAACAACTCCCAATTCCTCGCTCCCTCATCCACAGTAGCTGTCATCTCAGGTTCTGTCGCTTTGAACTGTACTAGTTTAGATGCCCTAAGTGGAAGCACATGATTTTTGTGATTACTTATGTCATGTAGATAATATATTCCAGGACCATCTATGTTGGAATAAGTGTTAGAATTTCCATTCGTCCTTGTAAAAATTGCCTTTTACAATGCATTTTGTAGGTATAGGGATTCAACCCTCCCCCTGCTACCTCATCCTCCTCAGTTTCCCTTCGTACCAGTTTTTATTTCTCTGTATTAGCACAGTAATACACTATTGTATATATAAACCACATGTAGTTGTTCATTCATGCTTTTGCACATTCGTGCTTCTTTCACCTTTTAGCTCTTACGAGTAAAAAAAAAAAAGGCAAGATATATTCCAGCAGCTTTTTCATATCACAATTTTTCCCGACAGCCAGAACTTGTCTGTGCTGAATCCAGGAGCCAGGAGTTCACTGTATCTCTCCTGGGTGGAAAGGACCCTAGTTGGGCCATCTCCTACTGCCTTCATTATGGAGTGACAGAAATTCTGGAATTGGAAGCAAGGCCAGGACTGAAACCCAGAGGCCGGGGTATGAAATTCAGACATTCCAAGTGGCATCCTAAAAATTCTACCTAACCTCAGCTCCAAAACTCTTTAGTATACATTCTAGAAACAATCTTTGTATATGTGTTATATATTGCCCACGTGGCCACATTATGTTACATTAAAATAACTAACATTGCACAAGGTTCAAGTTTATCCATATTCTCATCAATATTAGCTTTTTAAATTAATAGTAACCATCTTCATGAATATAATTTATTATCATACTGTTTTTAATTTTCTTAATCGTTAGTGATATCAAATATCTTTTCATGAGGTATTACTAAAGATTTCACTCTTTTCGTTGCCCAACTTTTAAACATCTGCCATATTATATTCCATTTGTAATAAAAATTTTCTTTCTTTAATTCTATGTTTATTTTCTCACAAGACACATCAAGACACTAATTATTGGCCAGCAAATATATTTCACTCAAACTAATGCATGTGATTCCTTATGTTGCTTTTTCCATTTTATGATAATTTTAGAAATAAATTTCTCTCAATAAATGTAGTACTGTATTTACACATAAGTTTGCTATGCAGATAAAATAGATTTGACACTCTACTGAAAGGTTATAATTTATTTTAAATTCTGACATTTTTATTTAGTATATGAAGTTAATAGATTTCTTGTATTTTTTGTATATAGTTTTAGGAACAAATTGACACTTGCCCTCTGGCCTCACTCCCATCTACTCATCCTTTTTCCCTTTTTCTTTTAAATTTTGTGATGACATACTTTCAATTGACTTCCTAGTAATAAGCTTACTACTGCACTATATATAATTCAACAAGTAAGTGGTAAGTAGAAAGATCAATATTCTTCAGTAATATAAATAAGAACTATACACAATAATCAAATATTAAAAACATCAATTTTAGCTGTATGTATTCTTGTGCCCTACGTATCAGCAACCACAAATCAGCAAAAGCATGCAGTCTTTGCGTTTTGGGGACTCACTTAACTAAGCATATTTGATCTGCAATTACATCTTTTGCTGAGAAATACAGGATTTCATTTATTTTTCTGACTGGGTAATATTCTCATGTATGTACATATTTATATATCACATTTTTCTTTATCCAATCATCATCAGTTGATGGATATCTGGGTTGTTTCTGTATCTTTTATATTGGGAATTAGCCTGCAACAAACATGGTAGTACAGATAGTACATATACTAATTTCATTTTGTTTGGATAAATTCCCAGGAATCGGATGGCTGGGTCGTATGGTAGATCAATTTTCAGGTTTGCAGGAATCTCCATATTGTCTTTCATAATGAATGTGCAAGGTTATATCACCATGAACAGGAATTGGGGCACCTTGATCTTCACATCCTCATCACCCTTTGTTATTTTTTGATATATTGGATGAAGATAATTGCAGCTGGGGTGATGTGAAATCTCACTGAGATTTTCACTTGCATTTCCATGATGATTAGTGATCCTGAATATTTTGTCATGTGCCTGTTGACCATTTGTATGTCATATTTTGAAAATGCCTGCAGATTTTTGCATCTATGTTCATCAGAGACACCAATCAACAGCTCCATTTCATTTTTGTACCTTTTTCTGCTTTGGGAATTAAGGTGATACTGGCCATAGAAGGAGTTTAGACAGATCCCCTCCATTTTCATTGTTTTGAATAGTTTAGTAAAGTCGGGATAATTTTTTCAAAGTCATAGTTTAACAGAAAACTTACCCGGTTCTGGGCTTTTCTCTGTTTCCTAGGTATTTGCTATAGATTCAATCTCTGTCTTGGAACCTAGTCCATTTAAGTTTTCTATGTCTTCATGTTTTGAGTTTAGTAAATTGTAGAAATGTGTAATGATCTATCAATTTCTTCTAGAATATATAATTAACAAACCTATATCTGTTGCAATTTTTTATGATTTTTTTTAATTTTTGAAGTATTTCTGGTAGCACTTCCATTTTTGCCTCTCATTTTGTTAATTTGAATTTTCTCCCTTTTTTGGCTACATGAGCCAATGGTTTATCAAGTTTACTTTTATACAAACCCAGTTCTTTATTTCACTGATCTTTTGCATTTATTCTTATTCAAATTTTAGTTTGTTGTTTCATATTGACTTTTTATTATAACTTTTCTTCTAGTAATCTAGGATTTGATTGGCTTCTTGAGATGCATTGTTAGGTCATTTGCATAATGCAATTCCAGTTGTTTGACTTATACATTGATATAAAATTTCCTTTTATCATTGCTTTTTGTGTAACCCATGAATTTTGATATGTTCTGTTGTTTTCTTAATTTGTTTCTAGGAATTTTTTTATTCCCTTCCTAAATATTTTATGATCCACTGTTCATTAAGAAGCATATTGTTCGGTCTCCATGTGTTTTAGTGTGTCTTTTAGGATTTATGTTGTTAATTTCAACTTTATTCCCTTGTATTCAGAACAAATAGTACAATTCAATTTTTTTTCCATTGGTAAATATTTTTCTTAATGTCTAGCATATGGTCTTTCCTACAAAACATTACATGCATTTTGAGATGATAATCTGTAGATATCGATTAGACACAGTTGTCAATAATGTAGATTTTCTCAGTTACTTCTTTGTTATTTTTCAGTCTAGTTGATCATACATTGTTGAAAGCAGGGTACAGATGTCAGCCATTAGTATTGTGTTAGACCATATGCCTCCGTTTGGATCAATTGACATTAATTTTTAATAAGATTTATTATTTGATCTCTGAAAGAATTACAGGGAGGCAGCATTGTAGCTGAGCAGGCTGTTTCCATCCGTGGCTCCTGTGTTGGTTTGAGTCTTACCAGTTCTACTTCTGGTTCTTTTAATGGCGTGGGAAAGCCATGAGGGAAGGCTTAGGTCCTTGTTCACTGCACAAACATGGGAGAAATGAAAGAGACTTCTGTCCCTGGCTTAAGACCAACCCAGCTCTAGCTGTTGTAACCTTTTTGAAAGTGAGTCAACAGATAAAAGATTCTCTCTCTCTCTCTCTCTCCATCTTTTAATAAGAATTAGAGATAGGGAGAGATAGAGAGATACAGAGAGAGAGAAGTCTTCCACCTGCTAGTTTACTCCCCAAGTGGTTGTAATGGACATGCCAGAGCCAGTCCAAAGCATGGAGCCAGGAGTTTCATCAGGGTCTCCAATGTGGGTACCAGAAGTCCAAGCCCTGCTTGCTAAGTTTCACTAGCAAGGAGTTGGATGAGAAATGGCTCATCTGGGAAACAGCCAGCACATATGTGGGATGCTGATGACACTGGAGAAAACTTTAACAAAACACAATACTGAGTCCATTAATATTTGTTTTAAACAGTCAGGTAACCTAACATTGGGTATCTATAACAACTTCCTATTGAGTGAATCTCTTGACCATTATGTAATACCCTTCTTAGCTTGTTTTCAGAGTTTTTGTCTTAATTTTTTTAATCTGATGTTAGGATTGATGCTCCTGCTAGTTTTCGATTTCTCTTTGCATGAATGTCTTTTTCCACCCTTTCAGTTTCATTGTAAGCATATCTTTGTTGGTGTGGTATGTTTCTTATAAACAGCATGTATATGGATCTTGTGTGTTCAATTCATTTCATCATATAAATGAGCAAAGCCTTGGTTCTGTCACATTTCCCATAAATATTCCTATGGTATACTTTGACTCTACTACTATGTAAAGCTACACATTTGGGGAACTTTGAAATGATCATTATAAAAGTTAACACGTGCCTGGTGTGGTAGCCTAGTGACTAAAGTCCTTGTCTTGCATACTGGGCTCCCATATGGGTGCTGGTTCTAATTCCAGTAGCCCTGCCCATCCAGCTCTCTGCTCCGGGCCTGGGAAAGCAGTGGAGAACAGCCCCAAACCTTGGGACCCTGCATCCCCAAGGGACACCCGAAGAATCTCTCAGCTCCTGGCTTCAGGATGGCTCAGTTCCATCCGTTGCGACCATTTGGGAGTGAATCAACAGATGGAAGATCTTCCCCCCTCTCCTCTCTATCTATTTGCCATTCTACTAAAACTAAACATACCTTTAAAACAAAAGTTAGCACAACTTATGATTAACTTAGTTCAATTTTGAATTAAGCAGTTGTTTTAAGACTTAAGCCATCTCAATTTTCATGTGAAAAATGACATGGGATTTAAGAAAAATCATTGTGTTAGTATAATTTAGGATTTAGACATATATAGTTTTTATAACACAGAAGAGAATGTCAAGTAACTTAAACCTATGTATTTAAAATAATTCTTGAAATTCAAATGTTTAAAACACAAAATGAATAACATTAAAGGTGATGTGTATATATATATATATACATATTGTGAATTTTCCTATTCAGACTGATAAATTATGGATTTTGATAAAAAAATTATTTATGTCCCTTCATCTTTAAGAACTACTTATTCTTTATGACTATTAATAGACTTTATTTCTTCTAAATGTGTGTGTGCCATAAAAATTATGCCCCCAAAAAGTCAAAATGTATATTTCAAAATAACATAGCATTCATCTTTTATCCAAAACAACTAAAAATTATAAAAATCTCTTTAATTATAATATTTAATAAGTAATCTGACAGGCATTTAATTTAGAAAGCAAATCAGTTAATGAGGAATTTGGTAGCATTTCTTTTTGTTGCTTATGACAATAACTCACAATTTTAAGCTGTTGCTTGATTTAAATTTTTATTTTGTTAATATCTATGAAACATCATTGTACAGATACATTTACCTTTCACTTCTGAGTTAAAAATAAATTTTTCTGAAATTACATTAAAACTTCTGCTCGGGAGACCCTTTGGTCTGTTTGTGAATATGTGGTTTTATGATGTTTGGAAACAAAATACACTATATATTTTCTTGAGTGGATTATTGTATCAAATTCTTCAACATGATATTGCTTTATTTCTTTTGTAGCTCTTATGAAATCAAAACTTTAAAATTTAATGGAATATAAATTCCCTCTTACCCTTGTAGTTCTTATATGGACAGGACACCAAACTGGAATTCACCCTTACTTACACATTCCTCAAAACAATTTTTTTTCCTCAAAATGAGTTTTCTTTTTAAATATATATAATTTCCATTTACTGTTTGGGAAGCAAAATGACCTTACAGAAAGCAGGCCAGGTCAGACACATGAGACTTGAAAGCCACCTAGGGGACAAGGACTTGAAATTTTAGTACCAATTGCCTGCTGCCTCCTAATGTTCCTATAGGCCAGAAGCTGGAAACAGTAGCAGTATTTCGTCATGCAATACTTGAGCTTGCAGTACTATGATGCTTGCTCCCCAAGGACCTTTACCCTAAGAAACATATTTTTTTAAAATAATCAACTTCCATCTTTTTGCCAAAAGGTTTGCATATTAATGGTGGCTTTTAATTAGTGATAGCATAACAATTGAGTCTTACATTTCAAACAATTATTTTAAATTAGAAAAGTTTCTTTTTTTTTAATAAAGTGTGAAAATAGATTGCTTTAATTAAGACTCTTCCTGGACGCTGCAGGAACTTAATATGGAAGTTCAAGTTTCCATTGATAAGGGACTCTCCCCTTTCCATTTTAGATATAATTAATTCTTTCCATGCACGTGATGTTAATATTACACTACTTTATGTTCTCTACTGCAAAGATGGCTCACTGGTGAGCTTCAAATTGTGATAAACATCAAAGACAGATATGAAAAATCTCACCAGTGAACTATCTTTGCAGCAGAAGCTTAATGATTTACAGCCAGGATACTTGATAAAAATGAGGAATAAAATAAAATTACAAGATTAGAAGAAATGGTGAAAATAAAAGATAGGAGTTATTTACTTCCATCAATATTAAGCTCTGGGGAGTTCTTGTTTGATGAGCATAGGCTGAGAGAAGTCCTAGAATTGCAAATGATATTTTGCAGTTATGAACTTCACAGGAGGTGGAAACTGCTTGTTTAGGACAGGGCCCCCAGAAGCCAATATGTGAATGTGGGAAACACAGATAATGAGGGCTAGAAAGAGGAGATAATTCTACATTTCAGGAGTGCTGAACTGTTCAAATTCTTTCTGACAGTTCCTATTCACAAATATCCAAACTAAAATCCCATTTGCTCTTATCTACAAGGGACAAACGGAAGATATTGGCAGAAAGAAGACAGATAAAGGAAGCCATCCAAATCGCGAGGTGAGGATTGGACAGCTTCTCTAAGGTGTATTTTGGAATTCCACAGAATAACTTTTCATCTCAAACATCTAAGAGGAAAATTAGTTCAGTCTTAAGTAAAGACTTGGTTTTCACATGCGAGTGAACCTTAAATAAATGATAATGGATACAACAGCAAAAGAAAAATCAGAGGTATAAATAGAAAAGATAATGAGGTGGCTATATTATGCACTCGGGGAATTTTGTAATCAATAATTACTTAGTGTGATTTTTACAGTTTCAGGCTGTATCAAAAATGAGCTAGCATTCTTCACTTTGAAAATACTTTAAATATTCTTGGAATGTTTGATAGTTAAAACAATCCAACAGCCAGATTAAGTTCCTTTTCTAATTTTGCAATCTACAATCTGACTTTTGTTTTCAGATTTGTCTTGGCAAAACACGTTTCAACAATTAATATGCACTAATGCATTCATACTTTCTAGGAATGTATCTATAACAATAAGAAAAACTTAAATGTAACTTCATAACATCATGAGTAATTTTATCATGCATAAGAAGTAAGTGAAATCTGTAGCAAAAATCTCTTAACATTGTATTCTACTATCCATTAATATACTCCTTAAACAATGATTTTATGCAAGGCAGTTTATTAGGTGCTACAAAATATAAAGCATCAGCTCCTATTCTTCAATAATACTGTTAATTGTTTAGTTCTTAATCTCATACATTTTTTCCTGTTACAGTAATTGCCTGTTTTTTCATTGCCCATCTTGCTCCCTTTAAGCCATCTGACCTTCTAGAATACCTGCTCAAGATTTTTTTTTTGTAGTTCCTTCTTACCTTGCATTGCTTACATATTTGCCAAGGAAATCCAATATGTGATTCTAGTCAACTTCTCTTGGTTGCAAAATATGTATCCATTGTGCATAAGCTGTTGGCAAATATCTTGCCCATGAGTACTGCACATGACTTATGGCGAGAAATGCATTTTATAATAACTGTAATATTTGCAGATGTTCTCTTTATCTGTTATGCCCCTTTTCATTTAAAATTATCTGCTTGTCCACCAAAAATGCCACCTCTTACAAATAATTTTCCTAATCTTTTCCAAAAATACAGGAAATATTTTCTACTCTGCCCTCTAAGAGTAACCAATATATAGGGCTTTATCTCATTTCTGCCTTTGCATTGTACATAATCACTTGTTTGTGTCTGCTTTGTTTTTACTTTAATTATTGTTCATGGTTTATTTTATCAGAATTGATGTCTTCCATTAAAGAACACTTCAATTCTTTTCATGCACAAAAATAATTTATCAAAAATAAATGTGATACCCTCTAGATACAGCATTATGTAAGATTATGGTTACATTTGCCTTCAACATCAAATATATTAACTGTAATAGAAATGTAAATGTTTTCAACACCAACCACATAGAATTTTTATATAGAAGGAAATGAGGTTCACTGGGGAAATTTATATTGAAAATAATATCCCTTCAAGTAATATTCACATTGTAAGCTCATGTTTTGTTGGACACAATTTATATTTCAAATTCTTAAAATATTGGATTAATAAGAGTAAAACAATCTGTAAATTTTAAAATTGTAGGGGCAGCACTATGGCTCAACTGGCTAATCCTCAACCTGTAAGTCCCAGGATCCCATATAGGTGCCAGAAAGTTAGCAACCATTAACATTCTAAGAGTGCACTAAGACAGAGGTACTAATACAGGATAATGTTAGAGCAGCCCTAAAGGAAGACACTTTATTTGTAGTAGAGAAAGACTGCAAGCCTGTCAGAAAACTTGAGAAAAAAGTCAGCAGTTAGAATTGGAAGAAGATAGAAAGACGAAAGCAAATTCTGAGTATAGAAGAGGGTTTTCATTCATTTTTCTGGTCCCTTTCTGTGGCTGAAGTCAGTGTGGTTTCTCACTATTCAGCCATCTTTGCTGCCTCTCAAATAGTATAATTTTGATAACAAGTTGGATTTGTTCACAACATTTTGTAACCAAAATTTGTAACAAATACCTCAAAATGTCAGACATCTTCTATAGATATTTTTGTATTATTGCATGTTTTATATTATTATCCATAAAATTTTACTTTTCAATTTATGTTCTAGAGTGACTTGAAACAAAATTAGAAAAGACAGTATAAATCACACAGTAGTTTTGATTTCAGTGTCTAGAATTATGACTCAGCTAATGCCAAAGGTTGCTTTGATATGAAGGATATTCTCTGTGTACATATTTAATATAAATTTCTTCTTTGGAATAGTGTTAGCTCATAGAAAGTTAAAAATGTACTAAAAATAATTCCCATATGCTTCAGATCCAGTATCTCATTCCTATGTTACTATTTTGCACTTGTTAAAACTAAGAAAGCAGTGTCAATAGATTGCTACTGAGTAAGTTGTACATTTTATTTATATTTGACCACTTTTTCACTTATGTTCCTTTTCCTTCCTCAGGATCCAATTCAAGCTACTGGATTGTATTCTCGGTCTTTTTGCTTTTTATGGTTTGGGCTACTCTAAAGATTGTCTGTGTATCTTGTAGGATGTCCCCAATCTGCAGTCATCTGATATTTCTCTTATGTAAATGGACTTTTAGGGAAGAAGAACACAGACTTTACATATTCCCCATGCTACAGTACATTACAGTAGCAGACACGATCCACACGTATTCAATGTTGCTAAACTTCATCACTATGACAAAGTGCTATTGATGAGCATCGATGCTTTTTAACTTGCCCTATTCAACTTCTAAAGTGAATCCATATTTCTTGCTTACCCTGTTAGAGAGTGGTATGTCCATGTACAAATTTACCATTCTTCTCTAATGATGATATGTATTTTCTTTCTTTCTTAAATACTTATTCATAGTAAATATCTTTTCGTTGACAAAAAAATCTATATCCACTGTAACATGCAATGTGATAAATTTAGAATATTAGTTTAGAGTATTCCATGGGAGAGTAGTCTGATTTTGTTAGAAAAGTGAACCATGTATATTGTTACATGTGTCTCTCTATATATCTACATACAAATCTGTTTATTGAGGTAAAGACTTCAAGACTTCAAGAACTTGGCTTTTGTAATCTTGGGAGTTGGAAAACATGTGAAATGGGTCACCCTAGCACGCTTGAAGCTTGTCACTACAATTCCAGTAGGCATAAAATATATGGACAAATGATTTAATTGTTGCTCATAATATGTGCTTTGATGAAAGTAATTATGCATGTATGACAGAGTAAATATTTAGAAGAAAGTTAAAATTGAAGAAAATGGTTAGTGGAATTTTTCTGTAGATAAAATATTATAAATAAGATTTGAAGAATAAAAGTGCAAACGACACCAAAAGCCAGGTAAGAATATCCCAGGCAGAGGGCTGTGTTGCACACCAGATTTAGTAACTACCTGAAATTCTAGTATCCCATACAGAAGCTGATTTAAGTACTGGCTGCTACACTTCTGATGCAGTTCCCTGTAAATGCAGCTTAGAAAGCATTTGGGCTATACCACCTACATGGCCTGTATGGAGTTCTAATCTCCTGGCTTTAGTCTGGCCCAATCCTGCTTTTACAGCCATTATAGAAGGAGCCAGAGGATGTAATTTCTCTCTTTTCCTCTCTCTCTTTCTCTTTTCAAGTAAGGAAACAATTTGAAAAAAATATAGGCTATCAGGGACAAAAAGAAACAAATAATGTGACTATAAATGAAAGTTAAAAAATATATATATATATGACTTTCCAAATGCTTCAGTTTTCTTTATAAAATATTTAGGTATGTTTGAAAACCAACATTAAGATAATTCCACATCTCCTAGGAAAATGAATGGTAAAGATAAGGCTGAATGTTACTCTAAGGTTCCTTCTCCAACTTAAAATCTCCTCATAAACACGTTTTGGGATGAGATAATCATCTCCATATCCTTTTCTATCTCTTCTACATTTCTGGTCAAAGTAGACTTGTGTCTGGGGCATTAAGAGGAAAAGGTACAGGTTTTCATATGGAACTGCACTTGAATTTTTGATGACCTTCTTTTTCCCTTTTGTCCTAGACCCTTCAAAGACAGAGGCAGGCTCTGTCTCTGAGTGAGTGTCCAGGGGTCATAGCAGAGAGCTGGGGCAGGGTGCTTGAGTGAACTGCAGTCATGCTTTGCAGAACATGACACATGAAGATCAAAGGTTAAAGTATTGAGTCTGGGTGAAATCATTCAGGCCTATGGAGAGACTGTCTCTGCAAAAATCTTCCCTAACAAGGAAGAAGGAATAGATATACACTCTAATTTTAAAAAATGCAGAGCCTGTATGAAGCCACTTCTGGTTGCAAGTCAGGATAAGCAGTTCAGAAGACAGCTGCTGTTTTTCAGGAGGGCATCCTCTATGTCGTATGAATATCTTTGGTAATCAAACAAATTGCAGGAAAATAAGACTGACCAACTTATTTTGTGCTTTTTCCTCTTTTTTTTAAGCAGATAGACAGTTTTGAAGGGATATGAAATTCACTCCTATCCCATCCTGGACTCAGATGAAGTGAGGAGTAGTCCTGGGTTGAGTCAGTATCAGAAAACATGGACGTGCTCAATTCCAGCTTGAGGGTGTCAGGATCTAAATCAATGAAAGCAAGCATTCTCACTTACTGTTTCTCCAAATCAGGAGCACAAGTGAAAGACAAGCAATGTCAGAGACAAAAGAACAGAAGGAGCAAAATTCTCCATTATATGTCTCATAGGGACACATTCCACTTTACTTATTTTGGTTCATTGGGAAGATATTTCTCTTTGTTTGAACCTGCTTAGGACAAAGATGACAAAACTACAATTCATGCCCACTATGTGGCAACACTTTGCTTTCTGACTATTGAGTTTGAGGCATTTAAATAAGCATAGAATTCTCCATTTCTGACAAATATCCGCATTATCTCTTTTATTGTGCATTTTTATATCACCTAACTAGCCTGACAGCATTTCAGTCTGTGACCCAAGGTTTCGCCAAGGTGTATCAGAAAATTAATATTAATTCTTTTTAAAATGTGTGCATGTGTGTGTTAGAAGAAGGAGAGGGAAAGAACTCGAAAATGGTAGACAGATGCAAACAAAGAACAGAGCTAAAATGTCAAGGAGACATTGCATGGTAGGTAGGTAGACACTGCATGGAAAAGATAGAAGATATCTATGAGTAATTAGCTAAATCATGCATTAATATAGAGACATCACAATGTAGACATGATATAGGGAGTTTACCTTCTCTTTGGAGCTTCCATAAGGTTGTGACCAACTGAGTAAGACACATTCAGAGAAAAATACAACAGTGGGATTTAATGGTTCCTCCAGTACCCATACCCCAAGCAATATGCATGTGAGTGAGGTCTTATCACAATAAGTTTGGTAGGGGTTTGTTTGCCAAGAGTATAGACAAAAATTATAAATAATAAATTTCATCATTTATTGTATATAATCTTTAACATTACCACAATTGCATGCTTTCTGTCTTTTGTGATCAGTTTATTTCATTAAAGGTGACGATCTCTAGTTGCATCCATTTTGTTGAACAGGATTTCAGTATTTTTATGGCTGAGTACTTTTTGTTGTGTATATTTTCATTATCCGGTTAGTGGAAATCTGGGCTGATTTCATAACTTAGCTATTGTGAATTGAGCTTCTATAAACACAAGGATAGAGATAAATCTGTCATATGTCAAGTTCCTTTCTTTGGGGGTGAGGATAATTTACCAGGAGTAGGTTTATATTAAAATTTCTGAGGAATCTTCATATTGTTTCCATAATAATTATACTAATCTGATTCTCCCACCACATCCTTGATGGGTTAATTTTTTATTTACTTACTTTTTGATTTTTACATGTTAGCTACATTGTAGCTGATGTAAGGTAAAATGTCATTGTGGTTTTTATTTGCAATTCCTCAATGCCTAACAATCCTAAGAAAATTATCATGTACCTATCAGCAATTTGTGTTTTATCTGTTCAAAAAGTATGTTCATTTCACTAGCCCATTTAACTGGATTGTTCGTCTTGTTATTGATTCTTTTAGTTCCTCTTATATTCTAGATATCTGATGTAAAAGTTACAAATATTTTCTCTCATTTTGTTCACTGATTCTTTGCTGAACATTTCCCTTGCTATGCAGAAGCTTTTTAGCCTGATGTAATCCCATCTGTCTATTTTTGCTTTTATTGCTTCTGGGATTTTATCCAAGAAGTCTTTGCCTAGTCTGATGTCTTGCATTGCATTCCTCATGTTTTTTTTTTTTTCAGTAGTTTTATCGCTTCAAGTCCCAAGTTTAGAGCCTAGATCTTTTGTGAGCTGATTTTGGTATAGGGTGTAAGGTAAGGGTCTTACGTATTTTTGCATTAAGAAATCCAATTTTCTCATCATCATTTGTTGATGAGACTTCCCTTTTTTCCAGGAACTGACTTAAGCTGATTTGCCAAGATTTTTTTAATTTTAGATACCAGTGGGTCTTTTTAAAAGCACATTTACCCCTCTTCCTTGTCCTGAAGATACTGGCATGCATTCAGCTTACTTGCCATATAAGATTTTGACTATTGTCAGACTGCTATTCTTCCAAATGCTGTACATCATATAAGGAATGAGACTGTATAATGTATTAGTTTATTTTTTAGTGGTGAAAGGTCTATACTTTGTTTGAGGAATATACAGGGAGTATCCATGGTGAATATTGAATCAATATTAATTTTGAAGCTTTGTGATGTAGTTTCTTCAAAAGAGGAATAATAATAGCATGCATCTGTATTTTGGTGGATAAATCATGACACCAATCATGTAACTGAGCTAGTTTTATCTTCACAACAGTCCTGTAATACAGGCCAAAAAAATATTGTACCATTTTAACACATTTTTGAATCAAAATAATTTATATGGTAAAGTCTGCTAAGTAAAAACGCAACGGTTTGGTGATTACACAGCCGTTGCTCTGTCCTTCATGCCACAGCTGCTCCCTTAGCAGGTAGACCAGGAATAGTGGAAGATAGATATTCTGTCCATCATGGGGCTAGCAAGAGTTGTGCTCCATTAGTACAACTGCTCATGTCTGAAGAATGTACAATGGCAATTATGTAAGAAAGAGCACCATATTGCAACTCTCAGACATACAAAGTACTTAACCAGAATATCACAAGGAAACAGAATTTCTTACAACTTTAAGTCTTGAAAGAGTGGCTACAGTTCTAAACCAGTAGAATAGTAATCATGCAATCCATTTTTGTTAACATAATTTCAGTAACTTGAAGAAATTTGCTGAGATTATGAAACTATTGGATACATTGATATTTAGGAAAATTTTCCAAAGATATTCAGTGTTTTTTTTTTTTGTTTTATTGTTCTTCCTTGTTTAAATACAAATAAATATAAGCATATTTATTTATATGCAATTGTCATTATTGATTAGCTGGTGGCCAATAACTAGATAGTGATATATAGATATGTGAATACCAACAATTTCCTAAGTCTCTTACTCAAATATATAAACTAAGAAGCTTTTAGTAATTTGACAATATAATTTTTGTTTTATTTAACTACATCTCTAATTGCAACTAGCACAGCATGAATTTACCATTTTTATCATATCTCTGGATATTGCAAATTAAAATCTCATTTAGGCAAAATATTAGAGATGTACCTAAACACTTATTCATAAAATATTTGGATTCAGGTACCAGATCATGCACATATTAGATAGTTAGTACCTTTCAAGTGGAGCCTTTTCTTTGACATATTTGCAGCCTCAGTATATGGAATGCACATGTGATCTTATATTAACATTTAGTTTGATGAACTAAAGATCAGGAACTACTGCATTCAAGAGACTAGAAGTTATAGATATTCTAGAACTCCAGACAAAAATCAATTAGAAAATAATTTATAACTTAATGCATAGAAATTACCCTACATGTCTGTTCTTTTCTTTCTAAATTCTATTGTCAAAACTACCTTGCAAGTTGTAAAACCTTACTAAAAATTAAGATGTCATTTTTATTTTATTTTATTGTTTTCACCAGTGGATGTTGAGTTTCATGAAAAAAAAAAGATTGATTATTGTATTCAAAAGTCAGAGTGACAGCGAGAATGAAAGAGAGAAAAAGTGATATATTCCATTTGTTGATTCACTCCTTAAATTGGCACAACTATGCTGGCCCGGACAAAGCCAGGAGCCTGGAATTCCACCATGTTCTTCCAAAACTTAAGCCATGACCGCTACTTTCCTAGATGCATTAATCAGATGCTGAATGAAAATGGAGGATTATGTCAGGGTGGCAGCCGGCAGCTTAAAAAACCCACTATTCTAAATGGATAAGTAAGTGCTTAATTTTTTAATACCGAGAGCTGTAATTTTTGAGGGCCATTGGTGATTCCATATTCTGCATTCCTCCTATAGAAATTTAATTCTCATTATAGGTTATTCTACAGAGTAAGTGAAAATATGAATTGTGAGTAGACTACAAATCCAATTGTATGAGTAACAATAATAACAATAGTTATGAGTAGTGATAATAATAGTTACAACAACTACTTATTCACACTGGGTTGTAAATTATAGTTAAAACTATTTTATTTCCAAAATAATAAAAATGGTAATATTTTGCCCTGCCATGTGATTGTGTTGTGTGTGTGTTGTTGCCTATGTAATTGTCTTGTTTGTGCGGCCTTTAGTTTGGAGACCTTCTTATTTGCCAACTTTGTTTGTGATTTGCCTCCTTTTTGTCCGGGACTAGCGCATTTCTAAGGAGACTTTGCAGAGCTGGTTTTGTGTAGACATATTCTTCTAGTTTTTCTTTGCTATTGAAGTATCTGATTTCGTTCTCATATACAAATGAGATCTTTGCTGGGTAGATTATTTTTGGTTGACAGTTGTTTTGTTTCAGGACTTGGACACAAAGACAGAAAGGAAGATCAATGGAATAGAATAGAAGCACCAAAAGGGAACCCACACAAATACAGCCAATTAATCTTTGACAAAAAGACCAATGACAACTCAAGCAAGTGGGAAGGCCTCTTTAGTAAATGTTGTTGGGACAACTGGCTGATAGCCTGTAGAAACAAAAAGATAGACCCACATCTATCACCATACACCAAGATCCAATCTACATGGATAAAAGACCTAAACCTACATCCAGAAACCTTCAAACTCTTGCAAGAAAATGTAGGAAATACCCTGCAAGACCTAGGAGTAGGTTCCGACTTTCTAAGAAGGACACCAAAAGCAATAGCAGTTGAGAACAGAATAAACAAATGGGACCTCATCAAACTAAGAAGCTTCTGTACAGCAAGGGAAACAATCAACAAAGTAAAAAAGCAACCCACAGAGTGGGAGAAGATCTTTGCACACGATATAGGCGATAGGGGGCTAATTTCCAGGATATATAAAGAACTTCAAAACAACCAAAAACCAAAACAAACAAGCCACTCAAGAAATGGGCACGGGAAATGGGCAAACATTTCACAAAGGAACAAGTCCAAATGGCAAACAAACATATGAAAAAATGTTCCAGCTCCCTAGCAATAAGGGAAATCCAAATTAAAACATCGATGAGGTACCACCTAACACCAGCAAGATTGGCCCACATAAACAAGAACACCAACGACGCTTGCTGGCGAGGATGCGGGGAAAAGGGAACCCTACTCCACTGCTGGTGGAGCTGCAAATTGGTACAGCCTCTATGGAAATCAGTCTGGAGAACACTCAAACAACTCAAAATCTGGATACCATATGACCCAGCAATAGCACTCCTAGGAATATATCCAAAACACCTGTTTTACGACAAACCAACATGCATCCCTATGTTCATTGCAGCACAATCAGTAATTGCAAAAACATGGAAGCAACCGAAATGCCCATCAGCAGAAGATTGGATAAGAAAGCTTTGGCTCATCTACTCCATGGAATACTACTCAGCTATTAAAAAAAACAAAATGCAGTTCTTTGTGGCTAAATGGGCACAACTGGAAACTATAATGCTAAGGGAAATGAGTGAATCCCAAAAGATTAGATACCACATGTTTGCCTTGATTTAACCTGTAATTTTTGTATGGTTGTTTGTTATTTTTTGAACCTGTCATTGATACTGTCTCAACCCAGATGTTTCGAAGAAGGGAACTTGCATTATTTTTAACATATTGTTTACCCAATACTATGTCAATTAATTCCATAATGTTGTATATTGATACTGAGGCCTTGTTGGGGCTTTTAACTGACCGGATCTTTACTCTGTTAGACCTATCTTCAGACCATAGAAGGTCTCCCCAAGAGGCCACTGAACTTATCTGGACAATAAGACGCTGAACTTTATGCTAGGCATGTGTTTGCAAGCAATGAATCTCAACTGAACTTGAACTATGGTTATGCAACAAGGTGGAGGAATCCACCATGGGGGGAGGGGTATGGGAGGGGTGGGGGGAATCCCCAGCGCCTATAAAACTGTACTACTTAATACAATGTAAGCAACAATAAAAAAAATGGTAATATTGACAGATAATATTGGGTTATCTAATCTTACAATACAGAATGTAGCAAAAGTAAATTAGTTCATCACCTTTGTTGAGCCACCATTCTGTATAAAAATTTGAATTACACAGTAGGAGACAAAGATGAAATAGTCCCTTTAATATATACTTAATTGTATTGGAAAGTCAGATTTACAAAGAGAAAGAAAGACACAGAGAAGATCTTTCATCCGCTGGTTCACTCTGTAAATGACTGCAATGGCCAGAGCTGAGCAGATCTGAAGCCAAGAGCCAGGAGCCTCCTCTGGGTTTCCCACATGGGCCATTCTCTACTGCTTCCCCAGGCCATAAGCAGGGAGCTGAATCAGAAATGGAGCAGCTGAGATATGAACCAGTGCCCATATGGGATGCCAGCACATGGAGGTGGATTAGTCAGTTGAGCCAGCCTGCCAGGCCCCAAAAATGTAATACCTCAGAATGAAGCTAAAGCATATGGGATCACTGAAACGACTTCTTTGCTCAGATGTTTTGGCATTTGTTCTGAGTAGTAAAAATAATCTTGATTTTGTCTACTTTCAATACACTAAGAAAAAAAAGAACATCAATTCTTTTCGTATTCCATGGCTGCATTTCTGTTTATATCCAGCCAGATGTGATTCACTCAGTTATTCCTGTGGCAGTGTTTAGTAAGAATCTAGAAATAATTCTTATTTTTTCCCTTTTGTTTCTCCTTAAATCTGCAAGGCAAAAAGAATGTTCTAGCAAGTGCACCAAAATTTTAGGCCGTTAAGGAATCTTAGCAAAATACTGGCAATGGGTGAGTAATCGGTATATCCATTTTCAAGTTGAAGTTTCAGTGGCACTACAGGATCTTCATAAATCCATGGAAAGAATCATCATCATGGGACTGACCCCTACCTCAGGCATATCAATAACATCGAGTATGACAGTTTAATTCACACTGCCCATTGATTAGAAGCCACTTTTCAGGAGAAGGCATGAAAAGAATGAAATTGATCTTGAGCACTAAAATAAATAAATAAATAAAAGAAAGCAATGATAATGAGTACAACAACCTCCCCATACCACGCAATGCTCTTTGGAGTTGTATAGAGGATAGCAACACTTTTTCAAAAAAGAAAACATTCTTAACTATAAAATTTTAGTATCTCAAGCATATGTCAGCAAGACTTGAAAAATACCTGACTTTTGGTACAGTTGGTTTTTAAATAATCTCATAGAAAGAAAAGATTTCTATGCATTCTGATTTTCTGTGTTATTTTTATTTTCCCTGGACTCTCAGTCATGTAATTTTTCTTTTTCTTCCAACTCAAGTGGATAAGAGGATTTGCCATCATGTCTCTTTGTTTCTAGCTTCTCAATTACAAAATTTCTTAACTGGAATCTTGAATTAATTATTTAGCATCAATTTTTTTATTATTAACTACATTGCATTATGTGACACAGTTTTATAGGTACTGGGATTCCCCCAACTCCTCCCCAAACCCTCCCCCCATGGTGGATTCCTCCACCTTGTTGCATTAACACAGTTCAAGTTCAGTTGAGATTCTTTCATTGCAAGCATATACCAAGCATAGAGTCCAGCATCTTGGCATCAAATTTAAGAGAGGACCAATGCAGGCAGTCTGAGATCCTAAGTATTCTTTGGGAATGAAATACAGAAAAACCCTTAGACTTGGCAAGTCAAAAAGCAGGACTACATCTTTTTCCAGAGTGTCAATGTGGTCTTTTTTAGAATTTGATTTTATGACTGTTATATTTATCTGTTAATTAACATGGAGAACCATTTTCATGAATAGATATGATTCCAAGAATACAATGTTAGTTTTCTACCTCCCCTCTCCTTCCTTTCATTCCTTTAAAAAAAAACTACAATAACAGTGGTGTCCATTCCTAGAAAGATTAACGGAAAATACTTCGGAAATTCCACTCTGTCAAGGGGAGCACTTTTAAATTAATGGATTAAAACTTACAATCTAAACTTAAACATCTTCTTGGAAAATATTTATCAAGAGAAAAGTTTTTGTACATAGAGTAATGTAATTGTCACATGAATTAATTTTTATTCTAATACTTTGGAAATGGGTCTGAGCATTAGAGTGAGCCTAAGCAAAGCAAGAAGAGTGGTTTCTCTAACACAGTATCAGTAGGTATAGAATAGAACGGCATTCGCATTTCCTCCAATGCTTTTGTGCAAATACAGTCCATCAGAGGCAGGCGTCTTTTTTTCAACATTAACAGAGTAATAGTTATGAGTGAATAAATTAAATTCATTTAGCAGGAAATGGTGATACCAGCACAAAGGGAATTTACTTATAAGACTTACGTGACAAGTGCATGTATGGAAATGACCGAATCCCTTCTTTCATGGAACTGTCATTTAGTTAAATTATTCCATTTTTTCAGATATTCTGTCTGTTCGTGATAATTCAACATTTTTCAGTTTTACTTTTTATCTGTAAAATGCATTTTAAATTGCACAAAACTTCTCCACCTGGATAAATTATTTGGACCATGAAATCTGCACGAACCTATGCAAATTCATTGATTTGGTGCCAAAATCAACAATTTTTGTTTGATTATATATTTCAATAAATGTCATTTGCAGTTTCTGTGTTCTCTCAATCAAACCTCTGAGATATCATTGATTTATTCTCACATCTACCTGATGCATTGGAAAACATGCAATTACTCATATTTTGCTTCCCTATCCTATTGTCTATTTTTTTACATTTATGCCCATGGTTTGGTTAATATCATAAATGATGACAATAACTGCAATTATTACCAAGCTCTTACTATGCATTTATAGTACATCTAAAAGTTTTCATATCCTATCTCATACACTCCTCATAAAAATATTAATATGAGGTAAAATTATAATCAGTGTTTTGCACGTGACTAAAATAGTCCTCAAACAGTTAATAAACTGACCAAATCAACAGATAAGAACAAAACTTGCTCCACAACAGTGAAGCCCCAGGCCCCAAAGTTTTATCCATACACACATCTGTCCTGCACATAGATATTTGTTCACTAAAGTAACAATAATTACAATATCCTCGTTTCAGAGTCCTACCTGCGAATTGACTATGACTCCTGACACTAAGTAATCCTAAGCACCGCCATTAGGAAACTATTGCAACAATTTGGAATTTCAGCTATATCAGCCTCACATATAACTTTCTTTTGTTGTTATATATATGTATTTTTTTAAATTATATTTTGGCAATCTTTACATTGTTGATTATTGCAAAATGTTACAAGGGCTAAAGGGAATATTGAGGAGAAGCCCCACCCAGTCTCCCACCCACTCCAGGTCCCGGATGTAGGGCATGCTCCGAGATCCTTGCTCAAGTGGTCCCGGTGTTTCACGTTATGCATTGCTGCCAATCTCGCCACTCCAGACATGATAAGGTTGTTGAATAATCTACTGATTGACGTAGTCCATCATGGAGTCTCCTTTTGTCCAGTGTTTTGCTGCCAACATATAGCTGTGGTGGTTTACTGACCTGTTCTACCTTTTGTCCCCTCTTGGTTAAGGTTCTAAGTCTGCCATTTCAGTTGAGGGGATCTCCAAAGAAACTTTGAGGTGTTCCCAGACCAGAGTCCTGTATGTACTAGCAGGTACAGGACCTGGCATAGTCCGTCTCCCCATTCAGCTGGTGGTTGCAATTGCTCGGTTGGTTCCGTCTTGAGCCTCGACTTCCACTGGAATCAATGGGTGTTGCAGTCCATCCTGGTTCTTCTCATCACACACTCGGCCAGTGGGAGCTGCAGCCCAGTGAGAGCGACCCCCAATAACCTCCACCTGGCCCGCCCTTGCCCTGACTTGCCAGCCTGTGTAGCAGCCTAGTTCAGTCTGTCCCATATCCCATTGGGCTCCCTTGAATGTCGAAGGGTATTGGAGCTTAGTTCTATCCAATCAGCTCAACTGTCCAGCCCTCATGGATGTTTTTGAGTGCCTCTCTGTCTAGCCAACTCAGCCCCTGTCCTAGTTATTGTTGTGCCCTCCCACGGGAGTGTTAACCCAAGAGGGGGGAGCCCACTATTTCCCTCCCAGGTCACTCTCACTCTCAGATTGTGCTCTCTCCAGGAGGTCCAGCCAGGTTCGGTCGCAACAAAAGCAGGATACAACACAAAATGCCAAGGTGAAGCTGCCTGTGCCAGATGAGAACACAGCACCCAACCAACACACGTGAGAATCAGGAAGGGAGGGGCAGAGCCGACAGGGGAATAAGGGATGGTTAGATAGCTTGCTAGATAGCTACTCCCACTGGAGAGCATGAGTTGGGACCAGACTAGGCAGGGCTGCAGCACCTATGCGCCCCATATAGACCAGATCAGGGAAGAGCCAGGACAGGAGGACTATTCCTACTAGAGTTATCAAAACTGGAGGGAGTGAGAGCTGTCAGGGCTTAGCCATAGCAGAAGCTAGCACTAGTGGCCTTTACTGTCAAGTCCGCACACAACTTTCAACAGCATGTTCATTGCATTCAGAACTTGGTAAAACTCTCCTCCCTGCAATTTCAAATCTTTCATCTCGGGTTTAGGCCTGCCAGCAGGCCCCGAGGTCACCCAGGATGAGGCAATGGTGTTTTTCTGCCACAAGAACCACCTGTGGCAAGCTGGTGAGGAATGCCCATTTATTCAACACAGATTCCAGGGGTGTAAAGGTTACTGAAGGGGAGGGCAGTAGGGCATCTTCTGGCAGTCCCCTCAACCCACCAAAGACACTGTGATTGGCTAAATCACACGTCTATTTCCCTTGACTTTCCAGTCATGTGGGAGGTCACACAGCTCAAGGCACACCCACCATGTAGCAAGCAGAATGGGGAGCAATTGCCCACACTTTCATGTGTAGCCTCAATATTGACTTCCTATCTTCTTTCCTTCTTTTTTTTTTCCTGTGTAATAAATTACAGAAAAATATGTAATTCTTTTTAAGTCATGATTTATTTCCTGTAGCTGTTTAAACCTAGACTGACATAAGATTAATTTCCTACTCAGTCTTTAAAGATTGCTTAAGATTAAGTATTAAAAAATACATTCCTGGTTAAACATTTATTGTGGGGTATTGTGCCTCTCTGGTTCCCATTACACTTGACCCATACATCACTAAAAGCTCTTGACACCTTTATGCTCATTAATTGTATAAGGATTCATCTGTCAGAGAATAAGCTTTTTAGCATCAGAACTCAGTGCTACTAATCCTACACATTTTATGCACTGATTAATTTACTATCAATTAATTAAGCAATATATAAATATTATATTGAACTACACCTGCTCCGAAGAAGCAAGGAAAAGTGTTCATGGTAGGAAATCATAAGCAGAGGAGCAAACCAACCATACCAAGAGAAGTCTAATATTTCAAGGAAAGAAGACATGCAAATGTAATATGTAATCTGAATAAGATTGGATAAATCAGATGCAACTGTATTGGATTCAGGTTGTAAGCAATGTCAAATGTAGGCTGGAGTAACATTGGAAAAAGTGAATAAGATTTATAGATTATTTCATAACAGTACAAGGAGTGTTAGGACAGAGTTGCTGTAAATGACAAACTAGGAATATAGGAAATGCACACTGAAAGTAGCAATTGCCTAAATAAAGCAGCAGAAAAGTCATCTTTGAAGGCTAGAGAAGAAAGGGCAAATCGATGACTATGTGTAAGATTGGAATCCAATAAAAGTAGATGAAAACATTGCTCTGCCCCAAGAAAACACCAGCAGGGACGCAGTGTGTGTTCTGGTGATGACAGCAAGTGAAGTTTTGCTTCTGTAACCTATCAGGCTTAAGTGTCAAAGTGCTTAAGAAACAGCAGTTTCTCATATAGTACCACCAAAATTGCATAAAACAGTTAATATTGAATATAGTGTGTTTGAGGGCAATACAATGTTTTGCGGCAGTTTCTAGATTCATAGAACAACTGAGAGGCAAGCACAAAAGGTGGTCCTATCTCCTCATTCCCCTGCCTGATAGACAAATGTCCTCACTGTCAATAGTCTGCATCAGCGGGATGCATTTGTTGCGTTCAATGTGTCTTCATGCTGATATACTGTTATTTCCTAAGACCTGAGATAATATTATATGCAATCCAATGTTTCACATTCCATAGGTTTTGACAAAAATGTAATAACACACACCCGCCATTACATACCATGCAGAACAATTTTGCTTTCCTGAAAGTTCCCTATGGCCTGACCCCTCATCCATTCCTCCTTTTCCCCAACACCTAACAGCCACTGATCTTTGTACTATCTCAACAATTTTGTCCTTTCTGTTGTCATAAACTTGCAGTTGAAATCATTCTGTGTCATGTCTTCAGTTTGATTTCTTACACCAGAAATAAATAAATAATTAAAGCATCTCTGTATGTTCTTATGGCTTGGTAGTTCACTTTATTTCAGCACTAAATATCATATCATTGTACAATTGTTTCACAACATATCCATTCAGACTGAATGATGTGTTGGGGTGTGTGTGTGTGTCTGTGTTTCCAGTTTTGACAATTACAAATAAAGCTACTATGTTCCCACTCAAGATAATTTTAAACACTTAAAATGTGGCTAGTATGAATTGGGGAGCATTGTAATTGTTAACTACATGCTAGATTTCAAGTACTAAGTACAAAGTAAAATAATGTAAAGCCTCAATCATCTCTCCATAAAGGTTACACGCCTAAATGATAACATTTGGGCACATAGGACTAAATATAAGATTTGAATTTTTTTAGAATTCTAAAGCAATATTTGTTTTGACATAAATGTTCAATGTATTAGGGTAAAGATGGAGGAGAGTGACTCCTGTATCATACCATTAAGAGAATGTTGAGTGTTTTATAAAGACTATTTTCCAAAGTGGCTGTAGCATTTTGCATTCCCACAAAGAGTGCATCTGAGTTTCCACTCTTCCAAGAACTTGCCAGCATTTAGCAGTGCCATTGTATTGGAATTCCACCTTTCTGAAAGTTGTGTTGCTGTACTATATTGTTTTAATTTTCATTTCATTAATAACTCATGGTGTTTGAATGTAGATGCACACACTCATTTAATTGAAGTGCAGAATGAAAGAGAGAGGGATTTTCCATCATTAGGCTCAACCCCCAAGTGACCACAACATCCAGCAATGGATCAGGCCATAGCCAAGAGCCAAGGACAGGCAGGGGCAGGTCTCCTGTGTGAATGGCATTGACTCAGGTACATGAACGTCAATGCTCCTTCCCAGGCACTTCAGCTGGGAGCTCAGTCAGAAGCTAAATAACAAGGATTTGAACCAAATGAGATATGGACTTGGTAACAGTGGCTTGACCTACTGCACAACAATGTCTCTTCCTAAATAATGACTTTTAACAGAAAAGATGTGTGTACTTGCATATTCATACATGTGTTTAAATATTTACTCAGATACATGGTGTCATTTTTGATACCTTATAGTTCTTAGTTCTACAAAGTAAGATACATACATAAGGAATATATGTTTTCAGATATATTAATTAAACATTATACATATATCATATATTTTAATGAAACAATGTCTACACAAAATTTTCTAATTAAATTTCAAGTGCTTTTAAAAAGAGTAACATTTTCTTTTAGTGCAACCATCTAAAATGAATCTGAATAGTTTAGACTCTGATGATAGCATTCAAACAGATAAAAATATTATTCTCTTTCTGGACTGAAAAAGCAAAGATAATGATCTCTTATGGATTCATTTTTCATCTTCTACAATGTTTATGTATTGATTTTAGTTTGTACTTTACACAATTGTTTTTCTGTATTACATGGTTATATTTCTTTCCCTAAATAATAACCAAGTATACCTATAAGAATTACAGTCAGAAGGTTAGCTATGCACTATTTTTTTCACTACCATACAAATTTCTGAGTCTGAAATAACATTGTAGGCATTCCACTCTAGTCCTTTTCTTTTTAAAAATATTGCATTTATTTGTTTGTCTTACTAAAAGGCTAAAAGAAAGGGTAAGAGTATATATGAGAAAGAACACAGAGACAAAGAGAGAGATAGAGAGAAAGAATGAATCTCCCTTCCACTGTTCCATTGGTTCACTCCTGAAATACCCATAATAGTCAAGGCTTTGTCAGGGTGAAGTGGAGATTCAGAATTCAATGATCTCTGCTTAGAATCTGACACCCAAATATTTGCATGTAAGATGCAAGTACACAATGTATTGCTTTTATGTGTCACATTATGAACCTATTTCTGTTATTTTCTTTATCATGGTCTTAATTAGGTATTATGTTTTCCTGCTCATTTTATGTCTGGGTAGGCAGACTAAAATATCTGTGTGTTGAGCCCAATGACTCAACTTACGGTCAAAATTTTATTAATCCTTCTCTGACTTTGGATCTTTGTTTCAATATTAAATATCCTTTCTATGGCATTAACTAGTTGCATATATTTTTTTTATTAATTACGTTGCATTATGTGACACAGATTCATAGGCTCTGGAATTCCCCCATTCCCTCCCCATAGTTTCATATATTTTAATACTTACTTCCTATTTCATTTAACACATTTGTATTGGTAAATATCTTACAATGACATGTGAAATAAGGAATAAAAAAAACAAGAAAATATAAGATATCCATCCCTGAAAGACTAAAAGAAACTGTCCTCTAATGCTTTATTTTTAAAATCAGGGTCAAAAATGTTTGCCTTTATCTGAACAATTGTGATTTATTCCAGGATTGTATATATGGTCATATGTAAATAAATAAGAATGTAAATGTAAATAAATAAGAATGTTACATAATATAAATAAAGTTATAGAGAAAAATCATATTATTATCTCAATAGAATAAGAGATGGCATTTGATAAAACAATATCCAATCATGATTTAAAAATCATAAACAAATTAAGGAAAGAAAAAAATTTCAGGCCTGGTGTAATTGCGTAGCAGCTAAATTCTTGCTTGGCAAATGCTGGGATCCAATATGGGAGCTAGTTCATGTCATGGTTGCTCTACTTCACTTGAGCTCCTTGTTTGTTGTCTGAGAAAGCAATAGAGGATTGCCCAAAGCACCTACCCAAGAGAACCAAAAAACCTCCTGGCTCCTGGTTTCGGACAAACTCAGCTTCAGCCGTTGTGACTACTTAGGGGAGTGAACCAGCAGACAGAGAAGATCTTTCTCTCTATATCTCCTCACTATAAATATGCCTTTCCAATAAAAATAAATATATTTTTAAAAAGAAATCACAATACAATAAGGAAAATATATGACCACCACACAGACAATTTACTACTGATTTATAAAAGGTGAAAACATTTCCATTAAGGTTTAAAACCAGAAAAGGATACCCACCCTCACCACTCATATTCAAGATAGTTCCGGGGACTTTTAAGAAGAACTATTAGGAAAGAGGAAGAAATAATCAATGTTCATATTGTAAAGTAACCCCTATTTGCAGCTGACATAGTTCTATGTATAAGGGAACCAAAAGACCTTGCTAAGAGACTATTGAAACTAACAACACCAATTGATTTTACAGTTGTAACTATCAACACTGGCTTAGAGTCATAGTACTTTAACTCTAGCATAATTTAGAACCACATCTCCTGTCTTTTTTCAGCATATCATGTGGTCTCCAGATGTAAATCTGACAGTATTTACAAAAGAACATGTGAACATCACTAAATAACTCACTTGGCAATTTATTTTATTTTTCATGTCTCTTTAAAATAACAAATAAAACTCATTTTTAACTATTCAGAGTCACAGATGAGTTTTTAAGGAGTCTTTAAAACAATTTGTGTAAAATGAGGTGCAGCAGGGTAAGTTGCTGACTGTGACACTTCCATCCCATATTGGATTGCCAGTTCAAGTCTTGGCTACTCTACAACTGATCCAACTTCTAATTGCTGACCCTGGGAAGGAAAGGAATGATGACCCAAATGGTTTGGCTGCTGCCACCCACACAGGAAACCAGGAGTTCCAGTCTCCTATTTTCATCCTAATCCAGTATCAGCATTTGCAAGCATTTGGGAGTGAACCACCAGAGGATGAATCTTTATCATTCTCCCTTCCCTCCCCTCCACCCCAGCTCATCTATAAATAAATAAGTAAATCTTTTAAAAATAATTTATGCAAAAAAATTTAAAAAGCAAGCCGGAGAGTGGAGAACACTAATATGATGTTTTATTTACTTTATTTTAGCCAAAAACATGTTTGAGGCAAGGGGAAATAGATCAGGTAAATCTATAAGAAAACATTTGCCAATGATCTTAGAGCAATGCCAAGAATTTGAATTTTATTCTTATTGTAATGGGAGAAGGTAAGACATGGACTCTCCTCTGAGCATTCACAACCTTGTGTCTATTTGTTCAAGACTGATATTGTAAGGGTAGCATTCATCTTAGTGGAAAGTGTAGCCTTACAATTTAATTTCAACTAAGTCTGTTTCAAAGATCATTTTCCAAATACACTTTTATTCTGAGGTACAGATCATTATGGCTCCAAGAAATGAATATTCAATTGTGGGGAGACCCAATTCGGGACACAACAGGCAGCCTCTTCCTAAAACTTACTAAGACTCTACCTATTGTTGCTTACAGAACCCCCAGTGCTTAATATTTTTACAAATTTTCTCTTATTCCCAAATCTACAAGATCCATCTAGGTATCTACTTTTCCACTCTATTGTTCTTATATTGGCATTCTTCTTCCTATTTAGGGAACTAAATATCAGCCTTTTTTAAAATTATTAATCTTTGAAACATCATTTTTGCATAATATTTAATTTATCTAGAAAATATTTGGTACTTTAGAATTTGCTTTTCTAGCAAGGATGGCCCTGAGTTATTTGAAGCAAATAAGAAAATGCACAAGCAACATTAAACAGCAAAATGCATACACAACATTTCTATTGCATCAATAGATTTAACTTCACTGACAAGAGCCACTTAAGTGAAACAGGAAATGGAGGTCAGCTTGCTGAGGAATGAGAAATGCACTGGGAAAGAAAAGAATCGAGAACAGATAACTCTTTGGAGAAACTGCATGGTGAAACGTAGGTAAGATAGTTATCAGCGTCCAGGAGAGCCAGCCCTTAAATAATCATTCTATACATTTGCTTTTGCTTTTTTTTTTTACATCACTTCATCTAACCAACATTCATTGGATGTCTATATCAGGTCCAAGGATATTATTGTCTAAGTTTCTACCTATTCTTATTTAAGGACGTTTGCTACTTACTTGGAGAAGGAGAATAAATAAGCATAATATGTGACTATCATAAATTAAAGCATACAGAGAAATGGTACAATTTTCATGAAGTGATTAGAAAAAGATGTCTAACATAAATTTGACTTTTAAATAGTTATCTAAAGGAAGAGAGACTATAAGTCACAGTGAGATATTGAAGAAGCAGCTTTCTAGTGAAAGATATCTAAAATTTATACACTGAAAAGAAACAGCCAGTACTGAGAAGTGGAAAATCGAGAAAAATAAGACCAATTTTTAAAAATGAAGTTCCAGATGTAATTTTTAAAAATTGACAGGTACAATAGTAAGAGTTAGGTTAATTAATTTGACATAAAAATGGAAGGCTGGAGAATAAGTGTTTATATTTAAATTGATAATAACGATGAGTGACATATGGATTTCTTTTTGGGTTATAATGCAGGTTTAGTTGATTTATTGTCCTTTCTCACTTATTCTGCATAATAATCCATACAGCAGAAGTAATCCTCTGAGTTTTACAATTGAGGAAATGAAAGTTCAAAGAATCTTCCAGAAATATCATGCTAGACATTATATAAAGACATCCCAGAATGGTTGATTTTTAGTATATGTGGCAAAAAGATATGAGTACTGTTATAAGGGCGATATTTGTAATAAAGAAAATAGAATGGGAAGAGATGACAAGGATCTGATCCGTATTAAAAAAAATTCTTGTTAACCATGTTCTGTGTTCTTTTAAACACAGCAGACACTATGTTTGTTGATACATTTAGATAATTTATGTGTCACTTAAATATTAATGTACTTATTTAACTCACAAAATGGCTCAGATATACTCTCTGCAACCAGGATTTTAAAATGTGAATACAACATATAAAACTTTTCAATGTGCATATAAAATAAATATTGGTTTAGAAGCTGAATTAATTGATGGTTTTCTAAGTAATAAAATGAATTAAATATTGATCCTGCATACTTTAAGAGTGAAAAACTAATACAAATCTAAACCTGATTTGGGGAATGTGCTTCATAAAAAGCAGTCTTTTTTAAAAGAGAAAGAATACAAAAATTACTGAAGTAATCCTTAGCTTGAAAGGCATGAAAGATGCAACATTTGATGGATATAGTAAGCCAATATACCAACATGTAGAAAGGCAACCAAGTAATAACTAGAATGAAAGTGTGGTGACATTTGAAAAAACAGGTGAACAGCAAGTGTCAGGTGTTATTTATATACAACCATGAGATTCATATCTTCTGTTTTATGGTGATGATTATTGAGATAGTGATCAACTGTATTAATCAGAAAATTTGCTTGAACAATTAGGACACAAGAAGATGGGAAATGGTGTGATCAAAGTTGAATTTCTAAACAATGGAGGACTGAAAACAGAGGAGAAAAATGGGAGATCAGGAAAGTAAGAGGTTATATCAAGGAAGATGGTGATAACACAAACTCAGTAGTGGTAGTAAAGCTGGAGTGGAAACACTGAATACTCAACATTTTTGTAAAATATTTATTCATTTTTAAAGCAGATTAACAGAGGGGTATTAGGCATACAGAAAAGAATCTGCAGTCTGCTAGCTCAGTCTCCAAATGGTTGCAAGTGTTGAGGCTGGCCAGGTAAAAGCTAGCAGCCAAGAGAGTGACCAAGGTCTCCCACAAGGGTAGCAGGAGACCAAGTACTTGGTCCATCCTCTGCTGCCTTCCTGAGCACACAAGCAGGTAGCTGGATCAAAAATTAACCATCCATGGTCAAACCGGCACCACTATATGGGAAGCCAGTGTTGCAGACAGTAGCTTAGTGCACTGCTCTATAACACTGTTCCCAAATACAGAACAAATTAAGAAATTGAACCTACAGGACTTAAAAACCTGAGCCTAGGGAACTGCATCATGAAAAATTTTTAAAAAATTAAAAATAAATGAATCTACAGAAGTGGTAGCCAAGTAGCTCTGAAGTAAGGAATGGTAAGAAATCAAAAACATCAATCAGCTATTATTTTTGAATCTGAATAAAGAGAGGAAAGCTATAGATCTCATTGTGCTAGAAAGCTTCTATCTCCTCACTATTTCACCAGTTCAGTATTCTGAAAGGTAACATATAAGAACTTTTCCATGTGACTGCTTGTCCACTGGCTCCTTATTTGAATTTCGTCTCCAAGTAGAAGGAAAGAAAAAAGCAATTATTGAGATCAGTCTTTTTCCCTGGCTTCCCTTCCTTCAGAGTCAACTAAAGTCCTGGATTCTCTCAAGTAATCTTCTCAACTTGATCACTTAATTCCTAATTTCATATATGTGACACTTTTTAAAAAGACAAAATAGTGCATGTTGGTAAAATTGTGATCTGTGGCATCTGAATCCAAAGATAGGAAGCATCTCTGAAATGCTGTCAAGGAAAAAGTGGCATTCACTGCAATCTCTGTCTTCAACTGATGTGTCCACAACGTATGAATCTGCCAAAGCTATTGAATGTGTACATGCAAAATGCATGAACCTACTGTATGTAAGTTAAGCTTTAGCAAAACCAATGCAAAGCAACAGCAGAAAAATTGAAATGGCACATTTTAACATTTATGTTACTTGAAAGAGAGAGATATCAGAAAGAGATCTCCCATGCACTAGTTCACGCTCTGTTCCACTGGTTCTCCCCTCTTTAGTTAGGGTGGACATAGGCTGAAACCAGGAACTCAATCTGGGTCACCCCTGCGAGTGGCAGGGAACAAGTACTTAATCACATCAGACTGATAATTCACCTGGACCAGGTGAAATTTAATCCTGGCATGAAGAGATGATTTAACATAAGCAAATCAACCAATGTGATACATCACACCAACAAATATAAATATAAAAACATATGATAACTTCAATAGATGAAGAGAAGGCATTTAACAAAATCCAGCACCACTTCATGCTCACAGCCCCAAGCAAGGTAGGCATAGAAGGAATATTCTACACCACTACCAAAGCAATATATGAAAAATGCAATGCCAGCATGATGCTTCACAGGGAAAGCCTATGAGCTTTTTTGCTTTTATCTGGAGCTAGACAAGGATGTCCACTATCACCATGGCTATTGAATAATAGTATTGGAAGTCCTTGCCAGAGCCATTACCAAGAAAAAGAAATTAAAATATTCAAATGGGAAACAAGGAATCAAAATTATCCCTGATTGCAGATGAAATGATTCTATACACAGGAGAACCAAAAGACTCCATCAACAGGCTATTGGAACTCATAAAATATTTTGGCAGAGTAGCAGGGTAAAAAAGTTGATAAACATAAATCAATGCCCTTAATATACACAAATTACACCATGGCCAAAAAGAACCTATAAGTACAGCCCCCTTTAAAATAATGGAGGAGAATATTAAATACCTCGGCATAAATCTGAGCAAAGACATAGCAGATCTGTATGATTAAAATTACAAAACATTAAAAAAAAACAGAAGACATTAAAAGCTGAAGAAATTAATCATGTTCCTGAATTGGTAGAATCAACATAATCAAAATGTCCATATCACCGAAAGTAATATAGATTCAATGTGATCTCAATCAAAATCCCAACATTGTGAAAAATATAAAAGATAATACAAAAATTCATCTAGCAACACAAAATACCATAAATAGCCAATGCTATTCTGAAGAAAGTAAAAAAAAAACGTGCTGATGAAATCATAATTTCAGACCTCAAGACATACTACAGAGCAGTGGTAATTAAACCAGTCTGATGCTGGTACAGAAATAAAGCATAAGGTGAATGGAAGAGCATGCAAACTCAGAAGGGAGTCCATATACTTACAATCAACTAGGCTTCCCCAGAGATCTGAAAATAATCCAGGAGAAAAGGCTGTTGTCTTCAACAAATGCTGATAGAAGAGTTAGATATTAGCTTGAAGAGGTAAGAACAAGATGCTTCCTGTCACCCTATACAAAAATCAATTTTAAATTTTCATCCCCAAAACATCAAATATATCATGTGTTCTCTATGATATAAGAAAATCTTCATGCAAAATACAAAATCAGTAGATACATAGGTAACCATGTATGTACATATGTTCACCCAGAGGAATTATACAATGGATACAAGCCTACCTGCAAGTGAAGGTAAATTGTAGTCTGCATCTCTACTCCCAAATAAAAAGGGAGACTTCCCTATCAAGCTGCTAAATAAATCTTGATCAAAGGATGCTAGGCTTTGCAACATTATGTACACCTATAATTCCATGTTACATTTAAACAAAAGTGTTGGACTTCTGACTATTGTTGGAGTACTGTACTAGTGTAATAATCTAAGGGGAAACAAAAGAGGGAGCCTGAGGTGTTGAAAGGGGAAATCCCTGTGCTTAAAACAGCAGTATCATGGGACCCAGCACGGTAGCCTAGCAGTTAAAGTCCTCGCCTTGTAAGCGCCAGGATCCCATGTGAGGCCCGGTTCATATCCTGGCAGCCTTGCTTCCCATCCAGCTCCCTGCTTGTGGCCTGTGAAGCAGTGGAGAACGGCCAAAATCTTTGGGGCCCTGCACCCACGTGGGAGACCCATAGAAAACTCTAGCTTTGGACCAGATCAGCTCTGGCCATTGTTGCCACTTGGGAAGTGAATTAGCAGATGGAAGATCTTCCTCTCTGTCTCTCCTCCTCCTCTCTGTATATCTGCCTTTCTAATAAAAATAAATTAAAACATGAAATCTTAAAAAAAACCTGAAAAAATTAAAACAAAATTAATGAAATATAAGTAATATGTAACATGAGGCATAATGCCTAAAAGACTTTATATCTTACATGAAAGTAACTAGCTCAAATGCCCAGTTCTAACTCCTGATTCCAGCTTCCTGCTAATGAGAATTTGGAAGGGGTTAGTGATTATTCAAGAGTGAAGCAATACTGCACCCATATGCTTGCTTTGGATTACTCTTTCAGCTTTCGCCTAGCCCAGCCCACGCTTTTGTAAAGATTAGAAACGTAAATCAGACGTGAGAGTTCTCTTTCTTCCCTTAATCCTCTAAAAATAGGTTTTAAAATTCGAATTCTAGGAGGAATAAGATGGCCTGTATGGGTAGGAAACTGTAGCCAAGAGCGCAGAGAGAGCTATGGATAAAGAAAGCTCCAGACTGGATGACTGAAGCTCCTGGGTGCATGCCAACACAGACAAGGGAGCTGCGGTTGCTGGAGTACCAGAAAGAAGTGGAAGTTGGCAGCCAGCAGCCCAGGAGGAAGCTGAGTCCAGGCCAGCCACTGGAGGGCACCCCAAACCACAAACAAAGGACTGGTAAATTTAAAGCCAACACAAAGAGAAATACTGATGGGAATCCCCCCTACCATCACTCTGGCAAAGAGACAATGTGAAGCAAAAAGACATAGGACACAACTCTGGTGAGGGGAAGCAAGGTTGAGTAAAACTCAAAGGCTAACCCAATCAATGGCACCTTAGATCAGAGCTATCACACTGCTGGGGAGCCAGGAACTGGGGAGTGAGCTGCTGGAGGGAGTGGCTAAGGGAATGATGCAAGAAAGGAAGACAGTACCCACCTGACTCGACTCTGCGTGGGCCTGTATCCTAACCCTCCCCTCCTCGCTAAGAGATACCCGAACCAGCAGAGAAGGCTTCAGAGACACTGGATTCCTGGTGGGGCAGAGACTGGGTTGGGGTCAACTGCACGACTTCTGGAGTGAATCAGACTGATTCACCCTCGTGGGCATTAAGACTCAGCAGCCAAGATCCAATACTAGGATTGTAAAGCTCCACAGAGTTGGGCACACCTGCAGCAGGAGCCAGCTGGTAGCATACTCGCGCAGTTCCTTAACCCTGTAGCTGGAAAACTACTGGCAGAGTTAATTTTCCAAGCAGAACAGCAGTCTTAGCAGAGACATCAGCAATAAATAATAGGCATAAAAGGAAAATTATATTTTTGAGATAACTAATTAACATGACAAATCCAGTGACATAGGCCAATAAATTCCACTGAGGCATGTTTGGCTTATCTCAGAAACATTAGGAACCTTAGCATTTAGAAACTATTTAATGTGATTCATTATAATACAAAAATCAAAATATATTGCTCATCATTTAGTAAATTCATGGCAAAAAATTATTATAACCTGGAAATGAAGTATCATTAAAGAGATAAGACATGCAACAGATTTACCCAAATATAAATCATAATGAAATGTTGAGAGATTATAAGAGAAGGAAAGACATCAAAAGATCCACTGCATTCACTTCTACCCAACAAAGTCCTAGAAATTCTACCTGATGACGCGAAGAAAAGTAATTAGAAGGCTAAAGGATAAAAAAGTAAATAACATAATTATGATGATATGTCTATAAATGTGTATAGACATATATGTCTTTCTTTGAAAACTCTAAATATAAGTTATTAGAAACATCACAGGAATTCATCACATTTAATTTTGTGAGCAAATAGGAGAGGAAATTCAAGCACACCAAATCTGAAGTAATCACAAGAAACGAGAAATTTTAATTATCCTAATTTGCTCAGTAGACTGTATATATCCATTATAATATCACAATGTATTCTATTAATATACACAATTGTTAGATATAAATCAAAAGTTTTGAAATTTTTTTAGAGACTGAGATGCAACTAAACTAATTTGATGGTTACATGCACCTCATACCTATATTCAATTAAAATAATATAAAATGTAATGAACATATTAATTTTGTTTGTATATAGAACAAATAAATAGAATTTTAAATCTAAAAAATACTTAATACGCAAGTCATCAAAAAGCCTAAATATGCATTTTAATCAAGACCTTTATACTGTGAAATATACATTATTCTTGAGATGAAGTGAAAACTAAACAAGTAAATAGACCATATTTGTGTTCTGACATTTTTAGTTCAAATTGATCTATTCATTCAATAAAATTTAATCAAAATTAATTTTTTTAATTGGAAAAAACAAATTGTTCCTAAAATTTAGTAGAAAACATGTGGCCACAAAGAGCTAATTTTAAGTTGCACAATACTGAAGGGTTTAACTATCAAAACATATTATTAAGCCCCACTATATAATCCCATTTTGCACATGTGATATTCGTCCAGAATAAAACAAATGAAACAATTGAAGATAATAAAGTTTACACATTGAAAGTGCCAGCACAGTGGTTTCTAGTGATTTCTTCACTTTGTGCCTAGTCAATAAGAAATTCATATGTGAGAAATTTTATTCCAAGAATTAACCTACAACGAAAGTTATTCTCCTACATGGCTGGGAGACACTTCCAGAGGAAGCATGATGGACTTGGGAAAATTCACTATGGACACACATCCTGAACATAGAGAGAACAGAGGGGAGGGGAGAGCCCACTGCCAACTAAATTGTATTAAAAAAAATTTAAAAATTTAAAAAGGGCTGATAATCAAGATGGCAGAATAGGATAAGGACATGTTTAAATGGACGAAAAAACATTTAATCAGGATGAAGCAGAGAGGACATACTTCAGGAAATAGGAAAGGACTGAACAACAGAAGAGGGGTACCTGGAGACAAACATAGGAAAACAGCGGGCACAAGGGTGTGGTGTTGCAGTGACTGATACTCCAGTGGCATTCAGCTAACAGCAATCTGAACTCCACTAGCAACCAGGTGGGAAGGGACTTTCACTGGGAGCTTGGGAGGTGAACCCAGACAAAGAACTGTCTGTCCTGATGGTCCCTTTGATTTGACCAGGGGCAGAGACAGAGCAGCAGATCCCAAACTGGCAATGTGAGAACAGGGTGGATTTCATAGCCCAGTTAGCCCCCTGTAGCTGAATTGGGCACCATTTTGCACAAGGGCAAGGGAAATGACTGAGCATACGCTGAGATGGGAGTGAGCTCATTTCTGATTCAGTGAAGTGCATCAACGCATCACCGTGGCATTCCATGGATTCTCATTTTTGTTCTCATTTTTGTCTCAAGTTTTTTTTTTCTTTTCCCAATGTATTAAGTATTATAAACCCAGAAGACTCATTTTAAAGCTTCTGATCAAAAATGAGAAACTCATGTAACAGTTCAAAGAATTTAAGGAAGCAATAAAGCAAATCAAGGCTGATATTACAGAAATTAAGAACACAGTAGAGCAAATTAAAAGTACAGTGGAGAAAAAGACATCTATTCACTGGCTTACCACCTGGACATCAGGGCGGATTGGTCCAAGGCTAGGAGCCAGGAACCAGAAGGGAGGAATTTCCTCTGAATTTCCCATGAGGGTAGCAGAGGTTAGGTACATGGGCCATCGTCTGTGGCCATCCCAGGCACACTGATAAGAATTTGGATTGGAAGTGGATCAGTGAAGAAATCTTGCACTCCTATGGGGATACTGGCTTCACTGGCTGCGGATTGACTCACTGTACCACGATGCCTATGCTGACTTTCTAATTCTATTGTTTCTACAGATCTTTTTCATTTTTCACATTTAAGCCTCCATGAATACTTCCTTGTTCTCTATATAAACATATAAGTAATCACTGGTTCACTGTATTGCAACTTGGACTTAAAATTACAGACACAACTATTTTCAACTGATACCTTGCATAGTTTTGAAAACAATTTCAAACATCTCATATGTATCTTCCTTAGCAATCAAGTGGAAATATATTTAATTGCCAATACAATTTGACAATTTTCTTTTTAAAGCATCTATCAATATCAAAGACATAGTACATTTTAAATCTCTTTTGCTCACAAGTGTTGCATTAATAGATGTATCTTTAAGTTTGTTTCTTTTCCCAATGTATTAAGAATTATAAAAGATGGTGGTGTACTGTGCATTCAATGAAATGTAATTTCTGTTTTGATGAACTTAATAAGTTCCTGTAACCTGCACTCCTAGGAATAATTATTAATGGCAGCAAGGTAATGGGAACAATGAAGCAGAGAAGTTCTGTCCCCAAAATAAACATTTTAAGAATAATCAAATTTTTCTAAACATGATTAGTCATGTGAAAGGTGAAAAAAGATAAGCCAAGCTCCTGTCTGCTGATTTATTATCCAAATACTTGCCATTATTGAGCGTTAGCTGAAGTTCTGAACCAAGGACTCAGTCTGTTTCTTCTAGATACTTTCCATAAATCCAATTAATCTAGCCATTATCACTGATTTGCAGGTTTGCATAACAGGAAGCTGGAGCCAGGAGCCTGAGCCATGAATTTAATGCAGAATACCCAGAGTCTTAAAGATTAGGTTAAGTGCCTGCTTCCTGGGTCATATTTTCTTTATGTAAAAATATCATTAAATAGAAATGTAACAACTTTGGTGTATTCAATAGTAATGTAATGCCTATCTGGAACTTTTGGGTCAAGGTTACCATGGACATGCTTCAGTTTGGAAGAGGGCAAGAATGCTATCTTTTGCTTATACAGAAGTGTTGTAAATCCGTAGTGTTCAGTTTTTGTCAGGCTGGTTCAGTTCTGAAACATCAGAGGCAATTCAGCCAGTACTTATCTTTTGAATGATATGGACACACCAAGAAAAGCTATGGGTGAAAAATCTAACATCAAAGGAAGAGTACCCTGTTTTTCTTAAAGAACAGAAGGGAGCCAGCACAGTGGTATAGAAAGCTAATCCTTCACCTGCAGGCACAGGTTTGCCTTAGGTGAGCCCAATGTCTGCTTGTGGCCTGGGAAAACAGCAGAGGAAAGCCTAAGTCCTTGGGTCTCTGCATCCACGGTGGAGGCTAGGAAGAAATTCTCCACCCTCAGCTTTGGATCAGCTTAACTCTGATCATTGCAGCCATTTGGGGAATGAATATGTGAATGGAAGATGTCTTTGTCATTCCTTTCTTTCTCTGTCATATCTGCCTCTCAAATAAGCACAAGTAAATCTTTGAAAAAAGAAAATTCTATAGGAGGGGCATGCACTATGGAAAGTTAAATTAACTTTAGAAAACATATTTAAAAGCAAACAGCCAAGAATAAGGTGAGGGGTGTATAAATAGCTACTATTTCTCTTATTGTTTAGTATTCTGCCTGAGAATTCACCACAGAATTAAAAAACCTTGCATTGACAATATGTGTAAATACATGAACTCATCATCAAACCAAGGCCATTTACGTAGGCATAGTTTATTTCCATATGAAATTACTGTTTTTATTCACCCATTATGATTAATAGTAATGAAATATATGCTAGCCAGTTTCATCAACATGAAGGTTGTTTTTGCTCACTTAGAAGTAGGGCATGCAGGTGAGGACTGCTTTTCCTTGACTTAGTCATTGGTGTTTAGACATGCTACTTTCAGTAAGATGTCAGTTCTTTTAAGTGAGAAATTATTCATCTTTGTTTTGCATCCATCCACCACTTGGTGCAAATTCTTTTTGTATAATGAGTTTCCAATGACTGTAACCATGACACAGTTCATGTTTTTATACAATGCTCTTCACATTCAAAAGTGATATTAAGCACTAGCAATTTCCATGATGACTTATTCTGAATAGAGAGTAAAGTAATAGGACGTTTGGACATTAGGCAATGATATACTAAGAAAGAGCAAGGAATGTTTAAAGGAGCTGATGGAATCAAATTTTATATCACTAAATTATTTTTTTCCACAAAAATGTATTTCAACCTTTTCCCAGTAGATACAGTGTAATTTCTTCTGACTAGAATTGACCGTGCCCTTTTATTTACTCCCCTTACTTCTCATTTAAATAGCGTGTGCTAAACTATCATTCTTGATTTTACTACTTTTTACTGCCTATGGGCTTTTTTTTCCCCAACTCATTTAAAAGGCATTATGCTTTGATAATAGACTGTCTGAAGATGGAACTAAAGTATAATTTTTTAAAACTTCAATTTAATCAATGCCAGAGGCTATCTAGAGATATGGATTTTCTCACAAGAAGTTCTACTTTAGCTGAGCTCTTTGTATATCATGTTTTATTAGAAGTTTTTATTTTACACCCATAAGTGCATATAGATAAACATGACATATATTTGTAAATGTAATTTTCACTATTCTGTCAAATGATTATCAAGATAGTAGCTTGAAGTTTCTTTAATGTAAAAACACATGGGCATGAAGCCACTTTTAGTGTTCAGGGTAAAAGTCTTGGCAGATGTTGCTTTCCAAGTCACTTGATGATGTTAGCAAAATCCTTTGAATTACGTATCTGGAATATGATGATGTCATGTGTTTTAATTAGGGCCGAAATGGCCTAACATTGTAGATTGCTAGCATCATACAGAACCTTCAAAAATTGATATTCTCTTCAAATATAAAAGAAAGTATTGGTCTTTGTGATTGTTGGGGTGATGTTTGTCATGCACAATCCTTAACAATCGAAGAAAAATCTTGTTTTCATAGCAACTTAATCTATTTGCCAGTAACATAAGAGCAAAATAAAAATATGGATGTTGGCAGATGACATAATTTTTGTATACAGAAAAATCTAAAAACTCCACAGTAAGAGTACAATTCAGTAAAGTCACAGGTTGCAAAATCAACATTCAAAAAAGATAACATTTTATTACACGAGTGATTAAGCATAAATATTAAGTAATTAATCACCTAAAACAATACATGGGTTTTCTTTTAAAGATTTATTTATCTTTATTGGAAAGGCAAATCTACAGAGAAAGGAGAGACAGAGAGGAAGATCTTCCATCTGCTGGTTCACTTCCCAGACGGCTGTAATGGCTGGAGCTTAGCTGATCTGAAGCCAGCTTTCTCTGGATCCCCCATATGGGTGCAGAGTCTTGAGGCTTTGTGTGATCTTTCACTGCTTTCCCAGGCCACAAACAGAAAGTCAGATGGGAAATGGAGCAGCTGGAACATGAACCAGTACTCATATGGGATCCTGGCCTTGCAGGGAGATAGCCAATTTAACCATTGTACTAGGCCCTAAGTGAGTTATTTTAAAAACATTCCTGAAAATATGCATTATAAAAAATCTTGCAGGAATTTCTCAATTGCACAATAATAACCTTACTTTTAATGTTTCCATGAGTACCTGTAATCTCTTCATTTGGCATTTCTATTTTCATAGCACTGACAAAACTTAATCACATCATCTACCTACTTTGGAGAGGGGACCTGAAAAGAACTTAGGTCAATATGACTATCGAATAATTGTACTTCTGTGTTTTATCTTATTGTTGTCTATTTCTATGAGTAATGCTATAACCTCCCTATTTGGAATACACTAAGCTTCCTCACACTATATGGTAACAGCATGCACTAAATTTTTTGCTTCAGTCATTTGAACTCTACTATCCCCACTGTCAGTAACACTTTGTATCTCATATTTTTAACACAGCTTTTTTGAATTGATTTTTTCTCATATACCAATCAAAATTGCTACCATCTATCAACCTCTCAATGCATTTTTCTTTTGTAATTCTAATTAACACTGCCATTCTTTTGTTTTTCTTCTTTTTTTTTCCTGTCTACCTCTGTCTATAGGTTAAAGGATCTTGAAAGAGTTTTCTGTGAAAGTGATTTTTTAATGACAAAAAGAATTGAAGTGGTAAATATAAATAATTATCAGAAAGATAATGATGAAAGTGAAAGGAAGATAGAAAATATAGATACTGTGAATACACTTTTTAAAGCTTTTTCTTTTTATCTGCATTTGAAAGGTGATGGTAAAAAGAAGGAGTAATAGAAAGTGATTCATCCCTGGATCACTCACTCAATTGCTGTAATGCCTGAACATGAGCTGATCCAAATTCAGGAGCTTCTTTCCTGGTTTCCAAAATGTTTGTAAGGGTCTAAGGACTTTAGCCATCCTCTGCTGCTTTACCACGCCTTAATCAGGGAGCTAGAACAGAAGGGGAACAGCTTGGACATGCACCTGCACCCTCATGGAGTGCCAGTGGGTTTTACAGATAGAAGATTAGCCAGCTATGCCACTATGCTGGCCTCAAGAATGGTAAAATACTTTGTGAAATGGTTGTTAGTTAGACTTCTACCTTGTAATGCCAAATACTTTCCATTTTGCTTACTTTAGAGTTATAGTTCAGAAAAGCATATGTATAATTAGTCATTCAGAGAATCAACGATTTTAAATTAAAAAATCAGCATTAATCTTTCAATCTTCTGTTCTGAGATGTTATAAAACCCATGTAAACTGGATTCAACTCTCCAAGCATAAAGAGAATATAGCGAATCAAAGTGTTGCATTGGGCCCAGCACAGTAGGCCAGCAGCTAAGGATCTTGCCTTGCATGCACCAGGATGCCATTTGGGCACCAGTTCTAATCCCGGTGGCCCTGCTTTCCATCCAGCTTCTTGTTTGTGGCCTGGGAAAGCAGCAGAGGACGGCCCAAAGCTTTGGAACCCTGCACCTGAATGGGGGATCTGAAAGAGGCTCAGGGCTCCTGTCTTCAGATTGGCACACCTCTAGTTGTTGCAGCCACTTGGGGAGTGAATCAGTAGATGGAAGGTTTTCCTCTCTGTCTCTCCTCCTCTCTGCATATTGCCTTTCCAATAAAAATAAATAAAAATCTTTTTTAAAAAAGTGTTGCATCATTTTCAGACGTTGCCCAAAAAAAGTCTTGAATTACTTTGGGATAATATATTTGTAAAGGCTAAAGATTCTCTGTAAGCCCAGGGACATAAATGTAGGCATTGAATTCATGAGAGCGGCATGAAGTGCCTTTTCACTCTTCGGTGATTATAAAAGGATGAAATATACCTTAGAGGACCTTTTGTGTTTGTGCTAATTTGTATAGAAATGATCTACTACATACAAGATCATTTATTCCTTCCAGAAATTAATCCAATTGATTTCAGTGTCTGCCCATTTGATGAAAGACTGTCAATCATAAGCATCTTATTTAAATTTGTTTTGTATTCAAATATGAATAGTCTCATTCATGTCTTGTTTTGTGTTTCCTTGAATCACAATTTTACCATCAGTAATGAATATGAAAAACTAATTTAAACCAATATTTATCTTTGAGTGGCATTAGATTGTTCCTTGTGCACTTAACCATTGCAGTATGCAATTTGATTAGTTTTATTTAAATAATTTTTCTGTCATAAGATATTGGTTTAATCGTTAGATTTTCTTTTCTTTCTATATTTTTGTTTCCATCATCAATTTGATTCTCTGCTTTTTGCCAGCTTCATATGAAACATAAGCTTTCTTTTTCTTTATGTTTATTTATTCTTACTGGAAAGTCAGAGTTACAGAGTGAAGGAGAGACAGAGCAAAAGACCTTCCATCCATCAGTTCATTACCTCAGTAGATCCAATGGCCAGAGCTGAGCCAATCCAAGAACCAGAAGCCAGGAGCCTCTTTCAGGGTCTCCCATGCTGGTGCAGGGTCCCAAGGCTTTGGGCCATCCTCGACTGCTTTCCCAGGCCACACGCATGGAGCTGGATGTATGTAGAGCAGTCAAGATAGGAACCGGTGCACATATGGGACCTTTGGCATGTCAATCGAGGACTTTAGCCACTAGGCCACTGTGCCAGGTCCACAAAACATAAGCTTTGTACATTTACTTTCTAAGCCATATTTGAAATTTTAGTACTTTTAAAAAATCCTATGCTAAAATAAGCCTCATAAAAATTAATGAAACAATGTACTGCCAATACTTTTAGCTGAGCTATAGTTTATTTTTAATGAAAGTTTATATTAGTATTCATGAAAGAATATTATATATTTTGAGCTCAATCATATTTTCATTTGGCTGCTTTATAAGAATACTTCTCTTTTTAGACAAAATTTATCAGTGAATTTTTAAAAGTATAAAAATGCCTTTGAAAGCCATTAACTTTGCACCAGCAAGTGTATATGTTTTGACACAAGAGTCATCATTTAGTATGAAAATTATATTCATCTGGGCCCGGTGCGATGGCGCAGTGGTTAAGGTCCTCACCCTGCACGCCCGGGATCCCATATGGGCGCCGGTTCTAATCCCAGCAGCCCCGCTTCCCATCCAGCTCCCTGCCTGTGGCCCGGGAAACCAGTTGAGGATGGCCCAAAGCTTTGGGACCCTGCACCCGCGCCCGCATGGGAGACCCAGATGAGGCTCCTGGCTTCGGATTGGCTCAGCTCCAGCCGTTGCGCTCACTTGGGGAGTGAATAATCGGATGGAAGATCTTCCTTTCTGTCTCTTCTCTCTGTATATCCGCCTTTCCAATAAAAATAAAATAAATCTTTTTAAAAAAAATGAAAATTATATTCATCTGGATAAGGCATTCCTATTGACTAATATAATTACAAAAATATGCACTCATAAATTCATTTAAATGAAAGTATAGAGGTTGGGGAAGGCAAAATAATGCCTACCTCTCTCCCTATGTATCCATGTTGTGGTTGCTCTGTATAAATTTTTATGATTACTGTAACTGAAGCTCAAAATAAAACTATGTTGTTATTGTATTATGTAGGTCTGAGAAATTTGGAATGGGTTGGTGGGCCAGTGCCTCTTCTGAAGAATTTGGGACTGTATGCTTCCTTGCCATGAGTATTTTCTAGCACCTACGTAGATGTTTTGCTCTGTATTCCCTTCTTACATCTTGAAAACCAGCAGAGCAATGCTTTTTATTCCAATTTCTGCTTGACTCTCTCTTTCTCTCTCTGCATGCATCTCCCATTACCAAGTGTATCTGCATGTCTGTCTCTCTGTCCTTCCTCACCTCCCTCTCTTTTTCTCACCATTCTTTTGCTTCTATAATACAAGGACTTTGGGGACAACAGTGGATCTCCACCTGAGTAATCCGGGATAGTGTTTCCTTTTCAAGGCCTTTTACTTAATCACAGCTGCACAGTTTCCTTTGCACCTTCAGGGAGACAGAGTCCATTTTGGTGGTGAGAGGCGCTATTCATGTTACTGTTGTTGAAAACGGAGTTTAAAGTTGTTAATTCTCTGTTTACCACTGGGAAATCATTCTCAAGGATATGTTTTCTATTAAACATCTGTCACAATATTATGGCAGTGTTTTCTGCTCTGAAGTTTTACCACAAACCCAAACTTTGGGCACAATAAGACAATATCTTTAATTTTTATGCTCCATTACTTCAATTTCTCCCTTCAGACTCTGAATCGACCAAGTAAATGAATTTAAGAACACATTATAAAAGAAAGAGGTATTTATTTGTTCATAATATCCAATAAGCTAAATAAAAACATTTAGAAGCTACAGCATATCAGAGCAATAGGCATATTGTCACACATTTGAAACCCAAGATCTTACACAAGAGGTATGTAAGCTCAAGGTTTCTTCTCCATTTTCATATGTACCATTGAAAGTTCTGCAGGGATGAGTTGTTTGGCTGCAAAACATACCTGAATCCCATTTCAAGGTGCTTGACACTTTTCTGTGTATACACAAACTTGTATTATAAACTCGTCGAAAGATTGCAGTGCATTTTAAAATTTATTAAATATTTTATCTTTTCCTTAATACCGTCATCAAAGATAGTAAGCTAACATAATATACTTCTGAAAACCATGACTTATTTTTAGGTGAATGGCAGAGTCACAGAAAGCAGGAGACAGAAGAAAGAGAAAATTTCCTTCTGCTGGTTCACTCCTAGTGGTCACAATGACCCTAGCTTGTCCAGCTTAAAAGCCAGAAGCATGGGATTCCATGCTGGTCTCATGCACTTGTCAGTGACATTAGCACTTGGGCTATCTTCTGTGTACTTTCCAGGTGCTTTAACAGGTAGCTGGATTCAAATTAGAGTTTATGGCACTCAAAACACATTCATATGCTAGAATCACAGGTGGCAATCCAGCCCATTGTGCCACATACTGTCTCCTAAAATGGTAGGCATTACGTGCATGTTTCCAGGTAGTTCATCAATGCAATTGATTTTTAAAATATAATAGTGAAAACATGATTCAGTTCAAGATTATACTTTTCATTGTTGCAAGCTTAGTTGTTATAAACTGTTATAAAATGTTATTCTACATTGATCTCATAGTCACAATGGACTAGTCTCAGGGTTTAGGTCTGCCAGCAGGCCCTGAGGTCACCGAGAGTGAGGCAATGGTGCTATTTGTCCATAAGAAGCATTGGAGACAAGCTGGTGAGAAAAGTGCACGGAGCCTTCCGGCAGAACCCCTCCACCAGCCCCAGCCCACCAAAAACACTGCAATTGGCTGTATGACATTTGTAGTTCCCTAGATCTTCTGGTTATGTCAGAGGTCATGTTCCAAGTGTATACCCCTTGACCTTCTAGCCATGTTGGACATCACATTCCACTTGTAGGTGTGAAAGCTGTGCCTCAGGCCATGGACAAGTTAGCTTTAGGCCATGCTTGCCAGGCAGCAAGGGTGGGGTCTGGGGTCACAGACTAACAATCTTTTACAATTGCTCCTCTCCTTTTGAACTAATGAATCTTTTAATTTGGAATTTTACTTTCTAATTGCATTATTATTCTCCTCAGATACACCAATTTTGAAAAACTGTTTTTATTTTTATGCAGTGAAGTTTAATAATATTTATTTTAAGCATGATACTATCTTTTTCTGAGAGAAAAATTTAAAAGCACATCAAATAATTAAATGTCATAAAAATTTGATGGTGTCCTCTCAGAAAATTCATTTAATGTTCCTTAATCCTACCAATTTTCTTTAAATTTTATATTAAAATTACATCTTCTATTCCAATATTTCTTCTCTATTATTCATTTTTTTTCAGTTTTATTTATTTGATAGAGTGACAGAGGCTGAGGGAAAGAAATGTCTTTCATTTACTGGCTCACCATTCACATGTCCCCCACAACCAAACTGAGTGAGCCCATGTCAGAGTTCTGGTGTGGATGGCAGGGACTAAGGTGCTTCAACCATCACTCACTCCTTCCTGAAGTGCACATTAGCAGCAGGAATTCAGATCTGCAGTGGAAGAGCTGGGATATGTGTTGCAGACGTTTTTGGACGCATCTTATTGCATTATGTCCTAATGCCCACCCTTCACTATTTGTTTTACGGAATAATTTCTCATACCCCTGCCTCTGCAGCGAAATTTTAATGTATGTGAAGATTGTTTTAATAAAACCATCTCTTAGTCTTTATCCCTTTATTTTGTACCAAACCACAGAGACCAGATCTTCATTTGTTATAATTTTATATACCACATTTCACTGATATTATTTTTTACTTTAACATATTGATCTCCATATGCTATACTTGGGCTAAAATTCAGTAATTCAAGAAATTTACTTTAAGAAGACCATTGATAATTTTCAACCTTGAAATGTCACCTTTATTCTTTCTTTCCACAATTTATGGTACTCCTCAGGTACCATAAATGCCAAACAAAATGTTTCATTGCAGTGATCGTCCGTAGAAGTTCTCCAATTTGAATGCTATCGGTGCTGGACACAGTGTTAATATCAGAAGTTATTTATTTAAGCTGTTATGATAGTTCAAAGTTAAGAGCATTTTCTTCCTCAGACTGTGTTCCTCCACACCAATTTTGAGGATTTGAACAGTAGTTTTCCAAATGCAATGGCAGACCCTCAGCAGATGCCAACTCTTTCTGATTCGGTATTCTTTAATTATACAGTTATATCAGTTCATATGCTGATGGTATAGCTTTCTAATCAGGGAAAGACACATTCATACATATTCCAGTATTCAGTGGTGAATATTCACAATAATAGTCCCTGGATCCAGGCCTTCCTGGTCTATGCCAGAGGTCAAGAGAGCACAGCACACTGCATCCCTGGGAAATTGGCAGGAGGTTTGGTAAACTGAGACACCAACCTCCATCCGCTTTGACCTGATGGCTGACAGGTGGCCCCGGACGGGACGTACATATTCTATTTCTACTTGGAAGGTCCTCACCTTGCAGTGGGAAAATGAGGGAACCACATAGCAGCCACTGCTGTCAGGCCCAGTTTGCAGATTGCTCTCTTCAGAAAGGATTGTATTTAAAACTGACCTTTAAACTGATTGGGAACTATGGGGAGTGGGGTGGGGGACCACTCAAGTTACTGCTGCTAATGCTCTGGGCTTCCTATTGATTATCTTGTAGGTAAGCTTCCCTATGAGACGCCTGGTGGACTCCTGGTGCTCTCCTTTCTCCAGTGGTCCTGGTGGGGCCTCCATCGCCTCACCTTGAGTTCTTTCAGGAGAACTGTGGAAAGCAGCCTCCAAGATTCATAGTGTATTCTGTGATACATAAGTAGAGAGAGTAAATTTTGCCTCTGAGCACATTTCATGAGTAGATTTTTGTTACTGCTAAAGGTTGTCAGCAGAGCCATGGTCATTCCTCTTTTACCTCTTAGAATCCTTAAGTATGTTATGGAAATTACATAAATTATTGAGCTTTATAAACTATGTTAATCTATGGTTCTTACAGCAAATGTGTTATACTGGATCCTTACAATCAAGCTAGCATGGTATCTGTAATGCTGAAGAGAATTCTGAAAAAAACAAAAGCTGTGTATCTTACTTGGCAATGCAGGTTGGCTATGTTTAATTAGTGTGCAAAGATAACACCAATTAAAGGCTCTTTAATCTAGTCCTTTTAACAAGGATATGTGAAAGTATTGCATACATAGTTTGGACATTCACTACACAGTATTTTCCAAAGCTCAAATTTTATCCACTCTTTTAACTCAAATCTGGTTGGGAGAAAATTTTCTGTAATATCCCATTTTGAAATAACAGTGTTATCAGTGCAGCCTCATTTTAAAAAAATACAAGAACATGATCTTCAAAACTAGAACTCATGTTCAAAATGTGATAAATCTTTATGTCAATAAACCAATGTAATGTTTTTTTTTGTTTATTTATACAACTAGAAGGGGTTTGTGTTATTCTTTGTTCATGTTTAGATACATACTACTACTCTGCTCAATATTCATTTATATAAATTTATTTACAGATATCTATAAACTGTTTATTTTCACAAACTTGATCTGAAAGCATCCACTAAATAATCATAATGACTTTAAAACATCTATATGTAAAATAAATGGAGAATACACAATGACATAGAGCCTATTGAAAACATTATTTGAAAATACAGAATATTTCATGTCATATCTAACGCAGACTTTTTAAAAGATTTATTTACTTTTATTGGAAAGGCGGATATACATAGGGAGGACAGATAGAGAGAAACAGTCCTGTTCGCCGATTCACTCTCCAAGTGGCCGCAATGGCTGGAGCTGAGCCAATCCAGAGTCAGGAGCATCCTCCAGCTCTCCCACGCAGGTGCAGGGTCCCAAAGCTTTGGGCCATCCACGACTGCATTCCCAAGCCACAGGCAGGGAGCTGGATGGGAAGCGGGGCTGCTGGGAATAGCATAGGCGCCCATGTGGGATCCTGGTGCATTCAAGGTGAGGACTTTAGCCATTATGCAATCGCGCCACCCACCCCTTTAAAAAAATACTTATTTTTGATTGGAAAGGCGGATATACAGAGAGGAGGAGAGACAGAGAGGAAGATTGCACACTGTCTTTTAATAAATTTATTTTTATGTAAATTGTAGTTACAAAAAAGAGAGAGAAGAGTAAGAGAGAGAGATTCCATTTATGGCTTCACTCCCCAAATTGCCACAATGGCAAGAGCCAGGAGGTCTCCCCTGCAGCTGCAGGGATCCAAGCAGTTGGACCATTTTTGTTGCTTTCCTGGGCACATCAGTAGGGAGCTGGATCTAGACTGGGACTTCAACTGACACCCATATGGAATGCTAGTACCGCAGGTGGAGGCGTACCTAAAGTACCATGGTGCAGCCTCAAAGCATATTGATTCTTAAGATTTAAATGTCTGTAATAAACTAAGTATACATTTTCTGAAGGTTATCTAACATTCATTTTCTTTTAATTTCCAGACCTACACAAATCTGTTGTTTTTGTTAGAAATGCACTGTAAAAATTGTTAACAGTTTATATGAGGAAGTAAAAAATATTAAATCTTTCATTTTAAAAAATCAGTTAGGTAGCTAACCATATTGGTAATGATCTGGATTCCAAAGAGGAATCCAGAGCACTTGGAGAGCTTTCTGAGGTATCTTTTTTTCCCACACTTTAAATCTTGGAAAAGAAGACTGTGAGTAAAATTATGACTACTACTGCTGAAAAAAATAAGAGATATTGTATCTTTTCAATTAAAAGAACCGGGTTTGTGCATGGTTCTATTAGCACCATATACTTTTAAACTCTTGGTATGCTGCAAAGAAAGATGTTTGCAATATATTCTCTTTAGTTGGTATCCCATCCACCCGGCATTGAATGGACAGATCCTGACTACCTTTCTGAAGCAAGACAATATAATTTTCCCTTTGTGTCTCTATTGCAAACCAGGTACAAGATACATAATCTTTCAGCTATCAAATATCCTGCACAGTATCCAATGAAACAGCAAGCTTTCAGTGTATATACTCTCAATTCTAAATTATAACTTGTTCTTTGTACATAAGATCCAGACAAAATCTGAGAGGCATACTCAAAGATAACAATAGCTTATGATCCCACTTTACATTTAGAATGAAATTTAAAACAGTCCCCTCCATCAAATCTTGAACAATCCGTACCATTCATACCTCATCCTTGGTTTCCTTTCCTATCTCCTTCCCCAGCCCATATAATTGTAGTTAAATTAACCTCAGCCAATTCCAGGAACAGGAAAAACTCTTTCTTGTCTCAGGTTATTTTCATAGCAAGTTGCCTTGCCTGGGACGTACCCGCACATTTTAAGTAGCTATCTCCTATTCTATTAGTTTTTGGCTAAAATGTCAGTTCCTCAGAAGGTTGACCCTTTGAATTTTTTTCTTCTTTGTGTTCCCTTTATTAACTCATTGATTGGTTCCTTGTGAACCTTTATTGCAGTCAACAAGTAATCCTTTCTCTAGAGTACCTGACTTTGTTTATTCTCCCTGTTGGAAAACATCTGTACAGTAACAGGGAATGTACATGTGTATTTCATCCACTAATCTCGCTCCAGTTTCCAGTTCCCAGGCCTTTCAATCTGAAATAGACACGTATTGGACTTGTATGTGCATAAGTAAATATCTAACCTACTCAAATATGAGCTAACCCAGTACCATCTCGAACTAAATGGCACTCAACAACTTGATTTTTAACTTCATCTTTAACATTAACTCAATAAAACGTGGGTCTCTCTACGGATCCCAGCTTGTGATTTTCAGAATTTTTGAGGACAAATTGAGAAAATGAATGTACATCGCTTTAAATTACTTAAGTATATACAAATGCAAGATAATTTTTCAAAGTCACCTAAGCCAATAAGAAAAAAAAATGAATATAGTACAATGATTTGGAAAAAAAAGTGTCAACATATTTTGTGTGAAAGTTGGCTTCTGTGAGAAGAGAACTGAAGAAGTGAGTTTCAAATGATGCCAGTAACCTTTTAGAGCTCTGCTTGTAACTGGATAATGGGCTCTGTCTCTGCCATTAGTAATACCGCGAGGGTCTAAGTCTCTTAAACACAGTTTGGAGGGATGAAAATTAGCTCAGCAACAGTACCTGAAGGTATCACTAATCTAAAATATGGAGAAACTGGAACATAAAAGCAAAAATAGTTACCTATTTTCTACTCCCCTTCTTTCACAGGTCATCCCAATCGGGTAACAAATCGTGGCTAATTATCTTGCCTTTTAGAGTATTAATTCAGCACCCCACCCCCAGAGAACCTCTTCCACAGACAGCGGTATGTAGAGACAGATGGGTAACAGGACGAATTCAATACTCCAACGAGTGTGGACAATGGAACGAGCTACCGTGCAACAATATCTCCTCCTCCGAGCTTCTTTTTTTTTTTCAATGAATATTCGTCCTACTGTGTCCCAGAGATATAGGTCATTGGAAATAGTAAGCGCCAACCCCAAGTGGTCTTCGTTATGTTTCCAAACCCAATGCGCTCCCGATTCCCGCACAGCTGAAGTGCATCTGAGCTGCCGGGAGAAGCGGGAGACACCTGTGCCTTAGGGACTCAGGTGAAGTCTCTAACCTTCCCGAGACTTTGCCTGGCGCTCTGCCACCCCTCAGCGGCTCACTTCTCATCCTCGGCTTCCCTGCCTCTGGGACCTCAGTCTCTGTTTTAACTGGTGTTTTTCCTGCCCTCTTCAACCTCCTCACCTCAGCAGAAAACACAGTGGGTTTCGCGGAACTGGGCATGCCTAAAAACAAGGAAAAGCTTGGATGGCAGGAAGAAAGCTTTTGCCCCCTCCGAGTTCCCCTCCCCTCTGCAGCTGCCTCCTGCCAGTCAGGCAACCCGACGAATTGCACGTCCCAATGAGGGCCCGGGACCTGCGTGGGCGCCCCGCCTCTCCTGGCACTCCCACCAATGAATGGTTGGCGGAGGTGGGCCGCACCCCGTACCCGCCTCTCCCGTTCAGGCCGCTGGTGGGAGCCAGGGCTCAGCGCGAGAGAGGGACGACGGAAGGGACCGCAGGTGTGGGCTCGGCTCGCGCAGCCCGACGGCTGGAGTGACGGGCGCTCTGCTTGGGCCGGTGAGGACTGACGGAGATCTCCTCACAGCTGAGGAGGCGGAGCCGCGCGGGAGCTGGGCGCTCTGAGGCGACCCCGCGACCGAGCCAGAGGGACCTCGCGCTTCTCCCGGGGACGGTCCGAAGTCCGCGCTATGGAAGAGGAGAAATATTTGCCTGAGCTGATGGCAGAGAAAGATAGCCTGGATCCATCTTTTGTGCACGCGTCGCGCCTTTTGGCTGAAGGTAGGACTTGTCCCCTCCGAAAGCGCTTACACTGCCTTTTGCGCATCTCGCCCGCGGCTTAATGAGGGGAGTGAAGTTGGGAGGGAGGCTCCTCTCTGCCCTCGTAGAACTGTCCCCCTGAAGGTGCTGGCTCCGGAGCTGGGCTGACAGAGCCTCTGTTCGCTGCAGGCGGCGGCAACCCCCCTCCAGCTCCCCCTACCCCTACTTAATTTGGGAGAAAGACCTAAAAACAGTAGTGTTGGACCTGTTAAAATCGTACTGATAGAAAAAAAAAAAATCTTAAGTCCAAGAGAGTCCACAGGGATATTTTCACTTCGCCGAGGGAAGGCAAAGCAGTTGAAAGTAAGCGGCGATCAATGTAGTGTTCTGAGATAGTTTTACCTAAACATCAGCATTTTGGAGGGGCTGCATTTCGAAAGTAATTTTGATATCTTCTAATCAAAGTCTTTCCTGTGGAAAGTCTTAGAATTAACCTTTATTAAAATGTGCGTGACCGTATGTATATGAATGTGGTAAGCAGAAAAGTACTTGTAAAATTATTTGAAGTGATCGGGGTAGCCTGAGAGAGAAGGGCCCTTGCTAATACTTTATAATTGATCAACTGTTTCATCAAGTGTGTATTTACTTTTCTGTACCTGGGCTGGTAAAGGAGATTTCATTCCCAGAGAAATGAATATATATACATATGAATATATGTGTCTTTGCATTGCTTTGAAACATTGTTACATTATTTCTCTCACACACACTGACCCAAACTTCCAAATAGGACAAGTTTTGAATAAATGGCTTCATTTACGTTGAGAAGACAACTTGTAACTACTCAAGACATCCATGGCATCTGTAGTAATCCACGCATAGCCTTTTTAAGCAGCTGCAGGTTTTTGGATGAATACTTCATTAGTAATGAATTGCTTCATCATCAAATTGGCTACAGTGCAGTTGGGTAGCTTGCGTTGTCATGGATTTGCTTACGGAGAAACTAAATGTGAAAACTTGTTCGACTCCAATCCCTCAGATTTAAAAGGCTTTTTTTTTTTTTTTTGAGACTCAGAAGGAAACATTTTTGCTTTGCCCCACTGTAAGTGATTTAGAGAAACATTGAATATAGTATTATTGGTGGATTATAATTTATAATAAAGTGTAAGGTGTATTCCAATATGTGCATGCTAAACAATCAGGGAAATATCAAAATATGGAACATGTGAGATAACTGTTTTCAAGGAAGTAGCTGATTTTGTAGTAAAAATGAAATTACACTTACTACTTTCTTGGTTACTGAAGGGAAAATATAGAAATTATAGAAGAAAACTAAAGTCAATTAAAAATAAGCATACATGCCATTTAAAAACAATTGCATAGAAATTGTAAGAGTACTGGAAAACAATGACTTTAAGATTCTTTGAAGTGATTAAAAATTCAGTGATGCCTTGTCTAATAATTTACTTGAATTTCGTTTCCTGAAGCGTCTTCATTTGGCTAATAATTTTACATTTAAAAAAGTTAAAATTGTTTATTTTCTCTGCCCTGCTCGTTAGAGTTCTCTTTAGGACAGCAGGCTCAGCGATTAATCATCAGCCATTAATGAGAATTGTACTTGAGAACTGCAAACTACTGCATGTAAGGGACTCTTAGAGTAGGTATTTCTGCAGCTGCTGAAACACTCAGAGAAGGCTATGCATCTGTCTGGTTCCCCAGCAATTTGTCTTGCCCAGGAAGTTGATTTCATGATAGTTCAGAAGATGCTCTGATGCACTTGTAATTTAATTTTTTCCCAGCAGGGGGAAGCATGTCTTGCTTTTGTAAGCAATTGGGATTAAAAGCTCCTAGATGGAGACAAGCACCTAAGTAAGAAACAAAGAGGGTACTCACATTTGAGGTGAATCATATGGAGGCAGAGGGTTTGGAGGAAGTGTTGACAATAAGTTTGATGTCCTTGAAGTACCTAAGGAGTAGTGCGAAAAGTATTAAAGCGTAAGGTGCTTCCAGTAATTGTACATGTGTCTCTTTTATGTGCATATGAAAGAGAGGCATGTATTTTTTTTGCAGTGTCAAAGAATCTGAATGTACATTTTACATCGAAGATCATTCATTATGTTTCCAAAGGCCATTTGCCAATATTTCCAGGTTTTGTTTCAGATTTTTCTGGAAGTGTGTGAGCTTGAGATGCTTTGATTTCTCATACCTGGAAATGCGCTGATTGAAGGCAGTGGCTATAAATAAACTTGACATAGATATTCATTTGGAAGGAAAGTGCACACTGAAGTACGTTTCAGTCAGAACAGTGCAGACAGTCTGAAGACTGAGTGAGTAATAAAGATGATCCCGATGATCCAGTTCTTCAGAATGATTTTCCTGAAGCTGATACATATTAGATAGTCATAAACCAATGGGTCCTCTCAATTTATTTTGCTTTTTGATTGGCAGCAGATATATATCAGTGCTCAATAGTGACTGCCTCAGTTGGAATTGATTTAGGAAGGATATGGGTTAGAAGTACTAGCTTGCCGGATTTGTTTGTTTTGTTTGATTTCACTTGTTTTTGTAGTGCAACTTCAGGAGGAATGATTGTGAGGCATTACCGAAAGAACTAGAAGTCAGACATTGAATGCATGTTGTTGTAAGGAGAGATCTTTCTTAAATAACATGGTTTGAAGAGCATTTATGTGTTGGATTATTTAAAATAGTTTTGCTCCTGTGATTCTCATGTTGTTAAGGTATCCATTGGTTATGGAAAGTGCTTCCAAATATGATAAAATAGCAAACTAAGCACAATTTTTAATATTCTCCTTACTCTTTGATTTGCTTGCCAGATGAAATTACAGAAGGATATTTTTATCTATGTTACTTCGGAGAAGTGCATTAAGCTGTGAACCCAGATATCAGGATTTTAATTCCAGTTTCACCTAAGCTGAAACTTTTAAAATGTCTCTTCCCTGAGCCTACTTTTCCTTGTCTCAAACTCAGAAGTGGGACTAAGTGATGTATATGTGTCTTTGCAGTTTTAATTAAGTCTCAGAGTACTGCAGATGCAATGGAGTGACGTTTGTGTATTCAGAACACAAAAATCAATGGCTGCACATCTATGAAACTTTTAAAATTCCTTCCTAGCTTAGTGATTAATAATATATTTATTGAACTATAATGTAACTTGAGGCATATACATTATCTTTGGTACTGGGTCAGATTTATGTTCTTGAGTCTATTAAACTATTATCAAGGCTTGGGACCATAAATATATTCACATGAATATATTCTTGTTTGCATCAAGCATGACTGCTGGCAGACACAGATCTGTTCAAATTTATAGATCTAATTATAGTGATTCAATACCTTTAGGAATATTAATAAATCCTTATCCAGTTGAAAGTGTTTTGGGCAAGACTTCCTAGCCTGAATTTTTCACAACCATTGGCAGATTCATCATTGTTTTAGTTGACTCATCAGATGATAGAGTAAAATATTGCTGAATATTCTAGCACTTAAAGTAATCTTGAAATAATCTTGGTAGAACTTTCAAGCTGTGGTGATTAGCTTGGTCTGGCTTTAATTTTATTGCACTTCAATGAACTTTTAAGAGCATGAGGAAAGCAGAGGTTTGTATTTGTCCAAATGTTGTCTTGTAGCGAGGGCTAGTCTCGGATTCTCAACAATGACTACAATTTCTACAACTAGGTTGTCACTAAGAAACAGGATCCATGGAACTTTTTAAATGCAGTTTTCTTTTGATTGATGAAATCTTTTAAAGAAATATATTTAAGATCATCTTGCTTATGTTGATTAGACATGCCTTGCTTTCTCTCTGATACTGCTTCTTACATTGTAAAATTGAAAAAGTAGTAACAGTAGAAACAATTCTTTTAAATTAAAAATGTTTATTGTGATAATATGAGCATTTTTTGTAAACAGAGATTCATAAGCAAAATGTATAGAAATATAAGATTGTTTTATTTTATAGATTTTCCTTGACATTTTAGGGCCTTCGTGGATTTGACCTCAATTTGAATCTTGTTTTGTAAGAGAAGGACAGTTAGCCTGTTCTTAATGCTCTCTGGATCACTGCTGAGTGAAACTTAAACTCAAAAAGAAAACGTTGAAATAAATTATCCTGCAAATGGTTATTCCACTGAGGGATTTTTAAGTGTTATGTTCCTTAGTCAACGATCACTTGTCAACGCTCACCTTGAGCTTGATTAGCTCTGGTTCTTCTTGTTTCAAGGGTGATTCCAGAGCTCCTCAGGCCTCCTCTTAAACCTTCTAAAGCCTCATTGCCCTTCACCCAGAGCAGGTGATTTCAGTTTCTTTGATTAAATGAGTGAATTAATCCATCCCGTTTTCACCAATCTCCTTGAACCTTACATTCTTTTGCTTGTATTTGCTATCTCATGTTCCCGAAAGATGATTTTTTTTCACCCAAGGTTAATTTTCCTTTTAGTGTGTCTGACCCTAATGCTCTTCATCTTGTTTTGCAGCTATATTGTTTTTCAAAATTTTCCTCTTTATCTACTTTTTCAGTGTAGGACCCTGTCAACAGGATCTAATTTGTTACATAAAAATAATTAAAATGAATATTTCTTTGCCAAAATTATCTAATGTTATTAGTCTGTAACTAGGCACTGATGTCTTAACTTACCTCTTTAAAACCCCTCATTCCTATCCAGAAGGTGATGGTCCTCATGACAGGAACATCTCCTTATTGCTAAAGCCTGATCAACGTTTTGTGACTTCTTGCTAGGTCTCTTGACTACCATTTCCATTGCTTATCTTTTTTCCAGTTCTTTTCCTTCTCCCTTGGCAGCCAAGCAGTGGACATATTTATTTTACTTATCTGATTGTCCATTTAAACACCCCCCCCCCAACCACTACGACAGTTCTGAGGAATGATTGATTGACTGTCACATGTGTTAGAAATTCCCACAGCCTTCAGCGGTTTAATCCATACACTTTAGCAATTTGGGCAGCAGTTCTAGCCTTGCTATTTGGTTTCTCTCAGGTGTACTATACTGTTGTTTGCCCACTAAATCACTTTATGCCCTGCCTATTCTAGTAGAGATGAATAAGGTTCCATTTTTCTTTCCCACACTGAAAATCTCTAGTCAGTGTTGATACCACTATTATTATATAATGATCAAGCTATGCCTGTTTCCACTGTGAACTCTGGAAGAATGGGGCTATGCATTATTTGTTAATGTATTGGCACAGTTCCTGTTGCAGTGACTGGCACTTGATGTGGACATCTGAAAGGATTTTCTGTATTCAACTCTAGAACCTATCTCCTATTGGACTTTGCCACCTCTTGGGCATTGAACTCCAACATGGATACCCCTCCCTTTCCTCACTTATCCATTGATGAGGGCTGGTGACCTGCTTTGGAAAGCTGTTCCCCAGTTTCTCTCCCTGACTACTATTCCTAGTCATTGAATAAACCTGAAGCTGGCTGTTCTTTCTTCTATGAAGCCTTTTTGAATAGCTTTCTGGTTCTTTTTATTATGAATAAGTGCATTTCTGGTTTCTTTTTCTTTTTCCTTCCTCAAACCTTACACTTGACACTACATTGTGGCACACAGTTCTGCTTGATGTTGCCTGTCTTCTGGTTTCAGCAGCACATACGCTAACCTTGGGGGTGAGAATTATGACTGCTCTCTTTAACTCTTCAATGTCAATCTACACCCTCATGAATGGAAAGCTGTCTTTTCTTTAGGAACTCTGCCATTGCTTAATTCAAAGCCACAGGGAACATGTTGAAGGTCTCTCTTTTTCTTTTTACTCTTGTTATTTTTGTATCATTACAAATTTGCAGGTAGTTGTAAACATAGTACGAAAAGGTCCTGTTGCAACCTTTCACATTTCAAGTTCCGGTAATTTTACATTCAAACCAAGAGGATGACATTACTACAATGTATGAATATAGTTTAATCACATGCAAATTATGTTTATAGTTTTCTGTCATGTTAGGTTGTGCTTTGCTCTTATTCTAGTGCTTTGGCAGGAAAACTTTGTTATTGTTTTTTCTTTGTTTGCTTGTTTTAACCCAGGAAGTATCTTTAGGTTAACATTTCTGGATAGCTACTTCTTCCAAAACCTTGTGTGGTCTATATAGTCGACAAGGAAAACCTGTGGCATCCTCTATTGTGTTATATCTGGTTCTTGCGATCTGTGGAGAAAAGTCTGCATGCTTCGCCCTACCCTCTGGAGCATTTTATATTTGTTTTATAAATATCTAGTGACTACAGATTTATATGTATTAATTTGCTTCTTTGTAACATATTCTTGTGAACAGGTATTAGGAGTACATTAGCGTATGATTAATTAGCTGAGTAAAAATAGCAATGACAAAGAGAGCCATGTGAAAAATGGGCACAATGCTTTCATCATGTTTCATTTCAAGGTCTCTGTACCACAGTAACTAAGGGTTGGGAGAAAATTGATCATTCTGTTTTTCTGTAAAAAAACATCACAGTATGAAGCTCTTAGTTCCCACAGCAGCTGTACAAGTGAAGGAAGTGAGGTTTAGAAGTAGTTTTTGTAAACACTTGGAGATAACTATGTAATGCTATTATCCTTTTTTTAATGTATGTAGCTGCTTGAATATTGGATTTGATCTTTTTTGTCTTTGTATAAAATAAAAAATGTCATAACTGCAATTCTGACATCTGCTATTTTTAAAAGCTATAAACAACATTAGATTTGATGTAAGTCATAGATTTAATTACATTATTTTTCTTATAAAGCAGTGAATTGCAGTGAAGTAAACATGGCCTGCAAATCAGTGCTTCTAAGGATAAAATGCTGTCTAATAGCTGATGCTACAAATCAGTGTTAACAGATGTCCACATTGTATGACTTATTCATTTTTCTACAATAGCAATTCTGTAGTAATTGCACGTTTTGTTTCTCAAATATTTAGAAGTCATGACCAAGCAACTTGCTGTTCCATTATTAGCTTTTTTTTTTTCTTCTGGTAAACAGGTTATTTGTAAGCAAATCTCCATTGAATTTCTGTCTCATAAACACTTGTTTCCAAAATTTTTTTTTTTTTCTGTAGCAGGGAGAATTAGTAACCATTCAGGAAGACTTGAGTGACAAGAGATCTAGGTTATTTTCTGTACTTAGCCTTATAGGATAGGTATGGTTTGGGGGATGTTTTATGGGGTGAGGACTCTTGTATTAAACCACATAGTCCTACATATCCCTTAATTATGTATTGCTAACAGATAGCTATAATGTATTGAAAGATAATGATTTGTTGATGGATGAAACTATATTGATATATTGATACATGAAGAGGTTGAAGAGGTTTATATTCAAGGCTTTTAGTCTGCAAGGAATATAACAGATCAGCATGAAGGAATGTCTGGTAAGTTTTACAGGAATTTTAGTGACTGAATCACAGGCATTGAGAAGAGGCATTTATGTTATGGTAATCAGGTTGGATGTCTCCACCATCACTGTCATAATTTACTTGGATTTACTCCGTTAGGCACTGTACTAGATGCTTTGTATGCATTAACACAATTATTCCATTCATGAATCATACGAAATAGTTTTTAACATTAGTTTTAGGAATGAAAAATGTTAAGGGTCAGAAAAATTCTTTTTCCTTAGATCAACTATCAAACTATAGAATGAGTAATTAGGAATTCTCACCGCGAGGACATGCATAGTTATTACACCATATTATTTCATATTGAGCAAATCCAACTCTAGTTGGACTTTAAAAGACGGCCACTTATTAATAGCTGAAATTTTTCTAGAAGATTGTTAATATTTCTAGTAAATTCTGTAGTAAGTTCCCACACAGTAGCATTGGATATTACATTGCAGTATTGCAGTTTCATAGAATGTAATGTTTTTAACTGTAAGTTATAAATAGGATATTTTAATTAAGTGTAAAATTGGATTACAGTTCATCAAACCAGGTGATTTAAAAAAAATATCTTTTCTTGATTTTTTTTTTCTGGGAGACATTAATGACACCCTGGATTGCAAAACATGTCAGACTTTTTAAGTCTTAGAGCACATAGCACATTTTTCTTTTTGCTGCAACAGGAGACTGGATAAAGTTTTTGTTTTAATAACTGCTCACATTTGCTGTCTTATGTCTTAAGGCATTGTGGCTTTTGTTTAACATTTGGAAGTGAGAGATTTCTCGTTCCGTCAGACATAGATAACTTGACAATATTGCTTGATTTAAATGCTATCTGTAGGTTCTGAGGCTTTAGGATTTAATTTTGAAAGAGGTTGGCTGGTGTTGTTCAGAAATGGAACAATCAATGTCCCTTTCTTTTAAAATACTGAAGATTAGATTTTACGTTTCTTATACAGAATAAGAATGTTTTCTCTTGAGGGTAGATATTTTTAGCAGTTTCATAGATTGTATGTTAGATAATGATGGGCCCTGACTGCAAGAGAAAGCCTCTGACAGAAACACAGTAAAGAAAATGCAAAAGAAGATATTTGTTTAGTTTTGAAAGGGTGACAAAAGTCCTAGGTGCTTCTATTGAGCGTAAACATTGGCTCAGGTATCTACACTGTAACCTGAAAGATGGGAAATATTGTCCTCCATTTATGAAAAAAGTAGAGATAAATAAAATAATTAGGAGATTAGCACATCTATTTGTATTTCATTAAAATGCAGCAAATCATAGGTTAGTAAATGTCCAGCAAAAGGGAGGGTGTCAAAAACTTGCCATTAGGCCTTGAAATGATATTGAATATTATTTTTTAACTCACACCCAAATATAACTTTAAAAACAAACAAAACTTTAAAATACTTAGTAACTGTGCTACTGTAGATTTTATTTTCTTTAAAATATTTTTTGTTAATATAAGCACATTGCTTCTTCAAAAATAAGAATGTAGGACAACAGAAATTCCCTTTCAGTTATACAAGATCTGGCTGAAATTAGAGCGTTTATGGAAATGGTTGAGGATAAAATATTTGGTGTGTTGAGGCAGATGGTGTTTTATTAAATGATATTGCTTTGAGATGTTCTTTATGGTGATAAATGGCTATATATTAAGCTACTATTCTGAAATTAGTAAAAACTAGAAATTTTATCATTTCTACAAAAAAGAAATATGATAGAATCTATGTCCTGATAATTAAAAATTATTTAATAGAGTTGGATGAAGTGATAAGTATTTGTGATGAGTTGCAATAGACCCAGCAGTTTCTGCTTGAATAAGGTATTATATACACATCAATAGACGGAGGGAACAGGCAGAATTATATCCAGTTCCTACCACCTGTGCTTTTCATTCCTGAAACTTACATGTATTTTGAAGGGAGCATAGTATACAGGCAATTAAAGAAGCATTTCACACAGATAATACAAAGTGCTGCAATGATAGCAGGAGTTGTGCATGAGAGTCCTGAGTAGGTCATGTAAAAAAGTTTGCAAGGATCACAGAAGACTTCAACAGGAAGGAGTAATTAGTTGAGATCTAGCCTGTATGGAATATGTATGTGATTAAGTGACAAAGCTGTAATCTATAGAATATGATGTGTAGGTGTAGCAAGCAGTATCTCTGATGACCAAAAAGAAATGTAACATTTATTCAAGTAGGTAAAAATCAAGGATGTTTAATAAAAGGAAATGAGCCAAGGTCTAACGATAATGGTAGAGGTTGATTACATATATGTCAAACTATGTTTAACTTTTTGACTTTATGATAAAAGTGATGATAAATGATTAAAAATCTATTAAAGGGGAAAACATTATAGCATTGTTTTTTTAACAAATAATGTGGCCATACTTGGGAGTCGTAGGTTGGATAGAGCTAAGACATAGGGTCAAATCACCAAGTAGATAAATTGGGAGAAGCAAAATGATAAAGATATAAGTTTAAATGATGAGAATGAAGAATGGAAACAAGTATAAATACATATTTTTTAAAAGATTTATTTATTTATTGGAAAGTCAGATATACAGAGAGGAGGAGAGACAGAGAGGAAGATCTTCCGTCCGATGATTCACTCCCCAAGTGAGCACAATGGCCAAGGCTATGCCGATCCGAAACCAGGTGCAAGGAACTTCTTCCAGGTCTCCCACACGGGTCCAGGGTCCCAAGGCTTTGGGCTGTCCTCGACTGCTTTCCCAGGCCACAAGCAGGGAGCTAAGTGGGAAGTGGAGCTGCTGGGATTAGAACAGGCACCTGTATGGGATCCTGGTGTGTTCAAGGCGAGGACTTTAGCTGCTAGGCCATGCCACCGGGCCCATAAATACATATTTTTTAAGATTTATTTATTTTTATTGTAAAGGCAGATATACATAGAGGAGGAAAGACAGAGAGCAAGATCTTCTGTCTGATGGTTCACTCCCCAAGTGACTGCAAGGCCTGGAGCTGAGCCAATCCAAAGCCAGGAGCCAGGAACTTCCTCCAGGTCTCCCATGCGGGTGTAGGGGTTCAAGGTTTTAAACCATCCTTGATTGCTTTCCCAGGCCACAAGCTGGATGGAAGCAGGGCCAGCGGGATTAGAACCTGTGCCCATATGGAATTCCGGCTCATTCAAGGTGAGGACTTTAGTCACTAGGCCAACGCATCAGGCCCACAAGTTACATATTTAATCAACATTTTTAAGTAATATATGTAGGACTATAGTAAGTAAAGATGTTAAGAAATAAAGAGTTGTGAAGGGTGCTATCTAGGTTGATCTAATGTGGTATCAATTACTATCATCTTATTTAAAAGGAGGTTAGTTCTGTGTTCGGCTGGATATACTTTTGAAGGTATGTGAAATATTAAAGAAAAACTGCAAGTGGAGATCTGGATCTGGAGAAAGATCTGGATTGCAGATAATGATGTAGGTTACACTAGCATCCTGGTGATGCGTGACCTTAGCAGAACACCCAGGCAGAGCATAGGGTACTCAGTAAGGAGGTATAAGCTAAAGCATCCGCATTTAAGGAAAAGACAGAAGGCAGGTAAGTTTAAACGTTGACTATAACGGGTTGCTTAGCAAGTAGATAGGAAGGGTCAAGTAAGTTCAGCAACAGAATTATTTGAGCAATATTTTCATTTAAATAGGGCGTTTGAAGAATGTTCATGTGTTCACATGCTACAGATAGTTCAGGTTAAACAGAAAGATTTAAGATCTTAAGTCAGGAATGGTGGTGCATGATTACATTGGCGCTTGGGATGCCTGTGTGCTCTATGGAGGACCTTGTTCAATTCTTGTTCTAGCGCTCACACAGGAAAGTAAGACGTGATGGCCCAACTAGTTGGCTTTCTGCCACCCATGCTAAAAATACAGATTGAGTTTCTGGTCCCTGGCTTTGTGTTGGCCAAACCTCTGTTCTTGTAGGCATCTGGGGAGCAAATCAGATCAAAATCTCTCATCTCTGTCTCCATCATTCTGCCTTTCAAACCAATATACATCTCTTAAATTTTTTTCTAATAGAAGTAGTAACAAAAAACTGATTCAAAAATCAGTTAAAGAAAATGCTACTTTCCTGTGGTTGTGGGAATGAGTAGAAATTAAAATCCTGAAGTGTTGGGTTAATTCTTCTCAGAACTTCAGCTTCATAAGGGATAGCTTAAAGCTCTTAATATGTTAACCAATACTGTTTCATTATTCTGACCTACCAAAAGAGAAATTTTGATTAACTTACGGAACAGGGAAGTAGAATAATCGTTGCAGTTAAAAGCATATAAACTCTAGATAAACAGCTCAGGCTCATTGTGACCCTAGAAGTATGTAATTGAAAACCTGTGTTATTTTCAGTGAGTTACTTTAAACATACTCTTTTTCCCTTCTGTGTAGACTGGGGATGCTAATAGGTCTAAAATAACAAAATAATGACAAGTTCATATTTTTGTTTCGTTTTTCCACTTTAAATTGCAGCACAGGATTAGTACTCCATGCCTTCAGCCTTGTTTTCTATATTCTCCGTTTTGCTCTTATTATCTTTCAAGTCCAGTCTTTGCACCTGATTTTTTTCTCTGACAATTCCATTGATTTATTGGCACAGGTGACCTTGCTGACCACTGTCACCTTCTTGAATTTGTGATTTTATGCCCAAAGTAGGAATCCCTGTCTTCATTTTTGTTGATGAAGCTCTTCTCTGCATAGAGCAGGAGATGGGATACCTGAATCTGTTATTCCCTTACATCCACAAAGCTTCTGACATTATGAACACGTCTTGCTGAATGAGATCATTGGGTAGAAAGATATATGTACTATCTTTTAGCATAGCTTTCAACTTAGGTTTGTTGTAGTTCCAGGGGAAATAGTACTATGCTGGATCTAAGAGAAAAGATTATCTTGTAGATCAACTTAAATATATAGGCATGTAGATATATGAGGTTACTTCAAAGTTCATGGAGATGTATGCCATCTTCTAATATTTTCCATGAAAATTTTTAGTTCTCTTCAAGTATAATGGAAGTAGCTAAACACAATTTATGGGGGTAGGCAGTTAGCCTAGCAGTTAGCATGCCTGTCAAAATGGCCATGTTTCACATTACAACGTCTTGATTTTATATCCAGTTCCAACTCATAACTAGATTCCTGCTCATGTGATGTTGTCTCAGTTAACTGAGTTTCTGTCACCTTTATGGGAGATGGAGCTTGAGTTGTGAGTCTCTCTTATGGCCCATCACAGTATCAAGCATTTGAGGAGTAAACTAGCATATGAGAACTCTTCCTCTCTTTTTGTTTACTTGCCACTCAAATAGAATATATGTATTTTTTAAAAACAATGAACTATTTACTATGCTTTGGGTGTAAGATGTTTGTGAATTTGCCAGGTCATCTTGGAACACTCATTTCTTAATCTAGAATGTGGTTATAAAAAAAATCTTTGAAAAATATTATACTGGAAAGAATATATTAGATAGAATTTAAATGCTAGTCTTTGAACTCCAGATTTGCTACTTGATTGCTTTGTTCCTATGGACAAGTGTCTACATCTTTTGCACATTTATGAAATGGAGTTTTTTAGGTCTGTTATTGCAAGAATCATATACAAATGTATCTCCAACAATTGTCCAGTTGCATTTTAAAAAAAGACCTTGAAGTAAAATATCTGAATATTAAAATGTATTTTTGGCATAATGTTTTATGTTTTGGTAATTGTGTATATTTGTATGGATAGTACTGTTGGCAAAATACAAATCCCTGGGCACGGTATTGTAGCTTAGTGGTTTAAACTACCACTTGTAATATTGACATCTTCTATCCATGCACTAACACACATCCTGGGTGCTTTGCTTTCAATCCAGCTCTGAGCTAATGTATTTAGGAAAGCAGCAGAGGTATCTCCCTCTGATGTGGAAGGCCTGCAAGGAGTTTGAGGCTGTGGGAATCATTCCAAAGTGAGCCAGCATTTGGAAAATCACTTTTTTTTTCCATCTCTTCCAGCCAAGCCCTGCCTCTGTTTTTCAAATAAATAAATAAATCCATTAAAAGCAAAGAAAATATTTAAACATTTCCATCAGCTCAGAGATGTCCCTCACATAGCTGTAACAATTGTTGTTCTGATTTCTACCATCATAGGTCACTTTGGCCAATTTTATATAAATGGAATAATACAGTACATCTACTTCCTTCTTAATTTCAGCATATCTTTGACAGATACCCATATTGTTACATGTATGAGTAGTTTAGTTTTTACTGCTGGGTAGTATTCCACTGTATGTCACAGTGTATTCACTTTTATAAGAATGGGTTATTTGAGCTGTTTTCACTATGAGCTTATTATTGATAATCTGCTATGAATATTCATGTTCAAGATTGTATGTGACCATATATTTTCTTTACATAGAGTGGAACTTCCAAGCTCAGCTTAACCTGATAGTTTTGTAGAATGATTTTCCTCTCTGGTGATGGGGGGTTGGTGGGAATTCTGCCTGATACATTTCTTTGCCAACATTTGAAGTTCTCAGGTTTCTAACAATAGCTGTACTGGAGATTTGAAGCTATTCTTGTAGTTTTAGTTTGCATTTCCTTGATGGATATTGATGTTCATTGTATTTTCACATACACTATGACCATTTCTGTATATATTCTTATTTGCAGTAGTTGCTTAAAGGGATAAAATTTTAACTGGATTATTTGACTTCTGTTGTAGGAGTTATTTGTATGCACTGGATTTGCATCCACTGTTAAGTGTGTAGAGTTCTGAAAGTGTTTCCCATGGTGCATGGCCTAGCTTTTTAATTTTCTAAAGTTTTTTTTTAAGAGTCCAAATTGTTAATTCTGCTGAGTTTCAACTTAGCATTTTTTCTTTGTAGATTGCCTGCAAGAAATCTTTGCCTGTCTCAAGATCTAAAACATTTAGATCTACACATTTCCTTCCGTTGTCTTAGCTGTGAAATACAGGTTCATATTCCATTATGGCTGCATTTCTACATGGAATGTCAAGATGGAATTCTGAAGAGCTGGCAACTTTCCAGAGGGAACAAGCACCTTCCTGGCTGTTTGGACAAAGACAGATTTGGCGGCTCAGGAATAAGTCTGCTAAGTAGTGACACTGGCCTTACACATTCCATGCTTTTGAAGGAAAAAAAAAAACCTAGGAAGAGGGTCTATGCCAAACGATAGGAAGAGAAACCACACCAGCATGATCATTACAGTGCTGCAATTAAATTGAATCATTTAGCTTTACACAAGAGACTAAGCCTGAATAATTATCTCTTGTCATCTTCCATGTCCAAATATTTAAAACAATTGTTTTGCATCATTATGCATCATTTGCTGTGAAGATTCTTATCTCAATGTTGTGCTTACAGTGTTAAAAGACATGATAAAGACCTGGATGCAGTAGCCTAGTGGCTAAAGTCCTTCCCTTGCATGGCCTGGGATCCTATGTGAGCTCCAGTTTGTATCCCAGCTGCTCTGCTTCCCATCCAGCTCTCTGCCTGTGGCCTGGGAAAGTTGTTGAGCATGATCAAAAGCTTAGTATACTGTACCCATGTAGGAGACCTGGAAGAGGCTCTGGGCTCCTGGCTTTGGACCAGCACAGCTCCAGCCACTTTGGCCACTTGGGGAGTGATGCAGAGGAGGGAAGATGTTCCTGTCTTTTCTATGCCTCTCTGTATATCTCATTTTCCAATAAAAATAAAATAAAGCTAAAAATGTAAAACAATAAAAGATATTGCATAAATGAAATAATAAAAAATGTTTAGGTATAGAGAAATATGGGAAAATCTAAATTATGCTGTTTATGAACATGTGAAGCACTTGCCCAAATTAGCCCTGGATACCTCTTTAAAATGCTAGAGGAAACAGTAAGCCATGCTATATGTTTACACTTTAAACTTGCAATTCTATAAAAATTGTGCCTTTTCCTTTGAATTCACAATCTTTACAGAACATCTAAATACACTCTACTTATTCGAAATAAAAATAATACTAGACATCTTAGAGTCTTTAATGTCCCCTGAATATGACAAACAGCACTTTCTGCTGACAAGGAAATAAGGTATTTGCTAGTAATGATCACTGATCATATCTGGTGAAAATCAAAACATCGCATTGCCTTAGGTTTCAAAGTAGCTTCGAGTACAATAGCAGGAGTGTGTGCGTATATAAAACATTTTCATTGGAAAGAACCGTATTAATTTACTGGGTCATGTGTAAGAAGAAATATATTGTACTGAGAAAGACTTGGTGTCTCTACCCTTGGTACAGTAGATTTAACTTTTAGATAAAGAAGCGATACTTGCATCCGCATCCACAGTGACTGCCCATCTTTATCTGTTGCTCCTCAGTCACATACTGCCCGCCAGCATTGCTATCACCTACAATGTGCAATAACGTTTTTGAAACTGCTGAAGGGTAGAAGTGACTAGTGGCTTCACACTTATCCTTATAGCAGAGGGACGAACAACTATCACTTAGTAAACACATATGTATTCATCATATCAACATTAATAACCAGAAATAACATTTAGCAGTGCTCCAGAATGACAGACTACATCAGCTCACATTTGACAAGGTAATTCTCAGAGAAGTGTCTGTACAGACAGGAAGGTTACTAGCTTGGAAAAAAATGAATCTATAATATGGACTTTAAGATAGCACTCGATGGAAAATTTTTGTATTTGTGTAGGACAAGAAGAATGAGATTTATATGCCATCAAATGTTATAGAATCGTGGAGCACTGAAGTGTGTTCTCATGGGGGGTTTAGAATCTCCTGTAGAAAATTATGAAGGGCAAACATTTTGCTTTCCTCAAATGGTATATGATAACATATACTTGGAAATAAAAGTTTTGATTAGGTGACCCGTGACTATATGCTTTGTGTATTTTTGTGATGTCATTTTGTTACATAATTACCGATGTTTATGTAAATGGAAAGCAAATATGAAATTAATCTAAATGAAACATATTAAAATGTGATCTACTAAATAATAATGAGAAAAGTTAAGACACATGGAAATGTTTCACAAAATTTGTCAAATTGGGCCTGGAACATTGCCGATTAGCTAAATCTTCACCTTGCAACCACCAGGATCTTATATAGGTGCTGTTTTGTGTCCAGCTGCTCCACTTCCCATTCAGCTCCCTCTTTGTGGCCTGGGAAAGTAGTAGAGGATGACCCAAAGTCTTGGGACCCTGCATCCATGTGAAAAACCCAGAAAAAGCTCCTGGCTTCAGATGGGCTCAGCTCTGGCCATTGCAACCCCTTGTGGAATGAACCAGCAGACAAAAGATCTTTCTTTTGCTCCTCTCTATAAATCTGCCTTTCCAATAGAAAACACATAAATCTCAAGTGTTTCAAATGTATACAGTAGTAGTTTAAGTTCCGTGTGGAGCAGTAAATAAGGCAAGCACTTGATGCACCAGAGATCTTGTGTTTCATTTCATCTAGTCCCAGTTACAGGTGGAAAATAAGTACAACTTTCCTTAGTACAATCACATGCTGGCCCCTAATAATTTATGTTGTTATGTAATTGGTGTTCTAGTGATTTTTTCAGGAATTCTGTGAGTTTTTGACCCAGTTTAGCTCCCCAAATTGCTTCTTTGAGCACTTCTAATTTCAACAAATGGAGCAGCACAATCATTAGATTCAGTTGAGACTTTGGAATTAACACTGAGAAGACTTATCACTCTAGATGTATTCCTAATTAAAACATAAAGAAGTTAAGGATGTTCCATCTAAAAACTACACTAATTGTTTGAAATCACCTGACTTTCTGTAGCTTCAAAGGGAGCCATCTGGCCTGCTCTTTTCAAACACAGAGGCCATAAAGATTCTTTTGTGAGGTGTTGTGGGTGCAGGAGAGATCATTTAAGACAAGTCTAGAATGTGTGAAGGTAGGCTTTTATTAGCTAAGTTTGGTGATGGCACTGCCCACTTCCCTAGGAACTACCAGCATGTTCAGAGTTGCACTTTCCTAATTACTTGCTGTAGGTACTAGGCAACCATTCATCTGCTAACAAAAATTAGCAAATGAAAAGTCACAGTGGCAATCCTGTCTGAATGAAACCCTGAGGGGAACAAATGGTCATTACTGTGATATCAGTCCATTAAACTGAAGATTCATGTCCCAGCTTCCCCAGAAATGTAAATTATCCTAAAGGATGTGCAATGAACAACCCGAGCACACTTCCAAAGCTGCAAGCATTCACCTTTTCCTGGCTTCTCTCTCAATGTTCCACATTCTATTATTGTTACACTTCCCCTTTCCTGGAACTCTTGAAAGTATATAAATTAGAAATACAAAACATCTTGGCATTTGTATCTTCACTGACTCACTGGAGCAGTGAACAGAGGGTGAGGAATACAGACTTACAGGGGCCATTTCAGCGGCTACCTGTCCTCGGAATCTGTCTGTGGGAAGCAAGAGAGTAAGCAGGTAGTGGGGAGGCCAAGAGTTGGAGCTGTAGAGCAATGGAAACATAGGACAAAAGACAGAGCTCCTTCCCATCATGGGCCTTTTTGGGGACTTGAGAAGGGAGTGGCTATGCAACCAAAAAATACCACTTCCCCTCAGGTGCCAGGAGATCATAAGTGAGCATCTTTCGAATCATAGGCTGGCAAAAAGGATTAAATAGGTGGAAGAACAGGCTGGTGGCTCCTAGAGTAATGGGCGCTGCCATTACCTTCCAAACTACCTAAGACCATAATAGAGGGACATCTTTTGCATATCAAGGCTTAAAAAAAAAATATCCCTGATCAACAGACAATGATCTTTGGGGCTGCAATTAATCTAAAAAACGAAAGTCTAAAGTAGTCTTTATCATCTGCTAGGTTTCACATTTTCAGCACTTTTGATATTTAAGAGTATTTTTAAAAGCTCAGGGAGAAGTGAAATTCAGAGATAAGTTTATTTTGGTGAAATCAGTAGTGAAATTCAGTTTCCATAATACTTTCTAGTAATTTTTAAAAAGCCATTTGTATCTTTTATTAATGTCCCCAGAATTCAATATACTTGTCCAGAATCTATTGTCATATTACTCAAAGATTTATTGTTGTTTGTAAAGTCTTAAAAGTATGATGTTTTTGCCGCTTCTTCAGACTTAATTCCTTGAAAATCCCATGTACATGTAAATGTATTGAAATGCTCCTTCTTTCCTCAGTAATCCATTCTTGCATTAATTGAGTTTCTCTGTGCAAAAGGTCACATAAAGACTAAGGGAGGTAGAGGGGATCTCTGTCCTCCACATGCAGGGAATGTGAACAGTGGAGCACTATGTCTTCAGACTCGATCAATACGGAGTAAGACTGAGCTAAGACAGACTTTCCACTGTTTTCTTTTCAAGGGACTCAGCTGATTGCCATTGCTTGAGAAACCTTAGAAAGTTTCTATGATAACTCCAATGGTGAATTGGCTTATGCCTCGTGTGGGGGAACACCTTTGATTAAGAGAAAACAGAACTAATCTTAGACAAAAAGCAATCTGTTGTAGTGTCTTGGTTTGAGTTTTCTGACAACAGAAAATCTTGAGCCTAGAAACATAATATCACTGGTTATCAACACTGAAACTAGAATGTCTAAGAACTTTATTGATTTAAATAAGTAAATATTGTTTGTTTGAATATGTGTAGGTCTAGTCATACTTAGTTTAAATCAAAAGCACTTTAGGCAACAATACATAAATCCTTTCCTCTGCATACTCTCTGAATCCTGAAATGAACGTATGCAGTAGTCCTATGTTGACATCTCCGCTCTTGCTGGAATGTAAGGGTAACTGTGTATTTCAGATTTGACATCCACTCATTTTGACTGGTAAGTTCCTTATCAGCAAGAGATTCACAGTGTCTAATAATTTTCTCTAAAATAATATTTTAAGACAAATCATTGGAAATGCATGTAACTTATTTTGGAAGGGACTCAAATGGAGAAGCTCCCCTTGAAGGGAAACTGATAAAAAAAAAAATGGGTTGCTATCAGGCAATTTACTACATTCTGCTTAATCACATTGGGACAGTGCTTGAGGCTTGAAAGAGATAGGGTACTTACCAAATTTCTCCAGTCTTAGTTTCAGAGAAGCTCCGCAGCAGCATGCTGCATGCCTGTCACTGGGGACAGAGAGAAGTGCAGGACACCTGCACAGCTCCTCAGGCAAAAAATGTGCAGGCCATGGCTGCTGGAGGGTGAGCAGATGTGGGGTGAAGCTAGAGTGTCACGGCTGGACCTTTCAGACACTGCAAGGTGTAAGATGCTACAACGGAAGGATACAGTTTCAATCCCTTTTTGTGCGATACAGATAAAGTATAGCCTTTGTGAGTTGGAAATGATTTAGCTGTATAAAGAAGACACTTGTTTGTCTACCCAATCTCTTCCTGCTCCTTCAAACCACAGATACGCCTGAACTTGGTTTGGAATGTACCTCCTTTGAAATGTTTCCACTTGAATGAACTTCAGAATACTGTTTCTCTGAATTGAGTTGAGGTAAAATATTGCAGCTGCTTGATAACAGCCTGCCACATTAGAAATCACCACTTGCAAGGTTACACAAAGTGCTTTATGAAAGAGCTAAATGAATTATTTCAAATAGTATGTTTGTATTCAAAAGGGAAATATCTGGTAGTTTGGGAGTGGCAGGCTTTTCTTTTGGTTTCTAAAGACCCATGGCTATGTTTTGCTTTCCGATTTGCTGCTGAGAACTGAAAACCTGCAGCGAGCAGGTGAATAGAAGGCATTTCTAATTGAGGAAGAAAATAAGAAGCTTTGTGAAAGTCATGAAATTTCTCATTTTACTATTGTGATTTTATAGATGTTAGGAGCTGGTTAAACTAAATGTAATTGAAAATAAAACACTTGGCTCATTCACTTGTTAACCTTTTCTCTGTTAATTTTCTTACCTCTTTGAAAAATACCTCATCATTTTTGAATCCCTCTTTATACAATAAAACTTGAGGAGTGCACTTTAATTTAGCTACTAACAATGAGTCTCAAATACTCACACGCACATATATCATGTGCCTTTGACAGTAATCCTGCTATTGCTGCTCAGAATGGTAGAAGCTAATTAACCGAGGATTTGACTCGTTGTGAGAAGGTAGCTGTTCTCTCAGCAAGACTAGCATGCAGGAAATTGTCTTCTCAGTTGCTGTTTCATCTTTTCCCCATCATTTAATAATTTACTTTTGGAGAGAGATCAAATGATTTCATCTCTAAAATATTAATATTTTAGAATACATTGTGTCACCAACTCTTTTGGGAGACCTATTGCCTCTCTTAGTGTTAATTGATTAAAGCTTTCAGTTTTGTAATTCTCTGGTGGTTTGTGAATCCAAGATCATTTAAAATGTTTCCTTTGTGCTTATTCTATCCAAAGTGCAATTTTGTTGTTATTGCTGCTCTGGATCTAGTTGTATTTCAATTTTTTTTGTTAGAATTGTTAATCTGATGAGCCTTGGTGAATTGGGCATATTCCCAGAGATGGGGTGTTTGGGCCATATTGCACAGATATCTGAGGAATCTCCATAATATCTTCCATAATGGTTGCACTGGTTTCCATCCCTACCAACCATGTTTGATTTTTGAGTTTGTTGAGACTTACTGTATGTTCGAATGTGTGGTTTCTCTTAGCATAAGTTTCATGAGCTCATGGAAAGAATGTGTTTTCCCCAACTGTGGGGTAACATGCTCTGTGGAAATCAATTAGCTCAACTTGGTCAAAAGGCTAGAGTAACTCTTGTTTCTATGCTGATTTTCTGTCTAGTAGACATGCCCATAGATGAAAATGGGGTGTTGAAGTCCCCAATTGTTACTGCATTGAAGCCTTTGTCTCCCTTTAGATCAATTAGCAATTGTTTAAATGCCAGGTGCTCTGTTATCTGTTATCGGATGCATATATATTTACTGTATCGGTTCCTGTTGTTGATATATCACTCATTATATAATGCCCTTGCTCTTCTCCTTTAATTTTGTGCTAAAGAATGATGATGCCTGATCATTTTTCCTATCTTTTGACCTGGGCTATCGTTTTCCATCCTCTCATTTTTAGCCTGTGTGTCTATCTTTTTGGTGACATTTAGGTACAAATAGGTTGGTCTTGTTTTTTAGTCTATCCATCAATTTTGTCTCTTTTGTTTGAAGACTTTAGATGTTTACATTCAGGGTTATTATTGAAAAGTAACAATGTGGTCCTTATGTTCTCCCCTTAATATTCTCATTGTTTTCCCTGGGTGTTCTTTTACCTTTTCTGAGGTATTTTCTGTCACCGTGTTCTTCCATAATGGGTATTATCATGCTCTATTTCTGTGTGTAGTAAATATATACTTACGCGTCATTGGTAAGACTAGAGGGTGTCAAATTCTTTTAATTTCTATTTGTTTTAGAAGGCATTTATTTCACCTTCATGTCTAAATGAGAGTTTTGCTGGATATAGTATTCTGGATTGGATTTTACAACCTAGACAATGTCTCCGTTCCCTCCTAGCCTCTAGTGCTTCAGATTAAACTGACATTAGCTGTCAGTCTGATTGAAGATCCTCTGAATGTCATTTGTCAATCTCTTGTGCGTATTTTAGTATCTTTATGTTTTACGATGGGACGTTTCAATATAATGTGTCATGGTGAAGATTTCCTGGTCATGTCCAATATGCATTCTGTGTGCCTTCTGTACTTGGTCCCCCTTTTTCCAAATTAGGGACACATTCAGTTATTTCATTGACTGGGCTTTCTCTCTTTCCACAAGCTCTGGAACCTCCAAGACTTCCATGCTGGGTCATTTGAAGGTTTGGAAGATAGTGCTTCAGGCAGTAGCACCGGAGACTGACCGCTGTGGTCTGTTGCAGCCTCTGTCTCTGGATCTGCTGTGCTCCCTGGTCTCTGACTTGCATTGGTAATGTAGCGGTCAGTTGTCCTGCGAGGCTTGCTGCAGCAGTACTTCTACAGTTTTCTTAACACGTCTTCACCTAAAAATTCTGTAGGTCATATTTCTGGAAATTCAGTTCTTCATTCTTTTCATATCCCAGAGCATCCTCTTTTAGAGTGGCTGTCTCCATCTTGGGTTATCCTCCACATTGGATTTTAAATTTGCTTTGCAAAGAACAAAACAAAGCTATGAATTTACTTCTTTGACTCTTAGTTTTTGTATAGGGACTGATTAATAATGTTCAGTGTGACATGTCACTACAGGAGACATCTGTAGGCAGACTATTAAAAAATCTGATAATTATTATAATTTTAGACTAGTGTTAAAATTTGGGAGATAGGGCCTGGTGCAGTAGCCTAGTGGCTAAAGTCCTCGCCTTGAATGTGCTGGGATCCCATATGGGCACTGGATCTAATCCCAGTGGCTCTGCTTTCCATCCAGCTCCCTGCCTGTGGCCTGAGAAAGCAATGGAGGACAGCACATAGCCTTGGGACCCTGCACCCATGTGGCAGTCCCAGAAGAGGCTTCAGGCTCCTGGCTTCAGACACAGCTCTGGCCAATGTGACTGTTTGGGAAGTAAACCAACAGATGGAAGATCTTCCTTTCGGTCTCTCTTCCTCTCTGTATATCTGACTTTCCAATAAAAAAAAAATACCGGGAGATAATAGATGAATAGAATTTGTCATCTTTGCCTTTTTAAAGATATGACTTAATTATTTCTTATATTCATTGATATTTAACAGCTAATTATACATAATTATAAACACTGCATGTATATATTGATTGTATTGTCTTTCCATTTTCTTCAGTAGATGACTACTTTACTTGCCATTTTAAAGTAGGCTGTTTTTTTTTTATGAGAAATAACCTTTTGTTGGTATTCGGTGATTGCATTTCGTATGTAACTACGTATGTAATGATAGATTACAAAAGTAAAAACTTATTTGGCAATATTTGGTTGTTGTAAGCACAAAGATGTCCTAAGGTTTTCATCTTCTAGGTAAAGATGTTATTTTGGCAATGAAAGCAGTTTCAAATAGCACAAAATATTAAAACAGAATATAATCTGCAAAAGTTAACTGTAAAATGTTACTCTAGAGTTAAGAGTGTTAAAAAAGTGAATAATGATTGTTTTTTGCCTTAAAGCTTGGTGGATATTTTTGCAAATTATTTAGTATGAAGTTGCAATTATGAGTATTCAATTTAGGACAGAGTTACTAGCATTTAGAAACTGAATTGCTCAAGTAAAAAAAAAGGCTGCAGTTTTTTTAATGGGCTATTCTGTTAAGAAAAATACCCATATTTATTGATGGGAGAGGTGTAATACACTTTGGAGAGATGGTACATTATGACAACAGTGGGTTTTTAATATGCTAATTAGAAATAACAGACAATAACTATGCTGAAATACACTGCTTGCATTGTCATGGCTCAATAATATATCAGTGATATTTATTTGTGACCATATAAACTAATTCTTGTTTTTAAAAAACATTTACCAAAAAACAATAGTTTCTGGTCCTTAAGTTGCTGGGAAGATGTTGGAACTTAATAGAACATTGCAACATTAGGCATCTTTTGCGGAATTATGCATTTGTTAAAATCATCTACCCTGTGCTGTGAATGTATTACAACAGGATTCCATACTGGACAGAACCACTTACCTCCTTTCTTCCCACTGCTTCCCCTCAAATCTCAATATTCATCTCTTTAGGAAATGGCAGGAGGCCTATCTCTGTCTGTATTTAAATATCTGAATAACTCCTCAATCACTTCACATTCCACATAAACCTAAGTGCAGCAAATTTTATCATTTTTTGAAATAATTTTATCATGGTATACAACTTTGGTAAAATTAAATATTTTAACATAACTATACCAAGGTCTCAAGAGAAATAGTTAAAATATGCTTTTGGCTATCCACAGTGGATGTTTGAATATTTTGAATTAAGAATTTTGGAACAGTCACTGCAACATAGTGTTTTCATAATTATCTGGTTTATGAACTGCTTATATTCAAAATACAAGAGAGTGACTGTGAGTATTGGGATTAATACTTATTGAATTAAATTTAAGAAATTCTGAAACCTGCACATGTTGCAAGCTGAATTTGGTAATAAATAATTTTTGAATGGCTAACTTATGGGGAATGGGCATTAGAGGTAATACTTAAGACTCCAGATTTCATATTAAAATTCCTCAGTTTAATTCCTGACACCAACTCCTTGCCAATGCATAACCCGGGGAGGTAGCAGATACTGTGCCCCCCTCCCTGTAAATGGAAAATTTGGATTGAATTCTCAACTTGCAGCTTTCTCAGTGCCTTGTCAGAGATTTGGGGAGTGAACTTATGAATGGGGACTTGTTACTCTAAAAAAGTAAACAATTGTTTTAAAATAAATGTTGCCAGCATAAGTTCTAATTTGATTTGCTTTAAATAGCAAAAAAATGCATTGTTTGCTGTCTGTTACAGGAACATTTTCTGGCTAATGCTGCCACTAATTGGAAATGATTCATTTGTTTTTCTTATTCAGGAATCTTGCTTTTATACTGTTCTTACATAATTGTAAGGAACATACAAAATCTATTTTAATTATATATCATGTGTTTTGGTATCATTTTTAAAAATAATACTTTTAAATTATAACTAAGTCATTGAAACAACTGGATTTCTGTGAAAATTAAATAGTACTGATGATGTTTGCACTATTTTAATTTTCCAGTGTTGAACTGTTTAGTTGCATGAAGCTGGAGCTTAGGGACAATGGAGACTGCCAGAATTGGCAAGGACAAAATCCTGAAGAAACTTGCATGATAAAAAGTTGAGTATTTATTTTTGTATGTCCAAGTACAATTATAGATAAGCAAAGCATTAAACTTATTATAGTTGCTCAAACTTGTTTAACAACTTTAGTACATTCCTTGAGGTTCCTTTCACATTGGATATTATCATATTGATAAAAAAAAAAAAAACTTGTTAGTCAACTACCCTAAAATTAAGTATATTACCAATGATTAGCTATTCACAAGTAAAAAATCCTGGTCCCGAGGAGAGAAAATCATTTTTGAGAAGAGATCCTAGAAAACAAAAATTTTATTAACTCTGTTATGAATTGTTATTAGAATAGTTTTCTCATAAAAAGTACTTTTTAATTTTGCCTGTTTTTTAAAAATTCTGTGTATTGCTTACTTCTAATCAAATTTATGATAAAATAATAAACATGGAAATGCTCAGATGCAAATTTGAAAAGCTTTTACAGGTTCAGTTTGTTAAATCTGTGTTGAAAGGCAGAGTTAGTGAGGGAAGGACAGAGAGAAAGAGACTGAGAGATCTTCCATCAGTTGGTTTATCCCCCAACATGGCCATAACGGCCGGCATCAGGCCAGGCTAAAGCCAGCAGCTTCTTCCTGGTTTCCTGCGTATGGGGCTGGTACCTAAGCACTTAGGCTATCTTCGGCTAGTTTCCTGAGAACATCAGCAGGCAGGTGGATGGAAAGTGGAATAGCCAACCCTTGATCAGTGCCCATGTGTCTTGTTGGTGTTGTGGTGGTGACTTAATCCAATATGAAACAATGTCAGTCCTTAAAGCCATTTCTAAAGTAATTTTCTTTTAAAAGCATCTATAAATATCAGTACATGTGATATCACTGGGTATTTTTTATATAGGTATCAGAATAATTACATTTCCATATTTTTTTTTAAACTTCTCAATGCCATTTGGTAGAGGCTGAATCAGAACTGAATGGCTTTTTCTTGGCCAAGAAAGGAGAAGTGAAGATCAAGGACTAGGAATATAACTATGTGGGCATAGTGTGACATTTTCTGTTTTAATTGAAGTCCTGGAATGTGTCAGTTTTTCTAGATTAAGAAGAGTCAAACAGTGACTGCCCCTACTTTGTGTTCAGTCTAAACACAGCTTATCTAAGTGTTATCTCACAATCAGATTTTGGTGACCAGTCTAAAAATTGCATTGGATGGCAATTATTGGATCCTAATACTCAGAAGCATATCTATATTATCAGTGCACAAGTTTCATAAAATGAAGATGATAGAACTTAGCCCACTTGACCCTAAAACAGCTTTAGAGGACATCCTACCTGTGACAAAAAGGGAGTCCTTGTAGCTAGCTAGTGGCTAAGCTCAGCCTGGACCACAGTCTTAGAGATAGCAAGGCCAGATTTACCTTATGCTGCCCATGTGGCCTTCTGGAGCAGCTGTGCACATTAATCTTGTATTCACAGCAATATGTAACATTATATTCCCTGTAATGTTGACCACATTGAAGTCCAATTTGAAAATTAGACTTCTAGAACTGGGAAAGGAAACATTTTCCTTCTTCTTTGAATATTTGCTTTTAAAATTGCAAGTAAATAGGGCCCGGCGTGATGGCGCAGTGGTTAAGGTCCTCGCCTTGTACGCCCCGGGATCCCTTATGGCTGCCGGATCTTATCCTGTCAGCCCTGCTTCCCATCCAGCTCCCTCCCTGTGGCCCGGGAAAGCAGTCGTGGACGGCCCAAAGCTTTGGGACCCTGCACCCGCATGGGAGACCCAGAAGAGGCTCCTGGCTTCGGATTGGCATAGCATAGGCCATTGTACTCACTTGGGGAGTGGATCATCGGACAGAAGACCTTCCTCTCTGTCTCTCCTCTCTGTATATCCGCCTTTCCAATAAAAATAAAATAATTCTTTAAAAAAATTGCAAGTAAATAAAATTAATTGTGATTAAAGCACTTACTCATGATTACTGATATGCAGAATAGCAATTTTAGGGTAAGCAACAGCTACTATCAGTGATAGTAAATTTCCAAATTAGAACTTTCACATTTTTTTGGCTTGACTTGATATCATGAAAGGCAATATCACTTAGGATAATTAATTAGGTTACAAAAGCAATTTTTGATATTTTCCAACCAAGAAAGGCTTTATATTTTTAAATTTTTACTTCAAGTCTTCTAAATTGTTTCTCTTTCTGATCATATGAACCACAGAAAATTTTAAGAAAAGACTTTCTGATACGTGAATGAGAACTTGTTCATCACAATATTGTGCAATGGCAGGTGGAATGGTAAAATTGTAAATAAAATGAGTTTATATTCCTGGCAGCAGGGGACTAGGATACTGTTTCCCACAAATCCTTACCAGAGTTTATTGTCTTCTGATTTCTGTATGTTAGCTGTTTTAACTGGAGTGAAGTGAAACTTCATTGTGGATTTGTTTTCATTTTCTCAATGATGATCCTGAGCATTTTTTCATTTATGTGTTGGTCATTTGAATTTCATTCTTAGAAAATTGATTATTCATGTCCTTTACCCATTGCTTAATTGGATTGATTGTTTTGTTGTGGTTGAGTTTCCTAATGCATCATAGATTCTGGATATTAATCCTTCATCAGTTATCTAGTTTGCAGATGTTTCTCATTTTATTGATTGCCTCTTCACTTTGTAAAAGGGTTTTGATCACATCCAGAAGATTCTTTGCTTGATTTATTCAATTTGTCTATGCATTTGCTATTAGTGATTTGGAGTTCCTATCCAAGAAGTCTCTGTGAAGATAATTTAGAATTTTCACAATATTTTCCTCTAGTACTCTGATGGCATCAGGTCATAGGTTTAGATTTTCAACCCAGTTTGAGATGCTTTTTGTATCAGATGTGAAGTAGGGATCTTGGTTCATACTGCTAGTGATAGATGGAGATTCAATTTTCCCAGCATCTTTTGTTGAAGAGACTGTCTTCTCTACAGGGGTTGACTTAGGCTCACTTCTTAAAGATTAGTTGGTTTTAAATGCATGGATTGATTTCTGGGGTTTTTATTCTGTTCCATTGGCCTGCATATCTGTTTTTGTGTCAGTACTAGATTACTTTGACTATTACCACCATACAGTATTTCCTAAGATCTGAATTATGATGCCTTCAAAAAATTTTCAATGTTTTAACTATTCGCGGTCTCTTGTATTTCCATATGGATGTTAATATCATTATTCTAGATATGAGATAAATATAATTTGTGTTTTTATTAGGATCACAATGAATTTGTTAATTGCTTTGGATTATTTCAGTATTTTGATATTCTTAACAATCCATGATCATGGCACATTCTTTATTTTTTGTGTCTTTCTATATTTTTATAATTTTAATTGTACAGATCTCAATTTGCAGCTTTGGTTAGATTTATTTATTCATTGTAGCTACTGTGAAAGTTACTGATCTTACAGGTTCTTTCTCTGTCATGATATTGTCTGTATAAGAAAGGATATTGATTTTTTGCTTTAATTTTATTGTTCTGCAACATTACCAAACTCTTATGACAAATTCTAATAGCTCCTATGCCTATTTTGCTTAGCGTTTTTAGCATGGAAGTATGTCGGGTTTTATTAAAGCCTTCTCTGTATCAATTGAGGTGATCATATATTTTTTTTTATTTTTCGTGATTATGGTATCACCCCTGCCAGGTAATTATTGGTTTTCATTTTTCAGTTTGTTGGTATTGTGTATTACATTCTTGATTTGTGTATGTTAAGCCATCCCTGCATGTCAAGGATAAATGCGACCTGGTGAGTGATCTGACTGATGTATTGTTCGACTCTGTTGGCTGGAATTTTGTTGAGTTTTTTTTGTTTGTTTGTTTCTTAAAATCTAAGATATTCAAGGATATCATTCTGTAGTTCTGCAATGGCAGTTCTCAGCCAGGTTGAGGGTGACAGCTTCTTTGGATTTCCCTCATGGGTTTAGAAAACCAAGCACTTGGCTGTCCGCTGTTCCATTTGGAGTTGCATTAGCAGGTAGCAGGCTTGGTAGTGAAGCAGCCAGGACTGAAAGCAGCATCCATCTGGGATTCAGGTGCTGCAAAGGGCAACCTATCCCCTAATATGTGCCACAGTGCCAGCCACAGAATTCAATGTTTTAATGAGAAAATGTGCTAGGAATTTCCACTAATGGAAGTTAAAGGAATCTTTCAGAGAACCACTCATTTGTAAACTGGAAACTATTTGTTTTCCTCATGTCATGAGATTGTATCATCTGCAAAGATTGTATTTGGGTAATATTAAGCAGTTTTTGTTTTGTTTTGTTTTGTCTTTATTCTCTAGATAATGTCTTACTTCAAAGCCCAAATTTCAGAACCAGTGGAACAAACAGCAACAAATGTACCACACAGTCTTAACAATGTATGTGCATTTTCAAGTTAATTGAATAATTGGTTTATTATCTCTCCGTAGTCCTTTCCTTCAATTACTTCCAGAGAATTTCGCTAGAAAATATTGTATACCTTCAAACTCTGTCCACTATAATTAGAATAAAACTGAATCCACGTAGTAACCTACATCACTCTCCCACATGGTTATTGTCTGTGATTTCTTTCCACTTTCATTTAGTGCTCACTTTTGTTTTCGCCATGCAGACTTTCGCTCTTTACCAGTTCAGGTGCTTTTCCTGTGCTCAAGTGTGTAGTTGAGCTGTTCCCTTTTCTGCAGACGTGTTGCCTGCAGGTCCACACATGGATGACTTCGTATCATCATTCCTGCCTCAACTCCGAGGTGGTCCTCTGTGAGCAGCGTACATCAAGTTGTCTCCTCACCTTCTTCTGGCCTGTTATTATCTACTCATCTATCAGAGGCACTTGTCACTGGCTTCACTATTACCTTAAGTGTGTCCTTATTGTGTGTCTCCTTTTTGTCAAATTGTAAATTATATGACAGCAAGATCCTTTGTTCTTTTGGTTCACTGTAGCAATAAAAACATTTGGTATGTTGCAAGGATTCAGATATTTATTGAATGGATGAATGAATGGATGTAGTTTAGAAAGGTTACAAAATGTGTCCATCATTTCAGCTAAAAGGGTGACAAGAAAAAGTAATATTTGAATCCAGAGACTTGAATACTCTGAGGTGATAGGATGGTATATACAAAATGCATGCAAAACACCTGAAATAAACCTATAAAACAGAAACTATGATGTAATAGCATTTGACATTTGTTTTATTTTGTCAGCCCTTTGCTAGAAGTAAAATACCACATTTTACTTGATATTGCATTGTTACTTCCCAGGTGAATTAATTTCTGTCAACAGTGATGTTCTGGGTCAGTCAGTCAGTTTTTGTTAAAAAGTTCAAATTCTTGCCTGTGCTATTTTGTATGGCTGCTGAATAATGGGGGCATTTCCCAAGTAGAATAACTCCAGCATCCGGTCCTCAGGGCCATGGGAGTGGAAGAAAAACATTCCTATAGTATACCAGAAACAGAAAAATTTTAATATTTCAGAATACTAGTTGTAGTCAGTTACGCATGCAACATTCAAGTATATTAAGATTGTTTCAGAAGAGGTGAATGATAGTTGACATTCAGGGACAGTGGAAAATACAGACTCCAGGGACTGTGGCTGTAATAATACAAAACACATCTCTGTGTAAAAATCATTGCAAATCTTTAATTTTCCTCTTCCTTTGTGTGATAATGGATCAGTTATGATTCATATATAAGCATCCATAAAGCAAAATCATCCATGGTTAAAATACTTAGCCAATATTAATTTTTGGCAATACTACCATGTACTAAATGGAGTCCTAAAAGTAATGTTGGGAAATCAAAGTTAATCACAGGTCTCAAAACACTCATTATGAGATTTTGGATACATAAAACAGTAAATATAAAGTCAATATGATATATGCGATTTATAGTGTGCTTGTTGTGGGGAAAACAAAGCTACAATTTAAATAAAAGCAAACCAGTGTTTCATTCTGAGGTTATCACTGATAGGCCAAGCATGTTGGTATAAGCCATTCTATCTGCTTTGCAATATAGCATGGTTTTTTCATAGTCATCAATCATATTTTATGTACCATTTTTGTTTTGTGGGTTTCAGTGAATATTTTAATTAGAAGACTGGTTCATGTTCAAATTTTTGGACAAAACAAAGGATAGGAATACTGAGAGTTCTATGAAGAAGCTTTATTTGAATAGAATTTTAAGAGATAAGATATTTTCTGGAAAGAAAAGAGGAAATACCTTCATACTACCTGTATCTATACTTTTAAACTATATAAAGAATGGTACAAATATTTAAGTTATTTTCATTTTCTCTTTTAGACTTTGAGACAAAATCTATAAATGTATGTTGAGTTGATTGATCCAGATGATGGATCATTATGACTTGTGAAAAAAGAATATGATGTAGCCTATGATATTAAGAAATATATAATCTGGTGAAAAACTTGAACTGATTTTCCAAAATTTCTTTTTACTGTAAAATTAAAATAGCAATCTAAGGTAATGACACTAAAGCATAGTAGAAAATGAGAAGTGAATAAGAATTTTGCACCTCAAGTACTCAGGATAGGTGTTATTCAAAGAGTTAAGCTAAAATTGATCTGAATGGCTAGATAAACAAGAGCAGTGATGTCATGGTGATTGATAAGGAGGGAGGAATAATAGCAAAATGACACCCATATTTGCTAGAACCATTTAATCAAGAGATGTTCTCAAATCTAATGTTGTTAATATTGAGTTATTTCATGTTGTCAATATTCATTGAGGCAATAAATATTTTCTCTTGTCAAACCCCATTAAAATAAAAACCCAAGGGAAATAACCCATTTTTAAGAAGTTTATTATACTTGTCTTATAAATTCAGTCAACCAATGTTACCATTTGAAGTGCTATGCCAAGAATGCCATCCTCTTCAGCTATATGTGTAGGAGATCACCCCTGGGTCTCTGCCCGCTTAGCCCATATGGGAAGCCTTAGGCACAAGGCGCACCGCATCCCAGAGGGAACCACCTGATAATGGTCTTGGCCAACTGAGACTTCAATCTGGCTTACTCACTGGGCATGTAGTGAGGACGGTGGGCTACACCCCAGCCTCTGTCCTTGGATGAGCTGTGCTAAGACTAACTTGGTAAGTAACTCTAAGAAGTTAAATATGACCCTAATTCTGTTCATCTGTCACATGTGATGAATAAGCCCCTGGCACAGCTTCCATCTCTGGTACTAGCTTTTGTACTTGCCCATGTGAATATTGGCTTGCCTGCCCCTTACTTGAAGCACAGTTCCAGCTGTGTGTGCAGAATGTGGTCTGTGATTGGGGGGTCCAGACAGACAGACATGCCTATTAGCCAATCACAGTGATTGCTGGCTGAAGTATTGTTGCAATCATCTTTCTGCCTTTCCCTTTTTTCCCTATGTAAGATTGTAGGTTTTCCCTAATAAAGGAACATCCCTCACCAGTTTGTTTCTGGTGGTTTTGCAATCTCAGAACACCGTAGCCTCACTCCTCAATGGACTCGGGGCTCCAAGAAATAGGTAAATTTTTTATTTATATGTACAAATATCCTACTTTGAGATACTGTAAATGGTTGTGAAACTAGATATCAAGTTACTTACAACATTTAGTGCTTTGTGGTTTTCGTATTGCTCTCAAAAAGTATAAACATTATGATTTTATATTTAAAACTACATGTACTACTTTCATAATTGTGAATGAAAAGAAAACTGATTCTTTGCATATCTGCAGGAAACATCATCTATTTTTAGTTGATTTTGAAAGCAATTTCCATAATGTGTGATTATATCAAATTTGAAGTGTTAAGCATAGGTGGAAATTTTAGTACCTAGAGTTTTTATTAAGGAAACATCCTCTACTCCATCTGTGGGGATATATACTGTTTCAGTGTCATTTTAGTTGAAATTTTTAAGTTCCTATTGCACTGTATACCAACTTGATATTACATTAACTTGTGGAAACAGACTTTTCCCACACACAGATTTTGTACTTGAATCTTTTAACTGTAAATCTCAACTCTCTCTAATATATGCTTGGTTATATCGAAACAAAAAAGATGCTTAGAATGCCAATTCCTTCATTAAATTCCAATGTTTTATTCTAAAATAACTAGAGGCTTACAGGGAAATTTTAAGAATAAAAACAGTACAAAGAACACAACAACTTTGCTACAGTATTTGGTGAGCGATTTATTGTGGATAAGTTATATATTTCATCATTCTTTTTACTTAAGCTGCTCAGTGGTTGTCATCTGAGAGTAGGGACTCAGAACTTCAGCTATCAATCTCATTAATTTATTATTGATGTATTATTTCTATCTCTATTCTAAGATTTAAAAAAAAATATTTGCAAGAGTGAGACAGAGAGATGGAGACATACAGCATAAGCATAGCCAGGACTCAAAAACCTGCATCCTAAAATTAGTTCAAAATGTATAATATATTTGCAAAATAGTATCATTTGCTTCTTTGTTGAAGATGCGCCATTCTTAGTGCAGTTTGACATAGCATCTTCTTTCTCATGTAAAGCTAAAATTTTATTGTTTGTATTAAATAACTGCAAAGGTAAGACTGTACTCCTTAAGGAAAAATGTACACTACAGTATTTTTGGAAGAATTTAGACTTCAAAGTAGAGTTGTGCCCCTAGTAGGTTGCTTTAAAATACCCCAACATGTTTGCCATGCTACCACTGCTTACCCCAAGGAGTCCAGGGGGCAGCCATTGTTTTGTTTCGAAGGAAAGCTCACTTCATTTTAGCCAGAAAACAATGCATGTGAATATGTTTTGGAATTGATCAAATAGCCTTCATCTTGGTCACATTGTGCTGATAAAATTATTTAAACCACATTTTTTTATCCTGCAATTCAATGGTCTGCAAATTTCTTCAGCAAAGCATTAAGAGATTCCCAACCAAGTAATTCTTAAGTTTGTTGCTGCTGGTGAGTTGTTTGCTAAGTTTGTTTCTTTTACAAAGAAAAAAAAAAAGATAATGTGCTTTTTTATTTGATCAGTACATTTTTAATGAAATTGAAATCAATTGGAAAAGATCATGAAAGGGTAATGTCTTGATTTTATCCAATTTTTGAAAATATCATAAAGGTCAGAAATCACCAAGATTTGTATAGCTATATTTCCCCGAAAGCTTATGTAAAATATAGGTGCGTTCATGTTTCTTTTCATACTTCATCAATATTTGAAAGTGACTTTCTTTGGGAAGCTGACTTTTTAAAATGTCCTGTGCCCTAGAAGATTTAGTATTCCTTTTCTTTTGTGAAGAAGCATTAAGTTTATCATAGATTCCCCAATACAGGAACAAGAGCAGAATTGCTCTCAGCCATGCTTCCACCGTAACTGATGAGGAAATCCGGGAAGCCATGCTTGAAGGATGAACAAGAGACAAGAGAGCATGAAGATTTATATTTAGAAGCTCTCTCAGGTTTATTTTGGCTGAGAAACCATGTTTTATAAGGAGTTTTACACCTGGGCTTTTCCCCTTGGTTACAGCTCCCTGCCCTGATTCTCTGATGGCTTACACCTTACTTTGCCCTCTTACCCACAGAGTGCACTAAGGTGAAAAAAGGTTTATTTTAATATATGTGCCTCTACTTAATGCAACTCTGCCTGAAATACAATAATTATTTAAATTATGATAGTGATTTTAATACTAGTTTAAATATTGTGAATTACATAAATATTTCTAAACTCTGATTCATAGCATATTGTCATTTGACACGTAAGTCCATATAGAATGTATATATCCACACATAAATAATGGTTGCCATACTTCTATAAGTTCTCCTTAACACATAGGCATTACGCATCCTTTCTATTTTAGTCTGTAAAATGTAGACCAAGTCGTTAAAATATTTAAACAAACATCAGGCAAATTCTTGCCAATAGTTCAGTTCGATTGCATTTATTTAGGCCACAACTGTGCTTTCAATTGAAAGTAATAAAGTATAAACAGAAATAAAACCAGATGTAATTATATAATGGTTTTCAAAGAATTTCTGCCACTGTTCTGAGTTTAGAAAACTCTCATAGTCTTTTAACAACAGTCTTCAAAGTTGTTTAGAATAGTACAACTACTATTTTCTTTGTGTAACCTTCCCTGGGTTTAAACTTTGAATTATAATTTCCTTTTGAAATATCTGACCAGCAGAAATATGTATGAGATTAAAATACTAAAAAAGAAAATGAAAATGTTTTCAGAAGAAAGACGATGGGAAAAATCCAAGAATGCAGGATATCTTGTAAACATTCAGAGGAAGAAGAGCAGTTCCATTGTCCACATTGTCATAAAATATTTAATAATCTCCCCAAAGCCTTTCAGCTGCATGAAGATATTATTTTTGTATACAATTTGCCAGGATAAGGGAATCTTGAGTATAGTAAATAGAACTCGTAAAATGCTCACATTCACATTTCCTTCTGAGCACAAAGTCAGCTTTGTCTGCTTTGTTGAACATGCTGCTGCATCGTGGCCATAGGGACCGCAGCTTGGAGGCGGGGATACCCTGGTATTTGACTGAGTTCTTCTGAAAATTCTTCCAATTGCTGGTCACAAACTGCTACATATATAAATGCAGAAACGGGCAAGGCACATGTAGACTTTTTTAATACATTCTCAAGATATCAGATGTGGATGCAAAAAATTTTCAGAGCTTTGTGATGAGAGTACTGTAGTTTATTCTCATCAGCTTACAGCAGGACACTGGATTGAAACCATTGTGACTAAATTCACCTACCTACACAGATGAGGATGCTGAATAAACTAACAAAAAATCTTGTTATGTATGAGCTAATCCTCCCCAAAAGTCTTGCCCATTTTGTCTGATTTATTTTCACAATTGCATATGAATTGCTCTTTGATAATGTCCATGTGCTTTCTTCACTACTTCATAATTTTACACTTGTTACCCTGTCACTTTTTTTCTGTACTTTTATTTGTCTTCGAAGGCATAACTGGGACCACCAAGAGACAGGCTACACTTCAGTTTATATTTATGATAGCTAACAAAAGTAAACACAATAAACCAGTAAAGCAAAGAAGGAATGTTATATGCTCATTTTGATTAAGTCTAAATTTATTAATACTTTCAGCAATCTTTAAGGTATAATTATTTGAAAGAGTTACATCTTTGTCCATACAAGTAATGTCAGAATATGCTTAAATAGATGAATAATGGACTTGTGATTTTTCATGAAGGACTGTAGCATAGTAATATAGGGGAAATGAGTGTGTATGTGGCAGGGAGGAGGTTTGAGGAAGGGGAGCGGGGAAATCCCAGAGCCTATGGAACTGTATACAAAATAATACAATAAATTAAAAAACAAGAGTTATATGAATAAGGGGCATGATTTATAGTTAAAAAAAGAGATCAAAGAGTTACAGAGAGAGGACAGAGGGGAACACACAGATCTTCCATGTCATTGGTTCATTCCCCAGAAGGCCACAATGGCCATGACTGGGCCAGGCAGAAGCCAGAAGCTTCATCTAGGTTTCCACATGGGTGGCAGAGGCCCCAACCCCTGGGGAAATGTGCTGCATTCCCAGGCCATTAGCAGGAAGCTGCAGCAGAAGTAGAGCAGCCAGACCACAAACCAGAGCTCATACTGGATGTAGACATTGCGGTTGATGGCTTTCTCCAAGCCACAATGGCAGCCACTCAGTGTTCCTTTTAAACTAATAGAAAATATGAAAGGGCAATGTTTCACTTTGGTTTAATTTGGTTCTGGGAATGGTAGCATGATTCAGTTATTAAGAATATGATTTATAGTTTTCACACTAAGTGTTTAAAGGCAGAATGGCAAGAATCCCTTGAAAATGATGAGAAATGCATTAGCATTTCTCAGCTCCTTCGGCCCCTGTGCGTTGGATACTTTATCTGTGAAAGTTTCATGCTTCATACTTGGCCTTTACACACCTCCTCCTGCACCCTCACAACATCTCTGCAAAGTGTAATGTTAGGTTTTTTCACTTCTCAGATGAAGACCCAAAGGCTCAGGATCTCATAGCAAGGAGGGACCCTTTCAGTCTGGTTTTGAAACGTATTTTTACCCACTAGTTTAAAAAATTCCAGATATTTGTGGAATTTTTGTATTTTCTTAATCAGTTTTATTTTTGTAAAGGGTTTTCTTCATTTTTAAAAACTGCTTCATACTATGCTTGTTCTTCATATTTCTAAATGAAGTCTTAAAAAAATCCTTGCTGGTGAACACATCTATACTTCACATGTCTGTAACTGATGTATAAGCCCTAGTAGCAGGTGATTTATATTAATGCTATGGAGTATCGGTGTGTAGGAATAATACTTGAACTATAGACTTGAAATTGATCTACAGGCAAATAAACTAACTCATTTCAGGTTTTTCTTTTTAAAGATTTATTTATTTATTGGAAAGTCAGATATACAGAGAGGAGGAGAGACAGAGAGGAAGATCTTTCATCCGATGATTCACTCCCCAAGTGAGTGCAACGGCCTATGCTGTGCTGATCCGAAACCAGGAGCCAGGAACTTCTTCCGGGTATCCCACACAGGTGCAAGGTCCCAAAGCTTTGGGCCATCCTCGACTGCTTTCCCAGGCCACAAGCAGGGAGCTGGATTGGAAGTGGAGCTGCTGGGATTAGAACTGGGCCCATATGGGATCCCAGGGCGTTCAAGGTGAGGACTTTAGCCACTAGGCCATGCCACCGGGCCCTCATTTCAGTTTTTATCAAGGGATTCTGACAGTTACAAAAGCACAAAAAAATTCAGTGTTTATTGCCTCTAAACTAATGATGTCTAAAAAAAACAACCCCACTGACATATAGGTATAGCATTTCTAGTGCAAAATGCACTATACTCCAAGTGATAGCACTGACACTATGTTAAGCCTAATAGTTCCCGTTAACTTAAGACTCATGCTAGACATAGGCAAAGTTCAGCAGGTTGGAGGAATTTCTGGAAAAATGATCTGAGTGTATACAGTGTTTCCTATATGCATTTTATCATTCTATGAGTATTATGACTCTTATATACGACAAAGTATATTTAAGAGGTAATTCCTGTAGGTGCAACATGTGGGACCAGTATTGAACTGGAGTTTGAATTGTGCCAATGAGCTAGCAATGTATTGGTTCTGAACACATTATATTCAGTTCTTTTAGTGAGGATGTAATTTATGAAGAAAATATATATTTATTTCTTCAGATCTACTAAGGTTAACTCTGAGAATGAATTTTAGTGAATTATTAGAAAAAAAAGTTATTTTTAATAGGGGTTTTGCTGTACTATCAAAGGTTTTCCTGTTTAAATTCAGCAAATGCCATTCCTCTGAAGTCTTGATTCTTCACTACGGTGATAATCACTGCAGGGAACATTGAACTGTGTTAGACAATAGTCACCCAGAGGGGCTGTGTGGCATCCAATGTGTGGATGCCAGAGCTGCTGCCAGATCAGCTACAATGGAAAGAACTATGTCTAAATAAGAAATTACCTGTCTGGGGTGTCACAAGGAACCTTGCTCAAAATGTATTACTTCATCACCATTCAATGAAACCAAGAAAATAAAGTTAAACAAATAGCATGTCATTAAGACTGGTTTATGCAATTGTAGTTAAGATTTTCTGAAAAGTTCATGGAGAATGGCTTACATGTTGTCACTGGGCCCCTAAGTGTATAAACATTGCCTGTTCCCTATGCCTATGTTGGGCATTTTCTTAAATCACCAGTTTTTGCTTAAATTTCAACTATTTAATCTTTTTTTTTTTTGCTTTATTTTTTTTGCAGGTTAATAATGTCTTTATTTTTTTTAAAGATTTATTTATTATTATTATTTTTTTATTGGAAAGGTGGATATACAGAGAGGAGAGACAGAGAGGAAGATCTTCCGTCTGATGATTCACTCCCCAAGTGAGCTCAATGGCCTATGCTATGCCGATCCAAAGCCAGGAGCCTCTTCCGGGTCTCCCAGAGGGTGCAGGGTCCCAAAGATTTGGGCTGTCCTGGACTGCTTTCTGGGCCACAGGCAGAGAGCTGGAAGGGAAGCGGGGCTGCTGGGATAGGACTGGCGCCCATATGGTATCCCGTGCATGCAAGGCCTTAACCACTTGTGCCACCGCGCCGGGCCCTATTTTTTTTTTTTATTGTTAGTAACATTGTATTATGTGAAACAGTTTTATAGGTACTGGGATTCCCCCCACTCCTCCCACAACCCTCAACTATTTAATCTTAAAAATACATATCTTTTCTTGAAAGTGGGAAAGAGGTAATTTAATAATGGCTAAAATTATAAATTGCGCTTGTAACTTCCTTTGAATGAGTATCTGTGAGAAAGTGTGAAAAGGTAAGTGTGTGTCAAACAGACCCAGCAGATGCTTCCCCAAGAGGGTGATGAAAGTCAGTATCCACTGTGACACTGCACATTGATAGTGTATATCCTTTTAATAATGTGACCAGAATGTTGTCTTTAACTCCATCTTTTTCCCATTCCCAATATACTGTGTCAGTCAAATTTTGAGCAAAACCTCAGACAACTTCCAACTGAAAGATGTTTTATAAAATAGGGAAACAGTACTTAAAACTGTCAAGGTCATCAAATGCAAAGGAATTATAAGAATATATCACTAACAGACACATAAAGAGATTTACAACTACATGCAATGTACTATGCCAGACAGGTTCCTGAAAGAGAAAGAACTGTATGCAAAACAAAGAAAATTTAAATCAATTATGGATGTTCGCAATAGTATTTCAATAGTGTTTCGTTAATTGTGGTAAGTAAAATTGAAAGATGCTAATAAGAGCCACTGGAAGATAATATATAAAAACTGTAACACATTCACAGTTTGTTTGTCAAATTCTGTTCTGAAATAAAGGTTCATTTAAAAAGAGAAATACATATGCCTGTCATAGGATTTGACAGTTTGCCACTTTGCCACTTTTATTTTTTGCAGGAGCCCATGTGTGCCTTAAATGTTTTTTTATATACTGGAAAGTAAATTGTAGACAGACACTTCACCCCTATTCCAACACTTCAGCATCCACTCCTGAGAACAAGAATGTGTTCCTAAATAAAAATACCACTATAAAATCTGAGAAATTCAACATTGATACTATAGTTCATAACTCATATAGCCCACTTAAGAAATCATGCCTGAGTCAACTTTCATATTCTGCTTTTGTCACATCTTCTTTAGCCTCCTTTAGTCTAGACCAATTCACCATCTATTTTGTCTTTTATTATACTGAATTTTTACCAGTTTTGTCTGTCATCTTGTGTCTGTCCGTTCTTTGGATTGTATTCTCATGATTAGATTCAGGTTCAGCCTTTTTCCCCTCGTGGGAATATTGCTGAAGAGCTGTGAATTTCATGACATCACCATTGAAGGGCCACGATTTCCGCTGGTCTCAGTATTATTTCTTCTCTTTGCCTACTTGGCTAATATTGTGCAAATATATCAATTTAAAAAATATAGATTTTCCATTTTAATAAGCAGTTTATGAGGCTGTCATCTGAAGTTGCAGGTATACTTCTCTTAAAAGGCCTTGACTTATAGCTTTAACATCTATTTTTGTTAACTCCTCGAATTATTAATTTGAGGTTTAAATATTGTAATTCAAAAAAGTTGCTGTTTTGTATATTTAGTAACCTATATTCTGGAAATAAGAAATTTCCTTTCCTTCTCAAATCAGAAAATACACAGATTTTGTAAAGGGTAAAGTAATTTTTAAATACAGTATATTTTAGCTCATCAACCACAAAGGAATTCAAATGGATAAGTGCTGAAGTTACAAAAGCATGCCTGGACACAGTTTGCAAGTTTCTTGTGAAAGTTAAAAATATATTTACCATAACACCCAGCAATCATAGTGTAATTGCTGCAATCACAATCTGCTCCCAAGGATTTTTGCAAAATGCGTAGCTAGCATCGCTAACTGACATCCTTGTATATAAAGAAGTGTATTTTCCCATAAATAGGCACTGATGAACTACTATAAAAATAGTGTATAACAGACAAAATGAGTGTATAAATTAAAGTATGTGAGTTAGAATTTCCATTTCAGAAGTGTGGACATTTCTTGAATCATGTTGCTTTTGCACTCTTACAAAGAACCTTTAGCAGCATTTTTGTTGTTGTATGTCATAGTGGTGAAAAAGCACTGAATTCTGAATGTTTCTAACATTTTCCCTCTGTGAGAAAAACTTGTATTTTTTTTTTCTTACTTGCTTTCATTGCATTGCACATGTTAGGAAATATTTTAATGTTCTTTGTAGCTTAATGATTTCATTCTTAGAATATCTGATTTCTGAAGCAATCAGACATTTATTCTCTCTCTAATCATATTATATTGCTTGATATTATAATGAAAACATTGTATCTAGATTCTAATTCCTTTAGAAACTTTATCTTTTTTTCCTATTTTTTGAATTTCTTATTATGACACAGTTTCATAGGCTCTGGGATTCCCCTAACCCCTCCCCATACTCTCCCCCCATGTTGGATTCCTCCACATTGTTGCAGTAGTACAGTTCATATCCAGTCATGATTCCTTCATTGTGATCATGTACCACTCATGGAGTCCAGCCTCTTACTGTTCAGATAGTTTCAACAATTTTCTTGGGAGACCTTCCCTGGTCTGAAAGTATAGCTGGCAGAATATTATTCGCTTCAATGAAAGGCCACAATGTAATATCTACAACAATTTACAACATTATGGAGTTAATTGACATGGTATTGAGTGACCAATATGTTAGAAAATGCAAGTTCTTAACCACATCCTGTGACTACTTCATTGACATTTCAATTTTAGTTTATACACAACTGACTGCTATACTCCTTAAAATGGTTATAGGGTACTATTCACATGTCTTGTGTCTATTTTCATTTTTATATTTAGCAGCTTATAGTATTGAAGCATGATTTAACTGAACCTGGCGAATTTTAGGGTAGTCCAAACAGGCTTAAAACTCTAACCCTTTAAAAACTTTCAAAGCCTCTTATTCATTCCAATCCTAATAGAAATAGTACTTTAATATATGATCTAAAAACATGTGGAAATTACAAAATATGTGTGTGGGGGGGTTATTTTTTTCTACCTTGTATTATAAAAATAGACCACTGTATCACCAAATTTTACCATCTATAATAAAATCTATAACTATGATACACTAAGCCATTAACATGGTCACTAGATATTATTCTTTCCAAATAAAAAATTAAAAAGACAATCTAAAGTGCTGATTATCAAGCTATCTATCAAGCTATACACACACACACACACACACACACACACACACACACACACACACACACACACACAAAATGGGGGAGCAAAGTTGTGGCATAGTAGAGTAAGCCTCTGCTTGTGGCACCAGCATCCCATTTGGGTGCCACTTTGTGTGCCAGCTCTTTCACTTTGATCATCTCTGTATATGACCTGGGAAAGCAAGTCCTTGGGTTCCTGCATCCATGTGGAAGACCTGGAAGAAGCTCCTGGCTTCCAGTTTCAGTTGACCCAGCTCCTGCTGCTACTCTTGCCATTTAGGGAGTTAACCAACAGATGGAAGATCTCTCTCATTCTCTGTCTCTCTGCTTCCCACTTCTTTCCATAACTCTGCCTTTCAAGCAAAAAATAAATAAATGAATAAATGCAAACATAAGCTTCTGTGTTAATAAAAAGTAAGCCAGCATACAAACTGTAGGCTCCCAATGTAGCACTTGAAGATAATATGATTATTGACATACATAGATTGATCCTTGTCATATAATACAATTCCTTCCTCCCTCCCTCCTGCCCACCTTTCTTTTTTTCTTTTTCTCTATTCCTCCCTCCTCCTCTTCTTCCCTCCCTTTTTCTTTCTTTCCTCCCTCCTTTTTTCTTTCCCTCCCTCCTTCCTTCCTTTTCTTTCCAAATTTTTCTGTTTAGTTCTTTATGTTTTTATTTTTATTATTAAATTTCTTATGATAGTTTTGTTTTCCCTCCCTCCTTCCCCCCTCCCTCCTGCCATCCTGACCTCCAGTCTAATTGTCTAACCGGTCTCTCTTTGGATAGTGGGAATGTTTGAAAATGTTTCTTGCATACATAAAAAATTGTTCAAAGCACTTGGCACAGCAGTAAAGGTGCTATTTTTACTTGAGATGACCACATCCTATATCAAAGTGTCTGAATTAAAATATAATTCTGCTTCTGATTCCAGCTCCCTGCCAATTTGTAACCTCAGATGCTGTGGATAATGGCTTAATAGTAAGGTTCCTCACAGCTAGCTGGGAGATCTGAATGGAGTTGCATGCTTAGGGTTTTGGCTTGGGCCGGTGCTGACAGTAGCAGGTATCTAGGGGAATGAAATAGAAGATAGAGTATTTTTCTCCTCTCTTCTTTGTTTCTATCTTTATCTCCATTTTCTCATAAAATGAGAATAAATAATAAAGCATCTTTAAGAAATCAGGTAATTTACATGCATAGAAATGTTGTTACTATAAATTAAAGACCATTAAACATATTTATTATCATGCAGTATTATATACCTGAAAAAAAATTCCTGCATTCCATTCTAGTGACAACTTTTAGGCCTTTTTTGTGTGTACTGTATTAAATTTAAGAAACAAATATGCCTTATTTAATTGTCAAAGAGTGAGCAAGTGAGTGAGAGAGAGAGAGAGAGAGAGAGAGAGAAAGGTCTTTGGTCCACTAGTTTGCTACCCAAATGCCCACAACACCCAGGAGCTGGACCAGGCCAATCCCAAGACACCCAGATTCCCTCTGGAAACTAAATTCCATCATTGGTTCCCACATAGGTGTCAGGGATGCAAGTACTTGTCCTCTGTACCTTTCTAGGCCTTTTAAGAAGGAGCTGACTTGGAGGTAGAGTGTCCAGGACTCCAATTGACATTCTCCTTATGGAATGTGGACATCCCAAGTGGTGGCTTAACCTTCTGTGCCACAATGCTCACAGCCAATGTCTTGAAAGTAACCATTTAAAAAGATAATTTTTTAATGCCTGTACTATTCATGAAGAAACTGACACAGAGGCAGCAAAATTAATAAACAAATAATGCCAACATTGTGATTTGTATTTACAATATATTTGTTGGGAATTGCCTTAAATTTTCAAATAGTTTAATCCATTTTATGGAGATATTTAATATTTCCTATTTTTAAAAATGTTACTCTAACAAATTTTTGTGTGTATCTTTTAGTCATACACATATACCTAAAGGCACATTATTTCCTTTTTAGAATTTTACTGTTAACTCTAAAAATCAGAAATAGAGAACTTTGTTTATTCTTTGAAATTTGTCTGTTTAGTACACTAACAGACAACATTTGTTTATTGATAAATATGAATAGTTTCTAATGCCTAAAATTATGTCTGTTCCAAGACAATGAATACATTTGAGGACTATTTCCATTAAGTAAATTCCAGACAGCCATAGATATTAAGATGACATTACATTCCTGGTATTGTATGAAAACTAGTAAGTCACATAGATAATATGATTTACATGAGATTGTGTTGCTGATAGGTGGATAATTAAAATGTTGATTCTGTGATATCTAAGGGCCAAAGATTATTCCAAGGTAGTTAACATGGTTTTCTGATTTTATAATCCCTAAGCTGCTTTGTGGAAAGGTTGTGATTTATGTATTTTGTCAGGGTATATGGTGTTTGGGCATGGATATACTTTCCTGATCTCATCATTTGTGATGTTAAAAAAATCCCAATACATAAGATTCAATGTTAGTCAATAATACAAAAATATAAGTGATTTGGGATAGATTTATATTTTCATCTCGTAAATAATTCCCACTGGTGATGATGTGTGATTCCATCAAGTTCTCAAGGGGATGGTCTTCCTTTTTAATGCCTTATTGGAACAATCATGGGTAATATTCAATGAGAAAACATACATAAGTAAACATGATATCTGATTCCCTGGGGAATAAATTCTGGGTATGGAAGATAAAATTAATACTAAATTTTTTAAAGTCTGTAATAATTGTCCTTCGAAAATTTTGAAAACATATTGTTTCCTCTAGTTCAAAGTTGATAGAAATACAGAGTGGAGGCTAGTAATGAATGTTTCTAAAACTAAGACATGGCAGAAGAACATGTATAAAGACATTTGGAAAATTATGGTGTTAATACATTGAACATTAACTCTGTGTGTATAAAACTGAGGGAGAAATAATATGGAATAGAGACCAAAGGTGGATAAGATGGAAAGTAGAAAATGAACAGCTTTTCTTTCATAATTTTTTTACCAATATACCAAGTATCTGATCATCTTTAAACTGATCAGTATTAGGATAACATCATGTAAGCATTAGCTCAATTTTCTGAATATCCACAAAAAAGAAGCTTAAAGGAAAAGAAACATCTTAAGTTGATAAAATTATATGTTTTATAATTTCAAGAGTAATGTTTTAGAAATCTTTTGTAAGGTGATGGCTTAAAAACTGCGCTCACATTTTAAACATTTTTATAGTTCAAAATTTTGTTTTAGTTCAGTTTTGGTGTAGACAGGGAACATCAGGGGACTTCACTCTGGCCTAGCAACTCAGCTTTAGTCTTTGTCAAATCTATTTTAGCCATTAGAGACAGTAATGGATAATGATCGTGTGGTGGTGTCAGTATCTCTGTCGGAAGGTTTTTATTTTCAGAATTACTGTGAACTGATCACCTCTCACTGTCTGACTCAGAGAATGAGGCAGTAGAAACCAGAGGGACCAAAGCTCTTTGATGACATTAAAGCCTATTCTCTTTCAAACTTGCTCAGAGTATTCAGTGGATATTCATTTCAGCATTTGCAAACTAGCATTTCCCTATATAATGCAATATTTTAAAAATAGTATTTTAAAATCCTATTTCTAAGTCTCAGGTTGATGTAGTGATACTTGTTATTTTCGTCACTGGACCCACAGTGCTTTGCATATAAAAAATGATTGTTAACTAATTTGGTTTTTTTTAAAGATTTATTTTTATTATTTTATTTTTTTTACTGGAAAGGCCGATATACAGAGAGGAGAAACAGAGAGGAAGATCTTCCATCCTATGATTCACTCCCCACGTGAATGCAACAGCCAGTGCTATGCCGATCCGAAGCCAGGATGTTTATGTTACCTATTTACTCATTCTGTCTTTACTGCCAATAGAAACTGAAGTCTTCTGTAGTATGCATCCCCCTTTCTTCACATGATTCTATGTAAAGAAGCTTCCCCACTGCTACTTTCAGTTGCAGGTGCTATTTAACCTGAACCGGTTAGCATGTGATAACTTTACAGATGCTCTGGGCAATCTAAATCAATCCAGTGCGAATGAAAGGAAGCATTGTGATTGTGGTGCAAAGACATTTCATTCTCTTTCTGTAAGATATGACGAGGAATAATGTTTATACGTGCTTCTCATTGGCTGATGGATTATTCGAAGTGTAATGTAGTCCTGGGCTTTAGGGTTTTTAAGTTTGGGCCTGTAGAGAAGTTTCTTTGATACTTGCATATGCATTGTATGTGTGTGTGTGTGTGTGTGTGTGTGTGTGTGTGTGTGTGTGTGTGTGTGTGTTTCATATGTGTGTTTTGCTTCATTGGGAAAAAGACCAATACCTTTTCCTGGATGGGACCTACTTTATTTAACTTTGTTCTATAATTCTTTGTTCTATAATTGGTTGTAAAACAAACAACCAATTATTGATTGGACTGGGTAGAATGGAAATCATTCTCAATTACATGAAAAGAAGGCAGTTAGACAAATTTTCTGATGTTTATTCATTCAGTAATTATTTATTGATTATTATTTATCATATATTGTTTCAAAATTGGGCATAGAGATCTTAGTTTGGAAGATTAAATTTTTTTTACGATAGAAATTTAGTCTATATACATATAGTTACAAGTTTATAGTATCTGTGCTCTTCATACCAGTTTGCCTTGGGGTAAAATATTCTCTTCAGTTGAAGAAAAATCATATGTTCCAATAGCTTCTTTCTTCATGACTGAAAATGTTGGTGTAAACTAGATTTAATGCGTCCTCACAGAATGTAGCAAATGAACACATTAGAAAGACAAATTGCTTGAAAACATATTCATCTAGGAAACTTTGTATCAATTCATTTATATGATGGATGATCAGTTCATGTTTCTAAGATATATATCAACAGTGCTTCGTAAGAATTTGTCAGAAAGCAATCAAGACAGATTAGTTTCTTGAGTCATACATCATAACTCCTTATATAACTTATTCCACCTTATCTCAAATAAATACTGGGAGTGCTTCCATAGAAAGATAATTATTTTAAAAGCAAAAGGAAAATGGACGTTATTAAGAATCTTCCTTGTCCAAGAAAATGTAATGGAAGCTGTATTTTATAAATCTTGCCAATTAGTTCACCATACCTGGGTATGCACACTTTATTAATCGCAATAAAATGTACTGTGGTTGATTGTGTTTCTCTCATTGTTTCTCTCTTGTAATATGTAAGCTCCAGGTGAATATTGGAGTTTTAATTATTGAACAGCTAATTCCAACTATTTATCAACTTAGAGAGTCTGTGAGACAGCTAGTGATAGAACACTACAGGCATCTAATTGTTATCTGTTGGAGGCATTTGAGGAGTGGGTCAGAGGATGGGGCTTCTCTGTGTATATCTTTCCATTTCTTTGTAGTCAAAGTAAAGTAAATAAAATCTGGTTCTATGTGATAAAAATATTCAATTTCAAAATAATTATGTCCTTATATGGATATTAATTGGTCACTAATATGCATTAAGTTTCAACTTTAATTGTTTCTGCATTTCTCTGTATATTAATAATATACTTTCATAAGTACTAAATAACATTAAGCTTTTTAAACTTTAAACTTTCATAAATGCTAAACTTTCTAAACCTTATGAATCAGTTTGTTAACATAGTATTTTCTTTTTACAAGTGCTTAGTATCCCATACTGATATTGTTTGGCAAGGATTGTGTGTTATGTATTTTGGCCAAAACTGATATTTGACATTTAATTTCTAATTCTTGATTTTCCCCTGATATAATTCCATTTATATAGGAGATAAGTTGAAACACATTATTTGAAAAGGTATAGGAAAATACATAAATGTTGTTAAAGATAGACAAATTATTTAGGTTGGTTCAGAAATTTAGATTTTTTTTTAGTATTATATAAATTGAAGTGTATTAGACTATAACTAATAATAGCCACTGTCATGGTGGTCTATACTTGTGAAATAATTTCCTCTCATTTTTATTTTAGTTTAATAATCCTTGAAGAGTGATTTAGCTTAATTTATAAAATCATTGAAATGCAACCAGAGGGTATATTATTGTTATTACAAAAAGAGTTAACCAGTTTAAAGTTTCTTTCTGATAGTAGTTTTTCAATTAATGACATAATTGGAAGCATGAAACATATGACATTTTACATAATAGTTTGCTGATCATTTCTAAAATTTTTATTTTACTACAAGGCAATTTTAGAAGAGATAGAGAACTTTAAGCAGCTGGGTCATTCTCCAAGTGGCTGTAACAGCCAGGAATGGTCCAGTCCAAAGCCTGGAACACATGTGGGTCTCACATGTGGGTGCAAGGGACATGGGCTATGTTCGCAGGATTCCCTGGTAGAGAAACTGGGTCCTTGTCCAGTGCCTGTGTGAGAAGCTGACACGACCATCAGAAGTTTAACCTACTGCATCAAGTTGCTTAGCCCTGGAAAGAACAGCAATTGTATGCATTTCATTTTCACATAGTAGCCAGCATCTCAAGTTTATCAGGAATATATATAACTCAGTTAAGAGTTTGAGCAACAGGGCCCAGTGGCATGGCCTAGCAGCTCAAGTCCTTGCCTTGAACGCTCCAGTATCCCATATGGGCCCCAGTTCTAATCCTGACAGCTCCACTTCCCATTCAGCTCCCTATCTGTGGCCTGAAAAAGGAGTTGAGGATGGCCCAAAGCCTTGGGACCCGGAAGAGGTTCCTGGCTCCTGGTTTCGGATCAGCATAGCCTCGGCCATTGCGCTCACTTGGGGAGTGAATCATCGGATGGAAGGTCTTCCTCTGTCTCTCCTCCTCTCTGTATATTTGACGTTCCAATAAATAAATAAATAAATCTTAAAAAAAAAAAGAGTTTGAGCAACATCAATTTTCTTATAATTTGCTCTATTTTTATAATAGAATTCTTCAGATACTTTGATAGTTATTCAGGAACACACACATATGAGATTGTATGGATTGATCTGTAATTTCAAACATCAGACTTGTTCACTTTAACAGAATAATGAGGTCTGCCCATATCATATTCTCTCTCTCTGATTCCCTTGGCTCTTTCCCTTGAATGTATGCTTCCCACATTTCAGACAGGAAAGTAAATGGAGATCCAAAGTGTTGAAAAGTAAATTTTTGGTCCTGTTACAATTTTCCTTAAACATTTTTTGTAATGTTATATTGTGAAAAACTCCAGTTTCTTTTATTCAGGTGTTTTTCTTCCCACTATGAATTACGAGAGTTCTTCATGAACTGTAAATGCTTATCCCTTATCATATATGAGATTTGAAATACATTTTACAGTCTGTGAGCTGCCTTTTCATTTTCTTGATCATTTCCCAGCTATGTAGAAATTGTTTGGCCTGTTATAGCCCACTTTAATTATTTTTTTCAGTGGCTAAGCTTCTGCTCTGGTGACGAAAAAATCATTGACCAGGCCGTTAGCAAATAACTGTTCTTTTCAGTCAAAGGACCTAACAGACATTTTCTCCCAAAACACATGTCTCCCAGAGGATTTATGAAAAGACTATCAACATCACTAATCATCAGTGAAATTAATAGTAAACCCATTCTATAGCCTCATGCCTTTTAGGATGACTTATCAAAAAGACAAATGATAACAAATATTTAAGGTGCGAAGTAAAGAAATCTTAGTAAATTGTTAATGAGAATATAGATTAAATGCTATTATTTGATACAGTGTTGAGATCCCTGAAGAAATGAAAAATATTTCTACCACGTGGCCAAGCAATCTCCAAAAGAATATCCCAAGGAAAGGAAAAGAAAACATTATGTTGAAAATATGCTGTCATCTTCGTTAGTTGCTGTTCTTTGCAATAGCCATAACAACTTACATTTCCATGGATGGATGAATGAATAAAGACTACATGTGATATTTATGTCCAATGCAATACTATTCAACCTTTATATAAGATTCTGTTCTTGTTTGTAATTTGGACACATTTGCAAGACATTTATGTTTTGTGAAGTACACCAAATACTGAAACAAAAATATGTAATCATTTCACTTACTTGAAATATTTTTAAACTTTTGTAAAAATGTATACAGAATGAAAGCATGATTGAAATGGACAGAGTGTGGGATAGTAAATGCTGAGATGTAGGTCAAATATAAAAGCTAACAAATAAGCATAATAAGTAGGTCTATATATCTAATGTATAATATGGAGGAGACTATAATTATTAAAATTATAATTTATTAGTGGTTTTCCTTAAATAAATCTAATTTCTAATCACTAAGAAACTTAACTGTATGTAATATAGATAAATTAACCTCTATAGCAATAATTTTGCTACCTATTCATCTAAACATCTCGTAACATGACTAAAAGCTCGAATATACACAACAGAGTTAGTTTTTAAAGATTTATTTATTTGAATGGATGAGTAACAGAGAGAAGAGAGAGTGAGATCTTCTATTTTCTGTGCCAGTAATAGCTTTAAGAATATTAAGTACCACACAAATTTTTTTTTAGTTAATGAGCTTAAACTGGTAAGACTGAATAATCTCAGTGATGTAATTCACATTGGCCTTTGGATATGTAAATAAAATAGAAATTGAGATTTTATATTGGATATCTTCCTAAATCACTGATTAGACTCTTGAAAGTAATGTTGATGTTTTTCATGTAAGTGTTTCTACACGAAAACATAAGATATAATGCTTTGATTGTTGTCTGTTTTGTTCTTTGATTAACATAAGGGTGAAGATGGCTTAAAGATCTAGCTCTTGAAAATAGTTTTAAAAAACTAAAATCTACTCAGAGGGCAGGGAAAGTGTGAAGGAAGGGTAAAAGCATTTGGGCTGTCTTCTGTTTTCCATAGGAGGAGCAAAGCTTTATGAAACAGAACTCATCCTCATTTCCTGTTATAAAATTAAAATTTTGAATCATCTTTTCAATTTTCTGCCTTGAAATCATAGGTGCTATCCTATCCTTCTTCCTCTCACACTTGCAAAATAAAACAGTGGACCTGAAGTTAACTCTGGCATAATAAGAAGGAAAATGACTGTATGCTAGTTCAAGAGAGTGCTCTGTTGTTACTTGGTACACAACACATTCAATAACAGTAATGGACATTTTTATCATTGTGTTATATAACTGCACAAATACATTGGGTAAAACAAACTGGCTAGTATAAAGCTATGTTCTGATATATTTGGACTCTTTAGTCTTAATACTCTGAATGACTTTAAGAATCAGATTTAACCCTAGTTATATGATACCAAGTTAGTCTGATTTTTTTAATTACACAGGCCAGAAACATAAAGCATGTAAGTCAGACTTTAAATTCTTGAAGCCAATTTTGTTACATTGCAGGAAAAGCCACCACCTGTGACATCAGTGTCCTATATGAGCAATTGTTCAAGTCCTACTGCTGTTTGATTTCTTATCTAACTTTCCAAAAATGTGCCTCAGAAAGCAATGGAAGAGGCCCAAGTACTTGGAAACTTAGCTGAAGATCCTAGCTATTTCTGGCATAAGTATGTCTATTGTGACCATTTGAAGTATGAACCAGCAGATGGATGATCTGGCTGCTGTGTTCTCTTGCTGTGTATCTCACTCCCTCTTTCCTGATCTCTTGCTCTTCCCCTCTGCTGACTCCTCTCCTCTTGTCTTTCAAATAAACAAACAAATAAACAAATACATACATACTTAAATGAAGAGACAAAGGTCCTTATTAGGAAAGACATTAGCTAGAGTATTAGAATTTTTGTCAGTACTCTGAGTCCCATTTTCCATTGTATGATGTGGAAACTGTTAGTTTACATCTGCACATGTGGTTGTGTTATGAAAGAGGAACCATAAGTTTCAGTAATTTGAACATTGCTGCTGGATAATAAGTGTGTTGTTCTTGGCCTACAAGGAGGTAGTATTTCCTTTGTAATGATTAGTAAACATACCAGGCAATTGCTGTGAATGTTAATATTATCGCTGTTTCCTAAGACTGTTTATAAACAACCCTGGACAATTAGTCTGAAATTAAGGCAGATGTTGATTTTTCTTGACAGATATGAACAAACATGTGGAAAGTCATGTTTCAACTAATACCATCTAGATTCTGACAATACATACATTTCATCTCTATACATAAAATTTTCCGAAGATTTCAATAGTTGTTTCTTTACTAACCAAACCCATGGCTACTATTTTAATTTTAGTATTTAACTAACAGAATATGTGTTAAATTGCCTTCTTTAATATCATTATCCTTTTTAAGTTCCCAATAATGTAATAGTATCTTGCATACAGAGGTTGCCTAATGAATGCTGATTATTGCTGCTTTCCATATTATCATCCTTCTGGCTCCTTCCAGTGTTGTTTGTTAACAATCTTTGCTACAAAAGTTGTCATGATCTGGTCATAGCCTACATCTCTGAGCTCAGGACCTCAGTGCATAGCTTCTTGTGGATGCTTCAAATGTCTTGTATTCAAAATGTCCCATACAAATCTCCTGGCTTTCCCAACTCCAGTTCTGTACACACTCCCATCCTCCTCTAGCGTTCGTTCCAGTTTTGGGTGAATTTTTCAACCACCAACTGTGAAAGAGAAAAGCAGATTACACATCCCTCTTTCCTGCACATGTTCCTGATCTACTGTAAGGTATTTCAGTATTTATCTTCTCAACAAGATCTGATTACTTAACTTCTACCTATCATTGGCCTAATTCAAATAAGCATTATTAGTTGTTCTATCACCTAAACCACTGCAGTGACAATATAGCTCTTTCTACTCCGCTCACATATTTACATTATGTATGAGAAATATGTTCATATTAATTTCTTGTTAACATTCTGTATCTTCCCCTTTGTCATTTGGACAAAGGCAAAACTTTTAACATGGCCTTGTAATACATGCAGTGTTTTTTTCACTGCTTCTCTGTTACCAGTAATTTTTTGACAATATGCATTCTTAAATTCAGTTGATAGAAACCAGAAAGAAAATATCAAAATAAAATAATCCATACTTACTATGACCCATTCTACTATAAGTTGATGATCATTATGCCCTGATCACACAGTTATCTCATCTCTCATCAGATCAAAAATATTTCCCTTTAAAAGCCTCCTCCGAAAGCATTAGTGGCAATGAATTTATATTGATTTATATGAATTTATATTGATTTGTGTAATTAAAAGACTGGTATTTGGTGTGCCATCTCACTGTAAGATTTTACTTTTCCCTTTTATTCCTTAGGTTATTGGAAACTACCACATGGAAACAAGAGCCCCACAATCAGAGAATTTGTTTTTTGTTATGTGTTGTTTGGTGTGCCCCAATCACCTTGTATGGTCAAACAATCAATAGGGAAAACACATTCATTGTAAGCATTTTTTTTCTGTTTCTGTTCTGTCCACCCTCCTGCATTGCCTGTATTATGCAGCATAATTCTTATCTCATAATTTAAGCATGTGTGAACAAGTATATCACATGTATAATGAAAATATTTTAAAAGGAAACTTGGAAAATTCCATAATGTCATGATTTAAGAATGAATAGATAGAAGTTATCAAGCATGTCAGTTTCTGCATCTTTGGGTTACCAATAGGTAATGAGTTTAATTGAAACTCAAGATTAGGGTTGGTGTGGGAGTCTCGAGAACACAATTTCTAAAAAAATGAATGTCAAAATTTCTATTTACTTAGTATACATATTTGAAAAATGGTGTTGTGCCATGAGATACTATTTTCAAACAAAGCAGAATGTGTATACTAGTTTTAAATATGGGATTGGTTTGCTCAGAAGCCACATGCTTAGTTCCAACTTCTCCTTAAGTAAGATTATTTTCACATTTTGCTGTTAATTGCATTTATAGTCAATTCACGTATTTTAATGTCATGGAACACAGTGTTTCATCCTTCTGATTAAACTGGCCAAAGCAAAAGAGAAAACTTGGATTTTTAGATTAATTTCATTTTATTAGAAGCTTGTATTCTCTAGCATATAGCACATTTTTCTTTATATAGACTTCATTTACATGATGTCAAAGTATTTTGAACATTTAACATGAAATACCCTGTTGTTCTATGTTTAAAAATTTCACCACCCTTTCTTACAGTTTTTGAAATGTTTTTCAAATGTCTTCCACATCTGCCACATTTTAATTATACCTTCTCTGCTTTATTTTTATGTAAGTTTCTCTCATCTGTTTATAGTGGCATTAGAATTCTCATCCCTACTCTAAAATCTGTATTTATAAATTCATGGAGTTCAACTTACTATACACATGAGAGGACTTTCATGTTTATTAGTTTGAAAGGCTAATTTGTAATACTTAATGTGTTATATTCTTAAATTGGAAAAACTATGTCTTATAAAAAAAATGGTTAACTCCATCAGCACCTTTTATCCGTAGGAACAGCATTCTTAGTGTCGTATTAGAGGAATGGTTTCAATGAAAGATGGATGTCATATAGTATCAGAAGTCATGTTGATTTCATTGTAACTACAGTTTTTTTTTCCTCAGTAACATATGGGTTTTCAGAAACACGATTTGATTTATACTCAAAACTGAGTTTTATTTTATCATTTTTGTCTCAAGTGGTGATGGAATTAGGAGCAAAGTAAGAATGTTAAATTTGCTTATATTTTCAAAGGACCTTTAAACTACCTGGATATTGTAAAATTCATTTCTTGTATCATAACACTCCATTTTTCAGGAAAGTCTTTATGTTCTAAACCCTTGTTCTGATATTTACCCATGATCTTAAAGACTTAAGTATTTGTTTTCATTATTTACCAGCTCTTTGTTGTTAGTTTAGTATTTGTCTTTTATGGTCCAATGCTGGAAGATGGAGACTGTAGAAGAATCAACATACCATTCTCCTTAAAATATTTGAGTGCTGTCCTAAGCTGTACGTTTACGGCATCATGTTGTATTCTCTGCTAGCTGTGGCCTTCCTATGGGGAAAGCAAATTTGTACGATTCAGATGTATCCCTGTTGAGTCACCGTACCTAACCTTTTTCTAAAACAATTTAGAAACAACTGAAATTCGAAATCCCACCATCGGGGACCATGCCACTGCAGGGCATTTGAAATATGTTACTGAGTTCTGTCTTTTTGAGAACAGCACCCATGTTAGGAGTCTTAAGCAAGCAACACTAAAGGGTCCCAGGAGTAAATCTGATCACAAGACATATGGTTGAAGTATGGTAGTGTTTGCTGAATGCCCATCTTCCCGCGGACAGACTATACCAGGAGCATGAAAATCACAGTCTTAGCAAATTGCAAGAGGGGACTATGTGTAGGGAATTTGGTCATATGGCATGGATTATACCAAGGAGAGCCTGGAATCTTGAGGTTCTGTGGAGAATGGATACGGAGTCTTATTCTCACATCATTCTGTTTTGGCACAGGAATTTCAGATACAAAATTATATTAGACTGTTCATCTAATTGAAAGTATAGAAGTCAGGAAGTAATTAATGCAAGGGCTAATATTATTTAAAAAGTCTATTTACCATAAAAAAAGAATTCACTTAACAATTAGCCAGCTTGGTTTCTCATTGCATATTTAGGCTTATGTTTGTTTGTTTTGAATTTTATGATACTATTTCATAGAATCTGGGATACCCCCCGAATTCCCACCTAACAACTGGTTTTCCCCATATTATTACAATAGTATAGTCCTTCATAAGCAGTCATAAGTCCATCAGTCTGTTATTTAAGTATGTCTTGACATTGCTGGTACAGACAATGTCAGGGAGTAAAACAGTCCATTGTCTAGATATATCAAACCGTTTCATTCCTACATTTTCAGAAATTTCATTGTAATGTATATTCTTTTCCCTCTCTCACATTTATTCATAGAGGGTGTAGTTCAATGTCCTTACTGGCTGGCCTATGCCAAACATCAATGCCAGGGTTGTTAATTTTGAGACTTACACTGTAACAAAATTTGCTTGTTTTACTTGAAAGTCAGAATTAGAGAGAGAGAGAGAAAGATCTTCCATTTTCTGATTTACTACAAAAATGGCTGCTATGACCAGAGCTGGGTTGGTCCAAATCTGGGAGTCAGGAGCATCTTTTGTGTGTCCTAAATGGATGCAGGGCCTCCAGGGCTTTGGCCATTCTTCAGACTTCCTAGGCTGATAGCAGGGAGCTGAATTAAAAGTGGAGCAGTAAGGATCAACTGCCCATGAATGAACCTGGAGCCACAGCTGGAGGATTTCCCTGCTAAGCTGGGGTGCTGGCCCCAAGACAGACATTTTCTATTGGGGCTGAGAAATCACTACCTTCTCTCAGTTGAACCATGTATCATATATTTGTTTTATATATTTCATCCATTTTGACATTCATTCCTAGCAAACTGAATCCCCAGTGGCAAAAGTCTTCTTAATTATCAATTACTCAGAAAATATCCTTGCATTCTGTCAATGTTTTATAATGTTGATTTTTATTTTATTAGAAAATTTAGTTTGTACTTTCTTTTGTTGTTTTTTTTTTTACACATTTTTTTATTGGAAAGACAGATCACATTTACATAGAGAAGGATAGAAAGAAAGATCTTTCATTTACCAATTCATTCACCAAACGGCTGCAACTGCCAGAGCTGTGCTGATCAGGAGCCAGCAGTCTCTTCCAGGACTCCATGCAGACGTCCTGTCCCAAAGGCATTGGCCATTCTCTGCTACTTTCCCAGGCCATAAATAGGGAGCTGAATGGAAAGTGGAGCTGCTGAGATAAGAGGTGGTGCCCACATGTATTGTCAGTCCGGCAAGGTGGAGGATTAGCCAACTGAGCCATTGTGCCAATCTCCAAACTACTCTTTCCTCTATAGGGGAGAACTTTCATTGAATAAGAAATTTTTCACCAGACCCTCTTGATTCTACCTTGAGTTTATTCTACTAAAGCATTTATTGATTATTAATAATTGTAATCACATATTGTCTTCCATCTGTGGTTAAAAAACAAGATGAATTGCTAATAGATGGTAAATATCAAAATGTAATTGATACAAGAAAAGTCGAAACTATATATAGGATATATATATATATCAAGGAAAATTTCTGAAAAGGAAATTGTTTCATTTATAATTTCATCAAGAAAAAAATACCTTGGCATTACTGTTCCAGAATAGGTACAGAATGTAGAATAAAAAATATAAAACCTTGCTAAAAGAAATAAATGAAAGGAATCTCACATGCCTAATTTGAAAGACCAAATAATGCTAAGATGATAACATCCCCTCTTGATCTCCTGATTCAATGAAATCCCTGTAAAAATTTAGCTATTTTTTTTTTTTACAAAAAACTGACAAACTCATATGAATGGAAATATGAGAACCCACTGAAAATAAACAGCCAAACAATTGTGAGAAATTTGAAAGTAAATTTGAAGAACTCACACTTTCTCATTTCAAAATTTAGTGTGAACTGACAGTGTTCTAAACAGTGTGATACGTGTTTTTAAAGCTTTTGAATATAAAGAGAGTAAGCTTCAGGTGTTTCATAGGTACAATACTGGGAATAGTGTGGTAATGTAATAAGAGTGAAACATGGATCGTTGGAATGGTTCTGAAAGTCCAGAAATATACCTCTGCATTTATGTTGAGTCTATGATAAAAATAAGTATTTTATGAATTGGTGACAGGAATCTGGATTTCACATGCAAAGAAATGAAATTGATTCCTACCTCAACATTGTCCATAGTCTCACATTTCAAATCTGAAAATTAAAAATTTGGGGGGGAAAGGAATATATTCTCATGGCTAAAGATTATGTAGTACAAAGGATATTCAGAAAGCTTATGGATTTGCAATAAAATGAACTTTTATTTAAATTTTCTGTAATCATACTAAACTAACTTCATGGTTTCTTACATGTAACAGCAAAGTTAGACAAAGAACAGAACTTTAAAATTTTATGTAATAATTTAACATATTGTGGTAAAAAGAAACCAACCAAGGAAGAAAAGAGAATACAAAAAATAGGGGGAGGGATTATAAGTTACTTGTAAAGGACTTGTATTAAAGTTTGGAAATAACTTTCATGGTTCGGTGATAAAATAACAGATACTCCCATTGCAGATAGACAACAGAGTTCAGAAGGTGTTCCTCACAGAAGATATGTAAATCATCCATATTCATATTGATAGATGTTCTATACTCTTGGCTATTAAAAACTTAAAATTGGCTCTGCAAAAACATATTACTTCACATACACACTAGGATAGCAAAAAAAAAAAGAAAGATGAAAAAATGTTGAGTATGTCTGAAACTTCACATACTGTTGGTAGGAATGTAAAATGGTAAAGTAAATTTGAAACAGTTTGGCAGTTCCTCAAATTCTTGAGCATGTAGATACTACCCAAAGGCATTCATTAGAAGACCTTTCCTGAATAGAGTTAGCAAAGTTGATAGGGTAAAATGAAGGGACTGAATATTTTGACCTGTGGTTAAGTTTTCCCAGTCCCATGCTTAATGTTCCTGACACCAGCTTCCTGCAAATGTGCATCCTTAGAAACCGTGGAGGTGGCTCAAGTGATGGATTCCTGCCATCCACATAGGAGATTGGGTTGAGTTTATGGTTCCTGGCTTCAACCTTGCATTTATTATTTCCAGCCAACATATTGATGATGAGAAAGATGGACTTATCTATTATATTAGACTTATCTATAGATACTATGAACATTTGTAATGTGCTTCTCAATTTTTCTTAGTTAAATTTGGATTCCTGAAACACATAGGTAAGAATTAGGGGTGATATTAACAAGAAAATACTAAGGACAGCTTTTCTGTAAATATAAATGTTGAATAAATGTTATTTTATTCATCATGGTAAAAGAAGGTTCAGGAAAAATCCTCTTAAATTGAACCATGACAATGTAACTGAAGTTGGTGATTCCAAAGTTTGATTCTTATTTATTAAAATAATATATATTCAGACATCTTGCAAATAATTAAAGTTCCATATTTTTTTTTTTTACCCCTGAAGGATATACGTTCTACTCAAAGTCTTAAAACAGATGCAATTGAATATGAATGTCAGAATCCAAAAGTAGTTGAATAAAAGGTATAGACTGTTTCTGGTTAATAAGAGGAAATCATTTCAGAAGCCAAATATATTGGATTAAAGTGCTCTGTTTCTTTTCTAGTACTTTACATAAAAAATACCATGTAGTATATGCCAACTCAAAGCTTTTAATTTCCTGAAAATCGTCAAATTCACAATTAAATCATGATATGTGTAATAATAAGTATTATTTTTTTATTAAGATATCACCATATTATGCTTTCAGTAGTGTTGTTAAAAATGATTTTTGAATGCATATAACCTCCTCTAGATACTGCTTCTCTTTCTTTTTGCCTTCTAAGACATGTCCATGAAATTAAAATTATAAAGATTACAAAAGCATCTTATTGCATTTTGTAGAAGCAAATATGAATTTTAATGATAATGTTTTTGTGAAAATAAATGTCTTGACCTGTAAACAATAAATCTTAAATTTCATATATGTGGCTGATGCTATGGCAGATATATTAAGCTGTAATTCATGGTGTCAACATTCCCATATTAAAATGCTGATTCCATTCCCAGATACTTCATTGCTAATTTAACTTCCTGCTAATGCTCCTGAGAGGTTATCAGTGAAATACAGGTGCTTGAGTGTTTGGTCCTTGCCAATCACAGAGGAAACATGGATGGAGTCCCAGGCTTCTGGCTTCATCTGGATCCAGGCCCAGTCCTTGCAAAATTTGGAGAGCAAACCAGCAGGTAGGAGCACCCTCTCCTTTTGAATTGGAACCCAGCGCCATGTTTGCGTGCTTATGGAAACATCAAAAGATGATGTAAGGAGACCGGTGCAAAAGCCTAGAGGCTGAAGTACTCACCTTGCACCCTCCAGGATCCCATATGGGCACCAGTTCCAAACTAGGTAGCCTCCCACTTGCTGTTCAGTTCTCTGTTCATGGCCTGGGAAAACAGTTGAGGATGGCCCAAAGACTTGGGACCCTGCGTGGGAGCTCCTGGTATTGTGAATTCAACAGCAAGTCGAATTATAGCGCATATAGGGTAGGACTTGGATTTGAGAGAAATTCTGGGGTTGGGGTTAGCAGAATTGTGTGGATCAGGTAACATATAGTACAAATTCTTTATGTTCATGGATAGATGTTTGGCCTAGTCATTCAGGCACTGATTAGAGCCTGCATTCCCACATTCCAGGCTCAGTGTAATACCTGGCTCTGGTTATTTGGTTATTGGTTAGCTTCTTGCCAAATAGGTTCAGGGACGTAGAGGTGATGACTCAAGTAATTGGGTTTCTTCCACCCATGCTGGGGGTATGAGTTGAATTCTTAACTATGTTTTCCATAGCTACTGCTGATACACTCAGTGGATCTTTCTCTGTCACTCTCTGAATTAAAGAATTTTTTTATAAGTGGCTGTGTTTTGCATTGTTTCAGTGTGACTAGGAAGAGGGAAAGACGGAGACAGGATAGATTTTGGAATTAAGATGGGTTGATGTGAAGAATACTGAGTTTTGTATGAATCTTGGAAATTTTAGAGGGGAAATATAGAGTCACAATTGCAAAAAAAAGATATAAAATCTAAGAAAGTATAAGAAAGTACTTTGTAATGATGTTGGGAAATGTAAAGGATAATAAATGTGAATTGTAACAATCGATGAGAGCAACTGAAGTGTGCATAGTTAAAATTGCCTCATCAGATTGATTCCATTCCAAGGGTTGGAAAGACTGGTGCAAATGTTAAAACTGAAAGAACTATAGGATAGTTATAAATCCTCAAGAATTTATAATAGGAATCAGCAAGGTGATGAACCACAGCTGTCACATGGATGTAAGCGGAAGCGTCATATTTATACCCTCCACATCTCCACACATATGATAAATAGATACCAGTGTGTGCTGGGACTCTTTGTTACAGTTCTTTAATATATGACACCCTCCAAAGTCCAGTGGTGATAATTCTGTGTCCACATGACTGAACTTCTCAGATGAACGAGTCACCATTTCATTACTTTCTGAAAGTATCTTCTGCACTTGGATTTATTATTATTGCACAAAATCCACAAGTTTATGTCTTCCTTCAGTCCTTTGGCTGTATTCTCATTCTCTTCCTAAATTCTTCATGGCAGAGCAATACTGGGATCATTCCTTCAAAAACTTCCCTTAACCATCCCAACTTAGTCCTTTAAATTTAAATATTTATCACAAGGTAATGACTGGAAAATGTGTATATAATCTCCTATTGTTTTCTCTGGACTCTGGAATCATGTGTCTAACTCTGTATTTCATCTGTACATGATCTGACAAATCTAACAAAGGAACAACTCACTATTTTGCCTGTCATGCCTGCTGTTCTGCTACACATTTGGTGTTTGTGATGTCATTCTCCAACTCTTTGCACAAGCCAAAATTGTGGGAGTAATATCTGCAAGTAAAAATTATATTAGGTAATATTTATCATAATCTTACATGCAAATATTGTCTTCAGTATTTTTGCAAAAGTTGATTCATTTAATTATTGCAACAGTTTTATGAGGGTAACATCTTTATTTTACAAATAAGCATTGTAATCCAAAAGCTAACATAAGCTGATTAGGTGGGCTAGCTTATGTGCAACAAGCACACCACCAACTGGAACACGAAAAAAAATTTAGAAAGCAACAATTGTGGCTATACTTGTTCCCAAGTATTCAGAAGTAACACACGATAAATGCTGCACTATTCAGGAAGTCCATGTTCTTAAGAATTATTCAAGCATAGCCTTCACACAATTTGATTGTCACTTCACGATGGATGGCTGAATGGGAAAGAAAGAAGAATCCCATAAAGCTGAAGTGACCCTGCCAAATCCACTAAGTGAACACATGCCTTTGCGTTCTAAGTGAAAGTTGGAAATACAATCATGGGAATTCACAAGGGTGGAAGTTCAGAAGAAATTGAGTGTTGGGAAAGCCTATTCACCTCTCCCTCTGTTCAGTTCCATGGGAAGAAAATATGCAGGGTAGAGATTGAAAGTGATTAGAATTTGGATAAATAAGTAGGAAATGGAGACAGATGGACATTAAGTATTTCCACAACTTTTGTATCCCCATGACATTAAAATGAATTGATAATATTTACATCAATTAATTATGGTTAACTTTGTTGTAAATAAACATGTGCAGGCCTAGAAATGGTTCAGTGGCTAAAATCCTCACCTTGAAAGTGCCAGGATTTCATGTGGGCACCAGTGTATGTCCCAGCAACTCCACTTTCCATCCAGCGCCATGCTTATGGCTTGGGAAAGTAGTAGAGGATGGGCCAAAGCCTTAGGACCCTGCAGCCGTGTGGGAAACCTGGAAGAAACTTACTCCTGGATTTGTATCAGCACAGTTCCAGCTGTTGTGGCCGCTTGGAAAGTGAACCAGGCAATGGAGTATCTTTCCATCTCTCCTTCTCTATGTAAATCTGCCTTTCCAATAAAATAACTTTCTTAAAAAAAAAAACACTTGATTTACTTTTAAATCACATCAAACAGCTACCATTTCTATTTTTATTTCAGTCTCCAAGAAAAATAACTTATGTAGATGTTAATTATTTGTAAATTATTTGGTATGCATTTTCTGGTAATGTTTCATGCCAACAGTTAAGCAACAAAAATATTCCATATTCAGGAAGAATTTTCTTTAAATTAGGTCTCCATTATCTGCTGGCATGACATCTGGTTTCTGATCATACTGTTCACATATGAGGCTAAATGTCCTATTGTTTAAGCTCTGTCTTGTAAAAATAAAATACCAGTTTAATTTTTCTTTAGAAAACAGAGAATCTCTTCTTCTATATAGTTAGCAACTGGTTTAGGAACAGAGTATGAAGATGAATCAAATAAACCTAATACATAGAAGTTACAAAATATAGAAAGGTGTGAAGTATTAGAATATTATAACAGCTTGATTGTTATTGCCAGAGCTATGGACAAATTGCTAATCCTTATAATGATTTCATTTGATAGATAATTATTTTTTTAGAAGTAAATAGAGGCTATTTAGATGCTCTAAATTACATAGCTAGTAGGCCTGGCAAATAGCCAAGTGGATAAATTATTGCCTTGCATGCACCAGGATCCCATATGGGCACAGGTTCATGTACTGGCTTCTCTACTTCCCATCCAGCTGCCTGCTTGTGGCCTGGAAAAAACAGTATAGGACCTTGGGACCCTGCAGCCACCTGGGAAACACGGAGGCAGTTCTTGACTTCAGCTTGGTTTAGCTCTGGCCATTGCCTCCACTTTGGGAGTAAACTAGTGGACAGAAGTTCCTCACTGTCTCTCCCTCGCTTTGTAAATCTACCTCTCTAATAAAAATAGATAAGTCTTGAAAAAATAGATTAAAATTATATAACAGGTGATAATTCTATTTTTTGCACCAAAATTTTACATATTAAACCACAAAAAGAACTCAGTAAACTTTTGTACTACTAAATATTGATTAATTGTGTTAATGACATTAACTAATTTAAGATGGTGCTTTATCACTTGTCTATTTTCTTTTTTTATGATTTATTTTTATTTTATAGGCATATACAGAAAGAAGGGGAGAGAGAAAGATCTTTCATGAGTGGTTCACTCCCCAAATGGCCTCAGTAACTGTAGCAGAGCTAATTCAAAGCCAGGAGTCAGCAGCTTCTTCTGCGTCTCCAAAGTGGGTGGAAGATTCTAAGGCATTGGGCCATCCTCTACAGCTTTCTCAGTCTGCAAGCAGGGAGCTGCATGGGGAGCTGGGCTGCCAGGACATGAACCAGCATCCATATGGGGAATTAGAAGATAAGCCAATGGAGTCCTTGTGTTGGGCCATGCTTACCTGTTTCTAAAGGAGATGGAGGCAGCTCATGCAGGTGTATAAAAGGGATCAAATATTACTACGAATAAAGCAAACATGAAAGCTATAAAGATGTTAGGAATAATTATACCAGAAAGCCTTATTTGGTTGGTTTCAGTGATTGAAAGGTTTCAGCTTTGTACATCCTAGAAGTAAAAACAAATACTAATTATATTCTCCTTGGGAGAAATTTTTTTGAGGACCAAGTTCTAAAATGATCAGTTAAAGTGAGAATGACCCCATTTTGTATCATATTTGTAACATCACCTGTAAGGCAATGGAGAGGAGTATTTTTGTGAGTGAGTCTGTGCCTTCAAGGCAAGCAACCTACCAGGTTGGGAACTTGGCTTCAGATATTGGCCTAACCCAGCTGTTGATGGTATTTAAAGTGAATACACAAATAACTGCTTCTTTTGTGTCCTTCTGTCTCGTTGCGATCCTCCCCCATACATAAATATAATTTTAAATGTAAGGTCATATTGAGGAAATTGCTCAATTAAAACAATGTTATGCAGTAGCCTAGCAGTTAAAGTGCTCGCATTGAATGTACCAGAATCCCATTTGTGCGCTGGTTCTAATCCAGGAGCCACCACTTTCCATCCAGCTCCCTGCTTGTGACCTAGGAAAGCAGGAAAGGATGGCCCAAAGCCTTGACCCTGCACATGTGCAGGAACTCCTGGCTCTTCTCTTTGGATCTGCTCAGCTCTGGCTTTTGAGGTCACTTGCGGAGTGAAACAGTGAATGGAAGATCTTTCTCTCTGTCTCTTCTTCCCTCTGCATATCTGACTTTGAATTAAAAATAAATAAATCTTAATTTTTTTTTCTTTTATGTGTTCATAATATAATAGCCCTTTAAACCTTTTCTTCTAAAAAGTTGGATATCTATTACTCCTCAAGGTTATGATGCAGAAAACCATAAATGTATGCTGAAACACCACTAATTTTTTTCACTCAATTTAGAATGTGAAATTATAAATTCATTTTTCTCTCAACATAATAGAATTTGTGCTAAATTGTTTTCCCATATTTACCAATGCTAGGCATTCATTTCATGGCAAATAGTGATAGTATGCGAATACATCAAAAATTATGGAAAGGAGATAAATTTGTTTTGGTGGAAACAACTTTGAAATCCACATTTTTAAAAGAATATATATTTTCCATGAACATTTAAAAGTACTCACAGATATTTGCCCTTTTGTTTTGGACTTAGATTTTTAAATGAGGGCAGCTTACTATAATAATAGCATACTCATCTCTGAAATTTAACATGGAAGATTTCAAAAGGGATGAACTTCCTCTGTGCTGTATACCTTCTTTCTGACAGCACTAACTACTAGAGGCTTGGTTCTGTAGTCAAAGAACAGAAAACATTGTTCTCTAGAAATTAAGTCTTATATACTGTGATGGTGAGATAACATTTCCTTGGTAATATTATGTAAATGTAAGTTTTAATCTGGTTTCCTGCTTTTGAGCATCCTAGAAGGTTGAAGAGGTAGGAAGTAGATGACAAGCTCAAACACTTGAGTCCCTGCCAGCCATGCAGGAAACTTGAATGGAGTTAGTGACTCGACTTTGTTCGGCCTTCCCAGTCAAAGCTGTTGCTGGGTATAAGGAATAAATGAGAAGCTAGAGCTCTTGTCACTATTGCAGTCTCACTCTGGCTATCTTGCTTCCCCTGCTCCCTTGGCCCTTTTAAACTCTCCCTCTTTTCCTCTATGTCACCTGTCTTTCAAACAAAACATAAAGAAAATAAAAATTTTAAACACAGTTTAAAAGTATTTTTATGAAATATAAGCAATGAGGAATCATTCTACTTAAGAGTAAATTGTTGGGCCTGACATGATGGCGCAGTGGTTAAGGTCCTCGCCTTGAATGCCCAGATCCCATATGGATGTTGGTTCTGATCCCAACAGCCCCACTTCCCATCCAGCTCCCTGCCTGTGGCCAGGGAAGGCAGTCGAGGAGGGTCCAAGGCCTTGGGACCCTGCACCCTCTGGGAGACTTGGAAGAGGCTCCTGGCTTCAGATCGGCATAGCATTGGCTGTTGCGCTCACGTGGGGAGTGAATCATCAGACAAAAGATCTTCCTCTCTGTCTCTCCTCTCTGTATATCCGCCTTTCCAATAAAAATAAAATGAATCTTTAAAAAAAAAAGAGTAAATTGTTTTCTTATGAATCTAGTAAGTAGAATCATAAGTAGTATGACTCATCCGGCCAAGCAATTGAATTTCTCATTTCCTTGTAATCTTTTTAAACCACATAGATAGCTGTACATATTTGGTTTATGCAACTTGATGCTTTTGGAAGTAAATGCACATATGTGAAATCATCTTAACTAATGCAGTAAACGTATGTGTCAGCTCCAAAAGTTTTTTCTGATATGTTGATTGATTGATGGAGGAAAACACAGCATAAAATCTAATCATTTCAGCAAAATTTTAATTATATAATACAGTGCTGTTACAATTTTGAATGCTTCATAATCTTAATGGCAAATGGAGCTAAGACGTTTGTTTTAAACTGATGTTTAGTATTTTCATAACAAGCATTTTGTGTGAACTTTTTTGAAGGCATGTCATGTGTATGGATCTCAATTTTTTTTTGGCAGCAAAATAAATATATCTAATTCCACTTGCCACAGAATGTTTGAGTTGTCCTGTTACATTCAATATGTTGTGGAATAGCTCTCTAAGATTTATTAATTTTGCATAATTGTAAATTGATATTCTTTGATCACTTTTACCCTGTTCCCCACCCTTCCAAGGCCCTGCTGACTGTTTTTCTAATATTTATTCGTGTCAGTCAATATTTTAGTTTCTTCAGACAAGTGGTTCCTTAGATCATCCAAGATGATGTAACAAAATATATACTGGTTAGCTTATAAACTCAAATTTGTTTTTCTCTATTCCAGAGACTCCTAATTCCAAAACTAACAAACACACCAACAGATTGAGTTTCTTGTAAAATGTATTGTCTAGTTCAGTGGAGCATTCTGTTTATGTCTTTCCTTAATCCAGGTAAAGGGAAGGAGCCTCGTAAGTTAAATGGTGTCATTCATAGGCGTTTTACTCTCAGGATTTAGTAATCTCACAAAGCCCCACTTATAATACCTTTCCTTTTCTTCCTTTCTTTCTTTCTTTCTTTCTTTCTTTCTTTCTTTCTTTCTTTCTTTCTTTCTTTCTTTCTTTCTTTCTTTCTTTCTTTCTTTCTTTTACCTTTTATTTCACGTGTAGGATTTCAGCATATGAATATTTGGAAGACATACTGAGAACCTGTCTGTTCTTCTCACCATCTCATTCTTACCTCCTTTGTATGTGTTAGTTATCTTTTCTCAGCTATATAATGTAAGTTTTCTTCTTTGCTGTCTACCAGTGGTTTTAATCTGTCATGGTAACTTGTTATCAATATAAATAGCAATTTAGCTTGACTTCCTCCCTTCCCCTGCTAAAGACAATACACACTGTTACATTCAACATTTCAGGTAGAAAATGTCACGTGTTCAACAAGATCTGAAGGAGCTGTCCTTGACAGTATGTCAGTTTCTTTTTTCACTGTTCCTCATCTCGGGTTTTTTGCCTTCCTGCAATTCAACGAAAAAACCAAGCTTGTTTTTCCATCAGACTAGGAAATTCTATTTTTGTTTTAACACTTATTTTATTACAAGGTCAGATATACAGAGAGGAGGAGAGACAGAGGAAGACCTTCCATCAGATGATTCACTCCCCAAGTGAGCACAATGGCCTATGCTATGCCGATCCAAAGCCAGGAGCCAGGAACTTCTTCCAGGTCTCCCACTAGGATGCAGGGTCCCAAGGCCTTGGGCAGTCCTCGACTGCTTTCCCGGGCCACAAGCAAGGAGCTGGAAGGGAAGTGGAGCTGCTGGGATTAGAACTGGCGCCCATATGGGATCCTGGCACATTCAAGGCGAGGACTTTAGCCACTAGGCCATGCTGCCAGGCCTGGAAATTCTACTTCTTAATCTTCTTGTGACTTATGCTTTTTCATCATTCAATACTGTGCCTGGAAATAGTGTGTTTATGTGTGTATGTATACATACATGCATATATACCTATATTTACATAAACATGTAATGTGAATATTTCATGTTTCATTTCAAACCTTTACAAAGATATTCTGCAAAATTATAGTTAAGAGTAGTATACATAATAAATACTTGTGGTAACCTCTATCCTTATTATAATTTTTCGTGTGTGTGTGTTTTTTTTTTTTTAGAAATAGAAAAGTATCAAGGTTCTGATGGAAAAAAAGAAGATGAAGAAAAGAAATATCTTGATGTCATCAGCAACAAAAACATAAAGCTCTCAGAAAGGGTATTGATTCCTGTTAAACAGTACCCAAAGGTAATCACAATGTTTTTATTATAAAATTATAGAAAATGACGGATGCAAGATGATTTATTCAAACAATGACACTATTAGTTACGTTTGAGGTTATAATGATAATGCATATTCTTATAGTAAAGTAGACATAAATATTAAGTATATGATATTAACCAATTAATAAGGAAATTATTCAATTAGTCTATATTTTGCTCTTTAATCTCCTTGTCTTCTATATTCAAGATTGTGGGATAAAACTTCTGGGATTGTTATTATTGTGACAAACTTGTTCCTTTTTTTTTTTCACCAGTGCATCTTGGGTTATAAACTGTAGTGTTAATATCATGATTTCATTGGTTATCTTAGTATTTTCATATTTCTTTTTTAAATAAATGAAAAAATGGTCAATATTTAAAGTAATAATTTACAAACATCAAATCTAAAGCAAAAGCCATGTGATTATATTAATAACAAAGATTATAGAGGTACATGCTATAGTTTGCAAATTGTCTTCTAGCATGATAAATTTAATGAATATAATTTAATAGAATTTCTGGTATACAATTATTTCAAACAAGTGTGAAACTTATAAATCAGCAAACCATGAAACACTGAAAGATTTTGGAAAATATGCAACATTTTTTATTTATTTTTTGTTTTGCTTGATAGATTGACTATTATTAAAAAGATGCATTTTGTAGGTATGTACTTTTACAGTTAACTATAATGTACTTAGTTTATAATCATATACTTAAGAATATTATATTGGAAGTCATACAAATGAACTTGAAATATTTTTCTGTAGTAATGAAACAGTGCAAACAGGTTGGACATAATGGAGAAAACATGTGTCCTTGTCAGGGAAACTGATTAACCAATTATAGTCTTGAGTAGAAAGTTTGTTCTAAATCATACATTTATAAAGTATCTATCTGCTGTTTCTTAGAGTAACTTTTACTTATGCTCCTGTTGTGTGGAGGTCTTTGTATATTTTGTATCTGCCTCTACAAATACAGTATCTCTATAGTCTCTGACCAAAGTGCATTTGCACAGTGTGGAAGGCATGTAGAGAGGTGATGGCTTTCCTTTGAATCCTGTAGGATCTTAAAGTTTTTGTGTGAATTTTAATATCATGATTTATTTATAGTCAGACAATGAAACTGCCTGTTCTTACTGCATCAAAACATGAATCACCGCAAGTTGTACTGATTATAATTGTTAGAATCATGATTTGCTTAAACTGGAAATAATTTTAGAAATCATAGTTTGCAAAATTTCATAGATGATGCAACATGAAGGTTATGACTTATTCAAGTTTTTTTTTTACAGATGCATACCTGTTGTGCAATTACTATTTTGATTCTTGTGAACCATTACGATGTGAATTTGAGTGATCAAGTTCAAACAGTGGCATTTTTCATATGAAATGTGGAAAAATGGGGAAATGATATCATCTATTGATAGTTTTACAGATTATTCTCAACAATTCATACTTGAGAAAATTTAGCATTTCTTTAATTGATTTTCTCTATATTTATTATTTTATTTATTGTTGGATTTTTAAACTGTTTTAAAAATATGCATTTGAAAAGTAGAGTTAAGGAGGGAAAAAGAGATATCAATCTGCTAGATGATGTCAGAGTTGGCAGTGATGGCCAGCGATGGGCCATTCAAAAGACAAGAACCAATCCAAGTCTCCCATCTGGATGTTGGGGACTGAAAGAATGAGGCAGATTCCATTGCTTTTCTCACGCCATTAGCAGGGAGCTGGATTTAGAAGTGGAGCAGCTGGGACACAAACTGGTGTCTATATGAAATGCCAACCTTGCAGATGGTGGCTTTACAAGGAGCCACTCTCCCCAGTTTTTTTTTTTTAATTCTTAACAGATTTCATTTGATACATTTCATAGATGCAATTTAAAAAAATGTAATGATTTTCCTTTTCTGCTTTTCTCCCTCATTCCTTCTGCTCCTCACTCTCTCCTGCCTTTCTTCTCCCCAGCCTTTCCTCGCTGCGCTTTGCTTTCTCTTCCTGCCTCCTTTACCTCCCCTCCTCCCCTCACTCTTCCCTCCTTCTCTCCTCTCCCCTCCCTCGCTCCCCTCCAATCTATCACTTACCTCCCCTCTTCTCTCCTCCACTCCCCTCCTCCCTTCCTGTCCTTTTCTGTTCTCCCCTCTTCTTTCTTCTGTTTTTTTTTTTAATAACACATTTAAATCACATTACACCCAAGAGTTTAATACTACACCAAATAAAAATTTTAACAAGTAAAAGGAATAAAGATTAAGTTACTGGAGATAACAATCATGGGTCATGGTAAATTTTAAAGGAATCTTAGATAATTGAAGCCACAGGATCAAAACATACTTTTTAAAAATATTCATCATTAGTTACTGAAAGAGAAATGGGGAGGAAGATAATTCTTCCATATATTTATTCACATCCCAAATGACTGCACTAGCCAGGCAAGGTCAGACCAAAACCAGGAGCCAGAATCTTTTTCTGTGTCTCCCGTGATGAGGCATGGGCCTGGTCATTTTTGCCATAGTTTCAGCTTTTCTTAACAGGGAGCTGGATCAGAGATAAACAGCCAGGTCGAAACAATGCCTATATTAAATGCTGATCTTCCAGATGGCAGCTCAACCTGATACACCACAAAATCTACCCCGTAACCTAACTTTCTTAACCATTGGTTTCACAAAGCTATAAAACAAAGATTGACATAACTGTATTTGCATAACTGTCGCTCAGATACGGAATGTCAGCATACCAAGCTGTAACCATTTACTGTAGCATAAAAATTTCAGTGAGAAAGACCAGTGTTACGGTGAATCACCATCTGCAGTGCTGGCATCCTATTTGAAGATACACTCGACTCCTGTCTCCTCCATTTCCAATTAAACTTCCTTCAATGCATCGGGGGAATGAGAAGATTATCCAAACACTTGGGCTCCTGCCACCCACATGGGATACCCAGGCGATTCTGTGCGTCAGCCTAAGCCCAATCATTGCAGCCATTGGGAGAATAAAACAGCAAATGGATGACTGGCTGACTCTCCTTCTCTCTTTCACACAGCATTTCAAACAAACAAAAAATGTCTTGACTAGGTAAGATTATGCTTGCTAAACTTGAACTCTTGAATTGTATGTGATGTGCTTTTATGACTTATGAAACGTGTGGTATGTTGTGATGCTGTGAGCTACCACAGCACAATAGTATTTATGGATCTAAACTTTCATCTTTTATAATAAAAATGATTTATCCCTCATGGGGGTACAGTGAAGAAAGATCAACTTTACAGCTTTCTCTCAGAATCAGCTTTCCCCATGATGCCTGCTGTCTGAACCAGTAATTAATATGGTGATGACACAGTCCTTTCAAACAAAGGGCAATAAGTAACTCTGGGAATTCTGGGGGAAATGACCTTATCATGACTTTACTGCATGACCTTTTTGGATTGATTTTGTTTCAGTTCGTCTGTAGCTTCAAGTTAATTTGCTGACTTAGTTGAATGCTATAAGCAATGGAAGTTGTTTAAGATTTTTAATAGTGGAGACTAAATGAATGCTACTCAAGCAGTGTAAAAATTTATATACCATTGGTCCTCTGCTCAAAGATGGAATCTTGGGAAAATATTTCATTAAGTTATTTTAGTGGTTAATTCTTAAATGTTTTTAGCAAGATTAATAGAAAGGGAACAGATTTCCCTTATTCCACAATACAAATGCAAAAGTCAATCTCAGATGGATTACACTTTTTGTACTCTGTGTAATAGTTATTACAGACCAAAGAAAACATGATATTTTGGAAACTGGCTTTATTTTACTAAAAATAATGCCTTCCTGTTGCATCCATTTTGCTTTAAAATATAAGATTCCATTCTTTTTACGGCAGAGTAGGATTCTGTAGGGCATATGTACATCGTATTTTCTTTATCCAGTCATCTGTTGATAGACACCTGGGTAAATTCCATATCCTAGTTATTTTGCAAATTCTGACTGTACTTGGTTCTTGCTATTGATTTTGAGTTGTTTGTACTATTGGGAATACGAATATTCAACTGAGTTTCCATCTAAAATGTCTTCAGTGAAATTACAGCATGGTTTAGTGCTGATATACATAAATAACTATTAGATTCACTGAATTGGATAAAACTATATCCTAGAATAAATTTTATATTAATGAAGACAACTTTCATTCCTGGTGGAATGAGAAAATAGAAATATTTTCTTATGCTCTAGCAAACAAGTGCTTTGTAGGACTGATGAAGCTAAAATAGATGGAAATGTCCAAAGCTTTGCTCATTTGTCACTCAGATTTCTGTCAGGAGTTTGGTTAAACGTCGTTAACATTAGAGGGTCTGAAATGAGCTCCCTCTGCTTATAAGAGGAAGTTTCCTGCTACTTTACCTGTTTATTCACCTGGGCAGTTCAGCCCTTTAATGCCTTTTAAAAACATCTCTTTGATGTGCTTGTACAATCCTCTGAAATGCACCAGAATTTTTCTTCAATTAAGTTTGCCCCAAGGCCCACATTTTTATTTCTCAACTTGAATTACCGGCAACTTTTAAAAGCAATATAATGCCAAGACTGTAGATGTGCCCCGAATTTGGCCCCTTCTAACATCAAACACAAGCAACTTCCCTTGTGCTGCTTTTCAAATCAATTTCTTATGTAGATTAATGCAGAGAATTAAAGTTCCAAAGTACGTTCAAAAGCATTGCTCTTGCTCTGTTTCTTCTCCCTCTGCTGAGTCCCAGGGAGATGAGTGGTTGGAAGTAGCTTCATCCAGGGTTACAACCTGTAGTGTCTCCCCATGGAACTTGGGTTTCCTTCATTGTACTTTGAAAGATGAAATACCCAACTGCAAATTCTTGATAGGTGCTAAAGGAATTGTCAAATCATTTAAATATAGTTAGTAGGAATTCAGATGCACTGAATATTGAAACTCACCACATTTCCAAGTTAAATATAATCTCTGGGACCTGATGCTGTGGTGGTGAAGGCTAATCCTCTGCCTGCTAATGCTGACATCCCATCAGCTAATGCTGATTCTTGTCCTGGCTATTCCACCTCTGCTTCAGGGCTCTGCTTATGGCCTTGGAAAGCAGTAGAGAATGGCTCAACTCTTTGGGCTCCTGGACCCACGCTGGAGAAGTGGAGGAAGCTCCTGGCAACCAGCTCCGGATCAGCCCAGCTCTGGCTATTGTGGCCATTTGGGGAGTAAATCAACAGATGAAAGAAAATGTCTTTCAGCAGGAAATGTCTGTCTCTCTTCTTCTCCCTGTGTAAAGTCTGTTTTTAAAAATAAATAAATTTGAAACAAATGTAACTTCCTATAATCTTGAAAATGCTTCTCTCTTTTTCTAGGCAATATAGCATTGCCGAACTTCCTCTGTCTTGAAACTTTAATAGATCTTACCTTTATGGGACAGAGATTGCTGCATAACAAGACCATGTCTGTTTCTGCAGGACATGCAAGAGAGAAGTCAATGAGATTTGTATATTTTGGTTTCCATCATTTCAGTTTCACAGTTTCTCACCCATGATTTTAAATCTCAGTTAAGAAATGGACATGACATTTAGATACGCATTTTCTGTAAGGAAAAAAAAATTCAGTGCTTCTGACCCACATTCTGTTCACTATTGCCTGTGAAATAACCCTATTTCCTAGGAAGACCTCCAAGTTTGTTGTCGCATTACTGCTTGTGTTTATCTTTTCTAATGACCCTTTCTCTCCATGACTCTACTTCACATGGGGTTTAAATGTTATTTTCTGTTTTGCAGTTTATTTCATTGCTTTGTCTCTATGTTGCATTAATCTATGAGTTCTAGTTCTGCATTGTATGTGCCTCTTGTCGTAACATTGTTATTGCCTTAGCATGCCCTATCACAATATGTCCTTTTACTTTGTGAGATAATAACAGTATCTGTTTTGTATTTCTCCTTTATTTGATTAGGAGAGAGAGAGACCATGAGCACTCACATCTGCTGGTTTGCTCCCCAAATGCCCACAGTGACCTGAGCTCCCAGCTAGGGTCAACACCCGAAGTCAGGACCTCTATGCTGGCGCCCCCTGTTGAACTGAATTATTTGAGCCATTACACCACTTCCCAGGATCCACATTGATAATAAGCCATGGTCAGATGCTGCAGCAGGGAATTGAACCCAGGCTTGTAGTTAGGCCGTAAGAGTGTTTTCAAAACTAGGCCAAACACGTCCTCATTTTCCTTCATTTCGGTGTCCCCCGTGTGCTTTAAGCAGTTGTTTCTGTTTTGCCACATTGTCCCCATTTCCTTCCTGTCTCTCTCACACCACAGGCTAATATTTTCCACCTGATGTGAGGTGATTTCTTCGTATTTTCACATTTACCCTAAACTTGAAAACTGAAAACTGTTTTGAAGGCATCATTAAATACAAGTACCAGTTAAAATGTGCTTGGACTTACATCTTTTTGTAAGAAACTTAGGAGACAGCAAACCTCCATCTCCTATCCTGGTGCTCCATTTGCTTGTGTCCGCATTGATGTGCTTGTCACATTACATCCCCCGGAGTGTCAGTGCTCAGATGGTCCTGCTGAGTGAGTGATGCTTTAAGTGGGCAGGTCCTTAACAGTCTAAGGGAAGAGCATTATTAACATCAAGACTCACTACATCACCAATTTAGTAGATTCTTATTTTTTATTGACTTTGGAGGACTTCTTGAACAAATGGAAACAAGTGAATCTAATATGAATTCAAGCACATTTCTTGACGTTGTTAGAAAAATAAACTTCTATAAAAGTAAAAGTGAGCATTTTCTCCAGAAATGTAGATAAGAGATTATGATTGCTTTTTCAAATGGATTCAGGCATTTCTCAAAAGAGATTCCTTCTCAGTAAAACATTTTAAGTGATTATTACTAGCATTATCCTGTGTTAGGTCATTATGGCTAAAATTTGTAAAATATTTAGATTTATTCCAATTATGAAGAATATTCATTTTACAAAATATTTATTTGTATTTGAAAGACAGGTTTACAGGCAGAATGGGAGGTGTGCATGCGTGTGGACACACGCACACACAGAGATATTGTCCCTCCTTTGGTTCACTCTCCAACATGCCTCAACAGCTGGAGCTGAGACGAACTAAAGCCTTTATGGGTGCAAAGGACCAAGGACTTGGGCCAAAGGACCAAGGACCAAGGGCCACCATTGCTTTCCCAGCCTACAAGATGAAAACTGCATAGGAAGTGGAGCAAATAAGACACAGACTGGCGCCCATCTGGGATGCTGATGCTAATAAGTGAAGGATTAGCCAGTGAATCACCATGTTGGCCTCTTATGAATAATATCATTTTTTGGGCTATTTATTTTGATACATTTCCAGAGGCTCAGGGATATTCCCTTCCCTGTGTCCAACTCCCATCCTCTCACTAATTTCCTATATATTATTATAATATTAATACTCTTTTTTTAAAGATTTATTTTTATTGCAAAGTCAGATATACAGAGAGGAGGAGAGACAGAGAGGAAGATCTTTTGCCCGATGATTCACTCCCCAAGTGACCACAATGCCGGTGCTGTGCCAATCCAAAGCCAGGAGCCAGCAACTTCCTCCAGGTCTTCCACTCGGGTGCAGGGTTCCAAGGCTTTGGACTGTCCTCCACTGCTTTCCCAGGCCACAGCCAGGGAACTTGGCGGGAAGTGGAGCTGCCAGGATTAGAACCGGCGCCCATATGGGATCCAGGGCACATTCAAGGCAAGGACTTTAGCTGCTAGACCATTACGCCAGGCCCAATATCAATACTCTTAAGCATCAACATTTTACTTGCTTAGGCAAATGCACAAATAGGCAAGCATAGTCTTCTCCCTTATTTCTCTTTGCCTTGTGTAGCCTATGCAACATGACAGGCAAGCCTCTTACATTAGAAATTCCTGGTGCATGAGGGACAGCATCAGGAATTCCTCTTTCATGTTAAATAACATTTTTGCTGAGTAGAATTACTCTAATTTGTAACTATTCTGAAACTCAACATTCTGTTTAAACAATATACTTTCCAGGGAAAGCTTGAACAATAAATTGATCTGAATTTTGGTGCATTTCAGCTATTAACACATTAGCAGCTACCCATTTCCCACAGATGACCTGGGCAACAACCCATGAATATATTCCTGAAGCAGCTGTGCAAACTTCCGGACTCTAGTGTGGTTAAATGGACGATCACCCAAATACTGGGAGTATATATTCTGATCACTGATTGCTTGGTAATCACAGACATACAGACTGACAGTGTCTGGACATCGTGGTTGCAACTCTATCCATTATCACAACAGCTCTTCTCAACCGCTGAGTGATTTCTAGTGTATTTGAAAGTTTGATACCTTTTTTTTTTTTCCTCTTTCATTTTTCTTGTTTCTCCCTTTTGGGAACTAGATAATAAAAACCTGACACTGAAAAGCAATTACATATACAACAAAAAAGTTAGAAAATGATCACACATGCCCAAGAAAACACACAGACCCAGAAAATGCATAAGACAAATTAGGTTAATATTTCACAGTGGTCGCTTGTACAGAGATAGTCATCTACAGCAAAAGGAAAAAAATAACAATAAACAAATAACAAAAAGTAGCAAACTGGAACTGATGAAGAATCTGATTTCCAGAGATTGCATGTTACTTGATTGCAATATAGTTTTGAGCAAGAAAAAAAAAATCAACAGTAATGCCAAAGGGAGTAAAAAAAAAAAAAAAACTCATTGAAAGAAAATTAGTAGAAACTTGTTAAAAATTATCTGATGGGTGCTGGGCTGTGGTGTAGTAAACTAAGCTTTTTCCTTTAGTACCAGCATCCCATATGATTACCAGTCCCTGTCTTACTCTTCCTCTCCTGGTCTTCCTCCCTACGATGGCCTGGGAAAGTAGCAAATGTTGCTTCAAGTTCTTGTGCCTCTGGGACCAGGTGGAGGACGAAGAAGAATCTTGACTTTGAATTGGCTTAGCTCCAGTTGTTGAAGCTGTTTGGGGAGTAATTAAGTTAATGGATGATATCTCATGCACTTTCTCTCTTTCTTTCTGTCTTCTCTCTGCACCTCTGTCTGTCAAATAAAAATACATCAAATAAATCTTTTTAAAATGATTTGATGACAGGGCCCAGCGCTGTGGCCTAGCGGCTAAAGTCCTCGCCTTGAACACACTGGTATCCCATGTGGGCACAGGTTCTACTCCCGGCAGACCCGCTTCCCATCCAGCTCCCTGCTTGAGGCCTGGGAAAATAGGAGACTATGGCCCAAAGCCTTAGGATTCTGCACCCCCTTGGGAGACCTAGAAGTGCTTCTGGTTCCTGGCTTTGGTTTGGCGCAGCACCAGCCATTGCCATTGCAGTCACTTGGGGAGTGAATCATTGGATGGAAGATCTTCCTCTCTGTATATCTGACTGTTATAAAAATAAACAAATCTTTAAAAAAATGATCTGATGATAGATCTTCCTCACAAATACTTTAACTATTTTCAGGTTCAGTGAATTAAAGGAAATCATGGAGGAAGTCAAGAATATAATATTAGAACACAATGAAAATAACAATAAATAGAAAATAAAAAGATGTAGAAAAGAAATTCTACAGCTAGTATAATAAAAAAAAAATGGCCAGATTTGTATATTTAACCTTCCAAAGGGAAGAATCAGAGAATTTAAGGACACAAATGTTTTAGATGTTTTTACTCATTTGAAAGAGAGAAGAAAAAATTGGTCTTTTTTACACCGGTTCATGTCCCTAATGGTAACAATGATTGGACTGGTCTGGGCCAAAGCCAAAACCCAGGAACTGGAACCTGATCTCCCACTTGGGTGGCAAGGGTACAAAGACTTTGACCATTTGATCTTTCACAACCTTTTCAACCACAATAAATGCAAACCGTATCAGAAACAAAGCAGCCAGAACTTAAAGTTATGCTCCAGTGTGGGATCTGGTTGCTGTGCCAAAATACTGGCCAGAACAATGGAATTTATTAAATCTAAAGGAAAAAAAGGCAAAACTATTGGAAAGAAAGTGAGTAAATCAAGGGGTCTTGGAGAATACTGTCAAGTCAATGTTAACATTGGGGATATTCCAAAAGAAGGTAACGTTTTAGAAGTTCTAAAATTGAGTGAAAGACATGGCTATAAATATCCAAGAAGTTCCATGAACTTCGTGGAAGATCTACTCAAAGAGACCTACTCTCAGGCATCCTAAAATGATATCTTGACAACCAAAGTAAAAACTTTTTAAAGCTGCAAGAGAAAAGCAGCTTGTCACAACATGGGATGTTTAATATCATCATCAGATTCCTCATTTAGCTACGGATGTTAAACAACAGTGAGTTGATATAATTAATAGTAGTAATTACAGAGGGAAAAGCTGTCAGCAAAACTCTCCTTCAAAACTGAAGTAGAAATCAAGACATTCTCATGATAATGAAAAACTAAGGGGCTATATTACTGTAGACATTCTTTGCAAGAAACACTCGAGGGAGTCCCGCAATATGAAATGACATGATATGGGACAATCACTGAAGCACATGAAGAAATAGTGATCTCAGTGAAGAAAAATAAGCTAGCAATTATGAAATGCAATATATTGAAACAATTATTTGTAACTCCAATTCCTGTTTTCCACAGGATGTAAGACTGATATGATAAAAATGGCCTTGGGCCCGGCCTGGTGGCCTAGTGGCTAAAGCCCTCACCCTGAATGTGCCCAGATCCCATATGGGTGCTGGTTCTAATCCCAGCAGCTCCACTTCCCATCCAGCTCCGTGTTTGTGGCCTGAGAAAGCAGTTGAGGACGACCCAAAGCCTTGGGACTCTGCACCTGTGTGGGAGACCCAGAAGAGCTCCTTGTTTCTGCCTTCGGATCAGTAAAGTTCTGGCCCTTGTGGTCACTTGAGGAGTGAATCATCGGCAAGAAGATCTTCCTCTCTGTCTCTGCTCCTCTCTATCTGATTCTGCAGTAAATAATAATAATAATAAAAGTTTGCTTCATAGCTCCATATTTTATTTGAAGCATAATCAAATAGACTGATGCATTGAAAGGAAGGATTACTCTGTTTTGGGGGTACAAAATGAATAGAGTTTTTTACATCAGCAACTAAAAGGGAAGCAAATAGATTTGTTAAGGAATAGTTTTTAAGTTTTGTTACTTTTTTATTGGAAAAACATGTACACAGAGAAGCAGATACAAAGTATAAGATCTTCCATCTGCTGGTTCAACCCCCAAGTGGCCACAATGGTCAAAGCTGAGCCCCCCTGAAGTCAGTAGCCAGTAATTTCTTCAGGTCTCCCATGCATGTACAGGATCCCATGCATTTGGGGCATCCTTGGCTGCTTTCCCAGGCCACAAGTAGGAAGTTAGATGGAAAGTGGATCAAGTGGGACAAGAATTGGCATTCATGTGGGTTCCTGGAGCATACCAGGTCATGATTAATTACAAGGCTATTTTGCTGGGCCCGGGAATGTATTTTTTAATCTTACAGTATTAAGCTGATAGAAATTTGAATTAGAACATTATGATTTCAGGATGTTAAATGTAATATCCATAATAACCTCAAAGAAAATCATAGATATACAAAAGAAAATGAGACAGGAATTTACACATGCATCTACAAAAATAAACAGACAATAAAGCAGGAAATGAGTGTCAAGTATCCATAAATTTGAGGCATGTGGAAAAATAATATATAATGACAGCAGAAAGTACCTCCTTTGGCCAGTGTTACTTTAAGTGTATGTGCCTTAAATTCTGCCCAAAGACATTTAGAGAATGGATAAAAAATGCAAGTCAGATATTTGGTATCTATAAAAATAGTCACTTTAATTCAAAAACAGACCTTCATATAAAATGAAAGGAAGGTATTAGTGTTGTGGATGAGCCTTGAAAATGTTATCTTAAGTGAAGCAAAATATTTTTAAGAAGGTAAATGGCTGTTATTCTGCTCATTGAGATAGTAATTGAAGTGGTACTTGGCAGGGCCTTGGGAGACTGAGGAATGGTGAGTTACTATTTAATGGATACAGAGTTTCAGTTCTAAAATATGAAAGTTATGTTGATAGATGATAGTGATGTTTCAAAACATAAATTTATTTGAGTTATATAGCTTCAAATAGTTAGGATGAGATAATTTTGTTACATATACATTATTAGAATTTAAAGAATTGGAAAAAATTTATTGTTGCTTTGACCACTTTTTTTTGACTTCCCATAAATGGATAGTAGTAATAGCCTCTTAGCTGATCTCTTTGGCTCTACACATGCTTCTTTACAATTTATATTTTACTGGGCCACCATTGTCAATCCTAAAAACATCATTCACTGTTTGTTATTCTTCATGTCCTTGAAAGTCACAACTATATTTCATTTTATTCAGAGCAAGTAAGAGTACTTGTAGATTTATAAAAATGCTTTCACAATGCTGTTATCCATCACATGCTAACCTCATTCTGTTCATTAATGTAGTAAAGTAACTCTACCTTCCTAGCTGACTTAAACTTGCAGAATGTTTGGAATCATTCTTCCGCACTCAAGAATATATTCCCTTCCTGTATTAACAAAGCTAAATTTTTTAGCTATTTCAACTATTTTCTCAAATAGTATTCACTCATGGAGATCTACTTTGGACATTCTGTTTAATACAGGACCCTTTCTTTATACTTAATTAAGATCTTAGAATTCCTGTGATCTTATCTGATTTTTTTCCTTTGTGTACCATCATTTTTTAATACACTGGTAATGTGCTTATTATATTATAGTCTCCATATTTGAAAGTAAGCTGTAAAATGACGGATGTTGTTCTTTCTCAATCAGTCATGTATTTCAATCACATAGAATAGTGTTTACCAAATACTAGGTGCTAAATAAACATTGGTTGGGCAGATATGGGATCACTGCATCTCTTTTCTAAGACACTCTCCCTGGGAGAAGCCTGGTCATTGTAGAACAGACACAGAAGAAGGATCAAGTGAACATGATTGCTACATCTTTACAGAATTTCCAGGGAACCAGTGTCATCAGAGATGCTCTAAAAGACACGCCCTACATGGCTATCTATTAAAACCTCAATGTTACTCTAATCATGGCAGAGTCAGTACAATAACAAGCAATGTCGGTAAAATTTTATTTACCTCTAATGTCAGGGAGTCATTTTGCTTAAACAAATTCTTTTCTTCTTTTTCATAAAGTTTAATTAATTAATTTTCAAAAGACAGGATGATGGGGTAGGAGAGAGGGAAGCAGTGAGTGATGGAGCCAGACATTGGTGTACTTATCAGTCCTCCAATCTTGGATCACAGCCCAAATAACCCTAGGAGCCTTGTGTAGGCTGGACGGACCCCAGAACCAGAAGCTCCATCCAAGTGTCCAGTATGGATAGCAGGGGCCAAATTCCTGGAGCAATCTTCTGCTTTCTGCTGCCTCCCCAGGAACATTTAGGAGAAACCTGGATGGGATGTGAAGTACACATGACATGACACAAAGTGATAACTCTGATATGGCATGCTGGCATCACAGGCAGAGGCTAGCCAAAGGAGTCTCAGTGTTGGCCTCAACCAATTTTATGATTGAATTGAAGTTAAAAAATTAACTCAGAATTCACTTTAAATAAATCCTGAATGGCATATTTTATTATTTAATGACCCATTTTAGTAACTGTAATATATTAAACATTTATTTGACCTTTTACAAAAGAACTTGTATAACTTCTATAGCATATTAATTTTAATAAGTTCACTCAGTCATTCAAGAAATATTTGTTGGGACTTTATGACAGCCACTTAGCATTTATACTATAATTGCAAAATGAAAAACATGCTGTCGCTGGATCTCTACAAGTCATGTAGCGGTGCATTTAAGCCATTGTCTTAATTTGTCTTCACACCTGGTTGGATCTAGCAACTTGAGTTAATTTGCATGAAAGCCTAAAGTCAAATTGTTTTTAAGATCTTTGCTTAAAATTACAGTCTAAGATATGAAAAGTGAGCGAAGATGTGAAAGATCAGATTGTCATTTGAAAAACACAGTAGGGAAGAAAAAGGGAGAAGATATGATTTGGCACCTGGAGAAGAGAGAAAAGCTTAAGCAGGGGGATGTCATACTTTCGTGGCCTCTCAATAGGTCAATTCTAATTGTGTTTATAAACTGGCAGTTATCTATCCAATCTTTTCTAAAGTATTTATGGAAATAACTACAGTATGATATAGAGTTTTTGAGATGCTAAACAGTTATGCATCAGCAGTGTGATATAATAAAGAAATTATGGAATTTTGAACCAGGCAGATCTAAATGTGTGTCACAATTCCGCTGTTATTCAATTAGCAGTTGCAAATTCTATGAATACAGTCATTGTCATTGCTTTTCAGCTGCAATGTGAGCATGATGGAATGCTGTGAGATTTTGCCAGGAATACCTTTGTATGTTGTCAGTACTCGGCCTAAACTTGTACAAGTGCAGTCATTCAGTATGTGCTAATTTATTTCTTCTGTTAATTTTTCATTTGGTAACCCTTTTGTGGAAATATCTACTCTATGGTGAATTCTAGGTACATAGGATAAAAAGATGTTTGAAATTATTTCTCTTAGGATTTCATGATGCCATTCCTAAATAGTAGAATGATTAGGACAGTAATAAAAATTGGGGTAAATTTATGAAAGGAGGCAGTGATAATGAAAGTTTGTTGGTGTCCACTGAATCAGCATCAAGCATTTTTCTCTTCTCCACATTGTTACTTGATTTAATCCACTAAGTAGTCTGAACACTACACATAGTAGTGAATTGATAGAATGGCTGAAGTGTTGTAAATCACGTTAGTCATTTGGTAATGCATTGAGATTAAAAAAAAAACTTAGGAATGAATTTGATTTTTAATATGTATGTCTTTTACAAGCTAAAGTTTTCAGCCATTTTTACTTAAATAGAATTAAACTTTGCTCCATCTTATCTTTCACGTTAGTAACTCAAGATTTAAATTTATAACACCTTGGAAAAATCAGCATTCTGCATATATAAATCAAGAGCAAAATGACTATATATTTAGATAATCCATCTTATTAATGCCTTTTATGTATTATGTTTTTGACACATTGTTATATACCACTTGATATTAAAATACATACAATGATATAATAAAATTTTGTGATTTTTTAAACTTCCTGTTTACATCTGCAGACATATCTCAGAAATAACATTGATTTTTCTGCTCATTTTTCCAGATTCTAGCTAATTTTTAATAACACAGTTTAATTAAGTGTTGGTAGAAAATTTTTTGTTGATGGTTGTTAAATAATTTCAGAACTATCCAAAAAATTCAGAAGATTCGTAATATTATTATGTCAGTGGTAACTTTATTTCATTAACATGAAAGAGTGTAAATATATGAACTTAAGAAATTGTCACCATGTTGGACTACACTTATTTTTTGATAGCTTATACTAAGCTATTAATTTCATAATATTAAACTCTACACAGGTGCCTTTTGAAAGAGTAGCTCTCATGGACAAGGAAATCAAATAATTTGCCATTTTATGGCAACAACTATGAATAAAATCTAACAAAATACTTTTAACAATGCCCTGCTTTCTACTCCTTTCTACATGCTGTGTTACTATATTTTTTGGTTTTAATTTTTTTCTTTTATTACTAATTATTATTATGGTTTTATTATCATTTTATGATACAATTCCATAGGGTGTGGTATTCCCTTTCCCCCTTCCCTTATTCCTCCCCCCGCCCCCCCCCCAAGTTCTCCCATTTCATTACAACAGCATAGGTCTCCATAGACAGTCATAAGTCCATCATTGTGGGCATGGACAATGACAGAGTCCAGCATCCTATTGTCAAGACACATCCAACAGTTTCATTGAGAGTCCATCCTTGATCCAGAAGTAGAGATGCTTACTGCATCATATCCTCACATCTGAACATGTCAGTCTCCACCACACAGTCACTATCAATCCCCCCAAGTGAAAAGCTACAAAACAAAACCAACAAGAAAAAAAAAAACCAGAAATCTACAATGCCATGAAGTTAAACAACATGCCACTAGATATGATGATCTCAATTATGCAGCTACTATATATCCCCTTAAATGAAAAACCACAAGACAAAATGAACATCAGGAAGAAAAAATAGAAACTTATGATGCCATGAAGTTAAATAACATGCTATTGAATGACTAATGTGTGGCTGAAGAAATAAAAAAGAAAGACAAGAACCTTCTTGAAGACTGCATTTTACTGCATTTTTAAAAGAATGCTAAACTTGGGTGAAAATGGAGTTTACAGTTTAAGGCAAAATTTCAATATGAAAAAAATATCTACCATGGCCAAAGCACATCTTAACTTTCCTCAAATAAAATGTCTGTTGAGGTGGGTTAATAACACCATATGCTTGCATCCCTGAGCCCAGGCTCTGCTCCCTACTCGTGTTTCCTGCCAGTGCACACCCTGGAAGGCACCAGGCAGATGGCACAAGGAGTTGGAATCCAGATTGAGTTTCTAGGTACTGATTTTGGCTTGTCCTGGGTCTGACTGTTGAAGTTGTTTGTAAACTGAATTAGAAAATGTCAGCACTCAGTCTCTCTCTCTTCACCTGGGATCTCACCCCAGTCTTCACCTCTTCCCTCCCTGTAGCCCATGCTCCCCAAGTCTGTCTCTTTTTCACTCTTTCTGCTATTAAGTAAGTGCATTTTAAAATCTCAACTTCATGTACGCTTTTAGCTGTGTGGTCTAATTTTAGACCTTGAAATAGTTTTTTCATTACATATTATGATAGAAATTATGCTCATCATTTTATTACTGACGCATGACCCTGTATCCTATTATTCTATTCTTACTTTATTTCAGCCAAGGTCTATAGGTAAAGAAATACTTTATTTTATCTGAAACTCTCTAAAATAACTTCTTTGTTAAGAAATATGTGTAGTATAGGGTATAGAAAGTGCATATTATAGTAAAATTTAGGTAATTATTTTCACATGTCTATCAGTTTCTATGTTTATTACAGAGAGTTTGCAATTATTAAAATGTTTTTTTTTTATTTATGAGCAGTGATTCTTTACCTGGACTAATGGTATAATAGGAGTGATGGTTTGTGAAATTTTTTTTTCTTGAGTACATATAAAAATATTTCTCACTATACTCTGGGAGGCATTTAGGGAAACACATTAAATTATTGTACAAAAATCCTGTTGCAAACAATATGTTGTCTAATCAGATATAGAAGTTGCTGCAATTCTATTTCACACGTGTGAAAAGAAGAATGAACCCATTATGTACTTGAAAATTACAAAGGTATTTTTTTCCCCAACACATTCCAGTGTGATAGAGCACTTCAGTCTTCACAAAAATGGAAGGATTATGCAGAGGCACTCTCTCCTTTTATTTTTTTTTACCTCATTTTCATCCTTCTTACAAATGACTTATGTGAACTCATGTGTTTTTATAAACTGTAGAAGAGAAATATGAAAACAACATACTATGCATTTTAAATATTAGTATGTGAAAACAGCTTTAGATTAAATCAATAATATTCATGAGTTAAAGCGAAACAATAGCTTAGTAATAAAATGAAGAAAATAATGTGCGACTATGTGTGATATTCTGATCAATGTCAAAGGCAATGCCAGATGTCCTAGTCTTAAAGACTTACAAGGCAGGAGGTGTACATCCTGCGGCTTTGGTCTATGTCCCTTACATTAGCTGTACCAGTCCCTGGCAACCTTGCCTCTGGTCATAATCTGCAGAGCCATGTACATGCTAATGATTTACAAACTGGTATTTAAGCCAATATCTTTTTGTGTTCTAATTATTTGACTATCCAGCTATTTCGTTGACATTTTCACCTAAACATCTAAGTCAGTAGTAACTGAACAGGTCCAGATTTAGTTCTTTCTCCTTTAGAATTTACTGTTATTCATTTATGCAGGTCATTCTCCCTGTTGTACAGAAAGAATCTGGGTGTTATTTTTGACTCTTGTTTTGAGTCTGTAATCCACAAATCCATTCTTTACCTCTTACACTGAGCTCAGATCAACATGTTTTCCTGCAGTGCCACAGCATCCTTATCTTGCCGCTTTCCATTTTAAAAGCCTTATGTGTTTCTGACTGACTTTGTGAATTCGATATTCCTCCTACTGATTTATTTTTTACAAGAGTTCTTAAGTATTTTAAAGTGCCTTCTCTAGTGTAAAATTCTTCCATGTTTGTCCACTGCCTAAATCTTACCTCCATGACATATTTAAGGACTTTGGATAGTCCTTTCTTGATCTGTCATCATTCACATCCATATTTTGTTATATTTATGGTGCTAGCTATCTTGAAAATTAAAAGATTTTAGGTGGCTGGTTAACCAAAGTCTAAATAAAATAAAGACATGGGATTTAGTACTCTTCAATTAATGCAATAATACTCAATATCATTCATGATTCTTAGTATTTTGTCCTCTTTCCCTTGATACTGTTATTCTCCTTTATATATGAGTTAGGTTTTTTCATCCCTTCTGTTTTTCTCTTCTATAGAACTCTACCATGGTAATGGGGGATGGAGGGGAAAGGGTGAATTTTAAGAAGTTTTAATCTTCTACTCTGAGAAAAAGGGCAGAGATTGAGAGGACATTTTTGTTACTATTATTTGTTTACCTGTTTATTTAAAGATTCATTTAAATTTTTATTTGAAAGATAAAGTGACAGAGAAAGGCAGAGGGAGGGAGAGAAAAATCTTTCATCCATTAGGTCATTCCCTAAGTGACTTTGAGGCTGTGCCAGGCTGAGGCTAAAGGGCAGGAAATCCATCAAGGTGGCATGGCCGCAGCACTTGCACTGTTTCTTGCTGCTTTTTCCAGGCATGGAAGTAGGGAGCTGGTTCAGAAGTTACCAGGACTCCAACCAGTGCTCTCATATGATATACAAGCTTTGTACTATGCAATACCACCTGCCTCTTGTGCTTCCTTGTAAAGAAATAGTCTAAAACCCAGGACATTCTATTGTTTAACTTGCTAAAAAATTAAATTTGGGGGCTAGTGTCGTGGATCCACAGATTAAGCCACGACCTTACAGGTTTGGCATTCCCACATGGACACCAGTTTATGCCCCATTTTTCCATCCAGCTCCCTGTTTGTGGCCTGGGAAAGCAGTAGAGGATGACCCAAGTCCTTGGGCCTCTGCATTTACATGGGAAATTTGGAAGAGGCTCCTGGCTCCTGGCTTTGGATTGGCTCAGCTTTGACTATTGCAGGCTTTTGGGGAGTAAACCAGAGGATGAAAGATGTTTGCTTCTCTGTCTCTCCTTTGTTTTTTCTGCCTTCCAAATAAAATTAATTAATAAATAAATCCTTAAAAAAACTAAAAACTAGAATTTTATGTGTTATTAAGTTGTCTTATTAGAGGTCTTATAAAATCATTATGGGAGAATTAATGCATCTCATTGCCTTTTTCTTCTCTTCAAATCTAAATAATGAAGTAATGAAACAGAAAAAACAAGGTAAAAAATATTTGGGTAAAGAGTAGGAAATGCCAACACAGTAACAAGGTTTTATTAAGTCTTTTCTGATAACATCTCAGTCAACTTCTCACTGTAAGCCATTAGTGCCTTTCTCGGCTACCCCTATTTTTCTTTATCCAGGAAGTATTAATTCAGTGATTAAAAAAATTAAACTCTGTTAGTGAGAAAAAAAAAAAGAAAGGAAGAAAATATGTAGGACTGCAGTACAACAGACTTCATGAGGAAGGCTGACTTTGTGACTTCAGGATATGTACAAAAGGGGATGATACAGGGGGATGCCCTGAGAAGTTTCTGAGACAGCTGTCCCTAAGACAAGTCACAGAGGGACTGGAGAGATGCCTCAACCTGCTAATCCTCCTGCAAGCATCAACATCCCATATTGCCCCTGGTTCATGTCTTTGGCCGTTCTACTTCCAATCCAGCTCCCTGTCTGTGCCCTGGGAAAGCGATAGAGGATGACTACTTGTGTCGCTGGGTCTCCAGACCCAAGTCAGAGACCTGGGGGAAGCTTCTGACTCCTGCCTTCCAATTGGCTCAGCTCTGACCTTTGTGGCCACTTGTGAAGCAAAGCAGTAGAAGAAACTATTGTCTGCTGAAATTTACTTGTTGTGATGTAATCAAGGCTCCAGCAAAAAACAACAATCATATTTTGTCATTTTCTTTTCTCACCTTTTTTTAAAGATTTGTTTATTTTTATTGGAAAATCAGATCTACACAGAGAAGGAGAGACAGAGAAAGATCTTCCACCCGCTGTTTCCCTATTGAAGTGGCTGCAATGGGTGGAACTGAGCCAATCCAAACCAAGAGCCTGGGGCCTCTTGCAGTCTCTCATGCAGGTGTGAGTCCCGAGGCTTTGGGCATTCCTTGACTGCTTTCCAAGGCATAAGCAGGGAGGTAGATGGGAAGTGGGACAGCTGGGATATGAACCAGTCCCGATATGGGAACTCAGTGCATTCAAGGTGAGGGCTTTAGCCATTAGGCTACCATGCTGGGACCCTCTTTTCTCACTTTCAAAGAAATTAGCAAAACTAATGTTGAAATTCATATTTATGTCATTTCTATTAAATTGTATAGCTTTTATTCTGTTTTTCTTTTTTAAAAGATGTGAATATTGAAGCCTCTTATCATTTAAAAGGTCATATGTTACCATTTATTTATTTTTAAAAAATGTTATTTTCCGTGATGTACTTTTGTGGGTGTAGGGATTCGCCCAATGCCCTTCATTTTTGCTTTCCCAATTCTCTTCCCCCCACCATATTAGTACAGCAATACAGTCCTTTAGGTACAACAACAATTCCAACATTCTATTTCCATGTATCAGGACATTACATGCACAGGCAATGGAAGAAACTCTACTATCAAGCAATTTTTATCATAGTTGCAATCAGTGAAATATAAAAGAAGCTTTCCAGTTACTGCTGGCAACGAAACACTCAAGAAACCCAGGAATGTGGCTCTGTACTTACATTTTGTTTTCTATAATAACAGATTTTATTTTAAAGTAAGCAGGCATTAAGGGACTTCTTTACTCATCATTAAAACTGTACAAGTAGATATGAACTTGGAATTTGATTATGTTTTGTTGAAATACTAAATACTAAGCAAAATGTTCCCTAATGCTCAATTAATTCATAGTTTACATTAATGAATTTAAGGTTTAGAGTAAATCTAATCCATGAGATATGACCTTAAAATGAGCAGTTTAATGTTTATCTCAGTGAGCAAGCTCTAAACAATGAAATAATGCTTGTAAATTAAGTTTCCCATACAAGCCCTTCATACTTGTACATCATCATAAATGCATTACACATGGGCCAAGGTCCTGGTGCCATCAGGTGCATCTCGGGCTGTATCTTTAAGTTGTGGTCCTAGAATCTAAATATTCAACAGAAAGAGACTGAAACAGATTGAAGATATTCATTTGTTTATGTCAGATCTGAGTTGGTCCCTGTTAATTTGCACTTTGTTTTAGCTGTACAACTTTTTTTGAGATAATTTTTATGATATTTACATAATTGATTAGGGTGATAAGAGTTAAAGGCTACGTATTTCCACATTCTCTTTTTTTCTTCCTGTACCTGGGAGAAGGTGTGAAATAAGGGGAGAAGCCACACCCAGCCTCCAAAATGCCTTTGTACCCTGAGATGGAGGACAGCCACCTAACAACACCCCAGGGTCCTTGATGTGAGGTATACTCTGAGGGTCCTGCTCAAAGCGTTTTGATAGTTCAACAGTTCTGAATTATTGCCATTCTCAACATTGCAACCATGATGATATTTCTTCAAAATCCACTGGTTGACATAGTCCAATCTGAGTCTCCAGTTACCCAGATATTCACTAGCAACACTTGGCTGAGGTTGTTAATCCATTTGTTCGGTCCTCCATCCTCTGGTATGGTATCAGGTGTCCTCCACATGCTTCAGTATACTGCCATATCCTCCATGTGCACCTGGATATGCTGTCTACTTTGCCATCTGAGCCACTGAATAGGTCCAGCTCTGACAGATGCACTCCAAAGTCAGACCATGGAACCTGCAACTCTCTCTATGGTTGGAGCTCACTCCAGTAATTCAGTTGCGGGATCCCCAGTGAAAAATTATCTGAGGAGATCCCAGACCTGATTCTTGTATATGCTTGCCAATACAGGGTCCAGCAGAGTCCATCACACCAATCAACTTATGCATATGCAGGTGGTCAGTTCTGCCTCCAGCCCTGTCTTCTACACAAACCAATGCATGTTGCAGTCCAGCCTGATCCTGTCCACCACACACTCTATCAGCCCTCAGGCAAACCAACGGAAGCTATAACCTAGTTGGAGTGACCCATAATAACCCCCAGAAAGTCCACACCTGCCCTGGTTGCCATGCTTGCCAGGATGTACAACACACAGGTCCAGCCTGTACCACATCCCATTCAGCTCTTCATACATGTCAAGGGCATTAAAGCTTCATTTGACCCGACCAACCCTATTATCCAGCCCACATTTGTGCCAGCGGGTGCTGCTATGTCTGGCAATGCCTACCTAAGTCCTGGTTCTCATGCTCACTAGTAGGAGTGGCAACCCAGAGGGAGGTGCCCACTCTTTCCCTATTAAGCCCACTCCCACTCCCAGATCTTGCACTCTCCAGGTGGTTCTGAAGTTAAACTTGACAGAAATCGCCTCCCATGCTAGCACCTGCCAGCTGATGCTGCAGCAAAGCCCAACCAACCCACACCCTCTCTGGCTTATGTATGCACTAGTAGGGATAGTCAACTCAGCCTGGCTCTCTCCTGATCCAGCTCACCTGAGGCTAATAGGTGTTGTAGCCCTAACTGGCCTTGTCTGTAACCCATCCCAACTCTCATGCTCACCAGTGAAAGTAGTGGTCCAACAGGGAGCACCATGCAGGCCCCCTACTGGATTCACCCCTGGATGGATGCTGGATAAGTGCTGCAGCACAGTCTGGCATGGCCTGTCTCACCTTGGCATTTGCCTGTGGGTACTGTAGCCTGTTCAGGCCTGACCCACCCCCCATTCTAGCCCATGCTGTTGGAGGCTACAGCCTGTCCTACCCAGGCAGCCCCCAGTTCTGGCACTCATGTGAACTGGAATGTGTTTCGGCCCAGTGTGGCCTAATTAACACTCATTTGGTGCTTGGATTTGACAGTATGTGATACGAACTGGCCCAGCCTGGATTGCCCCCAAGCTATGCTAAATGTATGCCGGTGGGTACCATTACCTGACATGGTCCAGGCTGTTCTCTTTCATGGTTCTTGCACTCACCTGTAGATACTGTGTCCTGACAGAGGAATTCCCGAAGCTTCTCCATCATACCTTCTCCCAACGCAGATTTCATGCACATTAGTGGGTTCATGGGGCATTCCTGCTTAATCTACTTTCCTGTTCTGGCAGGAGCAGTGGCCTTTCCTGGCCAGCCTTCACCCATTGTGGTTTTTACTGTTGGTAAAAGTAGCAGAAAGAAAAGAAAAAGAAAAAGAAAAAAGAGAATAGAAGGCAAGGAAAGAAAAAAGAGAAGAGAAGAGAAGGGAAGGGAAGAAAAAAGAAAAAAAGGAAAGAAAAGGGAAGGAAGGGAAGGGGGAAGCAAGGAAGGAAGAAAAGAAAGAAAGGCAAAGAAAAGAAGAGAAAAAAGAAAAGAGAAAAGGAAGAAAGGGAGAAAGGAAGAAAGAGGGAGGGAGGAAAGGAAGGGAAGGAAAGGGAAAAAAGGGAAGGAAGGAAGAAAGAAAAGGAAAGAAAGAAAAGAAGAAGAAAAGAAAGAAAAGAAAGCCCAACCAAGCAAAGACCTACCCTAACTATTCCTACACATACCCTGGTTCTCATGAACACAAGTGGGTGCTAGAGTCTAGCCCAGTCTGTTGCACCCCAGACCCACTCTACACTTGTGCTGAGGGACAATAGCCATGTCCAGATCAGAACATAGCCCTATCACCTCAGCTCCTTGCCCTTACCAGTGGAAACCATAACCCAGTCAGGACATCCCTTTTACTCCCCAGCCAGGCCTGATTCCAGCCATAGATCTTGTGTGTGCCAGTGGTTACTCTGACCCAGCTTGGCATAGTCCCTTACCTGTCTTGGCCTTTGCCTTTGGATGCTGTTTCCTGGCATGACACAGCCTGCCTCTGGTCCCAACTCTTGCAGCTCCCATTCCTCAGCCCACTCCCAGACCCATGCCATTGGGTGCTAGACCCTTAGCCAGCATAGCCTGCCCGCCATCTTGGCCTTGTTTACACTGGTGAATGTTGCAACCTGGCCCACCCCACATCCTGTTTTAGGATGCACATGCAGGTGTTGTCACCTAGGCCTGTCCAGACTATTCTCTATCCCTATACCTGTGAGTGTTGGCAGGTTCCATGGTCACACTCCAGCTCTTGAGCTAACCAGCACAACTTATATTTCCACAGAATTTGACCAACATATCCTGCACAGAATCTTCCCCTGGACTTGGTTCTCTTGTGTGCTGGTTAGTGTCATGGCCTTGCCTATTATAACTCATTCCCCTTTCCAACATTCAGTCAGGTACTAGGATCTAATCCTGCCAAACAGGCCTCCAGCCCTGGCTTTCATGTGGACTGGTATGTGGTAGTCAGCAATGTCCCATGCTAACAAGCCCTATTTATGACTCTTTTCTGGGCTGGTGTATCAGTCTGACCTATACATATCTTCTAGTCTCTCCCCTCCAAATCACCTGGTTTCAGTCCCCTTGCTTATCTGTATGTGTAGTAGCCCTATTGTTGGGAATCTCTCAAGATTCATTCCTTACCTATCCATGGATATCTTTAAGCAGTAATTCCATATCCCCAAGACCCCAGATCTCATCACCGGATGGCCTGTGGGCAAAGCCTGGCATCATTGGTGCTCTGGCCACCTGCAAGCTCAGGAATTGCCCACCACCTGGCAGTGGTTAACAGGGAGCTAGGTTCCCCAACAAGAAGCCTGGCACCAAGAGTGGATTCCCACCAGCCACAATCACATGGCTGGGAGATTCAGACACCTGAGCCTCTGCCCAGACTTACCTTGACTTTGCCTACCCATTTGTGGTGGGCAGAGCCAGAGTCCTGAGCATGCTCAGAGCCTCCTGAGATCTGCACACAGCATGATCACTGTTGATGGAAGAAACTCTCACATCTTAGGCCTGGACAAACTCATTATTTGCCTACTCCCTGGCAGCATTGGGCAGGGAGCAAGGATTCCCCAGGAAAGCCTGGCCTGGCACAGATTCCCATAGCCACAGCTACGTGGCTGGAAGATTCAGACACTCACGCCTCTGCCCAGACTTATAAATTGTTTTATGTTACTCGAAAGACTCCGGAGAGCTTTTTGTCTTGCTTGTCCCTTTGTGTGTAATAATCTAGCCATGCGAATAGGGACTTTAGTTCATTACCTAATAGCTTGAGTACGGTGTTACCATTTAGTATAGTTTTTCATTAGCTGATTTGTGTCTCCACAATGAGTACCATTGGCTAAGACAACACTGATCTGGAGAAAAGGAAATTGCATTTTCTTTCCTGTAACCTAGAACTTTTTATTCTTACTTACACAAGATAACTTTCAAAGGAAGCCTTGATCATAACTGATAGGAAAACTTTAAGTATAGAAGCAACTCTATTGTTTATTTTCTTTTTTAAGACACTTTTTTAAATTTGAAAATTAGATTTTTTTTTGTTTTTTTACAGAGGGTAAGAAGAACATAAAAGAGCTCTTTCTTCTGTTGGTTTAGTCCCCGAACAGCCACAGTGACCAAAGATGTGCCAATCCTGACCAGGGACTTAGGAGCTTTTCTGGGTCTCCCATGCAGGTGCAGAGGCTCAGTTACTTGAGTAATACTCTGCCACTTTTTCAGGCTACAGAGAGCTTAGTTGGAATTGGAGCCATTAGCATAGGCACTAGTGCTCATGTTGTTTATCAACACTAGTAGATAGAAGATTAGCCTACTGTGCCACCATTGCCAGTCCCTTAATATATTTTCACATGAACAGATTTTTGGAATATTCTCATAGAAGAAGGGAATAACTGTAGGAGGATGATTCTAAAGTGTAAAAACAAATGAGTTTTTTTGTGACAGTATGTGAATTCAATATGCTAGACAAAAAGAAGAAACTAATATAGCATATTATACATATAGTATATTATATAGCATAGCAAAGACAATTTCTGGCATAGTGAATATATCAAAGTTAGAGATGAGGAAACCAAAGGCAAAGGAAAGTCATTAAAGAGTGTGGTATATCCATACAACTGTGGTGATTAAGTCTGATTTAGAGGTTGTTGTGCTCATACATGCTTCTATCCTGCTACATTGTAACAAGAGGTTCAGGTAAAATTCCAAGGGTCAGGAAAGAGAAAGGTTGGTTAGGAGGAGAATCAGGAGGGAGATGGACCTGGAAAAAATTTAGATCAAACATTAAGCATGATGGCAGTCATTACCTTTGTCTCTTAAAAGTGTAGAAACAAGATGGGGATGTATCAGTAGCTTTCAGAAGTATAAATTTTAAAAGTTAATTAATTGAATTGATATTTCCTTTATACGTATTTGTTAGGCTGCAGAAACATAAAGACTTCTGTGATTAAGCCCTAAGATAATAAATCTAAATATCAGAAAACATCTTTACAACGAAGGGTAATATCCAAATAAATGAAGAGAAATAGCTCTTTTTTTGCTTTAAAGTCATCTCCTTCGATCTAAGTTTTGTTAATAATTCCGATTTCAGAACAGCATTAACGATGGCAAGATAACACGTTGCACTGATGTTTAGACTGAGAAATAAATGATTCTAATTTCAAATACACTCTACCATCAGCAGTTGGCTGGACGTTGGTTGGGTGCTGTTCCCCTCCACCTCAGTGATCAGTTGCTGTCTATAAAATGAGGGAGAAAATAGCACAGCCTGAGCAGGTGCTTATTTTCTCTCTTCCTTGCTATCTCGCCCCCTTCCCTTCTTCCCCTTCCCTCCTCCCTTTTCTCTCCCATTCTTTACCCATCCTGTCCCTTCCCTTCCCCTCCTCCCATTCCTTTCTCTTCTCTTCCTTTCTCTTGTTTCATACCTTCAATTCAATGAGATAGTGCCTATCAAGCATATCTTCTGGGCCATGGCAAATATGCTATCCCTTCTAAAATATTTCTCAAACACAATTTCAAGAATATTGACAAGGATGGTAAACAAAAATCAAATCTTCAAATACTAGTTTCATTCACATGGATTACATTTTTTTTTTGTACTCTATATTGGTTACTGTACTTCAGGGGAAACTGTATTTTTTTATTTGGTTATCTAACCTTGAGGAACAATGGTTTTTGTTTCTATTTACTAATTATTGGATTCTTTACCTAATGATAGTTGAAGTCTGTGGTTAGTCTGTGGTTATGAAGTGAGCTTCTAGAAGAATCTCATTGTAAAAACTACAAAAAAAAAAACAATGGGGAAGAGGAAGAGTGAGAGGATACAAGCAGGAGGGATGATAGGGTGGAAAGCATCACTATGTTTGTAAATCTGCATATATTAAATACATGAATTTTTTCGTTCTATAAATGATTTTTTAAAGAGTTATTTATTTTTATTGAAAAGGTGGATATACAGAGAGGAGGAGAGACAGAGAGGAAGATCTTCAATCCGATGGTTCACTTCCCAAGTGACTGCAAACGCCTGGAGCAGAGCCGATCCAGAGCCAGGAGCCAGGAGCTCTTCCGGGTATCCCATGCGGGTGCAGGGTCCCAAGGGAGCTGGATGGGAAGCAGGGTGCTGGGATTAGAAACAGCGTCCATATGGGATCCTGGAGCATGCAAGGCGAGGACTTTAACCACTACACTATCACGCTGGGCCCAATAACTTAATTTAAATTAAGAAAAATATAATCTCTGTTTGGTCCCTGTATCAACTGCCACCAACCACATGGTGGCAGCAAAAATATTGTTAAGGCAATTAGTGAAAAGAAGTATTTTTCTGCTCCAAATGATGGAACCGAAATCTGACCATGAGTTCTCCAATAAAAGACACGTGGATTAGAATAGATCTCCAATAACTGACTGATACTTTGAGGCTCTTTGTTACTGATCTGCTTCTGTCATCTTAAGAAATGGAGATGGGATGGGTTACCAAGGGAGGAGATATGAGATGCAGGCATCCAAAACACTGGCCTAATCCTTACTGCACCAGGACACTTGTCCATATTTGCTTTATTCTTAATGCTGAGCAGAATTCCAAGTTTATAAATGTCATCAAAAAGTGTTTACATGGATTGGATGATTCATGTTCATTGTATAAGTCTTGTTCTTTTTAATGAGAGATAATAAACCTGGAAATTTGGTTTGTGGTCAGAGAATAATCTCTGCTTAGAAGACATTGTGACATTTGATGCATTTATTGACCACGATTAATTTAAATATGTGACCAAGATAATCCAAATAAAACAAATTTTATGTAATTTTTGAAGTCAACTCATTCAACCTATCTGCTCCGTATATGTCAACAATAAATCTAATTATCACAAGTACTATTTTTCCTTCAAGTTTGCAGGCTTCTTCCTGTGGAACATGTCTATTTCTGTGTATTGGTTCCTATATCCATAGTGGATAAAGCTTGTAAGAACTTTGTTTTATCCTTTTTTGTGTCTGTCTGTCTATCTATATTTCTTTTTTTTTTTTTTTAGTGTTGAAATAGATTATTTGGCAGTTGCTATTGTATCTCCTCAGACACCTCGCCAAGTGTCAAAAAGAACAAAGCAGTGATGGCATAAAAAGAAAAGGTAATAGTACCAGGATTATCACATATACTAGAGGGTTAACAATTGCATTTATCATCCCCTCTAGCCACTGCAGTTACAAAATCTTCCAAAGTACGATCTCAAAACTATTTTTTTTAAAAAAACTCTGAGTTTTTAAAAATTGCTTGACTGATTCATTATATTGCTTCCTTCCTGTAGTGCATTGTTTTTCTGAAGGACATGGATTACCAGCTTCTCATGTGTTGCCAACGAGTAGTCAATGTGTATAACCTTTATAGACATAAAGAAAGCTCAGGGGAACTGAAGCAAGCAATACTAAAGAGTACCCCATAGAACACATAGCTTCTTTTTCTCTCTCCCTTCATAAGATATATTGATAATGTGGTTTATGTAATAAGAGGATTTTTGCTAACATAATGCTATCATTTGGCAGATTAAGATAAAGTTCTGCTTATAAATCATTTTTGTGAAAGTTAAGGAAAAAACAGGATTTTTTTTTTTTTTTAGTTTGCACAATATCCAACATCTCCAAAGTCCTTGAGTTGCTGAATTCATTCATCTCAGGGAAATTGAGGCAACACAGTGCAAATTTTTGAATGCCTGAGACCAGGCTAGTCCATATATAAGTACAACAAACTGACATCCGCAGTGACACTTCTCAGCAGAAACTAATCTAGATGATGAATTGGTGTGCATATTGTCATGAGACTATCATTTTCTATGTCTTCTATTGTAAACCTATTTTTAAAAAAACATTGAGAAGCAAAGAGACAGGTTGCTGTATTGTTTATTCACTGCCCATCATTTGAAAACGACAGTATTTGTTCAAGGATAAACCTGGGAGGAGAGACTCAGTCCAGGTCAGTGTGGGTGGCATCAACCTTGTGCTAATCATGATAATCAATTTAGACATATGTATAAAAGGAAAAATAATTAAGAGGCAGATTTTTACTTTAGTGTCCATGCACTTGCTTGCACATAAACAAAAATACATGTATGCCTCTTTTTATTTTCTGTTCCAAGAAAATAGAAGTAATTGGTAGCTTAAGGGGCAGAATAAGTGAATTATATTCATTTATTTGGTAGTTTAGGAAACTTGTCATAGATACAACTTGCATAAAATGCCAGCTGGGGAGATTATGGAAACAGGAAGATAATGAGGAGAGTTTTAAAATTGTAGGAGATTTTTTTCCAGTTTTGGGAGGTTGTTAATTCATAAACATCGAAGATTCTCTGAGAATAATGTTCCAGTGGGCAGAAGAGAAGTCACACAGTAATTTATCAAGGTGAGAATTATACCTATAGAATCTCTGAAAGATAAGATATGGAACAAATCTAACTAACATAGGCAGGGATGTACAAATATGGGAATTGAATTGAATGGGAGAAATGATACAAGCAATCCAAAGTAAATTAATTCATGAATGAACTTTGATAGGATTTAGTTTAACAAAACTGAAAGAAACAAAAATAGGAATACTATTGAGAACTGAAAGCAAAATTATTATTAAGAAATCTATGCAACTTTTTACAAATAAATTTGAGAATAATTTATAGTGATATTTAAAAGCCAGTTGCCCTAGGAAACAGCAAATTTAAATATATATACATATATTTAGATGTAGGAAAATTTTAGTACAATAACCATGAATTGAATAAATAATTAACCATAGAAATTTATTACCCTAATCATGCCTGCCAAGGAATGGTCACAGCTGTTTTCTGTGTAAGAGGTTACAAACAGTAATTTCTATTTTCTTTTACCTTCTTTTCAAGGGAATATGATGTGAAGTTGTGCAGTTTATTTAATGAGGTGGGAAAATCTGCCAAATACATAACAAAATTCAAGAATAAGACTCATCATTTAATTTGAAATTGCATATTAATGGTAAAAGAAAGTATTAGGCTTGACTCCAGTAAAAAACTAATTCTAAGGTTCAATTATTTGATGAAATGTTGGGTTAAGCTAAGCTGAAGTGATAAGATTAATTCCAGAATTGCTCACAAATTTTAACTTGTTGTTTATTAATTGCTTTGAGTTAACACGAGTCTTTTCTTATAATTGCATATTTTACCAGGTAAAGTTTAAACAGTAATATATTTTTAAATTAATTTTGCCTCTTTTTAACATTATCACTTTATGATACAGTTCCATAGATCGTGGGATTTCCCTTATCCCCTCCCCAATTCCTCCCCCCTCATCGAGTTCCCCTATATAATTGCTATAGTGTACTTCTTCATACACAATCATGTGTCCATCAATTTGGGCATGGACAGAAGCAGAGTGTCCAGCCTCATATTGTCAAGATATAGTAAACAGTTTCATTGGGAGTCCATTTTGTCTGGAAGTGGAGGTGCATACTACATTGTATCCTCACATCTGGATGTGATGGTCTCCATTACATAGTGATCATATATCCCCTTAAATGAAAAATCACAATACAAAATTAACAGGAAGAAAAAGAGAAATTCACAATGCCATGAAGTTGAATAACACGCTGCTAGATATAATAGTCTCCATTACACAGTTACTATACGCCCCTTAAATGAAAAGCCACAAATCATAATCAACAGCAGGAAGAAAAAAAAAGAAATTAGCAACACCATGAAGTTAAATAACTTGCTACTGAATGACTAATGTGTTGCTGAAGAAATAAAAAAGAAACTCAAGAACCTTGATTCTAGTGTATGATCGATGAATCAGTGAGGAATGTAACGAGAAGAATGTGTTTTGGAGAGGTGAAACTGACAAAAAGAAATCACATCCATGAGATATAGTTTCTGCTGAACTTTGTTGGTGAAATGTGTCTCCTGTAGGCAACAAATAGATGCATTTTGTTGTTTAATCCTGTCTGCTAATCTGTGACATTTGATTGATGACTTTAAGGTTTTCCACTCAGGGTTAATAGAAATAGGTGGTAATTTGGTTCTGTCATTTTAGCAATGGGTTGTTCATTGATTTAGTCTTCTGTTGTCATTTTACTGGGATCTTCTCATTTGCCTCTGGTTTTGGTGGGCACTATTCCTTTTCTCTATCAAAAGAACATCTTGAAGTATCATTTTTAGGATAGGTTTGCAAGAGACATATTCTTTGAGCTTTTCTTTACTGTGGAAGAATTTTATTTCATTTTCAAAGACAAAAGCAAGTTTTTGCTGGATACACTATCCTGGGCTGACAATTTTTTTTCTTTTAGAATCTGGAATATTATACTATGGTTTCTCTTTGGATCAAAAAATCTTTTGCCTTTTACTAAAGAATCTGGAATATGTCACTCCATTCTCTTCTTGCCTGTAGAGTTTCCTGTGAGAGGTCTCCTGTGAGTTTAATTGGCATTCCTTTATATGTCAGTTACCTTAAGTAAATAAAGTATCAGTTGAACTTAGTTTTAATACATAAAATATTCTTTTTCACTCTAACTTGAAACAATACTTAAAATTTTAGCCAATTATTAGAATAAGAAAAATGTATGCATAATTAAATTAATCACCATTTTGCCATGTAAACAACTAAAGATTTTTATGAAATTAGTCAATAATGTGAATGCCTACATTGCAATGATTTTTTTAGAAATACAAAAGCTATATGTCAAATTATAAAATTTTAAGAATTTTTTTAAAAAATTGAGTCACTGAAAGAACATACCGTGCTCCTCTGTATAATGAAGCACAGTTTCAAAATGCTTACAATATATGTAATATGATCCATACATTTATGTGAGGTTATACACAATATTTTTAACAGTGAGAAAATTATATGAAAGTATATCAGAAAGAAAGAACATTTTGAATAAGCATGAACTGAGTGAGAATTCACGTAAGTTGGCAGTTTATTAGTGAATCCTAGATTGCTGGTTTAGAAAATAAGAAATCAAAATTTAGCACTAAAGTATAGTTCTTAAGTCCACTGTTTCCAAGTTCATATAAATAAGTCCACAAAACAATCCAATTTTAGTTTTTAATTCATTGTAACAGATACTATGATTCACAGATATGCTTCTGAGAACATAGTGACAGTCCTTCCTCTCTCCCTCCTATTCTCCTTCCGTTTCTTTTCTCTCTGCCTCATTTATTGAAATAACATATTTTAAATATGCATTGGGAAGCAGAAGTACACTTTGTTAGATGCATGCAACAATAATTGCTGTCCTTCAATGCTACTACTAACTGAAATCTCAAAGTAGAAAAATTGCAATTTGTAGACAGAAAATGATTTCTCGTAGGTATGTAATGTATTTTTAAAATAAATGTTAGCATATATTTGTTAGACTATGAGTTAAGAAGCTTTGTTGTCATAACTATTATACTCAACTTTTTTAATTCTTTTTTTTTTGCAGAAGCTGAGCTCATTAAATTTCTGTTAAATTGAACAATAAAGGCTAGAAGATAGATAAATAGGCCCAACTGATTTTGCCAATTTGTGATGTATGAACTTAATATGTCAAATCATTTATGTGATTTTTATTCAATCAATGAGGGTATTGCAGTAAAATTATTTATTTTTCCTCATGTCGTACTGAAACTTCTCTTAATTAGTAATATCTATTAAAAACCAAGTATGGAATTGAAAATATCAACACATCACTCTGTGTAAGCTAGAGGATGTTGCACTAACCAGTGAGTCCCAAATCAGATGTCAACGTCATTTCACTTACACTAATCTTCTGGTAATTGTGACCATGAGAATTTTTGTCCAAGGATGAACTCTCACAGTTGGAGGTGTCATGTGTCCCATAGTCCCATGATCATCAGGGTGAGAGTGAGAAAGAAGGAGAGCAAGAAAGAGAGAAAGAGGAAGGGAATAGGAGAATGAGAGAGAGCTTTTCCATGAGCTGTTACCCCCTAAGATGGTTGCAATGGCCAGGGGTGGACAAGGCTAAAGCAAGGAGCAGGAGTTTCTGGTTCTCCTATGTAGTTGCAGGATCCCCAAAACTTGGCCCATCTTCTGCTGCTTTCTCAGGCTATCAGCAGAGAGGTGGATTTTAGCAGCTGCGGCTCAAACCAGTGCCCGTAGGACATGCTAGCACTGCAAATGTCAACTTACTGTGCCTCAGTGTTGGTCCCCAAAGTTTTGTCTCTGCTTTTATTTCTTTTTATAGTTACGAGTTGCTTGCTCAAAGTATTTGGATTTTGTTTTTGATAATTTCTTCTCACTTAATGCTTACGGATTCCATTTTCCTGATGCAGGCAAATTTGTCTATTACTCTGAGATATCACATTCTTTAAAAAAAAATCAGTAGAGCGATATAGTTGTCATCCATTAATTTACTCCTCAAATGCTTACAACAATCAGGGATGGGATGAGCTAAATCTAGGTGACTCAAACTCATCAATTCTGCTCTTGAACATATGTGACACTCCCCCAACGAGCAAGTCAACCTTCACCTGCTGCCTCCCACAACAGAAGAAAGAAAATGGAGGGCCTGATGCGATGGTTCAGTAGCTAAAGTCCTCAGCATGTAAAAGTAGGATCCCATAGGGTGCCAGTCCGTATCCCAGCTATTCCGTGTCTCAGTCAGCTCCCTGCTTGTGGCCTGGGAAAGAAATCCAAAGCCTTAGGGTACCGAATGGGAGATCCGGAAGAATCTAATGGCTTTGAATCAGCTGAATTCTGACCATTGCGACCACCTGGGGAGTGAACCAGCAAATGGAAGATTTTTCTTTCTATCTTTCAAATAAAAAAAAAATTAAAAATTGAAGGAAGGTAGAATGGAGAAAACAGCCAGATTTGAACCCAGGCACTGTGGTATGAGATTGGTTTCCCAAGCTGCATCTCAACCACGGCACCAAACGACAGCATTGGTACTGATGGAACAGCTGATTCCCTGGTTTCTGGTCTACTTCTCATCCAATTCATAAGCAGTAGTCTGTAATGATCATTTGAAAAATACAAATACATGGGCCTGGTGGTGTGGCCTGGTGGCTAAAGTCCTCTCCCTGAATGTGCCGGGATCCCATATGTACCACGGTTCTAATCCTGGCAGCTCCACTTCCCATCCAGCTCCCTGCTTATGGCCTGGGAAAGCAGTTGAGGACGACCCAAAGTTTGGGACCCTGCACCCGCGTGCGAGACCTGGAGGAGGTTCTATGCTCCTGGCTTTGGACTGGTGCCACACTGGCCATTGCGGTCACTTGGGGAGTGAGTCACTAGACAGAGTATCTTCCTCTCTCTCCTCCTCTATGTATATCTGACTTTCCAATTAAAATAAATAAATCTTTATATAAAAAGAAAAATACAAATACAATCATGAATTCCACTTGAAACAATTTGGTGAGTTCCTAATGTGCTTAAGGAAATATCTCTAGCCAATGTGGTCTGTTTACATGATCTCCCTTCCTCCCTCTGGGCATACTGCTGTCTTCCTCAAACATCATTCTTCATCATTGGCTCTGCTGGTCATGCACAAACGCATCTCAGAGCTTTCATATTTTTGTGGCTTCTTGCATGGATATCCTTTTTACTTACCTACTTTGTACTTGTTACTTAGTACGTGTTAGGTAAAAAGTTTCTTCTCTTGAGAGACTAGATTAAATATCATTTCAGCAAACGGAGTACTTTATAAATCCTCCATAAATAAATGGCTTCTGTTACCCAAAACAGTAAATAACTAGTAATTTTAAAACCTAAATACTTAAATTGAATTTGTTTATGAAGAACATGTAACAATTTCACCTTAATTCTAAGTCACAAGAATTTAGAGATCACATAACAAGTCATCATAATAGGTTGTTCACAAAATTGTAGCGCTGGTATTTGTTACTTAAAGAAACGTGAATGAATGTTGATGCTATTGCCGTGGTGTAGGTGGCTAAGCCTCCGCTTGTGATGCCTGTATCCCATAGGAGTGCTGGTTCATATTCAGGCTACTCCACTTCCAGTATGGCTCCATACTTAGGGCCTGGGAAAGCAGGAGAGGGTCTCAGGTCATGAGGCCACTACATCTACATGGGAGACTGGAGGAAGCCCCTGGCTCCTGGCTTTGGATCAGCTCAGCTTCAATGGCTTTGGGTATTTGCAGAGTGAACAAACAGATGGAAGATGTTTATATCACTCTCCTCTCTGTAGTTCTGCCTTTCCCTGCCATGCAATATAATCCCAGAAGTTCTTACTCTTATATACCTCATACCCAACACTCAACGTTTCCTTTTCCTTTTGCTCCATTCCCCCCCCCCCCACACACACACATTTTGGTAACCACCATTATGTTTTTACTAATCTTTGAAATCACTAATATTTTATTCTGTACAGATAAATGTTAGATCATTTGGTGACTGACTTCCTGTGTTTGGCTTACTTAATAAAATTACTTCCAGTTTCATCCATGTTGCAGAGGACAAAATTTAATTGCTTTCTAACTGAATAGAACTAAATTGTTTATGTGTTCCACATTATATTTATTCATTTCTGGATGGACATTGAGGTCGTGTCCATTTCTTGACTATTGTGAATAGTGCTGCAGTGATCACGGAAGAACAGACGTTGCTTTAAACAGAGTTTATTGCCACTTGAATATATATACAGGAGTCAGTTATTGGATGCTGTGGTAGTTCTGTTTAAGTTTTCTTGAGGTGCCTCTGTACTGTTTTCCACAATGTCCTACTAATTTGCAATTGCAAACAGTGTGCTGAGTTCTTCTTGCTCTGTATCCTCCTCAGCACTTGTTATCTTTTGTCTTTTATTAATAATCAATCTGACAGGAGTGAGACAATGACTCGGTTTTTTTTTTTTTAATTTTCCTGAGAATATGTCATGCTGAATATAATTCTAGTTTAATAATTATATTTAGTTCTATATATTTGAAAGAGGAGGGAAAGAGCAAATGAGGGTGGAGGGGCAGATATGATATCTTTCAAGTATTTCACAATGCAAATGTCCCCACAGCTAGGGCTGAGCCGGCCTTTAGCCAAAAGCTAGGAATTCTCTCTGGATCTCCCATATCAGTGTCAGAGACTCAAGTACTTGGATATCATCTACTGCCTCCAAACATGCCCATTAGCAGGAGCCTGGATTAGAAGTGGAGGGTTCAGTGTTTGGCATTTAGTTGTAATTTTAAAATCTATGTCAGATTAGAGTCATGCAAATTTTATTATCTGAGGCTGCAATACCAAATGTGTGTAGAATTTTTCCATAATTTTAAACTACAATCAATTTGATAATAAGGTAATTCTACTTCCACTTTAAGAGTAGCATCCACGAACAGGAACTGGAACAGGGCACAGACTAGACTAGGCCAGGCTGCACAATAAGACTGCAGACACTGAGGGGAGGTAAGTCATCAGCCTGAGCCCAGTGGGGGCTGGGCATATAAGTCCCATGTGAGATCAGACAGGGCTCAGATAGCTTGGCTCAGGTCATGGAGCCCACCTATATGATAGGGTATGGTTCCTGAGCTCCAGGGATGGGGGAACCAGTGGGGTGTGGGTTGTGTGGCTCAGATTCTGGGGCCCACCTTCTAGGGTTGTAGGGTCTAGCAGGGCTTGTGTCTCCTGGCCTTGGTCCCAAGGCCCATCTACTAGGTGGATATCAGGTTAATGAGCCCCAGGAGTGGGGGTTTCGGTGGGGCTGAGATCACCTGGCCTGGGGCCTGGGGCCTAAATATGAGATGGGTGCAGGTTTATGAGCCCCAAGGGTGGGGATCCGGCAGGGCTTGGGTCTCCTATCCAGGGCCTAGAGACCCGCCTATTAGGTACATGTTGAGTTTGTGAGCCCCAGGGGTAGGGAATCTGGTGGTGCTTGGAACACCTGGCCCAGCCACTTGGACTCTCCTGCAAGAACATGTCCTACTTAAAGAAAAAGGTTGAGCAGTGGACGCAGGCCCTGTTGTAAAAGGAGAATATGGCAGCAAATTTGGTGCTGCAGCAGAAGGGGAAAGCAGCAGACTGGACAATTATCCCCAAACAAACAATGACAGCAAAAAATTTTGGTGAATCGAGCCAATGGACATTGGGAGGGTGATATCATTCTTAAATTGGTGAAATCAGCAACATTTCAGAACTATCCAACCCACTTGGACAGAACCCTCGGAGTATGTACACATTGAGACTCTGGGTTGATATGAGATGGTGGTTCCTCATCCCTGGGTACTGGAAATTCATAAGTGGTTTATCCCTCTGTTCCCCCCTTTCCCTAGGAACTAACAAATTTGAAAGAAATGAGTTCCCCCAATTTTCCCTAAACCTCGATCTTTCCCACCCTGATCAACCATGTAATTATTATTAAAACCATGTAATCATTATTTAAAAATAAAACTTGTTTAAGAAAAAAAAGTGTAGTGTAGTAACTAAGATCCTCACCTTGTATTTGCCGGGATCGCATATGGACCCCAGTTTGTATCCGGCTGCCACTCTTCCCTTCTGGTTCCCTGCTTGAGCCTGGGAAAGCAGCAGAGGACAGTGCAAAGCCTTGGGACCTTGCACCCATGTGGGAGACCCGGAAGATATTCCAGGCTCCAGGCTTCAGATCAGCTTAGCTCTGGCTGGTGCAGCCACTTTGGGAAGTGAATCAGTGGATGGAAAATCTTTCTCTCTCTCTTCTCTCTGTAAGTGTGTCTTTCCAATGAAAATAAAAAAAAAAATCTAAGGAAGATTTTTGAGATGAAGAAGCAAAAGTAATTTTAAGGCCTAATATATGCTTTGTACAAAATCAACATTAATTTTACTGTAAAAAGGATTCATTTTTACTGGACACAATAGACAAGAGAATCAGCTCATTATTCTTATAATGAAACATGAATAAATGAATCATTTAAATATACAGACATCTAAGATTATCACAATCAGTACAACTTTTTTCTGTATTTCTAATTTTATTATAATGAGTATTTTATTAATTGTGTGCATACATTTCAGCACATGCTTGTTGTACATATTTAATTATAGAACCCCTCTTCTCAATTCATCAACATGATGAATCCCGATTTGGGGAGAGTAGTCTTATTTTCTCTTTATATTAAAATTTCTTCAAATATTTATGATGATTGTCAAATTCTCTAGCTAAAAATAACACTATTCATGTTTACTTAAGAATAATTAAATTCATTATAGTTTATATTGATCATAAACCAGTATTTAATGTAGAACAAACAAATCAAGTTTGCTTAGAAGAGTTAATCATGTTTATGGATGCCCAAAATTTCACAATGAAATCCATTTAAATTGACTCAAAGATAGATAAGGTTGCACCTTTGCAGAATATTAATTAGCAATCTTGCATAATACAAGATCCTTTTCTTTTTTAAGATTTATTTATTTTTATTTTAAAGTCAGATATACAGAAAGGAGGAGAGACAGTGAGGAAGATCCTTCGTCCGATGATTCACTCCCCAAGTGACTGCAATGGTCAGTACTGCGCTGATCTGAAGCCAGGAGCCAGGAGCCAGGAGCCAGGAAATTCCTACAGGTCTCCCATGCAGATGCAGGGTACCACGGCTTTGGGCCATTCTCTACTGCTTTCCCAGGCCACAAGCAGGGAGCTGGATGGGAAGTGGAGCTGCCAGGACTAGAACTGGGTCCAGATCCTTTTCTTAATGTTTGTTTTTATCTGCTGGAAAGGCAGAGCAACAGAGAAAAAGAGAGGGTATATGTGTGTTAAAGCAGTATTTCTGTACTGGTTCTACTCCCCAACTGCCCACATCAACCAGGACAAGGGCAAACAGAAGCCAGAGCATGGAATTCCATGTACATCTCCCATTTGGTTGGGTAACAGTGTCCGAACACTTGAGTCATCATCCCTTATCTTTCATGATCCCTTCCCGGGAAACTGGTTTAGAAGCAGAGTTGCCTGGCTCAATGTGGTAGCCTAGTGGCTAAAGTCTTCTCCTTGCACACACTGGGATCCCATATGGGCACCAACTCTAATCCCTACATGCCCTGCTTCCCATCCGGCCTCCTGCCCGTGGCCTGGGAAAGCAGTGGAGGATGGCCCAAATGCTTGGGACCCTGCACCTGTGTGATATACCTCAAAGAGGCTCCTGGCTCCTGGCTTCGAATCGGCACAGCTCCAGCCATTGTGGCTGCTTGGGGAGTGAATCAATGGAGGAAAGATCTTCTGTTCTGTCTCTTCCCTCTGTATGTCTGACTTTCTGATGATAATAAAATAAATCTTATAAGAAAAGAATCAGAGTAGCCAAGACTTGAATCAGTACTTTCCTGTAGAATGAAGGCATCCTGAGTGTCAACTTAATGCTCTGACATGATGCCCCTACAAGACACATTTCTACTTATCAATACACAAAGGACAGCCAAATGAATTCTAGGCAGGAAGAAAGTAGAGATTCTCATCCCATTCCAATTTTAAAGCTTCATTATCTAGACCAGGGTGTTTGATAAACTCAGCTACACTCTTCCCTCTGCTATGTTACAGTATTTTAGCAGATCAACCTCTCTTGCCCTATTCTGAACTTTTCTTTCTGTAGCTCCAACAAATTCCATGTAGTTAGGAGAAGAGAACTGACTGGTGTGGCAGTAGTACATGTGCAAAACACCTGTAGGACTGATGACTGTCATGGATCCCCACCCCCCAGCCTCCTCTGCTTTGAGTGAGTTAAGATGTATAGAGTATTTAAAAAAGAAGTGGACATTTGGCCTAGCTATTAAATAGCCATTTGGTACACCTGTATCCCATAGCTGAGTGCCTGGTTAAGTACTGGCTACTCTGCTTCCATTCTCGTTCCCCACTAAAGTACATCTTGCAAAGCAGTGGGTAATGGTCCAAGTGCTTGGAACAGTGCCACCAATTCTGGAAACTTAGAAGGATTTTCAGGTTATTGGCTTCTTTCTGTCCCAAAAGTAGGTGTTGCATACTCCTGTGGGGTGAACCAGCAGGTGGCAAATCTTTCTCTGTATACATCTGTCTCTCTGTATCTCTCCCTTTGAAATGAAGTGAAACGGTCAATAAAACTAGAATGTAAGAAACAATTATTCAGGGATTTTCTTACACTTGGAAAAACATAAAGCCCGGAAAACCCATACAATTAATATTCCTCAAGAGCTCTGCAGATCATCTTTCCTAATTTAAGATCTGAGGGTGAATGACATTAGCACTCATGCAAATGCCAAGTGCCAAGGGGAATACACACACTCTGTACATAAGTAATGTGTGGCAAAAAGCAGAGTGGATAAATATTTTAAAAAATTGTAAAGGCTGGCATTGTGGCATAAAGAGCTAAACTGCCACCCAAAGTACTGGTATTCCATATGGAACTAGTTGCTTCACCCATGTGATAGATGATGAAATTTCTGGTTCTTGGCTTTTATGGTCAGCCCCAGCCAGTTAGGGAGTGAGCCAGCCAATGAAAGATGGTTTTCTTTGAGTCCACTTCTCTCTCGTAACTCTGCCTCTCAAATCTTTCTAAAATTGTAGATATATTTAATATACATTCCAAGACTGTAACATATGGAGCCCATGATATAACTCTCCAAGAAAGCAAAAATGGAATGTTCTGTCCATTATGCACAGGAATAGAATATCTTGAGAAAACATGATTCAGTGGTATAAAGAAGAAAAAGTAGAAATTATCTACTTTGCTGATATTCTGTTCTATTTTGTTGAGAGATTCATGCTGTCATACAACATATGACTTGCTGTCCACACTCAGTACTAAATCCCAAGGACCTTTACCTCCTTTGTCAGATAGGATGAGTTCTTTCTCTCCTATCTAATATCAAATCATGTATTTTCCCCCAAATTTGCATGTTGCCCAACAATCACTTCTAGATTATTCTAATATCAATATAACTTTATCTTACAGAAATTTTCCTGTTAATCTGCATTTTTACATTTTTCCTATTCTTCAAAGAAAGTATGCATCTGGCGATGATCTAATATTGTTACCAGGGGTGGATAATTGACCTAGCCCTGGGATCTCTTGAAGACACCCAGGTGCCATATTGGGCCGCCTGAATTATACAGCTCCACATTCCAGTTTCCTGCTAGTGCATAACCTGATGATAGCGCTGCTAATGCATTTGACCATTTCCTGTGACTCACATAAGTTGCATGAATTGGATTCCATGTTCCCAACTTCTGGGTCCAGTCTTGGCTGTTGCAGCTATATGGAGAGTCAATAACAGATAAAACTAATTTGTTTCTGTATCTTGCTCTCTCTTCTTGACATAAAGTAATTAGTAACATCTTTTCTCCTTTTTTTTTTTCAACTTTACATGATGCATTCCATTCTCAATGTATTCACTTAGGTACTACCATTAATTGCCATGTTCACTCCATTCTAGCTTTCATTTTTATTTCTTCATTGTCCAAGATGAATCCATACGCTTGTGTTTATTGTATCTTAATTGGGTAAATTAATTCTCTCTAGTTGTGACAATCTGAAAAAACTCCTGATAATTTCAAATACCCCTGATGACATGGAATCATCACTGCTGTGATCACAGTTCTTTCAAATCTGTTCTCTGTAAGGTCCTCAGTGGCTCTCTACATGTAAAACATCAGTGATATTTGTTGCTATGTCTGGGCTGTCTATGCTGGAGTATGTATGATTAAACTCATTCTCCCTTTGGAAACCACACACACACACACACACACACACACACACAAACGTTAGTAAAACAGCATACTCACAAATGATTGCATAAATTTATGTTATTTTTCACTTTGCCTTTTTTCTTCACTGGGTCTGTGCCTTAAATATCAGTGTGTGTCAGTGTTACATTCTTAATTTACTTTGTGCAGTAATCTACTAGTGGTTCTTGTGTAAGTTGTTTTTCTTGTGTTTCTGACAATCTACTGATAGTTACACTTTTTTGTCCTAACAGGATAGATGACTGGATGGAAACAAGTATATCACATACGTTTAGAGTATATACTTCAGAGAGCTTATGCATCCTCTGAAACCCACTAATGTAGTAGTTTTTATTAAGATTTTGTCACTCACTCTGTTTAACTGCATTTAGTTATTTTAATCCCCAGATTTATAACCCTACTCTCCATATTTACTATACAGGAATCCCAATTGCTCCTGCTTCTAAAAAGCATGCTTGCTAGAAAATTCAGTATTATTTCCTTTTTATGAAAATATAGTTTCAAGATTTGAAATTTAGGGTCCAGGCATTGTTGTTCACCAGGTTAAGTCCTACCTGATGTACCTTTGTCCCATATTGGAGTCCTATCTCCACTTGTACTTATTTTTTTAAGGCATAAAGGTGGTATATTCAGGTTAGCCTTGGTCTCCCAGCCACCTCCCCCAGCCCAGCAGGATCAGCAGGGACGACAAAAGAGAAGGAGAGCTTCCCCCCCCCCCCCCCCGTGAACAGCCCAGGGTTCTTATACATTTCAGGTTATTAATTATACAGTCATGATTTAGCAGGCTTCTATTGGTGGGTTTGAAGCAAGCAACTTTCAAAAAGTACAAATTGATGAGCTATAGGGCAGTGGATCTTATCAAATACCAGGTAACTCCTTCGTGAGGAGCGTCTGCCTATGTGACCTGCCAGGTGTCCTGCTGGGTGTCATGTAGACGGTCAGACCTGGAGTTCAATAGCCCCCAGCCAAGCAATTAAGGCAGAATCACAAAAGCAGAAAACATCCAAGTTCTTCATTACCCCCTCTTTCTAGTAACTAATCAAATCTTTGATTCAGTAACATACCTAGTAATACAATTAACAATGTACAAGCATTGTTGAAAATATTAACATCCAAGAATCTCTTAGTACTAAGATGTTACATGTATATAAGACAGTTTTACCAGGAATCAGAAACTCTAACTGCCTAGCATCCCATCTGGCTCCTACATTTCCAAACACAGGACTGGACTCCAACTGCATTTAGGGAAAAGGGATGATGTGGTCTGCTCTTGGCTACTTCCTGCTGAGAGGGGATGCCATTGTCTAATAGCAGCATTAGGGGGTCCATCTCGTGGTTCCTGATAGAAGGTGGAAATCATCAGGTGCTTGATGTACAACCTGGCGTTTGAAAGGCTGCTCTTTTTGAAGTCTAGGTAACAAAATATAACATAGTTATAATTCTTCCCAACCTAGTAGGTCATGAGTTCAGGTAGAAACTTCAGTTTGAATACTTGAGCTCTAGAGCTTAGATGTAAAAGAATTGTTAGGTTTCAACCTCTGTCAGAGTAAACATTAGTTTAAAGCTTTAAACTAGATTTATATATCAGTCTAAGTTAGCTCTTGTAAGTTTCAAATTTTGAAACATACCCAATGAACTCAATAGAACACATGGAACTCCTTCTGAGCTGCATAAATTGCTGACCTAGATCAATCAGAAAGCACGGTGATAATGCAAGGATTAGTAGGTAGCATCAGGATATAAGCCCATTACAGGACAGGTAAATGCAAGCTGACTTCTCAGCAATTATTGCATTTGATATTTGAAAATGCTACAGTAGTTTTCCATCTAGATAGGTGATGTCTACCACAGTGATTAGAAGAGAGCAGAGTTTGCCTCTAACCTAACCTGGAATGGATGGCAGAACTCTGGCGAGATCCCTCAGGTTGTGAAACCAGCATTGCACCAATGAGGGGCACAAACCCATATCACCCCACCAAATAAGGGCCAAGGCGACCCTCATTTCAGCCTCCATGTCAAGGACCATCTCCACCTCTGCTTCTGATGCAGCTTCCTCCTAACACATGTCCTGGGCGTCAGTGAATGATATTAAGTTCTGAGTCTCTGCCACCCATGTTCACGCTATGGGCATGGGCTGAACTGATGGCTTCTGACAGGCCTAGCCCAGTTCTGGCTGTTTTGGGCATTTGGAAAAGGAATCAGGATACAACAGATTCTGTGTGTGTGTGTTTCTTTCTGTGTTTCTCTGTGTTTCACATAAAAATGAAGAAACTTTCTTAAAATCTAAGATCCATAATATGATGTAAATTGCTTCAGATCTATATAGGGCCTCTCTCTCTCCTGCCCCATGATTGTCATTTCTTGGGCATAAATACTTTTCACAGAGTGCATACATGGATCAGTGTAACAATAATTTCATCTTTTGGTTTTGAAAACTTTTCATAGCTTTAAAAGTATTTCTATGATAATTGGAATGCTCAATGGAAATTAAAAATAAAAAAGATATAAAAGGAAAATACTTTCTCTGGGAACTTTGTGTATTTGTAATTTTTAATTAAGATCCATGGGCCATACACTTTGCTTCCTAAATTGATATTCAGGTATTTTAAGTGTTTCAAATAAGCATTTGAAAGTAAGTAAAATTGGCTGTTAGAGGGATAAGTAGTTGTAAAGTATCATATGACAAAGGTGAAAGTGGACCTGACATTAGGGTGTAGTGGCAGAATATAGACCAGCAATTAAGAGGCTGGGTTAATTACCTACTGCAAAAGCAACCTTTTTGCTTGGTGTTCACTTATAAGTATTTTGACTTGCCCTGTGTTACTGTAATGGCTTAAAAGTCAATGACCTCATTTTTAGCACAACACAGATCGCTGGTCTTGTACTGAAGAAGGTACTATGTACTACAAATGCATATATTTAATCAATATTTAAGAGATGAAGTAATAAATGAGTTTTATGATATATTTGTATGTCTTCTGGATTTATTTATAAATGATTTTAAAAATCCTCTGCAGTCTAGGTATCAATGTCTCTTTTAAAAAAGTATACTGACTTTCCTCTGACTTTCCCAGTGGTATCTAGTGAATAATTCTTTGTGAAAATTTTTCTCAATAGGTTTTTGAAAAGTAATACAGTCTGAAATTCAGATTTCAAAAATACTCTGCTCTTAAATTGTTTTCCTCAAATATTAAAAAAAATCAAGCAGTTTTTTTTTCAGTACTACTTACTTCAAGATAAAAGAACATTACATTTGCAAAAGGAAAAGTGCATTTAAAGGAATTACAAGTATTTTATCAAAGGCATTTTTCCTTACTGCCATGAAATAATTGTGGAAAGCCAATTGTAAGTTGTTCTTGGAAAAGTATGTGAGCAGTTTGATAAGCTAAAATGTGAAAGATGAAAAAAATGTTACATTGAACATTTTTCTTTGTTTTGATGATGACATGCAGTTTTTGGTGACATGTGTCTTTTTCCCTATTTTTTTTTTCTGGAGGGAATAATCTGTAAGTCATATCTGCAAAATGAATAATGGATTCATAAATTCCAGTTCACAGTCAATTTCACATGGAACCATTTCAAGGTCTAATCAAACTCCTAATGGACTTGACAAGCTTTGGTTAGTCTGTTATTTCTGTTGTTTGACACAGACTGCTATTTTAGAATTGAAAATGCAATATAGCAGTATACTGAGAATCACATTTTTCAGTCTTTGTGATGGTCCCAGTGACAAAAGACAATGTTTGGTTAAATCTTATGTAAGTAGACATTTAGAGGCCCTCTGCCTTATAATAGCAAGAATTGATAGGATAATTATCTCCTGAAATGAGGATTGTTTTAAAAACTGAATGACTCTTATCATTTTTTTTTTTTTTTACTGCTGAGTGGCAATGTTCTTGTAGTTATCTGATTTATCCTGCGAGCAAATGCATAGTTTGTCCAAGGGCACAGTTGTTGAAACTTGATGGCAGTTACAGAATAATTGAAGTCTGTCAAGATAACCTAGATAGCTGACAGGAAGTACATGATAATCTTTATGCAAGCAATATTTGGATTCAGGAAGAAATAAGGTTAGTAAGTCTTTCCAATGTTATTAATTCCAATTCCAATTTAAAACATAGTGAATTATAATTGGGCTGTATCCGTATCATGGTAGGACTCATGATAGCCCACAATTAGCTGTTAATATCTGTCAATTGTGAACTCCAGTTGTAGCAATGAGGAAATAATGTCTTGCCATTTCTAATTGCTTTTACTTTTTTTCTTACTTTTTATACCTTTTGTAAAAACTGAGACATAAAGACACATTAGCCTATACTTACACAGTGTCAGGATTATCATATTCATTGCCTTTGACAATGAATATGCCTTGTCCAACTGAAATGTCTTCTGAGGAACTAACATGTACTTTTTGCTTCTATAACAAAGCAAAGTTCTTGAAGGACCTGCCAGGGACTCACCTTCAAGAAATTCACTCTCCCCAAAATGTATGTGGAAAGCTTGCTTGACTCCTTGGTAATTTTGATTTGTTTGTAATGAGATAATGTGTGATAAACATTACTCTGTAATGAAGCCCATCTGCATTGCAGTCTGTGTTGTAAGGCTTTTTAAAACTATCTTCATTTTTATAATTTTTATTGTTAGAAATGGAACAGATTTTCTACATTCTGCAGATATTGTTCCAAAAGACAGTCACACTTCATTGCGCCTCTGCTTCACTCTAATACCTCCTCTTAGCAGTGTTTACACAGTCATCATTTAATCCACTTTATTTTCACAGGCTTAATTTTGCTATTAATCCTAATATTCATAATATTCAACAAGTGAAAATACTTTAGCACTACAGGTCCACTAAAATATAAATATACAATAAAAATAGCAACCCCAACCAAAGTGATCATTTCATTCCTTTGCTTTCTTCTGTGTTCTATAATTAGCTGCCAGTTATCAGAGAAACCATATTTGTTGTTTTTTAATTGACATTTTGCTAAGCATAATGGTTTATGATTACATCTGTTTTTCTGAAAAAGAATTTCATTCTGTGTTTTGTGTGTGTGTGGCTGAGTAATATATTGTGCGTACATATCACATTTTCTTCATCCAGTAATCCATTGATGGGCATCTCAGTTGGTTTCATATTGTAACTGTTGTGAGTTGAACTGCAGTAAACACAGGTGTACAAATCAGCTCTTGTGAGCTGATTTCATTTCACTTGGATAAATTCCCAGGAGTGGGGTGGCTGGATAATATGGTTGATCTATTTTCAGATCTGAGGAATCTCCATACTGTCTACACTAATGGTTGTACTAGTATATATTCACACCATGAGTTGATTAGGGTAGCTCTTTCTTCACATCTTCACCTGCACTTTTTTTTTTAATTCTCAAATAATAACCATTCTAACTGGGGTGACATGAAATATCCTTGTGGTTTTTATTTATATTTCCCTGAGGGCTAGTGATACTGATTATAGCTTTCATGTGACTCTTGTCCGTTTCTATTTAATTTTTGCAATTGCCTGTTCACATCCTTTTCTCATGTCTTGATTAGAGTGTTTGCTTTGTTGTTGAGGTTTGTTTGTTACATCTTTATACATCCTGGAGTAAAACTATGTATCAGTTTTTCCTGTTCTGATGATTGCCTTGTCCCTTTTATGAGGGTTCCCTTTGCAGTGCAGAAGCTTTTCAGCTTGATCTAATCCTTTTTTTGTTTGTTTGTTTTGTTTGTTTGCTTTAATTGCCTCTGCTTCTGGCAAGTTTTACAAGAAGTGCTTGTGTTTTCTTTTAGCTTCATTTATTTATTTTGAAAGTCAGAGTTACAGAAAGAGATGGAGCAAAGAAGGGAGAAATAGAGACAGATATTTCCTGTCCATAAACATATAGATATAAACATAAAACATACTTTTACTCCCTAAACAGCTACAACTGCCAATGTTTGGGCTACACTGAAGCCAGGAGCTTCAACCACACATATCCCACATGAATCCCTTGAGCTCAAACTGTTTAGACTATCTTCAACTGATTTTCCTGGGCCATTGAAACAAGTGAATTCTAAGTTGCGCATCCAGGATATGAACTGGTGTCTACATGCAAGCTGTGGCTGCTTTCCTTATGAACCCGCAATTGTGGCAATCGGATAAGAATTTGCAAGTGTACCCAAGGCTGACATCCACACAGAACAATAAACATGACAAAACAATATTTTGTGAACTTCATAAATGGGATTTCAAGATATATCTATGAAATAATCGTTAAACCACTTAGAAAAAATTATTTTTTTAAAAAATTTAACTTTTTAAAAATTAAAACATTACATATATTTGCATTATTTTCCATGATGCATTTTTGCAGGTATATGAATTCCTCCTAGCCTTCCTCTTTCTTCCTCTCTACTTTCCCCTCCCACTATTTTCCACATTATTACAGTAGTATAATCCTTTAGCAGCAGTCACTAGTTTGACAGTCTGCTATTTAAGTTCATCATGGAATTGTAGGTGTAGACAATGATAGAAATCCTACCATTTGCAACAAAATGGTCCCAACTGGAGACCACTATGTTCAGTGAAATGAGCCAATACCAAAAGGAGAAATATCATATGTTCTTTTTTTTTAAGATTTATTTATTCTTATTGGAAAGGCAGATACACAGAAAGGAGGAGAGGCAGAGCGGATCTTCCATCCAAATGGTTCATTCCCCAAGTGACAGCAATGGCTGGAGCTGAACCAATCCGAAGCCAGGAGCCAGCAGCTCATCAGGGCCTCCCACACGGGTGCAGGGTCCCAAGGCTTTGGACCATCCTCGACTGCTTTCTCAGGCCACAAGCAGGCAGCTGGATGGGAAGCGGGGCTTCCGGGATTAGAACCGGCACCCATATGGGATCCTGATGCATTCAAGGCGAGGAGTTTAACTGCTACACTATCACACCAGGCCTTAAAAAGCAGTGTTTAGTAAAAGACTTTAGAGTACCATTCTGAAGCAGAATGTTGGTGCTGAATTAATTGGTCTGCCTGCACTAAGGAGGTGGTTTCAAATTTTATACTACTTTACAAATTCTGTTTTGTAAATTTAAAATTATTCTGAAGTAAAATTTATTAAAGAAAAAAACTCAGGAAAAGTGTGCCTTACCTGTAGCAATATTTCTTTCTTTCTTTTTTTTATTAATAACATTGCATTATGTGACACGGTTTCATAGGCTCTGGGATTCCCCCAACCCCTCCCCAAACCCTCCCCCCATGGTGGATTCCTCCAACTTGGTGCAGCATTACAGTTCAAATTCAGTCAAGATTCTTTCATTGCAAGCATAGACTCCAACATCTTATTGTCCAAAGCCTCATTAGTAGACTGTGTGAGTGTTGAGCATTTGAAATTTGCTAGTATGTTTGCAAGTATGAATGAAGAACTTAATTTTTACTGCGTTTAGCTCTAAGGAATTTAGACCTATACAGTAATCCCTGTGCCATGTAGCTATCTTCTTGCATAGTACAGCCCTAGAAAGTACAGGAGTGCATTTTTTTTTGTTATTCCTTCATTATTTCATAGATTTCAAGAATGCTTTAAATCTGATTGTCTTCCTTTTAAACTTGAAGTAGTTTAAGTATCTAAGTCATTGAAAACATTTAATTTCCTCTTGATTTGCTTTTATTGCTATTTTACTTCACTCAATAAATATAAAATATCATTGCAGTTATGAATTCTACATCAGCTGACGTATTCTTGCTTTTGTTATGAAGGCACTAGTAGGAAAATTGAATTAAAAATAAACTTATTTTGACATAAAATTTGAAATATATACATAGATTTTTCATAATATACATTTTCGTAAACTTTTTGAAGAGCCCATGTGCATGGATTTCAGCTTTTATTTCCAGTTGCTGGATGCTTTTGGAAGTGCCCTCATGTTTTCATGAGTGCGTTTTTTTCATAGCTGAGTTGGATGATGTTCAGAGTGCTTTCAGCATTTGAACAGTCACTCATGACATCGTAACTTTTACCCCCCAAAATGCAGTCCAGTGTGGCTTCCTTAAATATATAATGATACACCTAGATTATTTTATAATTTTAATAACTTTGTAAATGCAGGATGTTTATTTTATTATTAAAATCTGTATTTAGTTACCAAGAGAATGAAATTTTAAGATTGATCCATCCATTCCTCCAATTTCCATTTATTGATTCTCCCCAAAGACTACAACAGTTGGGACCAGGGCAAGCTGAAGCCAGGCAACCTAGAAGCCATCTAGTCTTGCATGTAAATACAGGGATTCGGGTATTTTTGCCATCATCTGCTGCTTTGCAAGACAGATTAGAAACAAATTGAATCACAGCTGGAGCTGCCAGGATTTGAACCAGTGACCAAGTGAAAATCTGGCGTCAAAAATGGTGACTTAAACCTGCTACACCATGCTGCCAGCTCCATGTAATATTGTTAAATTCATAATTTCACACTAGTTTAACATACAATGCCTAGAGAATGGCACCATTTTAGCTAGCAGAAGCAAGATAATTTCAGAAAGTTTTGAAATTTTGCATTGTATATGATATCCATCTTTCAGTTGATTATGTCACTTCATTAATAGAAAAGATTTTTATTTATTATGCAGTGATAGTTATATACATATTTATTTTATCTATCAAGGAATACATTGTTTTCCAAAACTCTATGTTGATGTAAGAGTTTTATAACATCAGGTGATTCTATTCATGTTAAACATGTAAGCAAAATATAACTGCTTCAGTTTTCTGTGTGTATTAATGCAAAAGTGAGCTTAAATATAATTTTACTAAGTTGATATGCATATACATATATGTATGTGTGTATGTATGTATATATATATGCAAAATTCATTGTTCCTAACACATACCTGGATGATTAAGTTAAGTTGATCCAGAGACTGAAATGTGAGTGAGAGACTAAGGAAATAATGATCAAAGTGTTGAAGGCATTTTTAAATGATATATGGAAACTGGATATATTAGACACAAAATACAAATATAACCTTCATACTCGTAGATAACCATATAGTTGACAGTAAAGATTTTTGCTGTGAGGCTGCAATGGGAAAATCCAAAACAAATTTGTAAAAATTACCTTACAGAACATTCTGATATGAAATAAAGAATTACTAAAAAATGTTCCCATTTGCATCTTAATTTATGTAATGTAAAAATAGTGGTGTAATTAACAATTCAAGTACTTTCCAGATTGCATGTATCAGTTTATACACTGTCAACATATTAGTGAAATTTGAGAGCATTTTTTAAAATTTCAGCAATAATAGAGATAAAATTAACCATTGTTCAGTTTCTCATTTGGTTCTCAAATGCTTAGAGATAAAGAAATAGTTTAATTATTCTGAAAATATGTTCTGGTTTTGAAGATCTATGCTTCTAATGGGAGATAGATTGATACATAGAATTTTGAATATATTTATTTTAAAATTACTTTAATTATTTTTGGATAAAAAGAGTCATGCATTTCTTTATTTTACAGTTTATATTTTGGATTTATTTACAAAGTTTTGTGAATTGAATTGGCTTTTTATGAATGATGCATGTTTTATTGTACATTTAAAAACTATGACTCCTATAACTAAAAATTAAAAATTGGTGGTTTGATTATTTTTCAGATTTTTTTCCTTAATAGCTGAAAGTGGTCCATTTATTTTTCTGTACTTTCCAATCTGATTGTTATAAACTACTATTTGATATGTTACCCATAGCTTCACACACTATTCTAATAGAATACTGCTTCAATGTTGAAATCAGCATATTTTTTCTTCCTTATTCTTCTAGATTTAATTGCTATAAGGTTGTGAAACTTAATGTATTTTATATACAAATGTTTGGGTTTTGTTTTTAATGTTTTATTTTTCCATTTTAAATTATTATTTTATGGTATAGTTCCATAGGTGCTGGGATTATCCTTACCCCACGTCAAAATCCTTCCCGCCACACTGATTTCCCCTTTATAATTACGATGGTATAGTTTTTCATAAACAGTCATATGTCCATCATTGTGGACACAGACAGAAGCAGAGTGTCCAACATCCTATTGTCAAGATATATTTAACAATTTTAATTTGACATCCTACAGATAGAAGACTAAATGAAACAATAAATTACCCATTGCTAAATGACAGGACCAAATTATCACCTATTAACACTGATCGTAAATAGCTTAAACGCATCAATCAAATGTCATATACTAGTATACTGGATCAAAAACCAAAACCCATCTATCTGCTGCCTATAGGAGACACATTTCACCTACCTGTAGGATACCGAAGTCAGGATTATTTTCCTGTGGGACCAGTGCAATTCACTGAGCTGGAAGTGAGTCCACTTGCCGCTCAGCACATGCACAAATCACTGTTTCCCTCCAGTCTCATAGCCTTTGCCCTCCTGTACGAAATGGTGCCTGGTGTCCCACTGGTAGAGTTCTGGATCTGCTAGAAGATAAATCAGACCTATTTAACGTGGAACCTGTAGGATGCCACATTGGTGCAATGCACTGAACCAGAAATGAGTTCACTCCCAGCTTAGTGCATGTGCACTACTGTCCCACTGTCTTTGCCTCTCTACACAAAATGGTACCAGATGCAGCTCCTGGTGGGGGAAACCTGGGCTGTGAGATCCATCTTGTTCCTATAATACCAGTTGAAATCTGCTGTCATTCTCTCTACTTCTGACCAAAACAAACAAATCAGCAGGATGGTCAATTCTTTCCTTGGGTTCACCTCCCATTGTCCCGGTGAGCTCCTCTTCCCATCTGGCTGCTGGTGGTGCTGGTGGAGTTCAGATCGCTGGTGGAGTTCAGATCGCTACCCAGTGACTGCCACTGGGGTACCTGATCACTGTAACACCACACCATTGTGTCCTCTGCTTTCCCGTGTTTGTCAGTCTCCAGGCGTCCAACTGCCATCGGCCTGTCCTCTCCAATTTTCTGTACTGTGCCCTCTCTGCTTCACCATAATGAGTCTCTATCTCCTTAAATGCATCCTTACCCTGTTCAACCATATTAATTCCCTCTGCATTTCTTTTGATAATTTCAGTACCTTAGATTTTTAATGTGGAGATATTTTAAGGAACAGAGACTTACTGGTTACTTTGCCCCTTGTCTAAATCACATCAAATTGATGTTTTCTATTTAGGATTTAATTGCATAATACATTAGGGTTCTAATCACCCTATATTTATTTACTTTGTTTAAAAATAATCAACTTCAATATTTCTTAGCTTACTCGTTCAATCATGCAGAAATTGTAATTTAACAAATAAATTAATATGAATATAGTTCAAGAAACATTAGATGTTACAAATCCTGAGCAAGTATAATAATACATATTTCTTTGTTAATTAATAAGGAGATCAGTAAATAAACTTAAAAAACTGTGTGATTAAAAGCTATGTTGACAATTGGAAGTTTTTCTGAACAAGGAACCATGAAAATTGAAGTTTCAGGAATTTTTACTAAAACAGTTTAAGATGAAGAAATATGTGAAGAATGAAGAATTTTGAGACATAATGGAAGAATAGTCTTTCATAAAAGATATAATATTAGGAGAAAGGAAAAGATGACAGAGATCTGAAGTTATGGATTGATTTCTTAAATCGTGTTGGAAACTTGAATGATTATTTCCAAAGATAGGTAAAATGGATACTCTCTTCCTATATTTACAGCAATTCAGATCAAAGAGGAGGTGAATTATAAAACAAATCATATATCAACAGACACATATTTTGTAGCAAACTAAATTTACATGAAATTCCTTTTAAACTATACCTCATTATTTATGGGCATCACAAATATTAATGCCAAAAATAGCTGCAGTGAATTTTTTTTTGTTATTATTGAACACTGAGATGCTTTACTGAACTACAAACTCTGATGATGAGAAAAAGATTAATGACCAATCTCCATCCTTAAAGAGTTGCTACATTTAGAATGCTGGATATTGCATGCAGATTGCCAAATGAAATCCATTTTGGGGGATGTAGAGGCATGCAGAAGAGTGTGATGCAGATGAATCAAATCAGTAAAGGTTTCAGAATGAAGCCAGTTGTTAAACTGCACTGGTTCTTGAATTCATACAAGGATATCCCAGGAAGCAGGAAATGTGTAAATAAAGCATAAAACACGTTTACCTCATGGACGCGATAAATGTTTGTGTGATCCCACAGACCATGGCTGATACAAACTGTGTTCTCATCTCTCTAAGTGTGACTTGTATCTCATAGGCAATGCACAGTGTATGGCGATATCTCTTTTGTAAGAGACTTGTTAGGAAACTTGTTTTTGACCAGTGTTCAGAACTAAGGTATCAATAATATTTTCTATGTGACATTCAAAGCCGTTGGAGATGTACAACATCTCTAAGGGAGGAGCAGACGGATCCCTGGGAATTTTGATAATTAGAATGTGCAAGTCATTATAAAAACGTCAAATCAGATCAGGAGAGAAGGATGTCCATCAGGGTTTGCGATTTTGAAGTCACTGGTAACCTTTGCGAAAGCAGTTTAAATACTCAATGAAAAGGGCAGGTACAAGTAGGGAAAATCAATGAAGCAGCATGGTAGTGTTTTATACACACAGCATGTTACCAAGGCCTAAAGGGCAGTTGTTTCTACAAGAAACGTGTGCTGTTTGTTTCTATTTTAATTAAAAATAGACATCTGTAAACAAAATTGAATGTAACAACAACAAAAGAAAGGATGTTCTTAAACGCCCAGAGCTGCAGTCTATCTGATGCCATCAATTAGCAGCATTAGATTGACATGGCTAAACAGAAGCACATAAAGTGGATCTCAGTGAGTGATACTATCAAGGGAAAAAGTTCAATTTTTTACTTATAGCATGTTGGTATGAGACAAATACATTTTTTCCAGCAAAAATGCTTTACTTGGCATATAGTATTAAAATGTTATATATTTGTTAAGTTTTAGGAATCTGGCTTTACTATTTGGAAAACACAGAGAGCATGACTTAGAAACCCTTATATAAAAATATCTTTAGATTTTTTGTCAAGGACTTGGATAATGTTGATGAAATTGTTCTTGTTTAAAATCATCATCTGCTTGCGTGGACATTGGTGTGTTAAAAAAAAAGTTGAAAAGAAATAGATTAGCTTTAGCATTAGAATATGGGAAAATAATCTTACAAAATAAAACCTATGTTAATTGAAAGTGTGTAATTGTGGGCAGTTGCACTGCTACAGTGGTTGTACCTGCTGCCTGGGTTGCCCCAAATCCTGAATCAGAGCCTGATCCTGGCTCCTCTGCTTAAATGCAGTTCCAATCTAATGTTTCTTGTGCCAATGGATGATGGCTGAAATATTTTGGTCTCTGCCGTCAACATAGGAGACCCAGGTTGAGTCCCAGGCTCCTGACTGCCTAGGCCAGCCCTAACTACTGTGGCCAAATGAATTGTGAACCAGTGAGTGGATGGAAGATACTCTGTGCATATGTATGTGTGTTACTGTGCCTTTCAAAGAAACAGACAAATCATATAAAAATACGGAACAAAAAGAAGTCATTTCTCTGAACTTTCAAAGTTGTATGCTGTCATGAATTACTTTCAGAAAAGCAAGACCATACATGCATAAAAAGACCATTTTTCTTTTTAGTTGATTCTTTCATTACTCTGCATTGACATGCTAAGCTGTAATAGCAAGCCCATTGAGGTGCTTGAAAATTTTCATCCAAGGTTTGCTCTTGGGGTTTGTGACCTCTCTAAGCTGCAGTAAATCTTATCTGTATAATTGAGATAGTGGTAGCAGCTCGATAGTGCAACACTAGTCTCACATCACCAGTGGGCAGAGCCAATCCACTGCTGCACCAGGAGTTGGGCAGAATATAAATAAGTGCTTCCTCCATCTCCTCTATGATGTCATGTTGTGGATAATGCTCTTACAATCAAAATTAATGGTGCTTTATATCAGATTTCTCCCCTTTGGGGATAAGGCTGATTTTGACAGAAGCTGGACCATAGCCAGAACAATAGTTTGAATGGAGAATTTACATTTTCTGGTGAATATTTTTGGAAGAAATTCAGAACCATTTATGCACTCAACTAAATCCCTTCTAAACAGAACAGTTCAGAGTAAATTGACAAGTTTCATAAGTCAAACATAAATTCTTCTACTAAATGTGTATATTAATGAAAAGAGTCAAAGCTTTGAAAATTACGTTTTAATATTTAATGCTATGTTTCCTTTTCAAATTTGCACAGGATGCTTTTTCAAAAGTTAATATTACATAAATTGCAATCAATCTGTATGTATTATAATGTTTTTATTTAATTAAGGTCAATAGGATTGAATGTTTAAAAATTTAGATCTTATAGCCAATATGTCCTGGTTTAATTTTCCTGATTTCTTTACTGTAAGGTGAAAATAACCAAATTCTTACTAAGTTAATATACCTAATATATATGGAGTGCTCAGAAAAAGGATAGTGAATAAAGATGTGCATTAAATGTAAGTGTTGTCACTGCTGTCATTTCTACTTCCCATCAGTTAGATCATGATCTGATAAGGTGATGAATAATTTTTGAACAGAAAATACAAATCTTTTAAAATTTGTATTAGATATTCTGTGTATATTTCATCTCTTGTATTATTGTCTTCCTTTTTGGAATAAAGCAAACATAAACTCAGAGAGTGTTAATGACTTGCACAAAAGCACAAAGCTATTATGCAGTAGACACTAAAAATTCCTTTCACCTTATAGTTAACCAACAGCTAAAGAAAAAAACCTACTAATTTATTTTATGCGTCTTATTTTATACTAAGAATACACAGAATTTGTTATTGAAACTTTCTTTTAAGCACTGATTAATGCTACAGACTTGGCTTTGGGCCATGTTTTCAGCTCCTGAAAACGATCGCTAATTGTGTAAATTGCAATAATGTTGGAGTTTGGGATCTGTAAATTTCCTGTTCAGGAAGGTATTTTGTCAAATTTCTCATTTTTCCACAGGTCACTTTCTTCAGCTGACAAAAGCAAATATATAAATAAGGTATTTCATACATGTTTAAAAGTTTCTATGAAGTTAAAAGTTCACAAAGTTAGTGAATTATTAGCACAGAGGTCATGTATTTTAAAACAATATTCAGAGAAAAATAATGGATCATACCCTTTGTTACCGTCATGGAGTCCCTTGTTTCACTCTGTATAGATCAAAATAGACCAATATATTTTCTTTTTCTATGTATTTAAGTTTTATGGTATTTCTAAAATAATTTTCTGAATTTAACATTTTGTAAGTCCAATTTTCTCTTCATTCATTCTATAATACAGTTCCATTGGCTCAGGGATTTCTCCTTCTACCCTCCCCTACTCCACCCACTTTGATTTTGTCCCATATTATCACAATAATATAATCTTTTAACAACAGTCACAAGTGGAAACAGTCACAAGTCTGTAAATTTGTGTTTAGCTGTATCCTGACATTGTATATGTAGACAATGGTAGAAAGCCCAGCATCCTATTATTAGCGCATATTCAACAGTTTCATTGGGAGTTCATCTTTTATTTGGGAATAGAGATGCATACTGCAATGTTATCTTCACTTCTCTATATGCTAGTCTCAATTATACAGTTTCTCTGGATGAAGATAGAATAGATGTATTTTAGTTGCATTAAAATACTTGAAAAGTCTCACTAGCAATCCAAATCTGAACAATTTACTTTGACCTCTTTCCTTAATTTTTTAATCAAGGTTGCTCTGGTTTATATAAAAACATTTCCATGAATTACATTTTCAATTAGAACTTGAACACAGTGATGTAATGTGTTCTTACAGTGTGCATTCCTAAAGAGAGCATGGTTTTTGGCTCTGGTATATGATGTTCCATCTTTTGATGTTGTCACCATTCTCTTCATGTAAATCCTGAAGGGATGTTTAAGATAATGTACACACTGGATAGTTTCTCTGAGTTTTGTAAACTAACTCAAAATATTTTCAGTGCCATTTCTAAGGACTAAATACTTTTAAGAATATCTAATTACATAGATAGGAAAGCTGGCAAATTGATGGGTGAATTGAATATACAGATTACTGTGATTTTGGCTTGCATTTTAGTTTTTTTCTGTGAAAACTTTCCATTTTTATAAGAATCCAGGGTTAAGATCCTTGACTAAAGATAAAATTGACTTACCTCCAGCACTATTGTTCTACCAATATTTGTATTGTATATTTTAGTAAAGGCATGGACTCCACTGAACTCTGGTGAACAGCAATCCTGGTCATCACCAGAAAGTATTTTATTTTAGTGAGACAAAGGCATACCAAACTTCCAACATAATTTGAAAGCTTGAGTAGTTTTTGCTAGCAGTGTCTCATTATATGACTGCTTTCATCTATGACAATGATCGCCATATAAAACATGTAGTTGATTTTATTGTCTTTCTCTGTGTGGTCTGGTCTTCTATTTTACTCGTATCCGTTAGTGAACTCAGTGAATGGATTTTCAGGTGTCCAAATCCCGAAAGAGTAACCTCATTTATTCAGTGTTGGCTGATTTGTGCTCACATGTTTCCTGTAGTTGTAAAGCTCCACTATGATATTTGAGTGTTCTTAGTGTTGAAATTTAGAAGACTCAAGCCACCAGGAGGCTCACATTTACCTTTAGCATTTGCCCCATTACTACTGATTTAATGTGCTATTCACTGTTAATGAAGAAATAATTCAGATTTGGGCATTATGGAATTTTCCCCCAATCTTATGAAAGAAAATTTATGAGAATAAATACCAATTTTAGGAGCACTGACTTGGTGTTACCAACTTAGTGATTGTATTATAATACACTGGATGAAGTGATATTTAAAGTGAAAGTGAGTAACAGCTACTTCATAAGTAATGTTTAGTTTTTTGGGTTTTTGTTTGTTTGTTTGTTTTATTTTTTGCTATTGAGGTATCTTGCCTTTACCTGTCAGCTTTAAATATTTTTTTAACTCATATAATTGTTAAAAGAATTTTTAAAAATCAGTGCTTCTCAGGGCATGGCTCTTTACCACAGATACCAACCACACCTGGGAATTGGCTAGAGAAAAAAGAAATTAGTCGGACATTACACTGACCTGCTGAACAGAAACTCAATCCAGTTCAGGCCCATAGATCTATTTTATTCTGTTGTATTGTGTTTTTAATTAATTAACTAATTAATTAATCTTACTTTTCATGATACAGTTCCTTAGGCTCAGGGGTTTCCTCTTCCACCCTCAGCTCACCGCCCCCATTGTTTTCCCCTATATTATAACATTAAAATAGTCCTTCAAAAACAGTCACAAGTTTATCATTCTGGGAATTCCCTTATTTTAAACTGATGTTTAAGAATCACTGTAATAAATCATCTTACTGTGCAAATGTAAGCAGAATATGAGATTTGAAGTACCTTAGTTACCTAAATATACTACCTGTTTCTATAATATGCCTACAGCATATCCTTGCCAAAGTTCCATATAATATAGACTGAAGCAGAGATGGCACATACAACAGGCGGTTGAAAATACACGAGGGAGTGGTGCTTGGAGCAGCAGGCTTAAGCCTTGGCCTGCAGCATCAACATCCATCTGGGTGCTGGTGTAGAGTACCATCTGCTCCGTTTGTGATCCAGCTGCCTGCTGATATATCTGGGAAAGCAATAGAAACTGGCCCTGTACCCACATGGGAAACCCAGATGCAGTTCCTGGTTTCAGCTTATCCCTGCTTTGGCCATTGAAGTCATTTGGGGACTGAAATAGCACATGGAAGATCTCTGTCTCTCCTTCTCTCTTTGTCACTCAGCTTTCAAATAAATAAATTTAAAAAATAAATAAATAAGTAAATTGTTTCTGTACAGACTTAGTCACATAGCCCTGTAATGAGAGTATATATTCAGGATTTTAAAAATAAACCATCTGTAGCACATTTGACTATCAATATGTTTTTCAGTAAAATATATTTTTTTCCTGATATGTTAATAAAATAAATCTCCCTGTGAATAATTTGACTTCTTAAAAAATAGTAAGCATCTACAATGCTTATAGTATAAAAAATAGAATCAAACTGCAGTAAGCAATCTAGTTCTAAACTTGATTGTCACAGATTTTGGCTGTTGCTATAGTTCCTTAGTTAGAATAACATACTTCATATATTTTATGGCATCACAATAAAGAATCACTAGAGATAGGAATGGATTCTGCATTTTAACAGAATATTAGTTGAGTGGGCCATTAAAATGACGTTTAACCATTTTCTGTTTTTTACCGATTTATTGAGGTAAAATCATGCATGGTTACAACCATGTGAATTTCTAGCAATGAAACCATCACCTCAATCAAGATAGTAACAAAACCAATCAGCTCCCCCGTTTTTCTCTCCAAAATATTCCTTTATGATCCTTCATTTCTACTTTTGCTCCTGCTATCTCTTCACTTCAAAACTCACCAGTTGCCCACACAATTACTATTTTATTTCAAATAATACTGGGGAAAACATGATTTTCATGTTATTCTGTTTCCAGTTGTTACACATGAATTTCATATCCTTGAAAGTTATATAAACGGAATCATGCAGTATATGGATTTCATTTGTGGGGGAGTGCTGTATTGATGGAGATCTGGGAGAGTATGACTTCTTTCTTTCACTGCAATGATCGGGAGAATCATCCAACTTCTGCCTGATACATTTCCATTGTAGAGTAATGTCCATTGTCTGGCTATGTCACATGTGCTTGGTTTATTCATTGGTTTCTTGATAAGCCTTTGAACTGGGAACAGTTTTGCTACTACAAATAAAATTGCTGTGATCGTCAGCATCCAAATACTTCTTTGGATGTAGGCATTCTTTCACTTGAACTATGGTTTGAATGATAGAACCAACCCTATGACAGCTGACTATTGACAAACATCCCACTTTTATTTTTTCAAAGTAGTTTTATCATTTTATATTTCCATTTGCCGAGTTATGTGGGTTCCTGTGTGCCATTACTAACACAATATAGTCATTCTTATTTTTAACCATTCCTCTGGGTAGGTAGCAGTGTCTTTGCAATGTTAGTTTGCCTTTACCAAAGATTCTAAACTTTATTGCTGGTTTGAATTTTGGATTATGTTGCGGTTTGATGTGGTGTTCTTGTTTCTGGTGATTGTGAAGTAATGAATTGCATCATGGTTTTGTAGTTTTTCAGGATTTGAAATGTGTGACAGCCATAATAGCTTCAAGCTTTCCTCTTTCAATGCTTAAATTTTCTGAATATTTCTGTTCTTCAAATTTTCCCTAGGTTACGATACTTTTTTCACTTATTTTGAATTGTTCCTTTTTAAAGAAAATTTATGTTGCTATACCTTTAAATTTATTAATGCTTTGCTTTGGACTTTTTATTAATCATTCTGTCTAAAATTATCCTAGATATTTTAACTTTAATCTCAAGAAGTTATTTGGATTATTTTTTAAAAATTGTTTATAGCCACTTACTTAAAAAAAAGTTTATATTTTAGTGATTTATTTGAAAAGCCAGGAATCTTGCATCCTGATTCACTTTCCAACTATCTTCAAACATAGGGATTGGCCAGAGCTGATTCAGGTTCAAGCCAGGAGCCAGAATTTCCATTTGGGGAGGGTTTGGGGAGGGGTTTGGGGAGGGGCCTGGGGAATCTCAGAGACTATGGAACTGTGTCATAAAACAAACAAACAAAAAAACTCCATTTGGGTTTCTGACAAAGTTGAAAGGGAAATTTCTCACATTTGGGCCATCATCTGCTGTTTCCTAATGTGTTAGCAGACAATTGAATTAGGATGGATGTGGCACTCATGCCAAACATAGCAATATGTGATGCAGGAGCTGCATATGGCAACTTAACCCATGTTCCATAGCACCTTCCCTACATGTGTACATTTTATTTCATTGGTATCTCTCCTCATAAAGAATCCTCTTGATTCTTTACATGATAGTAATGTTTGATTGAATATAAAAAAAATTATACTTTGTTAGGCATTGGATATTTTGCATTGCTGTAAGCATTCATTTAAAGATTTTTAAATATATATGTGAAAGACAAGAGACACAGAGAAGAGGAAACATAGAGATCTTCCATCTTCTCATTCACTCCCTGAAGTCACACTACAGTTAGGCAGAGGTAGAGCAAAGCTAAGAGCCAGGAACTGCATCCTGGCCAGCTGTTGGGCGTATTCGAAACAGAAGTAGACCTCAATCCTGAGCATTCACATATGGGACGTAGACAACCTGTGCAGTGGCCTGTCCTGTTGAACCACCATGCCAGCCATCTCAAGTTTTTGTTTAAATTTTGAGGGATGTTTGTTTTCTTCTAAATGCATCTGAGCTACTAATATGCTGCTTGATACTGTTAGGTGTTGTCTTATTGATATTTTAGATGCTTTCAGAACAAAACAACATCTAATTACTCTGCACAATATGACACTGTTATCTACTACTTGTGATTTTTGTTTGTTTATCCAAACTGACTCATGATTGTTCACTGTCCTGTATGAGTGATAGTCAGTATGCCCTTTAACTCTCTCAGGTAGGACCCTTGCTGGCTTTGAATCACTCTCACGTTCATCTGCTAATTGGTACATTATGCTGACTGCTGGAGGGGAAGCTTTGGAGATCTTTGCTATTCTCTTTTGATTTCATCATCTTCTTTTCTCTTGGGTGAATTCTAGCTTCCGTGGTCTCCCTGGAATCTTTCCTTTCTTACACTCAGATTGCTCATTATACTCTGCCTAAGAACCCTCATTTTGCCTCATCTGGAAATGTGGGGTAGACTTAGGCTTCCTCTCTTTTTTTCCCAGTCTCCCAGGGACCTGTCCTTTATTACCTGAAAAGCTTTTTCATGAAAAACTATTTCCTTCATATAATCTAATTTATCTTTGGTTGCTTCAAGCAGGAAGGTAAATACAGTGTGTTTTCTTCATTATGCGTGAAACCTGAGAAACTTCATCTATAATAAAATTTCACTGGGATTATACTCTAACATTATTTTCTAAAGTATATATACATATATATGTAATATATACACACACATATATAACTGCATTTAAGACATCAAACAGTGGATATTATTTTCATGCTTTAACTTACATAACTATTTTTACTGTACTTTGTGCAATTGTTCATTGCTTTCTAGGTGCTACTAGTTGAAGTAGGCTCTAGTGCTATAACGCAAGCATTGTATTTCAATATTTCAATGAGTGTCTCATTTTTACCTGTAGAAAGCTAGAAACTATTATGATTATTCCATCTTTGTAAACAGCCTCAATAAATTACACTAAAAATGTTTAAAGTAGTAGCTGCATAAGAAGGTTCAAATGGACAGCTAAAATGTATCAATTGCACTATCTGGATCTTTGTGTTTCTTATGATAATAGCTGATATCCTTAGATTAATACATCATTGGTTTACTGTGATTGTTTTGGGAAAGAGTCAAAGCAATATTTACTTTTAACTGTGTAGTGATGCAATTTCTGAAAATGAAATAGAAATATGTATGTCAACCATTCGAACACCTCTTGCAATGTTTAAACATCATTGCTGTGAATGCCTCTAATCATATTCATATTCTGTGAGATTAGTTAAAAGATTTAAAAAGCATGCATTTTTCAGGATCTAATAGTTAATAATTGATTATACTCCACTACTACTTATTTAAAAACATAATTGGGAAAAGCAAACACTGGCAAAACTTCAGCTCAGTTATTCTACTTAAACAATGTCATTAAGTACATGAAATAATAACATTAGATAATAGTTCAATTACTTTTATTCCATGATTTGCAGCCCTGAGGAAAAATTTCTGAAGTAAACTTCATTGTTAAGTGGTAATGCTTGTTTCAGCCTTTAAAAAAACAATAGAAGACTATGATATGTTAATATGATAACCTTTTTTCACTTGTTGAAAACATGAAATTTTTAAAAATTTATTTTTATTGGGCAGTCATATATGCAGAGAGGAGGAGAGACAGAGAAGATCTTCTATCCACTGAGTCATTCCTCAAGTGGCCTCAAAGGCTGGAGCCTCTTCTGGGTCTCCCACACGAATGAAAGGTCCTAAAGCTTTGGGCCATCCTTGACTGCTTTCCCAGGCCACAGGCAGGGGATTGGATGGGAAGCAGGACAGCCAGGATTAGAACTGGATCCCGTATGGGATCTTGGTGCATGTGAGGCTAGGACTTTAGCTGCTAGGCTATCATTCCAGGCCCAATGACACAAAATTTAAAAAAATAATTCAGAAACAAGGTATGTAGTCTTTCCATTGGATTTTAAATGCACTTTGATAATGATCTTTCACATAACAGTTACCATCCCTACAATTGCTATGTCAAATCCTGAATTCCTGGTCTTGCACTCATCTCAAAATTTCTTTTACTGTCTTGTCCTTTATTTGCTGAGATTACAACAGTTTCTATTCTTTTATTTCCCATGTTGTGTTTCCATCAATAAAGAATTCCTGTTTTGCTACCTTTCATACATATCCGAAATCCTAATACTTTTCTCTGACATGCTTGTCTGAGCCTCTTATCTCCTACGAATACTGTTGCACTGATTGTCCAGCTCTTCTTTGTTTCTCTCCATGTACCCCTTCATCTATCCACAACAAAGCCATCAAAGTGAGCCGGTAAAGTAGTGTTTCTTAGCTCTGTTGAAAGTCTTCAGAGGTATACATCTACATCCATTTTTAAATCAAAGGTCCTGTAAGTGCTTAGAAAACCCTGCACAACCTGTTTCAGACTCACTCTCCCTGCTTTCAGGTTGTTGCTGCTAAAATGTGATGCCTCACATTTTGTGACAGATTTTTCACTGCAAAAAAAGTACAAAGAAACATTTTGGGACAGGCTTATCTTACTTAGCAGTTCCGAGTAAGGATACCTTTTGTGTTTTATCTTGCCTACATTGTACATATGTATATAAAAGGTACATGATCATTTTGAACTCAAGGCTATGGTTATAAATGAGCTAAATTTGTCAGCATTCTGTCAAACTGATTTTTAAAATTTCTACTCTTTTAAGCATCAGGGAGATGTTTTCATTACATCTCCTGTCCGTGGAACCATGGGAGGACTAATATGAATGTTAAAGTTTCATTGTCATTTTTTTAAATCTTTGTAATAATCTTCAGCTGCAATACCATAGCTTTCCTCCTCTTCTTTGGTCTGTAGATATTTATTTTGTGCCTACTACATGGGCTGCCAGTAACCAAAACTGTGTGAACAGCAGCAAGAACAACAGAAAATAAAAACCTAGTCCCTAATATTTCGCATAGCAAAGACAATAATTAAATCATAACAAATTAAATTTTTAAATTTTGATCAGGAACAGGTATTTGCAGCAGTAATTAAAGTGCTATGGGGTACCCACATCCCAATCAGAGTTCCTGAGTTGGAGTCCTGGCTCTGCTTTATATTCTGGACTCCTGCTCACGTATGTACAAGGCGACAGTGATGGATGGCTCAAGTAGAGCTTCTTCACATGTATTTTGAGAGACCTGAGCTGAACTTCTGGCTTCAGTTTGACTTAGACCCAGCTGAAGCAGACATTTTAGGAGTAAACAAGCAAGTAAAAGATACCTCATCTAAACTTTCAAAAAATTCATTTATTTTTAAGTCGATTAGAGAGCCTGCCATCATGGCTCTATGGGCTAATCATTCCCTTGCCAGTGCCACCACTTTGTGTACTGGCTGCTCCACTTCCCATCCAGCTTCCTGCTTGTGGCCTGGGAAAGTAGCTGAAGATGGCTCAAGTCCTTGGAATCCTGCATCCATGTGGGAGACTCAGGAGAAGCTCCTGGCCGTGGGATTCCCATTTGCTTAGCTCTGGCCATTGCGGCCATTTGGTGAGTGAATAGGTGGATGGAGGATCCTTCTGTAACTCCTTCTCTCTGTGAATTTGCTGTTTCAATAACATGTTGATTAGAAAGACTCTAGTGTTTTAGTAAACAAATGTTCTAGAGTTAAGATAGTGACACTAAAGATGGATAATTGTAAATGGAGAGTATAAACAGTAAAAAGTAAAAATCACTCAAACTGCATATGGGTGCAAAAGAGAAAGGTATTTTCATGTTACTTTCTACAATCCTATAATATCTAGGACCTTTTGCTACATTAGGGAGTGTTACAATAAAGGATGTCTTCTAGTTTAGGAATACTGAATTCAGAACATTGGAAGTGGAAGTTGCAGATAGCATTGGCAAGTAGAAATTGCTGTATGCTGAAAATATCAATTTAGGATCAATAGATAGTAACTAAAGTCATTGTCTTAGATAACTTTCTGCTGAGTAAAAAAAAAATGATGCTGAGACTATAATTTATTCTCTTTTAAAAATACAGCTTTTGAAATGACCTTCACTGGCATTAGGGGCTTATTATATGAATTTATATTCCACTTTGTGAACATTTTTTTTCATGAATTTGTGAGTCTATACTTTTAATATGATAAAATTACAGATCATGCTTGTTTTGTTATTGACTGGTGCAGTATTCTTTTTAAGAAAAGCATATAGTTGATCATGATGATTAAATGATGTTTCCTTGACCAGTAAAGGAAGAACAGGAAATTGCTACTTGACTAAGTTGTGTAGATTTGATGTAGGAATTGAGCTTTTCTATTGTCACCATAAGCATGTCTGAGCAGTTGCACTTTGTTTTGGCTTTTTTTTTTTTATCTTTTGATTTGGTACATGGGAAGGTATGAAGTGCGGATAATTTTCTTACTCTATCTAATTCTAAATAGTCATCAAATAGTCCTTATTTCAGACTTGGGTTCAAGACAGGGTATTTTTATTTTTCATTTTTAAAGAGAATTCAATCCTGTTCTCATTTGTGAGCTCTGTTTTAAAATGTGTATCTGCCCTTAATTTACATACAGACTTCTTATATTCCAAATGCTTTTCAGATGACATAACCTCAAGCTTACTAATTTTTAATACCTACCAAAAATGAATTTGGAGAAATGGTATTTATAGAGAATTGCCTGAGGCTAGTTCATTCATGTAACAACCATGTATTTTAACCTTAGACTTGGTGAAATCATCAGAGACTCAAGTTTTGCATATTATTCTTTCTCTTTATGCCATCTTATGTCAGGACTATCTCTCAATTTCCTTGTTTTTAGTGTGTGTGTGTACATGTATGCATGTAGATTTATATACATATATATGCTGCTTTGTGCATTTTAAATGTTTTATGTGTAATAACTGATTAAAAGTTGGAAAACTTTATTTGCCAACTGTTTACTTGCATTTGTTATGCAAGTACGTACACATGTACTGACAAAATAAATTCTGTAAAATGAATTATTCCTTGTATCATTTCCCAATATTAAATAAACCAGTAAATAAAACTGTCCAGATCCTGCTTTTAAAAATCAATCTGATGCTTTCTGCTGGTTTTAGTCAAATTAATACCTCGCTGAAAGCTACAAAAAGAGCATTAGATGTTCCTTAATTTATCCTTATTTTCAAATTCATATGCCTTACAGATCTGTTGCTAACTGATCCTAATGATAAAATTTCTTTTTTTCTGCAAAGAAAATTAAATGATTACTGTGCCCTTTAATTGTTCAAAGTCTTTTGCATTTTGATTGTAAATTGAAGTCAGAGAAGAATGGTAGAAATAAATGTTATTTATAAATTCATATTTATTCCAGGGGAGAAGACTTAGGAAAATATGTAATGAGAGGCAGAATTATAATGAAATATTAAGTTTGTTTGAAGCAAGTAGCAGTTTTGATTAGTGTAAACTATCTATTTTGTTCACAAGCAGATGCCAGGGAGGAATTAAAATCAGATAGCTTCTATATTAGGTCTCACTTTCCAGCTTTATAGGAAATATTTATGGAATCTGGTAAAGTTGCTTGCAACATTTCAACTCAGGGTGTTAATACTATCTGATGTCATTGAGAGCTGGAAGAAAACATTTGAACTTGATCATTTGTGTGGATGTGTTTAGTTCGTTACATTTGTTTTATGTATCCTGTCATGTTCATCAAATCATTCTCAAGCACGTGATTCAATAGACCCTTTTGTGGTTTCTGCAGTGTACTAAATGCCATTTGGATTTGTTGCAAATCCCACAGTGAGATGGCAAGTGCCAACCCCACAATCAGAGTTTGACATGGAGAGGAAAGAAGTTTTTTCAGGCTGCTGGAGACTAAAAAGTCCAATTCAGCTGAAACAAAGCAGTACATAAGACACCTTCAGAATTCATGTAGCGCCACTTCAGAAAATATGGACGTGGGTGTCCCTGGTGAATAACAGCAACATCTAGCTGTCCAAAAGGACATTGACTGCTTTTTTTTTTTTTTTAAGATTTATTTTATTTTTTTATTGGAAAGGCGGATATACAGAGAGGAGAGACAGAGAGGAAGATCTTCCGTCCAATGATTCACTCCCCAAGTGAGCCGCAACAATCCGAAGCCAGGAGCCTCTTCCGGGTCTCCACGCGGGTGAGGGTCCCAAAGCTTTGGGCTGTCCTAGACTGCTTTCCCGGGCCACAGGCAGGGAGCTGGAAGGGAAGCAGGGCAGCCAGGATAAAACGGGCGCCCATATGGGATTCCGGGCGTGCAAGGCGAGGACCTTAACCACTGCGCCACCGCGCGGGGCCCAACATTGACTGCTTTTACAATGTGTTACATAAATGAAAACACAATATGGCATAGGTATGTATGGGCTATTACAAGAGTTTCACTGATCCAGGACCTGGATGATGATTGTAGCTCACAATGTGCTTTTGGCATTTTTAGGCATTATTTAAATGTTTTGCATGTAAGCTTCCTAAAACACTGGAGTGTTGTTAGCAGCTGTACTTTCTCAATGAAAAAACAGCGGTACTTATGATTTAGCCAAGGACTCAGGAAGCAGAACCAGGACCAGTCCATGCCATCTGATTCCATCACCTACAATTGAACCTCCTTACTCTACTTCCTGTTGAACATGAGAGAGATGTAAATGTTGCTACTTTTTCTGGTAAACACCAGCAATTTTTCCAGATGTCCATTACTAATTGAAAGTTCTGTCACCTGATTTACAGTCATAAATTGCAGTGATACAAACTTTTAAACAATTGCAGAAAATATACTTTACTAAAAAAATTAAAAAGTAGTTCCTTAATTTGGAGACAGTGACTTAATACAATATTTAGGTAACTTTCTGTTCAATGCCAAGGGAATTACAGCTGCAAGCAAATGACCGTAACCATGATTTTTCTTACAAATGACTTAAAGGTAATTAGACATTGATTACTGGAATTAAATATAACTAAGCAATATGGAATATTACATTATTAGCAGATACAGCTGTAACTTGGGTGACTATTATGGCTCATCCTATGCTTAAGATCATGAATTCATACTCTTAAGATCCCCACTGTGATAGAAGAATTGCTGTCCATGGGATCAAGACCGTGTCTTTGCCCTTCTAATGGGGTGCGTGTTCCTGAGTTATTTGAACACTCGGATGGTCTTTTCAAGTCTATTCCGTATGATAGGGTATCAGCTGGGTTGCAGTGAATTAGCTGATAGACTGCCATTCCCAATTACTGTCTCAGCCACAGCTTGTAGGAATGATATCATAACTTTAGTAAATTGATTTTTCATAAGAAGAACTGCTAAGTGGCCTTGAAATTCTCCTGGTTTCATATATGATCAGCTCCAGTTGTTGCGATCACTTGGGGAGAGAATCATCGGATGGAAGATCTTCCTCTCTATCTCTTCTCCACTCTGTATGTCTGACTTTGCAATAAAAATAAATCTTAAAAACCACTGTGTATTTGAAATACTTAAACAAGAATAAATTATTTTTTTAATCTCATTTAAAAGTTTTGCTAATTTTGATTTACCTTTAGTATAATTTTCTTTATATAGCAGTATGTTTTGAATAGTAAAACAAAATTTTGCTGCATTTTGTGACCATAGTTTCCTTGTGTGTTTATCCAGATGTGTTTTCTCTATGTTCATTTTTATTTTTTCATTTTGAAATAATGTATTTTTAATTTACATGGTATTGAGAGGTCTAATGCTCCACTAAATAGAGAGTTTAACAAACAAAAAGTACAAAGTTTGTAGTTCTGTTTTCTCTTTTTGAGTTATGATAATGGCAGGAGAAGTGATTATAAACCTTTTCTGTTTTTTATTTCTTGCTGCTTTGATGTTCAGTTAGACAATACACCTGATTGCTTTCTGTGGTTTCCAGCTCTCATCATTTGCCACTTTTTCTGTTTTATATCTTTTGTTGCAGTTGTTCAAAATTATACTCTCATTTTGATTCTTTGCTCTGAAACGTATCATTAATTCTTCCATTTTAAGAGGCTTTGTAAACAGTGCAGCTCCTTAGAACTTACTGTACGCAGCATGTGCCAAGCCGCCACCATCCTAGGCAAAGTTCTCATGTTTGACTGCAGAATTCATGTTGATCCACCAAGTTTTCCAGTAAATGTTGTCTTGGCTGTTTGATCCTGTTCTGCCGTCAGCTTTGTCTGATGGTGCTTTGCTCACCTCCATCCTGTACACTTGCTAACCCCAGATAGGTATTCTCATGTATGTTTGTGAAGAGATTTTGTAGTCTGGTTTTGTCCCTTGCTTTCTAAGACTTGTGATCAAGTTCCTCTGTTTACCAGAGCATTCAGGGAGATTTCAATATTATGTATTATTTTTTTGTCAGTATTATGTAACCATCAATGCCTCTACCTTCCTAGAATTCTCTCATTTGTTTCAAGTTGGAAACCTAAGTTTTTTCTTGTTTTATAACTTTAAACTTCTCAGTGTTTCACTTAATTAAAACTTTTTTTTCCTACTCCAGCAGATCTTACCATTTCTGCCTGTTCCCATTTTCTAGTGTCTGGATCTTTTCCCATTCAGTCAGAATCTAGAGATTAGTCAATCACTTTGAAGCAGACCACAGTGCTGTCATATCCTAAGTCCTTTCCCCCTTTGAACAGTTCCTGTCAAAGTTACATTGTATTTTAAGATGACTTTCATACTGCTTTATTCTTATGTGTATTTATCAAGCTTCACTTGAAAATTGCTGAATGGGGTTCAAAGACACAAATAGAGATGTAATTTTAAAAATCTTTCAAACATGGAGAATTGCATTTTTAATGTGTGTTGGTAATTATTGTATGTATTTGTAAATAACATCCCTTTAAATTCTCTACAAAGAATTCCAGATTATCAGTAGTATTCATAAGCCCTCTAACCCCTCAGTTGTTAGCACATCACATTTTCCTTGAACTTTAAAGGAAAGTCAAATCCATCATATAACCAACATTTATGTACTTCTAAACCTAATTTTGTATAGATTATTTTTCCTTCCTCTCCTTTTTACCTCTCTGTATGCATACATTTCTGATACGTAACATCGTAGGAGTCTATAACTTTGTAATTAGTCTTAAATCTAATAGTTACTTTTAGCCCTGATCATTTCTTTTCTATTTATTTCTCAGCAGATAACCATAAGAACTTTATTCCTTATAATTTTGCCTGTGTGTGTGTGTGTGTGTGTGTGTGTGTGTGTGTGTGTGTGTGTATCCTCATGGTTTCCTCTATTTTTGTAAGTGCTAAGCAAGCATCACAGACTTTTTGGGTCAACAGCATTTGAATTTAATATTACATTTTGCTCAATTAAGGCTCTAATAATAATTAAACTTTTTAAGATTTAGTAAATTGTGCATTATAAAAAGAAGGCTTCACATTTTCTTTAGTATATTTTCCCATTCCTTTTTCTTTGTAGTTTCTTATAGAGAATGAAACAGATCTTACTGGATACAAGTGTAGCATATAAGGAGGAATATTTATTAGCCAAGCATGCCAATAGTAGCTCCCAGGAACCACTGCACCACATGGCTACCGTCAGGGGTTTTAAACTCCCATTGGCTTGCCACAGCCAGGGAATTTTTTTCAAACCATCAGATCCACTTAGCTGGTGTGCTTTATCAATTCATCAAATCAATTAAATTGGCCCAATTAACTTAAGTCAGGCAACACGTTAGGCCAATCAACTAGCAAACATGTTTACAGAAGCAAATAACTGCTGTTACCTGTGTGCAGAACTTAGGGAACCAAAATAGAGTCATATCTGCCCACTGCCATAGGGGGCTGTCATGCAGCCAGGCTGTACCCTGTCACAAGTTAACTCATTTTGTTCCCCAGGCAATTCTTCATTCCTTTTCAGTTTCCTCCTAAGGTGTATTTTCTGCCTGGTGTTCAGCAGTGCATCACCCTCTCTGTATTCTGGTAATACTCAGTTTCTTTCCTTCCTCCTCCTTTCCTCCCTCCTTTTCTCTCTTTCTTCTTCTTCTTTTATATTTGCATTTCTTGTTTTCATTCTATATATTCTCTGATGCATCATTTTTTTAATTTTAATTTTTTCTCATCCACTTTTGTATTCTCGTTCTACATATTTTCCTGATGTATCCATTTTTTTCTATATGCATTTTTCATTACCTTAATTCAGAACTTCACCTAATTGGGCAAATAATTTGAGTTAGCATGTCTCATTAACTTCTGTATTTAAACTATAACTTTTTGCGATATATGTTAGTGTTTTTAATATTTCAAACATAATGAGTGTAAATGTTAGATATTTTCATACTTGGGGCTGGCACAGTGGCACAACAACCTAACCCTACACACTGTGGGACTGATATCCCTTATAGTTATCAGTTTGTGTCCTAATTGCTCCATCTCCAATCCAGCTCTTTGTTTATAGCCAGGGAGAGCAGTGGGAGATAGCTGAATTCCTTGGGATCCTGCACCCACATGCAGGTTCCTGAAGCTTTGTCTGGATCCCAGATGAGGATCACTTCAGCTCAGGCTAAAAAGTGTATCATGATGTTGTAGGAATAGACAATGATACAAACTTCAGCATTCTCTTGTTAAGATATATTTGAGTTTCATTGAGAGTTTATTTTATATTCAGAAGTAGAGATACATACTGCAGTGTATCTGCCTCATGGTGTACTCATTTCCATCATACAATTCACATATATATGTATATATGTATATTACATGTTTACCTATTTATTTTGTTTTTATTTTTTAAAGATTTATTTTATTTTTAGTACAAAGTCAGATATACAGAGAGGAGGAGAGACAGAGAGGAAGATCTTCCATCCGATGATTCACTGCCCAAGTGACCACAACGGCTGGTGCTGCGCTGATCCAAAGCTGGGAACCAGGAACCTCTTTCAGGTCTCCCAAGGGGATGCAGAGTCCCAAAGATTTGGACCATCCTCGACTGCTTTCCCAGGCCACAAGCAGGGAGCTGGATGGGAAGTGGAGCTGGATAGGATTAGAAGCGGCGCCCATATGGGATCCTGGCGTGTTCAAGGCGAGGACTTTAGCCACTAGGCCACTGTGCCAGGCCCTTATTTTGTATTTTGCATGAAGATTGCCTTATTTCAGAGAGAACATATGATATTTGTCCTTTGGGACTGGCTTATTTCTCTGGGCATAATTGTTTTTATTTGGAACTATTTTGTTGCAAATGGTAGAATTGTATTCTTTTCAATGACTAAGTAGTATTCAATGGAATAGATGTTTCTTATCCATTCCTACTTAGACAAGCATCCAGGTTCTTCCCATATGTTCACCATTGTAGATTGTAGTGCAATAAATAGAGGGTCCCAGGTCATTTTCTCATATGCAGATTTCACTTCCTTTGGATATATTCCCAGGAGTGAGATAGCTGTGTCATGTGGTAGATAAATTTCAGTTGTCCTAGCACTCCGCTTGTTTACTTCCTTAAGGACGGTACTAGTTAACAACCCCCCACCCCCGAAGTGGAATAGAGTACCTTTCTCCTTACATCCATGTCGGCAGGTATTGTTAGTACATTTCTGAATGTAGGACAATTTCATTGGAGTTAGATGGAACCTCAGCATGGTTTTTATTTGTATTTCCCTGATAGTTAGGGGGCCTGACCATTTTTTCATATGACTGTAAGCCATTTAAATTTGTTCTATTGAAAAATGCCTCCATTTCCTAACCCATTTCTTCACAAGGTGGATTGCTTTTGCTGTGACTGAGTTTCCAAAACTCTTTGTAAATTCTGGAGATTAGTCCTGTGTCTGCTGTATAATGTGTAAATATTTTCTCCTATTGGTCGTTGCTTCACTTTGTTGATAATTTTCTTTTCTATACTTAACCTACTGAGTTTGATGACCCATTGTCAACAAATAGATTGTCCACTAGCCTGATAAGAAAAAAATGTGGGGCAAGATACAAATCGATATGATAAGAGATGAAAAAGGAAATATAATAGTGGATAACTTGGATATACATAGAATAGTCAAGAATTTTTATAATCATCTGTACATCAAAAAAATCAAAAGACACAGAAGAATGGAAATTTTTGGACACATACAGTCTACCAAAACCTGAATCATGAGATGATTAATCATCTAAATTGAGCAATAACCAGGATGGAGAGTGAATCAGTCATTAAACCCCTCCCCATGAAGGAAAGCCCTAGTCAGGTGGCTTCCCTGCTCAGTTATACTAAATTTTTCCAGAAGAACTTACTGCACTCCTGCACAGGCTATTCAAAACAATTGAAAGAGAAGCAGTCTTTCCAAACTCTTTCTATGAAGCCCATGTCACCTGAATACCAAAGCCAAGAAGAGGCACAACCGAGAAAGGGAACTACATACTGAGCTCCCTAATGAACACAAGTGCAAAAATCCTCAACAAAATATTAGCCAACAGATTCCAGAAATACATCAGACATATCATTCACCTGGCCTAGGAGGTGTTTATCCATGTCTTGCAGTGATGGGTTAACCTTCAAAAACTAATCCATTCTTTTTTTAAAAGATTTATTTATTTTTATTACAAAGTCAGATATGATTCACTCCCCAAGTGAATGCAACAGCCGGTGCTGTGCCAGTCTGGAGCCAGGAGCCAGAACTTCCTCCTCAGGCTCTCCCACAGGGATGCAGGATCCCAAAGCAAGACTGTTTTCCCAGGCCATAAGCAGGGAGCTAGATGGGAAGTGGAGCTTCTGGGATTAGAAGCGGGGCCCATATGTGGCCCTGGTGTGTTCAAGGCGAGGACTTTAGCTGCTAGGCCACGCCGCCAGGCCCAAACTAATAAATTCTTAAAAATTCTTTATCTGACATTTCCTGAATGTCATCCTCAGTTAACTCTGAGGTTGACATAGACTTTGCCGCTTTACAGGGAAGCATCAATGATGTCATTCATTGTGCCTATGCCTATTTTGTTTGTTTGTTGTTTTTGCTCCTGGCTATTACAACTCTAATTGGTGGATTCTTCTCCACAGGACTGATTTTTGAGCTGTGACATTCACAAGTCTGTAGGCAACTTTATCGATCCCATTCCATGTGTAGTTCTCTGTTTGCCATCACTGTTGCCACTCACTCCGGTGAGTTTCAGTCCTGGGATCCCAGGCTGAGCTCCTGCTAGTCTCTGCATCCCTGGCTCCGACTTCTCCACTCTACTCCCTGTGATCATGTCCTGTGACCTCGCTGTTCATGATGGGCCTTTCTCCCTTCCCGGTTCCAGCAATGCCCAGGCTTAGGGACACAGCAGCTGTGATTTTGATCTAGATCACAGAATTGTCAATAGTGTCCATCATATGGATTGTTTTCCTTTCATTTTTGTCCAGAACCGGCTGAAAAATAGTTCTGTAGGCAACTGGGACCTATTGTGTCTGGAACCTGGGGGATGCCAAGGTGGTATTGTTTTCCTAGACAGACCAGTGCAATAGGTTGAGCTGGAAGTGAGTTCTGCCCTGGCTTATTGCATGTGTACCTCGCTAGTGTTCCTCCCCAGAGCCTTTGCCTCAGAACTCAAAGTGGCACCCAATGTGGCACTGGTGGGGAGTCTGACCTGTGAAATCCACCCTGTTCTCATACTCGAACATTTGGGCTCTCCTAATCTACTTCTGCTCATGGCCAGATTAAACAATTCAGCAGGACCTGCATTTCTATAACCGGTTTACCTCCTGAGTTCCCAGTGAATTCCCCTTCCCATCTGGCCACCGATGGAGCTCCAGTCACTGCTGGGGTCTCTGTTCATTACAGTGCCATTCTGCTGTCTCTGCTGCTCTCCTATGTCCAGAGGTCTCCAGGTGTCCCACTGCCATCAGCCAGTCCCCTCCTAGTGCCTGAGATTAATTTCTCTCTGCTTTCTTCAGCTACTCCATCCTATCCTTTTAAACCCAGGCTTACCCTAGTCTGCCATCTTGTATGAATATTATAATATTATAATACTCTTATAATTATAATACTCTTATATTGGATGCTTTGCCTCACTTGTATACATTTAAATGCTTTCTTATAGATATTTTTATGGCACTAGTATTAACTTACATGTGACATAAGTATTTAGAATTTCCTAACTCACTAATTTTTGAAGGAAAATAATTGTAATTTGTCATTAAAAATTGTATTTCAGTAATGAGTTAAATTCTCACTGGATACAGATTTTGAGAGATGTGATTCCTTGATTAGCAATCCATGCAATATTTCATCAAGAACATTTACAGAGAACACATTTTTCATCTTGAGTTATGCAGCATGAATAATTTCATATGTTTTCTTTGAACTTCATCATGAATTCGGAATAATTGTGTTGCTTCCAAAAACACATGTAAGTGAATGCTACTTCTACTTTTTGTTATTTTACACATATGTTGGATGTAACAATTTCTCCCATATGTTCAGAATCAAATTCTTGAGTTCAGATCTGCAGCTTATTTTCATTACCTCTTGTTTCTTGGGGAAAACACTAACTTCCACAGAGTTCCATAGAAGGCTGCCATGTCTTCAGCTATTTACTGATCCTCTGTGCTGCTTTTCATTCCACCTCATTAACTCAGGTGGATCTTTGTCATCAGAGCTCCCTGGTCTCATGGGTCATGTTGAATTTTCAAAATTTTCTTTATATTTAGTATCTAGCCTCTAGTTCTTGGAAGCTAAATGCCAAAAAATAAGGGTGAGTATGGGGAGACATCAAACCCCTCTTTCATTTGCTTCCTCTTTTTCAGCCAAACATTGTGCAGATATATACCAAAAGTAAGCAGGTAGACTGTGCATTCTATATTATCTGTTCTCTCTTGAGGATTGCGCCTTGTAGTTTAATTTAGCTAAAGAGACATTTGCACTTGCTGGAGAAGTGCAAAAAAGGAATAATAAATGTTTGGTTTGTATCCTTCCCTAACATTGGAAAATTGAAAGTGAATTCTGTATATTTGAGCTATGATTACTTTTGATTTTTCTATATCTTTCTTGATGATATCCATTATTATTTTCCTATTTTCAGTGAAGCCATAATAAATTTTGCAAAACCTGATATGATCTTTGTTGGTACATGTTGTATTACAAATCTATAGAATAGAAGAATTTGTGTAGCAAATAGTGTACTTCCCAGTTCCTATTACTCAGGATTCTTTTGATTGCAAGTGAGTCATTCAACATTAAGTATCAAGATAATATAGGAATTAAAGCTGCATTCAGGAAATATTCTGCATTCTTGAAGGGAAGTTTGAACTTTGGAATTGTGCAATAGAAAGGGAATCAGCTGCCCCTCTAGAGTGTCCCATAAGCAGGAGTCAAGCTTTAGGAGAGTTAGCTCTTCATCTTTAATCTTTATATTCTGTATCTTTCAGCTTAATTGTCCTCCACTACACACCTGCTTCCTACGCATGGCAGGAAGCATGGCTTCTCCTAGCTCTGAATTCAGGTTTAGTGTTTGTGCCAGATTGTAGTCACTCCAGAACAATTCAATTTTCAAAACTACTAATTCTACAAAAGAACTCCAATTGCCTGAATTGAGCCACGTGTACTCTACTGTCAAGACATGTGCTAATGTAAGAATATGAAACAGTTCTGTCAAAAGATAAGTATTTACATATATATATATATATATATACACACACACATACATAGAGCAGTGTACTTCCCTCATATTTTTAATGCTCATTCTTTCATTTCCTTTTTCTCAACTGAGAAGGAAAGAAGCAAAAAAACCTTCTTATAGACAATGCCTCTAGGAATTCCTTGTGATATATAAAAAGTTGAGTTAGTATGCACATATATACATGGTCTATTTGCTTTGTCTTTTTAGTAAGGGTTCTTTTGTTTCATCCATATTCATGCCTGGGGATGCTTTTGAATACAATGAAATGACTTATTGAGCAATTTTTCTTAGTCTGAAAATCAAATTGGGCAATGATCCAGCCCATCCTGGAATTGCATCACTTCCCTTTAAGAAATGAGTTCAACATTGGCCCACTTTCCTCTTAAATTTGCTTTTTTCATGATAAATTATTAATAAGCATTGATCATGAAAATGTTTTCAGTATAAATTTTCAGATAAGTATCTCCTGGAATTTCTGATTTATTGCAAATTTGCAATTTCCTGAATTGTTCCCAACAACGATAACAGTTTTCCATTTATTCATAATACTGTATCCATATTATATAGTCAAATCTAATTCACAGAAACCAAAGCAAAAAGAATAAGTTTAAATGCACATATATTTTCTTTTCCTATGAGCATTTATATCTTGGAAATAAAAAAGTCATAGTCACTGGAAATAAGATAGCTTGAAAAAAGTAATGATTTAGTAAAATAGTTCTCCATGATTAGTTATGGAGCTGTTTATAGAAAAGCATTTTCTCCCTGAAAAATTTCTTACAAAAGTATTATTATCAAATATATATCTCTCTGGTGTTGGATGGTGCCTGTTTCCTCTGCATTAACAGAGTCCTTGATTATATTTTTTCTTCTTACTCAATTCTAGTTTCACATCATTTTACACTACTAGCTTTAGTAAATTATTATTGAAGGGCTCTCTTTGACGGCAAGTGTTTTCTAAAAAGTGCACATTTGCTGTTTACAAGTGTATTTAATATAGAAAAAATCCTTTGTGTGAGTGCATGACATACCACGTAAGATGTTGTTTCCACATATCAGTATAGCTGGGGCGAGGTTTTGGCTCTAGTGCAATCACAGCTTTTTGCCCATGCACACACTCTGAAAGTCATCAAATAATAGTGCAAGTGGTTAGGTCCTTGCACCACTCATGTGGCAGACTCTGGTTGAGGTTTGGGCTCCATATTTCATCTTGACCTATGTCGGGCTGTTATGTGCATGTCAGGATTGAACCAGCAGATGGGAGATTGATCTCTTTGCCTCTGTCTTCCCCATCCCACCATTCAATTGGCATAAGAGAAGGAATGACAAGCTGTCATCTAAAACCTTTCTGAGCATTAATTTCACAAACAGAGGTAGAGCATTCAAAACTTAATCACTGCCAAGAAGTTTCATCTGTTAATACTGTATAATAGAAAATTAAATGTGATATTCAGAAGAGGCAAAATATTCAGTCTCTAATACCTTTCAGTATCTCTCCAACTAGATATGATAACATATGATATCTTCTTTAATCCTAGGGGACAATTTTGGTATTATTTTTGAAATTGTAGCACAACTGTATACACTTCTCACATGGTCATCTATTTCATGAAAGCCATGTTTAGACTTCTTTATTTCATTTTAATATATGAACTTCATATTTCTTTTTTATAAATATATTTACCAGGGTCCAAAGAGAAAATAGAACATGCTGAAATGTGGTTATTGATGACTATAGTGAAGAAGGTATAGGGACCAGTGCAGTGGCTTAGATGGCTAATCCTGCACCTGAAGCACTGGCATCCCATATGGGTGCTGGTTCATATCCGGGTTTTCCACTTCTGATCCTGCTCCCTGCTTGTGGCCTGGGAATAGTGGATGATGCCCCATGTCCTTGGGACCTTGCATCCATATGGGAGACTCGTAAGAATCTCCTTGTACCTGACTTCAGATCAGCTCAACTCTGGCCATTGGAAACATTTGCAGAGTGAATCAGCAGAGGGAAGCTAACTTCTTTTCTCTGCTTTGTATATCTTCCTTTCCAATAAATAATATTTCTTTAAGAACAAAAAGGAAAGTATACAAACAATGTCAGCTTGAAGAGAAGGTAAAAATACTTTCCTATCAGCAAAGTAATACCTCTATAAATTTTACTAAAGAATTTAGATAATGAATATAGACATTAGGATGGTTTTGAAATTTCATTGTGATTTAATAAATATTGGTCATTATGTTCTTGTCTTATTTTGAAGAAGGATACCTAATGAAACATGTCTGTAAGCATATAAAGTAACCTTCAAAAATGGATGTTCTTGTTCAAAAATTTTGAAATTATTTATACAAGCAAAGCCTTTATAAAGTTCATGGACAGTGCATATTATGGAAGACTCCAAATTAATTTTAATATTTTTGCAAGAAAATGGACTTATCTATTAATTCTGTACTTTCTCTGAATCTCTGAGCGCCTTCTTCCTGATACATGTAGTTGAAAAACTCCTTTATAGGACTGTAAGAAATTTATTGCACAGCTTTTTATATTCTTGTATCTAAAGTTACTATTTAATACAAATATAGGATTTTTTCAACAAGAATAATGCAGATTTTTACAACTCATAGCTCTCTTTTGGTTTGGCTAATATAATAAGCTTGCAGTACCTCCGTGCCTGCAAGTCTGCTCACAGTGAATTTTTCATGATTTTCTTATGTAGTTTTAGTAGTGACAAATTTGATTTGTAGAACTAAGAGTAACAGGTACATGAATACACGTATCTGTTACATGTACTTCCTAAGATACGGATTTCAATTTATTTCCAAACTTGGGATAATGTCCGTCCTCTCTTCATTCTTCTTAGCATGTATATGGGGTATAGATCAGTTTGTCAACCTGAATTAGATCACTGTGTTCATGACACTTGATCTTTATTTCTCATGATTTACGGAGGGAAGTAGATGGAAACAAATATTCAAAACAGGTTTCCAATTTTACTTTGTCAGTGAAATTTCTTTTTTTTCTTGTTTGAAGTTCATCAACTGAAGATAATATATTTAAAAACATCCTCAAATATTGTATGATGATTGAAACTCTGCTTATAGCATTAATTAGAATTTTTTTAAAAAATTTATTATTTAACAATGTTTAAGTCTTTGATAAATGTTATTACTTGATCCCAGGCTATACAATAGAGCTACATACATAATAGATGCCTATTGGACTTCTGATTTATATAGTGCTGATTATTTTACTTAAACCATTCTTTTCTTTTCCCTTCTCTCTTCTTTCCTTCTTTCTTTCTTTTTTCTTTCTTTCTTTCTTTCTTTCTTTCTTTCTTTCTTTCTTTCTTTCTTTCTTTCTTTCTTTCTTTCTTTCTTTCTTTCTTTCTTTCTTTCGATTGGCAGTGACAGAGGAAGGAACAGAGAGAGTTTATTTGCTGATTCATTCCTCAAACGGCCTTAATGCACAGAGCTTTGCCTGCCTGTAGTCAATAAGGTAGAACATCATCCTAATCTCCCATGTGGGAATCAGAGCCCCGAACAGTTATACTATCTTTCACTGCTTTCCTGGATGCATTAGCAGCTAGCTGGATTAGAGGTGAACCACTGTTCATTTGGGATGCAAGAGTTGCAGATATCAGCTTATTGCACCTCACCATAGCACTGGCACCAAAAGCAATTTTTTTTTTTCAATTTTGAGCTTTCATGAAAATGTTCCCTATATTAATCTGTAAATTACCACTTCATGGAAAGAAGCACTTTCTCTTTAAAACAAGAATGGCAAAATCATAGCATACTAAAATAAAAATGTAACAAAATGTATCTCCTAACACAGAGAAGTCCCAGACATCCTACCTTATTAATAATAGACACAGTTCTGAATCATGGTGAACTATTATTGGTATCTAGCTTATTATTTAAAGCACATAAACTGAAATGAATATTACAATAGGTTTTGCCACACTGTCATCTCTATCCAAGTCAACTGGGAATACAGTTTGCCTTGAAGTAAGAAATAATGACAAAGACTTGAAAAGACAGTAAAAAATAAAACTGGCTGTTTTCTCTAGCAAGTTTCCCAACAATGACATGCAAAAAAAAATATTTCCCTTTTGTTGCACATGCAACCACTGGTGATTTTCTCTCTAAAGTATGCAATATACCATTTTGCTTCAAAGCACTTTAAGAACTCTTCTGTGAAAGCTGAAATTTAACTGCACAATGGTTATTACATTTCCTAAACAATTTTTATGAGTTTAGTAAATTTTCTTTAAATTTCCATTGTAATTTATGTGGCATAAATAATTTCCCAGTTCCTATAATAGAGATTAAGCTATAGATTAAAATAAGTTATTTTAAAAATCAAATATCAGCTGTTTCATCTTTGGAGTAACAGTCACAAAAACTTTTTCCGTTACCTAAAGTTGAGGTCATAATAATTTGGGGTCATAAGATTGATTATTTATATAATAAGAATTACTTTATATAGCTTAATATCATAAATATGTTTTCATTCTCTAATAAAACTGTGCAGCTATGGTCACCTTGACATAACATTGATAATATAAACCACTGATATATATATACCCACAAATATTGTCACATTCTCTGTACATTGTATATTTTTTATAATTTTGATCATAGAACTTTGAAGCACAGTCAAAATTTTCTAAATTTCTCAATCACTTAAAATTTATGCTTAGGCAGTTAATATTAATAAAATATATCAAAGTGCTACACGATCAGGGCGAATTGTAAAAACTTCTGAAAACTGGATGTTTTACCAGCAAATTGTCATGCACGTATTCTTAGCAACTTTTGTTAAGTCACTTTACTAAAAACACAAAAAATGCATTGCAGTGATGTTACATGTGCGTTTTCAAATACATGGCTAAATGCTGTATCCCTTATGTTGCAAAGACATTTAGAAAGATAAATGTTGTGCTTGTTAATCGGTGGAGACACTTAGGACTTCAACACTGTGCATTTCGGGTATTTATATTTGTGCCCTAGTATGAAATTACCTGTTACATATTGTATCTCTTACTTACTCATCCATCATATCCATTTAACCACCAGAGCACCTACTCTGTATATAGACAAGTATTAAGACTGTCATGAAGACATTGAGTGAAACTGAGGCAACAGCCAATCTTTTACTCACCTACTGTGTGTGGTAATGCAGTTCAGGTAAAGAAGTAATAAAGGGAGAGCTTCCAGTGAGATCATGATGCTACACTAGTGAGTAGTTGTTTCATGGCCTAGAAGCCCTGAGTCAGGGGATAGCCTTCTAGCTGTGACTCGAGAGAAAGTGGAGCTGGAAAAGAGAAGATGGGAAGACTCAGGGGTAGGAAAGTAAAGCTCACCGTACAAAGCCCTGGAGCTGCAATCTTATATACTCCAGGTATATGCTTTAAAGCTCTCATAGTTTAGCAGTTGATGCCAAGATTCTTTAACCAGAACTTCATTTAAATATATGAGCTTAAACTAAGTCTCCAGCAATAAGTGCCTCTCATTGAACACCTGGAATAAAACCCAGCATCACATTTTATCAAGAGCAACTTGATCTATTGATCTTCTTATTAATCTTCTTCTTCTTCTTAACCTTCTTCTTCTTCTTCCTCTTCTTCCTCTTCTTCTTTTAAAATTCAGCACCAAATGTCTGTGCTCTGAACTTAAGTTTTTTTTTTATTTTGATATTTACATAGTTGATTGGACTCACAGAGTCAAGGGCTACAGGGAAGTGAGTAAGACCATTTCTTCCACATTCTCTTTTTCCCTTCCTGTATCTGGGGTAAGTAGAGAGATAAAAGGAGGAGGCACACCCACACTCCCAACCATCCCAGGGTCCCCAAAGTTTGGCATGCTCCGAGGGCACAGCTCAAGTGGTTTCAGTAGTTCAACTTTTCTGAATTGCTGCCAGTCTCGCCATTCCAAGCACAGTGTTAGCTCTTCAGAATCCTCTGGCTGACATAGTCCACCTTAGCATCTCCACTTGCCCAGATTTGCACTGCCAACACTTGGCTAGGTTAGTTGATCAATTTGTTCTGTCCTCTGTTGTGCTACCAGGTGTCCTCTGCAGGTTCCAGTGTACTACCATATCCTCCATGTGCACCTGGATATTCTGTTCACTGCCCTGCCTAAGCCACTGAGGAGGCTCACCTTTGACACACGCACTCCATGGTCAGACCATGGAACCTGCACTTCTCTTCATGATCTTCTAAAACAAATATCCACTTAATGTATATTAATGCCTGTATTTCATTAGCATCTTCCAAAGTTTACCATCTAATGACATTGCCACATCTTTATATATTCTTACTTCACTTATAATATACTCTGAGTTTGCACTATATTAAGGCAAGCAAAACACAAATATGAATAAATGATAGATATAAGGTTAGTTTCATCAGGAAGAGATACTGAGAAAGTTGAACATAACTTACACTTCTATGTACAGATATACACAACATGGGCCCGGTGCTTGCAAATAGATATGAAAGTGAGAGTAATTAAATTATAAAAATTGACCAAAAATAAATCACTAAAGCATGTCTGACTTAGTGGCCAAGGCACTGGTTAAGATGCCTGTATCCTGTATTGGTGCAAGTCCTGCCTCAGGTTCTCATTCCAACTGCTGATAATGCACACTCCGGAAAGCAGAAGGCAATGCTTGTTTCTCTGCCCACAGAACCAGCCCTGCTCAGTCATGGCCCTGTGGATCCATTTTTCAAAGAAAAAGAAAAAAAGAGGCGTTATTGACAGCTGTCAGCATGATGGACATTTTAAATATACATGTTGTTACAAAGCAACTTTTCAATGACTTAAATATGAATGAATTTAACAGAAATGTAATCTTTAAAAAACTTTTACAAGAAAAATACTTTTACTTATTTAAGGATGTTTAACGTGCTGCAAATACAGCTCTATCTAAAAAACAACAACAAAAAAAAATCTTGGGCCCAGCATGGTAGCCTAGTGGTTAAAATGCTCACCTTGCATGTGCTGGGATCCCATATAAGCACCGGTTGTAATCCGAGTTGCCCTGATTCCCATCCAACTTGCTGTTTGTGGCCTGGGAAAGTAGTTGAGGACAGCCCAAACCCTTGAGATCCTGTACCTGCATGGGAGACCCAGAAGACACTCCAGGCTTCTGGCTTCGTATGGGCTTAGCTTTAGCCATTGCAGCCACTAAGGGACTGAATTATCGGATGGAAGATCTTTCTCTCTGTCTCTGCTCCTCTCTGTATAGCTGAATTTCCAACAAAAATAAATAAGTCTTTAGAAAGATTGTAGATGTTATCCTGCTATTAAATTATGGGTAAGTACTGAAGGTAATATTCTGTAGTGTTTAAATAATTTTTAAAGATTTTCTTTACAGAAAAGGTTAGAACCAATAACTGCCAGTGAAATGATAATTAATTTGTTATGAATTGCCTTTGTTAAAATATGGATTGAAAATATAGTGAAAGAGAGGAGCAAAAAGTTTATTTTCAGAACAACTGTTTTGTTAGCTGCTTTTAAAGTTTATCTTGAATTTCAAAATAAGCAAAACAAAAAAATACATAACAAGTTTCATCTCTGTTTCTGATAGGTCAAACCTCAAACAGAAATAATATCCACTCCTTCATTAAAAAAATAAAAAGTTTCTGATTATTCCAAATGATGGATTAATGAAACTTAAATTCAGAAACAAATATTTATGATCCCCAAATCGCAGCTTCTTCATCTACAGATTGTAAATATATACACGCCCATTAGAAAAAAATGCTAGAAATCATACCCTCAAATATTGTATATAACATTATTCCTAAAGATACTTTACCTGTATGAAATCTGTAAGATATACAAAATTAAATGTGTGATCATATGCTTTCCTTCTGTTTTATTTCAATATGTACATTCTAGAAACGTCTTTCTCCTACAGCTTTTAGATAATCTGATTTTAAACAATTGGCTATTGTTAGAGATAAGAATGACTGTACTGAAACATAAATGCCGGGAAATGTGTCACAGAAGATCCAGGCAAACAGCATGGCATTCTGAGTGGGGACCTTGTATTGATTCTGTCAGCAGCTTGTCCTCCACCAGGATCGTGTGAAATGCTGTCTCTCTTCACAGTCACAAGCAGTCCCGGTGGAGACTTCACTTTGAGTGCGCTGCTGTTTCTGACTTTGATTGCTCAGTATCATCAATAAGGGAAGAAGAAAGTTTTGGAGCAGCATGCTAAAGAAAAATCCCATTAAATTTTCCTCACCTGAAATGATTCTATTTAGCTTCTTGTGGGAGTTATGTAATAGTAAAGACTATGTTTAGCATTCATGTAGAGTATACAAGAAAAATAAAATGAATATCCTTGAACCTGTGAGTTAAACCAAATTCTAAACTCTCATTTGTTTTGACACTAATTGGGGTTTGCCTTTGACCTCATTCCTTGCTTGACTTATGCAGAGAGTAACTTAAGTCCTGATTTTTGTGTTTATTTTCTGTTTTGTTTAAGGAATAGATACACATTTTCATGTGCTTGTAATTAAAATAGTATGGTTTGTGTATTGTTCTTGATTATGTAAAAACAGTGGCATGTATGTAGAGACTCAGTACATATAAATCACCATAATTCATATTTACTACTAAAAAATGCTTCACTATGAGTATTATGATTTACTTGTTCATTGGTACCGGTCAGGATTCAGACAGGCCAAATTTATGGTTTATGTATATTATGAAGGAGACAGAAGAGACTTCTGAAAAATCATCACTCATGGACAGTTAGAACCTGTACCAAAAAGCCTCATGTCATTAGAGTTTAACCAGAACTCCAGGAAGTTCAGCAAATCCCACAGTGACTACAAGGCAGGGGAGTTTGGTGTGTTTATTAAGTTTCTCAAGACGCATAACTTTTTCTCCCAGTTTTTTGCAAGAGTGTGGGCTCCTGAATCCATAGTGTGGGAACACATGTAAGGATATGTAGTATAGCCCTGACTGACCCTCATAGCTTAGAAAGATTAATAGACTCCAATTTGTATCTTTAACATCTTGCTCAAACCCCTGAAACAAACTAACAGACTACTACAACAACAAAACAGAAACGTCAGAATACTTGGGAAAGATCTAGGAAACAGAAGACCAAAATCTTGGCAATGATATAGAGTAGCTAGCACATTTCTCATCAATTGAATATTATTTGTTTCCAATTACTTTTCTTCTGACAAACATTAAATCTTAGCATAACCTTGCATATATCCTGAGATTTCTCTAGGAGATGTTCCTAGGAATTGAATTTTTAAGATATTTGTTGTATACCATTACAGACTTAAGATAGTGCCAAAAGAGTTGCATTGATGTAGACACATGCTCAGGGTGAATGGGTACCCATGGCTCCACATTCGAGCCCATGCTTCATTTTTTACTTCATTGTTCATCACCAAAGTGTGTTAAATACTACTGAAGTTTAAAAATTCATACATCTTTTGCCATTCATATTTTACTATTTCCATGCCATGGTATATTGATTTTAAACTCATTTTAATTGTATAATAGCATTCAATGTAAATCATCAAATTTGTGACATTTATTTTAATCAACAGATACTCTCAATGTTAACCTAACTTTATTTATAACTATCATATTTTTGTCTTGTTAAAAAAAAAGCAGGTACTATATGTTATATATTTTTCTTCTGCAACATGAAGGTTTGCCACGAAATCTGTAATGCAGCTAAAATTTCAACATGGTGGTTACTGTCATTATGATATAGGAAAGAACTTCATTTTCCTTACTGTGGAATAGCCAATTTTGCTGTATATTTGTGCTTTCTTTCCAGAGTTTTCCTATTGCTTCTGTAACAATTACTATGCACCTGAACATAGTGCCTAAGGCAAATGATTATCTTATAATATGGAGACCGAAATTTGAAAATGGCTTTTAAGAGGCTAAATTCAAGGTGTTTGTGGGCTTGTATTTCCTTCTAACATTCTATAAGAGAACTTATCCCTGAACTTTTCCATCTAATCAAAGCTGCCTGCGTTCTTTGGCTCATTGCTGCTTTTCATCTTCAAAGCTGTCACTGCAGCCTGGGCTCTTGTTTTCATGCCTGCTTCTCTGACAATGCTGCCTCCCCTTCATTTATAAGGCACATCGGCCACAACCCAAGATCACTAATTTAATCACTGAGTTTTACTGCATGGATTTTGCTGGGGAACCGTTCTGTATGCCTGACTCAGTGATCTGTAATACAACCTGGATCATATATCATTTTGACATACACAGAATTCTCTTTTTTATTTGGGTTAAGTTGTGCCATTGGTTTGCCCCAGGACTACATGCAGCACATGTTATAATTAAAATACTTTCCAATGAATTTTATTTTGTGGCAGAAGCAGCCCTCAACTTATCCTTTAGCTTCTCAAAGTTTTGGGTATTGTTGGAATAAATTTTAGAAGCACTCCTTTAAGTTAGCCTAAACAATATTGTCATTTTGGTTGGACTTGCTTTGATTCTATAAGTGAAATTTAGAGAGCCAGATGTTTATATGATACTAAGTCTTTCCATTCTGAACATAATCTATTTATATTTCCACAGTGGTTTGAGCTTAATTTCTTAATTATTTTATTTAAATGTTCTGAGCTGACATAGCTAATTTTTTCTAGATCTGTTTTATATTGCCATATAAATGGCATTTCTTCTAAAAAATATTTTCCAATTATGTGTTGTTAATATACAAACATACAATTTATTTTCATATTGACTTTTCAAAAAGGCATTTTGCTAAGCTTTCCTGCTAATTATACCAATTTTTCTGCAACTATATCTGTGTATGTAATTATGAAAGTAGAGAATTTTTGTTACTTTGTGATATTTATAGCATTTATTTTATCATTCAGGAATTTTAATCATTGCTACTGAACAGAATATTAATAATGAACATCTATACCTGTGTCTTACTATTTTTTTTCATGATCTCAAGTATTCTTATTGATTTTAATTATAAACCTCCTATTTATTCAGAAAGTTTTCCTTATTTTTTTAGATAACTCTTACACAACAATTTTTAAAAAAATTTTACCAAATCATTTTATTCAAGTGAGATACTAGCCCCTTCATTGGTTTATAAATTAAAATTAGCCATTGCTCCAGTCCACATTGTTGTGCCCAGATTTTGAGATTCCCAGAAATCACCAGAAGTCTGAAGTTGATGTAAGTGCACAAGCATGGTGTATTCAAACTCACCATGTTCAGACTTGGGCTCTTGGTTGAGAGCAGGCAGCAGACTGACTGACACGCAGGGACCAACACCCTGTACCTGAATGCAACCCCGAATAGCACATTCACAGGGTTTTTATAGGGGAAGTCCACAATAGCTTGGAAAGGGGCAATTCACAATAGCCTGGAAGGTGAGGGGAAATACCACACATTCCCTACCTATCTCAGCTGGATAGTCCATGCCTGGCTCTTTTCTGGTCCAGCAATAAATGTAACCACCTACTTGATTACTTGGAGCCACCTGTGAGATAACCGGAGTTGGGCCTTGATTCATGAGAATTGGAGCCCATTGGTGCTAAAGGGCTCATGGGCTGTTTGACTTGCAAGCTCACATGATTTCTAAGTAGCAATGAGCCATGAGCAAATGGTTGAGATTTTGATACTGAGGTTTCTCACTTGTGATATTCTTTTGTTGAGGTGGTTGGTTTAGCTGTTTTACCTCAGTTGTTTCAGTCTGCAAATTTCCTGTTTTAATTTATTGTACTATAAAAGTTATTCATGTTGGGCACAGTGAGTAAAGGAATACATTTTCCATTTTATTTTTTTAAATGGTCTGCATAAATTGCAGTGACACATTTCCTGGAAATCTGATTCTTCTGTATAGTCTTAAGACTGGTAGTTCTTTACTGTGCATTTCATTGTGCTGTTATCTGAAAAAAGATTTATATTTTTAGACACCTAGTTTCCTTTTCTTTAATTTTTCTTACTTTTTTTGAAAGACAGATTTCAAAGAGAAGGAGAGAGAGAGAGAATCTTTAGTCCACTCCTTCATTCCCCAGATGGTTGCAGTGGTCAGAGCAGAGCTCTGAATCCAAAGTCAAGAGCCTCTTCCTGGTCTCCCATGAAAGCACAGGTTTCTAAGGACTTGGGCCATCCTCTGCTGCTTTCCCAGGGCATAGCGGAGAGCTAGACACACACTAGTGCCTATATTGGATGCTTATACAAGTGGGGGATTAGCCTGGTATACCAGCATACCAGCCCTCACCCCAACTTATTTTCTTGACATTCTATCTATGAAATACACTGATCTTTAGAGTGCAGCTTGGTAAGTTTCCAGAACAAACTATAGAGCAATTTCATTAATCAGTTGTTCCCTTATGCTGTTTTCCAGTCAATCCAAATTTAGCCTTCTGTGGTCAACATGCAACCAAGATTATGGGTTCTAGTAACAGGTTAATGTTACAATTAAAACTTTGTGATAATGAAACGGAGCATGATGTACTCTTTGATACCTGAGTTGTTTCGTTCAAATGTTTGAAAAATAAATCCCTGTCATGGTATCAGTTAGTGACTAGCTCATATCTGCTTATGTATAGACTTGTCTGTCCATTCTGCAATGATGAACCTCGATTTACTTCTATCTAGTTTAGCCAATTAAATCACTAGATTTTCTTTGTGAAAATATTTTAGATACATTTATGCCAAATTTACCTTAAATAGTATACTTACTGCTCAATAGGTGTCTGCCATATTGGATGATGGGACATAATTAATTAATTGTCATTGTAGAAAAAAGAGTCATGAATATTATGGCATTAAATTTGTGTAGGTATGGTATTTTTCTTGGATAAAAGTGTAAGGTTATAGTGGACTTCTTTTTAGCCTAATTAATAAATGCCAGTGTTCTTTCTAATGTAGCTATATAGCCTTTTCATTTAAACCTGTCATGAGGCTATCATTGTGGCAGAGGGAAAAGCTGCCACTTGGACACTGGTTTCCCATATCGGGTGCCAGTTAGAGTTCGAGCTACTCTGTTACTGATCCACTTCCCTTCCAGTGCTCCTGGGAAGGTGGAGAGTGATGGCCCAACAGCACTGGCTTCTGCTACGCAGAGCCCTTGCCCAGCTCTGGCCTTAGAGTTATTAGACCAGGGAAGATGTGAATGGACAATCTCTTTATCTGTTTCTCCTCCCAAAACTCTCCTATTCCCTGAAACTCTGCATTTCATAGAAACAAAATAAAACTTTCTCTAAAAAATTGCTTTTACGAACACCAACAATGCTTATTAACCTGACATGCTTACTGACATTGGTGTCATTCTTTAACTAGATATGGCCTGTTTATTATTGATTTAATGGAATTCTTCACAGATTCTAAAAACTAGTTATGTATCTGACATATGTATGAGGAGTATTTTCTAGTCATGGTTGTCTGCTTAATACTTCATGGTTCTTTGAATCAGCAGCGTTTTTTAGAGGTATAGAATTATTGTTTCCTTCTTAAATAAGTAATATTTTTCTGAACCAGTTTTGCAAAGTTCTTATATGCTATTCATACAATTTAATAATTTTATCTTTTACATTTTTATTTGTGATTAATCTCAAGGTTTGTCTCAAGGTAGGTAAAACTTATATATTCCTTATGCATACATGTACTTGCTTTTTAAAAACAGTAAGTTGTGCCCGGTGCGATGGCGCAGTGGTTAAGGTCCTCGCCTTGCACGCCTGGGATCCCATATGGGCGCCGGTTCTAATCCCAGCAGCCCCACTTCCCTTCCAGCTCCCTGCCTGTGGCCCGGGAAAGCAGTTGAGGACGGCCCAGTGCTTTGGGACCCTGCACCCCTGTGGGAGACCCGGAAGAGTCTCCTGGCTTCAGATCGGCACAGCATCGACCATTGCGCTCACTTGGGGAGTGAATCATCGGACAGAAGTTCTTCCTCTCTGTCTCTCCTCTCTGTATATCCGCCTTTCCAATAAAAATAAAATAAATCTTTAAAAAAAAGTTTTTCTGTATATGGACATCTTATTTTTCAACATTACTTGATCAAAGAATGTACTCTTTAAATTTTACTGCAATGTCACATGTCTAGACAGTGTGCTCATCAGTAAACAATGCGGATGTTGTTGTACTGTTCCATTTTTTCCCTATACATGCAACTGCAGTACGGTATTGCATACATGTGGTAAGAACTGATACCCTTGACTTTATAGTATGCTTAGCAGGAAACCTTTTGTTTTTATTTACATTTATTTATCATATACTCTAAATATTGTAATTAGATATTTTTTAGGTTTATTGAAATATATTTCATATCATATATCAATTTTAAGTATAAAATGCAATGGTTTTTAGTTTGTTTAGAGAAGTGAAATCAACCTCACAATTAATTTTCAAAGATTATTATCGCCTGAAAAGAGAAACTGCTTTGTGTTTCACAATCAATTTCTTTCTTTCCACACCACAACCCATTTTTTGTGCCATCCCTGTCCCTGATCCCAGGTGATAACTTCAGGTAGTCTGTGTGTCTTAAATTGATAGACTGTGGCCTAGTAGCTAAAGTCCTAGCCTTGAATGTGCCAGGATCCCATATGGGCTCCAGTTCTAATCCAGGCGGCCCTGCTTCCTATCCAGCTCCCTGCTTGTGGCCTGGGAAAGTAGTTGAGGACAGGCCAAAGCCTTTGGACCCTGCACCCGCATGGGAGGCCAGGAGGAAGCTCCAGGCTCCTGGCTTCAGATTGGCTCAGCTGCAACCAATGCAACCTTTTGGGGAGTGAATCATTGGATAGAAGATCTTCCTCACTTTCTCTCCTCCTCTCTGTACATCTGCCTTTCCAATAAAAATAAAATAAATCTTCAAAAAATATGTATTTATTTTTCCTGGAGAGCCAAGTTTACAGCGAGGAGATACAGAGTGAAAGATCTTCCATCTGCTGGTTCACATCCCATGTGGTCTCAATGACCAGGGCTGAGCTGATCTGAAACCAGGAGCCGATCTGAAACCAGGAACCATGCAGCTCAGGGTCCCAAGGCTTTGGACCATCCTTCACTGCTTTCCCAGGCCACAAGCAGGAAGCTGGATGGGAAGTGGGGCAGCTGGGACATGAACCGGCACCCATATGGGATCCTGGCGCATGCAAGCCAGGGATTCAGTCACTAGTTCATTATGATGTGCTCATAGGAATTCTTTTTGGTATCAACCTTTTTGGCCCACAGGTGTACATTTTAATATGGATCTTACATTAAAGATCTGAAATGGTTCTGTGTTGAGGAAGGGGTGAGAGATGTATCTCTTCAATGATGACATTGTAAAACTACACAATTCATCACTTATTCTTGGCATAAATCCTCCCTAATTCTAAAACAGACTTCCTATTGATTTTGTTTTGTAGTTCAATTTTGTGGGGAAATTGCTTGGACCCAGAGGAAACTCCTTGAAGAGGCTACAGGAAGAAACAGGCGCTAAAATGTCTATCCTGGGCAAAGGATCAATGAGAGATAAAGCAAAGGTAACAAATTTAATTTGATTTGTTTTACATAGTGGAATTTAGCTGTAACACTGATGAGATGATCATGTTTATGAACACACCTGGATTGCTTTTTGTCATTATTTTTGTGATTTGTTACATTCTAGGACCACCTTCCTACATATTAGGTTAACTTTAGCCTCATAGAAACCAGTTATTGCCTCTGTGTCTTTGAGAACATGCATTGTCTCTATAACCCATTTTATAGAGTGCTATCAAATAAACTTGATTCTGCATTCCAGATGGAATATTCCTATATGTCAGAGCTGATTTTCTTTAGCTTCCTTGCTAGATCCCTTTTCTCTCTTTATTCATATAACCTAATCATAATCACTGAATCTTTGATGTTATCTCTCTGATGTATTTTTACATTTATCCCTATACCAGAAGCAATCCTAAGTAAAAATCTGTAAATTTAAGAATTGTTATTATTTCTTAAAATGTTTCAGTATTAAACAGCTCACCTCTCCTCAAAAGAATAAACTAAATCTGTGTATATGTAGCTGTAGCTATATATGTATATGTATGTATGTATGTATGTATGCATGAATGCCAGTTTCTATTTGAAATTATTTCTTTCATATCTGAACTACATAATTATTTTCTGCTTTTTATATTGTAATTTCCTATGTGTTAGCATTCAGTGTTTGGGACCAATAACTACTTACAAAGACTAATCATGGTGAACCTTTGGAAATTGGTTCAGAAATGGTGTTTGTACGTGTAGTGTCATTTGGTCAGCCTGTATTTTATGATTTGATATTTGAATACAAAAGGGAAATTATACAATTCTTTAGGACTCTAAGAGTTTTGTCTTCTGTTAATAAGATTTTCCACCAGTCTGTTTAAGGGCATATCATGCAGGAAACATTGTTTCTTTACCATAAGAAGTTAGACACTTTGTATATATGCTTCTTTAGAGTTACTCAGTAGTCAATACTACACATTGCAAAAGTAATTTTTACTGATCTTTTCTTCTGGGTATTTTTCAGTTGATCTGTAATGTGTATAATTTACCAAGTGTCTCTGCTTCCAGTCCTTCTGATATGGTTTCTCCAACTCCATTGTAAGTGTTTAAGAGCATCTAGTTAGGCAATAAGCTTTTGACCTCCACTATCATAGGTTTTGTTTTTCTTTATACTTGAGCTATGATTGACATGTAATATTCTGTAAGTACATATAGTATTCAGTATGGTTTTTTTATATGTTCCCTAATTGTCTCATGATAGGTTTCTTATTGTGTGCTTTCATATACATTGTGTATATGTATATAATAAGTGTGTGTGTATAGTATGGCATATTCTTCCCAGTGGGATTTTTAATACTAAGTTTTATTTTTGATATTTACATAGTTAAGAAGGATGCACACCCTGCCACACACACACACGGTGGGATTTTACTGAACTCCTACAATAGCCTAACTCATGTTTTAGTACTTAGCATTTTTTACTGACTTAGTGAATTACACTGTATGCTTTCACAAGCTGAAGAATTGTCCCAGGCAGCTTTGTAAACTCAGAACCTATATGTAGTCTTTCTATATCTTTTAAAATTCTTCATTTTCATATATTTAGACATTTTTTTATCCATAAAAATTCAAATTGGGTCTCTTTTGCTCTATGAATATGTTAGGTATTAGGGTTATTTCAATATCCAATGCAAAACTGATTTGGTTCAATTAAGCTTCCATTAGGTTTAATTTCCTGATATTAACTATTACTTAAAAAAATCCTATTTCTTACTTTATTTTGAGTGATCCATCATATTTAACTATGCTGTGAGTGTTTTTAATCACTCTTCACACAATAAAGTGAATATTTAATAATTATTATGTGTGTCAAATTATGGTAACTTTTTTCAGATAAAGAAGGCCTTTATCTCTGAAGTAGTGAAAATAAAACCATAGACATGTACATGAAAAAGCTTAACTTAGGAAACACTTAGGACTCATAAAAACTTAATAGATTCCTGATTATTTTTACTGCAGCTTATCTCTAGATAATATGACCTGAGCACTTTGCACTTTTACCTGATTATGGTTATCTTTTCTTGTAATAAACAAAATTCTTCTGCTGATGAAAGCATGTTTGCATGTATATGCATTAATTGAACAAGTGCTTATTGAAATACTATGTATCATTAACAGTTCTGGTTTATAATAACAAATGATGAGGTTTTTTGTTATTGCAAGCAAATGCACTGATTGGACACTTTAGAGAGTGATTTCATATGTTATTTAGACAGTAGGTTGAAAGCCTCAAGTTTTATCAATAGGCACAACTAGGTATGTATATTCTTTTATCTAAGAAGATGGGCACTGTTGATATAGAGTCCATTACCATGTGTCTAACTCTTGACTATACGATAAACTATATCTTAATAATAAAAAAGCATATCCTATACCTGCTATGTTCTCATGTAGATTCATTATTAAGCTGTTTTAGAATATTGGAGGTGACTAAAGCCTTTACAGGTCTATAATTTAATCAAGTATGTTGACCTCCATAGTAATTTCTTTAATAAAGGTGAAAAGGTATTTGATTATTTATCTTAATTGTTACATAAAATGACAACCTCATTTAATTTTGTTTTTGTATATTAACACTTATTTGACTACAGAGAGAAAAATATAAAGCTGAAATATGACCATATAACCGTAAATTTACTACATTTTATACAAAATAGATTTGGTCAGCATGTTGAATGTTTTTATTTGATTTTGGTGGTTATGTGAAAATATTCCAGGAATGTTTGAGCAGAAGCTCAATTTTAATGTGTAAGAATAAAAGGCATACTAACAAAAATGTTGAAAGCAAAATTACAGTGTATTTACAATATTTCAAAACAGCTCAGGAAATTAGCTGGTAGTTCTAAAATTTCTTTAAAATTTAACTTCTTTCTGTAACATATGGTAGGTACCATAATACCAGCTGGTTCCAAATAACCATGCAGCTGCTGGCTTCACTAGCAGTTGCTTGGAACAATATTCTGGATAACTTACTTAGAGCTTCAAATAGCGTGTTGCTATTTTCAGTGGTGTTGATAGAGATTGTGAGTGAGAACAGTGTAAGTACTGGTTCTACAGGCTTGACTTTGAAAACCCAAGAACAAAGATAGTATCTCTGCAAAAACAGGTTAGGGAAAAATATGACAGTGGCTGAACACATCCAGACAAGGGTGAAGAAACAGGACTACATGCAACCACATTTTTATCATTCTTATTAGTTGCTTTTAGGTAAAAATAAAAAATGGTCATGTAGCAAATTGATTCCTTTGGAATAGAAGAGATTTTGGCTTGTCTGATAGTGAGGTTGGTTGAAATTTATCAAAAATGATCTTAAGGCACGCTGGGATTGTATGTGAAATGTAAAATGCTGGTTTATAAAGATAGTAAAGGTAACATGGTACCCCACTAATACGTATAATTTTATATGTAAAATTTATAACATCGCTTATTAGAAGTTTTAATATTACTTAAAATTTTTAATGTAAAGTACTGTTTAGTGGAGTTTTATTTGAAAATATGTATTAACTCTCAAGGCAGGCTCTTCTGTCTTTGATGTGCAAATAACTTGTGCAGTTTCTATATTAAAATATATTTTCTTTATTTGGTGATGGCTACTTGAGTAAATCCATCTGATTTCATGGCAAGATCAATTTTTATCAACAACAGAATCAACTAAAAATCTTCAAAGAGATGTGGCTGCCTGCTGGGCAATGTGGTGTGTGTATCAGGCTGCTGGGCTCGGGCTGACATCAAACAGCCCAGTAGTTGCTCAAATCCTGAAGGGAAAGGCATGCGCTGTGCTTGTCAGTCAGGATGTCATTGGTTACACTGACCACTGTTTCAATCATTTAATAACCTGAAGACCAAAGCAATTGGTAATCCCTCAAAATCAAGAACCTACACATTCTGGTGTGAACTGTGCTTCTTACACAGTGTGCAGTAGAATGTTCATATATTTTTTTGGTTTTTTGCTTTCCCTTCACTAAGAAAAGATGCTTTGTTCATGTTAACTCCAATCAAAAACAAGGAATAAGAATAATTCTCTCAAGTATCATATGAATTTGTGAAGATCAAGGAATGTACCATAAGTTAAAGACATAACTAAAGAATGTATCAGCATACCTTGGTGATGAAATTTTTCTTTTTGAATCTTCATTCTTCTTATGAATTGGGGAGTTACCATCTACAATACTGTGTTAATTAACCTATCATGAAAAAAACAGTCAATTCAGTGTCTAATGTCTTCATAAGCGTCGATGACAGAACGTGAGGCAGAAAAGTCTCATGTGTCATGAATGAAAGATACGTTACCATGAGCCAATAATTTTCTATGGCCTAATTTTATCTAGAACCAGATAACATTTCACTTTAAGACCTTCTATTTGAAAATTCGCAGAAACCTAATGTCATCATCATAAATCATGATTTATACATAGATTTAAAATTTTCTTATTTTATGAGATAGAGAATGTTAATGATTGAATTAATGAATATGTGTGTTGCCCAACTGTTTGTTCAGTCCCCAAATGCCTGCTATGCACAGAACTGAGCCAGACCAAATTCAGGAATCTGAAACACAGTTCAAGTAGCAGAGGCCCAGCTGTTTGAACCCTTGCCTATTTCCCGCTAGGGTGGGAATTAGCAGGAAGTTGGATTTGGGTATAGAACTAGGATTTGTAATAAGCCTCTATGATATGGAATATGGACTAGCATCCCAACTGATATCTTAACTGTTACACCTAACTTTGTGGGTTTGGATGATAATGCTACTAGCATATTCACTTTTATTGCAGTCTTATTTGTCATTTCCTTTTTAAAGATTTGTTTTGTTTCGGTTTGTTTTTGAAAGGAAGAGTTACAGAGAGAAGAGAAGAGACAGAGAGATCTTCCATCCACTGGTTCACTCCCCAAATGGTTGCAATGGCTGAAGCTGGATGAGTTTGGAGCCAGGAGCCAAGAGCTCCTTCCTAATCTCACACATGTATGCAGAGGCCCAAGTATTTGGACCATGATCTGCTGCTTTCCCAGACCTTTAGCAGGGAGCTGAATCAGAAGTAGAGTAGCCATGACTCAAACTGGTACCTAATTGGAATTGTGATGCAGGTAGAAGTTTAACCTGCCCCAACCCATCATTTCTTAGTTGGAATATACAATTTTTCCAAAAAGAGTAAAAGAAATTATAGAAGTAAGGTTTCTCTTACCTTGATTTTTTTTTTGAACCTGCCCTGTGGCATATCAGGTTAAGCTATTACCTATAGTGTCAGCATCCAATATGGGTGTTGGTTCAAGTACCGATTGCTTCACTACTGATCCAGCTCCCTGCTAATGACCTGGGAAATAAACTGAGTATGGCCCAAGTGCTTAGACCACTGCACCCATGTCCTGGAAGAAGCTCTGGGCTTTTGACTTTGGCCTGGCATAGCCCCAGCCATTATGGCAACTTAGGAAGCATAGCAGCAGATGAAAGTTCTCTCCCTCTGTCTTTTCTGTCTGTGTAACTTTGCCTTTGAAATAAATACACCTTAAAAAAAACATTAACTTAGAAAACTCCTTTAAAGAGGTGTGAGGAAAAAAAAATAAAGGACTTTTTAGATGTGTCATATTATGTAAACCATAATAATAGTGCAGTTTTCTGAATCCCTGAGGGAGGGAGATACTTTTTTCATGAGCTTTAGTATACATCACAAAATATTACAATAAAATCTGAGAGCAGCATAACCAATATAGAAAGGGGCCAGATGTACCTTTGGGTATTTTAAATTCTTCAATCCGTGGCAGTTTTAATGGGTTGCAAAATTTGACCATTTCTTTTAGAAACACATGGGTAGGTTTTGATTCTTTCTGCCCTTTGAATCTATATAGTTTCAGTTCCTTGTTTGTAACTAATGGAAGGCAGGGTACAGATTTATGATTTCTGGGAGAGGCTGTGCACATTCCTCATTTGCAGGAACAATGGCTTTCAGAAATCAAAGATTCTGAAGATCCTGAGACCACCTCCCATGTAGATATCCAAAAACACGTAGGTAAGCCAGCTACAGATGCACTCTAGCCTTTGAGTGGTCACAGAAGAGACGTCACATCGTAAGGGAAGAAGTCTACAGATTATCTAGCCATTTGAGACATGACCAGTTACAAAAGTCTTCTGCTGGTGTGCCACCCCTGCAGTCAGATGCAAGCTATACACATTGTACTGTGTGTGAATTTCTGGCTCATAGAATCCATGTTCTTGATAATCCTAACAAAGCAGCGCTTGTTTTTGGATCCTGTGTTTGGAGTGGTTGGTTATGCAACAATTGATAGTGACTTTATCGCAACTTTAAAAGATAGCTCTCTGTTAGATTTCTTCTCTTTTTGCATTTCTGCAGTTAGTTTAGTGACAGCCACTTCAGACTGACAGTTTCTGAAGTAGAGGATAAAGGAAAAGGGGAGGAGGTTGGCTATATATTTTTCTTTCATTTTTACTTGCAACTTATGTTTAATTTAACTCTCCTGTCAAATGGTTTAGTATGTGTCAAAGATTCAATTCAAATTTCCATGATTGGAAAAGATATCCAGGGGAAGCATTTCAAAGGTTTCTTTCTAGTACAGACATTTAATCATGCCAGAAAAGGAAATTTCCTAGTTAGAAAGTATCAGGCTAGTCATAAAGTTGGTTTAAGAGCTTTCTACTTCTGAATGTCTGGCTTAATGTCACGAGTCCCAAGGTTAATTGGGCAGGTAGTTCCAATTTCTCTGTAAGGCTTCTTAATTTTATTACAGCTTGACAAAGCAAGTGCTTCAGCATTTTATCAAAGATTCTAGATGGATCCCAGAGGGCAAATCAACTGCAGCACAAGATTGGAACCATTTCCTTTCTTAGTTCCTTCTTTTGACCAAGACAGATTGTGTATTTGTCAGTGTCCATATGGCATTTTTGTACTGAGTGTGCAAAATGACTGTTACTTCATTAGTCATTTCTTGCCTGTCTTTTATAAAGATGAGTTTTAAATACAGAATCAGCTTTCTGCAATGCCTAGACTATCAGGACTGCTCAAAAGGCGCTAAAATGATTTGTACTAATTTGCTTTATCAAAAAAAAAAAAGATCCCCACCCCAAAATTCTTAAGCAGTTCAGCTAAGAGAATCATTTGTTACTAGTATTAATATTTTAGCAGTATTCACTATGAGTACATCACAAAGTGAAGAATGGGTATTATGGGGAAAAATAACTACTTGGATTTCAAAATGATTTTGTAACAGAACACTAACAGAACACTTTTTAATTTTATTTTTTTGTGAACTTTTTAAGGTGTCATATGTCTTTGGTGCTTTTTGTATAGATATAAATAGACATAAAGTACATATGTGTTATGTAGTAACATTGATAGTTAATATCTAGCCCTCTATCTATGAGCATATCTAGAATATGTATAAGTGCAAAATTACACTTAAGAAATTAAGTTCTTAATTTCATATTAAGATTTTCTCAGGCCCGGCAGCGTGGCCTAGCAGCCAATGTCCTATCCTTGAACACGCCAAGATCCCATACGGGCGCCGGTTCTAATCCCGGCAGCTCCACTTCCCATCTAGTTCCCTGTTTGTGGCCTGGGAAAGCAGTGGAGGATGGCCCAAAGCTTTGGGACCCTGCACCCCCATGTGGGAGGCCTGGAAGAAGTTCCTGGCTCCTGGCTTCGGGTTGGCATTGCATTGGCCGTTGCACTCACTTGGGGAGTGAATCATTGAATGGAAGATCTTACTCTCTGTCTCTCCTCCTCTCTGTATATCTGATTTTCCAATAAATAAATAAATCTTTAAAAAAAAGATTTTCTCTATTTTTATATTGAGCAACATCATTGCTTTCCCCACAAACCCAAAAACTGAAGCAATAACCCCAATGCACATATCAGAACTCTAATGGGAGAATTAACTCTTAGAAAGAAAATTAAATAATTTTATTTTGCTCATTGTAAAATAATAACATATGTTTAGTTTTTGTGGGTGATTTTTATATTGAACCAAGTAGGGATAGTTAACTGAAATTTTAAATATTAATTATGGTACTCTTTCAAGAATGCTTTCAGTAATAAGCTGGTTATTGTTATCTGTGTACTTTAAAAACATGCCTTTAATTTAAGTTTGTTTTAAAGAGTTGAAGTTTGACCCCAATGTGAGCCGTGTTCTTTGAAGAGAAATTTAGGCAGCTTGCTATAGTACAGTTTAGGGGATTTGGAGCTACAGTTAGGAAGGTAATTGGTCCAGTATGGGGATGCTGAAAAGAAAAACCCTGTGTTTATCTCTAGTGCATCATCAACACTAATTTCTGCTGAGTATCATTAGTTGCCATGATGTTTACTTGACTTACTATTTTTCTACTCCTTATTAGTTTTTAACTTTCATAAGCCAATAAAAATTTAAACAATATTCCAGTTTTATCAGCCATAAATATCTAAATTGTTGCTTAGTTGAGTAGAGTTTGAGTCTTTGAAGTTTTTTGTTTAAAAAAAAATGACAACTCTGCTTTCTGGGAATAAATATGCTACACAAATTTGAAGGAAAATTAAAAACAAAACCCCCCTCCAAAAAAAACAAAAAAAAAAGATAGGCATTTCTCAGTTCACTGGGTGGCAGCGTTGTTGAGGTCATATCTGTTTTCCGTGTATATGGGTGTACCAAGAATGAAATATAGAATGAGCAAAGTGAAATACCCAGGATAAAAATGAAAATTTATGTGTTTTGCTGTCAGAAACATTGACTGCATCACATGACTTTTCACAGCAGGAAATTGTGGTGTATCCTTGCAGGAATGCCAGTCCCAAGACACTTTGAATGAACAGTGTCCCTGAGCTGTCAAGGTTTGACACTTCAGCTAGTTGCAGGAGCAGGTCTATCAAATGACTAAGTGACAGACATTTATAGCTTTCCCCTTAATATCTAAATATCAAAAATCACTAAGATTCATTATGAGAATTTCATTTTTAAAGTGTTTTCTGGCAAGGAAGTTTATTTTCTGGTTGTTGTTGTTGGTTTTTTTTTTTTTTTTGCAACCTTAATATTTTTTTTAAACTTGAAAGTACATTACATTTCTTTTAGTTCAGAGTTTGAATATGAACCGTGTTCTGCTCTGCCAGTATTTCTCTTGCAATTCTCTTAAGATTATAGGTCTACTTGCTGCTATCTGAAACTCTAGCATTGCTGTGAGGTAAAACAAAAATAAAAACAAGCAAAACAAACTGTATTTCCTGATTAAAGAATGTAAAAATTTTCCTGTTCACATTTCTAAAATTACAATATTCTACATTTGCTGCTTTCAATTCATATTTGCAATTCAAATATGAGTTGGTTTCTCTTTTTTGTCTCTTCCAATTGTATTTTTTGAAGTACTTTGTATCTACCGTCAGATATTTTATTGAATGATTTCTTAGTCTTAATTTTCTTCCATTCGTAAATGTACCTCAAAACTATTTTAAAATTAAGTTCTTAAAGATCAGCATTTTTCAATTTTAAGCACTCACAACTCTGATTTGTTTTTAGGGCATTTAAATGTTTACTGTATTAACAGACAGACAGCTATGATCATAAGGTTCAATTCCAAAATGCCTGGGGCCATCAGAATGGGACAAACTGGACAAAGCTATAACTGGATACCTACAGTCCAAACCAGGTCTCCCACATGGATTGAAAGGATTCAAACACTGGAACCATTGCCATTGACTGTTGAAACTGTGGCAACAGGAAGCTGGAGTCTGGAGCCAAGAACCTGGTAGTTACTCATGCACTCCAACTTGAAGTGTATTTCCTGGGCCAAATGCCTATTGCTTTACTTTATTCAACTTGTGTGTAATATTTACACAATCCACAGCACTACCTATATTTTACTTACTTAAAAGAAGCTAGACTAAGTCAACAGCTACCACTACTAATCCAGGAGCATAAACAATTTATGATACAGTTCCATAGGCCCTGGGATTTCCCTTACACCCTCCCCAATCCCCTTCACCTTCACTGAGTTCCCTTGTATTATTACTATAGTATAGCTCTTCATAAACAGTCATATGTCCATCATTGCGGGCATGGACAATGGCAGAGAGTCCAGCCTCATATTGTCAAAATATGGTAAACAGGTTCATTGGGAGTCTATCTTTGGTCTGGTATTAGAGATGCATACTCTATCATATCTTCACATCTTGATATGATAGTCTCCATTACACAGTCACTGTACATCCCCTTAAATGAAAAGCTACAATACAAAATCAATAATGGGAAGAAAAAAGAAATGAACAGTTCCATGAAATTAAATAACATACTACTGAATAACTAATGTGTTGCTGAAGAAATAAAATCAAGAACCATACTGAAGAAAATTATGCTACTGTAATGATCTCTGAGTCATTGAAGAATTTAATGAGAAAGAGTTTTGAAGAGATGAAACAAAAAAAGAATCAAAATGCGTAAGATATAGTTTCCAATGGTCTTTGTTGGAGAGCTATGTCTCCTGTTCCATCACTTCTTGATCTACAACTTTATAGGTTAGAAAAGTGACCAGGGTGTATTTCAATGTATACTGATTTTATTTGCATAAAGCATTGTTTAAATTGTGAAGCAAAAATGTCACTTCAATGTAAAGGTTTTACCTTTAAGCATTGATTTTCCATTAACGTGACCAAGGCTTACCATTACATGTTTGCATCACCTTTATTATGGTTATTACTTACATGCAATTAAATCTATCACTTTTTATAAGTTATTTATAAAAGGGAACAAATTTCACATATTTCACATTACAGATCTCAGAGCATGCTGATACTTCCCACTCCACCATCCTTTTTGCCCGCCCATCTTCATTCTTCATTATTTCTTTGATTTCACTTTACAATCACAGGCTTAACATGGTATTAGGTAAAGATTTCCACACAGAGCAAGTAGAAAATAAAAGCTATTCCTTGAGAGTACAAAGGCATAAACAATCATCGAATCTCAAACTGTCCATCTCTCATGTAGATTACATTTTGTTAGTAATCACAGATAAGGGAAAACATGGGATATTTGTCTTTTGAGACTGCTTATTTCATTAAATATAATGGTTTCCAGTTACATCCATGTTGCTGTGAAAGACAATATTTCCTCTTTTTTATTGACTAAATAATATTGCATAGTGAATCTACACTACACTTTCTTCATCCAGTCATTCATTGCTGGACTTCAGAGTTGATATCTCAGCTGCAGTGAACTGTGTTGTAATAAACACAGGCATATAAGTAGTTCCTTCATACGCTGATTTCATTTTGTTTGGGTAACCCCAGAAGTGGGATAGTTAGGTCATATGGTAGATAAACATACTTTTAAGTATTCAAACATATATTTTATTTGCCTTATCCTGTCAAGATCAATGCTATTTTATGTCTTTAAAGTTGCCTTGGGCCTTCCCTTCACATTCAGTCCCAAGCAAATATTATTTTCCTGCTTTCTGTTACTATCTTTGGGCCTTTTACTTGAATTCATAAATTGGTTTATCATAACAAACAGTTTTATTTCTGCATTCTTTCAGTTTAAATAATGCTTTAGATGTTTCTATATGTTTAGTTTACCTAAAGTTTGCTCTTGTATGTCACTTAGAACTTTGTCATTGTACATTCATCTTTTGATAATTTAGATTGAATTTGGAAAAAATATGATCAGTATGAAGCTTCATTTTTATCTTTCCAGGAACAGGTTTTTACAATACAGAATTTAAATATAAAGCACATGATATTTACATTATCTTTTGTGCTAACATATCTATCAAATTATCATATATATTTTTGGAAAAGATTATACTCATTCACTTGTTATATAAGTCTCTCTGATTTTCCTTACGTGAGTAAAATCTATTAATGCTAAGAAAGCCTCCAGTTTAGCTATTCAGTTTTCATGCTGCAAATGATCATCTTAAAAGTAAAGTTTAGGAGAACAATTTTACAGCCATAGCCTAAATGAAGATACCAAAATTCAGAAGTAAACAGGAGATTGTGATTCCCTAATCAGAGAGACTAGATTTGTTAAATAAATGAAACCATCTGCATCAATTTAAATAGTTCTACCAAACTGATTCATGAAGTGTCTAATATTTCCATGTAATTAGTGGTGGCATTTTCAAGCTCTATAACCAAGAGGAAAATTTAGCCTTCTCTGAAGAACTGTACACCCTAGGGTCGGTACTTTAGAAATTATATTGTTCTGACAGGGTACTCACCAAAGAATTGCATTAGATTCTGAACAGATGCTGTCGGTTCCCTGTCCTGGTATTTCGCACTGAAGTACTTAGAAGTTTCTTTTCCTCCCTCACGTCTGAAATAAAGGCAAATTTCTCTGTGTCAGTACTATCACAATAGTACATTTCTTGCGACTGCAATAAACGTTCTGCTCTCTCTTTTCTTCTTCAACCTGTGACTTCTCAGAAGAGCCTTCAGGAAGGGAAACTACTTATTTCAGATGATAGCATTGGTTTTTCTCTAGCTCCCAAGTTTATCATGGGGCCAGCACTGTGGCATAGCAAGTAAAGGCAATACCTATGGCACCAGTATCCTAGTGTGAGCACTGGTTCCAGTCCTGGCTGCTCCACTTCCACCAAAGCTCCCTGATGATGTGCCAGAGAAACCGGTGGAAGGATGGCCCCTGCCATCCTGTGGGAGACCCTGAAGAAGCTCCTGGCTTCACCAGCTGCAAGCCTTTGGGGTGAGACATCTCTCTGTCTCTCCCTGTTTCTCTCTTACTCTGCCTTTCCTATAAATGAAATAAATCTCCTTATGAAAAAAGTTTATTTGCTAACAGAGCTTATATCTGCTTGTGCACAATCACTTATATTATAAAAACAATGTAAGCAAAATTTAGATTTTGTCTATACCATTATCATCTATGAGTTTTATATGTCATATAATTAATTTATTATGGAACTCCTGGAGGTGGATTTATTATGAAGTCAGCTAATATTCCATGACCACTTGTGTTTTAGCTTCTTATCTTAGATATCTGATCTTTTTCCTTCTTTGTTCTGCTAGTGGTGCTGAATTCAGGTGAACTCCTCCACTATTATATGTCACTGAAGATAAACATGCTTAGATAATTAAATCAGATATTATTGGTCTTCCAAAAATGAAGACCAAATATCTATTTGTTATTGCATCACAGTATCACATGTTCCTTCATATATCTCTACTTACCTAATTTTTAATAATTGAATTTAGTTGGCACTAAAATAATGAATGTATTTTTCTGTTTTGGTTCAATAATGATTATGCTTTTGAACAGCCTCTCTCTAATCTACACAACTTTGATGCCTTATGCCATGCAAATTGTAGTAGAAAACAAAGAGTATTTAATGGGATGCTTATTTTCAAAATAAGTAGTGATTTCTTACACTTCAATGAAGTATGTGGAAATCAAAGAATAGATACAACATAAATAAAAAAAAGGTTATCGGAGTGAAAAGGAAATTAAAATAAGGAAAAAATTAAAAATTATGATAGAATAAAATCCTCCTAGAACAAAAGATATTTTGAGCAAAATCTTGAACTATCCAAATTTCAGGCTACTTGCATAGGAAAACTGACCTAGAGGTGATTGATATATTCTGGTTAAAAAACAAAATAGTAGGGTTTGGGTGGGCTCAGTTTGGCCATTGCAGCCACTTGGGGAGTGATGATCTTTCCCTCTGTCTCTCCTTTTCTTTGTGTAGCTGCTTTTCCAAAGTAATAATAATAATAATAAATACATCTTGAAAAAATAGACTAAACAGTACATGTAGACAGGAAAAATAATGCAGGTGGTGGGAGTTTTTTTACATATGGAGATAAATATTTTGGAATAATCAATAGGGATCCGTCCTGATGCTCAATTGGCTATCTTTCCCTTGCAAACACTGGGATCCCATATGCGTGCTGGTTTGTGTTCCCCTACTCTACTTCCCATTTTGCTCTCTGCATGTCATCTGGAAAAGCAGTAGAGGCTCTCCCAAAGCCTTGGAATCCTGCATCTTGCATGGGAAACCCAAAGGAAGCTCCTGGCCCCTGGCTTTCGATCAGCTCAGCTCTGGCTGCTGTAGCCATTTTGAGGGAATCAGCAGATGGAAAATCATATGCAGTTTCCACTAACATTTTAAAGTTTATCCAGCACAGATTCTTGTGAGCTATAACCCCATAACTTAGGATCTTTAAGGAAATATAATGTGAACTTTTTTATTATTCAGACACAGTAACTTTTATTGATAAACAATCCAAATAGAAACAGGTAAGAATTAAAAGAAATGTTATTACTAAGATTTCTTTCTCAATAATTTTCTAATGAGGCCAAATGGGATAGGTTTAATGAGTTACACTTTTTTAAAAATTTATTTTTAATCAAAAGTCAGATTTACAGAAGGAAGGACAGACAGAAAGATCTTCCATCCCCTGAGTCGCTCCCCAAGTGGCCGCAGTAGCTGGAGCTGAGCTGATCCAAAGCCAGGGGCCAGGAGTATCTTCCAGGTTTCCCATGTGGATGCAGGGTCCCAAGGCTTTGGGCCATCCTCTGCTGCTTTCCCAGGTCACAAGCTGGGAGCTGCATGGGAAGCCGGGCAGCCAGGATATGAAATGAAGGCCAGGACCTCAGTATCTAGGCTACAGCGCTGGTCCCTGACTTACACTATTAACATATATCAAATTGGAGGAGGTATGTATATAATTCTATAATTAATATAAAAAAGAATGATAAAAAAGAAAAGGACACTCTGAATTTGAAACTTCTTATCAGAAATTTAGAGATCAGTTAAGTTTGTACATCTCCAGAACCAGCCTTACATGGTTGTTAATGTTCAAAAGCAAGACAATTTGTATGCTTGTATGTAAATTTAAGCATATTTAATATTTTAAGTTTCATAATAGAAGCAAACAGTTCCACCTGCAAAATCTACTTACTAAAATCTTGGATCATGTATTAAGATTTCCTTATTAGATCTACAACTGCAGTATACATGAATTGATTATAGGACTATTGCCACAAAGATGTATGGAAACCAAATGTATGGAAACGCAATTCCAATATATAAAAGAGAATCATATTTGAATTTAAGTTAAGGGTATTTTTTAAAGATTCATGTATTTTTATTGGAAGGGCGGATTTACAAAGAGTAGGAGATACAGAGAAAAATTTTCTGTTTGCTGGTTCACTCCCAAAGTGGCCACAGTGGCCAGAGTGGAGATAAGCAGGAACCAGGAGTTAGGAGCCTCTTCCCAGTCTCCCATGTGGGTGCAGAGTCCCAAGGCCCTGGGCCAATTTGTACTGCTTTCAAGATACAAGCAGATAGGTGGATAGGAAGTGTAGCAGCTGAGGCACAGACTGGCACCCATATGGGATCCCAGGGCTTGCAAAGAATTTAGCCATTAAGCCATAATACCAGGCCCCATCTTTTGTTTTGAATCAGCTCTGGTATATCATAATATATAATACAGTGTTAGTATTCTATAAACAGTTTTTCGTTTTGTTCAGAGAGTAAATTGTAAGAAAATGGCGTGCACATGTTGAATATAGATGAAATATTGTCAGTTACAAGCTGATTGAATTAACCAGTGCTGAATCCAAAGCAATCAGACAGAAAGCTAAATAAATATATGAGAAATGCAGAAAATGGAAAGAAATCAAATAATAAATAATAAAACTAGTGACAAGGCACACCAGAACAAAATATCTTGGTATATTTTGTGATTAAAATGAAAAGATAAAGACGATTGAAGTTAAAAGCATTTGGAGGCATATGAATCAATGAAAATGCATGCAATTTTAATCATGATACTGAGAATTATAGTTGAATAAATCAATATTAACTTAATACTTGTTAAAGTTGACTTAAATATTGTTAATTTTCATGTGTGATATTGTTATTTGGGTGATTTTTTAAAATTCAGTCCTTTAAAAATGCGGGTTGAATTAGAGATGCACAATTTTGAACTATAGATATACAGAAAAATTTTATCTGAAAAGAACATAATGTAATTCATGAGTTAAAAATCAAATTTTCCTCTTAGAAACTTAAAAATTAACAAATTAGTAAATAAATGATAGCATTAAGTTTGAGAAGTACTGACAAATGGACACATGCGTAAATGAAGTCTTGTTCTTCTGTTTTAAGACAATAAGACATCATTATTATCGTCATAGTTATTATTTCTTTGGAAAGACAGAGTCAAAGAGAAAGAGACAGAGATGATCCATGTTCTGGTTACTCCCCAGTTGGCTGCAACAGCTTATACTGGGCAGGTTTGAAAATGCCTTTTGCCAAGCCTCCCACATGGATGCAGAGGCCCAACCACCTAGGCCAATCGTCTTTGTTTTCCCAGATGCATTAGTAGAGAGCAAGAGCAGAGGTGGAACAGCCGGAACCCAAGTGGGTGCACATATATGATACTGGCACTGTGGGCAGAAGTCTCACTTGCAATACCACAATGAGCATTATCCCGAGTTAAGACATCTGCTCCTTGGTGATGTATCAGGATTTGTGCATGGCTCCAGCTTCCTGGTAATGCAGATCATTGGAAGGAGGTTTGGCTCGAGTACTGGTGTTCCTGGTACCCAGGTGGGAGACCCAGATTCCGGTTCCTCCTGAGCTTCATCCTGAGCCTGCCTCCCATCATTGTACACACTTTGGTAGATAAGAGCACCATCCCTGACAGACCATCCTCTGTCTGACTCTCTTCCTCTCATCAATCATTGTCTGTGTCCTCTCTGCCTGCTAAACACATTTTAAAAAATCAATTTCTATTGTTTCTTAGGAATACAAGTTTGATAATGTTAGAAAATCTGGAAAACTTGATTTGTTAGGGTGATTTTTCTGAGTTTCAGTTATAGTAATGGATAGTTTTAATACTTTGTAAAAAAGGTTTCCATCTTATCTTTTGTTTAATGGTTATTATTTGTCCATTTGTGGACAATTGGAGATTATACATTGTTTGTACCCATTATGTACATCAGTTTTCTGTTTGTTGCATTATTGAAACTCATGAGGATCATGATAAATACCTTGAATATACATTAATGGGCTGTCGCTGTCCCGCAGCAATGGACTTGGTGCACAGAGCCAATAATAACACACGAGGACTTTGACTGATGGTCAAAAGCCGAAGTTTAGTAGTGTCATCAGCCTTTATACATTGAGGGTCATATAGGATAAGGGAGGAGGTAATGAGCTTGTCAACAAAATCTATCAACTGTTTCTATACCCTTGTTTGGAATTCTTTTGTTTTGTGTATCTCACCAAGTGTTCTCATTCACATACTGTCCATTCAACTGTTGTCATAAAAATGATTTCCACTTAGTTACACAAATGGTACACACTCAGTTGTTTTCATACAAATAATATCCTATCAATTGTAATCCTGTGCTCCCTGACCTTCTAGGGTCACAATGTCCTACAATGGGCTACTGTTTCAAGACATTCAGCATTGCCACAGGAGAAATATCATTTATATTCAGTTAAAGGGATTACAATTAAAGATTATGTATATAGAAACAGAGCAGCAATTCATGGCCTAGAGAATTTAAGTATTTTGATAAACCATTCAAAACCACAATCTATACAATTAGGTAATGGAATGGTCATTTTGTTTATAATATCCAGGAATGATTAATGATCTTTCTTTTAAAAACATTGGTGACTCTATAAATGATTTTATTGTAATAAATTACTATTTCAAGAAAGTTTCCTTGAACATATCTTTGTCTATAGGTGCAGACAATAAAATTGGAATTCATTCCCTAAAACAATACAAGAATGTTTACAGACTTCCAGGTTGCACATACTTGATAGAAGAATGGAAAGTAATTTTTTTAAAGAGAGAGATTTTCATTTTAAATGTAACATTATAGAGAGAAAGAAAGGAATTTTCCTGCTGTTTTACTTCCCACATGTCTGCAAAAGCCAGAGATGTGCTAGGCTGAATCCAGGAGCCAGGAACTTCTTCCAGGCCTTCCATGTGTATGGCAAACACTCAAGCACTTGGGCCATCTTTCACTGCTTTCTCAATTGCATTATCAGAGAGCTGGACCAGAAATGAAGCAAACAGGACTCCAGCTGGTGCCTATAAGAGATGCTGGCATTGCAGCCAGCAGCTTAACATTGTGCCATAGTGCCAGTTTCTGAAAAGTAATCTTTACAAACTGAATATGTATTTCCCAAATAAGTGTTATAAATATAGTGCTAATAAACTATGAAATGATAATTATTTTGTTCTGGTTTTTCCTCTAGAGAAAGAATATCTTCTTTATGTAATCATTATTCACTTTTTTAAAAAATGGATTGATTGAAAAGGTGAAGTGACAGGGGCTTCTATTGTATTCCGTCAGGCTGTGATGATACTTGCGGCCCTGGCATCTCATATGGGAGCATCCTGTGAATGCCAGATGCTCTGTTTCCAATCCAGCTCCCTGCTAATGCTCATGTCATTGTCACCCAGGTGAGAAACGTAGATGGAGTCCCTGGCTCCTGACCTAGAACTGGCTCTTATGATTGATTGGGGTGAACCAGCAGATGGAAGATCGATCTCTCACATTCTCTCGATCTTTCAAACAAATAATCTCAAATAAAATCCATCATCACAAAATGAATCATTATATATATATTTTTTCCAAAACAAAGTATTGCTTTGTGCTCAATTTTTTTCAAATAAGAAACAAAAATGCAGATAATGTCAATTAAATATGAAAAAAAAGAAAGACAAAACTATCTTAATTTTTTGACAAACTATTTTGTCGCACAAAAATAATTTCATAGGATTTTCTTGGCATAGTGTTGTGATCTATTCTCAAATGCTGACAAATTGAAACACAAAAACATTCTTTTTTTTAAAGATTTTTTTATTTATTGGAAATTCAGATATATAGAGAGAAGAGACAGAGAGGAAGATCTTCCGTCTGATGATTCACTCCCCAAGTGACCACAATGGCCGATGCTATGCCGATCCAAAGCCAGGATCCAGGAACTTTTTCCGGGCATCCCACATAGGTGCAGGGTCCCAAGGCTTTGGGCCGTCCTTGACTGCTTTCCCAGGCCACAAGCAGGGAGCTGGATGGGAAGTGGAGCTGCCAGGATTAGAAACAGCATCCATATGGGATTCCAGAACGTTCAAGGTGAGGACTTTAGCCGCTAAGCTGCCAGGCCCCAAAAACATTCTTTAATGGATCATTTTAACACAGACTGATTGATTACTCAACGACCTACAATCTTCGTCATACCTGAGGATGTTTTAGGATATGATAAATTCCCACTGCAATTGGCTATTGTTTTTTACTTTAGGAAAGATTTATTTTTCAACCCTAATTGGCAATTTGTTTTCAAGGTGAATTCTTAACATTTGAACAAAGATATCCCTAATACCTAAACAAGCATATAAAAATTTTATACGTTACTATACAGTGTGGTATATATCTATCTCTTTCAAATAGAATTTACCTGGTTCCCTCGAAGGACTGCCAGCTTCTATGGAAGATTTTCTTGATGTTTTCTTTTTGGAAAATTGAAAAGATGGGCTTTTTTTCATAGACTCTAATTTTGTTTTTCTACTGTTAATATGACATATTTATCTGTCTAAAATGGCATATGAAAGTGTCATATGGTATGTTTTGTTTATCTATTTTAGAATTTCACTTGGTTATATCCACATTTTAATCTTCCAAATACAACTATAGTAAATATAGTTAAGGTGAAATCAATCTTGAGACATTAAAATTAAAAATATGCTCTTTGGCTGATAATTAGATGCCTGGTATTAGTGATTACCCATTATCCTGTTAGAAGTCATTGTTTCAATATATCTGGAATCTGAACGATTTTCTATGTATGGTGTAAACCATGAACTCTTCACGTATAGGTAAAATAGAGTATCACATTAAACTGTGAGAGCACAAAGTAGACTCATAGTTCTTCATGTATTTATGCAGATTATTTTACAGTTTTGGTAACATTGAGGCAAGTTGTTTATTTTTGTTCCCTTAATACCTTAAGATAAAGAACATTTATTTTTGGATTCTCTCTCAGTTTTGAGAAAAAAACATTGAATTTTTTTGAGTAGTTTTAAAAATCAATAGGAATACATGGTATAGAGTTCATTATTTTGAAAGAGGGGTATGCAAAAAAAAATGTTAGGTTGTCCTTTAATATTTACATGATTTTCTCCATTATTGATGAACTGCTATGAAATATCTTTCATTTTACAGGGAAAATAGAAAGTATGAATTGCTTCTCTAGCACATAATGATAGCTTAAAAGTGAAGCAAATGACTATGTTGATAGCTAAAAGTAGTTTTCTAAACTTCATATTAAAATAGACATTGGTTCTTGTGCGTCATTACATTCCAGAAACAAAATAAATTCAAAGTCACCCTGAAACACTTAGAATAGTTTATCCAAAGATAATTCTACATTTGAGAAAGAAATGTTGGAATATAAAGGTATGTGTGACCACTTGACTGGTGAATAACTGTTTTATTTGATTTAAACAAAAGTGAATTACTCAACTCATAATTATCTAAGTCTGCTTGCTCTACAGTTTCAATCATCTCTATAAGGGAATAATTTTATATTTATATGAAATGATTAAAGGCTCTCATATAGTCATGTTTCTCTTTTGCCAGGATATAGCCAAAATGTAATACAGAGATATAAATATATCCCTTCATTGAATTTTTATAACAATGATCAAAAATTATGATGAGACACCTCTGCTAACCTAAAACATAATAGAACTCTTTTTGTTCCATTACATTGATTTTATGTATTTTTATTTTTCAGAACTTTTCTCCGATTGTGCAGACTCGCTGAGCTTCAGCATAAGTCCCTATAAAAATTCACAGAATGAATGGAAATTTAAACAGTTAACAAATAGTTTTATGAAAATCACATGCCCTTAATTGGCATTTAAAGAAAAAGCTCAGCACCCCCATAACAGCAGAATATGAATGCATTTCTCAAGTTCATAATGAACATTTACAAGATGTATTTTTTATTTTGGACTGTTAGGCAAGTATCAATATGCTTACTAAGACTGCGATAGTAAAAGTGTGTTATGTGATCACAGTGGAACTAAATTAAAAATTAGGAAAAGACTGAAAAAACCTCCACATACTAAAGAGATAACACATAATAAATAGTATAATTTAAGAAATATTAAAAATGACTTTGGAAAAATATTTTGAGCAGCATGAAAATTAACATGACAACTCAAGCTGCTGTAGATGCAAATAAATAAAAAATTGATTTGAAATCTGTAGCTTTAAACACTTAACATTTAAAAAGTGACATAAATTGGGACTGGTAGCGTGGTCTAGTGGCTAAAGTCCTCGCCTTGAACGCACTGGAATCCCATATGGCCACTGTTTCTAATCCCGGCAGCTCCACTTCCCATCCAGCTCCCTGCCTGTAGCCTGGGAAAGCAGTCAAGGACGGCCCAAGACTTTGGAACCCTGCACCCATGTGGTATATCCTGAAGAGATTCCGGTTCCCAACTTCGGATCGGCGTAGCACCAGCCATTGTGGTCACTTGGGGAGTGACTCATCGGACGGAAGATCTTCCTCTCTGTCTCTCCTCCTCTCTGTATAACTGATTTTGTAATAAAAATAAATAAATATTTTAAATAAAGTGACATAAATTGATGAGTGAATATGAATATGTGATACATACATGCATCAGCCATGAAAGAATAAATGATCAGCATTAGGAAAACACAGATAGAAGTGTAAGTCATGAACCCAGTACCATGGCCTAGTGGCTAAAGTCCTCACCTTGCATGTGCCAGGATCCCATATCAACATCAGTTTGTATCCCAGCTGCAGCTCCTGGCTCCTGGCTTTGGATTGGCTCAGTGCTGGTAATTGGAGCTGCTTGGAGAGTGGATCAGTGGACAGAGGATCTTTTTCTCTCCTTTTCTCTGTAGATCTGACTTTCCAATAAAAAAATCAACAGATCTTTTAAAAAAAAAGCATAAGTTGCTATGTTTATTGAAGTATTTCAAGCATAGAAAGATAAATATTCTGTGAGCTCATTTTAGTATGCAAAATCTAAAAAAAAAGTCTTTCATAGGATTCCATAGTAGAATGGTTGGTACCAGATGATGAGGAGGATGGAGAAGGGAAGATTAGGAAATTTGACCAGAATACAATAAGGTACAGTGAGATGACAGCAGTTGTCATATTCTATTGCATGGTATGGTGAAAACAGATAAGAATGCTGTAAAAATGTTTCCTTTTTAAAAGATTCATTTATTTTTATTAGAAAGGCAGATATACAAAGAGCAGGAGAGACAGAGAGGAAGATCTTCTGTCTGATGATTCACTCCCCAAGTGGCTGCAATGGCCAGAGCTGAGCTGATCCGAACCCAAGAGCCTGGAGCTTCTTCTGGGTCTCTCACGGGTGCAGGGTCACAAGGCTTTGGGCCATTCTCAACTGCATTCCCAGGCTACAAGCAAGGAGCTGGATGGGAAGCAGGGCTGCCGGGATTAGAACCGGTTCCCATATGGGATCCTGGCTTGTGCAATGCGAGGATTTTAGCAGGTAGGCTACCATGCTGGGACTAAAAGACATTTTTTTTTGATGCAATGAATATAGTTGACAAAATGTTAGCTGGATTGAGCAACAAAAAGTGAAAGAAAGTATCAGTATTAGGAATGAGAGTGATGACATTGCTATATATTTTATAATCATCAAATGATAAAAATTATGAGCAATTTAGATCAGTAAGTTCTTTAATGAGGTGAAGTACATTGGCTCCTTAACAGATATTGATAAGGTATGCACATTGAAGAAGTTGTCCAAATCTTTAGAGGCCATTAAATTTGTTGTCATAGTGACCTTCAGTGACCTTTGCTTTCTGTGATGTAGTTGCAATGGCTCCATTTTCTTCTCTGGTTTTATGTGCTTTAATTAACTCTCTCCCCACTCCATTTTTTTTCTTTATTTTTCTACCAAAAAGGTTTATCAATCTTGATTACCTTTTAAAAGAGCCTGTTCTATATTTCATTAATTTTTAAACTTTGTATAGTCTCCATGCCATGTATCTAAATTCTGAATTTTATAATTTTTTTTTCTTCTACAAGTTTTGGTGATTTATTCTCATTTTCTTCTAGTTCTTAAGGTACAATGGTAAATTATTTATCTGAAATATTTCTGATTTTGATGAAGAAATAGATTAGCATTAACTTCCTTGTTACCAATCTGCTTCTAATCTTTCTCATTGGTTTTCCTATGTTGTGTTTCAATTTTCATTCATTTCAAAAGATTTTTTTTTATTCCCTTCTTTACTTAGCCTTTGAAACATTGATTCCTCAGAATAAGTTGTTTAATTTCCATGTGTTTGCGTAGTTTGAAATATTTTTGTTAAGAATTCCTGTTTGTATTATCATGTGGTCACAAAAAATATTCTGTGATTTCTGTTCATTTGAATGCATTCAGACTTCTGGGCTCTGTCACTGGATCTGTGCAGAGGAATGCCCCATGTGTTACTGTGGGGCATGTGGATGGTTCATCTGTTGACAAGGATAGTCTGTTGATTTCTGTTGTTTTCAGTTGAGCAATCTAATTTTACAGTTTGAACTGGTTTTCTGATTCTCTGGTTGTCAGCCCATTTCTGAAAATGTGGTATCAAAGTTTACTCTTTGCAATTATTGTATTAGAGAATTATCTCTTAGATCTAGTAACAGTTGCATTATGTATTTGTACCACGAACATTAAGTGTTTAAATATATTTGTGAGTGATCTTTGCTCTGGTTAGATCGAGCCTTTTATCATTATATTGTTACCCTGCTAGTCTTTAAACTTTTTTTATTTGACAGAAATGGCTATTCTTGCTTTTTTGTCTTTGTAGGGAGGAGATATGTTTTTCTGGAAGATCTTGTTTCATGCTTTCACTTTAAGTCCAGTTGTGTTCTTAGAGGTGAAATAACTTATTTATTAGCATCATACAGTTGGGTACCTTGTATCAATCCATTCTGTCACTCTTTGTCTTTTAATTAGAAAATATCCATTAGTAAGGTCAGCTTATTGTAAGTTTGTGGTTACCTTGTAAGCTTGCTATGCTTGTTTGTTTCTCCCTTCCTCACAATATTCATTTATAACTAAAAAGTTTCCTGAACTGTACTTTGATTCTTTTCTTACTGTTTTTTGGTAAATCTGATATAGAATTGGAATTTATCTGTAAGGATTTATTTGGAAGGAAGAATGACAGGGAGAGAAGGAAAGATGTATGGAGAGGAGGAAGGAGGGAAAAATGCAGAAAGAAACAGAGGGAGAGACCAACTTTGCACCAGCTGGTTTACCCCCAGATGGCTGTGATAGCTGGGCCTAGGTCAGACTGAGACCATGGACTCCATCTCAGTCTAGTATGGGTCTTCGAGACCAAAGGACACGATACATATTTTGTTGCTTTCTCAGATTCATTAGCTGGAAACTTGATCATCAATTACCAGAATTCCATATGGCACCTCAGCATGGAATGTCGGGGACAGAAGTTGTGACTTTGTCATCTAGACTACAATACTGACTCCAGTTACAGGTGCTTTCTCTGTGATTACCATGAGGTTTACACAAGAATTTGTTTTGCAATGACAAGCTATACTGAAATGATAACTTTAAATATATACTTATTAATGTCTGTATTTATTTAAAAGACAAAGTAACAGAGTAAAACAGTAGAATTTTCCATCTGATGGTTAACTCCCCAAATGACCTTAATAGCCCTGGTGGAACATGCAGAAGCCAGGAGAGCTGAAATCCATCTGGGTTTTATGCTGGGGTGTAAGTTGCCAAGTATTGGGGCCATCTTCCACTGCCCTCCCCAGAGCAGTAGCAGTTTGGAAGCCAAGCAGCTAGGTCTCAAATGAGTGCTCCTAAGCAGGATGCTGGGGTTGCAGGCTGTAATTCATCCTTTCTACCATAGCAGCAGCTCTGAAAAGATAACTCACTGTTGATGGTAAAGACATGGGAAGAGATAAAAACAGATAAAGCAGAGATAAGGAGAAGGGACATGAATAACTGTGCCTTTGTGCTCTACTCCTCCTAAATTTTTGACATTATATTTTATCACTTCCATTATTGTCTGTCCTAGTATTGTAATTTTATATTTAATTTTTCAGTCTTCACAGTAAAAAAACACAAGGTGTATAAACCATGTTTACAATTTTAGAGTATTTTTTGCTTGTTTCTATAATGACTCTTACAAGAGAGCTTTCTATCTTCTGTTTGTTTCCCTTACTTGCTAGCATCTCAAGTTTCCCTTTGAAGAACTTGCTTTAGCATTTCTTGTACACACATGCTGTGTTGGTAAACTCTCTGAGTTTTTCTGGTCTGAAAACGTCTCATCTCCATCCCATCTCTAGGATGTTTTTATTAGTAGTCTTGGATGGTACTGATTCTCCTTCAGCACTGTCAAGTCTCAATCCCCGCCCAGCTGTACTCTTAAGCTTGCTGTTGAGAAGTCTGAAGTCAAGAAATTTGGAACCCTCTATGACATGTTTCCTTCCTTCCTCTTCTAGCTTTGAAAATCATCTCTTCAGCATTAATCTTGACAAAATTGGCTATACTATGTCGTGGGGTGGAAGCAGTTCAGTTCAGTCTAGCTAGCAACCTTTGATGTTATGTGTTAGATTCATGTGGATACTGGAACTTTTTCTCTGGGATGTTTTCCATCATTATCTCTTTGTGAATGTTTTCTGCCCTCTTGAATCACTGTGATTCAAATATTTGCTCTCTTCGTGCTCTACTGTGTTTCTCATAATCTTTCTTACTTACTTTTGGTTCTTTTTCTCTTTCCCTTTCAGCCATTATATGCACATAGCTTTTCTTGAACCTCACTGATTGATCCATTTGATCTGTTCTGTTTATGCCTTCAGTTGTACTTTTGATTCCACTTAGCGTACTTTTTAGTTGAAGGATTCCTAGTGGATTTTATTTAATTGCTTAAATCTCTTTATTAAATATTTTTACTACAATATTGAATGGAATGTGTGTCTTCTTTACTTTCATTGTTTCCTTAAAGTCGCTATTTTGAAATCTTCAGCTAATTCAGCTAATTATTTGAAAATTTCAATTTCTAAGTGGTTGATTTCTGGCATAATATTTGTCTCTTTAGGTGTGATCTTATTCCTCTGGAAATTCTTAATATTTGTTAGTGTACACATCATCTATGCTTTGAAGGATTTTTTGTGTGAATTTGGCTTTATCTGTGGCTGTCTTTTAAAAAATAATTCAACAATCTGTGGATTTTTTTGTCTGAACCTATGGATTCTTCTTCTACTTCACCACTAGACAGCACCTTAGTTGTGCCTGTGTTATCCACTACTGATACATTTTTACTGATTCTGTCTTGTAATACTCACCAAAATATATTTTTTCCAAATCCCCAGTTCATACATTGTTTAGTATGAACTGAAGAAGTGACTAGGAGTATTACATTCCTACCAGCCCTGATTCCTTATTCTATTTCCATGGATGCTAGATCTTTCCTGGTGCCCTCAAACCAGAAAGACCAACCCAGCATGAGTAAGGGACAAAGCTCACTTTATGGAAGGTGGAAGGAGTCTGATAAAGCGAGCCAGTGGCCACACAATCTGGCACCAGCCTGGACAATCAGGGTCTCAGTCACATGTCCATAAAAATCCCTTGGACATCAGTTAAACCTACCAGAGGCTGGTGATGAAGCTATAGAAATGAGTCTAGGCTCCTGCAGCCCAGGTGTCCACCTGTTAACAAGAGATTCTGGAGGTTCAACCTGCCAGCATCAGCCAGGGGCTGGAAGCCTTTGGCTTTTATGAAATTCAGGATCTGATCTTCTCCACAAGGCTGAAGTTTCATTTTCTGCTGGTGCTTGCAGTTAGTGGTCGTCTACCTGACTGTGAAAGCACCAAATATTCACACCACAGATAAAGGCAGAGGGATGTGTGCCAATGGACTCAGCTTCGATGCATTTTTTTTTTTTTTTCTCAGTGGTCCTGGCCCTGCGACTCCCTCCATTCCACCTCTGCCCGTCAGTTTGCATCTCTCCACTTCATGCACCTTGGAGCCGGGGAAGGAGTAAAATGCCAACTTTTTTCTTTCTGCTCTCTTCAATATGACTTTCTTAATTTTTAGAGAAAGATGCCTCAGCACTGCAGTCTCTTACCTGGCGGCCATTGCTCATGCACATGATTGGTTTTGTATAAAACGCCCACAGTGGCGTCTGCAGAGAAGTGGTCCCTGGGGTCTTTCACTCAGCTACTGCCTTGTTTTTTTTTTTTTTTTTCCTCTGTGTTCTATCAACAAAATTCAGATATTTAAACTAGGAAACCAAACTACAGTGTGTCTCAGATTAACCCATAGACTCAACATAATTCCAGAAAGGCAAAGTTGAGTCTGAAATTCATGTGGACATGCATAAAATCTGGAAAAGTTAAAATATACACAAAATACTAATACTATGGGAAGTTAAGATATGTGAGGAACGTTCACAAAACATCAAGTTAAAAGGTAAATATATTTTAGTGCAAACATTTTTGAAATCCATGCAAATTCAGGGTCTTTGAATATTTGCATGCAAGTGGATTGTCATAAACTATGTATTAAAATACGCTTATCTTAAAAATTTTTAAAATGGTTCTGATGCGGTAGCCTAATGACTAAAGTCCTCACCTTGCAAGTATCAAGATACCATATGGGTGCCAGTTCTAATCCTGGCCACCCCGCTTCCCATTCAGCTCCCTGTTTGTGGCCTGGGAAAGCAGTCAAGGACTGCCTAAACCCTTGGGACCTTGCACCCATGTGGGAGACCCAGAGGAACTCCTGGCTCCTGGCTTCAGATCGGCGAAGCACTGGCCATTGTGGCCACTAGGGGAGTTAATCAATGCACAGAAGATTGTCCTCTCTGTATATATGATTTTCCAATAGAAAATAAATCAATGTTTAAAAATCAATCAATAAAATACAGTAAGATTATCCTTTAGTTCCATTTTATAAACTATAATAATAAAGGCAGCTTGGCAATAGTATCTACCCAAGTAGATCACATATACCATTCGATGCTAAGGATGATACGCATCTATTTCATAGGCTATGTTCAAGGATGTTAATGCATAGCTCAATTCTAGATCATTGCACTGTATTAAGATCAGATACCCTGGAATTAGACTGTTCCCTACTGATCGATTCTGTCTCAATTTCAGCCTGTCCTCAAATGCTTTTGGGACCACAGTTTCTAAATCAGTAACATTCGATTAATAGTAGAGCCAAATTGATAGAATTGCCTAAAATATAAATAAGAAAGAAATTTGGTATAGAGATTAACATATTGGGAACTTGATGTAAATGTAATTTGTTATTGCTTATTTGCTGTTGCTATTTTTATTATAAATCATCTTTTTACGTATTTAAGAAGCCAGCCAAGGACTGTAATGAAGCCAACAAAAGAGAGGCAGATACAAGACTAAGTAGACAAGAGAAGAATCAGTTCTTAACTTCATTTGATATTCTAATTTTTTATTAGTAAAATACTTTCACATCACTCATAAATGTACCTATTCAATAAAACAGATTGAAAGTATATATAGATATATATAAATCCATTGAAATAATATTTTAAAATCAATTGCTATGATTTCATGTTAGTTTAATCATAGATTTTTATTACTATACTATTAAAAAATTACTTGCTAGGTGTACATTATTTTTCTAATATTACCAGTCAGTTATATATAACTTCTTTCCTAAAATAGAAGATAATTTTTTAATCTCTGTGACACCACTGAACTTTAATCAATTAGGTACAATAAGCTAATTCATATTAAATAGACTGAAATAAATAATTCATTTTAATGTTAATCACATTTTGGTGATTGAAGGTGCTAATTCATAATGACATTTATTTTCAGTCCTAACTCTGATGTTTCCTGTAGAACTGAGCCATAGAATTTTAGGCAGGTTCATTTTTAGGACTAATAGGCACTGGTATAAAATAATGCCTCTTCCCCAATTTACGCTGGGAATTGAAGCCTTTATATCACAGATGTATTATAAATAGCTGTGACTTCTTCCTCTGTAATTATATGATTCAATTCGAATTAATGTTCTGAACATGCTTATACTTGGGGAGTATTTGCTATTTTGTCACTTATTTATCTAGGATGGAAAGAGATTACAATCTGAATTATTAACTGAAATTACTGTTCTAAGTTTAGAACACTTTAACTCAAGATCTCTGACCACTTCACTATATAAAGCCAATTTCAATACAGAATTCTGCAGATATTTACTCTTTCAATGAGGATAGAACTATAATCCTATTTAGGTTTTTTTTTTTTTAACTTTTGCTGCACATGACACTTTCCTAAGATATTTCTTTTACAAAGCAAAGCTTCTCATTTAGAATTTTTGAACTAACAATTCAAAGATATTAAATGGACAACATTTTTTCTTATATAACATTCTCACTCATTCAAAATTTGAGGATTTCTGACATAAAGGTGAAAAATACTGTGTTTGGATTCACATTGTGTTTGGATTCACTTCACCATGAAGTTTTGTATTTGTCATTATCATCTTATGATATATATTCCTCTTACCATTCCTCATTCAGAATTGTATTTGATAGCAAGTCTGATTATTCCATTTTGTCATCTAATCGATGCCTGTCTACAAGCAGGTCTTACTTCTCTGCAATGATTCTACAGTGCTGCTGAAAATCGTCATTATCGTAAGACTCCAGGCACAACTTGTTACAGCTGTGTCTATAAGACGGATTAGGAAGAGAGAGCATTACATTGTTGGGATTTGCTTGTCTGCATTCCATATAAAACAGGAATCTATATTAAGAAGAGATGAAAGAAAACATGCTTTGAAAGAAAATTAAGCCCATCAATATCTGATTATTCTGTTAATTCATTTTCTACTACTATGTCAAAATACCTAAAGCCAATTACTTCTTAAAGATAATAGTTTGAAAGACAAATTTTGGGCAGCATCATCTACTTCACCTCTGAAAACCTCCCCTGACCTTGGATTCAATAACACATGGTGATGGTGTTATGATGGAAGCATGTAGATGGCCAGGAAGCCAGGCAGCCAGGAAGGGCCAAGTTTCCTATTTTTAGTGGAATCTTAGGTGTTACAGTAAATCTATCATTCATTTATGACAAAATATATTTTTTCAGTGTTTTTAGATTTATTTTATTTTACTTGGAATGTCAGAATTAGAGTGGGGGCAGGCTTTCATCACAGGTGTAATAGTCAGTTCTGAGTTCATCCAAAGCCAGAAACCAGGAGCTTCTTCCCATCCTCCCATCCTCCCAAGTGGATGCTGGGCTAAAATACTTGGGCCATCGACTCCTACTTCCCCAGGCCTTTAGCAGGAGCCAGGAGACAACCCAAAACCTATGAGGGATGTTGGCATCAGCAGCTGGAGGATTAGTGTGTTATACCACCATGTCAGCCTGACAAATATTTTTTTTACACTTGATCTTAGCCAAAAGGCAGAGAAGCAATGAAAAATAGTTATTTTAAAAACTGAATGTTTCTTTTCAATATTTAATGCCTTGTGAACCAGGAAAACTGTTCAGAAGTTCACTGAGAGTAAATATATGACACAGAATTAGAAGGAGAAATATTTGTTTACAGCTTCACCATTACTATATAGAGCATATATTTAATCCCACACTGAATTGTGGTATTTCTTTATTCAGAAAGAGTTGAGAAGCAGAAATGGAGAGACAGAGGAATGGAGGAAGGGAGAAAGAAAATGAGAGAAAGAGCTCTTCCATCCACTTATTCACTCCCCAGAGTTCAGGCAGCACAGGGACAGGAGAAACCAAGAGCTTAACTGGTTTCGTATGTGTGTGGGAGTAGCCCAACCCTCAGTGCACCTTCTGCTTTTCTGGGCAATTAGCAGATAGCTGGATCAGAAGCACATCAGCCAGGACATGAACCCCTGTTCATGAGGGAAGATAGCCTTTCAGGCAATAGCTTTGCCCACTATATTGCACACAGTTCCCTAATCCAATATGTTGCTATATTTTCTTGGAAATAATTGTATTTCACTATAACATTCTAGATGCTCTTCAGGACTTTGAATAAAAGATCTGTTAGGGGAGACGGTGTTGTGGCAGCAGGAGTTAAGAAGCCCCTTGTGATGCCAGATTTCCATATAGATGCTGGATCCTGTCCCAGTTGCTCCATTTCAAATGCAGATCCCTGCTAATGTGCCTGCCTAAAGCAGTGGAAAATGAACCAAGTGATTCGATCCTGATACCCATGCATGACAGCTGGAAGCAGCTGCTGGCTGTTTGCTCTTGTCTGTCCTAGCCTAGCTTCTGCAGTGCTTTAGGGAGTGTACTAGCATGTTAAAGACCTCTGTATGTCCCAGTGTCTGTTGCCCTGCCTTTCAAACAAATAATATTCAAGTTAAAATCCTGTAGTAAGTTTCTAGATTCAAAGAATTTCTTTTCAGTCTAGAAAGTGAACATAATACATAATTGGAAAGTGAAAAATATTTCTCTCATTGCTAGCTCCTCTTCCTCCTGTTCTTGGGTTTGAAATCCTCTGCCTTTTTGTAAATCAGAAATCCTTGGTGTTATTTATTCGCATTCATAAAAGTGAAGCAATGGAGCATATGCTCATACTGTGGGTGTGGTTCGAAGTGTGAGGCAGTGCACTGCTAGCAGGTAGCACCAAAACTCACTGAGTTTTTGTGACGCATACATGAGGTGAAACTGATATAAATAGAATAGTGTCTGACTGAACATCAGTCATGATAAAACTATGCCTTTACTACTGGTGTTATTATAATCGTCAGAAACTTGACCACCATATAAGTAGCAGAGGCAGTACATGAGATGCCTGTCCTCAGGCACCGGATAGCAATGCCTTCCAACCGCTCTGTGGGTGGTAACATTGAACATACAGTAAGAATCGAAATATGCCTCCAGGGAACTCACATTATGTGTAAGAAATAGGAATAATAATTTACTTGTGGTGAAACTTGAATTGCATTCCTAGCTCTTGGCCCTGGCCCTTGATAAGGTTCAAATGATTAAATCCTTCAGGCGGTGAATCAAGGCATGGGAGAGCCTCTTCTTTGCCAAGCAAGCAATCGATCAATCAAAAGAAGTGTAACATTTTAATGGGTAATTCCATTAAATTTAATTATTTGATTCTTTTTATTTTACTTGTGACTTTAATTTCTTCTCAAATTATGTTAATGTTCTTTGAATGTGTAAGATGATAATAGATCACATATGACATCTATTTATGATATGCCAGGCATTCTGGGGATAATGTTTAATTGTGACAATCCTATGTGAAATTTCCCATTCTGTAGATCTGAAAACTGTATCATAAAAGGGTTATGAAAATCGATAATGACTACTAACTAGCAAAAAGACAGAATATAGGTATGAGGCCAGATAGTGTGATTTAGGACTTTTCTTCTTTATCACCTAATTATAATAATAATAATTAGATAGAATAGATTTTTCTATGATTTTAGAGCCTATTAAACATCATTTTGGATTGTAATATAATAAAAAGTTTGAAGAAGTTTGAAACCCATGGTTTAAATTATAATAAAGAGATTAAAAGGGTGGTAATATAAATAAAATTTTTTCATCACAGTTTATTCAGAATATATCATCAATTATCACATTTAAATATGATTGGAAATTTAGAAATAATTTCTGTATAATCTCTAATTATCTAATAGATGTGGCATCAGGATTAAATTTTAGTCAGGTTTAACTAGAATTTAATTCTTAGTAGGTGGATATCCTACTTTCTTTTTTTATTTTTTTAAAGATTTATTTTATTTTTACCACTAAGTCAGATATACAGAGAGGAGGAGAGACAGTGAGGAAGGGCTTCTGACCAATGATTCACTCCCCAAGTGACCACGATGGCCGGTGCTGCGCCCATCCAAAGGCAAAAGCCAGGAGCTTCTTCCAGGTCTACCACACAGGTGCAGGTTCTCAAGGCTTTGGGCTGTCCTCGACTGCTTTCCCAGGCCACAAGCAGGGAGCTGGATGGGAAGTGGAGCTGCCTGCTTTCTAAAAGAATGGATAAAATGGGGCCCGGTGCGGTGGTGCAAGTGGTTAAGGTCCTCGCCTTGCATGCCCGGGATCCCATATGGGCGCCGGTTCTATCCCAGCAGCCCCACTTCCCTTCCAGCTCCCTGCCTGTGGCCTGGGAAAGCAGTCGAGGACAGCCCGGGGCTTTGGGACCCTGCACCCGCGTGGGAGACCCGGAAGAGGCTCCTGGCTTGGGACCGGCATAGCATTGGCCGTTGTGCTCACTTGGGGAGTGAATCATCGGATGGAAGATCTTCCTCTCTGTCTCTTCTCTTCTCTGTATATCCACCTGTCCAAAAAAAAAAAAAAAAGAAGAAGCGTAAGAATGGATAAAATGCTTCCACTTAAAGACCAAGGAAATTTTGTCAAGTAACTTTGCCTTATAGGCTGTTATTCAAATTCCAGAAAAAAATAAAAGGCAGTTTTTCAGTTCTTTTTTCTACAATAAAAGAGATAATAAAATTCTAGCAGCATCTTTCACCATTGTTTCCCCTCTTCCCAGATAATCTTCCACATCATCCTTCTATTTCTTCAATATTTTTTAGGGACGTCGTGTGGCACCAATGTCCTAGGGTGCAATACTAGCAGCGATCATCTAAATGGAATGAACATTTTTGTATTTACTGAATTTAATTTCTGACTTGGGTGACAACTTTGAGCACATTAGCTTGCTGTGCCACCATCATGGCTTCGTAATGCAAAATGATAGAGTTCATGTCTCGTTTAGCAACTGCTGGACCTTGGCTTTCCAGCCTTCTTCTCCATGGCCCACTCCTCTGAGGCTCCAGAATTCCTAATGCTATCATTTGCCCAGCTCCAATATGTTATTTTTGCTTTTGCTTATTTAAAATATTTGCATCTCCTATAAACATGCTTACATAGCATATTCCTTACTGCTGTGAATATTGTGGCTCAATTGTTCTATATAATTTTCACAGTAAAGCTTTAAACATCTGGGCCAAACAGGTGGTATTTTGAAGGTCTGTGTTCGGTGGCAATTATAGCCAAATAAGAAGGCATACTGCCCACTGAGGTGGAGAGGATGTTTCTTCTTTTCGGTTTGGTGTTTTGATCAGTGGCTGTCAGATAATGTCAAATGTGCAATCTTATTACAGAAAACTCCTATTGTTACCAAGTTAGTAACAAGAAGAACAACAGTAACTATAAGATCGTTTTTAAAGTTAGTGAATCTGAGATAGTGTGTAAAATTTATTTCCTTCAATCCTTGTAAAAAGGATCTTAGAGAAGGAACCCTTGCTGTCTTACACATGTGAAGAAATAATAGATTTCAAAACATTAAGCAACAAATGAACGTTTGGATATAAGAAGAATTTTCAAAATACTGGATGTTAATTCAAAAGATGATAAAAATAAGAAAAGCTTCATATATTAGCTACTGAACTTCTTTGGTGAATTTTACTTGGTATTTCCTCAGTAGCATAATGTAGTCCTTATTAACAAAGCTATGCTTTAATGGTGTTCTTCAAAGTACTAGTTGTACTTTGTTTCATGTATTTTTGAGAGGTAATAATTCCAAAAAACAGTTTACAAGAAAATTAAGCATAAGTATATTATGGTCTGTTGTATCAACTGTCACACATTCGATGGATTAGGCAGACGAGTAACTTAGTATATCTTGAAATATTTGTTGGAGACACAAGGAGATGGAAAGAGGGAAAGTGTGCACAAGTGCTCCCCTGTGCCAACAATTGCCAGGACTGGACGGGACCAGGCTCAGAGTCCACGGCTCCATGGAGGTCTCTCATGTGGGTGGCAGAAAACCAGCCCACGGCTTCTCAAAGTCTGCATTATCAGGAAGCTGGAATCAGGCCAGAGCCAGGGGTAAAAATCTCAATGGAATGATACAGGGCAATCTTTAGTACCAGATAACACCCTCACTCCCCAAGTCATGCAATTAAAAAAAAGAAAAAAAAAAGAAAAACCGAGACAATATGCTAAGTGTTGAAAAACATCAAAATGAAAGTGCTGTAAGCAAAATTAATATATCTCTCAAGTTTTAATAATACTGGCAAAGTAATCCTGAGAACTGTTCCAAAGATCCCAGGAATAAAGTCTAGTGAAAACCTTAAACAGACTCTTTTAAGCCATTGCACACTGTCTAAACCTATTTGAAATCTACAAATAGAGCTTTTTATAGCTTTCCTGCTCGAATAGCTTCGCAACCTCCGTAGAAGTCACTGCAGGACAAAACTAAAAGGCAATGTCGATTTTATCTGATATTGATATCTACACGTTTAATTTTAATTTACACTATCTATAACTACATTTTGCTTTTTCACTTTTTAATTTTTTTTAACTTTTTGTTTTCCACAATAGAGTTTTGTGTGTGGGAGGTTCCTCCCATTTCTACCTCCTCCTTTCCCCCTCCCCATTTGCCCCAGAGTTATCACATAATAACAGTCCCTTAGTACAGATTAGAAGTTATAAGTTTAACTTTCTTGATCTTTGAATGTATCATGGCATGGTAAGCATAGGCTAAGGTAGATTACCCATTACACAATGCAAAGGTATATTTATAAATATCTTTGGGAGTCAGTGGGAGATCGCCCTGGATCTCTGTCCACTTAGCCCTGTGCAAGGCAGTAGTCACACAGCACATTGAGACCCCGGGAGGAACCCCCCAAAATGGTTTTGGCTAACTGAGGCATCAATCTACCTGTTCACTGGGTATGCAGCAAGAGCAGTGGGCTGAGCTCTAGCCTCGTCTCTGTCCTTGGACAGCTGCACTAGGACTTCCCTGATAAGCAAACCTAAGAAGTTAAATACGGCCCTCTCCTGTTCATCAGCCACGTGTAATTAATATGCCCGAAGCATCGCTTTCATCCCCAGTGCTAGCTCTTAGTATATGTGCTTCAGGTGCTAACTTTTGTGCACAGGTGAATCTCGGCTTTCCTGAAGCACAGCTTCCACCCCTGCGTGCAGAACGTGGTCTGTGATTGGATGGTAGAGAGAGACAGGCATGCCTACTAGCCAGTCACTGGTTGGTGGGTGGGAGTATTGTCGGGACTGCCCTTCTACCTTCCCCCTTTTACTCTATATAAGTCTGTAATTTTACCCAACAAACGTCCCTCACCAGTTTGTTTCTGCGGCCGAGGAACACCATCGCCTCACCTTGGAGTGTGCTGGTCGTGAAACTCCCGAGAAGAGGCCAACTTTTATTTCAGAGTAGAAGCTCATACGGTAGAGTACCTTTACTTCCTGGTATGCTAGTCTCCCTTGTATAGTTTATTCTTTGTATATTGGCTTTTATATCAGGGAGAACAAATGATATTTGCTCTTTTGGGGTTGACTTACCTGGCTAAGTGTAATGGTTTCCAGCTGGGACCATTTTGTTACAAATGATATGACTATCCTTTCTTATGGCTGAGTAGTATTCCATGCAATGGATGTCTTTATCCATTCCACTGTTAATGGGCATTTGGGTTGTTTCCATGTCTCCACCACTGTGAATTGCACAGCTGTAAACATAGGATAGCAGATTGAATGCAGATTTTATTTCATTTGCATATGTTTTTATGAAAAACAGTAGAATGGCTACATCGTGTGGCAGATCAAGTCTCAGTTGTCTGAGAACTCTAATACTGACTTTCATAGTGGTTGTTCTAGTTTAGTTCCCCATCAACAGTGGAGTAAGGTACCCTTTTTCCCCCATGTCCTCACCAGCAGTTGCTGTTTGTTTGTTTACGTAGGCTGTTCTCACTGGAGTTAGGTGGAACTTCAGTTCTTATTTGCATTGTTCTGATAACTAGAGAACAGATTTTTAAAATGTGTTTATTAGGTTTTGAATTTCATCTTTGGAAAAATATCTGTTCATGCGGTTTGTGCATTTTTAAAGTGGGTTGCTGATTTTGCTGTTAAGTTTCTGAAGTTCCCTGTAAATCCTGGATATTCTCTATCTATTGCATAATTTGTGAATATTTTGTCCCGTTGTGTCCATTGTCTCTTCACTTTATTGACTGCTTCCCTTACGATACAGAAACTTCCTAGGTTCATGTAGTCCCGTTTCTATATTTCAATGTTATGTCGTTTTAGTGGCATTTCCTCTTAGTACAACATTGTAGGGTTTTTTTCCTTTAATTCAGTCTGAAAACTAACGTATAATATAAAACTTTATATTATTTTCTGTGATATATTTTGATGTTTCTATAATTTTATGTGCTTTTATTTGTTCGGTTTATCACACTTCTTTATGATTCAGTATTTTCAGATATAATGTGAAAGTTATATATTCTATATTATGCTTTACTGGTTATTTTTAAAGAATTTCTATGTCAAAGTAAAGCAGGAAGCTGATTAATATTTAACAAGACCTACAAGCATTAGACAGAATTAATAACCCTGTCCCCTGTTATATCTAAATATTTTCTGTGTGCTGTTCATCATTTTAGCTGTTAGTTGCTGCTATTACTGCTTTCTTTTAAGATTATCTTATTTGAAAGGTAAACTTGTAGAGAGAAATAGATTTATGTAGAAACGTTCCATCTGCTGATTCACTACCCAGATGGCCACAAACAGCTAAACCTGAGCAGGTCTGAAGTGGAGGTCGGGAGATTCTAACAGATCTCAGATGTAGATAAAGGGACTGATGGAGTTGGGCCCTGCTCTTCTGGGTTCCTAGGCCATTAGCAGGGAACTAATTTGGATTGGGGCAACTGAACTCAAACCAGTATCTACATGGGATGCCATAACCACAAGTGTAGGCTTAACATACTAAGCCATGAAACTGCCCCCTCTTGTTGCTGTTTTTATACAAACAGTATCTGATTTCAGTTCTCAGGTTTCTTTGTTTATTGATCCTTAAAGTTCTGGCCTTTGCTTTAAGATTGATAGCATTTTCCACCATGAAAGACACTTTAAAAATAATTTCTCAAATAAAACAAATTATTTGAAATTAGAATAATTTCTTTAATAAAATTATCTAATACCTAAGAATGTTTATCTTGTTATCCTTGTGAGATTGTTCTTTGTATATGTAATGTTACATGGACAGTTATTTTCAGCCTTTAAAATGCTACTGCATTGTTTTTTTTGTATCCTACTTCCTGCCTGGATAACCTGTCATCCCTCTCTGGCTACTTTTCAATGTTTAAGGAAAAGAAATGCTGTTCTAAAAAAGAGGCAGATTTGTATAGAATAGACTCCTTTTACTCATCCCATGCAGGAAAACTGGAATGATGTTCACGCTCTGGGCTTTAACGTGGCTATCATGGGCGTTTGGAGAGTGAACACTGAATGGATGGTCCGTGTGTGTGTGTGTGTGTGTGCGCGCGCGCGCGCTCTGCAATGCAAATAATCAAATGATAGTAGAAGTCATAGTTAAAATAACAAGATTAATTATAGCATTGTATTTTCATGGTAGTTATGTTTGAATATATGACTGGTTCTCTTCCTTGAAGTAACCTTTTGAAAATATTACTGTGCTGGTTAGGAAAATGATTAAATTGAAGCCATTTGCTATATCTGCAACTCACTCTGATATTTAATGACCATTAATATGGAATTTAAATACAAAGAATGCCAAAAAATTGTAGTCACACCTTCAATTCTCATAAATGAGCTTTTTAAATGAATTTATTTCACCTTTGTTTAAAAGTACAACCATAACACTGGAACATGACACTGAATCATGCCACTGAATGATTAATTCAGTGTATCTAGAACATTCTTATTTTAATTAATTTTTTAACATATGAGCTAATTGGCTATACATTTTAATAACTATGCAGTACTTTCATTTTGTCTAGAGTCTGTTAAGTTTTTATTTTGATAATCTTGATTTAAACACAATGGGGTAATACTTTGGGAACAGTTATACAGTTTGCTAGTGGCAAATGCAATATATAGTTCACATAATTTTAAATGTAATATTCAGTAAGGATTAATTCAATAAATATATACTGAATAGTAATTTTTAGGCTTATTTTGCTGGATTATATTAATGTTCCCTATTACAATTGTTGCCATAGTGATATTAGAAATTTTGATATTATTCCATTATGTAATGGTAGAAAAAGAAGGGAGGGAATTATTGCTTTGGATTTTGTTATGATCACTATTAATAATTACACATGTTCAGTGAATACGCCAGAATGCCTTTTACTTTGTTCACTAACAATATCTGGAAAATTTACTGTATTCCACAGGGTTGAATTTAACTCAAACTTGCATATTAGCCTTCTATTATGAGAGTAAGCAAGACTTCACATTCAAAGAAAATTTAAAAACGCTAAGATCAGTGGACTAATAAAATGTTCACATGTTCTGTTAATATTCTTGATCGTTTGATGCCTTCCAGAATGTATAATTTCCTTTTGAATATAATATGGTTTAGTTGTAGTAGTATTTCTAATTTAGTATATTTTAAAGTGAAAAATAATTTAATAATATTTGGAAAAACTACTAGGACAGAAAAAAACCTTTAGTTTTAATTTACCATACTATTTCTATAAATAGTAATGTACTAAGGAAAGTACTCATACATTCCATTTTTATTAAGAGAATTTGGAAATGCAAGAAGAAAATATGAAACACGATTTATAGAACTTAAAAAAAATCGCTGTAGCTAATGAGCTTAATGCCTAGAGAAAAAGCTTAAAATAGCAAAATTGAATGGTTGGTCTTAATAGCATTTATTTTGTGATTATTCCAAAGAAAATTGTGTAACTATTCAGTAAAAATCTTCGAGATGACAGCACATTGCACCTTCTGTGCTTCATCTAAAATGACATAGTGCATAATGTGCTAAAATTTAATTTTCCCTTTGATCTGCTTTGCAAGTTCACTTGTTCTTTCCACTACCTCATAACTTTCCTTTTGTAAAAACCCTGTAAGATCATCTACCTACCTGTTTCCTGCCTCAGGATACAATTGATGGGTCAATTCAATTTTTTTAGACAAATCTAATAACTTTTCACCTCCGAGCGTCGTTTCAGTTGCACTATATGTCATTAATGTTTTCACAGGCCCAGTTGGTGCCACTTTGTTTCTGCTGATATTCTTAAATTTCAAAAAGTAATACCAGTAGGGTCTGTGAGTTATTTGAATTAACATTCAAAGTGAATTGATTTACCAGATATTACAAATTTAATTTTAAGGTAATAGTCTGTGCTACTATTGCTGCAAGCTTGCTTAGCTCTTGTTGCAAGCTTTGCTTTTCTGTAAGTTTTTCTGTACCTGAAATTCCGTATCACTAGAAGGATATCATATTTTTTAAAATTTGATTCTTAATGTAGTGAATCCTTTAAAATAGTGTCATGGTAAGAATTCCTATATAAAAGAATGAATGTAAGATATGAAATTTTATGATCTAAGATACAGATCTCTTTCTTTGTCCTCCAAGTCTAGAAAATAGTGTCACTGACTTTGTTTGATAAAACTAAGTATCTGTGCTGATTTTTAAACTTTAAGCCAGAGATAACTGACCCATTAATTCTAGTAATTACTAGACCTAATTTGCATGTTCTTTAAGTACTTAGCTCTAGAGCTGCTCATCTGCTTTTACATTTCACTAATCATTTAAATTGCCCTTCCCAAGGAGGTTTGGCAAAAATACAATAAGCTACTTTCAGAATATTCTGAGCAGCTGAGGGCTGCTTCTCACTCACTGTTCATTATTAAGCACAAGTGGTCACCCTAACAAAGGTGTTCTGTGTTTTCAAGCCTTTTCTCCTGTTGGCAGTTTCATCTTTTTTGATTTACCAGTATATCAATTGAATATGTGTCTGTTAAATTTTTGAGAAAATTAACAGTATGCACTTTTTTTAGAGATTTATTTTTATTGGAAAGTCAGATTTACAGAGAGAAGGAGAAACAGAAACGTCTTCCAACCTCTGGTTCACTCCTCAAGTGGCCACAGTAACCAGAGCTGAACCCATCCGAAGCCAGGAACCAGAAGCTTTTTCCAGGTCTCTCATGTGTGTGCAGGGTCCCAAGACTTTGGGCCATCCTGGACAGCTTTCCCAGGCAACAGGCAAGGAGCTGGATGCGAATGGGGAAGCAGAGTTACAAACCAGCGCCCATATGGAATCTCAAAGCATGCAAGGCAAGGGCTTTGGTCATTGGGCTACTGCCCCAGCACCAACAGTATACACTTTTCATTATTGTCGAGTTTGTTTTTACTTTTGCTATAGAAAGACCATCATTCAATAATTTGAATTATTTCAAAATTATGAAAACTAATACTTAGTTACAGTATATTGAATAAATCTACAAATATGCCTGATGCTTGAACCCATACTTTTCTGTTTATATTGAGACATGTATTAGTAATAAGTCACTTTTCAGCCTGATTCTGGAGCCTGAGAGAACAAGGACAGAAGCATGAGAACCATTTTAGCTCTGTTCAGGAGATCTGATCCGCAGGGTTGCCTTTGCTCCTGCACTCTTTTTCAAGCCTACTCCATCCCAAACCCTGTGATCACCATCCCACTTTCTGCATTCTTTTTCAACTAACTAGCCCCGAAAAGGACAGGTCCAGTTAAAACCTATACAGACTATCTCAATTCCCCAACTGCTCTTCCCTCCAGACCCTAAGCCTTGGGAAACTTAGGTAGCACCCAGCCTGCAGGAGGGATGGGTTCTGTGTCTCCCACTCAGTGTGTAAGCAATCCAACAGTTAGCCACCTCGGCACACATACTTCCCTGGACTTTGTTTTGACCATCAGTTCATATCTGTCTCTTCTTTGTTTCCCTCACTTCCAGAGCTCATTGTTGCTTGCTATTTCTACATTACAATAAAAAATAATTAAACATTTTTGACTGATATTCCAAATCTGATAAGATATATTTCATTATATTTCATATATATTAGAAATACAATATATTTCATTAGACTCCATTTTGAGAAGGATTCTGGTTGAATTTGAGTTTGGCATACATATTTTTTAGACTAATTTTAGTTACTTTTTATAGCTGTGAAGCAGGGTGTTGAAAACACCTTTACTAGCTATGAAGCAATCCTGGGTCTAAGTGAATGTTTTTCTTTTAAACCAAAACTTGTAGTAAAGTTTGGTTTTATGCCAACCCATCAAATGTGTATGTGTATATATTGTTTGTTTACTCTCTCTTTCTTTTTTTACTCTCTCTCTCTCTCACACACACACACACACGAACAATAATCACTAGATAAAATCCACATCCCAATCCCAGAATGTACAAACTTGCTACCTAACGCATTTAAAGTGAATTATCCCATGAGACACTAAGTAGCAGTATGTTGCTCTCATTTGGCTGGAGAGTATCTTGATGGAATGAAACTAAAGTGGATATCAATGACCATTCATATAATGAATGTCAAATCACAGTCTAAGTGAATTTATAAATGTGGCTTAATTTTTTATTGTATTAGTAAAAATTTTCACATCAGTATATAATTCATTTACTTCATTTTAATAGTTTTAGCTTCAAATGCATAAGGAAAGAAATTTAAAGATGGAATAAATGAGAAAAGATTGGCAATGTGAGATACTTTTGAAATATAACGGAGTTTTAAGTTAAGATGAACACACAGTCTAAAGTATGAGTGTAAGGTGAAAACTGGATCTAAAAAGGGTCAAGAATAGAATTATATCCTTTCTGTCCTGTAGCCATTTAGATCTTTTCAAATGGACAAAATGTTTTATCTTTTTTTATATAACCAGGGTGACCTGTTTAATTCTTGGTATGAATTTGGACAAGACTATATATATATACACATAATCTTTCATATATGTCATATGAATATTATATATATACATATATGTCAGATATATACATATGACAGAAAGGAAGATTATTGTTCTCTGGAATACTTACCTGTGGTACACTTTTGCTCATAAGCTAGAGCATATACTTGTTGCTTAATGTGAAATATGGCTCCTATAACAAAGGAAAATCTCTCATTTTCCTCAAGATAATTGGATACCTTCTAGAAATTCTTGTCTATAATTTTTCAGTAGTATAAGAAATAGCAAATGAATATACTATGGGTAAAATTTTTTGTCAATGGAGTATGATTACAAGATGATTGATTAAAATACTTGTTCAGTGAATTAATTCAATTGCTTTTCATTCTTTAAAATTGCTTTAATTAGATTGCTTTAATGAATTTTATTTCACTCATGTCATTCAGAATGCTTCAAAATTTTCAATGTCTTCACTCAGATTTGAATTTAAATATATTGAAAAGAAAATATTTTATTTCTAGAACCACTCTGCATAATAACTGATTTAAAGTTTTAAAATTTTTACTATAATTCAGTTAATTATGAATATTGCATCTCAAACTTTGGAATTTTGTTGATGAATATAAGCAAAACAAATTTATTAATTTCAATTAAATTTTGTTGTAACTTCTTTGCCCAAACAAATGCATGAAAATAAACATTGCATTAAAAAGCTTACCTTTAAAAGCAAACTAAATTCAATTATTTTTGAATATAATCTTTTATGATACCTTTCAAAAATTACTTTAAAACAATACACTAATGCTTAAATGATAAATGTTTAAAATAGTTTGAATGTTGTATGAAAGCATATTTATATTTTGGGATGTAGTTTTTAATTAATTAGAGCATTACAAAGAGATTCAAAACTAGTTTACATTAAAATGAAATTTTGTATCACAAATTACTTTAAAAAACTTTGAAATAACCTATAATCTGGCTAAATAACACGTTTAGTCTAAAAAAATGGTAAATATATTATGGGTAGAAACATAGCATTTAATAAATTTTTGCTGGGTGTGCTTTTTTAATAAATTGTGTATTTGTGACTATTATGTCCAAAAATTGTTAGTATATGACCACATAGGAATTTTCCTGCTCTGAGAAACAATTGATTACAATTCAGTTCCTTTAAAGGCAATAACTAAAATAAGTTGAAAGTGCAGCCTTTTACTTCTGCCTGCCCAGTCTTAGCTCAATAGTGTCATTGAGAAGTTAATGTTACAGAAATTATAATGATCTTTTGAACACTAGCACAATATATATATATGTAAACACAATTTTAGCATTTTCAGAACAATTTTAAATTTGCAAAACAAAAATTACAAGGTAATAATACAAGATCCAATGTAGCTCTGACATAAGTTCCTTAATATACTAATCACAACTAATGTGTCACACCCAGTTTCCTATATTTATTTTATCTAAGATCCCATTGTCCCTCTTATTCCACTTAGCTTGCGGGTTCACTCCCCAAATGTTAGGAAGAGCAAGACTGGTCTATACAAAAGCCAAGGGTCTTAATCTGATTCAAGCCCATGAGTACAGCAGGAGCCCAAACACCCAAGCCGTCGTCTGTCTTTGCTGCTTCCTAGATGTGCAATGTCTGTGAACAACCTGGCACTCTTTTTTTTTTTAATACTTTTTATTTCTGATTTTTATATATCTGAGTAAAGTGATAAGGGTCAGGGGCCACAGGAAGCTGGGTGAGATCATTACATCCACATTTTCAAAGGGATGAGGTAGGAGAGAAGCCACACCCATTCCTCCCAAAGCCTCTGTACCTGGAATGGGGCATGCTTTGAGGGTGCTGCTTAAGAGATTTCAATAGTTCAGTTCTGAATTAATGTCACTCTCACCACTCCAAAGCATGATGAAATCTCCAGAATCCACTAGTTGACATACTCCAATTTAGAGTCTCCGTTTGCCTGGATATTCACTATCAATGCTTAGCTGTGGTAGTCCATCAATTTGTTCTGTCCTCCATCCTCTGTTGTGTTGTCCTCTCCAGACTCTAATGTACCATTGTATCCTTCATGTGCACCTGGATATACTGTCCACTGTTCTAAGCCTCTGAGGAGGCGCAGCTCTGACTAATGCACTCCATGATCAGACCATGGAACCTGCAATTCTCTCCATGGTTGGGTTTCTGAGTCCAGCATTTCAGTTGCAGGAGAAATCCTAGAGAGACTTCATCTGAGGCGATCCCAGACCTGATTCATGTGTGTGCATGCCAATACAAGATCCAGCAGAGTCCATCACTCTAATCAGCTTCTGCACGTGCTGGTAGTTGCAATTGCTGAGTAAGTTCTGTCCCCAGCCCTGTCTTCTACACAAACCAGTGAGTTTTGCAGCCCAACCTGATCCTGCCCTCCAGACAACAGGCATGCACATATACTAGTGGGAGCTGAAGCCTAGTTGGGGTGACACACAATAACCCCCACCTACCCTAACCCCTTCCCTGATTACCATGCTTACCAGTATGTTTAACAGACTGAAACAGTCTGTCCCACATCCCATTCATCTTTTACACATGTCAATGGGCATTAATGCCTAGTTCAACGCAGCCCCACTATCCAGCCCACATTTGTGCTGGCAGGTGCCACTCTGTTTAGCCATGTCTGCCCCAGGCCTGGTTCTCATGTTCACCAGTGGGAGTGCCATCCTAAGAGGGATGTGCCCACTGTTTCCTTACTGGCCCACTCCCACTCCCAGATCTTGCACTCTCCAGGTGGTTCTGCAGTTAAACGTGACAAGAACTTGCCTCCCATGCCAGCATCTGCCAGCTGGTGCTATAGCAAATCCCACCAACCCACACCCTCTGACTTGTGCATGCACCACTAGAAAGTCAACTCAGCCTGGCTTTCTCCTGATCCAGCTCACATGAGGTCAACAGGTGTTGTAGCCCTAACCTCCCAGCCAGCTGTGCTCCCACCCCAACTCTCACACTCACCAGTGGAAGTGGTGGTCCAACAGGGAGCACTGCGCAGCCCCCCAATTGGATTCACCCCCTCCCAGGTTTCAAGTGTGTTTGTTGGGTGCTGCAGCACAGTATGGCATGGCCTGCCTCACCTTTGCATTGGCCATTGGATGCTGTAGCCTGGCTGGTCCTGGCCTACCCTCAATTCCAGCTCATGCTGGTGGGAGCTGCAGCCTAGTCCACTCCACCCAGCACCCAGTTCTGTCCTTCATGTGAGCTGTCTTTTGTAGTGGCCCAGCCCAGTCTGACACACACTGCATTCTGGTGTTCAAATTCGCCAGCAGGTAATATGAACTAGCCCAGCCTGGTTCACCGCTGAACTGAGCCAATTGTATGCCAGTGACTATCATTACCTAGCCTGGTCTGAGTTGCTTCATATTGTGGTTTTTGAGGTTCAACTGCAGGGACTGTACCCTGACAAAAGAGTTCAAGCTCCTCCATTAGAACCTCTTCCAATGCCAGATTTTGCACCCATTGGTGTGGCCATTAGCCAGCCTTACTTTGTCTACTTCCTGTCCTGGCAGGAACAGTGGCCTTTCCTGATCCACACCCAGACAGCTCACACATAGATCAGCAAGGGCAGAGACCTCACCTAATCAGTCCTACACATACCCTGGTTCTCAGGAGCACCAGTGGATGCTGGAGTCTAGCCTAGTCTGCTGCAACCCAGACCTAATCCACAGTGCCAAGATACACTGCAGCCATGTCCAGATGAGACTGAAGTATTTCTGTTCTGATGGCGAAATAGCTATTAATAACTTCCTTGACACATTACATCATCACTACCAAAATACAGATTATTCTTACAGAGATACAGTGTCCGTTGGATTTGATGAACAGCAGAGATTTGCATGAAGTATCATGGATGTAATGTTACTGACTTGTTTATCTTCACAGTGCTATCTTCGAACAATTAATGGTTCCTTCTTTCACTTTCAAAATTGTGCAGATATGGTTAATAAGTCACTTTGTTAGCCTTAGTCATAAAATCACTGATGCAGGAAACCTGATTTTCCAGGAAAAGCAAAAGGTCTTGCTAAGGTTTGTCAGAACAATCATGCAAGTGGTGCCAGTGATCAAAAGTGGAGAACTCCCAAGGCAGCTTTAGATAATGTATATATTCAAATTATGTTATTTTCAGAGGGTTTTTCTTCTTGTATTTCCAGTGATAGTTTATTGATTTCCAAACACACAGGGGTGCCAAATCCGAACATCCTAGGATAGCAGTAACTCTCTTGCAAAATAATTTATAGTACGAAAATGATGTACTAAAACATTAACTAAAGATATGATTCCCTTGAAACAGTGAGTGTTCCCTTGTTTAATGTAAATGGTGGAAGGGGAAGATGACTAGGAAGGGAATGTGATAGTACACAGAAAACAGGCAGGGGACAATGGGTTTGTTGGTTCTCCCGACTCATTCAGTGAAGCCTGTCACTCTGGAACGATGGGTCAAATTTAACTCTCGTCACGTATGAATCTGTGGTGTTGTACCTTCAAGGTAGTGCTCTGTCCAGCCTTTTCCTTTCCATTGTATCCCCAAGTGTATTGATGTATTTTCCTTTTTCCTGTTCTAGCCTTGGCTCCGCTACTTCTGGTGTGGTTCCCAAACAATAGTGTCTTACCTGCTAGGGCCCAGCAGTAAGTTATCTATTATGGCTCTAGGAATGGGCTTGGCTGCAGGCTTTAGAAGCATAGCTGGATAAGAGAAGTATCAAAGAGATCCCAAGTCTCCTCCTTAGGCTATCTTTAACCAGTATTAGTCACCCCAAAAGCAAGAAGGTACACAACAAAAATTCATATATATATGATTTAATGTAATTGAAGACACATGGAAGTCATTGCTTTGCTATTGACTTTGAATTCTATATATTCATTGTGGTTCACTGATAATGCTGAAGATATGCAACTGTTCAGACTAGCAGACTTAGGGAGAGGAATATGTGTGGAAAAATCTGGACTGAAATTTTGTACACTCAATATCTCTAGTCATCCTTTTCCTTTCAGATCTACAGTAAAAATATCCTTCCTACAGCCTATTTAATTTCTCTTCTCTTGTATGTTTATGTATCTGGTAAGGATAGTTGCTATCTTTGATGAAAGGATCAAGTCAGACTGCAAGTAATGAGGCAATGATTGCCTGTATCCTGTACCTGAATGTCGACTTGAATCCTTGTTCAACTTCTAATTCTACTTTCCACATAATGCATACCCTAAGTGGTAGCAAATGGTGCCTCAAGTGATTAGGTCCTTGCCAACCATCTGAGACCCCCAAAATTCTTCTGCTGAGATTTCCTCATCCAGCCCAGTAGCTGCCTTCACTCCTTAACTGGCTCATAAGTTCCGTTTCAGCACACTTTTCTTTCTGGTTCTTTTTCCGGCCTCAAAAAATGTCTCCCACATAACACCACCTTTTCTTTGCTGAGAATGCCAATTCTTGAAATGAAAGATTCACCTATTTTAAGGTCTAAGGATCTGCATCTTATGTAAAGTGATTTCAAAATATTTCCCACTCTAGCTAGAACCTTTTTTTTCCAGTGGAAAGTCAGATTTAGATAAAGGAGAGAGATGAAGATATTCTATCCGCTGATTCACTGGTCAAGTGCTGTATTGGCCAGAGGTGAACCAATCCAAAGCCAGGATCCAAGAGCTTGTTCCTTGTCTCCGACAAGGGTGCAGGGTCCCAAGGCTTTGGGCCCTCATATTCTGCTTTCCTAGGCCACAAGCAGGGAGCAGTATGAGAAGTGGAGTGACTGGGACACAAATTAGTGCCAATATGGTATTCTACCAGAAAAAGAATGAAGATTTAGCCACTAGGATAATGCACAGGTCCCTCTATAGTCAGTCTTGATAAACACCTTTATTGTATTTTTACTCAGTAGACACTTAGAGCATTTGGGATCTTCCTTGATTCTCAGCCATTATGCCTTCCTGGAAATAGGCTGTATCTGTTTGCATTATGGAGCAGTTTTAAATGAACTCATTTACAACTATTTGACCACTCTATTGTTTATAAAAGTAAAATAAGTGTTTTGATTTATAGTAGAGCAATTCAGAAAAACTATCTCACCTTTATATACCATAAGCATCTATATTTCTTGGAGCTTATGGGTCACAGACATCTGAGAGCTGAAATATTGAGCTCTTTTCTGGAGCAATAAATACAATTTTTGTGTGGAATATTTAGTGCAGGTCTGGTGTTCAGTATACAGTGTTTATTCTCATTTCTAGATTGGAATTTTTATGTGAGAAATCCAGCAGAAAGTTTGGTTTCTACCTTTGTAGATCTAGTTATAGACCAAATGAGTTGTTTATTTGCTTATTTGCTTTTATTTTACATAAAGTTCAAAGATTTTACTGTGATACACACTGTGATACTTGAAAATTAAAAATTTGAGTTAAATGAACTTTCTAAATTATTGGAAAGTCAGATACAAAGAGAGGAATACAGACAAAGATCTTCCATCCAATGATTCATTCCCCAAGCAGCCACAATGGCCGGAGTTGATCTGAAACCAGGAGTCCAGAGCCGCCTCCGGGTCTCCCACATGGGAGCAGAGTCCCAAGATTTTGGGCTGTCCTCAACTGCTTTCCCAGGCCACAAGCAGGGAGCTGAGTGGGAAGTAGGGCTGCTGGGATTAGTACCGGTGCCCAATGGGATCCTTAAGCATGCAAGGTGAGGACTTTGGTTGCTAGGCTACTATCCCAGGCTCTTATATGATCCTTTTTAATCTACAAATTATTATTATTTCTGTTCTACCTTCTTGGTGTGGAATTTACATAAAGAAATGGAAAAGGCATTATTCACATAATAACTTTCCTGGATCTTTCCTTCATTTCCTTGATAATACTGTGCTTATGCATATTATCCACTGAATTGTCTTGGTAACTTCAGCTAGAGGAAACGTCATGACAATATTTATTTATATGAAATTTGTTTGCAAGATCTCTGGTCAACTAGGTAGAGGGAGAAGAAAGTAACATTTAAAAACATGAATGAAGGCCCTGCGTGATAGTGATAGCCTAGTTACCAAAGTCCTTGCTTTGTATCTGCCAGGATCCCATATGGTACAGATTATGTCCTGGCTGCTCCACTTCCCATCCAGCTTCCTGCTTGTGGCCTGGGAAAGCAGTAGAGGATGGCCCAAAGTCTTGGACCCATGTACCTGCCTGGCAGAGCAAGAAGAAACTCCTGAATCTTGGCTTCAGATTGGTTCAGCTCTGGCTGTTGTGGCCACTTGGGGAGTGAACCAGCACAGAGATCTTTCTCTCTGTCTCTCCTCTCTGTAAATCTGCCTTTCCAATAGAAGTAAATAAATCTTTAAAAAAAGTAGTGAAACTGGTGCAGGACTTTGGCTTAGTGTTTAAGACAATGCCTATTCCTTATTTGTGTGGTACTCCACCTGCTTACTGTTCTTCACAACCTCTGAGGTTAAGGAGATTAAGAATGCTTGAATGTCCCTCCTGCATAGTCCAGATTCCTTGGTGCCTGGTTCTTCCTGGGACCCACCTCCCTCTTACTGTGTTACATTGGGTTTCCAAACAGTTCAGTGCTTCAGCATCCCATATTCCCAGTACCAAAGCCTAACAAAGTCCTTTTGCATCCAGATGGAACTGAGAAGAGATTAGACCACTGCATTTAGATAATTTGTTTCCAAATCACTCTGTTCCCGCCAAGTATTTATATGTATCTTAGCAACTAAGTTTTTAAATAGTATGTAAAAATTCAAGTCTCTTGTAAGTTAGAGAGGAAGGTCTAGAATTCATTTGGTCACCTTTAATTGACTCGTTTTCTTTGAAGTGATAATATTTTAATTGAAACATTCTCCCCCCTCCCCCACTATTTTGGACAATGCCATTCATTGTTTACGGAGGCAGAGTGTGTTTTGATTTCCTAAATTAAGGCTCATACCTGTTAGCAATGAACTTCCAATTGAATATAAGTAAACTTCTGTTGGCACTGTGCTTGACTCTGTTAAAATCCTGGACCACTTAAGAAAATGCAAGCTGTGGTTCCATTCATGTCTCTGATCCCATGACCTTGGGGAGTGCAGCCAATGTTAGAATGCATGTTCAACAGTGGAATGATCCTTCTCCCAAAACTTATTTTCTGCATTATAATGGTGTAAGCAGGAATGTGGAAATGACACTAACAGGAGAATAAGGTGTTCTTTAGTATTTAACGATTTATTGGTTATCATAGATCTAAATCATTCTTACAGAAGCATTTTGCGTGTGTTTCAATTTGGGTAAATGTTCACCAGCATAAAAGACTTTTCACCTATCCCTATTGAAACATGCTTTTAAATTGGGGATTCAGACAAATCCCACTTAGGCCAGAGTATAAATAATAAATACGTATTTAATTGAATTTCTTAATGGTAAAAGCTGTACAAACATTTTTATTTCTGAAGATTTATGTTAAAATGGAGTTCCCTGGGGGCATTAAGCAGAAAAAACCTTCAAAATGCACTTTAGTATATTATCACACTGAGGATAAAATGACAATAATAATGCTAAAGTATAATCCAAAGTATAAAACTTACACATATGGTATTGTAGACATTACAGGTTTCTGATTATTTAGTTTATTTCCATTATTGTAAAAACTAATCACAGGATAATGATTGGAATTTTGGAGTAATTGTCTTTCAGATAATATACAATTTGATATATTATTTTGAATCTGGGATTACTATATGATTACTTATGTTATCACTGTTATTACTATCATCATTTATAGGTAAAGAAGTAGAAGTAAAGAGAATTGTGAAATCATTAGTCTAACTTTATGTACTATTAAGGAAGATCTAGTTTCCTTAAGCCTGGCCATGATGAAACAAAAAATTGGATGGGTAGTTGGCATCATACATGGCCTTCTTTCTCTGTTATAGCACTTCAAATAATAATGGTGTTATTTGAATGATTCAAATTCAAGAAGGTGAAAATGGCCTAGTTTGTAGCCCCTTGGCTAATATTCCCCATTTGGAGCCCGGATCCACAATGTGATGGGACTGGAAGGAGGTCCTTTCAGAGGGATCAGGGAGATGATACACCTTGAAATTCCCTTTAGAGGGAAGAGAAAACCATAATCCTTTTTCTGCCCTGTAGGGATATTGTAAGAGGGTAGCTCTCTGCAAGTAAAAGAATGCTAATCAGGAAGGGAACTGACCAGCATCTTCAGTTTGAATTTCTAGGATTGTAAGAAATGTGTATCTGTTGTATTAGCCACCAACTGTAAAATGTTTTGTTACATCATCCTGAACAGACTGAGACTTAGAGGAATGTTAATTTTTACTTGTCTATCCTAATAATGCACTTGAGTTTTTTAATTTAAAACAGTCCTCAAGTACGCATTCCTTAAAGCCATATGTTAAAATTAGCCTAATGACTAACATCAAAGCACCATTTAATTAAAAACATTGTAATCTACTACATGAAATTACTATTCATAATAAACACATATGAACATAAGAGTGTGACTTTGGAGTTAGGCAAGCCAAATTCAAGCCTCTTTCTAAACACTGGAAGTTTCCCTGAGAAAATTTTGTGATTTCTTAAAAGGATTTACTTATTTTTGTTGGAAAGGCAATTTTATGGAGAGAAGGAGAGATGGAATGAAATGTCTTCCATCTCTTGGTTCACTGTCCAAAATGCTGGCCTAGAATTGAGCCAATCTGAAGCTAGGATCCAGGAGATTCTTCTTGATCACCTACCCAGGTGCTGGGGTCCCGAGATTTGGGCCATCCTCCATTGCTTTTGTAGGCCAAAAGCAGTGAGCTGGATGGGAAATGGAATATCCAGGACAGGAACTAACACTCATATGGAATCCTAGCACTTACAAGGGGAGAATTAGCCAATTGAGCCATTATGCTGGCTCAGATGATTTTTAAAAAGTTTTTAATGAATCTTTAAAATACACCAGCACTATGTTTGCAATTAATTAATTAATGTGAGAGGCAGACAAAAAGAGTAAGAGAGCTCCCATCTCTTGGTTCACTTGTTAGAGCTGGCCAGGCCAAAGCTAGGAGCTAGGAACCCATATAGGTTTTCCACGTGGACAGTACTGACCCAGATGCTGAAAACATCACCTGCTGCTTCCAGTGTGTGCTTTTGTAAGAAGTTGGAATGGAAAGTGTAGCCGGGATTCAAACACATGCACTCTGATATGGCATGCAGAAAAAATGCTTGCCTGAATACATGTGACTTATACATTTCTGCATTTCTTCTTAACGTAAGAGATATAATGTTGCTTTATTTTGTACATAATGGCCAAGTGTGTAAAACTAAGTAACTGATCTCAAATTACATATACAATGAATACCAGAGATTTTAACTAAAATGTAGACTTTGGTGGTGCCAAAATCCTTTTGTCCTTTCTCCTAAATCTGCTCCTTCTATAACTCAACATCTTCTGATGAAGATAAAATGATATAATCTGCATAAAACGTGCAAAAATTGACATGAAAAGGAGTCAATCATTTTGAATTTTCCTGGTCATGAACCATCAAATCATCCTATTGGAGAATATAATTAGTAGTATGATACCCCTGAAGAAAAGTCACATAGTAAATCAAAACTTTTAACTTTAGCAATACCATTGTTTTTTCATGAGTTATCTAATGTTTTAGTTTTTGGAACTTTCAGGAAAATATATTTTACCTAGAGTTTTATTATGTACCTAGGTCAAGTTGGATTGATGTAGTGGGCTGGATAGGCACCTTTCTGTCAACCCTATTGTTCTATATGGCAGTATTTGAGTTTTCTCTCTGGTTATCACATTTCCTTTGCATCTATAAGATCAGCAGGCCACAAGAACAAAATATCTGCACCAGTTTATAGAGGTGGTTCTTAGAAGAACCTTCTCATTCCTGCTTCAAGGCTCTTTCACTGATCTAGTCTGTATTAGAGTGTCTATATAAGAAACCACTGGTCTGGTGTGCTTATGTCCCAAATCAATATCACAGCTGGAGAACTTGCAGAGTGGATTCATTGGTGTGGACTGGGGAGCGAAGGTGCAGGTATGTTGTTGCAACTGCCTCTAGTAAAGCCCTGTTGTGTGCATTTTAGGGAAATTCACTAAACATTTCTTTCAATGGGACCTGTCGAATAAGCCACCAGTTGTGATGATGGAATCCCATATGAGCAACGTTTGGAGTCCTGTCTGTTCCACTTCCAGTCCTGCTCCCTGATCCTGATCTGGGAACAGTGGAAAATGGCCATAGCTGACATACAAGGACAGAGTGCCAGGTTCCTGCTCCAATCTGGCTTAGCATGACCATGATAGTCACTCAGGTAGTGAGTGAGCAGATGGAAGATCTCTCTCCCTCTCTGTAAATCTGCCTTTAAAATAAATAAAACTTTGTAAAATGTTTTCTACATATTCCTTATCAAATATTTTCATTGAACAATGATGATTTAATACTTTTCCTGAGATAATAAAATCCAGGTAAACAATTCTTCTCATTCCCAGGTTTTAGAACATAGGTTATTGAACATTTTGAAAGAATGTACATGGGGTAAAACAATGGGGTAAAGATATTCTTTGATTGAGGAAAATGCAGAATGAGCTTCACTCCAAGTGAAAGAATTCAAGAATTTTTCAAGTTTCTTCTACATGTTGTATAAAACACATTTGGAGCGTACAATGATTTCAGGACATGAAAGCATAATGAAACTTAGGTGTAAAAATAAATCTCAAAATGGTCATGTTATTGATATAGGGACAAAATATTATGAAGGGCTATGAAATAATATTTAAAATAACTAGAAGTAGAGTATGAATACAGTAAAATTTCATACCCTGCTGTACATTTGGGAATGTTTAAAACAGCAAAGTAAAAAAAAATATAATAAGATACTGAATGACATTAATAAATATAACCTTTATAAATATTTTCAAGGAATAGCTGCCATTCTTGTCTTTAGATAGTTGAGTTGGTGGGTTTTGAACAATGTGGGTGATTAGAAAGAAGTCTGCTAGAAAGACTATCACAGCACTGAGTTGCTGTATTTACTTTTTTAGTTGTTTCATATTTATTAAATCCTTTTTAAAAAAATTTTCATATACTGGTACACTTTCCAAAGGCCCATAATGTCTGAGTTTCTGCCAAGGCTGAAATCAGGAGCCAAGAACTTATTCCATATCTCCCTCATGGATGGCAAGAACTTAGCTATTTCCCAGGGTTTACAATTGCAGGCATAGTCAGGAGCCAGAAGCAGATATCAAACACAGGCATTCCAGTAGGAGATACGGCATCTGAGCTATCAGACCAAATGGCTACCCGGGACATTGGTATAAATATCTTATCAGGGAAGAAATATTTATTTGATCCTGTGAACTTATTAAATGGATCCTAGAAGAGATTATTCTTTTAGATGCTTATGAAGATTACAACTGAATCATATAATGTATACCTCTATATCCTTACTAGTTATTGAGCCTGATTTAAGTTATTCAAGCGGTGTGTTATTGGTTTTGGTGGTGGTGATGTTGGGATATATTACGATAGAATCTGGAAGGGCAAAATACAAGAATTTGGAGTAACACAAACAGTACTGTATTGTCTACAAAACATCATGAACAATTTATGATCTGTTCTTTTAAAATAAAAACAGGGGAGCTCATATGGTGGTGCAAGCAGATTAAGCTGCCACATGCAAGCCAGCATCCCATTTGCAAGGGCCTGATTAATTTCGTGCTGCTCTGCTTCTGATTTAGCTCCATGCTAATATGCCTGGACAGACTTCAAAAGCTGCCCATGTACTTGAACCCCTACCACCCACATGGGAGACTAAGATAGAATCCCTGCCTCCTGGCTTTGGCCTTGTCCTGCCTTTGCTGTTATGCCCATTTGGGAAGTGAACTAGTGGATGGAAAATACCTCTTTCTGTTATTCTATCTTTCAGATGAGCAGATGTATATAACAGATGTAAACAGCAAGTGAATGCTATTCTTAGGTTGAAAAGCAGAAATATGCTCTTTTAGTAGGATCGCACTGTAAGAGCACTATATGTAGGAATGTGTACAAAATCCTTGGACACAGCATTCATGGAAAGAAGTGTGACGAAGGCCGTTCCAAAAGCAACGGATGATCCTCATTATGTCTATCAAAGGTGTTTGGCTTTTGTTCACTTTGTTGTAGGCTGTAGTGAACTGGTCATATACTTTGGATTAGCACTCAGCGACCATATTCCTTTCTTTAACAGAGGTGAAAATAATTGGAAATTCCTTAGGAAATCCCAGGAGTAAAGAGAGTAAAACAAGAATTAGGATCAGAGGAGAGACAATTATAATGCAGTTAATGATATGAGGGGAGAGCATGGGAAATCAAATGAAGATTTTAAAAAGTTGTTTGCAATTGATTTATCGGTATTATCTTCATGCTCTTTTGTGATTTTTCAAATGAAATTTCTGACCCCCCTGATCAATTTAACATGAGTAAGTATTTTAGGGCATTTTGAGAAATAATGAGTTTCATGGTCAAATTGTCAGCCAAAATGCTTAGGTTCAAAAGTTGTAAGAGAATACTTAATGGCATGTCTCATTTGGGGCATTTTTCTTGAACATTTGGGCAAGATGAAGTACATAGCTGTCAGCTAACTGGACTTCCTATTTCATAGATTTGGGGATGAGAAGCATCACAACTATAGCCTCTTCCTGAAACGTGTGGGAATAGAGAACGGTACTACATGAAACCATTTTCTTTAGGAATACAATATCAAAATCATGGCTCCTGCAGTACTACCATTATTATTATAAAAATCAACTAAGAAAAGTACAATAATCTGAGCAAATGGAGACTCCAGTGTGAACTATGTCAGCCAGTGGATTCTGAAGAGATTCCATTGTGCTTGGAATGGCGAGATTGGCAGCAATTCAGAAGTGTTGAACTGTCAAAACCACTTGAACAGTGCCCGCAGAGCATGCGCCACGTCAGGGACCCTGAAATGGGTGGGAGGCCGAGTGGGGCTTTTCCCTTCCCCCCCCCTTACCTCAGATGCAGAAAAGAGAGACAGACAGACAGACAGACAATCAATGAATGAATTTGGAAACAGTGATCTTGCCCAGCTTCCTTATAACTCTTGATCCTCTGTGGCCTAATCAACTATGTAAAGATTATCAAAATAAAATAATAATTAAAAAAGAAAAATACAATAAAAGGCAAACAGTTTCTCTTTTAGGTATGGTTTTTGTTAAAATACATTTATACTTTTTAAGAATTTTTTTTCCAATTTGTGAAAGTTTTCAATTCTTTTTGAAAAATTGAAAAATTGCCAGTTTTAATTTTAGTCTTTTTATTTTGAATTTTAGGGTTTACTTCCATAGGGTCTGGGGACAATTACTTTTATGAGAAAGTTTTGTAGAAAATAAAGCATGCATTATAATCCCTACGACAATATCCCTTATATATTTCTTTAACAATTACACACACCAATGTGCTGCACCAGATTCTATTTAATGCCATTCTTTTCTCTATGAAATGTTGAATAAAAGTTGATATGATTTATTCACATTTTACTTTGTAGGGCATAATACAGGGTAGTATAATCATGTTAGCTGGCCTTGATAAAGACTGGCAAAAATAGCTTATCAACCAGTATTCATCCTTACATTTTCTTAGGACACATGAAGTCCTAAATTTTATATAAGCCCCTGGCCACTCAATCTGAGACCATATTCACAGGTTTCATTGCATCCAAGGCCTTTATGTCAGTATTTACTTACCAGATGTGTTAAAGGAACTATAATATGCAATGTCTGAAATGCATCCTTGAAAAGAAGAATTTGCCTTTATTTTCTTTCTCCTTCCCATTTAGTAGAAATCAGTAATGATGATGGGAAGCTAACTCCATCAAGATGGATGTGAGCCACATTCTAGTGGTCACTTGAATGATGAAAGGATGAGGCAGGAGCTGTAGGTAAAGGTCTAAGAAGATAAACCAGGCCCTGTCACTTGCTACAACCTGGTTGTTTACTGGTTATAACATATATACAATAATCTACAGCTCAACAATGTTCACGAATAGGGTGATTCAATGGAAATATGTGAGTCATGCAAGTAATTGAAAATGTTTTAGTAAATGCTTTCAAAATAAAAATAGGGACAAGCATTTGATGTATCAGTTAAGAACATCTTTAAGTCATATTTCTCCCAAGAATGCCTGGTTCAAGTCCCAGCTCTGCTTCGATCCTGCTTCCCACTGATGAGCACACCTTTAGTTAAGGTTCTCATCATGAGAGCACAACGACTTATATAGAAGGATGAGGGAATAACAGAAGGAAATCCACGTTTAAAAGGCATGTGGCATTCATGATTATTAATCTGTTGAACTTAACATTCTAGATATCTATGCAGGCTAAAGTTTGCAATTCTTACTTGAGTGGCATGCCTCATGTAAACGTACTTTGTAAACTCTGGCTAGCAAGTGAACCAATAAATAGCTCAGGAAGAAATGAGAAACAGTCACTAGCAAGAAATCTGTTACTACTCCAGCACTTACTATCAAACCAGATTGGCCCCAAAGGCAACAAGCAGCTTGCAACCTAGCAGGACCCAAAAAGAAAAGAAATGTTGCTATAACTCTTGAGTGCATTTTAATTTGGTCGAGTGCTGCTGCTTCTTCCCAACCTGAGAATCAGGCACTAAAAAACTAAGCAAGGCCCTTAAAGTACTGTTTTGATGTAGGAAGTGAAGTGCAAAGTGTATTCCCAGGCTAATATTAAAGTGATCCAAATGGTTCAAGGTGTCTGTAGAAGAAATCAGAATGCCTTTGCATGTTTCTCATGTTTCCTTCATGTTTTAAAGCACTTTACTATTCAGGGAAACGTTCAGATTAGCGTGGTTATACAGTTGACTTATCTGAAGTCAATAGCAAACAATTTCATTTATCCAGGTTAAGTCTTTTGTCACTTTTTCATTTAATCTTCATGTAGAACCATAAATTACTTCTTCATTTTGATGGTTTGACATACAGTGAAACAACTGCTTGTTTTATTAACAGCTGCTGAGGACAAGAACATAAACACAGTATAATTTAAGCTAGCGTTGTAATAAGAGTTTGCTTCCTTGAAATTCTAACGTATGCAAATACACTTTCAAAAATTACCTTGACTTTAATTTGTCTTTTAGCTTCAGTGTCTTAATGCAAAATATGTGAATATTTGCAATGGTTCTGTGGTTGTAGATGGTGTATAAAATAATTGCTACACAGGAACAAAAATAAGTTTCATTGGACTGCATTTTTTCACAGCTGCGCTGAATTAATCTGACTCACATAATAGCTTGAGCATGATACTATGAAAAGTCTATGTAATAGAAATGTATTGTCAGTTAAGCAGGAGCTATGTATCTTAAAAAGAATTGAAGCCAGCATAAAACTTGACTTCCATCTCTTTAACATACCCATCATGAACAGAAGAAGGCAAAACTTTGTAGAACTGCTATGAATATAGAGCTTGATGATAATTTAGAATCATGGAAACATAGGTTGGGAGATAAACCTTTTGCCTTCTTAGCTATCCTTTTATCATAAGCAAGTAATCCTTCCACAGCTGAATGTAGCTCTAAGTTCTGATTTTTTTCTTAAGCAATGTAGTAATACTCATTTATCTCAGAATATACACATCAGATATAAAACATTTTTTTCTCCAGAATGTACTTTGGTACACTAAAGAGTTGATAGCATTTCTGTGACTTTTTAGGAGTTAGGACTTTTCATTTAGCTGATTAAAATCTGTTGTAGATGATAATTATGGTAGTTTTTTTGCAATCATTCAAATTTTCAAAAATGACTTTGAAACCCTTAAATGGCTTGTAGCAAATTTTTATTTCTCCAAGGGTTTCTCTCCATTTGCGGAAAATTTGCTATGATTACACCCTTCTGTCATATACACAGTAAATGTCAAGTCAATGCAAAAGGAATAGATTTGTATCTCTAAAAATAACCTCTCTTGCAGGAAGAAGAATTAAGGAAGAGTGGGGAAGCCAAATATGCCCACTTGAGTGATGAACTTCATGTATTAATTGAAGTGTTTGCGCCACCTGGGGAAGCTTACTCACGTATGAGTCATGCATTGGAAGAGATTAAAAAATTCCTCGTTCCTGTAAGTATTTTTCATTTTTTTTTAACAAAGATGGTTCTAAGTTTCTGCTTTAAATGTGTCTTTGATATTCAGACTTCTTATAGAAGGAAAGCTTTTGCGTAGTGATTACATAATGTGATTTCCACAGTGTTAATGTAAACAAAGTGGGAACGAGAAATAACATATGATCTTTCCATACATCACATAGTGATGGTCTCACAGAAGTACTGTATTCCTCTTGAGGACACTGCTCACCATCTCTGTTGGAGTTCATGGGTGTGAAGTATAAAGTAAGTGCATAAGCATAAATGTATAATGGAAGTTGTACTAATTTCTTATGTGCTCATCACCTGACATGTACAATTATAGTTAACAGAGAATGTATAGTGGGGATGGAGAGGTTAAATATGTAATACTTATGATCAACTAATGTATGTTTCTGTGATGGTATTCTGGCTGATTTTAAAACATAATACCAAATAATTTAGACAGTTGTGGGTTTCAAGTAAACATTGGGGGAAAAAAAAAACCTACTGCACTCAGAGCAAACAAGACTATTCATTCAGAAAGGCAGTCAACTCAGGATTTCCAATTGAGTAGAATTTTTCTACTGACCTCGTAAGAAATAGAGGAAGCTTTGAGTGAATCAAGCTTTACTGAAGGTTGACAATTTAATGCTAGGAAAAGGCTGTTGGAATATAAATCTTGCCAGGTTTAGTGTGTGGAGTAAGATGATGACAAGACATGGTTGAGTGACGTTTTCTGAAGTTTGTGAACAGAAGTCTTCAGCAGAGACAGAATAATTTACAAAGTGAACATGTAGATCTCCACACTAAACCATAAAGTCAGAGGAAACAATGGGCAACATTCATTGATTTGCATTGATTTTTGAGAATGAGGAAAGAAAAAATCCAAACTGCAGAGGTTTCAACATCTAACCACAATCTGTTCACATGTCTACTTTAAAAATAATTTCTGCCAGGACAAATGATATAGAATAATCTCCTACCTTCCTGTGTACTTCTTAATTTCATATAGACATGTACTTTTTTTTTAGTTTATTACCTGGTGCTCAATATGAAAACCTCCCTAAGTGGTCTCATATTTCTTAAGAGTGACGATGCTCTATTCTCTCTTCCTTTTGCCTCCCAGCTTAATATCTAATGCTATGTTGAGTCAATAATATTGCTTTATTTAGCTCAGACAATACCCCTATTGATACATATAGTATAGAGTGGTTACGATTGCCTACATTGCTAATTCATTTCATGATTATACATAATTCATTTAAATTATTAGAGCTTCAGCTTAATCTTTAAAATGACGATAATTATAATTGACTGACCTCTATCACAGCTACTGTTAATATTTAATGGAACAGTGTGTATGGAAGGGCTTGGACAATTATACAGCACTATATAAAAGGATGTATTAATCTATATGATTAATACATAGTGCCTAGAAAGATCTAATACTGGCTTTTTGAGGCAAATGTATGAGAAATTAGTATTTTGTTGGTACACAAATATCCCTTAAGTGAAGGGTGTATCATACTTGCTATGTTGTGAACATTCTCTATACTTTAATCATTTCATATAGGTCATTTCCACTGAAATATATTTTCACATCAGGGCTGGACCGACAGTGACTCTTAGTTGATACTGCATCCAGTCATTTATCATCGTACTTGGCATGATAGCATGATAGATTGTTTTCAGTAATCTGGTTGGTAGAGAGTTCAACTAAATGGCATCAAGGGATAAAGTAACCATCAGGGGCACATTGTTGTGACCTGTGAATATGATGGCCCACAAGTAAATTCCCACATGTAGAATGAAAATCTTACTTTGCCACGTGTAGCTTGTCTCTCCCCATGTGTGTACTTTCTGCACACCCCACTGCTCAATTCTTGTTCTTTGGATTTGCTGAACTATGTTCATCCAACATTACAGGTTCATTGTTCACTAAAGAGCTTGAAATTAACCTGAAAATTGCTGATTAGGTTGTCTCCTTGTCATTTCAATATCCGCTCAAATGTTACCTTTATAGGTAAACATTCCTCAATTATACCATCTATCATAAAACTGCTCCATTTTTTTTAAATTCCATTGACCATTCTTAGCAATTCATTTTCCCATTATACCTTAGTCCTCTTTACTTACTTTCTTTATAGATCTTACTGATTTCTATTATGCCATAAACATTTCACTTAATTATTGTTAGTTTCCCTGCCAAAGTGTTGATGTCATGAGAGCGACTGTGGTATCTCCTTCAAGGTTGCATTAGTAAAGTGTGCCATCAGTGTTCCTTGTCTGCTGTGCTTGCCTTAGCCTTAACAAACAGGGTGTTGTCATTCTAACCATCACAAAACCCATAAGGAACAAATGTCAATTGCCAATATTTTAATCTTATGGAATCAGTTGGTGACTTAGCTGTGTGTGTGTGTGTGTGTGTGTGTGTGTGTGTGTGTGTGTGTGTGTGTGAGACATTTGGTGTTAAAGTCCACAGACATATTAAAGCAACTGGACATGAATATTTAGAATTTTTGACAAACAATGGCTAGTGAGGGGAATACCGGAACAATAAAGATGGGTTAACAAAGTACAGGAGCCTGAAATTCTGCTGACATTGTGTTCTGTAACAAAACAGAATATCCTTTCATGGTTATAAATTCACTTTCTTTTTCTTCATGTATGTTACCTAAAATTTGCCCAACTTACCCTTTGCCCAAATGTTGTAATTATTGAAGATTCCAGCTTTGAAATATACAACTCCTCGTGGAATATCTCACTGTTTATGAATGTTGAGAAACATCCTTTTAAAATTGCAGCACATTAAATTGATTATTAGTGGGAAAAGATTTATTATTGCACTGGTAGGGACATTTATATCAGAACTTTATCAATGGGAACCCCTAGTGCTCTGTTCCCTTAGTCCCCTGCAAGGAATTTCAATTTTTAAAACCCTAGCCAATAGGCTACTTCAAAATAATGTTTCATTTTCCTAAATTTTCTGATTGTTGCCTTCAGTTAACGTGGATTAGCAAGTTTAGTTTAATGATTAAAATATAATTCATTGTTTTATCAGAAATTAAGAGACAAGCCACAAGATTTTTCTTAATGTTTGTATATGCTTTCATAAATAACAATGAAAGGAGTTATTTTTACCCAGATAGGAAATTAGATTTAAGTCTCCAATAACAAATTACTTCTTTATCTGCCTCAGTGTTATTGACATAGTTATGAGATCACAATATCCCTTTCTTCTGAGCCCTGCCATGATCTCAGAATCTCCCAAACACTTTGTGCTACATGTTGCTATAATGCTATAATAATGCTGTGTTATAGATGGTTTGACAGAACTGGAAATTATTTGGCATGCTTTGCTTAAGTCCCTTAATGATCATTAGTGAAGATTTGTTTTTTTACTTAAAGATATTTTACTTGTATGAATCAAATATGCCTATGTAAATTTGTGTGTACATGTGTATAAAACATGAAAAGGTTAAGTAACATAGAAAAAAACATGAGTAATTCCAGGGTATCTCTTTACAACACTAGAATGGTTTTGTTGTGTTGTCTTAGTGATGGTTTTGATTCATGATGTAGGGAGATAAATCTATCTTATTTCAAGTTTGATATATTTTAAGCCCATACAGAATTGCCAAAATTTTGATAAAAGATAAGTAATTTTTTTCCTTTTGATAAAAGCAAATGTAGGACACTCTTGCTTTGTCTTCTTCAAAGTCTATAATCTTAGCTCTGAGATTGGAAAATCATATTGATTACTAAAAACACTCTCACAGGAAAACAGATGAGAGGACAAGAGAAAAAGTAGTTATTTTTAGTCTAAAAGATGGACAGAAGTCCAGGGTGAAAAGAGAATCAGAACCCATAGCTTCTATGCTAATCCTTTAATGTTATGGATATTTAGTGTGTCAAGTTTTTCTACTGCCATCTTCAAAACCAATTAATTCACTTTTCTTGTACTTAACCTTATTCTGATGGTGTGTTAGCTAATAGAAATGGCACAAAGTCATATCTCTTGCATTGAGTTAGTACTATGAACATTATATGGTTTTGTTTGAAGAAATATATTATTATCTAATCCTGAATATATCTGATAGGCTCTAATAAATATGATTTGTTTATGACTTAGCGTTAAAAGCTTGGATTCTAATTGATGTAAGATGAAAGACAAAAAAAAAAAGTGTAACTACTTTTGTGTGATTTTCCAAACTTTTTTTATTGCATTTCATGCATTTCATTTTATAACATTGTTTCATAGTCTCTGATGTTCCCCAATCTCCTCCCCATGCCCTCCCCCCCGTGGTGGATTGCTCCACCTTATTGCAGTATTACAGTTCAAATCCAGTCTTGTTTCTTTCATTGCAAGCATGTGTCATGCATGGAGTCCAGCATCTTATTGTTCAGATCAATTCAACAGTTTCTTGGGGAGACCAATTCTCGTCCAAAGGCATAGCTGGCAGAATATCATTTCGATCAATTAAAAGCCATAACGTAACATCAACAGTTTTCAACATTGTGGGGTTAATTGACATTGTGTTGAGTGACTGATATATTAGAAAATGCAGGTTCTTAACCACATCCTGTGACTACTTCATTAACATTTCAATTTTAGTTTGTATACAACTGGCTTTGATCTACCTTAAAATGGCTATAGGATATTATTCAGCTGTTTCGTGTCTATTTTCATTTTAGTATTTAGCAGTTTATTGTGTTGAAGCATAATTTTTACTGAACTTGGCAGATTTCAGGATAGTCTAAACTGGCTTATAGCTTTAACAAGGCATATGACACCAGTTGAGGCACATAACACTGTTGGGAGGGTTGTGCAGAGAAATCCTCCATTCCCTAGTTAGGAGTAATTTATTTTTGTGTCCTACCTAGTAAGGTATGTGTAAGTCCCCACTGATCTTTTTCTGTCTAGTTCTAAGCTTTCCTTGTTCTCTATTTTAATTTTTTGTTGATGTTTGTTTTTGTTTGAGGGGGGCTCTGGGACAACCCTGATGGTCATTGCAAGAGAGGGTGGGGATCCAGAGTTGAAACTAAGTAAGGACCAGAGAAAGCTCCTCTCCCTAGTCCCGAAGGAAGCTTACTGTTCTTCTGGTTCTGTAGACCGCTCAGGGCTCCTGGCTGTTGTTCCGGTGATATTGGCCCTGCGAGAAGGGATTTGAACTTCTTCCATCCCATGTGGGAGATTCAAATGGGAGTGGATGACTTCGGAGTACTCCACCTCCAAAGGCACTCCAAATCCCCATGGTCTCCCTGGCAGTTGGGATGTAGTCCTTGGTGCCTGTACTGATAGTCCTTGGTGAGGAGCTGGTAGTCTCCAGGATTGCAATACAAGCCTCCTCTTGTCCACCTGCTCCACTCTGGGATCCCCCCTGCTCTGTGTATATGACTTCCTGTTAAGAGGTTGTCAGGATCGCTTCTGATACCCCCTATATATTTGTGGTTTTACTGTTGTCTGATGCTGATTCAAGTCTGTTATCTGTAAGTTACCTATTATGTTCTTGATAGGGTATACTTTTAATATAAGTGCCTTCTTTCTCCCAGGCACTACAGACAATCAAAAGTTTGCTGCATTATGAAGGGGGCTGTTTAAAATACATAGAACTATTGTGTGAAAATCGGCTTTCCATGTTAAGAAGCAATTTACCACCAGTTCTCTCTAATCCCAGTTGATGTTATAGTTCTGAAGTTTCCAGGGCCAGTCTTGTCTCAAGCTTTTTAGGTGCCCAGCCTTGTTTTCTTACTTCATTAACACCTTGATTTTGTCTTGATGAGTTATTCCTTCCCTGTCAGCTGACATCATAATTGATCAATTGCTTTTGCAATTCCTTACAGTGTTATACATTAAGGCTTAGATGCATTAGTGAAAAATAGTCTGTATTGTCAAAAATAGTCATTTCTAAGAATTTAATTTTGATTTTCAACACATAAATCTCATATTTTTTCAAACTTTAGTATAAGAGAAAGTTTAAAGGATGAAATATAAATGTTATTTCATAATAAAAACAAATGCTAATTCTGTACAAAAGTACAGGATAAACATACACTGACACTGATCTGGCACTTGTCTCATAGACGCAGATGGCTCAAAAAGACTCATAATTATTGACAAAAAGATACAAAAGAGGGAACAAGGATAAAAGCTTACCTTAAAAATTAATATCTAGGCCCAATGTGAAAGCATAGCGGTTAAAGTCCTTACCTTAAACTCTCGGGGATCCCAAGGGGCACTGATTCTAATCTTGGCGACCCTGCTTCCCATTCAGCTACCTGCTTGTGACATGGGAAAGCAGTCGAGGATGGTCCAAACCTTTGGGAACCTGCATCTGGGTCGGACACTTGGAGGAAGTTCCTGAATCTTGGTTTCGGATAAGCTTAGCTCCAATCATTGCAGCCATTTGGAGAGTGAATCAGTAAATGGAAGAATTTCTATCTTTCTTGTAAATCTGATCTGCCTTTCCAATAAAAATAACAAAAATCTTTAAAATAATCAAAATCCTTTAAAGATGTTTGAAGAATTGTGTATAATTAAAATAAATGACATTAATGCAACAGCTGTGTACTAAATATATGCCAGATCCTAGGTATTTTTGATAATATCAACCATGGATATTCTAGAACTTAAAAAATTAAACCAAATCGTAAATGGAAAAGATGTAAAATTGGGTCCACATTGTGGTACAGGGGTGCAGTTGTCATGTGGGACAGGAGTATTCCATATGGGCACTCATTTACAAGCTGCCTACACCACTTCCTATCGAACCAACATGGGAGAACCAACAAACTCCTCGTTTCTGGCTTTAGTTACCCTAGCCCAGACAATCAAAAGTTTGCTAGTTACCCTAGCCCAGTACTGGCTATTTCAGCAGTTACAGGAATTAACAGATGGAGGATCTCTCTAGATGTGTCTCTTCCTGTCTCTCTGACTTTTTCAAAGTATAATCAACTAGATTTTGCAAAAGGAGATCAAATTGGATATAAATTTTAATGAGAATGCTAATCAAATAGAAAATGATAAATCTAGAGTCAACAAAATGAATTTTACAGAAATAGAAAATCTAGAGTCAAAAATAAATTTTAGTCAAACATCATGAAAAGTGAAAATTATTCCAGGTTATCAAACGAGAGGAAGAGATAGTTTAATTTCTTTAAGATATTGATGAGCTATAGTCAGATTGTTTCATACTGAAAATCCAAAAATACAACATAGGAAACTTACATTGTTCTCCATATCATATTCTGAAACTGGTTGCTTTTGCAAAATTATTTTTCCATGGAATGTCTTTTGTTTCAGCAGTTTTTTATAAATAGCTAAAATTGCAGTGACACAATATACACCTATGCTTATTTCTAACTTCCCTTCCTTGATAACCGGCTTTTATTTGATTACTTGGTATTCTTTTCAGCAAACTGCAATGGAAAGGATTTGGCTAGTCTATATTGTACATTTGATATACATAAAGCATAGCAAAATCCTTAACTGTCCAGAAGAAATACACTGTCTCATGTCTAATCCTTGCTATTATTGTTTTTGTTTCTTGTCTCTTCCTCTTCGTCTATGTTGTGTTTGTAAGGATACTTATACACCCATTCTTTGAAGTAAATCGATGTACTAAGTGAATTATACTCAGCGTGCTACAAATAGTTCTGTTTTTCAGAAACCATTGTTCTCATTATTCATGAAGTAAGTAAATAACATTGTTTCCCATTTCAGTTTCCTCTAAGAAGAGTCTACAGTTAGGGATTCCAGTTTTCAAAAACCCTGCTACGTTGAAATTGTTCTTGGAACTACAAATACAATACAAATCCTAATTCCTCTCCTGTGGCTAGGCAGGATGTGTGGCTTGGGAAGTTACCGTGGAGAAGGAGGTATGTTTTCTCCACCTGCCTCCTTGTGTGTTCCTTACATGCCATTTCCTTTGCTCCCAGAGCTTTGTGAGTAGACATGAATAGACAGATAGGAGGCAATGAAAAATTAGAAAATGAGAGGCTATAAGATAGGTCCTCTAGTAACCTAATACTTTTGATTTACATTCATTTCAAAATTTCCTTTAGATGAAATATGTATATGATGTAGTAGCTGGGATATTTCAAAATCAGGACCTGGAGATTCTTCCAAGTCTGTTACATAGATGCACTGACCACAGGACTTGGGCCAACCTTCACTGCTTTTCCAGATGCATTAGTAAGGAGCTGGATGGGAAGTGGAGTATCTTAGAAGCATATTGGCATGCATTTGAAGATGCGGGTACTGTATGCAGAGGCTTAGCTTACTGTGCCATGGTGTTGACCCCAGTACACCAGTTCTTGTTGTTGTTGTTGTTAATTGACTTGTTATTTTCTGTATCTTTATGAAGTAATTACTCTTTGATCTGAACTATTTCTTGTGCATTTCTGGTCATGTTTTCTAAATCCTTTGGTGATCTGATTTCCGGGAAAAGATATTCTGGCTACTCTTGTTTTTTAAGTGTCTTCAGCAGCATCAGTCCTTCACAGTAGTAAAAAGTTAAATAATCTTTCCCACGTGGGCTCAAAATATGAAGCCTGGAAAATCTTAAAAACAAAACAAAACAAGAAAAAACCTTGTGGTAAAAAACTTGAAAACATCTCTGTCCTCTAATCTCGACCCCTCCCAGACTCCGGAGCCAACCTGTTCAGGTTGTTTTTGCCCACCTCTCGGTCAGATTGCTTAGGCAAATTCGGCTAGCTCTGGGTCACGTTTCTGTTGGGTGACGTATAGATTTTTGTGATTTATATTATCTCTGATATCCAGCCTTCGATTACCATTATAGGATTTCCAACACTGATCTTTATGCATTTACTCATCCCGCAGATGTTGAAAGTCACCAAGCAATTCTCTTAGCTAGACTTCCCGGAGAATCCAAAGACTGGTGTATATACACACATTTCTGAGGATCTCAGTCTCAGCTGAACCAAGACACTGACATGTCAAAGTTAATGAGGAAGGGGAAAGTTTTCGCATTCAGGCAGTGATTTTCCCAGAATGCCCCAGTTGATTTAATTAGATCTGTCTTGCAGCAAGTGTGAGAAGGATATAACATGGTTGTTACCCAGATGAGGCTCAACAAGGCTGCAGAGATATAAGATTGTGGCATAACAAAATATACTTTTCTCACACTGGCATGGTAAAGCATCCACTGTAACTTTGTTGGATTACAAACTATAAACTAATGATTATGTGTGTCTATTTAGAATGTGATACTTTAGTGTGGAGTATTAGTAATAAGTCACACGATATACATATCTTTTTATAATTTTTCTTTTTTTATATATATATTTTGATACAGTTCTATAGGCTCCTGGGATTTCCCTTATCTCCTCCCCAATCCCTCCCCCCCCCACCCCACTGAATTCCCCTGTATCATTACGAAAATATAGTTCTGGATATACAGCCATATGTCCATCATTGTGGGCATGGACAATGGCAAAGTGTCCAGCATCCTATTGTCAGGATATGGTAAACGGTATCTTTGTAAGTCCATCTTTGTCTAAAAGTAGAGATGTACTTGTATTTTTGAAGTGTTTTCAGTTTATCCCAGCACTCAATCTCAAGGTCAAAATTTAAGAATGGAGTTATTTAGTCGCAATAAATACTAAAATATTTCTACTCTAGAGGGCCAAACTAAATCACACCTATTTCTGAAAGTCATTTGAAGAAAAAAAGCATGTCCATTAGGACATTTTATAACAGGCATACAATTTTCATGATCTACCTTTGGCTTGCACAGAATGACTTATCAAGGATTTTGATATTTCTACTCAATTTTAGTAAATCAACCTGATGAATACAATTCAGAGAAATACTGATATGAGTGGATCTGTAGAGTACATGTAGGGAAACATCTGGCTAGATTAGTTTGAAATATGGGCTAATGGTTGAGGTATGTTACTAACTGGTCCTACAACTGCTGCTTTCATTTTTGTGCAGGATACACTTGCCATGTATTTCGGTAATAAGGACAGAACCTTGAACTTTGTTTCACCTGTATTCTTGGTTTTTTAGGTCTTCAGAATTTTGTGTACTGACTTGAAGTTCTTTTTAAATACTTGTTTCTTTAGCACTTTGAAGGTATTTAAAACAGTAGTTCCCTATTTTCAAAGTCTCCTCTGTTTTGGAAATAGCTATTTGTTTTCCTCTGGATGTGTCTAAGTAAGAAAATTTATAACTCTAAAATAGCCAGTACTTGTACATTTTGGGTCTGCAAAAATGATGATGCAAAACATTTTTTGGACCATGTTTCTTAAATTTATGTAATTTTTACTTATGCAAATGCTCAACTTTCTTTGCATTTCCTAAGAATGTTTATCATGAAGTAAAACAATCCAGATATGTCCAATTTGGTTGAACTGTAAAATAGGAGTTAGCAGTAAGTCAACAATGATGGTTTTATAGTTTCAGAAAAAGAGTGAACAACAGCTACCTTTTCTCCCCTTTTTATTATATTGTTCAGCTTTGGTATTTCATTGCTACTGAGATGTATTTTTAGAATAAAATCGGTTCTCCTTAAAAAAAAATTCAGTTACTATATATCTCCTTAAATGAAAAGTCACAATACAAAATCAACAATAGGAAGAAAAATAGAAATTTACAATGTCATGAAGTTAAATAGCATGTTATTAAATATGACTGTCTCCATTGCACAGCTACTATACATCCACTTAAATGAAAAGCCACAAAACAAAATCACCAGGAACAAAAAAATTAACAGCACCATGAGGTTAAATAACATGCTACTGAATGACTAATATGTCGCTGAAGAAATGAAAGAAAATCAAGAACTTTCTTGAAGAAAATGATACTGCTGTATGATCTGAGTCACTAATCAGAAGAAAGTATTTTGAAGAGATGAAACTAACAAATACATCAAAATCCATGAGATATGGTTTCTGCTAATTTTTGTTGGTGAAATGTCTCTTCTAGACAACAAAAATGGGTTTTGTTGCTTAATCCAGTCTACTAATCTATGACATTGGAGCTTAAGACATTTACATTTAGAGTTTAACATGTATAGATGGTAATTTGGTTCTGTCATTTTAGGAATGGGTTGTTCATTGGTTTAGTCTTCTGTTGTCATTTTACTGGGATTTTCTTTACATTTGCCTTTGGTTTTGGTAGGTGCTAGTCCTCTTTGTCAAGAGAACATCTTGAAGTATCATTTGTAGAGCAGGTTTGGAAGAGGCAAATTCTTTTAAATCTTCTTGACTGTGGAAGAACTTTATTTCATTTTCACAGACAAAAGAAAACTTTGTTGGATATGCTATCCTTGGCCGACAATTTTTTTTTTCTTTTAGAATCTGGAATATGTTACTCCATTCTCTTCTTGCCTGTAGAGTTTCCTGTGAGAGATCTCCTGTGAGTTTAATTGGCATTCCTTTATATGTCAATTAATTTTTTTCATGTGCACATTTCAGGATCTTTTCCTTATGCTTTATTGAAGAGCGCTCGATGATAATGTGTCGTGATGAAGATCACTTTGATCAAGCCTGTTGGTAGTCCTGTGCTCCTCCTGGATGTTGTTTCCCAATTCTTTCTCTAGATTAGGGAAATTTTCCCTTATTTCATTAAATATATTTGTAAAACCAGTTTCTCTTTCTGCACCTTCTGGCGCTCCCATAACTCTTATATTAGGACTCTTAATGGTCTCTTTCAGTTCTTGAATACTTTTTTGGCTTGATCCAGCTCTGCTTCCGGCTTTTTGTTTGCTTCCCCCTCATGACAGGAAATATCTTCCAATCCTGAGATTCTTCTGCTTGTTTCATTCTATTTTGGAGACTCTCCACTGTACTTTTAAGTTGCTCTGCTTTGTTCTTAATTTCTGATATATCAACCTTGATTTGCTTTTTTGCTGCTATTACTTGTGTAAAATAATCCTTAAATTCTTTGAACTCTTGCATATGCTTCTCACTGTTGATGAAAAGCTTTAAAATGAGTTTCTGAATTATGTGTTCCCCATTTTCTCAATGTCTTCCTCAGTTAACTCTGCGGTTGGCATAGGGTTTTGCAGGGTAATCTTCAGTAATGTTCAATTTGCCTTTGTGTCTTCTTTTGCTCTTGGTCATTGTACTTCTAGTTATCAAATTCTTCTCCTTGGGACAGGTTTCTAAGCTGCATCACCCACAGGTCTATAGTTCTATTTTACTTATTGCAGTTGGTACACAGCTCTTTGCTTGCAGCCAATTGTGCCATTCCCTCCAGCAAGTTCCAGGTCTAAGTTCTTATGTTTGATTTCCAACATGGTCACCATAGCCCCAACTCCTGGCTCACCAATCTCCACCTCCTGTGATATCATGCTGAAGTTGCACTGTTGTCTCTGCAACCTTTCTCCTACTTCCATTGGAGCAGGTCCCAGGATTCGGGAGATACCAGGTGTCCTATTTATCTAGGTTGTATCAGTCACTGCAACACCATACCATTGTTTTCGCTGCTTTGCTGTCAGTCTCCAGGTACCCTTCTGCTGCTGTTCTGTCCTCTCCTATTTCCTATAATGTGTCCTCTCTGCTTCATCCTGATTAAATGTTTGTGCATCCGTTTAAACATGTCCTTACCCTATTTGGCCATCTCGATTCTATTTTTATAATTTCTAATTGGCATGTCATAGTGGTATAGTTTTGTGTAGTACAATGTCATATTTCAACACAAGTGCCCAACATGAACTGACCAAATCAAGCAATGAGCATTTCCAAATCACTTCTTTTGTTTAGAGACTATCAGTGCCCCTCTTCCAGGTGTGTGTAAAACATATAATAGTTGTATGAACTATAGTCATTCCACTGTGCTATGCAACACTGGAACTTGTTACTGCTATGTATATTTTGTTAAATATTATCCAGTTTCCATGCATCATCCCTTCCCTTACTCTTCACACTCTCTATGCCAAATATAGGACAGCATTTTTTACTTCCACAAATCATGGGAAATACTTGTCTTTTTACATCTAGGTTAACATAATGATCCCAAGCTCCATCCATTTTCTGAAAATAGCAGGATGTGGGGTTGTTTTATGGCTGAATGATATTTTGTGTATAGAGACCACAGTTTCTTTATCCATTTGTTGTTAGACATTTAGGTTGGTTTCATGTAGACTGTTATGAATTCTGCATCAATGAACATGAGGTGGCTGTGTTTTGTTGACAGGCTGATTTCATTTCCTTCAGATACATACCAGCAAGTGGGAAAACCTATATCCCAGATCTAGTAGAACTGTTTTTAGTTTTCTGAGGAACCTGCATTCTGTCGAGTATAGTGAGGGTACTAATTTGCAATACTACCAGAGATAATTAAGAGCTTCCCGATCTCCACCTCCTTGACACTATTTATTTGGTCATTTAGATAGTAATTCTAACTAGAGTAAGAGGATATTGCATCACTTATTTTTCAACTGCATTTTCCTGAAAATTAGTATAAACATGGCTTCAAAAAATTATTGGGCATTTGTATTCTTCTGTGAAATACTTGTTCAGATGCTCTGCTCGTCCCATAAATACAATGTGTGGAGATAAATCCATGGTCAATGACAGCATGTATTTTCAATGAAATTATACAATTTCCATAAGAGAAAATATGATATCCTATAAATATCTACCTCTGTAAATTCTAAATGCACACACATTTTCACATAGTTTTATAGAGATACAGTTAACGTGTAGGAATACCCGTGAGTACCTTTTCCCAATGACAAAACTATAAAAACATCTATTTGGAAATGCAAATAATTCATTTAGGTGGCTAATATATCAGTTAAACTCTTCTTTGCTATTAACAGACAGTTCTAAAAGTTAACACTTCTCACTGAATAGAATACTACATTTAAGTAATCAGAGTTTTTCTTCTCTTTTTCCATACTTATTTTGTATATTTATTTTAAGGGGAAATGTGGTGACATTTATTTAGAACCTGTGGTTTCTGGCCATTCTGGCAGGTGTCATGTAAACATTCTTTTCTTCATTAGTTTGGCATGTGGTTAAGGGGACTGAAGTTGAGCAAGATTCTTGAGTTGCAAAATAGTTTCCTCAAATAGCAGAATGTTTTCCACCTAGAAGAATACAGTATTTAAGAGCTCCTCTCTCTAGACACCTGCAGTTATTTTTTTCAACATCTGCATTTAATGGCAAGGTGGTTGATAGTGACATAGCTAGATTTCAATAAAAGATAAAAAGTATCACTTTTGAAAACACATCTAATTTACTTGGTGATAAAATCTCTAGTATTTTGAGAGTAATATTTTACTGTTGTAGACATTCTGATGTTATAAAGCAATTTTTCAAATTCCACCTTATATCCTAATGTTATGCAGAGATCTGCCTTTTGAGTTATCTCCTACTTATTTTATTTGTATCTCCTTTTAGTATCAATTTTCAAATGCGATAAAGCAGAGAGGAGTGGTAAAAATGTGTACTTTAGTTAACAAAAAATATTTAATCTTGGGTTCGACACGGTAGCCTAGTGCCTTTTATCCTTGCCTTGTATGTGCCAGGATTCCATATGGCGCTGGTTCATGTCATGGCTGCTCCACTTCCTGTCCAACTGTCTGTGGCCTGGGAAAGCAGTTGAGGATTGCCCAAAGCCTTGGGACCCTGCACCCACATTGGATACTCAGAGGGAATTCCTGGCTTCAGATTGGATTGGCTCAGCTCTATTGTGGCAACTTGGGGGAAAGGGAGTGACCCAAATTCTCTGTCTCGCCTTTTTGTAAATCTTACCTTTCAGTAAAGATGAATATGTTATAAAAATTCCAATCTTGCAGAGAATACTGCAACATGCAGAATATTAAGGTAAAAATAAATGTTTGGTTGAAGGTAAATCAGGGATATCTGAATTTTGCTGCTTACAACCTCCTGGGCACCGGGCCTTGTCTGTCAGCATTGCACACTGAACGGATGGGAAAGATTGCCCGTAACTAGCCCTTTTTAGTTCTTTTTTTATTGGAAAGACAGATATACAGAGAGGAGAGACAGAGAGGAAGATCTTCCGTCCGATCACTGACTCCCCAAGTGAGCGCAATCAGCATACTATGCTGATCCAAAGCCAGGAGCCTCTTCTGGGTCTCCCACGCGGGTGCAGGGTCCCAAAGCCTTGGGCCGTCCTAGACTGCTTTCGCGGGCCACAGGCAGGGAGCTGGATGGGAAGCGGGGCTGCTGGGGTAGAACCAGCGCCCATATGGGATCCCGGGCGTGCAAGGCGAGGACCTTAACCACTTGCGCCACCGCGCCAGGCCCAGCCCTTTTTAGTTCTATTCTGCCCTTTGTTGCTGCTGCTTATTTCTTTTTTTTTTTTTAATTTACTTTCATTACTCTACAAAGATAATTTATAAGCAAGGATTGGCATAAGAATCAAAGAGAATTTCTTCCTGAAGCGAAAGAAGTACTTTGTAACAATAAGTGGTATATGACTGTGTTCCTTCTTAATCACATTAGTAGAGTCACTAATCAACATGAGTGAAATTGACATCCTGAGATTTTAATATTTACAGCCCTTGTCAATATTCCTATGGAACAGTGGTCTACATGCTAGTTGAAATCTTTAGTGAAGGATTAAACCTGTAAGTACGAAGCAAATTGAAAGCATGTTACTGTAAAAAATTTTAGGAGGGAAAATGAGACATATCATTATGTGCTTAGCATTATATAAATGAAAGACATAGAATCCATTGCCTTGAAATAACTAAGTTTCTGGAAAAACTGGTCGCTAAGCAAAGTACAGACATCCAAATCAATCTAGATGTATATTTTTAAGGACAATTTTTATTGGAAAGGCAAATCAGGTTTAAGGAGAGGAAAACTAAAATCTTCCAATTGCTGGTTCACCCTCCAAGTGGCTACAACAGCCAGAGCTGAGTGAACCAAAAGTCAGGAGCCAGGAGCTTCCCTGTCTCCCACGTGGGTATAGGGACTGAAGGCTTTGTGCCATCTTCAGCTTCTTTCCTAGGCTATAAACGTGAATGGGAAGTGGAGCAACAGGGACACAAAAGGACACCCATATGGGATGCCAGTGCTTGCAAGATGAGAATTTAGCCAATTGAGCCATTTTGCTGAGCCTACATAGATATTTTTTTTTAAAGTCAAAATTGAATCAATGTTTCAATAATATTCACCTTAAAGAAATGCACTAAAATGTTAGGATCAATAGCTTGTGCTGTTGCAAATTCTTCAGATTTTCTATTTTGTTACTGAGTGATACACTTTGTCCCCCAAAAATTATTTCTTTGTAAAAGCTGTTATCACTGTGCTGTGAACTCATTTGCATAATTGTGGAGTACTTCAGGTTGTCACCTAGGTTCTGACTCTTGAATCCAGCTCCTTGTTAATGAATATCCTTGTGTCCATATTGACTGTAGAATTTGGGATGCTAGTCACCATTATGAGACTTACGTTGTTTTTGACACTCAAATTTGGTCTGGCAGTGCAGGTTGCCATTGGCATTGAGGAGTGAACTGGTCATTTGATCTTTTTCTGCATCTCTTTGTGTGTCTCCTTTTTTTACCTGCTTCTCCAAGAAATATATAATTGAAATAAAAAAAATCAATAGTTCGGAAATAATACTTGATTTTTTTTTGCCAGTCTCCTAAAGAATTTCCAGAACTATAAGTTCCAAAGACTGTTTGAAAACCTCTGAAATTCAATTCCCTCTTTACCAAGGTGTGTATTAAAGTCCATCACGATTACCCCAAATTCACAAGAGCAGGTAACAAAAGATGCCTCCTCCTCAAGGAATTGAAATAAAAATATAAGCACATGTGCTCTAGTGTCTGCTATACTAGATATGAGTAGACCAAGCATGTCCTTTACATGGCTCATGGTGTTATTAGTGTTGGGCCTGCATTTTAGAGCATTCTGCAATTCCTCTTTCTTGTCACATAGACAATTCTGTATTTAGTATTATTCGGTAAACATTTGCCAATTAAACTCTTAGTGTCAAACCAGGTGCAGTTTTCCCTGCATATTCATACTCATTAATTTATTGATACATAATGTTATGTCCATTTTTAAAAATTTCTTTATGCGTAGTATTTGTGCACTTTGTAATTTTAAATATAAGTGTAGAGGGTATGACAGGATTTCTTTAGAGGGACTAGAAACCTGAAAATACTTTATGTTGAAATTATACATTTGCAGCTACTCAGAATACTCAGTCTGTCATCTCTAGAGCAGACTTACCAGCTGATTACACTATAGTGGGGTTATTCTCACAGTTAGTAATAATGTTTAATAATAAAGTACATGAAAATAGTTAACTATACTAAGGGAAAGATGGACTGAGGCAAAAATAAATATATATCATTGATTATTTTCAGTAATAAAAATGAATACTGTCTATTTGAAGTTACTCTCCTGCAGCTTCATGGAAATAGGGTGAAGGAGAGAGTTGATATTTTTCATGTATATATACAGGGTGAACAGACTTCAAAGAATCGTGGCAAATAAATACTTATGTGGGAAGAAAAAGTTTTTAAATACATGCATAGTTTTTTTTCATAATATTCGTTTTTCATGACCATTAAAACATATATTATGAAAAAGCTATGCACATATTTCAAAACCTTTGCAGTATAATAAGATCTCTTTTAATTCTATTTTGCAGAAACTTGGCATATAGCCTTGAATTTGTGTTAGGAGATCCAGGGAGACAGAGAGGAAGAGAGGATTAGTGGGGAAAGGCAGATTCTCATGGAAATGATAAGCGCTGGGAATAATGTGCCTGCAGGACAACTGCACTGCAGGCTGAGGACTGTGGAGGACACCTGGCAACTACTTCAATGGCAACATGACTCAGCTCTCCCTGTGTGCTCATTCACTTCTTCCCAGACAGCTTCCTGAAACTCACGCTCCCTTCCCTGTGTGTCACGCCTTCCTCTTGCTCACACTCCATGACTCCCTCAACTGGTTTGTTCTAGCAGATTTGGCCTCCTCCATTTCCTCCTGGCCTTTTATATCTTTCCTTGTTTCAGTCCCCACTGTCTTTCTCTGCTTCTCATCTGTGATAACTGATGCAAGGAGAATTGGCTCATAGTTGAAAGCACCTTCAAATAAATCAAATTCTTTTCTGCATCAAATTTCACAGCTGCACCCTGATTCACAGGCAGAATAAAGTATTTATCCTTTCACTTTGTTTCTAACCCTCCTCTCTCCTTGTTTTTAGTAAATTTCAGTGAACTCATTTGTATATTTTTCTTGTAAATACGCACGGAAATCAAGTACTTTACACTTGCAACACTATTGGCACTTCAAATGTCTAGTCATATGTGAATAACTTACAGAGGCAGGAAACCATTTTCTGCCACAGGCCAATTGGATATTTGTAGCATCATTTGTAAATCATACAGAATTATCATCCTAAAAATTAGACTGTTACTGGTTTGTGGAATTTTTGAGTTCGGTCTCTGGTTGCCTTGGCAGGACCAGACAAAATGATTTTTGCACATTTTGCATAGCCCAATGGTCAGACACTTCCCACCTTTGTTTAATAAAATAAAATGAATTTTAAATAAAAATAACATTCTGTTTTCCTTCAAAATTTATATATTATACACCCTATTAGTTAAGGATAAATTCATGTAAGAAACTGTTTAATGAATTTTCCAAATATAGTCTTGACATTTAAATGATTTTAATTTTATGTAAATATGAATAAGTGTTCCTGAGTTGTTACTGTTAAACAATAGATTTTTTTTTAATTTGAAATGAGAATTACAATTTCTAAACCAGGAATATTTAGTCTTTTCCAATGGTTTTATAGAATCTTAAGACTTTCAAAGTGTACATTAAACTTAAGTCATAGTTAGAGTAAGTATGGGATATCCATCAATACTGCTTGACTGCTGATATTAATAATTGGGTTATCACATTATGTGATATTGGCTTCTTAGAATATTGTGTAACTCATATTTTCCTATTTTAAAAGATTTGTTTTTATTTATCTGAAAGGTAGTGTGACAGAGAAAAGTAGATATTCCATTCACTGGTTTACTTCCCAGCTAGCCTCTACATTCTAAGTTGGGGCAGGCTAAATCTAGAAGCCTGGAACTCCACTAGTTCCCCTGCATGTGTTGGAAGGACTCAAATATTATGCCATCCTCCAATGCCTTCCCAGATGCTTTTGCCAAAAGCTGGATCAGAAGCAGGTTAGCTGGAATTCAAATTGGCACTATGATGCAGGACACAAATGTGGCTGGTAGTGACATAACTCTGTACCACAAGTTTGACCCCATACTCTTATCAAGTGACTTACTGAGTTGTTTGAAAATCATAGAAAGCCTGTGAATACATGTTACTATTACACCCAGATATCCAAGGAATTCACAACTGTGGAGTCAAGATGAGACAACTTTGCAGTAGAAGCATCAGTCTCAGTATGGAAGGGACAAGCATAAACGTTCATGCCAAGAACTGTATTAAAATGCCAGATTTATCTTATACTAAGAAACTAAATGATTTCTATTGAAAAGCAGATTATTTTGCCACCTGAGGATGGTTAAAAAAAGTTAGCTTTCTTACATTTATTTTCTTTAATAAATGTTATTTTATGATGAGGTAATTCTACCACCAAACTGTATTTCATCACCTTTCACTGTAATTCTCATTTGCAAACTTCATTTTATGCATGCTACCAAAGCTATATAAATTATAGCACATTTGGAATGTATTTTGTGCAGATTTCCCTCCTTCCCCTCCCTCCACCCCCAATATCAATCTAACATTTGGCCTGGTGGAGCAGAATGAGTTTGTGTACTCTGAATAAATATGAGGCTTTAATGTCTATTGCTGGCTGACCCTAAACTTCTCATCTAAGTAATAAAATCGAGCAATGTAACTCATTACAAAATATACACACAAGGGAGAGAAAAGGTTTGGCTATGGGATGTTTATTATATTTTAAACTCACTTATTGCAATCACTGAAACTTCCATTTTCAACTGAAGTGATTCTCTAAACTGTATACATTAAAATCTCAACAGCTCCACTCTTTCTACTTCTCTGCGAGAAAGTTTCTTGGTTTATCCTCTAAAACATCGTTATCCATCAATTAGTCATAGTATTTATTTGACTTTTTTGAAATAACTTTAAAATATTATAAATAAGAAAAGCTACCATGTATTTATGATCAGACTGTTTAAATGTTAAAAAGATTTATCACTACCCTGCATCCAAACTGGAAATGCTGATTCTCCCTTGCTCTTTACTCTCAATTTTCCTGCATTGGACACAGCATTTTAAGAGAAACCAATTTAGGAAAATAATTTTGACCTGAACCTGAACATTTCCACCAAACGTCCTGACATTATCTGGTGTGAATATTTTGTCATCAGGAAGGAGTGGGCAGCCCATGGCCTCCTGTTTCCTACAAGGCCTGTGATTCGCAACTGTGGCAGTCAGATCATGGCCCATGACTCACTTCAAGACCTTCAGGCTTCCAGACCAGAGAGGCTGTGCAGATTTTATAGCAGATGTTTCAAGTGCTCTGAACCTGGCCCCAGCAATGGAAAACTGCAGGCTTTCAAGGGGACAGTGGGAATATACTCTATACTCCAGATTCAGCAATCACCCTTATTTTTTTTTTCCAGCTCAATTCCAAGAAGCAACACCTCTTTGTTTCCACATGCAAAGTTTAACTTACCCTACCCAAGTACAAGGCTGAATAAAATCTGCATAGTATCCACTCACATATTAATGTGTATTGCAATATCAAGTGAGGCCTCAAAATACCTATATGTTTCTGGGTAGCCAGATGTTTACCCATATGTAGAACAAGTCTGCAGATATTTGACTAACAATTTTTTTTATCTTGTTGACAGACTCTATTTTTGCCTAACACCTGTGTGGAAACCTGCTTAAGTTATTTCTTTTTGAAGCTCATTTCTGTCACTGCTGCCTGGCTCATACATCTGCTATGACTCAAATGTCAGTATCACTTGAAATCAAAAACAAGACAATGACTCTATTTTTTCAGACAATTCGATATTTGTAAATCACATTAGCAAATTAAATTCACCACAAGTTACTTTTTAAATATTCAAAAATCCAATCAAGTATCAACAGGTTGTTAATTACAGATTGAAAAAAACATAGCATTTTTTTCTTCAGAAATATTCAAACTACTTTCAGAAAAATGAAAATACCCAGTTGATTTAGCCATACACTAATGCAGAGCTAATATGCTGGAGAGCAGTGTGAATTGATAGGGGATCTGCCTTTTGCTAATGTGTCTATCCTCTCTCTTCCACGGAATCCAGCTCCCTGAAGCCACCTACCTGAGTCACATTATAATTCACAAACACCATGCTGTCAAATACTATTAGATGTGCTGTCAGGCTCAGTAAATATTGATTGATGGAAATAGTCTTTTATTATATGTATGGATGAAAAATGTCTAACTGGAATTTTTGCTGGCCAGGATTTTTGATAATATATGCGTGTACATACTTGTAGATTCTTAGAGCAGCATTGTCCCTCGGTAGCACCAATTTTGATATGTATATGATAGATCTTTTAGTTCCATTGTTTTTATTTTCTATAAGTGAACCCCAGTAGTAATGATATAAGGAATACAGAGCTGGGTATTTGGTATTGTAGAATGTTCAGAGGGAAAGAGACAACTTTGAGTCTGTGGTCCATCTGTAAGTGTCATTACACCACAAAGGCAACTGGAAACAGAATTTAAATTGTTGTGTATGTTAAGAAACATGTCTGGTTTAGATTGACTGAGAATATAATTACCTCAGATATTCTGTGGAACATTTATTTATCACAGTGGGTTATGGGAAAAGAAAATGAGACAGCCTCTTTGCTCAATTGAATTTTTTAAAACAGAGGTAGGCGTTTGCTGTGGTATTAGAGACACCACTCATGACACCCATTCCATAGTGAAAGGGGTTCAGATCCTAACTGCTTGCTATCCTGGCTTCTAGCTGAAGCGCACTCCAGAAGGCAGTAGGTGATCACTCAGGCAGCTGGGTCTGTCTCCTATGTGGGACACCTAGATTAAGCTCCTAGCCCCTGTTTGGGCCTGGTCTAGGCATGACTGTTGCAGCATTTGCATAGTGGATTAGCAGTAGGAGCTCTGTTTCTTCCTCTCTGACTTTCAAATACTGTAGTGCCAAGGGGATCCTGACATGACTTACCCAATCCTGGCACTTGCCAACAGGTGGTACAGGCTAGCCCAGCCTGGTCTGTCCCAGTCTCAGCAATCATGTTCTCCTACGGAAACAGTGGCCCAGCAGAGGAGTCCTGGAGGTTCAGCTATCAGGCCTGCTCCCAACCTTGGGTCATGTTACAGCCCATTTTCGATGACCCACCCCAAGACTCAGCATTCACCAAAAGGTCCAGTAGCCTAGCTCAGACCTGCCTGCCAATAGACTAGCTCTCACTCATGGAGGCAGCAGCCTAGTCCTTCCTGGCCTACTCCCAGCAACAGATTTTGACAAGTGTCAGCTGCTGCTGCGCAGCCTGACACAACAGCCCTCAGTCCTGGCACTCAGAAGTAGGTAGGTACTGTGGCCTAACCCGACTGACCTGTACCTATTCCAGCTCTTACCAATGTATGCTACAACCTGGTTCAACTGGGTCAACCCTAGATCTGGCTCTCATGCAACCTGGCTGGCAGCTGTTTCAGGCTAGCCCAGCCTTTCCCCAAATCTGACCCACACAAATGCTGATGAGTGCTGCAGCCTTGCCTGGCATAGCCTGCCCCAACCCTAGTTATTGTGCTCCCCAATAGGAACTGCTACCTACTAGGAGCATTCACAAAGTTCCCCTACCAGGCCTACCCCCAGCCCTGGATCCCATGCCTGCCAGTGAGTGCCATGGCCATGCTTGGCATGGTCTGCCTTTAGTCATGGCCTTTGCATGTGCTAGTAGGTGCTACAACCTGGCTCCTCCCAACTTCCATCTCCCGCTGGGTGCCTTGGTCTGACCCAGATAAGCCCTCTAGTTTCCTCTCTCTAAACCATTCCATCTCAGCTCACTTGCCTACCTGCAAGTGCAGTGGCCCAGGCTGTGGAAAACTCCAGAAATCCTTTCTGCCCTGTGAAACATGCCCTTAGCAGCTCCCACTCCAGTATGTCCCCAGACTCCCCTTTCCCTGGCAATCTGTAGACCCTAGTCAGGCATTACCCACCTTTCCCACGTATCTTAAAATTAAAAAGAAGGAATAAGCAACTTATATGCTGACATATCAGTATAGTTTATACAAAATTGGCATTAGCCAGCTCCAGAATGCCTGTCATTGGCTGCTTTTTTTCCATCAGTATAACACTTGCCTATGTACAAAGCAAACTAGGCAGTTAATTAACAGCTGAGCAGGGGGATGGGAGAGTAGGGAAATTAAATCTTATATATTGATGGGAAAATTAATGGTTTTCCCATTATATATAGTAATTGCATTTTTCTTATCAGTTGAAAAGTAGAATTTACATGCCAACATAGGCAAACACCTTTAAAACTCGCCTACCAAAAAACAATAACAATCTAGGCCCTGGGATGGGAATTTAACCCAATGGTTAAAATTTTCAAAAGCCTGGATCCCATTCAGACTTGCTACCCTTCTCTAGCTCCCGACCTCAGCTTCTTCCTAATGCATTTCCTGGGAAGAAGTGGCAATGGATCAACTGAGTTCCTTCCACACATATTTGAAGCCCAAATAGTGTTTCCAGATCCTGACTGTTGTTTGGAAGAGCTCATTGCAAGCATTTGAAAATGAACCAGTGGATGAGAACACTTCTTTCTTGCTCTATTTCTCTCCCCTACTCAAATAGCATTAAAAAATTCGAGGCAGACAAAGCAAAAATTTGAGTTCTTAGGTTTTGCAGTCCATTGATCAATAATCACTTCAATGAAAGACAAAATTGGGGACTACACATCTGACTTTGCCCATGTGGTTGGGTCACAAATTCCTGAGAGTGGATTGGATGTGCTTGTGGTCAGTGCCTTATAACCAGCTGATTAAGAGGGAAGGTTAATAGCAGTAATATTTCTATTGAGTCAGATGTCCTAGTGACATTCACCCATCCATTTTATTACCAGTTATCACTGTCACTCATAACAGCAGTTACCACTTTTGTAAAACAGTAATAACAAAAGCCAGCCCCGTGTCAATTTAAAGTCCAGCATTTGAACTTAGCTGTAAGCTTTCAAAGCATATGGTTATATTTTTGACTGACAACACAATAGAACTGCCCTTCAGAGCCTACTAAGATTGTAAACTCAAATGCTCAGATGTCTATCAAAGCTTGATTGCAGGACATAATTCTGATAGAAGAGTTTATATAGGCTGGACTTGACTATAGCATGAATGAATTTGCGAGTTGCAGTTTTCTTGAGTAATTTTCACACGATACAAGTCTTGATAGGTTGTATGTCCCCAGTGATAGACAGCATGCCTCGGTTTCTTTTTGCTGGCAGAGAAATGAGTTGTAATTCAGAGTGAAGAAATAAAGGATATTAAAGCAAAATTTTATGGAACTACACTCCAAAGGAAGAATTGTCCAATGGATAGTGCAAATGGCAACCATTATTACTGGTTTGGGACTTCTAAAATATGGAGGCCCTTGACAAGTGGGGTGACAATAATACTCATAGTCAGGATTTGTGATCAATACCTGGGAAATGCCTTTGGCTTCTCTTTGTGTGTGGCTACAAGCTAGACTAACCTTGTTTGTCCCTTTGTTTGCCAGTTAATCTGCAAATTGGGCTGTCTTGGGTGGGTTTCACCAGAGGGCAGTGTCCTTGATTTCACTTCTGGAGAAGGATTTTGCTTCTTCGCTAATAGCTCATGTCCAGCGATCTGACATACTGATCACCATATGTCTCTTTATGTGTGATTACACTGTCCTGCTTAGGCGTTTTACAGCTTAATCCTATGAAATCACTATTGTATGTATTGTAAAGCCTCCACATGACCTCTCTCAAATGTCTGAAAGACCTCTTTTAAATTATAGCCTACATCATAACAATCTTGTGCTCAAAGCCCTGTGATGAGTTTTTGCTTTACGCTGGGTGGAAGCTAAATAACATAGATTGGACGTAAAGGCTCTCATGTGCTTTGACTCTTCCTCCTTTTTTCTCCACTGCAGTCATGCCAATGTTACCTCAAGCACATCAGGTTTTCTGCCCCTGGCCTTTTGTGCAGGCTTTTCTTTGATAGGAAATACCTCCTTGAAATCACTTCAGTAAAAAAACGGTAACTTTGTCTTTTTCAGATCTTTGTTCAGTTTTAATTTTTCCAAGAATGTTTCCCCGCTAAACATCCCCCACTAAAAACATCCTGTATCTATCATTAGCACTGGTTCTCTGTATGCTGCTGTATTTTTCAATCCTTTTGGAAATACTGGGCACTTTTGAATCCACCTTTCACTATATTTATTGGGTCTGTCATTTATTGTCTGTCTTCTGCTATGAGAATGAGCCACCCAGTGAACTCTGTCTTATTCATTAACTATCGTCAAGAGATTGGAAAAATTAGTGCACAGTGAGTGCTCAGTAAATAATTGTCAGAATTGCTGAATGAGAGTTGATTGTTCTGATGAGTCACTGATAGTTGATTGGTCAAAAGAGTCACTGAATTAAAGTGTGTCGGAAGGCTGCTGTCATGGCACAAGATAAAAATTAGCTTCTTGGAAACTCATCAGGCAAATATCTCTGATTTCTCCTTATCAGCACCTACCAGCTTCCAGATTTAAAACTGATTTAATATTTTTACAAAAGGTATTGGGAAAAGGGGACCTCTGCATTCAAAGGAATAAAACAAGGCCCCCGCCTTACATTCTATACAAAATCAACTCACAATGGGTCAGGAATATAAACAGATATAAACACACAACACTTGGAAACTTAGCATTACTAGAGGGAAATATAAGGGAAACACAGCAAAAAACTGGCCAAAGCAAGTACTATATTGACTGTGCTTCTTGGATTTCATCAAAGAAGGCAAAAGTAGATAAATGAGATTACATCAGTCACAAAAGGTTCTGCACAGCAAAGGAATAACACAACAAAGTTAACAGGTAACAGAACCCAAGAAAATATCTTCCAACTATGCAGCGGCTAAAGGATTAATATCCAGGGTATATAAGGATAAGGAGCTCAGAAAAGTTAATAACAAAACAAAAAATCCAGAAAGAAAAACAGCTGAGAACATGACCAAGCATGTTCAGTGGATGAAATGCAGATGGCTAATAGACAAATGAACAAATGCAAATAAAAGCTAGAGTGATCTTTTACCTTGTCCCAGTTAGAATGTCTGTCATTTAAAAGTCAAAAATAGCAAATGCCAGTGTGGATATGAAGAAAAGGTATCCTAATCCACTAAGTTGATACAAACATTATGGAAGATCATTTGGCGATTCCTCAGAAATCTGAAGCTAGATCTAACCTGTGACCCACCTATTCTACTCCTGAGAATTTACCCAAAGGAAGTCAAGTCAGTCTGTTTCATAGAAGCTCAGCTCACAATAGCTAAGACCCTGAATCAGCCCAGACATTGACCAACTGAGGACATGACAAAGAAATTGTTAGTAGTATTCCTTAGTGCATATATCTAAGACATAAAAAAGAAGAAACCCTGTCTTTTACAACAAAATAGATGCAACTTATGTCAGTCACCAAGTGACAACTATCATCTTCTCCCTAATTTCTGGCTATATATATGTGTTTTATATATATATAAATTTATATATGTATATAAACTGAATTTAGCTTTCTCAGTCTCAGTGGAAAGAGACTGATTTGGAGCAGAAGAACTTGATGGGATCCAGGGCTTATAAAGCTAAGGACCAATTGTGATCTGGAAAGATTATACAAACACTGCAAGGACAATAGTTACTACAAATCCAGATGGGGAAACAGATTGCAAAATAGAGGAGATTAGCTCAGAAAGGAACAAGATCAATAAATATTTTTAAGAGGTTGCCTTCTGAGCCCTAGGAACAATCATAGAAAGCTAGGAATGCAGGCTGGGTACCTGAAAAGGGGTAGCAGAGGAGTGTCAGCCGGGTTTAAGAAATTAAACATGAATTTTAAGTCATGCATTTAATAAACTAATATTGATACTGATGCAGTATTTTTATTAGAGATCTTTACTCATTTTTGTAAAAAATCAGGAAGTTGAGTCAGTTGGTAAGAAATATATGTACTTAATTGGAATGAGTATGTGAGCATAGAGACAGTAAGTCAAGAAGATATGGTACTGACATTTAGTCACTTTAATATTTTATTATAGAATTGAGATTTTCTGCTAATCTGATTGTCATTGAATGTAGACTCAACTCGTGAATCTAACACTGCCTTGCATTTCATCTAACTCATAACGGTGTTCATATTTTTGCTTACACTTGGCAGAGTCTAATTTCTATTGCACTTTATATTTTATTCTTAGTTCTATTACATAATTCAGAATTCTAGAAGTAGCAAGAAATTAGGCTGTATAATTTCATGAAACCCTCAATTGACTTTCCTATTAACTTTTCCAATCTGCCTGCAGAAATTGTTTCTATCGATATTTTAATTTCATGTGAAACGAATGACAGGAAATAAAGAGATTTCAGCAGATGGTTGCCACAAACTACACAGTACATTTTAGAACTGGTAGCAAAATTCTGTAGCTTGACAGTGTGTGGCAGATCATTTTACTGCCTCTTAAGGCCAAAGAAATCTGGCTGAAATGTGTGTATTTTTCCATTTAATTTATTCTCTGACTTTATTAAAAACTACCAAACTTTATCTACTTGCACTTGATGTATCCATAAAATTTAAATTCAAGAAATTTCACATGTCAGCGTTTCCTATTTGCATTAAATGAAGCTTCGTGACAGCTAACATTAAATCCTTAAAGAAACTACCAGTAGCTTTAAATAAACCATGAAGTAATATTTTCAGTAGTATTAAATTCATTTGGCACGCATAAGCACAGGTGGTAAATTATGTGATAACTGTTAATATGCCCTCATATTTTTAACCTAGATCTTTTTTCATTCTTAACGATTTCATTTAATAACCCCCTGTGAGGTATTGGGTAAATATTACCAGCTAAAGTAAAGGTGTGTCAAAAATCTGCAGAGATGTAGACAAAATTTAAAAGGAGTAAACAGAAAAGTATTGCAAAAATTTTACTGGACAAAATGCAGTCTCCCCCACTGAGGCTGTGCTATCCCTTTGGTGCTGAATTGCATGGCTCTTCAATGCTGTCTGACCCTGTAGCTGTCTGGAGCAACCTTAGCATAGATACGGAAAGGCAGATATTTTGATTAACTGACAGCTGAGTTTGTGGCATATCTATCTGCTTTGTTTAGGGCCAGGAAGTGAAGAGAAGTAAATGCATCCTCAAGTGCATAATTTGAGATCATGGGGTCAAAATTAGCACACAAGAGAGTAAAAACAGGGATGATAGAACCCCAGTAAATACAAGAGAAGGTAAGTGTGATAAAAGTAAGAATGATCATGATAAAGGCAGAACAAAGTTGTAAGCAAGGCTGGTGATACTCAAATGGGAGAGGCAAAGCAGGTGTAGGTAATGCGACATAAAGTGGTGGTTAGGATGAGTCACTAAAATGGAATAGAAATACAACTGCTGGTGGAAACTAGTAAAATGGTTATATCAATTAATCTTTATTTTCAGAATCATCTTTATTATTATCTTTATTTTCAAATTATAAACTCAGGAAAGGAAAACATTACATCTAGGAAACTTACGAGAGAGCTTGAAAAGGCTGGTCAAATGATCAGCTCTTCTGATGTGTATCACCATCAAACAAGAAAATAACAAGTTAGAAGTAATGCTGTTCATTATGGAAGAAATCTACAATTTCTCTTGACAGCAATGAAAGCAACATGTACAGAAATGCCCTATATTATCTGATTGCAGAGAGGCCAGGACTAATCAAGAATAATGAAAATGATTTCTGTCAACAAGTCTAGTATCTGAGGGATTTGATCTTTCAGTATTTTGTTAGATCACAGAACACAAGCACGAGTAAAGGGTGTGGATGTGAGTAGAAAAGTCACAGAGTGGATTTGAGTTGAGGACAAGATGTGCATTATATAAATAATGGATAAATTTTGAAGGATAAATTTGAATATGGTGCTGCCGATGATCATGATCATAGTAAACGAAAACAACAATTACCAGCATGTGTTTTGTGTAGGATATGGTTCTAGGAAAATTTACTCAAGTGTTGAAAAAATCGATAAGACAGTATTACTCTGAATTATAAAATGTGTATGAGGGCCCAGCGCAGGGGCTTAGCAGCTGGAGTCCTTGCCTTGCATGCACCACAATCCCATATAGGCACTGGTTTGTTTCCTGGCAGCCCCCCTTCCCATCCAGCTCCCTGCTTGTGTCCTGGGAGGGCAGTCAAGGACAGCCCAAAGCCCTGGGACCCTGCACCCCTGTGGGGGATCCAGAGGGGTCTCCAGGCTCCTGGCTTCAGATCAGCTCAACTGCAATCAGCCATTGCAGCCACTAGGGGTAAGGGGTGAATCAAAAGACAGAAAATCTTCCTGTCTTTCCGCCTATCCGTATATCTCACTTTACAATAAAAATAAAATAAAGCCTAAACATGTGTTTGAGCTGAGGCACAGAGAGTTTGAGAGTCCCTTGTCACATAACTAGCATGCGGAGAAGACAAAGATGAATGCCTTTTACCTGTGTTTAGCATCTCAGAACTCAGGGATTGGCATGGAATGGTGAATATTACTGGCACCATTTCATATGTAACTTTTATTTATTTTTAAAAATACATTTGAAAAGCAGAGATACATAGAAAGCGAGAGTGTATCAGAGGTCTTTCATCCACTGATTTACTCTTAAATGCTTTCAGTAGCTAATGGCAAAAGCTGACATTAGAAACACAAATCTGGGTTTCCCGTGTGGTTGTCAGGGACCCAGCAACTTCCCAGGATGCTCAATAAGAAATCTGGAAACAAGTAGAACTAGGACTTGAACTTATTCACTCTGATGTGGAATGCAGGAAGCTCAAGAGACATCTTAATCACTGTACCAAACACCTGCTTTTAACTACTGAGTCATCAGTCACTGATGGGCTTTTCTCTGTCTATGACAGAAGAAGACAGCAAAAAGCTTGTTGGATTTGTATGATATCCTTCTGGACATTAACTGTAGCTGTGACAGCAGCTATAGAATTTAGCATCCTGGACAAGTTAAACAAAGGCTTACTTGAGTCTGGTACAATGGCTCAGCTGGTTAGTTCTTTGCCTTCAAACACCAGGATTCCATATGGGAACTGGTCCATGTCCCAGATGCTCTACTTCCCATCCTGCTCCCTGCTTCTGGCCTTGGAAAGCATAGGAGGACAGCCCAAAGCCTCACGACCCTGCGCCCACATGGCAGATCCAGAAGAAGCTTCTAGTTTTTAGCTTTGGATTGGCTCAGCTCTGGCCATTGGAGCCATTTGAGGAGTGAACCAGCAGATGGAAGTTCTTTTTCTGTGTCTTTCCTTCTCTCTGTAAATCTGCCTTCCCAAAAATAGAAGTAAAAATGAAAAAATATTTTTTAAAAAATCTTACTCATTAAAGGTGTTTGAGATGACTAGATGAAGGAACTCAACTATAACTCCTGAAACCAAGGAGATAAGAGAGACCGTTCACATTGGTCCCAGTTTTATCGATACATTATATATTAACATTGAATATTGTATTCTTTTTATAAGATTTATTTATTTTTATTGCAAAGTCAGATATACAGAGAGGAGGAGAGACAGAGAGGATGATCTCCCGTCCAATGATTCATTCCCCAAGTGACCACAATGGCTGGAGCTGAGCCAATCCGAAGCCAGGATCCAGGAGCTCTTTCAGGTCTCTCATGCAGGTGCAGGGTCCCAAGGCTTTGGGCCATCCTCGACTGCTTTCCCAGGCCACAAGCAGGGAGCTGGATGGGAAGCAGGGCCACGAGGATTAGAACCAGCACCTACATGGGATCCGGGCGCGTGTGGGAGGCGAGGACTTTGACCACTACAGTACTGCTCTGGGCCCCCATACTGTGTTCTAAATACACTAGTTAATGATACACAGTAGAAGTCAATAACATTATGAGAATCAGAATTGCAATAATGGACATGTCATGATTTTTTATATGCTATGGCTTTAGCATAGAATAAGAGCTTATAAGAGCATGGAACATACAGCTGGGCTGCTTTAGTTCACATCCAGGCTCCTTTGCTTAAGCCAGCTCTTCTGTGACTCAGCTCCATCATGTGTATAGACAAGCAAATCATTGTACTGGCTTCATCAAATCTTTCTGAACATTTAGATAGGCAACTGACACAGTATAATGTGCTCCATAAATGCTAGCAATCAGTATTATCATTACTACAATTCTATCATCTGTGTTGCCACATATATGCAAATATATAGACAGAGCTACACAGATACATGCACTGAGTGCTCAGTAAACGGCAAGCACTCAAGACCATGCTGAAGTCTGGCAGGTGTTCCCAGAAAGGATGACATCTCACTGAAGCATGGTTTCAGCGTTCTGCCTGGTGGCTCTTTGAGATGCCTGTGGAGCCTCCCTCTGCCTGAATATTTTTCTGTTAGTATTTAACAGACCTCGACTTTGTGTCAATGTTGTCCTGATGTCTCGTTTATTCACTTTGGTGTTTACATTGCCATCTGTTTCTTTCCCTGGCTCATTTTTTTTCTTTCCTGCTTTTTTTTTTTCAGTCTGGAAACTTGTCATCATAGGTCTTCAAGTTACTCACAGCTTGTTTTTTCCCCCTCACTGCTAGCTGCAAAGTTAACTGTGATGTTTTTCTTCAATTTTATTTGTTTGTGGTCCAAGCCCATCCCTCAGTCTTGGAAAGTCAACCTCTAAATTTTTCTTTTCTCATATGTTATACTTGTATCCTCTATGTAGCCAGAGAACTCAGCACATTATATCTCTCCAACAATATTGGCAAGGAGATAAAAGGAGAGACAGACTACTTTGATTCCAGTTTAATCAGCAAGTCACACATTAACAGTTATTTTTCTTTCTGTTGTTTTGGTGCTCTGTTGATTTCAGTTTTGATTTCTGAAGCATATGCATGAGTCATACTTTTTGTTTTGCTATTGAAAAATGAATTTTGTGAACACAGAAAGAGCTTCATTTTCAAATCAGATCAGTGCTTAATTTACTAGTCTTTTGTTTGTTTGTTTGTTTGTTTCAGTTTGTGGTTCAAAGACATCACTGTTTTCAGACATGAAAGTTACTGTGTCAAATTGTGTTCACTGCTAAGTCAAACTCATCAGTGTCAAACCCAAACTGGCATATTAACAATTTTCCTCAGCAAATTGAAAGAATTATAATGAGCTTTGAGGCTGGCACTCTGGCACGGCGGATTGAGCCACAGCCTGGCATCCCATATGGGCACTGGTTTGCTCCATGTTGCGCACCTCTGATCTGGCTCTCTGCTTAATGTAACTGGGAGGGCAGTGAAGGAAGGCCCCGATCCCTGGGCCACTACCACCCATTGGGAGACATGCAAGAAGATTGTGTATCCTAGCTTAGAACTCAGCCCAGGTTGGTTGGTATGGCCATTTGGAGACTGATCCAGCAGATGAAGGATGTATCTGCCTGCCTGTCTCTTTTCCCTTCCCTGCCTCTCTCTTTCTCTCTATCCCTCTGTGTGTGTGTGTGTGTGTGTGTGTGTGTGTGTGTGTGTGTGAGCACTTACAACTTGACATTTCAGGTAGATAAGTAAACATATATATATATATATAAAATGAGGTTTCCTAAATTTCCACTTACCTTTTTTTCAGTTTTGACACTTCTAAGTGGAATGTATTTTATTGCATGTATGGGACAGAAATGGGAGCAACTGGAAAGACACTTGCCATTCTAATTTTTATTTCCCTAGTGCTTATCAATATGCATACAAGACTTAAATAACATTGTACATTTTCCTGATTAGTGAAACTTATGCTGAAAAGCATGAACTAAGTAATTAAAAGATACTTGAAAACTAAAAAGCTTTTTTTGGTATAAAATTTTGAAATCCATATGCCTTTTTCACAATTTGTATTTTTCATAAGTTTAAAAAAATATACCAAAAGTATTTCTTAAATCCATGTTTTGTGAAATGTATCAAGTAGCCTCATGTGTACAATCACAAGTAATATTGTTTAAGTTACACTCAACTTGTCATTTAACGCAGAAATAATTGCAGCTTCCTGCTGTGGTGTGAATGTGTCCCCACAAATTTCATGTGTTGGACATGGCATCTCCACATTCAGCTGTTAGTGATATGTAAGAGTGGAGCTTTAGGAAGTCATTTGGGTTAAATCATGAGGAGGAACCCTTACATTGGGTTCACTGGCTTCATAACAAGAGAGACCTGAACTAACAGGCCTGTTCTGTCTCACCTTGTCTTGCCTCTGATCAACTGTGTTGCAACCAGTTCTTTAACAGAGACTTGAAATGATCCCAGAACCAAAGGAACATCAGTGCTCCTTAAAAAATATGTATATAAAAGGCAGAATTTCACACAGAAATGAGGAACAGAGAGATCATCTGGCTGCTCGTTCACTTCCCAAATTGCCATCAATTGGGGCAGGCTAAAGATAGGAACCTGAACTTTCATCTTTATCTCCCATATGAGTAAAGGGCCCAAGAACTTAGCATCTGCTGCTGCTTTCCTGGGTACAGCAGAACCTGTATAAGTGCAGCTAAGACTCCTGCTGCTGCTCATCTGTGATGCTGGCTTTAGAAGCAACATCTTAATACTGTGCCATGTTACCAGACTCCTTAGCTTCTTGGTAAGATCTGGTCCCTGGTGGTTTGATATAGCAACAAGAACCACAGTAAGACTCAGCTTTTTGCTGGGTCTTTGTGAATGTGCAAGTGACTTAATACAATTGAAAATACCTTTGGAATCCTACATGAGTATAAGGTTCAATAGGGTAGTATGTATCACCGTTTTAAAGATTTATTTAATTGTATTGGGAAGACAGATTTATAAAGAGCAGGAGAGACAAAGATTCTCCATCCACTGATTCACTCTCCAAGTGTCCACAAAGGGTAGACCTGAGCTGATATGAAGTCAGAAGCCTTGAGCCCTTCTAGGTCTCCCATATGGGTGCAGAGACCCAAGTCTTCGGGGAATCCTTCATCTTCCCAGGCCACAGGCAGGAAAATGGATGTGAAGAGGAGCAGCCAGCACACTAGTCAGCACCCATATGGGATCCTGGCACTTGCAGTCTGAGGATTAGCCAAGGGAACCATTGTGTCAAGCTCATTTTGAGGGAATTTTTAAACTTCAGTCCAAAGTTTTTCCAGCTTGAGCTATTTTATATTTAAGTGTGTCAATAATATGGTTAAATTCATTAATTATATAACAAAAAGGAATACCTTCTAAGGGATATGCTTTAGAATAGGTACAGAAATTGTTGCTGCAAATAGTTCTTTGTGCTGTATGTGAATGGAGAGCACCGAGGAATATCCACACAGGTGTTGCAAGTTGAAATGTGGTTAAAAAAAAATCCCAGGAATAATAATCTGCTTCGTGTATTTATTTATATTAATAGCAAGTTCTTGTCATGGTAACTATGGGAATACATATAGTGTCCTGACACATTATGCTAAATTATACGTATCATTAAAAACTTTTATAGTTCTATTTCAAATATTTATTGATACTGAGAATTATACTTGAAGTGTAATGTAACCCTCAATTTTTCAAAAACTAATATTAATTTTGAATTTATGCTGATTGTTCCTGGTAAATGGTCTAGAAGTTACAACTGAAAATTAGATTATCATGACAAAGCTACAGAAAGATTATTCAAAATACCCCAAAATCTTTTGGGTCCCACTCATTAGCATGAATCAATGGTATATTGACAGCCAAGTATCATCCCATTTCTGTGTCATCCCAATTGTAATGCTTCTGATCTTGAACCTGCAAGTTTCTCTTTCCAATAATACTATTGTTAACTAAAGTGTTTCCTAACTCATCCTTTGAAGTAATTAACTTAAACATCAATCAAAAGTGAAAGAGTACAGTGTTTTGGTGTGTGTTCTTACATGACTGAAATGAAATAGAAAATGTGTTGGGAATCTTGATCGCGGTAATCATCAGATATGTTTGGTGGCCCTAAAGGAGCTATGCCTTGATTGCCCAGGGCTTTGTGTCTGGATATCATTCCAAAATCTTAGTTAACAGTTTCGCTGTTGGGGTAAGGAGTGATTGTCTTTGATTGTACAGCTAATGTTTTGTTTCACTTTAGTGAGGTTATTTGAACTGCAAAAACTATAATTAAAGAACTCTCTAATGTATTTTCTGAAATTATCTGACAGTATGTAACAACAAAAAGTTCTTTATTACACTGATGTGATAAACAGCTTTTATTCACTTCAGGTTCAATTCTGCATTTTAAACATGCTTGTAAATGGCTCTGCCAAGGTCACTTTATGGCTACTAATCTAAGATTGGTGTGTCCTATGCAAGAGTTGAGTAATTTGCACTGTATACTGATTAATCTAATCCTACCTCTGAATGATATAAACTACCTTTGCAGTCAGGATAATACATTTCAAGGAACTGCATGAGTGAGCAACCCAGACATATTATCATGGCAAAATGTTGTACACATTCTTGAGCATGAAGGACAGAAATGTGCAAGCATCTTTTTAAGAAACGCCATGTATAAGTTAGCAGTGCACTAGGTTATTCTGAGTATAAAACAATGTAGAAAGAAGCATAGTTATTAAAAACTACAGTGTTTTACATCTCAATTAGGAATTATTGGGAGATTGATAACCATGCATTATCTATCACTTTCTCATTCCCAGTGTATTTGAGAGCTACTTTCATGTCACTCATGGGGCTCTTTGCCAGTGAGAATTGTATATGGTGCCATTTGTCAATTTCTTGTCAGACTTTTTAGAGGAGTAAAGACAGCTTGTCTGCAGCAATTGGTATGATAAACCTACCCCTGATTCAGATGCATTAATATACAGAAAAGTTTATATATTTTACCCATTTTTTAAAAATTTGCTTTCATCAACTAAAGTGAGCATATTTCACATAATTCACTATGAAGTTTTAGGATATAGTGATTCTTCCAACCCGCCCTTTCCTTCCCACATGGTGTCATGCCCACCTACCATATTCCTTCCTGTTCATTTTTTTTGTCTCTAAAGCTTTAAAATGGTATAATTTTGTTCACTTCTCAATTCATCAAGTAAAGAATTCAACTACAAGCAGGGGAGGGAGGCGACCTTTTCTGTTTTTGAAGAAAAAAGGCAAAGTCTTAATACTGTAACCAATTCTCAAAAGGTTTATAGATTGCATGTTTGTACTCTGGGTATTAATTACAAGTGATCAGTGAAAACATATAATATTTGTCTTTTGGGGCAAGCCTATTGCGCAAAATATAGTGGTTTTCATTTGCATCCATTGTCTTGCCGGTGACAGTTTCATTCATTTTATTCCATTTTATTAATGTTTGTCCACTTTTGAGTGCTGCTGGTTATTTGGTGCATTTAGATACAAGAATAATACAACAGATCTGAAATAACATAAAAATGGTAACCAGTCTCCTTGCCACATTCTGCATCTATCTTCACTGAAGGGAAACACCAAACACAGGTGGACAACTTACCTATTAGTACTTATGTATGCCAAGGCGGTACTTGTCATGTGATATGTGCTACTTCCGTCATCTAAACTGCATGGAGCGCTGTAAATATTTCCAAATCCTGAAGATGTTACTAGCCAGACTTCCATTCATAAGACATAACATAGGCAAGCTTATTATCTGTGAGTACATATGCAAGCTTATTCTATATTTATGAGCAAATTATTATGGTCATGCAAAGAAATGACAATGAAACTCAGATTTGTTCTCTGAATTGACATTTGGCTCACATAAAAAAAAAAACAGTTTTATAGGAATGTTACTTACCATCCTCAGGGATATATACCTGGTTTTACACATTCTAAGGTTTGTCAGGAAAATTAGTTCTACTCCAGGGACGGTAAAACAAAACAACATAGTTGAGATAAATACATCAAAGAAAGAGAATTACTTATAAATGTACGCCTTCATAGCCCTTGATATGAAGTATGTTAATACAGAATGATATCAACATCATTGATTAGGGAAGCAGAAGGTGTCTCTAGTTGCATAGGAAAAAAAAAAACAGCCTGAAATGAAACGTGTCTTGGAACATCTGGAGTGTTAGTTTTTAGTGAGCATTTCAGCACTCTACTATCTTAATTCAGGAAATTCATTTCCTAGCATCTGTTTCAGAAGGAAGTTGGTGATATCAGTAGTGATTACTATACAATCATTTACACCAGAGTAATATATTGAATTTTCAACATAAGCACTTACTGTTAAATAGCAAGCTATTCAAGTCTCAGAGCTGTACTGTATCCAAGAAAAGAGAATTAAGATGCAACAAAGTAGTGTTTTCACACAGTTTTTTACCCAGCAGTACTTCAGCTGTCCCCTAATAAGCTTGCCAATGACAGCCAGTTCCCAGCGTCAGGAATTTTCCGTCACTCGCTGTCCATCTTTCTGTTGACTCTTTTATTAGGCTTTTTTGAATAAAATAATAGCAACCAATTTTTAATAGAATACCATAGCTTTGTTTTTGAATGTTGTGCTGGTAGAATGAATATATTTCATTAAAAAATTTAAAAGAATATTACTAATTTAAGTTTAATCATGAAGTAGCAGAATTGGAACCAAGGCATTTATACATGTTTTTACCTCTGGGAACATATTTTCAAGCCCCCCCCCCCAAAGAAAAAGTTACGCTTAAAAATATACATAAGTAAATAGTTGGGAGCATATTTATTCTTGTAACTTTTTGCAAAGATAATTTTCTGCAAATATACAAGAAACATCTGTCTTCATTGTGAATATACTCTTAAAGCAGTTTAAAAATAAAACATAGCCAAAACACAATTTAAGAAGCAGGAGAAATTTTTGAACAATAAATTACATTAAAAAAGAAAAACAACGTATTTCAGGGACTACTTGCCAAGAAGCTAAGCTGCCATTTAGGCTAGGTATTTTACGTGTCAGAGTGCCAGGTTATGAGTCTGACTTCCTCCTCCTGCACACCACAGGCGGCAGTGTGTGATGGCTACAGCAGTTGTGTTTTACACACCAGTGGGGAGAGAAGAATGGAGTGGCCGTCTTTTTAGTGTTTCAGTTCAGGCCATTGTGAAGTGTTTGCAGAGAGCATTATCAGACAAGGTTTATTGTCTGTGAAAGTTTCTCTGCATGTATTTGTGTGTCTTTCTACCTCAAATAAAATTACAAAATAAATTACAAAATAAAATTACAAAATAAAGTTACAAAATAAAATTACCTCAAATAAAATCACAAGACCTTGAGCTATCATACACTGCTTTCCCAAGCTACATGCAGGGAGCTGGAGGGGCAATGGAGCAGCCATGGCAGGAACCAGTACCCATATGGGATCCCAGCACATGCAAGCCAATGATTTACTCATAAGGCCATTGTGCCAGGCCCCACAGACGCTAATTTCTAAGAACTGGAATATGTGACACATTGAACTGCTTACTACTAATGATACTTTATGATAAGGTCACAATTTCTCTATTATCTATTGATGCTGCCAAGAATTCTATCTTATGTGGTTTTCATGATCTAGCATTGATAACACCAACTATTTTTAAATAAATATTAATTTTTGTCCTCTATTCACTCACAGAGGACCATCTCTCCTTCTCTTTCTCTTTCCATATATGCCCTCTTATTATTTGTTTCATATTTATTTCAATAGTACTACAATAGTACTGGTACAATAGTACCATGTGGGTGCAGGGTCCCAAGGTTTTGAGCCATCCTCTACTGCTTCCCCAGGCTACAAGCAGGTAGCTGAATGGAAAGTGGAGCAGCAGGGATATGAGCCAGTGACCACATGGGATCCTGGCACATAGAAAGGAGGACTTTAGCTACTAGACTATGGCACCATGCCTGGAGTCCAAAATTTGGATTCATATACAAGAATGAAATTATGTGTCTGGAGAATAATTTATAGTCATAAAAACTTCCTCTCCATTGCTCTATTGTCTTAATTTCTACACTTCTGATGTTAATTAAACTGCTAGAAATCTCTGTACTTTTCCCCATCATTCATTTATTCAGACAAAAAGTCTAAGTAAATTAGGGTTTTACCTTTGGATTGCTGGAAAATACTAGCAACTAAAACTTGGAAATTTTTTTTGTGTGTGTGTGTGTGTTAATAGCTTATCTTTGAACAAGTTCAGTGATGCAGATGGGAGAGAGAATATAAACAATCATAAACACCATTTAGATTATAAAATAACAGTACAGCATATTTTGGTGGACACAATCAGGTCAGTAGTATGCTATGGAAGATTACGTGTACTACCCACAGAGCTCTGAGTCACAACACAGCCTCCCCCATTCACTATGGCAATGAAAGCTGCTCTGGGGTGTGTATGGGGGACTAGGGGTTTGCATCACAGTGCAGTGAATTTAGGGCCTGTTGTAATGTTGACACCATATGTCAGAGTACCATAAACATAGAACATGTCAAATACATTTTTGGTGATTTGAACTGACTATTGGAGTTCTGGCAAAAGCTGTGAGAAACTTTTGATGAAGATGATAAAATTAGCTGCCATGAGACCGAGGAGTGGCTCCATTACTTTATTCACATACAAATGCTATATTGAAAACTCAAAGTTGATAGAAATTTAAAGTGAGAAATTAAGTTTTGCAGTTTGAGAAGTAAATAGGAAATCTTCAATGCTTAGGAAGTGGACCCATAAAACTCATGGATGTAATATAATGTAAGATAATATATAAAAACTTTGGAAGTGCGCTGGTATTGTGCGGGTGAAATGGCTGCCTGCAAGGCTGACATCCCAGATAAGACAATCCCAGATTCTCTTCTTCACATCTAGCTTCCTGCTTATGTGCCTTGGAAGATAGTAAAAGGAGTCCTAAGTACTTGGGCCCTCAACACCTTAGGGTGTTCCTGGTCTGTGGCTTAGGCCTGGCCTAGACCCAGATGTTGTGAACATCAGATAGAAGATGGATGGAATGACTTCTCTCTATTTAACTCTCTCCCTCTTTCAAACATTCTGCCTTTATTTATAATAAGATTAATAAATAAATAAGATTTATTTATTTTTTATTACAAAGTCAGATATACAGAGAGGAAGAGAGACAGAGGGGAAGATCTTCCATCCGATGATTCACTCCCCAAGTGAGCACAATGGCCAGTGCTATGCTAATCCAAAACCGGATACCAGGAACTTCTTCCTGGTCTCCCACAAGGGTGCAGGGTCCCAAAGCTTTGGGCCGTCCTCGACTGCTTTCCCAGGCCACAGGCATGGAGCTGGATAGGAAGCGGAGCTGCCGGGATTAGAACTGGCACCCATATGGGATCCCGGTGCATTCAAGGTGAGGACTTTAGCTGCTAGGCCATGCCGTCGGGCCCAATAAATCTATTTTTAAAAGCATTGAAAGATAATAGTGCAGTTCTATATGTGATTTAGAATAAACACTACAGACTTCAGATATCTGAGTTCCTGAGCTTATTTTATTTCAAGCTTATAATACAAATAGTATGTGACATCAATTCTCACCTTATTTACACATTAGAAAAATCCCCCAAAATAAATTAATAAAAAGCACCCCATGAATTACATCATACCAAAGTTAACAAAATTTAAAAGACATGCGGAAATAAGAAATCTCATACAATAGTTCAGAGTAACAACAGTTAAGGAACTATGAGAAGAATCAGAATTCACAATTAAAATAGTTAAAATGGTCATGTCAGTAAAAAATATATAATTCATAAGGCAAGGGAATGTGTGAGAAAGAATGCAAAAGACAAAACTATAGGCAATGAAATAATTGCAATAAAAAAATAGGAAGGATGAAAAGGTCAGATACAACTAAAGAGACTGCTAGTCATCCTACAGATAAGTAGATTAGCATACTGCAAAATAACAGATGAATATAGCATGTGTCTTTACTCTTGAGTAATAGAATTGCCAGTATCATTTTTAATTATACTTTCATAATATGCTGCTTTATTTTCTTCCTTTTTCTACATTTGTAATGTCATGATACATTTATATATCAGAAAGTTAAGCCTGTAACAATAAAATGAATGACTATGTCATTGGGATAACTTAGGGACAAAGTTAACATGGATGAACATAGAAAGGAAGAAATGAGAAATCTCTGTGCTTGAAGTCCTGAAAAGGATAAGTTTGTCACATTTTTGTCATATTTTTAACAGTAAAAAAAATACTTTTTAGTAAACTTTTTTTGAAAGATTTACTTGCCAGAGCTGTGATAGGCCAAAATCAGCATCCATAACTCCACCGGGTCCTTCATGTAAACATGAGGGATCCACATACTTGACCTGCCATCTACTGCGTGCCGTTAGCTCGAAGCTGTTTAGGAGCAGAGTAGCCGTGCCACAACGGGTGCACTGATGTAGGATCCAGGCATCCCAAGGAGGTGCCCAACTTACTGAGTCACAACACATGTCCCAGAAAACAAACAAAATAAACAAAGATATTAAAGCAAAAGAAATGCACAATTAAATGAAAGTTTGACTACAAAACTTTCCGTGACCAATACAACTAAGTCTAGATAAAGTAGACAAAATAACAGGGAAGGATGAATGGGGGAGAGAGGAGAAAATCCCTACACCTACAAACTGTTATGGAAAATAAAAAAGAAATATATATATAGTTTCTAAGTACTAGTAGAAAATAGTGATCAACTTTCAGTTCAATGCGAAGGCAAAACTGTTATTCAGAAGTTAGGAAGCAATAATGACATTTTTACTATCTGTGAAAGGAGGAATTTACCAGTTATAGACTTTCATTAAGAGAAGTACAATGGAAAAAATAAAATGGAACAATGGAGTGTAAGATGAAAGCATGAGTCTAAAATTTATACAGTGTGTTGGATAAATCTAAGTAATTAACGAATTGAAAAATTAAGAATATATTGAGGGAAGTATATGATTAACCATGTAGTACATGTAGTTCAAGGGACTGGTGTGATGACTCAGTGGCTTAAGTCCTCACCTTGCATGCACTAGGATCCCATATGGGTGCCGGCTTCTCACCTGTCAGCTCTGCTTCCATCCAGCTCTCTGCTTGTGGCCTGGGAAAGTAGTATAGGATGGCCCAAAGTCTTCTTGTGACCTTGCACATGTGTGGGAGACTCAGAAGTCACTCCTGGCTTTAGATAGGCTCATTTCAAAGTCACTTAGTGGATATGAGATCTTTGTCTCATCTTCTCTCTGTAGCTCTTCCTTCCCAATAAAAAAATAAGTCTTTAAAAAATCATAGATCAAAACATGGCATAACATAAATTAAAATGAGGTTATAATTTTCAAAATGCAAAGCATTTTTAAAGTAAAGAAAATAATAGCTTTAATCTCTATACTTGGACATAGATATTGTATTTGTTAGAGCATTTTGAAGTCAGTTTTCTTAATGTATTTATTAGCTGTAGAGTTGTTTCAGGGAAAAGAAAAAGAAGTCAAACAGTGATAATTGAATAGAAGACCAAAAAAAAAAAAAGGAACTGGAGGAAGCAAACATTAGAAAGTAATATGTACACACATACCATCATGTGTGTCATAATAGATATTGACAAACAATGTTAAGTAAAACCTGAAAAAGTAAGTTGCTGAGAGATTAGGGTACACATATGATTCTTGATTATGGTTACAGCCATGATAACGATGAATCAGTTTTATAAACATTATTTGAAAGGGTAGTCCAGATTTAATCTCCAAATAAGGAAGAAATAAACTGGAATTTGTGAAATCGAAATTTCTACCTTAATGATATCATATCAACTATGCTGAAAGTTGTGACAAAAAAAACCATTTTTTTTGAGGTTTTCTGTAGTTAAATTTTGTTTCCAAACATAAGGGTGAGATGAGAAACCGTACATTATAGTTCTGCCTTTGACCTCAGGTAAATGTCTTTTTTGTTCTGTTCTCTAATTTCATCACCTTTAAAATGAATGAGTTGCACTAAGTTGTCTCTCAAGACTCATTCAAGCCTAATACATTGTGTAGCATATAAATAATGCTGAGAATTTAGTAGCATTGAGCAAAGTAATTTCACTCAGGAGAATTTGTTCCCCATTTGCTGAATAATGTGCATAATTTCTCTTACAGTATTGTAAACCTCAGATAATAAACTGTGTGATTGTAATAGTCTAGGTAGTAAAATCTTCAGTGTTTTTCCCTATTCTGACCTCCAACACACAGTATCGTGCATGAGTGACTCCAGAACTCCCTAAGCATCCTCTCCTTTCCAGGTTTTGCTGACTCTCCCACTGGTTCACTCCTTTCCCTGCAGCTGTTAATCTCCTTCACTACCTTGTCTTTCACTGGCCCAGAAAAGAACTGACAAAATTGAGAAGGGCAATAGTAAAAGGTGAAAGAAACATGCGTAACTTTAAACATCTCTTGCAAAAATCACTGATAGATTTGGTGATTTGCAGCCATAGGTCTCAAAAAACATTGCAGTCTCATGTTCTTTCCAGTTTAGTGGTCTGCCCAGCATCTCTAGCCCTAAAGAATGCCTCTGAGTCCCCTTATTGAAGAAGTAGAGTCTTTGAAAACAAGAGGAGAAATCATGTAATGTTGATTCCTCTCTGCCCCTGACCAATGTTACTAGAGTTGTAAAAATTCAGAGCGGTTCAAGGCAGTGTAATTCCCTGTGGAAAGGAATAAATTGCTCTCCATGGAACACAGAAACAATGGGAACTATTGTTAGTAGTAGGTGTCCCTCAGATCAATGATGAGACACTGGAGATTCCTTTCCAGTTCCTCTCAAGTTTCAACTTACTCAGTCTTCTACGCTATTTCTATACCTACTAACCTTCAATATTTTGGATTTTTCCCCAGTAAATATAATCCATAAACTTACATTCCTGTATGAGTGTGGAACTATTTTCTCATTCATAATAGTGAAAATAATAATAGTCTTTGTTAATGTGGATTTATATTTCTTTTGTTTTATATGTTGGACATGTACTATGAGGCATGTTCTATTAAAAGAATGGATTGCATAAAAGGATTTTATATTGAAATGATAATGTTTTCTATTTCATTCTTCAGTGTTACAATTTTAATTATAGAGATGTTTCAGATTTTTGGTTAAATTTATCCCTGGCTATTTGAATTTTTGTAGCCATTTTTGAGTGGACATGTTGGCCTACGCATCTAAGTGGAAATGCTTCCAACATTTCCCCATGCAATATAATGCTTGCTGTGGGGTTGTTATATATTGCTTTGATTGTGTTGAGAAATGTTCCTTCTATAGCCAATTTTGTCAAATGCTTTCTCTACATTTATAAACATATGGTGTTATTTTCCAGTTTTTTAATGTGAAATACATGTATTTATCTGCATGTATCGAACCATTCCTGCATCCTGGAAATAAATCCCGGGTGATACCGATTCAGTTAACTAGTATTTTGTACTTGTTTTTTGCATCTGTGTTCATCAGGGATTTTGATCTATAGATTTATTTTATTGCTATGTTTTTACTCCTGATTAAACTTCCATATTAGTTATTGTTCTTTTTATGTGTTTTTGCCCCAATTTTGTTAAATTACATATGTCTATAAGTCTATCAATTTCTATTTTTCATTTTTTTGGCATATAACTGGGTGTAGTAACTCTGATTCTTTTTATTTGTGTGGTATCTGATTTAAAATCTCCTTTTCTTTATATCAATCTGGATCTTCTCTAACTGGTTTTTATTTTCACCAGTTTGGGTCTTCCCCCTGTTTGTGTGGTGGTGGTGGTGGTGGTGGTTGGCTGGGCCAATGATTTATTGATTTTGTTTATTTTTCAGAAATCTAGTTCTTCAAGTCACTGATGTTCAACATGCCTTTATTTAATTCAATTTTGTCCATTTATTTCATCCTACTAATTTTATGTGTTCTTGTTTGTCTAGATCCTTAATTTTAATTACAGTATGCTGTAATGAATCCATATGCTTAATTAAAAATAATGTGATGCCCTAACCTTATTTTTGTGTGTAGAAATGAATGCTCTACATTATATAAAATTATGATATAACAGAAAACATAATATCACAAAACTGTATCACGAAATATGTTACAGAAACATGATATGTTATTACAGATTTATTATAATGATTAACAAAACATGTAAAACTAATGCATGATAAATATATTGGAGCAATTAACAATGTAGTTATGCATTTCTAAATCAGCTTATAATATGAACTTAATATTTGCTCTATGCTACTTCCTATTCTAATCAGTAGGCATATTTCTAATTCATTCCGTCCCCAATAGCGATCTATTTGTTGGACCGATCATTATTCCCTGCTTCATATGTAAGAAAGTTATGGCCCACTGTGGTTATGTGATTTGCCCAAGATCTGATAGTCCTACATTTTGCCCTGGTAGAGGCTCAATAAACTATTGTCAGGTAAACAAGTGATAAAGCCTGGCTTCTTGGCCAGTTGAGTAAGTGTCTGACTCAGGGGAATATGTGGTTCATTCCAGGGTCATTGGAGGTAGGCCTATGCTTCCTTCAGCTTGCAGGCAGATCCTAGACACTGACCTTGAGGTATACAAAAAGGAGACATGGGTCAGCTGTCTTATATGGGCTTTGTGACTGGATCCGTCTTTCCCATCCCTCTCCTACCACAAGCCTGGCTCACCCATGCAGACTGTGGACACCTTAGAAGAACAGTATTAGAAATAAAATGTACCCACAGATTTGGCAGTGCAGACTGTGAAACAGAAACTTAAGTGTCACAGAACATCAGATGAAGAATGTCTTCCATACACAATTATGAAAGGTCAGCAGGGCTTTTTTGCGGACCTTGATAGTGAGTTTCTGGCCATCTCAAGGGACAATGGCCATGTGATAGGCAGAAACTGTGTTTCACACTGTAGGGGTTGACAGGTTCTACAGCAGCCCTGTTGATACCTTGTACTCTGATGGTGTTGTCTAGAAAACTGTGGACACTCATGCCACCCTGACGGTGACTACCATGCTTTGCATTTTTGGCAGCTACTCTTTGACAGTTCCCACTGCTTGTGTAGGCTCAGTCCCATTGGCAGGGGACCTTGTGGTGGTTCTAGGGAACCTAAGACTTTGAACGGATTGCGGTTATTATGGACCTCATGAGGTGTGCATCACAACACTACAGTTGCCATTTATTCCATCAAAGGTGTATTTTCTGGTTTCTAATGTAGTACATTCTGGCATTCATATGCAATACTTGGTTAATCAACACTGACATTTAAAAGTTCCAGAAATCTAGTAAATAGATGCATGCTACACAGAACATCACAATCTATAGGGCCCAGCGTGGTGGCGCAAGTGGTTAAAGGTCCTCGCCTTGCACACCCGGGATCTCATATGGGCGCCAGTTCTAATCCCGGCAGCCCCGCTTCCCTTCCAGCTCCATGCCTGTGGCCTGGGAAAGCAGTGGAGGACGGCCCAAAGCCTTGGGACCCTGCACCCCCGTGGGAGACCCAGAAGAGGCTCCTGGCTTCGGATCGGCATAGCATTGGCCGTTGCGCTCACTTTGGGAGTGAATCATTGGGCAGATTTTCCTCTCTGTCTCTCCTCTCTGTATATCCGCCTTTCCAATAAAAAATAATAAAATAAATCTTAAAAAAATCACAATCTATAGTGACAAGAGAACCTGCCTCTTTATTTTTTAAATGTTTATTCATTTTTATTGGAAAGGCATATTTACAGAGAGAAGAGGAGACGGAGAAAAAGATCTTTTGTCCACATGTTCTTTCCTCACGTGACCACAATGGCCAGAGCTGAGCTGATTCAAATCTAGGAGCTAGGAGCTTCTTCTGGGTCTTTTACATGGGTCCAGGGTCCCAAGGCTTTGGGCCATCCTCTGATGGATTCCCAGACCCCAAGCAAGGAGCTAGATGATAAATGGAATAGCCAGCACAAGAACCAGTGCCCATATGAGATCCTGGAAGTTGCAAGGTGAGGCTTTAGCCACTAGGCCATTGTGCCAGGCCTAGAACCGGGCTGTTTAAATAGTACTTGCTGAAAATGCTTCTAAACATCCTGGAGAGGACAATGTATGTAGCAAGGCATATACTGGATAAGGACTGGTACCACTGTGTTGGCTCATTTTTCAGTTAGATTCAAAGTTTACGTCAATGCTCTCTGAAAAGTATGAAATTATATTAATATTTATTATCAGATTGTATCGCCAAGTCCAGTTTCCTGAAAGTTGCAGTAACTCAATGTCTTCAGATATCGTCAATCAATTTTATGTAATCTAGACATATAATATGTAAGAAATCAACTAGTTTCTTACGTTTTTTTACTGAACATGATTATTATATCCCAGCTACAATTTCTTTTTTATTAAAATGCAAATATACTGTTTTGTGATTAAGATATATATTACACGTCAAATATTGAATTTTTTCACTTTATTATAAAATCACAGGATATTTGTTTCAAATATGAAAAAAGTTGCTAATTCAAATTAAAATTAACACAAAATTATATCCACTTGGAGAGAAAAATAAGAGAATGTTATTTCTGAGTTCTTTGAGTACAAAATATGTGACTAGGTTTGCCTTTGAGATAAAACAAAACTCTCACTTGAGACAATACATAAGCTAAGTTGTTTCAGTTAGCTCTCCCTTTATTTGTTTAATTTTTGGAAATTTATTTGTTTTTAAGTTGTTAGTTTCACAGCAGAGGGAGAGACAGAAAGAAATATCTTCCGTTTGCTGGGTTACTCCTCAAATGGCTGCAAGTAGCCAGAGCTAGGTGAGTCTAAACCTGGGACCCAGGAACTTTCTCAGGATCTCCCGTGCGTACAGGGTCCCAAAGGCTTGGGCCGTCCGTGCTGCTCTCCCAGATGAGAAGCAGTGAGCTTTATCAGAAGCAGAGCAACTGGGACACAAACCAATGCCCACATGGGAAGTCAGTGCTTGCAGGTGGATTAGCCTGTTATGACACCAGCCCAGCCCCTCTGTATTTGTTTTCATTATGATTCTTCTTTCTGTCTCTTCTTTGTGATTCTCTTTCTCTATTTCCCTCTCTCATTGTAGATACAGATATTCATATTGTATAGTCACATTTATGCTTATGTTCTATACTCATGAATATCTTACAGTCGTCCTGTGGCTATCTTTAGGGCCTATAGGGAAAGTATTTTCAATTGCCAATACATTGTGAAAATCCACCATTTGCACACAACAACAAGAAAGTATTCTGGAGCATTTCCTTTAAGAATTTTGCTTTTGGGGAACTTAGCACTTCCTTACAACTTCTGTTTTCAGTGACTTCACAAATAGAAATGGAAAATTAAGAAATGTTTGATTTGTGAAAGTGTCATAATAAATGTGTGCTCCTATAAAGCAAACAAATTACCATAGATTGGGTGATCTATATAGCACAAAGTTTTGTTTCTTCACAGTCCTGGAGACTTGCAAGTCTGTGCTCAGTGGGAAGCTCAGGATGGCACCACCAGGCTGTGTACTCCTCAGGTGATAAACATTTTGCAGCAAATATCTTCCCCCAGCCCTTTTACTGAGGTCTGACTCCATCCTCAAGGGTTCTGCTCTTCTTGACTAAATCACCCCTAACACACTCCTAATGTTGTCGCCATGACAATTATGTATCAACAAATAACTTTGGAAAACATATTCAAACTGCAGCAAAGATGCAGGTTAGGAACGCGATGCTTACTTAATGGGTGAGGAAACTCAGGAATTTAGAGATAACATTTAAATTCAAGCAAAAATGTAAATGAGTTACCTCTCCAAAGTATATCCATGATGACTTTCATCTTTTAATGCACAGTTATGAAGGAAAATTATATCGTTTTAGCCACTCAATTTTCCACGTGTCATAGAATCTGGATTTGTACTGTTGCTTTTTGTATGTATTTCATAATGTTCAACACTTCAGTAATATCAAGCTTTTCTGCTAGAATCATCCACTTTGAGTGAGCAAATTTCTCACTTATGTTCATTTCAGTTCGCAAAAAAATCTACCTTTAATCCGCTATTCCTTTCTCATCATTTCTCAGTAAGCTGAAAGTGAATGATGAAGGAATGCTTAATGACTTATAAGTAGGGCCTGGCACAGACACCTAGTAGCTAGAGTCCTCACCTTACATGTGTCAGGATCTCTCATGGGCACCAGGTCATGTCCCAGCAGCCTCACTTCCCATCTGGCTCCCTGTGTGTGGCCTAAGAAGACAGTTGAGGATGGCCCAAAACCTTTGGACCCTGCACCCTCATGGGAGATCCAGAAGAGGCTCCTGTCTTTGGATTGACTCGGCTCCTGCCATTGCAGCTATCTGGGGAGTGAATCATTAGACGGAAGATCTTTCTCTCTGTCTCTCCTTCTCTGTATATCTGACTTTCCAATAAAAGTAAAATAACTTATAAGTAAACAGATGGTAGAGAATGACCTCTGGGTAGATTCAAATTATATTCCTATTTAGATGAACATGTGATAGAACTTAGTTGTTGTAATAAAATGTCCCTTAAGCCGATTTTATGGAGGTGAAAAATCTAATGCTCCACCCGTGACCTTATCTCAATCTGATTAACTTCCAAAGTCCCCCAAGTCCTTCAGACAACATCATAGTGCAATGCCATTCACCATGGAGGGAGCACAGGCATTCAATCCTCTGGTAGATACATTTCTGTTAACATTAAAAATTACTTTCTGGGCAGGCATGGTGATATAACAGTTTACCCTTCTGCCATCATCCCGTATGTGTACCAGTTCACATCCCGGGTGCTCCAATTCCAATCCAGTTCCCAGCCTGTAGCCTGACAGAGCAGTAGAAGATGGCCCAAGTCTTTGGGACCTGCACTCATGTGGAAGAACTGGAAGAAGCTCCTGGCTTCAGATTGTTCTGGCCTTTCTGGCCACTTGGGGAGTGGACCAGAAGGTTATGGATCTCTCTCTCTCTCTCTCTCTGTCCTTCTCTTTCTGAGGGATCTTCCTTTCAAAGAAAAGAATAAACTAAAAAATATGCTTTCAAACTTTCCTTTAACATTTTTGAAGCTAAAAACAAGTAAATATCCAAAACTATGTGTAGATCATGCAGCCATAAAGACTACCAGCAGATTTTGTATCACTGTCAAACTCTAAAAGCTTGATTCGCAAGCATGGATACAATAGTGTTCTAGAACAGTTCACAAATAAATAGTAGCCAGATTTTTTCGAAAAACAAAAAATGTGTTGCTTACCATTTGCTTTAGACTGAATACCCAAGCCCAGTTATTAGAACTAACTGCATTAAAACATTACCATTTGTTAACATCTTTTTTGGTGACAGTTGTTACATATTGGAACCCAGAGGAAGCACGTATTATCCTAATGATTTTCATAAACTGAGTTCTAATGTGTACTCCCCATGACTATTCACTTCATGACTTCCATGTTCAAATTTTCTATAACTCGATGTTGTACTTCTAGCATAATTTGCACTCTATAGCATTTAACTTAATTTATGTATTTGAAATTTTAGTTTTGATTATATAAAATTTTGCATATGTATGGGACACAGTGTGATCATTCAATATTACATTTAATGTATGATGACCAAATCAGGATTGTCAGTAATATTGTAGCCTTAATATTTCCCTATGTTTGAAGTCTTTGGAGTCTTCTAGTTCTTCATAAGATATGACAGGTTTTTGTAAACCATGGACATATGACTGTGAAATAAAACTCTAGGTTGTCCTTACTAAGTGTATTCTGTTTCCCATTCCCAATCCTTCCTCTATTCTGGAAAGTACGTTATAAATAGAATCAATTTAAACAACACAAAATGAATAATATAATTGTGAGAGCTATTTGATCACAGTGAACAGAAATATGAATTAAGACCTAAAATGCTCATGCTTTAATAAAATGGCAAACATGCAAATAACAGAATCATATTTCTTCTTCACTAACTTGTTTCTATGGAGTGATTTTAAAATTTTTTCACAAACATAGTGTTTTTCTCCCCTGAGACTTGGAGAGTTGGAAATTAGAAGGAAAAAGCTATAATTTCTTCTTGAATTCATTCAGCTTTGCTTAGCAGTTTGCACTAAATACTTTCCAGGGTCTACAATTACTCTATAAAGATATACATGTAGGTATCAAAGCCAAAAGAGTGACTTTATCACATATATATTGGATTTGAATATGCAATCAAAATGTGAGTTGACAGCAATGGTATTGTTTTGTGTAAGAATCTTTCATTTATCCTGCAGAAATTCTTAACACTTAATATAATGAGGAAAACACAGAAAATGAATTATGCACAGAAAGGAGAAGGAAAACTCTGGCTGTCACTCACTACATTTCTAAAAACAAACTTCAATAATTATCTGTTTCCATAGCCTATTTTATTTGCAATACTTTGACACACAACTGTTTTGTAACTGACTTTCAAACTCAACCATGAGATTTTAATATCTCTTGTGTTTCCCCATTTTTGTGCAGCAAATGTATTCTACACAATGATCTACATAATTTGCTTATTGTAAATTTTTGTCAGCCTGTGTTTTCAAAATGATGGATTTTGAATGTTGTCACAGGACTCCTCTGGTCTATCAAAATGTCAAGACTGAATGACAAATTGTATACTCTCTGTGCTATAATAAACATATAGTTAATTTCATCATCACTTTCCTCTGCTTTAGATTGTCAGTAATATTAATACTTTATGATTGGTGTAGATTGGATGTATAATACCCAAAAAGCTAAGTGACTAACATGTAGTTGATACTTAAGAAATTGGCTATCAGCTATTAATTAGTTTTTATTGAATATTGTATTACTCTCAGCAATACAATTTATTTTTTGAGATTTGTGTTTATTTTTATTGGAAAGACAAATATACAGAAGGAACTTCCACTTGCTGGTTCACACCCCAAGTGGCCACAAAGGCCAAAACTGAGCTGATCTGAAATCAGGAACAGGAACTTCCTTTAGGTATTCCATGTGGGTTCAGGGTCCCAAGGCTTTGGACCATCCTCTCTGTTTTCCCAGGTCACAAGCAAGGAGCTTAATGGAAATGGAGCACTTGGATATAAACTGGTAGCCATGTGGGATCCCCATACATGCCAGGCAGGGATTTAGACACTAGGATATTGTACCAGGCTTGCTATGCAATTTCTTAACAACAACTACAAAAAAATGTATTTATTACTGTAAGATATCTATCATTTCTGGACCATAAAATGCTTGATACATTTTTGAAGTCCAATCAGGTACTATTTTTAACATATTTCATTAACTCCTATAGCATAATTCTGAATCTTTTAAAAATTGTGGAGTGGATATCCATCAATGTAAACTGAGTAGTATAATGACTACTAAGTGGTAATATTTTGAAAACCACTGGACTTAGTGCGTACCTGTGAAAGAAAGCATCCATTCTACTCATTTTAATGTTTTTCTTTCAAATTTGATATTTTCTCCTGTACTTTCATTAATTATAATATCCCATAATTTGGTATCTGCTCTTTTATTTCTGTAAAAGTTTTAAAGTGAGAGTGAAGATAGATTTGATATCATTAATAAAGTATTATTTAAATTACTTTTTGTGTAGGTTTTCAATCCTCTGTATTTTTCCCTCCTACCATTTTCCTTTAGATTATTATACTAGTATAGTCCTTTAGTAACAGTTACAAGTTTAATGTTCTGCAATATAAGTGTATTATGGCAATATATATATATATAGACAATGGTAGAAAATTGTTGTGTACCAACATGCAAGCTACACAGCTGAGAGAGGGGCACTGACAGAATTAATTAAAAATAGGAAAAACTGGAACTGCCATGATAGCCTGGTAGTTTAAATCCTCATATTGCTTGTGTTTATTGGCGCTGATTGGTATTCCGGCTGTTCCACTTCCCTTCCAGCTCTGTGTCTATGGCCTGGAAAAGCACTAGAGGATGGCATGCCAGAGGGAGGCTTGCCTCCACCTTGTTCTAAGGACCTAGTCTGCATCAATAAGGTGAGACCACCTAGCAGAAATATGAGGCCTATTCTAAAATCAGGTCTTAGTAGACCCTGCACTCTGCTAGGGCTAAAGCTGAAAGTCCCAAAAAATGTAACTTCTAGTTGTCAAGGTATATTTCATTAGGAATCTTCCTTTTATTCAAAAGTAGAAATGCATAGTGCAATATATCTTTACTTCCTGGTATGTTAGTCTCCATTCTACAATTCACCCATGATAGTATATGTATATACCTTTTGTCTATATAACTATTCATCTTGTATTTTACATGAATGTTGACTTATGTCAAAGAGAATATAAGATATTCATCCTTTTGTGATTGGCTTATTTCACCAAGCATAAGGGTCTCCAGTTGGCACCATTTTGTTGCAAGTAATAGAATGTCATTCTTTTAAATGACCGAGTAGTAGTTCAAGGAGTAGATATACCACAATTTATTGATTCCTCTTTGGATGGACCTCCAGGTTGTTTCCATGACTTGGCTATTCTAGGTTGTGCTGCTATAAATATAGTGATGCAAATTTCTTTCTTAAATGCAGATTTCACTTCATTTGGATATATTCCCAGTAGTGGGATATCTGGAGTCATATAGTACATTAATTTTCAATGATCTGAAATGGTATGCTTTTTAGTTTTTTGTTTTGTTTTTTGTTTTGTTTTTTAAACAGAACACAAATTTGCATGTCATCCCTGAGGAGGGTGCATGCTAATCTCTGTATTATTCTAATTTTAGTGTATACGCTGCCAAAGCAAGCACTGAAATTTTACTTTTTGGACAACTTTGTAATTTCTTCTGGCTTTTTGAATTTTTTGACATAAAGTTGGTCACAGTTCTGCCATGTGTTAATTTTAAGACTGCAACATTTGTAGTAATATTATTTCATTCCTCTCTGATGTGGAAAATTCATGTCTATTAATATTTTTCTATGTTTCCAGTTTGCACTTATTACTACTTTATTTAGGATACTTTCTGCTGATATGTTTCCTTCTAGAAACTCATCCTTAGGTCTTCTTACTCTCATGTCTGCCTAGCTACTTCACAATGTGGAAAATAGGTTAAAATAACTGCTTTGAAGTTATCTTTGACAGGTCATTTTAACATGTATGTCAGTTTTGACTCAGTTTTATTTACAATTTTTTCTTCATTTTAAATCATATTTTACTGTTTTTTATATGTCTTAATTTTGGATTTCTTGACACTATTCTCATTCTTACTTTATTCAATGTTGACTACTCTTATTCCTGTAAATATTCTTGAACTTTATTCTACAATACAATATAAAATCTACCATGTGATACAGTCTTTTAGCCAGTCTCTTAAGCATATAGATGTTTGTTTTTTAATCAATCTTTTTATTACTGGCACAGTTGTGAGGAAATAATTAATCAGTATTCTGTTGATAACAGCATTATTAAATGCTTTTATCAAGTATAGCAATGTGAGTGCAACAGCCGATGCTATGCCGATCCAAAGCCAGGAGCCTCTTCCGGGTCTCCCACGCGGCTGCAGGGTCCCAAAGCCTTGGGCCGTCCTCGACTGCTTTCCCAGGCCACAGGCAGGGAGCTGGAAAGGAAGTGGGGCCACTGGGATAGAACCGGCGCCCATATGGGATCCCGGGGCCTGCATGGCGAGGACCTTAACCACTGTGCCACCGCACCGGGCCCATGCTTCTTTTACATTTCTTATACACCTTAACTGCTACCACATGCCCTACAAGGCAGCAGGGAGCTACACAAGTACTTGGATTTTTTATTTTTATTTTTTTTTTTTTTTTGCTGGTGAGACAAATGAAGACTTCCCCACAGTCCTTATATTCATAAGGTTTCTCTCCAGTGTGAGTTCTCTCATGTATCTGTACTTATCACAAATCAACTAATGGCTTTCCCTCATTGCTTGCATTTGTAAGGTTTCTCTCCAGTATGAGTTCTTTATGTGTTCTTGTGTTCTGAAAGTGCTGAGATAGCTGAAAGATTTCCCACTACCCTACATTTATATGGCCCCTCACCAGATTCTTGCCACCTATGTGGAAGACTCTACTTTGGTCCTTAGCTCTTACCTTTGGTCTGGCCCAGCTACAGTTGATAGTGGCAGTTGAGGAATGGCCTGTGGATTTATTTTTGTTTTAAAGATTTATTTTGTTTTTATTGGAAAGGCAGATATACAGAGAGGAGGACAGAGAGGAAGATGTTCTGTCCATTGATTCACTGCCCAAGTGAGCGCAATGGCCGATTCTATGCTGATCCGAAGCCAGGAGCCTCTTCCAGGTCTCCCACGCGGGTGCAGGGTCCCAAAACTTTGGGCTGTCCTCAACTGCTTTCCCGGGCTACAGCCAGGGAGCTGGATGGGAAGTGGCGCGCATATGGGATCCCGGGCGTGCAAGGCGAAGACTTTAACCACTGCACCATCGTGCCGGGCCCATGGACTATGGATTTAAAGAAATCCTTGTCTTCATCTCCATCTTTTTCTTTCTCTGTGCCCTTCAAAGAAAATGAAATAATAATAGTAATAATAATGATGATTATGATGATGATAATACCTTTGTCTCACATTGCTTGCTGAAACAAGCAGGTATTGCTTTGCAACCAGAGTCTAATATAATTTATTAGACTGTTCCTCCACATGTTGAAGGGATATCAATAAGGAAGGTTGCTTTAATGTATATGTAATGCAACTCAGGAAGTTAATACAACATAGTTTATCTTAAATTGCAAGAGAAGATACTTAGCGAATGAATGATAAAAGAATACTTGTTGATTGTTACAATTTAACATGTATTCTGGAAATAGAGCACTGGGAATGACAAGAACATCTAAAACTACTTTGGTGCATCCTATAACTTGTACCTGAGCCGTTTGTTGCTTAAGGATGTTATTATGCAATTCAAAGCGAGACTACTGATGTTAAGAATAAACTCTAAAATTCTATGCTTTCCTTTACTAAATGAATTGAATTTAAAATTTATATAATGGTTATTTCTACTCATTATTTATTGCATTTCAGTTTTTTTTTTTTAATTCTTAAACGTCCAACACTGTCCTCTCTAGCTATTTCCCCTCATGCTACTATTTTATTATCATTTGCTTTTTTGGGGTAACTACATGATTATCCTATCACCATAGTGTCTCACTTTGCCTTCTTTTCCTCCTAGTCTTCTTCAAGTACATCAGTATCATGTGCTTTGTTGATCCTTTGTGGACTTTCATTTCATATATTAAATTATGATCCCTAAGCCTAAATAGGCTCTGACAAGACTTTTTTTAGGACTGGATCCTTTCCAGATAAACAGTCAGGAATAGCTCCATCTTTGACTATTGGTTAAATATACTATAAAGGAAACAATCCTGAACTGATTCATGGCTGAATATCCTCCCAAATTTACCACATCAGCATTTGTCTGTAGCACTTTTTACCCTAGGCCTTTCACATTTCAAGGGCAAATAGTGAAAGCCAATTTCATAATTTACCATTCTCCAAAAGTTCCTTAGTATTTCAGAAAAAATAGCAGATAAAATATATCCACATATATTTAAGAACTTCAATGTTCTCTTTGCAGTAAAAACCTTCAAAGAACTGAATATAACAGACCTACCCTATCATTTCAAATAAAAAGTATCTAAGGAAACTGTATCCTGTAACCTCTAAGGTGAAAACAACAGCTAATATTTACCAGTATGTGCCAGACACTGTCCCATGCAATGTTTGTTTACTCTCCCCCACAGCCATGCTGTTTTGTTTATTTCATCCTCCCCTAGCCATATTGTTTTGTTTGCTCTTCTTAATCCCATTTTACAAATGTGGAAATCAAGGCACTGGATAATTTAACATATTCTACTTAGCGACATAGATAAATGCCAAATGTCACAGACCCAGGCAGTGGCACCACACAGTCAAACTCCTAATTGCTATATGACACTATTTCTTCAGAGGCCGATACAAATAATTTTGTTTTAAAGCTTAACCATTCTGAAAATTGGCATAACACTTAAAAACATTTTTAGCATTAAATTAAATGACCTGCTATTGCTGTGCATTCGTGCTCACAGATAACATGGTTTATTTAGTGTAAGTAAGGTCTTGGGGTCCAGAATCTTTTTTTAAAGTAGAAATTTATTTTGAGTTCCAATTTAAAAATATGTAAAAATGGATAAATCTGTTACTATTCTTAAAATTGTAATGCAAGGGGAAAATGGTGCTGAAATGAGAACTTACTCTGTGTGCCTCTAAAACATCCGGTGATATGATTTCCACCTACAGAATAGCAGATTTTTAAGCTCCCCACAAAGAGAGAATGGGCCTTATTTTTATATATGTATGATAGTGGTTTCCCAAAGTTAAAGATATAATGATTTAGTAGTTATTTTTATAGTTGGTGTCTCCGTGAACATAGAAGTAACCCATAATGAAAAACTTAAACAAAAAGTGCTTAAGAGGAAAGCTGCTAAAGGAAAGACCAAGTTGTAGCCATGTTGCTACAAATGGAATTTATGCAAAAAAGTAGCCAGTGCATCAGAGCTGAAAGAAAAAATGGCCTTAAGAGCCAGCTGGTTAACACAAATGGTTTTGACATTACAGTTTCATCTAATCACACTGTGAATTTAGATCTCATCAAGCTCTGTACAGTCAATTTGCAACATGCCGACAAATGACTTTGCTATCACTTATTGCCCATTTTGTTATAATGGAAGCTACTCAACTCCATTTCTCTCAAGCCCTCATTCACGTTTGTTACTCTTGATAGCCGTTCCCTAACTCCTTAAAACATCTTTTGTATTTTTTTTTTAAATGTTGCCCCATCACAAGCCTCATATAAATCCCAGCTTGCTGTTTTTGTACTTGCCTGGTCCTTGGCCTCTGTTTTCATTTTCTTTCCAACTGTAATTCTTTTCATTATGACTACTCCAAACATGTGTCCTACACAGACACCAATGTATGTGAATGTATGTGTGCCCAAAATATGTCTGTCTAAAGGCTCATAGTATATTTTGAATTGTCATCAAATGTGCAGAAGTCAGGGCAGATTTTAACAATACTGAGAACTAAAAAAAAAAAAATAGTACTAAGAACAAAGGTGAGTTTTATTTTTAAAATATCTTTTAAAATTACTATTTGCTATTTGAAGGACAGAGATACATAGAGAAGATTAGAGAGGTTTGCTTTACTGGTTCCCTCTCCAGGGGCAAGGTTGTATGGGTGGAGTAGGGCTAGCATGAAGCCACAAGCCAGAAGCTTTGCCCTAATCTCTGTGTGATTGGCAGGGGCCCACATATGCTTTCCCAGGCACATTAACAAGTAGCTTCATCAGAAGCGGAGCACTAAGGACTTGGACCAGCATTCATCTGCGTGTCAGCATCATAAGGCGGTGTGTTAACCCTCTGCACCAAACAGCCCCAAGGTTTTTTCTTATTCCGTATGGCATCTAAACTGAATCTCTGAATTCTTCCTTTAAACCTACGCAGGAAGCAACCTTATATCTATTTCAAATACTTACTTAGTCACAGTTGATTAGTTAAACAGTTAAAGCATAGGTTTTACACACACATCAGAGGTATAGGTACAAAACTAACAAAATCAGTAGCAACAATAAAATTTTTCAAAGGAGGCAATGTAATATTCTTTGATTTTTCGGCTCAGGAAAAAAACATGTTAGTTCAGAAGACCAACACCCACGTAACCTGTTACTCAGCTCTGGTTGTCATGGCAAAACACTATGGACTGGTGGCTTCAATGTGGAATTGTGTTTCTTTTTTCTTTCTTTCTTTTTTTTTTTTTTTTAAGCTCTCTAAATCCTTGATGCTGGAAGTCTGAGATCAAGTCAAAAGCATGGTCTTGCCTCTTCAGGCCCTTTGTTCCAGTTGACAGATGGTTGCCTTCACACTGTTTTCCTGTATGCTAGAAAGAACAAGAATGGAAAGCAGGAGTTAAGAGCCAGACCAGGCTCCTGCTTATGAGAAAGACAGAAGAGGCCAGTCAGGGTGGGAGAGGGGGAGAGGCAGTAAGAGAGAGAAAGGGAGACACTTAATTCCTAGTCCTCTTATTAGAACACTAGTTCCAAATGAGGGTCGCAGTCGCTTGACTGCAGCTGAAGCTATATTTCTCTCAATCTCAATCTAAAAATCATATGACTTTGGGGGTTAAGGCTTTAGCATATGAATCCTTTGGGACACAGTTGAGCCTACAACACAGCTACTTATCTGAGTTCAGAGTAGAAAGTTAGAGCTCTGATTCAGGCATCTGCATCCCTTTGATGCCAGCATGCTTAATTTTGAATATATCTAGACATCAACACAGGCAAAAAATAAAGAAGGAATACATTAACTGGGATAAAAATGAGAAATGTAAGACATTTATAATGTTTTCACCCATGGAACTCCAGCTTGTGATTTGTCTCACATTCATCATGGAATGTCTGAGTCCGTAAATGAGGGGCCTGCCCTGCAAGTCCTTCATCATTCACTAAGGTGCCATAAAGATGGATTTGTTCTGTCCATGATGCACCAGGAAACCTTGGAGAGCTGCAGTACATATGGAGGAGACTTCAGAGGCACTCTATTGATGCCCAATGATGACAAGAAATACTTCTGGCATGATTTTTTTTTCCTGGAGATTGCAAGGTTTTTTTTTTTTAACTTGATGATCTTTTTTATGTAGCATCATGCTATCCAAATTATATCTTTGTTGATTTTTAATAATCTTTATTTTTAGAGCAGTTTAAGGTTTTAGAAAAAATTTAGAGGAAGGTAAAGAGATTTCCTGTATATTTTGCACCCCTACATCTATCCACCAACCACCACCATCCACCTGAAACCCTGCATCACAGTGGTATGTTGGTTACAATTAATGAACCTACAGTACTGTATCACTGTCACTCAGATTATGTACATCCTTTGGGTTTTAACAAATGCTTTTTGTGTAGTCAATGTTATTATAGAGAATCATCTTACCTAAAAATCCTCTGCTCTGCTCTTTATCGCATTATCCTCCTGGTGGTAGGGAACATCCAGCCTGAGGCCAATGTAACACCTATAAAGTCACTTTTTATGCTCATGCCAAGGCAACAGTAGGTGGAACTCAAAATTTTGTAAATCTGTGGCAGGCTATTTTTAAAAATTTATTTATTAGCTTGAAAGGCAGTTACAGAGAAAGAAATAAAGACGTATATATCTTCCATCTGCTGGTTCACACAGCAGGTAGCTACAATAACCTGGGATGGGCCAGGTAGGAACCAGGAGCTTCTTCCAGGTCTCCCACATAGGTGCAAAAATCCAAGGACCTGGATCATCTTCAGATGCATTAGCCAGGAGCTGGATCAGAAGAAAACAGCCAAGATTTAAACCCTTGCCCATTTGGGATTCTGTTGTCATTGTCAGGCTAATTTTAAAGTTAGTAATTTTGTATGGTTTACAGATGATGCTATAAATATCGGCATAGTCCATGACAGGAAAAAAAAAATGTTCCTTCCTCCAAAGCCCCAGCAATAACTGGTCCAGTACTGACTCCATAGTTTTTTCTTTTTCTGAATGCCATATGGTTGGAATTATATAGTACACAGCATTTCCATATTGTCTTCTGCTTAGTAACACACATTTAAGCTTTCTTCATCTCTTTCTATGTCTTGATATCTCTTCTTTTTACTGTTAAATAACACTAAGCTATTTGCATATGCTAATGTTTATCCCTTCACCTACCAAGTGACATCAATTCTTTTTGACACTTGGGCAATTTAAAGTTACTATGAGCATCTGTGACCACAGTTACTGTGTGAACAAATAGATGTTTTGAGCTTATTTCGGAAATTACCAATGAATGCGATTGCTGAATCATAAGATAAGGGTATGTTTAGTTCTGTAAGAAGTTGTCAAACTGTCTTCCAAAGTGGGTGTGCTACTGTATGTCACCTGTAATAAGTGTGACTTCCTGCTGTTTGGAATCCTCACCACCACTTATGTTCTGTGTTAGGTAGTGGAATCCTATTTTTGTTTTAATTTACAGTTCTCTAGTTGCAGATGATGACAGCTGCCTTTTCTTATGCTTATTTGCCATCTATATATCCTCTTTGGTGAAGATTATAAAGCATTCTATATATGAACAGTTTGTTCTTGTTATTGCTGTATTTTAAGGGTTTTTTGTATATTTAAAGTAACAGCCCTTTATCAGACATGTTCTTTTCAAGTGCTTTTTCCAGTTTTTGACATCTTTCTCATTTTCTTGACACCTTGAATGAGGGTTTAATTTACATTGCATTGTCTTCTTGTCTTTTTATAAGCCCCAGATTGATATTTGCATTGATAACAATGAATAATGAACATAAAAAACAACCCTTTATCATGTTTAGGTAGGTCTTAAACAGTCTTGTAAGAACAAATTGTACTATAATTATTCTATAGCCATATCCTAAACAGGGATAATATAAAAGTTACAATGTTCAGAAACAGTGGAATTGTGAAAGTCTAGTTGTTTGGCAAATAATTTAGAAGAATAAGAGCAATTCTCTGAGAATTGGAGTCTCTGCATTGGCACGCACACTTTTACATGTATAAACATCAGTAACTTTGAAATAGTAAAGGTTTATAAGCTAAAAACGTCATCAATATCTTTATAGAACGAGACCATATGAAACTCCTCTTAACTAAATTATAAGGCTCAACATGGCTGATTTACAAGCACGAGAAGAATTTAGTTTAGAATTAATTGTGTTATAGAGACCTGTAAAAGTCAAATCTTTGGGAGGGGATGGTTTTGTTCACTATAAAATAAAAAAATGAGTGTGTGTTTCTAAGCTATAAATTATCTGGATGGTGAGAGAGGAAAGAGATCATAGATCTGGTGTATACTTACTGATGCACTGCAAGCAATCTCCGCGATGGTCCAGAAGACAGCTAAGTAATGGCTTTTGGGGTTTGCTAAATGCCTCAGCGATGTTGAGATGTTTAATAACCAGAAATGCCCTTTACTACCACTAGAGTCTAAAGACTACAGTTGCAAGTCATATTCCAAAGCTGGTACAGCAAACTAACACATAAAATTCCTTCTGAAATGTTCTCTTTCTCATCAAAACATTTTTATAGTAATTTTAAAATCCAAGTTCTATTTTTTTTTTGTTCTCATCATTGACTTTGCAATAAGAAATACATAAAACATGATGGCTTAAAACACATTGTTATTTGAGTACAAGTTTTATGTAGAAATTAGTAGTTAAATAGACGCATAATCACATTTTTGGACACACATAACACTCTGGTCATTTGGGTCCAATTCCAGAGTAGAAAACTTAAAAGAAAAATCAGTATCTTGTCTTTCTCTTGACATGCACAGAAACTACCTTTATGAGAAAGTCTTATGGAAAAACATAAGAACTATCTAGCTGGATCATTACTATGAAATTCCTATTTTCTAATGTGTAAATGTAGTTAGAAAGTATATGTTTGAAAAAGACAGTTAAGAGCAAAGATTGAATTTGGTTTTCATTCTAACAGTCCCTGTCTTGTGTGACTGTTCTCACCTCTGCTCTCCATCACATCTGGAAATATGGCTAAAAAAAAAAGTAATTATCAAATTTAAAAAAAAGGAATTATTGCATGCAGTGAGGCAGTATTGTTTTAACATGTTCTTTGTTTCCACTCTTACACCACCTACGTTAACCTATCTTCTTCATAGCACCCAGAATATTACCTTCAATTAATAAAACTTGGGTCCAGGATTGTGGCACAGTAGGAACAGCCACCACTTACAACATTGGAATTGCATGTGAATGCTGGATTGAATCCAGGTTGCTCAACTCCCACCTATTGCAGCTAAGAAAGCAGCAGAAGATGAATCAAGTTCTTGGACCTCTTGCTACTCGGGTGCAAGCCCTGCACGGGGTTATAGTATAGACTTCTGGCTCCTGCCTGTTCCAGCCCTGGCTTCTGCCGCTACCTTATGAATGAACCAGGAGATAGAAAACTCCGTCTCTCTTTCTCTCTATCCCCGTTTCTCTATCTCCCTGTCTCTTTCTGAACCTGTGCCATTCAGATAAACATTTTTTTCGAATAAAAGATTTAATTTCGTTGTCTAAATCCAATAGTTCTTAGTTTTTAAAATAAAGCCAACAAAACTCACCATTATCTCACCCCTCACCTAATATCATATTCTCTATTGCCTCTCTGTTAATGGCTAGGCACTGGCCTTGTCTCTGTTTCTGAGAGGTTCAGCCCCTTTCCGACTCTTGCCTTGCAGTTATTCTACCTATTAGACTATTGACCCTGGGCCTTAAATGACAATTCTTTTTTTTTCATTTGGCTCACAGTTCACATGGTACCTCTTAAGGCAGGTCATGACTGACTTCCCATTTAAGTAACTTCCCGGTGCCTCAGCTCTTTTTCTTCACAGCATTGTTACTTTCTGAGTTTTCACATTCTGCTGCATTCTTAGGCTTTGTGCACATTAGGATACACACTCGGTGAGTGCTGCTTGTGTACTGTAATCTCAGCTCTGCAAACATGTAAATAAGCATATTCACTATTCACTTTATAGCGTGTGTGTGTATAAGGACACTTCAGAGAGCTCATGAAAGTGGAAGAGATGAATTTATTTTGGTGCACGAGATTTTTGGAATCCATGTGTAGTTTTCTTACGAATAACATTTTAATGAAATTTTTGAGAACACCCTACTGTATGTAATGTTAATATATTTGATGATAATATATTCCTTCAAAGGAAAGCAATAAAAGGATCTCAGACGCTTGTTTGGAATGCATACTTAGTTACATCCACACAGGTTCAATTGAAACGATTTTCTGTCCTCATGGCCAAGTGACATGAGCTTATTCTTACATTCTGGATGTTTAGAATATGAGAATTCCCCTTTCAGACAAAGGGCAGGAACATTGTAAATATTTTCATTGATATTGTTTGATGCTGGCTTCTAAGAAAAAAAAAATTTCTCTAGCTAAGCCTAATTTTATAAAATCCTATCATTTGTTTTATTGGAATGAAAAATATACTATTAAAATATAATGTTAATCACAGGACATAGCATTAATGTTGGGTAAATCCCCTGGAATGAGATGGCTGGGTCATATGGTAGATCTGTTATCAGATCTCTGATGAATTTCAGTGTCCTGCATAATGGGTGTACTTGTTTACATTCCCACCTATACAGGAGTGGGAAAATTCGAAAGATGAATATGGAAGGAGATTGTGGAGTGTTTGTGATCTGAATTCTGATACTTAACACCAGATATTCGCACATGTCCTTCAAGAAGGAAATTGTTTTGCTAATGTCTAATGCAGATTTGAATCTGCTGTATCTAAGTTAGCTGTTACAATCTTGATTATTTATTACTATCGTCGTCACACACTCTAAGAAGGTGGGAGATTCCTCTGCTCTCCTGACCCATTGTGGAATAACGCAGGGTATTCAAAGCATATCAGGCTTTTCAGTTCTTTGATGTAGATCATAAGCATTCTTTCACTGATTATCGGTTCATTGGTTACATCACAATATCTTATTGTGTGTGCTACAGACTGTTTGAGGGTGTAGTGATATTACAATTTACAGGTACTATTTTTAGGATTGACATTGTTTCATCTTAAATTAAGGCAAACTTATAGCAGATTCAGAAGTAACCCGTAGATTTCAGTTTCAGGCTGACCCAGGTATGGCCATTTCAACCATTTGGGGAGTGAACCAGCAGATGCAAAATCATTTTTTCTCTTCCTGTAAGTGACTTTCAATTAAAATGATTTTTTTTTTTAAAGATTTATTTTATTTTTATTGGAAAGGCAGATATACAGAGAGGAGAGACAGAGAGGAAGGTCTTCCGTCCGATGATTCACTCCCCAAGTGAGCACAATGGCCGATGCTATGCCAATCCGAAGCCAGGAGCCTCTTCCGGGTCTCCCACGCGGGTGCAGGGTCCCAAAGCTTTGGGCCGTCTTCGACTGCTTTCCCAGGCCACAGGCAGGGAGCTGGAAGGGAAGTGGAGCTGCCAGGATTAGAACCGTTGCCCATATGGGATCCCGGGGCGTGCAAGGCGAGGACCTTAACCACTGCGCCATCGTGCCGGGCCCAAAATGATTATTTTTTTAAAATGCCTTATTCTGGGCCCGGCGCGGTGGCGCAAGTGGTTAAAGGTCCTCGCCTTGCACGCCCGGGATCCCATATGGGCGCCGGTTCTAATCCCGGCAGCCCCGCTTCCCTTCCAGCTCCCTGCCTGTGGCCTGGGAAAGCAGTCGAGGACGGCCCAACGCTTTGGGAACCTGCACCCGTGTGGGAGACCCGGAAGAGGCTCCTGGCTTCGGATCGGCATAGTATCGGCCCGTTGCGCTCACTTGGGGAGTGAATCATCGGACGGAAGATCTTCCTCTCTGTCTCTCCTCTCTGTATATCCGCCTTTCCAATGAAAAAATAATAAAAATAAATCTTAAAAAACAATAAAATGCCTTATTCTGTCATAATTTTTCTATAGTGAAGACTGCAGTTTTAGTAATGGGAAGAAAAGGAAGAAATCTTCAATAACCACTGTTAGTTTAAAATATGAAATGTACAACATTTTGATTTCATGATATTCTTTTGATGAGTAAGTTTTAAAAGCCTTTATATAAACTTTATGCAGAGTCATGCGCCAAGCTGATTTTTAATAAATCTTAATTGACTTCTTCTTTGACTGTATTTTGTTAATGAGTTTTTTCTTTTCCCAAGCCTGGAATGTATAAAACTCAGCCTTTGTTGACTCAGGGATGTTATTTAATAATCTGAACATTATGTGAAATAATGTCCCCCACAGCACTGATTATTTTTTGTAATACTTTTCTCCCCTTAGATTTAGGTCTAATACAGTCACATGCGTCAAGAACTTCTATACCTTCTTGTTTACTGCTCTGATTACAGCATCTTAACCTAACTGCAGGAGCTCAGAAAATCCCACGTCGTCTTGGCATAGCCCTGAAGGGTCACAGACAACATTTCATTTACACTTTTAAGGTTTTGATGTTCACAAGTCCCAGTATATTTTCTCATGTTGCCCCCATTAGAATCATATTTTTACTGGGGACTGTGAGTGATCATAAGAGTCTCAGAAGAGGGAATTTGGCAGGAAAAGGTCTCTCACTGCACCCCCAGGTAGCCTATCTACACCTGTCACAATATGGTATTTAAACGCAAGTTAAATAATCATCTCAATTTGTATTTGGGCAAAATGCCATCACAACAGATGGACGTGTGTATGTAACTGTTCAGTTATGCATATACATTAAATATCTGGATGGTGAGTTTCAGTCCTCTCTTGGAATACCCCAGCATCTGTCTGTTCTGAGTTTTGTGTACGCTGTCTACACCATATGTCATCACAGTGGGAGGGCCCTGTCGAAGAGGGGAAAAGGAGTACTGGTGAATTTTATGGAAATTGTTTCATAGGGTAAAATTGTCTTACCCTGAATGAAGAAGTCAGTAAAAATATTGTGAAGGGTCAACACTGTGGTGTGGTAAGTAAAGCCACTCTGTCCCACTGTGGTATTCCACGCGGTGCCACTCCAAGTCGGAGCTTACTCCTGAGGTAACTCCATGCTAACGGCCTGTGAAAAGCATTGGAAGATGATCAAAGTGGTTGGGCCGCAGCATGCCATATCGGAGAAGTAGATTCTAGAAGCTTCTGATTCCTAGTTTCAACCTAGCTCTGCACTGGCTGTTGTGGCCACTTAGAGAGTAATCCAGAGGACTAAAGGTCTTTCTGTCTCTCCCTCTCTCTGTAAGTCTGGCCTTCAAATAAGTACATAAATCTTTAAAAAAAATAGTTTGTCATGGTGCAAAAAAGTACGTGAATATTGGTAATATCTTATTTTAAATGATAAATTCTTAAACAGATTGAGTAACAAAACAAGAAACATTTTCAGGAATGTATTGAGAAATAAAGTAAAAATTGAGATGGCTTCCTACTAGAACACTCAAAGTACTTGTGACTACCCGTGTTCCATCTTTCATGGTCCACATGCAGAGATATTAGGCATTTTGTTGGTGCCAATGTTTCTACCATCCAAATTATTTGAATGTAGGAATTATTCTCGCCTACCCATATGAGTCTTTCATATTTGCGTAAGTGAAGTGTTATAAAAATTATTCACAAACACCTGTAGTTATCTACATTCTCTTGGCTAACACAATCCACAGTGATTTTTCGTTTCCTATAACAGCGTCTCTAGGTAAGCTCATAAGACACTTGATTGCATAATAATGGTGTTTTTCCACATTAAGGCTTAGCTTAGCCTCATTGTCAAATACTCATTAATAAAATGGGGGACTCCCTCCATGTTAACAAATTTCTTCCTAGGAGCTGCATTCCTCTGCAGCGCGTTGAATGAGTACATAGTATATGTAAAGATACTTAAATGGACACTCTCCCTTTAATCTTAAGCAAAGATTACAATTTCTGTAAGAAATATATTGATCACATTTGAGCCCCCCAACCCTTCCTCTGGAAGGTGTTATAAAATACTACCAATCACCTCTCATGTTCTACGTTGACTGGTCCTCTCTGAACTTGTTTGCTTTTGCGCAAAGTATCCCAACACTTAATACTTGAAGTATCAGTTTATTATGAATTTCTACTTGTTCTTGGTTGGGTGAGGTGTTTTTTTCTGTTCTCTCTCTGTTATCTCTCAGCTTAACTGAAACTGGATAGTCTAGAATAGCCTTACTCAGGAGTCTGGAGACTCAATTGGGAAGGCAAGGATGGTTAAAACTTCTCTGCATGTGATATCTCAACCTCCAAAAAAGCTAACCTGTGCTTCTTTACCTGGTGGTGTGAGGGTTTCCACTGTCAAGAAGGATTAAAATTTTATATGCAAGCGGTTTTAGTCTCTGTCACTTTTATTGTTATGTTAACTAGAGCAAATCATATTTTCAATGTCAGATTCAGGCTGTTTGGTGGGAAGTATCTAAGGATGTGGATACAGGGAACCCTAAAATGTGGAGACTTTTCCCATTACAATGAGGAGGGTGTTACTTCCTCCTCTTCATCTGCTAGTTTGTTCATCTTATCTTCTTTGTGATTATGATAGAAGTAAGGCTCCAACCACATTTTAAGCTTTCTGATTTTTTGGCATGAAAATTTATCTTCTAGTTTTGCTTTTACATACATTAAATTAATCTGCAAGTTGTTAATTTTGGTCTCAAACCATAGGAGTGTCAACAGTGGTGACATATCTCTTTTGTAAGTCATGAAGATTCTGAATGTCCAAAGCTGTTTGTTCTTAGAGAAGAAACTACAAAGGTCTTCTTTAAAATTTGTTCTGAAATGTGGGAAAATTATAGGACCAGTGTTTGATTTTGGTAGTAGCTGTTCAGTTCACAGGAGAGTAACAATTCACTACATTCCCTGAACCTAATAAAATTAAAAAATGCATTTTATATCTCTTCAGTTTAGTTGGTGTAAATGTCAAAATTAGAAGTTGGAAATTGAATAATACATAATTTGTTAGAAACTATAATTTTCTACTGTAAGGTTTTTTCTGTCAGCTGTGTTGAACCTATCATCACTATAATCAGGTGCAGAAGAGGATAAACATGAACACAACATGTTAAAAGTAAGAACATAAACGCTTCAGGGTGACCAGCACTTTCGCTTGTAACCAATGCAGTTTTTGGAGCATTCGCTGAAGCTGTGTATTACGATCCTTGTAGGCAGGATGCATCACTGAAATCTTCTGTGCAGGTGTATGTGTGGTTGTCCACAACCATAATTTGCATCACTACAACACATGCATGCACAAACAAATGGGTATCTAGTCATGCTGATGATATGTTTAACGTTAGCTCCACAGGCGGGCCTCAAACATCATTTTTACTGACTCCCACTCCTCTACAAATATAGCCTCAATTCCTGGGACCAATTTTATCATGAGAACATCCACTGGATTGATTTTTACCTAAACATTTTTTTAGAGAAGATAATTAAAGCAGATTGTTCGTTTAGCATAAATACTGAACTATTCAACCAGGTATTCATGTGTGTGTAGACAGTACAGTGTGCTACTGTGTATGGTAAATGTACACTCTGTGTAGTGGATGCATATGCTAGATCATGTATGTGCATTAATATAATGACTATGTACAGTGCTAGCATGTATATGAATGTGTTTGTGCCTATTATGTGTTTTGATATTTGGTTGATGCAGTTGTGTGTGTGTGTGTACATGTGATATTAAAAGCAAATGCAGGTAATACTAGTACTTGATTTTTGAATATAGCCTCATCATTTTTTAAAGATATACTTAATGTTTTGTTTGAAAAGCAGAAAAATACAGAAAGGGAGCAACAGAGGCTTTCATCTATTGATTCACTCCCCAAATGACTGCAACACTCAGATGCCAGCCAGGTCAAAGTCAGGAGCTTGGGACTCCATCAAAGTCTCCCTCAAAAGTGACAGTGGCCCTAGTACTTGGGTCACCTTCCACTGCCTTTCCAGGTGCATTAGAGGGAAGCTGGATCTAAGGTGAAGGAGCCAGACTCAAGCTTGTATTCTTAAATGGGATGGCAGTATCACAAACTGCAAATTACCACATTGCCTCCCATAACAACAGACCAGGCAGTTTCATCTAAAATGAATCAAACCCATATTTCAATGCTCTTGCAATGACTGATACTTTTCCTTACTGATGGAGATAAAAGTCAGTCCCTTTCCTGTAGACTGAATCTCTTCATGGAATTGTGAATTTGCCTTCCATGTGGCTTTGATTTTAAGCATGAAGCTATGGAACTTAGGAACCTCCTTGTGTTAACATTACACATGAAGTTGGATTGCACATTTTTGCAGTTTTGGTAGGTGGACCATGTAATCAGGACTGCTCCAGGATTTAGATTGGCTTCTTTTCAGTTGCTACATCTTAAGCTATTTGGATAGCACACAGCTTTTCATATATCCACATATGCATATTCATCCAAGTGAATTTTTCAGTGATCTTATTAACAATTATAACTGGCACATTCTTAATTCTCTTTTTTTTTCTAATTTTCTACTCTTCTGTGGCAACACATTAAATGACATATAAACAGAGCCAGTCTAATCTGATCATTTGCTGAATATATCTTGGTTTAAAACAGCAATAACAGCAACTTAAAGAATACTGCAGTTACTTAGTGTTCTAATACCTGGCCTATTCCGCCAGCATGCCATGTGGCTGTTTGTGACTGGCTGCTTCACTTCCCATCCAGCTCCCTGCTTTATGGCCTGTGAAAGAAGCAGAGGATGGCCCATGCCCTTTGGTTCTCTCTTCTGTGAGGGAAACCAAAGAAATTACGGACACCAGCCTTCAGTTCTGGCTGTTATGGCCATCTGAAGAGTGAAACAGCAGGTAGAAGATCTCTCTGTGTATCTCTCCTTCTCCCTGTGAATCTGTCTCTCAAATGAAATTAAACAAATCTTTAGAGAAAAACAAACCTTGATTTTCTCTTTATAAAAAAGGGGTTTAGGGTCAGGCATTTTCAAGCCATTGCCTAGCATACTTGCATTGTGCATTGGTATGTCCATAATGGAGTCTCACCTCTGCTTGTTTGCCTGCCTCTTGCTAATTGGAACCCTTGGGTTTTCCAGACGATGGCTTGACTATCTTGGTGCTTACCATTCATGCAGATCTAGAATGCATTCTTGGGTCTTTGCTTGGGCATGGAATATAGATCAATCACTCTCTCTCTCTCTCTCTATCATACCTACCTCCATCACACCTTTCAAATAAACCAAAATCAACTTTTAAAAGTAAAACATTGAAGTATAGCTATTTTATATTATTGTCCTTGTGTCCCATATTAACTCATTTGATCATATTTTTGTCTTCTAGGACTACAATGATGAAATTCGTCAGGAACAACTGCGAGAATTATCTTATTTGAATGGCTCTGAAGAGTCTGGTCGTGGTAGAGGTATTAGAGGCAGAGGAATCAGAATAGCTCCCACAACTCCTTCAAGGTACATTAGCTTTTTTTGTTTGTTTGTTTGTTTGTTTTGTTTTTTGGGGTTTTTTTTTTTTAGATAAAGCATGTTGGCAGGTCTTTGATTTCATACTACAAGTCATGGTTAGAATAGACAGCATCAGTTACAATCATCGCCATTGCAACAAAAATGCAAACTAAGGATGTTTATATATCATGTATGAATATCATGTATGTTAACTCATCAAGTTCATTCTTGGAAATATCTGTGATTTATCATTGAGAAACTCAGGTACAGAAACCATACTGAAATACAGAATAATAATCCAATTTCAGAATTCAGCTTGAACACTTTTAACAGCATCCTTGAAAATTGAGGCAGAAATCTTGAGATTCCTGTTTTCTTGATCTGTTCCCACAATTGAGGATCACAGATAATATAACAGCATGTTTCTTTGAATAGGTATGACCTTGCAAGAAAAAAAAAAAACAATAAAGCTTGTCTTTGTCTAGAATACTGTTTGAATTTATACTGTCTTACCACATAGAAAGTAGGTTGAGTATGATGGAAGAGACAGACAGATGATAGACAGGTGATTGATTGATTGATTCATATAGAGAGAAGACTTCATTCCAAAAATCTAGAAGAACATTTCTTCATACCTGATAAGGATATTTCAAATCCAGACTCATCTGATTTTTCCAGTCTATGGTGGTGACAGAAAATTTTATTTGATTATCTTCAGATTGCAAGGAAATTGAAAACTCTGTTAGAATTTATATGTTGTGTTCTAGGCTTGTCATGCTATCAGCAGACAGCATCTATTTGCAGAGCAATAAAGCAAAAAAAATAATTTTTCATAGCCTTTACATAGAAAGTGATTCAGGATTCACCCTATTATAATCGGCTTTGAAATCTCTAAAATACATCTAAAACATTGTCACATGATATAGAAATTATCATAAAAGATACAAGGATAATTTGCAGATTCATTTTGTTCCTGAAGCCATACCCAAAATGTTTTTAAAGACAGCTGTCAAAATATCACTATTTGGGGGCCCAGTGTGATGTCTCAGTGGCTAGATCCTTACCTTATACACTCTAGGTTCCCATATGGGTACTGGTTCATGTCATGGTTGCTCCATTTCCCATCCAGTTCCCTGCCTGTGGCCTGGGAAAACAGAGGATGATCCAAAACATTGCGACCCTGCACCTACATGGGAGATCCAGAAGAAGCTCCTGGCTCCCAGCTTCAGATTGGCTCTGGTCATTGCAACCATTTGATTAGTCAACTGGGAGATAGGAGATCTTTTTCTCTGTCTCTCCTTCTCTCTGTATATCTGTCTTCTCAATAAAAAATAAATAAATCTTCTTTTAAAATCACCACTTATAATTAGATTTCAGAGGGACATGCCATCGGTGCAACAATGCAGAAGCTTCCTGGGATGACCATATCCTGTATTGGAGTGCCTGGGTTGGTTTTCCAGCTTTTCCCACAATTCCAGCTTCCTGCTAATGTAGACTTTTGGAAGCAGCAGTGTTACCTCAAGTAACTGATCGCTTCACAGGTCTCTCTCGATAGGGGCAAGTTAGGTTGAACTTCTGGCTGCTGTCTCTAAAGCTGGCCCGACAGGGACTGCTGGGGAGACTGTGCGGAGTAAGGCAGTCACCGATAAATCACACCGTCTGTCAAATAATAAGTGAATCATTTTAAACAAATCATATAATCGTTCCAAAAGGTTTCACATTAAAGAACAATTTTAGATTTGTAAATGTCCAAGGAAAATAGGAAAACATAACAATTCTGGGAGTTCAACTGTAAATAAAGAACAATTGAAAATATTTTATTTTTCTTACAATTTGAAAATTTAAAAATAAATGTGTAATGCTATTTAAGTCCATTCAGTTATTGTCAAGAATCAATTAAAAAGGTATTTAGTTGGATCAGTCCTTTCAGATTGTATGTTTCTAACTTAGCCTGAAGGAGTATGAAATGGTATCACTGCAAATCATTTTGAATGTATTTAATCTCATGGATTCAATAACTTGAAATTCTACTTTCATTAGTCTCCAAATACACATTTTAGTGGTTTTATATAGTACAACCTAAGAATATTTTTGCCTTCAAGTGGGCACATGTTTAAACTATCCTATATTCTCTGAAGTGAGAATATTTTTCATACATTTCTTTTTGATATTATAAAATTATAACATTAATAAATTTCTGCCATTGATATTCCTTATGTAATAGAGTGTTTGCTGTATTTGATGGGCCTGAAAGGCTTTAATTTCAGTAGAACTTTATTCTAAATGAAAAAAAAGAAAAATCAGAGGCAGAGACAAAGTGAGGTCTCCTGCTTATTGGTTCCTACCCACACTCCTGCAGTGGTGCGGGCTGAGTCAGGCTAAACCTGGGAGCTGGGAATTCATTCCAGTTTTGCTACGTGGGCTACAGAAACTGTTACTGGAACCATTCCACTGCCTACCAGAGTATGCATTAACAGGAAGCTGAGTAGAAGCAGGAGCTGAATATCAAACTGAGGTACTCTAAGGGAGAAAATGGCTTCTCAATCTTAAAATATCTGTCTCTATTCTAAAATCCCTATCAGTTCAGCGATTTTATACGTAATAATGCATTATGGTCAGGATTTTTAAAATACCGTCTTAAAAGGAAAATTACTTGAAAAACTTCAAGGCTGTACCTATATCACACAGCTCTCATACACAATACCTAAAAAAAACTGGCATTGAAAATCAAATTTCATATCCCAAACTTTATTGATATTATTAATGAAATTAAAAATGATGAAAGTAAATAGAACAGAACTTGGTTACTTTTTACCTCAAACAGAACAAATGTATCTTCAATGAAAAATTATTTGGAAAATAACTTCAAAATAAAAAATCATCAATCAGAAATCTTTCTAAGATATGGGCTACTGGATACTATTTACATTATTAGTGATTTTTGAATTTATGCATATTTTTGAAATGAAGTTACTCAACTATTCTTACACTTAAAAGCTGATGCCTAAAATACTGAAAAATCATAATTATTTGCTGAAAATGTTCCTTAAATGAATTTATACTTCGATATATATATATATGCAAAGTTATTCTCCAATAGTAATGTATACCAAAGAACACAGCTTTACATTTATATTTTATAAGTTATTTTGCAAAGTTGAAGATTGACAATCCATGAATTCTCTGTACATACTGCAATCTAAGCATATGGAGGATAATGACACATTAGGGGCAGATTTTGAAGGGTTTTGCTTACTATAATATAAGTGAATACAAAAGGCATTAAACTTGCGAACCAGGCATTTGTTTCTAATCAGGTTTCTAAGAAAGACAACTCACTAATAACTGTGACTGATGTAGAAGAGATGGTGATTGCCAAAGAGGCAGAGACAGAGATATTGACAAATGAAGGCAAAGATAAGATGGGAGATACCGACTCCTTGCAGGCGAGCCTTTGAGAAAATAATTCCAATGTTTGTCAGAAATGTCTAGAAAAATTGGAGAGTACATAGAAAAATATAAAATACAAATTATAGTGTGTAGGTATTAATATACATTAGATATTGGAAAAGAATGGTGGCCCAAGGCCAAGATAATTCTCTAGAACAAGTTCAGAGAGAGATTGATGTTATCATCAAATAAAACTAGGTGAAGTTAAAAGTCAAGTGAAAACTATATTTGTTCCTATAATTAACTAGTTTTGTGGATTACTATTATGACCCAGAGTTGGTGTGAAGGAGTTTAAGTTAGGTGATGTTTGTAAGGCAGTAGTTCTCAAAGTGGCCCATTCTCCCAACTTAATGTGGTTCCCTCTCTCTGGAAGTTATGATTCAATTAATGTTTGACTTGGAATTTGGGGTTCTTGAAATATCCCTCAAGTAATTTAACTAATCTAATGTGCAAAGAAATTAGGGAACTTCTCATATAAGTGACATAAACCTGAATACAGCACTATGTTAGGAAGAAAACAGATAATAATCATTTTCAATAGCTGCGAGACACAGCCTTCAGAGGAAAAAAGGGATTGAGGAAAGAAATTGGTGACACCCAAATTCCAAGATGGGACGACAAGCAGAAGCTTATAAAGGAGTGAGACAGTGGAAAGAGGTGACATGGAAAAAAACAAAGTCATTAAAGTCTAAGAAACATTGTCTAGATATTGCCTCACTGTCTTCTTTATAATGGGGAGAAGCAGTGGCTGGGACCTGTGAGAGCATCCAGTGGGATTTATAGTTAGTAGGCTACTGGTGATCAACTGAGTGGTAAAAACAAGCACCAGACTTACTGTAATGGGAGGATTGAGAAGAATTAAACATGGGAGAAACAGAAAAGTACAGGAGACTGCTGCGCAGTGGCTTTAGCCAAGAGCAGTATTCCGAAATAGGTGAGTTAGGTGATATGAAGTTTGAAGTGAATTGGAGGAGGAAGGAATGGGTTAATGTTCACAGGAAAGGAAACAGCATAGGGGGATTATAACTAGGTGGAAGAGACCAGGTTATGGGGATGTGTTTTGGAGTCAGTTGATGAAAGAATGGAATGAGAAGCTGGACTTCATGTGAAAATGTTATATAATTTCAGGGCAAGAGAAATATGTACAAATTTAGAAATACACATTTTATTGTTGGGGATAAAGTCCACCTGAGGCTTAGGTAGTTACAATATTTCTGTGATAATGTAATGATATCTGTAAAGACATAGTAGCCAGGAGTTATGAATACAGTTTAGAGGAGGATGACCATATAATTTATCATCCCCACATGTACATATACATGTTTGTATTAAAATGCTAAACTGAATAGGAAACTAGAAACAGAAGATTAAATCATGTACATAAGTTTGGTTTTTGAGGAAACAGACATGTGTAAACCCAGAGAAAATAAAATCAGTCTTTATATCTTTCAAAAAAGGAATTTTTACAAATACGCTTTTGTATTACTATAACACAGGATATTGGAGTCACATATACATGGTGCTAGAAGCAACACTGGCCTTTTGTTCTTTTGTGTCTCACCTTCTCACACTCTGAGTGTTCTATCTATATTTGGTTCACAATAAGCTCTCTGATAGTTGCTCTATTCATCATCTCTGTAATCTATTTAAAATTTTTAAAAGCTTTACCGACATTCTTCCTCTTCACTTCTAAAAGCTCAGTTTCTGCAAACAACAAAGAGCCAGCTGACTTCTATTCATAGCAAAAAGCATAGCCTACATCCTCCTGTGTGGATATAGCCAAACAGTATGATTGTTGACAACCAATGATCATCATTTTTTTTTTCTCAAAGTGTTAGTGTTCCTGCTGAAAGCAGTACTTTCTAGAGGCCAACCTTTCAGACATAATAAAAAGTGAAATAACCATGCATTTGCCCAAAGATTTCAGACAAACACTCAAACTTTCTAACAGCCTCAGAATACCATTAAAGTTGGCTGCAAGCATTTGATCTTACACTTTTACTGCAGGTTCCTTTTGTGTAAAGAACTGCTGCACTGAGTACTCAATCTGTTCTTTGATTATAGAATGCTAATGTATTCTGCTAAACAGTGGTTACCATAAGAAATATATTATGTTGGGGACTGTACAAGCTAATGCAGACCCTGGTGATACATCAGTGACAATGAGTTGTGATTTCAAATGACCTCAAACTTAAACTAGTTGAATACTCTAAATGCTACCACTGTGTTTAGAGTTTCACATTTTATTTAAGTTAAAGCAGATCTTATTTTTCTTAAATGACACCAACACACATCACTATCAGTGACCTCCCAACATGAAGAGACAGTTATATATTTACTCCATAGCGTAGATGGTCCAGTAAGCAATATATTAGTTCATGCTCTGTGATTTGAAACTTCTAGGAATCTATAAAATGTTTTCTATTTTGCTTTTTTTTTTAAGTTACGGAGAATATCAAGGTTTTTTATATGGTTATGATGAGAATTAAGTCACAGTATTTCTAAAATGTGTATTTATATAAATGTCAGAATTCTTTACAACTTAAATGAGCTCTGCTTAAAAATGCTGAAGTAAATTTGGATTTCTTCTGTTTTATGGGAGCTGTGAGATGAGAACTTATAACTACTTCAACTCTTTGTCTCATCACTTGTTTCTCACAGGGGCCGTGGGGGTGCCATTCCTCCACCACCACCACCTGGACGAGGTGTTCTCACCCCTCGTGGGACCACTGTGACACGTGGATCTCTTCCAGTGCCCCCAGTAGCAAGAGGTGTGCCTACCCCTCGAGCTCGGGGGACCCCAGCTGTGCCAGGATATAGAGCACCGCCCCCTCCAGCTCATGAGGCTTATGAAGAATATGTAAGTACCCCAGAAATTGGTTGTAAAGAAGATGCAAATTGATTAGTAAACATGGTCATTTAAAATATCCATATATCATGATATAGCTGATAATATAACAATTTGCAAGAGTTTAAGGAGCACATTTAAATGAGAATATTTTGAGAAATGCTTTCATTGTAGAGGTGCCATTGTTATTGATGCCAATTAAATGGTTGATACTTTATGGTTCAGATTTATCCTGAGAAGATGTAATCAGAAAATAACTATATGAACTGCCATGTGTTCAAATAATTCTGGGACATAATAAAGCCTATCACAGAACACAAAAATAGTTGACAAAATTAGATCATATTGTGAATTTTGGTAATAATATCAGGCCATGTATGTGGCGGGGTTTTCACTTATGTATCTTTCTTTTACCACATGGAAGAGAAAGAATTGCTAACAAGAATGCTACAAAGCGTAGGATGAGCAGAAGCAGGGTCATGTCCTTTCATTTACTCTATCCCTCGATCTCTTTGTGCTTCTGAAATTCCTTTGGCGTTCAATCCAGGTCATCAGTATTCCACCTGCTACCTACTGTAATAGTTCTTGTAACCATTTCTCTTGCTACATTCTGAAACTTCTGAGTAGATGATTTTTTACTCTAGCAACTAGTTACCAGTTTTACTGTTTTAGTAGGTGTGGAAACTAAAGCTTGGAATTGGGGCTTGGGTGCTGTTTTCTGTGTCAGCAGACTCAGCATTTTTACCATGCTTCTCAGTTAAGAACCCACACGCATATTTACAAATTGAATGCTAATTTCTTATGTACTAATATTTAATCAAATTTTTATGCTAAAATGAAACAAGTGTAGTTTCTTCTTGTCATGAAGAATTCCATGTATATTAGTTCTTAAGGAAATTATAAAGCATTGGCCAGCAATTGTAAGTGAAGACAATTAACCATAAAAATAAGTTCTTTTATGTGTCAGGCAGCAGTATTTAAAACCTTAGGAAATTTTACAATGGTACAATCAGAAGAAAAACATAGCTTACTGGAGCAAGTCTACAAGTCAAAAAGCAGAGGTATGGTCTGTTTCTGCCAACTCTTGCCTGAGCGTTCAGATTTCCACTTGAGGGATGATAGAATCAACTTTTTTGTCTCTGCGCAATGTTTTAGTTCCTCAGTTTTGTTGTCCATTGCCACTCTGTTGTTGTCTTCCAAATACAGACTTTTACTATCAGATAGTCTTCACAATGTTTGTTTTTATATAGTTTTTGATAGCTAAAATTATTACTGAAAGAACTTACATGAGAAATATACCCTATGAGAAAGGATATGATGGACAAAGCAGAACCATAGCCTTTGACTGTCATTCACACTTAGAGCGGGAAAAAAAATGCTGGAATAGGAGGCAAAAAAGAGCAAACCTCACATTTTAAAAAGGTTATTCTGCCTACATCATGGAGAATGGATACAAGGATGGGGGCAAGCACAGTATGGGGAAAGAGACAAAATTCTGCCACTGACAGAAGTGACGCTTTGAGGGAGCTGAAAAGACATTAGATTCTTAGTGAGCTGTGAAAATGATATGTTGGGAAAAAGAAAAAGAAAATGACATGTTGGGATTTGGGGATTGAACAGATATAAAATGTATGAAAAAGCTGGGAGAAGGATGGTTTTTCTGAGTGTTTCCAAGCTAAACAAACAGGTTAAATAATTAAGTCTGGTAAAAATAAGTCTGTTCATTCATTCACTCATCCATTGAAATGAAAAGTTCGAAGCAGGAAGTTAAAGTTTGTTGGCAGGTCCACTGAGGAGCCTATGACACAGTCTGTAATATTTCTGCATGGACAGGAAAAAGACTTCCCAAACCAATAGCCAGTCTCAGGGTTTGAATTCTAGCTCCATGAGCAGCCAAAATAACTAGGAGTTCTTTTTGTAGAGGGGGGTCATATATTCAGTCCTACTAGACTGTACTGAAATAAGAAATAAGTGTTTATAAGCACTGGAAATATTCCTAAGCACCTATAATATTGTTGGCATCCAGTAAAATATCAATGCTATGTATAATGTCATCATATATAACATTTTTAAAGTATTATTCAGCTGTGAACCATTTGTCTTCCTAGACATTTACCTACATTTTGTGAATTAATTCGGTATTATTGAGTACAGATAGCAAAGGCACTTTGGACTTTTCTTTAGTAAAGAAAACATAACTGACAGTGTTACATGAATAAATGTTCATAAATCCAGGAACAGAGGTGCCGTCGGCATTAGGAGAGGTCTGGACTGTGATACCAGAAGCCTATGAGGAGTTCCATCTCTTATTTCGACCCAGTTTGGTCCTATTTTAAGTTCCTGTTCCTTTTTCATCTATCAACTGGAGTTTTTGACTTCTCCTTTGGCCACACTAGGGCTGCTACATTTTCACACTCAGCTTTAGTCTCCAGTAGAAACTGGCTGGCTATCTCCATCTTCATTCAGCTCTGTAGGTTGGGGAATCCTGTACAGCCAGGCCCGGTAGCTGTCTAGTGCTAATCAATCACATATGACCACTGAAGGTTAGAAATCAGGTCTGGATCTCACACTCAGTCACTACCAAGGGCAGGGAGAATATGAAGCTCCCACAATGTAAACATGGCTATTGGGAGACCTGACCAAATGGTAATGATAAGGAGATACTAGTTTCCTGACAGGAAACATTATTATGCTCTTGGAAGACATCTCAAAATATATTTATTATACTATATCACTGGTTATAGGTAAAGTGTATAGATATCATTTTTGAAAAACTCATGTATTTCATTAAAGGTTGTCACGTGTTTTAATTAACATTCCCCAGAAACTATTGACTGAGCGCGTACAGTCTTCAATACAAGCTGATCAGCAGCTGTCAGCAGTTATTGAAGTACTCAATACTAAACCCAGGTCAGCACTCAAGAGATGCTGCTCTCCACTCTAATTTTAGACCATTGATTCATCCATAAGGGGTAGGAAAAACAAAAGCTTAAGTGTCTCAATAACAAAATAATAGCACCATGCTGAGTTGATGGTGAAATCTCAAAGGAGTTCTTAACTCTCAGGTAAAATTTCTTGGAAAAAGGTTCCATTTATTATAAATCACACTGAGAGTCAATTCACTCTTCAGAGCTCTTTCTCCCCTGCTGAGGCTCAGCATTAACTTTCTGACCACACAGAATGTATATAGGTAATCAAATCCACTCTGTGCAGATGGCCTGACAAAGGCTTCCTGTAACTAAGATTTTTGTTTAAAGACATCAGTAGTGTTAGCTGAATCTTAAAGTATTTTTACCTTGTTATGCACTCTAACACAGAATTTAAATATTTCAAAGCTCTTTTCACTGTGTGCTAAAGTACATTTATACTTTACAGATGCATCAGCCTGATTGAAGCTGATTTGTAGAATTGAAAGTGCATTTCAACACAAACACCCATGCATCCAGATATTAAGCTTACCAGATCCACTAGTGGATAATGTGTTGGGATTGAGTAAAACTGAAAGTTTTAAATACCTAACTCCGTAATCTCATGATAGTACTGTCAAGTAGTTACTGGTTTTGGCTATTTTAAGATGAGGAAATCGAAGCTTGGAACTGGGGCTTGCCTGCCCCTTTCTGTGTCTGCAGCCTCAGAACTTTTATGGAGCTTTCTCTAAGCAAAGAACCCAGACACCTATCTACCAGTTGCATGTTCATTTCTCATCTAAGCTAGTAGTCGGTGTTTGAATCATCTCACCAACATATAAGACATTTCCCAGGTCTTGCCTAAACACTTCATCTGCAGAGTTCAGGTAAATACAGGCTGTACTTCAACACACAGAGTCTGCTATAAAAAAGCCTGCCATCTAGTGGGCCAGAGTTAGAGAAACAATTAACATCCAACATTTATAAGCTATTTAGGGCTCTTACCCTTCCCTCTATCAGAGAAATCATTTTGCTCTAATCATCTGATACATGCAAGATTTCATAGGCACTAAAGACAGAGTATTTCTTACAGTGTGTTATCTGTGGGTTCTGGGGTTTGGTGATAGGAATTGAGCTCAATTTAATTATGGTGTTTTGGAATAATCCAACTATGCTTGAAAAAGTTCATAGGAATGGATTTATAAGGTTAGTTTATTTTGATGTACATTTTTTTAGTTCATGCATATTTTCCCCTAAAAGAGTTCATGAAAGAAGCATATTACAAAAAAAATCTGTAAACACTTTAAAAAATATTTTACACCAAAATAAGTTTAACTTTTAATCCTATTTTCACATGCTTTTTGAAATTTATTTGTACATATAACTTACATATTTCATATAAATGTTAAATGATAAACAATAGAATATAGCATTTATTAAGTGTCAAACAGAAACTCTACACGCTCCAGTAAAAGACATCACAGATGGCCATGGCTATTTCAGGAAACCTGTAAGATGGTATAGCAGCAATCATACAAGCAATGCTAGCAGCTAGAATTTTGAGGAATGGAAAGAAAAAACAGGAGATGGTGAGACAAAAACATTACAGGAGATACTTCAGAGAAAATCTGTTTTTAAAGTACAGCCTTTATTTTCATAGAATCAGCACTGTGGCTTAGTGAGGTGAGCTACCACCTGAAATGCTGGCATCTTCTCTGGGTGCTCTTTCCAGCTTTAGATTCATTCTATGAAAACGTCCTTATCATTCGTTAGAGCCTTGTGAAAGTCTTGGTAGAGGTTTTCCCAAAATACCTGACATTTCTAATAGTCTAAATAACAAAGAAGTATGAAATGTAAAGACATATTGTTGGAACTTGAGAACTATCAGTGACAACCTTTTTTTATCTCTAGCATGCTAGAGATAAAATACTGAATCTTTATTCTGTTAGGCCCTCCTTCATCTTTTTCCAGGCACCTTAGCAGGGAGCTGGATCAGGAAGTGGAGAAGCCAGCATGGGTACCGGTTCTCTGATTTAAGACTCTGGCGTCCCCAGCAGCAGCTTACCCATAATGCCATGACATTGGCCACTTACAGGGCAAAATTTTTTTTAGATTCATTTTTATTTTTGGAAAGTCAGACACACAGAGAGGAGGAGAGACAGAGAGGAAGACCACCTGTCTGTTGATTCTCTCCCCTAGCAACTGCAGTGGCCAGAGCTGAGACAATCTAAAGCCAAGAGCCAGGAGCCTCTTCCGGGTCCCCATGTGGATGCAGGGTCCAGCCACAGGGTGATTTTTTAAAAATCTGTTTCTTTGCATTACAGGAGTTGATGTGGCATTGGAAAACACGTTTTCAAAAAAAAAATTATTTTTAATTTTGAAAGATTTTTTTATTGGAAATGCAGAGAGAAGGAGACACTATTATAAAATTATTATAACAAAGTGTTGAAAGATCATGCCTCTAAAAAGTAGGGTCAGAGTAGAGGTTTGTTAAGTAATTAAAAAAAAAGTGTGTTGCTTTCTGGATTTTGTGATTTTAGAGTACTTTCAGCTTTTAAAAAGGTGCAGTTACTTTTATCATTTAAATTAAATATGTACTTTCCTGCTACTTTCTATCCATACTTTTAAATATAATGCAAATGTGTATAAGTCTCTGGTTCTGTAACACTGGGTCGTATAGTGGAAGATAATCGCTATATATCTGTAGCTATATATAGCATAGGTACATGCCTTGGAGCTGGGAGAGATTAGCTGGTGAGATTATATGGTGCCATGTTCATTTCTTGTACTGAAAATCTGTTCTGATGTGGTTTGCACTTCTGCTGTTCCATGTGGAAATACAGTTCTTGTGACAAAGGCTCTGTAGGAGAACTGCATGTGCTGAGAGGGGCTCACACTTACTGAAAGTGCTGTCTGAACAGTATACAGTCTGGAAACATACTGATAACACGTGCTTTCTTAAATGCAAACTCTTGTTAGGTGTGTGTTAGCAGAGCTTTTAAAAACTCGTGAGAACAAAAGAAAAACATTTAAAATATAGAAAACAAATAGTGTCAAATATATAATTTACTTCTATTGGAAAGTCAGATTTACAGAAAGCAAACACAGAGTGAAAGATCTTCCATCCACTGTTTAACTCTCAAAATGACAACAGTAGCTGGAGTTCAGCTGATCTGAAGCCAGGAGCCAGCTTCTAGTTTCAAAAGTTTCTAATTTTCTGGGCTGGTCATGATAACCTAGGGGCTAAATCCTCACCTTGCATGCACCAGGATACCATATGGTGCCAGTTTATATCTTGGCTGCTCGACTTGCCATCCAGCCCCCTGCTTGTGGCCTGGGAAAGCATTCAAGGATGGCCCCAAGGCCTTGGGACTATACACCTGCGTGGGAAACCTGGGAGGTCCTGGCTTTTGGCTTGGAATTGGCTCATGTCTGGCCTTTGCGGCACCTTGGGGGAGTGAACCAGCAGACAGATGATCTTTCTGTATTTCCTTCTCTCTGTAAATTTGATTTTCCAATAAAAATAAGTAAATCTTTAATAAAAAAGTTCTTATAAAAAGTTTCTAATTTCTGGCATCATCAATCTAATTTGCTTTTAAATTACCTCAGGCTTTTCTCCAACGTTTAATGCCCAGACATTCAGACAGGCTAACTGTATAGAAGAAAGCAAGAGGAAATATAATAAAAATTCAGTTCAATTTTGACCCAATATAATCAGTCATGTCAAGCCAATTCATAAAGTGCACTTTGACACGTTTTTGAGAAATTTCTCTTTTCATCAGTCTCCACTATGCCTATTGGCATTCCAGCCCATCCTGTCATCTAATTCAACCTCTGAGTTAGCCTACCAGTAACAAGGAGAAAACTAGGAAATTCACTGGGCAATCAATAGTCCTTAAAAGTTCCACAAATGAGTTCAGGCTACCAATCTTTGGTTTCATTTGTATGGAACATTTTTGACAGGAGCCGGAAGTAAGTATTAAATGATAATTGAAATCAATTCTTGTGCCATTTTTGTGGGAGGCAAGATTATGAGACAGATCTATAATGCATATTGAGGGGAGCCACGTGTGGTGGTTTTTTCTGTAATAGCCAAGAGCCTTCATCCAAGGAAGGGAGCTTTTTATTAGACTTTCTAGATTGGATATTTGTATTCCATTAAGCATTTTTGTTTGAGTTTCATGCTCTAGGCTTCTCTTATTGCAGACTAATTTACCAGAATGCATTGTAGGGTTTTGTTTCTTGAAATGTAACTAATATTTAAAATAACCGAAACATGCAAGGTTAATGAAACGCATTATGAAACTATAGAGTGGACGGAATACTATTGTGGTGCAAGTGCTCATTGGAAGTTAGTTATTTAAGTACTATTAAACTCTAAATTATTTCTCCCAAAGAATATAAAATCTCATCTTGAAAACTTTGTGTATTCTTCTGCAGTTAAATTTTGAACAAAGCATCCTCCTAACCTTATGTCTAGATTTTTAAATATTTTAGAAGAGATGCAAATTCTTCTATTTGCTGCACACTCCAGATTGCCTTCAAACCTGTCCTTTGTGACTACCATGATGACTAATGTCTTTTGCAACACAAAGAAGAAAGCAGGCTTCCTCTCCGCTTTTCTGAGATGGTTGTTAGCTTCCAAAAGAATTATAAAGTATTTTAAAGTTTTCCTTAAACTCTATTGGAAAAAAAAAAATCCATGAACTTCTTGTGGTGTCTGCTATTGATATGGGGAGCAGAATGGTTGCAAAAAATTCCAGACTGCCATTTTGCCTTAGGGAATTATTCTCCCTCTCTCTCTCTTTCTCTCTTTCTTTCTTTTTGTTTCTGTTACATTACCACTGTATTTTAGCTTCTATTGTTTTATTCATACACATTGCTCACTGTTTATACATGAAAAAATATTTAAACCTTAATTTATTTCTATGCATATGTGACTAAAATATGTACTGGGTATAAGTTAATAGGTTTTGCATTATTTTTTTCTTCTGAGTTGATTAGAGTCTTGACAGTTGTATCTTCCCTAAAAACGTAATACTATAGTTACGGTGAAAAATCATACCTACAAATCCAAAATGTGCTTTTTCTCTCTAGGTTGAAAAAACATTGTTCAACTTGCTATTAGAGTACCACTCTTAAAACTTAATGCACAAGGTGGAAGAATCCACCGGCAGGGGTGGGGGTGGGTATGAGGAGGGGTTGGAGGAATCCCAGAGTCTATGAAACTGTGTCATATAATGCAATGCAATTAAAAAAAAAAAAGGAAAAGGAAAGAAAATGGCCCTAGCATGACCGTAAAAAAAAAAAAAAATTAATGCAATCCAGATTGTCTAAATAGATTGTCACTGGCTTGGCAGAAAGTCAAGTAGGAATGGTCACCTTTGGGTCCTTTTGCACATATTGACACCGTTATTATGGATTCCTGACTTACTGTGATGTAGACCTGTGAAATGTTCCCAGCAGATACAGATCCACGTGGTTACTTCATGTAATACAGGACAGAGCGTTGACCAGGGAGGCCGGCAAATGTTCATTCCAAAACTTAGTGTTCTCAGATTTGATTTAAGACAATTTTCTGAATAATGACGTTGGATATCTGTACTTTCTCTTTCTGTGACACTATATCATAGTGTTGCAATGACAAGTGAAGACCCTTATTGAACAACTCCGCCTGTGATCTTGTAGGCCTGAGTTGCATTCTCAGCTTGTTGTCTCAACCCCGTTGTCATGTGTTTTACAGGCATTCGAGAAGCAAACCAGTGGATGGGAGGTCTCTAATGTTTCTGCTCTTTCAAAATAGAGAAATAACCAAATAAATTAATGCAATTTAACCCTCTGTGCCTACAGTTTATGCATTCAGCTGGTTTGCATAATGCAGAGCAGATGTTGTTGACCATTATATTTGGTCAGACCTCAGGTCTCATTTGTTGATAACTGAGTGATGCTATTTATTAAATGTTGTGCCAATTCTGCACTGGTTCTATTTTAGTAGAAACATAGCATAACATATTTTCCCAATTGTAAAAGTCAACTAAATTTAGAGATTAGAGGAAACTCTAACAAAATCATTGGGGCAGATGACTAAGCTCATGGGTTCATTGCACTAAAACCTCCAGTGTTTACAATAAGAGATACTCAGATTGTGGCATCAGTAAGCCCAGGACATGAATAAAAATAAATTATTTGAGCCAGCAAAAGAGCAAGATTCCTAATTTGTATAGGCAAATACAGTTAGCAGCAACATTGTTATTGCTAATATATTACAAATGCTGTGCTGTGTGCATTGATTCATTCAAATATGATTGAATAACCATTGTACATTATGTTAATTTACAGAATCGGACAATAAAAATGTGGTCTCCTTTACAGGAATGTCTGTTATATATTAGAACTTTTACAGGCATAATGCCGCAGCAATCACAAAAGATATGAAATAAAATGACAGGTGAGGGTTTTGCTTTTATGTCAGTCACAAAATTATACATATCATATTTTCCTTCTAATATAAGGCAGCCATCATGGAAAATATAAGATTAATACCCACTCAATACTGTTTTTGCTAAATCTCATAGGTTTTAAAAGTTTTTATTTTAATTTCTTCAACATTTTTTACTAATTCTTTCACTAATTCATAGGTCATACAGTAGCATCATTTTCTTCAAGAAAGTTTTTGATTTTCTGGTTTGTTTTTCTTCAGTGATACACTGATTATTCAGTAGCATGGTATTAACTTCATGTAGTTGTAAATTCCCTGTTTTTCCTCCTGTTGATTTTGTTTTATGGCTTTTCATTTAAGGGGATATATAGTAACTGTGTAATAGGGACCATCACATCCAGATGTGAAGATACAGTGCAGTATGCATGTCTACTTCCAAATTAAAGATGATCTCCCAATGAAAGTGTTATCTTGACAATAGGTTGCTGGACTCTCTGCCATGTTCCAAACCTACAATTTAAGGATACACTTAAATAGCAGAATGGTAGACTTAAGACTACTTGTGAAGGACTATACTATAATAATAATATTTGGGGTGGGGAATCAGGTGGAGAAGGGGTTTCGGGGGGAGGGAAATCACATAGCCTATGGAACTAAATCATAAAACAATAAAAAATAAAAAATATGAAATACAGTCTTTCTTTTCCATTAAAGTATTTGAAAATCCAATAGATAGAAAAATGACACCTGTCTGATAGCAGAATCAGACAGATCTGTCTTCAAAGATAACTCTTTGTTGGATATAAAGATATAAAGGCAAAGGGCCTGGCTTTAAAAGGACATGAGGTGACATACTTGGATATAAAACAAAACTCATATATAGGACAAAGCATAATTGGTGAAGTAGTAAAAATGTACTGATATGTTCCTGATCTACCTCTTAAGTTGGATATAAAATAATGATGACACCAGACTTTAACCCAATCTGTATTCTCTGTGTTGTCTTTGCTTTAACTCAAAGAAGTCAGCAAACATATTAGGTCTATTGTTACCTGTTGAAATAGTAAATGTAAGAATGTAGAGTAGAGGCAGTTCAGTAATCATCAGCATAATAGTGATCAAGACAAGAAAAAAGGGGCAGTTATATACTCCAAATCTTTGGAAAACTGAAATTGATAGCACCAACACAAATCAACTGACAATGGAACCAACTTGTCTACCTGAGTGCTTTTATGACCCACATACTATGTAAACTTCCATACAGTCATCATTCAGTTTTATTTTAAAAATATGTAGATGTTGTGTTGCATTATTCCCACTTTATAATTGAAGAAACAGAGGATTAAGATTCATCAGTAGGCTCGACATTTTCTAACCAGTAAAAGACCATGCCAGTATTCACAAGTTTGATTTCCATGTTGGTGCTTATAATCTCAAACTATTTCCTACCATTGAAATAGCTATGACACAAGCTAGAAATATTTTTAAACTCAGCTTGTCTGAATTATCTTTGATTTTCTTTGCTTCTTCTCAGAAAATGTAAAGTTCTTATACAAATGCTTTATAAAACTAGGCTCAAGTCATTCTTTTGCATCAGTGTGAGTTAAACATTATTACTGTCTTTTAAAGATTTTATTTTTATTGAAATGTGAGATATACAAAGAGGAAGAGAGACAGAGAGGAAGATCTTGCGTCTAATGAATCACTCCCCAAGTGGCCACAACGGCTGGAGCTGAGCTGATCCAAAGCCAGGAGCCATGGCCTTCTTCAGGTTTCTCACACATGTGCATGGTTCCAAGGCTTTCGGTCATCCTCAACTGCTGTTCCAGGACACAAGCAGGGAGCTGGATGGGAAGTAGGGCTGCCAGGATTAGGATTGGTGACTATATTGGATCCTGGCATGTGCAAGGCGAGGACTTTAGCTGCTAGGCTTCTGCATCAGCCATATTACTGTCTTTGATAGAAAAACTCACAGGCAGAGAGAGGTTGAGTTAGTTGTTAGTGGGAACAAGCTGAGGGTTTCTAAGATAGCTAAAGTCAATATTGCATGAAGAGTAATGAGCATGTGCAGGGCACACTACTGGCACAGGTGAACAGAGATGGGAAGGATGGTTGGAGATTCACACAGTGATCATGGCAGAAGTGCAGTAGGAGAGAACAGACCATGGAAAACATAAAAGATAGTATAAATTGACTCTAGAATTTTGGCTATTGTGCAAGACTGTTTAGTAATGCTGAAAATAAGTTATACGCTATCTGTTTATGACTTTTTGTGTGTGTGTGTATGAAGCTTTAGTCTCAGTCCTTCTACACCAAGGTAAAAGTTTCAGTTGGGAAATATGTGAAACCATTATCTGTGAAGTTCACATTCTTTAAATGAGATTTTTAAACCTGAGTTAAGAGGTAAAAATCATTATGGCAAAATAATGTAATTATATAATGACTACAGACTTCTTTCAGCTAAATGCTTGAACCACTTTCTAAAGAGATGTTTAAACATAATGTCCCTCTAACTCAGTGGCTTTTACGCTACTTTTTTTTAGAGGCATCCATCTGTCCAAGACAATTTTAGCCCTTTCTCCCCTTGCATAAATGTACGTAACAGGGTTTGTGTTCCTGTAAGTTTATGTCTTTCTTATCTGTTACAAATCGTTCCTCTGTTTGCAGAACCTCTGTGGCTTCTCAAGGAAGTAGTGTAGGAGCAAAGTACCCTAACCTGCAGAGACGAGGAACACAGGCTGTGTCAGAGGCATAAGGCCCACGCGCAAAGTACCCGAGACAGAGAGGTGGCGGCACAGTCAGCTCCCAAGAAGGATTCTCTTCTTCCATGAGTCCTTCATTAAAAAAAAAATTGTGTTTCCTCTCCAGGAATATATTTAAAAGAAACTCTAGAGGAATTATGGAATTATCTCTTTCCCAAAATATTTTCTAAAACTCCTCATTCTCTCCAGTTTCCTGCTGTTGTTTCTGTTCCTTAGAGCAGAACTAGGACATCCAGATAGTATGAGGAGTGAGTGGCCTGATGTGGATGTGGGGAAGGGGACAGGGCAGAGATGGGTAATTGCCACGCCTTAAACCTTCTTGCTTTTCTAGGCAATAAGGTCTCTCTCATCACTACTTCACTGATCCATTGTAACAAGAAAGTAATGTGAGATTGATGGGAATGACTGTATTCTAAGAAAATTTTGCAAAAACAGGTGGCGGGGTAAAATTTGGCCCATAAGCTATTTTTAAGCAATCTTTGATCTAATATGTAGTGTTTGCTATGTTTGGTTTCATCATAGATAATTGGAATCAAATTTACAAGGAACATATTTTTTCTAATGGTGATAAAAATTAGCCCATGGAATTTTAACATGAGTGGATTACCTGAGGCCACTTACTCCTTTTCTCATAGGAGCTACATATCAATGAGAAGGGACAAACTATTATATTAAATCATGTTGAATTCATCCCACCAGTTCCCAAGGATGACAGTTTGCATAGAATTATTTTCATTTCAAGTCCCTCTTGCCCTTTTAATTTAAAGATATGTATGATGCTATCAAATTACTCCAACAACTGGATACTATTAAAGGAAACAAAAAATATCTCATTTCCAGCAGAGCTTTTGAAGGCTAGGTGATGGAGACACTGTGCAGGTGTTGTCTTGCCAAATGATAAATGAGCTTTAGAGCCTCATATTTTTTAGAGGAATGTAGGTACAGTAATACCAATATCCTATAAAGCTACCTACTTCCAGATGATAAATTCTCCTGTGTCGCCACACTGGTAGTGCTGTGTCCCTGTCATTTGTAATAATCTAGTATTGTAAGCTACTGTCAGATAAATATTCACACAAGTACACTACTTGTTTTCTTCTGAAAGATCCTGTTAGCCATCAGGAGTTAGACAGACTCAAATTTAATGCATCCTTTAAAAAATGTATTTGGCAATAAAAATGTTGTGGAAATTGATCTTGTTATAAAATTTAGCACCTCAGATTTGACATTAAGGCCACTTAGAGACTTCCAGCAATCAGTAAGGCAGAGAAGGAACAAGTGAATTTCAAGGTAATGGCTGAGAGGCCATAAAATGAGAAATTGGAAGGCGTTGCAAAACCTAATCTTTCAGGTTGGTCATTTATTTATCAACTTACTCCTGTTTCTTGATACTCCAGACAAACAAGTAAATAAATAATGTCACCTCCCTAGCATACACACAGACACACACACACACATATACATGTATATACACACACATTTATATTAATCTGAGTGCAAGTATACCTGAGTCTAATTCCCCTGACTTCTTAGACAAACAGAAAAACAAAATCAAAAGCTTATAGCAAATGATTAAAAAGCTAAATAATAACTGAAACATCAAATGAAATTATTAAATATAAAATAGTCAAACAGTTATAGTCAAATCTAGTTTGGCTTAAGACATAATGTTGGACTAAATAGTATAGACATGGGAAATAGAATTGTCAATTTACTAAGAACTATTAGAAAGTTGACTTTCAATGATATGTGCTATAGTCACAATATAATTCAGTGGGTTGGATAGAAGCCTACCTTGTGGAAATGTCTGCTGTTCCTTATTCAAGGCTTTCTGTAGTCTGGGAAGGACAGACAGTTATACAGTTAAATCAGTTTCTCAGAGTTAAGCCTAAGCAGTCATGTGTATATTTTCTGAAGAGCATCACTTTCAGACAAGATTAGGACCAAGGTGAAGCATATTGAAGTGACATCATTTATTGGCACCTGTAATTGTGATATGTTAAACCTTTTTGTTTCTCTTGAAATAGAGCTTTTGTGGGCAAGCTATCCTCCCTTCCCTCCCTTTCCTCCACCACATTACCCTTCACATTTACAGTTTAATGGTATCTATGCAGTCCTTGGGATCTCCAAATCAGAATGCCTTCTGCTTTGGGGCATTTGGCGTAGTTGATACTGAACTCCAACCCCTATTGGTGTGCCTGGGTTGGAGTCTTTGTTCTGCTCAGGATTCAGACTTCCTGCTGCTGTGTTCCTTGGAAGCAACAAGTGATAGCTCAAGTAGATGGTTTCCTGCTTCCCAAGTAGAAGGCCTGGATGAAGATCCTGCCTTCAGACTTCCTGCTAGCCCATCTCCAGCTGTTTTGAGCATTTCGAGCATGAACCAGCAGATGGAGGAATTTATCTCTGTTCCTGCTATCACATAAGTAAAATAAATGAGGGGGGAAAATCACTTTGCTGTTTTCTGGCTTATACCTGAAAAGTGACACATCACTCGGTAGTTCTTTAATATGATTAGTTACATGTCTGTCTCATGTGTTACTTCTGAGGACAGTCTGGAGCTCATTATCATTTATTCTTGATACTATTCTGAAAATAGTAATTAAGCAATCAATTAAATGACTAAATTTTACCATTCTAGTCAATTGAAAAAAGCTTCAGAATCCCTGGCATATGACAGAATTTAATAAACTCTAATTGGTTTTAAATCATTGGAATCAGCTGTGACTAAGATTACTCCTCACTAGCCAATGACATCAGTGTGACTTATTAGGATAAATATAGTTAATATATGATTAAGATACATACTTGGGATCCTGTATCCAGTGAAAGTGTCTTTAAATGATAAGGCAAAATATCACTGAAAGTGAGACTGTTGTACTAAAACTGAGCTTTCTTGACACATGTGTGTGCAAGCCATCTGTCTTACATATCATTGTTACTTTATGTGCAGCACAGTTTTGAGGCTCTCTGCTTTCTACTATTATTTCGGTAAGTCAGTGTAATACCAGCTTGACTTTCACCGTGGCAGTTGGCCAGCCAATCTATCTTGGTTTCCATCTTAGCTTACTTCGTCTTATTTTCCTTTACACATAATAAACATGAATTGTCTAGGAAAGAATGACATTCTGTTGGCTGTATTTCTACATGTTATGTCACTAGGTGCAATTTTTTATTTTTAAATATTCATATATTTATATTAAACATATTAAAAGTATATATTTTCACATATCTCATATATTTCATGTATTTTTCCATATATCTTTCATGGCTAGGAGTCTTAAATTTTGCTTTAATATATAACATGTTTTTAAAAATTACTAACATAGTTATTCAAATGCTTATTTTGTCATATAGCAATTTAATAACAATTTTGTATGCTAACATTATTTCAAGCAATATTGCTGAGTTTCTTACTAATTTTAACAATTTCAAAGTCCTTTCAGCCTATAAATTTGGATGTACATGCATTACATTTAACAAAATGTAAAATTATCAGATGATTTACACTTTAATACAAGAATGTGAGGTTGTTTCAATTCTAATGACTGCCTCAGATCCAAGCTATTACTTAGCAATAGCTTATTCCTGAATTTAGATATTGAACTTTTTATTTGAAATGTCATATTTTGTTATATTCTTACTATACCATGCCATCTTGCCCACTGTTTTTCGAAAACTTTTTTCTGCCTTAATTATGTTCCTTAGCAATTGATTTTGTTAATCTTTTAATAGTAAATCCCTCAGATCTCCTAGTTTTACTAGACAGACTATCCCGCACTATTTTCCCATTGATTATATTCGCTTTGTGTCTATCATCATTAACAAGCTAGCCATGTGTCTTCTCATACCTGTGTTAGGATATTTATTTTCTCTCTGCTTTCAGCCCTCCTCTGCATCTTGGATATTCTATTGCTTTCATCAAGAATTGTCCAAGTGAGAATTGTATGCCATTTAGTCTGGTTTGGATTTTTTTTGAGCTTATTAAATTATTGGACTAACATTTTTCTCCAATTGTAAAAACTTGTAATTTCAGAATTCCCTTCTTAATTTTTGTATTCTCAAAGACTGATTATAATGCACTGCATTTTCAACTCTATTCTCTGTGTCTCTTAAATAACACCCCATATCATTCTTATTTGTAGGGTTCTGTGTAATTTCTCAGATTCTTTCCAGTTTTCTACTCCTGATCTGATATTTGAATCTCCTGTTGCAATTTTTACTTATTTATGTTAAAAGTTCTTTATTCAAGTTCCAATTCAATCATCTTATGCTTAATTTTTCTTTCCTATTTACACATGAAATGCAAATGCATCATACTACTTCTGTCACCTGACACAATCTTTCTGTATATTATTCCTTTCTTTCATATTTAATCCATGTTTGTGATGACTTAGTCTTCTCATGTGATTATTATAATACAAGCTAAAATCCTTGGAACTACATTGGTGTGTGTGTGTTTCAAGAACAAAGGCGTGTAGTCATACCTCTCAGGCTATTGGTAACACTTTCATAGTTATTCAACCCAAATTTTTTGCTGGCTTTGCATCAGTTGGTATTAGGAATACAAGGCCAACATACTGTATGGGTGTGAGATACCTTTTGTGTTTGAAGGTTAAAAGTTTAAGACCTTCACGAAGATTATAGTCACTGTTTATTTTATCTTATTTCATTTTACTTAGATGAGGGAATGATAAAAAACTAGGAATAAGTACCCATTTCATTAGCTCACTCCCAAATGCATTGAATGGCTAGGGTTGTGTCAAGCAGATGCAGGCAGTCTAGAGCTGTTATGGATGTAAAAATGCGTGGCAGGGACCCATGTACTTGAGCTATGACCTGCTACCTGCTGAGGTGTGTGTAAGTAGGAAGCTAGTATTGGAAACCGAGCCAGGACTTGAAACCAAGAACTCTTATTGAATGCAGCACCCCAAGCCACATTTGTTCCACTTTACTAAACATTTGCACTCTCTATATTTTTTGAGAATTATTTGATTTTTATTGGAAATTCAAATCTATAGAGAAGGAAAGACAGAGAGGAAAGATCTTACATTTGCTGACTCACTTCCCTGTGTGGCTGCAATGGCTGGAGCTGAGCTACTCCAAAGCTAGGAGCTTCTTCTGTGTCTCCCACAAGGGTGTAGGGTCCCAAGGCGTTGGGCCATCAAGCAGGTAGTTGGATGGAAAGTGAAGCAGCTGGCACATGAACCAGCAACCATATGTGATCCAGGAGCATGCAATGCAAGGACTTCAGCCACTAGGCTACTGGGCCGGGCTTTTTTTTTAATCTCCTAAAGCACTACTGGAAATAAAATACCAGATCTCTTACAAACATAATTATTGATTTTCACACTACCTAGGGTTGGGGGTGGGAGAGCCATATGGCAGTGTTCTGAATTCCTAATATAACTTAAAGGAGGGTGTTCTCAAGGTTCCTGCAACAGAAACCCCACCTAGCTGGCACCAACTTCAACTTCCAAATGGAACAGGATTGGAAGCAGAAGGAATGGAGCAGAAGGGAAGATGTTGATATCTACATACTACATAATAAATCTGATGAGGACCTGAGAGAAAATTCTATTGAAGGCTCGTGCCATGGTTGCCTTGAAAAATGTTGTTGTTAGTGTAACTTCCTCCAGAAACACTGACCAGAGGCTGTGCTGAAGTTTGCTGCTGCCATTCCTGCTGGCTTCTTCACACTTGGAGCCTTCAATAACCAGGCAGCCTGCTAGGAGCCATATTTTCTGGTGGTTTCTGACCAGGGCTCACCACCAGCCTCTCCCAGAGGCGTCTATGTGACCTTCCCCACACTTGCTCTCCTCTTTGTTAGATGGGCATGGTCATCCCACCTTAAAACAAGGGAGAGCCCACACAATAATTCTGATGTGACAGGTGCTGACCTGGCAGGTTCTTTGAGCTTGTGAACTCCTGTGAACACCCATGGAAGGTCATGTCTGCTCTGTACTTCTGCAGAGATCATGAAAAGATTACAAAAGAAGAGGAGGACACTGCAGAAGAAGTTCTTAGCAAGGAGGAATTGCAGGGTGAATAGCCTGTCCTTGCTCCTGAAGTTGCAGGCTGGTCTGAAAGCATGCAGGTGCCCTCTGAGCTTATTCAGCAGTTCTCTTCTGAACACAACGATGCTGAGCTGGCCACTGGAGAGAACTGGCACCCTTGCTGCTTAGGCCACAAGTGGGTAGGAAGAAACTTTGAGTGTTTTTAAGCTTCTCCTCAATCTATGAAGCAAAGATGGAAGTGAGGTTTAAATTAAACACGTTTGCAAAGGTTGGGAAAAATATTAAAGTAGATTAGAATGGGAAAAGGAAAAAATGCTTTATTTTGCTTTTATCACAGATAAGTCAAATAAGTCCAGTTGTTTCATAATGTGGCTAATACAAATTCATGCCGTCATGTCTATCTTCAGTGTCTTACATTCTTCATAGTGTGTCATTTGACTAGAATACTAGCATTTTTTATGAATTACACACATGAAATATGCACCTTTATGACTAGTGTGTTCTAATGTGCTATACTATAAATTTTAAATCATTGTTAGCAAGTGAAAGACTGATATACATAAATGTGTGTGTTTATTTATTGTGGGGATCACTCCATCATGATGCATTCCAGTTTTTAGCAACAGAGTTTACTGGATACCAAGCATTTTAAGGTAGTAGAGCAAGCAAGAGTTGTCCCAAATGACTTAAAAACACTTAAAAGTATTGCCCTGCTTGCAGTGTGTAAAGTTGCACTATTAGATCAATTCCAAAAGCTACATAGAGTAGCACCTTGAATCTCTATCACTTTTTTTGTGCTAAAAGTTGTTTTGGGATATTCTGCTCATATAGTATATAATTACATTCAAAGCTTACATGCGATTTTTTTCCATATACTTTCTAAATGCAATACTCAAACACTGAAGCTCATAAATCTTCAAGAGAATAATAAAGAACAATGAAAAGAACCTCCAGGAAGGCTAACTATTTCATGAAAATCTGTCTGGTATTGTCATTACTGGAATGACTATATGATTGCTGGATGCAGTGTGCCTCAAAGCAAGACTCTTTCCTGTAGGTGTCTCCTTCACACTGCTACTGTGCTCATCAGTGCAGGATTTGCAAAAGACCAGAGACCTTTGTAAGTTGTTTTGACATTCTGGACAGAGGATCCATTTTTTTCCTAAAATGTTCTGCCTGCATGGTGTATAAAAATGTTATTAATGGAAACTGCTGCATTATTGTGGTCTCTGTTCTACCTCCAGCATGAGCTTTCATCTGTTTAAGAACCTGGAAGTCACTGCTGTTACAATCTTAGCAGAAAAAAATACACGTAGAGAAAATGGAGAACAAATATGATGGTTTTACAGAGCAGCACACTATCTTAGTAACCTTCTACATCTATCTTTATTCGAAACCCAGAAAGCAAAATAAACTCTGTAAAATAAAATAAAACTTAACCTCAAAATCTTCTAATTTGTTTTCAAAATAAAGCAAATGTACTATGAGCCTTAAAAATTAGATCTGTATTCTTATATGTTCAACTAAATAGAAAAAATAGATTTTAACACTTTATTAAGATCTGAGGATTGCCCTTCAGACTCTGCTAAGTAAGAGTTAACCTGTTCTAAGTAAAAGTAAACAACTATTGCAAAGAAGCAAAAATAAAGGTTTTGTTCTGCTGTTACTGGGACAGTACAATAGTGTTTCCAGGCAGGTCAGTGTTATTTATTCCCCCATCACAGTAATGGTATAGTTTTGATACCAAAATTGAGAACACACATAAAGGAAATACAGTAGTGACACTTGGTGTAATACAAAGGGAGAGGGGGGAACAGGAGGCACAAACTAATAAAAGAATGAAATTACATAGGGAAGTTTTAACATCAAACCTGAAAGAGGTGGGAAGCTGAACTTGATAAGAACTATACATAATAACAAAGTAAAAGGCAATGAAACTAGAAGGTGATGGTCAAAATTCCCAAGTGTGCCTCTAACAGTGTGATGGCCATGTCCATTCTGGCTGAAGGCAGAGCCTAAAGCAAGGGTTTAGGTGCAACTTGCTTTTTAAGAGGTAATCCAAAGAAAAGAATTGCCATTGTGGATTCTGTGAGAGAAATACAAAAAGTTGGTACAGAATATGCTAGCAAGCTGGTTTCTGAGGGAAATGGGCTAAATTTCACAGCCAATGCTAGGAAGAACCTTGTGGAACGTAGCTCAGAATTTCCTTAGGCAGAGAGAAGGTTGGCTTACCCAGGGACTTCTGCCCCGCAGCGCATTGAGTACACTTGAACTCCTAGCTTGTATCTGTACAGGTATCAATTGAGTATATTCCTTAGGCTTTAAGAAAACAAAATAAACCCGAATCCAACAAAACCAGGCACATGCTTCATGCTGAACCTGATAATGTTCCTACAACATTTTGATTTCAGTTGAGGCAAAATGAGGTATACCAAGGGGTTGTTAGCTCTGTAATGCCATGGGTGTCAGCCTCACATGCACAGACACATATAAAGTCAATTCTTTCTCCCTCCAAGCAGGGAGCTGGATGGGAAGTGGGGCTGCTGGTATACAAACAGGCACCCACATGGGTGCTTTGAATGCCCCGGGATCCCATTTGGGTGCCAGTTATAGTCTTGGCGGCCCCACTTCCCATCCAGCTCCCTGGATGTAGCTTGGGAAAGCAGTCGAGGATGGCCCAACACCTTGGAATCCTGCACCCGCATGGAAGACCTGGAAGAGGCTTCTGGCCCCTGGCTTCGAATTGGCTTTGCTCCAGCCATTGCGACCATTTGGGGAGTGATGCAGCAGACGGAAGATGTTCCTCTCTGTCTCTCTTCCTCTCCATATATCTCACTTTTCAATAAAAGTAAAGTAAAAAATAATCATTAAAATTTTGATGATCAAAAAGTCCATGTTAAAGGAGTTTGCCCAAAGGATAGCTGATATGGTAAACATCGGACTTGTGATTACCAGGATGTAGATTATATGTTTTAATTATGTTTCCAATTTTATCCTCCCACCATATCCTTCGTAATACAAATTCAAAGATTTGTTTAACTTGCTAAGAGATTGAAACAGGTTATTCAGAAGTGGAGAATTATCAAGGATTGGGTTAGGCCCATGTTCTGGTATAACAAACCCTGATTGACTACACCAAGAAGCTTAGAGTTTTTAATTGTATTCATGAGTCCTGTTCTTCTTATCTACAAATTCCTTTGTTTTTGTAAGCCAGACAAATCAAGCTGAGATGCTAGTCAGTTCACTTTGTTTTTTTTTTTTAAGATTTATTTTTATTATTTTTTATTGGAAAGGCGGATATACAGAGAGGAGAGAAAGAGAGGAAAATCTTCTGCCCAATGATTCACTCCCCAAGTGAGCGCAACAGCCAATGCTATGCCGATCCAAAGCCAGGAGCCTCTTCCGGGTCTCCCACACGGGTGCAGGGTCCCAAAGCTTTGGGCCACAGGCAGGGAGCTGGAAGGGAAGCGGGGCTGCTGGGATAGAACCGGTGCCCATATGGGATCCCGGGGCGTGCAAGGCGAGGACTTTAACCACTGTGCCACCACGGTGGGCCCAAGTCAGTTCACTTTGGAACGGAAGCTTCCAGCTTTTATAATGTGCCATAGGATTCTTCCACCACCAACAGCTGTATGCTGTTCCATGATTCTGCCATATGGGTAAGATTAGTTCTAATCAAACTTGAAACACAAGGGAAATCTTGAGAGATCTTTATCCACTGCAAACATTTAAAAGAAGCTTAATCATGCTCTATGATTCATATTAATAGCATTTTATGCATCTCATTGAAAGCTCCTTCAGTGTTTTTGAGAAAGATTTACTTCAGAAAAAGGAAAATATCTTATTTCTCGGAGGAAACTTACTTACCAAGCCATTGAAATGCAAAGTTAATATTAAGAGATGCATTTCCTTAGTCTTATGCATTAGTAGATAAATAAATTCACTGCTGATAATCTGAAGATGGATGATAGATTTGCTGATCTCAAAGTCATTAATGAAAATTTCCATTGGAATAGAAACTCTTTGTAGTATGTAGTTTTTTTTAAATGGAGATATTTCAAGCTAGCATGCATTTAAGAACATATAAGCAATACTAAATGCTTGAAACAAATAGGTTTTAATGTAAAATGATATTAATATTAAATATAATTTCCAAAGAGTTAAAATTGCACCTATGGAAATATTACAGGAACTAATGCCAAAGATTTTATCCACGTTTTAATTAATAAAGCAACCAGGGATACCGTGATCAGCTCAAAGGACATTTATGTGCCTAGTTTGTTCTTCTCTAACCTATCAAAGGCATAATATATTAAATGGTTCATTTAGAACATGTAATCAATCATTTTGATTACATGTTCCACTTGACAGGAATTATTTGCAGCTCTCTCAGGTATAAATTACAAACTGGCCATGAAAATGTAGGCTTTTTAATCAAGACACAACAGTGAGATGAACCAAATTTATCCATAAAATTGGTTAGTCGTTCCTGTGCAATATCAAAAGATTGTGCAGCTTTTTTTGTTTGCTTGCGTTTCTGACAACAAATACTTAAATTCAAGTTTGTGCACAGACATATTGACTTAACTACCCAAAATGCTAGTTTTTGTCTGCTTTTCAACTTTAGAGTAATTACTCTGTCTCCAGATAACTGACAGTGAAAGAGAAAGTAAACAAATATGCAAACTGTTATGAACACAATAAAGAAGGATGCTAGAATTTCAAAGTGGGGGATTTCAAGTTTTGATGACCCTGAAAATTTCTTAGAGAAATGACATGAACTAAATTATATTGAAGACCAGGTAGCATATATAGAATTCTTGAATTAATTAAATGGTATGTATGTGTATCCATCACAATATACACCTTTTGCTCCATGTTCTTATCTCTTATTTCTAAATGGGAAATTTTATACATATTAGTATTGGCCATGCAACATTGTGATTTGTGATTTGTGATTGTACATTTTTCTGTAGATGGGTTAAATCAGGATTTTGTATGTGAATTGAAACATAGGCAAAAGGGTAAATTCCCTAAGTGGAGTTTCAGAAATTGTAAGCTACAGCCCACCTCTGTCAGATTGAGGAAGCTTAGTAAGAATGCAGGATCCTGAGATCATTTTACCAAGCACTTCTGCTTCACTTTGTACCCCTTGCCCTATTTATGGCATGACACATGCTAACACCTAAACTTACCAAACTGAACCATAGAAGCTTGTAGGGTAACATACATGTGGGTAGGATTTTAGCACTTACTAAATGTTGCCAGTCAGCTTCTGCTTGCAACAATAACATCTTGTGAGGAAGCATTGGTTACAGCCATAGTTGCTCTGGTTCCAAGCCACCTTTCTGTTATTGTTCCTGGGAAGGCATAGGAAAATGGCCCAAGTATCCAGGACCCTGGCACTCATAAGGAAGACCCAGATGAAGTTCCATGCTCCTAGCCTCAGCCAGGCCAGGGTGTAGCTATCACAACCATTGAGAAAGGGAAACAGATGATAGGTCTCAGTCTCTCTCTTTCTTTCTTACTTTCTCTCTCTCTCTCTCTCTCTCTCTCTCTCTCTCTCTCTCTCTCTCTCCTACACACACACATTTTTCCTCTGAAATAAATCCCTGTGTAGGAAGGCACTGAATGGAAAAAATATATATATATATATAAACACATATACATATAAACATATATATGAATGTGATTTCTAAGATTTCTTTTCTTGTTTTTACAGCAAATTACACTGCCCTGCACTTACTGCATACACATGCACCCATACATGCAATAGGCAGAGACTTTTTTACAAGGACTTTCTTATTTTTAGATCCTCCAGATTTAAAAATAAAAACATTCTGTAATGTTTTCTTTTTTAAGGTCTTACATTGTGGCACTACTTAAAGTCTGTAAGTGAAGTCTGACATTTTTGAGAAAAATCAAATTTTGAATCTAATTCTAGGACATTTTAGTGAACAAGGAAAATTATATTTGCAAATGATTTACTGATAACATTTGTTTAAAAAAATATCTCTAGCTATCTCTAGCTGTGCATTTAGAAATATTTTTCATTGGGTGAGTTGTATGTGTGGCAAAATTCAGCTCATTGCAGATTTTCCTGCAAACATTCCCAATAGACAGACACCAGGCTTGCAGAAAGTAGCCAATCAGGAAAGCAGTGACGCATGCATGGAACACTTCCCCAGGGCTCATTCCTTAGAAACAGACACTACTTAGGGTAACAGTTGCGGTTTAGGTTTTCTGCTTGGTCTATATGAAAGGCATTTATGGATAAAGTATCTCTGTGGATAAGGTAGTCTTTAGTTTCCATTTATCTTACCTAGATATGGCATAGTTAGAGTAATGGGAGAGAGAAACAATTTCTGCAAAACACTACTGTTTTCTTTGGAAGATGAAGGATAAAGAGGCTTCCCATGGTTTGGTGACCACACGCACCCCACCTGCCATACCGCCCATTGTCAGCTGATGAGCAGTAATTGAAAATTCCATTGACATCCCCAAGTCTGGTTACAAAGGACTGGAACCCTGTTTGAAGCTGAAAAGGGTAGTGACTGCTTTTGCCATCACTGAAAATTGTCAAAGTACTGAAATACTTACAATACATCATACGTGTCTGCCTTCCAAAGCCAAAGGCTTTCTGAATGATTTTTGTGTGGGCTCATATAGCGATGATTTACTTTTAGAAACAATCTCTAGAAATCCAAAATGTCCAAATAGCTGACAACCTGTATCAATTTAAAAAATGAAATTGTCATGACTTTTTAAAAATCTTGTTTAACTTTTATCTTTCTAGACATGTAATATTTACACACATCACCTATAGAAGTTTAAAAAGGAGAGACAAAAATCTCCAAAGTGAATATACGGAGTTCTGGTGTTAAAGTAGGGCAAAGACAGGATTTCTGCTTCAGTGAGATTCTGTGTTACCTGTGATTGACAAGTGCTGTAAGAAGAGGATACAATACAATAGTAGCAAGAATTTTCACACAGTGGGTTAAACCATTGCCTGTGACAATGGCTCCTTACCTCAGAAGATTGAACCACAAGCTGCTCTGCTTTCAGTCAGATTCTTCTCATGTATTTGGATAAGCTGTGCAAGATGGACCAAGTTCCTGTGTCCTGGACACATATGTGGAAAACTTAGATGGAGTTCCAGGCTCCCAGATCCTGCTCCCAGATTAGATGTAACCATTTCGAAGAAAAGGAAAATAGGAAATCTCCTCTTTATATACTCCTAAGTTGAAAGACATCTGGTATATTTCTGTTTTTTTTTTTTTCCCACTACTATAAATGCTGCTATGAACACTCAGGTGCATATTTTTTTGTGAACATAGTTCAGATCTTGGGGATGCATCTAGAAATAGGATGTAGGGTTGTTTGATATCTGTGGGTTTCATTAACTTCTACATTTTTATTTTAAAATTTTAATATTTATCAATGTTTAACACATTTAATGTGATTTGTAGGTACAGTGCTAAGAACATGATAGCACCTTCCCTATAGCCTTCTACTATCCCTCCCTCGCTCTTCTCAATATCCTTGCTTCTCCCTTCCCCTCTTATTTTTTAAGTTTTTGAGGTAACATTTTAAATTTACATTATAGTAAAAAGCTTATACTTCAGTGTATGGTGATAATTCTTCCAAACCTTGAACAAGGATTATCTTTCCATTTTTTGGTGTGTCCTGGCTATCTCTTTCAACAAAGTTTGGTAATATTCCTTATAAAAATATTTCACTTTTTTGACTCCTAAATACTTAATTTTTTGTAGCTATTGTGAATATGATTCTCTTGAATTCTCTTTCTGTGAGTTCATCATTTCTGTAAGTTCAAGAAGAAAAGCTATTTTTCTTATTTTGTAACCAGAATCTTTACTAAATTGGTTTATCAATTCCAATTCTTTTTGGTAGGACGTTAAGGGTTTCTCAGGTATGATATTATGTCATCTATAAACATGAGTAATCTGACTCCCTGTTTTCTAATTCCATGCCATTTATTTCTTCTCTCTAATTGCTCCTAGTAAAACTTCTCATAATAGCTTGAGCCAGAGTGGTGAAATTGGAGATAATTGTTGTGCTCCAGTTCCTGAGCAGAAATCTTTTCATTTTTTCCTTCGGTCAGCATGATAACCACCTGTTGTTGTATGATACACATTTACCTGTTTGAGGCTCTGCCAGGCTGTTTCTGGTCCATTGCACTATTATATATCCTTACCAGAAAGGGCAGGAGATTCTACATGTTCTGCATCTTTGTTGCCACTTGTTACTTTGTCTTAGTAAGGCTGACACTGTGCATTTTTGAGTGCTTTAAATATGTACCACTTAGCTAGTAGATTAGCTAGAAGAAATACATAAAACTTCACATTTTTAGTATAAAATGCGGATCACACTTGCACAGGTAATATAGACTGTCATTATCCAAAACAAATTTGAAGTGATTGTGTCTCATTGAATAATGAAAACATGTCTCACATAGCTGCAATGCCAGGCCTTGTCAGCCTACACAGCGGTAAGCAGTTTTGCTTTGCAGGATGTATGTCACTAGGATACTGCATAAATAATAGATATTAGATTCCCATGCTAAACTGGTGTTCTGACCTTGTTTTGTCATAGGTGGCAGCACAGAGAACCTTAACAGCTTTCAGAGTGGGTAGCTCAGTAAACACTGCTTTCAGTTAAGATTCAGCAGGAAAGTAATAAGGCAGCAATTTCAGATGTCATAGGATCCAAGAACACACAGAGCGAGGGGCTGTTTCTTTGCACAGCTAATAATATGAAAGATATGCTTTATGTCAGTGCACTGAGGAAAAAGCAAAAATGATTTAGCATTGTTTAAAGCTCATATACTGCAAACATAATTCAGCAAATTAGCTAATGATTGCCTCTGGGTAGTGATACATGATAGAAAAAAACAAATGAATACAGGTACTCAAGCATTGCGCTTGGTACCTACTGAAAAATTAGTTTCATCTTCAAAAAAAAACAAAACTCTTTAAGAGATGTTATAAAGGGTTGTGCCCTGGTAGCAGAACAATTACTGCTTCAAATGAGTATGTTTTATCATATCAACTATCATATCAAATGTGCATTTCAGTGCTGACTGTTGTAAATGATTCATAGCATTCCTAGGAAGATGCAGTTGTAGGGCTCATTTGGAAAGATGCAGTCAGTCCTGTCATAGCAGACGGCATGGAAATAGTGAGAGTTTAATCGACAGAACTAAGCTCAGTGCCATGTCATCAAGACAGACCCAATAAATATTAATTAATGGGATTACTTATAAAATCAGTGACTCATACAATTGATTTTCTTGATTTTGTTTACTACCTAATCACATATGCTATGTTGCTTTATTACAGACAAAATGGAGATATGTTAAATGTCAAATTCCTTTGCATTACAAATGTTGTAGAGGATTCACTAAGCATTTTTTTTTTTTTTGCCAGGGAAATTAAAGTTGTATGAGAGGAGATAAGTTGATAGGCATGAAGTCTACCTTTAGTGAGTTTGGGATCTAAAAGACCACAGAGAACAATGTTTGGGCATTTACTTTATCACCTTTTTTTAAAATACGCTTTTTTCTACAGCAGTGAGGGAGAGTGAGATGAAAAGCAAAGTCCAAAGGGAAGCGGATTGATTCTAGGTAGGCTTGTCAGGTACTTGGTTTTCTTTAAAACTCAAGTAACATTTTTTGGGTTGGATTTGTCCTTGTAGAACTAAAATGTCCTAAAATTATATAGTTTTAAATTATTTAAGGGATGTTATGGACTATATATTCATTTTTATTTTGACAAAAATTGACATGCAAATTTGGTTTCAAAATACGGGAAATATGCATGGCACTGTTGGCCATGTGGTCTCTAAATCCAGTCGTTTGGATAGTGTATCATTTTGACTAGGAAGGACTGTTTTCTGTGTAATACAGGCATAGGCACAGAGAGCTGAATTTAAACGTCCCCCCATCTCCTTCTTCCACCACCAGCATGGGACTGTAATAAGAATCTAGTTTCGTTTTGGTGCAACTCTCTGACCTTAGTGAAATCAGTTCAGATTCCTCAAGGAATGCAACTGGAGAGGGTCATCACACGTGACCTCTGGGGGTGAAAGGTGGCTGTGCCCCTGATTCATGAGCACTGATGGTTGGCTTGTCTGCAGAAAGCTAGCTTAACACAGCCTTGTTATCTATTGACATCTAGAGTGTGGAAGCTTTGACACTTCAGATTTTCCCCTTTTTATTAATTTTTTGAGAAGATTTTGTTTCTAGAAAGCACTTGTCTAAAGAACGTAATATCATTTTGATTACCAACAGAAATATGATATTACGCCTGGTGCTGTGGCCTAATGGCTAAAGTCCTTGCCTTGAACGCCCCGGGATCCTATATGGGCACCGGTTCTAATCCCTGGCAGCCACACCTCCCATCCAGCTCCCTGCTTGTGGCCTGGGAAGGCAATTGAGGACGGCCCAAAGCCTTGGGACCCTGCACCCGCATAGGAGACCTAGAAGTTCTTGGCTCCTGGCTGTGGATCAGCACAGCACCGGCCATTGCAGTCACTTGGGGAGTGAATCATCAGATGGAAGATCTTCCTCTCTGTCTCCTCCTCCTCCTCTCTGTACATCTAACTTTGTAATAAAAATAAATAAATCTTTAAAAAGTAAGTATAGTATTACTGAAAAGTGCCAGGTGATGTATTGAATGTTGGGATACATGAGCCAAGATGTTGTCAGCAGTCAGTTTTAATTGTATGTCTTTATAATGCCAAAATTCATTATTATTTTAAAAGATTTATTGATTGTATTTGGATGTCAGAATTACAAAGAGCAGAGACAGAGAAAGGTTTCTTGTCTGCTGGTTCACTTCCCAAGTGGCCACAGCAGCCAGTGTTGGGCCGATCCGGATCCTAGAGCCAGCAACTTTCTCCCATGTAGGTGCAGGGTCCCAAGGATTTGGGTTGTCCTCCACTGCTTTCCCAGGCCACATGCAGGGAGCTGGGTGGGAAGAGGAGCAGCTGTGACACTAACCAGTGACCAATGGGATTACAGTGCATGCAAGGCAAGAACGTTAGCCACTAGGCCACTGTGCTGGGCCTCAAAAATAGATATTTCACTTAAAATTTTCCTAATAATGTATAAATTAGGTATATGTGTTAGTTCTAAGATAAACATTCATTTTAATAGTTAAATTGCAAAATCAGAAGTCACCGTTAAGAAGCTTCTATGGGTCTTTTCTCCCCTAGATTTCTCTGTCTTCCTTCTTGACTTCCTTATTTCATTGACCAAACCGTATTTTCTATTTAGGCAACATTTCTGCTTCGTTAATTTTAAGGTTATCAAAGTACTTCTATTCATGGTCAGTAACTTATAGCTTTCTGTATTCTTGCAACATTTAGAATTTCTGATAACTTTCTCTTATTCTGTGTATCACTTCAACTTATAAAAACAAGGCTACATAGTCAAAAAAAAAAAAAAGAAAACTTATTAATTTGCCCAGTGTCACACAAAAACTAAAGAATAAAGTTGAATTTAATCCTAGTCCATAACAGACCCTCTACACCTGACTCTTGTGGACTTGGATATTAACTGTGGATGTTAAACATTCAGGTGCCTATCCTCTATGCCAGTTTCTTCTCTGGAAAATATAATTGTTTTTAGTGGTATGCTGGGTATCCAGTGAAAAGCAACTAGAAACTGTATTCATGTGTGGTGAGTAAGATGGTGGAAAAGTTACAAAGCAAGCAGAAGTAAGTACACAACAACAAAGTGTAATGCACCTGCCATGTTAAGTAGGTGTATATTATCTACAATTTTAGATAGAAGTCTCAGAAATTCTTTTTTTTCAGAAAAAAAGTTTTTTCCTCTAGCTTTTAATAGCAAAGGAAATAGCATTTGTAAAAATATATCTTCTGTTGTATTTTTAGCTTTGGTGAACTCAAATATAACTTAATCAAGCAATATTTTCATTTTGCATCTCAGAAATTGAGATTTACATAATGAAGTTTGGTTTATTAACATCTGACTCAAAATATTTGTTGTCTGTACATGTGTATAATCTTCCATATTGACACTGAATCAAGACAGTCTTTCATTAATCTCTGTGGAAATATCAATGCCATATAAAAGAATTTGATCCAGTTAATTACTACCTTTGTACCTTTTCTAAACATTTAACTTTAAATTTCAACTCTAGAGAAAAGTTTACTCTGTTCTGGGTCTTACACCTGTATCTTAAGATGTCCTCACCATTTTCTGGGATCAATGGAAATTTTCAGTTCAAGAAGTGTTTTTGTCTGTTTTGTTAATTTACTCAGCTGATGGTCTGCCTCTTCTCACTGCTATGGGTGTCCAGATTCTTTGACACTATTTCTTGTGTGAATGATGATTGCTCATAGTTGAACAGAATGGCTTTTCCCATCCATAAGGCAATGTTCTTTGATGTTTTCAATGTTTGTTCCCGACATACAAAACATAAATTATTGGGCATTAATTCAGTTTCCCTGTAAGCCCTAAGATTAGTGAAAACTGGAAGTATTCTCTTTGTTCCATTCGTGGCAGTGTGGTCACTCGTCATCAACTTTGTCACTCCATGTATACCTAAACTGTTTTAAGATAGTGGAACAGGATAAGATTTTTCATGCTGAAAGTGAACACAAGGTCCTACTGTAAGGCTTACTACTCTGTTATTCTATGGCATAAGCTGGTTATTTCGATTATGGAGTTTTAAAAAGACACTTTCTCCCACAAAAAACTGGTTGATGTCTAATATTGACAGCTAAGTAAGGGATATCTCAAGATAAGGATTCTGTGACAGCAGATTCAAAGATGTGTTAGTAATCATGTTTTAAAATGAATTTCACACATCTAATATTTAGCAACTACTAAGCTATGAACTCCATGTCCAGAGGGAACTTATTGGACACTCAAAGAGTGTCGAATAGCAATCACTGAGTAAAGTGACACTCACATAGTAATGCTTCAAATTTAGTGAGTAACCCAGTGAAGCACGTTCTGATTGAGTGTTTTATTCTTGTTTTTAAATTACAATAGTACTGGCTTAAGATCATTTATTAAAATCAGAATGTCAATTGACATCTAAGCTTAACTTACTGACCTTAATGTACATTTAAGATATAATGACTCCTTACATGCCTGATATGGAAGGTCTATGTTGTAGGAACATGATTAATACTCAGTAGATAAATTCTTGCTTTAATTTTCTTTTTTTTTTTTTTTAGTTTTATTGTTTACATACTTGAGAAAGATGCATGCTCATGTGGGCCCTCCAATTAGGGTGGGGAGTGTCAGGGTATGGAGAAAGGTAGGTGGAAAAAATGTTTCCGTTCTCTTTTGATGTTGCTTTGGAGACTCTGGTATGGGGAAAAATGTTCTGAGTGTATTGCTTGAGTGGTTTTGACAGTTCTGAGACATCGTAAGCTTTGTAGCACTAGGGTTGAGAAGATACTTCCAAAGTCTATTGGGTGACCAGTTTCACCTTACTGCATCTGTGCTCCCAGACTCTTGCTGCAAATCTTGCCAAGAGAGCTTTCCATCCTTTTCTGTTTTCACTCCCCAGACAAAACAGTTGTCATTCTCTGTTAGCCTAAATGAGCTGGCTGTCATGTCACCCATGTGCATCTGGACATGCTGTCCACTGCACAGGTATCAGAAATGATATCCAGTCTCGATACGTGCAGGCCACAGTTGTACTTCTCATGTTGTGACTGTCCCTGTAGCTAGGGTTTGAGTTAAGACTCTGCCTGGGGAGTCCTTCTAAGAAACTTTACCTGGGGTGGCCTAGTTGGAATAACCCTCAACAAACCCCACCAGGCCTGCCCTTAGCCCTGATTTTTGCATGTGCCAGTATGTGCTGCAGCCTAGCCTGGACTGTTCCTTATCCCATCTAGCTCCTGTGCCTACCCATGGGTGCTTTGGCTTAGTTCAGCCCCCAGACCCAGTCTCTAGGTACACTGCCTGGTGCTGCTGCCTTGTGCAGGGAAGCCTGCCCCCAACTCTGGGGCTCATGCTCAAGTGAGAGCTGCATACTTTAGTGGAGTTCCCACAGTACCCCTCCTAGGCCTACTCCCAGCTCTGTATCTTCTGCTTGCCAGTAGGTACTATAGTCCAGCCTGACATGGCTCTCACTTAGTTGCAGCACTTGCCAGCAGGTGCTTTGTTCTAACCCAGTGGCCAATATCCATTGTCACTCTTGTATGTACCAATAGGTATTGTATCCTAGCCCAGCTTGGCTGCCCCTAGACCCAGACCACATGCCAGCCAATGGGTTCTATAATCCTTCCCAGATGACCCTACCACAGTCTCAGCTCTCATAGTCATCAGTGGACACAGCAGCCCAACATGGGCATCCCTGACATTTCCCTTCCAGGTCTGCTACCAGTTTTAGTTCTTGAACTTGCCAGTGGGTGCTGTGGCCAATTCTATATGTACTTCCCCAGTCTTGGCATTCACTGGCAGGTGCTACAACCTGGCTCAGCCTAGAGCCCATCCTAGTACCAGCTCTTCCTGGCAGGTGCATCAGCCTAGCTCAGCATGGTCCAGCTCCAACCTGGCCATCACTTGTGCCAATGTGCTCTGAGAAGAGGCCCAGCCCAACCTCCCGAGACTCAGTCCAGCCAGGTGTTGCAGCCTACTCCCAGCCCTGGATCATGTGTTTACCAGCAGCTGGCCATAGCAGAGGAGTTCCCCAAGTTCCCTTACTAGTCCCACTCTCAGCTCTGGATTTTGCATATGCCAGCAGGTACTACAGCCTAGCCCAACTAGCCTACACCCATTCTGGGTCTCACTGGTGGGTGCTATAGCCTAACCCAGCCTGGCCAACCCTTAGCCCCAGTCCTCATGTGAACCAGTGAATACTGCAATCTAGCCCAGGCTTCTGCATGCCTTCTGGCTCTCAATAAATAATTTTTTCACCACAGGATAATTAAGTGTAAATGCTTCGATCTCCTAAAGTAATATGGTGATTTGGGGTGGCCTAACCCTTAGTGTTATTATATATATAGATTCCATTTTAAATTTTTATCCTAGTACAAAACCAAGTATAGCAGATTGTTATTACTTTTAGCCAATTGACACTTCATTGTTACTAAATAATTGAATAGAGGTCATAGCCATCCATTTTATTTCTCATTGTTAGTTATAACACCAATGTCTGAATACAAATTAGATTCATCTGTTGCAAATAACACAGACATTCAAGGTTATTTTTCATGCTACAGGCATATATTTATTATTTATTGGAGCATTAAAAATGTGTTCCACCAAACTTTATCTGAGTAGATGGATAATAAAACATGAAAAATATCATAAAGTGTAAGAAAAAGGCAGCATGCTGAATCTTCTTCATTTTTTGTCAGCATCTCAGCTTCATCCTTACTACATTTATCTCTCATATTGAGAAACTATGAAACATGCTGTAAATGGAGGCTGCATAAGGGAGCCCTGGATAGGTAGGAATATGAAAAGTAGATGAACTAAGGGTCCTGCATAAACTGACAGGATGGCCAAATAAAGAGTTTAAACTAGATCAAATAGTCCCTCTTGTCAAGCAAATAGTCACTCATGTCAAGTAAAATATGTTGGTCGGTACCGTTGGCCAGTATATAATTACAAAATTCCCAATCTAGTTTTTCTGTAACTGTCATTCCAATTCTGCTGCTTCTGAGTCGGGTGACATGAATTCCATTAGTTCCATTGAAACTCAGATTTTTTATGTAAAACATTAAGAATAGCACAGATGGCTTACTAAGCAGTTTTTTATGCTCATTATCCTGAAAAAAATCCTCAAGTTTAAAAAATAATAAAATAAATAACAAATTCCCCACATACACATGAAAGATTGGAAAAATACTTCATTAGTACCATATTTTCAAAACATTTATAAAGTTATTAATAATACAGAAGCCTACTCTTACTTTTCTTAATATCTTTTCCTACTGAAATTGTTTAAGAAGTGATATAATATTTGTAGGTTTACATATATGCAAAGTGGGTTTTACATCATGCATATATCCATGCCTTTGGAATATAGAAATTATATCAAGGCAATATTATTTTATTTTAGGAGCATATGCCAAATCCCTAGAGGGTTTCAGAAACATAAGCATAATATGCAGATATAAAAAGACCTTAGGCTTCTATATGTCCCTGTACTGTACATATCTGTTATCTCACTAAATGTTGGCAATGGCGCTGTGAGAAGGCTGTAAGCTGATGGCAATGTCTTTGTGTTACAGAAGAGGGAAATGAAACATGATGATTAATGAGCTGTGTCCAGGGTTCACACAACAAAACTGATTAGTAAAGGACCCCTTGACACTCATCAGATACTGTTTTCATACCCGACTGCCTCTGCACCTAAAATACATTAACAAGAAATATTTGATGTAGACGTGCTACACAGGTATATGAAGGGTGCTTCTCAGGAGCCTTCTGCAGCTGGTAACATCTGAAGCTGCCATCCTCATCTACATTAATTAAAATGTCAGCAGGGGGAGTTTGGCTGCATCTCTAAAGAACTGAAAGCTCCAAAACTCAGATTTGAACTCCAAGCTTTTCTTGCTTTCCTAATCACATTTGCAAATTTAAAAACCTGGTTAAAGTAAAACCTATGATAAATGAAGATGTCATTTTGGCAGGAAGCATTCCAGTTAAAGACCCTGCCAAATGCTCTCTGCGTGATGTTCCCTTGTTTATGGTGTAATATCTGAAAGATAGAAAGCATAGAAGAAAGCAAAAAAGAATTAGAGCAGGAGCAAGGAATGGCTAGAAAGATAGTCTATGTATGGGCTAAATATGCTTTAAAGTTTATTTAGATTTTGGCCCAAAGGTTTCTCCATATGCATTGAACCATAGCCTTAGTTGTCACAAGCTGCAAGCTCCACCTCTTGGAACGAGTAGCTGAGTCCCAGCCAACTTCATTATGTAGTTTCATGAGCCAACTGCTCAGATCCTGTTCCACCAGGACAGACATGGGCTCTAGCCACTCAAGCTGTTTCTACCTCATCTTGGTTTTCTTTTACTTTCTTTTCTGAACCTGTAAGTATAACCTTTTTATCTGATGGGAAGGAACATTCTGAATCATTTTCATTTCAGATGGCTAAAGCATTCAAGAATCCCAAAATAAAGCCATTTAAGATCTGCAAAGTTACTTGTTGGTATTTTCTACATTAATGAAAGGAAAAAAGAGCAGGAAGAAAGGAAAAAATAAATTACATAAGACATGTTTTTAGTGAGCAAAGCATATATATTGTTATTTTATAAATATGTATTGCTAAAGTAAATTTCATCCAGTTATAATTAAACATAAGATGTAACCGTATTTTTCAGTTAAATTATCTATTCTGCAAAACACATATATACATTAATATTTCATTAGCTATATGCCACCATCTTAAAAAATGAGGCTTCTTTTCCGGGTACCCCCTCTTTTAATGGGGAGAGCTTTCTCGTAGACCCTAGTAACAACTAAGAGAAGACAACCAAGTTTCTACTTTGATTCAAGTCAGCTGAAGATGTTGGCATAGTAATATCTTTGCCTTTGTTTTAAAAGTACAAACATTCAAATAAAGCAGATGCCCTTAAACCAAATGAAATTGGTTTTTGAGAGTATTCTTTACTTCAATTATGATAAAGAAAATTAAACCAGAATCAGCTACCAAAGGTGGAAGAATTCATCCTCTCTGCTGTTAATTAGTTTTATGGTGCTAAGTGGTTACATTTACATGTTTGTTTCATTATGTAGTTACATGAGATTTTATATTTCATAGGCTGATTAAACATATTTTTGTTTTAGAAAGTTAATATTGAAGACAGTGCAGGAAAAAAAAAAAACTTTTTAGATCCCAAAACCAGGGAGACAGCATTTAGCAGTTCAGCACTTTATTGTTCATTTTTGTTTTGTTACTGTTCTTTGTTTTTGCTAGTTCTATATTATGAATAATTATTTCCTCTTCTTGAAACTAATGCTTAGTAATTTATGAAGAAAAATACTTTTCTTTAGTTTGTATTGTAAATAAATACTCATGAGCTAAGTGGAGGTATAGGGGAAGGCTATGTTTTTATAGAAAATGAAAGTAAAATACTTTGCCATTTAAAATAGCTGACAGTGGATACAGGTTAAGTCATATGTGTTTATCAGACATTTGTTCATATCTATTTTATGCCCATGTAGTCTTAAACCTGACTCTGGCTGCTGTGTTGGAATACTTGAAATAGAATGACTTAGAAAATGTTCAAGTAAACACACAAAAGTAAAGTATGTGTTTTAGTGATAGTGGGGAATGAGATAGAGAGGGACACACATTCACACACATATGTAAATTTGAAAAAGGTTGAAAGAGTTGCTAAGGGAAAAGTATTATGTTCTTCCACTATGATTTCTTTTTATTTTTAGGATAACTTGTTTATATGAATGGCAGTATTAATGAAGAGACAAAGAGAGGTGTTCCAGAAGCTGTTTCACTCCCTGAATAGCCATAACAGCTAGTGATAGGCTAGTTTGAAGCCAGGAGCTTCTTCTGGATCTCCTATGTGAGTGCAGGAGCCCAGGGACTTAGGCTGTCTTCCACTGCTTTCCCAGGCACATTAGCAAAGAGCTGGGTCTGGAGTGGAACAGCCAGGACACAAACCCACATCCATGTGGATCCCAGTACTGCAGATGGCAGCTTCAAGAGCTTTGCCACAGTGCCAGCTCCTGGTAGGGTTCATTAGGATTTCAGAAATAGGCTTCATTGGCTTCGGTATGAGTACAGTGTGACTATGGTATTGTTCACACTGAAATTGCTGGAACCGCACTTGTTCACGGAAGAGCTCCTCAAGTCATAATAGCCCATCTTGCCTGACTCCTTCAAATGATGAACGATAGGAGAATTGTGTGCTGGGAATTCATTTAATTCGTATCTGGAAGGAATGTTATAGCTCTCCATCAACGACACTCCAAATAAACACCTTGGTGATTGATGTGATGCATCATAAGACAGAAGGTTTTTTGAATTGGGAATATATTATAGAAGCAGAACATATGGCATTATATAGGAAAAGAAACCTTTCCAGAAATGTGTGAATGAAATAGCATTTTCAAAGCCATTTCAAAAATATCACATTTGAAGATGCCAGCAGTTGCCTGGACTATAATTTAATCAACAGCAAGGGCTTTGAAAAGACTCCAGGACAAAGAATGTAGGTAATGTGAAAAATGTCACTCAGGCAGACAAGAAAGCATTGCTAACAAATTGTCAAGACTGTGCTACAGGCATCATTCATACCAATGTCAATAACAGCTCCATGAACCAATTTTATGGATATACTGAGATACCTAGTATAAACAATCTGCCCTTTTTTGTTAACTGTCTGCCCTGACAAATCCATGGAAATATTAAAACAAAGTTAATATTCTCTAGAAAAGTTATAACAGAAATTGATTGTTAGTTTGTGGCTTGTGCATGTAAGTCGAGATCAGCATAATCTGCATATGCCTGATGAAAAACCTACTTATATCCTGTAAGGATTTTTCAATTTAAATCGGTTTACCATATTTAGTAACAAATGTGAAGAATAAATCCAATCTTCAAAAGTCAAATATACCAAAAGTCCTTAGCATCCAAATCGTGACTGGGGTTCAATCATTGTGTTAGCCATTTGTTTGCCATGCAGTTTTTCCTCAGGCAAATAATTTATGAATATTACATGGGTTTTCATGATAGTTTTCAAAAGTATCTTCATATTACTGTATAGATGAAAGAAAGTTAAAACTAGTAACAGTATAGAGCCAGCATTGTAAAATAGCAATTTTAAAGGATTGGGTTGCCAGTCTCCTGGTGAATGAGAAAAGAGGATTAGGGGCTAAAATCTTCAAAAGATAAGTTCCATATAAGGGATGCAGAAATGCAGAATTCAATAACACATGGAAGTGTAGTCCTTATAGCACAGTGACTTATGCTGCCAGTTGTCATGCCTAATCCAGTATGGGAGAGTTGATCCTAGCCAGGCTGCTGTACTTCAGATCCATCTCTGTGCTAATATGTCTAGGAAAGTGGTGGATAACCCAAGGGCTTGGGGCTCCTACCATCCATGTGGGAGACCCAGATGGACTTCCAGGCCCTTGGTCTTGTCAGGACAAAGCCCCAGCTTTTGCACACATTTAGAGAGTGAACCAGCAGGTGTAATATCTGTCACTATGCACCTCCCCAGCCTCCTCTCCTCTCCTCTCCTCTCCTCTCCTCTCCTCTCCTCTCCTCTGCTCTGCTCTCCTTTCCTCTTCTCTTTTCTTCTCTTTTTCCACTCAGAAGGCAATATACCTATACATAAAAAACATTTTAACAATTGAGATTATTATATTTTGTTTCTTTGCTTTTTAACAATTTTCTAAGCTTTATCTTTTCCTTGATAAGACATTTAAAATCTTGAATCACATGCACAAGCACCTCAACTACAAAGCACGTCCAAGTGCTGTTAAAAGATAGCACTGAATTTATGTGGAAAGTAGCTTTACAGAAAGATATGAAGCAAAAGACTACACAAAATCTAACAATCATTTTACTTGTGTTTAATTGCTTCCTGACCCATTATGTACCAATGAAGATAAATGCTTTCAATTCTTTCAACCTAAAGCTCCTTTATTTTTTGCAAATGTATGTGAAGCATCACCTAAATGCCCAGTATATTCAGAAAAATAAAATTATGTTAGGGCAAATGGAAGATAGTAAACATACACAAGGATAACTAGAAGATTGCATTGTCATCTCGTGGACAGACCAAACATGCTGATTGTAATGGTGCTGTAATGGAAACAAGTTAAAGGGAAGGGCTAGGTGCCCGGTGGAATGAAAGAAATGCCTGTTATGTGGAAATACTTACAACCACCTCCTTAAAGGAAACAGACAGTTACAGAGAGAAGAGAACTTTTTAACTAAAACTTAAAAAAAAATCTGCCTTTTCACTGACTTTATCACTAGTTATGTTGATATTTTATTGCATGTTAGGTTAAGGGAAAATAATTAGTAAAAAAAAAAAATAACTATGCAAAGAATAATCATTGCTTGTCTGTAATCTGCTAATCTGAACCATCTCACAGTTGGGCCACAATCCTGTGCTCATCTTTTCAAAGAAAGCTGCATTGCCCTTGAAATCTGAGTTTCATCCTTCCTCTGCATTTTCTTAAGAAAACTATTACTTTTCCTCTATTATAATTTACCAATATGCTGTTAGATATAACATGAGTGCACCTTTGTGCAGTGCAGGATCACTACAAAGTTTATACAGCTCAAAATTCAGATCCATGGGCCAGAGTGTAGACCTAGTACAAGTATGCACTAAGAATTTCAAGGCTTCAGGAATTCCAAAGGGTTGAACAAAGGACTGGGAGTAAGATGTGGAGATCAAAGCGTTTCTCAGACCTGCCCTTTTGGCATCAGACATGTCAGTCTCTTCGTGCTCAGTGCGGTCTCTAAGGCAGGTCTACAATGCTCCCTTTCAGAACAGGAAGCATTCAAAGCATGCAGTATCTCCACTTTGTGCTTGAGATGAACCTGTTCATATCCCACACCAAATTCTTCCATTCAATCCCTGGCTGTAAATGCAGTGCTCGGCAGAATCCAACCATGTCTGGAACCCTGACCTCTGACTTTGAACCTCCATACCTGAGAGGATACATTTGATTATTTAAGCTCCCTGTCAGCAGAACTAGTATTCAAATCCAAGCATTCTGCTATGGGATGAAAACATCCCAAGCATCATTTGTGATAGCAACCACCTACTCCCATTTTCTCCATCCGAATCACTGTTGTGTTTTGCACATTGCCTGGCCTCAGACCTGTTGCAAGAGTAAGGAAACCATTGATGCTTATTAGGTACTCTGTCAATCAGTAACTTGTGTTTTGTTCCATTGCTTCCCCAATGAACTATAGTGCTTCCAGACATTTGAATGTATGCAACATTGAAATGACTCCTCTTTTTTCTATATAAATGTTTTGCTTTCAACAACAAACTTGCCGATTTATATGTTAAGGATTTGTAAGCAAATAGGAAATATCTCCCCAAAGAACCATGAAGTTTTATCCAAATAAGCATTTCAAAGGGCAGATGGAAAATTGGATTGTCCTATTATTTTGAAAATTCAGTTAATAATTATTACTGGGATTTTAGAGATTTATTTATTTACTGATTCATAAATATTGCTGATATGAGTCAGTTTGCTAGAAGTAACTTAAAGATATCTCAAAGAAAGAACCATTTCAGTTATATGGTGCAGAGGCAAAGGTTAACACACAGGAAGCTTTTAAAACTCTGCTCTTGAAAGGTAAGCTTAAGGCAATGGTATTTAGGAACGTAAGGCAAGAGAAGAGAGAAGGGCTGTTCTACAGCAGTCATTATCAAATCTTGGCCCAAAAGAAGTAGCAGTAGAAGTTGAATATCTTCATCTCTCTCTATTACTTTCTGCCAATATTTTATCAGTGCCTCTTACAACCAAACATAGGAGAAGGCCAATTGTCGAGAAAATGTTCCAATCTATGGAGGCCACTTCTGGAAATAGAAAAGTATAGGTCAGGCAGAAGGATTGTGGGAATTCAAGCATGAAATAGCCATAATAAAGCCACAGAAAAATTCCAAAATATTAGATTACTAAGGCCAAAATCTGAAAATAATATGAAAAGGGAAAAAATGAAATTTTGAAAATCACTTTCATTATTTGCTACTTAGAAATATTCTTGTTTTTGTTTTTATCAGTTTAACAATGTCCTACTTCTGTTTTGAAAGAAAGAAATCATTAGGGTACAACAAATTTAATACTGTTTCTTAATATTTATTTAATAGCTAATTTTAATGCTATCACTACAAAATTTTAATGAATATTCTGACATATATAATTCTCATGTTATGATGGGAAGTAGATAAATAGGGTAGTTTCATCAACCCTATTTAACACCTAACAATGTCAAGGCTAAAATAAGCAATAGAGCTTTCCCTATTTCCCAAAAACAATGAATGAAGGAGTTGCCATCTGAACCCAGGTACTTGGCCTCTAGTGCCTGGGTTCCTAGTCCCTACATCATTTATTAAGCACTTGTTGCATGACCACTGTTGTACCCAGATTTTTGAGATCCCAAGAAATCATGAAGAGTCTGAAGTTGAAGCAAACACATAAGGGCAGTTTATGCAGACTAGCCTGGGCTCCCAGCTGCACTCAGCCCACAAGGACTGCGGGTGGCAGCTCTGAGGTTGGACGGCACAGGGTCTTCATACACTTCAGGACAATTCCACACAATCATTGGTCAGTTTAACTATTACCCTTTAAAAAGAGCAAGTTGGCAGGCTTCTCTGTTGGGGGGTTTGAAGTGGGCAACTTTTTTCATTAAAAAATCTAGAAAAACATTATGTGTAGGATTATATAATGAAATGGCTATTATTAATGTGATATAAAGATTACATAATTGAGTGTTTTGTGTATTTTTTATTGTTTTTTTTTTTTTATACAATTTAGTTGGGGCAACTTTCAAATAGAACAAACTAGTGGGCTTTGGGGTAGTGAGCAAGTCTTATCTAAAAAGCACACCAGGGGCCTCCTTCCTCAGGAATGCTCTGCCTAGGTGACCTGCCAAATGTCACCTAGGCTGTCAGGCATGGAGTTCACACATCTCCCCAGCCAAGCCAGCAAAGCAGAAACCACAAAAGCAGAAAACACCGCAGTTAGCAAGGAGCAAAGGGCAAATGGTCGGGATCCTGACTATGACGTTCCTCACCACAATTCCAAGTGCATTTAGGTTTTCATTTTTCACTATGCAGGTAGATCAGATAGTGATTTTTCTCCCATGGCATTTTAACACTTTCTTAACTGTAATGTCTTTCCAAGATATTTAGGAGAATACACATCTTCTATTCAAAATCAAACCCACTACAAAAATTATGCAAGGTAATTTTTGCTGTAAATATTCATATTTTGGGGGTGCCATTTCCAAGAGATACTGATTTTGAAGTGCATTAGAGGATTAAGCGTGACTTGATACAAAATTATGGCTGACATTTACCTGAGCAAATCCAGCATGGTCATGGTAAATCTCAGACTGTTTCTGCCTTCTGAAAACTTTAAACTCAAATGCCATTTTTTTTCACAAGAAAATGTGCACCCTGTCAGATGACAATCCTGTGACAACTATATTTTTCACAGACTGCAATGGCATTTTATAGAAATATCCTTTTACTAAAAATGAATTTCATTTTCTGATTTTAAATGATCTTTTTATATATGCTCCTATCTAATGAAATAATGTGTCCCTTGATTTCAACTAAAATATAATTCTTATGAAAGTGAAGATCATATTAAATCATAATAAAAAGATCATCTCTAAAAATTTTCTAATGAAGAACTGTGATTTATAGATTTTCAAAATCCATCATAATACATCCGTCCAGCTTTAGTACTGAGAAGATTTGGCAACATCACAATTAGCCATTTGAATTACATCACTGTGACTGATGCTGTTCTCTCATTTTAAAAGTGTTTTAATTTGATTAAAAGTATTTAAAAATTTGATTTTTAGGAAGTTTAGAATCTAATAGACTCCAGACATTTGGGATAGGCAGATATTTCCAGGAAATCTATTTAACAAAGATTTGGATCACATCTTGTAAGTATTAGTATCTGAAACTGCATTATTGTACACCTTATAAAACTAAGAACTTGCTCCTTAGATATGTATGCTTTATGTAAGTTTCAAAATAAATTGCTGAGAAATATGAACTTGGAGATTCTAAAAGCCTGTTTTCAAGTGCTCATATTCTACAGACTCCTATGCTTTCATGTGTTAATGACCATTCAGCAAGATGAACAAAAATGTGACGTTGCCTAGAATTTTGTCAATGGTAAACACAAGTATTTGACTTTCCTAAAATGCTCTTTGAAACTTTAAGGTCACATGTCCCTTGAATTATTAAAATGAGAAAACTCCCTTCTGAAAAAATGAGGATAAAACTACATTTTTTTTCCATGTCACTAAATTCAGAAAGTAAAGACTGTCAACATTGTTGCAGGCTATAATTTGAGAGTTACACACCTATTTGAGAATGTGTTGTGTCAGACCACTTGTTTTTTCATTAAAAATTTTATGCACATGCTCACCTGGTCCTGGTTACTCAGTTCTAATTTTCTACTTGCCACATAGTTTATAGTAGGCACACATTTTTGAGAAGCACAAATTTATACAACTTCCAATACAAAATTGGCTTAAACACTAACACTGTGGTGACTGTGCACTATAAGGAAACAATTCATTGGTAATTTTTTTTAAATGAACAAATGACATAATAGATGTTTCAGAGTACAAGGAAATTAATTTGATCAGGTTTTCATACAGAATATGAGATACTGATCTTTTAGTAACCAAATGAAAAAGCCAGTGTGCTCTGGCTTAGGACTGAAGCCAAACTTACAAGCAGACAGCCTCGGGAGAAGGTTTTTTCTTCCCATGTTTCTGACACAGCACACTCAGGATTCAGCAGAATCATGAAGCATGCAGTAGACATAGCTTAACCTGCACTGTTCATCTGGGGCCACAAAATTAACAATTGTTAGGATGTTTTACAAGTCAGACTTTATGCTAAGGGTAATGCTATGGGTAATGTAGTAACATTAGGTGATTTGGAATATTTTACATAGACACTTGAGTTTGTGGAAAATCAATGTGGAGAAGGGAGGGAAAATGTGGACTAGGAAACAACAGTGAGGCTGAAGCATTTAGCAAAGTGAGACAAACCAGTGATGCAAGAAAGGCCAATTCTATTAGGGATGAAGAGAAGTCAAGAGAGTCAGATATTCAGTGGATAAATGACAGGACTCACTGGCCAACTGAATGAGGCCTGACTTTGTGAGTTGAGAAATCTGATAAATAATTATATCATTCACTGTATAGACTGCACAGATGGAGAACAAAATTGGGGAAAAAAGGGTAATGCCATTTTGCATAGACTGATCTGCAGGAACTTCTGAAATCCAAATAAATATTAGCTAATTGGCAGTGGGAAGTAAAGGGCTAAAGTTAATAAGTGTTTGGTTTGGAACCATGAATGGGATCTGTCCATACGGATGGCAGCTGAAATCATTGAAATGAATCGCACCATTTTGTTCTGTGGGCATTTTATGAAATGAGATGATAGGAAAATCGTTCAAGTAATATAAACAATGAAGGACATTCATAAAAATTCTTTGGAAAATTTATGTAAGGGATTGACATCAACCTAACAGACATTGCTGCCACCTGTGATGACAACAGCCCATATGGCATTTGTCTCCACTTGCAAAATAGCTCACTGCTAATGCCTCTTGGGAACCGAAGAAGATAGCCTAAGTACACACACGGAAGACCAGCAGAGGTCCCTGGCTTTTGGCATGAGCCCGGGTTAGCTCAGGCTGTTGCAGTCATCTTCTGAGTGAATCAGCAACTAGACAGTTTCTCTGTCTCTGTTTCTGCCCCTCTCTCTGCAACTCTGACTTCCAGAAAAGTAACTGTCCTACTTTAAAAAATAAGTTATCAATTAGTCAGGAGGAGTGGCTCCAGGCATAAATATGATGACCAGGTAAAAGTTAATTTCTTGTTAGGTTGTTAAGACACTGTTTAGGGTATCCCAAGTCCCATATTAGAGTGCTTATGTTTGAGTCCTAATTTTGCTTCAGTATTATTAGTGTTTACTGCCATTTAATTAATTCCCAGAAAAACCTGTTATTAAAAATCACAGCCCTAATAAATCACTTTACTAAATGTGTTCCACTAGCACAGAAGAGGCATAAGAAATCTGGTAGCAAATGAGTTCCCTTCAGCATAAATAAATTGTATGTGTGTAATATACAAATTCCGATTATGGCAGTTACAGATACAAATGTGAGAGTACCAAAGGGCAAAAGTACTCTTGACAGAAAGCATGGATTAATCCGGCCTTTTGACTAGTTTATCCATCATTAATCCAAATTGTTTTCCCAGAGTTAAGCTTTCTTCAACATCCAGATTAATCTAACCATTTGCTTGAAATAATCAAGTCTGGATTTCTGTTCTGTAACTTCAGGCGCCATCAAACTATCCCTTCACCTTTTATTGAGAGCTTTCGTTTATGTATTGTTTAAAACAGAAGTGTAGACGACTTTGTCTTTCCTTGTTTTCTCCTTCCCGTACCATGTTGCTCAGCTGCATAGACATGCTGAATCTGAAATCTGTCCTGATACAAGCCTCAACCATCTCTTTCTTAAAATCCCATGGAAGTTGTTAGTCACATCCTATGACTTCCTCATTGACACTTCGATTTTAGTTTGTATACAACCAGGCAAAATGGCTATAGATTCTTAAATTAAGGCAAGCATGTGGTATCTAACCTTTTGGGATTGGCATTTTGTTTTAACATATTGGTTACTCAACACTATGTTCACTAATTCCATAATGTTATATTTTGTTGCTGATGTTATGTTGGGGCTTTTGCTTGATCGGGATGATACTCTGCCGGCTCTACCTTCAGACCAGAGATGGTCTCCCCGAGAAGATATTGAACCTATCTGGGACAATAAGTTACTGGTCTGTATGCTTGGTATATGCTTGCAATGAAAGAATCTCAACTGAACTTGACTTGTGGCAATGCAGCAAGGTGGAGGAATCCACTATGGGGGGAGGGCTTGAGAAATGGGTGGGGAGAATCCCAGTGCCTATGGACTGTGTCACATAGTGCAATGTAATTAATAATAATAAAAAAATCCCATGGAAGTCTTGCTGACTTTCACGCTTAATTTCTACTAATCCATGCTCTTCCTGCAGCTGGAAAGAGTCTGTATAAGTCAGATATAGCAAATATTTCATATCTCCTCATTAAAATTTGAAAAAAAAAAGGGGCCCGGCGCAGTGACACAGTGGTTAAGGTCCTCGCCTTGCACACCCGGGATCCCATATGGGCGCTGGTTCTATCCCGGCAGCCCCGCTTCCCTTCCAGCTCCCTGCCTGTGGCCCAGGGCTTTGGGACCCTGCACCTGCGTGGGAGACCCAGAAGAGGCTCCTGGCTTTGGATCGGCATAGTATCGGCTGTTGCGCTCACTTTGGGAGTGAATCATCGGACGGAAGATCTTCCTCTCTGTCTCTCCTCTGTGCATATTTGCCTTTCCAATAAAAAAATAATAAAAATAAATCTTTAAAAAAATTTTGAAAAAAAGAAACCAAAAACTACAACCATGGAAAACCAGGACTTGCATGTGTTCACTAACTCTTTTGCTGGCTTATCAAACAGCTATTAGTGTATTGAGTACAGGGAATTAGATGTGGATTTTTTTTTTTTAAGATTTATTTATTTATTAGAAAGTCAGATATACAGAGAGGAGGAGAGACAGAGAGCAAGATCTTCCGTCCAAAGCCAGGAGCCAGGAACTTCTTCCGGGTATCCCACACGGGTGCAGGGTCCCAAAGATTTGGGCCGTCCTCAACTGCTTTCCCAGGCCACAAGCAGGGAGCTGGATGGGAAGTGGAGCTGCTGGGATTAGAACCGGCGCCCATATGGGATCCTGGCACATTCAAGGCTAGGACTCTAGCCGCTAGGCCACGCCGCTGGGCCCTGAAATAGATTTTCAAGGCTTGTATCTTGGCATTGTGGCTCTCTAAGAGGGAGAATCTATGAACCCACCCTGTGCCTCATTCTGAAAACAATGGATTGAAATATGTATACTTCAGAGAATGTTTGCTAGTACTTTCTCTTTGTTAAGTGTTCATTTCTTTGCTTATGATATTGGCACCTTGTTATGCTTGCACTCAGATTACTCTTTGAAGATCTTGTTTCTTGAAGATTGTTGCTACTTAGTTTCATATTCAATTGCCCTCATACCATAACACCATAAATTGCAATGTTTATGTATTTACTTGTATTTCTTTTAAAAATTATATTTATTTGAAAGGCAGAGTTGGAGAGAGAGAACAAGAGAGAGAGAAAAAAATCTGTTTGCTGGTTCTCTCTCCATATGACTTTGGTAGTAGGGGGTTGGGCCATGCTAAAGAAATGAATCTGGAACTCTATCCAGGTCATCTAGCTGGTTGACAGTAGCCAAAAAACTTGGGCTATAATTTGTGGTTGTTAAAGATTTATGTATTTTTGTTGGAAAGGCAGATTTACAGAGAGAAGAAAAGATAGAAAGATCTTCCTTCTGTTGGTTCACTCCCCAAGTAGCTGCAATGGCCAGAACTGAGCTGATCTGAAGCCAGGAGCCAGGATGTTCTTCCAGATGACCTGAATGGATACAGGGTCCCAATGCTTTGGACCTTTCTTGACTGCCTTCCCAGTCTACAAGGAGAGACCCAGATGGGAAGTGGAGCAGCTGGGACATAAACTGGCATCCATTTGGGATTCTGACACTTGCAATGCCAAGTATTTAGCACTAGGCTATAGTGTCAGATGCAAACCTAGCCTATCTTCTGCTTTCCCAGGGGCATTTGCAGCCCCTGGATTGAAACTAACACATCTGGGAAATTAAAGAGCACTCACGTGGGTGCCATCATCCAGCTAGTGGCTTAACACACTGTGTCACAATGTTGGCTCCTATTTTCTGTCACTCTTCATGCTGGCTTTAAAAAGTACACATTTTGCTTTCTTCAGAGCTAAACATAAAATGCATATACAGGAATCAAAACAAGATTCTGTTTGGATAAAATGAGTACAGTTGGATCTCATTTAATCTGAGAACAATATTCTCAATTGTTAATAAACAAGTATAAAGGTTGAAAACAAATGTTTACATTATTTATAGATACACTTGTAGCAGTATAAACACATAAGCAGAAAAAATATGTATCAACTCCAGAACTTTGAACATAGAATAGAAGGGGAAGAAAATCACAGCACAGACAAGTGAATTCCAACATTTTTGTTTATCTTTAACTTATACTGCACTAGGCAATATATCAGAAAAGAAGCTAATACAAAAATTTATATTTAAACTATTCATTAATCTGCAGGGGTAGTCTCTTATTGCTCAGTTTTATTTGTTTCTGTGCCCTCCCTTGACCTCAAGCATTCATTTTCTTTTCTTGTTTAATATTTATTTATTTGTTGGAAAGTCAGATATACAGAGAGGAGGAGACACAGAGAGAAAAAGCTTCCATCTGCTGATTTACTGTACCTCAAGTGGCTTCAACAACCCGGGCTGAGCCAATCCAAAGCCAGGAGCCTGAAGCCTCTTCTGGGTCTCCCACATGGGTGTAGGGTCTCAAGGCTTTGGGCCATCCTTCAATGCTTTCCCAGGCCACAAACAGGGATTTGGATAGGAAGTGTCTCTGCTGGGATATGAACCAGTCTCCATATAGGATCCTGGCATGTGCAAGGTGAGGACCTTAGCCACTAGGCTTTGGTGCTGGGCTCCAAAATTCATTTTCTTAACATCAGTTGTCTGAACTAAATCAGCTTCTATTTCAAAACTGAGTATTGAATACCTTGAAAGAGACTAAAGTGCACTAAAATTTATGGATTAAAAAAATCTATCCTTAAAGAAAGGTTATTGGGAAAAGAGGAGTGAGAAATTTAAAGAAATTAGATGATCCAATTATAGGCTAATTTTATTACAGAGAATATTGCAGATAACAAACCTTTTGCAGTTAAATGAAACAGCTCATTAACATAGGATGTGTACTCTGCTGGTACATATGATAAAGACATTCCTAACAATAAAAATCATTGTTTGAAGGAGATAAGGACTGGGTAGCATAATCTTTTGTACCCATTTTGCTCACTTTTTCATCTGGATACCGGATTTTACTATCTATCTGAATGAAGTAAACTCTAAGGAAATGGCTCTCTAACTCATGTGAAGTTAATGAGGCAATAAAATCTCAACTTAGCAATATGTAAAATGACATTTGTATATCCAAATATCATTTTGTCATTTATATTGTTCCATTGCTAAACTACTGATCATGGGACAACCATATGACATTGAACTGCATTTCATCTGAAACCTTGGTAAGCTCGTAAGAACTTTCTCAGCTTTAACCTGAGGACCCACCCCTCTCTAGAGTTCCAGTCCCACACTTGAGAACTGTCTCTGTGACCTCTCAGGAACAGGTGTAGAGTTGACTATTGGGGCATCCGTGTCTCTTCTTGCCCATTCCCTTAGCTTATAATCTAATCCTGTCTTACATTTCTTCGACTTCCCTAAAGCTCTAAACTTCTCTGTCATTTCTTCCTCCTCTTGGTTTTCTAAACTCTCCCTTTGTTTTACTTCAAGATTTTTTCTCTAATATGCATTCGTATTGAAACAGTTTAAAAATCTTATTTTTAAATGTGGACAAGAACATTTCCTATTATTTGAAACTGATGTGAAGAGCAACGGGGCCATGTCTTATTAATAATCTCAGTATGTATTGTATTGGTAAACTGAATGTGAAATTATACGTGAACTTTTTATTGTAAACCATGTGGCATTTGGGGAGATATTCCCTGTTATATAAGCCTTTGCATTTTAAGATGACAGACTGGAGCAATACACATAAAAATAACAATGCCTTTAGTCTATGGACATTGTCCATCAAAATATGGAATTCCACATAGATGTCTTGAGCATGTCAGTACCCTAATTACAGAAACTCTGGCCCATCAGTGATGTTTTAACACTTGATTTATTTCCTGTTCAGTTTGTTCAATAGAGCTGGAGTTAATTGGTTTTCCAAATGAGTGTTAAAAATATAAAGATCTGGATTCATTAATTGGAAGTGATACTTATTATGCACCAACGACTTGTAAGTGTATGTAAAGGTTAGTAGGGTGAGAGTCCGGGGCACTGTGTACAAAACCACAGCTCTGACTTGGTACTAATGTGACTAATAACTCACAAATAGCCACAGCCTCAGTAGATGGTAAAAACAGAAGAGTTTTTTTACACATCAATTTTCCCAACAGAATGTAATCAATTTTATCATTGTATTAAATGTTTTTAACATTGTGTTTAAATAATGTTAAAAACACAGAATTGTATTTTTTGAATTCCTGTTTTATTTTTTGTTTTCATTTTTCTACAGGAAAAGATACTTGGATCTTTTCCTATAGTAAAAGTTAAATGTAGCAGTGGATGTGTTGCATATTAAATGTAGTACTTACCAAGTACACGATTGCTGTTTTTCTGTGGTAAAGCAATGCATTTAATGTGACATATTTTTAAAAGATTTATTTATTTATATTTATTGGGCAGTCAGATTTCAGAGAGAAGGAGAGACAGAGGAAGATCTTCATCTGCTGGTTCACTCCACAAGTGGACACAATGGTTAGAGCTAAGCTGATTCATAGCCAGGAGCCACTTCCAGGTGTTCCAGGCAGATGGAGTGTCCCAAGGCTTTGGGCCATCCTTTACTGCCTTCCCAGGGTCCAAGCACAGTGCTGGTTGGGAAGTGGAGCAGCCAGGACATGAACTGGTGCGCATATGGAATCCTGGTGGATGCAAGGCAAGGACTTTAGCCATTAGGCTACTATGCTTAGCCCTTAATGTTATAATTTTGCTACCTCAGTGACAAATGGGATTAAAAGGAAAATTAACATACATTGGTATAGTTCTAAACCCCAAACATACACAGGAAAGTCAGTGATTTTCATCTCTTTTCAAAAATAACTCTTTTCTCCTGTAATACTATGATCTATCACACTGATTTTCATTGTTGTCAATTATAATTTTCAAGTAACAACATCATGTTGTGATACTTGTCTTTAAGAGGGCAACACATACAACTTTTGCACTGAAACAAGAAGAATCAGATTGTGTTTGGATAAAATTTTCAGAAAACCACTGAGTATCCGCAGGTAGAGATTCTATGCCTCTGCATGTCTACTTAATGTTTTATCAGCAACAAGCACAGCTCTTACTGCCGGAGAACATGACAGAAACACCTGCAAATACACTGCTTAGAAAAGAAGTAGTAAAGTTGAAATCTAGAAACTTCTAATTACTGCAAATCTATATAATACAGTCCATGGCTTAAATTAAGACAACTCCATAGATTTATGATTTATGAGAAATGCTTGCATGTAAAAATACAAATGCCAGCAATTCATGTGGAAGGCTCCTAAATATCACTTTAAGTGTATATGTTCTTTTTTTAAAATTACACAGCATCGTAGCATTCTGCATTTTATTAGATTTGTTTTTTGGAATAAGTTAACCTTTCTTTGGGAAATTGAATATTAAAAAATATATAACATTGTTGAATTGTTTTTCCACATCTGTGTCCCACACACTGGGACATTTAAAACAACAAATGTGTTTTCTCGTATTTCTAGAGAATAGAAGTCAGGAACAAAATATCAGGGCACCATCCTTTGTCTAGGACTCCTGGTAGAATCCATCCTTGCTTCATGAGTTTGGCAATCAATCATTGGCTTTTTTTTTTTTTTACTTTTAACTATATTACTTCACATTTTCTCTTCTCTAACACAGAAGTCTCTGCTTTTACAAAACTCTCTTACCTCTTCAAGTAACGACACCAGTAGTATTAGATCATGATCCATCCTAATTATCTTGTCTTAACCTGACTACACTTAAAAAGAGCCAACTTCCAAATAAGGTCACATCACAAGATTCAGGGATTAGTACATAACCCTGTTCTGAGGAGAAAAATTAAAACCAGAACAATGATGTTGTGCACATATTCTGTATGTAACAAGCATCGTATGCGATTATTTCAGCCATATTTAGTTACTGTTCTGGCAAAATTAGAAATTGTAGAAAAGCGATCTTCATCTCAAATCAATGGGTCTTGAATGTAGGGGAGAGAAGTTAGCCTCACTAATGAACTTAGCCATTAAAAATTTGTACAGGGCAGAGTAGTAACATTGTTAAAAAATCCTTTTTAAAATTAGGAATGCATGATTTTACTATACTCTGTTGCCTACTATGGTATTTATTACATTGTTCATTTCCTATTTTTTTAGCATAGTTACATTGGCTGAGGCATTTCCCCTATTCTCCTCCCCACACCCTCCCCCCATACACACTGATTTCCCCAATATTTTTATCAACAACAGTCACAAGTCCATCATTGTGCTGTTTAAGTGTATCCAGACATGGTAGGGAGAACAATTCTAGTTACATATGTTTTAAAAATACATTGATAGAGGTTTTCCATTGCACTGGTTGTTACCTACAGATGAACTGGTGGTGGCCATCCAGAGGCAAGTTACCTGCAGCCTGGTCAAGGATGAAGAAGCTACCCAAAGTGTCTGCCATTCTTTTACTTGGCTATGGATATTAACTTCATAATTTCCATTAAAATCATTACATTATTTTTCTTGCAATACTGTGATAGAAAGTATAGATGATTTTTCTCCTTTAGCACTTCACTGTGAATCTTTGTAATGATAACACTAAAAGTAATCCTTGACTGACTCATAAGGATTCCCTCTACTGTTTATACAGCTGAAACCTAGTTATAGCACAAAGCATTTCTGCAGTATTTATTCATAGCTGTGAAGTGATTGAAAAGAAGACAGTGTCAGGTAGGGTCTTGATTAGAATGTGACCAAAAAGCTCCTTAACATTTGTCAGATAATTTTTTCCAGCTGACATTGTGTGACACAATATCTTAAGCTGACATTGGTTTGCAAAGTTTAATAAAAAGATTTTGCAAACCACATTAATTCAGGTATCATTAAAACACTGGCTTTCGTTTTTTAAATTAATTTATATTGATTTGATGCTAGCTAAGAAGAAAATCGATATTTTCTAAGATATTTTCCAGATACCTATTCAAATATCTGGCTCAGTTGTTAAAATAGCTTAGCATTCCAGCCTGTTTGTGGCAGTATCCTTTTGCATGAAAAGTTGCCCAAGTTTCTAGCTAACCAAATGTCAGAGCATAAATTGGGCAGTATACTAATTGGTAGCAAACCTCATTAAGAATTCTGGCTGCAGTAATAGCTTTTCTTCAATTGCCATCGCCTCTAACGAGAAGCACCACAACAGAAGCCACATTACTGGCCTGACAATTTGTTCTATTGATTTATTATGCCTGCACTCCTGCCATCTACACGAAGGGACTACAAAACATTAGTCTGATATTAGTACATTTTGACTTCTGCAAATGTAGTAAAAGCATACGGGAGTTTAATTGTTGCAACATTTCTTCATTGTTTCTCCTCCACCTGCAGGAGACTCCACTGGTTACACCTTTGCTAAGAAATGTGTAGTCAAGAAGTCCTTGTTACACATCATTTGCTTTAAATGCTGGAAGTGAAGAAATAGATGCTGCAATTAGCACATTTCTTCAAACATATTTTTATAGCAAATCTGTGTTTTGTTAGATTTTCATTTTCCTTCCATTCCTTACTTCTAGAAGAGGAAATTTGTGTTTTGCTTCAGTCCTTTTATGATGTAGTGGAAGCGAATTTAATTTAACCTAAAAAGTTGAAATGTAAGAAATGAAAATATGAATATTTTTCATCACCTATATTGTCTGAACTCATGAACACATTTCAGATCCTAAATTGTACACTTGTTCCTTTTGTTGCAAATTATAATCATTGAAATACAGAAATTTAAGCTACAATTAGAATTCCTAAAGTCCTATAAAGCATGTACTTCTCATTCATCTATTTTTTTTGCCCGTGTGTTGTTCTTAATAAGCACGCAATGTGAAAGTGTATCTCTTGGCAGTGATCTGATAATGCCATGTTACATAGCTATGTCTAGGACAAGTGGGCACATTTGCTTTTTGGTCATCGCTTCCTCAGAAACGCAATGCCAAAGCTCAGTTTCATTGTAATCACACTGACTTCTAGTTTAAACTATGTTTTATGGGAGAAATTGAGGGTATGCTTTGAGGTTTGGAACCTAATATGAAAAGCTTAAATATTATATTTTGTTTCAGGATATAGTTTAATACTCCAAGAAATTAGGATTAATTGCTATATATGTATAGTGGGCAAACATAGAAATGAGATCTCTAATGTGATGGCCCTGTGGAAAAGAATTTTACTCCCAAATATTTTTTATTTTATTTTTATAATTATATTTTTGACAATATTTACATAGTTAATTGGGGTAAAAATGTTCAAGGGCAATAGGAAAATGGGTAAGACTATTATTTCCATATTGTTTCCTTCATGTTTAAAGGGGGTGTTAAGGGAGAAGGCTCACCCAATTTCCCACTCTCCCCAGGTCCTGGATGTAGGGCATGCTGCGAGGTTCTTGCTCAAGTGGTTTTGATAGTTCACCAGTTATGAATCGCTGCCAATCTTGCCACTCCAAGCACTATGAGGTCTTTGAAGAATCCACTGATTGACATAGTCCATCACAGAGTCTCCATTTACCCCGTATTTCGCTGCCAACATATACTGAGATGCTGGAATGACCTGTTCTGTCTTCTCTCTTTCCTTGGTTAGGGTTCTGAGTCCAGCATTTCGATTTGGGAGATCTCCAAAGAAACTTTGTTTGAGGTGTTCTCAGACCAGATTCTTGTATGTACTAGCAAGTACAGGGCCTGGTACAGTCCATTGCCCTGATCAGCAATAGATAGCTGGGTTGGTTCTGTTTTCTGCCCAGACTTCCACTAGAACCAAGGGTGTTGCAGTCCAGCCTGGTTCTTCCCAGCACATACTCAGTACTCGCATAAACCCATGGGAGCTGCAACCTAGTTGGAGTGACCCACAATAACCCCCACCAGGCCTGCCCCTTACCTTAGTTTGCCAGCATGTGTAGCAGTAGTCCAGTCTATCCCACACCCCATTCCACCTCAGTCCCTGTCCTGGTTTTCTTGCCCTCCCATGGAAGTGGTAACCCAAGAGGGAGGAGCCCACTGTTTCCCTCCCAGACCTTTCCCACTCCCAGATTATGCACTCTCCAGGTAGTTCTGTGGTTTGACTTGACAGATCTATTCCCCAGTGCCAGCTTCTTCCAGCTGATGCTGTGGCTAAGTCCAAACAACCCTCACCCACTCTAATTTTGTTTGCAGCAGTAGGAATAATCAGCCCAGCCTGGCCTTTCCCTGATCTAGTCCACCTGAGGCACACAGGTGTTGTAGCCCTGCTTAGTCTGGTCTGCCCCATCCCAGCTCACACTCTCCTGTGGGAGTAACTGTCCAGCAAAGGAATCCTCCCTTGTTCCCCTGCCAGCTCCACCCCCTACCTTCCTGGTTCTCACGCTTGCTGGTTGGGTGCTACAGTCACATCTGGTACAGGCAACCTCACCCTGGCATTCCGTAATGTGCACTAGTTTTCGTTGTGACCGAACCTGGCTCAACTCACACTGTTCTTGGATTTGCAAGTGGATGATGTGAACTGATTCAGCCTGGTCTTTCCTCAACCCTTGCCAATTGTATGCCAGTGGGTAACTTTCCATGGCCTGTTCTGGGCTGTTTCCGATCATGTTTCTTATGCTTACCTGCCGGGTCTATGTTCTGCCAGAGGAGTTGCCCATGCTCTTCCATCAGAACCCCTCCCAATGCCAGATTTTGTGAATACCAGGGGGTCCATGAGCCAGCCCTAGTCAATCCACCTCCTGTCATAGCAGGAACAATGGCCTTTCCTGACTGGCCTTCAACCCAAACTGGTCCTTGCTGTTGGATGTTTCAGCCCAGCCATATCCACATATGGCTCACACATGGCTCAGTAGGGGTTGATACCTTGCCTAGTCCATCCCACATCTATCCTGGTCCTCCAGGACACCAGAGGGTGTTGGAGTCTGGCCCAGTTTGGTGCATCCAATCCCAGTCCACACTTGTGCCAAGGGAGATTACAACCGTTTCCAGATCAGAAAGCAGCCCCCATTCCAGGTCACACGCCCCTTGGTGGGAAGCTCAACCCAGCTAGGGTTGTCCTCTTAGCTCCCCAACCGGGCCTATTCCCAACATAGATCACGTGCATGCCAGTGGTTGCTCTGACTCAGCTTGGCTTAGCCCTTCACCTGTCCCAACTGCTGCCTTAGACACTGTGGCTTAGCGTTCCTGGCTCACACAGACCAGTAGGTACATGAGCCTAGCTCGGCATGACCTGTGCTCCCTCCTGGTCTCTAGTTTGGGTTGTAGGCTAAGGTTTGCTCAGTCCTGCCCAGTCCTCCCTGTTCCATTACCAATTGACACATTTGCCAGCTGTTGGAGCTACTTTGCCCAGCTTATCCGACCCCCAGGTCTGGACCACATGTCCATCAGCAGGAGCTATGACTCACCAAGGGAGTTTCCCAAGTTCCTCCACTTAATCCACTCCCAGACCCAGTTCTCATACATGTCATTGGGTTTAGGCCAGTTTCTGGTGAAATCTGGCCTTCCCTTTGTCCTTGTATGAGCTAGTGAACATTGCAGCCCAGCCTGCCCCACACCCTATTCAGGATGCATATTTGGGTGCTGCTGCCTTGACCAGTCCAGACTGTAGGTGGTTCCTTTACCTGTGATTCATGGCAGGCTAGGTCACAACTAGCTTAGTCCATCAGCACCCCAACTCGAGATAACCAGTGGGGCTAGAATTTTCACAGGGTTTGGCCCACACATCCCTCACAGAATCTGCCCAAGATATGGCTAGTTAATGTAATGGCCCTGCTTAATGTGATCCTTCTCCTGATCCATCATCATGTCAGGTAACATGCTATGATTCTACTGGACAAGCCCCGAGCCATAACTTTTGCATGGACAAGTATTTGGTGCTCAGCATTGTTCAGTGATTACAAGTTTTACAAAGGAAGAGTGACTGTAATTGGGAATCTTTACAATTGCTTCACATCCTAGAAGCACAGTGGGTTTAACCTGGAGCTACCAAAGCAGCAATTCAAAGAACCAAAACCCCAGAGCTCCCTGGTCGGGCTGCCAGCAGGCAGAGTCTGGCAGCAAATGGTGCACTGGCTGCCCGGGGACAGCTCACCACGTGCACATGGTGGCTGGTGTCTGGGATCCAGGCATAAGACGCCCCATCCTGAGATCCAGCAGCTGGGAGGCTGCTGGAAGTTTAAATTCCCAGGCCCAATGTCATCCCCCTCCTCAATCCCATTCATTGCCCAATGAGGGCAGCAGGTGGGTCCCAGACCTGCCCAGTCATAGAGACCTTCCCCCCTAGCTGTACTCACCCCAAAGGGACCAGCCCCCAGAGCCCAGGCAGGCCTGGGGATGGCTCACCACGTGCACATGGTGGCTGGCGTCTTGAACCCATCCCAAATATTGTTTAAATCAATTTTTTAGATTTACTGAATGCTAGGTGCATGCATTTCCACATTTCATCCAACATAAATATCTTTAAATTATGAAGTGTATAAGTTTTCTATTGGAAATATCACCTCTCAAATAATATACCCACTAAGTAATGATATTTGCTTACTGAATAAACATTCTAGCAGTTGCTTTATGTGAGTGTTGTACAGGAACTGCATTTATTACATCTCCCCCTAATAATACAATTTGTCTAATGTTGCTATTCTGTAGCAGTGTTCTGGCTGGATAGTGTTCTGTGCTGCCTACAAAGTAGAATATGTTGTACCGAAACAGGAGCTGTATTGAAGGAACATATTTCTTCCTGAAGAAAGGATTAAAATGAGGAAGATCATAAGTAAATTATTGAGCTAGCTTCTACAAACTGTTGTACATTATCAATAAATGTAATTTTAATTTGTGAAATACAAAAGTCAATATAAATTTTCAAGGCTAATAATTTCTATCCAAATCAAGTCAACTTTAATCTCAACAAAAAACTCGCTAAATTGAATCAATTCTAGGGATTCAAACATGATTGTAGCAAAATATTTATTTATGTGTGGTAGCATATATATATAAATACAAAGTTGAAAATAAACATTTTTAATTTGTAAACATAAGAGTGCCTCAAAAGTTCATAAAAATTGAATTTAAAAAGAAGTTTATATTGATACGAAACTTTGACATCTATGTATAATTTTTGATAACGTGCATTTTCAACTTTCTGATGACCTCTCAAATTGTAATTAAATGTTTTAGTATTAAATTGAGTCCATTTATGCATTGTAGAATAGGTGTTCTTATGCAAGGCTTTCTTTGTTATGGATCAAATTGAACATTGGCTGGAGCTGGAGGAAGGGGTGTGCTAAAGCAGAACACTTCCTGGGAGTCTTTCCTTGCTCATATGGTCCAATGGTTTCTCCCAGTGATCTCCTCCTGGTAGGCTGTTTCACTCTTCTTCATGCCAAGATGTCATTCTCCAAGGATGATAGGCTACTTCTGTGGCAGCTCAGGCTCAATGGATGAATATCCCAACACAGAAGCAAGTGGAAACTCTATCACCTTTTGACAGTCTTCTTTGCTCACCCAAAAAGAACAGTCCTTGTGTTTCATATAAACAATGTTAAGCCGATAATGATGTTTCACACCATCCCTCTTCTTTCCTTTGTTTCTAGTGACCTAGACTTTAAAATAACATTATGTAATTTTCTATGCTGTCCCAAACTCTACCAGATTTAAGGAAAAGATAAACTTAGACCTCGTCTTCTGCCTGGAGTGCTTAGTTTCACCATTTTGCACCATATTCTAAGAAAATATGCAACAGCATCAGTGGTTAGATCATAAACTCTAAGGGCTCACTTTTGGAGCAGTATTTTCAGCTTCAATCAGTTACCACTTGTGTCTGTGTATATGGAAACTATTTAGCCACTAGGTCCTGATGCTTTTATCTCTAAAATAGGGATTGTAGGGATTCCCTATCGTGTTATATGAAGATCAAATGAAATGATATGTGTGAAAAAATGCAAGAGCAAATAAGGGTCTGTGTAATTCTCCATAGCAGATACTGCTGTCAAAGTACAGCTTGAAATTCACCATGCTTTTACTGCTTTTTAATTAAAAAGGATGTCTGTGGTGTTCTCTTGAAAAAAAAAATCACAGGTGATTTTTAATGTTCTTGGTTTTTTATTTTCATTTCATTTGAATGGAAGTGGTTGATTGATTGATTCAAACTGCTGATTACTTCCTCAAAATCACCCAAAAACCTGCAACATTTGCGGTTAGCCAGTTTGAAGACTGAGATTGCTTCTGGGTTTTCCATGTAAGTTGCCCAAGTACTTAGGCAATTATCTGCCTTCCCAGATGCACACAGAAAGCTTGCTGAAAAGCAAAATAGCTGCAATGGATTGTGGGCATTCCAAGCAGTGGCTCAAGCAACCGTGCCACAATGCTGATCCCTTAACTTGAGCTTTGTGCTTCTTAATAATCATTGTTTCCTTTGCCAAGAAGGCTGCCTGAAAAATAATTCTGTTTCTACAAATATAACTCATATTTTTTTCCTACTTCACATCAAACAATATCTAAAGAATATATTATGACAAGCTGGAGAGAGAGAAGATGCAGAGATGTGTGTGAAGATACAGGGGTTCTATCCACGACTCAAAAATATTTTTTTTTTCATCTGAGAAAACAGTCAAGAGTTGGATGGAATCAACTCAATTGATGGGAAAGTTCAAATAATGTCAGTGTCATTTATCCCATAGATGTTTAGGATAATTGCCTTAGATCATCACAGTTACATTTTTTTGAATATAGAAAGCCTTAAGTCTATCTTTTCCTTTCCCTTCTAGCTCTGTGCTTGTATGTGCACATTTACACTCTCATGTATGTGCTGAAGTTATTCTGCCATTCCCAGATGGGGGAGCGCAGGCATGAATAGAGTTCTCTTCATATTATTCTTCCGTTACCTACCTGGGTCTGAGTTGGAGAGAGAGATTTGCCAGTTAGCATATGAGGATAATAGACTGCTGATGTCTGAGGGTATAAATTATATCTAAAAAACTTTGTAACATATGGAAAATAAAAAAGAAAGGGAATGTGTATCCTTATTTTAGCTCAAATGAAGCTCAGAGCTTTTCATAAGGATTTTCTCAAGTCCTTATGGGCCTGATAGACTTTTGAGGCTTGTTTTACGAATGTGAAAATGAATTTTCAATGAAAACATTGCTATTTTGGTGAATAAACATAGTAGATGAGTTTTTAGCTATAAAACCAAAAGTAATATTGAAAGTATCATGAAAGTATTATTTTCACAACTCTGCTGTTTTGCACTGTCAACCATTCTGATAAATGTTATCAGTGAAGCTCTGAGGGTTCTTTCCTCAGCTTAATATAGAAGTAAGAAGCCAGAAAATAACTGCGAGTGTTACAACAGCAAAGGAAAACTATAGGAAAGCACTGCCGCATAAAGCAGGGAAGTGGAGTGTCTGACTGGACACTGGCTTTAGGAGATTGGGTTTTTTTTTTTTTTTTCACAGACATGAACATAGGAAGGAGCATAGCAGGACCCAGGTGTCAGGAATAAGAATATCCAAAGGACTGTCTTGTCCTATTTGGGGAGCATGGCCTGCAGCTTCTCACGCCTTGATCTGTACAAGGAAGCAGAAGGGAAAATCCCATTGCCTTAGTTGTCTTAGCAACACCAAGGTCATTCTTTACATGGCCAGCTACTATGTGCAGACAGTGAAATGTGAGATGGGGTTGAAGAAATAAGCACTCCCTCACCACCTCGAAGGTCCTGGACCTGCCTTCAGCCTCAATAAACAGCATAAAGGAAAAAACTGGTTTAAAAAAGTTCTTAAATTTCACTTTCCTCATCTTAAGGAAACATTACCATTTTAGTTAGTTGAGAGAATTACATCAGATTCCTATTGTTAAATGGCAAATTACTGCAAACTTAATAACTCAAAATAGTGTCTACATTAGCCAGCACTTTTTCTTCTGCCCACTCAGAGCAATCAGTTTATGATGTTCGGGATTACACATCTGTTCAAATCTTGCTCAAACCATAGCCATACCCACTTTTATCACATATTTCCGTAGGTAAGAAATTAAATAGATTCAACTTGTCTATTCTGCTCAGGATCTCATGAGACTAAAACCAAAGTGTTGACTGGGCTATGAGCTGGAGCTCGTCCTCCTTCAAGCTCATAACACCATGGAAAAAATTCAATCAGTCCATTTAACTCCAAGTTCCTGTTTTCTTGCTGGCTGCTATCCACAGATCATTGTCAGCTCCTATAGGCCACCTGTTCCCTTTCATGTCACCCTTTCCATCTTGAAAGCCATCAATGACATCTCTTAATTCTTTGGCTATCTCTGATTTGTAATCTCAGATTTGAAGAAACCCCTTGATTAGCTCAGGCACATTTGGATAAGGCAGAAGTAATACCAATTGACACGAGAGTATAGTAACATCTGGCAAAATCTCTATGAAGAAGTACATAGATTAGTTTGGTCTACTAACAGGAAGAAGGAGTAAGTACACAAAGGACCAGAAATCTTGGGGGCTGTTGTAAAATTTAATCTGTGATGAAAATCAAGGTGGATGAAACACATAAAGCTATAAAGCCATTGTAATAAACTTCTGGGATAAAGACTCAGGAAGTGTTTGATATCTTCATTATCAACATTGTTTCCATAATTATTATCACCATAATTATTATCATCATTTTTATTATTATATTATGCTATTATATTCTGTATCCTATATTATATATGTTATATATTATATAACTATGTTATATTATTTATTATATTATTATCACCATAATTATCATGATTACTATCAGAAGCAATAACACATAATCTACTTTGAAATGTAGTCAATGCAAGAGCTGTTCATTGGTGTTATTAAAATATTGATATTGTTCAAATATTAATGCTCAGTTTAAGTGTTAGCACCTCCTCTAGAGAGTTCAAACTGATATGACTTTCCTTCTTTGTTTCCTACAAGAATACAGTAAGAAACCTTTGTCATATTCTTTCAGTATCCTCTTATTTCTTTATGTTCTATCATCCAATATTGGACACCTTAAGTTAAGAAATCCATATTCCTAGGAAGTTCTTTGGTGCAACAATGTTGCTCTGCAATTATTGTTGAGTAAAAAATGAATGTTTGAAAAGATCTAAAATTATTCTTTTTCTCTAACTTCCAAATAAATTCATAATTCTTACAAAAAACAGTCTGCATCAAGAAGTGGGCCTTATTCGTAAGTGTTTAGAAGTAGACACTACTTGTCCCAATGTGAGGGACAAGAACAGACTGGTTCCCTAATCCTGAAGAGGAGAGTTTTATAGCTAGAAAACCAATAGAGTTTCAACAAGATAAATGAATCTAAAGGCTGAACTTCCTTGCTAGGTTCCAACGTAGAGATACCTAGAACAGGAATGAGTGTGGACACATGAAGATTCTATCCCATATATATATTGCCAGGATGGACCTCATGTCTGTGTAAAACTTGGTGTAAGTTTTACATTTTTGTTTGTTTTTAGTCCAGAATCGAATATCCTAAAAAAATTATAGAAGTATTTTTATCCATTAACTTATTCTAAAATAATTAAGTACTACCTATACTTGTATTACAATGCAATCTTTTTGCTTTATCACTAATGGCGAGAGCATTGAGAGAACCGAATGCAGAAGGAATCATTTGTAATCCTTTCACTAAAGCTCCTTGTGTTAATGATGAAAGAACTGCCTTTAAACAAACTTTTTAACCAGATGTATGCTAATAATGGAATATGTAGCAAAAAATGTTGGATTATAAAAATATGAAACTAATATAATTACATTGTGTATAAATTAAATATGCAATTTAGTTGTTACCTTTGTATGCTTTAGAGCTTTGATTTTTACTAAAGTTAATACAACTTATAGACATGAGGATAAGTCTAAGCAGAAGTTTTGCACTACTGAATTCATAGTATATCCTGAATACATTTATAGTTATTCTTAGAAGCATTGTTAGAGTAAAACCTATATACCTGTGTATTTTTTTAAAGATTTATCTATTTTTATTGGAAAGTCAGATACACAGAGAGGAGGAGAGACAGAGAGGAAGATCTTCCATCCGATGTTCACTCCCCAAGTGAGCGCAACGGCTGGAGCTGAGCCAATCCAAAGCCAGGAGTCGGGAACTCTTATGGGTCTCCCATGCATATTTTTTTATATTTGTGTATTGGTGATGTTTAATCACATTCAGAACATTATATAAAATTTAGATGCCATGGGTTTTGATTAACACACAACTCACTATTTTATAATGTTTATGGTAATCAAAAATTACAAAATTCACAGTAAAAGTGTTTTAATGGCTCTTATTGAACCACAGTGGAAAAATAATAAAGTATTAAGAGGGTTGAAGCAGTGATATAATTGTACATTAAAGATTATTCCCAAAGCCCCTCATACTGTCCACTAAAGTATTTTTTGTCTTCTAAAAAATCATATTTATATATTTCAACCCTGAATGACTAAGAAAATCAGGATCTGGTTGAGGGGAGAATGATCAGGACCAGGTAGATAGAATGTTTGAGTTTTATACATGAAAGGGATATCTGAGAAATTTTAAACAAAAAGGAGCCAGCAGAAAGCAGTCTGCCGAAAGAAGCAGGTCTAGGATTATGACCTTCAAAAATGTTCGTTTCACATTAGTAGCTCTGTGTCGTTGCTTCCCTTCATTAACATCATATTGATGATAATATTTCTGAATTATTTCCTAGTTAATAAACATTACAAACAAACCATGAACTATATAAGGAGAAGATGACCTAGAAATCTAGAAGTAAGTTAAGTATTTTCTTAAGTTAGAATAGGAGGAATCATGGGGGAAAGAACAAGATATTCAATGTGAGGAAAAGAATGCACGCCCTTACACAAACGCTGCCTACTAAGATTTCCACCTATCTGATGCTTGTTTTTAAATCTTTTGTTGCAAAAACAGAAAGAGCTGAATGTACTGTTGTTCATAATAGACATTTCTCAGCCTACTGAATGAATAAGACTTCATAGTAGGCTCTTCAGGTCTAAAGGAGTATTCACCTGTCCTTTCGCTCCACTTTTTATTATTATTATTATTATTAAAGAGCTGTATGTATGATTTTAAAAATACTTTATATTTGCATTTTAAAGTGCAATATTTCCAGACATATACACAATATCAGTAAATCCCCAAAAGGCAGTTCCCTTTTCCATTACTTTTCATCTTTTGAGCCTACCTCATTTTTTCTGTAAGATGATTGAAGAAGAATAGATAAAATAAACCTAGCTTCTTTGCTCAAATAATTCTCTAAAATGAGATAAAATGTAAAAAGCGTTCAAGGGAAGAAAGAATTATCAATTGAGTTAATATGAAGGAAAGTGTGAACATATAAGAAAATGTGCTAGGCAAGACATGCCATGAAACTACAGAGAGACATAGAAGATTGAAGCAAAAAATCGTAACAAGTAAAATCATCCCAAAAGGAAAACTTCATCCTTATAGATTTTTTTTTGTGTTTTCCTGTCTGCTGCATGTCAGATATATATTTGTTGTTTTGAGGCTGGATAATTTCATTAAGCATAATGGTTTAAAGTTGCATCAGTTTTCTTGCAAAAGACAAGATTTCATTCATTCTTATGCCTGAGTTGTATTCAGTAGTGTGTTTGTGTGTGTGTGTGTGTACACTCATATATTCTTTATCCAGTCATCAGTTGATGGACATCTGGGTCAATTCCAACTCTTATCCTGATTTCATTTCATTTGGGTAGATTCCCAGGAATGGGATGGCTAGTTATATAATAGACCTATTTTCAGATCTCTCTGAAGACTCTCCATACTGTTTCCATAACGGATATACTCGTTTACATTCATGCCAACAGTGAATTAGGTTACATATACTCTGCAAACACCGGTCAACACATATTGATTGATTGATTGATTGATGAGCATTCTGATGGGGATGAAATGATACCTCATTTTGATTCTTATTTGCATTTCCTGAAAGCTAGTGATCCTGATCATGTTTTCTTGTATCTATTGACCATTTGTAGTTCTTCAAAAATATCCACTCAATGTCCTTGTCCCGTTTTTCAAAAAAAAAAGTATTTATTGTGTTATTGCAAAGTCAGATTTACAGAGAGAAGGAGAGACAGAGATCTTCCACCCGCTGGTTCATTCCTCAAATGGCCACAACAACCAGAGATTCTGAAGCTGATCTGGAGCCAGGAGCCAGGAGCTTCCTCTGTGGTTCCAAGACCTTGGACCATCCTCAATTGCTTTCCTGGGCCACAAGCAGGGACTGGGAGGGAAGTACAACATCTGGGTTGCAAGCCAGTGCCCATATGGGATCCCAGTGAATGCAAGGCGAGGATTTTAGCCACTAGGCTATCACAGCAGACCGCCTGTCCCATTTATTAACAGGGTAGTTTATTTTGTTGTTGTTGAGTTTCTTGAGCTCTTTATGAATTCTTGATATAAATTTATTATCAGTTACATAATTTGAAAATATTTTCTCATATTCTCTCAGTTGCCTCTTTGTCTTCTCCTTAGTAGTATAGAAGCCTCCAAGAATAATTCTATTTATCCATTTTTATTGTCTTTATTGTCTATTTTCCAGGGTATTTTTTGCCTAGCGGAGTGTCTTGCAGTTTCCCAGATACGTACCTGTAGTAAATAGATGGTATCAGGTCCAAAATGTATATCCTTGAACCATTTTGAGTTGATTTTTGCATCAGGCGTAAGGTCTTGTTTCATATTTATTAACATGAAGAGCCAGTTTTCACAGAACCTTTTGTTGAAGAGACTGTGCTGTCTCCAGAGTCATGTCAGCTTGTTTTCAAGGACTAGTTGGTTATAGATGCATGGATTAGTTTCTAGGATTTCTGTTCTGTTTCATTGGTCTACATGTCTAGTTGTGTGCCCATACAAGGCTGTTTTGATTATAACTTCCCTTAATGTCTAGTGTGTCTCGAAGCCTAGTAGTGTGATGACTCCTGGTTTTGTTTTGTTTTGTTTTGTTTTGTTTTTCCTTTGAGATTGCTTTCATTATTCTGGATCTCTTGTATTTTCTATATGTATTTTAGCATCACTTTTTCTGTATCTGCTAAGAATGTCATTAGCATTTTGATTAGCATATTGAATTAGAAAATGCTTTCAGCAGTATGGATATTTTGATATTATGTTTTTCCAATATGTGAACATAGAAGAGTTTACATTTTTGTGTCCTTGTATTTCTTTCTATTTTAAGCATTTAAAAATTTTTACTGTAGATATCTTTCATATCATAGCTGAAATTTATCCTGCATTTCAATTTTTTTGTATCTGTTGTGAATGTGACTACTCTTACAAGTTGTTTATCAACCATGATCTTGTCTGTGTATACAAAGAGTATTTTTCTGTGTTGATTTTTACCTTCCAACCTTTCCAAGCTCGTTTATGAGTTCCAACATTTAGTAGAGTCATTTTATCTATATTTTCATGACTACAAATGGGTAATTTGGCTTCCTCTCTTCCAATTTGAGTCTTGTTGATTTGTCTTGCCTAATGGCTCTGTCTAAAACATCCAGAAATATATGGAATAGCAGATGAAAGTTGATATCCTTGTTTGATTAAGGATCTTAGTAGAAATGCTTCCAAATTTCCCCCATTCATTATGATGCTGACTCTCTGTTATATATTATCTTGATTGTGTTGAGGAATGTTCCTTCTATGCTACATTTGCTTAAGGTCTTTATAATGAATGAAAGAACATTGTATTATATCAAATGTGTTCTCAGCCTGTATTGATATAATTATGTTGTTTTTAGTCTGCGATTTGTTCATGTGATGCGTCACATCTATTGATTTGCATATATTGCACTATCCCTTCATGCCAGGGACAAATCCCATTTAGTATGAATATATAGTCTCTCTAATGTGGTGTTGTATTTTAATCAGTTAGTATTTTATTGAGGAGTTTTGCATCTATATTCATCATGAATACTGGATTATAATTCTTTGTTATATCTTTTTTTGGATTCATAATTAAGATGATGCTGGCCTTTACAAATACCTTTTAGAATTTTCAAATTTTCATTAAATTTGCATGGCATTAACAGCTGAACTGAATGAAATATGGCTTACTTATTTCTGGTATCGAGTCCTTGTATTTCAGAAACATGATATATTTCTTTACCAAAATATTCAACATTAGTTTGTCATACTTATAGGACTCAACTATCCTTTTCATTTTCAATAAATTTTTAAAGGTTTTATTTTGTAGAAAGTGTTTGGAAGTATTCTCTCCCTTTCAATGTTTTTTAATAGCTTGAGAAAAGTTGGAGTTAGTTCTTAGAAAGTTTGGTCAGATTCAATCATGAAGACTTTTGGTCCAGGGCTTCTCTCTGTTGGCAGGATTTTTTTATTATTGATTCAATCTTCATCTTGGTTATTGGTAATGTTTGGGTTTTCTATGTCTTCATGATTCAATTTTGGTGGATGTTATGCATCCAGAAACTAGTGTGTTTCTTCTAAAATTTCCAACTTGTTGGCCTATAAGTAAAGTAGTATTTTTGTTTCTGTAGTTTCAATTGTAACATCTTTTTCATCTTTAATTTGGATCTCCCCCTGCTCCCCATTTGTTTATTTATTTATTTATGTATTTATTTATTTTGGTTATGTCAGCAGTGTAGAATAATTTTCTTTATTTTTTTCATAGCAACTGCTCTTATTGAGCTAATCTTTAGTATCATTTATTTGGTTTCATTTTTGTCTCTTTTCTCTGTAATTTTAATCATTTCCTCAGGGATCACTTCTGTCAACAGATGGGGAAGTATGACCATGTGTGGCGGTATGACCACTGCCTCATCTCCTCTTTGCCAAAGTGACCTGTGCTTCGGGAGAGAGGCCAGTGACCACACATCAAGACCACAATGAACAAGAACCACACAAGAAAATCAGTGCAGTCTTTAGTGTGAACTAATCCTCTGCTGTGACCATCCCAGGTCTTCAGGGAGCTGTGTGCTTCTGAAGCTAGGCAGAGTGATTTCCTAGAGATGCACAACCCAGCAGGCAGTTACAGAACTGCTCATTCATAGTACCAGGGACTCATTGTTACAGGGAGCAGGAGATCCACTTCCAACTCCTTAAGGCTTCTCGCTGCATACAGAGAGCCAAAATGTTCCCAGAACCCGCTATCTGTAGGTGTCTAAGCTTAGCAGATTTATTACAGGTGCCAGTGATATAAACCAAAGGGCACATCTCACAGGCTTAAGAAGATGCCCATCCCCTGCTATGCCTCCAGACCAGACTCAAAATCAGTGGGCCAATGGCTTTATTCCAGCAAAAACCCCGACAATCACATATGTGAGAGCTATAGCACCTTGTAGGTGCCTTCCTCCCTGGTATACTGCAGTGTTTCTTGTTGGGGATAAGGGAATCAGGCAGTGTTTAGAGGTGGATTTGGGTGGTACCCTGACCCCTATAACACTCTGGACCTTAGCCAAAGGCTGTGTGGTCTGCAAGGTTCACAGTGACAGGTGCTGCTGCAGTCTCCCCTCATCCCTCTGTAAGAAGGGGTCTTCTGACAGCGACTCTGATGTTGTAGGAGCAGAACACAAGAGCACTGCCCAATGTCTTGCCATACGTGGGAGTTTGGAATCGGGTGGATTCATGGTGGCTTTCTTACTCCAAACCTGGAAGTTGCCCAGACTGTATCAGCTCCCTTGGCTGAAATAAAAGTCTTTGAGTAACTGAAATTCTCTGGCATATTAAACTGCGAATGGTACACTGCTACTTCCTCCTACTTTGTGGAATGAGATGATCAGCAGCTGTCTGTAAAGGTGTCTTTGTCTTCTCTTGTTCTACATTATTTTTTCCCCTCATCTCCTTTTTTTTTTTTTCACTTTTTGACAAAAAAAAAAAAAAATTTCCATCAGGCTACTGGAAAACTTATCCTTTCTTTGTTCTTTGATTTCCCAAAGCAGCTGAAGTGTAGTGTACACCTTACTTGGCCACCATGGATCCTCTTCAAAGATATGTGTATGTTAAAGATAGAAGAAAATAATTTGAATATTTTTATCATAAAGAAAGGATTAATGGCTCAGGAGATGGATATTTACACGCATTGTAGTTTTATCATAAAGCTATGAATCATCAAAGTTTTGTAATATTTTGATATTGACTATAATAAATCTCCCATGTTGTATTTCAATATTTTTCATTATTCTTGATTGCTCATATCCCATATGAATTTTAGAATACTGCATACATGTAGGTTTGCCACATATCTTTTAGAATTTTGTTTGAAATTGCATGGCCTTACAGGTTAATTAAATTAAAGGAGGACTCATCAGTTTCTGTTATTGAGTGTTGGCATTTCAGAAACATGATGTATTTATTAAATATTCTGTATTAATTTTTCACATTTTTAGCACTCCTAATTAACCTGCTGGTTTTCAAGGGATATTAAAGTATGTATTTTGTATTTTTGAATTCTCAGTAGTCCTGCCAGATTTGTTATCAGGTATCACAGAAGTAAGGTGAAAATAATGAACTATGAATTTAGAATAATTTACAGACTCACCCACATACAAATGCACACATACTGCATAAAATGTCTAACTCAATCTTAAAAATGAGAATAGTATTATCAAAGAGAGACTAATTGATATGTCTGCTAGTGGATCCTCAATGTTTGTTTTGAAATGGCATAGAGTAAAATTAACTCCAGGAAGGAAATTATGAATTTCAAAAATTATGAAATTTAATAACTTTAATAGGTTTGAGCTATGTATTAAAGGAGAAAATATCAAGTAGGCAAAATAATCATATTAAGTGACTAAAATAATGTAGAAAACATAATGTTACATTACTTTCTGTCCAGAGTAACAATAAGTATAAAACACTAGAGAAAGAGCGTAACTTCCTAATAATGAAAGTTTCTGTATCACTGTATGCTGTTAGCATTTTATTTTTTGCTTCATACTCAACAATTGAAGAATCATTCTACCCAACCATAAAAAAAATTATACTGCAGATTTATTCCCTTTAAAAGAATTGTAAGCTTACAGGTAACTTTTCTAACTTGAATGTATTTTACCTATAAAGCAATAAGAAACACATTGCATATATATAACAAATCCATTGTATAATAAATTACATTATATATTTAAAAATATTTCTGGCTTAATAAGAGTAAAATACATATATATTAAATCTGAAAATATGCCTGAAGCAATACTTAGAAATAAATGTAGCCCACACTATTAAGGTAGACTAATATATATATTTAGGAACTAAATAAAATAAAATAACTAAATAAAAGCAAAACAGACTCGAAGAAGATATTAGAAGGTGAATAATGGACATATATGAAATATATAATTTCAAGGGAGAAACTTAAAAGGTCAGAAGTTGAATTTTTACAAAGAAAATTTGGCAAACCTCTGATTTAAGTAATCAAGAAAAAGAATCACAAATTAACCAAGCTCACAAAATATTCACTCTAAAAGTAAGCAATATATTATAACCTACTTCATATTGGCTAATGTGATTTTAGATTAAATGAATAGAATGTTAGAACAATTTAACAAGATAAAATCAACTAAAGAACTAAAATATAAGGGATCCTATATTATTTGAGCACAGGAAATGATCCCAAACTTTTCTACTGAAAATAGTCCTCAAACATAATGACTTTATCAATATATTCTGTGATACAGTGAAAGAACAATAATCAGTTTTCTTACCAAATATTTTAGAACACAGAAAAGGAAAAATAGTCAAGCATCCAACTGTGTTTGAAGCTATATAAGTTGTACATCAGAACCTGGGTAGCCACCCGTGAATTAATTATTGAATACTATCTCTGCTAACACAGATGAAGAAAATAATTTGCAAAATATTAACAATCTATATTCTGTAATGAATAATTATGACTTAACTTTCCTTGGCCTATTTTATTTCGTTAAGCTTATCTCATGAATACAAGGTAGCCCAATTTCAAAATCAGTGAATGAACTCATTATAAAAATGGAGAAAGAAAAATGGTGTTGTTTCTTTTTTTAACTTCAAGTTATTTTGAGAACTACCAGAACAATGCAGGTGAATAGTTTTGAAAGTTGACCTGTAGTTGAAGTCAAGTTACTTCTGCCTGCCTCAACTGCTTTATATTTTTATTTTTTTTTGTAAAAAATCCTAGATAATGCAAATCTGTTGCATTGGAAATCCTGATGAAACTAAATGGTGAATATTTAGAGAAAGCATTTTGGTGAACATTCAATGAGGAAATCTTGCTAGTGTTTTACTTTTATAGAAATCTGTACTTTATTTCTAATAAACACATCTTTTGAAAACTACCCTTGGCAGATGTTCACATTTTGGATATTATATCTGTAATCGTGTTCTGTATCTAAAATGCCATTGATTTTATGAGGTGTGATATGCCTGAATCAATTCAGGAGCTTCACAGCAAAAATAAATAATATACAATGATATTCACTCTTTATGAAAATCATTCCCAAGAACTTGATTAATTTTACACAACTTCATAATTGTTATGATTCCTAATGGAAGTTATTCATGCCTTTGTTTCAAGAAACCAGATAACTATGAGAATATCTTGTTGGTTGCTTTTTCTTTGTTTTAGCACTCAGAGTTTGAAAACAAATTCATTTTATTGTGTGATCTTGAAACTTAATGTTTCAAATATATTACATTTTTTAAGATCTTGAATTATTTCCTTTTCATATTGATTTTTAAGAAAAATTTCATGTAATTTCTGTGGGTTACATGTGAATTTTATAGGTTCCTAAAGTGTGTTACTTGCCTATAAAAAGTCTTTCAAGACAGTAATACCAGTTTTCTTTTTTTTTAGCAAACTCACTTTTAAATTTGTTACTTTATTCTTCCACATTAGCAAATCTGTAAAATAACTTAAGTAGCTGCTTCTAGTTCCAGTTTCTCTAATTATTTACATCCTTCTATGCCCAAATTTTTCCCATTTTTATATGAAATATTTGAAGACTGTATTTTAAAAAAATATGTAAGATTTTCAAATTGCTGTTTTTATATACTGTTGTGCATGTATAGACTTCCAACAATCATTAAATAATGACTAGAAATGTAAGATTTCAGTGTAAGATACCAGGTGTGATTTTTCTTCTTTTGCTAGGGCTGGGTGAGCTCTTTTAAAGTGAGTAATGCATCAGCCTCTCTGAGGGATGGCAAATGTGTGGTAATCACTACATTCTCATGTAACAGTGAGAGAAAAAGAGTCAGATTCAGTGTAGTTCATAGGAACAATTCTAGGTAATGACAGGTCTTCCTCACATTCTTATCCTTTCATCCTTCTTTCCATCCTTTCTCTTTTTGATTTTTATAAAGGGTTTATTTATTGACCTGAAAAAGCTCGAAAGAGAAAATGAGAGAGTGAGAGAGAGAGAAAGGAGGGAGGGCGGGAAGGGGAGAGAGAGAGAGGGACAGAGTCAAGAGAGAACAAGAGATTGGGATTTTGTATTTGCTGGTTCACTGCTCAGTTGGCCACAAGGGCCAGGCTGTGTCGAGCTAAATCCAGGAGGCAAGAGCTTCTTCTGTGTCTCCCAGATGAATGTCAGGTGTCCAAGCTCTTGGGCCATTTTCCACAGCTTTCCCAGGGATATTAGCAGGGAGCTGGATCAGAAGTGGGTCAAACCTGAATCAGGGTCCGTGTTGCATGCTGATGTCACAGGCAGTGTCTCCACCCACTGCATTCTAACAGGTGCATATCTTTTAATTTTTAACATGGCTTGAAGGTTACCAGATGACAAGGCTTATTCTACTTTCTATAAAGTACTGAAATGATAGTCACTAGTACTTTATTTTACATATGAGAAAACTGAGGCACATAGATGGAAAATCTATAATTTAAATATTTTGTTTAAACATCTCCTAATAATGCCAGTCTGTTGTATCTTTAATCAATCCTCCCATTTCTACATTGATCTTGGGAGAAATATATAAATACCTTTAAGAAAGAAATTTGTATCATAGTTGCAAATAAATACAAAGATATTATAATTATGTGCACTTATTTGAAAGGCACAGTGGCATAAAGACAGACACAGATCATTCATTCACCAATTTACCCCACAGATGTCTACAGTGCCAGTCACCGCAAAGATGCCAGGGACCCTGGTGCTTGAGCCATCATCCCTTGCATCCTTAGACCATTAGCAGGGGGCTAGGTGAGAAAAAGTGCAGCCGCAACTCAAACCAGTACTCTGAAATGGGATGCCAGCCATTTAACCTGCAGCACCGTAGTTTTAGCCCCTATGTGAATCTTTTATAATATCATGCATTATCTCTGTAAATTAATCTATGACCATTTTGATTCCTAGAAATTGCATCTTCTGTGTAAACTTTGCTTGAGTAAGACTTGCAGCTGAAAATTATTCTGCTAGAATCAGTATGCTAATTTAAAACAAATGAAATTTTTCATAATAAGCAGAGGACGCTTATCTGAATTTATTGTACAAGTTTACTTAATTAGATATATGTTGTCTATATTTGTGAATAAGAAAATATTGTATTTGCATAAAATATGCAAAATCTTTTTTTAAAGTCAGGAATCAATGTGCGGTACTATCTAACTAGCTGATGGTTGAATGTCAAATGTGTACCGACAGATTATTCTCAAGCTGATATTTTGTGTGAAAAATTAGAACAGCATTTGAGCTCCAATCAGATAAAAATTATTCTCCTACTCTCATTAAAACTTACAGGTGTTAGGTAGATCAGTTGTTTGAAAGGACAGTTGTTTACAAATGATAACGACCAATTCTGCCCTAACAGCTGTGAATAATAGGAATTTTCAGTTATTTGTGTGCCTATATATATTTAGTCATGAGTAATATAGGTCAGAGTAAAAAAAAGAGTGATTTATTTTTCAATCATCTATAACATAATTCAGAGTGAAGCAGCATTATTTCAGGTCATCAGAATCTAATGAGTAACATTATTTTTAATTAAAAAAAATGTCTAACAGGATTTTTTGCAATGACACTGGAGATCACTCACTATATTGCTCATTTGTAGAAAAAGACAAATTTTTGATCAGCATTGTTATGGGACAATCTTGGAAAACTTATTTCTAAAAAATGAATTCATGTAATTATGCTAAAATATATTAAGAAATTGATAGGTTAGAGTGACACTGATGCTATATTATGATGTATTATCTGCATACTTATGTACATACAATATAATGAAATTTATGCATTATGTAGTATTTTAGAGCCATACATTTGTAGAGAGCAGAGGTTCTACTCTGGCCTTTTTCAGTGAACTAAACTGAGAGAAGATCATGGCAAACCTTTAGCATAGAATCTAGTCAGCTAAAACAAAACAAAACAAAAAATCCATCTATAAAAGTCACATCACTGAACTTTTCTAGGGTAAATATGCCACATGAGTCTGACCAGAAGAAAGCAGGAAACGTACAATTACTCAGATTGCAATTGGGCCAGGACACAATTTAAAACCTCGACATTAATATGGGAGCTGTTTGGCTCCTAATGGCACAAGCCAATTTTCAAACTTAACAAAAGCACATCAAAACTTAATAAAATATCTTAAAAGATGGAATATTTAATATGAAAACTGTAACATTTTTAAATGACTGGCAGCTCAGGCTAAAGAAACTTGATTCACAGTTTCATCAGTAATGAAGTATCTGCCATAGAATATCCTAAACAATTGCAAGAAGTTTGAAATATGAGCATGAAAAATTCATAAATAATGTTCCTCATAATTTTGCATTAACCAAAGATGACATCCTTTGGAATTTAATTTTATTTCTAGTATCTGTATTAAAGAGACAGTGTGAAATGTGATAAGAGATTTATGTATACAGATGTTCATCACAGCATTACTTATCTTAGCCAAATGTTGAAAACAAACTAAATATCTAATCAATGGACTTGGTAAGGTAAATCATTGCACATTTTAAGCTCAACCATAACTCTATGTATCAAAATAGTATGCTTTCGGAAACATTTAAGAAACAGGAAGATGATTTGCCTAATACACTGTCACATATCTATACATTTAATCATTGTTCTATTCTAAATATTGAAAAACATAAGCACTAAACAGATATTTATGTGAGGAAATACAGTAAATAAAAATTAAGACAAAATTTCGGAGGTTATTTTTAGATCACATCATTAAGACAAAATGAAAATAATTTTTCATTCATATACTAATTAATCCTGTAACAAAATACAGATTCCTTTGGTGTGTGTTTCTCTGTATATGTATGTCTGTGCCTGTTTATAAACAATACTGAAAATGAGCCAAATCGGTTAGCTTAGAATTCTCCTAGCTCCTGGGAACTAAGACTGGACCAACTAAACAATCCATTGACCTAGATTAACTGTTTAATTACAAAAGCAGAGTTCAGGAGTTCTGTCTCTTTCTACCCACCAAGCTAGAGATAATATATCATAAATTCTGTTGGATTCCTAATAATGTCCTTAGTTGCCTGGCCAACCTCTACAGATCATGCCAGCCTTATTTTTAAACATGCAGTCCATGTTTTAAAATCAGAAGACAGACTGATTCTCCATTCAGTCAATAATAAATTTTGTTTGATTTAGCAGACTCTAATTTGTGTTTTTCTAAGTGTCTTATGGCAGAATTATGGCTGATTTTAGTATTTGATATTTTAATATTTTCCAAATTTCTCCAGTTTACTATGCACAATGTACTAATCTAATCAAAAGTTTTAGATGAAAATGCTGCAGTTAGTGATTAAATTTTACTTCCAAAAATTACAATGTCATATATAATAGATTTGTTTCAGTGAGCTACTATATTTGCCAGGAATGGAATATTTTCCACATAAGTTTTAATTGACTTCTTGGAAAATTTTTCACCCCATTTTATTTCATTTACCTGTCATAATTAGGTATAGGAACTAGACAAATGAATGCAATTTGTGTGTGAGCTTGTGTGTATTATTTTCTGTGATATTGTTTATAAACACAGGGATTCTCCTATCCACTTCCCCTTCCTCCCTCCCCCTCTATGCCCTCCACCATTTCCCCACCATGTTATTTTAATAATGTAATCTTTCAGCCACCGTCACAAGTCCAACATTCTGCTATTTCAGTGTATCATGACTTCATCGGTATAGACAATGGTAGAAAGTCTAGTATCCCAGTGTCAAAAATATTTAACAGTATCATCGGGAGACCTCCTTATATTTGGAAGTAGAGCTGCATACTTCTTGGTATGCTAGTTGCATTATGTAGTTCATCTATGAGAATATGTGTGGATACAAGCTTACCTATATATCTATTTATTTTGTAGTTTTCATGAAGGTTGACTTATATCAGAGATAATATATGATATTCGCCTTTTGGCAATTGGCTGATTTCAATGAGTGTAATGGTCATTAACTCTAGCATTGCTTATACATTTCAACTGACTGAAAGAACACTTTGCATGTATTACTTGACAAACCGGGGACTCCATGTATGTGTGCGTGTGTTTAGGCTTGTTTTTAACCATGGATTCATTAAGCAGAAAAACAAATATAAGTAATGAGTGAGTATAATTGCCTTAAAATTCCATTGAAATAAATTTGGGAAGGAAAAATAATGAGAATTTGGGGGCCAATACAATGCCTCAAAAGTGCCAATATCCCTTATTGGTGCCAATTCATGCCCTGGCTGCTCCACTTCTCATTCAGCTCCCTGCTTATGACTTGGGAAAGCAGTGCAGGATGGCCCAGACTCTTGGGATCACATAGAAGACCCAGAAGAAGCTCCTGGCTCCTGGCTTCAGATGGGCACAGATACAGCCGTTGGGACCCTTTATGGAATGAACCAATGGATGGAAGATCCTTATCTGTCTCTCCTTCTCTTTGTTAACTACCTTTCCAATAAAAATAAAATAACAGAGAAAGAGAACCAGATTTTCACCACATTAGACAACTTACAAAACTTAATTATTCAAGGACTACTTACATTAGAATAATAGACATGTCTCATATCTGTAATTTAAAAAACTGTTCCCCAGAAGATGAGACTAAGATGATAAAATAATTTAAGGGCATATTCATGTGTTATCTTCTTCAGTAAATATTCACTGAGTGCTTTTTGACCATGGGGCTTGGCACAGAAGTTTCAGAAAACTCTCATCCTGCTGGGGAGACTTTACAATACAGTGTGTGATGTCCAGGTTAGGATATGTGCTTCCTGTAAAAAGTGGTGTCGGCATGCATGGGCTCAGGGTTGAAGATAACACAGGCATCTCATATCACAGTACTCAGCTTTATGAGCTGACTTCACTTTTTTTTTAAAAAAGATTTATTTTTATTTCAAAGCAGACATACAGAGAGGAGGTGAGACAGAGAGGAAGATCTTCCATCCACTGATACAGTCCCCAAGTGACCGCAATGGCTGGAGCTGAGCCAATCCAAAGCCAGGAGTCTGGAGCTTCTTCCAGGTCTCCCACGCCAGTGCAGGGTCCCAAGGCTTTGGGCTGTCCTTGACTGCCTTCCCAGGCCACAAGCAGGGAGCTGGATGCAAGCAGAGCCGCCGGGATTAGAACCGGCGCCTGTATGGAATTCTGGCGCGTACAAGGCGAGGACTTTACTATGCTATTGCGCCAGGCCCTGACTTCACTTCTAATCTAGCTTCCTGCTAGTGTGCATTACAGAAAGCAATAGAACAGACTCAAGTTCTTGACATGGCCTGGCCCAGTCTCAGATGCTTGGGGTATTTTGTGACTAAATTAGGAGGTCTCCAAAGGTCTCTGCTTCTCCACCTTTCAAATGAAAGACATTTTTATGAGTGATGTACAAGTTGTGTCTAATGAATGAATAAAATGTGTACCAGGAAGCAAAAATCTGTAGGACAAGGAGAAGCATCAATCAGAACTTGCAAGGAAGAAGTTGATTACAAGTAAACTATAGACAAAGATGAAGGCTGAAGATCTTTATTCTTCCTAAGAGAGTGACTTCTTTTTATTTCAAATTTCATTTTCTCTTAAATGTAATTTTAAATACAGAATTCAAGTAAGCATTCTAGTATCACAGTACGAAACAGCCCATACCTTTGCTGTGGCCTTATAGTTATCAGCATGTCTGTCAACACCTCTAAACTATGGACCTCCACTGTGGCTAGTTCCATAAAATGTGAATAAAGTTAGATAAATGTGTATAGGGAGCAGTGCTATGGTGGATTAAACAATCTCGTTTAAAATATTATAATGTCATGGAGGTATTTTTTACATTTAATGATTTTCAAAATCAAATTTATAGAAAAGCATTAGCCTGTTTTCATGATTATATTTATTCTTCTCTAATTGTTACTGTGTCTGTTACGTGAGAGACAAAGAGTACTCCATGTGTGTCTCTATCTCTGAGTGCCTGCAGTGATTAACGCTAGGCACAACTGAGTCCAGGAGCTAGGACTTCAACCTGTGTCCCCAGGGGGAGTGGCAGGAACCAAACTACTTGAGCTGCTACCACTGCCCTTCTAGGTCTGCGTCAACAGAACCCAGAGACAGGCACTGGAGGATGGCACTAAGCCTTTGCCCTCTAATGTGGAATATGCGTGTCCCAAGTGACATCTAAATCACTATGCCAGATGTTCAGTCCAGTGAATGAATCTCATAAAAGGAAGTGTCAGCTTGCATTTCATATGTAGCTACAGTTTATGATTTTTTTTTTTACTTTGTGTTTTGGAAAAGCATTCCAGATAAATATGAAACAAAGTTGGTGAAAGTTTCATTTACAGGTGTCACAAATTTCTTAGTATTGTTCTAGCATCTCAGGATAGATTAAAAAGAGTGTTATGTTAGGTAGAGTTATAAAATAAGTCAAATTTAATTTCTGTCCTGGCATTATTGTGCCATGTAAAAATGACTGAATGTATTTTCCTTAAGTTTGGCATGCATGTTTGGGATGTTCTGTTTTAAAATGCTGGCTGTAGGATTATAAAATTATTACTTCACTATTAGAAATTCACTAGTCATCTCAAAGTAAGAGCATCCTTTTATTTAATAAATAAAACTGGGTTAATGGAAAGGCCCATATGTTGGCTACTTGGAACAGATACCTGGCATACATGAAAATGTTACAGGAAAAACAAAAATTAGTCTCAAACAGATATACCCAGGTGAAACTGATTGTAAGGGGGTTGCATTTCACATCAGCAACACTTACAGGGAAGAAGCCTACGAGAGTTAGAGTTAGGGCTTAATAACTGGCCCTTTTTCCAAGTAGCTAAAAGCTATTTGAGAAATGTTTAAGTGAATACTGTTAGAAATAAATCACTAGAGAGTCATAACTGCATTTGCTTGGAGGGTGAAGGTGATCCTAACACACTTCCAATGATTTCAGTAAGAGAGATGTTAGTCACCTGTGAAACGCTATAATGTAGAATATTTTCTGAAGTTAACAGGTTATTTTTTTTCATTTTGGTGCTGAAGCTATATTTCACTTTTTCAATTAAAAGCACATTTTAAAATATAATTGAATTTAATTAGATCACTGCTTTTAAACTAGATAAGCAAGGATATTAAAAATGTAATCTAATTCCACCTGACATAGGGCTGTGACATATGTCATTTGAGGGAGAGTGGAAGAAAATAAGGTTTTTGTGAAAAGAAAAAATTGTGACACCATGGCATAATATTCTAGGAAATAGGAATTACCTGCGTTTTGTGGGACTTTTGAAAACCATCTTTGATGTTATTATATCCCTAACATATATATATATATGTCTGTTTTAACTTTAATGTGTTGTTCTATTAGTCATCATTATTATGTTCTCTGTTTGGGAAGTCTCATGGTATCTGACATCAGGCAGATTCAGGGTGGTGTGACCGTAGACAACAACCAATCTCATGGTATTTGAATTTGTGGTTTAAAAAAACTTATGTGCTCTTGGGTGAATTATCATCTGTAAGTTCATTCAGGCCAAATTTGGTGGAAGTATAATTATTTCATTGACATTTCGTAAGGTTTTACACATTTTTGCACTTCAGACAAGTCCTAAACTCCTGGAAAAATATCAAATATACATTGTTATATTCTTTCCACAATTAGCGAGGGCATTTGCTTGGAGGTTTCCATCACCAGTGAGCGTAGTGAGCATAGGTATCTGGAGAATCATTTTCCTCTCTGCAAAATGTTCTCTTCAGAGCTTCCATTATTGTATCATTTTCTTGTCCCATTCTTTCCCAAATGAGTAATAGAATGATTGTTACTGTTGCTATTCCTGAAGGGTATTTTTTTTTTTTGCATTCTTTGCTTCAGTGTTTATTTGCTTTTTTGTTTGGGCAACAGCCTCTACCCATTGATAGCAAAGTGTGGTAAATCATTACTTGTTTTCACCTCTTGTTTGGGTCCTGTTCTAAAAATAAAATTTGAAATATATGTTTTGTTAAACCCAGTGGAATGCTAAAATCATAAGTGTTTGGGGGGTGATTTTTATTTAGTAGCTGCTTAAATTACAACCTATCATAGCATGAAAATGAGCTTAAATTTTTCTTATCAGTATCTCTTCATCATTAACAGGCTAATTCTGTCTTTAGAACTTTTAAGGTTCATAGTGCAAGATCAGGTCGGCTCCATTGATTCGGCTGTCTGTTGAGGCCAGAGGACGGCTTTGATGGAGTGCATGGTGAACTGTTAAGCACAGACAAAGAGACAGAAGTGGCAGTGAAAGGGAGCCGGAATAATGAGGATAGAGAAAAACAGACATGGAGACCAGAGTGAGAAAGGCATCTCTGCCCAGCCACATTCTTGTGTGAACCTCTGCTAAAAACATGTGTTCCCAACAGGCCTATGCCCTAAACATCAAACTTATATCAAGTCTCCACTCTCCTTAGTACTATCAACAATAAGGTTAGGGGATAAATATCTACATGAATTGAAGAGGAAAATTATGTCAAAGCATAACAAAGCTTTTGCTCTGTGTTAAGGAAAAGTAACAAAAACACAGAAGAAAAGCTCGGAATCAGGAAGAGTTGGTGATAGAATTCTTCTTAGAAAAATGATACAGGTACACTTTGAATAAAAAGATGGTACACTCCTAAATTCCACATAAAATTAATAACATTGTAAAACCAGTGAATTTACCATGTTGACAACTGAGAAAGAGCTTTTGTAATTTAGACAATTACCTCTAGTAACTATTTTTTGACCAGGAATTAACTTGGAATTTCCTCTAATGTTTAAAACTTTAATGAGGGTATGCAGTTTTTGAAATAAAATACACCAATGTACACCTAAAATGTGATACAGAGAAAGGAACTGAAGTCACAGACGATGAGATTCACACAATTTGAGGGTAGTTATATCAGCATATTGATGAGAACATGCAGTGACTCATGTAATAGCTAGAATAAATTCGAACACAGATGAGAAATGAGGAGGTAAGAGTGAAAATCTTCCTCCACATCTCTGGCCCTGCTGCAGACTTGTCTGAGTTGGCAGGAAGGAGGAAGATAAGGGCTTGAGAATAAAGGTCATTAAGATGTGGATGGAACTGTTTCCATGACGTAGCTTCCAATTCCATCTGTTGGAGAGACCTCACCTGCTGATTCCTATTCCAGGATTTTGGCATTTCAGGGTCTTTCTCTGTGATACCATTTTGTTACTGGTCCAATAAGCCCTATTTTGTTGAGAAATGCAAAAATAGGAAAGACTTCTCAGGACAAAAACAGAGTTTAAAAACAAAATCTAGTTTCATCTTACCTGAATTTGAGAAATGATTATGAATTCAGGAATTGTACAGGATTTCACATTTCTGTGGCACCTTCATAAATTGCTCAATTTCTTTTCTTATTGGTTATTACGTCTAGTAATTTATGCTAAGCTAGTCACTGAACTGTATAAAACATAACCACTGAAAATTATCCTTTTCCCACTTTGTCATTTTATATTGGGTCTATAAATTACTCATTTGCAATGAAGAACACCAAACATTTTTATTGTTTATTTCTATCCAGACCAAGGAAATACATTATTTTTTATTTGAATGAGGAAAACATAAAATGGCAAAGAACCAGGGAGAGAAAGGAAGAAGAAGAAAGAGAAAGTACTCCAATTCACTAGCTGACTCTGCAAATGCTTACAAAGACCAGGGCTATGTTGAGCAAGAGCCGGGAGGGAGGAACTCAGTCCAGATCTTCTGCATGGGTGACAAGGACACACATTTGAGCAATTACCTGTTGCCTTTCAAGGTCTCCATTAGTGGAAAGCTCAAAACTTAACCAGAGCAGGGATTTAAACCAAGGCTCTAGGATGTGGGTTGTAGGTACCTTACCTAAACTGACAGGTCAAATTCCTTCCCTGCATCATATTTTTAATTTATATTTTTATTATCGTAAATATAAGTGAACTTTATTTTGCTATTACTAATAGGTATTACAGAAGAATGTTAAAAATCCTAACTAGGGGAGCAGGTGCTTCATACAATGGTCACCCTTTCACTTGGAAAACGTATATCTCTTATCAGAGTTCCTGGTTTCAGTTCTAGCTCCTCCAATTTCAACCCAGCTTCTTAATAACTTACATCCTGTAGGGCAACTGGTGATGGCTCCAGTTTTGGGTCTCTGCCACTCAAGAAGAAGACTTGAGTTCTAGGATCCTGGCTCTGACCTGTCCCAGCCATGGCTATTGTCGGCATTTGAATAGTGAATCAGCAGCTGGAAAATCTCTGTTTCTTTCTCAACGTTTCTTTGCCTCGAAAATAAAATATAAGTAAACAAATATTCAAAGCCCTAATGGAACAAAACATACAGGGAAATTATATTGTATGTTAATGTTATGCTAGCAGGTCATCCATAATTAATTGTACAGATTAAATTCTCCTCCCTCCAGATATAGTGTGCATATTAGCATCACTATTTTATAAAACAGAAAATGTTTTGTTTTTTTAAGATTTATTTATTTTTATTGGAAAGGCAGATATACTTAGAGGAGGAGAGACAGGGAGGAAGATCACTCCCCAAGATGATTCACTCCCCAAGTGACCTCAACGCCCGGTGCTGAGCTGTTCCAAACCCAGGAGACAGGAACCTCCTCCAGGTCTCCCACGTGGGTGCAAGGTCCCAAGGTTTTGGACCATCCTTGACTGCTTTCCCAGGACACAGGCAGGGAGCTGGAAAGGAAGCAGGGCTGCTGAGATTAGAATCAGCGCCCATATGGGATCCCGGTGCATTAAAGGAGAGGACATTAGCCACTAAGCCATGCCACCAGGCCACAAAACAGAAAATGTTAAAGCCAAAGTTCAAGTAAGGGTTAATTTGATTTCAATTCCATAATTTTCTATTCCATCACACTGTACTGACAATTCCATTTGGTATATACACATATATATTGTACAGTTTCCTTCAATAGTCTTGAAAAATTATGCTAGGTGACCTTCATTTGGCAATTATGGTCTCAGTTTCCAGAAAAAAAAAGTGTCAGATATCTTAATACATTGGTCTACAATTCTATTTTGTGAATATTCAGGAATATATTAGTTTGTGTGTATAAAACCTCCTGCATTAAAATGAGCCACTTAATAAACTGATGCTTCTAGCATGTTATCACTATAGAAAAATATAGACAAATTCCCTGGCACTGGAATGAAATTACGGGTTTCTAGAAATAACAGTCAGTAGATCCAGTTAAATATAAACTCGGTCGCCCTGATAATAATTGCAATGGAAGACTGCCCCTCTGATTGACAGTCTTTGTCTGATCTGCACCCTGCTGTATATCCCACGAGCCTTACCTCTCTTCACTGACCATGCATTACAAAGGTTACAAATACTGAAAAGAACAACAGAAATAGCTGTTCCCTATTGCATATGGAATAAGTTCATGAAATAAATCCACTGAAAATCTGACTTGGAAATATTCTGGAAACTAACCTGTTATAATTTTCTGCCACTCTCTTTCAAATGTGACTGATTTACCTAAATGTCACACTTCACAATATATTTAATATTAATAATACATGGCATGAAATAAAAAGAAACTAATTTTCCTTGTTATTGAGGGAATTTCCAGAACTACTCAATTGTTTCACATGATATTTTCCAAAGTGTCATTTAATAAATAAATCCATTGGTGCTATATATTTTAACATACAGAAACTATATAATTAAGGAAGAGATGGTCTCTAAAATAATTTTATATACATTTTTGTGAATTGTGAATTTCTATTTCTCTTTCAAAATATTTATATATTTGAAAGTTAGAGTTATAGAGAGGTGGGGAGAGACAGAGAGAAAACTTCCATTTGCTCATTTAATCCCCATATGGCAGATTCAGCCATGGTTGAGCCAGGCTGATATTCTAGCTTCATCTGCATCTCCTACCTAACTTACAGGGGCCCAAACACCTGAGTCATCTCTTTACTGCTTTCCCAGGTCATTAGCAAGGAGCTGGAATGGAAACTACTGCAGGCAGTGACTTGGCCTGCTTGGCACAACACTGGTCCCTATTTCCATTTCAAATGAACTGAAAGCCAGGAATAGTAGTTTCCTAACACGTGTGGTTTCTGTCCTATTGGTAACAGGCTTTCTATTTGAAATAACTCTCTTGAAAGCTCTCCTGGATATGTGGCTATGAAACATGGGTTTGAAGTCATGTGGTTTGGTTTTCATACTTGAATGGAGCTGTCTCTAAGAATAACAGAAATGATTTTAGAAAAATGCAAATTTAGTGAATTTCTCTTATCTGTATCATTGATGTTTACAGCATGCATAACTGAATCATCAATTGCAAATAATAATGCATTCCTTTAAAATACCTATTCTGTTTCCCTTTTTTAAAAATTGTTTTCCACAATACAATTTTGTACATGTAAGGATTCATCCCTCTTCTCCTTCCTCCCTTCCCATTTCCCCTCCCATCATTCGCCCTTCAATAATATCATAATAGTATATTCTCTTAGTATAAATTATAACTTTCTGATATTTAAATATAGCATGACAAGATAAGTGCAGGCAAAGATCAAAGTTCTAGTATCGTAATGTTGAGATGCATTTGTAAGTTTTCATGTGAGTCCTACCTTTATTCAGAACTAGAGGGGCTCACTGCAGGTGCCTTTACTTCCCAGTATGCTAGTCTCCCTACATAGTACTTTGTGTATGGGCTGTCTCAGAGAGGAGGTATTTGTCCTTTTGTTACTGGCTTAACTTAAAGTCTCTTTCATGCTTTTTACTCTGAACTTTCTGAAAGTATTAGAGTCCTTTGAAACATTAAGAATTCTATGTATAAAACTATGGCTTTAATATTTGATATTATGGCTGAGAGATCAAACTGTTTTCACTTCAGCTACAAATAAACCATTTGGTTAGAGCTAGTATTATGAACATTGTATGAATGAAAACTGAAAACTATATATCAACAAGTAATTTGCTTCATTTGCTTAGACTCATACAAGAGGAGTGTTTTATATTAGATTTTAACTAGTTTCGGGAAAGCTAATTCTTGTAGGCCACATTTGATAAGATTAAAATAAGGTAAGGCATGGGTCCTTGTTTCTACTGTATAGAAAGTATCAGGTATGATACTGAGAAAATTGCAAATCTCAAGTTATATTTTTGTTAAACTGTTCAACATCACAAAATATTTCTTGAGTGATTCATATATACAAAGCCACAGGTAAGCCATGGGGAGAGGGCTTGAAATAAAAACTAAAACTTATAAAGCACTCACCTGTCAAGAACTCATGGTCTAGTAGAAGAGACTCGCAAGCAGACTGCAGGCTCAGAAAGCAAATCCTTGTGATCAATGTAAGTAAGAAATGGATTATTCTTGCATTTAAAGCAGCGAAAAACACGAAATGTATGACACAAGATATTTGACACAGTTGTTTCAGGACACTGAACATCTAGTACAGACACTGATATTTAAAAGGGAGGAAACAAACGGGCCCCATAACGGTCCCAGTTTAAGGTATTGAGAGTTTCCAGGCTGTGGCATGCTGAGGGATCCCGATAAGGCTGGGCCAGCTTCCCAACTGAAGACAGAGATGACTGTCTAGGCTGACCACTGCAGCTACGGACTGTCATTGTCCTGGACAGAACAACGAGGCACAGACAGAAATTCCAGCCATCTGTCCATACAATATTGATCAATAAAGGCGCATGAATAAATGAGTTATAGGAAGAAAATTCTGCTTCAAATATCAAAAGTAACAGTTCTGAGGATCATAAATAATGCTGTTCCCAGCTGCCCTGCTGGAAAGTGTAATTTTTCTCTTACCGGTACATTGAACAGAAGTACATAGATGCTTTAATAAGTTGTTGGGAATAATAAGCTCAAAATGAGTACTTCTCTATTCCTATCCCATAAATATTGGTAACAAAAATTTTTAGTTTCCATATAATAACACTTTATGCTAGAAAAAAGACTAAAATATTTACATAAAAGAAAACATATCTGATACCCCAAAAAGGAAAATTCACAATGTGTGGCATCTAGCAAAAAGTACCATTTATGCAAAGAAGTAGAATGAATGACACACAAGAACAGAATCAATTAATCAAAATGTTTCCAGAGTTGACACGGAAGTAAAAAGGACTCTGTTTTATAATTATATTTCAGTCATCCTGAATGTTAGGCGGATGTATGGACAATATTAAAGACAGACTTAACTCAAACTTACATAGTAGAAAATGAGAATATGTCAGATAAAAAAAACTGGATGGGATTAATAGCAGATGAGACAGGGCAAAGGGCAGCATTAGCTTTATAGAACTTGCAGGCAAAGAAATGGAAATTACCTTAAAGTACAGACAAGGCAAAATAAAAAAATAAACAGCACAAATGACCTGGGGACAGTGTCAAGAACTCCTATGTAAAGGTTGAATACAAGAAGACATGGTAAAATATTTGAAAGATCTTATGGCTAAAATCTTACAATTTCCAGGAAAACTAAATTCCCAGAATAGAGAAACACAATGCAATCAAAACCAAGGGAACAAGAAGGAAACAATCCTCATCAAATTGAGGAAACAATCAAAAAAGGCTTACACAGCCACCTAAAAAGGCACATTTCATAAGACTACAAACAAAAGGCAATGCCTTAACAGATTTCTCATAAGAAATGATGAAAAATGAATAGATAAATGATATACCACTTTTAAGGTACTGAAAAAAAAAAGGAAAAATGAGTACATCAGGTTAGAATTCCATACCAACATGAACCACTTCAAAAGTAATAAGAGCATATAAAAAATGAAATAATTATCAATAATACACTAAAAATGAAGATGTTACTAGGTGAAGAGAAAATGCATGTCATACAAAAATTTGATTCACATTCATGAACGTAGGGCATTGGAAATGTAGCTACACTATTAACATATAGTTGTCTTAACACATGTGGCTCACCAAATCTGTATGTTCTGAACCCATCCACATAGGATAGCTGCAGACAGCTCACATTTAGATCACTGTAAAATTTAATTAACTATTTAGACAAAAATAACAACATAGGATAAAATATAAGAGAGATAGGAGAGTAAATTGCATGACAATAACTGCCTAACACCGAGAATGAAATAAATTGAAAGTAAAGTGATGGAAAATGCTTGTAGAATAATTGAAGTTGTATAATATATAACATGAAGGTAGGATACATGATAAGATCAGGTAGTTAGCATTATCAAACCTTAAGATTAATGGTGTAAATTCTAAAGACACCAGCAAAACAATTAACTCTAAATACTAGAAGAAATAAAATTGCATCTTAAAAATATTGAATTAAACAATTCCAAAAGAGGTCTTAATAGGGACTTAAAGGAAATGAAATTCAAATAGAACAAATTAAAACAATAACAATACAATAATTTTAAACTTAACTGTCAATAATCACATAAAATAGTCATAAAAAGTCATATGCTGATAAGTTGTCATATTGAGTAATAAGGATCCAAATCTGTGTAACTTCATAGAATCACACTTTAAATATAATGATACAAATAATTACAAAATCATGTTGTGTCTGTCCATATAAACCACTATAACGACAAATAAAAAGTATTTGAGGAATATGCTACAAAAATGTAGAAAATCAATTGAGTCCTCATATACTACTGGTAAGAATACAAAACAGCATGTTCACTTTGAAAAATACTTGGAGCACCAATCTTTGATGTGACCTAGCCCAGGTCATTGCAGACATTGTGGAGTGAGTCGGCAAATGGAAGATTGGACTCTCTTTCTCTCTCTCTCACTGTCACTGTACCTTCCAAAAAAAAAAAAGTGAGATGAACAGTTTATAAAAACTGTCTTTGAACCATGAAAAAGTGACAGAACTAAAAAGTAATTATGCACTTTAAAAATTCTGGAAAATGGGAATAATTTATAGTTAACAGAAAGCAGTTGGGTGGCTACCTGTGGACAAGTTCAGGGGTGTGGAAGGAACAAAACGAGGAGTTATGAGGTGGCATGAGAACATTTGTAAAGGTTATATGTTCTTGATTATAATGATAGTTTCACTGGCGAACACTTGCATCAAAACATTGGTACATATATTTATCAATGTCAGACTGCACACTTGAAAAATGTGATGTTATACTTGTAAAAACTTTTGCCTGTTTTAGATTATTGTATAAATTTTCCCTGCTGAAATCCACTACAATATGTTAGTCAATAATGACATTGATATATTGATGATATTGATGTTGTTCCTAATGATATTCTCGCTAAGGATAGTACACTAACCGTAAGATGTTGCTTGAATGAGAATGAAAATCATAGTGGTCTGTAATTCCTCCACTGGCCCAACCAGCTTTCATGGATCACATCCTTCAATTAATTGGATATTGTATTCGATTTTGTAAAGAGAATCCACTGAAGTTTATGCAGTCCACTGACTATCAACCGCAGAGTACAAAGGTTCCCATAGCTGCTTAAATTTATCTGTTTGTTTTTGCTTTGTCTTGCAGACTGTTTTTTTGGGGAACTTTTAGTCTCCCTGACTTTCCCTAATCCCCCAGGGCTGATCAACCTCCAAGGCAGTGGTTCCAAATTGACTTTGATGTCTATGATATAAAGCATTTATCTGGGTTTTTAGTCATGCTAGCATTTTCATTTTAACAAAACATTGATTGTCCTGGTTTCAAAGTTATGGTTTAAGAAAAATGGCCCTAAATTCATGCTTATTTGTTGCTGATTTCCTTTCCAGTTCTTTCTCTTTTTCTGTTGTAATCATTCCTTGGTTTGAATCCATTCCAAGTAAGTAAGAAAACTCCTCACACAATACTGCATTTTCTTCCAGTAAGCTGTTACAAAGATTTGTAAAAAAAATCGCCAGGAAAGTCCTGTGGAAAATACTGCACTAGGAGCAAGTTGATGAAAGGAAGCCTAAGACACAATTCACGCCCTTAAATACAATCACTTCAGAATGCATCAAATTCTACCCTTCAAAGGGTCTGAGTCAAAGTGTGTGAGCCCTGATTCTCAAGCTTACATTCAATTTAGAGAGAATCAGAAGTTTCAGAGAGTAATGGCAGGCTCACCTGCTCACTTATTGAATAGCAAGTCTGCAGTACATAAAGGACAGAAGATTCATGAATTCTCAAAGCTGTGTTACTCCCTTGCCCCACTTACGAACAATGGCAAAAGTCATGGCTCCTTTTGCTGCTACCCCTTCCTTCATCCCAGAACTCTTGGCTCCGAGTTAAAGTTGTTTTGCTTTAATGTTAATGGTGTTTAACTTCTCAGTTGGCTGAGAATTCCAGATAGATTGCTTCCATTTAACTACCTCTGCATCTGTTTTAGTTACAGCTGGTGGCTTAAAACAACAAAATTTTTCTCTCATGGTTATGGAGGCCAGAAGTTAAAAGTGAAGGCAGCCAGAGGCCTGTGTTCTCACTGCTCGAGGAGAGAATCCTCCTTTCTTCTTCCTGCTGCTTTTGGATGTCAGTATTTCTTGGCTGTGGCTTTATCGATACAAACTCTGCCTCGGTCTTCACATCACCTTTTCCCTTGTGTGTGCTAATCTAGCTGTGCCTCTTTTAAAAATCACTTCTAATAGTGTTTACAATCGCAGTGCAGGATGATCTCCTCAGCTCATGATCCTTATTTATCTCTACAACCCTCCCCAACCTTTTCCCAATAAAGTGGGATTTAGAGATTCCTAGGATTGAGAAATGGACATAGGCTTTTACACATCCTGAAGCTACTGCACTATTTAACACACACTGATTATAAACATGGGTAGCAGGGAAGCCTTGAATGTATGATTATCATATTCACACCCCAAGCTTTCTTGTCTTTAAGAAGTTGCAACACGACATGCATATGGGCACAGACCCCTTGCAAAATTTCTGTTGATTAACTCAGTGGATCTAGCTGTTAATTATGATTTTTTTAATATGTGGTATATTACTCGCTTTTGCTCATACAGTTAAAGGGGATAGGGAGGCAAAGTGAATGCTAAATCAGGAATCATGACTGCTTGGCCAGTAACCATGACAGATAAAAGGGAAGCTTGTGACCTGATATGCTGAGTCAACTTTGTACAGTTTCAAAGCAGAAGCTAAGATGGAATATTTTTCTACCTTTGGTTAGCTGCAAATAAGCTGACTGTAGACCATTTTGCTGGTAAAGTGATAGGATCTGAAAAGGACATCAGAAATGGGAAATATAGGAGAGAGGAAAAGAAAGGGAGGAAAGAATATGAGTGACATTAGTAGTATGCTTTCTGTTTCCTGAGTGTTGGCCTTCTTTTCGTTCTAGGAATTGCTATGTCCAATGTTGGTCATCAATAAAATGGTTATGAATAAAATGACAAATGAAAGTTTACTATGGACTTAAACTTTTGTAGATTCTACCTCAGTCTCTAGGGAAAGCCTTTTCTACATGTACATAATAATCCTCACACTGTATTTTTTCCCACTATCTGCATATAGCATATGGTATGTGCAGTTTAATCATTTGTTTATTCTGTTTTCTACTTAAACCAATTGTAGTGTTAATTCAGTAAGTGCAGAGATTTTATTCCATTTATTTATTTCAATCACTGGAACAGCCAATAGAATGTGGCTGGCCCATACCAGGCACCCAAGATATATTTGTCATAACAAATAGACTTTTAATTATTTAAAATATGTAATAAAATTAAAATATATTTAAAATGACAGGAGTAAAAGTTTAAAATAATGTTAGTGAATTTTAAACCTTTTAATGCAAAGTTCTTTGAAAAAACTTCTGAAAATGGAATTAAAAGATAAGCTTATTTGGCATAGTATAGCCTTGGAAGGGAAATTTATACAATGAAGATATATGCCTGGATTTCAAAAATTTGCGCCAAAAGCATCATAGTTTTACATGCCATTCCATCTCTTCAAATTTTAGCTACCAAATTAATTAAGGCATTAAAAATTAGAGAAAAGCAGATTCAGTAACAAGACTTAATGAAAATAGATTAGGATTTAGAATTATATAACGCTAATGCAAATCTTGGCCCTGATATTAATTGGTCTGTAAGATCTTGAATAAATAATCTCTAGGAACCTTACTGTCTTAAATGTAATGACAGAGAAAGTAGTCTTAGAGAACCATCCAGGTGTCACATCTTGATTTCAGTATGTGACTGTGTGTGGAGAGACAAGCTCCAAAGAAATAAAATGGGTCAGTATGGCCCCGCAGTGTGGCCTAACAGCTAAAGTCCTCGCCTTGAATGCACCAAGATCCCATATGGGCGCCAGTTCCAGTCCTGGCAGCTCCACTTCCCTTCCAGCTCCCTGCCTGTGGCCCGGGAAAGCAGTCGAGGATGGCCCAAAGCTTTGGGACCTGCACCCGTGTGGGAGACCCGGAGGAGGTTCCTGGATCCTGGCTTCGGATTGGCATAGCATCATCGTTGCGCTCACTTGGGGAGTGAATCATTGGATGGAAGATCTTCTTCTCTGTCTCTCCTCCTCTCTGTATATCTGACTTTGTAATGAAAATAAATAAATCTTTTAAAAAAAGATGATTATGTCCTTGTAAGAAGAGATTAGATATGACTACAGAAGAGAGAAAGGCATAGTCTTGAGCACAAGCTGTAGATAAAGTGGAGAGGTAGCCACAGGCAAACCCCAACGAGTCAGAAAAAAAAACACACCCAGTGATCCTGTGTCATTGACTTTTAACCTCCAGAAACATGAACAGATAAGTTTCTCCTGTTTGAGCCACCCACGTCTGGTATTTAGTTAAGGCAGCTCCAGGAAACCAATATATATTCTTAAGGATATGCCAACAGGGCCCTCTGTCAATCAGAGTGTACCGATTTAAACTGAAATATGAGTCCCCTTATGCTCTTCCAGTAGAGTAAGGCACCACACAGAATTTAAGTGTGTTCACTTAGCAAGAATGTGAGGACTGTAAAGAATGAACTGTATCACAGACAGTTTATTCTTGGGTCATTTAGCTGATGGCCATTTTCTATTAATGACCAATTTCTCTCCCAGCATCTTTTCTCTCTTTATATCACATTGTAAAGTCTGGATTTCTGTAATACAGCACATCATTCTGCAGGTAGCCCCTTGAAAAGTTAATTTCATTTGGGGGGTGGGGGAGACAGATCAGATTTACAGAGAGAAAGGGAAACAGAGACCAAGATCTTTTATTTACTGTTTCACTCCCAAAATGCCTGAAGTGACTGAAGTGAGCCTGTTCAAAGCCAGGATCCAAAAACTCCTGATTCTCCATGGGTCCTAAAGGTTGCGCAATATTGTACTGCTTTCCCAGCATTTAAGAAATGAACTGAATGGGAAGTGGAGCATCTGGGAAACAAATTGGTGCCCATAAGGGTTCACAGGACTTACAATGTGAGGCTTTAGTTTTTGGGCCACTGTGCCAGGGCCAGGAAGTTCATTTTATATCCAGTACTTTCTGTTTGTCATGAGTGGACTCCTCTGGTAAAGTATCCAGCCACATCATAACCAGCAACTCAAATGGTTAAAATTAATACTATTATCCCTTCCCTAGGTACCAATGAATAGAAGCCACTGGTCATTGCAGAAGTAAAATAAATAAGTATTTAAAAATATATAATGAGAGAAAGTTTAGAATATATCAAGGAATGCCAGAAGGTGAACTGTTGGCCCTAGGCAGTAATAATTTTACTTCAGATATAATTCAAGGTTCTTCTCAGCTATAAAAGTGAGATGAGAAAGCTAGCAAGTAACTAACAACACGTACATATCTTTAGGACAGGTCCCAGAGTGTCACTTGAAATTCTGTGAGAATGCCATGACAGAATACAAAATTGTAATTTTGTATTTTGGATAGCATATAATAATGATACAAATAAAGATAATTATCACCATTTCCATGCCTTTGATCAAGGCATATTATGACATTACTTGTCTGAGGGATAAGATAAAATCAGAAACAGGGATTTAACCAGAAAAGAAAGAAAAAGTAATATTTCCAAGAAAGGACAAAGGATTAAAAGGTTCAGAGAAAAAGAATAATTTGGAAGCACCCTTCTACTCTCCGAAGAAGTAGGGTACAAGTGGTGAGCAGAGCACCAGATATTGAATGGGCAGAGTTGGCAGGGTTTACAAGTAAATCAAGAATGCAGTATTCATTTAAGAATGCCAGAGTTTGAGGACATAAAGCCCTCTATGAACTGCTTGGCTCGACAGTCTTAACCACAGAGATGTAAGTGATATCCAGGCAAACTTAGCTTGAGCCCTTTTTGGGTCCTTGGTGATTTCCATCGTGAGAATTTAATAACTTTCATTATAAAAATCTGTCACTTGTGTCACTTCTTTGGTTAAATTTTTTTCCTAAATGTTACATTTTTTGTGGTCATTCTAAAGGGATTTCTTAATTTAAGTTTTTACTAATTTTATTTTTATTTTTGTATGTGTATCTTGTAACCTTCAAGTTTACTGACTTGACTTATCAATTATAGCAGCTTGTTTTGGATGGATTGCATAGATTTTTCCATGAATAGCATCATATCTTTCTGCAAACATGGATAATTTGACTTCCTCTTTCCAAGGTTGATGAATTTCCTTCTCTTGCCCACAAAGAGTTTCAAGTCTGTTTCTTGGGTTAACATGATGCTCAGGGCCTGGTTTTTCATGCTGACGAAGACACAAATGGCTATCCCTTTGTCCTAATGTCAAACTTGAGTGATGTGGGGCTTGTGGCATGAACTGCTGTAAGTAATGGACTCTCAATGAAAGTGTTGACTGTATCTTGACAATAGGATGCTGGACTCTCTGCCACTGTCCATACCTAAAATACTTAAGTAGCAGAATGATGGACTTATGGCTGATTGTGAAGGAGTATACTATTGTAATGATATGGGGGAAATTAGTGGGATAAGAGAGGGATAGGTAAATCCTGGAGCCTATAGAATTGTATCATGGAATAATAAAATAAATTAGTTTGAATAACTACTGATAGCCCTGGTCCTGGGACTAGAGGATTTGAATTCAGTACTGTTCCAGTCTGACAAGGTTAGTATAGAGTCTACAGGAAATTTTGTTCTGGTGGGTATGAATCCAGAGAAGTAGAATTCAGACTAATTCTTCCATATGTCCAGCAGGTAGATTCCAGTGACACAGGGAAATGTGGAATCAATTGTTACATTTCTATGTTACACAGTATAGTGGGGTCTTTATCTAGGTATCTAGAATGGGAGCAGATAGATTTATGGGCTGCTTCTGGTTTTAGCTCTCAGAAGCCAAGGTGCATTGCTGTAATCAAGTAGTGTGCATGAGCTTAGCTCCGGTGCTTATGTCCCACCAACTCCCACAGTTGCAATTCAAAGGATCAGTCCTTTGCCCAACACATTGCCCTGATGTTGGCTGTTGCAAAATAAAGGCACACTGCATGGCTTTTTATTGATAAGAGAGCCACGGTGAGTGGACCTGGGGGAGGGGGTGAGGCATGGAGAAGCAGTGTGGGTTTCCTGCTTTGTGCCCAACAGCACCCAGACAGCAGTGAGCTCTCCATGAAGAAATAAGTCAATGGATGTCTGTGGAATTGCCTCGCAGCCAAAACTGTGAATTGTGGGCTCTGCAGCAATTTCTTTGCATCTTGAGGTATATGATGATGGCTCACAGCCAGCAGCTGGCCCCCGAGTTCAACCAGGTGGATTCCAGTGAAACTGAGAAATTTAGAACAAACTGTTACAGTCTTGATGCTGCCAGGTAGAGTGGAGTCATTACCCAGGTCTACCGGTGTGGGAGAATATATATTTTTTTAATGGGTTACTTCTGGCATTAATCTGCATGGGAAAAATATTCCTCTGGCTTATGTAGAATGTGTAAGGATAGCTTTGGGGCTGATGTCAAACCTGCCACAGTGGCAAGATGCTTCCCTGGCTCTCTGAGTCCAGTCTTCTGCAGGGGTAGGGGTGGACAGAATAGTCATGTGACTTCCCTGCTCCAAGCCTAGCAGTTGCTCATCCTTGAGCTCCCCAGACTGAAGTAAAAAGCCAGCGGGTCATTCTGGAATGTCCTGTGAGCTACACGTGTGAATGGTAGCGTACATGCAGTTTCTGCCTATCTTGATGTGGTCTGATGACAACTTCCAGCTTGCAGCGCCACTGACTGGTTGTAGCCAGCGTTTCCACCTTCTCTTGCCCTGTGGCGTGTTCATTGTTTTGTGACGTCTTTACCAATTTTTCCGTCAAATGCCAGGAAGTGTAGACCTTCTTTTATCCTTTTTTTTTTTTCTCCCTAAGGCAGTTTGGCTCTAGCTTATGTAGCCATCTTGCATCATCTAGCTTATTTCGTTTTTGCTGACATTTTTCATTAGAATGAAAGGAAGCCTGTATGTGTTGTCCTCAGATTTAAATATATCATGTGGTTTGAAAAAGTAATCTTTTATCCCTTCATTGTTCTTATCAATCCCCATTGTGTGTGTGTGTGTGTGTGTGTGCACATTCAAGATAATCCCATTGCAATTAACATCCTTTGTTGTCATTCCTGACCTTAAAACATGGATAACAACACCATACATGAAGTGTTCCTGATGTTTTCTAACCTTTCCAACATGGCGGTTCTTACATATTCTCAAGGATAACTCTTCATTATCTGTTTTGATTATGGAAAGCCTCCTTAAGCATAGATCCCAGAGATCATTCTATTAGTTTATGAAGAAACAAAAAAAGAATTTATTAGTTGTGACAGTAAAAGATTAAAGTTTAGACTAAAGAAAATTAAAAATAAAGTTTAAGCTAGTGGTCTTTAAATCTTCAAAGGTTTTTGGCTGCAATCCTATTTTCCTTTCATTAATTTCAAATTCTTTTGTTTCCTTCTTTCCATGGTTCTGCTTGGACAAGAAAAGAGACATTTAAAATATATATATACTGGTTAGCTCAATATGCCCATATGTGTCTATTTGCTTGTACTTCAACAACCATGTGTGGTAGCCAGTAGCTACTTAAACTTACTTTTAACTAATTAAAAATAAGTAAAATTTAAAATTGAATCCCTTGGTTACATCAGCCACATTTAACTGTTCATTAGTCATGTCTAATCAGTGGCTACTAAAAGGAGATTAGCCCTGAACATAGGAAATTCTCATCATAACAGAAATATCTATTAGATAAGACACTGTATTTGCAATATTCACTTTACAAGTATGAAATAAATAGGAGTCTTAACATCATAAACTTATACCTCATTAAATTTTAAAAGTGAATCATGAGTTATGAAAGTGTAGGATTAATATAATGAATTTGTCTTTTGATGAAAATGCCTGCATGCTAAGTTGATATTTTTAGTACCAGAAGCTAACATTACTGGATAAAACATGTAAAAATGTTTTTCAGCAGAGTGTTGTGTACCAATATGTATGAAACTTTTTGGATGAAATTACTCAAAGGTCATGTGAAACTTAAAGAGAGCTAGTCAGGTTGCAGCAATGATAGTCTGCCTACAGGACTGCTGATGTCTAGGTTAGTCCTGAACACCAGCCCCATGCAGGGCCAAAGCTGGCTTTTCTTTATTTTTTTCCTTAAAAAGAGTGCCTGACTAGAGTAGAAAATGATCAGTTTAGGAGGTAGAAATCTAAAGATCAGAATTAAATCTAATTTAGAACTGAGCTCTCCTCCCCCACCACAGTGTGAAAATAAATTCTACTTAATCTTGAATTTTCATAGATCAACATAGATGAAATAGAAAACAATATCTTTGAAATAAAGGTTGCAATGTTTTTTCAAAGTAAGAATAGGATTAAGTTTTAGAAGACAACTCTGCTTTTGATTCAGAAATACAAAAGGTTAAAGCTGAACAACGAAATTGTAGCATCGTATGTTTCTAATTAAAGGGATTCCAAATGATAAAAAATTCCTTCCTCTCAGGATAATAAATCAACCTATGTTCTGTTTGGTACCACATAACAGAAAAACAACTGCCATAAAAATTAAGATTATATAACTGAATTAAAGTCATTTAATTTGTTATGTGTGATTTACTGAAAAGTGACAGTTTTGTGGAATAAACTATTAAATTGCTTCATTTACTAATTTAACTGCTAAGTTCTGAAATTGCTTTCTGATTGAAAAAATTATTAGTAAGGATCAGACTGAAATAGTTTTCAGAGAAAATTGAAAAACATTAAATAGATACATCATAGCATCATGTTCTAGTTTTATAAGATACAAAACATTTTTTCAACATCCATCAGAGTATTACCAAGACATATGGTAAGAGTCATTATGAGAGGCTGTTTCTTTTTTATGTTTTGGCTGCTGATTACTTTTCTAATTAATCCTCTGCCATACACATGTTGAATTACATCATTTGAATTGGTTCAGGTGCAATTATACCACAACATTTGAGCTCTGTTTTCATATAGCCTGAAAAAGTAACATAAATTACAGAGCAGTAACTTCAGGGTTCTATATAGGTAATACAAAAGACAAGTTCTTATGTGCATGTTGGAGTCCTGTTATTAGAGAAATATCAAGATATGCCAAGGCCCTTCTCTTCATCTTTAACCTTTTGGTACTTTTAAGTCAAAAACATGAGTTGTCTTCTAAAACTTGAATCCTGTTCTTAGTCATGACAGCACTACCAGTTTTTAGCTGCCTGCTTTTTCTGTTGTTGAGTGAGACAGAAGGCCCTGGAGACTTACACAACTGACTTTGAAGCCTTTGCTTTGGGCTGGGTTCTGCCAGGGCCTCCAAAGTGAAGTCATTAAAGCATTGACACATTTCAATGGATACATTAGCAAGCCAACCCTGCATTACTATCAGCATGCGCATTCAGTCATAGTTTCGTTCATTAACTGTATTGGAAATATTGCCGTAGGATTTCGCAAGCATTAGAAGGCATCTATAAAAATGGAGATAGAGTGGACTGACTCATAAAAATGTAAGGTTAAAATTTTCTACAGCATAATAGGGAAAAATAATTACAATGTCCCTGGAGAAATAACTCTAATTATAGGCTGCAAAATTCAAACTTTGTTCTATCTCCACAAAAACAAGTTTTATTATTTTATTCATCCAGAGGTTATGATATATTTTTGTTTACTATATAACATCCTTTAAAAGAAAACTGATGTAACTGTTTCAGATTCAGAATTCCATGTTGCAGAAATTAAATCTCATTAAATAGCATTTATCACCAAAAAGGAGAATGAGGTGAGAAACTTGTAAAATCTTGGAAATACATTTTTAGCCATCCTTTTATGGGGAAGAAAATTGGAAATAAAACAGCAGAAAAATGCCAGTATTCTGCTTATTGCTATTATTCAAAAAAAGGGGGGGGTGGTTCTGCCTGGCACATCCCCTGAGGTAAAACATTATAGGAGTTAAGCAGACAAAAGGAATGCAAGACAGAAAGAACATTAAATTTTACTGAAGGGGGAAAATTAAGGAGACATTATCATCTGCTTAGGTAGTAATGAACAGATGAAATGCAGTAAGTGTCCTTTCCTCGCTGTTGTAACTCACTTTTGAAGGGCTATAGATTCCATGTTTTTTCCTCATGTCTGAGAAGCAGTCTGCCCCAGGCCCAGTGTCCCACACGTGGCTGCCTATGGCAGGACCACAGACTCTACACTTCACCTGTGCTGCTTCGCAGGTTGTGCTTACAGCTGGCGCACTGACAGATGAGGAGTCCTCTCCCAAAGAGAAATGGGCTTGCATTGCTTACTTTCTTTCATATTTCTTCGATTTTGGTACTTTGCAATTGAAAGTGACATTGTTAAAGTCACAAATATATCAATTTAAATACACAGTCCTATGCTTCTTGTAAAACACCCACTGCAAATATACAACATACCTATTCTTTCCACATGCCAGTGCTTATTCATACCATGGTGTGGAAATGGGGAAAATAGATTCCCTTTAACTCTCATGTTATTAGGTGGGTTTTTTTTTTAAACTTAATTTCAGCAAAATTTATACAAAATAGTAATTAATGATATTCTTGTTAATGCACACATAAACAGCTTCAACACTGCATTGTGCTAAAGTTTATATACTAAAATGTAGAAAAACGGAAGTGCATAGTGAAAAGTCAAAAATTCTGATTTTTTCCCTGATATGTACAATTTAAAGGACACTATACTTGATGTAATGAAAACAAAATATTCCCTACCCTCATTATATCTCTTCTCTGATGCCACGCACTTCATTTCCCAACCATCCAACTTGACTCCGTCTGTATGGTCCCTGTGATGTATAGGGAATCAATATGAACCAATACATGGCTTGGGCTATTATTTGGCTGTGAGTAATATGAGTAAATTAGCTTGTATCTGACCCAGGAGTTTTGTCTTCTGGAACAGTAAATGACTAGCTTGTTAATAAACATGTACGATAAAATTCTAGACCTAGTGGAGTTCCTGACATGGTGAATTCTATTTAAATATGTACATTTAATGACAGAATAATAGTTTTAACTGTAGGTTTAGGAAGCATAAAGTGATGTTTTGACTATTAAAAAGCAGAATACGAAAAATAGAATATTTAGCATGGCCACCACTCAAACACATAAAATGTTTATAGAAAGAAAACTTGAAATTTACGATTTGATACTTTGAAATACATAATCTATTAACTATGTTCACCATACTCAGCAAAAAAGAAAGAACAAAACTGAAGTAAAATGCAAACAAGTCTAATCACCAAGATTTTGAACCCTTTGACTTCTCAGCCCTAACCTCTGTACCCCTTGTTTTATTCTCTCCTCAAACAGCTTGATTGTTCTGATTTCATATTAGTGTGAACATACAGATTTTGTCTTTCTGTACTTGATTTATTTTGCTTAGCATAATGTCCTACATGGCTGCCTGTTCTGTTGCAAACTGTGTATATTTAGATAGTTTTCAATATCCATCTGTTGATGGTACTTTCTAAAAATATTAATTCCAAGGTGTTTTTAAAAATGATTTTACCTAATAAATTTTAACAGGTGTTATTCATGTTGTTAAAACATATAACTTCAAATAATTTAAAATAGTCATGAGAATGCCATGTTGTCATTAATAGCATAAAGCTTTCCTTAATGCCACCAGAGATTAGCGAACACACAGGAAAGAAACTTGAATTTGAATTCTAGCTTAGCAACTTTTTAGCAGACTATGACCTCACAGAAAATGCATTTTAAATGAATGATATACCTGAAACAGACTGCTGTAGAGTTTAAAAATTTTATTGATTATTTTACTTATTTGGAAGGCAGAGAGAGGTCTCACACCCATTAAATAACTCCCAACATGTTGGCAACACCAAGGCAGACCATGTCAAGCCCAGGAGCCAGAGCTTAATTCAAGCCTCCCCCTGGACTGGCAATGACCCAGGCACGTTAACCATCATCTGCTGCCTCCCTACATGTGCCTCACCAGAACACTATCATTTGGGTTAAAGAATAAAATTTTAAAATGTAATCTTTGTAATCATCTTATTATCTGATTCACAGCAGGTTTCATAAGCAATCAGATGGTGCTGTATTTCCAAAAAAAAAGAAAAAAAATTATTTCAGGAATATGTGAAGTCCAACATTTAGAATGGAGATATATGCAAGAGAATAGTTTAGTAACTACAGTCTACATAAGGGATGTAGGTATTATAGAACACATTCCCCTCACTAGGGAATGCATCATTGACTTCTATGGGATATGTCAAGCTTTGTTGCCTTCTTACAGAGCTGTACTGTTAAGTGTAGGGACTTTCCTTAGGATGCAGCAACCCCGTAGGCTTATGGATGCTTTTGAACATAAGATGTCTCACCATAGTGCAAGAGCAGGCTTACATCAGTAGCAAAAGCTACACACTGGAGGATACCACTCACCATATCAGCCAGTAAGAACAGGAAAAAAATGAATGGAAGACACTATCAAAAGTCTTCTTTTTTACAGTAAATTATTTACAAAACACTTCTACTTGAAGATAGACTGTGAGATAAAAATGTGGGCATATATATCATTTTTTAAGAAACACAAAAGTATAAACACTCGACAGTCAAGAGGATGCTTTTAGCAAGCATTAGTAACTTATATACTATAAAAAATTGGTGTGTTTGGGTTGTTTTAATATTTCATGAAATGTTTCAGAATTTGAATTATTATGCCTTTATGATATTAGAATATATTTAAAATAGACATTTTGTTCACTTATGTTGTAAATAATTAAGAAAGGGAAATGTTATAAGAACTAACCAAACTTAATATAGAGAGGTAAATGTCAAGTTCCTTTCTGACCCGTTAATTACATTCACTAATATTAAAAGGCAGCCCTTGGCAATTGGCTACATGCCTAGCATTTGAGTGGTTGGTGACAAATTAATGAATGAAAAGACTTAATTCTAGAATTATAGTTTATTATTGCTTGCTTCATTTTAGTTCTTCATTTTTGCTTATATTAAGAAGTCTCCTATTATTTCTGTGTGTGTGTGTGTGTGTGTGTGTGTGTGTGTGTGTGTGTGTGTGTGTGTGTCTATTTAGAACTTACTGATCTTTTAACACAAAATTAAATCCAAAATGAAGAGAGCGACTCAAGGCTAAATCTATCACCAAAGCTGCTTAAAATTTAAAGTCTTTGAAGAAAATGTGGCTATGTAGGACAAAATTACATTTTATATCATTTAGATTTCTGAATGTTTTTCTTCTAGACACCTCAATAACTTACTAGCATCATGAGTCATTTTACTTGCTCAGCTGAGACAATAGTATCTAATTGTTGTTAGATTGGATGTTAGGAAATCTGCCAACTTTTAATCACTTTTGGTCTATGGAAAATGAAGTTTCCTGTGGTCTCAGTAACCTCAAATAGGCAAATACAAGAGGCAAAACAGCCAAACCGTCAATGACATAAAATTTGTGAAGCACGTATTTTCCAAAACTGGGAGAGAAACTTCTAAATTATTTTGTATGGTGATTCCCTTTTCTATTTCTAAGTATCTTAAGAGCCATTGCCCCTGTAGGTGAGTGCTCCTCAGTAGGATTATGTATTTACAGATAATTTCAGTATTTTTGTGCATATGTCTCTCAGAATTTTAAGTTTGTATCTATAAGAGTAGGGTGCAGAAAACAAGAGAATATTTTACATAAAGAAAAATTATCAGTATTTAGCAAAGCCTTTCATGAAGTAATATATTTTGAAATATATTAAAAAAGATATATTGAGAAAGAATATTTTTCCTCAGCTCTGGTTCTACATTTCGTGTGTATGTGTGGTGGCAGTAACAGCATTGTGTTTATCTTGTAGAATGAATGTGAACGGTGTTTTCCTTTTAATAGTTTTTTAATGCATTAATTCAGTGAGCTCAGCTGGATTATTCTTTGTTGGGAGACTTTATTATTGAATTAATATTACTACTCATACTGTCCTGTCCTTTTAATAGCTGCCGACGATATATTTTAATAAGTTACTTGTAAACATTTTTATTCACTACATACAGGTGTTTCAATTTGGTAGTGTATCATTGTTTATGATAACCCCAAATGATCATTTGTATTTCTGTGGTATCCATTGTACATTCCTCATCTCTGATTTTGTTTATTTAAGTCTTGTGTTTTTCCCCTTGGGTTAGCCTAGACAATGTCTTGTCAGCTTTATTTTTTAATACATATTAAAAATAAAACGCCTTTGTTTCACTGATTTTTTAATAGCTTCTTCATTTAATCCTACTGATATCTTTTAATCTAATTTAAATCTGCCTTATTCCTTTTACAGTTCTGAGTTGCCTTCAGTTTTTTGCTTCTCCTGTAAAGGCTTCATTTTTCCCTCATCTGTGAAGGAAAGGTTTGCTGAGTATCGTGAAATATTATTCTCCATTTTTTGTTCATTCTGGGAGTTGAGCATTCTGCCACATTCTCTCCTGACACAGAAGGCTTTGGCCAAGACATTTACTATTAATGTAATGGGATTTCCCTTAAAATTATGATATACTTTTAATGGAATTTTACAATTCTCTTTATCTTATATTTTTCAGTTTGGTTATATTTCTTTGTTGAATATAACAGGAATCTTTTGTGCTTGCTAGAACTGAATGCCTGTTTTCCTAAAATGTAGGGTTTAGGATTTGCAATTTTCCACAGTTGTTTAATTAAATAGGTTTGTCTATGCCTGTTGCTGCTCTGATTAACATGATTAACACAAATTTTTTATCACTTAAGTTTCCTATAAATCACTAAGAATGTCTACATTGTTTACACTGTTTTGTTTTTTCCTTTTTTTCCTTTACTTTTTGGTCTATTTCAGAAGCCCTATCAACACTTTGTTCATTCTTATGCCTTCAATTCAGTTATTGAGCCCATTTTTATTTTCCTGTTATTGAGTTCTTTTCATAAAGGAAACAATCAAATTTTGTACATTATCTTTTTTTTCTGAATTTTTGCAATCAAATCAGGAATTGTCTTGTTAATTTCGCTGGATTGTGGGTCTGTGGTCTCTTGTATTTCAAACTTAAAGTAATTACTTGGAAATCTCTGTTAAGTCAATTTATCAGTTTCCATTTCTTTGTGGTCTGCTATAGGGTCAGTGAGTTCATTCTGAGGCATCATATCACTTTGTCATATCTATTGTGTCAGTTGCTTTCTGCAACTTAGGAGGCAATTCCATTGTAGTTGATTCATTGACACTTCCAGGTGGGCATTTTAATGCAGTATCTGTGTAAATTCTTGTAGAATTATCCAATGTTTGAAAATAACTGTGACTGTTTTATTGGTATTAAATGCAAGGATTTGGGATTACATGCCAGTGGAAGCTGCTTGCTTTGGGGCAATGAGTTCATTGGGAACTCTGGAAACCGTGTCTTTGGTTGCAGAAAGAAATTACAGGTCAGGTTCTGCAGGTTGCACAAGTACAAGGCTGCCACTATTAGCACAGGTAAATGAAACAAAGTGTTCCCAATAGCATGGCTAGTGTAAGCCAAAGTCTGAGAGCTGCTTGGGTAATTGCATGAACTATGTGGGAACAGATCTTCTCAGAGAAGGTGTCAGCTGTTTCCTAGGGGCGAGCAAAGAAGGATGAACATCTGTTTCCCAAGAACCCAAAGTCACATTTTTGGGAATAGACTGCTCAGAAGGTCCTGAGGCCATATGAAATGGTTACACCCAGTTGCTTGGTAGGACCTTAGCACCATGAGCATCTCATTCATCTCATTGTCTGGACTGAGCAATTTAGGATAGTCACCTACTGACTTCCTGGCGGTAAAAACATATGGAAAGGACACACGGTTACTTTTTGGGTAGCAGGAAATTGGGATGGGCCACTTAACTGATTCTTTGGATCAGAGGTGGGCCTATAGGAATGCCTGACTGCTTCCAGGGCAGCAGGAAGGTGGGTGAAATAGCCAATTGTTTTCTGGGAACTTTTGCCAGTCAAACCAATCAGGGTGTACCAGAAAGTTCCTTCTCTAAGCTGGAAGAGAATGGGACCTTCTGATCTCTTCACAGGGCTGGCTAGTGGAGCTAGCGTCTTTCAAGGGCCCAACTTGATCAGTATCTCAGGATAACTCCAGCAGCACAACACTGGGTGGGGAAATGGAAAGACACATATTTAAATGAGCTCTTTCTCTGAAGCAATGCAATGATGTGGTTACCAGCAACTCCCCTCCCAGGGCTCAGGGGGTGTAGGGGCAACAGGTTTCTCCTGTTAAATGCCTTCGATGTCTGTGTCACTGTGGTTTCTGACAGGAATCTCCTGGATGTACTGCTGAGTGAAGATCCTCTTGGTTCAGATCTAACCCTGAAAGGCAGAACAGCTGTGTTGTTTGTAGTTCCCTTTTTCACATGGTCATCAGATATCCTGTGTTCCATATTGTCTCATCCTGTGCCCACTTTCCTTATCCACTCTCCACTGGGTGTGCTGTCTTCATTACAATTGTTGTTTCTACCTGTTGTACTTGGCTCAGTCCCTGGAGGCAGGGGTCATGGGACTGCTCTCAACAGAGTGCCATCATTGATTGGTTGTCAGTTATCTTGCAGTCAGGATATCATACAGCATTTACCAAAGCAAACTAATAAAAAGAAACCACTGGGCCAGAATTACTCACACAGGATTAAATCTTATTTATTTTTTTGTATGCCTGATTTCCAGATAACAGATAATTCATTGATGAATGTAAAGCTTGATGACTTAATACATTCAAGCTCATTTTACATCCAATATTACTTAAATTTCAACTCTGTAATAGAAGTCATAGTCTAAGAATTAGTGTTTAAGTCAAAATACATTTCTTAAACGAGCTGTTTTATTTTTACCAAATTAAGTTTTGAGAATATTCAGGAAGCACATTCTCTAGCAACTGTGATTCAAGTTAGTACAGGAGAACCCACTGTTAGTTTGCGGATACATTTGCTGAAACTGGTCAGGTGTCATTAATCTCTCTGCTTCTCAGATTATTTCATCTCCAATTATAAAAAGTGTGAATAAAAAACTGACACTTCACAAGACAATGGCAGAACCCCAATCAAATTCAGTTCATTGAAGGTTAAATGACTTCTTATAATATTTCTCCAATTATTCTCCTATTTTCCTTTATTTTCTGGAGCTCTGTTCTTTTACTACAAATTTGCAGGTCTAAAGAACTGCCCAGCATTTAGTAGATGCTCCAAAAAATTTTATGAAATAAATGGCTTGGTGAGTGGGAAAGATTCTTAGCACTCATTTCAAATTCTAAAGAAAGGAGATAGGCCTAATTCTTTTTATAATGTTAAAATAAGTATTTTGGGGGCTTTCTTCCTTTCTACAATATCTATATTGTTCTTCTCAATTCCTTCTTCCCCCCAATGCCTTTATAGTGAACTTGGCAATTACTTTATCAGGTTGGTGTTTACATATTACAAGTAGTCTGTGGTCAAATTCCTATAAAATGTTATGAAGTAGTTTATAACATTCTGTTTTACTCTAGGAAACTAGAGTGAAGACAGAGTAAATCCTTGGTCAGGAAATCTTGTTAGGATGCTAAAACTGAATAGTTGAAGAAAGAATTCAGTGTAATCCTTGTGGATTGCACTGCCATCTCTCCTTGCCCTGCATTCTAGCTAGTTCTGTTTTCTTTTCTCTCCTTCAGAAAGCCCTCTACTGCCATAGTCTCAGCAGTACGTGCACTGTCTTGATGTGTGCAAGCAGGTCACACACATGGGTAACAGATGACCTTGTTCTGTTATACTTAGGATGAAATATTTCCATCTTAAACATTACAATGATTTTGTTTTACAGCTGAAGACTAAGCATGGTTTGTTATATTGTACTAGGAGGTTTCCAATATTTATATACACACATACTTGTTTACAAATAGTTACAAACATTGAATACTTATACTCATGATCTTATAAAAATATATCAAGTATTAGAATACAAAGATTATGTACAAATAGCTATATTTATATTCTCTTTTAGAGTAATGACCATTTTGGGAAACTATTGCACCATAGACTTCATGAAATTTGTGTTAGCAGACAAAAAAATGTTTTCTTAAAAGTAAATGTATAAATGTAAGTGCAAATTGTAATGTTCAACAAACTTACTGAATGATTACTCTGTGGAACACTATAATAAACACCGCAGAGCATCACAAAGGTTTTAATTACTTTGCTTTTCAAGGATTTAGACTCTATAGAAAGAAAACTTTAAAAAATGAAGAGAAAAAAAAAATAGAGTACATGTTTAGCTACTATAGTGCCAGTGAGAAACAAACTCGCTATCTTAATTCAAAGGACTAAGGGTTACCATTTGTTTCTTAAGCAAAGGAAGATCTTGTCACACTGTATCATAAGCAGAATTTTAGGGGATGGAAAGGGAGAAACAGGGAATTAAGGGAACCTAGAGCTTTGAAATCATTTAACTTGCTGCTTTTAGCTCCTTAACACAAACACAAAGATAAAATGGAACATGCTAAAACTCATGTAGCTCATGCCATCTAAATAAGAACTGAGGATGAGTTAAGGGCACACTTTTAAATCCTGCCCAAGGACCAATAGCCTGGATGCTTGCAATGAGCCATTCTCCCTTTAGGGCACTTATTGCAATTATTCTTCTTCCTGTGGTTATTAATAAAGGTGATTTCTAGGTAGAGAGAGCTGGAGTGACCTAACTGTACCAGCTCGGGGAAATTCCAACTCTGATGCTAATCCTTGTCCCACTGTAGGGCAGTGATGGCCTTCATTTGAGAGTTGAGAGCTTATACGATATCTGAAAAAAAAAAATTCTTAGTAGCCTATCCCTGTGTATACATGTGTTAATATGTATGTGATTTCAATGAAATTAAAATATATTATACAAAATTTTAGAAGATGAATTTATTAGCAAAGAGTAAAAAATGCCCAATAGGACAGAGAGATTATATGAACTAAATCAGAAAAATCTAATCTCACTAGAATGAGGTTTACAAAGAGTAGTAAAATGGGGCCACAACTACTAAAAGAATGCAGATTATGAATTAAAAGTGCACAATGGCTGCTTAATATAATCAGAATACTCAAAATCACAATATGAAAATGTCTACAAATCAGTTTGAGTGATTAAAAATAAGAGGAGAAACACTAAAAGGCTGGAAAACTATGCTAGCTCTGTAATTAACAAAAAGATAATCATCAAATGCAACTCATGATTTGTGATTAGAATATCTTTTGAGTGTTACGAACTGTCTATAAAGTTGATAAATATTTGAGAAAGTATAGAACATGATAATAAATTAACAGTATCAAAGAGGTTATTGTGAATTTAAAAAGAGTAATGCTCATATTTATATAGAAGAATGTCATATGCAGGAAATAATGCATTCAGGTATTAATGCCATTTTTAGAACTGAGATGTAAATTGCCTAGAAGATGCATATAAAATGTAACTGGGATTAAATGGCTATGATTGGTGAATCTAAGAGATGGGTAGACGATTTTTCCATTTCTGTAGCCCCGCTTTTTCTTGTGAATGAAAATGTTCACCTTAAAAAGAATAAATCTGAAGTGAGAAGAAGCAGCAAATTTAAGAGGGAGACGGATAATCAAAATGCTTAGAATAAGGCTTGTCAGAGAGGTTACTGAAAAAGAGATGTTTTAGTGGACGACACGAGCAAGGAAAAGACAAAATTCAGTTACAGGAAATTCGGCACATTTCAAGAGAGCTCAAGTAAACCCTCTGCCTTCATGCTTCGAAATGCAGCCCTCTGGACTGCAGTGTGGCAGTACAGCTTTTCAGGAGGTGACTTCCCTGTTGGACTAAAAGAAGTGATGTTTTTAACATATGGCAATAATTCAAATTTACTACAACTTGGAAATAAAAGAAATAGATCTAAAGATATAGAGAACCAAGAATATAAAAAATGGATGAACAATAGCTTTAGAAGGACCAGAAAGTATTTGAGAATAAATGTAAAATTGTATTAAGCAATTTTGATCAAGGTATATGGAAGAGAATCCATAGTAGAACTAAATGTTAACAATGTAACATTCCAGTCAATACAAGATAATAAAAATTGGCAAGTGAAGCAACAATAAATCTTAGTAATGCAAAAATAAATGATAAATGAAAAGATGAAAAGTAACTTTTATTTTTACACAAGCTATTTGGTAATATTTTTTAAAAATCTGCATCCATTTGTGTATAGATACTCTAAAGTAACTGTAGAATATTTCCAAGTTCAGATGGAGGAACCATCCAGTACCGCAGAGCAAAAATATGATCAAATTAAAAATAATGAGTGAAAATAAATGAAAGATCCATAAAATATCATATGTAAGCAACAGCATCAAATAAAGGAATAAAGTAATTGTTAAAATTTTCATAAGTTCACAAAAATATATGTAAATTCATTGGATGAAAAGTTGAAATTTTCTACATGTAGGTATTTTCTGTTGAAATTGCTGAACAAGCTAAAAAGATCTGTATGTTTCTAGACTGAATTGTTGCAGTAGAGTGGAAGTTCATCCCACAAATACACGCATCAGCTAGTATCAGGACAAAAAATCTGAAGGTTTTTTCCAGAAGTGCAGGGTCCAGAAGATGGATGAGTAGAGTTTAAACTCAATGACCACAAAGGGAAAGAAATGTAAATCACTCAGAGTGATGGATAACTGAAGTGAGTAATTGCCAGCTGCCGCACGTGCTAGAATGACAAATACGCGTTCAATTTGTTAATTTACTTAGGGATTCAGACTCACTGCATAAAGCTAGTTTATTTATGAAATTTAAATTTGTAACTTAGTGGAAGGTTTTTATTCCAGTCCTTTCTTTTTTACTTCTTTAACTTTCTAAACTGAACGTTGGCCTCAATTTAAATATCTTGTACTTTTTTGTTACTGTCGTCTTCATGATTAATTAGAAAAAAGCTTCCAATGATAGCAATAAACACGAAAACCGCATTAGTTTATCAAAATGTTTATATTCCCTTAATATTTTGAAGCTATTAAGTATTTAATATTGATCAAAATTATGAATTTATCTTAGAGTTGATATCAATATTGCAATTATATCCTGAGTTTAATTAACAATGTTAGCCTTGAATAAGATTTCATAAATCTATCTAGGAGTTAATATCCTAGTAAAATTGGCTACAGACTTACTAACCATAAAAACTAAACCAGTCTTTTTAACCCAAAAGAAGTAAAAATGAGTCAAACTGATTACTAACGTATTTGTCTGCTATTTTCTTTCCTAGGGGTATGATGATGGTTATGGGGGTGATTATGATGACCAGATCTATGAGCCTTATGATAACAACTATGGGACCCAAACACAAAGGTAAGATTTTTATTGTCTAATGCATCCTTCCCAGCATGATCTCTATTCTGTGTTTTTAACTTGAATTGCCAGTTATGTGCGATTTCTCAGATTTGTCTTAATTTGTTTTCTGAATTAACAACTGCTCAGTATACTGTGAGAGCTAAAATGTAATATCCTTGCGCTTGCAAAGTATGAAATAGTAATAAGTTATTGAGACTGAATCCGTGAGATAATCAAATAATTAAACTTCTAGTTAAACACTAATATTTTAAGGATATTTAATGTGAACTTCTAATCAAGGCAATAAATAAAACATTTATTCCAAGTTGATTTTTTCTAAAACATAATTTTTATTTTTAAAGTTAAACGTAATGTCACTGGTATTCTGAGAAGAGGGTAATTCTTAAAATGTTTTAGAGCCCAAGATTCCTTTCTTGATGAATCTCTTGGTGATTATTGGATATATTTCTTTAATTTGGTCCAGATTTTCCCTACCTATTGATTAAATTTTTCCTTTAAAGTAGGACTTAATGCTGTTTTTTATACAACCATATTTACTAAATTAGGGGACCAAATTTTGATTTTGGCAAATGCACAGTATTATTTATCTACCTTCAAAATTGGTGTATAAAGCCTTCCATCACCCCCAAGCGTTTCTTCAGGGGCCTTTGTAACCAACTTCACCATCCTCAGGATCTAAAATCTCATCTGTTCATTCTATATGTACAATGTCATAAAAGTAGAATGAATACAATATATAGCATTTTGAAACTGAATTCTTTAACCCAAAGACTTACTATTTTTATATAGTTCCAGTATTTTGCGTTTTACTTTTCTATATGCAGTGATTCATTCTATAGAGCTATCATATTTTGTCTTCATTCACCAGTCCAAAGACATTTGTGTGATATCTGCCTTTTAGTCTTAATGAATAAAATTGGTATAAAACATTTTTAGAAAATTTAGGTACTTACGTGTTTTTTTCTTTAGCATGTTGCATGTTTCAAAGCAAGATAAGAGTTGCATGTGAACATTGATTTCTTCCTCTTACGGAAGAAAAAACCAATAGACAATGTAGTTTACCACTCATATTGTACTGATCATTTACGGATCAAATTTTATCAGCACTGAAGAAGATGTAAGTGGTACCTCTTAATATTTCTAGAGTAATATTTGCAAGAGAGGCTGTAAAAAAAAGAAACAAAGTCACAATGGAGCAGACAAAATCTACATGTACAATAGAAGTTTGGCTTTTCTCATAGCTCAAGGGCCAGCATTGTAAGAGCAATGAAGTGGAATTTTATTTAGAAAGAATGCTCTGGCAATTAGGGAAAGACTGAGTGTGTATTGATTTCTGTTGAGACAGTATGACTTAAGATATCATTATGTAAATGACTAACTTAAACATTAGTGGGTTGACTTGCAGTAGGTTAAATAGAAATTCCATCATGAGACTAAGGATTCTGTTGTGGGGAATATCTTAATTATCCTAATTATCTAATGGACTATGCAGCAGTTATTTAGGATGCAGGAAAAAAATTATATCAGATACTTTATGCAAATGGAAAAGATGCAGAACATCTAATATTATAAATGAGTAATCCTATCATTTCACATTGGTACATAAATAGAATAAATACTATAGCTCATTTTGGAAACTTTGAGAGAAAACATACTAACCATGTACTAGAAATACATCTAAAATAGGCTAAAATAATCCACTGATTAATTCTGCACAGCTATATTTAGAACGCATATATTTTACATTCATTTTGCATAAGTAATGTACTGTCTGCCTTTCAGTGAAATTTTAAAAAGGTTCAAATTACTCTAAAAGACAAGGAAGAAGAAAAGCAGGCTTGTTATAATTTATCTTTGAATAGTTGAAAAAATAGGAAATTTACTGAACACATGTATGTAAAAAAATCAATGTCAGTATTAGAATACCATAACTGTTATTTTAGTGAACTGTACATTTACATAAAAATTACATTTTATAGGCACTTGTGCTCAGTTCTTTTTCCACATTAATTCCATTTTCTAAGGCTAAGGTCTTTACATCCTTTCAAACCCAACTCAAAATCCAACTATTCCAAAAAGACTTTCTCAGTTCCTTATTTGGAAATAATTTGTGCTCTCAGTTGCCTTGGCAATACAGTTGTATCCCTTTTCCCTCTACCTTACACTGAGATTTTCTCTGTCTCTTGTTCACTTCACTGTTACTCAGAACTTTCATCTCCTACACCTTCATGTCTCTCATGATATCAGACAAGGTTTTTCACAAGGAAATGCTGCACGATTGCTGAGCACATAAATGACAGGTCTAATGCATTCTTTTCACTCTTGCGATGTACTCTCCACCCTCATTCCTTCAAAGAGAATACAAATTCAAAAATTGCACATATCCCATTTACTGATCAAATATTTATGTTTCTTAGATAATTAAATGGTAAATCAGAAGGGTCAAAAATCCACTCATAAGGTTGTTGCTGTTAGTAATAAACATTCTATGTTAACATAATTATGCAATTTTACTTTGGGTAATACCATACTCTCATAACCATTATAATGCAATAATAACTTGTAATAGAAATAAGCAAATGCTAACCCACAAATTAGGAAATATATTAAAACACTAACATTAGATTATTTCTTATTCCTATGCTACCAGAGTAGTATTAATATTTCAGTTGGATAACTTTAAACTATTGTGTTACAGATTCTTTGCTATCCATAGTGAAAACAATTTTCATTGTTGGCACTTTCTCAGTAAACTGAGTCACTTGCAAGCACTCAGTTATCAAAATTTATCAGTGAAAGTTAATTTTCAAGTTCATTTTCAGAATCAATGATTTTTTTCAAATGACTAATTGGTCTTTGAAAGGTAAGGTATGAATTGATGGAGAAAAATGTTTACAGAGGGGTAAAGAGAAATACACGCAGTTAAAACTTTCATTGTTAAGAATAATATAGTGTTTTGGGAAGCACATGGATATTGTGATTTATTGCAGTGAAAAACAATAGAAATATACATTTATAGTTTTAAAAAATGAAACTATGTATGACAGCAGAAGTGAAATTGCTAAGATTAAAATCTTAGAGAAAATCATCTAATTGACTGGTTTGAACAGGTGAATAAAGAGTTTGTGGAGATTACAAAGTGGAATGTGACAGGTGCCAAAATGGAATAATTATATCATTCTCAGCAGAGAGATTCTAGCGGAAGTTCACAAGGTACAACTCAACAAAGGTTCACCTGGAGTTCAGACATGGTAACAGCTGTAATTAACTCCCAATTGTCTTGTAAGATTTTGGAAAGTTTCATATGAGTCATAAAAGGTGCTTCACTGAAAATTGACATGTTCATGTCCAGTAGAGATGACAATGATTTGAGAAGTATCTGAATATCTTTTTGTGTTTCTCTGGTTCTATGAAAAGGAAGACTTAAAGAAACAGATCGATGAATTTATTAGACAAGTTTTAAATTGCAGGTGTCAGATTTGCAGTTTCCAGGGGAATCATTTGGTTGAAGTCTTTAGCTTAAGATAAATTATATCCTGTAATTAACATCTTTAATTAGATTAAACATTTAAATTCAGTTAATGTTCTCATTCCCCGTTTTATGTATTCCTGTATGACAGTAAGCTCTTCAGGGATCAGCCTTGCGAAGTTATGTCAGTTCACTTGGTTTTGCTAACATTTCAAAATCCCACATTTTACGAAAGAATCTACATCAAACCAAATCATAGTTAGGAAAAAAAACCTTTAACGTGCTTAAACACAAGTAATCACATTGTAAATGAAAAATGGAAGACCAATTTTGATCTTTGATTCTAGCAATAATTTAATTCGTACTAGGAAAGATAAATACATAGAAATTTGAAGCATGAGACAGGTAAAAAACACTTGAACAATCTAGTAAAATAATGTTCCCCTCTGGATTAATGAAGCAATTTGCTAGGAGAAATAAAAGTCAACAGTTGTAAGAGTGTTCTTGAATGAAAACTCTGCTTTGAATATGTGTAAATGTTAGATTCTACACATTATCGGGGAAATGACAAGTTTAAATTAGGATAACTTGAGTTTAATAAGGGCATTCTCTTCCATGGCAGACACACAGAGGCACAATTAAGTCTGAGCTAGTATTCCTGTGGTGAGCTGCTCTGCCATCAGGAGAAGACAGGGCAAACTGCTGGGGAGGCCACCTGTTTGGAACTGAGAACTTTGATCCAGAATATCAATTATGGCCAGTCCACAGAAATGAAGCCCTGGGCATTAACGCCCCAGTTTCACTTGGCTTCCACCTTCCAGATCCACTACAAGGCAAAGTACAGCAAATCTGAAAGTGAAGTCACCATTAGTGATTCCCTTGCATAGAGAGCAGACTGTAAGATGGGATGGAAATGGAAAAGTAATAAACCCATCAGAGCATCCAAAAGTTTTATCCCACATTTTTAGTCATTGTCGATGCTAGTACCAGTTGCTTGACGACATAAATTCATACATTATTACACTGACATGAAATTGCTTCAGAAATGAAACATTTTAAATGATTTTGTACTTTAATTATAAGGAAGAATACTCACAAAATGCAGAATATACAAACATGTTTGGACAAATGGGTTCTCTGACTCCACTACTGCAAAATTATTTAGTTCTTCATGGATCAGTCCATAGGAATAGGGACCACTGCTTTGTTTTTTAAGGGTTACTGGACCTAACAATTCATAATAGCTAAGAATTATTTCATTGATTTAATATGAATGCTAATTATAAATGAATATATGATTATAAATGTGAATGTACTTATTATAAATAATTCACTAGGCAAATATCAGTTATATTGAAAATGCACTATGAAATTTCTTTTAAGGAATCTCTAATGAGACTTATTAAAACAATTCTCCTAGTCTTATGAATTAGTATCCCAGCAGAGTCTTAAACAGTGGTGTGCTGAAACCTGCTTAATCATTTACTCAGATCAGGATGTCAATATGTCAGCCATTTCTACTCAAACATATTAGTTTAGAACTAGAGAGTCCTTAGCAGAAAACAAGATTATATGATTATATTGTGCAACTTTTATGCAATCAGGGCTTTGAAAACATAAAGGGTAAAATTAAACTCTCAAAGAGTCTTATATATTGAGCCCAGATAAATACCTAACATATTTCTGATTCAGTGTTGGGTGCAGAGAAGCCTAGCATCACGGATACTGTCAAGGTAGACAGTATGGCTGGCAGGAACTACAGTAAGCAAGAAAGTTTATGCCTAAAAATCAACTCTCTCTTGTCCAACTTTCGGGGATTGTGGTCATGCTCTCTGTTAGGAAAATGTTCCAGTAATGCTAATCCTGTTTTATCCTTCTCAAGAAAACCTGGATGTTTATGCAGGGCTAGTACCTGGAAGTTCTAAAGAACCACCTCAAAACCTAGAGGTATAAAATAACCATTTGTATTCTGCAAATGTATTTTGTGTATTATAAAATTTAACCTGTGTAGAAAAAATGTTTTTTCTATTACAATCTGCTAATGGCTCAGTTGGGAAGGTGCAAAAGCCAAGAATGACTCAATAATTAGGGGATGGAATTATTTGGACATACCATCCTTCTCTTACTTGAGAAATCAGATAATATACAACATGTCCAGTGATGCTTATTCTCAGCTGGGACCTCAGCTTGGAATGCTCTCATGATATTCTCGATGCTTCTTCACAGCATAGTGGCGCAAGGCCTCAGATAAGGGTGTTACAAAGAACAAACCAGAATCTCATCTTCCATTGTAATTTAGTCTTATTATCTTGAACCTTGGTGGCTAGTGACTTGCCTATAACTAAGAGAATAAGTGTTAGACCTCACTCGTCAATTAGGGCCAGCACCGCTTATGGAAAGAAAGCCACTTGTCAGTTGGCATGGTTTAGGGAAGGAAAATACTGTATGGATACTTTTGTAAAATACAGCCTATAAGTTTTCTGTAATGTAATCTAATTTTCAGATGTTGCCCAACATGTAAGCATTAGGTATCTATAAATAGTCAAGGCCATTATTTTCTAAATTCTGCTGCATGCCAAATAATTAGGATAAAGTAGTCATTATATAGACAATGCCTCAAGGACAGAGTAGCAAGGAGTCATTCAGAGTAATTCTTTAAAATACTACATGGTCTGTTCATGTTGTACTAGTATCTAGGAGATAACCAGAATCAGGGAAGAAGCAAAAAACATTCAAATATAAAACTTATGCTTAGTACCAAGCTGGAAAGATATGACAAAGACTATGAAAGATGTGGGAGACCATCTACAGTTCGCTAAAATTACCACAAGGTTGGTAAAACATAACCAGGCAAAAGCATCATTATATGCAAATAAAAATATATGAACATATAATTCATTTCTAAAGAGCTCCATGTCTTTCAAGCACATCAGATTATAAGGTGTTTGGGAGTGGTAGGACATGTAGCCACAGGAAAGACAATGAAGCTTGAAAACAGCATTTAAACATAGGGAAAGTATTTGGATAGGGATTAAAGTTCTCATCAAATAGGAAGTAATATAGCCAAATAATTTTTGGAGAAAATTACAGTTTTTTAGCATATGGTCAGTTTGGTCATCTGAGCTCTACAGATTATGCAGTAATTGTTATTCTATCCCTTTTCTAAACAATCTATGCATTCATTGGCTTATCAAGTAGTTTGCATGGAAGATGTATTTTTCTTCTGCCACTTCCTCTGATCTTCTGATCAAAATGGAAAAGATGGATTTTAGTTTTAGACACCAAAAGCATTGCAGATCTTAATATAATCTCAGAAAAAGGAGAAAAATTTACTAGGTGTGAATGTGACAGACAGGCAAAGAAGGAGCAGATATATTGTTCATTTTTCCATAATTAGAATTCCCTTTCTAGTATCAATTGCTGCTTTTGTTCATTCATTAAAGCAGTGTTTATTAAGTGCTGGCTACTTAATAAGTGCTGGTGATAGAATGATGAGCAAATATGGTAAATTGAAGTATAGATTCTACTTCAAAAAGGCAATGTGATTTTTATTCTATATTATACCTGTCAGCACTAGTGGCATTGAGGCCAAAAATATTATTGAACTATGAGGGGACTTTAAAATATAACTATTTTTAGGGGAAAAAAATGAAATTCATACATACTAGGCATCTTCAAAAAGTTCATGGAAAATGTATGTTATAAAAACTTGCACATGAATTGTTTGATTGAAAGGCTTTGTTACAGAACCAGATACAGGACTCTGGAGGGACAGAGTGTCCATGCACTGGCTTACTCCCAAATGACTATGCAAAGGTCAGGGATGGCATGGTTCTATGGTTCTAGGGCCAAGTAGCTCATGAGTTACTCACATTCACTTGGTAAACAAATTCACTGAGTTTTAAAGTCTTAAATATATTTATATAAAATCAAATAATAAAAGTGTGTATATGGTACAGAGGTTAAGTAACTGTATGGGATTGCCACATCCAACCCGTATCACAGTACTTGTTTTAAGCCCTGCTGTTCTGCTGTATATCCAGTTTTCTGATAGCCAGGAAGTAGATGGCTCAACTACTTAGATCCCTGCCACTGCAGCGGGAAACCTGGGCTTAATTCTGGTATGTTGGCCTCATCTCCGCCCTCCTCTGCCTATTATGTACATTTTACTTTAATGAGCTAATGGATGGAAGACTCCTTTGCCTTTGTCTCTCCTCTCCTTTTTATAGGTAAATCATTTTTTAAATAAGTAAGCTATAGCCTGGATTTTGGTTCATTTATATGTGGTGTACTATTTTTTTTCAAACACCATATGGCTCTGAACTTACGTATAAGAAATGCTACAAAAAATTGTTTGTGTCAGCTCCTATCAGCAGGGACACAGAATCAGAAAGATTGTGCTTAGGAATCTGAATTTTTAGCACAAAATCTTCACGATGCCTATGTACTAGCTAAAGGCAATTGCTGTACTGAAGGAAAATAAGATCTTGTACAATGAGTGAAGACATGCCTAAAGTCTTAAAGACTGTGTGAGCACTGAAACATGTCGTCTGGGAGGTTGGGCAAATGCTTAAGAACTAGCTCAACACAGATGAATTCTCAAGTGGTGATGAACACATTCTTAGGTTAAGTTTCACTTAGACAAGGATTTTCATGGTCATGATCATAGGATGATCATTGGGAAGTGCTGTGTCATGAGTGGGTGCAAGGGATATTAAAGGGAGTGATATGAAAAGGTTAAACAGGTGATTAGAACATAGGAAAAGGACTTTGACGTGTTTGGTGGTTTTCACTCCCAGACTGCACACAAGGAAGATAGGAGAATATATAGTTATAGTTTAGTGCAAAGCAAGTTGCAGTGCACAAAGAAAAAGGGTTAGAATTTTTATTTTCTTTTTTTTGCAATAATTTCACCTTACTACTAATTTTCAGTAACAAGGAGGCTATATCTTTCTAATCATAATTATTTCTTAATGTGTCCTTATATATGCACACAAAGAAAAATATTGTTACAATAGAATTTTTATCATCAGCTCACCTATTCTTTCTCTGTTATGTTATTCAGATAATATCTATAATTTTGTATGTGAAAATAATTCTGTAATTCTTTAGTAATTTAAAATTGGTTTTGAAATATATGCAGCAGAGGATTGTGGAAGAATATAAATCATTCTTAACACAGGGCCATTGTGCAGCTGGCACCAATTAAAATAGTTAAGTCAAATAAAGTATTAAAATAATTTGAAATTACAGTGATGTTTACAGAACTGAAATTTTACTGATACTCATGAATTATGATTCAGACAAAGATATGTATACATGGTTAAAATTATGACCATTTCAAACTAGGGTTCAATAGCTTCTATGTATTTTAAACAAAGGCATGTAACAGTCCATTTAATAATGTCATGTACCACTGAGCCTAATTAATCAGTCACTAGAAGGCCTATTTATAGAAAATAATTGCTATGTTCTAATTATAATTATATATAACAAAAGACTAATGTGTTATAAAATTTTTCACCCTTCATTTGTGTGTAGCCAAGGGTCAAAATAAGAAAAAATACAAGATAAACAAAATAAATGATTAGAGGGTATATAGAGGTCATTTGCAGAAATGTCATTAAATCCAGGTAACAAAGCTATATATAATATATATTTATGACTCATTTTGAGAGTTCAGACTCATACTGCAAATATTTATATTCTTTAAAGGAAATAATTGCAAAGCTTATCATAATTATGCACTAAATGCCCTATATAGACCATCTATCATGATTTCTAATCTATGAGCAGAACAAATATGTCACTTTCTTCATGAATAATTAGCCTATATTTCATCCTGTGGACATTAAATACCAACAAATGGAAACTTAGGAAGGCCTGCATGGTTATTTCAGGTTTCAAATATTCTAAACGATAAGATCTCTTTGAATCCTGCAACTTTTATAAATAGGAAAAATAAGATCTTTCAAAAGGGATAGAGACACCTAGAGTTCCTGCTGGCTTACTCTTCGGGTGTTCACAATACCAAGTACTGGGCCAGGCAGAAGCTAGAACCTGAAACTCCATGTATAGCTCACGTGAATGGTAGAGACCCAATCAATGGGACCAACCAGCATCTGATTCCTGTGTCTGCAATGGCATCTGACTAGAATTGGAACTCAGAACTAGAAATAATACACAGGCACTAGGATATAAGAATGCAAGCCTGTAAATTCATGTCTTTACCACTAGGCAAAATGTCTACCCTAAAAAGTTTTACATTTGTTCCTTCTCTGTTGGGATCATCATTGCTTATTAATAGTAACTGAGTAGTTGATATGTATAAAAAATTAATAAGAACTAATGAGACATCACAGGTTATCTTAAATACACATAATTGCCCATATTAAAGGTAAAGATAATAGAATTCCATAAAATGATTTGTCAGTATGTTTGTTGTCATACAAACAGAAAATTGCAGTTGTGATTTTTAAAATCAATATGCAGTGTTTGTCTTTTAAGGTACAAACTGTCTTCCTCTGATTGGTTGCAGAATGAAGATCTCATTATTCTCCACCATTGAAACTGGATTTTTCTTGTGTCACAATGAGTTAGTAACCTTTGAGCATAGGATGCTCATCTCTGACTTTTCAAAACAAACAGATTAGAAAAGAACTGTTGAAGTTACTGTGTTAACTATCAATATACTTCTGCATCTATCTATTTTTAATGAACCTACATCACTAGTTATTCTTAAATTTATATTCTGCTCATATGAAAATATAGCTATTATACTACATAATGTTCCCTAACATTATGGAAAAATGAATAAAACAGTAATAAATTTTAAAAGTGCTTAAATTATTTATGCAATATTGACTAATTTCAAAGGTATTTGAGAAACGTAGTGAAAAAAAATTGATATTTTGTCTGTATCACAACTCTAGAAACAGCTGGTAAGAAATCATGAGAAAAGGCATATGCTCTTTGGCTAAAGTACACACAGGCAGCAAGGTAATACATTTCATATTTTAGCACACTAAGTGATTTCAAAATTGCTGACTTAAAATTTAATTGTTTATGTAACTGAAAGTGTAAAGTACAAGTTATACAGAAAGTTTAAGGATTTTCTATGACCTATTTTCAAAAGAAGCTATTACTCTACAATTTATCTATCATGATAGTGAATTCTGAATAAGCCAATGACCATACAGATTTCTAATCTGAACGATTAATTTGTATATTTTATTTGGTAATCCTCAAAATAAATAATTTCCAAATAGAAACACAACTGATTTTCTTAAACATTGTATTCATTTTTGTGACACTGATACCCATGGCTTTATCCAGAAGTATGATATTGGTTAAAAATTTAAAATTACATAGGCTTTCTCATAATTTATATATGATCTGTTGTTTTTACTTTTATAATTAATTCACAATTTTGTTTTTTACTTCTCAGTTATAATTCAGAAGTTTTCATTTCTAAGTCCTTGAAATTAGCTGTCAGCAGCCTAATAATATCATATATGAGTTTTCACTTCTATCAACCTATCTTATTAATCATGACAATTCATTCAGAAACCACTGTGCATATAAGAAATGCACTTTTCAAAATTCAAGCACATTTGAATGGTTTCAAGGAAATCACTGTTTTTATATATTATATTAATTTTGCATTTAGTTAAAATCAGATACTATAATTTGTATAAAAAGCACACTTTTACCTTTTTATGATTAGTACAAGTTCTACTTTGAGGCAGACTAGTTTAATGCATCTTCTCAGACCATCATGGAGTGAAACTGGAGACCAGTAACTCAGAATACCCTGGAAGACATGTAAATACCTGTAGATTGAATAATTACAAAAATTGCTTGAAATAAATTAAGACACTTTAAAGCATATCTAAGGCTGTGTTAAGAGGAAAGCTCATTCCAATCAATGCATTTGTTAAAAAATTAGAAAAGCACTAAAAAAATTAGCTGTCTGTTCATTTGAAGGAGCTAAACCAACCAGGCAATCCCAGGAGTAGTAGGAAAAAAGAACCAAAATAAGGGAGAGCATAAAACAAATAGAGGCCCAAAGAACAATACATAAAATCCAAAAAAAAAATGAAAGAGCTGATTCTTTGAGAAAAAAAAAAAACAAAATAGACGCTCCACTAGCCATCTAATCAAAGGAGAGGGAAGATACAAATCAACAGGATCAGAGACAAGAAGGGACATAGAATAAATACCTCGAATATACAGAGAATTGTTAGACTAGCTTCATCTTAATGTGGAGATTCTACCAATTGCTCTTTATGGTGGTAATGTCTTTGTGGGACATGCAGTTTTGGTCAGTAAAGCCTTCAGAATGAATGTGATGGAGAAGGTGAAGAATGTGGACAGAGCCATGCACGTGGAGGACAGCACCTAGGGATGGGCAAGGAGAAAAGCTGTGCCAACAGATCCCATCCCCAGTGTCACCTCCTGAAACTCTCCTTTGCTGTCTCTATTTTCAGTGATTTTTTTTTTTGCAATTCCTTAAATACCATCATCATACTCCTACCTTGTAACCCTTACATTTTCTATTCATTTGCCTAGAATGTTGTTCTGCTAAATTTCAAAAAGTTGCATCTTTAAATCAGCCAAATTTTCTGTCAATATAAACGCATTAGTAAAGCCTTCTTAAAGCAATTTTTTTACATTTTATGATTATTTTAATAAACAGTTCCATATTCCCTTATCTCCTCCCCAATTCCTTCCCCCCACCTAGTTCCTCTATATCATTACACACAGTTCTCCATACTCAGTCATATATCCATCATGTGGGCATGGACAATGGCAGAGAGTCCAGGATCCTATTGTCAAGATATAGTAAACAGTTTCATTGTAAATCCATCTTTGGAAGCAGAAATGCACACTACACTGCATCCTCACATCTGGATGTTAGTCTCCATTTCACAGCTATTGTACATCCTCTTAAATGAAAAGTCATGATATAAAATCAACAATAGAAAGAATAGAAATTTACAATGCCAAGAAGTTAAGTAACATGTTACTAGATATGACAGTCTCCATTACACAGCTACTGTACATCCCCTTCAATGAAGAGCCACAAAACAAAATCAACATTGGGGAGAAAAAAGAAATTAACACCACCAAAAAGTTAAATAACATGCTATTAAATGACTAACATTTTCTTCAAGAAGGTTCTTGATTTTCATTTCCTCAGCTAGACGTTAGTCATTTAATAGCTTCTTAAAGCAATTTAAACTGTAATTTCATTCCATATCTCAAATCTTGATCTTCCGGTTTCAACTTTAGCCTTTTTTTTCCTTTTTAATCAGTTAACTTAAGCAAATGAAATTTAAAATAAAAAAAAATAGGTTATTAGTTCACTTGCAAATCCCATGAGGATATCTTTATCTATTTTCCTTAGTGCTGTATCTTTTGTACTTAGAATTCTTTTTGCTATATAATTTCTTAATAAATTCTGCTAGATGATTGAATAGAAAGTAGGCTTAAAATATTCTTAGAATTTTTTCTTACCTTGCAATATTGTTAAAATTGATTCTGATTGAGCTAAGCAGTATGTGCTGTTTTACTCTGTTTCACAGGATAGTACTGATACTGAGTAGATATTTACTGATTTATTTAGACATTCCATATGATCAGAATTCTTACAGGAAAATGTCTTGAACTTCAGATCCATGATAACTAGAAAGCAATAATCATAAACTTAAAATCCTTCTAATTTCAAAACCAAGCCTTATAACATAATGTCAAGATTTATTGTTTCATGCCCAATCCATCTATAAATGATTAGCATCTTTTGTCACTTAGGAGCCAGGTCAATTCTTGCTGAGACCAACACCTCAAAACCCATGTCAACACCTCAAAACTCATACCTTTGTTCTATTTAGTCATAAAATAAAGTCGTCATTAATTAACTCAGAGTACTGACATCGAAAATGGCAAAGGAAATTGGGGAGCTGCTTAGATAGAAAAGCATGGTATCCCCCAAATAGAAAGGGGAGTGAATAATAAACATAATAGGGTAGGTTTTAATCAGTACAAAGCATTAATTACCAGATTATGTTCGCAGATTAGAAGATAGCTGTTTACAGTTGGAATAAATATTAGCTCAGCAGTTCCTAAGCTACATTTATTTGGTTAAAAATTTCAAAAGCACCTGCTTTTTTGACAGGCATTAGATGATTCCCTGGAGATACAATGATAATACACATAATCCTGATCATATTTTAATGAGGAAGACAGAGATGAAGTCACAACAATCAATGGCTTAGGGTTCTGTATAGCATTAGGAGCTCACTTGGATCCGAGAAAGTTTCATTGAGGTGAAAATCCCTGAGGAGGAAAGGAAAGGACAGTGTAAGAACCTGTGTCTTGAGCAGCTGTTCTGGTGGCTACCGGATATATTCTGAGGAGGAAGAGGATGGAAAAATTTAGAGATGCTTCCAGATGGTCTGAGGACACTTAGCTCAAGGTTTTGCTTGCTTCTTGGAGTAGGAAAAGAATTCCAAAAGAATTCCAAACCAATAAAAGGCAGAATTTCTTTGTACAGGTCCCTTCTTATTTAAAAATTCTTAATTCTTTAAATCAGATGGTACAAGTGGTAAGGAAGTAGAAAGGAAGAATGAAGTCAACAGCAGATTTTAATCAGTAAGTAAGAAGCATTTACTAGGAGCAGAGTTTGTTGTTTACAAACAAATTAAACATTAAATATTAGCGAAAAGGAAACATCCCTATTTAATAATACATGCATTTTAAGTTAGGCAGTCCAAAATATCCAACATAGTTTACATGTTGCTCAATATCCAGGAAATTCTTAAATATTTTTATTTTGCTGAATAACACTAATTTAGAATTATCTGTTTTGTTGTTTTTTAATCTCTGCAAAGTTGTGAACAAATACATTTAGCAATCCAAACTATAGATCTTGAGTGCAATATCTAATTATATGAAGTAATTGTGTTTTGCTTACAAATAATTTCCCTTAAGAGATTTTTTTCTCACACATTTTAATTTAACAAAAAATACAGGTTCATTGATGTAAAGGAAATGAGATAAAAGCACAAATACATTGCAATTGTAAAAATTGTTCATTCTATAAACATTTACTAATTTACTTAATCATCCAATAGTTATTTGTTGGGCATTTGCTGCATATTTGACACTATCTTTAGATAGTTCAGTGGAAAAGAAACACACCCCGGAGTGATTTGTTTAAAGCAAATATAGTTGTGGCAGTCCCTTAGATTCTCTATTGTCTTCATTAGCACTTAGGATGCAATCCAAACTTCTTACCATGTCTAAGATGACATCTTTCAAGATCTGTCCTGTGTATGTTCCTTATTATGAAATTTATTTTCATTATATATTATACATATTACATATTATTATGTGTATGTGTATATATATATGTATATATATATATATATATATATATAGCATATAACCATTTGTGGCAGGCACATGGTGTGACTCAGAAGATGTGTGTAAATTCTACTCTCTGATTCACTCCAAGTGCCTGCACAACCAGGAATGGGTCTTGCTATAGCCAGAAACCAGGTACTCCATCTGGATCTCCCATATAGGGTGACATGGACCCAGGTACTTGAGATAGTGTCTGCATCATGGTAAGCATTAAGGGAAAGCTGTAAAACAAGTGGAGACAGGGTTCAATTGCAGGTCCTCTGATGCCCTATAGAGCCATTACAAATGATGGGTTAATCCCCTGCTTGTAACACCTGATCCCATCCATCTTTCTTAAGATTGATTATTCCTTAGCTTTGAACCTTGGCTAGTACTGAGCCCCTGATCATAAGGTGCCTTCATTTCATCTTACTTCAGTAATTTCTACTAATTTCACTATTTGTATTTTTCAAGAATGAATATACACCATCCCCTAATACTTGTATCATGCCTTGTTAGATCTTAGTTTCTATGACAACTTTCTCAGCTCCTTCAGTTAATTTTGAATATTTTACAAAATAGACTGAAGCTCTATATATAGCTCCAAGGACTTTCTTTTGTGGTCATTATGTGAAAACTTTGTGTTGCCAGGAGTATTGAAAGTAAAAGTAAAAGAATGTTTACAGAGGTGAGGGAGGAGAGATGACATGTACATTCAGTGTCTGTGAGAAGATATGAGTGACTCTAGAAAGAATAGATAAGTGAGCAGCTTATTTGCAAGTACAGGACTGAAAGTGATCTAAATTGGTAAACTCCATGTTCATTCAGTGTGCTAGAAAAGACAGAGATGTTCCCCCTCTAAGAAGGAAAGACGCATAACTAGCAAATCAGAATAGGGATGCGCTGTGGAGGAAGCTTCAGAGTCTGGAGCCATTGTGGAGTTTCCCATTTGTCCATCCAACCACTGGCGAATACCTTGAGCAACACTGAGAGATCCTGTGTTGGAGATGACAGATAGCTTTGCCTGTGTCATGGGTTCAATAACCTAAACACTACGTTCACTTCTTGGTAAAGAGAACATTCACTGAGCTTACAAAGCTTAACGAAAGGACACAATCATCACAATAATGGATGTAAGAATAAAGAAACAATCCTTTTTGCAGTTTTAGGATGGAGCTTGTTAAACATGTATCTGCTTGACAAGTATCCATAGTTATGATGTAAATGTACAATGCAGCAAGGTTTCACTATAAATTCTTAAACATTTGACTACCCCATAAATGCCAATAGTGAGCTTGCTACATAGTCACATGATCCGAAAGTGATATTATCATGTAATTTATCAAAGTATTAACTTGCTTGACTACATAAAGTTAACACTACTTCTTAAACATATACAATGTTGAAAATTAAAAACAAAACACCTCCTTGACTAGAAAAACTAGGCTAAGATATCGGCTGGGAAGTTTGCATTTCATTACCACACAAAGCTGCTAGATATTTACATTTGTTTCAAGTATCATGTTGTTTAATCATGCTGAATTATGAGTTAAAGTGAACAAATGAATTCTACATTAAATACAGCTGAATTATTTCATCTTCAATTCACTGTTATTCCATCTTCTAATTTAGAAAATATACACAGCACAGTTTTCAAACACTGTTATAATTATAAAGGTGTTAATCAAAATTATAATAATTATTCATGATTTGAAACTTAATTACTGTGGTGGTTATAGCAGATACATTTTACCAAGGAACTGACAAATATGTAAAAGCAGAATGTATCACTTAAGCTGGGTTTACTCAATAAATAACTTCTGGCAACTTTCTAGATACTATTTTGGCTTTTTGATCTCAATATCTTATAAATTAATAAATATTTTTAATAGTTAATAGCAGGAACAAAGGACACAGCAGCTACTCAACTTTTCCTGTCACTCTCATATCTAATAGAAATGATTCATTAATGGCTTATTTTTTCATAGTTCATGACTGTAAATATAAGTGAACACAGTGTCTGAATCAGATGCAAAATTCTATAGAAATGTCCATGGTAAAATATTCTAAGTTTAATCATGCCTTAAATAATCTTTCTTTTTCAATTATTTATTTCTTCATTCATGAATATTTCCTGAATACTGCTGATCTTCAAGGCATTGTTTTAATCGCAAAAAATCATACCTGGCGTGTGGGCTAAACTTCCATAAGAAATCCCACAATCCATTGGTCTAGCACCTTACCTTTATTTCACATTCTGTTCATGGATTCAGATTAATGGAATGTCATCAGTAACACAAGATTCCCAAAGTGGCTTTTTCCAGCCAGTTTCTTAAAAATTGAAAGGAAGTCAAGGACAATGAATTTACTTTTGGCTAAGTCATAATGAATTTATAACATCAATCCACATATGATAAGGAGGAAAAGGAAATACAAACTTGAGATTTTCAGCCTTTTTATGGGAGAAAAAAATTTAGACAGCAACAACGTACAGCGTAACATTCTAATCATGAAAAAGAATATTTTTAAATTAGAAAATGAATATACAAAAATGCTAGTCTTCTCTTCAACAAAGTCCACGTTTATTTTATATTGCTGCAACTCATTCAAACATCCTGCATTTTGGGGAAGTCAGAAGACCTGTCTATCTGCTCTTCTGGTGTTCTTCGAGGCCTGCCTGCCTGTAAAGTGGTGGACAAGTCATCTGCAAACACTCCCTCATCACACAAAGCACCAACGGCAAGGTGGCCAGACAGAACACAGTGACTGGCAGAACTATCAACAGAAAAGCAAAAGCAAAAATTGAACTCAGTGCAGTGATACTTAGAAATTCGCACCAGCAGAGGGACTCCAAGCCACTTATCAAAAACAGTGAAAGCCGTTTTTGATGTGTGTCTGTCACCCTTCATTAGTTTCTTGTTAGTGGTGTTTAAGAGTCTAAGGTCCTAATGAGCACATAGATTAGCAAAGTCTAGCGGGAAAATGGGAGTAAATATTTAGCAATATCTATCACCTGTAACTATTAAAATATAGAAATAGTTCAATTTTCTAGTACTGTGAAGCCTTGGATCTTTGATTTTGGGTGTTACCAATTTAAATATTTTATCAACATCATTATATGTATATAACAATTTAAATGATAATAGAAGGTAAAAATAGACTCAATAAATTCTTAGTCACTTTCATTTTAAGATTATTTTTTTGAAAGGTGGAGACACAGAAAAATCTCCAATCCACTGGTTTTCTCCCCAAAAGGCCTCAATAGTTGGGGCTGAACTAGGCCAAAGGTGGGAAAAGAGGAGCTTATTCTAATTTCCCATATGGGAGCAGGCACCAAACATTTGGGCCATCTTCCACAGTTTTCTCAAGCACGTGAGCATGGCGCTGAACTAACTGAGGAGCTGCACATTTGAGCTAGCACCTATACAGGTGGCTTTACCTACTATGTTTCTTTTTAAATTTCTCCTTTTGTAATGATTTATCCTTATTAATTTTTTGTATTTTCCATAGCTTTAAAAAAACGCCAAGTACCAATAAGAAGTAAACTTGGTAAAATATTTTTTGCCAAGTACTAAAGGATATACCAGGTCTGTAGTCTGCCTTCCATGTGGTAACAAAGGACATAAGCTTTCCACCTTATATTGCTTTTTGTTTTTTTCCCCCTTGGATCCTCCATATTCGAAGTAGCTAAAAACTCCATAGTTTAGAATTTTAATGGCAGCTGCATACATCCAGATTTGTGATCATCTAAACTGCCATAACAGAGATAATCTAAACTTAGAAACCAAGAACATAAAAATAATTTTATCTTAGCAATTGTTGAGATAAGTCGCAGTGTAAGTCTGCTCCATGTAATCATCTAAAGTGACAGCTCTTCCCATTTTGTAGTCAAACAATTTCTAACACATTTTGGTCTTCACTTGAAGTACATCCTATCAACTAGGATGCAAAGTTGTACAAGTCCAAAGTGAAAACTGGAAAGTACTTAAGCTGCTACCTCACTTCTGTACACATCTCGTGTTTTCTAACTTAATCAGACTACACTGAGCTGAAATGGTGGCTAGGGAGTACACTGCTACCTGCACAGTCACTTTCCAATGAAAATTTTTTCCTGTTGCAGAAGTATTATTTGAATAAACAAAGCTAGGACTCTGAAGGAGTCTATTATATTTATCCATCATTTTCTGCTATTTGACAATTACCTAATTGTTCCATTTTCCAATTTTTGATTTAGAAAATTATTCTAAAAATTTCCCCTTGGTGTTTGTGTATCATTTATGCCACACTGAAACCACAGTTCTTTGCCATGGTCCCTCTCACTGTTCTTTCTCCCCTTATCTTCATCAGTTAGAAATGCAGTAATTCCACTGGACAGCTTTAAGTGCTACTAGCCCTTAGATAGCACACTTTGGGCAGCATAGTCAGAGGCCTATTTATTTGAAAGAACAGTTACTGATGAAGGGAGGAAGATGCTGCCTTCACCAATACCAGGATTTTTCTCTCCAGCTCTAATAATAGGAATGCATTTTCACATTGCACTTTTTTTGATCATCTGAACAATCTAATAACTGCTTTTTATAATTTGCTGTGCTTATTCTAAACACACTAGGCAATGTTTTAGCCTCCTACAATCTTAAATATTTAGTAGGATAAGAATTCATGATCATACTTTTCCCTATATAGAATGTATACAAATATCCTGGGCAATATGAGGAAAGCGAGACAAATTTTCAAAACTCTTTAAATTGGAAATAGTGCACTATAAATTGGCTCTTCCCCAGGTAAAATAGATGATCAACTTTCTCTCTGCCTTTTTTTGAAGTTATTTTTAATGTATAGTCCTTACTGTCTTGTTTCTATTTCACATACCAGTGATATACTAGATACTTATAATGATGAGACCTATATGATTTCCCCAAAGTACAATCACAACGTTCATAGACAACCGACGACAGGCCCTTCTGTTCTTTCCTTCCAATCTAAACATTTGGCATCTATTCCCATCCTCAGCCCTTAAACTGTTTAGCATTTAATATCAAGTAATTTTCATGCTACTTTTAATTAGTAATTTAATTAATCTGAAATAAAATCCAGGTTGAATACATTGTTTCATATAATTTTAAGTTAAGTAGCTTATTTAGAGGAAAATGTACTATAAATATTTATAGGTGCTTATGCAATATTTAAAATGCATTAATTGAAGAAGAAACCTCAGTGTTAAGTTGCTGTTTACAGTGCCCACATCCCATATCAGAGTACCTGATTGAGGTCAACCTCCTCCACTCTTACCCAGCTTCTTGCTCCTGTGTATCCAGGGGAGTGGCAGACCATGCCTCGAGTCTTTGGTCTCTTCTACCCATTTGGAAGATAAGGATGGGTTCCTGACTCCTAGCTTCACTTAGCAGAGCCTTGGGCTATGTGCTCATTCTCTGTCTTTCCGCTTCCTCCCTCCCTCATTCAAACACACTCAAATAAAAACAATAAACAAAATGTTCTAAATATATGAATGATCTAAATATTAAATTAATTTTGGTTTTTGTATATTTTTGAAGGATAAGCTACTCATTTAAATAGTATGTAATATTCCTGTAAGGGATTCATTCTGTTGTTCTTTGAATAAATACTGAGAAATGCTTGTGTGCCAGATATTATTCTGCAAAACCAACCTGGAACAATGAATGTCAGTAAATGTAAAAGAGGCCAATTTCCAATATCAAGGAGTTATTATAGACATGAAAAATAACCGCTACATAAATAAGCAAATTGTGCTTGTTTTTCTTTAAATACTACTACAGTGGCAATCAATCAATAAACACTAAATGAACGAAACAAGGTAAAGGTGGGTGAATATTAGTGTAACTAGAAAAATCATGGAAATCTCACAAGAGACCTTTCCATGGAATCTCAAAGAATGAAAGAGGCAGATGAGCACATAGGAATAGTACATTTCAGGTAGTAAGAGCAAAAATTCAGAAGATCTTAAACAACTGTCATGTTCAGGGAAATATCTAAGGACCCAGTGTGACTTGAGAGAGTGAGCAAAGGAGAATGTGGTAGAAAGCCACATCTAAAAAATATTTTCCAGATTGTGTGTCAAAAAACAAGGACTTTTGATTTTTTTTTTTTTAATATGGGTAAGTACTTTGGGCCTTGAGTAGAAGACTCATAACCTAATTTACATGTGTAAGAATCTTTGATTGCTAAGGAGATAGTAGAAACAGCAAGCAGAGCATAGAGGCAAGTTAGAAGGAGATGGAATTCATTCATGTGAGAGATAGTAATTATTTTAATCATTTTTGGAGATATGAGGGCATGTTCAGATTCTGGATATATTTCACAGGTGAAAGAACTTACTGTTGGATTAAACATTAGATGTGATTAGAAAAAGAAGGATACAAGACTTTTGCCATGAGTAATACCAACTAAGGTGAAATCACTGATAAAGCTGAGAAAAATGCAAAAGGAACAACTCTGAGTTGGGAATAAATGTTTCTGAATTTTGATATGTTAAGTTCAAAATGCAAATGGAAATGTGTGTCAGGCAGTAGGATACATAAATCCAAAACAAAGGGAAGGTGTGAAGAGCGGTTGATAACCTGAGAGTTCAGTGTTATGAAAGGCATCACATCAGAGGAGGCGGACTGAGAAATAAGTTGAATTAAGAAATGGAAAAATTCTAACTCCAGAGACCCAGTGGTCTTCAGGGTTAAGTGGTGAGGAAAAAGAGAAATAAATAGAAAAGAAATAAGGAAATGAGGTGACTGAAGAGCAAATGAGGCATTTGAAGGAGCAAGAATTGATCAACTGTGTTAAATGGTACTGAAGTAAAATGAAGACGAAACTTTGATCATTGGAGTTGAAAATGTCAAGATGTTTACAAAAGCTGTTGCAGCTGAACAAGGGGAACAACAGCCTGATTAAATATCTTCAGAAACTCAAGGAAAGTCATTAAGAACAAAGATGGAGGATTAGAGTTTTGTACAATAGTTAAGTCACTGTTCCTCCACTTCGGACCCAGCTTCCTGCTAATCTACCCCCACAAGAAACAACTTGTGACCACTGTGGGAGATGTGGACAGAGCTCCTGGCCTCTACATTGGCCTGGTTCACACTTACCTGTTTTGGACATTTAGGAAGTAAACCAACTGATGAAGGCTTTCCATCTTTCTGTCTCTAATTTCCAATTAAAATGAAAATAAATTAAAAAAATTTTTAAATATGAGTAAAAATGCTTTTCAAGAAGTTTTGCAAAAGAATGTACATGGAATTAGTTGCTAAGAGGAAATTTCTGGACTAAAAAGGTTTTTACAGACTGGAGTTATAGAGAAGGTATTTGAATATGAATAGCAATGTTGTCTTAAAGGTGTAAACTAATTCTGAAAGAAAGTGAAGACAATTTTAAAGAGACATTAACTATCCTTTGAATAAAGATGGAGAAAGAATGACATTTATTGAAATATGGAAACATTTAAACAAATATTGAGTGAGAAGAAATGGTTTATATATTTGGGAGGTTCACAGACTTGCTGCACCAGCAATCATAAAGTGCAGGCTAAATACAGTATCAGTACTGGAGATTAAAGATGGATTTTTTTAAGGTAATGACAGTAAGAGCCACAGATAATAGACCAAATTGCCATTACATATAGCACATTTTCTTGGAAACAGATCTATTGTAACTCTCTTTTGCAAATGTTTTGAAATATTGTACTTGACTCTTAAGGAAATTTTGATTACATTGAAAGAAAAAAAAAGAAAAAAAAAAGTACCAAAAAGTCGAGAAAAGAAAAACCAGAGCACTTCTTGTTAAGAACTTGCATTTTCTTATGCAGTATGTCTTTTGGATTGTGTTTTATTCCTAGAAATGTGATGTTTTACTTTAGCAAACATTTTGCTTTCACATTCCATGAGTGTATCTGTTGATTCATCTTAATTTCAATAACTGATGGCTGTCTAAATCTGTTTCAGTGTGCCTGAGTACTATGACTACGGTCACGGAGTAAGTGAGGATGCCTATGACAGCTACGGTGAGACCTTTTCTTAAACTGTGAAATCAGAACATCCATCAGTCACTGACAACTCAGAAATTACTTTTATCTTTCTATCCCCTCCCCCTAGGTTTTACAGAAGTACAGACTAAATTGATTTATGTAATTCCAGGGAGAGATTTGACTTACAAAACCAGTACCAGAAAATGGACAGATCAATTTTGACAAAAATTTCAAAAGCCATTAATCAAAATCACAATGATTTTTCAACAGCCACAGTAAGCATTCTGACATGTGTCTTAGAAGTTTCACCAAATTTCTTGTCGGAGTTGATACAGTAATAATGAGCCTCATTCTGATGCTACACCAGAGTGATAAGTTTTTAAATTAGTTTACATTTTTTTAAGGGAAGAACTGTAAAATTTTCAAGTTGTTCTAGTATGCACAACTTTTAAAAGATAGTTTTATTTAAAGTGCAAAGAGAAAAACAGAGGGAGAGGGTGATGGGAGTTGAGGGAAAGAGAAAGAAGACCTAAGAGTGATCTTCCATTTGTTAGTTCACTTTCCAAATGCCCTCAGTGGCAGGGCTGGGACAAGCAAAAGCTATGAATTCAGTCTGGGTCTCCTGTGTGGTTGAAAACATCCCAAGCATGTGTGCCATCTACTTCTGCTTTCCAAAGGACCATTAGCAAGGAGGGAGATGAGAATTAGAACACCTGGGACTCAAGCCAGCACTTATCTGGAATGCCAGTGTTTCAGACTATGGCTTAACCCATTGCTCCTCAATGCTGGCCCTCAAAAAAATGTCAAATAATGCCTGACTCGGGATAATTAAAATTCAGTAAGCTGGCTGGTCAAGAAAATAAATTAATTTCAAATATATATTCTTCAATTAAAATACCTCTTCAAATTTATCACACTTTTATACAGTTAAGAAATGTTGACAGCTCATGAGATATCAGTAGAGTACATCATTTTTTGAGAGCTGGTTTCTGGTTCTTTAAAAATGCATAGTCAGCCATTATTCATTCTGAGCAATTAGTCATCTATGTTGACACATTTGGATTTTTATTAAGATTATACCAAGGGATGTTCAGTTCCTCTCACTGGAGAGCAAGAGAGGAGATGATAAACCTTGCCTGTGTTTTGGGGGACCACAAATGATAAAGGCATGGTGATCTGTGAGGATGAAGTGTGCTTTTTAGCTGAGGGAAGGTTAGTGTATTTTCCTTGGAAAAAGTTATACCCCCAAGCACAGAAGCAGAAGCAAAACAATAAACCATCTATACAACTGCTGGTGATCACAGGCTGATTATTTACCTATAACTTCTCATTTATATCTTTACAGTGAATTGAAAATATTACACATGTCTATACTTTTATGAGGAAGCTGAACAAAGGTGAAATCAATGTGAAAGTTTAACTGAGGCTCAACTTTAATTTCTCAGCAGTAACTGGAGAAATTATCCATTGCTGCACTACACATGAAGTACCTTTCCCGATTCTCTATCCTTGACAATTTACAGTGAGGATGAGGGGTATGGGAATAATGATTGTTGCAAATGATATCTGTGTCTACATAAAGTCTCTTCAAAAATTTCATTAAAATGTTACAAAAAAAAGTATGAATGAACTTCAAAACTATGTTTTGTAACAAAGTAATCTTTAAATTCCATTTCGTGGGAACTTTTTGAAGTGCCCTTAATAGAAGAATATGCATATTGTCATCTGAATTGCACAGATGAGGAACTCAGGCTGGAGCATTAAGCACTGACTTTGTTTGAAGATTAGTAAGAATGTGAATTCTAATCTTTTCCCCTCATCAACAAGTAGAAGAGTTCTGTAGACTTGGGAAAAAGAACAAAATCTGGTACTTAGGCCTCTTATTTCAAAGGAAAGGTGTTCATCTCAGCAATCCTCCCATATTTTATTTCATTATTCTCAGGTAAAGGAGGTCAGTTACACTATTTTACTGGAAAAAAAATTAAGCCAAAATGAGCACCTGGCTCACACTTCCAAATTACAGTGTCTGTATCAAAATGACCCCATCTTTGGCTGCCATCAGAGCTAGTCTATTCTATCATAGGAAAAAGAGCAAAGTTTCAGATATTAATATGTAAAAAAAATTATGGATGCATTTTCACAGGGTTTTCTCAATTGGTGACATACACAGTAAGGCTTTAATTTTGTTCCCTACGTATTTTTCACTCATTAGAAGGAAGAGATCATAGATATCAGATGACATTTAATAATAAACCAGCATCTAAATCTATGGCTACCCCAACTCCACTACTAGTGCCAGTCAGTCTGAGCATCTGACATCATCTAGCATTCCTGAGCACCTACACCAACCACAGTGGCACCTAGAGTTCCACACAGCAGTACCGTAAGATACAATCTCTGCCCTTTCCTTAATACTTTTAACTTCTTGCATAAAGGCATTGCTTGTCTCTAGGAATACTATCGTGTGCAAAATAGATATCCTCTACCCACCGCCAGTTCCCAAAGCACTGTAAATTTATAGAATTCTGTGTAAAGTCCAAAGGACATTATTCATTTACTGATATTTACTTTATGGCAATTATGTGTACCTTGTACCTCATTGTTTCCAATTCTGGTGACAAATACTGCAGTGAAGAAATCTTAAAGCTATAATTCTAGTGTGAGCCATCATTTTAATTAATGCCTTTAAATGAAAACGTTCATGAACTGAAGTCATTCCATTTTTCCTCTTTGTATATCATTATCAGGAAAATGACACTTCACAAAATTACAGGAACTAAAATAAAGGGCAGGAGTCATTGACACCTAATGGGTATCGTATCCTAATGTAGAGTTAGAAGAAAAAAAAGCAAGAGACAGTAAAAATTCTGCAACATAATCTTGAAGCCCAATCAGATTAGAATGTACCTTGTGAACTCAGATTTTGGTTTAAGGTATTGGATACTAAGTGATTAAGTGTTAGGACATAGGCTCCTCATCACGATGGGCAGATGGCACGGTGTATATATACAGGTAGTGTAATGATTTGAGAAGCCTCACAGGTCAAATAGATCAATGCTTTTCAATAATTTTCTGCACCTCACATGCTAACTAGTATTTTCTTCCAAAATGTAAGTCTTGAATCTCACCATTCTTTTCCATTCCTAATAACTCCTCATTCAGGCTTCAGTCAGAAATCAAAGTATTTTCTATTATATTAATATTAAATATTAAACTATTTTCTTAAAACAATAAAATGTTTAACTTAATGATTAGATAATTTAAATATTTCAATATGACCGTATTTATTAAAATAGTGTTAAACAGTCAATGAGTATATGCTTATTCACTAGGTAGTAGATGGCAAAAATATTTGTGTGTATTTAAATGTTATATATTTAATCATTTAAATGCATCTTAACAATGAATAAATATTTAGCCCACAGGAATTTCATGTCAACTTCTGTATGTTAAAATATTTCCTAATTTATCTACATTCTATCCAAGACTGACAGCTAAGAAGGGACAGCTATGTTATCTTTGTAGAGAAAAGCGCTGCTTATTAAAATCTATTTAATGTATGTACTGAAGAGCCAATTATGCATCATTCTTTTGCGGCATTTTAGATGACAGCTGTGTGGAAGCAAGGAGGATAATATTAACACACTGGAATTGAATGAAAGCATTTACAAAAAACAAATGTACAACATTCTAGAACATTTGAGTGCCTCACTTCAAGTCAATTGCAGAACATGAACATATTTATTTTGCATTGAAGAGTTGGAATGATCATTATCCCAGTGTGAAAAAATAAGCCCTGCATTGATTAATCTGTGAAAATAGCAAAAGAGAAGTGACAGCTTGTGATTCCAGAACAAAGCCTGTCTGTCTTTACTAGTAAATAGAAATTTAAAACTCATTTTACAAGGGGAAATTGTTAATAAAGATTGGCTGATGAGTTTATCCTTTAAAATGTGTAAATAGCCTATTTTGGTATGATTTACTAATATTGATAGGGTATAAGAAAAATCTTGCTGTTATTTAATTTTTAATACAGAATTTTTTTCTACACTGTTTTACTTCACTTTTTTACTTTGCTTTTCTACTTGAAAGGCAAAGAAAGAGTCCCACATATTGATTTACTCCCCAAAACATTGCAACACCCAGGGTCAGGTTAGGTCAGGTCAGGTCAGGTCAGGCTCACGCTTGCAGCCAGGAATCTGGAACCCTTTCCAAGACTCACACATGTGCAGTAGGTACCCAGTTGCTTAAATTACCATATTCTGCCTCTGACAAAGTGCATTAGTAGTAAACTGAAATTCAGAGTTAGCTGTGTGGTTCCACCATAAAGTTGAAAATAAAATTTAGGGGCCTGTTGCAGTAGCTAACATACTCTCATTGCACATGCCAGGATCCGATATGGGTGTCGGTTCTAATTCCAGTGGACTCACTTCCCACCCAGCTCCCTGCCTGTGGCCTGAGAAGGCAGTCGAGGATGGCCCTAAGCCTTGGGACCCTGCATCCATGTGGGAGACTGGGAAGAGGTTCTGGACTCACGGCTTCAGATCTGCGAAGCTCCAGCCGTTGTGGCTGCTTGGGGAGTAAATCAATGGACAGAGGACCTTCCTCTCTGTATATCTGACTTTTCAATAAAAATAAAAAAAAATAAAATGTAGGCAGATATATGCATGAAGGCAAAATGAAAAGTAGTCTATGAATATATAATATTATAGAGAATATATAATATTCCTCCTTTAATAGCTTTATCATTTCTCTCAATGACAATGTCAAATTATTCATGACATATATGTTTTCCTGCCAATTTTTGCTGCTCATAAACACTCAGAAAGTGATCAGTCAAATCCGTGACAGGCATTTGCATCCTTAAGATAACACACAATTTATGCACAACTCCTTTTATAACAATAAGTAACATATAAACAAAAATAAGAACTTGGTATTTTAAAACTGTACCTAATGAAAAGCATAATTTACTCACTTGAAATCATAGTTTGTTGAACAGCTGAATCTCAAAATTAACTTTCTCTGGCCCAGTGTAGTGGTCTAGTGACTAAATTCTAACGTTGCATGTGTCAGGATCCCTTATGAGAAACAGTTTGTGTCCTGGATGTTCCACTTCCCACACAGATCCCTGCTTGTGGTGTGGGAAAGTAGTCAACGATGGCCTAAAGCCATGGGACTCTGTAACTCTGTACCTGCATGGCAGATCCGGAAGAAGCTCCTTGCTCCTGGCTTGAGCCCAGCCATTGCGGCCAAAGATCTTTCCCTTTGTCTCACCTTCTTTCTGTAAATCTAACTTTCCAATAAAAATAAACCTTCAGGGAAATTATTTTTTTAAAAAATTACTCTAAAATTTACCCTCCAGATATTCACTAAAACCAACAACTTTGAGATAAGACAAATCATAAAGGACTTTTCCCATTCCCTGCTGAGTTAATGACATAATCATCTTAACTAAAGAGACAGAGTAAAGCCCAGCAGTTTCTTGTCAAAATCAAAGAATGAACACCTCATATATAAAAAAGCATATTCATTCTGATATAGGCTTATATATAGAATATAGGGGAGCTTATTGTTTTAATGCAAAAAGCACAGAATAACAAATATGAAGCTTGGAAAATCTGTCTGGTATACATGGAAATATTGTAAGAAAATAGATGGCCAGGTACATGGCATGTTAGGAGTCTTTACAGTTTCCAGTTCAAGATTTTTTGCATTTACTAAAAGAAGCTATAGATTAAATTAAAACAACTGAGCTACATTGTTCTGAAATCAATGTGCTGTATTTCATTTATCAAACATACCATGATTTATTGAATTCAATGGAAAGTACATATGTACTGCTATAAAGCATGCCTGTTGTAATTTTAATTATCGATGACTTGTAACTGATGTCTTTTTATATCAAAAAACTTAACTATGCAGGTATCTGGCTAAGCTTTTTCCCCTAGTTGGTAATAAAATAGCAATCCATGATAATGATTAGATCAATCTTTTTGTGGCAGAACAAAGCTACCTCATACTCAGCAGCAGAAAACAATCCAGGACATTACTGACATGCAGAAATTATGGCAGAGAAAGACCCAGACAGTAACAAAGAGCCAAGATTGAGGCTGCTATGAAGACTGATAAGAGCAACTCAAGTAAGAGACTGTGCTCACAGTTAGGCCTAACTTCACACGTTAAGGCACCGTTTTCCAGAAAGCCATCCTCATTTCAAGTTTCAGTCACAAGATTGGGGTCTCCGGGCCCATTTCATTCTACAAATTTGTGAAACCTGCACTAACACCTCAGGTTTGGCCATTTGCAAGAAGAATTCACAGAACTAAGGAAAGTATCAAACTTACAGTTCAGTAGAGTAGAGGCGTATAACAGAGAAGCAGCCAAAGGGAGAGAACACAGGAGAAGATCAGGAGAAAAGTCCGTGAGGGTCCCCATCAAGATTTTTCCACCACATTTTGGTCCTCATTGTCTTCCTGGCACATTGATTGTATAATAATATATAAAATATGACCAACCTGGGAAGTTCACAAAAGTTTTCAGTATCCAGAGGTTTTTTTGAGAGAGCGCTGGATCAAATCATCTGCCTATCCATTCCTCCATTCTCCTCAGGTTTGGTTATTATTACATAACCCAAAACCAAACCCTCTGACCTCCACTGAAACACCAGCTCCCACTGTGAATTACCTTATGAGCATTAGTCAAATGTATCCCAGGGGCCCACCCCGAACACACACAACACTTCCATCACTTAGAAGATGCTAGGCTCCAAGAAGTTCCCTTCCCATAACCAGGGACAAACTCTGGCTGAAGTATGTATTGCATATTTGATGAGACACATTTGTCAATCTAGAGACACACATTGGGGCAAAAACTCAAGCAGCCAGAGCTGGTCACATAGCAGTTAACATTTTCCAGCTTTTTAAGACCATTTTTTCTAACTGCCTTAACGCAATGGTATTTTGAGGGTGTATCCTGGGCCCATTTTGTTCTTAGAAAAATGAGTGATGTAGGGAAAGAAACAATCAGGTTAATTACAAACCTTTTCCAAAAAGCTTTTTACAAGCCTACCAACTTCACTAAATGATATAATGTACTGAAATCTTAGAGAATTTTAACACATATCATTATTTATATTTTCCTATTATTTTTTCATGTTATAAAGTCCTTATGTATATTTTTAAAAATCTATGGTCAAATTCCTCAGGCTTTTAAATAGATTATAGAATTTTATTTACCATAATAGAGATTTATTTTTAAGTTACAAAAGCTTCTATGGTTCCAATTACCATTCACTGTAACTTTTTCAATAGTGCAACAGAAATCCTCTCTCCAGATGTTTTTGTCTCCCGTTAAAACGGATAAGATTTTAACTCCAAAGCAACAAGGTAGACACATACTTTTTAAGTATTTACAAACACCAGCCTGTATTATTCTATAGCTGAAGGATACTACAGAAAAAGGATCAATAGTCTATGCTGTGTATGCATATATATAAATATACATATGATTTGTTGATCTTTAGTGGGCAATTATAAATGAAACAGTATAAATGAAAAATGTATGACATGCACAGCATAGTGACATAAAAAGGACAGTTTAGGAACATCACAACCAAAAGATCTCAGTGCAGAGTGATTTTTCCTACTAATCTTCAGCTGGTAACCTAGAACCTAGCAAAAAAAAAAAAAAATTGCTCATTACAAGCATTACAAGCCAAGCTACCTGAAGTTCTGTTCCTGGAGCAGCCCAGAATCTGGGGACAACTTTTTGTCTTCTTAGAGCTCATAAAATGAAATACCACTAATTCAATTTCCTAAATTTTGACAGAACAGAAAAAACTGAAATCAGATGAGGATATGGAAATATAGCATATAGTGTGTGTGTACATATACATATTTGAAGATATCAGTAAAGGGTTTTTAAATATATAAGGGGAGGAAAATAGCTCTAGATCTCTCATGGCCATACTGAAAAGAAATGTTCTAAGAGCATGTAATCTCAGGTGACAAACTGCAATTATGGCCACAGCTACACATTCCATTGATAATATTTAAAATTTAAAAATACTTAGTACCAACTAGTTGGCGCAAAAATGTATTTTTCTGTTTTACACTCAAAAATTTTTACAAACTTATTTTTTATTCATATATTTGAAATGTTATCCTCAATTTGGCCATTTATATTTTTAACATATACTACATTTTAAAATCATCTCTTAATGGTGTCAGAATTGGATGTTAGATTCAGTTGCTACTTGTCTTTTGTTTTTTGGGGTCCACCAGATATATGTACTTTAGAACACTAGTAGGACCTTCACTGAAGTCTTTAATCTCACTCAAAAACTGACATAGCTGCTTGTGAAGTCAACTCCCATAAAATTAACTAATCATTAAATTAAAATATAAGCATGCTGTAAACATATTAAGCAAAGTAAGACAAATTATTTGCCAACATGTAAAAGATACTAAAATCTGGGTCTTTCACACTTTTAACTAGCTTGTTTTGCTGGTTCTTTTTCCTACTGGGTGAGTCCATTCCCATGTAAAGATAAGATGACTTTCCTTTCATGAAAAAATGTTTTAAAATTTTACATTTATCAGAACAGTCATTGTACCTCTAGAACCTAGAAATTAATGAATATCATAGATATTTGTACTGAATGTAATAACTAGGTCTTCAACAGCAGGTGTCTAACATGAAGTGAGAGGTCAGATTTTGAGTGCTTGTTTCAAATTCCTTGTAAAAGAAGTTAGACTTGATCCTAGTTGTGTAACAAAACCAAAGAAATGCATATATTTATATAAATAATTATGTGTGTATGTATGTAAGCATACACACACGTATGTATGTATATAAATGGTGCCACAACAAAAAAACAGCAAGGTAGGTGAGTATATCAAATAGATGTCAGTGACCTCTAGTGAAGGGAATGGGAAGCAATGGACAAATTAAATGTACCTAAGGAAGAAGAAACGGTGCTCAGTAATAGCTTAGAGTAACTGGCAAAGGAGGGAGGGAATTATGAAAATGCCAAGGATTTTTGCTGGGTAACAAGATCAGCAGTGACATTGTATACTGAGAAACAAAAATAACATGGGAAGAGTTACGTAGTATGGGGGAAAAGATGAATCTACTTTAGGGAAAAATGGACTGATGCACCATGCGATGTGCCTTTAGCAGTTGAATATTCATATCAGAAGCTCAGAATTGTTTGACAGGGAAAATGTGTCACCAGTATATTGCAAGATTTACCAAAAGAGTCTTTCACCAAGAAAAATACAGAACTAGAGTTCAAATGCAGGCCTATAGCAAACATTCCTGGGGCTACCATCCAAAGTGGAAGCAAGTGTCAAAGAAAACCTGTGTCACTGTTTACAAGTTAAGAATGAGTATGGAAAATGTGAATAAAATGGATTTACTTAATGCATTACCATGTGCATAATAACACTTTACCATTAAGAATTAAGTACTTGGAAGTATCTAGTTCTTGTTACCTTCCCTGTAGTTTGAAAGGGTGATAAAATGCTTTCCAGAAGCTGAATCATTTCTTCTAGAGCATTTCTGATGAGGAACTGAAAGTTAACAGATTTTCTTCTAACATGATTCACTGTGCTCATCTGTCAAAGCAGATGCACTTCATCCTTTGGCTCTGTGGCTGCTATTCTGTTATCTTCTTCATCTTAAGACAGTGAGTAATGCAGTTACAAACAGGTGGAATGCAAATTATGCAGATGAAATGGATAAGCCAGTTCCAAAATTTCATTAATATAAATTCTTGGAACAAAACAGATAAGCCCACCTTCCCTTTTGAATGCCTGAGCACCTGATTTGATTTGTACCTTAACAAGTCCAGTTGAAGCAGGCAACAAAATTAGAACTACAGTCTCGTTCACTTAGGTTATTATTGTTGAAATCAACAGTCATTATATAATCCAAAAACAAAGAAAGTAACTAGGCAAAAATTAAAGAGGAAAATGACTGGAAGTCAAAAACACCTTTCAGATAACAGAAATGAGAAGCTGTTGAGATGGTTATAGACTAAAATTCTTTACATTTTTAAGAACTAAACTTTCTGAGCTGTTTTTTTTTTAGATGAAGTTGATATTAACTCTACTTATTGGTACATTACAAATACTAATATATCATTGTACAATCTATGCCATAATTTGTTACGATTGTTAGTTTCAATTTTTTAAAAAATTGTCTAAATATTAAATGGATTCTATTGTGGATTATCAACTTATTAAATGGGTAGTATCTATTCATCAATATTGTGGTAGTATATTAAAATAACAGCAAGCATTGAGCCTAACATACTCTTTTTTTAGGAATAAATAGCCTTAAAATAATAATTATGTAATTGATAGATGCTTTGTAGAATTATATTCCTTGGTGAGATCAGCAATAACTGAGATAAAAAACTGAGTGGATCATAATTGGGATGATTTGTTAATCACAATGTATCATTCCTCCAAGAAATACATATAATAAAAGACAATTGCACTCTTTAATGTTGGAGATAAAACTTAGGTACCTACATTAGTCATGGGGTTTTTGAATATTAATTCCTAGTATACAAAAAAAAGCAAAATGAATAGCAGGGCCACAGCCATGGCGTCATGACTTAAAGTCAACGCATGTGGTTTTGGCATCACATGAGCACCAATTCTGATTCCCAGTTACTCCACTTTCAACGCAGCTCTCTGCTAAGAAGCAGAGGGTGGCCCAATGCTTGGACCCCTGCACTGATGGAGGAGGCCTGGACAAAGCTCTTCACCTCTGACGGAGCTCCACCGCCAAGGCTATCTGGGCCTGAACATCTGTCTCTCCCTTACTCTCTCTTGAACGCTCCATTTCAAGTCAGTAAAAAATCCTTTTCAAAAATGAGAGGAATTAACTGCCCTCTTTTGTTCTTAGGCATTCTTAGGGGTTCTTGTGTTTGTTTTGGTTTTCACTTTGTTAGCACAGATTTCAGAAATACAAGCCAATAGTAACCTAGATGTAACAATTTATTAGCATCACACTTACATTCTCTGGTAATAATTTCCATGTTACAAAGAACATTTCTGAATTGATCTCCAAAATGAGGAGGGTAATATTTTAACCCTAGTTTCAGAGAGATTAAGGTATATTTTCCATAAATTTAATAATTGATTTTTCCCTTAAATCCAGTCTCTGGTTCTTGTTTCATGCTTTCCTCTCAAAGCTTCAATACTTAAAGTATCATGTGCAATCAGAAAACAATTGTGCAATTTTAGAAATCATCTTTTTTCCCTCCAATTTGAATTCTCCCCAAAGTGTCTGATTCTACTGCAGGAATGTCAGCACATTGAGAAACATGTGCCACTTAATAGGCTGGATTTTGCTGAGAACAGAGTATTTGAGATCCTGAAGTTTTTGAAGTTACCAGTCATATTTAATGCACAAGAAGGGTTACCTGAGTAATTTATACTCCGCTATTAAAGTAAAATGTTCAATGATGCTTATCAGCATGTAATAGAGATGTACTCTGAGGCATTTCGAACTTGACTCATTGAGCAAATCACTCTGTATTAGTAACAAAGAGATAACTTTAGAAAGCAATGATTATTTTTAAATACGTATGACACCTATTAACAATACTTTTCTAAACAGCTTCTATTTTATATAATTGAGTTTTAATTTTCTAATTACAGTATCACCATTTATTTACACATATCTTCTAAATATTTTTGGTGTTCTTACTATCTATATATCACTACAGAATGTCTCTCTTCTCATTGCTCTTAAGAGATCAATTTAGGAGCTGGTGCTTAACACACCAGGGAAGGCCACCACTGGTGACATCAGCATCCCAATCAGTGCCAATTCCTGTGCCAGCTGCTTCACTTCTAATTTAGCTCCCTAATTTGCTGGAGGAAGCAAGGGAAGATGCCCCCAGCGTATGGATCCATGCTACCCATGCAGGAGACCTACATGAAGCTCCTAAGTTCTGACTTCAGCCTGGCCCAACCATCACAATTGGGTACAAAAAAACTGGAAGATTCCTGTCTCTCCCTCTCTGTCACTTTATCAAATAAATAACTCTTTTTTAAGACAAGTTCAATTTGTAAGTAAGGCCAACCAACACACTATAATTAATATAGAAAATGCATTAAAGAAAATGAATTCTTCTAAGTGAATTAAGTAAGTTTCTCCTTTTTCAACTGAAATTATGTTTGTCAGAAAATCACTTCAATAAAATGAGTTTTAGCGCTCAAGCAAAGCTCTATTGGGCGTTGAAAGTTAGTAGCTCCTTCCACTGTGTTTTCTCCAATATTTTAAGAAAATATAAATTTTAAGTGTGTTATGATACATGAAACTTCATGTTACTTTTCCCAATATTTTGTAAGTTCCTTAAGCTAGCCTCATATGCACAGCATCAACAGTGCCTAGAACACACATCTTCACTAAAGACAAAATCAAAATATTTTATGCATGTACCAAATTTATAGGACATTTCATATCCTATATAGTACTTAAAATATGGATTTTGGAAGCCAAGAATTAGTGGAGAATTAATCAAGTTTCTGAAGCTATATTTCCTTCAGATTCTATTGTGCTATTTTCCTCATCCACAATTCTACAACCATTCTAAAAATCTCACTTTGGCGAACAGTTACTTAGTATCTTCTCTGGAGAATTTGCTACTTGCTGAATTCATACTCCTAGTTTATTACAGTGTCTCATATAAAAGTGATGTTGACACCGGTATCATCTTACTTCATCATTTTCTTTACAAAGACATTTTTAGATTTTAATATCTACAGTAATTTTTATTAAAATGGCATTCTGGACAACATTTTGAAAACAGAAACAATTGGGCATGTTCGTAATTTGCAGGCAAGCCTAAAAATATTTTAAATTCACTTTGCCTGATAAATGAATAAACTCTTAAAAGGACAGATATACTCTAATTCCACTCCTGGATCTTTATAATTTCATATTAAAAAAAAATGTGAGGGACATTATAAGATTTTACCCCTCCCTGTGTAGAGGGTTTTTTAATGGTCAAATTTCCATGGTGACCTCAGATTAGAATGTTTTTGAATCCAGAAGCCTAAATACTTTAGATGAGAAATGAGTGAGTTTGCAGGCCACATAAAAGTCAATACAAGCTATATTTTATCATTAGACAAAATTGACTGAGTCAGTACTCTCCAGATCAAATCCAAAAAAAAAATATGGCTGGGAAACAGATTTGGGTTATAAAATAGCAACTGTTATCCAGTCACACTCCACGTAAACACTCCGATATGAGGGAAAACACAGAAGAGGGAAATGTGACATTTTCTTGACTTGTTGCACTCTTGTTATCTAGAACATGTAAATAATGGAAACAACAGCTGAATTAAGTGAGATAAATCGTGATTTCCTCTTTCTATTCTACAAAACCTTGAAAAAATATAAGATTATTGTCTGGGTAGGGATTCATTTTGACTACCTGTTTGCTCTCCTAATTAGCAAGTATCTCCTATTTTCCAGCTTTGAGCAGAGAGAAATGAGCCCATTTTGTGCAATGAAATAACATTCTACATTTATTTTTTGTAAAGAGATTCCACTACAATTATTTCTTCAAATTTTAGTAATGAAAAACTTTCATTCATAGCATCCTAACCCTTTTGAGTAAAATCTCACACTGTTATCAAGTTACCAACATCTAAAACCAGGTAAAATCTATGCAGTTTAATTTTACTGCTTTTCTGAGGTTGTGACCATATGCTCTTTCTATTCAGTTTCCAAATTTACTCATTCATCTTTTGTATTCAACCCTTTGAAGGCACAATGTTTTTGTTTTTCCAAACCATGAGGACATAACAAAAATGTTGATACTGATGTAGGAAATGAAGGGTTTTAGTTCATGAACTCGCTGCCCCAGCGCTTTATAGCCATATAAAACTATACTGATGGGATTAGTACTCAAGGTTATGCCAGTGCACAGCTCTGAAGATTTTAAGTATGGAAGCTGCAGGTATTTCCATTGCCCTAATCACGGCTGCTCAGTTACTCTGAAGGAACCTTTACTAGGAATATTCAGTCTAGGCACGGATTTCCATTTCTTGGGAAAATTTGAAACTTAAAATATTCCAGTTCTTGAATTCCACTATTACAACCTGTGAATCTCGAACACTATGAAACAGGAGGAGTCAACAATGGCATATTCCCTTTATTAAAAAGAATAAATTGGGATAAATTTTATGACTAGAGGATAAGAACACTGACATATCCTTTACCAGCTTGTATCTAACACATAAACAAGCACTTTACACGGAGTTGAGAAGGCACTTTCAAACTTGTCAAGGAAGTTTGCTTGTTCTTTTGTACAATAAAAGAGCTCCATTTAATTCTAATAAGTTCTGTGTTGAAAAATTCAGGCAGATCATAAGAGAACACATCCAAGATCAGTTTCCAAAGAAAGGCAATGTAGAGTAACACCGAGTGGGCCTGGCATGGTAGCCTAGCAGCCAAAGTCCTCACCTTGTACACACTGGGACCCCATGTGGGCGCCGGTTCTAATCCAGGCAGCCCCACTTCCCATGCAGTTCCCAGCTTGTGGCCTGGGAAAGCAGTCGAAGATGGCCCAAAGCCTTGCAATCCTGCATACACATGGGAGACCTGGAAGAGACTCCTGGTTCCAGATCAGCTCAGCTCCAGCCATTACAGCCACTTGGGGAGGCAATCAACAGATGGAAGATCTTCCTCTCTGTCTCTCCTCCTCTATGGGTGTCTGACTTTTCAATAACAAAAAAAAAAAAGAAAGAAAGAAACAGAATACCGAGTCTGCAGACATTTTCTATAAAAAGACTAGACCATAAATAGTTCAGGCTTTGTGAAAGCAGTAGTTTGTCATAATATTTCAACTTTTCCTTTGTAGCAATATAAGCAACCATAGACACTATGTGAATAAATAAGCCTGTCTGTGTTTTGCCGTAAAACTTCACTTACAAAATGAAGCATCTTGCCCATTTTAGCTGAACTAGGGCCCATTTAGACAATGGTGTGCCTACCCTTAACCTAGGAAAATTTGCATCCTGAATAATAACATTTATAATCTTTATTTAGCCTCCCATTCTATTTTATATCCAGGCACATATTAATACATGCAAACAAGTATCTTAAATGATAAGTTATATACTTCACTATTTATCACTAAATATCAATTTTAGTAATGTTATCTTGATGAAGGATATGCACAAAAACCTGTATTACTTTACATGTAATATTTAGGGGACAATGGGAATTAATTGGGGGGAACAAGTTAATTTTCTTTTTTATTTTAATTGTGGGTGGATTCTTATGTAAATCAAGAGCTCAGAACCATTTATTTCTTTACTATTTCAATTTCTTTTAGAAGGCTATATATAATTGTTAATGAGAAAAGTTTTATACCTATAACCCTCTTGGGTTTTATACTTATAGCCTTTTTGCAAATATTGAGTTATAATGAATTAGTAGTTTAGACTTTAACATTTTCATTTCTTTATATAAAAAGTATAAATTTCACGTATCTCACATATAAAGAACCTAATTCCCATCATCCTTTTCTTTGCTCCTCCTTATGCATATTTCTTTTAATTTTTTATTTGCCATACTTTCAATTTACTTCATGATCACAAGTTTAATCCTCCATTAAATAGAGAATTCTAGAACTTAAAAAGACCTTGTGAATTTATTTGCAAGTAGTCACATTTTATGCACACACACATACTTTTTGGATGATTGCACCGACTCAATGAAGTAGTAAAGCTTTAACTTTCAACACTGAGGTCTTTTTCTTCTCAGCTGACTATTTTGTTTTATAATGACAGATCTTGATAAGTATGAAATCATGTGAATGTTACTTTCTCTTACTATAGCACCCGAAGAATGGGCCACAACCCGCTCCAGCTTGAAGGCACCACCACCAAGGGCAGCCAGAGGGGGATACAGGGAACACCCCTATGGTAGATATTGAAGGGTCCTCCTCAACTGTGACCTCAAAGACAGTTCATAGCCTGTGGTCTTCACACAAACAGCAACAAGACAAGTAATAGTCCTTTTGTTTGTTTTTTCTATTCTAGGGATAACTGCTCATGATTGCTCTCATATTTCTTGTTATTTCCCTCTATACTATTGGCGTGACATTAACAGACTATTTTACAAAACAAACTGAGAAAGACATTGGCAAGCATAGTCTATTAACCCTTCAATAGGAAGATATTTCCTTGGTTGCTTTTCCTTGTTGTGTAATCTTATTGTTTTTTGTTTGTTTTGTTTTTTTTTTTTAATGAAAGAGCATGAATCTGCTCAAAGATTGAGTCAAAATCAATTAGCCAAATTTTGTTTAGGGCTGCTAAAAGATTGTAACATGACTTTTGAACTAGCTGATAATAAAGTTGTAGATAAGATGTTTTAATCTGTCTTAACATCTGTTAGCTAGATGAGGATGTTCGATATTCAGTTTGTAAATTTAATTTTAAATGATGCTTTAATGGGGTTGAAATCAAGTAGCTACTGTAATGTATGTAGCTTACTGAATTTGTTCAGTGTTTTAACCTGTATTTGTAAAAGAAAAAAACACACATAAAGTTCCATGTGTAAGCTTCTCTAAATAGGAAACCACATTTTGTCAAATATGTTTGCCATAATTTGTCAATAAAGCTGAAAACTTTTGTAAAAACTAAATTTGGAATTACTTGTTTTTTAGCTTTAAATGCCTGCTTTATTTCTTCTTCAAGAGATGCCTAAAATGTTTTCTATTTAAAAATTACAAAAATGAACCCAAGTTTGTTTTAAGATATTTGTGTAATACTTAAAAATGTATTAATAACTTATGGTTGTTAAATAACTTAAAAGTTAACAAACTAAACTGTTACATGAACCATGGTTAGTAAAGACTAATGTATAACATGTTAATGGAAAAAACTGGATTTAGAATAATAAATGGATTTTAAACTATCCTCTAAGCTTTATCTTGCTAAACACAAATTCTGATTGACTTGTTTGCATTAGCATGTCTCTCGTGAGAAAAGAGTAATGGAGTATAAAGAGGTAAGATTACCACTTACCACTGTCTAAATGCCTAGTTCTTCAACCTTTGAGTTTCCCCGCACATTAAATATCCCATCCAACATGTAAGCATTGCGTAGATTCACTTTATTGTTTTCACTCAAAAGAGTGTGTGGACTTCATTTGCGTAGTTTATAACAATTTGTTTTGACAACCAAATCATCAGTGTCACTGGCTAGTTGTTGCTATTCAACCTCAAAAACTTTATTTGTAATTTTCAGTGCTAAATATCACCGCCCTTGAAGGCAGTTTAGAGGGCTGATATTTCTTTTGAGACTATCAGACTTGATGGCAGATGCTTATTAAGGAAATATGTCGCAGGACTCAAAGGATGACTAAACGTTAAACAGGTAACACTAATAGTAACTCTGTAATTTTGCCTATGTAACAGTAATGTTAAATATTCTCAGTTATTAAGTTCCTGATAGTTAAAAAAGTAAACCTACAAAAACATAACAAATAGGTCTATAGGCTTTTAAAACAACTAATTTAACATTAACTAGAGGCATCCAAATTATTTTACAATACATAACCCTCAAGGTAATAAACAGAACTAAAATTAACAATAATAGTAATGCAACTCTTGCTAACATCAAAACTAAGCTAAATTTTGATGGAAAACAAAAAGAAAGTGAAAAAAACTTGATGGTAGGAATCAATACCAAAACTGTTAATCTTTTAAATACAATTTTTTTGTTTACGGTGGCTTTTTGTCAATGTGATTGGTTTACTTTTTTGCTGCTAACCGGATTAGGCACATTGCTGTTCAGTTTTTGCAGCTGGAGTTGCATGCTAATAGTTTTATGAATTGTGTGTCTGTCATTGATTGATACTGTATATATTTGACTTTTACAAAATGCTGTTGTTATATTTAGTTTTGTTTTTTGTTTTTTTTTTTTTTTTGCTATTCTTTCTCCCCATTCTAGGTACTCAGGAGTAAAGAACAGAGTGAATAGCAGCTGTGATTGGCTAAGAAGTTTGGAGGTAACAGACTTGATTTTTGTCTTGAGATACATAGATAATCTTTGCCAACGCTGTATGAGGTTACATGAAGCTATATCAGTCAGCTAAAACACCGAATGCTGCTTGTAGAAACACTAGAAAGGCTTTGATTTTTGTCAAGAACTGAATTTTTTACCTGATTTAAAATGCATTTACATGACAAGCACTAGGTTATTCAGAGACATATCAAAGCAAATATGAGTTAATAATTAACTTTTAACCTTTCTCTATGCAATAAATGACTATACTTGCTGTTCTTAATTGTATGGAGTATGAAAATGTTCATTCTGCACATTCTAGAGAACTGTATCATAATTCACTGGCTCCCATAAAAGGAAGGAATAGGATACCATGTAGAATTGCATATTCCCTATCAATCAGAGACAATTAAAATGAAAACCACCTTCACTTCTCCCACCCAACATGGCTCAACCAACATGGTTTTTGTTTGTTTCTCATCATCATTCTATTTGATTGGACAATTACTGAGTACAGCACACCATGGAAATTCTGAGTTGATTTACATAACAAAGAGTTGAAAACTTTTGCCCAAAACTTTAGACCAATGACAGTTATGGAGTCCACAGGCTAAACAAGAAGAATTGAAATGAACTGGAGTGCTGTTTGAAAGCCAAGTTATCTCTTTCTGGGTCTGGTCCTCTTTTATTAAACAAATATCCATAATAAATATTGACATTAACAAGGTGCTGGGAGGGGAGAGGGCAGGCATTTTGGCATATCCAGTTAGGCTGCCTACCATGCTATCATCTCATATGGACACCGGTTTATGTTCTGGTTGCTTGATTTCCAAACCAGTTCCCTGCCAATGGTTTGGGAAAGGCATTTGGAGAGGCCTAAGTTTTTGGGCCATTATCACCCAGTGGAAAATCCAGGAGAAGCTCCTGGTTCCTGGGTTCCATTGGCCCATCACTAGCCTTTGTGGCCATCTTAGAAGCAAGCCAAAGGAAAGTAAGCAAAAGGGAAGAGGGAAGATTGCTCTGTCCATGGCTCTCCCTTTGTAGCTCTGTCAAAATAAATAAGTAAAAATTTTAATAGTGCTTGAATAGTTTTGAAATAATCAGATAGTTCTGAAAGACAAAAAGACCAGAGACTAGGGAGTCATTACACTGAGCATAAATGAAAGCTGTTAATTCACCATATGGAAGGGTGTATGTTCTAGGGGAAGTGCAGAGGACATTTCCATTTGTGGAACTGGAAGAGTCCAAGTGTCTGAGAGGAAAGAAAAAGAGAAGGCCACCAGTGGGCCACATGCACAAAGGCACAAAATAAAAGCAAATTCTGGAAAGGTAGGTTCAAGACAGGTTCCAGTTGTCACCAAGTTCTGTATCTCATGGTTTTACATCTAGGAAGTTACTTTAGGCTGAATCAGCGACTGAGAACCAATCATAAAACAGTATCCCAAGGAATTGAAATAAATCTCATTTAACAATTTTATAATGAATAACTACCTCTTTGAGATAGCTTTTCTAAAATCCAACTAGTTAAAACAATCCCCTAATAGCATGTGCTTTAATTAAAGCCTCTATCTGCAAAATCAAATGTCCAAATATGTAGAATATAAAATTCCAATTTTAGCAGTAACATTTGCTATCTAATTTGTATTTACAAAAATGTTAGTTTTCATAAAAAAAAAGAGAAAAAATCTCTAATCCAGATACTTTTCTTCTTTCTTCCCCTTCATCCTTTCCAAATGGTAGACTGGATATTATAAAATAGTTTGGGGGGAGGACTCACTGGCTATTCCTGCTTGGGCATATTTATCACTATGATTTTCTGCTTGCTGCATTCATTTAATGCAACTTATGTTTTTAAAAGTGTTACGACAACTCAGACTAGACTGTTACATGCATTAGCTTACTGCAGGGTTATCATGACATAAATGCTAGTTCTGAACAAGAAAACATTGGTTTTGAAACTCAAAAATAAGTGGAGTTTAAAGTTTCAAAAGCCTGATTCTTGTGAAATGCAAGTATTGAACTTTGGATACAACAGGTTTTGGGTAAAAAGCAGATTTAAATGACTGTCATCCACTTGTTCTTTAAACTTCTACAAGATAAGCAGTAACCTAAGACATCAGCTTAAGATATTAGCGTGACCTTTGAATATGGGTTTTTATAGCTAAGTATTTTTAAAGGCTTATTAATTTTAAAGGCAGAGGAGGAGAGGGAAGGGAATGGGAAGAGAAAAGAGGGTTTGGACTATCCCCCACTGTTTGCCCAAACATATTAGCTGGATTGGAAGAGCAGCAGCTGGGACTTGAACCAGCATCCACATAGGATGCCCATACTGCAGGCTGCAGCTTTACCTGCTGCCTGCTACATCTTAGTGCCAGCCCTCATACTAACCACTTTAAACACAAGCTTAAAGCACAAGGAAGACACGTCTAGAGGGAAAGTCAGAAAGCAGCGAATCTGAATTTCCCACAACAGTCTGAGTCAGGTGCTGCCTGATAGAAGTAGCTACATAATGTTTCAGCGTTTTGGTAAGAGAGGAGCTGGGATGGCAGAGAGCATCACACATGCACAAATCCAGCACCGCAAGACATGGTGGGTACAGGAGCATGCTGCAGGACAAGCTGATCAAGCTGCACAATTAGCAGCAGCTAGAACAACATGAAAAGGTAGGGAGACAAGCTGTTCCCTGACACAAAAACCCACAGGGCTTGAATGTAACCGTGGAACAGAACGAACAACAAAAAAATGTGCATTTGACAGAATGAGGACTTAAGCCTGAAATCAGGTTGATGTATACAAAGTCATAATTAGATCAATAAGGCACATTTACTATATAATTAAAACAACCAGAATTTAACATAGTAGGTTTGTCTATTAAGAAATGTGAATTTTTCTAAAATTAGTATCCTTTCAATACAAACTTTAGAATGAAAACCTTTCAGCAAGGGGTACTAAGTGAAAAAAACGCATGTGCAAAAGCACCCACTTTTTGTCAGCACCAGAAAACGCTCAAATTGATGGCTCCCCCAAAATATGTCTGATACACACCTTATGCAAGCTATATGAAATTTTTCATGATAAATTAAACTTGTTAAAATACCATCAATTCTAAGTTAAAATTATTTGTGTGCATGCTTTCTACATTCTTTAAGATTGCACTGTAGTTATGAACTCATTAAAATACAAAAACACTTGGGTAAAAATCAAATTATTTAAAATACTAATAAAAAGAACTTGCATGTTCTAACATATTGGTCACTTAATACCATGTCAATTAATTTCTTGATGTTGTAAATTGTTGTTGAAGTTGTGTAGTGGCTTTTTATTGGAGGGGAGGATATTCTGCCAGCTCTACCTTCAGACCAGAGATGGTCTCCCAATGAAACTGCTGAATTTATCTGGACAGTAAGATGGTGGATTCTCTGCATGGTCCATGCCCGCAATGAAGGAATCATGACTTGATATGAACTGTACTACTGTAACAATATGGAGGAATTCAATATGGGGGGAGGGCTTTTTGAAGGGGTTGAGGGAATCCCAGAGCCTATGAAGCTGTCATAAAATGAAATAAAAAACACATAAAATAGTAATAATTAGTCCTATCTATGTTTGTCTATCAAAATGCTTTACTAAACTCAAAATATGATTAAATCCCAACTCATCTGATGCTGCTTATAACCCAAATAGTGCTTTTTAAGTCTTGCTTGTAAAATTGAACCAAAGTTTCCTTGAAGCACTGGCAAGTTTTCAATGATGTTAGCACAAAATAACATGAAAAGTGCTTAGCAATTCTTTGAAATGAAATCTTTTTTTAACTATCATTAAAATATTACTGTTGCTATTTTATTTCTTCACTTAAAAGTATATTCATACAGGATGGTTTGAAAACCACCTATGTTCTTTTAAAGTACAAGCCTTCTTACAGCATTCTGTCTCTCCATGTGTGTGCATGTACACATGGATTTATATACTATAACTGTACATTTTGTTTTTAATGAGAACAGTGATTGGTAATCTGAGCTGAGTATGTATCCAGTTTCAAGTTTCAGAATCAAGAAGCCTAGCACTGAAAATTGGCCCATGTATTATTCTTCGCAGGTTCAATAGAAAAGTTATTTTTTTTTCTACTGCAGAAAGAAAAAATTCAGTATGGAATGGAAAATATGCAATTGCATGGCAGTTTATTAAACAGATTATATGATTTATATTTTATATGAAGATATAACATTGATAGCAGTTCTAGTGTAACTTGCTGCTTTTGAATATACTTACCAGACAATAAACTAGAATATTAACATGAAAACTGGTAAGGTATCTGTAATCCTTACAAAAAGTATGCAAATGAAGTACCAATAACCTAATTTTACAAAAGACGCAATGCTTAACTTAACATGTAGGAAACGCTATGTTTCGAAGTTTGAAAAACCCAATGTTTTTTTCAAAAGCCTATGGAGATTTTGCCAAGTTGGATTGGAAATAGAATATAAAATCTCAGAGGCTTAACAATTTGTTTTTGAGCACTATGAGCATTTCCTTAAAACATTATGATAAAATGTTTAACTTAGAACTTGTCTTTATTTGATCTCTCCTCAAATTTATCATTCTTCCAATAGTTCTGTTCCCAACATAGAAAAAATTCAGATGAAAGTGCTTCACATTTTTCACAAAGCATGACCACACTCTTTTGTAGAACAAATGAATCCATTTATAACCTAAATTCTATTTTGACATTTAAAAACACATGATTAAATAAGTATGACAGCAGTTTTAGGCTTTTGTTCCTCAAGCTACAAGTCAGAAAACTGTTTAAAAGAATTAGGATCAATTTCAGATCAAACATTTTTGTACAAAACATGCATTCATGTGTTAAGAACACCAGAGAAGGTATGATTCAATGTCAAACATTTTTTAAGAAAATATTTCCTGTTATCTGAACACTTAAATTTCCTACCAATATCTGATTTAGCAAAATTGCTGTGTTGTTGAGTGACATGCATCAGTCTCCCACCCCCAACATGAAAATTAACCTCTTAATTTTTTCATGTAGACTATATCATTAATACATAAAAGATAATTACAGGTGGGAAGAAAAAGTCACTCCCACTTGATATGCTACTTTATATCTCAGATGGTTACATTTTATTATGAGAGTGACAGAAAAAAGCAGAGAAGTTGTCACACACCACTGGATGCCTTAAAAGTAGGTGCTTGTCTTTACACACACAATAAAAATACCAAATAAAACTTTTTTAAAACTTGGGAACTGGTTACCACTAATTTCAATTTCTCTTCAACTGTGTTTTACACCATACAGTGAGTCTCCCATTTCCAAAAAGAATTTAGAGACACTTGCATTTTTTTCTTCAAGCCTCTCTGGAGAAGACTGTATTACACACAGGTTTTCCATACCTGATGCTAATCAGGATGACTTATGTCTGCAGGAAAATGCTCCCTTTTCAGTCTCATTATTTCTGTCCATACTCCATAGTTTGAATCTTCTAACCATAAACTTTGCCTTTTTTTTTACATGAGGAAATTTAAATTCATCAGTTTTTCTCATAATATTGGGCTCTTCCCTTCCCATTTGTCTTTTTTCATTATCAACAGCACAGGCAAAGTGTGAAAGGCAGAGAAAGGAAGGGAGCGAGGGAGGGAGAGAAGCAGACAAAATTGATGGCTCTGTTTCAAGGAGCAAGAGTCCTAAATATATTTAATCCAGCCTCTACATTAAGAAACATGTATTGAATTAAATATGAAAACTTCCAAAAACAACCAGAAATAGCAATTGAAAACATTCAATGCAGTCAGAAATAACAGCTGCTGACACTGGTTTCTCATCTGTAAGAGTATAAAGTAACTAAGCAAACATCTTCAATTAACTATTTCAAAATATACAACCTAGAAATAAACCACCTTATGCAATTCACTAACTCCAGTGCATGAAGTATGTGAATGGAATGAAGACAACTTTAAATGTCTTCAATCAGGAAGCATTATAGATACAAACTGCTTAAAAACTGCTTTCATAATAGAATTAGTACTGATATCTTGTTTCTTTAAACTGTATTGCTGGCATTTCAAAAATATAAAGTAAGTTAGTGGTAAACATTTGTTTACATTCAAATAGAACTAAAGCACATATGTGAGACCAAATGTTATTTAGTAAACTTTTTGTAAAAATTATGTGAAAAGCATTCACAGTAAGGCAGAACATAAAACACATCACTGAATCCAGTGATTTTTTTAAAAAAACAGTTGCTTCATTTATTGTCTCAACAACCCCCATATATGATTTAAATTAATATTAGATGAATATATGCAGTCTCGTGCAATAATAGTGTGTATATATATATATATATATATATATATATTACATGCCTGACTATAATTATTTGTTCTACTATAAGTAATGTATGGAAGCTCTTTCTAATTAAATATACAATTTAGACTTCATGGAGCCTGGAGGCATAAAGCATGATTGCAAAAATAACAGGAGTTCTCCATATTTTTTTTTCCTATCATAGATTACACACCATTGCATATTTTATGCTTTAGTGTATTTTTAATGACAGGACATTGAAATGAAGATGAACATGAAAATAAGAAATGAAATATACTTGGAATGAAAAATATAGCTAGAATCCTACTTCATGAGAAATAGTGGGAATGGAAGAAACCAATGTTATCATAAAAACTGAAAAACTTTCCTATGTCATAAAAAAAGGTAAACAGATTAGAATGTTAGAAATATGGTGTACATGTAAGTATGGACAGAGAGAACAAGAGGGAAGACATGAAACAGATCATGATAGGAAAACCAAAAGACTGTTATACATTTAAAAGCATATAATGTCCTGAACTTTTAAAAACTGCAGTTTTCTGTCATTTGTACTTTATCATAGACTTCAACTTCAAAAATTAAAAGTATTTTTCCTTTCACAACAAATACAGAACATTGTACTACTGAATGCAAATACATCTGATATCTATCTCAGAACAAATGGTTTCTTGGATTCCAGCACTTTCCATTCACTTACACTAGCAAAATTTTTCTTTCTTTTCATCACTTTGGAAATTTTCTGGGTCCAATATTAGGTAAAGAATAGGAATTTGTGCTAGCCTATCACAGGCATTGTAATTTAAGTTTGGCCTTTTAGCCAATCATAAATACTGCACATCACATGTCTTTGGCATTGATGGAAGTCACTGAAAACAAAGACTAAATCAATCCCAATGACATGGAATGTAATTTGATTACAGTGCTGTATAAACATATCCATACTTGAGATTTTAAGTATCTATAAGTATATTGGGAGTTAAAAAAATTAGAAATACTAAAAGTAGTCAAATAGTAATTTGTCTACTAGATTTAGATTTTGTAACAAAATATTATTGAATATTAAAGTAAAATTTGATTTTAAGTTGATTTGATTCTTCAAATATAAACAAGGACCATTAAGTAATTCTGTTGGAATAAAGCCTTAAGATGTTCATATAGTTATAATACCCAGATGTCTCACTAAATGTATGTTACTGATTTTGTTATTTCAACTATCATGCAAGGTAACACCTTAACCTGGAAATGACATTTTACTACACGAGATTGGCTGAAATGAAATGGTCTCATCACTTTCATAGCTGAACAATATTAAGTGGAAGTCAGTCAGCTAAGATAAATACATTATTTGTTCTCAATAAAAGAATGACACTAACTGTAGCATCTTGGCTTAAAGAGGAGTAAGAACCATTTGGGGAAAGGACAGTGTTAATTGACCTAACGGCAAAAAATGGAGACATCTCATGAAACAATCTAAGACCTCGTGTATCCTAACTAGCAAATGGCATAAGTTCATGAGAAGCATTTGCTGGCTTCAATCAGCACAGCTCTGGGGAGTGGTCCAGATGAGAAATCTTTCTCTGCCTCTCTGTGCCTCTGCCTGCTCGCGCTCATTCTCTCTCAAGTAAAAATATTTATCTTTTAAAAACAGTTGAGAAAAGTAGACACAAAATTAAGTCTGTTGGGGCCAAAGTGGTGGCATAGCACATTAAATTACAGACAGTATCCCAAATAACAATTCCCATTCAAGTTCTAGCTGCTCTGCTTCTGGTCCAGCTTCCTTCTAGCGTGCCTTAGAATGTAACAAAAAATGATCTAGGTATTTTGGTCCTTGCCACCAATCGAAGAGACCATCATGGAGATATCGGCTCCTGGTTCAGCCTGGTTCAGTCATGGCCATTGTGGCCAACTACAAACTGAACCAGCAAATGGAAAATTCTGTATCTGTTTCTCCCTCCTGCTCTTTCAAACAAGTAAATGTGTTTCAAAGTAAATAAGCTTATTTTGGTGTGCAAAATTTTAAGATTCTGACATACTTTTAGTAAATATTTTCCATGGACATCTTAAATGACACACAAATGTAAGAAATTCCACATTATTTTTCATAAAAATATTATGCAGCATCATTCTCCACAAACCTTTGAAATCCTGATACACATTTATAGATACATATACACGTTTGTCTTAGTACTTTTCAAAAGCTTTTAAGATAATACTTTAACAATCATAACAGCTCTATAAAGGAGGAGCACAGATTTTCCCATCCTCTTTTTAAAGATAATTTCAGATAGTTAAGAGGTTTGTCCAAAATTCAGATAAAATGTTCAGCTTGGAATTTGGGCTAAAACAGTATGCTCTCCAACATGGTTGATGATGACTACTTTAACAGTTCACATCGGTATTATCAGATGCATCTGAAATTACTCAAAATTAGGAGCCTAATGAATACAGAAGTGTGTACTCAATTTGTAATGTTTAAGTCATCTTTTTCCCCCTGGTTTTAGTTGTTATGGGATAGAAAAGTATAAAACACTAAGAAATAAATTGAAACATTCCAAACTTCATTTCAGTATATCAAAGTTGCAGTCCCATCTTTAGTACTTTTTTTTTAAAGAAGGTTTATTTTATTTCTTTACTGTGGGGGGTGGGGGGGGGACGGGAAAGGCAGATATACAGAGAGAGGGAGATGCAGAAACAAAGATCTTTCATACACTGCTTTTTCCCACAAGAGGCTTCAATGACCAGAATTGAGCTGATCCAAAGAAAGAGCCAGGAGCTTCTTTTGGGTCTCCCATGTGGGTGCAAGGTCCTAAGGTAAGGCTTTGGGCTATATTCTGCTGCTTGCCCAGAATACAGCAGGGAGCTGGATGTGAAGCAAAGCAGACAGGATAGAAACTGGCATCCATATGAGATTCCAGCAGAAGGTGAGGGTTTCAGTTTTCAATCTATAACCAAATAAACACCACATAACTCTGGTCATTTTAATAATTCTGATTTAGTCCTTTAAAACTTATGCTTGTCCTGCAAGTATCAGATAATTGAAACTCGAAAGTGCCTTGATTGTTTTAAAGTAATTTTTGCGTTGGTTTGCAAAAGTCAGAAAAATTCACAGCAGTTTCCTAATTTTAAACCAACAACTTTGCTTTTGAGGAATAAGTTCCAGAATGATTGCATCTAAATTAAACTGATCAAGTTGATTTTTAACTTAATTTACCAATCAATTTCACTTAGCAGCCTAGATATTAAGCTTTTTACCCAAGAGTTTGTTCCTGTGGAAGGACTCTGCTATTTGGTCCAATTTGTATCTGGATGATGTTATTAGCAAAGTATATTACAAGGAACTAGAAATTCCTGTGTGACACAAACCCACTGTTTAAACAAGTCCACTGTTGAAACAAAACATGGCAAATCAAAGCAAATTCTATTGTTTTACAATTAATATGCAGAAAATGCAGCAGTACATTTTTCACTATAATAAGAGCATATCAGAGTCAGACTAATTCATTTCCAAGTCAAATCTTTCTGCTGAATTGACACAAGTACCTCATTTTTTCTTCCTGTGGTTGTGGAAATTCCATTCTCCTATGAAACTCAGGGTCTGGTAAGTTCAGAACTTCACAGTTTATATTTAACAGGTGAGATCAGTGAAAGCCCTCTTGTATTAAAAATAGGTGACATTCAAGTTTCAAATGGTGTAATGCACGAGATACATACATTTGATGATGCAGTGATCCTAACTACCTATGTGCTCTCCCCCAATATGCAGAAATCAAGGCTCTAGGAACACAGAAGTGAAAAATGGCAATGTTCACAGCAAAGATTAATAGGCAACAGAGTGTTTCTACAGCACACATTTGCTTAAAAGCATAATTTTTTTTTAATGATAGCTGGAAAATAATTAGTTTATCATTGTTTCCTTCTCTGAGGTTGAATTTGTCCTTAGAAATGTGAAGGTATGAAAAGACTTCAAAAGTTAAAAGAATAAAGTTTACTCTGGTGCAAAACACTTAAAATCTATGCATTTTTATATGTATTTTCCATATACCTTTTAAAGATTTGATACATATAATGGAACATATCTAGTAATAATTACTTCATTGTCCCACACTATATTTCTCAAAATAACCCTAATATTAATACATTGCAGCTCCACTGAATTTCACAGAACTACAAACTAGTAAACTGATATATCAGTTCTTCTAAAAACTATGGTATTAGTATTTTATTCTTGGAGCAGGCATTGAAACTATATGTTGAGATGCCTACATTTCCACAGCAGAATATCTTCCACCTTTCTGTGCTCCTGCCAGATTGGTTTCCAGCTACAGATTTGGGACCCTGGAAGGAAGAGATGATAGCTCCAGTAGCTGGCTCTGTGATTCCCAAAAGGGGAGGACTCATGGTTTTCCTGGTTACTAGCTTTGGCTCATGCCTAGCCCCAGCTTTTTCTGGACATTTGGGGGAATGAACAAGAAAATGGGATTGCTATCAAACTCTTTAACTAAAAAAAAAATTAAATATTTTATTCTCAATAATACCATAGATAACATGAAAATAGAATTAGTAAACTTGCCAGACTATTAGCCCCCTACCAGTTATTTTATATATTATAAATTGTCCTATTGTAAAACTAGAGAGCATAACAGCACTTGAGGAACCAGGTCAGCTACTTAATAACTACATATATTTAAAAGAATTAAACTTTAAAATCAAATTATCAGAGTAACAAAATCTGTGAGCTAGCTTAATGATTAAAAATCAAAGAAATGAGGTCGGTATTGTGTTGTAGCAGGTTAAGATATAACCTGATATACCAGCATTCCACATGGGTACCGATTCAACTCCTGGCTGCTCAAATTTCAATCCAGAATCCCTGCTAATGTGCCTATGGGAGCAGTTCAAGATGGCACAAGTCCTTGGGCCTTTGCTTCCACATGGGACACCTCAAGAAACCTGCTAGCTTCTGGCTTTGTCCTGCCCAGCCCTGACTGTTACAGCTAGAAGCGGTGTAAATAAGAAGTTGGAAGATTTCTCCTTTCTTCTCTACCTTTTCAGTTAATAAATAAATCTTTCAAAAATTAAAGCAAAATGATATTGCATAAATTATTGATTTTGTAATGTCTGTAACTCAAGTATTGATATTGATTTTACCAAAATTTAAGTGTATGACTTATACTCTCCTTCAGATTGTGATGGGACATCATTCATGTGAATTGCCTCTTTCCACAGCCTCCACTTAGTATGCCTCAAATTTTAATTAGTTGGTTTTGAAAGTTTGTTGTTTTAACACAATAAATTATAAAATAAAGAAATTAAAGAGGCAGGAGGATAAAATATGCCCTTAATATTGGCATTAATAGAAAAATGTTAACACAAATATTTTTCAACAATTATGGATATATTTAATATAAATCATTTATACATCATATTAAACTAATGCCCAAGTTTATTTCCAGTAGTCTCTTTCCTACAGTCTAATTTATCACACATGAAAATAGGATATAATAGGACACATGCTGTATTGATTTTGAATTGGATGTAAAACTAAAGGTTTACTACCTAATTCCTTTTCAACTAAGAAAATTCTATGTAACATTCAAATTTGTATGTGTCCTGTTATCCTGTTACTTATTCAGTAGCTTTTAAAATAGAATAGATATGAATTAGAGCTTTTTTAAATGATGCTTTCATTTGTTTGGAAACCAAGGTAAAAGCAGCAGAGATCTTCCAACTGCTGATGTATTCCTTAAATGGCTGCAATGGCCACATCTGAATCAGGCTGAAACAGGGGTCCATGTCTCCCTCATGGGTGGTAGTGGCCTATGTACTTGGGTCATCTGCTGTAGTTTTTTTCAGGTGCATTAGTAAGAAAATGGATCAGCTGGGACTCACAGTGGCACTCTGATATGGGATGCTGACATCCTAAGGGGTAGCTTTACCCAGTCATCCACAATGCCAGCTATGCATTAGAACCATAGACTAAATATGCAAAATGCAAAAAGTGTATCCACAGAATTAAAATATGCAATATTAAGGTTGGTATGGTGGCATATCAGGCTAACCCTCTGCCTATGGTGCTGGCAACCCATTCATTTTCAAATCAGTTTCTTGCTAATGACCTGGGAAAGCAGCAAAGGATGGCCCAAGGCCTTGCGCCCCTGCACCCACATCAGAGACCTAGAAGAAGCTCCTTCCTCATGCCTTCAGTCTGGCTCAGCCTGACCCTTGAAGCCACTGTGGGGAAGTAGGGAGTGTGAACCAGTAAATGAAGGATCACTCTGTCTCTTCCTCTCTTGATGTAACTATTTCAAATAAAATAACTAAGTCTCTTTAAATGCATATATGAGTACAGAATGAAATAGTGACATTTAAAAATGCTTAAATGTTTTGATGTACTTTTAATCCATACAGTCATCTATTTATACATATATGACCAATGACAAGAGTGCTGTTAAACTAATCACATTCAACTGATTAGTTCAACTGAATATATTTCACAAGTTTTTCAAAAGTCTTGTGTCATGTAAAATGAAATAAAAAATGAAAGACTCATTACTTTATATAAAAGTGCAGTCAGCTATAAACTTTAACCAACCAGGTAAATAATAATCTTGTCATTTCTCAATTGTGTTCTTAGTGGGAGGTTTTCAATAACATTTGACATCTCTTAAACTTGTATCCCACTTATCTAGGTTTATAAAATTTATGCTGATATATTAAAATCCAAAACAGGAAGAAGATGATCACAGTTCTGTTAAAATATATAACCTTGCAAATAACACAAATGGCGTGAAAAGACCTTGAATTTTAAGAAAATAGGAGTTCTGTTTTCCTTAAACTTCTTCTAATCATGTCCAAATATTTTGATACAATAAGGCACATAAATAAATTACCATAGCTCTTGTACTAGTTAATGGAAAACAGCAGGTGAATATAAAACTGTCAAATTCAATAGTCAAATAGTCTGAATTCCTTTATTTCATGAATGGCAATCATTTGGTGTAAATATATTGGTACTGATTTCACAACAAAAAATACTACTGAAGAAATGGTTTTCAATTATATATTCAACTTACTATGTTTTAAAAATCTTGTGAGCTGCAGAGGATAAAATTAGTAGTATCAATCAATATGGTATTGTAAGTTTAAAAGGAATTTAAAAAATCCCTGAGCTTTTTTGGCATAAGAAAAGTTTATTTCACCTTTGAGTTTCTCTTCGCTGGCTGACCCTATTTTGATCTTCCCTATCAAAATGGCAAACGTTAGGGTTCATTGATCATTTCCTTACAAGTGTCAGATTTTTGTTTCACTCATACGCAACAGTAAATTTTCTGAATAAAATTCACGGTCTATATTCCTTAGCTAATGGTGTGAGATTCTGTAAGAATCGTGGGAATTTTTAATCATAGTTGAAGTTTCATTAGACTCAGTTCTCAAATGACTTAGAGTTTGCTTATCAAATCATTCAGGGTTTAAAAGTGGCACATAAACATTAATTGAACAGCCATTAAGCAGTATGGCTGTTTGGTTTGGGTTGATAGAGGACATAAAGCTTTGTACCCTGTGGTGAGAAACAATCAGGCCTTATGTCATTAAGTATGCTACTACCCCATTTAGACTAGTTTCACCTTACAGAACAGCGATCAGTTATACTCAGGCTTGCCCAAGTCGTAGGAAGTCATATTTATGGCCATGTTTTAACTGCTGATAAATGCTGTCATCTGCCTTATGCTAATGCAAATGACTAATGGTTGTCATTATCTTCTTATAGTCCCATAAACTTTCTCAGGAAAGACTATTCATAGCTTGAATACTGCTTAAACTGTTTCTGAAACAGAATCTAAAAAGTACTTAAATACGAAGGTTGAACAGATGGCTAATTTATTGTTTTGTATATGTTCTACAACTTCTATTGTTAAACTTGCCGTGAGGCAAATTGATATGTCATATACGAATATCTAATAGATGACTATATCTGAGATAATCTAATTCTTTAAAGTTTTTCTGCTCATCTGGACCTATGTGAAGATATATAACTGTAAATGAAAAGTTGGAATAAATCTGACTGACTGGAAGTTCAATAATTTTCAACAATAGAGGTGAGTCTCTTTGTCCATTTGTGATTTCAACTTTGAAGTCTACTGATAAGCAGGTACAAACAAGCTATGGATATAAATATGTCATTAGTTGGTGAAGCATCTTTTCATATCACAAGCAAACTAAGTGGGACATTAAACAAGTGAGAAATAGCTTTGGGTTGACTCTTCATTGTTGTAGCACAACAGTAATGTGCTGGTTGTCTCATATAAATGAATTACATATGTCCTACATTGCTAGACTTTGAATTAACTGCTATGCTAAATATCAAAAAGAAAAACAAAACTTTTAGGAAATATATGTTGTTTCCAGATTATGATGAATGTTCATGCCAGAAAAACAGAAATTATGTCCATCATAGGTGAATATGTATAGAGATCTGTCTACAAAAATATTGTAGACATTCTTCACACACACACACACACACACACATTTTGTGGAACAAAACAAAATGGAGTGGAACAAAGTGAACATAAGAATGCTTTGGAAATGGACCGTTATTTTTTTGCTCTTTCCTGAAATTCTAACTTGTTTTGAAAAAAAGTAGAGACATAAATATGTGGGCAAATATGCGATACAGATGATTAAAAATGGAAGCATTTATTTTTTTCCTTCTGCCTACAAAAACTTACTTGATGTAAATATAAATTATAGGGCATAGGTTTTGTTTAATGAGACAGAAAAGATCAGATTTACAGAGAGAAGGAGAGATAAAAAAGATTTTTCTTCTGCTGGCTCCTTGCCCAAGTGGCCACAACAGAGCTGGGCTGGTGCTGAGGCAAAGCTGAGTTGAGCCAAAGCCAGGAGCCAGGAGCTTACTCCAAGTCTCCTCCTTGCATGGAGGACCCTAAGGTTTTGGGCCACCCTCTATTACATTCCCAGGCCACAATCATGGAGCTGGGTGTGCAATAGAGCAGCCAGGACATGAAATGGTGCCCAAAAGGATCCTGGTGTTTACAAGGGGGAGGATATAACCATTGAACCATGGCACTGGATCCTATTAGCTGAATTCTTCACTGAGTAGAGTATTAAGCCTTTATTTGTGAATTCAACTAAAAGTACGCCATTGTAATCATAATAACAGCAACAATAACAACAACAATACTCTAAATGGGGGAGCATAAGGAAGGAGGAGGGTGGGTGAGGAGGAAACAGCCAGGAGTGTAGGGTAGGGTGGGAAGTAACTGTGAATCTGTAATGTTAAAATACATGGCAGCAGTCATTTTATACTAAGAAGTTTTTAAAAAGGAATTGGTGCTAAAATTAAGTTTTTCAAATGAAACAACATTTTCTACCATTCTCTATAATATCATGATACACTTGTGACTGTTGCTGAAGTGCTATACTAACAATATAGTGGTAAACAGTGGGGAGAAAGGAAAATGGAAAAGGTAGAAGGGAGAAATCTCTGAGCCAAGGGAGCCATATCATGAAAAATTAAAATTTAATAAAAAAAGTAAAGTGCATTTTTCCAGGACCAAACTTCACAAAGACCTTAGGAAATGCTTGAGAAAAAATGTAATATCTACAGAAACTCCATGCCCTTTTGTGTTATCTCATGAGAGTTTAAAAGAAGATAGTACTTTACTATAATGTCCAATTTAAATCTGAGTTATATCTAATGTTTTTCGAAGAGGTCTATGTAAATTCTCCTATATGACGTAACACATCTTAGAAAGTTGCCTTCTACCAACAAGTTTACGATGACCAGAATGACCATTTGTTCTTATTTACACCTGTTGACCTAGTAACAGGATTGCTAACATTACTTTTCATTTTTAGGTGTCTCCTATTACGGGTCAGATTTTAGTAACCCCCAGCAAATGGTAATATAGCTTCAATAACAATAATTAAAAATTAATTGGTATTACAAGCTTAATGTTTGTCATAAGCTTTAAATGCATTCAAGATATGACTAATTCTCCTTAATAAACCAATGAGGTAGACATTTTATTGTCTCTACAGACTAAGGGAAAGACTTAAAAGCAGATAAGTTGCATGGCCTGCCCTGAGTGAACAAACATGAATCTAGACCAAGATCTGTCCACAGCTACACATACTAGAAAAAAAGGAAGCTGTTTTCCTGTCCATCAATATAATTAACTTTCTTTTACTAAATACATATTAAGTTTTAATTTCATATTTTTATAATTAGGTATAACAGTATACATTTTAAAAACCAGAAAAAAAATCACTGTTCTAAACTAAAAATCAGTTGAACTGTAGTCTGGGATATTAATATTCTATTACTAAAGAGAATTACATTGTATTGCATCACTGGCTTATGCCTGTCACTGTATTGGGACTTAGTTAATGCTGTGCTACTAACCCTTAAAGCAGTTATCAGTTAGAGTATTTGAACACCATCAATGTGTATGAATTGCTTTAGCCATTACTTCTAGTTTGGTCCACAGGTTTCAAATGGCTATTATGGAATTAAATCATTTCAATACCCATATCCGGCTCTGAAATTATGTCACATGTTGCTGACAGCAACAGATTATCAGGATATAACAAAATGAACACAGGAAAATTTGGGAAGAGGCTGTCAAAGAGACTACCATAACACCTATTTTTATGTAGTTTATCTTTGAATTCTCAACAAAAGGCTGTACTTACACTGACAACCTCCCGTTTTTCTTCTCATCATAGGCTAAGAGAATTTGGATGTGAACCAAGGTAAGTGCAACTTCACTGTGCTACAGAGAACATCCTTCCCTAAAACCACAGAGATCACACCAATTTAGAAATCATTTTGAAAATTAATGCTAAATAAAGAATCACTTCTAATGGTCATGGTTATTGTTTTACCACTATGTAAAGAATTTAACTACAAAAAAATAGCACAAGTTTGACATAGCAGTTGTGACACCAACTGACACACTGGCATCCCACACAGAAGTGCCCAGGTCCAAGTGGCGGCTCCACTCCTGGCTCCAGCTTCCTACAGGTGATGGCTCAAGTGATTGTATTCCTGCCACCCACGGGGGAGATATGGATTCCCTAGTGTGGAGTTTTTCTGTGGCTCAAATTCATCTGTTATAGGCATTTGGCAAGAACAAGCTGATTGAAGATACTCATTCTCTCTCTCCCCTCCTCCATCCCTCCCTTCGTCCCTCCTTCCAACTGCAACACCCTCTGCCACTCAGCCTCTCAAGATAAATATGTTTAAAATAGTTATATTATTATTATGTATTGATCACTGAGACAATGATTTTTTCCAAACAAAATGTGTCGAAAGTATTACTAGCACAAAATTTTGTATACTGCAGAGAACAAAATAAGTTTATACCTATACCCAAAAGAAACTTACAATTACCATGAGGACAGAAGAATATAAGTGCATGACTCTGCTTGTGTACTAAGATAAAACAAAATTACGCAGTATTATTTGAATAGTGATTCTGAACAGTGTACTCACAGCAATCTCATGTGTGATATCTTTTGAAAGCACAGATGCCAAGACTTTACCTGCATTGACAAAATTCTGAGGTTGGATTCTGGAAATGTATCCTTTCAACTCAACAGGTGATTTGGATTTGCAATATGGATAACAACATACTAATATGTCATTTATGTATACTGAAAAAGTTAATTGGGCCTGGAATCACTGTATCTACAAAACTGTATCATGGAAAACAATAAAAATAATTTTTAAATGCAAGATTTCCTAGAAGAGAGTTGAATGAACATTATATATGGGCCAAGGTAAGTGAAACATTTTACTTTATTGTTTCAAATGAAGTATTGCCATTAAGGTTTTTCCCTGCATTTCAGAATCCTAATTATATTTGTAACATGTAATGGAACTTAGAATATATGGAAATATTACTTTGATACATCTGTGTCAAATATACCCTTGAAACAGCTCCATGAAAATTATGTTTAGAATCTTACTTAAAAGTTAGTGTATTATAGATTTATACTAGTACTCATAGCAAGAAATTTAATCACTACTTGTAAATGCAATTTAAACTTCAAACCACTAAAGGGCAGGATCCATGTTTTATTTTAATTTTGATCTTGAGGTCTTATAAGGATTAGTGTCCACAATATACACAATAATTATTTTTTGAATGTATAAGACATCTGAATTTACTTATTCGTTCCTTTTTGCTTGTGATACAGATTTCAATGCTCCCTGTTCAACAGAAGTATTTTAGCTTTGAAAGCTGATTTGTTCATTTACTTGTTTCTTGATCTGGAACCAGAGGGCTGGCAAAGATGTTCAGAATCATTAGCTCACATTCAGGCTTATTGGTTTCCAAGGTGTTGGGGGAGAAAGGGGAATGAAGGAAAAGAAAGAGAAACAGCAAGAGAGCAAAGGAGTTGCCAGAGTCTTAACAGAGGAGTTCTGCTTAAGGTTACCACCACAGCCGATAACCCCCTAGCATCACAACAGTCCCTCCACGGGAAGTAACAGAACCTCCAAACTTCTCCAACATAGGATCAAGGCTTCCAAAGCTGCTTTCCTCTGACCATCCTCCACTTTTTATGCAACTGAGCTGTTTTATCATTGTTTGGCTTTTGGTTGTTAGAGCTTTAAAGGAAGTTTTTGCCAAATGCATTGTAATCTTTATCTTACTCTGCATGATGTCTGTCCAGGACCAGTCAAGCCAAGCTTCCTTAGCTTTTGGTGTTGCTATGGAAAACATGTCAGAAATTTAAATACCTTCATTGTCATTTGGTGGTACTTTTCACAAGAATTTCACCCTAACTAATTGATGAAATGTAGACTTTAAACTGCCAATGGACACAATCAGAGAGGATCTACATATTTTTCAAATTGAGATTCTAGTATCTTTAGCAAAGGAACTGATAATTGCAATATATACCATAAATATCTGTTGAATAAATAAGGCATTTGGATTTATTTTCAGAGATGCATAGAAGAATACTAACATGAAAATAGGAAGGAGGATGAAAAAGAAAACATCACACAGATGGGGAAAGAGTATGGCATGCTATTGACAGAGCGCTTTGATCGCATTCATAGATGTCTGCAGGGTTTGAAGAGTAAGGGTAAGTGGAAGGCATCAGGCCAGTGTTTAGTTATGGACATGGACTTGCACAACATTTTCATCCTGAGACCACTCGCATAAGAAAGACACATACATATATTGGTATCAAAAAAGAATAGGTAAGATCTTGAAGCTTCAGCTGGGACAGAAGTGGTCCGATCACTAAGGAAAGCTTGCAACATCAGGTCTTACACAACAAGGTCATGGTTACCCATTCACATTGATTGCCTCCATACATTTTATGATATATGCTACCTTAAAGCAAATTCCTGAGTTCACATTATCCGGTAAAAGGTTGTGCATCATAACTGTTTCAAATCCTAAATATGTCAAATGCTAAGGATGCCGAAAAGCTAAGGTAGAAACTTTAGCAATCGTATTTACGGCAAAAAAAGTATATAGAATTAGTTTTGAGAACATTTGGTACCTAGTTTAACATATGTATCTACTGACCCCAGACATGTGTCAGCAACGTCAGGGTAAAGCATACCTAAAATAAATAAGCAACCATCTAACTCTTTATAAGCAGTGATTGTATGAGGACGTACCCAAACTAGTTTAATTTACACTGAAAAGCACAAAAGAGCTGATAATAAAGTAATTAATGCTTTAAGGATATTTTAGGGGCTGACACAATGATTCTATTGGCTAATCCTCTGCCTGCAAGTGCCAGCATCCCATAAGAACAGTTCCTGTCCCAGCTGCTCCACTTCCCATACAGCTCCCTGCTTGTGACCTGGGAAGGTAGGGGAGCATGGACCAAAGCCTGGGACTCTGTAGCTAGCTGGAGACATGGGAGAAGCTCCTGGCTCCTGGCCTCAGATCAGCTCAGCTCTAACTGTTGCAGCCATTTGGACAGTGAACAAGTAGATGGAAGACCTTCCTGTCTATCTCCCCTTCTCTGTGCAAAATTTGCCTTTCCAATAAAAAGAAAATAATTTTTCAGAAAGGGTATTTTAAATAGCATCCATGTAATTTCTGGCACAACTGTTGCTTTAATCAGTTAGTGGTATGCTGAGCCTAGCTCATACAAGCTCATGATACCAGAAACAATGCACATCTCCTCAACTAGGAGAGCAAGGAATTTGGGAAATGCTAGCAATCAGCCTTCATGCTATTTCCATTTGTATACAGCCAGTGAGCTAGTTTTCCAGTACATCACTGAGTTATAAGCACATCTTAGAAAAAAAGACCTAATTACATATCACAGTAACTATAGATGTCACTTGCTGAGTAAACATTTGAAGAAGATATTACCTGAGAAACAATGTATTTTTGTTAGTCCGACAGGCTCATTACTCTCATAATCTGTCAATGGATGCTAACTATGCCTCATCCTCCTCATCCTCAAAATGAGGATGCAATGCTACTCCTCCATTTTGTTTTAATGGTTAAATGAATACAGGTGCTGCACATCAAAAAGTGCTTGGCATGCAGATGTTCTATAAATATATTCGGTTCATATCAACCTGATATGTGACTGTAAGATTTTTTAGTCTTCTCGCAGACTGTAAAATTTCAGACTCATTTTCCTTGTTGAGATTTTTACATCTTTTAGAAGGCCAAATTCCACTTCCAAAAGCTTTTTAAAGATTTGTTAAATGAAAGCACATCACATCACTTTGAAATGTATAAAGCTATGTAAATGAAAGGTGCAATAATTGTGTTAAAGGCATCATCTTGAATTGTGTTTATACTGCATCTTTGAAATGAGCATCGGGTTTTTCTCTAGGCAGTTACTGCTCCTACAGAAACAAACACAGATGGTGCCTTTACTTCCTACTGAACAGTTCTAGGCAACAGCATTTATCCAAAATACTTGAGGTCACTAAATACACAGACTCAAAATAAGCCCCACATATCAGTGTCAGGCAAGCATGGCAAGTTAGGCAGATAACACTTTGATAATTCAAGTACTTTCTGATGTGTAAAATATACTTTTACAATAAAAAGAAAATCATATGAATAGACTAATATTTACAAAACAGTATTAATGTTGTGACTATTTAAAGAAACATAATTGGTTCCTCCCCTATAATAAGCATTTCTAGCCAAATTAAAATTAATGTGGTTGGCTGTGCATGCAGATGTCCCCATTTCCCATTGACCTTGCCTCCCACATAGGGAACCATGGTGCAAACTTCCTTTGCTCAGTGGTACAGTCCTATGGTTTCTATAACTTACCTCTGGTAACTGAGTTTTGGCCTGTTCTTTGCCTGTTGATCCTTGCCCCTGCCATAGCAGAGTGAATTGCTGGGAATCTGACTCCTGAGGCTTCCTTTCCATAACACTCTTCCAGCTGGCTTGAAGTTGGCTTCTGCTCATGGTAATTCAGGGGTGGGGACATTGGCAGGAGAGTGGGGAATGCAAAGAGAGCAGGGAAACTGGGCCATCCTCCCCATATCCTCTCTACCTCCTGCACCTGTTGTCTCTTCCCTGCACCAGAAACCACTCACACCTGCCAAAGCTCAGTAGCTACCAGGTAACAGGAGGATCCTCTTTGACATCTCCTTGCCTTGTATCTACTTAGCCTGCAGTTGTAGCTTGCTTCTGCTCTGGTCCTTTCTTTCAAAAACTGTTTTCTGCTTTACCCAATTCTCTGTTTTCTAATTCCTCCAATTAAATACCACAAGTCAATTGTTTTCATAATTGGGCCCTGATTGAGGTAAGGTCTGACACAGGTCACCTTCTCATCATGAGTTGTTGGCAAAGTAGTATTGTTGGAAGCTTACCTCTTCCTTCCTCATGGTGATGACCTCAGAAATCCTTCAGGAGTGTGAAATCACTGTTGCCTATGCAAATGATGTAGGCACCTTGAGCCTCTTCTATGCTGTGGCCTTGAAATGGAAACAGAAATAAAATATTTTTATTTCTGCTAACAATACATTAGCAGATATTCAACCACTATATTTGATTATTAATCCATTTTTCCCTGTTCTCTGTCCAGCAGTGATGGACTCTGCACATAGCCAATAATCACTCACATGGACTACAAACTGATGGTCAATAGCCAAAGGTTATTAACAGCGTCAGACTTCTAAAGGCAGAGGGTCACGTAGGCAAGGAAGCGGGGGGGTCTATGTAAACTTGAGGATTACGGGGCTCCTAGCCATTGCATTCCTGTGTTAACTGCTTCAGGACTTTTGCCACGATTTCCTGGATCTTTCTCAACAGAACAGCCTATATATGGTCTTACAATAGCAAGATGTCCAGTTTCCATCTCTCCACAGTTCCCCTTTCTCATGGACTCATTTTTCCTTCTTTTTTTTTTAAAGATTGATTTATTTATTGGAAAGTCAGATATACAGAGAGGAGACGAGACAGAGAGGAAGATCTTCTGTCCGATGATTCACTCCCCAGGTGAGCACAACGATGGACTCATTTTTCAAATACTCTGCAGGGAGTTGATTTATGGGTGGTCAATCTATCAAATATTAGAGGTCTCCAAAACTTCCAAATATACAAGTGGCAGGGTTGACATACAGAACTATTATCTGCTACCACTCTAAAATGCTGTATCTTCTAAAGAACTGTATTTGGGCCACAAAACAGCTTCCTATCTTTAAAGTTGAAACTGGGCCCATCACAATGTCTCAGTGGCTAAACCCTCATTTTTCAGGCAATGGGATACCATATGGGTACCAGTTCATGTCTCAACTGCTATACTTCACATCCAGATGTCTGCTTGTAGCCTGAGAAACCAGTAGAGAATGGCTCAAAGCCTTGCGACCCTGTACCCACATAAAAGACCTGGGAGAAGCTCGTCTCCTGGCTTTGAACTGGCTCAGCTCCAGCCATTGCGGACACTTGGGGAGTGAATCACAGCAGACAGAAGATCTCTTCTCTTTGCCTCTCCTATCTGTAAATCTGCCTTTCCAATAAAAATCTTCAAAAAAAAGTTTAAATTAGTGGAGCCAGTGTGGTGGCATACAGGCTAATCCTCTGCCTCCAAGAGCCAGAATCCCATATGTGTGCCAGCTCATGTTTTAGCTCTCCACTTCCAATACACCTCTTTGCTTAGAGTCTGGGAAAGCAACAGAGAATGGCCCAAGGCCTTCAGCCCCTGTACCCACCTGGGAGAAGGTACTGTTTCCCAAATTCAGAATAGCTCAGCTCTGGCCTTTGTAGCCATTTGCGGAGCGAACCTCTCATGCTAGCTTCTGTAGCACATAAACTAAAATTAGACTGATGCACAGAAGATTAGTGTGGTCCCTGCACAGGACGACATGCAAATTCATGAAGCACGCCATACTTCCTGGCACTTGGGTTCCTGCCACTCTCACAGGAGATACAGCTGGAGTTACTGGCTTCTAGAGTCTGCTTCACCAAGTCCTGGGTCTTACAGGCATCGGAGGAGGAACCAATAGAATATATCTATTTCTGTTATTCAGCTTTTCAAAACAAACAAAAAAAAAACATCTAAAAAATACAAAGATTCCACTCTGCCACTCAGGCTTTTTAATAATTAAATCAGAACAAAAAACAAAAACACAGATCTATGTTTGTACGTCCTATGCATTAAATCTATTTTGGACACTCAATACTGACACATATATTAATGTTGAGTTTCTAGAAATACTATTTTTAAAAGGCTTTCTATACTTTTCTCATACCCAATTGTATGGCTCCCTCTTCCTGAAATGATGTATTTTTTCAAAACTTTTTTTCATTGTCAGCTCAAGTCTCAGCTAAAAACAGCCATCTCCCAAGGAGTCCTCCCTCAATTCTCCCACTCAGAGTCTGGACTGGTTCATGTCTCCACAGTGCGTGGTATGGAATGATCTACTTACATAGTTCTCTATTTTGCATTAGACATTAAACTCCTTAACAAAAAAGCTGGATTTAATCCTTGTACTTCTAGTCCTAAGTACTTTACTTGCAGTTTATGGGTAATCTTATGTATGCATGTGTGTCTTTGTGTGTGTGTGTGTATGAGTGAGTGAGTGGAGAGAGGGAAAGAGATGGAGAGAAACCATTTCTGAACAACAGAACACTGGTGCTCCTATGCTGGAGAAATACTAGTTTTCAAATCTTGGTCTGTGAGGCTTTAAAGCTCTTTAGTCCTAGAAATATTTGACTAACAAACTAGTTATTTCACAAAATGCCTGGTGTTTATGCCCGTCCCATAAAATTACTTATATCTCTCTTGAACATGAATACAAACCTTAAAAAAAAAGCCACATGAAAGGAATGGTAACATGTTGACAAGATTAGTAAAATGTTTAGGTATTTATCTCTTACCATTCTTTAAAAGTTTCATCCTCTTCTATTTGTCTCCTCAATTCAAATGCTTATTTTCAGTGCCCATCTAAATATATTCTCACTGCCTGCATCAATTAAGTAAATGCCATCTCTCTAACTCATTTCCTTTAAAAAGGATAAGTTCAGCTGCGCTCTGCTTATTCCATTTATAATGGCTCTCTTTGCACATTTTGGTCCATTGCCTCCGGTGTCATTTCTCATGCATTTGTTTATTCTACCCAATTAGACTCAGAGCTTTGCGGTCAGAGGTACTTTTTCTTTTATATCTCCTCACAGCATGCTCACAGCATAGGCTTGTGAACGAAATGTCTTCTACATATTACCAGTATTTGTGCTGGTATTTTTAATTCCTTTCCAAATGAAGACACCAGTGTTCTCGCTCGTGGGTACATCTATGGGCATTTGGTTTCTCACACAGGGCACAGCTCTGGGAGGCTTCTTTATTACAGAGCAGAGTCCATGGGTTCAGGGAAGAGCACGGCAACCTCTGGACTTTGGTTCCACTTTTTTAAAACCAAAAATATCCCTAAACCCCTCCTGCTCGCAGGGACTTTTCATTGCTCTACTAGCAGTTCCTATCATTGATAATTCATCCTATCTTAAAGGAACTGTTCATTTATATTATAGCATGCTTAATTGGCAATTGTTCACTGAGTACAGAATGCATGAAATTTGTAAAAGGTAAAAACAAATTTATAAACATTTAGTATGATGAATATCAATATATGGAATAGCTATAAAATAACCCGTATGTGTGTTTTATGTTTTAATTTCATCTTGGCCTTCATACATTTTCCAGATCTTGACTTCATTCATCACTAAACACTCAAGCCTTTCCAAGAACCTTGCAAACAGTAGGTACCTTTAAATACTGGTCGAATAAATAAGAAGCTAATGAATTAATCTACAAGAACAAAACATTATTTCCAATCTTTGATTACAGAACCAAAGTATATGGAGGGGGGTGGGCAACACTGTTGGTAATGGGCTAAACTACCACCTGTGATGCGGACATCACACATAGTCTGGTTTGAGTCCTAGCTGCTGTGTTTCTGAGCAGCTTCCGGCAAATGCATAAGGGAAAGCAAAGGTCCAAGTACTGGGGTCACTTCGTCCATATCAGAGACCAAAATGATGCTACTGGCTTGTTGCATAGAGCCTGGCCCTGCTGTTGTGGCCAAATGGAATCTGAACCAGCAGATGGAAGCACCCCCTCTCTTTCTCCCTCGCTCTACCATTGCATTTCAAGTAAATAAATCAATCTTGTTTTAAAAAAGGTATAAATATAGGAATTCAAATCAGGTGGTTGAAAACAATCCGTTTTTCTCTCACTACTCCAGAATTATACAGGTTTATTAAGTCTAGAATCTCTTTCCACACAAAGGCTCTCGCTGGTTTTTTTTTTGTTTTTGTTTTTTGTTTTTAAATCTGGAAAACAGAAAGGGGGAGACCAAAAATTCTCTAATATCCACTTTTGGTGTTACTGATTAATAAGAACTACAGATATTTCACTAAAATTATTTTACATCTTTCCAAATTAGTACAACAAAAATCCCTGACCCAATGCCATATTCCTGTATTTGTTTACTACAAACTCTGATTTTTTTTAAACAGTCTTGCTACTGCCAGATCATACCTACTGTGCACATGCTATGTTTTACTAAATAAAAAGATTCTTGTGATTAAGAAGAAAAAGTGGATCATAAGTACAGGAGTAGGTACCAGAGCATGTGGCAGTCATTTGAGAAGTAGACCACAGATGAAGATCCATACCACATACCTCTGCCTTCCAAATAAATAAATGCATTACAAAAGAAAGAAAAAGTGTATTTGGGGGCTGGCATTGTATTATAGAAGGTTAAGTTGCAGCCTGTATCCCATATCCGACTGCCTTCACCAGCTAGGGAGTCAGGTGCTTAGATCCCTGTCACTTATGTGATGGGTTCCTGGCTCCCAGCTTCAGCAGGTTCCAACCCTGGCTGTTACAGTCTCTTAGGGAGTGAGCCAAAGGATACTATTTGACACTCCCTCTCTGTCATTGTGCCTTTCAAAGAAAGTACATCTTTGAAAAAAAGACAATATTAAGTTTTCTATATTACTTAATTTCCTTCATCTGTGTTCTTTCTCAGTTGTTTATTCTTTAAAAATGTATATGTGTATTCTATTAAATATTTAGATTCTGGTATAGGCAGTGCATTAGAGACCTCATGGGGGGGAGAGGGAACTACAAAAAGGCAACAAACAAGACAAAGTCTCAGCTTTCATGGAGTCAGACCTTAGGGTAAGGAATGATAAACACATATCAATTACAAAATAGATACTTTGTATGACAGAAATAAAGTTGAGACATAATCATGGGGGGGTACTTGTTAGAGAGGCCGATGGCTCCCCTAGGCCAACTGCAGAAGGCCTCTCTGAGGAAATGACATTTAACACATGAAGAAAACAAAGGAACAAACTGTTCAAATGTCTAAAGCAGCACTTCCTGGCAGAAAGCATAGCAGTGCAGGGATTGTGGTACAGAAACGAACAGGAACAGATCACTTCAGTAGCTGGACACTGAGGAGCAATGCAGAGAATGTCAAAAGAAGAATTTGGAAGGACAGATGTCATCCTATCATTTACTGTTTTCCAATATGGAGATCCTCAGTGTAGAACAGAGCACTGTAAAAAGGTATTTATGGGGCTGACTTTGTGGTTCAGTTGGTAATGCTGTTGTTTGTGATGCGAGCATCCTGTTTTGGAGTTGAGGTTTGAGTTCCAGCTGCTCTTTCCCTTCCAGCTTCCTGACGATTTGCCAGGGAAGATAGCAGATGATGGCCCAAGTACTTGGGCTCCTGCCACAGTGAGGGAGACCAGGACTGTGTTCCAGCCTCCTGGTTTCAGTTTGTTCTCACCCTAAGTGCTGCAGACATTCGGAGAGTGAAGCAGTGGATCTAAGATTCACTTGCTTTTTCTCTTTCTCTCTCTCCTCCTTCTCACTCTCCCATCTGTGTGTGAAGGCCAAGTGGGTAAGAGAGACAGATTCTGTCTTTCAAATAAATTAACGTGGATTAAAAACATTTAAATGAAGAATTAGTATGAGCCAATATAAAAGATGATCATGGCTGCTGTTAACAGGATTTATGTGAAGTAACATGACTAAAATTGCCAGTCAGAGTAATTCAAGCCAGGACTATGTAAGCATGATTGAAGTACCTCTAGTCAGATACTTGTAGGAGAGAATAAATGTTAGGAAAAGAGATATGCTAAACTCTATGTAAGAGTGGCCTGAGAAGTAGACTAAGGAGGACTTTTTGATGCATTGAATTGGAAAGGAGGACTCTTGCTTTAAGTTTCTGCTTCAAGTACTGGATAACAATTCTATTTATTAAAAAGAAAAAAAAAAGTGAGGTGGTAGCAGGATTTCTGTCTTGATCAAGTGAATTTCATGATACTTATGTGATACTGCAATGAAGTTAACACTAAGGGGAAACCGCTGCATAAATGAGTCAAAATGGCTTCTGTACATTTGCACCTAGGTTATGTATTTCTTCTCCGCAAGATGAGACTTGTTAATTCAAAAGCACACCAGAGGACAAAACTCAACTTTTCACACATAAATTCATATCATACATGGAGCACTAAACTAGTTTTTTACTCATTTAAACGCTACCTGTTTGGCACACACTACAAAATTTTACTCCACACCTTGTAGCAATAACTGCATGTCATAGAAACACAAACTACCAGTCAGGCTGCCCTTGGGGTGCTTGCGCCCCAGACTTCTAGGCAGGATCCTGAGTGAGACTATGAGACACAAAATTCCCTCTCTCCTAAGAGTTCCTTGCTTTCTTTGCCTTCTGAGTAGAAACTATTTGCCTCTGAACAGATCCCTTCCTATGAGACTTTCACCAATATATGGTGTAGATAAATACACACACACACACACACCATGGAATACTACTTAGCCACAAAAATGAATGAAATGCTCTATTTTGCAACAAAATGAATACAACTGGAAGCCATTATGCTTAGTGAAATAAGCCTATCACAGAAAGAAAAAGATCCTTCTTTCTCTGATCTGTTAATACAGAGTATTGAAGAATGTGTGTGTGTATATATACTACATTCTTCTATACATGTATAGGTGAACAAGATTGACATTGAGATTTGATTATTGTTTACAGCCTTTGTTAGCTGGAGGAACAGGATTTTTCCTGCTTGCTGTTACTTGAATTCTTTACCTAATTAGTGTTAAACTTGCGGTTGTGAACAGAAAGTATACCACTGTAAACATTTTTTAAAAAGAAAGCAGTAAGGAAGGAAGGTGGGCTGGGAACATGACCATAAGAGAGGGTAGGGTGGAGGAGTCCCCACGTTCATGAATCTGTATTGTGAAATATGAGAAAATTTCTACACTTCATATAAATAATTTAATTAAAAAAAAAATGGGTAGCCCCGGTAAAGCTTGTCTTTACTGCTGCCACCTTGTGGCTATTTTTCATCTTGCTCAGCTGCCAAATTTTCTCCTACCTCTTATGGAAGCTCAAAGTGTACCCTTGAAATGTCTTTTCCAGAGAAGCATAGAGAGGCATTAAACCTATGAAAATCAATGAAACTAAGTGAGACGGACTGCTTAAAAGTAAGGAAGTTTGAAGTACCTGCCAGCATATGCATGCCTCAGGTATAGGAATCGGCCACACTGGGTTAGTTCATAGCACCCACTGGAGATCTGAGACCAGGATAGGGTGCAGGATAGGCTGGGTCTGGTCACATCAATAGCCAGTTCACATTAGGACCGGGACTGGGGACTGACTGCACCAGGTTGGGTGGCAGACTGGGTCAGGCCAGACTATAGCATCTACCAGCAAATGCCAAGATGTCACAGGCTGCACCAGACTAGGCCACAGCACCTGCAAGACCAGTACAGGAGATTGAGCCTGGTAGGAGGGCAGTGAGGACTCCAATGTTGGGCCACCGATCATGCTGGTGAGCACAAGAGCTGGGACTATGGTCAGACCAGGTTGGCATCTGTAGGCCCACATGTGAACCATGCTAGGGGGAGAGCCAGCCTGGCATAGCCAGTTGTATCCACTAGTACAGGCATGAGCCAGAATAAGGGCAGATGGGTTTGGCTCTGCTACAGCATCAGCTGGCAAGTGTTGGGACTGGAGGCAAGCTCTGTCAAGCTGGACCACAAAACCACCTGGAGTAGAAGATCTGGGGCAGGGAGTGGGTCCAGTGGAAGGGTTGTAGGCTCCTCTCTGATGGGCTACAACTCCCACTAGTGAGCATGAGGACCAGGACTGGGAGTGGGCCTGGCTGGACAGGTGATATTACCACCTGGCCTAAGTGTGTGTTGGAGGGTGGAGTCAGTTGGGTTAAGACTTCAATGCCCAATGATGTATATGAGATTCCAGTGGGATGTGGGGCAGACTGGACTAGTCCACTGCACATGCTGGCAGTCAGAGGAACCAAAGCTGGGGGTCAGTCCAATGGGAGTTATTGGGGGTCACTCTGGGTTGCAGTTCCCACTTTGGTATGTGAGGGCCACGCATGTGTTGGGCTGGTCAGGGCAGGAAAGGACAGGGCAGGGCTGGGCTGGGCTGGGCAAAGCTTCAGGACAAATTGGTTTGCTGAGGATGGAGGGCAGAACAAATTGATCAACTACCCCAGTGAAACTTGGCGGCAAATTTCTGGACCAATGGAGACTTGGAGGCAGATTATGACAGCCAATCGACTTTGGAAATATTTCCTTAACCATTTAGTGGCAATATCAGCAGCATCTCAGAACTATAGAAGACACACAAACAGAACTCCAGAAAATGCTCCACAATGGAGAACTTGGGTAATGCAGTAGTTGGGAGGCTGTGCATGGTTTTTCCTCATGTATTCCCCTCTCCTTCATATGTGGGAAGAAGAAAATGTGTAAACAATGAGTCTCACTACTACCCATTAATTTTTGACACTTCCACACTGATCAACTATGTAATCACTAATATTTTTTTCTAAAAGGCATTAAGATCGTACCACTAAAAGTACAGCGTGAAATCTATCAAAAGGTTAAACACAGATATAACCAGTTCATCAATTCCTATTCATATTCCATTCCTCCGGCCATACAATAGCTTACTATTTCAGAACAACATCCTATCTCCTGCTTCTGTATATTATCAAACCGTGTTACAATACCTGCCTTCCTCTCTGTCCTATAGCTCCTCTGTTTTTGCTTTACCATATATTACTGTCTGGCCGAGTACTAAATATTTTATGAATTTTGACTGAATAAACAAATGAATAAACATGCATGTTACAATATGGAAATGTGTAGTTATGATAATGTGCTGATAGAAGACTTCAAGTGGCTAGGGAAAGTTACGATATTCTTCGCTTTCTTGATCATGTTATTACTATTAATTCATTTCAATTTAAAGCTAGAGCCAAATCTGAATCATCCCAGAAACAATTTTCTGTTCTTAACTACAACCTTGTTTTTGTCGTAACAGTGCTGCTGTTAACTTGATTTTCAATGGGAGAGCAAGGCTATTCTACACATGGTATGGGCTAGATGACTACTTTCATAATTTTTACTGAGACACTTGTTCATAGTTTACATGCTGACATTTCTAGAGAAAAACTATCATTAGAAAAGTTTATGACTTCGATAGTATGGAATTTATTGACTAAGATATAATAAACAAATACTACATAGAACAGCTAAATAAGTGCAATACATGAAAGATCATGGAGGTTAATTAAAGATAAAATCACAAAGGTCTCTAGCAAAGGATGATACAATGTCCCCTACCTCCCTAACAGTAAATGTAGGACATGTTACATAGTTAAGGAAAACCTTTCTATACTTAAGACTAACCATCCATAATTTCATATTGATTGTAAGAGGAAATTAATTTCAAATCTTAAAGTTAAAAAAACAAGTGCATCTTCGAAAAGAATTTTTCATCCTGTTTCATAATTCTCAAATGTAACTCATTTCTATTACAAAAAGAGTGGTTCACATGTTAGAATACTGGATGTGTTATGTAATTATTATAGGAAATCACATTACTTACACAAACATGCTTTATTGACATTGATATCTGCTTGTGAAAATACTGAGGTTTTCTCCTTTGTGATGCAAAAATGAATTCATGAAATTAGTATGAATATCCTCACATATCAATTTATCACTGCTATGAATAAACATTTCATAATGAATCATTGTTTATAGAACAATTTTCAATCATTTCTCAATGACTCTTTTTATTCCTTTGACAAGTCCCTTTATGTGTATCGTAACACATTAGCAGTTCCCACACACATTAAGTAATTTAAAAAGTGACATAATTTGACATGAGTCAATGTGGATTTTAATCTTTAATCCATTTATAAAAAAGTTATCTAGTGTGACCAGGTGTTAGTTTTTCTCATCTATCGCTTCTCAACCTTTTGGCTAAGATTAAGTGTAGTTTTTCTCATCTAGAATTCAAAACATTAACTGTGATGCAAAGATTGCACAAGGTTCATTATCTGGCACAGCTCAACTAAATGGTAATGATATCTTTCATAGCTAAAACTTTAATATTTTAATTTTTGCAGGCAGCTTCTTTCACTTTTCTCCTTACATTGAACTTTTATTAATTTCTTCTACCACCAATAGAACAAATATTTAATGCAAAGGTCTTAAACACAGACCACTGTCGCAGAAATAGCAAGTTGAAATATATTGTTTTCTCACAGACTTCATGGTTCATTGGAGAAATGCAAGTAATAACATTTTATACCAATAAGAAAAATATCCAAACAGGATGCACAAGAAGAACTGCAGAACCTCACCTAGAGGCTAATTCTGAAAAGCAAAGGAAAACCTACAGCTGAAGATATGATTAGAGCGAGAATTTAAGAGTGTTTCAATAGAAAATGTCTAGGACATGGTGTCAATGCTAGCAACATTATAACCCAATTAGTAGATAACCCAAAATAGAGTATTAAGGGAAATGCAGATGGTTTACTGTTTCAGTTGCAAAAACAAAATTATGACTGGAATGTTATAACCTAAGCATGTGTATGATGCCTGGAATATTAAGGGAGTAACACTAGACAGGCAATGATGATACAGTGAAATCTTCTGTATGTGGGAAATGATGTGATAAGGACTATATTTAAGGAAACAATGTGAAAGCACCACATAGCTTGGGGGAAAGAAGAGATTAGAAGAGATTAGAATAGGGGCAGATGTTTGGTGTTGGGATGAAGACAGCTCGCAGGATGCCCACATCCCTCATCATAGTGACAGGGTTTGAGTTCCGCCTCTGTTCCATGGTCCCAGATTCCTGCTGATACACACCTCAGGTGACAGCAAGTGATGGATCAAATGCTTAAGTCACTACCAGACCTGAGGAAGATTCAGGTTAGGTTTCTCACTCCTTGTTTTGTCCTGGCCCAACTATAAATATTGTGAGCGTTTGGAAAAGTAACTAACAATGGAAGATATCTCTCTTGCTCTCATCTCTCTGCCTTTCAAATAAATGAATATTTCTAAATGACCAACATGAAAGTCACTGAAGGAATCTGCACAAAAATGGAGTTACATCTCTAACAATGGTGGCCAGAAATGATCTTCAAATCATTTCTGCAGCATTGAGGATGAGTGGGTAGAGTTCAGCTAGACAAAAAAAAATTTTTTTGCAAGGTTTTTAGTCATTTTCAGTATCAGCAAATAACAATTGTGTTGATTCCATGTTCCTTCAAGTTAGACAGAAATGCAAAAATGCAGACTAATTAAATTCTAAATGTTCTTTGTGTCATACAAGAGCAAGCCATCATGCAATCAGGGGAATGTTTTTACACACTGAATTGGTTATAGGTGTTGAGTATCATATTGTAAAATGAAACTTTATCATTAATGTCCCTTATTTGCTCTGTTAAAATGAGCACTTCATTTTACACACTTTAACTTTTACAGAAATATTTATATCTGCACTGAAGGAGAGAGATGTAACTTGATGTATGCAACAGACTCTTAATTCTGCTTTGATAAATAACAATATTTTGCCAAAAGTTTCAAAATTCTTATTACTCTTACTCTTCACTGAAAGATTGAAACCAAGTAACAGACAAGTTATTTGCAAATAATTCAGTATGCATCTCAAGCTAACAACTATAATGGATTAACAGATATGCCTTTATTATACCATATATCCCTAACAATCTATTGAACACTACATTCCCACAACTGTATCAAAGAGGTTCCCTTATAGTTTGTCCAAAGCAGGATCCATAGAATATCTGCACATCACTTTTGGTTACTATATTTAAACCATATCATGATTTTATTATTATAGCTGCAATAGCCTGTCAAAAAAACTGTTTTTACAGCCAAGTTTTCAGATTATTTTCTATTTATAAATAAATAAATAACACACTAAACATTTATTAAACCACTGCAGAATGAGTAATTGTTAAGTAGAGGACATTGTACAAGGTACCGAGTGTGATTCCAAAATATCTACTAATATCTCTAAGACTGCCTGTCCACTTCAAATCTAAGTGTCTTGAACATTATCCTCTAAAGCAGGGAGGCACTAACTTCACTCATTCTTCTCTTTATGGAAGATTACACATTAGGTATAAATAGATATTAGTAAGCAAAACACATCATCTTATTTTATTACAGAACTTAAACTGTTTATATATTCCAATAACATTCATTTTGAAGTATTTACAGCAAATAGTGAAACAATCTAATGCTTTATTTTTGCTCAGTTGCTAGGTGTTCCACTTAGAGGAATGCAAATAAGGAGTTGATTTAGCCAAAATCTACTACATAGCACAAAGGAAAGACTTTCATAAAGCTAGAACTGTACATAGCACAGCACAGGACCACAATTCAACAAATTTAGCATACAGAAAATATTTTATTACAAATATGCATACTAATTGTGTAAACCTGAAATTATATAATTTCTTTCACCTGAAAATATAGTGAAATTATGACTGTTTTCTACCTAGCAGTTATAAATATATGTACTAAGGACAAACATTCTTATTAAAACTGTGCTAATTTTCAATATTAAAAATCACGACACATGAATTAGCAAAGTCTCCAAAAATAAAAGTGCACATTGTTAGCATTTTCTTCTGACTTCATGTTTTGATAAATAATCTAACTGTTCTATATCATTTAGGTTTCTAAATAACTTAGAATAACCAATATGTCAAACTTTGAGACAGGCTCTGACAGAAATAAAACTGTACACAGAATGTAGCCTAGTATTCCAGAAGCTTTAACTTCGATACAGATGATTAAAAACCTATACAGAGAAGTAATATTCTGGGACATATTGATAGAGAGGTTTAATATTGGAGCAGGTTTGGATTCCTCAACAGCAGCACTAATGGCATTCTGGTCAAAAATTTTTAGTGGTGAGGGTGCACCATCTACATTAAGGATTGTTTCGCTATATTGCTGATGTTGCCCATGAGCTGTGTATGGATACTGCAAAATGTGTCCTGGGGATGGTGTGAAAAAAAATCACTTGGAGTTTTGACCCACTGTATTAGATGGAAGATATTAAATGCATTTTGCTGTGCAATACAACTTCCAGAGGAAGAAAGCAAGGAAATCCCAGCTAGGTACAAGAATATATTTATCTGATGTGTACTTCTTGGCACATGGTAATAGACAAATAAATTTATTATTTGCTTGATCTTTTAAGTTGTTGATCATTTTGTCATGATGGGGTTGCCACTTCTTGAAATAGCTGATTAGCAAATATACCCAGTTTCACTGGAACTCCATGGAGTAGAAAAGTGTAGCTGATGTTATAAAATGGCGAGACCAAACATAGGATTTTTTCCCAAAAGAGAATTCTCTAGTGACATAGAAGGTTTCAATACAGCCTATAAATAATCTTGTTAAAACAAATATCCACTATATTTGCCAAGGTCTGGAACAGAAAAAGAATTCAGTACCCATCTGCTGGATGAAAACCTCTAAATTAACATTTGTCCACACACTGAGGTTCTTTCCACACAGACCTCTGAAAGTCTCTCCGTGTCTGCCATGCAGTTTGAGAATTTCAATCTAAGTTTTCTACCTCAGTATTTGCAACAGGAAGTATTAATTCAAGTTGTCATTGCATGTAATGTAATATACACTAGCATGTACAAGAATTCTGCAAATCCATTTAAAGGACTAAAACGCATGCTTAACTAAATTTACTCTCAGTTACTAACTATACTGTTCATTTGCTCTGAAAAGTTATTGTCCTTTTGATCAGAAAATTTCTTAACAGAAACATGATATGCTAAGAAATATAGAAAAAGAAGCAACTAGTTCAGGACATTACACTTGAACTCCTGTACATTTCTCCCTTCATGTACAAGTCATCTGATTTGCAGTTAAGAAAGGGGCATTTTCTGAAATCAATCTTTTTTTCCCCCATTTTTACTGAACTCAGTATACCGATTTTAGAACTTCTTAAGCTTGCGGTTTGAGAGTTGGTAAGTATGAAACAATTTAAAATATAGAATAGCTAATCCTCCCCTTGCAAGTGCTGGGATCCCATAAGGGTTGCAGTTCAAGTTCTGGCTGCTGCACTTCCCTTCCAGCTCCCTGTTTATGGACTGGGAAAGCAGTAGAGGAAGATCCAAAGCCTTGGGACCCTGCACCCACCTAGGGTGCTTCTGGGGAAGCTCCTGACTCCAGATTCAGATCAACTTAGTTCCAGCCAGCAGATGGAAAATCTTTCTCTGTGTCTCTCCTTTTCTCTGTAAATCTCTTTCCAATAAAATAAATAAATCTTTAAAAAAAGAAAGATGCAGAATCAATAAAACAACAAACTATCAACTACAGAATAGGAAATGTGTACCTAGTGAAATTGACAGAAAATTTATTCTTGGACACAAATTTAATTTTCTTAAATAAGAGAACCCAAGGTTAATAATGAAGAAATTAGCAATTGGGGGCCAAGCTTGATAGCCTAGTGGCTAAATCCTTGCCTTCCCTATGTTGGGATCCCATAAGGGTGTTAGTTTGTATCCTGGCTGTTCCACTTCCCATCCAGCTATTTGTTTGTGGTCTGGGTAAGCAGGGGAAGATGGCCCAAAGTGTTGGGATCTTGTACCTGCATTGGAGACATGGAAGAAGCTCCTGGCTCCTGGCTTCAGACTGGCTCAGCTCTGGCAATGACAGACACTTGGGAAGTAAACCAGTGGACTTAAGATCTATCTCTCTGTATCCCCTTGCCTCTATATGATTTACAAAGAGATGATGCCTTTCCAAGAAAAATAAAATAAATCCCAATGAAATTAACAATGATAAAATTTCAATAATTTTCCTTCTCTTGGCAGATCAAAATGAGAAGGAAGTTGAAGTGAGGCCAGAAATTGCTACAGTAATACAGATTTTCATATATGAAAGGCAATTTAAAGTGCCTGCAATATTAGTGACACTTAGATATGAATTAATATGTACTTGAACCTGGGCAGTGAGAAAAATAATTGAAATGATTTTATTTGATATTAATAAAATGAGCCTTTTTCTTGAAGCTTTTATGGTTACATTTTTCAAATTTTACATCTTTGAACCTATTTCGTGGTAATTGGGTTTCTCTCCTAAAATAAATCACATCAAGAAATATGGGGAGAACTTAGCCAATAACTGCCCAAACCACTGTTTGTCAGTGTGAACCAAAACAAAAGACTTTTCTAAGTTCAACTGTGCTAGAATCTAACCACAAAGGTAAGAGAAAGGCAATACAGAGTAGTGGAGCTTTTGTTGGTTTTATCAAAGCCTTTATCTTATAAATCATCTAACAATTGAAATCCATAGTGGTCCTGGGAGACTGCTTTTATTGAGTTGTAAACACATTCATTAAAAGAAATAAATAAGATGTAATGGCCACTATCATGTTCATTTCTGTCCTCGTGGCTGTTGTCTGGAAACATGTTTCAAGGATCCCAAAAGTTATTTGCAAGTTTCTCCCTTAATTTGATGTGCAGCATTTGGATAAAAGTCAATCCTAGCCACACCTGATTTGTTACATCAGGCAACTAAGAATGATTTCCAGTAACTAAAGTAATACATTTGAGAGTCTATACAAACCCTTCTGTATAACTTTACATTTATATTAAACTAAATGAAATGACAAATATTTAGAGAACAACAACAAGCAAAAATAAAAGACATCAGCATGAACCCCATCCCTGACTTTGGCTTAATTTATGGATCAGTGTGAAATCTGCAAATGTTTGTGGTTAAGACATGAAATCACTCATATTGCCCCAGTTAGTAAATGTAATATTTACAACTTGGAACTTTTTAAAGTAATGCTAATTTTATTATTAATGACAATGACATTCTATTTTGGTGTTTTATGAAATTGTTAAATAATACAAATGAACTTTTTGGAGCGAATGTACTTGTCAATTTTAATCACTTTTGTAGCACAAAGGTATCTCAATCTTTGTTAGTAAATACTTTTTAAAATAAAGGTTCTAGTCTGTTTCCTTATTCTTCTGTCTGACAAAAAAAAACATTCATTTTCTATGAAACATGGCAATGTGAATATGTGACTTCTATGAATGGTTCCGCAATATGCGAAAAGACCTGAAGGCATCTATAGTAACAACTATTTTCCTTTTCATAAACTCATCAAAAATTTCCCTCATTTTGCCATGCCCATGAGATTTTTAAAACATATCACACTTTATATTTGAGAATCATCTTCTGAGACAGATTATTAATGTCCTCTCTTTTTTCTCCTTCCTTATTTTTCCTTTATTCAGTCTAAAAGCAGCTCTTTTCTTTGGCTGGTTAGAAAAATATGAAAAATTACGATTTATCTGTTTGTGGAAGAAAAAGAAACACTGAAAAATCTGTGGTGCACTTTCTGCTTCAGTAAATAGGCCACACTGTCAGATTCTGAATGCATCAAGTCTGTGGAGCTCCGTTTTTCTCAGGTGCTAGGTTGCAGTACTAGAAATCAAACAATAATTTATTTTGTTGTAAGTAGACTTTTACTTAGTTTTCACTTCAAAGCATGAGGCTTGAAGAAATGATAATCAAGAGATTAGGATGTGTAAGTAGAATGTTGGATTTCATTTATATGTGTGCATTTGCACCCTGCCCTTCAGGTACAGAGGTGATCGTTTTGTTAATATGCCATGGCAATGATAAATTAGAAATGACCCATTCTTGGGAAAAATCTGTACAATGTCCCATCAGAATGTAGCCCAAAATTTATCATCTTCACAGGAACTGCACTGAAAGTGCAGGCCCTAACAAAACTACCTATAAACACACATTAGTATGGCCAATAGGCTATAATCCAAATCAATTGCCTAAAAGTTTTTAACTTTAGCTGAAATTTCACTGTGAATTCTAACTTAGATTTCAAAATTGTTTACCTACAACATGTTAAGGTTCAATAATGACATTATGTAGAACTTCTTAAATGCAATGGTAAAATATAATACATGCACATTCTAATTCAAATATTCCTGTTCTAGTTAAGGACTTTACCATAGTACCTGGAATATAAATGTTAATTTTGTTCCCCCTTTTCTCATAACATATATCATGATAAATCATTCTATCTTGGTTTAATATGGGGCATACACTTTTTCCAAAGATCATGTGATGTAAAATTATATTTAGGTTTATTAAATTTATTTAAACCCATATACTTCTACTGGCCACATCAAATTACATGGTATCAATCTATTCACACTCTTTTCTACAGTCCTTCGATAATGTTATCATGTTGATAAAATAATAGCACTATTAAACTACAGAACATAAAGAGATATGAGTGCACATTAATATTTTCATCAGGGAACCAACCTTTTCTTCTGCTTCCTTTCTTTCAAAACTTACATGTATAGCTCAAGAGAGGCTCATATAAAGTACCTGAACCTGTTATCAATTGGTTATTTACAGTGTTTTCCCCTTTATTTTCAACTAAATGATCATTCCTAAAGAAAATTTGTTTGAATCAGAATCAATCTAGAATCAATTCAGAATTTCTTTGCTTTCCCCATAACTATCTCCATAGACTGAAGTCTCCGCTGTTTAACTGTCGTTGAAGACAAATTCTTTGCTTTCCTTTTTTCATCCCCAATCACTTGATTAAACCATATACAAAAACTTTAAGTATTTCTGCTATATCATCCCACCTATGTGAAAACCTTAAATCATCCCTCTCCTATCAAATCAGAATTTCACAGTTTTACATTCAGTATCCAATATTTACCTTTGAACAGCATTGATAATTATTTGACACAGTTTAATAGCCCATCACTCAAGCGTACAAGCATATATATTTGATGTTCAGACCTGCCTCAGCCATTTCTCTGAAAAACACTTTCTTATGCTTCCACCTTTCTATATGTCATAGCCACAGCAAATGCATGTTATACAGTGTATTGGCATTTTTTGCTTATTTGCATCTGACCTTCATTAGGATGTAAGTTTCTTTACAGCAGAAACCTATCATATTCATCTTTATACTTGTGACACTAACAGGGTAGACCATGCAATAAATGCACTTAACATGATTGCTATTTAAGTATAGTGCATCTGATGGCTCTCATCTCATTTCCCTTTGCTCTTTATCATCCTATTTACAAAAATTGGGATCAAATTTAACTCCTTTGGATTGATGGGAGTATCAGATGTTCCTCAAACAAAAAGAGATGTAACTTGCAAATCTCAAATCTGAAACTTAAAACAGTTTCTACCTAAACAATCCTACATCTAAGAAATCTAAAAGTTTACAAAACAAAAAGTAATGACAAAAAGTAAGTACAATCCTAACAGAGTTTACCTTTCAACTCAGCAAAAAAAATAGGCACTGAATTTCAACATGTCATCCTGGGGACAGTTTACACTCCGTATTTAGAGCCCAATTTCCAGCTCACTATTTTTGGAACTAACAGCTGGGCCAATCTTTTCGGTGGCCTATTTTCTAAGGACCACTAAAACAGAAATCACACTCTACCACTGAATATTTCTTGCTTGCTTTTTTAAAACTCCAATCTGCTTTGTAAGCAAATATCACAATGTTGGCTTAAAAAAACTTGATAAGAAATTTTTCAAGAAATCTTGCTCAATTCATGCATTTCCGGTTTGGTTTCAGATACCTTCTGCCAAAGATAATCCTGTGCACTGTGGAAGATGGAATTCGCAGCAGTTAGAGCTGGAACCTTCGCCAGAAATGATCATTCACCTATATTTTTTGTTCTACCTGGCAAAGTGTTCACTGGCTCACTCTCAAAGTCAATCTTGATTCAACTATGGTACTTACTTGACCATATCATACATCTGTATAATCTGGAAATAAATGTTTAAAATTTGCACATGTGTATGTTTCTTTATACTAGCCTGATTTCTCACCAACTCAATATAATGTTTACTAATTCATGAGGCATGAATAAGGAGATAAAACTTTTTCAGTCAACGTGCCATTTTATGGACATTTTGTTATCCTTTTAATAGGAGTTAATTTAAAAATTTCCAACCGAGCATTTAAAAATGTGTATTGACCTACAACCCTGCAAATGAATGAAAATACTATTTGCAAGAAGCCACTAACATGGGGATAGGAATATAGAGCAACTGTAAGATTATATCTGACAAAGCAACACCTGAGAAAACGTATTTCCCTTGACAGTAAGTAAGAATAATGTGGATTGTTACATGGAAAAATGAAACTTATCATATAAAGGTTTTCAGAAGTAAATTTACAATATTCACTTCATCTTTACTTTCAGAGACAATCATCTTTATCTCACTCATAGATTAGATACTCTTGAACTTTAAAATTCAACATTATCACATCCTAGTTTTCCTGCATTATTAATGATCACTCAGATCAGGAGCACATAAACCTCTGAAAAAACAAATGCTGAACCAATCTTCCAAGATCCATGAGTCCCAAAGACAGAAAATTCCCTTTAGTCATTTCAAAAATTTCGTCTTTCAAAAATGTTTTCTTACACAAAGACTATTTTTTTGCCTAAGGCATCTCTACAAAAAAGAATGCTAAATTGTGTTTTCCCTGGATCTTGACAGAAGTTTTGTTTTTCTTTGCCACAAAATGAGAAGCTTAAAGAATATAAAGTTTAACCTCAGACAGACATTAGTGTAAGAATTAGTCAAATTAAGCATTTAAATTTTTTTAAAATGATGTATTACTCAAGTAATGTTTGGAAAGAGTGACAACCACCTCCGTATGCATATGATATAAAGGTCATGATCTTTGGAGAACCAAGTAACCAAAGTCTGGATAATCACACATGCCCTGTATCAGAATAGAAACTTTCATATTTTTAAATTTTATTTTTAACATTGTTTACATAGTTGAGAGGAATGCATGCCCATGTGGGCCTCTGATTAGGGCAGGGAAAATGCTAAGTGAGATATGTATATCAGTCTTTTTCCTTTTTTCTACTGTGTCTCCTGGGGAAGAGGGTCTCTCCTTGCTGTCAAACTATATCAGCTCCCAGGGATGTAGGATGGTATCTTGCTGATGCCCTAGTGGTTTCAACAGCCCTGAGATGTTGCTAGTTTTACTGCTCCAGGGTCTTTCTAACGGTCTACAGGTTAACAAAGTCCACCTTAAGTATATGGATCATGCTGCAAAACTTGTCCAGCAGAACTGTCCAACCTGTTCTGCTTTTGATACTCTGACAAGGCAGTTGACAATTCCTGCTGGCCTAGCTGCACTGGCCACGATATGCCCTGTGTGCATCTGGACATGCTGTCCACTGCACAAGTATCAGCAATTGAGGAGGCCCAGTTGCACTCAAGGTATAACTATGAATTCTGTGATTTTCCCTGTGACCATGGTCTGAGTTCAGTTTTACAGGCAGGGAGTTGAATCCCCAAGAAACCTCACCTGGGATGATCTCGGACATGACTTGTGTGCGCCAGCCAGTGCAGAGTCAGCTTCAGCCCAACACCTACACCAGGCAATGCATATGCCAGTGGATGCAAGCTGCCAAGTCAGTTCCACCGCAGTCACTATTTCATACAAACTGACAGGCACTGTGACCCAGCTGAGCCAGCCTCTCTGCCACAGCCTGATCCTTATGCATGCTAGTTGGTACAGCAGCCTATGTGGAATGATAAGCAATAACTCCTGGTTTCTGCACATGTCAACATCTGCTGTATCCTAGCCTGGCCCAGCCCACCCATCCAGCTTTTGTGCATAACCACAGGTGATGTTGCTTAGTTTAGCCCAACCTGCCCCAAGAACCGACCCTCAGGTATGGCAACAGATACTGCCAACTTGTCCAGCCTGGTCCTCCCCCAGTCTTGGTTCTTGTACTCATCAGCAATGGGTTTAGCCAATCTGGAAAGTGCTTGCAGTTCCCCTACTAGGCAGGTTCCCAGATCTTGTGTCTGCCAGAGGATACTATGCTCCAGTCTGATATTACTTAAAACCAGACGCAGCACTTTCCTTGAGGCCTAGCTCAGCTGGCTTATACCTATTCCAACTCATGTATACTAGTGGGTGCAGCAGCCTAGCCAAACCTGGTTCACTCCCAGACTAGCCCACTCCCACTCCCATCTCACATTCTCAGCAATGAAAGCAGCATCCCAGCAAGTGGCTCCCCAAAGCCCATTCCCAGGTCTTGTGTGTGCCAGTGTCTGAAATTAAGCACCCAAGTGTGTAACCTAGTCTGAAATGACATGCCCCCAGTCTCAGCATTTGCTAGCAGGTGCTCCAGCCTAGATTAGCCTTCTCCCACTACCCAATCCCAGCTCTCACTGGCAGGTTCAACAGCCAAGCCTAGCCTGGCCCACATCCAACCCTCATGTGAACTAGCAGGTGTTGCAGTCAAACCAGATCCATGCTGCACCCTGTCCTGGCTCTCCCTCATACCAGTGTGTGCTGTGGACTAACCCTGCCTGGCCTGTCCCCATACCCAGCTCAGACATGTCCCTACATGTGCTGCAGCCCAGTCAGGTAAGGTCTGCTTCAAGCCCCAGCTTCCACACTCACCAACCGGAACTGAGTCTAGCAGGGAAGTTCCCCAAGTTCCATACCAGGCCTACTCCTAACCTTAGATCCTACATATGCTATCAGGTACTGCTACCCAAACAGACATGGACAGCTTCCAGTTGTGGCATTCACCAGTGGGTACTGAGGACCAGGCTGGCTGGCCCATACCCATTCTGGCTCTACTGATGGCTGATACAGCATAGTCCAGCTTGTCCCACCCCCAGACCTGGCTCTCATGTGATGGGACAGATGCCACAGCCTAGCCTGGTCTGCCCCACACTCACCCTGACTCTTGCAAACACCATTGAGTGCTGGAACCAGTCCAGATTGACCTGCCTTCACACCCAATGCACATGCATGGCCAGCAGCCTTGACCCACCTGGTCTTGCCACAGTCCCAGCTTTCACACTCACCAGTGGAAACAGCAGTCCAGCTGAGTATTCCTCAGGGTTCCTCTACTAGACCCAAATCCCATTCCCAACTCTGGGTCTTGCATGTGCTCGTGGGTGCTTCAATGTAGTCTGGTATGGCATACCCACAGTCTGATTTTGTTGGTGGGTGTTGAGAACAGCCAAGACAGGTATGTTTACACCCTGTCCTGGTTCTCATGCATGCCAGTGGGTGCTAAAGCCTAGACTAGCCCACCCTTCCCTCACCTGGCCCACACAAACATTGCCAAGTGCCACAGACTTGCCTGCCTGCTCTGCTTTCAGTCCTAGCTCTCATGCTCCCGAGGGAGCAGCAGACTAGTAGGGGAGTTCCTCAAGATAGCCTACAAAGTCTGCTCTCAGCCCTGAATCTTACAAATGCCAGCAGGGGCGGCAGTCCTGCTGGGCAAGATCTTTCCTCAGTCCCGGTCCTTGTATGTGCTGGCTGGTGCTATTACCTGGCCCCATGTAGTCTTCTCCCAGCCCTAGTCCCACACTAGTGTCAGGTGGGTTCGGGTCAGATGAGTTCCATGGTCTATCTTGGCTTGGTTCAGCCTTTCAACACCTCCCACCCCCAGTTCTCCATGTAAACTTGCATGTCCCACAGAGTTGAGCACACAATTCACCTACAAAATCTTTCCCCCAAGATCTGGTTCTCTCATGTTTTGATGGATCCTGCAGCCCACGCTGATGTGGCGCACAGCCTGCCCTGACATGGCTGGGTACTGCAGTCTTGCTCTGCTAGGCAGCCTCCCCAATCCCCAGCTTTTCTAAGCACCAGCAAATGGCAGATGATGCTAGTTCTCCCACGTGAGCATGTGCCATGGCCTGACCTAGACATGCTCTCTGGCTTGCCCCCTCTAAGTCACTCTATCTCAGCCTGCCTTTGAGTATAGTAGCTCAGTCTGTGGAAGACTCCAGAAAGCATCCTTTCCCTGTCAAACATGACCTCAGCAGCTTCGACTAAATTTCAAGGCTAACTTCAAGATTATATATCATACAACACTTCCCTCACTTCACAAAGTCTGAGGTTTTCAGGACACACAAGCTCCATAAAGAAGCAGAATGTTTAACTTGTAACTGTTACCAAAGGACTATGTTACTGTAATAATACAGGGGAAAATAGATATGGAAAAAAGGTAACTATACAAAAAGATGTTATGCAAAATATTTTTTTAAAAATGAGCAGGGCAAGATCTGGCAGGCTTACAAAAATGCAACTTTTGTGTCCCTATGACATATCACCCTGCTAACACATTGAAGTGTCTTATAAGTGAGAAAACTGAAGTTAACTTCATTATAAAGGCGATTCTACTAGCATTTTCATGGTGGATCATGGTCACCAAGCTGAGGTTGATCTGCAGCTGTCGGGGCCACCACATGCAGCCACCACTTGTGACATCCACATCCCACGTCAAAATGCTGTTTTGAGTCCTGACGATTCCATTTCCAATCCAACATTTTATGAATATGTCTGCAAAAGTAGCGTAAGATGGCTTGTACCTCTGCCACCTGCCCACTTGGGATATTAGGATGAAATTCCTGACTTCTGGTTTCACACACTTTGGGCAGTGAGCCAGCAGATGGAGGACAGCTATTCTCTCCCAAATCAATGAATAAATACAATCTCCAGCCATTTACTCCTATTGAGAATTTCAGTTGATATGTTCTTCACAACTCCAACAGCCTCATCTGATGACAAACTTTTGGCATGGTAAGCGCTTCGCCTGACTCATCTCCTTGACAAACAATCTGAAGGTTTGCCATAGATCATCTCATCCGCACAAATTCTGGTGTGAATCACTAGGACTGTTGTAAGTAACTAAGATATTTCTATCATGTGGGAAATCAAATGGTACAGATACTTCCCCCAAATACCAGAGACAAAATGGACAAATTCCTTATCCATCTAGAAAGTGAACCAGTGGATGGAAGACCTTCTCTCTTTATCTCACCTTTCTCTGTAAAATCTGCCTTTCAAAAAAATCTTTAAAAAATAAAAATTACATAATCAGATATCATGTGCAGGCATAACTTTCACAGCTCCATGATGAGGATGTTTGACAAGTTGACTTAAATAATTTCTATGCCACACTCCAGTGGTTAGTTTTAATCACAATAATGAATACTTCCACAGGCATTTATATGTCAGAATCCTATGAGAAGCAGATTTCAACATAAAATTAGGTATGGATATTTGCCATTTGCTGAGGAAAATGCTCACAGTGGATAAAGACTCACAAACAGGAGTAGGAAGAACCTTCTGTTTCTGACATAATTGTGAAATACTTGGAAGCAGAGAAGGACTCTTTGAAATGAGACAAGAAAGCTAAAAAAAAAGCAAGGGGAAGTGTATAGTTCCATAGCACAAATGGGCCATAGGCAAAGCGGTGTGTCAGACAGAAAAACGCCTGATTTTGTCACTGTTGTATTTAGTTATGGGCTAGACATCTCAGAAGAATATCAACTTATATGATCAGTCACCATTGAGGGTTCCTAACATATTTCTATCATGTGGCAGCAATACAAGACTACTTAAATATTCTTGGAGCTGGCCAGCTTGAAGGAATGTCAAGGGTGTACTAAAATGGCCACGAAAATCTATTTTATGTCTTATAAGTTCCCTCCTCACATGGTAAAGAAGTAGTGCCTCTTTCCAATGTATCTCCCTTCACATTTGAGAAGAATGTGGCAAGGAGAGACTGAAGCCCCGTTTCCATGTTTTTGTAGGACAGTCGAGTTAATCTGCTGACGTGACCCAAGCAATCATCTAATAGGTCTGTGACACAGCTAATCATAATTTTCTCCAACTTGGATTGCTCCTCCTGTTCAATCATCATTAAAGTGAACAAGTGAATACCACAAGGCATCAGAATACATCACTTGGATTCCACATAAATTCTTTCTGCATCCTCTTGGTAGAAACTGCATTATCTCATTCCAGAGATCAAATTCAATTTCTCCTGCTAAGTAATGACACTTTCTGTCATATGCTGGTTTCAAGATAAGACAGTCTAAAATACAATTGCAGAACATGGTTTACTTAGAATTCTGCTGTTTCACTTGGCAAAAGTCTGTCCCATGTACAAATGAAGATCTCTGATGGAAAAAAGCACAACTTTCTTGAGTAATTAAGAATAATGCTAGCAGTCTCTGTTAAGATCTAAGTCCAGTTACTGATCTCGCCACTAGGAAAGGACCCTGGGTTTCCTCCTGAAGCATCACTTGTTGCATTGCAGAGGAAAGTGCTCTACTGTCTCCACAGAAGGAGAAGCTCTTAATTGAGATGTGTGGTCACCTTCATAAGTAATTAGAATTTCAATGAGTTTACAAAGCTTTATGAGACTTTTATTGCTATGCAACAAATTACCATAAGCTACTGACTTAAAACACACATTTATTCTCTCAAATAATAATGGTTTCATAAATCTAAAGTCTTGGCCTAGCTTAGCTGCATTTTCTGCTCAGGATCTCACAAGGCAATAGTCAAAAGTAATGTTGAGATGTATTCTTATTTGGAGCTTTGGGGAAAAATCTATTTTCAAATATCCAAACTGATTAGACTAAAGGTTAGACTTAAGTTAGAAAAGTAAGGCTAAAACACACTTACTTTCAATTTCAGGTATTATGGCCAAAAGGATACACAGATATCTGGTTACAGACCAGTTCAATCATAATTGCTGCTTCAAGATCAGCAAGAGAATCTCGGATATGCTAAAATGGCCCTATATATTAAAACATAAACCAGCAGTGATATCCCATCATCTCTGCCACATTCTAGAAAGGAGTAGAAGGTCCCAGGCACACTCAGCCAAAAGAGATCATATGGATTACTGAGGATCATTGAGTATATTTAGTACAAGCATAAATATCCAATTATCCTTATCTGACATTTCAATGAATCAGATTTTCCCAATCAGGATTCTGAACTTAGATATTCTGCAAAGAAAATCTGTTCTAAGTTCTTCCAGAGCTTTTAAGAGCAACCTGCTGGCAGATCTTCAGCCTAGTATTCAGATATGTCAGCTCTCACTGAATTGACATAAGGATCTCTTTCCAAGTCAAACACTTAGATTCACACCTATTTGTTACCCACTCTCCATTTCTAAATTTTCCATTATAGGAGACAATACAAGGTACTCATGAATAACTGATGAACAGATGGCTATATACACCTTATTGCTCATCCCATATATTACAAATGCCCAATCATCTCTACTGGGATAATATCATAGGTGGAGAAATCGCCAACATTTAGTCTTCCATCTCATGACAAGAATTATCAATTCTCCACATTTTGCTCATTCCACTTGGGAAGCAGTGTCTACGTCTCATCATGATTTGTAATATGTACAGATTTTAATATATTATATTAAGTTATATAATAAATTTATTATATAATAAAATTATATAATATTATATTATATAATATATAATATATTGTATATATTTTATATATATATCATTCAGTTCAGAGAGATAGCAAGAGATTTATTGGTGCTAAACATTAGGAATGGGAGAGAGATGTGGGAACCAGTGAGAGAGAGAGAGACTTCAGTAATGCACTTCCAACTTGTCAAAGGAAAGGGAGGTGGGCAGGAATCAGAAATTTGAATCACTTTCAAGGGTTCAAAGTAAAGGCTGATGATCAGGAAATGACGGCATTAGGCAAAAGTAGCTACATTCTCATTTCCTTTTCCTTGCAAGAATTGTCTCAACAGGCTAGAGAAACTATGGCCTCTGGGTGAATACTAAGTCTGAATACAAAGCTCAGTGTGGAAGCTATTTCAGCTCAGGTTATGAAAAATCTGAAGAGACATACTATAATTAATAAGTACCCTCAAACTCCCCAGTAGAGGAATTCAGGGAAAAGCAGATAGAGTCTTCAATACATGAAAAATAAATATGAAAATCTCAGTTTAAAAAATTAATATTAAAGAAATGATTTCAGTGTATTTGCTTAAAGTGTCTTTGGTAGATTAAATGAGAATTTTTAAAATTGAATACCCAAATATGCAGGAATGAATGAGTTAAAGAATCTGCAGTGGAATGAAATTTGTCAGGTATGAATTTCCATAGACTCACCATCACTATACTATATAAATTTAGAAGGTGTTTTGAAAATTGAAAATAGTTTATACAAACAAAAAATGATAAATCAAGTTTTTCAAGAGTATAGCCGATAGCAATGAAATGGGCATCATCTGACAAAAATTCCTCTAAGTGATATATAATTGTTATAAGATAATGTTTCAAAAAGTTTGTAGAAAATGGAATTAAGAATGCAAGGGGTATTTTTAGTTAAAAATGCCAAAGTACTTCATTAACTTTATTAAAATCTCCTCATACTTTCGGTACTTACAACCGCCTCTACACAATTTAATATAAAGTTTAGAGGTCTTAATGTAAAATTACTAACTTTGATTAAAATTCAGATTTATTTTGATATGTCACTTCACAAAAGTTGGCTGACTTATTCTGCTACATCATAAAGAAAAATGATCAAAGACAGGAAATGTTTCAATATACTAAGAATGAAAACAAACCATCCTTATGAATCATATAATAGTTCATTTTAGTAAAAGAACCAATAAATAAACAAATCAGTAATTATCTAAGAAAAAATGACATGCAAAAATCAATCATTTCCAAGATTCCAACTAAAAGCATCCTCATTCCTGGAAAATTAGGTATGTTATTGCATGTAGCCTGAAAAAAAAAAGCCCCATGTATTGCAATAGACTAGATTCTCAAAGTTTAGGTATCCAGAAAACCACCAGTTAAGGACACAGCCACTGGTACACAAAGGAGTTCCAATTAGTACTCCAGTGGCAGGAATGCAACCTGGCTTTTAAGACAAGGTATGCACCAAGCACAGAAGTACATAGCATCATTTCCTGACTCTGGTGCTAGAGCCTAGCTTTTAGCCAAGGCAAAACCAGGGATTCAACAGGCAATAGTTAAGCAGTTGTGCTCCTGTGACCCATGTGAAATAGCTCTATTGATCCTTGTTCCTAGTTTTTTGCAAAATTCTATTTACATAAAGTGAATGAATTTCATAATTTTTAGTACTAATCTAGAAACATAGAGAAACCTCCCATCCCAATCACCTCCCCCTACCCCTCTCCTCCAACCCTAACTCACCTTTTTTTTCCTATTAATTTTCACAATGATGTATTTTTTTTCTTTGCAATCACAAGCTTAATACTCCAAAAGGTAAAGATATCAACACATAGATGCAGGGAAAAAGGCTACTACTGCTCAGGAGCATAGACGAAAACCACAACTAACCATCAGGTGGTAGTTCTTTGTATCTCTGTTTCACTCTTTCTCTTACACAAAAAATGGAATTCTAAAATAGCACTTCATAAGTAATCAAATCAATATTTGTCAGTTTGCTAATGATTGTCTCAAGGGGATCCAGAAATCTGGTCTCCAAATATATTATTTCTATAAATAATTAAATATATCCCTACTTGTTCAAATTCCTTCCTGATTTTTGAAAACTGGTAGGGCAGGGCAGGGCAGGGCAGATGTTTGGAGCAGGGAAGACTCTTCTGAGAATACCCATACAGTAAGAGAGTGCCTGTGTTTGAGTTCCTATTCCCATTTGTAGCTCTTCTTCCAATTCCAACCTAGTACCAGAGTCCACTCTGGGAGGCAGACGGCACTAATTGAAGCAATGCGTCCCTATCACCCACATTAAAGACCCTGCTTAAGTTCCAGGTACTTGATTTTGGCTTGGTTAATCCCCAGCTGTTGCAGTCAGTCATCTGAGGAAAGTATTAGCAGATAGAAGATTGTTCTTTCACTCAGCCTTTCAAGCAAATAAAATTACTAGCAATAAAACAAATTAGTCTCAAAGTGGACAATTATTTCATATGAATCTCACATGAGAATAATAACAGGAATAAGAAAATAATGACAGGAATAAGAAAAAAGTGGAAAATTTATGTAAAATTGTGCTAATTTTCTTGGAAAATGAGGCACTGAACTACAAAAGTAGGATTTATTGCTTATTTAAAATTGTTAGTGCTCTATGATATTGTTGAAAATTTAAAGGTTAAAACAAATGAAGAGAGTATTTACTGCTGGGGAATAAATAACAATGAAAATATTGATTATCAGACATAGATAAGCATTTTTTCATACAAATTCTGCTTTCACTTTAACAAAATATTGGCATTCATTGGGACACTGTTTTGTTAAATTACTTTAGTTAATGAGGTGTGCTATGGACATGATATTGCTGACACTAGATATTCAAAATGGATTTTAAAAATCCGTCTTCTCCAGTTAATAAGCTTTCAGAAGAAAATAAATTAACATTCTTTTTAATTTGTATTTTAATTTTTTAGCTCTTTTCTCATGTTCCAGCTGCCTAATATGTCAAAATAAATGTGGCTAACAAGATACTGGAATTGTATAAAACATTGCTGCAATCAAACAATGCAAAGCAATTACTTTAATAACAGTTAGTGGTGTTTTAGAAAGAGGCTGACCAGAATAAAATAACTGGGACAAAAAAATGACAACCTAGATGAAAGAACAAGCTACCCTTCAAAATCGATATCCATGTATGATATTCACGCAGGCGGACAGGCTGATCATTCAATGGAATGAGATGAACAGATTTTTATACGTCAACATGTAAGTTCCAGTTTCACACACAAAGAATACAGTTTAATATGTGATATGGCTAAAACAGCATAAGATGCAATGGGTTAAACTCCCACCTGTAACACCAGCATCCCATGTGGACACTGATAAATGTCCCAGTTGCTCCACTTCTAATCCAGCTTCCTTGTCATGCACCTGGAAAAGCAGTGGAAGATGGCCCAAATGCTTTGGCACAAGGGAAACCAGGAATGGCTCATGACTTTTTTCTGGACCATCCCTGACTGCTGTGGCCATCTGCAGAGGTTTTTTCTTTCTCATCCCTTTCTGTAACTCTGCCTTTCAAACAAATTAACCTTTTGAAAAAAAATTAAGTGATGTGGAGTAAGTTAATGCTTCTAAATTTAAGGTAAAACCAGTAATTTCATATATCTAACTATACCCATTGCACTTTAAGTATATTTTAAAATACCAATAATTCAATTATCTCTGACAAAAATAACTGCTTGCACTAGCATCTTCCTCTTCATTCTCATTCCTCCTGCCTTAAATTTGATTTCATCTAGCACTTAGTTTTGTTTGTGACTGCATTCCAAATATTTGTGTACATTAAGCAACAACAAGAATCCAAAAACCTCAACTCCTCCACTAAAGTTATCTCTGAGAATTAAAATTGCCATCCTAACATTGATGGTTTTAATTTGTTTGGATACAGCCTTACATAGAGTTTTTCCTAAATTTATTTTCTCTTTATTGAAATTGGGATGTCAGGGAAGAATGCTTGACAGAAAATTCACAAAGATCAAGATGGTGGAATAGGGAAGATACACGTTTATACACATGTAGAAACATTAGCGAGGGTAAAGCAGAGAGCGCAGATTCCAGGAAACAGGACAGGACAGACCAATAACAGAGAGGTACCTGGAGACTAATGGACATAAGAAAGCAGCAGACACCACAGTGTGGTGCTGCAGTGACCAGGACTGGATACTCCAGTTGCAGTCAGTGAGTGGAGACCTAAAATCCACCAGTGGCCAGAACTCTACCAGCAACCAGGTGGGGAGTTGACCAGGAACTCAGGAGGTGAACACAAAGATAGTTTCTTTTGGTTCAAAGGTGAACCCATCCCGCTGGTTTCTTTGATTTGACCAGGAACAGAGACAGAGCAGCAGATCCTGAACAGGCGGTATTGGAACAGGGAGGATTTCACAGCCTAAAACCCCAATAGAGCAGAATCCGGTGTCATGTTGTATAGGAAGGCAATGGCTATGGGACAGGACCGCACATACACTAAACTGGGAGTGAACTCATTTCAAGCTCAGGGAATTGCAACAGCATGACATCACTCAGGTTCCACCCTGAATAGGTCCAGGTAGCCTCAGATCTAATGGCCAGCAGATCAAGAATTCTAGTAGTGGCACATCAGTTGCCATTTTGTACAGTGTGGTAAAGGATTTGAGACTGCAGGGACAAAAGTGAGCTGCACATATGTTGAGCTGTGAGTAAACTCACTGAACTCAGTGCATTGCACTGATCCCACATCAAAAATACTGAGTTTGGTATCTTAAGACTCGAAATAGGTCTGTGAGGCCCTCAGACCTAAAGGTCAGCAGGTTCCAGCAAGATCAGCACTGCCAGCAATTTAGCTATTTACGACACCTGGTGTCTCCCTTATCCTGGGAACTGCACAAACAGGAAGTGGAAGAAATGTTGTATAGACAATGGTGCAACAACACTGGATCATAGGATGTAAAAGTGCTGAGCCAGGAGCTGGGGCTACAGAAACCATGATGGAAGTCTAACATGAGAGTCCAGATATGAAATTTGCTAGAGTGAGAGGCACAAGTGACTGCAAATAAAGAACCATGTACCAACCACAATAAGTAAAATAGAATTGTAGACCTGTGTGTTGACACAGCTTAGAAACCTGCCTCAAGAAGAAGACTCTGCTAATCAGAAGTACAATGACCAACAGCAAAAGAAGAGACAAAGGCACAATGAATATTACTGAAGACTCCCATGCAAAGGAGCAGAAGTCTTTGCCAAACTCAGAGTTCACTGAGGAAGACATCGAAAAAATGGGGGACACAGAATTCAAAACATGTGTTATAAAGCTTTGTATCAACAATGAGAAGCACTTGAAGGAATTTAAGGAATATGCCATACAGCAAATATTAACACTGAATCAAAATCAAGATGAATTATTGGAAATTAAGGACGCAATAGAGCAATGAAAAATTCAATGGTGAAGTCTCAATAATAGAACAAAGGCAGCAGAAGAAAGGATCTCAGAATTGGAAGATATTTCTTGTCACAAGGGGAAACAGTCAAAAAGCTGGAAACAGAGCTGGGTCAAGCCAAAAAAAAAATGTATTTGAGAACTGAAAGACATTATTAATGGGTTAAATATAAGAGTTATAGAAATTCCAAAAGGTGCAGAAACAGAAACAGGGGTTAAAAATGTATTTAATGAAATAAAAGAAAATTTCCCTAATCTGGAGAAAGAATTGGGAAACAGAATACAGGAGGGGCACAGAACTCCCAACATGGCTGACTAAAAGCAGTCTTCACTATGACACATGATAATCAAGCTCTCTTCAGCCAAACATAAAGAAAAGATCCTTATATGTGATTGTGAAAATAATCAATTGACATATAGTGGAATGTCAATTAAATTCACAGCCAATCTCACAGGAAACTTGACAGGCCAGAAGAGAATGGAGCAACATATTCCAGATTCTAAAAGCAAAAAATTGTCGTCCAGGAAAACATACCCATCAAAGCTTTCATTTGTGTTTAAAAATAAAACTCTTCCACAGTGAAGAAAAGTTTAAACAATATGCCTCTTCCAAACCTGCCTTACAAATGATACTTAAAGATGTTCTCATAACAGTAGAGGAATAGCCCCCACCAAAACCAAAGGCAAATGTGAAAAACATCCCAGAAAGAATAACAGAAGACTAAATCAATGAACAACCTATTTCTAAATGACAGAAACAAATTACCACCTATTAATATTAACTCTGAATTGACAGCTTAAACTCAATCAAATGTTAGATTAGTAGCCTGGATTAACACACAAAACCCACCTATTTTTCACCTACAGGAGATATACCTTACCAACAAAGATCAACAGAAACTATCTCATGGATTTTGATGTTTGTGCTTTTAGTTTTATTTCTTCGAAACCGATTTTTTTCATTACATCATTCAATGACTCAGATCATACAGTAGCATCATTATCTTCAAGAAGGTTCTTGATTTCTTCCCTTTTCATTTCTTCAGCAATGCGTTAGGTCATTCAGTAACATGTTATTTAACTTCCTAGTGTTGTTAATTTGCTTTTTTTTCTTCCTGTTGATTTTGTTTTCTGGCTTTTCATTTAAGGGTTGTATAGTACATGTCTAATGGAAGCTATCATATCCAGTGGCATGTTGTTCAACTTTATGGCATTGTAAAATTGTTTTTTTTTTCTTTCTGTTGCTGGTTTTGTTTTGTGGCTTTTCACTTGTGGGGATTTATACTGACTGCAGTGGAGACTGACATGTCCATATGTGAGGATATGGCGCAGTATGCATCTCTGCTTCCGGATCCAGAATGGATTCCCAGTGAAACTGCTGGATATGTCTTGACAATGAGAAGCTGGACTTTGCCAGCAATGATGGATTTATGACTGTTTGAGGAACTATGCTGTTCTAATGATATGGGAGAAGTTAGTATGGGGGAGGAGGGACTGGGGAAAGAGAGGAGAAATCCTAGGGCCTATGAAATTGCATCACAAAATGGTAATATGGTAATAAAAAAGGAAAGAAAAAAGAAAATTCAGGAAGCTGGGTTATTCTAGGCCATGGACTGCCTGACTGAGAGGACTTCGCCAGACTTTTGATTCCTTTAGGTCTTTGTTGGATCAGTAACAAAGCCTTTCTGCAGAGATATTAGAATTAAACAATTGGGGTCAGACACAATGGCCTGGTGGCTAAAGTCCTAGCCTTCAACATGCCGGGAGCCCAGATGGGTGCCAGCACTAATCTCGGCAGCCCTGCTTCCCATTCAGCTCCCTGGTTGTGCCCTTGGAAAGCAGTCCAGACAGCCAAAGCCTTGGGACCCTGTATCCGTGTAGGAGACCCAGAAGACCTCCGGGCTCCTGGCTGTGATTTGGCTCAGCTCCGGCCATTATGGTCACTTGGGGAGTGAATCATCAGATGGAATATCTTCCTTTCTGTCTCTCCTCTTTTACATATATGTCTGACTTTGCAATAAATAATACTTTTTAAAAAGTAAATGAATATAAGGTAGTAGCTGACACGCTACATGATCACTATATGTGAGCAGGTTGTTCATATTTGGTCATAGCCAATCGCATGGATCTATCTTGACAAATAAAATTAACTGAATCACCTATTCAACTACAAGTGGAAAGATCAATTTATAAAAGTGGTTCAGAAAAAAAATAAATATTTATACCTAGTCTTCCATCCTACAAACATTTTGTTACAACATTCTTTCTGTAGAGTGATAACCTTTCATTTTTCCAGCTATTTACACCCCCCAATAATCTCTTCCTCAACCCCAAATTCATAATCATTGGGCTCAAGCATAACTACCACATAGTCCCCTTTAAAATAGAGAAGAAGAATCTTAAATACCTAGGAATAAAGCTAACTAAATATGTGGAAAATCTTTATGACAAAAACTATAAAACACTAAAAAATGAAATAGAATAAGACCTTGAAAAATGGAGAAACTTACCATTTTCCTGGATTGGCAGGATCATCATCATCAAAACTACCATATTACCAAAAATACGCAGATTCAACACAACCCCAATCAAAACCCCAACAACGTTCTTCTCAGAAATAGAAAAGATGATACAAAAGTTCATCTGGAATCACAAAAGACCACAAATAGATAAAGCTACTCTGAAAAACAGAAATCAAGCTGGAGGAATTACAGTTCTAGTCCTCAAGACATACTACAGAGCAGTGGTTATCAAAACAGCCTGGTATTGGTACAGAAACAGAGAAGAAGATCAATGAAACAGAACAGAAACACCAGAACGGAGCCCACACATATATATTCAACTAATATTTGACCAAAAAACCTGAGAACAATCCATGCAAATCTCCTGGTTTATTCAACAAATGCTGTTGGAACAACTGGATAGCAGCTTACAGAATTAAGAAGCAAGACCCACTCCTGTCACATTATATGAAAATCAGCTCTAAGGTGATCAAGTACTTAAAAATCTACACCCAGAAACCATCAAACTACTAAAGGCAAACACAGGAAACACACTCCAAGATATAGGATCAGGGAAAGATTTCTTAGAAAAGATACCAAAAGCAAAGGCAACAAAAGCCAAAATGAACACATAGGACTATATCAAACAAAAGCTTCTGTGCAGCAAAGAAAACAAAAGTAAAGAAGTAACAGACAGAATGGGAGAAAATTTTGCATACTAAACAAGTGATAGGGGACTTATTATATCCAGGATTTACAAAGAGCTTCAGAAACCCAGGGAGAGAAAAAAAAAAAAAAAAATTATACTATTTTCAACTAGGTGGTCCCAACTTGAGACCATTATGCTCAGTGAAATGAGTCAATCACGAAAGAACAAATACCATTTGTTCTCTTATATGAGAAAGCCAGCATGGAAAGAATAACCTCAATAATCCAATCAATGCTGTTTGGTTTTCTTTTTTTTTTTTGGCTGCATTCCATGTGTTTCAATGTGTTTTATCTCAGTTTTATTTATTCCAAAGACTTTCTTTTCTCTTGTCGAATTCCTTGCTGGCTCATGGATTACACGATAACATCTTTTTTCCCAAGAGACTTTTGTGTTTCCTTTTTGTCACCCATGTGTTGGTTACTCAGTGGCATGAATTTTCATGGTGCTATAATTTGATTTTGTCATTGTTGTTGTTGCGGTTGTTCTCATACCAGTTGTTGACCTTGTTTCATGGCTTCTCAATTATGAGAATGTATAATAATTGAGCACTGGGATCCACCATATCCAGATGTGGGGGTACATTGTAACATTCATCCCTGCTTCCAGATGAAAAATGGATTCCCAATGAAACTGTTGGACATGTGCAGACAATGTGATGCTAGACTGTCGGACATTGTATGTACTAACAATGTCGGGGTACATTTAAATAAAAGAATGACAGAATTGTGATACCCTATGAAGGACTACACCATTGTTGTAAAATGAGGAACATCTGTCGGGTGGTAGGAGTTTGAGGGGGAATCCCAGCCTATGCGGAATTGTACCCCATAATTCAAAAATTCAAAATAAGAACATATAAAATAACAAAAAAGAGTAACTACCACAATAAAGTTGCCAGTTACATGTCTCAATCTTTCAGATGCATTCAAAAATGGGAGGCTCTCATGTTTTCAAATAAACACTAAGCTTGGACTCTTGTGGAACATTCACAATGAAATGTTAATCAATACTCATATGATGTCCTTCTAAAAGTATCAGAACCACCTTTAGAAGGAGACTGCAGCAGCCTCTGTCACTAGCGATAGAGCCTGCGTGAGGATCTTATGGTCCACAAGATTTTGAATCTAGCATGAAGTTGATGAAAGCAAAGTACCCAGCATAAATCTGGGAACCAAGATCACATCACTGACTCCTCACTACCACTGAAAAAGTCCCAGGCAAATAACAGGGAAAACACGTGCCATCTTTCAGCAAGTACAGGCTGCCATGGGTCTCTCAACTGTGATCATCAACGAAACCATATGACACTGGAATAGGCAGAGGCTTCTTTCAATAGACTCTAGAAACATTAAGAACCAAGGCAATGAGAGAGTAAAAGAAAGACAAATGGGATTAAGAAATACTATGCTGCAAAGGAAATGCTATACAAAGTGAAGAGGCAAGCGATAGAAGGCTGAACATATTTGCAAACCACACAACTGATAAAGGATTAAAATCACAAGTCTACAAAAAACTCAAGAAACTCAACAATCAAACAACCCCATTAAATAATGGGCATCCCATGTGGTTGCCAGTTTGTGTCACAAGTTTTTTTTTACTTCTGATCCAGTTCCTTGCTGAAGGCCTGAATAAAGCAGCAGAAGATGGCCCAAGTATTTGGCTTCCAGCAAGTCATATAGGAGACCTGGCTGAAGACCCAGGTTCCTAACTTTGTCCTGGCCCAGCAATCAGTGCTGCGGCCAACTGGGGGAGCAAACAAGGTCTGTCTCTCACAGACCTTGAAGTGAAGATCTGTCTCTCACTCTAACTCTGCTTTTCCAACAATATATTTTTTTTAAAGATTTATTTTTATTATTTTTTTTATTGGAAAGGCGGGTACACAGAGAGGAGAGACAGAGAGGAAGATCTTCCGTCCCATGATTCACTCCCCAAGTGAGCACAACGGGCCGATACTAAGCCGATCCGAAGCCAGGAGCCTCTTCCGGGTCTCCCACGCGGGTGCAGGGTCCCAAAGCTTTGGGCTGTCCTCGACTGCTTTCCCAGGCCACAGGCAGGGAGCTGGAAGGGAAGCGGGGCTGCTGGGATTAGAACCGGCATCCATATGGGATCCCGGGCGTGCAAGGCGAGGACCTTTAACCACTTGCGCCACCACGCCGGGCCCACAACAATATATTTTTTAAAAAGTTTGGGACCCAATTTAATAAATTGCTACAGTTAGGTCAATTTTGAAGTATTCCGATGTTTCAGAGATATTTCATGAGCATAATACCATATACTGAAGTGCACAAACTACATGGCATCAATATATTTTTGAGTCCAAAAGCCAAGATGTTTTATTATAATTTAATGAGTTGAACAGGATCTGAACTTTTTTTATTTAAGTTGCCTCATGTGTAGCTGAATTTTCAACAATTATGTGGATACACTGTTTGGCACAGTGCCTTAATGTAATGCTCAAAAAATTAACAGGAAATATTCTCTCTCATATAAACCACTCTTGAAGCATCTGAAGCCACTGCTTTATTTTCCCTTCCACAACAATGCTAAAGGTAGATGCAATTTTGCATATTTTACATTTGAGTAAACTATGGCATACAAACCGTAAATCAATGTCACACAGAGAACAATCCTGAGTTGATAGTGAAATAATTCAGAAGCCAATGTTTATTCTACCCAATTACGTTCTTCTCCGCTCCACACACACGCAAAAAAAAAAAAATCTGCCATAAACCTTATGCTCTTCTTCAAACTCAGTCTGGTAACAAGAGTTTTTATTTGATGTTTCTACAGTCAATGATAAAAATAAAAACTAATACACAATTTTGAGTCTCTAGGAAAAGTATCCTCATTACAGTAAAAAGAATAAGAGTTTGTGTATATAGTAAGGATTTGTCAAGCATTTTTTCTATAGCAAATCTTGAAAAATAACAGAAAATAATTTTTTGGCATATGACCATGAAGGGATACGTACTGATATATTCATGAGTATAATATAGATTAATACATACAGTAATATCGCCAGATACTTGATCTTATTTCATTAGTTTTCTTCTTTGTAATTGAAGTTATAATTTTCTTCTTAAACATTACAAAATTGTAATTAAAATTAGAGCCAAATAATTATATAAACAATTTAACAAATCCCTATATTATTGGTTAGAAAAAAATATACACAGAGTGCTAACATACTGTACTACTGCTACTTACAGTCTTATTTATTTGAAAGGCATAGATGAAGACAAAGAGACAGAGAAAGATCCAGAGAAAACTTCCATCCACTGCATCATTCCCAAAATCAAAGCATGTGCCAGTTATACCAGGCCAAAGCTAAAAGCCTAGAACTCTATCCTGGTCTGTTCTAAGACATGGATGACAGGGATCAACTACTTGAGCCATGAACTGGTTCCTCTGGAATGCTTAATAGCTGGAATCTTGGAATGGTGGTGAGCCAGGATCCATAAACACAAGTTCTAATAAGGGATGCAGCCATTCAAAGCAGTATCTTCACCTCTATATCAAATGCCTGCCTGAGGTTGCTGCATTTGATAAAAATTTACAGTACCGGATTTACTAGCAAAAAATGAAGGTCGCAAAGGAGAAATAATGTACAATGAAATCTTCCATTCTAAATACTTCTCAGACATAGTTATCCTACACATTTTTGCTTAGGAACATGGTCTTATCTCTGTGAGGGCACTTCTTTAGCCATTTCTTTGTAACTAATGCCACCTGTGCCTCCTTCCACAACACTATGATGTTTTCTTCAAAAAGCATGTGGCAACATTTGTCACTATATTTAGTACATCAACATAGCCATTAGTTCCAGCAAGCACTAAGCCATCAATAAGAGGTTAATAAATAAATGAATGGAACAATGGGACTGAATGGAAATTGAAAGATACAGTAGCACATATTTTATCACTAAAGACTTGATTTCAAATACTGTACATTTTGATGATTGCTTCAATCTGTACTCACTATACTTTGAAATAGGTATTGCATTTAAATATTTTAAATATTTTCATAAAGGATACAAAATGCAGTTTCCAAATAGATATTGATAGACATTCACATTTAATTTTTTTCTATCAGTGAACTGTGAAGCCATTCTTCAATCTAAAGACTAATTAGTCAACTTTTTCAGAGACATCTTTAAGAAATTAATAGTTATTCTTAAGATAAGAATGACTAATTTTGTGGTGAGTTTTCAAAAATGCCTACAGAGTCCAGCACAATGGCTCAATTGGCTACTCCTCTCCTTGCCAGTGTCAGGAGCCACAATTTAAAAAGCATATATACAGGAGTGAATAATATCTCAGTGCTTGTTTATCCACAAAGAAGCAGAAAAAAAGGCTACATTCTAAAGTTAGTGGCCCTGGGAACTAGGAAGTAGTGAAGGAATCCTTGTGACACACAGAGACCTGGGACATTAGTACAAAGAGTGAAGTGAAATGTAATGTGCAGCCATTATGAAAGATAGAATGTGGGTTAATCTAAAACCTAAAAACCATGGTCTTATGGCTGGGTATAGCAGGTTAAACCACCACTTACAAAATTAGCTACTGATACTTTATTGTGAGTAGGAGTCCTGGCTAAACTGCTTCAGACCCAGTTTCTTGCTAATGTGCCTAGGAAAGCAGTGAACACCGTGAAAATAACTGTTCAGTTATTTGCACCCCGGGCACACATGTGGTAGATGAGCATAGAGTTCCTGGCTCCTGGTTTTCACCTGGCCCAGTCATGGCCAGTATGGCTGTTTGAAAACAAAACAGAAGACAGAATATTTCTGTTCCACCTTTACTTCCTCTCAGTCTCCTTCATTTTCTGCCGCTGCACCTTACTCTGTATTTTCAATAAATAAATTTCTTTTAAACAAAGCAAAACATGGCTTTAAAAACATACCAAACATTTACCTAACTACTCTTCCCAGTTTTGGGTATATTCACAAAGAAAGTGATATGAGCAAATCGAAAAGGCATCTGCACTCCTGTGTTCATTGCACTATTCAGAGTAGTCACGGAGTAGGACAAGTCTGTGTTCAGCAATGGAAAGGTCTATCAAGAACATGTAATATATATTGGTATACACATGGTATACTTCTCAACTAAAAAGAATAAAACCCAGTCAATAGTAACAAATGAACGGAACTGGAAGATACTCTGATAGGACGCTGCCAAGTAATAGTGAGCACCCAATAGCATTGGGCAGGTTTGCTGGCTTAATGGAAGGTTTTGCATGGAAATGGGCTCTGCATGTGTCCTGCCCCACCTGCCTCTGGTGTGCTACTCCAGTTAACTGACAGCATGGATACTTTGGGCTCTGGTCATTCCCTTCTTGCCTCCTGCCACTGAAGTTAATGCTTTGTACTTTCCAAGAAAACTTTATACTGTGTGTCTCTCAAGCTGAGTGGAGGACTAGAGTTTAAAAATCCCTCACTTTGGCCTCCAAGGACAGAGGCTCCTGGATTGTAGCCAGAGTTGCTGTCACAGCATACCATAAGGACTCCTTAAAACCCTACATTTGTGTTCACCATGATCTCTCTCACTCTCCAAAATACAACTGAAATAAGTGAGGCACAGAATGAAAAATCCCTCTTGTCTCCCTGATACAGAGGCTTGCAAAAGTGAATCCAAATGTGCAATAGTGATTACTGGAGACTGAGAAGGGTGCGGAGAGAATAAAATAAGGTAAAATAATGGTGATTAAAACAAGAAGCAAAAAGCACCAGAATAATGCAGTAACTTTATACTTTACAATAACCAACTATACATTTAATTAAGAGCCACAAGTCCGAACATATTGAAAGGATACTAAAAAGCTAATTACTCTAGTGTGATCACTACATGTTGTTTAATGTCTTGAAATAACACTGTAGGCTGAAAATATATTCAAATATTTTGTGTTAATTAAAGCTTTAAAATGCACATATGAAATTTAAAAAACAAAATTGTAAAAATGTAAATAAACATACTAGTTTCCAATCACTGCTAGAGCCGAATGCTTTTAGAGTCACCAGTTTTCTATTGGATTTTAAGGGCTATTGATAGTTTGGGATATTGTAGGTGGAGACCTAACTAAAAGCCAATTCATTCATTAACTTTTTCCTGGTTCAAATGACCAAGCACCCAGGCTTACTTCAAACCAGTGACAAGCCAATTTTGACATATACGTGAATATCACAAAATTTAAAAATGGTATCTTTGAAGGCCATTGTGTATAGTTTGATTCAGGACTTTGGAATAGAAGGTTACAATTTGACAATGTGAAAGCTGTATATATTGCAAACAACCGTGAAAAAAAAGAATTCATGAACAATGTAAATAGTTGCATGAAAGTGGCAGGTAGATGAAATTATACATTATGGTGGTTTACTTCAAAATACCCTTAATATTTCTATAAGAACTTATACCTTAAAATTATGGTTTAAGAAGAAACTATAGAGTTTAACCTGTTGCAAAAAAATTCCGGCATCATACATCTTAAACGCTACTACTACATTAATAATTACAATGACACTGAATCATTACTTAAGAAATTATCAAATTAATCAGAAGTAACCATAGTTTAATTCTCATTTTACTCTGTTTATATTTTATATTTAAAGAAATATCACTATTTCAGTAATATCTGAAGCCTAACCATGTACAGTTCAGATATTTTTGCATTAATAAATATGTCTCAATCTATATGGACTGACAAATTTATTTATACTCTTTGCTGTTAAAATCAGCATAGAATAGCTTGTACACATGTACAAATATTTTAGAATTTTTTTCACAAATGTTAATTCTACAAAGTGATTATACATCTTAAATATAACTCCAGTTCTTATATTGTCATTCAAAGCCTCATAAATACTTCATATCCTTTCTAATATCTATTGAAATTATCTTTCAGATTTATCCATATGACTGACAAATTTATTTTAAATTGCTTTTCCACTCTCTATGATTATTTACAAATTACATTGTTGGTTACGTGAGTCAGCTATGAATTCTTTACAGAATTCAGATATTATAGAACCACTTAATCTATAATATGTAAATGTTACATTTATTGCACATGTCACATATGATTGTATTTTGCATATTTTATACAAAATATATAATATGAATATTTATATAAAAAATACAAATATACACTTACAAGTGTAGACATGAGTATTATTTTATAATAGAGATATATATAAAGTAAAATAAATATAAGTATATATATTTATATAATCTTAAATATTGATATTTCAGTCATAATTTATGTTCTGAAAACAAGCAGAAGGATGCTAAAATATAAATGATTATATACTTATATATAAAGTACCGGGGGAAAATGACATAGGAAATGGAATTAGGAAGAATGTATTATTTTATTTTCTTGCCTTTGAAAGGCAGAGATACAGAAAGAAACACACACACACAGAGATCTCCAGCGACAAGTTCAAGCCCCCACTGCCCGCAATAGCAAGGACTAGGTCAGGCTGAAGCCAGGGACTTGCAGCTCCACCCATACCCTCATGGGTAGCAGGGATGAAACTGCTAAAGCAATTACCTGCTATCTGCCACAATGTGGGACAACAGCAAACCAGAATCAAATGTTCATTAGGAATTTAAACTCGGACACTTCAAAATGACAGAACTACCCTAAATGACATCCTTAACCATTGCACCAGATGCTGAGCATTTTAATGGACAATGCTCTGGTAATTTGATACTTTTTGAAATGTGATACATTTTTATTTATAAAATATCATCATTCTCAATTCAGTCATTTTTAAATCAAATTTATACTGTTCATTTACAGAATATTTGTATGAGGTTAGTGTTGTCCTATTACCGACTATAATTTCCAAGAAGGCTTTTCTCAACACAAAATCATTCTGAAACAGATATTCTGATATTTCTAAGTGTTTTTGGTTTTTTAGAAGTTTGATTTAGTTCTTTCATCTATCTTAAGTTTACCGAGAGACTATGGATGTCCTATTTTGTTGTTCCATCATTTACTGACTACCATGTCATTTTTACTCTAAATTGAATATATATGTTTTAGGAGACAAAACGAAGCAGGAAAAATAGGTAAATATCATATATATACTGGTTTGCTTCTCCCATTGCCTGCATCACCAATGGACAAGCCAGACCAAAGCCAGGAGCCTGCAACTCAATACAAGAATCCCAGAGAGTGGCAGGGATGTAACTACCTGAACAATGACTTGTTTCCTCCAAGGGTATATATCAGAAAGATGCTTGAATTGCAAACACAGCCTGGACTCAAAACCAGAAACTATAATATCAGAGGTAGACACCCAAATGACATCTTAAAATCTCACGCCTAATATAAATAACTTTAGACAAAAATGTTCATGTATCACAATTTCCTGAATTTTCTCTTCATTAGTAGCTCTAGATATCTAGGTTATTAATGTAAACTTGCTTCAATTACTACAGCTACGTTCTATTGCAGAGATCAAAGCTGACTGAATTGGGGATAACCTCACTAGCTTGGGCTACTCTCGGATATGACGACAATGAAGTACTACATTTCTAGATGTCTTGCTGGCAGAAATCTTAGAAGAAATAAAGCAAAACAGTGGAACGATGGCTCTTGACAAGACAGACATCATGTTAGGATCAGATAGCAGGCCTGAAGACAGAGGTGGGGACAGGTATTGTGGGGTCTGATTCTGCATACACACTGGAGCCAGGGTAAAAGAAGGGTCCTGGTTGATTCTTGTTGAGGGAAGAACACACCTCTTTCTACCATTCACCTGCAGAGCACCCAGGCTGATGGGGAGAAGCTACCATTTTGAAGGTGGCTCAGACCTGGCAGCAATGATTTTTAGAGTGAGATAAATAAAGATTTCAAGAGCTGCGACCTTTGTTAGACACTGGGTTTCTTTTGAGTGTGAGATTAGGTGGCTTCATCAAAAGAATGATGTTGCATTTCCACTGGGTTTGAGTCAAATCTGGCATTCTCTAGCAGTAGGCAATGCGTGCATCTGGAACAATGAGGTGTAGACACACACCCTTCCTACCACAAGCCTTACCACACCCCCAGCCTGCAAATGATAATTAAGGATGTGCTATATACAGGAATAGAGACTGATAATCTCCATAATGAAGAAAGCAGAGATAGAAAATTTCCTTAGTAAATACATGAAGGAAATTGGAAGCAAATAATATTATCCGACCAAATCATTAGAGGAAGGGCCTAGCGCAGTAGCCTAGTGGCTCCTTGCCTAGCATGCACTGGGATCCCATATGTGTGCCAGTTCTAATCCCAGCAGCCGCGCATTCCATACAGCTCGCTGCTTGTGGCCTGGGAAAGCAGAAGCAGATGGCCTAAAGCCTTGGGATCCTGCACCTGTGTATGAGACCCAGAAAAAGTTCCTGGCTCCTGGCTTCAGACTGACTCACTCTCCCAAGCAGCTGCAATGGCCAGAACTGAATCATCACACATAAAATCTTCCTGTCTCTTCTCCTCTCTGTATATCTGGCTTTCCAATAAAAATAAATAAATCTTTATTATAGAAAATTCCTAGAGGAAAACATCAAGAAAACCCTCAAGTCATAGGCATAGGCAAACTTCTTGGAAAAAATACCAGAAGCACAGGTGCAAAAATAAACAAATGGGATTTCTTCAAGTTCAAAAGCTATATAGGAAATCAACAAAATGAAGAGGCAGCCAACAGAATGGGAAAACATGAAAATTATGCAACTGATGGTAGATTCATACCCAGGATCTATAAAAAGTTCAAGTTCAACAATAGAAAGCAAAAAGTCTAATTAACAAGTGGGCGAAGGATACGAAAAAGCATCTTTCAAAGGATAACATTTAAATGATGGGCAGACATTGAAGTACTCAGGACCACTGGCCATCAGGAAAATGCAAATAAAAACTATACTAAATTTTCACCCCACTCCAGTTACATAATTATTTCCCCAAAATCAAATTATAAATGCTTATCAAATTGGGGGAATAGGTATCCTAACCCACTGTTGTGGGAATGTAAATTAATATAATCAATATGGAAGGCAACAAGTAGATTCCTCAAAAACATTAAAATTTAACTACTGCATACACAACAAATCACTGCTGGAAATTTGCACAAATCAAAGAAAATGCATATAAGAAAGTTATTTGTATCATTTGTTTCAGCTAAACATGTAGTATGATATGGATTCAACTCAAATGTCCATTAGCTGATGCCTTGGTGAAGAAAATTTGTATACATGCTATGTAATACTTCCAATAAAGCTCTGCCTAGAAAGAAAATATAAATGATTTTTTTTTTACATTTTAAAACATTTTATTTTGTTTTATGATGTTGTTCCATAGGCTCTTGGGTTGCCCGTGCCCTTCTCCAAGGTCCCTCCCCACTCCCCCTCTGCTCCCTCTCCCCATTGATTTCCCCTCTAGTTTCACAATGGATGTCCTTCATTCTGTTTTTGAACTGTTTCCTGATAATGTAAGCATGGACATTATCAGAGAGTCCATCTTACTGTGAGGATGTATTCATTCTTACACTGGGATTCCATCTTTGGTCTGTATGCATACAGACATACAGCACATTTTCTCCATATCTGAATTTGCCAGTCCCTGCTACACTTCCATTAGATATCCTCTAAAATATAGAACCAGTGAGCACAGTCCACAACAGGATAAAAATAATAAATTTCCATCAACACAAAGTTAACAAACATGCTACAAAAATAAAAATGCCTCACAAGAGTGCTGAAAATGGGAAACAAATACCTTTTTGTAGGAATAGATGCTAGTGTATGAAAGTTCTAATATCTATGGTATAAATTTTCCTTCATAATACAAAGAAGGTATTCTTGCTTGAAACACCACCTCTACATGACAGAATACAGTTGTTATACCCAAGTGGTAATATCAAGACATTTTCACTTGTCTGGTAATGCTTGAATTTTATTTTTCAAATGTTTCTAAAACATATACTCAATACAAAGAAAACCTACTGTATCATAGTATTTAATAGTCACTATCCTTTTTCATCACCAAAACATACTTCTCAAGATTCCATTTCCTCAGGATAAATAATAAAAGGATAGCTAATCTAGGAATATTAAAAATGGGCTTCCTCAGACAATATTTGTTTTTTATGGCTATGATTTTGTTTATCAGCAGACGTATTTGGATACATTATACCTTGACCACACTCAGCATGAAAAACTCATCATTCTACAATAGTGTCTCAAATACTTGAATGCATGGCAATTTGAAAGTGTATGTTAAGGTTGTCTCTTCCCTCGCACTGTGGTTGGCACTGACGGTAATACTCATAGGCTATGTGGGATGAAATATTTCTAATTTTTTGTGGGTAAAGAACTCCAGGCACGATGCAATTTATAAGAATATTTTCCAACATCTATAAACGTTAACATTTGGCAAACCTGATCCATTATCAAATATCAGATGCAAAGAAGGCAATGACCAAGCAATGACCAAAATATCATCCATTTCTAGGGTTAGGCATCTTTGTTCTCCTGTATCCCATTGCTCATTTTAAAATTCTATCTAAATCTTAAAAAAAAATTCTAATTGTAAAAAATCTATAGTTAAAGGTTGCATTTTTAAATACATTTGAGTGATATAGCTAGTTAATAGTGTTTTCAGACACAGTATCCTGAGAAATGCGTGCATCAAGAAAAATTACAGATAAAATTGTACAGAGCTTAGCTGGTAAACTATATACTGTGAACTATTCAACTTTACAAAGATATTCAGGTATTTTACAATGACTTTTGCTGTCTTTTAGAATACTGATTTAATGCTAGAATTATGTGAATCAGCTAGTTGAAACATGACATTATAAACACAAAAAACCACGAATAGCTAGAACCATCCTAAAGAACAAGAAGTTAGCAGGGGAAATCACAATCCCAGACCTCTGGACATACTATAGAGCTGTAGTTATCAAAACAGCCTGATACTGGCACAAAGATAGAGAGGAAGATCAATGGAACAGAATAGAAACACCAAAAGGGAACCCACACAAATACAGCCAATTAATCTTTGACAAAAAGACCAAGGACAGTCAAAACAAATGGGAAGGCCTCTTCAGTAAATGTTGTTGGGACAACTGGTTGATTGCCTGCAGAAACAAATGGATAGACCCGCACCTATCACCATACACTAAGATCCAATCTACATGGATAAAAGACCTAAACCTACATCCAGAAACCTTCAAACTCTTGCAAGAAAATGTTGGAAATACCCTGCAAGACCTAGGAGTAGGTCCTGACTTTCTAAGAAGGACACCAAAAGCAATAGCAGTTGAGAACAGAATAAACAAATGGGATCTCATCAAACTAAGAAGCTTCTGTACAGCAAGGGAAACAATCAACGAAGTAAAAAAGCAACCCATAGAATGGGAGAAGATCTTCGTGCACTATGTAGGAGATAGAGGGCTAATCTCCAGGATATACAAAAAACTCCAAACAACCAAAAAACCAAAACAAGCCACTCAAGAAATGGGCACAGGAAATGGGCAAACATTTCACAAAGGAACAAGCCCAAATGGCAAACAAACATATGAAAAAATGCTCCAGTTCCCTGGCAATAAGGGAAATCCAAATTAAGACATCAATGAAGTACCACCTAACACCAGTAAGATTGGCCCACATAAACAAGAACACCAATGACACTTGTTGGCGAGGATGCGGGGAAAAGGGAACCCTACTCCACTGCTGGTGGAGCTGCAAATTGGTACAGCCTTTATGGAAATCAGTCTGGAGAACACTTAAACAACTCAAAATCTGCATACCATATGACCCAGCAATAGCACTCCTAGGAATATATCCAAAACACCTGTTTTACGACAAACCAACATGCATCCCTATGTTCATAGCAGCACAATCAGTAATTGCAAAAACATGGAAGCAACCGAAATGTCCATCAGCAGAAGATTGGATAAGAAAGCTTTGGTTCATCTACTCGATGGAATACTACTCAGCTATTAAAAAAAAACAAAATGCAGTTCTTTGTGGCTAAATGGGCCCAACTGGAAACTATAATGCTAAGGGAAATGAGCGAATCCCAAAAAGTTAGATACCACGTTTGCCTTGATTTAACCTGTAATTTTTGTTTGTTTGTTTGTTTTTGAACCTGTCATTGATACTGTCTCAACCGATCTGATTTGAAGAATTGAACTTGCATTATTTTTAACATATTGTTTACCCAATACTATGTCAATTAATTCCATAACGTTGTATATTGATGCTGATGTTTTGTTGGGGCTTTTACCTGTCTGGAACTTTACCCTATTAGCTCTATCTTCAGACCAGAGAAGGTCTCCCCAAGAGGCCACTGAACTTATCTGGATAATAAGATGCTGGACTTTATGCTAGGTATATGCTTGCAATGAAGGAATCTCAACTGAACTTGAACTGTGGTTATGCAGCAAGGTGGAGGAATCCACCATGGGGGGAGGGTTGTGATAGGGGTGGGGGGAATCCCAGTGCCTATAAACCTGTTTCACATAATAAAAAAAGAGATAAAATAAATAAATAAACAGATATATGTAAAATCTCAATCTACATTTTAAAATACTCCATATGTGTATCAGTGTGGGTTTTCTCAATTTGAAACACTGTGATCCAGATATTACATCTTAAGGCAACTCAATAATAATCACAGTCGCCATAGTGGTTGTTAAAGAAATTTAAATTTTTTCTAAATTTATACAACTCCTAAAGAAAATGATGGTATAAAATGTGAGAGAATACCAGATACACAGCAGAAGCTGTGACAAATGTTTCCGATATTGTTGCTTCTAGCGTTACTGACACAATCGCATATTAGCATATTGATTTTAATTTACAGCACATGCAAAACAGTAATTATAAGAATCATAATTGAGATGATGTATTAGATCTCTAGAAAATGAAAATTTTAATGAGCAGAAATTGAACCAAGTAGCCTCCAACTCATCTTCCGCAGTTTACTTGATAACAGAGTACAGAGCTCTTTTTACCCATTGCGTCCAGTTCAGAATATGTACTTCACAAACATCTGTAGATCAAAGGAACTACAAGTTGATAACAAAAGATTAAGCAGTCTATTGTCTGCAATAGAACTTATTAAGTAGAGATCTGAATACACAAATGAGAAATATTTCGGAGCAAGTGTCAGAGCGCAGAAGGTTAAATTTCTGCCTGAAGCACCAGCACCCATATGGGCACTAGTCCATGATAGTGCTGCTTTACTTCCAATCCACCTACCTGCTTCTGGCCTGGGAAAATTGTGGATTATGGCCCACGTATTTGGGTTTTTTGTATTCATATGGGAGACACAGAAGGTGGTCTTGGCTCCTGGCTTCAGATCCACTCAACTCTGACCATCTGAGGGAGTGAACTAACAGATGGGATAATTATACTCTTCCTCTCAAACTCTGCCTTTCAAATGAAAAAGAAATAATTTCTTAAAAAGTGAGAAAGATTTCCATACTAGCTTTTCCAAACACTTATAACTAGACAGTAGCAGCAATCTCTACAAGCAAGAGGTTAGTTATACAAAATGATGTGTTCCTTTGAGACAAAGGGCAGTTGTGTCAAAGCTAAAAGTCAGATAAAATACAGGGAAAGTACAGTATAAAGATATGTAGTATAACCAATGGCACTTTGAGAATTAACCAATGCATTATTCTGATACCATAACCTACTAGTAGTCATTGTGCCTCAATAGTCATTAATTATTAGCACTGTATTAGAATGGAAATAGTCAAAGAAGGTGAAGGCATCCATGTCAATTTTAGTCATTTTGAAACTACATAAAAATGAAAATGAAAGGGAATAAAATGAATTTATGAAATTTTTCAAATACAAGAAAAATAAGGCTCAATATAGGACCAGCCAATATGCATGGAAAATAATCCCTTGGATGGGTGCTCCTGTTGGTCTGAGGATATGCACTCATAGCTGGCTCTGTCACCAGAATATTAGCTGCAGAAAACAGAAAAAGTCCCGTTTCTTCATTGTCTTCCCAGCACCAGCAAACTGTCATTGAGCATACAGTCAGTAATACGATGGTGGAATTACACTTAGTCCTTTCACAGCCCAGCATTCTGATTTGGCAGCTCCATGAGCAGTATTTACTAAGTCTAGCTAATGGAAGGCCTGATGTGTGCTTCAAAAAGCCAGCTGTGGCTCTTCCTTATTAGGAGGCTTGCTGTCAAGAGAGTCGTAAGCAACACAGAATGTGCAAGGGTGAGGGGGGGGGTGCTATCAGTTTCCCCAACACCATGAAACCATCAAATGCTGAGAAAACAGAATAAAAACAGCAAGGAGAAAGTGAGGTGAGCAGGTGTGCAGCTAAATTAGGCAGGAGGCATCTGCATGCACACAGAAACTTGAACAGGTTTTTTTTAAATGTATTATTAGTGAAGACTTAAGAAGTGCAAACGCCCTACTCATACAATATTAACCTCATATGGGAATTTGACAGAACAGAAAAAAGGAAGCAGCTAGCTTCAGACACGTCAGGAAACTTGGTCTTCAATGCTGTCTTCATGACCTCCTCTTCCCTCATTCCTGTTTTTATTCTGGATTAGATGTATCATTTCCTATAATATGTGCATTTCCTCCAAATGACCAAAACATGCCCTTTGGGACACCCCAACTCACATTGTTCTAGCCTAGAACCTCAAGCTGGTGAAATAGCTTAGTGTCAGACTGACATCCAGAAAAATTACGATTCCTCTACATGGCCACCAGTTCATCCTTGCATTCAGTCTTCCAAAGATGTTTAAGTCGGCCGAGTGGTTAAGGCGATGGACTGCCAAAGATGATTAAGTCTCTGATACAGCCAAGGTAACACAAGTCTGGAAAATGGTCAGTGCAAACACCACTGGATCCGAGTTGTGAGCTCTCTTAAGGAACACAACAGCTGGTTTCAGAATGGAAGTACAAAGCATGGAAAATATCCCAAATGAAATAGATCTGTTTCATGAAGAAAAGAGATGAAAAAGTATAGAAAAAAATAGAAATCAGCAAAAAAAGGGGGGAGGGGAGTTGGAATAGTCTCAATATTAGGATGAATGCATCAAATGATCCCACTTGTCTAGATGTGTCTGTAATCAAAGCATTTCCCTCAATATCAGTAGGATGTTTGCTTATAAGTAGCATATATGTAAAGAAAATTCAATTGGAAACTAAAATTAGAAAAATACAAAGATTTTACCATCTTCTAGCAAGATTTGGATTGCAAGACCAAACAAAATGATATGACTTTGTGCTTCTTTTTCAGCTCTTCCTCAATGTTTACCCCTTCATTAGCAATGTTCCACTTTATGATCCAAGGATGGCTGCCAACAGCTCCCATGATACATATTCTGTAAGTCATAATAACCATAGTAATATTTTTAAAAGATTTATTTTTGATTGGCAAGGCAATTTTACAGAAAGGAGATCTAGAAAAAAAGCTCTTTTGTTCACTGTGTCATCCCCCTCCAAGTGGTCACAATGACTAGAGCCGAGCTGATCCAAAGCCAGGAACCAAGAGCCAGACAGGTGTCCCTATGGGAGCTCAGTCCAAGCACAGCAAGGATGTAGCCTCAAGGCCTCATGCTAGACCCAACACAGTAATAGTTTGGTGTGGTTTCTAGATAAGATGTCTAGGGTTGAATGTGAATCCATTAGATTTTTCTATTTCCAAAGAACCATGGGAATAAAAAAAAATTTATACTGAATATTTAAATCTTAAACACGTCTAACTCTGAAACAGTGGACTTTGTAGGAAAAAAAAAATGAATATCCATTCAATTATTTCAGAACTAGTCCCAGAAGAAGGAAAAGATGCTAGATGGGAAAAAGTAGCAAATATTTTCAACATAGATTTGCAACATAATTGTTTTCATGATTCAAAGATATTACAGGACTCGATAATGCTTCAGGGTCATCACGCTATTTACTACACAGTGTGGTGATACAGAAAAGGTCTGGAAAAGATGTTGCAAACTATATTTTCTAAGCCTCTTATCTTTCAGAAAAGAGGTCCAGAAAGGTGAAATAACTTCTCCAGAGCTGTAAGAGTGTGCCATAATTTCAGTGTAAGTTTCTTTCCATCGCTTCCTATTGTCATGAAGGTAGCCAATAATAATGAATTATCACAAGTTTTGCAATAATGTTTTCATCACTTGATAAAAGCTTATAAATGATAATCATTTTTCTCTGCTGTTTGATTCCTAATGGACTTAAACCATAGTTCTGGTGGCTTCTACGGCTTAAACGGACCTTTAATTTTTTTTTTTTGTATTACATTGTTATGCGCTGTATTATAGTTGGTCCCAGGAAAAACTCAATGGTTTTAAAGTAAGAATGGTTATTTGTAGAACAATATTGTATCAGAGTTGTTTGCTACAATTCTTTTGTATGCTCCATTAACATCACATGAATTATAATTCCCATATTATAAAAAATTTTTCCATGTAAAGTATACAGAAATAGTTAATGGAGATTTATAATTTTTGTATAAATTTACATAGCAGGAAAGATCCTGAATATAAATGTAAATATAGAAAGAATATTTTTAATAGTATTATATAAAATCTGTCTTAAAGGTCTGACAAAAAGGAACCAAAATCCAGAGGTAGTTTATACATCATCTCTGGTACCACAGAATACTCCCAATCTCCATTTAAATGATGTTCCTGTGAGTCTTCAAATAAGCTTTGATGGACTATGCTCTTACCTCAGCTGGCAAAACAAACTCTAAATTCATATTGTTATCAGTTCTAAAGACATGAATGTATTTTTGTTAGCATATTTGTTAAGTCAATAACTTACGTATTCCAGCAAAAATCTAACAAAATGTTAGAAATCAAAGTCATCAGGAACCAGTGGTGTGGTACAACCAGCCAAGCCACTTCCTGAAGTACTAGCTTCCCAAATGGGCAATAAATTCTAGTTCTGGTTATTCTACTTCTGATCCAGCTCCCTGTAAATGCACAAAGAAAGCAGTAGATGCTAAACCAAGTGCTTCGGTATTTGCCATCCCCATGGAGACACAGAAGTTGTTCCTGGCTTTAGCCTGGCCCAGCCCTAACCATCACATCTTTTGAGGAGTGAACCACCAGTGGGAGATCTTTATCAGGCTCACTCACTGTAACTACCTTTTAAGTCTTAAGAAAAAAAAAATCAAAGTCAGCAATGCACAGAAAATGGTGAACCTTTTAACTATTTAGGTTTATCTCACAAATCTAAAACTAGTAAGTAAATTTAACAATCATATGGTATACAGTCTATATTAAGTAATTTTTCTAATGGAAAATTTAAAGATGAAATAAAAATACCACCTGTAATAGTTAAAACATAAAATAACTATACATAAAAGTGTAAGATGTTTCTGAGCTCAAGTAAAAGGACCGTAACTTGATGAGTTCTACACAGGGTTGATGACTTGAAAGACTCCACAGTGTGAAGATATTTATTCTCCACAAACTGATCTATATGTTCAAGACAATCTCAAGCAACATCAGGATTCTTTTCAGAAACTCAAAAAGCTGATTTTAGAGTTTATCTTGAAACAATCTAGAAGAGCAAATTTGAAAGACATACTAGGCTTAACTCTAGACTTAACTATGTATCTATGAGGAGTGTAACAAAAGGACGGTTTACTTTGGCAAGGAAAGTTTCTGAAATCAAGCAGCACTACTGACAAAAAATGGTTTCACAATGCCCCATCCCACCGCAGGCACAGGTTTTATCTATACCCAGAGAAAAGGAGGTGACATACAGAAACAACCTGATTTGTCAAAACACGCATTTGCCCTGTTTTGTCATGTGTTGGTATCCCTCTGTGGCTCGGCAATCAGAGGCCATGATTGGCCAACTCTTAGTTGTTTGGTTACAAGAAAGAATCTTTACAATTTGTTTATGTGTCAAGCCCGAATATATTATCAATAAGTTATTTAGACCAAATTTGCCATGAAATTATGGAGACCGTTGTAGGTCAAATGCATTTCAGTCCAAAAGAGTAAAGAAGAAAAAAAAAAACAGACATATGGCTAAATGATTCTCAATTACGTTAAAGTATGTCAATGGAAGAAATAAAGTTCTCCTGATGCTAAAATAACTAACAATAACTTAATTGACATACATAAAATAAGTGACATTCTGCTGAGCAAAAGATTCTAGAACCAAACAAGAACATAGCATTTTATCAACATAAGTCCAGAATATGTAAAATTAAGTCATTGCTATAAAAATATGGCATAAAGGAATTGTTATGTAATAATGGACTTTTTAAATGAAATTACTGATTCCTAATAAGCAACCTATCTTCATGTTAGTGAAATCTGGAGAAAATGAGTTTCAATATTAACAGGTCACTCTTAATATCATAAGAAATTTCTAATATTCTTATAACTTCTCTGTGGGCCTGAAACTGATTTTAAGTATAAGAAGTTAAAATAACTAATCAAAATCATTCAATCCTTATTCTCAAAGTAATTAAAATCAATTCTAGTAGAGACACATACAAAATTATAATTGTTCAGGCAGAATACATAAAAAAATTACAATTTAAATTTCAAGATGAAATCTAAAGAGAAACAAGATCAAGGAAAAAATCATTTTTAAAATATCTTACCCAATAGGCATTTATGCTTTAAATTTATCTCTGTATTTTTTTCTTATTGTGTACCCCTGTTTCTGTTTTTTTTTTCTTTTGACAATCTTTACATAGTTAATTAGGGTGAAAAGGTTCAAGGGCTACAGGAAAGTGGGTAAGACTATTTCCATATTGTTTCCTTCATGTTTAAAGGTGGGTATTAAGGGAGAAGGCCCACCCAATTTCTCACCCTCCCCAGGTCCCGGATGTAGGGTATGCTCTGAGGTTCTTGCTCAAGTGGTTTTGATATTTCAACAGTTATGAATCGCTGCCAATCTTGCCACTCCATGCACTATGAGGTCCTTGAAGAATTTACTGAATGACATAGTCCATTATAGCTGAGATGGTTGGTTGACTTGTCTTCCCTCTTTCTTGGTTAGGGTTCTGAGTCCAGCATTTTCGATTGGGGAGATTTCCAAAGAAACTTTGTCTGAGGTGTTCTCAGACCAGATTCTTGTATGTGCTAGCAAGTACAGGGCCTGGCACAGTTCATCGCCCTGATCAGCTGGTGGTTGCAATTGCTGGGTTGGTTCTGTTTTCACTCCTGACTTCCACTGGAAACAATGGGTGTTGCAGTCCAGCCTAGTTCTGCCCAGCACATACTTGGCCCTCACCTAAACCAGTGGGAGCTGCAGCCTAGTTTGAGCAACCCGCAACAACCCCCACCAAGCCCACCCCTACCCTGGTTTGCCAGTATGTCTAGCAGTAATCCAGTCTGTCGCACATCCCATTCCACCCCAGCCTCTGTCCTGCTTTATGCCCTCCTGTGGAAGTGGTAACCCAAGAGGGAGAAGCTCACTATTTCCCTCCCAGGCCTCTCCCACTCCCGGATTATGCACTCTCCAGATAGTTCTGTGGTTTGACTTGACAAAACTAGCCCCCAGTGCCAGCTTCTGCCAGCTGATGCTGTGGCTAAGTCCAAACAACCCTCACCCACTCTAATTTTATTTGCACCAGTAGGAATAATCAGCCCAGCCCGGGTTTTCCCTGATCTAGACCACATGAGGCACACAGGTGTTGTAGCCCTGCCTAGTCTGATCTGCCCCCATCCTAGCCCACACTCTCCTGCAGGAGTAGCTGTCCAGCAAAGGAACCTTCCCTTATTCCCTTGCTGGCTCTGCCCCCTCCCTTCCTTGTTCTCACACTTGCTGCTTGGGCGCTGCGGTCCCTTCCAGTACAGGCAACCTCAACTTGGCATTCCGTAATGTGCACTAGTCTTTGTTGTGACTGAACCCAGCTCAACTCCCACTGTTCTGGTGCCTGGATTTGCCAGTGGATGACGTGGACAGATTCAGCCTGGTCTTCCCCCGACCCTTGCCAATTGTATGCCAGTAGGTAACTTTCCATGTCCTGTTCTGGGCTGTTTCCTATCATGTTTCTTGCGCTTACGTGCCAGGTCTGTGTCCTGCCAGAGGAGGTGCCCAGGTTCCTCCGTCAGAACCTCTCCCAATGCCAGGTTTCACGCTTACCAGTGGGTCCATGAGCCAACCCTACTCAGTCCACCTCCTGTCAGAGCAGGAACAGTGGCTTTTCCTGACTGGCCTTCAAACCAATCTGGTCCTTGCTTTTGGATGTTTCAGCCCAGCCATGGTTTGTCCTTACCCACATACGGCTCGCACATGGCTTAGTAGGGGTTTGAGACCTTGCCTAGTCCATCCCACATCTATCCTGGTCCTCCAGGAACCCAGAGAGTGTTTGGGTCTGGCCCGGTTTGGTGCATCCAATCCCAGTCCACACTTGTGCCAAGGGAGACTACAATCATTCCAGATCAGAATGCAGCCCCCATTCCATGTCACACGCCCCTTGGTGGGAACCTCAACCCAGCTAGGGTGTCCCCTTAGTTCCCCAACCGGGCCTGTTTCCAGCCATAGATCACTTGCATGCCAGTGGTTGCTCTGACTCAGCTTGGCACAGCCCCTCACCTGTCCTGACCTCTGCCTAGCTCGGCATGACCTGTGCTCTGTCCTAGTCTCTAGTTTTGCTTGTGCACCAAGGTTTGCCCAGTCCTGCCTGATCTACCCTGTTCCATTACCAATTGACACATTAGCCAGCTATTGGAGCCACTTTTCCCGGCTTGTCCGACGCCCAGGTCTGGATCACATGTTCACCAGCGGGAGCCAAGACTCGCCAGGGGAGTTTCACAAGTTCCTCCACTTAATCACTCCCAGACCCAGTTCTCATACATGCCAATGAGTTTTAGGCCAGTTGCCAGCACAGTCTGGCCTTCCATTTGGCTTTTATGAGCTAGTGAACGTTGCAGCCCGGCCCACCCCACTCGCTATTCAGCATGCACATTTGGGTGCTGCTGCCCTGACCAGTCCAGACTATTAGGGGTTCCTTTACCTGTGACTGATGGCAGGCTCCTTGGTCACACCTAGCTTAGTCCATCACCACCTCAACTCTTGAGATAACCAGTGAGACTAGAATTTTTATAGGATGTGGCCCACTCATCCCTCACAGAATTTACCCCCGGTTATGGTTCTTGAGTACTAGTTAATGTAATGGCCTTGACCAAAGTGACTATTTTCATGACCCATCATCATGTCAGGTAACATGACATGATTCTGCAGGACAAGCCCTGAGCCATAGCTTCTGCATGGACTGGTATTTGGTGGTCAGCATTATTCAGTGATTACAAGTTTTTTAAAGGAAGAGTTACTGACATTGGGAATCTTTACGACTGCTTCACATCCTAGAAGAACAATGGGTTTAACCTGGAGCTAACTAAGCAGTGACTCAAAGAACCAAAACCCCAGAGCTCCCGGGCTGGGCGGCCAGCAGGCAAGCCTGGCACCAAATGGCACACTGGCCCAGGGACAGCTCACCACATGCACATGGTGGCTGTCATCTGGGATCCAGGCATGAGACGCCCTGTCCTGAGACCCACCCTATCTTTGTATTTCTAAGGCTTAAAAATTATTATATCATTATCAAAAGGAATATGAAGAATTTATCCTTGTCAGATTGTTATTTAACCCTTATAAAATTATGGGAAGCTCTCCTTTCCTTGTAAAAGTTCTTTAAAATTTTTTTATAGTATAAAATATTGTTTGGGCCCGGCGCGGTGGCGCAAGTGGTTAAAGGTCCTCGCTTTGCACGCCCGGGATCCCATATGGGCGCCGGTTCTAATCCCGGCAGCCCCGCTTCCCTTCCAGCTCCCTGCCTGTGGCCTGGGAAAGCAGTCGAGGACGGCCCAAAGCTTTGGGAACCTGCACCCGCGTGGGAGACCCGGAAGAGGCTCCTGGCTTCGGATCGGCATAGTATCGGCCCGTTGCGCTCACTTGGGGAGTGAATCATCGGATGGAAGATCTTCCTCTCTGTCTCTCCTCTCTGTATATCCGCCTTTCCAATGAAAAAATAATAAAAAAAATAAATCTTTAAAAAAAATATATTGTTTAACATTTGAAGGAATTCGCCTTTTAAATCCACATCTTCAGTGAATTGTTCTGCAAGTGGTGATTTCACCACTAAATTACTTAAATGCAGGCTACTTGTGCAATGTACTGTATTCTGAGTAAATCTGGATAATTGTTATTTTCTCTGAATTGTGTAATCTTATGTATAACATCTGTTGTATGTTTTAATTTCACTGTTTTTAATTTTTTTACCTGTATTTACCTCATCTTTTTTTCCATGCATTAATTCATAAAACAAAAGCAAAAAAAAAAAATAGGGGCTATTATTGTGGCATAGTGAGTTGTCATGGAATATGTCACCAGCATCCTACACTTGTGCACAGGCTTAAGTCTGACTGCTCAGCTTCTGCTCTAGATTCCTGCCAAAATTCCTGGGAAGGCAGAAGGCCCACTTACTTGGGCTTGTGCCACCTGTGTAGGAGGCTGGTGTGCACTTTCTGGCCCACATCCGCTTGTGGTCATTTAGAGAGTGTGAAGCAGATACAAGACCTGTCTTCCTTTGCCTCACTCTGTTGCTCTGTTTCAAGTCAAAAGTAAATCTTTAAAAACACAAAAATCATGCCCGGTGTTGTAACTTATCGGCTAAAGTTCTAACCCTACACACTGGGATCCCGTATAGGAGCTGGTTCTAATATTGGTAGCTCCACTTCCCATCCAGCTCCCTGCTTGTGGCCTGGGAAAGCAGTCAAGGAGGGCCCAAATCCTTGGGTTCCTGCACCTGCATAGGAGACTCCGAAGAGGCTTCTGGCTCCTGGCTTCGGATCGACTCAGCTCTGGGCACTGTGGCCGCCTGAAAAATGAATCAGCAGACAGAAGATCTTCCTTTCTCTCTCTCCTCCTTTCTGTTTATCTGTCTTTCAATAAAAATAAATCTTAAACCCCCAAAATCAAAACAAAATTATTTAATCATTATGCTAAATCATTTTCTGCTTTTGAAGCTGTTTCCTCCTATGTACTATTATGTTTACTTTGAGGTTTGTATATAATTTAAGCTCAATATCTATATTAATTGTCCTCTCTTTTAAAGTCCGAAAGCTTTCAAGAGTATGCATTTCCTGATTCAACAAGCATTTTACTTTATGAAAATTTAAATAATTATAAATTATAGTATTGAGCTGCTTCTCTTTTTTAAAGCTTTATTTATTTTTATTGCAAAGTCTGATATACAAAGAGGAGGAGAGACAGAGAGGAAGATCTTCCATCCAATGATTCACTCCCCAAGGACCACAACAGCCAATGCTGAGCCAATATGGAGTCTGGAGCCAGGAACCAGGAGCCAGGAGCCTCTTCTGAATTTCCCATGCAGGTGCAGGAACATCAGGCTTGGGCCTTTCATGACTGCTTTCCCAGGCCACAAGCAGGGAGCTGGGTGGGAAGAAGAGCTGCCAGGATTAGAACCGGCACCCATATGGGATCCCGGTGCATTCGAAGCAAGGACTTCAGCCGCTAGGCCACTGTGCTGGGCCCAGAGCTCCTTCTCTTAAATAAATTTCTTTAAAAAACAATTTTATTTTCAGGGTCTTTTTTTTCCCCCTATATCTTTGTCATTTTATCTAGATTTGGAATTATAATACTGTGTGTTATAATCTCATTTTTCTTTTATTCTGAAATTTTTTTACTGTATCTTTAAAAATATTTTTGCATTTGAATGTCAAAGTTACTGAGAAAAGGAAGAGCCATGCTTGATTCATTTCCAGATGGTTGCCATGGTCTGAATCCAGTAACTTCATCTGGGTTTTCCCTGGGAATGGTAAGGAATCAAGCCCTTGACCTATCTTTCACTGCCTTCTTGAGCACACTAGCTGGAGGCTGTAATGCAAGTGGAGCACTTATAATTCAAACCAGAACCTGTATGAGATGGCAAAAGGTGTCTTAACACCCTGTGCCTCAACACTAGCCACAGTTCAGGATAAATTTTAGAAAATCTAAAACCATTTGAAAACAGTATTTGTTCTTTTTGAATTTGCCTATAAAGATTTCCATGTATCTCTGTATGCAGTTTTTCTAATGTTATTCAGCTTCTTTATTTTAATACATCTAACTTTGGTTTAGTTATGCTGTCATAAAGACAGTATCTTCAGATTTTCCAAAATTAAATGTTTCTGTGAATTTTATGATTCCTTTATATAGTTTATTTTATTTAACACATGTTTCATGAGTTTTTTGTTTCTACTACTCGTCTTGAACACGTTTGCATTTTTAAAATTTTTACTGATCTGGGAAGATTTACTTGTATGTATTTGGCTGCATATACTACTTACTAATGTTAGTTTATTCTTTTAAAAATAGATCGCCCCGGATCCTCACCAAGGACTACCAGTACAGGCACCAAGGACTATATCCCAACTGCCAAGGAGACCACAAGGAATTGGACTGCCCTTGTAGGCTAAGAACTCTGAGGTCATCCACTCCCTATCAGATCTCCCACATGGGATGGAAGAAGCCCAGACCCTTCCTCACAGGATCTAATGTCATTGGAACAACAGCTAGGAGCCCTGAGCAGTTCTCAGAAACAGGACAACAGTAAGCTTCCTTTGAGAATCAGGAAGGGAGCTTTCTCTGGTCCTTAGTTCCAATTTTGGATCCCCACCATCTCTTGCAATGACCATCAGGGTCGCTCCACGCCCCCCCCCCCGCCACCAAAAAAAAAATTAGATCAGACAGAGATCAATTAGGAAAACTTAGAACCAGACAGGAAACAGACAGCTTGGACTCACATAATACCTTACTAGGTAGGACACAATGATTAATTACTCCTCACTAAGGTATTGAAGATTTCTCTGCACACCCCTGCTAGAACTGTTCTGCGCCTAATTGTCAACAAACGCCTTGTGAGAGTTATAAGCTGGTTTTGGACTATCCTAAAATTTGTGAAGTAAAAATTACGATTCAATACTATAAATTGCTAAATAAAAAAAGGAAAATAGACAGGAGACAGGTGAATAGTAATCTACATCAATTATAAGGAGTAGAGCAGCTGGTTGTATATAAACTGAAATTGAATTTTCAGTGAACTAGTCACAGGATGTGGTTAAGAACTGGCATTTTCTAACACTGGTCAGTCAATACCATGTCAATTAACTCCATAGTGTTGTAAATTGTTGTTATGTTGTGGCTTTTCATTGGACAGGATGATATTCTGCAAGCTCTACTTTCAGAGATGGTCTCCCAAGGAAACTGTTGAATTTATCTGGACAATTAGAGGCTGGACTCTATGCATGGTGCATGCTTGCAATGAAGGAATCATGACTGGATTTGAACTGTACTACTGCAACAAGGTGGAGGAATCCAACATAGGGGGAGGACATGGGGAGGGGTTGGGGGAATCCCAGAGACTATGAAACTGTCATAAAATGAAATTAACTTAAAATAGATTGAATCCTGTATGTCAAAAGAGAAAATTTGGCTCAATGATATTCAGGTTTCTCATGGAATAATCAGACCAAACAGAAAGTAGGAGAACGTAAACATTTCATCCTGAGTGCACAATATGTAAATGATAGATAAATGAGAATTATGACAAGTTCATACTCAATAAGATTCGAGCAATTTATGCTCAACACTTTGACTAGAACAGAGTTTATGTTGAAGATGAATGGAAAAGAGAACTAAGTGATCCATCTTTAACTCTCAGATTCTCTGGGATTTGTATTTCCGACCTTATGGAGCCACTCATTAGACATTTCCTGGAATTCTCGACTATTTATACACTTCAGTATTCACATGTTTACCCATTATCTTCATCTAATGTTAATAGTTGTTAGAAAAAAAATACCAACATTTCCACATATGGAAATCCAGTGGTTATTTCTTTCATTACCATATACCAATTGAGCTAACTTAGTTTGAAAAAAATTTATCTCAGCATGAAATTAACAGCCTTTACAGGAAGTTCAGTAAATAGTAAGAAACTAAAAGACAAAGGTTTTCATCAATATTTAAAACCATTCTCTTTAGGGCCCAGCAGCGTGGCCTAGTGGCTAAAGTCCTCGCCTTGTATGAGAAAGGATCCCATGTGGGCGCTGGTTCTAATCCCGGCAGCTCCATTTCCCATCCAGCTCCCTGCTTGTGGCCTGGGAAAGCAGTCGAAGAGGGCCCAAAGCCTTGGGACCCTGCACCTGTGTGGGATACCCGGAAGAAGTTCCTGGATCCTGGTTTTGAATCAGCATAGCATCGGCTGTTGCTCTCACTTGGGGAGTGAATCATCGGACGGATGATCTTCCTCTCTGTCCCTCCTCCTCTCTGTATATCTGACTTTCCAATAAATAAATAAATCTTAAAAAAAAAACACAAACATTCTCTTTAGTCATTACCGTTAGTACTGATCTGTGCTTGTACTTTCCATATCCCTACTCACTTCATCCTGATTCTGCATTTAAACTTATCACCGTCCCTCCCAGCACCTCTGTCTCTGCTGCAGGGACTGGTTGAAACTAGCTCATTGGGACAAGCTGTCATCTTCTATGCTTAAGAAAAGATGCAACTACTATCTTCCTTCATCTGGACCAGCAAGAGAGAAAAGTCCCATGGCAGTACCAGGTATTAAAGACAAACAGAAGGGGTTAGGCAAATGTTGAAGAGGGTGGTAAAATGGGAAAAATAAAATCTTATTCTCATTGCCTTGAATAAAATAGAATTTCCATTTTTCAGTTAGTGAGAATTATTTCATTATCCAACCATTTGACTATATAATCACATTAATATAAACAAATATTTCAGACTTTTTTATTATCTTAAAATATCTGATCTTTAGACTATGACACTGAGACCAGCATGGTGTCTAGTCCTTTGCCTGCCAGCACCTACATTCCATAATGGGTACCAGTTGTTTCCCAGCTACTGTATTTCCAGTCAAGCTCTCTGATTATAGCGTGTGAGGGCAGCAGAGACAGTCCAAGTTCATGGACCCCTTGCACCCATGAGTGAGACTGGGAAGAGGCTCCTGGCTCTGGGCTTTAGATCTGATCAGCTCAAGTGTGGTTGGGAGGTGAATCAGCGCATCATAGACCTTTCTATCTCGACTCTTCAGCAACAACAAACCAGCCAGTTAAGAAAGCAAAATACATACACAGACAATTTTCAAAGGATGAAATAAAAATGACCAACATACGTGGAAAAAAAATGATCAGGATCACTTCCCAAAGAGGAAATGCATAAAAATCATAATGAGGTTTCACCTCACCCCAGTCATCCAAACATCTGATAATAAATGTTGCCATGGATGTGGGGGGAAAAGTATTCTAATATAATCTTAATGGGAATGTAAAGTAGTTCAACCATTATCAAGTGCAGTACAAAAACTCCTCAGAGACTTGAAAATAGATCTAACATATTGCCCAGATATCTCAAGCCTGAAAACATATACAAATTAAAACCAGCACCAGAGTTCTTTGTACACTCATGGTTACTGAAGCTCAATCCACAACAGCTAAGATATGGAATCAACACAGATGCCCATCTATGCATGACTGGATAAAGAAAATGTGGTTATGTTCATTATTGAAAATTACTCAGCCAATAAAAAACAGTAAAATCCTGTCTTTTGCAGTACAGTGGATATAACTAGATACAATTATGCTTAGTAAAATAAGCCAGTCTTAAAAAAAATACAATTATTTTTCTTGATCTATAATGACTAATGCAGATTACAAAAAACTCACAATCTACAGAAGCAAAATTAACATTTTGAAATTATATATAGTGTTCTCTATACACTTGAGAAAAGTGAATTTTTAATACTTTGTTTTTTAAAATTCTATACCTAATGGATTTGCCCTGTGATTGTGAACTGAAAGAAGCTTATGGCAAAAATATTTTTAAAGAAATAAGGAGGTAGCTGAGTGATGACCACGAGCAGGAAGCAGGGTAGGGTAGGAAGTGTCACTGTGCTCCCAAACCTGTCCTGTGGAACATGTGGCATTAGTTCACCTTGCATGAATAAAATAATGTAAGAACTCAGTGACAGAACTATTAAAGAAATGTTATTGGATTAATTACAGAGCTACTAGAGTCATGTGAGGCAGATAATGTTAAGAGATCTAGTGCAATATCTTAAATTTTATTCCAAAATAAACTCTACAGAAGCAAACCTAAAAAGTACTAGAAGAAAATATGATGGATAAAGAAGAATCATATTTGGAGGTCTTTTTAAAAGCAATGATATCACAGAAAATATTGTTCAACCTAGATATACAGAATCCCACCCAGGGCAGGGAAAGAGGAATTAAATTTATCCACTATTGAAAAATTAGACACAAGGTATGAAATTATAGCTTAAGATCCACACAACAATCGCTGTGATTCCTGAAGAATGGAAAACAAATCAGGCAAAACTAAGTTATTTTCAGTGCATGGATGGAAATAAAAATATAATGAGCTTTGTGTAAGGGTGCAAAAGAAGTCTTTCAAGAGACAGCAAAGAGAGTTCCCCTTCCGGGCGCTTTTCAATGACATTTGCAGTGCCACTGCACCAGACCCCTGAGCTCTGAGGTGGGGGCGATGTCTAGGGTTGCTTGCCTGAGTCCATGCAGCCAAGGCACACTGATGCCAGTGAAGCCCACAGACCACCCAGCAGCACCCTCTAAGTGCTTTAGATTGTACTTGCAGGTGGTTTGGGTTATGGCACAGGAAGTAGCATGCAGGGATTTGGGGGCTCCCCTCTAGGCAAGGAATGACTTTCAAGGACTTTCATGAACAGGTCCCTGTGCATGCAAATCAGAGCCTCTTTGGTGGTTTAGATGGAGCAAAGGATGGCATATCCAGATGCAAAGTTATGGACCAGGTGCCAACAGGCACTGATGGGTCACTAGGCCGCATTAACTGTGCCGGACAGGGTCTATATCCCTCCCACCACCCTACCAGCAGCACTTAATGGTGCCTGTGGGGAGGGAAGGCAGCCTAGGCCTGCAACTCGGGACTTTAGCTCTGCCAGACGCTGAGATGCACTGGTGGGTCCTGTGATCAGGTTAGCTCTGGGCACTTGAAGGTATGGACCTATGAAGGTAAGGTATGCCTGGCAAACAAACTGGACAACAGCCCCAGCCAAAAAATGACAGCAAATATCTGGGCAAATGGAGACTTTGACGCCAACTGTCAGCCAGTGGACATCAAAACGGGTTCCTCATCCTGTGATTGGCAAGATCTACAACATTTCAGAACTATTGAAACCACCTGGGCAGAACCCTCGGAATATGCACTGCATTGGAACCTTGGCTTGATTTCAGGTGGACATTCTCAATCCCTGGGTACTGGAGCAGTGGAGAGGCTGGGTATGGCTTCTCCATTTATCACCCCTCAACCCCACCCCACACACAGGAAGGAGCAACAGAAAATTTGGAAACAATGCTCACACCAACTTTTCCCTAACCACTGATCCACCCCACTCTGAACAACTGTGTTAATAGCTAAAATTAATTAGGGCCTGGCACAGCAGCCTAGCAGCTTAAGTCCTCACCTTGCATATGCTGGGATCCCATATGGGTGCCAATTCTATTCCCAGTGTCACCACATCCCATCCAGCACCCTGCTTGTCGCCTGGAAAAGCAGTGGAGGATGACCCAAAAAGCTTTGGGACCCTGCACCATATGGGAAACCCAGAAGGGGCTCTGGGCTCCTGGTTTCAGATTTGCTCAGCTGTTGCTGTTGCGGCCACTTGGGGGAGTGATTCATTAGATGGGAGATCTATCTCTCTGGCTCCCCTCTCTGTATATCTGACTTTTGCAATAAAAATAAATCTTTAAACATTAAAAAGAGAAAATCAGTGTCAACTTTCTGATGTCTGTGAAATAAGTATACTGCCCCAGTATATTTGAAGCTGCCCTCCCTTCAGCCTGGCAACCCTGAACTCATCAGGGCTTGAATACTGTCATTTTCTATAGATAAGACTTCAACAATACATTGAGTAGGATTGGCACTGGTCAAGCAACATCCATTGGCATGTTGATGGGAGGGGAATGGGCACAGAAGTGATGAACTGCTTTTGGAGGCTGCCCTTCATGAGGCTGTCATAGCACAGAAGTTTATGGAAACTTTTAAAAGCTGAATCACTCATTCAAACACCTCACTATTCAGAGTACTATTCACAAGACTGACAAAGGTACATTTAAAGCTAGACTTTTGGGCAGTGGTATCAAATCTGATGTATGATATCAATGAAATAGGAATTGAGAGGTGGTCCCTCAAAGCATGCTTTGAAAAGGAAAGGGAGACATGTAATTCTATTTTCTTTTAATGTTCCTGCATTATTCCTTGAGTAGTTTAAATAGAATGCTAGGCAGTGGTCCTATTTATAGAATTAAAATGTGCATTTGATCTTAGTATTCGTTATTTAGTACAGAACAAAGCTGGGTTAAGTTGACAAATAATGAAGCACTGGCTTTATCTTTACACTTTCCAACTCGTAAAGATAAAGCCAGTGCTTCATTATTTGTGAACTTAACCCAGCTTTGTTATCCTTTTGTAAGTACTGATCTGAAAATTAGTTGTGCAATTTAACTTTCATGTGGAGCACAGTAAGCACATAAGAGGTATATCAGTTCAGCAATGAGTAAATATTTGATGATTCACATGTAGTTTGTCAGCAGCACTCCTGTCAGCATGAACAGAATAAACACACTCAGAAAAACAACTGACCCAATGGGAGTCAGCACCAGTCACAGTATAAATGTGTATGCCTCATGTCAGCTGTAATTACATCACCCACTCATTCTTAGCTGCATGCCTTCCACATTTTATTAAGGCAGTTCCTTGGGAGCAAGAGACATGTATAATTTTATTACCAGCGTATGTGTGCTCTCAACTCCCTTCAGCACAACTGCTGTACAGCAATCCACTCAAGGGAAAGGATATTCATCCTCTCTGTGATGGCAAGTTTTATTATGCTTCATTTTCCCTTTGAAAGTTAAGATTACAACTTGTATTCTTATGTCTAAGTATTACGCCTTTCCCCATCACTGTTGACTCATTTAAACTCTCCATAATAAATGGAGCAAGACAGAGGTTATAAAGGGTAGGGGACATGGTCAGTTGTAACTGGATTTCTACTATTGACAAAAAAATTTCTTCTACTACTGTGTTTGTGGGTACAGGTTATATATGTGGAGACAGAATTCATCCATTACTGTAAAATACTGCACATCATCTGCATAGAGAAGTACATGGGAAGATTTTTATATTCAGGCCAGAACTGAGTTAGTGTAACCAAAAAAAAAGTCTCATCAGAACCTTGTCTTAACAAACTAAACATTTTAGGCCCCATGCAATGGTGGTTCAGAGGCTAAACCTTCACCTTGCAAATTCCAGAATACATGTGGACACCAGCTCACGTCCCAGCTGTTTCAATTTCCATCCAGCTCCCTGCTTGTGGCCTGGGAAGCAGTAGAGGATGGCCCAAAGCCTTGGGACTCTGCCTCCATGTAGGAAACCCAGAGGAAGCTTCTGCTCCTGGCTTTGTATCTGCTTAGTTCCAGCCATTGTGGTCACTTGGAGCGAGAACCAGTGTATGGAAAATCTTTCTCTGTCTCTGCTCTCTATAAATCTTCCTTTCTAATAAAATAAATATTTTTAAAAGCCTGAAAATTTTGGAAGGAGAAAATTACACACAAACGTTTGAAAAGGTAACTACCCAAGATGATAGCATTCATAATCAGCTGTATTAGCTACTGCAACATGACCTAGTCCAGAAGTCAAACACTCAACATGTAAAGGAGTTGAGAAAAGATGAGCTGAAGTCAGTGAGAGGTCCAAGAAGTATAGTAACACCTAATATTGAAGTACACCATATATCAGAAAGTAGCCTGTGAGACAGAATTAAGTATAGCATAGTCAATCCTCAGGTTGAAAATATCCTGACCCAAAAAGGCAAAAACCCAAAAATGGAAGAAAACCAATTATAAAGGTGTTTACAGCAGATGCAATTGTTGAAATTTCAAAGGAACTTTTATGCTTTTCATGCAAAAGTAAACAAATTCCCAAGGATCATTAACCTTGGAGGTTCGGGTAGACACCTGTAAAGAAGCATCATTAAAACAAAACAAGCTAAGCTAATAAAAAGAAGCCCTTTACCAAATGCTTTATATTGTCCATTATATTTCTGACTGCTTACACTGTAGGTCTGCTGAACAAATTCAGTTCCTGAGGTTTATTCAGATTGTAACTTTATTTCTAATTCCCTCTTTCAATGAAATGTACTCAGTAGGGGAATTCTCTTTCCTTTCCTCTTAAAACAAGCTTGGGAGTTCTTGATTACTTGTTAGAAAAGCTTGCCAACATCTTACATTATTAATACAATCTCAGTACTAAAAAACATCACTTACCATTCAATAATTAGATTTCGATATTTGATAGGGGGAAAATGGTGTTGAAAGGTAGTAAGAGCAGGGAAACACTTATACGGATACAGGTTTCATCGAATGATGTTCTTTTCTCTGTGCCTGGCTGTTGGTAACACAACAACCCCTTCTCATAATGCTACTGGTTCATTCCTTTAACATTCCCAGGCAGCATGGACTCAGCTCCTGAACATCCTATGATCCATAATCACTCCTCCTGTGTTGAGACCTGTTAATACTCTAAAGAGCCCCTTTAGACACATCCTTTAGCCCACATCTAGTTCACACTGGGTACACAGAAAACAAGTCACACATTTTCTTCTAGAACAGGAATTGACAGTGTAAGAATGCAATGTCAGTAAGTTCAGTTTGACTTTTCCACCACCGTACTTTACCCAATTTTTAGGGTATGAGTAGGATTGCCAGTCTACTTCTTTCCTGCATAAAGAGGACATACATCAAGCTCTATCTTAGCCTGGTCATACAGGACAGGCAAGGGGTAATAGCTATTCTAATCTGATCTATCTATAACTACACTGTTCACAATAACTGTGGAAGACAGAATTCTGAATGGGAAAGCTCACCAATGTAACACTGCAACCAACTCTAATCTTGTGAAAAAGTTCTGAGAATTCAGGGCAAAGGCCCTGAAGCAGGAAAATACGGGTGTAGGAATTCCCTTGCAGGAAGACAATTGATTAGGAGAGGACAATAGGAAACCTTGCTGGTGTAAAACCATAACCAGCTGTAATCCTGTGAGAAAGCTCTAGGAGTTCAAGTCAAAGTCCTGAAGCAGTTGATATGGAAATGCATGGGCACAGGACCTCCTTAATCCTTGGGTTTAGACATCAGATCAAAAAGAGGTGCTTCTTCTCCTATACGCTGTTTAATTATTTGTAACCTGTTAGAACAAATTATCTATGGACTCCCCCTCATATGCTAGCACATAAACCACATCCTCTTGCAAATCCTCCATCCTTGCCCTCACGACCCTTGGTCTTCAAAAACCCTTTGCTGACAATAAACTTTGTTGACCATCAGTCAGTAGTCCATGTGTATGATTTACTGTTTCCATGCCCCAAGCCCCTCATTACTAGACAGTGAAAAAAAAAAACTATTTTGGAATCCCTACATAATATCCTATTTTCAAACTGCCTTCGCATCTCCTTTGTTCCTTGGCACTTCATTAAGATTTCCAATGTGTTGGACATTGTTCTAAAATATTAAAGTCATGCCCTCGAACATGCACCTGGATTTAAATGAACTCAAACAATAAAATGAATTCGAGTTCAAGTATATGGTGCACACTTCTGCCATATTTTGTACAAACATTGCTGTGACATCAAGTTGAAGTCACATTCAGATCTTAAAAGTATAATACATTACACAGAGCATTTAAGAAGCCTGACATATTTCTATAACATTGTTTTTATAAATGATGTCATCAAAATAAAACACTACCTTATACCCTCTATTGGTGTCAATATTATAGAATCAATTAATTTAACTTAAGTAAAATTATTGCATGTATAATTTTAAATATGTCACAAAATATCTCATATCTCAAGAATAAATTTAGTTATGTTTAGTGTTAGGAAAAGCACTTCATTACAGTCTAAGTGGTTATTGTTAACTATGATCAACATAATACTTTTCACCCAAATGACCATTATCAGAGTCTAATTTTTTAAAGTGATACATTAATGTGCTATGTACCCTAAAGCTTGGTTTCATAAATTTTTGGCAAAGACAGATACTGTAATGGACAGGGGACAGGCAGGGACAAAAGAAAGGGAAAGAAGAAAAAGGCGAAAAATATAATAAGCAAGGGTAAAAAATACTAAGTGCATTTCACACACTCTGTGACTGAAGATAGCCTTGATGTTCTCCTCAGCTTGACTAAACTCCACTCAGGTGTAAGCCCTTCACCTCCCTTTTCTTGCAGCATTTACTGTAGATATCTTTCAGCTGTAGATTCTTTCTCCACTAAGTTTCTCAAAAACCTGGGATCTGTCCCTTACAAAAATGTAATCACTGCAGAAGGCAGAGTTCATTTCTTTGTCTCTATGGGAAGGTAGGGGCCCAATTTCAATAGAGGCTAACAGAAGGCACAACTGCATTCACTAATTTTTCCAGTTAAAGCCTCCAGTGCTGCTTCATTAACTCGTAGTATTATTTAAACATTTTCTTGCATTTTGTTGTAGATGAGTTGAAACATTTTCACTGCTGCCATAATCTTGACTAAAGTCTTTCTTGCATCTGTTAAGGTAATGAAAAATCATTTACCAGAACTTTTTTTTTAATATAGACAACAGTAAGTCGGTGTCAGGACCCATTTATTCCCCTCCCTTCTGAAGCTCCGTGACCCTTGATAATTTTTCAGAGACAGTTGTATTGGCTCAAAGAATATAACACTATTTCGACTACCTGTAATCCATGAGAGGCAAGCCCATCCTGGAAAGCACAGTTGGTAAGACTTATTTAAAAGCACCACTCTCAACTCGCCATGTTCATTTCCATCTCCACAGTCTTCACCTTCATTAGTGCAAACGACGACGCGAGCATTACATTACAAAGAGTCTACACTTGACGAAACTTCAGTTGGGCTCCTAAATTTCTGTGAGATTTGAGGCCCTTTAGGCACATTCTACTAAAATCCACATCTAACAAAGAATATTGTGAAGTCACATGAACAAGAATCCCCTACCTTTAATATCTCATCGTCTGCCGCGATTCTGCGGGGTGATGTCTGGTCACCTGGAGCTGTCTTTCAGCACAATCTCGTAAAGCTGGTTTTGCTCCACGACTGTGAAGGTCATCTCAGTTCTTGTCTCACACCAGACAATTTCCAGGCAGATAGGAAGAGTGATCAAACAAAAATTCATTGAAGTGAGAAACCCCTTGCTGCAGCAATCAGGAGGGGACTCTGGGAAGCCTGCAGGTACTGGCGCCTTTATGCAGAAGGCGCTCTTATTGGCTGTAGATTTAACCAATCAGATGAGAAGAATATTCACTAACAACCAGTCAGATGACTAGAATAACAACCAATCAAGAGGCAGGTTAAAATCCATCATGGGATTGGAATTAGTAAACCTGACTAGTTTGTTCTCCTCACAAAATTAAGCACCGCTAAATGCAGCTTCTGGGAAGAAACAAGCATTTTGTCCACCTTTACATGGGCTCCTCCTCCAATTCTGACTTGGTTGACCTAACTGCCTATTAGGCCATCCAACTCTCCTCAGCCTCATCTAATCATCTCCTAACGAGGCTTCTGATGACTATTGGTAGCTTTTTATCCTGCTACTCCCTGGCTATCTAAAAACTCCCACCTGCTCCTGCTGTTATTCAGAGTTGAACCCAAACTTTCCCCCACTGCAGGTTGCACCACTCTAGTCCCAGCATGCACTGAGAAGGTGCCTGATCAAAGTCTTCCTTTCTGTACTTTAACAAGTATTACTGATTTTTTTTTACTTGTTTCTGTCTTGAACTTTCCTTCCCTGTATATCACTAATGTCAGATTTATGGTTTGTAAAACCCTAGGTCACCTGCATCTTAGGTAAAGGGAGGTACACACCAGAGAGCTATAAAATGCTACAGACAAGCAATCATTTGCGACCACAGAAGAAACGAAAGGACAGCTGTGATGTTAAAGTAAACCATTTAAAGCTGGTACCCATCTAGAGGCAATAATGTCAATCAGCACTACAGGTATACCAGGAGAAACTGGAAAACTAGTTCTTTAGTTCTGCCCAGTTTATTTCAATTAAGTTTGAGTGATGAGCACTTAATTTTTTTTGAAGGCCTAAGTCACAGAACGAGGAGAGATATCAATCTTGCATCTGCTGGTTCCTCCACAAATGGCTGCAATGGCCAGGACTAGGACAGGCTAAAGTCAGAGACCAGGAGTTCTTCTAGCTCTCCCACCAGAGTGCAGGTGCCCAAGCAGTGAGCCATCTTCCACTTCTTTACCAAGCGCATTAGCTGGGACCTGGGTCAGAAATGGGGCAGCTGGGACAGCACTGCAAAATGCTGCCCCTTAATGAGCATTTTTAAGGACAGGAATTGTGTCTTCTACTTCCTCTATAGTATTCTGCCACTTCACAAAAGCACGTGACAAATGTCTAAAATGGACTCATTAATACGAAAGTAAGTGTGCTGTTATGCTGACTAAAACTACAGACAGAAAGAGGAGAGCAGTGCTTTTAAAGAAAGATTTGTTTGGTGCTTAGCCGGAGCTTCAAAGTAGACAACTACTTCTTTTCTCCAAGCCAAGGATTTCATGGTAGTAATAAAATACATACAGAAAAGTCTTCTCCTTAACCTGGATTTAATGACCATCACATGGGAGATGAAACAGACTACTGGCCCTAACAAATTGTCCAAGGGCAAAAGCAAATTCCCCTTCCACGATAGCTGCATGATTTTAAAACTTTAACAGTCTGTTTTGAAGATGAAAATTCTTCATTTATGTGCAAATAATCTACACTATACCTTTTCACACACTACAGTAATCTCTTTTCCTTTAAGTTAACTACTCCATTCCGCCTTAGGCTCTAATAGTCTCTATGTAAATGTATTTTCCATGATTAGACCTCAATAATAATAGTTTTTGAATCTATTTGAATAGATACTTTTCTATAAATATGTTATCTGAAAAGTACAACAGCATGTCCATTTAGAAGGACACCTTTTTGGAGATAAAAAAGGGCCATGGTAGAAATTACCCCTAGTTCCTATAAATCCATATCTTTTTTTTAAGATTCATTATTTTTATTGGAAAGTCAGATATACAGAGAGGAGGAGAGAGAGAGGAAGATCTTCTGTCTGATGATTCACTCCCCAATGGCCGCAATATCTGGAGCTAAGCCAATCTGAAGCCAAGAGCCAGGAGCTTCATCCAGGTCTCCCACGTGGGTGTAGGGTCCCAAGGCTTTGGGCCATCCTGGACTGCTTTCCCAGGCCACAAGCAGGGAGCAGGATGGGAAACAGGGCTGCCAGGATTAGAACAGGCACCCATATGGGATCCTGGCGCATTCAAGGCAAGGACTTTAGCCACTAGGCCACCACGTTGGGCCCATAAATTCATGTCCTATTGACTATTATTCTGCCTTGCAATACTTGCAGTTTCAATTTGTTAAAAAGTTAAATTAATCCTACTAATATTAGTATAAATAAAGGTTAGCAATCCTTAGTGAAAATTCTATTCAAGAGTAGCAATTAACATTTATTCCCGAAAACTGAAATATCTGTAAGGTAATAGAGAACCTGATCATTGTTAGATCAGGCAGAGAGGATGCTGGCCTGAGGCGGAGTGAGAGTGAGTCCAGGATGGATCCTCAAGGCCTTAGCTCCTCAGGAATGTCGGGAATGCCCTATGGAGGAGTACTCTGCTCTCCAGGCCACTGCTACTGCCTCCCACCCTCCGCATCTAAGATGCATAAAAGCCCACTGCTCTTTGCTGGCCAGCCACATCTCTCATGCAGTCACTCTGCCATATGGAAGTGTTCCCGACTTGTCTCCTGCCAGGGAGTGAAGCCTTAGACTCTATCCTAATAAATCCTTCGCCTGAACTAAAAGCCCTTCTTTTCTTGCAAGCATCTCTGAACCTAACACAGATACCTTCTTACTTAGGAATGTAGAAAACGTGGGGCTTCAGAGAAGCTATTGACAAAACACACTGCTAAGTAAAGCAGGATCTTGGTGCTAGCACACCACATGAGTGCTGGTTCAAGACCCACCAGCTTCATTTCTGATCCTACACCCTGTTCATGCGTTTGGACCCCTACAGTCTCATGCGAAATCAGAAGCTCCTGGCTCACCTCCTCTCAAAAAGGAACTTCCCTTTTTATCATTCCTAAGGGACCTGAGCTAAGGATCCATTAGTTTATCTACCTCCTTGCAATGAAATGCAGTTAGAAAATGGTATCTTCTCAAGGTGTATTTTGAGAAATTTCAGATAGCACCACAAACACGAATTTTTCTTTTTATCTTTTTTTTTTTTTAGTTTAATGCAAAATGTGACCATACTTAGTTGGTGTAAGAGACAGATTGCCATGGAATCCTTAATACAGAAAAAAACTTAAAAACATTTTTTTTCTTTCAGGCTTGACTATGTTTTGTAATTGTTTAAATTGTCTACCTTTTTTGTTTTGCTTTTATGACATCATTTTGAATTTACATTGTAATAAAAGGGCTTACTACTACACTGAGTAAGTTTAACACGTCAAAACCAAAAACAGTTTAGTGGGTGTAAAAACAATGGCTATACACAAACAGCAGATGTCCCAAGTCCTCAGGCCCCTGCAAACATGTGAGAAGCTCAGATGGGCTTCCAGGCTTCTGTCTTCAGTCTAGCCCAGCCTGACCATTGTGGACATCTGAGAAGTGAACCAGTTCATGAATGACCTTTCTCTCTCCTCTCGTTCCTTGTCTCCTCTCTCTCCTCTCTCTCCTCTCTCTCTCACTCTCTCCTCTCTCACTTTCTGTAACTTGTCTTTCAAATAAATATACTCTTTAAAAAAATGTGACAGAGGAAGAGTACCCATAATTATAATGCACACTGCAAAGAACTGCATAAGACTACAAGGATTTAGAAGAAATGAGGCTTGAAATCTCATTGTTGCTATCACTCTATCTACAGTCATTTTATGTTTAATGTCAGGATATTATTATGTGTTCCCAGGTATGTGTGTGCTGTCTATATTTTACATTTGTAGTTAGGAAATTTAAATTAAAGTTTTACTGGATTGCAAAGCAAAATCTTCATAAAAATAGTAAAACAGAAAAAAAAAGGTTCATTATTGAATAGGTTTTAAACCAGAATGCCAAGTGCATCACAAGTAATCTAGGAGAAAATTACAAAGCAGACAAATAGCCCTACCCTTTGTGTAGTCAGTTAGGAGTCTGTTTATATAGTCAAGCTTTGTCACCTAAATTCACTTCATTCTTAGTATGTAACTGCGACAATATGTGTTAGAAGATTGTCTTTTTTACACAATCAAGCTTCTTATGCCCTTTTGACAGGAGACAATTTTGCAAATTGGAAGCAAAAGTCCATCTGTTAGTACTGTGTATTCCAACAAAAGCTGGGAGATGGGATGCTAGCTCCCATAATGTCTACCTCAACATGCCCCAAATGACTTGAGAAAGTCATTGTAAATCATAACATTAATGAAAGGTCGAGCTAGTTTCCTAAGGGAGGGGAAAAATACCTTCTCTTATTTAAGGGAATAGTAAAGCCACTTGTTTTCAATTGGCATTTATTCTTGCATAAGCAGCATGTCCATGAGCCCCAGAAAACACAGAAGAACTGTAAAGACTACAACAGAGTCTCTGATTCAGACACTCTTGTCTGTTTGATTCACTAACATACAAATGAAACAAAATTGAGTTATCCATCTTTGTTTCTCCAGCTATGATAGTCACTCGTCTTGCTTGCTTTTTTTTTAAGTCAGGATAAATGTGAACCATCTTCTAATTTTACCAGTTGATTTGAGGAAAATATTCAAAGCTTGAATATTTTACCCTAATACACTTTGTAAGAAAAATTAACAAGATAGCAAGTTAGATAATGCAAAATGGTTAAAATGAGGTCATTTGTGCCTGATGATGTGCCTCAGCAGGTTAAGCCACTACTTGTGACATCTGCATCTCATACCTAAAAGTCGTTCAAGCACCAGCTGCTCCACTTCCTGCCAAGCTCCCTGCTAATGCACATGGGAAAACCATGGAAGATGATCTAAGTCTGGATAACTACCACTCATGTAGGAGACCAGAATGGAATTCCTGGCGCCTGACTGAGGCCTGGTCCATCCCGTGCCATTGGAACCATTTGGTAAATGAACCAGTGGATGGAAGAGACATCTCTCTGTTTTTCCCTCTCTTTCTCTCTCTACATTTCAAATAAAATAACTTTAAAAAATGATCACTTAACATTTTGATCTATAGTGATTACATCTGAAATGACATCATATCAAGCAGCCATGAAACAATTGAAGTATTGTTTTTACTAAAGAAGTGACTAGAAAGTAAGTACCTTAGTGACTAAAAATTTGGGGATTCACAATGATTACAAATTCATATTGATATGTATTCAGCAAAGAAAAAGTCTCTGGTGCAAATCAAAATCATAATTCCCACCAAATGAACTCATAGCTTCAGTAAAACAATCAGCATCATAATTCAGAGCCCCACTGCACTGCACTGCAGATCACATAAGAGTGGGTTTATTCTAACTGTTAATACACTTTGTTAAAACTTCTGATAACTTTAAATATAAGGAAATCCACACACAATACATAATTGAATAATGCACATCCACACAAAAGAATTAACTGCACATGATTGTGTTAAGTAAGATAATCCAAGCAAATACAGAGAAGCATCAAACCATCTCCTCTGTAAGAGGAATCAAAACAGCAAAAACAAAAAGGTCAACTCATGGACGCTAAAAATATAATGATGGATATCACAGGCTAGAGGGAAACAATGAGATAAAATTTCAGAAAGATTGATTGATACTATACTATAGCTAAAGAAAAATGCTCTTGTGTTCTTATCACACAGTAAAGTGACTATAGATAATTTTATGTATTCTTTTTTAAATTGAAAATACAGAAGTTAGAGGATTGCATTTTGGATGCTATCACTATAAAAATGTTAAATATTGGAGTAGATAAAGATTCTCATCCTAATTGGATAATACACAATGTATGCATATAGAAAAAACACTTTGAGCACTAGTAAAAAAACACCATGTAAAATATGTGCAAGGGCACACATTCCTTTGTGAAAGTGAATCTTGTGTGCAGGGTATATAATATTGCATATTTATTTTTCACTGTGCAATTCTGAGAAGTGATGCTCAATTCCTATTTGCCAATTTGAAAGTTCTACAAAATATCAACACTTGGAACAACACTTACCAAATAAACCATTGCCTTTGCGAAGTGATTAAAAGCTTCCCAGATTCAGCCACATATGATCAGATACCTTAGGGGGACTTGTTTTAACTTGTATAAATTCAGTAACATATTTTATATATATTCTTCTTCTTCTGTAATATACAATTTCCCATCAAACCCTTGAACTATATTATAATAAATTATGTTGACCTTTCTAGCCCAGAGGCTAGGGAAGATTCACAGAATTCAGAAACATTGTATTTTAACACTTTACTAATTTAATAGCACATAAAAGTCAATCTGCAAAAGCAACAAAGAAAAACTATGTGCCAATTCTGACTGATCGTTCCACAGAGCAAAGAATTCACACATAAATATTTTCCAGGAGACAAAAATCTAGTTAGAACTGAAGTGATAAATTAGACATTCAAGGAGAACAAAAATTCTGTGTTTTATAGAAAATGGATTATGAAAATTCATAGAAACATCTCTATTTGAAGAAAGACAACTTCAACTAAGTAAGCAAAAGATCTGAGGACAAACTGAGAAAATAAGATGGCTGAGATACTGTAATTAATATCTGGGAACATAGCATATTATATGAGAGCTGTGTTTATACAGAAACTATTTATCAATTACAAGCAAGATCTGTGAGTGGGAGCAGGCCTGGTTGGGGAGCAAAAAGCCCTGGTTTGGTTGTGATCCCCATTGGTGAACGCAAGGGCCAGGATGGGTGCTGTGATCTGGTCTGGATATGGCTGCAGGATCCCTGGGCATGTGTGTGGGCTGGGTATGGGATGTGCCAGACTGAGCTAAAATCCAGCACCCACTGGTGCTCGTGAGAACCAGGTTAGGTGTAGCATGGGCTAGACTCAGTTTCTGCTTCTGCTGAGCCATATGTGAGGTGTGTCTGGGTGCAGACCAGGCTTGGCCGGGCTCACTCAACAATAAGAACTGGAATATCAGAAAAGGCCACTATTCCTGCAGTAAGTAGAACTCATTAGGGATTACCCCAAACCACTGCTCACAACAGCAGGAACAGACTCACCCGGGGATCTTGTTAAAATGCAGATTTTGGTTGAGTCTAGAATGAGGCCTGAGATTCTACATTTCTAACAAGCTTCCAGAGAATATAGAAGTTGTGGTCCAGGAGCTACAGGTTGCATAACAATAAAAGCATACATTCCCCTTTAAAACCTCAGATAAAATCATTCAGAAAGCAAATTTAAAATTTAAAGTATATTAAACATATTGCACTTCTGCTATAGAGAACATTGGATGCCTTTCACAATACACTGATGGTTTGAGAGACTGATTACTACATAGAGATTAAGAAATAAACCAACCTTAAATTGTGGCATCGGTGTTATCACCACAGGGAAGTCCTGGATGAGAATAGGAAACATGAAAGACAAAACAATCACTGGCCATGAATCCTGACACAGGAACTGGGCACACTGCAACGATGTCCAAATAGCAGCTTAACGGCATTAGCAAATGCTTTGAATCAGGACCTTTTCATTTTTCCCAGGGTGAGTTTACCAACATATCATGGTATGTTCGTGCCTTCCAGCTACTACATGATAATAAAAACAAGAAATACGAGCAGCTGAGACACAGTGAGGAATGCTTTCTGGAGTGTAGATTTAAAAAGCAGAGGGAACTTAGGGAGACCATACTTCTATCTAAACTATGAGCGTTGAGAATAGGGTGGAAAAAGTATGGGACATAAGAAACAACAAACTATTAACAGAAAGATCAGATTTGTTAAATAACCATCCCCACTCCCACTCCATTCCACCATCTAGCATCTCATTATCTCCTATTTTCCTTTGTAAGTAGGTACATTTTCTTCAGCGATTTTATAAATTGACTACAATGAATGTGTGCAACTAACATGGAATTACAGGTATATCCTTAATAGTTTTACTTAATTTCCTTTGTATATGCTCCAAAATGAGATATCTGGATTGCATGCTAAGCCTTTTATCTATTTGCTTTTTCAGGAAGTTCCTATTATTTTTAAAAATTATTGCATTAACTTATTTTCCCACCAGTGATATAGAAGAGTTCGTTTATTCCACAATCTTGTATTTGTTACTCTTTGACTTTATACTAGTCATTCAAACCATAGGAGATGCCATCTCATTTTCGCTTTAACATTTCCCGGATGGCTAAAGACATTCAGCATATTTTCATGTGGTTTTCAACATTTATGCTTATTTTTGCATTTTTTAATGGGACTAATTTTTGCTCTTTTTTGAGTATCTTTTCTGGGTATCAATCAGGTTTTGATAGTTTTCAGCATTTCTCCCATTCTGTAAGCAGCCTTTTCACCCTGCTGATTGTTTCCTGTGAAGAATCCTCTGCATTGGACCTTTGCTTTTTTCAGTGACACATTTAGGTTCTTATCCATAAAATTATTGCCTACAATAATGTTTTGAAATGTTTCCACTATGTTTTCTTATGACAGTTTCACATCTTATATGTATATTTCTGAGTTATTTATATAAAAGGTGAGCGTGGTAGGGAAGGAATAGAACTCCAATGTTCTTCATAGAAATATCCAGTTTGCCTAACATTGTTTATTAACAGTTCTGTTATTTCCCCATTTTATGTTGATGGCTCCTTTATCAGAGATTTGTTGATTAAGACTTCTGTTCCATAGGTGCATGGGTCTGTTTTTCTGTCAGTGACGTGCTGTTTTGACATTCATAGCTCAGTGAAGTCAGATACTATGATGCCTCCAGTGTGCCCCTTTCCCTCATCACCTTTTTAGCTATTGTGAATTTGAATATGTTGGTGGGAATGCATAATGGGAAAAAATTAGGCAGATTCTTCAAAAAATTATAGATACGTCCACCATATATTTTAGTTTTCCCACTCAGGAATCTACACAGAGAAAATGAAATCAGCATATGAAAGAATGATGTGTACTCTTACGTTTACAGAAGCTCAATTTCTGATATATCTAGCAGTTACTTTGTGGCATAAGCTTAACTTTTCCATCAAAAATTCTGACCTTCCTTTGTTTGAATAACTTAGTCATCTTCAAACTTTTGTACTGCTGAGAATTTTATTGCAAGATCCTTTCTTGTCCTTCAAAGTCCTGTTATTAGTTATCATTACATACTTTAAAAATCATTTGTGAAAATGTTGATTTCCCCCAGTTTGTATATTTCTCAAGTAAGCTTCCACCATACATTTCTTCCACAAGAATCACTTGAATATCATCCTTAGGCTCCTTAGATACCTAATAAAACTCATTATTATTTCCTTGTATTAGTGTTAATGCATATTTAAGAAATATGTCTAGAAAATGTCCAATAAACCTTTAGTATATTTTACTAGAAAAAAGAAGAAAATCAAAGATAAAAAATATTGCTGGCAAATTCACATATTTTTCATGATCAGCATTTTTGAATTCTAGTTTAGGATGTCAACTTGATGGATCATAATAATCGCTTTATAAAAACCAAGCAAAATGGGATGAAAAAAATCAGTATATACTATCTAGTAAGGATTTATCATATATTCATTTTAGAAATCTTTGTGGAGGTGGATCTTGGGACAGGGTGTCTCATGCCTGGATCCCACAACCCAGACACCATGTGCACGTGGTGAGCTGGGCCTGGGTGGCCAGTGCACCATTTGGCACCAGGCTTTGTCTGCTGGCCACCCAGCAGGGGAGCTCAGGAATTTTGGTGGTTTGAATTGCTGCTTATGTCACTCCACACCGATCCCAATGTGTTTCTGTGAGGTGAATATATTCTAAAGATTCCCAATGAGTTACTCTTCCTTTGAAGAATGTATTGTCACTTAGCAATGCTGACCACCAAATACCAGTCCATGCAAAAGCTACGGCTTGGGGCTTGTCCAACAGAATCATATTCTTTTACCTGACGTGATGATGGATCAGGAGAATGGTACTTTGGTCAGGGCCATTACATTAACTAGCACTTGAGAGCCATATCCATGGGTAGATTCTGTGGGGGCTGTGTGGGCCAAGCCCTGTGGAAATTCTAGCCCCACTGGTTATCTCAAGAGTTGCGGAAGTGACGGAATAAGCTCAGGTGAACAAGGAGCTTGCCATCAATCACAGGTAAAGGAACCCACAGCAGTCCGGCCTGGTCAAGGTAGCAGCATCTGAATGTGCATCCTGAATAGGGTGTGGGGTGGGCCGGCTGCAATGTTCACCAGCTCATACAAGGCTAAATGGAAGGCTAGACTGTGCTGGGCACTGGCCTAAAACCCATTGGCATGTATGAGAACTGGGTCTGGGAGTGGATTAAGTGGAGTAACTTGAGAAACTTCCATGGCGGGTGATAGCTCCCGCTGGTGAACATGTGGTCTAGACCTGGGGGTCGGATAAGCTGGACAAGGGAGCTCCAATGGCTGGCTAGTGTATGAATTCGTAATGGAATGGGGTGTACCGGGCAGGACTGAACAAGCCTTAGCCCACAAGCAAAACTGGAAACCAGGACAGAGCACAGGTCATACCGAGCCAGGCTCTTACACTTACTGGTCTGCGTAAGTCAGGAATGCTAAGCCACAGTGTCCAAGGCAGAGGCTTATACAAGTGAGGGGCTGAGTCAGAGCAAACACTGGCATGCATGTGATCCATGGTTGGGAACAGGCCCAGTTGGGGAGCTAAGGGGACACACTAACTGGATTAAGGCTACCGCCACCAAGGCACACATGGGCTGGAATGGGGGCTACGTTCTAATCAGGAAAAAGTTGAAATCTCCCTTGGCACAAGTGTGTACTGGGACTGGATGCACCAAACTGGGCTAGACCCCAACACTGTCTGGTATTCCTGGAGTACCAGGGTAGATGTGGGATGGACTAGGCTGTCTCAACCCCTACTGAACCATGTGTGAGCCGTATGTGGGTATGGACGAGCCGTGGCTGGGCTGAAACATCCAACAAGAACCAGCTTGGGTTGAAGGCCAGTCAGGAAAAGCCACTGTTCCTGATATGACAGGAGGTGGACTGAGTAGGGCTGGCTCATGGACACACTGGTATGTATGAAACCTGGCCTTGGGAGAGGTTCTGATGGAGGATCCTGGGGAACTCCTCTGGCAGGACACAGACCCAGCAGGTAAGAGCAGGAAACATGAATGGAAACAGCCCAGAGTAGAGAACGAGAAGTTTCCCACTGGCATACATTAGGTATGGATCGGAGGAAGACCAGGCTGAATCAGTTCACATCATCACTGGCAAATCTGAGCACCAGAACAGCCCACAATACAGAATTTTAGGATGAGGTTGTCTGTATTGGATGTGACTGCAGTGCCCATCCAGCACACGTGAGAACCAGGAAAGGAGGGGCAGAGCTGGCAGGGGAATAAGGGGTGGTTCCTTTGCTGGACAGCTACTCCCACTGGAGAGCATGAGCTGGGATGGGGACAGACCAGGCTAAGCAGGGCTATAACACCTGTATGCCTCATGTGGACTAGATCAGGGAAAAGCCAGGCTGGGCTGATTATTCCTACTGGTGCAAACAAAACTGGAGTGGGCGAGGGTTGTTTGGACTTAGCCGCAGCATCAGCTAGCAGAAACTGGCACTGGGGGTTAATTCTGTCAAGTTAAACTGCAGAACCACCTGGAAAGTGCACAATCCAGGAGTGAGATACCTGGGAGGGAAATAGTGGGTTCCCCCCTCTTGGGTTAAAACTCCCACAGGAGGGCACGAAAACTAGGACAGGGGCTGGGGTGACTAGACAGAGAGGCACTCAACAACACCCGTGAGGGCTTGATGTTGAGCTGGTTAGAAGGATCTAAGCTTCAATGCCCATTGACATGTACGAGAGCCAAGGGGGATGTGTGACAGACTGGACTGGTCTGCCACACATACTGGCAAACCAGGGTAGGGGGCAGTCCTGGTGGGGGTTATTGTGGATCACTCTTACCAAGCTGCAGCTCCCACTGGTTTAGGTGAGGGCCAAGTATGTGCTGCGCAGAACCAGTCTGGACTGCAATACCCATTGATTTCAGTGGAACGTGGAGCTGAAAACAACCAACCCAGCAATTGCAACCACCAGCTGACCAGGGTGATGGACTCTGCTGGGTCCTGTACTTGCTGGTACATACAAGATTCTGGCCTGGGAACACCTCAGACGAAGTTTCTTTAGGGATCTCCCCAATTGAAATGCCAGACTCAGAACCCTAACAATGAAAGGACAGAAGATAGAACAAGTTAATCAACCACCTCAGCTATAGGTTGGCAACAAAATACCAGGCAAATAGACGCTATGACGGACAATGTCAATCAGTGGATTCTTCAACGACCTCATCATGTTTGGAGAGGCGAGATTGGCAGCGATTCATAACTGGTGAACTATCAAAACCACTTGAGCAAGGATCTCAGAGCATGCCCCACATGTGGGACTTGGCGTGGGTGGGAAACCAGGTGGGGCTTCTCCCTCAACATCCCCCTTTATCTCAGATACATGAAGGAAACAATATGGAAATAATAATCTTACCCACTTTCCTATAGCCCTTGAACCTTTTTACCCTAATTAACTATGTAAAGATTGTCAAAATAAAAAAAAAGGAAAAAAAGAAAAGAAATAAACTTCAAAAAAACAAACGAAAAAACAACAAAAAAAGAAATCTTTGTGGGCAAAAGCTATGTTTCTTGTACTGTCTTCTATATGTATTTTAATTGTAGTTACAGTCTTATTTATTTCAACTATAAGAATTCCTCTTAATTAAGCAGACTTATGGGAGAATTATATTTCCTGCCCTTGCGACATTGGGTTTGGCTATATAATCTCATCTGACAAATTAACTATGGTGGGAGGTGACGGGTACTCCTAAGCAGAATATTTACAAGCTATGTTATGGTTACGCTTTTGTTCCATTTCCTCTGTCATACATCTAATAATAGCCTATCTAAAACCTGGATATAACAGCATAGGTCATGTAGTGAAAATGGCACAGATCAGAACTCTATTCAATTGCAAGCAAATAAAACCCAGGTGGAAAGATGTAAAAACAAATACAAATGAGCATAAGGATATGACAAATGCATGTCTTTGTGGAACTAATAATTGAAAAGGAATATTATCATCACCAGGGTTAAGTATAGATATTTGCAAACTAAAGCAGTAAAAATCCCCAAATTAGCATCTTTCAGGTACATAACAGTTTAAAATAAAGCAATTTTTGTGTTTCTTGAAATTTTATTTTCAGCAGTTATTTATTAAATATGTCATCAGAAAAAAATAATTCCTGTTTTATTTCATTAGGAAAATAAACTGTAAACATGCACAACAAATTTTCATACTTCCTGGCCTATATTGCCTATTCCTGTTGCCACAATGTAATAAACAAAAATATAAGGAAAATTGTAAGGCCTTCAAACTTTCTTTCAATATATAAATGTGTGAACTCCTTCTCCTTTGAAATTAGCCATATATATCTGCTTAAAATATTTACTGGGACATTTTTCTGCCTGACAATTCTCCAAATTTGGACTGACATAAAAATTCAGTTAACCAAATTTAAAGCAGCCTCATTTTCATCCTTTTTTTTAAACACAACTATGTATTAGAAATCTGGCAGAGGCTTCTATCAAATTGAACTATTGAACTCAGGGCAGTAAAAGTCCCTCCCCAGGCAAAAGATTTAAATCATTTTCAAAGTTAATTTCCTGCTCCCAGATGGAGAACAAATCTAATCGGGTTTACTTCATTCTTTGAACAGTAAAATGTCACTTGCATACTCAACAAGGAAAAGAGAAAATCCCTTGGAAGCAGTTTTCAATCCACAGCAGACAAATAAGGTGATTTAGAAATTGAATGTGTGAGGTCGTTTTTAATCTGAAAGCACATCTAAATTTAATCTAGACAATTCTTAAAGTTTACTTCCAACCTAGTTGTGTTCAGAGATGCTGTCTGTTTACACCTGAAACACACACATAAATCTTTAACACTTGCTCACCCGTAGAGATGAAAAAATGGTTTTGAGTCATAAGAGGGAATATGTGAAAACATCCTGAACCTCATATTCCATTGTTTAAAAAAGAACAGAACCCTCCAAATCCATATAGATTTTGCTCATTATGTGATCCAGCTTCTTGTTAACATGCCTGGGAAAGCTGTTCAAGCTAGCTTCTGTACTTGAACCCTTCCCCTTCTGTGGGAGACCAGGATGAAGCTCCTTAGGTCCTGGCTTGTGTCATGGCCAGTCCCGGCCTTTGTGGCCAATGGGAATTAAAAAAAAAAAAAAAAAACAATAGGTGGAATCAATTTCTTTCTCTCTTTCTCTCGCCTTTCAAATAAACAAAGAAAAAAAGAGAGGATGAGTTCACTGTTCAATCACAGTAGAGAAGGTGCATACAAAGTTTTTGAAGTATCTTTCTTCATTTAACAGTGGCTATTTCCTAGCCACCTGTCAGAAAACCCTCACTTCTGTTATGCAGACATTGAAACTCGGTATCTAAATTCATCAGTTGCATTCTTTCATGTTAACAAAAATGCTCTCAGGTCAACACCTATTGTGCTTCTCTCAGCCTACCACGTAACACTTTACACAACTTCCAATGAAAAGGAAAACAGTACATAACAAACTATAATGGGAATGTTTTCCTTAGAAGCTTAGTTAACTTTATTCTGCTTCAAGGACAAATTACTCTGAAGTCAACAATACAAAGAAATCTTTTCTGAAGGATTGCACTGGACTTGATAATATTAAAGTTCATCTTTTCCTATGAATATAAAGCAGAGAGACAGTAATACCTCAAACTGATGCTAAAGAAAAGACCTTCATATTTTAAAGTACGATTTTTTTTCCACCTTTTGCTCTAAATGTCAGTTCAGGTTGCAAGATTCCAACTTATTGTTTAAACTAAATCTATTTGTGTTATTCCAATGCATTAGCCAAAGCATGCCCAGACAATTAAAAGTAAACTATGTTTAATGTGAATACTCAAAATCAATAATATAAAACTTGACAGATTATGGAGGCAAATAGAGAGCTATCTCCTTTTTCAACACACAGATGCTCCTGAGTCAAAAACAGGCCAGTTTTAAAGCATGACTTTGAGTTATGAATCACAACAAGCACATCTGTTGGATCAAGAAAACCAAAACATAGCGAAAGAAGTAACTGAGTATTATACAGGGCCACACCTTAAGGGTTATAGGATGAAGACATTAATGATCTCACAGACAAGGAATCAAAAAAAAATTCTGATAAAACTCTTCAGAGACAGTGAGAAACAAAGGGATGAGCTCAATGATTGTATCACAATGAAGATATACATGCTGTAAAACAAAATCATATTGAAATACAAGAAAAATACAATAGAGCAAGTAGAAAATACAACGGTAGCCTCACCAATAGAATGAGTGAGGTGGAAGAAAGAATTTCAGAAGTAGAAGACAACTCACTCAGGAACACACAATCAGAAATGTTGGAGGGGAACTGAGTACTGCTAAGGAAACTGTCAAAGAATTAAATGACATCATCACAAGATTAAATTTAAGGGTGACAGGAATTCCTGAAGACATGGAAAGAGAAACGGACGAAAAGAGAATTCGATGAAATTATAGAAAAAAAAACTTTAAACTTTTTCAACATTGGGCATGTAAGAGGAAGCCAAATACAGGAAGGGCAAAGAACCTGACTTGATCAGAATTAATCCTCACCTTGACACATAATTATCAAACTCCGTATGGCTGATCATAAAGGAAGATTGAATCAGGCATATGGGAAGGATCAGATAACTTATAGAGGAATACCAATGATACTCTCTGCTGAATTCTTAAGAGACCATTCAGGCCAGAAGAGAGTGGAGTAACACATTCCAGATCTTAAAAAACCACAAAAACAAAAACAAACAAAAACTGTCATACCAGAAAACATATCCTGCAATGCCGTCACTCATATTTGAATGTGAAATAAAACACTTCCTAAGCAAACAGAAGCTGACAAGGTTTGCCGCTAGTAGACCAGAAATGCCTCAGAAACATCATTAACCTGGACAATGTGGGATTTATCCTTGGCAAGCAGGGTGGGATTCAACATACCCAAGTCAATAAATGTGATACATCACATTAACAAATTAAAGAATAAAAATCATGTGATTAACTCAATAGATGCAGAGAAAGCGTGCGATAAAATTCAGCATCATTGTGGGAATTAACCCCTGGATCTCTGCCTGCCTAGCCCATACGGGAGGCTGCAGGCACATGCAACACTGTGTCCTTGGCTAACTGAGGCCTGTTTGCTGAGCATGAGACAAGAGTGATGGACTGCATCCCAGTCTCTCTTCTGTGCTCCTTGAACAAGCTGTTCTAGGAGCTGTAAACAACTCTGGGAAGTCAAATGTTAGATTCACCCTGCTTTTCAGTAGGTAATGAGTTTGCCTTAAGACACATTTTCCTGTTTCCGGTGCTTCCTGACCTTTCATTTCATTGGAGGGTCCAGAGAGATAGACATACCTGTTAGCCAGTCACAACGTCATCGTTCACTGAAAGTACTGTCAGGACCGCCCTTCTGCCTGCTCCTTTCTCCTGTGTAAGTTTGTGACTTCTCTCAAACAAACATGTATTCTTCACCACTGGTTTGTCTCCAGTGCTTATGCTGCAGAAGAGCACTGCTGCCTCACCCTTCAGTGGTCTCAGGGCCTGCCAGACAGAGGACCACTGAGACATCCTTTCATGATAAAAGCTAAGTTAACGTGATAAATGAGCATTCTTTAGCACAACCAAGGCAATATATTACAAACCCATAACGAACAACACATTGGATGGGTAAGAACTGAAACATTTCTACTAAGATTCAGAATGAGACAAGGATACAACTTTCACCACTGCTATTCAATATAGTTCTGCAATTTTAGTCAGAGCCATCAGGAAAGAAAAAGAAATCAAAGATATAAAACTAAAAAGAAATCAAATTATCCCGATTTGCAGATGACATGATCCTATGAACTGGGAAACCAAAAGGCTACACTAAGAGGCAATCAGAACTCATAAGAGAATTTGGCAAGCTCACAGGACATAAAATCACTACAGAGACAATGCCGTGACTGAGAAATAATTTGTAGGATCAGTTCCATTCACAATAGCTCCAAAAAATTTAAGTAAAAACATGTAAAAGACATTTACAATAAAAATTACAAAAACTGGGCCCGGCGCGGTGGCGCAAATGGTTAAAGGTCCTCACCTTGCATGCCTGGGATCCCATATGGGTGCCGGTTCTAATCCCGGCAGCCCCGCTTCCCTTCCAGCTCCCTGCCTGTGGCCTGGGAAAGCAGTCGAGGACAGCCCAAAGCTTTGGGACCCTGCACCCGCGTGGGAGACCCGGAAGAGGCTCCTGGCTTCAGCCCGGCATAGTATCGGCTATTGCACTCACTTGGGGAGTGAATCATCGGACGGAAGATCTTCCTCTCTGTCTCTCCTCTCTGTATATCCGCCTTTCCAATCAAAAAATAATAAAAATAAATCTTTAAAAAAAATTACAAAAATTGAAGAAATAAGACCCAAAAATAATAGACAAATCTTCTATTTTTGTGAGTTAGAAAAAGCAGTATTATCAAAATGTGCATACTACCCCAAAAATTCACAGATAAAATACAATCCCAATTAATACCAAGATAGAGAAAAACTGATACTAAAATTAGTATGGAAACATAAAAAAACCTGAATAGCTAAAGCAAAAGCAAAATGATAGGTTTAAAAACACGAGATTTTAAGGTATGTTACAGGACTGTTATAATCAATGCAGCCCTTTTTTGGCACAAAAATAGATGTTTATATCATCTATTTAGACAAATGCAACAAAACAGAAACTCCAGAAATTAGTCCATGTATCTACAACAAACTAATCTTTGCAAAATGGTCTAAAATCATTCTCTTAGGAAAACACAATTTGTTCAATAAATGGATCCAGAAAAATCAGATCTATGAATGCAGCATCCAGAAGTATGAAATAAGGTTCCTGCCATACACCTTACATATAAATCAACTCAAAATGGATTAAAGATCTAAATCTATGACATGATACTACCATATGATTAGATGGTAACATTGTGGAAACTCTGTAAGACATTGGCTTATGCAGGGATTTCTTGGGGAAAAAAACCACAAAGAAACAGAAGCACAGGCAATGAAAAGTAGACAATTAGGGTTACATAAAGTTAGGAAGTTACTTCAATGCAAAGAAAACACAACATGAAAATGCCATCAATATAGCTGGAGAACGTATTTTCTTTTTTTTTTTAAAGATTTATTTTTATTATTTTTTCATTGGAAAGGCAGATATACAGAGAGGAGAGACAGAGAGGAAGATCTTCCGTCCGATCATTCACTCCCCAAGTGAGTGCAATAGCCGATACTATGCCGGGCTGAAGCCAGGAGCCTCTTCCGGGTCTCCCACGCGGGTGCAGGGTCCCAAAGCTTTGGGCTGTCCTCGACTGCTTTCCCAGGCCACAGGCAGGGAGCTGGAAGGGAAGCGGGGCTGCTGGGATTAGAACCGGCGCCCATATGGGATCCTGGGCGTGCAAGGTGAGGACCTTTAACCACTTGCGCCACCGTGCCGGGCCCGAGAACGTATTTTCAAACAATTCAACTAGGAATGGTTAATATTTAGAATCTATAAAAAGTTTAAACTCAACAACAACAAAACAAACAACTCTATTAAGAAATGCACAAAATACATGAGCAGGCAATTTTCAAAGGAAGAAATTCAAATGAACAGACATATGGAAAAACGCTCAGATATTTTAGTGATCAGTGAAATGTAAATAAAAACTACGATAAGCTTCCTTCACCCCAGTTACAATGGTCAATATACAGAAATCACAAAAGATAAATTCTGGCAATGATATGAAAAAAAAGGACCTTAATCCGCTGCTATTAGGAATGTAAACTAGTGCAATCATTGCAGAAGATAGGATGAAGATTCCTCAGATATCTTAAACTAATAAACTAACTTTGCCATATGATGTAGTCATCCCACTCTTGGGAAATTTACCCAAATAAGAAATGAGATTTACATTGACAGAGTTATTCATATCTTCATGTTTATTACATTTCAATTCACAATAGCTAAGTAACCACTCAAGCCAAATGTCCACCAGCAGAAGACGACAAAGAAATGTGTTATACATATACAATAGAATATTACTCAGCTGCAAAACAGGATATCATTCTGTCGAAAGTGTGCGCAACAGGGAGGGAAGCACATAAAGTATAACTATATTATATACAATGTATATAATATATATATAGTATATGAAATCTTTGTCTCCTTACATAAATTTAAAAATGATCTGATTTATAGGGATTGAGCTAGTAAGTTAAAAATCTGTAAGGAAAACCAGAAGCTTGAAAAATAAAAATTGATTACTGTTAACATGAGGCCTATATGAACAAAGGAAGCTAACCTGCCGTATGGAGGATCAAAAGGCTCAAGAATGTTAACCAGAACTACAAGACATCTTCACAGCATCACTTATGCTTATACTGAAATTATTGCCTAGTCAAGTAGATGTGTGAAATTAACAATTGCACCAAGTTAAGACAAATTGTTTTATGGTTCATGATAATAATATATCAGCACTAGACTGGGACAGACAGCTATGGGAACAAAGACAGAATCAAAGAGCTCCACTGTACCTGGTTCTTCTTTAAATGATAAAGACAGCTATTGTTAATTTTTGTCATAGTCTGGAATTTAGAAAATGCACAAAAATGCGGAATACTGTTTTCAATTTAAAATTTCTTAAACATATGAATCCCCAGAGCTTCTGCCAAGATGCTATGTCATTTAGAACGGCTTCTCCAATGATTTGGACTATAAAACATGAAATATAAAAAGAAGACTGTTTACTATGAATGCAAAAGGGAGCAGACCTGCAGACAGAAGCAGTGATGACACTACATGGCTGGGAAAACTCACAGAGAGGCATATTCAAGAAAAGGGCAGAATTGAGAGCTATTAAGAACTCATCCTCATCTTCCTCACACATGTATTCCTTCCATCTCACACATTCATTCCATCAGTTCATATACTCTAAGTTTTCTCAACTTTGCCTCAGCTCATCTGCCACTCACAAAGTAACTTACCTAAAACAAAAGGTACTCAACTCACTGCCATCTTTACAAACCACTAATGACAGCCCACAACTTTCTTCCAAGTTTGAAAACATTTGTAACTCATGACTGTTAGACCCTTGCTAACACTTACGGTTTCATTTCCAGCCATTTTTTTACATTCTGTATTCCACCATTAATATATACTAAAATTGTTTCCATTTCTGCATGTTAGCCAACTCTCTTGCTTCTAATTCTTTGAACATCTATGTTATTTCTTTGCAGTGTTCCACTGAAACACTATTAAATGGCAGAGACCATTTCTGTTTTCTCTGCTGCTTAGCACAAAAGATACATGTAAATGAATGATACCTGTCTTCTTTAGATGCCCTTTTTCCCCAAAGGTTTACTTTATTTATCAGAATGTGAGAGATATTTTCTATCCACTTGAATAATTCTCAAATGGCTGCCAACAGCTATGTTTTGCCCAGGTTGAAGCGAGCCCAGGAGCTTGTTTCAGCTCTTCTATATGGATGCAGGGGATCAGGCATTTGGTTGTATTCCACTGCTTTCCCAAGCACATTATCAGTGAGGTGGATTGGAATGGAGCAGCTAGGACTTGAACCAGCACCCATTTGGGATGTCAGTGCATAGTGTACTTTATAATTCATTACAATATAAATTCTTGCTGAATTCAACAGGAGCAGTGACAAATCAATAAGCCCCCATAATCATTTGAAATAGGAAAATTATATTTCAAGTGCTTTAAAATGGGCATAAATGAACCTTATATGTTGATTACATATGGAGACCGAGTATGCTATAAAATGCACATGTGGTAGCAAGAACACAGCTGTAATGTACTATAAATGTAAGTCATGCAAAACTAATATGGTAGCAATAAATGTTGATTAAACATTCAATTAACAATTTGCTTGCCCCTATGGAACTTGGAAATTTTTGAAGGGAATTACTAGGCCTCTTAAAAGCAGTTTGCTGGCAAATTTAAACAGGTACTTTTTCTCTCAATTTCTGCTGAAGTGTAGAAAGGCCAGTAAAATTATGCTATTGACCTCAATGTTTGGCTGTTTTACTTCAGGAACAGAATTCACAAAGTATTTTGAGGGGAGTGCGTGGAAGATTTCACAATTGCTACTTCTTACTTTTGGAATATTTTGAGCCTCTGCCCTTCCAGTAAGAACTCTGGATGAATTCTGTTCTCTCATATCGGTATACATGCACACAACTCCAAAGCTGTCACAACGCTGATGCACAGCTTAGTTAAGTTACTCCAGTACATGTTTCCTCCTGGGATTGTGCTGCTGATACCAGGCATACACTCTGACCCTTGAGTGCTCTGGATCACCTCATGGTTCCTCAACATTCTATGGAAGCTTTTTTAAAGCAAATCTGAGTGCTCAGCAGCTAAGGAATTGCATCTATTTTATTTGTTTTTTCCCTCTAGTGTATGTGCATACACATAACTGCATGCAGTAGATGTTCAATAAATATTATTTATTTGCGTATGGCTTCTCCCTTTGTCTCCCCACCCACTTCTCCTAGATGCAGAAAGAAAATAAGAGAATGTGGAAACAATCATCTTACCCAGTTTCCTGTGGCCCTTGATCCTTTGCACCCTAATCAACAATGTAAAGATCATCAAAATAATGAGTTTTTTTTTCCTTTGGCAAAAGGGAGAATGGATTTATAGGAGTAGGGATGTACATAATCTCTAGTAAGGTTAGTAGTCCTTAAGAACACATTGAAGGAAAAAGGTAAGGTACAAAGATACTTTGTGCTAACTCACCCTGCCAAAGCAAGAGATTCTGTAGGGAGTAGTTGAAGGCCACATGGCAACAGAATCCTGGCACAACCATAGTGCCTGACTTCAACTGGGGTGAAAAGAAATAGAAAAAGAAGGTCCCATAATGACAAAGTATAGCATCAGTTGTTAGATATATATTTTCCCATAGTTTAATCTTTCAAATAAAAATTACTTCAAAATTGATGACATTTGCTAAAGTCCATGACACTATCTAAGGAAACGAAAGGTTGTTTCCTATTAGCTGAGTACAGCAAGGAGGGAGCCCTACTTCTGAAAAGTCATTATGTAAGGAAGTAATTTTGTGGATTGTGGGGAAAGAGGGTAGATGGCGAGTAGACAGAGTTCTTCTAACAACAGACTACATAATTTTGAGAAGGGCAAGCAAAATTTTTAAGCACGCTTAGCATGATGTCTTCACCAAACAAATGTTTCCAAGAAATCCAAAAACTATCCAGCAGTTTTGTTTGAAAAACAGCAAAACTGGTTATTTCTCAACAAATTAGCTTTTACTCTAGGACAGATGAAATTTCCCAGTTGCAAAGAATAAGATCTAAGGAAAATGTTTTAAGAAAAAAAAATGATGGGCCTGATTCAATAGCCTAGTGACTAAATCCTCACCTTGCTGTGCCAGGATCTCATATGAGAACTGATTCATGTCCTGGCTGCTCCACTTCCCATCCAATTACCCACTTGTGGCCTGAAAAGCAGTAGAGGATGGGCCAAAGCCTTGGGACCCTGCACCCATGCAGGAGACTCAGAGGCAGCTCCTAGCTCCTGGCTTCAGATCACCTCAGCTCCAGCCTTTGCGACTACTTGGGGAGTGATTCAGCAGATGGAAGATCTTTCTCTCTCTATATATATATGCCTTTCCAATAAAAACATGAAATAACTCCTTTATATAAAAATTTCAAAATGATACAAAACATAATATTTCACATCTCCCTGTTATCCTCAACCAAGTAGCAACTATGACACACATGCCATTGTCTGCACAGAGGCAACTTTGATCATATCTGATATTGTCATTTTAATTGACTTACATTTGTATTGTAAATATCACATAATCATAATTTTAAATGTTTTCACAAAGTAGGTGGTCAGGGTAGGCCTCAGCCCAGTGGTTAAGAGACCAGCTGAGACATCAGCTCCCACATCACAGTGCCTGAGTTTCAGTCCCAAATCCATTCCCAATCCCAGCTTTGTACTGATGTGCACTCTTGGATGCAGCACCTGATGGTTCAAATGATTGGGTCCCTGCTACCTCTGTGGGAGACCCGGACTGGCTATCCTTCACCTCACTTCTCAGCGATTATAGGCATTTGGGAATAAGCCAGAGGAATGGACATACATCTCTTTTCCTCTTCATCTGGCTCTAAAATAAATACACTATTGTTTTGTATGAAAGGGAAAAGAAGGGCAGAAGGGCACAGAAACCATGGAGTGTTACATAAAAATATCAAGTGGTCAGAAATGAATATCCATAAGATGATTTATACGTTCAGGAAGCACCCATAAGGTAACTCTCTGGAGTTCAGGAAGATGCCAAAGGAAGACCAGGATGTGTGCTATTTTGCATTCATGAACAGCAGTACCTGTGTCTGCAGCCATTTTACAGAAAGTGTGCCAGCAGTTTGTGAGAAAAGTCCTAGAGACCACGCTGGAACATTATTTAAAGAAATACCACATCAAAGAGGTTTCTGCTGGCACAGAGGATCACATTTTTTGAACACAAAATACATAACTCTCACTAGCACCGGAATTTGAAAGTGATACATAAAATTTCACACTCTAAATGTGAAACGGTTCAGAAATATATTAAGCAACTTCTTTTACTAATTTAAAATATACAGGAATATGAGTAGTAAACAAAAATCTTTAGCAACTGTTTCAATAAGCCTAAGAATTCAGAATACATTTCCACAGCTTTATACGCAGTACCTTTTACCTTCTCTGTGAGTCACAATTGTGCATTATAGTAAATATCCTTTTGACTTCATTTTATATTAACGTTTTGGTATTTGGGTTGGTAGAAGCAGTGCTTCAGAAATCTGATAAAAGTTCATCAGGTCACAAATCAGAAAGGCAGATAAGTTAAAAAAATTAAAATTTACCAAAAGCAGAAATCTCACATGACCTGAAAACTGACAACTACCACTAAGGTTAAATAATATAGTTCTCACAGTACTTTTAAACTTGGACTCCTCCAGGAGTTCAGTCCTGGAGGTGACTACATATGACTGAAACACAACCTGATTTAGAAAGTCCATTCCCTTCAGTGCAGCTTTGTAGAAAACCCATGAGGTTAAGTGGCAAGACTAAGTAAACATCTAGGGAATAGACGATCTAAATCAGTTCTGTGGCTACTTAGCATGGCAGAATTGTAGCCATATTATGATTCTCTTCACTGTCAGTGGCATTTATTGCTACTGTATGCTGCAACTATTGGAGTCTTAAAAATCAGTTTTCCAGCTAATGACTTGTTGCTTTCCCAGGACTATGAATTAGCTAGCAGGTTTTTGTGTTAGAAGTGAGTGAGTGTCAATGTGCAGGAATGGCTGAAAAGTTGGCATGTGTTTGCCTTAGATATTAGAAGTTACACTTAGAATGTCCCTGGGTCACCATGGACTTGGCTAATGATGTAAGACTTCAGATCAATGTCAACAGACTCACAAACTAGAATAGAAAAACCATACTTTGTTTGGTGTATGAATTTATTATTCAGTGGTAACAAAACACGTAATCACTAACAAAGTTGTGTTTGTGATAAATATGAGACACATGTGCTGCTCGTGCTTCTTGTGCCTTCAATCCTTGAGCCTCCGTTTTATAATCTTATCTCTGTGTTCTAGCATTCCTTTAGTGCCCATCTCTCAGCCCTAGTTGTTGCAACCTGGTTGTTGCAGGGAAAGGATTGGATGCATCTAAGTGTGGACTTCATCTGATGTTTGCAATGGTTCAGGGTTAGAAGAACCATTCAATTTAGAATATTCCTGTTACAGTCATCCCAGATCCACTCTAATACCTCAAACAGCATTTCCCTGTGCTAGAAATTAACTTTGACTTCCATGACTCCACATTTCTCACTTCCTCCTTGGCTCCTGCTCCCTCTGGGAATGAGTCTAGCTCTAAATGACTTAGGCAATGAAGCTTCTGCTTCTTCCCCTGGGAAACGAATGTACAGTTTAATAGACTGTTAGGAAATTGTTTCTGATATTCAGCCTACATTTTATTTTCCTTAATTGTATCCCATTATTACATTCTAAACAATCTTTCTTTTTCCATTATAACCTACAGATTCTTGTCTACTGCCATTTCAATTTGAACACACTTAATAAATTGACTTGTTTTTGTTCTTTGTTTGCAGAAAGAAAGTCAAACTTTCTAATTTCTAGTTTACTGACTCGATATTCTGCAGATTCCACTGCTGTTGGCTATTACTAAGATAGTCAACAGATTGCCATTTACTAAGCATGATCTGACTAGGCAAGCATAAGAAACAGTAAGTGTCTTCCATTTCAAGTCCAAAATATCTGTTTATAACATCCTGGCTAAGAACTGCCATTCAGATGCATTTTTAACCAGATGATCAAATATAAATTACCCTTTCTACATACAAATATTAATTTTTGATATTAGTATTTGTTAATAATTGATAAACTCAAGTTGTTTATCTTCCCCTAAACTATATCTTGACTGATCTTATACATATATCTTCTGATTATTGTTTTGTGTCTCTGCATACTTTTTATAGATCAGAGATTATTAATAAGCTTTATATTGAAATCTTACCCCAATTTTAAAATGATGTAAAGAACAAAAACACACCCTAGGGCCCAGCACGGTAGCCTAGTGGATAAAATCTTCACTTTGCACGTGCCAGAATCCCATACGGGCACCAGTTCATGTCCCAGAGGTTGTGCTTCCCATCCAGCTCCGACCATTGTGGCCACTTGGGGAGTGTATCAGAAAATATAAGGTCTTCCTCTCTGTCTCTCCTCCTCTTATCGCCAATAAGAAAAAACGCACCCTAAAATAAATATCATTCATATCAAATCTCCATATTGTAAAATGCTCTTCTGTGACATTTACAAATAATTGTTAATATTCTCCATAATTTAAATATATTAGATTAAGTCAACAAATCCTGATGTATAAGTAATTTGTGTCCTTGATTTGCACCCCAAGAGTCTGTAAATAAACATGCTGCATTGCACACACACATATACAGAGCAAATAAAGTGGTATTTTCCTTGTACTTTATTCTCTTGTGATACATTAAATATCATTTGTGAGAGTGTAATTTTAAATTATTTGTCATCCTTACCATGGAAATAGGAAAAGAAAACAATGAAAGAGTTTTTTCCATTACAGAAAACAACATTACCCCAAGGGAAGTTCATTCATACGTTATTGCTAGAATAACAGATTCTCTAGAATTTTAAGATAGTTGAAATATTTTCCAGCTATTAAAGAATAATTGTAAAAGGCCAAAAATAAATGTGGACTAGTCAGTCATACAATCACAATTCCAACAACAACAAAAACAAAAGTCAAGTCTGCATATTCTAAGTGTTATGCTGACTTTGCTTTCAGAATATAGATACTAACTACATTATAAAATACTCAACTCTTTTTTTATGAAGTTGGCTTTTTTAAAAATGATTGTGCTTGCAAGCTTTTGACTAACATAAGTGTTCTGAACACATGTAAGGAAAACTAGGTAAAAATATTCTGTTGATGGACCTGGCGCGGCACGGTGGCGCAGTGGTTAAGGTCCTCACCTTGCACACCCAGGATTCCATATGGGCGCCAGTTCTATCCCAACTGCCCAGCTTCCCTTCCAGCTCCCTGCCTGTGGCCCGGGAGAGCAGTTGAGGATGGCCCAAAGCTTTGGGACCCTGCACCCGCGTGGGAGACCCGGAAGAGGCTCCTGGCTTCAGCCCGGCATAGCATTGGCCATTGAGCTCACTTGGGGAGTGAATCATTGGACGGAAGATCTTCCTCTCTGTCTCTCCTCTCTGTATATCCACCTTTCCAATAAAAAAAATAATAAAATAAAAATATTCTGTTGAGTTAGGTGTATAAAGGCAGCTTACACAAGTTCACTGTGATATAACTCCATAAGTAGAGGAGCTTTTGTTTCGACCTGGTACTTTAAAACTGCTCAAAGATAATCTATTCTATTAGTTTTTGGTAGATTCTTCAGATTTTTACAGCAATGATGCTTTCAATTTTTTAACAGATTTATTTATTTTTATTGGAAAGTCAGATATATGGAGAGGAGGAGAGACAGAGAGGAAGATCTCCGGTCCAATGATTCACTCCCCAAGTGACCGCAATGGCTTGTGCTGTGCCAATCCAAAGCCAGGAGCCTGGAATTTCTTCCAAGTCTCCCACAAGGTGCAGGGTCCCAAGGCTTTGGGCCATCCTCGACTGCTTTCCCAGGCCACAAGCAGGAAGCCGGATGGGAAGTGGGGCTGCTGGGAGTATGTGGGATCCTGGGTGTGCAACGCAAGGACTTCAGCAGCTAGGCTATGGCACCAGTTCGACCCTTTCAATTTTAACTGAGGGCTGTTTCACTTACTCCTTTCCAAATTGCATACTTAAAAAAAAAATGGTTTTCTTGTTTTATTACACTAACTAGAAGTTCCGGATTTATGTTTAGTAGAATTTTTGAAAGTGGAAAACATTGTGCCTGGCGCGGTGGCGCAAGTGGTTAAGGTCCTCACCTTGCACGCCCAGGATCCCATATGGGCGCCGGTTCTAATCCCAGCAGCCCCACTTCCCATCCAGCTCCCTGCCTGTGGCCCAGGAAAGCAGTTGAGGATGGCCCAAAGCTTTGGGACCCTGCACCTGCGCGGGAGACCTGGAAGAAGCTCCTGGCTTCGGATCGGCATAGCATCGGCCATTGAGCTCACTTGGGGAGTGAATCATTGGACGGATTCTCTCTGTCTCTCCTCTCTGTATATCCGCCTTTCCAATAAAAAAAATAATAATAAAAATAAATCTTTAAAAAAAAAGTGGAAAACATTAACTTGTAGTTCATGTGGGAAAGCAGCATTTCACCATTAAATATATTGTTTCCTATAGATTTTTTTTGTTGTTGTTCTTTTTCAGGATGTGGAATTTCCTTTCTGTAGTGGTTTGACTGGTGGTCCCCCAAAATACATGTTAACATTCACATCCCTGGAATCTAAGAAAACTTGTTCAGAGAGAGAACCGTTGTAAAGGTGTTATGGAGATCAAGATTCCTTTCAAAATAATACCTTCTAAGAATAGCGGTTTTCCCAAGTTCTACCTGTTAAACTTTTTCAGAGGGATATAATACATTATTAGACAGTAATTAAACTTTAAAATGTAGTAAGTATTTGTTCTCTCACATTAGAGAGAGGAAAAAAGATCAATGTGTGTGCTGGATATTTCTTCACTCATTTCACTCATTTTTTTCCTGTGTCTTTTTTGGAAAAGTAAATACATTAATTAAACAAATGTATCCTTCATTTGAAAGATCATTAAGTTATTAAATAAAAATCCAAAACTTGTTAGGCGGATAATATTTTTCCACAAAAGGGGAAGCCTGCATTTTCTCTGTTTTCAACTATTAAAATAGCTATCCTTAGTTATAATTTAGAATAATTAGGAGATCTTTTAAACAACCTAATGGGTTTTCACTGTCAGTTGAATTAAAAAAATTTAGAATATTATACAGTTTGTCAGTATGATTCCAATGAGCATCCAAGATTGACAGCTACTGTATTAATAGAAACAAGAGGAGGGAGGAATGTCGTATTTTATGTAGGTGATTAGTTGGGTTAGCTGTTTTTAAAAATCAGTGTCAGTGCTTGGCTTCCTTCTCAATAAACACAATTCCTCCTCAAACCAAAATAAACCATATTTGTGAGGTAGGTAACTTGGTTTAGGAATAATACAATCTGCAGTTATGCAAGAGATTAGAGGTCATTGGTCTGATCTTGGACATTAATAAGCAAACAAGCACCATGGGCTTTTTAAGAAAGAATACTAAAGATCAGCTTTAAAACACATTGTTAATCAGGCATGGGCATGATTTTTACACTAGACTATTGATTTCATTCTAAATTATGGGCATAGAACACTTCCCAACACGCAAAATGTGTTCTCTAATTCTTAAGAAAACCAGATAATGAGTAGGAACAAACATCTGCAAAAACTTCTACTGAATGCCTGCTCAGTTACCAGTCAAGATCATAATCTTCACCTATGAGGAACAATGGCATCCCGAGGGCTTCTAATCATTTAATGTGGAGTCAATTCCAAAGAGAGTCAATCAGAAAATGAAGCCAGTATCACAAGTCTCTAAGACAGCCCAGGCACAATTACTTTGTCCTCCCTATACAGTGCATCATGAACTGATCAGCAGCATAGGCTCTGGTGCACTGGTTAAAAAATGAAAAATCTCAGATGCCATTACAGATGCAATGACTGGGACTCTGAATTCAGCAAGAATTCCTTGTGATTTGTATGAATACTAAATATTAACTATACTGAGAGAGACCCCGAGATTTACAGTCTCAACTTTTATATTTATCACTGGTAAGTAGAACTATAATATGCCTGTTAACAAGAGAAAATAAATTCCCTCTCTCTACATTGAAATCAAATACTTTCTTAAAAATATCTGTTGTTTTTCTCCTATGACACGATTCTTTTAAATATAGAAATGGACCATAGAGTCATTCTACTAATAACTATATTTTACCTAATATTTATATTCGGTGAGTCACATGTGTATTGAATGTACATCAATGTATTTTGCACTCATTTGTTCAAAGCTTTGCAGAATACTCCTTTTATTGACCCAAAGCAACAAAAAGCGAACAACAAAATGAAATCTAACCGTGTGAAATGGTCTAGGCATGCTCTTCAGGAGATATTTCAGAGGAAGTTAATATTTCTGTGTATGATATTTCGTCTGAAATACTTAGAATAAATATCACAATGGGATCATTGTGATGGTACAAGATAGTGATAACAATGATATTGATCATGTGTAGCCCTGCATTAATACATGTTCTTCTTGGCTTATATTTAAAAACTTTAAGGGCCCAGCACTTCGGCTCAGTGGCTAAATCCTTGCCTTGCATGCAATGGGATCCCATGTGGACACCAGTTGTGTCCCAGCTACTCCGTTTCCATAAAACTCCCTGCTGCGGCCTGGGAAAGCAATGCAGGTGACCTAAGGCTTGGGACCTTACACCCATAGAGAAGACCTGGAAGAAGCTCCTGGCTCCTGGCTTCTGGCTTCAGATCAGCTCATCTCTGGCCATTGCAGTTACTTGGAGAGTGAACCAGTGGACAGAAAATCTTTTTGTATTTCCTTTTCTCTGTAAATCTGCCTTTCTAATCAAAATCAAATTAAAAAAAATTAAAAGGTAGAAATGAATAAATTACAATCAGAAATATACAAATTCTTACAAATGCATTGTAAGAACAGTAATGTACTATACAAGTATCCAAGGAACACAGCCTATACTACACTGCATGGGTGTATATTAGGAAACATCATTTAGGTTCGTGTACGCACACACAATGAAGTCATCTACAAACCCCTTTCTTACAACATATCCTAATGTTAAACAATGCATGAATATGGTCATTTTGTTACTAAATTGTTTTACAATGGCAAGTGTTTTATTTCCTAATTTATAAGATCACATATTTTTTCAAAAAATATTTCAAAAATCAAAACAAGGATATCATCAGCTTATTTTCTTGAGATAATGATGTCATGATTTCTGAAAATTGATTCTCATTTGTCATCTAATTAGGTGATATTGTAAACAGCAAATCTGTTTTAATACTCTTCAGTGTGTTAGGCCACATTAAGATATAGTGAGCTCTTAAAACACATCGTCTTCTCCCACATCATTTTTCTTTGAAGAAAGAAAAGTTTTATTATAATAATTAATCACAAGGAGACAATATCCAATCTGCTCCAAGTCACCCTCCCACTTGAGAAGCCATGTCTCACCCCCTACCACAGTGTTACCTGTCAATGCTATTGAATAGCCTAGACTTCTAATGAGAGCTCCCCTATTTCACTGGTACAGTATTTTTCACATTTTTACATAAAAATATATATTGTCTTTTCTCTGTTTTTCACTCAAATTTTGTTTTTGTTTTGCATTAAACATTTTTGTACTACAGGGCTTAATCTATGGCAGTTGTCAACTGCACTAAAGGAGCCTTATGGCAAAGAAACTGCCAATGATCTTATTGTAAGACATTTTGATTCTATAGTGCTACAAGTTCTTACCTTAATCTATTCAACAACATTTAGAACATCACATGATACCTCTTCCTGAAACGTCTTCCTCTCAGTTTATTTTCTAATTTTACTTCTTTTTATTATTATCATTTTAGGATACAGTTCCATAGGCCCTGGGGTTCCCCTTATCCCTTCCCCAATTCCCTCCCCTTTCACTGAGTTCCTCTATATCATTACAATAGTATAGTTTTTCATACACAGTCCTATGTCCATCATTGCAGGCATGGACAATGGCAGAGAGACCAGCATCCTATTGCCAAGATATAGTAAATACTTTCATTGGGAGTCCATCTTTGTCTACATTGTATCCTCACATCTGGATATGATAGTCTCCATTAGAGAGTTACTATATAGCCCCTTAAATGAAAAGCCACAATACAAAATGAACAGGAAGAAAAATAGAAATTTACAATGCCATGAAATTAAATAACACGCTGCTAGATATGATAGTATCCATTACACAGTTACTATACATCCCTCTTAAATAAAATCCACAAAACAAAATCAACAACAGGAAGAAAAAAAAGAAATTAACAACATCATGAAGTTAAATATCATGTTACTGAATGACTAATGTGTTGTTGAAGAAATGAAAAAGAAAATCAACAAACTTCTTGAAGAAAATAATGCTACTGTATGATCTATGAGTCACTGAAGAATTTAAAAACAAAACCCATCTATTTGTTGCCTACAGGAGACACATTTCACCAACAAAGATCAGAAGAAACTGTATCTCGTGGAATTTTTTCTTGTTAGTTTCAGCTCTTCAAAACACTGTCTTGGTTTTTATGACATTGCCTTGAAACTCGTGTTTTTCTTACTGGCTACTTTTCGTATAACCATAACAAAATCCTTTTTATCCACTTAAATATTCACATTTTGGAGTATCCTAACAATTTAGTTCTCTAGTTTATTCCTTCCTCTATCCACATTATTTTTCAGGGGTATGTTTAAATGTTATTTACATGTAGAAGGTTTCCCTTATTATATTGTAGTTCAAGCTTCACTGTTCCTCATACTGTACACTATATAAACAATTGCTAATTCACCCATTCTCCTTTGTATTTTAGAGCTATCTCAAAACTAAAGCCATTCAGAACTGATCTTTTTCCTTTGTTCCTAAATACACACACATAGCTGTTTCTCCCCCATTGTTCCCACTTTTCATCATTGACTCTTCCAGCTTTAGCACACATGCAATCATTAACAAATTCTGAGACTGAACTTCAAACTGCTATCAAGAAATATCATCACTCCTCTCACTTAGTGACCACTGTGTGGTCTCATGCTACCATCATTCTTAATTAGGTCTATTACAAGAGCTTTCTAAATGTTCTTCCATCTTCTAATCTTAAAACAGTTTTCCTGTTACAGCAAAAGGTAGATATTATTATCCTTTTTTTCTTTTCCCATTCAAAACAAAATCTGAAGTCCTACAATCATCTAAAGATCCTTCTCAATATTCACCCTAGTACTTCTACGACTTCATCCCTCACCATTGTCTTCCTCCCTCAGACCCAACTAGTCCTGTTCACTCTCTGCTGCTACTCAGATAAGCTGGTCATATTCCAGCCTCTCGTGCCTACACACCTGCTATTCTATGTCCACATGCTCTTGTCTTACTCCTTCAATCCTTCAGGTCTCTGCTTAACAACAGCTTTGTAGAGGGGACCACATTGGCCAGCCACTTTCCTGTACAATCCCTCTGTATCCTTGTACCTCGATTTGCTTTCCTTCTTAGCTCTTACACATTATATATTACATCTGTGCTTATTTTCCATCTTCCCAAGAGAATGGAATGAGAGAGGTCAAATTAGTCCTATTTTTTCTAGATATCCAGTGCAAAGAACATTCCCAGAATTTTAGATATTCAATAAATGTATGCCTGGAAGAGAAAGTGAATAGAAAATGCAGATAGTGCAAGCTAAGACTTCCTCTGGCTATTTTTAGTGTGTGAGCTTTTCACATTATGTACAAAGCTTGCCACATATAAACATATATATGGTCATGAGCATATTCAAACCCTATCCAATGATGCTGAAAATATATATTTTTAAAAATTTATACAGTGGCAATCAAATATAGGTTAGAACAATTTTAGAAACCACCAATTACATCAATGCCTATTAAGGTTCTACTTTGCACCAAGAACTTATATTAATCTTTGTCACCATAAATAGGAAACCTGACATCATTTGACAACAAATTTGGGGTGCCAGAAATTGAAGGCTAACAGGGAAAGGTAATGAATCTATATTTGGCATCACTGAATGCTTTTTCTCACCTTGTTAAACCCTACTGTAGAAATGAGAGATGAGCAACATGCAACTCTCGTACAATAAAAAAGCTCAAAGCTAGGAGCAAGGCTGAAGCTTTCAGCAAGGTGGTACTGCTTATCACATAACAATCAAATATCTACAACATTTTTACAACAAAAGAGAATCCTCTGATGTTTTGCAGAACTTGATATCCTTGTTATTTTTTAAACAACACAACAGAGATTATATCATTGTTTTCTTTCTATGTATCTGGTCACATCTTATTATACTGTTAACTCTTTCAATGCAAAGGTCAACCATAGTATTATATACCCTAACATTCAACACATACTTGCTGCTAGATTGACTCAATGAGTTGACAGAGTAAAACAATATGCTAATTGAGTGATGACAGGCTAGATTAATCGTTAGCACTAGATATAAAACTTCATCCTATCTTTAGAATCTTTCTTGATCCTCTTTACCGCACGGGAATAAAACATTTTTATAGAGTTGAAAATCCATGAGAAGATAAAACTAGAGTTCTCACTTTTTTTTTTACAATTTAAGTATTAAAATAAGCCAAGAACATGCATCTGTCAAAATGACAGGTTTGCTATGGACTTCAAATAATTCTGTGTTCTCATATTTTTTTTTCCAACATCATACTCCCACTTCAGACATTCAGTGAGCCAAAGTCAGAGATGCAAAGTAGCTCATTCATATTTTAATTCAGGCAAAGAGAATATGAACTTAATCTAAAACTTCCCATATAGTTGTGTTATGAATCTATAACAGCAGCTCCATAATTTATAGGTTGATGGGACATATTTCCAAAACAACCTGGTATGACTAATGAAACAGTGTGTCACAGTTCAGCAACTGAATAGGTAATGTAGCAACTGGGCTTGATTTCTAAATCACTGAACTCATCATGAGCAGCCTGGAGAGCCTGCATTGCTCTGCAGTAAAATAAAGATGAAGGGACATGTGACATGAGGGGCCATGGCATTGCAGTTGAATAGCATGTACCAAATAGCCATTTAAGTTTAAATAAGGATATAAGGAAATCACTTCTGAATCTTCACATTTAGTAAATAAGATCTGTGCTGACTTCCTCAATCCAACTATAAATGATGATGATGATGTCTGTCCTTGTTTGAGCTTAACAGCACTAATACAAATATACCATGATATTCAAAAGTAACAGCAAGATATTACTGGCTTCTAGATCAATTTAGACATAAAGAAATTTCCTGATTTATATTTAGCAGACATCCTGGGTTCAAAGTTTCTTTTTCACTTATAAATAATATATTCTTTTATCTTTGGAACTACTTGTTTAATAACATTTGACTTAGGTTTACAATTTTTTTTAAGTTTCTCATTTCTTAAAGTTTATTTATGTGAAAGGCAGAATGATGAGGTAGAAGGAAAGTGAGAGAGAGGATGGGGTGGATATTATTTTGCCATCCATTCATTTACTACCCAAATGCCCACAAGGTTAAGGCTAAGCCAAAGTGTAGCCAGGAGCCTGGAACTCCATCCAAGTCTTACACTTGAGTGGCAGGAACCCAGCTATTTGGGTCCTGGATGCTAGTTCCAAGGCACATTAGAGGAAGTTGCATTGGAAGCATGGGGGAGGGGAATCAACACTAAGGCACTCCAATGTAGGATGTGGATCTCTCATGCAGTACCTTAGCATGCTACACCACAAAGCTTACTTCAAAATGTTCTGATTTCTGTCTGGGATTCACAATCTTGCTCTTTTTTCCCTGGCTATGTTAATTTGCTCTCCAATGCCTACTAGATCATTACTATATAAAGAGGCTTAAATCAGTTCATGGAAAATGAAATTACAAGATGAAGTAAATTTCTGGGAGTTATTTATATTACCTTTGCACACCTTCCACCACCTTGACCTTACAATTGAGAATTGACAAACTAAATTCAATTTGAAAGTGGATAATTTAGATGGTTACAATTAGGAAGGTTAGAAATTTTGCCTAGCAGTTAAAAACACGCACAACTCGTATTGGAGAACCTGTGTGTGGTCACTGGCTCCCTCACGTTCTACTTTCTACTTTCTTTTAAAGCAGCCACAGTGACTCAAGTGACTTGGTTCCTGCCACTGACTTGGGAGATATGGACTGAGTTCCCGACTCTGGTTTTTTGAGTATTTGGAGAATTAACTTACAGATAGAAGCTCACTCTCTCAAAAAAAAAAAAAAAGAAGAAGAAACTAATTAAGGAGCCCTTCTCATTGAAGTGTCATTTAACAACACATGAAATATTATATTTGTTCTCCATTCTCAAGTCTAACTCTGACCTTAAGCTCCAGATCAAACAAATACATAGGTTTATTAAAGAAACACTGAAGAGCACAGTGAAGATAAGACATAGTTTTTGCTTGTGGTTGGTACTGTTGTTAAATTAAATTGTATATGGGAAATATCACTTAATAAATAAGAATAAAATCTTTAATTACGTATTTCAAAGAGCAATTCCAACCCACAGAAGTTCTAGAATTCCTACAAAGAATAGCTTTCTACTAACACTTCAGGCTCTTTGCATTTACAATGGTCCGCATCTGAGAGAACTTGCTCGCCAAGTTCACCGAAAATGTCCTTGAAAATCCTGTGCTATGCCTTGGTAAATATGCTGCCTATTTAATCAATGACAGTTTATTTCTGGAGTTGGCATCATGGTACAGTAGGTTAAGACCTCACCAGTAGTGCCAGCATGCCATATGGACACCAGTTTGAATCCTGGCAGCTCTATGCCCATCCAGGCTCCCTAATGGTCTGTGAAAGCAGAATATGCACCAAGTGCTTGGGTTTCTACATCCAAAGGGAAGTCCCAGAGGAAGCTCCTGGTTTCTGGCTTCACACATGCCCAGCAGCCACCTGTGTAAACCATTTGGGGAGTAAACCAGCAAAAGGAAGTGCTCTCTCATTCTCCCCACATTCTCATTCTCTCTCCATCTATCTCCATATCTCTTCCAAATAAAAAATAAATCTGAAAAAAGGCAGTGAATTTCTTACAGATAAAGTGTGTGATCCTAAAGTTCATTCTAATGTGTTCACTCTAAAAATCTTAAAAAAAAAAAACCAACATATTTCCAGTATGTTAGTCCTGAAGTACAAAAAGGTGCATATTTTTATACAAAGTAACAGTGTTAAAATAGTTCTTTTTATTTAATAAAGATTTCATCAGAATTCTTTTGCTCTATTCTTCCACATGCAAGGTCATCAGGATCAAGTCATCAGAAACAGAAGCTGGAAAAGCAGGCAAAATATTTAGAGAAGTAAAACTAAAGATACTTAATTCACAAGATTTTCTTAACTAAGAAATAAGTAAAATGAGAATTAAGCTAAAAAAAGAGACAGCTAATTCTATTTTCATAACCAATTAACAATTTAATAAGCCAGTAAAAAGGTTAAAAACTAAAAGTATAATGTTGCTTTTTCATAAATTCAGCTTTAATGTAGAAAGGGGAAAAGGATAATTGAGTTTTCTATCTCTCAAACTTTATCACATGTTTCAAAAATACTTTCTTATGGTGAGATCAAAATAAAGGAAGCTAGATGTGCAGGAATACAAAGGGTTCTTTCATGTAAAATAAAGGTAAATTAGCATGTGTCAGGCAACACATGGCTTGTTTTATTCATCATATGCTAACGATGGACATATAAGGCAAGGGAGCATTTTATTCTCTTTTAGAGATGAGGAATTAAAAACCTACTATATCCAAATAATTTGGCTCTAGTCACAGACCTGGTAAACATCTGAATCTGTCTAGATGTATTCTTAGATTTGGCTAATATATTTACAGTTATTCTACTTCAAGATAATCAATAAATAGTTAACAGCAAAATACAGATATTTTTGAAAAAGCATTTAGAATAACTATCTATAGTGTTCATACTGGGCATTTCTGGTATTATAACAAATTATAACAAATTTGGTACTTGTTCAAATATGCAGTGTTTTATTACGAAAATCAGAGATAAGTCAATATTTATTAAGTACATGCTATGTGCCTAGTACTCTAAGTCTTTAGCAGAGAGGAGTCATGTAAGTTTCACACAACACCTATATGTGGTCGGTGTTATTATTAATTTTTATGGATAAAGAGGGATGTGGAGGCACACAGAGGTTAACCAAAATTTATCCCTGGATTATACAACTAGTGAAAGAATTTAAGCACAACAGGATCACTTCGACATCTGTATTCTTATTATCCCAGTAATGACGGTTGTAATGCTTATCTAGCTGTATTTGAAGTCCCAGATAAAGCAAAATTGTTTATTTCATCATCATAATATGGCATGTACCTTATTACTTCATTTGAAGAGAAAAACACAGATTTAATTAAAAAACAGTTGCATTCAATATTCTTTCTATATACTCTAATTTTTGCAAGGATTGGCTAGTATTTACATGTACCACTCAGTTCAAATTTCACCAATTTGTTACTTTGGGTTTAAAAGAAACTATTTCAAAAATTACTTCAGTGATTTTGACCAGTTTGATCATTGGATTTGGTTCAGTAATCTTCAGTTGGTTAATCATTAATCTTTACAGATGCAGACACACACAGGAAAATGTTAACCACACAGTATTTTTATCTCCCTTTGTAAGTGTCCTCTGAGTTTGAATGTAGTCATATTTGTCTTGGTTTCTGTAGCCAACTCCCATGATTCATATGAGTGCTATTTATCACAAACACAAGGCAAGGCACGTGGCTAAATTAAAATCTCTGGGAGCCACATACCCAAAGGAAAACAGAAACAGCTAAACATAATTTGGAAAATATTTTTATTAACATAATACCACTTCAATGTGAAATAGTATAGCAATTATTTCTGAAATGAATTATTCTTTTTATACAATGTCCTTAAAACTCAAAGTGCATTTTATATAAGCCATCCTTGAAAGCTTCATGAAAATTCAAAGTATGAGAAAAGCACACATGGAATTCAAATGTTTGTTTCAAAATTCATTCATTCAATTTTGCATGAACTTGGGAAGTACCTTCATATTTACTGCACATCTTGCTTCAAGTAACACATTTTAATGATGAAAGTGAAATGTCATTACACGGCAATATTTACTTTTAACAAAGAATATTTTATAATGTTCCATTTAATATATGTTTAAATTAAAATAAAACAAACAAAACTCTGTCCCTCAGCCATGTCAGACACATTTCAAAAACTCAGCAGTTTATGTGGCTACAGGGTGTCACAAGGGATACCACAGCTTTGGATCATATCTTACATTTTGGCCGGAACTCTCCTTCACCTAAGTTGTTGGCTATCGTTAAAATAATTATCCTCAGCAGCATTTTTACCTAATTTCCAGTGACACTCCTAATCAAAGTATTCTATCAAATTTGAATCTATTTATTCAACATTCCTTAATAGAGTGAATAGTTGGGAATTTCTTGAACAGCCTCCATTCTTCTCTGCTTCCTTACAGCCCTGAATCTTCCACACTACTATACCATATTATCTCTTTTGCCTGATCTCTCCCTACTGACACCCTCTATCTTCTCTTCAATGCATGTTAGTAAAAACACATCGAAGTTTATCCTAACAGTGAGTATTCAATGATGACTCCTTTACTCAAAGACCCTTTGCTTTCAATTTGCATTACACTGTACTATAAATCTATTTAGACTTATTTCCAATACAAAGACATTTTATGCTTGCATTATACAAGACTTTGTTATATGTATGTGTGTGTGCATGTGTGTGTATATGTATATATGTATATATATATATATATATATACACATATATACACAAAACCATGGGCCATAACTTGAGTTATCTTTAATGTGAAAATACTTTATGCTTATATCAGATCAGCCTTTCACACATTTTTTATTATGGCCCATAGCCTATATTAAGATTTACACATGTATATGAAGATAAAATGCACATTTAGTCTCAAACGTTTTGAAGATCTTTTGCTTATATGTTGCCACAGTTTGAAAAAATAGTTTGGACTATATCATCACCTAAGGGCATTACTAGGTTACAGGAGAAAATCAAGAGATGGAACCAGATAAGTTAAGGCACAATGAGAAAGCTTGAATTCTAGTCTAGATGGTGATTCTGCCAATACACAGAAAAGAAATTCACAGGCAGCACAATGGGAGTCTTCAGAAAACTTGATAAGAAAGAAGAGAGCCACATTCACATAGATGACAGTGGATAATGCAAGCCAAACATTTAAAGGGAATTTACTTAGGCAGTATATATCTTTAATTGTAAAGACTGCAGTTGAAAGAAAACTGGGATGCCAACTTTCAAGGCACATTGAAAATCACAGGTTTCAATTATTCTTAGTGAAATAAGCCAAATATCATGTTTTCCATCATCTGTGATAAGTAATACAATAGAGTACAAAAAAATGTGGTCCACATGAGTGAGATTGGCATTTCAAGATCGGATTGTTGTTTCTAGCCTTTGTCTATGCTTTAAAGAATAGTTTTGCTTTTCCCTTCTAGCTATGTGTTGGAATCTGTGCCTAATGGAGTGCTAAGCCTGTGATTGCAAAGTGAAATGAAAGTATGTCATTGTATTTTTTTTTTTAAGAAACGAAATGGTAGGGTGGGTGGGTAATACAGACGGGGGGAGGGTAGAGTGGGAAGTCTCACCATGATCCTAAATCTGTACTGTTTTGTAGGTGAAGTCAGATGGAACAATAGAGCATGCCTGTGAACAGAGAGCATGCATATATGCAATATATCTGTCCATGATGACTCATTTTCAAGTGTAATTCTGGCAAATGCAAAGGAAAGACATTTCAGTGAGACTCAAAGTACAAGCTAAGTGAGTCAGATCCACAGTTGAATAAGCAGGAACACAAATAATCCTAAGGGACCAAGTATTCCATTTTAAGTTGCTTCATTTGCAAAAGCAAAGCAATAAAACTTTAAGAAACACAAATAATCAAAGGACACAGTTGTATTGTATAGTACTCATGCTATTTACCTGTATTAGCTAACTGATTAAGCTAAAAGTGACATAGGGAAAGAAAAGGGAAAGGCACAAAATAATCCATAGTTCCCTTTCCTTTCAGTCCTTCCATTTTCATCAGTAGACCTAAAGTAGGATGTTGAAGTCAAATGTATGTGTGAAAATGTGAAATCAAAACAACAAGGTTATCTCTCTTGCTCTTCCTTGACTAAGCATCATCAACCACACGAGGGGAGATAATAAGTGAAAAATTAGGAAGTCAGAAATCATTTCCTTATAAACACTGAAGCAAGTTAAGCAAGTTGATTAGCATTTCTAATCGAGTTTATATGGGCAGACTGAGGATATAACTGAATCCTGCAGCTCTCTGACATGGGAGTAGCATAGGCCTGAGCACTTGGATCATCTTCAGTTGTCCCAGGAGCATCAGCAGAGAGCTAGGTTTAAATTGGAGCAATTGGGACTTGGACCAGCATTCATACTGGATGTTAGTTTGTAGGCAATGCTTTAATCTGTGTCGGCCTCTACAGCCTTGTATTTCTACTTATGACTACTTGATTTTTCCTGTTGGTTTTTACTCTGAAGATATTCCATAAATTAAGGAAGAAAAAATTTCTACTTTTAAATTAAAGGTTTAAACTTTGAAGGTGATCGTGATCTAACTAGTTAGCAGAACTAGATGCACATTCAATCCATCAATTAACCAAGGCAAGCCTATAACTCTAAGGGAGTTAATGACATTAGCTAGGAATGCAATTCTAGAGAAAGTTCAAAAACTATTAGAAAGAGCCAGAATCATGAATTCAAAGTAAGGTGGCCACAGATTAAACAATTGCTGTAGAAGATTCTAATTTCAAAAAGCACAATTTTCTTTTCGCTTTTCTTGGGATGGCCAAGCAAATTATATAGTTTTAAGTTACATTTTGAGGTTCTGAAATATATAGAGAGATTTTACACACACACACAATTAGGCTTCCACTTTTAAGAAGTGTAGTAAGCATACTTTTCCCTTTCCTACTGAGAAATACTCTGAAGAATAAGTACTAATCAACTGCAAGAAGACACTAAAAAGTGGAAAAAACACAGACAAGCTAGAAACCTAGGGCCTGAGGTATAACACGATAGAGAAGAAAAAAATTCTAGAAATCCATAAAGACCAATGAATGCAGACAGAAAAAAAAAAAAAAAAAACCCTTGTCTTTTTAGCCAGGAATAAGGCAAACTATAAAGATAGTAAGCTGTTTTTATAATAACTGCTAAAACACAATCAACTGACAATTTTGAAAAATGTATTTTAATTTCAAGCCATGCCAGGAAAGTGCTGGTGGGAGCCTGGACTTCTCTTGCCAGAGGAAACCAGGAGAGAGCTGAGACTGCCAGGCAGTAACAAAGCCTGGAAACCACATGCATTCCAGACTTCCATCTTCACCAGGCAATAAAGAGATACCCTTCTCCAATTCCATTGTGTTGGTATCAGGCAATCACCATACAGTGATATCAAGGCCACCCTGCATTATTTCCTTCAAATGTTAATCAATGCCATTAGATATCTTAGGAATTTGTATGTGATGTCCTTCTAGGTGGATTTTCCAAAAAGTGACAAATTATTTCTACTTTTGAGCTTCAAATGTCTGTGGACATAAAAACAGACCAATATTTCTTAAGTTCTCAAAGTTACACATTGGCTCAAGACATGGGGCAGTGTCAATGATCTCTAACACATGAAGATCTTTTTTGTGGGTTTCCAAGAGCTTCTGGTAGAAGACCTCACTTCCACCCCATATTTACCATTTTCATAATAATTGCAACTAGCATCCCAGGTAAGTAGAAATGTACAGTAATATTTCCTCTAGTTCTCTGCATGAACAAAGTAACTTACCTGCATTTGCATCATTCAGTAGTATCTTAATCGTATATGTGATACAGAGCTACTGTTGCTACTATGTCCAGCAAATGACCGAGGCAGTGACACCCCCACCCCAAATAAAATAAGTAATACAAATGCTTCAATAGTCTCATAAGAAAATAAATATCTATTAAAGTGAAACTGCCATGTTGCACTAAAATTCAGGAAGATCTAAACATACATCAAGCAAATGAAAAATAAGATGAAAATAAGATGGCAGATAGGCTAGATTTATCAGATAGACTTAAAAATTGAACAATTCCTGAAAAACATATCTTATCTAACTCTTTAAAAAAAGAAGAAAGGATGGGGTAGAAAATTAGGTAGAAAAAAATGAATAATAATAGATAAGACCCCTAAAATTTGAATAAGGAACCCCATATATTTTAAAAAAAAAACAATAAAAGATATGATAAACTCAAACTCACATCAAGATTTATCATAGAGAAACTTACAAAAAGAGAGAGAAAAACTTTGGAAAGCAATGATAGAACACCTTAGTTATAGTAGCAAACAATTTGAATGACAACTGATTTTTCATAAAAAATGGAGCTCAAGAAAGTGGAGCAATTTAACATTAAAGGAAACAAAATAGACCTGTGAACTTTAAATCTGATATCAGCAGGATATTCTTCAGGAAGGAAGGAAAGTGCAGATAATAAAAGATATGCACTCAAGTGATGTGCAATGGGGCAACTGCCAGGTACCCTCGCTGCTAAGACATCCATATCCCTCATCAGGGTGTCTAGGTTCAACTCCCATGCAGCTTCCCATAAAGGCAGGCTTGGAGAGCATCAGTGAGGACTGAAGTACCTGAATCCTGTCACCTATTTTGGAGACCTGGATTGAGGTCCTGGCTCCCAATCAACTGCTTGCTGCAGCCAATTCAGGCATTTGGGGAACAATTCAGTTGGTAGGTGAGCTCTCTATGCCTCCCTCAAAAGATACGCTTAAACAAAGGCACCCTAATGGACTTGATTGTAGACTTGCTCGAAAATAATGGCTAAAAGGAAAGAGCTCTAAAAACAAAAGGAAAGAAATATACCAAGGAAAAAGAAATAGTGAAATCTGGGTAGGTTAAATAGAATTTCTTTCACTTCTAGAGAACTTTTTCCTCCTTTTAACTGTTCAAAAGTTAAAGCAAAAAATTATAACACTATCTGATGAGATTCTATATGTAAGTACAGAAAATGTTCAAGACAACCACATTGTAAGTGAAGAAAGGCAACAGGACATCAAAGGAGATTTCTGTACTTCAATTGAACTGGTGAGATTAGAATACCAGGTCATTAAGATAAAGGACAGTCTGAGAAACCACCGTAGTCAAGAGCAGCCTGAAGTGATACAGTAACTAAATCTGATTCTAGTTGGGATTCAGACACAGTAAAAGTCATCAGGTGTAAACTATCAACTTTTGGTGATAAAAATGTACCATACTGGTTAATAAATGTTGAAAAGAATATATCAGGTCTGGGGGTGGGCTGAGACAGGCCACAGCACCTGTTAGCACAGTCTGAGAGCACAGTCTGGGGGCAGGCCTGGAAGGGGTCCTCAGAGATTTCCCAAATAGATTGCTGCAACTACTAGTACAAATAAAGATTCAGGGGGGCAGGCAAGGCTGGGCCCAGCCACAGCACTCACTGGTATGTGTAGGGGCCAGGTCTGGACACGAGCCCTGTTGGGCTTCTTAGGAGTCATCCAGACCACACAGCACCTACCAGTGTTTGCAAGGCCGGGACTGGGGCAGGCCAGACTGGGTTGAGATACAGCCCCTACTGGTGCATGTTAGAGCCAGATCTTGGGACCAATTCAGTAGAGGCTCTTAGGAACCACATGATGGGTCCACACCACCCAATAGCCAACCTCAGAGAATGCCACATGGAATCTGATCTGGCTTCAGAGCACACATTGTGGTACTGGACCACTGCTATTGTGGACCCTGTGTAAGGAGAGACAACATAGTAGTATGCACAGACAGCTGGTCTCTCTGATCCAACAGAAGAAATTGAATGCCTAACCAAAAATGGAAAGAACAGGTTGAACAATGCTACAGGCCAGAATCTCCACCTAGTATTTAAAGTTGTGGATATATTGAAACACAGATAATCAAATTTGGAAAGTGGTATCTCATGCCTGGTATAATGAAACCAATACCATCTCAGAACAATCGAGAATATTCAAGTAACACCCTCAGGACATTCTTCACTCCTTCAGGATCCCTGGGAAGAAACCAGGGAACCATCCCCAGCCCCTGGCACTGATGCGAACTGGTAGCAAGGAGCAATTTAACACCTCCTTCTCATCCCTTCCTCCCATGGTCACAACAGGGAGAGCAGGGTCATTTACCCCACCTATGTGCCCATGCCATCCTTTCCCATCCCATACAAAGACTTGCATGGGTCTGCTATTCCCTCACCTGGACCTATGCAGCAGATCTAGAAGAAACTTCTGTTTCCCAGCTTCAGCTTGGAATAGGCCCAACTGTTGTGGCTGGTTAATAATAAATTTAAATGAAAAAGTGTAACATTATAATGTAAAATGTTAAAAACAAGTAAACTATGTGTGGAAATACATTATGACTTTGTACCATCTGTTACTTTTTTTATGTAAATCTAAAACTATTCTCAAAGGTATAGCAATAGTGATAACATCAATTACTCTTGGAGATAAATTGGGTAATTCATGCATTGCTATTAAGCAATGCTAGAAAACAATATGCCAGTTTCTTAAGAAATCAAAGAAGCAGGGCTATTGCTATGACACAGTATATTAAGTCAATGCCTGCAACAATGTGTCTTGAGTGGGCACTTGTTTGAATATCAGCTGTTCCAATTTTGATGCAGCTCAGTCATAATGTGCCTGGGAAAGCAGTACAGGATGACCCAAGTACTTGGGCACCTGCATCTTTGTAGCAAACTCAGAAGAAACTTCTGGCTCTTGGCTTTCAGACTCGCCCAGACCTGGCCATTTTGGCTATTTGGGGAATTAATCAATAGATGGTAGACCTCTGCCTCTCCCCCTCTCTCATACTTAACTATCAAATAAATAAACAAATCTTAAAATATAAATTGAAACAAGAAAGTACCTTAAATCATCAATTTCCTTTTGGGATATTTGTTCCAGAAAAATTAAAGATAATGCTCACGTAAAAACATATGCAGAAAGATGAACAGCAGTTTTATTCATAAAAGATAAAATTTGGTAGCAACCACAGGTCTTTCAATGGGTGCTTTCTTAAACTGGCCGTGAAACATCAATACCATGTATTGTTATACAGCAATGGAAAGAACTGAATTATCTATATCCACAACAACCTGGTAAATCTCTAGAAAATTATGCTGCATAATAAAATTAAATCCCTCAAAAGTTAAAGATAATATGACTTAATTGACCCCACACTATTGAAATGAAAACTCAGAGAAGAGCAAAACAGATTAGTGGATGCTGGTAGTTGTGGTAAAGGTGGGTAGAAGGAAAATGTGCACAGGAAAGCAGAGGATCCTTAGGTGCTGGCAATGTCCCTTACCTCAAACACAGCAATGTCAAAATCTTCGTTGTCATATTGCACTATTTTTTACAGGACCTGTCTTTATTATGTCTTACAACTGAAATATGAATCTACAATTATAAGTAAACTAAAAGCATAATTTGAAAAAGTATATTTGCTTCTCCTCTCCTTTCACTTAAACCTACAATAATGTAAAAATCTCAGGAAAATTTTCATAAAACTGTTCATTTTAAGATAAACAAGACTGTGAATTTTTTAAAATTGCTTATGCTCCTGTTGAAAGAGCTTGAAATTATCAGGAGAGAGCTGGCACAGCTGGGTTCATATTGGCATCATCTATGTGGAATATGGAAATGAGCATTCAAAATTCTAATATTGATTTTAATATTTTAGCCTAATAATTAAGATGCTGGTTAAAGATCTGTATAACTTATTTCACAGCATTAGCCTTCTTAACTGACTCTGGCTCTACTCTTAACTTCCTGTCTTAACTTGCTGTCTACACGCAAGATCCAGACCGAGTTTTCAATTGCTGGCTTCAGTCAGGTCCAGTACATTCCGTGAGGGTATTTGAGAAGTGAGCCAGTGGATAGAAATGCTCCTGTGCACTGATTTGCTTTCTCTTTTTCTCTTCCTTCCTCCCTCACTTATCTCTTCCTAATTTTCACATTCTTCCTTGAAATTGATTTCTTTTTTTTTTTTTACCACCACATCTTCCTCTCCATAATCTATTCCATTTTCAATGCTCACCTTCTTTGCATAGTTTTCTGGTCTTACAAGACAATTCACAAGGGTACATTCTGGAATTCTGACAAGGCATTTATTTCTTATTTTTGGAAAAGACCATTTTCTACCTTATAATTTAAGAAAATTCAAAAATCAAATCAATAATTTGTTGAATGAAATAAAACCACTAAAACACACTGTACTACACATGTGAATTGCCTTTCTTTTCGGCTTACTGCATGTCCTTCAACTGGAAGCCAGGTAATTATTTAAGTATTTACATCAGTCAAATCTTGTGTACGGGCATTGAGAGCATAGAGAAAGCAAATTCATATCTTGCTCTGGTAGTCAAGAGAAAGGTCTCACTGACCCAATCAACATTAGGATGTGAGTTATAAAACGTTTTTTTTTTGTTGTTGTTGTTGTTCTTAATTTGCACATACATTTTCTTAATATACTGTTTGGTAGCACCTACATACTTGAAAGAGCATTATATTAAGACACGCATACCTCCCACCACACCTGGTCACAACATAACCTCAGGGTAAAGACTGATTCAGTTCACGGTGACGTGATTTGGAACACAGCAAAGCATCATAAAGGCACTTTAAAATGTCTATATCATCTCTACAGATTTAAAAGGTAAATGTGTATTGTGCTATCAAATTTGAGATCCATGCATATTTTCTATAACATATATTAAGAATTTTTAATACCACTCAAATTTTTTGTGGAATAAATCAAATAAACAGCTACCAAACTCATGTGAAGTATTCTGCAATTTAGCAGAGCATGTCAGCTAGAGGAAACCTTACTTATGGTTAATAGTGAATCCTAGTGGATTTTATGGTTTCTTCAGATATATATTCTTGCCAATCTCTTCTCATTATAATTTCCCTCCTTGGATGAAAGTAGCTAGGGAACCCTGGCATATTCCTCATTTTGCTGATTACTGGGAGAAATAATTAGAGCACTGGAAAGCATTGGAGACCAGTCAGCACAGCTGTGGCTCATTAACAGAAGTGGCAAGTAAAGGGGTACGATGTGGTCAAGTGACGAGCATAAAGAAGCAGCTGAGTGGGATAAATGCGCAAAATCAAAATTATCATATTGACAGAAATGTGGGCTTGCTAATGCTCTTAGTTGTTTTATGTAAATGGGATCCTAGGTATATTTACATCACACTTTTCGAATCACCAATTTCAACTCAAGTAATATGAATACAATCAATTCACAAGGACACAGACTATCTTAAATTTCTAATCATTTTGACATAGTAGCACAATTATATAAACAAGAAAGATGTACAAAACATTTCTACTTAGACTCATTTACAGATGATCTAAGAAATATTTAAAAGATTAGTAAGGTAAAAATACGAACGTAACAGCAATGATCATGGTTTAAGATGGTTTAAGAACCAAGTGACTGGGTGTGCAGACAGGTCTACCTCAAATTAGTCATGTGACACTGAACATACCTTTAAATTCTCTTGAATCTATTATTGTGCGACTCAGGAGCAAAGAAGTCACAAGTCAACAAGATGGGTGACCTACAGTCAAGGTCACTGGGTTACATGTGGCGAGCAAGATGGTAGCCAAGGACAGAGCCCTAGGCATGAACCAGGGCAGGGGTCAAGTTGTTTCAAGGAAAGACTGATTGGCCAGGGTCATTTCACTCACCTATCCTTGGCCTATGGGGGGTGGCTTCCATAGTTGTGCTCCTATTAACTGGCTACTAGTTTCTCTCCTCCTGGAATTCCTGGGATTCCTGGCCTGAGGCTATTCGCTACTGAATTTCCCAAATAAACCAGAACTGCTTAGACAGAAACCCTATCCATCTGTCTCTCCCACGCCAAGAGGCTGGAAGGCGGGCATCAGGCTTACCCCCTCCAGCAACGGGGTGCTAGAGGAATCTGTGCAGGAGACTGCATATTATATCTATATATATAGATATATATAGATATATATACACTATATATAATGTGAGAAATTTTGTTTAGATCATTGGTTAAATCTCTTCCAATTCTAAATCTTTATGTGTGTTTAAAGGATGATGACTTGTAAAATCAGAAGTCAAAGGAAATAAAACAATATCTGTAGTGAGATATGGCGCTTATAATTTCCTGTGATTTTGCTTGTGGTTCTTTTGTTTGCTTTGTCCTTTGTCCTCAGGATTGGCAGGTTTTTTTCTTCAGGTAGGCTCTAACTTTACGTTTTGTCATCTGTAGCTTTGGGGAAAGACTGTACTAACCCTGTTCTATACCCAGCTTCCTATTCATTCTCACTCTGAGATGATGTCTGGGCAATGGGGTGGTCACTCCAGGGAGCTTCAGCCCCAGACTCCTTTGTCCTAATCCTACCATGGCCTCAGCACTTGGTACTACCCTGGCTGTCTGTCTCAGCCCTGAGTGCTCCATATCTATGCTTGTGTCTGCCTAGCCTCTCTTTCACTTGTAGTTTCAGCAGCACCCATGCCCACGGCAGCTATTGCTGCAACCTTAAACTGTGTCATTGCTGTTCCTTCTTTCCTGCTTTGCCCTACTTGATAACTGGGTAACTGTTATTCTTGGAGACAAATACATCATGACTGGTTTACTTGTAGTCCTCTTCAGATGAGCAGAGACTTCTTAAAAATAGTTGCAAGGGAATGTCCCCCTTTTCTTTTTGGGGGGTGTGAGGTGAAAGTGGGGTGGTAGGGTGGATTCCCTGGATTTCAAAGCAGACTTCCCTTCATTTATTGCTTTCTAGTGGCAAAGAACCCTGCTATACATCTGGGACATCTACTAAGGCTCTGGGCACACTCTGAGGCTACTGGTCTACTGGTGCTATGGACGTTGGGACAGGTGCCAGAGTGGTTGTGAAGCCACAGAGCTGCACACCTGATTATGTTGCTTCACTCTACCTCACCCTACTTAAGTGGTCCATAGCGCTGCAAAAGCCACATGCAGATCTACATCTTTACTCCTTCCTGCCTGTTCTGTGCCTGCTTCTGCAACATGCCCACACTTGCTGCTCTGAATCCCTCCCATGGTGTCTGGACTGCTTGCGCACATGTCCAGATTGCTCCTGCAGGTGTTGTGCTCACTGGGACTGCCTGTCTTTACCTAGTCAGCCTTCACTCTTCCCTCCCATCTTTCTCATGATCTTGAAATTGGAATCTGCACAACAGGGTACTAATGACCACCTATGTGAAAGCATTTGGTCTTTAGTTCTAGTTTACTCGCCAGGATCCACATAACTAATCCAGATCCAACCACTGCCCATTTAGGTTTTCATCTCCCCCTCTTGGGTGACCTAGATATCTCTCTGGGAAAAAGGGTGTGGGCCTCCTGGATGTGTAGTGGATTCCATTTTCAATTCAAAAGTCCTTCTCTCAGCTGTTTTTCTCCTCAATGGTGTTGCTGCACCTATCTGTGAGCATTCTGGAGCCCATGGAATTTCACTGTGATGGCTCCCTTCACAGTTTCTAGGAATAGCTTTTTGATTCTGTGGCTTCTAGCCACAAACTCCCTTCATGAGAAACCCACAGGAGTCTACCTGCTCAGTCTCTCTTTGAGTCAGCTCCAAATCTACAAGACTGTTGTCTGCGGGCTGGGATGGCTTCCTATAGCTCACTTTTGCTGTTGCTCACTGCCCTTTTGGGCTGCAGACCATAATCTCGGTGTTTTCAGCCATTTTTCCTCGTCCACACTGCTCCACCTTCCTTCAGGTCTCCTGTGAGCTCCACTCATCAAATGCACCAATTTTCCTTCTAATTCCATTTCATCCCACTGCTGCCTCCTCACTCAGTGTTACAGCTTTCTACCCTGATTGGCCATCTTTGAGATTTCTTCCTAACAAATGTTTCTTAAATTTCTGGGAGATAATATGGCATATGACCAGAGGCAAAATGTAATTTTGACATAATGCATTCAAATGAACTCAGCAGTGTCATTATTGTTATATACTTTTATAAGTTTGTGCAAAATTGAGAGAAGTCCATTATTATGCAAAAATTAAAACTGTTAGTTTTTTTTCTCACAAAATACATAACCCATGATCATTCTGAAAATGCATTATAGGCATGAATTTTAATATCCTTTCCAATAAACTTGTCTTAATTTTAGAACTTGTATTTACTATCAAGGAAGACAGACAGAGGCAGATACAGGACAGAAACAGACAGGGTGGGAAAACTCTCCTAACCAAGCATTTACTTCCAAAATGGCCTCAAGCACCAGTTCAGAGGTAAGCCAAGTGTCAGAACAGAGAGGCCATCCAGGTGTTCCCTAGGATGTCAGCAACCCAGCTACTTGGGTTGTCATCTGCTGGCTCACCAGGTGCATAGTACGGCACTGTAATCAGGAAGGTGGGGTTCAAATTCTGGTGCCTGACAGGGTCTGTGGGCATCCCACAGCCATTGTCTTAACCACCACACCAAAGGTCCTTATTAACTTAGCCTTTAGTTCTATTCATGCATAAAGTTGTTGAAGTGTTTTTCCACATATTTCAAATGTCATAGTATTGTTTATTTTTTCTTCCTTCCAAAAAGTATTGAATTTTATCTCCATCTTATTTGTGTGTACTTATCACTTTCCTTTATGTCAGGAAAAAGCTTTCAACCTAAGTTGCTTTTCTTCTTGTCCTTCATAAGTCATAAAGTGAATTTTCTAATTTGAGGCCCATCTTCTTCTCTATTTGATTCACTTACAAGGCAGAAAGACAGAGACTAAAAGAGATCTTTCATTTGTTGTTCATCCCCCAAATGACTGCAACAGCCAGGACTGGGCCACGCCCTCTAGACTCACACAGGTGACAGGACACAACTGCCTGAGCAATCGTCTGCTTTTTCCCAGGGGGTGCATTAGCACGAAGCTGGAAACACAAGCAGAAATTGAACTCAAACCTGGACATTCTGATATGGGATGCAGGTGTTTGAAACAGTATCTTAACCATCACACCAAATGCCCTTCCTCTTTCTACCTTTTAAGGGAAGCATTACAAATGTAGTTGCCAGCTTGTCTCTCCTTTTTTTAAAGATTTATTTTATTTTTATTGGAAAGGTGGATATACAGAGAGGAGAGACAGAGGAAGATCTTCCGTCCGATGATCCACTCCCCAAGTGAGTGCCACAACGGCAGATGCTATGCCGATCTGAAGCCAGGAGCCTCATCCGGGTCTCCCACACGGGCGCAGGGTCCCAAAGCCTTGGGCTGTCCTTGACTGTTTTCCCAGGCCACAGGCAGGGAGCTGGATGGGAAGTGGGGCTGCCGGGATTAGAACCAGTGCCCAAATGGGATCCCGGGCATTCAAGGCGAGGACCTTAACCACTGCACCATCACGCCGGGTCCACCAGATTGTCTCTTAATGTATGAAGCTGCACCTCACATATTAAATCCTGTTTTTGTTTTGATTTCAAACAAGGGACTTTTTGAATTCATTTTGCTTTTTAAATTCATTGTTTATTTAAAACCATAATGTTTAATTTTCCCCATTATTTGTTTAGTGTTAGTTTCATTTTTCAGGTTTGGTCACTATGACAAATACCTGAAATTGGTCATTTATAAAGGAAAGAGGCATAGTTTCTCTCATAATCTTAGAGAAACTTTGTTCCTTTCATAAGATGGCAATGACAGAGTGTATGTAGAGAAACCATCAGTTCGTAAGCCAGTAGGCAGGGACAGCAACTGGATCTGACTCAGGTTATATTAAACAACGCTTTTATGAGAATTATTTTCAGAAGGCATACCCCAAATGATCAAAGGACTTCCTACTAGGCCCATCTCCTGAATACCATAATGACTTAAGTTTCCACTCTTTTCCTACAGCACTCTTCTAGGAACCGAGCCTTTATCACATAAGTTTTTGAGTGGACACCCAAATAATACAAAACCATAGCATCAGTTTTCCTTGAGACTGATTTCTCCTTTCACCATATTGTGATTTTAAAAAATGTTGGTATGATTTCAAACTTTTAAAATCATAAGTTCTCTTTCTCTTTGTACCTCTCCATCAATCAGCTTTTCAAATAAGTAAAAATCAGTCTTAATTTTTAAAAGGTGAAGAGGTTGGGCCGAATTACAACACTGTGATTTATGCCACTGTCTGCAGTGCTGGCATCCATATCCAAGTGCCAGTTTACATCCTGGCTGCTCCATTTCTGATCCAGATCCCTGCTCATGCATCTGAGAAAGCAGCATCAGGTGGCCTAAGTAACTGGACCCCTTCCACTCACATGGGGGGACCAGATGGAGTTCCGTGCTCCTGACTTCAGTGGGACCCATCTCCAAACATGACAAAATAATGGAATATTTATTTCTCTCCACATCTCTTCTACCCCCTCTATCATTCCATCTTTCAAATAAATAAATGTTAAAAAATAAAAACTATAAGGATTTGGTTTTTGGCCTAACATTTGCCCTTTAAATAAAGATATTTTTTGCTGTTGTTGAGCAACATGATACCTACATGTCTGTTATATCCAAATAGTGTTGTTCATGTTCTCTTTTTCCTTAATGTTATACCTGGGTGTTCTTTTGTTATTTAAAGTAAAATTTAAAATTTCTTATCTGTAGTTTAGAGCTGTCTTTTCCCTTCATCTGTGAATTTTTGCTTCATATCATTAAGCAAGTATTAAGATTATGTGTACGTTCGTGCATACACACGTAGGTGTACATGGAAAAGGAAGTTTATTTATGCCTTTAAACATGTGAATCAGGACTATAAAATTTATTCACACGTACAGTGGCCATAAAATTATCTCACTGAAATTCCACTCCACTCGAGCCTGCTATAACAAACACAGTTGACCACATGGCCGCAGTTACAAAGCCTTTGGACTCAATAGAATTCAGTAAGAGAACTCACTTCCTTTTGGTTATTATCAAAAAGTAATTGAACTTCAGAGTTCTAGAGTTTACCTGTTCCTGTCCAACAAGAGATCCCTCCGGTGGGTGACCTTGCTTAGGGAATCTCAGTGTCTTATACAATCATTTCTCAGAACTGCAAAATTTTACAGTCATTTCTGTCAGTTCCTTTTTTTTTTTTTTTCCTCCTGGCACTATTGGAAGGTTTTCTTTACAAGCTCTTACTTTTTCCCACTTCATTCTTTATAGGTGCTGTACTCAATGTCCTTAATTTAAATCCTATTTTGTAGTCTTCTCAGAGGAATTGAACTGTATAGCAGCTCACTCCTAAGTGGGAAGAAATAATAGCTTTTCTAGAACTGATATAATCTTCCTGACGAGTCTTGGACATTCAGTTTCTACCATAATGGAAGGAAATACAGATGAAGCAGCTCATTTCATTTTGAAAATCCATTCTACTTACAGTCCTCAATTAGTACTGCATAAAAAATGTCACAGAAGCATCAGTCTCGAGATAACAATCCTATATCATCTCTTTGTCCAATCCATGTTGTCTGTATGTGTTTGAATTCTAGTTTCTCCTTAGATTTCGAGGACACAAGCATAATTAATATTTGTAATAGCATTATTAGTTAACATTTACTCAGGCTTTCTTTAGGCAAGATGCTACTATGATTCATCTCCTCTCCAAGATTTCCTCAGAGATGCGTACAGAATACAGACTATGAATGCCCTCACTACCTATTTTGCAAATCAGAAAAACATAGTCTTTCATCAAAAAAAGTTTTCACCTGGAAATCATTACTTTAATCTTAAAGAAAGACACATTTTACGTCATTTGTTGAAATAAATACATAAACTACATTGTCTATCAAATGAATGGAGGCTTGTTAGATGCAGCAGCACACAACCTGTAACACAATCTAGAATTTTATCGGACTCTGCTGCAGAGACTATTTCCTCATGAAATGGCATTCTTTCCCTTCCTTCCATCCTTCCTCCCCACTCACCATTCCTACCATTGCTGTAGCTACAATGATGATAACTAGCTGAGGAGTACAATTTAGAAAAAAACAAGAATGAATACCGCATAATTACATGGTTTCAAAATATTATGCCAATTATACATGCCTAATTAGCTTATTAGCTATATCATACTCTGTGCATGGCTAAATAAAACATCTTATTTATTAGCTATTTCTGCATGTAGAAAGGTTTTACTTTAAATGAAAGTTTGCCTTGAAGGACATTCAAATGTGTTATAAGTTTGAAAACTAAAAATATGATGAGTTCTATTTTACTCAGGATAAACAGTGACAGAAATGTGTGGCCAATGTGTGCCAAGTATCAATTATTATCATATGGCCTATTTAGGAATTACCAATTAAAAAAAATCAATTCAACCCAATATACTGGACAAAATTTAATTCATTATTTATGTTTCACAAAGTATTTCAATATTTTATATTACCTAAAATCATCTTTATATAAATAATAATTGGTCAAAACTATATATTACATGGGAGACCCAGAAAAAGCTCCTGGCTCCTGGTTTCAAATTCGCTTAGCTCCAGCCATTGCAACTACTTGGGGAATGAATTATCGGAGAGAAGATATTCATCTCTGTCTCTCCTCTTCTCTGTATATCTGCCTTTCCAATAAAAATAAATAAACCTTATTTTAAAAGGCAAAAACAAAAGCACCTTGAAAATGGAGTATAGAAGGAACACACCACAACACAAAGGTTAAAAAAAATGTGACAATCCCACAGGCAGCATCATATTCAATGGTGAAAATCCTGAAGTATGCTCATAGAATCTGTAACCAAACAAAGATTACCACCATCAGCACTATTGTTCAGCATAGCACCAGGAGGGGCATTACATAGGGAAACCAAAGTAATCCACCAAGAGGCTAGAGCTCATGAGAAAATTTGGCAAATTTCCTGGTTAGAAAAATCAAGACAAAAAGACCAATAGCACTTTTATACACCAAATATGCTCTGGATATGTAAGAATCTTGAAAGATCAGTCCCATTTACAATAGCTACAAATGTAATACTTTGGGATAAATTTAACCAAGGATATGAAATATATTTATAATCAAAATTATAAAACCTCAACAAAATGTAAGACAGCACTAAAATTTGCAAAAAAAAAAACATATTTGCTGCTTGTGCTTTATAATTAAAATAATCAAGATTCCCGGGCCAGGCACAATGGCATAGTGATTCAAGTCCTTGTCTCGAACATTCCAGGATCCTATATGGGCATCGGTTCTAATCCCGGCAGCTCTTCTTCCCATCTAGCTCCCTGCTTGTGGCCTGGGAAAGCAGTAGAGGACGGCCCAAAGCTTTGGGACCTTGCACCTGCGTGGGAGACTCAGAAGAGCTCCTGTCTCCTGGCTTTGGATTGGCTCAGCTCCAGCTGTTGCAGCTACTTGGGGAGTGAACCATCGGATGGAAGATCTTCCTCTCTGTCTCTCCTCCTCTCTGTATATCTGACTTTCCAATAAAAATAAATAATAAAATCTTTTTTAAAAAAAGATTCCCATACTTCACAAAGCAATGTTCAGATTTAATGAAATTCCAATCAAAATTCTAAGGATGTTCTTCACAAAACAAGAAAAACACCTGAAAGTTCACATGGAAATACTAATGACCGAAAATAGCCAAAGTGATTTTAAACAATAAAAGCAAAGTCAGAGACACCAAAATTCCTGATTTCAAAACATACCACAAGGCTGTTAAAATCAACATACCCTGAATTCAGCACAAAAACAAACATGTAGTCCAACAGAACAAAAGTAAAACCCTAGAAATTAACCCACATGTATGCAGTCAGCTAATCTTAGAAACTGAGATAAAAGGGCCCAGCACAATAGCCTAGTAGCTAAAATCCCCACCTTGCACATGCCAGGATGCCATCTGAATGCCAGTTTGCCTCTCGGCTGCTCCTCTTTCCATCCAGCTTCCTGCTTGTGACCGGAGAAAGCAGCAGAGAATGGCTAAAAGCCTTTGGACCCTGAACTCATGGAGACACAGAAGAAGTTCCTGGCTTCTGGCTTCGGATCAGCTCAGCTCCAGCCACTGTGGCCACATGGAGATTGAGCCAGCAGATGGAAGATCATCTCTCTGTCTCTCATTCTCTCTGTATATCCGACTTTCCAATAAAAATAAACATGAAATAAAATTATTTCCTAAAAAAACTGATATTGGAAAAATTGGATATCCGCAAGCAGATGTTGAAAACTAGATTACTATCTTGAAAATACCAACTTGCATTAAATCAAAGATCTCAAGTTAACACTGAAAATTCTGAAATTACTAGAAGAAAGCAGGTGTTCAATGCTACAAGGCATTGATTGAGACAATTAATTCTTGGATAAGATCCCAGAAGCAAAAAACAGGCAAATGGGATTATATCAAATCTAGCTAAGAATCTGATATGTAGCGAGGAATACAATTTACAAAGGGAAGAGACAAGCAGAGGAATGGGAGAAAATATTTGCAAACTATGCATATGATAAAGGATTAATATTCAGAATATATAAGTATTTAAAGTAACTCCATAACATCAAAACAAAGAATCCAGCTCATCAATAACCAAAGGAAATGAACATATCTTCCCCAAACAATGAAATACAAATGGCCAACAAACATTTGAAAAAACGTTCAGGATCACCATCCATCACGGAATAGGAATAAAAATACTGAGTTATCCCCTCATCTCAGCAACAATGACTATCACGTAAAAATCAAAATATAGGGCCTGGTATGATGGCCTAGTGGCTAAATCCTAACCTTGCATGTACTAGGATCTCATTTGGTTCATATCCCAACTGCTCCATTTCTCATCCAGCTCCCTGATTGTGTTCTGGGAAAGCAGCAGAGAATGGCCCAAAGCCTTGGGACCCTGCACCCCTGTGGGAGACCTGGAGGAAGCTTCTGGTTCCTGGCTTCAGATCGGCTTAGCTACGGCCATTGCAGTCAGTTGGGGAGTGAACCAGTGGATGGAACATCTTTCTCTATATATCTCCTGCTCTCTGTATATCTGCCTTTCCAATCAAATAAACAAATAAATCTTTCAAAAAATTTTCCCTCTTTCTTCCAAGAATGTCCTTCAGCTCTACAGTAAGATATGGATACAATATGCACATCTTTATAGGATGTATTGCAAGGGGTTGCAGTCCTGCATAGAGCCTGAGACTGCACTAGCTAGCATTTGGTTCATATCCCAACTGCTCCATTTCTTATGTTTCTTGTGACCTCCTATGCTGAAGCATTTAATTCATTATTCATCGTTCTCTTGCCCAACACAAGGCTCCTAGCAATGCTGCTTGTTCATTTATTTCACCCTGGTTTTGCCTTTCCAGTTAGATCTCATTCACTCCCAACACACCAAACTGCAGATATCATTTGAGCTGTTTCCTAACAAGCCCTTTGTCTATCTGGAGGCTTGGTTTAGCACTTAGAAGCCCTAGGTAGCTCTGGAAAACTCTATTTTAGAGCCTCTATCTTTCCAATCTTTTTAAAATGTCAACTTTATTTGATGTTGCTGTAGTCTACTGGTTTGTTTGCAAGGTGGCTGCTTCCGTTCTTAAAGAGAAATCAGAAACGTAAAAATTGTCTTCCTCTGAGGAAAAAAGCAAGAACATGTAAAACAGCAAACCAAAATGCTGCACACCAGCTCATTTGACAGACTTAATTATTTTCCCCTGCTCACAATCAGAAAAACTTTCCTCCTTACATATGCCTATTTTATATAAAACTCAAAGAAATTGCTTGCAAGTCTGTTCCTTGATAACTTTAATTCCCTTAAATGAGCATTAAAGAAATTTTTACAATCCTTCAACAAAATGAGAGTTCTCTATATAATTTATTGTTTTAATGAGTTCTATTTCTGAATGTCAGAATCTGAATGTTCATTTTAATGCTTGGACTCTTTCAACTTGGGCCCAGCTCTGGTTGTTGCTGGAATTGGGGAAAAAAACAGTTGTCATATCTTTTTTATCTCTCCTTTACTACTACTTTGACTTTCAAATAAAACAAAAAACTAAATAATAATGATAGTAAATTCTTAAAAGGTAATGTATCTTCTAAAACACAGCCAATTTTTAAGAGTCTACCTAACTTCTAATTTGGGTAATTCCACCTATTACACTACTTAATTTCATTCAATTTAATAAATAATGAGTATTATCTAAATCAATTTCAGATTTATAATAAGGGCACATGTTTATTCCAATGCTTGATATACCTCATTCCACAGTGGAATGCCTGACTCCAATTCCTGACTTTATCTTTCTGATTTAACAACATTGTTATGTTATTTACTTGACAGAGTGACAGAGACAGGGAGAGACAGAGAGGAGGATATTTACCACTCATTGGTTAACTCCCAAACATCCCTGCCAAACAAGGCTCACTCATGCTTAAGCCAGTAGCTTGGCATTCTATCCATCTCCATGAGAGTGGCAGGGGACCAGGCCCTTGAGCCAGCTTCTACAGCTTTCCCAAGCACAGTAGCAGGGAGCTGTGTTGGAAACAGAGAATCTGGGACTCTTACCAGTGCTGTGATATGATCTGTTCACATAACTGACAGTGGTTTAACCCATGGAGAGACAATACTGGCTCTTACAGCTGATTCCTGAAGCCACTGGTGATAGCTTGAGTAATTGGGTTCTTGCCACCACCCACACAGGAGAGCTAAATTGCATATTCTCAGCTCCTGACTTCATTCCCTTCATTTCCATCCAGTCTGGGTTGCTGTGGGCATTTGAAAAGTGAGCAAGTAAATTAGAGTGTTCTCTCTCTTTATAATTCTGTATCCATATCAAATAATCAGTATTTTAACTTTCATAATAGAGATAGTCTTATTCCATGTGTTTTGGAGGAAGTTTCAAAGTTTCTATAATTCCAAAATTCATGATTTTAAAGCTAAATGATTCAAAACAAGATGTAAATGCTTGGTAAGAATCTTGACTTTAAATGCCATAATTCCTCCTATTCCTTAATTAATTAAAAATGAACAGCCATCTCAGAGAACACCAGACACTTTTCTGTCATTGTCAAATTCACCTAACGTTGCACTCAAAATAAAATATTGCATGGGCCAGGTACTTGGCATGGAGAATAAGAAATTGCTTGGGATGGCTATATGCTTGATTTTGAGAGACAGTTCTGTTTCCAATTCCAGCTTCCTGCTGATGAACCCAGGAGGCAGCAGGTGATGCCCCCAGTGTTTTGTTGTTTTGGTTGTTCTACCCACAGACCTCCACTGAGTTAGCAGCTCCAAGGTATGCACATGACCCAGTCCAACAAGTTTTGAGCATTTGAGGAGTGACCTAGTGAATGACACATTTCTTTTCCTCTGTCCCTCTTTATGTGGAAAAAAGGTTAAATTTAAAATTTATATTCAATTTTTTTTAATTCAGCCTTTGAATTGTACTGAATATTTCATGGAAACCACAATCCACAATAACTGATAAGGAATGAACATTCTACTGTACAATCTCAGACCAAAGTCTATGACACTGTCAATCTATGTCCAGGCATTACTGAACAAATATGCATGTCAACAGAACCAGCAATACCAATATTGACTAGCCCCATGTTACCACCGAGAGAAAATCACCCTTTAGATGAAAACCTACAAAGACACAGGAACTGTAAGAACTAGTCATAATTCGTGAGTTTCTTTATATACCTAGAAACCCAATGTATCTCCCTTGAATGACTTTTATCATTCCTTGTCACTATAACTTGTTTTTAAAACCAGAAAAGTAATCTTCAGATTGTAAAAGAAGAAACTAAAACACATGTATTTCTGCACACAATGAATTTTTACAGGTCTCATTGGAATTAATTACTGGAAAGTTATATAAAGTAATTGCTATTATGCAATTCAGCACCATCTGCAGAGGCATTATTTCCATTCAAAGTATTATTTTGTATAACATTGAAATTGCAAGGAATTTTGAGAAAGGTTAACTTTTTTGTATGTTTGTTTACACCACCAAAGAAACTGCATCTTACAGAAATTCTTTCCAAAGGTCTTAACTGAATTACTTTCAAGGTAGATGTCAAAAAAATGTAAAATGACAGATTCTAAATGTTGACCTTTATTTCAGAGATTATTCAGTCTAACTGAAATTTCTAGGCCATAATGATACACCCCTGCTGCAAAAATAATATAGTTTTCAAAACTCCACAGCCTGATAGTTTTTATATAGCTTGCAAATTGGTATTATTCCCATGTACATTTAGCAATCTCCAACTTACAGCTCCCTCAATGCTGGTTTACAGAGGACAAATGCCCTCCCCTAGCACATACACTCTAGAGTTCACTCCCCAAAATTTGATAAAAAAAAAAAAAACAAACTAATCAAAACGTGTATGAAGGAAAAAGTAAGGTATATTTCCCTTTATAGTAGGTTCTTTGCCTAGCATTCATTACTTTTTTGTCTAATCCTTTCGTGGACCTGCCCTAATTTACTTTAGACATATGGATAAATATTTTAGCTTTTCAAGATGAGTTTTTAACATGAAGATAATCCTTTGTAGAAAAGAGCTTACAATCAAAATCTATTAGTATGAACTAGTAGATCCTCCGATCTAAACTCTACAACTACTAAAAAGAGTTGCATTGCTCTTGAGAAAAACCTTTTGGAAAGATTAGGAGTCATCAGTAATAAACTGAAAAATCTCTTCAAGACATCATAAAAAAACATTTGTGCTTCATGCACAGTCTAAAGATGCTGCACAGCAGAAAATCTGTAGGGCAAAATACAGGATCCAATTATATATACTCTTTCCATTTTTGTGTGTGATAAGCTCAAAGAGTGGGACAATATTCTAGGCACCAAACACAGAGTGTATTTTACTTGTATTAAATTAGCAAAATTGGCGTCCAGTAAAGGGTAAAACGGGCTAATTTTTCTCCTGCAGTACTGTATCCCATATGTGTACCAGTTCATGTCCCAGCTGTTCCACTTTTTTATTCAGCTCCCTGTTATTGCCTGGGAAGGCAGCAGAGGATGGTCTAAGTCCTTGGGTCCCTGCTCCCACATGGGAGACCAGAAAGAAGCTCCTGTCTCTGGGCTTTGGATCAGCTCAGCTCTGGCGGTTGCAACCAATTGGGGTGTAAACCAACACATTGGAGATCTCTCTTTGTCTCTCCTTCTCTCTCAGTAAAATCTGTTTTTCAAATAAAACGAATTTGTCCCAAAAAATAAGAAACAGTTTCTTGACTTACTATTATTAAATATATTAGCAGTGAAACAGACTTCCTTTTTTCCAGGAACAAAATATATATCCTGGGAATTAATCTTTTTGGAGGGAGGGAATTCATCTTTAAAAGCATTACTGACTCATTTAAAAAATCTTTTTCTCACTCTGTTTTCTCTCTTTTATGTATATTTCTTATCTGTTAAGACACAACTGTCTTTATATGCTATGAAATAACTCATCAGAGAAGCAACACTATATGACTATTACCTCCTTTTAATGTTGTTTTAAAACTTGTTATAGAAAATTATGTAAGTCATTTTTTCATGGCAGGGAGAGAAACCTGTGAAAAAATTAGATCATAGATGCTGGAAATAAAATTTTTGTTACAGAAACTATTCATAACTTCTCTATTTATATGGCTACTGCCTCCATAAACTTATTCCAATCATTTTAATTAAATAAATCTCACTCCAAGAAGAATAAAGGCATGAGCAGGACAAATTCTGGGTCTCTGTCTATAATTTAATCCCACAGGCAAAGTAAGTCACTGCAACTCTAATGTCATTCATGGTAAAAGAAAAACGTGTTGTTCTAGATATTTATTTAACTGACATTTATTGGCTGGAAAACTTCACCTAGAAACCTTCAGAGTGAAAACATGATAAGTCATCCATTTTTTTCCTTCCACAGGTAATTTGATTGTTATCTCATACTTTTCCACTTCAGCCCTGAAATGAAGTCTTTGTACTACCTGGACTAAGTGATAAGAATGAAAGAAACAAAGTCTGAGGCTCAGGAGGCCAATTCGCACTGAGAGTTAGATAAAATCATTCAAGACCAAGTGCTGTTATCCAACTGACGTGGCACAACTTAACACCGATTTTGGCATCAGAAGACTAAGAAGTTCGTGCAATACTTTAAAGAAGAATTTATAAACTTTGCTGAAAAACAGTTTATATTTTTAAAAGCAATGATATAGTGACCCGATTATTCACTACAGTGAATCAGTTGTAGTCACTGGTCACAAATTTTCTTTAATATGTTTTGACCCACAGCCTTTTTTAACACCTCAAAATAAATCAACAAGACATTTTACAGTAAAAATGCTCATAGACACATTGCCTAAATTATTGCTGAACTAGGAAAGCAGCTTAAAATGTAATTTTCAAATCACACACATACATTTGAAGAGATTATGTATGTCTCTCCCCGTGCCCTAAATATAATACTGCATTTTTATATATGTAAAGTTAAAAATTATTAAGGAATATAGGAAACGTATGCCTTTTTCTAGCCCCCAGAAAACTACAAAGGAGAAAAAGGAGAAGGAGAAAAAGAAGAAAGTAAAGAACTAAAACCAAAGTAAAGCTGAAGGATGAGCAAACAGGAAAAACTATGAAATAATCTATAGAAATACTGGGAGATAGAAAACTCAGAACTTCAGGAGAAAGAAGACATGCGGAAATCCACATGTGTGAGGTAAAAGGAGTCCCAGGACCAGCTCAGAAACTCCAAGAGGCAAGCTGATGGCAATGTCAGAATTCAGAGAGTCAGTGAGCTCATGAACTTTCTAGTCTTTTTCCTGACTCCATTAGGTCCTAACTGCTTTTACAACACAGGGTCTCTTCTTTGGATGAACTACATAAGGGCATGGATATAGAGGTATCAAGCGCAGTGGAGAAGAATGGGAGACCCTGGCCTGAAAATGTGGAATCTGACAACAAAACTCTGAACTAAATGCTGGGACGAGTCCCTACCATCCTTAGGAGATACGTACACAATGTGACACAAAAACAGCAGGTTGGTGGAGCACTTTCAGAAAGAATTGAGAAAAAAAAATCCCAAAGAGATACATAAAGATTCTGGAATTAAGAATTTTCTATAGAATATAATCTAGCAACTTTTGCCAATATTTCCTTGAAATGTCTGGTACAGAACCCTCCCCAGGTACACAGCCTCCAACCAACTTCACAGTGATCCGTGTGCAAACATCGAAAGACACCAACAGCTAAGTCCCAAAATTCAGGAGGCAGAGCAGAATTAGCGGAGAAAAACTGTGTAAATATGAGGTAAAACAAGTAAGACAATGAGTAGCAGCAATGTTAAAAAATAAGAATTAACTTCCCAGAACATAAAATTCTTCATTTACATGGTAAAAATGAGAGGCTATTCCAAAGGAAATCTTCTAAAACATGCTTGAAATTAGTTTAAAGTTCAATATAAGAATTAGAACACAGCGGCTTAGAAGAATTTGAGAAACATCTCACAATAAAAAACAAAAATAAAAAGGAACCATAAAATAAAAGGACAAAAAATATTAAGATTCAAAATTTGCCTAAGAAGAGTTCCTGCAGTAGACTCCGCGAAGGTGGGATGGGTGGGAGAAATGATCCAAAATGCATTCAAGATTACTACCCCAGGCTGAAACACATCTCTCTGAACTGAACCAGTCTATTGATGGTACACATGAATATAAAAAGATTAACATTAAGCACAAAGACAAAATAAAAATATGTTGATAGCATGACTTACATAATTTTAAAGATGCTTATTTTCACCAAATGAAAAAGCAGAGTCACACATATACGCACACAAATCTTCTATACGGTGGTTCATTTTTGCAAAATTGTTTATAACAGCAAGGGCTGGGACAGGTTGAAGACAGGGGCCATGAATTCCATAGAGATCTCCTACATGGGTAGCAGGAAAGGACCTACTTTGGCCATCATCTTCTAAATTCAAGGGCACATTATCAAGAAGCTGCATCAGAAGCAAACTACCTTGCACTCAAATCAATACTCAAATAGGAAACATACATCCCAAGAGCTGGATCAACTCCACTGCATCACAAGCCCATACCCAACAGAAAACTAGCTTTAGACATGACATTTTAGTCTTCTTGGCAGTGGGAGCTAGTGTAGAATGTCCAGTATAAACTGTAGAGCTCCAAGGCCCACTGTGGTAGCCTAGTGGCTAAAGTCCTCACCTTGCATGTGCTGGGATCCCATCTGGGTACTGGTGTGTATCCATTCCCTTCCAGCTTCTTACTTGTGTCCTGGGAAAGCAGTGGGAGGCCTAAAGTCTTGGGACTCTGCATCTGCATGGGAGACTTGGAAGAAGCTCCTGGCTTTGCATCACCATTGCAGCCAATTGGGGAGTGAACCAGCAGATGAAAGGTCTTTTTCTGTCTCTTCTTCTCTCTGTAAATCTGACTTTCCAATAAGAATAAATAACTCTTAGGGAAAGAAAAAACACTATAGATATTGAAATCGAGAAAGAAATCATGGGATCTAGAAAATGAAGTTTTCATTCAAAAGGAAAAGTGAACAGAATTCTCAAAACACAAAAGAAAAGCAAATTTGTAAAACAAATTTGGATTGCTCCCTATGGAGAGTAGCAAAAGAATACGGAGGAATTCAGGAGACTGCTCCCTTGAAAAACTAGCAAATCTAATTGGCAGATTATTCTATGATTTCAATCCTATAGACAACTATATTAAACTGATGCTGAAAAGTGCGAAAATTAATACTGAGTACACGCCAAAAAAAAAAAAAAGACAGTGTCTAAAAAAAAAGGAAAACAAATAGCTAAAAAAAATATTCAAGAGAGAGCATTTAACAGGAAAATTCTACTTGGCTCAGAAGGTAGCAAAATTTATATAGTCCCATGAAGATTACAAAAGAATCAATTAAACTAATGTTGAGATATTAGGAGGAGAAGCAAAAGTATTACAGTACAAGGAAAGAAAACCTTCAAGTATCACCTTGGAATGCAATCAACAATATTTTAAAAAATGGAGAGTTACATTACAATTAAAGCATATTACTTAGAAACATAAATAGCAATAATGTCCAACCCAAGACAGAGCTAATCCACTCCTCAATATCTTAAAAATAAGGGAGTCAGAGAAAAATGGTTTTGATTACACACATTTTAAAATATTGTTATTATTTTCTATCATACAGTTTTATATGTATAGGAATTCCTCCATTTCCCTCCCTTTAATTCTTCCCCATTTGACCCTTCTTTCACTTCCCACTATACAGGAGTGTAATACTTTAGTAACAGTTACAGTATACATTTTAAGTCTATTTAATTTTGAAAAGTTTGCAAATAATTTATTATTGAAAAAGAAATAGTAGTTAGAAATAAGAATAATTCCAACAATGTCTCTGGGTTTCAGAAACATATAACTCAATGTATAAGTGGCTAATCCTAACAAAATTATAACAATTATTTCTAAAAAGTAAACCAATTTTTTTCAAAAACATGCTGTTTAGAAGCAGGAACTTTTGAGGTCAAACTATTGTAAAAATATGATAATTAGATCCAAACATGTTTTCTTGAGGATTGAACCAATACCTGTGATTCACGCTGAGTGCAGTTAGTCCTATTCCATTCATACCTATAAACAACATCACTAGTGTGGCCAGCTACCTCAGGAACATACATGACTGATTACCAAATCGCAATGTGTGTATCTAACATTAGCTTTCTGAAGAAAATAGCCTATCCTTTAATACTACACATTCTCTTCAAACAGACTGGATAGCATTCACACATATTTGTAGACAGTATCAATATTAAATACAGTTTTCTTAAAATGACTACATCACCAATATTTTTAAGGTTATTTTATCAGCCAAATCCAACGAGAAAAACAAGAACAATTATTAGCATTTAAAACAGAAAATTCAGTTAACAGGATTGGTATACAGATGATAAACTTGCTAAGAAGCCAGCCAACAACAGTGAAGTACCTCAGATATAAATAATTGCAAGAGTATATGTCATAATCTAACTGCGAGAAACAAAGCAACTAGTGGTGCTACCACAGCCCAGGGGTGAGGGTCATTGGTAGAACCTTGGGACCACAATGTGATTGGTCTTCAACATTGGATCCAAATAGAAAATGTGAGTAGTAGAGATGGTGTCAGTTGAGACAAGGAGCACACGAGGGTCTTTCTTCCTTCTGTGAATCTTCAAGAACCCCAATTGTTCAAATACAGTACTAACAGTGAAATAAAAAAATCTAGAAAATAATCATCTACAGGGATTCTCTCCTTAATCTAGAGAGTAAAAAAGGGCAAGAAATCAGTCTACAGGCAAAAATGATCAAGGATAACACCAGATGTACATATCTACTGTAAAATGTTGGATTGGCATAGTATCTTCTGTCGAACGAAGTGTTTTTTTCTGAAACCATCTCCATTTTCAAAGGAGTAATTAATTTTAAATGATGTTAAATAATTCTATTTTATGTGTTAGGAATTAGAACTCTAGCATAAATCTTAGAGTTTTGTGTAGAAATAAAAACTATCATCTATTATATTCTATGCAGAAAGAATTAAATTTTCGTCTCGAGGATCTGATATAAACAAACATGCATAACCCATCAATGTGTGCCTATTGTGACTGAGCCATTAATCTGTTTGCCCAGCAGATTTTTGAAGACTTTCTGTGACTTAAAAAAACACACACAGAGAGAAAGTATATTACTTACGAAGTAAGGGAAATAAAAATGTTGCTAAGAATAGAGAAGTGGTAAGATAAAATAATAACCATGAGTTTATATCAGATCTCGCATACATGTTGACTGGAATTGTAGCTCACTGCTTACACACTTTGAAATGCTGCACATGGTTCTGAATTCTTGGGGCCTTCCTTTTCCCCATTAAAAACAGAAATCTTTTCCTCACAAGATCATTATAAGCACTGAGTTTGTTCGCTTCCATCTTTCCTTTAAAAGAGAAGATAATGTAATCCTCCTTTAGTTGTATTTTCTAATAGGACTCACTTTTAAATAACAGAAAATGAATCCTAAATAAATGTTAACTAGTAATATTACTATTTCAATAATAAATAAGATATTTCCCAAAACTTTTAAAACAGAAAACAGTCGGACCCGGTGGCAGGGCCTAGAAAAATAAAAATTAAAAATTAAAAATTAAAATAGGAAAACCAAGTTGATTTGTATTGTAAAGGAAACATAAGTCAAATACATTGTGAAAATTAGTATATTAACATTTAGTAATCTAGTCAGTCTCTTAATTAGATTGTAATCTGAAAATTAGGAGCTATATCATATCCTTCATTTTTTCTTTGCTATCTTATTAACTTCTGACACAAAATGGAATTTCAACAGTGTTAGATTAATAAGTGAAATATTAATTCTACATCTTTGTTTTATGGACTTTAATAAAGATTTAGTTCACTCAGTTATGTTTTATAAAGTAAGAAATGATTCAAACTCTTTTAGGAAGGAGATGGAATATGAAATATTACACCGATTACAAATAAATGCTGATTATCAAAATGTTTCATATATGACAAGAACTTAAAAATGTCCCTTAAGCACCAAAGTTAATTTTTTATCTTGACTATCAGTGATAGTATTTTCTAGGACTTTCCAGAAAGGATAACTCAGTTCCCTCAAAAGAGAAAAGTTTTTCTACTGAAGCTATTCTTCTGTATTTTGATATTATCTATAGAACTGCATAGAAAACCAGTAGCTAAACAAAAGATTCATCCTTTATGACATTTCAGATGAATGTAATAAAGTTCTGAATATCTTATTTCCCAAGAAGATTGTTCATTAAATATTAGGAGATAATAGTTACAACAGCTCAATGTTAGAATGAAATATTAGGGCAACAAAAAGGAAATACCCATCTGCAAAATCTAAAATATAATGGAAATACAATAAAGACAAAGTGTTGTGGTACATCAGAAGAAGCTTCTGCCTGAATTACTGGCATCCCATATCAGAGTGATGTTTCTGACCCCACTCCGTATTACTGCAGCTCGAAAGGCAGTAGAAGATAGCCCAAGTGCTTGGGCCCCGGCACTCATCTGGGAGATCAGAATGGAGTTCCTGACTCCTGCTTTTGGCTTACCATATATGCATAAATATAAAGTGTAAACATCATACTAAAACACTCCTGAGATTTTATACAGTTACTTATGCAGTTTTATCCTGTATCTGATTAAAGGTTAATTAATATTAACACTGAATTTTGTGAAAGCAGGGATTAGACAAGTGACAGAAAAAAATGACAACTCAGACACAACAGGAATATCCATATATGCAAAAGTTTTAAAAATAAAGGTAATGAGAGGGTCTTCCTTCATGACAATTTGAGTCATTGTAGAGGAACAAATTTAAGAAATCACTGTCATTAAGAACATATTATGCTGACAGAATAAACAGAAGCAGAATAGACAACAAGGACACAGGTGTAATAGTTTATGAAAACTTAAAACATTCTATACAAGGAATTTCAAAACAATGGCGAAGAGGTAGATCAACCAGTGAGTCAGTGAGTGATATTAGCCATTTATATGAGGAAATACACATCATCAAAATGTATTATTGATATATTAAGATATATATAAACTCCATACAAATTATAATTCATTAAATACTAAGTCAATCAAAATAGCACAGAGCTGAGGTACATTTATCAAAAAAAAAAAAAAAACACACCTAGGGCCCAACAGCCAGTACACAAGATGGCGTACTAGCCGAGCAGCTAAAGTCCTTGCCTTGAGCTCACAGGGATCCCAGATGGATGCTGGTTCTAATCCCAGCAGCCCTGCTTCCCATGGGACACTGCACCCATATGGAAGACCCGGAAAAGCTCCTCGCTTCTGGCTTCAGATTGGCTCACCTCCGGTCATGGCGGGCACTTGGGGAGTGAATCATCGAACAGAAGATCTTCCTCTCTGCCTCTCCTCCTCTATCTGACTTTGCAGTAAAAATAAATTTTTTTATGCTAACAACGCTAACAATTTGAAACAAAATGAGTGCAACTGGAGATCATTATGCTAAATGAAATAAGCCAGATTCAAAAAGACAAACATCATGTTTTCTATTATTTGTGGAGGTTAATTATTTGTGATAGTTAACGTCCAAATTGTTAAATTCTGAAACTAATGGAACAAGTTTACAGTAAAAAGAGCTCAAGATACCTTTGAACTTTTGACAACACATGTCCACATACAGATTTGAATTACTAAAATGGAAACTGACATGGAAAGTGTAACTTCAATAATCCAACCCATACTGTTTTTTGTTTGTTTGCTTTTTTTAGCTGTATCCCATGTGTTTTGATGTTTTTTTTTTCAGTTCAGTTTATTCCAAATAATTTCCTTTCTCTTGTCAAATTCATCCTGGCCTCATGGATTATACGATAGCAACATTTTCCCCAAGAGACTTTTGTGTTTCCTTTTTGTCACCCATGTATTGGCTACTCAGTCGTGCATTTTTTGTTGGTGCTGTAATTTGTTGTTGTGGCTATTCTAATTCATACCAGTTGTTGACCTTGTTTCATGGCTTCCCACTTATGGAAATGTATAGTGATGGAGTACTGAGGTCTATTATATACTGACATAGGGATATAATGGAACATCCCTGCTTCCAGACAAAAGATGGATTCCCAATGAAACTGTTGGAGATGTGTAGACAATGGGATGCTGGACTGTCTGACATTGCCTGTACCAACAATGTTGGGGTACACTTAAATAAAAGACTGACAGAATTATGATTCCTTATGAAGGACTACACTATTGTAACAAAATGGGGGAAAAAAATCTGTGGGGGTGAGAGTTTGCGGGGGGGAATCCCAGCCTACACAAAATTGTACCACATAATTCAAAATTCAAAATAAAAATATATTTAAAAAAAAACTCACGCCAAAAAAAAAACAGACTGCCCTCAAGATACAAACTGAGAGAAAATGTTTGAAATTTAAAGCAACACCTAAATATTTTAAAAGCTTCTATTTATATATAGGAAAATAATAACAAAGCAATAGAACAGATGAATCATGTTGAACAACAGGTAATTAACTGAAGACAAATAGTAATAAACAGGAGAGCTTAAAAATGTTATTCAGCTTTACATTTAATTAAAACAAAATCAACATATGAATTTCAATGTACAGGAATAAAAGTCTCAAAATTATATTATTATTTGAAAATTTAAAGTGGAGTATACTCTTCAAAAGATAACTTAGTAATAGCTATTAATATTTATAAAGTATGACATTCAGTAAACGCATCATTAAGATATAGAGTAGGAGGTAAAAGAGCCAGGTACAGAAGTACAGGTGTACAAGGATATTCAACGTGTATAAATCCCAACATTAAAAACTGGAAAAGAATGGAAACAAAGTTATAAAGAAATAATTAATTGAATATATTGATACCATCTATGTTTCATGAGCAAATAATCCATTAACAATGACAAAATTGGCAGCAAAAAAGAGCTCATATATATAAATCAATACTCTTTTTCAAATGAATGAATCAAAGTCTAACAATTCAATTGTTGTCTTATGTGTATGTATCTATGTGTAAGAATGAGAGTGATTAATGTACTATTAAAGTATTTGATTTATGGTGATACATTTTCCTTTTTGCTAACTGCCACATTCTGGAAACAAATTATAAATTTCTAGCAGTGAATTCATCTTCTTCAAAACTCACTTATTTGAAACAAATCTATGCCTTCCGATTATGAACATAACTGTCTCTTTCAAGAAAGCTTACTAATTTACTAGAAAATTGTCCTGTAATTTTAATAAAATTCCAGAAAAAATATAAAGGCTGATAAACCTATTGATTATTTTGCCTGGAACTTTAGAAACTAACCCATTAGAATTTTACACCAGCAAATGCCATCTAGTGGTATATTCAGGACCATATTGCTACAGTTGGAAAAGGGGGAAAAAAAAACATAAAATTGCTTTTTCTGACCAGTAGATTTCAATATTAAAAACATGAAACACTTTTCTAATTTCAAAACTCAGAATTTAAGTCCTTATAGTGCTGTTGCTGCTGCTACTACTACTTTAGCAATAATATATAGCAATATGATAAAATTACAAATAATGAACCAATATAAGCAGGGCTGTATTTTGCTCCATATTTGTAAAACTTTAACTGTTATGGAATATATTTGCTAAAACATTTCTTTTATATATCTGCAATCAGCATCTTTGACAACAGTGTTCTATTGCAGGTTTTGAACTTCAACATGTGATAGAAGAACCCAGAAGCTATCACAACACTTCCTATTAGTCATATCCAAGAGTTTTTGGCTCAATAGGAATGGCATGGGCAAATTTTTTTTTCCTTACAAATTTTCAGGTGCTACATATGTCACTGCTCTAAAGAACATAATCTAAGCACCAATGCTTTACTTTGCTGCAGACTGGAAAGCGAAGCTACAATTTTCATATTTTTTTCTATCAGCTAGGAATCTGGACGTGAATGAAGTTCAATCAAAATAAATGCTTTTTCATGTGACTTAGAAAATAAAAGAAAGGTAGCAACTACTGTCTTCCCTTTTTTATTGACTTTTCTATGGCAGGTAGACTATAAACCATGGGAAGTTTGGTTAGTTGGTTGGTTTGGTTTTATTTGCTGTGACATTTCTACATCCAGTTTCTGGCAAAGATGGCCACTGGACTATATCTTATCGAGGGAATGACTGATGGAGACCAAGAAGCTGCAATGGCAGGGGCAGCAGCGATGGCACAGGAGCCTAACTTTAAATCCAGTTCCCTGGAGAACAGTTTCAGCAATGAGATTCTCACAGTGGTTTCCTGGGTCATTTTACTATAGCAGGGGTAGTAGCTTTCCTGGTGGGTCATATTTTGAAGTCTACAACAATCCTGTTTCTTTTAGAAGAATCTATCTCTATGCTTAAAAGACCTGAAAGAACATGCAACATCATTAAAAGAAAATTCAAATGAATGAATTTCACTTTTGATTCATTTCTGTGTATCCATGAGCAAATTGTACATTTAGTTTCAACCAGATGTATCTTTGACTGAAATTAATCAGCATATTTCTCAACAAAGACATCAAGATATTTAAAATAACAGGAAATTTCTCTGAAAGCTAGCTACAATTATGGAATGTGTGCTATTCCTCAAATGAAATGTTAAAATAAAAGCGAATTTAGTGGTCATCTACTCTAACTGATCTTCCTGACACCCATACCATAATATGGCAGAAAAGATAACTGAAATTCAGAAAACGTAAGTCTACGTTCAAGTTCAGATAGTCAATTTAAATATGATAAGTTGCATACAAACAATCAGAACAGTTTATGCCTGAAATAACCTAATGTCGGCATAATCTATTCAGGAATGAGTACCATTCCTTAGAACTTTTTTTCTATGAGGCAAAGAGTATTGTATTGACTTTTAAGAATAAACTGTAAGGGTAACAGTAATTACACACATTTGGTAATTTATGGTATCTTTACATAGATGTCACAAAGTGAAATGATTCTTTCCACAATCCTATGGACAGCAGTTACAATTAGGGACACTAGATCTCATGTACATTGTGATTGAGATCCCATGAATTCAACTCACACCAAAAAGTTGACAGAGCTTCTTGGATGAAAGGTATTCCATGAGATAGCCATAACAATGCAAACTTACGTTTCCATTCTTCCATATATTTCTGAAGAATATAAATAGCTTTCACAAAATTTCTGGAATCTGGCCAGGAAAAGGAAATCAGGAAATATAAAAATGTCTAAGTCCATTGAATCAGTATAGTTAGTCTCTAAGACACCCATGGGCTCAGAAATTATGTGCTCAGGAGAGAAAGCATACTTCTAGAAATCAAGGCTTTGTTCTCCAGGAAACAGTAAAGCTAGTAATCAAAATGAAATAAAGGCACTCAAAGAAGATTCCCATAGGTAAAAATACTTCCCAAGTGGATGTTTGATTGCTCTCAGCTTCTCCTTTTATGTTCATCTTTCCACCACAAAAGCTCATTCTCTGTGACATTTCATAAGGTTGCTAATGATTTAGTGTTGGTAGATGCTGGAGTCTAGAGCGGAAATACACAGAAACACTGCGACTTTTTTTTAAATGTAAGACACAAATAGATTTTGAAATTCATGTCCCAATACTTTTACTTGGAAAAAGTAATACAATTTATCTGGTTATGTTAAATCTTTATGTTTACCTTAACGTTTAAGTATGAAAAAGACACTTTATCTTGAATTTATCTTATTTCATATATTTCACTTAAGTCTTCTTCATTGCCCTAATCATCCAGTCATTATCAGGATCTGCTGTCTTTGAATCTTATTCCACATTAATTCCCCGCTATTGTGGATACATTAACACTCTCAATTACTCAGTGTAGATAGCAGAAAGATTATCTAATAAACAATCCCTACTGAACAGAGAACAACTAACTACTCCCAAATACTTCCATTTTAAAAGAAATAACTCATTAACCATGTAAATTTTTAAATCTGATAGCAATCTGAGTGAGAGAGACTAAAATGCAAATAACTTCCTAATCTGATGGGTAGGGGGAGGACAACTCAACCATAATCAGTGTGGTGACTTGTGTTTTTCAAGTTATTTATTTATTTATTTATTTACTCTAAAGACATAAGCAAAATATATCAACTATAAATATCATCAAACATTTTGACCAATAGTATTAGCAGCCTTCTGGATCCATTGGCAGTCATGTGACACCGGATTAACAGAGATCAGCTTTCAATCACCACACCCAACCATTTCTTACATTCCCTAGCCTAAGAAATACTAGGCCCAATGCAATGGCTCAGTGGCTAAATCTGTGCTTTGCTGGGATCCAGTCTGGGTGCTAGTTAGTGTCCTGCTGCTCCACTTCCCATCCAGTTCCGGGCCTGTAGCTTGAGAAAGTAATAGGGGATGGTCCAAAACCTTGGAACCCTGCATCCAGGTGGAAACCCTTGAAGAAGCTCCTGGCTTCAGATCAGCTCACCTCCAGCCCTTGTGGCACTTGGGCAGTAAACCAGAGGATGGAAGAAGATCTTTCTGTCTCTCCTTCTGTCTGTAAATCTGCCTTTCCAATAAAAATAAACAAATCTTAAAAAAAAAAAAGAAATACTAAAATTTTAAGTCATCTTAAATATCTCTCTTAAATAGAAAAATCAATTGAAGCCCAACTCTGTCCACATGGAAAGGTTATAAACAAAAACACTCTCTTCCTCCCACATTTCTGTTGCGTAGGTTGTATCACCTTAGAGAAATATAGTTCTGCAATCTGACATTATAAACATATATTTATGACATGTCTTGAGGTTTTTAACTAGGTGGAAGCTTTTTTTGTATTACAAATAAAATTTACTTCTTTGGGGGGATAGTATTGATGAATCCTTAGGTCTTAGGGAACATGGTAATACAATTAGGGATCTAAGTCTAGCATCATGTATACAAGGAATTAATCACATTATATATGTAATCTGTATAGAGCTAAGTTACTGGTAACTTCAGCGTTGAAATTTAACAGTGAGGAAAATCTATATCCCATGGTGTCTGAAATTTGCTAGCTCTAAATTCCTGATCTGCTAAACTAGATTACCCCATGAAGTTTCTCTCCTAAGATATTTGGATCTTCCGAATCCTGAAAGGCACTCTTCATATTCATTCTCCAAGAGCTGTGCCTCTGCTCAGATTCAAGTGTGACAATAGCAGCGTGGGGCTGTGAGGCATGGAACCATAAATGACAAATAATTGATTATGAGATATCAGACACTATTGCTTATAACCTACTAGTCAGCCATTCTCATTTGCCATCACACAATGCAGCACTCTGGCTTTCATGAAACCATTGGCATTCTTTCAATTTTGTCCTTTAAGAGATTCTTCTTTCATTTTGCCCTTTTCAATCTATTGTCAGGAAATTTCATGTCTTATTTGATTATGAAGAAAAAATTATATCAGTTTCTCTCTATTCAATCCTCAAGGCTATGGTATGTTTAACTCCCATCCTGCACAAGGATATGCTGCATCAATGCATTTTGATAAACAAAAAAAAAGGAAGCTTGAGAAAAATTATTTTGTTCCTCTAATTTGCTGAAGTAGACACACTTTTGGAGTTTTGCAAATAGGCAGTTATATGTTCTCATCAATATGTGTGTATAAGTCTTTGTATATTGGACTTAGGTTAAATGTGGGAAATGACTTCGCATGCAACAAATGTCTAATAAAACTTACAATATTACATACAGTTTTGACTGCCTCCCTGCAGTAGTCTATTCATTTTGTGTAAATAAAAATTATAAGGATTTATGTTCAAATAGTTATTCCCAGAAACGAATATTTCTAAAGTAGAAACTATAGACTGACATTAAAGGAAACTTAATAATCTTGAGATATTAGTTTTTGCTCAAATGTCATGTGAGTCACATGAGTTGTATTTGAGGCAACAAAGGAAGATTCTGATAGATTTCTATAGATGAATCATTGACTTTCCTTCTGTAATAAATAAATTTTCAAAAAGCCTAGTTATGCATAAAATTTCAGAAAATAGATTATACCTCAGTGAATTTTATAATATAGAATTTTAGATCCAAAATTGCATTTGATAACCTCAAAATTTTATATTTTTTCACTCACTGATGATTACATATCCATGCAAATAGCAAAAGAAAATTATTTTAATTAGTGTGCATATTAAAGATAAGAAGAAACTTTGTCTTTGTGGCTGGTATTCTCTATAAGAATAACTGCCTCATTAACCTTGCAATATTCACCTCCACTTCATTACAAAGGTCAAATAAATTGATTTATATTATTCTGAGTAAAAAAAAATTTCACACAACATATTGCAAATGCTACTATTTTGTCAGTGTAAAATCTTTTTAAATAGACTTAAAATAATAAAACATATGTTGATTCCTTTTTACATTATTTGTTCATGAACAGAATGACTCATAATAGCATAAACTCTATAGATTCTTGGAATCATAACATGATCAAAGCACGATTATTTTGTAAGACTTTAAAAACACAGTGCCATAATTCTTGATTTTTAGTCTATTTTATTTATGCTTTTCATTTATTTTGCAAACACAGTAATTGATAAAAGAGTTCCATGATCTCCAACAAATATTGTAGAATCTTCTCTCTCCCTTAAATTGTGTCAATCACTGCTGCATGTATTTTAATGATCTTACTGTGTATTAAACAAAGCTCAACACCCTTCAGTGTTTTAAACGCACACACAAGCACGCATGCACACCAAACTTAGAAATAAAGAAAACACTTTAAAGTAATTAAATTAAAAATTTAAAAACCAATCACCAGAATCAATTATTAAAGACTGAAATATACCTAAGATCAAGAAAAAGCAACATATTATTAGAAGTACTAGCTAGAATTATTAGGCAAAAAATTCAAGCTATAAAGAAAGATGCTGTATCATCTCTGGTAATAAATGGCATAACCTTAGGCATAGAAACCATAAACATTTAACAAGAAAAACTTTATAATTAATACACAGATTCACAGTGTACAAAGAAACTTGCACAATTTGAATTGCAATACGAGTGACTAAAAATGTAATTAAGAAGGCAATTGTTTATAAAAGCATTGCATTAGTCAAGATTTTCCAGAGAAACAAGCAGGAGAAGATAGGTAGGTAGGTAGATGAGTGGGGATTTACCAGTACTATGGAAGTTGAGACAACCAACATGTCTCATAATATTCCACCTGTAAAGAGCAAGGGAAATCACTAACATCACAAAATAAACTCAAATTTGAAATCTGTTTTCAAATGAAAACTGAAGTCCTCTTGTATTAGATGCTTTTTAAAAGCATATTAGCTGTGTGGAGAACCTTCTGTCATTCTGTAATTATTCCTTCCTACTGCCAATCACTTCAGGAGAACTTTCAGCATTCTGAGACCAGCAAAGTCCAACAGCATGAGTCCACTGCCACAGCTCTGCAGCTATACTGAATCATCTGGTCAAAGACAATACAACAAAGAATACCATGATAGTGGATAAGACATTCTGCAAATTCACAAGTTATGCTTTGATAGAACCAATGTGTCCAGCAGCCAAATTGGATTCTTATGATGTATTGTGAATAAAGAGAGACTGATAAATATCCATAGGATAAGCCTATCCACATGATTATTAAAAGTATTCGCCTGCTGAGATCATTTAATGAACAATAATGTAAGATGTATCTTTCAATCCACTAAAGGAGTACTCTTTCATGTCTTTTTCCAAGTTCTTTGTCATGGATTTTTGCTTTCATTACTTCCAGGTTTCTAGTCATCTAAACAAAGCATGAATTGGACATAAAAGTACACATATGACCATTTATTCTATCATGAAAGCACACACAAGATGCTGTGGTGTCTAAAGTACTGCCCACTATGAATATTTCCCTTCACCACAGCCCTTCTTGGATACCTTAGAAAAGGGGCTATATTTTGGTTTGTGGCTTTTTATTTAAGGGAATGTACGCTGTGTGGTAGGGGCTAGCATAATCAGATGTGAAGATACAATGCAGTATGCACTTCTACTTCCAAATCAAAGATGGACTCCAAAAATGAAATTGTTAAGCATATCCTGACAAGTGGATGTTGGACTCTGTCATTGTCCAAGCCTACAATGTCAGGATACACTTAAACAGCAGAATGGCAGACTTAGGGTTGTTTTAAAAGGACTTTACTTCTATAATAATATGGGAGAAATTAGTGAGGACAATGCAATTTTGGAAGGGGTTAAGAGAAATCCCAGAGCCTATGGAAAGAACTGCATCATAAAATACATAAAAAATTTTGTTAAGAGGGGGGTTATTTTGTTTTGTTGCTCCATTTCAAAAGGTATCTGCATATTAAACAAAACTTACAAAGCAACTCCTTTCCTGTTAAATGATCATAGTTTCGCTAAGGGAAGAGTTTTGAAACGTGTCTTTAAATAAATGTATAGAATTATTTTAATAGGCTCTAAGTTTTTTCTCTATTCACATCTATCTATTCAAAGATAAATATGAATTGATTGGCAGTATAACTGATTATACTTAGAATGCTTAAAAACTGAGTTTAATTATATTTACCAGAACACCTTTAGTTTTTACTTATCACTCTTTATTTTTTAAATTTTCTTTAAGATTTATTTTATTTTTATTTGAAAGTCAATGTTACACAGAGAAAGAGAGAGAGAGAGATACTCCATCCACTTGCTCAACCCTCCCAACCCCCACCAAATGGTGGCAATGGCCAGAGGGGGACCAATTCTAAGCCAGGAGACAGGAGCTCCCTCCAGGTCTCCCACATGAGTACAGGTCCTAAGGCTTTGCATCATCCTCTGCTGCCTCACCAGGCCATTATCAAGGAACTGGATCAGAAGTGGAGCAATTGGTACTTAACTGGCACCCACAAGGGATACTGGAGCCACAGGTGGAGGCTTAGCGTGTTATACCATGGCACCAGTGCCACTGATCATTTTTTAAAGATTTATTTTTTATTATGTTTTTTATTGGAAAGGCAGATATACAGAGAGGAGAGACAGAGAGGAAGATCTTCCATCCGATGATTCACTCCCCAAGTGAGCCACAACCGCTGATACTATGCCAGTCCGAAGCCAGGAGCCTCTTCCGGGTCTCCCACGCAGGTGCAGAGACCCAAAGCTTCAGGCTGTCCTCGACTGCTTTCCTGGGCCACAGGCAGGGAGCTGGAAGGGAAGCAGGGCCACCGGGATAGAACCGGCGGCCATATGGGATCCCGGGCGTTCAAGGGGAGGACCTTAACCACTGCGCCATCGTGCCGGGCCCCCACTGATCATTTTCTAATAGTGAAATGTATATAAGAGAGGAAAAGAATCACAACAATGAACTTTATACTCCAAAGAGAGAAAAGATTGCCAGAACTATGTGAATTATATTATAAATTCATTTGTAGCCTTATGGAGCTAGATATTATCACTTTCTGTTTTCACAAATGTTAGAATGGAAAAAATGGCAGAACTGACACTAAATTACACACACACACACACACACACACACACACACACAGAGCCATCTATAACAAAAATATTTCAACTCTAAGTTGAACCTGGCAATTCTCAGGCTTCCAGGGATTAATCACTCAGCTTGCATTTCTGGTCCCCTACCACCACTTGTCAAATGAGAAATGGATGGAATTCATGCCATTCAATCTTTTTCTCCATAGCGTTGCTCATTTTGCACAGCAAGAGCAATAGTGAGGCAAATGGGGACAGGGTATTATTGTGGTCCTATCGAGAGAAGTACAGTTTATCAGCATATACGGAATAATGTTACAACTCCCTAGATAATTGTTGACTAGATGAAAGGTGTAAGTGTGATGTTTTAGGTGGGCCTGAAAAAAGGTGTAATTTCATTTGTTTATATTTATTCTTTTCTCTGAAACAAAAAACTAATTTAAATGTCGGTTTGAAATAATTTGTTGATATCTATTCTTTTCTCTGAAACAAAAAACTGATTTAAATGTCGGTTTTGTTTCAAAATGATCTAGGGATTATCAGAACGTAGTTTCTAAAATGACCCATGGGAATTCAAACAGACATCACTTTACTACAACATTCCCACATTTCGATAATAGGGTTGTTGTTAAAGTTTGAGCTCCAAAATGTTATATACATTCATATGCTGTGTCAAAGTGCAACAGTTTTCAGAGTTCTTTACATTAAATGAAAAAGAAAAACTCTCTATATTACCTTGAGTGATACACTTACATTTAAAGGAGGATAATCATTTTCTATTGTTTCTCTATCAAAGTAATTAACATTAATTTTAGTTGCTTAGAAAATAAAGAAAAAATATAAAGTGATAAATATGGAAAAACTAAAATTTCTAAATATAATAATTTCTTATGATTTTCTGCATTTACTCTGTGTTTACCCTGTGCATATTTCTATTTCTATGCATATTTGAACCACACTATATTCTGTGAAACCCATGAGATATTAATACTCACTTATATCCATAAACATAAATTTTATTTACATATAATGCTATTTTTATAATTTTCCCCCTTTATAACATAAATATAAATAATAGAAATAATGGATATTAATCTCATTTTATACTTTTAGAAGCTTTACTGCACAATAATTAAATAACATATTCTAAGAGAAATTATTAAAGATGTGGAAATTAATGGGAGGGCCTGGGTCTTATTATTTAAGGGAAAAGGTATTTTCCGTTCCAGTTGCTCACCTTTCAAAACTGTCTGTCGAAGTGGAATGTAACAAGCAGGGATTCCATTCTCCTTATTGCTAAACAGCCTCCCATCTGTTTGTCCTTATTAAAAATTCATCTTCTTTCCCATTTTTTCTATTTCATCTACTTCCAAAAAAGTTCTTAAACTCTTCTCATAATGAACATCTAAAAACTAGTCCTTGTATTGTAGAATCACCATCCTACACACTGGAGCAATGTCATTAACGATATTATCAAGATTATATCTCTACTTATTTCATATACTTCTTATTCTTACCTGAAATATTTTAAAGCAAATTTCAGATATCATGTGATTTCATCATTTTAATAAAAAACTTCCCACATGATTTTTCTCTCACAGTGTCCTGGCACAAAATCAGATTAATAAAATCACTTAAAAAAAAACACTCTAGTCAGATTCAAATTTCCTTGTATAAAATGAACGTCCACATTTGCTTTTGTGATATCCAATTCACATCAGGTCTTCCACACATTGCCACTGGAGGTGAATGAGTTAAGCCTCCAGAAAGCATTACACTTGCATTAAGGGGGCAAGAGAATTAGAGGGAGTAAAGCTTGAAAGTAGCACTGGGCTGCTGAAGTCATAGCACCATAATGCACTTACAATGAAATCTCTTCCAACTCAACAGGAGGCTCTGAAGACCATTCAGAAACCCTATCTGTGACAAAAATAACTAGGTTCATGTGCTACATTATTGTTCACTCATCAGAGCAGAGGAACAAAGCTGATGAACTACATTCCTAAGACAGGCAACAAGCACTTTCTTAAAGGGGATCCCTGGGGTGTACTGTTGTGCTGTGGTCCAGATGTTACATATCTTTTAAGTATTCTCATTCTTTTCCCTCTATTTCTTATCTCTTTCTCCATTTCTTCAGGCCATTGGCTTGTTGAAGCAATGGATCAAATATCCTGCATCATATTCTACATTATGGATTTGCCTGTGTTCCCTCCTTTAAATACCTTAAATTAGCTTTTTATCCTTATGTTTCTGATACACTAGAATTTACTCATGAAGTCTTGGTAATTCTAAGATTCAGCTTTTTTTTTCTTGTCAAAAATGCTTGTAGACACTGCTTGAAATTCACATTGTATCTATGTATTAGGAGATTAATCCTCCTGTTGTAGAATTACTTGAAATATTTTTAATTATCATTTCAACTAAGATGATTATTATATATAAAATAATTCAATGACCATGTTTTGTATAATTTTACCATTTTTGTCTGCATTGTTATCATGCAACCTCTGTAAAAAATTCATTTTCTCTTATCAATATGAACTATTTACCCTACAACGAAGTGGGAAATACGAAAAACAAGAGTAAGGAAATAAAAATAAGTCTTATTTCGTTCATATTATTAATTTTCACCATAGAAAATCTGTGTTAGTTATTTTCTAAGGCAAATGAATTGTTGAGTTTTATTTTACCCTTTTATTTGTATTGCTTTTGGTTTTTTTCAGTTGTGTATAATATTTATTATGGGTTTTGTTTTGACCCATCTGAGGATAGATTGAATTAAAAAAAGGAAATTTAATTATAAATTAAATTTTTATACTTTTATGTTCTATTATTCTAAAATTTTGATGAGAATAATTAAGGTTTTGTCCCTGAAAACTACTGATTTTTTAAAGTAAACAGAATTATATATATATATATAAACAATCCTTATTATTTTATAGATAAGCAATTTATTGACTATTTCAGCTGTCAAATTAAAAAGGTATACATTCTTCTAATTAAGAGCCCTCCCTCTTATTCTTCAAATTTTTAATTTAAATATTCATAATGAAACAAATTCAAGTTTCTGAAACATTGTTGAAAAAGAAAATACAGATAATTTCTGAATACCCTACATCCAGTTTCCTTGGGACAAAGACTTTGGGTATCTGGGGCCATCTGGCCACCTTGAGGTTGGATGCCACAAAGGATAGTAGATTGAAAGGTTGAAGAAATCGAAGTCTTAAATGATGACAGAGCTGCCAGCAAGCCAAGGACTTTCTGAGATTCCCATGTGTGGGAGAAGAATGCATCACTTAGTGTCAGCCGCTACCTTTGGCTTCTTGTTATGTGTAGGCTAATCTGAACACATCCCCAAACCTTCTCAGACACCATCCAGATGACTACCACTGCCAGTGCATATTCATCCTTTCCATGTTGTATTATTTTATAATACATTTGGAAGGAATTACGTTGTAAAATGAGGACACTGAATAGGCATATGAGGCAGCTACAGAAGTTTTTTTTATACACAGGTAGTTTACACACATCTTCAACTCAATATATAAGTATTGATAAGTTGAACTTTATAATAATCAACCCCTATTTCAAGGCATCTTCGATTTAGAAAACCTAACTCTTGCCTTAAAATCAGAGGCATTTTAATGATGTGACGATTCTGTAATAAGAATGCATTAAGGGGCCCGGCGCGATGGTGCAGTGGTTAACGGTCCTTGCCTTGCACGCCCGGGATCCCATATGGCCGCTGGTTCTAATCCCGGGCGGCCCTGATTCCCATCCAGCTCCCTGCCTGTGGCCTGGGAAAGCAGTCGAGGACGGCCCAAAGCCTTGGGACCCTGCACCCGTGTGGGAGACCCTGAGGAGTCTCCTGACTTTGGATCGGCATAGCATCTGCCATTGTGGCTCACTTGGGGAGTGAATCATTGGATGGAAGAGCTTCCTCTCTGTCTCGCCTCTCTGTATATCCGCCTTTCTAATAAAAATAAAATAAAATCTTTAAAAAAAAATAAGAATGCGTTATAAATTCTTGACACCAAATAGCATCATTTGGTCATTACTGCATGGTTATAAGGTGGACCGAAAGGAAATTATTGAGACTTAATAAGGAAATAAACTGTGACAAGAAATAGCAAAATGATTTTGTCATGGTCTTGCACTGGTAATTTAAATTAATTATTAAAAAACCGAGTTTCTGGCTCCTGATATCCATGTCTACTACTTACTATATAGAAAACAAAGGCACTTACTTCTCTTAAAGATTCATGCAGAATATGTTTTTAAAATCTTACATTTTAGCACAGAATGATTTCAACATTCTTAAGTTGCACTATTTTCAGTGTCTTTAATTGTTTTCATTTTATCAGGTTTATGTCAAAATAAATCATGAAAATTTTTAGTATGTACTGTGAATCATCATCTCTGCTAACAGCCAAGAAATCACATACCCTAACTAATCTATATTCTAAATGGAAACTAAGAATGTAGTCACACCATTTCTTATAATTATATTTAAGCCAACTTTGTGATTTCCTCATTTCTGTAAGTTAATTGACATCAATATCACATTACTCATTCCACAGTATATTTTTACATCATGTATAAAACATAATTTTAACTACAAGGATTATTGTGGCTAATGTTTACTTTTATGTTTGCTTCATATTATAATTCATAGATCACACACAATGTTTAAAATAAATTCTATTTGGTTGATCTGCAAAAGCTGTTTAACCAACATCCTACGTAAGCTATAATAACCACATGGCAATGTTCTCTGTAACATAAAAATATAGGTATGTCATTTTTATTATAATAATATGCACATATAATCAGAATATTCTGTAACTAAACCAGAATTTATATGTTTACTGGGAGATGAGATAATTACATTCAAATTACCATGGAAACCAGGGTATTTTAAGGCAGTCATCATTGAATCTTTATGATCATTTATGTTACTATATTCCTGTGTTTCAAATTTGGTTATACAGAAATGTTGCTAGACTGCAAAAATAATTCACAAAATATTACAATTATTGCCTTGCATTTGGTTCCTGGAAATGCAAAATTCATGCCTGCTAATATTTGCAAACATTTCTTCTCATTTACCATATGTATGGTAAAACAAAGACATTATAAGCATTTATAAATATGAGTGTATAATGTAGAATACATATGATTTTATTCATATATTGGATTTTCCTTGTCTGGCCATAATGAGATACATGTCCCAAAATAATTTTAGAAATTAACTGTCCTTACTTTATTGAGCTCAATATGAAAAAAAAAAACGTGAAAAATCTTCCCAGTCTTGAATTGAGAAGCCAAAGCTTCCAGATTTCAAGCTTTAGATTTCCACCATCCAAAAATAGATTTTATTTTGACAAATATAGGATTCAGAACTATAGTGTTTTAAAGTTACAGATATTCTGTGTTAAATGAGTGGAGAAAATTCACCCCAGAGAACATATTAATTGTTAAAGTCATTAGCATTTTGTCTTTCATGAAAAACCTCAGAAGTGAGACTTAGACACAATGTGTGTATGTATGTATGTCTGAAGAAAAACATGACATTCTAGAATCACAAAGAAAATTGTAAATGGAAATCTGGGCATTTTCAGCAGAAAGTTCCACTCTCAAATCGATCACTGAACAAGGAAAGAAAACAGATTGAGCCCAGGAAAACTGCGCTGGCCATCATGTTAATAGCTACACACATGTGGCTACTTAAATAGCAATACAGATCAGATTGATTAAAGTGCATGCTTTTATTCATACTAGCCAATTTCAAGTGCCCATTGGCCAAATGCGATTGATAGCTACCTTACTAATCATCATGAAATAGATAATTCTCATCATCACATAAAGTTCTGTTGGACATATTTTTAATATTTATTGAGGAGTTATTTAATTGTCTAAGATTTTATTTAATGATGTATAAGTTGAAAAACTAATGAATATGACACTTCTTTTACATACACGTGAGAAAAAAATTATTATCCCCCTATATTTTCTTTTGTTCCCTTTTGCTCTTTCCCATCTTCCTACCCTCCTTCACTTTCTCCCTACCTCTCTTCTTCCTTTCTTCCTTTCCTTGCTTCTTCCCTTCCTTCATCTGTCCTCTTTTTCCAAAAGCCCAGTTTACTTCTCTTTAGATGACCTGCAGTTGTATGTTTTCTATATAAAAGTACTTTCAAATTCAATCATCACAATGATTTTGCTTCATTCTAGAATTATTTTTAGTTTTACCATTTGTGCTTAGGTTGAGGATTTAAACTGAGTTGACATAAATAAAATGTTTTCCCACCATATTATATTTAAAAATACATATTTTATATTACCAGTGATTTTCTGCAATTTGATTTTAATGTCCATTGCTGCAGTTTCCCTCAAAGTGACAAATCCTACCAACACATGAATAACATGCAATTAATAAATCTCCAATCTAGTTACCTGTGAAACAAACACTAAATTTCTGGGAAAATATAAGATGTGAAGACTCATATTGTCTCTATGTTTTCTCACCTACACAGTTTAGAGTTTATTTAAAATGGGCAATATTACAGTAAGGCTGACAATATGCACAACATTTTAGCAACATAATATCATCTTTCTTGCAGAAAATTCAATAGCGAAGATATGAGAAAGAAATTCATAAAAAACTGATTAACATATTCCAATATTAGAAGGCAAACTCAATGATTGCAAAAGCAACATGGACATTATTTTAATAAATACACATTTTAAAAGTGAGAAATGAAAGAAACAAAATTAAAAATTCTATAAATTGGCCAAAGTTAGGGAGATAAATAGATATATTGTGACAAAAGCACACAAAATGTAAAATATGAAAATAAAAAAGAAGAGAGGGGCATACGGAAATAATGAGACAACATTAAAAGGTAGAAGCAATAGTTGAAGATAATTGGTTGAGACTGTCCCAAAATTAACAAATAATATTAAGCAGAACCAATAATCTCTGTGAAATCTGACCAGGAAAAACTACAACAATAACATGAAAAATCTACTTAAAAATATGACAAAACATTCGAAAATAAAAATGAAAAAATGCATATTTTCATAAATCTTTCCTAAACTGTGTTAGCTTTGTAAATCATCGGGTTTACAACTACACTAGTAGTACAAGGCACAAGACCAGCTGACACTGGAAGAAAATAGTGGGTTAGGAGCTTTCTAAAATCACCCTCTCAGAGAGCTGTCACTTGCTAACCTTTCTGACCACTCAGTCCAAAGCTACACCTTTTGAGCTTATATTTATTCAACCAAATTCTGAACCGAGTGTCCCAACAACATGGCTGATTCAGTCACATTATGATTAAAAACTGAAAGAATAGCTGAAAATGGATATAAGTACAGAGGAGTTCAAGGAACTACAACATACACGTGGAACCCTAGCGTGTCAAGTACGTATAGGGGCTGGTGCAAGTTCAGAGTTAGGGGTTATCTCAGCAAAGATTTGTAAAGAGCTCTAATTACTGCCCTATGATCTCAAAGCTCCATATGATTTGGAACTAAAGACAACTAAGAATTGCAAACTTTATGTTAGAGCACTGGAAACATACCCCAACACAGAGTCGGCCCTTTGACAAAAGCTAATAGACACAGACATTGAAGGTGCTTAAGTCTCTATCTAAATGTGACATGAACAATTGGTAAACCAAGCTTGGGATTCAGAGGCCAAACAAAGCAAAACACAAAAAACCTAGAGATTTGTCTGGGAAAGATACTTGATAAACAGTAAGAATACCTACAAAGAAAAACATAGATTTGGAGAACGGGGTATATTCTGATTTCCAGAGGTAACAGTCTATAGAACATAATATGTTCACTTTTGACACAGGAAAAGGAAATTATGACCCATTCACAATTAAAAAAAAAGGAAGCAACAAGATCCATCCCTTTTGGAGTCAAGACCGTAATTACCAGACAGTTAGTAACACTTAAGCTACTTATCTCAGATGAGCTCATGATGAGATTATTAGCCAGACAGAAGACTGTCAAGCCAAGAAATAGGGAAAAAAGATGAAGAAACACACACACACACAACTTCAGAGACCTGTGAGTCACTAACAAATGTAGCAACATGTGCAAAACAACATGAACAGAAGAGGAGGGAAGAGATATAAAAGAGTAACTGAAGAAAGCATTATCAAGAATTGCTGAATCTATAAAAACATTTACATACATATGGAAAACTCAAACAACAATCAAAATAAACTAAAAATACTTACATCTATAAACCTCACATTCTAGTTGTGAAAAGCAAAATACAGAATCTTGAAATCAAGAAAAAATGTGTGTATCAATTTAGGATCCTTTTCTATAATTAACTGCAGGATTCTAAATTAAAAAACAATGAAGGGACTCCATTAGGACAACACAGTCAAAATGCTAAGAAATTAACAGTCACATGCAAAAAAAAATCCTTCAATAACTAAGGAGAAGTACTAGTTTTGCACACAAACATTCACTATATGTTAGCTATGGAGAGTCAAGCAGTAGTGATGGCATTTCTCAGAGTAAAAAGAACATTTTGTCTCAATGTTGGCTTTCAATATTGGTTTTCTCCTGAAATTACATCACATTCGCAAAACATGTCTTTCAGCTCTATCAGATTTATCTTAGTGAAATATATGGGCAACTGAATGCCACCTGCATTCCTGCATTGAAACTAATACCACTACAGCTGTGTCAATTGTGAAAACCAAAAAAAAAAAAAAAAAAAAAAAAAGAAGAAGAAAAAAAAACAACTTTAAATTTAGTACTTTGTTAAAGTGTGAAATAAGAACATCAATGTTAGTTAATAAATTGCCAGGAAAATAAATTGCCCCCAAATCCCAAGATACCAAAAAAAATTATCACCAGATGTATTTTTTTTAAGTAGACAAGCTGATAAGAGAGGGACAGAAGAAAATTTTATAGATTACTCAGGGAAATATTTTCTAATATTTAATCCTTAAAACAATTTGACTTTTTTGCCTTTAAATGTTTAGTGGAGAAACAAATATTACATATGATTAGATCTTTATTTCTTACTAAAAACTTAATTGTAAAGGTGATTACTACTTTGAATTAACATCGTAATCCTTTACTTGAATGCAATACTAGTTGCAAAGAATTGCAACTAAAATTTCAGTAAAATTTCGGTAAAATTTCAGTAAGAAAATCTGGATAGGCAAAGTTAAATTTTTTTTTTCAAATTGGAATTAAACTGATTTTAAGTCAAATCTGATTATCTTAAATCATAATTGCTATCCAAGAGAATTGTTAAGAAATTAGCTCTAGAAGATGAAACAAAAGAATTTAAATGATAGAGTAGAAAATACATACTCAATACAAGGAACATGGTAACAGATATGAAGAAACAGGCAAGAGAGAAACCATTCAAGCCTGCTAAAATCTTGTTTGAGGTCCAGGGGCAAACCTGGTTAGGCCATTCTCCCTCGGGTATCATCTCACTGCCCCTTGTTTGGATGCACAACTTATTATTTTTCAGTCACCCAAAAACGCCTTCAAGTAGGCAACACAAGAATTACTCAGCCATCTCCTAGTTAGACACCACAAATGGGGAAGGTCTTATGCAGGTTCCCACCCAAAGAGAAGCCAGGGGATCCTTTAAAACTCAAGGTACACAGCCTGGTGTAGTAGCCTAGTGGCAAAAGCATGCACCTTTGCAGCCACTAGGGGAGCCTTGAAACAAAAATTGAAACACAAGAATCTAAAGCCTATGGGATACAGTTAAAGTAGTTCTGACAGAAGTTTATAGCAAATATGTATTTTCAAACAGATTATCATAGAATTCACTGACTCCTTTCTTTGATCTATGCTGCTACTGATAACCTATAATGTGTTTTTAATTTTAATTGATGTATTTTCAACTGACATATTTTTGTTCAATTACAAAGCCATGGTAATCAAAATAGTGTGGGGCTGACATAAATATACAATCATAGATCAATGGAATACAATTGTGAATTGATAAATGAGCTAATATAGTTTTATTAAATTCTTCTAATGTTGTTACAACAATTCTACCAGAAAAGTCTTTTTAGCAAGTTGTGCTGTAAGCATTAAATTTCCAAACTCCAAAGAGTGAAATTAGACCACTACTTAAATACAAAAAAAATTAAACTCAAGATGAAGAGTTAAAAACTTGGTATAAAGCTAAATTAACAGGCAAGTTTATTTTGGTGCAAAATTTTTTTGATTATCATGCATCTTTCATAGCACACATTTTCATAAAACTTTTCAAGATGCATCAGCCTTTAAAAATTGTGTGAAGATAATTTATCTTTCAATTACATCTTAAATAGATACTTTCAAGTACCTTCATATTAAATCTTCATAGGTTGGAAAACTATATGTTGCATGTAAATATCTTGTCCTCAACTATTCCTTTAGATTCAAGTAATTTCAATAATTTATAAATTTGTTTCTAAATACACATACACACACGCACAAGATCAAGAAGAAAACATTACAGGATAAGAAAATGTGTACTCATATTTTACTACATATTAAAATTATTATAAAATCACATCAAGTACGACATTGTGATACTAACACAAGGTTAGACAAATGAATCTTCATGCATTTCAGAGCTGTCCTTTTATAGGACCCAGTATTGCATCTAAAAACACCAGGACAATAATAGAGAAGAAACTGCAATCATAGGATGTCAAATGAGAGATGAAGAGGAAGCTTAAGGATTATGCAGCAAGCCCTCCAATGCCCAGCCAGGTACCTACACAGTTTACAGCTAAAAATATACTTTCTTCACAGCATAACCACATATTTCACAGTTTGAAAAACTCTTGAACTCTACTTATTAGGGATTTTTTTTTCCCAGGGATTCCTTAGAGAGATCTAAGAATGATATAATTATGAGGTGCTGAATAATGCCCAACTTCTGGGAATACTGCATGTATTAGCATACTTTGTTTGGTGTAAGCATCACCCAAAAGGCCTAGCCTTCTAACCTACTTTAATCAGGAATGAGTTGTACCTCTGGGGGATGCTTCATTCCCTGCAACTTTTCATTTCCACATTGCTCAAAATGCTTGCAGTTCCAATACAAATGAGAAAAAATACTGAATCCTTGTCCCAGATCATCCCTTATCTCTTCGCTCTCCTCTCTAACTGGATTTTTACAAATTGTGAACTCATTGCCCTCACACTTTCATTCAACCTCTTCCCTGTCTACATTGCTGTCATTTAATTTTTAAGTCCTCCCTTCTCCCCGGAGGTTAGTGCTGTTAGAGTCCAAAATCGTCCCACCATTGTATAGCAAAGAACCAGACGTGGAGGCAATCAGCAAGTAGAGTTTATTGAGCTGGCTAGCCAGGGTCAAACTCCTCACACAGACATGCGGGACAGGTGGATGAAGCAAGACCCCGAGCTAGGGACAAGCCAGATTCTTAGAGGCCAGTTTGGCTGTTACAGCAAAGCCCACACCCGAGAAAAACACTCCAATCATTTTAAAGCAAATATGAAACACTCCAAGCAACTAAAAGCCAGCGAAATGCCTCAAGTCCCTATTCATCAAGACAAAACTATTCTAAGCTAAGGGGTTACAGATGCAAAGCAATAGGTAACATATCTGTGAATTACAGACCATGGGGCTATTTTATTTTTACCCTTATCAGGGCCACTGACCCTCACATCCTGAGCCTGGGTGCGGTGGACAATGGGCTCTTGCTCTTACTCTTATCGGTGCCTGCAAAAAACCCACTGACCCTCACAGCCCAAGCCCAGGAATGTGGCCCAAGTTATTTGTAGAATCTTCTTTTTACTTTAAACTCAAGTTGCTTTTGACTTACTCAAACCACTTCTAATATATAGACCTTTTAACATCTTGGTTGCCTCTAACAGTGCTGAGAGTGCGGAGTGTGTGCTCCAGCTTCGGAACACACATTTATTATTTAAAAAAAAAATCCAACAACAATCTCAAAAAATCTTTGAAAAAAACCCCCAAATTTTTTTTTCTTTTTTTTCAACAACAACAAAAAAATCCACGTCTCCTTCCCTGCCAGAGACTTTTTTTTTTCTTTTTAAAAATAACCCGGTGAAGCAGCCAAGACTGACCCGCCCGCCCGCGGCCCCACAAGTAGCTCCAAGAAGGAACCCAGAGCCCGAGGCCTTCCTTTCCCCCTTTCCTCTCCGCCTGCAGCCCGGAACCGAGACCACCAACCCTCGCACCCAACCGGCTAGCCCCGCACGCCAGCCGGCAGCGGATCAGCCCGGTTCAGTGGGCGTTGAGTAGTTTTTTCAATTCCAGTTGAATCTTGTCCCTCTGCTCTCTCCCCCTCCCTCCCCCAGCGGCCCCCCAAAAGCCCTCGCTCTTCTGACTGGAAAGGTCACGGCCTGTGGGCCCTGGGGGCAGCGGTGCTGACATGAACCCCAGCGCACCCAGCTACCCAATGGGCTCGCTCCACGTCCATGGGGACCTCCACCCCGATGTGACCGAGGCGATGCTCTATGAGTTCAGCCCAGCCAGACCCATCCTGTCCATCCGGGTCTGCAGGGACATGATCACCCCTCGCTCGCTGTGCTACGCGTATGTCAACTTCCAGCAGCCAGTGGACACGGGGCAAGCTTTGGACACCATGAATTTTGATGTGATAAAGGGCGAGCCAGTACGTATCATGTGGTCTCAGCATGATCCATCTTTTCCCAAATGTGGAGTCGGCAACATATTTATCAAAAACTTGGACAAATCCATTGATAACAAAGCATTGTATGACACATTCTACGCTTTTGGTAACATCCTTTCCTGTACGGTGGTCTGTGATGAAAATGGTTCCAAGGGCTATGGATTTGTTCATTTCAAGACACAGGAGGCTGCTGAAAAGGCTATTGAGAAAATGAACAGAATGCTTCTGAATGACCACAAAGTATTTTTTGGGCAACTTAAATCTCGTAAAGAATGAGAAGCAGAGATCGGAGCCAGGGTGAAGGAGTTCACCAATGTTTACATCAAGAATTTTAGGGAAGACATGGATGATGAGCGCCTTAAGGATCTCTTCGGCAAGTTTGGACCTGCCTTAAGTGTGAAAGTAATGACCGCCAAAAGTGGAAAATCCAAGGGGTTTGGATTTGTGAACTTTGAAAGGCATGAAGATGCACAGAAGGCTGTTGTTGAGATGAATGGAAATGAGCTCAATGGAAAACAAATATATGTTGGCCAAGCTCAGAAAAAAGCGGAATGCCAGCCGGAACTTAAGTTTGAACAGATGAAGCAAGTTAGGATCACCAGATACCAGGGTGTTAACCTTTATGTGAAAAACCTTGATGATGGTATTGACAATGAATGGCTCAGAAAAGAGTTTTCTCCATTTGGTACAATCACCAGTGCTAAGGTTATGATGGAGGGTGGTCGCAGCAAAGGGTTTGGTTTTGTATGTTTCTCCTCCCCAGAAGAAGCCGCTAAAGCAGTTACAGAAATGAATGGTAGGGTTGTTGCCACCAAGCCTTTGTATGTAGCTTTAGCTCAGCGCAAAGAGGAGCGCCAGGCTCACCTTACTAACCAGTATATGCAGAGAATAGCAAGTGTGCGAGCCATTCCCAACCCAGTGATCAACCCTTACCAGCCAGCACCTCCTTCAGGTTACTTCATGGCAGCTATCCCACAGACTCAGAACCGTGCTGCATACTATCCTCCTAGCCAAATTGCTCAACTAAGACCAAGTCCTCGCTGGATTGCTCAGATGCCAGACGTCATCCATTCCAAAGTATGCCCAGTGCTATCCGCCCAGCCACTCCTAGACCACCATTTAGTACCATTGAGACCAGCTTCTTCACAGCTTCCATGAGTCATGTCCACACAGCGTGTTGCTAATACATCAACACAGACAATGGGTCCACGTCCTACAGCTGCTGCCACAACCACTCCTGCTGTCCGCACTGTTCCACAGTACAAATACACTGCAGGTGTTCGCGATCCTCAACAACACTTGAATGCACAGCCCCAGGTGACCATGCAGTAGCCTGCTGTTCATGTACAAGGTCAGGAACCTTTGACTGTTTCCATGTTGGCATCTGCTCCCCTTCAAGAGCAAAAGCAAATGTTGGGTGAACGGCTGTTCTCTCCTATTGAAGTCATGCACCCTACTCTTGCTGGTAAAATCACTGGCATGTTGTTGGAGATTGACAATTCAGAGCTTCTTCACATGCTGGAGTCTCCAGAGTCTCTCCGTTCTAAAGTTGATGAAGCTGTCGCTGTCCTACAAGCCCACTAAGCTAAAAAGGCTGCCCAGAAAGCCGTGAACAGTACCACTGGTGTTCCAACTATTTAGAATTGATCAAGGACCATGAAAAGAAACCCGTGCTTCACCGAAGAAAAATATCTAAACATTGAAAAGCTTTATTATGAAAAAAAAACATATAAAATAAATTTTAAAAAAAGGAAAGGAAACTTTGAACCTTATGTACCAAGCAAATGCCAGGTCTAGCAAGCACAATGCTAGTCCTAGATTACTTATAGATTTAAAAACTACAAAAACCACAAAAAAATAGTAAAATATAAAAACAAAGTAATGTTTTATAGACCCTGGAAAAAAAAGAATTTTCAGCAAAGTACAAAAATTTAAAGCATTCCTTTCTTTAATTTTGTAATTCTTTACTGTGGAATAGCTCAGAAGGTCAGCTCTGTTTTAAGGAACAGAACTGATAACTGAGCGAGGAAACGTAATTTGGATTATAAAATTCTTGCTTAAATAAAAATTCCTTAAACAGTGAAAAAAAATGTTTTTAAGTCCTATAAATCTGTCTGGAATCTGACCCAAAGTCCATGATAACATTTGATTCCTTTATGTGGAAATGAGCATAGAATATATTATACAAAATTCAGTTTGTCAATAGCTTCATGAGCTGCTTTCAGTGGTATGTTAAGATTTCTATGTTAGTGATGGGGCTGGATTACAAGTTAGAAACCTCAAGATTCCATTGACTCAAAGCTGTCATTTCACTTCTATTTCTCAGTTATTTCAGAGTGTTAACTCTGGATTCATTTGAAAGTAGGAAAAAGATGATTCTGCTGTCATACACAATTACTCAACTATGCACGTTGCTACAGTTTCTGTTGTCAGAGCAACTTTCCACCTCTTCTTACGTATTTCATTGAAAAATGCAAAGTGAACATTAAGGATCCCTGGGAAAGTTACTTGTGGACTCAGTCACATGGCCATTAGTTGAAAAGGAGACTGGGAAATGTAGTTTATCCCAATTGCAGAAAAGCAGCTAGTATGACAGCACACCAACAACATCATTTTTAAAGCCATTTCTCTGGAAATTCTATTCTATATATTGGCATTTACTCAGAAAATGAAACCAAGTGAATATGAATGAATTGTCTAAAATCCAAGAGATAACTGCCTGGCATACAATTGATTCAAAGTTGTTTCGTAACAGAAAACAATTTCCATATCATCAGTATTCATTCCTATAAGACTGAAAGAGTAGTTGCTATGGTTCAGGTATGGTTTCAGATTACTACCAAGTGTTCATGTGATGAAGGCTTGATTTTTTGGGGAGGCAGTGAAACCTTTAAGAGGTAAGAATTAGGGGGACATACTCAGGTCAACCAAGGACACACCTGCAGATTGAATCATAGGACCCTATCTTCTCCAGCTTCTTCTTTAGCAGTCTGCCCCCTTGCTATTGCATGCATTCTTGTTATCTACCATAAGGTTCTAGTTAAAGTTGAGGCAATGCCAAAACCTTAACCTTGAATCTTCAGAACTCAGTTAAACAAAACTCTTCTCATTATAATGATACTGCATCTAAGATTTTTCATAGTAGTAACAGAAAATGAGCTAATATAATAGTCTTTTTGTTAGTTTAACATAGTCAAACATTTGTTAGATAATGTAGTTAAATCAATTATTTATTACATGACTTAGTTTATTATTCAAATGAATATATATTATTTTAATTTGTCACTCATTTTGCTTCACACTTTCTTCTAGCTATCTTCATCTTTCAATCACTTTTTGAGCTTTAGTTTTTATTGTTTGTAAAATCATGTATGTCCTTGTGTCTGTCTCACTAGTGGTTGTTGAAACCAAACACAACAGTTTGTTTTGTCTTTCAGTTTGGTTTGTTTCTATCTACATGAAGTTCCAATGATCCTCTGTTTACAAGTCCCTTTGTCTACAAAAGTGCTCTCTGGCTCCTCTAAAGTGGCAATGGCTAGAAGAATGTGGTTGTGAACAAAAAAATATGGCTGTTAATTAGAAAGCCAAACTACATCTCTGCCAGGTTCAGAGATTTTAACTTATTGACTCATTTGAGAAAAGAACATTATCTTGTATAAATGAATTCTTCCTTTTAGGAGTTTTCGATGCATGTATGGTATGGAATTGAAATGATAACTGGAATCTGAGGAGCCAAAACAGCACTCTTATAATAGACTCATATTTCCTGCTGTATTTTGTTATACCCCTACTCATGCCAATAAAGGATTTCATGAAACCTGCAATGAGCTTAAATGTATAGGGCATTGAAAATTACAACAAAAGATTAAATCTATAGAATTTGTACTTATAACATTTATGGAACTATTTTCTAATACAGAGTAATAATTAGTACCTCATGTCTCCTTAGCTTTATCCTAAGATATCTGAATATTCCCACCAAATACATTCTGAAAACAAAAATTCCAACTAAAATCCAAGTCATTATTCAGGGTTAGCACAATTGATTGATTAGCAATGCATCAAAAGATAGCTATAGTTAGGAACCAAGCTATCCTGAAGAATGTAGGTATATCATCTGACATAGATTGAGAGAAAAAATGCAGAAACAACTTTGGAGAACTGACTTCAGGACCAACCCAACAGGTTCTCCCATCCAGAAAAAAGGAATATTTTACCCCTAGACACAAGGTTTAACATTTGCCTATACTGCCTTAAAAGCAAAAACAAAACAACAAAAAAAAAACCTGAATTTCTAGAACAGAAGCGCACTAGAACATGAATTTATCAGAACAGTAATGTCTTTTACTTATGTGTATTTTCATTTATTAATTTGGGTTTCATTCAACTGACTTTCGTTCACAGGATGAGGATCATTCTGAACTATTCTGATGCCATGCATAGAACTGGATAAAGAAAGGAAAGACTAAAGGATGCCACTCCTCTAAGGTTCCATAATTCTAGACCTCATCACCAGGGACCCAGTCTCTAGCACATCAACCTTGGGGGATGAACACATGATAGCAATAATGTTTGGCTGCAATTGTGCATGATCAGTACATAGCACATAATCTGTTACATTAATCAAACTCAACAAAAGGGTTATTGTGGTCATGAATTAAACATATTTACACAATTTGGTCATGTGCACTGTAATTTCTTAAGAAAAAAACGATTTGAATTATAACTTTCAGTCAATACCAGGACAAACACTGGCTTGAATCACGAAGAAATTTATTGATTGAATAAAAGTATCAAGGAAGCAACCCAGAACTGATTGAGCAGCTCAATCATGATGTCAAGGGCCCAAAGTTCCCTCTCTATTCTGATATCACCCATATTGAAGTTTTCTTATCTCCCACTTTGTGGCTTTAGCGTTACTAGGTCTGGAGCCTGTAGCTGCAGACAGTAATTCCTCCCTATAGCATTCATAATGTATAGAGTGAATAATGGGCTGCTTCTTAGTTTGGTCTTATCCTTTAACAAAAAATTGAAAGCTTTTCCAAAAATCCTCTCCTCCATAATAATCTATGATAATCCTTCAGCCTGAACTTGGGCCATATTTGTTAGATGTAAAAAGCATGACCGTTCCAATATATATTATTTAATAACAAGTTACCCTGTTTTTAAATAAAACTTCAAAATTTCTGAAAATTTGCTATTTTTTCACCAATGATTTTCTCCTAAAGTCTTTGTTTTTTTACTGATGTAAAAGAAGATAAACTGTGGAATAGCAGAGAAAATAGTTCCTTAATTATCCAATTATGCCAATATTATAGTGTATATATGTATATATACATATTTTAGTAAATGAACAGAAAATACAGTGGAATATGTAAAAATACAGAATAATATGTAAAAAGGAAGTTTCAGGGAGGTTAATGGGAATCCTTCTCATGACAACAAACATTCAGAATAGGAAATGCAAAGGAAGTGACAAAAGCAAAATTTCTAAATATTTCATAGAATCAAGTCATTGTCTAATTGAATCACCATAAAAATTTCAGCATGAGAAATAATAATCTGAGAAATAGTACCCTTACATATCTTAGTTTATCCATTATAGAAATAAAGTTAACTCTTTATGCAAACTAAGATGAAACAGAATGGGCCTTTAAATGTTGTTACCAGTGAAGGCAAAATACTGTAATTCTATACAGAAGACAATGGCTCAACTGGCTAATCTTTCACTTGTAGGCAGTTCCAGTTTCACCTGCCAGTTCCAGTTTTGGCTGTTCTACTTCCCACCCAGCTCCTTAATTATGATCTGGGAAATCAGTGGAGAATGCCTCAAGTCCTTAGGAACCTGCGCCCCTATGGGAAAGTCAGAGGAGGCTCCTCACTCCTGGCTCCTGGCTCCTCGTTCCTGGATCAGCTCAGATCTGTCCTTTTCAGGTATCTGGGGTGTAAACCACATGATGGAAATTCTTTCTCTGTCTTTCCTACTCTTTGTAAATCTGCCTTTATAATAAAAATGAACATTCTTTTAAAAAGAAATCTTTTTAAAGAGCAAAACTCAATGGTTTTAAATGTCTTTTAACAGAACAACATTTTAAAGAACTGGCCTAGTCCATACTGTTAATGCCTTTCCCTCAAGTGGTATTTTTCCCCCCTTGGTTCTGTTTTTTGGTTTTTTTTACTTTTATTGGTTAGACCAGAACTATAGATAATAAGTTTTACAGTTAGAGGCCTTGTTTAATTTATTATATGAGCTTCTTTAATAAGGCTGATAATAAGCAGAACATTCATTATAATTATGGACCTATAAGGTGTAAAAGCAATGATACAACAATTAACTATAAATTCATGTAAACTACTAAAGAATGATCTGATTAAGTGTGCACACATGCAAGACTAAGAGAAGTTCTGTCCAGCTATTACAAAGCTTTACAAAGCTTTGCTCAATGCTTTCAGTTTAAAAAATGGATCTCAATAATTTTTCTAAGAAAATTAACAGGATGGAACTTTACTCATCATATGCACTTGGGTACATTCTGGTACATAATGCCATCTACATTAATTCATAGCAGAAAACATTTTAAAGAAAAATGAATTCTATTTTATTAGAATTAGATGATTCGTTGCTCAAAGTAGTTGAACCTTAAATTATAAAATATTTATAAAACATGAAATGGTTAAAATTCATAATTCTCTCAGAGATAATAAATGATAAAGAGGTATGAATAATAAGTAAGTTACTAAGACAATCACTGTAAAAAATCACTGAGAAAATCGGAGTTTAATTAATTCACTTAGTTTAACCCAGATACTTATTGTAAACTCATTTTATGATACCCAAGGAGTTAGTCCATATGTTAGCCACTTGAAAATTTTTAAATGGGATTTCTTTGACATTACCACTCAACTGATTTCATATATATATAATTATATATGTATGTATGTGTGTATGCATATATATACAATTTTAACCATACCTGTGTGTTTGTGTGTGTGTGTATAAGTGAATATATATATATATTATTCCCAGGCTTCTCTCCCAAACTGTTATGTCCTCATTTTCATCTGTTGCTTTGAAGAACACATCCATCCTGTTCCCTTTGTTTTAAATTCTGTTTCTGCTTATCAAATTATCTTGCCACATTTTTTGGGTGCCAACTGATACATCCTGAAGAATTCTGACTTCGTCATGACTGATTAGCTGTGTATTCCATTTTCTCTCTTACTTCTGTATTAATACTTAACATACACTAGGCATCTACTTACTTGTCTCTTCCACCAGTCTATAAAATCAGGAAAGAGATTGTGCTGACCACATAGTAATTCTTCAATAAATATTGAAAGAATATTGTGAAGACAAAAATTGATTAGACCTATCCTGCTCATCATAAAGATGCAGAATTTCCTGACATACTAATCAGAAAAACATCTCTCAACATAAAATCTTTTAAAATAACTATAGGAAGATAAATTTAAAAGGTAAGGAAGATGATTTGTTAAAATAAGCATACAAATACCTGGCAGGTGGATTATGCCAATTCAGAATGGAAAAATCTGGAGCTGGTGCCATGACTCGGGTTAATCCTTGATCTGCAAGTGCCAGTATCCCAAATGGGCACTGATTCATGAATGGGCTTTTCCAATTCCCAACCAGCACTCTGCCTGTGGTGTGGGAAGGATGGCCCAAGTCTTTGCCAGCCTGCACCCACATACGGGAACTGGAAGAGGCTCCTGGCTTCAGATTGGCTCAGCTCTGGCCACTGTGGCCATTTGAAGAGTGAACCATCATCAGATGGGAGCTCTTTCTGTCTCTCCATCTCTCTTTATATCTACCTTTCCAATGAAATCATTTTTAACCAAAAGAATAGAAAATATTTGATTCTACATATTTATATATCTTTCTGTTAAATGATTTATATGGCAGAATAATTCTACCAGCTTGAAATTTATAGTCATACAACAGGAGGAGAAACAGAGATATTAGCTATAGCATACTAAGAGATCTAGGGTTGACAGAATAGTTCACATACCACTTTTGAAGTACCGTTTGGTAGATACATGATTACAAATAGGAACATAAGGTACTAGATAATCTAATATAGTACAACACAGTATATTTACAGAAAAATCAAACTTTATATCAGAATAACACAGAGGAAAACTTTATGAATATATTCATAATGTTACATATTTTTCTTTCATCTGATCGTATGTAGAAAAAAATCTGGGAGAGTTATATAATTGATAATTCCTTGTCTCAATTAGTACACCTGGCTCTTTTCTGTCTAGTGAATTTTTTCCCCCTTTTATTAAAGCATGTATTCATTTACTTGAAAGGTAGAGCTACAGAGGGAGGAGGGGAGAGACAGAGAGGCAGCATTTGTTCACTGGCTACTTCCTCCAATGGCCAAGGCCAGAACAGGGCCAGCCCAAAGCCAGCAGCCAGGAGCTCCTACTGGGTCTCCCACAGGGTTCAGGAACCCAAACACTTGGCCCTCTTCTGTGCTTTCACAGGCACATCAGCAGGAAGAATTTTTTGTCCCTGGGTTTTATACCATAAGCAAAGAGAGGAGAAAGAACAAAGAGTACACGATGTGATCAACACACTAACAAAAGACTCTCAAATCTTAATTGATATAAGCTAAGAATGATTCAAATAAATTCACATTGAAAGCCCACGAGTTCTGAGCTTTGGAAGTAGGAGCATGGATAAGCTTTCACTTTTCTAAAAAATTTTTAAGATGTGTATAATCTGAAAGTGAATAAAAAAATGACACTTTGTTCATATTTGTTTTGACTTAAAAGCAATTTAGAATGTGGCTTATGCACACAGATAACGTACAATCTTTGATGTAGATAGAGTGCTTCCTACTCCTTGTGGTTCCTTAAGATTTCTCAGAAGTTTTACAGCCATCAAATCAGGAAAGAGCAACATGTTCACATGTAACCTGAAATTGAGAGGTACAAAGTTCCATCTCATGTGTTTCCAACTTCATAATCAAAAAATGCTTCTAAGGTCTCAGTCCTGCATTCCTTTGAAATGTAAACATAAACCTCTGGAGCTAGGTACATTTTTCTGAAATTCTCACTATGTATATGTGCAGTTGTAAATCTCTCCCCATAGTTTAATCTTTCAGCACAGGCTTCATATGTTCACAAATTCGTTCAGCATGATCACAGTGTATATATGGATATGATAATTTATATATAACAAATTTTACATTTGCTAAAATGTTTCTTTTCCTTCTATCTGATGAACCCTTGAAAAGAAAAAAGAAATGCCTTTCTTTATGTCTCTAGAGCATAGCACGCCGTGTGGCTCTCCAAACATAATGATCTTAAATCCTGGTTTGCTTGACACATCCCAGGCTTACTTCTGTTATGTCAGTGTAATTGTTTATTCACTATCTCCATAATTTTGAAAAAAGGTTGTCCTCAAAGAAGTCCATAAGCATTATTTTCAACACGCATACATATCAGTATGTTACTGAGGTCACCAATGTAGTCAGAATTATTTTTCTCTCCATCTGTATATACACACAAACCTGTGCTTTTTTTACAGAACTACTTGAAACAAAGATATAGAAATCACAGCAATTTAACCTTGAATGCTTCAGTATGTATTACCTCAAGCACAGGAACATTTTCTATGCCCTCAGTTATATTACCGAAGGAATGTAACCTATATAGCTTGCACTAAAAATGTGCAGCCCTCCCAAGTGTTTTTCTTTGCCATGTTTTTATGTTTCATTTGAAATTCAGGATCCAACACAGCACACTGAAATTATGGGACATGTCTCTTATCTATTTTTACTTTTAATTGAACAGTTTTCTACTTTTGGGGGGCCTTCATAGTGCGATTCTGGCAAAAACTTTAATGCTAACCCCTTTTACTCTCAAAAATGTGTTATTTTAGACAATAAATTATAAATATTGTTTCCTACATGTGTCAGAAGACAATGATTCATAGATATTTTACGTTTCTATATGATCACAGCTTTCAAATCAAAGAGGTCTAGTGTTTGACTTAATGGATGAATAACAATCTTACAGATAGACTGGGGAACAGAAATTCCCCTCTTTATGATTTGCTTAAATGCAGTGTACAGATATGGTGACTTTCTTTTGCTATAGAGGATTTGTTTACATTCCAGATTAAAATTTTTCTTTCTTCTTCCAAGGACAGGACTGATGGCTAACTTTGTGTAAGTTCCAGGGATCATATATCAGATAGAACTGTGGTGCTAAATCTGGTTTTCACTGCACTGCCTCAAGTACTGGGATATGGGAACTGAGACCAGCAACTGGCCCAAGATGTTTTGAAAGTTCCCTCCTCGGATCAAGAGGTAGCCTGTCTCTGCAGCATGATTCTTTACTTTACAAATAGAGTAATATTCCAGATCTTGTGGGCAATTGCGCTGGGCCTCTGCTTGCCTACTGGTGGGTGTGGCTCACTGATAACCTGCCCATGATCTGAGGCACTGTTACCAACCCTGCATATGGAATGTGACCTATGACATGACTAGAAGGTCAAGGGGAATAAACATGCCTTATAGCCAATTACAGCATCTTTGGTTGGGGAGGGGAGAGATGGGAGGAAGACACCCTAGTGCCCTCCCCTTCCTTAAATTTAAAAACTTGTAACTTGTGCATAATAAAGCAGACAATCCTCACCAGCTTGTCTGCAGTGATTCTTCGTCTGAGGAACACTGTTACCTGTCACCTCACCCTGAGTGACGTCGGGGCTGCTGGCAGGTTTAAACTCCAAGAAGATCTGTTAGGCATTTCAGATTTCATCCAAAATGTCAGGAGGGTCACTACAGGGAAGGATCACTAAGAATTTACAATCCAGTGAGAGAAATCGACCTAAGTTAAAATACAAGCAGGGAAATGTCAAATACTGGAGTATGGAATTGCAGAAAAAAGGAAAATTAATTGCTATCAGAGGATAAAGCAGGGCTTCCAGGAAGGGCTGACAGAGGGTCTGGCCAGCCAAAGACGGTAAAAACCTAAGGGATTTTCATTAAGGTACAAAAAGGTACAATCTGAGTACACTTATTTTTTCATAACACTCAGAGAAATTAACATTAACCAAGCTTTGCATTTTATTAATAGCCTCAGTAAAAAAAAATACATCAACCTGTCTCAGGGAATACTAGATTTTTAGCATATAGTATTTAGCAATGTATGTTGTTATTATACCAAAATTAATTTGGTAACTCTCCAAAGCACTAGACTTTCTATTAAATCAATTTGAATACATACTTGTAGTACATTCAATATTTGTGAGTTCCTTACATAAGTCTTCAGAAATTTATATTCTTGATTTGTATATCATAGAAAGAATGCACAGCGGATTAAAAATTATATTTTTAGTCATAGGTTTAAAAGACAGGAATAATTGAAAATTTTAAGTCCATAGAAATATCTATTTTCAGAGAAAATGTATCATTTTCACAATGTAAAAAAATTGAATCCATGATTTCAAGTGACAGACTAATTAAAAATGTTACTATATCAAGATTCTAATACATAGATGAAAGGGTAAACTACTTTATTCATAATGAAGAGAAAATGGATATCCAGCAATCTAAACAGGCATAGCAAGAAGGAATAAAATAACTGAAATAAGATCTGATACACATATTCTAATGCTAGATTTGAGTAAGCTATTATTTCATTCATTTTTCAACTATAAAAAAACAACTAACATATTACAGAGACAGAAATAAACAAAATTTAAATTCTATATTTACAGTTAAAGAAAAAAAAGGAATAGAGCCCTTAAAGCTGAGACTAAGGAATCCAGCATATATGTTTCTGGTATAGTTTCTCATAAAATGCTCAAATTTATAGTATATTATCTGTAATGTTCTTCAGCTATCAAGTATTTTATTTTTCAAAATTCTACTTATCTTTTCCATTGAGTTGAATATCCAACATGAGCAGAAACATGAACTTCAGTCAATGATTCATGGAAAACAAGATAAGCAATTTTTGTTACATGTTACTCACATGTGTGTTTTATTAAGCTCAGTATTAGGTGTGGAATGATACTGGTTTCATAGAGTCAAGGACCTAAGTGTAAGGAAAAAATGAAGAAAGGAAAGCAATATCTTGTGATATCTTAGTAATATTATGGTCTGAATATAGTTACAAGAAATGGTTTATAAGACTTGTCTCAATAGATTCTTAAAGCAATTATTTATCCAAAATCAAAGAAAAATGTCTTTTGAATACCACCAGAAAAGAATCATCTTTTATAAATTTAAGACAGGCAGTAAAAAGATTTAAAAGGGATGAATAGGGCCCGGCGCGGTAGCACAAGTTGGTAAAGGTCCTCACCTTGAACGCCCGGGATCCCATATGGCCGCCGGTTCTATCCCTGCAGCCCCGCTTCCCTTCCAGCTCCCTGCCTGTGGCCCGGGAAAGCAGTGGAGGACGGCCCAAAGCTTTGAGACCCTGCAACCCGTGGGAGACCCAGAAGAGGCTCCTGGCTTCGGATCGGCATAGCATCTGCCGTTGTGGCTCACTTGGGGAGTGAATCATCGGATGGAAGATCTTCCTCTCTGTCTCTCCTCTCTGTATATCTGCCTTTCCAATAAAAACATAATAAAAATAAATCTTTAAAAAAAAAGGGGATGAATAAAAGGAAGGAAATACAAAATACAAAAAGGAGGAAGAGGAATTTACTTCCTGACCCTACTCTGGGTTCCCTCCGTGAATGGTGGCCTGGTCTTAAAAAATGATCCAGCTCCCTGCATAGGGACTGGGAAGCCAGAGGTGGATGGCTCATGTCCTTGGGCCCCTGCAACCAGGTGGGAGTTCTGGATGCTCCTGGCTCCAGCTTTACATCAGATGAGCTCTGGCTGTTGAAGCCATTTGAGGAGAGAACCAGCAGATGGAAGACCTTCTCTTTTTCCTTCTCTCTGTAAATATGCCTTTCAAATAAATATAAAATAAATCTTTTTTTTAAAAAAAAAAAGTTAGCGCTTTAAATGTTACAGAGTTGGAGCTATTTGGGTTGATCAGTGAGACAGAGAGATCTTTCAAAGCACGATTCTCTCCCAAGTGACTTCAGTGGCCAGAATTAGGCAAAGTTGAAACCAGGAGCCTGGAATTCCATCAAGTCTCCCATCTGGGAGCAGAGGCACAGTCAGGCCATCTTCCATGGCTTTTCCAGATGCATTAGATGGGATCTGGATCAAAAGTACAACAGCCCAGACTAAGATTGGTGTTCAGTATAGGATGACCATGTTGCAGGCATCAGCTTAATGCTCTGCACCTCAACACCAGCCTTGTGCTGCTGGTGATCACACAGAAAAGAGTGACGGAAACAAAATGAGAATCTAGACTCTCTCAACTACCTGTCCATTACTTAAAAAAAAAAAAAAAAAATTATACTATGATATCTTCAGCCTCATTGTAGTAGAAAACTGTAATGAAAAATTATAAAGGCTAAATTTTCTTCTGCCTTTCTTTAGTGCTTAAAAAAAACACAAGCACTTAAGTATCCAATTAGCATAATGGACTCCAATATTAGTTTATTCTTAAAAAATTTCTAGTTTTTAATTGTACACAAAAAGCTTTCATTTCAAAATAAAAATAAATCCGAGATCTTACAGATGTTTACAATGATTGCATTTATATAAACAATAGACATTTTCAGTCATAAAATATAATGAAATTTCTGAGATAAACCTGCTTACTTTTAATATCATGAACATTATAGAGTTAATGCAAAGTACTATCTAATAATCTTTATGTTTTTCTTAAGTCCTAAATGTAGATGTTATTTCTAATATAGGATGCATGCAAAATCGTTTATAGATTGAAACACCAAAATCTTTGGTTACTAACATCTCAAATGATTTGCTAACAAGAAATCAACAATTTCAAGTATGTTTTAAATGAACAACTTGCAAACCATGGGGCTGAAAACCCCTCAAAATGGACAGCTGTGACAATTTGCAATCATCACAACTGTGATTAAAACTCCTCATGCTGTTCTTCTGAAATGAGATTTCAGAGCCATGACAGCTCAAAATAAAAGGATCTTAACCAAAAAATGCCACATGCACAGTTTCTCTATAAATTTCTCTAATGCATGTTTGCAAATACTTTTGTTAACTTTTCCACTTGAAATAAAAAACAAACACCATATTTCATTGTCTCAGTTAATATTCACAATCACTCCATCCACAGCTCAGGATATAGCATAACTAGTGCTATATCACCAGAATCCATTTATAACATATTAAGTTCTTTCCTTGGTGTAAAGGTGATTCACAACCATTGGCTAGTGTATACACAAATCAGAATTTCTAGATTGGAGGAGAAACTAAAGCTGCTTGAAACATCATCTACTCTGCTTCTTTGTTCCACAATTCATGCTTAGAAAGCTTTTACATGATTCTTGGTTTTGTCACATTGCTTGCCTGTGGGGATTTGGGACTGCCTCAACTGACCACTGGTGAGTACTTTCTGTTTTAACATCATTTGGCCAAATGTGTGGTTGATGATGCAGGGTTCTGAAAAGGATGCAAAATAGCTATCTGAGATATATATAATCAGGAGCTTCCTCAATAGTTTAAATACATGGAAAACTTGGCTGGAAATTCCGTGCATTAAACTTCAACAGAATTGGACATCTTCTTTTCATTGATCTTTCCAAATTCGTTTCTCCTTGTTGCGGCCGTTAGCCCCAGTCATGGCAGACTGGTTCTACTGAAACACATCAAAACATATCCTAACGACTCCATGTCATCTTGGCGACTCTGCTCAATATCAAGATGGGCGTTGATGCTGGCGTATCGGGCAGTGCCTGTGAAGGTCTTATTTCCTCTGTATGGGATGTGTTGCCTGGTCCTGTTGTCTTGGTATTTTTGGACAAACCAAAATCAAAGAGGAATAATTTATTATAGTGACATCCAATGCCCATGAGGAAATTACCTGGCTTAATGTCTCTGTGTTTGAAATTCTTTGTATGCATATATTCAAACCTACTGATCATCTGGTCAGCCAACATAAGCACAGTTTTCATTGTCAACTCTTTTGATCAGAACGTGATGAGGTCCTGGAGGCTGGGCCCCAAAAGATCCAAGACCAGGGCACTGCTGTCTTTCTCCTGACCATACCACTGCATGTGGGGGATGCCAACCTTGCCCTGAAGGATCCTACAGAGCTTGCTCTTTTGCAGCAGCTTTCCCTTGTTGATGTTATTCACCAGATAAATGTCCCCGAAGGAGCCAGGCCTGATGTTTCGTCCTAGTTGGTATTTCTCCCTCAGACCATTAATTTGGCCTAGGAGCTGCTGCTGGTTTTCACCCAGAGAGGCAAAGATAGAGGCAAGGGCACCTGACAAGGGATGACGTGGCTTCTGAAGCTTGTCTAGAAAACGAAGGACTTTCCCACTGTTACAGGGCCCAGGTCGGCCTCAAGAGTCAAGATCACGGGCTCTCGGTCAGGTTTCTTTGTGCCTGGCTGCCAGTTGAGAGGCAGTTCTCTGGGTTACTAGCCTGGGTCACTCGTCTCTGGGCGGATGCCATTGACTTACTTTTGCAGCATCCAACATCTTCAGTGAGGGGAAAAAGGGGCATAATGACTTAAGGTGGCAGAGCTACTGCCACCAGGGCCACTTAGCTCATCAAGATGGCTGTCACCTCACCAGCAACTCCTTCACATCACTTTGGCTGCAACCCTGAACTCCAGTCTCAAATCTTCTTTCTGCCCTCTAGTAAAATATTAAGCAATCAAAAGCCTTCCAAAGATTCAAAATGAAAACTGGCCACTGGGATATTATTTGTACTTCTTATAAATTAATGGACATTTCAAATAACATGATGGTGATGCAAGGTGATTTGACCAAAGTCAGATAAATAACAAAACTTGAATAAATTTAAGGTGTGAAAGATCAAACATGAATATTGTAATTGTTATATCCTAAACTTTATAAAGTTTATCAAAATCATACCAGAGAAAATACCTATTTTTATTTCTTTTTCTTTAAATTTTGCTATCTCCAGAACATAATACACTAAGTTTCAAAATAGACCACTGGCAGAAATGAGTGAATGAGAGATCTTGACAAATGTGCTTATTATATTCTTATATCACATTATATTCACATTTTCCAACTAAAACATAGCAAGATCAGACATTTAAAATGTTCTGTGGAGAAAATCACTGCTTGCAAAACAAAAATACATGGAAAAGTCCATTTCAATCAATCATGTAAGCAATAGAGACAATGAAATAAAAGTAAAAATCCTAAACTCCTTTCACCTCTATGTCTATTGTCTCTTTCAAAATTCCAAAGCATGACTGCCTTACCTTTATACCTTGTGGAAGGTACTCATGTGAAAAGCTGCAATATCCCAAGGCTACTGCCTGCCAGGGTTTGCTTTTAAGTCAGCTTCAGGTTCTTCCCTTGAGTATTAGCACAAGAATGACTTGACTTAAGTATTTTCAATGGATGCAAATGTCAACCTTATCACCAAGGAAGACAAATGGTGCCCAGTTCTGGAAGCTCAAGTCAGTTTCACAGTGCGTTCAAATCTCTCACTGTTATCAGAACTTAGAACAGGAAAAGCCAGAGGTCAGTGTGCATGGATGGTTGCCTCAGTGTCCCAATTGGTGCCTGACCGGCTTGAAAATGTCACTTTCCAGGATGTTTTCACAAGTAGCTTTAACAAGTGTAGGAAGCTTAAAAAGGAATGAAATCCTACCATTTGCAAATAAATGCTCCCAACTGGCAACCATTATAATCAGTAAAATAAGCCTGTCCCAAAAGGACAAATATCATATATTCTCTCTATGACAACCTTCATGCAAAGTATTAAATAGAAATATGTAATGAAAACTACACAGATATATACAGATATAATAAAGAATAGCATACCAGGAATGAAAATATACATTACAGTACACATCTCTACTCCAAAATAAAAGGAGGACTCACAATGAAACTATTAAATATTCCTTTACAATATGATACCTGACTTTCTACCACGGCCTATACCTACCATATCAGAATACACTTAAATAGTAGCAATTTAAACTTGCAACTGTTACCAAGGATTATATGACTTTTTCCCACAATTATTTTATTTTTAATTTTATGGTACAATTCCATAACTCTGGGATTTCTCCTGCTCCCTCCCCAAGTTCCCTCCCTGTCAAATGATTTCCCCCATATTTTAGCAATAGTATAATACTTCATAAGCAGTCCTAACTGCATCATTCTGTTATTTAAGTTTGTCCTGACTTTGCTGGTAAAGACAATGGCACACAGTCCAGCATCCTATTGTCAAGATATATCCAAAAGTTTCATTGGGAGTTCATCTTTGATTTAGAAGTAGAAATGCATACTGCATTGTATCTTCACATCTGGATATGATTGATTGTCTCTATTACACATTTACTATACATTTCCTTAAATGAGAAGCCATGAAACAAAATCAACAGGAATAAACATAAAAGATTTACAGCACCCCCTCCTTACAATAGTTTCTTTCCTCTCCACTGAATCATTCTTATCAACAAATGAAAACTAAACAAAAAGCTTTCATTGAACCTGTTACTGCTGAGATATTGCCTTATTTCCCAACTTCCCTTGCTAACTGAAAGATTTTCGCACACCAAAACTGATAGCCCGGAAGGTCCTGGGGCAGCAGAAAACCCCTAGGTGGCACCAAAAGTTCCCGCCAATAATAGCCACCCCAGATTTATTTAAATGGAGTGGACCGAGCAGAGGACAACACATACCTTTACTTCAAGCTCCATCATCACCACTACATAAGTAGGGAGCTGGATGGGGAACGGGGCTGCTGGGATTAGAACCAGCACCCATATGGGATCCTTGTGTATTCAAGTCAAGGACTTCAGCTGCTAGCCTACCATGCTGGGCCCATAAATCCTGTTTTTATCCTCATTCTTGTCTTGTTAGTCTCGCTGTTTGATGCAGTTTTTATCTAATAGAAACATGATTTCAAAAACTTCATTTAAACATGAAATTAAAAGGCAACATTTAGGGCCCAGCGTGGTTGCCCAGTGGTTAAATTCTTCACCTGTCATGTGGCCAGATCCTATATGGGTGTTGGTTCATGTTCCCGCTGCTCCACTTTCCTTCCAGCTCCCTGCTTCTGGCCTGGGAAAGCAGTAGAGGAAGGCATAAAGACTTGATTCTCTGCACGCACATGAGAAACCCAGAGGAAGCTCCTATCTCCTTTCTCTTGCCTCTTGGCTTCAGACTGGCTTCAGACTGGCTCTGCTCCAGCTGTGGCGGCAATTTGGGGAGTGACCTAGTGAATGGAAGATCTTTCTCTTTGTCTCTGTTCCTCTCTGTAAATCTGACTTTTCAATAAAAATAAATAAATCTTTTGAAACCGGGGAGGCTACATTTAATCTAGTGCAAAAAAATTGAAACCCATGTATAGATTTTTTTTATTGTATAGATTTTACATGAACTTTTAGAAAAGTTTTTTTTATTTATTTTCATCTACATGAAAGGCAGACGACAGAGAAAATGAGGTAGAGGGAAAGAGAGAGCTCTACTGGCTGCCTCACTCCCCAAAGGCCTGTGATAGCAGGAAAACATTGCACCCAGGACCCCATTGGGCTCTCCTACTTGGGACAATGTCAACACAAGTACTGCAGCCACCATCTGCTGCTTCCTTCAACATGAAGATTCCCAACACATATGGACTGTTCAGCCTTACATTTCCAGCCTCCAGAACTGTGAGAAACAACTTTCTGTTCACACTCAGGCACTGTGTTGCAAGGGTATAAGAGGGGTCAATAGATGTCACACATTGGGAAGTTTCAGAACAACTTATTGAGGTTTCCTCTTTTCCCTCTGAATGGCTCAGGTTTACATGAGATGGATGATCTTGCTTAAAAAAAAAAAGCATTTGTTTTCCTTCCATGCCCATACACTGCCCTCCTCCTTCTTTTTCCCTTCTCTTTCCACTTCCAATTCATTTCTTTGTCTCTATTTAATTATGTATATAAATTACAGATATATATATATGTATATAATTATTTTTCATCTATTACATAACTAGATTTGTCTAAAGATTTTGCTGTCATCAGTGTTTCTACTTTCTTTCCTACAATTCCTTCTGAAATCCACCCTAGTTACCAAAACAGCATGTGTAAAACTCCAAAACTGTTCCTTTCAAAACTGATAATCATCTCCCTGCAGTTACACCCAAGGTTAGTTCTCAACTCCTACTCAACTCCTTGAGGTTTTATATTTCCGAATACTAATTGCTCTTGGAACCTAATACACTTGGCTTGTATAGCATCGGCATCCTAAAATTTCACAACTTTGGGAGGCAAGAGAAATAAATACAAATACCGGGGGATTCGGCATAGTCATTACTGGAATGTGCATGTCCCATAATAGAGTGCTTGGTTTAAGTTCTGGATTTATTTCCAATACAGCATTTGCTGGCATGTAACCCAGCAGGCAGCCAATGATGGCTCAATTACTTGAAACTCATGAAAAAATTCCAGATGTCCCAGTGTTCTGACTTCAACCTGACAGCGCTTGCTGGCGGGCATTTGGGGAGTTAACCATTAAATGGAACATGATGTTTTACCTAGTTTAATATCATTCTCTCTTTTCAAATAAAATGAGGAGAATTCAAAAGAAGTTACTTGTTTTCATTAAAGAAGATAGTTGTGTCCATATGTACTAATATTATACAATCTCAACAATATGTTAGCAAATGAAAAAACAATATGCAGAATAATATATAGTGAATGTTATAACATGCACAGAAAAGTCATAAGTAAGGATATATTATAAACAGCTATTTCAAAAAGTTGATGAAAAATTAAATATTATTAGTTTAATGGTTCATATTTTCCTCATAATTTGCACTTCAACTTTTTAAGAATTTCTTCTATATTTGCAATCTACATTTTTCTGTCCATCCATAGGCTTTTTTCAAGGATTCTGAGGAAACTGTTAGATTGCATTTGTCTCTAAACTTCTCAGAATGAGATTCATTGTTGTTGTACACCACTTTGTCTTGAGGAGTGATGATCATTTAAATACAAAATTTTTCACAATGATTTTAAATTATTTTTGCAGGTGCTATTAATGTAATGAACATTTATAACAAATATTATCATTTATTCATCACTTTATAGACCTGTACATATTTTAACCTATTTATAATAATATCATGGGCAGCATTTTATGGTCTTCATTTTTCACTTCACATTTATCATGCTTCACAATGTTTTTACTTTTTCATTATTCTTTATTTTCCAACCGGTTCCTTCCAACTCAACTGTTCTCCATGTTTACAGAATCACATAAAATACTAACCATATAAAGTTGGAATACAGGATCCCACAGTAAAACAGAATGAATCATGCCAATGACTTTTCAATGCAAGTTGCTTTTCTGGTAATATAAAAAGTTCTCAGAAACTTCATAGAAAATGTATATTATGAGAAAGCCATTGAGTGTATTTAAATTTTTTCATATGAAATAAACATGTTTTAACTCCATTTTCCATGAATTTTTTTTGAAGCACCTGTGTATACTCATATCCCGGGAAACACACCCAAGCTGATTTCTGACTCACTGCTTTCCATCTGCTCGTAATATGTCACATCACAGTTATAGAACAAATATCTCAGCTTTCCTAATATGAATGAGTTTTTAGGTTGTAATTGTGTTTAGACACCACAGCAATGTTGTAATGAACATTCTCATTCTTCTAGTCTGATTAACCGATGCTAAAATCCCTTAGAATAGATCTACTAGTGTGGAATTGCTGATGGAGAGAATAAGTAAGTTTTAACAAATATCACCAAATCACATTCTTAAAAATGTGTAACTCACACATTTTTATGACTGCTGCCTCATGTATTTTCCAACAATGAACTTTTTCACCATTTAAGGCTAAATAGTTTACTATGAAAAGTAGTATATAATTATTTTATTATTCTTTTACTATTGATGAATGAATTTCTCTTTGTCTTGTTTACCATATAGTTCATTTCTTTTGTGATGGTCCATTCGTTTCCTTAATCCTTTGGTTGTTTCAATTTTGTCATTCTCTATAGCAATTTAATTTTTGATTTTTATTACAAAATATAACAAAGTAATAATGTTCAAAATAGGTCAAGCACAGATGAGTCCCAAAGATTACAGTGAGTCTATAGATTCTATAGCTCAAAACCTTTCATTGTTCTAACAGCAGGAATCAGAAGATTATAATTTTTTTAAAAAAGAGATCAGATTATTAACATATAATTTTTAGCTATATTAAGCAAAAATATTAAGCTTACTCTTAATACTTCCCAAATGGCTATATGTTTTGTTTAATGGAGTACTGCAGTGCTTACAGTTTTTTTTCAAACCTCACCTCTTTAGAGGATATACACTGAATCTGTTTCCAGATTACTAGAGTTGCAGAAGTGATTCCATGTACTCAATCTACTTTTCTCTTTCAAAGACCTAGGTTCCTGTTCTTTCTCATGGAATATTATTGTGCCCCAAACTAGAATTTTTTTCCCCTCTCTACTTTCAAATACTTCCAGTTTTGTGTGTATCTGTATATGAACTCTGAGGAGGACACTGAAGGACTCCTTCTTAGCTATAGACTAGTCTCCAAAGCCTAATTTCTGTCATTCAGAATCTTGGTCTCAAGTTCATCAATTTTCTTTCATGTACTTCATGACTTCTGTGTCTCTTATTTCTTTCACGCAGAATATTCTTTAAAAATTCACATGCTCAATACTACATATTATGTCAAGGCTAAATGTGGTATACTATGTTAAAAGATGGTTACTGTTATGGTTTCATTGTGCCCCACACCAAATTCAGAGGTTGGAAACTTAATCCCTGAACTAAATAAATGTACATATTGGTGGTAGAAACTATCTTCAAAATATTCATGGAAAATATGTTACAAAAATTTACAATTTTCGCATGTATTTCTTACACAAACTTTTAACTTCATTTTTCATTAACTTTTTGATGTATCATTGTCTTTGGAGGTAGCACTTTTGGGAGGTGGTTAGGATTAAATGAGCTTATAAGGGAAGGGCCCTTAGGAAATTAGTAGCTTTATAAGAGGAATGATGATTTTAGCTTGCATCTCAAATACTGCATTCCACCATTGAATGCTATGGCAAAAGGCTCTCACCATTTGTTGGCAACCAATTAGTACACTTTTCAGTTTCCTAAAATGTAAGAAATAAGTTCCTTTATAAATTACTCAGTCTATGATATTATTTATACCACTACAAATCTAAGATTGTCACCAACTGTTATGACATCTGTAGGTAAATGCCATTTTTCTTCCTCTTGAATATGGCACACTCTTGAAACATACTATGACCAATAGAACATAACTTGTGAAAGTTTGGCAAGCTGAGCTGTCTGGGACTAGACCTAACTATGGCTGCAGCTTTTACTTTTATTTCTTTGAATCCAGCAATCATGTAAAGAAATTTGATTTGCCTCCTAGAGAGAAAGGCCATGAAGTGAGAGGCAGACGCTGGTAGATCATAAATTCTAAAAGGCAAGTGAGAAAGGCCCAGCTAACCCCAGAGAACCCAGCAACAATTCAACACTTAGGACTGAAAACTTCTTGGATTCTCTATTTCCAGACAAGCAGCCACAGTTAACATCACTAGAAAGAGAGACAAATTGAGGCACTTGAGACCTACTCAAATTACACAATTACGAGTGAATCAATTCTGCCTGTATTTAAGCTATGTATCTTTAGACATGATTCTCAATTGGACACAATCCGAACTGTATACCATTTGGAAATTCTGTAGAATAATGCTGCAAAAGCCATACAAGCCCAAGGTGAGATTGAACTAAACCTAACAGAATCAGTATTTGCTGCATAACAGCTGAAGATACTGAGATAAAATCAAACATTAGAATGCGTATGTTTTTAATTTACCTTCCTAAAGACACATTTGAAAGTAAAGCCATTGTCCTGCAGTTCATTTTCCACATTTCTGCAATATATTTTCATTTTCCTCAGTATTTGCAAATATTGCACAGTGAAACAGACATTTCGCTATTCCAAACATGTGCATTCATCATGCTAATATCAACAACTCATATGGTCTCTCTGAAGAAGCTTAGGAGACTCCAAGCTGTGGTGCTGGCCACGTGGAATGGAGGAAATAAAGCAAGGAGCATGCAATGGTAAAATATTCAAGAAAAATAAGAGAAAAAGCAACAACACAAACTCCCAGTTTTCAGGTCTACCTCAAATATCACAACTTTTTTTTTTTTATCAATCTCTGGGTCTTTTGGCCCTTCAGGCATAAAAAGAGAACTTTCTTCTTGAGTATCAAGGTTTGCAACTACTATAACTTATTGTTGATTATTAGTATGAACCAAACTGGATAAATAGTATTTCTTTTTCTGGATGAGGGACCTGAGTTTATGAAAATGGGAATAACTTGCCCAGGATTTGAACATAGGTCTGCTGGCACAAATTCCAAGCTTTACTCTACACTATCTTTGTGCACCTATACCTCCTTTGAGAACTACATGGAGGTATAGTAGAATGAAAATACCATACAGCAAAGGAACCCTGAAGGAGTCAGGAGTATTCCTTTAAGAATTTGCTACACTCGTGGAAGAAATTGATACCTTCACCAATGTGATATAATACATTTGTTCCAACCTACCCTAAATGATGGGCTCTGAAGAGCTACTTCTACTACTGTTGGTAGCTCTATTTCTGTCATTATTACTCCAAAAGGAATAACTATGGGCCACAGTAAATAGTTCATGGACTTTCAGTTGATTCTGTATCTTAACTATTGTGAATTAAGCTGCAATCAACATGTAAATATAAAAACTCTCTCATATGTTGATTTCAAGTCATTCATCTTAATACTTTTAAAATTCTTTCCTCATTGTAGGAATATAATAAATGGTGACTGAATGAATTAACAAATAAATAATGATTACTTATGCTTATTCACAAATCCCTTTCTTTTAAATTCAATGAAAAAATTATAAATATTCTAATTAGAAATTCATAACCTCTTAAACAACATCTAAACTAGAATGATGTCAAACAGTAAAAATGTACAGCTCAAGCAACTTTCATTTTAAACCTTTTTTGTGATCCAAGAAATCCAAGAGGATACAGCAAAAATGTCTTTCATTTATAACTCTCTTTTAATTTTCACAGCAATAGTATGGGAAACAAACTCTACTTCCTTCGGTCTATAAATCAACTAAGGCTTTGAGGTCAGTAAAGCTGTGTGCTCTAGATCCCATGGCTGACACTTAGTCTGCTCTCAAGCCTGGTCCTCTGAGCAGAATTCTGTTTCTGCATAAACTAAAGCTATCTTTATTCGTATACAGAAGAATAATCTGAAAAACAGCACTCAAATAAATGCAATTTAAGCTGAAAAGTTTGATAATGAAGAAAAATGGAAAAGGGGGTTGGTCCATTTTTATATAAGTTGCCCAGATGAAATATTTGAATTGTGGGGATGAACGTTTTGCAAATGAAGCATCCTTTTTCTTCTATTCATGAGACTAGAAGACAGATGTTTCATACCTATCTTGCCTAAGAATGAAGAAAATGGATCTTCTTCAGGTCCACAGGCAGAGACAACATAACTCACTATGTCCAGTCTAAGTTAACACCCTTACATTACTGAGTCTCAAACCTATATGATTATTATGGGATAAAATTACACATAATCAGTCTCCAGTTGTCAAATATATACCGCTAGATCTACCACAAACGCTAAGATAATGGTGCCTTCATTTTACTTCTAAAACTGTAATATAGTCATACTCATAGAGACTAAGCAATTCCCCAAAGGTATTAATTTATATTGAATTGTAAACCTCATCAATTAAGATCATTCTAGATAGAAATAGGGCACTTGAAAAATAACTTATTTTTAATTTCTAAAGACTAGCTAATGACAGCAGTGCTATCATCTGAATATTTCACGACATATTACGGAGAACAATAACTCATTGCCCATAACTTTTTTCCAAACAAATTAACCCAAAAGCCACTAATGCAACAGCTGCTGAAATTAACCAATTCTCCCATGGTGCTGACCTTTCCATTTACAACAGAAGAGGGATAGTAGAAAGAGAAGAATACTTATGATTTCCGTGTAGAATCAAGGTTCAATTCCAAAATACTAGCAGCAGAATAAGAAAGCACCTTGCATCAATATGTAAGCAAAGAGCACACGTACCTCCAGGATGCTTGCCTAGGCTTACATTTAGAGATTACAACAGCTGAGAACTGAAGACACCTCTAAGGTCTGTGCTCATCACATCACAGTATGCTTGCATGCTAATCCCTGAAGGTGACTGTAATGTTCTGTTTGATTCCCTTATATTTCAAAAACACACATCTGTGGCCCAGAAACAGCTTGTTTCTGCTATACTATAGTTCTTATCTTCAATCTCTCTCTAATGGGTTGCTCCCAGTCTGTACCTCTATGTGGAATAAACTGTTTAGCATCTCTGGTTTTTTAGGCCCTGTAAACATATATCCAATTTTGAGGATATTGTTGTTGGATATTGCGTTTCTCCTCTTTGAACTCATGCTCTGCTGAGAACTACATCCAAACCTACATGTGCAAAGATTAAAAGCCAGCCTGCCTTGGCTTTTGATCATCAAGCAATCATGACTACACAATGTAAGTAACCACACAGCCCTTCATGATAGAAAATTTTTCATTACCATTCTTCTGACTGTTCTGGCAATACTGGATATGCATAAAAAACGACTTTAAAAAAATGTACAGCATAGACGCAGGTGGGAGCAAAGATGGAAGGCATGAAGTAAGTGGAAGACGGACAGGATAATGGAGGGGAAATCTAATCTGACCATCTAAAAGGCTTTTTAGAAAAGTCACGTGTATTTACTGTGTCTTTTTAAGGCTTATTTCTGTTTTGAAAGCCGAAGTTTGAGAGGGATAGCCAGAGATTGTCAATATACTGGTTCATTCTCCAAATGACCACAGGAGCCAAGAGCATCACTATGTGGGCACAGGGGCCCAAACGCTTGGATCATCTTATACTGCTTTTCCCATATGGATGTCAGTGTCACATGCAGTGGCTTAATGTGCTATACTATAATACTGTTTGCCAATCACATCTTTTTTTACACAAACCAGTCTTGCATTCATAAACAGTTCTGCTTAGAATCCCATCTGATCATCATCAGCATGATCTGAATCTGATAGAGTTTCACCATGGTACAGAAATCCCCCTGTAGCAATTGAGCCTTTGATGGGGAGGAATGAGTGCTAAAATGTAGTTCCTTCAGTCAGATTTACTTCAGTACTTAGCTTGCAGAAACCGTAGTCCAAGTAACAGAAATCTAAACTTCTGATATGATCCTGGGACCTCAAAGAACTAAAATCAGTGAGGTTGCTTCCTAACAAGGTCCCTGATATTGTTAAACTTGTCTCTCTTCTCAGAAACTTTCATACTCAGTTTTCAGACAAAATAGTGACGGATATGTGGCTTTGGAATGTGTTCAATAAAAGCTACTAACTTGTTGGTTGAACAAAAATTGCTTCCTGAGTATGATAGGAAGCTCAAAAAAAAACATCTCAGGGCAAAGTATATTTCCCCAATGCAGAAATTCTTGGTCCAAATTGTTCCCAATTAGCTTCTGCTTGACAGAACACAGATTTGAAGTCATTGAATTCAACCATGTACAAAAATCAATGATTTTGTTAACACTCACAGATCTTTTCTTCGTGTGCTCTAGTTTTTCTCTAACCTTGGATTGATCTTTTGAATTTATATCATTCAGGATCTCAGAGAATTCAATTTTATCTGTTTATCCACCCACTTCTATACTCTCGTACTTTTATCCATCTCCTTGTGACAAGAAGTGAAATTAGGGGCTGTGAATCTAGCCTAGCTTCTTCCTATGCATAGCCACTCTATCACTTTCCTCATTGCTTCCATATTTGCTCTTTATGTCGTTTAATCTGCCTGATCCTTTGTTCATACATTCAAGTCTGCTATACTTCAATGAAACTTCCACAGCCTTGCTTTGAATCTCAAGACAACGACTGGACAGCAGCATGATTTTGGTATATAACTACTGTTTCATGTTTCCTTAGATTTGTTTGTTTGAGACAGACAAAAATACCTTGAGCAGATAGAGATTAGAGCAAAAAAATCTCTTTATTATCATCTACCTATGCAATGCATTAAAACTAAACTGATTCCAGTCTTATGTCAAAGAATGGCCTGAATGCTGTGGCTCAGTCATTTAAACCACCGTCTACAGCTCTGACATACCATTTAGGCACTGGCTCAAATCCAAGCTGTTTTATTTCTAATCCAGTTCCCCGTTAATAAACCCAGGAAAGCAGCAAAAGACAGCCCAAGAAGTTGGGCCCCTGCATTCACACAGGAGACATAAATAAACCTCGTGGCTCCTGGCTTTGACCTGGTTGGCCATGGCAGCTGTAGTTAAGGAGTGAAACAATGGATGGAAGATCTTTCTCCCTCCCTTTCCATTTGTCCTTCCCCTTCCCTTTCCCTTTCTGTAACTCTACCTTTCAAATAAATAAATAAATCTCAAAAGAAAGAATATATCTTATACTATATTAATAACCTTGTGAAATAATCCACTCTTATTCTTGGGGTTATACAGTTATCTACCAAATTACAAAACTGTCTTCATCACCTTGTCTGAAATATCCCCAAAGCCATTAAGGTCATCAGAGTAGACAAGAATTATGGCACTCTGCCAAATGTTGGTTACCTAGCTTGATTTAGGAAAACCAATCACCCTCCTGTGACCTTTGCCATTAATCCCCAGTCAGAACAAGCTTTTGTCTCAGGCCGGGTCTCTGCATCAACCAGTAAGTACAGTCACGTTCTACATACTGAAAAAAAAATCATAAGAGCAGGGATGACCAAAACATAATTACTGAAGATATACTAAGGACATGATTTTTCTACTGGAATTCTATTTTATATTAATTAAACATAAATTCTAATTAATTGATGCCTATATACAAAAATTTCTTAAATTGTAATCACTACTGGAAAAAACTGTAATATAGGTATGCTGGTAAAACACAAATTCCAACTGTTAAGAAAATAGTACTCCATTAAAGTCAGGCTATTTTCTCCATTCATCTTTTTAAAAAATTGTACAATATATTAATCTCTACAAGAATTCATTTTTAAGCCTAGCAGAAGTTGTTAAGATATCACTTACACTACCATTTAAGTGCCTGCTGCTGAATCTGTAGCCTTTGAACACACACTGACTTATGACTCTGTCAAACGATGCACAGCCCAGTCAAAGGGCAGTCAGAGTAGGGAGACAGGGGAAAAGCAGCAAAGTGCCCCATCTATATTCATTTGTTTGTCTCTACTTAGGCTATTTTAATATCAGAGTTTGCTTACACTTTTTAAACTGTGCAACATATTTCACGTAGACAGGTTCAATTTTCAAGTCAAACAGCAGATAATGGCATCGGGGATGCTTGTAACCACAAAGGAAACACACATAACGAGGGCAAAATGCAAGTTAAACGTTTGCATAAGCAGCCAGATGGAAATGAGATTTCAAATGGTCCCCTTACTACCTGGAATTCTCCCAACATTTTATGCTTTTAGGATCCTTCCGCGTAGTTAAAATCACACAGCATTACTATTGCCTCTAAGGGTAATACACATGCTCTTCGGTTAATAAGAAACCAAAATACGAAGTAATTTTTTGGAAACTACTTGGCAAGACAGTGACAAAGATTTGAACAGCCCTGTTTAGAGTATAGCTGAAATATTTTTCCCACTTAAGGAACACAAAATTCATGAAATGCTTCTAAATTTTAAGATGGGCTCAGAGCGACTAGAGGAAGTTTAGATTAGAGTTAAAATTGTATGAGACAAAAGCATGACTTGTCTTATATATTACTATATTAGAATCTAGTGAAATATTAAGTCACTGAATAAAATAAAGAACAAAAGAGTGAACCAATTAATACAAATTGACATTTCTGACCTAAAGACACTTGATAAATAGATTCAGTTATAATTCCAAGAAATAATCTTAGAAACCAGGGGAGCATGGTTTCTAGTGTGGTCTTCTTTACAAAGTAGATTTTTGCTTTTGTTTCTTAAAATGGGATGGTTAGGAAACACTCCAGGAGAGTGAGAGTAAATACAGGGTGAGGGCAGTCAGAACTCAGTGTTGATGTGCATCTCTGGCAAGGGGGGAGCGACCTCTCTAAGACAGGACAACTGTAACATACTACAGATGCCCAACAGCCTAAAGAATAATTGGAAAAAAGTAACCTTGAGATAACCAACCCTCCTCCGAACCATTAGTATTCCGAAAGAACTGTTAGTTCATTTCAAAGATGAATATGTCGCCTTCACTTATCAGTTCTCATGGTTGTGGAGAAAGAAGCAGAGAATCTAGCCACTACAGATAAAGTGAAGACCAATATTTACAAGTTCAAGAGAATAAATGTGGCCCTGGAGAGAAAAAAAGAATGTCCAAAGGCTATCACAAAGGAATGTTAATGTTAGTGAGCTAAAAACCATTTGAGAATCAATTGAAAATAATGACTATTCAAACTAGACAAAAGTACTTATGAAACAAACTGTATCCAGAGTCTTAAGCACCTTCTTAAACACATGCTTGTTGGGAAGAACTACAGACACCTCCGTCTCACAGTGATGACTTAAACATATTTTTAACTTGGTGACATTTCTGAAAAGTACAGAAGTCGTGCATATCACAAGATGTTATTTCTTTTAAAATGCCAGAAAAAATTATTTTTTTCAGTCTTAAGTTTGCTTTTCAAAGTAAAAATCTAGAAATTTCCTGAATACATATTCGCTTATAGATATAAGAGCGTAATACATCAAAATCCCTAAACATTCTAGAATGGTTGTTGAGCATGAAAATATTGTCAGATCACATGAATTGGAAGCCCAATGTCATTCAGCTAATGCACTACTCTGCATCTCATTCCCCCTATCTACAAAGTAGCAATAGCAACAGAAGCAATTTCAGGGATTAAATTTCTACTGATGGCTAAATGTATTCATACATGTAAAACACTTCAGGCAATGTCTAATATATCTTGAACTCTCAGGACAGCAGCCTGAGTGCCATCATCATCGTTCTCTTGAAAATCTTCTGTGTTTGGAATAATTACCCAAGGCACACGGAAAGATGCTAAGGAAAGGTTCGTGTCCCAGCCAGTATCCGATGATCCACCACAGTCAGACCCAAATTGTTGCTTCAAAATCCTCCACATAAAATTCTGGATAGAACTTCCTGAAAACTCTGTCAAAAATTGGGGTCTGAATATTATACCCAATACTCCACTCTTTATGCCACTCTGAAACCTAAGCTGAATATTCCTTGATGGATACAATCCCATCCTTGGCCCTACCATTCTGTGACACTACCCATGAGTCCCATTAGTGTCAGGTTAGCCTTCTTATGGATGATTTTAAGAACAGAGGTTAAATGAGCTTGGTACACATTTAAGTGTGTGCAGTAATTACTGCTCTGTTACCTACTTCACATCAGAGTAGTTTTAGTTACTTACTGGGATTTCAGGACAGCCCAGAATTCATTTCACAGTTGGCAGGATAACATAATGTTGAACACTCAGAAAGTGTAAGACACTGTGAATATTGTCTTCACTCTAACAGTCCCAAACCCTAAAAATGAAACACAGGAATAAAGCATTAAGTCATTTTCTGAAAGCCTGCTGACTAGCTGACTCCACAAGCATGCACTTAGCCACATTCCCCCTGGGTTTCCCATTCTGTGGTTGTAAATAGACACCAATCGAAGCAACATTAACTCTTTCAGCAAGTCCTCCACTCTCACCACTGAACAGAAGGCATAAAAGCAGCAATTTACCAAGTGATTTTGAGCTATTCTGGACACTATTCTTAGAAAATGATGGTAAGCCTTAAAAGATTTTTGAAGGCTGTAAAATCAGAGAGAGGCAATAAGAAAAATTATAACTCCTAGAATTTCTGTTAACTGTGGAGCAAATACTGATTCTTTTGCAAACTGTATTAGCAAAATATGCATGTTTGATATTTTTTAAAAAATGGCCAAATAAAAGAGTTCATGGGTAGAGGTGTGAAATGGATCTAGGTGGATAATTAATTTGTTCAGTATTTTTCACAAAACCCTAACTGTCAGGTCCTATTTTATTAACTTTAAATATTAGAGGATAGCTGTAAATTAGTTTCCAAATGGTACAAAAGACTCTTTGAGAATTGTGAAAATTATCAGAATATATATAAACACCAAGTGTATATATAAGAAATTAGTAAATCAGGATTAGACAAAAATTCTTATGAGAAATCAAGGACTGCTCTCTTGATTGTCATTAATTCTTCCTGAATGTTGCCAATTGAATCCTTGGAAGTAATTATGGCCTGGATTCCTAATTCCCAGCTCCATAATTTGACCAATTTGTGATACTTGAAAGACCTTCATATAGCATCTTGAAATTTCATTAGAACTCTTTCACAGTCTCTCGAAGATCATTAATAACAGCGTTCTAGGAGACTAGTCATCTGGTCTCATAATAACCACTTTCCCCAGATTCAATAGAGCGTTATTTACCAGCAACCTCTGTGATCTTTCAGTTCCTTTTTATTGGAGCTTTTAATTCCTAGTAACACTAGGAACACAACAAAACTTAGAAAAACTTCAAATAAAGTGCATTTTATAGCTACTCAAAATAGAAGGTTTTAAACAGCCAAATTTTATAGTTTGATTGCTCGATCTTTCTCATCTTTCCTCAATTGATCTTTGTCACCTTTTCTCAAGATACTCATAAAAATAAGAATGGATTTTCAATTTTTCTCAAACTAAAAATAAAACATAATCACAACAGAAGCAAATCTAGACCACATCCAGTTAGTGTTAACATGCTGTTAACTGCTGTTCCAAGTTCAACCCATTCAAATCGCTCCCAAATATAGTAAGTAGTTTATTTTCAGGCTTTATTTATCCTAGGAAATTATTATACTCTCTGTGTTAAGAAAGCATAAGTTGTTAATGTGAAATAATATGGGAGTTCAAAAATGCTGCTGCCCACAAGAAAAGAAACTGCTGAAAAATTTCCCTTTCTCCTGCTTTACAAATGGTTATTCAATGAGATATCTTAAACTAAGTGGATCTTTTTCATTTAGATATATCTAAGTCACAACATATGCAACACCATCACACATGTGCAAGCCGCATTAGCACACTTTAGGACATAACTATGGGTTAAACAAACTTTACAGTCTGAAGAAACATCTCCACAAGGCTACAGTTTCTTCAAACACCAACCACACACTTGAAGCTATACATTCCAGGGTTTCTATCACTACATTTAGATCTGACAATTAAATAACTTACAGAACTCAAGAAATTACTCAATTTAGGATTACAGTTTTATTATAGTGGAAGTATACAAATCAGAACCAGTCAAGGGAAAAGACAGACTGTATTTTAGAAGACATCTGAAATATTAGAGACACTTCCTTCCTGTCTAATGACAACTTGACAACAGGATGATTATAATTTCTTTTACACATAGAGTAATATGAAAAAAAAAGAGTATCTTAAAGTCTGTTTTTTTTTTTTTTAATTGGGAATTGACCACAACTGCCCAGGTGGCTGACCTTTAGTTGCCAGCCCCTCCTGGAGGCTCAGTCTAATGCATTTTGTCCTCAGTCCCCAGGAGGTGGGACCTGGCACCATACATTTCAGCAACTGCATCATAACTCATGTTGTGAGACTAATAACAAATGTCCTCTGGCAAATAAAGAAACTCCCATCAAACCGGACTTTCTAGGTTGCTACCATTCATCTCCAAGAAGTCAAAGACAAAAATTAGATCTCTGTTTAGACGAAGTTAATTCTTCACCATGCAGCACTCATTACTTTCTGAAGAAACGTTGGCTATTGGATAGCAAATGGATGCTACTTAAAGGATTTAGAAATAAATCTTTCCTTGTATTCAGGTAAAATAATATGTATGTCATCGATCTAATAACATTAAAAGAGTATTTTGCTTGTTGATGGCCAGTTTCCTTTAGCTACTAGGATTCAGAGTAAGCACTGACTTAGTGGTCAGGATATTATAATCAGTTCAGTGATTGGAGAGTTCATATACTGGTACAATTACTAAGATTAAAATTCAAATTATGATGAGTCCCCATATGATATCTAGGTTTTTTATGATTTATGTAAAATCATATATGTACAATTTTATGACATATATATATATGTATTTGAAAGGCATAAGAGAGTCTTTGTCACTCAGCATAAGAATGACAAAGACAGAGTGTGAGAGATACCATCCACTGAATCACTTTCCATTATGGCAGCAACACCCAGGGTTGAGCCAGGCCAAAGAGAGGAAGTCGACACTCAATCCCAGTCTCTTATTTGGGTGCCAGGGGTCTAGGCTCTTCAGCCAGACTCTGTCGCCTTCCCAGGGACAGGGAACTGAACAGGGAGCAGAGCTGACAGGACTTGAACTAACACTCAAAAAATGGATGCAGACAAAGCAATTAATAGCTTAACCAATTGTGCCACAACATCAATCTCTTTTACAGATCATTTACACTGGGTAAAGAAATGCTTATTATTTTAAATAAATAAGAATGGAATGACATTCAGACATAAATTTGAACCACATAAATCTCAGGAGACTTTGACAATATACAGTTCTATAAATTTCCAAGTAAAACAAAAACAAAACTTTCATATTAAGCATAAAGTAAGTTAATGTTAAATAAACTAAAAAAACACTGTGACAAATTTTTAGAAGAATATTAAGAAACATTTTTAAATATTACTCACTTAATGAAATTTTATAAAACAAAAGTGTGGTTGTCCTTAATCAAACCAAATAGTAATAAACCCAAATAAATAGTGAAGTGATATTTTAAAATAAACGCTTAAGGTGTCTAATCAAAAACTATTAATTATTTTTAAATAGCTGTATTTTGAAAAATATTTTCTCAAATTTACTCAAAAAGCTAGATAACTGAAAAAAAATATAGTTAAGTCAAAATCAATCTTAAAATGTCATTAGCTAAATCTAACAAATGTGTTTTCTGGATTAAAGATATTTTCTGATGATACATGATTCCTCTGGTCTTGCTGTAATAAGAAGCAGTGTGTCATCCTATGAGCTTCTAGCAAGAGCTTATAGTAAGAACTACAAATAGAAGTTAACTTGTCAGACCATCAGATTCTGCTTGAGTTGGTAATCTGCTGCTATATATTCCATTCTCCCAAACAGAATTAAGCAAGTTTTATTTTTAATTTTTTTTAAATTTTCCCTTTTACTGTTATTAATGTTTTATGAAACAGTTACATGGACTCTGGGGTTTCCCTGACCAACTTTCTAAATCCCCTCTCCCTACACACTGATTTCCATTATTATATTACAAGGGTATAGTTCTTCATAAATAGTTACGTTTATCATTGGGCAGGGACAATGGCTGAATCAAACAAGTTTTAAGAGCTCACAAGCTACTCAGTAAATAAGAAAATATAGTACGATACTGGAAAAAATAATCCAATACTGTGAAGGCATCAATTTTCCAAAAATAAAGTTAAATTCAATTTAAAATTTCAGTAGAATATTTTAGTAATTTAATGAATTCAAAAGCTTTTTTTAAATAGGAACAAGACAACTCATGAAAAATAAGAACTACAAGGAAAATGAAAGGACCAAATCAATGCAAAATCAAATAATTATTGTGACCATAACACATTTCTGTTTCTACTTCATGAAATTCTATGTTGTATAATTAATTTCATAAACATGAATTCACCCTACAAAAATTCCTGAGTAAATACAATTCTTTTGAAACAACATCCCCTGCTACTATATTTACATTTTTGCTCTACCAATTAATGATGGGAGACCTCTACAAAACTAGGTATAGAGTAACAATTTATTTGTCCTCAAAAAATAAACTGTCTTCTGTAGCATATAGAAGAAGCTATTTAATCATACTAACAAGTTTTATATACCTTACCTTATATAATGAGAAATGTAAATAACCAAAATTATCTTTCCAGGTTTACATGAAGCCCTCCTTTTCTGCAAAATCCTGATACAGAACTTAATTCTGTCTGCCACTGGGTGGCAGATCTCAAGGTGCTGGGATACATCCTTCTGCCTGTCAGATGCATGAGTAAGGTACTATACTGGAAGCAGAGCAGCCAGACTGGAATCAGCACTTTGTGAAGGGATGCTGCCATTCTAAACCACGGTGCTAGCCCCCCGTACATTTTTTAAACTTGGAATTTAAGAAGATATATCTAAATTTAAGTCCTCCAGAAAGAAGCTTGGATAATAACAACAATATAAAATACACTTTTCCTGATTCACATTTGCCAGAGTAGTCAAGCTTCAGTAGGCAATGTCTGAATCGCAGGATTGCAAGAGAAGATGGGAATGGGAAAACATTGAAAATAAAGTTGTATGCAGTCTCTAATCCTAGAACTCATCCCTGCTTCCTTTCCTGCCATTATTTGTGCTCCAGTGTATAAATTGTGTGCATTATCTAACTACAGTGCAGAATATATTTGCTTATTTTCTCCTCCACCATCACATGTCATAAAAGGAACATGGTTGTGCTACAGTTCTCTGGTTGCTTTACAGAAACAGTTCTACCAGCCTAGTAAATTCCATATAGAATATTTTATATTTTATATGATGGTGGAGTTCAGGACAAACTAAGAAATTTTTAAAATTTGTTTCTTAGTTTGTCCTGAACTCCACCATCATACAAAATATTCTATATAGAAATTACATGCATTATTTTCAGCAATTAAAAAAAATGTTTAAAAGAAAAATAGACCAGAAACTTCAAAATGTGTCAAAGTTCTGAAAAACATTCAAAATCAGTGGCAGAATCCCTGGTTAAAGGATTGGTTACAATTGGTGACTTCTGGGCCCAGCACAACAGCATTGTGGTTAAAGTCCTTGCCTTGCATGCACTGGGATACATACGGTCAACCGGTTCTAATCCTAGCAGCTCCACTTTCCATCCAGCTCCCTGCTTGTGGCCTGGGAAAGCAGTCGAGGACAGCCCAAAGCCTTGGGACCTTGGGAGGAGCTCCTGGCTCCTGGCTTTGGATTGGCTAAGCTCCAGCCATTGTGCTCACTTGGGGAATAAGCCATCGGATCAAAGATCTTCCTCTTTGTCTCTCCTCCTGTCTGTAGATCCACCTTTCCAATAAAAATAAATAAATCTATAAAAAATAAATTCTAGAAATGTATCTACATATTCTGAGCCTATAATTTGTTCTCTTATTTATTTAACTTCTAAGAGAAATTTTCAGGAGCCAGTGTTATAGTCCAACCAGTTAAGCTTTGCAACTCTGGCAAAACATGGTGGAGCATTGGTTTAAGTCTTGGCTATTTTCGTTCCAAACCACCTTCTGCTACTATAACTGGGGAGGTAGCAGAAGATGAGCCGTAACATCTTGCTATTGGCTTTCACCTGGCCAAACCCTGCCTAACACAGTTATTTGGGGAGTGAAACACAGGATGAAAGACACACACACACACACACACACACACACACACACACACACACACACTCTATCACTCACTCTTACTTTTCTCTCCAGTCACTCTGTTAAAAAAAATCTTAAATTTTTTTTTTCAAAAAATTATATTTACAGTCAACATACTATAAATGTCCAAGAATCGTTACTCTTATGAGTTTTGGTATGATCAATTAATCCTGTGTACATATATTCAAATATTACATTGAACTCCTTAAAAACATACAAGTTCTATGTAGAAAAAATTTAAATTTTATTTTTTAATACTTTGGTTTTCTAAAATTAATTACATTGAATTAGGTACATTAGCTTGAGATACTTTAAATATTAATAATCTGTTGCGTTCAAAAGAAAATTATAAGAAAATATGTTAGAATAAACATATTTCTCAGTGATTATCTTCTCTAAGACTCACATTAATCTAGTCTTGTGGATGAAGTATCTAAAACTTTTCCAAGATCTTTGAAAGACATATAAAGACATATACCTTGGTTCATGCACATTTTTTTAAACTTTTGATATTGATTGTTATTTTTTAAAATTAATTTCATTTATGACACAGTTTCATACACTCTGGGATTCCCCCCAACCCCTCTCCATATCCTCCCACCATGCTGGATTCCTCCACATTGTTGCAGTAGTACAGTTCAAATCCAGTCACGATTCCTTCATTGCGAGTTTGTACTGTGCATAGAGTCTAGCATCTTATTGTCCAGATAAATTCAACAGTTTCCTTGGGAGACCATCTGTGGTCTGAAAATAGAGCTGGCAGAATATCGTCCCCTCCAAAGAAAACTCACAACATAACATCAACAACAATTTACAACACTACGGAGTTAATTGACATGGTATTGACTGACCAGTATGTTAGAAAATACAAGTTCTTAACCACATCCTGTGACTACTTCATTGACATTTCAATTTTAGTTTGCACACAACTGGCTGCTATACACCTTAAAATGATTATAGACTACTATTCAGCTGTCTTGTGTCTATTTTCATTTTTATATTTAGCAGTTTATAATTTTAGGACAGTCCAAACAGGCTTATATCTCAAACAAGCCATATGTTAACAACTGAGGTGCAGAACAGTTTTGGGAGGGGTGTGCAGAGTAATCTTCACTACTTTAGTGAAGATTAACTAATCTTTGTGTCCTACCTAATAAGGTATATGTGAATCCAAGCTGATTGTTGGCTGTCTGTTCTAAGGTCTCTCTCTAACTGATCTACTTTTTGGGGGGTGGGGCGCTCCAGAGCAACCCTGATGGTAGTTGCAAGAGATGGTGGGAATCCAGAGTAGGAACTAAGTAAGGACCAGAGAAAGCCCCGCTCCTGAATCCCAAGGAAGTTTACTGTTTTTGTTATTGAGGACCGCTTAGGGCTCCTGGCTGTTGTTTCAAGGACATTAGATCCTGCGAGGAAGGATCTGGGCTTCTTCCATCCCATGTGGGAGATTTGAAAGGGATTGGATGACCTCAAAATTTTCAGCCTATGAGGGCACTCCAATTCCCAGTGGTCTCCTTGGCAGTTGGGATATAGCCCTTGGTGCCCGTACTGGTAGTCCTAGGTGAGGATCCGGTAGTCTCCAGGGTTGGGATACAAGCCTCTTCCTGTCCTCCTGCCCTACTCTGCGGTCCCCCCTTGCTCTGTGAATATGACCTCCTGTTAAGAAGCTGTCAGGATTGCTATTGATTCGAACTGTATGTCTTTATAGTTTTGCTAATGCCTAATGCACATTCGAGTCTATTGCCTGTAAGTTACCTATTATATTCTTGATAGGTTATTCTTAATATCTTCCTCACACATTCTAAGAAGGTGGAATATTTCTCTGTTCTCCCAGCCCATTATGGAATAACACAGATTATACATGGGTGATAGGGAGCTAATCTCCAGAATATACAAAGATCTCCAGAACAACCAAAACACCAAAACAAACAAACCACTCAAGAAATGGGCACAGCAAATGGAACAAAACTAAATGGCAAACAAACATATGAAAAAATGCTCAAGCTCCCTGGCAATAAGGGAAATCCAAATTAAGACATCAGTGAGGTACCACCTAACACCAATAAGAATGGCTCACATACAAAAAACCACCAACAACACTTGCTGGCGAGGATGTGGGGAAAAGGGAACCCTACTCCACTGTTGATGGGGCTGCAGGTTGGTACAGCCTCTGTGGAAATTGTTATGAAAAGTACTCAAATAACTGAAAATCTACATACCATATGATCCAGCAATAGCACAGCCAGGAATATATCCAAAACACTTCTTATACCAGAAACCAACACACCCCTATGCTCATAGCAGCACAATCAATAACTGCAAAAACTTGGAAGCAACCAAAATGCCCATCAACAGAAGACTGGATAAGAAAGGTATGGTTCATCTACTCAATGGAATGCTACTTAGCTATTTTAAGAAAAAAAAATGCAGTTCTTTGTGGCCAAATGGGCCTAACTGAAAATCATTTTGCTAAGGGAAATGAACCAACCCCGAAAGGTTAGATATCACACATTTGCCTTAATTTAAGATGAACTGACGTAATTTGAAAAATAGTACCTGTAAATTGTAGTATTATTTCAACCTAAAACAGTCTGTATCACATGCAATAAGATATTGCTATGTAACCAATGCACCAACAATCAATGTGAGTCAGACTGCTTATGATCTACATCAAAGAACTGTAAAACCTAATGTGCTTTTAACACCCTATGTTATTCCACGCACATTAAAAAAAGAGAAAGCTGCACAGATTTTATATTCCAGCCACTTTGCATGGTATATTTTCACTATTAGGTCAGTTAATTTTCCTTCTAAGATTATAATTACTTTGTGAATGTATATTATTGGGATAGGGTGGGAAAAGGTTCATATATATTTATTTATCTCTCCCTTCAGTGTCTGGCTAATGCCATAACATGCCATTCACTCATATTTTATATTTAAAATTCTGTGACAACAATTTCAAAAGAACATTTATTTTTAAAAAAGGGATTTATTTTTTGAATTTTCCTTGAAAGGTAGATATTTACAGAGAGGAGAGACAGAGAGAGTATACACAGAGAAACCATATGCTGGTTTATCCTCCAATGGCCAAAGTCAATCTGAAGCCAGAAGCCAATCCTCTAGGTCCCCCATGCAAGTTTAGGATCCCAAGGACTTGAGTCATCCTCCGCTGCTTTCCCATACTACCAGCAGGAAGCTGGATCAGTCAGGACACAAACCAGTGCCAATATGGGATGCTAAAACTAGAGAAAGATTAGCTCACTATCCCACCATGCTGTCCCCAACAAAAAACGTACTTATTCAGGTTCCAAAAAAATTCTACCCTTTTTTCTGGTGTTTTGATCAGCATTTTACATCTCTTATATTGTAATTTTATTGATAATAATGGTACTAGTTGGGGGAAATTTTATTTGAAATTCCTTTTGTATGATTTCAAATAGCCTAATGTGTCATAACCTCAAATAAAAATTTTCTGTTCTCAAATGATACACAGTAGAAAACTTTGAATGTTATTTAAGTTTGACCTCCATTTTTCTTTTTTTTTTTTTTTTGCAACATAGGTAAGCCACAGAAAGTAAAACGCCTTTTTACACAATTCCCCTAAGTTATTTTTAGTCTTTTAGGAAAATTTAAAAGCCAAGAGAAACCAATTGCCTTGCTTCTGGCCAGTTAAACAGTGATAACCAGAGGATGATCATTAATCATCAACAATTTACAAAAAAGTCATCAAGCAAAGTCAAAGATAAAATCAATTACTGCGACAATTAATGTTCTCAAACATCAAGCTCAAAGCCCCTGCAGTTAATAGATAGCCTAATAAGATTTTACAGGGAATTTTCCATAGTGCTGAAGTACAGAACTGCATTTAATGAAAGAATATCAGACAAAAATTTATGGAGTATACTGGAAAAAAAGGCCTCCTATGTCAATGAAGTTGACAGTGATTTGACCAACTATTTTATCAATTATTTAGATTGTGGAAAGTAATGGTGAGTTTAAATTGATTACCCTTCTGCTGCTGCAATCACATCGTTGTGAAGAAAACTGTGCACTTCGATGTTGAAATCCAGTGCCAAGATTAAGCAACGTACGTTTTCAGGCTTATGAGACTGAAGGACAATCATCACTTTTTCTGGCAACTGTGTTTTTGAACTCTTTGCTGACCTTGAGATAAAACCACTCAGGTAAGTCCAGAGAAACATAGAATTTTATAGACCTGAATTTTTTCCCCTGATAAGCTAATGTACTGCTCACATTTCTGCCACAGACACACGACATGAATACTTCCTCTAAGATTCTGAACTAAGGAGTGCCTTAATGAGGTCAAGAGAGAAAAGAGGCTCTTGCTTGGATGTCCCTAAGGTATTCATGAAAAGGTTAGGAATATTCATATTCAGTATCAGAGTTGAAAAATACTGCCATGTTTCTTCCAATTGCTCTGCCTTCCGTAAACTATTTTCAAAAAAAGAACTTTAGTAATAGTTGGAGAGATTATGAAACTAGACACAGATTAATGTATTTTAATTCTGGTCTTATTAGATGAACAATTGTTTTGGATAGATGTCTTGTTGTATAATTTATAATGCTATAATGTGAAACTATATATACATAAATGTAAATAAGCTTGATTGAGTACATCAGAAAAATAAGAATAACAAAATTTCAAATTAGCAATGATCATTGATTACAGATGACTCCAAAAATCATTACTTGGAAAGGCGTTTTTCATTGTCATATTATTTTATGGTTGCTGCCTGTAAAGTCACCACAACCTACCATTTGGTTCATCTACTAAGAATTTGTCAATGAACATAGCATTCTCAGTTCACCACTGATTCACTGACTCAAAAGTCTATTCAGCACTTGCAAATCTTCATACTTTCTCTGTTCTATTCATTCATATGAGAGTAATTTCACAGTCTCCAAAAAGAATCTTCCCCATCTGGGGACCATATTCATCTACTTTTTGAACTGGTCACCTGGAGAGACTATCTTTCATGTAGCAGTACTGAGTCCCAGCGATGTGAATGTCTCATTCAAAGTTATTCCTGTTGTGTCAAGGTTATGCTAGAACTCAATTCTGACTAGCTTTAACATTCTTTTTTTTTTTTTTTTTTTTTTACTACCCAGGTGACAACAACGGACAGAGCTGATCCGAAGCCAGGAGCCAGGATCATCCTCTGTGTCTCTCACACAGGTGCAGGGTCCCAAGGTTTTGGGCCATCCTCGATTGCTTTCCCAGGCCACAAGCAGGGAGCTGAATGGGAAGTGGAGCTGCCAAGACACAAACCAGCATCCATATGGGATTCTGGTATGTTCAAGGCAAGGACTTTAGCCATTAGGCTACTATGCCAGGCCAACTTTCGTTTTTCTAAATGGTTTATTTATTTGAAAGGCAGAGTGATGCAAACAGACAGAGAAAGCCTAAAATGTCATGATTCACTTAAATAGCACAATGTAGGGCTTGTGACTGCTGCTGAAGGACTATGCTATTATAATAATATAGGGAGAACAGTATGGTAGGAGGAATGAAGAGGTAGAAGGAGAATCCTTTACATTCCAATACCTATGGAACTGTATCATAAAAAAATAAAAAATGGAGATAAGAAAAAAGAAAGGAGGGAGAGGATAAGGAGAGAGAGGACAGAAAGAGATGAGAGAAAGAAAAGAAAAGAAAGAGTGTCAGGTTGTCTGCCAATGCTGGGCCAGGTCAAATCCAAGAGCCTATAATTACATCCTGGTCTTCTACATGGGTAGCAGGCCCCAACTTCTTCAGCCACGTTCTTATGCCTTTCCAGATGCATTTGCAGAGAGCTGGATGAGAAATGGAGCAGCTAGAAAGGAAACTAGAGCTAAGATATGGGATGCTGGAATTGCAGTTGTCAGCTAAACCTGATGCACCTGCTTGCTCTTTTTTCCCCCCTCAGGAGCATTGCTCACAGCAAGAACAGAAGAAAACAACAACAACAACAAAAACCTTTACATCCCTGCTGTGAAGCATTAACTCTGAATATTGTATAATGATTCTCATGACTTTTCAACCTATGGGAAAGACCTGGTATTTATCCAAACCTAATTTCTGATTGTTTTATTCATCTTATCTCTCTACAGATTTTTCAAATAGCTTTAAAAAAGAGGAAGAACACAAACATTCTTTTCAGTCATTTAACCAATAGTGATTGGCTAAAATGGGTCAAAGACAATTTTATGCACAGCAGGTAGGTCATTTTGAAAGAAAAATAGAGAAATTTAGTTCTCTAACATCAGGAGGTATACATCATAAGAGTGAAAAACAACGACAATAAATTAGCAAATAACACTGTGCTTTAAAATATGATAGCTGCTCTGGAATTTAAAAAAAAAAGAAAAAGAATCAAGAGGTTGGAAGCAGAAGGGGAAAAGAACAGGATCTGCATGATCCAGTGTGATCACAGTTGGCAAGGGGCACAGGGAGCAAAAGAGGGCATCAGAGAAGCAGAAAGAATCATCAAGTCAAGACCCCCTAGATTTTTCTATTTGAATGGAGACATCATTGAAGGATTTTAAGGAAAAAAGTAAAACAATCTGAGTTAAATTTCTAAGGATTATTCTGACTGTTGTGCTGAGCATCAATAGAGCAAAGCATAAGAAATTCAGGGGAACATATCAAAACAGTTAAGATGCTTTTGTAGCATCCCGAGAGACAAATGATGGTGGCTTAATCCAAGGAGTAGCAGTAAACATAGCAAATGGTGCTTGGATTCTGAAGTAATGTAAATAGGACTTCCTGATGGATTGAATATGGGATATGAAGTTTTTTTTAAAAAAGACACTGAGCTCAACCCCAAGATTTGGACTGATCAACAAGAAGGTTAAATAAATTAACTGAAGACTAAGGAGATGTAGGCTGGCCAAATGTTTTTATCTAGTTTTAGAGGTTAAATTCAACATCCAGGGAAAGATATTAAATTGGACTAATGATAAGAGTCAGGGATTCTAAAAGGAAATCAGGCTAGAGATGGAAATGTGTGATAAGTTAACATTGTTATGGTTTGATCGGGATATGGTTTTCCAAACCATGCAAATATTTAACCCCAAGGTGGATAAACTGGCTATTCTAGAAGGATGGAGACTGTCCAGTTACAGTATATAAAAGGTAAAGCTAGTACAAGATCGTAAAGTTACTGGAGGCATGCATTTGTAAAGTGGTTCTCACAGGAAAATTACAAAAGGCTAAGTTGTATCCAGCCACACCCTGCCCTCTGGTTCACCATCGGATTCCTTCTCTGCACATGCTCTAGCACTGTCACACTCTGGCCTCACCAGATGGACAAAGCAACAAAACCTACCCTGGCCTACATTATAGGCCTATGAAATTGAGGGTCCTAAGACCTTTCCATCCTAAGTAACTTGTTTTGTGCGTTTTGTTTAATAATGGAAAACTAACAGAAGAACATAAAACCACAGATGCTAAAACCACAGATCTGAGTGGAATCACCGAGGGAATGAGAATTCAAATTTATCATTATGGCAGGCATTTTACCTGCTTTCATTAGAGCTGTAAAGCAGGATAACTTATTACATGCATTATGACGTAAGATAAAAGTGTATGACTGAGGGTATATATGTAATTATCTCTAACTTTATTCGGGGTAAAATTTCATACTCGGGCCCAGCACTGAAGCCTAGTGGTTAAAGTCCTCGCCTTCTATTCACTGGGATCCAATATGGGTGCATGTTCATGTCCCAACTGCCCCACTTTCCTTCCAGCTCCCTGACTGTGCCCTGGGAAACCAGCAGAGGACAGCTTTAGGACCCTGCACCCACATGTTAGACCCAGAAGAAGCTCCAGGGTCTTGGCTCCTGGCTCCTGGCTTCAGATTGGCTCAGGTGCGGCCATTGTTGCCACTTGGGGAGTGAATCATAGGATGGAAGATCTTTCTCTCTCTGTATCTTCTTCTCTCTGTAAATCTGCTTTTCCAATAAAAATAAATCTTTTTTTTATTTTGGGCATGACCTAATTTCTTTTTTTTAATTATTATTATTCATAACATTGTATTATGTGACACAGTTCCATAAGGTACTGGGATTCCTCCCACCCCTCCCATAGCTCTCCCCCCATGGTGGGTTCTTCCACCTTGCTGCATAACCACAGTTCAAGTTCAGTTGGGATTCCTTCATTGTAAGCATATACCAAGCATAGAGTCCAACATCTTATCATTCAGGTAAGTTCAACGGTTTCTTAGGGAGACCTTCTCCGATCTAAAGGCAGAGGCAACAGAGTAAAATCCCAATCAATCAATAGCCCCAACATAACATCAGCACCAGTATACAACGTTATGGTACTAATTGACATAGTATTGAGTAAACAATATATTGTAAATAATGCAAGTTCTTAACCACATCCTGTGACCACTCCATTGACATTTCAACAATTGAGGTGCATAGCCGTTACAGGAGGGTGTGCAGAGAAATCTTCAGTACCTTGGTGGGGAGTACTTGCTCTGTGTCCTACCTAGTAAGGTGTGTGTGAGTCCATCCTGACGAAGCTTTCCTTGTTGTTCTCTGCCTATCTATTCTAATTTGTGTGTGTAAGTGTGAGTGTGAGTGTGAGTGTGAGTGTGTGTGTGTGTGTGTGTGTGTGTGTGTGTGTGTGTGTGTGTGTGTGTGTTTGGAGGAGGGTGGCTCTGGAGCAACCTTGATAGTCATTGCAGAGAGTGTGGAAACCCAAAGTTGAAACTACGTAAGGACTGGAGAAAGCTTCTCTCCTTAGTCCCGAAGGAAGTTTACTGTTCTTTTGATTCCGAGGACCGCTCTTGGTTCCTGGCTGTTGTTCCCATGACCTTGGATCCCACGAGGAAGATTTTAGACTTCTTTCATCCTGTGTATCAGATCCAAAACGGGGGGTTGGGAGGATGCTCTCTGAGTTCTCGGGCTCCAAAGGCATTCCAGTTCCCCGTGGTCCCTTTGGCAGTTGGGATGCAGTCCTTGGTGCCCGTACTGATAGTCCTTGGTAGGGATCTGGGAGTCTCCAGGTGTAGAATACAAGCCTCTTCCTGTCCTCCTGGCTCCACTCTGGGGTCCACCACTGCTCTGTGTATACTACCTCCTGTTAGTAGGTTATCAGCATCGCTCTTGGTTCCCCTTGTAGGTCTTTGTAGTTTCACTATTGTCTAATGTTGTTTGAATCTATTACCAATAAGTTACCTGTCATTTTCCTGGTAGGTTACACTATAGGTCTTCCTCACACATTCTAAGGCTATGGAAGATTTCTTTGCTCTGCACCCCATTCCTGATTAGCACAGGGTTTTAAAAGTGTAAAAGGTTTTACAATTGTTCAAAATACATGGGTTGAGACAGTATTAATCACAGGTTTATCTGAGGAAGATTACTGTCCTTGAGAATCTTTAGGATTAATTCACATCCCCGAAGCACTGTGGATTCAGCTAGGAGCTATCTAAGCATTATATCAAAGAACAAAAATCCCAGAGCTCCCTGGCCGGGTGGCCAGCAGACAAAGCCTAACGCCAAATGCACTTCCCGCCCGGTGGCCACTCACCGCATGGATGCAGCTGCGGCTCACATGTAGTGGTCATGAGGCAGCCGTCCCGTCCAGCGACCTCTGCAGCTAGGCTAGCAGAGGTTTAGGTCGCCAGACTCCCAGTCTACCCCCCACCCAGTTCCCGCCTCAGCTCAACCCCAAGGGAGCAGTAGGCGGAGCCAGACCTGCTTCATATCAAAAAGGATTACCATTCAGTCATAAGAATTAAATTATATCTTTCATCAAGCAAATGAATATTATATTTAAATAAGCCAGACAAAAAGTCAAATGTTGCAAGTTATACTTCACTTATGGCAACCACTAAACAAAAATACAAAAACTGCAATGTTTAGAGCAAAATTGGCAGTTTTAGATTTGATCATTATCACTATCACTTTTCTTTATTAAGGAACAGTGGTTTTCTGCTTACTGTTTGTTGCATTCTATATTTAGTTGAGGGTTGAGCTTGTGATTAGAACATGAAATTGAAAGTATGACATTATAAAAAAAATAAATGAGGAAAGAAAGTGAAGGGAGAGTGTGTAGGAGAGAGAAGTATGATAAGTTGGAAGTATCATTGAGTTCTTAAAATTACATATATGAGGAGCATGCAAGATGGCTCAATTGCCTAATGTTCTATCTTCAAGTACCGGCATCCCATTTGGGTGCAAATTCATGTTCCAGCTGCTCTACTTCCCATCAGGCTCCCTGGTTATGGCCTGGAAAATCAGTGGAGGATGGCACATGGGACCCTGCACCCATGTAGGAGACCCAGAAGAAGCTTCTGGCTCCTGGCTTTTGATCAGCTCAGCTTGGGCCACTGTGGCCATTTGGAGAGTGAACCAGCAGATGGAAGATCTTTTTCTTTTTCTATTCTCTCTATAGATCTGCCTTTCCAATAAAAATAAATAAAAATATAAAACACCATTAATGTGAGTCAGAAAACTTATGATCTAAATCAAAGAACTATAAAACCTAAAACACTCTTAATACCCTATGTTACACCGTAATGGGGAGGGAATACAGAGAAATCTTCCATCTCCCTAGAAAGTGAGAGGAAGACATGAAATATAGCCTATCAGGATCAAACCTGATAACTCATAGACAACAGACTCAAGTCGGCACTAGACAATAGTAAAACTACACAGGCATAAGGGGGGAATCGGGAGCGACCCTGAAAGCCTCTTAACAGGAGGTCATGAGTATGGAACGGGGAGGGGGGACCCCAGAGTGGAGCGGGTGGACAGGAGGAGGCTTGCATTCCAACCCTGAAGACTCCCAGAACCACACCAAGGACTATCAGTATGGACACCAAGGACTACATCCCAACTGCCAAGGAAACCACAGGAAATAGGAGTGCCTTCAGAGGCCGAGAACTCTGAGGTCACCCACCCCCATCAAGAGACTCCACAGGGGATGCAAGAAGTCCAAACTCTGCCGTACAGAAATCAGTGTCATCGGAAGGACAACCAGAAGCCCTGAGCGGTCTGCAGAAACAGAAGAATAATAAACTTCCTTTGGGACTAAGGAGGCGAGCTCTCTGTGGTCCTTGCCTAGCTCCAGCTCTGGGTCCCCATTCCCTTGTGGTGATGATTAGGATCGTTCCAGAAACCCCTCGAAACAAAGGAACAAACATACAAACCAACAAAAAACCTAGGGCCCAGCAGCGAGGCCTAGCGGCTGAAGTCCTCGCCTTGAATGCACCCGGGATCCCAGATGGGTGCCGGTTCTAACCCTGGCAGCCCCACTTCCCATCCAGCTCCCTGCTTGTGGCCTAGGAAAGCAGTCAAGGACAGCCCAAAGCTTTGGGACCCTGCACCCGCATGGGAGACCTGGAAAAATTTCCTGGATCCTGGTTTTGGATCAGCGCAGTGCTGGCCGTTGCCCTCACTGGGGGAGTGAATCAACAGATGGAAGATCTTCCTCTCTGTCTCTCCTCCTCTGATATCTGACTTTCCAATAAATAAATAAATATTTAAAAAAAAAACTAGAAGGACAGACAACAACAAAGAAAGCTTGGAATCAGACAGGAAATGGCCAGTGTGGACTCAATCATACCTCACTAGGTGGGACACAAAGATTAGTTATGCCTCACTGGGGTATTGGGGATTTCTCTGCACACCCATCCTAAAAAATGTTCTGTACCTAAACTGATGATAAACAGCTAAATACTAAAATAAAAATAGACAAGACAGCTGAATAGTAATCGATAGCCATTTTGAGGTGTATGGAATCCGGTTGAATACAAACTAAAAATTGAAATGTCTATGAAGAAGTCACAGGATATAGTTAAAAACCTGCATTTTCTTATTAACATATTGTTAATCAATACCATGTCAATTAGTGCCTTAAGGTTGTAAATGGTTGTTGATGTTATGTCGGAGCTTCTAATTGATTGGGATGATACTTTGCTGGCTTTACCTTCAGACCAGAGATGGTCTCACCAAGAAATCGTTGAACCCACGAGGATAATAAGATGCTGGACTTTATGCTTGGTAAATACTCCCGTTGAAAGTGAATTTGAACTGTGGTAATGCAGCAAGGTGGAGAAATCCACCATGGGGAGAGGGTTCAGGGAGCGGTCGGGGGAATCCCAGTGCCTTTAACATTGTGTCACATAATGCAATACAATTAATTAAAGGCATAAATAAATAAATAAATCTTTTGAAATAAACAGCATATTTGATATACATGAAATTTGTTCCCCAAATAACTTTAACTCTCACATACATTATAATTTGACAAAAAATGAGCTAATGCATTGCTAGCTAATTCACAGTAGTCAAAATTCAAACTGCCACTTCCAAATTTGGATCCTCATTCTACAGATTTTAATAATAACAATGCAAGTATTTCTAGGAGTAATGTTTCTCTGTTTTAAAAAATCGTAAGTAATTAAAGCATAATAAAATTGAATTTTAAGGAATATCTCTTTTATACAGAAAGGATAATGATTTAATTATCTCAATATTTACAAATTAAATAAACACATATATTAAAGTGAAATTCAAAATAAATCCTGATGCTTAGCTTTTTTCCAGGACAAGAACTCTCTCTCAAACTCTTCTTTAATAACAGAGAATTCATAGAACTAAGATCCTTATTCTAAACCTTGAGAGCTTCCCTTTGAAGATAATTATGTAGTTATGTGTCAGACTGAACTAGTAGCCTTAGGAATTTAAACTAATACAAAGAGAAAAGTTCTTTAAGCTCCAATTTCACTCCAATCTCTTGCGACCCTACAAGGGTCAAGCATCACTTCAAACCAGTTCTGGAACCTTTATTCCTTTAGAGTTCATAGCTGGAATATCAACAGATTATAAAACCCAGTAAAAGTAAAGGCTCAATGAAACAGGTACAGAACCATACAGCTCAAAGGCATATAAGTGCTTTAAAATTGTGGTGAGAAAATCTGCTGCTAAACACCAGAGCCAATTTCCTCTTGTCCCTTCATGGGGTAAATAGTGTGTTTGGTTTTCCCTCAGCCAGGTCCTCTTTCCTTTCTTGCACTGATCAGCAATATGTCACTAGATGGAAATATGAATTTCACATAATGGATGAAAGTGAAATATAGTGTCCTCCCATTAAGACATAATTTTTCAAATGTTCAGTATTATTTTTTCAATCACTATGCATACATTTTTCCCCTTAAAGTAGTTGTATATATCTGTCCCTGAATTAAACATATGGTAAACTCAAACTGGATAATTTGGAAAGTTCAAAAAAGAACTATTTAGAAAGGTAAGAAGCTGGTTCGAGATCTACAATGCTAGCCAAGAAATGATGTGGTGACAGCAGAAATTCAACTAAAAAAGTGGTGAGAGAAACAAGTTTATAAATACTCAGAGAAGGTAGCAATATGAACCATCCCTTGATTAGAGCCATGGCTTTTGTAAAGTAATATGCCATCTACACTTACTTTTCACTCTTTTACACTTTCCCAATGCCTTTCTTTGTCTAACTGAACCTGAAACCAAGAAGGCTCCCTGTTAGTGACAAGCAAATGAAGTATCTACCAAATAGTACTGACTATGTAATTTGTGGAATTCATTGCAAAATTAAAAGCAGAGCCTCCATTTTAATAATAATGTTGGGAATTTCACAATGTCTTATAGTAGAGCAACAACCAAGTGAAGAATACTTCTGAGTGTGGTACCCCATGTGACTATATGGCTTTCATACTTAGGCAAGCAGTCAACGCTCAGGATACATAGAAGAACAGACAAGAATATGGAAGGCAAGGGAAACAAACGAAGAAAACAAGCATATACTATTTTATCTTGAACAGCTAAATACTCTCCACGCAATTTACTTGTTTACAAGGTGGGAATTCTAATAGCATTTCATAATGTTATCCTGAGGATTAAATGAAATGACATTTGTCACTTGCTCAAGTAGTGTCTGGCAAGGTAAAACTAGCCATTTATTATGGGTTACTTCTTTCTTTAACATTAAAAGTGATTTAACATCAACACACAGGTAAATACACTTAGGTATAATTGCACCTGCATAAGGGATGCAATTTCCATAATATTGGAACAAATTTGCTTACTTTTTCTGGAAAAATTTGTACATACATAAGTTTGAAGAATTTCTGAGTCTATGATGAATATACATTCCACAAAAATGAAGATATTTTTCTATGGCTTTTGCAGGCCACAAGCAGGAAGCAGGGTGGGAAGTAGAACAGCCAGGACATAAACTGGCATCCATATTGGATCCTGGCTCTTCAAAAGGTAGTGTTAGCCAATTAAGCCATTATGCCAGGCCCTGTAGTAATTTCTTAAGAGCTTGATTATTGATCTTTCATATAAAAATATTCCTACCAAGATTCATTTTCTGTGAGGTCACAGAATCCTTTCTTCTGTATTTTCTAATCCCTTCAGTCCAGATTCCCTCTAGTTATTCCTAAAATATTTTGGCATCATGCATTTTTCACAATTCATAAAATTAGCCATATAACTTCTTTAATCCCATGGAGTAAAGAGAAAAAAGCTGAGATTTTGAAAACAGAAATATCTCAGTCCAAAATTAGTCTTGTGAACCAAGAGTTGTTTAAATACAGACTAATTTTCATGTTAGTCATCAATAAGTTAGCAACTTCTTTTAAAAAATATTTATTTATTTGAACTCAGCATTATTTATGGAGAGATATCTCCCATCCACTGGTCTACTTTCCAGATGGTTGTTATGGCCAGAGCTGAGCCAGAAGTTTCATCCAGGTCTCCTACAAGTAGAAAGGGCCCAGACACTTGGATAATCTTCTGTTGAATTTTCCATGTCATTAGCAGGGAACCAGAGAAGTGGTGGAACAGCTAGGATGCCAAGTTGTACCCACAAAGGATGTGGCCTCACAGGCACCGGCTTGACTAATTATACCACAAAGCCAACTCCAAAGTGAACTCTCGAGAGTCAAATTCTTTCATTATATTGAATATATGTGAAGTCTTGTGACACATGTGAGGTACTTGATAAACTAAGTCTTTTGTTATTTTGCCTCTTTCATTTTGGTTCTACTTCCTAACTACATATATATACACACACACATATATAGTTATAGTTATATATATTCTATAGAAATAAATATATCTATTTATATACATATGTATAAGTGTATACACGCACACATACACATATATGATTTACAGAGAGAAGAGATAAAGACCTGAACCAATCTGAAGCCAGGAGTTAGGAACTTCTTCTGGGTGGGAACAGGGTCCCAAGACTTTGGGCCATCCCTACAGCTTTCCCAGGCCACAAGCAGGGAGCTGGAAGGGAAGTGGAGCAGACAAGACTTGAACCAGTGTTCATCTAGGAATCCAACATACTCATGGTGAAAATCTAGCCACTAGACTATCACACCAGGTCCCTAACTATATATATATATAATTAATATATATTTTATATAGTTATATATATAAATATATATATTTAACTCTTTGAGGAAGCACTAGCTTGCCCTTATTAAGACTTAGATTTTCAAAACACATTCTCAGAATATAAACAACATAAACAGAATCATTTTTCTTTATTAAACATGGTAAAAAGGATTAGATACAATGAACTAATGTTGAACTGGTAACACAAAGCTGAGGCCAGTTTTATTTCCACCAGTTTCATTTATGGCAAACCAAGCTATAATAATATATATATAATAAAATTCAATTTATGAACAAGCTTTTGCTTACAAATTATGATCCTGAGAGTAGACCTAGCAGTTTTCCCAAATTAAAACAGTGAATAGTAGATGAGAAAGCTTAACACTTTCATTTTTTAATACAGTTGACACCAAAATGGATATAGTAATGTCAGTAATCTCTGGCTACCAGTTAATCACTTTAAAATTATCATTAACAGTTATTAATAAATATGCCTAGAAAAATGATCTGAAATCATATAGTTTGGCTTCTTAAACAAGAGTTAATTATTTTTATATTATATTTTCTAAAAGTGCATTTATTACCACACTTTACTTCATCTTCTGTAATGGGTCAAGATGGAGCAGTAAGCATCAGTGACTGCACTATGCCGTCGGCACCTGTGTACTCAGGGAACATAAAGATTAATCATGTTCTGCCTTACATTAAGGGCTCAGACAAAGAATAATTTGTTGCTTTGTGACTGGCTTGCTGGACAGGTATCTCCAATCTTGCTGCCCTGTTATCTCATTTTCTCTGTGTATCTGCTTGGGGCATGATACTCAACTCTACTACTTTCAATCTCCAATACCAAGATGGATGATAGAAATCAGTGTATTTTTGTACAACATGAAAATGTACTTAAGATCAGTACTTGTAAGACTTATCTTGTATTGAAGTATCTGGGAATAAGTATTATTTATCGCCATTTTGGCCATGTTTTAGTAGATGCGTTTTGCTACAAAGCAGAGAGAGAAAACAGAGAGAGGTTGATTTTTCAATCTGTTAGTTTATTCTCCAAATTGTTGCCAGGGTGCTAAATCTGCAGCTAGTTTTCTCACACAAGTGTTAAGAACCAAAGTACCTGTGCAATCGTTTCTGCTGCTTTCCCACACACATTAGCCAGGAGCTGAATCACAGCAGAGTTGTCAGGACTTTAACCAGTCCTCTCACAAGGGATGCCAGCATCACAGGCTGGCTGTGCACTTATCTGCTGTGTTTCAACACTGGTTCCACTTTTAGCTATTTTAAATTGCTTCCTTTCTGGTTCCTGGGTCATATGCTAAATATGTCAATGATTAATATGTTAGGCAATGATAAGCTTAACTATTTTGGCATATATTTCAAAGAAGAACATCTTTAGGAGGTGGCACTATGGCATGGTATGCTAACCTTCCACTTATGGCTCTGGCATCCCATACGGGTGCCAGCTTGAGTTCTAGTGCTCTACAACTCAATCCAGCTCCCTGCTTATGGCCTGAGAAATCAGAAAGAATGGCTCAAGTCCTTGGTCTCATGAACCCATGTGGGAGACTTACAGGAAGCTCCATTGACCATTGTGATCATTTGGGGAATAAACCAATGCATGGGAGATGTGTGTCTTTCTACCTTTCAGTAACTGCCTTTCAAAATATATATGTGTGTGTGTATATATATATATACACACAAAAATATGTAATATATTATATTGTAATGTAATATATATATTATATGTAATATATTATACATATATATACATATACACATATATACATACATTATACATATACATACATATATGTGTATATATAAATCTTTTAAAAGGACCATCTCTCAAAATGTCAACTCTGCTCATTTACATGACTTTTTTGTACTCCATAAATTAGCACAAATCAGGGAAAACATATTTGTCTTTTGAAATTTGATTTACCACTTACACTCTTGTCGATACTGTCAAGGAACAGTGATCTTTCTATTTACAGTTTATTTAAAAAACTTTATGTAGTGGAAGGTCAAGCTTGTGTGATAAAAAGTAAACTAAAAGTACATCATTGGAAAAATTAAAAGAAAACCAAGGAAGGAAGGGTGAGAGAAGGTAGGAGGGAGGGAGAGAAGTTGAAAAGGCAGGGTAGAAAGTACCATCATGTTCTTAAAACTATACATACGAAATGTGCTCCTTTTACACAAATTAAAAAGTTTAAAAAACTTAAAACTTGGAATATTTCAAGTGAAAATTTCTAAATCTTAAATATTTGGTCAATAATCTAATTTAAATACTGTAAGTATTAGGCCTCTCGATAATAAATCATATGATTTTGAAAACAAAACTTTAGAAAACAATTAATGATTACAAAGCCAAAAAAGTACTGATACATAACTTAATTTTACTGTATTCTACACAATAACTAAGATTACTTAAATGATAATAGCTAGGACACAAATAATTTCTACCTTATTGATGGCAGAATTCTAAAATAATTTTGTCTTATAATAGTATCTGGTTTTTAAAATGGCAGATTGTAAGAATTTTACTCAGTAAAGGTTCTTTTTACTTTTTCATTTTCATGGCAGTCTTACAGTAACCCTAATATATTACATCGGCCTCTTTTCATTGATGTGATTCAAGGTCACCCCATAAAAATTTGCATTGCTGGCATACCAAAAATTGAAGGTCATTGCTGTCACCTTGAATAATTTCTTATACATCTTTCTTCTAAAAAAAAGTGAACTAGCAATGACTTTGGTACCAATCTACAAAAGATTAATATTACACTCTGAAATTCTTGAGAAAGCCTATTTTCCAAAATGATTTTTGCCTTGTTACAACCTAGAAAAAAAATACATCTTCACACAACACAGTAGGCACAGATAGATGGTCATAGAAAAGGAGCATTTGACCCCAGCAGCAAAGACTGAGCACTTGCAAGGGCAGGTCGAAGAGACAGATGGATGGTTCAGACTCATGTCTAAGATAGATGTGCTAACTTGAGTCAACCAGGGGTCTTTTCCATAAGAGGTCACTTTTGCTTCCAAGGCTATTGAAATTCTCAAAACTCTCCTAACAGATTACATGGGTTTTGTTTTGTTTTGATTTTGAATTTAAGATGATAAATTTTAGGCTATATTTATTTCACAATTTTTTTAAAATAGCTGAACCCCAGTTTACAAAATATCTTTCAAAGGCATAATAGTTGATGTAATAGTTAACTTGCTGCTTGGGATATTGGTATTCCATATATCAGGGTATGGGTTTGAGCCCCTGCCTTGCGTCTTGTTCTAGCTTCCTGTTTGTGTAAACTGATAGGAGCAGGTGATGGTGCAAGTGCTTAAATCCCCACAACCCACATGAGACTGACTAAATTTCTAGATCCTTGCTTTCTCCAGGCCCTGCCTTGGCTATCGCAAGCACTTAGGAAGTGAACTAGCAATATATACTTTTTTCTTGTTTTTGCTCTCTTCAAATAGGATACAAATCTTTTTTTTTTTTTTTTACATTTTCTTTGATTCTGCTCAAACCAATAGGTCTTCATTTTTTGTTTGCCCTTTATACCCCTAAAAATTCATGAAAACCGAAAAAAGTTGATTATATTATTTATATGATTATTCCTACTGATTTCTTCATTAGACATTTAAATATGAAAAATCTAAGCAATTATTAATTCATCCAAAATAATAAATCCCAGGTCCAGCACAATGGCAGAGCAGGTTAATTTTCTGTCTACAATTGCTGGCATCCTATGTGGGTACTGAATCATGTCTTAGCTGCTTCACTTCCCACCCAGCTCTCCACTTATGAACCAGAACCAATAAAGAATGGCCCATGTCCTTTGGCCTTGCACCCATGTGGCTAACCAGGTGACATTTTGATTCCTGGCTTCAGAGTGGTCAGCAGCGGCCATTGCAGTTATTTAGAGAGTAAATCAGAGAATGCAAGATTCCCCTTGTAATTCTGCTTTTCAAGTAAAAATAAACAAATCTTAAAAAAAATAGTGATAGCCCTTAAATAAGAGACTGATAGAATTATGATTCCTTACTATTGTATTAAAATGGGAAAAATCTGTTGTGGGGGTAGAGTTTGGGAGGGATCCCAGCCTATATGAAATTGTACGACATAATTCAAAATTCAAAATAAAAAATATATTAAAAAAATAGTGATAGCCTACTGACTAAATCCTCACCTTGCATGCACCAGGATCCCATATGTGTGCTATTTAATATCCCAGCTGCTCCACTTCCCTTGCAGCTCCCTGCTTGTGGCCTGTGAAACCAGCAGAGGATGACCCAAAGCCTTGGGACCCTAAGCCTGCTTGGGAGACCTGGAAGAGGCTCTTGGCTCCTGTTTCAGATTAGCTCACCTCCAGTAGTTGTGGCTACTTGGGGAGTGAATCACTAGATGAAAAGTATTTCTCTCTGTACATCCTTTTCTCTATATATGTCTTTCCAATAAAAAAAACAATCTTAAAAATAATAATAATAAATCCAAGGAGAGCATCGCGTTTAGCAGTTAAATCGTAAAGTGTGACACCCCCGTTGTAGTCCTTGGCTTTGCATCCTAGCTCTGCTTTCAACTTCAGCTTTCTCATAATTCACAGACTTTAGGAGGCAACAGCCAATGGCATAAGAAACTGGGATTTTGCTACACAGGTGGGAGATGTAGATTAAGTTCCCAGCTTCCAGGTTTAGACTGCAGACAATGGCAAGCAATTAGATCTAGATTATGGGAGTACAGCTGCTCTCTCATTCTTCTTCTGACCCTTAAATAATTAAAACATATTTGTAAACTAATAATCCATTACATATCAGTATAAGTAACACATCATATAAACATATATGAATCTAATATGTAAGCAATTTGAGTGAGAAAATGGCTGCAGTTTATTTTTGCTTAATATCTAGCTAAGTAAAACAGTTGCATTCTATTTTCTACATCTCTTCAATTTGTTTTAATATGTTACTTTAAAATATAAAAATCTGGGCCCAACATGATTAAGGTTAAGGTCCTCACCTAGAACACGCCAGGATCCCATATGGGCAACCAGTTCTAATCCTGCTGGCCCCGCTTCCCATCCAGCTCCCCGCCTGTGGCCTGGGAATGCAGTCGAGGACAGCCCAAGACTTTGGGACCCTGCACCTGCATGGGAGACCCCCAGGAGGCTCCTGGCTTCAGACTGGCTCAGCTCCAGCCACTGCAGCCACTTAGGGAGTGCACCATTGGATGGAAGATCTTCCTCTCTATCTCTCCTCTCTGTATATCCGCCTTTCCAATAAAAAAACAAATAAATCTTTTTTAAAAAGCATAAAATTCTGTTACATTATAGAAGACAAAGCTATAAACTTGGAAAGCAGAAATTTAAAGTTTTGAAAGAAAATTAAGCATTTGTGTTTTGATACTACAACCAAATTCAACAATCTGTGCCGTTTTAAATGGTATTGCAATGTAAATCACAAAACCCTATCATTGAGTTTTCCATACTAAATCTATTGCTCTACCTTGCATGTTGAGCATATCTTTCCTCCAGGATTAGTAATATAATGAATTTTTCATTTACAAAATACTGGTTTACCACGTTACACTAGAATTTTTATGGTGTTGACATCTGTTGTTCAGCATTTTAAAATAACATTCATTAATATCACCACTAATCTGATCGAAAAGTCTTTACATGTATAGGAAGTTGATACATATTTTTAAAATTCTAATTTCACTTGAAAGCTCATATCTTTGTCAACAAATATTGTCAGCAGTCTTCCCTGAATTGACAGGTCGCTTTGTTCAAATCTGAGAAAATGCCTGCCAGATACTCAAGTCTGAATAACTATAGTTTGTCTGTCATTCTTTTATGTAAAAAATATTGTTCTATAAAACAGAGGCTAGTTCCATTTGCAATGCAATCACACAGGCTCCTTTCCTCTAGGCAACCACCATAATTCAGTTCTTTGGTATTCAGCAGAAATGTTTTACACCTGCTTCTCATTTCATTACAGTTAGGAAGATGTGTACTCAAGGGTCGAGCTCTAACAAATTTAGTAATTTTCATTGCTTCACTAACAGTATTCTTAAGTGAAACAGATTTTATGTGAATACATTTCATTTTTATAGTCCTGAACAATGCAATAATTACTTCTGTTGCACTCCTTGATTTATGCCTTCATGCCCTTAGCTTTTGCATTTGTATCATCAGTGTAAATGTCAATACAAAAAAAAATACAAATCAATCTCAATATTCATAAAAAATGTTTTCGTCTTCCCAGATGTTTTGAAAGAATTCTGGAGACCTAAACAGATCTGATAACCACATTTTGAAATCAACTGACTTCCACAGTAGGGAATTTTTAGAACTTGTGAATATCAAACTAACTTCTATTAAAAATCATTGACCTGTTAAGCAAGGATAAATTGATCCAATCACTTATATCCCTTGTTTTATAGGCGAACAAGTGCAAACCTGAAAGCTGAGATGACTTCAGTTCCAACCAGTACTGACAATAACTCAAGTTCTACCATCCACAAGGGAAAGGACGCAGATAAGTGCTAGTCTCGGAATTGTGATACCATGGTTAAATCTTCATCTGGACACCCACATCCCATACTGCAGTGCTTGTTAAAGTTTCAGCTATTCCACTTCTACCCAGCTCCTTGCTAATGCATATAAGAAGCAGTGGGTAATGACTGCTTTCCAATATGGGTGGCTCTGTTTTCCCAAGCACATAACTAGGAACTGTATTGGAAATAGTGCAGCTAGAACTGGAATGAGTGTTCATATGAATGCCAATGTTGCAGGTGGCAGCTGAACTCACTGTGCCACATCACTGACCCAGAAAAACATTTTATAAAAGAATAACATGGCTGATAATAATTTTAAAAATAATATGTTCTGGGCCCGGCGCGATGGCAAGTGGTTAAGGTCCTCACCTTGCATTCCCGGGATCCCATATGGGCGCCGGTTCTAATCCCGGCAGCCCCGCTTCCCATTCAGCTCCCTGCCTGTGGCCCGGGAAAGCAGTCGAGGACAGCCCAGAGCTTTGGGACCCTGCACCTGCGTGGGAGACCCGGAAGAGGCTCCTGGATTCAGATTGGCATAGCATTGGCTGTTGCGCTGACTTGGGGAGCGAATCATCGGACGGAAGATCTTCCTCTCTGTCTCTCCTCTCTGTATATCTGCCTTTCCAATAAAAATAAAATAAATCCTAAAAAAAGTATGTTCCACTTAAAATCTGTATGAATGAATAAAGTCAAGGTATACCCAATGAAGTTATTATATTATTAGGAGAAAAAATTATAAACATCTAGAGAATAAAACAAATCACCTATAATGAATGAAAATTGGACTGTTTTCAACTTCTATTTACAATTTTGCTTTACAAATGTGAAAGCACTGAACCAATATTTACATCATTTTGAGAACAAAGCAACAGTGATTCCTACTTTGAACATATAATTTGTCATTCACTTATAACGGCACAAAAAGTTTCAAATGAGGGAGAATTAGCAAAAATAGCATTCAACAATTTTTTCATATTTTTAAGATACTACTGAAAGACAAATTGCTAAAATAATTCAGAGCTGGAGAGCTGCAATTTACAAGGATTGAGGATGTGTGATAAACACATTTAGATATAAAATTAAGAAAATTCATCTTTGGTAATTACTTGAAACAAGGGAACATTCCATGGTCTCTGTTGAAGGATTGCCCCTCCAGAAAGGCCAGACCACCCAATGTCCAAGGGACACCAAGTCTCAGACGTTCTCGGCAGACTGAGAATTATCCAGGAAGCAGGCACCCTGCTGAGATCGTAGGCCATCTTGTTGATATAGCATGCCTGGATGGGTGTGAGGCATCTTCACTATCATTTCTTTCTTTAGCAATTGTGGCCTGAACGTATCTGAGCACAAAGTTCTGTTAGATTCCTTCTCTAGTTATCTGTTGTTTACTGGTATTGGTTCCTGTAACTCATGTTTGCTCATATGGCCACTCAGAGCCCGGTGATTGCTCCCCTAATCTCTTGTGATCTATCATTAAAAGCAGTTTGTATGCTCTTGTTTAGTTAACTTGTAACTTTTACCAGGCTGCTTGCTTTGCCAAAAATTGGTATAAATTGCCCTAGAAAAATTAATAAAGTATGCATTGGCTCATCTCGCCTTTGCATACCCTCTGTCCCAAATTTCTTGGCATCACAAGCTCAAGTCGCCATCCCCACTAGAGGGACTACCAAGAGTCCTTAAACAAGAGATGAAAGCCAGACACTTACAATGGCTCTGTAGCAAAAAGTTCTCTGGATATTTGTGGATACAGGAAAACCAGAACCTACGCTCCAATGTCCTCATCTGGACAGGAAATAAGGCCTTGTGCCCAAGCAATTTAAAAGATTGGATTTATGGCTAGGCCACAGAGCCAAGACCCTCAAGGCAGGCATTTCCAGTGAAACTGTTAGGTAGGATTGGAACTTCCAGTTAGAAAAAGTAAGTGGGGGAAAAAAAGTCTGTTTCAGGCCTCTACATTCAAGAAACAAATTCATAACTATGTCTACCATCAAATTGGTTTTGAATTCCACAACAAGAACGCCATTTTCATCTAATACAGAATACTATAACATCCAAAGTATCACACTGGATTCAAAACAACTTGAGGGATACATTTAAAAATCAGGTTTTAATTTTCTTCTTAGACAGTATCACTAGTCCCAAGTACAAAAGCTGACTTTAAAAATAAAGATGAAGGAGGACATCAGTGACAATCAGAAAAAATAAGATTAAAATAAATTCAAAGTTTATAGCTATCTAAATGATCATCCTGAATTTGAAATTAACTCAGCAATAAATACTTAAAGAAAAAAAAGGAAAGAAAGTATTTTATTTAATACACAGCATTTACTTTGTTCCAGACACTCTCCTGAGTGGTTTTTTGTTTTTTTTTTTGTTTTTTGTTTTATTAATTACATTGCATTATGTGACTCAGTTTCATAGGCTCTGGGATTCCACCAACCCCTTCCCGTGCCCTCCCCACATGGTGGATTACTCCGCCTTGCTGCATTGCCACAGTTCAAGTTCAGTCATGTTTCTTTCATTACAAGCATATACCAAGCATAGAGTCCAGCATCTTATGGCCCAGATAAGTTCAAAGGCTTCTTGGGGAGACCATCTCTGGTCTGAAGGTAGAGCCAGCAGAGTATCATCCCGATCAATTAAAAGCCCCAACATAACATCAACAACAATTTATAACGTTATGGAATTAGTGGACATAATATTGAGTAACCAATATGTTAAAAGAATGCAAGTTCTTAACCACATCCTGTGACTTCTTGACATTTCGATTTTAGTTTATATACAGCCGGGTTCTATACACCTTAAAATGGTTATGGGTTACTATTCAGCCATCTCATGTCTATTTTCACTGTAGTATTTAGCTTTTTATAGCGTTGAAGTGTAATTTTGCTGAGCCTGGCTTTTTTTTTCGGGCAGTCTAGACTGGCTTATATCTCTAACAAGAACTATGTCAACAGTTCAGGTGCAGAATAGTTTTAAGGAGGGGTGTGCAGAGAAACCTTCCATGGCCTAGTGTGGAGTAACTAATCTTTGTGTCCCACTTAGTAAGATATAAGTGAGTCCATGCTGACTGTTTCCTGTCTGATTCTTGGCATTCCTTGTTGTTCTCTGTCCATCTATTCTAGATTTTTTGTTTGTCTGGTTATTTGTTTTGAGGGGTTTCCGGAGCGATCCTGATGGTCATTGCAGGAGAGGGTATGGACCCAAAGTTGAAACCAAATGAGGACCAGAGAAAGCTCCTCTCCCTAGTCCCAAAGGAAGTTTACTGTTCTTCTGTTTCTGCGGACTGTTCAGGGATCTTGGCTGTTGTTCTGATGACCTTGGATCCTGCTAGGGAGGATCTGGGCTTCTTGCATCCCATGTGGTAGATTCAAGCAGGAGTGGATGACCTCAGAGTTCTTGGCCTACGAGGGCACTCCAATTCCCAGTGGTCTCCTTGGTAGTTGGGATGTAGTGTTTGGTGCCCTTGCCGATAGTCCTTGGTGACGATCCGGGAGTCTTCAGGGTTGGGATACAAGCCTCCTCCCATCCCCCTGTTCCACTCAGGGTTCCACCCTACTCTGTGCATATGACTCCTTTTAAGAGGTTGTCAGGATTGCTCTTGAATCCCCCTGATATGTCTTTGTAGTTTAACTATGGTCTAATTCTGATTCGAGTATGATGTCTATGAGTTACCAGTTATGATCCTGGTAGGTTGTATTTCATGTCTACCTCACACATTCTAGGGAGATGGAAGATTTCTCTGCTCTCCCGCTCCATTATGGAATAACATAGGGTATTAAAAGTATATTAGGTTTTACAGATCTTAGATGTAGATCATAAGCAGTCTGACTTGCATTGATTGTTGGTTCATTGGTTATGTCACAGTATCTTATTGCATGTGGTATAAGGTATTTGAGGTTGAGATATTACATTTTACAGGTACTATTTTTCATATTAACATCATTTCATCTTAAATTAAGGCAAACATGTGTTATCTAACCCTGAGTGGTTTTTATACTTACTCATTTAATCTTCAGCAGCTCCATAAAATAGGTGCTGGTTACTTTTTGAATAAGCAAATTAAAGCTTTAAGAATTTAACAAACCTGTCCAAATTTACACATCATAAATTGTGGTATTTAGCTTCAAAATCCGTTCTCCCAGTTACATCTCAACATCTAAGTATATTAATAATTAAATGGCTTTTAAGTGAAAAGCTAAAATAATGTATAAAATTATAGTTGAATGTGGGAACTTAGTTGCCAATTCAACTGTAGAGTAGAAATTTGAACAGAGAACAAGTGCCACAGGCATAATATGAGGAAAATAAACCCAAAATTGGTTTGAGGCAATCTTTTTTAAAGAATTATTCATTTTACTTGAATTTCAGAGATAGAAAGAGATCATTCATCCAATGATTCACTCCTCAAATACTGCAACAGCCAGAGTTGGGCTGGTCCAAAGTGGGAGCCAGAAGAGACCTGGAAGAGGCTCTGGGCTTCTGGCTTCAAATTAACTCAGCTCCAGCCATTGTCAGCTTGGGGAGTGAATCATCAGATGGAAGATCTTCCTTTCTTCCTCTCATCCACTCTGTATATTTGCCTTTCCAATAAAAATAAATAAATCCTTTTTTAAAAATCCTCCAAGAAATAAAAGCCTGGGTCCAGATGGCTTCAGTAATGAATTCAATAAAGCTTTCCAAGTAGAACTAATCTCAAGTTTTCTTAAACTATTCAAAACATTAGAGGAGGAGGCAATCCTTCCAAACTCTCTGAGGCTAACATCACCTTGATACCAAAACCAGCAGACTAATCCAAGCTATAGACTAATATCCTTGATGAATATCCATGCAAAGATCTTTAATAAAATACTAGCCAACAGAATACAAAAACATATCAGATGGATCATTCACCTGGACCAAGTGGGATTTATCCCTGCGGTTCAGGGATGGTTTAACATACGCCAATCTATACATGTGATACAGTACATCAATAAACTGAAGAACAAAAATCATATTATAGTCTAAATAGATGCAGAGAAAGTATTTGATAAGATACAACACTCCTTTATGCCAAAATTTCTAAGCAAGACAGGCACAGAAGGAAAATTTCACAACATAAAGTAATTTATGAGAAATCCAATGTCAGAACCATATTAAATGGGGAAAGACTGGAAGCTTTCCCATTAAGATGTAGAACTAGACAAGGATGTGCAATATCCTCACTGTTATTTAATACAGTACTGGAACTACTTGCAAGAACTATTGGACAAGAAAAAGAAATTAAGGGGATTCAAATGAGAAAGAGGTAGTCAAGCTATCTCTATTTGAAGACAGCATGATTCTAATAGGAGAACCAATAAAGACTCAATAAAGAGACTGCTAGAACTTACACAAGAATTTGGTAAAGTGGCAAGGTACAAAATAAATGAACAGGAATCAATGGCACTAGTGTATGCTAACAACTCCAAGACACTACTGTATGTAAACAACTAATCATTATTGTACTTTTCAAAATAACAAAGATACTGAAATACCTTGGGATAAGCCTAACTGAATATGTAGAAGATATCTATGAAGAAAATTGTAAAACATTGAAAAAACAAATTGAAGACATTAAAAAGTGTAAATTTATAGCATGATCTGGAATGGGCAGCATCAATATCTAAATGTCCATATGACCTAAAGCAATATACAACTTCAATGCAATTCCAATCAAAATAGCAAGAACATTCTTCACAGAGCTGGAATAAATGATACAAAAGTCATCTGGGAACACGAGAGAACACATACAGCCAAAACTATCCTGAAGAATAAGAACTTAAATGAAGGGATGACAATCCCAGATGTTAGGACTTATACAGCAGCAGTAATCAAAACACATGGTACTGGTACAGAAACAGAAAGGAAGACCAATGGAACAAAATAGAAGCATCAGAAGGGAGACCACACATGTACAGCCACCTAATCTTTGACAACAGAAAACAACCCAGGAAAGAAAGGAGGTCTCTTCAAAAAATGCTGTTGAGACAATTGGATAACAGCCTGCAGAAGTAAGTAACAACATTCCCATCTTTCACACATCAAATATCAATTCTAAATGGAAAATGGATCTAAACCTACACCCAGGAACCATCAAACTATTAGAAGAAAATGTAGGAAATATTCTACAAGATAAAGGTGTAGGCAGACTTCCTAGAAAAGTCATCAAAAGCACAGGGAGTCAAGATCAAAGTAAGCAAATGGAACTACAGTAAACTAAGAAACTTCTGCATAGCAAGGGAAATAATCAATAAAGTAAAAAAGCAACCAACAGAGCAGGTTAAAATCTTTGCACATTACACAACAGACAAGGGGATAATATCCAGAGTATAAAAAGAACTCCAGAATAAACATAACAAGAAACCAGTCCAGAAATGGGTGAAGGAAATGAGCAGACACTTTTCGAAGAAACAAATTCAGATGACCAACATACATATGAAAAAAATGTTCAAGCTCCCTAACATAAAGGAAATTCAAATAAAAACAACACTGAGGCTCCATTCACTCCAGTGAGAATTTCCCACATACAGAAAACTACCAACACCACCTGCTTGCATGGATATAGGGAAAAGGGAACCCTACTCCACTACTGGTGAGATTTCAGGATGCTACAGCCACTATGGAAGTTGGTATAGAGAATACTCAGGTAACTGAAAATTCACCTATCATATGACACAGTAACCCCACTCCTGAAAAAATATCCAAAGGATCTGATACATGAGAAAGCAACTTGCATCCTGTATTCATTACAGCACAATCAACAATTGCAAAAACATGGAAACCACCTACTTGCCCACTGTAAGAGGACTGGTTAAAGAAACAGTGGCTCATGTACTCTATGGAATACTACTCAGCTACTAGAAATAATGAAATTCTATCATTTGTATCCAAATGGGCCCAACTGGAGACCATTCTGCTAAGTGAAAAAAGCCAATCCCAAAAGGACAGATATCATATGTTTGCTCTAACATAAGACAACTTCTATCAAAAACACAAAACAAAAATAATAAGAGAATGAACACACACATGTAAACCCACAAACGAATGATTTAATGGAGACCAGACTACCAAGAATCAAGGAAAATCTACAGAATGCTTCTCTACTAAGGAATGAAGGTAGACTCACAATGAAACTTCTAAATATACCTAGACAACCTATGCCTACAGAAATGTTGTACATATTTTGGAATACTATTGTAATGTTTTATTACATGTGCATATTATTAATTAATTGATCAGAGTAAATATATTTATTATTTCAAGTATCTTCTTCATATCAAAAGCATCTAAAATTCTATTTTCCATGTATTTTAACAGACATATGAACAACACATCAAACTTAGCTATGGCCACTCTGCTGTGCAATAGGACTTACTTATTCCCATATACTCAAAACCTCAGAATTTCTTATTCCTACCTATCTCTAAACTAATACCACATCAATCTTTTGCTAGTTTTGAGTACTTTTTTCAGAGTCCCTTGTTGGTTATTTTCTTTTGATTCCTCAAAGAAACAAAAAGATCCCATCACTCTGTATTCTCAAAACTTACCATCTGGCATACTTTGTGTCCTTTGTTCAAGTCCATTTTCAATTCTAATGATAATTAACAGGAAAAATGCTGTTACCTCCCAATGTCTAACTAGGCAGTGTGATATTGCTAGACTGTTATGATTTCTCTACGAATCCCAATATCCTACTCTCTTATATGCTAAAAAGATGTATCTTGGGATCCATAATACACTATATTCGCTACTACACATTCAGTAATATTTTTCTTATAAAAACATCACAAAAGTAGATGCAGTATCCTATGCCAAAATCTCCACTTACTGCATTTCTGGGTGTTCAGGGATTTCAATCTGAGTGCATGGAATGGACATGTTGTTGATAGAGATGCAACACTTCATTTCATGTTCTTCTAACGATATTATGGACTCTAGGTAATTCTTACTACGAGGACTGGATGACCATTTCAGAATCAATACTCTGATGCCTGCTCCTCATCTTAAGAATACCATAAGAACAATGTGGGGGTTGTTTCCATTTCCAACTGTTGCAACTGCCTGTACCCTTTCCTCTCCAGTTCTCCCTGAGCAGGACAATATTCCAATCCTGAGATTTTCAACCCCCATGTTGGAAGCAGCTTATTTTTCTAAAATTATTATAATTACCAAAATTGCTTCTGCCACAAATTTTCAGGTCTGGGTATGAAAATATTTTATGTGTGTGTCACCCTTTGCCACAATCAGCAACCTAAATTACAGGATTTGAAGAAGAATGAAATGATTTTAAAGATATTATGATTTGATATTAATCTTTGTATTCCTGTAGAAAAGATGTCCTTATTTTTTGCCTGTGGAATTACTTATTTACAAGAGCAGTAAGCCTGTGATTATAAAGCAAATTGAAACTCTGTTATAAAAAGCATAAGAAGAAAAGAAAGGAAGGAGGGAGGAAAAGGGAAGAAGAGAAGTATCACTATAGTTCTAGAATATTTATGAAATATATGAAATCTGTTTATTTTAATAAATTAAAATGAAAATAAAAATACATATCTAAAACATTCATCTGGTAATGTTTAAGACAGATGACAGTCGAGAATCAGCAAATTAGGCACTAATAGATATGCTGACAGAAATATGAAAGATATTTTATGAAAACAAAAATAGCAAAATGTAAACAAAAACAAAAGCTCAATTATTTAGTCACTACATTCAAAAAATATGAAATGTGGAATAATTGTATAATATTGAGAATGCACTGTAAAAAATAAAATGGAGTGGTTAAAAAAAAACCCTAAGATATTGAAGCACTGCACATATGAACAAATGCATCCCTGTCACTGAAAACTGATTGATGGCACAATCCTGCTGCAGAATATGAAGAAGAAAAGCAGGACTGAACCAGCTCAGAGCAGATGGCACAGTCACATGGAGTGAAATCTATGAAATATGATCAAAAGGATTGGTTTCTATATCACATTCAAAATGACCCATTTTTTAACCTTAGCCAAGTCATTTAATCTCTCTGAGTTTCAGTTTTCCTTCCTCTGTAAAGAGAGGTTAAGAGTGCTAAACTGTAATTTGGGGGCAGTGACTCTGGGGGCCAGAGTTGAAAAACCAAGAAAGTGTGAATACAGTGCTAGGAGAGGGAAAAAAAAATCACTCCTGAAAGGAAATCCCACTGCTTCCCTTAATAAATTAAACCCAGGTCTTCCAAGTTGACAAAACTGACAGATTATCCTGTAAAAGTATAGCTGTTCCACAAATCCCTGGTCCTTGTTCCTGCGGTCAGAGCGGTAAAGGATTTAGCTAGATCGTCTCCTAAGGTAAGAGCCAACATCAGTCAGCTTTCCTTTCCCAGCTGGATGCTCTTTTCTGGCTAATTTCAGAGTCTCAAAATTGAGTTATACTAAAGGAAAATTCAACTTTCATTTGGTTATGCTCCTTTTATCTGACCCCTCACCACCTGGAAGAACAACCATTTAAGTGGTCAGTGGTGTGGGTATAATACGAATAAGGTTAAAAAGAGGACAATAACCCCACTCTGAATCAGAAAGAGAAATGAAGAATACATTAATGTTTCAAATCGAACAGAGGACCAGGTAGAAAATGGGACTAACCAAAAGTCAAAGGACAAAAGCAGCACCATTTATTATGACTAACATTTGTCTCAGAAATGTTTATTGTCATTTCAACAATAATGAGTCTCCTCATGGGAGACCAAATTTAAATATAAATGTAATTTTGGATGAAAACATTTTGAAATCCATGCATCCAAGTGCCTGCAAAGAGTTCATAGAAATGTGCACTATGCTCAGATCTTAACTTTTTGCAACATAATGAGGTTATCTTTAATTTTATTCTTATAAACATCTGAAGTACCACCATGTATCTTCCCACTTGTTTACATCTTCTTTATATTCTCTTTGCAATGTTTTCATCATTTCTAATGTCTCTACTTTACAATTCCAGATTCCTACATTTCTAATGTACTGTAATTTTAATGCAAATTCATTGATACTCCTCCATTCATGATGTCAAAATTAATTACCTTCCCTCTCAGTATGGACTCAGAGTCCCTTCTGATGAACAGAATATGGCAGAAGTGATGGTGTGTAATTTTGTGGCCAGATAATGATAGATGTCACTTCCTTTTTTAATCTCTTTGTCTATTTACTTTTTCAAATTCTGCTGACATTCTACAAAGATTCCTATGGAGCTAAGTAAGCAGGTATCAAGGCAACAATATGAGCCTACTGACTATAATCAGCCAAGAACTGAGCCTCCTCAGCAACCATGTTAGTAAGCCATTTTGGAAGTGGATGCAACAGCCATTAGAAAGCGTTCAGGTGACTCTTATGTTTCGCCTACAACTTAATTATAAACCCATAGGAGAACAAACTAAGCCATGGCAGTATTTTCAACCTACACAAATTGAGTAATAATAATATTCATTTGTTGCTTTTCACCAAAAGATTTTGGGAGTAATTTGTTTTGAAACAACAAGTAACAAATGTACCATGTTTATATATATGAGGTTTACAGGAAAAGTTATAATTTAAACATAAATATTTTGTTCAATGCTATATTAAATAAAGGATTATATTCTTGTTGGTTGATATATGACCCATGAATACACTATGTTTTACATTCTATGTTTTACAATAACTAAAATGAAAAAATGTCTAATATGACTTAAAGTCCTAAAAATTATGTTTCCATCAAAGAAGTTGTCTTGCAAAACCATTAATCAAATACTTAGCAATCTTCATCGTTCTATTCCAATTAGTGGCAAGAGAGTTACACTAAATCAAATCTGAAAAAAAAAAAAACAGAGTGCTGCATGACTTAAATTGCAATTGCCTTTGGTGAGCAACTACACTTTTCTTAGATGCTGCAGATGTTTCTATTGATTTATTTGACAAGAAATTTTATTTATATATATATAGCTGTATTGAAATACATGGAGGTAGAAAATGCAAGATATAGCACATATAACATGAAGGAGATTGTGTGTGTTTAAATAATATTCAGCCATCGGCTTAGTGTATTTATATAAATTTCTGATTTTAAGGGTATGTACACTGGATGTAGAATATAAAATTCACTATATCAGGGGGATTCAAGAGCAATCCTGACAACCTCTGAAGAAAAGGTCTTATGGCATAGAGCAGGGGGGTATCCCTGAGTGGAACAGGTGGACAGGAGGAGGCTTGTATCCCAATCCTGGAGACTCCCAGATCGGCACCAAGGACTATCAGCAAGGGCACCAAAGACTACATCCCAACTACCAAGGAGACCACTGGGAATTGGAGTGCCCTTGTAAGCCAAGAACTCCGTGGTCATCCACTCCCGCTTGAATCTACCACATGGGATGCAAGAAGCCCAGATCCTCCCTAGCAGGATCCAAGGTCATCAGAACAACAGCCAAGAGCCCTGAACAGTCCGCAGAAACAGAACAGTAAACTTCCTTCAGAACTTGGGAGAGGAGCTTTCTCTGGTCCTTAATTAGTTCCAACTCTGGATCCCCACTCTTTCCTGCAATGACCACCAGGATTGCTCCAAAGCACCGCTCCCTTCTCACCCAAAAAAATTAGAATAGTCAGACAGACAACAAGGAAAGCTTAGAACCAGACAGGAAATGGTCAGCGTGGATTCACATATACCTTACTAGGTAGGACACAAAGATTAATTACTCCATGCCAAGGTATTGAAGATTTCTCTGCACACCCCTCCTAAAACTGTTCTGCACCTCAACTGTTGACATATTCCTTGTTAGAGTTAGAAGCCAGTTTAGACTATTCTAAAATCTGCCATGTTCAGTAAAACTATGCTTCAACACTATAAATTGCTAAATACTAAAACAAAAATAGACACAAGACAGCTGAATAGTACCCTATAGCCATTTTAAGGTGTATAGCAGTCAGTTGTGTGTATAAACTAATATTAAAATGTCAATGAAGTAGTCACAGGATGTGGTTAAGAACTTGCATTTTCTAACATACTGGTCAGTCAATACCATGTCAGTTAATTCTGTAGTTTTGTAAATTGTTGCTGATGTTATGTTGGGGCTTTTAATTGATCGGGATGATACTCTGCTGGCTCTACCTTCAGACCAGAGATGGTCTCCCCAAGAAGCCTTTGACCTCATCTGGGCCATAAGATACTGGACTCTATGCTTGGTATATGCTTGTAATGAAAGAAACATGACTGAACTTGAACTGTGGCAATGCAGCAAGGTGGAGGAATCCACCATGTGGGGAGGGAACGGGGAGAGGTTGGTGGAATCCCAGAGCCTATGCAACTGTGTCACATAATGCAACGTGATTAATCTAAAAAAATTAAAATAAAAGTATCTATATCTTATTGTACACATATTCAATAACATTATAATGATATATCTACATTTCATGTTACAGGGAAGCAGAAAGAAGACAACATTTAATGACTTAAATCACCTCAAATGTAGTGGCCTTTGAAACATGATCTGTTAGTAGGATGAATACATAGTATATCATCCACAGCAGGACAGATTTGAGAATCAAAGAGAATATAATTAAAGAGAGCTAAAACAAAAGGCAGGAACAAGGGCTACACTGAGCAAATGAGGATATATGTCCAGCCTATCCATAAACTTTAGACAATATTTACACAGAAAGTAAGAAACCTTAATTCCCTCACTTCATCCAACTCCAGACAATCCAAGGAGCATTTCTACAAATTTGATGTTAGAATTTAATCTGTATTATTTAAGATTTGTCAATCAACGTCCACTTTTAATGAGATCTTTTAGTATGGCTATGAATATAACTGTCATAAAAATTAAGTACAGCTCATCTATTACCACCAAAACTTCTAAAAGCTTTTCAGCATTTTTGAAAACTCGTATTTTTGCAAATAGATATAATACTGAAGATTGGTACAGCGCTTGAAGAGTATAATTATAGTTGCTCAATGCCATGAAATCTGAACTAGGGAAGTGGGTAATCTGAAGACTGCAGATGCTGAAAATGTGGTAGAACTTAACTAAAGTTAGAAAAATGGATGTAACAAAGCCAAATATGAAGGCTGATGCGATTCTCACTAACAGACATTAACAGTCACTCATCATTTATTTCCCATAGAAAATATTACCTAAACCACCACCTGTTTTGGATAAAACTCCATTTCCTTTCTCCCATGTAAGATGTTTCTGCCCTGTCATATATTTTTTTTGAACTGCTTATGCATTACCTACTACTTAGGATGAGTCTTAGCTAGTTTAGTCTATCTGTAAGAAGCAATCGTTTTTAAAAATATACATTTAACAACTTAGAAAACTTTTAAAACAATTGCTGGGGCCATTTCTGTGACACAGAAGGTAAAACTACCATCTGTGGCACAAGCATCCCATATCACAGGGGAACCAGTTCAAGTCTGGGTTTCTCCACTTTCAATTCAGCTCCCTGCTAAAATGTCTAAGAAAGCTGCAGCAGATGGCCCGAGTACTTGGGTCCCGGTACTCTTGTAGGAGACCAGATACAGCTCCAGACTCCAGGCTTTGTCCCTGCCTAGCCTCAGCTGCAGAATTTTCCCTCTCTTTCTCTCTACCTCTATCTGTGTAATTCCTTCAAACAAAGTTTAAAAAGAAAAAAAAAAACTATTTCATCTTTATTGCTGCAACTTCCAATTAGTAACCTCACTAAAATGCCTTTTAGATATTCTTAGGTTACTGCCATTTCCCAATGGGGCAGCAGAATTTGAAGCTACAGTTTAACTCAGTAAATATCATTATGAAGGTACTTTTCAGAAAAATAACTCTAACATGCATCAATTAATAAATTATTAAAAGTAGTGGCTCTATATAAGCATGTTAAATTCTGCTAACAGCAATTAGCTCTCCTCTTACTTAACCCAGAATATGTAGACACACATTTCAGAAAGAATCTACTTATGTGCCCACTGAATATAAAATGCATTATGAAATGACATTTCAATAATTTCAAGGAACTCACTAATGTTGCTAAGAATGGGGTACAAATTTCTCATTCTTTTTAATGGAAATAAGATAATGTTACCTGGAAGGATAGCCAGATTTCCAGAGAAGTGCTTTCTACAATGTTTCACAGAATACTGACTGCTTAAGAGATTATTCAGGAAAAAAACGGATGAACACATTGGTGAAATACTGCCTACCCCAGACTCCTCCAACGATTAACATTGCAGATTTGTATGCTAAGAACCTCTAGAATGTAATGTCCTGCACCACAGCCTAGTGGCTAAATCCTTGCCTTACATTCACCAGGATTCCATATGGGCACCAGTTTATGTCCTTCCTACTCTATTTCCTTCCAGCTCCCTGTTTTTGGCGTAGGAAGCAGTCCAGGGTGGCCCAAAGACTTAAGACCCTTCACCCGCATGGGAGACCCGCAGGAGCTCTTGGCTGCGGGCCTCAGATTGGTTCAACTTCAGTAGTTTCAGGCACCTGGGGGAGTGAACCTGTGGATGGAAGATCTTTCTCTATATATATCATTCTGTCTGTATATCTGCCTTTCCAATAAATAAGATGAAATAAGTCTGTAAAAAAAAGAAATTTTTTACTTTTTATTTGACCAAATATTACTGAATCTCAGTTTTGTAGAGTCTGAAACAAGGTTTGGGAACATTTTCTTTATTAAATATAAAACTAGAAATTTGATATATATTTCATCATAGTTTGGTGCAGTACCATAAAAGTAGTTTGGCAGAGTTCCATCCTGGTCAATATTTTGTAGTGTGAAAATTCTGGAGTTACCTCCTTTTGGAATGTTTTGTGGAATTCAGTAAAAACAAACAAACAAAACACATAATAGGCCGGTCATGGTAGTCCAGTCCTCATCTTGCACATGCCCAAGAATTCCATACGGGCACCAGTTCATGTTCCAGCTACTCCACTTCCCTTCCAGCTCTCTGCTTGTGACCTGGGAAAGCAGTGGAGGATGGCCCAGAGCCTTAACCTGCACCCACATGGGAGACCCAGAAGAGGCTCCTAACTCCTGGCTTCTGATCAGCTCAGCTCTGGCCACTGTGACCACTTGGGGAGTGAACCAGCAGATAGATGATGTTACTATCTTTCCTTCTCTGTGTAAATCTGGCTTTTCAATAAATAAATATTTAATAACAAAACATAAAAATAATAAAACCATCACATCCTGAATTATTACTTGATAGAAGATTGAATTACTGCTTGAATTGTATTGCTTCTTTTTTTTTTGTTTGTTTCTTTCCTTCTTTTATAAAGATTTATTTATTTTTATTGAAAAGGCAGGTATGCGGAGAGGAGGAAAAACAGAGAGGAAGATCTTCTGTCCAATGATTCACTCCGCAAGTGAGCTGCAACGGCCGGTACTATACCGATTCGAGGCCAGGAGCCATAAACTTCTTCCGGGTATCCCACATGGTGCAGGGTCCCAAAGTCTTGGGCCATGCTTGACTGCTTTCCCAGGCCACAAGCAGGGAGCTGGATGGGAAGTGGAACTGCTGTGATTGGAACCGGCACCCATATGGGATCCCGGCACATTCAAGGCAAGGACTTTAGCCGCTAGGCCTCGCTGCTGGGCCCAGTCATGTGAGTTTTTTGAAGCAATTTTTGACAGATCAGTAATTAGCTTAGACAATAAAAACCTACAAAAGGCTCCATGGGCCACGGAGACACAAGCTAGAAGCTATGGCTGCCACAGCAGTCAGCACTCTAACATCCTTAAGAGAAGTACGTAGTAATAAAAGGAAATTAGGAACCTCCCCCTTCCCCCCCCCATTTATTTTTGAATCATAAAAGCTGCATCAGCAAAGCACCGAACAAAGCCACAGAGAAAGTTCATGCAAACTGCAGGAAAGCTTTGGATTTTCATTTAAAAAAATTCATATGTCAGAGTGACACACACACATACAGAGTAAGAGAGAAGACATTGTCCAACATCTGGTTCATTCCTTAACTGCACAACAGCAAAGCAACTCCAGGTAAAGTCAGAAGCCAGGAGCCAGAAACTGCAACCAGGCCTTCAGGTTTCCAAGCACTAATGGCCATAGTCCAGTTTTTTCCTAGACACATTACCAAGAAGTCGGATCAGAAGTGCACCAACCAAGACTTGAAATGGGCTTCTGTTATGGGATACCAGCATCAAAAGCCACAGTTTATTCTGCAGTAACATAACTTCAGCAAGAAAATTTAATATAAGAAGTTTAACATAACTGTGATTCTCCACCCCTAAAAGAAAAATAAAATGCAGAAAATGAAAGGAAGCTAACAATTTTCCAAATTGATGAAAGACATCAATCCATAAATTCTAGAAGTTCAAGAAATGCAAATCATGATAAAGACATGTATTATAGTAAAACCACAGGCAAAGAATAACAGAAGAAAAATATTAGCTGTTCACAATATGTTATTACATGCTTTCTGAGGATCAGATGATAGATACTTCAAGGATTTAATCAAACTGTTAGCAAAGAGGGTGAAAATTTATTTACCATTTTTAAAATCAGTATACCATATATATGGATATATAATATATAAAAGTCCGACTGTACCCACTGATACATATAATTAATATCAATCAAAATATTTGCTTCATATTTCAAAAAAAAGGTAAATAAAAATAAAATCACAATAGAAAAATAACCACTGCCTTCAATGGAGCAAAAATTTCCATTTACCAATAGAAATGTGAAGACAGTAGAATAATACCTTGAAAAAAATGCTCAGATGTAGTACCATCTATTAGCATAAAGCTAGTCTTCAAAATCAAAGCTGAAATAAAAACATTTTCTGATAAACGGGAACTGCACGAATTCCCTGCCATCTGACTTACTCTAACAGTATCTTAAAAGAAATCCTCTAGACACATTTGATGTGATTGCTGACAAAAACATGGAAGTTGCATAAAGAAATGAGAAGCAACAGGAAGCATAAATATGAAAAATGTCAATTGCTTAAAATAATTAAATTTTCTTGTGGCATTAATACACAATTATAAAGCACACCATAAATAACATTAAAATGGGAGCTAGAAAAAGGAATTCAAGTGATTTAGGAAACTAGCACTCTCTATAAAATGATATAAAATGATATAAAAAGTATATGAGATTTTACCAAAATGAGAATTAACACCAGAAAGAAAAAGTCATAGGAGACAGAAAATGGAGGATATAAATGTAGAGGCAGTGGAAGGAAAAACAGGAAGATGGTCAATGTGTAAGTCCAGAATATAATCTTAAAAAAAAAAAAGCTAAAAATCTTTTGTTGAAGGATTTGTTTATATGAAAAGAGAGTTATACAGAGAGAAGCAGAGACAGAGACAGATCTTCCACATGCTAGTTGACTACACAAATGGCTGGAGTGGTCCAGATCAGGCCAGGCTGAATCCTGCAGATTCATCTGGGTCTCTAGATGAGGGTAGGACCCAAGTACTTGTGCCTATCTTCTGCTGCTTTTTTAGGTACACTGGCAGGCATTGCAAGTCATGGCCTTGCAAGTCATGGCCTTGCTTGCTATAGTACAGTGCTGACCCCCAGCATACAATTTCGATGGAAGCCAGGCTTAGCCCTCAGCCTGCAGTGCCAGTTTCCCATATGAATCCAAGTTGGATTTATGGCAGCTTCATTTCCTGTCCAGCTCCTTGGTAATAGCCTGAGAAGGCAGTAGAATACGATTCAAGGCCTTGGGTTCTTGTACCCATATGGGATACCTGGAAAACTCTCCTTGCTCCTGGTTTGCGGCTGGCCCAGCTCTGGCCAATGTGAAAATGTTGGAAGTGAATCTCTCTCTCTCTCTGCCTCTCCATCTCTCTATGTAATTCTAACTTTTGAATAAAAATAAATACATCTTAAAAATACCAAGTTCCACAATTAGAACAGTAATAATCATAAACATTCATTCATAAATATTCATTTACAAAGTGCCTGCACAGAAAGTCAACCTTTTAGAATTTTAAGTAAAACATTTTGTTATATGAAAGCAAATACCAAAAACATTAGCTAAATTATTTCAAAGTGACTATGTCTGGAAGTACAAAATAATTTGGAAGAAATGGAATACTTTTTAAGAAATAAATTATATTTATAGATGTACATGTATACAGATGAGGGTATTTCAAAAAGTTTGCAGAAAATGAAATTAAAATGTATTTGGAAACATTGAAATTCATGCACCACAGAGTCTTCAATAAGTTCATAGCAAATATGATATAAAAATATGCACAGATTTTTTAAAAATTGCACAAAAATGAACTTAAATTTATTTTTATTTCCCATTACTTTTTGCTGTACTCTCTTAAAATATAAAAGTTCATCTATGAAAAATTAGGGAAAATAGAGGTATATTATTTAACGAGAAAAAAAGAAAATATCAAGTTACTAGTTGTCCTTAAACTTTTTATGCAATTTTAATGAAAACTAGTCAATTTTAAATTTTGGTTATGTGACTATTTTATCTGGAAGGGCAATCACAAAACTGGTGATCAATGATCCTTCCCAATGGATACAGAAGAAGACATTAAAATTTTAGGAATTAGGGGCCAGCACTGTGGCTGAATGGATTATGTAACCGTTGGGACTCCAGTGCCCTATATTCAAGAGCTGCATCACATTCTGGCTAGTGTGCTGCAGATCCACATTCCTTCCAACACATTTGGGAAGACAGCAGAACAGGGCCCAAACATTTGGGCTTTGCCACTCATGTGAAAGACCATGACAAAACTCCCAACTCTTGGATTCAAGCTGAGTCAGGCTACTATCTACTAATCAAATCCATGCAAAACCAGAGCGACGTTTCTTCCTCTACCAAACAATCCAAGAATGTTTCTCTTGAATTATTTTGGTTCTGAAAACAATGAGTTTTCCTAATTTTTTGTCCCTGTTTCCAACCAAGGCCAAGTGTACAGCCCTAACCAATCATATAGGACTCTCCAAATCCAGTTAGCCTAACTATAGCTTTCATATGCCAACAGCCTTCCATAACATGTTAGAAACCTTCCTTTGTTTCTACTAAAAAGTTTACCTATGTTTCTGCTTTCTTTTGATTCTCTGCAAAAAATCAAGTACAGATGGCTGACTCCCTAGCAAGAGAAATCTCTTTCCTTTTTTTCATCCTGAAGTCTCTGTTTAGCAACTTCTTACACAGATTTCTACAACCAAAGCTGCTGATAAGAAGCCTAATGACAGTGTGATTGTTTTTTTTTTATAACAGCTCCATTGGGTCATAATTCACACATAATGCACAATTTACTCATTTAAAATGCATAATTTAAAATGGTTTACAGAATAGTCACAGATATGTACAACCACCCCTAAATTATTTTAAAACATTAAACATCTCGGGCCCGGCGCGGTGGCGCAAGTGGTTAAAGGTCCTCACCTTGCACGCCCGGGATCCCATATGGGCGCCGTTTCTATCCTGGCAGCTCCACTTCCCTTCCAGCTCCCTGCCTGTGGCCCGGGAAAGCAGTCAAGGACGGCCCAAAGCTTTGGGAACTTGCATCCGCATGGGAGACCCAGAAGAGGCTCCTGGCTTTGGATTGGCATAGTATCGGCCGTTGTGCTCACTTGGGAGTGAATCATCGGACAGAAGATCTTCCTCTCTGTCTCTCCTCTCTGTATATCTGCCTTTCCAATAAAAAAATAATAAAAATAAGTCTTAAAAAAAAAAAAACATTAAACATCTCATGTCTAAGCAAACTACCCAAACAACAAACGTGAATGCATTTATCTCTGCTACACATTGATTTCATTGCCTCAAATACAAGCCCCTTGGTGGGACTGATGGAACATATCAAGGTTTCTCTTTTCAGTTTTTTAAGGAATTACCAGACTATGACCATGACGGCTATATTAACTTACATTAGGAAGAATTAGTGTCAGTTACTTAAATGTTTGGTTACAATTCAGCAGTCAAGATTTCCCATTTCAGACTATTTAATTGGGAATTTTTAATACTAATCCACTTATGAATCAATATTGGTCTGTATACTCTATTTCACCATATTCAATATTCAATCTCATTAAGAAGCATATAGAGGATTTTTTTCCATTTTTACCAAGTTATCAAATTTAGTGGTGCGCCACAGTTCACAATGGTATTTTGCATCTGTGGTGTCATATGCAATGTTTCCTTTTACATCTCAGATTTTATTTAAACATTCTCTCCTTTACTCTTTTTTTTTTTTTTTTAGCTAGTCTAACTAGGACTTGCCAATCTTTTCAAAGAGTTCGTTTGATCTTTTCCTTCTACAAATTTTGGGTTTAACTTCTTAAAGCTAATTTTTAGTCATTTAGTGTGCTCTCTACTAAGTTGTTTATTTCAAATCTTTCTGATTTCTTGGTGCAATGTTGTTTCTTGTTAGTGTTGTTTTGGTGTATAAGTAGATAAGTAGATGTTTATTTCCAATATAATTAATTTTGAAATTTCTTTAAATTTTCCTTCTCATCTTAGAACCATTTTGTTGTTCATTAGCAATTTTTAAATCTTCAAATTTCTATGTATTCATATAGCTTCCAAATTTTTATTGTAATTGGTTTCCAGTTCTATTGTTTTGTGGTTACAGAAAGTGCTTAGAATGATTTCTATTTTATAAAATTAGTAAGACTTATTTTGTGATCTATTCTGAAAGTGCTTCATGTTGCACATGCTGCTGAGACTATATGTTCTTTAGCTGTTATGACTGATATTATGTAGAAGTGTGTTGGAGCCAAGTGGTCTAGGGCACAATTTGTTTCTGTTATTTCTTTGTTGATTTTCTCTCTGGATGATATGTTCATTTCCAAAAGCAAGATACTAAGGTTATTTAAAGCAGGTAAGATCTTCCCTCTTTTTATTACTTTCAACTTGAAATGTATTTTATCTAGTCATGGCTCCTCATTTTTTGAGCTCTAGTTGCATATAAAAATATCACAGCATATTTTCACTTTCACTGTATACAGGTTCCTATAGCCCCTATAACTCAGAGTTCCTTGAGTGTAACATTTGGACCGGATCTAACTTTTTACAAAATTCATTGTATCCATTACTGTTAGTTTGCCCCTTAATTAGAAATTTAAAGTGTTTACATTTAAGACAACTACAGGTAAACAACTCTTCCTGCTGCCATTTTGATACTTTTTTCTAGTTTCATTGTAGCACCTTTATGTTCCTCTGCCCTCTTTATGTGTAATCAAGCAATTTTCTTTAATCAAATGTTTTGGTTATTACATGTTTTTATTTTATAATTACAATGATGCACTCAAAAAACATTTTTTTTGCCAAAGCCAGCTATATTTAAATTGTAGTAACCTAATATTGTTTATAAAGAAACAAAAGTGGAACTAAAAATACTAACAAAACATCTACATTTGATCCTATTGTTAGATTTTGGCTTTTGGAGTCCCATATTATGTCTTTCAGTATTATCTACTTTTATCATACTGGTGTAGTATACTTATTATCAATTGTTTTGGTTTTTGATCTTCATATTGAAAGTGTGATTGTTTTACATATTTATAACATTAGAGTTATTTGAATTTGTGAATTTTATACCTTTTGATACTGTTTCCTTACTTCTGAGTATGTATTTCCATCTGACAAAAACACCCTTTAGGCATTTCTTATAAGTCAGCTTTGTTGGTGATATTTTCTTTGAGCTTAGTTGTTCGCGTAGGAAACTCTTCATCTTTTATTCATTACTATAGTATAACTTTACCTAGAATGGCATTCTTGGTTGGCAGTTTTTCTCCTTCATTAGTAATGGAGGATCAAACCACTACTTTCTGGCATATAAGCTTCCTGCCAAAAAGTTTGCAGTTACGTGAAACTGGATAATATTACATGTTATATATATCTTTTCTCTTGAAGATTTGAGAATCTACTTTTTGTCTTTAGTTTGGACAGGTTGATTATAATGTTGTGCATTAAACTTGGTTGAGTTGAATAAGACTAGTTGACCTCAGATCGGTACTTGGACATGCCTAGATTCTGTAGGTTTCTGATGCTTCCTGTCATTACAACTTACCTAGAATGACATTCTTGCTTTTTACATTTACTTATGCTTTTTACATTTAGACATTCTTAAGTCTGTCTTTCAGGCCAATAACTCACATATATTTTCTCTTTATGCTATCCACAAATTATAATAAGCTTTAGCCATACCTATTGTTTTCTTTTCCTCCTTCTGTGTATTTACAAACAGCTTCTTCTGCTGGACTATTTTTTGCTACTGATGTCATGTTTCATGCTTTTTAACATTCTTAGCATACTTTTCAACTCAAGTTTTCTCAGGACGTCAAAAAATTACTTCCTCTCTCTATTTAGGCACTCTGTTATATACAAAATAATCTCTTTTTTCTCTTAAGGTCCATTAAAATTCCTTGTAACAGTTACCTTAATATATTTACTTATTTGAAAGAGAGACAAACAAAAATCTTCCATCTGCTGGTTTAATCTCCAAATGTCCATAACCAACAACACTGAGCCAGCATCTAAAGCTTCATCTGAGTCTTCCACATGCATAGCAGTGGCCCATGCACTTGATCCAGTCTCCACTGCTTCCCCAGGCAATTGGAAGGGAGTTAGATTGGTTTTGGTAAAGAAACCGCAACAAAAACTGGCTGGTGTCAATATGAGACGCCAGCATCAAAGATGACAGCTTTGCCCACTGTACCATAACCCCAGCACATTAAGAGCTATTCTTCAATTTGTCTCCAGAAATATTCAAATGTCCTCTATAACAGTTAGTATCCTCCTCTGCTCTCTGCCAGAGATTGTGATATCTCTTCAGCAATGATTTTTATCATGGTGGGTCTGGCATTTTCTTTCAAGTCTGATATTTGTATTTAATTCTCTTTCCCAGCACTTGAAGTTGGGAGAGTGATGATAGAAAAATCTTTCCTTCTGCATTAATCAATGTGCCATGTCTGATTCTAAGAACAGCCACTGTGGTCTCTCATCTGACTTTCTTAGCTTCTATGCAAGTTACTTGGTACATGAATGGCTGTTTGAATGGTTGTTCAAATCACTGTCTCCATGGAAGACAACTATCAAAGGTTTTTACTCAGGCACCACCTTGCTCCTCTTGGGTTCTTCAACAAATCTTTACTACACATTCTGTAAATGGGCTTTTTGCATGGATTTATGAAACATAATTAAAAATTATATTCTCCCTTGTTCATTATAACCTAACAGAAAACAAACCATAAACAGTAATGATTCAAATTCAGTCAGAGACATCTAGAGATCTAATTCAGGTCTTTATATAAGAAAATCTGTTTTACAGAGGAAAAAGCCCTTTATCTAAGAACTTCTACTTCCAAGAAAAGTAGAAAGTCAGATGATGAAAAAAATTAATAAATAAAGCTACATTTGTTTTTTGTATTTCAAACTAAGATTGTACTTAGGCTTTCTATATACACAGTATCACCAATGAAACACAGACATAATCCTTGTCTTTGTCTTATTTAAAAACAGCTTAAATCCACAGAGGACTTTCAGCTTCTACTGTTTTTACACTTTACTGATTTTTAAGCATGCCTTCCTGAACTGCTGCTATATTATTTTTTTTTTTTGCCTCAATAAAAAAGCAAAGGTGTTAAACATCATTGAAATTGCCTTAAGGAACTTTTCTAACATTTTATCTTAACAATGTGTACTTTAAAATATCTTTACTCCCACTATGGTTTTTCTTACCGATGAAAATAAAATTCAGCTTAATATAAATTGAGCTATCCAGGTTAAACTGCGTGGGATCCCAGTAAAAATGTTCAAATACCTCAAATTTTATACTGAGTCTTTTTTTTCCATAAGCCACTTGCTTGGAGAGTCCAATTTGAGTATAAAATAAAATCTAGTTGTCACAGTAAAATGATCTTCTCATTTAATTTTAAAACTATGTCCCGTTCATGGGATTTTCTTCCAATGCACACCATACCCTTCACTCATTCTGCAGATCCACCTTGTCATGTTTGATGTTTCCTCCTTTTGCTGCACACTCTTCTTGCCTCCCTTAGATTCATTCCCACCTGTACTACATCTCTTCAAAACCCATTCCTGAACAGTGGATCGATTCTGAGAGGAGGACAATATGGAACTTCCCTCTAGATCTCAGTTTGCGACTCCATCTGTTTAAACTGGTCCATTGGGGGATATCGTGTACATTTTTGCTGCTCAGAGAGAATAAAGCCTCTGCTTGCATATATCCTTAGCTCCCACACCATGATACAAAGTTTGGTTTGAAGGATGGATATGTGACCCAGGAATGAAAAATCAGAGATCCTTAAGAACAGTCATGTGGAGTCCAGTTATGTTTCAGTAAATGGACTACAAATAAAATGGTAATCACATAACACAACGGAGCTAAAAAAAGATATACCATTGAGTGTGATCATAAACATGTGTGACTTGTGTAAAGATTATCATAACACAACGTATTACTTGTATTTTGGGGAGATGCTGATATAAAACCTACTTCACTGCCTATAAGGTAGACTGGCACACACAATTATGTACAATAACTACATGACAATGATAATAAATGACTACAGTATTGGCTTCTATATTTGTTTTCCAGCTCTCTTATTGTTATTTTATGGTTTATACCTTCTACTTATAAAAGAAGTTTGCTTTAAAATTGTATTTTAACGTTATCCTGACAGGAGCCTGATACATCTCATTCCACTGCATCTTTGATTGCTCTGAAAGTCCATGTTGAATGACCTGTGTTATCTAGGTTTGAAACTGTATTTTCTATGATGTTTGTGCAATGCATTTATTACAATATATCTCCTTCTTTAGTAAATCTGTTTTTCCAATAAAAAATAAATCTTTAAATAAAAACAAGACTGCTTAAATGGTATTTCTGTCATGGGCAATACAAATGACAGAAATACCTAAAAAACACAATCACTTCTCCAAACAAGGGTGTAGATTGTTAAGACCTTGGAGTAAAACAACATTGTAATTCACCACCTAGGAATCAGACATATCTTTGAATTTAGTAGCATGCTGCTGTAAATCATAAGCCAACCTGTCACCAACTATTTCTACAATAAAAAATAGATTTTAAAAGAATCCTTTTCTTCTTTTGACATCATCTAACATGATTTTCCTATTTGGAGAATATCAATATATGTGAAAGCAAATGTATTGCAATTTTTCCTTATTCTTATACTGAAAATAAATAAAAAAAAATACAACCAAGAAACCTATTATTACAGGATAACTATTGGCTTTTCTCAAAGTTTCCCACAGGCATTGCATATGAAAAAGTGGGTTTGGGGATATTTGATGACAAAGAGAGTAAAACATGTTAGCATAATCAAAACTCAAATCATGAAAATCTACAATAATTCTTTAAATTAATATACCTGGTAATCACCTGAAGGTATTAGTTTAAATGTTTGGATTTAAACAGTACTAGCTCAAAGATTCTGATTGGTTATAACTGAGTGGTGCCCCCAATAGAAATTCTAAACAAGGACCCTAGGATAGCCTGAATTAGATAGTCCCCGACTACACACTGAGAACCACTATTCTCTAAGGTAAAGGCTAGCATAAAAAAATGATAAATCACAGAGCTGTCTTCCTCTGTACAATACAAGTAATGAAACAAGCTTTCACAAAAACAAACCTTAAAAAGATAAAATGTCTTAAGATTCAGTGCATTACATATTTTCTTAGATTCCATAGGACAAAAGATGCTGAAGTCATCTTTTGGCCAGAAAAAATACAAAGCTATGGCTATTTTCATTCACAAAGACTAGTTTGTGTCTTTACCTATTCATTTTTTTCTTTACTATATGTGGTAAAGGAAACTGTTCACAAGTAATATGGCTTCCTGAGCCTTATCTGTAAGGCATCAAATCTGTATTTTCTTAGAAACATTAAATGTTAGATTTCAGAGAAAACTTACAGGTCATTTAATCCAGCTATTGTCAGATATTGGAATCTTTTCTGCATTATTCCCTGAAAATGGTCATTTAATCTCTGATTCAACACCTCCAATAACCCAAAACTCATTACCTCAGGAGAAACCAATCTTTTTTCCCTATGCTAAAAATTTGTGTTTCTTGGCTGGTTGGTTGCTTAGTTGGTGATGCACTGATTTTTCCCTGCTACTAATCTAAAATTCCCATCACAATATTATGTGACATTCATTGTTTTCAGGCTTATTCCTGCTACTGACAGGAAGAAAGTGTATGTATTATCTTCATTGTGTATAGTCATTCGAAAAGTTATAATGAAATCTATCAAATGCTCTCTATCCCAGATTATACAAGAAGCTCTCACTACTTTTGTGGTCCAATTGCTTGAGACTTGCTCTTCATGACAGCTCCTGGTGTTTTCTTCTCTTATGAACTCAAATTGTCCCATGAGTTAAATATTTTAAGAAAATGGACAAACAGCTTATACTATTTCTTTATAGCCAATCCACATGAGATAAATACACAGTAAAAAAAAAAAAGTCCTTTATCATGTCATGCTCTCAGCAAAGAATAAACCTACTGAATTAAAATGATAAATAAAAAAGAAATTATTAATCTGAATTTTGCTTTGACTGCCTTTAAATTTATGTTTTGCACTGCAGAATTTGCAGTAGGAAGTTTCAAGATGGTGGAACAGGATAAGGGCAAGTTCAAGCAGACAGAGGATTAGCTGAGAAGAAGCAGAGAAAGTATAATTCTGGGAAACAGGAGAAGACTTAGGCCAATAGCAAAGGGACACCTGAAGACACATGGACATGAGAAAGCAGCAAAGACAGCAGATTGATGCTGCAGTAAACATATAGCCCAGGAGCAATCTGAGCTCCAGCTGTGGCCAGGTGCTAAGGGAAGTTCACTGGGAATGCAGGAAGAAAGCCCAGCCATAGCACCGAGTTTTCTGCTAAATTTTTCATCCAACCACAAGCAGAGGTTAAATGGCAGCGTCTATGCATTCAGATGTGGGAACAGTGTGGATTTCACAGCTGTAATCTCTTACAGGCTTTCATTAGGCATCACTTTTATTATTGTGGCTGAGGCTCTGGGAAAGGATAACAGCCAGCTGTGCATATGCTAAGCCAGGAGACAATGCAATGTATTGCATTGTTTCCACCAGGAAAACAATACCAACTTGGAATCCCATGTGTTCCATCAAAAATAGCCCTGGGTTACCCCAAGACCTAACTGTTAGCTGATTCCAGCAAGAAGAAAAAAGAAAAAAAAATCCATGCAGCTGGCACCATTGACAGCATTGTGATCTAAGTTAAAGTCAAAGCTGGTGCTAGAACACACAAAAATTCTCAACAAAATCCAACAATGCATCAGATCATTTACCCAGACCAGGTGAAATTAATCCCTGGCATGCAAGAATCAGTTAACATATGTAAATCAATCAGTGTGATACACTACATCAACAAATAAAAACCATATGATCATCTTAATAAGTGCAGTGAAGACATTTGCTAAAACTCCTACACCACTTTATGCTTAAAACCCTAAGCAACATAGGCATGGAAGAAACCTCCTACAAGACAATCAAAGCAATATACAAAAAAACAATGATAGCATCACACAGAACAGGGAAAGACTGGACGATTTTCCACTAAGAATTAGAACTGAAAAAGAATGTCCATATTCACCACTGCTATTCAACATAGTACTAGAAGTCCTTGTTAGAGCTATTAGGCAAGGGAAAAAAAGAATTAAAATCAGAAACAAGGAACTAAAATGATCCCTGTTCACAGAAGACATGACTCTATACATAGTAGAACCAATAGACTCAATCGAGACTTCAAAGTTCAGCAAAATTAATGAACACAAATCAATGGCCCTGTTATACACAAATAACCCGATGGCTGAGGAAGAACTTATAAGTAAAGTCACAATTTAAAAAGTGGAGAAGAATCTTAAATATGTTGGAACTAACCTAACCTAACATGTAGAAAATCTCTATGAAAAAAAAATTACAAAACATCACAAAAAGAAATAGAAGACATTAAAATACAGAGAAGTTTATCATGTTCCTGAATCAGCTGGTTCAACATCAAAATGTCCATATTACCAAAAGAAACAAATTCAACACAATTTCAGTCAAAATACCAATAGCATTCTTCTCAAAAAATATAAAAGATACAAAAATTCATTTAGAAGCACAAGAGATCAAAAGTAACCAAAGTAATCCTGAAGAATAAAAATTAAGTTGGAGGAATCACTATTCTAGGGCAGTGGTAACCAAAACAGTTTGGTATTAGTGCAGAAACGGCAAAGATAAATAGAACAGAACAGAAACATTAGGAATGAGCCAACAAATTCACAACAAACTAATCTTGTCCCAGAGAATTATACATATTCCAAGGAAAAGGTTGGTATCCTCAACAAATGCTATTGGGACAACTGGATAACAGCCTACAGAATCAAGAGCCCTGCCTGTCACTTTATAAAACATTTATCTCTAAAGGGATAAAGGACATAAACCTACACCCAGAAACCACCAACTATTAGAAGAAAACATAAGAACCATCCTATAAGATATAGGCATTGGTAAAATCTTCTTAGAAAAGCACAGGCAGTTAAAGCCAAAGTAAACAAATGGGACTATATCAAGCTGAGAAGCCTCTGTATAGCAAAGAGATGATCAACAAAGTGAAGAAGCAACCAACAGAATGGGAGAAAATCTTTGGACACAACACAACAGATAAGGGGCTAATATCCAGGATATACAAAGAGCTTCTGAAACTCAATGACAGCAAAACAAACAACACTGTGAAGAAATGGACAAAGGAAAAGAGAAGATATTTTTCAGAAAAACAAATTGAAATGACTAGCAGACATGAAAAAATGCTCAGGCTCCCTAGCTGTCAGGGAAATAAATTTAAAAACAACAAAAAATGACATTGAGGTTCCACCTAACACCAATGAAAATCGGCTACATTCAGAACACCTGCTGCCATGGATGGGGGAGAAATATACCCTCCTTCAGTGTTGGTGGAAGTGTAGGCTAGTACAATCACTATGTAAGTCAATATGGAGAGTGCTAAGACAACTGAAAATTGACCTGCTGCATGGCCCAACTATCCCACTCCGGGGAATATATCCAAAGGAAATGAAACCTACATACATATGAGAAAATGACTTGTAATCTATATTTACAGCAGCATGACTCTGAGTGCAGACATAGGGAAGCAACCCAAATACCATCAAAAGAGGAATGGATAAACAAACCATGGTACACCTACCCCATGGACTACTACTCAGTCACTAAAAGAATGAAATTCTATCATTTGAAACAAAATGGTGTCAACTAGAGACCATATCATCTGTTCTCTCTGATATAAGGCAACCTTCATGCAAAAAACAAGATCATAGACAGACAGGTAAACATGCATATATAAATATGTATCTAGGGGAACTATATAACAAAGACTAGCCTACTGAGAAGACACATTTTAGTATGCATTTCCTGAATCAAAGGATTCCCACTGAAATTGTTACTTATTTGTTAACAAAAGGACGCTGGCTTTCTACCATTGTCTAAATCTACAATGCCACAATACACTTAGATAACAAAATGATGGACTTGCGAATGTTGCTGAAGACTACACTATTATAATAATATGGGGGAAAACATTGTGGGGGGATAGAAGAAATGGAGAGGGGGGGAAAGGGAAATCCCTGAGCCTATAGCACCATCATGAAAAGAAAAATAATTAGGAGTATTCTCACTTGAGTTGATGATACATGTGCTGTTGGTGATTTCTCTTGACCAATATATGCCTTCTTTTGTGTTCTAATTTTCTATTGATTGACTAAGAGCAGAAAACTCAAAGAGATTGGGAACAGTGCTGTGGTACACTGCATTAGACTGACAACTGAGAGCCAGCATCCCATGGCACTGTTGCGAGTCTTGGCTGCTCTGCTTCTGATGCAGCTCTCTGGTAATGTGCCTGGGACAAGTAGCAGAAGACTCCCAAGTCCTGATGTCCCTGTGAGATCCAGATGAAGCTACTGGCTCCTGGCTTCAGCTCTGCCATGCCTGGTCATTGTAGTCATGCATAAAAAGAGTGAACCAATGGATGAGAAATGCAATTTACCTTTTCCCTGTAGCTTTGCTTTTTGAATGAATGAATGAATGAATGAATGGTTTTCTAAAAGGAAGAAAATGTAAAAAGATTCGGTTGGGTGTGGACATGTGCATTATCCCAAGGCTATTCCTTTATGACAGTTGTCTTTCCCTGCCACTTAGGTCTCAAGCACACTCAGCCTATTCTACCTTGTAAAAGGCTCAACATTATAGAACGGGAAGTAGATGATTATTTCCTATCAGTTCAATTATTCTTAAGATGTTCACATTTGAAGTAGCTGATTTTTAATACGTCAATTTGCTCCTGGCCAAATAACAAAATTCTTCATTTGGAAAACAGCATTTTTGTGACTGCCCGAAATCAAGTAGATACTTTGTTTTCATGTCCTAGTACATGAAAATAAATTTGATGTTTTATTGCCCGTTATTTTTCCCCACAGATGGCACAACAAAATAATGCAAGCTCTCTATTCATATCTATTAATGACTTATGCCTTAAATCGGCTTTATAATCTATAAAGAACTCCCACCATCCTCATAATAATCCTCAAGAAAGTTGATAGCATGGACTATATTTTAATTGTAGAGTTGGGTTTTTCCCCTCTTCCTTCATATAAATTTTTCATATTTATATAATATAAAATGATAAAGCAATGCAAGAGAAATATGGATAAAAGTATTTAGAGAAACACAGGAAAGAAAAGTTATCTCCAATAAAATAACTGAGGAAATATTTGAGGTTACAAAATGGAAAAGCAAAATACTCCAGAAAAGGAGGATCTTGTGAGAGAATATTGCACAGGAGCTCAGTGTATGGGGTTCTTCAAGATATAACACTGAGGAGGAGAATCAAGATGGCAGAATAGGGTAAGGACACGGTTAAATGGACGGAAAAACATTTAATCAGGATGAAGCAGAGAGGACACATTCTAGGAAATAGGAAAGGGCAGAACAACAGCAGAGAGGTACCTGGAGACTGACAGACGCCAGAAAGCAGTGAAAACAATGGTGTGGTGTTGCAGTGACTGATACTCCAGCGGCATTCAGCAATCAGTGATCTGAACTCAACCAGCAGCCAGAACTCCACCAGCAACCAGGTGGGAAGGGACTTTCACTGGGAGCTTGGGAGGTAAACCCAGACAAAGAACTGTCTGTCCTGCTGGTCCGTTCAATTTGACGAGGAGCAGAGACAGAGCAGAAGATCCCAGACAGGCAATGCAAGAACAGAGTGGATTTCACAGCCCAGTCAGCCCCCTAGAGCCAAATTGGGTACCATTTGCGTAAGGAGGCACAGGCAAGGGAAAGGACTGAGTATACGCTGAGCTGGCAGTGAACTCATTTCTGACACAGTGAACTGCAACAATGTGGCATTCTACAGGTTACACCCAAGACAGGTAGGGGTAGCCCTCAGACCTGATGGCCAGCAGATCAAGAACTCTAGTAGTGGTACGTCAGGTGCCATTTTGTACACTGTGGCAATTTCTTTAGGACTGCAGGGGACAACAGTGAACTGCATGTGATGATCTCAAGAGAACTCACTGAGTTACATGGATTGCACTGGTTCCCCAGGAAAATAGTATCAACTGTGGCATCATATGGGTCAAAATAGGTCCGTGTGGCACCCAGACCTAATGTCCAACAGGTTGGACAAGATCAGCACCACCAACAACCTAACTCGATAGGACACATGGTGTCTCTCTAATCCTGGGACCTCCTCCAACCGGAACTGGGAGAAAGGTTGCAGAGACAAAGGTGCAGCCTCAGCATGGTATCACAGGAGGTAGAGATTGGTGACCCAGGAGCTGGGGCTGTAGAGATCATGATGGAAATCTGACATAAGAACCCAGACCTGGAACTCCCTGGAGGTTGTGACACAAGTGGCTGCAAACAAAGAGTTGTGTACCTGCAATAAGTAAAATTGCATTGTAGACCTGTGGGTGACACAGCTTAGAAACCTGCCCCAAGGAGAAGACTCTGCTAACCAGAAGTGCAATGACCAAGAGCAAAAGAAGAGACAAAGGCTCAATGAATATGACTGTAAACTCCCTTGCAAAGGAGCAAAACCCTATGCCAACCTCAGAGTTAACTGAGGAAGACATCGAGAAAATAGGGCATACAGAATTCATAGAACTCATTTTTAAGCTTCTGATCAAAAATAAGAAACATATACAAGAGTTCAAAGAATTTAAGGAAGCAATAAAGTAAATCAAGACTGATATATCAGAAATTAAGAACACAGTAGAGCAAATTAAAAATACAGTGGAGACCCTCCAAAGTAGAATGAAACAAGCAGAAGAAAGAATCTCAGAATTTGAAGATATTTCCTGTCATCAGAGGGACGCAAACAAAAAGCTGGAAGCAGAACTGGATCAGGCCAAAAAAAGTATTCAAGAATTGAAAGACACTATTAAGAGGCCAAATATAAAAATTATGGGAGTTCCAGAAGGTGCAGAAAGAGAAGCTGAGTTTGCAAATTATTTAATGAAATAATAAAGGAAAATTTCCCTAATCTGAGAAAGAATTGGGAAACCAGATCCAGGAGGGGCACAGAACTCCCAAAAGGCTTGATCAAAAGTGATCTTCACCAAGACACATGCTCATCAAGCTCTCTTCAACTGAACATAAGGAAAAGATCCTTAAATAAGCACATGAAAAAAATCAATTGACATATAAAGGAATGCCAATTAAGCTCACAGGAGATCTCTCACTGGAAACTCTACGGGCAAGAAGAGAATGGAATGACATATTCCAGATTCTAAAAGAAAAAAGTTATTGGCCTAGGATAACATATCCAGCAAAGCTTTCTTTTGTCTTTGAAAATGAAATAGAATTCTTCCACAGTCAAGAAAAGGTAAAAGAATTTGCCTCTTCCAAACCTGCCCTACAAATGATACTTCAAGATGTTCTCCTGACAGAGAAGAGGACTAGCACCTACCAAAACCAAAGGCAAACGGGAAGAACATCCCAGTAAAAAATGACAACAGAAGACTAAATCGATGAACAACCCATTCCTAAAATGACAGGACCAAAGTACCATTCATACATGTTAAACTCTGAATGTAAATGGCTTAAGCTCAATCAAACATCACAGATTAATAGACTGGATTAAAAAACAAAATAACACCTATGTATTGTCTGTAGGAGACACACTTCACCAACAAAAATCAGTGGAAACTATATCTCATGGGTTTTGTTGTTTTCCGTTAGTTTCATCTCTTCAAAACACTTTCTTCTGATTAAATCATTCAATGACTCGTAGACCATTCAGTAGCATCATTTTCTGCAAAAAGGTTCTTCAGTTTCATTTCTTCAGCTACACGTTAGGCATTCTGTAGCATGTTATTTAACTTCTTGGTGTTGTTAATTTCTTTTTCCTCCCGGATGTTGAGTTTGTTTTGTGGCTTTTCATTTAAGGGGATGTATAGTAGCTGTGTAATTAAGACTGTCATATCTAGTAACATGTCATTTAACTTCTTGGCATTATAAATTTCTATTTTTCTTTCTATTGTTAATTTTGTATTATGACTTTTCATCTAAGGGGATGTACAATAGCTGTGAAATGGAGATTAACATCCAGATGTGAGGATACAATGTAATACACTTTTCTACGTCTAGACAAAGATGGACTTACAATGAAACTGTTCACTATATCTTTTTTTTTTTTTAAATATTTATTTTTATTATTTTCTCATTGGAAAGGCGGATATACAGAGAGGAGAGACAGAGAGGAAGATCTTCCGTCCGATGATTCACTCCCCAAGTGAGCACAACGGGTCGATACTATGCCGATCCGAAGCCAGGAGCCTCTTCCGGGTCTCCCATGCGGGTGCAGGGTCCCAAAGCTCTGGGCCGTCCTCGACTGCTTTCCCGGGCCACAGGCAGGGAGCTGGAAGGGAGGTGGGGCTGCCGGGATTAGAACCGGCGCCCATATGGGATCCCGGGCGTGCAAGGTGAGGACCTTAACCACTTGCGCCACCGCGCCGGGCCCTGTTCACTATATCTTGACAATAGAATGCTGGACTCTCTTCCATTGTTCATGATGCCCGCAATGATGGACATATGACTGAGTATGAAGAACTATATGTTAGTAATGATATAGAGGAACTAGGTGTGGGAAGGGAATTGGGGAGAGGACAAGGGAAATGCCAGGAGCCTATGGAACTATATCATAAAATGATAATAATAATAATCAAATGTAAAAATAAATAGATATAACACTGACGATCAGAAAAGCAAATACTAGAGCTAAATTCAGTCAACAAATATAAAATCTTAATATTTTTAGGGAACTAATTTATTGGCAATGCGGTTAAAACGTATAACCAATTATTTTCTATTCTTTGTGTTGAAATCAATGAAACAATTTCATGACATTAAGTCTTTTTCAATGGAGAACAAACTCCATTAAGGGGAATAAACTAAAATGCTTCTATACAATGCTGTCTTTAATTTAATCTTCCTGAAATAGTTTGATTTTGAGTAAATACCTAAAATAACTTATAACACAAAAGAATGTTAAAACCACCAAACACATATTGCATAACTCCAATAAAGCATACAAGAACAGGTTTGTGACTTCGTTAATAATATTCTCAGTGTTATTTTATTTGGAAACTCTTGAAAATACTCTTTGGATAATTAGCACTACCTACTACATTGCTCAGGTACAGTTCAATCTATGACTGCATATGTCTGTATGTACCATGTATAAAATATATACATATAATATTTAAGTAGCAATGCATGCTAATGCCTAGTAGAATAACTACGCATAAGGTGAACCCTGGCTACTTGGGAGTTACTTGTCTAAAAACACATTTCTTCTTACCACATGCTCCAGTGAAAGTTTCTTAAATTATGCTGGATAAAAATCACAAACCATTTGTAATCCATGTATATTTCCACAAACTCTTAATTGACCATAAAATTTGCCATCCTCAAATCGTGGAGTTATCTAAAATAAATATGGGCTAGCAGCAATGGGAAGAGTTAAAAAATTATTGAAGTTGACTCTGCTGAACATAACCGAAGACAGTTTAAATTTTTATTCCGTGATCTTTTCAGTCCTCCAAGGTAGAACATTTACTATTGCATTTTTTTCCCCAGGAAACTAAAGCAGACAAAGGTTAGTCAATTTTCTCAAGGTCATGTTGCTAGCCAATGACAGATTTGAGCTACATAATTGTAACCATTACACTAAGCTGTAACCATTTATTTATATGTATGTGTGCAATAGGAAATGATTAACAACCCTAAGCATTGGTATAAGGCTATCAGTAATTTAATACAGAAATGAAATCACAATGGAAAATTTTTAAAATGTCATTATACTTTGAAGAGTCCTGTCCTTGAATTTTCATCACATAGAAGTTGCTAGGATAATTGCTTTGATCTCATATTATCAAACATGGAGATTAGGGGCAAGTATGGAACTCAGTAAATACACATTGATAAGTGGATGATAAAGAGATCATATTCAATGAGCATTCATTTGAATTACTTTATCTCAAATTGAAACAACCAGAAAGAGAAACAAGGAAGCAATGTAATATAGAAAAATAAAAACAGGAATGATTGTAGAGTTAAACCTGAGGTTGCAATCCGGATAACATCACTTGTTAGATTTATTATTTAAGGCAACTTACTAAGATTCTTGAAACCACCGTTTATCCATAAAATTACAATAAATTTAACTTATACAAATGTGTCATTTCAAGTTCTAAATTTTGACAAAATATCTGAAAGAGTTAGCCAGAGATTCTTCATTCACTGCAGGTTCAGTAACTGAGTCTATGACATAAGCTGATAACAGGAAAATTAACAAGAGAAATGAAATATAAATTTATAATGCATTTGGGTTATTTCACAGAAAAGAAAAGCAAATACTCAATAAACCAGTGAAATTTAGGAGGCTATACGACCTTGTCATAATGGAAGAACAAGATAGTGGGGGAAGAAAATTTAGGAAGAGTAAATGGTATTAGGCAAAGATGAATGGCCCCCTCAAACACATTTATGACAGTTATCTTGGTGCGATGTTGACTTCTAGTCTCTTTCACCTGTAATAGGTGTTGCTCTTTCCTGATTGACAAAAACTCCAGGCAGAGGACTGATGCTAACTGAATTCTGATTGGAAGATCTCCCATTTGGAAAATTAAGGAGAGTTCAGAGAATGCCTTCTCCTTGCATTTTTGTTTGTTTGCTTTTCAAGTGTTTCAGTTCAAAGTAAGCAGCATATTAAAACAACATATTTTAGGGTAATATTTCTTGAGCTCCTTCAAGATTTTTGGCTTATACTAAATAAAAAGCAGAAGTTCCAAATCTCCACATCTCAGTATCTGAATCACTTTCCAATTTTCCTTATTCAATTTTACATGTCTTTATTCAGATAATACCACTGTTTGTGCAGTGTATTTCTTTCAGGTTTCCATACATCTCCTTTCTTGTGATTTTCACAGGCACCAGCCCATAACTTTGTGCAAAGGGGATTCTGGGCTAATTTTTAGGTAGCCTACTATATATCTACGTTGCATCCTGAGACATTAAAACTAAAACACTATTGGCCATGTTCCAGAACTGTCTTTGTGGGTATGTGACTTGTACATATCTATAAGGAACTAAACCAAAAAAAGCCAAGCTTTAATATTCTGTTACCACCTTCTAGAAGCTTTTCTTTACTTGACTTTTTGATTTTTATTAACATAATGACTCCATGTATTTCATAGGTACAATTCTAAGTGCTCTTTCCCCGTCATTTTTTTTTCCTAATCTCTGTCATGTCTTTTCTTGTCTTTTCATTAATTTCTGCAAAGACTTAGTTTTAATCCATTTTATAGTAATGGCTTTAATTCACCACTAACCATAATATTCAACAAATAAAAAGCAGGAACACAAAGTTCCCAGAGAATTAACAAGAGCTAAAAGAGACAAATCAGATGTCTGTGTTACTATATATGTTTTGTATTCTATATAAATTACCACTAGAGATTATTTTTATCTCACACTAAGACTCTCAATTTATACAGAAAATCCTGGCCACACCAGTCTGAACATCATAGCATTTTCATTGTCTGTTGAAACAATGAATGCTATTTATCCTAGACCAGGATTCAAGATCTTTCACAATACTGCCCAACATGCTTCTCCACTCTTGCAACCATGGTAGAGTTCAACAGATCTTTATGTATTAATCAATATCCATTACTTTATCACTGCCTATGAGCATATGCATAGTATTCTCTTGCCTGCCTGTCCAATTATATCCCATAAATCTATGGTCTAATTGTGGCACCTGAGTGTACCAATATCACCCTCCTTAATGTTCTGCCTTGCAATATTTGCTTCTCCATTTTTCTATTCTACCACTCCCTCCCAACAATATATGTATGTCTTAGCTTTTCATATTTGAAGTTTATAAATAGCATACTAACAGACTTTTTCTATTTGCCATATATAAAGCCAGTGGCACCTGTTATCCTTTATAACACACTACTTATTCACTTCTTATATAATAAAGCAAAATAATTATGGAAATATAATGGCAGAATCCTATGTGCTTGACATACATTAGCATGCATATCAATGCATATATAGCATAGATGTATATAATCAACACAACTCCATGAGAGGAGCATTATTGCTTCACGGCGCCTAATACAAATTTGCATTCATGTGCTTGCCCACTTATTTGCTCTGCTGAAGATGATGGTGAATTCACTAAGAGCAGTACCAATATCACCTTGACTCACTACTGCATCCTTACGTTTTTCACACAGCAGGAATTTAATCATTTCTTACTAAATAATTGTCTACTCTACTAAATGCCCTAATTTTTACATTATATGTTTCCAAAATGATCAATAAAATTGAAATTTTCCTCAATGTCCTGAGTACATTTGCAGGTTGCAACTACTTCACTCATAATCTTTCATGAAACTGAAATAAATTCTCTTCTGTTAAAATCCTATCTACCTAAAAATCTCTAATTAAATAAGATTATAATGAAAGTCTTCATACAGATTATTTCATTTACTCTCCCCTTATCTACTCTTGCTTACTTTTCTTCATGAATCTTCTCAATATATCATCTATGCTGAGAGTACATATATTTTGCTTTCTATATGAATGATAGTGACAGTAAATGATCCATCTTTATGTGTCTAATGTATGTTCCATCCACTTTAGATAATCAACACACTTATAAATTGGGAAGTTTGTACCAGTGTTTATATTTTATGGAACCTTAAAGGTCATCTACAAGCTTGAGATAATTCTAAATCATTACTATGCAACAATGTACTTAATAATGTTCTAAGTATCACTTAGTCTACTGAAAAATGAAGGACTATGTGAAGGTGATTATGCCTGCTTTACTTTCTAATACTGAAAAATATGTACTGATATATCTTTTTCAAGTGTTCTCAAACAATTTAGTCACCAGCATAGGAATATTATGTAACTTGGCAAGGCAAGGTGAATGTGCATGGCATTTAGGATCAGATGCCTGGAGAGGTAAATATCATCCATGACTCCCTTACCAAAGTTTGATAAATTAAATCACCTATCCATTTTCTAGTTTTCACATCTGGTATTTGAAGGAGATAACAAAGAGAATTACTATAAGAGAGAAAAGCAGAAGTAATTAAACATTACTATTCAAATTCTAACTAAAATGTTTTAAAATATTGATACAAAATTCTGGTACAAGAAGGAGGAATGAGTAAACCTGTTTATTTCCCTTCGTACCTCAAATATTATACAAGCGATTTTTTTAAAAAGATTTATTTTATTTTTTTATTGGAAAGGCAGATATACAGATAGGAGAGACAGAGAGGAAGATCTTCCGTCCGATGATTCACTCCCCAAGTGAGTGCAACGGCTGATGCTATGCCGATCTGAAGCCAGGAACCTTTTCCAGGTCTCCCACGCGGGCGCAGAGTCCCAAAGCCTTGGGCCATCCTCTACTGCTTTCCCAGGCCACAGGCAGGGAGCTGGATGGGAAGCGGGGCCGGCAGGACTAGAACTGGTTGCCCATATGGGATCCTGGACATGCAAGGGGAGGACCCTAACCACTGCGCCACCGCGCCGGGCCCCAAGCAATTTTTTTAAGTTGATAACCCTAAATAAATTCACTTGGAGTAGTATCAACATATGTGAGATTTGGGCCAGCATACTAGCTCAACTGGCTAATTCTCCGCCTGAAAGCACTGGTACTCCATGCAGGCACTGGTCATGTTCGAGCTACTCCACTTCCCATCCAGCTCCCTGCTTGTGGCCTGAGAAAGCAGCAGAGGATAGTCCAAGAACTTGGGACCCTGAACCTGCATGGGAGACTTAGAAGAAGCTTTTTCCTGGCTCCTGACTTTCCACTAGTTCAGCTTTGGCTAGTGTGGTCATTAGGGAAGTAAACCAACAGATGAAAGAACTTGCTGTCTCCCTTTCTCTCTGTAAATGTCTTTCCAACAAAAACAAATAAATCTTTTTTTTTTTAAAGATTTATTTTCATTGGAAAGTCAGATATACAGAGAGGAGGAGAGACAGAAAGATCTTATCTCCACTGATTCACTCCCCAAGAGAACAAAAATGCTGGAGCTGAGCCAATCTGAAGCCAGGAGCCTGGAGTCTCTTCCGGGTATCCCACGTGGGTACTGGGTCCCTAAGGCCTTGGACCATCGTTGACTGCCTTCCCAGGCCACAAGCAGGGAGCTGGATGGGAACTGAGGCTGCCGGGGTTGAACTGGCAGCTATATGGGATCCTGATGCTTGTAAGGCAAAGACTTTTTTAACCACTAGACTACCAAGTCGGGCCCAAAAACAAATAAATCTTTTTAAAAGGATATGAGATTAAATAATAACAAAGCAGAAAGTGGAAGAGAATTGACAGAAAGTAAGGAGAGAAAAACTTCAATATATGCACAGAAGAGGATAAGATCAAAGGGTGAAGGAAGCCAGTTTAACGCACAGACCCTTTGGAGAGGCTCGAGGTTCACAAAAGAGAATGATAAACGGCAAGAGAGGGAGTTTGCACTAAGAAATGCCATCCAGGTTATGAAGCAGTATGATGTTGACCTTCAAATCCCTTCAGCTTCTGAACCGCAAATGCAGTGCATGTTTTGACCAATGATATTTTCAGGAAATTATCTGAGAATGCCCTTCAGCAAAACTAGGAAATGATTTATGAGAAGCAAACAAGATGCAAACCCAAATAGCAGTGAAGGAAATAACCAAGATGACCCCTGGCAGTGACCAGAGCCTGAAAGCCGACTCTGAAGGAAGATCTGCAAAACACAGGACACCTGTATTTCACATGGTATTAATGAACACCTGGAAATACTTGGGGACACGGAAAAATATGAAAAGGGCTAGGGAAAAAAACTCCATTTGAAAAATACACAGCTCTCTAAAATTATGTTGAAGTCTAAAACTACAGTTCCTTTACAATTCTATAGGAATCAGTGAGATTAAAAAAAAAAAAACAAGATGAGTTTTAAGCAAGTAACCAAATAAACCAGAAGCTGCAAGTATTAAATTTTAGTGAAAAGAACAATCTCTCTCATAGTAAGAAAACAACAGAATAAAACCAGCACCGAATTTCAAGGCAGGGTGGGCAATACAGCACAGGTCAAATACGGCAGACATTGATGCAGAATGAGTAGAAAAGTGGGGGAATGGAGAATCCCTGTGAACAAATATCCCTGAGTGAAAAAGAAGTCATGATATTGCCATTATATAGAAAAAAAAAATAAATTCTAGTACACAACTTGGCTTTGCAGTGATGACTATCCCCACAGCCATAATACAAATATGGATTAGCAGTACTTGACAATCAACCAACAGCCATATATAGAAACAGTAAGTAATGATAGCAAATATTTTTAACCCTGTCAATTTAAAACCAAAAGTGAAGTGGAAAAAGGTAAGAGTTGAAAGGAAGAGTGGGAAAAGAACACAGGGTACCAGTAATTCTCTCACCAAAACAACAAAACGCCAACTTATACTGATTCTAGTTAATAGGACCCAAATATAAAAATTAGAAGAACAGAAGAAAGGGAAAAGGAAGGGGAAGGGAAGGGAAGGGAAGAAGAAAGCGGAAGGGCAAGGGAGGACCAGATAAAATGTGTCATGTTGTTACAGCAAGTTGAATGAATACATTAAGCATCTTTTCTCTTCATAACCTGCCTTTCTATCTTCATCCATATACTAAGATTACCTAGGTGAAAGAATTAATAGAAATAATAAAGACACTGAAATTCTCTGTGTGGAACTAATGTTTCTTAGTGACAAAATTGAAATGATTTATCATCTTAAATGTGATTTGTAAATTATGTTGTTGAATATAAAAAACATATAAGCTAATTTTGACATGTTTCCAAATTATGTTGAAATCTATTCTTTGAGTGTGACTGTCTACTTTGGAAGTTTATCATCTGAATAATATATAAAAGAATGTAATAGTCATAGTTCAGATAAGGAGGCTATCTTTCAGGAGGTTCACAGTTTCTTGATCTTTTTTTTCTACTGTTCAGTCTTGGCTTAACATTGGTCTCTCTTTGACAGGTTGTCACTGAGGCAGATTTACAGAATAGCTATGTTTATAAAAGCACTGAAGGGAAGTTACCTGGTTACAGAAAAGAGAGATAACTGTTCTAAACCTGCAATATACAGAAAGGAATCTACAAAGGTGAGATTAGGAGACTCTAAAGGGAAATTCCTGCTAGGTGTCTGAAATAAGCAAAAGTAAAGATGATTTCTGTTATCAGACTGAACACAGAACCATACCTAAGATTGTTTGAGAATTAAAAAGGAGCTTTGTTGCTTTTTTACTTTGGGATTTTTATTCTCCTTTTTTTTGGCTAATGCTACTGAAGCAACAAGAGTTTAGAAGCTTAAAATCTGTTGCTTCACACAGATTTTCTTTGCAACACTAGACTTTTCCCTGGGTCTTTTTTATTTCTTTCCATATTAAAACATTATTTGCATAAAATCACCATATTTTATAATACTCTGAATTTCTGTATATACATGCTCAACTCAAGCATTGAGAAAAATTCAGTAAATTAGCAATAAGCACCTACATTCACATGAATTTACCTTAGTAATTTAAACAAAGGTATCTGCCTTCCCAAATTTGCATCACATTTTAATCAGTTCTTCATTGTATGTGACTTTTATAATTAAATAATGAAAGTTAGAATCACAGCTGAATTTTCAATCCTGTTTTCTTCATTGAGCAACCTGTCCAACTTCATCAGAAACAATTCAGTTATCTGGGAATTTCAATTTCTTCTACTGTTTCCCACCAGAAATCTCCTCCCATATAACTATCTAGTCATTCAGTTGGTATTACCAGTAAATAAGACTGAGCACACAAGTACTTAAAATGAGAAACTTGGCAAAATGTAACCAAATACATTTTCCTAAGCTAAAGCTCAAAAACTCAGGGGCACTGATTAATTAATTCTAGAGCAAAATATTCATATAAGTGGGTCTTCAAATAGTTCATGGAAATGTATACTATGAGAAAAATACTCAAGGATTTCAAAAACTGTACCAAATTAACTTATCCTCTAAATTCATTTTTCTGCAAACTTCTGAAATCCCTCCTATATGCAAGGATTAAACAAACAAGTAAATTGATTGTGGATGGTCAGAGCCTAGTATCCCATCATTGGAGTAGTTTGCAGGCAAGCAAGCAAAAGGGAGAGCCTGGAAAGACCCAGGAGGTAATAGATTAGATTTGGAGACATCAATATGAACTCCTGCTCAGTTGGGCAGAGATTGAGTTAAAGATATATACAAGAGTTGGTGTGCATCATTTCTTTCCATGATCATTCTGTTGAAAGAGCTTAGAAACAATGACACTTCAACAGCAATCAGCACACCAGGTACTCAAATCCACTAATAATGGCTTCACTAAAAAGAATCGGGTTATTTTGAGAAATGGTTGACTCTAGGGGCTGAGACAGGAAATATTAAAAGCTGAGCCTAAAGATTGTGAGGTTTCAAAAAAAGACAAAAGGTAAATATCTATGTAAGAACTGTAAATAATTTGTGTAGGTAATCCTCAAGGAGGCAGAATGTATTATCACACTGCCTAACTGTTGGTTACAATTTGCAACTTGCTTCCCAAAAGTGCTATTTGAAAGGGATTTGGAGAGTTGGAATGAGAAAGTTAAGAAACAGTATCTTATGTGTTAAGAATAGCATTTCACAATGCTGTGGGGTCGCACCAAAAATTTGATAAGCAAAATCCAACCATGAGAAAAAAATCAGACAAACCCAAATTGAGAAGCCCTCAAGATAGTTAAGCAGTACTTCTCTGCCAAAATCATCAAAACACAGGAATGTTTAAGAAACTGTCACATCTCAGGAAAGTATAAGAAGATATGATAAATAAATGAAATGCAGTATCCTGTGTGGGAGCCTGGAATGGAAAGAGAAACAAAATCAAAGTATAGGCCTATTGGATTTTTAAAATAGTGAAAACAGAAGAAACTCATTTGGGGATATACAGAAAACTTGTGCTATCTTTGCAATTTTACATAAGCTTAAAGATATTCTTTAAAAAGCTTCACAACAGCAAAAAAAAAAAAGTAAAAAATATGATTTCAACTAAATTTGTAAAAAGAAAATGAGGCAAGCACCCTGCATAACCAGGGAAGCTGCCACCTGCAGTAACAGCATCATATAGGGATGTCATTTCACATCCTGATTGCTCCTGGCTACTCCACTTCCAGTCCAGTTCCCTGCTAATGACCTGTGAAAAGCAGCAGAAGATGGCCCAACTGTTTAGGCCCCTGTTGCTCATGTAAGTGACCCAGAAGAAGCTTCTGGCTCCAGGCTTTTTCCTAGCCCAGCCTAGGCTACAGGAGCCATCAAGGGCATGAACCTGTAAAGGGATACTCTTCCTTTGGCTCTACTCTTTCTCTGTAATGCTTACGAATATTTAAAAACAAAGAAAAAATCTAGCCCTTACCAGACTAAGAGAAAAAAAAAAAAAATCTGAAGGAAGGAGCACAGGACCGAGGCAGGGAAAGAGAAGAAAACATGAATATCTTCTTATAATTGTACTTTTGAAGTACATGAAATATGTTCACTTTAATAAACATCTTGATAAAATATGAAATAACACTGAACATCTCAAAATTCAAACGCATCAGACAAAATCATTATAATTATATAACAAAAATCAGATAAGCTAAAGGAAATGAATGAATTCCTAGAATAGTATAATCTATTCAGATTAAATCAAGTTGAAATAGAAAACTTTAATAAACCAATAACAGGAAAGCAATTTAAAATCTTCCAAAATGGAAAACCACATTACCAGAAAGCTTTGTGGCTGAATTCTACCAAATATAATCAGAGTAATTATTGTAAATACTTTGTGAATTTGTCCAAAATACAGAAGTAGAGAAAATAGCCCTTCACGCTTTAGAAAAATACCATCACCTTGATACTTCAGTTGGAAAAATTCACAAGGAAAGGAAACTAGCCATAAGTTAAAAAAAAAAAAACCTTTAACAAGCACCGATATAAAACTCTACAATTAAGTATTAGCAAAATTGAATTCAGTAACACATTAAAAAAATTATACATTGTGATATAATGGTATTTATTCCTCAATGTACGGTTTTATTGGTGTAAATATATCAATAAATGTTAGAATGAACAATAGAAGTTACATGAGCATTGCAACTGCCATGTGGAGGTGAGGAATTGGAAAATTTCATTATGTATTTATTAGAAAAAAAACCCTTAACATTTCCAAATGTTGAAGCAAACTCTTACAACATAATCATAAATCCATGACAAATACCACAGTAACGGAATAATTGAGAACATTTCCACTAACATCTGGCAAAAGGTGAGAATTCCCACTCATACAATTCTGGTCAACATAGTGTTTATAATACAAACAAGAGTATAAAAGAAATGGAAAAGAATGAAACATCCGAATTGGAAAGGAAGCAGTAAAATTAGCTGTTGGGAGACACCATGATTCCATTTCTATAAAACTTTGATAATAAATAAAATAAATGTTGAATGACACAATATCAAATTCTGCATAAAAAACCAGTATTCTGTCTGTACACAAATAAAGTATCCAGAAAGAAATTTGAAAAAGCCAATTTAGGACTTCCAGCCACCACATGGCGGCTAGGGGGTCCCAGGACGGTGGCGTCTCATGCCTGGTTCTCACACAGCGGCTACCACGTGTGCGTGGGGAGCTGCCACCAGGCGGCCAATGCGCCATTTGGCGCTAGCTCCGCCTGCTAGCTGCCGGGCGGCCAGGGAGCTCTGGGATTATGGTTCTTTGATTGCTGCTTAGATAGCTCCATGCTGAACCCTCAGTGCTTTGGGGACGTGAATCAATCCTAAAGATTCCAAACGATAGTAAATCTTCCTCAGATGAACCCATAATTAATACGGTCTCAACCCATGTGTATTCAAAAATTGTAAAACCTAATATACTTTCAAAACCTTGTGCTACTTAGAAATGAGGCGGCAGAGCAAAGAAATCTTCCATCTCCTTTGAATGCTTGAGGAAGCCATGTAATGTAACCTATCAGGAACATAACAGGTAACTTATAAACAATAGATTCAAAACACCATTAGACAATAGTAAAAACTACAAAGACTTACATGGGGAATCAAGAGCGATCCTGACAACCTATTAACAGGAGGTCATATGCACAGAGCAGGGCGGTGCCCCAGAGTGGAGCAGGGGGACAGGAGCAGGCTTGTATCCCAACCCTGGAGACTCCTGGATCCCCACCAAGGACTATCAGTACGGGCACCAAGGACTACATCCCAACTGACAAAGAGACCATGGGGAACTGGAATGCCTTCAGAGGCCTAGATTGAGTTCCTGGCTCTCAGCTTCTGTACCTTCCCAATCTCCATGGCTGTTGTGGGCATTTGAGATTAAACCAATGAATGGGAGTTCATTCTCCTACCTCTGAAATACATTTCAACAATTTTTAAAATCATACTACTTGTCTATAGTATTGAAATGTAAGGTGATGTCATGAAAATAGAAATACAAACCAACTGAGCAAATCAGAAAGGAAGGAACATAACCAATTAGTTCTTGACATGACACCAATATAACATGATGGAGGAATTAAATAGTACTGGGAAATTTGGATTTCTATACGTGAAAAGTGAATTTGGTTCCTTGTTTTTCCATGAATAAAAAATCAACTCAAAATAAGTAAAAGGCCTAAATGTAAAACATAAAATCATTAAATTCCTGGAAGAATATAATTGGAAAAATCCCCATCACATTGACTTGGCCAGGATTTTTTACACATCACACCAAAAATTGAAAATATAAAAGTCAAAATAAATAAATGGAACTGTGACAAGCTAAAAAGGTATTGCACATATATATGGTGAAATCGATGACTTACCACATGTCCAAAACCTAGACTCTTTAAAAAATAAAGAAAGAGATGTGTATTTGAAAATCACAGTCCCAGAGCAACAAAAAGATCCTCCATCCACTGGCCCACTTCTAAAATAGCCACAATGGCTAGACCTCAGTTGGGTCAAAACCACAACTCTCAAGTCCATCTGGGTCTCCCACATCAATGGAGGTGGCCAGCAGGTGGGAGCTATAGAAGAGAAGCAACTGGACTCAAACCAGCACTCCAAAATGGGATACTGGTATCACAAGCAGGCACCCCAGAACCCAGGATGTTATAAAATCTTAAGAGACAGGACCAGGGAACTTCTGGACCACAAGGATGCCCAGCATCATGGAAGTAGTCATCTCACTTAGAAAACTGATCCAAGTTACACTGGCTACAGACACTAAAGCAGGAAGGACAAGTCAATGATTGGATGAGATGTACAAGTGCCAGGATTTCACAAGAGCCAAAGCATCTTCTGCCAAAAAAAACATGAAAGTTGGTAAGAATCTTCTGCCCCCCAAATCTCATCTTGAGAAGGAAAGAACAAAGGAGGAAAAATATTCAAGAGCCTACTATTTATCAAAAAAAGACTATAATACTAAAGAAAGCTTTAACCTGAAAGTACTGAATTATCATTGTTTAAAAGAATATAAATTTTCCTCATCAGGAAGCGAATGAGGAACATGAAGCATGTGAATTCAGACACAGTGAAGACAATAACATATTTCAGTTGCATATTTCAGTTGAAGTGTAAATTTCAATCCTGCTACACAATTTTTTATTGCAGAATGTCAGAGAATACAATCCCCATTGTAACGAACTGGTTTGTAACATCTTTAGCCCATATAGGACCAGATGATTTCCTTTGCATTTGCAACAAAAGACATTATTGCTTCACTGGTAAAAAAAAAAAAAAAAAAAGCTTGTCATTCTGAGTGGTACATTTTTGACCAAGCAGTTAAGAGGCTATTTGGGATGCTCAGAACCTGTATCACAGTGCCTGGGTTCAAGCCCAAGCTTGCTCCTGACTCCAGCTTCCTGTTATGCACACCATAAAAGACAGCAGGTTATGGCTCAGTTGGATCCTTGACATCAACCTGGAAGATTCAGACTGAGGTTTCGAGATCTAGCTTCAGCCTTGTCCAGCCCCAGCTGTTGTTAGTATTTGGGCTATCAGCCAATCAGTGAGAGCTCTCACACTCCCTGTGTATGTGTGTGAGTCTCTGCGTCTCTTTTTTTCTCTTCCTCTCCTTCTATTTCTCTACCATATAAATAAACTAAACAAAAAATAAATAAAATTATTTAAATAATCATCACTTACAGTCTTTATGCTACTTCCATTTATATTCTCTGTGGAAAGAAGGGTAAGAAAAGGCAAATACAGTAATAAGGTTAGGCTCCAGGTTACCTAAAATCTCTAACACTGTTTTCTTATCTATACAAACACAAAAATATTTTCTGCACCAACATTATTGTAAAATTAAAAATTCATGCACATAAAATTCTAGGTCTATAGTTTTATGCTCAACAACTACATGTTATTCCACAACTTTGTTTCTTTTTATACCTAATAATTTGAATTTTCAAATAAATATAATCATCTTATTTCTGTGTATTTAAACTCATAAGCCATAATGATGCTTTGCACTGTATTCTTTAGATATATTAATTATGTTTTACTTAAACTTAATATTAAACTTACTTCTTAAATTTGTTTTCTGATAAATATTGGTCCATTTTAAATTTTATCTTAATATTTTTGCTACTTTTGACTTTTTCTGTCAACATCTTAACACTTGTTCAAAATATACACAGAAAGAGTAAATATTGGGAGCAAAAGGAAAAGATTGACTTAAAGAAGGATTATGCCAAAAATCTTCAGATTGAATAATCTTCATAGCCATAAATTCCAAAGATTCATACCTACATACATATTCATAACATTTCAGAGTCTTATGCAGAAAATCCTAGAATCTGCTACAAAGAAATGTCTTGTTTTAAATATAACCCTTCAGTTACTGAGTCCCAGAAAACAATGGAACAGTAGTTTTCAAATTACAAGAGAAAAGAAATCGTGGACTAGAATTTTATATGCAGTATTATAATGAAATTAAGTAAAATAATAGACATTTCAAGTATGGAAGAGCTCAAGACTGTTTAATAATTAATTAATCCTTTCTTGAGAATTTAATAGTAGTTATTTAGAAGTAATAGAAGAGGTAAATCAGCAAACAGTAAGATGTGCATCGAGAAGTGTTTTCAGTCACAGAAGCAGTACAGGGAAATTGTAAGATGACAATCAACAGCCAAGAAAAGCTATACAATAAAGACAGCCTGCAGCAGGAGGCTAAAAAGCTCAAGAGCAAGATTTACAGGAAACAAAAGGGAAATCCTCGCCATTTCTAGTATGATTGACATGCTTAACAATGAAAGACTCCGTGGAATTCTAGGCTCCTGGATTCAGCCTGTCCCAGTGCTGGACAGCACAGCCATATGGGAAATTAACAAATGTGGTATTTCTTTCTTTCCCTCTGTCTTATCCTCACCAGCGCCCCCAACACACACACTTTGCCTTTCACAAACATGAAAAAAAAAACTTCTCTTTTTAAATGAAAACCTAACAGGACGGTGAAACTTGTTTTACATCCATGCTAACAATTGATTCAGGAGTTAGGGCACAAGCACTTTAAGAAAAAAATGACTTTCAAATTAACAATGCTTAAGTCTGAACACCAAAAATCATTGTTAATTACTATCTTTAAATTCATTCTTCCTATTATCTCTTTGCATATACCAATTAGACAGATAAAAGCACCTGCCTCAACCACCCTATGATGAGACGTAGTTCTCTCTCACTGCCTCTCTTTGCCCTACTTTTTGGGAGATTTTTCCAACTTGACTTTCATGTCCCCAGATAGCTTAAACTCAATTATACAAAATGTTTTCAAATTCTAAAAGAGAAAGGAAAGATCACTGACAATGTAAAGGTGAAACTAGTAAGTTAGAAGGTGAAAATAGAAGAGAATGCTGATTTCATCTTCTCGAAAGGAATATAGAAAAATCTTACATACAATGAAATAGAAGTTTGACAAGATTATTTAGAATTAGGAAATACATGTCTGCATTCTCATAAAATGACCAATAAGTTTATAAATAAGGTTAATCAGAATATGGAATTAAAGCACGCCTAGCTATACGCAGGCAAAGACCAAGGTATGCTAAAGTAAATAGGTTTTAAAAGGTGTGTTCTGGGATAGAAATGTTGAATGGAAGTATAAGTGGGGAGAATATTTCAATTCTGTGAGGATACCAAAGAGTTAAGAATGAAGTTCCATTTCCTGCACCAATTTGATCCAAAACACAAAGATAATGTTCCCAGCTGTGGCATCTGGCTCCTTGGCAATTTCATCAGACAGTGCCAGCTGTTATTGTAGAGTTCTGGGCTTGTCACAGAGATTAAGCTGTTGTGCAGCAGTTGCTGCCACCTTAGTACAGTATAGTACAAGTTGGCTTTCATTTTTTTTCCTCTAATTCATAGTTTCTTCTCAAGTCATGTTTTGTTAAAATACTGAAGAGATTTGAGTCTAGACTGAGTCTGCATTCCAATATATGCCTTTCCAACAGAATTTTGCTTCCAATTAAATTTTAATGATTTAATATAATTTCCTTTACAAGTAAAAAGCTTTACACTTTTGTTTATATAAGTACAGTTTTTAATAACAGACCAACAAAATCTGAAATGGGTGCTTTCCTTCATTAGTATTTAATGCAGAAATTATTTAAGCAATTTTCTAATCCATTGTTATACAAAAAACAAAATGTTTGAAATATGTAAATATATCCATACAGTATGACACTAAATTTTCTACCTCTATCTGTAACTACTTCATCATGATACATTCAAATAGCAAAGACTTAATCTTAACTTTCTAAAGAACTATAATACTGTAATTCAGGAAATAATAGTGGGGATTGGGGAATCAGGGTGGGCAAACGTAAGAGAGAGGGAAAATCCTCTACCCCTACGAAGCTGTATCATAGTAAATAATAAACATATCTTTTTAAAAGTGTTTCCTAATAGAATACATTCAGTGAATGTTCTGTGATTTTTCTCATTAATTCATTTGCTAACTACTGTTGCTGAATTGCTGACAGTGTCAAAATGACTGAAACAGTGAGTTCATTTTTAAACTAATTCAAATGTTGTCCAAGCAGAATTGTTCATTGAAATACTATGTTAGCTAAAAATAAAATATCAAACAGTATTTTTTATTTATATAAAATGTTTTATTTATGTGTTTCATGTGCAAAGTATTAAGAACATAATACCCACTGTGCCTCCTCATTCCTTATGTTTCATTTAATTTCTGTGATGACATAGTTTCAATTTACCTTAAAATCACAATCTTAATCCTCAACTACATTAAAAAAATGTTTTTTTAAAGTAGAAAGACCACTGTTTCTCAAGAATATAAAGGTTACAAACAATATTTTAAAGCTAAATTAGGACGCAAGAATTGTTTGGTATTTCCACTTATTTTACAATAAAACTGACAACCAGTAAAATTAACTAATATGCCCAAAGTGCACAAACTGAGTGACAGAACCAAAACCAGAATTCAGTCCAAGTTGTACTCCAACGCACTTGCTATAATCCTATGCTTCTTCACACTAGTTCCAAGTCTGAAATCAAAAATGCTTTATTTTACTCTTCTGGAACTCATATTTTACCTGACCCAATTTCTCTTTATCAGTGTTGTCTTCTTCACCAAGCCTTTCTTTCACTTTATATGTTTCTTCTTCGTGGCCTCCTATTCTCCTATCTAATGCTAAGACTACTCCATAGATACCATATGTTATATTGAACCTTCTATAAAACGTACTCTCTTCTCATTAAGAATATATATATATATATATATATATATATATCCATTGCCACTGATGGTGAGAAAAATCACTCACAGGATTCATAATGTTCATAAATTTGGGGAAAACTTGGTGTTAGGATGTATGCTGCTTTATACCGCAGAGGAGATAGTATATAGGCAGAATCTGTCCTATTATTCAACAACCCAGCTAGAATATTGTAGGAATTTCTCCTCATACTGTGCTTTTCCCCACCCAAACACTGACATGTATGAAGAATTTCTTCTTGTATTCTGCATTCTGTCCTAGTGACTCAGTCCAACCTTTATCCTGCATACCAATTTGATTCTTCCTTTCTTTGAAGCAGTGCTCAGTTTAACTAGTTCTGTTCCTCACATATTTTGCCAGTTAGCAAGTAGCACTTCTTCAGCCACAAAAATTTCTAATTTTACATTTGATTTGAAGAGTGACTGTTTCATTAGATAGCTGTTCTTTGAGAACAAGAAAAAAATTTCATGCAGGTTAGGTGTCACTGAAGAAATTAGGTCAGAATCCATCAAAGTGTGTACATCCCCACAAGCAGATGTATACATTGAAAATTCGCTAGGTCAAGTGACTTCAGAGCTATAGCACTCACACACTCTAGCTTTCTCAGGCATTTAGTTGTAAACAAAGGACTGTGCAGTTCTGCACAAAAGATAATATTTCTTAAGATGCATATAAACTAAGAAGTTGGTAATTAAAAGGCAACCACTAAAAGAGAACACTTAATGAATACTGTTGAGAAAAATGTCTCTAAGAATAAAACAGAAGAAAAATACTGACAAATGTAAACACTTTTATAAAGTAATATCTTCATATAACACAAATTAAGGAAATTCAAAGGAAAACAATGTATCAGAATAAACAATATTAGGTTGATGGATAAAACCAGTAACCATGTTTTAAGGCTGAAACACTTGACCATGGAAAAAAGTCAATCAAAGCCTGTACTACCCTAAGAGTTTTTATTTAAAACAATTATATTAAAGTTATAAAGATAAGTCAGATATTTGAAGAGGAAATTTTTATACTTTTGTTTATTTTACTGTTTGAGAATATTTTCAGTTCATATTACTGTGATATTGAATTCCCTTGAGCAAAGATAGTGCGAAGGAAGATAGAGACGAATGAGACACAGCAATGTATTGGCAAGAATGAAAAACAAACATAAAAGGAAATTCAGTTGCAATATGGCATCTCTCTGAACATTGGGGCCCAACAAAATGAATCAAACAGTGAATCCAGTGGTGTAGACTTCAGAGCTAGTTCAAATTTCTCTCGCTCCTGAATCTGAAATACTAATCAAGAATTTGGGTTAATTTTGTGCCAAGAGGCATGGCAGCTTCCACAAGCCCAATGGCAATTCCAGATTCCCAAGGTTCCTCCAACCACAGGTTCCATTTGGTCAGATTTGTTCTTGGCAATTTGAACTGGAATCAGCCTAACTTTCTGGAGCCAGATGAGAGTGTTTTTTTCTTTTTTTTAATGTAACAATAGAATTTTCCTATAGATTAAATGTCTATTAAATAATCTGTTTCAACCATTAATGTCAAGAGGATAAATAACAACATAATTCTGAAGCCCACACCTAAGTAAAAATATAGTTTTACCACCTAGTACTAAATCAAACATCACTAGAGGTTTTAAAATCATATTGAACATGGATGTTGATGGTCTGGATGAATCAAAAGTGGCCAGCTGTTGGAAAAAAAAAATCATGTTGAACAGCTAATCCCTTTTAATGTACTTGGATCTATCAGGCAACAGCAAAATACAATGATCACAATCTGTGCCCTCAATGGTCAGAATACGGGCTGTGCTTCATGAAATACTCGAAGCTTACATGAAACAAACAAGAAAATGATATACAAAAAGCTGACCTAGAAATTGTTAAATGCATGAAACATGTCACTTAAAAGAAAGTGAGGAAAAAAAAGAAAAATATTTTATCTCAAAGTCAAGGTAAATCAATGTCATGAATATCCTACTATGGTAAATAATTCTTAAAATGGAAGTTTGCTTTGATGTTTGTTTTTAAATACTAAGTACCACTGCATTGAGCTATTTACTTTTCTTTTAAAGGAATATACCCAATAGAAGTGAAATCTGCATGAGGAGATCTATAATCCTATATTTGCAGGAGCACAATCTACAACAGCAAAGACATGGAAACAAGCCAGATGTGCGTCCAAAGAAAATGTGGTACACCTACTCCATGGAATATTTTTCAGCTACTAAGAAGAATGAAATTATATTATTCAAAATTTGGTGGTCCCAACTAGAGACCATTACGCTCAGTGAAATGAGTCAATCACAAAAGAACAAATGCCATACATTCTCTCTTATATAAAGAAATCAGCATGGAAAGTGTAACTTCAATAATCCCATCCATGCTGTTTGTTTGTTTGTTTGGCTGTATCCCATGTGTTCTGATGGTTTTTGTTAATTTGTTTTGTTTATTCCAAATAATTTCTTTTCTCGTGTTGAATTCATTACTGGCTCATGTATTACACGATGGCATGATTTTTCCCAAGAGACTTTTGTGTTTCCATTTTGTCACTCATGTGTTGGTTACTCAGTGGTGCATTTTTTTATGGTGCCGTAATGTGTTGTTGATGTTGTTACTGTTGTGACTGTTCTAACTCATACCAGTTGGTAACCTTGTTTCATGGCTTCTCAATTATGGAAATGTATAGTGATGGAGTACTGAGGTCTATCATATACAGATGTAGGGGTATACAGATGTAGGGTCTATCGTATACAGATGCATTGCTGCTTCCAGACAGAAGATGGATTTCCAGTGAAACTGTTGGACATGTGTAGACAGTGGAATGCTGGACTTTCTGACATTGTCTGTACCAACAATGTCGGGGTACACTTAAATAAGAGACTGACAGAATTATGATTCCTTATGAAGGACTACACCAATGTAAAATGGGGAAAATCTGTCAGGGGGCTGGAGTTCAGGTGGAATCCCAAACTACATGATATACAGAAAAGAGGAGAGAAAGAGGAAGTCTTCCATATGATGATTCATTTCCCAAGTGATTGCAACAGCAGAAGCTGTGTCAATTCAAAGACAAAGTACATAAGTGAACTTCCTCCAGGTCTCCCACATGGGTGCAGGATTCCAATGCTTTGGCTCATCCTCTACTGTTTCCCCAGGCCACAGGCAGAGAGCCAGATGGGAAGCAGGACAGCCGGGGTTGAAACCGATGCCTATATGGGATCCTAGTGCATGCAAGGCAAGGACTTTATGCACTAGGTCACCGCACCAGCCCCTGAAATTTTTTAAAAAAAAAATAATGCACAATCCCTCCTTAGCTATATTTTTCCTGTATCAAACTCAATTCTTCTTACACATAACATTCATACACTTTTAATTGTTTTGATAGACCAACTCTCTCAATACTAAATGCTCTTATAATATGAAGCAACCATGGTTAATCTATACAATAACTAATAACATATCCTCTGAGATACCTTTGAGAAATACTTATCAGAAAAGAAACATACCATAACTCCTAGTAGGTTCTTCAGAGCTATATGCATTCTCTAGCTGGTACTTTTCACAAGTCACAGGACTACAGAAATATTTTCCTAAAATACGAACTACATAAAATGAATTGTTTTGGTCTGAGAGTCAAAGCCATTTGCTTAGGTTGAGCAAAACTGTTTCATGTGCCAAGGCTCTAGTTTGTCCTACCATTTTCAGGAGCACATTTAAATGCCCTAATGTCTCTGCAGATTTTTTCCCCTCCATTGAATTAGAGCTGAGTTAATAGGAACCACTGAGTCTACTTTAGTTGAGTCTCTTAGCTGAATTTCTTCAAGTTGTTTCTGAGATGCCTTATGAGATTTATTTGTTCCATCAGAGTTGCTTTGGATTAAAACCTTTGCTACTCTGTGAAATGTGTAATAAAAGAAAAACACCTGGCAATACTTAGAGGTTAAGTGCATATGATCTGTGGTTGACCATGTACAACTATTAAAATGCAGTTTGCTGCAGTGTCTAATATGCTATGACAGTCAAGTTTTAAATGATACTCAAGGAGATGGAAAGATTGGCTCCACACACATATCAATGTGCACTGGTCTTCTGTCTGTTAACTTGCTAATGAACCATGATTGAGTAAAGTAATGAAGAGTTTACAGAGAGCCCCAGGAAACCAATTTCCAATTTTGCAACCAGCAGGCTTTAACTTCACTGCAGTCTTTGCTAATTTTGTCTGGAATCAGACATGGATACGAAATGCCCATCACTGACTTGTGACTCACACTTCTCTAATCCCCACATACTTTGCCATTAACGAATGCCTCTTCATATTATTCATTTTATTTCTCTCCTTAGTTATTATAAATAGGATAAGTAGTTAAAAAGTGCTAAAGCAGGAAATTTAGAAAAGCCTATAATGTCATGATTAACCTATACAAAGCAAGAACTAATTGTGAGAGAACTGCCCTATATTGATCTATCATGAAATTATGCAGTGTTCACTGCAGCAGCACATATATGATAAAATTAAGCAAAAATAAATTATATACTATTTACAGCTTAAAGTATTTTCCATTTCATTCAGTGTGTGCAAATTCTTCCAATATAATCATTGTATTTTAAGAAGTTACAATTTAATGTATAAAAAATATACTTTACATACTCAACAAAAATTCCAAAAGTATAAAAAATTATATAATTTGGAATTATTTATGGGTAAAAGTATATGGCTGATAGTAATTCCTGCATATCACATAGGGTCCCTGGTCCTAATTTCACACACAAGGGAATATGCTAGTGCATGATCAACTATTCAGTCAGATGAAGAAATATTTATTTTATCATAAAAATTGGTAAATGTGACACATATCTAATTTCAAGGAAACTGTTTCTTTTCTTCCTTTTGGTCAAAAGAAAGTACAATTTCTTTTACCAAGATGCCTTAAAATCGACTGTGCTCTCCTCTATAGAGAAGTGGTGGAAAACTCTTTTAGAGCTAATTTAACAACTCAAAAAAGGAGTGTTCTTCAAGATAAAGAACAGACAGGACTTTGATGCTAGCACAGGAGAGATGGAAGTCTGAGTGAGGTAAGTTTCCTTGAGACAAAGTTATAGAAGTCATGGCCAGCAATTAGAATCCTTCCTCCTTTTGTCATCATTTCCATTAACTCCCACCTTTGACAGTATCACTAAATACCCCATCATCAAAGTAATGCAAGTCTGTCAAGAGCATTTTTAAGATGTGAGTTGTGCTATTTGAGTAGGGAAAACAAGGACCACAACTTTGTACTTTCATTATATTGGTGAAGAAAGGAAAATACATCATGAGGATGAAAATGGCTCTAGACATTCTGGTTGTAACATTGCTATCTCTGCAATCCTTTTCCACTTGTACCAACTAAATGAAGAATGCAGAGCTCTTAAGGACAAAAATCTAAATGCTTCAATAGCTCTGAAATATCCACATGCCCATGAGCATTATCCAAGCTGGACATTTCACTGCATTTTCTTATTTAGATATAGTGCCCATTTTAAACTGAAAGGCATGTAGACATTGAAGCAAATGTATTTTAAATAATCTTTCACAAATTTTAAATTCTTTTCAGCTTTCACAGTTCTACTCTTGCCAAGGGTCCAGTCTAATAAAGGTTGATAGTCTTGGCTTGGATTAATTAACAGTAACTAAGCCACATAGAGCCTCAGTAGGAGCACTGAGGTAGTACTATGCAGTGCCACAAGCATGCTGCTACCAATCAAAGAACTAAGTCCAGCTAGAATCAAATTTTCAAAGGACACTCGAGCAAGATTTTCTGCCATGGTCTCTGCTGCCATGACATTTTCCCTGCAAGTGCTTTACATTTATTTCAAAGTACAAATGTATTATAATTCTAATATCTTAGATTTGAGAAACTCCCTAGAATTTACAAGTGCTTTTCATGAATTAGCTCATATTACACAGACAAGACTATTTATGCATTTCATATGAGAAAATATTGTGATTGAACAAACAAAACAGAGTTAGCCCAAATCCTAAGATGACAAGCGTTAGAGACTATAGTTCAACCTAGGTTTTCCAACTCAATGCTGGTGGTCATTTTAGTTTCATAACATTTTTACAGAACAGGTACACATAGCTGTGACCATTATACATGAAAGTGTTGAGCCACAGAATACATAAGAGCCTTTACAAGCCTAGCCATGCCTTTATATTTTTAGTATGAAGAAATATTATACTAAATATTTACTGAAAGCAATGAAAGTGAACTGCAAAATGTGAAAATAGAAATCTGTCTTGATATTATTTAATATTTTGCTTACATCACACGAGATTATAGATCAGCAAAAACATTCCTATTCTTATTCTTTAACTTGTTCACCTAAAATAACAAGTGTCACATAAACAATGTAAGTTTTTTCAAAGAAAATATGTTAACAATTAATAACTAATTACAAAACATAATTAGAATCCAGAAATGTGTGAATGATCTCTCAATAAAAAGCTACCCTCAAAAAAGTATAGTACTGGGTCCTTCATGGTCATTACCAGAGCCACTAAACTGAATAAAATTCAACAAAGAGACCAGCAACTATTTATGATTTTAGGCCTTCATTTTTCTATGCCATGTTCTACTTTTTATGTCATTTTTAAAGAGCTTGTTTTCTTAACAAATCGTCGCATGCTAATTGAAAATGTATTTTGAAAGAACTGCATTAGTGAAACTCTGTATTCATTTCTAGTAACAGATTCGATGACATTTGCAGAAACAGCTCTCCATTATCCACATTGTGTTACTTGGTAAATTTAGCAGAAAGAGGAGGATGGAAAATATGAAAACACAAAATGTGAAAATAATGAAACTTTAATGTAGCACACAAACTGTGACAGATGTAAAACCACAGAGTCATTAAGCTCTTCCCAGTCCATCTCTTTTTATCTCTTTCATCCCTTCACTATCAATTATTCCTAATGTTGTTCCTTCTTTCTGTCTGACTCATTGAAGTAACAATAACTCATGCAACTCCTTAGCTATCTCATTGTCTGATCTGTGACACTGTAAACAGTGTGACTTCCAAATATTGTGATGCAGAATTTCCCTGAGTGAAGAAAATTATAGGAATTATATCAGAGATGTTTTTAGTTATTATGGTAGCTATGATGTTCTTTCACTCACAAAAAAAAAAAAGCTAATGCTATACTTTTCTGTATCTCAGGTAACTCACTCATCACAAATGTGTCCCTCATTTCATAAACTCAGAACATAGTACAGTAAGAGCTACAATAAGAGCATGGATTCGTGTATATGAAAAATGCCTGAGCCTGTGTCATTCATCATTGCCAATTACAGGTAGCCACTTAAACACATACACACACACACGTATTAACACCACTAGACTCTCCTAATGCTACCAGCTTTTCTTAAAATTGTAAGAACAATTATGTCTTTACGACCCAGTTTTAAATGGTGATAGTTGACAAAAGTATAGATTAAAACACACCAGTGCTTAAAGCTAATAGCTTGTGCAGTATGTAAAGAAGCTCTTTTCCCTAAAAATATTTTAGTTACTAACATGCTATTTTTATGATCCCAAACATAACTTATAACTCACAGAAAAACAACAGATTAGGAATACATACAGTCAGAATAGTGATTTGTCACAACATGCAACTAAATAATTGTAATGTCTAAGTGTCTGACTCACCAATAAGCTTTGGCTCTGACTTGGGAAAGGTCAGAGATGAATAAAGGATGAATACCTAGAAGCAACAAGGGATGTAGTTAAGAAATATCAGAAGTTTTATGTATTTGTATCTTTTTTGCACATCACTAATTTTAAAAAAAAGTATTTCCTGAATGGTTAAGCCTGGCAATAATTCAAATTGTTTTTCATGATATTTTCAAAAAGCACTATTTCAGATGTCTCTGAGTAAAGTGAAATTCCAATGTAATACAATTTCCCACGGGAAAACTCCAATATTCACAATTGCCATGTAGAATGCCCAAACTCTAAATTCCAACTTGCATAATTTCATAGTGAAAAATTCCACTGCCATTACACCACTCCATGCTCTTAGCTCAGAAACTTTGAGAGCAGCAGAAACTCATACAATCTAACAGGAAATTATGTTACAAATACATAAGAATAACTCATGGAACTCATGAACTCTTGGTTGGCTGTCTTTTATAGTCTTGAATCAGAATGTGGAACAAAACCCAAAATTTTACCTTGGGTTCTTCATGGGTTAATGTTTGTTCTCCTTATAGCATATTCCTATTCTTTCTGTCAATAATAACTGGACTTCTTCCTTTCCAAAGATACTATGGAAGGGTATTAGCCCAAATGGAAAACCCCATCATTGAAATTACAACTACTTTTCAGAAACTCATTTTATGTAACAGGGACCAGAGTCTTACTGGTCAAACCTCGACCTGGCAATGGTCCACATATTATTAGGGCTTTTAGAGGGATGTGGGTGATTAGGAATATATAAATGGCTGAAAGGGTTCATTCACACAGAGGGAAGAATTTGATTTTTTTTTTTCAAAGAAAAGACTAGCAGGTGAAGACGCCTTCACATATCTACAGCACGCTCACTTTAAAATATCAGCATACTACAGGGTGGGGACATTTATGAGAATTTCTCTGTTGTTAATCATCCAAGAAGAAGTAAACCAGGTGATCACAAGTGAAACACTGTAAGCTACTGAAGAATTAGGAGATTGAGATTTTAGTGCTGGAACGCTTCTAAAAATCATCATCCCATGTGTTAAAACTGAACGTTTGTGCTCCCATTTTACCTTCCAAGTCAGATGTTGAAACCTAATCATTAGTGTGACGGTAATAGGCGGAATGTCATTTGGGAGATAGATGGGTCATAAGGTTAAATCCATCATGAATGGAATTTTTGTCCTTACACAAAAGTCCCCAGAGTATTGCCCTGACATAAAATGAATCATATAAAGACACAGAGAGAAGTTACCTTTGAACAAGAAAGTGGGCCCTCACGAGACACTGAATCTGTACCTTGGCCTTGGTCTTCTAGATCTCCCAGGACAATTAAAACTACATTTCAATTGTTTATAAGCTATCTAGTTTGTGGCATCCTGTTACAACAGCCTGACCAAATTATTATACAATTGCACTTGAATTTTAACAACTATAGGTTGCATGCAAGAACGATGGAGAAATATTTTTTTTAAATTATCTGACTTCAGAAACTTCCTGAAAGGGCTAGTCAAATATAACCTGATTTTGTTAATACTTACATAACTTTGCTTACATTTCTTTGCTAATGACAAATATTGGCTTTAAAAACTGAAGTAATAAATCTAAGATAATTGTCTCCTTCTGAAGCAAAATGTGAATCTTTTAAAAACCTCAAATATGTAATAATGAGTTGTCTTTCAGGCCTGCAGAAAAAAAAATATTTCATTTTTGATACTTATGAGGATGTAATACTGCATTTTTTGGATTTATGGCAACAGTGTTTTAACATGTGAATGGGCTACTGAATGCTTAGAAATTACATTTTCATATAAATTGCATTTTTTAAAAAAACACCACATGATTTATCTTGTTTAAACAAATTCTGAAAACACTAGCATACTGGGTATATGCCTTGAGTTTATTCCTTCTAGCCAATATACAGAATTTGCTAATGCTATTAAATGTTTTCCAGGAATAAAATATTTTGAATATAAGAAAAACCATAAAGCACCATTAATACTTTTCTACCCATAGCTCTGAAAAGTGAAGCGAATGCTATGAATATCTTAATAGATCCAAAGTACCAGGAAGCTGGAGTCAAGAGCCAGAGTGCAGTATCAAACTAAATACTCTGATATGGGAATGAGCATCTTACCCACTACACTAAAATGGCCATTCATATTTGAATCTTAATGGACAAAATAACCGTTTTTAAGCTCAAAATATCCATAACATATTTTCAAATGACCTAATTAATATTTTATTCTGCAAAGACTAATTTTCTGCCAATTTACATTAACTGCTATTGAATAATTGCCAAGAACCTCAGGAATCCACACGCTCTTTGCACTTATAACCAGATCTTTAATTTGGCTTGATCATTTCTTGGTCCATAAGGTTTGAGATATGGAATGTCTACCCTATATACTATTACTTTTATATTTCCCTTCTCTAATGTACCATTTAGTGATGGCTACATTTTACAGTATTATTAAGACTGAATTGGTTGTTTATTTCAAAGGCCAAGAAAGAGAGACCTGGTTGAAAGGTTGAGTGAGAGAGACAGACCTGGGCAAGGTCACTCAGGAGCCAGGAACACCATATGATCTCTCACAATGGTGGCTGAAGCCCAAATATCAAAGCCATCTTCTGCCGCTTTCCCAGGTACATTAGCAGGAAGCTGGATGGGAAGCAAAGTCCCTTGAACTTAAATCAGTATTCCAACATGGGATGTGGATTTTGCAAGTGGTGACTTAGTCTACTGTGCCACAATATCTACCCCTAAAACATCTGTCTTTTATTGAGAGTTTTTAAAAGATGAGCATAGTCACCAATGGCAAACAGCACACCCACTGACACAGAACATAGCTGTTTCAAGTCTTCCTCATGTATCACGTGCTATACTGATACATATCCATGCATAAATATTTTACTGTTCTATAAGCAAATACATATTGATCCAGGCATAATGCTACAGGCCAAGATATAGTCATGGAGCATGTTTATTTCAAGAGAACACAAAACAAATATTTTTCTGTTTATAATTTTACCCTACAAATTGTTAAACTGCATTGCTGTGAAAGCACAGCAAAGAGAGATAGTAGAGAAGAGAAAGCAACCACAATCAAAGCCTAGAGAGATGTGAACACAAGCCAACAAATATTAGAAGTCACTGGAAACCAGAAAAGGAGAGGTACATTCTCTGTCCTGAATCTTTCTCTGGAATCACAGCCTTGACTAGCTTCTATGAAGCTGATTTCAGACTTTGGTCTAGAGAACTAACAGAATAAACTATTTCAAATTTGTTACAGCAGCCACAGAAGCTAACACAATTTACTCAGGTTGTGTTATAATTTTCCACATGATACAAGTATCAATCCAGTTCCATTTAGGCCATAATGGTTTTTTCCAAGAGGAAAAAAAAAAGTATCCCTTCCATAACCTTACAATCAGCTTTCCTAGAAACCTAAGTCAGTATATCCAAGAATTTTTTATGCATTTGTTTACACTTTCATACTGTTATCAGGTAATAATCACAATTAAATGATGGCTTAAACAACAGGAGCAACACTATAAGAAATCATTCATAGCAGATAATTTGAAACAAATAATATGATCCATGTTGCCCAGTGACACATTTTAGCACAGCATGTGCTTTAGAGAATTGAGATCCAGAACTTCAAATACTATAAATATTTTGTCTTTCTGCAAGTATTTCATAAAGAGACATTATGAGGAAATAATTCAAATAAAGATAGTTTTCTGATTTCATGTAAATGCAACAAAACAGAGTAATTAATCTATGAAGCACTAACCCTGTTAATGTAAAGGGAAGCTGAGGGAACACATAAAGGCCAGAGTCCCCCCTTCCTAGACTGAAGATACCAAACCTGCATGACATCCATCATGTACGAAAGCTGACTTGAGAGTCAGCCCTATGCCTGCCTTCGTGACAGAGCCAATGGTCCCAAGAGTCTAACACATTAACTCAAGTGAAAGGCATCAAGCAAGGCAAAGCCTACACTGAAAAGCATCATTCTTGGGTCTGGGATTGGACTTAGGGGCATCAAAAACTTGGTTCATTTATTTGATTCATAAGACAAATAGGTCTAGTTTTCTTAAAACTACTTAGCATACGGTTTGCTCAATTTTATGATATGCTAAGAAAGAATATATTGGTCCAAAAATCCATCTGTAACATGACAATATCTTACCACCCAGAGTATAATGGTCATCTTCATATATCCTTCTGGTCATTATTTTTACTCTGACATAATATTGTTTGAAGGGATATTTATCATACATTATTTTCATCAAAATTCACAACCCTCAACTCAGATATACAGAGTGAAAATTAATTTCCCAATGCAGTATGAACTTTTCTCCAATGGGCAAGCTGAATGAAATACTTGGAAAGGCAGAGACAGTATGTCTGGGAGCAGTTATGTCTGGGACAGTATGTCTGGAACAGTATGTCAGGGTATATCCACCCTTAAAACATACATTACTAACACATAATTTCTTCCAGTAAAATACAATATAATCCACAGAGCAATAACTTGTTCTGAATCTCGTCTGCTCTCTCCTCTTTGAAGATTTGGGTCTAGTTATTCTGATAGATGACTCCTATCACCAGTTTCATTTTTTCTTCTTCCTGCTAAAGTGATAGCTAAGCCACAGCACCAGTGCAAATTACAACTTAAATTACTTACAAGCTATCATCAGGGAGAACATATTCCTCAAAGCAGCAAAAAACTCTTCTTCAAAGTTTATTAACACTAGGGCAAGGACATTTTACCAATTCCTTGTTTCGCCAAATATTCCACTTGTTTCAAAAGGCAATAATAAAAACATTGTTGCAATTGAGAAATGTTTCCAAGGAAAAACATCATAACTGTTATTCTTTCTTATCAAGAACATAAAACACTTGAGAATTTATTTATAGGTTCATTACCAGCTACTGTGTGTTATATGCTACATTGTGGCTTAGAGACAAAACAAAGAAATTATTTTAAGATTGATTACTAGAGCTTAGACTTGTGAATCTGTGAACTCCTGTCTGGAAACTTAAGTAAAAGGTCTCAAATCACATATTCTTTCAAAGAACAATATTTTGTGAAGAAAGGTAACTATTGATTTAATGAATTATTTCAGGTAAGACACTTGGTATACAGTACAAGATAAGAGATATTTCCAAGGAATAACTGAATCAAGCTTAAACCTAAACAAAACATTTGCAGGATGAATAAAAGAGTAGAGCTAAATTCATTTAGTAGATCAAGGAACTCAAAAACCATCAAGATGTTCATTCTTTCTCTGTAAGTTTCTTCTGTTTCTTTCAGGCTAGGCTAAATAGCACCAGGGAGTTAGAAGTATGTTTGGAAAAAGCTCTAAGCTAACATCTTATTGCTATTGTTGAGAAATTTTAAATAAAAACAAGAGTTCTTCCTAAGGTTTACAAAATTCCTAGGTAAGATGGGACTAGTTTAGATGTTATCACAATTTAGAATCACAACAATGTATAGACAGGAATGAGACATTACAATTGGTTTACACTGTAGTGTGGTGCTGCACATTGTAGCCAGTAGTACTCTCCATTACCTGAACTAGGAGAGTGGTATATTCATGACCACATCAGGAGCACTCTGAGCAAGGCAACTAGACCAAGCTGTGTGTGAGCGTATTTCATATTAGCTTTATTTCAGAAATATATGTCAGTTAGGTTAATGAGGATTCACAGAGTGAGTCTAAGTAAATAATCACGTAAATATTTGAAAATGTTGGTAAACTTTAAATAAATTACTAACTCAAATTAGTTTATCAGAGATTGGAGAATATATTTTATGAAGTTACTTTGTTGATCTGCATGTGCTTGGCTACAATGGCACAGCTATGTAATAGGACTCATGCAAAGAGTGAAGACTATTATAGTATCGGCAAAGACCTCCAAAAAAGTATATGAAAATCCAAAGTTATATTTCAACATGAACTTGATGGCCATACACACTAACACGCAACAGAGGAACCTTGTGTTTGAGTAAGTTTTTTTTTTTAAGATTTATTATTATTTTTTTATCGGAAAGGCGGATATACAGAGAGGAGAGACAGAGAGGAAGATCTTCCATCCGATGATTCACTCCCCAAGTGAGCACAATGGCCGATGCTATGCCGGTCCAAAGCCAGGAGCCTCTTCCAGGTCTCCCATGCGGGTGCAGGGTCCCAAAGCTTTGGGCTGTCCTCGACTGCTTTCCCGGGCCACAGGCAGGGAGCTGGAAGGGAAGCTGGGCTGCCGGGATAGAACCTGCGCCCATATGGGATCCCGGGCGTGCTAGGAGAGGACTTAACCACTGCGCCACCGCGCCAGGCCCTTGAGTAAGCTTTTTAAGTACAGCTGTTAACTAGGGGAATAACAGCATAAGCTTTAAAGATGAACTGCTACAGACGTCATTGTTAAATGGGAAGTGTAGGAATGACTGCTGGTATTTACAATTCCTCAAGCCTCTCTGCCATCCTCAGAGTTGCAGCAAATAGTAGCTGACCCATCTCTAGATACAGCTCCTCCATGGCATGGCAAGACCTTTTGAAGTTTGATTCACTGACGCTTTGATATATGTGGAGTCATTTGGCTTTGTGTACATTTAAAAATGGAATTAAAGACTCAGCATATTCCACAGGCATGCAGAAATGCTCAAATACCAAGTTTTGGCTCTCACTAGTGTGTGCATGCTCATTATTATTACATTGATATATATATAAACATACATATAAGCACATATGTGTAACAACGCATATACTTACTTTATTTCTATATGAATCACTTGTAAACACTAGGAATCTGCTAGGCCAGGGGAAAATAACAGGAACTAGCATAGCTTATATACAAATCTATTCAGAGCAATGTGATGATTCACTAATTTTGAGCACTACAAATAAAGGGCTGTCTAAGCCCAGCAGCAATGCCAACATGGTCTGAGACAGAAGCAGTAAAAATGCAAGCATAAAGTTCCCCGTAAAAACAGAAGCAGAGAAAACTCTTTTACACCGCTCTGTCTTCCACTTCTAAAAGAAGTAGAGGGCAAATGGATAAAGAGAAGAAACCTCAGAAGTCTGTTAGGCATGACACATATCTCTACATTAATCCTGGAACAGAAGCCAGAATTGCAGGTGATTCTGAAGAACTGGAGTTGTGAGAGAATTTATGAATTTAGAAATTTGTGTGAATTTCAGATGAAAAATATTTTTGGATACTAACTTTCCACACAAATCCCTCAAGACTAACCTGTGATTTCTTTGAACTATAATGCAAGTAGGACTTTCTGATATTTTTCAAACATAAGATCTTTGAAGTATTCATTTGATTCCCCTAAACTAAGTCAGGTTGAAGTGTTTTGAGACCTTTAAGCCTGTGCATCCAAAAAAATCACAACCTTTTTCCAGAATTTTTTAAAGAAATTAATATTAATATATTTTGGTGAGTATTTAAAACAAATTAGTGGTTTTCAATTATCAGTGATTTTCGGGTATCTTGTATTGTTCATTTCAATGTGCATATATTAAAAATTGATGAATGATCAAGAAATCAAAGCTAGATATCATAGAAAAATATTTAGTAAGTAAAATGTAGGGTTTATAGAAGAATATTATAATACCCTGTAAAAACAGGGATTTAAGAATTCAGGGTTCAACATTTATCATGTAAGTCATCAGCTATTTGAAACATTCAGAACTTTGTACCTATCACAGTTTTTTGGTTTTCACTACCTGTGACAGGTTATGCTCAGAAACTTAGTAGTTTTCAATAACAACAACCCTTCCCCCAAAGAAGAATCTGTGAGAGTGTGTCCAGCTGCACACATTATCTTAGTTGCTTCTGGCATGCAGACAATCAGCAATACTATACACCCTGCAATGACGACAGTCCTTCACCATGAAGACAGATCTACAGCACTATTCCACAAGCCACTGACTTTCAATGTTCTAGAAAACATTTTGATACATGTGAAAAACTTGTCTGTATGTAGCTTATTTGTGCTTATCTGAGCCTAAAATCGGCTTATTTTATCTAATACTACTACCAATATATAGGAAGAGATTTCAAATGTTCATGAAAAAAATGGAATTAAAAATAAGTAGATTTGGGCCTGTCACAGTAGCTTAGTGGCTAAAGTCCTCACCTTGCACATGCCAGGATCCCATACAAGTACCGGTTCATGTCCCAGTGGCCCCAATTCCCATCCAGCTCCCTACTTGTGTCTGGGAAAGCAGTCGAAGATGTCCTTATTCCTTGGGACCTTAAACCTGCTGTGTGACCTAGAAGCTCCAGGCTGCTGGTTTCACATCGGCTAAGCTCCGGTTGTTGCAGCCACTTGAGGAGTGAATGCATGGACAGCAGATCTTCCTCTCTGTCTCTCCACCTCTCTGTATATCTGACTTTCCAATAAAAATTAATACATCTTTTAAAAAAATAAATAACTAGGTTTGTGTTCATTAACTTTGTATCCTGCTCCCATGCCAAAGTCTCTTATAAGTTCCAATAGTCTTTTGACTGAGTCTTTTGGTTCTACTAAATAGAAAAACGTGTCATCTGCAAACAGGGATAATTTCAGTTCCTCATTTCCAATTTGTATTCCTTGTATTCCTTTTTCTTGCCCAATAGCTCTGGCAAGGCCTTCCAATACTATATTGAATAGCAGTAGACATCCTTGTCTAGCTCCAGAACCTAGTGGCAAAGCTTGTAGTCTTTCCCCATTTAGTATGATGCTGGTGTTGAGTTTCTCATACATTGCTTTGATTGTGATATAGAACGTTCCCTCTATGCCTATCTTGCTTAAGATTTTTAGCATGAAATAGTGTTGGATTTTATCAAATGCCTTCTCTGCATCTACTGACATGATTGTATGGTTTTCATTTTTCAATTTGTTAATGTAGTGTATCACATCTACTGATTTGCAAATGTTGTATTATCCCTGCATGCCAGGGATAAATCCCACCTGGTCCAGGTGAATGATCTGCCCGATATACTATTGGATCTTGTTGGCTATGGTTTTTTGAGGATCTCTGCATCTATATTCATCGAGGATATCAGTCTGTAGTTCTCTTTTTCTGTTGTATCTCTATCTGGCTTTGGTATTAAGGTAATACTGGCATTACAGAAAGAGTATCTAAGGACTGTCGCCCTTTCTATTGTTTGGAAAAGCTTGTGAAGAATTGGAGCGAGTTTGTAAAACGTTTGGTAGAACTGAGCAGTGATGCCATCTGATTCACATTTTCTCCTAGATAGAAAAGATTTAATTACCAATTTGATTTCAGTCCATGCTATAGCTCTATTTAGATTATTAATTGCCTCATGATTCGATTTTGGCAGAGTATATGTGTCCAAAAATCTATCCATTTAGTTTATCAAGAAAAATATAATATACATTTTCTTTCAGTTTCACAAACATTTAAAACAACAAAATTCATCCTTATCCCAGTTCGCTGAATTTCTGATATACCCTTGCTCACAAGTTTGCACGTGTTTTCATTTCTTCTAACTTCTATAACAATACAATTAGTTTGGATAATTTGAAACAAGAGAAATTTAAATCTTGCAATTCTAGACACTGGGATGTCCAAGATAAGCATGTTTATAGATTTAGTATCTATTAAAGGCTGTTCCTGATTGGAGGCACTTTTTAGCTTTGTCTTCACATGGCAAAAGAGCAAACATGCTTCCTGAAACTTCAAATCTCATTAATAAAGAACATGAATCCTGTGCAGGCTCTCATAATCTAATTACATTACAAAGTCCTATCTTCCAATGTCATTAACTTGGACCATGAATTTTGTATAGGACACAAATACTAAAACCACAGCACTGTTTGCAACTATTACATGCATATGGACATTGTATAGAGATATATATTTGTTTGATAAAACTTTTTATTGTTCTCTTGCTCACATCACGTTAACATCTGCATCTAATATCTCTATTTCCAAGATTTTTGCCTGTTGTTTGATTGCCTAATTTCCTATTGTCTAATTTTTCTTGATCTCCCTGGCAAGTATGACTTATTAATTTTGTTACTACATACTAGAAAATATTTAGATATTATACACATTATTTTCACTACAAATCACTTACTATATCATTAAATATTAGGTTAATACAAAGCTGGATACCAGTCTGGTCTGCTTATGTACTTTCCAGACAAAAGCCCTTCAAGATTCAACTGAGAGCCTGAGAAATACCTCCTTGGCAGGCGCTAGCCTCTTGTTAACGTTCCCTTCTACTTTGCTTAGCTGGTCATCATCCACTGATTAAAAGGTACAAATATTTTGAGGGAAAGGAGGCTGCTAGGTGTCCTCTTTTCTCCAGGATATTTGTTACACAATGTTATGCTCATGGGGACTTTTAACATGCTTTTGATTAGTTTCCCTATGGAAGAAAGTTTTCACTGCCTCAATTAGGAATTATGCTTGGGACTTCCCTAAGAATATCACTGTTAGTAATTTAAGGATAACTGCAATTTCTTGCTCTTAGAAATTCATCTAAACATAACAAAATTCCAATAACAAAGGCATAAGTGGTGCTTGAGTCACCAACATAACACATCTGCAGCAGTCCTCACAAAATACTATCATATTCATGATTATCTGATGTGTATTTGTGTGTGTGTGTGTGTACACATACATGAGCAGAATTCAAAAAGTCCATGGAAATAGCAATAAGATATCAGTTTTGACACAAAAAGTTTTTGAAAACTACACATATGAGAGGTATTTTTAAAGGCAATGGAAAATACGTATCAGTTAAAAAAAAAGCCTGCCTGGATTTTGAAACATTTCTGCCCCAAAATAAGCATGATTAAATTCTATTTCCCATGAACTTTAAGTACCAGAATATACTTCTTTAATGCTCATTGCAAAATGTTATATAAAAAAGAAATTTCTCCTAAAATATAAAGTAATTTCAAAACAGAGGCAAGCATCATAAAGCCAGTGTTTTTATTCTATTGTGGTTGTGTCTAACAGTCATAGACTGAAAAGGAGAGAACGAAGTCTTAAACTATTACTCTTTCAAATATATTAAGTTAAATTTGTAAACATTTAAGAGAAAAAGAGGAAAAGTCAGATTTCTTAGTGTCAATAAAGCTGAGAATACCTAATCTGAAAATCAAAAACTTTTTGAGCACTGACAAACTTTCCTACCTTATTTCATATGATAGGAAATAGTCAAAATGTGGCTGCACTAAAAATATATGCAAAACTGTTTTCTTTTTTAAAACTAGGCAGTTTGTTTGTTTGTTTATCATTAGAAAGTTAGATTGCAGAGAGGAGGAGAGACAGAGAGGAAGATTTGCAGCCATCTGGTTCACTCCCCAAGTGGCCTCAATGGCCGGAGCTGAGCAAACCCAAAGCCAGGAGATTCTTTCTAGTCTCCCACAGGGGTACAGGGTCCCATGGCTTTTTTCCATTGCTTTCCCAGCCCACAGGGAACTGAATGAGAAGTGGGGCAGTCGGGACATGAACCAGAACCCATATGGGATCACAGCGTGTGCACTAGGCTACTGACTGGGCCCTGCAAAAGTATTTTCTTGCTATGTATATAAAGTATAAAGTCATGTTTATTCCTGGTTCCTTTCCCCAAGTTACCTTATCATGCATAGGCAAGTATGAACATTCCAAAATTTAAAATCTGAAATGTTTCTGCTCCTGATCATCTCGGATGACCCTAAAAAGAGAAATTAATTCCCTTTGAAATCTGTCAACATTGCTGAGTTTGGATTCACCTAAAATTTGTTTGAGCTATGATATATTAATGGGGGGGCAGGGTATATTCTAAATGTTCAAGTTTAGATGCAAGGACAAGGCCAAAGCCGTTGCATTTTCTTTTAGGATAGAAAATCATACCCATGCTTAAATCATTAGAAAACTACCCAGCTCAAGAAAATCATCATCTAGAACACGGACGTCAGGGTACAATTTTAGTGGCCAGACTTGAGGAAATGGGATTCTACTCAAGCCAAAGAATGTGTCATACATATGAAATGAAAGTAGAGAGAGTTCGATGTCCCTGGGAGAACAAAGATGATCCAAATAGATAGACTGTACAATGCGTAGTAAAGCATTCTTTGATAGGAAGATGCAACATTTGAATATCTACAAAATGAAGGTCTTAATATTATATTCTAATGTCAATAATCAGGTAGAATCTGTCCCTTTCTTCCAGTTTCTACTCCATGCCTGAAACTGAAAGAGCCAGGAGCAAAGCTAGCAAGTGAGAGACGTATCAGTGAAGAAATAAGATCATGTTTCCCCCCCCCCATAATCCTGCCTCCCATGTGCAGTTACAAACTTGGTTATGCATAAATTGGGGCAGTAGGAGGGCAGAGGTACCAGATGGAGCACAGTAGTTTTAAACTACTGTGGAATGACATCTTTTATTTGAGTTAGTCAGGACTTCTTAAGGCCTACAAATGAGACTATTGTGTATTTCAGAGTCTAATGGAAAAGGCAAAGAGGGAAAGAGAAAGAGATTGAGAGAGAGACTGGAACCAGAAATCCAGGACTTTGAAACAAAGAGGCTCAAACACAGGGATCTGAAGAACGTGCTAGAGAAAACAAAATGATTTCCCAAGTGCATGTTATTGAGTTGAATCCCTTCCACACACCAGGTAGGAGAATGTGCCTGATTATTCTTGAAAAAGTACAAACATTAGCAATCTCAAAGGTCTTCCAGTTATTCAATAATTTGATGAGGTCAATGAGCTTGGGGGTTGAAAAGATCCTAACTACGTAATAACTTAAAATAAAATTGACATAGGATATACATAATGTTCTCATAGCTGAAGCTTAAACAGTTGGTTTAATATTTATTCTTTCCTCCATATATTAAAATACATCCAGTATAAAAATGTTCCATAATTGCCTCACTGGCAAAACAGCATTAAAATTCTAACTAGAAAAAAAAAACATTCTTGCACTGCAAGTCAAGCAAAGAAGCAATTATGAGCTGAATGTTGAATTATTCCAATCTCCAAAGATAGTGGAATTGTCAATGACAATCCTTTCACGATAAGGCACAAAATCTCCACATATTATGAATCAAAGATGCATAAAAATCAAGTCGTGATAAAATAACCTCTAAACATCAACCTTGCTACAAACATGTCACAGATATTTTTATTTTCTCAAGGAGGAAGCAAGAGAGGCTCTGGAATTATTTTGTACATATATTAGGCAATAAAACTTTAAGATTCAAATATTCAGTGAAATGTAACTTTCATACTAAGAATTCCAATACATTCACCTGTATGTTTAACTAACAGATGTTTCAAAGCAATCTGCCCTGTGAATATTCTTTGAAAATACAATGACATTAGGAAGTGCCTGGCTATTCCAGTGTGTTATCTTACTGATCTAAGCACACCTCCTGTGACTTAAGAATACACAGAACATCAAACAAGCATGGCCAACTATTGTCAGACACCAGCATTAGTCCTGCACCACACAAGCAATATAAGTTATTGCTTCTCGGCAGGAGGCTGGATGTAGCTGAGAAAAAAAAAAAGCAGTGACATCACAAGATTGAAAAAAGGAAAGAAATAAAGGGGAGTCCTTAACACTAATACTTTGCCTGAAATTTAAAGGAAATTCCCCACTTTTTACCAAATAACAAGAATTAACAAATTACAGTAGTTATATCTGAACAGTTTTAATACTTTTTTTCCAATGTACTAGTTCCCCCTTATATAATAACAAAAGATGGCTTCTAATTATCTTTATAAGTTGGAGCAAATCATTTCAAGATTGTCTTTTAAACTTATTCTTTTATAATAAAATTCAAATCAAAACAGATTTTCTGTGTTATATCTAATTAGTAACATTTATTCATGAACTTATTTTTTTAATGATTACATCTCTGAGTGTCTACTGAACTTAAGGAAATTTTTTAAGATTTATCTATGTGTTTGAAAGGCAGAGTCACACAGAAGGAACAACAGAGAAGAAAGTCTTGAAAAGTCTAGATCACCATGCAAAGAAATACTGATTTTGCTTTGTTTTTTTTTAAGATTTATTTATTTTTATTGGAAAGGTGCAAATACAGAGAGGAGAGACAGAGAGGAAGATCCTCCATCTGATGGTTCACTCCAAGTGCCCACAACGGCTGGAGCTGAGCCAATCCAAACCCAGGAGCCAGGAACCTCCTCCAGGTCTCCCAGGCAGTTGTAGGGTCCCAAGGCTTTGGGCTGTCCTCAACTGCATTCCCAGGGCACAAGCAGGGAGCTGGATGGGAAGCGAGATTGCCGGGTTTAGAACCGGCACCCAGATGGGATCCTGGCACATTCAAGGTGAGGACTGTAACCACTACACCTTCGCGTCGTGCCCAGTTTTGCTTTGTTTGAAGACCCATGGGAGTTAACCAAGCATGGGGTGAACTAGTTCATCTTAAGCACTGTTTAAAGAATAATAACCAGAGACCTGACATGGTAGCCTAGTGGATAAAGTCCTCACCTCGCATATGCCTGGATTCCATATGGGCACTGGCTCCTATCCTGGCTGCTCTACTTCCCTCCTATCTCCTTGCCTGTGGCCTGGAAAAGAAGTTAAGAATGGCCCAAAGCCTTTGGACTCTGCACCCATGTGGAGACATGGAAGAAGCTTCTGGTTCCTAGCTTCAGATTGGCTCAGTTCCAGCCATTGCAGCCACTTGGGTAGTGAATCAATGGACAGAAGTTTTCTCTTTCTCTCTCTCTCTGTAAGTCTGACTTTCCAATATAAATAAATAAATCTTAAAAAAATTGTAATCTAACTGTGGAGTATCAGGTTTGAGCAGTTAAGTTCTGGATTGGAAGGTTATTGCAAAAGCACAAGTGACACAGTACACAATGAGCATGGTGGCAGAAACAGAGCTCTCAGGTAGCACTTATCTCTATTTGGCAAGGGTTGAACTCAGAAGGAGAGAGCATGTGACAGCTGAATCTAAAAAATGCTGGTACCATTGATTAAAAGGTCCACTGTAGGGAGAAAAAGTGAATCTGGAGAAAAGAGAATTTCAATCTGATTACACCAAGAGCATATTGGGCAGAGTCCTATTTTTAGCTCAGGTGTTTGATAACTAAAACCCAGTTCTCTCTCCTGTATCATACAATTCCTAAGAGCTAATCAGAAAATAGTAATTTCTTTACCTTACAGTTAAGCATAGTTCTTTTTTCCCAGTTTTGGATTAGTAACTAGTCTTGCACATCTTTAATGACTTTTAACAGCAGTAACATTCATTCTTTAACAATAGTTTCATTCTATTAAAAGTAATGATTCTAATATTTTCTATTATTTATATATCATTTGTAACATTCCACATATTACTACAAGTACGTCAATCTTTATAGAAATTAGTATTATCTTAATTTTACAGACAAATAAACTAAGGTCCAGGAACTTTATATACCACAGACAGCTAGTTCCTGATAGAGCTGGGTTAATACTGCAATGAAGATGTGGCCGCTCCAAGCTATACTCAGGTATTATTCATTCTCTCTCACCTCCAGAAAGCTTTAATTGCTGCACATACAGAGTTTTCAGGGTAAACATTTGACCTAGCCATTGAGACCATATATAGATACCCATGGCACATACCAAAGGGCCTAGGTTTGATTCCCGGCTCCTGACTCTACCTTGCTACAGGTCACCTGAGTGTCACCCTGAGTGACAGCAGTGATGCCTCTGATAGGATCCTGCCGCTCATTTGGCAGGAGACCTGGACTGAGGTCCCAGTTCCTAACTCCACCCTGGCCAAGGCTGGCCAAGGCTGGCAAATGGGAGGTTTTCCTCTTCCTCTCTCTCCTTAAATAAACAAGTAAAATTTTTAAAAAGAAAACAACAGCATTCCTCAAGTTTGGGTCCAATAACAAATACGAAAATTATTTTCATTGTTGTGCCATTTCTAGTTAAATCATTCATTTTTTTTTAATCTTACATGAGAGTTGGAGTAAAAAAGGGTTAAAGGACTGTAATTGAAGGTTGCTTCCAGAAATTCTCTTCCCTTCAAATTCTATGTACTAATACAATAATATATATATAATATTTTCTTGTCCTTTAACACATGTGCGTTCTGATCGACTTAACTCTATTCCCACATGATTAGGCAATAGCAGCAGTTGAAGTTTCCATGATGGCCATCACACTGCCTTCTAATTTCAATTCCTATTTCCTACTAATAGTCCAAAAGATCTTTACTTAAAATAGTGTCAAGTGCATTTAATTAATTCCTTGCAAACTTTGAAGTGAATGCTACAGATTTAAGTTTATCATGTTCCCCTGTGGTTAGCAGGGGAAAGGTATGGCTACTAAACACAGCAAGCTCATTAACAAAGATGAATTATTTAAGATCTACTGGAAACCTTACTGACATGATTGACTTCAGGTTATCCAATGTTACACACTGTGTATGTCAGATACCTTCCTAAATCATCTCTAGAGCTGGCCATAATTTCTTTATAGATAAGAGCCCGATCTTCTAGGGACAAAAGTAATTACTTCTCTACCTCTCCAATCTCCATGAGATAACTAGCCTGTAACAGACTTATCAGCAGTAGCTGGGCATCATTTTCTGGTTTTCCCCCCAAAACAATACAAGATCACAGTACTTCTATTGGTTCCGTGATACATGATTAATAGTGTGAGCTGTTTGCTAATCTGGTGTTTCTAATCTTCTCTCCAGAAAAGGTTTCCCTGGCTATCATGCTCAGTTTTTCTTACGTATAAAGGTTTGAGAAGTCACAATGGTAGTTTATATTTGCAAATGCTATTTTAAAAAGCCCAAAATTCTCCCATGCTATAATTATAAAAATACATGGGTGTAAAAATAAGAAAGAACATCATCCTGCTCTATGCCTCATGATAGATTCAAAGATGCAAATCCTCTGCAAAGCATTCCCACAAAGCATAATAATTAGCAGTCTAAACTACTTTACATTCACTAATTATTTAATACTCAACTCTCCATGGAGAATATTTAATAATATGCTGACCTTAAGTTGTCCTGCTCAGCCCCCACCCCATTCTTTAGTTTGCTAATAATGAGATAAACACAGTCTGTCTGTCTGTCTCTCTCTCTCTCTCTCTCTCTTTTCCTCTCTCTCAGCCCACTGGCCAACCAATAATACACATCATCACTGGTTGAAGTGGTTGATGAGGAGGAGGACCACAGATGTAGGCCTTGCTGAGAGAGATAATTCCAGAACGACCCATGGTTTCAAGAAAGGAAACAACATTGTAGGTTTCATTAGCTCCGCACACTAAGCAGTTTAGTTTCTACCACAGGACTTAAGTGTAGATGTTGTTCTACAAAAAGCTACAAAATTGGCACAACACATTATGAAATCTTCTAAAGAGTCATACATCTAGTAATCTTTCCATTCCAAAATTCTAGCACTCACTGAGTGTGAGTAATTCAAATTGTCATGAACAAGCACAGAAGAAAACAGTCCCTTGCAGCAAAGTGCCCAAGCCTGATTACATAGGTGGGTACATGCAGGATGAGACAGAAGATGCAGACAGTCCACAAATACAGAGAAGCAGCAGCAGCAAATAACTCAAAAAAGGGGGAGAAAGAATTGCCAGGGTGGCAAGAAATATAACAGTACATTAAATTGGAGGGAAAAAAATGAGGCAAAAACATTCTAACCTATCTATTGGATTTAGCTTACAGATGTTAAATAAAAACAGGTTCTCAGGTTATTAAACATGCATATATCATACTTCCCACTTGTGTAACTGCAGTGCATTGAACTGTGTTCCCCTCCACCCCTGAATTCATAATGTGAAATTCCTAATATGATTGCGTGTGGAGACAGGGCCTTTAAAGAGGTCATTAAGATTACATGAGATCAGAAAGATGAGGCCATAATGTAATAAGAATGGTGTCTTTGTAAGACAAATAAGAAATATCTCTCCTTCTCAACAAAGGAGAGGCCAATCATTTAAGAAAACAGTAAAAGTCACTTTGACAAGGCAGGAGAACAGCCTCAACAGAGATCAACATCACCAGCACCTTATTCTTGAGCTTTCAGCCTCCAGAACTGCAAGAAAATAGGTTTCTGCTGTTTGAGTCACCTGATCTGTGGAATTTTGTTACGGTAGCCCAAACTGATGCCTCAAAAAATCCTTCTCCTTACAGAACATTTTACTATTGATTATCATTATTGTACTTTATCATGTGCCAGCAGAGATGATAACATTTAAAAGCAATTTGAACTCGTTAGTTCTTAATAACAGTTTTTATTTACAGTAATACTCTTTGGATTTTTGGCACTCTCACCACTTTATCTCAAAGCCAATCTAAATTTACTGCAGTCATAAGTGCTTTCATTTCCCTGAAGTGGAATTCTGCTGCATGTGTAGAGTTGAACAATGCATGAAAGCTACTTACAAAACTTAATTTAAAAGCCTTAGGTAAATGGTCTCTGGAATGAGATATTTGTTTCTTGAATTGTCATTAAGGACAACCTGTTGTAAGTCCATCTAAAATTTCAGTTTTTATCACAAGTTCCATTATATTTTCATTAAAAATTGATGTCATAAAAAATACTGTTGCATCCTGTCACAACTATACCTAAGCCACAAGCAATGTTTTCTTCTTAAGCAATCTTATTTGAAGCTAGTTTTTTCTTTTTATCAAATTCTATCCTGAAAAACTGAAGTGTTTAAGAACCTAAATGGGAAGTAACTAAGGTATAATTAAATCAGTTAACGATCTTGGCACAACCTAGCTGATGTTTTTAAGATGTACTTACTGATTTACTTGAAAGGCAAAGAGAGGAAGAGAAGGAGATGGGCAAGAAGGGAGAAGAGAGAGCGAAAAGGAGGATACTGGTCCCCTCCTCAAATGGCCAAAACAACCAGATCAGAGGCAGGCCAAAACAAACGAACAAACAAAATCTAGAAACCATCCTCATCTCCTACACGGAGGACAGTGGCTCAAGTACCTGAGTCATCTTCTACTGGAAATAGTGGGTTATGACAACAAGGAGCTATATCTATTGTTTGTCACAAAATATGGGATTTGCAAGCAATGAATTTCCAAACATCCCGCCAATTCCAATGACCACTAGGATTCTAAAGGTTAAAAAAAATGAGCATAAAAGCATATACACATTTCTGCACACAAACTCATTTTATATATTTAACATAAAATGGTATTTTGGCTTGAAAGATGCAGAACATTAAAAATAAAATCACAAGGAAAGAAATATATAGGATATATAATATAGCTTCTCATCCAAAATAGATACTGTATGATTTTGGTAACTACCACTGTTCTCGGAATTAACACCAGTTTAGACATAGGGGGCCTTACAAGGTATACCTAAATGTCACAGATTTAGTATTCTATTTATGGTAATGCCACCAATTTGGATTACATTGCTCCTTTTTGAAGCACTTTCCATTTACTTTTTCATTTTTCTTGCCTGCATTCCTGTGATAAGAGGGTAAGTTTAAAAAGCATTAAATTTATAAATGAGTATGCAAGAGAATTATAAATTGCTTATTTGATCATAACCAACAAGATTTAGACTTGAGACACCAGAGCTGTACAAGCATTACAAGTAAAGCAGCCACCCGCAGTGCCGACACTCTATATAGACACTGGTTTGAGTCCCAGCTGCTCGACCCCTGATCCAACTATCCACAAATGTGCCTAGCTCCTGATTTCAGACCAGCCTAGCTCTGACCATTGAGGTCATCTGGAGGGTGAATCAGCAAGTGGAAGATCTTTGTCTCTCTGTCTCTCTCTTTCTCTCTCTAACAGCCTTTCCAATAAATAAATAAATCTTTATAAAGAGACAGATTTAGACTTCAGTTCAATTTGTATTTCAGTGCTCTATTTATAGATGCTAATAAAAAGACAGTATATCTCAAGATCATCGTGTAATTGATTATATATACTTAACAGCATTATCAAAATGTTTGTAGAGTCTTGAAACAAGGTCACATAATTATTAAATGCATAACACAAGAACTTAATTTCATACTTTTTCTTTTTTACATACAGAAATGAAAATTCAATTTATATCTAAATACTCTTCCACTCTTGAAAACATGAATTATCCCCCTTTTGGTCTCCCAAAGATTTTAGGATTAGAGAATTTATTCATTCCTGAAGTATTTTTTCTTCATGAAGAACTACACATGATATACCAATGCTTCTCTTACGTATTTATTAAGTCCCTATATTCGCTCATATTGAAACATTATAGAAGCATTAAAAACAGACATACAGACCAACAGAATAGAGTAAGATTTAAAAAATTAATTCACATATTTACATTTGACTGATTTTTTAAGTACCAAGAATATACACCAGAAAAAGAAGTACCTTCAATAAGTCTTGTAGACAAAACTGTTCATATATAAATCTAACAAATGGATATATATACAAATGGATATATATACAAATGTATACATTTGTATGTATATATTTGTTACCAAATATAAAAATCAAGTGAAAATGGATGAAAGACTTAAATATAAAATCAAAACCTAACAAACTACTGGAAAACACACAGATATTTGGGCAAAGAATTTTTTTTATGACCCTAGAAGCATTAGTCAACCAGAAAAAAAAAAAGACACGTAGAAATACATCAAACTGAAAATATTCTCCACTGCAATAGGACTAAGGTAAAAACTACAGAATTGGAGGAAACATTTGAAACCCATTTATCAGAAAGGGATTAATATCCAGGGGATATAAACAACTCAAATAACTCGTTAAAAATAATAATCTGATCCTAAAACAAGAAAGCTATCTGGGTGGACATTTCTCAAGATATATAAATAATCAAAAATATATGAAGATACTCAAAATCAATAGCCACTAGAGAAATGCATATCAGTGTTACAATTAAGCTTTTTCCCAGGTGACAGTGCAGAGGCCCCATGATGCCTGGAGTTATCCTTGAAGATGGAAACCAGCAGGAGTTCATCAGCTCTGGCAGCCATCCTCAAAGTCTGGGAATCTACAAGCTCCTAAGAGAGAGTGGATCCCGTGAAGCTGGCTGAGCAGAAACAGTTTGCCCCCTACCATGAGAACAGGTTCTACATGTGAGCTGCTTCCAAAACCCAATTTATGGGGAGCAGCAAAGGAACAGCATCATGCTTAGCCACTTCAGCAGTGAGTGTGGCCTGCTGTAAACCCCGAAGGGGCTGAGGATGTTAGAAAAGGACCAAGCCGGGTTCCGCAAATCACACCACAAGAACAGAGCTCTGGACAGTCACTAGACAGGTGGCAGCTGCCAACAGGAAACATTAAAACAAAAGAAGCTGGGTTAATAAAATGCCTCATTTGAAAAAAAAAAAGAAAAAGAAAGAAAGAAAGGAGAAAAAGAGAAAGGAAAAAGAAAGGAAAAAGAATAGGAAAAGAGATCACAATGAAATATCAGCATACCCCAATGAGAATAGCTACTATTGAAAGACAAAAATAGTAAGATGTGAAGAAAGCAGAACTCTTAGGCACTGTTAATGGAAATGAAAATTAATTAGTCTAGCCAATATGGAAAAGGACATTGAGACTTCTCAAAAAACTAGAAACAATTATGAGATGATCCAGCAATACAACTACTGAATACTGAAATATCCAAACAGAAGTAAATCACCAGGCCAAAGACACATGTGCATGCCATGATTATTGCAGCACTCTTTACAACAGCCAAGACATAGAATCAACCTAGGTCTCCAGGAACAGAAGAAAAACAAAGAAATGTGAATTATGGGGGCAATGCCATGGTGTACTGCATTAAGCCTCTGCCTCTGGTGCTGGCATCCCATATGAGATCCACCTGCCATATTTCAAATCCAGCTGCATCCTCGTAACCTGGAAAGCAGCAGAGGATTATTCAAGTCCTTGGGTCCCCGCACCAATGTAGGAGATCCAGAAGCATATCCTTGCTCCTAGCTTCAGATCTGCTCGACTCTGGCCCTTGTGGTCATTTAAGGATTGATCCAGCAAATGTAAGAGCTCACTTACTTATTTACTTTCTCTCTCTCTTTTTCTCTCTCTCTAGTTCCATCTTTGAAATAGAAGCAGTTTTTTTTAAAGAAATGTGGTTTATATGCACTGATATATTAAGGAAAGGAAGGGGAAAACCCCAGCTAAAATAGCTTCATTGCAAAATTTGACCTAGGATACCTTAATAGTCAAATAAGAAAGTGCTCACAGACTCAGAAATTTAAGCAGATTGTTTACAAATTCTAAAAGGAAAACCACCAAGTCAGACTATGCAGTGAAAAACTACCTAATCTTTCAACATGCAAGTAACATCACATACCAACAAGAATCATGAGCTTCAAGGAAGCATGACCCTAGCAAAGCAGAATGACTTGCCAGAAGCTGACCAGACAAGAGCTGATATCTGCGAATTCTGAAAGAATTCAAAATAGCTATTTTAAGAACCAACTAGCTTCAAGCAACCACACAGAAGCTATTCAATACTCTCAAAAAGGAACTTAACCAAGAGACTGAAGTGATTCTGAAAATTAAACAGAAATCTGTCAGCTGAGAGAATTTTCACTAAGCAAAATGGGAGAAGCAATACAAGGCACCAAGATAAGATCAGGAACTGGCTTTGTGGCACACCAGATTAAGCCACTGTCTGCAATGCCAGCACCCCATGTTAGAACTCTAATTTGAACCCCTGCTGCTCTGCTTCCAATCCATGCAATAGTGAATGAGAAAATGCAGCACAAAATAGCCCAAGTTCTTGTGTTCGTGGCCTAATGTGGGAGATCCAGTTAGAGTTCTAGATTCCCGACTTTAGCTGACCCTGGTCATTATGGTCATTTGAGGAGTGAACCAGCAGACAAAAAGAATTCTCTCCTTTCAACATGAGTCATGGTGTGTATCTCCTTCCCCCCTCACTACCTCCCTCCTTCTCTGTAACTATGCCATTCATAAAAATAAATCTTCCTTAAAAAACAAAGAAAGTAGAATACTAGATCAAACAAAAGAATGAATTAGTGATCTCAAAGACAGCCTATTAGCAAATTCATATACAGCGAAAATAATCTGTGGGAAGAGGAAAAGAAAGAAAAAGAAAAGCAGCAGCTAATGGTAACTTTGTGTATTGGTGTTCAGGGGGGACTTGAGAAGTCTAAGAGGAAGAAACAATATGCAAAAAGAAAACAACAAAATTTTCAACCTAGAGAAAGATACAACTACCAACATAGAGCAAAGTAAAGGATCACCAGTCAAATGTAGTTCAACCAAATATACCCAACACATATCATAATCTACTTCTTTTAAGCTAAAGAAATAATTCTCAAAGAAACAAGTAACACATAAGAAAATCCCAATTTGCTTACTATAGACTTTTCATCAGAAAAATTACAGGTCAGGAGAGAATGGGATGGGACTCTCACAATACTGAAGAAATAAAACTGCTATCCAAAAAATAATGAACTTACCTAAGTTATCTTGCATGAAAGAAGGACAAACATGTTTAGGCAAGAAAACAGAGAATTTATCACCAGGAGACCTGTACTACAACAATCCTAACTAGAATATTTCTAACTGATTACAGATGGCCAATAATTAAAAAGGTAATACAATAAGATGGAATATTCACTGGAAGAAAATTCAGAATGTTCTAATAAAGTAAACATGGTATATAAACTATGCATATCCTTAGCAAGAAGAGTAAAAAAAATAACATTAATATGTCAAGAGTCAGGTAATAAATAAAGAGGTAAAACTGGATATAACAATTCAAAATGCAGAGAGAAATAGCGTATAAATATATATTTTTTTTCTTTAGAATTATTTAGTCATTTTTGCTTAACTGCAAAGCCAATTTCAAATTGTGATCATTTCCAAATGACTTGTTATTGTCAAGAAAGAGGGGAGGGGGTTTGTAAAGTTCAGGATATTCTCAAAACAAAATTCCTGATATTCAATATCAAGCATTTAAATTTATAAGAATTTATTGATAAGTAATCAAATGGAGAGATATATGTCAGTATAATAATAGTAGGGAATGTAATTTTCCACTTTCAGCAACAGACAGATCAGACAGAAAAATAAAGAAACATCAAAGCTAAATGAAACTTGACTAATGGACACTGCAGGCATCTACAGAACATTCAACCCAACAGCTGCCCAAGGCTCATTTTCTCAGTAGCCCCTCAAGTGTGCTCCAGGCTCCTGGCTTCCACCTGGCTCAGACAAGACTGATACCAGCGTCTGAAAAGGGAACCAGTGGACGGCAGATATTTACTCTTTCTCTTGACTTTCAACTAAAATTTTTTAAAAATTAAGATAAATCCTATATGATGGTCCTATTTCCTTTACATTTGCTATTCACAATGTTCTAAAATACATAAAATATTTTGTTGCCTTTTAAGTACATGGACAAAAGCTAGCACATCAAAATCATTTAAACATTTTTTTTCATTGGAAAAGAAGAAAATTCCTTTAATTTCTACTTTCCTTGTAAAGGAACAACATGTTTAAATGATTAAATTAATAAGTGGTCTTACTAACTTTATTCAATAATCATGAGTTTTCTCATTTTAGATCTTTAATAATATGATCTTGTTCACTGCCAAAAGAGAACAACCTATACAAGTAAGACATTGAAATTTCTTTTTATTTATTTTTTTTGTTCAACTTGGTATTTATTGATATCTAATGGAGGGTTGAGCCTAGGATTGTTAAAGGAACTGAGAGTAAAGACATTGAAATTTCTGTCACAATATTTTTCCTAATGCTTCGAAAGTTTTCCAGGACCTGAAAAAAGTGGTTTTCTTCTCATGACTCTTAATATAAAATCAATAATACCTAATAGATGTCATATTTGTACATGTAATAACATGTATTAAATTTATTTATTTATGAGATTTTTCAAATTTTTTTTCAAATTCATGCATGCTTTTATACTTTTTTATAAAGGATTTACTTATCTTTGTTGGAAAGGCAGATCTACCGAAAGAAGATACAGAGAGAAAAATCTTCTGTCTGATGGTTCAATCTCCAAGTGGCAGCAACAGCTGGAGCTGAGCCGATGCAAAGCCAGGAGGCTCTCCCAGGTCTCCCCCACAGCTGTAGGACCCCAAGACTTTAGAACGCCTCTGCTTTCCCAGACACAGGCAGGGAAGTGGATGGAAAGTAGAGGAGCTGAGATACAAATCAGCACTCATTTGGGATTTCAACACATACAAAGCAAGGATTTAGTCACTGAACCATCATCCCAGGCCCTGCTTTTATACATCAATTAAAGTGACTGTAATTTAAGAAAAAATATTTTATTGTATGATTTCAGATATTTAGTGAAGGGAAATATAGTAATTACATTAACTGTAAGCTGAAGATCTTAATTTATAAACACTGAAGTTGGAGAAAGCATGAAGCAAAAAATTACAGAAAAAAAATTCTTTTGCATTTTTCTGCCACTCTTCTCATATTATATATCAGTTACTACTGATATTGTAAGAGATAGAAAACAAAAAAAATCACAATTATTTACAACTTTTTCCCACATAGATACAGAAACAATTTCTGTTCTTCCAAATCTGTGCTTAGCCATATGGATTCTTTGAGTTTTACTAAGAGATCATATAAAAATAACTCTGTTGAAAATCACCTATGTGACCATGCTAAGCAAAGGCTTGTATTGGACTAAAGTGACACACAACACCTAAGAAACAGAAGCACCTCTGATCACCAATCACCATAGCCTACATTAACTCGTTGAAGTTCAAGTAAATTTTGTGGGCAGAGAAAGCAAAGATGTGGCGTTCACAGAGATTTTACATTCTATATTCCATTCTGTAGAAAAGTAAGCAAGGATTGTTAATTCCAGAGAACTCCTTTGGGAAGTTTTTTGGCCTTGTGTGTTATTTTTAACTTAGTTTGCTCCTTTCTTCTCCCCACAATGAGGTTTAATTTTTCAATTTGAGGCACTATTGGTATAAAGTATGCCTCATTAGCTTTTGGGAGGTTGCTGGTATTCATTAATTCAGTTCTCACTTCATTTGCTTTGCACACAGTCATAATTAGTTTCCAAATAACTTAGGTAACTTCAATAGATTTATGACTACAATTTTACATTTGCTTCCTTACTCCTTTTTTTTTTGCCATTTCTGATATTCTAGAGAGGTTAAAATTCAAAAGGACAAAGTTACTTTGGGGAGTGACAATGTTAAAATTTCTACCATTCAGTTGTCATATGTTTAACATGGAGAGTTTGACATTTTAATAATTCCCTTACAAACTGATAAAAAGATAACTAAATTCTTAAATCTGTTAATATGTATTATAAATGATAAATTTAAACAAGAGCAAGATTCAAGGATTATTGTGCTACTTTGGCATACTATATTGCTATATGAATCTATACAGAACATACTGATGTTATATTTTCTAATTACAGTTTTATTAAGGATATCAACACTAAAAACCAAAGTCATAAATCGATATTCATATTGTGGTAGGTTGAAAGCAGAACAAAATAAAAAACAACCATATGAGTTAGCTGATGCTCCTTCTAGATCACAGTGGATCTGTTTCCCTTCCTCCTGAGTCTGCGCTGAACTGTGTGACTTTTTCTTTTAAGACCACAGTTGGGGGCCTTTCCTCTCTTGGAGATCCCTCCTCCTGAGGTTTCTATCTATAATATCTCTAATAAATCTTGCTGTTAGGATTTTTTGCCATTTACTGAAGAAACCAGATGCTAGCAATCCATGCAGGAGATTTTTATTAGGTACAGAAAGGAAGGGGATGAAGGCAGAGAGCAGGCAGAGAGAGCAGAGCAGAGAGAGAGGAAGAGAGCAGACTCCTGCCATAGTGTCAGGAAGGGGCTCCCTGGGAGCCAGGCGGGGTGGAAGCACACACAAAGGGAAGAGAGAGAGAAAAAAGAGAAAATAACAGAAAACATAGGGGCAGGTATTGGGAGTACAGAGCTATAGGGATTGGTGGATAGGGCTGTCAGGTACAAAATTGAGTATATAATAAAATTGCAGGAGGCTTTACCACAATCAAACAAACTTAGGGGAACTGAAACCTAAAGGAAAGCAAAAACACAACTTAAGGGACGAGAAATGTAAGGCAAGCAACTATTTAAAGCAGTTGTGGGGCTGATATTCACACTTGCTAACTAGAGAAAGAGACACACCACAGCAAATGTATCACCTTTTTTTTTTTAATCAAGACCACAGTAAACATGAGAGAGGCAAAGTCATGAAAGAAACTTACATATCGAAGTTTACCTTTACCTGTTACCCATGGAACTCTGTGAAGAAGCCTGAGCTAGGACCCAGTCATGAGAGCCTAGTGCCAGTTAGAAAAAACATCTAGAACCAACCAAATCACAGCCTACATAACAAGGAATTATGGCCAAAGGCATGAGCCCAATTGAGACAATCCTAAATATCCAGCTAACTGAAGCTAGTCCAAACTGTAAACTGGCAGAATTGTAAGAAAATAACGTAACGGTTTAACAGCCATATTCAGGTTGTTTGTACCACAGTAAATACGGATATAGCTAATGCCCTTTAAAGTATCAACCTAAATCTAAAGGTTTCTCATTCATAATGATTTAGAATCAACTAATCATGAAAATTAACTGTCATGGGAAAATAGAGAAAATTTCCCATGATATAGCTTAAAATGAACCTATAACAAGATAATATATTAGCTAACTACTACATATTCGATATTCGATATGGCAAATACAGTAAGAGGATAAGCAACCAAACTGGCCTCCCATAGAATTTACACTGAGAAACTCAAGATGTCCTGATGAAATCGTTCCTGCCTCCAAAACTAAGTAAATGCACAAAAACAACACAGTTGACATTTTGAACTCTATCAAGTTCCTAATTTTTACGCATAGGTGAGTCTCTTATGCTTTTACAAGAACCTATCTAGTCTAAGTGTATGGGTAACTTTAACAACCTAGATAATTTGATTTCCAAGAAAAATCATAGAAAGTTAGAAAGAAAATTGTATACAGACATGCACACTGATATTAAAGAGCTGTTATGAACAAAAGAATTGACTGAAAATATACATTATAATTGCTTAAAGATTTTTTAGTGGAATGGCAAATTTACAGAGAGAAGCAGAGACAAAGAAAGATCTTCCATCTGCTGGAAGATCTTTAAGATTTTCCAATCCTAAAATGGCCACATGACGGGCTGAGATTATCTGAAGCCCGGAGCCAAGAGCTTCTTCCAGGTCTCCCAGCTGGATACCAGGTCCCAAGGTTTTGGGCCATCCTCCACTGTTTTCCCAGGCCACAAACAGAGAGCTGAATCGGAAGTGGAGCAGCTGAGATACAAACCTGCACCCATATTGGATGCTGCATGGAATTATTAGAGACATAGTTATCCAGTTGAGCCACTGTTCCAGTCTTTCACATCATAAATTTAAGAAAATATCTGAGACCTCTCCAAAAGTCCAATCTTCTTTAAGGATCACCATTGCAAAGTACACATAGAGCATGAGTTAATGCTCCCTGAGATGCTTTAGGTCTTCAAACACCTCTTCAACAACATGAAAGTATATCTTGTTTAAAAGATCAGGGGTCCTCAACAATAAGAAGGCAAATATTTGAATTCAAAATGGACAAAGAATTCGAACAAATGTTTCTCACAAGATGTTAAAGCAGCCACAGAACACTTTAATGGAGGCTCAACAGCAGCATAATTTAAGTAAACGCAAATGCAAACAACAAGGAGATACCACTTCACACACAGGAGGATGGCTAACATCTTTATGGGTCACATCTATACTGTGAGATGCCTGTCCTAGAATATCCATCTATTTCTCCATCTTGGGTAATATTTTAAGCATTGCATAATTGAAGTGGTTTCCTAAGCCTGCATTTCTCTCTTCCTCCTCTAAGAATCTCCACAAATCAAATATTTATTTACTTAATAGTACTTCAAAGATCTCAGAGACAGCCTTCACTGTCTTTAAACTTTGTCTTTTGTTGTTGCTGTATTTGTTTGACTGTAGCTATTTCAAAAGACAAGTTACCAGGCTCAGACCTTCTTCTACTTTCTTTGCCAGAGTTGGTGGTTCACTGTCTTCATTGTATATCTAAAGCAAACTCAGAAGTCTCAGTTTGCAGGTGTACATCAGGAGGCAGAAGTTTAGGTTTTGCAGTATCAGGCCAAATATGGGAGTGTCTCCTTTTCAGCATCTGAGCTTAACCCCTGCCTCCTCTGTGTATGAGACTCCTCTCTCCATGCTGTACTACTTGGAGGAGCAGGAAAGTTATACAGCAACTTTTTCCTTACTGTTTTCTACTGCTTTCTTTAATGTGACTATTCTTATTCCTGTATTAAAATAAGGCAATGGGCCTGGCACAGTGGCCTAGCGGCTAGAGTCCTCACCTTGAATGCGCCGGGATCTCATATGGGTACTGGTTCTAATCCTGAAAGCTCCACTTCCCATCCAGCTCCCTGCTTGTGGCCTGGGAAAGCAGTCGAGGACGGGACAAAGCTTTGGGACCCGGCACCCATGTGGGACACCTGGAAGAAGTTCCTGGATCCTGGCTTTGGATCGGCATACCATCAGCCATTGCGGTCACTTGGGGAGTGAATTATTGGATGGAAGATCTTCCTCTCTGTTTCTCCTCCTCTCTGTATATCTGACTTTCTAGTAAAAAAATAAATAAATAAATCTTTAAAAAAGAATAAGGCACTGGATGTTTCTTACCTGGCCTCCTTAGCTCTTATGAAGGTAACCTGATCTGTGAATAGCTGCTCAAATAATTATCTCTGCAGAGACATTGTCAGAGCATCTTTCTTAGCTCCCATCTTGCTTTGAGCCAAATGAATTAAATTGCTGCCATGAGGACAAAGAATATTATGCTAAGTGAAATTTTCCAGAAACACAAATGGCACACATTTTTTCATGGATATGATATGCCCAAAACAGTCAGATTCACAGAGAAAGAAAGTAGAATGATGGTCACCAGCTTTCAGGCAGGGTACTCATTGTATAATGGATACAGAATTACGGCTCTGGATGCTAAAAATGTTCTGTAGATGGACAATGGAGCTATTACACCACAATATGATTGTCACATAACTTAGACTGGAAATGTGAAGCAAAAAGAAAAACTTGCATGATCTTTAAAGGATAGAAGGAGAATAAGCAAAGAATCAGAAAAGGGGAAGAGATGAGTACTATGGCATATAGATTAAGCTACTACTTATGATACCTGTATCCCATTTGGAGTGCTGGTTCAGGTTTTAAACACTCTGCTTCTTGCTAATGCACTAAGGGAAAAAAACTGAAGACAACTCTAATGCTTGTGTGCCTGACACCCAATTGGGATATTAGGAAAAAGTTTCTGGCTTCTGGCTTTGGTTTGGTCCAGCCTGATCACTGTGGCCTTTTATGGAGCAAAAAGTGGATTGAAGATTTTTCTTTTAGATTTTTGGAAATCAGATATACAGAGAGGAAGATCTTCTATCCGATTGTTCACTCCCCAAGTGCCCACAACAGCTGGAACTGAACCAATCCAAACCCAGGAGCCAGGTCTCCCACACGGCTGCAAGGTCACAAGGGTTTGGGCTGTCCTCAACTACTTTCCCAGGCCACAAGCAGGGAGCAGGATGGGAAGCGGGACCGCCAGGATTAGAACCGGTTGACCATATGGGATCCCGGCACATGCAAGGCACCATGCTATTGCGCCAGGCATAACTGAAGATTTCTTTTTCTCTTTCTCTGCTTCCCTCCTTCCCTCTCTTTCTTCTGCATTTCAAACTAACAAATCTTTTTTTTAAAGATTCATTTATTTTTATTGCAAAGTCTTACAGACAAGGAGAAAAAGAGAAGAAGATCTTCCATATAATATTTCACTCCCCAAGTAACTGCAACCGGCCAGAGTTGGTGCCACAACCGGCCAGAGTTGAGCTGATCCAAAGCCAGGAGTCAGGAGCTCTTCCGGGTCTCCCATATGGGTACAGGGTCCCAAGGCTTTGGGCTGTCCTCAGGCCACAAGCAGGGTGCTGGATGGGATGCGGGGCTGCTGAGATTAGAACCGGCACCCATGTCATATTCCAGTGTGTTCAAGGAGAGGACTTTAGCTTCTAGGCCACAGAACGAGGCCCTCAAATTAATAAATCTTAAAAAAAATAAAAATGAAGTGACACTATACCCAAAGGCACAGTGGCCAGCACAATTACATCATATAAAATCAAAACTTCCTGGAGTGTGTAGTATATATTAAGCAGGGCTACTGCTAAATAGAACACTTTTTAAAATTATTATTATTATAAACAACTAACAAAGCTAGGGAAGAAAAATCAAGACATGACATAACTTAAAACTTTATTAACTGAACTTTCCTTTTGTTGGTTAGGAGTATGAGAAGATAAAAAAAAATACAAAAGTAACGTAATACACAGCAAATGGAAAGTGGGGAATCTAGTATAAGAGAAACTTACTGTGATCTAGTTAGTGACCCTGGCATTAGAATGCTAAGAACTCACACTAGAATTAGAATGTTATGAAGGAAATAGAGAAGAATTGCATAAAATACATTTCATTGGAAAATAATGAAGTTGGAGGTTTACGGGAACTAAGCTATCTCAGTTTATTAACACATCAATATTAGCGCTACTTTACTTTCCATTTCGCAGAGGACATAACTAAAGCTGTGAAAAATTAAATGACTTATCAATTATCTTTCAGCCTTTAAGTAGAGGCATATACAACTATTTTAATAGTGAAAGAATATAAATGAAAATGTTTTGTTGTTCATCAGAATAGTTTCCCAGTTATCACAGCCCCAAATAACAATATAGAACAGAAGCATAAACTCAAAATTAAAAAGGCGAATATTAACTCACAATATGCCATACAACACTACAGTGCTCCACAATCTGTTGATTTTCAATTTTTTTAAAAAAAAGATTTATTTATTTTTTATTGGAAAGTCAGATATACAGAGAGGAGAGACAGAAAGGAAGATCTTCCATCCAATGATTCACTCTCCAGGTGACCACAATGGCTGGTGCTGCACCAATCCAAAGCCAGGAGCCAGGAACCTCCTCCAGGTCTCCCACGCAGTTGTAGGGTCCCAAGGCTTTGGGCTGCTTTTGACTGCTTTCCCAGGCCACATGCAAGGAGGTGGATGGGAAGTGGAGCTTTCAGGATTAGAACCAGTACCCATATGGGACCCCGGTGCCAAGGCGAGGACTTTAGCCACTAGGCCACCGCACCAGGCCGATCTTAATTTTTTTTTAAGATTTATTTTTATTATTTTTTATTGGAAAGGCGAATATACAGAGAGGAGAGACAAAGAGGAAGATCTTCTGTCCGATGATTCACTCCCCAAGTGAGAGCAACAGCCAGTGCTATGCCGATCCAAAGCCAGGAGCCTCTTCTGGGTCTCCCACGTGGGTGCAGGGTCCCAAAGCTTTGGGTTGTCCTCGACTGCTTTCCTGGGCCACAGGCAGGGAGCCGGATGGGAAGTGGGGCTGCCAGGATAGAACCAGCGCCCATATGGGATCCCGGGCATGCAAGGCGAGGACTTAACCACTTGCGCCACCAAGCCAGGCCCCAATCTTCAATTTTTGTAAGGATTTATTTTGCTTACTGGACAGGCAGAGGGAAAAACAGCCCTTCCATCTGCTGATTCACTGCTTAAGTGACTGAAACACCCCCACACACAAAACCCAACTCAGCTTCTTGGAATAGACCAGGCTGAAGCCTGGAGTTGGAAATCCATCCAGGTTGGCTATGTAGTTGGGGCCACAGTACTTAGTATACTTGGACTACCTCTCCCAGGAGGCTAGACAGGAAAACCAAGCAGCCAGGATTCAAACCAGCACTCAGGACATGGTACACCAGTGTAACAAGTGGCAGCTTAATCAGCTACACCACAATAGCAGCCTCTTGGTTTTTAACTTAAGTAAAATACTGTTGTACAAAGTATACTGAAAATTAGTCATTGTCAACCAATATCTCTCCAAGTTTCAGCTTGCCAAACTAAAACAAATTTACTTTAGTTTAATGCATGCTTTACCACTAAATATAAAATTGAAATCCTAATGTTACAATCAAAATGTTATCTGATCATTTAACACATAATAAAATTGTGAAGCCAAAGAGATACAGTTCTTAAGATATACAGAGAATTTACATGTAGTTTTCTAAGAATGTTGGCTAATAATTTTTAAACACCATTGTTTTTTTCATTCTCATATAGTTATTAAACCATTCATACTTACAAAGGCATTTTCAAATTTTTCTGCCCAGACTTTAGGAAAAAACTATATTTGTAATTATTACTTGTGTGTTGTTTTTATTTTTAATAATTTATTTTTAATTAGATACGCCCTTCTCACTGGGTTAATCACTATGATTTTAAATCTCCACACATAAAAAACAATTTGAATCCTTCCAGATTGCACCAGCATATGACAACAGAGAAACTGAATTAGCATTATGATATGATCTCAGACAGGCACCTAGTTGAGGGTCACAAGTTTGGAAGCAACACCGCCCCCACTTCAGCAATGCTTTTTGCCCACCAGTGAGTCAAAGGATGCTTACCATTTCCCTCTTTCAAGCTCCTTAAAAGCCCATGCTGAGGAAGGCTTGGGCTGTTCACTTCCCACCGACAGACTCTGAGGACGAAAGCCAGAAATGTCTCTTAAATTTTTCCGTTTCTGGTTCACCATCTCCGAGCTTGACCCTCCTATGCTTGTATCCCTCACCCTCTGAATAAACCTTACCACTTTCTTCAGCCATTTTGGTGCCTATACTTCAAACACTTTTTAAAAGATAGGAACCTAGGAGACAAATATTCAGCCTAAACCTAGACCACCATAATTAGACTTTCAAAATTCACTTTCTCTGTTTGCTCTTGGAAGAACCACAATTCCTGAACAGCCTCTCTGCATAGGAGACCCTGAAACAGAAGAATAAGTCTGCTATACTTTGATCCCCACTTCTCCAAATGAGGATGCCTTCCTGCTCAAACCTGCCAGTTACTAACACAGATTGCCATGATGCTCTCTGAAATGCTGCTGCCCATGTCAAGCTACTGTCTCTGTAGTCCCAGACTGGTAGGGGAGTTAGAACTATGCCAGGCACTATCTGAGATCTGGAATAAGCACTGTACATACACCATGCAGGCCTCCGTCTTGGTCTTTGCAGGACACTAGCTCATCCTACAGTGTCATGACATTCTCAGACCCCAAAAAACCCAAATAAGTTACAGCCATTCTGAGACCATCCAGGCCTGCTGAGGTCTTGGCCACACCTTCAAGTGGGTGGCACCAGCATTGCCCACCCATTTCCTAATTAATTAAGAGACCACCAATGGGGAACATCTTACCTGTAGGTTCCCTGCCCAACAAGGAGGGGTCAAGGAATGCTTAAAACCCCAAGACCCTTCCTCAAGCCTTTGGTGTCTCTCTCTCCCTCCTCTATCGAGAGGCACCCCACCTCCCGGCTTCCTTTCCGGAGGTGCTTCCCCTTCCTTCCCTCCCCTGCTCCCCTGGTCCCTTCGCAAATAAACTTTTCTGTTTGCAACAGATTCCTGGCTTTTTATTTCTATACTAAGCTGAGGAAAGAACCCACCGGGCACTTCTGGTAACAATTCCCTCTCCTCCCTTGTTCATATCTTACTCATGCTATCCCCAGCTGCCCAGTAATTAAAAATTAGTCCAGTTCTAACATAAGATCTGAAATGCATACCAGTGTTTACTAAAGATGCCTTATGGGTAAGCAGCACATACTGACTCAGCAAACAGTAAGAACCTTAAATCTGATCTCATTTAGAATCTACTCAAAATGATTATGGACTAAAAATATTTTTATGACTTAAACATGACAAAGCAAATACTTACAATATAAATAGAAACCTAGACATAAACCTTGCCAATATATGTCAGCAACAAAAGATTAAATATTAAAAACATTACTCTGTTCTACCTAAAGGAAAATGAACCACCTGAAGCAGAGCCACTGGCTATTTCAAAAGCACAACATGGAAATTGAAGAGCTGACAAATAAACCTGTGTTCATTCTTTGAATTTGGGATTTATTCTCTGCTTGGTTAGTTGCTCTCCTATAAATCCTCTTTACTTTGTATTTACTTTCTGAGTAAATACTTGCTATAATGTGTGTGAATCCCTAAACTTTTTGATATGTTTTGGGTATAAAACACACACACACACACACACACAGTCATTATTTCCCTTACCTCTTTTTTCTAAAAGACCAAAGTAGTTTGTCTAAAATAAACTAGAAAGAAATATTTTACTCTGAGCCAAATTGTGAAGCTAAAGGTGTGAGTTACTTATGTAAACATGTATACATACATGTATAGAAATAACCAAAACAATTAAAAGCCTAAAATATAAATTTATCAAAAGGTACTGACAGCTTCTTTTGTCTATGAGGGCATTTCAAAATGCTCATGGGAAAAAACGTCGGTGTAAAATTTTCTTGAAAAGCAAGGGATGTTCAAACAGTTGCAAATATTTCCGATAAAACATATGGACAGTTGAAATGCTGTCAATTTGTAAAAGGGTCCCTGTGAAATGTAGTATTACATTGTTAATTAACCCCATAATGTTGGAAATGGTTGTTGATGTAATGTTATGGCATTTAATAGGTTGGAACGATAATCTGCCAGCTATGTCTCCAGACCAGAGTTAGTCTCAAGAAACTGTTGAATTCAGCTGGGCAATAAGATACTGGACACTAGGCAAGGCACGTGCTTGCATTGAAAGAAACAAGACTAGATTTGAACTGTAATACTGCAATAAGGTGGAGCAATCCACCATGAGGGGAGGGCAAGGGGAGGGGAAGGGGGAACATCAGAGCCTATGAAACGTTGTTATAAAATTAAATGCAATAAAAAAACATGGATAATATGTATTATAATAAAACTAAAGGTGGATTTCACATTTTTTGCAGCAATAAACAACTGTATTTCTGTAAACTTTCTGAAGTCACCTCATATATTTGATAAAAACTGGTCCCTGTATAATCAAAAATTTCTAGACTAAAGCACACATTCTACTTGGAAAATTAGGGTAATTTCAACAAACAAAAATTATATGCTAACTATGCGCTCACCCCACTTTCACTCTAATGTATAACCACTATGCTTGTTCCTAGAAGATAACATGGCAAAGACACACAAAGATCCCTAAACTGGGAGCATCCAATCACCACTGCAACACTACCCCACGGTTTGGTCTTTGTACCAACCCTATGGTATTGCTGAGAGCTTGCCTTTTTCTTACTTAAATAAACTTCACTCCTATTCTCACCATTGTGTCCCTTCTCACCAACACCACAACAACATGAACATGGAATCATCTTACCAGTCTTCCTGCAACACTACAATAAAGTCATTCAGACAAAAACTTTAAAGCTTTTGATTCTGAAAAATCTTACTCTCATTTATGGAAGTATGCTAATTTATGAAAATTCTTTCCCCTCAGCTTCTCAACCTCCTATCTCTCAACTCCAAATCCATGCAGTAGTCTTCTTTCAGAATGTCATAATTTACAAGATTAAGCATGATTGTTTATAGGCTTTCAGAATGTAAATAATAAATCTTCAAAAAAAATTGGGATGGATATCTGGCCTACCCATTAAAGCTACTGAAGCCAAACTGCCTAATTTAAAAGCATGGCCCAGACCCATACACACTGCCTTAACCCTAGGTGTCCTTGCCTGCCTTGCATCAAAAGGAATTCGCCAATTTAAGGGAATGCTCTCCAGGAATATTTGTTTCTCCAATGGATAAGAACCTTAATGGCCAGTATCACCTGGAATGAAATCCTGTACTTACTTTCAAATTACCACTTCCTCTATGGGCTGAATCGACCAGAGTATCTTGAATTCCCTAAAGATCACAATATTGGTGACCAAAGAACCTTGTACCTATACACCCCTCTACCCCAATCATCTACCTATAAGAACCTTCACTCCCAAGAATTCACTCCCAGGAATTAAGTAATAGCTGCCTGGCTACTTGTTCTGTGCTTTACAGCAAGGACCTAGCTTTTCCACCACCCTATGTCTGTGATTGGCTTTCTATGTGTCAAGTGAGCCGACTCAGGGGGTTCTACAATTCCTCCTACCAGTTGGGAGCATTGTTTAAGCAACACTACCAGTGAGGAGCAGGTGTCCCTATCACAGAACAACTTTTTAACATCAGCCCCAAGGCAGAAAGAACAAACCAAGTAGTTGAATTTTTACCACTCATTTCCCACCTTAGGACCCAGAATTTTTAAGACATTTCAGGAATGAGCCTAACAGATGGGAATGTGGGGTTGCAGACTCCTTTTTTTCTTTTTTTAAATCTTGAAGATACACTGCCTCTTGGTGAAGATTTTGTTTTTAATGAGTCTTATGCTTATAAGAACTACAATAACCATTCAGGAATTGCCTTTTCCGGAATATCATTCCCCACAAAGCACAGACTTAACAATGTAGCTCTTGCTGTGCCTGAGACCAGGTGTCTCCCTCAGCCATTGTTTGTGAAGCAAACCTTTTCTGCCCAGGGTGCCTTGATTTGTGGAAGACATTTATTCTCTTTTAAATGTTAGGATCTCAGCAGGTATAAACATAAACTTGTTTTTTCAAAACAGGGTTCAAAAAACATGAAAAATCTACAAGGCACATAATAAATGCCATCCGAATTGCAAAGCCATGGGTCCCAGACCTCACCAGATTTCAGTTTTGTGAATACTTTATCAACCATTCAAACAATAAGGAGTAGCTGACCTGCTTGGCTTGGTTATCAAAGGAATCTGTTGTTATCCTGTAATGACAAAAGCAGGTCTGCATGTCAATTTAACAGCAAAAGCCATTTCTTTCAATTTTATACTTTAAAGAACTGCCAGGTAATTAACTTCACAGCAGTTTTGTTGGCAAAGTAATACTACAGATAAAATGAAACATTCACTAATAATTGACCGTGAAAACTGTAAATACTGTTGAACTAATATAATCATTATCAGAAGAGAGAACAAACTGATTCTGTAATATTAGAAAACAGAAGCAATCACATAAGGCATTTGGGTTTGGAAGGGTTCAGAAGTGAAAGAAAGTAGATCAAAACAAGGCAAGGACTTTAGCCACTAGGCCATCACACCAGGCCTGATTTCTACTTTTGAAAAACATTTATTCAGAAACATCTTGTTTAAACGAAGACTGAAACAGGTAAAAGAACACATAAAGATGATAGCTAAACAAGAGCCCATCACAACATATGATGAGTACACAACTAGGCTTTATTTTCACTTTTAAGCGTTTGTCTTACCAATTTAACCAGCCCTTAATGAAATGTATTGATAATGACTCTATCGACCTATTAAAATATGACTGTTGGGGCCCAGCTTAGTAGCCTAAAGTCCTTGCCTTACATGTGCCAGGATCCCATACAGGCACCACTTCTATCCCCGACAGCCCTGCTTCCCATCCAGCTCCCTGCTTGTGGCGTGGGAAAGCAAGTGAGGATGGCTCAAAGCCTTGGGACCCTGCACCTGCATGGCAGATTCAGCGAGAGCTCTGGCCTCCTATCTTTGGATTGGCTCAGTTCCAGCCATTGCGGCCACTGGGTGGGAGGGGGGTGAACCAGTGGATGGAAGATCTTCCTCTCTGACTCTCCTCCTGTATATCTGCCTTTCCAATAAAAATAAGTTAAATAAATATATGGCTGTTGGGTTTTTTTTTTGCAATCTGCTAAATGATTTTAGACAAAAACAAACAAACTTATGAATGCAAAAGGAATTCCTGGGTAAATAAAACCTTTCATCTGCAAAATATCTGCTGTCCTCTTTACATGGAAAACAAAACAAAAAGGCAAAGGAGACAATTTCTTCTCTCTCCCTCAAATGGATGTCCTTTGTGTATCTCAACTTCAGTATCTAGGTTACCCATACATTTTGAGGGGAAAAAATCAGATTTGTAAAGAGAAAGGGAGGAGATGAACCTTGCACTAAAGATAATTCCTTAAGTTTGGGATCTGCGTCCTATTAAAAATTATGCATGCTTAAAATCCTTTGATCTTAAAATCATTAAATAGCACTTTCCTACTGATAATTAACTATCTTTGAGGATACACAGTAATTAAATTTCTAATTTTTTTTGTAATGGGGAGACCCAGATACTAAACTTGCTACAAAATTGCTATGGGCAAAGCTCAGAAATAGAACCTGGAATTTTATCATTTTGTTCTAAGCTGTAGATCACATTATATCCTTAGGAATTATTTTTTAATAAGTTCTATTAAAGGAGACTGCTATGAAATGTTGCAAGAAAAAGAATATAGTTCAGAGATGTAAGTCATAATCAAAAATTCCTTTTGCAAAAGACGTGTTTTACCTAGGGTGACATTAGAACTACTTTAAACTGGCCCATGATTTCTAGTGCGCTTCAAGAATAATTGCTAATGTGCTTTTTAATTCACAGCTTTCAGAGTCAGAAATCTTACATTCCACTATGGAAATACTGGGGCAATTTGAAAATTGGAGATGCAGGATGCCTAATGTCTTTTCTGTAGATGTTTGATCAAAGATAAGAGCTCTCCAGATCTGTAAAAAGAAGATGTGATTTGGCTCATCACAAAAAGAGGGGGAAACATAAGGAAACAGAAGACAAAAATCCATGAGGTTTTGACAGCTGTGGTTTCAAGTTTATACACACACACACACACACACACACACACACACACACACACACACACACACACACACAAATGCCCTGATTTAAATCTCTTATTCACCACAGATTAACATTCTGTGGTAACATGAACAATATTGGAAAAATGAAGGATTGTTACATTATTCAAACTTACAGTTTAAATAAAATATAACCCAATTACTTGGCTTCCAGTGAGAGAAACTCTCCTTAAACATAATTTACTTAAGAAGAAAGAGAGCTTAATACTCAAACCCTAGAAAACATTGTAGGAATCATTTGTGAGATTTCCTTTAATTCACTTCAGTGATATGCGTTATTCTATATTCTTTTGTTCCCATTTATCAAACTTGAAATGCTTTTCAAAACTCTGAAGCAAATTTTCCTGTGATTATTATTTTATACATCAGACTTTCATTTGAAAAACACACAGATTAAAATTTTGAATAATTGTTACAATAAATACTGAAAACAAACAATTTTATAAGTGACCTGACAGTCCATTCCCTTCTCAATCATTCCTTAATATGCAAATGACTGAGACAATCTGTTCCATCTTTGGCCTCAACCACAATCACAAGCAGGTTCAGTTTCTTCACCCCAGATTCGGGGCTCTTCTTACTTCCAACGGTTAATGGCTGCAAGTGCTAGAAAACTTCCCTCCCATTTCCAGAACTTGTAATAGTTACATAACTGGGAATACTGGAAGCCAGCCATGAAAGCTGCTTCATGTCCTGCTTTTACTCAAGACTCCCACACGTACACGCACAAGTATACGGTTCTGACTCTGCAGAACTCTCAGATGCACTCCCCACCTCTCCATCTATGAACTTCTCTCAACTAAATGAAGAATCTGGAGTTCTGTAACCAGATACCTTCATATAGAAGAATCCAAAAGACAGGGATCTCTCTGATCAGGCTGACTCTCTGTCACTGTTTAGAATAGACAAACGTTCAGATCAGTCTCCCGGATAGGGTTTTTCTAACGAGGTACTTATTTTTCTAACTAGGTATTAAGTGTCTACAATTTTCTTTAACATTTTGGTCCTGTAGTAAACTTTGAAGACACTTAGTTCTTAAACTTTCCTCTTTAAAAATGCTGTACTTATAAATATTGCTCTATTTTGCATTATCTGCCTTGAACAAACAAGGCTGTATAATATCAAGATTGAACAAAGACTACCTATATCATCCCATTCCTAAAACTTACTTCATTTTCATAGTTTTCAGATTACAAGTAATGTGTAGTCTACAAAGGTTCTTAAAAGTTTTTATTTTACAAAACACAGAAATGTGTACTCAGTGTTTCTATGGCCTTTTTTATCATCACTTTTGTTTAAGTATTCAGCTGGCCATCTAAGGATAAAAAGAAAAGGAAAAACACAAAAATACCCATGTCCTCACCATTCCAGAGTGCTGCATAATTTGCCCTCACATGGCTAGGTACAAACTCATGACCACCCTTAAAAGGCTCAATGAAAATTACACCAACTTGTTATTATCTAAAAATTATTGATTTGAAAAAACATATTAAATATTTTAACTAAAATTGCATGCTAAATGCTTACAAACAACTCATATAAGCATATAGGGATGAGAATATACATATGTCTTTATCTGCAACATCTACAATGTTTAGAATGTAGCATGTTATTCAATGGATGCATGAATTGAAATTAAACATATATCAGAAAGCAGAAAGAATGACAGGAAAAACAAAGATCCATGTTTATAGATTATCTGTATTCATACATCAAATAAGTCAAAATATACATAACTTTTATGCATAAGACATGAGACATATTCCAAAGATTTCAAGAAGCCAAAAATATTTATATATTTTGAAACATTCATGTGCAAAGTCTTTTTCTTGGAAATTTATTTAGACTCATCATGCTCAGGAAGGAAAGTATGAAAGAGGGAAAAAGCCCAGAGTGATTTATTGTCCTCTTAGGTACCTTTTGCTTTTTAAGATTTGTTTATTTTTTTGGAAAGGCAGATGTATAAAGAGGAGGAGAGACAGAGAAGAAGGTTTTCCGTCCAATGATTCACTCCCTAAGGGACCACAACGGCCGGTGCTGAGCCAGTCCGAAGCCAGGAGCCAGGAATTTCCTCCAGGTCTTCCAGATGGGTACAGGGTCCCAAGCTTTGTGCCCGGGGAAAGCAGTCGAGGATGGCCCAATCAGGGAGCTGGATGGGAAATGGAGCTGCCGGGACTAGAACCAGTGCCCATATTGCAATCCTGGCACATTCAAAGTGAGGTCTTCACCCTTAGGCTACCATGCCAGGCCCCTTTGGTGCCTTTCCTTGCTGATATTTGGAAGTAACGTGGAGATACCTTTGGAAGAAGTCGGGGAAAAATTTGATTTTTCAGAAAGTATTACTTCTCTGATACAAGGAAGCACAGAGAGAAAAAATAAATATAAAAATTAAGGTATACAAATTTTTGTAAAAAGAAAAATAAAATATATCATGTATTATATAGAAGAAAATACAGTTTTTTTACTTTTAAAAAATTACTTTTCATGATATGGTTCCACAGGCACAGGGATTCCTCCATCCATTCCCTAATTCTCCCTCCTCCATTGTTTTCCCCCATATCATTACAATAGCACAAACCTTCAGCAACAAAGTCCAATATTCTGCTATGTATGTATAGCATGGCATTGTAGTTACAGGCAATGGTAGAAAGTCTAGTATCCTAATGTAAAGGTATGTTTGACAATTTTATTGGGATTCCTCCTTTTATTCAGTAGAGATGCTTATTGCAATGTATCTTCACTTCCAAGTATGCTAGTCTCCATTATACAATCCATATATGAGAACATATATATGAACATGTTGGTTTACTTATATATTTATCTTGTATTTTGCATGAAGGTTGTCTTATATCAGAGAGAGCATTTGATATTTGTCCTTTAGGGATTGGTTTATTTCACCAAGCATAAGAGTCTCCAGTTGGAACCATTTTACTGTAAATGGTAGAATTTAATTCCTTTTAATAGATGATCAATAGTCCTTGGAGTAGATGTGTCACATTTTCTTTATCTGTTCCTCTTTCAACAGGCATTTGGGTTGTTTCCATGTCTTCACTATTGTAGATTGTGTTGATACAAATATAGGGTTGTAGGTCACTTTCCCATATGCAGATTTCATTTCCTTAGGTTATATTCTCAGAAGTAAAATAGCTGGGTCATACTGCAGATCAATTTTCAGTTGTCTTAGCACTCTCTAACTTCCACAGTGGCATTACTACCCTATATTCTCACCAACAGTGGAGTAGGGTACGTTTCTCCCCACATCCACTCCAACAGATGTTTTAAAAGTTTTCTGAATGTAAGCAAATATCACTGGAGTTAAGTGTAATGTCAATATGCTTTTCATTTGTTTTTCCCTAATAGCTAGCAAGCCTGAGCAATTTTTTCATTTGTTTGTTAGGCAAGCAACTGTTCACCAAAAAACTGAAACTGGAAAAATGAGTAGATTTGTGGACCCATATAATCTATCAAAATCGAATCATGAGGCAATGAAGACAATAAAAGACTTAATCAGAACAGAGATTGGATCAGTAATTAAATCCTTCCCAACAAAGACAAGACCTGGACAGGATGGCTTCACTGCTTAATTCTGCCAAACGTTTCAAGAAGAACTTACCCTAATCTTCCATAAGCTATTCAAAATAAGAAAAAGGAAACAATCCTTCCAAACCCTTTCTATGAATCCAACATCCATAACCTTAATATCAATGCCAGATAGAAACACAATAGAAAAAGAGAATTTGAACCCCTACCACCTACATGAGAGATGCAGCTGTGTTTCTGGTTCTCTCCTGGCCTAGATCTGGCCACTATGGCATTTGGGAAGTGGACCGGTGGGTGAAAGATCTCTCTCCTCTCTGTTGTTCTCATTTTCAAATTAATTATTGAATACAGCTTTTAAAAAGTGGTTCGTAGTTTCTAACATAAATTTTTAGAACATGAGCTACCACGACAACAGTCTGAGATCTAGTGCTGGCTCCTCCACTTCTAATCCAGATTCCTGTTAATGCCCTGGAAAAGCAGTAGAGGATGGTCCTAACCGGTGATACCCAGAAGCTCCTTGCTCCTAACTTTGAACCCACATAGCTCTGGTCATTAGAGCTATTTGGGCGGAACCAGCACATGGAAGATCACTCTGTCTCTCTTCTCTCTGTAACTCTTTCAAGTATAAATAAATAAATCTTTTTTAAAAATCTAATTGGATAAAGTTTCAAAATGTTACAATATAAATAATTAAGAGGCAAAAGAAAATAATAGATATGAAATAGTGACTCACCATCTTAGACAACCAGGGCTATTACAGAAAAGAAACAATATACTCAACCACAACAGTGCAAAAAATGATATTGTTTCCTAAAATAAAATATGTATGAATTTACTTATTAAAAATAATTCATCTTAAAGCAAAAATATACCTGGATGGACTCTGGAATTTATGGATAGCAATTCATACATACCCAAAGAGGAAAAAGAATAGATTGTGTGTTTAGAAAAAGAGAGAGAGAGAGAGAAGGGACTGAATAGGGCAGGTCGAGAGCCAGTGCTGTTGTGTCAAGCCAGTTAAGTTGCCAATCTGACTCCTGCTATTGGACATTATTTTTTAATTGACAAATTTTACTAATGTTATAATGATAATATTTTCACATACTAATATGTGAAAATGGAAACTTTCACATATTATTTCATGGAATATGAAACTTTCCCAGAGAGATAATTACATAAAGTATCACTTTAAACAAAAGACATGAAGCTTTATAGAAATTTTTTAAAGGTAATAATCACAAGGTTAAGAGAGAACAGAATAATTTCTCTACCTTCCACAGCTGAGCAGCCTTAAAACTCCTGCTTCTTCATGCTAAAACCATTTCTTCTCTATACATAAACTGTCTATTTTTGAAGGATAAGCCTGCAATTTATGATTCATGTGTATTCTGCAGTTTGTAATCCAACTTTCTAGGCTTAAATGGTGTAAATATATTAGTTTTACAGAGCAAAACAGATCTAGCATAAAAATTATATGGTGGCAATAACAATCATAGTGATCACAAAAGCAAATATACATCAGATACAATAGGCAACATAAAATCAGCTTTCACCTTGACAGATTCATCTACACTGCACAGATAAGGCAAATGAAGAATTAAAGAAAAGCTATAAGGAGAAACTAAATATCCATCAAGGAAAAATATCTACAAACAGGTACATGCAGTTAAAATATGCAGATAATGGTTTTCAGTACCACAAAAGCTTCCCTTATCTCTCTCATCTGTGTGCTCGTACCATTACATCAAAACTGATATAATCAGTGTTCTCCCATCCAAGGCTGATGTCTGTACAGACTGTACTCTTAGCCTGGAGACACTGAAGGAACTGAAGCAATGTCAGAGATGGATATGTCTGTCAAGAAAGAAAAATTCCAGTTTCTCCCTGCCTCCTAAACCTTACAGTGGATTCCTTACGAGTTGTGCTTCTAAAATCATCATTGTATGTACTGAATTATCTTTCAGTGTGAATGTTTACAGATAGGCATTTATGTCAGCAGTCTCTAAAACAGCTGATGACAAATATGTTATAGTAAATAATCAAAATGGCACTTTGTATTTGTATATATATAAAATTGAGAACATGTGTCATAAGTCTTGAATAACAGAGAATACAAAACCAATAAAAACATTTTTTTAAATAATCCATATAATGTATAATTTTTTATAAATGAGTATTTTTGTGTTATGCTTACAATCTGTCATTAATTTGGAGTGAAAATTTAATGTCACTGTTATATTCTTTTGTGTGTCCCAACTGAAATATAATTTCCAAGGTAAAATTTGGGCTAACAAAAGATGGTCAGTATTGAAAAAAAATTTGTAAATATCATCTTAAAACCATTAGGATTTCAATAAAATTATATTTACCCTTCCAGCTCTAACAATTACATAACAGTACTGAAATTGTAACTAATTTGTATACATTTTCAAATTGCATGTTTTGTCACCTTGTTATTTTGTGACTAGAAATAATAATCCATACAGTGGGACAATGGAGGAGAGATAAAATAGAAAGTAGCAGTAAAGTCTTAAAATACATTTGCCTCAAAACAAGGAAAACTAAAATTTTACACACTGTAATTTGAGCGTTTTCACCAATTCAGTAATGCAGGAAACAAAACTGAATGATGTATTTACTAGAAAGGAAATTTTTTTTAAGATTTTTTTATTGCTTTGAAAGCAGAGTTGCACAAATGTAAATCTTCCATCTGCTAGTTCACTTCGCTAAGGGCTACAACAGCCAGGGCTGGGCCAGACAGAAACCAGGAGCATTATCCAGGTCGCCCATAGGAACAGCAGGGGCCCAACACAAGCCCAGGAAATTCCTCTTTTAAATTGTTTCAAAACATACCACACTATTCACTATGAATATGTGGATACAAACAGTTATTGCTCTGATATGGTCTCCTAAATATACCTTCAGCACACTTTTTGATATATTCTGTCATCTTCCTTTTTACCAATGTGATATTACAATAAGTCCTTTGCCTTTTTCTGACTTCACAATGAACTATTCACTTCACTCAATACAACATGGGTTGATTGGCTGTCTCCCTGAATCCACAGCATGCATATGTAGAACAGAAATTCTTTTTCCTTTGCCCTAGGTTGAGTATCTGGGGACTTGACAAAAAACAGACTAACAGAAGACAACATATTCATAAACAAATTCAACCAACAAAATAAACAGCTAGCTCACTAAATATGTAAAATTAGATTCACAGACCTAACTAGGGGAAAAGAGGAAAAGAAAAAGCTTCTATGGGAACAAAAGGACAAAGTTTTAAGAATAGAGGTAAGAAAGTCTGTGACAATCTTTTTTATACAGACCTTCATGCCTTAAAAATCCTTCTGAGGATTTATGATACACTTTTAGTTTCTCTCTTGTTAGTAGGACTTACCTGCCCTTAGGTAAGCTTTTGTCATAGCTTGCTATTCGTTAAGGTAATCACTATGCCAACTCTAGGTCTCTTGAGTGCATACCCACTATACATGCAGCAATCTAAAAATACCTCTACATGACATGGATAAATCTCAAAATAACATGCCAAGTAAAAGTCAAAATAAAGTGATAAACAATACTTGTATGCAGATGAGTTGGCCTAATCAGCAGTTTTTCCTCTGATGGACATCACTGTAAGTGTACATGCTAAAATGTGGCAGAAATAACTTTTACATACTGACCAAAATTTGGACGAATGACCAGGAAAAGATCATAATGCATCTGTTGCAGCATCAACGTCTTGAGAAGCGCAGTACTCAATAAGTTAAAGTCATTTAAGTTAAAATGCAACAAAGGGGAATCCAATTAGCCCAACAATTAAGACACCAGTTAAGGTACTTGGGTCCCACCTTGCAGTGCCTGGGTTCAAGTTCTGGCTCAGGTTTGGATTCCACCGTCCTTTTGACTCAAACTCTGGGGTGACCAGCAGGGGATCACTCAAGTACTTGAGCCTGCCATCCACTTAGGAGACTTGAGTTCCTGTCTCTCTCATCTTCAACCTGGGCTAGTTCTAGTCCAAACTGCAATTTTGGGAGTGAATCAGCAGACAGGAGGTCATTCATGCTTTTTCTGTCTCTCTCACCTCAAATATTAAAATAAAACAACGCATAAAGACTCAAAAAGAATTTGCAGAGGTTTGAAGATCCTTGGTTCTAATATTAAGAATCATTACTGCCTGCTAAAATGTTTAATAAGTAGCAAACCATCACAGTATTATTGAATTTAAAATTTCAGAATTATAGCTACTAATTCTTTAAATATTCTTTAAAATATCTCACAAGGTTCAGAGGAAGTAAAGTGGTTAAATTAATTTTCCTTAATAAAAATAGGAAGAAACAAAAAATAAGACTGGCATTTGGCATTTATAAGTAGACAGATATACTTTTACTGTCATTTAAGACTAAGGTCACTGAAAAATAATCTGAATATTTCAATTAAAATATTCAGATTTTTAAAGATATCTATTTGAAACTACATATCAATGCTACTAGTCACCTTCTTAATCAACATGGTCTTTCTTATATATTTGTTAATTGAAAAGATGGAAAGGAGAAGAAGAGGGACAGAGAGATTTTCCCCCCACTGACTCATTCTCCAAATGGGCATAAAAGCTAGGTATGGGTCAAACCGAAGTCGATATCTTGGAATTCCATCCCTGTTTCCCACATACACGGTAGGTGCCCAAACACTTGAGCCCACCTTATACTGCCTTCCCAGGCCTATTATCAGGCAGCTAGATCATATATTGAATAGCTGGAATTCACAATCAAAAAAGCCATTGCAAGTGGTAACTTGCTGAGCTGTGTCACAACACTGACCCTGTAAAATCAACTTTCAGCCATACTTACCACATGCTATTTCAGCTTACCAAGACTTTGATCTAAGCTTTTATTTGTCCTTGTTTTCTGGCATATTTACATTACTTTGGAAGATATCTACTTTATCTCCTGTAGAATCTAACACAAAATAACCTCCACATAATATGTTTTACCTTTTTAAATCCTAAATACCCTTAAATTAAGTGAATTAATAAAATGGTAAATTATGGATAAAATGAGTATTGCATATGTGTTAAAATATCGAATAAATTTCAAAACAATGTTAAACCAAAATGAACATATTTCTATAGAATCCAAATAATATCTGTTTCATTCACAGATATAAGCCTAAGTAGAGTAAAAAAAAATACACAAGAATGAGACATATCAACTTCACAACCATGGTGTTCCCAGGAAAAATGAATTAATCAGAGAGGATGAATGAAGCTTTAGCTATTGCTATAAAATTTTTAAGAAAGGAGAGGAAGAAAGAGGAAATAGAAGGAAAGAAATTTATTTTGATAAATGTTTAAATTTCAGTGGTGCATTCACAAGTGCTTGAAATATTTTTCCATTTGAACTGTAAAAATTTCATTAGTTTTAATTTTGATGTAAAAGGGCATATAATTTTAACCCCTCTTAAATTTTAAGAGAAAAATATCTTTATTGGCTCGATCTATTGATTCTCTTTCCAAATGCCTACTATCAAGATAGTAACCCAATCCAGGAACTCAACTGTGTAGGCCATTACCTGCTATCTCCCTAGATGTGTAACGGTAGAAAAATAGAAGCAGGATTGGATTTGCTACACAACACAGGTTTCTGAAGAAATGTATCACCCACTTGCCCTAAGTATATTTTCAAAAGATACTTTATTACTTTCTGAAGATTGTTTATCTGAAAGGCAGAACTACAGACATGCAGAGACAGTAGGGGATCTTCTACCCACTGGTTCACTTCCCAGATGGCAGCAATGGCCAGTGCTGAGCCAGGCCAGAGCCAGGATCTGGGAGCTTCATCCAGGTCCCCCACACTGTTGGCAAGGGCCCAGATATTTGGACCATCTTCCTCTGTTTCCCCAGGTCACTGGTGAAAATTGGATTGGTACTGAGACACAAACCAGTGCCCATATGGGATGTTGGCATTGCAGGTAGTAGATTAACCTGAAATATCCCAGTGCCAGCCCTAATACTTCAAATTATTAAGAAATTATTTTAACTTAGTTTTTAAAGATGTATTTATTCTTATTGGAAAGGCAGATATAAAGAGAGGAGGAGAGACAGAGAGGAAGATCTTCCGCCTGATGGTTCACTCCCCAAGCAACAGCATTTGTATCTCTAGAAACACTAGCCAAATACTAGCTGTTGCTCTTCCTCAAGTAACCTCAGGCATTTTAATGCAACAACAGCAACAAACACAAATCCTTACTATCAACTTGTACTACCAGATACCTTTCTGCATAACCAAGCTTTAAATGTAAATGTTAACTCTACTCCTATCACTTAAAGAAGATTTATTCAACTCCAGGTTGAGGTTCTTTTGGAGAAATATATTTTTCAAGATAATGCACTAAAACATTTACTGAATCATCTTGAGTGGTAGTACACAAAATAAGGATATTTTTCTGAAATACTTTTATGGGCTACATAATAGGATCCCTGATAATAATTTCTTACAAAATAAACTTAAATAGGTTTCCTAAGCAGTTATTCAGGAACTACAACAAACAACTAACCACTCATTTCTGTGTTATGCTGAAATAAACAAAAAAAAACTGAAGTTAGAACTTGATACAGAGAAGTTTGCTATCATTTTGATTGATCAATCTAAATGAACAGAATTTCCTCTTCTATCTTCAAATGTGAGTTCAATAATAAGGTTGAATGGATACTTGGATGCCCTATAATAATAACACAAATAACTTTAGCTTCAGAAAGTTTTCCCTCTGTACCTAAGCAAGTGTTACACTGCTGTGAAAAAAGCAGCCAGTAGCTGGCAGGTATTCTGGATCCGATTAATGCCAAATTTGTGTTAATTATATCAGTATGCTAGCTTTTTTTTTCCCCAGGAAAAATTTGGGAAACTCCAGGACAGGACTTACAGCACAAATCCTAGGGAAGGAAGTCTGGGAAGTGTTGAGTGCAGACCACTAAGGGCATGTTTGACGAAGAAGGAGTGGAAGAAGGACTTCTGGGGTCCTCCACAGACCTGACCACTGCACGTGCAGTAGGCAAGAAAACTGAGGCAAAGCAGTTTAGAGGAGGAAATCAGAGGACATGTTTGTGTCAGGCCAACGCACCCACTCACATGGGACACCTGGGCTGGGCTAAATAGCATAGCCATAGCCCACTGGCACATGCAAAGGCTGGGGCTAGAGGGAATGGGTGGACCACATCAGCCTGGGACACAGCATCCACCAGAATACAAGAGAAATAGATAAACAGATCTGGAGGCAGATTCTGTAGGGGAATTATGAAAAGAGCTGGGGTAGTTATGAGCTGATTCAGGCTGGACCATAAAACTCATCTGACAGGAACCTACCTGACACTCTCAGGAGTTGGGGCTGGAAAGGTCAGGCTGCAACACCCACTGGTACATGCAAGGGCCAGGACTGAGGGCAAACCATGCCTAGCAGAGCTGCTGCCTTCACTGGCACATGTGAGATTGGGCATCAGCTGCCTTGTTTGCAAAGCAGAAAAGTTTGAATGATTCTCCTGGTCGAGCTTTGCAGGATGTTTCCAGACCTTTGGATACACTAAGGTAAACTGTGTTAACCAGCAGACCTTGGAAAGATTTTCTTATCCCTGGAGCAACAAAATCAACAACTGTCAAACTATCAAAACTACTCGTGTATCACCCTTGGAACACTCTTCCCCATATTGGAGTCTCCAGGACATCATCAAATGAATGTTCCTCATCCCTGGTTGGTGTTGTGATTTGACAGCAAGGAGCTGCCTTCTCCTTCTCTTCCCCCATGGACACAGGAGAAGAAAAAAAAAACCTGAACCATTTATCCCACCCACCTTCCTCTGTACCTCAATCTTCCCACCCTAATCAGAGAACCACATGGGTGTGCAATACTAAAAAGAAAATTTAAAAATTAAAGAAATTTACTTACTACAGTAGCTCTCAATTTTGCCTGCATGTTATAAGTACTTCTGAAGCTTTAAAATAAATGTAAATTGCATAGATCATATTTTCAAAAATTATGACCTAATTAGTCTTTGATATAACTGGGCATTGGAATAAGAAGCTCTTACATGATTATTACATGTGCAAAACTGAGTGAGAACCATCAATAGAACTCAAGGTCCCAGTGGTCTTCTGATAGTGCATGAGGTTACAGACTTTCCACATTTGTGGGACTAAAACCAAAAAAATGCCAGGGAAACATTAAGAAATGGGTGTACTTACTAGGCCTCTCAATACAAGGCATAATATGTTTGGCTGTTTCATGCTTTCCTTTTTCAACTAACTCTGAAATTAGGTTTATTTTTAAATTTTTAGTATCACACAGATACAATCTACTTGTAGTACATATTGAGTCACACATTAATCCTTTCATCTTCTAATCCAATCAGCCCCAAAACCTAAAAATCTAGAATCTCTAAGCTAAAAAGAATTCAATATTTCTTCTTCTTTTTAAAGCTTTATTTGTTTTTATTGGAAAGGTTTTATATATATATATATATATATATATATACATACATACATATATATGTATATTCTAGAGAGAGAGAAAAAGAGTATATGTATATATACTTTTATATATATTCTATATATATATAGTGAATATATATATATATATTCTAGAAAGAGAGAGAGAGATTCAAACAGAAAGATGTTCTGGCCTTCGATTCACTTCCCAAAGTGGCTGCAACGGCTGGAGCTAAGCCAATCCAAACCAGAATCCAGGAATCCAGAATCCAGGAACCCCCTCCAGGTCTCCCACGCAGACCCAGGGTCCCAAGGCTTGTGGACCATCATCCACTGCTTTCCCAGGCCACAAGCTGGGAGCTGGATGGGAAGTGGAGCAGCTGAGACACAAACCAGTGCCCACATGGAATCCCAGTAGATGCAGTACTTTAGCCACTAGGCTATCATGCCAGACCCTGCTTCCTTTTTTCTATAGGTGAGCTAGAAAGCTATAAAATTGGATTTCTTCCTGTAATATTTTTTTAAAGATTTATTTTTATTATTTTTTATTGGAAAGGCGGATATACAGAGAGGAGAGACAGAGAGGAAGATCTTCCGTCCGATGATTCACTCCCCAAGTGAGTGCAACGGCCCATGCTGTGCCGATCCGAAGCCAGGAGCCTCTTCCGGGTCTCCCACGCGGGTGCAGGGTCCATCCTCGACTGCTTTCCCAGGCCACAGGCAGGGAGCTGGATGGGAAGTGGGGCTGCCGGGATAGAACCGGCGCCCATATGGGATCCCGGGCGTGCAAGGCGAGGACTTAACTACTTGCACCACTGCACCGGGCCCTCTTCCTGTAATATTTTCATTTGACACATGAGCAGGAGTAAGATGGCACAAGTTTCAAACTATCTCTAGCTTTAGGGGGAAAATAAAATGTAATTGCCCTCTCATGAACTTGAAGGAATTGTAGAATACACACAATAGGTCATAGTTCTTTGATGTTCACCTTCTGCAGTAGAAATGAGTATTAGGTACTATAATAAGTATGTCAAGGTTATGTTTAGGTAATTCTGATGAAGTAATGCATAAGTGTCAAATTGTTAACCATCTGCAGGGAACGAATAGATTTTTTTTTCAGAAGCCAAGTAATTAAAATAGGAAAAAAAAAATGTGTTTAGTGGTAAAAGCTGGAGTGTTACTATATTAGATAAGGGAGCAGTCCATGACCACATAATGTCATTAAAGTGATCGAAAATTATGTGGTCTTTTAAATTGCTTTATTTCCCTCAGCAGAATATTAATTTCAGGTGAGTAATTTAAATTGCATTAGCAGCAGACTTCTTAAGATGACACTTCATTTAGTTTTGAAAGTTGCTGCTGTTTAAGATATCCCCCCAGTCTGCCATTTCACACTAGTGCTAACTTGTGCCAGATTGCGTATTGTTTTTCAAAAATACCATGGGGGTGTCAAATGCTTTATTGCAAACCTGCTGCTTTATGGAAAAAATGCAATGTAAATAAACCAGAGCGATAGTTCTATAAATTACCCTATTTTTGATGGAAATGTTTCAATTAGATGTGTGATATCACCTGACAGTTTAATAACCCAAATTATTTTGGAAATATCCTTCACATGTACTAGATGTCATCATTCTTCAGAGACCATACAGTAGGAGGTAGATCCATAAAAATCTTCAAGGACAGGGAAGCACACTCTACATGATTCTTGACCCCAAGGCATACCTTCTTTCAATAAAAAGAAAGTTTAGTTATTTGAAAGGCAAAGGAGAGAGAGAGACAAAGACAGATCCATCTTCCATCCACTGGTTCATTTCCACATGGTTGCAATGCCCAGAATTGGGCCAGTTTGAAGCCAGGAGTCAGAAGCTTCCTCCAGGTCCCTGATGTTGATACAAGAGCCCAGGACTTGGGGCTTTATTTTCTTCTTAGTTTTTTTTTTCCTTTATTTTTTTTCAAAGGAAAAGGTGTTGCAGACCTATGCAGGCTTCTGATTAGAATGGAAAGGAAAGGGGGTGGGATGAGAGAAAAATTTCCACCTTCGCTCCTATGACTGACCAGGGCAGGCAGGTGACAAGGCACTGCTCTTTGCTATCACACTTATCAGTGACAGGAGATGGAGACAGTCCTTTGATGCCACCTTAGGGATCCTGATGGAGGAAAATGTCTTGAGGGTAGTATTACTGAAGTTGTGTTGATCATTCTGAGTAGCGGTTTTACTTCATTGTGCCAGAAGGGAGAAATTATTCCTAAGGCATGTTGGCTGGTTATCCATGTATTCCTTTTGTTGAATTTGCTGTTTCTCCACCCTTTGATGATATACTTAAAGTTTTCTGTGGAATTAGCTTCTCTTTCTTATGCATGGGAATTAGAAATGGAGGTGGCCCAATCATGCAACAGGTGTTCTAAGGCCAGACCATGTATCTTTACGATGTTCCTTGAGGTCAGGGACAGGGGGCAATGGTCTAGTTGGAAAGACCCCTATGAAGCCATAAGCTGGCCAGGGCTTAGATCCAGCTCTCCTGCATGCCAGAGAATGACCTGGCCAGGCTCACCCACTGCCTCTGTACGCACACACAGGTGCGCGCGCGCACACACACACACACACACACAACCCCCAGTGGGTACAGCTGCCTGGCCCAACCTACCCATACTTCCAGTTCCCAGGTATATTGGGGATTGTGACCTACTAGAACAGAAAACTAATTACCCCATTCAGTCCAGTCCTGACTTAATTCTTGTGTGCCCCACAGGTGCAATGGCTTGGCCTTCTCCCAGCCCTGGCATTCATGCATGCAATAGGTGTTGCATTGGGATGTATTTTGCTGCATTCCCAGGAGCATTTGGAGGGAGCTGAGTCAAAAGTGGAACAGCCAGAACTCACAGTGGTGCCCATATGAGATGCTGGTGTTAGCACCCATTACACCATGGTGTCCCAACTATGTCTTTTTCACTAACATAGAGGCAAGGCAACTGTTGAAGTTGCTGATGAGGTAGAAAGCAAGCACCAACAACAATTTTAAAAAAATACTACTGTTGTTTCTTTTAACAATGAGAAATTCGCATTTATTTTTTCATGGGCCATCAATAAAATAACAAATAAAGATAAATCATTAGAACTTGGGTCAAAGGGTTGACAAGGTCTAAAAGGTTAAGGACACATCTGTGTCACCAATGCTTTGTTAGGAGCCTGAAACACTATTAGTAACGAGAATAATCACTTGCAGAATAACACCTTCATGGATGACTGCATAAAATTATTAATTGGTCCAAGAAATTTCACACTAGAAGCAAGTATATTATATAATTTGAATTTTTTCTAACCTCCCAAGTCTTCTAATATAAAGGGAAGGATATGTTCTTAATCGGATATGACAAAGCCCATTGATTCCATTCCCTTCTATTTATCAAATAACTGCTTTATCTCTTCTGTTTCCTCTTTTCTTACTATAGTTCACAAGCATTTCACAGATCTATAATGGTCTTTTTTTATACATAACACTACAGGGCTTTTGTTTTTCCATCCATAAATTCTTGAACATGCTTTCCTTTTCCTCTATAAATTCTATGTTCTAATCTGTGAAACCTTTTGAAAAAAAAAAGGCTTATTTATTTTGTTTGGGAAGGCAGATCAAATTTACAGAGAGAAGGAGAGCCTGAAATAAAGATGTTCCATCTGCTGGTTCACTCGCCAAACTGGCCAGACCTGAACCGATCCGAAGCCAGAAGCCAGGAGCTCAGAGTTTTTCAGGTCTTCCATATAGATTCAGCTGAGCTGCCCTTCACTGCTTTTCCTGGTTATGTTGCCAGGGAATTGGACCTGTAGTGGAGCAGCCAGGAACTGAATCAAAGTACCCTTATGGGAAACCAGCATTGCAGATGGCGGCTTAACATGTAAGACTGAAGGTTTTTATAGACCAAATTTGATTTTGAATAGTGATTAGCTCATATCCAAGTTCCTGATGCCCATGACCTTTCTTTGATTAGTCAGTGATGTAATGTTCTTTAGGGAATTTATGATGGCCAGGTAGGTCTATAGTTTATATGAAGATGGCAATTACATCAGGCCAGCAGCCCTATACAAAGTTGCCTATACAAATCACCAGTTCAATGCTGCCCATTATACTTCTTATCTATTGGAGAAGCCCATGACTTCATGAGCTCAATGTTTAGAACTCCATTAGATCAGCGGGATCACTCCTGCAGACAGTGAATTCCTTTTGGCAAAAGACAAGCAAGGACACCTTGGGCAAAGGGGGACAGACAAAAGAAGCTGGGTCCTGCTTTTACACTGCAGGAAACTGGTTTCAGTACTGCCACTGTCAGAACAGTATTCAACCCAGCCGCTGTGATACACCACTGTTCTCAACTGTTAGCAGCCTTTGAAACAAGCTCATATATTATAGAGCCATGTTCCCAGCAAGGAAGTTTCTGGCCCTGGACTCAGCCTCAGCCTGCCACTGACTTGACTCAGCACATTTTTCTAATTCTCCTTTATTACAAACACGAACACTTTGTGTGTCTTCTGTTTACTTCTCAGGATTATCACTGCCAAGAGCAGCCACATAAAGTTGCAAAGCTGCCTACTCTACTACCAATGGGACTGTAGGGAGAAGTATGTCTTACCTAACATGCTTTTAGGAAAGAGTCAGAAAGTGGTGACACTGAAGGAGCTGAAGTACCTAACAAGAGCTCAATATCCATGCAAAGAGCATACAGCTCTGTGGGATGGTGGGAATATGCCTGTCTTAAATCACGGGTAATCCAAAGTTTCTGTTAAAATATTAAAAAAGTAACCTAAAAAATATAAGAGATACTCATTTTCTAACATTAATCACAAACATATTTTGTCCTTCAGCAGAAACTGGCAAGGAACTCCAGAAAACTTTTTATATTAATAAAATGATGCAAAGAATTAAAGAAAATGCAAATGTAATAGCTATGCCAACTTTACTATATTTCCTTCATCATGTATGCTGCTTTTAGGATACTCCTTTTAGAATACAGGAATCAGAGCTACTCTAAATGAGAAAGCCTTTAGCCCTAATTCCTGGCAAATATCAACTGGGTCATCTGTTCCGGTCTCCTCTGACATGCTGTGTAATAAAAAGCAGCGGGACTGGAAAGACTGACCCAGCACTTACACCAGTTGCACAGCAGACAGAAATAACACCATTTATCCTCAATATCAAAGGCAATTTGAAGGCTTTAAAAAATTTTAGCAATCCCTGAATGATGCTATAAAGTTGTAAGAGAGCAGATATTGTCATCATAGCATGACAAATATGAAAACCAAAATTCCCAACACTGTGAATGAAGCCAATTGCAAGTGTAGGGATCAGGCCCTCAAGCTGTGCATCAGCCCAGAGGAGGGGAGGCTGCGGCTGTAAGAGGAGCCAAAGCCAGCAGTGTGAACTTCTGAGTCCTCCACTTCAGTAAAAATCTCCCTCTCCACTCTTCAGAACATTATGTACATGGCCGTCTCCTGAGAGAGCACTCAAAATGGTCTGGGCTAACATCCAGTCAGTCACATATCCTAGGCTTCCTGAAATGAGTTTCTGCAAGAAGTGGAGTTGTTATTCCAGGATATCTTCTAATTATGACAAAACACTCTTAGATTTAAAAAGAATAACTTTCTCCACAGAAATTTAATGCAAATATGATATTTGAGGATTTTTTGATATTTCATTATCAGAAAAACATAACAAAGGAGTGGGTATTGCAGTAAAATAGATTAAGCCATTCCTTTTGATGACAACATCCTATATCAGAGTGCTCATTTAAATCCCAGTTACCTCAGTTCTGATCCAGTTTCCTGCTCATATACTTGGGAAAGTAGCATAAATCGACCCAAATACATGGACACTTAGCACCTAGGTGGAGCACCAGGACAGTGTTCCTAGACTCTGGCTCCAGCCTGGCCTGGACCCAGCTTGGTGTATTATTATCCCATATCAGAGTTCTTGGGTTCTAGTCCTGAGCACTGCTCTCACTACTTAGTTTCTGCTGGAAGTGGGAGGCAATTAGTTGGTCTCTGCTTTCCATCAGGGAGGTACGAATTGAGTTCCAAGCTCCTCAGTCTACACCAGGTTGTTGCAGACATTGAAGGAGTGAACACAGATGAGAGAGTCTACATTATTTCTGTGTCTAACTAATTAAAAAGCTAAAAAATAAAATAGAACGCATTAACATAAGGAGTAGTTTGAGCTGAAAGCAAATGAGAAATAGAGGTCAAAGAGCTCATTGTCCTTCCTCTTTCTGCCCAAAAAGAAAGTATACATTTCCCTTGGTATAGTTCTGCCACCTGTGACACTGGTATCCCACATGAGCACCAGTTTGAGTCGTGGCTGCTGCACTTTCTGAACAAGCTCCTTGCTAATAGCCTAGCATGGGGGCAAGGGCACAATTCTTCTCAGGTCCCAGGAACAGGAGGAAGATAAGGGTGTGAGAATGGGATGAGACATAAAGATAATGGGTATGGGATAAAGATAAACGGGCTGGTGGGAGGGTGGCTGGGAAACCTAGGCTAACCTGAATAAACCGCCTTTATGTGTTAGCACTGACTTCAGACTCGATGATTTTCTGTGGGAGACCTGGAGGAATTTCCTAGTTCCCAGCTTTGGAACAGCACAGCACCAGTTGTTGCGGTCACTTAGGAAGTGAATCAATGGATGGAAGATCTTCCTCTCTGTCTCTTTCTCTGTATATCTGGCTTTACAAGAAAAATAAATATAAAAATCAAAAAAAATTGCATCTGCATGAAAATTCATCTTTCCTGTGAGAGAAGAATTGAGGTTGTTTCCATACTTTGGGTCAAAAACCCTACAACATATCCATTTGGGATGGTTGGAAGATTCTTCTGACTTTCAAATAAATAAATTAAAAATAACATTTTTTAAATTATCCACCTTTGTCTTATTTGTTTGCTTGTTTTTAAAATATGCACCCTTGAAACTCTCATCTACATATTAAGACAATGAAGATGGCCTTCACTCTGCAGTTGTGTCATGTCCCTTTATCACTCCTCTTCCCGCAACTCTCACTTCAACCTCTAGCAACATTCTCTACTGTCACAACATATTTGTCATTTTCTAAACTTTATGAAAACTCAATCAGATAACTATTTCTTTTTGGTTTCCAAGTATTCCAAGATTTATTCAGGCCATTGCATGTATCAATAACTCACCAGTTTTTTAACTGGGTAGTATTCCATTGTATAAATATATCATATGCATATAAATATATATCTATGGATGAACAATTGAGTTGTTTCTAACTTTTGGTTATAAACAATTTAGCAGCTATTAACCAATATGTACAAATCTTTGATAAGTACAGAGAAGTCAAACATCAAGCCTATATGATAAACGTACGTTTAATTATTAAGAAACTGTTTCAAAGTGGTAGTTCATCTGAATTAGTTAGGAATTGACAGAAAAAGAGGAAGGTGGAAAAGAGGGAAAGGGTGAATAACGGGAACTGATTCACATGAATATGGTATCCAGAAAGTTCCACCATCTTTAAACTGGGCAACTACAAAAGTCCGTTACATAATTTAGTCTAAGTTCACAATCCTGAGAACTAGGAAAATTAAAGATGCTACTCTGAGTCTGAAGTTAAATGCTTGAGAATGAATATTGGGATAGGGTAGAGAGATACTGATATAAGTTCAAGAGTCTGAAGGTCTAAGAACTAACAGCTGCTTTTTACTTGAAATGTTGAGTAACAGAGAAGAAAGAGAATTAGGTATGTATACTGTCTGGTTCATTCCCCAAATGCCTATGACAGCATGAGCTGGGTCAAATCAAAGAAGCCCAGAAAGCAATATGAATCACCCATATGGGTGGGAAAGACCCAGATACTTAAGCCTTCATCTGCTACCTCATGGAGTAGACATTAACAGGAAATTTGGTCAGAAGTAAAGCAGGGGCTCAGATTTGGTTTGAGCCTGATATGTGACATGGCCAACCTAAACTGTCTCTTAAGCACTCAAATACCAGCCAAGGGGCTAAAATGTATGAGGGAAAGAAGAATATGAAGGTATAATATCAAGAAGAAAAGCAGAGAACTGATCCCTCTGCATTATTGTTCCATCCAGGCTTATAGTGAATTGGATGATGACTGCCCACATTAGTGAAAGAAAAGCTTTTTTCTTCAGTCCATTGATTCAAATGTTAACACATTCTGAAAACATTTTACAGACACATACAGAAATAATATTTTGCCAATCATACAATCATCCTTTAGCTTAGCCAAGTGGACACATACAGTTAACCATAAGAGCATTACTGCCACTTAACACTATACCCACAATGTATGACAGTTCCAATTATCCTACATATTGTCAACAATTGGCATGGGCAATCATTTCAATGTTAATTGTTCTAGTAGGTGTGTTATATTTCATTGTGGTTTAATTGGCAGTTTCATCAAGACCACTGATGCTGAGCACTTTCCACATGCTCATTTGCCATCTATATACTTCAAAATTTTTAAAATATTTTGTTTATGTTTATTGAGCTATATTCTTACTGTCAAGAGCATAAGTAGGATGTCATTATATGGCTATATTACATGTGTTACATTCTGGATACAGATTATATTGTCAGATGTATGTTTTGCAAATGTTTTCTCCCAATGCATTGCCTGTCTTTCCAGTTTTTAAAAATAAGACTTGAAAGAAAAAACCTAACTTTGACAAACCTGAATTTTTCTTCTTTTATAACTTGTATGTTTTTGAGTAACATTTTAGAAATCTTTGCTACATCTAAGATCATTTTCTCTTATATTTCATCTTAGGCAATCCTTACATCTTATTCCAAAAAAATTGAAAATAAATAATACTAAAAAGGGAGGAAGATTTTAATTTTCCAATTGTAGTTTGAACTACTGTCACCAAATTTCTATTAGACTCCTAGAGCTCCCCATACTGATAGCCCTGCTGTTCTAAAAGACTGGTATTTGCTTACATAATATTACAAATGTAAGAACCAGGCTAACAGACCAGTGATAACCTCTCAGGACTCTCTAACAAGCACCTCTGCAGCCATGGCAAATCCATCAGCCTGTATTTTATTTGATTCTTCTTTTATTTTCTAAAGACTATCCATCCTGCATTTCTGATTGATTGATGAATCCCTTCTTTATTCTGGACAGTTGGCCAGAAAGTCCATAAACTCAAATTACAAGGAAGTTCTTCCAGGCAGGGAAACATAATTCACCGATTTTAGTCAGAAAGTCAAATACATGCAATCCCTTAGCGCACAAGATTTGATCAAATCTTTCAAATAGGAAGTAGACTCAACCATTAAATCTAATTAAATTAAATTGATCTTATAACACTGAGTGGAAGCCTTAGGGAACAATATAAAATTTTTACTATTAAAGTTATTCTGAATACCTAAAGTGCTTAATATATTTAAGCACAACTAAACATTTAAGGTACCTAAGTATTTCTAAAAGTTAAGATTCAAACAAAAGTATAATTCCTCTTTAAAATCCATTTTGACTGTAATATCACTGTAACCTTTTGCTTTGTGACAAATATCTTAAGATACATTTTTTCTTCAGCAACAGACAGAATTTTATTACAAGAAGACAGGAAGAACATTCAGAGCCCAAGACACACATGGTATATCACCAACCCAAGATTTTCACCTTGTCTTTTTCTCTAAGGCTACATAGCTTCACAATGTGGCTTTCCCAGAATATTGACTTATTCACTGAATAGCTCTTATTCAGTTACACACACAGCAGATGACAGCTGTCTGACAACTGCCAGGTTTATATTTTGAGACAAAAGACTAACTTGCAGTTAAGGTGTCTCCCAATTGAAGCTGTAAATCTATAAAGAGTGAAGAAATCTGTATCAGCTAAGTTTTGTTTACTCAAACTAACTTTGGCTCAAAAGAGTGTCACAAGGAACATATCTGGTTTACAGAGCCCATCTTTGTAAGAGGAGGGACAGGGAGATTCTCATAAACTGATAGGATTAATAAAAGAAGAAATACATCACAATGTGTCCTTTATACACAGATCAGTGGAACTGTAGGGTCAAGACAAAAGTACCTACAGATATAACAGGTAAATTCTAATAAGGAATTCCATTATCACATATACTACCAAGGGACTTCAACTGCTAATATAAAAATTTACATAGGATAGAAACAATACTGATCACACAGTAACCAAGGACAGTTTGCTTTTCATCCGATGTACTTGACAAACAAAACAAGAAACTAAAAGTGTCCTAGAAAAGTTGGCACGTAGGACTTTACACAGATTCTATCAGCAGATTTCTATTTGGACCTTTGACACAAAATGTCATAGAACACTTCATTTCCAACCAAAAAATTTGCAAGCTTAAAATCAGCACAAATTTTTTGGCTGATCACAGAGTTGATGTCGCAAATCAAACTATAACTCCAAAATCTGAACAGAAAGGTACATACGGGGAGATAGAATGTTTCAGAAAAACCCAGTAGAAACAACCAGTCCTCAAAAGCAGAAGAGGCTGACAGACTAAAAAAAAAAAAAAAGAGTACATATCTAAGAGTATATAGAATCTAATTTCCTAGGGGAACTTATTGATAAGTGTGATCTCACACGGTCATGAAATAATGGATCCCAACACTCCCACACAGTAATAAATACTTTGCATGTGTATTTCTGGAGCGTAGGGCCAGGACAAGTAGATCCTGATTTCAACAGGTCAGAGAACAACTCAATCCTTTGTGAATTTATGTCTCCCTTATTCACAGTGGCAGTGAGAAATGCACAAGGAAAAACCACTTGTTCCCAACAGCAGTGAGGCCCCAAGAGCTATCCACCTTTGTGTGCAGGGCAGCAGTTGGATATGCAGAATCTACAAACATTCGCATACTGTTACTTATACCAATAGGTACAAACATGTCCACATCTACACACAGGCAATTGCATACATATCCAAATCTATCCACAGACAACCATGCACATGTCCACATCCATATACAGCCAACCATCTATAGCTATAATTTCCCCCCACCCCAGTTGATAGATGGACTTATAGACGTAAGTGGCCCCCGGTCAAACCATTACATTACAGACTTGTGGGCAGCTAATCAAACAGGTGGCCCTGTCAGTCATCACACACAGATGGAAGTGTACAACAGCAAAAGGTTTGGTAACTTGGTATCTCCACATACCAAATTCATCTCCTCAACAATGTGCTAAGCTAGACAACCAAGGCCTGCAGATAAGCTAAATGCATAACTTTCTCAAGAAACATTTCAGGGTTTAAATAAAAAAAACAATTTAGTGCCTTCACTTTTCATGAGATTTTGGAAGACCTCCAATGTTATCTAGTGAGCAAGATGGTGGTTACATCAAAAATATCCATAGCTTAGTGAAGCTCAATCCCTAAATATAGCAACTTAAATTGGCATTAACTGAAGCAAAGTCATTAGAACTGAAAACAGTAGGAATACTTAACTGGTAATTGTAACAAGCTATTAGAATATCGAGTTGCAGGCTAGAAGACAATAAGAAATTTCTGATTCTTCTTTCTAAAAGAGGATCCCCACTTTCATTATCTTTCTATCCAGGAATACCAACAGGTCTCACACTGACAGTTCAAGAACTAGCTTTGGCCCTGGGAGAGGAGGAATAACTGAAACCTTTCAGCGTAAAATAAATAGGTTTCTCAGAAAACAAAGCATTCTAGAACTTCCTTTGGAAACCTTATTCCATCAGTGCAAAGAATATACCACCTCATTGTAGGCTTCCCAGCCTGCTATAGCCTTTTTGCCTCACTGAAAGAGAGGAAACCAACCACAATTAACAGAGGGCAGAACATTAAGGAAATAAATTAAAAACACCTCAATTAGGAAATGAGTTATTGGGCAAGGGGGAAAAATATATACACAGGAAAAACACTAGGGATCTCCAAGACACTTTCTCTCTTCCAATTCTAGACACATAGTATACAGCCATGGGACTCCATCTTGGAGGCAGTACTGACATAGTAAGAGCCAACACCGACCACATCCTCACAGTTTTTGTTCCAAGCAAGTATCTACACAGAATTTCTGGGATGGCCCTAGATTAGGTAGATACTTCTTTCCAAATTAGACAGATACCAGGTACCCTAGTGAGACAAATCTGTTTTGGTGTATTTTACCAGCTGCCTCTTGTAGGTCTGATGTCACACATCACACTTAACAGCACATGCAGACTGGTGACTATTAGACCCAGAAATGACCCACTGAGGGCCTGCCAGAGTAACTGATGCCTTTATCCCCCCTCCTACAACCTTGAACAGAGAGCAAGCAGTCACAGGACTATTTTGAGAATCAGCACCAAGCAAACAAAACCCAACACTGATTATTTTTATCAGTCCCTTTCCCAGGGCCAGTGGCCACAGAGATTTTGAAACAACACCTGTGCTCGGTAGAGTTCTGTGGTCCTAGTTGAACCGTCTTATACTCCAACCAAAAATTACCAGTTACTACAAATATGGCATCAATAAGTGAGTCTACTGCAGAGGCAGATAAACCAAAGCATGATAAGCTTGGGTCCTACCCTTAGGCTGTACAGTTCCTGGTGGTCTGAGGCTCCAGATATATTCTAGCATCATGGCATCCAGGGACACAGGGCAAGGAGTCTGAGCCTTCCACAGGATAAGGAAGAGGCCTGCAGAGATAAATTACCCAATTTTAGATACTTCCTCAGTTCATACTGAACAACACATCAACTGCATATTTGAAACAAATCTGAGTTTTAGGAAAACTCAGTGAAATTGAAGAGTATACAGAGAAAAGATTCAATACTACTCTCATAGAGATCTGATAGAGATAGCAGTAATTAAAAATCAAGCTGAAGTTCTTCAAGTGAAAAGTACACTAAGTGAAATTCAAAACAATATCTAAGGCACTGATAGCAGAAGAGATCAAATAGAAGCATCAGTGAGCTTAAAATCAAGGTTTCTGAAAATACAGAGTTGAGATTGTTTAAAAATCTAAATGTGTGAAGTTGAACATTGCTTCCTTTGATTATAGTGTAGAATCTTTGTCTACTTTCCTGTCAGACTGCAGTCTTTTCACTTTTCATCTGCAGAACTCTTAGTAAATCCAACAAGCTTTGACTACAAATTAAAGCATTCTCAAAAAAATGAAAAAAATTTTAAATGAAATGTATATTTGGAAGAGAAAAAAGTAAGAAGAAGGATAAAAAAAATCTTCTTGGCTATATAGGATATTATGAAAAAATAAATGTTTGAGTTTCTGGGACTCAAGAGGGACTTGGGAATAATAAAGGATTCAGCGAATGTCCAAATAGACAATGGCAGAAAACTCCCCAAACCTACACAAAGATACAACTTTTCCAGCTACGAGATGGTCAAAGTTCACCAGTCAGTTCAGCCCAACCAAGTTTACATCAAGACATTATAATCAAGATCTCCAAGGTTAAATATAGAGAATCCTTAGAGTTGCAAGAAAAAAAAAAACTAAAAATGGAATTCCAATTGGTCTGACAGCAGATTTATCAGCCCAAATAGACAAGAGCAAGTGGGACAAGATTTCTACATTACAGCAGAAACAAAATTGCAAAGAATGTTGGGTGCAAAACTATCCTTCAGTTATAAAAGATAAATATGTTTTCAAACAAAATCTGACACAATTTATCACCACCAGACCTGTGTTACAAGAAATGTTAAAAGGAGTTCCTTAAACTGAAATACAGATGTTAACTGAAGAATAAGTAACACAAAGTAGAGAATTCAAAGGAGTAACTAGCAATTTGGAATGCTCTAATATCATAAACATGTTGAGTAAACAATGTGTTTCTTTGGCAAATACTAAAAAAATGATCATCACACTAAAATGGTAATAGGCAGCATTGAGTGAGGTCAAATGTAACATCAAAATTTCAAAATATTAAAAGGAATAAAGTACAAATGTAAACAGCTTTATTAGCTTTATTGTGATATATTACCTTATTTCTGCTAATCCCTTTCCTAGTGTTATAATAAACCGTAAGCTTTTATCATGCAGATAACTTGCTATTAGCAAAAAGAAACCTTTTGTAAGCCTCATTTTTGCCACAAAACAAGAACCTGTAACATGTTTACCAAAAAAAATATATCACTAAAGAAAATTCCTTATCCATAAATCAAGACTCAAAGACAGGGAGAAAATGGAAAGGAACTACAATAAAAATATAAAACAATCATTAAAATGGCTACAGTGAAATCATATCAATCATTGCCATTAACATCAATCGACTACACAGAATGCCTGAATGGATTACAAACCAGCACTCAACTACCTTCTACTTGTAAGCATCTGATTTCTCCTCTAAGACCACACATACACTGTATGTCTTCTCAAAGGAAGACAAAAAATCTCCAACAGGTGCATTTAAAAGTACTCAACATTACAAATCATCAGGGAAAAGCAAGTCAAAATTACAATGAGATGTCACTTCAGTTCAGTAACATTGGCTTTTATTGAAGTACATGTATTGTTGCTGAGGATGTGGAGAAAGGCTGTCCTTGCACTCACCAATTGTTGGTGGGAAAGCAAAATAGTAAAGCAATTGTGGAAACATGGAGATTTCTCTCTCTTTCACACACACAAAGTACCATATGATTAGCAATTCTATTTCTGGGCGTGTAGCCAAATAAATGAAATTCATCTATGAGACATCTACACTTCTATTTTTATTGCAGCACTCTTCACATGAACCGAGAAACAGCCTAACTGCCCACCCCAGCAGTGAACGGACAAAGAAAATGTGGCACATACACATAACGAAGTATTATCCAGCCATCAAAAAGGATGGAATCTTAATATATGCAACTACATAAATGGACCTGTAAGTCATCTGTTAAATGAAATAAGCGAAGAAGGGGAAGACAAATACCATGTGATCTCACACACAAATGCAGTTTAAAAGATAAGTGACATCACAAACATTGAAAATGTTTTTACCAGAGGTTTGGGAGGGAAAAGGCGAAAAGGCTTAAGAAAAGTTGGTCAGGTTTTAGCTAGTTATAGCCAGTAGAAGTTTTATGGTTCTATTTCAGAGCCAGATGACTATAAATAATGTTAATGTGCAGCATATTTCTCTATTTAAAACAGATCTAGAACATAAACATTTCGGATATTGTCTAGGTCACTGCGGTTAGACACACATGTAGACTGATGGCATAGCTGATAGTTAATTTGAGTGGGTCTTGGCTGTCCACCACCTGCATCCACCTGCTCTCATCAGCAGCCCCAAGTCCATTGCTGTGCTTGACACTGGATGCACCAGAGCACTGGCTACCAAGGTGCAGCTCCCTGTAGAACTCTTCATGAGCTTCACTTTAGTCTCATTTTGACAACTAAACATCCACGGCTTTTTATATTAACTGGTGATGATTTTGTTTTCTGATCCTTTAATTTCCTTTCTGGACCTTATCCAGTTCCTCCCTCAACTGTGTAAATGCTAATTTCTGTAATAAATACTTTGTCCCACAACTGATAGTGGTCCTCCTTTAATGAACCTTGACTAATACAGCAAATAAAACTTTCAAGCAAAGTACAGACTTAAAATACCTTAAATAAATTTTGAAAGACAAAATTTAAAATGATTCTTTAACCTAATAAAAAAATTTCTATAGATTAATCACTTTTTTTCCTACCAAAACACAAGTAGAAAAACATTTCTGATAATGCTGAAATTAATCATTATTATATGCTTTCTTCCAGAGAGAAAATGATGCATATTTCAATTATGAAGAACAAATGAATAATTATGCATGGTTTTGAACTATGACTATGAATTGCATAACTGTATTTTTAGATAATAACTATTCATGACTATGGACTACATATCTTGACTCACAGATAGTAAGGTGATACATGGCCTTAATTTGACTGACAACCAAAAATAAAAACTATTACTCAATTTACTAGTAGTGAAAATCTATAACAAAATAAAGGTATGTCCAGGGTACTTTTTACTTGCAAGATTTTGTCACTTTTCCAAATATGAGACCCATCTATTAAGTATGCAGATGAGATAGCTAACTTTACCTGGCAGTAGAGATAGATCCTGTCAACACTACCAGTCCACTGTAAATAGCCTCAATGTGTGAGCCAGGATGAATCTTTCATTGAGGAAACAGTAGGAGTTAAAGAAGTTGAAACTATGCCACCAGACCTCAGGTTGCAAATAACAGGATATCGAAATCCAACTGACTGGAAATAATAGAGTGGTCTGGGGACACTTAGTGGCTTCTAAAATGTGAATATTTGGGATAATTTTGAGCACAGCTCAAAGAGTTCCAGATACACCATTAGGACTTAGCTTTTCCTGACTGCTCCCTTTAGTTTGCCTCCACCCCTAGGAAGCTCTTTCTATCACAGTAGTAGCATAAGGGAGAATAGTATTAGATGTATGTTCTTCTCAACTAAAGTAGAAAAAAGGAACGTCTCTCCTTCAGAAGTTTGAACAACACTGGTCCAAACTGGTCACATGCCTAGCTGTTAAATCAATGCTTGTGACCAAAAATGTGTAAGGTAGGACTGGCTAAGTCTGCAAGCTTAGCCTCAATCAGTTAGTACTCAAAACAATAAAAAAAGAGGTTAATGAAGCCCTAACATACACATAACAGAGTCAACTAACATATTTAAAATTTGCAAAATCATAAAAGCATTAAGATTAAAATGAAGAGCATAGGAAAACAATACCTCAACTTTGCTTCTTTTCTTCTAGTAACTGTTAAATACTCTGCTCTTCTTGAACCAGGCAATAATAACTAAACTCCACCCTAGACATATACAACAGAAACATAGGTACCAGCAAATCTACCACCAAAATAATACTGATTATATCTGGCTTGGTACAGTGTCCTTAATTTTTTCAACTTTTATAGAAAATCTCGTACTAACTCTGAAATTTCTGATCATGCCTTCAGGCCTGTCATCATTTGTGACAGAACCTGGTACATATTTTTTTTTCCATGATAGAGTTCGCAGGCTAAGGGACTTCCCCTTACATCCTTCCCAGACCCATTCCCTTCCTTTTTTCCCCTGTGTTGTAGCAATAGTATAGTCATTCAACAACAATCACAGTCCATCATTCTGTTATTTAAGTGTATCCTGACATTGCAGGCATAGATAATGGTAGAAAGTCTAGCATTCTATTATGAAGATATATTTCACAGTCTCATTGGGAGTCCATCTTCTATTTGTGAGTAGAGATACATACTGTAATGTAACTTCACTTCCTGGTATGCTAGGTTCATTTGTTTTTTAAATGTCTGGCCTACTTTCCTTCAAATCTATGTGTATTACATATTTGCCTTGACTATAATTAGTCTCAAACACTTATTGCCACAGTAGTTCCAAGAACGTAAATCAGTGTCAGCATCGATGTTTTGTTTTTCTCGACTCTTCAAAAAAAGTGATTTTCCTCTGAAATAAGTCACCCCATTAGGTTTCCTCTTTTCACCCTTAAAGAATAGCTATTATTTTAGAAGAGAGCATTAGTACAAATTCTCAAACACATCAGAAGGATTAGGTTGAGTTTAAGCAATCTATCAATTCTGTGACCACAGAAAAGCAAAACTTTGAGGCGTCAGGAGATAAGCAACTTAAAACAAACCCTTTACCAGCTGCTACATGTGGAGTAGATCAATAACACTGACAACTTTTCATATGAAATTCAAGCAGTCTTAAATTTCCCTTTTCTATTCCCTGAATATCTGTTCTCAACTTCAAAGGACTTGCCCACTGCAAAGCAAACAGAGGTGGCTCATACACAACGGCATTTCTCTTCTGTTTAGCTCATACCATTCGGCAGTTCTGGGGCTGTAGGCAACGATAAAAGGGCATAGGGCTTTGATTGTTTATTCCTCAGTAGCAAAGGCACAGAAGGACTAAGAACAAGCACACCGGCTTAGGAGACAAGCAAGGCTGCTTTCCAGCGATAGCTCTGTTACTTACTGGTCTTGTGTAAGACCTTGACCAAATTATCTAAATTTCAAGCTCTTCCTTTCCTTATTTTTAAAATGAATACTAAGACTCATCCTTCTTGGTTGTTGAAAGAATTATTTACTGTAAAGTACTTAACCTAGACTTGGGTTTTAAATAACAGCCAACAATTTACTGAGCATCTATTAAGTTCCAGATAAGGAATTCCACTCCTTTACCTGTTCAACAAATATTTCAATATTCACCTATACCCATGAATTGCTGAGATACTATCCTAGGCTCTGTCAATATAACAGAGTTCTGAGTATTATTTATATAGTTTCAGGATAGCTATTAAAATTATAATAAAACACTAATTATATGAAAAAGCAATATTAATATTGATAAGATTCCTCAAAATTAACTGAAATAAAAGTTTGCTTAAAGTCCTTAAGTGCAGTTGACCCTCTGCAAAGAATACACACATGAAACAGTGAAGTCAACCAGACTTCAATAAACTGCCAAGCACTAGGGGTTTTCTGGTATTATTTCACAGCTGAATTCCTTTTGTCTGAGATAAATGAATATGAAGTAAATATGATTTTCCTTTCATGCTGGAAATTCTTCTCATGTCCTGAGGATCTAGGGACACAGAGGGAACTATTCATCATTCTAAGTTCTTAAAACAGTTTGAGGGCAGTCACAACTTCCCCATGCTTTCCAATTACAGTGGTGAACTATTTGAGATATGGCAAGGTTGAAGTGGCTTGTGAAACAGGACTGAGTTTTTCAGCCTTAACTCATAGGTTATCTGCTCTCACATGTAAAGTTTTATACCATGAGATAGTACACAGGATATTTACATTCAAAAGCACAAACACAGGTATTGGTGTACATGAGGAGCAACAGAAACCTTCACACACTACTGGTGAGAACTGAGAAGCACAGCCACTTCAGAAACCAGTCTGGCAGTTCCTCACTACTGCACCCATAAATCTTACTGTCAGATATATTCCCAACAGATATGAAAATATGCCTGCCCAAGAATTTGTAAAAATTCAAAGAATTATTTGTAATATCGAAAGAGTTGAGAATATATCCATCAATTGAAGAATGGTTTAACAATAATTGCAAATCTTTGACATATGCAAGGAAAACGGATGAAGTATTGGGTCTACAACACACAAAAACCTTTACCACATCATGGTAAGTAAAAGATGACAGTCATAAAGGGCTGACAGCATGACTACCTCCATGAAACATAAAAGGCAAATCAACCAGAAAACATATTAATGGTTACCACATTGAACAAAAAATAAGGAATGGCTGCTAAGAGGTACACAGTACTTTGGGAAGGTGGTACACACTCTAAAAATAGAAAGTGACAATGGTTGAAGAACTTTGTGAATATACTAAAACCATCAAATTGTATACTCCAAATGGTTAAAATGTAGGATATGTAAATGACATCTCAATAAAACCATTTTAATCAAAACCAGTGGGAGTGATAGGCCAGGATACAATGAAGGATCAAGGGCACTGTCTTCACTCCAAGTGTCTTTCTTTTTTATTTATTTTTAACTTTGTAGAACTTACCTCCCTGATATGATCCCAGAGACTTGGAAGAAGCCTTCACATCTCTGAAACATCTCCTTGTCCTTGCAGCTTCTTTGACTCTGTTCTATAAAGTTACTCCTTGGAAGCTTAATCTCAGATTTTGTTTGTATCAGATTTTCAAAATTGGCTAGGGAGTGATTTCTCATTGAATGCTATCAATCATGTTTTGTTTAATAGGAATGAGTTTGTCAGATTTCTTTCTGACAGTGAGGCTTTGCTGAGCACTAACAAAATGAGAATAAATTGGCAAGGAATGAAGAATACATGCATTTTGATGGAAGAGGGCATGGAAAAAAGCTGAAAACAAGTACTTTTCATCAGTTAATACTTTAACCACATAGAGTGCACCACACATCTGTCTTTGCTCATGTCCTGGCTTACATCTTTGTCAGTTTTTTCATCTACTGATCCAAACAATCCCTGCAGCCTGCATGCCCTGATTTACTCCAAAAGCCATGGCCACATGAAACCACTACTCTTATTTCTATTGCCTTTGCTTTGATCTGTGTTTTTACCTTAATTTGAAATTGCACTGAAAATTTTTCAAGCTTCTTCAAGTGTGAGTTTTGCTTTTCAAACTAAAAAGTGTTCTATAGCAACAAGTCTATGGCATAGATGGTGACAAGAAGATCAACTCAAAGTGATAGGGGCTGTCTGAGAAAAAGACAACTGACATGTCTCCCCTCAGCAAGGATGCATGCTGAGATCAATCAGCTATACTTCAATGATTAGGGAGAGAGTGGAAAATATAATGCCATGGCTAACAGCTACCACTGCCTGTGGAATCTTCTAGCATTTAATATTCTCCTTTACTTTATAAGAAGATATGAATTTTACCTACACAATAGAGAACATTTCTTCCTTTTTTTACACACAATGGGTGTGAGATTGATAGTGAGATTATTTGCTAAAAAGTCCAGCACTCTATACTTTAACATTGTGTAAAACTACAACATTTCATCTGACCACAATTTCCTGATCTCCATAAAAAGAAAACTAATTTTTCTACATTTGTCATGTTGAACAGCAAACACTACAGGTTACCTACCCAACATACATCTTTCCATCTCTTCCTCCTCCCCTGAAAATAATCACAATGTTGATCTGGTACTCACCCTTCTTTCTCCATGGGTCCACGTGATTGAGGGAGGTGAAGCACAACAAAACTGCCTTTGCCTATAGCTACAATGCCATGATATATTTAAAATAGATTATTAAACTTTTAACTGTTAGTAAAGAATTATACAATGGTGATAATATAGGGAAAAATGGTAAGAGGGGATAATGAGGGAAGCAAGGAGGAAGAGCAGAAAAAGGGAGGAATTTCCCTCTGTGCCAGGAAAACTGTAACATGGAAAATAATAATAGCAATTAAAAATTAAATCACTGTTTTCTTAAATATGTAAAATTCATTCTCTTTACATGAAAGAATTTTTTAAAGAAAAAACAATGCTATTTGGTTGAGGTAACCAAGATATTCCAATTCCCTATTCTGGGATTGATTAAGTCAGATTGTGATGCAGCTCTGATCAGAGCAGGTCTTTCAGATGGGCAGTAGAAGCATCTGGAAAAGTTGCCCCTCCCATTTAAAGATTCACATAGTTATTTCTTAATTCTCTGGGTGTTGTTATGTCTAAATGCTATACCTGGTGCTGCTATAGCCTTCATGATATGGATCTCAAAACAAAGCTTATCCACAGGAAAAGATGCAATAAAAATGACAGAGGCAAAGTCAGGGTCATGACAATCTGCACCTGGAGCTAGAGCCAGCCCACTGACATGTTGTCCTGTTCTGTGTTTTCATTTTAAAGTACAGTAATACAGCACAAACAGAAACACTTAGAATTGAAACTTATCTGTTAAATATGTGTGCAGATGATCTCAAATGTTCTTTATACATTTCCATCAGATCCTTTGGCTTTGATATAAAAGTGGCATTATTCAGCAACAGAGTTAATTGCTGCTCTACCCAAAGCAAAACTGGGTGCATTCTTTGTTCCAGAAACAATGACAGTATTGGTATTACATGTAAAGGAAGCCTGCTCTCATTGAGCTTATAATTTGTATGACATATCTGATAATCATTGGGAGAAAATGTTCCACAATTAAAACCACAATAAATTCTGTGAAGCACAAATTCTTAGTAAGTGCTAAATAACTTCTGTAAGTACAAAGTCTTAGTACTACTTAAAATATGAAAGTACACTAAGAATAACTTAATCTGGACCAGGATGTTAGAGTGGCCATCCCCACGGAGCTACAGATGGGAAGGAGTTAGAAAGGTGAGAAGAAGGGACTGGATGGAAAGCATTTCAGGGAGGAAGAAACAACACATGAGCCTGGGGACAGCCTTAAGGCAAGGAGCTCAATGTCCTCACAATCCCAGAGGGAGACTCAGCAGCAGTGTACTAATCTCACAAGGATAAAGGCACGCAAGAGACAAGACAACACAGACCAGGAGTGCTAAGAAAAGCGTGAAACTAATGAGGAGTTTTAACTAAGGAAATGACGAGACTGGATTTAAATTTATGGATTGAAGACAGGTGAAAGCAAAAGGGGTGCTTTGGAAGACCTTTGAAAAGTAGACAAGAATGATGGTGGTCTAGACACACTAATTACTTTATCCTAAATGTTTCTATCACACAGATTGCCATTGCATTTCCAAGCCCTATGTGTCTACCTCCTGGCTGCTGCACAACCCCAAATTCTTTATGCCACTGAGATTCAACTGTGTTTCAAGGTAGCAGACGAGAGACCCCGAGCCCCATTCCTTGGGATCCTGACACAAAATTACAGGTCACGTGTGCCGGTAATGAGCAAGCAATTTCTTATGTTTATTTGTCATCTCTCACACACACGGCTCACTCCAGGGCCCTGCAGGGCCTGGTCCAGCACTTTACTGTAGCTCCAACTAAGGTAAGCTGATTGCTAAGTGCATGTGTAAGTAATGAATTAAATGGACTGAGCTGCTTCAAATACCACAAAATTCACCTGTTTCTCAATATCAGTATCAGAAACCAGCTGGTTGTAGCTTTGCTCCCACATACTGAACTCTGTAGGTGATACAATCTCTAATATAAATAAATATAAATAATAAATTTGCACATAAACTAAGTATGCCTTCCCATATACTTTAAACCACCTATAAATTATATAAATGATATAATGATAAATGATAATAGTCATTACATTATATTGCTTAGGGAATAATCTCAGAGACTGTTTGCATATGTTTCAACATAGTTGTAATTGTTTCTCAAATATTTTCAGGCTACTGTTGGTTGGGTCACCACTCTGGGCCCGCTGATAAGGATGATATAGAAACTGGTTAACTACTGAACAAACAGCATAAATGACAGCCATGGCTTTAGAGCAACAGACTTACAACCCTAATTCCTGTTAATAATTGTACGACAGATTCATTTTTAAAGACAGTGCAATTTGTGACAGAACAAGCACCACCAGGTGTTTGGCGGGGTCAGAGCAGGAGGCTCATGGCCAAGGAGACGCACCTGGACTGACTGCACCGTCCGAGAAGCGTCCTCTGACCGCTGTGCTGTGGTCTGTGCAGGCCGAGGGTCCCAGGAGCGAGGACACAGGCATGAGGGTGGCGAACTCTCCAGCCTCACAGAGGCCCCGCACGCCGGGGGCTGCCCCTCGGGGGCTCCGGTGAAGAAAAGTATGGGGCTCCCTCATGTCTTCCAGGGAAAGGCTCCACAGGCAGCCCTGGCCGAGGGTGGGGCGCACCGCTGCTGCTGTCGCTGGCATCCCTGAAGGTGGGTGCCTCAGGAGAAGGCCCAGTGGCAGCATCACCTCCTGCCGGGAGTGAGCGGAGCCCTGGTGACTGCTGAGGGTTGGACCGGCCTGGAAGCCCGGTACGCGCTGCCGCTGCGGGCCTGACCTCCTAACTGGCCCGCCCTAGGCCACGCCCTCATCCCAGCAGGCACCGCGGCGGGGTGGGCCAATGAGCAGGGAGAGGCGTGAAAATGCTTATAACCTGCACCATGAAGACCTGAAACATTCATGGCAGGTGCCGTCACATTGTTAATGCACACACAGATAAAAACAGTGCAGACAGCAGCCTCAAGGAAAGCATACAGATCTCACGTCTAAAACCGTTTCAATGAACCTTTTACCGAGTATCTTCCACTGTGACACCCTGAAGGTGTCCAGATGCCACCGTGCCACCCTGTAGCAGATCCTGTGGCTCTGCTCTGGATGCAACTTCCTAATATAATCTGGAAGCCAGCAGAAGATGGCTCATTTACTTGGAGCCTTGCCCCCAAGATGAGAAGATGGAATTCAGGCTCCCAGCTTTAGCTTTACCTGGTTCAGACCTGCCTTTGTGGCCAATTGAGGGGGAGAACCAGGGGCTGGATTCGATTCATTCGCTTTCTCTCTCTCTCTCTCTCTCTCTCTCTCTCTCTCTCTCTCTCTCTCTCTATCTCTCTCTCTCTCTCTCTCTCTCTCTCTCCACACAGTTGCTGTAGTTTTCAAATAACAACAAAAACCACAACCGTTTAAGGCATTCAATGAATAATCAAGACAATAAGACTCCAAATCATAATTGGAGACTGAAATTCATCGGCAAGTGGAATGAAATGTCTCTGTGCAGTAACTTAACACATGTCTCCCCTCCCCTGCCTTAGAAGTATGTTGGAGTTCAATGAGCCAGTTAGTGTGTCCACTGGTGACAATGACGGGACCCACAGGACAATCTTTCTCCTGAACCATCCTATCCAGCACGTTCTTCCCCAGGTCACTCTGATGCTTGGAAAGCAGAACTTGCAAAGCAAGCACTAAATGAACGCAGCTGCAGAGCAGAGCCTGCACGGAAAACCTTTTCAGCTGACTGAGAGTAAGAGCTACTGACATTACCAAGGACAGCCAGAATGAAATTAAGAAGTCATTGTATTATAAACACATCTCTAAAATATAAGGGTAATTTCCAGGAAATTCCACTTGATTTCTGTCTTTAAGTGTCCGGGAGTTCCTCCGATAATGCTATTCTAAACTGTGGTAAAGTGCCACTAGGAGCCCTCATCAGGCTGTTTGAAGGGCCTGTGGTTTTGTTTAGATATCACAATTCAGACAGAAGAATGAAAAAACAATTGTGTAGAGATTACTTTAAATTTCTCTAGCTTGACTAAATATGACTCGGTGTAATATCTGAAAATTATGGGTACTGTTACTACAGATGGGAGCAGTAATTTACCAAGTGCTAATAAGCCTGAAAACACATGAGAGTTAGTTTGCATTAATTACCAAAGAACAAAGATTAATTGCCAAGGAACAAAGATATTAAGAAAGAAATTGAAAATGCTGGAAATTCAATATAGATTATTTTAATTTTTCAAACTACCTTAATCCTTTGATGATATGCTATTTGAAAGGGCATATTACCAAAATTGGTGCAAAGAAAAATGTTTCTAACTTTTCTGCAAGAATTTATTTTAAAAAATATCAATAACAGAAGTGTTGCCTATATATAGGCAGCATCAAAATGGTGTATGCAAAAAGAAAGCAAAACTTAATGTACTCTGAAACTAAAATAGCACTTTGAAAAGAAACTGAATGTTGGAGTGTTTTGATGATGAAGAAATGAGAGTGCCAGTCCATTTCCATTAGTTCTATTAAAATATTGATAACACATTTGCAACCTTGAGCAGAGTGAGGCAGCTGTTGCTAATGAGGATCTGCACTGCCTAAATGAAGGAAAGTTTCTTGAGAATTTCATTACAGATTTTATTTAAGAATGTTAATTTCCCACCTAAATGATTAAAACTCTGTAGCTCTTTATCATATTGTATCATTTTCTTTCTGGTGTCAACCAGGTTTACATTTGAAAGTTCTGATTCTGCCTGTGATTCCTCATCTTTAAAACCAAAATAAGAATAGTAGCATACACCTAAGAAAAAGCCATGAGGACCAAATGATATAATACAAATCAAACACTAGGTGAGCCCAGTGCAGTCACCTAGTGGCTAAATCCTCACCTTGCATGCACTGGAATCCCATGTGAGCGCCAGTTCATATCCCAACTACTCCATTTCCCTTCTATATGATATAAAAGCCTAAGGAACGGTGCTACTACAGCAGAATTCTCTTTGTAATGACCTCAAATGGCCACATTCCTTAAGTTAGGGAAGAAAATGGATCTTAAAAAGCACAACCCTAGGGCCCGGCACGGTGGCGCAAGTGGTTAAAGTCCTCGCCTTGCACGCCCGGGATCCCATATGGGCGCCGGTTCTAATCCCGGCAGCCCTGCTTCCCTTCCAGCTCCCTGCCTGTGGCCTGGGAAGGCAGTCAAGGACGGCCCAAAGCTTTGGGACCCTGCACCCTCGTGGGAGACCCGGAAGAGGCTCCTGGCTTCGGATCGGCATAGTATCGGCCCGTTGCGCTCACTTGGGGAGTGAATCATCGAATGGAAGATCTTCCTCTCTGTCTCTCCTCTCTGTATATCCGCCTTTCCAATGAAAAAATAATAAAAAAAAAAATAAAAAAAAAAAGCACAACCCTAAGTAGCATAAAATCTATAGAATTCACTATATTTGGATGCAAAATCTCTATATAGGTCTCAAAAGTTTGGCTCATCTAGTTATAGGTAGAAACTTCCAGGACCAACTCTTCACTACTAGACCATGTTACTAGTGAGATAAAGAAATTAGGAAGGTTATCAAGAATATCATGAGTATTTAAAGAAAGTAAATTAAAAATAACATGATACAGTAAGAATAAAGGTAGAGGACTTTTTAAGAAAGAAGAAACAACTAAGATTTACATAAGAGTTAAATTTTCAGAGCTCAGAATAGTGATAAATAAAAATTAAGAGCTGAGACTTGAGATTTTTCTTTGCTAATATAATTTTTAAAATGAAAAAAAAAGAATGCAAAAGATACAACAACTTTTTAACTGTTAAAGAAAGCCATCCACTGGCAAACCCCCCAACCCACAAATGCCTGCCATTGCTGACCAGGCAGAAAGCAGCAGCCAGGAATTCAAGCTACATCTCCCACATGGTGGTAGTGATATGGGCTAAGCAGGAAGCTATTTAGTGAGGGAAAGGAGCCATGTGATAGCCAACAGTCCCTGGCTTGAGCCCCTCCGGACCAATCCAACATGGCTGCAGGCTTGCCACACTCACTGCCCCATGACACACCAAAACCTCACTTTCTCATTACACACAGGACACCATAGTGACCAGATGACTATTAGCAGATCACAATCACATTAGCAGGGAGCTAGAGTCAAGAGCCAGGAGTCAAATAGTCTAATATGGGTTGTATCTTTTTGTTGCTGTTATATTTTTATTTTGAACTTTTGCAGTTTGTGGTACAGTTTCGTATAGACTGGGATTCCCTCCAAAATTCCCACATCCTGACAGATTTTCCCTGTGTTGCTACAATAGTATAGTCCTTCATAGGGAGTCATGATTCCATCAGTCTGTTATTTAAGTGTGCCACAACATTGCTGGTACGACAATGTCAGACAGTCCAGCATCCCATTGTCTACAGATTTCCAACAGTTTCATTGGGAGTCCATCTTTTGTTTGGAAGCAGGAATGCATATTGCATTGTATTCCTACATCTCCTTATGGTAGACCCCAGTACTCCATCCCTATACATTTCCATAAATGAGAAGCCATGAAACAAGGTTGACAACTGGTATGAATTAGAACAGCAGCCACAAAAACAACAAATTGAAGTACCATGAAAAAATGTGCCACTGAGTAATGAACACTTAGGTGACAAAAAGGAAACACAAAAGTCTCTTGGGAAAAATTATCTCACCGTGTAATCTATGAGCCAGAACAAATTCAACAAGAGAAAAGAAAGTATTTAGAATAAATGAAACTGAAATCAAAAACATCAAAACACATGGGATACAGCCAAATCTAAAGCTACAGGTTAAACACATATCTGGACCAACCACAGTAGCCTAGTGGCTAAAGTTCTCACCTTGCATGCACCAGAATCCCAAATGAGCGCTGGTTCTAAACCCTGCAGCCCTGCTTCCCATCCAGCTAGGGCTTGTGGCTTGGGAAAGCAGTCAAAGACAGTTCAAGGCCTTGGGACCCTGCACCCATGTGAGACACCCAAAAGAGGCTCCTGGCTTCAGATCAGTGCAGCTAGGCCATTGCAGCTGCTTGGGGAGTGAATCATCGGATGGAAGATTTTCTTCTCTGTCTCTCCTCCTCTCTGTATATCTGCCTTTCCAATAAAAATAAAATAATTCATTTTTTAAAAGCTTTCCTCTAAAATTACTTTTTATGTCTGAGTTTAAAAATTATTAATTGATTTTTTTTTAAAACACGGAATTAAGAATTAAGGATCCAGGGGCCCGGCAGCGTGGCCTAGTGGCTAAAGTCCTTGCCTTCAACGCGCCAGGATCCCATATGGACGCGGTTCTAATCCCGAAAGCTCTACTTCCCATCCACCTCCCTGCTTGTGGCCTGGGAAAGCAGTCAAGGACGGATCAAAGCTTTGGGACCCTGCATCCGTGTTGGAGACCCAGGAGAAGTTCCTGGATCCTGGCTTCAGATTGGCATAGCATCAGCCATTGCGGTCACTTGGGGAGTGAATCATCGAATGGAAGATCTTCTTCTCTGTCTCCCCTCCTCTCCTTATATCTGACTTTCCAATAAATAAATAAATGAATCTTTAAAAAAAAACAATTAAGGATCTGGAAAGAAATAGTAAATCTATATAATAAAAGAATGGAAATTTTTAAAACAATGAACATATGCTTGAGAAGTAAAAGAATATAAAAGGTATGCAAAATTAAGATTGCAGAAATAAAGTATTTGAAATATTACTAATAATTAGCATTTCTCAATGGGTCTTGGTGGGATGGATTACAGGTGCCACTTTTTCATCTCTGTTCCATAATTTCTACTTTGCGAATTTTGCTCTTAGGGAACCTCTTGGTTTACTGCCTTGATTGTCTCATTTATAAGATAGAAATGCTAGTGGTACCTCTTTATGCTTCTTGCAAGATCTAAATCAATTAATTTTTATAACAAGTTTAGAATGCCTGGCAGCTCATTTTCAAAGGAATGAGAAATAGAATCTGCCTTTTAGTTGAGTAGGGGGGATGAGGGGAAGGGTTGAGACAGTCACACTACAAAAGAGCAGCTGGAATAGAAGATACTGTGCCCATCCTTAGAAAGACCATCAGCCACAGCAGGACTACATTAGAAATGTGTAACAATGGTTACAGACATGGTGGAGAACTCAGGATATAAGGAGGAAAGAAGAAAGAAAAATAGGTAATATTATGTGTCCTTTACACAAAGATAAAACTTTAAAAGTCTTTTTTTTTTCTTAAGTCCAACAAATTCTGATTGAATAGACAAATATTTCTTGGTTCTACTGGCTTGATTTTTTATGTACCCTAATCTCCTTGCCGACAGAGCCTCTCATTCTACCTTCAGGCTTCTGCTGCTGATGCTATGACTGGAATTTCACCAAGACATCTTGTGTTGTTAGTCAATTGTTTTGGAACCACATCATAGTTCAAATATCAACAGCACAGTGTGCATTCATCCTAATATATTTGGTAAATTTCTTATATATTATAAATTGAAATGAGAATTTAGAAATTTTTAATCTTGTTTATAAACTTATATATTCTTTATAAATAATACATCGTGTTTATTATTTTAAGATGTTAGTATTAAACATACTACAACATACTTTCTATTATCTGTGAGGACTAAGGCCTATCTTTCCTTGGCTCAGGCAGCAGTTTGAGAAATGCCCTCTTATTAAAGAGCTCCTAAAATCACAGTTCATCCTTTTAAGTATGTAAAAATCAGTTCCATCCTAGACTTTCTGTGTCCCTAAAACTTAGGAAATAAAACTTCAAAACGTAAACCACAGCAGTACTCACATTTCTTTTCAAGGCAATTGAGCAATTGAACCATGCTATCACTCCCCAGATGGTACTAGTCAATGTCCTGCCCAAGTTACTTTTGAATGTGCTTGGTTCAAAAGTCCAGGTCACAGAGAGGGTATGCAGACTTAGTGACCTCATTCTGGGCCCATCATTGTCTTCTCCAGCCCTGCCTCCCAACAAACTGACATCTGGATCTGGTTTAAACATGTTTTTTGATATCTATTTCTAAGCCATTTTTGTCAGCAATCGTCTAAACAAGCTTCCTAAGGAAGCCATAGTGTAAAGTAAACAAGTAGATAAAGACTGAATGGGCAGCTGTTTGCAACTGTATGATTGACAGATGCAATGCATTTTACCCCGTCACAAAGGGACCCTGGATGACAGAACAACAAAAAGACAAGTTAACAATGCAAAACACAACACATTTACTTAATCACAATTTTTACTTGGCATAGTAACCTTCAACTATAGAGCCAAAGAACCAGGGAAAACTTTAATGTTTTGGTTTTGGGCAGCGCATACAGACCTATATAGATATGAGTGGACAAACAGGTATGATATAATGGTATTAGACTGGTAGAAAAACTCAAGGAAGCCTGTCTGTTCAGATTCTTCTTGCTTCTTTGTATAGTATCTCTTTATTCAGGGTCAAGTCAGGACCCCTTCTAAAATGTGACATCATACACCAGAGAATTTCCTTACAGCCAGCTTCTTCAGGGAAAGATAGGAAGGAAGTTGGACTCTTACTTCTTGGTTTTCAAGCTGGCCAGGAAGAGGAGCTCTAATTTCCCCAATCACCTTTGGGAGAAGAGGAATTCTGCTTTCTAGGACTTGACATGGGTCAACGAAAATCAAGAAACTAGACATAGAAGATTTGAGACAGACTTTGCTTCTTAGACACCCTCCCCCTGATAGGATCCTTCAGTTCAAAGGAATCAGTCTTCCAACACTTTACGAACCCCAGCACAAGTTTCCCTTGCAGGTTCCTGGGGAGGAGATGCGACCTGAAGAAATGAGGGGACAGTGCTCTCTTTTGGCAACTGACAAAGTTTATTTCCAGGGTTTCAGTTTTTAGACATTTCAGTTTTTAGACTCAGAATTAGATCATGTCTCAGAACACAGAGACAACAATGAAGCTAACAAGGCGACTTAGTCAGAGTTACTGAAACAGGGAATAGATAACACTGTCCGTCCTTGACTGACTAGACAGAGCACAGATGTCCACCTATCTTCAGGGAGAGCAGGAATGCACACACAAGGACTCACTGCGGGCAAGGGCACACTGTGGGTGAGAGGCCCTCCGCCTCCTCTTTCCTGGAGCCTCTTCTCAACAGGGTCCCACAGGCCTCTGCTGTCCCAGCTTTCCTACAGGCTGTATTCCGACACCCCAGTACAATGAAACCTACTTTGGCTTATATCTTTTAATGAGACTGAAAGTCATATATGTGCATTCTTGCCTTGAGGGAACTCATGCTATCTTTATTTCAGAGTGCAATGAAATTAGTGTATTAAATGTTAGTATTTATATAAACCTGCCAGTTTACATAAATTCTTCCAAAAGAACATTTCATGTGGATTTATATGCTGAGGAAACTTTAGGGAGTTTGTTTTATTCTGTAATCCATTAAAGCTGATTTACCAATCCAAATATATGAGGAAATTGCATGAACAAGCAAAGTGTTTCCATTCAATAAGGAAGACTATAGGTGTGGCGTGGCCTAGGAAACACCACACATTGCTTAGTAGCGACATCTACTGAAACAGGCTACCCCTTTTACGTTATCAACTTTGTTGAGTATTTTTCTTTAAAATAAGTTTTATTATTTTCAATACCTAGGCTGAATCAGCCATTGCAATGTAAACTGATTTTCTGATATTTTCTGGTGGTACACTTTCCCACGACAAATACTGCCCCCAGGTTTCAGTTGTAGCAACCAGTAAGGTTTACACCATTTCCTTAACTAACCGGAATATTTAATGGCTTTCTAGGCACATTCTTGAAACGTGATCATGATATCACAATGAGCTCATAAACTAATTCTTCCCTTTCCCCTTCCTTTTTCTTTTTAAGATTCTACACCAAAATAAATATTTGAAAAGATTCTCAAAAAGGAGCCATGTTGTCAATCACCGTTGGATCTGAATAATATACCTCCTTACCCTCCACACCTTGAAAATAGACTGTTTAATAAACACAAGAGGGTAAATAGGTTAACCAGGAAAAAGGTCATGCTTTGTCTCTTGTAATACAGTTTATCACCTAAAGTGATTGATTTCCCACAGGAATCCATATCCGTGACTCTTACAGACATTCTGCCATCCTGCAGCCACCTGCAAGGTCGCTGATACTGCTAAGGTCATTCAGGAGGCTTTGGATCCCTATGCTTCCCTCTCTCTCTCTTACACACACACACACACACACACACACACACACACACACACACACACAAATTTTCTCTCTCTCTCTCTCTCGCTCACTTTCTCTCATAGAGTAAGCTTTTTCAGTTCTTTTTCTTGTTTCAAAACAGAAAAATGCCTGCAACAAATGGCAATCTATTTTCACAATAGTCTAGTAATACCACATGATTTTCCTTATCTCATGTGTCTTTATCTCCATTCTGCAAATAACATCAAGGAAAATTATTTTTCTTACAATAACATTTTGTGTGTATGTGATCTGCTTGTGTCTCTCCCTCACTTTCTCTCAGCAAACATGTGATGGTAAAAGTCAAATACACTTGACCTTTTGCTTTTGACCTTTTCAAAACAAACCTAGTTTGAAGGAATCATTGGCTAATTTGACTGCTTAGGGTAAAAATATAAGTCACCTTATGACTTCTTTTCCACTTTCATCACTGCTGTCTTTCTTCGCTCTCACACTATGCCACTTCTTTAGCCCAAGACACAGTAATGTAAGGTCTCTGTAATATCAGTGAAAAATAAGCATTTAGGTTGTACCAAAACAGCTGCCTTATTTACTTGCCTTCTCAAATGAAACACTATAATAGACCAGAAATGGAGAAGTCTACTTCATTCATACTCTACCCAGTTTTTCCAGTCTTGTTTTGATCCTTTTCATAACTACCACCCCTCACTGCCATTGTTACTATCACCACCACTAATGGCAATGATTAATCAAGCAAAATTCAAAATTTAGCCTCATGAACAATCCAAATTTCACCTAATAATTAAGACGTCTGTTTAAGTAATTCAGTCCCTGACTATGATTCCAATAGATTGTCAGTGTTCCTTTCCATTCATTCTCTCCTCATTAAGATGGCATCAGATGAACAGAAAGGAATATGATGTACTAGGTAACAGAAGCTGAGAAAACGGATATGAATTTTTCAAATAATCTTGGCAGAACAACTGCTCTGGTGTTATGCAACTTAGCTCAACAATTTGGTTACAGTGTCTTTCTTTCTTTCTTTCTTTCTTTCTTTCTTTCTTTCTTTCTTTCTTTCTTTCTTTCTTTCTTTTCTTCGCTCCTTCCTCCCTTCCTCCCTTCCTCCCTTCCTTCCTTCCCTCTTTCCTTCATTCCTTCCTTTCTTTCTCTTTCTTTTTTTTCTGCATTTTTTTACCTTCTTGTTTCTTTTTATTTTTTCTCTTTTTTTATATCTCTGAAAGCAATCTCCCTGCCTTTCAGGTTCACAAAACTGAAAAACTGAAGAGCTTGAATTAGCCCAACTACCTCAAGACTTGATCACCCAACAGTCTTCTCCATGTCCCAAGGACACTCAGACATCCAGATCCCTTCACTTACCAAGCTTTCTGCAAAAGACATATTAAGAAAGAGCTAAAGTGATCAAGATACAACATTAAGCATCATTTTCCTCTTACACCTTTAAGTGTAAAACTCTTTCACATTTATATAAACAATCCTGTCATACATACAAAGAAACTTTTTTAATTTTATAAATTATGCTATTTCCTGTGATAAAACTCAAATCATGACAGGTAGAACAGGATCCTTCTCTCTTTCTGGCTTCATATTCATCTTCTAACTTAATAAGCAATATTAATTGCACCCACACAGAGAAAGGATTAGGGGAAAGGCAATTGCAGGTATCATAATTGTCTGCTGATGAGGCCTTTTAAGAGAGGGTATTTGTCCCTGTCTCTTCAAAAAAGCTTTACCAGGCTTCTTCATTGGAAACCTCCATTTCCGCCCCCTTGAAATGTGGACCACTGTTCTCCCAAACCTGCTGGGTTTTAGTGTAGTTCATTCAGTTTGTCTCTCCATATTAAAATACCCGTCATCCTTCCGTCTCTGGGCCAGAACCCTCTCTCACATGTGCTAATGAGGAAACACTCACATGTCCTTCTAGGAGTGTTAGCCAGTTCTCACATTCCTACCTCTACCCCTGTGTTAGACACACATGCCATGTACAGTTCTCTGTGTTACCCAAGTGCAAATAATTAATGTGAGACTCTGGTTCCTTCCAAACTGCGTTTCAAGAGAAGACTCCTTCCTCCACATCCTTCTGCTCTTCTCAAGTCTCCCTATATCCATCTTAGCCTTTTTAGTCTTGTTATGAATGAGGGTCTCCCCCCACCCAACACACACACACACACACACACACACACACACACACACACACACACACACACACACACACCTCTCCTATAAGGTAAGAAAATTGGTCGTTTTTGTTTCTTTCGTTTCCTCCTAAGAATCTGCAGTTTTTCTGCTGTGAAGTCTGTGGCCGCTGGCCAATCGCAGTAGGCTGTGCCTCACTATCATACACTGGAATCTAAGTCGCTATCTCTCACACCAAGGCTTAATGGAGTGAAGGGAGTTAGACATCCTCTTATCGACTTTCCCATCTCCCTTTGTCTTTCTGCCCACAATTCACTGGGCCCAGAAAGGATGTCTTTCCTGGAGTTCTCCTCCTGAGGGGCTTTGTCTGCCTTCTCATTATATTCTCTCATTAAGTTGGTCAGGCTTTGTGACCTGGGAACAAAGTCACATTGTTTCTGTCAGGAATATTGGAATAAGCAGCAGACCTATTGAAGTAAATGCCCTTTATTACATGAAAGGATATTGCCTGCGATTGCCTAAAAACTCAATCCTAAAAACATGAGATTGTTATTTTTTTCCTTCTATAATCACTATGGTAGGAAATCTGATCACCTTCATTTTAAGGGTTTATTAAATGGTTTAAGATTTATTTATTTAGAAGGCAGTTAATAACAGAGAGAGCGCAAGAGAGAGACAGACAGAGATGTTTTTCAGATACTGATTTACTCTCTAAATGGCTAGGGCTGGGCCAGGCAGAAGTTCCATGTAGGTTTCCCACACAGGTGGCAAGAGCCCATCACTTGAGCTATCTTCTGCTGCCAGTAGGGAACTGGATTGAGAGTGAGCTGCTGAAACTTGAACTAACACTCATGTGATGCTGGCATCACAAGAAGCAGCTTAACCTTCTATGCCATAACACTGCCCACTAAAAATGTATTGATTTTCTATTTGAAGTCAGAGATACCTCGGCTAAGAAGGGGGTGGAGAGATCTACTATCCTCTGATTCATTCCCCCAAATAGCCATAATAGTCAGGAATTAGCCTGGTTAAAGCCAGATAACTCAGATAGGTCTCCCATGTGGGTGGTAGGGGTCTGAGTACTTGAGCCATTTTCTGCTGCTTTCTCAGACATATTAGCAGGGAGCTGCATTCAAGTGGAACAGTTAGAACTTGAACTGGCATCTACAAAGAATGCTGGTATTTCACGCAAGCATGGACTCACAGCATTGTGCCACAAAACCAGCCCCAATTTTATTTTTAAATTCAAATCTAGATCAGTACCACAATGCACGTGTAGATTATTAAAAGACTGATTCCTTACCTCTTGCCCCATACCAACATTGTCCTCATATATTCAATTTGAATCTGAGGATGGGTCTGGATATCTTGTTCCACACTCATGTTGACTTCATGATCCATTACATTGGACAACCATTTCTTTTTAATTCATGAACAGTGAAAAACCTCTACAGAAACTAAAAATTGCAAAGAAATTTTAGGTAAAGACAATAAAAGTCTTCTCTTTTAAGACCTTCATTTTACCCATATCTCAAGAAATTTCTAGAATACAAGGATCCATGGACTCTAAAATTTAGCTACCAATTAATAGTAAATATAACTTTATTAATCAAAACTTAATTTTAAGAAAGTTTGTAGTTCATTACAGTACTTTCATAGTAATAATCTGGGTTGAATTTTGGCAAAAAATGTTTATTGCCTTACCTTTATCTTAGGAAGGTCATAAGAAGCATGAATAGATTTTGATACACTTTTAAATGCTAAAAGAACAAAAGCAGAATAATACTTTGACACGCACACAAAAAGATGTCATTCTCACAATATAAGAGAATTCAAACTCTGCTTGATGTCCAAAGCACACATAATATGTGAATGGAATGCATCCAACATTTTTAATGGCTAGGCCTCACAGCATAAGTTGGAAAGAAGAAAATGTTATTATCAAGAAGCCTTTGAGGATGAGAAAGAGTTTTCATTGTACTTATTCCCAAACACACTTGCTGATTTTATACAATGACACAAAAAAGAGACTTAGGATAGAAATGTGAACAGACTTCTAACTTAAGAAGTTAAACCTCCTGATGTTAGCCTCCTTTGTGCAAATAAACTTGAATAGTTCAGCAACATCTCAAAAATTCCTAAATCATAATCTGAAGATGGTTTTATCATCAATTGTTCCTGCAAAGAACATCAGGGGGCCGTTTGGTGCCTCTGTAACATACAGTCACTGCTTCTACAATGGCTTGAGCTTCAAGTCAGAAAGCAAGTAGAAAATAGTTAGAGGGAAAAAAATAAATTACTGCTTCATGTTTAGCCATGGAGTAGGGGAAGCTATTTTGTGCCCTAAAGTTTTAAGAAATAATTTACAAAGAAATTAATTCTAATCCTTTAACTATGTAGAATTTCAATTTCCAAAATGATGTAAAAAAAAAAAATGAATCTTTGTGGCACTCTAAAATCTAAGAGGACTAAACGTTTTAAGATATCCTTATTCTCCAAAATAATATTCTTAATAGCTGGCATGTGTATTTTTGCTTTTCATTGCTTTTCTGAGATCAGTTACATTACTGAATGTTTTAGCCAGCTAACACCTCAGAATACTTGAAGCTGTGTTTTCATTAGAATCACCCTGCAAATTACAATTCATTTCCAGGTTGTTTTATTTTCTCTAAACACACTAGAGACACACAGCATTTATCATAGATGTTACCTAACAATTTAACACAGTACCTCAGCTCATAATGCATTTTTCTGAGTTAACCTGTGTTTTAAACAGCTTATGTAGAATTTAATTACTAAACATCCCTCTAAAAGTTGTCCTTAATGAAATTGATAGAGACTAGCAGAACCATATGAGGTGATTTGAAATAGTTTTTGAGAGTCACAGACACCATATTTAATACATATTTAATAGAAGATCTATGGAAGTTTCTTGAGTATGACACTTTGTATAATAGGATTCACTTTAAATGAAAGTGTTATTTTCTTTATCATCATATCAAAAACAGTAGTGTTCAAGATAGTGTCCCTCTCTCACAGATTATGTAAAAACAACTCATATTAGTTGAGAAGAAAAAAGAATTTCTACTTATATTACCTTCAAAGAATATAAATTAAAGCTTTCTGAATTTTCTAGCAGTTAAGATTCAAATCGAGGCAGACACTAGCAGTTAAGCTGCCACCTGCCACTTAATTTGTTAAGATTATTTCAAATATGAATGTGTATTTAGTGTGTTTAATAATTATTCTGACTTTAACTCTCTGTAAGGCCATAAGCATTCATTGGGATGATGCCATCATTGGTTGACATGATATTTTAAATAAATTTATTCATTTTGGGGCTCCTCAATCGCTGGTTATGTTTTAATCTACATATTATATTAATAATAAACATGTTTAATAAATAGATACATACATAATATTTTGGGGAAGCACATGCTAAAAATATTTTATCAAGGATGATTAGTAAAATGTTTAATAGATTGTTGATCTAAAAAAGAAGAAAATAGTAACACAAATGAAATAAATATTCTGTTGGAATATGCTTATTGTTTTCATATTATCTTGCATGCAAACATGTATCATGTTTGAGGATTATAATAATAATATTATAAATATGTACAATAATAAATAATGTAAATATTTATAATAATAATGAATAATAATTTAAAAATCCTATGCTGAACATTTGGCTTAGGACTTAAAAGTTCTACATTTGTTTTCTTCTCTTCCTCAGCACTTTTCTTCATTGCCCAATTCAGACTGATGAAGAAATTGCTCTTGTAAGAGTTCTCCCTTCTGGTTTAGGGAAGCAAGGCTATTTAATCCCATTAGCACATACGCAGAGGAGCTGAGGAAACACTGGGAAGAAATCTCCTTTGCACAGTGTAACTATCCAGGCCTGCAAGTTCGACACCACCCACACTGCCTGGAGTAGGGTGAAGGAGTTTTCATAATGTTAACACCTCCATGGAAGACTCATATGATGGCTGCCCTCTGTGAAAAGAAGGGGAGAGAGACCTGCTTCGTGTCAAAGACGCTATGACCGAAAGTCCAAACTCTGTAATTCTAGAAATAGTGAAGATTTTTGCGATAATAACACCCAAATTAAGACACACCTGTGAGCCACTTACTACCCCGTCAAATGTCTCATTCTGTTTTAGAAGTCTAAGAATTCTCAGTGAGTTGACCTTTTCACTTCACTCTGAGTTTCCCTAAGGGTAAATCTGTAATAGAAATAATTTGATTGAGGGTTCCTACTTTAAGAAAGAAAAAGACCTAAAAGAGCATATGAAAACACTCCTTTCTTCTGTAATTTTAGAAGATATTTTAAAGATGTTCCTTGGATCAGACTTGATGTGCAGCATATCATGAGAGAGTGAATATTTATGAACCAAACTGCTCTTCTAAAATGTATCATAAAATCAGCAAATGTTCTTCAGATCATTAGCTACCATAATTTTGCAATTTTTTAGTTGTTTTATTAATAGTAATCCTCATTACTATTAACTGTTCTCTCTGAAAAACAGACCTACTGACCATAAGCCAGATCCTCCTTGCGCTGCGTGTTTGTACAACTAGCTTCAGAACCCATCTGTTTGAAATGTTTGACAGTCCTTCCTTTTACAAAGTGAGACATGAAGCGCAAAGGCTCCTGTTGGAAATTTCCATTATTAGAACTCACTGTATCTCAAGATTCAAAGCTAGAGTTAATCCACCTGGTTAACAATTCATAATTAACTAATCTCCTGGTAACTTTCTATGCGTAAGGTAAAAAGTACATTCACATTCAAAAAGAGCAGCTAAAGCAAACCTCTGAAACACAAGAGAAGTCTTTTCCTTCTTCCATTACCATTTCTAAAGTCAGTGTCACCTCAGGAAGTCCAGTTAGTGAAACTGGCAGCAGTGGGTAGGTTTTGCCTTCAGGCTCACTGTCCTGTGCGACTGGGAGTCAATGGAGGCACCTGCTAGAGGTCTCTGACATTCCCAGAGGAAATCTTTCAGCCTCCGCACAAAGCCCAGTGGAAAAGCCCCATGGCAGGTCAACTGAACGAGATTGCTAATGTGATGAGGATGGACAGCAGAAGGAAGGTGAAGCTGCTTTGCAGAGCTGACGGCGAATAATCAAAAAGAAGACAGATAGCAGGGACTTCAAGGGCTCAAGGGACACCATCTGAAGCAAAGTGACATTGATACCAACATCTTGGAGATAATGATAGAGGCAGATAAATTGGTTAGGCAAGAAAAAGGAGATGAGGTGACCCAGTTTAAGGAAAAACCAATTTGCTAATGACAACGCAGAGAAATAACACAATAGGATCCCCTCTCCACTCACACACAGCAGGTACAGCCATTATCCAGATAGAACAGGGGACAGAAAAGGAGATCAACTCTAATGTGACTAGTACGCAAACCACAGTGGGCTGCTTCTGAACAAGAGCTCACCCCAAAGAAAAATTGGCAGCCAGTGCCACCTGCAGAGGAAAGATATATCTTCTGCAGGCACCAGCTCTCCGAGGCTGACAGGCTGATATATTCTACTGAATAAATCGAAAAACTTTCAAGTGGTCTAAAAAAGGTAGTCTGAAGTAGACTGCATTGCAGGGATCCAATCAAGTTAAGAATGTCAGGAGCCTGTGGCAACATCCACACCAGGAAAAAGGGCTTGCAAACTCTGAGTTAAGTGCAAATGAGAAAAATACCATGGTGAGTTTTGTTTCCTCGTGTGTGTGTGTGTGTGTGTGTGTGTGTGTGGGCTTTGAATGTGTGTGTGTGTGTGGTTGCACACTGTAATATTTTTAAAAAACACAAAATTGCAGACGTTTTCTTTTCAAATATGGAAAAAGCAGGCAAAGAAATCATTTTTCTTTCTGGAAAATAAAGCTAATATGTTGCTTTTTCGAGAAATTAATTATTTCGGCTATTTTTTTTTTTTAGTCTGCTTAGAACTGACTCTCCCTGCCTTTAGGCTCTGCCAAAACACTGCATCCTCCACAAAGCACTCCCAACAAACACACCCCTCATCGATTGTGACTTCTCCCCCACCGCCCCCTCCTGCCGTGATTTACTCATGCTCAAGCCATCCGATGTGCAGCTTAATTAAATACTGTCATACCTCCTTCTAATTGCCTCCTATGGGTGAATTTCACCTTCCAAACATGATTTCAAAGACTGTCAAGGGCAGATTACATTCAAGATGTTTGCTGTTTTCCCTTCAGCCAGACTGAGTAACCTTATACATATAGATTGCCTCCTGTCATCTAATCAGAACAGTGTGAAGAAGGTCTGCTTATTCCAAAATGTCTAGCCTCTCCTGTATTATTTTATTAAAACCAAAAAAAAAGGTATTCATTTGGGTCAAATTTTCCATAGTAATATGCAAGGGAATGATTTGGCACTTCCTAACCTGGATATGTCTGCCAGTTCTACTCACCTTGTAATGGTGTGGTTTGGCAACTTATTCACATTTCCATCAAGTGTACTTCCCTGTAAAACAGGGAAACAGCTTTCTACCCGTGATTGTGTGACTGTTAAAAAAAGTATGAAATACTGGGCCTATACTAAATGCTAGCTTTTTTTGAACAGCAATCATGATAGCAGTAAGCACTGATAAAAACATGAAGTGACTGAAATATGTCCTTATTAGCTAGCTGACACTGAACCTGCCACATGTTCATCAGTGCTGGTAGAAGACCACTGAGTCAGACAATGGGCCTTGCTGCAGCACCGCAAGGAGTGTGAGCTTAATGTTTCCATCTGTCCCATGAGATTTGTGCCACAGTCCTGATACTCTGAGCCTAGGAAACCCAAATCATTCATAACACACTAAAAGCCAGCTTGCCCAACCTCAGTTCCAGAGGAAACATTACCCTTTTTACATGGCACAGCAATCACACCTGCCCTTTGCTCCAAAGAGAAACACTACACTTGACAGGACCATTTAGTTCACAAACATCACAGAAATGTCCTGAACAAAGACTGTCAGTAACTGCTCTCCATATGCACAGGAAACATGCAAGCTATAGAGAATCACCTCTCAACAAAACATATCCCTTACCTAAAAGGACTTCACCAAACTGAAGGAGATGATGGAAAAGTCAGTTCAAAAGTTGAAATGAAATGCTCAACAGTACTGAACCAAAAAATGATCAAGACCTCACCCATCGCGCAGCTCTGCCTACAGAAGTGCATGCCTGTGGGAGATAGAGCGGATGAGCAGCTCTGCAGCCCCCTCCATCCCTGAGCTACCTTCACTCAGTTGTTAGAGAGCATTTCCACTTACCGTATCCATTATGACTTACATCATCCTTTTATCCTTACATACCTGCTCTTTGGTCCCCATCACAGGGTTGGCACCTATTTAACACTCAAACCAAAACTAGTACTCTTCCTAGATCTCTTTTTCCATTTCTCCTGAAACTTTCAGCCTCATCTCTTACCTCTCACACATTTTAGTCAAACATATTCTCCTTCCTCTATGTTCACTAACCATCCTAGCTCAGTCTCATCATGCCTCTATGGATGCTGACAGTAGTATCTTACCAGCTTCCCCAGCAGAGTCAAAGCACTACATCATCTGCAAAGTAAAACTCACATTCTTTAGCATGATATGAAGCTTCTTCAAGAGCAGGCACATCCTACCTTTCTAGCCTGGCCTCTCTTCAACTTTCTACAATCCAGATGTTCCATACTAGCTTCCTTAGAATATACAGACATCTTCATGTTTGTCTCCTCACATGCTACGGCTGTGCTCAGATTCCTGTCTCTTTCTCTGTGACACATTCTAGTCCCTTCCTTAACCATTTGAGGAATAATTCTTCATCTTTTAAAACCCCAATGAAATACCAGCCCCTCAGGAGTTCTCTCTTGGCTTGTCAAGTTCTTCCTGGACAAGCACAGAGAGCAGTTAAAAATGGATATGCTTTAAATACAGTAACAGACACATTGTTTTAATTATTATCTCTCTTTTATATAAATCTTCTTTAGATTGTTAAGCCCTGGATGGTAGTAAAAGTATCTCAATAGTATCTCATGCTTCAGGTCTTAGTGCCCCATACATAATGCATAATTTACAACTGTTGGGTAACTGATTAGCTGGTTGGATACATGGATGGACAGATGGTGTCCAGATGTTTACCTGTATAAACACACTCATACTGTTTAAAAAATAATTTCAAGTAGAAAAGACACTCAAAATGAAATTAGGGTCTTTTTAGTCTTTAATCTTTTAGGGTCTTTACCTTACCTCTTTTTTCTAAAATTTATTTATGTGAAATGTAATATTACAGAATGGAGGGGCAGAGAGAAGAGAGTAAAATAGAATGAGAGAGAAAAAGAGAACAGCCATCTGCTGGTTCACTTCCCAAACTGCCACAGGAGCCAGGCTGTGCCAGGCCAGAGCTTCTTTCAGTTCTCCCACATGGGTGCAGTGGCTTAAGTACATAGGTTGTCTTTTGATGCTTTCAAAGGCACGTTATTAGCAGGATTGGAAGTGGAGCAGCTAGGATTCAAACTGGTGCTCACGTGGGAAGCCAGCATTTCAGGAGGCGACTTAATCCTTTGTGCCACAAGACAAGCACCCAATCACTTGTTTGAACACACACATGCACACACACACTCATAGAGTATGAACGGTCTTAAAGAGAATATCTTCTTATGAAATATATAAACACTACCAAAGCCAATTGTCTTAACTAAGATTAGAAGAATATTTAGCTATGAATGATTTAATTTAGGCTCAGCACAATGACTCAGCTAATCCTTTTTCTCCAATCTCAGGGATCCAATATAGGTGCAGTTTATGTCCCTGCTGCTTTTTCCCATTCAGCTCCATACTTGTGGAATGAAAAACCAGAAGAGGATAACCCAAAGCCTTGAGACCCTGCATCCACATGGGAGACTTATGGCTTTCATCAGCTCAAATACAGCTTTGACCAGCACTTGGAGAGTAACCAGCAGATGGAAGATCTTTGTCTCTGTCTCTCATTATCTTTGTAGCTCTGCCTTTTCAATAAGAATAAATAAGTCTTTTAAAAAATAATTCCATTCATCAAGACTTCCTTAGGAGCCTTCCATGTCTTTCTTATGCACAACAACATCCTGTGAATTAGATATTACCCCTTTTCTCATCCCTTGGAATAGATCAAGATACACAGATAGTGCCAGGAAATATTAGAATCTGAAACTCACGAATCTCAGACTTACAGTCAATGCCTTTAGCCATTACCAGAACCTAGTCATGAAAATTTATATGTGTCAAACAGTTAAATATGACATGAATTTCTCCTTATTAATTATGTGATTGTATTTTCTTGCATGTGTCAAAGACAAAATTTTACCAACAGCCCTACCATGAGCAGAGCAGGGAAGTAGTAGCAGAATTTATCAATATTAAAATTCATTTTCATACTACACACAGTTTACACTTCCCTGTTTATAGTTTGTTTGAAAAAATAGATGAGTTTGCCAACAATGATCTGTAATTATTTCTGCAATGAATATGAATAAGACAGCAATGTTTCTGTTTCAGGCCATGTTCCCTAAATTGTTTTCAGACATTTGAAAAACATTCTTTGTAGGTTAGAGAAGAGAATTCTCTGTAAATATTGTCATAACTGTTTCTACTTTGAAAAAAATTATTTTTCTTTTTTCCTCTAAAGAAAATAAATTGGTATTTAGCTAGTCTGTAGGGAATCTTTTGTGTAGAATTCAGATTTCTCCTTATTACAACTCAGAATATTGAAAAATTCTAAAAGCTCAAAGTTTAAACACCTACACTATACCTTTAAGAACACAGCAGGAAGCAGCCCCCAGAGATAACTCTGGACAATTCTGCTTCCTGGTCTTCACAATCTCAGGGTGTTGCCCCCAACCCTGAGGGTTGATTTGTGTAATCAAATGAAGGATAGAAGTATAACATCAAAAACTGGGTCACAAAAACATTTTTGATTCCTCTCTCTTTCTCTCAGATCACTCAATCTGGGGGATGCTAGCAGCCTTAGCAAAAGGTTAGCTACCATGAAAGTGGCCCTATGGAAATGTCCTACCAATAATCATATGATTATGGCATTAGGGCATTGATCCCCCAGCTCTAGTCAACTTCAGGATTACTACAATTCTTTGAAATATATTGATTATCATAACATATGAAATCCTGATCCAAAATCATACTATTTAGTAGTTTTCCATGGTAACTTCCTGGAAAATAGTATGAGAAAATAATTATTTGTTGTTTAAAGTTATTACATTTGGTTATTTGTTAGACAGCAACAGACACACAGTGCTCATAAAGGCACCATCTACAGTGATACATAATGCTTCTACAGAAATTCCATTGCCCAACAATTTATCTTCCCAGGCACAATTTGATGAATGCTAGAGTAAAAAATGTAGCCATTGCTCCAGATTTCCATGTAGCCTGCTAAAAATAAGAACTTCCACTATCAGAAAAAAAGTGCAAAAAATGACAGATATTACGAGATAAATAGCAGCCTGTGGAAGACACTTTGGTAGTGCTTAACAAGCCACCATCTCCTAATGACCATCTCTTGTAAAGTTCCCTGCCATAGGAGTTTGACCATGAGATTTGTCTTGGTCAATGGAATGCTAGCAAGCAGGCTGTAAGCAGACACTTACATAATGGCTCATTTCCTCTAAAGGGCCAAGCTGTCATCTGTAAGGAGATACCACTTATACTACTAGAAAAAAAAGGCCACATGAAGAAACAAAGCATCCTAGCCAAGCTCCCTATACTGAATATCGTTGCATGAGTGATTCCAGGTGACAAGATGTGAGACAAAAGAATCACAGAAAGAATGTTATTTGAAGTCACAAATGTCAGCATAGTGTTAACACAAAATAGATGACATAACCCTACAACCTGTAAGATACTTCATCTATCCCACAAACTATAAAGTGATTCCAAAATAAACACTATGCGAAACAGAAATTTCAAACTATGAAGAGAATCCAAAATGAAGGGCATTTTGGTTAGATCATACAACAGGATATCTTTGATATTGAACCATATAATTAAGGGCTCTTAAAACAGAATATGCAAAATGATGTATTTTACACATGATGGAGGCTATCTATTCTAATATCCTGCCTAATGACGGGCTGGTTTTCTTCAAAAGCATTTCTTAAACTGTGGCATGAGGTACACAAAGTGACTTTAGAGGTATATGACACATATGCTAAATTTTTTGGCGTTTTATTTTTTTCTGGATAATTAGAAAACATGATTTTGTGATGCAGTTCCATTTACAATAAATTAATAAAGTATTGTTGACTCCAGATGGACCAATAACATGCTACTTGGCCTAAACCTGTACATTTAATTCAAAATCTATCATTGCTTCCATGATATGATATATAGAATACTTTTCCTTTAAAGATAAAGGAAGCCCTGGGGCAAGCATCGTGATGTAGTAGATTAAGCCTATGCCTGTTGGCCTGTTGGCCTTCCATAAGGATGCAGGTTCAATTTCCTCCTGCCCCACTTCTAATCCAGTTGCCTGCTAATGTGCCTGTCAAAGCTGTGAACCATGGGCCAAATCCTTGAGTCCTTGCATCTACAGGAGAGATCTGGAAGAAGCTCTAGGGTTCTGCTTTTGGACTGGCCTAGATCTGGCTGCTGTGTGGCCATTTTGAGGAGTGAACCAGAAGATGGAAGGTCTCTATATCTCTTTTTTTGTCTCTGTAAATTTGCCTTTCAAATAAATAAATCTACCAAAACATGATAAGCAAACCTTGCAAACCCATATTTTATTTAAATAATGGATTCTACACATATGTTTTTCAAAGATTAGCTATGAAATCCTGGAATGATTAAAATATGATTAAATTTATGTGTTCTTAGAATTGGCTTCCATAATATAGCAATACTTTTAAATGTCAATTCCTTTGGTGGCAAGGTTTTTTTCCTAGTAAAAATTTGGATCCAACATAATATCTGTCCACAACACATTAGAAAACGTGAATGCCTTTGTGAACAAAATCCTATATTCTGAAAGGCTGGGCTTTTTTTCTTTTTCTTTCTTCTTCTTCTTTTTTTAACCAATTCTTGGATTTGCCTCAACACTAAAGTCTTGTACTGAAGCATTTGAAAAGAAACCACACTTGATTGAAAAGATCTCATTCAAATTGTGTGTTCTGTTCTGTGACTTGGAGCAGAAAAAATGTTAATGAAGCAGTGTCCTTGTCAAATAATGTCCCTGACTCCATGAAGCAGGCCATGAATTATAGGCAGCTCTGCCATTTGTCCACATCTGAGTGAAGCCATCCAGAGCTTTTAAGTGCAGCAAAAACCTTGGTTTCTTGCATTAACACAAAGTGATTTGGTAAAGTTTTTCTGGATGTTGCAAACTGTAATATTTGAAGAAAAAAAATTTATTTGCCAAGAAGATATCTGATTGGAAAAAAAAATCACAATACTCTTTCATACAGATTAGTCACAAGTTTAATTTTCCTTCTTTGTTAAAGGAAGCAGGTTCACACACCACATTCTTTGCTTTGGATAGCCTCATCGTCTGGATCAAAAACTCTACTAGTATTCCTTAAAACGTCATATATATCTTTCTGAAATGTTCTGTATGAACAGATCCAGGGCCTCTAGTCAGATAGAATTTCATTGGCAAGAGGCAAATAGAACTGGATTTCAATCCCAAATTAGTCATTTTATCACTTGGGTGATTTTGAGCAGCTTTTCTAAGTCAGGAGCTTTCCCATCTGTGTTAACGATACTTACCCAAAACTGTGTGCTAAGAATAAAATGCTATAATGCATAAAAAATCTAGCAAATGTATGATATTGAGTTATGTTAAGAAGCTTTAAACTGGGTAAGTATTGCAATATCTTTCTTCTTTATTCTTTAAAGGCTCCAACTCTAAATTTTCCCATTGGCCAACAAGCTTTCTTTTCCTAAGCCTCACCTCCACTGTTTGTGGAGTCTTCCGGGATGGTGATGATGAGTCTTCTCAGGTCTTACTGACAGAGAGGATCACTTTTCTAAAGATTGATCTGCTGGTTTCCTGTGAAGACTGTCATGTACAACCTTTCTTTCCATTTAGAATAGGGCACTAATTCTACCCACAGCCCAGCCAATGCTCTTAGCTGCTTCCTTACACTAAGCAAGTCCATTCATTTAACAAATCTGTGTGTTTTCTTTTTTTTCTGAGCGATGTACAGCTGCCTCCTCTGATATACAGGCCTGTCTCAAATCTACACTTGTCATTTTAATTTTTATTCAGTTATCACTTGACATTTACTAATGGAGCCTCATTCTCTATGCATTTGGATATTCAGTTATAGCATATGACAAATGTAATACTCAATTGAACTCTTAATTTACTTGAGTAAGTGTTTTAAGGTAATTTACCACTCTGTCTGCAAACTTTACCACTCATTATTATGATGTAATTGGGGTTTATTTTTAACTAGCACTCATCAGGTATCTTATTGTCTAATCTTTGCAAAGATTCAATGTAGGTCAACAAGGAATATTAATTCTATCTGTTTTTACATGAGGGACAGAAATTTAAGTCAACTGGTAAAGCCATTTGGCTAATCCATTGTCAAATAAACCAGATCCACAGTCTTATAGTATGCTGTCTTATGCTGTCTCCCAATGTTATTGTATATTGTCTCCTATCTAATTGGTAATAGAATCAGTTAAACAAATGGAAGTCTCTGAATTCTGGCATCAGTGCATCAAGCCACATGATGACAGAAAGATAATCTATGCCAAATAATGCTTTCTTCAATTTGTTTTTAAAATGCTAAATCCTTCATAAAAGAAAAAAAAAATAATAACAACAGGTTGATTTTGGGGTAGTAAAAATCAGACACGGTTATTAAGGGAAGAAAAATAAAAATCACTAGGGTGTTATTTTAAGGATATTCGGTATTTATTGAATGCTTTCAGTATGTGAAAGATGTGAGGGGACTCACGTTTTTAATTTATCCCTGTGTTTGCTCTGTAGAGAAGAATTGAAGAGGCTGAGAGAGATGTGTCAGAGGCCATTGCAGCTTCCAAAAACAGCTGTGGAATTCAGACCAGCTAGGAACATTACAGGTATGAGGTTAATGGTACAGCTGTTGGAATGGGTAAATACAGTGACCTAGAGAAATGCAGAATAACTTTGGATTTGCGTCTGAGAAAAAGATTATACGTATGATCTGGCCCAAAACAAGAAGAAAGAGAAGGTCAGGTTTTGCAGAAAGAAGTTGAGAATTCAGTTTGAAAAGAATTAAGGCTGATCATTCATTTGGATTTTACAGTGGGTCTTAGAACACATTGGAGAATTGAGGCAGAACATACAAAGTGAGTGCATTATAATACTACATGTTTCTACCGAGGCAATTAGAGATTCACTCTATACATGGCTTTTGTGAACTAAACAGTGGAACAGTCAGCAGTCATCTCAATCAGGAAGGAAGGTCAGTTGGAATTAACTCGTTTGAATTAGCAGGCATTGTAGCAAAATGATAATACTCTAGTTGATCATACAGTTGATCAATTAGGCTAGAATGTATATGAAACCACTTGCTCTTTGAAAAATAACTTGTTAATTATTGTGGAACATTTTCCCAATTACTACTTGCTCCAATTTACTTTTTCAGCTTTTGCTTGGTTTTCTCTTGTGTTTTGGAACTACTTCTTTTACCTTTGTAGGTACGAGGCAGAGATAGTTATTTAGACACAGAAAACAATTCCATTCTAATTTTCCTTTTAAGTTATTAATTTTAAAACATAACTGTTGCATGGTTGTTAGCAGTCTGGTTTGATAACACTTCAAAAATAATTTCTGAATATTTAATACATCTATCTTCTCAAGCGTGCAGCAATGATAGCTCAATCAAGCAGCCATGGGGTGGGCGTGTCATCTTAAGCCTCTTACTCTGATTCCTGGAGCACAAACCAGCCTTCTGATGATAAGATAGTTTCAAAAAGAATACACTGGTCAGCACAACTGTTAAAATTGTCAATGAAAATTATTATATTGGAACACATTAAGTAAACAAATAACCAGTCTTTTCATATAAGACTCCATGATACAAATGAGATCTAACAAGATTTAGAAGAAACATAGCCAAAGGGCAAGCATTAGATAAGATAGATTCAACTATGTAGCCACAACATAACTAATTGAAATAACCACAGAAGGGCAGGCATCTGGCATAGGAGGTTGGGATGCCTACATCTCATGTCAGAGTGCCCGGGTTTGATTTCCAACTCCACTCCTGATTCCACTCTCCTGCCAATATGTACCATAGGAGGACACAGGTTTTATCCAGTAGTGGGATGGATCCCCACTACCCACATGGGAGGCCTGGATTGGCTGGTTTCTTGACTCCTGCGTTTTTGAAGAGTGAACAAGCACGTAGGAACATCCATTTTTCTCTCTCACACCGTTTTCTCTCTCTCTTTCTCTCTCTTTCATTTTATCCACCACTCTCTCTTTCCCACAAATACATAGAATTCTTCAAAGATAAAAAATCAGATTTAAGAATTGATAGGAGTAGTAGAAGATAAGGAAAAAAAGTAAATTATAAAGTAAATGGATACCTGCTTCCAAAAACACCTGCTTTGAACTCAGATAATATCTTTGAAGAAATAATGCATTGCTCTTGTGGGCTAATAGCTACTTTCCTGGGCTTGACGGTCGTTCACGCTATCAGGGTGTCAGCAATAGGGTAAGCCAAATGGTTCAGTAAAGTAGTGCAAGATATGCAGGGACGAACTGCCATGCAGCCTAGTGACAAACTATGGTAATTACGACATGGTGTGGTAGGCACAATGCTAAGTGCTTTACGTATATTTTCACATTAAATCTTCAATCTCTTGCTGTAAGTATTCACACCCTTTTAGATTAATTGCATAATAGATATATGGACAAACAGCAACAGCACAATAGAGATGCTTTAAGCCCCCTTTGGGGTAATAGTGATAGAAAACCAATGTGAAAAAGTTTAAGAGAAAAACAAAGTGCATTTGATTCATGTAAGCAAACTGCCTTCACACTGGTGGTGCAGCTGCTTCAGGGCAACTGGAAGCTGGCATGGACTTTGTGAGCACTCAGCTGTTCTCTGCTATTTCCAGTCTGTGGGCTTGACTCTCCCTTACTTCAAATTGTTCCTTCATGGTGAAGACAAGGCTGCCAGCAGCTTCAAACTCCATCTCCCAACTTCACCCCTTTGGAGAGATACCCTCCTCCCGAGTATGGTCAGGATGTGCTGCCCTGTCTGCCTGGGTCCTTCCGGTTTCTCTGATTCCTGCAATAGCCAACTCTGTAAGGCAACTGACTGACCCTGGCAGATCACAGCACTGGAGACCATTACAGATTTAGGAAATGAACTTACAGGGCCCAGCACCATAGCCTAGTAGCTAAAATCCTCACTTTACACGTTGCAGGCTCACATATGGACACTGGTTCTAATCCCAGCTGCTCCACTCCTCATCCAGCTACTTGCCCGTGGCATGAAAAACAGTCGAGGATGGCCAAGGTCGTGGGACTCTATGCCTGTGCGGAAGACCTGGAAGAGGCCCCTGGCTCCTGGTTTCAGATCAGCTCAGCTCTGGCCATGTGGCCACTTGGGGAGTGAATCAGTGGATGCAAGATCTTTCTCCTAATTCTCCTTCTCTTTGTATATCTGTCTTTCCAATAAAAATAAATAAATCTTTTTAAAAATGAAATGACAGTCCAGACATACCCACAGAAAAGAAGCAGAACATTAAAGAAATGAACCTTACCACTGAACTCTGTAAGCTTACTTCCAGAATACTCGTGATTGATTCATTGATGGCATGTCTCTTTTGATACCCAGAACCCAGAAAATGTTGAGTATTTGACATTACTCAGATTACCCATATCCTGATTCATGACTTGTAAAACACTGCGTCCTCTTCTCCAAGCGCTACTAAACATGCAGAAATTTTCACTTTTGTGGTCCCACTCCGCTTCAATAATCTATGAGTCAGTTGGGCAAGAATGAAACTGCCACCACTCACCTTGAAATCCATCTGCTCTGACACGTGACTAACTTCATTTCCTCGTCACCAACCCTGGTCTACCAGGACTTGCCAATGACAGTGGCTCCAGCAGCCTGCAAGACCACAGGAGGATAAAGGCTCCTGTTGGACTTGTGGCTCTGTGAGTACCGCTTCAGCCATGCTTTTTCATCCAGGCTGTGGCATCTGGTTTTGGAAGCATTAGCTGAAAGCACGAGTGACAGCCCTGAGAAGCCAGCCCTCTTACCATGGCAGCTTGGTGCTCTTGTCCCACAACAGCTGCAGCCCCTTGACACCTGAGTTTCAGGTGTGTGGTGCCATGATCCCCATGATTCCAGCCCATTCCTTTGTTTCTCCAATTCCAGGGATAGTAGCTGAGTCCTACAACTTGCCATCTCTGTGATCACTTAAAATTTGCTTTCCCTTTCCAGTTATTTTGTTAATACTTTTATATTTATTCATTAATTCTTTGTGGCAAAACAGTTGTTGAGATTTCTGTCTTTTCAATAGCTGGTTACAGCCATGTTTCCAAAAAAAATATGCACTTAGAGCTTACATATGTAGCAACTAAAATCTTTAATGAGATCATTGGTAAGCTAAAATTCATCTACAGCCACTTACAGAGTATATGAATGCAAGAATAAAGCAGCTTGGGTCTGATAGAGGACATAAATAATAATGTTCTCAGTCAATAACTTGCAAATGTCCTGGGTCCTTAGTTACTTCTCCCCAGGTGTCCAGCTCCATATGTAAGTGCCTCTTGTAGGTTGTGTGACATTTCCTAAAAAGAGGCCTTGGCACTTCAAGTTAGATACAACATTAGAAGACTATATATTCAGCAGTGGGAAATGCTTAATAAATCATGATCCTGATGGAGAATGTTATAGTCTTAGTGAACTTCTTTTTTATCATAGTCTATTCTTTTAATATTTCCAGAGAACTGAATTTTTTAAAAATCCATTCTTGTAGCATTTTTCAACTTTGTTTTGTCAGGTCTCAATGAATCAAATTCCCATGAGTTAAAGCAGGCTCCAGGTAAAGTCTGATGTTAACATCTTTAGAAAACTGTGGGCCAACGTCATGTAAGAAGTGTCATCTTTTTCTTTAATTGAGAACTCCAAGAGGAGTTGCAGATTCTTCTACAGTGAACAAAATCTCCCGAGACACAGGGACCACTTTCAGAGCTTTCATTTATATGCATATTTTATCTCTTGCTTTTAAAATATTTATTTTTGTGCATGTCTGAGAATATATATTCAATTTTTAGCCTGATAAAACTAAAAATTGTTATAAACAAAGATCTATATTTTCAGAGTTTTTCAAATAGGGTCCATTTTCAAAAATATTTGAAGACTACTGTTCTAAAGACGGAACTATATGCTTTAGATTAACAGTCAGCAAGATTTGACGCCTGACCAAATCTGACAAAAGTACACTCCCCCAACCTAGGAAAGAAAGAAAGAAAAAAAGCGATAGATAACAGTGACTATAGTAGCTCCATGAAAACTGGAATATTTACCCACTTCTCTTTACAGAAGAAATGTTTGCTGGTTTCTGGTTTGGAGTCAGCGCACTCATAAAAAAAAATTACTTCAAAGGGTAAGAGAGATTCCACTTCTGCTTCATTACTGACACTAATACAAATGAAAAAGCAAATGGAGTGTGTGTTCTTGATCAGTGCTTGTGGTCCATCTCTGTAGACGTTGCAGATATCAAAAATAATTATTGGAACAGTAAAGTCAGGGGTAAGGCAACAGCAAAGCCATTGCTCATCTTTAAGGACATTGAAGGCTCTTGAGCAGAGCCTCTCTCACTGGCACAAAGGGTTTCACAACTCACCAGAAAACCTGCTTCTATGGGAAAGAAGCAACTGGGCAAATAGGAAGCTGATACTAGTTTTATAACAGTATCTACAGCTACAGAAGTTCATAAAAACTGACGCATAATACATGACCCTGAATCACCAAAATTAGGAAAAATTTTTTTCAGTTTCCTCTAATTAGTCACTGAACATATATTTTGTCAACATTGATATATGGAAGTGGCTGAAATAAATATTCCTGAACTTACATATTAATTCACATTCAAGAATCTAGGCTACACAGAATAACTTGGTACCCAGCTACCAATTCTTAATATAAGGATGGAAACAGACTGCGGCCAAAATATTTAGAGATAATTCTTCAAGGATACTCCCCACTCCATATCTGTTAATGAATAAGAGGAAAATTAAAATAAAGAGTAATTAGCATACCTGCATTAGAGGTAATAAGGCTTTCAGCTAGGCCTATTAACTATGATAAGTTAATTCTGTTCCATTTTAGAGTTCACTAAATATGCCACACTGGTTGTCTGAAATCTGGGAGCTGGGAATAATCATGTATCTGTCCTTTGGCCATTGGATCAAGAAGCATTAACCTTGTTAAATCTAAGTACAAAGGTTTCATAATTTTGTACATCAACTAGAATCTGGTACTGCCAGGAAGGATGTCTTAGTGCTTACCAAGGAACCATTTAAGAGCATGAACAATTTGAACATAGAAAGTAACCAGTGTCTATGTTACTGTATTTGTTTTTAACAAAATTTCCATTTTATTTGGAACAACTGTGCACCCAACTCCAAGCTAAAATGCCTGAATTTCCAAGCTTGGAGTATCCATATGACTGAGAACTTGCCACTATAAATGTGGATGAAGTCCCTTGAAAGGACAGTCATTTCCTCCAGAACAACAACAAAGAACATTGATGGAGACTTGGCTTGGAGTCCTTAAACCTTCTTCCTCTCTGCAACGCAAATTTAGGTCTTAAAAACCAGTCAGTCATGTACTACCATCATAATAAAGGCCATGCTAAGGAAGGCATAGCAAGTTTATCTGTGACAGAGTTGGTAAAGAGTTAAACCAGATCTGGGACACCTATTTTTAAAATTTATTTATTTTCATTGAAAAAGCAGATTTACAGGAAAAAAGAGAGAAATATTTTTCATCTACTGGTTCACTCCCCATATGGCTGCAATGGCCAGAGGTGAGCTGATCCAAAGGCAGGAGCTTCTTTCAGGTCTCCTACATGTCCCAAGGCTTTGAACCATCCTCTACTGATTTCCCAGGTCACAATCAGAGAGCTGGATAGGAATTGGAGCAGCTGGGACATGAACTGGCACCCAAACGGGATCCTGGTGTGTGCAAGGTCACTGAGCCTTTGCATTGGGCTGTATGTTGTTTCCTAAGAAGAGACACCTTTTATTTGTTGGAGATACTGCTGATCAACATTTATGTTAATATCAACCCAATACAGTCCTAAGTTTCAGAGTGTTATTTTTATTTGTGTTATGCATAATACTAAGTGCTTTAAACATACCAATTTATCTTTTTCAGTAGTTCAACAGATAAATTTTCTCTCACTTCACAGATAATCTAACTAAAATACTCAAGATGACTTAATTAATGTAAAGCAGAACTCAAATTCAAATGTAGATTGGATAGTCTCTATAACTTCTTCCATAATGTTAAACCCAGTATATTAGATAGACATAACTGCTCAATAACATTTTTGTGGGAGGATATTTGCATAACTGGCAGCCGCTGAAGTTAGAGTGTCAAACTTCTGGTCAGAAAGAAGATTTATTTACTCATTCCTGGATAATAAAATCTCCCTGCCTTCCCCCTGAGATTTCTTTACAGTCCAAGGCAATAAAGATAATGACTTCATCGGGGCAAAGACCAGACATATTTTCCGGCAGCTCCTTATAAACTTTGTGGTTTTCTAGACTCAGGGATTCTTAACTTTGAAACATGCCCTGTGGTATAGCATCTACCAGGACCCACATGGCACCATCCCCTGAGATATACTCAGGTCAAGAGAAAGTGACACGAACATTAAAACTCATTCATAAGCTGCCAAAATGCATGTGGTTTGTTGTGTCTTTACAAAAGAAATCTGTAGACATGTTCTAAATCCAACCAGCAGCTGCAGTAGTCATTGCTGCTTCATGTTGGTTTGGACAGTTGGGAGAAGGTATGTTAGGTAATGCAGATGAGACACATTTTTGACCCAATGAGATAGGAAATAATTAACAACCTAAATTCAAGTACTTTACACTACTTTCTTAAAGATACAATCATCTCAAAATAGAAGCTCACACAACCTTTCAGGATTTGCCACAATCATTTGAATTCAAGAATCTTAGCAGCATACTAGAAGCGATTAGGTCATCATCAAAGTAATTAGTCATAGCATGGAAAACATTTTATCACATAACAATTTTGCATAGTTGCCATGAAAATTTCACCATATACTTTTTAAACCACAAATTAGATTTAATCATATTTGATTTTTTGGGTGTGGCATAATTTTATTTTTATTATCTATCAAGGCTTAATGTAAACACTGGTTAATATCATTCACCAGTCCATCTTTCATTCTTCTCTGTGTTAGCAACCCCTTTCTGGAGATTCTAGACTCAACCCAAGAAATTAGAATCAAAAACAATGAAAGTTCTCAGCCACATTTCCACTTCTGTATCTGCGTCTGACAGTCTGAACACACCTGCCTATGTGCAACACCTAATGCTCTGCAAGAGAAAATAACTTATTCACTTGAAACCTTTTTCCTCCGTAAAGAAAAACCAGCTTCCAGAAATAGCCTAGAAATAGTTACAGCAAGCTGAGTTTTGAAAGCCAATCATAAATTCATTGCTTCTCCACCAATGTTTTGGAGCCATTGCTTTAGTTGTTATGCAGTTTTCATACATTGGAAAAACTCCAGAACATCAAGCACCTGTCTTGGGCGGAGTACTTGGTCCCATGGAGGGCATTTTAAATCAGAGGCCATTCTCCTACAAGTCCTGACAATGGGCACTCTCAGACAGGTGGAGGTTTGTGCAGACTTTACACATGTGATTGAGTGACTGTGTAAAGTTCCACTGGTGTTGATCTCCGAGATCAAGTTATCCAGTTTGGCATATGCTTCCTGCAGAATGATTAAGCTATCAGCATACACTCAAAGCTTGGCTATTTCACAACATCTTTAATTCTTAATGCTTTGGGGATATTGTCTAAAGCATGACTTAGCAATGTGGTAAATTCCATGTAGTAAAGACAGGATATTGAGGTAGAAGTTTCTTCCTTTGCTGTTCATGATCCCTCATCTTCTCCAACTTTCCATGTTAATCTAGGGAGGTACTTCTGACTCAATTTCAGGTTCAGTGCCAGACACAGTGATGTATTCATGGACAGAGCAGGATTGACTCTCCCCAGTTCTTTCTGCCTCCCCACCAGCACTCCCACCACCCATTTGTCCAGTTTGGTGTTACAGATAATATTCACCAGCTCTTTCTCGCCCAGAAATGCTACCCCTGCTGTGCCTTTGGCAGTGAAAGCTGGGCCAGGACCCACAGACTTCTGCCCCTTGGTGTCCCCGAGGAGCCAGCCTACTTTAAATAGCATTCAAAATATATAAAGTTGGAGGTTTTATGGAAGCTTTTGAGGTTAGAACTGATTTAGATTTTGAACAGCAGTATCAAGCATAAAAGCTTTAACTTGATTGCTCAAAACCAAAAACAAGGACTATTCAAACTTCTGAATTTATTATTCAATTTTATCTGTACCCTGCACAGCTAGATAGCCATCCTGTGGTGAGTTCTACCAATATTAATTTTTGATTCATGTAGAAAGCAGTGTCAAGAATCTTTAGATCACAAATCTCAACCTTGACCCCAAGATCTCTGATCCACAGTTCACAGGAAATTTCAAATAATATTCAAGTGAAAAGCAATCTCTTGGATTCCTACGAAGTACTTCCTTCAGGGTTCCTGTCCTCCTAAGACAAAGGAAGGCTGCAAATAATGCACTCCAACTCTCTCTTTCTCTCTTTCCTCCTTCCCGCTCTATAGTTCCATATGGTATATGTGTTTATGTTTCTTTATTATTGAGGAATTTAAAAAGCTAAGGAAAGGTTCATACATTTTTTTTCTTCTTTTTTTAGATTTATTGATTTGAAAGAGTAATGGAGAGACAAAGGAAGGGAGAAAGGGAGTTGGAGAGGGGAGAAAGAGAGGCAGAAAGAGAGCTCTTCCATGCACTGTGTAACTCCTTAAACACCTGCAGCAGCTGTTCCTGGTGTCATATCAAAGCCAGGAACCAGGAACTGCATCCAGAATTCCCAATTAGGTGGCAGGAACTCAGTATGTGAGCCATCATCTGTTACCTCCAAGGTGCATTAGCAGGATTAGAAGCACAGTTGATAGGACTTCAACGCTCACACTCAGATACAGTTGGTTTAACTTAAGGCACTAAAAAACCTGTTTCCATATAATACTGCATCTCCAGAAATGAGATTTTTGAAGAATCTAGAATTTGTTCCCATCCAAATGACACAGAGACATTGAGATTTATTTTTTTTTCTGACATTTGATCTATTTTGAAAATGACATTAACTTTCTGTGTTATTTGCTTATGCTTAAAAATAATGATCATGATGCAGCCTTCATTTTTAAAGGGGAATACAAAGAGAGAATGTTTCAAGAAGAAACAACAATTGTTTCACCCTCTCAAAGTGTGTCATGTAACAGCTGAGCCTTGGCACTGCCACCAATAAACAAGTGTGCCAAAGACAGCAAAATAGGAAAATAAAGAGCAGCTTTCTTCATGCCAAAATACCATTTACAGATAAGGAAAACATGAGTGCCACTTAGGTAAGGTAGATGCTGGGAAGGCAGTAGTGATGCCACTTACTGGGTAGTGATTGAGAGTATTGTTGGTTTGATTCCAGACCCTCTGAGACAAAGCAGCTGCAGTGTGTGTTCTGACATTGCCAGTTAGAGACTAGTCATGTTTCTCATTAGACTCTAAATGCTACTTGGCCACATTGAGAAATCTTCTGCAACACAAAGAAGCATGTCAATTATCCCCAAGGAAATGTGCTATAAAAAGAAAACAATAACACACAACATATTCTAACCTACCATTGGCCAATTATCCTTCAAGGTTTTCAAATTATGGTGGCTCAATCTAAAAACCTAAGTGCAAATTATAGACTAGTTTGGCAGTTTGTCCTTCAGTGGTAGAATTATTAATGTGCTGAGGCTAGTAATGCCCTCAACTAAGCTCTGAATGTCATCCTTTAAACGCAAATCCAGAATTTGGTGCCTGGCCTCTTGGTTCCCAGTTGTAGGGCAGCCAGAGTATGATTCAATTCATCTCTAATCTATTACCATAAATCATCCAGAAAGTTCCCAAGGAAAACCATACAGACCCACATTTTGTGAACTTCTTAGACTATGGGAGGTTCTTTATCAGAGAAGCACAGAATGGCTTCTTATCTACCTTCTTGGCTGCATTATCTAACAATTCTAGATAAGGGAGAAGAAAAAAAGAGAAAAAGAAATATTAAGACTTGAGATAACACAAAGTTGAATGATTGCTGTTAATATATCCCCTAACAGTGAAAAGAAAGGAAGTGCAATGATGCTTTCTTATTTAGAATGTCCCCAATCAAAGGAAAATATAATTTCCAGTTTGTTAGATGATGATGTCTAGAAGAAAGGACCACTTGGAATAACTGTAAATACACTCCAGATACTCTTATGGTTGCTGTGATTCTGTGTCACTGAGGATAGCAGTTCTCAAATTATAGTCTACAAACCTGCTAGAAATACTCAAGATTCCTTGATGAAAAAATTGTGGAGATTAGAACTTATTTCAAAATAATAAACACATACTTGCCTTCTTTGCTGGACTGATATTGTTCTTATATTACAAGACAATGGTAAGTAAAAAGTGGGTGAGTAAAAGGTGTTAATCTTATTAAATCCCCTTTCTTACATTCATTTCTGTTTTAATATTTCATGTGATAAAATTTACATTAAGCTCTTCTGCTCGGTATCCTGATAGGACGGTCATCTCCAGGGAAAAGTACTTACATGATTGTTTGAGTTGTGAGATTTTAAACAATGTGGAATGCAGCTGACAGAGGAGGCTTACATACTTCTTAAGCTTGGTGCTCTTGGTCTACATTCAACATCAACATTTTCAAATCTAACTGCTAGATTGGCTGTTTTTCAACCATTTCTTTTTTTTTTCTCAACTCCATCAACATTCCTTTTTAAAACAATTTTATTGACATACAATTCACATACTGTAAAATTCACAAGTTCTGTAAATTGTTTTTATGTTAACAAATAGTATTTTCAGAATTGTGCAGCCATCAAAGTATTTAAAACAAAACCTCTCAAACTCCTTAGCAATCAATCCCTATTTATTCCCCAACTCTTCAGCTCTAAGCAACCTACTCATTTACTTTTATTATTATTTAGGCTTATCTAGTCTTGACATTTCATATAAATTGAAATGATCTTGTGTAACTTACTTCTTTCACTTAGCACATTTTTGAGAATCACATATATTATAACAGATATGTGTCCTTCATTCCTTTTTATTACCAAGTAGTATCCCTTTGTATATATGTTACATTTATTTATTGTATATTTATTTAATTTATTGTTACATATAATTTATTATTATGCATTTAATGAATTGTGGACACTTAGCTTATTTTCCTTTTGCACCATTATTAACAATGCTATTAATAATATTTTATGTGCAATCTTTGTGCATAATGTATTTTGGTTTCTTTTGCATATACATGTAGTACTGGAATTGATGTGTCATGTGGTAACTGCTTAATGTTACAAGAAAATGCAAAATTGTATTCGAAATTAGTCTTTAAAACTTTCAGCACTAACTCATTCACTCATTTAGGAAATATTCATTAAATACATTTACTCCCAATTCTATGTGCTAGATATGAGTGATGTAACATTAAACAAAACATAAAGAGCAAGAAACACAAAACTATGACTTGGAGATAAAGATAATGATAGAAAAGGTTTAACTACATAGGGGCTGTGAAATAAAGGGACCTCAGCTATGCAGATGCCCGTAAATGTCCCTTAAAGAAGAATGTTTCTAATGAGACTCCAGCAATGAAATAATTGAAATTAAATCTACAAAGCAGTGAGAAAGTAAATGGCACAAAGGAACAACTGATAGAAGATCTGGGCACAGAAGAGGTCATGTTCTGTTGGAGAAATGGAGAATAACAATGTGGTTGAAGCTCTACAACGTGTAGAGAATGTATAAATTGAGTCTGGAGAGGTAGGCAGGGACCACTGAAGGGTTTTTAGTGGAGTGGTAAAACTATTTGACTGTATTCTAAAAGAACATTTTTGTTTCTGTTTGGAGAGTGGATTGAAGGGAAACAAAACAAGAGTCTTAAATCAGCCCAGAGGACAGTCAAATATACTTAAAAGTTATGTTGGCTTGTACTATTGTAATGAGAGCAATTCTGAAGACAAAGAGAATGGAATGAAGAAGCATTGGGACAATTGAATCACTAGGTCTTATTGACTGATTGGATATAGAGGAGAAGAAGAAGGAATTAAATCATATTTTCAAAACTCCTTGCATCCATTAGAAAGGCAGAGTGTGAATGAGAAACAAAGATTGAGGAAGAGAAAGAAACAGAGAGAGATGGACAGAGAAACTTTTTACCTGTGTTTCACTCCCAAGTTTCCCACAAGAGCCAGGGGTGGGCCAGTCAGAAGCCAAAAATGAATAAATTAATACATAAATAAACAAACAAACAAAGAAAAAGTAAAAAAAGAAACAAATTCCCATCTATCCAGGCCTCTCAGAGGGGAAACAGGGATACAAGCCTTGAGCTGCATTAGCTAGAAGCTGCAGCAGAAGCAGAGTAGCCAGGACTCACATCATATAATATAAAATGTGGGCATTTCCTTAGTTTTTTGGATTTTCTGCAGGCCACATGCATCATTAGCTCATTGCCCAAGTCTCAAGAAGGACTTGTGACATAGAGGGTAGAGCTACCGCCTGCACTGCCAGGATCCCATATGAGTGTGAGACAGTTCTGTATGCTCTACTTCTGATCCAGCTTCCTGTTGATGCACTTGGGATAACAGTGGAAGGTGACCCAGCTGCTCAGGCTCCTCTACCCACGTGGGAGACCCCAAAGAAGCACCCGGTTCCTGGCTTCAGTTTGGCCCAGCTTTTGCAATGTAGACATTTGAGGAGAAAAAAGCTGATGGAAAATTGGTATCTCTCTTTCAGTCTCTATGCCTGTCAAATAAATAAAATAAAACTTTAAAAAGAATTCATCTCAAAAAGGAAATCTGCTGACATGACAATTTTAGTAGCCTATTTTAGACTTCTAACTTTTAGAAATAAGCTATAAATGTGTTTGCTTTAAGCCTCTATGTTTATAGTAATTTTATACAGCAGCAACAGGAAACTAATCTATATACCCTTAAGGAGCAAGTTTGGTGGTTCAGTTATACAAATACATAAACATGTATTACCTGTCAAAATTTCAATTATAGACTTTGACTACTGTGTACCACCCAGATAATGACAATTGTACTCTTTTTCAAAGGATAGTGTCACTATTATAAATAATACAGAAATAAAGTTTCAAGAGAAAGCTTGTTACAGGAAGAAAAGTAGAAAACACTGGCTTGTTGGAACTTTCCATCTTTTATCACACATGACAACACTACACAATAATAAGGTGAAATGACAAAGTAGTTTACAAAATCATGAGCCAGAAAACATAATCCATCACTCTTAATGACTGTTTTAAACATTTTCCAGGGTTAGAAAAAACCCAAGGAGGTTGTTGATCAAATTAAACAATTTTGGTAGAATTTCCTGAAACAAACTCGGAAGTAAAACGATGTTAATTATTGTGAGGCAGAGTTAATTGATGGACTGGTCAATAACACATATAAAACGAGATTTCCTCTACCAAGGAAACAGGTGTCTGCTTGATGGAAAGGAAAAGTTAAACAATTCAATTGCTTTAATTTCACAGTCTGTGATTCTTCATAAAAATTTTAAAGATCAATTATGTCCTATCAATGTTAGATCCAAACCAAACTAAGTGATTTATGTACAAATACCCTCACACGTGGCACATTTGTTGATTGAGCAACTTATCTTTATTAAATATAAGCTCAAAGGACTATACTGGGAGGCAATTTACACTTATGACTTTCTCCACACTTTTTAATTCACCTCCACACTGTTTTAAAAACATACTCTTTAAATAACTAGAGGTCAAGGGATATTTCTTTTGTTTTAGAACCAAACCAATATAATGTAAAGACTCAAATATGTCCATAACATTTCCATGTTAAATTTAACCCACCCTTTCAAGATAAGAATTTTCAATGGTGCTACACAGACATGAAAATCCTAGCCCCAGAGAGTGGGTTTATTAATTTTTTTATTATAATTTTATAAGCACTCACATTATATCTACATAAAAATAACAGTGCACAGATGAATTCCCATAGAAGAACTGTGTAATGGAGACTAGTATGCCAAATAAAGGGAGCACTCCAAGGAAAAAACTAAATATCTTGGCAATATGATGCTAGATGTTGTACCTTTGCCTACATCTACAGTGTCATGAGGGGAAAATAGTGAGGAAGCAAAGTGATGTGGGAAGGGAGGAATTTCTATACCTACAAAAATTGTATTATGGAAGATAATAATAATATTTTTAAAATAAAGAATAGTTTCTGATCTCGAGAAGTTCACAGTCTAACAGCAGAAAACTGACATATGAACAGATAAAATACAGTGATGGATAGTCAATAGAGAGGCACCTAGACAATTCTAAAGGGAACAGCCTGCTGTGAGCCTTAATGACTGAACAGGAGTTCTGTAGATGCCAGCAGATGGGACCAAGTCACCAAGGCAAAAAGGGAATAAGGCTCCCTAGCACATGCAGGGAATTCACACACAGTTACAAGCTGCTGATTGCTAGAACCAAGTTTGCTATATTTAACATGCAATAATTAATGAGTAATGATAAAAGTATCATAACAGCACACACTTAGCTGAAAGAAAAGACATGTAATTTTTTGTTTTAATAACTATCATTTTGTTCAATCTATCTTCACCGCCCAATCTAGTAAAAAGTTAATGTGTGGGGTCATTTTAGCATTTTCCCCAATTTTATTACATTTTTGTGCATCGTAAGGGGCATTATATATAAATGTTTGGTCATAAGAGACTCCTAATTCTTCTTTTACTGTGCTTCTTAACAATTTTACAATAACTTGTAGGGAAAGAAAAATCCTTTGTATATAAAAGATTAAATCTAAGAAGAATCTGAAAAAAACATATGCGTGCAGCTTAACACAATGATAGCACCACTAAATCTTGATTGTCCTCCAGCTCTTGTGTCATCCTGAGCTGTCAATGATATGAAGTATATCTGCAAAAGCTACCCTGTGGAAACAATTAGATTAGTAGGAATGTACTCCTAGAGCATACACAGCAGTAATAGGCTATTGTCATATCACCCCGCAATACCTATAACAAAGAAAAACCCAAAGATTCATAGCAATAACTGGACTCAATAATTCTGCAATGAAAAGTCTTAATAATAAGTATATATCCAGCTTATGAATGAATATATAGAGTAAGGAGCATTAACTATATAACTTTCTATCATTTATATTTCTGTTAATCTATGAAGAGATAAAGACAGATCATATGACTTCAGTATTTTTATTAAAACATAAAGCAAAGTATTAAAAAATGATACAGGTGTAGAATCTAAAGCAATTATGCTTTGTAAAAATCTCAAAATAGTCTCACTTCCATCATCTCATCTGCTGAAAATATGTAAGGCAAACTGGATTATTTCACTTTTTCAGACATTACTCTTCTATTGGAATATATAGTAAGAAAATAAAGTATATATATTTTATTTTTATTATTTTATAATTTTACATTTTATTATTTTATTATTTTTATTTCTATTTTATTCTTTATTTTCTTACTATATATATATACATATATGACAAAATTAATCATTTTTGTACTATGATGAAATCCACACTTAAATAGAAGCCAGGCAGGTTAAGGCAAATATTTCAAAAATTACGTCTGTATTATTTCTGCTATTCTACAATTCAATCTTTTACTAAGCCTAAAATTTAGTTGTTAAGGATCACATAGAATCATAACCTTATACATAAAAGTGTGACAAGTTTTATTTTTCTTATTCAGCAGGAATTAAAATAAAATTAAGAAGAAAGAGAATGGAAGGAAGAAAAGAAACAAGGAAGGAAGGAAGGAGGGAGGGAAGGAAGGAAGGAGTTGGGGCCAATTTGATGGCTCGAAGGGCTAATCTTCCACCTGAAAGTGCTGGCATCCCTTGGGAATACTGGTTCATGTCCTGGCTACTCCATTTCCCATTCAGCTCCCTGCTTATGACCTGGGAAAGCAATGAAGGCTAGCCCAAAGCCATGTGAGAAACCTGGAATAGTTTCATGCCTTTATTTGTTCAGCTCTGACCATTGCAACCATTTATGGAGTAAACCAGAGGATGGAAAATCTTTCTCTAATTCTCTCACTCTATCTGTAAATCTACTTTTAGAATAGAAAATAAATAAATAAATAAAAAGAAAGGAGTTGATCATCAGTTCTATGTCAGATGTTGAACAAGTTCCTGAAATTACAAAATACTGTATGAACAATATTATAAGAGAAATATGAACAAAAAAATGGGAGATATGAAGATCGTGATTGGGAAACATGGAGATAACTAAGCTTTGAGTTTTTGAAATTCACCAAGAAAACATGCAGACAAAAGTGTATCCCAGCTCCGTGGGTCAACAGGTACACTAAGACATAGAAGGATGAAGGAGTACAAAGAAAAGTTTGTCTAGTTCAGAGTTGGTAGCCACATGCACACAGGGGAAAAACATGACCACACTGGGAAGGATTATGTGCAATACTGGAAGTAAGCAGGAAGCAAGAAGCAGGAGAGTAGACAACCCTGGAGACACATGATAACCAGGAAGCACTGGCACAATTTAAGGTTTGCTCACTTGTGTTGGTAGGAAGTGGCCAAGACCTTTACTATCATTGTGCAAGTGAAGAAAAGGAAGTGGCAACTGTGTAGATAAAAGATGGCAAACTCACCAATGTGGTAACTTTGGATAATAGAGAAAGAATACCAAAAAAAAAAAAAAAAAGAACAGGTTTACAAGAAAAGGTAATGAGTTTTTATATTTCTCTATGTTGAATATTTGGTGTTGATAAGACTCCTAAAAACTAAGAACTAGGGTAAAGCAGGTGATTTAGGAATTAGGTCCCTAGAGGAGAGGAGCTGAGTATAAATGGTTACATTTGTGAAAGAATAAAATCTTTGGGTCTAAGATCTATCTTTGCCTTCTATCTTCCTGTCCGTAAAGTTGTGCACACTATCAAGCATTAGGTAAGCATTCAATAAACATTTGTTATGACTTCTGTAGGAATGACTGTGAAACAAATAGAAAAGACACCATGAATAAGACCTCATAAATGTATTTCAAACACAACCATATTTAAGAGACAGCAAAAATAGGATAGTTTTAAACAAAAAAACAATAAAGTACCAAAGAAGAAGGAGAGATCCAGGCAAGAGATTTCACAGAAACCAAGAGATAATATGGAAATGTATAGTGGACACATTAACAGATACTCAGTATATGCACCTGTAGCAAATTACAAAGAATGTAAACACCAAGATGCAAAATAATTCCTTTCAAGAGCATATTTTATTTAAGTGGCAGATCATCTCCTATGAGCTAACTTTAGGGACTTCAAAATTTCAATCTTGTAATTAACATTGTCAACACATAAATTTTTCAAAATATTCTTTATATTTAACAATGTTGCAGAGATGGTATCATCCAGTTGGATTGGAACAAATATGTTCATTACACAGTTTCTCAGTGACAAGAGCTTTTGTCTAAACTCTTTTTGTAGATGCCATCAGAAAACAACCTCTGCACTTATAACCCTCCCTTCTAACCTGAAGGCCTCCACACTACCTCATCACTGGGGATGAAGGCCAGATATATTCTTTTCACATTTATCATTATGTCCAAGGGAATCACAGCATTTATTTAAATATTTCTCTAAAATATAGCTGCTTTGACAAAAATCCTAATTTAATCAGTACCTGGAGAACTCAGAACATACTTGGCAAATATTTGCAAGGAACTATAGTGCCAAGAATCATAGAAATGACGATTTGAAAATTCTTTACAACCTCAAAGTTCTGAAACCAGCTCAGAAGTCATCTGGAGAGTAGTCCGCCAGTGCCTACCTCACCGGAAAGACCTCGAGATGCCCCCAAGGAGATCACACATTGGCTAAAGCAGATGATCCAGGGATACTGGTATACTGAGGGATGAAGGAATCAATATCTCAAGCCACATCAATAGCTCTGTCCACGGAAGAGTTGGTTCAGCAGCTGGTTGGCTTGACCACTGCACTTCTGATAAAACGGACTGGCCCTACCTGGCTCTTGGGAGAGATCCTTGAGCATGAATTGTACACCTGCCTGAAATCCTGGGCTATGCTGTAACAATTTGACTTCTGGGATGCTGAAAGCCTAAATGAGTGGTCCTAGTAGAAACCCGAGACACAAAGGGTTGGGTAAACTTACCATATTGGTAATATTTTGGACATGTTGTCACTAACAGAAGAAAATGTCGCCTTGTGTAAATCCACCAAGAGGGGACACCTAGAAGCTTATACCTATTTTCTCCCAGGTTTTTCCCTATGTACCATTCTCCATTGCTGATGTTAATCTGTGTCTTTTTACAAAAAGTAGTAACCATGAGAATATCACTGCTTTCCTGCATTTCATGAACCCTTCTAGGGAGCTCAGTGATGATCTTGGTGACAGTGGCAGAAGATGAAAGATCACTGCTTTCTTTACTTATGTTTAGGTTCCCAATAAAGTCATATATAATAGTGGGGTGACAAGAGGAAAGTATTATACTTACTTAATATAACTACATAATATTATAGTATTCAGAAATTAACAAAGAAATATGGGAAATTTTGTAATTTCATGCTTAAGTTTGATGAGGAGTGCAGAGTCAAAACACTCTGAGATAAAGAGAATAATCTAATGGCAGTAAAAAGAGGGCAGCTTACATGGCCCACTTCTTCAGATTCCTTTTTGTATTTCTATCTCTTGGGTTATACAACAAGATACCTCTAACATGAGGGTTTTGGAGAAGAAATAAAAAAGAGAAGTTCAGAGAATTGCACACTGTTCCAATCATTGAGAATCTACTATCTATATCATGAGTCTCACAATTCAATCAGAATTTCAGTACAAGCAGTCTTGATATTTTACACATCCCTGGGACATTTCTAACACAGTCTGTGTGGCCAGTAGTTGTAGAACAAGTTTTAAGAGCTTCAAATCTAGGCAGCCAGCCATCTAGTACATAAAATAACCTCTAAAAAGTCCTTGTCATTTTCATTTCTAGGAATAGGAGATTCACAATTTCCCTAAGAAGCTGTCCTCAATAGTTATTCATCTTGTTATAAAAATGCCCAACATCAATGTATAAATATCCACATGTATCTTTGCTCTCAGATATATGCAGTGAGCACATACAGAGTGCGCCACATCACTTTCCACGTAACAGTACAAAGACTGTGATTTTCTTACTTCTTGCCTTGCACTATCCCTCAGAGCTGCTTTCACAGATCTCAATCAACCAGATAGGAACAGCCTCTCCAGTGACTTTCTAAACCAGCACTCTCAAGATGATCACATGAAAAATGGAGATGAAGCATATGTATTAGGGAAAAGGATCACAACTTTTAATACATACAGTTTCATTTGAGTGCTTTGTACTTAGAATACTGAGTCCAATAGAAAAAAATATATAACAAGAAGAAAAAATTATATACATATTTAACAAAAACACATTGATACCACAAAAAAATAAGACTTACAAGAGATAAATGTAGGGCCTGCCATGGTAGCTAAAGTCTTCACTTTACATACACCAGGATCCCATATGGGCGCCGATTCTAACCTTGCACTTCCCATCCAGCTCCCTGCTTGTAGCATGGGAAAGCCATCAAGGACAGCCCAAAGCCATAGGACCTTGCACCCTATGGGGGAACTGAAAGAAGCTCCTGGCTCCTGGCTTCAGATTGCCACAACTCTAGCTATTGTGGCCACTTGGGGACTAAATCAACGAACAGAAGATCTTCCTTTGTGTTTCTTCTCCTCTCTATATCTGACTTTCCAATAAAAATAAAACAAATGCTTAAAAAACAAAATAAATGTAGTATGGTAGTTAGTTAACTTGGTTTCTTGCACCAATACTAACTTACAGAGATAATCTGAAATAGAACAAATTTCAGGGACTAACATCAGATGGTAAGTGGGAAGCAATGGATTTCTAAGGAGGGGGAATGATTTTTCAGAGTAGTAAACTTTTTAAAAAAAGTTTTGTTCTTATCAGAAAGACAGATGTACAGAGAGAAAAAGAGACAAAGATCTTCTATTCACTGCTTCATTCCCTAAGTTGCCACAATGGCCAGAGTTGAGTCTTTCTAAAGCCAATACGCTCCTCCAGGTTTCCCACGCTGATTCTGGGTTCCAAGGACTTCTGCCATCCTCAACTGCTTTCCCAGGCCACATGCAAAAAGCTGGATGGAGAATGGAGCAGCCAGGAGATGAACTGGAGCCCATATGGAATGCTGGCAGTACCAGATGGAAGATTAGCCCGTCGAGTCACTGCCCTAACCCCAGACTAATAAACTTTAAAAGAACGGACCTCATGAGTTTTCCTTTTCTTAGTGTCTGCCTAAATACAGAGTAAATTTTGTTCTGCTCATTATCCTGCAATACGGCTGTGTTCTATTAAGCTTTTCCAATAAAGCAACCTAATTCAAAATCAGCAGTAAAGTTTTGAGATGTGAGCAACGGGATGGGCATGATGGCACAGCACACTAAGTCTCTACCTGAGGTGCCCACATCCTATATCAGAGTGCCACCTGAAACTCAGCTGTGCCATTTATGATCCAGCTACCCTAATGCACCCAGAAAGCCAGCTCCACGAATGCCCAAGTACTTGAGTCCCTGCCACCTGTGTGGAAAATCAGGATGGAGTTTCAGGCTTCTGACTTTGGTCTGTCCCATTTCTCTATGTCACAGGCATTTGGTGTGTGAACCAGTGAGTGGAAAATCTCGCCCTCTCAGTTTGGCCCTCTCTTTCTTTAACTCTATCTTTAGACACATGAAAAATGTTATAAAATGCATGCTACACATCACTAATGGTATCTTGATCTCTCTAAATTATACTAATGCAATTTCTTCTCTTAATTTTTTAGAATCTTCAACTTCACTCCTATTGACTCTTATTTTCATTCAACTCCCTTATACATATTGAAAGTTCTTTGAAGAGAGGGACCCATGTTTTACAGTTCTCCTTTTTGTCCCTTGCTGCTTTCATAGTGCCATACACAGAGGAGGCAATCAATAATCGTGGATGGCCAAGCAGTCCTTCCAAGCAGCTCGGACATTCATGATTGAAATGGTTTCCAAGTCACATTAATCTCACAGTCTACAAATAACTAACCTCTCCCCTTTGCCAGTTTGATCCATGGCAGGATACAGGCTTATTGCTGTGTGTTCCTGCCTCTCCACAGGACTGCTCTACCACTTTAAGTTAGGGGCCAATGTGCCCTTGAAGCATTTCTTTTATTCATTCTCACATACAATTACATTCCTTCAATTCACTACACACCAAGGGCCCTGGCATCCTGGTGTCATCCATTCTCATTGCATTATTGGCCAAGCATCATGGCATTGTAACAACCTTGGCATGAATGCCCACAGAAGATCTCTGTTTCCAAATCTCTTCAGTAAACCTCTTTCACACCATTTGATGTGAAATAAAGGAAGCAGGTGTGGTGATGAATCCTTTCCTAAAGCCAAAAGCACCTTGGCTGCTAAGAGGTCCAAATGTCACACCTATACCATAAATACAGCAAGTTTTGCTTTGTTGACCTTTGCATTCTTTAAAGGCCAAGCTCTCTTCTCTGCTATAAAAACTTGTTAGAAAATTGCCACTTGAAGACAACCATAAAAATCCAATGTTTCTTTGCAGTGTGGGATTTAGGAGAGAATTATTAAATAACAGCATCTCCTTCATTTCTCATGATACATATTCAGTATTCTTTTGTTCAGGAGAAGCACATGAACACTTCCAAAGGCATCAGGATGCACTATATAAGTTAAGATACCCAATAAAGCTTGCAAGCAAAGATAATTTATGAGACTTGGGGTTACGTTAGCTGGCTACTGTCATACACATAAAGATCTGGGCACATAGTAAACATCCAAGAACGGGATGCAGATGGAAAAGGGTATGGCGTATTGGTACATCAGAGCACAGTCCACTAGTCGGCAAGCAGTCGGGATAATCAGAGATGAGTGGTAGAAATAACAAATATCTTTTTTCCAGGCTCAGAGCCTGAAAAGAAAAAGCAAATCAGCAGGAATGCCTCTTTTTGTCTTGACCACGCCAGTGAGTTAAAGCCAGCCTGAAATAGCTATATGAACATTTGAGTAGCAATGTTCCTCCAATGTTTAAAGCCAATAAGCAGTTTGTTGAAATTTAGATTCCAGTGCAGTCAGAGGTAGGATTAGGGAAATTGCATTAGCAAGAAATCCTTGGACAATGCTGATGTTGCCCATCTATAGAACACACGTTGAATGGCGCCCACCATGTGCCACTATATCTTGTTCCTGTAAATTCACTCATTTATTCCTTGTGATACTATTATTATCATCTTATTTCTACAGATGTTAAAGAGGTACCCACGTTCTCAATGCTAAATGGCAGAGCACAATTTGAGGCAGACAGCCTGACCCTGTAGGTTTTACTGGCAGAACCATCCAGGTGTCCCCTTCTTCCTGGTCCAGACATGGAGTGCTTAACTGGAATCTGGGTGCCCTGACAGAGTGAAATCATGGGAATCATCAATGATTTAGCACCCATCTAATGTAATCAGAAGAGCAAATGATGCTAATAATATTTACTTGATAGAATAAGAATCATATAATCAGCAGGGTATCCAGCTACAGACCTCTTGAATGACTGGTTGTTTCTGCACCTACTTTCATCCATTTTGTATCTGTTGCATCACTCCCTATCAAAGTCTGTCTCTGCGGAGTGAAAAGTAGAAAGCAAATTAGCACAAGAAACTATGCATGGATTTTCTTTCACATTGTTCCCCATAAGAGACTCTAGCTCCACCTCCACACAAGTTTTATCTTACTAGACTCTGTACAGTTTTGCTTGTGTGTGTGTGTGTGTGTGTGTGTGTGTGTGTGTGTGTGGCTGAGAAATGCTGGCATCGCCCATGGATAAAAATCACTGTAAATACCCTGATTTGAAAGGGCCTCTGGGCCTGCTGCCTGGCTGCTCTAGGCAGCTAAAGATTGAGATTCCATTGAATTACAATATACTGCAGTGTGAGGCAGCAGCAAATGGGGGAGTGCCAGGCTTGTTGCCTGATAACACAGCTGCCATGAGCGCTCACACAGGGTCCCAAAAGCTGCCCAGCCTTCAGTGGCAGCCACAGCCACTTGGCAGGTGAGGGCTTCGTCTTGGAAATGGCAGCCTCATCACAGAGGTGTCGCTGGCTCCATGCTTCCCCAAAGGTCCAGAGAGGCTGATCAAAGTTAAACACATTTGCAGAGACGGAGGAGCAGTAAGTAACAGTGAACTCACTGCTCCCACGCTACCCGGTAGAGGGAGAGCAGGAAATGAGCAAAGTAATCCCTGATAAACAAGTGGAAACAAAACATGCCATGCCCTGTGAGAATGCTCTTGCTCTCAGATATGCATTGAATCTATTTCTGAAAAATTTCCATCTTAGGCACAAACTAATAACATGCAGAAAATGCAGGGGAAGCTTAAGGGCTGAAACTCATACATGACTTCATGCTAATGACAGGCAGAGCTATAGTCATTTGCCTTTTTCTATGCTGTCAATTGCATATGAAGGAAAACAGCATTTCTATAAAAATATTTTAAGATATATTTCAATTTCTTAGGTAAGCTGAACTACTGTATGTGTATAAAATCAGGCTATGAAGTACATTATTATGAACATTTAATGTTTCTCTCTGCTAAATGTTGAGAGATAGTACTTTTTTCCTGGGATAATTGTTCTTTCAGGATAAGTAGATGTAAATATATGTTTAGATAATCCAAATATTTTCCAATTAGCTGAGAGCTTGTAACACAATAAAAATTTTACATGACTTTCCTTTTTCATTTCCCCTTAATTTTAATTCATTAGCCAGTGAAGCATGACAGCAAATATCTAACTTACAAATCAATTCAGAAGTGTTGGAAAGGTTAATTTCTTTATTTGTCTATAACAAATCAACCTTCCTATTAGGAAGGCTGTCATGAAAAAGGCTAGCTAAACATCCAATCCGTTTGAAGTATGATCCTATAATTAAATCGTGTCTTATGCATTACTTAATTTTTCTTGGATAAAAGTACTTCCAGAGGTTTTTCTTGCCTCTGTTCCTCTCCCTGAGTTTACCTCCAGGAACTTGGAGATGGCAAAGGACTTGTTTGAGGGCTGGTTGTAATCCTGAGTCTTTACAACACATCATAATCACTATGATTCAAATGGTAAAATTTCATTATTTTTATAGGTGAGTAATATTCCATTGTGTATATTTCTTTCAGTTCTGTGACACAGCAGGACCAAACGTGTAAATCCAGTGAATTTTTCAGTGTACCCTGCAGAACAACTCTTTGCTGGAACTTTGTCATTGTGATGGTTCTTTAATCAAAAAAAAAAAAAAAATACCAGCAGAAAATATCAATAAATTATCTGAGATCCTAACCACTGTTAGCTAATCTGAAAGTCTCAATTCATATTAAGCTGTTGACAAAAATAACAAAGACCTTCCAGGATCTATGCTATTCTTTTCTCTTCTTATGAAAACTCAAGGAATATCTTCTCAGCATTTTGGCTAAGAACAAGTGTGAAAAGCCAAAGAAATGACACTTTATATCTAGCAGCCAAATACAGTGTCCTGTGCATTTTTGTAAATAAAGTTTTATTGGAACAAATCTACCACTAAAGCTGTTTTTTCATTATAATATCAAATTTGAATAACAAAATTATATGACTTACAAAATCCAAAATACTTATTACCTGGCCCATTACGACAAAAGTTCTTCCCACTCCCTTTTCTAATTTTCTTCCTGCTTGCAATAGCCTTGGAGAACATATGTAAAGATGGGACCAATATAAAGAAGCCTGTATATGTGAATGACAATATGGAACTAAACTTCTTCTGCAACCACTGAACTTCAGGTGAATCAAAAATGAGACTTCTTAGGCTAAATTTCCAGAGATATTAGGATTGTTTGTTACACCTAGAGCAACATTTTCCCCCTAGGAAAAAACAAAAAAATGTTCTGTAGCAACCTATGTTCTCTTATTTAATCATTCTGATTCTTAACTTGGCCGAAAATATTAAGTATCACTGACAGTATACATTCACCTATAACTTCTCATTACATACTATTTAAGTTAGCAAGTGATTTTAGGAAAAGGTGCAGCCATTTTCCTAATTTTTAATTTCTAAAAATAATTTTAAACTTACTGGTTTAGGATGGGACTCAGAGGGAAAGCAACTCTCAAAATAGGTAGTTATCATGAATTCAGAGATACTATAAATTGAACAACACTGTGAAAATGAGTAGCACCACACAGAAACACTTCATTTCACATATCCCAGAGAAGTTTCTGACCTGGAAAGGCTACATGGGTTGATGTCTGTGACCCATTGCTTCACAACACAGCCTTCAGCAGTGACAGGCAAGGTTGAGGTCTTTGTCACAGTACCTATAGGCTTCCCTCATCACAAGGACACCTGTTCCCTTTCAGCAAGGGAGGAGTTTATAGGATTAAGACTCATTATCTGATGTAAACTCCAAAAGTATGATTTGGGTCCCTGGGGGTAGATTCAGAGATTTCTTAACTTGGGGTTTGTGGAAGAATAAAACACAAAATGACTCTGAAGACTTTCATTATCTAATCCTGTGTAGCCACTAAAGTGAGAAAAATAATCACAAGATGATTTTCAGTGGAGCCAAGTAACCCTTCTGACTGTGGGGCACCAATAGGAGGTAATCCTCCAGAACGAGTTCTCCATAGGACCATTGTGTCTTGATGATGGGACTAAACCTCCTTGTATAATCTGGTGCCAGGGAATTTGGAAGGGTGAGCTTGAACAGTCAGGAAGATAAGCACATTTCAGACTTTAAATTACCCCTTACTGGGCAGTTTTGGCAAAAGCAAACAAAACAAAACCAGGAAAGATGCAAAACAAATCTTACATTGTGCAATCCAAAAGGAGGAAAGCAACTGTAGATGTTTGATAGCCTACACTGTCTAACAGTCTTCAATCATTTAGAATTTCCAATGCATGGCTTTCAGCAGGCATGGTATATGTTATGTACATATGGTTACCTTTGAATTGCAGCATAAACGTTAATCTAACAATATTGGTTCCTAACCAGAATTGCACTTGTTAATGGACACAAGAAATTTTATTCTGGGTATGAACATCATAAGAGAAAATCTTTTTAAAACAAATTTGTATAGGGACACATAGAAGAAAGTAATACTTAGGCAAAATTTCATGGTAATCATTCCCAAAAGAAAGCATTTATTTTCTTTTAGAAATCTTCTGAATTTATTTATTTGTATGAAAAGCACACAAAAACAGAGACAGTCACAAAACTCTATCTGCTGTTTCTCTCCCTAATTGCCTGAAACTTCTGGGGTTATGAAGTCCGAGGTCAGGAATTAGGACTTCAATTCATGTCTTTCTCGCGGGCGGCAAGACCTACGTACTTAAGCCATCATCTGTTGCTTCGAGGGTGCGCATCAGCAGGAAGCTGGAATTGGATGCAGAGATAAGACTGCACACAGCCCAGGTACTCCTATATAGGATGAAGATGCCCCAAAGTCACCTTAATCTCTAGGCCAAATGTCTACTTCATTGTTATGATCTTTTAATAATGCTGGCCATAAAATTATGACAATTCACAAAACACATAAACAAGCCATTTATATCAAAGTCTGCCCCCATGACTACCCTCCAAGCTTAACCTCCCTCTGTTATATGGACAGAGAAGATTTGAGTTTTTTCAAGGGTTTTACTTTCTGCTCTACAGTCTCTACTCAACATTAGGGGATTCTCTTGACACCTGGAGCACTAGAGTAGATTGACAGCCTACAGACATCTAAGGTTAAAGAAGTTCTTCTGATATATCCCTGGAGAGCCGGTGTGAAGTAAATCATATTTCCCTGAAACTCACTTTATTTTTAACAACACTGTCACATGGGAGAACAGGAAAATTCAACCTTAAGAGTTGGATAAATGAAAGGGCATATGCATTGGAGAAATCCAAGCCTATGTTTTAGAAGTGACTTTTCTTAGAATCCAGAATCATCTAGAGAAGTAAAACTTCCCAGATTTCTTTGCATGATCATTTTCTATGCAAAACCTTGCTCTGTTCTGCTCTTCCACGAGCTGAACTTGTCTGCCTCCTTCTCTCCACGTCATCCCAAACCTTCATGTGCCTGTGACCCTACCCAGTAGGTGTGTCCTGCATTAAAATTCCACAGATGCTTTTCTCATACCAGATGTGTCTATTTCTCCCAAAGAGTTATTTACCAGTGTCACAGTTTCAATACTAGTTTGAATGTCCATTAAAGATGCATGTATTGGGAGTCTCACACTCCAAATCTTAGGGTAGTGTTTAATGGATTGCTAATTACTAATGGATTAAGCATGAAAAGTTGTCCAATTTCGTTAGGTCATTGGGTATTCAGATTTTTAGATCATTTGTACATGTCCTCAGAAGACAGTTCTCTCATGAAAGTGGTTTTATAACCCGAGTATGCCTAACATTCCTCTCTCATTCCTGGATTGCTATGTGAGCATCCATTTACCATACTCCAACCTCACCACATCTCAGGCTAATGATATTTATAGGAATGAAAAACTTCCAACACAGTGAAAATCAAATAATTTCTGCCTAAAATACTCTCTTGGAGGGCCTCAGCAGTCAGCAACGCCATCTGGCATTGTACATCTGAAGAGAAATAAAGAATAAGGTTTTATAACCTTAGTTTTCCAAAGGGCACCAAGTCAGAAAAGACACTACATGCACAGTGCTCTTAAAAATTTTCCCACCATGGGCCCAATACAATGGCCTAGTGATAAATCCCTGCCTTGCATGTACTGGGATCACATATGGGCACATATGGGTTTGTGTCCCAGATGCTCCACTTCCCATCCAGATCCCTGCTTGTGGCCTAGAAAAGCAGTCGAGGATGGCCCAAAGTCTTATTACCCTTCACCTGCATGGGAGACCTAGAAGAAGCTTTTGGCACCTGACATCAAATCAGCTCAGCTCCAGCTATTACAGCTACTTGGAGAGTGAACCAAAGAGTAGAAAATCTTTCTCTCTGTCTCACCTTCTCCTTGTAAATCTGACCTTCCAATAAAAAAGAATATATATATATACATAAATGAATATATATATATTTCAGTTCTATCCAACCAAATTAGCCTCAAACAGAGACTTTTATTGCTCCTACCTATTTAAGCATTTGCTTACCTATATACAAATGCAGACAAAATATGGAATATAGACTTATATCTTCAAAGACAGGCATTAATGAATGATAAATAGCACTGGTTACTTTCTCTTCATTTTGAAAAACATTTTCTCCTACTTGACATCAAATTATGTCTGCTCATACCTGCTAAGGACATATAGTAGCCATTGCTCCTCTTTCTCTTGATAGCTGCTTCCTTAATAGCACAGAAACTAGTTGTGAGTCAATTTTGAAGTTTGGCAGAAAGAAAAGTTTGGCTTTGGATCTTACTTGTTTTCTTCTGTCTTCTAATCGAAAGACACATAAAAACAAAAAGATGCAAAACTGTGATAGAATTTTAATGAAGAATGCTAATAAAGATTGTCCCTGCTCTGGAAATAATTTACTTTCAAATCCAAAGCATATGGATCTGCCTGAGAAATTATACATAAGTCCTATCTACAGCATTTTCATGTCCAGAGAAATGAAGCGTGAAAGTCTTCCTGGCACCTTCGGTGCTTCTAGGACTGCAATGTGGAGAGCGATACTTGCTTATTGGGACTGGAAAGGAGAAACTAAGCCAAAATCTTTAACTTAAAACCCAATGATCAGACCTGTTCTGGTGAAGTATTGAGCCAGATAGGGTGCTACTACTTCTCTCCACAAACCAGGATCTGCACACCGAACATTTGGACAAGTCTTAGCCAAAAGGCCAAGGAGTCACTCATATTCTAAACTTTAGCAGTTGAACAAGACTCTAATCACAAGGGAGAAGGCAGAAAATTCAGCTTACAGCTTTGACTTGAAGCTTAATGTCTGTCTGACTGCAGTGATCCGGCAACAAAAGAAGGTCAAAGGTTGTGCTAAGCGGGGACTGGTCCTATCACATGCTGCACTGGTCCTACTGACTGACTCCAGGTGTGGTCAGGAATCATGTGGCGATAGATGTACCAGGCAATGATATAACAACACAAACAACACTGTAGATTGTAGAAACAGAATGGGAGAATTCTCAACAAAATACTAGCAAATTATATCCAATATTACATCAAAATGATCATTCATCGTGACCAAATGGGATTTGTTTTTTGATGAACACAAGGGTATTTCAACAGATCCTAATCTCATCAACAGAATGAAAAATAATGATCATATGACCATTTCAACAGACAAAGAAGAATATTGGATAAAATTCCATATCCATTCTAATAAAAAGTTTGAATAAATCAGGAATAGCAAACATGCCCCCTAGTCTTAAAAGCTATGACAAACCAAAGCCAGTATGATATTGACTAGGGATAAGCTGAAAGCTTTCTCTTACAAAGATGCCCACTCTCACAGCTCTAATTCAATGCAGTACTGGAAGTCTTAGCCAGTCATTATGCACTAGACTGAAGGGAAAAGCTTACAAATAGGAAATGAGGATGCTAAATTATCCCTATTTTCAGCTGACAAGATTCTAAATAGAGAGAAACCTAAGGACACTACTAAGAGGCTTTTAGAACTGGAAAACACACACAGTTTCAGGATATAAAATTAACATGAAAAAGCCATAGCATTTTATACACTAATAATGAACTCACTAAGGAAGAAATTATGAGAACAATCCCATTCATTGTAAGCACAAAAAAAAAAAAAATACTTTAGATCCAAGAAGGCTGAATAGGGTACAGCCACACTAACACAAGTTGTTCTGGAATATGGAAAGAATAAAGAAAGGACTGTTTCCAGAGCTCAGATTAATGGAAAATTTTGGTAAAGAAATGAAGACTTGAGTGGCACAAGAAGAGAAAAAGACAAAGAAACTTCTGTAAGCAGAGTGCAGGGCAGAAAGCTGCTGGCTGTGAACTGCCATCTTACCACCTCAGGGAAGGGGAGGAAGAAATCATCATGCAGTGCTGTGCTGGCAGTTTCAGCCACAAGGTAGTTACACAGTCAAGCCATATCACTTCATCCTGAGATCTTCCTCTCTGTCTCTCCTCCTCTCTGTATATCTGTCTTTCTAACAAAAAATAAATCATAAAAAAAAAACTGATACATGATTTCTGCAATGTAACTAATACATTAATTTGGTAATGTCTCCGGATATAAAATCAGTCACATTTTTATATACCAATAATGATCTCAAGGAAAGATAAATCAAGCACCCATTTTCAATAACTATAAAAAATTAAATATTTAGGAACATACTTAATTAAAGATGTTAGAGGTCTTGGGAGAGCACAATGACTCCATTGATTAATCTGCCACCTGCAAGCACTGCATCCACTATGGATGTCAGTTAATGTCTCTTGGATGCTCCATTTCATGTCCAGCTCTCTGCTTATGGCCTGGAAAAACAGTGAATATCCCAAAGTCTCGGGACCTGTACCTGAATGGAAGATCCTGAAGAAACTCCTGGCTCTAGGTTTCAGATAGACTCAGCTCAGGCCATCGTGTCCATTTGGGGAATGAGCCAGTGGATGAGAGATCTTTCTGTCTCTCACTCTTTCTGCAAATTTGCCTTTCCAATAAAAATAAATAAATATTAAAACTAAAAAGAGGTTAGAGATCTTTACAACAAGAATTTTAAAACACTGGCCAAAGAAATCACCAGGAATGTTCCCTGCCAAATTGGGAGGTCTCAATTGCTCATTTAAAAAGGAGAAGTTATGTTGTAAAAATATCTATCTTACCTAAAAGAATCTACAGGTCCAAAGCAATCTTTTTCAAAACATCAATAATAATCCTTATAGAATTAGAAAAAAATTCTAAAATTTATGATAGCTAGACTAGCTAAAAAATAACAAAATTAATAAGGCTGGAAACATCACAATATCCAAATTCAAAGCATACTGCAAAGATATAGCAATTAAAACAACATAGTACTGGCATTAAAAACTAGCAAATGCAATAGTAGAAAATAATAGAGTCTAGAAATTAATTCATATATATATATACATCCAACTAGCTTTTGATAAAGGTGCCAAGAACATACGCTGACAATAAGATAGTAGTTTCAACAAATAACATTAGCAAAATTACATATAGATAATGATTAGAGTTAGATTTCTCTCTCCTACCATATGAAAACTCAACTAACCTAAATGTAAGGCCTTAAACTTCAAAATTTATAGAAAGAAAACAGGAAACACACTTTAGGAAATTGGCATAGGCAGAAATTTCTTGGACACACCCCAAAGACATGGGCAACAAAGGCAAAATTAGATAAATATGATTATCAAATAGACATCCAAAAGAATTATAAATAAAAATTATTTTCAAGCTATTTATCCAACAAATAATTAATATCCAAAATATGTTAGGAACTCAGAAAGTTCAATATCTATTTTTTAAAAAGCCAACCAATCCAGTTGGCAAAGATTTGAACAGTTACAAAAGAAAAAATATAGATGGCAAACAAATATATGAAAAAAAGTTCAATAGCAGTAATTGTTACAGAAAAGTACCTAAAGCCACAAAGAGATTATCATCCTCATCCTTTTATTATCCAAAAGATAGAAAGTAAGAAAAACTGGCAAGAATGTGTACAACAGGAATTATGTATGCACTGTAAATGTGATTATAAATAAGGACAGTCACAATGGAAGACAATAGGGAGATTCCTTTAAGGACTAGACAGAACTGCCAGAGGATCCAGCATCCCACTGCAGGTGTATACTTAAAAGACATGAAACCACCATAGGAAAGAGATACCTGCTCCACCAAGTTTATTGCAGCACTATTCCCACCAACTAAGTTATGAAATCAAAGTGTTCAACATCAGATAAATGGATAAAAAAAAAGATCTGCTATCATAAAGAATGCAATTCTGTCACCTGTCACAAAATGAATGGATTTGGAGAACATCATGTTAAGTGAAATAACTTAAACTCAGATTAAATGCTGTATGTTCTGGGGATCTGGTGCAATGACACAATTGGCTAATCCTTCCCTTGCAAAGCACCAGGACCCCCTATGGGTGTTGACTCCCGTTTTGGCTGCTTCACGTCCCATTCAGTTACATAATTATGGCCTGAGAAAGGAGAAGCCCCAAACCCTGGGAGCCATTTGGGAGGCCTGGAAGAAGCTCCTGGCTCCTGGATATAGGCTGCTGGCTTTGGGTTGGCTCAGTTTTATGGCCCTTTGGGAAATAAACCACCAAATAGAAAATCTTTTACTCTGTCTCATCTCCTCTCTGTATATCTGACTTTCCAATAAAAACTAAATGAATGTTTTTTTTAAAAATCAGCAAGTACCTGGATTGGAAGTAAAGCAGCCAAGATTGGAACCAATGCCCAGATACGATGCTGACACTGCAGGCCATTGTTTAATTTGTGGCACCACAGTGCCAGCCTATAGCCCATTTTCTTCATCCATTCAATCATTTGGGGACATCCAGACTAATTCCTTTCTTTCTTTGAATACTGCTATAATTAACATACAAGTACAGTCATCTCATTGATATGCTTAATTCATTTCCTTTGGATATACATCCGGAAGTATGATAACTGGCTCACATGGTAGATGTATTTTTCAGTTTCCTGAGAGCCTCCATAATGTTCTCTGTAATGGCTATACTAATGAACACGTCCTCCAACAGTGTATAAAGATTCCTTTTCCTCCACATCTGCATCAGCATTTTTTCTTTTTTTTTTTAAAGATTTATTTATTTTCATTGCAAAGTCAGATATACAGAGAGGAGGAGAGACAGAGAGGAAGATCTTCCGTCCGATCATTCACTCCCCAAGTGAGCGCAATGGCTGGTACTGTGCCTATCTAAAGCCAGGAGCCAGAAACTTCCTCCAGGTCTCCCACTTGGGTGCAGGATCCCAAGGCTTTGGGCCGTCCTCGACTGCTTTCCCAGGCCACAAGCATGGAACTGGATGGGAAGCAGAGGTGCCAGGATTAGAAACGGCGACCATATGGGATCCCGGTGCATTCAAGGCGAGGACTTTAGCCACTAGGCCACTGTGTCGGGCCCAACATTTTTTCTTACTTTTTAGTATTAGCCATCCTAACTTGAGTAAGATGTTATCTAAATATAGTTATGATCTTCACTTTCTTGATGTATAACAAAAATTCAAATTTCATAATTCTTTTAGCCATTTGTGTTTTTTCTTTTATGAAGTGTCTACTCAGACTCATTTCTTAACTGGATTCTTGTCATTTTTGAGATTCTTATTTATTCTGCATATTAATCCTTTGTCAGGCAAATGGATTCCCAATATTTCTCCCTTTTCTGTTGTCTACTTTTCTGATTGTTTCCTTTGCTGTGCAAATCTTAGATGCTTTTGTTACTTTTGTTTTGGATTATTAAAACAAAATCACCATTAATACCAACATTTTGAAGTATTTTGCCTATGTGTGCTTCTAATAATGTCAGTTCTTATACTTATTTTAGTTCTTAAATTCGATTGGAGTTTCTTTTAGAAAATGAGAAGTAGAGGTTATAGTTTTAAAGTTCTACGTATGAATATCTTGTTTTCCAGCCACCAGTTATCATTTTTAAATATCTTAAGGTAATAACAAGTGTACATAATTATGGGTTGCACTGTGGCATTTCAGTACATGTATACCATATGCACTGATTAAATTATGGTAATGAATAATTCCCCTTCTATGCCATTGCTACATTGGTGAGGCTTAGATCTTCTTTCTTCTATTGGTTTATAATATTTCTACTATGTTGCTGTGAGCTATAGTCTCCCCACTCTACTTTGTCAATCTAGGAGCTTATTTCTTCAATCTAGTTCTGATTTGGTAGCCATTGTCTACACTCCCACTATGGTCCCCTACTTCACCCTGTCCCTAGGAATTACTACTCTTTGTTCTGATTGTGTTTCAGTTACACACACACACACACACACACACACACACACACACACACACACACACATAGCTTCTACTTGCAAAGTAGAACATATGGTATTTTCTTGAAGACATTTATTTTTGGGCCCGGTGTAGTAGCCTAGCAGCTAAAGTCCTCACCTTGCATGCACCAGGATCCCATATGTACCAGTACTAGTCACAGTGGCCCTACTTCCCATCCAGCTCCCTGACTGTGACCTGGGAAGGCAGTTGAGAATGGCCCAAAGATTTGGGATGCTGCACCCACGTGGGAAACCCAAAAGGGGTTTTGGGCTCCTGGTTTCAGATCAGTGCAGCTCTGGCCTCAAGATTGGGGAGTGAATCAACAGATGGAAGAGCTTCCCCTCTGTCTCTCCTCTTCTCTGTATATCTGACTTTCCAATAAAAAAGTAGATAACTTTTTAAAAAATCCTACTATGTATCTTGCCTACTATCCTACTGTCCTACATGACAGAACAGAAACTAATTGAAAATATTTTGATACAGAACAAAAACTAGGCATTCTTGTCCACTACTGTGCTGAGAATTCCGCATTTACATGACACAAATCTAAGTATTTCAGGCACAAATGACCATGTTAAAATCTGGTCTCACACACTCAATTGAAAGCATGCATTTTCTTTTCTTTTTTTTTTTTTTTGCTGGTTCTAAAGCTATAGATAGACAAGTGTATTCATCTGCTTTTCCTTTTCAGATCCATTAAGTCTTTCAGTTCTATCTCTGGCACCTCCTGGGTTCCTTCTTTCTGTTCCTTTGCCTTGATTTTGACATCCCCATCAGTATTGAAGATTTTTGCCAGCTCCATTTTGAATCTCATAGGCATAGTCAACTCACCTACTTCCAGTCTGAGTTTTCTAGAGAAAAACACTGTCATAACACTATTTTGCCTAATATTCTCAGTGGTTTCCCTTCTCCACAGTGAGGACACAAGAGCTTTCTAGTCTTGTCTTTCCAGGTCTTTGTCAACCTAGATTCTCACTACCTAATCTTCCAAGTTCATTTCCTATTTCATCTTTGCATTAAACTTATGGCCAGATTTCCAGTTTTATCAATACTATAGATCTTTTTATAGCTTACAGTCTTGGTTTAAGCAGTTCCTGCTAATTGCATAAACTTTTACCAATCTCATTTGGAAAACTTCTGTTTATTAATGAGGCTTCAAGCTGTACTTCCCTGTGAGTTCCCTTCCTTTGACTTCTCCTAAATGAAGCTTGCCTTCCTCCACTATAAGCAACGTACATTATCAACACACTATCGTTATCACTAGCATTTAGTAACTTAATCTATACCTTCTCCTAATATGTCTTTAAATGGAAATGATTCAACAATAGAGATTGAATCAAACTCATATTTACAAATTGTGCCCTAACATAATACTTAGATTGTAGAGGTGAGGCAGTGGATATCTGATGTTGAATATTATCAGCATAACATGAGAGGGGAAAGGAGAAAAACACAAAGTTGTCATTAAAACGAAACAACAATCTCCTCTGTAATAACTGGTGGAGAATGCCTTTGGTGTAGCTCTGTACTCTCCCTGAGTGGGGCTCAATATTAAGGTAGCCAGTAGCCCAAGTGACTACTGGCAAAGAGAAGTTCTTCCAGAGGAAATGAGTGAGTAACTGCAGAAAAAGGAATAGAGGGAAGCCTGGGGAAGACTTCACTCCTATTTCCCCTATGTAATCTAAACTCCTGGAGCCAAACTATTGTTCCCTACTCCCCAGCTTGGAAAGATCAGATTCTCTAATCCTTTCTTAAATTCAGGTAATCCAAATATTTTTGCAAAGTTGCTTATGTATAAAAATGATGAGTTCTTCATCTTCTGAATTTCTGTCAGGTAAACAAACAAAACCAACCTATTTGTGGTTGGGCATTGTGCAGAAGGGATTAACCTGCCTCCAGCAAACCCTACAGATCATACAAGAGTGCAATCTCAGGTCCCAGCTACCCCACTTCTGACCCAGCTCACTATTAACAGATCGTGGGAGACACAGATGATGACTCAACTTGTTGGACTCCTACCACACATGTGGGAGATCCAAATGGAGTTCCTGGCTCTTGGTTTCAGCCAGGCCCAGATCTGGCTGTTGCAGGTGTTTGAAGAGTAAGTCAGTGGCTGCAAGTATTTTCCTGCGCTCGCTCGCTCTTTCTCCTTCTCCATCTTTATTTGCCTTTCCAGCAGATGAGAATAAATTTTAAAAATTAAATAGTTCACCTCAGACACTAGGAGACATTATATTAAATACACAGTAGACATTTGTAAATTATTTACAAATTATTTAAATAGTTTGTATAATTATTCCTTTGTAAATTATAATTCATTATGGGATGGGAGGATGAGCTGCGTCAACTCAATATTCAGAAAGTTATAACTTGAGAGACACTGTGAAAATTTTAATAGAAAAAAATATTTTAGTAAATTCTCCTTTGATCTATCAGTTCTCTCTCTCTCTCTCAGACACACACACATACACACCATGTTAGAACTCCTTAGTCTCTTCAGGCTGCCATATCAAAGTGCTAGAACAGAAGGCTGAAATAATAAAAGGATTTCTCAAGTTCTTGAGGCTGAGAAGCCCAAAATCTGGATGTTCCCAAGGTAATTTCATTCTGAGGCCTCATCACTTGGATACAGTTGGCTGGCAAGTGCATATCAGAGAGGGAGATTAGCAGACTTTTTTTTCCTCTTCCTACATGGGTACCAATACTATCAAAGGATCAAACTTCCATGACCTCATCTAGCCCTGATTGCCTTCCAAAGGCTCTATATCCTAAAACCATCATATAAGGTTTTAGCATTTCAACATATGAATGCAGGAGAAGGATATTTTCAGTCTGTGAGAGTTCTAATTGGCAAATGGCTTTCAATATCTTGTCCAATTTGAAGTGTGTGAATCATGCATTCTTCATTGCAATGTAAGCCCACTCTTCATACTACTTCCACAATTTATGGATATATAAAACAGAAGCAATATCTATAATTCTCCTTCTACCACATATTGTCTGCCCTCTATTCTCCTGTTTACTAACCCTATCATACTGACCATGGTGCAGATGTTTACTTCAAATTAAACCACACTACTTCTAATTCCTAGAGACCAGCACAGTCTACTGCTGTTTATTCATAATTATCATCATGTTGGTTTAACTGGTTCAAGTGGTACCATGGTGGCTATTTATAACCTGAAAAAGGAAAGTCAAATATTTGCAAAACTCTGCATGCAAGTATATTAAAATATCCACCTGAGGTAGAAGGAGTCATTTTCCTGAGTTCCATACAAATGCTTAGTATTCTCTGCCATTAAAACACAAACCATCAAAAATATCCTTATAGGAAACAAAATTATTTCTTACAGAGAGTCTACAGGAATTATATTCTTATTAATATCTTTATGGAAATTTTAAATTCCCTAAAGCTGATAAGTAATTTCTGGTTGTTTTATTTTTAGACAAGAAAAAAAAACTTAACTCCTGGAGCAAGTTTAGAAGAGACGAGACAGAAGGGAAATTGGTAAAAACAGGGATGAACAGAAGCACAGCCTTTTGAACTAAGCAGAGGAACAAATCCTATAGTACTGCAACATAAAAAGGAAAATCCATCATTGACAAAAGAGACTGTCTAAGGACACTGGTCTGCTTTGAAAGCCTGCAGAAGCAGCTCAGAATAACAATGATGGCCATTGCAGGGACTACAATTTGTGCATTATAAGTGGTATGTTTTTAATAAGTTCTTATGTTGATATATTTCTTTGTTAGAAAGATCCCATTTCTCCCCAGGTCATTTTTCATGTCCTTCTCCCTGTACACAGACTCCTTTTTCTATCACAACGGCAATGTCCATATTAATAGTACAAAACAGGTCTGCGTAAAAAACAAATTGTGTAACGTAGATGTAATAGCTCCGTCCTTGTCTACTGAATGGCAATTGACCTTGGAGAGAAGGTTAGATGTTAGATCTCTAAGGAGGCTCATTCAAGCTGGGGAAATGCTGACAATGGAAGTGACAACACACTGAGCAAGATAAAACGAATGACAGCTGCTCATCCTACCAATTCAGATGCTGGGTAATTTGTGGTTCAAGCAGTAACAACAGTGTCCCAAGACAATTACGAGACATGGAAAGTCTTCTCCTCAATAATAAACAATCCTAGTTGCCAAGTGAAAGCCAGCTTCATTCACAAAATCTTCAAATGTAAATTGGCTAAAAAACCAGATCTATAATAAATCTGCAACTTTTGTATTTTAGCATATGGATTTTCAGAGGAAGCTTCATATGATTGCTCTGTTAGATGTGCCATCATTCACATCACTCTGAGATAAATGATAAGGCATTCCCAGCACAAAATGATGCAACGCAACACAAGTAGCACTTACGGAACACCAAGGACAACAGAAGCAGAAACAAGGGGAAGATTGAAAGTGAACGCAGAATGGATCTGATGGGTCATGAAATAGGATTTATAAGTTGTCAGTTTAATAAGAAACCACTAATTTAAAAAAAATGGTGAAGCTTTAAAATACATTCCAGAATCAGTCTGGCCATTATGGTAAGAACAGCTGGAGGGGTAGAAGCCAACGAACAACGCCACAGGCGTGAGTTCACCATGACTTCCTGCAGTAGCAGCAGTGATGGAGGTGATGGGGAATGCTTAGTTTGGGATTATGTTCTGGATTGTGAACAAGAGAAAAAGGAATACTAGATACAAAAAATTAAAGTGTATAAAAAAATAAATCCTTACTTTTCTTTCTACGTGGAAGATAAGAGATCAAAACTTCTGATCCCTGGCCCTCTTTATCCCACTTCACATTTTCTCTATTCTACTTAAGAAAATATGAGAAAATTAGCATTGTTTTAAATTTAAAAGTAGAATGTTCTAATTGCAATCCTTCTAAAATATAGGCTGCATGTTTATTCATTTATTTCACAATTATTTACTGGTACATTATCATTCATAAAGTATTATATTGAATAACAGAAATTCAAGGATGGATCAGATACGTTATGATTCTGTGACAGTTTCAGCTTGAACATTGTTACATGTGCTTAAAAAATACATATATATCAACTCTTCAGGCCTATTTTGAAGGCCTACCACATCCAGAACAAATTATACCTCTCCAAACATATATATTGTTATGTAATATATACATTGCAGTATTGGAGAAAGTCGTTGACCTATTGATTCAAGTTCACTACGGTTTCAAAGCTATCTGAAAAAGGAATAATTAGGGGAAACTGGAGAAGTTATGGTTAGTTCTTACTCAAGCAGTTAGAGGAGGTATGTATTTCAGGAATCCATTCTTTTTCTCACAAGATATCAGTGGTCTCATGTTTAAAATTGAGATAATACGGGCCCGGCGCGGTGGCGCAAGTGGTTAAAGGTCCTCGCCTTGCACGCCCGGGATCCCATATGGGCGCCAGTTCTAATCCCGGCAGCCCCGCTTCCCTTCCAGCTCCCTGCTTGTGGCCTGGGAAAACAGTTGAGGACGGCCCAAAGCTTTGGGAACCTGCACCCACGTGGGAGACCCGGAAGAGGCTCCTGGCTTCGGATTGGCATAGCATTGGCCGTTGCGCTCACTTGGGGAGTGAATCATCGGACGGAAGATCTTCCTCTCTGTCTCTCCTCTCTGTATATCCGCCTTTCCAATAAAAAAATAATAAAAATAAATCTTTAAAAAAATTGAGATAATACTCACCCTCTTAGATGATCCATATGACCACTATAGTTTTCCAGTTGTGTGAACTAAGATAAATTACCTTCCTTCATACTTATTTTTCTTTTAATTATTGTCATTCTTTTTAATCGAGGATGCCTTCCTGATATTGCTTCCAGGATTGGCCGAGACCAGGAGATGCAGCAAATGGTCATCTCTACAACAATCCAATTATACACAGAACTAAAAAAACAAGCACAGGATCCTTATTGTAGTTAAAAGTTGACAGGTTGTCAATCAACCACCACAGCTGTATGTCGGCCATGAAATACTGGACAAAGGGAGACTCTGTGAGGGACTATGTCAATCAGTAGATTATTCAACAGCCTCATTGTGTCTGGAGTGACGAGACACCTCCACTCTGGCCAAGATAAAATAATGCCTTGTCTTAAACAACAAATAAAAAGTAGCCAACATAATTGAAGCAAGATTTCAAAACACAAGAAATGAATAATAATCCTTGAGAAACAAAAACTGCAAAAGGAAAATGAAAGGAAGCAAAAAAGAAAAAAAGAAAAAGGTGGGAGAAGAAGCCCTGTATTTTCCCTGTCTCATTGCTTGAAAGAATTCTGAGGCCTCCATCCAGGGAGGGGGAACATTGGGTGAGCCTGCTGAACTCTCTGAGTTAGAGACACAGGTGAGAGTCCAGGGAAACCAGGAGCGAGAATTCCCAGGACACCAGAAAAGGCTACCTGAGAAGAGAACCTCAGACAAATGCCTGGACACAGCTACGGGCTGATATGCCATTATGTGTGAGAAAACCTCTCAAGACTTGGAACTATCCAGAGGAGTGTCAGCAGGACTGGTACCTGTTGCTATGCAATGAGAATAGTGTCTGTTCATATCACATTCCATAATTCAAGAAAGGCATTGAGAAGATCTTGCTTTAGTGGTGGTAAATGATTAGACCCATGTTTAATACTAAATAAATCTTCAAAGAATCAGTTTCTATATGGATAGCTGCCTCTCAAACCTGAAGAAGATTTATATAAACAACATAATATCTCAAGGTTCAGGAAGATACAATCCTGATATCTAATTCAAGATTAGCAGGCATGCCAAGAAGATGTCTACAACCCACATTGAAGAGAATCAATTCATCAAAACTGACTCACAGGTTTGATTCATCATATAAGGACTTGGAAATAGTGATTACAAAACTAGCTTATATACTGCAAAAATCAAATAGAAACATTGATCTATGCCAAAATTCCAGGAAAGAAAACTGCAATGCTCGAGTTTAAAAATAGGTGGGGTAAGATTAAAAGCAGACTTAACATTGCAGAAAAAAAAATGGTCAATAAACATTAAGAGACAGAATTATAGAATGAAGCACGGGGGGGAATGATCTCTAAGACATGAAAAGCAAGGGTGGGTTCTTGGCCTGGCAGTTATATTGCTGGTTTAGATGCTCATGGCACATCCTGGAGTGCCTGGATTTGCATCATGTGTCCACTACCAGTTCCACCTTCCTCTGACTCACACCATGGGAGGCAGACAGTGACAGTTCAAACAGCTAGTCTGCACAACCACGAATCAGTTCCTGGATCTTGGCTGTGGACTTGCCAAATACTAGTACCTAGTGGCATTTGGGGAGTGAGCCAGCAGATGGGAGTTCTCTCTGACACACACTCTCTTTCTCCCTCCTTCTTCCCTCCCTCTCTACCTCCAAAATCAAAATCAAATAAAATTTCTACAAGAAATGAAAAGCAAATCAGTGAACTCAGGCCAATTTTAAGTTTGTACACACACACACACATAGAAAAACAGATGTATTTTTTAAATGTCAAAGTTCTATAAATTTCATGAAAATAAATCACCTATAGAATCAGGATCTCAACAAACTCCAAATACAAGAAGCATAAAGCAATTATGGTTAGTCACATCATAATTTTACTTATATTATAATTAACTTTCTCCAAACCAAGGACAAAGAGGAAATGTAAAGGCAGCTAAAAATGCCAAACAGTGTCTGGCATCTAATTCAAGATTACCAGTCATGCAAAGAAGTGAAAACGGCAATCCATTATGCTGAGAATCAATTTATCAACACTGACATAGAGGTTAGATTTACCATACAAGGACACTGAAATTATTATAACTATTTTTCATAAATTATAAAAATAAAAGGAATAACAAATGAGAATAGATCTCTCTTCGTATAATTACATAAGAGCATGGTAATGCAAACTACAAATTGAAGAAAATATTTGCAAGGTTCATCTTTGATCAATAATTTCTGTCTGACTCACAAAGCATCCTGGCCAAGCACGGAGTCTGCACTGTTGTGTGGTTGCAGCCAGGGTTTCTGAGGCTAGGCCCCACATACGGGCCCTGGAAAGGATACAGGCTGGATAAAGAGACCAGACCACCTCCCAGCCACTGATCACAGTGCAGTCTATGCAGACCTGAAGGGCACTGGGTAGGCTGAGCCTAGATCATGGGCTACAAAAGAAACCAACAGGATGGAAACAGCATGAGTAATTAAGAGTTTAGAACGTTTCAGATTGTCCCCCACTATGGAGAAAATTCATGCATAAGAATTCCATAGAGTTTAAAAGTACTAAAGAGAATAAACTCATGCTCATGTCTTTTTAAAATATGCCAATCATCTGAGAGGTGCAAGCACAGATGGAAGGACAGAGAGCTCACACTGAATGGTTTATGACCCAAATGCTCCACCTCCTGTGACACTGTGCTGAGGCTGCTCTGTTGCCTTACAATCTTTCTCCCACTTCCAGTTCGAGTAGGTCCCAGAATTAGGGAGACATCTGGAGTCCTATATAGCTAGGTTGTTCTCGGTGGCAATCTTGCAGGAACCTGTTGGCTGTTAGGTCTGAGGGTCACACAGACCTATTTTGACCCATAGGATATCATAATCAGTATTATTTTCCTGTGGGATCAGTGCAATGCAATGTGCTCAGTAAGTTCTCGTGAACTCAGCACATGCACAGCTCACAGTTGTCCCTGCAGTCCTAAAACTTTTGCCACACTGTACAAAATGGCACCTGATGCAACACTACCAGAGTTCTTGATCTGCTGGCCATCAGGTTGGAGGGCTACACAGACCTGTCTGGGTGGAACCTGTGGGATGCAATGTTGTTGCAGTTCACTGAGTAGGAAATGAGTTCATTCTCAGCTCAGCAAATGCTCAGTCCTTTCCCTTGCCTTTGCCTCATTAAACAAGTGGCGCCCAATTCAGCTCTAGGGGGCTGTGAAATCCATTCTGTTCCCGCACTGCCTGTCTGGGATCTGCTGCTCTGTCTCTGCTCCTGGTCAAATCAAACGGGCCAGCAGGACAGACAGTTCTTTCTCTGGATTCACCTCCCAAGCTCCCAGTGGAAGTCCCTTCCCACCTGGTTGCTGGTTTGAGTTCAGATCACTGTTTGCTGAATACCACTGGGGTATTAGTCATTGCCTCACCACACCACTGTTTTCGCTGCTTTCCCGTGTCTGTCAGTCTCCAGGTACTCCTCTGCTGTTGTTCTGTCCTCTCCTATTTCCTGGAATGTGCCCTCTGTGCTTCAACTGGCTAAATGTTTCTCCATCCGTTTAAACATGTCCTTACTCTATTCCACCATCTTGATTCTATTTTTATATTTCTTTGGTAGAAATGTACATTGAAAAACAGCAACTGCAGATTATTGGGTTTAACATGGTGGTTTCCACAATATTACAATGCCATAGAGATGAAGTGTCTGGAGTTATAACGCCAAAAAGATGAATTGATACATGCTACTCACATTCACATATTTCCTAGCTTTCAAAGAGTAATTTTTGGACTCTAGAACAAAGATCCAGGAGTTTCTTTCAAATTTCTCATATGGGTGTTGGCCCTAGACAGCTGGGCAGATTTCCACTGCTTTTTCAAGGTTATAAGCAGGAAGCTGGGTTGGAAGTGGCATGGCCTAAACACAGATAGTACCTATTAGGGATGCACCCAAATGACTAAAATGTAAATACTGGCCATACTAAATGCTGCAAGCACATTGGAACCTAAACTCTATTACCACACTTCCAGTGATAGTATGTAATACTATCATTAGTTTCTAAACAGTTTGGCACTTTATAAAAGTAGTGAAGAATCTTCAAAAAGTTCATGGGAATGTGTACAGTGTGGAAACAGAAAGCAATGCATGGATTTCAAGTTATTTTACACTAAAATATGCTTATCTGTTCATTTTATTTTCCATGAACATTTTTTAAGTACCTTCATACAATCACTGTATTGCATATTCATTTTACTCCTAGGTATTTTCTCTAGAGAAAAAGAAGTTCATTCAAACACCCAATAAAAATGTTCATAGCACTTTATCTATATTAGCTCAAACATGGAAATAAGTCACCTATCTATCAACAGGTTAATGTGTAAACAAACTGGAACACTCATGCAATGGAAAAGTGTCTTTTTATTTGTTTGTTGTTAATAGCCCTTGGGTCTTTTACTTATTTTTGAGCTCTTTGTTTACAGGAGCAGTAAGTCATTGGTCATAATGTAAATATAAAACAATTTATCTCAAGAAAAATAAAATATTATGCTAAAATGACATTCTGATGAATACATACAAATAATATTTAAAAGAGTCAAGGTACATGGTTGCATTTATATAAGCATGTTTACATAGTGGCAGAAAGCAGAAGAGTGGCCATCCTAGAACTAATCTGGGCAGGACACTGGCAGATATGCTACAGCGCCATTGGGAAATTTTGGGAAGTAAAGGGAAAGCTTATCAATTTTGCTGCATTAATATTTCCATGAGAACAAATATAGGTTAAATTGTATCAAAATTATGCAGAGGCGTGGGTGGTTTATTATAGTCCAATTATGTTCCAAAAAAGGCTATTGACGGGCTCGGCATGATAGCATAGTGGTTGAAGTCCTCACCTTGCATGCACAGGGATCCCATGTGGTCGCTGATTCTAATCCTGGCTGCTCTGCTTCCCATCCAGCTCCCTGCTTGTGGCCTGGGAAAGCAGTTGAGGACGGCCCAAAGCCTTGGGATCCTGCACCCACAAAGGAGACCCTGGCTTCAGATTGGCTCAGCTTCAACCATTGCGCTCACTTGGGGAGTGAATCATTGGACAGAAGATCTTTCTGTTTGTCTTTCCTCCTCTCTGTATGTCTGCCTTTCCAATAAAAATAAATAAATCTTTTTTTAAAAAAAAAAAGCTATTGACATTTTAATATGAAAGTAAACAAAAGAATAAGTTTTTATATTCAGCATTTTTTAATAGTTTAAACTTACATGTACCACATATGATAATGATCCTAATATATCTTGATTGACTGCATTTTGGAATATATGGAAATAATCAGAAAGATGCATATTTGTTTTTTTGAAAAAGTTATTTTAAACATATTTATGTAAGCACATTATTCATAAAACTGTATGCAAATGTTCAGGAGTTCATGTTTCTCCAGGAATTTTGTCATTGCTCAGCTGAGCCCCTGTGTGCTTTCGGCTTTTTACTCTGTGTTGAAATTACCCTTGAAGTGAAAAGATTTCAGACTGAGACTCCCCGGTGGACATAATAACGAAAGTTGTTTAGATGATATGTTTATTTTTTTTTCAAGTTTTATCACTACACTGACCCCCAAGTATTAAATCTCAGCATGAAGATGCTTCTAAGTTACATTTATACAACACAGCCATCCATAACACGTCAGGAATTTTATCTTACAGTGTCAAGGTTATGTTCCTAGCCACTACAGTTTTCATAATCACTGGCCCTAATATCATGGTTGCCATTATAAATATTTTTCTTGTCGAGGTTATATCCAACATGGGTATTACACAAAATTTTTCCCTATAAAGCAAAAGATCTTTGTTATCTAATTTTGCCCTGACTGATTAGATGTACGTAGGTGATCTGTTTCCAGTTAATAAAATATTCTAAATATAACATTTACTGATTTGAAAATGTTTCTCTGATCTGATCTGTCTAGTATATTTGAACAATATATTATTAAACAGGTTTGAAGACTGGATTTATTTAGTGTCATTTATATTAAACAATTAGCTTTACAGCCACCTAACACAAAATAATGGAGTATTATCCAATAAATATCAGACAACAAAGTATAGGTACAAACCACATAAAAACTCAGATAATCTTGAAAATAAGACGATCACATTCTTAATGCATTAACTTCTTATTAGAAATAAAATGACAAAAGTTTTGCAGAGAACTGAAAATTGTTTTGTCTTTGACTCAGTGTTATTGTAATAATACAATTTCAAAGTTTTGATACAGTGTGTAAATCATAAATAACCCATGCCTACTTTTATTCATTTGGGTTTTAGGGAAAGCACTATAAAGAGTGATATGACAGATCTATTCACAGATGTGCAAAATTATCTATTTACTTAATAAGTCCTTAGAGAGCAACAATTACCCACCAGCTACTGCTGTAGGAGTTGGAATAAAGCAGCAAATACAGTGGAGAGCCTTGTGGAGGTTGGGAATATAATATGTTCCCTGTGACAAGCACAATGAGGTAAAAGAAGGAGAGACCAGTAGATAATTATGAAGAAGTGCCATTTTTATGTAAAGTAGGTAAGGAGATGCAATGCAGACACCCATAGGACGAAGCATTCCTACTCACGCTAACCGTATATCATCATGACATCATTTATTAAAGAAACAAGTTATCTTTAGTAGCAGCTTCATCAAACAACGCATATAGCTATAGATAAATTGATTATGGAAGACTACTAACTAAGTGGGAAAAGTAAAGCTTATATATTTCAACCTTTGTATCTCATGCATGCACTCTTCAGCTTCCTAATGTAAAACAATATATGATAGAGTTTTCGTTAACTGAAAATGACTACAGGAAAGTATCTATTCTGTTTAAAATACTTCTGAGAGTTCTGAAAATCTATAACCAAAATGCCTGTAGAAATTGATAAACAAATATATGTCATATATATTTTAATAAATTTTCTGGATATTCCAATGAAGACCGATCCTTCGCAGGAAAAAAGATAAGTATCTCTGGAAAGAGCAAGTCAAATAACACCTCACCATCCATTTCATTAAAAATGACTGGATCTCACAAACCCATAGTATCTTGTCAAATTTCCAGGAATTCATATTTTCATTAGCTTACACGGGTAAAAATTCTGTGTATCTCTTGCTTTCCCGTTTTCATGAAAAACTTAAGCAAAAGTCTAAAACTGAAAATAAAGTCAAAAACTAGCATAAAAAAAAATCCCAAAATCACACCAATACTGAGCTCCCAAAAAGTTAAATAAGCCTAACACATTGAATATTTTGTTTCCTTAACTTTCATACAAATTTATGAAAAATACACCAATTTGTTTAAGACAGAACAGCAACAGAACAGAAGTTAGTGTCAGTTACAAGACAAGTTTCTGTCTGTCTACTCTTATTGACCAGATATGACACATCCTGCCAGCTGTAATCATCAACCACTCATACGGCCTTAGCTAATCTAGTGCTGGAGAAGTGTCAGTAACTACAAGACATAATCCAGAGTGATGCTTACAAATGAACTTGGACACACCACTTCATTCCCTGGTAACTGGTTCAACCTTCCCGAACTGCCAATCAACCCAGCCTGAAAGGCTTTGTGATTAACTATAGTACACAACTCTGAAATTCCATTTGTTTTACTTATTTGCATTTCTCTTATATTGAACTGTAAAATATGAAGAATTATAAAATGTTGACCCTGGAGTGTTAGGAGGAATCGGTTTTCCAAAGTATATTCCTCCAATTTGTGTTGGGGGTGCAGAGGTGTTATGCCCAAGCTCTTCCTTGTGATGCTCACAGCTTGTATTAAGTTTAGACTTAGGATATAGGAGTTTGGGAGTAAACTCAGAATTTAATGATTATATAGACTCACTTTCATGCTCATTGTATATGTGTTCAACTCTTGTAGTGTTTCCACAAACAAAATATACCTACTAAGCCTTCACACCAACATACAGAGACTTACATGGTAGCTACATTGCATGTGGTACTCCATGCAGTCAACAGCAGTGCTCATCTTCACATGCTCATCTTCACATGCTCTCATCTTTTTCTTACTTCAAAACCCACTAAAATAAATGACCAAATATTTTTATAAAATATATTTTCTAATGTAGAAAACTATTGTTCACCTGTTTGAGAGAGAGGGAAAAAAAGAGGGCATCAGGAACAAAGAGACAGGTAAACAGAAAGACAGCATGCTCTGAGCCAGAAGTTCACTCCCCAAATGCCCTTAATGGCAAGGGCTGGGCCAAGCCAAAAAGGAGCTGGAGATTTGATCAGACACTCTATGTGGATGCATGGATTCAATTGCTTGAATCACCACTACTTGTCTTCCAGGGTTATGCATTACTAAGAAACTGAAGTCAGGAACAAAGCTAGAATTTAAACCCAGACATCCCAATGTGAGACATCGGGTCACAACCACTAAGCGATCAATTATATACTTTATTTTTTTTAAAAAAGGATTTATTTATTTTTATTTGAAATGGAGATTTGCAGAGAGCAGGAGAGATAGAGAACTTCCATTTACTGGCTCACTTCCCAAAATGGCCACAACAGCTGAAGCTCAGTTGATCCTGAGTCAGGTAAGGAGCCAATTCCAGGTCTCCCAAGTTGATGCAGGGTCCCTAGGACTTGGGCCATCCTCCACTGCTTTCCCAGGCCATACACAGAGAACAGGATCAGAAGCAGAGCAGCTGGGACATGAGCCAGTGCCCAAATGGGATGCCAGCACTTGAAGGTGGAGGATTAGCCTGTTGAGTCACAAGTCGCAAATAATGTCCTTTCCAACTGTCTTTTAGCATTTAAAATAAAGGGTGTTTCAAAAAGATTGTGGGAAATGCAGTGAAAAGGTGTTTATTTTAGTATAAAAAATTAAAATCCATGCATATGAAGGGTCTTCAAAATGTTATTGAAAATACATATTATGAAAAATTATACATGGATTTTAAGATATTTTGACCAAAATGTGCTTATAATTCAACATTTCCATGAACTTTTGGACTCACTATCATATGGTTTTGTGATATAACGTTCTATGGCCTGGTAAATGTAGAATATAACAAAATGAGTGATATGTCACAGTAGCTCTTTATTAGATGTCAGAAAAATCAGCAAATCATGAATAGCATATATTGAGGACAACTTGTATAGAAAAGAATCATTATTTCATAATTATGTTAGTAGAAACTGTTATGTATTTTTGCTTTACAGGGTTACTATGTAAATACCAATACAGAGCAACATGGTATATTATGTGAAGATGCGGGGAGAGGGGGAGAACAAAGAAACTGACAATGATGGGGAGGGCTGGATTACCTAGAAACAAATGGTTGAAGATTAAAAAGGCTCTCCAAGGCATCCCTTGGCAATTCTAACAGCTTCACGGATAAAATCAATATTATGTTCTACATATTCATTTTTGAAATTCCTTTCCAGACTATACCAGCATTGCTAAGGCAAAGATCTAAACACGAGGGACTAAAGGCAAGAAAACATTTAGTCTTGCTTGTTGCTCCTGAAGATGACAATGCAAAAGTAGACACAGCTGGATTCCAAGAGCATCATTGTTGCTTTGGAGTCTAAAATATTTCAGTATTTGGAACTTGATGCTAAGTAAGACCTTTGTGATTTCCCTGTGTAGTTACAGGCACAAATGCTGAACACCAAAACCCTCCGTGCTATAAAGTGACGTTAACGCTGTTTTCAGACTATTTTCTGTACAAATTTGTTGTGAGAGCAATTATAGTTTTATACCTCAAACTTCAGGAACATGTAGTAGAACATGCAGCAATGGAGATTTCATCATAGACACAAGCTTCAGGTTCTAAAAGCAATGTAATATACTTAACGAATAAAAGATCAGTGTAAATTTGATGGATAAAACTGTATTATGTTTATGGTAAGAACTTAATATGCATATATGCTTACTTTATATCACAGCGTAGCTGAAACACAATTGTTATACTGTTTTAACGTTGGCTAAGTACAGTATGGGTATTTACTTAACACTCAAATGCTAAGATTTTTAAGGCAAATTGTTGGAAACTAGGTGGAGAGAACAAAGATAATCTCTCTATTTAAAATAGTTAAAAACCATGTACTAAGGTGTAACAACTAAAAGTAACAATAGCTATTATTTAAAATTACAATGTAGTATAATATTTCCAAGGAAGATGTTTACTCTTATGTGAAAATTAGATAACATATTCAGGTATCAAAATATCACATGAGTACCCATAACTATGTACACTTATGTATCAGTTAAAAATAAGAATAAGAGGCAGGTACTGTACAGATTAAGCTGCCACTGTCAACAGAAGCATCCCCTTTTGGAGTGCTGGCTGGATTCTGGCAACTCTACTTCCACTCTAGCTTCCTGTTAATCTGAGATGTCACTGGAAGATTCTTGGGCCCCTGCTACCCATGTGAGAAACCAAGATGGAGATCATTGCTCTTGGCTTTGTTCTGGCAAATGTCACCATTTGGGGTTAAAAAAAAAAATCCTTAAAAAAGATTTATTTATTTTTATTGGAAAGGCAAGCTTATGGAGAGAAGGAAGAATATCTTTCATCTGCTGGTTTACTTCCCAAATGGCCACAATGGTCAGAGCCGAGCCAATTTGAAACCAGGAGCCAGGAGCTAGGAGCCTTTTCAACGTCTCTCATGTGATTACAATGTCCTAAGGACTTGGGCCATCCTTTACTGCTCTCCCAGGCCATGAGCAGAGAGCTGAACAGAAAGTGGAGTAGTCAGGACATGAACCAGTACCAGTATGCGATCCTGGTGTTTACAAGGGGAGAATAACCAATCAAGCCATTGCACCAAGCCAAATGAAACTTTTAAAATAAAATAAAATCATGCATATGCAAGAATACATCTTTAAAGACTGACTGACTGAAAAAAAATCTTACTATATTGCAGGCATTTACACATGCTTTATAAACTTAATCTTGTTGAATCGTGCAATATGTATGTTATTGCCCTTTGTTACAGGTGAAGAAACAGCCATCTGAACATTAAATAACCAGCCAAAGTTCATGTAACTTTCAACTGATGGAACTAGTTTTAAACAAGTCCATCTCTTTCTGTCTTTTGCAAGGCACAGATACAATTTTTAGAATGTGTGACAAATGATAAATGAATCCAGAAGTACTCTAGCAATTTAAAAAATTATAAAACATCTTGAAGGAAGTAAGTCAATTATCAACTGTTATCTGTATCATCCCCTATTTTCTCATCTTCATACAAATAATAACTTCCTGGAAGCATACTCAGGCTTATTAAATGAGATTCTTACAGCTCTTACCCCAATGAACGGCACCAGTATCCATCCAGCAAGTTACCTGGAAGCCATCTGACCTCCCCTCCATGTCTAATTAGTCCATCAAATCCAACTATTTTTCCTCATAAGTAGTTCTCACATACTTCTCTTTATTTCCCTCTCACTGACATGTAATAGTTCAAATCCTTATTCATCTTCATCTATTTTATTCTTGTCTTTCCTTAATGCTTTTTTCCTTTGCTATGATCAAAATCATTATAAAATTCTAAGCTGATCAATTACTTTCCTGCAATTCTATAGTCAAACTCATACTATAACCTAGCAACTGCACTGCTAGGGCTATTCCCAACAGTGATGCACACCTATGTTCAGCAATTGGAATGCACTAGCAATATGTAACAGCTGTGTTTACAATGGCCAAATATTCAAAAATACATAAATGCCTAGCTTTAGAACTTTAATGGGTATATGATGAAATACTTTACAGCAATGAGAATAAATGAACTACATGCAATCAAGGTATTTATATGTTTAAACATTTAAGTAAGAGTCAAAAACAAGCAAAACTAAGTGGGGCTCTTTGAAATGAGGACAGTGGTTGTGTGTCAGAGTTGGGATTAAGCATGGATGGTGGTGTTAGTCATGTTGCATTTCTCTATCTAGGTCCTAGTTTTCTTGTTGAGGTCATACAAATTTTTAGATAGAGTAGTTACACAATGTCCTTTATGTATGCCACACATCAGCAGAAAGTAAAGAAACATAAAACAAAATTCTTAAAATGAAAAGACACTTACACATGTTGTTTGTAACAAAGAGTTTTCAGAGACAATACAGGAAAGGACAATTTCAAAAGAACTGTGAAAATGGGGGAGCCAATCAACCAGACAACTAAAGGAATCATATGGAATGGATCTGCTATCCCCTAAAAATGGCCAGGCAACAGGCACGGTTGCCTTCACTGACAATTAACTGTTAAGTGTCTGCAGGAAATGCAAGGAAAGCAGTTGGACTGTTTTTGAAACATAGCGCAGCAACTTATTAACACATACCAAACAGCTTCTTTTTCTCACCAAGCAGAAATAACAGGAAGGCATGTGTAGGGAAGAGTACAGAGACCTGTCAGAACCTAGCTTACACAATGTACACAGTCAATTTAAAATCAATTTACTTTTCTGGGAGAAAATCTCTTCAGAATTTTTTTAACACACTAAATTCTACTCAAAGTACTGGGAGATATGGATTATAGAATGAGGAGATTCTCACTTTATTAGTGCATCATTATAGAAAAAGTATCATCGGCTCTTACGGGTTATAATGCCTGATATGTGGCAAACACAAAAATATCTTGGGAAATCAAAGCAATTAATTAAATAGTTTACCTTTGTTCTTGTCATTCAAGGCCATTACTACTTTAAGATTTTTTCCGAACTGATCAGCAAAATAGAAGCAAGCTGGGCCTCATTGTCCCCCTCTGCTTATTTTCTGGGCTTCTCACTTTCTCATCCACGGGAAGTTTTCATTGATTTGTCTTTGAGGACTCCCTGGAGTCTCATGAAAGCATGGAAAATGTGACCATATGTTTCAGCAGTGCCCTTGGTCAGGGAGCTGCTGACACCTTCATTGTCCAGCCTTCAGGATTCTTTAGTACATTTTATGTTTAGAGACAGAAGTTATTTTAAAGTGATTGACTGAAGCTTAGCTTCTGGAATTAGAGCAGGTGTGATTTGCGTGCACATCTGTTTGGCCATAAAACACAGGCAAGTAAATGGGGTATCTAGGTTAGCAGCTGCTTTCTAAAACTCCTCATAGCATTTAGTACCCTAAGACAGCAAGATCACAGAATGATACATTCTTCCACTGTCAAAAGCAAAATTAAATTATCTGTGTTCAGTTTGCAGCTTATCCAATATATTTATATGTTTAATAAAGGTACATCATTTAAATTCATTGAGTCTCAGTCACTCTTTAAAAATACCCACTGTTTTCTCATGGAACCCATCGGCAGACATGTGAATGTTTCTTCAAATAAACAACTTGAACCTTGCCTAAGTAATTCATCTAGAGAACAAACCTCTCAAGAATAATGTAGTACTTCTGAAAGGGGAAGCATATGTTCAGAGAACAGAAATGCCTACCCACAGAAACAGGTCATTCCACCGATATTTGTTTTGTCTTCTTTTGCAAAGGTAGGCATTGACCAATTTTAAGATGGAAGTCTCTAAGAATTCTTTAGTAATATATTCCAAACACCAGATTATTTTATTTCACTAGTACTATATTAACACATCTTCCTAGGAACTATTTTAGGTCCACTTATGTAATTCCCTATACATACACGCACTTTTTTTCTCAAACCAGAAACAAACTACCAAAAGAAAAATCGCTCTGAATTTTTTCCTGCAAAATATAAGCTCTCCTTAGTTTCTCTCTCAATAAGGCCAGTATTTCCATTGAGATATGTTGTTTATAGCAAGATTTCATACTCAGAAAGAAATCATGCCTTGGGGGTTATTTTTATTGGTTTGACTCCCCCAATGTAATACAACACATTAGCCATTTGATTTTAAGTTCCTTAAGGCAAAGAAAAATACATAGTTTTCATAAAATTCCTTATATTTAATTCTTTCCTAGACCCAATTAAATGTTTCCCAATTGTCATCCAACTGCCTAGTAGGCTTCAAGACCCTAATTGAAATTAAGTGTTTCACATGGTAACTACTTAATAATTTTGGAAGATCCATAGTATACTGGCCACAGTGCCAGATTAATGTAAGCCAAGAAAGGAGTGTTAGCTAATGTCCAAACAGAACTTTCTTGCCATCTCACAAGGATAATATACTACTGCTTTCCAACATACATACATTGAGTTATCATACAACACCTCATAAATATACGCAAACACTAGGTGTCAATTAAAAATTAATTCTAGAAAGGACCACAAATATGAAGAGATGAATATAAATGACATAAAGAAGTTGTTCTTCTCTAATGTGCATCTCTGGCTAATTCATCTGCAAATGCAGAGATTCCTTGACCTTTCCATTTGTAGCTAGAATTTTCTTCATGATCATAAATGCCAATTATATTTAATGAGAAAGTAAAAAATAGCTTGTAACTACAGTGGGATCCAAGACAGATCGTGACAGTCTCTTACCAGGGAGGAGCAGGAGTGGAGCAGGAGGACAGGAAGAGGCTTGTATCCCAACCCTGGAGACTCCTGGATCCTCACCAAGGAATACCAGTATGGGCACCAAGGACAATATCCCAACTGCCAAGGAGAACACAGGGAATTGGAGTGCCCTCATAGGCCAAAAACTCTGAGGTCATCCATTCCCTATTGTATCTCCCACATGGATGGAAGAAGCCCAGATCCTTCCTCACAGGATCTAATGTCATTGAAACACCAGCCAGGAGCCCTGAGCGGTCCGCAGAAACAGAAGAACAATAAACTTCCTTTGGGAATCAGGAGAGGAGCTTTCTCTGGTTCTTACTTAGTTCCAACTTTGGATCCCCACCCTCTCTTAAAATGACCATCAAGGTCACTCCAGAGCATCCCCCTCTAAATTAGATCAGATAGACAGAAACCAAAACCCAATAAAGAAAGCTTAGAACAGACGGCAAAGAGTCAGCTTGGACTCCCATATACCAAACTAGGTAGGACACAAAGATTAGTTACTCCCTACTAAGGCATTGAAGATTTCTCAACACACCCCACCTAACACTGTTCTGTACCTCAGTTGTTAACATATAGCTTTTTGAGGTATAAGCCTGTTTGGACTATCCTAAAATTCGCCAAGTTCAGTAAAAATCACACTCGAATGCTATAAGCTGCTAAATATAAAAATGAAAATAGACACAAAACAGCTGAATAATATCCTATAAAAATTTTAAGGTGTATAGCAGCCGGTTACGTATAAACTAAAATTGAAATGTCAATGAAGTAGTCACAGGATGTGGTTAACAACTTGCATTTTCTAACATATAGGTCAAACAATACCATTGTCAATTAACTTCATGATGTTGTAAATTTCCATATTTCTTCATGTTGTTGAAGTTGTGTAGTGGCTTTTCATTGGAGGGGATGATTTTCTGCTAGCTCTACTTTCAGACCAGGGATGGTTTCCCAATGGAACTGTTGAATTTATCTGGACAATAAGATTCTGGACCCTATGCATGGATTCCTATGAAGGAATCATGACTGGTTATGATCTGTACTACTGTAACAATGTGGAGGAATCCACCATGGGGGGAGGATTTGGGGAGGGATTGGGGGAATCCCAGAGCCTATGAAACTGTGTCATAAAATGAAATAAAAAAAAAAATAGCATGTAGTGATAACATGGAGAATGAAACCTTTTTAAATATTTGGGGAATATGTTTAATGCCTTACTGAGTATTTTTCAGCACACAGTTATTATGCAAATTATTGATCTATGCTACTGTATAAAATCTTGTACTACACAAAACACTTGATAAATACCCATAGAAAAATGAGTTTGCAGTTGAAATGTACATAAAAACCATGAAAGACATCAGTATAAGGACTGAGGCTGAGTCACAGAAAATAAGACTCCTGCTGAACCCTAAATTTTGCTACAAGTTCTTAAAAATGCTGTTAAAGTATCCTGGTGCAGTAGCCTAGCAGTTGAAGTCCTCACCTTGCATGTTCCGGGATCCCATATGGGTGTCGGTTCTAATCCCACCAGCCCTGCTTTCCATTCAGCTCCCTGCTTGTAGCCTGGGAGAGCAGTCAAGGACAGCCCAAAGCCTTGGGACCCTGTATCATGTTGGAGACCAGGAAGAATCTCCTGGCTTCTGGCATCGGATCTGCACAGCTCCAGCCATTGGGGCCACTTGGCAAGTGAATCAGCAGATGGAATATCTCCATCTCCCCTCCTCTTTGTATATCTGACTTTCCAATAAAAAATAAAAAATCTTTAAAAATGTTGTTAAAGGCAAGCAAATATAAATTTATTCCACAAAAATGTGAAGATAAGACATCATGGAAGGATCATCTTTAATCTAACATAGTTGAGTAAAACAACCTGATGTAGGTTTATACCTCAGAGTAACACTTCCTTACTTCATATATAAGAAGGAAATACATATTTAAGAAGTATATGCTATTTTGTAAATATATCATTATGCTAATAATTGCAGCCCAAATTGTCATGTTATGTAAAACGTGAAAATAGAAAGATCAGAGACTTCTGGACAATACAAACCATTTAAAAATATCTCTAAGTATTTGAGAAATATCTAATTGATAACTTAAATCGTATTAAAAAATAGTCTAGGGCCCAGCAGCGTGGCCTAGTGGCTAAAGTCCTCGCCTTGAATGCCCAGGATCCCATATGGGCGCCGGTTCTAATCCCGGCAGCCCCGCTTCCCTTCCAGCTCCCTGCCTGTGGCCTGGGAAAGCAGTCAAGGACGGCCCAAAGCTTTGGGACCCTGCACCCACGTGGGAGACCCGGAAGAGGCTCCTGGCTTCGGATTGGCTCAGTTCCAGCCGTTGCGGCCGCCTAGGGAGTGAATGATCGGTCGGAAGATCTTCCTCTCTGTCTCTCCTCTCTGTATATCCACCTCTCCAATAAAAAAATAAAATAAATCTTAAAAAAAAAATAGTCTAGCTGACTATGTACACACCTCTGCACTGTGGGCATTGTTACTTAATCTTCTCAACAGACTTGCCAATAGACGCACTTATTATTCCCATTTTATACCTGAGCAAACAGAAGCTAGAAAGGCTCAGTAACTAGCACAAAGGCCCACAGCCAGCAGGGCCACCGCAGGGGACGGGCCCAGCAGCCCAGTGGCACTGGAGGAGCCATCTCTGGTGTCCCACAGTTCCCTTTATCCAGGCAAATGGCACCAACACTGATGTGTAACATCATGGTCCATGATTCAAAATGAACCTTTACTTAACAGAGAGGAACAGAGGATTGTGTGCAGTTTCAAAATAATAAGTTTTGGCTAGAATCTATTTCAACACTCTTCCTTTATTGTTCATTGCAATATCTCTATAATCTTATTCCATGGACCTAATGGGTTTCCAACTGCTTCATCAGTTTATAAAGAACCAGTTTCAGAAATAGAAAGCATCCCTACTGGTATTTCAATTCCTACTAACATGTGAGAGAAATAGCAGGTATAAAAAGAAAAGCAAAATCTTCAAAAAGTCTGTAATCTCTGATAAAGTATAACACAATGAGCTTCCCTGAGTCAACAGCCTAGAAACAAAGTTTTGAGTATTCAGAACACCTATGGTTCAGTTGCTGTACAGAGCTTCCAGAAATAGATTTTATGCACACTACAGTCTGACCTTTTAGGAGTTAATTTATTCCTAGTTTTTTGTCTTCACCTGTCAAGTAAAGAGACAGATGGCTTCTACTTATATCATTTGTTCCTTTATGTACCTATATATTCATTTCCTACATTTACCTTAATTTATAAAGATTTTGATATAAATGCATTATCAATAAATATTCTTTATACGTAAAATAAAAAAAGTTGGTGAAAATGGATTTGAAAAATGTTTATCTTAATGCAAAAGTTATGAAATACAAGCATAGCTTTTTCATAATGCAAATTTTCTGTGAACTTTGTGTAAAATGCATCTAAGAAATGGTCCTCAACATCTCTTGCACCAGAATAAAAAAAATCTAACTATATTTTTGCATCAACTTTTGATGCAGCATCATACATGAATCATAATTTAACTGTTTAGTGGTGAATATTTTATCACTTATCTTTTATTTCTCTATCTTTATTTTGAAAAATTGCAAAACTGAAGGAAGTTAAAATAATCCCATGAACAATATATATCCTTGATTTACCTTTGTTAATGCTTTTCATATTCCATCATGTATATATCACATGTGTATATATATATATATGTATATGTACATACATATATATTCTTTAAAACTTTTCCACACAAGCATGCTTTGTGACAATGTCATTTGAAGATAAATTCGGGATACTATTTCTCTCTATTTACATGTCATCCATCTCTTTAGCACAAGAACATTTTGCTAACCTAAACTAAGCATCATTAACATACAAAAGAAATGTATATTTATTTAAGAAGCAGAGAGAGGAAAGGAATGAGTCTCTCATTTGTTAGTTCACTTCCCAAATATGACAAAAGCCAGAACTCAGCCAGGGCAAAGCCAAGAGTCACAAACTACAACTCTCCCACATGGGTGGCAGGGACACAATCAAGCAAGCTATAACTTTTGCCTCAAAGGGTCTGTATCTGTATGAAGCTAGAGTCAGAAGTGAACTGGATATTAGAGTATGATGTTCTTATACAGGATCTGGATGTCTTTTAACTGCCAAAAATTTGGTTTCTGTGAATTTTAACTGCAGGATTCTATCAAGGATCATATATTCCATTTAGTTTGTTGTGTCTTTAGACCTCTTTCATTTAGGTAGCATCCTGTCTTTTCGTGTCTTTTTCATGACCACGAATCTTGTATATCTTGGCGTTTCTTATTATTAATTCCAGGTTTTTCTCTGTACCATTTCTTGACATCCCTTTGCAGATGCCATTTCCAAGAATGATCACTTTCTGAGTCATGAAATCACCATCTGTATTCTTAATTGGCCAGCATTCTTTTAAGGTAACCTCTATATCTTGATACCATTTTATACATTGTGTGTCAAATCTTTCAAAAGCAGATTTCCAAAAGCTGAATTTCTCAAACCTCATTGTCAATAGTGTAATTCAGGTCATACCAACTGGATGCACTGAAGTGAGAACTGGATGTGAAGGGACAGCATGAAGTGATGGCCACATACAGATTAATCTTGGGACTCCCATACTGCAGGAGACTGCAGCTTTGTCAGTGCCAAGTGCCACTGTGGCAATTACATTTTCTCATGGTAAAATTCTAAGCAAGGCATAGCTCTTGGTTTCTTTGTATGCCACTGGGCAACAGGCAGAAGAACCAAGCCTGATCCTTTGACCCTGGTACAAGAATTATGTTCTTAATAATAGAAGCTTTAAAATACATTTTAATCTATACTTCAATAATTCTCACTGCTTTTATTTTTCAGCACCGTTGGCCCCTGTTTAATTATTTATTTTTGCACTGCATTTTAAAATAATTTCAAATTTATATCAAAATTGCTTAAGAATATAATTTGCTGTATATATTTCATTCATACCAAATGACTCAAGTTAGGTGCTTCAGACTTAATATACATGCTTCAGAGCCCTGAAGGTGCCAAATGACTATTTAGATTCTTATTTCATTATCAGATCAATGCTCACAGTCTTTTGGGTTTTTTTTATTTAATTCTTAATTGAATCTAAAAGCTGCCTTAAAATTAAAATTGATATATGAATATTAATTATAACTTTTTAAAAGATTTATTTGTTTTTATTACAAAGTCAGATATACAGAGAGGAGGAGAGATAGAGAGGAATATCTTCCATCTGATCATTCACTCCCCAAGTGAGCACAACGGCTGGTGCTGCGTCGATCCGAAGTCAGGAGCCAGGAACCTCCTCCAGGTCTCCCACACGGGTACAGGGTCCCAAAGCTTTGGGCCGTCCTCGACTGCTTTCCCAGGCCACAAGCAGGGAGCTGGATGGGAAGTGGAGCTGCTGGGGTTATAACCGGCGCCCATCTGTGATCCCGGGTGCATTTAAGGCGAGGACTTCAGCTGCTAGGCCACGCTGCCGGGCCCAAGATTCTTAATTTTATTCATATATAAGGATTGATTTATCAGTATTATTTATAAGTTCTTATTTTTAGTCACATATAAATTATAAAATAACCACTTGTGAATAATTTATCATTATTCATAGCCTACTTTCACAGTAAAATTAGTGTCATTTTTGGACATTGCTTTTCAACTTTTATACGTATGATTGTGAGTTTTAAAATGTAGCATACTATACCCTCAATTTGTGTCATACTTTCATTAGTCCCATCTAGATCTCCAGTTGATTTATTATCTACATGAGTATCACTAAGAAAAACTGCAAATATCCTGATCTATGTCAACACTAACACATTTTTGATATTGAACACTAAATTTATCCCAAGTGGATATGTCCCACTTACTTATGGCTTCATCCAAGGTAACTCTTATTTCACACGTCAGTCTCGTATCCTCGTATAGCTTTTCCATTTTTAAAAAAGATTTATTTGTTTTTATTACAAAGTCACATATACAGAGAGGAGGAGAGATAGAGAGGAAGATCTTCTGTCCAATGATTCACTCCCCAAGTGAGTACAATGGCTGGTGCTGTGCCAATCCAGAGCCAGAACCCAGGAACCTCCTCTAGGTCTCCCACGTGGGTGCAGGGTCCCAAAGCTTTGGGCGGTCCTCGACTGCTTTCCCAGGCCACAAGCAGGGAGGTGGATGGGAAGTGGGGCTGCCAGGACTAGAACCAGCGCCCATCTGGGATCCCGGCGTGTTCAAGGTAAGGACTTTAGCCACTAGGCCACGGCGCTGGGCCCAAGTTTTTCAATTTTTTTGCTATACATCTATGTGATTCTAAGCAATATTCAGTATTGTTTTGCATACCTGAAGACTTACGGGGATAATATCATAATATATGCATTTTTCTACAACTTAAAATTTTCATCCAAAACTGTTGAAAGAATCCCTTGATACAACACTATATCACAGGAAATAATAGCAAAAAGCATGAAAAAAAGAATTACTTGAGTGATATATATGAAGCATATAATATAAAAAGAGAAATATCATATATATATTACCCTGTTCTCAAATTTTCATTGCAATATGCCATTCTACTGTTTGAGTATATCACCATTTATTTATATATGCTCTTGTTGAGTAGATTGTTTTTTAATTTTTGCTTTTAAAAATGCTATTCCCATTCTTGCAAATACATTCTTTTTTTTTTTAAGATTTTTATTTCTGTTGGAAAGCAGATCCACAAAGAGAAAGATGCTCTGTCAGCTGGTCCACTCCCCAAGTAGAACAACATTCCTGACTCAGAAAACGATCTGAAGCCAAGAGCCAGGAGCTTCTTCCGGGTGTCCCATGCAAGTGCAGGATCCTAGGCTTTGGCCCATACTCTTACTTTCCAAGACCGCAAACTGGAGCCGGATGGGAAGTGGAGTAACCAGGACATGAACTTGTGTTCATATGGGATCCCGGCAGATGCAAAGGGAGGATTCAGCTACTGAGCCATCATACTGGGTCCAAAAATACATTATTGATTCTTTTGTGAGAGGTTCTCTAAGGAATGGATGTAGGAATGGATGGCTAAATCATAAAATATTTGTAATTATTATTATTATTGCCATATTACTATATAGGCAGTTGTGGGTTTTTTTTTATTCATTTTAAATACCAATTTTATTTACTAGAAAGTCCATTTGCTGATTCACTCTCCAAATGACCACAACATTTCAGGCTGGGTCAGACCCAAGTCAGGAGCCAGAAACTTCCTGGTCTTCCAAATGGGCACAGAGACCCAAGCACTTTGACTGTCCTCCCCTGCTTTCCCAGGTACACTTGCAGAGATCTGGCTCACGAAGTGAAACAGCCAGAAAGTGAACTGACCTCCATATGAGATTCCAGCATACCACAGCACCAGCTTGATTTTATTCTCCCATCAAAAATTGTGATAGTTCAAAAATAGGTAGCTTTTTATTTGTAATTTTTGCTAACTTAATGGATATTTCATTGTGTATGTTGAGATAATAATTTCCATAATCACTATTGGAGTTACCCATGTATTTATATATTTATTGATTATGTGTGATCTCTCTTATGCAAATTATCTACATATTGTTTTCTGTTGCATTATTTGCCCTTTTTGGATTTAGATAAAGAAATGTATGTGTGTGTGCATATGTATATACACACAGGTGCATCAAAAAATTGATAGAAACATAAAGTTAAAAGCTAATATTATTTGGTTGTAGTTTATTTTTAAAATCTGTATATTGAAAGGGTCTTCAAAAAGTACATAAGTGGGGTCAGCACAGTGGCATAGCAAGCTAATCCTCTGCCTGCCGTGTTAGCATCACATATGTGAGGCAGTTCTAGTCTTGGATGGTCCATTTCCCATCCAGTTCCTTGTTAATAGCCTCAGAAAGCAGTAGACAATGCCCCCAAGTACTTGGGTCCCTGCACCTATGGGAGAGACTGGGAAGCAGTTTTGAGCTCCCAACTCCAGACAAGCCCAGCTCTGGCCACTGCACTATTTGAGGAGTGAACCTCTGCTTCTTCCCACACTCTGTAACTCTGACTTTCAAATAAAACAAATATACTGCTTTAAAAATTCCATGGAGAATACAGATATTATTGAACATTTAGTATGGATTTCAAAATATTTAAACACCAAACCTCATTTTTCCTTTAATTTCACTTTTCAATAAACTGTTTAAAATACCTTAATTTATAAATTTTTATCCAGAACTGAGTTTGAGACAAAAAATGAGTGTCATGGGCCTGACACAATAGCTCAATGGTTAACTACTCACCTTGCAAGAACCGGATACCATAAGGGCACTGGTTTGTGTCCTGACTGTTCCACTTTCCATCCAGCTCCTTGCTTGTGGCCTGGGAAAACAGTCAAAGATGGCCCAAAGCCTTGGGACCCTGTACCAATGTGGGCGACCCAGAAGCAGTCTTGGTTCCTGGCTTTGGATCAGCTCAGCTCTGGCCATTGAGAGCTGCTTGGACAATGAACCAATGGATGGAAAATCTTTCTTTTTATCTTTCTTTCTCTTCATAAATCTAATCTGCCTTTCTAATAAAAGTAAATAAATTTCAATTTTAAGAAAATGAGTGCCTTTGGCACTCATATAAAGGTTTCAATATATACATTTTCATTAAAGTCTACCACAAGGAATTTCTTCATTCTGAATCTTAAATCCAAGCTCCTTAACATGCATAGGCCTGGTAAATTGTCATTGTTTAATTTTTTCCAATTTCCAATGTAAACAAATGCTCTCAATATATTTTTTGGTTTGCTTAACATTCTGGCTTCCTAATTCTTCTTTTTGGCTCCTATACATATTTCTTACTTTCTTACATTTCGACACTACCTTCAAATGGAAGGTTGTTATATATTGTCCAGCAAAGGATCCTTCATGATATCTGATTTATGATTTAAGTGGAAGCTCAAATTGTACCTTTCATATGTGCACCTGTGCACCCAGTATAGTGGATGCATTATAACAAAATTAACCAGTTTTCTATTGTTGTAAATTCAATTTTTTGACTTTAGTATTAATAGGAAGGTCACAATAAATATTCTTACAGATATATTACTGTGCCAACAGGAAACCATTTCCACAAACATTAAAACAGAATGACTGACTTTGTAGCCTTAGCAATACTAAACTTTGTGAATCCTCATCACAGATTTACAGTTCCTGTTCCCGTCTGAATTGGTTATCATGTGCTTTTGCCTGTATTTTTGCTGTTGTTGCATTATTTGTATTTTCTCTTATTGCTATGAAATGGTGTTTTTATTATCCAGACATTAATCTTTCTCTGTGATCTGATGCAAATATTTTCTTCCAGTCTGTTTTGTCATTCAGCTTCATTCATATTCAATACCTTTTACACACAGAAAATTCAAACTTTTATCATTTTAATTCTGACATTTTTACCTTTACTTCTTTTATCCCTAAGGTTTATAGTAATACCACAGTAATTTTTCAACACATTTTAGGTTTACAAAAATCTTAGAAATTATTTATGTGTACAATGAGGCAAATATCAGTTTTTAAATAGCATAAGCTAATTGCCCCAACATATTGCCCTTAACATTGTCTGCATTTCTGTCATTTACTTGAAATGCAAATTTATATTTATACATATGTGTATTATGCATAAAAATGTATGTGCATGCTCCTGTGTGTTCTAGAATGTCATGTTGCTCCTTTAATCTAATTACTGTTCCTGCACAAATAGGAATGCTTGTATTATTGAGACATTTTAATACATTTTGAGATTTTTATGACTATACATTTGTGATATGTGGGGTGAGTCTTCAGCCAAAGAAAAGAGCCAATGTGACCTTGCAGAACACTCCACTGCACATCCATGTGAATCTTAGAATCGTTATTTTTTCCAGAACCTCTCAAATAAATTTGATTTTCTTATTTTCTATAGAGATAAGTATCAAATTTGGTACTTAAAGTATCCTTTATGTTTCAATTCAGAATCTTAAATATTCTGTTCTTGGCCGCAAATAACATATAAAAAACAAAAACTCACTATTCTTGCCTTTTAAATGCTTAATAAAAAGTATCTCATTTTTCTCTTACAGTAACCCTGCTGGGTTTATTCAAGTTATCTTCAAAGTGGAGAGACTGCAGCCCAAGCAGCTTTAAGACCTGGGAGGCAGAAACTGCAGCTTAGTGGAGCAAGCACTCATCTCTCCTCCAGTTTCTTCTGTCTCTAGAGCAACGGCTTCCCAAAGTTGGACCACCAGCATCAGCATCACCTGGGAACCCGTGACAAATGCTAACTCCCTGACAAGCCCAGGCTTATCGACCCGCACTCTGGCTTCCAGTAACCTGTGCTGTAAAACCTCTCCAGTGGTTCTGAGCAGGTGAAAGTTGCCAACCACTGAGCTAAAGCCTTTGGTGCGTTAACAGAGTGCAAGAACTAGTGTGCGAAGGGGGAATAAAAGCAGACAATAGCACTCACTGAAATCAATGAGAAGCGCAAGAGGTATTCAGGGTTGGGTTTTGTTTTTTTATTAAATGACTATTGTGTTAGCAATGATAACAATCACCACACAGCTCACGGGGATAGAAAATAATATCTTAGTGCTTAGCTCAAAGCAGTCCTTTATACTTTTCATATCAGAAAAGCAGGACCCATCGAACCAAAGTGTATAAAGATTTCCAATGTATCATCCCAAGCTTCTAAGAACTACCACCGAGAAATGCATTAGTAACATTTGGCTACAATGTAAATGCCCATCCACATGAAATCTGATTCCTTTCAGTGGCCACACCATAAATAGGCTGAGCACCTGAGTGAGGAAGAAGCTGCAAAAATTCTAAATGGAATGGAAGACACTGAGTGATAAGAGCAAATAGGAGGGGATTGTAGGAAAGACCAGCATAAAGCAGCAGTGCCCCAGAAGCCTGCGGGAAGGAGTGAAGGCTGCCAGAGGAGACACAAGGGAAGCTGGCAGGCAGTACCATCTGGGGTGGAGGGGGGGAACCATATGCCCTGCGTATCTGGGGACTTCCACAGCCGCCTCTGTGATTAAAAGGGGAACAAAAAAATCTTTCTCATTACTATTTTTGAATTGGATACATTTACTATTATTTGCAACCACACAGTTTGGCCAAATTCTCATTTGGTGAAATTAGCACATCCAACCAGCTGGATTTGCTCATGTGGAGAGGACTTAGTGGGTTCAGGTGGTTAGCCTGTTTGTAAGAAATTACCTATTAATTAGGTGATTAAAGATAATTAGCCTTTCAGTTGGGTATCCTGCCAGGATTAGGGATAAATTCTTGGAGAAGACCCACTGTAAAAGGCACGTTTTGCACTGCATGCCTAGAGAGTATTTTGTGGATTTTACATTTGCTAGTGAGTTTCATGATTGGCTTAGAAAAGTCAGCCCACAAGATTTTTAGAATCACTCTTTGAAAATGAAGACTGTTACTGTAGTGAATCTTTGCCACCCTCTTGGAATTTAAAGCAGTGTTTCCAAGGTTTATTATTTGTATTGGTTTTAATAGGATTTTTTATGAACCTTTTTAATGAGGAGTATTCAATTATTGCTTCCTGAAAACACTGCTATAATATCAGACTCCGTGCTGTGAGACCTTTTTAAGTGAAAGTGTATGTGATCTGAATGTAAAAATAAATACTATTAAAGAACCATTTCTTCCCTTTGCTGTGTGTATCAGACTCTCTGGCTGCCCATGTTGGTGGATGATGGATAATGCTTGCATTCCATCATTCTAGTTTGAGAGAGCCTCCAGATTTAAAAAGAAAATGTATTTAAATATTAAAATCTATATATAATGTAGCACTTACCAGATAAGGGCTTTTTCAAACTGAAGCTATCTCTCTTGCTTTTAACAAATCAGAAAGAATTGGACAGAAGTTCTCTAAACCTATGGGATGATTAATTAGAGAGCATGTCCCTAGGAAAAGTTCAAGAACCCCCAAAACAAACGAGCACGTTTACCATGTGAAGCTCAATTTGGAGTTTAAACATGAGTCCAGCAACTGAGAGTATGTGCTCAAAGGCCCGGTTCAAACGCTGACTACTAACACTCAAGGAAGAAACTCAAATGGAAGAAACTCAAACTCAATCCACTTCTAATAGCCAATCAGAAGAAGCGCTTTTCTAATTCTTGATGGTGCAAACTAGCTTGTAGGTGACCTGAATGAGAAATATTACTTGCCTTTAGTGCATACTTAATTACAGCTGTAAGAGCTCTCTGAGTCAATATACATAGAGGGTAATATTTCATTTTTAACCAAAATGATTGAAAATGTTGTAAACCAGTCTGAAATGTTCTAGTTTTTAACTATCACTGACATAATGGTTGGGGCAGAGTAAGTACATTTATCTTGAATAAATGAATACTGTCATCATCCTACCTAATTACCAACATGTAAAAACAAAATGTTGCAATAATTTACATAGATAGAAGCATATGAACCTCTTGGTCTTTACACGTGTTATTACTAGACAACTTTACATGATGTGCAGCGTACTCACCTTAGTCCATGAAGGCTTTCCTTTGACCTTTCAGGGTTATACACATTAGTACTCTCCTACAAGAGAATAACACAAAACAGAAATTAAGGAAAAATAACGCAAGGACTACAGATGCAGTGTATCTGCAATAAGAATACTAAAGTGAGTAAGTCTGGGAAGGCTAGGCACCATGAATCAGTCATCAGGAAGTAGCTTAGAGGGTAGGCATTTTGCCTAGTGGTTATGATGCTAGTTATCACACAGGCATTCCACATGGAATACCGGGGGACAACAGCTGCCTGGGCTCCCGACTCCAGCTGCTTGCTGATGCAGACACTGGGAGACAGTGGTGACAGCTCAAGTAATTGGGCTTTTGCCACCTGGGTGGCAAACCCAGATTGAGTTTCCAAATCACAGCTTCAGTCTTGGCCTACACCTAGCTGTCTTGGACATTTGGAGAAGGAAGAGAAAGAACAAATGTCTCTGCTTCGCAAATAAGTGAATGAAAACATTTTTAAAAATAACAAATGGTTTGTGAGGAATGAGGGAAAGGGATGAGGAAGCTTAGTACACTGATCCTCTGCAATGGCCCCTCCTCATGTCCACTCACCTGTCCCATTACTATTCTTCAACCCAACAGCTGTCATCCTCTACAACTTAGGCAAAGTGCTTACCAAGCAAACATCAAGACTAGTCTTCTAGCCTTTCCACTTCATTCTGACCAGTTTGCTACTTGCCTTCAATATAGAATCTTCAGTTCTGACATGATATAACTTGTAAGAACTACTGGGCTTTTTCCCAAGCAAGGCTGAAGAGTCACCATGTTTCTGGTTGTAGTATTCTCTCTCCTACTGAGCTGGAGAGCACCATCTCATTATGCCAACATTTCATTCATCACCAAAGGGATGCTTTGCCATGGGAATATTTTTATTAAAACATTTTTTATAATAGCCTGATGAGTTGGTTAATATGATTATCTTACTTAATTGAAAGAGGAAAGACCAGAGGCCAAGATATGCCATGTGTATAATATAATTAACACCAAGTTTGAATTTGTATGCCTAAAATGTCTTGACAGTAGTCAAGCTGGTTTTAAAATTAAAACATATATATATTTTCACCCAAAAAGTGTTTACCCTGGAGTAAACAAAGTTATAGATAAGTTTACTCTATCAGTTTGTAAGAACATTGCACATTAGCTCTCATTCATCAGCTATATACAATTCTGTTACCAATAATAGCCTTAAAAATGAGAGAAATGTCCCATCATCAAGAATATTGCCCATCTTACCTAGGTGAGATTTTTCAAAGTTGAACAAATTTGTTGCTTTTAAAGACATTAGTACCATTTCATGTTTTGTTTGCTTAGTTTAGCTATTACAGGAGGTAGTTTCCTCAATCTCTTATCAGCTGGTACAAGTGCCCTTCATGGACTAGCCCATGGGACTCCTGTAATCTATCCTTCAGCCACTGGGACACTAATCTCATCAGGTTTAAATCTCTTAGCTTATCTTCTTTCCCTGTTTGCATGTTGACATCAGGACCAACCAGCAAGTATCATATACAGTTACCCAGATCTTTGTTTCATAAAAGGTGATTGATGAGGAGTGAGTATGCAATGACGCTACTTCTAGAATCTATATCTGAACCACTCCATGAACTAGTTAGAAATGAAGTTATCAGAGTCTGTCACTCTAGCCTGATGAGAAAGACAATTCCAAAAACCCCAGGGAGTTTCAGAAAAATTATTCTTACCAACTGTGTTCCTCTAGAACTTTTCTTGAGAATCAGAACAATTAGCAGATGTGTGTGTGTGTGTGTGTGTGTGTGTGTGTGTGTGTAAAGAGAGAGCTAATTTGAAATTTTTATATGACCTCTTCACCCCTATTCAACTATGTATCATTTTAAGTAACACTCTAAAACAGCACCAAAACATGCTTTTAAGGATTTTGTGTGGCTCAATTTTATTACAAATGGGCCATAGCTTTATCTTGCAATTTCTTATGATAAATTCTTTTGAGTACTTTACTCAGTTTCTATCTCATTTACATTCCTAACACCTTAAAAAGAAATGGACGTATACCACATTAAACTAGGTAAAAAGGTAATTGACATTTGGCCTAGTATTAAGTCACCAGTTGGGGGGTCTGCATCCCAAATGAGTGCCAGGCTTTGAGCCACAGCTCTGGTATTGATTCCAGTTTCCTGTTCATGTAGTAGTTGGGTTCTGGCCACCCACATGGGAGACCTGGATAAGTTCCTAACTTGCAGGTTTGGCTTGGGCCAGCCCTATCTCTTGTGGGCGCTTGGGCAGTGCATCAACAGATAGAGGTAAAGGTTCACTTGTTCTCTCTTTGCCTCTCAAATAAATAAATAGTAGTTTCCTCATCTATATGTATGTAGTAAGTATATAAAACATGTGTTATTAAAATAGCTAGTAATTGTTTCCTCAGTTATTTCTAGATTATTTGTCTCTCCAACAAGATAGCAATTTCTTCACATGTTAGGATAGGATATTTTCTTCTGTTTAGTTGCATTTATTTATACGCAAAAACTGTAACTGCTCAACAAAAGTTAGTTGAGCCATGCACCTTTGTGTTTCTGGCTGAATAAAAGAAAGAATAAATGATCTTCAACCCTTCCAATATACCTGTTTATCTGATCTTCTAATGAAGAGCTAGGAGAAGGCATCTCATGAGTAGCAATAAAAAACTTAACTCACATACAAAGACTGAAAAAATCCACCGTTTTTAAAAATGTACATTTTAGAACAATGTATATCAAGGTGTTCTTAGAAACAGTTTCTTTAAAATACTGCATTTTTAAAATCAGCTTCCAGTTATTCAGACACTAATTATTCAAGGGTTATAACCTAAGTATTCAAAATAACTCAACAGTTGTCCTTTAGAAATCCCACAATCCATGTGGGATTAGCTTCATGAGACCAATGGATATTAAAATGTATACATACTGAAGTCCCTTGTATAACATGGCACAGGATTTACATATAACCTTTTCACAGCTCTCATTTTAAATCAGCTCTAGACTTTTTATAAGACCTTATACAATGGAAATTCTATGTAAACTATTGCTATGCTGTATTGTTTTCGGAATCATGGCAAGAGAAAATGTACATGTGTTCAGTACAGAAGAAACTTTTTTCATCAAGTATTTCCAGTTTGTAGTTGATTATATCACCTGATGTGGTACCCACAAATACAGAAATCCAACTGTACTTAACCAAACTCTTATTGGATGTGAGCAAATGTAATGATTCGAGAAAGATACAACAGTATGTATTCTTGAGAAAATTTACTTGGAGACTGAGAGAAGTGTGATTAACAGTTGAAAAGCAGGTAAGTCAGCATGAAAGAATAACCAGTGAACACAGAAACCAGTTAAAACCAGACACTGAAGTAACTACAATGTGGTTTTGAAACCAAAAGTAAAAGTCAAAAAGTACATTTGTTCATAAGAAAAAAAAACAAAAACAACTTTGTGTTGATAATGTAGACTTAGGCCCCAAAAGTTGATTATCAAAGAATGAAAGGCAGTAAGAGAAGACTAGAAATCTTCCAGGAATAAGTTCCAAAAGAAATCATTTCACTCTTGATTTTGACCATGATAGAAAACTAATGAATGGTTTTGGGAGAATGTGGAAACAATAACACGCACATGCAAAACAAGATGTATAACTTGGAAGGCAGTAAAAAAACATTACGGGAGGCAGGAGGAAGATGGCCGACGTAGGAGGAAGGCTGTGAGTGAGCGTCTAGTGAGAGAGGGATAGAACGCTACAGAAGCAGCAAAGAGGAACAGCAGGGAACCGCAGGGAGAGGTCCGTGAAGCTCCCTGGGACAGTGTGGAGCCAAAAAGATCCACACAACTCGGAAGAACAACGAGAACGGAGCAGGGCAAAGGCAGAGAAACCGACATCCCACGCCAGACCTGCTGAGTCACTTTTGAAAACGGCCTGACGGGAGATGCGGCCAGCTCGGAGGCGGGGAGATCAGGGGGATCGTCCCCGGCGGGAGGCCCTCAACAGCGGCGGAGGCAGACTGCAGCGGCCGGACGTTTGGTGAGGGGGGGGGGGGTTGACGTGGCAGCCTCCGCATTACTCGACCCCTGCTGAGGTTACAGCCTCTGAGATCGCCGGGCAGGCAGCCTGAAACTGTCGGGTCTTTGCCTTGGGAACTACGCTCAGTGGTGTTGGTGGCTGAAGGGGCCCTGGGAAGGCGCCTCGGTTGTTCTTGCGCTGAGGGGGCCAGTGCGGCTCGGTGCGCAGAGACAGCTGGCAAGGGTCTGGAGTCCCCCACACCCTGCCTGGTGGAGGACCGGGAGGACTCTGAACGCTGCACCGAGCGGACTGGGCGGCCCCGCCTGCAGCAGCCGCCTCCGCAGCGCAGGTGTCAGGTGTCAGGAGACCTCTGAGATTTGGGAAGTGTAGCGCTGTGTGTCCCTGACACGCAGGTACCACTCCCATAGAGTGAACTGCTCACTCCTCGCCTACCATCCCGCAGTTCTGAGTGTGGGCGACCCACCAGGAGAGCTCTGAAAACTCCAGCACCATACTCACACGGTGCGAACCTGCCGTGAAGTCATTATAACAGGGCGCCTGGGCCACTCCTCCGCTAAGGGCCTGTGTCGGGGAGCCACACGGGAGCAGGGGCTCTGAACATCCACACACCACGAGTGGTGGATTCACTGCACAAGAGCCACGCCTGGAAAGTGCCTCACCCACAGTCCCGTGTGTGGGAGACACACCAGGTGGGCTCTGAAAGACCCTGCAGTCCCTGACACGGAGAACGCAGGGAGAAAGCACATAAAACCTTCTAAGCCCTGTGGATTCCCGTGCAGGGGGCACACCCAGAGAGCGCCTCCATCCCTCCACGCCCTGGGGTGTCACACCTGTAGAAGAGGTGCCCAGAGTGTGCCTGGAATCCACTGGGCCGCCAAGGTGGTGCTCTACAGCCCCGGGCCCTGAAAACACACCAACGGTGCCTTGAAAACTACCACGCCTGGCAACACCACGCCTGCAGGCTCCAATCTCTACAGGAAAGCACCTGACGGCCCCTCAACACACGGGTCCATTTGCCCCACCAGAATACACCAACGCAATGGGAAAAACCACCAGAAAGAGTTGTGCTCCAGATGAAAGAGCCAGCACCCCACCAAACAAGGGCCAAAAGCCATTATCAATATCGACGATACGAGATGAAGACATGGACGTGTTACCAGCAAAGGAATTGATGAAAATAATGCTAAAATTTCTCAGAGACGTGGACACAAAGCTGGAAGACTTCCAGAACCGCATAATCACCGAAATACAACAAATCAAAACCAAACTGGATGCCCAAGATAATAAGATTGAAAGCCTCATCAACAGAATAAATGCGGCAGAGGAAAGGATCTCTGACACAGAAGACACACAAAATGAAGGTGCCCAGCGAATTAAACAGCTGGAGACAAACCTCAGCAAAACTAATAAAATGATGCAAGAGATGAAAGATTACCTTAGAAAATTGAATATTCGGATCATCGGCCTCCCCGAGGGAGTAGAAAGAGAATCTGGGATGCAAGCAGTGCTTGATGAAATTATACAGGAAAACTTCCAAAACACTTGGAACACGAATCCACCCCGCATACAGGATGGACAGAGAACTCCCAACAGATATGATCCAAAGAGATCTTCACCCAGACACACGGTGCTCAAGTTCTACTCCAATGAAGACAAAGAAGGAATCCTGAGACAAGTACGAAGTAGAGAAAAGATCACATACAGGGGAAAACCCATCAGAATCACTGCTGACTTCTCCGAAGAGACCCTACAAGCAAGGAGAGAATGGACAAAGATCTTCCAAGTCCTGAAACAAAACAACTGTCAACCAAAAATAATCTACCCAGCAAAGATCTCATTTGTATATGAGAACGAAATCAGATACTTCAATAGCAAAGAAAAACTAGAAGAATATGTCTACACAAAACCAGCTCTGCAAAGCCTCCTTAGAAATGCGCTAGTCCCGGACAAAAAGGAGGCAAATCACAAACAAAGTTGGCAAATAAGAAGGTCTCCAAACTAAAGGCCACACGAACAAGACAATTACATAGGCAACAACACACACACAACACAATCACATGGCAGGGCAAAATTGCAAACTCTCAATTTTAACTCTCAACACAAATGGTCTAAATTCACCAATCAAAAGACAGAGATTAATAGAATGGATCATCAAACAAGACCCAACCATCTGTTGCCTACAAGAAACGCATCTAACCAGAAAGGATGCAAAGAAACTGAAAGTGAAGGGATGGAAAAAGATATTTCACGCCAATAGACGAGAAAAAAAAGCTGGGGTAGCTATCCTAATTTCAGACGAGATAGATTTCATTCTAACTAACATCAAAAGAGACAGGGAAGGCCATTTTATACTGGTGAAAGGAAAGATCCATCAAGAAGCAATCACCATCATTAATGTTTATGCACCGAATCTTAATGCACCTACTTACGTAAAGCAATTACTTACAGACTTAAGGGAAGACATAGACACCCGCACAATTCTTGTAGGCGATCTCAACACACCTCTAACAACAATGGACCGGTCTACGAAACAAAAACTCAACAAAGAAACAACAGAGCTCACACAAACAATAGAACAACTGGACTTAGTAGACATATATAGAACTTTTTATCCTAAGGCCACAGACTATACCTTCTTCTCAGCGGTGCATGGCACCTTCTCCAGAATCGACCACATGATAGGACATAAAGCGAATCTAAACAACTTCCAAAACATTAGTATCATACCATGTACCCTCTCAGACCACCATGGGATGAAACTGGAAATCAACAACTCAAAACTCCCCAGGAAGTATAGGCACTCTTGGAAATTGAACAATATGCTATTAAACGAACAATGGGTCAGAGAAGAAATTAAAGATGAGATCAAAAAATTTATGGAAACCAATGAAAACTCTGATACAACATTCCAAAACTTGTGGGACACTGCCAAAGCAGTGCTACGAGGTAGATTCATCGCAATCGGAGCGCATGTCAAGGCCCAAGAAAGACGCCAAATACAGGAACTAACCTCACACCTCCAGGATCTGGAAAAACAGCAGCAGAAGAGTCCCACGCACAATAGGAAACAAGAAATCATCAAAACAAGGGAGGAGATAAACCAAATAGAAATCAAAAAAACTATACATAAAATCAACAAATCAAAAAGTTGGTTTTTTGAGAAAATAAACAAAATAGACACTCCACTGGCCCGATTGACCAAAAAAAAACAAGAGAAAGTGAGAATCAATAGCATTAAAGATGAAAAAGGCAACATAACAACAGACACTGCAATCATTAAGAAAATAATTAAAAATTACTACAAAGAACTGTACTCCCACAAATTTGAGGACCACCAAGAAATAGAAAAGTTCTTGGACTCCCACCACCTACCAAAACTCAGTCCGGAGGCAACTGCAGAATTAAATAAACCCATAACCGAGGTAGAGATTGAAACAGTCATCAAGGATCTCCCAACGAAAAAAAGCCCAGGCCCAGACGGCTTCACTACAGAATTCTACAAAACATTCCGAACAAAACTAACCCCAATCCTCTACAAGCTCTTCAAAACAATAGAGGAGGAAGCAACCCTCCCAAACTCATTCTATGAAGCCAACATCACCTTAATCCCAAAACCGGACAGAGAACCATCAGAGAAGGAAAACTACAGACCTATTTCTCTGATGAACATTGATGCTAAAATTCTCAACAAAATCCTAGCCAATAGAATTCAAAAAATCATCAGACAGATCATTCATCCGGATCAAGTAGGATTCATCCCTGGAATGCAGGGATGGTTCAATATTCGGAAATCCATAAATGTTATAAACCATATCCAAAAACTGCAAAACAAGAACCACATAATAGTTTCAATAGATGCAGAAAAAGCTTTCGACAAAATCCAACACCTCTTCATGCTAAAAACTCTAGCCAAAGTAGGCATAGATGGGAAAATCCACAACATAATTAAAGCAATTTATGAAAAACCCAACGCCAGTATCATACTGAATGGAGAAAAGCTAGAACCCTTCCCACTGAGATCTGGAACAAGACAAGGGTGCCCGCTATCACCACTGCTATTCAACATAGTCCTAGAGGTACTTGCAGAGGCCATAAGACAAGAAAAAGAAATCAAAGGCATACGTATAGGAAACGAAGAAGTCAAGCTTTCACTATATGCAGATGACATAATCCTATACATAGAAAAACCAGGAGACTCAATACAGAAACTGCTAGAACTTATACGAGAGTTTGGCAGAGTGGCGGGGTACAAAATTAACGAACGAAAATCAACAGCCATAGTGTACGCAAATAACACCAAGATGGAAGAAAATCTAACCAACAGGATACCATTCAAAATAGCTGAGAGAAGTATGAAGTATTTGGGAATAAATCTAACCAAAAGCGTAGGAGACCTATTCGAAGAAAACTACAAACTATTTAAAAAGGAAATTGAACAAAACCTCAAAAGATGGAACAACATCCCGTGCTCCTGGATAGGCAAAATCAATATCATTAAAATGTCTATACTGCCACAAGCAATATACATTTTCAATGCAATTCCAATCAAATTGCCCAAAACATTCTTCACGGAACTGGATACAATGATTCAAAAGTTCATCTGGAAACACAAAAAACCACGAATAGCTAGAACCATCCTGAAAAATAAGAAGTTAGCAGGGGGAATCACAATCCCGGACCTCTGGACATACTATAGAGCAGTGGTTATCAAAACAGCCTGGTACTGGCACAAAGACAGAAAGGAAGATCAATGGAATAGAATAGAAGCACCAAAAGGGAACCCACACAAATACAACCAATTAATCTTTGACAAAAAGACCAATGACAACTCAAGCAAGTGGGAAGGCCTCTTTAGTAAATGTTGTTGGGACAACTGGCTGATAGCCTGTAGAAACAAAAAGATAGACCCACATCTATCACCATACACCAAGATCCAATCTACATGGATAAAAGACCTAAACCTACATCCAGAAACCTTCAAACTCTTGCAAGAAAATGTAGGAAATACCCTGCAAGACCTAGGAGTAGGTCCCAACTTTCTAAGAAGGACACCAAAAGCAATAGCAGTTGAGAACAGAATAAACAAATGGGACCTCATCAAACTAAGAAGCTTCTGTACAGCAAGGGAAACAATCAACAAAGTAAAAAAGCAACCCACAGAGTGGGAGAAGATCTTTGCACACGATATAGGCGATAGGGGGCTAATTTCCAGGATATACAAAGAACTTCAAAACAACCAAAAAACCAAAACAAACAAGCCACTCAAGAAATGGGCACGGGAAATGGGCAAACATTTCACAAAGGAACAAATCCAAATGGCAAACAAACATATGAAAAAATGTTCCAGCTCCCTAGCAATAAGGGAAATCCAAATTAAAACATCGATGAGGTACCACCTAACACCAGCAAGATTGGCCCACATAAACAAGAACACCAACGACGCTTGCTGGCGAGGATGTGGGGAAAAGGGAACCCTACTCCACTGCTGGTGGAGCTGCAAATTGGTACAGCCTCTATGGAAATCAGTCTGGAGAACACTCAAACAACTCAAAATCTGCATACCATATGACCCAGCAATAGCACTCCTAGGAATATATCCAAAACACCTGTTTTACGACAAACCAACATGCATCCCTATGTTCATTGCAGCACAATCAGTAATTGCAAAAACATGGAAGCAACCAAAATGCCCATCAGCAGAAGATTGGATAAGAAAGCTTTGGTTCATCTACTCCATGGAATACTACTCAGCTATTAAAAAAAACAAAATGCAGTTCTTTGTGGCTAAATGGGCACAACTGGAAACTATAATGCTAAGGGAAATGAGTGAATCCCAAAAGATTAGATACCACATGTTTGCCTTGATTTAACGTGTAATTTTTGTTTGGTTGTTTGTTATTTTTTGAACCTGTCATTGATACTGTCTCAACCCAGATGTCTCGAAGAATGGAACTTGCATTATTTTTAACATATTGTTTACCCAATACTATGTCAATTAATTCCATAATGTTGTATAATGATACTGAGGCCTTGTTGGGGCTTTTAACTGACCGGATCTTTACTCTGTTAGACCTATCTTCAGACCATAGAAGGTCTCCCCAAGAGGCCACTGAACTTATCTGGACAATAGGACACGGAACTTTATGCTAGGCATGTGTTTGCAAGCAATGAATCTCAACTGAACTTGATCTATGGTTATGCAACAAGGTGGAGGAATCCACCATGAGGGGAGGGGTGTGGGAGGGGTGGGGGGAATCCCCAGCGCCTATGGAGCTGTACTACATAATACAATGTAAGCAACAATAATAATAAAAAAAAAAAATTACGCAAACTAGTTGATTCATTCACTTATTGAAGACATTTTAAGCAACTTCTGCTTCCTAACACTGTTCTAGTTTATGAGAGTACAACAGTGTATTGCAGCCTAAAGTGGTAGGTAATTGATGTCTGCCGCAGGTGCAGGAACGGGGCTGGGCTTACTGGAGACTCCACACATCACCCATACCTCAGCACTGAAAGGGCAGCAGGAGCAGGACATGTTATCCGACTAGCAGAGCTCCAGCCGTCCAAGGATGAGCCTAGGCTGCCATTCCTTACCTGATTAGGACTTAAACCGAACCTGTGCCAGCTTCCATGTTAGAAGGGGTATAAAAACCCTCCCGCATGTCCCTCTGCCTGCCTTTGTTCCCTTGCAGCCTCCCAGAGCTTTCTCTCTCCCTTCTCTTTCATGCTGCTCAGGGTAAAGCTCCAAGGGTGGATCTCAAATAAAAGCCTCTGTGCATCTTTTTTCCAGCTGGCTGATGTTTTCTTTTCATGGGTGGTCAGCAAATCTAACACTAATGTCTCCTAAAGTGAATAAAATATGATTTAGGAAAAATTTATTTGTAAGAAATATTGATAACAACAGAGCCTGGCACAATGATTAACTGGCTAATCCTCCCCTTGCAAATGTTGGAATCCCATGTGGATGTTGATTCATGTCCTGGATACACTGTTTCCCATTCAGCTTTCTGCTTATGGCCTAGGAACACAGCCCAAGTCCTTGGGCTCCTGCACCATGAAAGCAGACCTGAAAGAGTCTTCTGTCACCTGGTTTCAATCAGCTTAACTCCAACCCATGTGGCCACTTGGGGAACGAACCACCAGATGAAACATTTTTATCTTCGACTTTTCTTCTCTCTGTAAATCTGCCTTTCCAACAAAAATAAATAAATCTTTCAAAAAAAAAAAACCAAACAAATGTTATGTCACTATAACTAAATATCTGAAAGAAGGAAACCTTTTGCTTCTTCGACCAGCCTTCACATCAAGCATGTTTGCTTCCCTGACGATTCTAGCAACTAGGTTTCCTCTATCTGCTTCCATAATTCCACTGTATTAATTCCTTGCAGAACACCTATTACAGGGCCAATGGTTATTATGCTGGCTTACATGTTCACTAACTACACTACCACGATTATTTCAAAATGATGCAACATTATCATGTCTCTAGTTGCCTTTAAAAGCTGTGTGTGTGAGTGTATGAGTGTGTGTGTGTGTGTGTGTGTGTGTGTGTGTGTGTGTGTGGCAGGAACCACATTATAAATCACAACACCAGAGGTTAAGAAAGCTGTAGAGGAAAGTATGGTATCCATGTTGATTTTTAATATCACAAATTCTTAATTTTTCTTCATTTTTAATATTGTTTATTCAACCTTTATCATTTCTCCTACCTACAAGAAGTGCCTGTGTGCATTTAGAGGAAAGGTCTTAAGATCATTTCCAGAACTCAGAAGAGTTCCCCCTCACCTCCCCAAAAGAAACTAATTCTATAATCTTTTCCTACTGCTTGACATTTTTATAACTAATCAGCTACATTCAGCTAGAAGACCTTTTGTAGTACTTAATCTCTGAAAATAGAAACTGAGAAGAGCTTTTCAAAATAAAAGAGCCCTCGTAGTCTCTGACAGGTATTTGCCACAAACTTTGTTATCAGTTTCTAGATCTGATGACCCTGACACTGAGTGAGGGGCACCTGCCAAATGAAATCCATCATATCCACCGTTCACATATTTCAGCTGAGGATTACTCAGACAATCTGGGGTTGAAGGTATGGCCCTTTGGATAAGGACCCAGTCCCCATTCTCCATAAGGATGATTTTTCCTCCACAAAAAAGTTGTTAGGTTTTCTGAAATGTGAAACAGCACTCAACTTGTGCTGGCAGTCTTGGAAGTTAGAGAAATGTTTTAGATACTTAACTGATACATTATCTGGGAGGTAGGACCAGAAAGCAGCATGGAACAATGTGGCAAGTCCCACCAGCCTTGGTCAAATGTATCTCACAGAATAAACTGGGGGGGTGGGGGAGAGAAAGTGCTGATTAGAAACAAATTTATTGCATAACATTTTTGGCCTTAATTTTGCATCCTTCAGAACTTTTATAATTAAGTCAAAGAAAGTTCTTCCATTTAAAACTTTCAGACAGCTATTAGGGCTATAAATGTTTCTCTAGTATTATATCTGGAAACTCTCATCCCCAGGTCCTAACACTCTCCTCTGAGCAATCACTACAATGAACAAATAAAACTACTGAGGTGCCACTGAAAATCCATTTTTTTTGCCGTCATTGGTTTTTCTTCTGCTCTATCTCCAATAACAACCCATTGTTTGAGGTATTTGGGGAGAGAAAACTGTGGGAGAAAAGGAAGATGCAATTGCTGTCTCCTTTCCCACCCAGCACTTTTCTTCTCCCAGCAGCCCACTTAGCTACTTCTGCCTCTTCCAGCTTAAAGGTAAGTAGATACAGGAAACAAGAATCAAGAGCGAGCTCATGTCTTGGGTATTGCCATGACATCGTTTTGTTGCTGAGTTTGTTAGATGTTTTAACTTGGACTTTTCTCTCATAAAATTCTTTCTAGATTCTTAGAATTGCATCTATACATTCCACCACTGTGTTCTCACCTATAGTCCCCTTAATATTCCAGAATCTTTCTCTGGTGATGCTCTTGTGCAAGTTCTAAGACAATGTTTTCTCTGACTCCTCGTGTATGACTTCATCCAGCCCAGAGGAACTATTCATACATCTTTAGACAGACAAATTCTAGTTGAGCAAATTGCAATGGTACAGTGAAATAACATTAAAATCACAATTTTTGAGCACTCTCTCTCTCCTCCTTCTATAGTCATAGGCAGGTGGTCATAGCCTTTAGTCATACATTTATATTTCAGAAATGAGCAGACAGTAGCTGTGAAAGAAGCATGTCAAGTTCTCCACAGGGCACCAGTGAAACTCATTCCCCTAAAGTTGAAAAGGAAAGTACCCTATTTACACCTGTCCCATGGAACCTGGGAGACTCAAAACCCATTAAGGGCACTCACTCTCCCAAAATTCCAGGCTCCAACTGAGCCTTTCCGCTTCCTTGAGGAGAAAAGAAGCAGCATTTGGTTTTGGACCCTTACTTAGAATTCTTTTACTGTTTTATTACTGAAATCTCAAATACAGAGCAGCTGGATGCCTGCACTCAGGGTATAGCTGAAAGATAAGTTGATATAATTTTATTCTAAATTGTGTTGCCAGTGGAAACTCAAACAATATGGATAATGTTCTTCCATATGAAAGCCTGCCAAAGACCTTCTGAAAAGATCCTCAAAGCTCTTTAGAGTTGTATGGTATTTCATATCCTTTTTCGGGATTTAAAATTCCTTTATGAGGTAGGAATGAAGGATACCAAATGAGGCCCCTAAAGAGCTAGAAATAATGTGCTTAAAGCTCTGTACTGGAAAGTTCTGATCACAAATGTACTGTCCAAGCATGAACTGAAAATATTTGAGATGGAAAAAATATATTAAGGCAAGTAGAAATGTCTGAGCAAATAAAATTAAGTCCCAATCATAGAAATGATTGCCCAACTTTGAAAGTCCTTTGAACAAGTAAAAATCAGGGCTGGTGCCATGATATTGTAGACTAAGGTTCTGCCTGAGGCTCCAGCTTCCCACATGGGTGATTTGTGCACTGGCTTCTCCACTTCTGATCCAGTTCCCCGCTTATGACCTGGGAAGGCAGCAAATGCTGGCCCAAGTAACTGAGCCCCTGCAACTATGTGCAAGGTCCAGAAGGAGCTCCTGGCTCCTGGCTTTGGATCCACTGTGCTCCAGCTGTTGCGATCATTTGTGGAGTAAATCAGCGGATGAAAAATCTCTTACTTTGTTTCTCCTCTCTCTGTTAATATGCCTTTCAAATCAAAATCTAAAAACCCTTTTTAAAAGACAGAGAATAAATCATCTCCCAGGACTAACAATGCCCACTGGGAAGCAAGGATATGTGCATTCTGAGAAACCTTTCCAGGTCATATTTTTTTTCTAATATTGCTTCTCTCTCTCTTCCCAGTTAGCTTTTCCTCCCAATCTCCACCCAGCACTTCCCTAAGAATCACTACCACACTGGGCATGGGGAAAACAAGTAGTAGTGAATTAAGACAGTCAATGATAATAAAATAAAGGTTCAAAAAGTATTTGCAATCCAGAAAACAACGAGCTGTATGTAAAGATGTGCAGATGTGTAGACAATGGAGAACAGTAACTAACAAAAGGCCAGAGTCCATGGTATGGCTCTTGTTCATAATATACTTAACTACTACTGTGCACCTGTTAAAGTGTTAACTAAACTAGAGCAAAGATGAAAAAGTAACTGCCTCTGACCTTTCACTTGCCCTTGTCTTTAATTTCCTTTTGCTTTTCCAATTTTTTCCTTTCTAATTGCAGCATTAAAAGAATGACCATCCCTCAGCTGAATTTTAGAACTGTGTCAGGCTATGACTACTATGTACCTAGTAGCATTATTGAAAGGAGTTCTCTTTGGAAATTACCCCCTCTGTGCCATCACTGTGTATTGGGAATGTATGGAGGATTATCATCTAGCTCTTCAGTTTATAAGCCTATAGAGTGAAAGCCATCGTACTCAATGAACTCCATTTAGCCTCATCTAAAACTTAATTTAGAAGATAAAATCGTGGAATTTAAGCTAATAGCAGGAGGTGGACAGATAACAAATGTTCTAGACTTACAGTATATAAGGGCAACCATTCTTCTCTGCTGTTATAGCATGGGAGTGACCATACTAGGCATGGCTGTGTTACAATGAAACTGTTTATGAAAATAGATTGAAGGATCATAGCCTTTCAACCCCAGATATAAGGAGTAAGATTTTAGTGATCAGAACTGGCAGAAGTTTTTGTGCGAGAATATAAATGTCAATGTAGATGACAGAAGATTAAAATATCCACAAATACTCTGATCGTTCCACCTAAGAATCTGAACTGACTCTATGACTGCCTTGACCATTAGAGAATAACTCAGATTCCCTTCTGAAAAGAGGATCCCTCTGCTTCCTTATCCTTTATAATCTTTGATTCATCTCTCTTCTTCTAATTGTTGCACAGGCCTAGGCTTTTTGGGGCTATTTTATTATAAAACATAGCTCAAACATAACACTTATACACACATCCTAATAGTAAAATATCTTAGGGATTATGGAAAGTTTTCGTGTGGAATTTCACATGTTGTTTTTATGATTTATTGCATTTTTGAAGTTTAAAACATAAGCCTGTAAGTTTTCCCTTGATTAAAAAAAAATTGAGACTCAAATCAGGGCATACTAAAGAGGAAAGATATGACATGATCAAAGGACCCTCAGAGACTAATTACTCTGGTTGCTCCAAGAGAAAGGATACCTAAGAAGTCTGACACAGTGCAGAGGAAAAATGATTAGGTCTGACTGTGACATACGGCAAAGAAAGGACATTTTTAAGTGATACTCAAAAAGAGAGAGTAAAAGACACACATTATGGCACAGTAGGTTAAGCTGCTGCTTTGGTTGACTGCATCTAACATTGGAGTGGAGACCCCACTATTTCCTTTGCAATCCAGGTTCCAACAAACAAACTTGGGTATCATATTTTGGCTTGTGACATCCATTTTAAGATGCAAATGGACTTCCAGCTCCTGGCTTCCGCCCAGCCCAGCCCATGCTGATACAGGCATTTGAGGAGTGAATCAGCTAATGGAATTCTTTCCCCAATCACTTTTTCTCTGAGATCGCACACTCACTGTCTCCTATCTCTCTCTCTCTCTCTCTCTCTCTCTCTCTCACACACACACACACACACACACAAGCAAACTAAAATAAATAGGAAAAGAAACATTAGAAAATAAGCCCCTTCTGCATTTCTTTCACAGGAATGTGATAAAGTCACAAGAATTGTACCATCAGAAGGAAGACTTCACAGTATCTCCATTTTTGTCTCCAGCCTAAATTTTTAAAAAGAGACAAATCAACATATAAGATTATGAACATTTTTGCCCTGTTTGAGGCTCATGGGGACAATTATAAAGTAAATTTCTTCATTTTAATAGCCTCTAAACACTGGCGTGCCCTGAAAGACAGGACACTGCTGTCCATCTACAGCAGTCCCACTCTCTGCACATTTCACCTTGGTTTTCAAGCACAGATGACGACCTGGGATTTCTCTGCAGACATTAAATGTTTCTTGTATATATTATCAAAGATCACTGGCTGCTCCTGATAAGTATTCTAGGGACATATTTTTCATATCCAAGGTGATTTTTTTTTTTTGTTTTTTGCAAAGAAGTAACTGTTCTATTAAAAAATGTCCAGGTAATCTGTACCCTACATACTGTATTCTAATAAGCCACCCATGGCAGTTGCCAAGTAAGTCATTTGCATTCCAAGACATTACATTTTAAAGGCAGGTATTTGACCCAATTTAAACACTCCAATTTTTTTTAAGCATTACATAGTTTCTTTTCCATTTGCACTTTCACTGTAATAATACAAGGAATCTGTACAACAAGTTTATTGATGTGCCCTGGAAGTCAAAATTTCTGCTCTGATTTTTCAGGAAGAGGCAAGACATCATAATGAAGGACTTCCAAACACATGAGAAATTAGTGAAAAGAACACGATGATGCCCCAAAGGAACCTAATGTATTATGAATTCCATTATAAATAAAATCTGATCATTTTTAGTTCTTATCACATGCATCCTCCAAGTTTCTCTCTGATGCCTGCTGCAGGAAATTCTTTACTGACATTGAATTGTAAAAATGATTATTTCTCCCAACTGCTGGCTTTGTTTCTCAAAAGATGACTTTCAACATGCATATTAGATGAATCCAAATCATTCTGATGCAAGACCAGAGCTTCACTCTTCTTTTAACAATTTTAAAATGAGTTCACTGCCCAATGGAAAACATAAAACACACCGAACTGCTCCAAATAGCTTCAAAATTTTTCCTTGCCTGATGAATTGTTTTTGTTAAAGCTTTTACTGTTTTTCCCCAAATGTGAACATACATTTCTAAAACTAGAGTGAGCAATAGAAAAGAAAAAGAAAGGAAGTCAAAAAATCACAAGAGCATCCAGATTGAAGCAACAGAATAGAACAAACAGGAAATATATTACTGACAGGGGCATAATGAGTGAAGCCACTTCCTGCAATACTAGCATTCCTCATGGGGATCAGCTCAATGGGTCCCAGCCGCTTCACTTCTGATCCAGTTTCCTGCCAATGTGCCTGCGAAATCACCTGAAGAAGACCTAAATATTTGGGCTCCTCCACTCACATGGGAATCCTGGAAGAAGCTTCTAGGACCTGGCTTCAGCAAATTAGCAGATGGAAAACTTCTGTGCATCTTCCTCTTTCTTTGTTATTTCTTTCTTCTTTCTCTACTAAATCTGTTTTTTGAAAGATGGTATTAACACTATAATAAGTAATTAAACTGTTCTTTTTACATGTCAAGGAAAACTACAATCCTTTAACATCCAGTAACTCATTTAATCTTCATAACAAGAATAATTCTAATTTCATCCCAGGATATCCAGCAAAGCTTTCTTTTGTCTTTGAAAATGAAATCAAATTCTTCCACAGTCAAGAAAAGTTAAAAGAATATGCCTTTTCCAAACCTGCCCTACAAATGATACTTCAAGATCAGAGAAGAGGAATAGCACCCAACAAAAACAAAGGCAAATGGGAAGAACATCCCAGTAAAATGACAACAGAAGACTAAACCAATGAAAAACCCATTGCTAAAATGACAGGACCAAATTACCACTCATACATATTAACCTTGAATGTAAATGACTTAAGCTCAATCAAATATCATAGATCAGTAGACAGGATTAAAAAACAGCAGAAACTACATCTCATGAATTTTGATGTTTTTGTAAGTTTCATCTCTTCAAAACAGTTTCTTGTGATCAAGATTCATAGATCATACAGTAGCATCATTTTCTCCAAGAAGGTTCTTGATTTTCTTTTTCATTTCTTCAGTGACACATTAGTCATTCAGTAGCATGTTATTTAACTTCACGGTGTTGTTATTTTGGTTTTTTCTTCCTGGTGATTTTGTTTTGTGTCTTTTCATTGAAAGGGATGTATAGTAGCTGTGTAATGGAGACTGTCATATCTAGTAACATGTTATTTAACTTCATGGCATTGTAAATTTCTATTCTTCCTATTGTTGATTTTTTATTGTGACTTTTCACTTAAGGGAATGTACAATAACTGTGAAATGGAGATTAACATATCCAGAAGTGAGGGTACAATGTAATAAGCATCTCTATTTCCAAAGATGGACTTACAATGAAACTGTTTACTATATCTTGACAATAGGATGCTGGACTCTGCCATTGTCCATGCCCGCAATGATGGACATATGACTGTGTATGAAGAACTATACTTTAGTAATGATATAGAGGAACTAGGTGGGGGGGGTGGATAGGGGATAAGGGAAATCCCAGGAGCCTCTTTAACTATATCATAAAATGATAATAATAATAATAAATAAAAAGAGATTTTAAAAGGGGGAAAATAAATAAACTCAATTCAATCTAGCTGCAGTCTCCAGGCTGTAACCATCACACATAGTACCTTGAATATCCAGTTCTGGATGGATACAATTATCCTATAGCTCAAAAAGATGTTGATGGTCTGTTAGAGCAGGGAGGCCAGGGAGAGACAAAGAAAGGAATAAATACCTCATACTTCCTTATTTCTTCAAAATCTTCTGTTTCTTAAGGGCAGTGAGAAAAAAAAATGTTTTCTAGGCTAAGCTGGTGCCACGGGAGTGATTAAAACAGCAATGTTTCCTGAAGCTCCATAACTTATCTGCCAGGAATTCAACAACACAGCATAACAAGGATCTGATTTCAACCATCCCTCCTCCTACTTTAATAGACCAAGATGTTTAGATGTACTTCTTTCACATTTTTATTAAAAAAGGCTAGACTTACAATTTGTTTTGGGGAAGGAAAAACTACAAAAAAATATTCCTGAGTTTCATTAGCAAATATATTTTTTGTTTCATGCAGGAATTCGTGTCATTGAGAGGCTGTAGGGAACTCACAAAAGTTTATTCAATATTCAATAGGCCATTTGAGTTATCACATAAAAGTCAAAACTCATCAGATCTAAGAAATATGCCAAGTTGTGTATAGTTAGCATTTTTGTCTATGTGGCAAACTTAAAATGGTGCTTACCTGAATAGACTCGTTTTCATAATAAAGTAAACTTACAAATTGCTTCAAGAGTAGCATATACTTACATGTATCCTTTGATTAATATTTCCTAGGCTTTCACTAGCTTCAAATTATTTTAGGGAAAGAAAAGATATTAAATTTGATAATAGATTGTTAGCAATAATATTTAATTCATTTATTTACAAAATTTCAGCCATTTTTTTCTCTGCCTTAAATCAATAGAATTTTAGAGCCTGATGAAATTTTAAGTAAAAATTTTGTACTGTCCTAAAATATTTTTACTAAACATTTACTATGTGTCAGGCAAAGTTCTTGAGAATACAATCCAGCCATGTTTTTTCAGAGATGAAAAAAGATCCAGAAAAATGAAAATACTAACTGAGGGTAACAGGTCCCAGACTTTCATAGAGATGTGATTTCAATGATAAGCTTTGTCCTACTCCCGAAGCCTCATAAGGTTAGGGCTTACTAGGTACTCTGTGAAACAGAGCATACAAGACTATTTTTTCCAAAATTCTTAGGCAATAATAGAGACAAAAGTATACTAAAAGTAAACTTTAGTGCCACAATAAGTGTCATCAGGCAATATTACAAAGGTCAATATTTGTCTCATAGAGACTACTGTCACACATTTTAATTACTCCTTCAGAAACCGAATAAATCCTTAGGGGAGAAGAAAACTCACATTTACAAATCACTTACTTGAGACCAGGCATCATGCTGAAAATTGAGACACACAGTTTAAATCTTACCCACAGTTATGTAGGTGGTAAGTGCCAGAACTGGAATTAAGCCCATGGTTCTTTAAAAACATGGGCCTGACTCCTGCCACCACATTATATTAATGCCTTTTACAAGACATAAATGTTGCCTGGAATTTCCCATCTTCAGTCACAGCAGACACCTGGAATGGAATTTTCAGAGTGCTGGAAAGCGCAGGTGCTATACCCTGCCTCTGTGGCTTCTTCTAGCACTCAAGGAAGCCTGGGAACTGGCATTTGTACTATTCAGTGTTATAGCTGGCATCACTCTTTTCCATGCTGTTTGTGTCTAAGACAAGGGTAATTTGGATAATTTGAGTTGCTATTCAGCTGTCTCTTTCCCCGTCTCCCATGATAAAACCATCATATTTCATTAATATGGGCTCTGTCACATGACTTACTCTGTCCAATTCTCAATGTAATTCTTGTTGCAGATTTAATGTTAGCAGATCTGACACAGTTACAAATTTGAACTATGCTCACATGGTTAAACTTGCTCCTTTTGGCTTCTACCAGCGCCATGAGAATATGATCTGGTTTAGCGAGAGAAACATGAACCCCCTCCCCTCAACATGTAGCCTTAAATAAAAAATAAACTGAGATTTGGGCTGCTTTTTCACTGTAAAACTTGATAGATTCACTGTTTTAGCTCTGTGACCAAGTTAGAACTCTCAATATTGCCTCTTTAATTTCCACCATTTTGTGAAATGTTTTGATTTTCCATTCAAGGTTTACGCTCTAAATTACCAAATGTTCTGGACTATTATTCTCTTCTCCTAACTTTGCCATAAATATTATCTCAAAATAAATAAGATGGGATGAATAGAAATACATTTGAAAGAAACAGAAAAGAGAGGAAGGAAAGAAGGAAGGAAGGAAGGAAGGAAGGAAGGAAGGAAGGAAGGAAGGAAGGAAGGAAGGAAGGAAGGAAAGAAGGAAGGAAGGAAGGAAGGAAGGAAGGAAAGAAGGAAGGAAGGAAGGAAGGAAGGAAGGAAGGAGAAAAAATTGGATGTGAGGTGATGACAGGTTTTGGTTTTTCTGCTTATGTGTGGCTTTAACAAAAACTACAGCATCTATAAAAATAATATGTCTTACTTTTTGTAATACCTGTAGGCCCCTTTAGGAACCACATTTGCTTATATCTAATCTATTTTTGACATTCCTATGAGGAAATTTTCAATTGCTATGGAATTTCATTGTCCCAAAGATAACTTGCGATAACTAATAAATAGTTACTCCTTGCATTTATGAAATTCTTCACCACAAAAAACTTAGGAGCTATTTTAGTTCTTTCTTAGTCTTTAGTTGGGCTTAAAATAGAAAGTTACTTACTTGTCAATACATGTTGTAGGAATATCTAGGGATAAATATTTTCCTGTTTTCTTACTTTGTTGTTCTTTTCCCATCTGACATTATTTCTCAAAAATAATTAGACAAAACTCCATTTCCTTTACATAATACTAAACCGCCTGAAACTTGTGATATCTTGTCTTTGTTTTTACTGCACTTTCACTGCATTATTCTATGTCTTCATTTCCCATTACACCTTTTAAATCTATGTGTAAGAATAAGTCATAACTTGATCAACTTCCCTGTCTCTCTTTAGAATAGATGATTTGCTATAGTGTAGTCTATTAGTGAGTTTCATGATGATTTTTAGGTGATTTTCATTCTTGTATCCAAGAATTTAACAAAAGTATTTGGGGAATGATATATTCCAATTATGTCTGTAATAGTTCTCTGATTTGCAAATATTACAAGAATTAGGAGAACAGGTAAAACAAAGAAAAAATTGACAACAGTAATAATACCCTCAGGCATCCCCTCAACTGCCAATATCCTTTCATCAAGCAATGCACCACTTTCTTTTGTCAGCTACTTCCTGTCAGCCTTCTCTAATGGCCAATATTTCATTCTACTCTTTACCTTTGCCAGGCAACACTGTCAAGGGCTTTAATGCTTATATTTTATTGATACATGGGCAGATCAACAAGTCAAAATTAGCCTGATTTTTATGTACGTTGAACTACACAGAAATGATGCTATAGTGAATCTGTATTATAAAAATAATAGTTGTTAACATATTGGAGAAAGTACAAAAAAAAAAGAAACAGAAACATATCTGCCAATACTCCTTCCTTTTTGTTCACTTTTTCTCCACACACAGGAATATTTGTGTTTTATAGCATACAATGAAATGAAATATTAAAATATCTTGGAGCTTTTTCTAGAAGGCAATATGTCACCATAATGAAAGGTAAAGAATATTTGCTTAGCAGTCAAACAACTTTGGCTCATATCATTGATCTGTTCGAAGTTTTGATCCTGGACAAAGCACTTGCCTCTGCTGAGTATCAGTTTATCACTGTTGAAATGAAGGTAATATCATTCTTTACAACAACAAAGGATTCTTAGGGAGTAAGAAATGTTACTGAATCAGGATTAATGTACCTGATATTTAAATTATGACAAATTTTAAAATCAATTGTAGATTAAAGATTAGAAAACAAAAACATGATTAACAAATTCAGTAATGTTCAATGATGAAATATAACATTGAAACTATTTGATATCCATTTTAACAATCACTTAATAACTATTACAGAATTATAGAAATTTAGAGTTCATACTCTAATATATCCTTTTAGAATGGTATGGTGAACTGAGAAATGCCCCCCAATCCTGCTGTATATACGTATTTTATTCTGCATTCTGTGTTGGGTTCTAAACGTAATGATTAATATTTCCATAAATTGGAGTTAAAGAGAGATCCTATACACAGAGAAGAGGGAAAAGCAATGTGATATGGAAACAGAGTTGGTACCGATGGGGCTAATAGCCTAGGAGTGTTGACAGCCAGCAGAAGCTGGGATAAGCAAGGAGCTTCAAAATCGAGTGTGGGGACTAGTGTAGCACAGTAAAGGCTGAGCATTTCACACATGCACCAGTTCATGTCCCAACCGCACTTCCAATGCAATTAATTGGTAATGGATTGGGAGAAACAGTGAGAGATGGCCCAAATACTTGGAATCCTTCTACTCAACTTGGAGACCTAGATGAGGCTCACGGAGCCAGGCTTTGACCGGAATAAGACCAAATTGTTGTGGTCATATAGAGGGTGAATTTGTTGGACCGAAGATCTCCTTCCCTCTCTCTGTAACTCTGACTTTCAAATAAACAAGTTTTTTTAAAAAGTTGTGCTTATGACAACACCCGGATTTAAGACAAGTGAAACTTACTATAGACCTATCAGGACTGCGAAATAATTCTGTTATTTTAAATCATTAAATCTGTGGTAATTTGTTCTGCAGGCTTAGTACATATTAACTCTACAGTTGTCATATCTGCTTGGCCATCAAACAAGACACACCTACTTTACACAAATTTGGGTTCATAATTTTAAAATGTGTATAAACCAATAGGCATAAGATATTCATCAAATAGAAATCTTTGTTCTTTTATACTTATCGCAAGGCATAAGAACAAGCGACTGTCAAGTGCCTACCTGTTACAGACAAGTAACCATGTACCAAGAGCGGTTTTCAATGGTTAATTGCATTAATTCATTTGACCCTCACAACAATCCTCTAATTCAATATTCCCAATGAGGACACTGAGATTGTGAGGTTCTGTACTTGCCCAGACCACACAGTAAGTAGAAAAGCTACAATCTCTAATAGCAGCAGTCTGATCTAAACTCTTTTGTCTACTAAACATACTATGTATCAGTAAGACACAGGTATTATTTTCAAGGAAGTCATATCAAGAAGCATAAAGATAAAAATAATTTAGACACAGTAGCAATTTACATATTATATAATATTCTTGATTTTCTACCTGCCACCCCCCGACAAAATAAGAAATAAAACCACATAGGAACACATAGAGTCATTTCAGGAACTCATTCAGTCCAGGTATACTGAAATCTGCTAATCACAAAATGTAGTATGTGCTTGTGCCATCCTCCTGGTTATTATTTGAATTGTTAGGAATGCCATGTTACATTTTTTACAATCCAAATCAATTCAGATTGCAGCTTATCTTATGACAATGTAGTAAATGGAGTGTTTCCCTCACCTGATCAGTAGTGGCTGCTGAGGACCACGGGAAGAGCATGGTCTTACAGCAGTTTCAGACAATGCAGAGGAAAGTAACGTCTACTTGCTGCCCTGAAGACAGTCAATGTGACAAGAGCTCCAGGCAGCCATTGTGTGATTTCAGTGCACTTAATGACCCACTGCCTCTCCAATTGAATGTCACTGCTTACCATAGATTATAATAAGATGAATTTTATATGTTGTTATTTGAATTAGTGTTATTTAGGAACTTTATTTATGAATACAGTGTTATTTATGAACTTTATATATAAATAGTGAGGTAGGTTTTATCTCCATCACACAGTTTGGGGAACATTTAGAATGGTATTTCCAAGACAGCTATTTGGGGACACCATGGTTCTGTGTGAAAATGGAGATTGCGTGTCACCCTGTCCACACAGAGGTCAAGGTCTGCGTTTAGAATTCTATGTTCCTCCTAAAAGTTGGGGACATTAGAAGCATCTAAAGCACTTTACTCCTGCATTGTCTGTGAGTCTTCAGATCTCAAATAATAAACAAAATTTGTGCATTTTTTCCATGTAGAAGAAAGAAGACTGACACCTGGTTTTTTTTTTTTTCTAAAACAGTCTAATTCCCCCTTCATAGCAATGTCAGAAAACCTTGACCCATTTTTTTTGAAACATGCTGTATCAGCCAAGATCTAATATGGGGAAATAGCTTATCCACAGCCTGGAGAGAAGAAAAGTGCATTTCTCATCTATAGGTCATCTTTTATACAACTTCAGAATTGCTAACCCAAAGTTCCTAGATATTCTTTAGAGAAATTAGGTAAATTTATTCCTGCAACTTGCAGGAAATTGAAGAAGCTCTTCCCTGAACTATGGTTCTAGCTTCCAAGATATTAAAAACATCTCAATTTTGAATATTAATACAAATGTCTTCTAAAAGATATTGTGCATAAACACGCAAAAATAGAGTTTCATCGGGAGAATTTTTGTGACATTGTATAGTAGACATGTTTAGAAGCAGCAGCCTAAGTGGGCAACTGCGAATTTCTCTTTTTCAGATTAATACCCACAATTATCTATTGAATATCATCAATGAATATTTACAGCATATAAGTAGAAAATAATTTTGGATCTGTTCACAAAAATAACCATAGAGCACAATGTGTAACGCCTGCCTTAATATCTAATTCCGTTAATATATAATAGTTCATTGCAAAATAAAAACAGATGAAGCAAAGAGGAAGCAGGAATAGATCTTCCCCACCCCACCCAAGCTTCTATGTGCCAGAACTGGTTTTCAGGGGCTATTAAGCATATTTCCATTTCCACTGTATTACAGAGGAGGATATTATAGTCCATAGTTTGTAGGTACAAATCTGAAAGACTAAATTATCATTCTTTTGGGGGGGATTAGAACTCCTAAAACTCCAAATTCTTACTCCCTGTAATTAAAGCAACACAAAACAATTAGTGATAAGCTACAAATGGCACACAATATCCAGGGAGTAGTCTCCTTGAAACTGATCAGAAACAATCCCACAAACTCTAAGGAACTTTTTAGAGTAGAAGAGAAAGCAGTGGAAATATACCAATGTCAATGCTTTTACAGGAGTAAAAGATTGAAAATGGGGCTGATGAGGTGGTATAGCGAGATAATATTCCACCTGCAAAGCCATCAACAAATATAAATACTGGTTTACGTCCTAGCTGATCTACTTCCCACCCAGCTCCCAGCTTATGGCCTGGAAGATAATGAAGGAAAGCTCAAATTCTTGGGCCCCTGCATTTACATTTGAGGCCCAAAAGAAGCTCCTGGCTCCTAGCTCTGGATCATCTTAGCTCTTGCCATTGCTGCAACTTGGGGAGAGAAGAGGCAACAGATAGATCTCTCTCTGTGTGACTCTCTTTCTGTCTCTCCTTCTCTCTCTAAATTTGCCTTTCAAATAACAACAAATGAGTCTTTTAAAAATTTTGACTAGGTGCTGTATATACTTAGGCAACGTGAACCATTTCTAAAACTATTTAAGATTAGATAAGAGATTTTATATCCACTGGGCCAGAATTTCCTAAAAATCAATTGAATTCAAAATTGTACATAGATACTCATTCATAAGCATTTATACATCTGAACGTGTACATCACAGACACATACACACATATATGAATAGCCTATTATTTTCACTAATGGCTGGCATTAGAGATGACAGGAAATGCATGAAATAAGCTGTAATAATTAATTCCCCTATCTTAGAATGAATAGTAATTTTCACAGGATCTTTTGGAATCTTAAATTTAGAGGCAGAAAGTTCAAAGTTCCAGGTTCATCATAATCTACCAAGACATAACTCATAAACTACCGTAGAAATAACTCATCTTTTGGAACCAGTCAGGAAATATTTCGCAACTATCCTCATATGAATGGCACAGACATGTGTTCATCCACAACTTTGATGCATTCCAACAAACTCATTCTATCTCCTTGTAATGAGATTTCCTGTGTCAAAAGATGAAAATGAGTATTGGAAACAACACTGCAGAGCCCCTAATCTCAGGAAATATATTCAATAAATTAAAATTGAAGATATAGTGCCTGTCAGTACTTTGCAGTTCATCAAAGTGATCCCTAGAAGTTCTACATAAATCTCCAAATCATAGCCAGCCTTATGAGAGTGTAGCAGTTAATGTAAATATGATTTCTGGGGTGTCAGAAACATATCCTCAGCCCTTACCATCTCCTTTGTTGCTATTATTCTCTCAAAAACCTGTTCCTGTAAGTTACAAAGTCATTTTGGTCTTTACAAAGCTTCTATTAAGATCCACCTCCCAATGGGGCTTTAAAATAACATGGAGGAAATTCATACCAGCTTATATTTTACTATGACAGTTGCCAAAGGATAACAATTTGCAGGAACAAGGTGCAGAGCTGAGCTGCCAAGCTGCCCAGGAGACACTACAGAGCTTGGCATCAAGAAGTGCGGAAGGGCGAAAAGCAAAGACCAACCTTGCTTATTCACAGCATTGCCCAAGGCCAACCCTGCTAAAAGATTTGTTATAAAGATATCTTGCTTTGACAATTTCAAGCCCAATGAATCCCATTGAATAATACTCACCTAGTAATGCTTTCAGGCTACCAGCCACTTATTGCTCTGTGCATATGTGATCCTGTCTGAAAAGGGGACTACAATTTCCTGACAAACATAACTCACTCTGAAACAATTATTTTATATCCTAATAGAGTCTGACTAGTAATGCCTGCCTCTTTCTGGTCCTCTTTGAGCTACATATTAATCAAGAGATTCTATACATGGGTGACCAATAAGACATATGTTTTGCCATGATAATAGTAACTGTTAATTACCCACCAGTATCAAGCATATTGTCCTTGTACTCTCTAGTTCTAACTGCCTATATTATAGATATTGACATTGAGACTAGAAAACCATGTTCTTCTTCCAAAAACTTCCAAGGAGCAGAGCCCGAGTTAAATAACAAGTCTGAATATATTCCAAAACACTGCATTGCGTCTCTGCCAAAGAAGAGCTGCATTCTCATTACTCTGTACTGTCAATCATCTTCAGCATTATCATCAAACCAGAACTGAGGGCCTACGGACTGTCAACTAAATAGAGCACAGAGAAGTATCCCCCTAGGAAGTACAGACAAGCTGATCATCATAAAGAAATGATTAAGCATTTTAAGATAAAATATTTTTATTGCTCAGCAATTAATACAAATGATTGCTCAAGTTTTTGATTCTTGAAGACTATGAAGATTAGAATTAATGGCATCAGAAAGGCAATCTTACCAGCACCCATTAAAATGGTATTAAAGAGCAGTTTTTAACCTCAACACTACTGACATCTCAGTTAGTTCACTCTTATTGGGGGGCTCTCTTTCGTATTGCAAGATGTCCAGCAGTATTCCTAGCCTCTAACTACTAAGTACCAGTACCAATCCCCATTAATGACAATCAAAATTGTCCCCAGTTATTACCAAATATCTTCTGAGATAGAAAAGGCATCCTAGTTGGAATGCTGCTATAGAAAAATGCTTAAAGATATGTTAAACTCATATAATCATACTTTATCTATTTCAGAGGCAGAAATGCAAAGCAGAAGGAGGAAGGGCTTCTCCCCTACACTGATCCACTTCCCCAAACGCCCATCTGAAACCAGGAATGTAACCCAGGTGCCCCTTTTGGATGAGAGAACTTGCCTGAGTCATCACTTCTGCTTCCCCAGAACTGCATTAGCAGAATGAGTCAGGAGCCAGATCTAGGAATCAAACCCAGGTTCTCAGATGTATAAAACACACATGTTAATTAGGGCCAAATACCTACCCCATAATTGTTTTTAAGTGGAAAGAAAGTGCACTATTAAATCCAGTTCAAACTTTTAAAAAAAAATGCGTAAGTATACCAAAAAGCAGACCTTTAAGAATATCAAAATGGTTGTCAGCCTTGGAATGGTATAATAGCACTTTTTTCACTGTATATTTTTTGGTTTTTCCAAATTTACTACAATGAATATATTTTATAGAATATTATAATAATCTTGGAATTTAAAAAATCATTTGTCTTTAAACTATCATAGTAAAACAATAAGGGAAACTAATCTAACTCAGGATAAAATCTAAGAAAAGTAAAAGTATTATATGACATTATCTGTATGTGACCCTGCTGAGGCAAACAAAAATGGACGTCAAAATTCATTACGTGTATGTCAGATTAAATTTTATGCTAAGAATTTAGTGTGGTCTTTAAATGGTGCCATAAATATCCAACTAGACCTGGGAATAAAAAAATTCCCGATGCACGGTAGACGATCTGCAAGGAGAACCACAGACAAAGTCAGATAACAAAAACTTGGAAATAACTCATCTTTCTGTACATGATAATTTCATATGCCAGCAAGTATCAAGGACTTCAGAGAAGGGATGGAGATTTAACCTCACCATCACAGTTCATACCCTATACCATCACAGGACTCCCAAGCAACTAGAAGAACAAGAACAAATCCAATCCTAAATTAATCTAAAACTCAGAAATAAACAAAATGGAGACTCAAAATTTATAACCCTTCCTGTTAAATACAATAAAAATCTTTTAAAAAGAAAGTGATGATGCAATAACTGCACATCAACATGCTGAATAATCAAACTAGATTCTCCCATCTCTCACCATGCACAAAAAATAAATTCAAAATGGAGTCAAGATATAAATCTAACACCTGAGACTTTTAAAAACAATAGAAGAAAACTTGCAAGAGAAACTGTAGGATATTGGGATGTAAAGGGATTTTTTTAGACCAGACTCCAAAAGCACAAATAGAGAAGTAGAATTATACCAAACTGAACAGTTTTTACACACCAAAGAGCCATCTAAGTGAAAAGACAGCCTAAGGACGAGAGGAAATATTTGTAGGTTTTATATCTGAAAAGATGCTAATAGCCAAAACATAGAAGGAACTCTAAAAACTCAGCAACAAGTAATAATAACACAGTTGAAATACAGGTAGTAAATTTAAATGGACATTTCTTAAAGGAGAATGCACAAATGACCCACAGGTACATGAAAAATTCTTGACAACATTAATCCTTAGGGAAATGAAAACTGAAATCTCAGTGAGATGTCACCTTATTCCAGTTAGACTGAATATTAACAAAAAGACAAAGTGACAAATGCTGGTTTGTGATGTGGAGTACAAGGGACTCCAGCAGACTGATAACGGGAAATAAATTAAAATATGAGCTATTACAGAAAACAGCATATAGGTTCCTTAAAACCTAAGTACAGAATCAGATGATACAGCAATCCTAGTCCTGGGTGAATATCCAAGGAGAGTGATAAAGAAACTTCTGCATCCCTGTGTTTATTACATTCTTGTTGCAATAGTCCAGAAATGAACGCAATCTGAGTTTTCCTTCACTCATGACTGCCTAAAGATAATATGGTATGTGTACACCACAGAATTATATGAAGCCACAAAAGTGATAAAATCTTGCCATTTGTGATAAAAAGAATAGAACTGAAGGTGATGCTACTATGTAAAATAAGTCAAGCACATTAAGGCAAGTATCACATGATCTCAGTCAGCCAGGAAAGATGCTTCAGAAAACTTAAGGGTATGATGGCGGTTGTCAGAGGCTAATCAAAGTCAAGAGGAATGAGGTATGGATAGTGACTGATTAACAGTACGAAGTTTTAGTTAGAGGAGTAAGAACTTGGGGGACTGTAGGTAATGATAATATACTGTATATTTCTCTTTTCAAAACTTTGAGAAATGATTTTGTATATTTTCACTATAGGAAATGTTAAGCATTTGATGATATAAATATGTCAGTTCTGATGGGTTGCTACGTAGTCTATGCATGTGACTGCATAAATGCAGGCAGTCCCATAAATATGCACAATTTTGGCTGTTTAAGATGATATTTAACAAACCAAAATTGAAATGTCTGTGAAGAAGTCACAGGATATAGTTAAAAAACCACATCTTCCCCATCAACATACTATTAATCAATTGATGCCATGAGGTTGTAAATGGCTGTTGAGGTCATGTTGGGGCATTTAATCGTGTAGGATGAAGCTTAGCTGGACTTACCTTCAGACCAGAGATGGTCTCACCAAGAAATCGTTGAACCCACTAGGATAATAAGACACTGGACTTTATGCTCTGTAAATATTTCCAATGAAAGAACCACACTGAATTTGAACTGTGGTAATGCAACAAGGTGGAGAAACCGTCCATGGGGAGAGGGTTCGGGGAGGGGTGGGGGGAATTCCAGTGCCCATAACACTGTGTCACATAATGCAATACAATTAATAAAAAAATTTTTTTTTAAAAGATGATATTTAAAAGCAAAAGAATTGATGAAGTCACAACATTTACTTTTGCAGAAAGAATTACTAAAAATGTAGTTTAGGAAGAAAGAAAGCAATAATAAATTAGTGAGGTGCAATATACAAGGACATACAATAAAAAAGCAAATAGAAAGCTATATCTAAACAGAATCAGTGTTTAATATAATGACAATTTATTTAATGGACCACATGTAAGAGGGAACCAAAATAATTGATTATATCTCACGTAGGGAATATATAATAAAATAAACATACTATCTATGGCCTACTTTAATGAAAAGGGCCAATGAAAAGAAGGAGAGGAGTTAAGGAAATGAAGAGCTATTGGATAAAAAGAATAGGAATATACTGACAATTATTGAAGCCAAGTGAGGAGATCATGGAAAGTATAATACATTTCTGTGCTTTTGTGTTTATGTAGGAACATCATTATGACAAGCTGAAAGCAATGATATATGAAATGGAAGGGAAGATAATAGCTCAAGCATTTTCTGTGCTGACATGTTTTACGAAGGGAAGTACAGTTACCTTTAGACATCACTAAGCCAAGTGAACATGTTACAAATTTAAAGATAACTGCTAAAATGATAAATAAAAATAGGTACATTCTGAAACACTAAAGGGAAAACAAGAGAACAAAGCACAATAAATAACATGGCAGAAGGCAGGGGTGTGAAAAATAAAAGGATGTTATATGGAAGCACAAAAAATGTAATAGAAATAGTCCAAACAGACTCACATAAAATTCAGAATATCTAAGTAGGAACATAAAAAAGAAAACTGATACATGGAATGACTGAGATGAGCTGCAGAAATGTTGAAATTAAAAGGCAAATACTTCGCAGCGTGAATATCCTTTACGGGGCAGGCATTGTGGTTAAGGTGTTGCTTGGAATGCTTGCATCTCATGATGGTTGTGTCTTTCAATCCCTGCCCATTCCATTTTCCATGCAGTTTTCTGCGTATGTATCCTTGGAGGCCACAAAGGACTGCCCAATCATCAGGCCCTTGCTACTCAACTGGAAGACTTAGATGTGGTTCTAAGCATCTGGTTTAGGCTTGATCCAGCCCTGGTTTTTGTGTGCATTTGAGGATTAAACCAGTATATGAAAAATCTCTTTCTGCCCTTGTTCACTGTATTTTATCCCCTAACTTCCCTCTGAGTTTAAAATAAACATTTTTTAAATAAAAATTCATTTAGAAAATATTTTAAGGCAGAACAAAGTATTAGAGATACAACAATGAGGAGCATAGTATAAAAAAAAATGCTTGAAGCAAGTAGCTGATGCAAGCCTTAACATTTTGTGGAGTCATCAAAAAATTCTTTTAGCTCTGCCTTCAAAAGGAATTTTGAGAGTCAAACCATTTCTCACTTCCTCCATCCCATCACCTTGGTCTAAGTCATTATCTTTCCCCTCTATTATGACAATGGCCTCTTAATGGTCTACTGCTCTGCCCTTGCTCCCACTCAGTCTGTCATCAACACAGGAATCAAAGCGATCTGGCCACAACAAGATAAATCATATTATCCCTCTGCTCAAAATCTCTCAGTGGATTCTCATTTCACTCAAAGAAAACCCTAGAGGCGTTAAAATGGCTGTCATTGCACTGCTGCTGGCTCTACTACCCCATGTTCTGTCTCCTAGTGCTTTTGCTTCCATTCTAATCTATGTACAGTCTTACAATGTGCCATTCGGGGCATTTGCACCTGTGGTGCCCATTGCCTAAAATCTTCTCCCTGCAGGTATTTGCTCAGTTAACACCTACCTGCTGCAAGCCTGTGCTGAAATACCTTCTGAGGCAGACCTTCTGAGGCAGACCTTCGCTGCTTTCCTTACTTAAAATCACAGGCATTATCGTCCAAACTACACTGTCACTCTTGCCAGAAATTATTCTCATAGTAGACGGAACAGTTCCTAACATACACACATAAACATATATGGACATGTATGTTAAATATTTACATTCACACACAATGTACATATGTGCTGGTGTGTTTATATTTATACACATTTTATGCTGCATTTCTCCAATCAGAATGTTGCCCCTCATATAAACAGCTGCTTGTCTTTAATTTGTTAATTAGTCTCTTGACTTATTATGTTTGATACTCAGTCAAATTTAAGTGAAGGAAGGAAAAAATTAATTCACCTAGAAGATATGGTATTTCTGAAATTACATTCCCCTAAAACTTTAATATTTAAAGCAAATAAAAGAAGCCACTGAGAAATTTTAAAGCATGCCTCAGAGAAAGAAATCATGTTAGGTGGTACTAAAATTTAGAGCAAGGTAGTAATGAAATAAAGCATAACAAAATTGGTAACACATATATTGTTACCTCATTTACAATAAAAATGTGAATGCAATTCATGGGAAAAGATGATATTTTCAACAAATAGGATGCAGTAATTAGATTGTACCTAAAAATACTGTAAGCATAGTTTAAATTGGAATTCATTACAGCCTAAATGTAAAACTCAAAACAATCTAATTTCTAAAAAGAGCATCAATAAGCATCTTTGTGCATGTGAGAACAGAAAAGGATTTCTTAGGTAATACATGAAATGTACTAACAATAAAAGAAAAAGTATTGAATTGGATTGGATTAAAATAAAGAGCATCTGATCAACAGAGACCATTATGAATGTGAAAATTCAGCTTCTTGCTTGCAGAGTGCTTATATTAGGTAAAATACTGATGATCCATAAATCAGCTGTATTTGTAAAGTACAATTACATTTTCAATTATCGATAATGTAGAAAATTCAATTTAAAACTGGAAACACACTTTGGCAGACACTTCACAGAAAAGATATATTTAATGGTACTCAAACATCAGTAAAAATCAAAGAAATTCAAATTGAATGATACAAAACTATCACATAGTCCCCAAAATTTGAAAAATTTTAAAAGAATGACACCAGAAAAATGTTGCCAGGATAAATTCCATAAGTTTCTCATATGTTTTGTTCCTATTTTGGTATTTCTCAAGTTACTTTTTGATTTTTTCTGAGCCACTGGTTGTACAGGAGTATGTTCTTTAATTTCCGTATTAAAGATTTCTAATTTTGTGTCATTATGGCTAGAAAACAAATGGAATAATTCCAGGATTGTTAAATATGTTACCACTTGTTTTGTGAATGAACATGGTAAAAGTTCTATCTGAATTTGAGTAAAAAGCACACGTGGGGTGGAAAGCTTTCTAGATGTCTTTACTTCTATTTGGTATCCTGAAGTTGTTCAAGCCAATATTGCCTGTTAATTTTATGTCTGGATTTATCTATTGTAGAAACCATGTACTGAAGCTCTCTCTCACTACTATATTGCTGTCTATGTCTGACTTCAATGCTGTCAGTATTTTGTTTATATTCATTTAAAACAGATTTAACTTTGGCTGCATATACAATTGGCAATTATTATACCCTCCTGCTGAATCTACCACTCCCTTTTTTTTGGCCAAGAGTAACTCATATCTTTCATATTTTGACTGAAAACTTATCTTACATGATGTGACTATAGCTACCTCTATTCTCTTCTGGATCTCCTTGCATGAAGTAACTCTTTTTTCTATCTTTTCACCTTGAATTAATGTGTCATTAAGGACGAAATGCATCTCTTGCAGGCAATATGACAATCAATCTTGTGTTTTTATAAAAATATACAGTAACTAAGATAAGGATATTTTGATTTGGAGAATTTAATCCACTTACATTTAAAATGATTATTGCTAGGCAATGGTTTACTATTGTCAATTTATTCATTGTTTTCTGTCACTTTTGTAGTTCTTATATTCCTTCCTTGCTGTCTTCTTATGATTTTGCAAGGATGAAAAGAAACTAGAACTTTCTTATGTTGCAAGATGGAATGAAATTGAGAGAGTTATATTTGGAAAATAGTGTGCTCTATAAATCTATTCATTTTGCTGATGAGTACATACGCAAAGGAAAAATCAGATTATCTCAATAGCAATATCTGAAAAATCTGTGACTAACTAGTAAGGCAATAGAGTTCACCAAGTTTTCTGAATACAAGATCATAGTTTTCAGAAAAGTAAATCAACTCCTACTCCCTTGCAACAAATGCTTGAGAATTTTAATATTCAAAAGTTATGATATATTAAGTAAATAAAGGTGGCTACAAGGACTGGACTGAGCTGATCCAAAGCCAGGAGCTAGGAAGCTGCTTCCAGATCTCCCACATGAGTGCAGGGTCCCAAGATTTTGGGCCATCTTCTACTGCTTTCCCAGGCCACAAGCAGGGAGCTGGATGGAAAGTGGAGCAGCCAGGATATGAACTGGCACCCATATGGGATCCTGACACATGCAAGGTGTGGGATTTAGCTACTAGGCTATTGTGCTGGGCCTGATGGCAACTATTAAAAACAACGAAAAAAAAAACCATATCATTGGGGAAAATCAGTTGGGGGTGGGAATTTGGGGGTAGAATGGAAAAATTCCAAAACCTATGGAATTGTACCATGAAATTAAAAATATATATCATGAACCAGACTTAAAGACAGCATTTTCTGCAAATTACTACATAAACAAAATAATACAGATTTTAAAAACTCTGTCCAAAAACTTGATTCCATATTGCTAAAATTCATGAGAGAAAAAGATCAAGACTATGCAAGGTAATTTTGAAGCAAAGTTACTAACGTAATCACAGCATATGAATGTTAAAATCTGTAACATCCAATATATAGTAGGTTAAAGAATATGCTTTTAGGGCCTAGCGGCATGGTCTAGTGGCTAAGGTCCTCGCCTTGAATACTCCGGGATCCCATATGGACGCTGGTTCTAATCCCGGCAGCCCCACTTCCCATCTAGCTCCCTGCTTGTGGCCTGGGAAAGCAGTCGAGGATGGCCCAATGCTTTGGGACCCTGCACCTGTGTAGGAGACGTGGAGGAGGTTCCTGGATCCTGGCTTTGGACAGGCATTGCATCGACCATTGTGCTCACTTGGGGAGTGAACCATCGGATGGAAGATCTTCCTCTCTGTCTCTCCTCTCTGTATATCTGACTTTCCAATAAATAAGTAAATCTTAAACAAACAAACAAAAAAAGAATATGCTTTGTAAAAGTTACAGATTCTGTGTATCCATGGATATGATTGTTAGCTTATTTAGACACAAATTCATAGATAACTGATATAATAGTAAATTTGTAAGTTCTCTAATAATGTGGGGGGGAAAGAATATTTCACTTTAAATGTATTTGTTCAGTAATTTTCTTTTAATTAAATAGACCAAAGCCATGTCAGAATTCAGAATGTCAGAAATGTTAGGAAATTATTTATTCTATGTACTAAGGCCATACCACTAAATTAAAATAATTGTTTTATAAGGCAACTTGACAATACCTAGAAAAGTTGAATACAGTCATTTTCTCTGAATTAACAATTCAGCATCCATTAAACAATACAAACATGAATGTATTGGAGTACCCTTGGTAAGACATAGAAACAATTTAACTGTCTCAGAAAGAAAATAGTTAAATAAACTGACATCTAAAGAATATTATTTAGCAATTTAAATGAATGCAAAATCTACTAGGTAAATCTGTAAAAACAATGTCAAAACCAAGGGAAAACAACTTGAAAAAAGATACATGCAAGATCAGGCAAACAAAGCAAATGTTTCAAAACATATGCATGGAAATATAAAGTAATATGCATAAGAATGTTGAATGTGAAAATCAGAAGAGCGGCTAGCTCTGCGGGCAAAAGGTCAAGAAGTAGAAAGGCCAGGCTTTAATATACAAAGAGTAAGAGATATTATGCACATTCAAAAAATTATAATGATCCATTAAATGTATGAGTTATAGCAAATGTACACTATGAAAAACTGCACATGAACCTCAAAAACATTTTATCTCAAATTAAACATATCTGGCAATCTAATTTTTCTACAAACATGTTAAAGTACCCTTATCTCAATGAAATTCTATGATAGATATCTAGATCTCATAAATTTCTGTGTTTCTATTATAAAGTATTTCACAATTTAAAGATTTTTTTTATCAGTTCTCTTTTTTTAATATATATTTTTATTTTGAATTTTTGAATTATGTGGTACAATGTTGTAAAGACTGGGATTTCCCCCCAAACTCCCACCACCACAGATTTTTCCCCATTTTTCTAATGTGGTATAGTCCTTCAATAAGGAGTCATAATTCCATCAGTCTCTTATTTAAGTGTGCCCCAACATTGCAGCATTGCTACAATGTCAGACAGTTCAGAATTCAAGGATGCTTAATTGTAGCTAGGATATTATCTCAATTTTTAAAACTATTTCTACTTAGTAAATATTCCACTGTGCAATCATCTATTGTTTTTCTGAAATCACAAGTGGAAACAGTCCTTTGAAGGCCTTTTCAATACTTCAGTAAAAAAAAGCTTGTCTACTTAAATCCTAATTTAGATACACAGTCATCTGTACCATCACTGCCTCACCACCCATCTTCACCATTTAGATCATAACTCGGAGCTTCATTGCAGTGCAAAGCAATATTATAACAATGGAAATATCTTAGCAGCTTTCTCTTTTTAAAGAATTATATATTTATTTAAAAGAGTTAGACAGGGAGAGGCAGAAATCTTTCATCTGTTGGTTCACTCCCCAGATTGCAGCAAGCAATCAAAGCTAGGAGCCAGGAGCTTCTTTCAGGTCTCCTATGTGGTGGCAGATTTCTGCGGCATTTCCCAGGCCATTAGCAAGGAGCAGGCTCAGAAGTGGAGCAGCTGGGGTACATACGAGATGTTTATAACATATGTTTATGGGTTGCCGGTGTTTCGGGCTGTAGTTTTAAACACTATACCACACATGGAACCCTTAATTACTTCTGTTAAGAACCAAGCAAAATGTATTGTTGTGTTATAACCAAAACATAAAATCCATTTCGGAAATCAAAGCCTGACTATTTCAGAGGCTCACTGTCATGCTAAATAGCTATTTGAGGCTTCTTGTCAAACTGTCTTTATAACCCTGATTGTTTCTCTGTTGCCACTAAAGATAGACACCATTTTATCTTGAAAAACAGGTTAACAAAATCATTATTCTCTACTTAATTACAACCCAAATGCTACCTCCACTGTTTATTAGAAACCACTTATCTAAACCCAGAGTTTTCCAAGATTTTAAGAGTCATTGAGTTAAATATTTGATCTATTTGGTACTAAGGAAACACAAACTTACTCCCTAGCTCAAAGGAAAAATTCATTAGTTTAGTCAGTCTACTTATAAAGGAAGAAGAAACGTTTTTGCTTTTTGTTTTGTAGGTTCACAGTCTGGAACTGTTGATTCCACTGGTTCTGCCCCAGGCCAGGCAATGGAAATTGGGGAGCTCCACAGAAAGCCAGGAAACTGAGCTTGGCTCAACTCAGTGTTTCTAACACAAGTGTGAGAATTACCTTGAAAAGCATGCACCGATAAACATAGGACCGACCGCACACCACTTTCTCCTCCTTGGCAGCATGTTGAGTGTTTTTAGTGTAAAATAGCATTAACATGACTTTCGAGTTTAAACATCTGCATAATCTGGGGCCCACATCCTAATCAAATTGTAGTATTCTACCTCTGGCTCCTCAAAATTCTTATCCTTAAAACAACAGAAAGTCCTTCCATTCTCAATAATTGCAAAGTCTTTACCCAGTTCTACATTAATTCCAATGCCTAAAGCCTCCACTAAACTCAGGCAAACTTCAGCTGTGGGTGTACAAAAATCCCAGTTATATGTTTCCAAGATGCAAATGCAGGATAGGAACAGATATACATTTCCATTTCAAAAGGAAGAGATAAGTAAATAGAAAGGATTATTCAGAACAAAGCCAGTCCAAGACCCAGAAGAGCCCATGCTAAATCCTGCAGCTCTGTGTTCAGTGTTCAGGGAAGTCTCGGGGGAAGACAGCAGCCCTGCCTGCAGCCATGCAAGTCATCCTTCATGCCTTACTTCCCACAGGTTGGAATCTTGCATCTGCAGTTCCATTAACTGGTTGGATTAATTTATTGTTTATACTTGATTACTTGATTACCTGGATATTTTTCTTCATCCTTTTAAACGCAAACCACAGAATTAACCAAATAAAAAGAATAGGAGGTGCATATTTCTATATCAGACTGGCAAAGGGGGTCTTTGAATGATATGTAAAAAGCATATTTTGCATAGGCTTTACATTAATTTGAAAAAAGTTTGCACCAAAATAAACATGGTTTTTCATTTCCCATTAAATTGTTGAAATCACCTCATATTGTACATCTGTTTTTTTTTTTTACATTCTCCACTGACTGTCCAAATCAGTTCAAATTATGCTTTGTTGGGTTTATATCCAATATTACAGTTTCTCTTTTTTCCTACAAGAATTACAAAAAGCTTATATAACCCTTACAAAAGCATAATTTCACAGAAAAAAACAATGACAAAGCCCTCAGCTGTTGCCTATCAGATTTTTACCAGAAGATAAATTTGGCCTAAAGTCTGTTGTCAATGTTTCTTTCTAGACTAAGTTTAGAAATATAACACATTTTGTTTACTCTTTTTAAAATGATAGTTCAGCTAGAAAACTGGATAATAAGCAAAAGTTACATAGCAAGCCCAGAAGGTGCTTTTACACAAAGCTTTTGAAGCTGAATGAAATGTTATTTGTTTTTGTTTATATAATAAGCACGGCAAATCATCAGGGAGTAATTACATTTTCTAATAGTTTTAATTTGGATTTGCATTTATAAATCAATAACAGCTACTAGGTATGGTTCAATATGTAACAGTGTGGTAGTGTGATTTTTTTATCCCTTTATAATTGCCAGAGAAATTTGTACCTGGCAATCCACCTTCATTTCTTTCATATTAAGTGAAATCAATAGGCTTTCTCTAAAAGTTTCCCTTAAATTCTCCAGTGAATACAACCATGGCTTGTTACTGGATAAAGGAGATGTTAATGAATTTTTTCCAGCTTTACAATCCATTGAATTCCCTGCAATTCATTTCATTGCCTAAAACTATTCACTGCTTTATTTCTGTAAATGGAAAGCAAAGAATACATTTTAAAAATGCAAGAACACTTTAACCTTGAATGAAAAACTTGTTGTCCCTTGTTTTTGTTGTTAAAAGAAATTGGGAAGGGGGGAAAGGAAGAAGAATTGTTTGCAAAGTCACTCGGATACATATGTTTTTAAGTCAATTAAAACATTTAGCTGCGATTCACTTACAGAAGTTTACTATAATTTCCAGCTCTATTCCTTCACCATTTTTTCTTACTTCCTCTGATTTGGAAATAAGTTCATTTATAAGAAGTTCAGCAAGTACTTGACCAAGAAATTAGGATGCAGATGAGACATACATCCTCAGGTCTGTAAAAGCATCTATTCAAGTGGATGAAAAGATGTATTTAAAAATCAGGACAATGGAAAAACAAGATCATTTATGAGATTCAGCAGATGAAAGGTATGCTGTATAATCAGGACTGAGTGAAATTTTGCACATGAAACATTCGATTGTTGGTATATGGGTTAGGGTCAATAAATAGTTTAATGGAGCCAAATCAGAAATCAGACCAAGAGAGGTCAATTGGAGTTAAACGTTAAAATTTGAATACCTCTCAGATCCTCACTCTAGAGATGTTAGAATCAGAGATTGGGAACTAAGAGAGTTTAGACTAAATTAAAGCAGGTGTCAAATCACTGAGGGAGATAGGAAGACAAAGAAATAATTCTAACATGACATGCCTTTATGGAAGACAGGCATGATGAGAGGAGGCCTTCTGACTTTTTTCCCCCAAGAATTCAGATGCAATGTGGTGAGAGCTTGATGGGTCAGCAATGTAATTTCAAGTGGAAAACATCAAAAATTACTCAGATAAATGCAGAAATTTGAAGTCCCTGAATGTTTATTACATGGGTGATGTACGAAGAATCAAAGGGGATAGGGAAGTGTTCTACAAATCAGATAAAGTTGGGTTCTCAAATTAGTAAAATACATAGGAAGGAAACAAGCAGAGTAGCGACAAACGACCTTGGGCCTAAATGCAGGAGGATATCTGAAATGCCCAGTCAGTCATGTAAAAACGAAGAGAAGGAGCAGGTGAAGTCTACTACCCCCCACACAGGAGGTTGGAAGTAGCACGGCTCTGTGACTTCTCAGTGGTAACATGGCACTCTGAGTCTCATTGGTTCATTCTGATTACTAGCTACTGACTTTACCCTGAGCTGGACCTTACTGCTGTGGCCACTTGGGGAATAAACCAGTTGATAGACAATCTCTGTGTACGTGTGTGTCACTTGGCTAGCAATTCAAATAAATAAATCCTTCAAAAAAAAAAAAGAATGGGGTCAGAATTGTGTCATAGCTTATTAAATCACAGTCAGTAACACCTGCATTCCATGTGGGCACCTATTCATATGGAGAGCAGTGTTGTGGCTGCTCAACTTCAGATCCAAATCTTGCTAATGGCCTGAGATAGCAGCAGAAGATGGTCCAAGCACTCAGGTTCCTGCCAATCTTTAGGGAGACCTGGAATGAAGTTTCTGATTTCTGGTTTTAGCCTGGGCCACTCTTACCAGTGCAGATATGCAGAGTAAGCCAGCAAATGGAAGATAGTCTCTCCCTCTTTCTTTCTGATTCTGACTTTCAGATGAATAAATAAATAAATCTGAAAAATTGCAATGCCTTCACATCATTCAGGATGAAATTCCAAGCTTCTGAACTTTGCTTCGCACCCTTCCATCTACTTCATCTCTCCCCCTGCATCTGTTCTACCTCCTAGTGCCTGCATTCTGCATTTCAGATAGACTTTTTTTTCACAACAATTTGAACATTTTGTTCACATTACTTACATAAGCTGTTCCCTTGAATCAATGTCCTCTTCATCCTTCCCCTTCGTCTAGCAAAGCCATGGTTTGATCAACTCTAACTTCATGACATCTCCTCAAAAAGCCTTCTTTGACTCTCTTTTCATGCATCTTTAAAATCTCCAAATAGGCCAGTTTCCTCTGTGAGAGTTCCTCCCATTATCCCAGCTATTTGCCCCTGGAACCTCAACTGCCAGATAAATTGGCAAAAAAAAAAAAAAGTTTATTACATCTGTGGTTTGCGTTTTGGAGTCATGATATCTACATGGAGAGTGACACGGTCTCATTGAAGTAGGGGAAGTTCAAAGTGTTTATGTTCCTACTAGTGATTCTGACACCAACCTCAAGCTTGAGAAGAGGGTTACTACATTCATATAATCTTCATTAACTAATGGTTTCACAAATGTTTACTAATGATTTCAGACAAGTGAGTGTTCTGTACAAATAATTTGAAACTCCTAATGAGGAAATAGATTTATTCTTTCAGATCTTGCTTCCTAAACTTCTTTGTCCCTTCATTGTTAGTACCATTCATTGGTTATAAAAATCAGAAATCAGAATTTGTTTTGATCAATTCTTTGTAGTATCATCACTAGATAAATAACAATAGCTATTATCCAACAGAAAGAGAGCAATAAATGCCGGCAAGGATGTGAAGAAAGGGGAACACGTACATACTGTTGATGAGAGTGTGAATTGGCGCAGTTACTGTGCAAAACAGTATTGAAATTTACAGAAATAAACTCACCATATAAGCCCAAAATCCAACGACTGCCTATATACCCAAAACGCATGAACATATTGCCTCAGAGATACGTTTATCACCATACTTATAGCAATAGTGTTTACAATAACCAAAATATGAAATCCACCAAAGTTTCCATCATCACTTAAAGGATGAACCATTGGATGGAGAATCTCTTTCTTGTCCTCTGCCAGTCTCTTGCAACTCTGCATGCTAAATAAATAAATCTTAATTTTAAAAAAAATCACAAATGTGAGTTCTAATATTTTGTAGCCCAGTGGAACTTTTTACTCAACAATACAGAGTAAGATTGAAAGTTCAAGTACATTTTAATGCCAATGGAATCACAAAAAAATAATATCCTGGGGATTTTTACCTCCCACTCTGCCAACTAACAGCATGGTGTTCTCATAGCAAAAAAAAAAAAAAAAAGAAAGGAAGGAAGAAAGTAAAAGAAACACAGGAGAAAGCAATCTGAATATAACTCTATTGCTAAATTTATTGATATATTCCAGCTTACAACAGGCAATGCTCCTTAATGCGCAATGGTCAAATAGCTGATGTCAACATGAATGACTAAGCTGGCTTAGGAATGAACATTGATCTGTATGGTATGCTCATGAGTCTCAAAACAACAACAATAACAACAAGCAACAAAGAAAACCAGACATTAGACTTAGCAGGTCACAGTGCTATGGAAGGAAGGCAAGATGTTCGTTTCTTTCACATCTTGTAGCATATAAGGCCATATTGGCCAAGGTCAGTTTGGGTTATGGAAAAATGTCTTACATAGCAGTGGCTTCCACAAGACAGAGATTTGTTTCTAATATCAATTTTGGGAGAGAAATGGCTCAGAAGACAAGATGACTCTTAACCTACACCAATTTTTAACCTAAAAAAGGCTTTGGTATTGCAGGTTCTAACCTCTAGCTGTGCCTTGTACACCATCCGTTTCCATGTTCATCTCATGAACCAAAATTGTAATTTCATATCATCCGGGCATTTGAGACAAAAGGTCCAAAAAATGGGAAATAATTTTAAAAGGTTGATAGCTTTTGTGAGCTTGGATTTAGCCAGAACTGCCAAATACCTAATCCCATTGACCAAAACATGGTCAAACAGACATAAAGCTGTAAGACATATTTGTACTCCTGGATCAAAGTGATTCCCATGTAGTGAGAACAGCACTGAGATGTGTGAAGCCTGTCTCCACTGAAAACTGTTTGCTTACATGTAATTCAATGATCAAACCGAGGTCTCAGACCGTAAATAGCTTGCTAATAATAGTAACTGAAGGGGAATGGATTGATGCACACAGGAAGTAAACATTTATCCTAATAGTTAAGATGCCGGCCTCCCACATCAGAATACCTGGGTTTAACTCCCGGCTCCACGTCCTGACTCCAACATCTTGCTAATGCAGATCCTGGGAGGCAAGTAATGATATTCCCACCATCAATGCAGGAGACCTGCACTGAATTGCCAGCAACCTCACTTACTCTTATTCTTTTTCTCTTTCTCAATTAGTTACTCAGTGTTTTAACTGTTCAAAAGACGAGGCAGAGAGAAAGGGAAAGAATAAGAGGGAAAAAAGATTTTCCATCTGCTGGTTCTGTTCCCAATTGGCTACAACAACCAAGGCTCAACCAGGCTAAAACCAGAAGCCTGGAACTCCATCTGAACTTCCTTGGTAGCAGGGGTTCAAGTATTTGGGCCACCATCTGCTGTTATCTTGGAAACATTTCCTGAGAAGTAAATTGGAAGCAGAAGAGCCAGGATTTCAACAGGTACCTCAATACAGAATGCTAGCATCACAGGCAGTAGGCTTAACTGGTTGTACCACATCAATGGCCCTAGTTAATTAATGGCCTCAAAACTAATTTAGCTCCAGAAATTAACCCAGTACATTCAAATATCTCAAATAAATAAATAATTTTTAAACTAAAGAAACAACAAGATTATCTCTTAAATACCTTTGAAGCAAGGAACTTTCCTGAAACATCATCCGAATATGTAGCTAATCCAAGATTGAGTTAAGAAAGACAAACCCCACTCTACAGATTGTCTTTCCTCTAAAAAAAGTTCTTAATTTATTTTAAGGAAAAAATGACTGATGGGAGTTGCCATTCATAAACTAATCTCTACAATAATTGAGAACTGTCACAATATAAGTTCAAAAATGTGCCAAATCCGCTGGATCTGAAAAGGCTCCCAAGGAAGTCACACTTGAATGACATCTGAGAGATGTTGAGTGCTGGCAGAAATCTTCCTAGGCCAAAATGATAGCATGTACAAAGGCCCTGGGATGGCCAATGGCATAAAAAAGGAATAGAAAATTAGCCAGAGTGGTCATGGTTAAATGAACACCAATAGAAAATGAAGCTATGGGAATAGATAGGGACCTGAATATGAAGGACATTAGAAAGCATTTAATTTAAAACAATCAGAGATCTGTGAACATTTTAACATAAAGTGGTAGGAAAGAGAAAGAACTTGACAACCTTTTGTTTCATATTTTTACAGGGGAAGAACTTTCTCTTGTTCTCTCATTGAATCCCTTCTATATAAAAGGCACTAAAAATATTTATGAGAATAATGAATATAGGAATAGATAACTTTTGAGACTATCACTCTGGCTATGGTATGAAGAATTTTAACTAGAGGGAGAAATCAAAAGGTTCGAGGCAGGCCCTTTAATAGACTGTTGCAGAACTAAATAGAAGAACTTAGTGATGGATTGAATGGAGTCACAGGGAGGGGAAGGTATCAGCAGAACTTCTACATTGCTGGCATAAGCCACTGAGCAGATGACAGCTCCATTCATTGAGACTGGGAAAAGGGCCAGATTTGTGGGGAAGGTCACATCACGTCATGAAAATGGTTTCCATTTATATGCCCACAATCTGTGAATTCTGTTGACAAGGATAGCAGAAAATAGCAAAAAATATATGCATTCAAATAAGCCAAAACTACAAATCTACAAATGAGATTCTCAGTGCAGTTCCTTCAGCTTTGAGAGCCATCACCACAAATTAAAATAAAGTCTCCCCGTGGAGCATTTGTGACAGTTTGTACAAAGGTGAGAAGATTTTTAAAAACCTAAAAAATCAGTTCATGACAAGTGGCTGTATGAGAGAGATAAGATTACTCAAAATGCATTGGCTTGATTACAGTGAGCTGGGCTGAAGGAACATACAAGACTTTTTGGCTTTTTGGAAAAATAAATGTATGCCAACTAGTAGACATGCCACTCTGCAGAACCAATGACTTTTCTGATAAACTGATGAATGATTAGAAGGGTCATGACTACGAAATGCCTCTTTCTCCACCCACTTCCCAATCACAATCACAACCATAAAAAGCAGAGAATGTGTTGAGTGACTGAACAATGGGTTTCAACAATTTGCTACAGTCCAATGAGATTTGGTTTTATTTTGTCTGAGATACTCGGTCAGATTTGATAATACAGCTTGTGATGGAAATCTAAATGTATGACATAGTTTCCATTAGGCATAAAATTCACCACTTTCATAGGGCTGGAAATATTTTCATGTACTTTAAAAATAAGTCTACAATCCAAATATCCAAGAATCCCACTAAAGTAAGAAATTATGTTAAAACATTGTTACCAGTAGAATCCTGTTTTATCCTTCTATAAGAGTAATTTTCCAAAACAAAGTCTTATGGTTTCCCTGAGGTAAGAATGACTGACAGCATTTTGCACTACAGATGGCTGAGCAGATGTACACATAGGTATGGTACCTCATTGCAGACAACCCAGCCAATCAGGGAGGAGCTAAGAACTGCACTGTGAAACAATAATGAATTCTATCCAGGGAGATCAGAGATCCAACTTGTAGAGAATGGTCTCATGTTTTACTATTTTAGAATGCATAATTAGGCCATTCTTGACCTAATAAGGTATTTTACACATCCACAAATAATATTCCCACCTTATGAGTTATACAGGAAATTCCTATTAAAGAAATTCTTGACTTTAACAATTTAAGGGGTTGAGAGCATGGTCCTTGGAGACAAGCAGACCTGTTGATAAACCCACAATCTGTCTGAAAATATAGGCAAATTGTTTATGCCCTCTAAGGCTCAAAGGTCATACCTAGAACACAATGAAATGTTACCTTCATTGCAGGAATGCATTAAGTATAAATGAAGCAAAGCTAGAGCAGAGCATTTGGCATAAACTAAAAGCCAAAAAAAGTGCTAGTAGTTTTTTTAGAATTGCATACATCATTGACCTTCAAATTATGGCACAAAAAAACGATATTGTTTTCCTGAATCAGAAGTAATAAGATGCAACACAATAAATCTTGAAAAGTTCTGCCCAAGGATATAACTTTATTAGTTTAGAGTCATAGTTAAAAACAAGCAGCTACAAGAATAATATTAGTTTGAGCTCCCCCTATTTTATCTTTCTAAGAGGTGAAAAATTATTTGTCACATTCCATAATATATCATGCATAGTGAGGTGTAAATTAATAGTCCTGTCCTTGAGTAAGATCTGGCACACGAATGCTGTTCTCCCAGATGAAAGGCTCCTCTTGCTGCTAGAAAGTTTATTGACAAAGGAACAAGAACAATGATCGCATGTAGCTGGGGAGCTTGCATGTTAGCTCTACCTCCTAAATAGGCAAATGACATATTTCTCGAGGTTTTAATTTTCACATATGTAGAATTAGAATGAAAATATTTCCATCATAAAGTTTGCTTCTACTTCCTTTCTCCCACCCTCAGTCTTATCAAATCTTGAAATGTGCAGCGAGGTATTGTTTAAAATATAATTAAATACATTTGCAAAATCTGTAGGCAAACTACTGCAAGATAATTTATGTCAAAAAGTGAGAAGAAAATGTTTGTGATGAGATGCAGTCTTTTCTGATCTGCAAAATCACAGGGCATCGTATCTGCTGCATTCTCTTGGTTAGAATGATCTGAGATCAACTCACAATCAAAGCCAGGGGACAGGTAGCACACCACTTGACAAAAGGAGTACCAAATATGTATGTCAATCTTTAAAAACATATGTGTAGGCAACCTATTCTTGAAGCATTCAAAAGAAATGGGAGAGAGAGAGAAAGAAAGAAGGAAGGAAGGAAGGAAGGAAGGAAGGAAGGAAGGAAGGAAGGAAGGAAGGAAGGAAGGAAGGAAGGGAGGAAGGAAGGAAGAAGGTGTTGCACCATAACAGATAAAGCCCCTGCCTGCAACACTCACATCCCACATGTATACCAGTTCATGTCCCAGCTGCTTCACTTCCAATCCAGCTCCTTACTAAAAGCCTGAGCAAGTTCGCTGTATAACTCAAAGCAGCAGAGGATGCCAAAGTATGCAAGTCTTTACCAACAATATGGAAGACTCAGAATCTCTAGGCCATCTGTGGCGTAAACCAAACATGAAAGACCTCCCTCTCCCTTCACCCCATCTTATTTTCATTCCCACTCTCCTGTTTTGCCCATGCTATCTCCCTCAGCCTCTAACTATGACTTTCAAATGAAGAAATAAATCAATATTTAAAGGAAGAAAAGATGGAAGGAGGGAGGGAGAAAACATTTTTATGACCTTCGCAGAAAACTACAAAACAGTATCAAGATATATGAATTGGTGACTTTATTCATAAGGGCATTAATCTTCCCTATGTTTTAAAGCCTTAATAAAATCCTAATCAGTAATAAATAAAACCCTCTTAATAAAATTCTCAAGATAAAAATCATTCCTAAAAAAGAGAAAAAAAAAGCATGATCATATTTACAGATGCAGCAAAAGCATTTCAAACCAAACATTTATTCCTGATCATTTTTTCAGAAACTCATTATTAGAAGAAAATGCCCCTTTCATATTTCAATGCACCTTCAAAATTCCTAAAGTTAACATTCTACTTAATAGTGAAAGACTAAATGCTTTCCTCCAAACATCATAATTAAAGAATTATTGCCCATTCCTACCATCTAGTCACTGCAGTAGGCAAGAAAAGGATATGCAAGATATCAAAGTTATAAGAAATAAGAGCCTTTCCCTTTATATAAATAAACAATATGGTTGTTTTTACAGAAATCCCCCCAAAAAATCTACAGAAAAGCTATTAGAATTAAGTGTTTAGCAATGTTGTAAAATATAAGATCAATCTCTAAAAATTACATCTCTATAGCCCAACAACAAAGCTGAAACGGTAACAAAACAATATCATTTACAATGACACCAAAATATGAAATAGTTACAGATAAATCTGTCACAAAGTGTAAATATTACACACTTAAAATGCTGAAAATCTTTAAAGATACCTAGATGGAGAGATACATCATGTTTATGGCTAAGAAGACTCCATTTTGTTCAGATGCCACTTGTTCTTAAATTCACCTATAGTTTTAATTCAAAAATTGTCAAAATCCCAGCAAGACTTCTGTGCCAAAAACTGACAACAGTTTCTAAATCAATTTAGAAATATATAGCGGCCTGCAGTAGCAAAAATAACTTTGGAAATAGGGAACAAGTTTGGAGAAATAGCAGCATGTGATCTCAGAACTTAGTAAACTTCTATCATAGCAGGGAGTGTTTGCCGTGGTTAAGTTGCTATTTGGGATGCAAACTTTCTAATTCAGGGTACCTAGGTTCAAGTCCCACCTCTGCTTCTAATTCTAAATTTCTGCTAATCTACTTCCTAGGAGTCAGCAGATACTGCTTCAAATAGCTGGGCCCCTGACACCCCAATGGGACCCCCAGAGAGAGGTTCCAGCTGTTACAAGCCTTTGCAAAGTAAACCAGTAGGTGGAATATCTGTCTGGCTGTCTCTGTCTCTTTGCCTTTCAAATATAAACAAATAAAAATTTTTTAAAACTAAAGTGCTATGGTTGAGCAGTCAAGACACTGCTTGCAATATCTGCACCTGATAAATTAATTCCCGAGGTTGCGCTGTGACTCGATCCCCACTGTCAGCTTCCTCTTCAGGAGCATCCTGAGAGGCAGCAGGTGATGGCTCAAGTACACTCTTCTCTGCCAGACTCATGATAGATTTGTATGCATCCCCGGCTCCCGACTTTGACCTCGTCGAGCCTCAGCTGTTGCTGTCTTTTGAAGAGTTATCAGCCAACTGAATATTTCTATTTTTTATTCTCCCTCTCTCCCTGTTCATCCTTCCATCCTCCCCTCTCACTCCTCTTTTTTTTCCCCCTCTCTTTTGTTCCTATCAAACAAACAAACAAAACTTTCAAGGCCATAATAATCAAGTAGTTTGGTATGTAGTACTGGGGATAAGCTAGACAAATGAAATAGTCATTTTCCATAAAAAAATGACTTTGACCCATATCCCGTACCACATACAAATATGACCTCACTTGGGACATAGACCTAAAGATGAAACTGAATACCAAAATACTTCTAGAAGAAAACACTATGACAGTAGACTAGGTAAAAGTATCTTAGATGCACTGTGAAAATCAAATCATGTTTCAGTATAGGAAGAAAGATTTAATTTGACTTCAAAATTAAGAATTTGTTGTTAAAAAGCAATTCCTTAAGAAAATAAAGCCACAAACCGGGAGAAAATGTTTGTGAACAATGAATCTGATAAGGGTTTGAACCCATAGCTGAAGAAAACATTTCAAAACTCAACAAAAAGAAAATGAAGAAACCAAGCCCACTCCCATACCCGTCTCCCTTAAGGAAGATAGGTCCTTTCAGAGGTCCTGACAGAAATACTAGACAATGGCAAGTAGCTCTGCATTGACCGATGGGAGTTACCCACTGGCCATCGTCAATAACACACATTATTGAAACTGATCTTGCCCTGTTTCTTCTTTATGTAAGTACGGTTCTACCTAGTGCTTGACAGTCCCGTGTTTCCCTTATCAACTTTGATGTGGGCAGAAACGCCCTCTGTGGTTGGCAACTAATAGTCGTGCTTTGTTCAGCATGTACAGTGACTAATCTGGAAGATAGTTTTTCAGTTACCTAAAAAAAGCTGAACTTATACGTATTAAAAACTAATCATTCCAGTTCTAGTAATTTACTCAGAATAACTAAAAGCATACGCTCACACAATGCTTTGCACATAAACATTCCTAAGACTCATTTATAGCAGCTGAAAATTAGAACCTACCCAAATGCCATCAACAAGCACAACATAATTCTTTCAAATTGTAAAATGAACTATTACTAAAGCATAAAAGAACGGGTCTTAAAATCTGTATGCACAGTGAGAGGAGGTAGACCAAGGAAAGCATTTATGCTGATTCCACTCACATAACAACTCACAAAATCCAAACGAATCTACGCAATATATAACATCAGTGATTCTCTGTTTGGAGGGAAACGGGAGAGATGGGATGGAGGAAATACAAAAACACATAGGAAAATCTGTTTCCTTTGTCCAGTCGTTTCTTCTTCTTTTTTTTTTTTTTTTGAATTTTTTGGGACAATTCCATAGGATTTGGAATTTCCCCAACAAGAATTTACCCAACAAGGGAAAATTAAGAGTAGCAGTTATGTTCATTATCTTTGTTCTGATGACATTTTCATAGGTGCTCAAGTACACAAAACTTATGCAATTACATTTTAATTTTGCAGTTTATTATATGTTGGTAATGCCTCACTAAAGCTCTTCAAAATGCCAACAACTATCTTATAGAAAACCAAGGCTTTTTTCCTAAATGTACATGAAACAAAATGCAAAGTGCCAAACATAGATCATACAACTTTGGAAAACAAAACAATGTAAAAAAACATGGTAACATTACATGGATGGAACAATAACAGATTAAAGAAATACAGTCACTAGATTTGTGGGGGGAAGGGTAGTACTGTGGAACAGTAAGTAGGAAATAATTTTTCCTAGAGACAGTCCTCATTCAATGGAACAGTCATGGGGAAAAAAATAAAATTTGAGTTTATTTTACACTATTCACTAAAATCAAGTCTTTATTTAAGATTTTTTTTTTATTACAAAGTCATAGATACAGAGAGGAGGAGAGATAGAGAGGAAGATCTTCCATCCAATGATTCAATCCCCCAGTGACTGCAACAATTAGCCAGAGCTGAGCTGATCCAAAGCAGGGAACCACAACTTCCTCAAGGTCTTCCACACGGGTGCAGGGTCCCAAAGCTTTGGGCCGTCCTCAACTGCTTTCCCAGGCCACAAGCAGGGAGCTGGATGGGAAGTGGAGCTGCTGGGATTAGAACCGGTGCCATATGGGATCCCGGGCGTGTTTAAGGCGAGGACTTTAGCCACTAGGCCACACCACTGGGCCCCTAAAATCAAGTCTTAAAGATAAAGATAAACAAACTATCCAGAAAAAAACATGGAATATAATCTTATCATCTTGCAGATAGGTGAAGATTTTTTAAGAAATGGACACAAACAGGGCTTAGTCTGATAGCCTACCAACTGAAGTTCTCCCCTTGCATGTACCAGGATCCCATATGGACACCAGTTCTAATCCCGACAGCTCCACTTCCCATCCAATTCCCTGCTTTTAGCCTGGGAAAACAGTCAGCCTTGGGACTCTACACCTGTGTGGAAGACCTAGAGGAGGCTTCAGGCTCCTGGCTTCAGATTTGTTCAGCTCTGGCCATTGCAGCTGCCTAGGGAATGAATCAACAGATGGAAGATCTTTCTCTCTGTATATCTGATTTTCCAATAAAAATAAAATAAATGTTTTTTAAAATGTATCTCACAAAAATATAGACACAAGCACCAAAATAAATCTATATATATAGATGGTTGTTATAATATTATTTACAGTAAGTATCATGGTAAAATAAAAATAACCTGAACATTATCAATTGATGAAAGGTTACTTAAATAATCAATCCATTAAAATCATTTAAAAGTTAAAAAGAATGAACTAAGTCTGTATGTATTGATTAGGAAAAATATTCTATCTATTGTTAAAATTTTTTCAGAGCATTATATATACCATAATTATGAACCAAATACTTGAAACACAATACTTGAAACATACACTGTATAGGTTAAAGATACATATATTCAAATACAGATAAAGGTGTGGAAAAATTGACAGAAATAGTTAGCAGTTGTTCTCATGGGAAGCAGAACAAGATACAGGCAAAGTCTGAAAATATACATTCAGGTAATATAATATAATTTTTTAAATGAAAAAATTCTTGAAACCTAAGCCTCATTGCAGTTAAAAAAAAATACCACCTGTTGTCTATGGATGGGAATATAAGTGCTGATGTGAACCATATATTTCTCTTAAAAGATCACATGTTAAAAATGAACCTCTCGACCCCAGAGTGGAGCAGGTGGACAGGAGGAGGCTTGTATCCCAACTCTGGAGACCCCTGGATCTACAAGAAGGACTATCAGTATGAGCACCAAGGACTAAATTCCAACTGCCAAAGAGACCACTGGGAATTGGAGTGCCTTTGGAGGCCGAGAACTCTGAGGTCACCCACCCCAGTTGGGATCTACCACATGGGATGGAAGAAGCCCAAATCCTTCCACGCAGGACCGAAGGTCATCAGAATAACTGCTACGAGACCTGAGCGGTCTGTGGACACAGAAGAACAGCAAACTTTCTTCGGGACTTGGGAGAGGAGCTTTCTCTGGTCCTTACGTAGTTCCAACTCTGGATCCCCATCCTCTCTGGCAATAACCATCAGGGTCGCTCCAGAGGCCCCTCCCCCAAAACAAATAAACAAACAAGCAGATACAATCAGAATAGACAGATAGACAGAGAACAATAAGGAAAGCTTAGAACCAGACAGGAAACAGTCAGCATGGATTCACATATACCTTAGTAGGTAAGACACAGAGATTAGATACCCCTCACTGGGGAGTGGAAGAATTCTCTGCACACCCCTCCTAATATAGTTCTACACCTCAACTATTGTCATATGCCTTGCTAGAGTTATAAGCTAGTTTAGACTATCCTAAAATCAGCCAGGTTCAGCAGAATTATGCCTCAACGCTATGGACTGCTAAATACTAAAATTAGGATAGACATGAGACAGCTGAATAGTACCCTATAGCCATTTTAAGGTGTATAGAAGCTGGTTAAATATAAACCAAAACCAAAATGTCAAAGAAGTAGTCATAGGATGAGGTGGAAAGCTTGCACCTTGTAACATATTGGTTACTGAATACCATGACAATTAATACCATAATGTTGCAAATTGTCGTTGATGTTAAATTGGGGCCTTTTATTGACCAGAATGATATTCTGCCAGCTCTACCTCTAGACCAGAGAAGAGCTCCCCAAGAAACCATTGAATTTATCTGGACAATTAGATGCTGGACTCTTTGCTTCATATATGCTTGCAATGAAAGACTCTCAACTGAATTTGATTTGTAATACTGCAACAAGGTGGAGTAATCCACAATGGGAGAAGGGGAGGGGGAGGGGCTGGGGGAATCCCAGAGCCTATGAAACTGTGTCACATAATACAATGTAATTAATAATATTAATAAAAGAAAAATAGGAGAAAAATAAATCTCTCAACATTATAACAAACAAAAATAGTTCTTCACATAAACAGGAACACTTTCAACTTTAGTGGGGTCTGACATTTACATCATTCTTTTTTTTCACAAATAATGAAAGTTATAACAGCAAAATTAGGAACAGGTTCTTAGAAGAGTCAAGTACAGTGGCGCGTCTTGGAACTTACGTTGCATCAGTTTCATGGTTCACTTGCGTCTGTGTGCAACACAGTTCAACATCCCAGGAATTGTGAATGCCATATGCAATAAATGTCAAATACAGAAGACACAGAATAATGTAAGAGAGTTAGATGTAATTTGTCACTGGACTCTAAGCTGCCAGCAATGTTATATCAGAATACAGCCTTTAAAAGTATATGCATTTGTATATCCGCCTTTCCAATAAAACAAAATAAATCTTTAAAAAATAAAGTATATGCATTCAAACCATAAACTATTTAAAGGTGTCATCCATGTCTTATGAAAAACTTCACTAAGGAAAAAAGCTAAGTTTTCAAGGTATTGAACAATTCCTTGTGCTTTAATCCCTTGGTAGATTCTTTTTTATTTAAGCCTTTTAAAATTACTTGTCGTTGGGGCCCGGCGCGGTGGCACAGTGGTTAAGGTCCTCGCCTTGCACGCCCAGGATCCCATATGGGCGCCAGTTCTATCCCGGCAGTCCCACTTCCCTTCCAGCTCCCTGCCTCATCGGATGGAAGATCTTCCTCTCTGTCTCTCCTCTCTGTATATCCGCCTTTCCAATAAATAAATAATAAAAAAAAATAAACTTTAAAAAAAATTACTTGTCATTCTTTGGAAACTTTATTATATGGGTCTAAAGATATACTCATTCACAAATCAATGGAACTGAGCTCAGCTGTCAGGTATGTGGGACGAGAGAGTTGAGCTGAGGTAGAAGTCCAAGGCATGTTAAAGCTTCCCACATCAGGAATCTTGATTTGTTTACTGCTGAATCCGTAGTGTCCACCATGTGTCAGGTGATACAATGAACCATGACAACAACTGCCAGGTGCTGAGCAGGCCCTTGAGAAGTGCTTCTCAGTACCTCTCTCCACAGCTCTCCTGGGGAGCCACTCTCACTCCCTTCACTAATGAATAAACTGGGGCTTGGCTTCTAAGGGGACTACTCAAAGTCACACAATTGATTGTTAGAGCCAGTATTACTGCTTCCCCAGTAAATGTCCGCAGTGTGTATAGTCATTAGGTGGAAGAAGGAGAGGGTGGGAAGAGCAGTGGGAAGAAGGAAAGCAGGATGCAGGAAGTACCAAGACCTCAAGGCATTCTTCTTGTGGGAGAGAACCATCTCCCTGGGATGGTGGGAGTTGCTGAGCATACCTGTTTCCAGTAACTGGCAGATTTGCATTCCCAGGGGGCTCTTCTCCAGCTGATTTGGTACCAGTCCCCACTTTGCTTTTCCTTTCCTGCTGCATTGGCTTGCTCACAAACACTCCTAAATGAGATCATCAGCTACTAACATCTGCCAGTGTGGAATGTCCTGGCCCTCAGCCCTTCCACCACCAGTCTTAACTAGGCCAATCCTCCAGAGCCAACAATCTGACAGAGTTGGCCCCTGTTTCCCCAAAATAAGTCAAGGATCTGTGGCACACTTAGTGCCTATTATAATATTTAATTGCAATAATTATATTCATCATGGATTTTAGATCCTGGTTGTGAGGTCAGAATGGGTTTGAATTCTAGCTCTGGTTTTCCAAAGATACATGGTTGTGAGATGGGCCAGTTTATATAGTGGCACCAAATAACAGGAATTTCACAGCAATCTGAACCAACAAACACTTCTTGTTTGCAGGTCAAGCTCACTCTCCTAGGCCACTGTCCCAAGCAGCTGGTCCAGAGGCCCAAAACAATTTCACCCGTGAGATATTTATCTCAACATGAAGGTATTGTGATTTCCAGGAAAAAGAAGCCAGAACAGATTAACACAGGCTCCTTACAATGACCTGTGTACAAAAGGAAGCAACTTGCTTCCATTCATACTCTATTAACTAGGATGAATTACGTGAATTGTCCCTAACCATGTGGGGCTTATGAAGTTCAGTCTTGCCAGTTCTAAAGAAGGTGGGAAGAAGCAGATTTGGGCAAGCAATAGTGTGGTGTATGGAAAATTGTCCCCCCACCCCTGCACTGGGGATTGTAATGAAAATACTGATGGGAGTAGCCATATTCAATCTCAGAATACCTGGGTTTAAGGCCTAGATCAGCCCAATTCAAGCTTCCTGCTAATATGCACCCACAAAGGCAGCAAATGATGCCAGGGAAGGTGGATCCCTGCCCCAGCAAGGGAAATCTAGATAAAGTTCTGGTCCATTGGCTTCTGTCTGGCTCAGCCCTAGCTATGCAAAGTACTGGGGGATCTCTCTTTTTCTCTCTTTTTCTCTTTCTACCTCTTAAAAGTATGTGGCTGTATATATATATACACGTGTGTGTATGCATATGTGTATGTGTGTGTGTGTGTGTGTGTGCATTTGAAATAAATGAAATAAATAAAACTTATACAGGATGGGGCCAGTGCACAGTATTAAGCACTCCACACATACTATCTATTCATAGGGTGGGGGAGTGAACTGCTATTATTCCCGTTAAAAAGATAAGTAACCTAGAGTAATTACTAGAAAACTTTCCCAAATCATATAACAGATGACCAAGTCTGGGGTTTGGCTTTACTGTAAGTCAATCAGATCAGCCTGCTAATGTTTATGGGATGCTGGCAGAAGATACAAAACTGCTGCATCACAAACAACTTTGGTACTCATGTCACAGGAAACAGCAGGAGAACATGTATGTGTATGCTATTATCACTGATCCCAAGTCTCATGCAGCAGCACAGTACAGTCCCAAGGTGCTCTGTGCAGTGGGTTTAAATCAATGCTGAAGAACACTGCTGGACTGCCTTTATAGAAAGCAATGAATAAGCTCAGTCCATATGGCAAAGGAAACATGTATCTTTCAAAGCAGCTTGCTAAAAGCAGCTCGAAGAAATGGACTGGATCAGAGGCAGATGTTTGGTAAAGCGTTTAAGACATTGTTTGGGATATCAACATCCCAGATGGGAGTGCCAGGGTTCAATTCCTGATTCTACCTTCTGTTAGCACACAACCTGGGAGGTAAGAGTTGATGGTCCAAATACTTTGGTCCCTGATACCCACAATGTGTTCTGGGCTCCTGGTAATTGCATGCTTGTTTCTTCTCCCTCCTTCTCATCTTTCTAACAAATGTAAAATGTATACTATATGTGTGTGATACGTATAGACTCACACACACACAAAGTGGGCAGAGTGGAAATGACCCTGCACTCCTGACAGACCACACAAGATGTGTAGGAGCACACCTAAGAGATACATGGGGGAAGCTCTTCTAGCGCTGATACATCCCAGAAGGAATCAAACACAAAAATACCTAGCATGCTTTCAATAGGATTTGGCTCCCATGACTGACGGACATTTAAACCTAAAGTTCTTACATTAAATGGTCAGTGGATTACAAATGGTTAAATAGATTGAATGGAGATGAGATCTAAGTAGAGCACTCCAAGCTTGGCTTAGTGAGAGCTCCCAGGTCACTGCATTTGCCCCTGGAAGGTAATGCTTACAGCAGGATTACTTACACAGGCCAAGCATGCATCCTCTCTCTGCTTCCAGGGCTTATAAGTGATTACAATTCAGCCATTCTCTGGCCTCCCAAAATGCCTGAACCTACGAGCCTGTCCATTCTTAGACTACAAACCTGCAAACTATGATTCCAAATAAACCACCTTCCTTCTAAGAAGACAGTCTCAGGTATTTTAGAGTAACTAAAAGCAGGCAATATAATACCTGAACCATTAACCGCTATGGATAAAACACATTCCAAAATTTTAACTTGTTACCTGAATTTAACACAATTACTGAGGCCATTGTTGTTCTGGTTAATTATAGCAAGCTAAATATGAATATCTACATTACCTCCAAAATACAATAAAAATGACAGAATATAAAAGGAATATAAACCACTAAGGACAAGAGTGGAAGAGGAAGGTCAATGCACTTTTGGAAAAGGACAAAAGTGTATTAACAGATTCAGCAGAGAAAAGAAAGCCACAGGATAAATCTATGGTCAGGCAATACTGAAAAGAAGCAAGCTGATGTGACCACAGAGAGCACTTGTAAATATCATGAATTAAAAACACCATATTAAAAAAAAATGAAAGATATGAGTTACAGAATGCAAAAGAGCAAAGGATTAAATAAAAACTGCCATCAAAGGGCTGGCACAATGGTTCAGTGGCTAAATCCTCACCTTGCAGGCACTGGGGTGCCATGTGGGTGCGAGTTCATATCTCAGCTGCTCCACTTCCCATCCAGCTCACTGCTTGTGACCTGGGAGGGCAATGGAGGATGGCACAAAACCCTTCAAAACCTCACAAGCTTGGAAAAGCTGGAGGAGGGTCCCGGTATCAGACCAGCTCATTTCTGGTCACTGTGGTTGTTTTAGTCGTGAACCAGCAGGTGGAAAATCTTTCTCTTTGTCTCCTCACAAAATCTGATCTACCTTTCCAATGAAAATAAGTAAATCTTAAACACACACACACACACACACACACACTATAATCATCAAAAAAAGTAAACAACAAAACACAGGTTAGAGAAGAAGGAGGTTGCAGACTCTAGCAGGGCCATCAAATAATCACTTTTTTTTTTTAAACTAGGGGATAGGGGGTGTGGTGGCATGTGATTGAATAAGACCCAGTATAGTAAATAAATGTCTTGGGCACCCCTATCTGCACATAAACCAACACTCAAATTTAATTTTTTAAAGATTGATTTATTTTAACTGGAAAATCAGATTTATATAGAAAGAAGAGACAGAAAGACAGATCTTCTATCCACTGGTTCACTCCCCAAGTGGTCACAATTGCTTACAGGAGGAGGACTAGCCAGTTGAGCCAATCTGAAGCCAGGAACCAGGAACTTCTTTTGGGTGTCCCATGTGGGTGCAGGGTCCCAAGTTTTTCAACCTTCCTCTGCTGCTTTCCCAGCCACTAGCAAGGACCTGGATAAGCAGTGGAGCCACCAGGATACCAACACATGCTAGGCAAGGGCTTTAGCTACTAGGTTACTATGCCAGGCCCTTAAGTTTAATTTTTAATATCTTACTGTTCAATATAAACAAAAATGAAGGATCATTAAAAACATGTAAATAGGGGCAGCAGTGTGGTATTCCAGGTTAAACCTCTACCTGTTGCATGGGCATCCCATTTGGGTTCTAGTTCAAGTCTCCATGGCTCCAATTCTGATCCAGTTCTCTGCTAATGGCCTGGGAAAGCAGCAGAGGATTGCCCAAGTCCTTGAGCCACTGCATCCATGTGGAAGACCCAGAGGAAGCTCCTGATTAATGCTTCAGCCAGTCCAGCTCTGGTCATTGCAGCCATTTGGGGAATGAACAAGCAGAGAGAAAATCATCCTTGCTCTCTGCTTCTTTCTCTCCCCTCCCTCATTCCCTCTTTCCGCCACCCTGTCCTCCCACATCATCATCCCCTACCTCCTCTCTCTCTCTCCACCTCTGTCTATCCTCCTTTTTATGTAACTCTGCCTTTCAAGTAAATAACTATTTTTAAAAGAAAACTAAACACAAAACAATCAGAAAGGGTGAAATAATACAGATTTGAGTAGAAATTAATAAAACAGAATATGGGGCCAGCACAATGGCTCAACTGGCTAGTCCTGAACCTGTAAGTGCCAGCATCCCATATGAGTTCCAGTTCATGTCCCAGCTGCTTCACTTCCAATCCAGCTATCTGTTTGTGCCTTAGGAAAACAGTGAGGATAATCCACAACCTTGGGACACTGCACCCACATGGTAGACTTAGAAGAAGCTCCTGGCTTCAGATCAGCTCAGCTCCAACCATTGTGGCATTTGGGGAATGAATCAGGACAAAGAAGATCTTTCTCTCTTTCCTTCTATCTGTAAATCTACCTTTGCAATAAACAGAATAATTTTTGTTTTAAAAATGGTACACAAGAAAACATCTCCCTATGATATACACATACTAGTTTTATGGCATCTGTGAATATTATCTTATATGGGAAAAACAAGTTTCATGATTCTGAGATGATATAGAGGAAAACAGTGCGAGGGAGGAGGGAGTGTGAGGAGGGGGGAGGGGAAATCCTTGAACCTACATAACTGTATCATTAAAAACAAAAATTAAAAAAAATTCTGAGATGAGCATATTATCCTGAATAATCAGGGTGGGGTGTCTACATGTAACTACATATAGTCAACCCCATACCTATTGGTTCTGTCTCTGGATTCAACCTCCAGCAATAATATTTGGGTGGGAAATGTACCCAAACTAAACATTTACAGACTTTTTTTCCTTATCTTTAAGCCTTCAGCAACACAAGTACTTATGTAGAAATTACATTGTATTAGTTACTAAGAATAATCTAGAGATGCTTTATTCTATACGAGAAGATATGGATGCAAGCACCACCTCATCTTATGCAGGGGACTCATGAGTGTGCAGATTCTGGTATCCCCAGAAAGTCCTGGAACAAATGCCTATGGACACCAAGTGACAATTCTAGGTCCTTTAAGAGGGAAGCAAAGAAAAATAGGAAAGGAGCAGGCAATGTGACCTAGGAGACAGAATTGAAAGTGATGTGCCTTATGGCTATCAGCAGCTGAAGGAAATAAGGAATACCTTCTACTCTCTAGAAGGAGAGTGGTCTTGTTGATGCGTTGATTTCAGCCCATGGACACTGGTTTTGAACCCTGAGCCTGCTGATCTGTGAGGGTGCAAAGTTTCGTTGTTTTAAGCCACCAAGCTTGTGACCATTTGTGACAGCACCACAGGAATCAAATAAAACTAGAAGTGACAAGGGCCAGTTACTTAACCTGTTTATACTTCAGATTGACTTCTTTATTATCTAGATAAATAGATAGTATTTAACACATGTGGTTGTCAGTGGGATTAAGTGAGCAAAGTGCTCAGAACAGCACATAGCCAAGTATTTAGTAATTACTAACCTTTATCTATCCTCTTGGTTGCACTATAAATTTGATTTGGAGAAATCTTTGCCTTGCTTACCATGACACTTGAGTCAGAAACGATGCACAAGAGGAGATACAAAGAGTTTAATGGTGTGCTAACCCGAACCACAGCATGGCTGCCCTGAGGGGTCGGAGCTTTTCAGGACTTTCTCCTTCAAGTTTCTCCACAGGTCTAACCCAGGGAAGAGCTAAGCATAAGGGAAAAGCAAGGATCAAAGTGCAGGGAGCTGGCCCCTCAAAAAGTTCACACGTTGCCAAGACTTCACAAGATGCCAAAAGGAAACTGGACCCTGCTTTCTTCTTCACTCACTCACTGAATAAACCTCATACTCAACAACTTAAAAAAAATATAGTAAGTAACCACCCACCTTTAAGTGACTAGAAGAACTGAAGAAATTGAACAAGCTAGATGGGCATCCTGAGATGGATGTCAATTACATTTAGAGAAGTTGTTAAGAATTCCAGGCACCTATGAGTCACACAGCTGTAAGGCACAAGATAGGCTGACAGCAATCTCACTAGTTGGGTGGTGTTCACAGACTTTCGCCATCTACTTTTCCTGTTCCCCACAGCACTAAGAAAGCAAAACAACGCTCTATATTCAGCCACTGGCCCAAGAGCTAGTGTACGAGAGGCATTGCCAAAGGGAGTAAACCTCTGCTCCTTAGCAGAGGACAAGCAGCTTCTCAGAAGCCTTACTGTGGCTACAGACCTAAGCCGTGGGATCCCAGACCCAGGAGCTTGTAATACAGCCTGGCAGGAAACTTGGTAAATACTCCCTCTTTTTTTTTTAATCATAATCGCATCATAGCCAAAACCCTCAACTATAGCAACATTCATTGCAGGCTTCAAGACTCTCATTTTACTTAGTGATGACACATATTTTACGTGAAGAAAATATGTATTATATTCAAGTGATAGATCATCAACCAAAAAGTAAAATCTGGAAAATGAACTGCATAGTAAGCATACTCTAGTGTTATGATCCCAGTGTGAGGCTGGAAAAATATGATATGTACAGTAACCTGTGACTAACAGGAAAGGAAAGTTGGGGGAACCCTTCATACAGAGGGCTGATTTAGTACTTCATTGTGCTCATGCTTGGCAAATTTCAATTGATACAGTTTTATTCATTCAGCAAATATGAAAAAAAGAAAAATTCAGGTGCTCCTAAGAGTTAACACAGCAGGCCTGAGACTGCCTAGCCTCTGAAAGTCCTGCTTACAATGTCAGTCTTTGACTGGAACCTAGAAAGTTGGCTGAGGACTATTTCCCCTGCTATGAGATAAAACATCCTTTCCATGAGATAACTGCCTCAGTGTACAAGGACTAGAAAACATGCTTTGTGCTGAATACTCACTTTTTGTAGGGGAGTCTGGAGGTTTGGTGCATGTCTACATGAAAACCCCCCACTACAGCACTGAACCTGCAATGAACTTCCCTGGTAGATAGCAGTTCAACATAAGCCACCATTCACTTAATTCAGAAGAATTAAGCACATACTGTGTGAGTTCTTGGAGGAGGGACTCTTGAAAGCTTATTTTAGTTTATTTCAAACTTGGATCCCTGTACCTATCACCTTCCCTACTTTGATTTGTGAATTTTCACCACAATAAATCATTAGTGTTAGTAAGATTATGTGTTGAAGCCTCTAGTCTTTCTGGTGAGTTGCTGAATCTGGCTGTGGTCTTGATTCCTGAGCAACACTCTGTGAAATGCTGTTTACTTCTTTAAGCTTAAAAGACTATTGACAAAGAAAAGTGATTCAAGTGATTATGCAATAAGTAAAATGCATTGCAATTGGTGCTACACAGGTCATAATACCTTGATGCAATGAGTTGGATAGCAATTGAGTTAGCAAGCCTGTGAGGTTTAGAACTTCCCCAAGGAAGAAATAATGTGCAAGAGTTCGTCAACCACCAAGAATTAAAATAAGTACTCAGTGAAGAGAACAAACCATAAAAGTCACTATGAGTTCTGGCAGTGACTTGAGCTGATAAACAGGGTCCTTAGAGATCACACCTGAAAATACTCAATAGGCGTGCATTCAGTTAGTACCTGAAGGCAGAGGTCAAAGACCAGCTTTTAGAAATGGAACAGCTAGGATTTGAACTGTTCATGTGGAATGCCAGTATTACAGATGGCAGGAGAACAAAATTTTTTAAAACAGTAGATTTTTACAGCAGTTTTAAGTATGTAACAAATTTGTTTTGAAAGTACAGAATTCTCACATGTTGGGATACTCTAAGATGCTTATGGAAAAAGTTAAAAGTTTAGGGACCAGGGTTGTGGGCCAAGCTGCCACCTACAATGCATGAGTACTAGTTAGAGACCTAGCTGTTCCACTTCCGATCCAGCTCCCTTCTAACACACCTGACGAAACAGTAGAAAATGACACAGATGTTTGGGGCCCTACTTTCCACATGGGAGACACAAATGGAGTTCTAGATTCATGGCTTTGGACTGGATAGCCCCGGATGTTGCAGCCATTGAGAAGTGAGCCAGTATCTCTCCAACTCCCTTCTCTGTAATTCTTCCTTTCAAATAAATACAAAGGAAAATTAAATTTTAAAACAATATATATGTTTATTTTGATGCAGAAAAACTAACTCATGCACATGAGGACGATTTAAAATGTTTATAAAAATGTAAATTATAAGATAAACTGCAGATGGATTTCAAAAAATGTTTAACAAAACGAGTTGACCTTTTAATTCACTTCTTTCCATACAATTTTGAAGTGCCCTTGAATTTCTAGTACCCACATGTGTACAACATCTCCCATTACAATATTTCCCTTTCTGGGCAGTATTTTTTTTATATAACTGATATACCTTCACTGACCCAGCATTATCATCCAAGGTCTGTAGTTTATATCTTAGGCCTCCCTCTTGATATACTTTCATGGGTTTTGACAAATGCATAATGACATTTGGCATTAAGGGAAATAAATTTTGATGCAAAAAATATTAATAGTTAACATGCTAAGGATTGACCTTGTGGGTAATTTAACTAGGTGGTATCAGCAGAGATGAAAAAGCACTGAATTAAGGCAGTAGAATGCACAAGTTTTGGCAATAAATTTGTTAGAGGCATGAGAATGAAAAAAAATGTTAAGCTGCCTGTGTAGCTGGAATGAATATTATTTCATAAATCAGTACGTGAGAAAGAACACATTTATAACTTAATTAAATTCCAACCCTAAGTCCCAAGCCTGTCAGGCTACTAATACTTCCTCTCCCTTTGCCTTTTTCTAAGATTATTTCAACTTCTAAGCCATCTTCCTCCTGGTTTAATGGTTCTCCAGCATCGCCATTACTAGCCTGTCCATTGTCCTAATCACCTTCAGTTTTTCACAGCACAACCACCTGCGGGCATCAGGGACCTTTGATGAAGCTGAACGCATCATCCTTAGGGAAGCATGCCACCCTTCCTCCCAGAGAATCCTCCCAGCCATTTCATAGGCACAGGCAAGAAGAGCCACATAGGTCCCCTTCAGAGAGCCTTATAGGCTTCCATCTTCCAGGGAGTCTCTTTCTTCTGATCTCTCAAGGCTTCTTCTCATTTTATAATTAGCTTAAACCATTTCCAAATACCGTCCCTGTACTACAGACCCAGCCACACTTCCTAAGTCTGGAGTCATGATGACAGATTCCCACCAAATGAGAAAATGATATTGGTTTTAAACATATGAGTAAGGAACAGAATGAGAAGAGTAAGCACAATTACATATTTTAATACAATGCTCATCCACATTTTATTGGAAGGAGCGTGGTCTTGTTCACTGATATGAGGGGCATGGTAGGATGACTATGTTTGAGGCAGAGGACTAGAATCTGGTTTCTCGTGAGATGAATTGTGATGCCTTTCAGATAGCCAAGAGGAAATACTAAAAAGGCAATTGGACAGTCATGTCTGCAACTTTATGGGTACAGTTCAGTGTACTTAACACTTTCCAATATGCACAAATAATGTGTCTCTGTGGAGCAGCACATAAAGCCAAGTCACTTTTTTCCAGCCTTCTGTTTGGTTCTCTTGCTTTACCAGCATTCTGAAAAGCTCTTTTAATTTCATGTTGAAAAAAAAGGACAAGAGTAATTCAACAAAACATTTTTCTGTAGGAATGCTTCATGTCCATCAATTTCTGAGAAGACCCTTCAGTTTTAAAAGAGGATATGACAGGTAAATGAAATTTTATCCTTGAAGAGAAAAGTCTTTTTTTTAATTGATCACAATCTCTTTTTCTACTTCTTGTTCTACCTGATTCCTATAACGCATTTTGGCCCAGAAAAATTGAATTATCAAATATTTAAGAAATTCTAAGAAACTTTCACTCAAAAAGTTACTAAGTTAATCCCTAGAAAACCCTGGTTAACCTAGTTCCCAACTTTCATGACTGTTGGCTACTGATGAAGCTATCATGTTCCAAAGCAGGAAACCACAAGACACGGTTTAGGGCATAAAAAGTTTAGGTTGTAAACATTGCAGATATTACAAAACCATGCCATGGGCACTTGGTACTTGCATTTTTCTGTAACTTTAATATAGCTTACATCACAATGGGAAAAGGAATAAAGGCAGATCCGACTCCAGTAAAAATAAATACAAGCTAGAAAATGACAGAGTTTATTGCATGAAAGTGAGGTGTATACCAACAGCAGAGGCACATAGATATGCCAAGATAATACCATGACTGCTAGCTGCATGAGCGGCAGAACCTGAATTTGCACTCAGTATTTCTTCTCATCCCCTCAAGGTAGAGTGAGCCCACCCTGGAGTGAGCCTAATTTCCTTTTTGGCACTACTGAGCAAGGAAGACTTTATGTCATTTTGATTTCCTCTTACCACACAAATCTCAATCCTTGGCTCAAACTTGCTGTGAAGTTCTATAATCAACACATATTGCTTCCTACCATCAAAATTGTGAAACTGGGTAGCTTAGCTTAATGTTCTGAAGTCCTAAAAACACAGAAAACAAAAATACCTAGGTAATAAAGTCAACATCTCATTGTAGTTTAATTTATAAGTGAGATTTCTGGCAAAAATTCATGGGCATCTATTGATTATGGATAGGCTCACAAAAATAAGCCACTCCTGCCTTGTTCATCCACCCACTCTGAGAAGATCTGGCCTGAAAAAGGCATACATAAAACACAGTAGAAGACGAAGAATTAAGACTTCAATTTAGAAGGAAAAGGCAAGCTAAGCCATTCATTCAATAAGTGATTCCCTAATTCTAGAAAAAAAAAAGTAATAAGCACAGGGAAGCAATAAAAGTTCAGGCTTGGAGTACCTTTGAAACAGAGTACTGGGGAAAGTTTTAAGAGCTTAAGTTGTATTTGAATCGAACCAGAGGTTTGGTAAAATATCAGAATAGTGCATGCTCACAACATATATGGTAGCTACCCCATGGGAAGAGGAGGAAATCAAGGAAAAGAAATAAAATAAATCCAAATGGCTATCTAACCTAGCAACACACACTGTATTCAAGTGCCTATGTCTGCTCCCAGCTCCGATCCAGCTCCTGACTCTAGTTCCTGCTAAGGCATACCCTGGAAGGCTGCAGCGACTGACCTTAGGAATTCATTCCCTGCCACTCTCAGGAAGATGTGCGTGTGCTTTCAGCTCCCAGCCTCAGTCTGAGCTCCGCCACGGCCACTGTGGATATTTAACAGGTGAGTGGATGAGTTCTCTGCCTGTCTCTCCAAAAGTCTTCTTGACAAGGGGTCAGGAACTCTGATTTCCTTCACGAGACAAAGCCGTCACAGCATGTCTAATGAATGGCAGCCTCTCTGAGCAACACCAGATTATCAAAACGACTGCAGGGATCTGCATAGTTCACCACACTGTCCAGGTTCCGTGAAACCCAAATTCAGTGAGCCCAAGAACTTGGATAGGAAAAAGAACAAGCATCCTAATTTTCACTAATCATAACTGCAAAGTATCATTCCCCTTCATTACAAACCAAAGTGGTGTTAGGAATATCAGAGAAATTGTAAGCAATAGAAAACACAGATATTTTCATATCTTGTTCCAAGTGCTGTGGTTGATTAAATCATCTTATCACTGCATCAATGTTGGATATTAGACCTACCATAAGATCTTGTTATCAACTGTGTAAAGAAGCAGAAAACATTTGAAAACATTTCATTGACTGTGTTTCACTCTATTCAGCCTCGTTTTAATACAATGTACCTGATGTTATCTAAGTCCAGGGATTTTAGTCTGTTAAGCAGGCCCATGGCACTTAAAAATTGGGAACCTATCGCCAAATAGGGTAAGGGATTTTGTCAAAAGTCAAACTCAGCACAAAACCTGAGAAATGGAAGGGAGTTTGTTCTGAATACAACAAAGTAAGGGGCAGCAATTGCCCACTAAACACATTCTCAAAAAGTGATGCCATTTCTCAAGGTCACGTGTTCTAACAAAGACAGCATCTTTTTAAGCATCTTCTTCTTTCTAGGTCATAGTTCTAACATTTTCATTTTAACCCCAGCCCAGTCTCAACCTTCAATTGCGTGTATTGCTAAAGACTTAACCCAATCATTGTGAATATACGTGAGCCCTTCAGGTTGCAAGATCAGGATGAGCGAATTACTGCATTTGCTTTCTAACCTTATAGAGCCATGATCATGTCAGCAAATTGGCTGAGATCCCCCACAAAGTAACAAGATGGTAGTTAGAACTGTTTGCCCAAGAGTTAATTTTTACAATAAGGCAGGTGGAAGAACTGTACATTGGAAGGGCCCATGTCAGACACATACAGGTGTACACTGTGCCCTTTTCCCTTGGTGTGTCTTCTGATACAGAGCGCCAATTCTGCAGGTAAGTGAAGAGGAGGCATTGCACTCTTCAGAATTCAGGGTCCAGCAACAATTGAGAACTCAGCAAAGCAATGCCGGGAAGAGAAGAAAACCTCTGAGTTAGATAGAACCATAGGGCTCAAACTGCATGGGAGTTCTACAGGAGAGAGATTGATACCCTACCTCTGCTGGCAGCAGAGTGGGTTGTGACCAGAACTAAATTGCAGAGTTATCTGAGAACTGAGCAGTCTTGCAAAGCAGCAGGGGAAAACTATGGGAGAAAAAAACTAAATTATCTTTTTCCAGAAGAGACCTTATGAGATTTAGACTTTTATAGCACAACAATACCCTCAGAAATTGATGAGCGAAAATACGGATCAATGAAGTATCAAATGCTCACAGTGCTGGTTCTAGGCGACTCACATCAAAGAAGGAAAAGATGACACTAGATTCTGTGTTTGACTTAAGCTAGCCTGTGTCTTCCTCTCTATTTTTAAGTCAAGCAGTCAAACTGTGGCATAATGAAAGTGTTGTATAATATAGAATTGTCATTTAAAAAATAAGAACAGGGATAGGCATTGGATGCAATGGTTACATGTGAATCACTTGGACTATACACTCTATGAAGAAGTGTCTAAATCAATTCCTGACTCCAGCTTCCTGCTAATGTGGACTCTGAGAAGTGCTAAGTGCTGGTATGTGTTCCTGGCTTCTGGTACCAGCCTGGCCCAGTGCATTTGGGGAGTAACCACAGTATGAGAAAATGGGAATGTTTCTTTCTCTCTCTCTCTCTCTGTCTCTCTCTCTCTCTCTCTCTCTCTCTCTCTCTCTCTCTCTCTCTCCCCCTCCCTCCCTTCTTCTCTCGCTGTCATCATTACAAAGGAAAATAAAAGGTAAGCAAACCAGATTGTCTCTTCTCATATAATCACTTCCTTGAGAAATAAAACTGGATAAAATGGTTCAGAGGGAATTTATGTGATGCAAGTCCTGTGAAACACCTTAACTACCTCCATATTACAGACAAGCAAGTCAGACCAGAAAGAAATCAAACACTCCCTTAGTTCTACAAATAAATGAAAAGCAAAAAATCCACATGTTTTAGTTCTAAAATTGTTTAACTGAAGTCACGGTTTTGCAGAAACATTCAAAGCAGGAAGAATTTTAGATGAGCTTTCAAAAGAAATAAGCCACAGGGAACTAAAATAAAAATGACAAGTTTAGGCTAATAGAAATCAAATTAAGTCACTTATTATAATTCCTACTAAAGATTCCTTATTTATGGAGGTATCTAACCAAGTGAAAAATCCTTTGTGATAATCAACATTTAACACCAGAAGTGATGCATTGGCAAACACTGGAAGACAAGGACAAGCTCCAAGCTCAGCCCATCTTTCCACCTGAAGACTCCTGTTTTTCATTAGAAATCATGAGAAGGTGGGAGGCACAGAGCATGATAAAGGGGGGGGGGATGCAAAATAATGTAACATCATCTTTAATAACTGCTTATGCCTTTTCAAAAAGAAAACTAGGACCTCAATATTGAAGAAAAGTAGATTAGAGGTCATTTCTTCTTCAATAGAAATTCTTTCTGTATTCATCAACAAACAGCACTGCTTGAAATTTTAATTGAATGTTTTTATGCCTAGGAAGCTGTGAATAATGACAGCAAGGACAATAAATAATAATCCAAGGTCCTTTGGAAATCTTAACTCTCAAGTAAACAGTAACACAATGCTTCCAAGTAGAAATTAGCAAACTTAGAATGCTTAGTACTTTTAGTAACCATGACCTAACATCACAGCGGTGGTACATGCGGAGAAGAGGGCTGTAGACAAAAGAAAGAAGCAATTTATTCCTCATGTTTTATCCTATATTGACAAAGGTAAAAACAAGCCTTGCCTTTGAGTGTTAGCCTCATAGAATTAAAGGCCATGAGAGACAGAAGATCTTCCCATCTCTGGAATGCTCCCTGTCCAGACCTCCATTCCGTCCAGGATAAGTCCCACACTGTGAGAGACTTTCACACGTGCACAGCAAGAGGGTTGGAACTATCTGGTGCGACAGAACATCACAACTCAAAGTCTGAATGGCTGTGACTAGTCTTCACTCTGCCACAGCTGCACGATGGTGGGTGGGGAGCAACTTATCCCTGCGTCCAAGGAGGAAGATGGCCATGATCGGGGCTCAATGGGCTTGCTAGATCAAAACGGGGTCACAAATAAGTTGGGCCCTTAAGAGTCACACGGTGTCTGTCCCATTACTCAACTCTGCCTTTCTGGCACAAAAGCAGCCACCAATGTGACATAAACAGCCAATTGTGACTATGTCCCAATAAAAGTCTAATTACAAGGGTAAGAAGCATGTGAAATTGGCCACAGAGCCATAGTTTGCCAACTCCTGGATGAGTGGACCTTTTCCATTACTTCAAGTCCTGACCTTCCATGAGTTTATAGTTTTGAAAATGAGCTAGGCAGAGTGAGAACCCTCAAACAAGCCAAGCTGTAAATTACATGAAAAATTGGGAGGAAATTACCCCAAAATCAGTTGCAAGGGGTCGGGGGGAAGAGGCGGGCAATTAGTGCAGAAGCAGGGAAGGAAAGGAGAGAATTACCTCATGATTTTTACTAAGACACACGTTTATGTTTATACAATTTTGCTATGTTTTCCATTTTTGCCATATGTTGTTTTTCTTTGATTTTTTTAAAAATATTTATTTATTTATTAGAAAGTCAGATATACAGAGAGGAGAAACAGAGAGGAAGACCTTCCATCCGATGGTTCGCTCCCAAGCAGCCGCAAGTGGTCACAACAGCTAGAGCTGTGCCAATCCAAACCCAGGAGCCAGGAGCTCTTCCAGGTCACAACAGCTAGAGCTGTGCCAATCCAAACCCAGGAGCCAGGAGCTCTTCCAGGTCACAACAGCTAGAGCTGTGCCAATCCAAACCCAGGAGCCAGGAGCTCTTCCAGGTCTCCACGCGGGTGCAGAGTCCCAAAGCTTTGTGCTATCCTCGACTGTTTTCCCAGGCCACAAGCAGAGAGCTGGATGGGAAGCAAGGCTGCTGGGATTAGAACCAGCGACCATATGGGATCCCAGGCATTCAAGGCGAGGACTTGAACCACTACGCTATCGTGCCAGGCCCTTGCCATATGTTCTTATTCTTACCTCATAATTTTTCTTGAGATATACATTTACATTTATATGATTTTGTTGTAAGTTTTCCATTTTGCCATAAAAATATCTCAGAAAAAAATAAAAGGTGGGAAATTCTGAATGCTGCATCCTATTAGATGTGTGTATATGTTTAAGAACTTGGCTTTTTGGTTGATCTCATGATGAATGGGGGTAAGGCAATAAGACAGAGGAGAGATGGAGTATCAGCAACATAGGCATAACAAAAATGAACAGATTTGTGCTTTTTAGTGTTGACTTTTGATGTTTCTGCCACAAAGAAATGAAAAATATTTAAGGAAATAGCTATATTTATGCTGATCGTAACAAAAATAATATACTCATACACATGAATCAGAGTATTATGTAGTACCATAGAAATATGTACAATTTCATTTGTATCAGTAAAAGTAAACGTAAAAGTAAAAGCAGAGAAATAATAAGGTGCACAGAGTCATATGGCTCTTAGTACTGCAGAGTCAACTGGATACCAAAAGGACAAACAATACATGGTCCCTCATGTCTGGGATGGGGTTATTAACATAGAAAGTTTCATATATGGAGTCTGCTAGGTATTAATTTCTTACTAATCCTCACATGTCAATAAAACAAAAAGGTAGAAAATTCAAAATGGTATTTGCTCAAAACTATAAAGGAAATTTATAAACAAGGGTAAATTAACAGAATACAATCTATGTTAAGCATGTTTTCCAGCAGATGAGCTCATTGCTGCCCAAATTAAAATGTAAAATTTTAGGAAAATATAGATTCATGGGATAAACACAACTTCAATGCAGTTACAATAATGCCTTAACTAGTCCTTGTGTAATATTCTGAGCGGAAGAATTAAAACTCCAATCTAATACCATTCATTACACATACTTAAATGATACAGATTACACAAATTAACTATTTGTGTAGTAAATAACATTTCCCATTAATGGGCCTGGCATAGTAGCATAGCAGCAAAAGTCTTCGCCTTGCATGTGCCAGGATCACATATGGGCCCTGGTTCTAATCCTGTCAGCTCTGCTTCCCATTCAGCTCCCTGCTTGTGGCCTGGGAAAGCAGTTGAGGATGGCCTAAGGCCTTAGGATCCTGTACCTACATGGAGACCTGGAAGAGGCTCCAGGCTCCTGGCTTCAGATCAGCTCAGCTCCAACCGTTGCAGCTGCTTGGGGAGTAAGTGAACAGATGGAAGATCTCCTCTCTATATATCTGACTTTCCAATAAAAATAATCATAATAGTGATAATAATAATTTTATCCATTAGCCTAAAAACAAATTATAAAGTTTAACAGAACAACAGAAGATAGGATTACAGAGCCTTCACTGCTGCAGAGAGAGAACAAGGGACGCATTCCACTCCAGGAGACTGAGCATGGCGTGCTGACTTTCTGAGCCAGGGATATCCTCCCATCTTTCATATTCCCTGGGGGCTGAATCCCGTCGGCATAAGGATATTTCACAATGAAGTCTACATGTCAGCAGCATCCACTGTAGATTTTTTTTTTTTACATTAATCCAGGAAATTACAGCAAGTAGCACTTTCTACATGTGAGGATTTTATTATAGTCCAAAAGATGCTTTTAAAAGAATTAAATTGCACACATAAATTTAAAATTCTACATAGTAATTTAACTTCCAAATGACAGCATTATAGCTTATTGTTATTTTTATTGTTTCATGCATGTATATATTTGTATATTTGTGTGTGTGTTTGCATTGGTTTTTAGGATGGATATTTGTACACAGAATAAATCTCAAATGTACAAGAAGGTATGCCATGTAAAATTTTCCTTCTGCTCCTGTTCCCAAGGCAACCAGTTGATTTTCATGAGTAATTAGGATTATGGAGAAGAGCCAGCTCAGAAGATTTAGGCCTCAGTGTCTACCTTGCTGTTCTGAAATAGAATCCTGAGAGGACCCCCATTCACTTCTCTACAAATACAAAAACCAGTTTAAAGAGGCCCTTTGGGTTAGAGGCCTTACATCCAGCCTGAGGCAGAATGTGTTGTGAATATACTCCATCTCATGAGGATAAAAAAGGATTGAATTAGCTTGCCAAGTGCTGTGTAGCTACTGGCTACTAGGGCAACATAGTCATGATTGGCTAGTTTATGCAATATCACATAAGGATCAGCCTTAAATTGTGGTTCCGACCTCAGGACAACTTTCCCATTAGTAAAGGGGTTTGCTCTACTCTCTCTATTCTCTTATACCTGGTTGTTTCAGAATCATTTATGGCTCTTTCACAAGGTTCCACAATATAAATGCCTGCCAATGAGGCTGACCTATGTAGACATATCAATAGTTGAAATTCTGCCATTTTATATCACACAAAGATGTATCATGATATGAATATAGCATAAAACTATCTTCATGCCAATTTTACCAATATTTTGGTGTAACTGAACCTAGCGCAGTTAGAGAGAGAAGGGTAATAGAAAAAATATGGTGAAATTGAAATTTTAGTGTTTACCAGTTATTGATACAGGGTAGTTCTCAAAACAAGATGTAAAGATAATTTGGAAGACTTAGGGAGTTTGCAATAAAATGAAGCAATTATGTCTTCCTAGTTAAGATGGAGAAAGAAGATGTATTTTGCATTCTTTTGTCTACCCATATTTTTATGAACAAATGCATACCACTTCCATAAAATGGGGAAATTACAGGCTACAAACTACTACGTTAAAAGTTATTACTCCTATTTTTAGACAGCAAAACTGAAGCAATTATGGGCTCAGTGACTGTCCCGGTACTGAAGAGATTCGATAGTGAAATGGAATTTCAAGTTGTGATTTTTTAGCCCACTGAGTCTGCTGTCTTCTGTTAAAGTGCCACATCTTGCAAGCATCTCTTGAAGACACCTTTGCGGTTAACGTCTTAGAAAAAGCCCATCAAACATAATGTCTTTGATAGAGACTATTTCACATTACTCTGATTAATCTATTTTTCTTGATCCATGTACTCAAAAATCTCTAACTTTTCCCAATGACACTGTTCATACTCTTTCTAGCTTTAACACCATAAGCAAACATTTACACTGAACAAATAGGAAGCAAAAGAAAATAACCATAGACTACAATTCTTCTGGATAAATACACAACATACAATGCATCTCCATGTTAAGAGCCATCAGTGTTGTATTACAAAAAAAACCACCGTCACACTACAGGAGGCAATGCTGGCAACATGACAAGATCTTAAGAGACATTTCCTCTCCATCCCTAACCCAACTGATCCCCAAGTCACACTTTGTAGCTACTGGGGTTGCCAATATAAGTAGCTCCAAAGCCCTGAGCTGAAATAGAAAATAGGAAATACGCAGTTTCTAGGAAAATGAAGTATATGGTGACATGCAGTTAGTATAATTTTCTGCTAGATGTAACAACAAAAAGACCAAGACTTTGAATCATTAAAACTGGTGGGGTCTTTGAAGAGGCAAAGTCATTTGTCTTGTGTATTTAAAAAAAAAAAAGTTATCCCTAGAGAAATCATAGCAGTAACCAGGTCTCTCTCAAGCAAAGTCCAAGAAGGGGAGTGTCGATGCTAGGTGGCTTACTGCTGCTCTCTAATCTGCTTCAGGTGGCTCATTTAGCTATTATCCCATCTCAAACAATGGTATTTCACCTTCTCCAGGTCACAGTTCTGGTTACTTCATGTAGCAACCGGCATGACCCTTAATACAGAATACTGGAACAAATGGATTGAGCGTCGTCAGGTAGTTCCAACCTTAAGCCCACAAAGAAACCTGGAGCCAAGGATTATGTCCTAAGGTTTCTGAATAACGGACTGACAATTTACTTGAAGAGCTAGGGAGGTCTGTCTGAGTCCCATTCCTCTAGGACAGGATTCAAACCAAACTAAACTGCAAGTATACAGCCAGGCCCATGATATGAGACTCATGAAGCCAAATCTAAGAGCTGAAACTGGAAAACTCTTGAAAGGAAACCTAAAGTGCATCTTTCTCACATCAAACAAAGTACTCTTAAATATAGATCAAAAGTACATGTGATCAAAACAAACAAAAATCCAGATAAACAGATCTTCACCAAAATTAGAAACTTCTTTGCTTCAAATGATAGTATCAAGAAAGTAAAAGATGACACACAGAATGGGAGAAAATTTTTACACATTATGTATCTACATTCTTTGTCTCCTCTTTATTCTGTTGCTGAAGTAACAGTTCCCACTGTAGCATTATAGGTATGTATACAACTTTAACACAGACGAGGTGAGACTCACAGCTGTTGACTAGTAACAAGCACTCACAGCCCAGGGGAGGAGCACACCATGCCAATAAGGCTAGATGGGATGGTACCCATGCCCATAGTGACTAATGAAAATCCGTGGGACAGTGCCCTTGCAGTAACAACAAAGTGTGGTACTCCCTGGTGCCCACAAGAAGATGTGACTGGCTTATTTAAATGGTGATGTGGACTGGCAGGGAATCAAAATCAGCTACCTAGGAATATGCAGAAACCACATCTGTTCCGTTTGACAGGGTTACTTGACTAGCAGACCTTGGGAACAGAGTGCAAAGGAGAACCTGAAATCAAGCTATTCATGACCCTTCCAATATCCATGTCAAGGAAGCATACAATATTGAGTCCTAATTGTGTGTTCCACACCACCATATTTGATGAAGTATTTGCACCCATAGTATATAAACGAGCTCTCATAACTCAGAACATAAGTGCCCTAGGTGTGCACTCCTGTCAATGCTCTCCTCTCCACCGCTCAATTAAAAAAAAAAAAACCTAGATAGGTAAATGATTTTACAAGACATTTTTCATAAAAGATATAAAAATATTAACTATTAGAGAAAAGCGAGGAGATACTGTTTCACACATACTAAATTGGTTATAATCAAAAATACAAAAATTATTGGTGGGTATTTGGAGAAATCAGAATCTCAAGCAATCCAGGCAGAATGTAATATATCACCACTGCTTTCAAAAATAGTTTGGCAATTCCTCACGTGGTAGACAGGTAGGAATCATTACATTACATATTTCAAGGGAATCAATTTTATGGTATTTGAATAACATCTCAATAAAGATAACGACTCAAAATCTTAGGTTTAAGATGATGAGTTTTACTACTAGTGGCTGATGTCAGGTGTTTTAATTGTTCTCATCCAATTTAAATTTTCTTTAAGATATCTCTATAGAATTTGGAAATTTTCTTTATGTTTGATTAATTTATATTCCCTTACAGATATCAAAAATTTTTATGTTTTTTTTAAAGATGTATTTATTTTTATTGGAAAAGCAGATTGACATGCTAGCTTCAGCAGCACATAGAATAAAATTGAAAGGCAGATTTACAGAGGGAAGGAAAGGCAAAGATCTTCCATCCCCAAGTGACCACCACAGCCAGAGCTGAGCCGAACTCAAGCCAGCAGCCAAGAGCTTCTTCCTGGTCTCCTGCTGGTGCAGGGTCCCAAGGCTTTGGGCTATCCTTGACTGCTTTCCCAGATCACAAGCAGGGAGCTGGATGGGAAGCTTAGCAGCCAGGATATAAACTGGCACCCACATGGGATCCTGCCATGTACAAGGTAAGGACTTTATCTACTAGGCTGCTGCACCAGGCCTAGACTTCATATACTTTTTGAGAGATCTATTCTTTACTTTTTAAAATTTTATTTGCAAGACAGAAAAACAGAGACAGATTCAGAGAGATGTTCTATTCACTGGTTCACTCACCAAATGCGTGCAACCTCTGTGGGTGCTCCAGGCTGAGTCTAAGGGCCCAGAACTTAGCAGGGATCTCCTACATGGTTGAGCCACATGCTGCATCCTAGGGCTGGCGGGGAGAGCTGGGCTCTGCAGGTCTAGGATGCCCACAAAGCACTCAGAGAGAATGCAACACAGTTGCAAATGATGGAAAACACATACTTAAGGAGCTAGAAGGGAGCTGCAGCTTCTCTGCCTCACCATCTGTGTAATCTAAATTTAGTGAATGGGCTGTTATTTTATTTTTAGAAAAAGAAGCATCAACAAAATTCTATCAGATTAGAAAATTGCATCTCAAAAATGTCAGCTGACTTTTCCAAGATGACACAGCCAAATGATAATGATTTTCTGTGAAATCATGAGGGCAGATGGGATGGGAAATGTCATTATGTTCTTAAAGTCAATGTATATGAAATACATGGCATTTTTATCCCTAATATAAAAGGGGGGAAATGAACATCTGTGATAGCTAGCTCCTACAGTGGCCCTAAAGTTCCCCATTTCCCAGTGCTTATATCTGTGCGATCTCCTCTATCCTCCATTTCCCTCGGTCTCTTCTGTCATTTCATTATGGGGAATGCTAGCTGAGTGTCATGATGGCATTTAAGCATCTGATAGTGAGGCCCATGTGATCACGAACTGCAACCTGATAACAGCCACATGAGTGGGTTTGAATGTATACCCTCTCCCACAGAGCCTGATCAAAACCTCAGGGTATTACAGGAACAAGAAATATCCCAGTATATCCCTGGCTTTTTTTTTTTTTTGATCCACAGAAATAGAGAGGTAAAAAATTGTTACTGTGCTTCTTATACGGAGATTTATTAGTAATAACAAATAATTAGTATGCATTTATGCTCTTATCTGCAATAAAAGCAGCCTCTTATCCAAGTGTCATTGAATATGCTTTTTATTATTTTTCGGATTTCATATGTTAAAATTCAAAACCCAATCGCTTTGTTCAGATAGGGTTTTGATAAGAGGAAAATATCACGAAATATTTTTAAAATCTGACAAAGAGTTTATTTTACCTCCATGAGAGGTATAAAATATTTGAAGTAGGATAACTTTTAGAGAAAATTGTTCCTGCTTTTCCTACAAAGGCAGTTAATTCTGGTCATACATGTCCTTCTCATGGAGGCTTCAAATGTTTGCTGACACTAGACACTGTCTTCAACTCCCTGCCTGTGCTAAATGGAGCAATTCCTCACTTACTGGTGGCAACAGCTGGGCAAAGGTTCTAAGCATCTTCTAGCATCATTAACAAGCAGAGAGCTGGACTGGAGGAAAATGAGGAGGAGGAAATCAGTATCGAAACAGTAATAAAAGAGAAATACAAGCACAGAAAAGTTTACTCTTACTGATATCCACTATTCTGGCTCCTCATGACTCAAAGTTGGATACCTGCCACCCATACGTAAAACCTGAATTGGGATCCTGATTCCGAGGCATTTGGATGTAAACCAATGGGTGGGATTTCTCCCTCTCTCTTACCTCTCTCTGTCTCTGTCATCTTTTTCTCTGCCTCTCAAGTAAATAAATAAGTAAATTTCAAAGAGTACTCATTCCCAAACACATTGTTCTCCCTGGCATCACCATTTTACCTAGATACACTGACCTGAAACTGACTGGGTTTCTGTCCATGACTTCAACCCAACAACAAATCCTCTGATATCTCTCTCCAAAAAGGTATCTTGCATCCATGACTTCATTTTATGTGCAATGCCACCAACCAAGTATAAGCTACCACCAACTTTGGTAACAAAGTAACAGTTCCTCTTGCCCCTTTTCAGTTTTGTTGTTTTTCAATCCAATCCCCACAGAGGATCTAGAATACAATACTTAGCGAAGTCAGTCCCAAAACTCAATCACAAGCACACAACTCCCCGCCTACCTCTCCAACTCTGTCCAGTACCAGTCTCTGTGCATGAGCCTCAATCACAGGGACCTTTCATTTCCCAGAGCAAATCATGGCTATACCTTGGACACTCACAACCATCATTACAAAGTAAAGCTAATTAGCAACTCGGACCAAACAGACCAGCTCACAGAATGGAGAGAACATACTAGTGTACTAGGTTTCTATTGCTGCATAATGAAGTTGCCCAATTTTACCACGCCCAAAGTGAACATCCACGCTGCTTCACCTACCAGGCTTATTAAATCAGATTAATTTCTCACTATCTTTTTTACTTGAGAGTAACAATTATTTAATTTTCTGACCACATTCCCTCATAATCACTTTTTAATATATTATTGACTGTTTTTCATTATAAACTCATTTACTTACCTATCAAGGACATCCCTATTCTTACTAGACTATAAATTCTATGAGAAAACCACAAAACTTGATAACCAAAATAACGCACAACCATTCATTTCCCATTTCCACTAGCCATGTATTTGTGTGTGTGTGCATGTGTGTGTAAGTGTGAATAAGGATTTGTTTCTTAGCTAAAAATCCTTTTCTAATCTCAATTCCTGTTTTCAGTAGTATCTAATTCAGATTGAACAGAGCTGCCAAAAAAAAAAAAAAACCTCGCTTCCTCTTACAGTACTTGACCTTAAAAGGCCACCTATCAGAAATGTAAAAATGTCAGCATTTCCCCAGACACAGAGACTTGTCTCATTTCTTTAACCACTAAACTAAATGACAAATCAAAGACACTCAAAGAGAGAAAAAAACTACCAGAAGTCTTACTTGTAAAGCAGAATTGAAGTTGAAAAGAAAGAAAGAATGAGACACACTCTATGGGCATCAGCAGCCACAGGGGAATCCTGCCAAAAAGTCAGAAATAGCTTCTCAAGGGTAACCATTTTCAATCTATTTTATTTCTTTTTATTACTCTTCCCAGGTAACACAAAACTCCAACCAATATGAAACCTTTTAACAATTGCAGCTTGTAACGGTCTATTTATATTCTTATTTTATTTGATTCAATTATTCTCCTATAATTCTCCCGGTATTAAAAGTCCTTTTGATGGTTGCTCTGTTTTTCATTTCCAAAGTCATTACCCTTGATTCCCTACCCAGGTAATGGGAATGCTCTGTGAGTGACAACCTTGTTTACAGGGTGCAGCAAGAGAGTTGGCAGCTGTTCCAAAGTGTCAGCCTAGATAGCCTGGAGAATGTGGTAGAAAAGTGTCACCAGTCGTGGAAGCAACGTCACACTAACCAGACTGCCTCTTTGTTGTCCACTGATAGAATTCTCTGACATGCACCTGTTGACAGGGGCACATCTGTTAGAAGGAAAGAGCTCTGGGTTATTTCTTCTGTAGTTTTCATATGACTTTCATAGTCTTCCAATGCGCAAAAGCATAGATTGGTGTAAGAATGCAAATAATGAAAAGAAACATCAGAGTAAAAGACTGTATTAATTTGAATTAAAATACTGCACTTGGGGGGTGACTGAAGGAGGTCATTTTTCAGTATCTTAGAGTATCTCCAATAATGCCAAACTTTGAACATAGTATCAAGCTTTGTGTTTCAAAAGATAAATCAGAGGCTAAGCCCAAGGGTGTGTTTGAGCTGTCACTACTTTAGAAGCATATAATCCGAAGACTTAGCAAAAGGATTCTAAAAGGTCTGCAATTTTTCTATGTTTCATTAAACCTTTGGTGATTTTGATTTGTCTGTCAAATAAACATCTCTTAAATAGCCACTACCTATAGGCACAATTACCTGCTGCCTCCCAAGGTAGGCATCAGTAGAAATCAGACTCAGAAACAGAGCTAGGACACAAATTTGGGCAAGCCAATATGGGATGAGGCTCCCCAAGAGGCCTCTGAAGCACTGCTCCAAACCCCCAAGGCAGGTTCCACATCTATGCCTGAAAGACAGGATGTTTATGACAAATTTCTTCCACTGTCCCCAAGCCTAAACTGCGCACCATCCCTAAACTCCTGTTTGTCAAAAGACTAACAATTAGCATTTAACATGTACAAGGCCAAAATTTGTATATCTGCTTTATAGTTTTGTTCAATCTCCAAAATATTTCTGCAAACTAGATAATACAGTTAGTTCACTTTAAAAATGAAGAAATCAAGATTTAGAAAGTCTGAACAATGTGACCAAATAACTAAAATGTGTGAAAAATTGGACTCTGTGGTCTGGGCAGTAGCCTAGTGGCTGAAGTCCTCGCCTTGCATGTACCGGATTCCCATATGGGTACCAATTCATGTCCTGGCTGTTCCACTTCCCTTCCAGATCCCTGCTTGTTACCTGGGAATACAGTTTAGAATGGCCCAAAGCCTTTGGACCCTGCACCCATATGGGAGACCTGGAAATAGCTCCTGGTTCCTGGCTTCAGATTGTCACAGCTCTGGCCATTACAGCCACTTGTAGAGTGAAACAGCAGATAGAAGATTTTTTTTTTCTCTGTGATTCCTTTAAATCTAACTTTCCAAAACAGAAAGAAATCCTTTTAAAAAGAAGAAAAAATGGTCTCTATACCTATATTAGCCAATAATTTTCACTTAACTAGTTAAACAATTTTAAAACCTATGCTTAATTCATGTGTTGAGTATATATAATCATACCATCCTTTTCATCACAAATTCATGCAATATCAACACAAATGAACATTTGGTTTCCTGGGAAACAACAGAGTGGGCTGAACACCTGTGACTTTAGTAGCATATTTGAGTACCCACTGGAGTCCTGACTGCTCCACTTCCTGCCCAGCTGCCTGCAGATGCACTTCCGGAAGGCAGCAGAAGATGACGCAAGTTCTTGGACCTCTATCACCCAAGTGGAAGACACAAATGGAGTTCTGGGTTCCTGGCTTTGGCTTGACCCATCTGTGGCCAACCATTTTTGGAGTGAACCAATGGATGGAAAGTATCTCTTTCTCTCTCTCTCTCTCTCTCACCTCACCCTTCCACTCTGTAATTCTGCCTTTCAAATAAAATAGGTCAATCATTTTTAAAAATAAAATTGATATATGCTATAAATATAAAATAAACATCATTTATTTATTTATGAACTGGTATGAAAAGCAAGAATATAAAATAAATTTTTGATAATTTCTTATTCTGACTACATGTTAAAATTATACTTAGGATATATTGGCTTCACTAAAACATTTTTTCAATTAATACCAGCTATCTTTAATGAGAAAATTTCAAAGTAGAGACAAAGGTTGGCATTGTATTTCTAGTTCCCTAGAATGTTTTAATTCAGTGCCTACAAAAAAAGAGAAAAAAAAAAAAAGAAAAGAAAAAAGACCTATTTGTCAACCTGCCTAATTTTAGTATACCTGCCTTTCCCTCCCATTACCTGCCATTTATCTTACAATAGTGCATCCCTTTGATTCTCCAGCCTCCTCTCAATGATCCTTCAAAAATTAGCTCTAATACCCATCACTGAAAAATAATATTTATTGATTGATATTCCTTCCAAAATCCTTTTTCATTCCATCAACACGTGGGCCTTGACCACAGGGACAGCAGCTGTATTCTGTTACATTGATGGCTCTCTGCAGCATGCTGCAGTCACGAGTTATTCCACTTACTCATGTTGCTTTCCAGCATCTTGTAGTAGCCCTGTCATTCATCTAGACCTTCAAAATATCCTGAAATTTGTTTACAACTATTAGCATTTATCAAGCTCACATGTCCGCAAATGAGTTCATATACTTGCCTAAATATGAGAACAATGTTAAACATGTCCTATTGTTCCACCACAATCTGGTAAAGATATGTGTAAACGTATCCATTGTTTAATTTATGAATTTTAGTTATGGTCTACTTCAGCTCTAACTGCCTAGGCTGAAAATTCCCAACCAACCTTACAGTGTTACTACACCATTGGTCATTGTGCATTTTTTTCATTTTATTACTATTATTATTATTAATTTTATGATACAGTTCCATAGGCCCTATGCAAAGCCCCTCCCCACCCCAAGTGAGTTTCCCTATGGAGTCCTGCATCCTATTGTCAAGATATATTTAACCAGTTTCATTAGGAGTTCATCTTCGATCTGGAAGTAGAGATGCATACTGCATTATATCCTCACATCTGAATGTGATAGTCTTCATTACAGTTACAGTACATCCCCTTAAGTGAAAAGCCACAATACAAAATCAACAACAGAAAGAAAAAAAGAGAAATTAACACCACCATAAAGTTAAATAACATGCTACTAAATGATTAATGTGTCACTGAAGAAATGAAAAAAGAAAATCAAAAACCTTCTTGAAGAAAATGATGCTACTGTACCATCTATGTGTCAGTGAAGAATTTAATGAGAAAAAAAACTGTTTCAAAGAATTGAAACTAAAAACAAAACTTCAAAATCCTTGAGTTATAGTTTCCCCACTAATCTTTGTTGGTGAGAAAGGCCTCAACAATAGCTAGGAGGAGCAGAGAACTCGCAACAGAGTTGACAAAAAGCAATCTTCACCACGATACATGATAATCAACCTCTCCTCAATTGAGCATAAGGAAAAGATCCTGAAATGTGTATGTGAAAAAAAATCAATTGACATATAGAGGAGTGGCAATTAAATTCACAGCTGACCTCTACAGGAAACTCTATAAGCCACAAGGGAATGGAGTGACATATTCCAGATTCTAAAAGCAAAAATTGTTAGCCCAGAATAACGTACCCAGCAAAGCTTTCTTTTGTCTTTGAAAGCAAAATAAAATTCTTCCACAGTAAAGAAAAGTTAAAAGAATTTGCCTCTTCCAAACCTGCCCTGCAAGATGTTCTCTTGACAAAGAAGAATGGCAAACCACCAAAACCAAAGGCAAATGTGAAGAACATTCCAGTAACGTAACAGAACACTAAATCAAATAATAACCCATTGCTGAAAGGGACCAAATTACCATCTGCTTATATTAATCCTGAATGTGAATGGCTTAAACTCCCCAATCAAATGTCATATATAAGTAGACTGGATTAAAAAAATCTACTTATTGGACATTATGTCTTAATTTAACATATTTTCTTTTTAAAAAGATTTTATTTATTTATTTATTTATTTTGGAAAGGCAGATTGACAGAGAGAAGGAGAAACAAAGAGAAAGATCTTTCATTCTCTGGATGAAATGCAAAAATACCCAAAATGACGAGAACTGAACTGATCCAAAGCCTGGAGCCAGGAGCTTCTTCCAGGTCTCCCACACAGGTTCAGGGTCCCAAGGCAGATACAAAGCAACAATTTAGCTACTAGGCTAACACACTGGGCCCAATCTAACATATTTCTTGAGATGCATCAGTGATAAACATGGTCTTCCAGGTTTTAGGTGAAAATGGAACAAGAGAATTATGGAATATTTTCTGTTTAATTGATACTTTCCTTTATAAACATGCCAAATGCTTTCATTTATAGCCATAAATTGATCGGTTATAATCAGGACAGCCCACAATAATTCTTTGTCACTAAATAATAATGATACCCCTTCCTTTTTATCTGCAGATGATGTATAACTATTTTATGACTGTATTTCTATATTCAAATTCATTTACCAGTTTTCTACTGATTCTTAAATAGTTAGTCCTGTCTTTTCCTGATTTTCTTGGGGTTCACAAAATTAAAATTTGAGGGATGAGAAACAGTCCTAATGGTTTCACCATCTATTTTCCTTGTTTGGTTATTTACAATGCTGATTCTCAATCTTCAACTTGAACAGAAATCTCCAGGTTTTCAATAAGTTAAAGAGGAACACAAAGAGATAAAATGAAGTATTGCTTATTCATTCTGGACATCCACTGAAACATAACTTTAAATATGTGGAAGAGTTTGCCTGTTAAGACTTTTGTCTCTGGCAACATGATGAGTGGAAAAATCCCAATTTTAAAACACACAGTTTCTCAGTATATGACAAGCTTTCTTATGACTATCTAGCTGGTATTACGAGAAACAAAAAATTACTAGGTATAAAACAAGAGGCAAGCAGAAACTAAGAATTCATAACCACAGCACTACTTCATGTTAGTTTCAAAGTTCAACAAGATTTCAAGTTTTAAGCCACAGTGATCAAGACAGCAGTTAGAACACCCACATCACAAACCAGAGTTCCTGGTTTTGAGTGAAAGCCACTCTCCCAAGTCCAGCTTCCTGCTAATGCTGACCTCGGGCGGCAGTGACAGTAACTCCAGCATTGAGCCACCCCTGCAGAAGACCTGAATTGCTGGGTTTGTGGGTATCTGGAGAATGAAGCAACTGAGAGGGGATCTTCTGTACCTCTCTGCCTTTTAAATAAGTAAATATTTTTTAAAATCATATACGACATTTTAAAGTCTTTTTGTGAAATTTATTAATCAAAGATGCAATATAGAAATTAGAAAATATGAGAACTAATTAAATAATAAGGACAATACTAGAGATCCAATCTTAGAAAATGCTGCTCAAGTAGTTCCTAGAGGGAAGCTTTTCAAGTTAAACATTTATGTTTAAACTACACTGAAATAAGAATTCATTCCAAATAGTTTTAGATAAATACATGTCATACAAAACATTGTAATGAAGGTTTGATATAACAAAAATATTCATAACAATATTCAGGTTGTAGAGATTAAAAATCAGTTATATATCTAAAATATTTGATTTTTTAAACTATATGCAAGATGGAACTTAAAACAGGAAAGCAAATAGAGGCATAAATATTTTAACAGAAAAATAAAACTGCTTATTTCCAGATGACATAATTGCATATCTGGAAAGCACAAGTCAATCAATGGAAAAGCACTAAAAATGAAAGAATGTTGTAATGAAACTTTTAGAATACAGAAATCAATAGCTTTTATATAAGCACACAGTAACATGTTCGAAGATGTATTGAAAGAAAAGTCCATTTATAGAAACAAAAGCAAAGAAATAGAATTCAGTTATAAGATAACAAGTGATGTATAAACTTATGTGAAGATTATTTTACTTATAAAATATAAAATAGGAGGCTTCAATGAATAAAAAAGCAAATGACATTTTAGAATAGTAAACTTGCCTATCATATGCTTAACAATTCTCCCTAAGTTAACACATAAATTTGTTTTAATCCCCAAAGATGGCACCAAATTTTCCCCAGACGTGGATAAAAATAAAGATGATAAAAGATGTGTAGTGACATTGGTTATTCAGTTGTATGTTATTTAGCTTCATGGTTGTAAATTTTTTAAACTTTATTCCGGTTGTTGATTTTGTTGTACGGCTTTTCATTTAAGGGGATATATGGTATCTGTGTAATAGACTATTATGCCCAGATGTGAAGATACAATAGAGTTTGCATCTCTATCTCCAAATCAAAGATGGACTCCCAGTGAAAGTGTTGGCTGTGGGCCCGGCGCGGTGGCGCAAGTGGTTAAAGGTCCTCTCCTTGCACGCCCGGGATCCCATATGGGCGCCGGTTCTAATCCCAGCAGCCCCGCTTCCCTTCCAGCTCCCTGCCTGTGGCCCGGGAAAGCAGTCGAGGACGGCCCAAAGCTTTGGGACCCTGCACCCGCGTGGGAGACCCGGAAGAAGCTCCTGGCTTCAGATCGGCATAGCATCGGCCGTTGCGCTCACTTGGGGAGTGAATCATCAAATGGAAGATCTTCCTCTCTGTCTCTCCTCTCTGTATATCCGCCTTTCCAATAAAAAATAATAAAAATAAATCTTAAAAAAAAAAAAAAGAAAGTGTTGGCTGTATCTTGACAACAACATGCTGGACTGTCTGCCGTTGTCCCTAGCCACAATGTCAGCATACACAAGCAGAATGATGGACTTACGACTGTTTATCGAGGATTATACTTTTGTAATAATATGGAGGAAATCAGTTGCAGAGAATGAGCAAAGGGAAATCAAAGAGCCTATGAAATTGTATCATAAAATTAAAAATAAAATAGAAGAAAAAAAAAGATATGCAGAGATCCATTTCCCAAACTTTATTGTATCTTCACAACTGGATATAATAGTCTCTATTTATTTATCTATCCATCTTCCTTTAGATGTATTTGAAATTTATTCAGGTAAATATTGTGAAGAACAGACACACTGAAACATTCTTCCAAATGGCTGTACAGTTTTATCAATACCATGGATCAATATTTTTATGGTTTCCCCAGTTGATTTGAGATATCATCTTATTATATAATAAATTTCCTTTTGCACCAGAGTCTATTTCTGGGTAATCTGCTTTGGCCTACCATCCCACTGTTTTTCTGATAACATTTTTAACATACCACACAGTTTGAAATGTGGAGGTTTTAAAATAATATTTTAATATGTATTTGGTTCAGCTCTATGGTTTTTCTGTTTTGTCTTTTTTTGGTTACTTTTGTCATTTGGAATGCAAATAATTTTTTTGACAAGAAAATGCCTGTACAGAGAAAGTTGCAGCTTATAGTTATTGCATATGTACTTATTGAAAATTTTTGTGCCTGAATATTGAGCTGAGCATAAGACTATTGCACACAAAGGAAAGTGCTGAAGTGCAGTGAAGTCAGCATTTCTAGGAAAAGGTGGATTATTTGTAATATCAGATGAGAATGTCTGAGAGACCAATTTAGAAAGATTGCTTTACATTTCTATTTTTATTTAAAAATCAAAATAACAATGCAAAGCATGAGCATGCCATCTTAGCCATCTTTATGTGTAAATGATGTAAAAGATATTCACATTGTTTGGTCTATCTACTCCATGGAATACTACTCAGCCGTTAAAAACATGAAATTCTACAATTTACAACAAAATAGTTCCAACCAGAGATCATCATGCTCAGTGAAAGCCAATCCTAAAAGAACAAATATCATATATTCTCTCTGATATAAGGAACCTTCACCAAAATACAAGATAAATATGTGTGTGTGAACATCCATATACTTATATTCTCATAGATTAATTGTATGATGGAGACTAACATTCTGGGAAGTGATAAATTTTGCAGATTGCATTTCTACTCACAAATAAAATGAGGACTCTCAGTGAAGTTGTTAAATATACCTTGACAATAGGATACTGGACTTTCTAACCATTGCCTCTACCTATCATGCCGTATCTTTAAATAGCAGAATGTTGGGCTTGTGACTGTTACTGATAAACTATGTTGCTGATAGACTATTCTAACTATGGAGGGAAACATTGAGTGATATTGGGGGTACTGCGGGTAATCCCTATGTCTATGGAATGAACTATATCATGAAAAATTTAAAAGAAAGAATGAAAGAAAACAACAGAAGTTAGGATTAGGGACCAGTGGTGTGGTATAGCAAGTTAGGCTACTGCCTGCAGCACCAGCATCTGATGGAGGCACTGGTTCCAGCTTGGCTGTTCCATTTCATATCTTGTTCCCTGATAATGAGGTTAGAGATCAGTGGAAAGGGCTACAGTGTTGCTTGGGCCCCTGCCATCCAGGTGGGAGACCCAAATGAAGTGTCTGGCTCCCATTTTCAGCCTGGCCCTACCATGGGTGTTGCAACCATTAGGGGAATGGTCCAGTGGATACCAAACAGATATCCATCTTTCTGCCTCTCCCTCTCTCTGCGACTCTGCCTTTCAAATAAACAAATGTGAAATAAAACAAATGTTCCTTTCCATAGCCCAACATCTTTGTTTTTGGTTCTGTACTTTTTTAGGCTTTCAATGATAAAAGTAACTTGCTTTTTTCTTGCAAAGTTTGTGGTAAGAGAACTCAATCATCTCCTACAAATTATGCAAGAAGAGGTTTTCACAAGAATGGGAATGTTTTAAAGGCATTTCATTTCTAATAAAATCTTTGACAATGTAGCATTTCCTATGCCTAATATCTGGACTTAATTATTTGTAGCTCTGCTTACCCTAAAAATTTTCCTACTTTGGATCATAAGTTACATGTTTACTTTTGTTTGGAGACCAAACATAAGAAACTGTTCCCACATTGCTTAGTATTCATGAACAAGTAGATTCAGGTGGCCATTGGGTCCCAAAATAAGGCTAGACCCACAGGAATTGGAACTGATTAATTCTGTTAGTTTGAGTGATTAATTTAATTTTAATTTTATTTTTGATGTTTACATAGTAAATTAGGGTGGGAAGGGTCAAGGATTAGGGAAAAGTGGGTCCATTGTTTCCATCTTTCTCCTTCCTTTATCTGAGAGAAGGGTAGAGAAGGGGACCTGGGAGGAGAGCGGGACCAGCCTCCAAACCCAGGGATGGGGAACAGACACCCAGTGTCATCCTAGGGTTCCCAATGTGAAGCATGCTCTGAGGGTTCTGCTCAAGTGGTTTTGATAGTTCTGAGATGCTATTGATGCCACGGGCCCAAGGGTGAAGAAATCCTTCCCAGGACCATTGGCTGACTCAGTCCAACTTAGAGTCTCCATTCACACAGATTTTCACCGTCAGTGCTTGGCTGGGGTAGTTTACCAGTTTGTTCTTTCCTCCTTCCTACGCTATGGTAGCAAATGTCTTCTGCAGGCCCCAATCAATTGCCATATCCTCCACGTGCATCTGGGTATGGTGTATACTATTCCATCTAAGCCACTGAGGAGGCCAGACCGTGACACATGCATTCCATGGTCAGACCACAGATCCTACAATTCTCGCCATGATTGGAATTCTGAATCCAGTAGTTTAGTTGGGGGATCCCCAAAGAAACCTGGTCTGAAGTAATATCAGACAGACCTGACATTTTTGTCAATACGGGGTCCAGTTCAGTCCATCACTCCACATCAGCCTACACACATTGGTAGTTGCAATTGCTGAGTCAGTTCTATCTTCAGCCCTGTCTCTCATGTAAACCAAAGGGTGCTATGGTCTAGCCCAACCTTGCCCACCACACACTCAGCCTTCACATATACCAGCAAGAACTGCAGCCTAGTGTGAGCAAGCTCCAATAACCCCCATTAGGCCTACCCCTAGCCCTGGCTCCATTGCTTGCCAGTATATACAGCAGACTGGTCCAGACTGTCCCACATCCCATTTAGCTCTCATACAGGCCAATGGGTATTGAAGCCTAGCTCAACCCAACCAACCCCACTATCCAGCCCATACTTGTGCTGGCGGGTGCCACTACCTATATAGCCAAGCCCTACCCATGCTCACCAATGGGTGCTACAGCCCATCAGAGAGGTGCCCATCATTTCCCTACTGGGCCTGCTCCCAGTCATGGATCTTGTACTTTACAGGAGGTTCCTTAGTTTAGCTTGACAGAACTTGCCCCATTCCTAGCACTTGTCAGAGAATGCTGCAGCAAAGCCCAAGCAACATGCAATCACCCTGTATCAATCCTGCACGAGTGAATACAGCCAATTATTCCAGCCTGGCTCTCCCCCTACCACAGTTCACATACAGGCCAATAGGTGTTGTGGATCTGCCCAGCCTAGTCTACCCTTGTTCCTAGCTCTCATGCTTACCAGTGGGAGAAGTGACTCACTAGGAGAGCCCCTACTTCTCAGTCTAACATGTGCTAGTGGGTGCTGGAACCCAGTCTGGCATGGCCTGCCTCACTGTGGCATTTCCTGGTGAGTATTGTAGCCTAGCCTTGCCCAGTCTACCCCCAGTTCCAGATCACGCATGGGTGCTGTAGCCTAGCCCAACCTAGCCAGCCCCCAGTCTAAGCCCTAATGTGAACTGGCTGGTGTTGTGGCCTATTGTCACCTGACCTGGCCTGCCCTATGTCTCATCCTGGTTCTCACATCTGCCAGTCTGGCCTGCCCCCAGATCTGAGCCACATGTATGCTGGCAGGTACTATAAACTGACCTGCCATAGGCTGTTATCAGCCTGGGTTCTTGCACTCACCTGCGCTGACTGTATCCCGACAAAGGAGTTCCCCAAGCTTCTCTACCAGATCTCCTCCAAGAGGCAGATTTCATACACATTGGTGGGTCCTCAGATCAGACTTAGTCCAGTTCCTGTCTTAGCAGAAAGAGTGGCCTTGCCCAACCAGCTCATACCCACTCCAGTTCTTACTATTGGGTGCTACAGCCCAGCAACACCTGGTCCATGCCCATATCAGGTCTCAGGTGGCTCAGCAGAAGCCTAGACCTGGCCCAGCCCATCCTACACCCACCCTGGCTCTCACGAGCACCAGTGAGTGCTGGAGTCTAGCCCAGTCTGTCTCACCACAGACCCAATCCATACCCATGACCAGTCCACAATGAATAATTAATTTTAACACTCTTAAAATCTTTTATAACTGAAACATTAAGGATTGTTGCCAAATTGAAACTAAAGATCTTAATAGAGCCAGTATACTTGGTTTTTATCTGCTATTCACATGCCAAACCTAGGCTCTTCTTGACCCACAACTGTTCATAATAAAACATTCATGTACTTCTTGCACATATGAATCTCTAACCAGATGAGCTGCTACTGATAAAATTCAGATGTACCTAGTGGAAAGTATGCCTTCTCATAACATGCAACTTCATTTCTGCATATTTCTCATCACCCTCAGGAATTACGGACATGCTTTGCTTTAGGTTTTTGTTTTTTGTTTAGTTTTGTTTTTTTGCTAGTTAGAAAATCCTATCCCTCAAAATTTATATTGTCTAAATGTTGGTGGGATCAGCAGAAAATGATAACTACTAGATCACTACTAGAAAAAATAGAAGAAAATATACTTGATTGCCATATTCTAGCCCAACGCAGTGAAATGGAGATATTAAATAAAAGTGAAAACGGTTGGCTTACTCCCTCTTGGGCTGCAAACAGCGACTTACCTAATTGGGAAGGAAGTCTTGAAGACAATCTGAAAGAAGAGAGGTGTTGACTTTCACAGTCTTCACAGCACCAATAGCAGTGGTTTGGTCCTATTTCCTTTAATAGATGTACTCGTGAAATCTTCAAAAGGAAAGCAGTTTTTCAGATAACAAATGAACTTACAGTAATCATTTCCTCAAGGCTATTCACCATAAATAAGCTTCAACCCAGAACATCATAAAAACATAGGAGACATGTTTCTCTGTAGTAGAGAGCTGTGCTACAAACATTGCCCTTTCCAAACAATCCTGCTTTGTGAACAAAGAGTGATATCAATTTCCTCAAGAGTAGGAGAGTGCAATTGTCAAAGACAAAAGAAAAAACATGTAATAACAGCAAACTTCAAATGTGTCTTGGATACCAAAATAATATCAAAGGAGATCGGTGACCTTGAGACTGGCAATGAACTGCTGTGGGATTTGGAGGTCCCCAGGTATAATGCATTCACTAGCACTTTCTAGTTCAAATGGGCAAGCGATGCAACAGAATTAATGCCCTGTGGAACTCATGGTTGTGCATCAATATGCACCAAGTTGCCAAGACATATAGGGCTCCCAAGCAGCCCAGGTGAAGGCAAAATCTTTATGGTGTGTCTGACTTCAGAATACAGATTTGATTGTTTGACCCTTGAGACAAATACAAAGCAGTCACTTTGAGCTAAGATTCCAAATTATAGCTGTGGTTTAGCTTAGACTCCTTTTGCAGAGCAAAACTTGCTGACTAAGGCCATAAGATTTGATTTATCTTTTCTTCTTAATGGTGTTTATCAGAATACAATTGGTCTCCTGTTACCACTCTGAATACATTGGGCTTTGCTGGATACCTAGCTGCGCTTATTTATTCTAGCCTCATTGTGGCTACAGGAAATGAATTTCCTAATTAATAGTAGAAACCCAAGCATAAACAGAGAGAGTGAAATGGAAAAAGATCAAATTCTTTAGGAATGTTATTGAGCTATATTTCAAACGACTGCCCTCTTGGATAGATAACATACAAAGCAAAACATACAGTCACTTTTAGCCATGAAAAGCCTGAGAAAGAAAAGTACAGCCAAGTGAATGTAGAAATAAATAATTTTTCATCTGAACAGGCTTCCAAAGTGCAATAAAAGGCTGCTTCCAATGTAACTGAAATGATTTTAGGAATGAAATGATGGCAGCACTTGGTGAGGGCACATTAGGAAAATACTGTTGCCTGGACAAAAAACTAATGGGGCTCTCAGCTTGGACTAACGGAGCAGAGGAAAAGGCACATTGCTGGGTCACCCACCTCGAGGCCACCACAAATCAACATTATGGAACACACCAAAGACACCAGGCAGGCCTCTTATTTGTCTGAGTCAGCAAGGCCTCTTCTAACTTCAACTGAAAGTAATCATAAGAAAAATGAAAATAGAAAAGAGCTTCAGCAAACTTTCCATAAGATCTTATTTTGGGCTTACTTGGAATGAGTTATGTTGCCCCTTGCCCTTCAGTTATAGCAAGGCATACTCCTATCCCTTTGGAAAGGGAAGAGAAGGACTGGAATTTATACATATTTATATATATTTACATATATACATATTTTTAAATTTTCATTTGAAAGGCAGATTTTACAGAGACCAGGAGAGACAGAGAGGGTCTTCCATCCATTGGTTCACTCTATAAATGGCTGCAACAGCCAGAGCTCAGCTGATCACAAGTCAGAAATCAGGAGGTCCTTACAGATCTCCCAAGTGGATGCAGAGTCCCAAGGCTTTGGACCATCCTCTACTGCTTTGTCAGACCACAAAGCATGGAGCTGGATCAGAAATGGAGCAGCCAGGACATAAAACAGTACCCATATGGGATACTGGCACCACAGAGTGGAAGATTAAACTGCTACACCACCACTCCAACTGAGCTATACCGCTTCAAAATAATTTCGTTTAGTTCAATGGACACTGACGAAATTTCACATGGTACAATGGTGATCCAAGCACTGAAAACACCAGAAAGTCAAACACTTTTATCCATGAAGGTGTAACCTAACAGGGATTAACTTAATACTAAAATATGGGGATTACATGGTGCAATGGGTTTAGTTCATAACATCAGCCTCTTCCGGGTCTCCCACGTGGGTGCAGGGTCCCAAGGCTTTGGGCCGTCCTCGACTGCTTTCCCAGGCCACAAGCATGGAGCTGGATGGGAAGTGGAGCTGCCGGGACCAGAACCGGCACCCACATGGGATCCTGGCACGTTCAAGACGAAGACCCAGCCACTAGGCCACGGTGCCGGGCCCCCAATTTCACATTTTAAAAACTACCCATATGCTGGTGACTCCAAAATACACACCTCTGCCTTAGATCTCAACCATGAGATCCAAGTCAAAAAGTCCCATAAGAATCTCAGCCTGAACATATCCCAAACCAAGCTTCTAATTCCCCTAAAACTTTCTCCCAACCCTTTCACCTCAGTTAATACCATCCTTACTTTCCATTATTAATGCCAGTAATCTTGCTGTAATCCTTGAGTCCTACTTTGAGTCCTTGCATCTTACAACTCAACCACAATTCAACACCAAATCTTTCTAGCCCTACTTTTCAAATACATTCAGAAACTGACCTCCCTGAATACTGTCTATGTCCTGATCCAAGCCACAGTGAGCAGTTTCTGTAATACTGTAACAGCTCCCACAATGACTCTCCTTGCTTCTCTTCTAACCAAATGTAAATCACAGCATTCCCTTTCTCAAACCTTTCCTATGGCTTCCCACTCAAATCAGTAAACTAAATTGTTCCCTCAAACCTTGTCACCTCTGACCTCATCCCCATCATTTTACCCACTTCCTGCTGCTCTGCCTCAACAGCCCTTGTCTTCTTGTCCTCGGATATACTGCAAACTTTTCTCATTTGGAGCCTGTACACTCACTATTCTCTCTGTTTCAAAAGCTCTGCCCTCACGGAAATCTCAGGTTTCACTTCCTGCCTTAAAATGAACTTAAACATCAACTTTGCAGTACGGTTTCCCAAAAGCACATCTTAGGAAACAGCAACATTCCCTCCTCACTCCAGGATTGCCTTCCAGCCTTCCCCCAATCTATCTAAATTGTCCCTCTTAGCATCTGGCATATAACTTCATGCTTCTATCTATTCCATGGATCTGTCTACCCCTACCAGAATGTAAGTTCTTGAGAACCAGCTTGTTACATTTAGTGGTACACACCCAGCACATAGATTAGAGCCAGTTCTCTTGTAGGCGCTCAGTGTATATGGCTTGACTGTATGAGTGAGCAGACATGACTCCTAAAATCTGAGCACTGAAAAGAAAGCTGCTTCTTCAGAAAACCTCTGGCATCAGTGTCTCCAGGAAGAAGCATCTAGACACCAACATCAGAACCACTAAATTTCTTTTTGTTTGTTTTATATTTCTTACTTAAAAAAAAAAGAACCTGTTTTTCCTGACATAGCTCTTTTGGTTCAGGGATTTTCCCTTCCACCCTCCCCTACCCCTTTTTTGCTTGTCAAATTAAATCATACACATATCTATTTAATAGACAATAAAACTCTAGAACAATTATACAGATTCCATAATTTGGATGACTTGCTTATAAACTTGATAAAGTATCTAAGACTTTCATCTTATGTATGATTATATATTCAGACTTAGGCTAGCTGTATACCTAATTCTTACCCGAGTCGTGGAAACAAGATTTTATTGCATTGGAAACAAACTTATCCCAATAGTTTTCTGATTAACTTCTGGAGAAAAATAATTACTAAAGTCTAAGATATGCATGGTTTTCTCCTAGGGATTCCATGCCAGCTATATATGAAGAATCTTTCCATATATTTTTAGGAGCTATGTACACAAAATGCTTATTGCTATAATATTGGTAATAGAAAAAATTGAAAACAATCTAAATGTCCATCAGTGGATAAGAGGATGGGTAAATAAATTATAGCATATTTGTATGTCAGAATTAGAGCTACAGGTATCAAAAAAGGAGAATCTCAAAACATTGAACAAATGAGCATGTTGCTGAAAACATAGCTTATAACATTGATTACATAAAATCTTGAAGTATACAACACAATGCAACACAAAATTTAGGGAGATATGAGAAACTGTAAAAATATAATATAGTAAACAGTAAATCTCATGGGATGGCAACCCTGGAAAAGGAGGGGCAACTTCAATTGTCAGCTACAATGACTTATTTTTGCAGAAAGAATTGTGTCAAGATTTGACAAGGCATGCTGGTGTGTTTTTTCATATTTCTTTCTGCTTTGTTGTGTGCTTGAAATATTTTATAACACAAATATATTCTGTTCCCCAAGAAATAAGGAACACAAACCCCTTCACACAATGAGGCCTTAATGAGGCTCAATTATATTTACAAGGACATACCAGACGGAGAAAACCATATTTGCATAATTGCTTATTTTAAGTAACACTAGGAGTCTGAGTTAAATCATGAAGGACCTTACAAGTCATGCTAAGCAGCTGGAATTTTATCCTGCTGGCAACACAAGGTCATCGAATTTCAGTCAAGAGAGCAACATTATATGATTTCTATTTCAGTAAGCTCATGCTTGGAGGAAGTTAGGAAATAGAATGAAGGGTGGCAGTGGGAGAAGTTAGTCCAGTAAGTCTGCAGTAAGTCCAGACTGGAGGCTTTTCCAAATATCTTACAAGGAGAAAATGAAGCCCCAAGCAAAGTTTGTGGCATTGAAGATGGAAAAGCACATAAAAGTGTAAGTATTTGGGAAATAAAATTAGCTGAGCTCCATGTGTAGAGTGTAGAAGTAACACAGGCATACCCTCTAGATTGCCACTTCTTGGAATGAGTGGGCGACCACGGTAACCACTAGGATGAGAAATGAGGAGGAAACACAGATGTGGGAATTGAGGAAAGATAAAGTGTTGAATCATGGTGAATCCCAGCCTTAGCTGGCACATCCCTGGAGAGGACATCACCAAGACATAGGGTACACGGGTGTGCCTTGCAGGAAGACATTTCAGAAATAAGCTTACAAATAGTTGGTGTTCGGCCACATTAATCAGTCACCAAAACCACGAAAGTTAAGGAGATCTTCCTGGAGACTACCGAGCCTGAAGATGAAGGAGAGAAAAGAACCAGGCTGGAACTCTGGCAGTGCCACATTGAATGAGAGATAGTGCAGAGAATCCCACAGGCCGACCGTGAAGTGACAGGTGGGGATGTGGGACAAGAGCCCATGGGAGGAAGCTTGGCACCAAGCCTGGGAACGAGATCTGTCAGCACGACTCTCACTTCACTCAGCTGAAATGATTGAGAGATGTCTCCTCAGAAAGGCTCACCTCTCCGTCTGGGCCTTGCCTGAGTTCCTCAGCCAGTCCAGAAACACATGAAGAACACAGGACATGCTGCTCAGGAAAGCCAAGAGGCGATCAATCTTCAGATGTTCAAATTCCATTTAAAAATTCCAGAACTGATCTACCTGAGGTTCCTGTGGAGCCAGCTACTAGAAAACTCTTCCATTCCTGTCTCTCCTTAAATAAGTCACCAGCTTTACTCGTCTTGAAAGTAATGCCCCCCACCTGTTCCTAATCAACTTGGATCATTTTCCCTAGGGTATAAAAAACTTTTAAAGATCAAAGAATTCAAGAATTTAGTCTTAGATTTCTGGGGGGTAAATGAAGGCACATGAAACACACGAGGGGCCCCTCATTTTTCCCTGCTTAATACAGTTCCATGAAGCACACAGCTGGACTCTGGCATCCTGGTTACCCATCATCTTTTGCACCCTGTTACTCCGTGGTCAATTCTGCGCTTGCAACCAGCTTCTTGCAGTTATAATCTAGATGCTCCTGGCCTCAGCTGTTCTGATGCGCTGGAGTTCGGGAACTCACACAGGTGCCATCCAGCAGGGAGGATGGGAAAGAAAGAAAAGGCAAGCCTGGGGCGCTCGCTCCACAGCAGATAAAGTAAAGCTCCCGTTTTCTTCGCTTTCTTCTCCCAAGGACAGAGACTGCCTGGAGACACATTCCGTGAACTTCTCAGGTAACTCCACAGTGTCAACTGCCAGCTTTCCATAGCGAAAGTCAACTGGCTAAAGCTTCCTTTACCTGGGCTTTCCCCTCCTTTGCTTCTCTCTCCCACAGCCTCCTGTTGGGAGGCCTTTGGCTCACCTATGGTTTCGGAGAAACCAGTCTAAGAATCGGGTTGTTCTGAATTACACAGCTTGTAATTCAGGCAGAGGGAGTGAAGACAATTTCATTTAAAAACGTTCCTTTTGCCATTTCTTTGCTATCAATGAGAGCGTAGCCACAGGAACTCAAGGAAAGGGCAGAAGGCAGCAGTGCCTTGCGTTACAAAGATCACAAAACTCAAGGCTTACCTTCTGTCCTAGAATATATCTGAGTTACACGGTGGGCCCGTCGGCAAACTCAATCCAACGAATTTCTCTGCATTTTTAAGGTTTAAAAAAAGGGTGGACGGCGAAAACTCAGTTCAGCTGCGTCTGCACGTAGAGCCCCCGTGAATGCTTCCTTGATTTCCTCAGCTGGTGTTACACCTGGTAGAAGCAGCGGATACAAAAGGTAAGTTAACATTTTGCATTCTCTTAGCGTTTATTCAAACATTCAAGAGTATGAATTTCTTTAACTTTTTAAGTTAAAACGTACTGGACTCAGATTGACACTTTTTTACGTGCAAGTCCTGTTTTCAGTCGCTTGTCACTCACTTCGCTGTTTGCTGACTTATTCCTATGATTTGTATGTTTGGTTTAGATTAACTTCACAAGCTGCACCATTGGTTCTCCCTAAAAATGTTCATCTCATTAAGAACACTCTTACAGGTGGTTTAGTACTTTACTTTTCAGTTTTTTGTTATGTAGTTCCACAAAGTAGTTTAAAGTGCATTGTTAAAGCCAAACATTCCCTTGCGTGTGGAAATGGGGAAGAGTGGTTCCTATAATCAATCTAGGATGGCGTGCCTTGAAATTCAGAAAAATCAGTCTGTTGGTTTTAATTCTTCCTCCCTTTCAAAAGTACACATGTGATTTACTTTTCTCAAATTGATGAATAAATGTGAAGAATTTAGTTATGTTATAAAAACACTCCACTTGTATTCACTGTGTAAATGACAGTTCCCATTTAACATGTTAAAACAGAAATGTGTGTTGGATGCTGTTCGCCTCTACAGTAAGTCGGACCTGTGTGTGGAGACAGGCTGATTGTAGAAAACTTCATCTCCCAGTACTGTGCAATTTTTTTTTTAATTTTATTTTGTAGGTTTAACAAATCAGTAATATTCATGCAACAATACCGATTTGATAACTGTGTTCATCATAACTCTACATAAAACCTTCAAAAAAGCTACTTTTTCATTTATATATTTTATTATGGAGAAGTTCAATAGAGTAAGATATTAAAGCATAAAATTATATAAGAATACAATTCCCTGGAAAGACTAGAAAGAAAATATTACTAAAACAAAAAGGCTCTCCCTCTGTCTCCTCTCTATATATCTGACTTTCCAATAAAGGTAAACAAATTAAAAAAAAAAAAAAGCAAAGGTGGAAATTTATCATCCACTAAGCAAGATTCAAGTATGTATTTGTTATAGAGGATGGTTAACAAATCAAAATTTAGATTCCCTTAATTACAACTAAATTGTAATATAATAGTTTGGGGTTTTGTGGGTTTGTTTTTTTTTTTTTTGCTCTTCAGTTTATTTCTACAATTTAAAAACGGGTGAGTATATATATATAGCCTGTTAAACGAGTTTGTTTTTTTAAAACATTTTTAGCCAACATAAGAATTGTGTATATTTGTGGGGCAACATGTGGTGGTTAATTACATAAATACATTGCATAATAGCCAGTCAGTATAAATACATTTGTCCTTTGAAGAATCTCACTTTTTTAACAGTGAAAGCATTCAATATCTTACGTTCAAGATCCTGAAGAGTAATATATACTTCAATAATGTTACCATCACACTACTGTTCATTGGAATCCTAGAATTTTCTCTGTGATTTGGTACCCATCAATCAACCTTCTCCATCTCTCTCCAGCCTCTGGTCAATAGCATTATATTTTTTAACTTCCATCATTTGTTTTTTGAGATCCAAGATATGACTATGATTATGCAACACTTGGCTTTCTGTACTTACATAACATGATGGTGCCCAGTTCTATCATGTTAATTACAATGAAAGATTTCATCTTCTTTACGGCTGAGTAATAATTCATTGCATATATGAACCACATTTTCTTTATTAATCCATGGGAGGGGACATAGTTTTCTGCATTTCTTGGTTATGGTGAATACTATTAAAATGAACATGGAGTGAAGGCGCTTTGATAGATGGATGTGATTTCTTTCAGATATGCACCTGGAAATAGAATTTTCTGGATCATATGGTAGTTCCATCTTCATTTCTTTAAGATGATCCATACTGCTTTCTATAACACCTGTACTAATTCACATTCCCACCAATGTTTTTTCAAGAGCTTTCTCCACATTCTAAACTAATTTAATTTTTTTTTTTTTTGCGTTTTTTGTAAAAGTTGACTTAACTGGAGTCAGATGATATTTTGGTTTGGATTTATTTCCATGATGATTAGCTATTCTGAGTCATTGGAATGTACCTGCAGGCCACTTCTAATGTCTTCCCTTGAGGAATGTTTATTTAAATATAATACCACTTTTTAACTGAGTTAGCTTTTGTTGGTCTTTGATCCCAAGTTGTTTGACTTCTGTATATATCCTGGACATTAACTTCTTCAGAGGAGTGGCTTTAAAAAATTAATTCAACAAGTTACCTTTTCACCCTGTTGTGCTAAAGCTTTTAGCTGTTGAGTTCTCATTTGTCTGTTCTTATTCTTATCCTCTCTGCTGTAGGGATCTGACCCAGAAAATCTTTACCCACTCATATGTTTTGTTTTATCACTTTCAATATTTCAGGTCTCACATTTAGTTCTTAGCAATTTAGTTAATTTTTTTTCCACATGATGGGAGACAGTTTGACTCTTCACCATGTGAATTTCTATGATAAGAATTTTAATTCAATCTCATAATTTGTTATTGGCCTACTTAACCTGTTTCCTGATGGTAAAATATATGTGCACAAGAATATTTCCATTTCTCCTATGGAATTTATTGCCATATAGTTCATCGTAATCTCCCCAAACCCATGTTTTTGTGAACTGAGTTTTAATGTCTCTATGTGCAGCTCTCATTCTATCTTAATCCTCTTTTGTTCCTGTTTAGCCTACCTAAAAGCTATCTATTTCATCAAAGATCTAACTCCACACTGTTTTTTGTTTTTCAGTCTCTCTCATTTATTTGTACTAAGAATTTTCTTCTTTCCTTGGTTCCTCAGAAACCTATTTTGAATTTCATCTGTTATTGCACCATATGAAAGCAGAAAGAGGGGTATGTGTAGAAGTAGACATTCATTTGTATAAAGTTGCCAATTAGTACTTCTTTTGCTGTTTGATTTCTTTCTTGATCCATTGATTGTCCAGAAGTATTTTAATTTTCTTGTTTGTATGTAGTGTCTAAAGTTTTTCATGCTATGGATTTCTAGTTCTATTGTATTGTGGTTGCAAACTGTGTCCTATATTATTGTTATGCTGGCAAATCTGTTCAGACTTGTTTTCTGGCCCACCTTGTAAACTGGAGAATAGTCCATGTGCTGGATGAAAAGAATATGTGTTCTGCTTCTGTTGGATAGAAATTCCTTTGAATGGCTGTTAGAATCTATTGATCTGAGGTGCAATTTAACTCTGCTCCTTTTCATTGGTTTTCTGTCCAGATGAACTATTTCTGAAATTGGGGTGTTGAAGTGTGCTACTATTATTGTACTGGACTCTGTCTCTCTGAAGTCTATTAACATCTGTCCTAGGTATGTGGATGCTTCAATATTGGATACATTTATGTTACTTCCTGTTACTGAATTGAACCCTTTATTATATAATGACCTCTCTGTTTTTCTCGTTTTTGATTTAAAATCTACTTTATCTGATAGAAGTATGGGTATTCCTACTTCATTGCAGTTTCAATTTGCGTGGAATATCTTGCAGCATCCCTTTACTTTAATTCTGTGTATGTCTCTAAAAGTACAATGAGTTTCTAGTAAACAGCATAGAGTTGGGTCTTTTTTCATAAGTCACCTTAAAAAGGTCATTCATTTATTGGAAAGGCAGAATAACACAGAGAAAGCTCTTCCATCCTTGAATCTTCCCAAATGGCTATAATGCCCAGGACTGGACCAAGCTGAAGCCACAAGTCTGAAAATCCACTGGGTCTCTCACCTGGAAGTCGGAGGCCCAAGCACTTGGCCTTTCTCCACTGCTTTCCCAGGGATAGAAGCAGAGACCTGATAGAGCAACTAGAACCATGGCATCTTTTTCATAATTCATTATGCCATTTTATGTCTTATCCGTCAAGAATTTATTCCAGTGACATTTGAGGTAGTGATGGGCAATGTCCTATTACTGTCATTTTCATACTTAATTTGTATTTTCATTATAGTTTTCTTTCTTCCTCTCATAATCTTCATTTGTGGATAAGTGGAGAATATTGATTCCTTTCTTATATTTGATAAAGCTGTTATTTCTTGCTTTCTGGTTACTGTGTTAATGCTTCTTTTGGCTTCAACAATTTTGAATTGATAAATGCATGGAAATAGCTCTACACTTGCGCTTCACATATTTTGAATTTATGACATTTAACCTCTTTCAAGATTGTTCTCAACATTTTATTATAATGATGGTCATTTTGTTGGATGCAATATTTTTGAACTGGTAGCTCTTGCCCATCAGAACTCTACCAATCTCATGCCACCCACCTCCCCCACTCCCCACCCCCACCCCACTGGCCTACATGGTTTCTACTATTAGAAGACCCACTTGTGTTACTTGCTGACGCTTTTTTTTTTCTTGCAACTTTGAGAATCCTCTTTAACTTCGGAGAGCCTGACTATACTGTATCTTGGGGTAGGATTGACTTGACTGTTATCTGCTGCCTCCCGGGCCATTAGGGAGCTGGATCAGAAGTGAAGCAGCTGGGACATGAACGAGTGTCCATATGAGGTGTCAGTGCCATAGAGGCTTGGCTCACTATACCACCATGGTGGCCCCAGTCTTTGTAATTTTTTTTTAATTATACATAGCACATATTTATATGGTATAGTGTGAGATGTCAATATATGTTTATAATGTGTATTAATCAAATCAGAGAAATTGGTCTTTTTTGCTTCAAACACATATCTTCTATCTTTAAAAAGACAATTGATGTCACCAATTATTCTCCTATGATAATAAATGCAGAAGTTATTTCTCCTATTTAATTTTCCCCTGCACTCATTAGCTGTCCACATTCTATTTCATCTCCCAACATACTTCTCAATGTATGGTAATGCTGTTTCTTTTAAATGAGCATTTTAACACCTATATATAAATAAAGCATTATTATGTCTTTCTATGCCTGCCTATTTTACTAAGTGTTCTTTCAGTGACAGAATGTCATTTTTAGCTTCTGAATAATACCACATTTTATATATCATTTTTAATCCATTCATCATTCAATGGACACTTAGTAGTTTCCACATTTTGGCTCCTGCTAATAGTATTGCAATAAACTTGTGAGTATAAATATCTTTCTGACCTATGATTTAAATTCTTAGTACATTCAGTAGTGGGATTCCTGAATCATATGGTATTTCTGGTGTTTGAGTAACCTTCATATGCTGCACTAATCCATATTCATGTCAGCAATATATGAGGTTTTCCTGTTCCCTGCATCTTTGGCAGAATTTATTGATTTGGTTTGCTTTGCTTTTGATTTAAATTTTTGTGTTTTTTTATAATAGTCATTCTGTCTAGAGTGAGATTATTTCTCACTGTGGTTTTGATTTGAATTTTGCTGATAATTAATGATGGTTAGGAGTTTTTCTCTATACTTGCTACTTCTATCTTTTGAGAAATGTCGAACTCTTTGCTCTTCTCAAAACTAGGCTATTTAAGTTTTTCTACTATCGAGTTATTTGGGCTTTTTTGGTTTTGTTTTGTTTTTAAGACTGATGCCACATGCTACATTTAACCTAATTTATTCATGCTTGCCTTGGGATGGGGAATAGATCATTCAGTAAAAACATACAGTAAAAACAAAATGTCTTACCATGTACAACTTTTAAACTACAGTAATGATGTACCTTAATTACTTCCATGAACACAAGTCTGACATTACAGTTTCTTTTTTAAAAAATAAACACAATTAAGACTTCTAGGAGCATTTTATAATAAAGTAATTCCTAATTTCTTTGTAGATAGATCAAGCACCTCCAAAATACAAATTCCTATACACAGTGAGCACTTAAAACAAACAATTAAGCAAATTGTTTGAGTACGTGGACAGCCTTAGGATAATTGACTTCCCTGTACAGTCTGGAATTACCCTGTTGCCCAAAGATTAGCTTACAGGTGTTTTGTTCCATCTCATTGAATGTCTCTTTGCTCTGTTGTCTTTTGAATACAGAACATTTTTTTACTTTAATGTCCTCCCATCTTTCAGTTTTTACTCTTATTTCGTGAGCTAAACAAGAATATAAACTTCCCTATGCATATGCCCTAAGGTGTTTCTCCAATGTTACATTAGTTTCATAAATGTGAGTCTCATTTATTTCTTTAGTGTGTTTACAATTGACTTTTATATGGGCAGGGGCTTAATCAATTTTTCACGTGTAGATAAGGCAGTTTTGCCAGTGTCACTTATTGCAGCTTTGTGTGTATGTGCTTCAGGGTTTTCTGTTCTACGTTTTACGTTTTACATTTTAAAGTTGCATATTATGTTACCAACCTTATTCTTTTTGCTCAAGGATTTATTTTGCTATTTGAAGTATCTTGCAGACCCAAATTTTAGATTATCCCCTATTTCTCTGAAGAATGACATTGTCATTTTTAGAGAAATTGCATTGACTCTGTAGAATACTCCAGTAAGTATGGACATTTTAACAATATTAGTTCTGCCAATTGATGAACATGGGATGTCTTCCTAGTTTTTGGTGTTGTCATTCATCATTTTGTGTGTGTGTGTGTGTGTGTGAATATTGAATTGTAATCGTGTTAAATTTATGCCTGAGTATTTTTTTTTTCCTTTGGCAGCTATTCTGGTTGGAATTGCTTTCTTGATTTAATTCTCAGCAATTTTTTTCTTATATAAAAAAGCTACAGGATTATATGCTAATTTTGCACATTGCAACATTTCTGAATTGTGTTCTGTTTAACATGCATATGGTGAAGTCTGTAAGTTTTCGACATAATTATATCAGACCCAAATAAGAAAAATTGGACCCCCGTTCTTATTTGGATTCCCTTTCTTTTTCCTTTCTGCTCTAACAGTTCCAGTGCTGTGTTGAATAAAGTGACAAAACTAATACCCTTACAATTTTTCTCATGCTAAAAAAACAATTTCTGTGTTTGTTCCCTACAACATGGTGTTGGTTGTGGTTTTGTAACATGTAGCCTTCATTACGTTGGAGCACATACCTTCAGTGCCTATTTTTTCAGAGTTTTTCCATTTTGAAAGTATGTTTTATCGCATGGTTTCTCTGCATCAGTTGAGGATCATAGAGCATTTATTCCTTATTCAATAGATACAGTGTATTTATGTATATTGAAATGTTCGGGCATCACTGATGCAGATACTACTTGATGATAGTATATGATCTTTTCCATATGTTGTTGGGTACAATTTGCTAGTTTTTGTTGACAATCTTATCTGTGTTCATCAACTGTATTGGTCTATATTTTCTCTTTTTCTTGTATCTTTGGATGATTTGACATCAAGGTAATGTAGGCCTTTAGAATGATTTTGGAAGGGTTCCCTTCTTTTCAATACTCTGGAATAATTTGAGATAATTTGAAATTTTTTTATTTAAAGGCTTGTTGAATTCCATAGGGGAATGATTCTGTCATGCGTTTTACCTTTTGAGGAGACTTTTTATAGTAACTGAACCACATTAGTTTTTTTTTTTTACATTTTATTATTATCATTTTATAATACATTTCCATAGGCTCCTGGCATTTCCCTTGTCCCCTCTCCAATTCCCTCCCTCCCCCCCACTTAGTTCCTCTATATCATTACTAAAGTATAGTTCTTCAAACAGTCATATGTCCATGGACAATGGCAGAGAGTCCAGAATCCTATTGTCAAAATACAGTGAACAGTTTCATTATAAGTCCATCTTTGGAAGTAGAAATGCATACTACATTGTATCCTCACATCTGGATATTAGTCTCCATTTCACAGTTACTGTACATTCCCTTAAGTGAAAACTCACAATAAAAAATCAACAATAAAAATAGAAATTTACAATATCATGAAATTAAATGACATGTTACTAGATATGACAGTCTCCATTACATAGCTACTATACATCCCCTTAAGTCAAAAGCCACAAAAAAAAAAAAAAAATCAACATCAGGAGAAAAAAAGAAATTAACAACACCATGAAGTTAAATGACATGCTACTAAATGACTAAAGTGTAGCTGAAGAAATGAAAATCAAGAAATTTTTTGAAGAAAATGATGCTATTGCATGATCTGTGAGTTGAGTCATTGAATGATTTAATCAGAAGAAAGTGTTTTGAAGAGATGAAACTAGCAGAAAACAACAAAACCCATGCGATATAGTTTCCGCTGGTTTTTGTTGAGGTGTGTCTCTTTTAGACAATAAACAGATGGGTTTTGTTTTTCTTTTTAATCCAGTCTACTAATCTATGACGTTTGAGCTTAAGCCCTTTAATTCAGAGTTTAATATGTACGGATAGTACTTTGGTCCTGTCATTTTAGGAATGGGTTGTTCATTGGTTTAGTCTTCTGTTGTCATTTTACTGGGATATTCTTCCCATTTGCCTCTGGTTTCATTGGGTGCTATTCCTCTTCTCTGTCAAGAGAACATCTTGAAGTATCAGTTGTAGGGCAGGTTTGGAAGAGGCAAATTCTTTTAGCTTTTCTTGACTGTGGAAGAATTTGATTTCACTTTCAAAGACAAAAGAAAGCTTTGTTGGATATGCTTTCCTAGGCCGATAATTTTTTTCTTTTAGAATCTGGAATATGTCACTCCATTCTCTTCTTGCCTGTAGAGTTTCCTGTGATAGATCTCCTGTGAGTTTAATTCCTTTATATGTCAATCAATTTTTTTTTTTTACGTGCACATTTTAAGGATCTTTTCCTTATGTTCAATTGAAGAGAGCTTGATGACCATGTGTCTTGGTGAAGATCGCTTTTGATCTAGCCTGTTGGGAGTTCTGTGCCCCTCCTGGACTTGGTTTCCCAATTCTTTCTCTAGAATAGGGAAATTTTCCTTTAATGAAATAATAAATATATTTGTAAAACCAGTTTCTCTTTCTGCACCTTCTGGGACTCACATAACTCTTACATTTGGCCTTTTAATAGTGTCTTTCAACTCTTGAATACTTTTTTTGACCTGATCCAGCTCTGCTTCCAGCTTTTTGTTTGCTTCCCCCTGATGACAGGAAATATCTTCCAATTCTGAGATTCTTTCTTCTGCTTGTTTCATTCTATTTTGGAGACTCTCCACTGTACTTTTAATTTGCTCTGCTGTGTTCTTAATTTCTGATATAACAGCTTTGATTTGCTTTATTGCTTCCTTAAATTCTTTGAACTCTTGTATGTGATTCTCATTTTTTATCAGAAGCTTTAAAATGAGTCTTATGAATTCTGTGTCCACCTTTTTCTCAATGTCTTCCTCGTTCAACACTGAGATTGGTATAGGGTTTTGCTCCTTTGTAGGAGAGTTTTCATTACTTTTCATTGTGCCTTTGTCTTTTCTTTTTTTTTTTTTTTTTGCTCTTGATCATTGTTCTTCTAGTTAGCAGAGTCTTCTCCTTGGTGCAGGTTTCTAAGCTGTGTCACCCACAGGTCTACAATGTGATTTCAGGTGTCCTATATAACTAGCTTGTTGGTGGCGATGATCTTGTCAAACTTGTTGGACATTAAGTCTGGGTGCCACACAGACCTATTTTGACCCATTGGAGGCCATAGTTGGTATTATTTTGCTGCGGGAACAGTGCAATCCATGTAACTCAGTGAGTTCCCACGAGCTCAGCACATACACAGTTCACTGTTGTCCCCTGCAGGCCTATAGCCCCTGCCACATTGTACAAAATGGCACCTGACATACGACTACTACAGTTCTTGATCTGCTGGCCATCTAATCTGAGGGCTATCCAGACCTGTCTTGGGTGGAACCTGTAGAATGCCACGTTAATGCACTTCACTGAGTCAGAAATTAGTTCACTCCCAGCTCAGCGTATACTCAGTCCTTTCCCTTGCCTTTGCCTTCTTACACAAAATGGTGCCCAATTCAGCTCTAGGGGACTGACAGGGCTGTGAAATCCACCCTGTTCTCACACTGTCCGTTTGGGATCTGCTGCTCTGTCTCTGCTCCTGGTCAAATCAAATGGACCAGCAGGTCAGATAGTTCTTTGTCTGGGCTCATGTCCCAAGCTCCCAGTGCAAGCCCCTTCCCACCTGGTTGCTGGTGGAGTTCTGGCTGCTGGTGGAGTTCAGATTGCCTCTAGCTGAATGCCACTGGAGTATCAACCACTGCAACACCACACCATTGTTCTCGCTGCTTTCCCGTGTCTGTCAGTCTCCAGGTACCCCTCTTCTGTTGTTCTGTTCTTTCCTATTTCCTGGAATGCGTCCTCTCTGCTTCATCCTGATTAAATGCGTTTCCATCCGTTTAAACGTGTCCTTACCCTATTCCACCATCTTGATTCTCCCTGAACCTCATTAGTTTCAACTGACTCTATGGTCTTATTGAAAGCCAGTTTTCATGTCTTCACTATTGTGAATTATATTGCTATAAATATTGGGTTGCAGGTTGCTCTCTCATATGCAGATATCATTTCATTTGGATATATTCCCAGGAGTGAGATAGCTGGGTCATATACCATGACACATTTAATTTGTAACTGTTCCTAAGGGACTACACAGCTGCAATAATTTGTGGGAAAATGATGGGAGGGGAAAGCAGAGAGTAGGGAAGGGTAGAGGAAGGGATAACCCCTATGGCTACAAAACTATATCTCTGGAAATAATTTTTTAAATAAATTATTTAAAAGGCAGAAGAACAAGGAAAAAGAACATGAATAACAGACTCTCTTCCATCTTCTAGTTTATTTCCCCAAATTAAATAGCGGCTAGGACTAGGCCAGGTTGAAGTCAGGAGCCTGGAACTCTATCTGGTGGCAGTAGCCCAAACACTTATGTCCTCTTCAGCTTTTCTAGGTACATTATCAGATGTACCTGTCATCAGAAATGGAGCAGGTGGGTTTCGTACTAGTGCCCATATGCGACACACATGTTGCAGGCAGTGTCTTAACATGATGCACCAAAATGCCTGCCCTAGTCCCATTACTGGCAGAACTGAGCAATAAAAGAAGTATGATCATTGTCTAGAAATTGATCCATTTCTTCTGATTTTTCTAATTTTCTGGTATATAGTTATTCAAATAGTCCCTAATTTTTTTATTTCTGTGATGTCAGATATAATTTTATTTTTCACCCATGGTCTTGGATATTCTCCAGTCTAGTTGGGAATTTGCCAAATTTGGTTATTCTTTCAAAATCCCTACTGTTCCTTTGATCTTTGCACTGCTTTTTCACTCTTTCATTTCTGCTCTGAACATTTTTTCTTCCAATTTATTTTTTCTTGCTTTCTGATCCCCTGAATTACTTTATTAGGTTATCATGTTGAAATATTTCTGTTTTTGATATAGGCACTTACATAAACTTCACCTTTAACTGCCTTTGCTATATCTTCTAGATTTCTGATATATTTAAAAACCTCTAGAAATAAATTAAACTTCCTTTTTGATTTCTTTATTGAGCCTTTGGTTAATAAGCAGAATATTGTTAATTTCAATGTATCTAGGCAGATTTCTAAAGTTCCTCATGTTGGTCATTTCTATTTTTATTTCACTGGAGTCAGAAAATGTGTGTGTTGTACTTTTAATTTTTTAAAAGTCCTTTGACTTACTAGATTAACAGAAGGCTCATCGTGGAAATGATCCTGATGCTATTTCAACATTACATTCTCGCCTTGATCACTATCTATTAATTCAAGGTGTCAACAAGGATGAGAACTCCTTTTTAATTATTTATTGATTTGGAAACTCGGAGAGGGAGAAACAGACATCTCGCACCAGCTGGCCACAAGGGGAGCCCTAAGTTAGGTTGAAACCAGGTGTCAGGAGCTTCATCCAGGTCTATCCCATAGGCTGCAGGCACCCAAGCACTTGGACTGTCTTCCACTACTTTTTCTAGGCCATCAGCAGGGAGGTGGGTAAGAAGTGGAGAAGCCAGGACGTGAACTAGGATCCATATAGAACACAAGCATCAAAGGCGATGGTTTTACCCTCTCCACTATAGCATCAGCCCAGGGTGAGTGTCTTTTTTTACTTGTTTGATGTCTGCCTTTATTGTCATAAATTTCTCATAAGTAGGATGTTGAAGGGTCCCATTTTTAAGTACACATTCAGCCAATTTGTATATTTTAAATAGAGGGCTTAATTAATCACTTCATAATTAAAGCTGATACATGATATGTTCCTGTCATTCTTTTGCATTTTCTAGGTTTTTGTGTACTCTTGGTTCTACTTTTCCTTTCCTGATTGTCTCTGTGGTGATACAGTTTTAGTATTTGTAGAGTTTGATTCTCTTCCTATTTTGAGCACCTGCTCTACTATTAAGATTTGGGCTTTCACCTGTTTTCACAATAATAGTTATCCTAACTTTTCTAGTGTAGGACTTGAACATTTTTGATACTGCAAGTCTGTCTATTGGTGATGAATTCTAAGTTTATACTTCCTTTGGAAAGACTTTTGTTTTACCTTTCCTGAGGGGTATCTTACTATGGATAGTACTATTGACTGGCAATTTTTTTCTTTCATGATATTGAATATTTATTATGCTTTCTCACCTGTAAAGATATTTGCCTAATAGTTTGCTGTTAATCTATGTGTGCTGATAACTTTTCTCATGCTACCTAACATATTTTAAAATATTATTTGGCTTCTACTTTAAAAATTTGACCAAATTATATCAGGAAAGGAAATTTTACATGAATCTGTTAGAGGTCCTAGAAACAAAATCTGTTTGGGACCTAGAAACAAAATCTTTCCTGAGATTCAGAAAACATTGAATTATTTTGAAGTGGTTTTTTACACTTTCCCTTCTCTTCTCCTTCTGAGAAACCCATAATATGAAAATTTTCTTATTTAGTGGTGTCCTAAAAATGTCAAAGGCTTGCTTTGTTTTGTTCTTCTTCTTAAAAAGACTTTCCTGTACCAACGGTGTCATGCCCATGTAAAGCACAGGAAGTTGAGCCACTTCTTTCGTCTCTGAGGAATTGTTCTCTCAGGATGCTCTTTGTTAGTATGGCTGAGAGGTTGACTTGCTCATCTTAAGGAATGGATCTTTCTTGTTTCAATTTGTAGTTTTTTTTGGTTTCAAATCCAATTATTTTGGCTGTGAATGTTGCCTTCTGCACACTTCTTAGTCATTTGTCTTTTTCAATAAGTCATGCTAGTTCATGAATAGATCATTCATAGGTGCTTACAATTAAGATGTCTCGATGTTGTAAATGTTCCTTTCAACACTATTTGTGCTACATCTCATAAGCATTGATATTCTTGTTTTTATTATCATTTCTTCAAAAAAATTGATTTACTCAGCACCATATAGGTTATGCAATAGCATAATTTTCTACAAGGTTTTTGATTCTTTTTTCATCACTTTAGCAACACCTTGGTCATTGGTCATTCAGTAACATGTTGTTTAACTTCATGTTGATGTGAATTTTGTTTTTCTCCCTGTGGCGGAGTGTGTGTCCTGGCTGTGCATTTAAGGGGATGTATAATAGAAGTGTAGCAGAGACTGACCTGTTCAGATGTGGAGACATAGTGCAGTATGCCTCTAGCATCCATGCCAAAGATGGACTCCTGGTGAAACTGCAAAATATAGTCTGAGAGTAGATGCTGGACTGTCTGCCATTGTCCATGCCTACAGTGTCAAGAAACACATCAATAGCGGAATGATGGACTTATGACGGTTCATGAAGAAGTATCCATTATGATACTAGAGGGGAAATCAATAGGTAGGGGAGGAGACTTGAGAAATGGGAGCAGAGATCCCAGAGTCAATGGAACTGTATCATAATAATAATAATAATAAAAGTTTTAAATGATTTGTCTTTAGGGTTGCTATGGTGGCTTACAGGCTAATTTCCTCCCCCACCCTTCCCGTGGCACTGACACTCCTTTGGGATCAAGGTTCTGGCTGCTCTACTTCTGATCCAGCTCTCTGTTTAGGGCCTGGGGAAAGCAGTGAAGCGTGGCCCAAGTTAGTTGAGACCCTGCACCCACGTGGGAGACCCATCAAAAGCTTCTAGGTCCCAGCGGTGAATCAGCTCAGCTCTGGCTGTTGCAGCCAGTTAGGAAGTAAAACAGTAAATAGATCTTCTTTATCTCTCCTTTTTGTAGATTTTCCTTTCAAATTCTTTCAATTTTTAATTATATTAAATTTTAAAATCTTTAAAATTTTTGTCTACAAGCTCAAATTATTTTCTCTGCATAATCTAATCTGCTGAGGATCTCCGACTTACACTTTATTTTCACATTTTAACTTAGTGAATTTTTGGCTTCAAGAGTTCAGGTTCATTCTTTTTGATGAATTTCTGAGTAGTGTCATGCATTGTCTTCACTGGCTTACCTCTACTCTTTCGTGTATCACTTCTCTTTAAATCATGGTTTTAATTTTTTTCAGTTAATGTCAGTCCTCCAAGGCTATGCCTGGAGAGTTGGTTTTATCTTGTTTCTTCCTGCCTCTCCTATCCCTGTTAGTGTTTATTCATTTGGTAAATCAGTTGCCTGTACAAATTACCTCCACCAATCTAAAGAAATCATCTTCACAGGGAAAAAAACAACTTTGTTTTGGAGATACACCCTGGGGTGTTTTTCAGATAAGCTGCATTGATATGTTTCCAAGTGAGTGCTTTAGCGTAGTATCCATTTATCTTCAGTTGTAATTGAAGTAAGCAGTATCTGTTGGTGTCTAAGTGGCCTAGGATGCAGGGTCTGGGTGTAGTAATGGGTGTTGTACTCATAGTTCAGATATGGAATACCTGTAAGTTTCCATAGATGTGGGATCATTCCAGCGGGCCCTAGTGGGTGCAACAGAGATGAATGCTCAATAGCTGGGAGAGGTAGCTAACAGTCTCTGAAACTAACCAATGACAAGGCTGCCTGAGAAGGTACAGAATGGGCCACCTGACAATATCTAAGGGTTATACAGGTAACCTCGTTACCTCTCACGGTTAATCTCTTCAGCAGTGTGATTTTTTTTTTTTTCCCACTATTCTATTTTTTTTTCACAATGTCTGCATTTTTATCATCAAATACTTAATTTTTTCATTTATGTAGTATTAAAATAGATTGAATATACCTCATAGATAAAATTCTCAGAAATATGATTTCCCTTTCTTCATTCCTCATCTTCCTTCACTGTCTCTTTCTGCCTCTCACTGGTTTTACTTTTTTATATAATTTAGCTTATATTACACTGAAGTACTTAATGCTCCAACAAATGAGTTCAGCAAGAAAAGATTTAGCTCAGGGAGAATATTGAAAAGAGTTATTACTAATAATCAGATGAAAAAATCATTTCCCTATATGCCGTAAATTTTACAGTAATCACAGATCATTAAAACCAAACCAGTATAACATCTTAGCCATTGCTTTGACACTGATAAAAAGTCTCACAAATTTTACTTTCCACATACAAAGAATAATATATACTATCTCTTGCTTTGTCTAGTTATTTCATTAAAAATTTATTCCAGTTGCATCCATGTTGAAGTAAATGGCAGAATTTCATGTTTTTATAGCTAAATAATATTACATTGTGAATGTGTGTGTATATATGTAATATTCCACATAAGTTTATACATTTCAAATACTGTTATACTCCTAAAATACATACTTATTTTACACTTATATAAATGTAGAATATAGAATCTATAAATTATGTGAAATATAAATATGTTATGTACATTGATATATAATCCACATATTTATACATACTATTTATAATATACCATATGATCTCTGTGTGTCTATATATATACTGTTTATATATAATCTCTATATACAAATCACATTTTTAACCATTCGTCCGATGATGGATACCTAGGACATTGTATATTTTGCCTATTATAAACAGTACTTCTGTAAGCATGATAGTACAGACATGTTTATGACACATCATGTTTATACTTTTGGGTGTATGCCTAGTGGTTGGATTCCTAGAGCATATAGCAGGTCTATATCCAGTTTTTAAATCTTATTTATATAAAGTAAGCAAATTCACATATTCACAATACAGATATGGGATACAATGATACTTCCCATTCTACCCTCCCTACTCCTCAATAGTATAGACACAGGCTGGTAACAATCTCAAAATGCCAGTGTTGCTTATATGAATTGTGTATTAGCTACCATAGATCAGGGAAAACATGTAACATTTGTCTTTTAGGGACTGGCTCATTTTATTCAGCAAAACAGTTTTCAGCTTGATCAATTTTCCTGCAGAAGACAAGGTGATTTCTTCTAACGACTGAACAGTATTTCACAGCATATGCATTCTGTATTTTCCTTATCTAGTCATTCTTTAAAGGATGTCATTATCTGGAATTGAGCTTGAGTAAGCATGAGTATACAAGTGTCTTTCTCTTATGTTAATTTCATTTCATTTTTGTAACTTCTCATGAGTAGGATGGTTGGGTCATATGGTAGCTCTATTTTCAGATCTCTAAGGAATTCCACAAGTGTCCTACATAATGATAATACTAGTTAACATTCTAACCAACAGTGAATCAGACTGCCTTTCTCCCCATATCCTTTTGATTTTCAGATGACAGCCATTCTCACTAGGGTAAAGTGAAACTCATTGTGGTTTCTACTTGTATTTCCCTAATGGCTAATGGTCCTGAATAATTTTTCATGTGTCTGTTGACCATTTGTATTTCATCTTTTGAAAATTGCATGTTCATGTTTTTTCAGATTTCTTAGCTGGATTATTCGTTTTAATCTTAACTTCCTTGAATTCTTAATGGATCGTGAATACTAGTCCTTTATCAGTTGCATAATTTGCAAATATTTTCTCCCATTCTATTGGTTGCCTCTTTGTTGATGCTTGCTTTGTACAGAATCTTCTTAGCATGCTGTAATCTTAATTATTTGCCTTTGCTTTAATTGCATGTGTTTCTGGGGGCATTTTCAAAACGTTTCTGCTTGTGCCTATATCCTGCAGAGTTTCCCCCCAATATTTTCCTATAGTAATTTGGTGGTATTAGGTCATGGATTTAGGTCCTCGATCCATATTCAGTTTATTTTTGTATAATGTGCAAGGTTGGGGTTTTGTTTCATTCTTCTGCAAATGTAGGTCCAATTTTCACAGCACTGTTTAAAGGGACTGTCTTTTCTTGCTGCGTTAATTGCAGTTAATGTGACAATTGTTGTCTATAGATATGTGGGTAAATTTCTGAGATTTCTATTCTGTTCCATTTACCTTTACATCTGCTTTTGTGCCAATATCACACTGTCTTGATTACAACTACCCTGTGGTATGCTTTGAAGTCCAGTGATTTCTCTAGCTTTGTTCTTACCACTTAAGATTTCTTTACCAACTCAGGATCTCTTGTTTCCATATGAATTTCACCATTTTTTTTAATATCTAAAAGAATTTTGTTGTATTGTGATTGGGATGACGTTGAATCCACAGGTTGCTTTTGATAGAATGGACATCTTGACTTTTGTTTAAATTCTTTTACTTTTTATATAAAGTAAACAAATTCCACATACTTCTTGATACATATTTAGGCAAATGGCAATACTTTCTACCTGCCTCCTTCCTGCCTATGTTCCTTACCCTGCCTTCTCCTTCCTCATTTCTTTTTTTTTCCTTCTAATTTTTACAATGGCATATTTTCATTTTACTTTGTGATCCTACACCTAAACTCCATTAGGCAATAATACTACACATTAGCAACTGGGCAGAAATGCCCTACTATTTCCAAGGAGTATAGATAAAGGCTATAAACACCAATGAACTCCCAGAATGGCATAGATAAAGGCTATAAACACCAATGAACTCCCAGGATGGCAATCTCCTTCATGTAGATAATACTTTTATTCTCTGCATATTAGTTATCACAGATCAGAGAAACATATAATATTTGTTTTCAAGAGACTGGCTTGTTTCATTAAGCATGCTGGTTTCCAGTTAAATCCATTTAGCTGTGAAATACAAGATTTCAGTCTTTGTATATGAGTTATGAATCCAGGAGCATGGAATATCTTACCATTCCCTCATGGCATTTCTTACTTTCTGTCTGTTAGATAATAGCCTTACAACAGAGGTGAGGTGATACCTCATTTTGGTTTTTGTTTGTATTATCCCAAAGCGTAGTGATACTGGGCATTTTTGCTATTTGTTAGCTATTTATATTTCTTCTTTTGAAATTCATTGAAGTCTTTTGCCCATTTCTTAACTGTTTTTGCTGTTGTTTGGGGTTTTTTTGTTTGTTTCTTGAGTTACTGATACATTCTGGATTTTAATCATCTTTTTCCCATTCTGTTGGATGTCTATTCTTTTGATAATATGCTGTACAAAGCTTCTGGGTTTGATGTGATCCCATTTGTTTCATTCTGCTTTTGTTGCTTTGCTTTTAAGATTGTTTTCCAAGAAGTCATAATGTATACCAAAGTCTTAGAGTGTTTTTCTACATTTTCTTCCAATAACTTCAGAGTCTCAGGCTTTAATTGAGATCTTTGATCTATCTTGTTGTGTTTTTCCACATGTTTAACACTCCATTAACAATAATACCAACAAATGGCAATTAGAAAATAACAAAGAAAAATGAACAAACAGAAAATAAAAAATCCTACTCCTCAGCAGTATAAACAAAGGCTGTAAATAATAATTAAATCTCACAGTGTCTTCAGTTGATTTATGATATAGTCATAGATATAAATCTAATTTCATTATTTGTGCGTGTGTAGACATAGCTATACATCTAGTTTGTCAACCAGGTTTTTTGAAGAGACAATGTATGGTCTGGGCACTTAGTCAAAAGTTGATTCACACCACAAGTGGCCCGAATGGCTGAAGCTGTGCCGATCTGAAGCCAGGAATCAGGAGCTCTTCCAAGTCTCCCACATGGGTGCAGGATCCCAAGACTTTGGCTGTCCTCGACTGCTTTCCCAGACCACTATCAGGAAGCAGGATAGGAAGTTGGATGGCAAGCGGGGCCCACCAGGATTAGAACCAGGGCCAAATGGGATCCCGGTGCATGCAAGAAAAGGACTTTAGCCGCTAGACTACCATGCTGGGCCCACTACCATACTCTTCTTTATTACAACTTCGTACTTTGTAGTATGCTTTCAAATTGGGTATCATGATGCCTCCATGTTCATTTATTTTTTTTCCCGCACAGAATCACTTTGACTAGTCTGGGTCTTCTGTGATTTCATATGAATTTTAGTGTTTTGTTTTCCTAATAGTGCAAAAAACATGGATATTTTGATAGTGATTATATTGAATTTGTAGATTAGTTTTAGGTAGTATGGACTTTCTGGTATACTTATTTTTCTAGTCCATGAGCAATGATTATCTTTCCATGTTTCTGTTCTGGATAATTTCTTTTATCAATATTTTGTTATATTTTATTGTTTATATCATTCATTTATTTTTTTATTCCTTAAAAAATCGATTATTTTGTGGTACACAAATGGGATTTTTCCTGGATTTCTCTTTGATTTCATCAGCATATGAAAAGGCTATTTTTGGATATTCCTTTTGCAGCCTACCACTTTATTGAACTAGTTCATCAGTCCTATCTTTTTGGTGGAATGCTCAGGTTTCTGTGGACAGCATGTCATCTAGAAATGTGGAGTTTGACTTCTTATTTCCAGTTTTAATGCCCTTTGTGTCTTTCTCCTTTCCAACTGCTATTGCCAATACTTCCAGTTTATATTGAGTGCCAGTATTTAAAGTGGACATTCTTGTTTCATATCTGGAAAAAACTCCTCCAGATTTTAGCTGTTCAGTTTGATATTGGCAATTGGTTTGTCATATATAACCTTTAAGTTTGAGATATATTACTCCTCTCTTTCGGCCTGTAGAGTTTATTCTAAGAATCTATAATTAATTGGTTTACCATTATGTGTAACTTGATGCCTTTCTCTTACTGTCTTTAAGATGCTTTCATGATTCTTCTAACAATTTGATTAGAATATGTCTTGGAGAAAATGTATTCAGGTTGTATATGCTTGGGGTCCTTAGAGTTTCCTATATATATATTTCAAGACTTACGAAGAAATTTTTTCCAAGTTCTCGATGGCTTTCCTTCTCTTCTCCTTCATGAATATCTAAGATGTAATTCTCTGTTGATTTAATGGTATCCCATATTTCATGTGAACTTTGTTCTAATTTGGATATTTCAAAACTATATTCTCTTAGACATCAGAAATTCTTTCCCTCACTTTGTCTCTCTTGCTACTAAAGCCCTCAGCTAACATTTTTTTTCTAACTGAATTTTACTGCCAAGATTTAGGTTTGATTCTTAATGATTTGTATCTCTTTTGTAACATTTTCTTTCATGTCACTCATTGATTTCCTCATTTGTTTATGTTCTCTTGAATTGCACTGAGTTTCCTTAAAGTCATTATTCTAAATTTTCCTTCTGGTATTTCGTCAGTTGTCTTCAATTCATGACCTAATTCCAGAGAACTGTCATGTCCTATTGGAGCTGACATGTTCATTACCATGCCCCTCTGTGTACAGTGCCGCATAGCTTGTGTGTGTGTGTGTGTGTGTGTGTTTTTTTTTTTTTTTGAGTATGGACCCTTTCTTGATGGAGTAGATTTTCTTGGAAAGAGTTTATGGTTACATGGAATGCAGAGTATTACTTGACTTGCTGATTCAGTTTTAGATATAGGTGAACCCAGGAGTGTAACCTCTGACTTCTTTTGCTTTAATTAGTGTCATAGGGACAGAACTATTTGAGATAGATATGAAGTTGCTAGGGTGTGTGTCTTCAGACCACAAAGAAATGAGTGTCAGTTTCACTGCCGATTGTACAGCCAGGGTCTTGTTCTTGGTATGGACGGGAGTGTGGGGCCAAGGGGTGCTGGTGTCTACTTGTTCCATTAGCAAGCCTCCTCCCTCAGCTGCTTCTAGGAAAGTCCAACTGGTCTGTGGTTCATAGCACCAACAGCCTAGTCCAAGGACCAGGAGATGCAAGCTGAACCCTGCCTCAGTCCTACACAGGGCTGTTTGTGGGCGTTCACAGGCTGTTGCTGTTGTAGCTCCAGAAGCTAACAGGAGCCCCTTGGATCACACAGATGAGTGAGTCCAGCTGCAGGGCTAATGGCCAAAGCCTCCCAAGATGCAGGATGTGGATCCGTTATCTGCCCTGTACACTGCCTTGACTTCTTGTCGCAGTGCAGCAGTGTTGCTTTCACTTCCTATATTGCTCTGTGGGGGTGGACAAGTAGACAGTGTGGGAGTGGCATCCCTTCTCCCAGGCTGTCACTCAGACTCCACTCAGCCTCTTCGGCTGGAGTGTGTGACTCAATTTTCTCTGTTACAGCTATGAGTAACAGGGCACAGGGCAACTTCTTGCCTTGACTTGGGCAGGTGGCAAATTCCAGCTGGCACCTGGCTGCCATCCTCACCCTCAGTTCATGTGTGGCTGGCCTGGCAGAAAGCCTGTCTTTTCTCCCTGTCCTGTGGAGTCTATTTTGTTCTTTCATTTCTCCCCTGAAAGTCTGTCAAACTCCTTGAAATGTGATTTGTCTTTCCTTTTTTTCTTTTACTTTCTCTTCTTGGTACTGCTGGGGTCAGAGTTGCTTTACATTTTCAGCCATCTTGAATTCTCAGGGAATCCTTCCAGCAGGCTCCAGGCCACCGAGGGTGAGGCGACAGTGGTGTTCAGCCACAAAACTACAGGAAACAAACTCAAGAGGGACGTCCAGTTTATTGTGCACAATTGCAAATTTATATAGGCTGGGAAGAGGAGGATTGGAGGGCCTCTTCTGACAGTCCCACCGCCCAACAAAGACACTCTGATTGGCTACAAGGCAAGTCTATTCCCCTTGACCCTCCAGTCATGTCAGAGGTCATGGTCCACTTGCAGGGCTGGAAGTTGTGCTTCAGGTCATGGGCAAATCACTGTGGGCCACGCCCACCAGGTAGGCAGATACCTGGGGCAATCACTCACACTGGATCCTCTATTTTATATTCTAATGATTGACTTTTTCCTATTTTTAATCTTTTAATATCTTGTTAGCTAGTTTATCTGGACATATTAACTATATAGAATTATAATCTATTATTATAGTATTGCAGTATTTGATCTTTTCCCTAAATTTAATAACATTGATTTTGGACACTAGACTATACTCTGAAATGTGGTCAGTTGCCAATCACATTAGGTCATGAAAAGGACAAAGGGGGAGAGTCTATTATTGTGACTTAAAATTCCAGAGTGAACCTAATTGGTACTGTCTGGGCCAAACCAATGGGCAACCAAAATCTGTAAACCCCAAACAGAAATAAAATGTGATTGGTTTATTTTTTATTAATTGACCCAGAAGGAGAAAAAGAACAAATTATGCTGGTGGAAGTTAAGACTTTTTCTCACTAGAATACATCACTGCACAAAAGACCAGAGTCACCCAGGTTACATGTGGTCTACTTACATCAGGGGAGGCTGCAGGGAAACACAAGCCTGCGGAGAGGCTGGCAGGAAAGAAAGCAAAGAGGCTCCTGCAGACCACTGGTCATCCTGGCTCACACTGTACTGAGGACAGGATGCGTGTCATTCAGTCCCTGGAGTTCTGGAATAGACTGAGTCTCTCCAGGCCAACAGTAAGGAGCCTTGAAATGACAATGTGTGACAATTCAGGGTATGCCACTGTCCCTATATTAACTACTCCCATGGTGAAGTCTCCCGGAAACCTGATCACCCTCCCCTTCTTCACTCATCTGTTGTCCTTGTCTGGACAGTAGACGGCTGGGGGAAGAGTATTGCTAGAAATACGGCTGATATTATTTCTGGTTCCGATTTTATTTGAACAGGAATTCACCAAGCTTATTAATTTTAGGAAACTACATAGGGATCAGAAAACTCAAGTCCAGGACGAAAGTAAAAGTGTAACTTGAGATTTCCAGCTTTTCCTATTAGATTCCACTTCATATTCTTGTAAGTAATTCCAAAAGCTCAATGGTGAAAAATTTCCACAACCATGAATAGTTTAGAAATACCAAGAGCAATGGCATTTTTAGATTTCTACAGTAGCTTGGGCTTTCCCAGTACCCCGGCCCCTCCCAGTACCCCTTGCCTCAGGATCTCACAGTACACTAAAAAAATCAAATTCAGTGAGTCTCCCCGTATAAAGCAGGCAGTATTATTATTCTCATTTCACACACTGACAAAACAAAGTAGTGAGATGTTTTCCAGTTGCCTGCCCAAGGTTAATTCCAGTGGCAAAACTAGAAACCCAACTCAGTTATGTATTCTCAACTCTCATCGAGCAGCTTTGTATTTTCAGGTAAAGTCAGAGTAATTTATCCCAAAACAGAGTAAATTACATTTCAGAGTGGGAAAAAGAACGTGGGCTACTGCTCCCTCTTGCGAATTACTTGCATCTTCTCTGCTGAGCACCAATTGACCTTCCCCAGGAGAATGTGATCTGACTACTACTGAAATAGGTTAATGTAATACATTCTAAATCAGCCCCACAAACAATAACGGAAAGAGTAAAACTCAGAAAGTGGAACTACGCTTGAGACCAAGCCAAGATGAGGGGAGAAAGGACCCTTAGAGAATAAAAACCAGAAAGTAAAGCAACTGAAGATGAAGTATGTAAAATATTTTACATATAAATGTGTGTATGAAAGCATAAAATAATGAAGTGTAAGATGCAAAATCAAATGGCTAGTGTACTCCGTAAGCCTGTGGAAAATCTATCATGGAATTCAATGATGTACAGTGTGATATTTAATAAAAAGATTTAGTAGTAGTGGATGGACATTCTATGAGGAAGAAAAATGTATGTATGAAAGCTTTTAACTCTGTAATTATGAAATTCATGCTTAAATACCTGTCATGTTGAAAAATGACAGTTAAGGTGCTCTGATAATAAAGAAATACATTCTGAAGACAAAACTAATTTCTGCACATTTGGCAAACAGCTACTTATTACTGAAAATCTAAGAAGGGATAGTAAAATACATTTAAGAAGCAATAGCCTGTACATAAAATTTACATACTAGAATAGGTACAATATGATATTACTGAACCATATATGCCATGGCTTATTAAGAAAGATGGTTCAGAATTTCAAGAGCTAAAGAAAAAGATGCCTTTTTCTTTAAATCGGAAGATAAAGTAGAAAGATGAATAATGATGTGTGACTTACTGTAAGGGGGTATTTGACAAGTGTAACTAAAATCATGACATGGAGGTATATTTCTGATCTTTGCTAAATGGCTTCACAGACATAGAATTTAGATAAAGTTTAACCTCTTACGCAAATATATCCATAGCATCTCTAAGCAACAATAGAGCTTTCATCTACCTAGTGTTTTTTTATGATCTGTCAATATTCACTGAGTGAATACATGAACTCTGCCTGTACATACATGGAACTCCTCACTTCTCCAGTGCCGTTCTCATCCATATGAATGGAAATGGAACCTGGGAGGGGATATTCAGCCTCTCTTCCCCGACAAGTTAGACAAGACCATGTATAAACTGCCCCATCTGACACTGACCATGGTAAAGCTAAGTCGAGTAACTCCTCCATTACTTCCTCATGCCACTCAGAGAATCCAGAGAGAAAAGATAGCATAGTTTGTAACGTTTCTTATTCTATACCCTGTTATTTGCTTATTCTCTCTCCGGTGCAGTGAATGGGCAAGTGGTTCAGCAGGAACATTGGCCTAGTCCTCATAAGGTTCAGAAGCATGCCAGTGGCCTAATGGGGAAATTCTGTTTGGAGCATAATGTTGGTTATAGCTCAGCTCTGACTTACCATAAGTCCTTTCTATAAAGGTGTGTCTTAGATTTGGTTCACCAAAAGTAGACACGAGTCTAGGAGTTGAGAGTAACGAAGTTATTGGGAAGTAACACACCAAAAAACACCAGTGAAAGATTAAAGGAGAAACGACCACTGAAAGAGTATATTGACATACAAGTTGCAACTGGAAGCCTCTTTAAGTTCTGGGAATTCTGGGAGATGCTCAAACAGGCTAAGGAGGTTTTCTACCCAGAAAAGGGGGGCATAGATGTCCACCAACATTTGGCTGGTACTGGCTGAGGATTGTTTCTGGAATTTAATTTCCCTAACACTTTATCCTGCTCTGAAGGTGCCCAGACCTCCTTCTGAGGCCAGAAAAACTTCCCAGGAGGTGTGGTTAAACTACATTCTTCCCACACCCCCCACCCTTGTAAACAGTCCATTTATTAAATCTTCACAAGAACCTTGAGGGCAGCATCTCTCCACTCCTCTGGCAAACACTGAAAGCCCCTCTGCTAACCTCCAGCCTGTTTAGCACTGAAATCTTTACCCTTCTGCTCTCACAGTGAAATAACAGCTAGAAGGCAGAAAACATCCACCTGTGTGTCAAATATACCAATGCTGAAGATTTGGCATGTGGAAAGGGTTAGTGTCTCATGTCTTCAATTCTCAGTCACATCTCAAATGGAAATACAGAATTTCTAACACAAATCCCCTCCATTTCTGAAACAGCAATGCCTGCAATTCAATGTTAATATCTCATAATGTTACTGATTTTTTTAACATGCCTCTAACATGTTCTACATAAGCAGCATTGGGATAATGACAAAGTTTAGTGATTTAAAGGCAGTGTGTCTTGATGCCCTGACCTCGTAACTAGGGAAATGTACTCCCCAGCATTTAAATGAACTAACAACATGGACTAAGTTGTTTCTTCAGTAAGAAAATGTGCATAAAGGATTCATTATAAACCTAGGTTATAGTTAGTATGTATTTTTTGAATGATGAGTAGACATTTAATATATGCTAACATTATATAATAAGTAATAAATGGCGCACTAGATAAAAAGATCATATTATGAGATACTAAGCATGAAAACGTATTTATCAGATGGTCGTAAGTTCTAGAATAAAGGATAACAGGGTTGGGACACATATGCAAAGACTGTTTAGATGAAATGAGGTTTGACAGAAAACTTGAATTGAAGACATAAACCATAAGGATGAGCAGGAAGAAAACCTATTCCAGGTGAAAGGAAGAGTGAACACCAAGGGGAAGTACACTTCCTCTGCTCTTGGAATACAAAGAGACTGTAATAGGAAGATGGGTTGGATGGGGAAGGAGGGAAATGAAACCCAAGAGTTCTTGTGGGCCCAAACCTTAAAAGTCACTGTACAGACCTGAAACTTTACTCTGAGAAAGTAAGGAGGACATCAGAGTATTTTAAAAGGAGGGATACAGACAGACTTAGTTTTAGGCAGGATCTCTCAGGCTTGGTGTGAAATAGACACTGAAGTAAGAAGTGAAGAAGCAGGGAGACCAGCCAAGAGAACATTGCAGATTGCAGGTGATGCCTTGCACTAGTAGAGCAGTAGCCATTAAGATGACAAGATTCTCCATGTACATGCAGTAAGACAATGAATGAATGAACTAAGGATGTGTCCCAGTCATTTCGCCTGAGACTGGAAGGATGGAGTGATCATAACCAGCAGAAATGACAGAAGTGACGCAGGTCTGGGGTTAGATTCAGAGTTCAATATTTGCACAAATATAAGCAGCAGGGAAATCTCACACGGCCAGTAGGGACCAGTCTGAGTTGAGGTTTATGAGAATATGTACTTTAAAACCTTGGGTATATAGGTAATCATGAATTAGAGCATCTCATGTCAAAAATAAACCTGTGCCTTATCAGAAGTTTCCAGAATAGTCCTGTTCTTAGAAAAATTCACCTTTCAGTGACAAAAAGAACAAAATCAAACCAACTTCAGCAAATGAAGACAAGCACATTTTAACACTTTGACCAGAGCACATATCTGACACTGATGGACAGAGGACTTTAATTACTTCAGTGGACAGGAAACTGACTTACAGATATTTGGAACTAAGCTTTATACTCCCCAGACACACTAGGTGTATGTTAGGAAAGGAAACTTTCTCACAGTTTAATTTTTGACAAAATTTTCTTACAAAAATATTCTACAAGCTTAACAACGTTCACTCTTGAGAGCTGAGTAAGAATAGCATGTTTTTCTGAAACGGCGTTTAAAAGAATCTGAGGGGGAGATTGTGGTTCTGGAATGAATAAGCTTTTTCTGTGAAAGAAATTACTGTTTTAAGCTTTGCAGACGCAAAATGCTGTTTCTGGACTGCTCAACCCTGACATTGTAATTCAAACAGCTACAGATGACACACAAAGGCATCGGTATGGTTGTGTCCCAATACCAATTTGTTTACAAAACAGGTAAGTTGAATTCAGCGTAACAGTTATAGTTTACTCTGCCACATTGCCTTACTCAATAGCTGTCTCTTCCTTAGAAAAATGTAATATGGTTTCCATTTTGCATATGTTATTACTCATAAAGTTACGTTATTTTTGCTCAAGCTGTCACTAGATGTTCAACAGATTAGAGGTTGACTATGCCTGTGTAAGATCATTTCCATAATTGGGCAGGTATGAATAAGACCTTGGAGCAGAGTTACAATTATGGGCTGGTAAGACATGGCTGTGTTGTGCATGTGTTTCAATAGTAAATGCAACAGAATCTTTAGGACTATTAAATGCAGGACGTGAGAGGAAGAAAGAAATTGACAATGACTCTAAGATTTTTTTTAATTTTGTCATAGATATTAAGTTTCTATGACTATATTTATACCTCGAACTTTCTTAATTCATAAGCAGAAGATGCCCACATTTGGATCCCTCTACTACTGTTACATGGCTACTATGGGCACTTCAAAATGTTCATGGAAATTTTAAATTTAAAAAGTTGCATTGGAGAAAAAAATTGAAAAATCCGTACATATAAGAGGACATCAAACTTCATGGAAGATGCATGTTAAGAAAAAAATGTGCTATGAATTTTTTGTCCCAAAAGGATTTTGACTTCCATGTGTCTGTAATTATACTCTTTTCCTTGCTGAATAATATATCCCAGGAAAATTAGATTTTAGGAGTTCTGTCATTGTCAAGGTATTCTTCATAAGTAATTTTACAATACTAGCAGAAACCTTGTGCCAAAATCAGCTTTCTTTAGTCTTCCTCTATTGGTTTTCTTTAAACCCCCTTCGATACTTTAAAGACTTCCTGGCTTTTAAGAGCTCTCTATCACAGAACACCACGAGCATCTTTGAGTGTGAGCTCCCTGGTGCATGAGCCCTTCCTTGGGCTCATCAACAGTCCACAGACTAGTAACTCACTTGACAAAGCAACTCATAATCATTTGCATTTTGCTCTGACAGACGGAACATGAACATAAAGCTATTCCTGCATGACTTTCTGAAGGATGTATGTAGATGTTCATGGGCTGTTAAACTGTGAATTTCTTAGAGAATTTAAATTATTCTAAGTTAAACTTCTGAGTCTTACAGTGTGTGCCTTGGTTTATCAATTGGAGAATTGAGCTCAGTAAAAAATTCAGTTTAGATCTACTACATACAGGAGTGTGATATTTAGAAAGGTAATTGTGATTAACTATGGCGTATCTCATGTAAAGAAGTCTTAAGGTTCATAAAAGCTCTAGAAATGCAACTCAGGAGGCATTCAGGGACTGTGTGGTTCAGTGGGTTAAGCTGCTGTTTGTACTACTGGCAGTCCAGATTGGAGCACTGGTTTGAGTCCTTACTGCTTTGCTTCTAATCTCGCTCCCTGATAAATTAGCTGAGAAGACAGGTTATGACCCAAGTATTCATGACCCTGTCAGTTATGTACAGCTCATGTGGAGGCCAGGATGGAATTCCTGGATCCTGGCTTTCTGGGCCTTTGAAAAGTAACCCAAAAGATGGCAGATTTTTCTTCCTTCCTGTCTCTCTCTTCCCCAACCTGCTGTTGATCTGCCTTTCTTAATTTTTTATTTATATAAAATGAGCACATTTTATATTTTTCATGGTACAGATTTAGAAGCATAAGGTCTTCTTCCCTTATCCCGCCTTCCATATCTCTCCTTTGCTTAATTTTTCACAAACTATTACAATAGCATATCCATTCTCTTCACAGCAATAAGTTATACTTTGTAATATGTAAAGCTATGACATTGCAAATGAGAAAAAATAGAATAAATTACAGTAAATTTAAAATGGAAATCCTATACTCAGGAGTATAGATGCAAGCTATAAACAGAAGTTAATTTCCAGTGTACTAATTTTGCTTATAGAGATGACATTGTTTGGGTTGTGTGTTAGTTGTCACAGATCAGAGAATATATGATACTTGTCTTTTGGGGACTGGCTTATTTCACTAAGCCTGATGGTTTGCAGCTGGTCCATTTTGATGTAAAAGATAAGATTTGTTTTATCACTGAGTAGTATTCCATAGCATATCTGCACCACATTGTCTTGAGCCAGTCATCAGTTGATGGGCTTCTGATTCCATATCTTATCCACTGTAAATTGATCTGCTTTAATAAACATGGGGTTACAGCTAAATATCTCATATGCAGATTTCATTTTTTCTGGATATAGTTCCAGGAGTGAGATGGCTAGGTCATATGATGTTTTCAATATCTGAAGGATTTTCATGCTATTTTTCATAATGAATGTACCAGTTTACTCTCCCACAAGCACAGGATTAGAATAACTTCTCCCCATATCCTCACTACCATTTTTTTTATTTTTTGTATGTAGCCATTCTCACTGAGGTTAGGTGGAATCATATGTTGGATGTTATAGGCACTTCCTCAAAAACTAAAAAATTTGAGCATTTTTCATGTCTATTTAATTTCATTATTTGCAAAGTGCATGTTTATGTCCATTGCCCATTTCTTGACTACAATGTTTTGTTGTTGAGTTTCTGAAGTTTTTTGTTTCTTATTTTTGTTTTAACAGCCATTATTTATTTTTTTAAGTGAGAAGACTATTATTTTTTCCATATTGTTTCCTTCATGTTTAAAATGGGGTATTAAGGGAGAAGGCCCACCCAATTTCCCACCCACCCCAGGTCCCGGATATAGGGTATGCTCTGAGGTTCTTGCTCAAGTGGTTTTGATATTTCAACAGTTATGAATTGCTGCCAATCTTGCCACTCCAAGCACTATGAGGTTGTTGAAGAATCCACTGATTGACATAGTCCATCATAGAGTCTCAGTTAGCCCCGTATTTCACTGCCAACATATAGCTGAGATGGTTGGTCGACCTGTTCTGTCTTCTCTCTTTCCTTGGTTAGGGTTCTGAGTCCAGCATTTTGATTGGGGAGATCTCCAAAGAAACTTTGTCTGAGATGTTCTCAAACCAGATTCTTGTATGTGCTAGCAAGTACAGGGCCCGGCACAGTCCATCGCCCCAATCAGCTGGTTGTTGCAATTGCTGGGTTGGTTCTGTTTTCACTCCCAACTTCCACTAGAACCAATGGGTGTTGCAGTCCAGCCTGGTTCTACCCAGCACATACTTGGCCCTCACATAAACCAGTGGAAGCTGCAGCCTAGTTGGAGCAACCCACAATAACCCCCACCAGGCCTGCCCCCTACCCTGGTTTGCCGGTATGTGTAGCACTAGTCCAGTCTGTCCCACACCCCATTTCACCCCAGCCGCTATCTTAGTTTTATGTCCTCCCATGGAAGTGGTAACCCAAGAGGGAGGAGCCCACTGTTTCCCTCCCAGGCCTCTCCCACTCCCAGGTTATGTACTCTCCAGATAGTTCTGTGGTTTGACTTGACAGAACTAGCCCCAGGTGCCAGCTTCTGCCAGCTGATGCTGCGGCTAAGCCCAAACAACCCTCACCCACTCTAATTTTGTTTGCACCAGTAGGAATAATCAGCCGAGCCTGGCCTTCCCTGATCTAGTCTACATGAGGCGTACAGCTCTGCCTAGTCTGTTCTGCCCCCATCCCAGCCCACGCTCTCCAGCGGGAGTAGCTGTCCAGCAAAGGAACTGTTCCTTATTCCCCTGCTGGCTCCGCCCCCTCCCTTCCTGGTTCTCACGCTCACTGGTTGGGTGCTGCGCTCACTTCTGGTACAGGCAACCTCACCTTGGCATTCCTTATTGTGCACTAGTCTTTGTTGTGACCAAACCTGGCCAGACCCACACTGTTCTGGTGCCTGGATTTGCCAGTGGATGAAATGGACAGATTCAGCCTGGTCTTTTCCCGACCCCTGCCAATTGTATGCCAGTGTAATACTTTCCATGGTCTGTTCTGGGCTGTTTCCTATCATGTTTCTTGTGCTTACCTGCCGGGTCTGTGTCCTGCCAGAGGAATTGCCCAGGCTCCTCCATCAAAACTTCTCCAATGCCAGGTTTCACGCTTACCAGTGGGTCCATGAGCCAGCCCTACTCGGTCCACCTCCTGTCATAGTAGGAACAGTGGCTTTTCCTGACTGGCCTTCGACCCAAACTGATTCTTACTGTTGGATGTTTCAGTCCAGACATGGATTGTCCATAACCACATATGGCTCACATGTGGCTCAGTAGGGGTTGAGACCTTGCCTAGTCCATCACACATCTATCCCAGTCCTCAAGGACCCAGAGGGTGTTGGGGTCTGGCCCAGTTCGGTGCATCCAATCCCAGTCCACACTTGTGCCAAGGGAGACTACAACTGTTTCCTGTTTAGAATGCAGCCCCCATTCCAGGCCACACGCCCCTTGGTGGGAACCTCAACCCAGCTAGGGTTGTCCCCTTAGCTCCCCTACCGGGCCTGTTCCCAGCCATAGATCACACGCATGCTAGTGGTTGCTCTGACTCAGCTTGGCACAGCCCTTCACCTGTCCCGACCTCTGCCTTAGCCGCAGTGGCTTAGCGTTCCTGGCTCACGCAGACCAGTAGGTGCAAGAGCCCAGCTCGGCATGTCCTGTGCTCCCTCCTGGTTTCTAATTTTGCCTGTGGGCTAAGGTTTGCTCAGTCCTGCCCGGCCCACCCTGTTCCATTACCAATTGACACATTTGCCAGCTGTTGGAGCTACTTTTCCCAGCTTGTCTGACCCCCAGGTCTGGACCACATGTTCACCAGCGGGAGCTATGACTCGTCAAGGGAGTTTCCCAAGTTCCTCCACTTAATCCACTCCCAGACCCAGTTCTCATACATGCCATTGGGTTTTGGCCAGTGCCCAGTGCCATCTGGCCTTCCATTTGGCCTTGTATGAGCTGGTGAACGTTGGAGCCCAGCCCACCCCAGACCCTAATCAGGATGCACATTCGGGTGCTGCTGCCCTGACCAGTCCAGACTATTGTGGGTTCCTTTACCTGTGATTGATGGCAGGCTCCTTGGTCACACCTAGCTTAGTCCATCACCACCCCAACTCTTGAGATAACCAGTGGGGCTAGAATTTTCACAGGATGTGGCCCACACATCCCTCACAGAATTTACCCCCGGTTATGGTTCTTGAGTGCTAGTTAATGTAATGGCTTGCTTAATGTGACCCTCTCCTGATCCATTATCATATTCTGAAGTTTTTTTGTAAGTCCTAGATATTAGTCCTCTGTCCTGTAATTTGCAACATTTTCTCCCATTGTGTTGGCACTTTTATTGACAATTCTTCTAAAGTACAGAAGCTTCCTTACCTGATATAATCCCATTTATTTATTCTTGTTTTAATTGCCTGTGCTTAGGGTCTTTCCCATGAAGACTTTGCTTAGGCGTGTCATGTGCCATGTTTGTGATGTCTTCATCCTGGAGTTTGATGTGGTCAGGTCATAGATTTAGATCCACTTCGAGCTGATTTTTGTATAAGATGCAAGGTATCAGTTTGCTTTATACTTCTGCACATGAAGATTCTATTTTCTCGTAACATTTGTTACTGTCCTTCGTTCCTGAATTGATGTTCACTAGCCAAAAATTAGTTAGCTATAGATGTGTAGGTTCAATTCTGGAATTTATATTCTGTTCCATGATCTTCATGTCAGTTTCTATGCCAGTACCAGACTTTTTTATTACAACTCTCCTGTGATACATCTATAATCAGGTACTATGACACATCCAGGTGTGTTTTTTTTGTTAAGATAGTTTAGTTATTCAGAACCTCTTGTTCCCAATAACATTTCCGTTATTGGTGAAGCATGTCAGGTATTTTGATTGGTATCAAGTTAAATCTTTAGATTGCTATCTGTAATATATGCATTTTGGATGATATTGACTCTACTATTCCATGAACAGGGCAGGTCTTTCCATGTTTTGATGTCTCTTTCCATTTCTTCAATGTTTTATAATTTTCATCATAGATTTCTCATGTCCTTAAATTTATTTCAAGATAGTTAAGTTTTTACCACTATTGTGAATAGGACTGTTGTTGCAAGTTCTTTCTCAGCCATGGAATTGTTTGCACAAATGAAAGCCATTAATTTGTATGTGTGTTCAGTAGTCTGTTGGTGAGGTTTTTGAGTCCCAAAAAAGAGAATTGTCGCCTACACACAGGAATAGCTTGACTTCTGCCTTTCCATGTATTATTGAGACTTCTCGCTCTGAGTAAATGTTCCAGGACTATATTGAATATATGTGGTAAGAGTGGGCATTTTCATCTAGTGCAGGATCTTAGTGGAAATGCCTCCAGTCTTTTCCACATTCGGTGCGACTCTGACTATGGTTTTTCTTACTGTTTGTATTGTGCTCAGGAATAATTTTCTATGCACAATTTTGCCCAATTGGCTTAAGGTCTTTTTTTTTTGTCAATAATGTTACATCTTATCAAATGCTTTCTCTGAATCTATTGAGATAATCCCTCCACTGAATGACAATTACAACTCATAAAAGACTTTGACAAAGTTACCGAAAATTAGCACACAAAACTTGGCAGTATTTGTGTGTACTAAAAATTCTATGGCTGAGAACAGGCTTGTAGGATCAGAACTATTCACCATAGCTATAAAAATTACATAACTGGCTTGGAATTAGTTTCATCATAGATGTGAAAATTTTCTGTAATGCAAATTATGAAATGTTGAAGACATACATGAAGATATACACCAAAAGGGGGGGGGGGGCTACTTTCAATGTTGATAGGAAAAATCAACATCAAAACATCCATTCTGGTACCCAGTTCACAGTAGCCTAGCAGCTAAAGTTCTCACCTTGAATGCACTGGGATCCCATAAGGGCACTGGATCTAATCCTGGTAGCTCCACTTCCCATCCAGCTTCCTGCTTGTGGCCTGGGAAAGCAGTTGAGGGCAGCCCAAAGCCTTGGGACCCTGCACCCCGCACCCACATGGGAGACCCAAAGGAAGCTCCTGGCTTCAGATTGGCTCAACTCCAGGCATTGTGACTGCTCAGGGAGTGAACCAGTCAATGGAAGATCTTTCTCTGTGTCTCTCCTCCTCTCTGTATATCTGACTTTTCAATTAAAATAGTAATAATAATAAAATTTTTAAAGATATCTATTCTACCCAAAGCAATTTATAGATTCATTCCAATCACAATCAAAATGTGTGTGGAGGTCATTCTTTTCAGAGCAGGAAAAGAAAATTATGAATTCATTTAACACAAGAGGCCCTGGGTAGCTAAAGCAGTCTTGAGCAATACAAACAAAGCCAGAGGCATAACAGTGCTGCTTCAGGACCTGATACTATCAAAGTAGCCTCCTCCTAGCAAAAAAAAAAAAAAAAAATCCAGACTTATGAACCAAAGAAAGAGTACTTAATCCATGTTTTTACAACTGACTAATCCTTGACAAAAGAAATAGAAACCCTCCTTGAGGAAAGGGCAATCTCTTGAACAAACCGTCTTGGGGAAAATTGGATCTCCACTTGCAAAAGTATAAAATAAGATATCCAATAGATAATATCAGGGTGTGTGAAAAAAAGTCAAAAAGAGCTGTAAATTTAACCAAAATATAAAAATACTAGTAATTGAATTATCTATAAATGGAAACAGTATGCAAGTGAAAGATTACCAACCTGTATTTAACAAAAATGCACTGCCTACAATAAAACATTATGGAAATTTAAAAGTGAAATGATGCAGAGGTTCCATGGAGCATTACCGCCAGCTGAGCCACCAGATAACCCTGCATCAACACAAGTTATCTTCCTGAGATGAAACAGGAAAAGTGCCATGGCCCGACCCCTGGCTGCTTCCACTGATGTGAAATTCCACAATCCCCACTGTCTTAATTCAGCCTAGGCAGATGGACTCAGGAGGTAGCGAGCCTCAGTGACCAATTTTGCTCCTAAAAGGAAGCCACCTCGCCTCCTTCCCCTACGGCCAGCAAATTGTCAAACTCAAGTTTGCTACAGTGGAACCACTGCTGAACTCTGTCCTCATTAGAAGCCACCAGAGATGGGATGGGAGCAGACCCTGTGGATGCTGCCATTACAGGAATTGTTTTTCAAGGAAAAAGTAGCGTGTGTGTGTGTGTGTGTATGTGTGTGTGTGTCCCCTGCCTATTTAATGTGAATGTGGCAAAATATTTTAATTGTGCAATAAAAATAAATGCAAAAATAAAGTGATACTCTCAAAGTTCATGGAAATGTGCATTTTAAAAAACTATACAAGCATTTCAATTATTTTTGCACCAAAGTATCTTTAAATTTTGTTTTCTACAAATGTGTCAAACTACCCTTGCATATCCTACACAATTAATAATCAAAAGCAGGATAGCTGTGAAACTATCTAAGTAAACTTTAAAGACATAGGAAATATTACGTATTATAAATATCCCAAAATAAAGAATTGATCCAACAGAAAATCCGAATTCTAGGTATGTATACATGACTCTGGATATGTGAACTAGCAGCATGCCTCGGAATATATAAACATTAATTAGCAAAGACAAATCCAAAGCTGTAATAATTTTAACACTTGACAAAACACAATTTCAAGTATCTGGTACAGTTGGGAACAAAACCTTTTAAAAACATATTAGCCAGTTGAACCAATGACAAAAAAAAAATTGACGGAACATTATAAATGAATTTAAAAGATCATTGTGGGGCACAAAATTAATTGCAGCTAAAACTAATTATATTTCTGTATTCCAGCAGTGAAAGTCATTTTGCTGAAAGACGAAATTACTACTTTTGAAGGACAAGGTGCTGGGAACTAGAAAGTGGTATGATGGGATCTTGTGGGGTATTGGTAGGATTCAATTTTCCAATTTTTATGATTTTCTTAATAAACACTTCAGAACAGTTTTGAAATTTACAAAACAGAAACTTAACTTATGAGGTAGTAATAGTAAGATTTCCCATATAGCTCTCATTCTAATACTCATAATATGTCACAACTAAAAAACTTAAAACTTTAGCATTTAGTTTTATCTTAGAAAGTGACCACTAGGGAAGAGTGGTGATCTCTTTTTTGAGGGTACAGAAACCATTTTTGCCAGTACATTTTTAAGCGTAACCCTTGATTCAAATAATTACAAACATTTATGAGCTACAGTGTGATATTTTGATGTGGAAGGATTAAATCAAATTATTAAAATACTGTCTTTTGTCACTTTTTTGTGGTGAGACATTTGAAATTTATACTTTAGTAATTCTGAAACACCCATTATTACTGATTAAAGTCACCCTAGAATACATCTTTTCAAAACTTATTCCTCTTATCTATCTGAAATTTTATGCCTTTTGATCAACTTTGCATTTCTTGCTCTACCCATTCTCCATCTATAGCAATCACCATTATATTCTTCACTAAATTTAGGATTTTAACACCCTACATGTAAGCAAAATCGAATAGCATCTGTCTTTTTGTGCTTGGGTATTCTGGATTCTTCCATATGTGAATATATTCCATGATTTATGTGTGCCATGCATCCACTAAATGGACACTTAGGTTGATTTCATATTGGTTCTTATTAATTACAGTAAACAAGTGAGGGCAGATATCTCTTCAACATTGATTTAATTTTTATGTATATACAGAAGTAGAATAACTGAATCGTGTAGAATTCATATGGCTTTTTGTAATCTCAAGGCTGTGTTCCATACTGGCCACATCAATTGATATTTCCACCAATGTTACACTAAAATTGCCTTTCTGAATTCTTACTTTCATCATTTTGATCAGAAGTCAATTAATTTAATATGTGAGATGATATATAATTGTAGTTTTAACTTGAATTTCCCTGACAATTAATAGTCTGAGCATTTTTTTCATGAACCTGCTGACAATTTGTGTGTCTTGTTTAAAGAAATGTCTTTCCAGAGCTAAAGGTCATGTTGTAATTGATAGTTTTGATGCTAACTTAGTGTATATCCAGTCTACCAAACATCATTCCTTGGAATCCTTTCCCTATTGTGTGTTCCTGGCAACTTTGTCAAAAACCAATTGACTTCAAATGTTTGGCTTTATTTCCTGTTTTCTATCCTATTCCTTTTGCTCCAAATGAGCATTGGTTCAAGTTTCACTTCTAATCAAGATTCCTGCTTATGCTCCCAGGAAAAGAGCAGAAGATGGCCCAAGCACATGGTCCATCAACCACATGGGTAACCAGGAGGAAGACTCAGGCTCCTGATTTTGGCCTGGGACAGGCCTAGCTATTGTGCCATTTAGGAAGTGAATTGATGAACTAAAAATCAATCAATTCATCTTCTCTCTCTCTCTCTCTCTCTCTCTCTCTCTCTCCCTCTTCTTCTCCCTCTCCCTCTCCCTCCTCTCCCTCTCCCTCGTGACACCCGCATGTGCTCACCTCTGTAACTCTGCCCTTACTAGAATACTACATATTTAAAAATACATTGTCAGGAAGTAGAAGCAACTTGATTTCTTCCTGAGTAGAATGCCTTTTTTTTTCTCTCTTGAATAAAAATGCACTTGCTGGGATATCTAGAAAAAGTTGAGAAGTTGTGAGTTCCATTTCAGGAACAGTGTCATGGTACATTTTGGTTCACTCGCCACCTACAATACCACCATTCCCATGTGAGCAACAGTTGGAGTCCAGCTGCTCCATTTCCAATCCAACTGCTTGTTACTGTGCCTGGGGAAGCAGTGAAATGCTGCAAATGCTTGGGACTCTGCTCAAATGGGAGACCTTGAAGGAGATGCAGGGGCCTGACTTTAATGTAGCTCAGCCCTGGCCATCTGGGGAGTGGAATGATGTAAGAGAAGTGTTCACGCGTGCTCTCTTTCCCCCTCTTTGTCCTTGTGTGTAAGTGTATGTGTGTAAATCTACCTTTCAAATAAATACTTTTTAAAAAGGTCCACTTCTTCATAGCCTCCCTAGCATTTTTTGTTTTTCTACTTCTTGGTAACAATCACTCTGACTGTGGAGTGTGGTATTTTGTGGGTTTGATATGTATCTCCCTAATGTTAGTGATATTCGGCAGGATTGAGCTCAAATATTTATTTTATTTTGAAGAATTATACAGGGGGCAACAGTGTTGCCAACTGCTGGTACACTCTCACAAATGGCTTTAATGACTGAAGCTAGATCGGAGCCAAAACAAGGAGTTGGGAACTAACCCCAGCTTTTCCTCATGGGGAGCAGGAACCCAGTTCCTTAAGCAATCATCTGCTGCTTCCCTGAGTCTGTATTATCAGGAATCCACAACTGCAAATTTGAAGTAGAAATTGATACAGACCATGGCTATCTTCACCAGTATCTTTATCCAAAGCTCCCCACTCCACAAGCATTTTTTATGTATCTGTTGACTCTTGATGCATCTTCATTTGATAAATATCTGTTAGCAATTTTGTCCCATTTAAAAACTTACTGGTTTGCTATTTTTGTTGAACTTCCTTATATAAATCTTGCTGGGTATTAACCCATCATCATATACATGGCTTACAAATGTTTTTAGCAGTTCATTAGGCTATCTCTTGGTTTTGTTGATTATTTCCTTTGCTGTGCAGAAGCTTCTTTAGTTGATGTCATCCTGTTGGGATAGAAAATTCCAAATTCCATGGTTGGGATCTAGAACCCTGGCTGAGCTCAGGGAGACTTAGTTCAGATTCCTGTTTCCAATCATGTAAGAATACAGCTGAGAAATGCATGAAGTGGGAAGAAAATCAGGATGCACTGAAAGACAAAAGATAGTACACAGGACTTCCAGCAGCCTTGTGAGGAAGATTCGCCCCCACCCATGCTAGAGTCATGCTTTTCATAGGATAGGGTTATACTTGGAGCAGGACCTAAATGAAACTACAAAGGTGCTTATTTCTTGTTTGCCTGATTGCTCTGCCTGCACTTTCAGTATTTTCAACAAAAATGGTAAAAATGTCACTACTTGTCTGTTTTGCTTCTTTTTAAAATCTTATTATTATTTTATTATTAATTACATTGCATTATGTGACACTAGTTCATAGGCTCTGGGATTCCCCCAACCCCTACCCTTACCTTCCCCCCATGGTGAATTCCTCCACCTTGGTGCAGTATTACAGTTCAAATTCAGTCAAGATTCTTTCTTTGCAAGCATAGAGTTCAGCATCTTATTGTCCAGATAAATTCAATGGTTTCTTGAGAAGACCATCTGTGGTCTGAAGGCAGAGCTGGCAGAATATAGTACCCTGAATAGTACAGCTGAATAGTATAGCTGAATAGTACCCTATAGCCATTTTAAGGTGTATAGCAGCTGGTTTGTGCATAAACTAAAATTGAAATGTCAATGAAGTAGTCACAGGATGTGGCTAAGAACTTGCATGTTTTAAACATATTTGTTACTCAATACCATGTCAATTCCATCATGTTGTAAAGAGTTGTTGATGTTACATTGTGGATTTTAATTGATCAGGATGATATTCTGCCAGCTCTGCCTTCAGACCAGAGATGGTCTCCCTAAGAAACCATTGAATGTTTTGCTTCTTAGAGGAAAAACTTTTAACTTTGCCCTATTCCGTAGTCTCTTATCTGGATTTTATATAACCTTTACCGTATTGAAGTACATGCCTTCTGTACACAATTTGCTTAGACTTTATAATGTGGCAATGTTGAATTTTATGAAATTATCATACAGCTAGTAAAGAGATCATAGATTTTTGTCCTACATTCAATTAATGTGATGTATCATGTTTATTAATTTGCTTATGTTGAACTGTCCTTGCATTCCTCATACTTAATGGTGAATGATCTCTTTAAAGTTTCATTGAGTTTATTTTGCTAGCATTTTATTAGCAGTTGTGTGTGTATGTGTATCTTCATTATTTCTTTGATTTTTAGTTGGTTTGTTGACATTTTCTGTTCTGTAGTGCTTATTGCTATAAACTTCTGCCATAGAACTGTTTTGACTGTATCCCTTCAGTTTTATTGTTTTGTTTCCATTTTGTTTAAGAAATATTCTCATTTCTCATTTACCCATTGGTGGTTCAAGATCATGCTGTTTAACCCCTATATGTTAATACAGATTGCAATTTTCAAGCTTTCTTTATATATTTAGGTGATGTGATATCTAGCATATATACAGGTTTATAATTGTTATGTCTCTTTATTGTATTTATCCAGTCATTATGTAATGGCCTTGTTTCTTTTTTATATAGTTATTGAGTAAAAGTCTATTTAATATATTTATATATACTCCTCTTTTTCTGCTTTTCCTTCTATGTGAATTACCTTTTCCCATGTGTTCACTTTGAATTAATACATGTCTTTACTGGTGAAATCAGACTCAGGTAGGTAGCATACAGCTGTATATTTTAAATTTCAGTTCTCCATGTTTCTCAACTGAAAATTTTAATCTGTTTATAATCCGGCTAATTATTCACCCATGATGACTTATTGCTGCCAATTTGTTGCTTACTACCTTTGTCACCTTGTTCCTCTTTCACTCTCCTCATATGTGGTTAATTGATTTTATCTACGACTATATCTTGATCTTTTGGTTTTGAATCTGTTTATTTAATGAACTTTACTATAGTTTTTTTACTTTGTAATAACCATGAAATTTACGAAGAAGAAAAGAAGAGCACTTCATTTTGATCTCAAAGAGAAAAATGTATTCTGCAGTTTAACTAAATCTCCACTCCCATTTTGAATTTTTGCTGGTCACTATTTACATTTTCATATTGCCTTTCTCTTAAAAGAAGTGAGTATAGTTACTATTATTTCTAATATTGCCTTTTAATCTTTCTGCTTAGAACATTTGTGGATTTTTCCCATAATGATTAGAGCATTCCAAATTTGCCTGGACAGTCATTCTATATCTCAGATGTTTCCATGTTAATGGTAGCAATTTTTTCTTTCAGTTTGAAAGACTTCATTTACCATTGCTTATAGCATGGGTCCAGCATCAATGAGTTACCTCAAATTTTGTTTGTCTAGGAAGAGTTTATCTCTCCTTCGCTTCTGAAGGATTGCTTGGTTAGGGTGCAGTATTCTTGGTTGGCAGGATTTCTTCTAGCCAGTCCTTTAAGCAGATTACCCAATGTGATATGTAGGGTTTCTGCTGAAAAGTCAACTAATTGTAGCATTGAGATTCCTGGTTGTGATGTATTTCTTGTAACTTACGGAACTTAGAATGGTTAATCTAGTTTTGACAGTTTATTATGTAGAATGCTGAAGTCTTTTTTAGGTTGTATATGATTAGAAATTTCTATCCTTTATATATGAATCTGTGATTTTCTTCCTCTGAGTAGATTCTCATCCAATATTTCTTAAAATATGATTCATTGTCCTCTTTTGTTGTTTAATTTCTGTCATACCTAGACAAGGTATATTGGATATATTGATGATATCCCTTAATTGCTGGGCTTTCTTTATATTAGTCCTCACCCCTCATCCCTCACACGTGTGTGTGTGTGTGTGTGTGTGTGTGTGTGTGTGTGTGTATTTGAACTGAGTAATTTGAAACAAATGTTCTTCCAGTTCACTAATGCTTTCTTCAGTTTGATGAGGACAGCCTAATCAGTTTTCCATGCATTTTTAGTTTAATCATCTAGTTCTTCATCTTAGGGATTTTTATTTTGGTACTTCTAGTGTTCATTTTTATGGATATTTGTGTGTGTGATTGAAAGGCACAGATATAGAGCCAAAGAGATGTGAATAGACTAGTTCACTATGAGAATTCTAAGAGTTGTGCTGTAACTAGACTGAGGTTAGGAGCCAGAACTTCGCCTGGGTCTGTATGTGTGGAAAAGACCAATACACTTGAATCATCACCTACCACATACTAGGTTGTGCATCATCAGGAAGTTGGAGTCAGAAACTGAGCTGGGACCCAAACCCAGGCATTCTCGCATGGGCATGAGGGCATTCCAAAGGATGTATTCACTACACCACCCAATGCTTGGCACTGAACTTGGTGTTTTTAAAATTGTTTCCATTTTGTTTCAAAAAATTAAAAGTGTTATTTTTTACAATAGTTTAACAGACAAGAATGTACATATCATGGAACAGTATGTGCTGTTTGAGTCATGTATATACTTATGTCAATACATGATAAATACGTTCTCCTCAGACATTCAACATTTCCATGGTGAAAATACTCAAATCCAGTTTTCTAGCTGTTTTCATAGATAAATCTACAATGATTATTATCTATAATCATAGTAAGGGCCAGTGGAACCTCACAACATCTATTTCTAATCTAGCTATAACTTAATATTTATCTCTCTACCTCCCCTTCCCTTCCTCCCTGGCCTCTGGTAACTGCTATTTATCTTTGCCTTTTTTTTCTGTCAAGTCTTCCCTTTTTGTCTGTGTGTTATTTCCCAAACTTTACTTAATTGTTTTACCTGTACCATTCTTGAAGTTCACTGAAATTTCTAAAGATTCTGAATTATTTTTCTGTTACATCATAGATGCTTCCACTCCCCCATTTCTAGGTGAGTCTGTTTTGGGAGGTTAATTAAGTTCTTTTGCAGTATCTTGATTTCCTGAGTCTTCATAATCTTGGCTTGGTGTGACATCGGGAGACAACTTCTTTTTTGGCTTTTTCAGGCCATCTGTGTCAGTGATAGACTGATAATGTTTTTCCCATCCTGCAGTTCTGGTTGGATTCACTGCTAATGCCCTGTGTAGGCAGACATTATTTTGAGGTTCTCTACACAGCTAGGTTGCTGCCTTTGAAATTCAGGTAGGTTAGCTGGCCTCATTGTACTCTCTGGCAAGAGCCCTGGTTGAGCTTGTCAAAGAGACTGAACTGATGGATGGGCCTTTGATTACTTTTGTCTGGGATGTGGGTGTTTCCTTGGCCAGAAAGAATACTTGAATGTGTTAAATGGAAAATCATTACATGAGCTGGATCAAAACGGATGGACCAAGCGCTTTGCTCAGTAGAAGTGTTGAAATTTGCCTTCATCCCCGGGTAGTTCTGGAGGGTGAGCTTTGAAACCAAAGTGAGCAGTAATTATTCCTAAGTGTGGCAGAATGGATGCCTGCTTTCTGGTATTATTTGTTCTGGTTTCTGTGTCTGAGTAGTGTCTGTGGATGGATTTTGAAACCTCAGGAAGTATTGCATAAACTTAAGGTATGGAACAATGTGGGCCAGCTTATTGCTAGAACCCTCCTTAGGGCTATTCAGTCTCCCTGAGTGGGCCCAAAGTTCTGAACTGGTGCTAGTGTCAGAAAATTTGCCATTTATTAATTCCAGCCAAGAAGCAATTTCCACGATCATACCAGCTTTTGGGGTGGGCTATGCTGCTAAATATGCTGATCAGATGCCACTGCTGGCAGACACACTGCGTTATCCCCACTGTGGTCTGGTCCCTATGAGCTTTGCATCTTTCCTTGTTTCTATCTTTTCCAAGGTGTTCAAGCAGTTTTTTCTCCGTCTCAGTTCCCTGTGAGGTGACAGTGGAGCAGGCTTCCTGGGAAGCGTCTCAAAATGCTTAGGAAACAGCCAACCTCATCCATTCTCTCTCCCTCCCTCAGTGAGAACCAATGAACCTTGGGGATTTTTCTCTCTGCCAACTTTGGAAAGAAGCTGTGCAGAATCCTCTCTGGATTTTAATGAAGATTATTATTCAGCTCAAGAAAACATGAAAATGACAGTCTTATTCAAATTAGTGGGGTACTTAACTAAGGCATTATTGCCCATAGGAAGTTGCTAGTGGGCATTTTCAAATTCCTTTCTTTTTATGTATATAAAGGGAGCAAGTTTCATAACTGTCATATGTAGTTTTAAGAACATGATGATACATGCCTCTCTGCCCCCTCCCCATGGTTCTCCTCTTCCCTTCCCCTTGTCTCATGATTTTCTTTCATCTTTTCAATGGCTTACTCGCGATTTATTTTATCACAAGCTTAATCCTCCACTAAATAAAGAATTCAGTAAGTAGTAAATAGAAAACTAATCCTCCTGAGTATAGATAAAGCAATCAAATCTTAAGATGCCTGTTTCACTCATGCATTTGTTTGTGCTCTATATATTAATTACCATATGACAAAACACCTGATGTGTGTGTTTGGAGACTGTCTTATTTCAGAGTATAATGGATTTCAGTGCATTCATCATGCTGCAAAAGACAGGATTCCATTCTTTACTAATGCCTGAGTAATATTTTGTCATGTATATATGTAACATTTTCTTTATCCAGTAATCACTCAATAGACATTCTGATGTCATCAAGTCCTTATTTTAGCTGTTCTGAGTTGAGCTGATATAAACATGGAGGGTATAGATAACCTCTTAATATGCTTATTTCATTTCCTTTGAGTAAATTCCCAGGGGTGGGATGGCAGTCATTTGGTACACCTGTTTTCAGATTTTGATTTTGTCAGTTTCCATTCGCACAAATGGTGCGTTAAGGTATTTTTTTTTTCTTCAAATCCTTATGAACATTAGTTATTTTCTTATTTTGGGGTGATAACAATTCTAACTTATGTGAGGTAAAACATTAGTTTTGTTTTTACTTGCATTTCCCTGAGCATCTTTTCATGTGTCTACCCGTCATTCACAGTTCATCTTTTGAAAAGTGTCTCCTTAGCACTTTTCTTAACCAGACTGCTTTTCTGTTGTTGAATTTATGGTCCCCTTATATATTTTTAATATCAACTCTTCATCATATGTCCTGAAGCTTCTTAGCTTAATGTAATCCCATTTGTCTATTTTTGTTTTCATAGTCTGTGCTTCTGAACTTGTATCCAAAAAATTGTTGGTTATGCCAGTGTCTTGTGGTTTTCCTCCTGTATTTATTTCTAGTACTTTGATGGTTTCAGATATTAGGTTTAAATCTCTGAGCTACTGTCACTGGATGTTTGTGCAGGATGTGAAGCAGGCAGCTTGCTTCGTTCTTATGCATGCAGAATCCAATTTTCACAGTAATATTTGTTGAAGAGACTTCTCTCTCCAGGGGCTGACTTTAGCATGTTTGTAAAAGATTTGTTGTTTATAAATGCACGGATTAATCTGGGGGGCTCTATAGTCCAGTCTATCAGTCTAAATGTCTATTTTTTGCCAATATCTTTGTTGTTATTGCTTTTTAATGTGTCTTGAAATCTGATTTTTTGGTGTCTTGAGTTTAATTTTTACTGTTTGATTCCTTTAGCTGGAGTCTTTTGTACTTCCATACAAATTTTAGAATTATTTATTACATGCCTGAAAAAGATCACAGGTGTTTTGGTTAGCATCACATTGAATACTGACATTGCTTTGGGTAATTTGGACATTTTAAATCTGTTTCACAATTCATAAACACATAAGACTTTTCCATTTGTGTTTTCCACTTGTTTCCATAATGTTTAGTAATTCTCATTGTAGCTATTTTTCATGTCCTTGGTTGAATTTATCCTGGGATTTTAACATTTTTTTGAAGCTATTATGAATGGGACTGATCTTACAAGTTCCTTCTCAGTCACAAAATACATGCACAAATGTGACTGGTTTTTTTATAACCTTTAACTCTACCAAACAATCTTCAGAGTTTCAGTAATCTGTTAATATTCTTTTTTTGTTTCTCCCATGCATAAAATCATATCATTTGCTAACAAGAATAATTTGGCTTCCTTTTCTCCCATTTGAATCCCTTTGATTTCCCTTTCTTTTCTAATGTGTCTGGCTAAAACGCCAGAACTGCATTAAATAGTGATTGTTAAAATGGGCATCCTTCTCTCATTCCACATCTGAATAGAATGCTTCCAGCTTTTCTCTGTTCAGTATAATGTTGGATGTGGGTTTGTCTGTCATCTAAGTACTAACTAGGCCCAATTCTGCTTAGCTTCCAAGATCAGCTGAGATGGGGTGTATTCAGTGAGCAATGGCCATAGACAGATGTGGGTTTGCCACGTATTTCTTGATTGTTTTGAGGTATCTTCCTGCTGGTCTTAATTGGCTTAAAATTTCTATGAATAAATGTGTTTTATTAAACACTTGTTCCGAATGTTTTGGTATGATCATACAGTTTTTATTCTTGTTAGTGTGATGTTATTGATACATGTATGTTGAGCCATGCATGCATCCCAAAGATAAGCTCCATGTAGTCTACTTGGAGAACATTTTTGGTGTTCTTTTGGATTTGACAGCTAGTATTTTAAGAATTTTTGCATTAATGTGCATTGAGGATATTGGTCTGTAGTTCACTTTCTTTGTGTCTTTATCTGTTTTTGGAATTAAGGTGATGCTTGCCTCAGAGTGTGAAAGGATTTCCTGCCTTTTAATTGTTTTTAAATTGAGAAGAATCCAGACCTGAAGCCATCTATATATATATATATTTTTTAACAACTGTGTGATCCTTATTTCTAATTCCTTTTAAGATATGTCATAAAACTTTGCCTTTATATTCTAATATTGAGATGTTGTATTCCTTTGGGGGCATAATATTGTCTGCTTTGTCACATTCTATTTCTGTGTTCATTTAAAGTGTCTGTGGAAACACTTGTCAGTTTTCTCCTCTAAGGACTTTGTCCATTAAAATGTGCCTCTTTTGTCTACTAAACCTCTTACTCCTTCATCAGGTATTCAGAGATACGTATGGGATGGGGTCAGGGAGCTCTAGCCGATGCTTGTAGGTAGAGAAGACAACAGTGGGATCCAATGTGGCCATGGTAGTTCTCCTCTATCTTGCAGTATTAGGAGGTTACCGTCATGCTGGCAGCCATGTTCATAGCTCCAGCCCTCTCTGTCTAGGTTGACCATCTGGCCATAGTGAAGTCACAATGCTTTAGTACCCCACCTACTCAGGCTAATGAATCACACAAAATATCTACTCTCAGTATGAGAATAGAGCCATCTACAACAAATCTGCCCAGCACTCAAAACTCTGTGCCTGTAGAGCCCAACTCTCAGTAGCATAGTCTCTGTTCCACAATTCAATTATTACACAATTCCTCTAGATAACTATATGTACATGCATGTTTAGCTTTCTATCAACTGAACTTGTATTTTGCATGAAGATTGCCTTATGTCAGAGAACATGCTATTTATCATCAGGGGATTGACTTACTTCATTGAGCATAAGTGGGCTCTAGTGGGGACCATTTGGTTGTAAATGGTAGAATTTTATTATTTTTAATGGCTGAGTAGTATTCCATAGAGTAGATGTACCACAGTTACTTTACTCCCTTTTTGACAGTCATCTGGATTATTTCTATGTCTTCACTACTGTACATTGTGCTTCTGTGACTATAGGATTACAGATCCCTTTCTCATACGCACATCTCATTTCCTTTAGCTGTATTCCCAGAAGTGGGAAAGCTGGGTCATGCGGCAGATCAGTTTTCAGTTGTCTTAGCACTCTCCTGTGAGAGGAGGTAGACTGGGCAGTAGGCAGTTAGGGTATTCTGGGTCCCCAAGTCATTTCTTTTCTCAGATATAAAATCCCCCACCACATCTTAGATTCACCAGAGCATGTACCTTCCAAGGGACAAGGGTACTATTAGCATATCAATTCCCCACCTGAAGTATCGGCCATTATCTCCCACCATTGTGTAGGAGGGCCTCAGGCTGATCTCCTTATCATTGAAAAGGGGACTGGAGGGAGTGTAGTACTCCTATTCCCAAGGCCAGGAATGTCCAATGTCTGACACCTGTCTGGTCCTTTGTCCCAAAGCCAAACACCAGGGGGACCAGGAATTTCCTTTTGTCCCTGGGGAGCCCCTTTGAAGTAAACCTTTAAAAGGTGCATTCCCCACCATTGATAGGGGTTCTTCTTTTCCTCCTGCCACTATGGCAGAGCACTATTGTTTACAGCGTAAAAAGGAAAATGAGATAAGGAAGGGTAAAATGAATGTTATTATTTAGTATAAATGTTTCTATGAGAAAAATAAATTCTGTTTTGAAGTATAAAATTCTATTTAAAATTTTTATGTAAGAACTTCTGAACCTATTACTTGAGATTAGCAGGAAAATCTTTTTTTTTCTTTAGTTCAAAAAGCAATTCATCAGTTTCCAGAGATACATAGAGGACAGTCTTTTTTCTCTGTGTCTGGGATGTTCTGTCAAATTTATCTTCTCTAAATGAAAGACTCTAAAGGTGAACAATACAGTAACCTCCGTGGCAGCACACCTATTTTTGCCTAAGAAAGAGGTGGACATATGCAGCCTAGAGTCACAGCTTGGAAGAGCACCACCTGCAATGCTAGCATCCCAAGTGGTAACACCAAGTCCAGCTGCTCTACTTCCAATTGAGCTCCCTACTAAAGCACCTGGGAAGGCAGTAGCAGTGTCCTAAGTGCTTGGGTTCCTGCTAGCCATATTTGAGACCTCAATGGACCTGCAGGCCCCTCACTTTAGTCTCTATAACTCTGCTTTTCAAGTAAATAACTAAAATCTTTATTAAAAGTGATATGGTAGAAACAATAGAGGTGGGGTGACTTCAAAATTTCATGGAAAAGAAAACTAAATGACTAAGTTGGCAATACACTTTTAGAAATTTTAGATTTTTAAAAAGTTTGATAAACATGTAACACTTCTATATTGTTGGGATAAATTTTATGTTTCAACATATATATAACATAAACTGATACTATAAGAAATATTTCCAATTTGTGTATTCTATTAGCTCCTGTGTTCTAGTTTTACTAGATAACACATTCTTTTTGTTTTTAAGATTTAATTAGTTTACCTGAGAGAGAGTGAGTGAGTGAGAGAGAGCAACAGAGACACTTCCACCCACTGGCTCATTCCCCAAATCTTTATAATGGTCAGAGCTGGACGAGCTCTGAATCTGGTAACCAGGAGCTTCTTCGGGGTCCACAGCCTGGGCCATCCTCCAGTGTATTCCCAGTCCGTAAACAGGGAACTGGATCAGAAGTGGAGCAACTGGGTCTTGAATCAGTGTCTATATGAGATGCCTAGATTGAGCCCATGTCTTGGCCATTGTGAATAGTTCATTAATGAACATTGAAATACAAGTACCACTATCCTAAGCTAATTTTATTTCCTTGGGATATTCCCCCATCAGAACAATAATTGTGTTGTGTGGTAAATCTATCTTTAGTCTTTTGAAGAGTCTCTATACTTTTCATACTGGCTATACTAATTTGCATTTCTACCATCAGTGTGTAAGAGTTCACTATCTCTACATTTCGCCAGCTTTTGCTAATTTTGGTCTTTGATTTGGCCATTGTAACTGAATTGGATGATACATCATTGTGGTTATGATTTGCATTTCCTTGATGGCTAGTGGTATTGAGTATTTTTTAGACATTTGTATTTTTCTAATATGAAATGTATATTCAGATTCTTTACACATTTCTTGTTTTTGCTGTTCCTTTTGTATTCTGGGTATTAATAACTTATTAAATGTATAGTATACAAACACTTTCTGCTCTTTCCCTTGTTTCCTTCAGTGTGCAGAAGGCTCTTGGTGTAGCATAATCCCATATGTCTACCTGTGCTTTGATTTCCTGTTTAGGGTGTGTATATCAGAGTAGGAAGTATCCTAATCAAGTAAACTATTGCCTACACTGATGTGTTGAAGTGTTACCTCTATTTTTTCTTCAGGCAATTCCACAGTTTCAGATTGTACATATTGATTTTTTGGTTCCACTTTAAGTTGGTTTTTGTACAAGCTGTGTATGTGGAGGGGTTAGGTTTCAGTCTTCTGCATGCAGATACCCAGTCTTCCCAGTAAAATATATTGAAGATGTTCTTTTTTTCCAATGTGTTTTGGCACCTTTGTTAACCATCACCTGACTGTAGATTTGGAATTCATTTATTTAAGGAATCTTTAGTCTGTTCCACTGGTGTAAGTGTCCATTTAAATGACAATACCATGTTTTGGTTATAATAATTCTGTATGTTAAAATCAACGGCTGGTGCTGTGCGATCTGAAGCCGGGTACCAGGAATTTCTTTCCCAGGTCTCCCACACAGGTGCAGGCTCCCAAGGCTTTGGGCCATCCTTGACTGCTTTCCCAGACCACAAGCAGGGAGCTGGATGGGAAGTGGAGCTGCCAGGATTAGAACCGTTGCCCATATGGGATCCTGGCACGTTCAAGGCAAGGACTTTAGCCACTAGACCACGCCGCTGGGCCCTGGTAAAATGAATTTCTTATTGGCAGCTTATCACTGGATCTTGTTTCCTCATCATTTAGCCAAACTGCTACATTTAGTTGAGGAATTTTGTCTGCTTCCAAAGTTATTATTGATACTTTTTGATCTTAAAATATTTTTCTTGTCTACTTTTTGAGTATCTTTGATTCATTACCTAGTGGTTTCCACTGTCTCATGCTTTCACATGTGTAGTGCTCTGTTTGCAGGACTTGATCATCTGGTGGTGACTGGTCTGGTAGTGATGAAGGTCCTCTTTTTGCTTGTCTGACAAAGTCTTTATTTCTCCTAAACATAGAAAGCACTGTTACTGGCCAAGCTCAGTGGGTTTTTCCTCAATTTGGTATAGAAATGAAAAGCCAGTCATTAGTTGCAGACAGGAGTTATCTGCGAGGTGAATAAGTTAACATGGAAAGACGCATGGGGAAAGCACCTTCCAAAAGGGTCTGCAAGAGAGGGTGTTTCCTCAAAGGAGATAGACACCAAGGTTTCAGGAAGGCTTCCCTGAGCCCTTTGCTTCAATCAATTGCGCAGGGCATTCTCTGCAGAAGACCTTCCCCACTGATGGTTAGTTAGGCAATGGTTGAATGAATCTGTGCTGCCCTCTTGAAAGTAGAACATTCCAAGCCACCTGTGTACTCCATGTTCTGAACTTCACTCTTAATACTTTTTCTGTTTCCCACAGATTTTGATATATTGTTTTCATTTTCATTTATTTCTATAGTGTTGTTGATTTCTATTTAATTTCCTCAGTGACCCATGTAACGTTCAACACCATGTTTCATTCCCAAGTGTGTCTATGAAAGCTCTGTTCCTGCTGCTGATTTCTAGTTTTATTCGTGTGTGGTCTAAGAAGGTACATGATATGATTTCTATCTTCTTAAATTTGTTGAGAATTGATTTGTTTCTCAACATGTGCACTATCCTAGAAAATATTACTTGTGTTGAGGAGAACAATGTGTATTTTGCAGTTGTTGGGCGAAAGTTTCTGTAAACACGTTAGGGATGTTTCAACTCTGATGCATCTTTATTGATAGTCTTTCTGGATGATCAGTCCATTGAAGAGAGTGGAGTGCTGAAGTTGCCCATATTTTTATATTGGAGTATATTTCTCACTTTAGGTGTAATTGTATTCCTTATGAGAATTCATACTGGGTGCATCTATGTGATGACTGTTATATATTTTTGCTGAATTTAACCTTTAGTCAAAATGTTCATCATTTTTATTAGGAACCCAAATATAAACATACTTTATTGGAAAGCTTCATTGATGGAAACATTTTAACTTATTTATATAAAATGAACAAATTTCATGTGTTTCACAATACAGACTGTGTGTGTGGTGATACTTCCCACCTAGCCCTCCCATCTATGTTCCTCACCTGCCCTACTTCTTCCTTACTTCATTTTTAGATGAAATTTTACAATGAAACCTCTCAATCCACTTCAAAGAAACAGGACTGACACTCCATTAGCTAAAGAATTCAACAAATAGCAAGTAGATAAAAGCCTGCTGTGTTAAAAGTGTAGACAAAGACTATGGAAATATACATCTCCAAATGTCAATCTTCTTCCTAAATACTGTTCTCTTTCTAATCTGCCTTAGTTACCAAACTTCACGGAAAATATGATCTTTGGGACTGGCTTATTTCCTAAACTTTTTGTTACTTACAAAAGACAGGGTTTCATTCTTTCTATGGCTGAATTATATTCCATATATATTGCGTTTTTTTTAAATCCAGTGATCCATTGATGGGCATCTGGTCTGATTTCATATCTTAATCACTATAAATTGAGCTGTAATAAGCATATGTATACAAACAATTCTCCTGTAAGCTGATTTCATTACATTTGGGTAAAATCCGAGGGATGGGATGACTGAGTCATTCTGTATCTATTTTTAATTCTCTGAGGAATTGCCAAAATGTCATCCATGATGGTTGTACTAGTCAACATTCCCATCTATCTTTCTGATAGACAAATTCAGGTAAGAAATCTATTTCTGGATTTCATTGGTAAGCTTAGCACCAACAATTTGGGTGTGCCTCTTAGAAAGCTTCTAGCTTCTGAAAAGAATTTCTGACAGGGAAACACCCATCACAGTAGCCCTGGAGACTGGGTAAGCCACAAAGAGGGAAATCGATAAAGTATCTCCCTTGACTGCTAAACACTCAAATCACTTCATGGAGGAAATAATTATTAAGTGTATTCCAATAACAGGCAAAAATCTTATGGTGTGTACAGGGAAGTAGCTCCTCTTACCAAGACAGTCGACTATGGCAACAATTGTTTAGAAATAGCTGAACACAAGGTATAGGATAGTACTCATGACTCCATGTACCAGATCTGACTCAACTTTTTCTAGATGAATCCTACAGTAAGGAAACCAGAAGAAATAATGGTAGTAGAACCATCTTATAAATCTGTTGTCTGCTTTTTACCTAAAGGGCTAGGGGTTCCAGAATTTTTATTCTATAGAAAGGACATTAAAATGCAATTCTTATCCTTTAGTACAAATAATTTACTTATAAGTTTATCTAACTTTATCTAGATAAGTTAGGAAACTTATCACCCGTAATCCATTCTAGATTTTGCAAACACTGAATTTGTTGTTTCAATGATAATACAGAACCATCCATTTACTCTTCATGTTTACTGATTGCCCAAGATTGTCATGTTATCATGCTAAGAATTTGAGATAATGCTAATTACAAGAATCTTCAAATAAGAAAGCCATCAATTCCAGCCTTCAAAGATTTTACAGATAACTGAGGAGAAATGTCCTGGGAAAAGGCCCCAAGAAGATACAGCTAAGCTGAATTCAGAGGAGAAAGGAGAGTTAGCAGGGCAAGGCATGAAGGGTTTTCCAGGCAGGAAGACTAACTAGGATAACAGTGAGAGAACACAGTGGATGTTCAAGGAAAGACTGTTCAGAAGAACTATATCTCAGCGCGTGTACAGGTGGGCAAGGTGTTGGTGCTGGTGTATAAATGGCAGTACATGGAACTGAAGAGACAGATAATTTTAAGCTCACATACCGCTGCCTCATACATAAAAATAAAGGCAAGTGGATTTCCTCAGATAATGGAGACAAATATTTTAGGAAAAAGGAAGCAAGTTACACTTTGAGGAACTACACTTTGAAGAAGGATGTGAAATGCGGGCAAGGGTACCCAAATGGAGGCTAGGTTAGTTAAATTATTTTGGCTAGATATGATTAAGAATAATGTAATGGAATATGAATAGGTAAGGGATAAGAGGAAACTGTCTATAACAGGAAAACACTACTGACATTTTAGACCAGAAATTTCTGTGGTTGGGGTGGGGCATGGGGCCATCTGTGCATCGTAGATATTTAGTCCTGCTCCAGTTGTGACAACCAAAATTGTCTCCAGACAATGCCAAATGTTTCCTGCAGCAGATAACTGCCCCCAGTTATCTCATCAGCTTAGAAGTGATGGTATTAAAATACAACCAACTGAACTTGGATGTGTGGAGAGGATGGGAGGGGAAATAATGGTTGACTTAAGCATTTCAATGATGACATAAAAGATATATGATGGCAAAGTAATTTGTAGAAAGAGCAAGTTGGATTTTGATGAAATATGAAATACGTTTGAGACAGCCTAATATGAAGCCCCTAGAGTCGCTCTGTGGGTGGGTGTGCTCAGAGGAGAGATGTTAGTTGGAGATACAGATTTGGGAATTCTTTGCATTAAGACAGGAAGTAATATGGGAGGAGATGTGCTCTCTAAGGGAGATTTGTGGGGTGTGGACAGATAACCAGTAGGAATTCTGTGGAGGGTTAAAATTTAAATCTGGTAGAGAATTATTAATTCACAATCACTTTTGAAGATAAAGTATGCATCCTTATGCTTTTAAGATGTTAGTCTACTCTGTGACTCCAGTGCAAGCTATTTGTTTTTACAAGTGGTGTGTATGTGTGTGTATGTGTGTGTGCGGGGGGGAACAGTGAAATTTGCACAAGATAGCTTCCTCATTACCAAGTGTCTTAAATTACATGTAATATTGTTTAATTTATTCTCCCTATGCTTTCAGTGCAAAGCTAAAACAAAAACAAACCCTAAAGAGTCTCACAGTTCTATTACAGTGAATGAATACCGAGAAATGCAAGGCGGAATTGAAAAATCCATCATGCATTTATTAGCAATGTTATTTCACTACCTTGTCATCAATGTTCAAAACCAGTACCACAACTGAAGGCTCAGGGGAAATATGGGAGCTTTATATACAGGCATATTCTTTAGCCTTTGATAAGGCTCTGCTGTGATAATTCTTGGAGAAAATAAAATGTCACGAAGCAATGGACAAAAAGAGCTTACAGGATAGAAAGCAAATCCAATGAAAGGAAATAGTATCACTTTTGACAGGAAGGTCAGATGCAGTAGGAAGATAATTTCCTTACCGGTGACACAATTTCCATAAAGTCGCAAAGCTAATTGCCTACAATGCCAATTATATGAGAAGTCTCAGGCTGGGCCAGTAGTGACCTGCCAAAAGGAAGCTCAATATTGAAAAGGCTGCCAGGTGCTTTGGCCAAATAATTGAGTACCTATCTATAAGTCTGGAAGTCTCACAGGAAACACTAACTTTTCAGATCAACAGTGTACTACAGGTTCAGTTCCTGAAAAATGCAGGACATGCCCACAAAGGGCCTAACACAGAAACAGGTACATTGGCTCAAAATGCAGTTTTCACACAGCGGGGTTCGGTCAGCATCTCGAAAGGGAAAGAAAGCAAACCAAGTTCCTGAAACGATTTTCCAGCTTATTCATTTGTTAGTATTCTATACAATACAGGGCCTTGTCCTTGCTCGCTTGCTGTAAGTAGCACAGGACGACCCTCCTGTTTCTTGTCTCTGTGTCAACCCTTTCTCCTCCTGCCTTTGCCAACATTACAGGAAGTTAACAAATGGATCTAATTACCACAGTGGTTTGAGGCTTGCTGGCTTTTTTCCCTTCCAGCTGTAAAGACGTCCTCAGACTGAGTTTCACATTCAGAACTGCTGTCAAACTCTCACTTTAATGGGCACTTAAATTTAATGTCAAGCTGATGCCTGTGGAAGACCTTGATTAAATTTGCAAACAGTAGACTCTAACCAAACCAGAATTTTAGAGTTGTCTTATTTTGCCTTTCAAGATTAAATCCCAGAAGTTTTCCTTTCTTCTTTGCAAGGAATTACAGAAGCTTGCTGAATATCAGTAAGACAGCAAAGTGTAACAAGTAAACCGCCTGCATGCTTTCAGAAAGAGTAGAAATCCCTGAGCTTATTAAGATTCTATATGAATTACAGATTTTTCCCATTGTTTTACTTCATTCCCAGCTCATTCAAAATCTATAACTATTCACTTTTATGACTCTATAATCTAAGCTGTCCTAATAAGTTTACTTAAGATCTTCTTAGTATTCTTTTATGTATATGTCAATTAAGAGTTTTGTATTGTGTGAACAGAGTGAGAAACAGAAGCATGAAAGGAATGTAATAGAATCTTCACTAACAATATCATTACAGCCACACTATCAACCAGCTACAAATTGCCAACCTAGTTTCTTTTCTCTCTTGTCTTTGATAACCATACAGCTTCTCTTCCTTGAATAGGTAATAAAGACTAGAACTTAAAAGATCTGGAAAGCACACTTTTCTATTAGTTACTGTTTGGAAATGCAGCTGCTCACTTTTTGATTTTTCTTTAGGGTTCTTCCTGAATCATCTGATTCACACAGGTCTGCCTTCAAAGAAAACAAATCAAAATTGTCAAGATCTGTGAAGCATGAAAAATAAATTGCTTTTCCAACTCTTAAAAGCACCAGAAAAACAAATTTCTATTTTCTTATGTAAACCTCTAAACCCTATCCTCTAAGCTATAAGCCTTACCACATGTTTACACATTCTGCATAATACATTGTGTGAGGTCAGACTTTATTTCTAATTTTAATTTGTAAAATGACTAACCCTTAAGCCAAGCTTATTTTGGACTTTGACTAGACACATACATACATTTTTGACACAGACTCTTGGGCTACTAGTTTGAGATAACAGTGCACGAAGACACATCTACACTGCAGTTAATGGTGCTGTCCTTTTAGCTGATGGGAGCACAGATTCCACAAAAGGCAGTAGAAAGACAGCCTTGCAAAATGCTGCCAGGTATGTCATCCTGTCAGAAGATTTGCTCATTGAACTAAGCAGTGACTGCCTCTAACATTTCCATATTAGTTCAATGGAGACCTACATTGCTATGCTTAGCTTTGTACAGCTAACTCAATTCTATCATCGGAACATCTCTGTGCAGCACTGAGGCTTAATATTAAGACAAACTTGCCTTACAGTTTTGCAGTTCCTGGATAAAATGTGCAGCCGTCAGATTTCTGTTGGCAATGAAAATGATGAAAGGAATAGCAGGTGGTTTCAGAAGCGAGAGATTTATAGGGTATTTTGTAGCAGGATGTTACTTTCTGAACTAGGTTATAATAATTCGCAAAGACAAGTAAAATTCAGAGTATTTTATATAATTATGTTAACTATTGCAAGTAATATTCAACTCAAGAACCTAAAATGAAAACCCAGTCAGCTAACACTGTGAGGTTCTGATGATCTGATCTTGGTTAAATCTTTTTTGCATTGATGTAGCTTATCACATGATTAGAAACATGGTACTTGGCAATAGTTCAGTTTTATGAATATGGTGTCTTTTTTTTTCTCAATTTAGTTAGTTGGTACTTCTTTCCTCTGGAATCAAATACTTTCTTTACCAAAAAAAAAAAAGTGGACTGAAATAGACTAATACTTTCTAGCCAAGATGAGAGTAAAGAAAAGTTATGTTTCAAACTGGTGTTCTAAGGGCCCTGAATGCGTGATGCATGGGCAGACTCCAGGGAGGATATCAGATAGATAAGGGCATCTACAGGACATTGCTCAGCAAGTGCTCATCAACTCCACCTTACCTCCAGATCAAAGCAGCCAGAGCAGGACACTGCTGTAGATGGTCTGTAATCACCCACAAGCAGCTACTAAATTCTGACATTGAAAGGAGACTGTGTAAATGAAACTCATGATCGAAGCTAATGAATTTGCCAAATCCTTTTCATGGCAACCGCAGAAATGATAAGGTATTAAGTAGGAGAGTACTTTGTTCGGAAGGTAGAGCAGCACTTCATCATTATAAGTGTTTTGCTTTAGTAAATGTCTGTACATTATGAACCTGCCCCCCGAGTGAAAGGAAAATTACAGATAGGAGGGACCACCACATAAAAACTCTTCTAGCTCTTAAAAATATTACTGTCTATACAAATTGTTTTCCTTGAATTTCTAATTCACAATTGATTTCAGTGGAGTTTGCTGTATTCAAAGAAGCCAACAGCTTTTCCTTGCTGATGTAGAATAACCAAAATAGGCCAGCTTAGGAGAGAAAATTTGCAGTTTAAAATTTTTCATTTGTGATTGGCAGTATATCAGATATCCTGAAATACCAATTTAAAACTGAGGTAATGTGCAATCACACCAAACGCAGCCACATACATTTTGACATTTATTAATGAAAATGGGCTAGTAAGTGATTAAATCAAAATTTCCATGACATATAGGGTTAAAATTAAAACTGATTTTCAGCTGCAATGTTTCTACTTGTCCTGTTTCTGGAAGTTCTAACCAGTCTTGAAATTACCTGGACTGCAACTGGAACTTCTTTATCCACTATATCTTGCTTCCACAAAAAAAAGGAAATATTTTTTACTTGCAAATTTGACAAGTCTGTAGATGAATTGGGATAGCATAGAATAAAGAGTTAAAAGCCTAAAGAAAGATAATGAGTGAAAAATGATTGCTAGCACATCCAGGAATCACTGACTGAAGTAATCTTCAAGGTCTTCCATGTCCATTTCCATCGAGGAATTTAAGGAGGCCAGAGCAGAAGAGGCATCCTTGTTTCTCTGGACACTTGGTTTGGGCTGAGGAGTTTCTGGCTGAACAGGTTCCTTCCTGATGTCTTTGCCACCAGTTAGAAGCCGTTGGCTCTCAAAAAAGAACTGGTTAGGATGATTCAAAGAAAACCCACAATCATCCACCTGCACAGGGAAGCAAAGGACATCACATTAATTTATACGAAAGCCATAAATACAGGAGTCTTTTCAAAATATTCATGGGAAAATGGAATTACAATGTACATTTCCACAAATATTTTGAAGATCCCTTGTAAGGGTGTTTCAACATTGTACCAAGTCATCATTCAAAATTTAATACCTAAAACACGAATTGTCCTTTGTAGTAATTAGTCCACTGCTCCTGCCACTTCAGTCAGAGGGAGCTGTTAACCATCATAACCTAGACCCAAGTGTGCGCTTCCTCCAGGTCCCCATCTAGCTCTAGCACCATATCCAACATCAACGCAAAATGAAACATTTCATTTAACCCCTTTTTGCACACACTATCATTCATTCTACAGGGAATGCAAAATCCTTTCTAAGCTCTGAATCTCCAATTCACAAGGTGCCCTCGATTCTGGTGATTTACAAACCACTACTAACTCTTACTGGTTCCCTTAGGGAAAAAAAGAACTAAAGGCAAAGTAATGTATTTGGGAAACAAACATAGGGGTGTGTTTGTGTGCACTCATGGGTGCTATGTGAGGTTTAGTGATACTCAGGGATCTGTATAATCCATTACTGTATTCCTACTTTTAAATAAAGGGTGCTTTTTCCCAAAAAAGTAACCTTGAATTAACCCTGGGTCACTTTTGATACTGATTCTTGATATCATTTTAGAGCTTATCTGTAAGTCAGGCAGAGGCACTCTGACATAGTATACTACAAACCCAGAGGGAAAACAGCTAATTTAATGTAATTTCTTCATCTTGGTTTTACTTTTTAGAGAAAATAATTTGCTGGTTGTAACTGTCACTGAGATTTAATGCACATATGCTTAGGATTTCTTTTTCTAAAATATCACTAATGTCTAATTCTGAAAATCATTTCCTGTTGCTCTTCACTCTGTTTGGTGTTATGAACCTAACAATATTTCTGATGTTTGGAGGCTTAACAAGCACTCCTTTACCTGCTTTGCATTCGAAAGTGTATTCATAGAACACAAAAACAATAACAGCAGCAAACAGTAGAAAATACTAATGTGCCAGACATTGTTCTAAGTGGTCCAAACACACATGCAGATGGTTCTAATTCCCACAACAGACTTTAAAGGGTAGGGCTCGGTATTTTCCCAGTTTCTCAGATGAGGGATCTCAGACGATGGAAGTCGGTGTCATGCCGCAGCCACACTGTGGCAGGGCTGAAGACAGGAAATGAAGAAGCAGGGTCCCCTCTGATAACCAGCATGCTCTGCTGCCTGTCCTTGTGTTGCAGTCAATCATTTTCTATTGCTATCACTCCTTAAAAGTTGTAAACGCTTGGAAGCTCTTGGTGAGTTCTACAGAGATGCAACATAAAGGCAAGATCACAACAGCAAGACTCCAAAATCTTTCTTCTGATGTGTGAATGTGAACCTCCTGCATAAATTGCTGTCTTCGCATTCAACCAAAGGGTTGGAGTTCATCATGTAGCAGCAAACTTAAATTCTTACCTTCTGTAGTTAGGTATTTTTATTGTCAACCCTCCTTTTGAAAGTTACTTTTTGTGGTGTTTTTGGGAGAGGATTGTATTTTTACTTTTTTTTTTGAAATTAAGACAGCATTATAATTGCTTTATACTTATAGTTACTTACCAATCATTGTACATCTTGCTGCACTGAAGAGCCTTGCATACAGCAGATAACTAACAAGTACCTGGACCGCTGAACCGAGAATTAACCAATGTATCCATGGTACATATGAACTGGAGGCTTACCAAGCACAAAGCTGTTACAGCATGGTGGCTTTTCAGCTTACATGAGTAACTGAATCTAAAGAAATTTCCAGTCCTACTAGTAAGTAAACTACTTAGAAGCCTCACTCAAGAATGGGCAGTGAAAAGGGTCACAGACAAAGGTGTATTACAAATAACACCACAGTTGAGAAAAGATCCAGCTGAGAGGATCAGGGGAGACTGGGAGGACATGGCTGTCTGAGGTGGCTCTGGAAGGATGGGGACAATGACAAGCTGTAATGATGAGGGAAAAGGCAATGCAAGCAGCAGGAGCGCAGGAGGTGGCGAAGAGAGAATGTGCTAGGAAGGCAAGTAGTTCACATACCCTGGTGTGAAAGGCACATAAAAAGGAGTAGCAGGAAACAAGGCCAGAAGGACTGGCAGGAACCACACCTTTGAGAGCCTTGAACACCAGGATAAGTAGTCCTGGCCTAATTCTTAAGGCTACAGGGAATCACTAAAAACCCTTATGAAAGGAGAGGGTGTGTTTAGAGCTGTGCATAATCTTAAGGTAGAGTAAAATGGATTGGCAGGGGGTAAAGGAGCTGCTGTTATGGTCCAAAATGAACCATCCTGTGGAGTGGGCCAGCAAACATGTAGGGTCTGTTTTGGTAATAGCTCAGCATTCTCTGGTTTGGATAGGTTGTTACTTTGTATAATAACTTCACTGTGTAGTAGACTGACAGTGTACACACTGATGTATTTTAAGTGACTGCCTAGATGACTATGAATAGATTTAATGTTGCTTTTTTACTTTAAAACAAAGTTGGCAACTTATTTTAAAAATATTTCTTGAATGTTCTATGATACATAATTATTAACAATGGTGGGATTTTAACTATAGTTTTATGAAACTATATGGCAAAGAAAATTTGAAATTGAAGACTTCAGGGACCCTTTAATTTTAACCTCTTCCAAATAAACTGAGGCCTAATGAAGTTTCACAACTTTTTAAAATGCGCTGACCTAGTAACTAGTTCTGAGTTAAAATTCAGATCTTTTAACCAGATCATGTCTTTTTTTGAAATCTGTGCTGAGGTTAAATGCACAACCAAAGTGACCATGATATCTTCATCATAAATATTATTTCTAGAGCTAGTCTTGGCTTTCAAGATTATAAAAAATACAGTTGCTTGGGTCTGGTGCGGTAACTTAGAGGCTAAAGTCCTTGCCTAGACACCAGGAACCCATATGGGCGCCGAGTCTAATCCCACCAGCACCAATTCCCACCCAGTTCCCTGCTTATGGCCTGGAAAAGCAGTTGAGGACGGCCCAAAGCCTTGGGACCCTGCACTCATGTGGGAGACCCAGAAGAGGCTCCTGGCTCCTGGCTTTGGATCAGCTCTGGCCATTGAGGGCGCTTGGGGAGTGAATCAATGGATGAAAGATCATCCTCTTTGTTTCTCCTGCTCTCTGTGTATCTGACTTTGCAATAATAATAATAATAAATAGTTGCATTACATCATATAAAAAGAACTTAGTAACCTTGTGCTAACAACAATATATTGGAGTTAGAACCTTTTGTTTCAAGTTATGAAAGTTTTCAATACACAGACTGTCACAGAGAATAACTCAGTGTTTAACTTATATCGGATCTTAATATCAGTATTATAATAATTTAGTTTATCTGAAATGGAGATAATAGTTTCATTTAGAGGGCTGTCATGGAGGGAACTAAAGGTATATGAAAGCACAAAGGAAGAGCTGCTGGTCCTATGAAATCTAAATTAAATGCTTTAGAAAGAGTCAAGAAATGCATGCTGCTTTAAAAAGACTGAATTTCCAGAAAAGACAGATCTTGCTCTGGGTATATTAAGTTCCTTGTTCACTAGAAAGAAATTCAAACTGGAAATGATTGATGGGGCACATAATGAGTATGGCTCAACAAAGATGAAGTTGAATTCCAGTTGTAAAATTATACTCTTACATTGAAAGATTAGCAAGTAAGTGGCATTTAAATGTCTTTATATTTTTAAATTAAGAAACACACATTTGCATTAATCCTCATTTTTACAAAGATCTATTTACTTCTATGAAAGGTGAGAGGACATCTCTCACTCCCCACTTCTCTTTTACAAACTGCTACCTCACCCCCCAAAAGCCTCCCACAGCCACGAAGCAGGTCATAGCCAGAAGCCTGGTTTGAATCTCCTTATGGGGAGTGGGGTCCCAAGAGGCGGGAGCAGCACTTCATCCAGGATGCAGGTACCCCGGCGGCTGCCTAATGCACTGCACAGTAACACCTGCCCTGTCTCACTGTAAGTACTGCTTTGTTAGAAACTACAACAGTGCCACGGGCCTTAAAACGAGACTTGAACCATGACTCTGTGTGGTTTTATATTTTTGACTTTTTCCCCTTGGATCTGCAATTCTCCTTCTTTACTCACTCTGTGATGCTATTTGTGGTCTAATCCATTGCTTGATACCAACATGAAATGATGAAAAGCTTCCTTCATTTAATAGAATTCCATTTTCTCTTAGCCTGGGTTCTTTGTCTTCTGATTATGTAGGATAGCCATTCAGTGTGTTTTCACCTTAAGAAAAATAAACTTAGGTGTTTTTCCCTCCAAGAAGGGGAAAAACATAAACTAAACAATTAAATGTTTTTAAATTGTCTCCTTTTTAAAAAAATGTAATTCAATCTATATCTAAATCCCCTATTTCATGTATTTCTGCTCGAGAGCCAGAAACAATTTCCTTTATTCCTCTAAAATATACAATTTGCTTTATTCCAGATTTGGGAATATTTAGCATAATTTTTTTTCTGCGTGCCTTGTTTCTTTTTCTAATCAGCATACTACTGACAATGTTTTTCTTTGTGTTTGATTTTTTAAAAATCCTGTGTACATTGCTAGTTACTAACATTCCGTGAGGCATTTTCATCCTGCCACAAAATAAGATCTAAGGGGAAGGATCTGTAAGGGATCACTGTAGGTGGGGTTCACAGACAAGTGTCGGGGAGTCTTGATAGGTTACATTATACCTTCAAAGAATAGGAAGTCACTAAGGGCTTGCTGACATAATTAGATTCCTATTTTTTTTTTTAATTTATTTTTATTGGAAAGGTGGATATACAGAGAGGAGGAGAGACAGATCTTTCATCCACTGATTCCTCCCCAAGTGGCTGCAATGGCTGGAGCTGAGCCAATCTGAAGCCAGGAGCTGCTTCCAGGTCACCTATGTGGGTGCAGTGTCCCAAGGCTTTGGGCTGTCCTCAATTGCTTTCCCAGGCCACAAGCATGGAGCTGGATGGGAAATGGGGCTTCTGGGATGAACCAGGGGCCCATATGGGATCCTAGGTGTATGCAAGGCAAAGACATTAACCTCTAGGATACTATGCCAGGTCTAGATTCCTATTTTAAACATCACTCCAGCAGATAAGGAGAGAAAGGACTAAAATGAGTACATGTTGGGAAATGAGTAAGGAAGCTGCTGCAGTGATCTCAGTGTGGGATGAAGGGGGCTTCCAGTCCTGCATTCTAATTGAGATCAATAACTATGATCATGTTTTTTTTTTTTTTTAAGATTTCTTTATTTGGAAGGCAGACAATTTTCGATCCATACTTCACTTTCCAGATGGTTGCAATGGCCGAGAGGCACCAGGCCCAAATCTGGAGCTAGCAGCTTCTTACAGGTCTCCCATGTGGGTTTCAGGGCCCAAAAACTTAGGTAGTCCTCCACTGTTTCTCTAGCAGGGAGAGCTAGCCCAGAAGTGGAGCAGCCAGGATGTGATCCTGTGCCCATAGAGGATGCTAGAGACACAAATGGCAGCTTTATATGCTGTGTTAGAATGCCAGTCCCAGCCCTTGAGTTATTACAAAGATGAAGCATACTCTAAGTATATATACTTATGTAAGTATGTAAGATTATGTAAAGGGACTGGTATTGTGGCATAGCAAAGAAAGTCACTACCTGCCTAAGACTATGGCACTGCATTTGGGTGCTGGTTTGAATCCTGGCCATCCTACTTCTTATCCAGCTCCCTGCATATGCCTAGGATAAGCAGTGGAAGATGACCACATTTCTTGAGCTAATGCCACCCATTTGGCACACCTGGAAGAAGCTCATGGCTTCAGCCTGGCAGAGTGCTGGCTGTTATGGCCATTAAGGGAGTAAACTCTTCCCTCCCATCACTCTTAAAAATAAATAAATGAATCTTTAATACAATGTGTGATAAGCTTGAACAAGATTTATGTGTAGAAATTTATAGGTTGGTGAAAAATTATGTTTACCTACTTGGAAAATAAGCACTCGGAATTGGTGTCTACAGAAAGTCTTTCCAAAGAAATTATTTAAAATTAAAACAGTAATCTACATCAGGCCTTGTGTTTTCACATGGACCATACAGAATTAACTGAGATAATCAGGTTTCAAACAGGCCTGCTACTGAAATCTACTAAAGGCATCCCTGTGAGCGTTTGCTTGGAATCCTCACATTTTGTACCCAACGACCATAACATGATAAACCTATACCTCATATTTCTGCCACAGCAAATGTAGATTTTTGCAAGAATGGAGGCGGTTGGTTTTACCTATGGGAGATTTGGGTTTTAATCAAGAGGTTTTGTAATGACAGCTTATAATGAGGCAGCTGGTATTACCAAGAAAGCCATATGGACCTATCACAGTGCTGCTGCAAATGGTATCAATTAACTGGTTCATTTTCAAAACTTTCATTTAAGTAGGTTTGATCACAGAGGCCCTAGGAAAATAAACAGTTTTATTGCAGGGGGTAAGGATGGCAGAAATCTGACAATAAAAATGAAATCTAAGTTTAAATTTGAAAAAGAAGACAGTTACATCCAAACATGTAAACTGAGACATTTAGTGGATACAAACAGCCTTTATTACTTCATTGATTTATATGATGTTTAAATTAGGCTATTCTATATGTAAGAATTCAGATGAATGAAGATACTACAAAGACTTGCAACTAAGTAAGGTGTAAAAATCGGCTATAGTATCAATACTGTCAGTAATAATCAATAGGAGATACTACAAAGGCAGATCTGAACTATCAAAAAATCCTTTCCAATGATTGTGTCACAAACTCAATTTGAAGCCTAATTTTCAGCTTGCTTAGTAAAAAGGAAAGAGATTTCACTTTGTGAAAAATCTAAAGTCTTTTAATTAAACAGGTTCACCAGTGACTAAGAGGATATAGAAAATTAAAACTCTGAAGCTGGTAGCTGAAGCAAGTTACTGGATGCAGCCTTTGCAGGACTGCGATCCCACGAACCAGTGCTGAAACAAACCAAGCATGGGCTTATCTGATGGCACTCTAACTCTAAAAAACAAGAAGGATTTTTGATGACAGTATTATTTAATCTTTTAAATAAATTACATATAGAAGAAAGGACTGGACTCAGTAGAACTGGACAATGGCTCCAAATTTTCCATTAATCAGCTATGCTAGACTAGACAAGTCACCTCGGACTGCTAGATCTGCTTTTCTTTTTAGGTGTGTACCATGAAGTACCATGAAAAGATACTCTTGCAATTCCCTCTACATTTAACTAGTTTATGAATCTAGACAGGGATATATGGATAAACGTAGTAGTTACTACAAACCAGGCACCAGATACCACAGAAGACTAACAGTTGTGGTTAGGCTCGCAGCTTTAAATGCAATAGACAGCCTGGGTTCAAATTCAAGTTCTGCAGCAGCATGACCCGAGCTTCTCTATGGTTTATTTGCAAATGAAATAATGTAGCTCCTAGTTGTGGTGGTACAAATAAAAGGAACTACTGTGTTGCTAGTACTTTGTGCTGTGCTGGGCATACAGTCAGGGTTCTACAGATTTCGGTTATTTTGGTCACTAGTAATATCATCGAAATTTTTTTCCAAAAAATATGAAGTCTTGTATCTATGCAACAGAATTTTTTAAAAATGTAGTGACTAGTGACTAGATAAAACTTAGCTTTTTTTTTTTTTGTGGAGGGGTGTCATGGATCCCTTTGAAAATTGCTAAACACCAGTTTCAGACTTCAGACAAATGCACGTAGATACCCAGTGACTATTTTAAATGCATGGATCTCCAAAGTCCATTCAGACGTCTGTTTCAGGTTAAGAATGTCTGCCCAGGATCACAGATGGCAAACAGGAAAGGGGGCTGGATTTGAGCTGCAGATGTGATCCCTTGGCCTGCACAGGACTTTAATCTGTCAGTGTGAACACCTCTAACAGGACGTACTCTTCAATGCAACACAGTTCTATATTTGTGGGTATTAATCTAAGCTAGCTTTCTTTTTCTGAAATTTGCTTCATTCTGTGTAGATCTCTGAGTCTGAACCCCCTTGCTTTATATATTTCAAAACCAACTCAGCCATTCAGCACTCCAGTACTCTAATTAGACCTCTTTAATACTAAAGGGGAGCCATGATATAAACCAAATACATTTTCCTTACTCCCTGGCCACTAGGAATGGAGTCCATACTTGCCATGCAAATAAACATGACACTTGGGATAAGATTAGAATAACATGAGGTGGCAGTCACAAACGAGAAGGCTGAGATTTTCTGCAAGGAAAGTAGCACAAGCTTTTGATTCTTCCTGGCAGCTATGGATCAAATCTGGCCCACTAACTTACATTTACTAATACGATCACAGGCATGTCTGTTCACATATATTTTCTGGGGTTAATTTTACAATATATTGGCAAAGTTTAACAGCTGTGACAGAGACACTATGGATGCAAAGTCTCAAATGTTTACAAGCTAGCTCTTCACAGAAGCTAACTGACCGTAAAGAGTGTCAGGTGCCAGCTGCAACCATGTAAGACTGTCTCATGAAGTAGATGTTCTTAGTTACAATATTCCTGGGAATGGGAAGTCCAAGCTTAGTCTCTGACCTTTCTATGAATTTTATAAGTTATGAAATGCCACGTAATAAATCCCTTTCTTCGGAAAAGAGCTGAAATAGTTTCACTGTTGCGACAAAAAACCCTGGATAAAATGAACACAAGACTGAGAATTATACCACAAAAATCAAAAAATTTCACTTACATTATGTATCATCTCGAAGTACTTCTGACAAGCCACTTGATAATGTGTCCCCTTGACTAAATCCAAAATCTAAAATGAATGAGGAAAAAGAAAAAAAATTAGGAATTAGAAATTAAGTTTCTTTTAACGCACTGTAGCTCACAATTGTTGGCCTTTACATATCTTCATTCTAGACAGGGCACCCAGTAAGTCAGGTAGCATGATGTATTTCTGCAGCTTGGACATTGTGATAATTCTGACACTATGTAGTAGCTGTTAGGTCAGTGCTAAACCAAGATGACACGAAATGGTAAGCGAGCTTTCTGACCTACCAACTGTGAATTTTAACAACTTTACCTTGATAACAAGATGGAAACAGATACTAGTATTACATTACATCTCTGGTAGTTATTGTCAGAACAGCATATTGCAACATCTTTTCCAAAATTGCAGATATAAATCTAGTAATCTAATGGTTGTTTCATGAAGCAATCAAGTAAACATTTTACATTTGTGTTTTGCACATTACTGGTTTAAACAGATACAGCATAAAATACTGCTGTGTGCCCATCAAGAAAATTTAATGTAAACCCTTTAGAAGAATGTCTGGAGAGGGAATGCTTTTACTTTCAATCAGATTTTGTCCTTTTAGAAATGAAATTATTTCTGGTAAAGCTAAGCAGAATATGAGAGTGGATAGTCTATTCTGAACACCTATTAGGAACGTCAGCCTATCTTTTGTAAATACAATTTGCTTTCCAATTCTATTTTATGTAATCTCTTCAAAATGGTACAAACTCCGCTCCTTATCAGCAAAGTGCAATAGCAGTTGAAATTTGTGAAGTATCATCACCTCCCTCCCTCACTCAAATAAATAAAAAATATATTTGCTCTATTTATCAAATGCAGTAAAATTCTGGAATTAAGAGATAACCCCCAGAAGTAACTCTGGAGAAATGTTAATTTCCACCTCATTTCAAAAGGCTGACCTTCCTGGCAGAAAAGGAAATGAACACAAAGTCTCAGGTTACTGCTTTCCTCATTATTAAGTATAGCTTTACATCTTTTCACGAAACACAGGAAAATTACAGCTGCAGAACGGGGGTCATATAAAACTGAGAATGTGCTCTGATTGTCTTATAGATTACATTTCTGAATTTCACATCACCTTTTATTAAACTTATAGGAAATATCTGTGTAAATGCCAACCAGTCATAAAACCCAAAATCCTGCCTGTCTGCTGGTCTACTTTCCTTGCATTGTTTTAGAACAAAAATCAACTTTGCTAACAGTCTAAACTCATATTCCCTGATGCTTTTCATACAAATATCCAAATTCTATTGAGATGAACTTATAATTAAAGGCAAACATACATGATGATACATTAATATCTGAGCATCAGAATTTAAGAAGGAAATATTTCAAATATAAATGATGCCATTAATTATCTGAAAAATGATTTATAAAAATCGTGGTATATAAACTTTATGAAAACAATTCAGCATTTTACTTTGTGTGTAGAACTGCATTTAAATGTTTTACAAAGTAAATACATATGATATAAATGTTAATAATGGATAAGAAAGACTACAAAGAAATGTGATACACATACATGGACAATTAGTAAAGAAATCTGACAGAAAAGCCACAGAACCTGAGAAATTTAGATTTATTGAAAATGTTAAGGTTCTGTCAAAAATAAAATTTAGACTAATCAGAAAAACCCACCACATTTCCATAAAGGAACCTTCCTTATCTTCTAGGAAGAATACTTAATGGACTTGAAGCCAAATTGTAATCAGAATTATTTAATCATCTATCCATAAGCAGCTTCATCAATCATGTCAGGCATACTTGAGGTGAATGAAAGTTTCTATAAATATTAAGTTGTGATGAGAAACGAGACAATGACAGTTTCTTTGGCTAGGAAAGCTATTCAAAGAAACAACTGTAGGTGTAAAGAGATAAAGCAGGGAAGGAGAAAGAATAGTAAGTGAGTAGATGAAAAGTCAAGAGAAAACTGCTCTGAGCCAATTTTAGCCATTGGGAGGAGATACTATTTTAATTCCAGAGAATATGAAATATATCCTTTTAATGCAGATATTTGTCTTGAAACAACCATTTACTGCAGGAAGAACTTAAAAAATCATATCCAAATTAGTTATCTTACTTTCCTTAAAAGAATATTAAAAACTCCTTAAAATTCCCACAACTAATAAAGTTGTCAATTTCAAATTGTGGTCTTTATTACAGAGGCTTAAGAAAAGAGAAGGTCTTGCGGACTGATGGAGTTTGACTCACTGAGGAAGAGGAGGAGTCCTACAACGTTGGAAGCACAGGAGCAAAGAACTGTCGGGAACAGCATCATTCTGCCTGCAACGCTGGGAGGAGACCGGCGGGCAGGAGCAGAAGGCATCACAAGGATCCAGGAACAAAATGGCAAATGCAGTGGTGGGAAGAAGCGATCTAATCTGGTGGCAGATGGATTTTCCACTGAATAGCCACACGGTACTTGTGAGAAGCAGATATTTTGCATGAAAATGCCCAAAGGCATTTCCCCCAATGTTTTAAAATAATGCATTAGATGTATCACTCAACCTTCTCCTTATCACAAAAGATTCTGTTAGTAAAAACTTTTTAAACTCAAGCCAACAATATCAAATTATTGTAACATAAATGATACACAACCAAAAAAACTTACAACTGACTAGCCACTAACATGATGAACAACAGATGCTTCTGTGCAGAACATGACACCTCAAGTCTCTTACTGTTAACCACAGTATCTGCTTTGCTGATTGCAAAATTTTCACAAGCAACTGAGACTTTCTGTACTCAAGCAATACTGTGTTAAGATACTCTGCAGGTGTCTGTACTTTTGAGATTGGTACCAGTAGAGCCTGCTGGTGGATGAATCCAAATGTAAGAAAGCCAAAAAAGAAGGGGAAGGAGAATGACGCTATGAGCAAGACAGCAAAAATCAGTTTCTGCTACAGAAGCAAAGTGACAAACTTAGAAAGCAAGCCTGAAATCCAAGAAGCACAGGTGCATAAGGTATACCCTCTGGAGCATAATGTGTGGGTCGAATCAGAACACTCCACAGGGTGAAGAAGTCACATGAGGATGAAGTCCGGCAATGGTACTTTTTAGCAATGCTTCTTTTGCTAGTGCAACAGTGAAGGTCCTAACTTACACCGTGACAAGCAGCCCATTGTCCTTCTTACATTACCCCCAGGCTGGCAGCAGGGCTGAACTAAGGTGGGAGCCTCAGGAACTAATGCAGAGATGGATGCTGATTTAAGAACAGGAGATGAAAAGAGACCAAAGGAAACAGGACATACAGAAAGCAACACCAAAGTGTAACTCCACAGTGTTTCACTGAGCTATAACACTGTTTCTGGCTGTTCTGTTTTGGAAGAACCGAAGCACACCATGATTTCCCCTAAGATGAACTCTCCAAAGGTAAGACCAAACTGATTCAAGGGCCAACTGAGGGCCAGGACTACGTGTACATCCAAACAGAAACCTATTTGTAAACATACTTACTTCTATGAAAATCTAATATTGTTCAAATGGCAGTATGACTGTTATTAATGATCAATATATTCAGACTGAAATATATAAATAGAACAATCTATTTATTGTCCTAATCTGATTCTAATCTAGTTCCTCAGTTAGCAAAAGGCTAAGAAAAACTCAGGACTGATTTTTAACTAGTGTTATATTTTGGTAATGCATATCCTTTTCTCCCTCTATATTTTTAACTCTCTAAATGAAAGTTCATCAAAAAATACTGTTAAACTGCCCTATTTATTTTTTTTCAAATCTATCAACCTCACAAAAAAAAAAAACTTGCATCATGCTTGTATCTGCTACATTTGATAAAATATTAATTATACTGGTACTTCATATAATTGATTTTCAATAAGAATTACTAATTGTTTTTTCCCCTGTATGAAAATTCTACTATAGAGATCTACCAAGATATCCCTGCAGTTGAGGAATAAAGAGCAGATAAGGTGATATTTTTCTGATTAGATAATTGATCACAGCCAGGTGAGATTCTCTTGCAATGACCACCAGGATCGCTCCGGAAGCCCCCCTAAAAAATTAGATCAGATAAACAGAGACCAATAAGGAAAGCTTAAAACAGACAGGAAATAGTCAGTTTGGACTCCCATATACCTAACTAGGTAGGACACAGATTAGTTGCTCCTCACCAAGGCATGGCTTATTTGAGGTATAAACCTGTTTGGACTGTCCTAACTTTCATGTAGTTCAGTAGAAATCGTACTTGAATACTTTAAGCTGCTAAATATAAAAATGAAAATAGACACGAGACGGCTTAGTACCCTATAACCATTTTAAGGTGTATAGCAGCTGGTTGTATATAAACTATAATTGAGATGTCAATGAAGTAGTTACAGGATGTGGTTGAGAACTCACATTTTCTAACATATTGGTCACTCAATACCATGTCAGTTAACTTCATGATGTTGTAAATTGTTGTTGAAATTGTGTAGGGGCTTTTCGTTGGAGGGGATGATATTCTGCCAGCCCTACTTTTAGACCAGGGATGGTTTCCCAATGAAACTGTTGAATTTATCTGGACAATAAGATGCTGGACTCTCTGCATGGTCCATGCCTGCAATGGAGGAATCATGACTGGTTATGGTCTGTACTACTGTAACAATGTGGAGGAATTCAATATGAGGGGAGGGTTTGGGGAGGGGTTGGGGGAATCCCAGAGCCTATGAAACTAGATCATAAGATGAAATAAATGTAGTTTAAAAAAAACACAGGTGGGAAATGCTGTCTTACATTCTTATATACACATAAACCCACTCACAATATAACAGAAATATAAAAATCATTTTAAGCAATACTTCCTTCTCTCCTCCTAATATGCTCTAGTATCTCCTGCCAGCTGCAACTCCCTTTTTTCCTTGTGCATCAATGCCTGCCGATGAGACTCAGTCTTGGCAGCCGCACATCGCCACCTGCCCATCCTTGGCTCTGGTGAGTGGAATGCTGTACTGCTAAGTGCTGTATTCACCAATTAAGACAGCTAGTCTGTCCCGAATTCAAGGTCATAGTGGCTTACATAAAAGCAGTAATAACCTTGCTTCTTTAAAAATAAAATCCCAGCCTTTCAAAACTAGATCACGCTGATATTTTCACACTCCATTTCCAATGTTCCCTATTTCAAAGGTGAAAGAATGCTGTGATGGAGCTGCTGAGTCTGAAACACTTTAGCACCTGTTACTTTGCCCTGTTTCTCTTGCATACATCCTTGCTTGGCCTCACACCTCTGCTGTGTCCTTCACTTACCCACAGGTCGGGGCTAAGCCTCTCTATTGAAGATGCAGTTTTCCATTTGCTTAAAACACTATATTCCACAAATTTTTAAACTCACTTTATTATTGGTTACAAATGTCATTATCTGAGTGCATCCTACGTCCAAATGTCTTAACTTTTCCTGTTGCTCAGCCCTCAGTATTGTGGTTTTCTCATTAATCCTTTACTCATGCAAGACGACTTTCATACTACCACCAGAGTAACTTCAGCCAAATCAAATCCTGGCACTGCTGGCTCTCAGCTCATGTGGGTACATACTTTTCATCATGGTTCAAAGGCCTTTCTCATCAGGCACCAGTCTCTCCCTCTGAACTCACTCCTGTCCCACTTGGTTACTAGGGTGCTCACTGGCCAGGTCACCTTCTCCCTGCATATTCTTTGGCACTTTAGCCCATACTATCTTGTGAATGATCAGGGGAGGTATCTTGGCTATAGTTACGGCAGGATTTACCAGAAAGCTCCTATCAAACTAACTTGTCTCCCAAATCCAATTTTCATCAATATTCCCAGACTAGGTTTCATCAAAACAAACTGATGACCTTATCTAAATTAACAGGCTCATAACTAACAAGTCTCATTTTATTCCTTTATCCTGCCAGAATTTTCTTTATTCCTATTTCCTTCTTACCAGGCAGGTATCTTGTACGCTGCAGTTATCACTACAGCCCTGGTGACTTAAATAGTAACTGGGATTCAGTCTGAGTGACTGGTGTAGCAAGAAGGCAGCTCTTACTGTTTAGTTCTCCCTATTGGCTTCCTAGTCCAAATCCAATGTTACTCCCTCTACTGAAAATTTTTCTTCTGATTCTAAACTAGCATTTTGAATAAATTATTTTCAGCAACATGCTTTTCATTTCTATTATATGCAGCAGGTATCAAGAAAGGGATTCTTGGGAGCACTTTGAACTACTACTCCAAATATAGATTAATGGCAACATTTTGAATTAAAGTACTTCAGCCTTTAGGGAATATCGACACCTCAGTGAATTTACAGTGGGAGAAAGATGGCAAAGAAAAGAGGAAAAATAGCACAAAGGGCAAAGAAATCTATATATGTATATATATACACATATATATGCACACATATAAATTTAAATAAAAATTTAATAAACAAATTTCTATTATAGGTATATAAATATAAGCATAAATAGAAATGTAAACTTAAATATATATATAAAAGCCCACTTACAGACAGAGAGCAGTGTTTGTCAAGCCTCAGTTCTATGGGTCAGTTAGCAATTACTATGCTTTTGGCATTCCATTTTTTTCAACCTGAAATAAAGGTGGTCTGGGGCAAGCATTGCAGTGTATTAGTTAAGCACTGCTGGAGATGCCTGTATTCCATATTAGAGTGCCTTGGTTCCAGCTTGACTCTTCCAGTGTAGTTTTTTGCTAATGTGTTCCCCAGGAGGGGACAGGTGATGGCTCAAATATTTGGGTCCCTGGCCACCCATACTACTGACCCGATGGAGTTCCTTGCACATGCATTCTGACTAGTCCAACCCTAGTTGTTGCAGGCCGTTGGAGAATGAACCAACAGAAAACTGATTTTCTGTGTTTTTCTACCTTAAAAATATTCACCTAGTTGAGAACCACTGGTTCTAATGATCTGTAGGAAAATGACAAACTATTTATATAATTTATTTTATAAAAATAATATAGTAAGTATAACTTAAAAGATCTCAGGCCTGGTGTGGTAGCCTAGAGGCTAAAATCCTTGTCTTGAACGCGCCTCCATCCCATATGGGCGCCAGTTCACATCACTACTGCCTCACTTCCCTTCCATACATCTCTACCCAGTTGATTGTTTTTTGATGAAAATGCCCAGACCATACAGTGGAAAAAGGGTAATCTCCTCAAATAATACTGCCAGCAAAACTGGGCAAGTGGATGAATGAAATCAGACCCCTAACTCATGATCAAATACCTAAATGTAAGACCTGAAACTGTGAAGCTGTTGGAAGAAAATGTAGGAAAACCACTTCAAGACATTAATGAAGGTGATGATTTCTTGGATAAGACCCCCAAGGCAGAGGAAATAAAAACAAAACTAGACAAATGGGATCACAACAAGCTCAGATGCTTCTGCACGGCAAAGGAAATAATTGATAGTGAGCAAAGACATCCAACTGAATGGAGAAAAAAACCACTGAAGTCCCTGACAAAGAATTCACATTTAGAATATATCAGGAACTCAAAAAACTGAACAAACAAACCTTAAGAAATGGGCAAGGAACTCAAAAGACAGTTCCCAAAAGAAACACAGCCAACAAATATACAAAAAGTTTCTCAACATCGCTAGCCATCAGAGGAATTCAAATCAAAACAACAGTGAAATATCACCTCACCTGTTCTACATGGCTGTTACCCAAAAAACAGAGGAACAAATGTTGCCAGGGAATGAAGAAAGTGGAACACTTACAGGCTGTTAGTGGTAATGTAAATTAAGTCAACCTTTGTGGCAAGCAGTGTGAGGTGGTCTTTAAAAAGGCTAGAAATAGACTTGCCATATGATCCAGCAGTTGTACTTTGGCATATATACCCAAAATATATGAATACACTGTGTCAAAGAGATACCTGCACCATGTTTATACTAGTACTACTCACAATAAGCCAAATATTACAATCAGTGAAGGTGTTCACCATCAGATGAATGGCTTAAGAAAATGTACACAAGCACACAATGGATTAGTATTCAGTTATTAAAAAGAATGAAATTTGCATTAAAATGGATACAGCTGAAAGACATCAGATTCAATGAAATAAACTGGAACAGAAAGATAATTATGTGGCAGCCTTTTTTTTAGAAGATCAAAACAAAGAAATGTAAATAGTTTCTCAAACGTGGTTTATGTCCTTGTCAAATCAACAGTTACAAATATACTATTATAATTTTAATTATCTGATTACTTTAAAGTTCTAGGTATGTGAGTGCAATAGACATTTTTTCATTTGATTTTTATATATAGTCCTTGCCTATATTTTTGATGAACTATGACTTCTTATTTTTCATGATGTGGTTCCATAGGCACAAGAAGTTTCCTTTCTACCCCTGATTCTCCCCCCATATTGTTACAACAGTATAGTCCTTCAGCACAGTCACTAGTCCAACATCCTGATATTTAGTGTATAATGGCATGTAAGTATAGACCATGGTACATAGTCTAGAATCCTATTGAAAAGGTATATTTAGTAGTTTCATTGGAAGTCCTCCTTTAATTTGAGAGTAGATGCATATTGTAACATATCTTCTTTTCCAGGTATGCTAGTCTCAATTATATTGTTCATCTATGAAATTATGTACGAAGTATAATCTTTTTATTTTCTACATACTGAACTCCTATTGAGTGGAGCATTTAACCTAGCACAAAATTGAAACATGTTATCTCAAAAAGAAGAAAAGGGGGGGCAGTTTGGTGGGAGGCAATGCATTCTTAAAATTCTATCCACTAATTATTCTCTTTGTATTAATATCACATTAATGAGAATTGATGCATAATATGTCTAGTAATTGTCATGCATTTGTTGTGCAGCACAAATCTGTGGAAGGGGCACTAAACACAGTCCCTTGGCCCCCCTGACTAAGGTTGTTTCAGTCTGTGGGCACAGCACAGAGGCATGGTCCACAGGTCTCTGCCAAGTACTTGGCCTGATACTAACGCCTGGATTTAATTTCTTCTCTGTATCACAAATGGGAGGTTTCACCATACTGTGCTTGGAGTCTGCGAGAAGGGACCTAGGCAAAATTTTATTTTAATATTTATTCATTTATTTTAAAGAATGCGTGAAAGAGAGCTAGCATGCGGGATGAGAAAGACGGAGAGATGATCCGTCAATTAGTTTACTCCCCAGTCGGCTACCAGTGCTGGACCACACAGAGGCCAGGGGCCATGAGCCCCTATCTCACACATTGGTAGCAGGGGTTCAAATAGGTGGATGATCTTCCACTGCTTTTCCCAAACCATTAGCAGGAAGCTGGATGCAAAATGGAGCAGCTGAGATAACAAACATCCATTTCACGGGTGGTGGCCTTACCAACTACATCACAACACTGGCATTGACAGGTAACTTTTTGTTTTTCTTATTATATTAAAACTAGACCCTGGTCTCTCATCAGGCTTCTGTAGCTCTTGGAAAGGTAGAATACTGCATGAATAACTATCAAATTGGTGTCTCTGTGGTGAGACCATCAGTAAAGGGTCTTCCTGGCTGCCACTCTGCTCTATATCTCCTTTACAATACATTTATATTTTATTTAGATAAACATATTATTAAAAATATGAATACTGAGATATTTTAATGTTTTCAACCTAATGCTTGGAATCTTAGTTTATATTTTATATGAGGATATTAGAGCCACTCAAACTGGCTTGTGAGGGCTAAGTACACCTATTCCAAACTCCATTCTTAACAGAGTTCAGCCACATCAAACATTGATGGCTTGAGAACAGCCATAAAAGGAATATTTATAACACAGAAATTAACAAATCACATACATCACTGATTTCACTTCCAGACAGCTGGTTTGCCAATACACTATTGCCTTCAGTACATCTCAATTTGCACCTGCCACATTTCAGTGACATGTGGCCAGGACAGTACAGACAGGTCATACAAAAAGACTATTAAAGTTGAAAATTTATTTACTCGATTTATTCAGTTTAGTTTCCTAGAAGAGACTAGAAAGCATGCAAAGAAAAAAGTATTGCTCATTTACAGGAGAAATTAATATGAGCTGTCCTGGAGGAAGCATAGACATGTACTTAATAAACAAAGACTTTAAATGATCTGTCTTAAAGACATCCAAAGAGTGAAAGGAAACCACCACAGAAAAAAAAATCTAAAGGAAGCTAAGAGAAATGTCATAAGTGGAAAATGGCAATAAGGAAAATCCGATCATCAAAAAGAACCAAACAGATGTCAGAAGTTGCATAACTGATTTTAGCAAGGAGGAAAACTAATCAATGAACTTGATGACAGGTCAACTGAGATTATTCAACCTGGACAGAAAAGAAAGAATGAAAAGATAATTGCAAAACACGTTTCAGCATACCCACATTCACATAAGACAGACAGACAGAAAGGCTAGGTCAGAAATATTTGAAAACAGAGAGGTTCCAAGAAAAATAAACACAAAAGGTCATCACTGAAACACATTATATATATAAAGCATAGAGAAACAAACAAAAATCTTAGAAGCAGCAAGAGAATAACAACTTGTACTATACACGATTCAATAAGATTAGCACCCATTTTTGTAGCATAAACCACAATGGCCAGAAAGCAGCAAGATAACATACTTTGCTGTCAACCAATATTCCTGTATCTGACAAAATTCTCCTCTAAAAATGAAAGGGAAATTAGGATATTCAAAGATAAACAGAAGATATTCAACATATCTTTTCAAGATAAACAAAAGGCCTGTTACCAGAGAGTCTTCCCAACAATCAGAGTAGATGAACCCTTCAGACAGAAATTAAAGATTAGTAGTGAGTAAATAAAACCATCCAAAACCAAAATTGCCACATGTAACTACATAAGTATGAAAGATTTTGGACTCCTAGCTCCTCTTTTTGTTCCAGTACGATTTACAAGAGAAATTCCTAATATTATTATGAGTTGATGTTCCTAGGGAAACAATGGGAGAGGGAAGCAGCATTGAGGCACAGCAGGATAAGGTACTGCCCACACTATCAGCATCCTGCAGAGTGCCAGTTCATGTTCTGGCTGCTCCACTTTTAATCCAGTTCACTGCTGACGGCCTGGGATAGCGATAAAGGATGGTCCAAGTGCTTGGGCCCCAATGCCTGCCACGAGACACCTGGAAGAAGCTCCTGGCTTTGGCTTGGCCCAGCTCTGAACACTTTGGCCATCTGAAGAGTGAACTAGCAAATGAAAGAGCTCTGTCTTTCCATTTTCATAATTCAGCCTTTCAAGCAAATCTTTAAAAAACAATATGGAAACAACGTACAAATTCTATTTCTTTTATACTATAGATGCTAACTTGTTATAACTTTAAATGGTTAATTGCAATCGTCAGGGAAGTCACAAAACTGAGAAATATTAATGGAAGTAGGCATCAAACGTTTTGCATGCTATTTTCATTCCTCAACTCTGCCCTTTAATACAGTCCACCAGCTGCTTCCTTTTACTTAGACCCATTCAATAAAGGTATCAAATAAATAAAAACACAATATTATTTACAGTTTGCTGTCATATTCTAAACATTTGTGTTTTTCTCAGACAAAAGGTTACAATGTAGCTCCAGCAGGATGTGGTAACTATAGTTGGCTTCAGCTAAGTAAAATATGTATTTATGGGCTGAGGGTAGGCGGAAGAATACAATGGAATCAAAGGCAGAAGACATAAACATTAATTATGTTAATAATAATGTTAATCTGTATTTTTAAATAAAATGAATCTTTATAAAAGGTAGGAATATGTCTCTTATTCTCTTCCAAATTTGTTATCAGCAACTACAAATATGTCCAGAATACCATCCCTAATCTTTACTATCAGTTGATGTTGAGACCTTAGGCGGGAAAGAGTACGGCTTGCTGAAACACTCTAACTTTATTTTTCAAACTGGACTGGACAAGGGAGCATACCTTTGACACCATGCTTTTGTCCAAGTATATACCCTCCACTGTACAGTAAGTTACCTTTTCATTTGTGTCCCTTAGTTCCTATTTGCCTCCCTCCACATACCATTTATTCTTCTGGTTTTTGCTTGTTTGTTTTTTTAATTTTGTGATACAGTTCCATAGACGCTGGGATTTCTCCTCCCCCCACTAGTTCCCTCTATATTATTACAATAGAATAGACCTTCAAAAACAGTCATAAGTCCATCATTCCACATTTAAGTGTATCCTGACATTGTAGGTATAGACCATTTATTCCTTAAATACTTTAAAGCACCTAAAAAGTCTACTTAACTGAATTACTATAAGACAGAAAGAAACAAATTCATTCGTTGATTTAGGCAACTCAAACTCATGCAAAATCAACATGAGAAAATTTTCCTCTCCTCCAACAACAGTTTCAGGTCTCTTCAAATCCACAAATTCAAACTCCCATGATATTTAAGCTGAAACCATTCCGACAACCTCTTTAGCACATTTTTTGAGGTGAGTGAATATAAGATGATTATATGGGTGACTTTCTCAGTAGTATATACCAAACTAGTATATACCACAATATTGTCTATAATTTTCCAGTATGAAATATGCTGTCATTAATTTCCAGCTTCATTAACAAGTTTCAATACATTGCTCTAAAAATTTATTTTTTAAATGATATTTCTCAATTTAGATAGCAAAATAAAGAGAGGAAAAAAGATATCCAGCTACCTTTTTTACCAAGAAAAATAAAAACCCAGCCTAGCAGAGAGAAGCACTAGAATTCTAAGAGTCTAAAGCAAAGTCAAGGGTTCAGCCAAATTCATCCAGAAAACAGGATGTGTGGTGAGAGGCCGGACGGGTAGCAAGCAGCACCACTGCGAAGCATTACACAGAATGGAAAGGATCTGTCTGATGCCTCATTCCTGAGGATGCAGAGCAGAAGGTGACCTACCTGGCTTATCCTTCCGGGAGAGATCTTGTATGACTGTAACTTCTGTTTCAGAAGCTCCGGATCACTGTGACGGAATGGGCACCCTGATAACAAAAAACAAGCCAGCACACCAGTGAGGTTATTTACCAGTAGTTAGTACAATACCACACTCGAGAGACTTTCTAAGTTCCCTTTAATTGTCTAACAGCTTATTAATAAAAAAGTTAATTGCCCATGGGTGTAACTGCTCTCCTGTCTTTATCTAAATGATGACTGAACTGTGTGGTTGTCAGGGTACTACAGGCTCAAGAGTTCCATAAAGATTACAGAGCTCCCAGGCTGAGACGGCCATTCCCTGGGAGTAGGCAAATAGCCTCAATTATGCTACTTGCTAACAAGCACAGATAATCACAGCATAGCTGTAACAGTCTATCAAAAAACTTGACACAATTACATTTTTCTGGTACAGAAAACTTACCTAGAATGCCTATGAGAAACAGCAAACAAAAAAAAAAAAAAGCACAAACTCCACAAAGTACAAAATTACACATCACTTTCAGAAGTAAATTCTGTGCTATTTCTCACAGAATAGAACTCATATAAACTTTGAAGTACATTGGAGGGGAATGAGAGGGACAAACAGGAAACTGACACACAGAAAAGCAAGTTGGGTGGGCATTTGCTGCAGTGGTTAAGACAGGGCTAAGGACACCTGCACTGCTCAGTTCTGATGCCAGCTTCCTGTTATTACTCTGTACCTTTGGAGGCAGACAAGGTTCAAAAGCTTGTGTCCCTGTCACTCACACGGGAAACCCCCTTGGCTCCTCCCTTTAGCCTGGCTTCGTCTGAAAGGTTTGTAGAATGGGTTGAGACTTAAAATCTTCTTGCTAGGAGGGTACTTCAAAAAGTTCACAGGGAAATGGAATTGAAAAGTAAATATTTTAGTGCAAAAATTGTGAAATCATATGGGGGGATCTTCAAAAGTTCATGAAAAATGTGTTTTATAGTAAAACTATAAATGGATTTCAGATTTTTTACATCAAAATGAACTTTCAATTTATTTTTACTAACTTTTTGAAGTAGTCTCATAATAGGTAACACACCTGGCAATCCTGAATTCATTTGCTATGAAAATGAAAGTGCCAAGATTGTACTTTTACCTCCAAAAACAACCTCATTGCATCAACCATTTGACCAGGACATCATTTGGTTTGTCAAGACCCATTCACCCACTAGATATTGGATCACCTTCAATCAGTAACTGATGCTGACTCTAACCTAAACATAATACAGTGCCGGAAATCATTCACTATTGCTGACAAGGTACATTCATCAAAGTTGCAATGGATGAATTTAAACCAGAAAGTGTAAATGCCTACTGGAATAAGGAAGAAGTCATGAATGATTTCAAAGACTGCTCAGGAAAAGAATTTGCCAACAACCTGAGGAAAAAATACAAGAATGCCTTGAAGACCGTAAGTATTAACAAATGAAGAACTGGAAAATCTTGTTCAGTCACCTGCAGAGAAGGAGGAGAGGGAAACAGAACAGAATCAGCACCAGGGATATTGATGAGATTCGCCTAAGTGTTTCAAACTTAGGCAATAAAGGTCAAAATGATGGAAAACAGTCCTTGCATGAAATACAGCATTAAAATCCCTCATGATCACTCAAGGATCAAAACCTCTACATAATGCTTCGATGAATTAAACAGACAACAATTTTCAATTATGTTCTTGTAAAAGCTTTCAGCAAAACATCCTCCAATTATCTACATCATGGCTTAATTATCTTACTACATTCAATTAGAAGGTCAACAACAGCTTAATGCTACATCTCAATGCTTATGTCATTCATGTCACTTTGTTTCACCACACAGGCACTGTGTCATCTAACATCATCATAAGAAGGGTGAATATTCTGACAAAGAAAGACCATATTCTCCTTTTATTACAGTATATGGTTAAAATTGGCCTATACTATTATTTTGAGTTTTAATTTCTAATTGTACCTAGATTATAAATTAAACTTTATCACAGATATGTATATACAGGAAAAATACACAGTATTTTTATATAAGCCATGGCATAATTTGCCTTTTCAGAAATCCACTAGAAGTCTCTGAATATATCCCCCTTGCTAATAAAGAAACTATTCTAGTTCTTGACTGGCAGAGATATTAGCTTTGAGGCTTTGTTTTGTTTTTTAGAAGCGAGGGAAGGGGCTGATAGAGTTCCCACCCAGGGGTTCATTCCCTAAATATTCTTAACAGTCAGGAACTCAGTAAATCTAGGTCTTCCACATGGGTGGCAGAGACCCATGGAGCTGTTCCGTAGGTGGGAAGGTAAAGTCAGAAGCAAACTAGGGATTGAGAACTCAGGTACTGCAGATGTCTTGACCAGTGTCTTAGCTGCTTTGACAAACATTAACAACAACAAAATAACACTGCACTTCACTAAACAAGAGTTAATATGAAAATCTCAGATTTAAGGTCATAAAAACCAACAAAGTAAATGATGAGTGCCAACCCTAAGAATTCAAAAGAAGGATCTGAGAGTTTTACTTGGCTACAAACTCAATTCTAAGTTAACTGTCTGATAGAGCTGCTATATCCTTCAGCCTTCCTGCACAGGGGTATCTGGATCAGTGTCTTTCAAACTTTACAAGACATAAAAATCATCAAGTAAAATGCAAAAGAAGTCTGATTTCCTCTGAGGGTAAAGTCTAACAATCTGCATTTCTGAAAGGTACCTAAAGGAACCACAACACAGTGACAACAATTACTCACCATATATCACCTGCTCTGGTCACCCCCTCATTTATTAAATGAATATGTAGGTCTTTCCTAATGCACTGAACACATGCATCATCCTTATAAAACGTTCCAAATTATCTGATCTCTAACAAACTAAAAATGTGAAATCTCTTCAATGTTAAATTTCACTTAAGATTCTAAAACTCAAACAACTCAGTTAAAAAAAGGGCAAAGAATACAGGCAGCCATTTTTCAAAGGAGGAAATATAAATGACCAACAAACACATGAAAAGATGCTTAGGATCACTGATTATTAGGGCAATGCAAATAAAAAAACACCTCACCTGAGAATTGCTACAATCCAAAAATAAAAAAATAGCAAACACAAGAATGTGGAGAATAGGTAACCTGACATGCCGTTTCGGGAAATGTAAACAAGTACAATCACCATGGGTGATAGTATGGAGATTCTTCAAAAAACTTTAAATAGACTCACCACATAACCCAGCTGTCTCACCCTTAGGAATATATGCTAAGGACATGAAAGCAGCATATCCTGTCTTTATAGCAGCTCAATTCACAATAGCTAAGATACAAAACCTATGTAAATGTTCATTAACTGTTGCTGGGATCAGAAAAATGTGGTATGCACATGATGGAATTTTATTACTCAGCTGTCAAAAAACTACAATCCTGACATTTGTAACAAAACAGATTTGACTGGAGATTATGCTAATAAGATGCAAAAAGAAAAATATGTTCCATTATCTGTGATGGTTAACATACATATCAATAGACATACACTATAGTTTTAATGACTGATTATTCTAAAAATTTACTATGTGAGTGAAACAGAAATCTATATTCTTGCTGAACTATGTCTTTTTTTTTTTTTAAAGATTTATTTTTATTATTTTGTTATTGGAAAGGCGGATATACAGAGAGGAGAGACAGAGAGGAAGATCTTCTGTCCGATGACTCACTCCCCAAGTGAGTGCAACGGCCGATGCTATGCCGATCTGAAGCCAGGAGCCTCTTCCGGGTCTCCCACGCGGGTGCAGGGTCCCAAGAATTTGGGCCGTCCTCGACTGCTTTCCCAGGCCACAGGCAGGGAGCTGGAAGGGAAGCGGGGCTGCCGGGATTAGAACCGGCACCCATATGGGATCCCGGGCGTGCAAGGCGAGGACTTAACCACTTGCGCCACTGCACCGGGCCCTGAACTATGTCTTTTTAGTTTTTATTGGTTGAACACTTTATTTAGTGAAGTATACCACTGACTATAATGTAAATTAAAAAGGTTAACCCAAAAATTAAAACAGACAAAAAGGAAAGGAGGAAGAAGCTAAGTAGGAAGAGAGAGAGGAACACACTATTATATTCTTAGATGTATAACTATAAATTACATACACTGAATCAGTCCTCCTTGTTTTAATATGACATTAACATGAGAATTTTTAAAATATAAAGTATTTTTTTAAAAAGGAGGTTCCTTAGACTTAGCACAATAGCCTAGTGTCTAATGTCCTTGCCTTGCACATGCCAGAATCCCATATGGGCACCAGTTTGTATCCCGGCTACTCCTCTTCCCATCCAGCTCCCTGCTTGTGGTCTGGGAAAGAAGTAGAGGATGACCCAAAGCCTTGGAACCCTGCACCGGTGTGGGAGACCTGGAAGAAGCTCTTGGCTCCTGGCGTTGGACTGGTACAACTCCCGCCACCTGGGTAGTGAACCCGTGGACAGAAGATGTTTCTCTGTCATTTCTTCTCTCTGTAAAAAAAAAAAAAAAAATCTGACTTTCCAATAAAAATAAATAAATCTTTAAAAAAAAGATTCTGAAACAGAAAGTTTTGACACATATTGTAGTAAGCTTTGGTAACCTGAAATATTTACTAATATGGACTATTGTGTCATTCATGACAAATCTGGCAAATGTGGAACTTTTCAAGGGTTGCTTAGAGAATTGTTTCAGAAAAAAGCTGCCAAATGCAGAGGTCCACAAGAAAGCACTTTGACATAGATGGTTTTCTTAATGAACAGATCAAGCAAACTAATTAATGTGATGTTTAGCATCACAGCTTGTTAGATTGTTCCCTTAACTTTGATTAGTTAATCAGATTATTGTAATAATAATAAAACACACTCTTCATCCATCTTTGAAAATTATTGAATCTACTATTGCAAAATTGACTCTTCAAAGTTAAAAAGGTTTTCACAAACATTACCAGTTTTCTAAGATACTTGTAGAGCACAAGAAAGACGAAAAACAGCAGGGGCACGGGGACAGTGAGGACAAAGAGCCCAGCCCAGCACAAAGTGAAGGACAGCTGAATGGAGTTTCTCTGAACTGACCTAGTTTAGTAATAAGACAAATCACTGTAAGAGTAATGGAGCTCTCACTTGACGCTGAGGACTGACAGAACCTACAAACTAGGTCCTGCCAGCAAATGCAAAAGCCATTAGACTGTTTTAAAGTGTTTCCCAGGGAGCTCTGCTGTTTCTGTTGCTCAGTGATACATCCAGTGGAAGCACTTACCATGATAATCCCCCTGGCCTGGTGGATTGGTTAGGATAATCTTCATACAACTGAAAGGCGTATAATCTGTCCTCTTGCCTTCCTTTCCAAAGCTATGGCGGATGTTGTAAGAATAACCTTTATCAAACTGGGAGAAAAATAAGACAAACAACACTGTATTAGGGACATCAGCAATGGCAGCTAGAATCAGAATGAAAAGTGACATCGTTTTGATCAAAGTCCAAGTTTACGGACAGTCAAGCATTCGTGTCATATACATCATTTGGGGTCTTCATGATAGTTCATTTTAAAAAGGTACAAACTCAGAAGACAGCTAATGTTACTCGCATGCTGTAAAATGTGGGTAACCTTTTCCTAAGAAGAACAAGGTTTTTACTTGATTTCAGAGATTATACAGAAGGTAAATTAGTTTAAAGTTGTTCCTATTCTCTTTCCTCTCATTTTCTTTAAATTCTTATATCTCATTCACTCCGCATTTCTACCACACAAAGAAGTATTCAGCAAAAGCTTGATGGAAAAGTATACTATTACAACAGCTTCCAAATTAGAATCCCTGTCTCAATGGCTATAAAACAAGCTAGGGGACAGAAGGACTTTAAAATGGGCAATAGGAGAGAGAGAGAAAACTAACATTCATTGAAATATGGCAAGCACTTTGTGCGGTACTTTAAAAAATGTAGTTCCACTTAATCGTTTAAATTGTCAGATGTCCCTATGATGTCTCAGACGAAAATACTGAAGTTCAAAAAATGAAGCAATGGTACATGATATAGCTATTAAATAAACGGCACAGTTGAAAATCAAGTACTGCTGAGTCTGATTCCTAAGCCTGTTATTTCCAAAGTACCCTACTTTCTCAATAATAAGATATTTTAAAATCACAGTTTCCAATGAAACCATTTTAGGATGTAATTTCTTTCTTTCATATCCTATTTTCAATGACACTTGATCTTGGAGCCCTAAGTCAAAAAGTAATTTCTTCTTAACTTTAATTGCATTTACCTATCTCTCTCTGGAAGCTTTACTTTCACTACGCATTTGATTTTTATGGTACTACGCTGTACTTCTCTTATGACACATTATCGTTCTATTTTCTAGCCAGATAAGGGATTAACTCGCCCTGAATCATGAAGCTCCTTGAGGTAACATCATTCTATTGGCTTTTCCCACAAAACTCAGGACCAGAGAATTAGAATTTTAAAAAATGAACTCACTGAATTCAGAGTAACTCTTTGGCCTAGTATAGCATTTGAAAGGATACCATCCCATTCTTTTTTTTTTTTTTTCATTAAACATTTTATAGCATCTAACTGTTGGTTTTCTAATTACACTATTCGGTGACACCCATTTGGGAAAATAACCAATAATTCCATTACTCAACTGAAGTTTTGACAAAATGTTTGACAAGAGGAAATAAATACTCAATCCTGGTGGAATCTCAGAGAAAAACAAAAATTTTCTGGAAAAGAGGAGGGAGGTAAAGTAAGCATCCCATATCCGTTTTGGGGGAAAAGTCATAATTCTAAAAGCAAAAGTCTAAAAAGAATATTAGACTGTGGTAAACCACAGATACAGATCAGTTCATTTTTATCTTTCACTCTGAAAAATACATGCTGTTTAAGACAAAACTGCTAGGTTTATACGAGAGTACGACTTGGATTACTCCCTACTCTCAGAGATCTCTCAAAGCTCTCAAAAACAAAAGCATCAAAAGCCATGAACAGTCTATAGAGCATATCACGTGTTCCTACGTGGCACTTTGAGCAGTATCTGATAAGTAGTGAGAAGCCAGAGAGCCCAAGTAACAAATCATATTTTTTAAAATTATTAATTACGTTGGATTATTATGTGACACAGTTTGATAGGCTCTGGGATTCCCCCAACCTCTCCCCACGCCTTCCCCCATGGTGGATTCTTCCACTTTGCTGCAGTATTACAGTTCAAATTAAGTCAAGATTGTTTCTTTGCATACCTATATCAAGCATAGAGTCCAAGAACAAAATCTTCGCCTAAATCTGACAACTAGAACGAACTACCTAAAAGACATACTTTCTATTTCCGTGACTCTTTAAAGTTAACTTATCAATGAATACTCTAAAAAGCTTACAGAAAAATTATTAGGTAAATTTACATGTGAAATACTAAGAACTATAATGTACACAGGAAAGAAAATGAAACATTACTTTCAAGGATGGCACTGTGACACAGTGGGTAAAGCCACCATGTATAGTGCCAGTATTCCATGTGAGCATCTGTTTTGAGTCCCTGCTGCTCTACCTCCAATGTAGCTTCCTGCTAAGACTCTCTGGAAAAGAAGCACAAGATACTCAAGCGTTTAGGCCCTTGCATACACATAGGAGATCTGGAAGAAGTTCCTGGCTCCTGGCTGCAAGAATAACCATTGTGGTCATTTCAGCAGTGAACCAGTGAATGGAGGGTCAGTCTCTCTCTTTCTCTCCCCTCCCTCCCTTCTTCCCTTTTTCCTTCCCTCCCTCATTCGCTCTCTCTCCCTTTCCCCTCCCTCTCTGCCTTTCAAGCAAATAAATCAATCTTTAAGACATATTACTTCACTTTAGAATTATTGATATTGATATTATTGAATTGAAACTTACAGGGAATGCCAAGGGAAGCCTGAGGGCATTCTGGAAAAAAGCTAAGCCCCCTTCCCTACTCTAGGTGACCCCAATATACCCTTAAATGGCAAGCTGCCCTTTGCCCAAATTCTCTAGGCTTATACAAAGAGCAAAACACAGCAGGGTCATTGCAGATCCTTCTCTGCAGGCAGACAGCAAGGAGACAATGCTCAGCTGAGACACTTACAAAGCATCTGACTTCAATTTCTCAACTTTCTTACTGCATGTCCTACCCTTGCAGCAGCTTTGCAGTCATTCTATACCCACTAACTCCCATCCTGCTCCTTAGCTATAATTTTCCACTTGTTCATGTGAATTGAGTCTAGTTCAGATTTACTCTTATTCCACTGTATTATTTCCTGAATAATATCTGTTTTCACTGTTTTAGCTATCATCCACTTCTGATTTTTCTTTCAGTGTTAAGTACTTTGACTTGGATTTGGATCGGATCAACCAAAGGACCCTCAGACAACCAACCTCTCTTCACAGACTCTTCTGGCCAGTCTGCTTGCTCCCATGGGCATCTAGTGAGACCAGCTACACACAACAATACCTGGTAGAGCTTCTGTTGAAGTACCAGGAGGACAGAGTTAAGATTCCAAGTACACGTTCCTCAAATTCAGTGGAGTTATGGTACAATAAAGCCCACTCAGTTTCCAAAAGCTAAGATATGGAATCAACTCAGATTGCATACTATGGACTACTATGGAATATTACTTATACTACTCATAAAAAAGAATTAAACCTTCTCTCTTGCAATTAAATGGATCCAATTGGAAATCATTATGCTTAGTGAAATAAGCCAGTCCCAAGAAAGATAAGTTTTTCCCTGATCTATGGCAACTAATGCACAGATTATAAAAAGAGATAATTTACATGAATGAGATTGACATCAGAGGACCTTGTTTTTAAAGCTTTTGTCTATATTCCCGAGGAATAGGGTTTTTTTCCTGCTTGCTATGTGCTGATATCTTTACCTAACAGTTTTAAGCCTGTGATTGTGAAGTGAAAGGGAAATATGACATCGGAAGTAATAAGGAAGGAGGAGGGTGGATGGGAAATGTGGGCAGGAAAAAGGGTAGGGTGAAAAGTAACACCATGCTCCTAAATCTGTATCATGAAAGATGAAATATGCTCACTTCATAAAAACAAAACAAAATTATCCTAAGTTTAAACTGTATTTAGTTCACCTATTTATTGAATATTCGTCCTTACACCACAGGATACTGCAGCCCATCAGTGATGACAGGGCTGACTGCTCAGAGGCGCCACCCAGCATCATCCGAGAACCTCAGCCCACATGTTGCTAGGCCAGAAAAAGATCAGAGTTCAAAGTGCATCTTCTACTGCATGCTTGTTGCTTTCATATCGCTGTAAAGTCAAATCACAGACCCTGATGAGATGGATACCATCCGCATGCTGTCTGAGGCTGGGTTACAGGAAAAGCGTACCTTACAGGCCTGAAGTCTTTCCAGCTCTGTTTCAAGTGGGGGATCTACTGACTTTTGGGCTGGAGAAAGTCCTTCCTGGTTCTTTCAGAAGCTTTCCTGTTTTATTTAACCCTGCTCTTTCCAAGAGAACTTGTCAAGAAGCCAAGTGAATCCTGATCCAAGCATTCCTTTGTATCTTTCTCTCCCAGAATGTCCCCCATCATCTTTCCCCTACCCTCTGCTCTTCATAATCATTAAGATTCTCTGGACTGTCATTTTGTGTAGTCTGTACCCATTACCAAGCAAAGCCAAAAGAAAAAATGTTAGTATTATTATTAAGATTTAAATCTTTGTCTTGGTAAAATCTACACTGCATCACCAAGGATTCTCCTTAACCCAGAAAACAAGGGGAGGGTGTAATGAACAATTCATAATTGTTGTAAGAGCATACGCCACATTCTCCAAGATTCCCCAATTTATATCAACTTACACATTTATATGGTTGGACCTAAAGGTGCTTCTTCTTTTGAAAATGACCAATATACCACCATTTCTGAAAATCGTCAACAGTGTAAAGACTATACAAATCCCATCAAGCACTGACGGAAGAGAAAAATTACTAGCTGCCATTCCTTGGATCTTCCCACCAATACTGATTAATCTTGTACTAAAATCATCAACATCAAAGGAATGAAACTAGAGCTGTTACAATCCCCTAGATACAACATAAAATGGTCATTTGGCAACAGACATTGCTTCTCTCTGTTTTTAAAATAGATATTTCTCTTCCCACAGCCTGTTTCAGCAGTGCTGACTTTAGGGAGTCACCCACAGACCAAATCATTGCTGAAATTCTTCTACTCAAAGCTACTCCCAACAGCCTTAGAGGTTCTCTAGTCTTGCCAACATCCCAGTTGCTCCCTGTGTTCCTGGTAACTTTCGTTCACCATAAATTAGTAATCTTTATGTCCCTTGCTTTAGGTACACCTCCTCTTCTCTTCTCCCAACTTCTCAGACAGATGGCTTCACTTACAGAACCTTTGAAAACTTTGAGCCAAACTCATGACTACTTCCCACAATCGCACAGACTCTGGTACTGTGTTCCTTTTTACCTGGACAAAGCTGGCATTTCCAAGACGCTTCTCGACCCCGCCATCATTTTAAACCAGATATCCTCCCTCTCCCACTTCCAAAACCAAAAAGCCAGAAAACCCAGGACATACTCCAATCAAACCTCATAATGGTCACGTCTGCTTCCATTCTAATTTCATCACCAGTCCCTTTCTGGGCATGCAGATTTGTTATTACAATGACCTTGCCAACATAAATTCAACATAAGACCTCCAGGCCATTGCAGGTTTCACAGACATCCTTTAAATGAATGTAAAAATGCCCCCATTACCCCTTCCAGCCTTATTTCTCAGATGCAACCTGGCCACACATAAACAAATCCCCTTCCTAGCCTTGAAACTGTCATTCTCTGGTCACGCTTAGCCATCAGATAATTACTTTGTACTGCTAGATAACTCCCAAAGATTTTGTCTGTGGAGCCTAAGCCTATTAGATGTAAGCAGCCAACTGGAGTGCTTCCTGCAACATCACTAATCTTACAAATCCTTTCACCACACCAGAGTTCTCACATTTTTCTTCTCTTAAAAACCTATCTTTAAGGGCCCAGTGACGTGGCCTAGCGGCTAAAGTCCTCGCCTTGAACGCCCTGGGATCCCATATGGGTGCCGGTTCTAATCCCAGCAATTCCACTTCCCATCCAGCTCCCTGCTTGTGGCCTGGGAAAGCAGTCGAGGACAGAGACATGGAGGAAGTTCCTGGATCCTGGCTTCGGATCGGCATAGCATCGGCCATTGCGCTCACTTGGGGAGTGAATCATCAGATGGAAGATCTTCCTCTCTGTCTCTCCTCCTCTCTGTATATCTGACTTTCCAATAAATAATTAAATCTTTAAAAAAAAAAAAACTATGTTTAAAACAAATGACTACTTCCGTTTGTCTCGCTCTCACAATCATAACAGAAGAGGTGTTGGAGCATCACAGGCTCCTTTGTAGGTAATCTGTTCCTAGGAAACAGGAAATAATTTGGGGAAAGCAGAATGGCCTTGGTTTCATCCACAGCATCATTATTTTTTTTTCTTATTACTTTCTTTTTTCTTTAATCAAAAGGCAGATCTATAGAGAGAAGGAGAAACAGAGAGGTTGGTCTTCTATCCCCTGTCCCATGCCCCCAGTGGCTGCAGTAGATACACTGCAACATATCTTCACTTCTAGAGGCGCTAATGCTCTGTATCAGCAAAAAGTAGAATAACATTTAGAGATGTTCATTAATAATGGCTGGAACGTCTCTAGACATTTATTGTTTAACAAGTTGACTTTTCCTTGGAGAATTACTGCTGGTAAGATACGTAAGTTGGGTATCTCTGTTTTATAAATCAGGAAAACAAGGTTGGCAGAGATCAAGTGGATAGTTATTTTAATTACCTAATGGGAAAGCTGGAATTAAAGCCATAGTCTTCCTCTTCCTACAAAACACTACAAAATTTTAAGTGAAGAAGAAACAGAACTGTCAGTTTACTATGGCAAACATTCAACCACAGACTGCTCCCCCACCATAACTCCACTGCTTCAGTGTTATCTGAAAATCACACCAAATCACAGCTAAACACTGCTATCTATTCACTACAGAAACAGTAACTTTAAGAAATTACTCATATATCATGTATTCAGTTTCTAATTTCCAGTATTATAGAATCATAAAACGCAGCCAACAGGAAGATTATATGTCTGAAATAAAAAGGCACTGAATAAAGTCTTTGTACACTTTCAGATTGTCAGCTTGCTTCAATTCTTCCATAATTTTCTAGTTGGAGACACAAAGAACTGCAGTACAAAATAAAAGAAATGAGAAAAATGGAGAGAAAAGGATGCAGAACAAATTAACATCTATTAAAAAATGGAAGCCTGGTATGAGGCTTTCACAAAGTTGGTTTCTTGACCAGTCAGAATTAGAATTTTGGAAATGGAATGTGCTTCACACATCATGTAGTGCATTCACCGTTACCCAGAGAAAACAAAGGTTGGTCTAACCTGAACCTACAGGCTGAGTTAGGAAATGTAGCCCCCGAGAAGCCTCAAACAGGTACCCCCCTTTTCACTTATGTGAGCTGTGGATGCTGCACCAGGTCTAGCACAGTGAAACTGCCTGATAAATGCCTAAGGTGCTATTTTTTAAAAAAAAGATTTATCTATTTTTCCTGGAAAGGCAGATATACAGAGAGGAGAGACAGAAAGGAAGATCTTACGTCCACTGACTCACTCCCCAAGTGGCCACAACCACTGCAGCTGAGCTGACCCACAGCCAGGAGCCAGGAGCCAGGAGCCAGGAGCCTCTTCCGGGTCTCCTACAGGTGCAGGGTCCCAAGGCTTTGGCCCATCCTCAACTGCTTTCCCAGGCCACAAGCAGGGAGCTGGATAGGAAGTGGGGCCACCGGGATTAGAACCGGCACCCATATGGAATCCCAGCATTTCCATGGCAATGACTTTAGCCACTAGGTCACTGTGCCTGGCCCAGAGCTGACTATGAAGAATTCTTTTTGAGCTGTATATTCATAGTGTCTTACCTACCAGGAGACTGAAACTAATCTTATGATTTAGTTCTCTGTTAAGATCCAGCAACAAAAAGGATTTAGCAAATTCCTATCACTAATTACTATGACTTAGCATACCATTTAAATACAGGCCCTCAATAATTCAACTGAGAGCAAATGGTTTAGGGGAGCTGTAAGGTATTTTAATTGGCTATCTGTTCAGACTTGTAATGCTTGATACCATCAAAATGATAGATTAATGGAATTTGCAGCATCTCATTTGCACTAGTTTAGAAAAGGCTACTTTATTCACTGATATGAATACTACTGACATAATAATGAAAACTTATTAAAATTCCACATACTGTTCGAATGGATTCATCTTCAATGTTTTCATTGAAATAAAAACAATGACTAAATCATGGACTTAAAAGTACAAAGGCTAGGGCCCGGCACGGTGGCGCAAGTGGTTAAGGTCTTCGCCTTGCACGCCCAGGATCCCATATGGGCGCCGGTTCTATCCTGGCAGCCCCGCTTCCCTTTCAGCTCCCTGCCTGTGGCCCGGGAAAGCAGTCGAGGACGGCCCAAAGCTTTGGGACCCTGCACCCGCGTGGGAGACCCGGAAGAGGCTCCTGGCTTCAGATCAGCATAGCATTGGCCGTTGCGCTCACTTGGGGAGTGAATCATCGGACGGAAGATCTTCCTCTCTGTCTCTCCTTCTCCTCTCTGTATATCCGCCTTTCCAATGAAAAAAATAATAAAAATAAATCTTTAAAAAAAAAAAGCACAAAGGCTAAATTTAGTAACTTCTAAGAGGTGAACAATTTAGTTTCTATGTTGCAAGTGGGGGGTGGTGGGGGCAGTGTGGAGTAACATAAAACAAAGATCACCAGATAGCCACAGGGGCAGGCTGACCCAGGTGGAATGAGCTGGTTCAGTTTGGATAAACTGTGTCTTTTCATTCCCTGGGAGCAGGGGAGGCCACGTGAGAACAGCCACTGGCTTTGCCAGCACAGGAGACATAACAGGCAGCGGGCAGAGTTTGCCATCTCCAAGGCGGATGCTCCTACTTCATGCCACAGCAGTTCTCATTTTAAAAGCCACTTCCAAGAATGTAAATTCATTAAATTTATCCTAGATTAATTTTACCTTATTTTTTTTTATTTTCCCAAATATATTTTTGATCCATTTATTTTCTTTTCTCTCCAACATAGTTTGCTTTTCTGACTTGGCCATCTTAACCCACAATACTTCTAAAATTAGTTTTCTTTCTAGAGAGTGTCTTCAAGATCATGGAAAAGATGTCTCAAGATACTAGTGATGTGATTCAGGACATGCTAATCCAAAATATGGCACCTTGACATTTGAGGAAACAGTAGAGGCGGAAAGATTGCTCTGGAAATTCCCTTGCTCCTCAGCCCCTAAGCAAGTCTTAAGATCTAGAAGTAATGCTCTGACCTCCCTGGGTGAGATCTTCATTCTAGAGTGCTCATCCCATACCCGGAGGAAAGGAAAGTCCTTATCACTCAAGACACAGAGACACAAAGAAACTGCTCAGATGTGGTAAGTCCACCCTCCCACTGCCTTATCACCATCACATTAATCCCTCATTCAATCATACTTCCCAGCATCACTTCTTCCTCAGACCTAAGCATTGAAAATAGTATTGTCCCTGCTTCCTTGGGCTTTTCATTCCTTGTGGAGGTTCTCACATCACATAAAGCTTATATAATACATTCATTTGTACGATCTTCAATTGTTAATCTGTCACTTGTCATAGTGCTTGAGCTATGAGCCTCAGTTGAGAGAGAAAAAGACCTTTTTCCTTCTATACTACTCACAACTTAGTAAAGCATGATCACAATCACGTTGAGATTTTAGCAACCGAAAATGCCAAATAAATCCTGTTCCAACATGATCAGTACCTACTATTATTTTTATATAGAAGTTTAAATATTACGATGTGTTAATAGATTTCAATGACAGGTTTCCTGGTGACTAAATGTTCAGGATTATTTCATTAGAGCAGATCCTTGAAAAAATTCATGCATTGGGAACTGGTGCAGTGGTATAGCAAGCTAATTCTCTACAAGCAGCACAGGTGCCATATGGCACCTGTTCTACTCCTGGCTGCTCCACTTCTACTCAAGCTCCCTGTGTATGGCCTACAAGAGCAGCAGAGGATGGCCTAAGGCCTTGGGCCTATGCATTCACATGAATAAGCTCCAGGCTGACTGGTCGTTGAGGGCATTTGTGGAGTGATCCAGCAGATGGAAAATCTCTTTTACCACCACTTTTTCCTCTAACTCTTCCAAGTAAAATAAATAAATAAGCCTTTAAAACAAAGTTCACTGATAGACAGAATTAAAACATAACTTTATTTTGCTGCCAAAAAATTACAAATCGTAGATACAAGAGATTTTCAAAAAAGATTTCATGGAAAATGTGTATTATGGAAAACTTATGCATAGATTTCAAAATATTTTTTAACCAAATAAATATCTTTCACTTCTATTTTCTACATTTTGAAAACTTGTGTGTTTCAGTTTATTACACATAAAAATATAACTCTTTGTCCAGATTTGAAATTCTGTACTCCTGCTATATTTCATGTAAGTATTGTCACTCCAGTTTTCATTTTAACTCACTTGTTGATATATATATATATATTTCTCATTCCCTGCCACCTTCATTTTCAATCTTTGAATGCCACTATCTTAATAATACATGAGTAGTTGGTTACCTATGACCACCCTCTAGTGGTTAGTCAAAGATATTTACACATTTTTTTTTTGGTCCTTGTCCAAAATCAAATCAGACTTCGCAAAATTACAAATTGCACATTTTTGCTTCTATTATAAGTACAAAAGGAACTTCAAAATAACTTTAGAATTGAAATACTAAAAATATTAAATAATTTCTCCAAAGTTACAGAAATGTAGTGAGATATTTCATATGTTAGGTTACATGTTATCTTCCAGTCTAAACTTATTTATGTATCAGATAATCAAAAGATAAAATTAAGTAAGATTTAACAGAGTGGTGGACTTGTGACTGTATTGTATTAATATAGGGGAAAACAGCCAGGGGAATGGAGTAAGGGCAGGGGAGGAAAGGGAGATCCCCTGAGCCTATGGAACTGTATCCTGAAAAACAAACAAACAAAAAAGATTCCTTGGGGAAAAAAGCCCACAAAAAATGAAAGAAGGATACCTTAGGCTTAACAACAAATGGGAGAAGACATTTTAATGGGGAGAAGCCAGGATGTTCCCAAACAATTTCTGTTGGGGAAAGCAGATGAATGTGCATCTGTAATCCTGTGGAAGCCAAGTATTTATATTCCTTTAAGAGTTTAGGAGTCAAAAGTTGAATTTTCATATGAATTTGGTGAGACTAAATTCCATAATGCAGTCTCTAAAGAAAAGCAAAAGAAAAATGCACAAAATAACTCGAGAATTAGAAAAAGAGGAGCAAATGTCTGGTCTACTGTTAAGGTGGCAGCTGGGACACCTGTGCCCCATGCCAGGATTCCTGGGTTGGACACACACTCTGGCTTTCGATTCTAGCTTGCTGTTAATGTAGAACCTGGAAGGCAGCAATGATGCCTCAAGTGACTGAGTCCCTGCCCTCCACATAGAAGATCTGTATAGAGTTTCTAGCTCCTGACTTTGGCCCAAGATCCAGCCCAGGATGTTTTGGGAATTTGGGGAGTGGGACAGGAGATGTCAAACAAGTGAGTGAATGAATGAGGGAAACTCAAGATATATTAGCAAGTGATCAAGGTTCATATCTCTAGTGCTGTGGGATGCGCTGATACATGATGTGAAAGAAAAAATACATCATTGATGTGGTATTATCTAGCATGCATGATCTCGACTTAATAATGAGACAAACCCAAAGTGAGGAACAATTTACAGACACTGACAAAAACCCTAAGTAAAACAAAGAGGGCCCAGTAGCCTAGCAGCTAAAGCCCTCGCCTTGCACACACCAGGATCCCATATGGGCGCCGGTTCGTATTCCATCTGTTCCTCTTCCCATCCAGCTCCCTGCTTGTGGCCTGGGAAAGCAGTTGAGGACGGCCCAAAGCCTTGGGACCCTGCACCCGCGTGGGAGACCCGGAAGAGGCTCCTGGCTCCTGGCTCTGCATCGGCTTAGTTTCAGCCATTGCAGCCACTTGAGGAGTGAATCAGTGGACGGAAGATCTTCCTTTCTGTCTCTCCTCCTCTGTGTATATCTGACTTTCCAATTAAAAAAAAAAATTCCTAAAAAAAAAAAAAAAGACAAACAAACAAAAACAAACCAGGAACTATCACAGATAGGAAGAAATAAAGGAAACAATTAAATGCAGTGTGGAAATCTAGATTGGATCTTCAGAAGAGCAGAACAACAGTAATGAAAAAACAAGTGACACATGAGAAAATCTTCAATTAACAGTATCTTACCTATGTTAATTTTTTGCTATGATTCCTGTATAAGTTGCTAATATTAGGTAAAGTTGAGGGAAAATTCTAAGGTACAATACTGTTTTGCCATTTTTTTATACAAACTATGGGCTGGCTGATCTTATTCTGATCTCAAAAAAACCCACAAAGTTGAGGATTATCTTATTTTGATAGTCTGGGAAACTGAGAGCTAGAATGAGTGAATAAAATGTTGAAATGCACATGGTAAGATTTAGCGATAGGAACTGAAGCCTTGCTACGGTGTATTCAAAGCTGCTTGTCTTTCTACTTTGTTATGAGAAACATGCATATGCATTTACCTATCCAAGGAACACAGATTGTCTTTTCTGAAACTACCATACAACTTAGAAGTTGCAGCAACAAAGGCCTGCAGTACGATCTAGTGGATAATGCCAAAACCTGGAAGGCCAGCATTCAGGTATGAGAGCTCATTCATTTCCCAGCTACTCCACTTTCCAATCCAGCTTCCTGCACTGGTCTGAGAAAGGCTTAAGATGGCCCCAAATGTTGGGTCGCCTACTACTCCTGTGGAAGACTTAAATAAAGCTCCTGGTTCCTGGCTTTGGTCTGGCCCAGCATTGGCTATTGTGGCCACCTAGGGAGTGAATCAGAGAATAGAGGCTATCTCTCTCAACTTGTCTCCCTAACAATGACTTTCAAATAAATAAATCATTTTAAAAAATAGAGGGCCCAGTGCAGCAGCCTAGTGGCTAAAGTCCTCATCTTCTATGCCTAGGATTCCATATGGGCGCTGGTTCCTGTTCTGGCTGCCCTGCTTCCCTTCCAGCTCCCTACTTCTACCCTGGGAAAGCAGCTGAGGACAGTCCAAAGCCTTGGGGACCCTGCACCTGCATGGGAGACCTGGAAGAAGCTCTTGGCGCCTGGCTGTGGGTCGGCTCAGCTACGGTCATTGTGACTACTTCAGGAGTGAATCAGTGGACAGAAGATGTTGCTCCCTGTCTCTCTCCTTCTCTCTATCTGACTTTCCATTAAAAATAAGTCTTAAAAAAAAAAAGGAGCAGCAGCAATACTAAAAAACAAAAGGGGCAATTTTCAGTTCGCTTTAGAAAGTACAACGAAACACCTGATATCACTTATTCATAACATGAAAATATTATTACTACAATGGCACAGCATATCAAACTCCTGAGACAGTAAAATATCTGATAGAAAAGAAATACTTTTCCTTTTACTGATGTGACTTATAGACACCATTGAATGACAAGTTACTTCATTTTGTAAATTATGACAAAGAAGCAGAATTAGTGCTTCAAAGCAAAGTGGTTGTTTTCTTATAACCAAATCTAACAGAATGAAATTACTGACAGATTGTGTTCTTGGTGGTGCAGAAAGATGGCTCTACCCCAGGTAAATTTCACTGTCTGGCTTCAGGTTATTTCTGTTTCTCAAATTCAATGAGGTTTCTCATTATGACACTGAATTAATATTCCTACATAATGCTTTAAAATGAACCAACACTAGGTGTGTGCCAGTAAAATGGACTGGACAAACCAGGTAGAGCACCATTTTTTCAATTCCAACAACTAATTTTTAAAAGCACACATTTTTATGGTTAAGAAGCTTGTTTAAACAGCCTATTCAATATCACATAGGAAGTTAAAATTACAATATTAATGATGAAGTGGTTAAACGTGAGCAGAGCCAATAGCGTTGGTAACAGAAAGCTTCCTGCTAAATAACTAAGTCTGAGAATTCACACTTCTACGTGAATCAGCATTTTGACCAATGCAGCAGTTTGATCAGAAACAGAAACACCCCTCGCAAATTGCATTAAACTGTGAATATCAAAGCTATCCACATTTTATACATTAACTCTCATCCCTTAAGAAGGAATTTCCAAACCACTCAGTAAGTACTATCTCATTTACTTTCACAATAGCACTGAACTATGCAGGAGTTTGGAGTATTTATGCATGGCGATGAATATCTGTATAACAGAGGTCTTCAGTGGAAAATGTGAAACTCCAATCTGGGCTTGCTGACTTCCCAGCTGGAGCTCATTCACTGAATCATAACACGTTCTCAGATGCTCAAAACAGTGTATCAGAAAGAACAAACACATCACAGTTGCATTCAGCAGTCTACCAAGCTACATTCCCATGTCTGGGTTCGTTTTTAAATTTAATAGATAAAAATCACTCTGTGGTAGTACAGAAATTTCTGCTTTCTTTATTGGCTCTATTACCTTTATCGCTGCAGAGAGAGAGAGGGGAGAGGGATGAATGGGATGGAGGGAGAGAAGCTGAAAAGGAGGAAGAGAACGGAGAGTGAGATACTTGTGCAAGGTCACACAAGAATTGTCTTTCCAACCCTGATTTCTCACTAAAATGCAGGAAAATCTAAATGCACCGTTTATCCACCAAGAACTGGATTTTGGATGCAGTATATTTGAAAAGCTCCTTTAGCATCCAAGGGGACATACAACGTAGGTACTTGGACACGCTCAGAAGTCTAGAGTAAGGAAAGAAGTTTGGCTGCAGACTCCACGAGAGTGAGGAGGATTTAGTCTAGTTTATTATATTCTATGGCTGCATACAACAATCCCTGGCATGTACCAACAGCTAAACAAATGAGACAGAACCACATAAAAATTATAAAACATTTTATGACTTTATAAATCTTTAAGTAGATTGAAGTATTATATAGTACAGCAATGTCATAACAATTCTGCCTAATACTAATTGGCAAATCATAATTTTTCATTTCAAAATCTGTCCCCCTGTGCCTCAGGTAGAGAAAGTACTGTCTGAGCCTGGCACGGTGGCTTAGAACATTAATCATCTACCTGTAGTGCCAGCATCACGTAACTCCCAGCTGCTCCACTTCCAATCCTGCTCCCCGATAATGTCCTGGAAAAGGAGAGGATGGCCCATGGCCTTGGACCCCAGAATCCACATAGAAGCCCTAGGAGAAACTCCTGTTTCCTAAGCTTTGGACAAGCACAGCTCCAGATGTTGCGACCATCTAGGGAATGAATCAGTGTACAGAAAGGCGGAGAGAGAGAGAGAGAGAGAGAGAGAGAGAGAGAGAAGGAAAGGGAGGGAGAACTGTCTAGAGAAAGTAGAGCACAGTGAGAGAAGAGTTTAAGGTTGGCCCCCGCTCCCTGACAGACTACCAGGATCTCAGTCTCCCTGGGTGTGTGTTAGAAACACTGAGTACGCATTTATTGTTGGTGGCCGTGATAACAGCAGAGTTATTTTCTGTAGAAGCAATATCTATAAATTAGGACACTTATTTATAAATTATATAAAGTGATTTTAAACACATGTACAACATTGTTCTCAGTGCAGCTATCACCTTACAACTAAACAACGAAGTATTAGGAGGATCATTTCTCCAAAACCACAGCAGAGAAGTACATAAATCAAACAATCCACGTCCATTTCAGGGCTCAATTCATTCAATTCATTATCTTTATTTTTAGTGTTATAATTCTATAGGCACTGGGATTTCCATTATCCCCTCCCCGCCTACTGATTTTCCCTACATTACTACAATAATATACTGCTTCATAAGCAGTTATAAACCCATCATTCTGCTATTTAAGTGGATCCTGACATCGCAGGTTTTTATCCACCATCAATGACACAGCAATATCATATATACAGCACATGTACAGGCATGCTACTGTATAATGTAATGAAACTAAGGGTTTTTTTTTCCTCCCTTAATTCTTTTCTATGAGGTATCACATTTAGAAACTGCAAAGAAAAATCAAACTATTTATAATTTTAATCTGGATACAAAATAATGTAAAAGCACTTTCTCTGAAAGACATATATATTTAAAAATAAATAATAATAATCCTCAAGCCACCGTATTGCTAGAGAAAACTTCTGTAACAATTATGTTTTGGGGCTTATGTAATAAACTGGGCATTTACTAAATGTTATGGTTTTGAATTATGAAGAAAAGTTTCTGAAATAAAAACTCTTCAATATATTTTGATATAAGCACAATCATCTAAAGCGTCAAGATGGTAACAAAAAAGAAAGCTCTGAACAGTGATGCACATCTAAGAATGGCACTCCAATCTGACAGTTTGTTGGATTACAAATTTGCTAGCCATTCCTGTACGTGGATTAATTTCCTTTTAAATTCAAAAGCTGCCTCTGATATCTTTATGCAGCACATAAATGAACAAAACCATACTGAGAAACTCAACTTAAAAGAGTTGGGTACTAATAATCCCCAAATCAAGCCGATATCCTTAATTTGTTTCTAAGGAAATAAAAGCTTATCACTTTTGAATGTTCAGTAGTAGCAGATAACAAGAGCCCTTTCCCCAAGCAGTTACACTATAGATCATTCTGCCAGTGCTGAAGAGTTTTCTCTTAATACAGGACAATTCAGCTTTCATACAGTCGGCTGCTCTGTGCTGTGCAGTGCAGGGCAGAGCTTTCCCTTGCATACTACATCCAGTCTGGACATGACCTGTGATGAAGGGACACCTCTCATCTCTTCAGTCTCTCTGCCACTGGTTCCCACTAACATGAATACTGAGGAGCATTAAAAGTTAGAAATCAAACTCTAAAGACATACACATAAAATTACATATAAATGGATAATGAATTGTTAAATCTCAATTCCTTAAAGGTTCCCAGGTTCCTTTTCTTCTACTCTCCTCTGTAAGCAAAATATTATGTCCTACCAACCTAGAAAATCAAACTACCCAACCAACAAGCACCAGCTGTTTGGCTCCTAACCTGAGGTGACACAATGTACAAAGGAAAGTCACCTTAAATTCCACTAAGGAGGACAAAAAAAAAAAAAAAAAAAAAGCGCGAGAGAGAGAAATAAAGAAAAAGAAAAAAAAAAAACCACCAAGCACTAAGCACTAAAACCCATCTCTCTCTCTCAGCTGAGACTTCATTCAATATTGAAACAAGTAATCACCAATTCCAAGGTTTTGGCTGCTACTCAGCACCATTCCATTCAACTGGGATTGAACAAAACAAAATAAAAAGGAGCTTTAATCTGTCTTTTCTTCTCTTTTTGCTATACAGTACAGGCAACATCTTGTCCATTAATTAACCTTTTTTTTTTCTGTACTGAAAGAAGACAGTAACTAAAACTCATGAGGCTTTTTGTTTTTAGGGTTTAGAATTTATAAATTCTATTTAAAAATACAAAATGAAAATATGGATGGCAGATGGTAAGAATTTAGCACATTCAGAGGCTGAGAGAGAGGCAGGACAAACGGTAACTGGAGATCCATTCCACAGACTCTACATGAGAGTCTTTCTGTATGAGAAAAGAATTCCTGTGCTGCCTGATGTCTCCAGCCCAGTAAAGGGAGAGTGTTCTGAATCGGAATCATTCAAGACTATGAACCCAGATAACACAGAATGATTTGCCAAATTTTCTGGAACCCTCAAAAACAATTTATTAGTTTCTGTGACTTTCATTTTGTTTTTTACGTATCAATCTTGATTTGCTGTTTTTGTTCTATCTAATGATAAGAAGAGTTGGGAGGTCATGACAAAAAACAAAATTCCCATTCATTACCTTATTCATATGTAATAACTTTTGTTTTTATAATATTTTTTCGAGATATGTCATTTCAAATGTTTCCACCTTAAAACTCAAAATAATGTCATCTAATGCTTACGTTTATGCCAAATCTTTTGACAGAAGTAGCAGATGTACTAAAAGGGAATGATTCTGAGGTAAAAATAAATGAGAAAATGTTTTCCATGTATTTATTTGGATTTTGATTCTTCAAAAAGGGAGCTAGAGAAGCACAGGCTATATAAATCAAACAATTTTTTTTCCAATCAAATTCTGTGTGCACAGTATGTGCACATCTTGGTGACAGAAAAAAAAATCTATGGAATGACGCTCATTTGAAGCTGACCTAAATAAAAGCATGTTTCTTGAGTTTACAGAGTTTCCTGGGGCTGGTAGTATAGGTAGCGTCTTAAGCCACCACCTGCAAAGCCAGACTCCCATGTTAGTGTCAGTTTAAGTCCTGGTTGCATGACTTGCTAACTAGTTCCCTGTTAATATGCTTGAGAAAGCAGCCAAGGATGGCCCAAGACCATTGGCACATGGCATTCACATGAAAGACCCAGATGGAGGTCCAGGCTCCTGGTTCGAGGACATTTGGGGAGTAAACCAGGAGACAGAACATATTTCTTTTTGGGTCTCTTCCTTTTTCTGTTAACTCTGACTTTAAAGCAAATTTTTAAAACATCTTTCAAAGAAAGAAGCATGAATTAATGACATTAAAAAAAAGAAAGATCACGTTGCTGAGGTTGCTCACTAAATAACCACTGAGGATACATTTTCTCATAAAATAGTGAAACCAAAATTTAAATTATACAACAACCTTGAATTTGCGGTTCAAAATTGAAGGTTCACTTTCTGGTAGTTACTTTCTAAACTTCACAGTTGTCATAAATTAAGTACTTACTCTACATTAGGCATTGCTTTACATGTAGCAGGTTTGCTTTACATGCTTACTTTGGCTTACGTCTTAACCATATTATTCAAATGACTTCAGTCCATTTTATAGATAAATGAAGTACAGAGAAATAAATTTGCATAATGAACCCTGTATAGTCAATCAGTTTGAGCCTGAGTAACCAATGCCTGCTCTGGAGATACTAGTTTCCAAACAATCACGTTAAAATCTGAAACATAAAAACTTGTATCTAGCGATATTTTCAAGGCATGATTATTAATACTATTCTCCTATACTGAAAGGGGGACACCACAATCATCTTTTCCTTTCTGGATTACACTATTTCATCTGAAACATACATTATACACAGTAGAAATAATTTCAACAAAAATGGGCCCAGTTTAGTTTTGAGATTAGATCTTCCTTGTATAAAGTAAAAAGTGAAATTGGCTTTTGCTGTAACATTACACAAAATTCTGCAAATATTGTGATGAGATGTGATAGTCTGACAGCTTAACAAGTGTCTATTGTAAATTATAAAACATGAAATAGGACAATGGTGAACTTTTTTGAAAATGTCAATGCTTTCCTTCTTTAAAAAACTTTAAAACAAAGGGAACAGATTTTATATATTCCACAGCTACAGTTCCAAAAACACAATTGCACGTCCTTCATTCCCCTGCTTTGGCCCAATTCCACCCCCTCTTTTTTACATCAGCTTTGCAAAGATATATTTTAATCTATTCTATATTCACAGGTTTAGCTGGCCACAAGTCACAACTTTCAACAAGTAAAAATTAAGAAGACTCTCGTTCCCACGGGCTAAAAACAATAATTATATCCCAAAGAGACCATTTCATTTTCAACCACTTTTTGTACTCTGTACTAGGTGTTACACAGCAGAGAAAACATGATATTTGACCCTTCTAATCATGCAATTAATTCAACTACTGAAATATGTTGAATGCTACAATGTATCCCTCCTCCCCATAAGAATTACACTTTTAGAAACAAGGCTGCCAAGAACTCTTTGTATAATTCATCTAGAACATGGTGGAGAGTTACCTTCCACCTTTTCTTCAGAATCCCAAGAAAAAGTCTTTCTTTCCAATACTAAGTACCCAAATATTTGCAACACTTGCTATCAGATTATGTTAACCTCAGAAAAACAATGCTGTTTTTTAAGAAAGCCAATAGAACATAAAGAATTGTGATAGTAACAAATACTGATAGTGACTGGGAAAGTGTGAACAAATTAATGATTTTTAAATGGAAATTAAAGGCATTTGCTAATTTGGTCATCACAAATTCAGTAGATACATAAATAAAAATCCCTTCACATTCTATAATATTGGTGGCACATCAAACCAGAGAGTTAAAACAAAGGCATGTGGCTTTTATTGTAAACTCATATAAAGCGGTGGAATTTTCTCTTAAAGGATGCTCATGGCTCTTTGACATTGGTTAACTTCCATTTCTAACATTATCCCAGACAAGTGTTCCTATTACCTTTCGTAAAGATGTCGCTATGGCTCAGCAGTTACCATAATGAGCTAACGAACTGAAAAGATGGCTTCTCACACACACACTCAATTCATTTCTATATCCACAAGAAAATAATGGGCAACAATAACCCAAGAAAAGGGTGAGAGCAAAAACAAAGACTGAAGATTGATGAATACCGTATAATCCACCTGCAGAATGTGAGTATTAATATGTATTTTCTCGGTCAATTATATCTTTACAACTTTATACTTTAATTCTAATATAAAAAATATCTGAGTAAGAAACACAGTAGGTAGAAGCTGATACTGAGGGGGAAAGGAAAGACCCTACATGTAAATGAAATTTAAGTTCAGAATTTACTACAGTTACACACTTTATTATCAAGAAAAAAAAAATCACTATTTTCTACCTAGTTCCGTAGGCACTGATTTTTAATTCCATTACTTAAAGAAAATAACTAGCTCATCATAACCCTCTGCAAATGTCACTTAGTGTTAGTATTTACAATTTCCTCCTTCCACAAAGAGGACTCATTTATTTTAACATGCACAAAGGATAGATATGCTAGTCATCATGTTTTGAAAGCAAACAATATCCACCATGCACAAAGGACCTATGTGCCTGGCACTGTGCTAGACATGTGAGAAACATTACCCTTGCTCCCCAGTGGAACCCATGCAAAACAATTATTCTTCACAGATGAAAATATAAAAGTACAAGACAGACCCTGGTGAAGGTACCTTGACCATGATCATCAAATGAACAAATTCAAATCTTAATAAATCCAAAAAGCCATCACTGTGCTCCTTATAACTACTATTTCTTACTCTTAAGCAATCTGCATGCTGGACAAAGAATTTCACTTCTAAGTACATACTTAATTAATTCTTGATCATGACCATGAACAGGTATTATTTCTTTTGTCAAGGAGAAAAGAGAAGTCCAAAGAGGGAGGGTAGCTTGTCAGAACTCCCAAGATGGAGGCATGAACGTGGCCTGTGGCTTTTAGTCTATACATTCAGTTCTCTGTCTAGCGATCGGTTTCTCCAGGACATTAGAGCTGAAAGGAGAGGCATCTATAAAAAAAGTAACTGGACAAACACCCAGGAAGATTTTATAACTCTTTAATCTTCATATCTGCCATACACTTACAAATTTTACTATTGCCTTTTTACCACGGTAAGCACAAAAATTTATATCATTTGTTTCATAATCAAAACTATTAAAATAGACCACTTGTGTTTCTACTTCCAATCTTATTCTAAGTTCTGGGCTTAACTTTCATTTGCATGCAGTATCAACTCATCATCACTTTCTACAATGTGTTTCATCTGCAAATAGAAATATCCTGGATTAAGCACTTAATAATGCCAAACACTAGTTCAAGGAACAGAGTTTTCTTTCATAAAATATTAACATACACGGCTACAAATCTATAGTTCTGCTCATGAAATCTCTTCTTACGTCACATTAGGCGAAGTAACCTCACATAAATATTGAGGGAGATAGACTGGTTTAGAAAGAACAACAGGCTCTTCTTTACAGAAGAAAGAGAATTACATACTGCATTTGGATCAAACACTACCACATCACATTACAGGTCAGAGACAACCAGATTTGCCTCCCTGTATTTAGAAAATTGCACTTTCTCTGATTGATATAACTACTTACTTTGAAATACTCAGAAAATTTTTAGATGACGCAGATCACAAATCTATAATACACTATGCTTTTCAATAAGGTTGAAAAGACACTTGACAACTCAAGCAACATAGTGAAAAGCCTTTCACAATATTCCACAACAAATCAGAAAATAAATGCACATAAACATAAAAAGCTGACTATAAAAAAGTATGTATTCATATTATTGACCACATTTTAAGAGGTCATCGTGAGAACATAATGCAATAAATAGTGAAAAAAAAAAGTAAAAAAACACTTCCTACAGTTCAGCTGAAGAAATATCATTTCCCTTGCTTCGTAATCAAAAATGCCTTCAAAAGAGATATAACTTTAAAAAAAAATCCTTCCAACATGACTTACATTTGTAAATACAATTTAAATAATACCACCTACAACCCTAGTAAATAGATGAAAGAAATTGAGAAAAAAAAATCTTGCCCCATATAATGCTCATTGTTCTGTTGAATATTTGACAATACACTTGACAATTGTTCCTACTGTGCAGAGAAAAATTCTAAGGCTCCAAAGAAATATTCTTCACTTTAAGAAAACAAAAGCTGCAAAATAATAAGCATTGAGATTTCATACCTCCTTTCAGTCGCTATCCACAAATTCACTGAATAATCCTACCTATGGAACTAAGTATTGGAGACTATGCTGCCTTGCAATCATCAATGTGAGAGAAATGTAGCATGTACAGCTTTGATTCTCTAAGTCGATTCTGTTTCTGTAGAAAATCAACTGCATTCTGAACTACTGTTACATGTATGAGCAGTAGAACATAATATTGGTTTCCTAACAATTCCTCCAGTATTCCTAATGTTTGGTTTGGATGGCTGGTAAGATAAAAGGTACAACCATGGGACAGCTCCATTTCTGCAATACTAAAAGGCACTGAGTACTTACTAGGAAAGTACTGGGTGGTAGATGTCTTTCTAAGCACTTTCCTTGTATTAATTAAACTTCACAGCAAAATGTTATAATCCTATTAATATAAAATGCTATAATTCTCATTTCACTGGTAAGAAAATTAGAACACAAAAAGTTTAAGTAAATAGCATGTTACACCTGCTAAATTATAGAGCCGGGATTTGAATCCAAGCAATTTAATTTTTCAATAGTTCTCTGAACAGCTGCCTGAGTAGTTTATTGGATAAAGCTACCTACACTTGCCTGAACTCATTCAAAAAACAGAACAAAACAAAGATACGGAAGGAAATTACACTATTTCTCACTTTTGAATTTTTGAAGTCAAACAGCAACAAAGAACTTGTTACAATGACTTGCACTGGTATCCAAAAATTGGTTTTTTGACTGAATTATGTGGGGTTCAAAGTTTTGTGATTTCAGAAACTGATTTAACCTTGCTTGAGAAATCCAACTCATAAAATGGGATTAAGAAATATTACCTTTCAGGGCCTTGCTTTGCAAAACTTACCAAAAATTTCCCCCTCGTCTACCTTTTACATATAAAACAAAACTACTTGCAAAACAGATCTGGTAGCTTCAAAAGTTTTTCCCTAAAGGAAATAAATCAGATTAGGACTTCAAGTTAGTTACTTTGTTAAATCTAGACACCCATAATAAAATTAAATAGGCAGAAACAATTTTTTTGAAAGAAAAAACTTCATATTACTATTGTCATTTTACCTCAAGCTCCCTTAGGTTAATAAAATAACTTAATGTTAAAATGCTATTAAAACATGCCACAATACCAAAAACAACATGTGTTTTTAAACTGGGGAGTGGAAACACAAATGAAGGTAATTCAAAACATTTGCATGGATTAAAAATTAAAGACAAATCTGTATTTGTGCAAAAGAGCTTGAAATCTCTGAATCATTTTTTCGTATTTACTTTTGTATGCATTGCTTTTTAAAGACACCCTGAATTGTGAATAAAGGAATTTTAAAAGATAACTGAAAGACTCCCCTACTGGGCCATAGCTCCCACTGGTGAGCATGCGTTCCAGACCTAGGGGGTCAAGCAAACTAGGCAAGGTAGCCCCACCCGCTGGCAAGTGTGTGAGTTGGTTTTGGAAGGGGGCAAAACGGGCAGAACCGAGCAGATCTTAGCACACTGGCCAGTTCAGAAAGCAGGCTGGAGTGCTGGTCATGCCAGGCTATGGTATTATACCTACTGGCTGACATGAGCCAGGGATGGGAGCAGACTGAGCAGGGCCAGGTTGCAACACCTGCCAGCGAGAGTTGGGACTAGGTAAGGTTAGGCTATAGCATCTGAAGGGAAAGGCTAAGATGGATAGGGGCTATGCCAGGATGGGTCAGAGCAACCACTGGTACGCGTGAAATCTGTGGAAGGGAGCAAAGGGGACACCCTGGCCGGGTTGTGATCTCCATTAGAGAGCACAAGGGCCAGTGTGCAGGCTGAGGTCTAGTCTGGATATAGCTGCAGAGTCTAATCTGCATGCACCAGACTGGGCTAGACTCCATCACCCACTGGTACTCATGAGAACCAGGGTAGGTATAGGACTGACTAGGCTGGATCTCTGCCCCCACTGAGCCAAGAGTGAGCTATGTCTGGGTGTGGAGCAGGCTTGGCTGGGCTGTAGCACCAAACAACAAGAACTGGAATGGGTGAGGGCCTGTTAGGAAAGGCCACTGTTCCTGCTAGGACAGCAGATGGAGTAAGTAGCCCTGGCCCATGGACCCACCGGTATGTGCAAGATCTGGCATTGGGAGAGATCCAGATGGAGGAGCCAGAGGAACTCTTCTGTGAGGACATGCTCCCTGCAAGTGAGTGCAAGAACCAAGATGGGGAGCAGCCCAGACCAGGTCAAAGTACGGTGCCTACTGGCATACATTTGGTGCAGGTTGGGGGCAAGCCAGTTGGGTCAGTCCATATCACCAATTGACAAATCCGAGTGTCAGAACGGAGTGTGGTCGGACCAGGCAGGGTGCAATTCCAGCCAGTCCACATGAGGGTCGGGATTGGGAGCTGGCAGGACTGGGCTAGGCTGTAACCCCTACCAGCGTTAAGTTGGATTTGGGGGTGGGTCTGGCCTGGCCAAAGTACAGCACTCACTGGCAAATGCCGAGGTGAGGGGGTTGTGCCAGACTAGGCTGTAGCACCCAACCAGCACATGTGAAACATGGGGGTGGGGGTAGCAGGGCATGACCCCATTGAGGGGGGCTGTGAATGTTCCCCTACTGAGCCACTACTCCCACTGCTGAACATCAGAGCTGGGATGGGGGCAGATCAGGTTGGGCAGGGCCACATCCGATGGCTTACATGTGAGCTGGGTCAGGGAAAAGCCAGGCTGGGCTGACTGTACCTTCTGATATATGCATAAGCCAGTGTTGGTGTGGACTGACTGAACTTTGCCACAGCATCAGCTGGCAGATGCTGGCACAGGGCCAAATTCTATCAGGCACAGGCATGGTTTAGACAGATGATGCATCCACTGGCACCACTATGGACTGGATAGTGGGGTTGGCTGGGACAAACTGGGCTTCAATACCCATCAACATGTACGAGAGCTGAATGGGATGGGGACAGATGGGACCAGTTTGCTGTAAATACTGGCAAGCATGGGAACCAGGACAGGGACTGGCCTGGTGGGGGGTTTTGTGGGTTGCTCTGACTAGACTGCACCTCCCACTGGTTTATGTGAAGGCCGAGTAAGGGGTGGGCAGGATTGGGCTGGACTCCAATACCCAACAGGTTTCATAAAACACGGGACTAGAGACAGAATTGACCCAGTAATTGCAACTACAGTGTGTCTGTAGGCTGCTTTGGGTGACAGACTGTGCCAGGCCCTGTACTGGCAAACACACACAAGAATCAGGTCTGGGATGGCCTCAGATGAGGTTTCTTTAGTGATTCCCTATCAACTGAACTGCTGGACTCAGAACCCTAACCATCGAGAGAATTGTAGATTCCATGGGCTGACTGTAGGAGTAGATGTGCCAGAACTGGGCCTCCTCAGTGGCTCAGAGAGAGGACAGCATATTCAAATATACATGGCAGTACATCAGAGCCTCCAGAGGACACCTGGTACCATGGCAGAGGACAGAACAAATTGATCAACTACCCCAGCCAATCATTGGCAGTGAAGATCTGGGCAGACGGAGACACTAAGGTGGACTATAGCAGCCAGTGGACTCATGATTGGAGTGGTGGGTTCGCCAGCATTTCAGGACTGTTGAACTATCAAAACCTCTTGAAATATTATGGTGTTGTTGATTTTGTATTTTGGCTTTTCGGTTAAGAGGGATATGTGATGACTGTGTAATGGAGACTGTCAAGTCCAGACATGAGGAGGTAGTACAGTATGCATCTCTACTTCCAGATCAAAGATGGTCTACTAATGATCAGCTGTATCTTGACAATGGGAGGCTGGACTCTGCCATTGTCCATGCCTGCAATGATGAACATGTGACTGTTTATGAAGAGCTATGCTATAGTAATAAAATAGGGGAATTCAGTGGGGCGGGGGGGGGGAGGAGACTTCGAGAGGGGACAGGGAAAAAACAAAAAAATAGAAGTTAATGCACAAAAATGAGTGTTTTACATTCCATTTTTCTATGCCCTTTTTGAAGCACATTTGTACACACATTGACGGCTGGAGTTCCAAAGAGCAATATAAACCCAAGGGCCATCTTTCCCAACTATAAACTTCTGTATAGTTTGGATTAATAGTTTAAGCACATTCTTAGGCAGCCTTCGAGTTAATTTACATAACTTCAGGCACACCCGCGAGCTGATTAGTAATTTAAGGCCTGTGAGAAGCAAAGTTTCAGAGGGAAAGAGAGACATGAATGAGTTTAACATGCAAGTACTCTAGCTAAAGGGCATAATTAAAACAACATCACTCCTATAAATCTAGATAATTATGTCTCAAAGACAGTCTCATTAGTATTTTTTACTTTGCCACTATACCAGAAAGGGTCTTATGCCTGTCTACATGTTTGGGAAATAAATATAAAATTAAAAAGTTCAAGTATAAACTAGTCAAGTAAAATGCAAAGTTGATGACTAAACATTCATTTTTAAGTAACAGGTATTACCCACTAGTTTACCATCTACTCACTGCAAGTAAGTCCAAAATAAAATATACTATCAGTAAGTGACCACATGTGCCAAGTTTCAGAAGGGAAAATAAAGATTTGGCAAATTATTTTTTTATTGCAAAAGAGAGAAAGTGGCCTTTTCTGACATTCAACTGGAAAGCTCTACTAACAGGTACTTCTTTTACTAGGAAATGATAATTAATGTTCTTAATGACCAGCCTGAAACAGTTCCAAACCCTGGAGTTCACTGTAAATCAGTAAAAGGACATGCAGTTGTGTTCAATACACTTCTGGTAGGAAATACACTTCATTATAGTCTCCTTACATTAAGATCAGTAATATATTAAGGTTATACAGGGCAACTGTCCATCAAATGGCTGTTCACTCAAAATCAGATATTCATAGGGGACACACTGAAAAGTTCTTATAATACAGTCAATTGACTACAGATGGGGCAGAAAAGATTCCTCTCCATATTTGGGGCACAGAACTCTAAGGGTTTATTATTGGAAAGAAATTTTGCCCTTGGGACTTGAAGCAATTTTAGATCCCCTTTCAGGGAAAATACTGGTCCAGACCATAGTGCTTCTCCTCATTTGCTTCTATCAACACAGATCAAATCCTCTGAGACGGAAGACCATTAGCAGCCATTGCAGTAATCCGGAGGAGAGATGCTAATAGAACCAGCACTGCAGTGACAAGACCTGGATGGTGAGAAGTGGTAACATTTCCAAGTTCCTGCCAAAAGTATCTGCTGACAACACAGGCAAGAGAGGAGGAAGCGGACTATACATGTGCAGGGTTTTTTAAAATTATTATTTTTATTCTGAACAACTAAAACAATGGAATTCTGATTAACTGAAATGATGAAAAACTGTAGAAAGAGCTGGTGTAGGCAAAAAGGTGGAACAAAGCCACTGATGCTGTGGCCTGGTACGTAAAGTCACATCCATGACATTGGTATCCCAAATAGGCACTAGTTTAAGCCTCGGCTACTTCACTTTTGATCCAGCTCACTGCTAAGGTGAGCCTGTGAAAACAGTGGAGAATGGTCTGAGTTTTTGGGCTATTGCACCCACAGTGGAAACGTGCAGGAAGCATCTAGCTTTGGACAGGTCCATCTCCAGTGTTGCAACCATTTGAGCAATAAACTAGCAGGTAGGAAACATTTCTGTGTCTCTCCCTCTAACCTTTAATTTCAATCAAATAACTCTTAAAAAAAAAGTGACCCATGAGCTCAGTTTTACACATAGTAAAGGTGAGATGCTCCATAGGCATTATTGTGTTTGTATGATCTAGAATATAGGTCATAAGTAGCCACTTGGATGTCTGGGTCTGGAATTCAAACATAAGGATAGGTTAAAAATATATAGTAAGGAATTGATTGTTTACAAACATTAAAAACACTAAAAAATAGATTATCTAGGGAATGAGTATAGATGTGAAATAAAAGGATAGGCTCGGCTTGGAGCATTAAACTATCCAAGGAGAATATAGGACTGCCTCAAAGATGTTCAGGCTCTCCGACATCTTTATTGTCTATTGCATCAGGAATTCCATCAATTCTTCTGAGCCATCCTTCAAGTTTTTCAAAATCAACAAGTAAATTTATCTTTGCAGCAAATGAATGTGGATGGTTACTGTGAAGTTAATCAGATAGGACCCTAAACTGAGCAGCTCCCTACATACAATTTTAAGAAAGGGACAACTTGCTGCAGATGAATACAAGCTAAAGTTAAGAAAAATAGTGTGAATTCACTAGAATAAGAAAATCCCTGAAACCAGGGCAATGGGCTGGTTTTTGTTTTGCTTTACTTTGATTCTGATTTTGCTTATTTGAAAAGCAAAGTTAGAGAAAGAGAGGGAGGGAGGGAAAGAGGAAAAGAGAGGAGAAAGAGGAGAAAGGGAGAGGAAAGAGAAGAGGGAGGGAGGGACGGAAGGAGGGAGACAGCTCTTCTAATCAATGGATCACTTTCCAAATGGCTGCACAAGCTAGGGAATCCAGGAGCTTCTTCAGGGTCTGGCTCATGGGTGCAGGGCCCTAAGCAGTTGGACTGCCCTCAGCTGCTTTGCCAGACAGATTAGCAGGACCTGAACTGGAAGTGGAGTCACAGGCTCAAACTGGCATGCATTTTGGATACTGGTGGTGCAGGAGGTAGCTTCGCGCAATATACCACTCCAGCATTTAGCATTTTACCCAGATGATGACACAAGGATGAAGGCTGACTCAGTGACTTCTGCAATGTTACCTCACAGTTTCAACTAAAATCCTTTAAGCATGCTACCAAAACTTCAAGTATTAAAAAAATGGGTGGCTAAGCACTGAATTACTATATCTAGTATCACCTCAGAGCCCAAAAAGCATATCTTAAATGACTACCTGAAGGTTAACATTTTGTCATTCACTAGATTACCATACTCTGACTAGATCTCACTCAGCATTCCTGGCCAGCTTTCTTCAGACATTTTGAGATTTTAAATGGAATTCCCAACACATGCAATAAGGAATCATTCATCTATATCTTCTGATTTCTCTCCCTATATTAGGGAAGATCACCTGAAAGCAATGCACTAACTTGAAATTTCTCAGGACCTATAAGAAATATTCTGAGACTGAATAATATTTTCTCACTTTTTTTTTTTTACAAAGGTTCAATATAAGAATTATCGTCTTGACTAACAGTTCCACATCTTTAACCAAGCAGTAGCTTCAAACTTTATTATGTTTTATGTTTATTATTATGTTTATTATGTAACAGCCTTCACATAAACAGTTAATCCATCATAAAATTCTCTAATAAGCCTCAACTCTGCGTATCAACATCCTATCAGTATTTAGGGCCGAATTCAAATAATTTCTCCATGAACCCCTCTGTAAATACCCTGGTGGATGTAATTTCTCATTTTTGAGTTTTTCCTCGTACTAATGAATTTACTGATTTTTCTCTCACAAATTAAATGAGAACTTAAGAGAAGGCAAATTTTTTTACTATCTGCTATCCATCAGAAACTGCTAATAAGCAAAGTACCAGAAATATTATCACATATCATTTCTACCACTGTTCTTATTTGAGCCAGAAAAGTGAAGTTGAAAGGGATTGGTTTATCCAAAGCCACAACACGGGTAACTGGCAGATGATATCTGAGCTCCAAAATCTGCACTACCAATACACCACATTACCTTTCAGAACAAGCCTTAATATCCTATTCAGGAAACTAGTGTTTATTTATTGAGTTATGTAGAAGATGTCCCAGTTTCCAACAAGTGCTCTCTGAACTTAAATTTGAGAAAACATGGTCTCTACTTGTCAAAGAGCGTATAATTAGGAAGCAGTCCATAGCTGTATTATAGTTATCTCCATCTAGCTTTCTATGCTTGCTGAGGTCAGGAGTCAAATCCTGCGTGTGTGTGTGTGTGTGTGTGTGTGGACTGTTAAGTACATATATAAAATATATAAAAGCTATTAAAATATTTGGTAAGTGAGAGGACAAAAAAAAATGAAAGTAAATATATACAGGCTCTTTCCAGTGGTTAGTGAATACACGTGCCTTCCCCCAAAGGAAGATAATTTTGCTTTGACCCCACTAGCTAATTTAGGGCTTGAGCAGAGCAATTTGGAGCTAAGAAAACCAATTTCTTTGTTTCTTTCAATATCATGTTTAAAAGAAGACAATACCATCACAGCACATAATGCTTGTGATATGGTTTCTCCAAAAGACAGAGCATGTGAAGCTTGGAACTTCACTTACAAAGAAATTCACTCATCTTTGGAGTGTTTCTTCGCAAAATTCAGGTAATTCTCAAAGTACCCTAAAGCTTAAGTATTTAGAAAAAATGTCAGATATCCTTCAGGACTCAGTAAATGTTAGCATACCCTTGTCTAACAGGAGCTTCAAACGCTTAGGCTTAACTGCAACATAAGACAGCAGGTATACCTTAAAGCAGCCACCAAAATTCAAAGAAAAAATCGCCTTATTTTTATCCCATTCACCTCATCCCATACACACAACATGATATCCCATTCTGATGTTCCTTCCTTCAGTGTGGATAAATTCCACAAGTAGGAAGAGAAAATAACACAAGGCCTGCCCTGTTACTTATGGTCTACATGCTCCAAGGATAAGCCACCTTAAGCACAACAATCAGAAGAGCAAATTACCTGGCTGAAAGGCTTCTGGAAAAGATGACAGCACACATCTAACTCATTCCACATTTTAAATGAAAAGCACAATGATTCATTCTAGAATGCTCAGGAAAGAAAGTAAAGGGCTGGACATACTGAGGTCATTTTCAGTCAGTGAATACACATTACAGAAAAATAAATGCAGAGGAATTTTAACTAGTCCAATGAGCTAAGTGGGGAGATTATAAAAAGTTGAGGATCAGTTTCTGCCATTTAGACACTTAAGATGCAGTTGAGATTAAAAGCATTGCCAACGGGGTAAACTGAAGTTGATAGGGGTATTTCAGAAGGGATTAACAATGGAATTGGGCCTTATGAAGTAAGCCAACAACAACTACTGAATTCAATTCTATCTACAGCTACCTCTTGACTAGGTACCTTCCTCCTACCTGATGTATGATTTCCTCCTTTTCTTGATGTAATCGATGTATACATACTAGAGGAAGACTATCCTTGTAGAATCATGGTGGGAGGCATTTGAGCTTGCAGTTAAGATGCTCACATCCCATATGATGTGCCTGAGGTCCACATACAAGCTCCCAACTCCAGCTTCCTGCTGCTGCTTTACCCAGCAAGGCTGTGGCAGCTCAGGTGATGGGGTGCTTGCCACCCTTGCAGGGACCTGAGTTCCTAGCTCCCAGGTCCTGCCCTGGACAAGTCTCAGCTAGGGCAGGTATTCAGGTATTGAACCAGTGAGTGGGAGTTCTTGCTGTCTGTCAGTCTCTTTCTCTTTCTGCCTCTCAAATAATTTTTTAAAAGCCTACATAAAGCTCTATGAATGGCCTGCAAGGTAAAAAAAAAAAATCTAAGCTTCATAAAATATAGCTTTGAAAATAATATTTACATGTAAATAACAATGTAGTACGCTACTCTTACAAAGCGGTTGTCTTTACTGCTAACATAAAGCACAATGCAGTTGTAAACAGAAATTAAATGGCTTCGCCACAGCATTATTCAAATTTGCATCCTTTGTGTAAAAGGCCTCAAGGCACAATCAATAAGTTAATAATTAAAATACATAAAACTGTAGCAGTTAATAATCACTATAAAATTGTGTTATAGTTAAAATAATGTCTAAGTGTTGACCTGTCAGAAAGAGTCCATTAATAAAGAGACTTTTTTTGGTATTATTCCTAGAAGACCCATAAATTGGATCACAACAATAAAAGAGACTATCTTGCATAGATACTTTCCGGAAATTATCTTGACTCTAGTTCTTTGCAGCAAGCATTACAGAAACAGTGTATGCCCAAGGCATAGCTTAACAGAGGATTAGGAAACAAGAACCGAGGACAAAAAGATAGCCTTAAATGCTGTGCTACCCTTGCAATCTCAAATACAAAACTGAGAAGTTTCTGCACTCATGATTTCACTAAATGAAGACACAAAACCTCTAAGCAAATAATACAAATTCAAAGTTTAAGGGAAAGTAAGAGCAGGCACACCATGATGCCAGAGGAATCCAAGGTGAATGCAGCATTAGGAAAAAAGAGGAAGTCCAACTTCAAAGCTAGAAAATTGGGATGCTTCCTTCCAATGCAGGGAAAAGGTTAAAAGGTTTCATCTTGAATTACCTGGAGAATGATCATCTTTGTTCAGTAAAATTAAACATACTGAGAGAAATTATTGTTCTGAACATGTGGTTTTCTAAATGCACGCTGCTGGTTCGCCTGCAAACCAGAGAGCCTGGGATATTGGTAGCATGCTTCAATACAAGTTTGAAAGCCTCAAAACTAGGAAAGCTGCAAGTATAACTCTGAGCTGCAATCTGAAAACCTGAGAACCTTGGGGCCACTGGTCTAGGTCTTGGGGTCCAAAGGTCAAAGAGCCAGAATTTCTAACAAACAAGGCCTGGAGAGGAAGAGTGCCCCTATTCTAGGAATGACAGGTAACACCCTGCCCTGTTTATGAAGCAGTGAATAAATAAAATGATGCCTGCTAACTCATGTCCTAAGTCAATAACAACAATGCCAATTCTAGAGCTCTTGTACAAAATCAAAGTTGTGGCTAAAATGTCGCTGTTTGCTTCAAGGCTTCTCCACCTACCTGAGATTCAATATACCCAGCACTAGCCACCACTTCCTATTTCCTCCCTGAGAAATGTTTTTCATGATCCTGTCACCAACTGGCTAAACAGTTTACTTATTCTCTCCACTTAGAATTTAAATTCTTGTAAACTGATATTTCTGTCTTTGTTACTAACTGACATAACTCTAATATCTGGGAGAGTGCCTGGGATGTAAGAGATACTAAAAAAAAAAGTTTGTTGAATAGATGAGTGAAATACAACTTGTAAAGATTTATTTATTTTACCTGAAAGAGTTACAGAGAGACAAGTGGGGCTGGGGAGGGAAGAGAGGGAGAATAGAGTAGGGGAGGAGGAGAGAAGAGGGGAAGGAGAGGACAGAGGGGGAAGAAAGAGAGAGAGGGGTAGGGGGAGAGAGAAGAGGGAGGAGGAGAGGGAAGGCTGGACAGAAAGCAAGGCAGAGAGAGAGGGAGGGGGAGGGGGTACAAGAGAGCAAGTGAGAGACAGAGACAGAGAGGCGGGTGGGGGAGGGTGGAAGAAACTTTCCAACTGATGTTTCACTCTCCAAGTGACCTAAATGGCCACGGCCCTGATCTAAAGCTGGCAGTCAGGAGCTTCTTCCAGGTCTCCTAGGTGGGCGCTGGGTCCAAGTCTTTGGGCCATTCCAAGCTTTTCACCACAATCAGGGAGCTGGGTTGGAAGTGGAGCAGACAGGATATAAACCAGTGCCCATATGGGGTCCCAGCACTAAAGGCTGAGAATTAGGTCACAATGTCACCATGCCAATGCCAAGATTTTAAACCTTAGTTTCTCATTCTTCCCTGGAAGACTTAGAAGATTTGTTTCACTAAAAAGATAACCCATTTATCTGTCCAAAGCAAAAACGACTTAGACTTACCCTTGAGTAAATATCCCTCTATATTCCTTCCCTGGTTAATCCTCTTGCTTTCCTGGTTGTACTGTATACAAGAAGAGCATCACTATATCACAACCATTAGGACCCAGTATATTCTTTTACTATAAAGAACAATGTACATAGACAAGTTGCAAAATAGCTGCTTAGGGCCCAGCACAATAACGTAGTGGTTAAAATCTTCGCCTTGCAGGCACCAGGATCCCATATGGTTGCTGGTTCTAATTCCATCAGCACCAATTCCCATCCAGCTCCCTGCCTGTGGCCTGGGAAAGCAGTCGAGGACAGCCCAAAGCCTTGGGACCCTGCACCAGTGTGGGATACCTGGAACAAGTTCCTGGATTCTGGCTTCGGATTGGCATAGCATCGGCCGTTGCGATCACTTGGGGAGTGAACCACCAGACGGAAGATCTTTCTCTCTGTCTCTCCTCTCTGTATATCCACCTTTCCAATAAAAATAATAAAACAAATCTTAAAATAATAGCTGCTTAGTTATTTTAGACATAAAATCCTGTCTTGTTCAGGGACAAAACAGCTAGAAAGATGATCTAAAACTTTTTAAGGCATGTGAAAATTTTAGAAATCTTTATATGTAAATGACACCTGAGTTATTAAAGCCAAAAACAAAGTTGTCCTACACTCAAATCTTCTAAGATTCCTAACCTATAATCTTCCAAAGAAAAATCCCTCAGTTCCCGAAGTATGAAACTAGTTGTTATTCACACATACCCAATTTATGCATCTGGTTATGGTCATTTAAGACATTCTCAGTGAAGTTCTAAGTGACTGCCCCTTAAGAAGCGACATACTGTGTTGTCATATTTCCCTCCAAGAGTATTACATACATTAACAAAAATCTGAATCATATCTTCAAATTTTGGATGAAATGCTTTTTTAATACAATAGCAAAAATTGGCAAAACGGCAAGAATGAACAAAGGTGCAGTTAAATCCTCAGATTCTGTCTGTGTTTTATAACTTTAGAACTAAGAGTTTGGAGTAGAACAGCAAGAAGAACCTGATTTATGAAAGCTAACCAGAATAACTGGGAGGGGGCTAATAAAACCTGTCTTATTCTAATGATAGACTTCACTGAGTCTGACTGAAATTCTGACCAGCCAACCTACTGACAATTCAAGAAGGCCAAGACCCACCTGCTCGTCTATGCCCAAGTACTAATTCAGTACTGTGCATCTAAAAATTTTCTAAATGCCAAGAAAAGCATGAATATACAAGTTAACGCTTAAACAAATCTTCATTACATTCACACATTCAGGATATACAAAAATAAAACTTTAAAATATATGTTCTATATGACCCAGCAAGTATTACAGGCACCTTTGTAATTGGTGCTTTAGAAGGAAAGTGACAAGGACTAGATTACCTTGGTACATTCAAATTAATAGGTTATCACCATTCAAACAATTTTTTCTCTGAAAGAAAAATCAAAATATTGATGCCATTTACCTATATATTATAGATATATATACTAAAAAAACATGGGAATAATTATACAATAATCTACTTATCAACACTGAAAATCATTAATGATTCTTTGCAACATTTTTAGTAGCTTTTCTGTTTCCACTTTAATGTTATAAAGCAGTATAATTAGAAATAGAACAGAAAAACTCTTCTCTGTGTCCTGTAAGGTGAAGTAGCTCTCACACAAATATCAAGCTAAACAACTTTCCAGCTTTCCTTTTGAGGGCACTGGGAAAAAGCTGAGAGCTGAGAACAAAGCACATCTAAGTTCTAACCTAGGTCTGATCACGTACCATCTTTGCTGCCTGGGAAAAATTCATTAAACTCTCCTTAAAAGCAGGTATTTATCTTGGTGTTGTTGTGAGTTAACAGTTAATAAGAAACGAGAGGAAGGATTTAATAAAGCAGCAGGCCTGTTTTACCATTTCCTACACTTGAATCAACTTGTGTTCCCTCTGCTGTTGCTCTAAGCCCACAGTCATTGCTGGAGAAAGCCATAGAATAGTGCTAACTTAGCAGACCAAATTTATGCCCTAATACTGTTTTCTCACAAATAAACCAGACATAAATAATATTTATCTCCTAGGATTAAGGAAGCCATATACTGGTCTAGAAAAGTATTAATTATACCGGCTGGTATATGCTAGGCACTCAGTGAATGGCCTAATTGTAACCACTGTATCTTAGCAATAAAAAGATACCATAGCTCCTTGGCACACCGTCAGATTTCTTTAACACTCTCCAGCTTTCCACAAGCTGTCATTATACCAAATCCTTCTGGCCAGTGATTTCCCCATTTCATTGGAAAGACCAGAGGTAGGCACCAGCTTCCCCAGCTGTTCTTTAAGACTAGTTTTCTGATTGATAATCTCTTACACAGCCTTCAAGTATCAGAAAAACAGGGAGGCTCTCTGAACTCCTTTTGTAAATTTGCTTATTCATTTTTGAAGCATTTATGACCTTTCAGGTACTGTGTCATGGACTGGGTGTATGTGAGTTAAGACAGTCACAGTTGGTAATGGAGCTTAATACAAAAAAGGGGAAACTGCACATTCTCTAGTAATTATACTATGAATAAACATGTAAATCAACTATCTACACCAACCTGTTTTCTCAATGATTGTTAGCACATCCTCTATTTCTATGTATCATCTCAGTTTGAAACCATCCTTTGGCTGGTATAGTCAATGCTTAGAGCTAATAGGTTCCATTTCTTTCTTTCTTGATTTCTCACACTTTTGAAATAAAGACTCTACCCCTATTGTTCCATATCCTTATAGGGGCAACAACACTATAAAACCTGGCTCCTGGTTCTGCCCCTTTCTTGTAAATGAACCTTAAAATAACATCTGCATCCTCCTCAGCCTTGAAGTAAATGAATACTTCCTGTTTCAAAAATTCTGTTATTTTGAGGGGTGAGAAGGAAAGGGGGAAAAGAGAAAGCTCTTTGTCACTGGTTTACTTCTAGAATGCCTAAAATGACAGGCAGGGCTGGGACTGAAGCTGGAAAGTAGGAATTTAATCTTTTCCATGTTCAGTGCAATTATCTGAGCCATTGCTACTCTAATCTGGAGCCTGCATGTGCAGGACACTGGACTCAGGACGCAGTCAAGTGTCAAGCACAGGTACTCTAGTGTGGGACTCAAGCTTCTTAACTGGCATCTTAATCTCTAGGCTGAAAACATGTTCCTAATTTTTTTCCCCTTTTTTTAAAGATTTGTTTATTTTTATTGGAAAATCAGATTTACAGAGAGTAGGAGACACAGAAAGATCTTTCACTCTCCAAGAGCGGACACAACAGCCTGAGCTCAGCTAATCTGAAACCAGGAGCTTCTGGGCCTCTCCCACATGGGTGCAGTGTCCCAAGGTTTTGAAATGTCCTGCACTGCCTTCGCAGACCACAAGCAGGGAGCTGGAAAGGAAGTGGAGCAGTTAGGACACGAACTGGTAGCCATGTGGGATCCTGGCACATGCAAAGTGAGTACTTTAGCCACTAGACTAATACACCAAGCCCACTCATATGTTTCAGTGCCTAGAACTCAAAATGTGTTTTCTCACTTATACTCCAATTTTTCTGAATAATTTTGTTTTTCCATATTTCTGTTCCAAACAATGGGTATTTCCAAAGTTCAGTCTTTTCTACATTCACCATGTTATCTACAAGATTTTTCTTCCATGTTTTTGAAAATTCTAAAACAGGCCTGGCACGATAGTTCAGTGGATAACATCATCACCTTACACATACCAAGATCCCGTGTGGGCACTGGCTCATGTCCCACATGCTCCATTTCCCATCCAGCTCTCTGCATGTGGCCTGGGAAAGCAGTAAAGGATGGCCCAAAGCCTTGGGATATTGTACCCAAATTTGAGACCCAGAAGAAGCTCCTGGCTCCTGGCTTCAGATCCTGGCTTCAGCCCTGGCTATTGTGGCCACTTGGGGGATGAACCAGTGAACAGAAGATCTTTCTTTGTCTCTCCTTCTCTCAGTAAATCTGCCTTTCCAATTAAAAAACACATACACACCAAAAAAAAAAAAAAAAAAGATTTATTTCTCCTTATAGAAGACATAGCTTTCACAATACCAATATGCACGAAATAAGTACAGAATGAAGGAATGCTCAATCAACTAACAAGGTCTACACCCAAAGCCAAATCCATGATCTATTTCACTTCTACTCTAATCGCAGTAAATTCAGCACCCTTCTGATTACCTGCCTTAATGCAGCTTCCAACATTTCTATGTTAATTATGCTAACAGAATTAAATTCAGTCTTTTCCTCATTCTGTCCTATAAACTAGTCCTGAAAACATTTTTGAATCATCCTTTCTGCTTACCACTTTCACAGACCTAACCTGATCAATTCCTAGTCTCTCCCAATTTCCACGCAGCACACCATGCCCATACTAATCTTTCGAAGTGTAATTTTCCCCTCCTTTACAATTCATTATTTTTCTGCTAAATGAAAAAAAAAGTTAATTTAAAGCAGCAATATGCTGGTACTAATCTTTTCCCTCTCTATGCATCTTTCAATACTTAAATTCTATGCTGCAAATAGAATAAGGTTTATAAAGCATTTCTTCATAACGGAGTTTGCTAAATTCCCTATATTTATTCTACACATTAATCCCTTGTTAGATGACTACAGAAATTGTATGCCATTTTGCAAGTTTTCCAGTCACTCTGTTGATATTCCCTTTGTTGTGAAGAAGTTTCTTATGTTTGATGAAATCTCATGCTTTTCAGGTCTTATTCAAAAGATTATCGCATAAACAAATGTTCTGAAGTGCTTTTCCTAAGTTTATTTCTAGTAATTTCAAACTGTCGAGCCTTACGTCAAACCTCCAATCCATTTCAAGATGATTTTTTACAGAGTAAGAGACAAGGGTCAAGCTTCAATCAGCATATGGATATGCAGTGTTGTTAACACCAATTAGTAAATGGTCTTTGCTTTCTCCACTTATGTTTTTGGCACTTTTATCCACAACAGACACTTTTCAAGAGAAGAAATCCAAATGACACACAAATTTATGAAAAAGTGCCCTATGTCATTAAGTGCCAGGGAAATGCCAAACAAAAGTATGATGAGCTATCATCTCATTCCAGTTGAAATAACTCTTATCAAAAGATAAAATATAACAACTGCTGGATCCTGGTGAGCATGTAAAAAAAAGTTAACCCTCAAACACTCTTGGTGGGAAAGGAAATTAGTGAGCCAATATAAAGAATAATACGAAGGTTCCTCAAAAACAAAAACAGAACAACAACTAGTATTAGTCCACCCTGTGATCCAACTATTCTACTTTTGGATACTCATTTAAAGGAAAAGAAATCAGCATTTCAAAGAGACAACTGAACTCATATGCGCTGTAGCACTATATACAACAGCAAAGATATAAAAGATACAGAAGTGCCCATCAATAGCCATAAAACAACATCCTTTCATTTGCAGCAATATGGATGAAAAGTGAAGACATCATGCTGAATGAAATGAGTCAGACTTTCATCGTTATGCTTTCTCATGTGTGGAAGCTAAACATTAAAAAATAATAATAACAAAGTATAAAACTGTTAGATAAAGGGAAAGGTGGGCAGAGCAGAAAAGGAAGCTGAATATCAAGTACTAAAATTTTTAGAAGGAAAAAGTCCAGGTGTTCTACAGCACATTGGGGTGTTTACAGTTTAAAATGACCTATTTATGCATTATGCAAAAACAGAACAGTGTGACAATTCAAACAGCTATGACAAGAAGGAAACATTAATTACTTCAACATATTCATTTATTGAAATATCACAGTGTGTCCCATAAATATGCACAATGATTAGGTATTAATCAAAAGGCGTAAAACTATGTTAAATGAGATGGAAATTCCAACTAGCTTATTTTATCATCATACACTGAACACATGTATTGAGTTACCACACCGAACTTCATATAATTTATAATTATAATAAAACATTTTTCAATAGCAAACTCCTCTCTTTAAATAAAATCTTACATAGAATAACAACAAACAGAAAAAGACATAGCTACAAATGTTCAAATAAGACCACAAGCCACACCTACTCAATTTCCTCTGTCAAGTCCTGGCCCCTTTTGCTGTGGAATCCAAGAACTTCCATTTCATTTTATCATATCCCTTGAACATATCTTACAAACAATTTCTGCCAAGATTCCCTAATTCTCTTCTTTGCCCCTAGGCCCCTAGACACATTTTCTACTCCAGGCTATATGAAAACACTTTAAAAAATGAAAAAGGAAAGAAAAAAAAAAGCACAATTCTTATATTACTTGTGGAAACATTATTCATCATTTCATGCGAGCTGATTCTGTCCTATGGAACTCTGGAAGGATAACTAACTCTTAGACATACCTACAAGTACATACATACATGCCAGGGAACATGCTTCAATACAAGTCATAAGCAGATCTAAATGCAATCTGACTCCACGCATGTACTCTGCAAGTTCTTCTCATTTCCATGTCACTCAGCACATGAATTGGTATGTTATGTGTTAGATATTTTCAAGGTGTAAAAGTAACCTTAAAGATGCATTTATGAGCCCACACAAGCACCATGGTCTATTATTGTATCTGAACTGAAATCTAGACACTTCGCTCCGTGAATTTGCTTAAGTTACTTCACAAATCCTAATGTCTGAGACTTTAAGCCTAAGCCTAACAGGAAATTAGCTATTTCTAGCAATACCATGAGGATTCAATGACAGCTGGTATATGAAAGTATCTATCCAGAATAAACTAGCCATCAGGGAAATGCAAATAAAAACCACAAGGAGATTTCACCTCACCTCAGTTGGAATGACTACCATCTAAAAATGAAAAGACAACAAATGCTGGTGAGGATCTAGTGAGAAGGGTACCCAATTCTACTGTTAAAAGGAATGTAAACTAGTACAAATTATAGAGAACAGTTCAAACAGTCCTCAGAGATCTGAAAACAGATCTACCATATGACTCAGCCATCCCACTCCTAGAAATCTACCCAAATGAAATCTAAGAGATCAATATTTGTACATACATAATTATTGCAACTCAAATCACAACAGCTAAGATATGGAATAAACCCAGAAGTTTATCAAGAGATGACAAGTTAAAGAATATACACATACACATAATGAAATGCCAGTCACTAAAAAAAAAAATGAATTCCTGTCTTTTACAACAAAATGGATGCAACTAGAAACCACAATGGTTAGTGATATAAGTCCCCACCCCCAAAAATCAAGTACTGTATGTTTTTCCTGATCTGTGATAACTATTAGAGTACAAAAAACATAATCCATAGTCGAACTAACATTTTAAAAACCATTCTTTACAGCCTTTTTATAAACTCTTCAGAAACAGAAACATTTTTCCTAATTTTTAGTTATTGAAATCTTCACCTAATGGAATGTGAAGCCTATAGTTGAGAAGTGAACTGAAAGAATGCCACTGAAAAGCTTTAGAAAAAAGGGGGAGGAGGAGGAGGGCAGGTGGGGAATGCAGGCAGGAGGAAGAGCAGAGGAGGAAGCATCACTATGCTTCTAAAACTGTATTGTAAAATATGTGAAATTTGTTCACATTACAAGAAAGTAAAAAGATGCATGCCATAGATAAATTGCTGGTTCTTTTCAAAAAATAAAAATACATGATAAAAGTTTAAAATCCTTATATAGTTTTTTCACAATATGTATTTTATTTTTTTTTAAAGATTTTTAAAAATTTTATTGGAAAGGCAGATGTACAGAGAGGAGGAGAGACAGAGAGGAAGATCTTTAGTCTGATGATTCACTCCCCAAGTGGCCACAACAGCTGGTGCAGCCCTGATCCGAAGCCAGGAGCCAGGAACTTCTTTCCAGGTCTCCCATAAGGGTGCTAGGTCCCAAAGCTTTGAGCCGTCCTCAAATGCTTTTCCAGGCCACAAGCAGGGAGCTGGATGGGAAGTGGAGGTGCCAAGACCAGAACCGGTGCCCATATGGGATTCTAGCGTGTTCAATGTGTGGACCTTAACCATTATGCTGTTGTGCCAGGCCCCACAACATGTATTTTAAATGAACTTTTTGAGGCCAACTTATAAGAGCACGTTAAACTATCACCTGCTACACTGGCATTCCATATCAGAACCAAGGCTTGTATCTAGAAGGCTTTGCTTCCAATCCAGAACATGCCTGCTAAGCAGTGGAAGATGATCCAAGTATTGAGGCCCTTACAGCTCATATAGGAAACACAAATGGAGTTCTAGACAACCAGCTTTGGCCTAGCCCAGCTGTGGCGTTGCAGCCATTTGGGGAATGAACCATTGAATGGAAGCTCTCTCAATCTCTGTCACTCTGCCTTTGAAATAAACAACAAAAAACTTTAACAAATTATTTTCCACCAAAATCAACATTTATTTAATTCCATTTACTACCACATTTTGCATCACCCTCATATCTGAGAGGCAATGAGAGGTAAACTGGAACTAACTACTCACAGTTAAAGGCAGTTAACTATGAGTAGCCAACCTCCAGACTAATTTCCCCAAGGGCTAACAGATTCAATATTGAAGATTATCAGAAATCAACTATCAATATCGCAGCTTAAAGACTGCTAGAAATTATATATATTTGCTATAATCTGGCAATATAACAGGTTACTGACAAAACACAACATATGCTTAAATTAGAAACAGAAAAATCCACAAATAAGGGCTAAATTAATATCAGTGCCTATATTTTTTGAATTATTATTCAAGATTTACTTTATGGCAGGGTATAGTGGCACACTCAATCAATGTTCCAATCTGTGATGCTATCATCCCATATGGGCACCAGTGTGTATGCAAGCTACTCCACTTCCAAATCAGCTCTCTATTTATGATCTGGGAAAGCAGTGAAAATGACTCAAGTCCTTGGTCTCCGCATCTACATGGGAGAACCAGAAGAAGCTCCTGGGTTTTGGCTTCAGATTGGCTCACCTTCAGCAATTGAAGCTATTTTGGAAGTAAACCAGAAAATGGAAGATATCTCTCTTTCTCTCTCCTCTCCTCTCTGTAAATTTGCCTTTCAAATAAGAATAAATAAATCTTTAAAAATCATTTCTTTTATTTATTTGAAAGGGTGATAGAGAAGGGAAACAAAAGGAAGATTAGCCATCTGCAACAGCCAGGTCTGGATCAAGCTGAAGTGAGGTGCCAGGAACTCTACCCTGGTCTCCTATTTAATTCCCAGGCACATTAGTAGAAAGCTAGATTGGAAGTGGAGCAGCCTGGACAACACCAGCACTATGATTTGAGATGCCAGCGTCTCATGCAGTGGTCTTAACCTGTCGCATCATTCCAGCCCCTACAATTACTATATTAGAAATAAGTTAATAACAAAATTGAACTTCTAGAAGGGCAATGGTTCCTAACCTTTACTGTATAGTAATTTCAACTAGAAGTCTTACTAAACCACAAATTGTGAGCTCTTTCCTAAGAGCTGAATTCAGAGACTCTGCTTTCATAATACTTTCTTAAGTGATGATAATGCTGGGGCCAGGTCTTAAAAAGAATGAAAAAGCCAAAAGACAAAGACAAAACCTAACGTGAACTACATTTCATATATTCACAGCTTGTAGACCATTATTTAAATCAATTGTTAATAAAGTATGTTTGTTCGAAGACATGATGCAAATGGAGTTTAAGTATAAAAGATTCTAAAACAGTGCTAAATGTTCCTTGACCTAATTACTGCAAGATATATCAGCCCTTAAGAACACCATCAGAAAGAGGAATTTTAGCTTTATAAACTACACATGATCTATGTTGTATTTAATATCCAATAGGGCTAGCTTAAAATTAAAAAAAAAATGCACAGCAACAGTGTAAGCAATCTGATTGAGAGGACACATTGCTCTGAATGTACTGGAAAGAATTACTCAGTTCAACTGAATTGTTAACTAAGCTAGTGGCTAAGGTGATTCAATATCAAGTTCCATGTGAAAGAATATTTTAGTGATCTGCCTTTTCATCCTTTAAATAGAAACCTGATTAATTTTATCTCTTGCACACAGGGTATGGTTTTTATTTTTTCCTCATGTAAACTGGCATATGTAATTACAAGTAAGAAAAATATGTGCAAATCTTAACAATGATTAATTAAATGCACTTCATTTGCACAAAGCATTGGTGCATACATTTCAGGAATCTAAGCACTACCTAAGCAGTAAGTCAGTCAAAATTTTGAATATTCCTTGGAGAACTATTTATGTATCCAAAGAAGTAGCTGGCAATCTAAGTACAATTTTCAAATGCTCCAACTTCCCACAGACAGGGTTAATTGAAAGGACTGCAAGATTTTTAATGTCATAAATATTCATACTCAGTAATAATAAACTATAACAAAAACAGTTAAACTAGGATTTTTGTAGTAGAGTATACTACAAAATAATTAGCTCGTGACTAAATAATTTATAATCAAAAGTTCTCTAGGAAATGAATGTTCTTTTATTACTGAAATCTCTTGTCCTCTACTACAACATGCATGTAAATGAAACAGTATTCAAACAAACTCAGAAAGTAAAATTCAGGCAGAAATCTAGAAGCATGTAATTTTAAATTATAAGAAATAAAACCATTCAACCCCAAACCAGCTAACAAAAAAAAAAAAAGAAAAAAAAACTAACTGAACGAATACAAGTAATAGAGGAAACATAGAATGTTTATAAATATCTTCTATAAAATCTATTATGAAAGAATAGGCAGCATTTTGGCTACTTTCCCCTCATTCCTTGGTCTTTATAACCTCTGCTAATGCATGCCATTTGTTTTTGTCAAATCTCAATTAAAGATTGAGCTTCTTTAACATAACCTACCTTATTAACTTAATTATTGTACTTTATCTCTACTCTTTCATAATATACTCCATTATCAGGTAAATTAATTCTTAAACAGCTGTTGAGGTTTTCTTAATCATTATTGACCCATATCATCAGCATGCATATTTAGAGAGGACAAATAAATTTAAACCAAGTAGAACTAATTCATACTGTTTTGTTCAGGAAATCTTAGTAACAACTCACATTGATTACATAACTCTAATATATTCAAAATGTAAAACTATGTATACCTAAATCCAGTTACCAATTGACCCTACTCAGCTGATCTGATCCTAGTTGACTGCCACCAATTCAGTCAAACCAGTTCCTATTAGCCCATTCATCAGTCAACCTGTGAGAGTTAGGTAAAAACAAACTAACAACTAAAACAAAACAAATTCACAAAAACCTATGCCTTCAGGACTACCATGGCACCAACACTTTTCCTGTTCCAATCACCTGCAGACTGGGCTGCAACCAGACCTCCTTTGAAACCACTACTTCCTCAACAAGGAATTCCCTTCTTCCTCTGGCTATGCATTCCTATTCACTCCCTGATTCCAGGGATCAGAAAGTATTCAATAATAAGGGCTTTACCCTTTGTTGTAGTATCTTCAGAACAGCACTTGTTTATACTGAATGCTTAACAAAAACCCGATGAATGATCTACACCAACCATTAACACATCTTCAACAAGTTCATGAAAACCATATACTGAGAAAAACGAGAAAAACTGCTCTATTTCAAATTTTTTCTAGCAAAATTATTTTAATTCTAATTTCCCATGAACTCTTTGAAGAATATTTGTGCACTTATCCATATACATGTATTTACGTTCTCTTATGAAGAATATTTTATATTACAGGCATAGCATTTAAATACTTACAACCAAATCCATAATGTATGACTGGACATTAAATCACATTAATAACTGATAAGCACTTCTTAAATAACTGTATGTCTTCCAGTCTATATTTTGATTTAGTAAAATTACAAGTTTTATTAAATACAAGCTTTAGTAAAAACAGAAGACAACAGATTTGGTAGCAACTAAAATGACTTAATACTCTACAAATTATTAGAAATACAGTTCAATTTAAAAAGAATAAAACCATGTTTTCATGCCCAAAGCATAAATTGAAGGTTTTGATATGCCTACTATGTGGTCAGCAACAAATGCATAAGTTCTATGAAAATAAAATTTCCTTGTATTTGTTTATTAAATAAGCATACTAAGAGTCAGGCATTGCTCTAGGTGCCTGAATATGTCGCTATAAACAAGAAAGACAAGATAATAAGATAGATAATATAATAGCTTATATTCTAGTTGCAGGGCACAAACAATAAATGAATCTACAATTAACGAGGTACCAGTAAGTGCCAAAAATTCTCAGAACATTATTTATGAGCAAATAACTGGGTGCTGTAAGAAGTGACACCTTTGTATATTAATACCTTTGATGATATTGTATATGATACATACTGAGAAATGTATGCTACTCTGAAAATAGTTTTAAAAGAAAAGCAACCCATGTAAGTTAGTGTTGAATAAACATTTTGTTTTAGATACATAGAGATGCTGACATTCTGATAAATAACACTGAGTATTAGAAATTTGTATAAATCACATTACTATTCAAAAATGTCTACAATAGAAAATGACAATTTTGCAGTCAATAACACAAAATCTGCTTGCCCTTACTACAACATGCTTAGAGTTGGATATTTTAAGATTTGTATTCTGGATTATTTGTAAAAACACAAACACATACAGTTTCATACTGCTTTAAAGCATAAAACAAATTCTCCTCCAACATTTAACAATAACCTTAGCTGAAAACATATGTAAAAGTGGTCTGCAACATGTACAGGTAAGGGAAATTGGTAGGAAGACACAGACACTGATGACGTGGCCAATTTAAGTGACACAGATTTATATTACTTATTGCAAAGGGATCGGGAAAAAGAAATACTTGATTCTAGGCAACAGAGACAACAACTACAACTAGAAAGTATTGACACTATACCTTTCTCTGTAACTTCAAATGTAATAGCCAAGTACCCATAATATTTACTCAGATATACATAGCAACGAGTTCAAATAAATTAATACAAGGAAGACATGAACAGAAAGATGAGAAAAGCACAGACATTATGACCACCTGGAAAAAAAAATAGTAAAGCATGATTCTGGTTGAAACTAAATATGGTAACCAATTCTCCTGTCTTGCCTTTTCCTTTTTTTTTCCCTGTCAGGAAACAAGTTCTTTGACAGAAGTTATTACACAAAACCATTCAACCTCCAAGCTCAATGCTGCAGTGGTAAGATCAGAACACTATTAAAAAACACCTAATACACAGAATTGATAGACACTCTATGAAACACTTTGTATACTATTTTAGATTTCAACAATGGTATATATTTCTTATAAGTATTAATGTATCAGTTAACAAGTATATAAAATCATTAAGTTAAAGAGAAGATAACATCTCAGGTTTTCATATTTCAGTGCAAAAGTATGTAAGATATTGAGAAAAACACGAACATTTATGTGTAAAAAAGGAATATCTGTCATAATAGCTTATGAATGTAACTTATAATCTTTTAGTCAAAATAATGTATTTGATATAACCAATAAGCAAATACAAATAGACTGGTATATGTTATCTAGAAAGCTAAAAAATTATAAATAGGTTTTCTTTTACAAAAATAATTTAAAACTACTTTTACACTGCAAAGCTAAACTTCCATAAGAAAAAAGCTTTAAGCAAATTATTTAAAGCTAAATACTGATGACATTGACACAAACCTTCACACATGCACATAAACAAAAGATCAGAGAGCAATTGTTCTTGCAGATACACACGGATATACGCTAAATATAATAAATCACATACACACATTGATGTTTCTCGGACAACCCTAATACATTACTGAGAATAAGTGTCAACATTAGCTGCCATAATGCAGTTTTCCCATCTCTCTTACTTAAGAGCACAAATGAGCTAAATGTTCTTGAAATTTTTCTTTCTATTTTAACCACAGCCTAACTCTCCCCAGCTCACAAGCAATTATCTGCTTTGGCAGCTAATCTTATTCATCAACCTAACTGAATAGCAAAATGCCTACATGTTTGGTCAAACGTTATTCTGGGTGTATTCGTAACTCATTTCTGGACACAATTAAACTATTAGTCTGGGTATATTTGTAACTCATTTCTGGATGCAATTAACATTAAATTGGTAGTACATATCAAATTGTCCTCCTAAGTGAGCACCTGTCATTCAGCCATTTGAAGGTCTCCATAAATCAAAAAGGTGGGCCCTCAGTGAGTAAGCAGGCAGGCATTTTCTCCTAACTACCTTGAGCAGCGATTCACTGTGTCCCCTTGTTTGGACTGATATGTCTACTCTGTGTCTCGTGCCTGCTGGCATTTGGACAGCAGCAATACTGTCCACTGGCTCAACTGGTTTTCAGACCTTCAGACTGACACCAGAACATGGCCATCAGCTCTTCTGGGTCTCTGGCTTGCCAAACACAAACCTTTGGAGGGTCAACCCCACAAACAAGTGATCCAATTATTTGTAATAACTCAGACATGCACACAGCTCTGTTCATCTGGAGAACCTTATAATAGTCTATGTACTTATCAAATTTCTAACAATATATGATGATATCAATAGCAGAACAAGATTCTCAAATAGCTTGATGTCATTTCATAACATACAATAAATCTTTAAAACTCTACACTTTCATTACACAAATACATAAATGGATTAATCAGAATTATATTCAATGACATCCTCAAAATACTGGTTGTAATGACACTTGTGAGAGAGTCAATTAGACACAATCAAATAGCCAACAATGGGGAGGATTAAACAAACTGTATCAAAGGATATATCATATACTCAATTTTAGGTAATTACCTAAAATTATATCTTCAAAGACTAGTCAAGTGAGAAAAAACACAATGGGACAAAATTATCAAGAGTAGAAAGGGTAAAATAGCAACAATAATTTCTAAATAGACCAATGACAAGTAAATTCTAGTTTTACATATTTTCTATAGTCAGAGTATGTTACTTTCAAAATGAGATATAATGACTGAACCTTAAAAAACACTATTAGAAATTTTGGGTAAAAGTCTATAACAACTCATTTAAGAATTAATGACAATTATCAGCAAGCTACCTTTTAAAACAAAATTTCAGATTCTACAAGTTATTTTATAATAAATTATAAACACATATAAACTGTTCTGATGAAGATTTATATATATTTGAAAGAGAAGTCTTTTGTCTGTTGGCACACACCCCAAACAGCTCTGCAGGTTGAAGTCAGGAATTAAGAAATCGATTTGATCTCCCACAAGGGTGACAAGGGCCTAAGTACTTGATCCATCACTTACTGCCTCCCAGGGAGCATATCAATAGGAAGCTGGATCAAAAGCAAAGGCAGGACTCAATTCAGGCTGTCATCTGACAGGAAATGCGGATATCTCAGTGGGCAGCTCAACTGGCTGTGCCCTAATGCTCACCCTCAGATCTGGGCTTTTGAAAGAAATATTTAGCTATAGACAAAGCATGGATTCAACTGAACTGTGTTTTGCTTTTTTTTCTTTTAATTTTCTTTTCTTTTATTTTTTTTATTGGAAAGGCGGATATACAGAGAGGAGAGACAGAGAGGAAGATCTTCTGTCCGATGATTCACTCCCCAAGTGAGCGCAACGGCCGATGCCATGCCCATCCAAAGCCAGGAGCCAGGAACTTCCTCCAGGTCTCCCACATGGGTGCAGGATCCCAAAGCATTGGACCGTTCTCGACTGCTGTCCCGGGCCACAGGCAGGGAGCTGGATGGGAAGCGGGGGTGCCGGGATTAGAACCGGCGCCCATATGGGATCCCAGGTGTGCAAGGCAAGGACCTTAACCACTGTGCCATTGCACCGGGCCCGAACTGTGTTTTTTCTAACTTCATCTGCTGAAGCACAGCCCCCAAATGTAATCATGTTTTGGAAGTACGGCATCTATCTATCTATGCCTAGTTTTTCCATAGTACTCATTTTCCACGAACTTTTTGAAGACCACTCATACAACTACGAAAGCAATTTTAGTTTTACATTTACTAAAAGTGATGCCACAGCAAAAAAAATACTCCTTTCCAAGTTAATGTGTGGGCCAGTGCTTTGGCATGGCAGTTTACGTTGTAGACTGTAACACCCACATCCCATATAGGCACTGGTTCGAATATAGACTGCTTCACTTCCAAACCAGCTCCATGCTAATGTGCACTGGAAAGCAGGGAAAGATGGACCAAGTACATAGGCCCCTTCCACATATATGGGAGACTCAGATGGAGTTCTAGGCTCCAGGATTCAACCCGGACCAGCTCTGGCTACTGCAGCCATTTGGGGAAATAAAACTTAAAACATTTAAATAAACATTAAACTTAAAACATTTAATATGTGAGTTTCATTTTCTCTAAATTGTAAACACCTTGGTTTTTGAGAATTTTCAACAAACAATTTAGGAAATGTATTCAAATGCAGAACTCGGTTTTTAAGCTTTTTAAAAAGATGATTTATCTATCTACTTACTTATTTGAAAGGCAAAGAAAGGGTGAGGGAAAAAGGAGGTAGGGGAAATTGATCTTCTATTCACTCCACAAAAGCCATAACGGCCAAGGTTGGATCAAAGCTGGGAGTTCAGAATCCAGGTCAGGTCTCCCATTTGGGTAGAAGCATCCAAATCACATTAGCCATCTCTGCTGACTCTCAGGATCTACACTGGCAGAAGCTGGAGTCAAGAGCTGGAGCTGGGCATCAAACCCAGGCACTATAGGATCAGAGAGCTTTACCCTGCTTCTCAAACACGGGACAACACATCTGACACATCACTCTGATTTTTCACAATTACCTTGTCAGGGTCCATATTTCCTTTGATAAACTCTTGCTTCCAGAATTGCAATGCTTGTTCCAACGTTAAACCAATGCCCTTCAGGAAGAGGCCATACTGCATTCGCCCTCCATGACGAAGATGGTGATTGTCCCGTAAGGCTTTATGTAACTGGCGCATGCAAGGTGGGAATGACTTGGTAGAAAACTACAAGTGAAAAAAATTAAAATTTTTGTTGTGTGCAACTCTTAAAAGAAGCCCTATAATATTTGGCATTACTAAAAATTCAGTCTATTCGGAATAAGACTAAAATTGTAAGTATTATTGTGCCACTATGATTAGGAGTTAAATTTTCCGTAATATCTTTACATTGGATATATATAAAAATTATATTATTCTGGATATTCTAAGTTACACAAAGTCTAAAAATTTACCTTTAAAGAAAAAGACAAAAGAAAAAGACATTCTAATTGTTATTCTTCTAAACATCCATAGATTCATTTGGGTTGTAAGAAATAAAACAAAGAGATAGTATGTATCCAGTTTCAACAAAGAAAATACATTGCAAAACTATGGTAGATTCTCCCAATAAAGATACTGACTTTGATATACTCTTCTAATATTAAATGCCCAGGTGGACCTAGTTCTGTGTGTACTTACTCATCCTACATGTGTAGGTTAATGCAATTCCAAGAGCAAAATAGTTCCATCACCACAGGATCTCTCAGGTGGCCTTATAACAGCCACCCCCACCTACTTCTCACCCCCCATATACTTCCCTGTTTGTTTCTTGTCAATTACTCATCAGTTTTCCACTTGCATAATGTTTCTAATTTCAAAAATATTCTACAAATAGAATCATAAAGTAGGTAATTGGTTTTTTACTCAGCACAATTCCTTCAAGATATATATGATTGTATCTAAACTGATTTTTTTGCTGTCAAATGTTATCCCATGGTACAGATGTACCACAATTTGTTTAACGACTTACCATTTTATTATTTATACTTGTGATTCTTTCCTCCAGTTTCAGCCTCAAACAAAGATATTATAAACACCCTTTTACAGGTTTATGAACACATACATTTTATTTTTATTTCCCTGAGATAAATGTCCAAAAGTACAAATTTTGATTAACCAATGAACTTTAAAATAATGAATGAAAAGTATTAAACACAAAGTAGAACATAAAAAGACAAAATGGTTCTCTAAAGGAAAATTCAAATATATTTGTTGAAGATATTAAGAAAAAAAAACATTTGTGCTTTCTTTAATGTCAAAACATAAACTATCATATCACTGCCCACTTTTTTTAATTCAGTGGTTCCACTTAATCTCAGTAACACTCTCTGAACTCCTCAAGTACGGTCCAAGAACTAAATTCTTCTCACCCCGACTTGTCAGCAAATTTACTTTATAAGTAGAATTGCTTCTCAGCTTTCTGGCTGAGATTAGGTGCCAACAAGCAAGAAGCAGTTCCTACAGTGCCTGACTTCGCTGCTCCCGCTCGTGACCATTTGGTCTCTGTTCCCATTCATTTACTGTTTTAGAATAAAATGGGGCTGAAACTATGGCTCAGTGGGTTAATCACTTGAGCTCAGCATCCCATTTTGCCTTGTCCGAGTTCCGGCTACTCCACTTCCAATCCAGCTCCCTGCTACTATCTCTGGGAAAGCAATGGGAGATGGTCCAAGTGCTTAGGTCTCTGCCATGTCAGAGACCTGGCTGGAGTTCTAGGTTCCTGGCTTCAGCTTGGTTCAGCTCTTGGTGTTGCAAAGCATTTGAGGCTTCAACCAGTGGATGGAAGATCTATCTTTCTCTCTTACTCTGCCTTGCAGATAAATAAATATTTTTTAACATGTGAATAAAATGAAAATTTTTCCATTAATTAGGACAAGTAAAGGAAAAAGACACCACAAACATTATATTCATTATTATGCAAGTTTAAAAACAAATCATATAATGAGGCTCCAACAAGGGCATAAATCAAATACCATGGAAGCACTGTGATTGAAGGGGAAGCAGAGCCACTAGTTTGTTACTGTGCCAATTATAAATTTATTGCCACAGCCAGATGGGTTATTCACTATCCCATAATCACAGACATATTTCTTACCTATCCAATTTTCCCAAACAGAAGGCACTGCCTGGTACACCCTTCCAATCCCACATCATACAATCAAAGCTGAATTGTTCTTCAAGACCCAATACAGGGGCCAGAATCGTGTTGCAGGAAGTTAAGCCACTGCCTGCAGTGCTGACATCCCATACTGAAGCACTGGTTTAAGTCCCGACCATTCTGTGTCTGATCCAGTTCTCTACTAACAAGCTGCCTCAGAAGGCAGAAGATGACTCAAGTTCTTGGACCCCTGCAACCCACGTGAGAGTCCCAGATGGAGTTCCAGTGTCCAGGCTTGATCTGGTCCAGCCAAATCCATGGCAAGTGAATAACTAACATGGAAGATCTCTTTGTGCTTCTGTATTGTCTAGTGTCTTTGTGCTTCTGTATTGTCTAGTTCCTCTGTCACTTTGTCCTTCAAGCGAATAAGGCAATTTTCAAAAGCCCCAATTCAGCTTCTGTTTCCCCCATCTTAATGTCTTAATTACATTTTACTCATCTAATCACCAAAGGTTTATTGAATCTATGGTGAACAAAGTAGTGAAAAGTCCTGTCCTCACAGAACTTATACTCTAATGGGAGGAAATACACATCATATTTGATCCCAAAAGTTCTGAAAGTAAAACAGATATGGCATCAAGTATGAATGAAGAAAGGTACTTTAATCTGGATAATCAGAGAAACCTTGCTGAGTTGTTTATTATTTTAGCTCACATTTTAATTTTCAAGTTGACTTCCAACTGAGTGAAGATATAGAAGCACTGGTGCCATGAAAAAAAAATTCCTGAATGTGGTGTGCTAAGAGACAGCATAAGGTCCAAGTAGTTGCACCATAGTCAGTGAGCCAGATTGAAGCAGAAGTTACAATTACAATGATGAGTACATATGGCTTTATAGGCCATAAAATGAGCTTGGATGTTAGCCTAGATAGAAAAGAAACCCAATAGCGGGTTTTGACCAGAAGAGTAATATGAATTACAAAACAAAGAGATCTGCCTGTTACAGAGCCAACAGAGGGTAAAAATGGAAGCAAGAAAAACACTTAAGAGATTTTGGTAGTACTTCTAATAATGGAAATGGAAAAGCTAGAGTTCAGGGTTGGCCATAATGAGAGGGGAAATGACTGCAAACAGAACAGATAAGGATTACAAAGCCAGGATTTGGGATAAATTATCAACACAGACATGTCAGAGGCAAAGATGACTAACAGGAATAGTGGTAGTGCAAAAGTTCATTAGCTGGGCGATAAAATCATCAGTAAATAGGGAGAGGGAAGCAACAAAGGGGCTATAATACAATCACAGGGATTTAAACGAGTTAGAGCTCTGATAATGGAAGGAAGGTAAAGTAGAGCAAGACAGACTTTTACCCTGAAATCCTATTCAGTAAGGAGAGCAAAGCAGCCTCTGCTGAAGATGCTCACAGAAGAAATCACATCATTAAAGGAGTTGGATTTCATCAGAAGAACAATGGAATGGCAGCATTTGGAAAGGACACATGGAGGTCAATGAATATGATAAAGACCTGATCTTGTGAGCATCAGGCAATATAAACACAGGAAACAAATCAAATAAAATAACTGTATTACTTAACATGGGGTCCGACCACAGACTCACATGATGTGATCATCGCCTCAGTAGTTAACATAATTTAGAAACATTATTTCATGAAATTATATGGCCCAATCATTATTTACTATGTTATCTATCTTGTTCAAGCAGCCCATGAAGGTAGGAACATTTTCTGTTTTAGCCACCTCAGTGTCCACAGCAGTGCTGGTACAGAAAGGATGAGTTCAGTATATTTTCAAATGAACTGATGAGTATATTTCTATGTACTTCCACAGCACCTAATCAGGTTTACACATACTTGTAAAAAGGGACGCATCTAGCTATATGTAGAAATAGAACCAATCATCAACCACTCACATAATATTAACAGATCATATGTAGGAAAGGAGGAGAGGGAGTTTTGGAATGAAAATATGAGAAAAACAAAAAAAATTCACATTTACTTGCACAAGATAGGCAAGTCTATGCTTATTTTTACACATATTAACTGCTCAGCACTTGATAATTTTTCAAAGGAAAACAGTATACTTTTTGTGGTCTCTAAAAACTCAGTTTCTCTCTAAGTAACCTTGTAATTCTTGTTTCCAAGCATTATAATATTGTTATAATTTTCACAGTTTTACTTATTTGAAAGAGAGAGTGGCAGGGTAAATAAGGGAGGAAAGCAGGGAGGGAGGGAGGGAGGAAGATCCAAAACAAAGAGAACACCTGTCAGCTGATTTATTCCACACATGTTCCAACTAGTCAGAGCTGGGCTAGGAGATGGAAACTCCATCCTGGGCTCTCCTGAGGCAGGGGCAGAAATGCAAATACTAGGCCCATAATCTGCTGTCTGCCCGTGCCCGTGAGCAGGATATTTGATTGGAAACAAGCAGCTGAGACAGAAATCAGAATTCTATATGGAGATGTAAGCATCCCAAATGTTACTTAGCTTAATCAAGTGCAGCATAAAGCTAACTCCAATATCAGTGTATTTTTAATTTATTGTAAATAAATTGCCACTTACCTAAACAAAAATTATTCATACTTGGTCTATTTTTCCTTTTGCAAATGGAATACAAATTCTGTCATGTGTTAAGCAGAAATCATACAAATTATAGCCAAATAAACTCATTGTACTACTAAATTACAAAGTGAAGTGAAGCTGAAATGAGCAATCCACTTATGGCAACCTCGGGATTGTACAGCCTATACTAAGAATGAGATCTGTCCCTTAAATTTATAAGTTCAAACAAATAATACATCATAATGTCAATGTATTTGAAGTTAGGGCTGTTCAAGAGGTATCGAAGCTAATGAGGGATTGGAGAGGAGGCCCCTGCCCAGGGTGACTAGCACCCTTGGAAGAGCAGAAGAGGTATTTGGAACACGTACACAGTGGAAAGCAATGTAAAGGCACAACAAGAAGGAATCTTAGTACAATCCTTCTGTCACCTTGATCTTGGACTTCTAGCCTTCCAGAATATCAAAAAATAAATTTCTATTGTGCACAACCAATCTATGATACTTCATTATGCAGACCAGACAAATAAATACACTTAGCATTTTCCAGTTCTCATTCCCACAAAGTATGGCAACACTTCAATATAAAATTCATGAAGAATTCCCTTCAGGATTAACTGATTAAATTCTGTTTCTTTACAATAGATTATTCTCTAATTTAGTTTTATTCTCTTCATGATTTAAAAGAAATCATTTATAAAGGATATGGGACTTTCTGCAAAAGTGATTGACAAATTATGATATAATATTCTCTTCCATTTCCTTCCTCAATGACTAAGGTCTAAGTTTAAAAGAACATGAAACTTACCGAATCAATCTGATCCAAGGAAATCTTCCCAGTATTCCCCTGTGTGTTATAATCTTGACCAGTGTAGGAATGACTGGGGGGAAAAAACAGACAAAATATTAAAACAACACTTGTACAATATGTTTGATTGCCTCAAATACAGTTTTTACATTTCTTTACACAGAGCAAACAAACTTCAAAAACTTTATATACATAGCTTCTTTTTTTAACATTTTATTATTATTATTATTTTATTTTATGATATAGTTCCATAGGCTCCTGGCATTTCCCTTATCCCCTCCTCAATTCCCTCCCCCACCTAGTTCCTCTATATCATTACTAAAATATAGTTCTTCATATACAGTCATATGTCCATCATTGCAGGCATGAACAATGGCAGAGGGTCTAGCATTTTATTGTCAAGCTATAGCACACAGTTTCATTATAAGTCCATCTTTGTCTAGAAGTAGAAATGCATACTACATTGCATCCTCACATCTGGATGTTAGTCTCCATTTTACAACTATTATACAACCCCTTAAATGAAAATTCATAATACAAAATCAACAATACAAAGAAAAACAGAAATTTACAATGCCATAACGTTAAATGACATGTTACTAGATATGACAGTCTCCATTACACAGCTACTATACATCCCCTTAAATGAAAAGCCACAAAACAAACTCAACATCCAGGAGAAAAAAGAAATTAACAACACCAAGAAGTTAAATAACATGCTACGAAATGCCTAACATGTAACTGAAGAGATGAAAATCAAGAACCTTCTTGAAGAAAATGATGCCACAGCATGATCTACGAGTCATTTTTGATTTAATCAGAAGGTTGTTGGCGGCGCTGATCTTGTCAAACCTGTTGGACGTTAGGTCTGGGTGCCACACAGACCTATTTTGACCCATTGGAGGCCATAGTTGGTATTTTGCTGCGGGACCTGTGCGAGAACTCAGTGAGTTCTCGTGAGATCACCACATGTGCAGTTCATTGTTGTCCCCTGCAATCCCAAAGTTATTGCCACACTGTACAAAATTGCGCCTGACGTACCACCACTACTACAGTTCTTGATCTGCTGGCCATCTAATCTGAGGGCTACCCAGACCTGTGTTGGGTGGAACCTGTAGAATGCCACATTGATGCACTTCACTGAGTCAGAAATGAGCTCACTCCCAGCTCAGTGTATGCTTAGTCCTTTCCCTTGTCTTTGCCTCTTATGCAAAATGGTGCCCAATTCAGCTCTAGGGGACTGACTGGGCTGTGAAATCCACCCTGTTCTCACACTGCCCGTTTGGGATCTGCTGCTCTGTCTCTGCTCCTGGTCAAATCAAACAGACCAGCAGGTCAGATAGTTCTTTGCCTGGGTTCATCTCCCAAGCTCACAGTGCAAGTCCCTTCCCATTTGGTTGCTGGTGGTGTTCTGGCTGCTGGTGCAATTCAGATGGCCTTTTGCTGAATCCCACAGGAGAATCAGTCACTGCAATACCACACCATTGTTTTCGCTGCTTTCCTGTGTCTGTCAGTCTCCAGGTACCCCTCTGCTGTTGTTCTGTCCTTTCCTATTGCCTGAAATATGTCCTCTCTGCTTCATCCTGAGTAAATGTTTTTCTGTCAATTTAAACGTGTCCTTACCCTATTCCGCCTCTTGATTCTTCTATACATAGTTTTAAGAACATACTACTTCCCACCCTTTTATCCCTCCCTTGCACCTACCCTCTATCACCTTCGTTTTTTATTTTTCTTCTACTTTTTATGATATACTTTCAATTTGTTTTCAAATCAGAAGATTAATACTTCACTTAAGAATGAAGTAGCAAGCAGAAAATCACTATTAATAATATAAACAAGGGCTACAAGAAATAACCAAATCTCAAAATGAAAATTTCACACATATACACTGTATTTTTTGTTGTATTCTGTACATAAGCTACCATAAACCAGGGAAAACATGATATTTGCCTTTGGAGGACTGCATTATTTCATTAAACATATAGGTCTCCAATTAGATCCATTTTGTGGCAGAACAGAATACTGACACCACCATTTATTTTATCTATCCAGGCTTCAGTTGATGGGCACCTGGGTTGATTCCATATCTCAGCTCTTATGTGTTAAGTAGGTATAAACACAGAAGTACAGAAAACTCACACATATGGTGATTTCATTTCCATTGAGTAAATTTCGAGGAGTGGGATGACTGAGTCAATGGACAGATCCATTTTCCAGACTTCTGAGGCATCTCCACACTATCTTCCAAAATGGTTGCACTAGTTTCCATTTTACCAACACTAGATTAGGATGTGTCTTCCCCTCCAAATTCTCACCAGCATTTGTTATTTTTTGAATCCTGGAAGACAGCCATACTAACTGGAGTGAAGAGAAATCTTACTGTGATTTTTATTTCTATTTCCCTGATGTTAGTAACCCAAGGCATTATTTCTCATCTGTCTGTTGGTCATCTGTTTTTCAGCCTTTGAAAAATGTCTTTTCATAAGCTTACCACATTTAACTGGATTGTTGATTTTACTACTAATTTTTCAAGTCCTTTATATGCAAAATATAAATCCTTTATCAGATACATAGTTTACAAATGTTTTCTCCCGTTTTGTTGGTTGCCTCTGTTTACGTGTTTGCTTTGCTGTGTTGCTGCTTTTTAGCTTGACATAATCACATTTTTCTGTTTTTGTCTTTATTGCCTGTGCCTCTGGAATCTATTGCCAGAAGCCTCTGCTGATTCCCATGTTTTGCATTTTTTCCCCTTATGTTTTCCTCTAGTAATTTGATGGTTTCAGGTCTTAGATGTAGATTACTGATACACTGTGAATTCATCTGCTTTTTTTGTTTGTTTGTGGTGGTTTTTTTGTTTTGTTTTGTTTTGTTTTGTTTTGTTTTGGTATAGAGTAAAAGCTGGGGCTCTTCTTTCATACTTCTGCATGCAGAGATACTAATTTCCCAACAAGACTTATTAAAAAGATTGTCCTTTCTCCAGAGAATGATTTTAGCTCATATGTCAAATGAAATTTTTTATTCCAATAAAGATTAAAGGCATCATAAGAGAACATTTTACATAGAAATCTTGGCAGAAACAGGGACAAGTTTTAAATATATTTGACAAAAAAACATTTAAGTAACTTGCATGGATTTCATACAAAAACATAGTGGCAGTCTGGCTCTACTGATTGCTAATCCAGGGCACTGCTTTCACTGCTCAAACCTTTATGTATTTTTTAACAGCACAGCAACACAATAAAACAGAAACTGGAATTTAAATCAAGAATAATCTAATACAGGATAAAAACTCTACCTAGCAGAGCTGATAAAAGTGATTGGAAATAATCTGCTAAACAGCCTGACACACAGCAATCACTATTTATTGATATAAATATATGCTTACAAGTAGATAAAATGAATAAACTGTCCTTATCTACATGTTCTAATTAGATCTCCATAACCACACAGAGCAAATATTTATTTTGGGTCTTGTTCTTTGGTTCTTGTTTCACTAAGCACAAAGTTTTCTGGGCCCAGTGTGATGGTTCAATGGCTAAATCCTCGCCTTGCAAGTGTCAGGATCCCATATGGGCTCCCCTTTGTGTCCTAGCTGCTCCACTTCTAATCCAACTCTTTGCTTATGGACTGGGAAAAAAACAGAGGATGGCCCAAAGCTTTGGGACCCTGCACCCATGGGGGAGATTCTGAATAAACTCCTGGCTTCTAGCTTCTAGCTTCAGATCAGCTCAACTCCCGCCAATGCAGCCATTTGGGAAATGAACCAGTGAGTGGAAGATCTGTCTCTCCTTCTTTTTGTAAATATGCTCTGCCTTTCCAGTAAAACTAACTAACTAACTAACTAACTAACTACTTTTCCAACCTAGAAATAATTTAATCCATTACTTGTTTAGTCACAAGCCTCTTGATTTCATCAGTGGTGAACTGGATTTCTTTCTCAGGAAATCCAGGGTTTGTTGCCTTTGGCAAAAATAAAGATGCTGGAGAGGTAAGAGAAAAAAGATGCTTCCATTTGCCTCTTCCATGGGATTAACATCAAAAGAGCCAGCAATCACTGTTGGTAAACACAACAATTCTTCCCAGGTCAGAAACTCAGATCACCATTCACAGGCAGATAACTGTCAAACCTAGAGAAATGACAATCAATCTCCAAATCACAGTTCCCTTACTTGATAAGCAAATCCAGAGAGTGAATCTAGGCACCATGTGAAGGGTCCCCCTGTGTCTACGGAGTTCATGCTTATCAGGCACAGCTGGTGCTCAGCCTCCTGGAGAGTAGAATGTAACCAAAAGCAAAGAAATCCTTGGTTTCATAGCTCAGACAAGAATTTTCTCTCATCTTGTCAATGCTCCTGACATCCATAAAACCAGCAAGGTGAGTTACATTCCATCAACAATCTTAATGAACCGCTGCATAATGATTTTCTTTACTTCATTTTCCATCAGGGCATATTTAAGTCTGATCCTTAGGAAAAAGATGAAAGGAAGAGGACATTTTCTGAGCTTGTGGGGACCAGTGGGTGAACAAGAAGCAAACACACTGGTAGATTCATCTAGCATTTGATGCTCTGAATCTGTTACTTAGTTCTGACATGCATATTGAGAGCACAAGGCATGGCTGTGCCAGGCACGGAAACAGGCCTGAGAGTTTTGATTTATCTGATAAATGCGTGAGTGGAGGGCCAGAGTAGTCAGAGACTCATTAGGAGCAGACAAGCAAGCAATGCAGTGAGAATTAAAACCTTCGACATGGAAGTCCCTGTTGCTTCACTATATTATTCCATCTTCTGCTCTGTAATAAATTTTCCTATAATATTATTTGCAAATAAGTCAATACAACTTACTGATGTTCGCTAAAGCCATCTGCCTCTATAATACTTTATCTCCTTGACATAAAACTCTACTTATACCCAACATCCTAAATACAGTTTTAGGAATAGTAATATTTAACAGGGCCAAAACAGGGACCAGATAACAAAAACACAGACACACAAACACAATCAAATTCTGGATTTCGCAAACACCACAATTAAAGGGAAATCCTGGGGTGTAATATAATTATGGGCAAAAAAAAATCATCTCACTCGTTGCTATCTGCTCAGTGCAGATTCCTCCTGATGAAGTACATAATCTCAGAGATGTTCTGCTGGGAAGCAGTTATTTCTATAATCAGTCAATTTTACTAATTCAACAATGGGAATAGTTTACAAAGCCAAACTACAAAATATCTTGGGAGGCTGCAATTACAAACGGAATGAAACCAAGGGAGACCGGAATATGAACACCAAAATATGAAGAGCTACTGAGTTGATGGCAAGATAAGAAGCATCAGACTTAGGCAAGTTCTCTGTTCTCCCTCTATTCACCTAAAAGGACACAGATTTACAAAATTAAAGCTGACCTATGAAGAAGATCAAAGATTCACCCAAAAGACAGCTTCATCTGGAAGAAATCTATAGGCACAAGTTCCACTGACTTGCCTTGGTCTACCATGTCTTTGCCTTCCTACAAACTGCTGCTCCAGAGTCTCAAAGCTCTTTTCCTAGGTTGTATCACTTCTCTAAAAATTTCCTGCTCTTTGCTGAAGATGGTATAGAGCCAGAATCACTGTCTCAGAGAATTATTTATTCCCTGGGTATCTTCGTGTACGTATGAAATAAACATGTCAATAAACTTCCATTTTTCTTTCATGAATATCTTTTGCCAGGAGTCTATTAAAGTGAAAAATCCATAACGTACTAAAAATATGTACTATTCTCCTTTATTATGTTAAAACACTTCTTGCATCTTGCATTACTCCTCCCTAAGAACAACTTTGTAGTAACTAATGTATCATTGGGTTCAGCATATCACATTGATCTTAATAGTACTGCTGCAGGACCAGCATGGTAGCCTAGCAGCTAAAGCCCTCACCTTGAACACACCGGGATCCCATGTGGGTGCTGGTTCTAATCCTGGTGGCTCTGCTTCCCATCTAGCTCCCTGCTTGTGGCCTGGGAAAGCAGTCGAGGAGGGCACAAGCCTTGGACCCTGCACTTGTGTGGGAGACCTGGAACAAGGACTGGGCTCCTTGCTCCAGATCAGCTCAGCTACAACCATTGCAGCCACTTGGGGACGGGACATCTTCCTTTCTTTCCTCCTCTGTATATCTGGTTTTCCAATAAAAATAAAACAAATCTTTTTTTTAAAAAAAGTACTGCTGCATACAAAACCTCAGCTGCTAACCCAATAGCTGTTATTTAAGATGAACGTTCTCCATGGTATAGTTGAGTATAACCAGGGAATTGTTTCACTGAAATTCTAAGAATAAAAATGTATTTCACTTTCCAATGTATCTTAAAACAGAGCAAAGAGGCTCTGGGACAATGGGGATAGTAGCACAGTATATTCAAGCCTGGAAATCTGCTCGTATGTTTCTTCTTTAAATCACTGGTAATGAAAACTGAGGTTAGGCACTTACTAGTACTGATATGCACAACACCTAAAAATATCAGGTCTGCCACACTAGCAGAAATGCCAGGGAAACCAAATTAAGCAGTCAAACTACAAACTTAAATCAGTAAAATATATTTAAGAACACAAAATGACTCCAATCCTGACCAGAAAGAAGAATCAGGATAGCTAAAGCAGCTGCAAGATTCTCAAAAGGAGTCATCAGCTCAGAGGGACAAATTAGGCCATACTATTGGCTCTGGGAAGATTTAGCATCCTGTCCTTTACAATTAAAGAGAATTATTACAATGAGATAAGAGGATCACTCATATCAGATAGATTAACAAATGCAAAAGTTCTCAATAATGCTAAAATGTTACATAAACATGATTACAGTTACTGAGTAAATGGAGTCACTGATTGAAACAACTTTCACATTAAAGTTTGCTCAGCTCAGATTGATGCAATCTAGTAAGTACAAAAAGACGACATATTAACCTGAGGCATATGTTTGCCTGATTAGACGTGTGGTCTTCAAAAGATTCATGGAAGGTGGACAACGTGGTGGTGCAAGCTAAACTACCACTTCAGATTCCACATCCCATCTCAGAGCACCTGGCCTGGATTCTGATCCAGCTTCCCCTAAAGCGTAAGGCAGGTAGCACTTGATAACTCAAGTCTGTGAGTACCCCGCACCTATGTGGGAGAAACAGATGGAGTTCCTTGCCCCCCACTCCAGCATGCAGCCTGGCCTCCTCCTCCTGGCCTCCTAGTTGTGGGCTTTTGGGGAATGAATCAGCAGGAAAGCAGCCTCGCTTGCTCTCCTGTTCCCACTCCTGCCACTCTGTCTTTCAAACAAATTAATAAAAGCTTTTTTAAAATCACAGAAAGCACATACTAAAGTAACTATGCATGGTTCTTAAAAAATTAGACCAAAATAAATTTATATCTTAATTCCATCCCCTCCCAATCTGTGAAGTACCTCTGCATAAAATGACTGTCTTGAACACTCAGCGAATTTACAAAAGAACTAAATTTCAAGGAATAAGCCAAAACGAGAATAGCAGTAATGATTAAAGCAACATTTACTGGGTTTAACTACAAATGGAATACCACTGAGTGCACCAACATCAAAATGCTAGAAATGTATTTAAAGTAAAGAAGGCAACTGTACCAGTATGGGCAAGCATGAAGCACACAGAGGAATACAGGGCGATGACCTAAGATGCTAAGCATAAGAATTAGGAAGGGGATTTATCATCTCTACTCATCTGTAATCAGAAAGATTTACTTGCGTCCTTGTATCTTGGTAAAAGCAGTTAAAAATTAATAAACACCAAAGTTAATACGCACTTGAACTAGATACAAATAGATGTAGTTGGGAGTGAAGTAGATTATTAAAACACAGGAAAGGCAGATTAAAATGATGAGCAACTTTGTACACCATGCTCTCAACATAATGAAAACAAAAATAGTAAAGGCAAAACCCAACATAACGCAATCCACAAGTGAGGAAGAAAGAAGTCAGTATAAGGAAATGACTACAAACAGCACAGATTGGAATGCGGGAAATTAACTGGAGCAGCACTGCAGCCAGTATTTCATCCATACAAGAGGAGGCGAAAGCATGAAGTAAGACAGTACCAACAGATGGAGGAAGAGGCAAAAGATGGACTCGGGAGATCTGGAAAAAAATAAACACAGCTTGGTGAAATAGATAGGAGGGCTACCACAGGCAGTTGTAAAAAAAAAATAATAATAGTAATAGCATGACTTAACAAAGAAGAGCAGGGCAGACTGTCTGGAATAAAGTTCACAGACTGCTGGTGCCAGACTGAACTGAAACTCTGAAGACAAAAGTCTGAGATCAAGGTCAAAGACTGGAAGCAAGGGTCTACAGCTGGGCAATGGTCTGAGGCCACAAATATCCTTGAGACAGTCATATACTGACTTTTACACTTGGGTCACACTGTAGCTACATGATCATCAAGCATTAGCTGGTTAACATCAGCATGCCATGTAGTTATCAAGGTTTACACCACATCAACTCCCGTAATTTGACACCCCAAGCAGCTCAATAGAAGATTGAGTCTTCCAGGTTGGAGTCCTTCCTCAGAGAAAGGGACTTTCCTCTGGCCACCTGCTTTCCTAGACTTTATTTTGTGTTCCTTTTATTATTTCTTTAATTCCACATCAACCCCTCTCCAACCTTGGTCATGCTTCTGTGGGCAGTGGTAAAGAGCCAAGAATGTTCAAACTAAATTACTGAATTCTTCTAGGATATGATTTTATTCTTCACAAGAAAACCTAATTAGACAGGGCACAGCACAAAGGCCCAATGACTAAATCTTCACCTTGCACCTGCCAGGATCCCATAAGGGTGCCAGTTTGTGTCCCGGCTGCTCTGCTTCCCATTCAGCTCCCTGCTTGTGACCTGGGAAAGCAGTAGAGGAAGCCCCAAATCCTTGAGACCCGGTACCCATGTGGGAGACCTGGAAGAAGCTCCTGGCTTCAAAGCAGTTCAGCTCTGTCCCTAGTGACCACTTGAGGAGTGAACCAGCAGATATAAGATCTTTCTCTCCATCTCTACTTCTCTCTGTAAATCTGCCTTTCCAAAATAAATAAGTAAATCTTAAAAAAAAAAAAAACCTATTTAGAAAACACATCAACTCCATTTCAAGAATAAAATTTCCAAGTTTTATGGCTATGTTGAGATAAAAACTATCATTTAAAATCTTCAAAATGTTTCCAGTGGGATATTTTCTACTTCTACTAATCAAGCAAGGATAGGAAATCAGGAAGAAAAAGTAACAAACAGATGTTATTACAAAAGAACAAATATTCTAAGAACAATGAGCATTAGCTCATGAAACCTGACTTTGGTTTTTACTTGGAAATGCCAAAGAGTGTTTCTAAGGCTTCCAACAGACATCCAGGAAAAGCAAGACACCTTTCCCAGCATGCTTAGAGTTCAGTGTCACCTCAGTATCTCACTGCCTTCAAATGCATGCAGCTGTGTTATCACGAACTGTCAACATATAGTCTTATTTTCATGATTTTTAAAAGTGAATTGCATAAACACACATTTCCTAGTGGTCATTATAGGAAAATACAGAAATAGAAATGTTAAAGCAAAAATAACTTCTGATTGGATAAGTGCACACACACACACACACACACACACACACACACACACGCAAACATACAACAGAAAAAGTTTCCATTTTGGGAAAAAAAAAATCACAGCTTTATTGGGAGAGATGCTTATTGTTAGCAATGTACAATTTTTTTAAAAAACAAAGGAATTTTGTAGCCACAGGAGCTTTTCTACCCTTAATCTTTTATAAAGGAATGAGATACAGCACAAACGTTACTGTTTCAACATAAAGCCCAATCTCATTTTAAAATCGAATTGTATCTCTAATCACTGCTTTGCCTTATAAAAGAAATGCCCAATTAATCAGAGAATCTTTAAAAATCAAGATTTGGGGCCAACATTGTGGTACACTGAGTTAAGGCCACAGGCTGACATCCCATATTGGTATCGGTTCATCTCCCAGCTGATCCACTTCCATTTCTTCAGCTCCCTGTTAAAGTGCCTAGGAGAGCAGTAGATTACGGCCCAGGTATTTGGATCCCTGCATATAAATAGGAGACTGAATAAATCTCATGGCTATTGGTCTTAGTCCAGCCCAGCCCTAGCTGTTACAGTCATGTTAAAAATGAATCAGTAGAAGGCAGAACTCTATGCCTCTTCCTATCTGTAACTTTGCCTTTCATTTTAATAAATTTTTTAAACAAATCAATGTCTCATTTCCTTAATTCTGAATTTATCCACAAGTGTAACAGAAAAAAAAAAACCACAATTCAAACTGCATCAGTTTTTTTCATCCATAAATAAAGGTGATAAGAAACTGGAATAACCAACCTGTACAACTATGAAAAATTTAGTCGCTATGTGTCAAGTGAAAAAGCACTAACAGTGAACTGGCATAAATTTCTGAACTTATAGAAAAGTAATGAAAACAAAAGATGTGGTTCACTGGGTATTCAATTACATTAGAAAACTGAAGACACTAAAAGGCTATGTGCGCTTCTTAAAAAACAATAATACCTTTTATCAGCAACAAAGTGCCCAAACAAAACCAAACAGAAACACAAAACCCAAGCAGGCTTCATTTTGTGAACCATTATTAGATCATCAAAGCGGTAAAACAGACTCCCTCTCCTTCCACTATCCTTTCTCTTCTCCTCAATTTCAGTTCTTTGAATAAAATATTCCTTTATTCAGGGTGGTAGCAATACTTTCGAGAATACTTGTCCAACCCCTAGATCTCACAGGATTTACTCATTAAATGATCTTTCTGACCGAAGAACGGGTCCAAGCAGGGATGGATCCAGAGAGGATCCAAAGAGTGCAATGTGACTGCTGGCACAGAGCACTCCATGTGAAGGTTCCATAAGCTACAAACAAGCATGGGAGGAGAAGCGAAGCCATACACACTGTTAAAGGCTTTGGAGCAGAAGGACACTGACTAGAGAGAGCTGTGCATTAGAAACATGGACCTCCATACTCCAGAAGCTATTAGAATGCTGCACAAATGCCTGACAACACATCTAGGCTGAGAAGAGCCTGCTCTGCCGGGAGGTGAACATGACCTGGTGGACCAGCACGGAAGGCTGAAATGAAGGATGATAATGAATGTGAACGAGGGACTGAAGAATCAAGTGGAATAACTGGATTTCAGTTAGAAAATAATATTCATTTAGAAGTTTGTGCAGAACACAAAGTCACATATCTGTTTTATCATTTTTAGCTTTTGCAGTTTAATATTTTATATGCATTAAAATGCTGGTTTCAATCAGATTCATAAAAGTACATGATTTGAGCTTATTAGAGTCACAGAAGTGATGGCATTTTAGAAAATTTGAAAATCCTATTCTCAGGATCTAGATGGTTACACATAACAGGATATGTATAAAGCAACATTTGAGGCCAAAATAATGTCTGAATACCAGCTTACAGGTCAAGAGGTTAGGATAGATAAAAAGTCAAGTCAAACCAATGGGGGAAAAAGAACTCAATTGGGTAATAAGGTCTCTAATCCAAACAAAATTTCCATGCTATTTCCTTTTATAATAAAAACAAAGTGCTAGGTATGTCACACTGGAAACTTGAGACCTGGTCAAGAGTTTTAAAAAATCTAGTTACATTCATGGCAACAATTATTAAAAAAAAAAAAAAGAACATTGCAATTGTGATAATAAATGACCGAGTAAGCATTTCAGCCTGTATCCCATATTTGAGTTCATCTCTAGTATGAGGCTCGAGCTCATGACGTCATCTTCTTACTAACACAAACTTTGGTGAGCAGTAATGATGGGTCCCTGCTATCCATCTAGGAGACCTGGATGGAGTTTCTGGCTCCCACCTGCAGCCTACCCCAGTCCCATCCCTTGCAGGCATTTGGAGAACAAACTAGCAGATGACAGTACTTTTTTTCTTATTTTTCTCTTTCTCTGATTCTAAAATAATTAATGATACCAGATCCACACTGAATCGGCATGCATTCATAATACCATCACACAAATATCTACCTTACAAAGTAAAAATACTGTGAAGGTAAACATGATGCAGATGCAACACATCTGTAGATTACAAATGAAAGGCAGAATCCTCCGACACAATGGAGAAACAGAAATCTAAGTCGTGTTGTACGCACCAAGAATGTTAACAGGGGCAGTTAAGAAATTGACTGGAAATTGTTTTTGAGTGTTGAAAATCAGAGTTGAAAACAAAAAGCAGAAATTATGAGTGGTTTTGTAAGGCTCCCAGCAAGATTAGCTGGTTAAGAAAAAAAAACTAATCTTTTCATGCTGAGACACTGTTAGCAGAGATGGATCAGCACACCACGGCTCCAAGAGTGGCATTCGCAAGCTCCACTACTGCGACATAAATGCCGCAAGGCAAAACGGGCGAAATGAAAGGGTCAAAGTCAGTTTTTTCAAGGGTGATTACATCTCCAATCATTTTCTCCTTTTCAGATGGCAACTCGCAGGAGTAAACAAGGAGTCTGGAACAGCTCCAACAGCTGAGAGTTAGCCTAAATTCCTCTCCTTTTGTATAATTCTTCTAAGTTCAGATTGCCAAAGGCAATCATGGAGGCATAAAAGAACAAAGGAGGAAGCTGGGAAGAGTGAAGAAGAGCATGGGTGTAGGATTGAGAATCCAACAATCAAGGGTTTGTGCACACTATCTGTGTGACTTTACAAAAGCTTACACTCCTCCGCTACAACACCAGCAGAACAGGAACTGCAACAGGAAACACCAAAGAACCAACTTCAAGGAGCTATTGTGAGGAACAAATGAGATGTCTGTAACATTAGTCATACTTTTTCATTCAAATTCTGATCCTTCTCCTCCTCATCATCATCATCTATGCCTGAAATTACTGCACGTTAACAAACTAGTTACTCTTACCATTCACTATTTTCTTTCATGGGTATCACAAAAGTTTATCTTTACTTTTTGTGCATTAAAATATTTAGCCTTGAAGTAGAGAATTGAAATGCCCTTAAAAAACTTGACATGTATAAAGCTTGGGTAGTGTACCATTACACTCTATATTTAAACCTTTAGGAAGTTTTCAAAATGCAAAACTTCAACCTCAATCATTGGACATTTAAATGGAATCAAATTCTGTAAAGTTTACGGTAGTATCCACTAGTAAACCTGCATACAGATTTGGCTTAGTCAAAACTGAGAGGCTCAGCAAGTGTAAAGTAAACACTGGACTTCAAAGTTCTAGCAGCAAAAAAAACATAAAATATTTCATTAATATAAATATCGATTACATGTCAAATGATACTTGGATTATGAGGTTTGTACGGTACAATTACAATTTCATTAAGTAAAATATCTATCTGGCTCACACTGGTTGCTTTCATTGTGTTTGTAAAGGACAGCGCATTTTGCCTGGGGACAGCCATGACTAAGGCCAGTCTGAATGTAGGTGAGAAGTGAAGTTTGGGTGATTCCCAGTGACAGGGTGATGAAAGATTCAGGCATGCATGGGGACCAAGACCTGGTGGTTTGGAGGGAAATATCCAGAAGATAATTTGGGTTAGACAGATGCAACAGCTCAATTAGGAATACAGAGATGGGCTATTAGCATAGAACATCACTGATCGCCACACACCATCCCACAGCAGGCTATGGATAGGGGCCTCTTTGGCAGTGTTGGGTACCATTACCCGACTGGGTAGTGGAGTAGTGGAGTAGTCACATTTGGCAGGATCAAGACACGATCCAGCATGCAAGAGAACTTGGTCTGGGGTAAACTCTGTGGGGTTATGTGGGCCCAACCCTCTGGACTACAAGTTCCCCTGGTTAGCTCACAAGCTGGGGTCGCAATGGTCTAAGCTAGGTGTGACCATGGCACGTGCCATCTCTCATGGGTAAAGGAACCCACAACAGTCAGGGTAGGTCAAGGCAGCAGCACCCGAATGTGCATCTTTAAGCACGATGTGGGGTGGGCTGGACTGCCACTGGAAGGGGGCAGAATGAGCAGGGCTGAACAAACCTTAACTCACAAGAAACAACAGAAATCAAGTTGGGGCACAGGTCATGCCTTGTAGGTCCTTGCATCTACTGATCTGCGTGAGGCAGGGACGCTAAGCCACAGCATCCAAGGGGCCAGGAGAAGTGAGGGGTTCTGCCAAGCTGAGTCAGAGCAACCACTGGCCTGCACATGATCTAAAGCTGGGAACAGGCCCGGTTGGGGAGCTAAGGGGACACCCTAGCTGGGTTGAGCTTCCCACAAAGGAGCGCATGGGCTGGAATTGGGGCTGCATTCTGATCAGGACACGATTGTAATCTCACTTGGCACAAGTGTGGACTGGGACTGGAAGCACCGAGTCGGGCCAGACTCCAACACCCTCTGCGGCTCTGCAGGACTGGGGGGGAGACGTGTGACAGACTAGGCTAGGTCTGTGCCCTTACTGAACCATCTGTGAGCTCTATGGGGATATGGAAGAGCCATGGCTGGGTTGAAACATCCAACAGTAAGAACCAGACTGGGTTGAAGGCCAGTCAGGAAAAGCCACTGTTCCTGCTAGGACAGGAGGTGAACTGAGTAGTGCTGGTATGCGTGAAATCTGGCACTGGGAGAGTTTCTGATGGAGGAGCCTGGACAACTCCTCTGGCAGGACACAGTCCCTGCAGGTAAGTGCAAGAAACACAATAGGAAACAGCCCAGAACAGGCAATGGAAATTATCCCACTGGCATACACATGGCTTGGGCTGGGTACCGACCAGGCTGAACCTATTCACATCACCCGCTGGTGAATCCGAGCACCAGAACAGAGTGTGGGTCAAGCCAGGTTCAGTTGTGACACATACCAGTACACAATAAGGAATGCCAAGGTGAGATGAGCCATACCAGATATGGTTGCAGCACCCAAACAGCACATGTGAAAATCAGTGGGAGGAGGCAAAGCTGGCAGGGGAATGTGAGCTCCCCCGCTGGACAACTACTTCCATTGGAAAGCATGAGTTGGGATGGGGACATTCAGACTAGGCAGGGCTACAAAACCTGTGGGCCTCATGTGAGCTAGATAAGCGAAGGGCTACAGTGAGCTGTCTGTTCCAACTGGTGCAAGCAAAAATTAAGAGTGGTTGCTTGGGCTTAGCCGCAGCATTAGCTGGCAGAGGCTGGTACTGGGAGCTAATTCTGTCAAGTCAAATGCCAGAACCACCTGGAGAGCACATAATCTGGGAGTAGGTGTGGCCTAGAAGGGAAATAGTGGGCACATCCCTCAGGGTTACCACTCTCACTGGACAGCACGAAAACCAGGATAGGGGTAGGGGTGGCTAGACAGAAAGGCACCTGCCAGTAGGTGTATGGGCTGAATAATAGGTTGGTTGGGTTGAACTAGGCCTCAATGCCCAATGACATGTGCGAGAGCAAAATGGGATGTGGGACAGACTGGACAAGCCTGCGGTACATACTGGCAAGCATGAGAAGCAGGGTATGGGGCAGAACTGGTATGGAGAGTCACCCTGACTATGCTGTAGTTCCCACTGGTTTATGTGAGGACCAAGTATGAAATGGACAGGATCGAGCTGGACTACAACATTCATTTGGTTCGCGAGGAAGACAGGGCTGGAAACAGAACAGACCCAGCAATCGCAATGACCACCATGTGCAAAAGCTGATTGGTGTGATGGATGGTGTTGGAGTCTGTACTAGCAAACTCACTCAAGAATCAGGTCTGGGATCATCTCAGATGAAGTTTCTTTGGAGATCCCTTCAACTGAACTGCTGATCTTAGAACCCCAACCATCAAGAGACTGTCAGCCAGTGGACTCTGAATAGGTTTCACTGTGATTGGAACTGTGAGATTGGCAGCAATCCAGAACTGATGAACTATCAAAACTGTCTGAGCAGGACCCTCAGAGAGTGCCTCCTGTTGGGGATCAGGGATGGGTGGGAGGTGTTGGGTGGGGCTTTTACCTTTGTTACTACCCTAACTCCAGATACAGGGAAAAATGAAAATATTATCGTGGAAACAATGGTATTACCCACCTTCACCCTGTAGCCTTGACCCTTTGTACCCTAATCAACTAAGATTATTTAAAAAAAAAAAGACCACATTTTGTACATAAGGATAAAATGACATGAACGGGGCACGGCATGATAGCACAGTGCTTAAAGTCCTTGCCTTGCACATGCCTGGGATCCCATATAGGCACCAGTTCTAATTGCAACAGCCCTGCTTCCCATCCCGCTCCCTGCTTGTGGTCTGGGAAAGCAGTCGAGAATGGCCCAAAGCCATGGGACCTTGCACCCAAGTGGGAGACCCGGAAAAGCTCCTGACTTTGGATTAGCTCAGCTCCAGCTGTTGCAGCTGCTTGGGAGTGAATCATACAACAGAAGTTCTTCCTCTCTTTCTCTCCTCCTCTCTGTATTTCTGCCTTTGCCATAAACATAAATCCTAAAAAAAAAAAAAAAAAAAATGACATGAACAAGCAAACACTACCGAGTAGCCAGCTGGTCCACCCTGACATTGATGTGCCTGTTTAGGATGCTGCAACTGGATCCACTGAAGGGAGTGCCTCAAATCCACTGCAGATGTGCCTGTTTTCACCACATTCTACCCGAAAAAGAAGTTTTTCATCATTAGCAATAGTTTGTCATTTACACTGTTAGCAAAGCCATCTTAAACCCTCAGGAGCTTGGAGATAACATCAAAGATTTCTTTGGGGAGAAAAAAAAGCTGTGACACATTTTTATTTAGGAATTTTCGGGCTGCTTCGCCACTTCAACACTTACTTGGAACTACCAATGTTCTCTCATTGATGAGAAGTAGATTACAGCAAGATCCTAACCCAGAATGGAAAGAGTTCTCCCACCATTGAGGGGGTCTCTGTGCACCACCACCCCAATAATAGAGATTCTATGATTCACAAAGCAATAACACATGACATATTTTCTTTCCCTGTGAAGCAGCTTCCATAACTCCTAAATGTTAAAAAAAATTTACTCTATTTACTCCTTGCTATGTGACAAGCTGTGGACTGTCATATTTTTTAAAAACAAAACAAGTTTTTTCTTAATAGCGAAACACTACATGTAGCCAAATGCATTAAGGAAACATTTCTTTGGACGAGTAAAAAGTAAAGTAACACATCCTTCAAAATGAAGTGCAATCTCCTACATCATTCTATAAACATACACCAAGTTCTAGAACAGCCTTTTCACATAAAGCCAGGTATAACCACAGTGCAAATGGAAAGTAATTTCCTCGGAGAGAAAACAAAGGTCTCCATATATTGTCCATATATCCATTTTTGCAATACCATTTTTACTCACTTGGGAGGTTAAAAAAAGCAATCTGTCCATATAAACTAGGCCATTCAGTCATTCAGAAAGTACAACTCCTGCAGTTTGAATTTGTTGGGTGGGTAGGAAATCAAGGGAGCCCAAGTTACAATGTATCATTTCCTACTGTGAAGGATATCACAGGGAAATTCACTCAACAGCTGTCACTGAGGAAATTGAAATGAGTTTCTTTGTACAGCTAAATCCCTAGTAAATGGTATCCAACTTGTGCTAGTCCAGGTGATTTTCCCTGCAGTTATTCCAAATGAGAACACAATCGATAAAATTCTGCTCTAAACTGAATGTAAATTACTTTTCCACAAGCATGAATTCTACTCAATTTTGTTTTTTTAAAATTCCCAAAAAACTATAATCAGACAACATGCAGCATAATGATCTGTATTTCTGTGTAACTCAGAGAAATTATATGATTCCCAGAAGCTCACAAATCCAATAAAAATCAGGACCATATGGGTTTCACTGGGTAAGAACTCTAAGTGGTACTATGATGCTTTTCATTACTTTAGGTTGGCATAATTTTCTCCATATAGCCAATATTTCACTACTCATTCCAATTTATAATTGTACAATTTGATCAACTGAATACTTAATCTTCAGTTACATCTTATTTTTCTACCAAAAATTTATGTACCCTATATTTGTTAAAATTCATTCAGTTTGCAAATTTAAAAACAGGCAGATTTCTCTGTATATAAATCGTATATCATTAAACTTTACCAAAGTAAAATGTGTGCATGCACCCTTGCCCCTATAATACACAGTCATACTATTCAGATATTTTCACAACACATCTAAGGCCCACAACAAGCATCCCTTTTTCCGTAAGTTTTTTATACTCCTTCATGCTATCTTCTTAAATGTATATTTCAATAGCATAATGATTCCCAATTAGAGGATGCTTTTGCATGAACCCAAGATAGCCAAGCGCCTGCAATAGAGAAATGATGGTTTGGAGTAACAATGAAAAGGTAAGAGGTAGAAGAAATCAATGTCTAACATCTAGCAGAAATAACACATCCTATCGATGGGTAACATCTTCCTATGCCTCCACAAATAATTTAAAATATGGAATGTAAATAGCTACCATTCATTTAGGGCATTCTAATATCACCCCCCCCATATTCCCTCCAACATCAGAGAAACAGGGTCACAACATTCTAGGAGGTTTAGTGGATTTTTTTCTTTGGAGGAAGGGGAGATAGCAGGGAAGGGCAATGAGGATTATTACTGAAAGTCAGCATCCAGCTATCGAGGTGTAGTTGGCCTGCACACTCCTTTAGTCCAACAGAGCCACACTTGTGCCTCAAGATGCTTAAGGGTTTTGTCTCAGAGATCACCATAGTGAGGTCCCCGTTGGTTTGCATTTTGTAAATACATCTGTAACTTCTGAAGTAGTGATCGGGGAGAGAAAAAAATGTGTGGGCACTCACAACCATCAACAGCCACAATTTTCTGGAAAAACTCCATAGGCATAGCTCTTCCAGGTCCATTTCATTATAGTAAGATTTCCAATAAGAATTTTCTAAAAATACTGGTGCACTAGCATTGTAAAATCACCAGTTGCAAAGTAGTCTCCACTGCTCCCCTTCCATTCCACCTCCTGCTGCTGTGCCTATGAAGGCACAGGACGATGGCCAAAGTACATCAGTCCCCAACACCCACAATGACAACCCAGATGCAACTCCTGGCTCTTGGCGTCAGTCCAGCCCCGTTCTGGACATGGTAGCCATTTGGAGCATGAATCAGAAGATGGAAGATCTCTCTAATTTCCCCTATCATTCCCTGTCACTGATTTTCCAATAAGTAAATCCTTTTGAAATATGCATAATTTTCTAAATGTATTTCCAATGTGAGTTGGAACTTGATAATAATTATAATAATTCAAAAACAACTGCAAATGTCCATGCAATAAACAATTTAAAATCTCAGTTTTTCAATCCAACTACCTGTGAGAATACTTCAAACAGTTAATTAAAAAAATAGAATTAAAATAGCTTATTTAAGTGCAAAACATGTTTCAATTCCATAGTTTTTTTCATAATGTGTATTTTCAAGGAAGATTTTGAACATTTCTCATATATATGAATATCACAACTATTCTGCATAATAATAAACTTGTCTCTTAATTACATTGCCCATGAACTTTTTATATATATATAAAAATTGGACTCATTTCTCCTCCTCCCATGGAAAGGCAGATTAAGAGAGAGGAGACAGATGTTGCATTTTTTGATTCACTCCCCAAGTGCCACAATGGCCTTGAGTGAAGCCAGTCCTATCTGAAGGCAGAAGCCAGTTTCTTCTGCATCTCCCATGCAGTTGCAGAGCAGCCATCCTCTATTGCTTTCCCAAGCCACAAGTATGGAGCTCAATGAGAAGTGGAGTAGCTGGGACATGAACTAGTACCCACATAGGATCCCAGTGCATGCAACGCAAAGATTTAGCCACTGGGCTATCATGCAAAGCCCTGTCCATGAACTTTTTAAAAGTACTTTTGTATATATATAAACATTGCTATTGGCAATTAAACAACAGCACCCATATGGAAATCTCCTAACGCAGAGAGAAAGCTCTCTCTACGTAACAAGTCTTCCATTGCTAATATATCACAGTAACCATCACAATGGTTTCTTGGGCCACTTACAAAGTTATCTGCAAAATGTCATTAACATCTTGCAATCTATTAGTGCTTTATAACTAACACAGAGTAAAACAACTAATTTTTATGAGTTAATTAGAGTGAAATCAAGGTTTTAAAGAAAACCAATGAGTGAACAATAGGGTCCTACATTACTTGTAGGATCTGAAAAATGAAAGAAATCATAAATTTTGCTTTCCAGGAAGTATGCCAGCTTCCACTATCCAGAAATTCTGAAGCAATTTGGTATGAGAGGGCTAAGAGAATCTGAAGCATCCAGCTGAGGATAAGCTGCAGGAACAACGTGACAAGCGAGCCATGGAAGCTTCACTATTTCCACGATACTATGTATGTGCTCACAGAGTCAACTTCCACTATGTCATGGTCCCCCTGATTCACCACAATTAGTGCTGTTAAAATCCCCTCCTTTCTAACAAACATTTAAGACCTCTCCTACTAAGTGCTACTAAGTGCTTCATAAGTAATAAACCAAACAAGTTATGAGATGCTGAAAGGTATATATATGAGCAGGTAGTCCTGAATACCTTTCACACTAGGTATCTCAGCAATGTGCTCAGCCTGCTGGGAAGAGCTGCTACTTACTAAAGGGAAGTACTTGCTTTGACAAAAGCAGCTGGTTCAAGAGACAGCAAGGATTTTCTCAATCTTTTTTTCATTAAAAATAAAATCGGCAACATATTTTTGTAAGAAGTCATTTTTAGCCATTGTTTTCAAGTTCAAAACATATTAAGACAGCAAAGTGAGTTAATTAAGAAAACCTTAGGCAAAGTTAATACTCTACATAAATTAAGAGATGGAATTACTTGTGGAAGTGCTAATTGATGCAAAAAGTTGTTTTCTCTTCCCACTTCATCCCACCCAAAAATAACACACTCAAGATAACAGACTGAATCAATAGTCTTCCAAGTATACCTATACCAAAATACCCGAAGCCTTTGGTTGCATGTGGTTACGGAGCATAGAGAACTTTACAGAGCTGATAAAGTTTACGGACTGTGAGATAAAGAGATGATCACACATATCTATATGGGCAAATCTAATCACAAGTGTCCTTACAACCAGAAACTTTCTCAGGTCAGAGACAAAAGAAAATAATATAGTTAGAGATCGTAAGTTTTATGAGAAGGTTGTGTGAGCCATTCATGAGCCACTTGGACCTAGAGAGGTCCAAGAAATGTGGACAACTCCTAGAAGCAAAGAAGTGGGTCCATCTGACAACCATAATGCACATCGGAAACAAACTGCATGGACACCCTTTGTGCCAAAACAAGAAAGCCTGCACACAAAATCTTCCCAGAGGCTCTGTAAATAGCATGGCACTGCTAACATCTTGATTTTAGCCTGCAAATACCCATGTCAGATGTCTAACTTACAGCACTAAGAGACATGAAATGGGCACAGTTTCACTGTTAAACTTGGCGTAATGTGCTTTGATTGAAAGAGAAGACAAACACACTCACCATTTTTTACTCCTAGGCAAAATACTCATTTTAACATCGAAACATAAGAAATTCTGGGCCTGGTGCGATAACATAGCAGTTAAATTCCTTGCCTTTAATGCACTAGGTTCCATTTGAGCACCGGTTCTAATCCTGGCAACCCAAATTCCCAACCAGCTCCCTGCTAGTTGCCTGGGAAAGCAGGGAGTTCAGCCTCAGGACTGGGGAACCTGCACAAAAAGCGTGGAAGACTTGGAAGAAGTTCCTAACTTTTGGCCTCGAATTGACTCAGGTCTGGCCACTGCGGCCTCTTGGGGAGTGAACTTTCGGATGGAGGAATTTTCTGTCTCTCCTCCTCTCTATATATGTGCCTTTCCAATAAAAAAATCTAAATATAAGAAATTCTATGCACACATTTATTTTATTATGCATTTTAACACATATTCATAATTTTCAAAACTGTTCTGATGGATGGTATCATTGGAAAAGTCTATCAAAGTTCTAACACAGACATGTTAAAAAGGCTTAGATTCAGCTTCTTGAATTTCCACTTTATTCACATCATTTTTTAACTAAGAACTCCGCCACTTTCTCACCTGGACACCATACCTTTAGACCTACAACATCTTCAATATCTTCAAAGTTATACATCATCTAACTTGCTGCTATTCTTTGTTCCTACCTCCACCTGCTGGAACACTTCTATGCTGCATGCAATTTTTTCTCCAGAATGTTATTTTTGCATTTTTCCTCCTCAGTTCACTCTCCTGATTGTATAGAAGCTGCTAACATCCTGGAATTTCCCCTCACAGCTTTATGCAACAGAAAAAAGCCTAAATATCCAATAAAATAGAAATGGGCATCTAAAAACAGATCTACCCACAATAAAAAATACATCACAAAATTAGAGCCATGAAAATCAAATTTCCTCTTTATTATATAATTATCATATCAACTGAAAAAAATTTGCAACATCTAACCACTTCAATTATAATTGCATAAAGACACAAATACAGGTAACAAAAAATTAACTATGACTCTATTATGTAAGACTGACTTATTTTTTCCAAATTTTATATATTGTGATTACATTTTACTATAAACACTGTTAGGCATTAAATTTATACCATAAAGCACAGGTTGAAACTGCGTCTCAGAAAACTTCCCACCCATTTTGTGACTAAGCTGCACCAATCATTCCAGTGTAGACTTAAGGGTACATGTGCAAATGTTGGATTGTCTTGAGGTACTTCAATTATTGTGAAGGGGAGAACCAAGATGGCAGAATAGGGTAAGGACACATTTAAACAGACAGAGAAATATTAAGCCAGTGTGAAGCAGAGAGGGCACATTCCAGAAAATAGAAGAGGACACAACAACAGCAGAGGGGTACCTGGAGACTGACAGAAATAGGCAAGCAGTGAAAACAATGGTGTGGTATTGCAGTGACTGATTCTCCTGCGGGATTCAGCAAAAGGCCATCTGAACTGCACTAGTAGCCAGAACACCACCAGCAAAAAGGTGGGAAGGGCATTCACCAGGAGCTCAGGAGGTAAACCCAGACAAAGAACAGCCTGGCCTACTGGTCTGTTTGATTTGACCAGGAGCAGAGACAGAGCAGCAGGACCAAGATAGGCGGTGCATGAACAGGATGGATTTCAAGCCCAGACCTCCAGCTAGAGCTGAATCAGGCGCCATTTTTTGTAGGAAGGCAGAGGCTATGGGACAGTACTTTGTATACACTGAGCTGGAAGTGGCATTCTACAGGTTCCACCCAAGATAGGTCCAGGTAGCAGTCACAACTGAAGGCCAGCAAATCAAGAACTCTAGTAGTGGCATATCCGGAACCATTTTTTACAGTGTGGCAAAGGCTTTAAGACTCAGAGGACTACAATGAGTTGTGCATGCACTGAGCTGGGAGAAAACTGAGCTCAGTGCTTTGCACTGGTCCCATAGGAAAATAATACTGACTTTGTCACTGTACAGGGCAAAGTATGTCCATGTGGCCCCCAGACCTAAAGATCAACAGTTTCCAGCCAGCTCAGTACCACCAACAACCTAGCTATAAAGGACATCTGGTGTCTACCTAATCCTGGGATGTACTCCAACCAGAAAGGGGAGAAAAATTGTACAGAGAGTGGTGCAGCACCAGCACAGCATCACAGGAGGTAGAGAGTGGTGACTCAGGAACTGGGGCTACAGAGACCATGGTGGAAATCTGACATAAAAACCCAGACCTGCAACTCACTGAAGGGAGTGGCACAACTGACTACAAACAAAGAGCCATGTGCCAACTGCAATAAGCAAACTCGAATTGCAGATCTGTGGGTGACACAGCTTAGAAATCTGTACCAAAGAGAAGAATCTGATAACCAGAAGTACAATGACCAAGAGCAGAAGAAGAGACAGAGGCACAATGAATATTATCGAAAACTCCCCTGCAAAGCAGCAAATCCTTTGTCAAACTTGTTCACTGAGGAAGACATCGAGAAAATGGGGGATACAGAATTCAAAACACTTGCTATAAAACTTATCAAGAATGAGAAGTACACAAAGCAGGCATTCAAGAAATTCAGTAATATGTCACATTGAAAATGAATCAAATGAAAGCTGATATATCAGAAATGAAGAGTACAGTGGAGTAAATCAAAAGCACAGTGTAGAGTCTCCAAAATAGAATGAAGGAGGCAGAAGAAAGAATCTCAGAATTGGAAGATATTTCCTGTCACTAGGGGGAAACAAACAAAAACCTAAAAGCAGAGCTGAGTCAAGCTAAAAGTATTCAAGAACTGAAAGACATTATTAAAAGGCCAAGTATAAGAGTTCTGGAAGTTCTAGAAGGTGCAGAAAGAAGCTGTTTTAAAAATGCATTTAATAAAATAATAAGGGGAAGTTTCCCTAATCTAGAGAAAGAATTGGGAAACAACATCCAGGAGGGGCACAGAACTACCAAAGGGTTGACCAAGCGGTCATCACCATGACACATAATAACCAAGCTCTCTTCAGTTGAACATAAGGAAAAGATGTTTAAATGTGCTCATGAGAAAACTGAACTGACACATAAAGTAATGTCAATTAAATTCACAGCTGACTTCTCACAGGAAACTCTACAAGCCAAAAGCGAATGGAGCGACATATTCCAGATTCTAAAAGCAAAAGATTGTCAGCCCAGGATAACATACCCTGCAAAGCTTTCTTTCATCTTTGAAAATGAAATAAAATTCTTCCAGAGTAAAGAAAAGCTAAAAGAATTTGCCTCTTCCAAACCTGCCCTACAAATGATACTTCAAGATGTTCTCTTGACAGAGAAAAGGATAGTGCCCATGAAAACCAAAGGCAAATGTGAAGAACACCCCAGTAAAATGACAGAAAACTAAATTAATGAACAACCCATTACTAAAATGACAATACCAAATTACCACCCATTCATTTTAACGTGGATTGTGAATGGCTTAAACTCACCAATCAAACGTCATAGATTAGTAGACTGAATTATAAAATAAAACCCATCTATTTGTTGCCTACAGGAGACACATTTTACCAGCAAAGATCAGAAGAAACTGTATCTCATGGATTTTGATTTTTTTTGTTAGTTTCACATCTTCAAAATAATTTCTTCTGATTAAATTCTTCAATGACTCATAGATCATACAGAAGCATCGTTTTCTTCAAGAAAGTTATTGATTTTCTTTTTTCATTTTTTCAGCATGTTATTTAACTTCATGGCATTGTTAATTTATTTTATTCCTGTTGTTGATTTTGTTTTGTGGCTTTTCATTTAAGGAGATGTACAGTAACTGTAATGGAGACTATCATATCCAGATGTGAGGATACAATGTGGTATGCATTTCTACTTCCATACCAAAGATAGACTTCCAATGAAACTCTTAACTATATCTTGACAAAAGGATCAACATCCACTGCCATTGTCCATGCCTGCAATGATGGACATATGTCTTTTTATGAAGAACAATACTATAGTAACAATGTGGGAGGACTCAGTGGGTGGGGAATGGACTTGGGGAAGGCATAGGGGAAATCCCAGGGCCTATGGAACTCTTTCATAAAATGGTAATAATAAAAAGTTAAAAAACAAAGAAGGAAAGAAAAAAAGAAAGAAAAAATGGGAAATCGAATAGGCAAGTTTCCTTTGCTACAAAAATTCTTTAAAATTCTTGCATTATCCATGAACTTTATAAGTACCCCATATGCACAGATTTTAAAATATTTTTGCACTAACACAAACTTTTCTTTGAATTTTATTTTCCACAAAATTTTTTTAAGTATTCTCATATAAACTTAAGGTTCTGCATCTGTTAACTCCTTTGTACATAATCAGGGTACCTATTATAATGCCCTCCACATGGCAGGCTGATTCTAACAAACTGCTGACTCTTGAAAAGTATATTGCTAGGAAAGCTCAAACATCTTCCATACAGATTTCAAAGTATTTACAATACAAAGAGGGTAAATAATAGGAGAGAATATATTCTAATTTATTAATATCTACACAACACCTGGAAAGCTTTCATAATAAACAAACTAAACACTTCCTTGTTGCACAGAGAAAAAGAAATAATGCACAATGCTGCCAGCAACTGCAAACAGGTGATGGGAAAGAGCCATCCACTGCAGCTTACGGACTGCAGTAATGAGGCTGTCATTCCAGGCTCCATTGATGAAACTGTTTTCTAACATAGATGTTCATATTCAACACAAAACTGCCCAAACCATTTTCTAATGTCAAAATGAAAACTAATTTAAAAAACAAAACAAACAATGAGAATTTTATAAGGGTGGGTGAAAAACATGTCTGGTAGCTAGGTAACGAACTGAGGTAAAACTAGTGATCGTTTAGAAGAATAGAAACAACGTGTGTATACTAACCAAATGTCCCTCATTAGAAAGACATTTTATAAAAATATCTGTAATAACCAATTAAAAGCAGATACTTTCATTATTTGTAATAATTTTAAAACAAAGGTCAGAACAAATATCTGCTTACAAATTAAAATGCATTACAAGTTAATTTACGTGATACAGTCTAAGTAAGACTTCCTGTTGCTAGCTTGTTTTCTCATTGATTTCTAATTCATTGTTGCATTAAAAGATACTAACAAATGTTGTAACAAATATCTTAAGTAACTGTTCTCTGAGGATAAGCCACCCAATAAGAGTAATTATTGAGGTGATATGTGATATGCTGCCTTCAGTTCACTTCATTTTCGTAAGGAGGAAGATACATATACTGAGAAAGGCATTGTCTTTAAAAGAAAAAAAAAATCTCAACACAACTGAAGTTATTTCACGTGAAAATGGGCTATTAATCTTCCTTTTTGATCTCATGCACCCATACTTTAATAATTGAGATAATAAATGAAAACAATGCCCTTTATTTTTATTTATTTTTTGCAAAGGTCAATGCGCTTGAAACACAATACCATTACCACCCTAATACCATTTTATAAATATTATGCTACCGATATCATTAGCTTAACAGAGAATTATTTACCGTAAAGTTCTATAGGTGCACTCGGAATATTTCCCAAGACCTTTTTGTACCTCCAAGTAAAAAAGGCAATACATTCCACCTTGGGAAACAGTGATGTGTAACCATGGGAAGTCACAGTGAGATTCAGCCTCATTTGATGATTGATTTAATAACATGCAATTTGGGGTAAAGCAAATGATGATGCAAACAAATTCTCTCCAGCATTCCGGAATTTTAGAATTTTCTTTAAAAGCCTAAGTAAGCTTATTTCTTCCAAAAGAAGAGTTTTAAATATTAATTCTTTAAAATTTCATTTTATGACACAATTTCATAGGCTCTGGGATTCCCCGATCCCCTCCCCATGCCGGATTCCTCCACACTGCTGCAGTAGTATATTTCATATCCAGTCAGGATTCCTTCATTGGGAGCATGTACCATGCATAGAGTCCAGCCTCTTACTGTCCAGATAAATTCAACAGTTTCCTTGGGAGTTTTGAGCAAAGACAGCCCAGAACAGAAAATGGCAACAGTCAAGCTGGACCCCCTAAAGTATTCTGACATGTCCATAACTTGACCTTTGCCATGATCTCAAGTTCCAGGGGAGTCCCTAACAAGAGTCAGAGTATGTATCTCAAGAAAGTATCTCATTCTGGGAGGGGAGCTCTGTTAGCAAGAACTTCACTCAGGAAGAACTTCACGACCTATTTGACACAGGCCACCCTGAGAACAAGAGAAATTAGAGAAACAGTAACATGATGAACAGTCATACAATTTCTCCTAGTGGTGCTAGCAGGTAGTGGACCTTCCCATTTTCTCAGGTTAACACTCAGCAACAAAGTTTCCCCTGACATCCCAGGCTAAAAATAGGTGTTCTATGGGTTATCACCTCCTTCACCAACCAGTTAGCCAGTTCAGAGCATTGGTGTTGCCATTAAGACCGGATGAGCCACCCAAAGAGGAAAGAGCACTCAACCTTGAGAAGGTAAGAATTCCTGACAGTTACCCCTTCATCTCATGGTGCCAAGGCTAGCCTAGTCCACTGGATAGTCTTTGTGCCCATGCCAATGTTTACTTAGTTGATTGCACAGTTTTTCATGACAATGTGAGCTTTAAAATCCCTGACAGAAGTCATTCCAGGCTGAACTCCTTACCCACTTACAGTGATATGGGGCAATCCACCAGTAGGTGAATAAAGACTCCTGAGCTTGTAAGAACCTGCCATCCACTTATTTTGGGGTAGAATCAATCAACTCACAACAGGACAGTCTCATGAAATACTTCATTTAACTTTTTGAAGGAAAGAAAGGGTAATAGATTTTCTTAGAACTTCCTGAGGCTCCACAGCCAAATTTTAAAATAGAGATAATGATAATTTATCATCTATTATTTTTAACTAGGCTGTTCTGAGATAGCTTAGGCATGTTTGTTTGCATAGTCAGAGGCTACTTGCAATGCCTGCATCCAATATTTGTGTACCTGGGGTTAAGTCTAGGCACCACTTCAAAATGCAGCTTCCTGACTGTGGGCAGCCTAGGCGGCAGCAGTCATGACTTAGGTAGTTGAACCTCTATCAGTTATGTAGGAAAACTGGACTGAGTCTCAGCCTTCTTCATTTGGCCTGTTGCAGCCTCAGCTGTTGCAGCCATTTATGGAGAAATCTAACGGGTGAGAAATCTGTCTACCTATGCGTTTTACCTTATAAATGAAAATAATTAAACAAGCATTTAGAGAAAAAATAAAAAGCCATGCTGGAAAACACGTTCTGAACTCCAATCGTATCTTTCTGTTGCAGTCCTTCTTCATTTAAGATTCTTCCCTGGCATTTTTTTTTCTAGCTGGTTTCTCTTTGAATTTCTCTGCAACCTCTACTCATGCCCATCACAGCTGCCTTTTCTTTTTCTTTTTTTTTTTTAAGATTTATTTATTTTTGCTGGAAGGCAGATTTACAGAGAGGAGGAGAGACAGAAAGGAAGATCTTCCATCCACTGGTTCACTCCTCAAAGTGGCCATAACGGCCACAGCTGAGCCAATTTTAAGCCAGGTGCTTCTTCTGGGTCTGCCACATGGGTGCAGGGTCCCAAGGCTTTAGGCTGTCCTCTACTGTTTTCCCAAGCCACAAGCTGGGAGATAGATGGGAAGTAGGACCATGAGACATGAACCCGTGCCCACATGGGATCCTGGCGCATGCAAGCCGAGGACTTTATCCACTAGGCTACCATGCCGGGCCCATACCTTTAAAATAGTAGTACTCTGCAGGTTCTACTCAGGGTCATTTCCCCTCTTTTATCTATCTATATATTCTTTCCCTGTAGCTCTGAACCATTCTGGATTTTACCCACTATACATAAACGAACACACACAGTGATAATCAGCAAATATTCCCAGAGGTACAAATCTTCAAGAATGCCTCTGTATTCCGCTACTTACTAAATATTCCTCACGGGCATTTTGGGCTTAAAATGCCTGAAACTGTTGCATTTTAGCAGTCACAGCCATCTCCTAATCCCATCTTCCTATATTCTGCTTCTTAGACAATGACATCATTCTCGAACAGTAATAAAGTTCAGTCCAATCAGAGCCACTACCATGCTAGAAACAACAGAAACCAGGACAAGTAAGGCAAGGATGGCCTCATTACTTAAGAAAACACTGCCATAAGGGAAGCAATCCAATAAATGAAGTCATGGACCTGCTGCTAAGCTCTAATCAAAAAGTTTAGAAATTTTCTAGCCCTTGAAAGACTCAAATGAAACCAAATAACAAATTGCTTAAAAACAGGGACTATCCTATGTTTATATTATTATTCTAAATATAACGAGCACTAAAAAAACTAATGATTGAATGGATGGGTTCTACTATTGAATTTTTAAAATTATGTATTTCTGTAGAATATTGAAACAAAATGTCACTCTGGGCTGAACTTTAAGAAGTGGGTTCCTCATTTATTGACAGATCTGAGAAATAGGATGGACTGTACAATGGGCTGGGTTGGGCCGCAACACCAGCCAGTTCACATAATTTAGGGATGCCGAGGTGAGATGAGCCCTACCAGTCTAGGCGAGGTGGGTGCCAGGACCATGAGTCCCAGGGGCGGGGAGTCCAGTTGGGCCTAAGTCCTCGGGCCTGCCAGTACAGTGGGTATTGGGTCCAAAAGTCCTGGGGTAGGTCTGGCAGGGCCTGTATTGCCTGGCCCAGAACCCTGAGCACCTGCCTACATGACAGTTGCCGGATCTGTGAATTCTGGGTCCAAGGCTCCAGCAGGGTCCAGGTGCTTGCTTGCACAGTGGGTGCTGGGTCCATGAGCCCTATTGGAAGGGGTTTCTTACCCTTGGATCAGCAAGATTGACAGCATTTCAAAAGTAGTGAAACCACTTTAGGCAGAACCCTCGCAGAATGTGCCATATCAGGGACCCAGGGTTGATATCGAGTGGCCGTTCCCCATTATTGGGTATGGGGCAATTGGAAGGCTGGGTATGGCTTCACTCTTTATGGTCTCCCTTCTCCAAATAGGGAAAGAAGAAATAGAAAATTTGGAAGCAGTGATCACACCCACTTTCCCCTATCACTTGATCCTTCCCCTTCCCACCTTGGTCAATTATGTAATCCTCAAAAATAAAAATTAAAACGTTAAAAAAAAGTGGGTTCCTGACACATCACTTTGACAGTCTCAAAAGAGTATATACTGTTAAGCAATATCCAAGATTATCAAGTTAGCACAGTATTATACTAATTCTCTTTGAATGTTTCACTCCTGTAAAATGACTGAGGAATTTCTCCACATTGCAACTTCAGTTTTACAAATATTTATACAATCTGCTAAATTGCTTTTTTTGGATAAGTTAACTTAAAAATACTATTTGTCATTTGTTCCTGATCATTACAGGCACTAAATGAAATTAGACCTAATACTGATCCTAAATTCAAATCTCCTGAAGTCCATGCCCCGAAAGTAATGTTTAATTCACACAGTCTCATAAATCAACGGTAACTATTTCTTCCCAACAAGGTCACTGCTAGTATCTCTCAAACATAGTAATATTCTTTCCAATTTTAACCTAAAGAGAGAGAAAAGAAGAGCACTGCATTTGGCTAGCCAAGAGAGACATGTCATTGTGCTGGGAAGGTGTATTATGTTACTTTGTAGAACAAGAAGTATTCAAACTATGCATATCATAGACTGTCACCCTACACACAGATGTCTGTGACATGGTAATAAAATGAGTAACCATTTGGCTTAACAATAATAAAAAAGCAGCATCAGTTGATGCATTTAACATGTAGCATCTAGCCCTGGTTGCCTAGCAACCAGTCATGCATGAACTCCAAAGAGAACAAAAGCCCCAAACAAATGTAGAGTTTGTGCAAGTTTCAAGGACTCAGATATGTCAGTAGTTAATCTAAATTCTGGTTGACACTTATCATACTGAGATGGGGCAAGGAGAATTCATCATTATCTCACAGAAACAAGCATTAACCAGAGGTGAAAACCAACCCTTTGAGCTCTATCTTTCAAACCAATGGTTTTATTCTTTAAAAAAAAAAAAACCAGTAACAAATGATTCACAAAAATTTATGCAGAAAAATGTCTGTAATACAATTTTCTTTTTTTTTAAATTTTCATTCTACTTACTCTCAATTTATTAGAAAGGCAGAGAAAGAGAGAGAGAATCTTCCATCCACTATTTCACCCCCTGTACACATGCCTGCAGCAAGGGTTAAGGCAAGCTGAAACCAGAAACCAGAACAATCCAGTTCTCTCGTGCGGGAGGCAGAGGAGCACAGACAATTCCAGGCTCCCACATGAGTCATCACCAGCTGGTTCTCCAGGTGTGTATTAGCAAGAAACTGGATCAGAAGCAGAGTAGCCAAACTCAAACCAGGACCCCTCTGAGGGGACACAGGCACCCCAATAAGCAAATTAACTGCTGCAAACACCGACCCCTGCATTTAATCTTTCAATAAAACACATCACAAAAAAATACCACATGTCATACTGTCCCGGGTACTAAAAACACAAACATGAACATTACAAACTCTCAAGCAATGCATACAGTAATGTGCAACTCCGTAAGCAGTAACAATAATACATTGGTTGTCACAGGATATGATAAAACCACCTGAAAAACGCATCTGATTTAGGTCATGGAAAAGGCCTAAATGGTCAAAGAAAACTTATCAGGAGGTAATATTTATGTAGTCTTCAAGAACAAGCAAAAGTGTGCCAAGTAAACTAAAATGAAAAGAGGGAAAATAAATATATCATTTACATTTGTGTATAAATATAGACTTTATATAATATGCATATTATAGATTAAGAAATGTTTTAATGTATTTAAGCATTATATTTGCACATATTTGCATCAGTAAACAGAAGTGGAAAAAGGGAAAATATAAGCGAAGCGGTGATTACGAAAAAGCATACTGCATTGGAGGGTTTTCATGGTATTGGGTGGGATGACCCACTAGGGTTTCAGTGCTGAGAGAGAAATCCACCCATCAAGAATGTTACACCCATCAAAATGGATTTCATATACCAGGTTAGGAAGTTCCAATTTAATCCAGAATAAAAGTAGGAAGCTAGAGTATGGTAGTAAGCCAAGGAATACATGGCAATAACGTGAAAGACACTGAAGAAGGCAAAGCAGTATGAAGAGAAAAGGCAAGACACTTCTGCAACAGTATCACCACAGTTATGCATGGGTAGAAGAGCAATTAGACAAAAGACTCCTGCAGACGTTTGCGTTTCTTCACCCCCAACACAGAACTCTCAGAACAACCATACCTAATATGTAGGCTACTCAAACCTTCCTGAAATATTAGTCTTCATCCCTTTGCTCTCAATTCAAGCAAAAAATTTTGTAAACTTTTACAAGTAGCAGTCTGGGGAGCAAAGATTTCAGTCACTATCCACAGCACTGACTTCCCATATCAAAGTGTCTATTCAAGTCCCAGCTAAGCCACTTCTGATCCAGTTTCCTGCTAACGCGCCTGAGAGGCAGAACAGGAAGGACAAAATACTCAAGTGTCTCTCAACCACATGGAAAACCTGTACGTAGGGCCTGGCACAGTGGCCGAGCGGCTAAAGCCCTTGCCTTGAAAGCACCGGGATCCCATACAGGCGCTGGTTCTAATCCCGACAGCCCTGCTTCCCATCCAGCTCCCTGCTTGTGGCTTAGGAAAGCAGTCGAGGATGGCCCAAAAATTTAGGACCCTGCACCCGCGTGGGAGAACTGGAGGAAGCTCCTGCTCCTGGCTCTGGATCAGCACAGCTCCGGAAATTGTGGTCACTTTGGGAGTGAATCATTGGATGATGTTCTTCCTCTCTTTCTCTCCTCCTCTCTGTATATCCAACTTTGCAATAAAATTAAATAACTCTTTTAAAAAAAGAAAAAGAAAAAGAAAACCTGCATGTAAATCCTGGACTGGCTGGAGCTGGCCCATTTGGGGAATAAATCAGCAGATGCCAAGACAGATTGCTTTCTCTGTCTGTCTGTCTCTCTCTCTCTCTGATCTACTCCCTGCCTCCCTTCTCTCTCCTCGATCCTTTTCCTCCTCCTCCTCCTCCAACCCTCTCCTTTTATTTCCCATCTCCTGACTTTCAAGTAAATAAACAGCACATTTCTTGTGTTCACCAGTGGGAGTGGCAACTCAAGAGGGAGGGGCCCACTGTTTGTCCGATGGGAACACTCCCATTCCCAGATCCTGCACTCTCCAGGTGGTTCTGCAGGTTAGCTTAACAGAATTACCCCCAGTGCCAGCATCTGCTACCTGATGCTGTGGCAAAGCCACATGGTGAGTAACACAACATAGTAAAATGTCTTTACAATAGAGAAGCTTCTTACAAATACAAGAGTTATTTTCCTTTCTACCTGATGATCAAATGAAATCAGGAGATGCTATTAATAGATGAGCAGAGAATACAGACAGGTTAATCCTACAAGAATGGATAATGGAATGTCTAAAAAGCATTCCTAACAATAAATTGAATATAGATTATCCCAATTATACCTGTATAATAATTTGGTAAAACAGCAGGAGTTTTTGGTTGTTCCATTTATGAGCAATAATGAAGCATTTTCCTTTTATTTTTCCATAATTTCTAAGCTTTGTTTTTAGGGAATCAGGCTACATTTTTTGGAAAGCAAACCCTATCCATCTCACCCACCCCCAATACAAATGTCCCTTATCTTTGTATTTCAGTAAGTAACATTCAGTTGACAGCTTTCTAGAATGCTAATCATCTCTAGTCATTTCAACAGAAGCTTACCAAGTAATTCTACAAATTTAGTTGAATTAATTGAAGTCAAGAATAAAAAGCATACTTTCTTAACGTCAAGTTGGAAATGGAATTGCAAGCAAGAAAATGTTAGGGCTTTGACCAGCTTTTGTGCACTCCTATGGAAAGCATAAAAAGGCTGTGCCTTCATTTTACCTGAGGTGGTTGAGCAAAGGTAGGAGTCTCTCATCAGACTGCACAGTTGGCAACGACCTGGCTGTTAACTGGAAGCAGAGAAGACAGTCAGTGAAAATGACAAAGCCCTAACACCGAACACATTTGAATGTTAAATGCAAAATGGGAATGGAGGCAGCAGAGTGTGAGCAGTACTTAAAATCTAAGGAAATATTTTTCTATTTTAATTCAAGCAATCACTACATACAAAGCTGGCTTATTATGTGACCAAAACTATAAACATTAAAAACATGGTTCTAAGGACATAGGGTATGCTAAGAAAAAGGAAAACAAAATGAGAGTGACAGAATATCCATCTCAAGAGAAACTTAGGATGGGCATTCAGCATGGTGCCTAAGAGGCTGCTGCAGATGCCTGTGTCCCTTATCAGGCCACCTGGTGCAAGTTTCAGCTTCCCTGGGAGGCACTCAAATAATGGTTCAAATACTGGGATGCCTGACCCCTATGTGGAATTCTGATTTGAGTTCTCAGATCCTAACATTGAAGGGATCCAGCCTTGGCTATCTTGGACACTGAGAAATGGAATCATTGAATAAAATCAATCACCAATCTCTATTTGCCCTTTCAATAAAAATAATTAAACACAGAAAACCATATAAACATTAAAGTGTATAACAGTCTATAACATTGCATGTTAAAATTCGGAAGAAACTTATTTATATATAAGCCACTGTGTCACTGTGACATGTGGGAGTAAATTCACAAACATGATCAGGTTTTACTTCATTTTGACAACCACATTGCTAGAAGAAATCAAACGCATCGTTTAAGTACACAAAAGCAATTCCAAATATTTACAGAAACATGACCTCAAATTGATCTGGGAAATAAAAGTTTAGAATCAAAGCTTTATTGTTCAATGCTGCGTATCAGATTGGTAGAGTATCTTGGAACTGGAAGTACTGATATATAAAACTATTGAAACATATCCATGCATCTTTATTTTCTATCTGTCCTCTTATAAGATTTTCTGTCTGTCCTCGCTTTTAAGATTTTTACTCCCAAATAATACACGCTGTTCCTAAACTTTCAGATAGGTTGGTATAAACTTAATGAACATTGAAAAGTCTATTCCAGATTCAATTATGATCAAATTAGTTCTCGTACTAAAAAACTGTCAATTTACCAGAGAGGTTTTAAGCTCCAAACTGAAACACCTCCTTTGGTTTTAAACATGCTATTCTTTCTTTAGCTTTTTCATATGTTCATTAATTCCTGAAATGCAAAACAAACCTTCTATTCGAACCTGATGTTTATGTCACTCAAATAAGTTCAATAAATTTGTGAAAAGAAAATTCACCAACATAGCACTCATGAAGTCACTTTTATGAATTTATATCTACTAATAAGCTTTCCAAATTGTATATGGAAATTAGCATATGTAAACAAAGCTACTAATTTAAAAATACAGTAAAGGGAGATAATTGGTCTGCTGTAATTTTAGAATATCCAAGCTCCTCAGTATCCTTGAACTATAACAAGCATAGTATTTATAACTTATAAAATGTTATAAAGGTTACCAAAACTTATAAGCAAAACACTTTAACACTTGAATACATCCTGTGTTTGTTAAAATAGCCTATAAAAATGTCATTTCCATGTTCATCTCAGAACCAAAATAATGCCTTAACAGGATTAAAATGATCTTTGTAGGCCCCAGCGTGATAGCGTAGTGGTTAAAGTCCTCGCCTTGAAAGTGCCGGGATCCCATATGGGCGCTAGTTCTAATTTCGGCAGCTCCACTTCCCATCCAGCTCCCTGCTTGTGGCCTGGGAAAGCAGTCGAGGACAGCCCAAAGCCTTGGGACCCTGCACCAGCTTGGGAGACCAAGAAGAAGCTCCTGTCTCCTGGCTTCGGATTAGCTCAGCTCCAGCCGTTCTGGCTGCTTGGGGAGTGAATCATCAGACAAATCTTCTCTGTCACTCCTCATCTCTACATATCTGCCTTTCCAATAAGATAAACCTTAAAAAAAGGATTTATCTGTATATTTTAGATCAATTCTCTGAAGACAAGGCAAGGCTAGGCTCTTCGAATCTGTCTATATGGCATGCTTTTTAATTAAATCTTATCCAAAAAGAACAAAATCACCTTAGCAATCTAAAAGTATTTCCAGATACTTGTTCTTTTTAAACATGAAGGATTTCTCGTCTATCCTTTATTTCGATCTGCTTTTTCATTTCCTTTTATCTATTAATACAACTCTGTTCAGCTGTTTTTGCCTTCATTCGTGCCTGTTCCCTTATCCTCCATTCCAAGGTCAGAAAGAAATTTTCAAAATGAAAGTTAACCTCTCTCCTAATTAAATCATTTCATAATTCCCTGGGCTCCCAGGTTAATGTCATTACATTGGTCCTTCATCAGACACACTTAAAATTTCCCTTTTGAGCCTCATTACTGAAACACTGGGATTGAATGACTGACTGACTACACAGATTCTGCCAACTGCACAGCATGACAACAAGCCATCACATGGAAATTTGCCATAGCTCCTATTTCTGAAACCCTCATACACGGCCAAGTATTGGAGGACTTGCCACAACTCTAACCTGCTCTCAAGTTTGACTCTCTAACTACACTGACTCTTATACCATATATCAATGCTGTGAATAAAATAAATACAAGGGCAAATTTGAGATTTTTAAATTCTGCTTTCATTAAAAAAAACCCAACACTTTCAAAAAAAATGAATACAGTTTCATGTTAAAGATGAAGTAATAGAACTATTATAAAACTCTTTAAAGTACAAAACCCATCTACTGAGCTTTGGTTGACAGTACATAACTTTTCTATTTCTTCTGCAATGTCTCTCTGGGTCAGGGAGGCTACTATACGCATCCAGTGGATAACAGGAGTTTACTACACCCTTACCACTCACCCCATTAACAGATATTTCAAAAATATTTATTGAATTGTGACAACTCCAGCACTAGCAACTGTGTAATTTGATTAACAAGAAGCAAGGCATTTATCTACTTTTCATATGTAAAGCTTTTCCAATTCAATCTTTAAGCAAAAACTTGATCTAACTAAAAACTAAACTCAATCATAATTATCAGTCTTCAAAGAACCAAAAGTCAACATTCCATATTTGTGGGTTCCTGTATCTACAAACTCCATTAACCACAAATCCAAATATATTTGGTGAAAAACAGAACAGGTTGGGCAATTCTTCTGGCTGAGCTTTGGCAGCAAGGATCTGCATGAGTGGATGCAGTAGGGTGGACTCTGTCAGCCAATGGACCTTGGAAGGATTTTCTAAGCCATGAAGACATGAAACCAACAGCATCTTGGAACTATCAGAATAACTCAAGTTGTACCCTTGGAACACTGTTCTCTACATTGAGTTTTCTAAGATGTCGCTAATGAAAATTCCCCATCCCGGGTATTGATGTAGTCTGGTAGCTGGGAGCAGCCTCTCCCACCCCCAACAGATAGAGAAAAGGAAAATTGGAAGCATAGGTCCCACCCACCTTCCCACATACCTCAACCTTCCCCACCCTATTCAGTGTTCTTATCGGTATGTATGCTTGTCAACCATGTAAACAACATCAAAAACATTTAAGAAAATATGTTCTTTCATTATTAAGAACATATCCAGCACCTGGCTTACTTGATATAAAGGACATGGATATATAAATGTACAAAAAATAAAAGATTTTAATTCCTAAATAAACCTCATTTTAAAGGTTAGTATAAATAAGACTTGCTTCTAAACATGTATTTGGATATAGATTAATTTACCAACTGAAAACTCTCTTTGAAATGTTAATAAATATCACAGAAATTCAAAATTGCAAGATACTAAAAAAAAGTTTGAAGGTATCTGGTTCATCACTGCCCTTTTACAAAGAAAACAGTCTCCTCAGGCCACAGGCAGCTCCTCTCTCACATGCACACAGGACCCAAGACCTGGACCCACACAGCACCATGCCCTCTGCTCTTCCTCACTGTTTAGACAGAACATTACTCATTGCATGTGAAGCAGCTAGACCCCTCTGACTCTAGAGGGTTTCTGTATTCTTATTACCTTTCTTCTCAAAACAAGGCAGGTCTCTTTTTCAAATTTCATTCCACACATTAACTTTCAGTCTTGGGGACTATCACATTTTTGCACAAAAGGCGTCTTTGACACGTTTTAGGATTTGACTCCAAGATCACTTCTTCTTAGAGGCATTTTTTTAAAAGATTTATTTATTTTTTAGTACAAAGTCAAATATACAGAGAAGAGGAGAGACAGAGAGGAAGATCTTCCGTCCAATGATTCACTCCCCAAGCGAGCGCAATAGTCGGTGCTGTGCCGATCCGGAGCCAGGAGCCAGGAACTTCCTCAGAGTCTCCCACATGGGTGCAGGATCCCAAAGCATTGGGCCATCCTCGACTGCTTTCCCAGGCCACAAGCAGGGAGCTGGGTGGGAAATGGAGCTGCCAGGATTAGAACCGGCACCCATGTGGGATCCCGGTGCATTCAAGGTGAGGACTTTAGCCAGTAAGCCACGCCACTGGGCCCTTAGAGGCATTTTCTAACCCGTCTCAGAAAAGCAAAAACTTTCTCTGTGGATATTCCTACCTACTACTCAAGTATCTCATAATGTTTGCTTCCATCAGAAATTACCTTATTTTTAATTTTCTCATTTGTCTTTCTCTCCTTATAAAATACAAGCTCATTCCATGAAAGGAACACTTCTATCTTACCCATTCCTTTGCTCCCACACTTAGAAGGTCCTGCATAAAATCCATGAAAGGTCTGCCAAACTCAAGCATTCCTAAGAAAGGCATGAGCTTACGAAGTCTCACCTTAGAACCAAGGTTGTAGTGGCGGTGGACCTGCCACCAGCGATGCTGGCATCACCTGTAAGTGCTGGGTCAAGTCAGCATACTCTACTTCTGATATAGCTCCCTGCCTATGTGCCTAGGAAAGCAGCAGATGAGACAAGTGCTTGGACTCTTGCCACCTACAAGGGAGCCCTATCCTAGTCCAGCTACCTGAGAAATGAATCAGTGGATGGAAGATCTCTCTACCTTTTCTTCCTTTTTGTAATGCTGCCAAATAATTATTTATTTTCAAAAACACTAGAAAGGGAATATGCAATTCTGCTCTGGATATGGAACAGGAGGTAACAGATTACTTGCTGATAATGTACCATCCTGGTAGATGTAGCAAGTTAGTAAGAGAAACAAAGAATATTATCAATAGGTCTAAAAGCTGTGTCTTACCATCTTTAAGAAATCAGATTTATTACACAGAGAACACAGCAAAAAGCTCCAATTTAACTCTCGCACCCACTGGAATAAATAAATTTCCTTTGTAAAAAAAAAATGTTCCTTGAGGAAAGCACTCTGCCTCCAACTGTGGAGCTCACTGCTGCCCTCAAAACCCAAAAGAGGATCTGCTGTCAGCCACTTGCTGTTTCGCAGCACAATTTTTTGAAGGGATTTAATAAGGGTCTGGTAGGCAGAAAACATTTTTAATGATTTTCTTCCCCAAGTGCTGTACATCAGAAGAGTTAAACACACTAGCAAATGCAGTAAATGGTTCTTAAACACGCAGACATTTTGAAAACAAAGGTGGCTCAATCAGTTCAAAATGAAGAACAAGAAGGTGGTTTCATTTAAAAATAATAAATTCCTTCTCTGCACTGTTCACCCAACCCTGGCTAAATTAAAACACATAAAAATGACAGGAAAACAATGCTCGCTTAGAAAATATTGCTCAATTTTGTCCTCTTGTGTTTTTGCCCTCTATCACTCACTTAAAACTCAAGAGGGATGACAATACCCACTGATACCAAATTGTACCTTACAGACAACCAAGCCAGGCTAGCAGGACAACCACGTCCCTCCCGATAGTGTTCAACAGCACACACTTCCCAGGATAGAAAAGCAGTAGCAGTTATGGAAATTTACAAATGGAAAGGTAAAGTAAATGCATTTGTTATTCTGTTCATCTTGGGCAAAATTTGCAAGCGTTCTGAATACATGCTGCAGCCCCCAAGGCGGACCAATGCAACATTTACAATGCCAACCACTATCTGCCTAAGATAAACACATTATACTTTGTTCACAGATTCTAGGAGACATATGATTTGCAGATCAAGAGATAATTCTTTGAACCCCCAAAGGCAAGAATTTATGTAGACAAACCTTAAGGTAACAAAGATACAGCTTCAGAGAGAACAGGCTGTTCAACAGAACTATTCTTCTATGCCTGAGACCAAGGCAGATGTCAAATAAAATTAAATTTTACAAGCTGCTGTTCTTTAACTTCATTGATTTTAACCACGGAAAACCCTGTCTCTTTTTGAACTGCATTTTCCTATAATGGTAACTGATCCCAATTATCAATCCCAAACTGTGAGATTCCATGTAATGTTTCCCCTTGCTCCTGGAACCAAATTTGTTCTCCCATTTCTTATTCTCCCTTGGCAGGCTGAGAGGTTATTCCCACTAATTGTAACAGTCTCGTGTTCAGATGCCCAGAGCACTTACTGGTTTTCACAAGGCTATCTCACATATATTATCTCACTGGAGCTTCCAATAGAATGCGTGGTGTTGTCAGTGCAACTTTTCAGTACATGGAAATTTCTCTATCAGCAGGCTATAAACATGACTTTCAAAAGCAGACTCTAAAATCCAACCCATGAGCTTGCCAACTGAAATGCATAGATTCCATTTAAGCCCAAAGCATGCCCAAATAGTTTAATTTCCAAAGAATATTAAACAGTGTTGAGTTAACAAGATATTTCCAGCTCAAGGATCTGGATGATATGAGGAGCTGAAGGAGCATATCTGGGAAAGATACAAGCAGGCATCCCAGGGCTGCTTTCGGATCATGAAACCTATGGCGTGAAAGAAGCTTGTTATTAAAAGGCTAACCTAAGCACCTTACTGATGCGCTACATCATTTAGAAATGTAAAACAACTGCTTGAGCAAGAAAAAAGAGAGAGAGAGAAAGAAGAGTATTAACCTATTCCACAATAAATGTTCACAGACCACTGAATTATTTTACAGTAAAACATTCAAAAATAATTTTACTCCTAGCATACTCTGATAATTTCGGCTCAAAGTTTCTAAACTACTATAGCTAGCAGTATCACAATCAGATTTCTCAAAAGTAAAACAAAGATCTCAGGAGAATCCTACATGTTTTGTTTTTTGTGTTGGCATCAAGAGATTGGACTATTAACCTTATTTCAGTCTCTTAAAGCATTGCTCTTATTGAATAACACTGCAATAACACAGCTAGCACTTTCAGCATTTTGTTATTATTATTACTGACTAGTCAATCTGCTAAGAGTTCTATATGGATTCAAATCCTCAAAAAAAAAACCCCTAACAATGCTATTAACCTTGAGGCTCCCCAACAACTTCTCATACTGTTCAGCCAAAGGTAGCTGGAATAAGTGACCTTTATGACCTACTCATCAACTCCCTTTAGTTTACAAGAGTCATCAAAAATGTATTCAAAATTCCCATTTGACTCCTCAACATGTTATTGTTCCTTTTGCTACAAAATTAGTGCTTATTTTATCATTGAATAAAACAATGTCACTGTTACTCTATGGCTTGGTAAGTAACAGAACCTCAAAAAGTTCAAGGAGAACACATACCAAGAAAAACCTATGCAAGAATTTCAGAGTAACTTACATCACTAAAATAACCATCAACCTTTGAAGTTCCCTTCCATTTATTCCTTAATATATTTGTTACCATAAATTAGGTCATCTTGCTAGGTTAGGAAACATAACACTATAGTTTACTCACCTTTCCTGTAAATATTTTTTATCATTATTTTCATGTTACAGTTCCATAGGCAGAAGGATTCTCCCCAAACCCACATTTTATCATAATAGCATAGTCTTTCAACAACAGTTATAAGTCCAACACTCTTCTATTTAGTATATCATGGCATTGTGGATATAGATAATGGCAGAAAGTCCAGTATCTATTGCAAATGCATATTTAACTGCTTCACTGGGAGTCCTCCTTTCATTCAGTAGAAATGTATACTACAATATATCTTTACCTCAAAGTATACTAGTCTCCATTATACATTTCATTTGTGAGAATGTTTTTTTCTTAATGTTTATTATATTTATTTCAAAGGGGTGAGACACAGATGAGACCAGAGAGACAGAGATCTTTCATTTGGTAGTTCACTCCGCAAATGGCCTCATCAGCTCTGGCTGTATCTGGCAAAAGCCAGGCAGCTGGAATTCCATCCGGGTTCCCAAAGTAGAGGGCAAGGGCCAAGTACTTGGGCCATCTTCTGCTTTCCCAAGTGTATCGGCAGGTAGCTGGATGAAAACTAGGGCTTTAACTGGCACTCTTGATACAGGACACTAGTGTTGCAGGTGGTAGCTTTATCTGATGTTCCACTTGCTTTTCCCCACTATTGTTTATTACAGCTTTCCCTAAAAGGAGGACTGACTAATACGTTTTAAGCTCAGAGTTAGCTGGCTAAGATGATTCTGCTTCTTGGTGCAACTCACTGTGCCATTTCCCCTTACTAAAACTGACATTTGTTTTAGCCATTAAATCTTCAAGAATTGACTCCATAAATTTCATGGCAATGGGATTAAAAGATATTTTTGAAGAGTAGAAAAGCACACCCACACAAGAACTCTTCAAAAAGTTCACAAAAATATTCGTATTAGGAAAAAGTATGCCTGGATTTGAGAATGTTTCATGAAAATAAATATACTGATTACAGGTGTGTAAGCATACACTTTCATTTTTCTACATAAGCTCCCTTCCTACCAATTTGGACTTTGGGTTAGAGTTGGGAAGATCGGAGAATAAAGCAAAGGAGTTATTAAAGATTTTTTTTATCCATATTTAGACTGTGATCTGCTATGGCACAGAGCATAATCCTTAGAAATGTACTTGAGGAACTGGAGGACCTCAGGTGACTAAGAACAAGTAATTATGAAGGAAACAGATTTCCCTCTCCTGTGGCTGCACCTCAAACCACTCATTCTAAATACAATTCAAGATGGTAGTCCCAGATGGCAAACAACACAACTTTAACAGATGGTAAGGAGTATTCCTTTGCTTAAGCTCAAAATATTTTTCCTTGCCTGTTACATAATTTTCTGTGTCTCAAGCAGAACAATGCCTTTCTTGAGAGACCTTGCCATTGTAAATGTATAAAATGGTTTTAGTGAAATATAAAGCCAGTTAGCATGCCTCCACATTTAAATCAATTTGTTTCTCTAATCTTAAATATTTAGGTACTGTACAATTTGATTTGTTTAGCTATAATAAAAATTTAAGTTATTTTTTGCTACTCATGAAATTTTATAACTTCATTAAAAATAAGCACATTGTAGAAGTTTGTCAAATTTTTAAGTTTTTCTGCAAAACAAAAAAACCCCCTAGTATTTCAAAAATCTACACAGAAGCATGCTTTATCTACTGAAATTAAAGCCTTGGGGTTAATTATAAAACTTTTATTAATAGATTTAAAACAAATTAGAACCACAGGAATAAATAATTCCCATTGTTAAGACAAAATTACATAACTACCACTCATTATGAAATGGAAATTTGAAAATACAAAGTACTGTGATAGGATATCAGCAATGCCAACCACACTTTCTCCTCACTTTTCTGGTGCACTTTCAAAAAGGTTTTCATTTATCATACATTTGAAGACAAAAACCATTTAACATGAAACAGATATATTTTCAAACATTTCAACATTCACATCAGGACTCTGAAAATTCTTTTCTTTTTTATTATTATTTTTTTTTACCCTCATATCAGAAATTACAGGGTAAGTTTCCCTCATCCAAAATGCTTGGAGGGAAAGTGTTTCAGACTTTTAGAGATTTTCAGAATCTGAAATGTCTGCACAAACTCCAATATGCTGAGTATCCTGTCACGATCAAAATGTTTCAGATTTTGGAGTATTTTGAATTTCAGATTTTCAGTTAGGGAGGCTCATAAGAATCTGCATTGCTGGTGTCTTGTCATTTCTAAATTCTTGGAAGTTTCAAAACCATACAATCCTAAGAATGGAGACCTAAGACTAGGAATTTAATATATCCGTACCAATACAAAAATAAATCAGTTCAATATTAATTTAGGCCAGCCAGTATCAAAATTATATGTAAAATTCCATTCTTAAAAATTAATTTTTTTTCATTATGACTTTTATTTCCTACTATTTCTTAGATTAGAAACAATCAGCTGATTCCATAATAAGAGATGCTGGTATGAAAAGTGGGGGGGAGGGGATGCTTAGGTTAAAAAAATAATAATGTAGCTATAAAGAAAACCATCTATTGCTCTGACTGCCCCAAATTATGAGCTGGCATTCTAGTGATGGCAGGGACCCTCATAGTATTTTTTGTTAGCAGGAAGGTTGTAGATTCTAGACCACTGTTGACATATTACACAACCCTAGCTCAGCTAGCTCAAAGCTCCAAGGAAGGGAAAAAGTGAGTTTAAAAGATTCAATTCCCAGGAATGAGCATTTTAGCATATCATATTTGTAAAACATGATAACAGAACAGCAAGTTGAGACTTTTAAAAGACCTTGACACACATTTGACTGATTGCTTTCCAATGACATTATTTCATACTTTCTGGCACAATCGGGTTGATCGTGTTTGATGGATAACCAGACAAGTAAAGGACAAGTCTGAGCAACTGCCATCCTTTATATTTGACACCTTCATGTTTTATTACAGATCTTGGGAAAAAGGAAGGGAAACAACCACCTACAGCTTAAGTTAATTCCAAAGCAATCTACTATACACAAAGATCCAAATCATATTTTGAAACACCTATGGTCTTTAAAAATACACTTTGCTGCAACTTAAAGAATTATTAACACAAAACTGAGAAGGAGAAATTTACATTTTGCATTTTTCAGCTAAGTTTTATTTTCTCTAGGAAATGAGAAATGAATGAACGGTCACAAAATCTCCTGCATAAAGCACAGTAGGTACACTAAATGCCAAGTTTGAATTTTCCTTTTGTGATCTGTGCCTGATTTATTATCCCTTCAGTTTGTTCAATTTAATCAAATGTAAATGAATGTCAGCATGAAACCAAATCTGTCCTGAGATGCTTAAATAATACTGTCATGTAAATTATCAAACAATTGACAGAGCTTTAAAATCAACCACCAAGTTCTTAAGAAAAATAATTAACATTACCTAAAAGTTCAGCAGGCATTTTTAATTAAAGACACATCACTGTAAACATATGGGCAACAGAAGATGTAAGGAAACTGACATTTGCAATGGCAGACTGACTTTTCACCAATACCCTGGCAGGAAGTCAAAGACAGATGATTTATGGCTCCTGTACAAGAGGAGAATGGAGATGTTATTCACTAGTGTGAGCAAGAACCAATCTACAAGGAAAGATCAAAAGACTCAACTGTCCATGTTAAGTCAGAACTTCCACTTAAAACTATCCCGACCTCAGGAAAATAAAAAATTCAACCAATCAATATCGGAACATTTTGTGAGTTTATGCGTTCTGATACAATTTTGCCCTGAAAAATAAAGCAACCAAACAATGGTCTTAAACTTTTAGTACTGCACTTCATTGTCAGCTAACTAGCTGCAGGACCACCAAGAAAATTAAAATCTTAAAAATCTTAAATTTAGCTCTTAGGCTGTCCAACAATTCTCATATAGCCACTGAGTACTTGAAATGAGGTTAATCCAAACTGTGATTATATATCAATATTCTAAGACATTGTATAAACCAAAATATGTAAAATAACTCAGTAATTTTGCACACTGATTAAATGCTGAAATGGTGATAATTTACATGCACGGAGTTACATGAAATACAATAGTATTTTCTTTGTTTCAAAATATTTAATATGGAAACCAGATAATTTCAAATTCCATGTGTGGCTTATATATCTATTGGACAGAGAATTTCTAAATTAAAGAGGAATGTGTCTTCTTTGTGGCATATCAGCTATAACAACATGCTTTTAAAATAAATCTAAATCTAAAAACATGAAAAAGAGCAATTTAAAAATCACTTGTATCATATTTTTGTTAGAAACAGAAAATCATCTATTTTATGTCAACAGATGCATAAATCAAATTTCTAAAATATATATGCAATATGAAATAAAAGAGCACAAATATCACCCAAAAAGTGATAATGCACCTTTTAAACAAAAATCACATCAAACCCTTCTCCCAAGTATTTACCCAAAATTATATATCATGATCGGCTACCCTATAACATTTTCTCAGAAAGGTTATAAAGGAAATAAATACCTTTTTACATTGAGAAATATTTTATGAAAGGCAATATGTATTCATTTCTTTCATAGGTTTGGAACTGTAGATATGATTTCCCTTATCTTAAAAACAGAGAATGAGGATACTAAAGCTGAAAAGCTCACTTGGTCTGATTCACGTTTGTGGATAATCTATTCTTTTGTTTGGAAGCTTTTAAATATCTTTAGACTTGATATTCTTAAATTTCGCGACAAAGCCTATCATGATATACCTTACTAAACTCTCTTCGTATTTTTTAGTCTCATATTTCTAGTTTTCCTTCTCCTTTCAGTTTCTCAACAAATTCTGTAATTCATTTTTTACCTGAATCTACCCTATTTTTCTGATTTATTTAGTGCCTTCTTTCAACTAACACATTTGTCACATCTAATATTCCCTTTTTGTTTCTGTGACTACTTGATCCTTAGTGCCAATATCATTGTTCCTTACCACTGAGTATACTTGAAGCTGCTTTGTACAATGTTTTCCTGAACACATTCCTATGAAAAATTCAAATTACAAATCAGACTAAGATATTAATAATGATAATGAAGTAGAATGATTACAACAACATGATGACAACATACTGTCATAATATTATCATTACTGTTGTTTGGACCATCATTTAGTAAAATAACAGCTATCTGAATACAAGCACTGCAATTACCTGACAGTTAATTTGATGGTTGGGTGACTCCTAGGTGACCAAATGGCCAATACGTGTACAGTGCGAATATGCTGATTCATGTTGGGAGCAGAATGGTTTAAGAATTCATCATGCTACTCAGAACAGAGAGAAATTTGAAATTTATAATTGTTTATTTCTGGAATTTTCCATGTAATGCTTTTGGACCACAGCAGACCAGAAAGTGAAATAGTAACACAGAAAGTGAAATAGTAAATAAAGACTACTGAATTCAGAATATTATTTGCTTTTAACCATGGCTGTACTCAATACTGGGGCCTTTGAGATCACATCCACAAGATATTGGCTACTACACACATGAAAACTGCCAAAATACAAGTCTTTGTTGTCCCCCTTGGAAACTTTCAGAAGCATGGAAGAAATCAGCCAAAGAATCAAATAATCCCTCCTGTCCATTCTATTTTTTGCCTTCCACCAGATAACTTGTACAGGAAGGATTCTAGAAAGAAAGAAACAGCAGCTCTGAAGGAAGATAATCAATGTAGGGTACAACACGCACAACATGCAAGCTCTAGAAGGCTTTCATGTCCTGGGGTAGCTGTTCATCCTATTCTCATCAGCTTCTTACTCCGCAGCCTTTCGCACTGCCCTGACTTGACCCTTACTGACATCAATTTCTATAGCAGAGGGGTATGCAATTATTGTCTCAAGGCAACTGGAGAAAGGTCAAAAACAAAACTTAAAGGACAGAATAAAAACTTGCAACAATTTATCTTCTCCAAATATCTCAGGCCATCCTGTATCCTAGGCTAAAATCACACACACACACACACTCTCTCTCTCTGTGTGTCTCTCTCTCTGACTCACTCCTCAAAAGCCTTAGTTATTTCTGATTTGTCCTGGTTATTTTAATACTTCCTTGGATTCAGGCTTTTGTCTTACTTTTGTGGTTTATCCATGGTTAGTTTTGAGATGTCACCATCCACATTAACTTTCCTTTTTGACAGAATCTCAGATAAGAACAGCTGCCTGTGCTAATTTTGAAAACCTAGAGTAACAAGAAATGAGCTGTAAGGATGATTTGATAACACAGAGTACAAACAACCTAACATCTTTAGAGCACATACTCTTGAAAATACAACTAATCTTTCATTCAGTTGTCAGGCTACTATCAACAATGAAAAACACTTTTTAAAATATGGAGTACACAACTACACAGCTCCTAGTCACAAGATTTTTCAGGTGTAACTACAGTGCTGCTTGGGAAAGGCAATCACACATAGTCACCTCTGCATGGCTAAATGAGAACATGCTTTGAGCACCAACACCTCCTTGCTAAGAGATAAAGAGCTCCTACGGTCAGTGCTGAGCATACTCTTACAGACTATCCTTTCCTCTTCTGGAACACTATTCGTTTCTTCATTCTGTTTGTGCAAATACATCATACTGTACTAGGCAAATTTTGCTGCTTTAATTGGTAGGGTAAAAACAGGGCATCCAGACCACAGGAAGGGTATGTTAGAAACATCTCTTCATTGGCTGCAGAGTCAGATTGGCTAACCGTAGGGGAAATCGAGCTCTGATCCTGATTTTGCTTGATCTTCTCTATGAGTAATTTTACTCCATCAGTTCCTGTGCATACTGTGTTTCTTTCAAATACTTTTAAAAATAAATATTTGTTTGAAAGAGCTACAGATAATGGGGGGGGGAGATAAAATAAAAAGGGAGGGGATAGGAAAGGAAGAAGATAAGGAGGGGGAGAGAGGGAAGGGTTGAAAGAAAGGAGGGAGGGAGGGAAAGATCCTCTAGCCACCAACTGACTCCCCAGATAGCTGCAATAGCCAGGGCTGGAGCAGACAGAAGCCAGGAGCCCAGAAAGCCAGGAGCCCAAACGCCAGCCAGGTGTCATATGGGTAGCAGTGACTCAAGGACTTAGGCCATTCTACACTGCCACCTCAGGTCCATCAGCAGGGAGCTGGATGTGAAGTGGAAGAGTCAAGGTCTAAACCAGTGATGATACGGGATGCTGGCATCACAGGCCGCAGGTTAACCCACTCTGGTATAACTGCAGCCCCAAATTGTGTTTCTAACCATGCAGTGGACTGACATCTGAGACTGCTGCTCCTGGTGGCACATGTTGTCACTTGCATCCTCAGAATCAGATTTTTTTTAGGGAGAAGTCAAGACTATTTAATCTTTCTTTTGAACTAATTACTGAAAACATGGCACAACTTTTTAACATTAATGTATAGATCTGGGTTTTCCAAGAATATTGCTCCTGGTACATATCACCTTGCAGGTAATGAGGGCATGGTACAAAGACAGGACATGGGATTTAGACCATTACCGTAAGAAATCTGACTTCCTACGATTCCAACCAATACCAACACCAAATGCTACATCATTACTGGCCAATTCTTCTGATAGAATTTGCTTTGTCCAGTGATTTTCAATACACAATTAGGAGCGGGCATGCTCTGATAGTGCACAAACATTACATACTAAGATTTTTAATTAGAAAGGGAAATCCAGCAATCAGGTAGAAAGAACACAGTAACAAACAATGTAACCACGAACCTAAAGTCGGAAATGCCTAAAGTCAAATCCTAGACTTTACTAGGTGTATGATCTTCAAATAAATGCCTTATTTCTAAGTGTGTCAATTTAGTTGATTCTAGAGTTCTAGTCTATCAGACATGGTTGCTTTACCAACCAAAAACAAATGAAACAAACATATGGATAAATTCCTTCAACTGCACATTAGTGAATACTATGCAAACAATGGGCTCTTTGCTAACAGAGTTGCTAGTACCAATTACTACTAAAAACTAGCAACATCATCTTTACTACCATTTCAATTATTTCAAATAAATTAACTGAGCCATACTCAGAATTAATGTGCTTATTACTTCTGAGACAATTATCATAAGAATACATTTACTAAATTCTCAAATTACTTCAATTCCCAATGGATTCAGTCCACTTAAAATAATATGTTACTATACGGTCTTCCATGAAATACTACTCTATAGTTTAAATGTGCTTTCTTTGGATTATTTCTAAATATACGGACTATAATAGCAGAAAAATAACTTTAGAATCCATATTTCATTAAAGAAATAGACCAAATATGATTTGGATCACTACCTTTTATCATTATTCTATTTTAAAATAGTCAGTTCTTAAGAGAAAGAAGTATATTCATTTGTGTACAAATATACACCTTGACATAGTTGGGTGATTTTTCAAAAAATATTTTCACATTTTAGTTTATTATACATACAAAAATATTTCACACACACACACAAAAAGGAAGACTTGCTGACACGCATTCAAAACCAAATTGAGTGTTTGCTAATTAAAATCTAATACTAAGCAAGCTTATTACAGGTCATTTCTTTGTTGTTAACTTTCAATGGGAATTTTCAAAATGACACTAGTAATTTTTAAATTTTTAATTAATAACTTATCTATTTTAGAGGCAAAGAGCAAGCAAGCTCCCATCTATTTGATCATACCTTGCATACCTGCAACAGCTGAGCCTGGACCAAATCACAGGCAGGAGCTGGAAACCACCCCAGCCAACCTGGGTAGGAGGAGCCAAGTTATGTGAGCCATCATCACTGCCTCCCATGCTCTAACCGGCAGAAAACTAGAGTCAGAACTCAAAGTCAGGAATTGAACTCAGGCACTTCAAGTGCAATGTGGGCATCTCAAACAACAGGCTTAATTATCCACTCCTAGCTGACTGTTTTCCTGATATAACAGTAGCTACAAAAACTCAAGAGAGAGGTGAGGGTTGTGGAGCAGAGCAAAGTAAGCTGCCACTTGGAAGGTCATCCTCTGTCAGATTTTGTGGAATCAAGACTAACTTCTGCTTTCCATCCTCTTCTTGCTAATGTACATGTGATGGCTCAAATGTTTGGGTTCCTAGATAACTCACATAGGAAACACAGTTGGAGTTCCTTGCTCCTGGCTTTAGCCTATCTGGTTCCAACTCATAACAGGCATTGGGAAAGTGAACTACTTCACTCTTCCTTACTGTCTGCTACTCTGCCTTTTGAACACATGTCTGTAAAATACACACACACGCTTAACTCAAGAGACAAATAAAAGTCATGAAAAACTACATGCATTTGCCACCTGTCATTCAAGTTTTCTGAGCTGCAAATCTATTGGATTTGAACAAAATACCCATACTTCAAGCTGTAAGAAATGTATACCCTATGCACAAGATGCTCATGCTTTCATAAAAATAGCAAACTCCAGAACATCCATTTGCTCCAAAATTCATCTCATCAAGCCTACTTGGTTCACAATAAATAATACACTGAGAAAGCCCAAGACTGAAATCAGGCCATTTTAATGCCATCCCATAACTCCTGGCCAACATGTAAGCTGATGCTCCTTACCAGCACGTTCACACTGAACAGAACAGGAAATACCACCTTCATAGTAGTTAATAAAACCATCACCACTGCTCTTTGGAGCTAGCATGGTGAAGACATATTCCTAAACTGGAGACCTCAGCAGCTTGCTCTTTCCTTTCTACCAACCCCTCCATTCGGAGTCTCTCTATTCTCATCCTCATCCCCATTCTCATTCGGAGTCTCTCTCTCTCTCCCTCCCTCCCTCGAACAAAACTTCACTTCTACTATCATCCTGTCCAATCTCTAAATTGTCATCAACACTAGGACACAAACCCAGACCCACATCACCATTTCTTCTATGACACTGCATCAATGTTAGTCATCTGATTGCTTTTTCAAAACTCTTCTCATCCCTTGCTTTGTCTTTTTTTTTTTTTAAGATTTATTTTTATTACAAAGTCAGATATGCAGAGAGGAGGAGAAATACAGGGGAAGATCTTCCATCCAATGATTCACTCCCCAAGCGAGCGCTAGGGCCAGTGCTGCGCTGATCCCGAGCCAAGTGCCAGGAACTTCCTCAGAGTCTCCCACACAGGTGCAGTCCCAAGGCTTTGGGCCATCCTCGACTGCTCTCCCAGGCCACAAGCAGGGAGCTGGATGGTAAGTGGAGCTGCTAGAATTAGAACCAGCACCCATATGGGATCCCGATGCGTTGAAGGTGAGGACTTTAGTCACTAGGCCACACCGCCCAGCCCCTCACCTTGTCTTTTAACGTGAAACATGACTAACGAAGATGACAAAACTGTTGGGCAACCTGAATATGCCACACACACACACTGGAACTGTGTATCCTGCACCCTGTGGACCTGGGTCAGTCTGTCTAGAGCTCTCTCGGATACAGTTTCCTTGTCAATGAGGATAGGTCTATACCGAAGAGCGCGCAGCTTCAGTTTATTCTCTCTCGTTCCTGCCTACGTCCTGTGTGCATCCAGCCCACACTGCTGTGTACTGTCCCAGAGATCTTGCTAGAAGAACAACACGTTCTTCTATTCCCTTTGGGAGGAAGAGGAAAATCCTTAAGTGACTCCTTATTGATAGATTAAGTCCAAACCCTTTAGTCTGATCTTTTTGCCCCCTTCTCTGTCCCATCCCCTCGTCCAACCTTCCTCCGCTTAAGCTATATGCTCCTGTCACTCTAAAATGCATCTCTTCCCATTGGCCCTGCAGTTCCACACCTCTTTCTTTCAAATTCCAGGCTCCTTCCACTCAGCTCCATCAGCCTTGACTGCCAAACACCTATCCATCTTTCCCATCCATCAAGAGTCTTCCAGGTAACTTCATCTATGTATCCCACATCTCAGTCATATAGCTGATGACCGCTTCCCCTCCACACATTCTCCTACATGCTTTGCACAAATCTGATTGTGTGGCATTCCCTCTCCTGGGCAGCAAACTCCTATAGGCCAGAGCTTGTTCATCTCCGACCGTGCAAAGCATAGCAAGCAGTTTTCTTTCACTCAATAAGTATGTCAAGTGAACTAATTAACCTTTGTGTATAAGGAAAAATGGTAAGTATTCACTAAATTTCTACAAAACAAATTAATCAGTAGATTCTAATACACAGACAACTGCAATTTCTATATATGCCCAAATTCAAAATCTCTCGAATAACAGGTAAAAAAAATTGCCCCCTAACATCTACCCTATTTTGCAACCTCTACTCATTGCTATACTCATCAGCCCTTTCTCGGACCTAACACTAATACCTGAAAACATCTGAACAAATTCACAGGCTCTATCTCTGCACACAAAGAACATACATCAGGCTCTAGCAGACAGCAGCAACTGTTAATGGATTTCAGGCTGGAATAGCTCACAGAATCTAAGGAATAGTTACAATAACAGGACAATAGCAGGATCTCACAGAAAAATGTCAGACACTCTGCCCCTTCAGCTCAGTAAGAGACATGCCATCACAGCCACTAAGGCCAGAAGGATGATCACCCAGTTTGTCACTGGCACAGACTTTCAACCTCCACTCTAGCTTTCTATCCACCCTAGCTAACCTACTATTCAAATATCTCCAATAAGCTAGATTCACCATGACTTATCTTTGCAACTTACTAGCCAAATAATCCATCAGTATTTGAGCAGCTACTCCGACAGTCATTGCTCTAGACACTAAAGTGAAAGAGAGTAACAAGGAAAGTCTCCACCTTATTATAGTTTAATGTGTGTGTGTATAAATTTTAACATCAGGCTACTAAGTGCTATATGAAAACAGTCAAACAGGGGAAGAAAAACTGATGCGGGAAGAATAGGTGAACATGACTATCACACAGGAAAAATTCTCTAAGACAGACAGACATGAGACTTGAAAGAAAAGTGCAACACGCTAATACCTGAGAGGGGAACACCTGTGATAGGAAATGAGTTGTGCCAAAGGGCATATACCTACAATGTTAGGATGCAATTAAATAGCAAAATGATGGACCTGTGACTGTTTGGGGACTATAATAATATAGGGGAAATCAGAGGGATAAGAGGAATTGGAGAAGGGGAAGGAGAAATCCCTGCACCTGTGGAACTGTATCATAAAAATGATAAAACCATAAAAAAATGTTTTAAAGGGGAACACACAGAAACTAGGAGGGGAAAATTATTAAAAAGAACATTCTATGGTGAATGAGGAATACACATATAGATCTTAAAACAAGATAAAAAAGAATTTAGTTCAGAGACAGGAAAGATATGAATTAGACAGTTAACCAGAACTTGCTTACCTTTGGATCAAGGTTAGAAGTTGTGAAATTTTTAGTGCAAGAAGCAGCCAAGTGAGGGGAGGTGTTCGGCTTAGCTACTTCAAACACATGCAGCAATACTGGAGTACTTGGTTGCTACTCCTAGCTCTAGCTCCTGACATCAGCTTTCCATTAATGTGTACCCCAGGAGACAGCTTGTCATAGCTCAACTACTAGGGTTCCTGCCTCCAGGTAAGAGACCAGGACTGAGGTGCAGAGTCAACCCCAAACCAGGCCCAACCAACCACTATGGACATCAAGGAGTAAACCAGAGGATCAGATCTGTCTTCCTCCTTCCAGTCTGTTTCCAGATAAACATCCAATGGGGGTGGGGGTGGGGGTTGCTTCTTCTCATTCCAAGCAAACAGTTTCCAGCTGAACATAAATCCATATTTTCTTTATTCAACTGTGGAAAGCAAAGAAAGCAAGCACAATAGCTAATGACAGCTTAATCCCCCCCAACAATCCACACCTCTGTTCTTTACTTTTTGAACTTTGGTATAAGCACTACCGTGTGTCAGGCTTTAGAATGCTTTCTGTGCAGTCATCCAAGTGAGAAACATGATTTTTAATTTTCTAAGTGCTAAACCTTTTAAATCTATAAAGCTCAAGCCATGTCAAAACAGTATTTGTGAATAAGCAGAACAAAGTCAATAAATTCTAACTACCAATAGTAACTAAAATCGCAGGACTGAGAATTTTAAAAATCACATAGCCTTATGAAATCATGAATAAAATGGTAAGTCTCATGCAATTTTTTCACTGGCATCAGAACGATTTAATGTGCTATTCATTTCTGGGCCATATTCAGGTTACTCCATTTATTTTTTTTTTAACTATTTCTCCACCAACAACTGTCTTCTCATGCCTTTGTTTAGACCAATACAGACTTCACATTTCAAGACATGCAAGCTTGCATTTCAAAGAAAATACTTTATTTTACAGCAAAGATATTTGTTTTATGAAATACCATGTCTTGGTGACTGATGATGCCATAGCAATACTAACCACCACCTTGCCCTAATCAAAAACCTCACAGGCAGAACAAATAATAGCATTTCCTTTCACTGTTCCCATTGTCTTCCTGCTGCATGAGTCTATGCCTTCCTTTCCTTACGAGGTCACAGACATCATCTGCACTGAATCAGCAGGCAATATTAAGAATGCCTTGCACAAATATGCCTTCATCTACTCTTCATCCCTGAAAAACTCTAGCTTCTGGGCTATTCATGACACACAAATGTTTGGGTAATATGATTTTAAAACAATATGTAACTTGTATGATTTATGAGTTTTCACTCTCACAGTATTATTTAAAATACAATTTCTTTCTAGCATGATATTCAGGTAGGCAAGTGTATGTCCCTTTTTAAAAAAAGAAAAAAATTAAACAAGGCCATTGATCACACTATAAGATAGAATGCTTATGCTGTTGCAGCTGCTGTTGAAACATTTTCATCCAAGGCTGCATTATATTCATACACAGAGACTGTAATCAAGGCCACAGCTTTTGAAATAACCTGGATGCATCCTAAATAACAAATTATCTGCTTTTATAAGAACATCAAAGAGGCCATTTAATATTGGTCCTCAGCCTCTCTCGTTTAAAAAACAAATCTATGTGGAACACACTGTTTTCTTCTTTTTCTCATGGGTCCATGAAATTTAACCCCATGACAAAGCTGATATTATCTCTTAACCTCTCAATGCTGTCTACCAGGCCCCTCACATCTTATTTTTCCCAGCAAGCACCTTTGGTTTGCAGTTTGACATGACTCACTCTCATATGGATCTCAATTCTTTCACGGTACTACTGGTTCTTCTGTCTTTCCTGTGCTAAGAAAATTTCCCAGCTTACTGCGCACATTTACACTTCAATCCTTCTGAGGTTTTGGCTTTTGTATACATCAAAAGAAACTGCCCTCAGTATCTATCCTCCACCGTATCTTCCTTAGTCTTCTATCAGTTGACTCTGCTGATAACCCTCAACTATTAAATTGATCACTCCTACACTGCCTTCTACATCTGATTCATTCCGCTGCCCATTTCCAAATAATAGTTTATCATTTCACTACATTTGGTTTTCAAATAATTCTATCCCTAAACATTCTAAAATAGATTCATATTTTTAATGTCTTTCTGGACACATTGAATAATCAATGCATCTACACTCAAAATAACCATCAAAATCTCCATTTTCCCTAAGTTAAAAGATATTGTTTACTTTTGTCAATAATATTATGACCCTTCAGTCATCAAGTATCAATAGTCAAATTGTCATTTTACTTTTTCAGAGAGGGTAAGAGATCTTTCATCTGCTGGTTCAACCTCCAAATGCACACAACAGCCAGGGCTGAGCCAGGCCACAGCTGGGCTGAGGAGTTGCAGGAACTCAGGCCATCATCTGCTACCTTCCAAGTTCTTTAGCAGAAAACTGAATGCAAATTCTAAACCAGGACTCAAAACAGGCAAAAGAATGGTGGATGCAGGCATCCTAAAGCAGTGATTTAACCCAAAATATCAAAATACCAGCCTCTTTACCATTCTTTCTAGTCTCAACTGGGCTACTCCAGAAGTTATCTGCGATTACTATCTAGATTAGTTCAATAGCTTCCAAATTAATTTCCCTCTTATTACTGTCCTCACTAGCCTCAACTAGAAAACAATTCTCCAAAAGCATGTCCACTTCTAATATAGATTTTCTTTGATGGCAAAAGAATGCTTAATGCCATTGCTCATTAATGAAAAACAGAATCAACTAAGATGTCATTACATCTCTATTAAATAGTTAAGAAAAAAGCAATGTCACTAAACGCTGGTGAGAATGCAGACACGCTGGACTGTGTATGCAGTGCTGGTAGGAATTTAAAATTCTTTAGCAACTCTGGAAAAACAGGTTGTCAATTCCTTGAAACAATGAAATACTGGGGCAGCATTTAGCCTGGGCTCCCTTCCCAATTGTGGCTCCTGATACCAGCCACTACTAATAGAAACTTTGATGCTACACTATAGTTATGCAAGATACTTCCATTGAGAGAAACGGATAGAAGATACATAGGCCTCCTTTGCACATTTCTTCAAATCCCTCTGAATTTACAATTACGTTGAAGTAAAGAGCTTTTTAAGATTTATTTACGTAAAGGCACAGTTACACAATGAGGAGGAGCGACAGAGAAAGGCTTAACACACACACACACACACAAATGTTCCACAGACTCTTTTGCTAAACAGTAGCAATGGCAAAGATTTAGACAGACGGAAGCCAAGAACATGGAACACCATCCAACTCTCCCACAGGCATAGTAGGTGCCCAAAACTGTTGGCCATCTTTCACTGCATTTCCCAGAGCATCAGCAGGAAGCTGGATAGGAAGTGAAGCAGCTGGAACTTTAACTAGAATTATGGGATGCCAGCATCACATATAATGGGTTAACCTGAATGCCAGACCCTTAAAGTTTTTCAGAGCAACTGCCATTGCTGTTTCCTCCCACGGTGAGAAAGTGAGAATCAGGAGTGAAGTCATAACTCAGACTTTGGTACTTCAATATAAAAGTGGGCATGCCAAGCAGCGTCTCTTACTAAACAAAAAGCTTCCCGCTCAGCACAGAATACGTCATAATGGGATTGATCATATCCTGCCAGGCACTGCACATGCTTGTTTCATTTTATCTTTAGAACTCTGATCTTCCATATTCATGCCTGTATTTCTTTATCTAGCCTAGCATTTAATTGATAACTTAGCAATACAAATTGGCTGCATTTTAAGTGGCAACATGTTTTACTAATCAAGAAACACACACACACACACACACAGTCACATTTCTAAATAAGTGTTCATTCTTCAAAATGCCTGTGACATGTGAGCTGGATACAGGTTGATACAGAAAGCTGGCTACCCAATCCAAGTCTCTTAAGCACTACATCCTGCTATCTCGCAGGGTGCAAGAGTATACGCTAGCAGGAAAACAGTAGCAGGAGCACAATTAGGACTTAAAACTGGATACTGCAGTGCCCAGCATGGTAGCCTAGTGGGTAAAGTCCTTGCCTTGTATCCACCAGGATTCCATATAGCTGCCACTTCATGTTTGGGCTGCCCCACTTCACAACCAGCTCCCTGCTTGTGGCCTAGGAAACCAGTCAAGGATGGTTCAAAACCTTAAGACCTTGGGACCCTGGACCTGTGTGGGAGATCAGGAGGAGGCTCCTGGCTTCATATCAGCCATTGCAGCCACTTGTGGAGTCAACCGGTGGACAGAAGATCTTTCTCTCTTTCCTTTAAATCTGACTTTCCAATAAAAATAAATAAATCTTAAAAAAAAAAAGTACTCCATGGAATACAAGTATCCAGAGCAGTGACCCAGTTGCTACACTACGTACCCACCGAGCTCTTTCTCCTGCATCCTCAGGCACCTGAATCACCTAATGAAAAGTAATGGATTACTATAATGTTCATCAAACACCACAAGTACACAAGAGAATATATCCAACTGAAAGAGAAATATGAAGGGAGAGGGCTGGAGGAAAAGTTTTTCTCCCTAGAATACAGTAATAAAAACAGCTTACAAGGGCCAGCGTTGCGGCATAGCAAGTAAAGCTGTCACCTGTAGTGCCAGCATCATATATAGCTTTTGCTTCGTGTCCCAACTACACCACTTCCAGCCCAGCTCTCTGCTAACAGTAGCAGAAGATGGCCCAAGTACCTGGGATCCTGCCAACCAAGTGGGAAACCTAGAGGGAGCTCCTGGCTTTAGCCTGGCTCAGCCGCAGCCACTGCAGCCACTTGGGCAAAGAACTAGAAAATGGAGACATACCTCTCCCTCCCTCCCTCCGTCTCTCTCTCAAATGAGTAAGCCTTTTAAAATGAAAACAAAACAAAACAGGAGTTTACACAAAAGTATAAAATTTTATCTTGCAAAAACCCTTAAGGAATGGTACGCCTTCCAAGGACAGGTATCCCTCATTCATACAGGAACAACACAGCTTCTCTTTGTACTCAGAGGGACCTGAGAAACAAGATGAGTGACAAAAATCCTAAGATTGAAAACAGTCTACACAGAACTTTCCATATCACTGTTCTTGTTAAAAGCATTATTGAGTAGTTCACAACTCAATGAAAAAGTTATTACAGACAACCAATTTCAAATGTTACTATAGAAAACAATCACAATGCTTGGCAGTGTTCGTCATCATTCTAATCAGTTCAGATAACCCATTCTTAATTTATGGTAATTGTTTTTGTTTGAAGGCCAGTGACCAAACACCTAAAATGCATCTTAATTGTTCTCTTCATTCTAAGATATCAGATAATTTAACAGTCCCCTATTAGAACCATATTAATGATTACTGGCTCACAGGTGAGAAAACTCAGGCTCAGAGACATTCAAGAGCTCAGCCAAGGGAATGCAGTCAACTGGTAGATGAGGATTCAACCCAGGTGTGACTCAAAGGTCACAGAATTCTGCTGAACCTGCCAATAAGTTGCTTGCAAAATTTCCAGCTAGTAAAGAACTTTTTTTTTTTAAGATTTTGTTTATTTTTACTGGAAAGGCAGATATACAGAGAGGAGGAGAGACAGAAAGGAAGATCTTCCATTAACTCGTTCACTCCCCAAGAGGCCACGACGGCTATAACTGAGCTATTCCAGAACCAGGAGCCAGAAGCTTCTTCCGATCTCCCACTGGGGTACAGGGCCCAAGGCTTGGGCCATCCTCGACTGCCTTCCCAGGCCACAAGAAGGGAGCTGGATGGGAAGCGGTGACACTGGGATTAGAACAGGAACCCCTACGGGATCCCAGCATGTGTAAGGCAAGGATTTTAACCACTAGGCTACCATGCTGGGCCTGAAAGATAACTTTTTACATAATCAAGATTAAATAATACCCATATAGTATGTTTACACTTACACATTCTTGCATGTATCAATAATTGAATATAAGAGGCAATACATTTTAAAAACTCATTTTATGATTTTAAAAAACAAGTGTTATAAAAATAAAAATTATGTTGGTTACCTTTAAAGAGGAAAAAGAAACCCTTTTCTTGTGGATCATAATTTAATATTTTGATGCTTTATGCTATTAAATGCACAGGTGTCTATCTACTTTTAAGGAAATATATATTTGCTAAATATTATTTATTCAGGATTACTTATAAGCAGTACTTAACTCATATTCACAAATTGGGAATTAAATGTCACAAAATTTTTAAAATCCAACTAATTCAACAAAGATTAGTAAGTGAAAACTTTTCCTGGCTCCCTATAGCATATTATAAAGTTTTAGATCTCATAATTGAATTACTTATAGTACTTTATATTTAAACCAGTGCATGAGGATGTCCTATATGATTTTCAGTTAGAAGTGCCCTAAGTATACATTAGTTATCTTCCATACCTAATTATACAATTTTGCAAAATTAAGAAATTACATTAATTACTATTATAATGAAATAATTAAAATATCATTAAAAAGTTTAAAAAGATGGCAAGCTACCCAAATATCTAACTGAAACAGGTGTTATTTCATAGTATCCTAAACAGAGCTTCCTTTGTAGATCTGTAGTTCACTCAGGTAGCTACCACTGCTATTTATGCAATGCTTATCAGAATACACAGAAGCTACAAGGTTCACTATCCACTGAACCTCGCCCTCAACTCCTGCTGAATTTAACAGATTAAACCTGCGAATTTCATCAGCTGAATGTATTTTTCCACTTGTGAACATCTCTATATAACCTGGTACTGCCACTTCTAGTTTTTAATGTTATTACAAACTTGATCATCATCAAGATTCTAACAAAATTTTACTATTGAAGTGTCCAAAAATGGCTCGTGTTTTAAATATTCAAGGAGAGTTAAGGGAATCTGGAATGAACTTGCTGAATGCAGTGACTACATAAAAGACAGTTACATTAGCAGGTATGGTAATAATAATGAGAATGAGGAGCAGGAGGACGTAAGGGAGGAAAAGAAGCCATTAGAACTGGCAACCGTAAATCACAATTCTCTCCTTCCTCTGAAACTGATTTTGGCATATACACACCCAAGGCACAGACTAATATCATCTTTCAACGTCCTTAGAAGTTCCTAAGTCCCTTAAGTAAAGAACCTGTTTCAATCTCTATATACCACAAAATCTTTCAGTTTTTTGTATATACCAAGCATCAAATAAGAATATGACACTTGTATAAAAAAAGCAATTGCCTTTTGTCCCAGCCTGCTCTGTGATCACAAAATGAAATACTATTCAGCAATAGAAAAGGAAGTACTGATACCCACTATAATATAGAGGAATCTTGAGAACATTATGCTACACAGAGGAAGCACATCATAAAACATGACACACTGCACAATTCCTTTTATATGAAATGTCTGAAATAGACTAATCAAAAACAAGCTGCACAATTCTGTAGTAGTCATTGAAACATACACTTCAAACAAATGAGATGGTACGTGAAATATATACAAAAGTTAATAACCAAAAAAAGGAGTCAAGGAAGAGATAATACAGTCATCATTCAAATCATAAGTATGTCTGTGAGGAAATTTTATTATATGTTCTCCACATGCCTCCTGGCTCCCCCTTCTCTCTGCCACGGCACAAAGGACACCTGCAATCCACGTCTAGTCTACTACATGTGCATAACAGATGATGGGAGAAGAGATGTGTCTGGTGTTCAAGGTTGGAAGGAAGATGACAAAAACATGGGAAAGGTATAGCACAGCAGTTTTATTCCAGAATGTGATAGAAGGGGGGATGAGGGGAAAGACCGAACAGCACAGGGTGAAACTCAGCTCTGGTGTCTGGAAAATCCAGGGTCTCCCACACACTCTCCCATTCACGTTTACTTAAGGAACACATGCACTTCACAAGGTTAGTGTGAGATTTCAAATGACCCAACCATTTAAGGCACTTAACACTGACCAGCACCAACATCACTTTCAAAAAGCAATAGACACAATAACTGTTAGTGTAGTTACCATGGTTCTGCTTTGTCCCACTGCAACAAGGCATCTGAGATGTGGTACCTTTCCTTTCTCACAGTTCTAGAAGCTGGAAGTACAAGGGCATTTGTGCTGACAGCTGTCTCCCTCCTAGGGTGGGGACACTAGGTCTTCACATGGTGGGAGGCAGAAGTACAGGAGATGATCAACCTGTTCCAAAGTACCCCTTTAATAAGAACAACTAACACCATTAGAGAGGGAGAAAACTTCATAGCCTCATTGCCTCTTAAAGGCCCATCTCTGTACACCATCAGTGTGGCAACACTTGAAATTTATAAGAAATACATCAAAACAGCAGCGGTATTACTATTCTCCCCTCAGAACTTCATACAGCACCTGCCACAAGTCAGTTATTACCTCCAAATATATTCGGATAAATGATAGCTTAGTAGAAATAGACAGTAAACATTAAATCCATCTTCAAACAAACAGCCAATTATAAAGATTAACTAAAGCTCAACATGCTTCTTTTCCTTAAACGAATAGATAATACTTATGAATTTACCAGGCATGTGATATTTAAACAAAATGATGTATAAGGAGTAATTTTAAAGGAAAAAAATAGGGCCTGACGTGATAGCCTAAACAGCTAAATCCTCGCCTTGCTTCTGCCAGGATTCCATATGGGTATTAGTTCATGTCCCAGTTGCTCCACTTCCATTCCAGCTCCCTGCTTGTGGCCTAGGAAAGCAGTCGAGGATGGCCCAAAGCCTTGGGACCCTGCACCCAGGTGGGAGACCTGGAAGAAGTTCCTGGCTCCTGGCTTTGGATCAGCTCAGCTCTGGCCATTGTGGCCACTTAGAGAGTGAATCAATGAATGGAAGACCTTTCTCTCTGTCCTTCTCTATAAATCTGCCTTTTCAATAAAAGTAAATTAATCTTTAAAATAAAGGAAAAATTCTGAAAACACTGAAAATGTTAATTTAACATTAATCCACAAATACTAAAAAATTTTAAATTAATTTTCATAATTTCTAAGCCAAAATATTATTTTAAATATTTGTGGGGAGGGGCAGGAAAATGATAAGAGATAGGAAGGTGAATGGCAAAGGCGGTCTGAAAGGCAAAAAGGTTACAAAACAACTTAGTTGAGACCAGCCTTGTGAAGAATTGAGTTGGTTAAGTTACCACTTGCAATAGCAATATCCCAAGTCAGAGGTTGTCCATTTCAATTCCAGCACCCAGCTAATGAGCCTGGGAAAACAGTACATGATGGGCCAACTATTTAGATTCTTGCAACTTTTTAAATATATTCTTATTTTGAATTGTGTGGCACAATTTCATGTAGGCTGGGATTCCCCGCCCCCCAATCTCCCACCCCCCCCATCAGATTTTTCCCATTTTGTTACAAGAGTGTAGTTCTTCATAAGGAATAATTCTATCCGTCTCTTATTTAAGTGTGTACCCCGACATTGTTGGTACAGATTCTTGCAACTTAATGTGCTTTATGCAGATAGTGTTCCAGGCTCCCCGCTTGGCGTGGTCCAGCTCTAAGCAACAAAAGCCATTTGGGGAGTGAACCAGTGGGTGGAAAAAACCAATCTTTCTGTGTATCTCTCATTCTCTTTCACTCTGACTTTCAAGTAAACAGATAATTGAACTTATAAAGAAACCTTACAACTAGACATTTTTTCAGATGAGGAAAATGAATGAGGTTAAAAATTTAAGGGACTTACCAAGAAAATATTTTCAAAAAAAAAAACCTACAACAGAGGCACAAAAGAAAATAACAAAATTTAAATTTATTTATTTGGCTTGATTATGTTCTTTAACCTCTGGAATAAGTATGAAGCTACAAAGGGAAGAGGAAACTTGCTACAAAGATGGACCAAACAGATTTGTATTTTCAGTCTTGGTTGTACATCTGACTCAACAAGGAGTCCTTTACAAACATTCCTGCCGATATTCACACTTGTGGGGTTGGAATCACAACAATTTCTTCGACAGCTCCCCAGGAGAAGCTAAAGAACAGCAGTGGCTGAAATTCACTAATACAGCTGGGAGGAGTGTATATCACACATAGTACAGAGTCTGGCTTGGTATTATAAGGGATGATAAACATTCAGTGGATAAATACTTTTTGATTAATGCTTTGAACCATGTTGTGGGCTGTCTCCTCATCGCAAGACCAGAGTCTGTTCCAGTTATCTCACCCTTACAGCTATCTTATCGCGTGCGATGCTGAGCAGTTTCAACAGAGCACACTTAGAGCCAACTGCATTCTCATAGCATGAAGTACCCTTGATGAGATTCTAAAAGACAGGATTCACTACTTAGCATAAGACCTAATGTAAGCAATTCTTCTTCAATAGGAGAATTTAGGTTTACTGAAGCAGAAAACTAAAAGCCTTTAATACAAAGCTGTAATTAATGGGTATTATAAATCATAGCAGTACATCTCTGATTTCAGGTTTGTGGGATGCACTGCATGCAACATGCAGTAATTCAACAAAAAGTGGCCTCCTGCGTATAATTGCCTTTCCTGGAGAAAACCAATTTGATCCCAAAGAGGCTGGAAAGGAATGCAGATAATTACACATTTTACAATACAATTGCTTCCTGCTCTCCAAAGCAAACTTTTAAACATATGCTTTCATTTTAAGCAAAATAAGTTTTCTTCAGCTGTTCCTTTTTATATTCACTCTAGCAACATAGTAGCACCAAACTTCTACATTTGCCTATTATAAATTTAGAGTTTGTGAGGTCTGTCACTGGACAGAATACTATGTTAGGTAACATTACTCAATGATAAAATTAAAAATCAAGAAGCATTTGAAATCATTTTAACAAGCATTGAGAGTATGCTGCCAGGAACAGACCAAATGATAACTGGAATGCAGGGCCACTCTTTCCCCCCACCAGACCACTTAACCAGCAAGAGCCAGCCGCTGGTAGAACTTGGCTCTAGACAAAGGGTCTCCTTCATGCGAACTGTCTGCCCTCTTCTGGCAAACTTCACAGTTACGGCTCCAGGTACATCCCTGAGGTCCCCATCTCTACACACTTTCCTAGTGAAGGCATGTAAATGGCAGCTGACTACAAAGTAAGAGCTTTCCAGAAACAGTATTTCTCAAAATCAGTGCTTTACAATAAAGGCTACCAAGAGTTGCTAATCCTTTTACAATTTTTTTCAGAGACTAAGTTCCATTTCTCTCATATCTTTGAATGAAATATGTAAAATCTAACTTATAATCAACGGAACAAACAATTACTGGTAGACAAAGAAAGAAATGTTCTTGGCAAAACGCCGGTGATATTGGCATTCCAAATGAACAGCAGTCCAAGATCCTACTGCGCCACTTCTGATCCAACTCCCTAGTAAGATGCACTGAGAAAGCCACAGAACCTGACCCAAGTATGTGGGTCCTTGCCGCACGAGAGAGCAGGATGAAGGTCATGGATCTATTGGGTGCAATCCAAGCCATTGCGGCCATTTGGGGAGCAAACCAGTGGATTAAAGAGACAGTCCCTCGGTCTCTTGCTATCTCTCCTTTATAACTCTGACATTCAAATAAATATTTTTAAAGAAACATAAAATGCACATGTAATTTTCTTCAATGAACACAAAATTTTTCAGCAATTCACCTAAATTCAGTTTAGCCTTTTAACTCTTGGTAAAGGTAGAAGGGTGTACTCCATGCAAGTTAGAGGAACTGGGAAGCATTAACAATCACTTGCCCCGCCCTATGTGCTATCTTTCCACATTCAACATAAACTGAGCTATCAGGACTGAGCACCACCTATGTGAGCAGAGCACTGGATGGAAGGACATCCCTTTCATCGTCAGCATCTTTCTAATTTTACTGTTTTCACTTTGTCCTACTCTGGACTTCCTCTGTTCCTTTACTTGCTCTCTGACGCCTAACTTTTCTGCCTTTTGTTAAACCTATTCAATCCCCTACTCTCTGTTTTACCATTATTATCTCTTCAGATTCTCTTGTGTTCCTCTCTTCATCCTTTTCTCCGTTATCCTTTTTCCAAGTTTCCCTCTTGCCCTGTGCAATAACTCTCTTGGCCCTCCTGTTTTCACCTCTGCCTCAGCCACGTCTCTTAACTATTTGTTTAGTCAACTTCCCATAGCCCACCCTACAGTTCACTTTACCAAACCAAGTATTTCTTATACACGTACAGGACTTAAAGAAAAAAGATCTAGAATAAATTTCATTTAATTAAAAAAACTGACATACAAGAAATTTTAAATGTCCCTAACTGCTAACACTATAAATCTATGTCACATGGTGCCAATTCAGCTAGTCTGTAACTTCCCAGTAATATTGCAATACTTTCTCAAAAATGGAGCAAAGACTATGCTCTCATACGGCAGGATTAAACACATGGCTTTATTTAGGTTTGTAACTGTGTTAGAATCTGGTTTCCTTTAATCTTTAAAAAGGAGAACAATTACAAGGCAGGAACAAGAGTAGCTGAAGTATCAAGTACTGAAAGCTGGCTTCTGGCACAGCAAGCTGAGCCACCACCTATGACATAAGTACCCCATACAAACACTAGTTCTAGTACTTGCTACTCCATTTTTAATCCAAATTCCCTACAAATGTGCTGGGAGGAAGCAACAGGAGAAGCCCTGTGAGCTTGGGTATCTGCCTCCCAAACAGAAGATCCAAACTGAGCTTGAGGCTTCAGTTTTGCACATCCCCCAGCTGTTGCAGCTGTTTAGGGAGTGAGCCAACAGATGGGAGACATTATTCAAGCTTGGGGTGGTGGCGTGTATGTGTATGGGGGCGGAGGGGGGATTGTGAAGATAATCAGAAAGATGGTAATAATGAAATCACTGCCCGACACCAGTCAGACATACTAACCTAAGAGGGAGAGAGGAAGAGAAGAAGAGAAGAAAGGAGAAACAGAGAGGAATAGAGAGAGAGGGAAGAAGGGAAAGGGAGAGAGAAGGAAAGACGGAGGTGCCAGGGAGAAAAAAGAGTGTCTTTCTGCCTCTCATTCTCTAATTTTGCTTTCAAATAAATTAATAAATAAATCTCTGAAGTGTCAAACACTGGGGGAAAAAAACAGCATAGTTTTAATGAAAATCCACAATCAAAGCATTACTTGAACCATAAAAATGAATGCAGTTAACAGGCTGTAACTAAGCTAGTTGTAACTAAATCTAGTGCACTTTTAAAATACAGCATCTGTTAATTCCACAAAAAATAAAATATTTGCCAAAAGGCCATTAGAATTACACAATAACTTTGATAGGAAATCTCAAAGGCATTTAAAGATTATATCAGAATTCTGTGATTTCAGCTTTCCCAAAGTCATTCTGAAATGTGACATTCTCTACACATTTTTCCAAATGGCAACAGTCTAGCCCTAAGCTTTACTGGAAATTGCCTGAAAATTACCCTTTGTTCACACACATACATACAAATGCATACATATCGGAAGAAAGGGATCCCTCATTTTGCTTATGGCAGCTCATACATTAAAAACCCACATCAACTAATTTGTGAAGGAATTTAAACGAAGAGCCAATTGTAGACTACAGCTGTAAGGACAGAAGAAGGTCACATGAAGAAGAGGCTGCAAGGACAACAGGAGTATCTGGAGTGGTAAAATACATGTTCTCAAATATTTGTAAGATGTAATTGAAGAGATTAAGGGAAAATGGAAAAAGTTCTCATAAAATGTCACAATGCTAAAATACAAATCTACACACCTTATTGTTTTTAGCAAGTAGAATCCATTGAACAATATTTGTTCAGATGATCTAATGCATCTAGAGGTAAACTTCAGTTAAAATGCAATGGCTTTTTTAAATAGGTCAGGATAATTCAATCTACCATGCTTTCATCTTCTAAAGTACCACGAATTGAAAGATGAAGGCTAAGGTGGAAAATTTTAGTAAGGAGCACAACTTAAGAAAGGAAAAGGTATGAAAAATAAGCATGTTCAAATGTGGGATGGGAAGCTTACAATCTTACGTAGTTAGGGTCATTTTTAAATTTACAATATCATGATAGATTCTTAATAGTACCTCTATTGAAAAATACCATTTCTACAGAGTTTAATATATACACAAAGATAATGTGGTATCTTATAAATGCAACTAGAAATATATTAAAAACTGTCCTTTCTGCTAATGTATACTAAGAGATTCAAAGTACATCGTAGTGAAAGCAAATATAAATCTACTACACAAGACACTGTCTCTCATTGCTTATTCTGAACCAAGGGTGAAAACTCCTATTATTTTCATACCCTGAATACAAAACAGCTTGGTTCTTAAGAAATCAATAAGTCAAATATTTGACTGATCTTTATGCTCTGATTAGAGAATTCACATTTTAAGGTCACAGTGTTCTACCTGCTTTTTCAATTTTTCCACATTAACAGTCAATATCAGGGGTTGAAATTTCTGAGATTTAAATGTCACTATCTGTTCTCATTGTACTGGTGACAAAACCATAAATGTGATTCAGTAGTGTTTTTATACTGAGGATGGTAAGAATTTGCCTGCTGTGAAAATATCAATGGTTCACCTTGCATGACATTTTCCCATTTGAAAGTATCTGCTTTCACAGACTGAAAACTAATGTGCCAGCAGGCACTGCGCTCCTTGAAACAGAAAGTGGGTTCCAGGGAGGGAACTGGGGCACTGGCTGGTCCTTTACTTGGAATGACAAGTTAAACAGAGCCTTCAGAGAAAATGCCAATTACTGGCAACAAAGGCTTGTGAAGATAATCAGAAAGATGGTGATAATGAAATCACTGCCCGACACCAGTCAGACATCCTAACCTGAGATGCTGTGTACCTGTTTCACCCTATCGAAAATTCCCATGTCAAGTAGATATTGCAAACCTGAGATTTGAAAGAAGTTGATCTGAAAGAAACTGGAGCGCAAGTAAAGCATTTTCATAAAAATTAATGTAAGCCTTGGCTATGGACATAACACGAAAAAGAATTCCATAAATCCCTCATTTAAAAAATAGTCCATCTCATATAAGGGTACTTCCAAAAGCTCATGGAAAACAAAATTAAAAAATCATTTTTTTATATACAAAACAGTTCTCTAAAATTCATGCATGGTTTGTTTCTTACACAAATTTTCCATGAACTCTTTGAAGATCCCTTATATGTATGAATTTCAATTTCATGGAATAAAAATAAACTGATCCACTATGTGCTACACTCTACACATAGTTATCATTCAGTAACTGTGTTCAGAGTGTTAAGCTGTAATACAGACCAACTAAATCAGAAAAAGATATTCGTTAAAATAATATATGCTTGCCCCAATAACCCCCACCAGGCACACCACCAGCCCCAGTTCCAATGTGTGCAGGTATACAGCAGACTGGTCTGGTCGATCCCACAACCCCTTCAGGTTTTGCACACACCAACAGACGCTGCAGCCTAGCTCAGCTCAACTTAACCCACTACCCAGCCCACACTTATACTGCCTGGTGTTACCCTCTGTCCAGTCAGGTCCACCCCAACCCTGGTTCTTATGCTCACCAGTAAGAGTTGTAGTCCATTAGAGATATGCCCACAGTGTCCCTACTAGGCCCACGCCTAGCTCTGGAACTTGCACTTTACAGGTCATTATGCAATCTAGCTTGATAGGACTTGCCCCCATCCCCAGAATTTGCCAGCTGATGCTGAAAGCCTGACCAGCCTACACTTACTCTGGCTCAGGCCTGCACTAGTGCATATAGTCGCTTAGCCCACCTTGGCTGTCCTCCTAAACCAGTTCACATGCAGGCAAATGTGTTTTGTAGCTCTGCCTAGCCTGATCTGCCCCTGGTGCCCAGGGGGTAATTAGGGGTCACTCTGATCAGGCTGCAGTTTCCACTGATGTACATGAAGGCCAGGTGTGTAATGGAGAGGGTTGGGCTGGGTCATAGCACCCACTTGTTTACATTAAGGGAGGTGGGGGGGTTGGACACAGAGCCGACCCAGCAACTGCAACCACCACTGTGTGTGTAGCCAGATGTGGGTGATGGACTGAGCTGGACCCCATACTGGCCATGACACACAAGAATCAGGTATCAGGTCAGCTCAGATATAGTTTCTTTGAGGAGCCCCCGACTGAACCACTGGACTCAGAACCAGCCACAAGAATTGCAGGATCCGTTTTTTGACCGTGGAATGCATGTGTCAGAACTCAGCCTCCTCAGTTGTTAAGACAGTGCAATAAATGGCATCCCCAGATGCACAGAGGGGATATGGCAGTCTCCTCAGGCCTGTAGAGGACATCTAGTACCACAGCAGAGGATGGAGGACAGCACAAGTTGGACAACTCTCCCAGCCAAACAATGAAGACAAGTATCTGGACAAATAGAGATGCTAAGGTGGACCATGTCAGCCAGTGGACCTTGGAAGGATTTCCTCAACCTTGGTGCAATGAAATCAAAAGCATTTCAGAAGTATTGCTATCACTTGAGCAGAACCTTTGAAGCATGCTCCACAGTGGTAAGCCTGGGATGACATGGGGTGGCCATTCATATCCCTGGGTAGTGATGCAGTTAGGATGTGGGTGCAACTACTCCCTTTCTCTCCCCACTTTGTGCAGATAAAAGAAGAAAAAAAAGAAAATTGGAAACCATGGTCACTTTCCCCTAATCCATGACCTATCTCATCCTAATTCATGGTCCACTTGGGTATGCATCCCTCTCAACCATGTAAATGTCATCAAAAATAAATCTAAAAAAAAATAGTATGTGCTTACAGGATATCATGAGGGTCTCACCACAATAACAGAAAACATTAATATATATTACAGTAAGTAACAAAACTATTCTACAAGTTTTACTTTCAAAACTGCATCTAAATTCCTATGAGACACAAGCTACTACTTCCCCTATTTGAAGGGAACTATGAGCAGCACAGAGAAGGAAGATCATTGGCTGGCAAGTGCAAGAATTAGGATTCAAGTTGGGAATTGAACCCAGGCTTTAGGCTGCCCATCAATGACATTCATTCACATTTGTCTTAAAACAGGGTCTACAGAGAAAGCATCTTCTGTTTCTGAACACAGACTCTGTAGCTTGTACCATCAACAACACTAACGTGGGGCTCCAGATGCTGACTCTGGAATAGCCAATGGTGCTTTTTCTAGAAACCCAGGTTAGCTACTGCTCCTACCGAACTTCAGCAGAAAAGATTTTGCCTGATTTCATTAGTTTTCTAACTCAGAAACTGGGGCAAATGCATCAGGTAAACATAGCCTAGCTTTAAGAATTGTGTGGTGCCTGGTGGCATGGCCTAGTGGTTAAAGTCCTTGCCCTGAACACCCGGGATCCCATATGAGTGCCAGTTCTAATTCTGGCAGCTCCACTTCCCATCCGGCTCCCTGCCTGTGGCCTGGAAAAGCAGTCGAGGACAGCACAAGGCCTTGGGACCCTGCACCTGTGTGGGAGACCATGAAGAGGTTCCTGGCACTTGGCTTCGGATCAGCGCAGCACTGGCCATTGTGGTTACTTGGGGAGTGAATCAACAGATGGAAGATCTTCCTCTCTGCATACCTGACTTTGTAATAAAAATAAATAAATATTAAAAAAAAAAAAAGAAGAAGAATACTGTGTGGGGCAGCTGGAGACAGGCGGGTGCTGTGGCAGCCTGCAATATTGGCAGTCTGAGTCCTGGATGTTCCATTCAGGTTCAAGCTGACTGTTACACACCTGGGAAAGATACAGAGGATGGCCCAAATGCTTGGATTCCTGCACCTATGTGGAAGATCTAGAAGAAGCTCCTGGCTTCTGGCTTTGCACCAGCTGAGCTCTGGTCATTTCAGTCATTTAGGGAATGAACCAGTGCATTTAAGATTTTCTGTCTCCCTCTCAAGTAAACAAATGTATTTTTTTAAAAGAAAGAAAAACGAGAAAAAAGTAAATAAAGAATACTGGAAAAGGCACATCTAACTTATGTGTAAAACAGCTTATGAAGTATACATAAGCCTTTTCCCTGGTGGAAGACAAATGAGGTCCCACTGAGTTATACTGATCTGAGTAACAAGTGGTACAGGAAGACCTGATCTTTCCTGCAACACTGCCAACTGCAGGCATGGTTGTAGATGGAATAACAGCTGTCAGCTTTTCTCCAAAGCAGTTAAACTTTGATTAGCTGGAAACTTGTTGTTGTTAAAGGCTCTACTTTCAAGAGTAATCAGATAAGCAAAAAACTGATTTCAGTTTATCAAGGTATTTTAACTTCCACAGCATGCTGAGTGAGTCTTTCACATTAGCTCCAATCAGGAAAAAGGGACAGGGTTGAGATGGCATCTCAGGCAAAGTGGGGTTCCCTCCCTACAATGTACAGCTCTTGTCCTACTGCAGCAACATATGGAGGTCAAAGACTAGGAACACAGGCAAGCTACAGCAAACAATCTCACAAGCACAAGCTCTTCCAGATCCTCTAACCAAATACTGCAGCAACATCAGACCAAATATATAAAATAACTATTCATACTTCCACAAACTGATTTTTTAAGAAGTGCTAACTTGTCATAAGTTTCTTATGTTCATACAAGTGTTTCACCTCTAGGAAAACAAGATAAAATATCAGTGCATAACTAATATTAAATCATTGGTTTCAAATTTAAGACAATATTCAAATAGATAAAGCTGAAAACATTAACACGATTCACGCTGAAAGTCCACAACCTAAATTTTTCTTCGTTCACTCAAATTCATGAAAGCATAGGATTTCTACATTTTCTCATTTCTCCTTAAATTGTGTTTTAATATTCTACTGCACATACCGCACTTTCCTTGCATTTTTAACCAAAATGGTCACAAGCAATCTACATCTGTCCACATTCCCATACTTGTTCTGACATGCTCAAATATGGAGACTGACAGTCATTGTCCTCCCCACCATCATGACACATGCGCTGAACAGGAATGTGTGTCAAGCACTGCTTACCTCATATCTTATTTAATCCTTGCACCTACTAACATGCTGAGATTACAGAAAATGAAATGGCATTTTGGAACGCTAAAATATTAAAGAAGAGGGTATTTGCATCTACATAACCTGATTCCAGAGCCAAAATTTGTCCTCTCTGCACTTTAGCAGTATTTCATGTCAGACCAACATTTATTATTCCTCAATGTGTTCATGCAATACGTCCCTTACTTTCCATTCTGCATAAAGTAATTTTCATTACTATTGTGTTTTTAAATTATGTTTATTCTATTTGAGATGCAGAGTGACAGAGAAAAGAGAAGGAAGAGAGAACCCCTCTGTCAACTTGTTCATTCCTCGAATGCCTTCGACAGGCCACAGCCAGGAATGTCCAACTCTACCCAGGATTAAATGTGATAGGGACCCAAGGTAAGGCATCACCTGTTGCTTCCCAGGATGCACAGTAGCTGGAACCTGAAGACTATTAAAACTTTTTTTTTAATTATATGCAATTCCAAAACCACCAATTCATTTCTTTGAGGAAAAAAAGCAAGAAATGACTGCATCAGAGGGGCCCCAACACTTTCATATACAAAATTCTTTCTGAAGTATCAAAAAAAAAACATGAATTCTCTGTTGCCTTTGCAGCTAAACAAGTGGCTGGGTCCCTGCAACCCACATAGGAGAAGCAGATTAAGTTCTAAGTTCTAGGTTTCAGTCTGGCCCAACTCCAACTGTCAGGCATTTGGGGAGTGAATAAGCAGAGAGAGCATGATTCGTAAGCCCCAGCCCAGAGAGAGAGTGTGTTTTTCCCTATACCTTTCTAATAGAATAAAAATTAAAAGGTATGTACCCTCAAAATACACCAAAGCCATGTTCAGCAAAACACCTTATCTTGACTCTTAGTTTTTCTTCACTTTTAAACCAAGTTAAACTCTCTAATCACTTTCAGATTAAGCTGCCCAGCATACTGAAAGCACTGCTATCCCATTCACATTTTCAAAAACACTGAAGAGGCACCTGTACAACGACCAGAAGCATCTGTGGCCAACCTTGTCAGAGCAGGAATGATTTAGTGCTAATTGCAGTGCCCTTGACAGTCCTGAAACGCGAGGTTTATCCAGCTCAGCAGATGAAACAGGTGAAATAGCACTGGAGGGCAGGTGTAGGAAACACTGCAAGCCCTCTGACAGCTGAACGAGACAGTAACAGCGCTCCTCTTTACTATGTTGGCAAAGCTGCTTACCTACCACAATTTCATGTAATGCTTTGCATACAGCCCAGATCATGGTCTCTCCCTTTTCCACAAGTTATTTTGAAAACTGTATCTGTACAAAGCATTCTCTTTCTCTACCTCTCCTCTCTTCTCCATTGCCAAACCAAACCCTGACTTGACTTTCTCTTTCACGGATCACATCATTCTCAAGTGCAGACTCTGAAGTGCCTTCAGGTGAAACGAGGGAGTTCTGGTTTCCTTGACTGGAATCCCCTCGTAACTACATCCTTCTTATCTATGCCATGAATCAATAGAGAGGCTGATGACAGAGGCACTCAAGATTATGAGCCATTCAGTTAAGCTGCAACACGGTTTGGGTGATATTCAGAGAAAGAAGTCGTCAGGCTTCATAAAATTGATCTTACCCTAATAAAACTTGGTTAAAGACTTTTCATTTTTCTTCAGGAAAAAAATATCCAAGAGCAAGGAAAACACAACTCAGAAGCAGCCAGATAAAAATATTAAAATAACTTTTGTAATAAATCAAATCCAAAGAGTATTTAGGAGTTATACCTACAACTCAAGCTCTAAGTTCAATTTAAAGTTTTTTTTTTTTAAGTAAATCTGGCTGACAGCCATAAACCAGACCTAACAGACTTACATCTGTGCAATCTTAAAAGCTACTCTTCAGAATGACAGAGGTTTAAAATCCAGTGGATATCACGTTGAGCCTGCTAATGGAGACAGATCTTAATGAGAAATACAGAACAACATCCTCTCAATGTTCATAAGTATCACTGTCCGTGAAACCACAGAGTCCATTTGGTGCCTGTAGGAGAAGCTTATTGAGTTTCAAGTATAATCTTACATTCCTAGAAAATCTCCAGCAAAGCCCAGCAGTAACTATCACTAAATGATATACTCCAATAAATTAAACTTATTCCTACCTTTTCTGCTGTAAGCAAGTACCCAATGATTGCAAATTTCATCTAGGCCAATCCTCTCTCTCATGTCAAACAAGTCACTTGTCACTCTAGTCATGGAAAAAAAAAATGCCCCACTGATTTAACAGCTGTGAGAAAACAAAGCTCCCAAACGGTTAGGAAATTACAACACAAGGCACTCACAGGGCCAGCATGTTAGCTCGCTAATCCCCCATTTCTAAGCACTGGCATCCCATACAAGCACTGGTTCAAGTCTCAGCTGCTCCACTTCCCATCCAGCTCCCCACTTATGGCCTGGGAAAGCAGTGGAGAATGGTCCACTGCCTTGGGACCCACCGGCCAGATGAAAGACCCAGAAGAAGCTCCTGACACCTGCATCTGGATCAGCTCAGCTCCAGCTTCTGCGGCCATTTGGGGGCTAAACCAGCAGATAGAAGATCTTTCTCTTTGCCCCTCTTTCTGTGTAAAACTTGCCTTTCCAATGAAAATACACCAATCTTTGAACCAGAAAAAATAAAAAATCATTTCCGCTGGTTTATAAGCTCCAGCCCTTGCAATAGAGCAAAGAACATATTTCGGGGCAAAAATATAAACTGGGAAAGTATGGTAAGCAGGCTGCCATAATCTTCATTACTTTCAAACATGAGAAAGAACCTGTCTCTGGCTTTCTATGTCCCTTATATTGTCTTTTGATGCAAGAAATTTCTTGCCACCTGTAGGAAGATTAACTGTGTACTTTTAGTTTGGCTAGCCCACAGTGCCTAGGTGTTCAGTCCACCACTAACTTCTACATAGATATTCTGCAAGATACAATTAACATTAACATTCAGTTGAATTTAAAGCAGAGCAACCTTGAGAATATGGGCAAGCTAATCTAATACGTTGAATGTCTTCACAGCAAAACTGAGTTTCTTCAAGAAGAAAGAATTCTGCCTCAAGAATACAATACAAAAATCATATTTGAGCTTACAGTACTAGAGACTTCCAGACAAGTCACAGACTTTAGATTTAGGCTTTGCTGAATCTCCTCCTAGGCCTACAGATTTCAGACTTGACAACCCAACCAACTGCAAGCGCCAAGCTTAAAACAGCTTTCTCTCCATAGGTACAGTTCATTGGCTCTGTTTCTCTAGAGAACACTGATAAGTACAACTAAGTTTTAGGCTCAGAAAACATCTGGAAAATCATTGGGCTGGAAAACAAGATGTAACATCAACAATAAATATAAGAGCTCAGGGTGGGCATTTGGTGCAGCAGTTAAGATGCTGCTTGGGATATCCACACCTATTATTGCGTACCTGGGTTCGAGCCCCCACTTTGCTTTTGACAGTTTCTTGCCAATGCACAAATGGGAAAGGAAGCAGCAGATGATGTCTCGAGTAGCTGAATCCATGCCGTCTACCCTGGCGACCCTGGAGACCTGGCTTTGGCCAGGCCACTCCTATTTGGAGAATGAACCAGTGCAAGGAAAAATTCCACTCTCCAGCTGCCTTTCAGATGAACAGATAAATCTAAAAATGCAAATCAAAAATCAAAAAGCAAGCCACAATGTTTGCTATGATCACATCTTAGAAGTCACCTGCTATCACTTCTACCATAATCTGTTCATTAAATATAAATGATTTAAGTGAGGCCCTCACTCCAGTTAGAGAAATGGGATCTACCTTATAAAAAGAACAGTGTCAAATTATTATTTGAGGGCCCAGTGTGATAGTGTAGCGGTTTAAGTCCTCACCCTGAACACACCAGGATCCCATATGGGCGCTGCCGGTTCTAATCCCGGTGGCTCCATTTCCCATCCAGCTCCCTGCTTGGGGCCTGGGAAAGCAGTTGAGGACAGCCCAAAGCTTTGGTACCCTGCACCTGCATGGAAGACCTGGAAAAAGCTCCTGCCTTCGGATTGGCTCAGCTCCAGCCATTGCAGCCACTTGGGGATTGAACCATTGAACGGAAGATTTTCCTCTTTGTCTCTCCTCCTCTTTGTGAATCTGCCTTTCCAATAAAAATAAAATATTATAAAAATATTATATAAAAGGCCTGGTGGAGGTTATTGCGGGTCGCTCTGACTAGGCTGCAGCTCCCACTGGTTTATGTGAAGGCCGAGTATGTGCTGGGCAGAACCAACTGGTTGCAACATCCATTGGTTCCAGTGGAAGCTGGGGCTGAAAACAGAACCAACCCAGCAATTACAACCACCAGCTGATCGGGGTAATGGACTGTGCTGGGCCCTGTGCTAGTTAGAACATATAAGAATCTGGTCTGGGAACACCTCAGAGTTTCTTTGTGGATCTCCCCAATCGAAATGCAGGACGCAGAACCCAACCAAGAAAAGACAGAAGATAGAACAAGTCAATCAACCACCTCAGCTATTTGTTGGCAGTGAAATACTGGGCAAATGGAGACCCTATGAGGGACTGTGTCAATGACCTCATCGTGCTTGGAGAGGCGAGATTGGCAGCGATTCATAAATGGTGAACTATCAAAACTACTTGAGCAAGTATCTCAGAGCATGCCCCACATCGGGAACCTGGGCTGGGTGGGAAACTGGGTGGGGCTTCTCCCTCAATATCCCCCTTTACCTCAGATACATGAAGGAAACAATATGGAAATAATAGTCTTCCACTTTCCTATAGCCCTTGAAACTTTTTACCCTAATTAACTATGAAAAAGATTGTCAAAAATAATAACAAAAAGTATATTTAAAGATTCTGCTAAAACTTGACAACACATCACACCTGCACATGTTCCATTACCCAAAGCAAGTCAGACAGTCAGTAAGTCTTCACGTGGGATGCCTACATTCTTATCAAGGCTGCAGGTTCAACTTGGCTTCCCACTCCATTCTAAATTCCTTCTGCTGTGTACCCTGGAGGTACCAGGTGATGCCTCACGATGCTGCATATCTGTTTATTTTGCTCCTGGCACCTGATTTCAGTCTGACCTATCATCAGCTACTGCAGGCATTTGGGGAATCTGTGGATGAGATCAATCAGTATCTGTCTCCCTCTGTCTTTCAAATAAATAAAAATAAAATTTCAAGGAAATAAGTCACATGGCTAAAATGCAGATAATTTCATAAGATTTTTAGATTATCACCTATGAGAGAGTATGTGTATTCCATGAAAAAAAAGTGAACCTCTGGTAGCTAGAAATGCTAACTGAAATAGTCAATAGTGTTGTTCCCCAAACAACTGTAAAACTCTCCCAGGGATCAAGATAGGAAATCCCGTTAAAGTCAAATGTATTCAGATAACCCGGCTTTAGTCATTAAAATATAAGCCAAAGTGATACATCACTTCTGTTTGGACCTGTTTGTGCAGCTCCCTTTTTCCTGTTTTCTGACAGTGTTTCAAACGATCAATTTAGTCGGCAACCTAGAATAAGGACAGTACGACACAACTCACAACCAAGCTGTGTCATACAGCTTGAATGAACAAAAGCATGACTGGGAAATAATTAAGTAAGATATCTGTTACTATAACATTAATGAGCTCAATTTAAAACAACACCAATCAGAATCTTTCCCTCATGAACTAAAAAAAAGAATTGAGCATTAGGTAAAAGATGGCAAACTCAAGTTAAATGTAAGAGATCTTATGACAAGTCAAAATTCAATTCTGAGTAACAGAAGCTATGAGATAGAAGAGAAAGGACAGAAAAAAGTAAAAGATGAAGAAGGCAGTACGTAGTCAGAAAACAAAAGCAGGCATAAGCACATCCCTGAGAGACCACATGGCTCATGGGTGGAGCTGCACTCGTCATTACAGCTTTCAGGTCTGTTAAAGCTTGAATGGACCTTTCACAATTCCCTTTATGTTTTAATAGCCTTAAGACTTCAAGTTTAAAAAGTGAGGCAACGGGCCCGGCGCGGTGGCGCAAGTGGTTAAAGGTCCTTGCCTTGCATGCCCGGGATCCCATATGGGCGCCGGTTCTAATCCCAACAGCCCCGCTTCCCTTCCAGCTCCCTGCCTGTGGCCTGGGAAAGCAGTCGAGGACAGCCCAAAGCCTTGGGACCTTGCACCTGCGTGGGAGACCCGGAAGAGGCTCCTGGCTCCGGATCGGCATAGCATCAGCCATTACGCTCACTTGGGGAGTGAATCATCGGACGGAAGATCTTCCTCTCTGTCTCTCCTCTCTGTATATCCGCCTTTCCAATAAAAAAATAATAAAAAAAATAAATCTTAAAAAAAAAGTGAGGCAAAAGGAGATCTGCTAAATGCTCTAAGTCAGTTATTTAGAAAAACTTTCTGCTGAATCCAGTTACAGAATAAAGACTCATTTCTTAAGATAAGCATTATTTTTTCTAGATCAAATTTAGTTTAGATACTGTTCCCATATCAAAATTATTAAACATTCTTATATAAACTCATTAAGTATCTCCTAGTGAATTAAGGTAGCTGTTGGAATCCATCCAACAGGATAGCTGGGACAGCAGAGGCCTGTGGGATCCTGCCGAGAAGAGGCTCCGGGAAAGAGGAGGCGGAGGGCCTCTCACCCACAGTGCACTCTTGCCCCCAGTGAGTCCTTGGGTGTGCGTTCGTTCGTGCTCTCCCTGAAGATCTGTGCTCTGTCTAGTCAACCAAGGATGGACAGTACTCTTTATTCCCTGTTTCATAATGCATTGACCAAGTCGCCTTGTTAGCTTCTTTGTACTCTCTGTTCGTAGACATGACCTAACTCTGAGTTACGCTTCAACTATTGTTTTACTTGAGAACTGTAACCCTGGACATAAACTTTGTCAGTTGCCTAAGAGAGAACTGTCCTCCCATTTCTTTAGGTCACATCTCTTCCCCAGGAACCCACAAGGTAAACCTGCAGTAGCCAAACTTCAAGAAAATAGGGAAATAAACCAAGAACATGAAAAGAATTTCCAGATACTAAAAGGCAAAAGCAAAAAAAAAGTGTCAGTTTCCTAAATGGTTTTCTTATTTGTAAAGTTAAAGAGACAAGTAAGTATCTTCTTTGATAAATATGCTGATCCTTTACAACCTCCACAAAAGGAAAAAAAAAAACCTCAAGAACGTGAAATATCAAGTACACTACTGCGCTCAGTCAGAACTGTAGTTCAGTAAGTACTCAGTTGAGTGACCATTTAAATCAGCAGCGAAAACATTTGCTTTCAATCATGCTTCAGCTCGTGGACAAAGAATTATCAGTGATGATTAGGGTGACTACGCAGGTCAAGTGCTGTAATTGTGACAAGTACAGTGGTCATTCTACTTCCACCTTTGCAATCAATGCTTAAAGCTACAGGCTTTTTGAACATTATGCCACAAAAATCTGTGAGATCTCAACAGAAGTTAATATATAAATTGGGCATGCACTGAGAAAAATTGAACAATTCAACATCATACTGAACACTTGTTTAAACACATGCCAAGACTTTTTAATCACAATAAGAAGCACTGAGAAGCTGCTCCACAACTGGCTTAGTGCTAAGATTCTTCAGACGGAAGAATCAAAGCACACTCAAACTTTTATAAACATTGGTAGAATAGAGAAATATTATATATATTTGAAATAAATTCAAATATGAAACTGGCTAAGTGGCTAAGAAATTACACAAAATGAGTTTCAAATAGATTTGGGAATATTAGATGCCAAAAGGACTATTAAGCAAGGAGACACAATGGTTATCTCAATGGCATTTTCATAAATAAAGACGCTGAAAGCTTTTTGAATGTTACAAAATTTTCACACTTCATTATTTAAGTCTTGTTTTATATTTAATGTAACAGATAATGGGCAGATAAGAAAGCAACAACATTTATGCTTAAGTGATTTTTAAAAGATTGGATAAATTTTCACCTTTAAGTGACAGGCTCTCTAGAGTGACAAGTAATGTGACAGGTAAGAGCAAACGAAATAAAACTGAGTTACCATTGTCATTAATCTTGCTGTTTTCAGCACTAAATCTCACCAGGGAGTGACACATTTTGAATCTTACTACTCAAGCACTAAATGAATGCCTCCTCCACAACGGTAGTTCCACCACAGCAGTGATACATATCCTCATTTTAATTAACCTAATGGGCTATTCACCGATCATACTTGGAGGTCTATTTCATTACCCTGAATTAACATTTTCTTTCCATTAAAGTTACAGATAATAAAAGAAGACATTGCTTTCATGTGTAGTTTACAACACATTTAAACTACAGCACTGCTTTACTTAGTGATTACAAGTACTTAAACGCTCTTTTGAAAAGCATTTAGAGCAACTAGCAGCCCAATGATTAATTTACTCATACAAGGGGAGGGCAGTTAATAACAACAATAAAAATGTAACATTTCAAGAAATTAGCTCAATGAAAGCAATTCTATAGAAAGTGCTGATCGATCTCATTTTAAAAGGTATGATAGTTCTCCTCAAAGAAAATGGGTTCTTATTTACATAAAGTAATTGAATAATTCTAAGTGACACATTTTTGTCATTTCTGAGACTTAGTTTCTTGCTTTTAGAGTTAGACATAAGAACAATAAAGTAATTTTAATTGCTCAAGATGACTATTTAAAGACATTTTCCAAGAAATGTTTAATGAGAAACTATTTGATCATAATTCTTTGATACAAATTCAGCACTTAGGGCTAAACTGTCATTCCCTGGCTAAAGATTCTCATGTATATCCGTTCATTATTGTTCATTTTCCAAATTAATCCCTGTCAAAAATGAAAACAAACCTCAACTTGATTTAAAGCTAGTTCTTTTCCACATAATCCAAAAGTAATGATGTACCTTCAAGAGTGTTTATAGGAAAAATGCATTTGCTTGAAATTCATTCCTCTGACTTAACCCATCTCTATGCTCAAAAACTTTTCTTCTGTAAGCTAACCTCAGCAAATTACTCAGCATATGTAATGAAAAAGAATGTCACTTATCATCTTAAAGCAGGAAGAAGCTTTAACACAGGTCTGAGAACAAAAAGGACTCTCCTGTCCTCAAGAGCAGGATGCTGCACAAGGGGTGCTGTGGAGGGATGGTAATTCCACATGATGGGGCCTTGTGCAAGGACAGACTGAATGTCCAGAAAGGACGTGTGTGTCCATGCATCCTGAAGACGTTATATCTAAAGAGCTGGCAAGACCCTCATTTCACCATCTGAAACAAATGCTGGACCAGCAGCACTCATGGTCAGTCTGCTGTGGTCACCAAGCTCTTCTAATGGACACACTGCTCTGAGCTGCCAAGTCACGCCACTTTCGGTATGGTACTTCCACCTTCAGGATTGCTTCGGTGAAAATACTAATCAGTACCAACTCAGGGAATGAGCAAGCACTTTGGCCACTACGCAGAGTTTTCAAAATTCCAACCAAGGCAGCCCCAAGAAAATGTAGCAGTGCTGTGGGTAATCTATGTGAATTATTCAAGAATCTTAACACGCCCTCCCTTTCCTTTGCCTTCCTTTCTGCCCCCAGAATGTTAAAAACCATACAAAGCATAACGAGGCTAAAAACACAAGGCAATGAGGAGGGATTGGCAGGGTCTGTGCAAAGTTCCAGGACAGCACAGCAGCGGGGAGGAGGCTGGGACGGCAGAGAGGTGAGAAGCAGCAGAGACAGAAGTGCAGCAGGAAGTCTGCATACAGCAAATTAGTTCTGAGAAAACACAATGAAGATAATGGGCGCTGAGTTTCTCACTGCCAGAGAAGATATTCACAACTACTCCAAGGTAATAATTTTATAAATATGAACACACAATTATATTACACATCCATACATTCTCACACACCCCAAGAACATTTCTGTACCTAAGGTATGTGTGTGTTCTCTCTCCTGGGATGAGGTCGGTTTCTCCAGTTACAAACAGGAAGGGAAATCTAGAATTATCCTGAATCCCTTAAACTTGTCAACAGCAAATGGTTACATCAGTATGTTGGCAAACACAAACATACCCGTCTTTCTGCAACACAACTAAATTAACAAAAATAATACTCCAGAAAGAGGCATATTTTGACAATTTGAAATCAGACATTCAAAAGGTAAAAGCAGTCATGTATCATACAACACAAACTAGTGCACATTAAATGTTCTCTTAGATGTTGCTATTACTTTAAGAAATTATCACATCAACAAATAATTTTTCTTAATGTTACAAGAGTAATACGTGACCAGTACTCTGCTTTGAAAAGGGCAGAGGCAGACCACCCTTGACAAAAACCTACCACTCCAAATTACTTCATTTCCACTTCACACTGGGGAAGATGAGATTTTAAATAGTTAATAGAAAAATAAATAAATAAATAAATAGCTTGCATAGAGGAGACAAGCAAAAACAATTAGAATCATGAAATTTTTTTGATTCTTTCAAATTTGCTAAATGAATCAGTCAGATGTTAATCTCTGGGCTAAAACTAATTTTTAAAAAAAAGTCCTTGAAAACTTAGCACATATGACAGTGCTCAAAAAGCTTGCAAGACAATGGAATTATAATTTTAGTCCACTGCAAAGCAATTTTGAAATCCATGCATAGCTTTCATAAGATGTGTTGTCCATGAATCTTTTTGAAATACCCTCAAATTTAAAAACTCTTACTGCTTTTTTCACAATGTTGCCACTGTTACAAGAAACACATTTGCATCAGACATCGCCATAACAAAATTCTTATTGTATTCAATGATTCTCTTAAGAAATAAATATGTAAGTAATTGTATACTAGATGTCTAGTCAGGACTACATCAATGTACTACAACCAAATATTATCAGGTAATATACTTTGGTAGGTTATATTGGTTACCTGATTTTTTTTTTCCTCAAAGTATGAACAAATTAATCAAAATTCAGCTTAAATTAACTTTAAAGAATGCCCAGGTAAAATGAATATATCAATGGCAAAATTAAAATGATATCACAAAGATTAAATAACATAGCAGAAAGAACTATGCTGTATCTTTTGTCTCCTAAGAGAAAACAAATGCTTTCAGATGATTGTCCTCAGCTCTTTGAGCCACCACTGATATGTAATTTTGCACATTAATTTCCTTTTCAGCATTAGCTCAAATTCCTCTCACAAGTTCCTGTAGCATTATTCTCCCATTACACACTCACTGAATATTTAGTATACCATTTCTCACATTTAGGTTCTTTAAAAATAAAATTCAGTCTCCTCAGATTATAAAACTTTCAGGGATGAGAACAATAATATATTACCTAAGGATTAGAGTTTTCTAAGTGCTATGCTTCACACAATGACACATGCCTGCCACAGGTCACTGTGCTGCAGCAGCAGTTAAGAAGCAGTGTGCATTTCAGTATTCATTCTGCTGGAATTAACACAGTAAGCCAGTGCCTTCTCCGGGGCTCAGATTCGTCATCCATACAAAGAGACTATCTCTTGAGTACAACACAGTTCTGAATGTCTAAAATTCTGTATCACAGTTGACACACCATTTAGCATTATCAGTAAAAATCAAAAATTCATTTTCTACATTTTAACACTTAGAAGTGGCTCAGAGCTGTGCCTCACCAAAGAATCAGTTTTAAAAGAGTGTCATTAATTGCTAAAATACTAACTAGATCAGGATTCTACAAAGATTGCTCTATTCAGTTGTGACACAAATATGGGACCTCAACACTAATTCAACAAAATTAAACTTTTCCTTCCACTGGATTTGGAGTAGTAACTATACTACAAACAAGAAACATTATTCATTACAGAGACAATATGAAACACATTATTTTCTTACGTGAAATATTACCAAAGCAAAAATGTCTTCATTAACGGGCCATAAAACCTACCTCACTACAATCAGCACAGCACAACTGACTCTTACTAAATAAGAAATAATGTATTTAACTTCAACAAACAACAAATAGTAACCTATAATTTCAGTAGCATTCACAGGTATCAAGTCAGAAATGCAGACACTTCTTGACATTGACTGACTGACAGATTCATTTCAATGCCAGTTAGGCCAAAGCAGCATGATTTCTATTCTACTGAACTCACTTTGCACAGGGTCATAATTTGTATTTTGCTGTTAAATGGCAAGTAGAAAAGTCTCCCTTTAAGACTTTCCGCAGCAATTTCTACAGGGAAAAGATTTAAAGATACTAAGCTTCAGAGAATGAATAAATAAGGCTATGGGAAGCAATTTAACATTGCCAACAAATACAGTTAATCTAAAACCTTGTTAGCTGATGGAATCACTTAAAGTGCTGCCAGTCAAAAATTGAAAGTACTCCGTTAACGTCAAGAGATTTTGAGAAGGCTGGAGTAGGGAGGAACCTGGCTAGCCTGAACTGAGGGCAAAAAGGAATGAGCATGTATGCTTGGAAATAAATCAGCTGTACATGAACAACTACAATTACATTTCTTTTTTTTTTAACATCAATTTATTCTTTATTTAAAATGTTATTTGATCTTTTATGGATTGGCTCTGATCTTAATTCCTGCTTTAAAGATATGACATTCAAATATTTATCTTTTTTTAAATTTTTTTTTCACATTTTATTATTATTGCTATCATTTTAAGATACAGTTCCATATTCCCCTGTCCCCTCCCCAAGTCCCTCCCCCCCCAGTTCCTTTATATCATTATTAACATATAGTTCTTCATACTCAGTCATATATTCATCATTGCGGGCATGGACAATGGCAGAGAGTCCAGAATCCTATTGTCAAAATATAATATAAACAGTTTCACTGTAAGTCCATCTAAGGGAAGGTAAAGTAGTTGTGTAATGGAGACTGTCATATCTATTAACATGTCATTTAACTTCATGGCATTGTAAATTTCTATTTTTCTTTCTATTGTTGATTCTGTATCATGACTTTTCATTTAAGGGAATGTACAGTAGTTATGTAATGGAGACTAACAACCAGATGTGAGGATGCAGTGTGGTCGGCATCTCTGTTTCCATACAATTACATTTCTCCAAGAGAATTAAAGGGAATATAATCCTAAACTAAGTACATATCTCATATGCCTTTTTCTCCTTTTCTCTCTTGCTGTCAACAAATAATCAACACTATTTACAAGATGCTTGGTTGTAAAAATGCATTTGCAAAACTCTCCTAAAGATACAATTTAAATTTGACCTAGATAAGGCATTGAAAGGCAACCTACCAGAAGGTAATTTGTAGTTATTTCTACATGTTAGGATTTTAAGCTGTTTTAAATTTCTTATTGCTGCTTTTCTATATTTCCTAAAATTCACAAAGAGAACAAGTATTATTCTAGTCATGAGAAACAAGCAAACATGCATTTGTATGAGTGTGCCTGTGTGAGTAAAATTTAAAACACTTTAAATTTGCAGTTAGCAGTAACCATAATTAAAAGTCTTCTATTGGAAAAAAAACTTGGGGAAATATGCTTGAACTTTCTAATACTCTTCTTAGCTTTCAAAAATATTTCAAAGCATTCTGATGCCAACACCAGCGATCGTCACATGAAAAAAACTGAGATTTCCTTTAAATGTGTTTTACATAATCTGGGAAAAGAAAAACTAACACATGAAATGATAGAATTTACCTCTAACTTTTCAAAGAAAAAAAGTATCTGTTCGGGCCCGGCGTGGTGGCACAAGTGGTTAAGGTCCTCGCCTTGCACGCCCGGGATCCCATATGGGTGCCGGTTCTAATCCCGGCATCCCTGCTTCCCATCCAGCTCCCTGCCTGTGGCCCGGGAAAGCAGTCGAGGATGGCCCAAAGCTTTGGGACCCTGCACCCGCGTGGGAGAACCAGAAGAAGCTCCTGGCTTCGGATCGGCATAGCATCGGCCGTTGTGCTCACTTGGGGAGTGAATCATCGGATGGAAGATCTTCCTCTCTGTCTCTCCTCTCTGTATATCCGCCTTTCCAATAAGAAAATAATAAAAATAAATCTTAAAAAGAAAAAAAAAGTATCTGTTCTCAAATTTGTAGTAGTCTAATCTTCAACAGACAACTCATGTTCTAAGTTTTCCATAAATTCAAAGCAGTAAAAACTAAAAATAATAACAAGAATCTGCTCTAAATAATTAAAAAATTCAAGCTCTTAGTGAACTCCCTCAGAAAACCAATAGTTACTTAGTAATTTTTAATATAAGATGCAATATAACTTCCATACCCCGTCTAATATCTAGATTTAGGATAATCTCTAAAATATCCAACTGTGAAATGCTCATTTTCATCAAGCTAGTGTTTTCAGAAGACATCACTTCTTCAGTAGAATTAAGAGCCAGTAAAGCATTTTTTATTTTTAGCAATAATTTTCTTCATTTCTCTTTACACAGTCCTGAAAATTCAATCTACAATCCTTTTTTTAAAGCACTTTTTCTTATAAAGCAGAAGTTGCAAAGTTTAATGCTTTGGCAGGGAGAATCAGTCATTAATAACACAAAGAAAAAAAAAGAGAACCTTTTATTCTTCAGGATTTAAGAAAAAACTTAAACTATACTGGGGAAGGGCCCGGCGCAGTGGCGCAAGTGGTTAAAGGTCCTCGCCTTGCACGCCCGGGATCCCATATGGGTGCCGGTTCTAATCCCGGCAGCCCCGCTTCCCTTCCAGCTCCCTGCCTGTGGCCCGGGAAAGCAGTCAAGGACGGCCCAAAGCTTTGGGAACCTGCACCCGCGTGGGAGACCCGGAAGAGGCTCCTGGCTCCGGATCGGCATAGTATCGGCCCTTTGTGCTCACTTGGGGAGTGAATCATTGGACAGAAGATCTTCCTCTCTGTCTCTCCTCTCTCTGTATATCCGCCTTTCCAATGAAAAAATAATAAAAATAAATCTTTAAAAAAAAAACTATACTGGGGAAAAACAATCAGATTTTAACAATTCTCTAAAAAGACTGAAATATCTCAAAGCTAAAATCTGATTTTTCTCTAACCAATTTTAAAATGATGTTTAAGAAAAACTTAGCTTTCTCTTGAAGTAACCAATAGTTTAAAGGGAATGAAGACAAAGAAAAATATTTTAAAATACTTTCCAAGGATCTTTCTTAGGGTGCTAAAGTATCACTTTTCAATGATTTTATCTAATAAAATCTATAATTAAAATGACAACTAGGTTTTAATCCCAGCAAAACAACAACAAAAACAAATGTTTTACACCTCTATCGCCCTAACTCTGCACCAGGCAAAGGACAAGAAAGCAAGTTCAGACAAGAACACATAGGCAACAAAGGAGCTAAGGAAGTAAAGAGGACCAAGAATGAGTGCATAAAGATGGGGGAGAGGTGGAAATGATGGTAACATCACCAGGTCTGTCTGACTTTAAACACCTATTCCTTATAAGGTGTGTAACATTTTCTATAAAGACAGCAACAATTAAACATTTTTAAGTAGAAAGCACTTTCTTCCCATTTCACAATCAGTCCACAAAATAATTTATGTACACACCTGCAAGACTCAACAGGGCTTGTGCAATTTAATCAAGGAAAAGAACAGAACCTAGAGGGGAAACATCCATTCTCATTCTTTCACTATAGCTCTCTGCCTCTAGTAAAACAAATTTGTCAAAAAGCAAAAAAGGGTTAACCTTTATATGAAATACACCAAGCAGAAATATATTTCATTACTGGTCCTTTGCACAACATTCAAGCCTAATGCACAACTGGACGGCCCTCAGGGCTGGGTAAGCAGCATCCAATCTAAGCCACGTCAGTTAGTAATTCACTCAGGAACACTCCCCAGCAGTCAGCGCTGCCCATGGGAATCCAACTCATTATTGCTTATAAGGTTTGTGATTCAAAACAGTTTTTAAAAAAATCACACTTTCTGAAGACAAACGATCAACCAATCAAATGAGAATTTTTTCTCTCATGATTGACATCTGTAGCTCACAAAAGGTGACAAATGACAAATCACATTATGTTCAAGAAGTGACATAGAGCCTTAAAAGGATTTATAAAGATATAATGTAGTTTGTGCTCTCCTTTACTCACTTAAATCCTCTTCATCCAAAAGAAAGCCGTCCCTATGGTTCTTAAAAATTACAACCCAGTCAATAGCACTGTTAGCAAACTCAGCAAAAGCTCTGAATTCTAATACTTGCCTCCCCAATATAATAAATGGGCAAGACGGGGGGAATCCAGAAAGGAGAAATAGGAAAGCTGGGAACACAACGAAAGTAGGAGATGACAGAAGTTTAAAACTTACATGCTCAATTTAATACCACTTTTATTAATGAAAAAAAAAAAAGGATGGCATAGTGCTGCTTGAATGTAAACACAATTTGTCAAATATTGACAAGGAAAAATCAATCCGCATCAGAGAACTCTGAACTTGAAATGATTAGTCACTATACTCAAAAATAATATAGCATTGATTCGTTAAAATAAACTCCGTTTAAAATCCCCATACCACATCCGTATAAATCATAACTGAGCTTAAACTCTTCCCCCTACTGTACTGAATAAAATCTGCTTTCACCACTATATCTGGCTGCCTGATAGTAGATGATCTCAATGTGGCAATAAGGCAGCACTGACTGAAAGACTGGAGTCAATTCTGACCAGGCAGGTTGCACAAGCTCACCAGGTGCTAGAAGGGTGGGCCATGGGGCTCAATATAGTTCTTCAGTCCAGTCAGTAGGAGTCTTAGAAGCAGAAGCCAATTTCAGAAGTATATTTGACCAATTTGCTTCCTTATTTGTTTTCACCTCAGTTTCAAAAGTATTTTGGGAATGATCAGGCTTTCTTAATAGGGTTACTTAGCACTGTCTACATGAAGTTTAGGACAAGGTTAAAAAAGGGAAAAGAAGGGCTGGCTCAGAGATTCAGTGAATAAATCCTTGCCTTGTACACATCCAGGATCCCAAATCAGTGCCAGTTCGTGTCCCAGCTGCTCCACTTCCCATTCAGCTCCCTGCTTATGGCCTTGGAAGGCAGAGGAGGAGGGCCCAGAGTCTTTGGGTCCTATACCTGCAGGGGAGACCTGGAGGAACCTCCTGGCTCCTGGCTTCAGATCAGTTCAGTTCCAGCCCTTGTGGCCATCTAGGGAGTGAACCAGCAGATGGAAGATCTTTGTTTCTCCTTCTTTCTGTAAGTCTGTCTTTCCAAATATATATATATGTATATATATTATATATACATATATATATATATATCTTTTCTAAAAATTGGGGGGGGTGAGAAGGAAAAAAGCAATTCCAATAGCAAGCTAACAAAAAAAAAGCAGAAATTGACACACAGTTCGGGCTCCAATGAATATGTTTTTCCCGTGGTCCCCATCAACCTCAGTAAACTCCCTGACCCTGCCAGATACCCACTGCCCTCAATACTGTCACCTCCATAGTCCACCTGTTTACCAAAATGACTGAAAACATTTCAGGTCAATCAAAAGTTTGCATGTGACATAATTTTATTTCCCATATTTGTTTCTCAGATTTCAGTGTTCTGAAGAATCACCTGGGGTCTATCCAGTGATCTAGAAATCAGATAAACTGACACACCAAACTTTCAGAATTCTAAGCTATTGGAGAAACAAATGGATAAGTGACAAAAGACAGGCAATGGAAAGAAAAATTATCAGAACAATGGATTACAAGAAACAAATGCTTCAATTAATTTTTACTCAACGATTCAAATTGATTTTATTATATGAGTAACCTCTATATAGTCCTCTTGACTCATTTCCAGCTCTGACATGAAAAGCAATGTTTATTAGTTACTGCTGTAATAAAGAGAGCTGAGGTTTCAGAGCTAAATTTTATGTTTGGAGTTCTGTGGTTTTAATCTTCATTCCAGTACATGATAACAAAGGGTGCTAGCTTCTGCCAGGAGGAGCTTCAATTCAATAATAAAAACGTTGACTATATGGATGATACATTCCAAAAATTTACAATATGCAGGGTACTGCTCAGGGCTTTACATGCATTAACTCCACAAACTAGGTCTTACATGTCTTACCGATAAGAAAACCAGGCACAAAAAGTGAAGTTAGTTGCCCACATAGCCATGAAGTGCAAATGCAGGCTTTAAACCCAAACCTTTCTCGTCCTGCCACATAAGGGATTCACTTGAGCTTCAGACAAAATTTAAAGTTTTTATAACAGAAAATAAAAAAGGGACCTTGCTATAGACTATGAAACAAAATGTGAAAAGAAATAGCTCAAAACAGCTATTTTAAAATGATGCCTCATATCATTCAGTTATTAATCTCTCTGAAGACACTACTTTGTCACCTTTATTCAACTATTATAACCTCTGGCAGGCCAGTTAAGATTACAGGTAACCTCAGATTAAAGTAAAGCTCACTGGCCATACTCAGAAAATGAACCTCCTTCAGAGAATCCCAAACACTGACAATTCATGTCTGTTTCTTTTAGTATAGAACAATATTAAAAGCACAAAAGAACTCTAGTTTCTCAACACAATTTAAAGCAGAACAGGGATTTATACATTGAGTGCAGTTTTTGTTTTTGTTTTTTTTCCATGTGCATCATTTAGCACAGGGTCAACAGCTCAACAGTACATATCTCAGTAATAATGGCCACGGGGTCTCAGTGATAACTATTAAGCTTGGCTTGTGTAGCCAGACAGCACATAAGCAAAGAACATTATGGTGTTCTAACAAAATTTTATTAACAAAATTTAAAACAACAGTTATATTTAGACGCCAGGGCTTTGATGTACTAATTTTGGATTTAGCAGATACTCTAATTGATAGACAAATTTATGAAAAAATCCGCATTCCTTATATGGGAAACTAAAATTCCTAACAGTAGTAAGACTCTTCTTTAGGTCATGGATATTTTTCTAACACTGCTAAACTCATATTTTTCTAACACTGCTAAACTACAGCATAATTTAGTTTTTCAAATCAAATACCTGACTGTCCTCTATGTAGACAACACAGGTTTATTCAGTTCTTCAAAGCTCTTCAAGATTTTTAAAAGATCTTTACTCTGAGGTACAGAAAGTACTTTAAAAAGACTGAAAATACCAGCATTGCTACATTCTCCTGTAAATTACAGAAATTATTCAAGCTATTTTTAGCAGTTATTCTCAAAATAAGATGGTAAGAAAGAAAATTTTATTTAAATGTCATGACAACACTACAAAGTTGTTTTTTTTTTTTAAGTGGGACCATTTCATTTGGTAACTGGCTGCAATAATCAAGGCAAACTTGTTTTGTTTCTGTTCATTCTCTAAGCAGTTACTAAATGTCCACCTTCTTTGCTTTTAATAACCCCTATTGCAGAATAAGTATAAAAGAACTCTGGCTACCTGGATTGTTTATTCACTATATTCTGGTATTTTTGCTTTCACTTAAAAAAAATGTTGGAATATTAGGGCTTAATCTTTGGCAGAGTAGGTTAAGCTGCCACTACCACTGCAAGCAAGTCACACTGGAACACTGGCTTGAATCCCAGCTATTCCAGTTGTGATTCATTTTTCTACATTAGAAAGCAATGGATAGGGCCCGGCGCGGTGGCGCAAGTGGTTAAAGGTCCTCGCCTTGCACGCCTGGGATCCCATATGGGCGCCGGTTCTAATCCCGGCAGCCCCGCTTCCCTTCCAGCTCCCTGCCTGTGGCCCGGGAAAGCAGTCGAGGACAGCCCAAGGCTTTGGGACCCTGCACCCGCGTGGGAGACCCAGAAGAGGTTCCTGGCTTCGGATCGGCATAGTATCGGCCCGTTGCGCTCACTTGGGGAGTGAATCATCGGACGGAAGATCTTCCTCTCTGTCTCTCCTCTCTGTATATCCGCCTTTCCAATGAAAAAATAATAAAAATAAATCTTTAAAAAAGAAAGCAATGGATAATAGCCCAAGCAGTTGGGACCCTGCCAACTGTGTGGGAGACCATGACAGAGCTCCTGGCTTCTGGTTTCATCCTGGCCCACATCTAGTTCTTGCAGACATTTGGGTAGTAAACCATGAGATGGACTATTGGTCTCTCTTGCTCCATCTCTTTCCCCCATTCTTTCCCTACCTCTCTACCTCACCTCTCTATCTCTTCTATCAGTCTCTCAAGTAGAAATTAATTTTTTAAAATGAGTAAGAATTCATAGTATTCATATACAATATCAACCCTTAATTTTGAAATGTCCTATTTGATATTTATACCACAATCTATAAATGTCTTTCATGAAATCAATGACAAGACCTATTTCTTAAATTGTTATGCTTTCGTTTTATTTTCAAATTTGTTAATCTATTAGTTGGAAAATACATAATCTCATTTCCTCTGCTTTTCACAAAGAAATCTCAAATCCTAGGATTTCATTTACCTCACTTGTATTTGCTATAATGATAATTTTTGGAGAAAACCACAGCCATAGCAGGAAAGGATATGCTTTGCCACATCAACAGTTACCATGATAAACCCAAATAATGAAAATAATAAGGAGACAGCTTCAGTGTTGCTGGAACGCAGGTATAACATCTCACACAGTCCTGCTAAGTCTAAAATATAGACAGAAACAGCATACATCAACAGGAGACTTCAAAAATCTCATAGAAAATGGACATTATATTTTTTTTAAAGATTTATTTTTATTATTTTGTCATTGGAAAGGCGGATGTACAAAGAGGAGAGACAGAGAGGAAGATCCTCCATCCGACGATTCACTCCCCAAGTGAGCGCAACGGGTCGATACTATGCCGGTCCGGAGCCAGGAGCCTCCCCCAGGTCTCCCACACGGGTGAAGGTTCCCAAAGCTTTGGGCAGTCCTCGACTGCTTTCCCGGGCCACAGGCAGGGAGCTGGAAGGGAAGCGGGGCTGCCGGGATTAGAACCGGCGCCCATATGGGATCCTGGGGCGTGCAAGGCGAGGACCTTTAACCACTTGCGCCACCACGCCGGGCCCTGGACATTATATTTTAACTCAACATTTCCACGAACTTTATGAAATGTGTGTGTGTGTGTGTGTGCGTGCGCGCGCGCTGAGGATCACTGTATTAGGGATATTTATTGGCGAAGTCCATACAAATATTTCAAAATCAAAAAAGCTCTCTAATATGAAACATTTCTGATCTTTGGCATCAAAGATACTGACTTTGTACAAACACAGTCACATGGAGACTTCAAAAGTTCCATGAAACAAATGGAACTAAATGATGATATGAATTTGCCAAAAACTTTCTGAATACTCACTTCCCCATAAGGTTTTGAAAAATCCTAACTTTCAAGATGGAACCAACCTCACGTTTGTGTGTGAAGGAAGAAGGTTAAGACAGCACAATGAAGTTATCAAAGCTAAATCTGAACCATGCTACCAACCTATATTAACAGCTTTCATACGGAGCATCATTTGATTCATAATGACTAGAACAATCCCTACATTTATGTCTCAAATCTGAGTACCTGAAAAAAAATTTTTTTCAAGCAACTAATTTATTTGCAAGGCCAAATTACAGAGGAAGAGGGAGAGGAAGAAAAACAGCTGCCATTCCCTGGTTCATTCCCCTTATAGTGGCTAAAACCAAAGAGTCTGGAATTCCTTCCAGATTTCCTACATGGGAAACAGAGACCTAAGCACTCGGGCCACCTTCTGCTGATTTCCCAAGCATAAAAACAATGAGCTGAATTGGAAGTGAAGCAACCAGGATTCAAACCTATGCTCATATGAAACAGCAGAGTCACAGACATGGTGGCTCAGTCCTCTGCTCCACCATTCAGACCTACCTCAAAACATATCAGGACAGTTTCATTCGCTGAAGACTGAAACAGCTATGTGTCACCCAGCCTTGAGGAAGCTGATTTAACAGACCTGAAGCAGTTCACAACAGTTACCCAAAGTGGGGTAAACGGTCTGGTTAGGTGACCACTTGAGAAGGGTCAGTATTTGAGTGTGCTCTCCACTCTGTTCCAAGTTAACAGCTAAGATGTGTACTTCCCAAGTGTCTATGTGAACACATTCAAACACAGGAGATGGAATAGGAACAGACAAATGAAACCCAAATAAAAGAATCCCCAAACCTGCCGGCTACTAGTGCACACAATTGTGAATGCTTTGTGGAAAAATTGGCCTTATTTGAAAGAATATCTCCAAAAACATGTAAAACTTTTCTGTTTTGATTTTCTCCAATTAGTACCATTAAAACAAGAATAAGATTATGTGAAGAAAATGCCTAAAGTCAGCAAAGGCTCTATTTAAATATTATTCATTACTCAAATATTCTACAAAACCTACATTAGGGGATATAATTAATACGTGTTACTTAGTTCTTTAGCCTCATTTGCTTTTTATCAACAGAACTTCTCAAGATTTTAAAAATTCCTTTACAAAGCTAACAATTCATGCAAAATTGCTTTTTCTATTATGTATCCATATACTCAGACCTTAATCCAATGCCCTCAGAATTCTATTTCTTACTAGTTACCCACCACTGGTCCCACATCATTCTATGAGGAAATGTATGAAGGAGTAGAAATTATCTTGCTTATTATCCCTCATCTATGCATTTTAAGTGTCTGATAAAATGAACATTTTAAGTGGGCAGGCACGGTAGGTTAGCACACTAATCCTCTCCCCATGAGCCAGATGCCACAGGAATGCTGGTTTGAGTCCTGGGTGCTTTACTTCCAGATCAGTCTTCCTACCAGTGGCTTGGAAATGCAGAGGGGAATAGTTCAGATCCTTGGGTCCCTGCACCTACATAGGAGACCCAGTGGAGGCTCCTGGATCCTGACTTCAAATCAACTCAGCTCTGGCAGTTGCAGCCATCTGGTTAAGTGAGCCAGCTAATGAAGGATTCTACTTGTCTGTCTCTTTTTCTGTAACTCTGATTTTCCAGTTAAATAAATAAATGTTTTTTTTTAATGAAATGTTTAACTAAACCTCTGCTGTTATATATATATATAGCATAACACCTAGGACAGACCCCAATTGCAGAACTCAATTCAAACGGCTATTCCTGGTTAAGCTAACAATTTAACAATACCACCTCCACTAATGTTTAAAAAAAAAAAAAACCCTCATTCCCATCCTCAATTTCAATCTTCTGACATTGATTATAAACTAACAATGCTCTAAATCTGAAGTACAAAAAAGAAACACTTTTACCAATGAGAATCTAGAGATGGCAAATGTTCAACAGCATTAGCCACTGAGGAAATGTGAACAAAATTCATGTTGAGACAGCACTATCAGACATACCTACTAGAATAGCTCTAATAACATTGATAAAAATCAGCATTATGAAATACATGCTATTAGAATGGCTATGACAAAATTGCTAATAATACCAACTGCTGGTAGGAATTCAGAACACATTGCCATCAGACTGATAAAGTTTCAAACACTTTGAAAATCAACTTCATAGTTTACTACAAAGTTAGACCCAGCTTAATTCAGGTATTTATCCTTAAGAAACAAACTCTACATGCACATAATTGTGCACAGCAGTTCTATTCAGGACAGCCAGAAATTAGAAGGAATCCAAATGTCTTTAATGAGTAGATGGGTGAACAAGTGTGAAATATCCACAAAGCAAAATTCTACTCAGCAATGAAAAGGAATAAATTACTGAAACACTTCTGGATGAAGAATTAGGCAGAGCTTCAACAAAGTTTTTAAAAGGTTGCAAAATCCATGCGTATTAGCTTGCTAAGACTACCATAAAAAAATACCAAAGAATGAGTAAACAAGATTATATTCTTACAGTTCTGGAGGCTCAAAGACCAAAATCAAGGTGTCATCAGGTTTGGTTTCTTCTGAGCTTTTAGATGCCTACTGCAAAGAACCTAATGTTTCTGTCTGCTGGATTTCTTACTTGGAAGTTCTAGGCCTATGCCCTAACCTTTACGTATCTGGTCTCTAGAACTATGAGAAACAAATTTCTGTTACTTATGAACTATCCACTTTGTGGAATTTGGGTATACAAGTCCAAACACACTAAGACAGCCATTGGCTCATATAGACTTCACATTGTATATCCCTTGAGCTCCAGTTCCGGCAGCTTTCTAAGTCTTTAAATTTCTTAACAGTTTAGTACCCTATCCTAACAGCCCCACTTTTATTCAGTTAACTTAGTCATCTTTTGAAAGGCCCTGTCTCTGATAAAATCACATTCTCCTGGAGTATATGAAGGTCTGAAGAGGTCTCCTTACTAGAGCCTTTAAATAACAAAAGGCAACCTACTCAGTATACTAACTTAAAATCTAATTTAGAAGAACAAGTTTACATCAAGTTTACCTAAGCTTCTGCCAATTACAGGCAGCCAAGTGTTTTAACCCTGTTCAAATAAGGCAAATGCCACATTATAAGCCATCAGGCCATCTCCGGCTCTCATTTCCGATTTCTAACCATTAATCCTTTCCAATCATGCAGCAGGTCTGAGTTTTTTGAGCGTGTTCTGGTTCCAACAGCTGCTCAAGCCACAGATCATTCTTGGCTCAATTAAACTCTGTTAAATTTAATTTGTTCAAAGTTTTTCTTTAATAGGGTTGAGAAAATCTGAACAGTGAGCCTTAGTGGAAATATTTAAGAAATAGCATTTTAGACAAAGTGATGAGATATGTTACTGTTTCTTTCTTGAAAACACTTTTGCATGAGGGTTTGAACAATCCACCTCGAAATACATAACCTGAGATTTAAAGAAAATATTCATATTAATTATTATCTCTAGATTTAATTTTGGAAATAATGAAATAACATGGAACGGGAAATGTGAACTACATCTGGATGCTGGAGAATCCTTGTAATTTCTTAACAGAAGACAAATAGACTAAAGCATCTTTGTTATAGGCTGAGTATGATTTGCCCCCCAACTCATGCAGATGTTTAAACAACAAAGTTCTAAGTTAAATACCACTAAAAAGGTGGAAACTTAAACCAGTTACAGTGTCAGAGATGTTTCTACGGGTGCCCTGTGTTGCTAGTGCAATTTCCAGCAGGTTCAGAGAGGCTTGATGTCAACGGGTAACTCTAGCCCAGTCTCTGCTTCCTGGTCATCATCCATGTAATTGTCTGCGCACACTCTGCCAGCATCATCCTCCATCAGTATATGCACCAAACCATTGGGACCACTGAAACTTGGACTTGAACCTCCAAAACTCTTCCTAAAGTGAGTTGCCTCAAGTATTTAGTTTAGTAATGAAAAGCTGACTGACACAAATCTCCAAAACATTAGAACAAGAAAATGAGGCCCACGTGGTGACTTAACAAGCTAACCTTGTGGCACCAGCATCCCATATGGGTACCAATTCATGTTCCAGCTGATCCACTTTGGATCCAGCTATTATTGGTCTGACAAAGCAACAGAGGATAGCTCATGTCCTTGGAACCCTGCATCGACAATGGGAGACCTGGAAGAAGCTCCTGGCTCCCAACTTCACATCAGCTTAGCTCTGGCCATTGTGGAAATTTGGGAGTGAGCCAGCTGAGAAGTATCTTTGTCTCTTTCTCCCTCTCCTTCTCCCCTTCCATCCTTCTCTCTGTAAATCTGCATTTAATAAAAAATAAATCTTGGGCAAAACAAAAACAAAAAAACAGGACGACATGGGAGAGCTGACTTGACATCCGCTAATAAAAAAGAGTTCTTAACCTTGTTACATTCTTTTCTTCGATTATGTTGAGAACTCAGACTCAAAACTCACTATATTTCAATGTATACAAAGAACAAGGAAGAGGAATCTTTTTGTCCTATAGTTGTTCATCAGGGTCATCTATTCCTAAGCCTCCTCCCTTCTAGGAGATTCCATTCTTCTCCCTTTGCCCCATTCCTCATTATTGAGGGGTGCCTTACAAGCATGCATTCCTCAATCAGCCAGTCCTTTCCAAGACAATATGCTACTCTCCCTGTATCAGCCTAAATTCATGGCAAACAGGTGATCTAATCCTCCTTCCTGCTTAGTCTTTGCCTATGACACCTGCTGGAAATCTTTAAGATCAGAGAGCACAAATTTAAGACTGCTTATATTTTGTGTTTCTCTGGGTTGGGCTCTAAATTATTCCAAATAAATTATTTTGTTTCTTTTTCCATTTGTTCTTCAGTTTCTCTTAATGACAAACACATTCCTTTTCTAAAAAGCTGCTTCAAAAGTGATTACATTTCAGTAATAAGACAATCTCAAGCTTAACATACTTTTGGATATATACATTTTTAAAGCCTTTGATGGTACAAAGTTTTCAAAGAGGCAAACAGCAATTCAAAAATGTCTAAAATGAAGACACGTATTTAACATGATCCTTTCTTTTTTGGGGGGTTAGTTTTTAATCTAGGTTTTTTTTTCTTGTTTAAATGTAGCCACAGGATTCCCGGAGTCTCCTCAGGAGACAATCACTATCTGAACTTTCCACAAAATTTAAATTAATTTGAAACAGCTGGAAACTTGCAGTTAATCTTCCAAGTTCATTTTTAAGAATGAGGTTCAAATTTACACTATTTCTCCTTCTCAACAAAGCAGCAAAAGCAATACATAAATCACATTTACAGGACACAGGATTCAGGATTCTGACTTCAGATGTTACTGCTTCTCTATCGTCTCATTAAGTATTCCCAACAGACCACTGAATTCATCACTCTTAATATATTCATACAATACAGTTTCGTGGCATGTATAAATAAGCCAAAAGTCCCACATACACAAAGAAAATCACAATAGAAAAAATACTGATATAAATTTACTATTCAATGCAGTTAAAAGTTGAATAAAACAGTTAAAATACAATTCCAGAAGTCTTTGGTCTTAAATAAAAGTTCTTAACACATCCATTTTCAAAATCTCATATATATTTATGAAATCTGGAAAACAAGAAGACGTATAACACAAAAACTAACAGTGAAAGAATCTGGGAATAGCTAAAGCAAGCTACTTTGTGGCTTATTCCAATTTGTGCCAAGGTGATACAAAAAATCCTTTCTATGTTTTAGATAATCCATTTCTAACACAAGAGATGATAGACAACTATTCTCAGGCAGAAGTCGACTAGACCACATTTATGATGAATTTTTACTAGTTTATTCCAGGTCATAAAGATAATGCAGAAATTCACTGCTTTTTAGTGTACTTGGGTACTTGAGGTCTGTAGAAACTGATGATGAGTTCAGTGTCTGGCTGCATGTTAAAGCCCGCAAGAATTAAAGCAGCTGCCTGTGAGGATGGCATCCCATGTGAGCCTGGCTTCAAAATCTAGCACTTCCAATGCAGCTTCCTGGTAATGCACCTGGGAAAGCAACAGACGATGTCACATGTGCTAGACCCTGAGGAGTTCCAGGTTTCTGGCTTCAGCCTGGACCAGACCCAGACATTAGAATCATTTGGGAAATGAACCAACAAATCAAAGCATACTCTCACTCACTCTCTCTTCCCCTCCACCTCCCTGTGTCTCTCCTCCACTCCTCCCTCCCCCACCATACCTCCTCTTCGCTACTACTCTGCCTTCCAAGTTCTGGAATAATTTTTTTCAAAATCCTTGCATATTTTCTCCCATCAGATACATTTTCCATGGACTCTTAGTTATTTTTTGAAAGGCAGGCAGAGACATAGACAATTCTTCCATCCACTGTTTACTTCTCAAACCCACAATAGCCAGGGCTATATACTATGCCAAAGCATGAAGTCCAAATATCCACCCAGGTCTCCATCATGGATAGCAGGGTCCCCAGTCCTTGAGCCATCATCTGGGCCTCCTTCACAGCAACAGGAAGTTAGAGTGGAAGCTAAGGAGTCAGAACTTTAACCATGCACTCAGATATGCAGTTGTCCAAGGTGAGATCTTTACTACATCAGAAGGCCAGGGTTTCAACAATCTTTTTGCTAATTAATGAATATAAAATGCAAAAGGAGAAAAGGAGCAGGGGAGAGATAGATCTTCCAACCTCTGGGACACTCCCAAACAGCCATAAGACCTTGTATAGGCCAACCAAAGCCAGGAGCTAGGAACTTCATCAGGGTCTCCTACATGGGTGGCAAAGGCCTCAGCAATTAAGCAACCCTGCTGCCTTTGCCAGTGCATTAACAGGAAGTTGGATCAGGTGTACAGTAACCAGGATACCAGCAACACTAGTAGCAGTTTAGCTTGCTGCACCACAATGCCAGCCCCTCCATGAAGTTTTTGAAGATCCCTCCTACACAAACAAAATGAAATAAATTCCATCACATTTTTGGTTTAACAGGTGTCTGGCCTTATTTCTTAAGGAATCCTTCTACATCAAAAGTCCTTAAAATTTTACACATTTCTATATCACCCAAAGATGAACCTCAGGTAGAAAAGCAAATTCAAAACTGTAGCAGAATGTATTTATCTATTCACCTGCTGATGGACATTTGGGTTGTTTCTAGACTCAAGCAATTAAGAATAAAACTCCCATGAATATGCATAAGCAAGTCTTTGTATAGAGAAGCATTCATTTCTTTTTGGTAAATATCTAGACCAACTGCTTCATAAGATCAGTGTAGGAATAACTTTATAAGAAGCTGACAAGTTATTCTATTCCCCCAGCAGCAACACAACTTGTTTGCCAACGCTTGGTATCACCATTTTTTTCCACGTTATCATTCCAGGGGGTTTACACTTGTGTTCCACTGTGGCTTTAATTTGCATCTCCTCAATGACTAAAGGTGCTAAGCATCTCTTCACATACTTTAAAGCATTAGAATATTTGCCTTTGTAAAATATCAATGCCAATATTATCCTATTTCTGGGAAATTCATACAGAATTATATTGAGAAATAAAACACAACAAAAAACAAAATCATCCATCAAACAGGTATCTGTCCAGACAAAAGGAACCATACATGAAAGAGTACATGCTACATGATTCTGTTTACCTGAAACTACAACCCAAACTGAACAACTAACTGATAATATTCAAAATTACTCAGTGGTTGCCAATGTCAGAGAGCTGAAAATACCCTTGTTGGGCTAACAACTGCATGAATGTAGACTTTTGCCAAATAGATTTGTGAGTTTAAAATCTATGCAACTAACATGTAAAGTATACCTGCGTAAACAATGCATGAGCTACTCTGCAAAACTTCACGTAAAATAGATTTCAGTTTCTTGCACAAAAAGAAACAAGGAGACCAGTACAGTCACAGCAAGTTAAACCTCTGTCTAAAACACTGGCACTCCTTACGGGTATCAATTTGAATCTCACATATTCCACTTCTAATCTAGCTCCCTGTTAGTGTGTCTGGCAAAGCAGCAGCAGATTACCCAAATATTTGTGCTCTTGTACCAGCACATGGGAGAACCAGAAACATCTCCAGCCTTCTGGCTTCTACTTGGCCCAGCACTGGACATTCAAGGCCATTTGACAAATGAACCAGCAGATTCAAAATCAGTCAGTCTCTCTCTATGTAACTGTTGACAAAGATCCTGCTGTTCTAAATTTCCATTTAACCACTGAAGAGAAAATCAGTAAAGATTCTCTACTTCTAAGAGACATGATTACTGTTATCCCTGCTATTCCCCACCCCTCAGATCCTGAAAGCAATTATTCCTAAAATGATCCCCATATTGCTCAGACTATTAGTGATTTCTACCTTCTGAGAAATATTTCTCTACTCTTTAAAAAAAGTCAATAGATTTATGTTGACTAAATGTCACAGATGCTTAAAAGAGGTTCTACTTTTTGAGTAACCCTTAACACTTATAAATTAGACCACAGTATAAGTAATTTGGAATAATCCAGTATAGAAAAATGTGGTCAGAATCCAAATCACATGAATAAATCTCAATCTTTGGGTTAGGAGCCACTTGGGGTGTCACTATCCATTATCAGTGTTCTGGGTTTCAGGTCACAGATCTGCTCCTAAACCAGGTTCTTGCTCATGTATAGTCTGGTAGGCAGCAATTGAGAGAGCCTTGAGGGAACCCCAGATTGATTTTCAGTCTCCTGGCTTTGTCCAGCCCAACCCCAGCTGGTTATTTGGGAAGTAAATCAGCACACAGAAAATCTGTCTTATAAGTAAAAAATAAATAATAAGTTTAAGAAAATGATAAAAGACTGTGCATTCGACCTAGCAGTTAAAGATGTCTTCATACAACACTGATATATTTGGATTTGATTCCTGGTTCTGGCTCCTGGCTCATATCAATGTGTTCCTTCCACCTACATGGGACGCTCAGAATGCATTCTTGCTACCTCTGGTACCAGCACAGTCCCAGGCATTGAGAACATTTCAGAGGAAGGAAGATCTTTCTGTATCAAATAATACTTCTTAAAAAGAAAGAAATTTAAAATATTTAAATACACAACTACACAATAAAACCAAGCAAATGCTGTACTTATCTGAGGTGAAGAAAACTTATTTAAAGCTATTTCTAAGCATTCTGCTTAAGAAAAACATGTGTATGTTTATTGGATAACCCATTTATTATTTCTCTGCCCTTACTTGACAGGGTACAAGTTTGAGTTATTTTATTTGAATAATATTTACTATATATGTGTAAATAATCTGGAGTGATTCTTGTCAGTTCACTTAAAAATATATAAATTGCCTGAAACTATGATAACTGCATCAGGATGAATAATTTTAGAAAATACTGCTGATCAAAAAGCTATTACTAGTTAAAAGCCAGAAATACACATAATTTCCTCCATGTGAATTATCCAACTCCATGCTTTTTTTTTTAATCACAGACACAGATGGGGAAGCATATGGACTAATCAACAGAAAAATGTAGCTCTCATCTCTTGACTTACTAACCAAATGCATATACAGTCAGGGCTGGACAGGAGGTTGAAGGCAGGAGCCAAGCCACTTCATCCACGTCTCCCACGTGGGCCACAGGGACTCAGCAACTGGAGGCAACAAATACTGTCTTCCAAGGTCTATACTGGCAGGAAGCTTGAACCAGAAACCATAACTGTGTATTTAAACTAGGCATGCTGACACAGAATGCAGGCATTTTCACTGCTAGGTTAAATGCCTGCCCCTCAACATCTTTTTTAAAGAATTATTCTCCATAAAGAGGGCACTCTTAAACTACAGCAATATTATTAGGAAACATTTCTAAAATGTTCACCTCCTTAATATAAAAATTTTCAAAATTTGAAAATATTTTAATAAAGCTTCTGTAATCATCAATCCTGGGCCCAACACGATAGTTTAGGGGTTTAAGTCCTCACCTTGCATGTACCAGGATCCCATGCGACCACCAGTTCTAATCCCAGCGGGCCTCACTTCCCATCCAGATCCATGCCTGTAGCCTGGAAAAGTAGTCGAGGACAGCCCAAAGCCTTGGGACCCTGTCCCCGTTTGGGAGACCCGGAAGAAGCTCCTGGTTTCAGACCAGTTCAGCTCCGGCCATTGCAGCCACTTGAGGAATGAGTCATTGGGCAGAAGATCTTCCTCTCTGTTTCTCCACCTGTCTGTGTATCTGATTTCCAACAAAAAATTTTAAATCTTATTAAAAAAAAAAAAGCAATCCTTTACCTGTTGCTTAACAATTACTAGACAATTTTAAATACCTCTATTTTAGCACTTACGCTGTCTTCTGGAGTCAGGCACTTTTTTGTGTATTTTGCATCTGCTCACACCTGAATATCTAAAGTCTGGCTGCTTTTCTTTGCCTTTAGACTCAACTCTCCCTTGATACAATTTAAAGAACTTTTTCTTATATCCTGTACTTTGGCTAGAAATGCACTCTTTTATGTTAATAAACCACATTATTTCAAGTACTGTATGATGTGGTTGCCAACAACAATGATTTAACTCATCTCAGTTTTTGAAACCTCACATCTACCAAAAAAAAAAAAGTAATAGAGAAAAGAAATCAACTTTCTGGGGATTATCTGATTATTTAAATCTTCATTTTGTTTTTCTTGTAATTTACTGAAATAAATACATCTTTTCACCATCCATGCCGGTGAATGATGCAAGTCCCTATTACTACTCTCACCAGCTACTGGGCGCAGAGAAAAAGCTTTCTGATACAACCAAGGTCAAAACACGAATGCCATTCATAAGAAACACAGCTTGGACAGGCTCTAACTAGGCTTCAGTGAAGCAGAAATCTTGTGGGAGACACATACACGTGCAGGTAGACACACAGTCACACACAAGAAGGATACCCAAAAGGTGTAACTCCACCTTCAGACTTGGAGCCTAAAGGCTCCTGCATTGCTAGAATGAGCCCTGCTGCTTGGGATCCGTGATTCAGCTCACAGGAACTTCTGAACAGAGTGAGTACTACAATAGAAGCCAAGCCCAGCAAATATCTCTGCGCTCTTCAGCATTAAGTTATTCAGATATTTATTAAAGTACTTTGATATTTGCCTTGGTTCAGCACAAACCAAGCAGCTTGTTACCTCTCCATAATGATTTCAAGAGAATGTGATAATGACCACATTGTAGACCCTGACTGCTTAATCCCTACTGGCTAGTAAGTGCCAGTCTCATTTAATGTACCCATATCACTCTATAAAAGTCCTTATCCTTCCATCCACTCAGAAGAACAGGATTCAATGCACAGTTTGTGATCTCTCATATATCCCCCTGGGTTTTTCTAGATTTTTGTACTTGATTTTGACACATTTTGTATATGGTCGACCACATCACACTGGCCTAATAATGAAGTTCATATGTATGTCTATTTGAAAAATTAAAGCACATGAAAAACATATTGAGACATGTTCCTAACCTGGAGTCTCTCTGCAAGAGCGGAGGGGGAGGACCACACACTGCCAGAAAATGTCCAAGGCAGAACAACAATAAACAGAAAGCAGGGTTTCTCAGAGGCAAACAGGTCAACTTCCAAGGGAAAACAGGCAAAGAACATGGTGTTAACACTGTGTTGCTAAGACATCTATATACTACCCCAGTCTTGTGTGTGCGTAATATAAAAATCATCCATTTATGTTACAAGGAATTACTTTGGGCAAACACTGGAAACAGTATCTGAATTCCAAGTGGCAAGCTCTTCATTAATCATCATTTTAAAATATTCATGCTTCACTATAAAGCATGAATTTTTTTACCTGATTAAAATTTCAAGTAAATGGGGCATCCCAAAGATTCACCTGCAGAATACTACATTTTTCCATTCCTTCTTAGCTCTTGCATCTGACATGCTTGCCAATTTATTCTGAAAGGTCATGGTGTAAACAGAGTTCTGCAGCATGTAGGAAAAAAATCTGTTTAGCATAAAACACTAAGATTAGTATCCTACACCCACAATGTGGGAGAGTCTCGCCAAGTATAAACTGAACCATAGCCAAAAAAATTCTGACAGATTAGTTCTAATAAAGCTTTTTTCAAAGTCAGGGATTGTGGGGAGGGGAGCAGTAACTCAGCCCGGATGCACAATTCTAGATTTTCGTAGTTAAAATAGTCAATAACTTTGGGGGAAAGCATTAAAAGAAATAGTTAATTTTTAGACTAGCTGAATCATCTTTTAAAGAGTCTGTCAGAATTATATGAAACAAATTAAGTATCAGGTACAGAATACAAAATCTCCCCAAAAATGTTCCACCAGACCTCTGGCCTGACACCCAGAAGTCTCATTGAGCCTCACTGCGGTCACCGCAGGAAGAGGCTTGGAGCAACATTCACCTCAAAGATCCAATGAGAGCAGACAGGCCATGCCTGCTGCCCGGAATCACAGCACAGATCCTGAAACAGGAACTATTTATAGGGAAGTATGGGTTGTGAACGAGATGACCACTGAAGAATCCCAGCTAATAATCAGATCTTCCATAAAGTAAGCCACAAGCACTTCAAAAATGTCCCACACAAAAAATGATTACATAAATAAATCTTTAAGAAATACTTCTAAACTTGATGACTACATAAATAAAATGTAAAACATAGAGTTCAATAAATTGAAACTGCTATGTTTGATGAAATGCTATTGCTCAAATTACAATACAAGATACATTTTTTTAAGTGATACAAGGCATGAGCCAGTCTTGCTGATAATAAACTCTTGCAAACTAAGACTGACATCTTGGCATCTTTCATCTTGCTTGCGTATCTCACATCCATTCTAGATAATTATTTTGACGCCAGAATTCAAGGAGCACAGATATTCATTTTGAGCAGATAAATTCAACTAGAATATTATGTGTAAAGAGATGGCTCTTTAAAATGAGAAAATGAAAATGTAAAAAGACAGCACTTCCAAAAAACAGAAAAGCAGAAATCTTGAGTGACAGGGGTTCCAACCCCAGAAGTCAAGCTTCTCCTTCAGCAATAATGAAGTCACTGTTTACGAGGAAGGTGGGAGGAGCAGAAGTAAGAGGAAGGAGTGACCAACTACAATAAGCTTTCAGTGAAAAAGCTTACAAAAGCCAGAAAGGGAGGTCAAGTTATTACCAATGATCACTACAATACAGAAAATTTCTCACATTCACAATAAAAACACAGATGTCACAAACACTTAAAGTCTCCAACATTTACTTATTGCTTAAATAATCCCTAATGAACACTAAAATTGCAAAGCAAGTATTTTCATGAATTTCCCACCCTAGAGAGCTGTTGACTCACCACAACAAAACTTTCAGTTCTTGCCACTGAAACAAATTTAACTAGGACTATACATCTGGTTACAGATTTCTCCATGATTAAGATCCCAAAGAAATCTAAGCGGAATCTCCACTTCATCTCTTGTCCTTTGCTGTTCTTTTCCATGACTTTCTTCAGTCACAACAGAAACCCAATGGTCTCTCCTCGTCTTCCTTCTTCTATGTGGGAGTTGATACTCCTACTATCACTCTCTGCCTCCCTTGATTCCTAAATAGTAAACCCTGTAACTTCTCTTCCATCCTTCAAGAACATTTTTTATCCCATTTCTCCACTCATTGCTTCCTCCATCTGCCCTATAAATATGAACATTACCCCAAAAAGTCTGTCCTCAGCACTCCTCTCTTCCTTTTCATGTTGCTACACTAGCCCTCTATCCTATTTCAATGCAGCTTTAACTGCCTCTCTTATTCTGAATATCTTTTTTGAATGTTACAATGGTATTTTCAAATAAATATTTCTATGGGGCATCTTATAATAAACATAGCCAAAATTGATACTACTGTTTCATGTACCCCAACATGCAAACAGGCAATACAACAAAATGTGTTTCCCTTTTCTCCAAATCCCTATGGATTTTAGAACAAACCTTACCACTTTCACCCTGAGCTGCAGACAGTGGCTCAGAACTAAGTAGGCATGGGAAGAAACTACTCACTAAAGGGAATTAAAAGTCTTGTCTTCGTTTATGGCCTTAGCATCCTACCAACCCAGGACAACTCAGGTTCCTATATGAACAGCAAAGAAGCTGACCCAGGTTCTTCAACAGAAAATGAGTATATTAAAAGGCATTTCACAGAATTTTGGGGAAGATGAAGGATTGTGCTCAAAGCTACATTCCCAAGCACAAACCTTGTCACCAATCGTGCCCCAAAATAAACCATACTATTTAGAAAACAGCCATCTTGGCAGTTTGTACCCTACAGAGTTAAAGATAATCGCACTTGTGGCTGGAAATCAACCATACAATCTGTGAAGATTCTGCTGCCACCAAAAATGGAAAGTTTCACGATTGCTTCAATAAACACAAGCTCTGTTTCCTCCAGTTCAAACTCTGTGCTTACAATCTGGCTACAAGATAATGAAAAGGTTTCTCTGGCCCCCTACCTAGACCATTGCACTCAGAACTCCAACCATGGGGGAAATCACAGGATCTGTGGTTTAACCATGGAGTGCAATTGTAAAAACTCGTTCTCCTCAGTTGTTGAAGTCTGTGCAACAAACAGCATGCCCAGATACACAGCAGAAACCATGGTGAATAGTTCATTGAGGCCTGCAGAGGATGTCTAGTACCTTGGAGGGCAGAACTAATTGGCCAGTTCTCCTGGTCAAGCTTTGACAGCAAGCATCCGGGCAGATGGAGACTAAGGCGGACTGTGTCCATCAACAAATCTTGGAGCAACAAAATCAACAGCATGTTAATGTCAGAACTATCAAAAACACTTAATCCGTATCCTAGGACTAGGAAGAAAAAAAGGAGATTGGAAACAGTTGTCTCACCTACTTTCCCCATTCTGTAACCCTCCCCATCCTAATCAGTGGTGCACAGAGGGATGCATCCATTTTAACTATGCAAACAACATCAAAAATAAAATTGTTGTTAAAAAAAAAAGATAATGAGGGGACTGTATTGAGGCACAGTGGAATAAGCCACTGCCGGTAAGCCAGCATCTCAGATGTGTGCTTGTTTGTGTCTTGCTTGCACCATTTCTGATCCAGCTCCCTACTAATGCACTTCAGAAAGCAGATGATGTACCAAGTACTAGGGCCCCTCCACCCAGGTGGTAGGTCCCACAGAAGCTCCTGGCTTAAGAAAGGCCTGGTTCCAACCACTGCATCCATTTGGAGAATGAGCCAACAGGTGGAAGACCTCTGCCTCACTGACTCTGTCACTCCGCCTTTAAAAAAAACAAAGAATAAATCTTTAAAGAGAGAGGTGGCCGGAGTACAGCATTAAACAGCAACATAACCACTAACTGCTACTACCACAAACCGCCACTCCTTTCTACCTCTGCCTCCGAAATGGATACATCCTTCAGAGAAGCTAAGTCTGAAGAGCCCACATCAGCACCCCACTTCTGAAGTGCACCCAGCCTGTAGCCCACATTACCTGACTGAACCCAAAACTCAACTGCCCGACTGAGTACTCCAGCACCAGGCCCAAGGAAACCACACTTGGCTCTCATGAGACAGCTGGTTCCTCCTTCAAATAAGGCAGCCCACCGAAAACCCAGATCAACACCACCACAGGTTTTAAGCCCTGGCAGAAATAAACTGTAGTCAATGCATCCCATAAATGAACCCTCTTAGACATCAAAGCCAACCTAGCATAAGACTGAACTCAACATATCCTTTGAACACTGGAATTAGAAGGCAGCTCTCATCATTTCCTTCCACTAGGCTAGTCCTTCCTCACCAAAGCTCATCAATTACCCAGGGCATGTCTATCATTTGTTTACTTTCTTCTCTACTATTTCTATTTCAGTCTGAGTTGTCGCAGCCTTATATAAGAATAATGCAAGAATTTCCTAAGAAATTCGCCTCTGCCAAAATTCTCCTTTGCAACACCACTACCATCACACACATATACAAAAGTAAGGTAAAGCATGGGAAAAGGGGATTTCACATTGCTTTAATACATCATCTCAGAATACAAATATATCATAGCAGAATGCTTAGATTCAAGTCTTGGGCACTCTGCTATGCAAGAGAAGATGATGCAAGTAGTCAGGTTCCTGCCATCCCTGTGGGGGACTCAGACTGAATCCCTGGTTCCAGCTCTTCGCCTGGCCCAGCTCCAAGACGTTGTGGGCACTAGCCAAGAAGCAGGAACTAGGATTGAAATCCAATTCTGAATTTAGGTATGCTGAATTTGGATGTTGATGTGGATGCTTGGCAGACAATCCAAGAGACAGGGCCTCCTGTGTACATGCAAGAGCCGTACATACTGGAGTCATGGAAGACCTGGCCCCAGTGTCTGACGTTCTGTTAACCCTCGGAATGTTGCCCGATTCCTTTCTTCCCACAGGAGAGCTACTTATCTACTCTGTACTTGTAACTGTTATGGACTGCTCCAACCTTGTGGCAACTCAGCTAATCTGTACTCTATGCACCTGCTTTCCCAACACTAGCACTATATTTTTGTAAAAGTGTAAAAACTCTCACTTTCTTTGTTTCGGCTCATTATCCCATGAGATGATGGCTGCCTGCTACAATAACTAAAATTCAGTTCAGCATGACCTCTCATGTTCTCCATTTACTCATCTCTAACAGGATGTAAGACTTTTCTAAACTACAACAACATACTGCACTCAACATCTTTTTTTTTTCATTACAGCATAAAGGCAGAAAGACAAAAAAAAAAAAAAAAACTTCCCTGTGCCAGTTCACTCCCCAAATGCTTCCAACAGGCAGGGCCAGAGGTCAAAGCCAGAAGCCTAGAATTTAATCCAGGTTTCAACCAAGGTAGCAGCCATCATTTGCAGTCCCTTGGAGTGCACATTAGCGGGAAGCTGCACCATAAGTGGAGCCAGCACTCAAACAAGACACTTAGATATAGGATATAGGTATCCCAAGCTGAGTTTCTTTCCTCCTTTCTTCCATCCTTCCTCCTCTTCCCTCATCTCCTCTCCTTCTCTCCTCCCTTTTCCTTCCTTCCTCTCCCTCCCCATCCTTATTTTCAGGTTTATTTATTTCTTCAAAAGCCAGTGTCAGAGCAAACAAGGGTTCTTCAACTTATTGGGTCTCTTGGGTTTCTTCCCAAGCAGCTGCAACAGCCACAGCTGTACAAGGCTAAAACAGAACTCCATTCCGGTTTCTCAAGTGTCAGGGGCCCAAGCACTTGGGCCATTGTTCACTGCCTTCCCAAGTACATTGCAAGTAGAGTAGCCAGAACTCGAACCAGGACTGCAGTAAGGGATACCCTTAACATACAGTGCCACAATGTCAGTTCTCTAGGGCCCAGCGCAATAACCTAGTGGCTAAATCCTTACCTTATATCTGCTGGTATCCCAAACGCACACCGGTTCGTGTCTCAGCTGTTTCACTTCCCATCCAGCTCCCAGCTTGTGGCCTGGGAAGGCAGTAAAGGATGACCCAAAGCCTTGGGATCCTGCACCCACATGGGAGACCAAATAGAATCTCATAGCTCCTGACTTCAGATCAGCTCAGCTCTGGCCATTGCAGTCAATTGGGGAGTGAATCAGCAGATGGAAAATCTTTGTCTCTCCCTCTCTATAAATCTTACTTTCCAGCAAAAAATAAATTAAAAAAAAAATCAGCTCCCCAAAGCCAAGTGTTCAACCTTGAGCCAAACACTTGCCACTTCCCAACAGCTTTTAAGCGTTTACTTTATAATACAAGTTCCTCAGAGTTGCTTTTGATTACAAATCCTTTTCAAACAATGATTTACCATCTTTGTGTTCTGACACATTAGCAAGAATCATTTGGCTGCACACATACTTGTGAAATGGAAAATGCCTAGTTCCTTTTCTTTTTTCAACCAGGAAGAAGTATTTGAAAAAAGTAATGAATTTCTATTTTTGTTCTAAAGATTACTATTTTAAACACTATAGAAGTGATTAAAGATACCTTCCTTTTCTAAACTGATTTGATTATGCTATACTAATTGTAATCCATGTTAACTAGAGTAGTACATAAGCTCTCCTATCTTAGTCCACCTATATTTCACACCTCAAGTGTATATAAAGTACTTCAGAAACAATCATGTATTCCGGAGCCTGCCACAGTAGCCTAGAGGCTAGAAGTCCTCGCCTTGCACACGCCAGGATCCCATATGGACGCTGAGTTTAATCCCGGCAGCCACACTTCCCATCCAGCTCCATGCCTGTGGCCTGGGAAAGCAGTCGAGGACGGCCCAAAGCCTTGGGACCCTGCACCCACATGGGAGACCTGGAAGAAGCTCCTGGCTTCGGATTGGCTCAGATTTGGCCGTTGTGGCCCCTTGGGGGAGTGAATCATCAGATCAAAGATTTTCCTGTCTCTCCTCCTCTCTGTTCATCTGCCTTTCCAATAAAAATAAACCTCAAATAAAAAAAAAAAAAGAAATAATCATGCATTCCAAAAACATTAAGCTGGATACCAGGCTAGGAGCCAGAATTATCATATAACAATTTTTGATGTATTCCGCAGTTAACCAAATGTGTCTAAATCCACATCAGATATTATGCATAGTCTAAAACAAAGTACCTATAGCAAATATCTTTTCTAAGTATTTCCTGTTTTTCATTTGTCCTGCCTAGCACATAGAGTCCGTGATGAAAGAGCTACATAACTGCATCTATATCCTTCAAAGCCCTGGCAACATGCTGAGTATGTAACTTTTCCATGAATACTATATACATGAATTAAATATATAAATACCAAGATATATAGATAAGAAAAGTACATGCATCTACTATTGTAATTAACAAGATTTATGTAATGGGAAGATACTCAAAGTATACTTTGCTGACTTTTTATTCTGTTTAACTACACAAGACAGTCTGTACATCTTAGCCTTGAGAAACTGGTACAGCCTCTCCTTTAATGATTCATTTCCTTTTCACCTTTACTTGGAAAAGTTTTTGGCCAAATATAACACCAGATCAAAGTGTCCATGTTGACACTCCAGAGTTATGATTTCTTCATAGGTTCTAATTTTCTGTTTCACTTGCTGTTACACTGGATTTTGCTATAAGCCACCTGACATGTTGTAGGAAGTATAGTAGCTTATAAATCAACTTGCCTACCAAAGACAAGAGATACACCGTATTTCCATTTTAAAGTTGACATATGCTTTTACCCACCAAAAAATATTCAATCCTGTCCATGCTTTCTACTTTGCAAAAACTCCATACATGATTCATGTTCTTAAATTGTATTGCCTATCAAGTTACAGTAAAAAAAAAAAAAAAATTTTCAACCTTCTCTTCACACCATTTGAGTTTCATTGCTATTTTTATTTCACCACTTTCAAATTACTGCTTTTGGGTGGATCAATATCATATTTGCAAGGCTCAACATGGTCTCTTTCCCAGTGTTCTCAACAGCTATTTTTATAAAAGGTAGCTGTTACATTCTCCAAAAACTTTCATCAGTGATATACAGGTATAACAAGCCAACTTACAAGTATTAAGGTCCTTTTATTAAGTTCATGAAGCATTGGTATACCCTGAAGAAATCAGAATGTAAGACCCACAGCTCTTAGAACTAGTCACTCATCATTTTCCAATAAAGCATGAAAACAATTTAATACAAGCTAAAAGGCCTTTCTCTTTCCTTACAGACTCATGCCTTTGTTTTTCCATTTCTATTGCTTTTTGTTTGACTTTTTGATGCTTTTTTACATGTTTGGTTTGGGTGATAACGGTCAAGGGCTACAGGAAGGTGGGCGAGATTGTTGTTTCTACTTTTATTTTGGAATTTTTTTTCTCATACATTAGCATCCCTTTAATTACTACTAATGCTGCATCGGTCTTCTGAGTACCTAGCCTAAAAATTTAAGAAAAAATTATTTGTAATTCTAAGCAATTAAAGACAATTAAAAGCACTAGGATTAGGCTCTTGTTATGGTTCAGCACGGTAAATCCCTGCCTGCAATGCTAACATTCAAATGAGCAATGATTCCAGTACTGGCTTGCTTCATTTTCAATCCAGTTGCTTACTAATGTGCCTGAGAAAGTAGTGGAGTCAGAACCAAGTGCTTGCCCTACCCACCCACATGGGCGAGCACGAGGAAGTTCCAGGCTCTAAGCATTGGACTGGCCCAGATCTGACCCTACTGGGATACTGTTTATCATTTGGGTAGTGAAAGAGAACTCTGCCCATCAAGGCAATCATTTTTTAAAAAGTACTAGAATAATACTTTCACCTACCATGTTAGTCAAGACTCCTAATGGTAAAGTCCAACTTAGTTAAGAGTTCAGCCAGATATTTCTTAGGTAAATACAAAGTGAAGTGGTACAGAAAAAATTAAATCTACAAATGTGTCAAGAAATTTAGAATATTTATAAACTTATTTGTCTCAAAGTATAATTAGGACTAAGACAACAATGAACACCCTTACCACTTCTATTCAATACTTCAGTAAAGTCCTAGCCAGTCTAATTAGCAAGAAAAACAAAGAGTATATAGATTGGAAAGGAAGAAGCAAAGCTGTTACCCATAGAGTACACAGGCAATCTATGTTAAAAAAAAATACAAGATAATCTTCCAGGAGATTATTAAAACAAATAAATGACTTTAGCATAGCTATAAGATACAAAGTAAATAACAGAGTGCCTTAGATAACAGTTCACTTTTGGGCCCGGCATGGTAGCCTAGTGGCTAAAATCCTTGCCTTGAATGTACCAAGATCCCATGTGGGTGCCAGTTTTAATCCCAGCTGCTCCACTTCCCTTTCCAGCTCCCTGCATGTGGCCTGGGACAACACTGTAGGACTTTGCAAAGTCTTAGGATCCTGCACCACATTGGAGATCAGGCGGAAGCTCATGGCTCCCAGCTTCAAATCACCTCTGCTCTGGCCATTGTAGCCACTTAAGGAATGAACCAGCAAATGGAGGACCTTTCTTTCTGTATCTCCTTCTCTCTGTAAATCTGACTTTGCAATAAAAATGAAATTTTTTATAAAGTGGCAAATGAAATAAAACTGTAGCTCTCCCAAACAAAACAAGTCATGAGACAATTTCAACTATGGAAGCGGAAACAGGATTTAGCTGAACAAGAGGAAAAGGATTAGGGACATCAGATAGAAATACTGGTCCAGAGATGGGGAGTTGGGAGCTGAGAAAACCCATCTCCCTAACAGACACATGCAGGTCAATTAAAGTCGGTTCTCTCCCAGTTGCATTAGATAGTTAACTATCAGGAGAGAAAACCCAGAGTTTTGGGACAGAACCTGTCATGGCTGAGCCATTAGCTCTGAGCAAACACCTGCCTCAGACCAGATGAAAAGCATAATCCATTTGTTCAAGCCAATGCTAAATGAGCTGTTTAAGGTAACCATAACTGATAAAATTACCAAGGTATTGGTGCTAAAAAGACGAAGAACATGGATTTGCATTGGTGCCTATCTCCCATCACAGAACTGGCCTACCAACTAGTACTTCAACCTAAAATAAGTTACTTAGCCTTCCAAAGTTTCCTGTTCCACAAAAAGCATGAAAATAACCCTCCTGAGAAGGCTGTCAATAAGATTAAATAAGAAGTATATGTAGCAAATGTGACAACTGCAGCACGTAATGTACGCTTATTAAATAAAAACAGAAACTATCTCCATTGCTACCACCAATTCAGCTAAAATCAGCTGAATCAAGAGGATCTTGACCTCAAAAGAAACTACGTGAAAGAGAATGAGAGAAAGAGTTTCGAATATTCTCTATCCTCCTCCAGTGTGTATAGGTACATGCAGATTTCTGGAGGTATGCTCACTGCCATGGTCCTTGCCCACAGTATACACTAACACATATTTGCTGAAGGATAAATTCCTTAGCCAAAGGGTTAGGAAACAATGAAAATAAAACTTAGGTGCAATCAAGGCAAAGAAATAATTTCTATAACTTTTGGGATTTAATTTTTGGGGTTTTTTTCCCATTATTAAGAACACAGGGTTTCTTTTCCTTAAGACTTTAAAGAAAATTCAGAAGCAATCCAATAGAATTTTTTTAAAAAAGCATAATTATAACCATTAAGCTACTTGGAAAAAAACCAAATTATTCCTTTTCTTCAGCTCTTACCTGTCCTGCCCAAATCCCAAGCTCTTAGTTCACTGTTCCTGAAAGATGGAGCGCTATTTTATTTGTCATTTTATTCACTAAAAACCAGAACGTTAACTGTGGATCTTCTGACAAGATGGTTATAGAAGATACACTCTGGCCACAAAGTGATTCTTCTGTTTCAAATTTATCTGTCCTCTGTGGGTTGTGCAGGTTCAGTTCCCTATTTTCTATATCTTACCCACTCACACTGCACTTTAGTAAGCTCACTGACACTGCTCACCTCTTTTGCAACCCAACAAATTATTCTTCTATGTAAATACAACCATGCTCCTCTAAAGCCTTAAAAATTACCCCTTTGCACTTACTCAGTGCTATCATTCCTTGATTACTTTGAGTATCAACTAGAATTTTTACTTGCATTTGTTTTGAACTTATAGATTACTCTTCTGAAATATTTCAGAAAACATCTTCTGCATCACCGTAATGTTAGTATCTACCATACCTACCTCAGTTCAGAGTTCTGTCACATGGATAAAGACTTAAAGCCTTAATAAGATACTTATTTCTGCAACTCAAGACTCCAAATCCATGTAAATCAGGAAATGGGTTCTGTACTCCTTGACAAATTCCTAAATGTCTATGTGCAATTAAATAGACAAGCAATAAACCAAAGTACAGTATTAGAAACTGCACGGTAACTATCTGACTGAAGGGAGTGGACACAAAGCCAAATGGCAAGGCTCATGACCAGTCAAGAATATGAACAAGGAAGAAACAAGTGCCATGGGAAGTTGAGAAAAACAGACTTAAAACTTAATTGTGAAAACTAACAACAGTCTTATTACCCACTCCGTTATAAACAAAGAAATAAGCAAAGGATTGCCTATATTGAAGACCCAACTCCAGGGCTGCCATCCTCTTCTGAAGTTCCCCGTGGAAGCTCCAAGCTAATCTCATCATTCTTTTTTCTATGCTTCCTTTCTCTAGTACATACCACTCTTACTCTCCTTACACAGCTCTCTACATCCAGCCCACTTTGCCACCCCTCACAACTGGAACATCCTGTCTTCCCAGTGGTTTTGCCTGGCACACACTGAACATTCAATAAACAGAACAAAATCCAAGGTGAACTTCAACAGAAATCTTTTTCTAAACATTGCACTATTATGATGAAAGCAAATGACAATCAAAAAGCCAAATTATACTCGTGCACTTTTTAACATTTACTCTTTACACGGCATACTAATTACGCATCACGGGTAGAAGAACAGGGTGACTTAATATGAAACACAACGAATTATTTTGTGAGACAGCTTAATAAATACAGTATTTTACTTTGGTTTAAGTTCTATGTTATATGGCTGTTACTTGTGCTCTCACTTCTTTAATAATAAGCCACAGAACTTTAAAGAACTAGGGCCCAGCGACATGGACTAGCTGCTGAAGTCTTCGCCTTGCACGCCCAGGATCCCATATGGGCACCGGTTCTAATCCCGGCAGCCCCACTTCCCATCCAGCTCCATGCTTGTGGCCTGGGAAAGCAGAAGAGGACAGCCCAAAGCCTTGGGACCCTGCACACACATGGGAGACCTGGAAGAAGTTCCTGGATCCTGGCTTCGGATCAGCATAGCATCAGCCGTTGTGGTCACTTGGGGAGTGAATCATTGGATGGAAGATCTTCCTCTCTGTCTCTCCTCCTCTCTGTATATCTGACTTTCCAATAAATAAATCTTTAAAAAAGAAATTTAAAGAACTGAAACTCAAAGGCATACACCCATAATTAATTTTCAATGTCCAGTCACTGTTAAAACTTATGCTCTTAACACTTAATCCTGTAACACTTTTCATTTCTTACTTATGTGCAAAATTTTAAGTTGTAAAACAAGTAATACATCTTTCTTTATAATAGCTGAATAAATGTTTGCTCTATAAGAGAACTGCCAAAGAATTAAATCTACAAGATGCCCTTTCCCCCCAAAAAACTATTTGACTACTCAGCTGTTTCCTAGCAACTGATTCTGATATTTTCTCATCCGAAGTAGCGAACAAGATAAAAATCTGATTGCACACTCTAAAGGTGTCAATGAAAGCAATGCAGCTCAGTAAATAAACTAAACACTAAATAATGTGTAAGAGTCGTATTTTTTAGTCAGAATTTAGGCTGAAGTCTTTAAATTTAACCATAATAATTCTTAAGTATGACAAATGATCTGAAAAAACACAGTATTCATGATGCAGTATCTTCTTCTGAAGCAGGGAGGGAATAAAAAAACACAAAGGGAACCCGAAAAGCAGAAAACTAAGGATTACACTGGGAAGTTCAACCAGAATACTGAAGCTGCTACTCTCGGGCAGGGCAGAATTTATATTTAGTTTCTGTTACATCCTAAGTTTCAAAACAAAATATAAATTTCATATCTTCCAGGCTTCAGAGACAAATTGTTAAAGGTGTAACAATTTTAACTGCTGTCAGTGCTTGTTCCACAAGTATTCTGAGGACATATTTGCAATTGAGATCTCAAAAACATTCTGCATGTACATTTCCCCATATTGTCTTTCCTGTTATAAACAGTACACTGAAGTGCAACCACATTTAACTTGAATCTTCTCAACAAATCAGAAGAATGTAAACATGCAGGTCTTCCAAGCTAATCCCCAGATCCAGAGTACCACTCCTAATGCACTATGCAAGGCAAAGGGAACAATTCAGTTGACCAGGTACAATCTCTACCTGGAGCTAAGGCAGTACTTAAATACACAATGGAAATATCTGCTGAAGGGGAGAAAAAGGAAGCAATAAAGAGGCACAGGTATTTGTCTGAAACCAACAAAAAGCAACAAACTATTACTAAACTGGGTGCAAACTACAGTGATTATGGGAAACACAGCGACGGGTTCTTTGGTTCCTTCAGTAATTACCTGCACGAGTTTTGATATGCCACTCAATCTTTACAGGCTTAAATATTTATGAGTAAATTAAACAGACGTCCTTAACATTTTACAGAGACCAGCTTACAAAAATAAAGCATCATGATACGCAAAGCCTTTGGGAAAGTAACTGGAACACAATGGGGATCTTCACTAACAATTTATGCTTTCAAAAATACCTGACAGTTTGATTCCTTTATTATTATTATTTATTTATTAAATTTGAAAGAGTTACAGAGAAAGAGGGAGAGACAAACATTCCATCCACTGGTTCACTCACCAAGTGGCCACATTGGCCAGAGCTCAGACAGGCCACAGCCAGGAACCAACAGCTTCATCCAGGTATCAATTGCACACAGCAGGAGCCCAAGCACTTGGTCCACCTTTATTACTTTTCCCTGGACATCAGCAGGGAGCTGGAATGAAAATGGAGCAGCCTGGGCCCGGCATCATAACGTAGTGGTTAAAGTCCTCACCTTGCACACACCAGGATCCCATGTGGGGGCTGAGTCTAATCCTGGCAGCTCCACTTCCCATCCAGCTCCCTGCTTGTGGCCTGGGAAAGCAGTCAAGGACAACCCAAAGCTTTGGGACCCTGCACCCATGTGGGAGACCTGGAAGAAGCTCCTGCTCTTGGCTTCGGATTAGCTCAGCTCCAGCCATTGCAGCTGCTTCTGTCTCTCTTCCTCTCTGTATATCTGACTTTCCAAAAAAAAAAAAATAATAATAATCTTTAAAAAAAAATGGAGCAGCCTAAACTCGAATCAGCACCCACAACAAGGGAGCAGTTTTGCTGACAATGCCACAAAGCCTGACTCAGTTTTGCTCCTTTTGCTGTGCTTTAACGCATGTGAGGATGCAATGGGGAGAAAGCCCTCTCCAGATGAGGAGGCAAGCCCTCACAAACACATTTGCCATAGTAGAAATAAAATTTTATTAGCAATGTCACCAAGTCAAGGGAACTGGATACAGCAGCCCAAATGAAGACAGAATCTATAAACCTAGAGTTTTTGTTCTATTAACAAGGAAGAGATAGCACACAAATTATTATCACATGATCTCTAAAAATTCCGTGTACTTGTTACCATTTGCTAGCAAGCAGAAAACAAATCAAAACAGGAAACCTGAGATGAGGGAATCATTAAACCTTTCCCCATCATTAACTCCCATAATCAAGAAATACAGATCTATACAAGGCACTACATAGAAAAATAAAAAGATCAAAACCCTAAGAAAAATATGTTTCAATAAACCAGTCCCTTCAAACGAACACCTAATTCATAGAGGACTTTGGAATTTTCAAAGCATGCTTGTGAGTTCCAACTCAAACTTGCCAGGATATTTCAGTAATGCTATAAACTGAACACATTCAATACTAAAATCATTTCTCTACTGCGAAACTGCATCTCCAAATATGCAATATGAGACGAGCAAAGAAATCACTAATATCTATTTCTATTTTTTTCTCATCTTTTTTAAAATCTCCATTTTATAATGGCTGCATCAGTACATTCAGAGGTAGGATATTTCAAATAACTGAGGGAATACAATCCAAAGACACCTGGAAAGCACTGACTAAAACTCAATACACACTGAAATTCAAATGTAATGGTTTGGTGATGAGCACTTTTTCAAGTTACTTTCCATTATTCCTTTTTAAAGATATCAAATTCAACTAATCATATCACTAGCCAGTTTCCAAACACTTCCCAGTAACTGACCATTTCCTGTAGTTAATTCATTCAAGCCAGTTTCCAATATATCAGACCAATACAGCCTTATCTTGAGCCTTCTCTCCCCTAGCTCACTATGTTCCTGCAAAGATCAACTTTTTTACCCTAAAAAATGCCAAGGTTTCCTTTTGGCGCTCTCTGTAGTAAAGGCGTCTGCCCACCCGAAATGCACTTTCTCTATATTTGCTAAGTTGGCTTCTTCATATTACATATAACACTTTCATTGTTTATTTCCTTGGTAATTGTCTATCTCCCTCTAGAACAGAGGCTTTATAACACAAGAAATTCCATCAGCCTTAAGTACTGTATCTATCCCTAGTACCAAAACAATGTGGGGATGAACAAATAGAAAGTTATTTAAAAAAAGACTAAATGAAAGAATTGGTTACAGTTTCGAAAACTGTTATTTGAAACAAAGAAATACAACTTTTCCTCATTTCTCCTTCTAACTGGTTATCAGTCTGGTGTATCATCACTCCAAACTCATCATTGTTGCCTTCTCTGTAATTGGAGCTAATATAATTACCTCTCAATATTTCTAGTTATAAGTTCTAAATCTTGATTATAAAAAGCCTTATAAAAAGTATAGTTATTCTTTTAAAATTCTAAAAATTACAGTCTGGACACAACTATGCACCCAGTAATTACTGGCCAACATAATCTTGGACAAGTTCATGTCCCTGTGCTGCATTTTCTTTATTTGTGTAGCAAAGAATGTAATACCTATAAATCAGAGGCTTTAGTAAGGATCAAATGCATGCATAACCAGTAAATAGGAAAAAGTTTATAATATTGTACATTATCTATCCATTCAGTTCCATTTAACAGAATTTTACTGAGCTCAGACCCTATATGCCAAACACTACATTAGATTAAAAATGGTTATTAAGACAGAGGTCTTCCTCTCAAAGAAGTTGGAGAGAAAAAAAAAACATAGTGAGAATACTTTGATAGTATGCAGAGTGCTGTGGGAGGCACATTTGGAGGGTTCCTGAGTAAGTGGGCCTAGGTTCAATGAGTCACGAGGATGAGAAAAATTCATATCATAATAGAAAGTGGGAGTCAGCACAGCACCATAGCAACATAATTCTCAGCCTGTTAGTGACAGCTCTCCATATGGCTGCTGGTTCATGTCCTGGCTGTTTCACTTGCAATCCAGCTCTCCACTTACAGCCTGGTAAAGCAATGGAACATGGCCAAAGTATTTGGGTCCCTGCATCCAAAAGGAGACTGAGAAGAAGCTTTTGTCTCCTAGCTTGAAACTTGCTCAGCTCAAGCCACTGTGATCATTTGGGGAGTGAATCAGTGGATAGAAGATCTCTCTCTAACTCTACTATTCAAGTAAAGAAATAAAGGGGAAAAAAAAGCAAAAATGTTTGCCAAAAGCAGCACTGATGTTCAAGGCAAAAAAATCAATAGTGCAAACATTCAGCAAATGTCCATCAACAACAAAATGAGTACATTGTGATAAACTCCACTAGAACTGGAATAAATTGTGTGTCATTTGATAGAATGCATTAAGAACATAAGATCACGGGCCCAGCACGGTGGCACAGTGGTTAAGGTCCTCGCCTTGCACACGCCGGGATCCCATATGGGCACCGGTTCTATCCCGGCAGCCCCGCTTCCCTTCCAGCTCCCTGCCTGTGGCCTGGGAAAGCAGTCAAGGACGGCCCAAAGATTTGGGACCCTGCACCCGCATGGGAAACCCAGAAGAGGCTCCTGGCTTCTGATCGGCATAGTATCAGCTGTTGCGGCTCACTTGGGGAGTGAATCATGGGACGGAAGATCCTCTCTGTCTCTCCTCTCTGTATATCCGCCTTTCCAATAAAAAATAATAAAAATAAATCTTTAAAAAAAAAAGAACATAAGATCACTACAATGATATTTTTGCAGGAAATTCAGAACCTGAATCTAAACACATGGAAACATCAAACAAACTCAAACTAAATACAAAATAACTAACCTGAAATGTTCAAAAGTAATAAAGTCCACAAAAGTCAAAAAGAAACTAAGAATCTGATCAGACTAAAGGAGACTATTAAGATACTACAAATAAATTACCACAGGTGACTCAGCTTTGGATTCCCTAAAATAAAGGACAAAATCAAGACAACTAATGAAACTTCAGTGAATATTAGAGGTAATAAAGTATCAACACTAATTTCCTTATTTTGACAGTTGGGTTATAGTGATACAAGAAAAGGTATATAAGAGTTACAGGCAGCTGTAAGCAGCTGCTTAGGCTGCCTTGTACCTAGGGAAATGCTACACTGCTGGGAGAAAAGTGGCCAATAGCTGGTGGATATTCTGGGCCTGGTTAATGCCAAATCTGTGTTGATTATACCAGCATGCCAGCATAGCTGCTTTCTTTTTTAGATATGCAGGGAAGGTGGGGGACATCAGGCTGGGAAATACCACCTTTTCCCCCAGGCATGCTGCATGCCATTGGGCAGTAGGAGAGCTGCATACTACCCAGGGAAGAGAGTAGGGAAAATGTTGGAGCGGGGACCAATAAAGGCATGTTCTACAGAAGGTAATGAATTCTGGAGGCTTCCATGGGCCAGGTCACTGTACTCACAGGAAGGCAAGAAAGCTGAGGTTGGGTGGTTTAGAAGGAGGAAACTGGAGGATGAGTCTGGGTGAAACCAGGCACCCGCTCCCCTGGGATGTGGGTTAGGCTAAGCAGCATTGCCTGCTGCCTCCAGGCACATGCAAAAGCTGGGGCAGGGATGGGTAGGTTAGGCTTCAGCATTCTCCCACTGAATGTCAGAGTAGAGGGTGGGCCACATTAGGATGGGCTGCAACACCCACCAGAATGCAAGAAGACTGGATTTGGGGGCATTCTTTAGGAGATCTGTGGGCTCACATCTGTGGGACTGTAAGCACCCATGCACAAAAACTGAGAATGATGACAGCCCAGGCTAGGCTGGACCACAGAATTCACCTGACACACATAGGAGCCAGGGCTGGGAGAAGCACAGACTGGGTCAGGCTACAGCATCTGCTGCCACACGCAAAGGCCAAAGGTGAGGATAGACCATGCCAAGCAGGGTCATGGCACCCATTGGCACATGTGCGATGCACTCTGGGAGCAGGTCTGGTAGGGGAACTTGGGAAACTACCCTGCTGGGCCACAGCTGCCACTGGAGAGCACAAGAACTAAGGCTGGGGGCACGCCAGGCCAATGAGGCCAAGCAACGTTGAAGCACTTGTCAGCATTTATGTGGGCTGGGCTGGGCCAGGATGGGACAGGACACAGCACCTACTAGCATGTGCAAGAGCCAGAACAGGGTGTGGGCCAGGCCAGCCCAGGTTGCAACACCTACCAGAGAGCACTGGTTTGGCGCAGGGGGCGGGGAGGAAGGAAGGTGGGAAGAAGAGGGGGGTCATGCCAGGCTGGGTCGCAGCACATGCCAGCATGCACAAGATCTGGTGTTGGGAACGGGCCTGGCAGGGCAACTTTGGGAACTAGTGAGTCCAACAATGGGAGATGGGAGCATAGAAGACTAGTCAAGGCTATAGCACCATTGGCATATTTGCAGTCTGGGTCTGGGGGCAGTCAGACTGGGCTAGGCATTTTTGAGAGTCAGAGTGGGTTGGACAGGCTGGGTTAGGCCATGGCAAAGTCACATGTGAGCCAGGACTGGGGGTGGGTCACAGTGGGATGTAGCACCAGCCAGTAAAAGCTGGAATGGATACAGACTGGTTGAGCTAGGCTGCAGTACCCATTGGTGAGTGCCAGCACTGTGGGGCTGCCATGTCAGGCTGGGCTGCAACACCCACTTGCAGATCCAGACTGGGAGCAAGCCTGATAGGAGAACTTAGGAAACTGCCCCCCTGCCCAGACTTCAGCTCCCACCGGTCAGTACAAGAGTCAGGGTTGGGAGCAGGCATGGTAGGGGAACATAGGAGAGTCCCCTTTTGGGTAACTGCTTCCACTAGTGAACATAAGGGCTGAGTCTGGGGGTGGACCAGGCTGCACTAGGCTACCATACCCACTGAAGCACACATGAAAGCCAAAATGAGTACAGCCTGGCCAAGTTAAGTGCAACAACTGCTGGCAAGAGCCAGGACTGGATGCCAAGTTGTGTCAGGCTGGGCTATAGTATCCCTTGGAAAGAGCAAATCCAGGGCTGAAAGCAGACCTGGCAAAGAAGTGTGGGCACTCCCTTGCTGGGCTCCACCTCCTCTGGTGAACAAGAGCCAGGGCGGGGGGGGGGGGGGGGAGGGAGGATAAGCTCAACATGGCAGCAACACCCGTTGACATACATGTGAGCAGGGTCTTGGGCACCTCAGGCTGAGCTAAATGGTAGCATCCATGGAATGTACAAGAGCAGGACAGGACAAGCTAGGCCACACAGCACCTGCTGTCATGCATAGAAAAAATGGGACTAGCGTGAGGGCATGGCACTCGGTGGTGTGTGTGTGAGCACCAGGCCTGTGGCAGGCTAGACTGGGAAGATCACAGCACCCAATGGTTTACATAAGAGAACAGGCTGAGGGTGGAACTGGCTGAGCAGCTTCATCTATCAGTATGTGCGTTGGCTGGTGCAGGTGAAAGACCAAACCTGACCCTGCAATGGCTGGTGCACACAAGAGTCAAACTTGAGGACACCCTAGGTGAGTTTTCTTGAGAACTCCCCAACTGAATCTCTAGACTTAGAGAAAACTTGCAGAGAAACAGAACATGGTCACACTGTGTTTGAAGCTCACAATATGCCTAGACTTCAATTTTATAAGTTAACAAATTCTATATACTGGATTAAGAGCACAGGTTGGTTTCCTGTTAACTTCTAAAAGGAAAAGAAAAGACTAACAGACACTGGAGCTAAGTATCAGAATGATTTCTACTATGGGAAATAAACTCCACTCAAATAGCTTCTACAACAGTTTGCCAACATCTTTAACTTCATTAGAGGTCTTTGATCATTCAAGGATGAGCTAATTCAGTAATTTACTGACAAAGATTCATGCTAGTTCTGACCTTCTACAAGTGCATCATCAGTAAACTAGGTTATCTTCTAATTTTCAGGCTGATCTCAAGACAGCTGCAACTGTCCTAGATTTACAACACATGGGAGAGAGCTGTTTGTTTCATCTTATGCGCCCCTTTCTTTCTTATATGTGATATTTTAAAAGTTGTATTTATCTGACTTGAAAGAGTTAGAAAGGGAAAAGCAAACATATCTTCCATCTGCTGGTTCACTCCCCAAATGGCCACAATGGCCACTGCTGTGCTAGTCTGAGGCTGGGAGCCAGAGCTGCTCCCAAGTTTACCACATGGTGCAGGGCACAAGGACTTCAACCATCCTTTGCTGCACTACCAGGTACATTAGCAGGGAGTTGCACGAGATATGTAGCAGTCAGAACTTGGAATCAGACCCACATGAGATGCCAACAACAGAGGCAGAGGCTTAATGCAATGTCACGGTACTGGCCTTAACCCCTCTTTTCCTAAACAAGGAAAACTTTTCAGAAGCCTCCAAACACTGTTCCATCTTTTTCAGCACAAATTGCATCATGGTATAGGCACAAACAATTTTAAAAGGAGAAGCAAACCACAGTGATCAGCTCAAAAGTGGCACCAATGCCACTGAAATTTTTCTGAAACTTAATGGTGATTTGCTTGGCTGTCACAGAACTAGAAGTTGCCACTAGCACTTGCTACAGATGCCCAAATCCTACAAAGTATACATTTTACAAGAAAACACACCCTCTAAAATGTCAACAGAGATAACATGAATAAATACAATAAAGAAGTCAAAGAAAATGGTCAGTCAACAACACCAATGTCTTCTGCAGATGTTCATACTGAAAAAACACTATTCCTACTATAAATTGAATACAGTATCAAGTAATGTCACAGACAAGCAAAAACAATATTCTTGTTGCAGCTGCAACAAGAATAAACAGTTCAGATTGAGAAAGAAGGAAGAATATTTTATACTATCGTGGTGTTTTCATAATTTGCCACAGTCAATAAAAACAGAGGTAATATTTTAGTGCTTCCTTATGCTAGTACAGTAAAATAACACATGTTTAGGTGAGTCAGTAATGGAAATTGATGCTCAAAAACTGTTGTTTTTAACTCAAAAGGAAATCTTGGCATACGCGCACATTATAATCACAACAGCCTAAAAGAGACTTAACTTGTAACTTTGAAGTCTTCTATATTAAGACCAAAAAACTCTCAAAAACCTGGGCTCAGATTAGAAAACACCAACAATACAAAATATAAGTAATATTAAAGCATCCCCACTGAAGAGTCATTAAAAGTATCTAGCATATTTGTTCAATATACCTTCCTCCAATTTTTCCCAGTACTGATATTCATCACAGTACAAGCATTAATCATTAGTTTAAGAAGAAACTAAGTATCTTCCTACTATCCTCTACTAATACAAAACACTAATTCAGAACAGAGCTCCTAGATTACAATAATTGATAGTTGACCCTAAGGAAAAAACAAGTATGACCTTGAAGAAACCCACATAGGTCACTCACAAATCAGTCAGCTCACTATCAGTATGAAAAAGCAAAAAAAAAAAAAAAAATCAATTCTGAGTAACACAAATCTAGGGGTTCTGGAATTAACAGCACAACATTGTAACAGTATCATTATGGAAATCAAATTATTTCCTGAAGAAGCACAGAACAAAACTACCAAGGGAATGTAACTACATTCAATATGGAAATACGATGAAATACATACTGCTAAAGCCTTGGAAAGCTTCGCTCTAAATTCATTGAGGATGATTGCTACAATGTCCTTAAGAGGCACAAGTGCAAAGCCATCTTCCAAATAGACTTTTCTCCCTCGAAACAAATCCAGAGCATCAGCAAACGGGATCTGAATTCAAATGGAAACAAGAAAAACAGTCAGCACTTGTGATAATGACAATTTTTCACTGTCTTCATATGTAGCATGTCTAAACAACAAAGATAAAAGTATCAGTACTAGCAGATTCAAATAAAAAAATTTTTAAAAGACATTTTTACTTCTTAAAACTAAACAAAGGCATTAGGAAGGAGTAACAGCACAAAAAATAAAATTTCACTTCAGGATGTGAGGAGAACGTGCCCTGCTCCAATGTTGGTCAGTGTAGGCCAGTACAGCTACTATGGCAGTCAGTACAAAGAATGCTAACAGAACTGACCCAAGTATCCCACTTCTGGAGATATATCCAAAGGAAGTAAAATCTACATATCACCAAGTAACACATAACCCTTTATTTTTAGCAGCACAATCCACAGTAGCGAAGACATGGAAACAACCCAGACGCCTGTTGAAAGAGCAATGGATAAAGAAATTGTGGTGCATCTATTCCATGGAATACTATTCAGCCATTAAAAAGAATGAAAGTCTACCATTTGCAACAAAATGGTCCTAACTGGAGATCATGACGCTCAGTGAAATAAGCCAATAGCAAAAAAAACATGAATATCATGGCTTGTCTGATATAAGGTAATATCCACGTAAGATTCAAGATAAATAAATAAGTAAATGTGAATGTACATGTATTCATCTAGAGGAACTCTATAATGGAGATTAGTAAACCAGAAAGTGAAGATATGTTACAGTAAGTATCTCTAGTCTCAAATAAAAGGAGGACTTCCAATGAAACTGTTAAACAAATCTTGAAAACAAGATAACTAGACTTTCTACCATCGTCTGTACCTACAGTGCCATGATACACTTCAATAACAGAATGTCGAACTTGTGACTGTCACTGAAGACTACATTATTGTAGCAGTATGGGAGAGAATGATAGAAGGGAAGAGGAATAGGCGGGTGGAAGAAAGAATCCCTGTGCCTATGGAACTATATAATAAAAAAAATTAATCCAAACAAACCAAGCTAGAAAAATTTTAATTCTTAGTCCATGAATCTACAAAACACTAATCCACAGGATTTCAAACTCGTATCAACACCTTCCATACCACATTCACCTTCCATGAATTTTCCCACATTTTATTCTCCATCAAACAGAAACCTAATTTGTAGATAACATATTCAGCTCTGGATACTACTTGTAAATAAAGTATTTCCAAATATCCTTCATTTATCTTTCCTTTCTGTTTGTAGAGAAATATGTTATAAATGCTAACTCATCACAAAGACATGGAAATAGCATGCTTTCAGTTTTTGCAATTAAAATAAGCATTTGTCATAGGCATTCATTGTTTTAAAAAAAAATCCTACTGAAATATTTTTAACTCCTTTGAACTATCCTGAAATTGTAAGAGATGAGGAAAAAAAATGGTATCAGTAAACTGAACATGACCTTCACTCTCCAAAGTAACTTCAGTCCTTTCTAAAAACAAGATTTAAAAAAACAGATACAAAAAACATATCCCCTGATTCCCTATATTTCCAAGATGGAGTAAAGAGTGAACACAATACATCTACAATTCTTACATATCCAATAACACTTCGTACTAGCTTTTGATTAACTGTTTGTTGAGCACAACACTCCTTGCATTCAAAGACATCATCATTTAGTTGAAACCTGACACAGGAAATGAAAGAGCTCTACAGGACGCTACTGTGTGTAATTCCACACAAGAAAAGAAGTTCACATAGCACATTACTACAAGAGTGGCTTAATGAGTTCCAGTCCAAGCCCCTGCTACCAGCAAATCAAGACCTAAGATTCCATCAACTCAATAAAGGCTCCTAAATCTCGGTGGCCAGACCTGTAACACTAGGAGAAGAGAGGAAGAGATGCACTAAATGGCCCTCGTCAGTTCTTTCATTAAAATATCCCATGATCCTAGCTTATTAGGATGGTCACAAGGGAAATAAAAATGCCTAAGCAGAAGCAAAAGTTGTTGTGATAGCAGAATAATGGGAGATGTGTGGTATGGGAAGAATAAATATTAACTCCAACACTAAGCTTGAAATGCTAGCCAAGTGATAACCCAACATATAGAAGCAGAGAGACCAGACTTGGCAAATGAATGTTAAGGCAGTAAACTACTAGCATTCACAAATAATGATCACCATAGCATTTTCAAAGGCAACTGTAAGGTAGCAGTAATCAAATTGTTAACATTAATTTCAACCATCCTCTCTTCTTCTAGAGCTATTCATTCCAAAAACTTTAAATGGGTTTATACAAAGTAGACATCTGTGCTGAAAGGTGAGGGAAACCAAAGTGGCTCCCCAGAGATACTGGAATCTGAGCAGATGAAGGAAGAAGTGCCCACAGGCAAGCAAGCAGGTCATCAGGGACAGTGCCCAAGCAAAACCAGAGACACAATGTGCAGCAGCAGTCCATGGCATGATGTCAGAACACAAGAGCAGCAAAGAGGATGGCTTCCAAATAAGGCAGTGATTGCTGGGAGTGAGCTGGAGGGGATGACCCAGCACAGGATACACAAGTCAAACCAAAGCAAAGAGATCATGAAGAGAATGGCCTGCAAAGGAGGTCATTGCCAAGGCAGGGCTGGGAGGCTGTCAACAAGACAGACTGAGGGCACAGCCTTAGGGCAATAAGCGTGAGATCTGTATGAGATAGAACTGCTATAGTGATGAGAGCTATACATACAGGTTACTTAAATGCATACACAAAGCTCAACATGACATAGTTAAACCACAGGAAATATTGTAAGTGTTTACATACCTTATAAACTGACTCCAATTCCAATTGAGTCCCACTTAAACTTGGTGATGAGGCAATAATCTCCTGTTCTCGCTGAATCTTATCTTCATCACTTATCTAAAAGAAAACATTTTTTAAAGATTTAATTTATTTTTTTTATTGGAAAGCCAGATATACAAAGAAGATGATCCTCCGTCTGCTGATTCACTCCCCAAGCGGCTGCAATGGCTCGACCTGTGCCAATCTGAAGCCAGGAGCTCAGAGCCTCTTCCTGGTTTCCTTTAGGGTGCAGGGTCCGAAGGCTTTGAACTGTCCTTGATTGTTTTCCCAGACCACAACCAGGAAGCTGAATGGGAAGCAGAGCTGCCGGAATTAGAACTGGCGCCCATATGGGATCTTGGCGCGTGCAAGGCAAGGAATTTTAGCCATTAGGCTACCGCACACTGGGCTGCTGAAAGAAAACATTTTAAACTGTTCAGTAAATTAAAAGTTCTCATCCACTTTCAACAAAATAGCTTCCTGTTATGGTGAATATACTTATATAAAACACATTTAAAATCTTGGTATCTTCAAGCATTCCTAACATGATTACTAAATCACTATCAGTAGTGCAAGGGAAAGATGGAAGAAAATCTAAAGTCAACATACCGGCAAGCTTTTACTCTGCTCATTTCTGAAGAAATTTATGAAAAGAATGATAGCAGATAAACAAAGAAGGGAAACAGTAATAAAAATTCAGACACAATGACTATGAATAAACACAATCCCAATTCATTAATTACGTTAGCTTATTAAAATACTTATTTGAAGTTAAGAATATCTTGCCTCTAGCTACCTAAGATAACACCTAACTTAAAACATTATTTTTAGGGGGAGCAATTATCAACCTGAAATAACAGGTCTTAAAAAAGTCAAAACTGACACCTTTGAATAAACTCTTTAAGCCTTTACAAAGAAAAATAGACCCATGAATAAAGATGAAATATGACGATGACAAACTAATTTATCACCTGACATCCAAGTTTCCATCAATAGCTGCCTAAATAGTACTTGTATACCAATAATATGGAAGTAGTACATTAACTGTGAATATCAAAAATAATAAATGGCAAATAACATATTTTCTCCCTACTGAGAGTTAAACAGATTTAGAATATACAAGGTTGAAACAATTTTTGTGTGGGGCACATTATCAAAGATCTTAAAAGATGCAGAGATAACATTTTCAGATTAATCTTAGTAAATATCAGGTCAAGAATAAAAATAGAGACTGTTTTTTCATCACTGTGTTAGTCACAATAAAGAAAACACTGAATGTCTAAAAACATCTGGTTTAATGAACCGCAGAATAATCAGCCATTATAATAAAGCAACTACATTATTTATGTCAACTTCTTTACAGAAAACAAAGAAAATAAAAAATTAAAAAACAGCTTATTTAAAGTAAAGAAGGATACCAGAACTGGGCCCATACAAAACAGGATATGTGACAAGAGACCACAGCTCAAACGGCATGGGGTCATCAGAAAATCCCCAACCTTCAACTTTGTAAGGTGATCCCTTATTCAAATGCCCCACGCATATGGCAGAGCAAACTCAAATCTTCTCTGGATTAAAGTACCTTCATAGTATGTCTCAAAGCATTCCTACCAATAAATTTTCAAGTACAATCTCAAGCAAGTTCTATTTTATGACAAGGGCACACAATAAAACTATACTTAATGATCAAAACCTATAGAAAAAGACTCAAAGTATATTTCTACAAAGTAGCATAGTTATTACCTATATAAGACAAGCCCAATGATATCTACATAAATGAGAATTTTTTAAAAAAAAAGACCACGCTTTGTAAAAACTTCTAGAAAAAAAAGCTTCTAGAAACAGACAAAAATTCAAGGACAGAATTTTTAAAGCTCAATGGAATCATAAAAAAAAAAAAAAAGCTTTAAGTTCCAAAAAGCATGGACTAGGTAATTTAGACAGAACCATCTACTAACAGAAAAGTTGACAAAGCATCAAAGTTCCCCTAGTTTATCCAGGAATTACTAACAGGAAAGATCAATCATTAAAAGCTCACATATATATGTGTTAATTCCATTCTCATCTACAACCTTGATGGACTTAAGTAGAGGAAACCAGTTTCCAACTATCCAGTGAGTCGCAGACGTCAGATCCAAGGTTTGAATTGAAACTGTCTTGGACTAGCAGTGACCCCAGGCACACAACAGAAACAAATAAAACCGTTCTAGAGCAAAAGCACAATCCTTCCAAGCCTCAATACAGCCCTCCAAATAATATTCTAAACATTAATTCCAGCAAACAAAATTAATATAGCACACAAAGACAACTCCATTAATGAGCCAGATAGGCAAGAACAAAAATATTAAGAAATTGAAAGAAAAATCATACTATTCACAGATTATATGAGTAGTATACCTAGGAGATCCATAAAAATTCAGACAAATTATTAGAACTTTTGATCTTGAGAGAGGAGTTAGTGGGTAGTAGGCAGTTAGGGTATTCTGGGTCCCTGAGTAAAAGAGAATTTCCCCACCATGTCTTGAACTCACCAGGGCACGTCTCTTCCAAGGGACAGAGGTGCTATTAGCATATCAATTCCCCACCTGAAGTATCGGCCATTACCTTGGCTATTGTGGGAGGGTCTCAGGCTGATCTCTTTATCATTGAAAGGAGTAATACACATCTGCCTGAGGCCTGGAATGTCCTATGTCTGGTATCTCTGTGACCTTTTGTCCCAAGGCCAGGTACCTTGGAAATCAGGAACTTTCTTTGTTTATGGAGAAACATCTTTGAGGGAAACCTTTAAAAGGTGCATTCCCCACCATTAATACGGGTTTTGCTTCTTTGCCTCCTGCCACTATGGCAGAGGACTAGGGTTCTTCTCTTCCTGCCACTATGGCAGAAGACTAGGGTTTTTGGGTTCTTATTTTCCTGCCGCTATGGCAGAGCACTGGGGTCCTTTTCCTCCTGCCACTATGGCAGGAGGTAAGGGTCCTTTCTATCTCAAAGCCCCCTCCCGTCACTAGGACGGGAGTCTTCTCTTCTCAACTTTCCTAATAAATCTTGCGTTAAAACTAAACTGTGTCCGCATGAAAATTCTTCTTTCCTGCGAGACAAGAATTTGAGGTTGCTGCCATACTCGGAGTCAAAATTCCTGCAACAATCTGATTGAGGCCTGAATTTAAATTTAGAGAAAACGAATTATAATTCTATATACTAGCCACAAAGTACAATAAATTTTGGTAACAGAATCAAAACTAGTATGCACCTAACAATTATTCTAACAAAAGTTAGAAACCTCCACAAAGAAACCAAGAAACCCTAAACTACAGAAACCGGGGAAACCCAAGTATCATAGCCTTCCCTAGATATGCTCCACAAAAATTATAAATGTATCGATTCTCCTCACATTGACTTACGATTATAATTACATACAATCCCAAACAAAATCACAGTTGTTCTTGTGTATCTCTCTGCAAACATATAAAAGTTGATTCTAAAATCCATATAGCCATGCAAAGGGCCAAGAACAGAGGAGACAAAAGACAAAGTCAAACTAACAGAAAAATAAGCAAAGAGATGAACAGACTCTTTCACAAATGGGTTTCATTACTAGGGTCAATAAACACATGAAAAATTATCAACCTCATCACAGAAATTCAAAATAATACCTCAGTGAAAGCCTCAATGACTTTCTATTACATAGAATTGAAATGGCTAAAATTTAAACATGAAAGTATGTCAGTGAAGAGTATGGAGAAATAAAAAATTGCATACACTGTCAGTGGGAATATAAATACTGCAAGCCAGTTTGAAAATGAATCTGGCATTGTCTTATAAATCTTGCGTTGTCCGCTCCTAGTGTGCTATTCCATTCCCAAGTATTCACACAAGAAAATAAAAACATGATTACAAATACTTCTACACAATCCTATTTATATGGAGGTAAAACTTGCTTGCACTGTTAAAGATCAACAGAGGTCGCCTCTTAGGAAGCAGAGACAGAGCTTTATCTAAGAGGACCCTAAGGAAATGTTCAAGACAGCACTGTTTTACATACTAATGAGTTTTAGCTGCACACATTTATGCATTTGTCAGAATTAATAAATATACACATGAGTGATAAACTTCATAACATGTAAAATTCACTTTTAAAAGAATCTGTTAAACATCATATTTCTCTTAATTTTTCTGAATTGTATGCATAGCATTTCTTGGGAAACGCAGGACATAGATACTAAAGAAAAACAAATTGTAGACTCTAGGTTGTGAGCATAAGTGGATTCTTTCACTCAAAGATTCTTGCAACTTCAGTGATGTGTGAAATGTTCAAATACTTTGGGGGACAAAATAATACAATGAAGATACCACTACAGTTCTAAAATTAAGTCAAACAACACAAAGGAAAACACAATACGAGAATTTTCCATATCAGGACAGCAGTTTACATCTCTGCTAAAAACATTTCAAATAATTTGTTATCTCATGAATAGAAGTAAATATGCACTATAACTTGGAAATTCAACTCCCAAATATATACCTGGAACATAAATCAGCAAACTTTCTCTAGAAAAGGCCAAAGAGTTAATATTTCTTGCAGGAGGACATTGTGACCCTAGAGGGTCAGCGAGCACAGGTTTACAGTTCATTGGATAATAATCTGCATGAGAACAACCGAATGGCTACCTTTTGTATACCTGATTGGATATCATTTGTATAAGAACAGTTGAATGGACAGAGTGTGTGTGTGTGTGTGTGTGTGTGTGTGTGTGTGTGTGTGTGTGAGAACACTTGGAATATACAAGACAAAAGGAGTTCCAAACAAGAGTATGGAAACAGTTGATGGCTTTTGTTGCTAAGCACAATACCTCCTCTCTTAACCCACATAACCCTCAGTGTATAAAGTTTGAGGCCACTAATAAACTTCGGCTTTGACCATCAGTCAGGGTCCACGTGTGTTATTATCGGCTCCGTGCACCAAATCCAGCAACAATTTCTAAGCTTTGTGAAATGTGCAATCTCTGTCTTAAGTACTTCAACTGTGGCAACAAAGAGTCATCAATTTTGGGTCATCAAATGGATATCGCTTTTAGAAGAAAACTAGATGGATTCTAAGAGGCATATTGTATGCAGCTGTCTCATGTCAAATGCAGTCTTCATTTTCTTCCCCAACTACTTAAAATTCTAAATGTCATCCACAACTCACCGGCCAGTTAAAAACAATGGCCACACTTTGCTGATTCTTAGAGCAACAGACTGAAAACTAACATTAATGGGCAGGTCAAGTCCCAGCTGTTTTACTTCCTATCCTGCTCCCTGCTAATGTGCCTGAGAAAGCAGTGGAAGATGACCTAAGTGCTCCCCCCACCCATATGGGAGTCCCAGAGGTAGCTCCTGTCTCCTGGGTTTAGACTGGCCCAGCTTTGGTTGTTGCCGCCATTTCATGTCTGTCTCTTCTTTTGTCTCCTCACTCTGTAACTCTGCATTCAAATAAATAAATCATTCTTAACTCAAATGGTCAACACAAGAAAGTGATTGTTAAAGTTAGATCAGTGGCTTCCTACAGGCAAAAGAGGGAGAGTACCACAGGAGAAGTTTCAAGGGTAACATCAGTGTTTCATTTCCTTGCCTGGATGACAGATTAATGTTCATTAAGAACAATGTATTGAACTGTTTATGTTTTATATACCTTTCAGGACATGTACTATACCTACTAATTTTTCAACTGTTAAAAAGTGAAATAGAGGTAAATGATTTCTAATAATTGAATAGTCTGTCAATAAAATTATCTTTTTAATCAAGGAGTCATGCTTATTTTCACGGAATGATTAGGTTTACAAAAAGTCCATATCAAATGTAAGTACCTGTGTGCAGCAGGTTGGCCTGCCCCTTGTGATGTTGGAATTCCACATGGGAACACTGTTGAAAATACCAACGGCTCTGCTTCCAGGCCAGCTCCCTGCTAATACACCTGGGTAAGTAGTGGATGATAGCCCAAGTGCTTGGAAATTGGTCACCAGCCAGTTACAGCCCTCTGGCTTTGGACAGCCCAGTCCCAGCTGTTACAGCCATTTGAGAAGTGAACAAGCAGATGAAGATCTCCCTCTAAATGTCTATGTCACTCTGCTTCTATATTATATAATTCTAGCAGAGACTATTGATAAAAAATTATTTTTAAAAGAAAGTAAGTTATTTATTTGAAAGGCAGAGAGGGAAAAAGAACTCTCATCAGCTCCTTCACTCCCAAGTACCTACAGGTACCAAAACCATGAGTCAAGAACTCAATCCAAGGGGAAAAAAATTCAAGTACTTGAGTCATCACCACTGCCTCAAGTCTGCATTTACAGACAGCTCAAAGAAAGAGCCAAGAGTCAGCAGCAGGCTACGCCAGTGTGGGACATGGGTGTCCTAACAGGCATCTTAACCAGCATGCCAAAAGCTTATTCCACATTCCTTTTTTATCCTGGCATATGTTTCATTGAATTTCCCATTTAGCTACTTCATGTTCTGAATATTACATAAATAATTTTAATTTCTAGTTGTTTACTGCTTTCTTGCAAGAATTTTAGTTTATCTTGCAAGATAGTGTTTATCAGCCTAAACACAACTTTTAGATGAATTTAAGTCTTTGTTTCTAACCACTAGTATTAGTTAAGAGCTTTCTGTTTCCAAAAAAGGTAAAAATCCAATGAAACTTTGGTTTTCAAATATATTTTTCAAGATGAAAACCTTCATTCAAAGGAAATCATACCTGGAAGAGTATCACTTTGCACAAATTAAAAAAAGAAAGACCTACTATAACTGAGGTAGGCCGGGAAGCAAAGCACCACTTTTCAACCTACTACCATTCCATTCCTACTTCCACCTATAACACATTTCCCCAACACACAAAATAGTTAATGGCAAAAACAGTACATAAAGCAAATGATGGCACCACTCAACAGAACAGCCAGCTAGCTAACAGCTATTATACCATGCTGTGATGGCTCCAAATGTGTACCTACCAGTAGTTATAAGAAAAACTGAAGTGCAGTATAAAGGATGAACTTCATAAAAGTGTCAATCTGTAGACTACTCAGCAGCCAATGAAAGTTGAGATCCAAATATGGTATACGCTAGCTACTACACTAAACATCTTACTTCTCCTATTGTCATTTAGTCTTTCCAACAACTCTACAAAGCAATTATTTCCTTTGATTCACAACTAATTAATATGAGTAACAATCAAACTGGATTTCCAAGGAAAGCATACCTCAATCTAAAGTCCAGTATGCTAGGAAATCTCCCATAAATAAATAAATAGGAAAATAAATAAAAAGGGAGCAGGTAAGTCCAGTGTGGGTGCGTTCACTTGCCACATGGGAAGACCACATTCACATACTAGAGTTCCAGCTGGAATCTCAGCTCTCCTTTTTTCCAGCCTAGCCTCCTCCTAATGTGCTTGGGAAGCAGATGATGTACAAGTTCTTTAGCTCCTGCAATCCTTTCAGGAAATCTGGATGAAATTTCCAGCTCCTGGCTGCAATCTGGCACAACTCTTAAAGTTGAAATAACTTGGGGAATGAACCAGCATATCAAGGCCTTTCTTCCTGTCTCCCCCTCTACATCACTCAGGCCTTTCAAAGAAACGTTTTTTAAAAGATTTTATTTTTATTGGAAAGTCAGATATATAGAGAGAGGAGGAGAGACAGAGAGGAAGATCGTTCCTCTGATGATTCATTCCCCAAGTGACCTCTACAGCCAGAGCTGAGTTGATCTGAAGCCAGGAGCTTGGAGCTCTTCCGGGTCTCCCACATGGGTTCAGGGTCCCAAAGCTTTGGGTAACCCCTGACTGCTTTCCCAAGCCATAAGCATGGGGCTGGATGGGAAATGGGGTGGCCAGGATTAGAATTAGTGCCCATATGGGATCCTGGCATGTTGTGAGGCAAGGACTTTAGCTGCTATGCCACCGTGCTGGGTCCTCAAACTTTTTAAAAGAAAACAAAAATCGAGTATTGTGGTACAGCACACTAAACCCCACTTAACAGACCCACATTCCACATGTGCCTCTGACTGAGGCCCACTCCCACTTTCAACCCAGGTTTCTGCTGATTTTGGCAACCTGAAAAACAGTCAACAATGGCTCAAATCCTTGTGCCCCTGCCACTCATATGAGAGACACAAATGGAATTCTGCACCTACCTGTGGTCTACCCAAGCCCTAGCTGTTAAAAGCATTTGGAAAATGCCTTTGTCATTTCTGCTCTGCCTTTCAAAAAAGTAAAAATAAACATTTTTTTTAACTAAGTGAAATACATTACTTTGCTAAAGAGTTGAACAAACAAAAAACATCAAAAGCAAGGAAAGATCAACTCCAATTTTTTTTTTTTTGCTTTGATCCATTTTTGGTAATAAAAATATACAGATACTAAAAATGCAATGTAAGTCTCACGGGTAAAAAAATCTGAAAAGATGTCAGTACAAATTACAAATAATCAACCCTCATTCTGAAGAATTTAAATTGAGGTTTAGCAACAGTAAATATTTCTATTACAGCCAACCTCAGAATATTCTGCTTCAGTATTTGTTTTGTTTACATCTATCTCTGCTGACAGGAGCTTCTGTATTTAATTGACTATCTTTCAGTTTGCATTTCATGCAAAAAGTGCTCTGAAACTCAAATACACAACTAGACACACACTAATGGAAAATATACAGGGCTTTATACAGGGCTTTGAAAAGCTTCATAGCAAAAGCATACCATGTAAAAACTATCAATGGATTTCACAAATTCTTTTGCAACAAAATATTCTTGAGTTGCATTTTCAATGAACTTTAAGTACCCTTGTATTTGAAAAGACATAATTATGTTTTACAGCCAAGCTGTAATTCTCAGTATCTGATGAAGAAAGAAATGTACCAGGGAGACTAGGCACAGAAGAAGTCTCTACTCGACTCTATTCTTGCAAGACATTTACATTTTCTGTGACTATCCAAGGTAAATATAAAAACAGACTTCAATTTTTCTCTGTGAATATTTACAATTAAAGTTCAATATGCATGCCTGTGCTTCCCACCATTACTGAGAAAAAAAAAAACTATAATGGATTTGTCTTTTATTACTCCAAACAGCAGTGACTAGATCCATCAATACTGAAACTGAGGTCAAATATGTTCATCTCAAGGTCTTTTTTTTATCTACTTACTATAACTACAAAAAGTATCAGTGTAGTTGAACATGCAAATGCTTGTCGCAGTGTTACTTTAGGTTTGACCCAAACAACTCTAACATCAACTAACACGACACCACTACAACATAATCTAGTGTAACACAGTACTCTTCCCTAAATGTATTAATGCTCCACATGTAGTTCTAAGCACTGAACTGCCCACCAAGCAAATGTCAGGAAAGCAGCTGAAGCACACATTAGGGCAAATGCTATACAACAGCATGAGTTAGTTACAACAGACTTCATTCATCTGAATACAAAGGATCTTCACAAAGTTGCTAAAAAAAAATACTTATTACAAGAAATAATTAGGCACAGGAATTCAAACATTTTTGCACAAAAATAAACTTATCTTTGATTCTCATTCTTCATTCATCTTTCTAAGTGCTCTCTGAATCTTCTGTCTAAAATAGTTTTCAGAAATTTAAGAACCTAAAAACTAGTAGAGGAATAGGTATTGTGGCACAAGAGGTTAAGTTGCTACTTGGAATGTCCACATTCCATTTCAAAGTACTGGTTGGAATCCTGCCTGCCCTGCCTCTGACCCAGCATCCTGAGAGTACATCCTTCAAGACAGTAGATGGTGTCACAGGAAATACATCTCTGCCACCCATGACAGAGACTGGATAGAGTTTCACACTGCCACCTTAGGATTCCCCAGCTCTGACTATGGTGAAAATTTGGTAAATGAACCATATGGAAAACCTCTCTCTCTTTCTCTCTCTCTCTCTCGCTGTGTGTGTGTGTGTGAGAGAGAGAGAGAAAGAGAGAGAGAGAGAGAGAGAGAAATAGAGAAAGAGTATGAGAGAGATTTGGCCTTCCGAGTAAACAGAAATTTTAAAAAAAAGACTAGGTTAGACACCGTAATAAGATTTCTTCTCATTGATATCTAACCCTCCTCCTGCAAGAAGCTTACCTACCCTAACTTAAATTAGGAACTATGGAAAAATTCTAAGGAATTCAATGTTAGTCTAATCCTTTCACCCAAAAGAGTTAAGTGCAATCTAAGTCATGCACATCTTAACTAAAAATTTCATATTACTTGGTGCTTTATACCCTCTGAGGAAATCTTCAGTTTTTCTTTGGCAAGTTAAAAATCTCATCAATTTCTCACACATATTATAATTCTCAACTATTTCATTATAATTAAAGTTTAAATAGCCAAATTAAGAAAATTCTCACTGAAACATGTAGGATGACAATCTCAAGCCTTACTAATTGGTACAAACTGTTACCGACATGTTTACTTCAAATTTTTAAAATAATCTTGAGGGGCTCAAGCATGTGATCCAACAATTTTAATGCCAGCATCCCTTTCAGAGCACCAGCTGAGTCTCGGCTGCTGCACCTCTGATCCAGTTCCCTGCTAACATGCCTAGGAATGCAGCTTATGATGACCCAATTATGTGAGCCCCCATCACCCCTGCAGCAGACACCAAATGGTGATCCTAGCACCTATCTGTAACCTAACCCATTCCTGGCAGGCATGGAAGTGAAACAAAAGATTGAAAAGCTCCCTGGTGCGCCAGCTCGCTCTCTCTCTCCCTCCTTCCTTTTCACCTTCCCTCTCTCCCTCTCATATTCCAGGGACAGAATTCTGCTTTCTTAAAGAAGCTCATCATTTCCTGGAAACATCACCATCTATTCTTAGAATTCATCTAGTCGGGCCCGGAGCGGTGGCGCAAGTGGTTAAGGTCCTTGCCTAGCACGCCCGGGATCCCATATGGGCATTGGTTCTAATCCCGGCAGCCCCGCTTCCCTTCCAGCTCCCTGCCTGTGGCCCAGGAAAGCAGCAGAGGACAGCCCAAAGCTTTGGGACCCTGCACCCGCGTGGGAGACCCGGAAGAGGCTCCTGGCTTCTGATCGGCATAGTATCGGCCGTTGTGCTCACTTGGGGAGTGAATCATCGGACGGAAGATCTTCCACTCTGTCTCTCCTCTCTGTATATCCGCCTTTCCAATGAAAAAATAATAGAAATAAATCTCTAAAAAAAAAAAGAAAAAAAATTCATCTAGTCTTCCTAAAGCATTGATGACTTGCTATTTAACAAGTACTATTTCCCAAAGACAGGATCCAAGTGATAAGTAACACCCTGCTCTCAGGAAGCTTCCATTTGGGTGGATGGGACAGATAGTGCACGAGAAACAGGAAACCACCAGGCAGCAATCCACAACAAAAATTAAACAGAGGGAGGTATCATGAATGAACATACTTATTCTTCCAGTTGTGTGAGCAGTTAATATCTCTTCCTGATGAAGAAGCACTTGAAAGAAAATGTGAATGAAAAGCAGTCAGCCACATCAAGCCTTAGGTCAGAGCATGTCAAGCAGGGGTCACAATGCAAAGTTCCTACCAGGAAAAGGGCTGCTGGCAGGCTGGAGGAACAGAAAGGTGGCTGACAGAGGGCAGTGGCAGGTGGGGGGAAGCGGGAGAAGTGGTTAGCGGAAAACAGGCCTGGGTGAGGCAGATAGTTACCGGTAACATGCACCAAAGAGACGCTGCAAGCAGTGCAAAGAGCTGATTTAATATAATTTGTAAAACTGCTCTTATGCTAAGGATAACATGAATTGCAAAATGTTAAAATGGAATAGAGAGCAAGAGAGACACCATGTAACAGCCTGAGAGCTAAGCAAAAGATGGTAGTATGAACTAAAAATACTATAGTTTTAAAAAAATACTGAAGTAGACAAATCTGGTGTACAATTTAGAAAGCACTGAAGGGTTGCTAAAGAAGGGGTGGAGAAAAAGCTCCCCAGGTTTGGGGCGCTAATCCTGGGAAGATGGTGAGGCACGTACTGATTGTTCTCCTAGATCGCAATTACCCTTTGCTATTCATACTACTAATGCCAACATTCAAATAGTAAAACAAATTAAGTATGGAAAAACTGCCTAAAATATCTAATAAATGAGAAAATAATTGAGAACAATATATTTTATCACTAAATTAAAAATATGTGGATAACACAAACACTGAAAGTAAATGCTGGATTTTTAGTATTAGTATTTCTATTCCTAAGAAATATGGCTTTTGTAATGGTAATAAGTATTGTGCTCTAGAACCAGCAATCTGTTCAATGTGCTATAGCCTAGTCATTAATCTTACTAATTAAATTCTTTTGACAGTATTCCCACTGACAGCTGAGAGCTACTCGTCCTCCCATCAAACAGACCTGCCCTGTGGCTGCTTTGAACTGGCACAAGCAATGCCATGCTTGGCACAGAGCAGTCTTTGAAAGTTCTGACAGCTTCTGTCTTATTCTCTTAGAGTCCCAGGAACCCAGCAGGGTGTCGTCTTTGCAAAGTCATCACATAGGCACCAGTCATGAAGTGACTACCTCATAATATGAATATCCTACCTCACACTAGTGCCAACCCTATAACCCCACCATGTCAACATGTAGAACAAAAAACTATTCCATGGAGCCCAATCTGAATCATTGATCTTCAAAACTGATAGATAATCAAATGGGTACTACTAGAAAATATCTGCTTCATTTAAATATTTAAAAAGTAGGGGGCAGGTGTTGTTTGCGGACATCCATATACTCTATCCGAATGTCTGGGAGTCCCATCACAGGATCCCAAACCAGGTTGCTGCTCAAACACCTGAGAAAGCATCGACAACAATCCCAGCGCATCAGTCCTTATCAACAATGTGGGAGGTCCAGAAGGAGTTTCTGGCTACCAACTTTGGGCCAAGCCCAACCCTGGCTGTTCCAGGCATCTGGGAGATACACCAGCAGATAGAACATCTAGTCGTGTCTCTCGCACTGCCTCTCTCCTCCCACCTGCTGCCTTTCAAATAAACAAAACTAAATAAACATTTTTTTTAAAAAGGGAGGACCAAATAATAGATGAAAATCTCTAGCAAATGCACAAATAGATAATAAAGAAAATAATTACCACAGTGTGGCTTGGTAAACAAAAACAAGAAGGTATGGTCCTGCACTCAAATTTTTGCCATTTATACCACTCTAAAATATTAAAATTTAGTAAATGAATGATAATTTAATATCCTCACATTCCAATTAGCTTATTGACATTTCAATACAACTGCCACCATTCAAAATAAAAATCAATTGTCTGCTTACTATAATACAGTTTATTTTCAAACCATATAGTCACATTTGAACTATACTTCAAATGCACAACAGGAAAGATTAATTACTGTAACTGAAACACATTTATTCCCTTCTGTAAAACTTCTATTTATTTTATTTTATTGGAAAGTCAGACATACAGAGAGGAGGAGAGAGAGAGAAAGATCTTCCATTTGTTGATTCATTCCCCAAGCAGCTGCAATAGCTGGAGCTGAGCTGATTTGAAGCTAGGAGCTCAGAGCCTCTTCTAGGTTTCTCACATAGGTGCAGGATCCTAAGACTTTGGGCCATCCTTGACTGCTTTTCCAGGCCAAAATCAGGGAGCTGGATGGGAAGCAGACCTGCTGGGATTAGAACCAGCACCCATACGGGATCCTGGTATGTCCAAGGTGAGGACTTTAGCCACTAGGCTACTTGTTAGGTCCCAAACTTTTTCTCTTTAAATGGGTAATTTGTATAGGAGATTTTGAAAGTCCCCTAAATAAATCAAAATAGCATTAACTCCTAAACTGAACACTAGAAGCTCACAATCCAAGTGGACACAGAGGACATATATGTATTCCATTCTATCCCATTTCTTTCAGCACCTTCTGTGAGCCAGGTACACGCTGATAACAGTGCAAAAAAAAAAAAAAAAAAAGTCACCTAAGCAGAGAACAGACTTAGAAATGATGGTAGGCTGATTCGACTAACTACTAAATCTGAAAGCATCAGCTGCTCACAACAGAAGACAGTTTCCAGCATGCAAGTGATGGGAAACAAAACCACCGTGGAGATTCAGTGTCCACCAGGCATAGAGTGAGGAGAAGGAGATGAAGAGGAAACATTCCTGATCCCTGCAGGGATAAGGCGGGAGAAAACCATCGCAATGTTTCAAATGGAAATCTACTGCCTGGCCACAGCACAGCTCCTCCTGCAGGCTTTTTTCAATGGGCAGCAGAAAGGAAAGTACACTCATCAGAGCCAAGGAGAGGCACAACGGAAATACACAGCAGGATCCTAATTTCAGAGCCCAGTTCAAAGACTGTCTGTCCATTCAACTATACATAAACAACTACAAAAAGGCAATGGCACTGGCTGAGGCTTACAGAATGGCAGCACAGAGACTATGGGTCAAGAGGCCATGTGACATGGAGAAGCCAAAGTTATGTCGCTTCCAATCAACCAATATTTCTACACCTATCCCTATCACTTAGGGAAAATTGCCAGCCAAATTTTAAAAAAAACCCTGTACCAGAAAAAACCAGATATTTTTGCACCAAAAACACAAGACATTGCCTTGTACTTCAGATTCTCAGTTTCAGGGGGCAAGATGGCAAAGGAAGAAAAAAACAAACAAGGGTTACATCCTGTTACATGAATCCTCAGGATACTTTCTCCACATCAAACTGAAACTCCAAAGAGGACATTCTCAGGAGAAAAATGGACTAGAATTGCCTCACCTTCTGCCTCCCACCCACAAAAGTATGAGAAAATAAGCAACCTGGGTGAGATCCGAGCACTAACAAGAGAGGCCACCACTGCGACAAGTTAAGCCGTGGCCTACAACACCAGCATTCCATTTGAGAGTACTAGTTCAACCACCCAGCTAAGGTATCTGGAAAGGCAACCCAAAACTCTTGGATTCCCTGTCACCCACATGAGAGACCCAAACAGAGCTTTACACTCTTGGATTCTGCCCGGCCCAGCTCCAGCTACTATGGCCGTTTAAAGAATAAACCAGTAGAGAGGAGATCTCTCTTCCCTCTCTAGTTCATTCTCATTCTCATTCTCATTCTCTCTCTTTCTCTCTCTCACACACACACATTTTCTTCAAAAATGAAAAAATAGCAGACACAGGTGTGTCATGGCATTGCCAGGTAATTCTCCTCTTGTGATGCCAGAATCCCATAAGGGAGTTGATTCATGTCCTGGAAACTCCACTTTCAATCCAGACTTCTGCATCATAGCTTTTCAGTAGGTGAGCAAACCCAAGGGTGATAGATCACTTACAAGCTTTGTGAGGTCTTCCTCATACACTCACACCAACACTTTGCTCCCAATTTGGGAAATATCTATTGACTTCTGGGACAGTCAAAATGGTCTCAAATTGAACTCATAATATCATAATTCATCTTACCATTTACCCATTTGAGATTTTATTCCAGTGGTTTAATATGAAACATTAGATAACTTTCTGCTGTTAACTCCAGAGCCAGTAATATTTTGAGGCAAAACTTTAACAAATAGTAAGTATGTTTTATAACTAAAGGGACCAGAGCTCTGCCCCCTCCAACTCCACCCAATTCCTTATAAACTAAGCTAACCAATACTTCAGAATTTGCAACTATTTCATTAATTCTAAACCATTTATTTCGGGCACTAAATTAACTGGCATAATGCCTGATTTCCTCAGTTTTCTGCTGCTGAGCTTCAAACTTCTTTATGACATCTCCCTTATTTTACTGTCTGCAATAACCTTTCAGAGCATAATTAAAAGGTTTCCCAAAGTCAATCTTCTGAGTTCCAACTGACAAATCTTTCCCAATGCCAAAAAAAGCATTTTCCTTACCCATTTTTTTACAACATAGTTTAATAGAAATCTGTTCAACTTTGCCTGTATCAACCTTTTACAGGCTGTAGCATCCTCAACATTTCTACAATAATTGGAAGAAAGGCAGTCAAATTCTGATTCCCAGAAGATGTGATAATGACTGAAGTCGCCCAAGTCAAGCAGCTTACACAAAAACAAAATAAAAAGTTGGCTTTGCTTAACTAGGAAAGAGAATTATACAACCTTGCTCAGAGTGTCATGTTTGTGACAAACAGGACTAGAAAAACAATAAAAGCTAAAAAGGTTTGCTGTGATCTTAATGCACTGCAGAAAATCAAATCTTTGACAATCAAATTTGATTAAGTCAGGTATTATTTAGTTTGTATTTCTATCAAATACTTAAAAGTAAATGGTAGAGTAGTAGCTACTCTATGTCTAGGGGTGTATGTACCAAGAGATGCTAAGAGATGTGTGTGTGTGTGCGCGCGCGTGTGTGTGTGTGTGTGTGTGTGTGTGTGTGTGTGTGTGTGTGCATGTGTGGGGGGTGTGTGTGTGTGTTTATGTGTGTACACACATGCGTTCCTCCTAATCTTTTATGATGCAGTTAAGACCACTTAACACATCTAACTTCCAAGATGAAGATGAGAACTTCCTTCTATTAGTTATCCTCTTAACCCAAGCTATAGCACTATCCATAATTACAGACGTACAGGATACAAATACAAAAAAAACAGTCCTGATGCCACTCAGGGATAGCCAATTCCCAAGAAATATGAAACCAGAGTGTACTGGAAGCAGCATCAGCTACACTGTATGGAGGTCACTCTGTGTTCACTCAATTCATGGCCTCCTCCCTTCTCCCCCTATCAGACATGATACAAGAGCTCACTCACAGCAGTACTGAAGAACCTGTAATGTAAACCTGGACTTGCCAATATCAACCATCATTCCTGTCAATTTCTAAACAGAATGACATCCCCTTCCAAAAACCATCCCTTTAACCCATCTGAATGTAGCCATTTTATTCTACTGCAAAAAGAAAAACTGCAAAAAGAAAAACACTGAAATCACACATTCCAAATGCATGTTGTTCTCAGTAGTAATTTTGCACTGATCTCCTACTTAACACATCAGTCACCTGCTTCTTATTGATACTTCCCTTATATTGTTTCGAGTTACAAAAAAATTTTTTTTCATAGAAAAAAATAAGAGCAGTTGTAGGAAACTTTTTTGTAAGGAAAAAGAGCGCATTTTTATTGACTGGAATACTAGGTGATGAGGACAGTTGTAGGAAACTTTAAAAAAGGATAATGATGCTTCATTTAGTTCACTGTTTCACTTCCCCAGTAAGATCACTACAATCCAAAAGCAATACAGCTTAAGACAGAAACATGAGCAACAAGGTCAAAAGCATCTGTGTATGTGACTGCACTCACCTTGGTCCTCCTACTCCTTGATAAGTCATACCATTATCTGCACTAGCAATGTTGCACAAATAACAGACTGATGGAATCATGACTCCTTATGAAGGACTACACTATTGTAGCAATGTGGGGAAATCAGTCAGGGGGTGGGACTTGGGGGAGGGGAAATCCCAGACTATGAAATTGTACCATAAAATTCAAAAATTAAAAATTAAAAATTAAAAATTAAAAATTAAATAAAAATAAAAGAATTAAGTTACACAAATATTATCTCTGATGTCAAGGAAACTTCATACAAAATACAAGACAACAGATGCATAGGCAAACATGTACATACATATATTCTCATAGATGAGCTGTATAATGGAGATTAGTACACTGAGAATGAAGACACATTGCAGTAAGCATCTCTACTCCTGTATAAAAGGAGACCTCCCAATCAAACTGCTACATATATCTTAACAGGATACTAGACTTTCTATCATTGTCTATACCTAAACTGTGATCACTTAAATAGCAGAATGTTAGACTGTTGCTGAAGGACTATACTATTGTAATATGGAGGAAACCAGTATAGAGGATAGGAATTGGAGGGGTGGAAGGGGGAATCCCTATACCTATGGAATCAAAAATAATTTTTAAATCCTAAAAAAAAGTCATAATACAAGTAAACGTGTCAGTCTAAAAGGGTTTCATTAGGCCTAGCTGTCTTGCTTCCTTGGACTTAAAACATAAGTTTTTATTTAATCTTACCTCTTTTCAACAAGAGATAATTTCCTGAGGCAGGCAGGCAGGCAGGCAGGCAGGCACTGTGGCACACCAGGTTAAGTCACTGCTCGGGATGCCCTCACTCTAAGATGTCAGTTTGAGCCCTGACTGCTTTGCCTCTGCTCAGCTTCCTGCCAATGCGCCTGGGAAGGGGGCAAATGACAGCTCTAGTACTTGCAGTGCTGCCACCCATATGGTAGACCTGGTTCCTGACTTCAGCCTGACCAAGCCAAAACAAGTTGTCAGATTCTGGGGGAAGCAATTAGCAAACCAAAGATCTCTCTCTCCTTGTCTTCCTTTTCAAATATATAAATAAAACTCTTTTAAAAAAAAAATTCTGATTCTCCATGTGAAGTAAATCTACATTTATGTATCACAAACCAGCTGCATATATCAAATCAATACACCTACAAAACTATCATGGGAAATAAAATTTTTTTTTAAAAGTCAATGCAGGGTTTGGCATGTCGGCCTAGTGGCTTAAGTCCTCGCCTTGCACATCCAGGATCCTATATGGGAGACTGTTCATTGGCCCTGCTTGCCATCCAGCTCCCTGTTTGTGGCTGGGAAAGCAGTTAGCCCAAAGCCTTGGGACCCTGCACCCATGTGGAAGACCTGGAGGAAGCTCCTGGCTCCTGGCTTCGGTTCGGCTTAGCTCTAGCTGTTATGGCCACCTGGGGAGTGAACCAGCAGACAGAAGGTCTTTCTGTCTCTCCTCTCTGTATAAAAATAAATAAAACTTTTAAAAAGGAGTACAAAGAATTACATGCTGAGAATAAGCATTAAGTTAAAAAGTTACAGCACTTTTAAAAAGGAATGCAAAAACTGGGGCTAGTGTGGTGGCATAGCAAGCTAACCCTCTGCCTGCATTGCCATCATTCCACATGGGTGCCAGTCCATATCTTGGTTACTCCACTTCCAATCCAGCTCCCTGCCTATTTCCTGGAAAGCAGAGGATGGACCACATGGCAGACTCAGAGAAGTTTCTGGCTTTGGATCAGCTCTACACTGGCCCTTGATCTGGCCCTCTCTATCTCTCCTATTAATCTTCTTTCCAAATAAATCAATAATACATTTTTTAAAAGGAGGTATGCAAAAGAAGCCCATATGACATAGAACATATAGGAACTTCTGATGGCTTTTGTTCTTTCTATGTAACGAAATACCCTTTCTATGTAACAAAATGTTTTTCAAACATTATAGCATCCACATAATGCCCTGAGCATGACACTGGATATTCACCATCTCTCTGCTAAACTATACATAAGAAGCCAAAAGGACCATCTATAATCTCTTGCTATAAACTCAATAATTTGTTTTAATTTTGATAAAGTCTGAGGGACCCACAGCACCACACAAAAACATCAACTTCATTATCCCATAACAGACTTTATACCCAAGCCCTGAAACCAAAGCAGTCATGGGCAGTAAAGGAAAACCTCAACAGGATCTCACACCGGACAAATCCCTTCTTCAAAATGAAAACACCATTACATTTCTCAGGTAATCATTTTTAAGCAGCCTCCACAATCAAATTTCTGAAAGGGGGAAAGCTTTGATCAGCAATTTCCTCATCTCTTCCTCTTCTAAGTAACCTGAGCACGCTCAGAATTATCTTCTCCATTAACCTAATTTCCAGAACTTCATTTTCCATACTATTAATAATAGTTATGAGTTATACCACCATCCATTGCATTGCATCAGGTTTTTGAAGTCACAATAGTTGTTTTGGGCTGTTCAGGATGCAGTTTTGTTTTTAGCTCAAATCCAAGAAACAAGAGCTTTAGCCTCACTAATAACTCCAATCCCCCATCATTGCATAACAAATTACCCTAAAACTTGATAGTTTAAAATAAACACTATTTTAATATAGTTTCCAATTTTGCTGGGCAGGTAGTTAATCTAAAAAGTGCAGCTGGTAATTCACCTACACCATGTGACATCAAATGAGGTCACCATACTACCAAGCCAGTGAAACCTGATCTAACAAGTTCAAGATGGCTCCACTAATGTGGTTGGCTCCTTGGTGTGGATAAGTAAAACGCTGATCTCAGCTGGGGGTGTCAAAGAGTCCCAGCTGACCCAAGAGAACTTGACACAGCAGCTCCAGTCGTCTCTGGGATTGCCTGCAGCCCACATTGAGCAGTTCCAGCTCCTAAGCTTTCAATCTAGCTTCCTGTTGATGAGCATCCTGGGACACAACAGAAAACAGCTCAAGCACTTGAGTCCCTCCCACTCACTTGGGAACCAGGATGGAGTTCTAGCTCTGGTTTCAGACTGGCCAAGCTCTAACTGTTAAAGGCATTTGGAAGATCTCTCTCCTTTCAAATAAAATGAAACTTATTACTACTATTATTGAACAGATTATCCTAATGGAATGAACAAGCTGGTGTCAGGTAGGAATGCCCACTTGGCCACTGTGTCATAGCAGGATACCGTTGTTCAGAACATATCTCTCCAGCCAGTCTGACCCAACAAATCCAGGTTAACCTCAAAAAGGCACCCCCTTGCTCCTGAAGGCAGTATGCCAACGATAGGAAGAGCAGCCACCAGTTTCTTAGGAACACAGAAACTGGGACGATGTCACTTCCACAATATTCATCAACCACTTTTTACAACAAAGCCCACTCAGGACAAGAAATTGGGAAGGAGAATGTGGAGTTATAATTTAAACGGTATTGTAACGGGTGGATACATTCCAAAGATGGATCGTGTTGATAATCACACAACAATGTGGACACACCTGAGTATGTACGGAGTTGTACATTTAAAAACAGTTAAGTAGGGGCCGGCATAGTGGCATAGCATGCTAACCTTCCACCTGTGACCACTGTTTCATGTCATGGCTGCTCCACTTCCCACCCTAGCTCCCCACTGATGGCCTGAGAAAGCAGCAAAAGATGACCCAAGGCCTTGGGCTCCCGCACCCACACGGTAGAATAGGAAGACGCTCCTTGTTCCCACCTCTGACCCACCATTTGTGGTTATTTCAGGAACGAACCAGTGGATGGAAAACCTCTGTCTTTCAAGAAAAACCAACTTTAAGTTAAGCAATAACTACTATTTATTTTTAACCACAGTTTGTTAAACACATTCAGGGGATGTGAGGTGAATTTTCTCAAGGAGTAGGATCATGTCTCACTTCATTAGTCTTTTGGTCTTTTTTTCTTTGTATTATTTCCCCCAAGTTGAGGTTGAAAACCCATCCTTTGTGCTCCTAGGCACTCTGTACACCTTTCTTTCACAACACTTAAACACTTGGGAATTATTCCCAGCCTGACACTGGATTCTAAGTCTTAAGACAGCATAGGACCAGTCATTTTAAGGTGGCTCGGAGGCGGCCCGCTGAGCGAGGGACCGAGCCACCATGCCGCGCTGACAGGGGCACAGCCACCGCCGGTGGGGAGGGAGGGGCAGGAGCCGCCGCCTCGCGGGTGGGCGCCCTCTGCCTTGGCTTTCATCGCCTTACATGGTTTTGAACCCATGAAGCCGTGTTCCTTGAGCGAGGAGAGGAGTCTGCTGCGCGCACTATAGAATGTGGATGGATCTCTGCCAGGTGCGTAGTGACATCATGCACGCAGGCTCCGGTGAGTCCCCCTAAGTTCTTAGAGGATCGCTTTGCCTTTTGAATCAGAGAGCTGCAAAGTTCCATAAAGAATGGCCCTTGTGGATAAGCACAAAGTCAAGCACAGCGGTTCGACAGAATTTGCAAAGGTATCCGCCCCCAGATCATGAATGGCCCCCTGCACCCCGGCCCCCTTGGTGGTCCTACTGGATGGCAGAGACTGCTCTGTAGAGATGCCCATCCTGAAGCACCTAGCCTAAGTGGCCGTCTGTGACGTACAGTCTACGCAGGAACTCTACCAGAAGGTGCTGAACCAGGCTATGGGCGCCATGATGTACCACACCATCACCCTCACCAGAGAAGACCTGGAGAAGTTCACGGCCCTGAGGGTGATCGTGCGGGTCGGCAGCGGCTACGACAATGTGGGCGTCAAGGCTGCTGGCGAGCTTGCGATTGTCGTATGCAACATCCCATCCACAGCCGTGGAGGAGACGGCTGATTCCACCATCTGCCACATCCTCAACCTGTACCGGCGGAACACGTGGCTCTACCAGGCGCTGCGGGAGGACACGCGGGTGTAGAGCTTGGAGCAAATTCGGCAGGTGGCTTCGGGGGCGGCCCGCATCCGCGGGGAGACACTAGGCCTCATTGGCTTCGGTCACACGGGGCAGGCAGTTGCCATTCAAGCCAAGGCCTTTGGATTCAGCGTAATATTTTATGACCCCTACTTGCAGGATGGGATAGAGCGGTCCCTGGGCGAGCAGAGGGTCTACACCCTGCAGGACCTGCTGTACCAGAGCGACTGCGTCTCCTTGCACTGCAATCTCAAGGAGCATAACCATCACCTCATCAATGACTTTACCATAAAGCAGATGAGGCAAGAAGCGTTCCTGGTGAATGAGGCCCGCGAGGAGGGAGGAGAGGCCTGGTAGACCAGAAGGCCTTAGCCCAGGCCCTCAAGGAAGGCCAGATATGAGAGGTGGTCCTTGACGTCTAAGAGTCAGAGCCCTTCAGCTTTGCTCAGGGTCTGCTCAAAGATGCCCCGAACCTCATCTGCACCCCACACACGGCCTGGTACAGCGAGCAAGCCTCCCTGGAAATGAGGGAGGCCGCGGCCACCGAGATCCGCCATGCCATTACAGGTCGCATTCCAGAAAGCTTGAGAAACTGTGTCAAGGGCCAGGCAGCGTGGCCTAGGGGCTAAAGTCCTCGCCTTGAACGTGCCGGGATCCCATATGGGCACCGGTTCTAATCCTGGCAGCTCCACTTCCCATGCAGCTCCATGCTTGGGGCCTGGGAAAGCAGTTGAGGACAGCCCAAAGCCTTGGGATCCTGCACCCATGTGGGATACCCAGAAGAAGTTCCTGGATCCTGGCTTCTGATCGGCATAGCACCGGGCCGTTGTGCTCACTTGGGGAGTGAATCATTGGACGGAAGATCTTCCTTTCTGTCTCTCCTCCTCTCTGTATAGCTGACTTTCCAATAAATAAATAAATCTTTAAAAAAAAAAAAAAAGAAACTGTGTCAACAAGGAATTCTTTGTCACGTCAGCTCCGTGGTCAGTATAGATCAGCAAGCTATTCATCCCAAGCTCAATGGCGCCAAGTACAGATACCCACCAGGCCTTGTGGGCGTGGCCCCAGGGGGGCTCCTGGCAACCATAGAAGGGATCCTTCCAGGGGGTATTCCCCGGACTCACAGCCTCCACACCGTGGCCCACTCCTCCCAAGCTCCTTCACCCAACCAGCCCACAAAACATGGGGATAATCGAGAGCACCCCAAGGAGCAATAGCAGCGAATGCAGGACAGTGGAACATCTGGACATACTGGTGAAAGCAAAGGAATTGTCTGAACCTGGACAGAGGCATCATTGATGTTGCACTGTTAAAACAATGAGAGTTAGAAGACAGAAGATGTCTGCTTACAGAAGCACTGAAAAACAACGTGACTTATTAACGACCAACTTCTGTTATTGTATAAGTTTTCCATCTGTGCATCAAATCACCAAGAATAGAGCTTTTTCCTTTATCAGTCCCTGAGCACCTTGCTCTACAAGGTGCTCTACAATGCTGCATCAAAAGTTCCAAACATCAAATAAAAAAATGAGGAAATCCCCACCCTGCAACTCTGGTCCCTGCTGTCTACAGGGTGCATTCCCTCCTTTGGATCACAGGAAGATGGAATCCCTAACAAGTCTGCCTGAGTTGGACATCTGTGTGCACAGGATGGAAGATGGTGTGGGCTCCTGGATGAAGTCTCTCAGCTGAACTGCAGACTCAGCGGGCAAGCCGGCTGTGAGTTCAGGAACACCCTCTGATGATGTGAAAAAGAAAAAAATACTAAGTTTAACAAGCAGTTTGTACTCAAATATATTTTCTCGGTTTCAGATCCTGAGCTATTTTATTGAGTGGAAAGTCTTGAACTGAAAGGGTTCAGGAAGAATAATGTTGCATTTCCTTAAGTCTCAGGAAACACTTTTTATGGTGACTTGTCAAATTGTCTAGGAACAAACTCACTTTTTTAGACATTGATAAAGTCTTCTTTATTCACGTGATATTTTCTACAAGAACACTGCAGATGTGTTATTAGATGTGACTGATTTTAACACATCCTATTAGGTTTGTATCTAGTTCCATGTCCTACTCGTGGTCTTTGGTGACTCATCACCTTTTGTTGAAAAAGCTGGCCTATTTTCAGCCTTTGTATAGGTACATTTCTGTTTTTGTGACAAAAGAAAAACTTTAAAACTCCCAAGCAGAAAACTAATGGCTATCACAAATGTTTTGTTTTAGTATGAGTTACCGTTACTGTATTTGTTTGTTGTAAAGGTGGACATTTAGCGTTCAGTGCAGTTTTCAATAAAAACAAATTAAAATTTCTAAGAAAAAAGAGCATAGGACCCCATATGTCTTATTCACTACCAAACACAATGTTTAGCCCACTAGAAGTGCTTAAATACTGATTAGACAAGAGGATAAATGAGTTTCAGAGCAAGCATGGGCAGTTTAAAAAGCTTATGGAAAATGAATTTAAAGGATAAATTCATCTTGATACAAAAGTCTGCATCAGCTCCCTGGTGTTATGTGATTGACACAGGGAGGAAAAGAGAATCAGAAAAAACGAGACCTGAACGATCAGCTTATGTCTAGAAAAATCTAATGAGTTCAGTACAAAAAAAAAATCGAAATTCAACTCAAACCATGAGATTATTAACATTCCAAATGACACTATATACAGCAAGTCTTTGGTACACAGCATTGGTTAGTCCCCATACCCTGCACTACACTGAAAGGATAGGGATAACTGCTAGTATTTGTTATGCCTTAAGTTTATGTCTCAATTAGTTTGACAAGTTGATTTTGAACAGTGAAAGTCATCTTTGAAAGGTCCATTTACACTTGTGCAGATAATCAGCATCTGCTTCTAATCAAACTGAGATGATTAGCAAATTAAACACTTTAATTAGAATTTTGCATAATTTAGGCAAATTATACTTCTTCAAATTAAGAAGGTGAAACAGGGTGCATTTATTAGAATTCTTTTAAACCTATATTATTAACTAATTTAGCCAAATGTAAAGTAAAACAAAGAAATATCAATCAAGTTCAGCTTCATGTGCTGAAACTTAACCCTTTGCAATATTTAGGCTAATTCTGTTATCTGGGGTCAACTGACACAAAACTGAGAGAAGTATTTTATCTCCATTTCTCTTTCATCTCCCCAGATATCAACTTTATTCGAAAAGATCTGGGTGAAGACTTGTTAGATTCAATTAGCATTTAAAAGCAGGAGAGGAGGGAGGGAAGAGTTTCCTTCCCAGTTCACCACTCAGTACTGAATACTACAGCAGCAAGGTTAGTTCACTTGGGCATCCACCCAACCATACAACAGAAAAGCTCTCATAAATACGTCAGTGGCCTGTCAGAGAAAAACAAGACATTGCCTGTTACCTACAGTAATGTTGGCTTTAAAAACAAAAAACAAACCAAAAAAAAAAAACCTATTTCCTCTTGCAACCCATCCAAAACACCCTTAGAGTTAGCAAAGTGAAAGGAAATAACCATGGGAATTCTTAAAATACTTTAGGCAGGGCCTGGCACAGTACACTAGTGGCTAAAGTCTTCACATTGCATGCCCAGAATCCCATATGGGAGACTGTTCACATTCCAGCTGCTCCACTTCCCATCCAGCTCCCTGCCTGTGGCCTGGGAAAGCAGTGGAGGACTACCCAAGGCCTTGGGACCCTGCACACCCGAGGGAGACCTAGAGGAAACTCCTGGCTCCTGGATTCAGATCAGCTCAACTCCAACCACTGCAGCTGCCTGGAGAGTGAACCAGTGGAGAAAAAAATCTTTCTGTCTCTCCTCTTTCTGTATGTCTGTCTTTCCGTTAAAAATAAATAGTTTTTAAAAAAACTATCAGTAATAGGTGCAGGAATTTAACCTACAGGTAAAGGCACTTGTATCCAGGCCGGCACTGCAGCAAAGCTTTTTAAGCTGCCACGTCCAGCAAAGACATCCCAAGTGGATATCAATTCAGGTCCTGGCTGCTTCACTTTAAATCCAGCACCTTGCTGTTGTGCCCAGGGAAGCAGCGAAGGATGGCCCAAGGCTTGGGCCTCTGCAATCAAGTGAGAGAATCAAAGAAGCCCCTTGCTTCAGACTGGCCCAAGCCCTAACCATTGCAGCCATTGGGGAAATGAAACAGCAGCTGGAAGACCTCTTAGTCTCTTGCCAACCTCCTTCTATAACTCTATAAATCACACACATACAAAAAAAGACATTCGCACCCCACAATGGGGTGCCTGGGTTTGCTGTACACCTCTAGCTCCTGACTCCAACTTTCACCAACACAGAGCCTGTAAGACAGCACTGACTGCCCAAGTTAGCTGGATTCCTGCTGACCATGTGGGAGACCTGGCCTGAGCTCCTGTTTTGGCTCTAGTGCTGCCCTACACAATGATAGTATGTAGGAAGTAACTCCGTGAACAGGAGCTCTGTCTCCTTTCCCTCTACTCTCTTTCTCAAAGAAAAATGAAAATTAGGTCAGGTAATAAATAACACAGCGTAAAGGATAATGGAGTAAGCATATATAATTTATAACATGTTAAACCCTAATTTCAGATAAAACCATAATCTTAGAGATAGCCACCGTGTTCTACAGTTCAACTTATCAAAAATTTTTTGAAATTCAAAAGCAGGTTTCTGCTCATGATCAGACAGCAACCTACTAAAAATTTCTTTCCTGTTATAAATATTACCCAAACTGTGGCTTTCTATACGTGTGCGCGCATGTGCGGGCTGCTGTGCCAGAGGAAGTGGTAAACAAAAGGAAAAATAATCAGACCAAAGTGATATTAAAAGGGGTAAGAAATTCCCAACCATTTTAAATGGCATACAGTTAAATAAAATAAAAACAGGATAGACAGAATAAGATTTCTTCTTTAAATCCAAATTCTAATGTATATGCAGATACTCATATTCCAAAACAACTTATATCTAGAAAGCCCAAACAATAGTGCTGATGTACGCTAATCAACCAAAGAGTTCCAAATTGTTTCTTTAAGGACTTACTCAAGTGGCAATATTTTTAATGTAATTTAGTTCTCTGCATTTACAAGCACTCAGAAAATATTAGCTGGTTCACTGACTAGAAAAATCCAAAGGATATTTATTTTTTTTTAATGCATTTCACCATGGATCCCAATTAGTCAAGGAATCAACAGTCTAGGTTCCAGCAATTAAAGCTCTGAAGTGATGATATTTCATTAAAAGGAAAATACAGATTTCTCTTAATCCTTAGAGCACCAATAGGATAACTAAAATGAAAATGTAAGAGGTTAGAACTTTAGGTATAAATGTAATTAATATTTAGTCTTTAGACAGGGAGGTAGAGAGAACATCTCAGGCACCTAGAAATAGTTCCTATTATCTGAATACCTACAGGATTGGAGTTTGATTCTCCCTGCTCCAAAAATTAACACAGCCTAAGATCAACAGACTCAGATCAGCTTAAGGAGCCAAGATTGATCTAGATGGCCTGTAGCTTCTCTCTCCATCTCTCCTGCTCTCTATAAATCTTTCAAATAATAAATCTTTTAAAAAAAAAAAGACTTTTTATAAAAACACTTGAAAGGGAATTACATAACATTAGTTCTAAGATTGCTCTCTAATAAGTTATAGCAAGCTGATTTGACTCATCTACCAACCACCAAGACAGGAACAATAGGACCTTAAAAGGAAATGAAAAGGTGCCATAGGTAGATTGCAGGCAATGTCTGCCAGCTTCCCAAAGAATCCATGAATATTCATTCCTTTAATAGAGTGCACCTCCCCTCTCACTCAAGGAGCCACACAATGTTAAACACATTGCAGACGTGGGACCACTCCCGCACAAGCAGGCTTCACTGTGCAAAGTGCCTTTGCTTTCTTCAGTAACACCCTTGCTGCTCACTTAGTCACTGTTCTCTGACTTGTTCCAGAAGGGACAAGCTCCTTCCTGAAGAAAAAGAGCTGCCAGTTTTATTCATTCACTATTTAGCAATCCCCACTAGCCATTTACTATCAAAACAGAAGAAAAAAAAACATGCAAATCCTGCAAAAACAACTTCAAATTCATCTCATTATTTTGCTCCCTTCTGAATTCAATGTTCTTGGAAGGCATAGTACGGTGCTTTGGCTCCCCCAAATGACACTTCTAGAATATACTAATCCACAACAGGAAAAAAAAAAAAGCTGATGCCAAATATTGGGTTCCTTGTAGCCATTTTCATTATAAAAAATCTGCCACATGCCCAATTCAGTTTTAGTACCTCCAACCCACATTACTGCACTCTAAAACTACTGGAAGGAAAACACTGCATATTCACCCAGCAGTTACCTCTAAGCCACAAAAGCCAAGGAATCAGAAAACAAGGGGAATAAAATTAAAAATGAAGCTCTTTACTAAAGTCTGAACTACATGAAGTCATTACATGCTATTAAAAAGGAAGGAAGGAAAGGAGGAAGGAAGAAAGGAAGGGAGGGAGAGAGGGAAAAGGGAGGGAGAGAGGGAGGGAAAGAAAGAGAAAGGGAGAAAGAGGGAGAGAGAGAGAGAGAGAGAGAGAGAGAGAGAGAGAGAGAGAAGGCAAGGCAAGGCAAGGCAAGGCAAGTCTTGGGCTGGTCTCATGGATGGCTCAACAAGCTAATCCTCTATACAGTGGTGCCAGCATCCCATAAGGGCACCAGTTTACGCCCTTGCTGCCCTACTTCCCTTCCAGCTCCCTCCTTGTGGCCTAGGAAAGCAGCAGAGGATGGGTGAGGTCCTTGGGACCCTGCATCCATGTGGGAGACCCAGAAGAGGTTCCTAGTTCCTGGCTTTGGATCGGCTCAGCTCTAGACACTGTGGCCATTTAGGGAATGAACCAGCAGATAGAAGACCTTCTCCATCTCTCCTTCTTCCTAGAAATCTGTCCTTCAAACAACAGTAAGTAAATCTTTTTAAAAGACTTTTTATATAAACACCTAAAAGGGAATTACATAAAATTAGTTCTAAGATTACAACTCAAAGTTCCAATTTGAGAAAAATACCACTGCTAATCTTTTGTTCAATTGCAATCATTAGGTATAAATTCTAAAGTTAGAATAATCAGAATCAGTTCACTGTGAGGTTTTGTTTTTGGGTTTTTTGGTGGTTCATTCTGTTTGTTTTGCTTGGTTGGTTTTTTGTTGATTTTTTTTTTTTTTTTTAGTTTTGTCATTTTATTGGAGAGATGGAGAGGCAGATTTAAAGCAATCCCCATGCAGTGGTTCACTCTCTGGACACGTGCAGTGGCACAGCCAGTGCCCAGACAGAAGCTCCATCAAGGTCCCACATGAGTGGGAAGGACCCAGCCACTATCACCCAGGGTGGACACCTACCAAAAGTTAGAATCTGGGATTACAGCCTGAAACTGAACCCCAAGAACTCCATATGTGAAAGTTCTAACCTGCAGCTTAACTTCTTCTTGAATGTCTGCCCTAACTTACCACATGCATAACCAAAATACTCAATAAACATCAAGACAGCTAACCTTTACTAAGTACTACATACCCACCAAGCTCTGTGTACTTCATGCACTATTAATAGTCTCACTTCAGGACATGTTTTTCCCCCATTTTATGGTAGAAGAAAATGAGACATTGAAATCTACCAAAATCAAATCTACTATCGAATGAATTTTCTAGGTCTTTTCACTCATACCCTTCCTCTTAGAGTCTTCTTTTCCAGTTTCAAACAGTATTCCATCTGGTACTTTGATTACATATTGTTAACCATGAACTCCTAACATTTTAATTGTCCACTGCCTATCTTCATTGGCCCAACAGCACTCCCAAGCTATGTCTTCAAAACCAAATGTACTATCCTGTCACCAAAAATATTACTATTTTATTGTCCCCATCAGTACCAACAAGAAGTTATTCTTGTCCTTTATACCAGCCAGCTTGCAGTTATCCTCACTTCCCATTCCTTTGGGTACCAAGGCTTCTTGAGGCTACTTCAAAAATGCCCACTATTTGTGTCCACATGTTTCCATTCCCATAGCTACTGCTATGGTTCATATTCTCTGTTGATCCTCATTTCATCATTCACTCATTCAACAAATAATTCTCCTTGTCACTAGGACAGTGGCAATATACTTCTAAGACTGTCTCATGTCTCAATGTTCTATTTTACCTAGCAATGTTGAATCTCAATCCTCTACTTCATTTACTCATTTGTTGCACATACCTTCCTCAGATTGTTACTCTACCTCTCAAAAACCTCCTAAACTTCCCACCTACCCTTTACTTAGCCTTGTCCTCTACCCTTTCCTACAATTTAATGACAAACTTCTTTGCCATAAAAATGTAAAATCATGGATAGATATCAGCCTAGTGGTTAAACTCCCATTGGGATGCTCACATTCTGCATTAGAGTACCTGGGTTCAAATCCAAGCTTTCTTACCAATCCCAGCTTCCTGTTCATGTGTTACCTGAGAGGCAGTATTCTTGGGTCCCCACCACAGGCTTGGAACACCTGGACTGAATTCCAGACTCTCTAGCCCCACACAATCGGACCCACGGCAGGTATGTAGTGAGTGAACCAGCATATACAAACTTCCTCTCAACCTGCTAACTTCCCAATCCCCTCCTCCCTCTTTGTCTCTTCAATTAAAAAAGTAAATCAAAAAGCAACATTAATGTGGAAAATACAGAAATGCATTTCCTTGATACAAAAAGAGAAGATAACTAAAATGCCACTAAATAAACCAAGTATTTGACACCTAAAATACCTTCAGGAGTACAGACTATACCAAGTTTAGGAAAAATGGAGTGAAGGATGCCTGCATGTGAAAGGATAGAAGCAGGACTCAATAGGGGCTAGTTTTGGTGGTACCACTTAAGCTGCTTCCCGCAGTATCGGCATCTTATATTGGAGTGCCAATTCAATTCCCAATTTCTCAGCTACTGATCCAGTTCTCTGCTTATGTGCCTGGGAAGCCAGCAGATGACAGCCCAAGTTCTTGGGCACTTGTCATCCAAGCAAGAGACCAGGATGGAGTTTCAGGCTTCCACCTGGCCCATCCCTAGCCACTGTAGCCATTTGGGGAGTGAATCAGTGAATATACATTCTCTTTGACTAGGCTGCTTACTTGCTCTCACTCTGCATTGCAACTAATTCTGCTTTAAATTTAAAAAGATTCACTAAAGCCCCTCCCAAACTCCATGTATTCACCTCCTCATTTACACGTCCATCTTCAGCTTAAAAGCATCCAGATTCTACATGCCAAAGACTGCCTGCTGCTCTGTTAGTGACTCGTCTAATTGTCTAATTACACACATGCCCTCACTAGCCCAATGTGACTGATAATGTGAGCCTCCTGGGATGATGGTAGTGAGCAACACCATTTTGAGCATGTTGTACGCAAAAAAGTTAAAAACAGTGCTTGCCAAAATATAATCCTGACCTAAGTACAAACTGAATGTCATGTACCAAGGAAGACAAACCAGATCTCCAGGCCAGGTGTGGAACCACCATACTGCTCATCCAATAAAACCCCTGCTCAGTTCTCATCATTGAGCTCACTGGCAGAACCTTTGCTCGCCATGGTCTTCTTCCTTGAGCTTCAGCGTAAGACCCAAATAAACCTGGGTTGTGTTGCATCTTGGCTTCTTGTCAAGAATGTGGGGTTGGTGTCATGTGCTCAAGCTAGGAGGCATGGAAGGGCTTGCCACTGCTGGAGACTAGAAGGGAATGACTTGATGCCCTGTATGTCCAGCAGGTCCTCGAACAGAGCTCAAGTGGCCATTTAGCCTTCTCAATGGAATAAAACAGATCACTCCAACCCCAGGTCATTACTAAGCATCCCTAGGCCTTTCTGAGTTTTTCTTCAGGGTCTACAGAAGGCTAAGCTAAATTTCCTAGGTCCCCTTGTCCAAAACCAAAGTTCTCCCAATGGTTTACGATGCCTGAAGTTTCTCTAGGATATTGTTTACACTATTGTTATCACTATCATTATTGGTTAACATGCAAATAAATACATTTTTTAGGAATTAGGATTATTTTTGTGACTGAATCAATCCCAAGACTGGATGTTGTAAGCTATCATCATAAAAGGATGACCTCTAGGAATCTTACAAAATGATTCAAAAACCAGAAACTTCACTACATGTTTCCACAATCATAGGAAAAAGGCATTCTTACTAAAATTCTATGACGACATCTCCAAGGAGAATAAAGACTCTGAGGACACAGCCATTCTTAATCCTTGCTCTCTGAGCTGTTTGCTTGTCCTATTCTCCCAGGATTCTAGGAAGCTTTACATTCACTCTAGATGAGGAGCTCTGAACTCTGTTTACAAAGGAGACTACAAAAAAGAAGAATTGTTATGATGCTTTTGGTTCTCTCTTTCACCTATTAGCTCACAAGTGCAGGAATTACGATATTGAGGATTTAATTTAAGGAGATGATTTTCTACAAGAGGAAAACATCCAGATACAAGCTCAGTTATGAAAACAATATATCTATCTGTTTGACAGCTTCTCAGTGTTAGTGAAGTAAACAATACATTAAGAAATGTTTTTTAAAAAAAGTAAAATTATAAGCCAAAACTACCTTAATTTCCTACATTGATGTAAATCTCTAAACTCACACCTGTGTTTGTAGATGGGCCCTGTCACCTTTAAATGCCAGCACGCACTCCATTCCATACTGTGCTATGAAGAAATCTGTTTATATATTTAGCAACATACCTTGTGATTCACACAACTCAAAATATCCAGAAGTCCGACTAAGAGGCAACTTATTTAACCTCTCTGAGCTTTTGTTAAGGATTAAGTTATACAATCCATGTAAAGCATTTAGCAAATTGCCTGGCACTCAATAAATACTTACTAAATCCCAGCTATTAGCGATTAACTTCTGTGCTCATCTCCTTACATCTTTTGTAAATCCAAATCTTAATAAGTTCACTTCTTACTTGGTAATCAATAAATATCTATTCCTTAGGAAATAAAGGATACCATACAAGTTCATGAACAGTCCCTGGGATTTTAGGACTCAAACAAAAATCTTGCTCCTTGACTGAACTACAGGGAGCTGGAATGTATCTGGATTGAGCATGAAAGCCAAGGAGGCTGCCAGTCACTGACAGACAGAGAATAGAGGCAGCTGAATTCGATGCCCCATCCTTTGGATGCCTTCAGAAGGTTCAGGAGGAGTGAAAGGGATTTATTCAAAAGCTCTGAAGTAATTAGAAAGCTGCTGTTATCCAACAGCAACCACTTCCTCTTGTTTTTGTAGCTCACACTTAGCCACTCAATGACAGACATCATAAAATGGTTATGTATTTATGATTCCATTAATCCCCCATATCCATTGTTCTCACTCACCCAAAAGACCTAGGGTAGGGCCATCCGATCTACATTCTGAACCAGTCCATGACACGAGACTTAAACCCAAAAGGATTAAGTTTTTCAGAAAAGTTCAAGACAATAAGGCCACAAAAAACACAAAATGAAAATAATGTGTAAAAAAGCAGGTATAGATTAAAAAACTCAGCAATATTTTTCAGAATATTTTCAGAAATTGTGATTAACACTTCACAATGGAAATATTCAATTACAGATGACTTCATACTAATGATGTTATCAGCAAAACCGATATCTATATTTAGATGGTAAAAGAATGAAGTGTGTATGAACGTAGATATTTCAAAAAGTTCATAAAATTAAGAGTTTTTTGCCCCAAAATAAAGATTAAGCCCATGTATAATACTTATTAAACATTTCCCAAAACCCCTGAGGACTCTTGAGTGCATGTGAGTTTACACATGTAACAACACAAGACAATCAGTATGTAACTCTAAATGTGGGAAATTCAAAATCATGTATTTTTTCCAAGGACAGATCATAGGCAAGGAGAGTCATCAGCAACAAGAATATAACTAACTCTATTCATAAGTTGTACAAAAACTTAAGAAACCACTTTCTCAAGTTGATTTTTTTAAATATGTTCAATTTAAACTTCAAGAGTAATTCAGTTTGAATTTTTTCATTGAACCATAGCATCTCTAGGTTTAAACTATCTTATGATGAGCAGAATCTAATTTTGCAGCTAGATAGAGAAAATCCAAATTTTGTGAATTCTTAAATATTGCCACTAAAGACCATCGGTCAGAGTTTTTTTTTTTTTTACATATATACATAAATGATTAGACCTTAACTGAAAATTTAACAATTCCTATCCCTATCCTCCAAACATAATATTTATCAACACTTTACTGTAGCTAACCAATAAGTATAAAATAATGTATGGTGGGCTTCCATAATTATTTGATGCCAAAAAAATCACAATGAGAACAAAGTAGCCCTGTGCATATGCGTTGCCAGGATAAGGAATGCCCACTCCACAGGCCAGTTAAGGCCCAAGAATTCATTTGAACTGGCCTTGCCAAGGCAACTGCAGGAGGACTCAAAATTCAATAAAATTCAATTTTTAAGGTGATAATTTTATATGACCCACAAATTATGTCATAAATTTCCAAGAGGTCCTTGGTAGAAAAAAGGTTCCCCATTTAGAAGAAAATCAAAGGCATTCAACTGTAAAAGAAACACACGGACAGCTCTGTCTCAATCACTTCTTATTTAGACCCAGAACACACTGAGGTGTGCGAACGAGCAAAATAACTCATTTCCACATTTGTAGAAAAAGCTCACTTCATTTTATGTTTGCCACCCGACACATTTAACCCTGAGAAAATGTAAGTTTTCATGTTTCTGTGCTCATCATAAAAATGTCTAGTCTTCATGAAACAGAATAGAGATAAGTCTTTTCAATAAGATTACTATTTTCTTTAGAAATGAATTCAAACATTTACTCAACACTTAGCTATTTTTGTACTTTAGAAAAGAACCAGCACCCTGGCCTATTGCACAGCCTTGAAACATAAAAATACTCATTCTCCCAGTCAGAAGATAAGTAATTCTTAACCTAAATCTATTCAAGTTCCTGTATCCTCTTTCACAGGGCCTGCTTATTGAGTTTTAGAAAAAAAATCCAGATTAGGGAAAATCTGCTACATTTTGTCTAAGCCAGGTCTCAATCTTGTCAGCTGGGTTGTTCTCCCTTCTCCATGATTTTCCATTCCCTACCACACTTGGACCCTTGGCTATAAATGCTCACTGTTCCCACTGAAACAACTTGAGCTCATCTCTCTCCCCACTCCAAACTTCATGGCAAAACACCCTCCTTGAAGTAAGTTTTACTTCATCCTTGACAAACATGATGAATAATTTCTTCCCTTAACACCCTTTGTCTGCTAATTCTTTCCCCCTTGGATGCTTTTAGGTCTGGACTTTCTACCCAGAGCACTGATAGTCCGTGTCCTATTATATTACTTCACTCTCTTCCATACTCCAACTCCACTGTTGTCAATGTTCTAACAAAAACTTACAGCCAGAAAGTTTTGTCAGAAGATGTAGGAAAAGCCACGCAGATCAAACATCTACATATCCTGCTTCAGTTATGTCACCAGACTTACTCTGTATCAAGATATAGAGAAGCTGCACAAGTCTCTCCATCCTGCAACTATGGCACTGAAAGTCAATTGCCAACTTATTAGCAGGCTTTTAATAAACTGTGATCTTGGGGGATGGAAAAAGAGCAGCATGTATGTCAGGTTAATGACATCTTTATAAGTTAATAGAAATTACATAGACCACATTCCAGATAGCATACAACAATCAAAACTGTATCAAGTAGCAATGGAAGTATTATCATTATAGTAAAATCTTCAACAAACCATGACCATCTCAAGTCTAACTCGCAAGTATCCAAGAAAAAATGAAAGACTATTGGGAATATTTACAAATACAATGCACATAAAACACTAAATCCTATGTTGCATAGAGGAAAATATTTAAAAGTTCCTAATAAACTCAAAACCAATATTCTCAATAATGGATGAAAAATGAATGTTAATTCAGGCTTGCTGAAAAAAAGTTACTAACCAAGACAGACACAAAATAAATTCTAAAAGAAAAGGAAATATCAAGCTATAAGGGGTAATACATTTTAGATGTTTGAATAAGGATAAGAAAAAGTTATTTGAAAATAAGCAAAATAGGGGCCAGTGCTGTGGCACAAAAAATAAAGCTTCCGTCTGTAACATCAGCATCCCATGTGAGAGCCGATTCCAGTTCCAGCTGTTTCACTGTCTAACCCAGCTCCCTTTTACCGGCCAGAGCAAAGCAAGAGAAAATAGTCCAAGTGCATGGGCTCCCAATACCCACATGGGAGATGCAGATGAAGCTTCTTCCTATCTACTGGCTTCAACCTGGTCAAGCCATTGCAGCCATCTGGGGAGTGAACCAGTAGATAGAGAATCCCTGTCTGTTTCTGTCTTTGTCTTTGTCTCTCTCTCCAGCTCTGCCTTTCAAATAATCATCTTTTTAAAAAATCAGAAGGAAAGGGAAAGGTAAGTTTTACATGTACTGGTTTTCACCAAGCCAGGCAACAAGGGAACTACCTCACTTGTCTTCAGTATAATCTCTTACTGCCTTAAATATAAATATTTCAGCAATACTAGTTCTTCATACTATATAGTGCAATTTTCACATGTGATGCAATGAATACTCTCAAAGAATCTTCTCCTTCACCATTCCTACCTTTCTGTATTATTCTAATGAAGCCAACATCCTGGCATTAGATCCAATGAAACTTCAAACAATATGGAGGTTTTAAAAAACAACCAAGTAAATAAGTTGCTGTCAAACTCAAACGCCAAGGTACAGACATCCTTTGTCTATGAGGCTGACACTGTCAAGGCCTGACCTTTTCTTAACTGGCCAACTGAAAGAAGCTTTAATACAATCCATCTAACCTTATGCATTCACCTTTAATGCGACCCAGGGTTACATCAATCAACTCCACAAAAAGAGATTCAAAGTAATCCTAACAGACACCACTATCCACTTGTTTTTAATCCTTCTCAGAATTCCATATTAAAATCCAAGCTATTTATACATATAAAAAATACTAATTTGGGGTCTGCACGGTGGGGTAGCATGCTAATCCTCTGCATGGTCTAACCACATCCTGCATAGGTGCCAGTTCATATCACAGTCGCTCTACTTTTCATTCAGAACCCTGCTGATGGTCTGGGGGGAAAAAGGAAGATAGCCCAAGTCCTTGGGCCCCTGCACTCACTTGGGAGACACAGTCTCCCAAAAGGCTCAGCCATTCTGGCCATTTGGGTAGTGAAATAACCAATAGAAAACCTCTGTGTCCCTCCTTCTCTGTAAAATCTGCCCTTCAAATAAAAATAAGCAGATCTTTTAAAAAAAAAACTAATTCTGCCTTTTTGAATATTTGGAAGATTTTCTATCCTATATGATAAAGATTCAGAATCTACTATCTACTGGAAATACAAGTAGAGAGTAAAAAAACCAGAGGATCAATGTACAACCTCAATCAGAAAGAGAACATAAAGCTCCAAATCTGGCCCATTCATCGTTTCCTATTTTTAATCCAATAAAATATAGCATACATGAAAATATGAAAAACAAAATTTAAAAGATCTATGCAAAGAAATTAATGATCCCTTTTTCTCTACATATTTCTCCACCAACAGAAGCAAGGCAACTTGTAGCATTGCTTCTTCTAATCTAACAGATTTATGTTACTCAAGTAGAAATAGAAAAGTCAATATAAAGGTCAATGTAAAAAAAATCACTGCAGCATTCAGGGAACTAAAAACAAGAAATGCACACAAGTACACTGCACAAACAATAAGTGTAAGCAGACTAAAACATGTGTGCCGGAAATCCACCTTCTGCAGCATGGAAACCAAAGAGGTCCTGAGCTCACCCACATTCCAAAATTTCCTTCTGCCTCTCCTTAGGAAATAGGTGACATGTCAGAAATCCCCTCATGCCACAGACATTAACTTTTCCCCACCTTTGCTTTCTTGTGAGTATAAAATCATCAGCATCAAATTTGGGTATAACAGTTTCCAAATTTAAACCAAACACTTCAATGGAAATGAAGGAAATGTGCATACTCCTATTAACAAAATGATGTAAGTTGGGAATGAAGCACCATAAGCAAACAGGAACCTTGTGGCAAGCTAATCAATGGCATTCAAATGCAAGTGTCTTAATTACTGTTATCAGACACCAGAAGAAAGTAGCAGAAGAGGAAGGATTAGGTCTCTGCAGGAAGAGTTTGCAATTGATCCAAGGAACAGGATTTGTGCCAAGTCCCCAGCAAGACCTTTTTACTGTGTGTCCCATAAATCCCCACCAGCCACAAATGCTTGACCCAGCTTTCCACATTACAGGCTTAATGTTTCCCACATCCCACACACCTTCATCCACAGTCTGACTGAAACCATAGGAGCACTACCTGCGCATCCTAACCCCAACTGAGAATCAGCTAACTCTCAGAAAGCCAACCTTAAGGCTCTCTTTACAAACTGTGTAAGGCCACCTGAGATAAATGTGCCTATTAACCTTCCCTTTCATCAAACTGTCAATTTTATCCACATTTCTGCATCATACATTAATGTATCTTACTATAATGCACCTCAACTAACCTGCAGAGTAAAACAGAATACAAATACACAAAATAATTGAAGCAAACAGACCAGAAACAACTAGAGTGGTATTAAAAACTATGATACTCTGGGCCCAGCACAATGGCCCAGCAGCTAAAGTCCTCACCTTGAATGCACCGGGATCCCACAGGGGTGCCTGTTCTAATTCTGGAAGCCCCACTTCCCATCCAGCTCCCTGCTTGTGGCCTGGAAAAGCAGTTGGGGACATACCAAGGCGTTGGGACCCTGCACTGGCATGGGGGACCCAGAAGAGGCTCTGGGCTCCTAGCTTCGGACTGGCTCATCTCCAGCTGTTGCAGCCACTTGGGGAGTGAACCACTGTACTGAAGAACCTCAGTGTTTTCTGCTTTTGTGATTTCTGCTTTGCTTGCTCGGCTGAGGCCTGACAATCTATGTGACACATGGTAGGACGTAGGCTGAGCACTCCTCAGGAAGGAGACCCCTGGTGTACTAAAAACATAAAGAAACTAAAGTTCTGATTAGAGTTTTACCCAAATCATACAGCAGAATTACCTTTACTGTAAGTCAATACGCCTGTTAATGTTTACAGGATGCTGGCAGAAGATACAAGACTGCTGCATCACAAACACCTCTGGTACTCATGTCACAGGAAACAGCAGGAGAACATGTATGTGTATGCTATTATCACTGATCCCAAGTCTCATGCAGCAGCACAGTACAGTCCCAAGGTGCTCTGTGCAGGGTTTAAATCAATGCTGAAGAACACTGCTGGACTGCCTTTATAGAAAGCAATGAATAAGCTCAGTCCATATGGCAAAGGAAACATGTGTCTTTCAAAGCAGCTTGCTAAAAGCAGCTCAAAGAAATGGACTGGATCAGAGGCAGATGTTTGGTAAAGCATTTCAGACATTGTTTGGGATACCAACATCCCAGATGGGAGTGCCGGGGTTCAAGTCCTGATTCTACCTTCTGTTAGCACGCAACCTGGGAGGTAAGAGTTGATGGTCCAAATACTTCAGTCCCTGATACCCACAATGTGTTCTGGGCTCCTAGCTTCAGCCTAGCCTAGCCTGGTAATTGCATATTGATCCTTCTCCCTCCTCAGCTTTCTAACAAATATAAAATATATACATATATGTGTATAATACACATAGACTCACACACACAAGAAATGGATAGAGTGGAAATGACCTTGCACTCCTGACAGACCACACAAGATGTGTAGGAGCACACCTAAGAGATACATGGGGAAAGCTTTTCTAGCGCTGATACATCCCAGAAGAAGGAATCAAACACAAAAATACCTAGCATGCTTTCAATGGGATTTGGCTCCCATGACTGACGGACATTTAAACCTAAAGTTCTTACATTAAATGGTCAGTGGATTACAAATGGTTAAATAGATTGAACGGAGATGAGATCTAAGTAGAACACTCCGAGCTGGGCTTAGTGAGAGCTCTCAGGTCACTGCATTTGCCCCTGGAAGGTAATGCTTACAGCAGGCTTACTTACACATGCCAAGGATGCATCCTCTCTCTGCTTCCAGGGCTTGTAAGCGATTACAATTCAGCCATTCTCTGGCCTCCCAAAATGCCTGAACCTACGAGCCTGTCCATTCTTGGACTACAAACCTGCAAACTAATTCCAAATAAACCACCTTCCTTCCTAAGAATACAGTCTCAGGTATTTTAATGTAACTGAAAACAGACAATACTATAACCTGAACTATTAACCACTATTAATAAAACACATTCCAAAATCTTAACTTGTTACCCCAATTTAACACAAATATTGAAGCAATTGTTCCTTTAGTTAACTGTAGCAAGCTAAACATGAATATTTCCATTACCTCCTAACACAAAAAAATTACAAAATATAAAAAATATGAACCACCAAGGACAAGAGTATAAGAGAAAGGTCAACACACTTGGAAGAGGACAAGCATATCAATTCATTCAGGAGAGAAAAGGAAGCCATCGCCAAAATCTGTGGTCAGGCAATACTGAAAAGCAAGCTGATGTGACCACAGAAAGCACTGGTAAAGTATTATGAATTAGAAACACAATGTAAAAAAACAAGTGAGTTACAGAATGCAAAACAGTAAGGGACTAAATAATCACCATTCAAAAGGATAAACAACTGTCCCTGGCTCTCTAAAACAGAAAGTCTGCATTAAAACACAGGTTAGAGAAGGAGGTTGCAGGTTTTTGTCTGAAATCTAAACTCTGGCTGGGTCATCCAATAATCCATTTTCTTCCCAGGGGGTAGGAGAACTGTAGTATGACTGAGTAACACCTAGTATAGTTGGGCCAAGTGTAATGGCCTAGTGGCTAAATCCTCACCTTACATCCACCAGGATCCCATATGGGCACCAGTCAGTGTCCCAGTTAGCCCCCTTCCCATCCATCTCCCTGGTTGTGGCCTGGGAAAATGGAGGACAGCCCAAAGCCTTGGGACCCCACACCAGCATGGGAGATCCAGAAGAAGTTCCTGGCTCCTGGCTTCTGAATGTCTCAACTCCAGCCATTGTGGCTATTTTGGGAGTGAACCAACAGACGAAAGATTTTTCTGTCTCTCCTTTTCCCTGTAGATCTGCCTTTCCAAGAAAAATAAATCTTAAAACAAATTACAAAAATATAAAGAAAAGTCAAGTCTAAAATTGATTCTTTGAAAGACTGCTTGACAAATTTTGCCTAGATATAACAAGGGGAGGTGGAAAAGACTCAAATTATTACCATGGAGAATGAAAAAGAGGACATTAGTGCCAATCTCACAGAAATAAAAAGGATTATATAAAAGTATTAGAACAATTATATACATGAAAAAAATCCCCAGAAAAACAAATTACTAAAACTGACACAAGAATCAACAGAAAACAGACAGACCTACAATGAGAAGAGTTAGTATTTTAAAAATGACCCGCAAATAAGATTCCTACTAAGAGCTCACACTCTGCGGGGAGCAGCTGCCATGAGGCTGGCTGCCAGGGCTCCCTCCATTGTGGGAACAGCCATGTGGCTGGGTGCCCGCGGCACATGGGCACAGCCTTGTGCGCCTGTGGGCCTTAGGGTGAGAGGGCTTGTGGGGGGCAATGGGGATGCTGCCAGAGGTTGGAGGAGGAATGGGGAGACCTAGGCCTCAGCTCCAGGCAGGTGGAAGAAGCCTGGGGATTTCCCCACTAGAGTTATCCGTGGATTGATCAGGAAATTGCGGCAGGGAAGACCACTGAGGGAATATGTTACAGGCAAGGAATGACTTCTGAGGGACATCCATCAATCAACAAGGCTACCGTACTTGGCAGGTAAGTGAGGGGGCTAAAACTGAGCAGTTTGGAGGATGGAAGCAGCAGAACTTCTAAGGGTCAGACAGATGAGCCAGCACAGGTGGGAAATCACAGCTGGGCTAGTTAGCATGGACCAGGGAACAAGCCTGGTTGGGGAGCTAAGGGGATGCCTCAGCTGGGTGGTGGTTCCCGCTGGTGAGTGCAAGAGCTGGAATGAAGTGGCATTCTGGGCTGGACATAACAGCAGTACCCCACAGCGTGGGTGTGGACTGGGTCTGGGGTGTGCCAGACTGGGCTAGACTCTAGCACCCACAGGTGTTCATGAGAGCCAGGGTGGGTGGAGATGGGCTAGGTTAGATCTAGGCTTACACTGAACCACATGAGAGCTATGTCTGGCTGAGGACCAGGTATGACTGGGCTGTAACATCCAACAGTAACAACCAGAACCAGTATGGGCATGTGGGAAAGGCCATTATTCCTGCCAAGACAAAAGGCTGACTAAGTCTGGGTCAAGGAACCACTGTGTGTGTAATATCTGCCACTGGGAGGAGACCTGATAGACAAACTTGGGGAACTCCTTTATCAAAATGCAGTCCCTGCAGGTGAGTGCAATAACCAATGCTGGCAGCAACTCAGACCATGCCAGATTACATTACCTACCAGCTTATGTGTGGCTCAGATCTCGGGGCAGGCCAGGCTGGGCCAGTTCACAACACCCACTGGCAAATCAGAGAAACAAGACAGGGTGCAAGACAGGCCAAGTCAGGCTGCAATACTAGCCAATACACATTAAGACCAGGACTGGAAGCTGGCTGAAATGCATGGCAGCACCCACCAGCATCAGCTGAACTGGGGGCAGACCAGGCTAGCGCAGGCTGCAACACCCCCTCACAAATGCTGAGATGAGGCCTACAGCACCCACCAGCGCATATGAGACCGAGACACCCTGCTGGAGAGAGGCAGTGAGCCTGGTGGGGGTGCTGCAAAGAGCTCCCCTCCCTCAGGTGAACATGAGCTAGGACTGGGAGCAGAACTGACTGGGCAGGGTCACAATACCTGCTGGCCTGCATGTGAACTGGGTTAAGGGGAGAGGATGGCTGAGCTAACCAACTGGTGCATGCACAAACAGGTTGGTTGGGATTCGCTGCAGCATCAACTGGCAAACGCTGAGATGGTAGGTGAGTGGGGCAGGCAGAGGGTTTAGTCCTGTCAAGCTAGACTGCAGAACCACCTGAGAGTGCAAAATCTGGGACTGGCAATAGGGCCTAGTCCGGAAACTACTAGGTGGATACCTAGTAGTGGAAACCTCCTTGATGGGCTGCAACTCCCACTGGTGAACACAAGAATCAGGGCCAGGGAAAGGCCTGGCCAGACAGGTGGCAGCACCTGCCAGCATGAGTGTGGGCTCAATAGTGGGGTCGGTTGGATTGAGCTAGGTTTCAACGCCCAATGACGTATACAAGAGCTGAGTAAGATGAGAAACAGACTGGGGCCGTCTGCTGCATATACAGGTAAGCATAGGAACCAGGGCTGGAGTGGGCCTGGTGGGGATCATTGGGGGTCACCATGAGTAGGCTGCAGTTCCTCATGCTGGTATGCAAGGGGCCAATTGTGCGGTGGGCAGGGTTGGGTTGGGTCACAATACCCACTGATTTGCATAAGAGATGGGGTTGGAGATAGATCTGACCCAGCAACTGCAACTACCAGTGTGTGTGTGTGTGTGTGTGTGTGTGTGTGTGTGTGTAGGAAGATGGGTGACAGACTGAGCCAGACTCCATACTGGCAAACACACAAGTGTCAGGTCTAAGGATCACCTCAAACAAGGTTTCTGTGGGGATCCCACCAACTACAAACATGGTGAGAATCATAGGATCTGTGGTCTGACAGAGTACATATCTCAGAACTAGGCCTCCTAAGTGGTTAAAACAGAGCAATGTGAAGCATACCCAGGTGTACATAGCGGATATGGCAGTCCAGTGGGGCCTACAGAGGACATCTGGTACCAAGCAGAGGAAGGAGAGCAGAACAAATTGTTCAGCTACCCTAGCCAAGCATTGATAGTAAATATCTAGGTGAATGGAGACTCTGGAGTGGACTATCAAGCAAATGGACCTTGAAGGATTTCCTCATCCTTGGACCAGCGAGATCAACAGCATTTCAAAACAATCTAAACCACTGAAGCAGAACACTCAGAGTAGGCCCCACATCAGGAGCCCTGGGATGCATCAGGTGGCCATTCCCCATCACCAGGTATTTTGAGCATCATGGAAGCTGGGTTTAACTTCTCTAACTTCCTCCCTTCCGAGATACAGAAGAGGGTGGAAGATTTGGAAACAATGATCTTACCCACACCCTCCTAGTCCTTGACCCTTCCCACCCTGATCAACTATGTAAACATCATTAAAAACTTAAAATTTTGAAGTAAAATGACCCACAAGGAAAAGCCTAGACCCAAATGGATTCATTGGTAAATTCAAAATTTTTAAAGGGATGAACAAAGAACACTGTACAACCTCCTCAAAACACAGAGGAGGAAGAAATACTTCCCAGCTCATTCTATGAGTTGCTACAACTCTCAACATCAATACATGACATTACAAGAAAACTACAAACTACCCAATCAACGCAAACACAAACATCAAGAAAACACCAGCAACACAATTCCAGCAACACAGGAAGATTACAAACCATATTCAAGAGAGAATTATCCCAGCAACGCAAGACAGGTTTCATACCCAAAAATCAATTAGTATAACACAATATTAGTAAAGAGCAAAAAACATGATTGTCTCAGTAAGTACAGGTGGACAAAATCCACTATCTTTTCATGCTGAAAGTGTTCAACTAAAAGAAAATTTCTTCAATCTGATAAGAACACACTATTTTAAAATTCAGTTAATAACATTCGATATTTGCTTTCCCCTAAGATCAGGATGTCCATTTTTGACACTCCTAATCAGCAAGGTATATACTGAAGACTTTAACCATGATAATTTTGCAAAAATAAGGAAATACAAGCACCCAGATAGAAATTCAGAAAATTATCTCCATTTATAGAAGAAAACCATATTTTATAGTAAGTAGAGTATGAGGCTAACAAGTTCAGTAAGTTTGATACACAGGATCAATGCACAAAACTCAAGGAGACATATGTATCCCAGCCATAAATATTCCAAAAACGAAGTGCAGAACAAGGTCACTAACAGAAGAGTGTTGAAAAAAATTAAAAATTTTAAATAAACAAACATCCGTGTTCAGAAATTGAAAGCTATACTATTGTTGTTCAGAAGGTTACACATTTCAAACTATTATACAGATTTAATGTCACAATAATCTGAATTCCAGCTGAATGTTTGGTAGAACTCGACAAGCTGGTATTAAAATTTCTGAGAAAATATCAAGAATAGTTTAAAAAAAATCCAGAAAAACAGAAGGATAAAGTTCTAACACTCATACTTCCTAATTTTAAACCTATACTACAAAGATACAATAACCAACAATTAAGACCATATAATAGTACTGGCCTAACAGACAGACATATAGATAAATGGAGTAAAATTAGTTCAGGAACAGAGGGCCAAGACAATCCAATGCAAAAAGAATTATTTCAATACAGGATGCCGGAACAATTGCATACCTACATACTAAAGAAGGAAGCTGGGCCCTACTACGGCTTGCATGTTTCCTCCAAAGCTTCTCCATGGGAAACCTAATACCCAATCCAACAGTAATGTAAAATGGGACCTAATAATCTTAACAGCCCACATGAAAATAATTAAGTTACACTTGCTCTAAATACAAACAGTATCAAAGAAAATGAAAACTTTCAGGATGACAAAAGATATTTATAAATCACACAAGTGTACCTGATAACAGACTTACATCAAGAAATGTAAGGAACGTAATACAATAAAACAAAAAGTAAGTAACTCAATTTTAAGAAGCAGAGGACATTGTTAGAAACAGCAGCTATGATCCTGCGAGGAAATCTGCATCCCTCATTGGAGTGCCAAATTCCAACTATTTCCAGTTCCACCTTCCTGCTAACGTCTACCATGGGAGGCAGCAGGCATTAGCAAGAGTAGCTGGATCGTCCCAGCTCATGGCTTTGGCCTGGTTCCACCCAGAATATAGTAGATATTTAGGGAGTAAAGCAGATGAAGACGCTTGTTCGTTTTTTCTCTGAAATATTCTTTTTAACTGGGGAAAAGAATCTGAATAAACTTTTCTCCATCCACAAAAAAAAAAAATAACCAATGAGCACATGAAAATATATCTGTAGCATCATTATGAGCACAAATCAAAACCACAACATACCACGTCTCGCTCACTTTGATGACTCTATTTAATGAGAGATAACGGTTCTTGGGAAGTATATGGAGAGATTCAAACCTTACAACTGGTAACAAGTGTAACAGTGCAGTCACTTTGAAGAAAAGACTCTGATCTCCAAATGTTTACAACTAGACTTACCCTATGGCCTAGCAATTTAACTCCTAGAAATACGTCAGAGAAATTAAAACACAGCTACACAAAAATTGGTACACAAAGACCCACTGCAGCATTATACATAATATAAAGACAGGGCCCAGCATGATGGCTCAATTGGCTAATCCTCCCCCTGCAAGTGCAAGGATCCCATATGGGCACTGGTTCATATCCAACCTACTCCGCTTCCCATCCAACTCCCTGCTCATGACTTGAACAATCAGTAAAGGATGACCCAAAGCCTTGGGACCCAAAAGAAGCTCCTGGCTCCAGGCTTATTTGCTTCTAAATTGACACTTGAAGCCATTTGGGGAGCAAACTTGTAGGTGCAAGACTCACTGCCTCTGTCTCTCTCTAGCTTGCTCAAATCTTGCTTAACAAAATAATGTACCTCATGAAAGAACAAAATTATAACAAAGTGGAAGGCACAATAGGTTTTGGTTAGATGGTCCTGCACGGCTCCCAGTCTACACCCAGGTGAATGTTACTATGAAATTCAGTGGTGTATCGTATAAGAAAATGAGCGCAGTTACACAAAGTACCCTGCTAGCAAGTAAGAGACACTAAATGTTTGTTCATTTCCCTTTTTGCAGTCTTTTTCCCAGCTCATGGGACTAGCTGTTCTTGCTTACTACAGTGGCTGAGTCTTCTGCTTGTCAAAAATAAGTCCTTCACTTACTCCAGGTTCCACTTTTTATTTTCTGGGTCCCTAAATCATCCACTACAACACCAAAAACTGTCTCAGTCAGTTCCACTACCAACAAAGTGTTTTAAAGCGGTCTTTTTGTGGTTTTTTTTTTAAAGTGCCACATTAAAAACTACATATTTATGGGGTACCAGGTGATGTTTTCATACATGCACACATTTTCTAACATAGGGTAAGCATATCCATCTCCTTAAACATTTACCACTTCAAATACATAAGACATCATTGTCATCTGTGGCCACCTTATTGTGCCGCAGAACACCTTATCTTCACATTCCTATCAAAGTCAGTACACATTAAGTTTTCCCCATCTCTGCTTCAACTGCTTCTCTCCCCAGCCTCTGGTAACCACCTCTCTCATCTCCTATGCAAACAACTTTCATAGATTCCACATCAGTACCATTATGTAGCACTTGACAACTGACTTCTAAAGTGAAGTGTTACCTCTCCTAAACCTTACTACAATTAACTCTCATTCATCTGTCTGCTTTAGTATCTTAATAGTTTTAAATTCTGATGCACACAATCTTGGTTAAAGATGCAGTTTTAGAAAGGAAACCCTTTTGTGTTTTAATAAATCACATATTTAACAAACTAAATGTGAGGCTTGAAAACAAAGGGTTTATGGTTGTACAAAGCTGTAAGATACTCTTTTGGACAGGTATTTAGGAAAGGAATGCAAAAGAAAGGGAGAAAACAATTGGAAAGAACCACAAAAACATACTTACAGCCTCAAAATGCAGATGGCTATCCTTTAAGAAACTCTGAATCTTGTCCTTGGGTAAAATACTAAAGCGAAACCGAAGGAGATCCATTTCTTGCTGAATGAACCAGCGTCTAAGATCTTCACTAAAAAGAAAACATGTAAATTATATAAGTATGAACCAAAACTGCAATGATTATTACACCTGAGAGATTTGTATGAAACATTGTCACACAACCAGGATACCAACAAGCTGCATATAAAAGCATTCCATTCTGAAAAAGGGCACAAACATCACACACCACAAGCTTCCAGGGACAGGCTGGGTATGAGAGGAGTACATGAATATAAAACTAAATAGACTGCTTTCAGGTCAATTACATTATCAAATAATATGAAAGGAAAACGGCTAAAGTCCTCGCCTTGAATGCGCCTGGATCCCATATGGGTGCCAGTTCTAATCCTGGCAGCCCCACTTCCTATTGAGCCCCTTCTTGTGGCCTGGGAAAGCAGTCCAAGGCCTTGGGAACCTGCACCCATTGAGAGACCCAGAAGAAGCTCCTGGCTCCTGATTGGTTCAGTACCAGCTGTTGTGGTCACTTAGTGAATCATCAGAACGAAGATCTTCATCTGTCTCTTCTCTCTATATATCTGACTTTCTAATAAAACATAATTTTAAAGAAAATGGAGTTGTTTCATCAATGTCAAATGAACTCCAAACTTTACGATTTATTTTTTTTTTTATTGGAAAGACAAATTTGCAGAAAAAAAAGATGAAACAGAAAGATCTTCTACACCCTGGTTCACTCCCCAAATGCCTGCAATAGTCTGAACTGAGCCAATCTGAAGCCAGTTGCCAGGCACTTCCTACGGGTCTCTCACACAGGTGCAAGGTCCCAAGGACTTGAGCCATCTGCACTGTTTTACCCGGCATAAGCAGTGAGCTGGATCACAAGTGAAGCAACCAGGACACTAACCATTCCACATGGAATGCCAGTACTTACAAAGGATTAGCCAGTTGAGCCACTGCACTGGCCCAAATACCAAACTTTTTAAATGTAACTTTATCTCCAAATAAATTACAATTATATGAATTTTGAAAAAAATATTTTACAAGTTTATTCGCAGTAATTTCACAAAATTTAAAATGTGTCACCCTATAAACTAGCATTTGGCACAGAGGCTACTTGGGACAACCACATCCCAGATGTGGATTTGGAGCCTGGGTTTGAGTCCTGGCTCTGCTTAGCATTCAGCTTCATCATACAGCGTCAGCCTCCTGATGTAGATATTGGCTCAAGTAACTGGGTCCCTGCAACCCCAGCAGGACACTGTAGGCTCCCGGCTCCAGTCTGGCCAGCCCTGGCTACTGTAGGTAATTGAAGGTTTAGCCAGCAAAAGGAAGATTTTTTTTATCTCCATCTCTATATCTCAAATTTTAAAACAATAAGCATTTTAAAAATATACAAGTATACCTCAGTATTTACAGGTCAACATAAAAATATGTTAATTTATAAGGTAAATATGCAAATGAGCATTCATTTTATAAAATTGTTATCCTACTGAATGTAAAGTAAAACTTTTTAGATGACTTTTACAGACTAAATGAAATTATTGGATAAACTGCACAAACTACTTTTGCTTTTTAAAAAAAAACTTTGGGAACACAGCTGATTAATAATGCCTCAATTATTATCTTAGGATAATCATCTATTCAAGATTTTTATTTGATTATCACATTAACTTAAAAATAGCTGTAGCTGTATTATTGGGCCCAAACTATTTAATATAGGGCCTCAAGTTGTAGTTAAAAATAAAGTAGTAACATCTCTTCCCTCTAGGTGGCAATACTGGCTTACCAAAAGAACAACTTCCAAAAATACCTTAAATAAGCCCATTCTTCTCAGCCTAAAAACCTATATCAAGATATGAAATTAAAGTGTTTAATTGTTTCTTGTAATTTTTAGTACATTTTCAAAAAATGTTTCAAAAGTCCCCCACCCTAAAGAAATATCAAATTTTAAATCGCAAAGAATCCATAAAATTTAAAGTGTCCTGTGGGGAAGGCAGACCCTGTGGCACACTGGGTTAAGCTGCTACTTGGGACATCCACATCCCATACCCCTTTGCCATGCCACAGTGCCAGTTTGAACTGTTACTGCATCCTGGGGACAGCAGATGACAGAACAAGTGCTTGGGCCCCATTATCTTCATGGAGACCCAAACAGAGTTCTAGACTGGTAGTTCCAGCCCAGACCATTAGAAGCATTTAGTTGCTTTTAGTATTTTTTAGTAACCACATGTTCCAATTCACTGTCACATGGCTCAATCTGTAAACATTGGTTCCTGGTGTTATTCTTAATTTTCCTACCATCAGCAGGACACATATTTCTCTGCACCAATATAACCCAAGATATAATGTGTGACTATTAAAATAAAACAATACTTACGACTGGCAGTAAGCAAGACGCAAAATAAAGTGAGAAATATGATCTCTTCTCCGTTGCTCATATTCACCTTCTAAGTTTTCCTTAAAAACAACCCCCCCACCCCAGAAAAAGCATTAGAACAGTAGGAAGTATAAAAACACAAAGTAGACATAACACAATGGTAAAGCAAAAGTTTCAAAACCACATTTCTTTCGTGGTGTTTTTGTTTACTATTTATTTATTTTAAAGACAGAGTTACAGAAAGTCAGAGATTCCATCCAATGCTTCACTCCCCAAATCAAATGGCCACACCAGCCAGAGCTAGGCCACACTGAAGCCACGAGTTTCCTCTCTCTCCCATGTTGGCACATGGACCCAAGCACTTAGAAGTGGAACAGGCAAGACTCTGACACTCCCACAGGATACTGGCAGTGAAGAAACATGCACCAGCTCCCACTGTCCCCCTTCTCCCATTAAAAAATACATTTCTTAATAACACTTCCCAAGCTTATCAGCATTATTCTAAGGCAACAAATCAAGTGAAACTGAACTGACCAACCAAAACACACCCCAGTTTTCTTCCTATATCCCTCTCCCTCCCAATTTCTTTCTCCAGCCGATACCCACTGTACTTTCCACTTTAACCACTTAAAATTATATTTATTTTGCTTGGAATGTCAGTTACACAGAGAGTAGGAGGGACAGAGAGATCCCTCCCCAAATGGCTGCAATGCCCAGAGCTGGGCCAGTCCACGGGAGCTTCTTTCAGTCTCTCACGTGGGTGCCAGGGCCTCAGGACAAGGGCCATCTTTCACTGCTTTTCCAAGCCAAGAGCAGAGATCTGGATCAGGAAGTATAACAGCGGGGCACCAGCGCCCATAAGGAATGCCAATGCCACAGACAGAGGATTAGCATGCTACCCTACTGCACAGGCCCTATTTTATGTCAACCCCTCAACTTCCTTAATTTCATTTGGCTAAACCTAGCTAGACTCTAGATTAAACCTCTGCCATGCAAGCCTCAATCATCATGTACAGTCAAAATACTGGGAAAAAAACATATAATCATGGAAATCTGGAATACAGAACTTCATGGCTTTTAACTTTTAACCTCAGTTGAACTAATGCCAGGCAATCTGTTTCAAGTTCTAAAACACTTGAAGAATTAACATGTTTTGAGCACATTTACTGGGTGCCAATCAGTACTCCAAATACTTTTAATAATCCTGTCAACCCTTCAAAATAAAACCCATATAGGTAAGGTACTATTTTCTCCTTATTTTAAGATGAGGAAACTGGAATGAGCATTTGGCCTAGAGGTTAAGTCACTTGCTGGGACACCATATCCCTACCAAAGGGATGGAGTCAAGTCCTGGCTTCAATCTCAATTCCAACTTCCCGCTATGCTCTCTGGCCTACAGCAGCAGGGTGATGGAGCGGGCATTTGGGGAGAGAACTAGAAGACAGGAGCTCCATCTTTGCCTCTCTGACGCTCTCAAATCTTTCATGTGTGTATGTACCCTTACATTTCATTTAAGAGGAGGAAACTGAGGCATGGAGGGGTTACATATTCAATGTCACTAAGCTTATAAACAGCAGAATTGATCCTCTCCCTTTTTCTAAGAAAAGCTATTTCAGTCCTTACTGGCTGCCCAAGGTCCCCATCACAGCTCATTTGCCTTCCCTATGAAAAGCTGATTTCCTGTACAGAAAATCGCAGCTACCTGAGCGAGTCCTTCAGTCCCAAGCTTGGGCGTTCTCATGCTGTGTTATCCTCCCTTCCATCTCCAAGGACAAAGCATCTCTGCTTCCTCATGACGTCACCTACCCTCTCCAACCCATTTGCTCTTACATCTTAAGGAACTTCGTCTGTTGGATTCAAGAGATCTTTAATCTCTCCTACTCTTCTATTTTAGATCTTTCTGTTCAGCCTATAAACACATTGTTTCTCCTGTCACATTTTTGTGGGTGCAAGTGCACATATGTATGTCCTCTGTCCTATTTCTCCATCTTTTCAGCTAAACATCTTAAAACATTACACATTCCATATGCACTTTTCTCCAACCCCTGTCACTGTTCTGGTTTCTAACCCTGTATGTACAAGGGTTCACATAACCATTAAATCCAATGGACATCACCATACCAGTAATCTCACATAACCTAAAGATCAAAACTGTTGTTAAAAATGCCACCACAGAAACAAAAACACCTGATTCCAACTTGAATCTACCATGCACCATCTCAGGAAACTGGTAATTTTAATTAGTAAACAACAGCTTCCTTATCTGTAAAATAGGTACAATCATAGTACCTACCTTACAAGAGTGTTATTTGGACTGCATACATTAATAAATGTAAGACAAAACAAAGCCTGGTACATAAATGCCTGCTGTTGTGATTTCTGTATTATAATTAACACCATGAGTATGACTACTGAAACCCTGGTTTTCTTGGGCTTCTATGGTAGAGCTACTCTGCTCCATCCTTCTCAGAGAACTTCTCAACCCTCTTCCCAATCTCCTTTAAATCCAATTCACTTTAAAATACTGGTATTCCTCACATTCTGTCCCCATCATTTATCAAACATTTCCCTAAGGTGCTCTCAATCTTGATGATTTCAACTTGCCCTGTATCTCTGTTCTCACTAAATATATCTTCTAAATCCACACCTTTATCCAGCAGCTATTTCTACAGGCGCCTCAAATTCATGTCTAGAACTAAACTCAACATCTTCCCAAGTGTCGCATCTCCAGTCTGAGCTGAGTCCTTCTATGCCGTGATCTGGAAGTTGCAGAGGCAACATCTGATGATGGCATCCATCACCCTGGATTGCACAGGACACTCCTAGCCATGTCTGCTGACCTTTAGCAGAACCTAGGGATGCTACTAAGCATCAAACAGCTCACAAGACAGGCCCTGAACTAAGGGACAATTAAGACAGTAATGATGAGAGTCCCACAGGTGAGTGGTCCCCCATATGATATCAGATTACACATTAATCACCCCTAATAGACTAGGGACCTTCCAGCAGTCTATGTGCCTAGCAAGCCATTTCCCACAACTGACATTCAGTAATAAGAACAAATACAAACTGAAAGAAATTTTTCCTCTCTTACTTACTCTGTAGGAAAACTTGAGCTTCCGAATCTCGGCTTCCAGCTTACTCTGGTATTGCTCAGTTCCTTTCACATAGCTCACCCCAAGATTTTCCACTGTCTTGAGTACTTTAAGAGAATATCAGGAAAAAAAGTCAAAATCAAAGATAATTTTTAAAAATTTAATCGAGGACAAAATTCATGCACAGTAATTCTGCAAATACTTGTTTTTAGAACATGACAAGTAACAGAAACCTTATTCTCCTTAAGTACAATAAACTACAATCATGCATCACAGTAAGACACACTCTTAGAAATACTTCATTTCAAATTAGAGAATTTTGTCCTTATACAAACTTCACAATGTACTTTTATAAAGATTTACTTGAAAGTCAGTGCTACAGAGAGAGAGAGGTAGGGAGAGAGATATCTTCCATCTGTTGGTTCACACCCCAAATAGTTACAATGGCAAGGGCTGGGCTAGGCCAAAGCCAGAACCTTCACCCGAGTCTCCCATGTGGGTGCACGAGTCCAAGTACTTGGGCCATTTTTCACTGCATTAGCAGGGAGTCAGAAGTGCATCAGCCAGGACTCAAACTGAGGTCTATAAAGGATGCCAGCGTCACAGGTAGCAGAATTATCGACTACGCCAAGATGACACTTCCCAGCTTCAGTGCATTTAATGTGAACCAAGAGATCTGACATCACATGGTGACAATCTTACAAGACCACCATTGCACATACAGCCCACTGTTGGTCAAAACATTACACAGTGCATGACCATATATACAAGTATGGTTTCAAAAGGATATCCTGCTACAAAGTCCCAGAAAATATGCATGGAGTACCACATAATCTAACACCAGGGATTCTCAATCAGGGAAGAGGGAAAGACGATGAGTAGTCACAGCTGAAATAAGCCACAGTTGTCGAGAAATGGAGAGGTGCGCCAGGAGCATAGCTAAAGTACTGCTTATATAATAATGTTTAAGTCATTCTTCCTCACACTTACTTTTTAATGTATTTTTAAATTTAAAAAAAAAAAAAACCTCCTAATTACCCTCTGAGCGTAAATCCCTGACAGATTTATCCTTACTATACTATACAAACCAAACTACCTTCTGCCTCATCCTGCTCCTTTTTCTCCCTTTCCAATCTCAATCAGCAGACTTTCCAGCCACTACATCGTCCAGGCAGGAACTTCAGCCACCCAGTACCTGCACATCCAAGACTTTCTCGCTATCCCCTCGATCTCTCCCTCCCTATCACTAGCGTTCCATTACTGTAGCTCAGGCGCTCACCACTCCACCTGCTATCAATGCCTCATCTATCCCCACCGTTACCTTCGTGATTCATTTGACACCAGTGAACTGTTTAAAACCTTCCCTCTCTTGTCTTTTCTCCTTAATTCAATGAGCAACAGCTGAAAGCCCCTCTCTGTATTAACAGTTCTTCCTCTGTCTCTCTGTACATGGCTAATGCTATCTCACCTTCCCTTACAATTTTGCACAAGAATATCTTGAAACATAAACTCTGAAGACATGGACAGCGTTTTTGTTCCAATTCAAGCCTTATCTATAACTTTTCTCTATCAACACACAAAGAATAAACTGGTCCCTATAGAGTGGCCACATTCATCTTAGACTCTAATACACTAGTATCATAAAAAAAAAAAAAAAAAGAAGAAGAGAGTGATTAATTATCCATACTTCTCCATCCACCCTGAACTTCTTAATGCTCTCTCAAACATGACATTCTTTTCATGTCTCTAAATTTTAGTACAAAACATGGTCCCAACTTGGAAAAAAAAATCCTTAACTTTCTGTTGGGAAAGTTTTAATTCATATTTCAATACCCAAGTCCCATCTCAGCTTCTTTAAGAAACATAAACCAGACTAAGTCCATCACTCGCACTTCTATGCCTCAATAGCACTACTATTTATTCTAATTACAGTAGGCAAAATACGGAATTATTACTGTTACTTGGTGTGTCTTCTACTGTAACATCTCCAATGACAATTTACATTCACCCCCATACTCCTGCCACCCAGAACACAAGAGCATTCAATAAATATGCATCATATAATAAATGAAATTAATGAACAGCAAGCCCTCAATAGCAAATCCTTCACATTTACTGAAATCGCTGCTGAGTGGAATAAATTGTTTCCAATCACTCCCACAAAACATAGGTGAGGTTCTCAAGTACATACATATTTTAAGTATCACTTACACTTAACTCTATCAATAGCCAGGTTTTCAAACTCTATCAAAGAGATGTTTTCAGTAGGCGGTTGCAGGTAGAATTGAAGGCTATGAGGGTAGCTAGCATTCTTCTGATCACCCAGCCTCAGCCTCTTCCTGTGGATTCCTGAAAACTGCATCTCGGTCGCTTTGGAAGGACGCACATAAAAGAAGATTAAAATGACAGAAAATGGAATCACAAGGAAAGCAAACAAACAAATAATCCCACATACACAGAAAAAGTGCTGAAGCTGAAGACATGTACAAAATGTTGGCAGTAGTTACTGATGCCCATGTGATTTTCCACACCACCACCTGGGATAACTTCGTAGCCGGGCGCGAGGGGCCGGGGCAGCTGCGGCTGGTACTCCGCCACAGAAAAGCCAGGTGAGGCTGCCATCTCACCACGTTACTACTATCTTTCCAATCCCAAGAGTTAACATCACGAGTCATGGGGTGTGCAATCCTGAACCCCTGAGCAAAGCGCGGCGAGTTCTGTCCTAACCCTGGGTAACACAACTGTCTTTCAGACTAGCCGAAGCCAATCAATATTCAAACCCCCACCCCGCCAGCTTAATCGTCCTGTGCCGAAGGCTGGTGCCCCGTGCTAAACCCCAGGAGCTTCTCTTACCTGCGGCAACCGCAAATCCAAAACACACCGGCTAGCGCCACTTGCTCCCGGTGGCGGGAGTTTTACATTTGAAAGCGGAAGCGGAAGTGACGGACAAAGAAGACCCACCCACCTCCGCACGCGCCTCTGCGCAGGCTCAATTGGGAACGTCTGAGGTCGGCTGCTGTATCCTCTTAGCCCGCTAAGTGTTTGAATGCAAGTATTGAGTGTGCGTTTCTCCCACATCATCAGCTGCGCCTCCTGTTTGTAACTTCTGGCGGTTAAAACTGCAGAACTGGCGGCAAAAACTTTCGAGCCGCTGAAGATGGACTCCAGGTAGCGCCTTGCAGACGCTAACAGGTTCCAGCAATTGAGGAATGTGCGGCGCCCACACCCGCAGGGCTGGTCCTCATCGCCTTAATTCCGGGCGAGGAATGGAGAGGGAACACTCAGGGCGATCCTCTTTGCACCTGACTCGCTGTTCAGTCCTTCGACCACCCTGTGAGAAAGGTGGTGTTCGTTACATCCTGCAGGTGACAAAACCGGCTGGAAGGTCACCGTCCCTTGGTGCATCTACTACCAAAAAATACCTATATAGATGGATTTTGCTACTGGACGGTTAGCCCCTGCGGGCCTGTTACCTGATGGTTCAGCCCTTCCTACCCTGCATGCTTAGGCGCCCAGAGTGAGCTGCAAGTGCGTACTCGTAGAAACCCCCGCTGCGGGGTCTCCGGGAACCAGAAAAGATCGGACGGCCCAAGAGTCGACACGACGTGGATTTTCCTGTGGTCCGACTGCCCGCGGCGGTGACTGCGGGGAAGAACCGCGCGCTGGGCTCTCCTGCGGCTGCCTGGCGGGCAGGCTGGGTTTTCTACACCGATAGCAAACTTCTCTGTGGCCTGTAGGAGGCAGCTTTCGCTCACAAAAGTGGCGGGGACAGTTGGAAGGCCTAGTTGGAAGAGTGCACCTTAGTACTTAGAACGAAGTGGTGGCTGGTACTGACTTTGTACCACAGCCTCAGAAGTCAAATAGTAACGGCGCCAGGTGCAAGTCCAAGAATAATGTCTTCAGGCACCACATGCAATCATTTCACTTTGCTAATTCCGCAAAAACATAGCAGGTTCCCCTTGCTCCGATCCTCTCCGTATAACACACAGTAATTATCACCTGTCCCAAAGAAGATACCTGAAGCCCAGACTTTGAGAACATTTACATCAATATCTGATTTCTGGATAGGATATTATTGAAATATAAAAAAAATCACAAACAAAACAGAGGTAAAAGTTTAATTGCAGATATAAAAGTGACCACCTAAAAAAATTCACCAAAAAAAAATATGCAATGCAACTCTCAAACTGAGGAAGTTTACCAATAAAATATGAAAAAGTTGAAAACCATCAAGATACAAAAAAAAATTAGTACATTGGAAAATATGCAAACACACAGAAAATGAAAAAAGAAAAGCATAACTAACAACAGCATAGAAAGTTCTTATCACTGATAGCAAAAATATTTTCTCGTGAGGCCAACACCATGGCATATAGGCTGACTATGCCCTCGCCTCCAATTCTGCCATAGAGGCACTGGTTGCCTAAATAGGTGCCAGGCCCTGTCCTAGCTGCTCCACTTCCCAGCCAGATCCCTGTTTGTAGCCAGGGAAAGCTGGCTCAAGTCCTTTAGCTCCTGCATTCATGCGGGAACCTGGAAAGAAGCTTCTAGCTCTTCTTCAGATCAGCTTAGCTGACTGTTGCAGCCATTTGGGGAACAAATCAGCAGATAAAAGCATTCTCTCTCTCAATCTGGTTGCGTGTATAACTCTGTAACTCTCTCTCTCTCTGTAACTCTGCCTTTCAAATAAAAGTAAACTTTTTTTTTTTAAGATTTTTTTTTTTTTTTTGGAAAGTCAGATATACAGAGAGGAGGAGAGACGGAGAGATCTTCTGTCAGCTGATTCACTCCCCAAGTGACCGCAACAGCCAGAGCTGAACCAATCTGAAGCCAGGTGCCCCAAACCTCCTCTTGGTCTCCCATACGGGTGCAGGGTCCCAAATCTTTGGGCCATCCTCGGCTGCTTTCCCTGGCCACAAGCAGGGAACTGGATGGGAAGTAGGGCCGCCGGGTTCAGAACCAACGCCCATATAGGATCCCAGCACATGCAATACGAGGACCTTGGGTGCTAGGCTACCACGGCAGGACCACATAAATCTTTTTTTTTTTTTAATAAATTTTCCCCTGCAAAATTGATAAAGTTTCACATTGAAAGTAGTGTCTGGTGTTTCCACCTGTGGTTACTTTAGACGCTCAAGGCTCCACTCCGATTCCCATGTGTTGTGAATATTTCTCTAGTTACATCTCTCTACTGCAGAGTTTCTTAATCTTTTTTTATTTTTAGCGATTTCATTTTTTGTTTGTCTATGTAAAAGGCATTAGTGACATAGAATGAGATTCTTCAGCTGCTAGTTCACTCTCCAAATGGCAGTACTGGCTAGGGCTGGTCCAGGCAAAAGCCTAGGTCTGGAGCTCCATAGGAGTCTCACCACATGCATGGTAGGGACTCAAGACCTTGGGACATCCTCGGCTACTTTCCCAGCCACAGTAACAGAGAGATGGATGGAAAGCAGAGCAGCTGGGACTCAAACCAGCAATGTGACATGGAATACCAGTGTTGGGCCCTGCGCTGTGACGCAAGTGGTTAAGGTCCTCGCTTTGCACGCCCCAGGATCCCATATGGGCGCCGGTTCTATCCCTGGCAGTCACGCTTCCCTTCCAGCTCCCTGCCTGTGGCCCGGGAAAGCAGTCGAGGACAGCCCAAAGCGTTGGGACCCTGCACCCGCATGGGAGACCCGGAAGAGGCTCCTGGCTTCGGACGGGCATAGCATCGGCCATTGCGCTCACTTGGGGAGTGAATCATCGGTCGGAAGATCTTCCTCTCTGTCTCTCCTCTCTGTATATCCGGCTTTCCAATAAAAATAATAAAATAAATCTTTAAAAAAAAAAAGGAATACCAGTGTTATGGTCAATGACTTAAGCTACAGTGCCACAATACCAGCCTCAACGTTCGAAATCTTTTGGGAATATGAACTATTGGACAATTTAATGAAAGTTCTCCTAACGAAAAAAAACACCCACTCAAAAGCTTTGTTCACTGTTTCAAGAGTCTGTGATCAACACACATAGCTGGTTAATTACAACAGCACCACTAGATGTTAAGCTCTTGTTGGATAAGCCCTTCTGTTTGTCTTTATGATCCCTAAAATGCTTATCATAGTAACCTCCAAATTTAAGAATGAAACAGCTAGTATCATTTTATGACTGACTCAGATAAAACTGGAAATATATATATGTTCGTGTTTATAGTTACCAATGTCTTTATTTTTAAAAGGGTGGGGGAGTATCTATTTTGAAAATCAAAATAACAGAGGTAGAAGCAGGGGGAGGGAAAGGCAGACAGATTTTTCCATCCACTGGTTTACTCCCTACATGGTCACTAGAGCTGGGCCAGGCCTAAGCTAGGGAGCCAAAAATTTTATTTAGGGCACCCACAGGAGTGGCAGAACCCAAACACTTGGGGCACCTTTGGTTGCTTCTCCCAAACCTTAAGCAGGGAACTGAATCACAAATGGAGTAGCCAAGACATGAACCAGCACCTGTCTGGGATGCCAGTGTTGTTAGCAGCAGCTTTCCCCATTATACTACAACGCCAGCCCAAAGTTGCCAATACTTTACTAACATGTCATGTAATAGCTACTTTCCATTGTATTAAAAACCTGTTTTCGTTCTCAGAAAACAAAATGGCCTGACAGCTATTTCAGTATCTTTATTCTAGGTCCACAGTTTTAATCAATCCCTCACCAGGAAGAGTGTTTTCTGTATTTAGAGATAATTGCAATATAAATCTACCTATCACAGTAGCAATAATGCACAATATTATGCCCTTCAGTAATCATAGCCAGTAAATCCCCCATGAGCTATTTCATCTATTCATGTCATCAATAAAAAAAAATCTGACACAATGCTCATCTTCGCAACCAAGATATCTGTAATTTACAGACACTGCAACATGGGAGGAAAATGCATGAAAGCATTCCTTTTACTTCTATTCATCCATACGTATCCCAAAAGCAGAGGTGACTAGGCCAATATTTTTGTCATTTCAACGCCTAGCATTCCATGAATCTTCAACAGTGTTTCTGAGACTGAAACTAATACTGTCATAAAAATATGAAAAAGTGATGGATTTGGCTTCAGGTTAAGCAGATGGTTTGAATCAAATGTAGCTCCAACCTAAAAGACTCAAAGTCCTCATCTGAAAACTTCCTATGCATTCTTTCCTGAATGACTTGGCTCCCAAGTTTAGCCTGTACTGAAGCACAGAGTACCTTCTTTAGCAGAAGTCCGTGAATCATCGCTGCTTAATTCAGTGCCTACCCTTGACAATACTCAACTACACAGACAGCCCAATGAGGCACACACCTTTAGGTGACTCCATGGTTCCAAGATGCCTGGCCTGTAGTGTATCACAGTTAGAGTTTGGAATTTGGTTGTAAGACTTGGTAAGGCACAGCGAGTTTTTATTCTTGCATGGAGCAGGGTGTGTCGTCCTAAAAACCAAAGGCGTGGTAAGTTTCCTTACCAAGTAAGCATGCTGCTAACGTTAAGTACTGCCAGTTCCGCCTGCCACAGAAGGCAAAGGAACAGGAAGCATCTCCAGCAGGGTAGCTGACCCATAAAATCTACCACAGAGCTGGCCAATGTCTGGTCACTCCACCCTTCCCACTTTTCTAGCCACCTCTTAGAAGAGAAATCTAAGTGTTTCATTTTTCTTCCTCTCCTTTAGGATGCTTTTACTAGTGTAGCATAAGGGAGCAAAGGAATTAGAGCAAAGGCATTCTCTGAAAGGAAAGTGTAGGAAGAAGGACCAAGCATCTCTGGGGATAATGGCAATGCTCACATAATATTGTAAATGTACCTATCGCTACAAAGCTATACAGTGAGAAATTATTAAAATTGTAAATTTTGTGGTAGGTAGATTTTAACCAGATTTTTTAAAAATATAAATAGAAAGGAAATATCTGTCATTTGTAATTTTGTGAAAATTAAGAATAGAAGTTTGAAAATTTTAATGAAAATTTTGAGAAAAAATAAAACGGACAAGATTAGCATCAGATTATAATCAATAAAAAAATTCAATACAACAGAAAAGAAAGCGGAAAATGTGAACAACTGTTTCACAACAAGGTAGACCAATAATAAGAGAGTGGATTCAATCATATTAGTAATTGAGGAAATCCAAAATAAATCGTATTTAGACAAATTCTGCAGCCACTACATAGACAAAATTTTTAACATTTGAAAACATCAAATGCCAATAAAAAATCCATATGCTGAATGTAGAAGGCTAAAATTAATTACATCATCATGGGTAAATATCAAATGCATTTTACTAAAAGAAAAGCCACAAGGACCTGGAGTGGTAGCCTAGTGGCTAAAGTTCTTGCCTTACACGCGCCAAGATCCCATATGGCCACTGGTTCTAATCCTGGAGGCCCCACTTGCCATCCAGCTCCCTGTTTATGGCCTGGGAAAGCAGCTGAGGACGGCCCAAAGCCTTGGAACCCTGCACGCATGTACAAGATCCAGAAGAAGCTCCTGGCTCCTGACTTCGGATCGGTGCAGCTTCAGTCATTGTGGCTGCATGGGGATGACTCATTGGACAGAAGATCTTTCTCTCTGTGCCCCCTCCTCTCTGTATCTGACTTTCTAATAAAAAAAAAATTTTTTAATCTTTAAAAAGAAAAACCACAAGAGAACACATGTGTGTGCTGGAAACAAAGGGATTTCAGAGAGCTGCCAGGAAATGGAATGAAAAGGAAAGTTTGTTTTGGTGCAAAACTTGGTTGAAATCCAGTTTTTTGAAATACATATGTTCCATGAACTTTTTGAAAATCCTTCAGATTTTCTATTTCCCTCACCTGAAACTACATGCCCATGCTTTGCCTTGCCTTGTGTTCCTGGCTCAAATGAACCTGACAAACGGTTTCCTGTGCCTCTGGCTTCTGGTTCGGTTCAATCAATCGTGGACCCCAACAGGAGATGGGAAGGAGATAATGAAGTAAAATCAGTGTGCTCATTCCCACAGCTGCCTGCCCATGTCCCTTATTCTGTCACTGCTCCTCTCAAGGCAGCCACCTCTTCAGAATTCTACAGCTCTTTCTTCTACCTTACAATTCTAAAGGCAGAAACATATCGACTTTCTACAAGTCCTCCTTAACAGAACTATTTTTTCCTATGGTTCCCTGCTTCCACACATCTGTAAATAATCCCTGCAAAATCAAACATTCTTAAACTAGCCAATTTTTAAATTGTTATTGATTTTTTTCATTTGAGAGAGATACACACCCAAATGCCTGCAACAACCAAGGGTGGATCAGGCCAAAGCCAGGAGCCTGGAGCTCAATTCAGTTCCCACTTGTTGGCAGCTGAGACCCAAGTATTTCAGCTGACACCTAGTGCCTTCCACGGCTAGCACTAGCAGAAAATTGGATCAGAAGCAGAGCCAGAACTCGAACCCAAGCGCTTTGATTTTGGAATGTGGGCATCCCAAGGAATTTCATAACTGCTGAGCCAAACACCAATCCCAAAATATTCTATCTTGAATGTACCATCTACCCCTGATTGTACTCTAAGCGATGCAATTCAAAATTGCTAAACATTATTTAAAGTGAAATAATGTTTTTTTCATAGATCTATTCATCCACTTAAAAAAAAGAAAAAGGTCAGCCTCAGTAAAAGCGGCTAATTCTGGAGAAAAGGAGGAAACACACCAGTAGGAGCTCTTCTGCTCTCTCCTGTCCTTTGTCGGCCTGAGACACAGCTAGCATTGCCATGAGGGCTGAATAGCCTGGATAGATTTCCTGGGGAGTTGATGTGTCTGTGAAGTTCCCTGCCTTTCCATCCATGAACCCAGGACAGGAACTCAATCTAGCTCCCCCTTGCCTATGAACCTTCGGGTTTTAAAGCTTCATCACCCTCACCTAAACCCTTAGCTCCACTTGCCAGTAAAATTAACCCCTTATTACAGTGACCAGGTTGCTGGGGAGTAGGGAGGAGATGAACAATTTTAAGATTCGAAAGTGAAAGTTACAAAGAGAGAGGAAGAGACAGAGCAAGACAGATCTTCAACAGTTCACTCCCCAGGTGATTGCAACAGCAGAGGATTACACATGTCAAAGCCAGGAGTCAAGAGCTTCTTCCAGGTTTCCCACATGGCTCCAGGGCCCCCGTTCATCAGACCATCTTCCACTGGTTTTTCCAGGCTATTAGCAGGGAACTATATGAGAAAGGGAGCAGCCAGGACATGAACCAGCACCTTTTCGGGATGCCAACATCACAAGTGGCAGATTTACCAACCATATCACAACATCTAAACTTTTTAATCACAGTGTGCCCTATCTGGAGTTTCTTGGCACCCCAGATGTATTTGGGAGATGGTGGGGGGAGGCAATTGGATGAACTAGCACAGCACTCTTACTTGGAATAGGATAGGTTGGAACTGAGGCATGGAGTTCCAAGAGTAAGCCTATGGTACATGAAAGCAACATATGCATGGAGTCAAATAAAGTTTAATAACTATCTTGGTTCAAGTTTATCCGTATGGGTTTGGAAAAGGGAGGAGGAGGTGGGGTGTAATGGTTGCTATTCTGAGCATAGTGTACAGCAAAATGATTCACTCTTGGTATCATTTATAGCTGCAGGAGACCAAAAAGGAGTATGAAAAAAATCTGACACTAATTTAACCATGTGAAGATAATTCTTAATTCTGGTATTCATGAATATTGCTACTTATTTTTGAGTTATCATCCTGTGCATAATAACTTTAGACATTTCATTTTTCTAACTTATTGGTAGAATTCATTTTGTACAAAACTAATTATTTATGGCAGTTCATAGCATTCAAAGATTACAAGAAATATCAATTTTTAGTGAGCATATAACCCAATTTGGCAAAATGTCTTTTATTGTTTTCTCTGTATAAACTCAAGTTGGTCTGGAATCTGCTGATAGATCCATCTACCTCAAATTTGTATTTGTGTTATAAAGAAATTGAGGACACTACCTGTGGGCAAGTCCCTAGGTTGCCTTGTACCTAAGCAAGTGTTATACTTCTGTGAGAAAAGCAGCTAATAGCTGGTGGGCATTCTGGTGGGCCACGTTAATGCCAAGTTTCTGTTAACTGTACCAGTGTGTCAGCATAGTTGCCTATTCTATTTTTTTTTTTGGAGGATTTATTTATATTTATTGGAAAGGCAGCTCAACAGAGAGAAGGAGAGACATAGAGAAAGAGCATCCATCCACTGCTTCACTCCTCAAATGGCCAAAATAGCCAGAGCTAAGTCAATCAGAAGCCAGGAGTCAGGAGCTTCCTCCAGGTTATCCATGTGGATGCAGGGTTCCAAGGCTTTGAGCCATCTTCTCCTGCTTTCCCAGACCACAAGCAGGGAGCCAGATAGGAAGTGGAACATCTGGGACACAAACTGGTACCCCTATGTAATCCTGGCACATGCAAGGAGGGGATTTTGCCACTAAACTATCTTGCTGGGTCCTCTTTTTTTTTTTTTTAAGATATGTGGGGTGCAGACGCCAGCCAGCTGGCAGACAGGGTACCAGGACCCACATGCAAGAGTGTGCAGCACCCGGGCAGGTAGGCAAGTCCCCAGGCCAATACAACACATGGTGGAAGACCAGGCTCGGACACCTGCGCCTTAATGGGTATGGGGGCTGTGGGTTGCTCAAGAATGGGTGTATGGGAATTTGTGAGATGGAAGACTGCTGGGGAAGAATAGTACAGGTGAGGAATGACTTCTGGGGTCTTCTGCTGACCAGATAACTTCACCTGCAGATAAGCTAGAGGCTGGGACTGGGTGGCTTGGAGGAAGGAAACTGGAGGACCTTTCTGGATCAGACCAATGTACCCACCCACGTGGGAGACTTGAGTGGGCTAGATGGCATTCACCACCTCCCGCTGATACACACCAAATCTAAGGCTGGGGGACCTGCCTGGCAGCACTATACCTCACAGTATCTGCCAATGGATGTTGGTGTAGGTAGGAGTGGGCCATGTTAGGCTGGACCACTAACAGGCATGTGAGAGAACTGGGTCTAGAGACATATTCTGTGGGGGATATGTGGGTTTATTCCCATGGGACTGCCATAACAGCTGATTTACTCAAATCTGAGCTAGGCATGAGCATGGAATTTACCAACACTTATGGGTACTGAGGTTGGGAACGGACCAGGATGGTCCAGACTGCAACACCCATAAGCAAACCCAAGAATTGAGTCTGTGGATGGGCCAGGCCACAACAGCCACCAGCACACATAAAGGTCAACACTGTAGGGGCTGGGGTGAATTATGCCAGGTAGGAGCCTACCACCCACTGGCACACATTAGATCTGGGTCTGGGAATGGGTCTGGTGGGAGAATTTGGGGAAGTTTCCTGGTGTGCTGTAGCTCCCACTACTGAGCATTTGAGTCGGGACTGGGTGTTGGTCAGGCTAGGAAAGGCTCCTTGACTTGATGGCAGATGTATAAGCTGGCTTTGGGGTGGTGGTCCTGGCACGGCCAGACCAAACCATAGTATACTGGCATGTATAGGAGCCATGATCGGGTATGGGCCACACCAGGCTAGGCTATTACACCTACCCATCTGCATGAAAGTCAGGAATGGGAGCAGGCTGGGCAAGGCTGGGCTATAGCACCCACTTGTGAGAGCTGGGACTGTGGATGTGCCAGGCTGCAGAATCTGATGGCAAGGCCTAAGATGGAAGTAGGCTATGTCTGGCTGGGTCAGAACAACCACCTGCATGTGCAAGATCTATAGCTGGGAGGAGGCCTGGTCAGGGAAATAAGGGGGTGGTACTGCTGGGTTGCAGTTCCCACTGGTGAACACAAGAGCTGGCAATGGGGGCAGACCAGACTAAATATTGCTACAGCATCCCTTAGCATCTGTGTGGGCTGGATCTGGGAGTGTGCCAGACTGGGCTAGGCCCCAGCATCTGCTGGCAGTCACAAGAGCCAGACTGAGTATGAGACAGGCTGAACTAAGTCATGGCACCCACTGATACACATGAGAGCTGAATCTGGATGTAGGCCAGGCAGGGCTGGGCTGTAGCACCCACCAATGAGGGACAGAATGAGTGTGGACCAGTCTAGCAAGGCCACAGTATCCAACAGTGAATGTCAAGAATGGAGATGGGTTGGGCCCGGCGCGGTGGCGCAAGTGGTTAAAGGTCCTCGCCTTGCACGCCCGGGATCCCATATGGGTGCCAGTTCTATCCCTGGCAGCCCCGCTTCCCTTCCAGCTCCCTGCTTGTGGCCTGGGAAAGCAGTCGAGGACAGCCCAAAGCGTTGGGAACCTGCACCCGCGTGGGAGACCCGGAAGAGGCTCCTGGCTTCGGATTGGCGTAGTATCGACCTGTTGCGCTCACTTGGGGAGTGAATCATCGGATGGAAGATCTTCCTCTCTGTCTCTCCTCTCTGTATATCCGCCTTTCCAATAACAAAATAATAAAAATAAATCTTTAAAAAAAAAAAAAAAGAATGGAGATGGGTCAAGTCAGGCTGAGCCAAACACTCACTGTTGTGCTTGAGATCCACAACTCTGGTCTGTTAGGGCAGCTTGGGGAACTCCCTGGCTGGTGAGCACAAGAACTGAGGCTAGGGCATTCCAGGCCAGACCAGGCTACAGAATGTGTCAACATACATGTAAGTCAGGACGAGCTGGACTGAACCTGTCTGCAACATCTCCTGGCAGATGTAAAAGGATGAGGTACAGGCCAGGCTGGGTTGGGATGTAACAACTGCTAGTTCACATTAGGGCTGGGACTTGGAGCTGGCCCAGTGGAGTCAGGATGCACCACCCACTAGCAAATGCTGATGTGAGATGGGCCACAACAGACTGAGCCATAGCACCCACTGGTACATGTAAGACCCCAAGTTTGAAGTGAACTGGGCAGGGAGTGAGGGTACTACGGAAATTCCACTGCTGGGCCATTATTCCCACTGGTGAATGTGAGAACTGGGACTGGAGCAGACCAAGCTGAGCAGGGATGCAAGAACCATCGGCTTGCATGTGAGTTGGGTTTGGGAGAGAGCTGGTCTAGGCCATGTCACTGAACCTGCTGGCACATACAAGGAACAGGATAAGTGCCAACTGACCAGGTTTTGCCTCAACATCCACTAGCAAGTGCCAGGAAAGAGTCAAGGAATGTCAGACAAAGTATAAGATTCAAACTGGGAGTGGGTCTAGTAGGGAAGTTGTGAGCACTCCTCTGCTGGGCTATAGCTCTCATCAGTATGCATGAAAGCCAGGTCTGGGGTTGGGGACAGGCTTGACAAGGCAGGAGCACCTACTGGCAAATCCACGGACTGGTTCATGGGATTGGGTGGCCTGTGCTAAGCTGCAGCACTGATAGGTGTATACAATAGCCCAATTGGGACACAGGATGGATTAGACTAGTCTGCTGTACATACTGGCATTGCACAAGAACCAGGACTGGAGGCAGGCCTGTTTGGGGCTATTGGGAGTCACCCCAACTATGCTACAGTTCCCACTTGTGTCTACAAAAGCCAGCTCTGTGACACGTCGGGTTAGGCAGGCCACAGCACCCCTCGGTTTGCATGGGATGTGGGGCTGAGAATGAAACTAACCAGGCAACTACAATCACCTGAATGTGTGTAGGTTGATATGTGTGATGGACTGAACCAGACCCTGTACTGGCCAGCACATGCAAGAATCAGGTACGGGGTCATCCTTGGATGCCAAGATGCATATGGGGGATGAGACGGCCTGCTCATTTGGGCCTGCAGAGGACATCGAGTGCCATGTAAGAAGATAGAGAGCAGAGTAGGGTAGACAACTCCCCTGCCAGGCTTTGGCAGCAAGTGTCTGGATGAATGGATGCACTGGGGTGTACTCTGTCAACCAACGGAACGTGGAAGGTCCAACCTTGGAGCAGCAAAACCAACAGCACCTCAGAGCTATCAAAACCACTCAAGCAATACCCTTGGAACATTTTTCCCTACATCGTGGTTTCTAAGATGAGATCAAGTGGGCAACTGCCATTTCCAAGTACTGATGTAGTTGGGCACATAGAAGCACCCCATGCTCCCTCTCTCCCTCTGTCCTTGCCCCCCAGAAAGAAGAGAAAGGGGAAGAAAACAAAAGTTGGAAGCATTTGTCCCATCCACCTTCCCCCATACCTCTATCCTACCCATGTTATTCAGTGGTCCTCATGGAGATGCATTGTTGTAAACTATGTAAACAACATCAAAAGTAAAATAAAATTTTTAAAAATTGAGGAAGGAAAGCCTAAGAATCTAACTAATCAAAGAATTATTTTTAGATACATCTCACTCCATGCTGAATACTTGTTGACATTTTTTTTTCAATGCACTATGAAAGATCCTGCACAATGGATCTAAAAAAAATCTGGTTATTTCTAATAAGACCAGTTCTTCTCTGGTTTCATACTAATCTGAATATATAAGTCTTAAATATAAGACTTTTTAGACCATGAGCTCCTTGAGATCAGGCAAATTCATAACATTCATTTTAAAAAAAAAAGAGATTCACTTACTTTTATTGGAAGAGCAGATTAGATTTACAGAGGAGACAGAATGATACTGCATCTCATGGTTCACTCCCCAAATGGTCACAACAGTCAGAGCTGAGCCAATCCGAAGCCAGGAGCTGGGCTTCTGGCACTCTCACATGGTGCTGGGTCCCAAGGCTTTGGGCCATCCTCCATTGCTTTCCCAGGCCACAAGCCAAGAGCTGGAAGGGAAGTGGAGCAGCCAGGACACGAACTGCCATCCAAATGGGATCCCAGTGCTTTCAGGGGGAAAGGATTAGCCAACTGAGCCACTGAACCAGGTCCCATATCGTTTATTTTTACATAGTTGCCTCAACCCCAATTCCTAACATGAAGCAATTACTCCATAGCCATTGTTGAACTGAATTGAACTCTTTTGTATTTATCCAAAATTCCAGATGGGCTTTTAGCTTTATGATGTAATCCTTCACAGAAGATGTGTTTTCACTCTAGATTTTGGCTTTCCCATTGAAATTTCTGATCAAAATATTTCCCTTGCTTGGCTGATTTTTGGAAACTGAAGTAGGTGCAAATATGATTCTGTTATGATGCCAAGATTTTATTCTAGCTTGATTGATTGATAATCATATCCAAAAGTCTGCTTTTAAAATGATGTTAGCATTTAATTTTGGAAATAAAAGAATAAACAAATCCTCTTTACTCTAACCTAAACACTTCAGACTGACAGTGTAGTCTATTCCTCAGGCAGAAAGAAAAGGGACACTCTTGAAAAACAGGAATCACCTCATCTGTAATTTCTGTCCTGGGGAAAAAATCCTAACCCATCAGGGCCCATATGGTAAATTCTTTATCCTTCCACAAAGAACATGGTTTTTTCCTAATAAGCCAAATATCTTAGAGTCAGGAACCCACAAGCAATGAATATGCACTCGGTACTCCACCCTAAGTGAGCTTCTCACATCTTGCTTCTTCTAGACCTCTCTGTCCTGCCAGACCCCTGGCAACAAGCCCCAGCTCTCATACACCAGCCTCTCCTAGGAACAGGTTCCTTGTTCTACTCCACAACACCTCTGCTTCATTCAACCCACACACACATTCGGGCCACATAAGCAACTCTTAGAGCTAAGGTCAGTCTTCCCTAGAGTCGATTTATGAAGCAATTAGGTGGTTTCAGGCGTTTTTGGATAAAATAATAGGAGCAGCTGTTTTTCTAGAAACTTTGATTAATGACCTTCACTATGGGAATTTTCTGTCTGCTGTGTAAACATAATCCAAAATGTTATATAGTATACTAAATCCAGACTTTTCCAATTAGATTTGTTTCCTAATAATAATGATACTGGCATTTGTACAGCACATTTTAGTTTTCAAAGCAATTTCATTTATATGATCTAATCTAGGATTTCTCCAACAACTGAATCTCTGGGGTCCATGCATTCTGCAATAATTTTCATCGTTTCTTTTCATTTTCCCTTCCATATTTATGATGGTTAAAAGATTTAATATAGGGGCCCAGTGCGATAGTGTAGTGGTTAAAGTCTTCACCTTGCACGCCTCGGGATCCCATATGGGCACTGGTTCTATTCCTGGCAGTCCCGCTTCCCATCCAGCTCCCTGCTTGTGGCCTGGGAAAGCAGTTGAGGACAGCCCAAAGCTTTGGGACCCTGCACCCACATTGGAAACCTGCAAGAGCTCCTGGCTCTTGGCTTTGGATTGGCTCAGCTCCAGCCATTGCGGCCACTTGGGGAGTGAACCACTGGATGGAAGATCTTCCTCTCTGTCTCTCCTCCTCTCAATATATCTGCCTTTCCAATAAAAACAAATAAATCTTTAAAAAAAAGGTTTAATATAAAGCATATCTTGTGTCATCTGAAAGACTGTTATCCCCACATAGTGTGGTTTCAGCGCATCAACCAATTGCTGTCATATGAGCATTCGAAGTGACGATTTTGGTTTCCTACATACCAGTAAACCTCTCTAGCTCTTAGATTTGCAGGTTATAAAGTCAGCCTGTCTATCTGCATCACTATCACTGTTTTGGATTTGAAAAATCCAGTCTTCAAGTTGGATTCCCCCCCCCAATCCTGTAAAGATAAAGCCTCTAAAGATAAAACTGGCACCAACTTGACATCCAGAACATGCAACTGTAAGACATGCTGATGACTAAGTCTATAGTGTCGTCACACATTTAGTAAGGATGGTTTTGGTTTGCTATTAGGAAAACAAACGAGTGTAGAACCATTATTTTAACTTAAAAAATAATATAGGTGAACTCAACCTCAACCAAGGTAAAGAGTAAAACTTGAATTCACTGAACAAATATTTCACATTAGTTGCAATGGAGGTTTGTGATGAGACAGGGGATTTCAGAAATCAAAAGACATACATGGCAACTGGCACTGTGCTAACGGGTTGCACAGCTCCCATAAGGCCAGCAATCCATTTGGATGTCAGTTTGAGCCCCAGCTGCCCCACTTCTGATCCAGCTCCCTGTTAATGCTCCTGGAAAAGCAGAAGAAGATGGTCCCTATCCTTGGGTGTCTGCACCCACGTGGTAGACCTGGAGGGAGTTCCAGGTCCTGGGTTTCAATCTGACCCAGCCCTAGCTATTGTGGCCATTTGAGTATGAACTATCAGACAGAAGATCTTTCTCTTCCTCTGCTTCTTTTTGTGAATTTGCTATTCAAATAAATTAATAAATCTTTCTTTTAATGTGAATATAAAGAACCTGCCCAGCCTACCCAGCCAGCGCTCCTTGGTCTCACTAGTACTGCTCAGACTCTTTCTCTGAAGGTACTGACTCGAGGCAGAGTACAATAGGATACATCAATATAAATATCCAGTGAAGATTTTCAGTTGGACTTCCTATCTCTTGGAAGTGAACAATTAAATTGCTTAGCCCACCAATTAATAATGATGCTAAAAAATAAAATTCATTTTTAAAATCTAGATAAGTAAGTAGCCAGCAATGGTAACATAAATGATTCAAATAATAACCCACGGGGCCCAGTGCGGTGGCGCAAGTGGTTAAGGTCCTCACCTTGCACGCCCCGGGATCCCATATGGGCGCCGGTTCTAATCCCAGCAGCCCCGCTTCCCTTCCAGCTCCCTGCCTGTGGCCCGGGAAAGCAGCAGAGGACGGCCCAAGGCTTTGGGAACCTGCACCCGCGTGGGAGACCCGCAAGAGTCTCCTGGCTTCGGACCGGCATAGCATCGACCATTGCGCTCACTTGGGGAGTGAATCATGGGACGGAAGATCTTCCTCTCTGTCTCTCCTCTCTGTATATCCGCCTTTCCAATGAGAAAATAATAAAAATAAACAAAAACAAAAGCAAAAATAACCCACGGCACACAGACTTAAAAATATCAAATAAAAAAGTGGCTACATCCTCCTATTATTTAATTCACTTGCTCTTCAATTTCAGCAAAGCATATTTCAGTAAATTTAATTAATAGTGCTGTCCATGATAATTACAATTTTATTGTATTCAATAGTTAAGTGCATTTAACTGTTACTTGTATATTTTAACAAACATATAAAAACTGTCATGAAAACAACAAGGACATAAAAAAGGATATATACAACTCTAGATAATCTTAATAATTTTCTTTCTCCTCCTTACAAACTTACAGCACCAGAGTTTGGGAATCACCAACTTAACCATAAAATAAAATAACAGCAAATTTTTTTATTTATAATACAATTTGCTGGATAAATGCTAGAGGAATCTAAAATGTTTTTTGATACGTCTAGAAATTTTATTAAACTATCTTTCTCAAAACTTATTATTTCTGCTTCAGCAACTGTTTTGTTTGAATAAAAGATAATGGGTTTTTATGACTGAGTTCTTTCCAGCATGCACTGGCTTACAGATAGAAGTAATAGGCCTTTGGAGTGTTTATTTTTGTGGAAACTAAACAATGTTGATCTTTAAAAGCATTCTTCCAAGTGGCTCATGGTTGTTTAGAACATCCATTAACCCTAATGGAGTTATAAAACTTTAAAAGAAAAATGTTTTACCAGCTGTGAGAAATAAAAACAATACTTTCATTGCTAAGATACAGCTCTTAAAAATTTATGGACAACCAAGCCAGAATTTTATACCTTAAAATTTTTTAATATACTAACGCAAATTCAGCAGCTATCTCAAAATCAAGGCAACCCTAAGAAAAGGACTGGGGGAAAAAAGATGAGAACCCAAAAACATGTGTGCTATTGATTCAAGCACGTAATGATTCAAGAGTTAAATAGCATCGAACAGTATACATATATACATTGATATATATGTACATATTCATATTTAATGTGTATATTTCCCTGTAACATTTTGTATTTTCACCCTGAAAGACCCAGGTAAGGCAATGCTTCATACTTGATGGCTCAAATTTGAAAGTGAAATTAGTCCACATTTGGAAACAAGAATTGTGCGACCCGTAAGGGTGAGATCCAAAGTTCTGTCTTAGCTTCGGAACTCCCTGCCAGTAACTGGGAATGTCTTGCCATGTGTCTGTCCAGAGTGCATGCCACAGAAAAGACACAAGGTTAAAAGAACCAAATTTGCATCAAGGTTCAGTCCTCACCCCACACCAAATAGTGCCCAGCTAGTGCCCATGTAAGGAAATCAGGTTGTAGTGCTCAGGTTTTTCGCTATTTTTCTTCCTTTCTTCTTCTTCTTTTAAATTTGTTTGAAATAAAGAATTAGAGGGGGAGGGGAGCTCACCCCTCAAGAAGCCAGTCCAAAGCCAAGAGCCTGGAGCTTCTTCCAGGTCTCCCAGGCAACAGTGTTCCCGGCTATGCTACAGCACCAGCTCCTCTGCACACTTTTCTTAAAACTGATCATTTTAAACCAGCAGGTAAAATGACTCAAGGGCTAGTCTTCCATTTTGAAGACATGCCTGACAACATGTGAGTTTCAGCTCTGGAAATGGGAAGACTGATCAAATGAAGGGAAAAAAGGATCCTATCCACACACCACATTAAATCCAATGTACCCTCTGTGGTTTCAACAAAGATGCAGTTTTTAAAGATTTATTTGTTTTTATTGGAAAGGCAAGTGTACGGAGAGGAGACACAAAGAGAAAGATAGTCCATCTTCTGGTTCACTCTCTAGATGGCCACAGTGGTTGGAGCTGAGCCAATCCGAAGCTGGGATCCAGTAACTTCTTCCAGGTCTCCCACACGAGTGCAGGATCACAAGGCTTTGAGCCATCCTTTACTACTTCCCCAGGCCACAAGCAGGGAGGAGTTGGATGGGAAGTTGACCAGAGCCTACATGGTGAGGATTAAGTCATTAATCCATATTGCACTGGGCCCTCAACAAAGATCTTTAAACACAAAAAGTGACCCAGAATATTATGTTCAGTTTGAAACCAACTACTTCTTTCTCCAAAATCCTCCCTCTTACACCAACACTAATAGTTGGCTAGCAACTGTGACTGGCAACTCTTTCTACTCAGTTGTAAGAGGGTAAAAGGGAAGTTGTAAAACGGAAGCTCTTTGCATCAAAACACTTGCGTGAAAATTAGTACCTTCTGCAAGGAAAAGCAGAGAAGCCATGAAGAGTCCTTTTGGGTGCTGCTGTGTCCCCAGGGACAAAGCTGGAAAGAACCCAGTAATTGAAATGTGAGCATAATGAGGGGGACTATGGCTCAACACACAGCAGTGTCTGAGCTGTGCTGGTAGGAAAAATAGTGATCCACACTTAAATTAAGACTTCTCCAAGAGAGATTAGTGCTTGTGGTTGAGAAAAAGCCTCAATAAAAAACTAGTAATTAATAGGACAAGAGGAAGTTGTGCATGTAAAAGAGTTTTCAGATGATCAATTTTGCTATAAAGAAATTGTTTTATAAAAGCTCATTTTGTGTTCACCTACTCAAAAAAATAGATTAAAAGAAAACAAATGATTGTATATCTTTCAAATATTGTATCTAACAATGAAAAGTCTGATTTCTCCTTTGATTGCTAGTAGGTCAAAAAGAGGTGGTCTTTATCTCACTGCTGTTTCACTCAGAGCGAATCCTGTGTCTAAAAGTTTCTGTAGAAAGTCTTTTCAAGGGGCTGGCACCACAGTGTAGTAGAGTATGCCTTATCCTGTGATGCCAGCATCCCATATTGCATCAGTTCATATCTTTGTTGGTCCCTATCTGGTACAGCTCTCTGAGCATGGCCTAGGAATGCAGTAGAGGATGGCTCGAGTCCTTGAGCTCCTTTCTCCATGTGGGAGACCCAGGAAAGGCTCCAAGCTCCTGGCTTCAGACCATCCCGCTCAACCATTATAACCATTTGGGGAGTGAGCCACATGTTTCATTTGAATGGAAAAATGACCTCTCTGAGCTTATCAGCAATAAAACTATGGTTTTATGTTCGCTTTCTAGCACCGATGATGAATAGCCACTAAATAATTCAGGTCCTTATTGCCTTGATGTTTTTATAAAAATGAATATTCCAGCTGGAACTTTATCTGTAGTCATCTATTAGAGGAGATCTATCTCATGAGAAACAAAACCTTTTTGATTACTTTACATTTCTTTTAACTCAAATACACCCAAAACATCACAAATAGCACAGAGCAGTAAATGGTCACACTACTCCAGTTACATTTCAGTAAGACACAGAACCCTTGAGCTGTTTTATTATTTTTTGTTTTGTAGATTTTAAACCATCCAAAAATTGAAAGTTTATTTGGAAACTAGCATTTCCATTTCACTTTCCATTATAAAGGGCTTTCAAGTGCATTACCTCATTGTAATTCCTTCCCCTCTCCAAGCACACAATGAGAGAGAAACTCTAGCAAAGAGAGAATTATTCACATAGCAGTAGAGAGAACAAAGGGAGAATGCAAACCCTTGCCTTGTGATTACAACAAGAAGCAGTGTGAACATCACGTTGCAGGGGCTGCGGATGAATGGTATATGGGAGAGCAGGGGAGGGAGGAAGAGGAGACAGGGAGGAGGACGCAGAAGCAAAAGCACTTTGGTCTTGTTTGATTTGTATTTGATGTGATTTTTTTTGCATTATATCCCTGCTTTACTCTAAAATGCATTTTTTCTTTGCATTATTCTAAATGTCTACATCAGATGATTTTGTTCTTGCACACATGAAAATAATTTGAAACAATAGTTTTTACTGTTTAAAGGAAGTAAATGGTTCTCAATATTTGGGGAAAGAGATGAATGAAGGAGAATCCATTACATCCAATGAAAGTTCACATGTTTACGTGTGTGTGTGTGTGTGTGTGTGTGTATTTGCTTGTCAAATAAATAAGCATGGAGAGAAACAGGCCCTCTTGTAATACCTAAAAATTTGTATTTTCTTCTATCTCATCCCATGCATTTTCTTTTCCTAAAATTAACTCACTAAGAACAAAGTTAAGATTATTAAACCACTTAGTAAAATACAATATGCTATTGACCAAGACATAACCTACCTTTTTCATCAAATATTTCCTTGAGGTAAAGAGAATCCTTGAGCACTTTTTTTTTTTGCAGAAATTAATGCAGATTAAGTCAGTCCAAAAGAATATGGTGTTTTGTTCCCAGCAAACCTCTAAGCACTGGGTCAGAGAGTCCCATTGCTATTTGTTTAAAGATTTTAATTCAAGGGCCTAGCACAATGGCTCAGTGGCTAAATGCTCGTCTTGCATGCACCAGGATACCGTGCGGTCACTGGCTTGTGTCCTCGCTGCTCTACTTCCCATCCAGCTCCTTGCTTGTGGCCTTGGAAAGCAGTAGAGGGTGACCCAAAGCCTTGGAACCCTACACCCTCATGGGAGACCTGGAAGAAGCTCCTGGCTCCTGGCTTCAGATACAGCCACTGTGGCTATTTGGGGAGCGAACCAGCGGATGGAAGATTTTTCTATCTCCTTCTCTCTGTAAATCTGCCTTCCCATTAAAAATAAATAAATCTTTTTAAAATGTATTTATTCATTTAACAGGCAGATTTACAGAGAGATATCTTCTACCCACTGGTTCAATGCCCAAATGGCTGCAACAACTAGCACTAGGTTGGTCTGCAGCCAGGAGCCCATAGATTCTTCTGCATCTCCCATGTGGGATTCGGGGCCCAAATCCTTAGGCTGTCTCCCACAGCTTTCCCAGGCACATTCTCAGGGTGCTGAATTGGAAGTGGAGCAGTCAGGACTGGGACCATGCCCATATGGAATAGCAGTATTGCAGACAGCAGCTTAACCCACTATGCTATGGCACTAGCCCCTGAATTGTAATTTTTATAAAATTTAATTCCTGCAGATAAAAGATGCTTTTCCATAGAAGTAGTTATTAGCATCAGAAAAGTTGATAGTATTTCCCCATGCTAGCTAAGAGTGAAGACAAACAAAACTCATCAGTGGAAAACTTAAGTTTAAAAACTGAAATTCTAATTTTAAAAAAGGTCTCCTCTCTCTGATTATAAAAGCAATATGTATTTATTACAAAAATAGTCATATACCTATCTCTCTTTCACATTTTAAAAATTATTAAGATTAGTATGAAATATGATACGGTGATAAAAATTCAAACATTTGATCACTGGAAAACTATCATTAACACTTTTTAAATTTCTCCTCAATGTATTTTCTTAAAAGATTTATTTATTTTTATTGCAAAGTCAGATATACAGAGAGGAGAAGAGACAGAGAGGAAGATCTTCCATCTTATGATTCACTCGCCAAGTGACCATAATGGCCACAGCTGAGTTGATTCGAAGCCAGGAACCTGGAGCTTCTTCCAGGTTTCCCACGCAGGTGCAGGGTCCCAAGGCTTTGAGTCATCCTCCACTGCTTTCCCAGGCCACAGGCAGGGAGCTGGATGGGAAACGGGGCCACCAAGACATGAACTGGCAACCATATGGGATCTCGGTGCATTCAGGGAGAGGACTTCAGCCACTAGGCCACTGTGCTGTGCTCTCTTCAATGTATTTTTAATAGATCTATACAGATGCTTAAAGTTTATTTATATGTGTATATCTATATATAACAACAATATATATAGATATAGTATATATAGATATATACAGTATAGTGTATATATATAGTATATATAGATATAACAATAGTATACATAGATATACACATACACATATATATGTAAACTGTTTTGAATTGGCTTTGATTCATTTAGTGACACATTGTGGACTTCTCTCCATATTTATGAGGATAGTGTTATGCCACCATTTTAATAACTCCATAGTATTCCATTATGTGTCCATATTATAATGTATCTCATCAATTTCTTTTTAATGAGACTTTAAATTGTGCCCATATTTTCACTATTATAAGCTACACTGCAATTAACATCCTTAAACTGCACCTTTGTACGCTTGTCCGATTATTTCCATTGAAATTACTGAAAGTAAGTGTTTTAGCATTTTAATCCATTTTGCTAAATTTTCTTCCATAAATACTGAAGTAAGTTGGTGAAAGTTACTGCTTTGTTAATTTAATAGAATGTTTTAATATTTCTAATTTAGCCATAATCCATTTTTACCTTGCATTGCCTTGGCTAACATTGTTTTACATGTAGACAGCAAGATTGGGTGAATGAAGGGAGGGTGACAGAGGAAAAAGTTGGGTTTTGTCTGTATGGCTTATATCATTTTAGGTAGACACAATACTATGCACATGTATTACTTGAGAAACTCAAGACAAAAATATTTAAAATAAAAATATAGACTGCATATTTAACTTTTAACAACACATTTTAATAGTTTGATGAATGAATAGTTTTTTAGGACCATGCAGCATCTAAGCTTAGCTGCCAAAAGCTATATTCAAAGACCAAACTTGGCAACATTGCAGTGAAGTGCAGCTGGTTTGTCTTATCTGACATCCAAGCATTTAAGGATGTAAATTTATTCATGGACTTCATAATTTCCATTAGCTGAAATATTCTCCCAGTTGAACTTTCACTTTTCTGTCTCCTTATTGTCTGGCTTTTTCCTATCAGAAAAAGTGTCCCCCTGCCCATTTTGCCTTAGTGAAATAAACTATCACAAAAAGTTCAGTTTAAGTGGGGTCACTACTGTAAAAAGTGGCCACATCATTTATTTTCCATATAAACACATGTCAGGGAGTGAGAGGCAGTGGTATAATAATGCTGGGATAAGACTCACCAGAACCACCATGTGCCACTAGAGTGAATAGTTACCCCACCTACAAGATTTCCAACTACTGTGATTCTAGGGCCTAGCTTTAAAAAAAAAAAGTATTTATTTTAAAAAACTAAGTGCAAAAAGAGAAAGAATATGACTCATGATGTGTGCCTTCAAACAGCCATTTAAGTAGACAAGACCAGTGTTAGAAAAGTTGGTATTGGAGTGGCAAGAATATTAAATAAAACAAGCAGTACTAAACACAACTTTCTTAATGTCCTAAAAATATTTTACATACTTAAGCTATTTTTTTTCTGTAATATGCAGATGAAGCTAAAATTATTACCTTATCCTTATGATTCAGGATGAAAAATTTTACAAGACTCTCTGAAAATCACAAAGCTAATAAAAGACTGAGGCTAACTCAAAAATCCTAATTTTATGTTAATGTTATATATGATTTTATATATATATATATATATCTGAGTAAAGGGGGCATCTAATCATATTTAAATGTTTTAAATGGCTACTTGTACGGGAACACAGCAAAGAGATTTGAAGGATGAGACTATGAAAGTCAAACATACACCAAGGTTATATGTCTGATGAAGTCAGAGAGAAATTGTGTAGTAGTACATTCAGATCTACAAATAAGTAGGTGCTGAGAAAGAGAAGAAAGGTTGCTACTAGCTAGGCACCAAAGGGGCAAAGACATGGTCAAATTCCTGCCCATTCTGTATGGTGGGTACTCGGTACACATGGGAGCATATCATCCAAGAAAACTCAGATACTGAGAGCTGTATTTAAGAAAAATGGGCTGAAGCACGAAACTAAGAATCAAACTTGAGTGGACCAGAGTCACAGCAACACCAATAAGCAGGAGGAAAAAAAAGTAAGGCAAATATTTAACAATGACAGAAGCTGAGAATGTTGGAAAATAGACCTGCCATTATTATTCACAATACAAGCATTATTTCACAGACATGTGGAGGTGCAATGGCAAAGCCATCTAAAAGCAATGAAGTATATCCACCACCTCAGGCTACCATAGCAGATATTTATTTTCTCCCAGTTCTGGAGGGCAGAAGTTCAAAATCAAGCTGTCCACAGGTTGCTTTCTCTCTGGGTATGTTTCCAAATTTCTTCTCATAAGGATAGTCAGGAAAATTGGTTTAGAACATCCCATTGCAAGTTCTTTCATATTAATTACATTGCTATCACTAGATACAGGTAGATTCTGAGCTGCCAGGGTGTAGCATTTCACCATGTGAATTTGAGAGGACACAAATCAGGTCACAATTGAAGGGGAGTGGGAGGGGGATGATTTCAAGATTGGCCTTTTGGAATTCACAATCAATGCAGGTGATTGGCAGAGAACCATTTAGGAAGCAGCTGAAGATACCTACTAGACTTTGCATTCTAAAACATTAACTGAAGTTGTGAGACTCCAAGATTCTTCCAAGAAAAAGAGAATAGAGAAATAGTAAATTCAAGTAGGCAAAAATTCTTACAGTGTGAACCTGCAAGATACTATGCTCAACACTGTGAAACAGTTAAAAAAGAGTGAGAGAGAAAGAGTAAGAGAGAGAGGAAAATACACTCAAGAAATGTGCAGTATAATAATACACACAGACAGCAGACAGACATGGGCAAATGGCAGAACATAAAATGGCCTGCAAGCCTGCTAAGGGTGCTTAAAAGGGGAAGACATCACATCAGATGGTAATAAAGGAACAATCAGAGGTCCTGCACAACTATGTGTTGGGAATGATTTGTTTCTATCATTAGAGATTGCTTTGCCCAGCACGTTATGTTTTCCTTGGATAGTCTGCAAGAACCACATAATTTAAGCACAGGTCTTTAGAACTGAACATAAATCATTCAATATTGGCTTTGAGTAATTTCCGTAGGTGTTGGATCAGATTCAGAGTTAAAACTGGTCAAGATTATATAAAAAAATCAGTTGTATGGCTTTTAATAAGCATAAAGAAAAACACCTGTTGGTCACATTGTGCTAGCTTCATGAGGATGCATGTGGTAAACATATTCACAGCTGCTACCACACGCAGGCTAAGCTTCAGCAGGACAGTCCCAGCACTTTGTGTCCAGAGGGTGACTGTAGGGCACCTCTGTTCAAGTGCATGTGTATTTCAGGCATGCAATACCCGTGAACTCATAGCACCACGGGTCACTTAAAATCTGTGGAAATACAGAGGTAGGTCCATGTCGATGGAGTGAGGAGAGATGTGAAATGGATAAAGGACACACAAAGGACTGTGCACTGCCTTCTCAAATCTTTACATCTAAAATGAATTCGAAATTTAAAGTTATTTTCACAGAGTACAAAGCATGGGAATATTCAGGAAATGCTGTAAATATTTTAAAAAGCAAAACCTGCTGTTTATGTAAAAGTAATCAGCAACATGTAAACAGTCATATACCAAATATACCAAAATTGATAGTGGTTATCTCTGAATGTCTGTGTGGTGGAATCAGGGATGATTTTACATGGTATTTTTTTTTCTTTTTCTTCTTTTTTTTTTTTTAACATATTGTCTTTCTGTTTCTCTATACCCTTCAACTTCTTCAGTGAGAAAGTTTTATAAGAGAAATAAGCCAAATCGTTCAAATGGAAACAAGCTGATTTTCAAATGCTCATTGTCTTACCTAGCATTCCCTGGTGTTTCTGGAATGCGAGGACACTTGCAGATTTCCTAGCCTGGTTGACAGGGGCCTCAGGGTACTGGGCCTCTGCCTCCTTTGCCTTATTTGGATTCATCTGTTGATCTCTTACATGCAAGTTGTCCTGAATTGCCTAGAAGCTCTCAAGCTATCGGGATGTCTTAAACATGGATAGCCCTTTCCACAGTTAAGGATCTAGCTCTGTTTCAGCCTCTAACAGATTCCCCTACCTCCACTCAACCGCACACTACAATGGCACCACACTTGACCTGCTTTCAGCTTTTTAATATGTCTCACCCATGTGTGTGCTGGCTCGTAGAAGCCAGAGGATCTGTGTCATTGTCCAGCCCAGCCCGGGCCACAGTAAGACCTTAACCATGCTTCGAATGAGATTCATTCCATCACTGGATTCATCATCTTCCTTCCAGCCCCACTTTACACTCACATCCCTGTATCCAAGAACTTCTCCCAAGCTAGTCACATGGTTCTCTAAAACTGTGGTGATCGGATTGCGCCCTGGTTGTTTGGATACAACAGTAATGAATATCTGCAAATTCCCCCAAGGATACTATAGTTACCACAGAGACTCCTCTGTTCAAAATGCTGAGAGAAACTTCTGCGGTTGCTGAAAAGTCTGCAAAGCAAAAATTTTCTCTGCCCCCTTAGACTTAAAAAAAAAAAATACAGTTTCCAGAAGGTTTTCTTTTTTAAGCAACAAAGTAAGCTGTAAGATTTTTCAGCTCTAATGTGTGGTTTCCCTCATGTAAAAGCTTTAGAGGCTCAAACTCCTTCCTGAGACAGAACTTGGAAACAAGATTTCAAACCATTTGGAAACCAAACCTTTGACAGCAAGGAACAGCCCCCATTCCCTGCGGGGCCCCTCCCCATCCCCTGCCCCTGGCAGATACAGAAGAAAAAGAAAGCTGAAACTGTCCCACCCACTCTCCTCAATACTTCACTTTTCTCTATTCTAATCAAAGGCCCAACTGGGCATACCTCCCTTTCAACTACAAAAACAGCATTACAAATAAAGTTAAAAAGTAAGAAGTTAAAAAAAAAAAAAAATAGAGTGCCTGGGTTCCATTCCTGGCTCCACTCCCAATTCCAGCTTCTAGCTAATTTATATCCAGCAAGTGCTGGGTTAAGTGGTTGGGTCCCTGCCATTCCTGCAGAAGGCCCAATCTCAGTCCCCACCTGCTGGCGTTGGCCTGGCTCAGTTCAGCCTTTCTGGGCAGTAGGGGAGTGAACCAACAGACGGGAGTGCACATGCTCTCTTTCTTTCTCTCTCTCTCTCTTTCTGCTTTTCAATAATATTTTTTTAAAAGAAATTTTTATCTGTTTTATCAACATGACACTTTAGGAAAAGCTCTTGTCACAAGCTCAAGGTTAAACATTGAATTATAAGAAATATGCTTATAAAATTATCTTCAATATATTACTTTGTTATTCAAACAGTAAAATAGACTGAGGCAAGGGAATGGGGGGTTTCTAGAAGTAACAGCCCATTGCCAGAACACACAGGAGTGCGAGAGGAGATGCTTGTTAATAGCACACTTTTCCCATGATCTAAACCATCAGACCCTCTTCAGGTTTACACTCCACCAGCAGGAACTATAGCCCATGCCTACAAGCTATCTGACTCTCTGAATCCCACCATTCAAGCAGTGGCAGGCTCCCAACACTCTCCTGACCCCTCCACTTTCCCCAGGTGCCCTGTGCTTGCCTCTAATAAAGACTACTTTGATATCCAAGTGCGTGCACTGTGACCTCCTTGAGGACAATCATTCAATTCCATATCCCCAGTATCCAGTGAGCCTCACTGCTTATGAAATGTTCACAGCATAATTCTTCAGCAAATAAATCTCTCTTTGTCTCTGGGTACCTAGCTAGGAAATGAACACACACACAGGCTGGAAAAAGAAATAACTGGTTTATCGGACCCTCAAGATCAGTGAGGGCAGATTTTTGGCTTATTTGTTCTCTGCTGTGTCCTACAATAGTGCCAAACACATCTAATTCATAAATAGATGAAGAAGAAAGAAATGACTCTGCCCTTCCCATTCATTCCATTTGTCTAATTTTCAAAGCAGCCACACACTCTGGCTTTGGAGTCATCCTCTCGGCATTCTCTCTTTGTGTACTGGGCCTCTGTGAAAGGGATTTCTTTTCTAAAGCCACAGCCCTTGGAGCAGCCATTACCCCAGCAGTCGCTGGCTAACTGATGCCCACCCTCTTCAGAGAAGTGCCCAGGGCTCCACGTCCATCTCCCGCTCCTGACTCCACATTCCTGCTGATGGCAGCAGCTGAAGGTTCAAGTAGTTGGCTTCCTGCCCCCGTACAACAGACCTAGGTTGACTTCCTGACTTCCCACTTCAGCCTCAGCCCAACTCCCGCCATTACAGAGATTAGGAAAATGAGGCATTGGGAGGAAGTGCTCTTGCTCTATTGCTCTCTCCCTCCCAAATAAATAAAGCACCATTCATTTCCAAAAGTCATACCTCCTGGAACTCATTCTCCCAAGTTGATCTTCTCTCTCATCTTCTTTCCTCTTCTTTTTCTCGTTTTCCTCTTCTTCTCCCCATCTATTTACTTATTTGAGACACGCAAAAAAAATTAATGATCAACTCTCTACCCACTGTTTAGCTCTTATATTAGAACATTATAATTATCATTGAACCTCCTATACAGGCCTCTTCACGCATGCATCTCCCTTCCTAAAATTAGCCACTGTTCTTTACTGTTACATATATATATGAGGATGTAAGAGGATATTTTAAAAGATGAAAAATGAAATTAAAAGATAAATTTATTTTGGAGCAAAAACTCCTTTTAAATTCACAGTTGTACACAACTTGCATTTCTATGAACTTTTCCTAATCTCTCATGTGCATGGATTCCAAAATTATTTGTACCCAAATTAACCTATTACTTAATTCATTTTCCACAAACTTTTGAAGTATCCTCATGAACACACACATGAACACACGCAATTGTGTGTGTGTTCATGTGTGTGAGTAGTATGATTTTACCTTTTTAAAACTTTTTATTAATTATTTTCTAATACACCACTGCAATTTCTTCATTTTCTTGCTTAATATTCATCCATGAGAAGACATGAAGCCCTCCTTCCTTTCTTGTCACAGTCATATAGCAGTCTACTATGTAAATTATGACAGCTAATCACTTCATTTTGCTACTAATTGATATGTAGGTCATTTAAAGCTTTTTCTATTATAAAAGTAATGCTATGGACATTTTTGTTACTCTTCAGGCTCAAGTGAAGAGATATTCCAGTTGGTCTACAGGAAGAAAGTCCAATTCTACTTTTTCATGTTCATCTCAACACAGCAACCTCCAGCCCTTGCAGACCCAAGAACTCAGTGGCTCAGGAGAGGGAGCAGTGTTGGGTTGGCAGCAACAACAAAGAGGAATGCATTCAAGCTGCCATCGCTGTCCAGAACCTTGACTCCGTAATGGCACCAAACTGCCCTGTCATGGGATGTTTGCTTAGCAGTCCATCAGCCAAGGGAAAGCCTGGAAAAGGCAAATATTTACTCATTCAGCTATTCGTTCAAGAGGAAATATTTTTATTTTAAATTTCTCCCTTGGGTTGTCTACAGTCATCCAATAGGAATATCATCTACTAGTCTTGCTTTCTTTCCCCCAAAATTAGTGTTTCATTCTACTTGTCATGTTTGTCTTTTTGCCCGCCCTTATGGTTTTTGGGTTATTGAACTACACTTTATTCATTTTGAAGATGAATATTGAAAACATTACATGTATAAGCATGGGGAAGCATTTTTTTAAATAGGTGGTAATCAGAAGATATAATACAAATAAAAATCCTATTAATTCACCCAGGATATTATAATTCTTCTGAAGCACAATAGGAAAAAAATATTAAATACATTCTATTTTCCTACCAATTATGTTAATATTTACATTCATTTGAAAGGCAAAGAGGCACAGAGAGAGACAGTGATGCACGGATTATATAGAGGTCTTCCATCTGCTAGTTACTCTTCAAATATCTGTGAGAGCCAAGGCTGGGCCATTGGTGCCAGGAGCCAGGGAGGCAGAAACCCAGTCCACTGGCAGGGAACCCAAGCATTTGAGCAATCAGCTGCTGACCCCAGAAAGTACATTAGCAGGAAGCTGGAATGAGAAGCCGAGCTGGGATTTGAACCCATTCACCCTGATACAAGATATGGACATCCTAAGACGCAACTTAACTGCTGTGCCATATGTTTGCCCCTTTTCCACCATTATGGAGAGACATTTCAATATATGAAGTTTTTTAAAAAGCCATGTCATTGTTCTCAATACATGGATCAGATCCTTCATGTCTTGAGCTTCAAATCAAACATTTTTATGCCTTTTGTGTTCCAACATGTAATATATTATATCCTATAGGGTGTAATGGAATTCTATACAGTAATTTGAGCACCATCTAGTGGGCATGCTGGTGACATTTCTGACTTGAAGGAAACAACAAAATAGTGTTTTGAAGCCAAGGAATAAATGTGACCAGGCAAAGGACTCCCCTCCTTACAGCTGGAGACTGAAAGGACAACTTATGTGAGTCAGGAAACTTCTGTACATCCCCAACACTTTTTTAATGTTTTTAGACCTCTTGTAAGTGTCCCTCACTGAAAGTATACTGCAAGAAATATGATGCCACTTTTAAAAATTAATGCAAAATGGAATTAAAAGATAAATATATTTTGGTGCAAAAAAAATTGAAATGCGTACATGCTTTTTTATATTTCATATTTTCCCTGAACATTTGAGGGCTTCTGATATCTTTCAATTTTGAAATTTCCTGCATTTAGGCTTCAGTTTTGTTTCTGTTTCTAGGTATTATGATTACAATCCTTTATTGCTTGATTGTTTTTAATCACTTTGATTCTCAGCTATCACTGATTGAGATGGCACACAGCATCCAATTAGTGATGCTGATAGCAAATGCTTTATGCAATTCAAGACTGTTTTTATTCATATCAAGAGTAATGGCCAGGGCCTGGCACGGTAGCCTAGTGACTAAAGTCCACATCATGCATGTGCTGGGAGCCTATGTGGGCACTGGTTCATATCCCAGCTGCTCTGCTTCCCTTTCAGCTCCCGGCTTGTGGCCTGGAAAAGCAGCAGATGATGGCCCAAAGTGCTAGGACCCTGCACCTGCATGGGAAATTCAGAAGAAGCTCCTGGCTCCTGGATTTGGATAGGCTCAGCTCCAAGCATTGTAGCCACTTGGGGAGTGAATCAGTGGATGAAATATCTGTCTTTCCTTCTCTGTAAATCTGACTTTTCAATAAAGAATAAGTAAATCTTTAAAAAAAGAGTAATGCCCAATCATCCAATGTCCACTATAATAAAAAAAAAAAGAAAATAATGTCCGTTCTAATAAAGTTTTATCAATTTATTGAGATGATTTTTTAAAAATATATAATGTCATCATTTGGATTACTTAATTAAGGGAAAGAAGTGTTGAAGGTTTAACATATAACAGTTATAGTATGGAATTATGTCTCATCCACAGCGGTAAACACAGAAGTTATTGGGTTCTCTATCGTGCTATTGGAATCTCTTCTAAAGTTTCCAAGGATTCAGTTGATCTTGGCTTGGATATTTCTTGGAAGAGAGAAAAAAAATATTTTGTTTGAATGAGAGAATAGAAAATGGGCTCCGACACAAAACAACCTTGATTCCTGTTATTCCTGTCTGCCATTACTCGCTTGTCAACTGGGGTAATTAACTAAACCTCTGAGAATCCCATTCCTCATCTATAAAACAGTACAGTCAGAGGTTCAGGGGTTACAGACATATGGCTGCTATCAGAATGAAATGAAATGGTATTCTGCCTTTCACGAGGCAGTCCATTTCACTCTGGACATCTCTGGCAGAAGCTACAGTAACCTGCTTATTGATGTAGCCCTTAGTGGTGTTCCCTCACTGGTCTCATTTTCCCACTCTGATTGTACTTACTAGGATGTATTCAAGTTCCTGCACTCAAATTCCTATCATATCATAGACAATGATGAATACCAAAAAGTGGCAAAATGTTAATAAAAAATAACAAGCAAAGTGAATCTTTGTGCATTAAGCTCTGCTTCAATACGGTAAAATAGTATCTGTCAATTAAGGAGGCTCTCTCTTTAATAGGAAAAAACTAGGTTGCAAGGTATTCCATGGCTTTCAAGTTCATATCTCCAACAATAAAATAAAAATAAGAATTTGTTGATGTGTATAATATACCAGGTACTGTGTGAAAAAATGTTCAGCATCTCATTAATCACGGCAGCAGCTTATATTATTTTAGAGGTTTTATTAACACTTACTATAGAAAGTAAGAAATTGAGGCTTCAAGAGATTCATTCCAAATTGGCACCAATCAAAATTTAAATAAAAAGCTTTGAATTTGCAAGTAGACAGAAACTATGGCAACACAAGCTATTTTTACTTTACAAAATCATATTCTAAAGTCTACATGTTCATGCAAGGGGGAAATGAAAGATAAGGGAAGATAATTCACCAGCAACAAATAAGTAATTCATAAATAACATATTCATGTTGAATTATTCATGGTTGAACCAAATCTGTATTACAAGGGTAAATAAAACAGTTGATTAAAAATACAAGTCGGGCCTGGCGGCATGGCCTAGCAGCTAAAGTCCTCACCTTGAACGCGCCGGGATCCCATATGGGCCCCGGTTCTAATCCTGGCAGCTCCACTTCCCATCCAGCTCCCTGCTTGTGGCCTGGGAAAGCAGTCGAGGACAGCTCAAAGCTTTGGGATCCTGAACCCATGTGGGATACCCGGAAGAAATTCCTGGATCCTGGCTTTGAATCGGCATAGCATCGGCCATTGCGCTCACTTGAGGAGCGAACCATCGGACGGAAGATCTTCCTCTCTGTCTCTCCTCCTCTCTGTATATCTGACTTTCCAATAAATAAATAAATCTTAAAAAAAAATACAAGTCTATATTGCTACAAAAATTTTCACATGTTGAATTATCCACATGGCTAAATCAAATCTGTATTATAAGGCTAGATCAAATAGGCTATAAAAATGGAATTAAAAAATTTACATTGCTGCAAAAAATTTTTGAAACCCACACACAGTTTTTCACATGTATTTTCCATCAACTTTTTGAAGACCCTGCCTATATGTTTTATGTGTGCTTCAGCTTGGACTTGGTCTTAAACAAATGGCACTTTGCTCAGTCAAAATGTATCAAGCTGATTATTGATAAGGTAAAACTGAAAATTCTGATTATTTTTAACAGCTGATATAATTAGTAACTAAGTAAAATAGATTTTTCTTTGTTGACTCCATTGGCATCTTGGGCTTATTTCTCAGAGAAAGAGATGAAATTTGCACCAAAAATTCACACATACAGAAACAAGCTTGAGCATAGGCGTAGTTTTTGTATTTCGATGCTGAATCATACAAGCATCTGTTATTTCTTACACAAAGCCTTGGTTCTTAGGTTTATTTATAATGATACATACTGCAGCTTCTTGATATTAAACTTAAATTCTGCTGTTCTTTACTCAAAAGCAGGCAAATTGTAGATTTTCCTTGGTTTCTGGATGTCCAATAGCTCAGGTTCCCTATAATAACAGTCCTCAGCCTGAAAATGAGTTAGGTTTCTGGCTGCTCATTTTTTTCATTCCCCTTTTCCTATAATTTAAAATCAAATTATCTAACTTCATTCCACTTTCCTAAGAGTGAGCAAGAAGCCTGTTTCCTGTTAATGATGAGTTAACCATATTCTGACAGTACATTAAAGAAGAGTTGGACAACATCATGACAGAGGAAATTCAACTGGGAAAAAAAAAGTGTACTCAGATTTGGAAAATGAGTCAGTGTCTAGGAAGGAACCAACTGTATTTAACACAAAATTTCCTCTGAGTGAGAAAACTGAAGATTCGTCAAGAGAAGCTGTGTAATAAATATATCAACAGCTGTCAGACAAGGAATTCTCCATAACAAATTTTAACAGCAATGACATTAATTTCTATAGTACCTGTTAAATAAGTGGACACATTTTTAAACCTATAATACATAAATTACATCACTAAATTAATTCAGAATTTTTTGCTAGGATTGTCAAAGTTTATACGCCTAAGTATGCATAGAACATGGTTGAATGGCTATCCTAAACCACAGTGTATACATAGGAGACCAGCCTTGTGATACAGCACACTGAGCAGCCACCTGCAGTGACAATATCCCTTCTGAACACTGGTTCAAGCTCCGACTGTTCCATCTTTGATCTATAGCTCCTCTAATGCTCCTAAGAAGGAGCAGAAGATGATCCAAGTGCTTGGGCCCTCGGCACCCTATGGGACACCCAAATGAAGCTCCAGGCTCCTGGCTTCAGCCTGGCCTAGTCACAGCCATTTCCCCCATTTAGGAAGTGAATTAGGGAATGGAATATCTTCTCTCTCTTTCTCTCTCTCTCTTTCTCTCTTTCTCTCTTTCTCCCTCCTTTTCAGTGTGTGCATTTGTAACTCATCTTTCAAATAAATAAGTAAATCACTTTTTAAAAACATACACAGATAAAACCAAAGTAAAACTTTTTGGAGGAACAAAACTAAAGCCACCTGTGCCAGCATACCAAACTAACAACAAATGTTTTAGACAAACTCCAAAGCTTTGACTTGTACACAAATAGTCTAAACTAAAAATTTCTTCTCCTCTTCATTTTAGTTTAGAGAAATTGCTTCCTCTTTGCCAAACAAAAGATAAGGGAAGAACAGAAGAGAGTAACACAGAGAATGACATGATTGTGGGAATGCTGCAAAACAGCATGCGCATCTGCACAGTGTTTGATAAAGAGGCCAGCTCAGGCCTCAGCGATGGACCTGCTTCTGCCTGGGACATCAAGTCAAAAACAGAGCAAGAACTATGAAGATCCAAGCTTTATTGTGAACAATGACATCTGTAATCTTTTCATAGTACTGTACATTTTGGAAGTGCATAGACATGAATCAGACCATCCTCATTAGCTAGCACATCAGGTCCCAACAGCCCACGTTCTCCTCTCCCCTAGACTATCCATCCTTAAAAGACTGCAGGTGAGACAAGCCTACATCACCATTACTACAATGACCTCTGAGAAATAATACCTGGTTACCATCGCATTCAGTGATGGAACGGTGGAGCTGACTCCATTTTTCTGTGAAATAATGAGAGGCGTCTAAAGGATGACAATGAGCACTTCAAGAACGGTGAAAAGGAAAATAAAATCAGCGTGATAAACTGAAAGCACATCGCTTTCATGCACATCGCTCCCCCCTCCCATGAAAACTAGATATGAGGGTAGAAAACCGGCATAAAACCACAATTCACAGCTTGAGTGGCATCATAAAACCAAACTAAAGACGCTCCAGGTGCTGAACTACCTAGAATAGCAGAAAATGCTACAATGTTTCCATAGCAACTGTCACTAAGGATAGCATCAGGACACTGAAAATATAAGAGAAAAAGTTATAAATTGGGGATAAACAAGATGGTTTTCCTGATAGAGTAAAGCCCACAGTTCAGCCTCAAAAAAAAAAAAAAATTGGAATCACTTGAGGCAGGCTGCATCCAACTCATAATGCACAGTCTGTCTTCTTTCTTTCTTTCTTTCTTTCTTCCTTCCTTCCTTCCTTCCTTCCTTTCTTCCTTTCTTTCTTTAAGATTTATTTTTTAGCCCAGCACAATAGCCTAGCAGCTTAAGTTCTTGCCTTGAACACACCAGGATCCCATAAGGGTGGCGCTTCTGGTCCCAGCAGCCCTACTTCCCATACAGACCTCTGCTTGTCCTGGGAAAGTAGTCGAGAATGGCCCAAAGCCTTGGGACCCTGCACCCTCAAGGGAGACCAGGAGGAGGCTCTGGGCTCCTGGCTTCGAATCAGTGCAACTCTGGCCATTGCAGTCACTTGCGGAGTGAACCATCAAATGGAGGATCTTCCTCTTGTCTTCCCCCTCTCTCTATGTCTGCCTTTCCAATAAAAATAAACAAATTTTTTTAAAGATTTATTTTTGTTGGAAAGATTGATTTACAAAAAGGAGAGACAGAGATAAAGATCTTCGAACCGGTGGTTCAGAGCTGAACCAATCTAAACCCAAGAGCCAGGAGCCCCCTCCAGGTCTCCCACGTGAGTGCAGGGTCCTAAGGCTTTGGGCCATCCTTGACTTCTTTGCCAAGCCAAAGCAGGGAGCTGGGTGGGAAGTGGAGCAGCCAGGACACGAATCGATGCTCATGTAGAATGCTGGTGCTTGGAGGTGGAGGATTAGCCATTTGAACCAATGTACCAGCTCCATAATGTACAGTCTTCCAAGAAAAGAAATTAGCCCAAAAGCTGAAAATACTAGGAATTCACAAACTCACACACCAGCAGGCTGCAGGGTGCCTGGTCTAATAGATAGGTCATGACTAAGGAACGTGTGTGTGTGTGTGTGTGTGTGTGTGTGTGCGCGCGTGTGCGTGCGTGTGTATATTTTGATCATTATTTATCAAGTAGAAAATGAATCATAGGTCAGGTAGATATTGTCAGGGACACAAAAGTGAGTCAGAATTACATTCTGGCCTTGGTGTACTCCTTGCCATACAGGGAGATAATGTGATAGATTTCAACGAAGAAATAAGATTATTGCTATTCCATTTCAGAATATTATCAGAAAGTGCTATGGGGTGAGTTTTGTCCTCCAGGAAGATATTGTTGAAATCCTAACCCCCAGTTCCCAAGAATGAGACCTCTTGAGAATGAGGATAAAATGAGGTCATGTGAGGGGCCCTAATCCACTTTGCTAAGAAGACACAGCACAGAGCATGGAGAAGCCATGACAGGGCAGAGACGGTGATGCAGCTGTGAGCCAGGGAACACCAAAGATGACGAACCTCCAGAAACTAGCAAAGATGAGCCATCGGAGAGAGGAATCCTCCTCTGACACTTTGATTTCAAACTTTCAAAACCCAAATCTGTGAGAGAATAAATTCTGTTGTTTTAAACCACCTACGTTTTAGCACTTCTAGCTACAGTTCTAGAAAACTAATACAGAGAGAGACATTACATCATGCTAAAAGAATGAGAACAGGCTTCTTGTGAGAAGTGACATCTTAACTGAACCTTGAAGAACTTGTAGTGTCCGAATGGCAAGAAACAAGGTTTTTTACTTATATGGTAACAGAAGTCACTGCTTACTGAGTCTACCATGTGTCAGATATAGTTCTGAGAATTAATTTAAAATGCCTGGATTGGATTCTGGTTCATATGCAGAAGGCATCCAGTCCTTACTCTTGTAACGAGCCCTCCTCTTTCTACCTTGCCACAGTTAGTATGTCAGAAGCTTCTGTTTGGGAAGAGGAAGAGGAAGGGGTGACCAGATTGGGAAGGGATTTGGAGTTGGGGAAGAAAGTGATATAGAACAGATGACACTAAAAAAGCAAGTTTCAGAACCTCTGGGAGTGGTTTTGTTTTCACATCAGTCTAAGTGGAGTACTAAAAAAAAAGACCCTGCAAGGCTGTAGCCACAGGACCAGCATATTTGGGACTGAAGTGGCTCAGAGCCAGCGAGGCCACTCTCCTCTGCACTTCACATAATGGGGCCACATGGAGGCCCTCCAAGGTCCAGACTGCGAAAACTTGAAGTGTCAACACCCTTGGTGTGGGCCATGTTCTTCTGACGGGCATGGAAAGTTTTTAGTCTTGGCAAAGCCTCAGCAAAAGGCCTTGAAAGCAGAAACTAGATATGTAAGAGGCAAAAGAAAAAGAACAGGTCAGAAGTCCATGGCAATTGCAACACAAGGGCTCATTAGTAAGGGGGTGGGGGGACTTCTCTGGAAACTTCTAGAAATATCTGGAAATTCTTTGATGGGAGAGAATGTCCTTCAGTCAGATAGGAAGGAGATTCACACCACAAAAAAATGGAAATTTAAAAAGAAGACCTTGCTTTAGGGGAGCTCATTTGTGTGACAAGCTGATGAGGCCTGGAATGTATGAGTAAGGTGCAAATTTTCCAGCACAGCCCATGTACATCCCCTCATTATTCTCACTTTCCACTTTACTGCTAGAAAACTGAAGCTCGAGCAGTATTTAATCTCATGGCTAGTAATTCTTTTAGTATGTTATAGAATCAGAGATAAGTCCATGTCTGCTACCAAGGCCAGAGTTGTCTCTACTATGCCACACTGTTGATCTGGACGGGAAATCAACAAAGGACACCCAGGAGAAGCAGTAGAAGAAAGCCATCCCTATTGAGTCCTGTTACCAGGGGCACTGCCACTCCAGGGCTGCTACGAAGCAGAAGGGTAGGAGAGGGAGAAAAGCCCAGGCCTTTCTTCTCATCTTCTAATCTCCTACCTGTGCTACTCACGAGCTATGCCCAGCTGGACACCAGCTTTTAAAGAAACTTGGATGAGATGGCAGGAATTAGAGACCCCCAGAGATGGAGGAGGCAGACATTTCCATGGAGAGTAAGAAGGTTTAAGGCTATCACTGATTTTACACTCTCAGCTCCATTCCTCTCTCTACTCTGCTCTCACCTATGTCTCAGAGCTCTTCTGCCCTCTAGGTCAGCTTCACCAACGTGAGGTCCTAAAAAGGAGGCACAAGGAAAGATGCCGGGGTATTCTACCTTTCTGCTTCAGGTGTTGTCTCGGAGCATTGGCTGCTCTTCCATAAACCCAGCCCTTTCTTCAAGGTCCATTGTGGTTCCTCTCATGCTGGGTCTGGCTCCTTTTGTCTTTCAAGACCTCAAGAGTGGCAGCACCTTTGTGTTCTTGAAAATCATAGGGACGCCTCATTTCCCCCCATCAGCTCTCGAACTCTCATCTCCCTTGGAACTAATTTCTTTGCATAACATCCCCTCTATCAAAAACATAAAGAATACTTCCTGGTTCCTGACTGATCCAGAAAACCTACATCAGAGAGCCTTGGCCTTCCCAGGAAAGCATGAGGGGACTGAATGTGAACTTCACTCAACTATCATAAATACATAATGAACTTTCTGAAAGCCACTATTGTGAGACTGGTCCCTCCCCTCCCTGGGGCCTCCAGTCCCTCAGCCACTCTTGTTCTGAACTGCTTTTTTTGTCTAGCTCAGCCTTCACAGCAATAGAAATCATGAGTAATAATTTAAATAAGTTTCTATGAAAACACTTACTTTCCTATTAACTTACTGTTCTATTAAATGTAGCTGTAGCTACATCTTATCAATTCCCATTCCAGAGTAAATTATCTACTTCAGTGTTTGTATTTTTGTATTGGACAAAGGAACATTACTCCTGGATGCAGTGTCTGCTCTGTTCATTATATCCATAATGTGTACTTCTCACAAGCACACACCCATATCTATCCTCTGCCTCTTCTGAATCCACTCAAATTTAATCAGTTTTGAACTGATGCAACAGAAAGCCACTGGAATCAGAAACCCAAAATGAAATTTATGATACTATGCTAGAATTTCATATACATGGGATTTAAAAAATGAATTAATCTCGACCCTGTCCCCTCCTTCCATGTCTTCTTCCCCACTTCCTTTTCAAATCATTTTTTCCTATATTTCCTATGGATACACACTCTAGAAGGCAGTGATGACGGCTCAAGCAGTTGACTCTGCCACCCGTACAGGAAGCCTTGGTTGAGTTATGGGATCCAGGCTTGGGCCTTGGCTAGGCACAGACTCTTGTGGGCATTTAGGGAGAGAACTTATGGGGGGAAATGAGAGCAATCTCTCCCCCACCGCCCCTCTTTGACAATTTTTTAAAGTGGATTTGATTCATTAAACTAAAATAAATTGTTGATCCATGAGCCTGACACAGAAGAATCAATGTCATTAAAGTGATTATTCATAAAACAAAGTCAATCCTCTTTCCACTTTAAAATACCAAATTCTCACCATGCATTTGTAACTTAATTCAATTTACAAAGTTTTTATTTGCCTATAACTCTTTAGGACCACCTACCTTTTAAAACCAGTTCCATCCCAAATCTATTTAACATGCAATCTCAATAGTTTACATATTAGGATATTTCAGACAAAGGTTTTGTGGTTGCTTCACTGTATACTTCTGTTCAAAACCAGCATGCCGCTTAGTCTGTTGTTAAACTTGAAGATGTGGTAGAAAGCATTAGACTCCTGATTCTCTTCTGTACTCTATGTGTGCCCTGTGTGACTGATTTTGGATGTGCTCTCATGTCAAGAAGCAGACCCACATGTGGCTATAGTGGAGTACTCTTGGGAATAGGCATTTTAAGAAAGCAAGGAAGCAAGATTGGTTAAAGAGAAAGGTAACTCACTGGAGATATAGCTCGGCAAATCCTCAGGAAGCTCTGGAGCAGTGAGAACCTTTCAAGGATGGCTTGAACTGAGGCAATAAAGCAGACCTTGTGCTAACATCTGACCAGTTATTGCTTGTAGGCTGCCTCTGGGAGCTGCCCTGGGCGAAGCTGTACCCTTCCACTGAGGACAAATCCTGGCGGACAATAAGGTTGGACGATCTGAAGTGACAGTGTAAGCGAGAGGATAGGAGTCAGAGGTTGTGATGAATAGGTTTTCGTTGTGCTACTGTCAGCAAGAAATATTCTAGAAGATAAAGAAATAAATGTTTTGAATCTTAATGAGGATCAAGAAATGAACAGTATGAATTTCACGACATAAAGATGTAGTACGCCTTGAACTGAACAGCGTACATCTCCCCTCTAATTTCAAGGAGTGCTGAGGCAAAGATTTTGTCAAGTGCTAAAAGAAAAAATGAAAACAGGTTCCACTTAATCTTAGCTAGGTTTTTTCCTGTGTCTTCTGGGCTCCAAGGCTTTCTTTACATTGGATGCAATGGGATTCTGTTGCATGAAGGATAGTCTGAGCGAATCTCCCACTGTACAGCCACTTCAAATATTGCTGTAGACGGAAAATTTTCATTCCCTGATATTCTACTGGCAATATTTGGCAGAATACTTTGCTTTTTTTTTTCTCTTCCTTTTAAAGCAACAAGGGAAAACAAAGTGCAGAATTAGTGTTATGAAAATAAGGAAATATGGTGCTCTTTTTTTTTCCACCATGTTTGCATCATAAAATTCATTCCCAGATGAGCCACAGCTTGATGAACCACACATATTCCATGTTGTACAGATTTCATATTTCGTAATCAGTGGACCCATGCCATGATTTCAGAGCTGAGAATTTGAAAATCTTTACTTCTCTGTCTCCACAATCTTAACTGTAGCATGCCATTCTTAGTTATTAAGTGATTTCACTTTAAATAGAAATAAAACTAAGAGACATTCCCATTATTGTCCCAAATTCCTAACGTAGCTACTCTTTGTTTTTAATGGTTCTATAAAAAGAAAGTCAGGCAAAGAAAAACAGTGCATTCCTGAAACATTACAGAAGAGAACCAAGTGCCGCACTAGACAGGATCCCAGGGAGGGCCGACGCCAAGCTTCCGAGGCAAGCTAAGGAAAGAGAACAAGAGTAACTCCTGGTGTACCCCAAGCATCAACAAAATGAACACGTTCATATTAGTGACAGTTCACTCCACACCAGCCACTGCTCTAACACGTCACATACACTTAAATCTCATGGTAATCCTATGAGATGAATCATATTAGTATTCTCGTTCTACAAATATGGACATTAAGAAATCAAGACACAAGGAAATTCAGCAACTCACCTAAGGCAACGTTGATAATTTCAAGGTAGAGTTAGTACTGGCTCCTGGCTTTAGACTAGTTGAGCTCCAGACGTTGCAGCCATTTGGGAAGTAAATCAGTGAATAGATCTCCCTCTCACTCTCTGCTCCTCTCTCTTTTTCTCTCCCTCTGCCCTTTGAATAAATAAATAAATCTTGTTAAAAAGTGGAGCTAGGATTTAAAGTTCTGCTTCAATACCTATTTTTTCAATGACAAATTACCTTGTCTAGTTTACCTCCAGCTCCAAATTTCATAAAGTTGTACCTTAAACATATACATATAGGGCAGGCATTGGTGCAGCAGTTAGGTTACGTTATGAGACATCCACATCCCATGTCAAGTTTAAGTTCTAGCTGCACTTCCAATTCCAGAGTCCCACTAATGTGCACACTGGGCGGCAGCAGCTGATGGTTCAAATCCTTGGGTTCCTGATACCCATTTGAGAGACCTAGATGGAATTCTAGGTTCCTGGCTTCAATCTCGTCCATCCAGGGCTTTGCAGGCATCTGGCAAGTAAACCAACAAATTAAAAATCTCTCTCTTTCTCTCCCTCTTCCTGCCTTTCAAATAAAATGCAGATAGTACAGTATGATTCATAAAACTTTCCTACTTCCTTTAAGGTAAAAAGCATTTCTCTCAGAGTTTCATCTACAAGTTTCAACATTGTGCTTCTGATTTCCCAAGTGAATCTTCAAGTAAACTGTTGCTCCCAAAAGATATGCCAAGAATTTGTGGTGTACCCAGTATGAGAAGCACTGTTCCAGGGCTTCTAGCTTGCATAAGAACGATAGAAATACCTTTATGGTATCTGTCAGAATCAATTTGGCAAATTAATCAAACATTAGGTTACAAGATTGCTTTCTCCCCTGCTATCATAGAAACTGATTTGAAGGCTGCAGTATAAAATGGCTTGAAAGAAATTAACTTAGTAACTTAGCAGGAAAAAGAGACCAGTTAGACAGATGATGTTCACCATGTCCAAACTCAAAATAAGCATAAGGCTTGAACAGAAGGCAGAGCATCTGATCAGCATGAATATTTTTAGATTGAATTGAGATGTTACGACATGTAAGAAAGAGAGTGAGTTAACTGTACTTCTGTGTGTGTGTGTGTGTGAGCGCATGTGTGTATACGCGTCTGTTTGCGGGGGAGATAAAAGACTGAAAAAGAAGCAGAAGCCTTTTTTAGAGAAAAAGAGTACAATTTGGTGGAAATAATATACATAATTCAGAGCTAATTAAGTCATGAGTTAGAACATTATGTCTGATACTTAATAATAGTACTTTTATGTTTGATGAACTCTAAGAAATCATAAATAACAGAGAAAGCAAAATTGGGTAGGGAAGGGACAGTCCTCAGCACAATAATGAAAAACACCACAGCCAGCTTTATATTGAATGGGGAAAAGTTGGAGGCATTTCCATTAGGATACAGATTCAGAAAAAGATGCCCACTTAAGTTTTGGCCAAAACCATTAGGCACAGAAAAGAAATCAAAGGGATGTAAATTGGAAAGGAGGAGTCAACCCATCCTGTTTGCAGATGACATGATCCTCTATAGAGGGGAAACAAAAGACTTTACTAAACACCATCTTGTGCTCTGGAGGACCAGGGTAGATGAGGATGGACTAGCCGTATGTGGGTATGGACGAGCTGTGGCTGGGCTGAAACAAGCAACAGTAAGAACCAGATTGGGTTGAAAGCCAGTCAGGAAAGGCCACTGTTCCTACTAGGACAGGAGGTGAACTGAGTAGAACTGGCTCATAGACCCCCTGATATGCGCGAAATCTGGCATTGGGAAAGGTTCTGATGGAGGAGCCTGGACAACTCCTCTGGCAGGACACAGTCCCTGCAGGTATGCACAAGAAGCATGATAGGAAACAGTCCAGAACAGGCCATGGAAAGTATTCCACTAGCACACATTTGGCAAGGGTGGGGGCAGACCAGGCTGAAGCAGCTCACATCAGCTGTTGGTGAATCAAAACAGAGTATGGATCAAGCCAGGTTCAGTCGCGACAAAAACCAGTGCACATTATGTAATGTCAAGGCGAGGTTACCTGTACTGGATGTGGCCGCAGCACCCAACAGCACACGTGAGAACCAGGAGGGAGTGGGCAGAGCCGGCAGGGGCAATATAGGGGTAGTTCCCCTGCTGGACAGCTGCTCCCACTGGAGAGCGTGAGCTGGGATGGTGGAAGACCAGACCAGGCAGGCTACAACACCTGTGGGCTCCGTGTGTGCTAGATCAGGGAAAAGCCAGCGTGGGCTGATTGTTCCTCCTGGTGCAAGCATAAAATAGAGTGGGTGAGGGTTGGTTGGGCTTAGCCACAGCATCACCTGGCAGAAGCTGTCATTGGGAGCTAATTTTGTCAGGTTAAACTGCAGAACCACCTGGAGAGTGCATAATCCAGGAGTGGGAGTGACCTAGAAGGGAAATAGTGGGCTCCTCCCTCTTGGGTTACCACTCCCACTGGAGGACATGAAAACCAGGACAGGGGCAGGGGTAGCTAGACAGCAGAGCACCCAACAGCATGTGTGTTGGCTGGATAGTGGAGCTGGTTTGGTTGAACTAGGCTTCAATGACCATTGACATGTATGAGAGCTGAATGGAATCTGGGACAGATTGGACTAGCCTGCTACACATAATTGCAAGCACGGAAACCAGGACAGGGAGTGGGCCTGGTGGGTGTTATTGTGGGTCGCTCCAAATAGGCTGCAGTTCCCACTGGTTTATGTGCTGGGCAGAATCAGGCTGGACTGCAACAACCATTGGTTATAGTGGAAGACAGGGCTGGAAATAGAACTGACCCAGCAATTACAACCACCAGCTGCTTGGGGCAATGGACTGTGCTGGGCCCTGTACTTGTTAAGTACACACAAGAACCTGGTCTGGGAACACCTCAGACAAAGTTTCTCTAGGGATCCCCTCAATTGAACTGCCAGACTCAGATCCCTAACCATGAAAAGACAGAGGACAGAACAAATCAATCAACTACCCCTCCATATGTTGGCAGTGAAAAACAGGGCAAACGAAGACTCTATGATGGACTATGTCAATCAGTGGATTCTGCAGTAATTTCTTCATGCTTGTAATGGTGATATTGGCAGCAATTCACAACTGTTGAACTATCAAAACCACTTGAGCAAAACCCTCAGAGCATGCCCCACATCGGGAACCTGGGATGGGTGGGAGACTGGGTGGGGCTTCTCACTTTACCTCCCCCTTTACCCCAGATATAGGAAAAAAAATGTGTGGAAATAATAGTCTTATCCACTTTCCTGTAGCCCTTGAACCTTTGTGCCCTAATTAACTATGTAAAGATTATCAAAAATATAATAAAAAATGAAAAAACTAAACAAAGATAAACAAAAGAAATTTCTGCATTGTTAAGGAAACCATCAACAAAATGAAGAGGCAACCAACAGAATGGGAAAAAAACATCTGTAAATTATACAACTGATAGTTCATTAGTATCCAGGATCTATAGAGCTCAAGAAACTCAAAAACAACAAAATAAAGGATCTAGTTAAGAAATGGACAAAATACATGAACATCTGTTCAAAGGATCCTTTTTTTTTTTTAAGATTTATTTATATATTAGAAAGTCAGATATACAGAGAGGAGGAGAGACAGAGAGGAAGATCTTCCCTCCGATGATTCACTCCCCAAGCGAGTGCAATGGCCGATGCTATGCTGATCCAAAGCCAGGATCCAGGAACTTCTTCCGGGTCTCCCACACAGGTTCAGGATCCCAAGGCTTTAGGCTGTCCTCGATTGCTTTCCCAGGCTACAGGCAGGGAGCTGGATGGGAAGTGGAGCTGCTGGGATTAGAACCAAGGCCTATATGGGATCTCAGTGCATTCAAGGCGAGGACTTTAGCGGCTAGGCCATGCCGCCGGACCCAAGATCCTTTTTCAAAAACACTAAGGAATAAAAACACTATGGCATAAAAACACTATGGAACGCTATCTAGCCATAAAAAAAGAATAAAATTCTGTCTTTTTCAACAAAATAAATGTGATGGAATCCATTACAGTATACAATAAGTTCTTTGATTCTTATTTACAAAATGAATGTAATGCATAACACAGCCTGCAATTTGACAGCGAGGGATGAAGGAGGTAGGAAGCATATGCCTGACACGCATTAGAGCCTCAGAAAATTCAGTTTCTACCCTTATTGCCAAAATAAAATTAATTGCATTTATCTCCCAAATATTATTTTCATTTTACTATAAAAGTTTAAATTACAAAAGGGAGAATTCACTTCACCAAAAAAGCAGTCAGCACAGTGATAGGATAAATCAAAGAGCATTTTCCTCCCCAGATTTTTCTATATTTCTTCTTTCAGGATTTATTTATTTTAAATTCAGATTACAGAGAGGGGAGGAGGTCTCTCATCCACTGATTGACACTCCGGATGGCCACGGTGATCAGAGACAGGCCAGGCTGAAACCAGGGGCAGGACTTTCATCTGAATCTCCCACCGGAGTGGCAACAGCTCCAGGACTTGGGCCATCTTGTGCTGCTTTCTCGGGTGCACTAACAGGGAGCTGGATCAGAAGCAGACCTCTTGGGACTGAAACCCGTGCCCACGTGGAATGGCAGCTTCAGAGGTGCTGGCAGACACGTATAGAATAATACATTGCTTTTTAAAATGTATTCCATTAGCATTTGGGCAATCTTAGGCTATTTCACGCTGCTCTGAATACTCAAAAAAGAATCACACTAGAGCAGAGCCAATTCATTAATTCTCATTTTTGAAAGTGCTACGTGTTTATTGGCTAAATAAACTTAAGTGACATCATTCCTATATTTACAGAACTTCAGACTCTAGTGTTGCCACCTTCATATCTTTCATAATGGCCTTGAAGGTTTTCCATATGATCATCCTAACAAGATGAGCCCTTTTATTTCCATATAAGTTTATGAACTCCCATATATTTATGAAATTTATACAATATCTGCATTCTGTTACTTGTTTATATTTGATCGTCTCTACCTGCCCTCATTCCTGTCGTATAAAAGCAGAGAAGACAGTTGTGGCAATGTCCCAGCACTGAGTTTTTTGAAGAATGGGTACAAATAAATTAAGATTAATTCTAAAGGTCAATTATGGGTCCCAGGCTATACAGAGAAAGGATAAGGGCCAAAAAGAGATTGAAAGATAGATTCAATAAGGAAATGAGAGGTGACCAGCCTTCCTTGTGCTCAAGAACAGATGAGGTTGCAGTAAGCAGAGATAAGAATTGGAAAGAGTTGAAGATAGGATTACAAAGAAAACTCCACATATTGCACACATTCACAGTGAGATAAGTTTTGTCTTATGACTCTGAAAATGGATAACAGAAATGTGATTTAAGAGTTAAGGTGGAAAACCTATGGACCTGAATAGAAAAGTACATTCTGAGAGTTGCAAGGCCCCATGAGTTTTCAAATTCCTAACACAAAATTAAGAGATTACATAACAAGAAAAATGACAAAGTTGTTGTCATGTCTTCTGAGAGTATGTACATAGGTTCACCAGGATGCTAGCAATAGTTGCAATTTTGTGAATCATTGGGAATAGCAGCAGAAGGTGACCACTTTAACCAGAATGAAAGAGTAACAATTTCTAACAGTGTTTCTCATAGTGTGGGGCCTACATGAACAGCATCAACACCACTGAAGAACTTCTTAGAAATGTAAACTTCAGGAGCCAACTCAGATCCACTTAATCAGGAACAAGGCTGGAGCTCAGAAATATGAATCTTGAGCATCCTTCCACATGATGCTACTGCTCACCGAGGTTGGATAATCATCGCATTATAAGTTAGTATAACTTATAATATACTTATTATAATATAACATAGCATTCATCATTACAAAGTTCGATTGCCTTTGAAATCTGAATGGCAGGTCCGGCGTGGTAGCCTATTAGCTAAAGTCCTCACCTTGCATCCGCTAAGGTGCCATATGGGCACTGGTTCTAATGCACGCTCCTGTCCAGCTCTTTGTTTGTAGCCTGGGAAAGCAGTTGAGGACCGCCCAAAGCCTTGGGACCCTGCACCCGTGTGGGAGACCCTGGGGAGGCTCTGGACTCCTGGATTCGGATTGGCTCAGCTCCAACCGTTGTGGCCACTTTGCGAGTAAATTATCCGATGGAAGATCTTCCTCTCTGTCTCTCCTCTCTGTATTGAGACCATCCAGGCCTGCTGAGGTCTTGGCCACACCTTCAAGTGGGCGGCACCAGCATTGCCCACCCATTTCCTAATTAATTAAGAGACTACCAATGGGGAACATCTTACCCGTAGGTTCCCTGCCCAACAAGGAGGAGTCAAGGAAGGCTTAAAACCCCAGGACCCTTCCTCAAGCCTTTGGTGTCTCTCTCTCCCTCCTCTATCGAGAGGCACCCCACCTCCCGGCTTCCTTTCCGGAGGTGCTTCCCCTTCCTTCCCTCCCCTGCTCCCCTGGTCCCTTCACAAATAAACTTTTCTGTTTGCAACAGATTCCCGGCTTTTTATTTCTATACTAAGCTGAGGAAAGAACCCACCGGGCATTTCTGGTAACATGTATATCTGACTTTCCAATAAAATAAATCTTGGAAAAAAAAAAAAGAAATCTGAATGTCAAATTATGCCAGGAACTTGAGGAAGGGCTGGAAGAAGAGAGGAGTGCTAAAGGCCCAAGGGTTCCAGGGGCAGCCCCAAATGTTGACTCTTCAATTCTAAGCCTGTGCAGGCTCAAGCTTTCCCGACAGAAACCAGGGACAGGGACTGGAGGGACTCGCAGGGGGGGGGGGGGGTCATATGTATTAATATTCATCACTATTACTATGGTTTTTAGGTAGGAATTGTGTGTTCCTCCTAGATTTGTTGTGAAAATAAATCATATTGGTTATAAAAATGTAAAGCAAAAAAAAAAAGTTTATAGGAGAGTTCTCAGTGCATGGTGAACTTAGTAAATAAATAGTAACTTGGAATTTTCATTTCTTGGAATAAACCACACATCCTGTAGACCAATTGAGGAACAACAATGCTCAATACAAAAAACCCAGTGATGAAAGAGGACTACCTTCTGTAAACATAAAAGAACTCTTCAGGAGGGAGAGAGTATTAAGTCACTGAGTGTGATTCAGCCAGGAGAACGGTCACTATGTCCTGCTGGTTTCACAGAGAACACACAATAATTATCCTCACTGAGGCATGGCCGTAGTCTTAGAAAGCTGAAGATTAAGGCTCAGCAAATAGAAGCGGGAGAAGCATTGCTTGATTGGGTGGATAAGTCCTTCAGGGATTCAGACACAGGAAATAATTAGTTACACATGGAGTTAACTAAGGACATCCACGTAAAAGCGGTAAAATTCAAGGGAAAGTTATAATTGCGTTCTAGAAGGGATGTTGATGAGCTGGTGCCACAGCCTGGGTTGTGTAAGCTCTAGGAAAGCAAGCGCTGTTTATTCTGACACACAAAGAATGAAGCAAAGGAGGAGGACTGGATAATTTTTTCCAAAGATATGATGGCCTGGCCTCTGAAGGAAAGTGGGTGTCTGAGCATCAGACAGTTTGATGTTGTCTTCCCAGTTCATTACCCCTGTGTATAAATGGTTCCAACCCACAAGCACGCCTACTGCTCTTGCAGTTAAAGTACGCAAGCTATCCGCCCCCACCCTCAGCTGATTGGAGCAGGAGAAATCATTTGATCTAAGCCAGGTACTCAGATTATTTTCTTCTAGAAATTTAAGACTAATTCATCCAGAGGGTTTGCAAACCAAAGGGATGATTGGTTCACAAAATAGAAACCTCAATACTCCCCTTCCAAACCGCATTAGATGATGACACAGCACACACAGGGATTAACCTAGCCACCTTGTACAGATTTTTTTGATGGTGTAGATTTTTTTAAAAATATATTCTGTAAACATTCTACACATGGATTTTAGAAAGGAAGAATACATACATATGGAGAAATCAATTATAAATCTGACACAGAAATTTACATTCAACATAATAGAAGTCTGGGTTTGAAAGTGGGAAAGAAACAGAAAGTAAAGTATGGCTGGGAGGAAAATTATGAGAAATCAAAATAGCTCATTGGGTGTGGTGCATGAGAAAGCAGAAGAGCCCGATGTTGCACCTGACGTCACTCTTGCCTTGCCCACTTGTGTCTCAGCATCTTGAATCCACTGAGTCACTTCCCACCTCAGGATGCTCACTCACGCCCTTCCTTCTGCCTAGGCTTTCCTTAACCCCTCTGTTCATGTGACCAACTCACTCTTGTCTCCTCAGGTCTCTGCTCAGAGATCTCTTTCCTAAAGACATCATTCCTGATGACTCAAGCTAAATGATGCTGCTTCTTCATTATTGCTTTCATACCCTCTCCGATTTTCCTTTCACAAGATTTGTTATGCATCACTATTCATTTGTAACTGCATATATCTGTGTTTACAACATCAATCTGTCACCCAGAATTGCAAGTATTATGAGGACAGTGTCCCATCTCGTTTTTTACTTTAATATCCATCACGTAGCACAGGGCCCTGCACTAGTAAATACCCCAAAAGCATTTGCTGACTATGCAAGTAAATACATGAACTCCAGAGTTCAAATCTGAAATGCTGGAGAAATAACTCACATTTGTCTGAATCAATGCTCCTATACTGTACAAAGAGAGTTACTGCTAAAATTAAATAACTAAAGATGTAGGAAATGAAAAACATTGTTGGGATATTAACTGTCTGGTGCTGTGTCCAGCCACAAAGAAAGAGGTTAAGAACCAGATGTTCAATTCCTTCAGCCATCAAGATGTGGGCTCTCAAACTCCAGATGAATGATCTAAATGATACTTATAACAATGATACTTGCTAGAACAGGCAAGATGAACTTTCACATTGGTCGTTCCAATAGCAGAAAGACCAAGAACTTGGGCAGAAAGAAATCATACTAGGAATAAAAGGCCCAGAATAAAGCAACATATCATCTCTGTAAAAATAATATTCCATTCAAAGATGTCCCTCAGGTGTCGATTCCCAGACTCACTGGGCCATCTCTGATATCCGTCCAATTGTTCAGCTGTAAGACCGTGACCAGCACATCAACCTAGGTATTCCCTGTCTCTCATTTGATAGCCTATATTTCTTCTTGGTAAACCTGATGTACTGTGATTGGGCAAGGTTTGCTATATACTGACTTTCAGTTTAAGACAACCTAAACTTTTGAATCAGCAGTCCAGAAAGGAAAGGAATTACTCCTTCCTTCCACCATTGACCTAACTTCCCTAACTAAGAAAAACTGCTCAGCAAATGTGAGGGTAAAATATATATATATACTTCACAGAAGCAAAAAAAGGAAAAGTTAGTTTAGATTTTTTTTTCTCCTTAAAAATGTTCATGTTTGTCACATCCAAGCATCTGGCTGCAAAAACAAAAAAAAAAAAAATCATCACTTTTGGAAGAGAAATATTTCTAGTTTTACAGTGTCATATTTCTAAACTTCATAATCATATTTTCATAATTGTCCATTGATCATCATTTAAAGCTGAATCTGTCTCCTCATTATATTAATATGGTTTGAAAAACAAGGGAAGGAGGCAGCTATCAGTTCTACAGACAATATGTTAACCAAATTGACACAGGAACTGGTTGAGAAATTCCATTATTTTCAAGTATGTCTTAAGGATATTGGATGCAGGTATCCTACAGTTAGTCCTCAGAATCAAATTACAATTAGCCTCCCACATCAAAGAGCTATTAAAAAGAAGCTAAAGAAATGCAAAACTGAACTAGATATTGTTAACTATATACAAGTAGGTAAGTTAACAGATGTGACAGAGACAGCAAAATGAATTGAAAGAGTACTTTCTAATCCAAAAAGCAGTGCTGGCTTCGGCAGCACATATACTAAAACTGTAATCCAAAAAGCATCATTCAGCTTCAGATTATTCCTGCAACCTTTTCACAGAATGTTGGCTGGCCAAACACTTGGGCACTTCTCTTTCCGCAACTGTAGAGTTACATTCAGTTACATGTAAATATACTCAGATTCTTGCAGCTGTGCATGTGATTAGATTTCCATAATCTGAGATTTTATGTACATGCCCTAGTTCTCACTTGATCTCATTTTCATCATTTTACCTGTAATGAATCTAACATTTTGTTACTGTTGAATTCAAGATTCTTAAGCAGAATGATTGACTTGCCTTGCTGCCTAATACTCTTGTCTTGACTTTTACAAAATGTTCACTATTCCCAAAGGATTTCAGAAACAGCCTCACACTCACCCACTAGCCAGGGCTATAAGTGCATTCAGAGTGACAGCGGGTTTTAAGTCCCAAAAGAAGGACTTCTCTAGGGGAAATTCACTGAGTCACACGGAAAGCAGCTGCCAAATGTTTCTTGGTCATATCCAGAGAAAACCTCGAAATTCTTCAGATCACTCCTTGAGAATGTTTTAGTATTCAAAATGACATCCTAAGATAGGATTTTGATAGTTCTATGAAACACTTTCTCACACAAACCAATCACAAAGACAGTATTTCTATCTTGTCTGAAGTAGCAATAAATGTGAACTTAAGGAATTTTAGCTTTTTTTGCTGTTCTTGTGCCTCTGACATTAATCTAGTGCTCAAAATATACCAAAGATAATTTTGTTCTGAATAAGCTTCAATTATAACCCTGCAATCTATTTCATAACATTTTTATCTCCCATCAACGCTTTGTCATTGATGGGTAATTATCAGGCACTTTTCAAATTCCCAACAATATGTGTGATATGAAATAGAGCTTTGAAATTTGACAAGACCTCAAACTTATTACAAACTCTTCATGCCAGAGAAATGATAAATAATCTTATACAACTCCATCAGTGCCACGCCTGGATGTGAGAGTAGTGAGGTAAAGCTAGGTTAAAAAGGCCGAAGGCCAGCATTCTAGCCAAGAGGGAGAGATGATGAATGCTTTAAGTCTAACATTCAGGAAATCAGGTGAGGGGAACAAGCAACAACCAGGTACAAGGCTAGGTTAGATGCTGAACTCAGTGAAGAATTAGAGTTAACTCAGATTGTAAATGCAGAAAAGTTTTGGGGAAAAGAATGAAATCATCCTTGGATAGCAATTGTACCAAACTGGGCGTAAGGATCGTTCGAAAAGATGTAGAAATGGAGAGCTTCTGCAACAGGTGACAGTGTCAACAGGAACGGGTATCTTATAGATATCTGCATAGCATCTCTCACAATGATGAGCTGACCCTCCTTTATGAGCTGCTTGATTTGGGCAGACTGTCTCTTTTCTCACCATATACTATCTACTTGAGCATAAGTAAAATTAAGCAGAGTAGGGCCCAGTGTTGTGGCTCAACTGGTTAATCCTCTACCTGCTGGTGCCAGCATACCATATTGGTATCAATTTGTGTCTGGGCTTCTCCACTTAACAATCCAGCCCTCTGCTGATGGCCAGGGAAAGCAGTAAAGGATGGATCAAAACCTTGGGGCTCTGTACCCCACGGGAGACCCAGAAGACGCTTCTGGCTCCTAGCCATAGATTAGCTCAGTTCTGGCCTTTGCAGTTATTTGGGAAGTGATCAGAAGATGGAAGATTTCTCTCTGTGTGTCTCTCCTTCTCTCTGAATATATGTCTTTGAAATAAAAATAAACAAAGCTTCTTAAAAAAAAAAAAAAAACAACAGTGGGATCTGGGTCTCCTGGCCTAGGTCCTTGGGCTCACCTGTGTGGTAGATGCTGTATCCATGATCCCCAGTGGTGGGGATCCAGAGGGACCTGGGTCTCCCAGTCCAGGTCACCAAGCCCATCTAGTGGAGGGATCAAGTCCATGAGCCCCAGGGAATGGGGATTCTGGCGGGTACTGGGTCACATGGCCTGGGATCTTGGGCCTGCCTGCATGGTGGGAGCTAGACCTGTGAGCCCCAGGAGTGAGGGGATTCAGCCTTGCCCTGGGTCTCCTGATCCAGGTCCTAGGGTCCACTTACGTAGTGGGTGTCAGGTCTGTGAGCCCCAGGGATCAATGGTCCAGTGGGACCTGGGTCTCCTGGCCCAGGTTCTTGGGCCTGCCTGTGCAGTGTGTGCTGAATTCATGAGCCCCAGGGGTGGAGGGCTCAGAGGCCTTGGCCTCCAGGTCCAGGTCATTGAGCCCCGAGAATGGGGGGGAATCGGGTCAGCAGGTCCCAGGTCTTATGGCTCAGGGCCTTGGGTCCGCTTCCACAGTGGGTGCTGAACCTGTGAGCCAGAACACGTTAGTCATTTAATAGCATGTTATTTAACTTCTTGGTGTTGTTAATTTCTTTTTTCTCCCTGCTGTTGATTTTGTTTTGTGACTTTTCATTTAAGGGGATGTATAGTAGCTGTGTAATGGGGACTGTCATATCTAGTAACATGTCATTTACCTTCATGGCATTGTAAATTTCTATTTTTCTTTCTATTGTTGATTTTGTATTATGACTTTTCATTTAAGGGGATGTACAGTAGCTGTGAAATGGAGACTAACATCCAGATGTGAGGATGCAGTGTAGTATACATTTCTACTTCCAGACAAAGATGGACTTATAATGAAGCAGTTTACTATATCTTGACAATAGGATTCTGGACTCTATGCCATTGTCCATGCCCACAATGATGGACATATGACTGTGTATGAAGAACTATATGTTAGTTAGGTAGCGGGGGGAGGGAATTGAGGAGGGGATAAGGGAATATGGAACTGTATCATAAAATTATAATAATAAAATGTAAAAAAAAAAAATTGAGCCAGAACAGAACTAAGTTACAGGTATCCTCAGAGCTACTGCAGGCTTGGTTTCAGGTCACCACAATAACACAAATAAAATCATGAAGTGAGTCACACATTTTTTTCTATTTCCCAGTGCATATAAATAGTCTAATAGTGTACAATAGCGTTATATCTAAAAAGTGTATATGTTTTGATAGCAAAATAGTTTACTGCTAGAAACAGTTAAAATCATCTAATCCTTGCGGGGGAGGGGTCTTGCCTCAGTGTTAACAGCTGGTGACTGATGAGGGTGCTGGCGCTGAGGCAGGGCTGCTATGGCACTCTCATCACAGTACAATGGCTTTACCACACTGGCTGACTCTTTCAGGGAACCTTTCTCTGCAGCATGTGATGCTGTTTGATGGCATTTTACCCACTTGATCACACTGTAAACACTGTGGGCCATTTCAACCAATTCCACAGCATCTTTACCACGAACAGCTTCTCCCCAAAAGCACTTTGTTCATCCATCAGAAGCAACTGCTCACTTCTAATTCTCTTGCTATTTCTCTTGCATCCGTAGTTAACTTCTTCCACAGAAGTCTTGGGCCCTCACAGTTATTCCTGAGGATTGGACACCTATAATGTTGATATTGTGACTTCCCACAAATCACAAAGGCTCCCCTGAATCAACAATCACATCTAGAATGTTGAATCCTTTCCAGAAGGTCTACAACTGAATTTTCCCAGCTATTTCAGAGGAATTACTACTTACTGAAACTTTGGCCTTATGTTAAGTATTTCTCAAATCGTAAGACTTGAAAGCCATAATTACCCCTAGCCATGGGTTGCAGATGATGTATTGCATTAGCAGGCAGGGAAATATTAATTTCCTTATATATCCTTACCTGGGCTCTTTCTGACCAGATGCATTGTTGGTGGGCAGTGATGCTCTGAAGGATACCTCTTTTTTTTTTCTTGAGAAGTAGATCTGAACAGTGGACTTAAAATATTCAGCAAAACATATTCTAAACAGATGTGCTGTCATCCAGGCTTTGTTGTTTCATTTATAAAGAACAGAATGAGCAAATTTGGTGTAATTTTTAAGGCTGCAGGATTTGGGGAATGGGTATGTGATCACAAGCAGCAATTTAGAACAACCAAGTGCATTGTGTCTCAACAGGCTAACACTCTTCCTTCAAGCACCAGCATCCCATATGGGCACTGGTTGCTCCACTTCCCATCCTGCTCCCTGCTTGTAGCCTGGGAAAGCAGTCGAGGATGGCCCAAAGCCTTGGGATCCTGCACCCACATGGGAGACCCAGAAGAAGCTCCTGGCTCCTGGCTTCAGATCAGCTCAGCTCTTGCCATCGCTGCCACTTAAGGAGTTAACCAATGGAATGAGATGTTTTTATCTCTCCTTCTCTCTGTAAATCTTCCTTTCCAATAAAAATAAATAAATCTTAAATATATATAAAGAAATCATTGTATGGGGTCCTGAGAAGTGAAAGAGAGAGATCAGAAGTGACTGGATGGAGGAACAATCAAGATACACACATGTATCCGTAAGACACACATATGAATACAACATGTAGAACTCCAAAATGGTCACCATGGCAGTGATCACAGATCACCATAACAGATAAAATAATCATAATGAAAAGTCTAAAATATTATTACAATTACCAAAATGTGACACAAAGACTTGAAGCAAATTCACATTGTTGGAAAAAAAGACACTGGCAGACTTATTTACTCAATACATTATTGCCACAAAGCAATTTGTAAAAACAAACAAACAAAATAAACCATAGTATCTGTGTAACAAAATAAAGCAAAGCACAGTAACATACATTTGCACACCATTCTCTTCTCAGCTGAAGTTTTCTCCAGCTGTAACTCATTCACATCTTAGGAAACCCAGATACTAGCTTAGGTAGCATGCATGATTTCTTACTCACAGCCATTTTTTATTGACTTCTGGATAAGAGAAATTAGATTTTCTACTTCATTTCAAGATAGAATCACATATACATGAACAAAGGAAAGTTGATATCTTTGATACACATAATATTCCTTCACCTATAAATGATCTCTAAAACAAATGGCATAGGTGCCTACAAAACATGTTATTAACATTTGAAGAACTGATTAGAAGGAGTCTTAGAATAAGAGAGAGAACGTAAAAATTCTTCCTAAGGAAATTAGAAATATTTTTACAGTGTTGAGATACATGACATGTAAATAAATACAGACAGATGTACACATGTAAATGTGATATGAAAATAGAGCAACCACTAAAATCACTGGATTCTTCTAACAACAACCCAGAACTAGATTTGCATATTTTCCATGACTAGAGCATCACTGCAAATCTACAAATCTGTTTTTTTTCCCCACAATTTCAAATTTGGAAACTTTTGTTTAAAATTCCACATTCCACCATGATGCTTAATCAAGTCCTCAGGATGTGTTCTCATTCCTCTGTCCCTGCAGGTCCCTGTAGATCTACACTCTGGCTCCCAGAACCTACAGTTACAAGGATTCTTGACTTAACAGTGTTCCTGTTGAGCTATTGTTTGATCCCTCTCCTTCCAGAGAAAGAGAGGGACGTCTGAGACGCTGGTGGTTGTGTTGTCTTGGAACCTGCATCATCTAAGAGTTGGAAACAGAAAAGATAGGTTTGGGCCTACAGACTGGAACCTGGCAGAGGGATGTGAGATAAGTCTACGAGGGTTAAAGTGAGCCTCGTGGCAGCTCCTTCAGTTGACTTGGATTTGGGTAACTTGGCCTCAGCCCAAGGCTGTCCAGTGAATTTACTGGCAGCTCCAATGACGATACATATAACTAACCCAGAAAGTCCAGTAAGATGTAGGCAGGACTGACTTTATGAGGGTAGGACCTTCCCATCAGGTGAGGAACAACTTCATTTCCTTTCCTCAAACTCAGGAAGACCTATACTGCTTTGAAGTTATTAATAAGTTTATCTTTGAACTTGTGCTTCACAGGGAAGTGCGTTCGGACAACGGGGCAAGCTCAGAGCAGCATGGAAGTGCAGCAATCTGGAGACCTGCTATGCACCTGTATGCCTGAGGACAGCTCAGTCCCCAAGACTCTGGGGTAGCCAAATCTACACCTAGGTCTTGATTGGAGGAGTCAAAGGCAGAAGGAGCAACAAAGGAAAGAATGGCTTCCCATCCAACCCCAAACCACCAACACCCCTTGAATCCGTCGTTGGGAAGCATGCACAAGCACTGAGAACTATGCACAACATAAAGTTGTATAAACAGGGAACAAAGTGAAAGGATGTGAACAACCATTACAGGAGAAAGCACTTCAGGCAGCTTGTTTCTTTTTCTTTCTTTAATTGGAAAGGCAGATTTAAAGAGAGAGACAGAGAGAAAGAGTTTCCATCTGCTGGTTCATTCCCCAAAAACTGCAAAGATCAGAGCTGAATTGATTAGAAGCCAGGGGTCAGGAGCTTCCTCTAAGTCTCTCATAAGGGTGCAGGTTCTCCAGGCATTGGGCCATCCTCCACTATTTTCTTGGCCACAAGCAGAGAGCTATATAGGAAGTAGAGCAGCTGGAACATGAACTGGTGCCTACATGGGACACTGGTGCTGGTAGGCAGAGGATTATCCACCTGAGTTGTCATTTCAGACCCTCCCCCCCTTACAGGGAGATTTGTAGAATTCTACAAGGACTTAAGCATGTTTGGCTTTGAAAAACGCGACACTATTGCACAGCAAATATTCATAGACTTACACATAAACATTCAATGCAAAGATTGTTGAGTTCCTGGGAAAATTCACTGTTTTCTTATGATCCAACTATTGAGAAAGATAATTTTAAGAAAACTTTTACCTATTTTACTGACGCCACAATAATCAAAGCTTTCATTAGATCTGTGAAGTTGCAGGAAAATCATAAAGCTGGTTTCGGGTTCTTTGCTCAACCTCCACGGGTTATGGTAAATGTTGGGGGAAACATCAAAACACCATGGTGACGACAAAAGTTTGGCTCAGCAGTGCAGAGGCCACTGGGAAGCCAGCATCCCACATCAGATTCTCAGCTTTGGTCCCAGCTCTACTGCTGATCTAGCTTCCTGCTACGTCACCCTGCGAGGCAGCAGGAAACAGCATGAGGTATTGGGTCCCTACCACTCACCCAGGAGACCCGCAAGGAATTCCAACCTCCTGGCTCACCCTGTCCCAGCCCCCGCTGTTCCTATCTATGACTGAAATAACAACACAAATTAACATTCCAAATAAGGAAAAGTAATTTGTCCAATCTATCATGCCTTGGCTGTCAGAGATACTATCAAGTTTAATTATTTAAATAATTAAAGTACTTACTCCAGGTCATCATGACAAAGATATGTGAATGTAAGATAAGTTTAATAAATACTTAAATGCCTGGCACTATAGCCTAGTTGTTAAATTTCTCTCTTGCATGCACCAAGATCGCATATGAATGCCACCTTGTGTACCAGCTGCTCAACTACCCATCCAGCTCACTACCTGTGGCCTGGGAAAGCATTTTTAATACCTATCATTTTCATTTTGTTCATGCATGCTAAGTATTCAATATTTTAAAGATTTTTTTTTTATTTTTTATTGGAAAGTCAGATATACAGAGAGGAGGAAAGATAGAGAGGAAGATCTTCCAACTGATGGTTTACTCCCCAAGTGGCTGCAATGGCCAGAGCTGTGCCAATCTGAAGCCAGGAGCCCAGAACCTTTTCTGGGTCTCCCACATGGGTACAGGGTCCCAAGGGTTTAGGCTGTCATCAACTGCTTTCCCATGCCACAGGCTGGGAGTTGGATGGGTAGTGGGGCCATTGGGATAAGAAATGGTACCCATATGGGATCCTGGCTACCGCGGCGGGCCCTTTGATATTTTAATATTTTGGAAGATACAGAGTGCTTTTTGGAAGATACTAGTGCTTCTGTCTGCCCAGCATCCATTCTTTTACCCCATCCTTTCTTTAAGAAATTCAGCTTCCTGAGCTATCACCATGGTGTGGTAGGTTAAATCCAGTCTGCAGTGGCAGCATCCGGTATGGGTGTCAGCTTGCGTCCCAGCTACTCCACTTCCAATCCATTTCCTTGCTAATGTCACTGGGAAAGCAGCGAAAGATAGTGCAAGTCCTAGGGCCCCTGCACCTATAAAATAAGCTGCAGACTAGAGGACCATGTCACACAAAGGAGCATAATTCTCTGTTACTGAAAATTGCTCCTGTTGAGAAATGTGTCCAGACTTTGGCCCTGTAGGCTGTCACCTCTTCAGGAGTACAGATGGCGCTGGGCCACTGATGAAGGTTTTGAGCCATCCTCCACTGCTTTCCCAGGCCACGAGCAAGGAGCTGGATGGGAAGTGGAACAGCCAGGACACAAACTGGCAACCATGTGGGATCCGGGTACATGAAGGAAGAGGAGCAGCCAGTTGAGCCACTGCAACAGGCCCAGCCTGCTAACTTCTAAGCCTCACTTTTATATCCTCTCAGAGATTCTGGGAACAACCTAATATTCATTCAATAAATTATTCTTCTTAACTCATCCGGTGTAGGAGTCTATGACTTGCAACCAAAAATCTTGATTGTAAAATACGTCATAAAGGGTAGAGAGGCATGTAACTAGATAACCAGTTCTTTCCCACAAATATTGGTGATAAACTGAGGCAGTTACAAGAAGCTAATGCAGTGTCTAAGTCCTACAGTAAGGCAGCGCGCACACAGTGCTACTGCAGCACTGAAAAACAAGGAAGCATATGAAAAATCACTGCGTAGTAATAAACTAGGGTTGACTAACTTCATACAATTCATGATTTTCCATACATAAAAATATCTGTGGTTACAAAAATTATGTTTAAGCTCAATACATTTTTTTAGATGCAGCTTTTCATGAACACAACGGAGCCGAGAGCAAGGCACACCTGTCCAGGAACTGCAGCAGAAGGGGAGAACACAATCTTGGCTTTCCTGGTGCCGAATCTAATTTGTCTTGTGGCAAATTTCTCTACAAAGATGCTACAGTGGCTTAGGATGGTTCAGTTCGTTAACAGGAAGCTTATTCCACAATTGCTTCTGCATTCACATAATCTTATTGCTCACAATTTGTGAGGTTTGAGTTGTATGTTTTAAAAGTTTATTTTCATGGAAAAGGCAGAGTTACAGTGACAGAAGGAAATACAGAGAGAACTTCCATCTGCTGGTTCACTCCCCAAGGAGCCACAATAGCCAGAGCTGAGGCAATCCTAAGCCAGGAGCCAGGAGGTTCCTCCAGGTCTCCCACATGTGTGCAGGGGTCCAAGGACTTGAGTCATCCTCTGCTGCTGTCCCAGGCCATCAGTAGAGAGGTGGATCGCAAGTAGAGCAGCTGGGACTAGAACTGGAGTCCATATGTGATGCAAATGCTTGCAGGTAGGATTAGCCTGTTGAGCCACTGTGCTGACCCCCGAAAGCATAATTTTTCAATTACTTTTCTTTAGGCTAACACTGGCATATGGTATGAATTACAAGGGTTTTAGGGTTGCAACTTCTGACTCTTACAGAGGAACTGTGGAGAATTCTTGGTAGGACCCATGGAGCCTGCATCGGCAGTGTTCCTAATTGCATGAGGTCTGGCTCCAGTTTAGCATTTTCCTACCTGCCATAAACTGCTGTCGCCACAGTCTCTGATAGCAGTCCCTTAACAATAAGCTGCCCTCTGGTGGTGGGGTGAGGGAGGTGCAGGGAGCATAGCACCTGTGCAAGCAACCTTGCAGCACCAAATGATCTGAACATAAATTGCTTGCTCTGCCATTCCTTCTTTCCTTCCTCAAACTCATCTGTGCTTCTGTTTCCTCATTCAAATATATATACAGCAGATCAACAGTCCTCTCCCCTACTAGCAGACCCCCTTTTTCTCTCTGAATTGTTTCTTAGTGCTCCTGTTGGGGAAAGAGAGTAAGCAGCCCTTCCCCTGCCACTCTTGCCAGGCTGCCAGCCCTAGTCCCAATGCTTCTCAGCCTTCTGCTTATGTGGACTGGAGTGAAGTGAGATAAATGCTGGTCTTGGTACTGACGCCTAGTGGATCCCTGTGAAAAGTCCCTTTAGGGTACAGGCAACTTGGCAGTTTTTGTTTGGGGCAGTGGAGCTAGTGCCACTTCTGGAGTGGTAAAGAAGTCCCTTCCATCAGCTTTCACAGGATTTCCCCCAAGGGCACCAACCACAAGGAGACCCCACGTGCTCTGTGGCAAACACCACTTTGGGCAAGAGTGTCTGTCACTAAACAGAGTCCATTTGTTTGCTTTGTTTTTCCATGACAATGGCTGATCTTGGGGTGGAGTGACTTTCTCAATTAAAATGCATTCTCATTGATTCAGTAACTATTCCCAGGAAATCGACTATGTCCTAGGCACATTGCCAGGCACTGGGATGCAATTGCTAGCTCCACATACACAGTGCTCCTCTTTAGGGAGACTGGAGTCTAACAGGTGAGAAGTAAAGAGTCCCACAGACTCCTGTAAAATTCAACCTGAGCAAACACTTGCAAGAAAATTAAGACGAGGGATGGTCGGGAAAAGCCTTCTCACACTGAACTGCTTCCCCACTATCTCAGCAAATTAAAATGTTTTAGAAAGAAACCAACTGTGAGCCTCAGCCTCATTTAAACATCCCTCTAGAGTGTGGTTTACCACCCCCACCCTTATCGCTACTCGCAGTGACACCAAGTGGAAATTCTGAATCCTCTAAGATTCCCTTCTAGTTCACAGGTGACTGGTTTGGTAGAGAGCATGGCAGTTGATACAAAATTGAGGAAAATGGATTTTGGAACAAATAACACCATCTTGTTTGAGAACACCTATGAAATTCACAAAAGGCATTTAAAACAGAATTTCTAGAAATTCTTCTTTTCCACAAGGATCCATTGCCAAAACACAAAACCCAAGGCAAACATCAATGTGAGACCGTCTGTGATTATCTCAGATTCAGATTCAGATCAAATGACATCATCGCTTAATTATACCAGTAACACAAGGGCTCTAAACAAAAGCTGGATAGCAACCGGTTTCAAAGGAAAAAAGGCACATGATATGTTACTAATCTCCCTCTGAGAGTTATGAAAACACACACCCTAACATGTCATACAGTAAGAGCTTTCAGACTATTTATACCATATTAGGAAAAACTCTTAAACTATGATTAACTAGCATGTTTTTCCTTCTGATAGCCAGCATATTGGTTTGGGAAAACATAAAACAATTTAAACCAATTGTAAGTTACTTGAACCCCATGATGTAGCTTCAAAATTATAGGGTATTTTCACTATTACATTGTTCTTCTAAAAATAAACTAACTATAATTATTCCCACGTAAGACATTTGTCAGCCAATGAAAAAATCAAACATTTGCTTCTTTCTCTGTTGTTGATTTTTTTAAATTGTATATTTGTTAGCATTTTATTTTGTGGGTTGTTTTGTTAGGAGCTTTTCATGTATTCTGATATTCGGAAAGGGTGTTTTAGATTTATCCATTTTCACATGAAAGAGTTACAGTGAGAGATAGAGAACTTCCATCTGTTGGTTCACTCTCCAAATGGCCACAACGGGCAGAGCTGAACCAGTCCAAAGCTGGGAGCCAGGAGACTCCTCTGGTGTCCCCCATGTGAGTGTAGAGGCCCAAGAACCCAAGCCATGTTTAGCAGCTTTCCCAGGCCATTAGCAGGGAGCTGGATCAGAAGTGCAGCAGCTCGGACCAGAACAGCTTGCATTTGGCATGCTGGCACTGCAAGCAGAGGATTGGCCAGCTGATAAGCTATCGCACAAGTCCCATTGGTGAGTTTTTAAAAATATATATATATAAATAAGATTTATTTGGGTTTTTTTTTTTTTTTTTTTGGAAAGACAGATTTATAGAGACAAGCAGAGACAAAGATCTTCTGTCTGCTAGTTCACTTCCCAAGTAGCGACAATGGCTGGAGCTGAGCCGATACAAAGCCAGGCGCCAGGAGCTTCCGCTGGGTCTCCTGTATGAGTGCAGGGTGCCAAGGCCTTAGGCCGTCCTCAGCTGTTCTCCTAGGCCATCAACTGTTCTCCTAGTCCACAAACAGGGAGCTGGAAGGGAAGTAGAGCAGCCAGGACACAAACTGATGTGATCCTAGCGCATGCAGGGCGAGGACTTTAGCCAGTAGGCTAATGCACAGGGTCCCCAAAGTTTTTAGATACTTTCTATGATACAAGAAGGAACAAATCCTTATTTACTGAGCACATAGTGTAAAATCAAGCAGCATAACCATAAAATGGATCCTTTAGGCCAACTGCTGATTTTGCAGGATTTGTCTTCTTTTTCCACCTAGGTCATCCTGGAACGCCAAAAGATCTTGCTCTTGAGGAACGAAGTTTGTTTTTTTTGTTGTTGTTGTGGTTTTTTTCATCAACATATGTTCTGCTCTTGGCTAATTTGATTGAGGTAACTTGGTTCTAGTTCTTTGTTCACAGCGTCGCTGTAAACCCTGGCAGTCAGCCTCTTGTGGAAGTTCCACCTTCAGATCAGCTCAGCTCTGGTCATTGTAGCCATTTAGGGAATGAACCATTGGATGGCAGATCCCTCTCTCTCTCTCTTTCTCTGTCTCTCCTTTTCTCTCTGCAAGTACAAAATAGAATCAAAATAGAATTAAAATAAATTTATTTGGGGGAAAAAGATTTGAAGTTCATGCATAGTTTTTCATAATATGCATATCCCAATAAATGTATAATTGATTGATTGACTCACAGATTTGGCAGAATGATGAAGACAGAGTAAGATCTTACCTCCACTGGTTCACTGTCCAGTTGTCCACAATGGCCCAACCCTGGCTATTTGGGAGGTGAACCAGTGAGAAAAGTCAAAGCTGGGAGCTAGGAACTCCATGTGGGTGTATGGTAAGAGCCCAAGCAGCTGAGCCATCATCCATTGCTTTCGCACATTCGCAAGGGATGCATCAGAAGTGGAGCTACCAGAGCTTGATTTGGTGCACCGATACGGGATGTGGGCGTGACAGGCAGGGGCCTGTGTCCTAAAGTCAACCTCCATCCATGACCCTTGAGAAAATCCCTTATTTCAAAGACATGTATTTCTCTGTGGCATATAAAATGGGCACATAATTGAACCCTCTGATGGAGATAAAATACAGCACAACTTTTGCAATGCTATCTGTACCTAGTTATTATTTATGGATTTGTTCTTCATTAAAAAGCTACAGACTCCTGCGAGGTTATTGTTCTGATGCTTCAGTTAGTGCTGCCTGACAATGCTTTTTGCCCTTAATCTCTCAGGGTCCCCTGACTGATTGTTTTTTCAAACATCTGGACAAAATAGTTTGGATTAAATATTGTCCTGCAGAGTGCTAAGCATAACTCTTACTTTTCATAGCATATATTCTTGGAAAGCATTCCAAAGCCATATGATAAACAAGGTTAGGAAAGTCAATGCAGAAAAGTTCAGGATTGAAAGTAACAGCTAGTTGTGTCCAAAATGTCGACTGTACAGAGTGCCTACGGGAAAGGAAGCCCTGAACGGCGGGATGTGGCGTGTGCATTTTGTGCATCTCATTAGGATCTGGTAAGAGTAAGATATTCACTTAAGACAGATAATTCTGAAACTTCCCATTTCGGTGGGTGAACTGTATCTTTTCAAATGACCTTGACAGGACTAGCACGACACAAAAAATGGGGGGAAATCGGTTTTATGGATAGAAAAATAGAAGCCAGAGCAATTTTCGCATGACAAAGTGCAAACAGGATTTGATTTGGTGGGGAGGGGGAGATGAACAGCCCAGCATCCAATAACTGCAAAGGGAACACCTGCTTGGGACAGAAGTCAAAACCCGACCCTGAGGGGAAGGAAATAGCTCTGTGCAGCACCCCGCACGCGTGCCCCAGCCCCGTCCAGCCTGCCCATCTGAAGAGGAGTGAGTGGGGACCTGATCCACGGGACTCCTAAACGGAGGACAGGAGTTCACCACCAGCATGCGACAGTGGGGCCCTGCAGGAGCAGCACCTCGGAGCCATCTTCAAGATGCAAGTATCTGGCTCATTAGTGAAACAGGGGTGGCAGCATGTCTACAGAACACAGACAAAAAAATAAAAAAAGATATTTTTCTTAGAAAGCAAAGGATCAAGCAAGGACCCAAATAATTCCCAGAGCAATTCGTTTCCAATCCCAATGCCAGAAAAATACAGAAAACAACTAGGAAAGGGGAGGGTGAATCTGGCATGTGGTTTCTCAAGCTCATCCTCTGCCTGTGGCACCAGCATCACATATGGGTGCCAGTTCATCCTGGCTGCTCCACTTCCAATCCCCCTCCCAGACTGCAGCCTGAGAGAGCAAAGGAGGATGGCTCAAGTCCTTGGGCCCCTCTACCCACATGGAAGACTCAGAGGAGGCTCCCAGCTCTTGGCTCTCAGCTCCGGCCACTGTGGCCATTTGGAAATTAAACAGTGGATGGAAGACTTTCTCTCTCTCTCATTTCTATAAATGTGCATCTCAAATAAAAATGCATATTTTAAAAGAAAATCAAGAAAAAATAAACAGGAAAGTTAAATTTCAAAAAAGTTCGTTAACAAAGGCACACACACATAGCAAGACTTGAACAAATTAGGTCATTCTATGATGCTGCTGAATACTAAAGTAATATGACAAAGAGAACAACTCACCACAAATTAGATGATATTATTTCTGCAGTCCCAGCCTCAATCCTAAAGCAATTCTGTGGAGTATTTCAGAGAGTTGCCTCCTTACGCTCTAGAACCTGGCACTCCTGCCTCAGGAATGGAATGAGCAGCAAATCCTGAAGGTCTTGCTTCAATCCAGGTCCATACGTGCTAATAAGAGACACAAAGTGTATGGCACTGGGCCCAGCGTGGTAGCCTAGAGGCTAAAGTCCTCATCTTGCATGTGCCATGATCCCATGTGGGCGCCAGTTCTAATCCCAGTGGCCTGGCTTCCCATCCAACCCCTGCTTGTGGCCTGAGAAAAACAGTTGAGAACAACCCAAAGCCTCAGGACTCTGCACCTGCATGGGAGATCTAAAAGAGACTCTGAGCTCCTGGCTTCGGATTGGTGCAACTCTGGCTGTTGCAGCCACTTGGGGAGTGAATCAATGGACAGAAGATCTTCATCTTTCTCTCCTCCTCCTCCTCTCTGTATATCTGACATTCCAATAAAAATGATTACATCTTTTTTAAAAAGTAAGGCACATGGATGGTTTTCTTCATGTTCCAGCAGTCACAATGTAAGCTGCCTTAATGCTTTTTCTAAAGATTTGTTTGCTTGTTTGTTTGAAAGGCAATGTTACATAGAGATATTCCATCTACCACTTCACTACCCAAATAACCACAGCAGGAATGCACCAGGCTGAAGCCTGGAGCCTCACAGCGTCTCCTCCGTGAAGGCTTGAACCATCCTCCGCCGATTTCCCAGGAACAGTAGCCGGGGAGATGGACTGGAAGTGAAGCCGCTAGGGCTCTAACCAGCTCGTATGAGACACTGGCATTAAATGAGGGGCGGCTTAACCTGCTGCACTTCAAAGCCAGCTCTTGTCTTCGTTCTTAATCCCACTATGTGACACACAGCCCTAAAAATAATAATGACTCAGTCACTAGAAATAATCATGACTTGCTCGTGATTCTGTGGCTTGGGCAGGGCTCAGGGAAGCATCTGACTCCGCTCCGCATGGCACTGAGGCTGACTTCACCGTGCAGGATCCATTTCCAAGATGGCTCCAGGGGATGCTGCCTGGCATGTGAAGTTCAGCCAAGGCCATAGGTGGGAGACCTCTATTTTGGCCTCAGTTCCTGCCTAGCATGATTACTGGATTTCAGAGGCAGAATATAGAATGTTTATCAGTTCTAGGGCTGAGGTCGCCACATGCCGCTTCGGGTCAGATTCCAAGGGAAGCAGCCTAAGTTCTCTCCTGTGGTGGAACTGCCCATGTAGCAGGGGCAGGCAGGATGTCAGGGTCAGGGCCTTCTTTGGAGAGTACCTACTACCCCGGGTTTCTTTAATTATGTATTGCTTTGTTCATTTTTGGTTGGTTTCCATGCAAGACATCCAAATGTCAGTGCTTAGGCCATGACCCCTCTGAGAAGTTATCAAACACAACTCACATACCTAGTGTTTCCCAGCAAAAAAGTTCATTGGTTTACTACATTGGTTTTCTTGACCTATAGTTTGTTCATTTAAACACACATACCCAATGTATGTAATTTAATGACAAATGCATACAGCTGTGTAGTACATTCCTGAAATGAGGTAGGATATGTCTCACCGTAGAATTATTTGATCCCGAACTTTGTTTAAATGGCATTACTCTCTGTGTCAGATGTGTTTTGCTCTGATGGTGAACATTTGTTTTAGTTTGGGTTGTGAGAAATAAAACTTCCATGAATATTCCTGAACAAGCATCTTCACACACCTAAGATTTTCTTTTGAGCAGATGCTGAGGAGAAAATTACTGGGTCCTAAAGGCAATGTGTCTTTAATTTTTAAAGAATATTTCACTTGGAAAGTCAAAGTTACAGAAAGAGGGGAACAGACAGAGAGATCCACCCATTGGTTCACTCCCCAAATAGCCACAACAGCCAGAGCGGGGCTGATCTGAAGCTGAGAGCCAGGAGCTTCTTCCAGGTCTCCCATGTGGGCGGAGGTGCCCAAGCACTTGGTCCCTCCTCTGCTGCTTTCCCAGGCAATAAGCAGAGGGTGGAGTCACTAGGGCTCAAATTGACACCCATACAGAATACCGCTGCATCACAGAGTAGAGGATAAAGTTGCTGTGTTACTGTGCTCGCCTTTATAGGTATTTTTACATATGTTATGAATGTAAATTCTTCATTGTAAGTATTTTCTCCCAGTGTATGGTCTCTCTATTCATTTTTGTAACCATGACTTTTTACAAAAAGATGGATTTCTTTGAAACGCAGTGTTGTAGACTTAGAGAGAGATGTTTTTCATCAACTGATTCCCTGCCTCAGTGGCAGGCGCTGGGGTCCAGCCAGGGCAAAGCGACATCAGCAGCCCAGAACCTCCCACGTGGGTGCAACGGCCCCAGCACGTTACACTGTCCTCTGACAATTTGCCAGTCACACCAGCAGGGAGCTGCACTGAAGGCAGAGCAGCCAGATTCAAATGGGCAGGCGCACACACACAAACACGTGTCTTCACGGTTAGAAAGCCTAAGGGCCAGGGCCCGGGGTGCTGGTGCAGCAGGCCAAGCCGCACAGGACACCTAAATCAAGCTCCTGGCCACTGGCTGCAGACAAGCTCAGTCCCAGTCATTGGGGCCATTTGGGCGGTGAACCAGAGCATGGAAAAATCAGTCTTAATCTCTTTTTAAGATTTTTTTTTTCAGAGATTTTTTTGGGGGGAAAATATACAGATAGGAGAAGAGGCAGAGAGGAAGATCTTCTGTCAGCTGATTCACTCCCGAAGTGCCCACAATGGCCAGAGCCAAGCCAATCAGAAGCCAGGAGACAGTGCCTCTTCTGGGTCATGCACATGGGTGCAGGGTCCCAAGGCTTTGGGCCATCCTCGACTGCCTTCCCAGGCCACAAGCAGGGAGCTGGATGGGAAGCAGAGCCAACAGGACACGGACCAGCACCCTTATGGGATCCCAGTGCATGCAAGGCAAGAACTTTAGCCACCAGGCTGCCGTGCTGGACCCTCTCTCTCTCTTTCAAATGAGTAGTCTTTTTTAAAAAACAGAGAGAGGTTTTGAATTATTTATCAGTATTTGCTATGCTGTTAGTGCTGTCTGGGTTCTGCACGGAAAACATCTGCTTAATCTCAAGTCATGAAGATATTCTCCATGCTTTCTTCTAGAAGAGTTACGGATTCAGTTTCTGCATTCAGGTTAATAATCCATCACAGATCGCCTCCTGCCTGTAGTGGAAAGTGAGACTTGCAATTTCTCTTAAAAAATAGACACATCCTCATTTATTATAGCACATCTTCTCTTTTTCTTACTGAACTGTTTTGGAATTTCTGGACTGCAATCTGCTTTGAAGATCTGTGTGTCTTATTGTAATTTTATTGAAACTCTTAACTAGAAGACTAATAGTTCTTCCAAATTGTTTTGGCTATCCAAAATGTTTGTATAATTTTTATATCAGCATGATGTTTTCAAAAAGTTCTCCTGGGATTTTTATTAGAATTGTATTGAATCTATGGATCAGTATGGAGAGGACAATAAAATAACAGTGAATGTTCCAACCTGTGGATGTAAAATGTCTCTCTTTATCCACATCTCCCATGTGTTCAGCAGGGGCTCAAACACGGGCCATCCTCATTGCTTTTCTAGGCTATTACCTGGGAGCTGAATCAGAAATGGAGTGGCCAGGATTTGAACCAGTGCCCATATGAGCTGCTGTCACTGCAGCTAGTGAGTTAACCCGTTATGCCACAATGCCAGTCCCCTTTAGTTTTCTTTTTAAAAGAAAAATGCATCTGGGGGAAGTGTTGTGGTTCAGCAGGTTAAATCACTGCCTGTGATGCTGGCATCCCATTTGAACACCTTTTCAAGTCCCAGCTGCCCCACTTTCATTCCAGCTCCCTGCTAATGGAAAAGCAGTGCAAGATGGCCCAAATACTGACCCACACAGACCTCAGTGTAGTTCTGAGCTCTTGGTTTCTACCTAGCCCAACCCAGGGTGTCACTGCAGAATGAACCAGAGGATGGAAGATATCTAGGGTGTGTGTGTGTGTGTGTTCTTCCCTCCTTTCTCTCTCTGAATTTACCTTTCAAATAAATTAATGTCTTAAAAGACAATTGTGGCCATATCATAAGCCAAAAAGTGCCACAGCCTAGCAGCTAAAGTCCTTGCCTTGCATGCTGTGGAATCCCATGAGTGCCAGTTTGTATCCTGACTGCTCCACTTCCCTTCCAGCTCCCTGCCTGTGGCCTGGGAAAGCAGTTGAGAACAGCCCAAAGCCTTGGGACCCTGCAACCACTTGGGAGACCCAGAGGAAGCTCCTGGCTCCTGGCTTTGGATCAGCTCAGCTTTGGTCCTTGAGGCCACTTGGGGAGTAAACCAGAAGATGGAAAATCTTTCTGTCTCTCCTTCTCTCTGTAAATTAGCCTTTCCAACAAAAAGAAAATAAATGAATCTTAAAAAAAGACAAATACAACCACAAGAAATTAGTGTTTATAATTTTTACAGCTTATTGTTTTATTAATATTTTATTAGACATTATTTTATCTTTCATTTTCTTATGAAAATATTAGAAAACTTCTAATTCTTTTACAGAAAAATAAGACAGTATCAACTACAGCTATATTACAGGGCTATCCTCTACTGCTTTCCCAGGTCATAGGTAAGGAGCCAGATGGGAAGTGGAGCAGCCAGGACATGAACCAGCACCATATGGGATCCCAGGACACTAGTAAGACAAAGATTTAGCAACTAGGCTATCGCACTGGGGCCCGCTTTAATTATAGTTTGAATTTCTACCACGTCCATATGGTATTTTTATGAATAAAACTAGCTGGCCTTGTAAAACAGTTTCTAGGCTAGATAAAATCCAAAGAAAAGTATATTCAGAAACAGCATTTTATGTATGTTTTTGTCCCTCATAACACTTTAACAATTATGGCACTAAATAAATGTTGGATGAATACATGAATATATCATTTTTACCTTTCAGTACGGAGAAAAGCAACATACAATGCATGAAATTAGCCCATTTGCAGAATGTTATCCCAGAAAGCGTCTCTGTAGTAAGACCAGAATACATATATCTCAAGTTCCTGACAGACTTTAATTAAAAAATAGCAAATGCAAAATAGGATATGACTAAACTTCGACATGTCTGTGGGACACAATCTATGCAGAAAAAAACCATGATGGTTTGCTAAGAAACTAGGAAAAGAAAAATGAGAAAGCTTGTCTTTTTGGTACTTCTCCTATGCTACCCAGAGAAATGATGCTGTATTTCTTGATCTGTGACCTAGGAGTTTTTTTTTTTTTAATGCCTCTAAAAAGTTAAGGCCAAAGAAAAAGTGAAGGGATAATTCATTGGTCCTCCTGTAATCAAGTTCAGGGTGATAATAGCATCATAGGAGCTGGTGCTGCCCATAATCAAATCAAGAGAGCAAATTCCAACAGTGCAGTTTTAGTCTCACTGATTCTAGCCATGTGTTTTTCAGAGCGCTTCCACAAAGCATTGTTACGTTATGTTATGTTACAATACATTACATTATGTTACCTTATGTTATGTTATTTTTTGCTTCAAGGATAAATTGCTGATTTACTCCTTCTTCATGTCCTGGAAATGCTTTAACCTTTAATTTTTTAAAATATTTATTTGATAGAGTTTTTTGGTAGTATTTGTAGAGTTATAAAGCAAGAGGGAGAGCTAGAGAAAGTAGAGGGAGAGAGAGAGAGAAAGATCTTTCATTTACTATTTCACTTTTCCAAATGACTGCAATGGCCAGGGCTGAGCCAGGCCAAAGCCAGGAGCCAGGAACCCCATCCGGCCCTCTGACCTGGGTGCAGGGACCCTAGGATCTTCTTAGGAGCATCACCAGGGAGCTGGGTTACAAGTAAAGGAGCCAAGACTCAAAAGAGATCTGTAATTTGAGATGCTGGTGTTACAGGTGGTGGCTTAAACTACTTAAGCACAATGCTAGCACCCATGGTGGGGTTTTGAGCCAACAAGTGTTTACTACACAAAGAACAAAGGAGGCCTGTGCCCTTCTTCACCTCATGAAAGCAAGTCTGTCACTGTTTCTGAGAAGGTCTGAGTTCATTACAGCTTTCCCAAGAAAGAACCACAGCAAATGTTGCAGTCTTTCCAAGATTAAACCAGGGCATCCGAAAGGTGGATGAACTCAGCAGAGTTCCTTAATAACTGCCTTGCCAAGCTCTCTTACACACCCCTGGTTTCTAGAGACTAAGCGACAATAATGTACCCTGGTTGCGAAGATGACCTAAAAACGCACCTGCACATTTTCAAACATCCCAAACATCCTCACCGAGGTGTGGGTCCTTACACCAGAAACACTGGCCTCAGTTCCTCAAGATCAATAGAGATAATAGGTTGTAAAGACTCCAAATATTTGTGAACCAATTTACCTGAAGATATGTCAGAATCTTTTTTTTTAAAGTTTATAAAAATATGTATTATGAAAAAATAATACATGGGTTTCAAAAATCTTTTTATCCAAAACAAATATATCCTTTAATTTCATTGGTCAGTGAACTTCACGAAATAGCCTTGAATAGATTAACGTAGCTTTGGCCTATGAGTGCTGGAGACGTGAACAGCAACCTTGCAACCAAGGGCACTAAGGTAAAAATATTTTTGTGACTAAACTTAGTATAAAGATTGTGGATTTATTTAAACAGAGAGTAAAGCTAAGCAATTCACATCTCAATTACAATGCAACTAGGTACCAGAATCTTGCCATGATTCCAAACTGGGCATTTGAATAAAGAACTCTTGTGCCACTGTGGCAAGGAGAAGGAAACTCATACAAAGCCTTAGGTTGAGACTCTTGCAACTCTGGCAAGGATGGATCACATCAGTATTAATTTGTTGCAGAAGATAGAGCAAAATTTCCCATAACAAAGTTAACTGAGCTGATATCACCGCCCCCCGTACATACACATATTTGATAAATATATCTGTACATTAAATTAAACTATAGCAGTAAGAATAACAAAAGAAAAGAAAACAGAAAAACACATGGCTTACACTAGAGAATTATGGACCTGAGACAATAGCCTAGTGGCTAAAAGTCCTCACCTTGCATGCGCTGGGAATCCATATGAATAACTGTTTGTGTCCTGGTTGCTCTACTTCTGATCCAGCTCCCTGCTTGTAGCCTGGAAGAGCAGCAGAGGATGGCCCAAGGCCTTGGGATCCTGTACCTATGCGGGAGACCCAAAGGACACTCCTGGTCCTGGCTTCGGATCAGCTCAGCTGTGGCCATTGTGGTCACTTGGGGAATGAACCAGAGGATGGATGATCTTTCTCTCTGTCTCTCCTTATCCCCATAAATCTGCCTTTCCGATAAAAATAAGTAACTCTTCAAAAAAAAATTAAAGAATTACAAAGACCTTTAATAGGCTAGAAGTGTCACACCTGACACTCAGAGTCTTAATGTCTCCCAGGATTAAGGATTTGTCCCAGTCTATAAAAAGTGAGAAGTGAAATACTCAGAAAAACTAAGTGATAAAGACAAGAAAAATGTAAGAGGCCAGCCTTCTTTTTTTAAAGATCTATTCCGCAATGACCAGAACTGGATCAATCCAAAGTCAGGACCAGGAGCTTCTTCCAGGTCTCCCACATGGGTGCAGGGTCCCAAGTTCTTGGACTATCCTCTACTACTTTCCCAGGCCATAAACAGAGAACTGGATTAGAAACTGAATAGCCAGGACATGATTCAACACCCATATGGAATGCCGGCACTGCAGGTGACGGCTTAACCCACAACGCCTTGGCACTGCCCTGAATCAGCCTTCTTCATGGGAGTGCCAGAAAAAAAAAAAAAAATAGAAAGAATAGTTACAGGCAATAATTGAAGGGATAATGGCTGAAAATTTCACATAATTGAAGAAAGACATGATTGAAATGAGACGCTAAATCTTGCGGCAAAATAGAAACAACTCATATTTAGACATCACTGAGCAACAATGATGAAGAAAACTTTTTAAAGTAACCAGAGAGGGCAAGAAGAGATATTACTGACAATGTTACCAGCATTTCACCACCTGGAGAGATGTCAATTCGGACATAATGGCTGTTAAATAAATACTACAACCAACTAACACTGCTGTGAGGACTTACACCCTTTTAAGGGCTTTTACATGTGAACGTGTTAAAATCTCCCAATAATTACAAAAAGTACTACTATGCATAGCAGCTGAGGAAACTGAGGCACAGAAAGATTGAAGCCATTTGTCTTAAAGTAACAACTTACAGCTAATAATTTCAAGGAAACGCAACTATTTCGAGATAGAGCTGGAATTCAAATCCAGACAGTCTGACTCCAAAACCTGCGTTCACAGTCCGACTGTGGTAAGAGGCTGGCATCGTGATGCTGCGGGTTTAGCCTGCCTCCTATGTTAGCACCCCGTGTGGATCCAGTTCAAGTCTCAGCTGCTCTATTTCCTGCACACTAGCTCACTCTTTAATCGTTCAATTCTGCCAAATTGTTTCCTGCTGCTCTATTTAAAATCTTTGTCTATTATTTACCTAGCTAACATTTATCCTTCAGACAGCAGTGTAAAGGTCACTTTGATAGAAAGTTCTTCCCTGGCTCTCTCATCAGTCCTCCCACCTTTTTGTGTGTTGTACGTATTTATTATATTGTAAAGGGACAAAGAGAAAGAGAGAAAGACCACATTTCCACGTAGTGGTTCACTTCCCCTATAACAGAAAGTGTGCTAGGCCAGGCCAAAGCCAGGCGCCATCACTCTTTCCCAGGGGGGTAAGCTTCATTCTAAAGATCAGTACATTATTACTGTCTAGACTTTGTGGCTTCCTGTTGTCACACTGACTCTCATGTGTATGCAGATTTACAGTCGAGTGGTCACATTATTTATACCCTTCAAATATTTTCTAAATTTTCTTTTTAAAAGGTTTAATTATTTTTATTGGAAAGAGAGATTTATAAAACAGAGAGACAGAGACAGAAAGATCTTCCATTCTCTGGTTCAGTTCCCAAATGGTCATAAGGGCCAGAGCTGAGCTGATTCAAAGACAGGAGCCAGGAGCTTCTTCCGGGATTCCCACATGGGTGCAGGGTCCCAAGGCCTTGGTTCATCCTCTACTGCTTTCCCAGGTCATAAGCTGGGAACGGGATGGGGAAAGAAGCAGACGGGACACAAACGGGCACCCATATGGGATCTTGGCAACTGCAAGGGGGAAGATTAGCCAATTGAGCCATTGTAACGAACCCTAGTTCTTTTAGTTCAACTATAATTTGTGGTCTTCAGAATATTTAGCTAAGAGGAGATGGACATAGTGAAAGAATTTCTGAAGAAGAGCAGGTTTTTGTTTTTGCTTAAAAAAAAAAAAAAGAGGAAACATACCAGATTTAAACATTCGGTGACTTAAAACTTTTCAGAATGTTTTCCCTGCAGTAATCTGTGTGACATTTCTAGTCACAGCCTACAAGAATGTCTTCGAAGTCTCTGAGACCAATTCTACTGCCAATTCACTTCAGCACAAGCTTGTGATTTGAAACAGCAGGTTTCCATGCAGCCCTCCATTCCTTCACTCAAGGGATATTCGATTCTCTACTGTGCTCTTGGGAGCACCCTGAGTCGAAGACCTGGTCTCACCTGCACCCAGAGTGTCTGTCATGGGTGACAACAGTGCTTCCTCTACCTGTGTAGACTCAGCCACCAGTCCTGCACATGAAATTGGCAAATAACAGACTACAAGAGGGGAGAATTCGTTTTGTATGCATAGGAAAGGCTTCAGAAAAACAGTGAAAACCTCAAAAAACAACTAGACTTGAGAATTTATGCACTTCTCTGTTTTCAGGAGTGGGAAACCTTTTATTTACAAAAAAGCCATTTGGATAGTCAGAGCATGATTTGAAGGCCATACAAAATTATTAATTCAAAAATTAGCCTTCTGTGGATTTATTAAATTTCAACCTCTGTCTGCGGTTGTCTTGGCGGGGCTAGATTAAATGATTTCAAAACAGGCTTTATGTGGCACATGCGAAGGAGGTTCCCACTCCATGTTAAAGGTGAAAAAATGAGGGGAATAAACAAGACAAAGCAAAATGGGCTGGGATTGTAGGGGCACTAAATTATGGGAAGGTCAACATATGGAAAAACTAGTGGAAGATAAGGACTGCTTTTTTTTTTTTTAAGATTTTGTTTGTTTTTTATTAGAAAGTCAAGTATACAGAGAGGAGGAGAGACAGAGAGGAAGATCTTCCATCCAATGATTCACTCCTCAAGTGGCCGCAACAGCCAGAGCTGAGCCGATCCAAAGCCAGGAACCAGGATCTTCTTCTGGGTCTCCCATATAGGTGCAGGGTCTCAAGGCTTTGGGCTGTGTTCGACTGCCCTCTCAGGCCACAAGCAGGAAGCTAGATGGGAAGTGGGGCTGTCGGGACATGAACTGATGCCCATATGGAATCCCAGTGCATGTAAGGCAAGGACTTTAGTTGCTAGGCTACCATGCCAGGCCCAATAAAGACTATTTTCTAAGAGGTGTCTCCTGGAAGGAAGAAGGACAAGGGACAGCTTCACAAATGAAAGTCTGCGCCCCATTTTTAGGCAGAGAGAGAGAAGGCAAAGAGTTCCTCCCATTTGCTTTGACCAAAGTGGCCTGCTTTAGGGTGGGACATGCTGTGAAGGAAATGCTTCAGGAAGTTTCTCTCGAACGCAGATCCTCAAACTTCTTAACTTATTCTCTGACACTTTCTAGAATTTAAAAAGCAATTCTAGAAAAAATTTCTAAAATTAAAATCAAAGTATCATGTGCTGTAATTTGGACATAGTTTGCGTGTTTTCCCCTGAGTTTCAATTTTGACATTTAATCACCACTGGGAGGTATTATGGGGAGGCAATTTAATCCAACTATGGTGTCTTTGAAAGTGATAAGGACTGATAAAAACCAACAGCCTGCAGCACCCATGACTGAATCTTGCGGACTCTGCACAGCGTGGGACTTTCTCAATCAGTGTCTTACCTGTCCCAACGTTAGCACTGTAGAATGTGAGCTCAGGTGTACTAAGTACATTTCCTTCGTGATGCAACAATTACCACAATGCACCTCCAGAACCTTTTTTTGCCTTGCAAAACTGGAACTCTATACACATTAAACACGAACTCCCCATTCATATCCTCCCCCCAATCTTTGGCAATCACTATTTTCTTTATGAGTTTACTCTGAGCACTTTATATAAGTTGACTCATACAGTGCTTATTCTTTCATTACTAACTTTTTTTTTTTAATTCAGGAAAACATCTCCAAGTTTCACTGTTGCTATAGCATGTGTCAGGATATTCCTTTTTAAAAGGCAGATTAATATTTTGTTGTCTGCATTGATTATACCTTATTTGTCCATTTATCCGTCAATGGCCAGTTGGGTTGCTTCCACCATTTGGCCATTGTGAGTAATGCTGCTATGGGTGTGTCAGTAAAGACATTTTAACTTTTTGGATAAACTATACTGTTTTACACAGTGGCTGTATCACCTTAATTAGCCACTCTAATTATTGGGACATGGTATCTCACTGTGGTTCTGATATGCAATACCCTCATGATTAATGGTATTGAATCTCTATGTTTTTCTTTTTTTGACACTGTGTATTTTCTTTGGAGCAATATTGATCAAGTTGTTTGCTTGTTTTTTTTGTTTGTTTGCCAGAGTCCAGCTCCAGCCGAGTTCGGAGCTCGGGAAGGGTGCATGGAGTCGCGATAAAGAAAGACACACACAGACACAGACACTTGGTGCGTTCTCACAACAGCCCAAGCAAAAGCTGTCCTTTTATTTACTCAAAACTCCTCTCAAGCTTCTACGCAAGCAACTAATTGTTCTATTTTTTTACTTCAAGACTAGGGAGGCATGTACAGACATTTGGTCACTCCGTCTGCACTTCAGGGCTAAGCAGGTGCCCCTAAAGATAATTCTGCAAAATACTATATTCATATTCTTCAAAGCAAGCCATTATTCATTCTTCAACAGTAGCCATGGAGCAACAGCCAGGACTCCAAGGCCAAGGCACATGCGATTACTTGCTAATCAGTAATACATTCCTACCACATTTCTATTTCTACAATTCACCCATTATTTAATGGGAAATTATTTTATAAGGGAAAAACCTAAAATCTAAAACAGAAACTTCAAATGTTAAATCTCCCTACAACTATAGACCCATACAACCCCAAAAACAATAAAGCAATAATCTAAAGCATTTTTCTTTAATAAAAGCATCCTTAACTCCTCTAGCTAAAAATTATAAAAGCGGCTAAAACAATTACATTTTCTACACTCCTAAAAATTGCAAAGACAAGCCAGCCTTTGAGATAACAATAACTATATTTATTGCCATAGCAGTTTCAGCTCTCCCTCCCATCACTTGAATTAGTATTTAAGACATATATATCAAGCCCCTTCCCAGAGGGTGTGCTGTATGGCTGAGCCAGGTTCTGAGGCAATAGTTAGCGCACAATAAGGTGTCAAAAAATGGCATGGGCTTATTTGTGCTCCTGTGTGTAAATTGTCACAGGCCCACTCACCAAGACATTATCAGTGACATTAACTCTCAAGCTCACATCAGTTGCAAAAACCTGCAGAAACTGTCTCACCGGAGCAAACAACAATGTCTCAATAGAATACAGAATTCTTAGTGGGTGCTTGAGTGTCCATGCAGCCAGCGGGTGAAACAGCATCAAGGTGGTCAGAGAGACATCCACTGGGCCTTGTCTAACAGCTGGAAGCTCCCCAGGCCTTCCCACACAGGGGAGCTGTTCTCTTCACACCCTGGTGTCATCCACACCCACTGCACGGACCCCAGCATTTGTTTGTTTTCTTTTCCTTTAAGAAATACCATCAGGGAACAGCCTTGTGATGTAGCATGCTACACCGTTACCTGTATCCCATATGGGGCACCAATTGGTCTAGCTACTCTGCTTCCCATCCAGCTCCCTGCTCATGAAGGCAGTGTAGTTTGGCCCAAGTAGCTGGGTCCCTGCACCCACATGGGAGACCCAGAGGAAGCCCCTGGTTCCTGATTCAGAGTGGCCCAGCCCTGGCTAATAATTTGGGGAGTAAGCCAGTGGATGGAAGATTTTTCTCTTGTGCACTCTCGTTCTCTTTATCTCTCTTCTCTCTGTTGTAACTCTTTCAAATAAGGACAAAAATAAATCTTAAAAAAAAATACACTATGGGGCCTGGCGTGGTGGCGCAGTGGTTAAGGTCCTCACCTTGCACGCCCAGGATCCCATATGGGCATCGGTTCTATCCCCAGCAGCCGCACTTCCCTTCCAGCTCCCTGCCTGTGGCCCGGGAAAGCAGTCGAGGACGGCCCAAAGCTCTGGGACCCTGCACCCACGTGGGAGACCTGGAAGAGGTTCCTGGCTTCGGATCAGCATAGCTTGGGCCATTGCGCTCACTTGGGGAGTGAATCATCGGACGGAAGATCTTCCTCTCTGTCTCTCCTCTCTGTATATCTGCCTTTCCAATAAAATAATAATAATAAAAAAATACACTATGAACCAAATTCTAGAGTTAAACCAAGTTATCTGCTAACCATGTTATGCTTGATAAAAACAATCTGCACTTTCCAATGTAAACATTTTAATACTTCAAATTACTGCATATAAAGTATAACTAATTACACAAAAATGTACCTAGCAGCACACAGTTTAATCTTCACAAATGGACAAAGATGTGTGGTCAGGACCGAAATCAAGAGTGAGCCTTCCTAGTGCCCTAGAAGTTTCTCTTCAAGTCACAACCCCTACTTGCTAAGGTACTCATTAGCCTAAGTTTGAGCAGCCTAGCTTCCTGCGTCTATATTTTAGGTATGGACGATACTATCTACTTTCCTGCTTCTTTTCGTCATATCAGTTTTGGGTTTCTGCAGTTCATCCGTGTTGTAACCTGCAGGCACAGATGGTTCCTCATTGCTGAATTGGTTCATTTATTATTCATCTACCGTTGATGGTCTTTTTGCGTTCCCGGGCTGCTGCGGCAAAGACTGAGCACTGTAACTGCCTCTGCCCGTGCGCGGTGAGCACGCAGGTCTCTAGGCTGTGTCCGCGGGTTGGGAAGTTTGACGGATCACCTATAGCACCTATAACACCTACAGCACCTACAGCACCTACGGCACCTACAGCACCTACAGCACCTACAGCACTGACAGCACCTACTCACCTACACCTGCAGCACCTACAGCACCTACGGCACCTACAGCACCTATAACACCTACAGCACCTACGGCACCTACAGCACCTATAACACCTACAGCACCTACAGCACCTATAACACCTACAGCACCTATAACACCTACAGCACCTACAGCACCTACGGCACCTACAGCACCTATAACACCTACAGCACCTACAGCACCTACGGCACCTACAGCACCTACAGCACCTACAGCACCTACAGCATCTACACCTACAGCACCTACAGCACCTACAGCACCTACGGCACCTACAGCACCTACAGCACCTACAGCACCTACAGCACCTACACCTACAGCACCTACAGCACCTACAGCACCTACGGCACCTACAGCACCTATAACACCTACAGCACCTACAGCACCTACGGCACCTACAGCACCTATAACACCTACAGCACCTACAGCACCTATAACACCTACAGCACCTATAACACCTACAGCACCTACAGCACCTACGGCACCTACAGCACCTATAACACCTACAGCACCTACAGCACCTACGGCACCTACAGCACCTACAGCACCTACAGCACCTACACCTACAGCACCTACAGCACCTACAGCACCTACGGCACCTACAGCACCTATAACACCTACAGCACCTACAGCACCTACAGCACCTACAGCACCTACACCTACAGCACCTACAGCACCTACAGCACCTACGGCACCTACAGCACCTATAACACCTACAGCACCTACAGCACCTACAGCACCTACAGCACCTACACCTACAGCACCTACAGCACCTACAGCACCTACGGCACCTACAGCACCTATAACACCTACAGCACCTACAGCACCTACGGCACCTACAGCACCTACACCTACAGCACCTACAGCATCTACAGCACCTATAACACCTACAGCACCTACAGCACCTACAGCACCTACACCTACAGCACCTACAGCACCTACAGCACCTACGGCACCTACAGCACCTATAACACCTACAGCACCTACAGCACCTACAGCACCTACAGCACCTACACCTACAGCACCTACAGCACCTACAGCACCTACGGCACCTACAGCACCTATAACACCTACAGCACCTACAGCACCTACGGCACCTACAGCACCTACACCTACAGCACCTACAGCACCTACAGCACCTACGGCACCTACAGCACCTATAACACCTACAGCACCTACAGCACCTACAGCACCTACAGCACCTACAGCACCTACAGCATCTACAGCACCTACAGCACCTACAGCACCGACAGCACCTATAACACCTACAGCACCTATAACACCTTACAGCACCGGTGCACACACAGCAAACAAGGCCCAACTGTTTTCTCAGGTGGTGGCCCTCTTGACACACTCCAGCAGCAAGGCAGATCTCACTCACAATTCAGCCAGCCACTTTACATTCTCCCCAACACTTACTAATTACTCTCCCCACCCCAGCCCAGCCTTTTCGTTTGAACACAAAAACAACTTCGTGAAGCAAGTTTGTGGTGAGTATTGTTTTTCGTGGTATCTTTTAAGAATTTAGGTTGGTTCTTTGAATTATTAACCGTGTCGGGCTATTGTTCAGGCAAATCCCGTGAACTGTGTGAACGAGTTTTAGACTTTGCTCAACATTTTCTCTCTACTTTTATCCCTTGGCTGTTTGTCGTCAGGTCACGTAGAGAAGGTCTGTGTACCCAAGGCGGGGCAAGTCCTTTCAGAATTCTGGAAGTTGCATCACTAGGTGTGCGACCCTTAGCTTGATTTCTCTTTCCCAGATGCCATGAGTTAGGAGACCCCGTTGGCCAGCGGCACTCCACAGAGCAAGCCCGACGCGGCGGGTATTCGAGAAGCCCTGCACGGCCGCCCTCCCCGCCAGCAGGCAGAGCAGGCAGAGCAGGGCGGGCGGGGCGCGGAGAGGCGCGGCGCGTGCGCAGAGGGCGCCCGGCGCATGCTCCGCTGTGCGGCGGGTCCGCAGATGAGGGGAGTCCGGTGTCCCGCGTCCCTCCACCCCCACGGCGGAGCCGCTGCAGAGCCCTTGGATCTGAGCCCTGGCCACTAATAAAGTTCGTTTTTAAAAATCATAATCATTTTTAATAGAGCGAAAGCGGGCGCCAGCCAGCCAGCCGTGCGGCCCCGCGGGGGACCGGCGCGTTGGGAGGCGGCGGCAGCGGTTGCGCCGCGACCGGGAGGAGCCGGGCGCGCCGGGCAGCGAGCGGGTCTGAGGCTTGGGGGGACGGTGAGTAGCGGCTGGCACCCCGGGGCTGCGGGGCTGCGTGCCTTGGCTCGGGGACTGGAGCTTCCCCTCGTTTCACCGGGGGAGGACCTGCCCTTCCTGGGGTCCTGCGATGTGCCTTGAAGCTGGGGAGTGGGCAGCACCGACGGGGGGCAGGGGCCTCCAGGCCCGGGCTCCATCCCTCGCCCCTAGCCCAAGTTCCAGGGGGAGAGATGGACGGCACCTTGACTAGCGCCAACTCCGCCACCTCCCTGCGATGGGGGCCCTCTCGGGATGGCGGTCCCTGGAACTGCCCTGTGAGCGGGAAAGAGCCGGGTGGAGCGGGGATGAGATCGTGCGCCCCGAACCTGGCCCAGCGTCCGGCTCCTAGTCCTCCCTCACCCGTGTGCGCTGGGCAAGGGACCACCCAGGCTGGGAGCAGGGGTTGGTTGCAGCACGCACCCGGGTTGGGTTAGCTGGGGGAAGAAGGTCTGGAGTTCTGCTCTTTTACACCCCTCTTCTGCCTGCTGTGGGGCCCCTGCCTCTGCGCGGCCCCACCCGGCCCTGGCTGCTCCTGGGAGCCTGCAGGAATGGGACTGCGCCCAGCTGCCCTGCTTCCTGACGCGGGCTGCCACCAGCTCCCTCTGCCTTGCCCCGAGGGTGAGGAAGCCACAACTTCAGCCCCTAAGAGCCAGTGAAGACTCAGGAGGGCTGTTTACTTCCCCGGGATTTCTATGACGCCTAAACAGCTGGATATATTTCTAAACACTCAGAAGTTTTCCAGTATTTATTTATTTATTTATTTATTTTTACAAAATGGGGTCATACCCTTACCTAAGTGCAGTGCAGCCTCTGATCAGTGAGTTAATTCATCCTGATTTTTTCGACTTACTAGATTGCACTGTTCTGTGATATCTTAAAAATTAAGTTTGTGGGAGAGGAGTGCTTATATTAGAATTACTGTTGATATTTTAAACAGTTCTCAGAGTTAAGCTTAAGTGTTCTAAATCTATGGAAGTATTTTAACATCAGTGTGCTGGTGTTAAAATCTGATTTCTTGTTCCACCTGAATTTTATTAGATTATCACATAATCTGATTTCATGTTTCCTGCGAATTTATTAGATTAACATACTGTAAAGTTGATCTTTCTTGAGAAGTACACTGTAAATGATTGGTCTTTGTCACCACCACTGCAACAGTTCTACCTCCCTGCCTGGAAAGCATGCTGACCTGTCATACCACACCTGTTCTGTTTGGAACCCTTGCGTATTAACTGGTGTTTTCTGGAATGTCATGTCAATGGACTCATCACAGTGTGTAACTTTTGCACATCCTGGCCTCTCACCCAGTGTAATGTCGCGATTACTGCAGGTCGTCTTGTGTCTGGGTGGTGTGTTTTCTTACTGCTGGGCAGCATTGGATGGCTGTGCCAGTTTGTTCACAGTGGCACACCCACACACTGAAGGCCTTCACAGTTGTTTTCTGTTTCCAGATTAAAACTAGAATTGTGATAAAATGTACGCTTTTGCGTGAACACAAGCTTTCATTTCTCTAGGTTATTGATAGGAGTGGAATTGAAGGAGCATATGGTAACTGACGTTTATCATACTTAAAATGGTCAGTTTTGCCAGAGTGGCAGCATTATTTTACATTCCCAGCAGCAACGAGTGAGAGTACCAGTTGCTCCACATCCTACCCAGCACTCAGTATTACCAGTACTTTTCAATTTTTTTTTTCTTTAGAGATTTATTTATTTACTTGGAAGTCAGAGTTACAGAAAGAGGGAGGGACAGAGAGAGCCCTCTGTCAATGACTCATCCCTCCAGTGGCCACGATGCCTGGAGCTGGGCTGGTCCAGAGCTAGGAGCCAGTGGCTTCTTTTGGGTCTCCCACATGAGTGCAGGGTCGTCATCCGTTGCTTTCCAGATGCATTAGCGGGGAGCTGGACTGGAAATGAAGCAGCTGGTACTCAAACCAGTACCCAGAAGGGGTGGCAGAGCCGCTGACTGTATCTTTACTTGCTAGATCACAGCTCCATGCGCAATATTTTCAAATTTAGTTATCCTAATCAATATGTAGTGATATCTCATTGTGGTTTTTTTTTTAAAATGATTTTTAAACATTTTTATTGGAAAGGCAGATTTACAGACGAGAGACAGAAAGATCTTCAGTCTCCTGGTTCACTCCCCAAAAGGTCACAATGGCCAGAGCTGAGCCAGCACAGGCTCAGGAGGAGCCTCCTTCAGGTCTCCCACACAGGTGTAAAGTGGCAAGGCTTTGGGCCATCCTCCACTGCTTTCCCAGGCCACAAGCAGAGAGCTGGGTGGAAATGCAGCAGCCAGAACACAAACCAGCACCCATATGGAATCCTGACGCTTGAAGATGGATGATTATCCTGTTGAGCCATCATACCAGTCTCTTATTGTGGTGTTAATATTCATTTAACTAATGGGCAAAATTTCTGAATATTCATGAGATAGCTCAACAAATCTTTGCCAGTTTTGTAAATGGGTCCTTTTCTGGGTCTTTATGTATTACAGATACAAATTATGTCAGGTATGTGTTTTGCCAGTATTTTCCCCCAGCCTGTAATTTCATTCTCAGTCTTCACAGAGTCTGTTGGAAGGCATATGTTCTTAATTTTAATGAAACTCAGTTTATCAATTTCCCCTCTTATGGATCTTTTGATATCTCTTTAATTCCTGGGCCAGAAGATCTTTTTACTTCTCAGTTTTCTTCTAAAAGCTGTTAACCTTCACATTTAGATCTGTGGACTATTCTGAGTTCATTGCATAAAGGATGAAGTTTAGATAAAAAATTAATTTTTTTTTGCATACACATGTCCAGTTGTTCCATCAACATTGTTGAAGACTCTTCTTCATTGAACATTTTGCTCAAAATTCAGTTGACTGTATTTTATAATTCTATTTTGGGCCCTCTGTTTTATTCCATTGATTTATGTGTTTTTCCTTTTATCTGGTCACACTGTCCTAATGAATTTAGCTACTATAAATTGTCTTATGGGTGGAGAGTATGATTTCATCCAGCTTTACTCTTTTTCAAAGTGATTTTGGCTATTCTAATTCCTTTGCTCTTCTACATGGAATTTTGAGAAGATGTTTTTTGTTCTCCCAGCAAAAAGCTTGCTAGTACTTTGATTAAATTCACTTGAAACCTTTTGAGGACATTTGGGAGAGCTGCTGTTTTTACCGCCTTTGCCGTTTATTTAGGTCTTTGCTTTGTTCCATTAGTTTTACAGATTTCACCCTACCTCCCCCCACCCCTTTTGGTAGATTCCTTGGGTTTTTCTACAGAGTCAGCTCATTTGTAAATAGAAACAGCTTTGTGTTTTTTCCTAATCTGGAATGGTTTTAGTCTCTGTTGCCTGTTGCCCAGGTTCGGACTGTGTGTGCACGGGATAGGAGCCATGAGAGGGCCATCCTTACCTTGTCATTGCCTGAACAGGAAGACAGGCAGTCCTTCAGAGTCAAGTATGTAGTCACCTGCAGGACTTACAGTATGGATGCCCTTTAAGACCAGACCACACAAGTGCCACTCTTGTCCTAGTTTGATGAGAGTTTTTCTCTCAAATGGCTGTCAAATTTTTGAAGCATTCCTCCACATCACTTGATTTGGTGGCATGTTTTTTCTTTCTGAGTCTGTGAATGTGAGAGACTACAGTGATTTCTGAGTGTAGGAATGGTTTTACATTCCCCCAATAAAGCCCAAATGAATGTGATATATTACTCTTTGTAAATATACATGTATTTGAAAGCAGAGACACAGGGAGAGATAGGAGCACACAGAAGAAAAGGGGCCAGCATTGTCGCACATCAGGTTAAGCCACCAGCTGCAATGCTGTCATCCTCTAGGAGCTCTGGTTTGAGTCCCACAACACCAGCTCCCACCCTAGAGTATTTACATTGTGTACTCAGAGACAGAATCCACACATGAGTGTAATCTCTAATCTCCAGATGATTGTGCTGTGTAGCCAGGGTGAGAATGGCTTGGGATGTTCAGTCTTCCAGGGAGCAGACATCAATCTGCAAGTGCAGGAGACTCACTGGGGGGAGATGCCTGTCAGGATACAGGAGGAAGCCTGCATGCTTTATTGCCACTGCAAGGTAAGAGAAAGCAGGCAGCAACGGTCCCAGCGTGCAGGACAGACCCCAGGAGCCAGGCCTGCTTGGAGACCTTGGTAGGAGTGGCCACAGTAGCTGATCCTGTTGGTGAAGCCCTGGAGACAACCAGCCAACATCTCTCTTGAAGAGAAAACTACACACACACACTTCTGGGCATGTTCTAAAAATCCTATTCTAAGGCCTTCCCCCAGGTTTCTGACTAATTAGACCTGTAGTGAACAGTCAAGAAACATCACTCCCTAATGATTCTTATGATCATGGAACTTATTGAGGTTCCAGGAAAGTTGCTGAGATGTTATCAGGAGCAAAGAAAGTAATGTTTTTCATATTGTAGGCTTTCTATATAAATGGGTTTTCAGTTAAGATAGAATGTAATAGCTAAATGGACAGAAATCAAACTGCAGTTTTAGAAATCACAAATTGACTTTCTTTTTCACTCTAAAAGGACAACTGTGGACATTTTCTTACTTTCGTTATGTGAGTAACTATAGTCTGAAAGTAAAGAATGTGGGGTATGAGCTTATTTGTACAGGACTCATTGTAACCTGAACACCAAAGCTGGGTAACTAAGAGCCCAGTGCTGACACATGCTTGGGTTATTACACAGAGCCTTTCTTGGGGGTGATTTTCTAGGGACATTAATTAATTATTACCTGTGAAGTTGAAAAACTGCTTCCTCAGGTTTTATTTGTTGCCTGTTTGGTGACACATTATGGAGGATTTGTTATGTTACATAAAACTACTAATTTTCAGGTGCTTAACTTTCATTGTGTTTAGTGCTTTCTATGTATCATTAGTCAACAATCCTGTGAGGTAAATATTATTGTCAGGAACACTAAAATGCCCAAGATGTTAAGGAGTAACCTCACTTGGAGGTCAGCTACAGCTAGTAACTGGCAGCTTATAGTCAGGCTTTGACCCCAAGCCCCTAGTCTTCAGGTTATGAACAGGAGAATTATGATACATGAATGTCATCCATTGTACTGTTGATAAGGATTCAAAATTAAAAATGCTACTTTCACCTTTCAGTTTATCTAAAAGAGGTGGAAAGAAGGCCTCAAGGGGATGGCACCATGGCGTGCGTGGGTAGGCTAAGCCACCATCTATGGTGCCACCATCCCATATGGCTACCAGTTTGTGTCCTGGCTGCTCCACTTCTGATCCAGCCCCCTGCTATGGACAGAAGGCAACAGAGGAGGGCTCAGTTCCTTCAGCCTCTGCACCCACATGGGAGATCCAGAGGAGGCTCATGTTTCCTGGCTTTGGATAGGCTCAAATTTGGCCATTGTGGGCATTTAGGGAGTGAATCAGTGGATGGAAAATCTCAGTCTCTCTCCTAGTCTCTCCTGTCGGTAAACTTCTGCCTTTCAAATGTAAAAAACAAAATTTTTGCCTTTCAAAAATGTAAAAAAACAAAATAAAACAATGGGAGCCTCAGTCATAGAAACAGGGTCTTGCAATGTAATGATTCTTTTTTGATAGAACAATTATAGTTTTATTTATACAGTTTTTGTGTCATTAAAAATTATTTCATTTTAAAACACAGACTTGAGAGAGAAGACCTGATCACCTGGAATTAGCTGGCACAGAAACCATTTTGGCTTCAAAAATGTTGGAGGAGGATATGGAAGTGGCCATCAAGATGGTGGTTGTAGGGAATGGAGCAGTTGGAAAATCAAGTATGATTCAGCGATACTGCAAAGGCATTTTCACAAAAGACTACAAAAAAACCATTGGAGTTGATTTTTTGGAGCGACAAATACAGTAAGTTCTTTACTATTTTAGCCCTTTAGCATTGATTTATGAACTACATACAAAACTTTCTTTGGAGTAATAGTAATGTATGGTCAAGAATAGGCAGCTGGTAGGAGTTGATCATAGTAGCTGATGATAGTTTTCAATTATTTGTTACAAATTTTTATTTTTTCCTTTTATTTTCAATTTCTTCTTTTTCTCCATTTCTCTCTTGTTGTTTATTCTTCCCTCCTTGTTTCCTAGCTTAGATTTGTTATACATTTATTGGTGATACCTTGAAAATTTCTTAAAGACAAACAGATGGTTTGCTTGACTCTAATGAAGTTTCTGTCAGAAAGTTACCTGTCTCTGTTTAAAACTGGACATCACTATATAGAAGCTAGAGAATCAATAATTGCTTTTACTGTAATGTAAGAAAAAAACATTTGGGAGGATTAAATTTATAAAAAGGGAAATCTGTTTCAGGAAATCTAAGTGGATTCTAAAATATTTAATACTACTTCTTTTTGTTATTAGAATACTTTAAACTATAGGAGAAAAAGTAAACTATATTATAGAAAAAACATGAAATAAATCAGATCTACTTGCCTGGACTTTTAACACCAAAACAGACAATTATGTACATTGTTTTTAATTGTTAATTCCTAATCTTTACTTTTTTTTAATACTTTCAACTTTGCTTCCTTTTTTTAAATCTTGATGACATTTACTTTTTATATTTATTAATTGAAAACAAATTGATATATAATAATGTATCTTCCTTATTCATACATAGATTCTATATTTGCAAGTTTATACACTTGGCTCCAGAACCAGTATTTTTTTGGTCATTTATGGACAGATGCAAAGGAGCTGCCCACATGTTCTTCCTAGCTAAGGTCAAATTTAGGAGGCTCTCTTCCTGCTCGGTTAGCCCTCATGCAGTGCACACGTGTCCTGTTTGGGTTCGGTGTGGTACCTTGTTCTAATTTGTGCTTGCATTGGTGATTCTGTTCTTCAGAATGGCCCTCTGGTGTTAAGGGTTTGAGTAGTCTTAGGTTCTAAAGTGCAAGGAGGCTTTGATGTGACTGGTGGAAATATGTGTGTTAGATAAACTTTGTTTATCCACAGTACATAGTGCTGTTTGTAGCATTGTTGGTCATGAGTTTAATGTTGATAACTTCACAGTTTATATCAGAAAACAAGCTTATGTATTGGGCAGTTAAAAAAAAAAGTAGTCAGGAATTCTCAGGACCCTAACTATATTTCCCCTAAGATCAGTATCTGCTAACTTGGTGTCCATGGTAACAGTATGAAATACTGGGAATAACAAGAATGAAACTGTATGACAAAATACATTTCTGACTTAAAGGCCAACCAAACGGGTAAGTTGCTTCTTTCTCTTCTTAATATCATTTTATTTCTTGGATATGAGAACCCATTAGAATGGAAGGATAAGCTCTGACCTAAGGAAATTTCCCTTTCCCAGTAATGAGAGTGCTTGTCTCAAAGCCATCACCTCTGATTGTTGAAGAACAAACTGTTGCAAGAAAATCCAAATCATATGTAAAGTTATAGCTTATTTTCACTATGGGTGTTAGTATCAATATATTTTATCAAAGTGAAACAAGCCATGTAGTTTTATTACCTTCAGATTTAAAAGAAAGATATGCACAAAGCTAAATCATCAAAATTATTTTCCTGGGGCCAGCACTGTATCTCATATTTGAGCCCTAGTTCAAGTCCTGGCTGCTCTGCTTCTGCTCCTCCCTGCTAATGCACCAGGGAAAGCAGTGGAGGATGGCCCAAGGGCTTCAGGCACTGCCACACATGGGGGAGACTCAGATTCCTGGCACTGGCCTGGCCCAGCCCGCATGTTGTAACCATTGGGGTGTGAACCAGAAAGTGGAAGATTTCTCTGTTTTTCTCTTTCTTTATAACTGCCTTTCAAATAAATGCATCCTTTAAAAACAACGTCCTTTACATGTGAAATAATTCATCTGTTGTTTCAGAGTTAATGATGAAGATGTCAGATTAATGTTATGGGATACTGCAGGTCAAGAGGAATTTGACGCAATAACAAAGGCCTACTATCGAGGTAAACTTTGGGCTGGATTTTTTTAGTTAGGGGCGGGGCATGTTCTTTTGACTAAGTTAAGAACTTTGTTTTTCTTTGTTTCCCACAGAAGGGTCTCTCTTTAAGAATTATTAAAACAATGTTAAAGTACTTTTTAAAATCCCAGTTCATTACTCTAAAGATCTAACAGATTGGCAAATAGTACTTCGAGTTATTTGTACAATTATAGATGGTTTGTCTCTGCCTAGCATGAGACTCACATAGACATTCCCAGACCAGATCTATCAGAAACTGTTCAGTACCTACTGTGGCTCCAAAGGAGTGTCTCCATACATTGTCAGAGAGTAGTAAGTACCAGACTGAACAAATGAAGCCCTTACAAATAAGATGGCATTTTGTTATGACACATGAAACTACAGTGTTTAATACTAGTTTAGAGAAGTTTAAAATGGCATAAAAGGAGGAGGTTCCATCTGAAATGTGGGCTTTAACTTCTCAAGAGAAAGTTCAATTAGCATCTAAATGAAACTAAACAGAAGTTTTCTTTAATTTTTTATATAAAATTTTGTCCTTTTTCTTTGGCATTTCAATTTCTCCAGTGTTACTGCTAATGGTGATTAAAACGAAAACTAAATGTGATCCAATACCATGTGGCCTTATGGCCTGTAGATGCCAAGTAAATATTGATATCATTGACTAGAATTATTTTGTAATTGATGTTGGTAGGAATTACTTTGTATTCTCTATTTCTGAACTACTCACCTTCTATTTAACTAAAATTTGTTTCTAAAAGACATTGCCTCTCCTGCTTTCTAACCATATCACCACTTGCTCACTTTTTTAAGACCTGAAGGATATGGAGAAAGGAGTATGTTTTTATTTTTATACTGCTGCTTCCAAACTAGTCCTCCTCTGCCTCTTTCAGAAGCCTCAGCACCTTGAAAATCCAAATCAGGATTCACTCTTCTGTGGCCAGAAGTCCATTGGCTTCCTTATGTCTGCTTCCTAATGACATTGGCCTCTGCCTTATTTTGTTCTCCACAGTTCTTCAGGATACTTTTTGAAAAGTCTTCCTGTTACTCATGTCCTTCTCAAGGTCAGCAGTTTTTTACCTCTAAAATCTAAAGCTGCATACACTCTCCCATTCTCTAGCCACTAACTCCTACGATTCTAGCTTGCTAACTTTTAATACCCATATGCTTCTAGATGTCCCTGAACGTATCTACAGCTTCACTTTTTTTTTTTTTTTTTTTTTTTTTTTTTATTGTTCCTTACATTGTATTATGTAGTACAGTTTTATAGGCGCTGGTTTCCCCCCACCCCTCCCATCCCCACCCCCCATGGTTGATTCCTCCACCTGTTGCATAACCATAGTTCTATACATTGAATCATTCTCAATCACATGCCTACATAAATTCAGCGTCTTTATGTCCAGATAAGTTCATTGGCCTCTTGGAACCGCTATGGCTGAAGATAGGTCTAAACAAGTAAAATCCGTCATATAAAACCCCTACAAGTCCACATATCTATAAACATTATGGAATTATTGACATAGTAATGGTTAACAATATGTTAAAATAATCAGATTTCCATCTTTCGAAACCACTGGTTAACAGTATCTATGACAGGTTCAAAAAATAAACAAACAACCAAACAAAAAATTTACATTAAATCAACAACATGTGGTATCTATCATCTTTTGGATCCTTTTCCCTTAGCATATATTTCCATTGTGCCCATTAGCCACAAAACTGCATTTGTTTTTTTTAATTAAGGATTATATTCCATGAGTAGATGAACCAAAGCTTTCTTATCCATCTTCTCTGATCATTTCTGCTTCCATGTTTTTGCAATTACGATTTGCTCAATACATAGGGATCATGTGTTTGTCTTAAAACTGTGTTTTTGGATATATTCCTAGGAGTGCAATTCTGTCCATATGGTATCAGATTTTATTGTTTGACTGTACTCCAGACCGAATTCCATAAAGCTGTACCAATTTCAGCTCCCACCCATCATGATAGTTCCCTTTTCCCGCAACCTCGCCAGCAAGCGTTCGTTGGGGGTTCGTGGTATGGCCATCTTACTGTTTAGTGGTTAACCTCAACGATTTTTAATTTGGATTTCCCTTAAATCTAGGACCTGAACATTTTTTTCATAATTTGTTTGCCATTTGGACTTTGGCCTTTTGAAAATTTTCCCATTCCGTTCCCATTTCTGATGGTTTTGTTTGTTTTGGTTTTTGGTTTTGTATTAATTCTTGTAATCCTGCAATTAGCCCCCATCTCCTATATCGTGTTGCAAAATCGCTCCCACTCTGTGGGATGCTTTTTTACTTTGTTGATTGTTTTCCCTTGCTTAACAAGCTTCTTTAGTTTGAGAGAGAAGATCAATGGATAAGAAAAAAAGCACCAAAAGGGGAACCCACACAAATACAGCCAATTAATCCTTTGACAAAAAGACCAATGACAACTCAACAATGAAACTCTTAGTAAATGGTGTTGGGACACCTGGCTATACATTAAAAAACAAAAAATAGACCCACACTATCACCATACACTAAAATCCAATCTAAATGATACAAGACCTAAACCCTACATCCAAAACCTCAAACTCTTGCAGGAAAATGTAGGAAATACCCCTGCAAACCTAGGATAGGTTCCGAATTTCTAAAATACACCAAAAGCAATAGCATTAAACAGAATAAACAAATGGACTCTCACTCATCTTTTTAACTAAGACCTTCCTCATGGCTTTATAGCTTTCCTTTCTCAGCTTAGAATGATTTTTCTAGTCCTGTAAGCAACACTTGTATCTCCTATGCATATGGCCTGTATAATAGTCCTTACTCAGCAAAACACTCAATTCAGTTAAACCCAATTAGCTGCAAATCTGCATTACTTGAGAATATCAAAAGGAGCCATTCTGACTGGACTTTGAATTTATGACCACATACCTTGGGTGACTGGCCAGAGCTACCAGGCATTCTCCATATACTTCTTTACTCACATCTGTCTGCCATTTTCTTTTCTTAAATTTTAATACATTTATTCTACTTTGATGATATTTACATAGTTGAGAAGAATGTATGCCCATGTGAACCACTGGCCAAGGAATGTGGGAAAGTGGATGAAACCATTGCTTCCAGTTTTTTTTCTTCCTGATCTGGGGGAAGGGGACAGAGAAGGGGAGAGGGCTGCTCCCAGCATCCTAACCCCATCAGTCCCCAGCGATGAGGGATGGCTTCCATTTCCCAGAAGGGCAATTCAACATCTTTTTTTCTCTTTCTTTCTTTTTTTTTTTTTTTTTTTTTTTTTTTTTGCGTTAGCCTTTAGGATGTCTTCCTCCTCTCCATTTTGAGTTGATTCCTTCGCTTCCTTGGGAAAACAGATGCAATCAAGTGATGACTTCTTTTATCCATCTGACCACCAAATTATTCCACTAGTTAAAATGCTAGTTAGCCTCTTGTGTGATTCCTCACTTGCACTTTACTCTTGAGAAATTCCAGATGACTTCTTTCCTTTTTACATTTATACCTGGAATACTTTCTTGTCCCTCTTGACTTTCTGTCTTGAAATTTAACAACTCAGAGAACTCTAGAAACATTCTCCATCTCCCACCCACAATTATTTTCTTTTGAGTTATTTCTTTACATTATTACATTTGTCATGCAAAAAGAGTTTGTATATTTCTTCCCTGTAAAAGATTATTATAAGTTACATCAGATTTTGATTTATGCCATAGTGGAGTTTTTTGTTGTTGTTGTTGTTGTCTTCCCAGTCCCACTGTGTAGCACCTTTTGGCTCAAATCAGTTGTGTTTAGAAAGCTATATCATCTTGGTCAATTTTTTAAAATATATATTTTTATTGGAAAGGCAGATTTACAGTAGGAAGGAGATTAAGAGAGAAAGATCGTCTGTCCACAGGTTCCACTTTCCAAGTAACACAATGGCAGAACTAAGCTGATCCAAAGCCAGGATCCAGGAGCCTCCTTCAGGTCTCCCATACAGGCATGGGGTCCCAAGGCTTTGGGCCATCCTCTGCTGCTTTCCAAAGCAACAGGCAGGGAGCTGGAAGGCAAGTGGAGTAGCTAGGACATGATCTGGCATCCATATAGTATCCCGGCAGTTGCTAGGCAAGGATTTATCCACTAGGCCATTGTACCTGGTCCAGTTAATTTTTTTCAAAGTTACATTCTATTCGGTTTGAGATTTATACTCAGCTTATACTTTTAATTACAGAAGAAGGGAGACTAACATGTCCAGATCTGAGGAGACAGTACAGTGTGCATCTCTGCTTCCAGATCAAAAATGAACTCCCAATGAAACTTTTAAATATGTCTTGACAAGAGGATGCTGGACTCTGCTTTTATACATGCCCGTACTGATGGACTTACGACTGTTTATGAGGAACTATACTCATTATGATGATATAGGGTAATTCAGTGTGGGAGTAGGGATTTGGGGAGGGTATAAGGGAAATCCCAGGGACTATGGAACTGTATCATAAAATGATAATAATAATAAATGGAAGAAAAATTACAGAGGAAGTTGCATACATACATTTATAAATTCTTTTACTTAGAGGCATTTTTCTCTTGGGCAGAAGCATCAGAACAGGATAATACCTCTTTTGTTAATAGGGGACTTCATGTCTATTTCCACAGATTTGGAGTTTTATTCAGCAAAGCGTATTGAGTGTTGAGTTTCTCTTGTATTCTAGGCATGTAAGAAGTATTGTAAACTTTGCCCTGACTTCTTTGTCTTTATTGGTATGTATAGACATATAAAAATTTTTCTTGTGTATGCAAGTGTATCTGAGAAGACTATTTAACGCTAATGCTTTCATTTACATCTTCAGTGTCTTTTCATAAAACTTAAGATATGTTCTTAGTTAAGTAGAGAGATAATAGTTGAATACTTAGCCATCCTAAACACAGGTTGATACAAAAGTTATTATGAATTATTTGTTCAGTTTCTTTCAACATCCTGCCTTAGAATATAGAGCTTTAATGAAACTGAAATAATATGTATTATAAGCAATAGAAATGATCATGACTTCCTCATGGAAGTCTTAACTTCTTTAAGCTGTCACTTTATATTAGTTGAAAGGGATGTATCCAAGGGTGTCCTGGGTTATCTGAGAAGCAGTATTGACAACAGGATAGGTGTGTCGAAAGCATCAAAGTGCCACTATACTACTGAAGAAATCTACATGTGAAAGGTCTAGTTTTGATCTGTAATGAATATTGGAATATAGCTTTGTACAAAGGCTTTCTTTTAGACAAGATTTCCCATTTTTTCAAAGTAGCTTTTTAGTCTACTATATTTGCAAATTTATGTGTTACATAAAATGTTATATATGTCCATATTTACTTGAAAAATAGGATGTAAATTTAAGCAGTTTTTGGTAAAGACCATATCTTTTTCACTTTTAAAAATGCAGAGTTTATTATAAAATATCAAACAATATCAACTAAAGTCTAGTTAACACATAATTACACTAATGTGACTTAAACTTGCCTTTGCAAATTGGTGTTAAGGAAATTTGCCTTCCATTGCCTTCCCTAAGAAAACTTTGTTTTTTTTTTGAAAAATAAGAGTGGTACCCCTCTCAGGTGCCATCACTACTTAATAACCACCCTATTTGCCATGTCATAGAGAGACTTCCCTTCCACAATGGCTTTGCATATCTTTGTCCAGGGTTGCCGATTTGGATATTAAAGACCCATGTCATTGTATTAGGCTATCAATTTTGCTGCTACTGTCCCAAGCTCAGCTTAGGATGGATGGCATCTTATCAGACTATGAGTCTTAACTGCCTGGCACTGTACTGTTGATTAACTTTAGGTCCTCAATACATGGATTTCCTTCTTAAGTATAAATTAATCATATTGTAAGGAAATATTTATTTATTTATTTATTTGAAAGGTAGAACTTCAGGAGGTTGGGCAGAGAGGAAAGGATAGATTTTCAATCCTCTGGTTCACTTCCCAAATGACTGCAACAGCCAGGCTGGGCCAGTCTGAAACCAGGAGCCAAGGACTCCATTCAGTTTACCCACATGGATGGTAGGTAGGAGCCCCTATACTTGGGTCATCACTATGGCTTCCGAGGCACATTAGCAGGAAGCTATATTAGAAATAGAAGAGCCTGCATTCCAGCCAGCACTTTGATATGACACTGCAGCCAATAGCTTAACTTGCAGACCCATACCAGTCCCATAATCTGTGTATTTTTTTAATGGGGTTACTATTAACTCCTACCATATGCTCTCAGGAAAATAATAAATAAAATTGAAGTGGGAACACTAAAAAGTACTAGGACTATGTGAGATTTTTCATGGTTTCCTTTTAACCTACCTAGTTTTATTCTCTAAATTTTCTGCACGAAATAAATGTCCTTGTGAGTAAAAAGAGAGGCTGTGCTATTTCTTTGAAAATTTTTTACAATTTGATGTAGTATTAACTTTATAACCAGTGTGGTTATTTGGGGAGGATTTGCTTTAGTGTGTAATTTAAAAAGACAAAACTGTGAATCTGCAGTTACCACCAAATAAGAAGTGTAATGTAAAAATAAGTTAAAACTAATTCAATGTGAAAAATGATTTAATTCATTTGTAAATAAAAAGGAGAAAATGTTGTGACAATACAGTTAAGTAGCTCATTTGGGTCCCTGTATTCTTTTAGAAAAAAAATCAATTAGCTAAAAATATTTTAGTTTCTTACTGTAGTTACTTTTAATGTTTTCACTAATTATTTTCCATAAGACTATATCCAAAAGTATCACTTTTTGGTATTTTTATTTGGTTCATCTAGTTATTGGTTAACTTTCATGTTTAATAATTTTTAGATCTTCACAGTCACACCATTTCTCTTTACTATATCTACAGAAAACGTTATTTTTCCACTTGCATGAAACGACTTCACAGCTTGTACTTGACATTTTAACTTGAAATGATCCAAAGCTTATAATAGATGTCTCTGGAAAGCCTATCTTAATAATTCATTTTTTTGGCCAACTATATTAAAATGACAAAGAGGATTGGATGCTCAGTTTTAATTTCTTATTTTCCAAAATGTCAAAAAATACAGAATTGAGAAAGAAACAGCAGCAGCTGTATGTAAATTTGAGAAGTGTATTTGAGCATTCTTTTATGTTTTCCTTCAGAATGCTTTTGGTTGCTGACAATTTAAAAGTCATTTCAGACTGGCTTAAACGACAAACATGGTTTATTGATTCACTTAATAGAAAAATCTGGAGTGTCAATGGTATTGGTTTTGATTCTTTCAAACCATAACCTCACTGATTTTCCTGGCTTGCCTCCCTGTGTGAAGTCCTCTTCATGTTGATTTTCCTCTTGCAGGGTTGCTACCATGAATAAAGAAAGTCATGTACCTGTTTACAGTCTTGGGGAGAGAGGGGTACTTCTTCTAACAGTGGAATAGAACTCCCAGATTAGTCCTCAGCCAGATTTTAGCACTCAGGAAAATGTGATTTATTTTGGCTTGGTTCGTGAGGCCTGGTACCAGCACATCCTGCCCCCTCCAGCACTGGTTAGGTATAGTCTGTCCAGCCATGTATTTACTAGAAAGTGGGTGAGAGGTGTTTTAGAAAAGATGCAAGCTAGGCTATCAGCTAAAATGTGCTACTGGTGTAAATTCAGAAAATGATGTAAAGAAATAGATATTAAGGCCTGGGAGAAGGAGGTATGATACAAATTTAGTAACAAGCACCATGCCTTATAGCATTATGACTCACTGACTTAAATCCTAGAAATGTACTAATCAAGACGCATAGAAGTCAATGTATTAGAATTTGTAAAAGAAGGGCCAAGTTGTGGTGTTAGCAAATTTAGCCTCTGTCTGCATTGCTGGCATCCCATGTGAGTACTGGTTTGAGTTGTGGCTGTTCTACTTCTGATCCAGCTCCCTGCTAATAACACCTGGGAAGCAGCAGAAGATGGGCCAAGGGCTTGGGCTCATGCAAGATCAAGAGGAAGCAGCAGTTGCTATGTGTACAGTGAACTAATGGATGGAAGATTGTGTCTCTCCTCTGCAACTCTGCCTTTCAGATAAATAAAATAGATTTTTATTTAAAAAAAGGTGATTCAAACATGTTTTCTAAAATTTTTATATAAAAATTGTCATAATTAATTTTTTAAAATATTTACCAAAACTGTTTGACTCAAAGCATCTCATGATAGACTTGAATGCTAGGCCCTCAGGTCGATAGAGGTCTGAGCACACCACTCAAAACATTGCATCTTTTAACTAGGACAACATTGTTTTAAAATTTTTAAATAAAAATTTGTCATAATTAATTTAAAATATTTACCAAAACTGTTGCTCAAAGATCTCATGATAGACTTGAATGCTGGCTCAGGGATAGAGTGAGACACACCAAAACATGATCTTATAGATTGCTTGCTTCAGTGTACAGTTACTAAGAAGCCTTTGTATTCCAAATGATTCCTCTAAGGTTTGTGCTTTTGTTTTGTTTTTAAAATTTCTTTATTTGAAAGACAAGGTGACAGAGAGACGCAGCTTCCATCAATTGGTTTACTCCCCGGATGGCTGAAATGCCTGGGACAGGTCAAACCCAGCAGCCCAGAATTCCAAATGGGCAATAAGGGCCCAAGTACTTGGACCATCTTCCTCTTCATTCTTAGCACATTAGCAGGGAGCTAGATTGGAAGCAAAACACCTGGGACTTGCAGCTCAACCCACTATGCACATTGGCAGCTTGTAAAATTCTTTTTAAGATTTCTTGTTTTATTTATCTGTAAGGTCAAATTACAGAAGAGATACAGGGAAATCTCCCATCTGCTGGTTCACTTCCCAAATGGCTCCCAGGCCAGAGCAGGGCCAAAGCCTTGAGTCGGGAGCATATTCCTGGTCTCTCATGTGGATGTGTGGGTGCAAGCACTTGGGCCATCTTCCACTGCTTTCTCAGCTGGGTTAGCAGGCAACTGGATTGGTAGTAGAGCGGCCAGGGCTTGAGTTGGCACCCTTATGTGGTTCCAGCATTCAGGCAGCAGCTCAATCCACTGTGCCTCAATGCCCCCGTCACCCTTAACATCTTTAGGAGATTATACTCTAGGCAGTAGAATCCAGAACTTCTTTACTACAGAAAGATACATAGAACACAAAAAGGGTTTTCATTATAGCTTTTTAGTGTGATTTTGCTCAAGAATAGTTTTCCTTCAATCCTTTTTGGTTCTTATCTGAGCCCTGATAAGACAGATTAGCAAGAGAAAAACACATATTTACTTACTATAAGTTTATGTGACACAGGAGCCTTCATAAGAAAATGGATACCTGAAAAGCTACACCCAAACCTGAGATAGCTTTTGTTTGTTTGTTTGTTTGTCAGATCTAGTTATTTATTTGATAGGTGGGGTAAGAGTAGGGGTAGGGGGAAGATATCTACCATCCACTCACTCACTCCACAGGTGCCTGTAACGATCAGGCCAAAGGTCGAGACAGAAACTTTATCAGGCTCTCCTGTCAGGTGGCTGGAACCCATAGCACTTGGGCTATCACCTGCTGTCCCCAGTCTGTGAGCAGGAAGCTGAGTTGGAAGCACAGAGAAGCACAGCAGTTGGGACTCTAACCAGGCAACCCACACAGAATGCAGGCTTCTCAAGTGGTGGCTTCCATCACTGGGTTATCATGCCTTCCCTTAAATCTGGGAGTTTTTATACAAGGATTGATTAGAGAATACAAAGTCATGCAGCGATATGCTAGGACTAACAGTGATAACTGTAGAAACTTAGCAAGGCCTCTTTGTTTATACTGCTCATAGAGTCCCTCCCTCATGCAAGACAAGGATGCCTCTCCTCCAGGTATGGGGAGGCCACTTCTCACTTGAAAGGGTTTATGACCTGCTTCAGGGGACAGAGTGATCTTCTAGTACCTGCTGTCCCTCAGGTTCCTTTACCTTAAAATATTCACTATGCTGAATATTTTAGTGTAGCATGTACTGAATTCCAGGTTCTAAGGCAAAAAAAAAAAAAAAAAATGCTCTACCTAGCAATATATGGAAGTGAATTTATTTGAATTTATGCACATGCATCAAAATAAACCTTTTTCTTTATTTAAAAAAGTTATTTCCCAAACATAAATACATACATTCTGTTAAAAATTAAATATCTGTGATTGGATGTGGTATAATGGTTAGCCAGTTAAGTTGCCCTTTGTGATGTCAGCATCCCCTGTTGGAACGCCCGTTTGCTCTGCTTCCTGTCCAGCTTCCTGCTAAGGTATCCAGCAAGGAAGCAGGGGATGGTCCCTGCCACTCATGGGGGACACCGGACTCCTGGCTTATTTCTGGCCTAGCCCTGACTGTGTGATCATTGGGAGAGAGAGCAACCCAGCAGGTGCAAGATCTGTCTCCCTGTCACTCTTTATCTCAAATAATAAACAAATGCTTCCCCTCCCCTCAAACAAACAAACAAAAAACCGGACATGAAGGAAGTGCTCATTTTAAATACCATGAATAAAGTAGCGAGAAAGACTACAGAATTCTCCAATTTATATGAGCATAGAATCTGATTGTGTGTTTTAAATTACATAATTTCAAGAAGAAATGGATAAGCATTTTAAACTCCGGAATAATATGTTTAATTACAAATACACAATATATAAAACCTTGGTTTCAGAGGGGCCTTTTTCCTTGTCCAGTTTTATGCGCTATTCTCTAAGGCAGGACTTCTGGAATACACATGTAAGTGTCCCAGGGATTCTGTTAAAATGTCCACCCCAGCTTAGCAGATCTGTGGTTGTTCTGAGGGTCTGCACTTCTGTGAGCTCAGTGGTGCTGGTTCTCACCTCACACAGAGCAAGTCCACAAACCATCTCCTTTCAGACTCTTAAAGACAGAATTACTCTCACCACATGTGCCTTGGGGAGTACTTTCTGAATGATACTCAGGTACTTTTTTTGAATGCTTTTATTAATTAGGAATAAATATTTCCTATTGGTGATTTTATAACTGACACTAAAAAATTATTCAGATGTCTATATTCCTGATGTATGGATGTACAATTGTGTTTAACTGTTAGCCATAATTCATTTGTAGGTGGATGACTAATGCATGATGCAGTAGCATTTAAATTTTTTTTAATTTATTTTTATTAGAAAGGCAGAATAACAGAGAGGAGAGACAAAGATCTTCCATCCACTTGTTCACTCCCCAAATGGCCGCACTGGCCACAGCTAAGCTGATCTGAAGCAGGGAGCCAGAAGCTTTTTCTCGGTCATCCTCCACTGCTTTTCCAGGCCATGGCAGGGAGCTGGACCAAAGTGGAGCATCTAAGCACAAACCAGCACCGCTGGGATGCTGGTGCTAGCAGGAGGAGGATTGGCCAGTTGAGCCATTAGACTGGACCCTACATTTATTTCAGTTTAGTTTAGTCTAGTCTAGTTTAGTTACTCATATGAAAGGCAGAGTTAGAGAGGACAAGAGAGTGATCTTGCATTCACTGGTTTATTCTCCAAATGCCTACAAAGATTGGGGCTGGCCAAAGCCAGGTGCCAGGTTCTTCCTGTAGGTCTTCCACATGGTTGGCAGGAACCCAAGCACATAAGCCATCTCCCACTGCTTTTCAAGCTGTTAGCAGGGGCCCAGATTGGAAATGAAGCAGCTGAGACTCAAACTAGGTACGTACCCTTAGAGAATGCTAGCATTGCAGGTGACAGCCTTACCAGTTATATACCATAATGCCAAGCCCACAGCACCTTTCCTAGTGGTGTGATTGTTATGTAAGTAATACTGAAACAAGATTTTATAGTGGGAAAAAGAAAAACTCTCCGTAAAATGTGAGTAGAAAACACTAGCTGCCTTAAGACATCCAAAGTGTAAGATACGTGTAAACGGGGCCAGTGCTATGGCTCAACAGGCTAATCCTCCACTCTGTGATGCCATCAACCCAAATGGGTGCCAGTTCATGTCCTGGCTGCTCCACTTCCAATTCATCTCTCTGCTTGTGACCTGGGAAGGCAGCAGAGGATGGTCCAAGTTCCTGGGCCCCTGCACCCATGTGGGAGATCTGGAGGAGGTTCCTGGTTCCCAGCTTCAGAACAGCTCAGCCCTGGCCTTTGTGGCAAGCTGGAGAGTGATCCAGAGGATGGAAGACCTTCTCTCTATCTCTCCTCTCTGAAATTTGCCTTTTACAATGTTAACAAAATGCAACTTCTTTTTGGCTGTCATTACCCCCTTGAGTTTTACTGGACAGCAGGAAGAGGGAAATGGAAGTTCTTCCTTTAACCTGAAGCAAAGACTTCCTCATCTCAAGGCTTTTCTGATCACTCACAAGACTTATTTATTGCAAAGTCAGATATACAGAGAGAAGGAGAGACAGACAGAAAGATCTTCTATCCGATGATTCACTCCCCAAGTGAGCGCAATGGCTGATGCTATGCCGATCTGAAGCCAGGATCCAGGAACTTCTTTCAGGTCTTCCACATGGGTGCAGGGTCCCAAAACTTTGGGCTGTCCTCGACTGCTTTCCCAGGCCACAAGCAGGGAGCTAGATGGGAAGTGGAGCTGCCAGGATTAGAACCGGGGCCCATATGGGATCCCGGCGCGTTCAAGGTGAGGACTTTAGCGGCTAGGCCACACCGCCTGGCCCTCACAAGACTTTTTTAAAAGATGTTTTATAAATATCATCTGAATCTGACAATTAGAATAATCCTGTGTCATACACAGAAACCAGCCTCTCAGGAAATCTAAAATTCTTTGGAGGAGGGATTTTACTTACTTCAGTCCTCACCTACTTTTACTCCTCTTAACTTTTTTTTTTAAGATTTATTTATTTATTATTATTATTATTTTATTGGAAAGACAGATATACAGAGAGGAGAGACAGAGAGAAAGATCTTCCGTCCGATGATTCACTCCCCAAGTGAGCGCAACAGCCGATGCTATGCCGATCAGAAGCCAGGAGTTTCTTCTGGGTCTTCCACGTAGGTGCAGGGTCCCAAAGCTTTGGGCCGTCCTCGACTGCTTTCCCAGGCCACTGGCAGGGAGCTGGAAGGGAAGCGGGGCTGCCGGGATAGAACCGGCGCCCATATGGGATCCCGGGCGTGCAAGGCGAGGACCTTAACCACCAAGCCACCATGCCGGGCCCATCCTCCTCTTAACTTGTAAGAGATGTTCCTCCCTTGGTCGCACTCAGCGAATAGGTGCCTGGGAGGAAAGGGTACTTTGCTGAAGCCTTTGAGATGGCAGAGTTTGCGTGACAGTCTTTTCCCTATGCAGTTTTCCTGCATTCCTGCAACTGTATGGTTCATTTATCCTCTTAGATTTAGTCTTGGGGAGGGCAGGGTGTGAGTAATGCATTTAAGCTTACAAAAGAGATTAACAAGAGAAAAGACAAATTCTGTGCATATGGGAATTCTCAGGAAAATGTGACTCTAGAAGACTGATGGAGTTTGGAGTCTATACACCACCTTAAGAGAGGCAGGAGACAGAGAATGGCCTTTCATTGCAAAGCAAGTGAATGGGCCGTGCCCAGACTAGATGGGAGATGTGACAATTATGTGGTAATATCTGTTTGAGTCGGTCCTTGTCCTCCAGATGTAGTACAATTTCTGTTCTCCTGGGAGGCTCCGCTTTCAGTCACATTAGAGACTTAAGACGCTCAAATGCTTTCTGTTTAGATCATTCTTTATACAGCAGTATCATATTCTAGACCTTCCTTCATGCTAAGCCCCTGTTAGCTCTCTTCTCCTGGACAAGGTTTTCTTTATTTTCTTTTGTTAAAAACTATTTAAGATACAGTGAACAAGCTGCTATTATCTGGTTTCCTTCCTAAATGCCATGTATTCAGACATAAAACAAGACTCCACAAATGAAAATAAAAATCACATCATGTATCTTCTTACTATGGTAGAATAGAAATCAATAAGAAACTTAACAGTTACACAAATACAAGGAGATGGAATGGTTATGGTGTTGAGCTAACAGTGGCTAAGTGAAGATATAAAAGCAAAATTTAAAAATGTCTTGAAACCAATGAAAATAGAAGTACAGCATCTTAAAACTCCTGATCTACAGCAAAAGCCATCCTAAGAAGGAAGTTTATAGCATAAATTCCTACATCAACTGAACCAACATAATGTGTTTCAAGGTCCTAGGAAGGTTAACCATTGCAGAAGTCAGTATAAAGGAGGGAGAAACAAAGCTTCTTCAAATTAAAGAAAATACCAAGGTCACTGTGACAGAGTTGATTTACTAACTACGGGGAGAAAGAAGACCCAAGTACAGAATACGAGATAAAACAGGAGGCATTGCAGCTGACACTGCAGAAATAGAATCACAAACAAGCTGGAAACCCTAGAAGAAAAAGATGAATTTCTTACACAGAAAATCAACCAGGATGGCAAAAAAAAAAAAAAAACCTTAGTAGACCAGTAACAAGTAATAAGGTTGATTGATTCAGCAATTAAAAAAAAAATCCCACCAAAGAAAAGCCCTGGGAAGGATGGCCTCACTGCTGACAAACATTTAAAAAAAAATAATACGTGGTTTTATTTGAAAGAAAAAGAGAGAGAGAGAGAGAGAGCTCCTATCCACTGATCTCAAGCCCACAACATCTGGCGAAGGCAGTGGGACCGCCACCCAGGGACCGCCACCCAGGAACCGCCATCCTGGGACCGCCATCCTGGGACCGCCATCCAGGTAGCCCATTTTGGAGGCAGGGACTCCATCATTCACTCTGTCACCTACCATGCCCCAGAATGTGCACAAGCAGGAAGCCAGAGCCCAGAGTGGAGCTGGGACTCCAGTCTTCCGGTACAGCGTGCGTGCATCACAGGTGGTATCTTAACATTACGCCAAGTGCTGGCTTTTCAAGGGGTTTTTCTTAAACTATTCCCCAAAATCTAAAGGGAACACTTATAAATTTATTTTACCCAAGTTACCCTGATACCATAACCAGACCAAGACAAAATAACAACAACAAAATTATAATCAGAAATTCCTAACAAAATGCTAGGAAATTTGAATCCAACAGCAAAATAGAAATCTCATTTATCATGATGAAATGGGACTTATACCAGGGATGTATGGATGGTTCCGTTTAAACAAATAAACATAATACATTCCATCAACAGAATGAAAAATAAAAAAAATCATAGGATCATTTTAGTAAATGCAGAAAAATCATTTTATAAAATTCAGCTTCCCTTTCTGATAAAAATGATAAGCAAATTTTGTATAGGTTTGTACCTCAACATACCGAAGGCTGGACATAGGAGAAACTCAAAGTATTTCCTTTAAAATCTGGAATAAGTCTCAAATGTTCACTCTCACTGCTTTTATTCGATGTAGTACTGAAAATTTCAGTGTAAGTGAGCAAAAGAAAAGGTGAACAAATAGGAAGGGAGAAAGTAAAATGGTCTGTGTTTGCAGATATATGTATATATAGATAGATGCATAGATAGATAGATAAATTAAAGACTCCATCAAGGGACTATTAGAACTGATAAATTCAGTAAAATTGCAGGATACAGAATCAGTACACATATAAGTAGCATTTTTTATATACCAAATAAACTTCACTGAGAAAGAAACCATGAAAATAATCCCGTTCACAAAAGCTACATAATAAGTAAATCATTAGGAATAAATTTAACCGAGTAAGTAAAAGATCTTTGCCATGAAAATCATAAAATACAGGGATGGGGACAGTAGGATGGTTCAGTGCACTAATCCTTTAGCTAGTTGCAAACACCAGGATCCCATATAGGTACCAGTTCCTGTCCTGGCTGCTCCACTCCCATCCAGCTCCCTGAGAAAGCAGTGGAGGATGGCTCAAAGCCTCGGGATTCTGCACCCATGTGGGAGACCCAGAAGAAGCTCCTGGCTGTTGACTTGGGCTCAGCTCTGCCCGTTGCAGCAATTTGGGGAGTGAACCAGTGAATGGAAGACCTCTCTTTCTGTTTCTCCTTCTCTCTAAAATTTGCCTTCAATAAAACATAAATCTTTTTAAAAACACATGTACTGATAAAAGAAATTGAAAACATACTAAAATGGAAAGGCCTCCAATGTTTATGGATTCAAAAATTTAACATTGTTGGAACTTCCATACTGTTTGTACTAGCTTTTCATTCTTGTAATAAATACTTAGGAAGGAAGAAGGTTTGCTTTGGTATATACTTAGAGAGGCTTGCAGTCCAAGAACACAGCGGCCCTACTACTGGTCAAGCCATCTGGCAAGGCCAGAGGGTGGCAGAGAAATATGCATGGCAGACCAGGAAGTGGAGAGACAGGGGAGCATTCTCATCCATGCCTATAGAGGAGGTGGTGCGACGGCTGTACTGGCTCATCAGCACTGGCATCCCAAACAGGCACCCAGCCTGGCAAAATAGTGGAAGACAGCCCAAAGCCTTAGAACTCTGCACCCATGCTGGGGACCTGGAAGAAGCTGCTGGCTTCAGATCAGTTCAGCTCTGGTCATTGTGGCCATCTGGGAGTGAACAAGTTTGTGGAAGATCTTTCTCTCTGTCTCTCCTTCTGTCTGTAAATCTGCCTTTAAAATTAAAAAAAAAAAATCTTTATAAAACTACCATAATGTGATCAACACAGCAGTCAAGTTAAAATAAAATTAGAAGCTTAAAACAGAGATCTCTATAATGAAATTTTTGCAAAAAAATGATTGAATTGGCAATATTTTCTTAAATTCGAGTAAATATAAAATCATGATCAAAGTACTAATGGGATCTCTTCTGTTTTATGTCTGTTTAGATTCTAGAAGGTGCCGATGCCCCCTTCCTCCTGTGCATAATTATTTCATTACAATAGGGAAGGTTTTCCCAGATGAACCATCTGCTTTTACAGTCAGAGCAAGCTGCTGTATTTTCTACCTTAATTCGGCGCTCTGCCGCTCTCTGTAGCATTCCCGCTGGTGAGATATACACACACTGATTTTGGCCAAGGAGTGTCTTAGCCCAGGCATGTCTTGACTCTTGACAGGAAACTACTGATTACACGCAGGGACCTGGAAGGATTCCGGAAAATCCTGGCCGCAGGACGATTTTTCACTTTTCATCTGCACTGCTGTATTGTACCATAGCACCTGAATCAACAGCTAATCATTTGTAAAATGAGCTTATTCCAGGTTACTGTTAATTTTTAATCTTATATATTTTCAGCCTACAGTGATACTAGTTCACAGTGAAAATATCTTCAGTTGACAAAAGATGGGAATTATGCAACTAAACAGTATAAAAATGAGCTTTTTATATGCCTAGTTTTTTTTCACCGTTGTCGCTACTGCTCAAATTGTTTGAGTCACTGCTATTCTGCTGCTAAAGTTACAGTTTCTTAAAGTGAATAGAACAAATTATGATTCTCCTCTGATTGATTTTTTAAAGGCTGTGTTGAAAGAAGTTAAGCAAATGATGAATATTAACAGGAAGAACTTGCCAAGAATCTATTACCCACGCGTAGTCTACTGTTCTCCCTAGCTTTTATTAGGAAACTAAATTGTTAGTATTTTACGATATATGATTTTGCAGGTCCTTTGATGCTAACATATTTGAAAACCATTGTTCTTGATCAAAACTGGTTCTTTGAGTTAGAAAATGCAATCCATATGCTAAAAAAATAAGGAAAATGAGTTCAGAATTTATCTGTGTAAAAGTCATTTTCCATAGCTACAATTGCGTCCACCCTACATACATGGTTTCATCAATGTAAATAACGTTTGTATTTTGTGACCTTGCAGGAGCCCAGGCTTGTGTGCTTGTATTTTCTACCACAGACAGGGAGTCTTTTGAAGCAATTTCCAGTTGGAGAGAGAAAGTGGTAGCAGAAGTTGGGGATATACCAACAGTACTTGTACAAAACAAGATTGATCTCTTGGATGATTCTTGTATAAAGAAGTAAGAGGATGACTTTGGGGGGAGGGGAGATGGTAATCCTATTAAGTGAAGAAACACTTTGATCTCTGCTTAGGCCTTGAAAATTTAGAAAGTTTCTACCTATTTAAATGTTAAATATTTTAATTACTGGAAAGTTTTCATTTTCTGTGAACTAGTATGTGTGACCCATTTGGGTTTAAAAAAATTCACACTCCTTCATAAGTAGAGAAAAGTCAAAGGAATAAGATCTGAAGGTGTTTCTAGAATCCCAGTCTTAGCTCTTTTCTATACAAACCTCAATTGTTGCATACAATAAAACTGGTTAAGAAAAGCATCCTGAGATGTTTTACTGTCTAGGGTAAGTAGCGATCCACGCAGAATCATGTAGCCACAAAGTTCAAAATCATACTGTTTTTTGTACGTTCAGAACTATTATGCTCAAATTTGTGAACAAGGTTAGCACCTGGATAATTTCCATCTATATATATTTACTAATTGAATCGTTAATGTTTTTGCTAATTTTAAAACCTTTGCTTGGCTTTTTACCTTTTTAAAAATTTACGTTTAGTTATAATTACTGCAACATATTAGCCCAAACCTCATGTCCTTAGGCAGCATTTGGTCGTGAGGCATTTGGTGACTGAGCTGGGTGATTTTTCGGGAGGTTCATTCAGGCTGTGAGGTAGAGCATAAAAGCTTGCTCGAGACTGGCAGATCTACTTCCAAGACGGCTCCTCACTAGGTGGGACGCCTTGCTTCTGTGCCTTTGGACCTCTGCTTAGAGCTGCTTGAGTGTTGTCACAACCCTGGCAGCTACTTCCCGCAGAGCACATGATCCAAGAGTGGAGAAGGCAGAAGCCACAGCATCTCTTCTGCCTGGTCTCAGGAATCATATGTCCATCACTTGTGCTGTGTGTCAGTGGGCACATGGACCAGCCTTGATTACAGTGTGGAAGGAGACTACGCAAGGCTGTGAGAACCAGAAGTCAGGGGACGATTGGGAACCATTTTGGAGCATGGCTGCTGCGGCCCTAATACAATTCAAAATCAGGATTCCACAACTGAGAGTCCATGTGGGTTGCAAGAGTCAGGTGCAACCTCGGCTTTGGGCAGTGAAAATGTTTTCTGTCCACTAAGAATAAATAATTCAGTGTGAGATTTTTCAGAGTGTAAGTTCAAATGTCTTTTTTAAAAAAAATGCATTAAAGTAGTATATAAAGATGATTTTTAATCCTTTTATAGCTAAATATTAGTAACTATAGAAAGAAATGTTCACAGTTATAGCATAATGGTCAGTGTCTGCCCTCCCTGAGTAACGAAGACCAGAAGTCCAGGGAAGCACTAAGGAAGCACAACGAGCACCGCAAACTCAGGCTGCACGATGTCTGACACCTTCCCGTACCTTCCTGCCAAAGTTAGCCAATAGCTGTAACTAAAAAGTCACTTTTAAAGACAAGTTATCAGAAATATTTGTAAATATTTTCAAAAATTGATAAGCTTTTTTTTTTCATTGATGCACAGTGAGGAGGCTGAGGCACTGGCCAAAAGGTTAAAGTTAAGATTCTACAGAACATCAGTCAAAGAAGATCTAAATGTGAATGAAGGTAAACTACCTTTTCAAGAAACTAATGCAACAGGAAGTGTTTTCTCCTTTTGCCTTTCCTTCTGTGTGGTTTAGAAATTACGTTAATAATCAGAGCAAGATTTTCTGGTTTTGTCACCTAATGTTAAAGTAAAACTTAAAGGCGTTCTCATTCTTTCAGTTCTTAATTATCTACTCACACCTGTGACTACTTGTTCCCCCACCCCCATAGCAGAACTGGTAGGTTTGCATTGTTACCATTCTGGTTAGGATTTCATCTGTAAACATCAAAGCTAAGTCAGGTAATGTGTGCGTGTTGGCATATATGTTTTTCAAGCGGGTCTTTTCTGAATTGTTTCCAAACCACACAGTGGTAGATATTATACTATATAGTTAACAGTGGTCTTATTGTTTATGAATATTTTCCTGCCTAAAAAATAAGATTAGGGAAAAATGAGTATTATTTTTCCAATTTCTGAATTGCCACTAATGAGGCGCCTGGACAGTCATCGTGGGTAGTCTAAGAATTGGCATGCTTTCCAGACCAACAGTTCTAGGGTGGCTGATGGTTATTCACTTCTGAGACACAGAAGAAATGTGACTACCAAGTGTTACGCCTTTACTAATAAAATGGTACATTTATTAGTGTTATATTTGTGCTTCTCAGATACTGCTCAAATAATTTTGAAATGCTGAATTTTTAGAGTATATGCTTTTAATTCTAATTTAATACTATTTAGCAAGTATAAATGTTGTAATAAGTGATATGAGATAACAGACTCACACACATAAATAATACTGACCTGGTGGGGTTGTTTTTTGTTCTAGTTTTTAAATATTTGGCTGAAAAATATCTTCAAAAACTCAAACAACAAATAGCTGAGGATCCACAACTAATGCATTCAAGTAGTAACAAAATTGGTAAGTACCAGGAAATTTTGAGTTATGTGTGCTTGGGTAAATTTATTTTCCATTCATTATTATATTTCCCTTTTTATATTTATTTCTTTAATACATGTGATTAAAAAGTGAGTCTTAGGTCTCTTCTAAGAGGCATATAGAGTTAAAAGGCTTATTTCCATTTTCTAAATCGAGTTTGGTAGATTAAAGAAAGCAGAGATATAAAAAATTTGTAAAAGCCCACTGCTGCTGCTCAGGAGCGGCGTGACCCTCATGTACCCCAGCCCGTACTTCCACGCCGTTGCTTTTTCTGTCTGCTCCCACCTCGCTCCCTCTGAGGGGCTTTCCTCTCACAGTCACTGGCTGACCGATCAGGCCTCCCTTCTCTTTGCTGGGGGTTTCAGGAAACTCAGAGCCACATCTGCTGGTTCCACGGTTCAGGGTGGTCTCTTCAGGACTTCAAATCTGCATTCCACCCCCCTTCACTGCATGTACAGCAATGCACACCAATTTCTCGACCTGGTCAAGCTGCAATGTTTCCTTGCTAATGGCTTTTTTTTTTCCTTCTTATTTTTCTTTCCTTATTCCTGTCACCAGATGCCTCAACTACCACGTGAAACAAGACAGGTCACTCGCAGTAGGCCTCTCCTAGTCTTCTTCTTCCACTGAGTCAAGCTCTTTGATAGTCTCTTCATCTTACAGCTCTCTCCACCCTTCCTGTATGGCCCCTGCCCCACTAACGCACTTCAGCTGCCTAGCCCCAAAGGGCTTGCTGCTTGCTGAGCATGCTCGGTGCCAGCTTATTTCTTCATGTTTGCTCTTTTGTGTCTTCAATGAGAATGAGCAGCCTTTCCTGCCATCTTGTCAAAGGACTGTTCATTCTTCAAGGACTCTAGAAATTCTCTCAGCTATGTATGTGCCTCTGTGCTTTTTCTCTAAAGAGTTGGGAGTCCAGGGCATCACCAGGCACCACGTTCCACCTTCCTCATGGAGTTTTTCCTTTCTTATGAGTGAGATGCAATCAGTCCTTCTTTGAAGGGCCTTTAGTCCTCCAGGACCTTGTGTCTCTCTTCTAATCCTTACTGTATAATCCTGTACAGTGTTATTCATCTGGTATTATCTTACCCCACTTGTTACACTATAAACTCTCCGTTTATAGTGTAAAGAATTCATCTTTGTCATCTTCATATCCTTTAGTCTTCACTATCCCATAGTGCTTTCTCTGTTGTGGATATTAAATAATTTGTAGATTGAAGATTGCATTTGTGAATGACACAGTTCAGGACAGAAACTGTAGTAGTTGAGGTTTTTGTTTGTTCATCTCTCTTACCTACTCATCATTTATTTGTAGGCCACATTTATATTGTTTTAGCCTAAACAGGAAAAAAATCATATCTCACTAGCTTTATATATGCAGTATTTTATTAGCATAAAATCTCACAAATACTGGCTTTGAGTATAAATCAGATAATCTTGAGAAAATGCTATGATGTGAAGTTAGTAGGTTTTGAATTTATTTATTCCAAGTTTCAAAAACAGGCTGTCAACAAGAAGATGCAAAATAACGTGCAGAGCCTGCTGCAATTGGGCTGAAAAAGGAGAGAAAAATAAAACATGTTCATGTTTGTTTTTGTATACAGAAAATATTCCTGGAAGGACATGTGGGAAAATCTACCTAACTCTGGGGAAGAAGACTGGCAAGGCAGTGGGTGTTAGGGTAAACAGGAGCGTCACTGTACGCTTTTCCGTGCCCTTTGAACATTGTGCCATGTATATTGGCATGTAAAGGAACAGAAACAAAAGTAAAGGAATAAAAACAAAAGCTTAAAATTACAAACACTGAAGTGTCCTTTGAAGTGTGACTGGATAAACAAAATGCAGCCTAAACATACAATGAAATGTTATGCATTCTTGAAAGGAGATTCTGCAGTGCGCTGCAACATGGATGGAACCTGATGATGGTGTGCCTAGTGAGATAAGCCAGTCACAAAAGGACCTCAGATATTTCCATTTAATTGAGGTAGCAATGCAGAGAGACAGAAGCAGGTGGTTAAGATAACCACGTCCACATCAAGAGTACCTGGAGTTGGTTCCTGGCTCTGGCCTCCAGCTTCCCTCCAGCACAGACCCAGGGAGCAGTGGTGACAGTTCAGAAACCTGGGCTTAGGTTGTGGGTATCTGGGGAGTGACCCACAAGATGCTCTTTGTCTCCCTGCCTCACAAGTAAATTTTTAAAGGATAGCAATTCTTTTAAAAATCACAAGCATAGAAAGCAAATTGGTGGTTGTCAGGGCCTAGAGGGATGTCAGGTGGTGAGTTCTTGTTTAATGGGTCCAGAATTCCTGTTGTAAAGATGACAAGAGCCACAGAAATGGATGATGCCAATGATGCAACATCACAGATGCAATACCGTGAGCTGTATACTTAAAAATGGAAAAAAACAAAATCCTTGACAACATAACTGATTTTACTTACAAGCAGGACACAGTCTCTGACTCTGTAACTGTATCCTTTCCTCAATATGTACAGGGGTCTTCAATACCTCCGGGATCAGTCACTCCGGTCAGAACTCAAGTACCCTGAATGGTGGCGATGTCATCAATCTTAGACCCAACAAACAAAGGACCAAGAAAAACAGAAACCCTTTCAGCAGCTGTAGCGTACCTTAAAGCATTACAAGTAGGACGAGAATTGAATGGTTTTGTGCAATTCACTAACACATGCAAGCTGTAACATTATGGTACAAGACTCTTAGCAGATTTTGCACCTAATGGCTCTCTGAAAACTGACAGACTGAACTATTGCTCTGCAATGCTTTTCAGAATGTAGAGTGAGACCTCTGGTGGGACAATTAATGCCCTGTGGACTCATTGTATTTTTTTCTTATTAGACGAAGCATTTCCTGTTTTTGAAGGAGTTGTTTAAGAAATGTCAAAAGCAGGTTTTGTGGAAATTTAAATGCTAGAAAACATAAATGCCTAAATATGTTGGTACAGATTTTAATATTATAGGCCAGGAAAAGACAGTAAGAATTCTTTTTCTGAAACTGGTCTTATAGCTTTTCTAGAAAATAATATCGAATTTGAATACTTAGAAAAAATATTAAAAGGTAAACCCTAAACCTTGCCAAGATGGCATTCGTGTGTAGTTGGCAATGTTCCTTGTGCAATATCTGTATAATGTGGAGTGGAGGTGTGCATGCAGCTCTCTGGAACTGGAGCAAACTGAAGGTATGTGCAGCATTGAAGGAAACAGACGCTAAAACCATTCACACATAGTGTATATGTAAGTTCTTATTTTCTAACGAGAAATTCCAGACCTGTATTTTGCAAAGTGAGCTTGTATTTTAAAAGTGCTTTGTGCCAAAAATACCCTAATTTTTACAGTGCTTTACTATATTAATTTATATTGTTTATAGTATTTTCAAAAGCATTAAAAGTTTTCCTCTCTGACAGGGTAGATAAAAGAGAAATAGAAACATTTTAATGCTAGAGCATCTCCTAGGTGAGACATACTGCAAAACTTTCTGGATAGCCATTGTCAGCCAGGCCAGCTCATGCTGCCTCAGGGGGCCGTGCACAGTGTGTGGTGCCTCTAGCATCTTTTGCTGCTAAGAAACCAACTTCAAACTTTTAAGATTATGCTAACTAATCATTTTCTAAAATGCAAAAAGGTGATTATTAGTCCTAATCCAAATGATGGATTTTATAAGTGCCCTGCAATCTCTAGCATCCTTTTGTTTACACATTTTTGTATGGTATTTTATCACTTAAGAATTTCTACAACCTTTGGTTTGTATAGCACTTTCTCAAGAGCTCTGTCAGTGTCACATAGAAAATCATTGAAGAAATGATTTACTATGTAGCTGTGTGTCACAGCATCAATTTTGTGACTTGGAACAGTAGCTTTCCAACTAAGAGAATTGCATGAACTCTGTGAAAACTAATTATCATTCATTGGTGGTTTGTTTTTAATCTATAACCCTTTTCAATATACCTGGCTTTTACAAGATTTCAAAATATGTAAAAGTACTTTTTCTTGGAAAACTTCATTAGTCATTTATCATTTGTACTATTTATATAATGTTTTATGCATTCCATGTGTGTGTTTTATCTTGCTTTGTTTTTTTGATTCCCATCTGTACCCTCTGTTAAGTCTCCCTTCTGTGTAGATTAGTGTTGCATATGGGAAAAAATTTCCTGGGGAGTTATCTCGTTTAGCAGTCAAGAGTGACCATTTAATTTTTATACTATTAAAATAATCTGGCATTATCCATCTCAAGGTAACAGGTTCATTCTGATGTCACCAGTTGCCACCATACCCAATGCTGGCAGTGGGATGAGTGTTGGGGAAGAAAGCTTCATTCCTAATGCTGGGCACCTGCTAGTAATATTCATCTCCTCTACCTTCTCAAATGACATTCCCTTTTATGTTTACACAAAATACATCCTACAGCAAGTAGTCTTATAGGCCATATGACAGAAAATCATTCATTCTGTAATGTGTTCTATTTCATATTAACTGTGTGCAAAGTGTAATATTTTTATATATAGAAATATGATCTGATGGTGATTACAGTTCCCCTAATGAAGGTGATCATGTCATGTATTCATGTTTTTTCTTGCAAGAATCAAAGACTTTTGTTACACATTTGTAGTCTTACTTTGCATTGCTATCATTTTACAGGTGTCAATAATCAGCCATTCTAAATCATTAAATAGACCTGAAAATCTGCTACACAGACTAATTTCTCAAATCAATATTCTAAGTAAATATAATTAATTTTTTCTCTGAAATGATTTTCTAAATAACTTTATTATTAGTTCTAATGAAGCCCTGAATGCTAAAGAGAAATTGTCCTGGATTCCAGGTTATGTGCATATGTGCTCTGCCCTTTTCCAGTGTGGCTAGTTTTCAGTGTACAGACTGGAACAATTGGCATGCTTCAGAATTCCTCAGATTTCCTTTTCCTTCTGTCAGTCTTTGCCTATGCATTCAACAGTACAAAAACTATCCTGCAGAAGGCAATATAGTTATTAAAAAGATGTTACATAGTTTTCTCTTTATCTGTCCAAAGTTGGTAGCACAATGTACTGTTTAAAGATAAAGTTCACAGGCCCGGCGTGGTGGCGCAGTGGTTAAGGTCCTCACCTTGCACGCCCGGGATCCCATATGAGCGCCGGTTCTATCCCTGGCAGCCCTGCTTCCCTTCCAGCTCCCTGCCTGTGGCCCGGGAAAGCAGTTGAGGACGGCCCAAAGCTTTGGGACCCTGCACCCACGTGGGAGACCCAGAAGAGGCTCCTGGCTTCGGATCGGCATAGCATCGACCGTTGCGCTCACTTGGGGAGTGAATCATGGGACGGAAGATCTTCCTCTCTGTGTCTCCTCTCTATATATCCGCCTTTCCAATAAAAAAAAAAAAAGAGGATGAAAAGTGTTCTTTGCTGTGGAGGGAAGTTAGATAGTTGAGAAGCTGGCCATGCAGTTCTTACTGTGCACTCAGTCATGTCACTAAACCTGGGCATTCCCCTGAAGCCCTGGGAACGGGAAGGTGGCCTGTGGGCCTAGCGTCTTGCCCTAAGTGCTGTACTGGCTTATGTAAGGTACTGTTCATTGTTTGTATCCTTTCAAAACCTTGAATTCATTCCTGGGAACCTGCTGAAGTGCTCCCATCAGCAATCCCATTAGTGTGCCTGTCTCTGAAACAAAATGAACTGTTGGGAGTGAGTCTGTCCCATACTGCTCGGTCATTTACCATACAGGTATACTCATTCCATTTTAGTTATGAATATCATGTGTTCTAGTGTTATTTAGGTTTTCCCCTATAAAACTAGTCAACCTACTTATAAGAGAATTTGCTATCTAAACTATCTAAAACCAACGTGGACTCTGAAATATCCCATCACCACATGCCTGTGTAAATGGGATGATTTGGCCATAGTAATCTTCTCTAAGTCATATGTAATAGAATGTCAGTAAATGGTCTTTTAAAAATAAAAACTTTGGAGTAAAAGGAAAACTGCACCGCTTCTATATTTTTGTTACTAACAAAGAATGCTTTTATAAATTGGAATGGAAAACCACTTGTATGTATTGCAATCATACCCTAAGCTTAATCTAAAATACACTACTTGATAAAAATTTCATGAAAGTTGAGTTCCAGTTATCAAAAAATAAATGCATTTTAAACCTAGAATTTTGTATGATGTGTGTCACTACTATGGGATTGAGAAGTATAATGTGACCTATAAAAATCAAGAATTTGGGCCTGGTGCGATGGCATAGTGGTCAAGGTCCTCCCCTTGCACGCACCGGGATCCCATATGGGCCCCGGTTCTAATCCCGGCAGCTCCACTTCCCTTCCAGCTCCCTGCCTGTGGCCCGGGAAAGCAGTCAAGGACAGCCCAAAGCTTTGGGACCCTGCACCCACGTGGGAGACCCTGAAGAGGCTCCTGGCTTTGGATTGGCTCAGTTCTAGCCATTGCGTTCACTTGGGAAGTGAATCATAGGATGAAAGATCTTCCTCTCTGTGTCTCCTCTCTGTATATCTGCCTTTCCAATAAAATTAAAATAAATCTTTCAAAAAAAAAATCAAGAGTCTAAAAATGGCTCATGCTTTCAGGAACTCTGCCAATATTTAGCATATACTCATTTTAATGACAGTAGTTGTTTAATGCAACTTACCAGCACTGTGGTTTAAGTAATTTTGTTTTGGAACATTTTCTTGTAATTTTATCAGTATCAGTTTGTCTTACAGAAGTTATTTTTGTCTTATTTTGAAACTGCTGACCTCCAAGTTAACACACCTACTTTGTTGTGTGGTGTAACATAATTCTACAGTCCAGATTCGTTTAAGGCGTGCTGTCCATGTGTCAGGCACACGGCTCCATGCCGTGCCTGTGGTCTTTCACTTGCTCAATATTGTAGGAGCACTTTACTGCCATTTTTACTGTTGGGGAGGCAAGTACTTAAAAAGAGGCACATTCTGGGTTCCTCCCTCTTGGGTTACCACTCCCATGGAGGGCACAAAAATTAGGACAGGGGCTGGGGTGGCTAGACAGACACCCAACAGCATCTGTGTGGACCGCATAGTGGAGCTGGTTAGAGGGAACAAAGCTTTAATACTCATTGACATGTACAAGAGCCGAATGGGATGTGGGACAGACTGGACTAATCTGCTACACATACTGGCAAACCAGGGTGGGGGGCGGGCCTGGTGGGAGTTACTGTGGGTCACTCCAACTAGGCTGCATCTCCCACTGTTTTATGCGAGGACCGAGTATGTGCTGGGCAGAACCAGGCTGGACTGCAACACCCATTGGTTCCAGTGCAAGTCAGGACTGAAAACAGAACCAACCCAGCAATTGCAACCACCAGCTGATCAGGGTGATGTACTGTACTGGGCCCTGTACTTGTTAAGTACACATAAGAATCTGGTCTGGGAACACCTCAGACAAAGTTTCTTTGGAGATCTCCCCAATCGAGATGCTGGACTCAGAACCCTAACCAAGAAAAGACAGAAGACAGAACAGGTCAATCAACCACCTCAGCTATATGTTGGCAGTGAAATACTGGGCAAACAGAGACTCTATGATGGACTATGTCAATCAGTGGATTCAACGACCTCATTATGTTTGGAGTGGCCAGACTGGCAGCGATTCATAACTGATGAACTATCAAAACCATTTGAACAAGACCTTCGGAGCATGCCCTACATCCGTGACCTGGGGTGGGTGGGAGACTGGGTGGGGCTTCTCCCTTAATATCTCCCTTTACCTCAGATACATGAAGGAAACAATATGGAAATAATAGTCTTACCCATAGCCCTTGAACCTTTTTACCCTAATTAACTATGTAAAGATTGTCAAAAAAAAAAAAAACCCAAGAGGCACATTCGGTGCTGTGAGGCCCTCTGCTGGTAAGTGGTGGGGATAGCACCTCATGCCTGCAGTGTTCTGGGTTGTCAATTTTCATTCACTTGTTCTATATTCACAGACATACACAGGATGGTTAAGCTCAAGTTCACTTACGTTCTTGTCTTATTCAAGATTCCCAGTTCTTTCAATAATTTTGTCTTTGACTATAAAAAGTAACCTTCAAAAATACCATTATATATTTGTAGTTCAAATATATCAGCATTTGTGACAGTTAATCATAAGCAGATGTTTCCTAGTTTAAATCATTTAATTTTCTTTTTTAGTCTGCCAAATCATTACTGTGCTGCTTCTGTGTCAGCTTCTTTCAACTTTTTCAATTCTATTGAGGCAGAATTTTCCATCAGACAGATGAGCACCATTTTAGGGCAAATGCTAAACATCCTGACTGGATGGTAGAGAGAACCGCAGCATCAAGAAGGCCCAGGCCATCACTCCTCACACCTCACTCAGGGCCGAGCCCTGTGGCACAGTACATTAAGCTACTGCCTACAGCAACAGCATGATATGTAGGTGTCAGGTCGAGTCCCAGCTGCTTTCCTTACAATCCAGCTCTCTGCCAAGACACGTGGGAAGGCAACAGAAGACGGCCCAGGGTGACAGACTGCACTGGCAAGCACCCACAAGAATCTGGTCCGGGATCACCTCAGACAAAGTTCCTTTGGGGATCCCCCCAACTGAACTGCTGATCTCAGAACCCCAACCATGAAGAGAAGTGCAGGTTCCATGGTCTGACCATGGAGTACAAGTGTCAAAGCTGAGCCTCCTCAGGCGCTCAGACGGAGCATTGGACAACATATCCAGGTGCACATGGAGGATATGGCAGTTCATTGCAACCTGCAGAGGACACCTGGTACCACAATAGGACGGAAGACAGAACAAATAAAAAAAAATAAATATTTAAAAAATGGGGGTAGGTGTTGCTGTGAAGTAGATTCTACTGCCGTCTGTGGAGCTCGTGTTGTGACATAACACTTGCCACTGCCTGTGATTCTGGCATCCCATATGAGTGCTCTACTTCTGATCTAGCTAACTGCTAATACACCTGGAAAGACAGATGATGGCTCAGGTACCTGGGCACCTGCAACCCACAAGGGAGACCTGGAAGAAACTCCTGCCTCCAGACTGGCCAGGCAGTTGCGGCTATCTGGGGATGAACCAAAAGATGGACTCTCTGTCTCTCCCCTTGTCTCTGTAACTCTCCCTTTCAAATACTTACCAAAAAAAAAAAAAAAATGCGGCCTGTGACAGAGGCATTTGCAGCTGGGAAAGTGCCAGGGTCCTTGCACCTGTGCCAAGCCCGGGCTACGGCTCCTAGCTTCTGCTTTCAGCCTGGCCCAGCCCTGGCCACTGCAGCCATCTGTGAACCAGTGGATGGAAGATTCTCTCTTTTTCTCTCCCCTCCCTCCAATTCTGCCTTTTCAATAAATAATAAAGAAATCTTAAAAAGACAAAACCACATGCATGGTCTTCCTCCTTGATGTACTATCTCTGGAGGCTGGAGACAGGCCATGATCGCCAGGCCGCTTCAAGAGGGTGGAACACAGCTCTTTAATTCTGTGACAAGAACGGCCTCCAATAACATGTCCCAACAACAAACAAAAACTAATGCAAAGGATACAAAGACTGTGAAGCACAGTGCATTTGTGGAAGGACTGGGGAGTGAGTGGGCCGTGGGGAGGGGTGTTTCCCATAGCCAGTGCAACTACAGACACTTCCACTTGAGAACCCGAGGACTGTCAGAAGTGTCCATTTCTTAAATTTAAAAACCTGACAAAGAAAAAGCATAAAAGGAAAATCATCTGACAGCGCCAAGCCACAGATAGAATCATTGTTTCTCATGAAATGAGCAGATTGAAGTGAGGCCCAGTTCGGGATGGCACAGAAGGCAACCATGAATGTTCTCAGATTGTAATTGCTCTGCATAAAGAGAGTCTAATTGCGTGCATGTAATCAGGCTGGATTGTCCTTCTTGGTTCTTGGTGTGGAGGGTGTCTACATTCTAATCAAAACAGCTTAATGATGGTAGTTGGTGAGGGGTTTTTTTTCTTTTTTCTATTTTTTTTCTTTTCGTAACTTCACTAGCACCAAACACTTCGAACAAACGAGTTCTCTCGTGGCTTCATTTATCACAGTTGATCAATGCAATAGCTGACCTTGCTAGTAAACAGCAAAATAAACCAAGGTGTTTCATATCTAATGTTAGAAAAAAGTTTAATGCTCAGTGTTGGAAAAGTATCAGTGAAATGACTACATTTTAATTACTAAAGAATATAAATTGATAGAACTGATATAAAACATTAGAAATATGTGTCAGACCATGAAAATGTACAAACCCTTTGACTCAATAAATCAATTTATATCAAGGGGATTTATATTAAAAAATCCACAGAAAGAAAGGTAAAGTTCCATGTATATAAACAATGTTGTAGTAATTGCAACAAAGTGGGAACAAGCTACACGTCCCAGACAGGGAATCAAAAAGGAAACTGAGGCACAGCTGTGCGCAACGCAGCTCTGCGAGGCGACAAGCAGGCAGACTTTGTAGCCACATTGAAGGATAAGGCAGTTACACTAGTTTTAGAGAAATGACTCATTTGAGAGAACATCCACAGATACAGTATTGTTCACAGCAATAAGCTTGTAGTTGACTGTCTTACATGGTAGGTCACGTTTTCGGGCACAGCACAAAACATGAGATGCACACATCCTGAACTGCAAAGGAATCTGACTGCAGACGCCTTGAAAAACCAGTGGGATGAGGCAGTGCTGCGGAAGGCGCTTGCGTGGTGCTGCCTCCGGGCCTGTGAGCACAGTGCGTGCTGCCATGAGGAAGAGCAAGTGTGCCCGCGCCCCAGGTGTCCGGTGTCTCGAAGCTTCGCTCCCAGCCGAGTGCTAACCTGCCCCCGAACACAGAGCAGGCCAAAGCATGTATGCAATGTGCTAGATCCCAGGACAAGAACTGAAATCTACAAACGTCTAGATAGATAATTCAAATATTTCTCGTTTTAATTGGTATTCACAAAACGGATGGCAGCAGAAATATTTTCTTCATCTAAAACAATTGTCAGTATCAAATAAGTGGTTATACGTACTAACATAAAGAACTAGTTGTCACTTAAAATAGTACCTAACATTTTTACATGACCGTTTCTAGATGCCCTGCGGTTTACAGACTAAATTTGCTGTCAGCATTCTGTTGCAGAGTTTTGGAAGCAGCTCCCTTGGAATGCTCTAACAGCTTGATGGCCTTGTCCGAGTTCTCAATGTTTCTCAGCAGAGTCTCGAGTCTTCTCTTAATTTTCTTCTGGTCTTCAAGAGCGCAGCCGATGACTATGGACTGAAACTTCTGATCGACGGGCCCCGGTGGCACCTCAGATGAGCACGCGCTGTAGAGTGACATCAAGTGACTCTTAGCATTGCCCAAGTCGTCTAGAAACTTACCGACCACCTCGTCAATAATCCTGGTGGCTTGCTTTAGGGATTCTTGTTGCTGTGGGTTTCGGATGGTTTCTACTGAAACTTCAACAGTAAGGGTTCGTCCCATCAAGCGGTTTGCAGTCAGATTTAACTCTTCTCTTTCTCCTGAGACATAAAAAGTTACGAAATTTCATCATCGACACGAGGCACAGACTTAGCTGTTAAGAACACTGAGGCATGCGTGGTTACATTTATTTTCTACAAGCACTTCTGTGAAATCTTTCATTTGTAAAAGCAGAAACTACAGCTTGTCAGATTAGTGGATGAACTATCTCCTAGAAGTTTTAGATTAAATGTGCATGTTTATCAGAATATTTTGCCCCAAATTTTGCCTGGGAAAAAAAAAAACCCATAAGGAGAGCTGGAGGATCAGCTGGCCTCAGAGGCAGGCAGTGGCTTCATCCACAGCAGCTGAGATTAGCAGGCAGGGGGGGCTCTGCCCTGGCCAGCACCAGGAGGCAATGACGGTGAAGGGGCTCTGATAGCACTGCATCATATAGATGACAAAGTCAGCCACCTGCTTGCCCAGCGCCATGAAGGGCAGCAGACCAGACCATGTCCTACAGCGGATACACAACAGCTGGACCTGGACTCAGCAGCCGCCTGGCCCACAAGCCCTTCTGGAAGAGCAGTGACTGGGAAGCCCAGGACCACGGACCCAACGCCACAGTGAGCATGCACAGGCAGTCAGGTCTCTCAATGAGAATGACAGCACATCTTTACATACTAAGGGGTTTTAGGTCCCATGACTCAGCCTTTCTCTCTGTGCTTCCTCCATTTCTTCTCTGTTTTACCCTTCAGTTCATCTCGGAATGCTCCGCATCCACCTGTTCTGAAATCCAGTTGGTTAGAAGGCCCCAAAGATGAACGGGAAGCTGAGCTAAAACCCATGGCTTCACTGCTAGGGGCCAGCTCTTCCGGAGTGTGGGGGCCTTGCCTTTCCCTCTGAGCTGCGGGCTGGGAGCACGCTGGAAGGATCATCCCTGGCCTGGCAGCTCTTGGAACAAGCTGACAGCTGCAGCTGCTCTCTGCAGCTTGCATCAAATGCTGAAGCCCAGGAGCCATGTGCCCAAGGTCCCGGAACACACGCCCCGCACCTCACACACACTCCGTGAACAAGCGGCCCAGACAAGCCCCTCGGTGGGAATGGCTCTCACCGTCACTGATCTGCCTCATGTCCTGGCTGTTTTGGATACTGTGGATCATTTCCAGAAGGATTTCTTTCTCTTGCTCAACAGCACTGGCCGCTTCTCTCAAAGCTTCAACCCTATGTACAGCAGGAAAGCAAAGCGGTTAGTACAGAGGATGCTCTTCCACGGGCTGTGGCCCTCATGCAGTCCATCTTGGCTTCAACACTCCCCAAAAGTTCTTCATTTTGAATTCTTCAATTTTCTATTTTTTAATCCATTTATCCCTTCCATTTTTCTCCCTTACAGGGAAACCATCCAATTTTACTGTTCTTACAAATGTTGTTCATTAACTGTATATATTTTTTTAATTTAAAATTTTGATTTTTATGATGCAATTCTGTAGAGTCAGGCATTCCCCCCAAATCCTACCCCGACTGATTTTCCCCATATTTTTACAACAGTATAGTCCTTTATAAGGAGTTATAATTCCAGCAGTCTGATATTTAAGTGTGCCCCGACAATGTCAGACAGTCCAGTATCCTGTTGTCTAGATATGCCCAGCAGTTTCTTTGGGAGTCCATCTTTAATTTGGAAGCAGGAATTCATGTTGCACTGTGTCTCCACATCTGGATGTGGTAGTCTCTATCACTCTATCGTTATACATTCCAATCTGCATGATGGTTTCCTTATATTAGAGAGAACATATGGTATGTGTCTTTTTAGGATTGATTCATTTCACTGAGCATAATGGTCTCTAGTTGGGACCATCTAGTTGCAAATGGTATAATTTCATTCTTCTTAATGGCTGAGTAATATTCCATGGAGCACATATACCAGTTTCTTTATCCACTCCTCTTTGGATGGGCATCCATGTCTTTGCTATTGTAGACTGTGCTGCTGTTAATACAGGATTACACATCCCCTTCTCATATGCAGTTTTCATTTGTTTTGGGTTTATTCCTAGGAGTGGGAGAGCGGGGTCATAGGGCAGGTTTATTTGTAATTCTCTAAGCACTCTCCATACTGATTTCCGCAGTGGCCGTACTAGCCTGCACTCCCACCAGCAGGGAAGGAGGGCACTTTTCTGAGTGCCCAGCAGGTGTTGTTAGTAGATTTCTGAATATAGGCCAGTCTCACTGGAGTTAGATGGTACCTCAATGTGGTTTACATTTGTATCTTCCTGACAGCTAGGGAGCCTAAGCATCTTTTCATATACGTGTTGGCCATTTGAATTCGTTCTTTTGAAAAATGTCCATTTCATTTGCCCATTTTTTCACAGGTTTTTTTTTTTATTAATCATATACTTTTTCGAAAAAAATTTTATTTATTAAAAAGAGTTACATACGGAGACAGAAAGAGACAGAGAAAGGAGAGAGAGAAAGATCTTCCAAACTGAGGTTCACTCTCACTTGGTCCTAACAGCTAGTACTAGGCCAGCCAGGAGCCTGGAGTTTCATCCGGGTCTCCCAAGTGAGTGGCAGAGGCCCAAATAGCCATCTTCTGCTGCTTTCCCAGGTCACTGCCAGGGAACTCGACTGGTAGTGGAGCAGCTGGGACACAAACTGGCATGCATGTGGGAAACCTGAACTGCAAGCCTGTGGCCATTTCACTGTACTGCAACATTGGCCCCACGGTGGACTTTAAGATCGCACCTGGATTTATCTTTCACTCAGCACTGTTATTAGGAGCCGACCAGGGGTCTGTGTGCATGTACATAACTGGTAGTTTCCAGGGAGGTGTTGGTGTAGCGGCTCAGATGCTGCTCAGGGACGCCCACATCCCATCTTGGAGTACCTGGGTTCAGGCTCCGATTCTGCTCCCAGCTGTGGCTGCCAGCTGCTATGCATCCTGGCAACAGGGGATGGCTCAGGTAGTTGGACCCCATCCCTCCACCTGGAAGAACTATACTGAGTTCCTGGTTCCAACTTTGGTCTGGCCCAGGCTTGGCATTTGCAGGCATTTGGGGTGAATCAATGGCTAAGAGTTCTCTCTTACACACACATAAGATAAATAAAAGCATTTTAGTGGCCAACACAATAGCTCAATTGGCTAATCCTCCACCTGCAAGTGCTGGCATCCCCTACGGATGCTGGTTCCTGTCCAAGCTGCTGCAGTTACAATCAGCTCCTTGCTTGCAGCCCCGGAAAGCAGTGGATGGCTCAAGTCCTTGGGACCCATGCGGGAGACCAGAAGAAATTCCTAGCTACTGGATTCAGACTGGCTTAGCTCCAGCTGTTGTAGTCATTTGGGGAATAGACCAGTGGATAAAGTATATTTCTGCTTTGCCTTCTCTCTATAAATTAATAAATAAAAATCAATCAATAAATAAATCTTAAAAAAAAAAATAGCGGCCTAGCACGGAAACCTAGTAGCTAAAGTCCTCGCCTTGAACGTGCCGGGATCCCGTATGGGCCCTGGTTCTAATCCCGGCAGCCCCACTTCCCATCCAGCTCCCTGCTGGTGGCCTGGGAAAGCAGTCAAGGACGGTTCAAAGTCTTGGAACCCTGCACTTGTGTTGGAGACTCAGAAGAGGCTCCTGGCTCCTGGCTTTGGATCAGCGCAGCTCTGGCCATTGCAGTCATTTGGGGAGTGAATCAGTGGACAGAAGAGGGAAGATCTTCTTCTCTGTCTCTCCTCCTCTCTGTATATCAGACCTTGCAATAAAAATACATAAATCTTTTTTAAAAATTTTAAGCAAGAAAAAAAACGTTTAAAATTTGCTAGGTTGTAATTGCACATTATTTCTTCTGTACACACATCTAGTTTTCCCGTCCCACTCTCCCTAACAGCAGTCCACCAAGCTCTCGTTACTACATAGGAGGCTCCACTGAAACCATGCCCCTTGGGCCTGCGTGTCCCCTCAGGCTACATCCCAGGGCAGCGCTGCTGAGACCTTGGGGTGTCCACACTAAATCCAGCACAGGGCTATGATCATCTCCATAGCCCATGGCACTCAGTACCCCAAGCTTCTATGTGTGGTCAGTGTCAGCAGTGTGCACGGACAGTCTCTGTATCAAAAACGCATCTCTTTCCTTGTGGGTAATGTTAGACAGCTCTTCAATGTCCTGTAAGCTGGCTCATATACTTTGCTTTTTTAAAAATTTTTCATCTGCATTTAAAGCAAGAATTACAGAAAGGGTCAGCCAGGAGAACAAAGAGATCTTCCATCTCCTAGTTTACTCGCCAAATGGCAGCAATGGCGAGGGCTGGGCCAGGCGGACACCAGGAGCCAGGGATTCCATTTGGGTCTCGGGTCACAGGGGCCCAAGTACTTCAGCCATTCCCACGTCGTTTCCAGATGACTTAGCAGGAAGTGAACTGGAAGTAGAGCAGCCAAGACCCAAACAAGCACATGATATGGGATGTCAGCCTCATAGGCAGCTGCTTATCCCCCTGCGCCATAACCCCCAGCTGTGTGTGTGTGTGTGTGGTTTTGTTGATTTTCATTCTGACTATAATAATTTAGTATGGAGCACAGACTTGGCAACCCTCTTCTCTCACCCTGTCATAAATGACCTTGCCAGGAATCTCCTCCTCCTTGAGCAGACATCCTTATTTTGATGTAATCAAGTTCACATTTTTTTGTTTTGCCTTTTGATGACTGCTTTGAAGCTCTGTTTAAAGGCCTTCCTCACCTCTGATCACATGTCTTCCTATATCAAATGTTATAATCATACCTTCCTCATATTTATATTGTTAATCCATTTGGAATCCACCCTTATGTGCAGTTAAATGTTTTTAATCTGTCTTTGCCCTCCACATCTGTGTAAGCTTTACTGCATACATAAGCATGTCCGACTGTTCTTATACCCACATCCATTTTTACACCACCAGGCTTATCTTATGCTGTCAGCACCTGCCAGAGCAGTGCCCCAACCCAGTCTTCTTCAGAAGCAACTTGGGGCTGTTACCCTTCCACATGAACTTTAGGGTGAGGTTTCTGTATCTCCCAGAGTTGGAGAAACAGGACATCTTTATAATACTTTCATTCCATCCCAAGGCATGGCTCATCTCATCACTTATTTAGATCTTTTATTCTTCAGTAGAGTTTTGAAGTAGTTTTCATTGTAGTATTATAGACTCTTGAGTGTTCTAGACACTTAGGTACTTTCTGAATATTAGTGCATTATGAATAATTTTAGTTGTATCTTCCATTCATTCATTGCTGATTTAAGATATGCTCTGTTTGTAAGTATATTTTATTAACTGGTAACCTCAATTCACTAATAATTTTCATGACCATTCTGTTGATTATATTAGTTTTCCTAAGCTAAGTTCACACAGCTTAAGAGGTCATTTTTCAAATCTTACTTTAAAATTGTATTCTATTTTTTTTTCTCTATAGTTTTTTACTACTGTAGTAAGGAGTGGCAACAATGGGGTCATCTTTGTGTTTTCCAAGTTTAATGAGAAAGCCCCTGTAGATTTTTGGTAGAAAATCTTGGACAGACCAAAGAAGCATTCCATTCCCTCCTGCCCCGACTGCACACATGTGTACCCACTACACACACACGTATCCACCACACACACACACACGAATGCATCCAGTCACTGCCAGGCCAGGCAGTCACTGTCATATATTACAGTAACTTTATCACCAACTTTTGCCAAACAAAATACTTATCCCCAGTATTGAATGTGCCAGATGGTAGCACCATCAATGGACAGAGACCATTGATGAGACCAAACAGGAAGATGAATGGCTAACACTACGGCGAAGTGGGTCAAGCTGCTGCCTATCTCACGCATCCCGTTTTGGAGCAGGTTCTAGTCCCTGCTGCTACGGATCAAACTCCATGATAATGCAGCCAAGAAAGCAGCAGAAGATGGCCCACATCCTTAGACCCAACACCACTGTGGGAGACCAGTAAGGAGAGCCTGGCTCCTGGCATCAGACTGGCCAAGTCCTGGACACTGCAGCTGTTTGCAGAGTGAACCAGGGCTTTGTGCCTCCATCTCTGACACTCTGCCTTTCAGATAACCACATCTTTTAAACAAAGGACAAATGAGAAGGCAATTTGGTGCCTTTCTGAAAAAGCTAGAGCATGTTGAACCTCTGTCTCCGATGTCAGCTGCCGGCTTTAGGACTCTAAGACTACACCCACAGCTACTTGGCTGGCTCGCAAGCTTTTTCAACTGGCCTCCTTGGCTTCTGGGCACGGAGGCCCCGGCCTTGTACTAAGCCACGCTACCAACATCCCAGGCTCTCCAGCTTGCAGCTGCCTGTCACGGGACTTCTCAGCTGCCATAATCACTTGAACCAAACTCCTAATAAATTCTTCGTATACCTAAAAAAGAGAAGGCTCATGGATGATCTAATGCAGGATACTGCCTCAAGTGGGCACAACAGGGACGCCTCATGTCCGTTCCAGAAAAGGACTTCTTACCACAGTCACACATGTGCCTTTTCCCCATCAATCACCCACCTGTTACACCCAAAAATAGCACTGATCGGCTGTTAAATCCCAGTGCCTTTATTCCTCAGGACACTACATTTATGTTCAACTTGGGGTTTATGAAACCCAGTGAAAGCAAAGAGTTGGTGAGGGTCTTATGTCATAATTTTGGCTGGAAAACAGCACAACATGAGTACCGTAGCCTATAAATTTGTCTGCTTCCAGCATCATCCATTATTTAGATGTTTTACATCACGAGTCCCTTCTAGATAAACTAGGGCCCAGTCCATATGAAAGAGACTGAATGACACCGATATGAAACCTCCATGCTAAAAATGTAAACCATGACTCCAATATGAACAATGACACAGAAGAATATGTGAGGGGTAATAAGGAGGTGCTCAAAGAAAAGATTACTTTTTAACACTCTTTACATTGTATTCAAATGTAAGATGACCAAGAGAACTGAATTTACTCTAAAAGGTTTATTTTTCAATAAGCTAATCCTATATATTCATGAAGTTATCAGCAAAAATAATTACATATAATAGATCTATCATAAAAGAGATGACAGTTGGGCCTGGTGCGGTAGCCTGCCTAGTGCCTAAAGTCCTCACCTTGCATGTGCCAGGATCCCATATGGGCGCCGGTTCTAATTCCAGGTGCTCCACTTCCCATCCAGCCCCCTGCTTGTGGCCTGGGAAGGCAGTGGAGGATAGCCCAAAGCCCTGGGACTCTGCACCCACAGGAGACTCACAAGAGGCTCCTTGCTCCTAGCTTCTGACTCAGCTCTGGACGTCGCAGCCGCTTGTAATCTCTTTGTAAATCTGCCTTTCCAATTAAAAAAATTTTAAAGAATTATTTTTTCATTGGAAAGGCAGATATACAGAGAGAAGAAGAGGCAAAGAGGAAGATCTTCCCTCTGATGTTTCACTCCCCAAGCGGCTTGAATAACTAGAGATGAGCCAACCCGAAGCCAGGAGCCTCTCCCAGGTCTCCCACGTGGGTGCAGGGTCCCAAGGCTTTGGGCCGTCCTCAATGCTTTCCAAGGCCACAAGCAGGGAGCTGGATGGGAAGTGGGGCTGCCAGAACTGAATCAGTGCCAACATGGGATTCCAGCTAGTTCAAGACAAGACCTTAGCCAGTAGGCTACCACGCTGGGCGCTCCAATAAAAAAAATTTTTAAAAGATGACAGTCTGTCATTATTTGAAACCAAATGCAATTAAATGGTGCTTTTAAGTTCCACAGGGCTTCCCACAGGCTTATCTGGGCATTTTCTTTTCCAAGGAAAGAACTGATTTCGCCTGTTATAGAACTTGGTATCTACAGTTTTTAATACATGGATCTGTTTGTACGCACAGGGAGAACACCGTTCTTCAGTGTGAAGATTCCCATGGCTCTGTGGGCTTTTCCCGTGCTGTTGCCTCTTCCTGCAGCATCCTTCCTCCCAGACCCAGCCGAGCAGGCAGGACTTGTTCCCGGCCAGCTGCGCCCTGCTCTTCCTTGGGGCTATGACAGCCTCCTAAGGCGCTGCTCATCTGTTCAGCACGGAGACTACATCAGAATTCTAGGTTTTTTTTTTTTTTTTAAGATTTATTTATTTTTATCACAAACTCAGATACAGAGAGGAGAGTCAGAGAGAAAGATCTTCCGTCCAATGATTCACTCCCCAAGTGACCTCAACAACAGTGCTATACTGATCCGAAGCCAGGAACCTCTTCCAGGTCTCCCACACAGGGTCCCAAGGCTTTGGGCCATCCTCAATGCTTTCCCAGGCCACAAGCAGGGAGCTGGGTGGGAAGCGGGGCTGCTGAGCATTTTCTTTTAAAAAGCTGAATCTGTGTGTAACAAGCTAAGCCTCTGCCTGCAGCACCAGCATCCTTTATGGGCACCAGTTCGAGTCCCAGCTGCTCCAGTTCTGATCCTGTTCCTTGTTAATGGCCTGGGAAGGCAGCAGAGGAGGGCCCGAGACTTTGGGACCCTGCAACTTTGTGGGAAATCCCAAGGAGGCTCCTGGTCCCCAGCTTGGGGCGGGCCCAGCTCTGGCTGTTGCAGCCATTAGGGGAATGAGCTGTCTGTAACTCTCTCTTCAAATAAAATTTATATATATATATATATATATATATATATATTTTTAAACTTGAATCTAATCCTTTAGTTTATTTAAATACTATTTGTACAAGTCATGAGCTACTGCTATTCTGAAAATCAGCTCACATAACTTGTCTGCAATTTTCCCAGTAGTTCTCAAAATCTCTCAGTCATTGCATTTTTTACCGGTGCCCATTTCTCTATTAGTTTAGAACTCTGGCTGGACCACAGTGGGATCATCTCTCTTCACTCTTCCCATTTCTGAGCAGTTCATCTGAGCACACGGCTCCCAGTGGCTGAGGCCTGTTCTGTATTTGCCGATAGATCCTAGAAGCAGCAACATGTCCAAATTGGGAAAGAACTTTCCCTGTCATCAAGGCTGGCCTGGGCAGTGCTGCTGGAAAAGTCTCCATCATACCAAACTAAGCAGGCTCAGACAAAAGAGGTTTAATCAGAAAATGTAAGAGGACCAACGAGGAGCTCAGGTTTCCTTAGCTGTGCACAGACCTCGGGACCTCACTTTTCTACTCTCTAAGGGGTCAGAAAGAGAATCTGCTGGCAGACTTGGGAGCGGTACAATGACAAGTGTACCGAGCCTGGCCATGAATGGAACGTCTGCAAACAGAGCAGGTGCTGCCAGCTGCATGGGCGCTGCCACTTGCCAGCTGTGTCACCTTGAACGAGACGGGTAAGAAAGAGATGATGGCTGTGACGGAGGTACAGCACGGGGAGTAAAGGCTTAACCCAGTGCCCGACATTGCTACAGCAGTTACCTGTGTGGGTGAGTTCCGTGCACCCCAGGCCCCGAGTATTCTATATTTGCATTCTCAGCGCAAACTTCTATTTGTTCATAATAAGAATTTGTTTTCACAAAAGGAAGGGAAACAGCAAATGCTTGTATCACGCATCTATTTGAAAGACATGATTTCTAAAACAAGTTCTTAAAGTCCGTCCTGTCTTTTATTCAATATTCTTGTATCAAAGTAATGCTGCAACAATCACTTAGTGTTTTAAACAATGCAAAAATTTGAAGGATTTTCTTAATGATCACCAAAACTACTGATTACATTCACTGTGGAGGCACTCTAAAAATGGGACTGGCATTTTTAGTGTTAAAATGAGTCAGGAATCACAGCCTTGTGCAAGCCACTTAATTCCCTGCACCCCTGTCTATGTACTTCTAAAAGATAACACAGGCCCTCTCCCTGTACAGAGGGATGTGAAGTGCTCGCTGAAGGTACCAGCTGTTTGTGTTATACTAGCCTTGGTGCCATCTGCTCTGTGACTGCTGAGACAGTGGCACAACCTCACAAGGAAAGCTGAGGCAGACGAACAATCCGCATGAGCCTGGACCCAGCCCTTCACCTCCTGGCTCAGGTGAAGCATGGCAAACAGCAGGCGGGAGGGAAGCCGCCACGACGTGATGGGTTTTGAGGAACCTGTGAGCAGCCCATCTTCCTGTCCCTTCATTCTGCCGACAGTCCCCAAAACTCATCCCCCTCAAATATTTCCATTACCATTCTGAGCCTCTGGGAGCTACCCAATACCTGGCACACAGTGGCTATTTAATATTTACTGAACTGGAGGCTATTTGAAAGTTAATCTTCATCTGTCAGTAAAATTACATCATTTCTATATTTTGGATGATGAAAGAAAATGAAAGCATGAAGCATTACAGCCTTGACAGCAAGACTTGCTCAGTTCAAATCTGAGTTCCCAACCCTGGGAGCGTGAGCGCAGATAAGGCTTTGTTCCTCAGGATAGATTTACCATTTGTAGATTGAAGACGACAGTAATTTCCACAAAGAAATGGAGCCTGACATGCTAGGCTCCACGCATTAATTATAAAAGATAAATGTCAACCAAATAATAACAAGCAGAGTAACCTGAGTTATTGGCAAATGCACAAAACAAGAAAACCAGGAGAGAAAGGAATGGCCTCTTTGGGAAAGCAATATTGAGATAAGATGTGGTCAACATAGAAAGCGAGAAGCGATGGGAGATGGCTAACAGACCGTGGACGACTGCCAAGCATTTTAAACATCACGTGGGCCATGCACTCCCAGTCATCAGGCATCGGGTATAACCTCCTCGTGCTTTCCCGGCACTTCTTACACAGACAACAGAACCAACATCAGGGAACAGTACATGCATACTTCCAAGCACAAGCCGTGCCGTTTACTTTGCTAACATACTACTTTATTAGTTATGTTTAACATAAAATCAAAGAAGTAGAGTAAAAATACACGTGAATTCCACGTTTTCAATGGTACACAAGCTTGTGTGCGCATGGTTTCAAAAACCTGCAGTTAAGATCAGCTTCAGCATTTTGATCTATTTTTCTATGCCTTCTGAAACACTTCTTTAGTTTTTCAAGGAAGAAACAACACTTACATATTAGCCTTTCCTCCTCAGGCCAAGCGCTAAGTAAACCACTTGGAATTTAGTCATGTGCCATAATCAGAATTCGACATTAAATATTAGAAACACAGTAAGAGCAGAAGCCAGCGGCCTTCTTTTCAAAGAGGAGCACTTGCCAGCTTTTGTCTCCACCACCTGTGAGGCACTAAGTCAAGCCCGAGTACAATGACTCAGCTCAATGGAAGCTGAGGGTACATATGCCTCATTTTTCCCTAAGGCAGAAAAGAAAAAAGCCGGTTCGCCTGTCCAGGGCTGAGGAACCAGCAGCACCTGTAGACTGTGTCTGTCAGTTGCTAAGGCCCTACAAAAAAGAAACACTATTCCTTAGGGGGCCTGAAGCAGCGGTGGCCATAGCAGGTTCACCCCACTTTCTCTGGGAGTTGAACTGGTCAGGCTCACCGACTTTGGCAATCTCAAACGAAGCATCACTTCTGCAATTTGTCTCATCCTCAGTGAACCCCAAAGCATGGCGTAGGGCTCAAGTGGCTCCACTGCACCCCTGGACTTGGCGCTGGAGAACCTGGCACTTTCAGGCTATTTCCTCCCAGCAGCAATAAGGAATCCCCTTAGGAGATAAAGGGGTTACTTACACATCTTGTGGGTGGACAGACACGTGTTCATGCTTTAGTATATTCATGGAAATAAAGCCACACAGTACAGCAGTGCTGACTTACACACGCCTTTACACCCTCGGAACCTGCCAAACACCATGGAACCAGATGCCACGGAGTTCCAGGGGGCTGTGGGTGTTTTAACAACATTGTTATTTGACCACACCTGCACACAGCCGCAATCTAGGTACTAACTTACGGACACACGTGTTTACAGGGAGTACCTAAAAGCTTTTAGGCACTCTTAGAAGCAAAAAGTATTTCCAAAATGTCTTCATATTATTTAAAAATCCTAGGCAAGTCAATTGTTACATTATTTACTTAACATCAAAATCAGGTAAAAAGGGGGAAACTGTTGACTATCTTTAACACATATTAAAATACATATTGGAACACAGGATGTGGGTTTAGGAGAGCCAGGAAAGCTATCGCGTCTAATCCACAAGGCAAGCAACACAGCTACTGTTCAGCCCACAGCCGCTCTTTGCCCTTCCCCGCAGTGCTCGCCCTTAGATGCATTCCTTGTTCCCCCACCCCCACCCCATTTCGGCTCTGAAGTGTTTTGGAACAAGGAAACTTCACACTGGGAAGCCGGCAACGCTGAATTCTATCTGCTCCCTTAAAACACGCACAACCCAGTATGTGCTGGGGGTGGGGGTGGGAGAGGTCGGGAAGAGGGGGAATTAGAAGAGCTTTGGGACCCCAGAGAAGGTTCTGGAAGTTCTGTAGAAACAGGGTGACATTGCCCGCAATCTCCAGTAACGTCAACCGAACTTCTATCTTCTCTGGGCGTTCTCCTCCTAGAGGCCCAGGTGAGCTCGTCTGTCCACAACAACGTGCTCACATGTCAGCCTGAGCGGAACACATTTTCTCTCACAAGACACAAAAACCATCTCCATCCACAACAATCCCCCCAAAGCAACTTCTCCCTCCCAGGTTCCGCCCCGGTCCGGCCGGCCGGAGCCCCCCGCGCCGCCTGTGCCCGCGAGTCGCCCACGCGGCCAACAGGACACGGGACCCGCCGCACACCGCCCGCCGGCCGCTCACCTGAGCTCCAGCTGGTCGAGACTCTCCAACAGGCGGCTGGAGCGGTCGGCCATGGAGGAGGAGCGGCAGAAGCGCCCCTCGTTGGCTTTGGCGCTGATCTTAGCCTGAGCCATCCGAGCCTCCGAGGCGGGGCGGCCGAGAGGTCACCGGGCTCTCCCGCGGCGGCGAGTGGAGCGTTCCCGGGCCGCAGGCGTCGCCGTCACCGCGCGGGGCGCCCGCCTTCCTCTGACGCCCGCGAGGACGCGCCGACCCCGCCGCCGCAGCGTGGCCAAAGAAGGGCAGGCGCGGCGCCCGCGGGGCCTGGGGGGCTGCCGCCCCCGGGGGAGGGGGCAGCTGGCTAGAGGCCGGATGGGCCGGGAGCGCTCGGGACCTGAGGAAGTAAGGGCCTCCGAGACTCCAGGAGGGAAGGATCCAGAAAGGCGGACACCTGACGTGGTGGGCTGCTCCCTCTGCTCCTGCAACAACCCGAGGTCGGAGGTCGGAGCTCGGACCAGCGAACACTGCAGCCCGAGCAGTCCTGGACTCCTCACAAACAGAGGAACCACAAAGAGGGGATCTGCTGTGGGTGTAGGTTTACTGAAGGCTTCCCGCCAGCACCCACAATTCAAAACAAGAACAAAAATATTCACGTTTCTGACACAGGGGGGAAAGGGCCCCTCTATAAAACAGAATGCTTGGAAGTACACTTGCCTGACCTGCCTTGTTAGGCACTGTTCCTAATGACAGCCCAGATAACACCAACAACACTGCTTGGCTAAATAAGGAAAGCAAGGTGAATTAGTTCCCATGTATTCTAAGAAAGGGAGTTTTACTTTATCTTCCTACAAAAAATTTTGCAATTGGACTTTCAAATAGTTGGTATTAAGATCATTTCACAACCAACTTGTATAAATCCTGTTTTTTTTTTTTTTAAGATGGAGTAAAGATTATTAAAAGATGGAGTGGTACTGCCCTATTTTTTAAAAAAACTGCTTTCTCCACTCTTCTGATAGCTCAGGTTGCAAACAGGAAAACAGCTGTAAGCTGAATCATAGCCTTGAATCATTTACACACTAGGCAGAGAGGAGGCCCTTCGGCGTAGATCCACACACCATCTGTGTTCAAAATACTAACGAGCTCCTGGTGCAGGGCATTACTGAACCAACGTCAGTAAATGTATTTTGTCATTTGTGACACACTGGTATCTCAACGTTTTCTGAATGTTTGAAATCTATAATGTGACTTTGGAATCACCTTGGAATTTTTCCTCTCATATTCTAGATCCAGTAATTAGTAAGTCACTTCAATACTACCTTTAGAGTATATGCAGACTCTTCCTTCAATTCCACTGACACCAAGTGCAAGCCACTTGGTCAGTTTGCACCTAGGTTACTCCAGCATTCTGTTTGGTCTCCCTTTTACTCTCACCTCTCATGCATTGTCAACTGCAATAACCCTGATTAAAGTTTGTGACAGTTTTCATTCTCAGAAACCGTCAATGGATCCTCAGATAAAAGCCAGTCTTCAGAAAAGCCTCATCCTGCATCAGACTCACCAGCCTCCTTGCTTTTCCTTGCTAGAACTTTTGCCACTGCTGTATGCCAAGCTCTTAAAACACTTGCTGACACAGGGCAGGTACTCAACAATTTGAGTGATGTAATGGAAAGCATGTTTCTGTTAGAAATACTTGGTTAGGATAACCTGTAATTCTTTAATGTCATCCACCAATTTTATTTCCTTGCTATTATATTGTTGAAATTAAGTAATTTTTATATTTTTAAAATATGGGACTGGCACTGTGGCTGGGCCTCTGCCTGCAGCACTGGCTCCCCATAGGAGCGCTGCTTTGAGTCTTAGCGGCTCCCCTTCCAACCCAGCTCCCTGCTGTTACCCTTGGAAGGCAGCAGGAGGAAGACCAGGTACTGGGGCCCCTGGACTCACATGGGAGACCCAGAGGCTCCTGACTTGTGGGTTTAGCCTAGCAGAGCCCCTGCTGTTGTGGCCATTTGAGGAGTGAACCACTGGATGTCTGCCTCTCCCTATTTCTCTGTAACTCAACCTTCCAAATAATTGTGTTTTTAAAAAGTAGAAATGCAGTAAATATTTTTTGATGAAAACATGTGAAGTAACCCAATTATCCTAAGGGTCATAATGAAACATCCCTCATATAAAAAAGCTTGTTATTCAACCATGTCCCCCATGAAATCCTAACTTGCAGCATGTAAACCACACGTGTGTGTAATCTTGGGCAAGGAAGTGCTGTTTCCTCTTGTCCCATCTGCATAACCACTCTTCTTTCTGGTATGCCCGTTCCATTTCTCATTAGTCAGCAACTCCTGCAGATACGTGAAGACCCAGCACAGTGACTACTTTCTAAAGCTTTTGTTGACCGTCTAAACATTGAAATTAAAAACATATTGTAGGGCCCGGTGCGGTGGCGCAAGTGGTTAAAGGTCCTCGCCTTGCACGCCCGGGATCCCATATGGGCGCCGGTTCTAATCCCGGCATCCCCGCTTCCCTTCCAGCTCCCTGCCTGTGGCCTGGGAAAGCAGTCGAGGATGGCCCAAAGCTTTGGGAACCTGCACCCGCGTGGGAGACCCGGAAGAGGCTCCTGGCTTCGGATCGGCATAGTATCGGCCCGTTGCGCTCACTTGGGGAGTGAATCATCGGACGGAAGATCTTCCTCTCTGTCTCTCCTCTCTGTATATCTGCCTTTCCAATGAAAAAATAATAAAAATAAAAATCTTTAAAAAAAAAAAAAAACATATTGTAGTCTTTTTGGAAAGATGATTGGTAAATTCCCAAACTACAATGTCTACTTTAAAAACAGAAGTAACATCCTTTCACACTAATACTGCTGAGACAGAACAAAATTCTACCCTTATCTTTGTCTTCATGAAATATTATAAAAATATTTTTAACTTTAATAGACAGCATGACAGTTTACCACCTACATGATTTTTTTATTGTTTGCAATGGAGTCTCAACTGCTAGATATATAATGTCAGAACCGATACTTCAATGGTTAACTAAATTGAAGATAGTTTATGTAAAATAAAAATTGTAAAGAGTTAAAGAAGTTTATTCCTGAATAGACTTTTAATGTTATTTTAAAACTTATTATTTATTGGGGGCAAGCACAGTAGCTAATCTTCCACCTGCAAGCACCAGCATCACATATGGGTGTGAGTTTGTGTCCTGGATGCTCCACTTTCCATCCAGCTGCTTACTTAGGGCCTGGGAGAACGGTGGAGGAAGGCCCAAAACCTTGGATCTCTGAATCCACAGGGGAAACCTGGCAGTAGCTATTGGCTGCTGGCTTCCAATTGGCTCAGTTATAGCAGTTGTAGTCATTTGGGGAATAAACGAGCAGATGGAAGATCTTTCACTGTCATTTTCTCCTTCTCCCTGTAAATGTGGTTTTCCAACAAAAATAAATGAAAATCCTTTAAAAATTATTTGAAAAGCAGAGAAACAGATACATCAGAGATATTCTATACACGGACTGACTCACAACATAATTGCCTGCAATAGTAGGGGCTGGGCTAAAGTGAAGCCAGAAAGCCACAACAGAATCTGAGACTCCCATGTCAGAAGGAGGTAACCAAGTCATAGAGCCACTGCCACTGTTTCCCAGGGTATGCATGACTAAGACAATGGAATTACACAAGGATCTAGGACTTGAACCCAGGCACTCCAGAAGCATCTTCACTGCTAAACCAAACGTCCATTCCAGAACTATTTTTCAAAAACGTATACTTAAAATATACATAAAAGGACTGTTATTAAAAGTTTAATTTTATGCAAGCATTTTGGCATCACTTTAAAAAGATTGTAAAAGTCACATATAAGTCTAAACAGATAAAGGGATTGGTAAAGATTTTATTTTTAATTACTTTGAACAAATTTGGTGTGTTTTATTTTAGTAATGTGTTGCCTGAATTACAGCAAGAATATACACCTGGCATGACACAAAGATTATTACTGGCAAAAATTTTAATCTCTCTCCATAAACAAGTTCCCTCACTTTCTTATACTAAAGATTTCAAAGTTATTATATATTTTATTTCCTTAAGAACTTACAGAAAAATGTGAACTACAGGTATCTTTATTTATATTCATTAACACTCCTAAAAATAAACTAGAATCGTCTGTACAGTACAAATAAAATTAAAAAGTCAATGCTATTTGGGAAACAAAAGCAATAGTCAGAAATGGTCCTTTTTTGTTTCCTTAAATTTCTTTAACCTAAATATGACTAGAAAACTAAATTGGAAACTGTGATATTGAAAAGCATGATTTACATTTGCATTTACATGTATTCTCTTCCTACGACACATCTTCACACAAATAGCACAAAAATATAAAACAAATATAAAGTTTTGAACATATGAAGCCAAAAAACATTGTTTTAAATACACTTATACTAGGTTTCTGGTCTCTTTTAGAAAATAAGAATTCATTATCCTGAGTCTCCTCAAGGCCACTTGATGTTGAGCAGTAACTTCTGTCATTACATTTCCTCAAGACTTCTTCTAATAGCTTCTTCTAATTCCACATCTGCATAAAAAAATCAGTGTCAAAAATTAATCAATATTTGCTTTCAACAACTACATTTAACCCATCAAAGAGGAAATGAAAATCTCCAATATAAAATGAGTATTTTGAAATATAAGAATCTGCATGATTTCAAATTAACTTTAAATATTTATGAACTTGAGTGATAAGAAACATCTAAGAAATTTCCACTGGGCCAGGCGGTATGGCCTAGCTGCTGAAGTCCTCGCCTTGAACGTGCCGGGATCCCATATGGGCGCCGGTTCTAATCCCAGCAGCTCCACTTCCCATCCAGCTCCCTGCCTGTGGCCTGGGAAAGCAGTCGAGGACAGCCCAAAGCTTTGGGACCCTGCACCCGTGTGGGATACCCGGAACAAGTTCCTGGATCCTGGCTTCAGATAGGCATAGCATCGGCCGTTGCACTCACTTGGGGTGTGAATCATCAGAAAGAAGATCTTCCTCTCTGTCTCTCCTCCTCTCTGTATATCTGACTTTCCAATAAATAAATAAATCTTTTAAAAAAAATTCCATTAAGGAATGCACAATGTCAGCAAGCTTTTTAATCACTGAAAGGTAAATCACTTGTTCCAACATTTTAAAGTTTGTGTCACTGATTTCCTAAAAGACTTAAGGTAATGCTTTTTAAATTAAGCAGAAATAAAAAGGCAACATCCTGAAATGACAAAATTTTAAATTATTAAAAACTTAATTTTTGGTTAATTATATCTTAATACAGCTGGAAAAGGTTTTACTTTTAAACTTTCTTAGCATCTAAGACAGTGTGAAATATGGCTATATAATGTACTCTGAGAAGCAAGTACAAACAATCTGTATATATACCTATGCAGCTCATTCAGCAAATAATGCATAGGAATATAATAAGTGGCAAAGCAGTACTGGGCTTCTAAGCGTTTCTCCATCTCCTCCCTAGAAATGCTAAAAACCACAAGAGTAGAATTAAAAATCTATAAAAGATAATCCAATAGAGAAATGTGAAGCAATTAAAAAAGGTTTTCAAAAATACATTTAAAATGCCCAACAAACATTACTCATCAGAAAGATGTAAAATAAATCCACAATAAAATCCTAGTACATATTTGTTATCTTAGGCAAAGCAAGAAAGATTCAATGATTTCAGTGATCAGTCATGCTGTAGATCAATAGCAATTCATATTTATAACACTAGAACTCATGAAATTGGCCAATACATGAGAATACTCATGGCACAATTACTACTCTTGTTTTTTATTAATTCTTTTTATTGGAAAGTCAGATATACAGAGAGAAGGAGAGACAGAGAGGAAGATCTTCTAACCTATGATTCACTCCCCAAGTAGCCACAACAGCCAGAGCTGAGCCGATCTAAAGCTAGGAGTTTCTTCTGGGTCTCCCATGTAGGTGCAGGGTCCCAAGGCCTTGGGACGTCCTTGACTGCTTTCCTGGGCCACAAGCAGGAAGCTGGGTAAGAAGTGGGGCACTTTAATTTTCTACAGTGTACAGAAAGCCTTAGATGAAGAAATAAAGGAAACCCCAAAAACAATGTATTAACAGAATAGACTGTGAGAATATCAAAAGAGATGGAAGTTGATCAAAAGAAATGCTAGAGTTTAAAATAAGCAAAATGAAAAATTCATCAGTAGTTTAGCAAATCTAAATACACAAAAGAAAAAATCAGCTAATTAGGGCAGTATAAGCCTTCAGAATCCTACAGTATATCTTTTCTGTACTGTTAACATCACTCAAAAAAGTTTTAAAATAAACTAATTAAACTCCTAGCCCAGTGCTATGCAAATTTTGGCTGTAAATCATTTGAAAGGACCTATGGAAGAAGATGTGTTCAATTACTTCTCCAAGATATCAAATTACACAGATTCTTTATAGAAATTGCTATATGAATGCCACGAAACCTAGGAATATCCTCCCATATAACTACATTTCTAAATTGCTTATAATACATAAAACAATGTAAACAGTAGTTATAGTATACTGTTTATGGACTAATGATGAGGAATAAAGTCTGCACATGCTATGTACAGAAGCAATACTTTTTCTCTGAATATTTTTGGATCAGTGGTTAGTTGAATCCAAAGTCACACAACCCATGGAAATGGAGAGCCAACTGGGCAGAGGGCCCATACTGTTTGCCACTTCATCTTGCCACTGTAAGGTGAAAGCAAAAGCAAAGACAAATACTTAGACAAAAGAGAAACTTTGTTCCAAAATCCAACATGTAACAATAATCAGATAGTAGACCCCCATCTAAGCCTTTTAAACTTGTCTTTACCCCAGAATTATTTTTATTTAAAAGAAAAATACAAGCAATTCATTAAACAAGAGGGAAACAACGGCATAAAGATATAAACAGGGAAAGGATTAACTGTTCGGCTACCTTCAGTGGATCTGAATTCTTCTACTGAAGTATCTTTTGTATCCACATTATCGTCACTGTCACATTCTGTAAAAAAAGAACCAAGAAAAACAAATGTGTTAACTTATTTTTTCCTTAATTTATACATTATCAAATATTTGAATGACTTCTCTCATACTAGCTAAAATTCATTAGGATACAATTTTGCCAAAGTTTTAAAAAATGCTTACCAAACAATAAAATTCTCTCATATTCTGAAAACCATTTATTCATCCGTATAAATAACATCATAGGTTTTAATTGACAATACCTTGGCATGGCACAAAGTCACTTGCATATCTTTCATGCTTGGCAATGAGACAAGCCTTCACAAAATGACATGACTGAGCAGGCACTGTAATTCACTAAAATTTCCATCGTGGAACTATCAGTGACCTAATGCTTGGTTTATCATCTTAACTATAATTAAATGGATACATGTGTAACTAGATAAATAGATAAGTACTGAAATATCCAGGGTTATTTCAAAAAGTTCATGGATAAAGTAAGTCTAATTTAGTGCAATAACCTTTTGAAATCTATGCAATTTTTTTGTAATATATACTTTTATGAACTTTTTGAAGTTCCCTCACATGCAAGATCTCAAAGTTTTTGTACCAAGACTTATCATTTTAATCATGAAATAAATGATCCTAAGAAAATTACCATGCAAATCACTTTCTTTGGCTATGTTCGGTTTAACAGTATATATAATTCCTCTAGGATTTCAAACCAATTACAGTACTGAGACTGCTAACTAAATCTTTTTATCACTTGACCCAAAAAAGCACATTTCTGCATGCTACTTTAAGAATTCATATTTAAGGGGCTGGTGCAGTGACACAGGATTACTGAAAAGGATCCAAGCCCTTTGGTAATTCTTAAGAAAGTGAGAATGAGTACTATATAAAATAAAAGTGACAAAGGATAAGAAGGTCTGAGGACTAAGCCAGGATGCTCTGACAGGCTAGTATTGTGAACAGTGGGTACAACTACTGCCTGTGAGGCAAGTATCACCATCGGAGTGCCAGTCTGAGTGCAGGCTGCTCCCCTCCCCACCCAGCTCACTGACTAATGCATCTGCGAGAACAGCAAAAAATGGCCATTCACATGGAGACCCAGTGGAATTCTGGGCTCCCGGCTTCAGCCTGGCCCAACCCTGCCTGACAGCAGCTCTTGAGGGAGTAGACCAGCAAATGGAAGATAAATCAACCTCTTTCTCTCTCTGCCTCCCTTGAGGGTCACTCTATGGTTATTTTTCAAAAATAATATAAATAATACATCTTCTTTTTTTCTTAAGGACACGTGGGAATTTTCATTAAGTCATAGTAGCTTAAGCCGCACCTGCAATACCTATCATCATACCTGGTCCCCAGTCTCCATGCTGGCTACTGCATTTCTAATCCAGCTCCCTGCTAAGGAAGATGGCAAAGCAATGAAAGATGGTCCAAGTGCTTATGTCCCTGAACCTAAACATTCCCCATTTGGTGAGTGAACCAGTGGACAGAAGACCTCTGTATTTTTTTTATCTTTCTGTAATATTAATTTTCAAGCAAATAAATCTAAAGTGTTGAAATAAAAAGGAAAGGTTAACATTTTAAAAGTCTCTAAAAGCATGTGTGTATGTGTGTATATATATATATACACACACAAACAAGTGTGTGTTGTTACACATGTAATTTTGTTTTATAAATTATACATAAATTATAAATGATATGTAAATATAAATGTATAAATTTTTATATTATATATATGCTATATATATGTGTATGTGTATAAGTAAAATATTTCTGCAGTAACCCTCATGTTACTGAGAAAGAAAAGGGGCAGATTTCTTGTTACAACCAAATCTGCAAATAACTCTAAATGCTTTCCTTGCTACAAAGAGTAGCTAACCAAGTCAAAGAATTAAATAGGATCAGGCCCAGTGTGGTGTGGCCTAGTGGCTAAAGTCCTCACCTTGCAAGTGCCAGGACCCATATGGGCACTGGTTCTAATCCCAGCAGCTCCACTTCCCATCCAGCTCCCTGCCTGTGGCCTGGGAAAGCATTCGAGGACAGCCCAAAGCTTTGGGACCCTGCACCTGCGTGGGATACCCGGAACAAGTTCCTGGATCCTGGCTTCAGATCGGCATAGCATCAGCCGTTGCATTCACTTAGGGAATGAATCATCGGACGGAAGATCTTCCTCTCTGTCTCTCCTCTTCTCTGTATATCTGGCTTTCCAATAAATAAATAAATCTTTAAAAAAAAAAAAAGAATTAAACAAGATCAGCAGGAAGGTACTCACCATTCCTTTCCCATCAAACAAAAAGCAATGCCTTAAGGCCAGATGAGCAAATGCTGGATAAATGAAACCAGCAATTTCAAATACATCCATTTTTTCTTAGTATCTCCTAAAAAACTTACAATTAACTTAAAAGGGGGGGGGGGGGACAAAAAAAATCTCCAGATATAAAGTTCCTCACTGATTTTCATGACACTATTCAAAAGATTCTTCTGGCTTATATAGAAACTTCTAGTCTAACAACTAATTTCTGGTTCTGATAAAGATCAATTTCTAAGCACTAAACATAGTAAAATATTCAAACATGTAAAATTCTCTTATGTTCTGTGGAAATTTTTAAAACTTGAAAACCAGCAAACCTCCTGTGTAATAACAATAAATATGACAGAACTTGTCACTGTATGCTATTTTCAAGGCAAACGTGATATATACTGAAGGTAAGTTTTGTTAGTTGCGCAGCAACTAGGAACACAAGATCACTAATCCCTTGAAACTGCATGAGGTCTTCAAAAACTCTGTGGAATATGTTCATTCTATTCTTCTAAACTTTTTGAAGTACCTTTGTATGTAATATTGTACATACATGTTTATCTTAGGAAATACAGAAAGCACACAAAACTTTCATCAAAGCTCACAGAAATCCACTAATCCCCCACCTAAAAATCACACTGCCTTCAGAAACTGGTTGTGAAATCTTATAGAAAGAGCACTGTGCTCAGTTATACAGAAGGGATCATCCTGACATTTGTATGGCAGTCAAAATTAACTAACTGCTCAATGAAAATCATTAGTGAACACTGAGAAATACAATCTGAGTACCAAATAAGGCAATTTATTGTGTTTAAGTCTTCCATAAAGAAAAAAGTTGGGGGCCTGGCACAGTAGCCTAGTGGCTGAGGTTGTTGCCGAGACCATATAGGTGACAGTTCAAGTCCCAGAAGCTGTGCTACCCATCCAGTTCCCTGCTTGTGACCTGGCAAAGCAGTCGAGGACAGCCCAAAGCCTTGGGACCCTGCACCCGCGTGGGAGACCCGGAGGAAGCTCCTGGCTCAGGCTTCAGATTGGTGCAACTCCAGGCTGTTGCAAGCACTTGGGGAGTGAATCAGTGCAAAGAGGATCTTTCTCCCTGTCTCTTTCCCTCTCTGTATATCTGAGTTTCCTGTAAAAATTAATATTTAAAGTGTCTTCAGTAAATAACTACATCTGCACATACTACAAATAAGTATAACTTCGATATTCAGAGTTATAAAACCATTATACAGGAATCTTAAATCAGTTTAAAAACCTTGACCTACGGGCCCGGCGCGGTGGCGCAGTGGTTAAGGTCCTCCCCTTGCACGCCCCGGGATCCCATATGGGTGCTGGTTCTATCCTGGCAGCCCCGCTTCCCTTCCAGCTCTCTGCCTGTGGCCCGGGAAAGCAGATGAAGACGGCCCAAAGCTTTGGGACCCTGCACCCGCATGGGAGACCTAGAAGAGGCTCCTGGCTTCGGATTGGCATAGTATCGGCCGTTGCGCTCACTTGGGGAGTGAATCATGGGACGGAAGATCTTCCTCTCTGTCTCTCCTCTCTGTATATCTGCCTTTCCAATAAATAAATAATAAAAATAAATCTTTAAAAAAAAAAAACCTTGACCTAAATATTATATACCTTTCTGGCCACTTTGTTCTAATTTTATGTGTTACAATAAAAAGAAAGTAAAGGCTAAAAATCACATTTACTTTTTTAAAGACTTATTTATTTTTTATTATAAGTCAGATGTGTGGAGAGAAGGAGAGACTGAGAGGAAGATCTTCTGCCTACAGATTCACTCCCCAAGTGGCCACAATTGGCTGCAGCTGTGCCAATTTGAAGTCCCAAGCCTGGAGCTTCTTTCAGGTCTCCCACGTAGGTGCAGAGTTCCAAAGCTTTGGGCTGTCCTCCACTACCTTCCCAAGCCACAAGCAAGGAGTTGGAGGAGAACCAGGCAGCTGGGATTAGACCCAGTGTCCATATGGGCTCCTGGCACTTGCAAGGTGAGGACTGTAGCCTCTAAGCTACTGCTGTGGGCCCCACATTTAGTTTTTATAGTAATAAATAGGCAGCCACTAATTTTCTCTGACATTTCAGACACACAATTAACACACATCAATAGTCCTTATAATCTTAGATATATAAATAAAAAGGAGGCTCACAAAATTTGCCTGTCTGTAATCACACTATTAGGGAGCAGCGAAGTTAGTTTTTGACAAAAGAGCATGCCCTTCTTCATGCATTCCACGATCTCTGTATTTCACAAAAATTCAACGTAAAGAACACACATGCCTCCAAATATCAGTAAGTTCTTATGACTACTGAATGGTAATGATTTATACACATATACACAAACCTAGAGCCCAAGAGGCATTCAGAAAGGTTTACCAGCAATTGTCAATAGCCTGTATTTTCTTTCTAACCCTAATATAATTCTATGCAGACATACTCATATACAGCTCTTTTTATAAACCAAGTTGAAATAGACACAAAGCCACTACAGATTTCACAGTACAACTTACAACTGTTTCTGAAAACTACAGCATAGAAGAAGGAAAAGGATGTTGGATTTTTGCGGGAAAACTAAAACAAACTATTTTATAGGATATTACACAGATGTCAAGGTTTGGGGAAGGAACTGAAAAAAAATGAGGGAGGGGGAAATATTTTTTAACAGTTCAAGATTTAAAAAGAAAAGCTAGTGGAGTCCGGCATGGTAGCCTAGAGGCTAAAGTCCTCGCCTTGCATGTGCCAGAATCCCATATGGGCGCCAGTTCTAATCCCGCAATCTCAGTTCCCATCCAGCTCCCTGCTTGTGACCTGGGAAAGCAGTTGAAGACAGCCCAAAACCTTTGGACCCTGTGCCTGCACCTGCGTGGGAGACTGCGGGCTCCAAGCTTGAGATTCACTCAGCTCCAGTTATTAATTGTGGCCACTTGGGGAGTGAATGAACGGATGGAAGATCTTCTTCACTGTCTCTCCTTTTCTCTGTACATCTTACTTTGCAATAAAAATAAATAAATATTAAAAAAACTAGAACATTCAATATTAAAACATGGTATATATAATCATGAAAGACTCATTTTCCTTTATATAAAATTTTGAACATTAAAGAGTAAAACTGGGCTACTAGGTTACTTGATAATTGATCTATTGTCAATTAACAATTATAGCAAAATTTTCCATAATGGGCTTTTCATCCAAATATGGTTCTACATGTACAGAAAGAAAAAACTGACATGGAAGGAAGCATAATTGGAAAAATAAAAGGCAAATAGAAAAAATGTCAAAAAGTAGCCAGTATCTTCCACTGAAGTCATTTATCAATTTTTTCTATTCTTTTTTGTGGTTTCAATATTTTTTTAAATTAACTTCTTATATTCTCTTCTACTCAAACACCTCTAATTGAGAAATTATAAAAAGCAGAAATTTCTGAATCTTTAGAATTATATCCTTTCTTAAATATTAGTAAGCGAAATTGGACTTTCCTTTCACTGAACAAGTCTACAAAGTACAAAACAGAATGTCAGTCCCAGCAGTAAGACAGGAATTACTCAATGCTCCAAAGCTTCTCCAGAGGATCCAAAATCTTAGCAGAATTTTATTGTTTGTCAATATCTTAGATGATTTTCTTTTTATTAATTAGAGGGTTCACCTAAAAGACTTCACTTGCCAAAAACTAATGGAATTTCAAAAACTACTGAATGTTTCAATTGTGGTATGTATTTCAACCTCTCAATATCAAATATTTCACATGCGAATAAATATTCCAATAGATTTTTAAAAAATCTTCAGAACTTTATGCCTTAAAACAATGAAAGTGCGATAAGGAAAAGACAAGACAGAAGTATGTGAGCAGGCAACAGTTTACTGGTGGACAGCAGTTTATTGGTCTTTCTCAGCAGTGAAGTCTCCTCCTCTTGGGTGGTTTGCACTGTGACTGCAGCTGCATACCTTTGGTGGTATCGGATATGCTATTTAACAGGGCACACATCATATCTCCCTCTAGGTGGTGCGGGTTGAGTATATGAGCTGGCCTCTGAGTCTTCTTAAATTGATTCTCTAGCTCCAGAAATCCTTGATCTCCCGAGAGGATAGTGAAAGGAATCTGCTTGGGTAGTTGTTCGTCTAGACGACCAGCCTAAGTTGGAACAAAGTTGATAAAGTCAGTGAGGGTGTAATACTACTTAGATTTATTTCACAATGAACACATACCTAGGAAGGTAAAGTCCCTTGTTCCCAAAGAGTTTAATATATGAATATGTAAGATATGGATATGGATATATGGATCTCCTTCATTAATGAAATATGCCACATTTAATTAGATACAAGAAGCTATCAGTTATAAGATAAACTACTTCATGTGAAAAAAAAGAAAACACCGAGACATATTTCAGTAGGAGACCCCATATAAAACTGGGAAGCCAAAGCTGAATGCAACTAAGAAATAAACATGCATAGAGAAAAAGAAAAGTAATTTGCATATTTCAATCTTGATTCACATGTGAGAATGAAGAATCTCTTGTGATTTAAATCATGAACACCAGTCAATACGTTTGCAGAATACAGTGTAATAACACAAGCTCTCTGAGAGCTGAGTTCAGAATATATTTGAGGTTTCTCTAAGTGACTGGCAGAGACAGAAGTAAACATAAATGTTACCTAGGTCAATAGTGACTACGAAGGCTTCTCTAAATTTTAGAGATTTTTGTTTATACACACTGTTTAAGTCTGAATAATGGTCGGCCTCACAGCAGAGCGCACACCCGAATAGGTTAGACTTCCTCACTATAGCAAGCGCAAATTGTGTCAGATGATTGACAGTCTGCCACAGAGTGTTGCTTGCAATTTTTCAGAGATATTAAATGAGAACTGTCTTATACACAATCAGCACAGTATTTTATTCCTAAAATAACTGACAGTATATTATGTATATTGGAAGGACTGCTAAAAATTTGGGATAAAGCACTACGGGTCAATGCCCTTAGAGCAATCACCAAGAGACTACTGAGACATTACGTTTTATTACAAAAACCACATGACTAAACAATAATCTACACGTTATCATTACACTTCAAGTGGAAAAAAAAATCCAAGGAAGTCACTCCAGATCCCCATTAGATTCTGAGAAAAATGACTCACATGCATACATATGGCAAAATCAGCAGCGTCTTTTCTTTTACTACAGCGAGGATGAAGGAAGAAGCACCCAATTCTGTTTAGGTAATTATAAATTTTGCAGTTGAGTGGTGGCTTCCAATTGGTGTTTCCTCCTGTTAATTTTTAAAAAGGTTTAAATGACAGTAAAACAGGGCAATAAAAGACCATATTGAGTAAAAACATAAACTAGAAAGCAACTTTCTAGAGGGAAGGTGTTAGATTAAAACGTAGGAGAATTGGGTCTTAGCACAATCATCACCATCTTGCTGCTTTAAAATCTAACAAGATAGGGTTCCCTGACTCTATCATCTGAAAACTCACAGGGATGCAAGGAGTAACCGAGTAAACAAGTTCAGGTGGAATATCTTGAATGTTGTCATTGTACTTAAATGCAAACATTAGCTGTTCTGTCAACAGAAATGGCAGGCAATTGACAAAGCCACACTTAAAACATGACAATAACTACTCTTAGGTATCAATATACTTCTGTCTTCAATTCCATCCTTCCTCTATACATTTTATTGCCTGTCACACATGAATTGTAACAGATTCTCCCATACTAAACTAATAAATCAATGGCTTGTAAAAAGACTGAAACGAAATGAAGTCACATTCTTAAAAACAAGAAGGATGAACTGCAGAAGTAGCTGTGGCAAGTTGAAAATACTAACAGTCCCCAGGCTAAGAACGCAAAAGGTGAAATCTAACACTGCTGTTTACTTCTTTCTACTTTTGAAGGGAGAAAATAACTAACAGTATCCATATTAATATCAATCTATCTACCCACCCACCCACCACCCACCTATCTGAAAGAGCTATAGAGGAGGGAAAGACAAGGTATCTTCCACCCACTGGTTCACTCCCAAAAGGCTGCCATTGCCAGCGGTGGATCAGGCCAAAGTCAGGAACCTGGAACTCCATTCAGGTTTCCCACAAGGGTGGCAGGGTTGCAAGTATTTGGGTCATCTTCTGCTGCTTTCCCAGGCACATCAGCAGGGAACTGGATCACATACAGAGCAGCTGGGACTTGCTAGCATGGCAGGCAGCAGCTTAGGACACACAAAAGTTGGGTCACCAAATAGAGCTAATGTTTATCATAGGGAATATACCATAAAAATAACTACATTGCAAGTCGAAATATTCTAATTATGTCCTTATGTTCTATTAAGGAAAACTCAAAAGGATCCTTTTAGAGTGAATTTTACTCAAAGTGTAAAGGAAAAATGGGTTTTCTTACTATTCATACCTTGAAAGCCCCAAATAAATGTTCCTTGGTTAAGATGCCCTGGTAGATGACCAAAAAAGTTTGACCAGTTATCAAAATCTACAAAGACAATATGAGTCATGGTTCGTAGGTAATCCAAATCTGGAAGCTCAATTTCTTCCTCTGAGAAAAAAAGAAAAAGTAATATGAATTCAGTAAGAGTTTGCTATAAACGTTCTAATTCTCAAGTCAAAAAGATACTAGCTAAATAAGCAAAAACTATTAATCATACAAGTTACTCATGTTAATTTAAACCTTTTTGGTAAACCTGCATCTGTGGTTGACAATTTTTACTTGAATGATGTTGCAAACACTTAAGAATTTTATATCCTTTTTATAAATATCTGGCACTGATGCTAAAGTTTTTAAAAACGTTTATAAAAGGAAATTTTAAAAATTTAATGTACTCTAAGAACTATCCTTAATGTACTCTAAGATCAATCCTTAAAGGGAATTAACCAAAATCTTGCATGATCCATCAATGTAAAATTCCAGTGCTGTCTATTAAGAACATGTCACCATAATTTAGTTCTTTTCCTAATGTTGGCTGACTTCTTATTTAACGGATTCTGTAGATTCACATCTAAGAGAGTAGAAATAAAACCTGCAACACTGTTGCCATAAAGTGGAGCTAAAGTTAGGTGCCATCGGCACAGCAGTATCTGCCACCATAAACATTCTTCTAAATTCTCTGAAGGTTTCCAATCATCATCTCTCATTCTCCAACTCTTTCTCCTTCCCCTTTGCATTGTTTCATAAATTTTCACCTTAACATAACCTCCAAGTTTCCAGAATAGTACAAACCTTGAAAGGTTCAAGTGTTTAAAAAAATGAATAGTTCCTTCAAATATACTCTTGTCATCCTCTCTCACTTCTAATCCACCGCACATCTCTTCAAATGCTAAGCAATTCTAGACTTACAGAAACCAATTATTTTCTATTAAACAGAGTTTAATGTAAATTTCCAAAAGTACTCAAAAGAAATGCATGAGACCATAAAATGGTGTGATCACTGGAGACAATTCTAATTTAATCCTTCTCACTGAAAACATTCTTTGATTAAGGGTGATGCTGCAGTCTAGATGTGCTATTCAGCAAAGTTACAAAAATTCAGTGTTTCATAATTATTGGCCAAAAATTTATATATTCTATATATTATTGGCAAAAACCTTTATGTATTAACATCCACTCTACATTGTATAACACAGTCAAAATTTATTTAAAAGAATCCAGACTGAAAATTACGGTTTAAAGCAAAAAAGTCAGATTTCTAAACAAAGTTAAAACATTATACTTTTCTAGAGTTATTAATGACAGGACATGGAAGAAGGAAAATCCAAAGTACATAGAAGAGGCTTCAAAATTTAATTTTCCCAGGGATTTCTTACTACTGTGCTTTTAAATTCTACTTTTAATTGGTATTTTTAACTGTATTTTTAAAATCTTTGTTTACATATAAATCACAACAGAAGTATATATAAATGTTGAAATTGCCATTGTCATGTAAAGAACAAGACCAAATACAAACAAAAAGATTTCACCTAATATCTTTTTGTATCTAAATACTTCAATAATTTTAAAACATATCTAAACACTGTAAGATCGCCAGAAAAAAATTAAATGATGATAAGGACCAGAACAAGCTTCAAATCTGACTTTTAGGAAGATTATCACCTTCCTTCACCTTGTAAAGTCTCCTTTTGTAAAAGAGATTTCTCTAAAATACACTATGTAAAATAAACATATACTATGTTCCCTTAAGTTTCATAGCTGAAGCAGTAGGATTATACATCCCTAAAAAGTAACAATGTATCTTCCTCTGATGTTTCTTCCTTCAAAATTGAATCACTATCACAAAAATAGGTTTACTGTATGTCAATTTCCGTATTAGAAAGTGAAGTTTGCAGAGTTGTAAAGCCATACCTATATTCTGACAGCTTAGGTCATTTTCAGGTCCTTTCTCCATGTCTGATTTTTTTGGATAGTTTACAGCTTGTTTCAATTTTTCGTCTGGACGTGAAGTATTGGCAGTAAACTTATATGGGCTTGCTCTTTCAGATCCAAACTGAGACACACTGGGTTTCTGCGAGAAGCAATGCTTTCTGTGGAAGTGCTGCTGAGCACTCTCAGGATCATGGAATGATTTGGTGCAGGTGCCACATTTGATCATGTACTGCTGTTCCTCTCCATCATCATTTTCTTTTCCATGGACTTGCTGGATGTGAGTATTCATGTTGGCTAAGTTCTGAGCTGTTGCTGGACACAAATTGCAACGAAACCACAGTCTGCCCTTATCCAGCATGGTCTGGAGACATCTACTGTAATCTTCTTTTCTGTTGACTTTACAGATGTAACTCTCACGGCAACCACAGGTTAACAAACTACTGGTCTCTACTACTGGAAAATCCTCCTCAGTTTTAATTGAAGTTTCAGTTTTTTCTGACACAAACATATAATCTATGCCATGGTGCTCTTTATAGTGTTTCAAAAATGCTTCTTCCACATTAAAGACCAGATCACAAAGCCCACAGAAGTATTTAATCTTTATCTCACTGTCATGTTCATCTTGGCAATGTCGATACAACGTTTCTATCTTATGAAAAGTCTTTCTGCAATGGGCACAGCTGTATCTGTGAAACTGGTGACTTGACAAAGACATGCAATGCTCTCTCACGCATTCTTGGGAATCAAACATATCTTCACAAATTCGGCACTGCCATTTGCCCTTCGGAGGACTGTTTGCTGGGGAATGATCAATAATAGTAATAGTTGAAGAAAGCTTGTTATCAGTCCAATTATTTACTGGTGCAACAGAGCAAGATGGCAATGTTTCATCTTCCGTCTCATAAAAATATCTGTGTCCATTATGACATTCAGTCACATGAGCCATGATAGCATCTTTCTTTCTTATCTCTGTTTTGCATGTCCTACACCAGAAAAGAAAATTGTTTAAATGAGCCCCTCCATGAATCCGGCTCATGTGTAAGCGGATGACCCCTGGATCTTCACATACCTTTCCACAGACTACACATCTGTAACACATAGTGTTTGCCAAGAAAACATGCTTTTCCACTGCATCTTCACTGGGGAATCGTTGATTACATTCACAAAACCAGGTTTTAACCATTAGTTTCTGTTTCTGGGTACAAACCACAGTTTCACGGCTTTTATCTTCTAAATTCATCTTCTTTTTTGGAATAGTACTGCGATCTTCTGAGACAGATCCTCTAATGGACATAGTTCTCTTAAGTGATGTAAATTTTGGTTGATCTAACAATGAATCCAAGTCAGAAGGAGGTTTGTTCCCTTCACTACTGTGGCAATAAAGTAACAGTGATTCTTCCATTGAGTTAATGGCTCGGATTTTGTGTCCTGAATTCTCCTTATGGGCTTGGGTGCTCCTTTCATCCACAAAAGCTTGATTGCAATTTGGACAATAACCTCTTAATATGAATTTTTCTGCAACTTGGGAAATACTCTTCTCAGCTACAGCAACAGGACCAGCATTTCGACAACGAACCCTAAATTGGATAAAAACAAACACTTTTTTGTAAGTATTTTCTGAATATACTACCTCTGCTTTTTATTGCAGGAATTTAAAAATAAGCAAAACATAAATAAGCACTAAAAGATAGCTTTCAATAAAGATATAGAAAATTCAATGCTATTTATCACATCAAGGCACCTCAGTATTATCCATAGTTTGTCTATTTATACCCCCATTTAAAGGGTAAAAGTTCAATTAGAAGACTAAAAAAAAAAATTCCAGCAAACTTTCAAAAATTAAAATGTGTTAAATGCAATGTCAGTTAAGTAAATTACTAGACCTTCCAAAGTAACTAAGTATAAGGAAGAACATCATTGTCCTCGCCCTAAATGCCTGCCAGGCAAAAACCAGGAGTTGTGCACTTAATTTAGGTTTTCTACACGGTGTCAGAAACCCAAGCATCCAAGTCATCACAGGCTGCCTACCAATGTCCATTAGCTAGGAGCTGGAACTGAAAGTAGAGAGGGCAACTGAACACAGAGGGCAAACGACACTCTGATGTGGGTGCTTCAATCATTAGGCCAAATACCTGCACCAGCAATTAAGAAAAAAAAAAGGTGTATTTTATTTTTATTTGAAAGGCAGATTTTACAGAGAGGCAGGGAAAAAGGTCTTCCATCTGATGGTGCATTCGCCAAATGACCCCAACAGCCAGAGCTGAGCTGAGCAGATGTGAAGCCAGGTGCCAGGACCTCCCTCCCCTATTTTCCACATGCGTACACGGGCCCAAACACTGGAGCCATTCTCCACTACTTTCCCAGAAAACAAGCAGAAACACAGATATGAACTGGTGTGCATATAGGATGCCCACGCCAGTGAGGTTTGATACTTCACTGCAGCAGCCCCAAACTTTTTTTTTTTTTTTAAAGACAGAGCTATTTCATTTGAAAAAATTACAGAAAATGAGAGGGAGAAGGAGAGAGAGAAAGAAAGAGAGATATCTTCCATCTGGCGGGTCATTCCCCAAATGGCTGCAACAGCAAGGGCTGAGTCAGGCCAAAGTCAGAAGCCAGGAGCTTCTTCTTGGTCTCCCACATTGGACTTGGTCCATCACACACAGCTCTCCTAGGCACATTAGCAAGAAGGTGGCTCAGAAGTGGAACAGCTGGGATTTGAACCAGCATCATATGGAATAATGGCACTGTCGATGGTGGATTGATTCAATGCGTCACAGCCCTGGCTCCCCAGTATCTAGTTTTCAACTGATTAACTGTATGTCAAGAATATGGCATGCCAGTAGCAGCTTTTGCACTAAAGAACTAGGTTCAATAAGACAACTAGTATTACAAAAATTAACTTCTCTAGGGAAAAGAAAATAGAATAATGGTACTGAAATTGCCCTCCCTTCATCACTAATCTCAAAAGAGAAAAGACTTGATAACATTCTACATAGATTTTAAAGGAGGAAAATTATACAAAGTACAACCTCTAATTGTATCAGAATTATAGGTGAAATAATAAAAGCCCCTAAATGTTTAGAAATCAAGTCTTGGGCCCAGCGCAGCTGCCTAGAGGCTAAAGTCCTCACCTTGTACACACCAGCATCACATATGGGCTCCAGTTCTAATTCTAGTTCCCTGCTTGTGGCCTGGGAAAGTAGTACAGGAAGGCTCAAACCCTGGGACCCTGCACCCATGTGGAGACCCAGAAAAGGCTCCGGAATCCTGGCTTCTGGCTTTTGACGGGCTCAGCTCTAGCCGTTGTGGCTGCTTGGGGAGTGAATCAATGGATGGAAGGTCTTCCTTTCTGTCTCTCCTCCTCTCTGTATATAAGAGTTTCCAATGGAAAAAAAAAATAATAAAAGAAAGAAAGAAATTAAATCCCTAAACATAAAATCCAAAAAACTTCAAAGGTTGAACAATGCAAATGCATTCCTAACAAATCTGAAAGAAGAAGCCAAAATGAAAATGAATTTTTTTATAATTCACATGAAACAACTTTACTAAGATACAATTCATAAACCATAATTCACCCACTAAGGGCTCTAAATTTTGAGGATTTAGCACATTCAGCACTAGTAATTCCAGAACACTGCCTCATGTCACAAAGAAGTCTCACACCCTTTATCTTTTCTGCTCCTGCTTTCCCAACTTGAGGCAATTGTTGAATCTAAACTATTTTCTGCTTCTGTATTCTTCTCTTCTGCAAAATTTCATATGAATAGAACCATGTAATAAAGGAACTTTGTGACTGGTGATTACAGATCACTGGTGACTGGTGATGTTTTCCATCAGTATATCCATCAGCAGTATTTCATTATTTTCTATGGTCAAATAAATTCCTTCCTATGAAAATTCTCTTTTTTCAGTTATTCATTTGCTAGTTGATAGATATTTGAGTTGTTCCCAATTTTCAGCTATTACAAAGCATGCTCTAAAGAAATGTACAAATCTTTGTGTGGACTACATTTTCATTTCTCTTGCTATATTCCTAGGAATAGAACTGTAAGGTAATAATATAACTCCATGTTTAATTGCTCAGAGAAGGGAAAGATGAAATGTTTTCAACTGAATGAAGATTAAATATAAATTATCAAAATGTTTATGATACAGATAAATCAGTGCTTAAAAGAAAACATTTTCAAATGCTCATTTGAAAAAGTAGGACAGAAGTCAAAGTAAGCTTTCACCTAAAGAAGATGAAAACAGATAAACAATGTTTAAAGAGCTGAAATTAATAAGCTAAGAAAATATGCTAAAAATGGACAGAAAACAAATGCTGGTTATTTAAAAACACTAATTTTAAATTTATGAGTGGGTCTGGTGTGGTAGCCTAGCAGCTAAAGTACTCGCCTTGCATGCACCAGGAACCCAGAAGGGCATCAGTTTGTGTCCTGGCGGTCCCGCTTCCCATCCAGCTCCCTGTTTGTGGCCTGGGAGGGCAGTCAAGGGCAGCCCAAAGCCTTAGGACCCTGCAACCCCACAGGAGAGCAGGAAGAAGCACCTGGACTCCTGGCTTCAGATCAGCTCAGCTATAGCCAGTGCAGCCTGTTGGGGAGTCTCTGTCTCTCATTCACTCTGTAAATATAACTTTCCAATAAAAACTAAAAATGTTTTAAAATTTAATGTAGTTCAGATAAATGATAAAGGCAAAAATATGTAATAATAATTACACTGGTATTAAAGTGACGTAAAATGTAAACCGATCATGTGATAAAAAGCCAGTCAGGATGGCTGCATCTCACACGGGAGAGCCTGAATGAAGAGTCCCGGCTCCACTTCCAGTTTCAGTTCTACTAATGCACACCCAGTGCATTAGCAAATGGGTACCTGTCACCCACTGCAGGATCCACACTGAATTCTATGCTCCTTGCTGCAGCCTGGACTGTGTGGAGATTTGTGGAGTAAATCAGCAGACAGGTTCACTATCTCTCTGTTTTTCAACCAGACAGAAACTATATTCAAAAAATAAAGTTAAAATATATTCCTGACGCAAGAATAGATGACTGCTCAAAAGGATACAGCATAATTACAAAAGGGAGAAAAATCAATACACTGCATTTAAAGAGATTAAAAACTACTATTTGTTAAAAGATATAATAACATGAATATGTAAAGTTATAGGGAAATAGTCAAAAATATTCATACTATCTTAGTCTGTCTTATGCTGTTGACAAAATACCTAAAGCTGAGTACTTTATAACAAGATTTACTTGGTTGATGGTTCTGAAGGCTGGAAAATTCACAATCAGCCACCAGGAGGCATAAGCCACCAGATACATTACAACATAATGGATGGTTATTACCAGAAAAGTATGTGAGAATGGAGAACAAACTTGTACAGAAGAGACCCAACATGTTGGGTGACCTCACTTTTTAACAACCCACTCTCAGGGTAACCAGCTTAGCTCCAGTAGACCTATCCCAACCTCATGTGACAAGTATTTGTCCCCACTATCTAATTACCTCTTATTAAATTCCACATCTTGAAGCTCCTACCATCTGTCAATACCGTTACTTGGGAGACCAAGCTTCCAGCACATAAACCTTTGCAGAACAAACCATATTCAAGCCACAGCACATACAAGGAAGGGGGTTTCAAATTTTTTGAAAGAAATAGAATTTTAAAAAATTTTACATCAGTGCAAAACTCACAGGTTTTAGACATTCCTTGGGCCAGCATTGTGGAGCAGCAGGTTAAGCTAGCACCTGCACAGCCAGCATCCTGTTATAGGTGCCGGCTCAAGCTGCTGCAGCTGCTCCACTTTTTAATCACAGAACACATACAGAAAAAAACTCTCAGAGCATACAACTGTTAATTTGTTTCACATTCCAATAGAATAAAATATCCACTTTTTCCATACTTCTGTCACTATGCAGAACATAATTTCTTTTAGCTATGTTAAACCAAACATAACACTTTAGTTTAAAAACGAAAAAAAAAGGGGGGGCCTGGCATAGTAGCCAGGTGGCTGAAGTCCTCACCTTGCATGTACTGGGATCCCATTTCTCATTCAGTTCCCTGCCTGAAGCCAGAGAAAGCAGTCAAGGACAACCCAAGGCCTTGGGATCCTACACCCATGTGGGAGACCCAGAAGAGGCTCTGAGCTCCAGGCTTGAGATCAGCTCAGCTCAAGCCACTGGGGCCATTAGCGCGCAAGGGGAGGTAAAATCAGCAGACAGAAGATCTTTCTCTGTCTCTCCTCCTCCCTGTTTATTTGACTTTCCAATAAAAAAAATAAGTATCTTTACACTTGATATTAGCGAAAAGGGCTAGAAGCGATAAAAAAAATCTTTTAAAAAAAAAAAAGAAACATGAAATAGAAGAGTAGTTGATGAATCTTCCCACTGGTGAATAGCTCAATGGGATTCCTTTGTAACACAAGACTAGACTTGTACAAACCTGAAATGTGCAGTGAGCTCCATATGGGAACGCAGTGTCTGGTGGCAGGCCACACACTTCACTTGAAATGGAACATCTCTGCACAGCGATACCAAAAGTTTCTTTGCAAAAGATGGAAAAGATATTGGATGTGCTATTCCCTTGTCATCTGGAAGAGATAATTGTTTATACAGTCTTTTGATTATAGAGTGACACAACACTCTCCTTTTTGTCTTTCTCAACAACAGTTGGAATAAGTTACATAATAAAAATTTAAGAAAAATCATTTTCCAGATTTAAATCCTTACGTATAACTTAAAATAAGGTCAAAGTTTTAAATACAGAAATACACTTAGCATCCCAGATATCAGGAATATAACAAATATTATCCTGAATAAATGTTCTCTTCCTATATCTGTCTGCCACAAAATAAATAAGACCTTATTCATAGGTGCAAATAAATATTGAGATTCGTTTTTTAAAGAAAGAACAACTGAGATGAAAAATTGTTCATCTTTATAGTGCTAAAATGAAAGGAAATAACTTCAGGAAAAATCTGGAGACTATGGTAAGTCAACTAAGATGAAATCAGTCTAATACTTTTCAGTAGAAGAGATAACGAACATACCGCCCAGCTTAAAACTCCTACGGAAGTGATTCTTGCCAGACATATGCTGCAAACACTCATCCTTGCTGCTAAAGAGGAGGAAGCAATTTGGACATGCGAAACACTGAATGACCTGAGGAAGAAGGTCGCTGCTATGTCCGTCATCTGTAGACTCCTAAAATATAAGACACAGTTGTATTATAAAAAAAGTAAAATCAACAATTAATCTCTTAAAATTAGCTTTTGAAATTTCTATTCATTATTTGGAATATTCTGTATTAACCTTTTTTTTCAGATACATATTATTTTTATCAGAAAGGCAGAATTACATAGAGAAGGAGACATGAAAAAAGATCTTCCATCTGCTGATTCCCTCCCCAGGTGGACACAATGGCCAGAGCTAAGCCAATCCAAAGGAGGAACCAGGAGCTTCCTCCGGCTCTCCCATGCCAGGTGCAGGGTCCCAATGCTTTGGGCCTCCTCTATTGCTTTCCCAGGGCACACACAGGGAGCTGGAAGGGAAGTGGAGCACCCAGGACACAAGCAGACACACATATGGGATCCTGGCACATGAAAAGCAAGGATTTGGCCACTGAGCCACTGTGCTGTATGTCTCTGTATTATCTCTTAACATGTGAGTTATGTATATATTTTTTCTACCATAAGATTTCCTGTGTGAAATACTAAATTTGCATCTCTTCAAAACGAATTATGGCTATTTTCTGTGGTATACAAGTACAATTGCTTTCTATATGCTTTTCATATTTTCATATCCATTTTCAATAAACATCCTATTCCTTAGTGTAGATCTATTAATATTGATTATTCATTTTTAGGTATTCTTTTGGATTGGTTCCCCTCCTCACCTCTACCACTACAAGCAATGACAGCCTTGAAACTATATATGTCCATATATATATAATTCATCACGTGCTTATGAAGTATATGCTGGCACCATTATTCCCAAGAGACTTCTGGGTTTCCTTTTTGTCATGCATGTGTTGGCTATTCAATGGTGTTACTTTTTTTCAGGGTGATATACTTTGTTGTCGATGTTGTTGCTGTTGTTGTTGATGTGGTTGTTATGAATTGATGTCAATCTGAAACAGTAATATTATTTCAACCCCAAACAGCCTGTATCTCATGCAATAAGATATTGTGAAGTAATCAATGAATCAATAATCGATATGAGTCAGACTGCTTCTGATCTACATCAAAGAATTGTAAAACCTAATATACTTGTAAGGCTCTATGCTACTGGGAAAGGGGGAGGGAGAGCAGAGAAATTTTACATCACCCAAGAAGGTGTGAGGAAGACGGGAAGTATAACCTATCAGGATCATAACTGGTAACTCATAGGCAACAGACTCAAATCAGCATTAGACAATAGCAAAACTATGAAGGCATATGGGGGGAATCAGGAGCCATCCCAACAACCTCTTAACAGGAGGTCATATGCACAGAGCAGGGGGGGACCCCAGAGTGGAGCAGGCAGACAGGAGGAAGCTTGTATTCCAACTCTGAAGACTCCTAGATCCTCACCAAGGACTATCAGTACGAGCTCCAAGGACTACATCCCAATCGCCAAGGAGACCACGGGGAATTGGAGTGCCTTCGGAGGCCGAGAACTCTGAGGTCACCAATTTCCATTTGGGTCTCACACATGGGATGGAAGAAGCCCATACCCCACCTTGCAGGATCCAAGGTCATCAGAACGACAACCAGGAGCACTGAGCGGTCCTCAGAAACAAAACAGTAAACTTCCTTCGGGACTAGGGAGAGGAGCTTTCTCTAGGTTCTTGCCTGGTTCTAATTTTGGGTCCCCACTCTCTCTCATAATGACCATCAGGATTGCTCCAGAAACCCCTCAAAACAAATTAACAAATAAACAAATAAACAAAAAAAAACCCTAGAATAGATGGAGAACAGCGAAGAAAGTTTAGAAATAGGAAATGGGCAGGGGGGATGCACTTATAACTCACTGGGTGGGACACGAAGATTGGTTGCTCCTCACTAGGGTATTGAGGATTTCTCTGCACACCCCTCCTATAACCGTTCACCTAAACTGTTGACATATGTCTTGTTACAGTTATAGAGCTAGACTACCCGAAAAACAGCCAGGTTCTGCAAAATCAGGCTTCAACACTATGAACTGCTAAATACTAAAATTAAAATAGACATGAGACAGCTGAATAGTAATCTATAGCCATTTTAAGGTGTATAGAACCCAGCTGTATATAAACTAATAATTGTAATGTCAATGTAGAAGTCATAGGATGTGGTTCAGAACTTGTACTCTTTTTTGTTGTTGTTGTTGTTGTTGTTTTCTCTCTCTCTCTTTGAACATGCTGGTTACACAATATCATATCAACTAATTCGGGTATGTTATAAATTGTTACTGATGTAATGTCAGGGCTTTCAATTGATTGGGATGATACTCTTTCGGCTGTACCTTCAGACCAGAGACTGTCTTCCCATGAAACTGTTGAACTTACCTGCACAATAAGATGCTGGACTCTATGTTTTGTAGATGCTTGCAAGGAAAAAAAATCTCAACTGAATTTGATCTGTGCTAATGCAACAAGATGGAAGAATCCACCATGGGGGGAGGGGAGCAGGTTTTGGGGAAGGGAGGGGGGAATCCCAGTGCCTGTAAAACTGTGTCTCATGATGCAATGTAATTAAAAAAAAGGTATATTTACATGTATCAGCATATATGTATACATATACACATCACATATATGTATATGTGTATGTGTATGTATATGTATATATCTAACCACCCTACTTTAGGAAAAGTAATCATCTTGTATTTCCAAATATGTACTCAAGGTTAAAATATACATGAATGAATTTTAAAAGGTCTGACTACTTTTCAAAAAGGCTCTATCGACTCTATCGACTCATACCATCTGGCACTGAACGAGCCTGGCAGAGAAGAGATATTACAGCTCTTTTCTTTCTGGCCAGTCTGCCAAATGTGATACCTAATGTTACTTTAAGTCACATTTCTCTGTCTGAGTTTGACCATTGATTCACAAATTTGCTATCTGGATATGTTGTCCTGTGAGCTTCTCATATTATTTTTTTTTAATTACCTTTTTTTTAAAGAAAATGCAACAAATATTTCCAGAAAGCATACATAAAAATCTTGCATCCACTGGTTCACTCCCCAAAAGGCCACAACAGCCAGACCTGAGCCAATCTGAAATCAGGAGCAAAGAGCTTTCTCTAGATCTCCCACATGGGTTCAGGGGCCCAAGGACTGGAACCATCCTCTGCTGCTTTCCCAGGACATAAGCATGCAGCTGGATCAGAAGTGCAGCAGTAAATACTCAAATTAGTACTCATACGGGATGCCAAAACCACAGGCGGAGGATTACTCTGTTAAGCCATCATGTCAGTCCCTCGTTCACCTTTTATTTTGTTTTCTCCACTTCCGGTAAATCTAAAACTGTCTTGTTACTGAAGTTAATTTTTGTCTCATCCTCCAAATATAGTTTCACATATCTATTCATTTTGTTCATGCATTTGTCTAAATAACTATTTTGTACCATCTAAGTTTTCAAACACGATCAAGCACCTTCTGCACTTAAAATTCAAAGTTTAGAATTGTGTTTGCAGTTGTTACCATGCCACCTCTAGTTCATCAGGCTCCAGCAGAAGGAAATGGGGTAAACACAAAGTCAGAATGCCGTGGTGTAAAGTCAGAATGCAACGGTGTAATAAATTGACTGGTGGCAATGAACCCAGGAAGCAACTGGCTAAAAAGCAATTTACAAGAATCCACCAGCTACAGTAGGGTAAAGAAACCTTGCCACGATAGACCTGGTACCTAGGCACTACATGAAATCAAAAGTAATCAGAAGTCCACAAACTTCCATTTGATTTGTGAACGCCCTTGTCAGTATTAGGTGAGAAATTGCTCAGGACCTTAAAAGTCCTGAGCACACAGCTACTAATGCCTTGCAGGAGGCTAGTGAGGCCAACTGGTTGGCTTTCTAAACCTAGCAAGCTTTGTAATATTCATGCCAAACATTTAATAGTTATGCCAAGAGATATCCAGTTAGCACACTGGAAAACGTGCTTAAGAATTCTATGATGGAGCTCGACCTCGGGTCTGACTGCAGAGGGCTTCCAGCAACCTAGTGGCTGCTGGGAGTACCCAAGCCAGGTCAGACTCAATGCTTGGGGCCCTGGCAACAGCTACCACAGTGGCTGTGAGCAAGTCCTGGACTTTTGGGTGGCCAGTGCTCCAACTGGCACCAGGCTTGGCCTGCTGGCCGCTCAGTGGTGACCTCTGGGGTCTTGAGGGTATGGAATTTCTGCCTAGGTATGTCCATGAATGAAGCCACTGTGTGTGTTGGTGAGGAATCAATTCTGCAGGACTCCCAAAGACAGGGTAACTTTACTTGAAGCTAAGTGAAGGTACTAAGACCTGGTGGTCTGGAGGGGAGATACCAGACAATCTGTATTTGTCAGACTGATACACCAGCCTGCGTGTGAGTCCTGGGTAGGATTTGTCACCACCGAACTTGCTGACCACCACACGCCAGTCCATATGAAAGCTAAGACTCAGGGCCTGTCTAGCAGGGTTAGATCCTAGCACCTAACGAATGTCAGATCAGGGGACAGGTCACATTAGGCAGGGCCACGACACTAACCAACACGCAAGAGAGTCAGATGCAGGGGTAGATTCTGTGGGGGATATATGGTCCCAACCCTGTGGAAATACAAGTCCCACTGGTTAGCCTCAAGAGTTGGGATGGTGATGGGTTGAGCTAGGTGTGTGCATGAAACCTGTCTTCACTCATGGGTGAAGGGACCAACAACAGTCTGGGCAGGGCCAGGCTGCAGCACCCGAATGTGCATCCTAAAACAGGGTGTGGGGTGGGCCAGGCCGCAACGTTCACCAGCTCATACAAGGCAAGATGGAAGGGCAGGCTATGCAGGGCACTGGCCTAAAACCTGCTGGCATGTATGAGATCTGGGTCTGGGAGTAGATAAGTGGGGGAACTTGGGAAAATCCCCTAATGGGTCATAACTCTCACTGACGATCACATGGTCCATGCCTGGGGGTCAGGTAAGCTGGGCAAAGTAGCTCCAAATATTGGCTAATGTCTGGATTGGTTATGGAAGGGGATGGACCAGGCAGGGCCAAGCAAACCTTAGCTCACACCAGCAAGAACAATTACACCAGCTAGCCAATTACACCTACTGATTTACATGAGCCAGGCATGGGAAAAGACTGAGCAGGGCCTGGTTCCATCATCTGCCAGCGAGAATCCGGACTGGAGGGCAGGCTGGGTCAGGCCAGGCTGCAGCATCTAAGGCAAAGGCCAAGACAGGTGAGGTGCTATGCCAAGCTGAGTCAGAGCAACCACTGGCACATGCATGATCTATGGTTGGGAACAGGCCTGATTGGGAAGCTAAGGGGACACCCTGGATGCATTGGGGTTCCCACTGGTGAGTGCAGGTGCTGCAGTGGGAGCTGTGTTCTGGTCTGGATATGGCTGCAGTGTCCCTCGGCACAGGAGTTTCTTTTAGAGTCCTATGGGCATATACACCAAGAAATATTATTGCAGGTTAGGCCCAAAGTACTTTACAAAATATTATATCTTCTTTTAATAAGCTCATATGTAAACTTAACAGTATTGTTTTAAAAATGAAGAAAGCAAGCCAATAGGTCAGTAACCTGCCAAGAACATAGAGCTAATAAGTGACTGGGGGCAGGTAGGGTATTATGGTACAATAGTTTAAGCGACTACCTGGGGCATCTGTAGTAGTATATTCCACATCACAGTACCACACCTCAGCTACTCTGATATCAATTCAGCTTCCTACTAATGCAGCTGGGAAGCACCAAGTAATGACCCAAGCACGTTACCCTGTCATTCACCTGGGAGAGCTGCATGGAATGCTGGGCTCCTAGCTAGGACCTGTTATGGGGGCCTGCTATTAAGAGCTTTTGGAGAGTGAATCAGTACATGGAAGATATCTATCCCTATGCAATCCAAAATATATAAATATATTTACACACATATTTTTTTATTGGAAAGGCGGATATACAGAGAGGAGAGACAGAGAGGAAGATCTTCCGTCCCATGATTCACTCCCCAAGTGAGCGCAACGGCCGATACTATGCCAATCCGAAGCCAGGAGCCTCTTCTAGGTCTCCCATGCGGGTGCAGGGTCCCAAAGCCTTGGGCTGTCCTTGACTGCTTTCCCGGGCCACAGGCAGGGAGCTGGAAGGGAAGCGGGGCTGCCGGGATTAGAACCGGCGCCCATATGGGATCCCGGGGCGTGCAAGGTGAGGACCTTAACCACTTGCGCCATATAAAGTGCCAGGAATCCAGATCTGTCTGGCACCAAAGATTTTGTTCTACTTTATGCTTCAAAGTCATAATGCTGTTTGCAGAGAGAAAGCAACAAAGAAAGCAAAGAGCAGAGAATCTATGATTATCAGAAAAGCAAAATGAAGGGCCTACACTGTGGTGCATGGGATTAAGTGGCAGCTTATGATGCCAGAATCCCACACTGGAAGACTATTTCACATTGCTGCCGCTCAGCCTCTGAGCCAGCTTCCTGCTAATGCTCCAGGGAAAGAGCAAATGACAGCTCAAATAATTGAATCCCCTGCCAACCATGTGAGATATCTGGATGGAGTTCTGGGAAACTGGTTCCTCTACTTCCTATTCAGTTTTCTGTTAATACAAGGTGGTAAGCAACACATGAATGTTTAAGTAATTGGGTTCCTGCTAGCCACATAGGAGACTTGGATGGAGTTCCAAGTTTTGGATGGCTTCAGCCTGGCCTAGCCCCGGCTGCTGCAGGCATTTGCAGTGAACCAGCAGATGGAAAATCAATTTCTCCCACTCATGTTACCAAGCCTTTCAAACATACAAATAGTAAAAAAGAAAAAAATGGAATAGGAGAATATGCTTTTAAAGAGTGCTAGTTCTTAGAAACAAAAAAGAACATTTGAGTATATAAAACAACTATGGAATGAACTGATTAGTTCTCCTGTGCTCTTTTCCTTAGCTTCCGCCTACCCCCCCATTTGTTAGGGTAGTACATAGCCCTATTCTTTGTTTCTTTAGTAAGTCTTCTGACATCACTTTAAGTCTTTCATCCTACACGTTGTTATCTAAATCAAACTGTCTTCTCAAGTTTCTTTTGCTCCACTTTTGATCCAGCTCCCTGTTTATATGCCTGGAAAAGCAGTGGAAAACTGCACTAGGGCCCCTGCATCCCAGAAGCAGCTCCTGGCTCCGAGCTTTGGCCCGGCCCAACAATAGCCATTAAAGCCATGTTGGGGGAAGAAAAAAAGCCATTTGGGGAGTCAACCAGCAAACTGAAAATTCTCTCTTTGTCTCTCCCTCTCTCTCTGTAACTCTGACTTCCAAATAAATAAAGTAAAATTTTAAAAACAAGACCAAAACACAGGGTTATAGTTATCAGTTAATTCACAAATTATCCTTAATTTCATTGAGCAAATCCAAGAAAGGAACCATTTTGATGATAATCTATAAAACTGCTGGGTTTTAGCTATCAAGTTCACCTGTCGGTAAAATTTTAATATTCTACAGACATTTTTCAAAAGATTTATTCATCCTTAGAGTCAGAATTCCAGAGAGGGAAAGACAGTGAGAGATCTTCATTCAGTGAACTCACTGCTGGTTCACTTCCCAAATGAACACTACACCAGCATTGAGCCAAACTGAAGCAAGGAGTCAGGGGCTTTGGCTGGACCTCCCACATGAGTGGCAGGAGCCCAAACACCTGGGCCATCCTTCACTGCTTTTGTCAGGTCACATGAAGCCAGATCAGAACTGCAGTGGGCACAACATAGGATGCAGTGGCTTTATCTACTACACCATAGTCCACAATGAGCAGTTAGAACCTTAAAAGCAGCATGAAAACACCTATAATCAACTCTAGAAAATCAATGTCTACTTTGAATTGAGAAAATGCTCTTACCTTAGTAAAAAGATGATCCCTATACTGTTGCTGAGTGACAAATTTTTTAAAACAAACTACACAAGCAAAGGAACTGATGAAAGGCCCACGTAATGTAATTGTTGGATCACACGGAGAGTGATCAAACCTACTTAGCAAAAAAGAGGTAATGTTAGAAAGATCTACATTTTAGAGGATGAACTATTCTGCTTCATTTGAGAAGCTAAACACATGCTCACATATGTTCAGAACATCTCCCTTCTCTAGCAAATAAAGTGGCTCACATATGCCAAGTAATCCTCTTCCACAGGGAACCAATAGCTAGAGTGAGATTTCTCAAAAGTACGCTAAGGTCAAATAAAATGGATTTAAGCATTTATGGCAAAAGTGACAAACTCTGAGTTTAAAACCCAAATGCTCATAATTTTTTTCATTTTCTTTCAATTACCATAAGAGTCAAATAAATGAACCACTAAACAAACCTATGCTAAGATTTCTAGCATATCACTGCTTCTTATAAAATAATTTTAATTCTTTCAACACTCAATTTAACCATTTAACAAATTTTCAAACTGCCTTAAGTGCTGTTTTTAAAACAGTCAAATATGATAACTATGTTGTCCTATAGAATACCACACTCTCTAGAAATCTCTCACAAAGAGCTAAGGCCTAAGCACAGTTAGACATCAGCTGGCAAAGACAACAAAGGGAGACTATGGTTGGGGCCAGCACTGTAGTATAGCAGGTTAAGCCAGCATCCGTGTATCGGCACAGATTCCAGTCCCAGCTGCTCCACTTATGATCAGCTCCCTGTATATATTCTGAGAAAGCAGTGGAGGATGCCCCAGATACGTGGGACCCTGTCACCTACACGGGAGATGTGGATAGATTTCCACCCTCCAAGCTTTGGTCGGGTCCAGTCATGGAATTTGTGACCATTTGAGAAGAGAGCCAGCAAACGGAGATCTTTCTCTGTAATTCTGTCTTTTGAATGAATAAAAATTTAAGAAGAGGGAAGAGACGATGTGATTAAGGATATTTAATATCTCTAATAATACCTTCCCTTAACATCTATATTCAAAACCTCAGTTAACTGATAAAACAGGAACCTCTTAATGGTTTCCCTTTAGCATTTATTTTACCTATTTAGATCAAATCTGTAATGTGCTCTGTCTCCTGAAATTTATATTTGCGGATTGGTTTTCTCTAAATTCCATCCAGCTGCACTTCAATGTAAAAATTCTGAGAATTTTATGATATTAGGGAGAAAATTAGAGGTATAAAGACTATATTCTTCAAGTCTTAGAGACTATCACTTCAAGTCTTCTTATGAAACATAAGTAATATTAATTACAAGCACTCATATCATAATGGCACCTAAAAATTCTGAATTATGGAATATAAAGCTATATCACAGTGACACTTTATGATTCATCTGATCCTCAGAATCCACTATTCTGAATACGCTATCTTACCTTTTCAAATGACCTAACAGAAGGTGTCCATTGTCAAATTCCTTGTTGCAGTGCATTATGGGACATGAGATTGGTTTCCCAGACACCTGCTTTTGGCCTCCTCTTCGGGATGAGCTTCTTCCACAATTAAGTGTGCCTGTTTTAAGTCCTGCAATATCAGAATATAAACTTAATTACTATTTCAGATATTTGTTCTTCCAACTGGTAATCAAAATTATGACAAAACAATACACACTATGATGCACCAGCAACTGGATGATCCTACTTAAACATAAATATCTACAACCCTATTTATAAGATACAACAACTTACATAAAAACAGCTTTACCATCTCAACAGCCAAGAAACACAAAGATCAAATGCTTTTGAAAACAAAGCAGCCTCCAGTTTTGTGGCATATCAGGTTAAGCCTCTAACTATTAAGCCTACATCCCATGTTGTCACCAGTTTGAGTTAAAGTCTGAATCCAGATTGTTCTACTTCTGGTTAGCGATCTGCTAATGTCCCTGGGAAAGCAGAGAAGATGGTCAAAGTGCATGGGACCCTGACAACCACATAGAAGACCGAGAAGCAGCCTTGGGCTCCTGGCTTCAGCTTGGAGCAGCCCATTCATTTCAGCCATTTGGGGAAAAAAAAAAAAAAAAACAGCAAATGGAAGATTCTGTCTCTCCTCTCTGTAACTCTTTCAAAAAGATAAATAGACCTGGCACTATAAGTCTAGTGGCTAAATCCTCGCCTTGCACGCACCAGGATCCCATATGGGCCCCAGTTCGTATCCTGGCTGCTCCACTTCCTGTCCAGCTCCCTGCTTATGGTGTGGGAAAGCAGTCAAGTATGGCCCAAAACCTTGGGACCTGTACCCTCGAGGGAGGGTCAGAGGAAGCTCCTGGCACCTGGCTTTGGCTCAGCTCAACTCTGGCCATTGTGGCTACTTAGGGAGTGAACTAGCAGATGAAGATCATCTCTCTGTATCTACTTCTTTCTGTATATCTGACTTTCCAATAAAAAATAAATAAATCTTGAAACAAGAGAGATAAATAAGAAAGCCCCTATTCCATGAATTTTAGTTACATAAGTTAGCAAAAAATTTGTCTTTTAAATATTATTTCTGTTTCAGTGATCTTAAGCAATAGATAAAATAACATCCAGTCTCTCAGAATTATTATCTGAGTTCTATGAAAACCATGCTATTATCGTTGGGAAGAAAAAGGGAGAGTAGAGTACAAGAAAATAAGAAAGGTAAGAGCTTTGGTTTCTGAGGAATATAGCCACTAACCAAGCAACTGCAATCTGGACATGAAGTAATGCAGGTGTCAGTAATAACATTCCACAACACACAGCATGAATTCACTTATGGTTGTCTCTCCTTTCTAGTGATCCTATATTGCCCCTTTCTCTTTTTCTCTTGAAAAAGATAATTAAGAAACAGCTTGTTCATTATTACTTTCTCCTAATTAATATCCCTTCATCCTAGGCTGTTCCTATCTCTTTCTTTCCTTATAATCTCAATCTTCCTTTACTCTTGTAGCCCTGTTCTGAAAAAATTTTCTCAAGAAAACTTACAACACAAAATAGTACAGGGTTTCAAAGAGTTTGTGCAAGATACGCATTTATCTTTTAACTCCATTTTCCATGACCTTTTAAAGCCTCTCATATATGATGAAAATTTTAAAGAGCAGCTCTGTTTAATAAAACATTGGGGGCCACAGCTGTGTAGCAAGCAACTGTTTGCAGTGCCAACAACCCACACGAACACTGGCTTGAGTCTCTATTGCTCTACTTCTAATTCAGTTCCCAACTACTGTGCCTGGAAAAATTACAAGTGCACAAAGTACTTCTAATCAAATAATTAAATTATAATAGCAATAATGTGGAATACATGAATAATTTAATGCTATTAAGAATTAGGATGTCACTTTCTAAAAACTCATTTTTGAAAGATGGGGGTAGTGGAAGGGTTTCTACCTATTGATCCACTTTCCAAATTGCTCCAATGACCAGAGCTGGGATAGCTTACCCAGCTATGTCACAGTGCTGGCCCCTAGAATCTCACTTTTTATAATTTAAAAATGACTACTCTGCTTTCATTAGTAATATCCTCTGAAAAACTCTCAACATACTCTAACACCTATTTGCGGAAGAGGCACTATTAAATTCTATAATCTGGGGCCAACAATATAGAGGAGTGGTAATGCCACAGCCTGTGACACCAGCATCATGTATGGACATGCGTGGGAGTCAAGGCTGCTCTACTTTTCTTTTTTTGGTTCAGTGATTTATCTTTTTTTAAAAAAATATTTTTAAATTATGAATTTTATGGTACAATTCCATAGTATTCAGGATTTCCCCATCCCCCTCAAATCCTACCCCCTAATTTTTCCCATACTATTACAATAGTAGTCATAAGTTATTACATAAGCAGTCGTAAGTCCATTAGTCTGTTTTAAGTATGCTCCGAAACTGCTGGTACAGGCAATGTCAGACAGTCCAGCATCCCATTGTGTGCTGCTCCACTTTTAATTTAGCTCCCTGCTAATGGCTTGGGAAGATGGTCCAAGTACTTGGGTCCCTGTTACCCTTGCGGGAGACCCAGATGAAGTATCTTTCTCACCCTGGCCCAACCCTGGCTACTGTGACCATCTAGAAGGACAAGCACCAGATGAAAGATCTCTCCTCTCTACATAACTCTGATTTTTATGTAAATAAATAACAATTTAAAAATAAATTTAGCTGGGTCTCAGGTCGGGGTGTCTCATGCCAGGATCCCAGACGACAGCCACCACATGCACATGGTGAGCTGTCCCCAGCCTGGACCTCTGGGTTTTTTTTCTTTGAATTGCTGCTTAGGTAGCTCCACATTGAACCCACTATGCTTCCAAGACAGGAATCAATCCTAAAGACAGTAACTCTTCCTTTGTAGAGCCTGTAATCACTGAACAATATTGACCACCAAATACAAGTCCATGTAAAAGCTATGGCTTGGGCTTTGCCCAGCAGAATCATATCCTGTTACCTGACATGATGATGGATCAGGAGAAGGGTCACATTAAGCAGGGTCATTACACTAACTAGCACTTGAAAGCCGTATCTGGGACTATATTCTGTGGGTAATGTGTGGGCCAAACCCTGTGGAAATTCTAGCACCACTGGTTAGCTCAAAAGTAGGGCGGGGTAGGCCCAGAGCGGTGGCGCAGTGGTTAAGGTCCTCACCTTGCACACCCGGGATCCCGTATGGGCACCGGTTCTAATCCCGGCAGCCCCACTTCCCATCCAGCTCCCTGCCTGTGGCCTGGGAAAGCAGTGGACGGCCCAAAGCTTTGGGACCCTACACCCTGTGGGAGATCCAGAAGAAACTCCTGGCTTCGGATTGGCTCAGCTCCAGCCATTGCGGCTGCCTGGGGAGTGAATCATCAGATGGAAGATCTTCCTCTCCGTCTCTCATTCCTGTAAATCCACCTTTCCAATAAAAATTTTAAAATAAAAATGAAAATAAAGGGGGTAATGGACTAAGCTAAGTGTGACCAAGGAGCCTGCCATCAATCACAGGTAAAGGAACCCCAAACAGTTTGGACTGGTCAAGGCAGCAGCACCCAAATGTGCATCCTGATTAGGGTCTGGGGTGGGCCAGGCTGCAATGTTCACCAGCTCATACAAGGACAAATGGAAGGCCAGACTTTGACGGAACCTGGCCTAAACCCAATGGCATGTATGAGAACTGGGTCTGGGAGTGGATTATGTGGAGGAACTTGAGAAACTCCCTTGGCAAATCATAGCTCCCGCTGATGAACATGTGGTCCAGACCTGAGAGTCGGATGAGCTGGGAAAAGTAGCTCCAACAGCTGGCAAATGTGTCAATTGGTAATGGAACAGGGTGAACCAGGCAGGACTGAGCAAACCTTAGCCTACAAGCGAAACTAGAGACCAGGAGGGAGCACAAGTCATGCCGAGCTGGGCCCCTGTACCTACTGGTCTGCGTGAGCCAGGAAAGCTAAGCCACAATGTCTAAGGCAGAGGCCTGGACAGGTGAGGGGCTGAGTCAAGCTGAGTCAGAGTAACCACTGGCATGCACGTGATCTACGGTTGGGAACAGGCCTGGTTGGGGAGCTAAGGTGACAACCCTAGCTGGGTTGAGGTTCCCACCAAGGGAACCACCAGTGCGTGGGCTGGAATTGGGGCTGCGTTCTGATCAGGAAACAGTTGTAGTCTCCCTTGGCACAAGAGTGGACTGGGATTGGATGCACCAAGCCAAGCCAGACTCCAACACCTTCTGGTGTCCTGGAGGGCCAGGTTAGATGTGGGATGGACTAGGCAAGGTCTCAACCCCTACTGAGCCACGTGTGAGCCATATGTGGTTATGGACAATCCATATCTGGGCTGAAATATCCAAGAGCAAGGACCAGTTTGGGGTGAAGATCAGTCAGGAAAAGCCACTGTTCCTGCTAGGAGAGGAGGTGAACTGAGTAGGACTGGCGCATGGACCCACTGGTAAGCATGAAACCTGGCATTGGAAGAAGTTCTGATGGAGGAGCCTGGGCAACTCCTCTGGCAGGAAACAGCCCCTGCAGGTAAGCGCAAGAAACATGACAGGAAACAGCCCAGAACAGGCCATGGATAGTTACCCCCTGGCATACATTTGACATGGGTTGGGGGCAGACCAGGCTGAATCAGTTCATGTCATCCACTGGCAAATCTAGGCACCAGAACAGTGTAGGTCGAGCCAGGTTTAGTCACAACAAAAACTGGTGCACAAAATGGAATGCCAAGGTGAGGTTACCTGTTCTGGATGTGACCACAGTGCCCAACCAGCATGCGTGAGAACCAGGAATGGAGGGGGCGGAGCCAGCAGGAGGAATAAGGGAGGGTTCCCTTGCAGAACAGCTACTCCCACTGGAGAGCGTAGGCTGGGATGGGGACAAACCAGACTAAGCAAGACTACAACACCTGTGTGCCTCAGGTGAACTAGATCAGGCAAAAGCCAGGCTGGGCTGATTATTCCTACTGGTGAAAACAAAATTAGACTGGGTGAGGGTTGTTTAGGTTTAGCCACAGCATCAGCTAGCAGAAGCTGGCACTGAGATCTAATTCTGTCAAGTCAAACCACAGAACCACCTGGAGAGTGCACAATCCAGGAGTGTGAGAGGCCTGGGAGGGAAATAGTGGGCTTCTCCCTCTTGGGTTACCACTCCCACAGGAGGGCAGGAAAACTAGGACAGGGGCTGGGGTGGCTAGATAGACACCCAACAGCATCTGTGTGGACCGCATAGTAGAGCTGGTTAGAGGGAACTAAGCTTCAATACTCATTGACATGTACAAGAGCCGAATTGGATGTGGGACAGACTGGACTAGTCTGCTACACATACTGGCAAACCAGGGTGGGGGGCAGGCCTGGTGGGGGTTATTGTGGGTCGTTCCAACTAGGCTGCATCTCCCACTGGTTTATGCGAGGACTGAGTATGTGCTGGGCAGAACCAGGCTGGACTGCAACACCCATTGGTTCCAGTGCAAGTCGGGACTGAAAACAGAACCAACCCAGCAATTGCAACCACCAGCTGATCAGGGTGATGAACTGTACTGGGCCCTGTGCTTGCTAGTCCATACAAGAATCTGGTCTGGGGCCCGGCACGGTGGCGCAAGTGGTTAAAGGTCCTCGCCTTGCACGCCCCGGGATCCCATATGGGCGCCGGTTCTAATCCCGGCAGCCCCGCTTCCCTTCCAGCTCCCTGCCTGTGGCCTGGGAAAGCAGTCAAGGACGGCCCAAAGCTTTGGGAACCTGCACCCGCGTGGGAGACCCGGAAGAGGCTCCTGGCTTCGGATCGGCATAGTATCGGCCCGTTGTGCTCACTTGGGGAGTGAATCATGGGACGGAAGATCTTCCTCTCTGTCTCTCCTCTCTGTATATCCGCCTTTCCAATGAAAAAATAATAAAAATAAATCTTAAAAAAAAAAGAATCTGGTCTGGGAACACCTCAGACAAAGTTTCTTTGGAGATCTCCCGAATTGAGATGCTGGACTCAGAACCCTAACCAAGAAGACAAAACAGGTCAATCAACCATCTCAGCTATATGTTGGCAGTGAAATACTGGGCAAATGGAGACTCTATGATGGACTATGTCTATCCGTGGATTCTTCAGCGACCTCATCATGCTTGGAGTGGCAAGAATGGCAGCAATTCATAACTGCTGAACTATCAAAACCACTTGAGCAAGACCCTTGGAGCATGCCCTACATCCGGGTCCTGGGGAGGGTAGGAAACTGGGTGGGCCTTCTCCCTTAATACCCCCCTTTAAACATGAAGGAAACAATATGGAAATAATAGTCTTTCCGACTTTGCAATAGCCCTTGAACCTTTTTGCCTAATTAACTATGTAAAGATTGTCAAAAATATAAAATAAATAAATAAACAAATTTTTTAAAAATTAAAAAGGAAAGCAATGGCTTAGTGCCTAAATCTTCAACTTGCATATGCCAGGATCCCATATGGGCGCTGGTTCATATCCCAGTAGCTACTCTACTTCCCATCCAGCTTCCTGCTTGTGCAGGAAAGCAACTGAGGATGGCCCAAGGCCTTGGGACCCTACAACTGCATCAGATCTGAAAGAAGCTCCTGGCTCCTGACTTCAGATTGGCTCAGCTCTGGCCACTGTAGCCAGTTGGGGAGTGAATAAGCGGAGAGAAGATGTCTCTCCGTATCCCCTTTTCCCTGTAAATCTGCCTTTTCAATAAAAATAAGTGTTTGTTTAAAGAAAACTACAAACTTGAAAAGAACATTCTAGAAGGTAAACAATTCACCATATTTTTTCAGTATCCTCTGCTAACGCAGACTTGAAACGCCATACAGTCTTTGGATTAAACAATTATTAGATTGTAAGGTGTAGGCTTTTTTTTTGTGTGTGTGTGATGTTTATGTAGTTGATCAGGGTAGGATGGGTCAAGGATTAGGGGAAAGTGGATGAGACTACTGTTTTCAAGTTTTCTTTTCTTCCTCCTGTATCTGTGGGAATGGGGGAGATAAGAGAAGCCCCATAAAGTCTCTCAGCCGCTTCAGTACCCAGGGATGGGGAACGGATACTGATATCATCCCAGGGTCTCCCATGTGGAGCATGCCCTGAGGGTTCTACTTAAGTGGTTTCGATAAGTTTGGAATGCTCTCAATCTCACTGATCCAAGGATGAGGAAATACTTTCAAGGTCAACTGGCTGACATAGTCCACACCTTAGAGTCTTCATTTGCCCAAATATTTGCTGTCAGCACTTGGCTGAGGTAACTGTCCAGTTTCTGCCTTCCTTCCTCAGCTTCGGTACCAGATGTTCTCCATGTGCATTTGGGCAGATCATCCACAGCTCCGTCTTAACCACTGAGGAGATCCAATTGTAACACATGCACTCCATGGTCAGTTCACAGATCCTGTAATTCTCCCCATGGTTGGAGTTGTGAGTTTAGTGGTTCAGCCGGGGGATCCCCAAAGAAACCTCTTCTGAGGTGAGGTGATCCCAGACTTGAATCGTGTGTGCTTGCCAGTATGGGGTCCAGCTCCGTGCATGACCCATTCACCTACTGCTCAGTGGTAGCTGCAATTGCTGGATCAGTTCTGTCTCCAGCCCCACCTCTTATGCAGACCAATGTATACTATAGCCCAGCCCAACCCTGCCCACCACACATTCAGCCCTCAAGTACACTAGTGGGAACTGAAACCTAATCAGAGCGACCCCAAATAAACTCACTAGGCCTACCCCCAGCCCTGGTTCTTGTTCCTGCCAGAATGTGCAGCAGACTGGTCCAGTCTGTTCCCCAATCCATTCAGCTCTCAATGGGTACTGGAGCCTAGTTCAACCCAACCATCAACCATCCAGTCCACGCTTAGCCCACTCATGCTCACCAATGGGAGCTTCAGACCAGAGAGGTACCCACAATTTTCCTATTGGGCCTACTCCCAGTATCAGATCTTGCACTCTCCAGGTAGTTCTGCAGTCAAGCTTGACAGGATTCGCCTTCCTGTCCCAGCCCTTGCTAGCTAATGCAGCAGCAAAGTCCAATCAGCCTGCATACACTCTGGCTCATGCATGCACCATTGGATAGTCAGTTAGCCTAACCTGGCTCTCCCCCTAACCCAGACCACAGGAAGGCCAACAAGTGTTGTAACCCTGCATGGACTGGTCCACCCATAGTCCCAGTTCTCACACTTACCAGTGGGAGCAGTGGCCCAGGTGGGGAGTCCATGCTGCTCCTCTTCCAGGCTCACACCCTCTTTCTAGCTCTCATGCATACTGGTAGGTGCTGAGGCACAGTCTAGCATGGCCTGACTCACCTCGGTATTTGCCAGTGGGTGCTATAGCACAGCCCGGCGCAGTCTGCACCCAATCTCAGAAATAACATGAACTGGCTGTTTTGCAACCCAAACCATCCTGTCCTGCACTACATGCTGGTTCTCAGATCTGCAAGTGGGTATTATGAATTGGCCAGCCTGACCCAGCCCAAAACCTGACCCACACATATGCCAGCAGGTACTATAACCTGGCCTGGACTGGGTTGCTCCGAGCCTTGGTTCTTGAGCTCACCTGCAAGGACTGTGTCCTGACAGAGGAGGTAGTCGTAGGCTTCTTTTTTGTGTTCATTATGCAAGCATTTATGTCCACTTGTGATACAACAGTCAACCAGTCTTTATTGAGCATCTGTCTACACTAGTCATTCTTTATAGGATCTGACATTAAAAAATATTAGTATAACTTGGTCTCTGTCCTCAAAGAGCAGAGTTTAATGAAACAATTAGCATAAACAAGAACAACCTAACAGTAAACACTGTAATATACTAATTAATAAAGCACTGTGAGATTAAAGACAGCTGAGTAAACTAAGGCAGACTAAATCTTGACAGGCTTATCACCTGGGCATGATACAATAGCCATGTGTAACTCAACAATCCCTAGTATTCTATATTATCCATGGTCTGTATATCAGCCTCCCAGGCAATGAAGAAGAAAAGATATTTAAAGGTAGAAAACAAGTGTGCTAGACACAGCAGATTAAGATAAGGAAGAAATATGGTTTGAATGGGTAGCCATGTATAATAATCTATTCCAGGAGCCAACTCTATGGTATAATGGATAAAGTGACTGTCTAAAAGCACTGCATTCCACATGGGTGCCAGTATGAGTCTTGGCTGCTGCACTTACAATCTAGTTCCTCACTAATGCACCTGAGAAAGCAGCAGAGGATGGCCCAACTGCTTGGGTCCCTGCATGTATGTGGAAGACCTGACAGAAACCCCTACCCTCCTGGCTTTGGATTGGCTCAACTCCAGCCTTTGTGGTCATTTGGAGGAGTCAATAAGTAGATGGAATCTCTCTCCCACTCTTCCTCTCCCTCTCCCTCTCTAAACTTCATACTTCAAAAATAAAAAGATAATAAATTTAAAAATATATATATTCCACCAGGTATCAAATGGGATAAGGTAGTGAATATACAAATACAAATAGAGTTCTTTATAAATCATAATTTGAATATACTCAAAGGAAAGATCCCTTTAAAATAAACGTTAGAATAGCAAGATACCTATGCTCAACAAAGCACTGCATGGGCTGGAAACAGAACCAACCCAGCAATTGCAACCACCAGGTGACTGGGGTAATGGACTGTACCAGGCTCTGTACTTGCAAGCACACACAAAAGTCTGGTCAGAGGACACCTCAGACAAAGTTTCTTTGGGGATCTCCCCAATCAAACTGCCAGACTCAGATCCCTTAATCATGAAAAAACAGAGGACAGAACAAGTCAGTCAACTACCTCAGCCATATGTTGGCAGTGAAAAACTGGGCAAACAGAGACTCTATAATGGACTATACCAATCAGTGGATTCTTCAGCGACCTCATCGTCCTTGGAGTGGCGAGACTGGCAGCAATTCATAACTGCTGAACTATCAAAACCACTTGAGCAAGACCCTCAGAGAATGCCCCACATCAGGGAGCTGGGGTGGGTGGGAGACTGGGTGGGGCATCTCCCTTTATCTCCCCCTTTACCCCAGATACATGACAAAAATAATGTGGAAATAATAGTCTTTCCCACTTTCCTGTAGTCCTTGAACCTTTTTGCCCTAATTAACTATATAAAGATTGTCAAAAAAAATAAAGAAAAATAAATAATTGAATAAATAAATTTTTAAAAAAGCATTGCATGCAGATATATTTTTTGATTGTTTGCAACTAAATTTCTTGTTAAATTAAACCCACAGCTAAGCTGTCCGTGGATATCCCGTGTCTTAAGGGCTTAACAGATACTCTACAAAAAACAGCTAGGAAAGTTGTCACAAACTCTCCCACTAGCTCTTAAAAATTTTCTAGTAGCTGGAGGAATGTTCCATAGCGACCCCTTCAGAAATCTAAGCACTGAAAGGAATTAGTAATCAAGATGCAATTCACTGTTTCAATCTTTTTACATGCATTCTTCCAAAAATAGACATTAGTAAGCTGCACCAATGAACGTATCTCCCAGTGCTCAATTTACTTTCTTTGTGAATTTTTTCTCTGATATCAAATAAGCTGTTACTACTTTATGCAATAGCTATCAAATATATGAATGTATTCTTTGTTGCTCATTCTCTGGTAAAAAAAAATTATTGGATGTCGTAAATATATGAAAAATAAAAAATATTTAATGAGCTTAGGGATGATCTATATTGCTTATACTCAAGGCATATTGCTCCAAACCAGGAAGACAACTGACAAGATAGGCCATTAAGAAGTAATATTATCATCACTAAAACTAAGTTTCAATACCTTACATGCTTAATAGCAACTAAACAAAACAGACTTCCTTTTTGCCTTAATGCCATTCTGAAGCTTGGTAATCTTATTGTAATCGCCAAAGAATACCTGGCATTTTCAGCCACTGATCCACACACAGTCTTGCCGCTTCAGTATCAGAATGTTCTCGAATAAATTCCAATTCTTGTAACCCATGAGCATGTTGAAAATCAACTTTTTCCTGGATTTATCAAGAAAAAAAATTCAATTAACATATGATTACTATTCTGTTTGTAGAAATCTATAATAAAGAGACTTGAAAAGAAAGGTTCATGTTCTAAGATGTTGATCCCCAATGTCATTTGCTCAAAATATGCTACAGGCTACACCTCCAATAATTGAGTACAGTTTAAGTAAATTATAGTAATAAACAGCTCACAGAAGTTATTATGAACACTAACCAGAAATGTTCAGTAAATATTAAGAGCAAATAGGTTCTGTGTTGAATCTGAGTTGGAAGAAGCAAGTCTGGCTTCAAAATGGATAGCCATGACCCAAAGGAACCAGAGCAGCTGAGGAAAGCGCTTATGGTTGGTCTGAGCTTTGAAATGCTAGATGATGGTGTGAGAAAATCTTTTGAGAAACGCAGCACACTCAGATTGTGTAGTAATGACAGAGCAGCCCCCCATCCCAAACCCCGAAAAAAAATGTTCCACGGGGTTCAGTTTTGTGACTTACTCCCGTGTTTAAGGGGTAAGATACAGCAAAATGTTGATGGGCATGTTGTCAAGCCAAAGACAGCTGTTTCTAGAAAGGATTCAGTAAGGACTGGTGCCCATCTAACAGTGAAAATTTCTGTTGCTTGTATTAAAGATACAGAGAAATATAATTTGAGTGACTATTTTGAGAAGTATGGCAGGACAGAAACCATAGATGTTACAGAAGACAGGCAGAGTGGCAAAAAGGAGGATTTGGTTTTTTGACTTTTGTCATCATGATACACTTGATAAAATTGCTGTTTAAAAATACCACGCTATTAATGGGAACATTTGTGAAGTGAAAAAAAAAAAAGCCCTTTCTAAACAAGAGATAGAGTTGGCTATTGGATCACCAAGATATCATGGAGGTAGATCTGACCTTACAGGTTGTGGAGGAAACTTTGGAAGTGGTGGAGGCAAATTTGGCTGAGGTGGAAACTTTGGTGGAAGAGGAAGTTACACAGGAGGTGATGGTGGCAACTATGTCGGTGGTCCTGGTTATAGTGGCAGGAGAGTCTATGGTGGTGGTGGAACATGATATGGAAACCCAAGTGGTGAATATGGGAATATGGTGAAGGAGGAAGATATAATGGTCACAATGGAGGAGGAAATACTGCAGGTAATAATGGTACTGGTGGAAATTGCAATGATATAAGAAACTATAGTGGACAACAGTAATCCAAATATGGACCCATGAAAAGGAGCAGTTTCAGTGAGAGAAGTTTGGGCAGTCCCCACAGTGGTGATTACAGATCTGACAGTAGAAAGGTAACAATTATTGGTGGAAGAGCAATAAGTCACTAGGAAAGCTGCAGGTTACTTTAAGACAGTTGTTCCAAATGCATCACAGGAAATGTAAAAATCTGCCTCAGCAGGAACAATGATCCACGGCCAGAAAAGCTACTGCAGCTTAAACAGGAACTTGCTCATAGCTACAGTTTGCAAGAAGTGCAGCTACTGATTAATACAATCTAAGTGAATTAGATGTACATTCCTAAAAACTTTTATCTGCCATAGCTTTGTTATTTTCTTCTTTTTTTAAAAGATCTGTTTATTTTCATTGGAAAGGCAGCTTTATAAAGAGAAGAAGAGATAGAAAGATCTTCCAATCACTGGTTCACTTCCCAAGAGGCTGCAACAGCCACAGCTGAACCATTCTGAAGCCAGAAGCCAGGTGCTTCTTCTGGGTCACACAGAGGTGCAGTGTTGGAATTTAAAGAAATTGAGCAAGACTCCAAGTGTAACGTCTTTATTCTTCAGTTGGGCAGCCACTTTTTGCCATGAACAAAGACGCACCTTGAACACAATAAGTGGGGGATTTTTATAGCAAGTATCCACAGTGACAATGAATAGTGACAGTGGACAAATACTAATGAGGGGCTGAGCAGCATTTAAGTGACACAAAGCACAAGGCAGACAATAAAAATTTACAATGCATAGGCTCAGGATTCTGATCTTATCACTTCAATGCAGACAGTAATAAAACAGCATGCATTAAAGGTAGCTGTCTTTCCTGCAAATCTTTAAAACTTCAAAAATCCTACCAAGCTCCTGTTTGTTTCTTGAAACAGAGTTTTCTTGTAAAAGGGTGCAGGCGTGTCTTTTGAGATTCCAGACTTCCAGGAATACAAGCATCTTTACAATTAATCCTTTCAGTGCAGGGTAGCAAGGCTTTTTTTGGGCCATCCTCGACTGGTTTCCCAGGCCACAACTAGGGAGCTGGACGGGAAGTGAAGCAGCCAGACACGAACCAGCGCCCATAGGGGATCCTGGCACGTACAAGGTAAGGATTTAGGCACTGAGCCATCACACCAGTTCCTCCTTTTTCTTTTCATTACATCAGGTATAGTGCCCTGTAAATTGTGGCAATGGTACCAAAAATTTAAAATTAAGGCAATTTAACTTAAAAAAAGAGTAAACTCAATCAACATCTATCTCAAAAGCTGAACCAACTTTCTCAAGCAGGGCAGCACAGTATATATTTTTAGACTTTTCTGTTCATATAGTGTCTACTGCGACTACTCACATCTGCTGCAGCACAAGAGTAGACAAAAGACTATATGGAAGCAAATGAGCATGCCAGTGTTCCTGCAAGCCTTCCTTTACAAAAACAGGAAGCAAGCCAGCGCTAACCATTGAACCAGACATTCCTGACTGCTCAGTCTCTAAATCCTTCTAGCTACATTATCTATCAACTCATCTGTATAACTCACTAATCATATAGACAATACTTACTGACCACTTATCATACACCAGGCACTGTTCTAAAACACTTTCATGATTTTCATACTAATCTTAAGAAATAGCTGCTACTATTATTATTCCTATTTTAGTGGAAAACCTAAGGTACACAGAGGTATAGTAAACCACCCAAAGATATTAAATAGTGTCAGGATTCAGTATCTACCAGTGTGATTCCATAATCAATTCAGTGTAAAAGTACCACAGTGTCTTTCAAAACTTACAAACTTACAGCAGCAATAAAGTCGCTGTATAGACACCCATTAGGGTCCCTGTCACCTTAATCAAATCAAGAATCTCGATCCAGATGGAGGTCTGCAAATTCAGTCTGGTCCAGCATGACTATTTAAGGTGTTTGAGGAGTGAAGTGGCATTTAGCAACTAAATGTCTCTGACTTCTTTAAAAAGTTCTTAAAGAACCTAAATGTACTGTTCATTTCTATGGACCAAAAATATTCAAAAAATAAATGTGCTTTACTGAACATGTATAGACTTTCTGTGCTTGCCCTTATTCCCCAAATGGCAAACACTAATATAGTATTTACTAGATGTAATAAGTAACCTAGAGACTAAGGCATTCCAGAGAACATATGCAGGTTATAAGCAGACAATGTGCCATTTTATATAAAGGACTTAAGCATCCACAATAGTTTTACATTTTCAGGATTCTTGGAAGCTAGCCTTTATAGATTCAGAGGAATCTCTGTACTTAAAATGAAAACGGAAACACTGGATTTACAAAACAAAGGCCTGAGTAATACATGGCCTAATAGGTGGGAGGGAGGAAGATCAAGATTGTAATCTTCTAATAAAGGCAATGTATACAGTGGCTCAAGATTTTCAAACTAAAGAAAATGTACACAGCATTTCTCCACTCCTGATCCAGCTCTGTGTTATGTGCCCGAGAAAGCAGAAGATGGAACAAGTACTTTAGACCCTGCATCCATGTAGGAGACCCAGAAGTAGCACATGTATTCATACGGGAGTTAGATGGAGTTTCAGGCTCCTACCTGCGGCCTGGGCCCAGCCATGGCAACTGCAAATATTTGGGGAGTGAACCAGTAAATGGAATGTCTCTGTTTCTTTACCCTTTTGTTGTAGCTCTGCATTTCATGTGTGTGTGTAAAAAGAGAGTGTAGTAAAACCTATGTAACATTCTGAGAACTTTTCTTTTAATGTTGATGTTTTTAATGCTTATATTTAATGTTTTTGATGTTAATATGTGTCTATTACCAATGTCTAGGAAAAGAATCCAGTGTCACTCAGAAAAAGAGTTTGAAAATGATCATGCTGTAAAAGATTTTCTTCATAAAGTGTAAAGAAGTAAAAACACATTTAACATAGTTACAGGAAAGAAACTTTCTTACACCTGAATAGCAAGGGCAGGCATGGCAGCTCAAAAGGCTAATTGTCTACCTGCAAGTGCCAACATCCACATGGGTGCTGGTTCCAGTCCTAGCTGTTCCATTTCTGATCCAGGTCCTGATTATGGCCTGGGAAAGCAGTGTAGGATAGCCCAAATCCTAGTCCCTGCATCTATGTGGGAGATTCAGAAAAGCTGCTGGCTCCCAGTTTCAGATGAGCTCAGCTCTGGCTGGTGAGGCCACTTGGGGAGTGAGCCAATGGACGGAACATCTTTCTTTCCATCCGTCTCTCCTCTCTGTAAATCTGCCTTCAAATAGAAATAAACAATTTTTTTAAAAAAATGAATAGCAAAAATGAAAAAACTGAAGTGTTTCTGTAAGAGAAGAAGTAACTCTATATATATGCCTATCTTTATGGAGTAAGCACTTCATATACACAATTAAACAGAAAGGTCTGATTTAATTGGTATCATATTATCAAACTCAAGGCTCAAAAATGACTACTTCTCAATTTATTACATACTACATTAGGAATTATTAGAACAAAGGTTAAAGAAACAGACAAATCCCTGGTCCAGGCATAGCTGCTATGGCCACTCAGGGGAATGAATCAATGGATGGAAGATTCTCTGTCTCTCCTCCTCTCTCTAACTCTGTGTTTCAGATAATAAACAAATAACTCAGATAAATACATAACTATTGTGATAAAGTAACCAGAAACTCCTAGCTGCGTATCTGCTTTGAGAAATACCATGAGTTTCCATTCCCCAAAATAAGGTCCTCTCAACTAATTTTACTTTTTCTTCTATCCTGTATGCATACAGCACAAAAATCCAAAAATTTAGGAACGGAGATGTAAAAAACTATCATGTAGTTAATCAATATTAGCAACATATGATACGGCTGAGAATCAAATCATCCATGTTTAAAATTAAAATTCTTTACAATTTTATAATAAATTAAATTGCAATTTTACAATTTAGTAAAACATCAAATAAACAGCTACATACCCTGAATGCTCTATTCTTTTCTTCTTTCTGCTGTTTCTCTTCTTCAACATGGCGGGCTAGGCGAGCCAAAGTCAAAGCAACCTTATCCTTCTGACGATCAATATAATCTTTATGCCTAACATTATCCTATAGTGGAAAAAAAAATCACTCCTTTTAATAGACCAAATTAGCAATCAAATGACATACCCACATCTCAAAGTTACTGCACAAAAGACAATTCAGTTTATCATTTTTCTAAAAATTTGTCTTGATATGTTTTATTGTTTTGTTTTTGGTCAGGCAATTATCTACACCATCTTTAGTTTTCAAAAATGTGGAGAAGATAGCTGTTAGAATATCTGACAAATCACTTTTTATAATCCTCTAGCTCAGGTGCAGGGAATCTTTTTTTGCCCAGGCCACATCATCTGCAAGCCATGTAGAAATAACTTAAAATAAACCAATAGATTTTGAATCCTGCTTGTGATTACCTTGGCAAGGGCAAACCAAAGATTCTGTAGGCTCTATATGGTCCTCAGGCCAGATGTTCCCCACCCCTGGCTACATACTGAAAAGCTTTGTTCTGGGTTAATATGGTAATGTTATCAAGCCAAAAGAACATCCAGTCTCCAGTGCAACATTTAAGCAGCTCAAGATGTTGCTACTCCACCCCAACATCAAGTAGAAAGCTAAACTGAAAAACCAATCCTTGTATTCACCAGAAAAACAAGGACCTGGGGCACAGTGCTAGTACACTTTCCCCAAATTAAAGAGACAGAAAGGCAAATATAGAGCACCAACTCACTAAGGCAGAAACCTCCAAGGCTATTTGTACTCAGTCAGGACAATCCGCACTATCAAAAAATTCCTGGAGGTCCGATGTACAAAAGTCTAGGGAGAGAGGGGCTAAAAAAACCATGCTGCACATGGCCACAGAGGGGCCCTTAACAATTCTGCAAGCTTACCCACAGGAACTCTACCAAGTTCTCACAGAGAAGATCTGAGAAAATCCAATTACACTTCTTGCAGCAAAAGGGAAAAATAACTATAAAATATTCCAGAGCATTCTGTTCTTCTTAAAAAGACTCACCTTCAGAGATTATTATTTTACCAAAGCCTAACTGTGGGAGGTGTGAGGGCAGGAGGTTATGACAGCCTGATCAATCTAGGGGAATCAGCCCCCTGTGGGCATCCCATGCCACCTAACCGAGGGGGAGGAAGAACCAAGAAACACTAGTACAGTTCACAAGAAAGACTAAGACTTAATCATAACACTACAGAAGGTTTCCGACCACTTCCCAAACACACCTATCACGACAATACTATAAAGCCTTATTTACATTTGACATATTTTTTCCTTTTACGCAGTTTATCACATCCAACTTCAAACAGAGAAATAAGAAGAAACACTAAAAGACAAAACATAGCTTGAGCAGTCTCAAAAGCAAATATCAGAACCAGACTTAGACATGGCAAGAACTTTGGAATTTAAAATTAAAATAAATATGATTAATATGCTAATAATCCTAATAATGTTAAATAGGCAAAATTCAAGGGTAGATGAGCAGTATCAGCAGGGAGAGAAAAATTAAAAAAAAAAAGAAAACAAATTCTGGAAATCAAAACACTATACAAGAGTAATAAGGCCTTCATGGGTCCATGAGGAGATTGGTTCCTGGCTTCTGTATTCCACCTGGAAAAATCTCAAATCAGCAGATGGAACATCTTTCTCTGTAACTCTGAAATAAAATTTCTCTTTAAAAAAATGAAACAAGGAGGGGAAAAAAATGAGGCCATCACTGTGGTATAGCCACTTAGGCTTCTCCTTGTATGGCTGGCATTCCACCGGGTCATCTTTTTAAGTCCCAGCCGTTCCACTCCTAATCCATCCGTGCTAACGCTCTTTGAAGACCAGCGAAAGATGGCCCAAGTATTCTGGCTCCCACGCCATCTCTTGGATTGCTCACATCTCACACTGGAGTGCCTGGTTAGACTCTTTGATTCAGATCTAGCTTCATGTTAAAGTTTCCAGCACAGAGGAGATAATGGCCCAAGTATGTGGGTTCCTGCCTCTCATACGGGAGACCAGGATAAAATTCACACCTATTGGCTTCAGCCTGGCCCAGGGCTGACTTTTGTGGACATTTGGGGAGTGATCCAGCAGAGTAGTGGATGGTACAAGACATATGCTCTCTTTCTGCCTTTCAAATGAATAACCAAGGGAGAAAAATAAAATGGCCACCTACATGATGAAATAAAAACTTTTTAATTGTTAGAATACAAGAGAAAAATTCACTGGGCCCAGCACAGTGGCCTAGTGGCCAAATTCCTCGCCTTGAACACAGTGGGATTCTGTTCGGACGTTTGTTTTTTTTTTTTTAAAGATTTATTTCTTTTCATTGCAAAGTCAGATATACAGAGAGGAAGATCTTTGGATCGATGATTCAATCACTAAGTAACTGCAACGGGTGGAGCTGTGCCAATCCGAAGCCAGGAGCCAGGAGCCTCCTCCAGGTCTCCCACACAGATGCAGGACCCCAAAGCTTTGGGCCTTCCTCGACTGCTTTCCCAGGCCAAAAGCAGGGAGCTGGATGGGAAGTGGAGCAGCCACCCACACAGATGCAGGACCCCAAAGCTTTGGGCCTTCCTCGACTGCTTTCCCAGGCCAAAAGCAGGGAGCTGGATAGGAAGTAGAGCAGCCAGGATTAGAATCAGGTGCCCATATGGGATCCTGGCACATTCAAGGCAAAGACTTTAGCTGCCAGGCCATTATGCTGGTTCCTGGAAGCTGGTTCTAACCCAGACAGTCCCACTTCCCATCCAGCTTCCTTTTTGTAGCCTAGGAAAGCAGTCGAGGATAGCCCAAAGCCTTGGGACCCTGCACCCATGTGGGAGACCCAGAAAAGCTCCAGGCTCCTGGCTTTGGATGGGTGCAGATCTAGCCATTATGCTCATTTGGGGAGTGAATCATCGGATGGAAGCTCTTCTCTATCCTCCTCTATGTATATACCTCTCTGTATATATCTGACTTTGCAATTAAAAAACTAATAAATCTTTAAAAAAACAAGAAAATTCATGACCACCTTATAATTATTAAATTAACTATAAAGAAACAAAACTTACAGTATTATCAGGAATATGGACAGAAAGCAAACTGATTACAGGGCAGATAAAAATATCTTAAACATGTTGTAAAAACTAAAAATAAGGTAAAATAAAACACTCAATTTTTTTTTATTGCAAAGTCAGATATACAGAGGAGGAGGAGAGACAGAGAAGAAAATCTTTCGTCCAATGATTCATTCCCCAAATGGCAGCAACAGCCGGTGCTGTGCCGATCTGAAGTCAGGAGCCAGGAGCTTCTTTCCAGGTCTCCCACACAGATGCAGGGTCCCAAGGCTTTGGGCCATCCCCAACTGCTTTCCCAGCCCACAAGCAGGGAGATGGATGGGAAGTGGCGCTGCCGGGATTAGAACCGGCTCCCATATGGGATCCTGGCACATTCAAGGCGAGGACTTCAGCTACTAGACCACACCGCCAGGTCAAAACACTCAATTCTTAAGCTTGGGAATTTCCATTGTAATAGTGTCAGACACTGAAGCATAACTTAAGTGAAATCATAAAATCCCAGGACTGCTCATCTCAGGTTGGATTCATCAGCTCTCCCAAAGTCTGTATCTTGAATTATCATTTAGGTGCTTGAAGCTTTATTAAGAAAGGTCAAGATTTCAGATATGTAATTTTCTGAAGATAAAGTGAATTCGTTCTGAATCAATGAGCTTTAAGTTTCACTCAAAATATCATTACCCATAAAACCATATTTTTTTAAATGCTTGCTTTGCTTAGCGTGAACTAATTTCTAAGACACATATTAATAGAAGTTTCCACTAAGTTATTGCACAGAGAGAAACAAAGGAAAATTTTAGAGAGAATACTGAAGTGCCAAAGGTCTCTATTCGCCTACACATTTAGGTCATTCTCTGCGCCAGGTTCTCTCCATATCCAGAACTGAACAAAATTATGCAGGACATTCTAAAGCCAGAAGAGACGGGAAGGCACAACCTGGCTCGGTTCCCATGAAATTGTTTCATTCTTAAACATACGTTTTTTTACATTTTTATTTTAATCTAGAGGTGAAACATGAACAAATCAAGTTTGGATTGTCCTACAATGACAGATTCAGGATACTGAGTAAGTCTGAGCTCACATGTCCAAGAAAGTATAAATAGCTGAGGAATTCTCTTCCTAAAGAACAAAATGTATCTGTTTATGTAGCTTGGTAGTGTTACAAGAAAAAATCCCGATTCTGGAAATAAGGTATATCTTGGACAAGAAAGGAAAGGGGCTAGTGTAACAGCTAGTGTGAGTAGCAGAATCCTTACTGGGGGGTTGGGAGAGCCTGAAATAGAATTTCTTCCTTTTGTCAAATAGAGGCATTTTCAAAATAAGCAGTTCCAATGGTCAAGCCATTCTGTAAGAACAAGGACACAATCTGAAGCTAACACTCATTTCTCTTGGTACTCATACATTTTTAACAAACTTTCTTTAGCCTAATGACAAAGCTGCTGCACTGCGACTTTTTGCAGGACACTAATTCAACAGAAACCATTCAGATTATGAACTCATAAATGCCTATCAAAAGATCTTTATTGATATTCAATGAATCAATATTCAGAAGAAAATTTTCAGCAACTGGTTTTAGTTATTAGTCAAATTCAAAAAAGTTTGTATAAATTTCAAGCTTATACATTGCTGTGAAAGTATAAACTGTAAGTACCAAAATTAAGTAGGAAAATTAATGTCAGCGTTACTAAAAACCCCACTAATGATGATGAACATTTCCATTTTCCCATAAAATAAATAAGCAAAAAAATGTAGAAGGCTAAAAATCAAAATGTTCTTTTTGGGTTTTTTTAATTCAGTTTTTCCTTTTCTCTAACTATGTTCTAGTGGTTTTACCATAACAAACATACTAAATTATTAAATCTTTAATTACTAATCAATAAGATCTCAATCTTCTATAATACAGGAATGTATGTAATCACCTTAGATTAAGTCTGTCCTACAAAATGAAGTTTGACATAAATGTATCTACAAAGAATATAATGCAGTACATTTAACATTTCAAACAATGCTTTGCCCCAGGTTTCAACACGTTGGCTCAATTGAACTAATCTTCCACCTCCAAGTGTCAGCTTGTTTATGTCCCAGCTATTTCACTTCTGATCCAACTTACTGCTAATGTGCCTGAGAAAGCAACAGAGGATGACCCAATGCTTCAGTCCTCTACACCACATGAGAGACCAAGAAGAAGTTCCTGGTTCCTGGCTTCAGAGGGCTCAGCTAAAGCCATTGTGGCCATTAGGGAAGTGAACCAGTGGATGGAAGATCTCTCTCTGTCTCTGTAAATCTGTGTTTCCAATAAAAATAAATACAACTTTATAAAAATATGCTTTTCCCTAGAGATACAATGACTGGTATGTTTCTTTACAAACCTAACAGGAAAATATCAAACCAAGAGAAACCATTTACAGTTTCATGGGTTTAATGGCTACTGGAAAAGTATTTTCACACACACAGATCACAGAACACCTGCATTACTTTTTTTGTCCCACCCCCTACCTTCACTACTTTAAAGCAAAAGAAATTTAGTTAAAACATAAAGTGTTGGGCTCCACATAGCTGGATAACAGCCTGATCCTCTGCTCGCACCTGCATCTGAATGGGTGCTGGTTCGTGTCTTACCTGCTCCACTTCCAGACCAGCTCCCTGTTTACAGCCTGGGAATGCAACAGAGTACCACCCAAGTCCTTGGGTCCCTGCACCCATATGAAAGACCTGGAAAAAGCTCCTAGGTCACAGCTTCTGATGAACCCAGCTCCGGCCACTGCAACCATCTGGGGAGTAAACCAAAGGATGGAAGATCTCTGTCTCTCCTTTTCTCTATTAATTCTTTCCACATAACATAAATCTTTTTTAAAAAAAAAAAGTTTTATTTACTATGTGCAGTTATTTAAAAAGATACAAAGCATGACCTTACTTTTTAAATGTATTTAAAATATTAAGTATAGTTAGTCAAGTTAATAGTTGAAACTTTAAAAATATTAGATTGCTTCCATTTAGAATACAAAGCTAGAAAGCAATTTTCAAATTCATTCAAAAAGAAGCTAACTAGTACCAGATTCAACAGTTTAAACAGCTGGTTCACAAACTAGCAATCATGAATCCTGGCATCTTTGCTTCTAATCCATCTCCCAGCTAAAACATCTAGGAAAGCAGTCAATGATGGCTCAAGTTTACGGGCCTACACTATCCCTGGATGGTCTCAACAGCCAGCATTGAGCCAGGTCAAAGCCAGAAACCAGAAACTTCATCAAAGTCTCCCACGCGAATGGCAGGCAGTCAAGCACTTGTGCATCTGCTGCTGCTTTTTCAGGCACATTAGCAGGCAGCTGGATCGAAAATGAAGCAGCTGGAATCCAAACCAACACCTAGATGGAAGGCTCACATCATAGGTGTCAGCTTTACCACAACCCTGGCCATATTTGCTTTATTTTTAAAAGTTCTATAGAGGTTTGATGAATATATTTTTCAGATTTTAACTATGGGTAGTCCTCTCACTCTACCCTACACACACACACACACACCTGCTCACTTCAAGTCACCTCTTCCTGCTATACCTTCCCAAATTTAGATGTGGCAAGCGCAACTAAAAGGGAAAGCAGAATTAAAGCAGTGACTCTACTTTTGCAAATCAACATCTACAAACGCAGTCTTGAAAAATGAGAAATCACAAATTACATCATTTAAAAATAGGTATGGCACTGTTTTAGTCTGTGGCTTTTTAACAACGAACAACTTATATTTTAGTTCTTGAGGAACTAACAAAAACTTAAAATGCTGCACTTTCTATGGTCACTGGAACTCTGAGAAGTGGAGTAATTCTTCTCCATCTAGTACAGGACATTTTCCAAAGGGGAAGAAAGCACTCTGCAATAGTTCTTATCCAAAGAAGTGACTACAACAACCTAGTTGCCAGTTTGACTCTTCAAAGGTCCTTTTAGCCACCAAATAAGCTAATAACAAGAAAGTAAGATTTGCAAGAAAAGGAAAAAGTAAAAGTAGATGATATACAGAGAATACTCAAGGCAAAGGTCCTCTGACTACATACAGTTCCCCTGAATCTCAGCTGGAATTAATTTTTCAGGGAGCTAAATGAAAAATGACTATTTCCTCCATCATTATTACCTCCTACATAAGGAATCCCAAGTTTAAACAACGCTCATAGGGTAATGAATTGTAAAAGTGTAATGAGTTAAACTTTTATAAACCATCATACTATTCATTTAATCAGTGCTCTTTGCTTGGAAAGAATTTCTGGAATAACCACATCACTCAACTTCAAAGCCTGCTTACTGTTGCTCCTGCTAAAACTTCTGTTCTTCATCCCTCATATAAAAAGGCAAAAGTTCGGTTTGCTAAAGACCTTCCCCAACTTACAACTTAAGCCATACTCCCAAGTAATATCTTGAAATAAAAAAAATTGTCAATAATTTTATAACCAAATACAGATAAAACAGAAGAGACAAAATACAACAGACAAATATATTTACCATCTCAAGCAGTAAAGCTTTGAATCCAGGAAACTCCTTTTATTACAGAACAATTTCCTTCCTTATTCTATAAACTCAAGAACATCTGCTTCTTGGCTTTACATTTTCAAATTTTAGAAGATATATACACACATTCTTCTGTACATTCCTTACATTCTCTTTGTAAGGTACTTCATTTAGTTAAGGTTAGTGCTACCAAAGCTGTTAACTAATATTCTTCCTGTATTCTGAGTGAATTGCCAATACCTAATTCTATAAAAAAAAACCTGCCCTAGGAAAAATACTAATACTCCTTTATAAAGTAGTAAAAAACGAGCAACAACAAGAAACATTGGAAGTTAAGAGAAACTTTCAATATGTCTGAATACAAAGCTGTGACAACCCACAGGAAATTTAGCATCTTAACCTTGAATGCCACTGCTGACTCTGGCATCATAATATAAGCAAAAAGTCAAAGTGATAACAATGTTACAGAAACACAACAGTGAAAAGCTACCAGAAAGTTCCTTCTTCAGTACAACATGTCAACCCAGTAATATTTTATAAGTGCCATATTCTCTTGAAATACGAATTACATGTATGCTAACACTCACTGAAATAGCCATGTTCAGCTATACTTCAGGATGTTGTAAAAGAAAACAATGCTAAAGTATACGCAACTACATCTCCATGATGGGATTTCATGCTCCACTTCTTTGACTCTATCCTGCTGATCTTCAAAGTTCTCAATCTGTGCCTAATTTCTTTCTCATTGCCTGAGTTAACTTGGCACCCAGTGTGTGCTCCTGGAAGCCCTGCTTGGGCTCAGTTCAGGGAAAAAAAATAAATAAAAGATTCCAGATGTCTAGAGTGGACTACAATACAAGCAACTAGACAAATTCGAGATAGACAACTTCTATAACCATACATTAATGACTAAAAACTTTCAACATATGAAAACCAGTATATTTTCAATGGTAATTCTTCTTCTGAATTTTTTTTCATTTTATTATTATCATTTTATGATACATTTCCATATTCCCTTATCCCCTCCCCCAATCCCTCCTCCCCCACCTAGTTCCTCTATATCATTACTAACATATAGTTCTTCATACTCAGTCATATGTCCATCATTGCAGGCATGGACAATGACAAGAGTTCAGAATCCTATTGTCAGGGTATAGTAAATAGTTTCATTGTAAGTCCATCTTTGTCTGGAAGCAGAAATGCATACCACACGGTATCCTCACATCTGGATGTTAGTCTCCATTTCAAAGCTACAGTACATCCCCTTAAATGAAAAGTCATGATACAAAATCAACAAGACAGAAAAATAGAAATTTTCAATGCCATGAAGTTAAATGACATGTTACTAGATATGACAGTTTCCATTACACAGCTACTATACATCCCCTTAAATGAAGAGTCACAAAACAAAATCAACATCCGGGAAAAAAAAAAAACAAGAAATTAAACAACATGCTATTAAATGACTAATGTGTAGCTGAAGAAATGAAAATCAAGAACCTTCTTGAAGAAAATGATACCACTGCATGTTCTATGAGTCATTAAATGATTTAATCAGAAGAAAAGTGTTTTGAAGAGATGAAACCAACAGAAAACAACAAAACCCATGTGATATAGTTTCAGCTGATCTTTGTTGAAGTGTATCTCCTCCAGTCAACAAACAGATGGGTTTTGTTTATTAATCCAGTCCACTAAACTATGATGTTTGATTGAGCTTGAGCTATTTACATTCAGAGGTAAATATACATGGGTGGTACTTTGGTCCTGTCGTTTTAGGAATGGGCTGTTCCTTGGTTTAGTCTTCTGTTGTCATTTTACTGGGATGTTCTTCCCGTTTGCCTTTGGTTTTGTTTGGTGCTATTCCTCTTCTCTGTCAAGAGAACAACTTGAAGTATCAGTTGTAGGGCAGGTTTGAAAGAGGCAAATTCTTTTAGCTTTTCTTTAGCTTTTATTTCATTTTCAAAGACAAAAGAAAGCTTTGTGGGGTATGTTATCATAGGTTGACAATTCTTTTCTTTTAGAATCTGGAATATATCACTCCATTCTCTTCTTGCCTGTAGAGTTTCCTGTGAGAGATCTCCTGTGAGCTTAATTGGCATTCCTTTATATGTCAATTGATTTTTTTCACGTGCACATTTAAGGATCTTTTCCTTATGTTTGATTGAAGAGAGCTTGATGATCATATGTCATGATGAAGATCGCATTTGATCAAGCCTGTTGTTCTGTGTCCCTCCTGGATCTTGTTTCACAATTCTTTCTCCAGATTAGGGAAGTTTTCCTTAATTATTTCATTAAATACATTTGCAAACTCAGCTTCTCTTTCTGCACCTTCCGGGACTCCCATAACTCTTATATTTGGCCTCTTAATAGTGTCTTTCAAATCTTGAATACTTTTTTTGGCCTAATCCAGCTCTGTTTCCAGCTTTTTGTTTGCTTCCCCCTGGTGACTGGAGATATTTTCCAATTCTGAGATTCTTCCTTCTGCTTGCTTCATTCTATTTTGGAGACTCGCCATTGTACTTTTAATTTGCTCTACTGTGTTCTTAATGTCTGATATACCAGCATTGATTTGCTTTACTGCTTCCTTAAATTCTTTGAACTCTTGTTGAGCTCATTTTTTATCAGAATCTTTAAAATGAGTCTTATGGATTCTGTGTCTCCCATTTTCTCAATGTCTTCCTCAGTTAATTCTGAGGTTTGCATAGGGTTTTGCTCTTTTGCAGGGGAGTTTTCAGTAATATTCATTGTGCCTTTATCTCTTCTTTTGCTTTTGGTCATTTTACTTCTGGTTAGCAGAGTCTTCTCCTTGGAGTACATTTCTAAGCTCTGTCACCCACCCACAGGTCTACCCACAGGTCTGTGATTTTACTTATTGCAGTTGGTACACAACTTTTTGCATGCAGCCACTTGTGCCACAACCTCCAGCAAATTCCAGGTGTGGGTTCTTATGTTAGATTTCCAACGTGGTCTCCACAGCCCCAGCTCCTGGCTCACCACTCTCCTCCTCCTGTGATACCATGCTGAGGCTGCACTGTTGTCTCTGCAACCTTTCTCCCACTTCCGGTTGGAGCAGGTCCCAGGATTAAAGAGACACCAGGTGTCCTATGTAGTTAGGTTGCTGGTGGCCCTGATCTTGTCAGAACCTGTTGAACGCTGGGTCTGGGTGCCACATGGACCTATTTTGACCAGTACGATGCCACAGTCGGTATTATTTTCCTGTGGGACCTCAGCAAGTTCTCCCAAGCTCAGCACATGCGGAGTTCACTGTTGTCCCCTGCAGTCCTAAATCTATTGCCACAGTGCACAAAATGGTGCCTGACGTACCACCACTATAGTTCTTGATCTGCTGGCCGTCAGATCCGAGGGCTACCCAGACTTGCCCCGGGTAGAACCCGTAGAATGCCATGTCTTTTCAGTTCACCAAGTCAGAAATGAGCTCACTCCCAGCTCAGCACATGCTCCATCCTTTCTGTTGCCCTTTCCTTCTTACGCAAAATGGCACCCAATGCAGCTCTGGGGGCTAACTAGGCTGTGAAATCCGCTCTGTTCTCGCACTGCCCGTCTGAGATTTGCTGCTCTGTCTCTGCTCCTGGTCAAATCAAAGGTACCAGCAGGACGGACAGTTCTTTGTCTGGGTTCACCTCCCAAGCTCCCAGTGAAAGTCCCTTCCCATGTGGTTGCTGGCGGAGTTCCATCTGCTGTTGGAGTTCAGGTCACCGTGCTGGAGTATCATTCACTGCAATACCACACTGTTGTGCCCGCTGCTTTCCTGTGTCTGTCAGGAAATTAATTTATGCCACAGGTAAAATGAGTGGTATTTTGAAAGACACACGGAAGCAGCCCAGTACAATGCTGAATTGAGACTTCAAAGTCTTTTTGATGTCTTCAATGCATAGTGAAACCTAAGTTCCATAAATTAACTGCTATATAACTACTGAATTTTATTTCCTTATCTACAAGTCAAGGATAAGTTTCCATCTCAAGTGTTATCTCACACATTTACCTTCTATACATGCAGTTTCTAGTTTACTTTCTTCCCAGGCAGATGAGGATACTATCAAGGTGCTTCCTATTCCTGCTCTAGAACACATAGAAGCTGTCATAAGTCACTAGGAAAAGATCAATAAATTACCGAAATATGACTATTTACTGTTTCAAAGCAGAAAGATCTGGCTGTTCACTTAACAGCAGAAAACTTTAAGCAAATAAATGTTTAAAAAATAAAAATGAATATACTAGTTTTCTATCTTTGCCTATATTACAATGCCATAATATGTTAAATAGCATAAAATTAAACTTCCAACTGTTATCAAGGGACCATACTACTGTGATAAGTATGGGGGAAATAAGTATGTGATGGCTGAACAGGCTAATGCCCCATCTGTAAGTGACAGCAAGGGCTTTGGTTCCTGTCCCAGCTATTCCACTTCTCACCCAACTCCCTGCTTATGGCCTGGGAAAGCAACAGAGGATCACTAAGCTCTTTGGCTCCTCAGCCACCTGGGAGATCCAGAACAAGCTCCTGGCTCCTGGTTTTGCACTGGCTCAGGTCCTTTGGATAGTGAACCAGCAGAAGGAAGATCACCTCTTCTCTGTGTAAATCTGCCTTTCAAATTAAATCAAATTAAACCTGATAATAACAATTAAAAAAAACAAAATTTTTTTAAAATGAAAAGAAAAAATTGCTATCTCATAGAGAATCAAGATGGTATCACAGGGTGCAGACATGCTCAAGATGATGGAGAATCATTAAGGTAAAGCACAGAGAGCAGATTATACAAGACAGGGGTCAGGCAATCAATGGGAAAGACCTGCAGACCCCTTGCAAAGAGAGGAGACGATGGCGGCAGAGCAGTGTCACAGGGAATAGAAAACCCACCAGCCACTGGTGAGCAGTGAGCCAGACTCCAACAACAACCAGGGATCTAGACAATGGGATGATGGACTGTCTAACATCGTCTGTGCCAGCAAAATCTGGGCACACTTAAATAGCAGGCTGGTGGAATTTAACTCCTTAGGAAAAATGTACTACTGTGACAATGTGGGAAAAATCAATCCGGGGCGGGGGGGATGAAAATCAGGGGGAAGGGAATCCCAGACTATACAGAATTGTATGACAAAACTAAAAATTAAAATAATTTTTTAAATTACTAACAGGACCTTATAATATAATACTTTATGCATTTAAAGTCAAAGCATACTTGTCAAACACTATCACCAAATATAAAACATTTACCTTCATTTCTACCAAGGAATATAGACTACAGTCCTACAGAACACAACCTGCGAGATTTAGAAAATCCTAAAACAAAGCACAGGCAACCTAAGAACTCTGTCAAACTCTTGACAAAGCATCAGAAAACCCAGTAAGTCATTTTAACGCTATTTCAAGAAAACCAAAAAACGCCCTTAAGACCTAGAAAAATTGGTTAACAGAATATATCAAACTGCACTAAAAATAACTACATGACAATGAACTTAAAAAAATTTTTAAATGCATTTGCCCATAAACTATAGACAAAAATTCATGTGAGAATATGGAGAAATGCTAATACCACAAGTAAAAAAAGATATTAAAAAAGACAGAGGAGGGCCCGGCACGATAGAGTAATGGTTAAGGTCCTCGCTTTGAACGCTCCAGGATCCCATATGGGCACTGGTTCTAATTCCAGCAGCTCCACTTCCCATCCAGCTCCCTGCCTGTGGCCTGGGAAAGCAGTCAAGGATGGCCCAAAGCCTTGGGACCCTGCACCTGCTTAGGAGACCTGGAAAGAAGTTCCTGGCTCCCAGCTTCAGATCGGCGCAGCACGGGCCATTGCTGCCATTTGGGGAGTGAATCATCTGATGGGTGATCTTCCAGTCTCTCCTCCTCTCTGTATATCTGACTTTGCAATAAAAATAAAATAAATCTTTTTTAAAAAGAGAGAGAGGAGGTTGGGAACCCTTTTGCAAATAAGTATTGTATAAAGAGGAAAAAAAGATCAAAACAGTAAATTAACAGGTTAACATCAAAATGATATGACTGGCAGGCCCAGCACAGTAGCCTAGTGGCTAAAGTTTTCGCCTTGCATGCACTGGGATCCCGTGTGGGCATTGGTTCTAATCCCAGGGCACAGCTGCCTATCCATCCCTGCTTGTGGCCTGGGAAAGCAGTAGAGGACAGCCCAAAGTTTTGGGACGCTGCACCCACATGGGGAACCTAAAAAGACCCTTCATATCAGTGCAGCTCCAGCCGTTCCGGTCTCTTGGGGAGTGTATCAATGGACAGAAGATCTTCCCGTCTCTCCTCCTCTCTGTATATCTGGCTTTCCAATTATAAAATAAATAAATATTTTTTCAAAACAATAGCAGGCCTGACATGGTAGCCTAGTGGCTAAAGTCCTCGCTTCCCACCCAGCTTCCTGCTTGTGACCTGGGAAAGCAGCAGAGGATGGCTCAAAGCCTTGGAACTCTGCACCCATATGGGAGACCTGAAGGAAGCTCCTAATTCCTGGCTTTGGATTGGCTCAGCTCCTGCTGTTGCATCCACTTGGGGAGTGACGAGGAAAATGAAATATCTGTCTCTCTGTATCTCCTTCTCTTTGTATATCTGCATTTCCAATTAAAATTAAATAAAATAAATTTTAAAAAAAACCCGCTAACACTGGGCAAAAATGCCTCAAACAGATTTTCATTATTGTAACCCTTAATCCACTACTATGAAGATTTAATCCCTACTTAACAGTTTCATCAGAATCCCAATTCAACATTCAATAGTCAGTGTTGGGGCTGGCATTGTGACAAACAGGGTAAAACACACAATGCTGGCTTTGCATATAGGCACCTACTCATGTCCTGATTGCTCCAGTTCCAATTCAGCTCCCTGATATGGTCTGGGTACGACAGCAGAAGATGGGCCAAGTACTTGGGCTCTTTCTACCAATGTGGGAGACCCAGATGAAGCTCCTGGCTTCAGCCTGGCCTTTATAGCCATCTGGAGTGAACCATGGGATAACCTCTCCGTGTAAATCTTTCAATTAAATATTTAAATACTACTACTACTAATGCATGTCCATATCAGCATCTCAATTTAAACTCAGAAGAGATTCTGCTGTGGGTCTTTTTCAACCTCCTTGTTTATACCACCTGAGAAGTTAGCCCCAATGTACTAGGCCCAAGCAGATATTAATCATGTCACTTAATATCATTAATTATCAGTGCAGCACTAAGAGCACTAATATCCAAGTAGCCTGAAAACTAATGTTCCCATCTTCAGGTCTTACCAAAAAATGAAATTACACTGATAAACAAGTTGCCACACAATTAAAAAGAAAAATTGTTTAAATGTGATCATACTAAGAAAACTGTCACACAGTCTAAAAAAAGTGTCAGCACATTTACTGTTTTAAATGTCCGCTCCTCCTGACCAAGTTTACACAAACACTTATCAGACAGAAGTTACATTACCATGGCTAAAGAACAAGGGGAGACACAAGACAAATGACTCAATCAGAAAACCTAAAACCTAAGAACAGAAAACGAAGTTGCCTTAATAGCCCAGAAAACTGAACCAATCACTAGTAATTAAAAATTATTTCTGTGAAGTTAATAAATAAGAGGGAAGGAAGTATAGCCTATCAGCTTCTGAAATGGACAGTGCTATAAATACAAACCATTCAGAAGGAAGAGTATATTTAGATAGTGCAATACAATAGTGACAAAAATAAAAGATCAAATCATCGTAGTCACGTAAATACTATCAACAATACATGGAAGACATAAAGACCTTCCCAACAAAACTGTGGAATTTTAAAAGGTACTTCCTGTTAACAAAGGAAACAGTATTATTCTGTACACACTGTTAAGTTTTACTGTCCCATACAATTTATAACAAGAAATAACTTTTTAAGAAAAAAGATTTAAAACTTCCCTTTCAAGAATACCAAATCATCAAACTTGCAACTATTCCCAGAAAGTTAGCCCAATAAAGAATTTTGTTGCAGGTTCTGCACAGGGTAGTTGTAATGCTATTATCTAATTGCAACATTTCCTACTGTATTTGGGCTGCCTACCTAGATCAAATATCAATCTAGTTTTAAAACACCATTTAAAAACGACAGAGGAAACTTATACAATGTAAAAAAGATAAACAAGTTAAAATGACTATTTCTGTAGTCACAAAACAAATGCATAGCTAAAAACTGTCCCCATTTTAACTCAAGTGTCAAATATGTTCTGAAGTTACTGTTTGGCCAGTAAGATGATTATTTCCCAGTACTTTTTCACTTTTAGAAAAACTAAATTCCCTGGAGACGCACAGGTATACCAACAAGAGAGATTACACAAAGTTACTTTTACTTTATTACTGAGCAACATAAATATCAGAAAATAGTGATATTGTTTTACAAATACTTGAGGAGCTACACAATGATAACATTGTTAACAATAATGAAATATACACTTAAAATGGTTAAGGTGCTAAGTTTTATGCGGTTTTTACCACAATTTAAAAAAAAAAAAGCAAAGTAGGAAAATGATAAGCAAAACGTCAAAAGCAGTTTCAGACATCATTCCTCCAAGCACTATTTACTTTTGTTTAGATTTTGGAAAATAAGGGTATCTCAAAAATCACCAAGTTTGTGACACAGCACCCTAATTCAAGGAAGAAATGGAGAGAAACAGAAAAGTCGAACAGTTTAAAGTATCCCAAGCTGAACAGGAATATTCATGTGCAGCCACATAAAATGTTTCCAAAATCTGTCCATCCAGTGAAATCCCTTGTAGTATTTTCACACAAGAAAAACTACAATCAAGGGCATGAGTCTGCTTGATGATCTGCGTATTACTTCTTAGGCCCTCAGGTAATCAATGTCTTCCTATAGTTCAGTTGTAGAGAACTGGCGTGGACCTACTGAAATCAAAGTTAAAGCTTTCTGAAAACATTAGTAAAATAAATATTAACTCTAGATATTACTTGGTTAAATTTGCAAAAGGATATGATTTATCAACACTTATTCAGTCAATCTGCAAATAGGATGAACAGGATCAATATGGCAGTATGAGTTTATCTCAAATCTCTCAGGTGGAAATGGTACCTTTACCTTTACGGCACAAAAATAGGAGAAAGGAAAGTAGATTTAAAACGGGCTGCTGCTACACAATTATGATAGGGAACAGATATGAACTTTCAAAAACTATCAAAAAGTTGGGCACTAGGAAAAATATCAATCACCACTGTGCAAGAAACTACAGCAACAACAAAAACCACACACATTCTGTATCAGTGCTATATTCCACTAATAGCATATACCCAAAACATCATGATCAAGCAGACTGAAAGAAGATTTAAAAAGCAGGTGTTTAACAAATCAAGAAACTTCCGAATCATAAGTCTGTCAATTAGAAACATTTCTGGGGGGCTGTCAAGCAGATAATAACAGATGATATATTCATTCAGACCCCTTAAACTTGACATTTTCTCTATTCCTGAAAACATGTTGTAAGGGGTTTACACAAGATATAGCCACTGCTTTGAGATTAAATGGAAGATATTGTCAGAAACATAACTGAGGTATTTGCTGCTAGTTCCAGATGGTGGAAAAATACTATTGAGAGCAAAAAGATAAGTCATCTCTCATGGTGAGTCTGAGTAGCTTAAATAATCAATTAACCAAGACCACAACACAGAAGTCTTGACTTCAAGAAAATTATTCATGGATATCATTATTTAAGTAGATATCCAGAAACAGAAGTGTGTCGCTTGTTCTTTTTCCTTATATCCAGTTATTCTCTAAATCTCAAGATTTCTCAACAAATGCAGACTGATGGCATCCCTCTTTTACAGTAGGGAAGCAGACTACGAGGCATGATTAAAATTTCTGCTCTTAATTAAGAGTTCAGGGCTGCATGCCTAGATAGCATCCTTATTTTCAGGGCACTAAGGTGCCCATTTCTTTCTGTATTTGAAGTGTTATACACTATCAAGCTAGAAAACAATTAACTTGTTTGAAAGTAGGTCTAAGAAGGCCATTTTGGTGATAGGCCCGATGAGAAACCATGAAGATTTGATCTCAGAATAGTCAAAGGCTATTGGAATTGATGACAACAAGCATTTCTCTGACATGTAGTTTTATGAAAGGATAGTATGGTAACCATCAATCTTGATGAAGATAGTTACTGTGAAAATTGTCTAGAGATGTAATAGGTCAAATGGTCCTTTTCCAGCTCATGTCCACAGTAGACCCACACAGATATTCCACCTAGATACAAAGTAGATTTGGCAAAATTTGATTTGAATTCCAGTTGACAAAACTTCATAGCTGATACTGAAGTCTCACAGAGCTTGATAGTAGTGTTAACTCTCGGAGAGTTGATAGTCTTGACAGAAACTGTAATAGATGTTTCACTTTCTAAAAAATCTGCCAAGCTTTAGTTGATCAAGAAAGAACTGATGACCTAAAGATGAAGATTTCTGGTTTTAGTAACTGGAGACCTACTGGTACTTTATTTCCAGACTCAAAATTTGCTAGTTCTCAGTTTACCAGTAAGTCTTCCTGGGAAACAATTTACATATATTTCTTTAACCACAAGAGGATTCAGATTCCTGAGTGCCCTCATCCTCCTCTTCTTAGAAATCATGGGTAAACATTTGCCCAAACCTACTTACAGAAGTTCTCATTGCTTACTTGGCCAAAAGTGTGAGTCTTTATTACATTCTTCATTCCAAAAGTCTAGAATCCAAACACCACCTTGGACCATTCCAAACAGTTCTGATGTTTCCCATCTGCAGATTTGCTTCCATGGGAAGGAACAAACAGGTTCCTGAACAACTGGCTATACATGAATACACTACTAATTCTTGTATCCATGGCGTTCTGGAGAGTCTCCCTTTTTTCTATATCTATATGGGTGGTTTCGGGGTTTGTACCAATCCCCTTTAGAATATCCTCTATTGTAATAGTGTGCTTTCTGATCATGACTATAAAAATATCGATGCTGGGTATAGTACCTATGATCCTTATAGTCATTTTCTTTTATATTGTTGTCTTCTGCAACTACAGCATTCACATCTTGTCCAAAAAGGGAAGTGCCATCAAAGGGCAAGTGTGAGATCTTCTCTTGAGTTTTCTTACTCAGAGATGTAAGTCGGAGCCAGGCCTGCCTTCTGTAGTCTATTGCCATGGCCATAACTCTGACTACAGAGTCCATGATGTCCCTAGTAGTACAAAGCTGCCAAAGGCCTGCATCCATACCATCAGATATTATGCATCTTGCTCTTCCACGATCAAACTCTGGATCATGAACCAGATCCTCCATATCTTCCCAGAGTTTACGCTGATACTGAGTCATGTAAGCCATGTAGCTAGCAGCTCGGGCTGCAATTGAGGCAGCATGATAGAACCTACAACCCATGACCTCCATTTCTTTTGAGGTAGAATCAAGAGGGGATGTTGTGCTTCCTCTTTTGCTGTGCTCCAATGCTTCTACAATAGGGCCCTCAGCTGGTGGATTTGGCTGGAAAGGAGAGGTGTCCTTAGCCACAGGATACACCCTGTGTCCCATGAAGGAAGAAGGATGGCAATCAGCAGGGTCTTTAAAAACCTCAGTAGTGGCAATTCTCAAGAGAGGATGCAATGGAGGAACCAGACGTTTTTTAGAAGTCACACAATCAGGTTTCCCTTCACATGATTCTGCTTCAGACTGCAATGTTACCCTCTTTATAACACCTCTTTGCTCCATTCTCTTCAAAAGACCTGTGAAACTAGATTGGCTGGGGTCAGCTGGCTGCCCTTTGTCATCAGCTGATGGAGATTTACAATCAGGCTCTTCTTCAACGGTGGATAAATTTTCTTCTTTAGAGGTAGGTATGTCCCAAGGAACTGAGGAGTTCTCATTTGGTCTAGAATGATGAAATCGAAAACAGCTCCTAGACTGCAGGTCACGAATCACTCGGGACATCTCTGCCACTTGGGTCTGGAGATAGAGGATAGCATCCTGTCCAGGCTGTGAAGCTGAAGACGACTCTACAGGTAAATCCTCCTTAACCTCAGAAGAAGTCAAGGATTCTTGGGGGATCAGAAGAGAAGGTGAAGGCAGACTCTGATCATTTTCTGATGGTTTAAGTGTCTCTGTATCAGAAATCTTAATATCTGAATTATTTTGATCATTTTTCTGTTTCTCCAATGGGTTCTCAACAGAGGAAGGTGGAGAAACTATCCTTTGAGGACTGCTGGAGCAACTCCCTAAGGAGGAGCTGCTGTCTCCAACGGCAAGAGGAGGACTGCAGCTAGAGCACATTTCTGGGCGATGATTCTCAGAGGATGGCACCTTAGATTCAGGCATTCTCTGGGTTATCCACATGAACAAGAAAACCAAGGAAGAAAAAAAATATGCTTTTTAATATGTTAACTTTCAAGTGCAGAGATGCATGTCCAGCAAGTAGCACTCATTTTTTTTAAGTTATTACAACTAACAACAAAAGACATAATCCACACAGGTCATCAAAGTGATCACAGAGGTCAAAATCTGAAGTTACCACTCCAGCATTGACTATTGGCATTAATCTAGGTGTCTAAAAATGAGTAAAACTAGCTCAGTTCAAGTGGTGCTATGCTGGCCTGCTACTTGGTCCTGTGCAAGAATAAGAAGAGACGGTACAACCACAAGGCAATAACAATTAAAAGAAAAACATCGCTTCAACATATAAACCAGCAAGTGGAAGCTAATGATGGTACAGAAAACTGGAGTAAAGCTCCACCGAAAGAAACAAACTTAACTGAAACTGTCTTAACAAAGTTGTTTTTAAGTCCTTTCAAAGTCAGTGCCATATACTCACCATGGATAACTAAACTTCTGTTGTACAATCCTAACTTTTAAGCTTACCGATTTAAAATGCTAGCTTAGATATATGTTATCCCATTTCATCCTCACAACAACCCTGTGAGGTAGGTATTTTTTTTAATTGGTTAAAAAACATCACTGGCTAAAAGGTGTAGTTTAAATCACAAAACTAGTAAACTGTATCTTAAGTCCAGGTATTCCAAACTCAAATTTTAACCCCTTGTAATACAGAGCAAGATGCTTTTGGGCACTACGAGCAAGTGCCAGGAATTCCCTAATCCATCAACAAACAGCCCACTAGTAAAAATCTGGGTTAAGACAAAGAGAAATGAGCGCCAAGATTGCCACAAACGGCCCAATTCCATTTCCAGAATAACAAAGTACTGGGTTAAAGGTCAAACCCACATTTAGTAAGTCACAATAAAATAAATAACTCCAAACATGGAAAGGAGGCTGAAAGAGATCAGAAATAACATATCACCTATAAAAGGTTGCCCACTTCTATTTCCTAAAGGATCATCACATATCCTTTTCTTCTAAGAAAAAACTTTCTATGGTCACATAGTTTAAGAGAAAGATTACATTCTATAGGTAGCCTGAGGAAAATCAGCAAAAGGGAAGAGCAATAGGAAGCTAATCAACTTGCAGATTTCCCAGGGTTTCCTCTTTATCAAGAATCACCTCCTAGGCTTAGCACTTTCTGAAGTCATGTTATCTTTTCATTGAAGCTAGAGAAAAAAAATCGAAGATGATGTTTCAGGTAGAGAACTCCCCTGACCACACATTATGGTTCACTATAACAGGAATGGGCCATTCTCTAAAGCACTGTGGCTGCTAAACACCACCACCACGGATTAAGCTACTTGACAATGGCTCTTAAGAGACACAAGGGAAGAAATGCAAGGCAAATGTAATATACTTACATCACTATGAGAGGTGCTAGGTTCTTCATCGTCACTACTAACCAGATCAATGTACTCAAGAACAGGTCTTAAAGGTCCTTCCTAAAAAAGAATTGAACATATGTATGTAAGTCATAAACAGTTCTGCAAATTAAAGCGGCATTTAAACAATAAATGTTTTTAGGATGGACAAGAATTCTTCAACCAAAGTAGCAACAAAGTAACTAGACCAAAAGAAAATGTTCTGAGCAAATAAGGAAATGACAACAAAACCTAAAAGGAGCTGGCACAATGGCTCTGGCTAATCCTCTATCTCCAAGAACTGCATCCCATGTTTGCCAATTAGTGTCTCAGATGCTTCACTTCCCATCCAGCTCCCTGTTTATGACCCGGGAAAACAGTGGAGGATGGCTAAAAACCTTGGGACCCTACACCCACATGGGAGACCCAGAGGAGGATCCTGGCTTCAGATAGGTTCAGCTCTGGTCATTGTGGTCATTTGGGGCTGCAGTGTTCAGATCTTTCTCTCTTTTCCTTAACAAATCTGCCTTTCCAATAAAAATAAATAAATCTTAAAAACAAGCGACCAGCCTGGTACCCTAGTGGCTAAAATCCTTGTCTTACACGTGCCAGGATCTCATATGGGCGCAGGTTCATATTCTGGCGCCCTGCTTCCCATCCAGCTCTCTGCTTGCAGTCTGAGAAAGTAGTTGAGGATGACTCACAGCCTTGGGACCCTGTACCCGTGTGAGAGACCCAGAAGAAAATCCTGGCTCTTAGCTTCAGATAGCCTCAGCTCTGGCCACTGAGGCCATTTGGGGAGTGAATCAACAGAAAGAAGATCTTCCTCTCTGTATATCTGACTTGCCAATAAAAATAAATCTTCAAAAAAAAATAATAAAAACAAAGCAAATCAAAAAACACACTAACAGGAAAAGCCTAAACCCAGATAAATAAGGTATTAGGGCCACACCTATTTCCAAAGAAGAAAATACAGGAGCAGTGCTAATACGGACATAGCAACTCTACCCCACTTCTTACAGACTCCATATCAAATGTCTTCGCCATCCTTCCCAATTATGATGACTCTTTACAGACAGGATTTAAAACCCTAGATTTTATTCTAGACAAAAAGAGAATAAATAAGATGGGAATAACACTGAGAGCCGTGTTTCAACAAGACTAATAACATAAACAGGTATGGAGAGTGGGGAAAGCCAGGTAACTAATAAATACAAGGAACGCAATACAGAACCAGCAAGGTGATGGGAAAGGTGAACCAGCACACACATTAGAGAACACTGTGGCACAAGGGCTTGAGCCACTGCCAGCAACACCAGCATCCCATATGAGTGCCAGTTCAACCCTTGGACACTCTGCTTTCAATCCAGCATCCTGATAAATGAGAAGACAGTGAAAAATGGCATAAGTGCTTGGGCCTCTGCCACCTTTGTGGGAGACCCAGATATAGTTTCAGGCTCCTGGCTTTGGCCAGGCGCAGTGTGATCATCATGGTCATTTGGGGAGTGAATCATCTGATGGAACATCTCTCTAATGCTACCTTTCAAATAAATTATAATTTTAAAACTCATAATAAAAAAAAGAGAAACATGCTTTACAACCTTTTATCACAGGCCCACAGAAAGAGTAACCTAAGAAAACTCTTAGGGCAGCACAGAACTTTCAAAAGAAAAGGTAAAGATGAAAGAGCAATGAAATATGACAATAAAGCAAATAAAATAGGCTTAAAATTAAGCAATAAGGAGAATAGTCACAAACAGGATTTAAAAGTAGCTGCAGAAGCAGTAGAAAGAACAAGAGTATGGATAAGAAAACAACTACAAGAAGTTTACTACTGGAGTACAACATGACACAGATGTGCAACCACTTTAGAAGCACAAAAGAAACAATTCATGACTCACATTAATAAAGAAAATAAAAAAAAAACCAAGGATTTTTAGATGACAAAAAGCTTAACTGATTTAGACTATCTATTCATTCACTCAGTATTTAATCATTAAGTTAGAAATGACAGAGGTGGTAAATTAAGGGAAAGTCTGCTAGAAATTACCAAGAAAACAACAACAACAACAAAAAAACCCCTCCTTAATGCTTCATGGAAACATAAATATTCCAGCAGAAAATATTTGCATGCAAATACTGTAATACCAAATTTTAGTAGATATGAAAAAGCTTTCAACATAATTAAAGAATCAAAACATGCAATACTCCATTTATTTTATTGTCAACAGAGGACATTAACTGAGCCTGTAACATGCAAAACTGATTATATACATGATATGATTTAATATTCACAATTTTTCTATATTGTGAGAAACTATTACTTTGTATGTGATCCTCTAAGTTGTTTGATCTGAATATCCTCTCAACTAATCATTTTTCATCCCCTCTTGTAACCAATAACAAAGTCCAAGAATTAAATTCCTAACATCACACAAATTAGCAGAAGAGGCACAGCACAGTAAAACAATTTAGGAACACACCTATACTAACACACTAAGTTAAAGTCTCCTAGTGAAATAAAAAGATCAAATTGGCTGTTACTGGAAAACTAATTCTCCAATCCAAAACAATTTTCTACAATTTGCAAAAAGACAGCAACAAAGATGTGATCTACAAAAACAGCAGTTTACTTCAAACAATTCTCTAAACAGAGAATATGGTATAAGGATTGTAAATGAATATGGTATAAATAATTAAGTATAAAGATGCAAATCTAAAAACTCTAAATTGCATGGTTTTTTATTCCTCAATATGAGAGTAAAAATTTTTGCAATACTGCTCAGTTCAAAATTCCAAAACAGTTCTTCTCTGCCTCCTTTACGGTTCTAAAGTCCATTATTTATGACCTCTACCTTATGGTACATCTCTCCCACTTAAACAAACCTAGCCTCCAAAATTCCCAACTGTTCCCAAATTTGGAATAACATGTCCATTTTTCTTCTACCCAAAAATGTCCTTTTACACAAATACAAGTAACTACTTCCTTTGCCATAGTGATAATCCATACTTTAAAAAAAATATTGTACTTTATATTAAAAAAAGAAAGAAAAAACTCTAACCATCTATTAAAACTATTTCCATACTCTTAATCCACAATTTCATCACTTAAACTAAGCCACTGATACTTGAAGTTAGGATATATATGCAATGAATCTGTATGGTTCTTCTTTTTTTTTTTTTTAAGATTTATTTACTTTCATTGGAAAGTCAGATATACAAAGACGAGGAGAGGAAGATCTTCCATCCGATGATTCACTCCCCAAGCAGCCGCAACAGCTGGAGCTGCACCAATCCGAAGCTGGGAGCCAGGAGCTTCTTCCACTTCCAGGTCTCCCACACGGGTGCAGGGTCCCAAGGTGTTGGGCCATCCTGACTGCTTTCCCAGACCACAAGCAGGGAGTTGGATGGGAAGCAGGGCTGCTGGAATTAGAACCGGTGACCATCTGGGATCCCAGGCGAGGATTTTAACCATTATGCTATTGCACCGGGCCCTGAATCTGTATGGTTCTAATGTACTTAACTCCTGCATCAGCACTTTCACACTGGATTTATTTAGTGAACCCGTTACAATGGAAGACATATTGTCAGAACATTTCCTTCTATAGCCAATAGGGTTTGTAGGGGGTTTTCTTTTTTTTAGGAAAGGCAGGAGAAAAAGATAGATTGGTATCTTTCATCTGCTGGTTCTCCCAGGAACCCACTAGAGCAGTGGGGACCCAATTACATCAGCCATGACCTGTGGCCAACAGGGAGTGTTTATTAGGAGGATGTAGAATCAAAAGCCAGAAAGTCCCTTACAGGTGTTGAAGTACTTTAACTACTGTGCCAATGCCCATGCCTACAGCTCAATTATTAATATGCAAACTATGATCTTAGTTATTAAATAGCATTTTTACTTCCTTTTGCTAAGATGCATGTGTTCAATGATTTCACATTGTACCAATAATCGTAGTGTAAACCTAAAACCCCTATACTATTACAAAAAGTATGACATGTTCTTTCAGAAGCCCATGGTAGCACAGTAAACAATCATACCATCCTGGGATGCTCAATCCCATACAGATAGTACCTCAGTTTGAGTCCCAGCTCCAGTTCTGATTCTAGCTTCCTGCTAATGTGCACCCCAGAGAAGTACCAGTTGAAAACATGTAGTTTTCTGGTTTTCTGCCACAGATGCAGGAGATTCACATTGACATTTGGGGTTCTGATTCCAGCTTGGCTTGGCCCAGCACTAGCAGTTCAGGCATCTGGGGAGTGAATTAGCAGATAGGAAATCTCTTTTTCCCTCTCTCTGTCTCTCAAACAAGCATTAATTTCTTAAAGATTTCTTTTTTGTTTTTTGGAAAAAGCCTGAGGAAATGTCCACAGTTTAAAAAGAAAGACATACAGAAATTGACTGAATATTGGAGACTTTACTAAACAGAAAATGAAAGCAACATTATTTTAGTGAAAAATGTGCATTGACAACATTCTGTTCTTTGATTTGGAAAACGTTTACACAGGTGTGAACTGGCAAAAATTTAACATATTTTCAAGTTGTACACTTTTCTACATGTTTCAATAAGCTTTAAATTTTATAATTATTCCACATCTACAGCTTCCCATGACTTCAGCATCCTGTGAGTACGCCAGAACTCTGTATTCATACAGATGATGCTACATTACCAGGTAGACCAAAGATGAGAAAACTGGATTAATAAAGCTAAAATCAGTACAGTCAACAAGTGACATAATACTTTCTGTATCTAAATAATACAAGTAACTTATACAGATAACTGTTTTTTTATCTGTATTAGGTAAGCATTATCCAAAGGAGTCAAGCACTGGTAACAGAGAAGATTGTATTTTAAAACAGAATTAAGCTATCATCACTTATCATTTAGTGGTATGCTTAAAAACAAGTGATTTATTTTTTTTAAGATTTCCTTATTGGAAAGACAATGTATAAGACCAGCAGTAGTGGGAATCTTCCACCTACTGACTCCCCAAAAGGATGGAACAACTAGAGCTGGCCCAGGTTGAAACCAGGCACACAATTAAGGTCTCCTCCTTGGGTGGCAAGAACTCAAACTCTTGGACCACTACCTGCTGCATTCCAGGCTGTACATCACCAGTATCAGAACCAGAGAACTTAGGATTCCATCTCAGACACTCCAACATGGGATGCAGACATTCTTAGCAGTGGTTTAACTTGTGGTGGCATAACACTCAGCTCAGGAAAAAATTTCTAATAGATAGGGGATAGAAGATTGTTCAATAAGCTAATCCTCTACATGAGTGCTAGCAAAACATACAGGCACTGGCTGGTGTCCCCGGCTGCTCCATTTCCCATCCAATTCCCTGCTTAAGGACTGGGAAGGCCAGAGAGAATGGCTCAAGTTCTTGAGACCCTGCCACCATGTGAGAGCTCCAGTAGAGCTCTTTGCTCCCAGCTTCAGTTCAGCTCAGCTCCAGCTGTTGCAGCCATTTGAGGAATAAACCAGCAGACTGAAGGTTTTTCTATCTCTCCCCTTTTCTCTGTATATCTGCCTCTCCTATAAAAATAAATAAATCTTTTAAAAGAATTCTAATGTTTCTTCTAGTACTGCACTTGCATTGGTCAAACCTTTGAATCTGTATTTGGAAACAAAGATAAATTTAACATGTCGCATCAGGTTGAAAGTACAATACACTACTGATTACATATTGTTTATTTTTGATGCAAAAATTCTTTTTACGTAAAACAAAAATGTAAAAAATATCTTTAAATCTTGGTTAAACGCAAGCCTGTTTTAACTAGTCACAAATCACAATGCAATTCTTCATTGTACAGGACACAAAACAAACATTTTTCCAGATGTTTCTCAAAGGTACAAAGTTCATACAGTAATGTGCCATTCCAATTTTTATTTTCATGAAAGATCAGAGAGGTGATGTTTTTACAAATCAAACCTGAAATACTAGTCCTAAAGAGCCATGGAAACGACAAAGGGGAAACACACAACTCACTCCCACACCAATTCCCTGCAAGTTCAAAATGAGAAATGAATACATTCATGATTTGATTTAAAAAAATAATGCTAAGGATAAGATGTAAGAATAAAATCTTCTTCTAACTCCCTTCATAAAAATCCATTAACACCATCCAACAGACGCCAATGCCCATTGTTGTGAAGATTATTATTTAACAATCACAAATACACATCAGACAGACCCTGTACTACACTGTAAGGAACCACAGCACTCCGAGAGCACCGCTTGGAGAACTGCTCTCCAGTTAACATTATCCCTATGAAGGCAAGGATTATGAAACTTTTTTCAAGCCATAGATGAAAACTCTCCTCAAGTGCAACATAAACCTTTCTTCCCAAAGCAATACTTCACAAAGTGTGTTCACGGGTGTTGCATTTAGTTCAAAACAAAGATTCCCACTACTCCACACCCCTCCTCCACCCCTGGGAAAATCCTGACTTGTTACATCTGGAGAAGAGCTCAGGAATCTGCCTGTTTTGTGGAATCCTACCAGATCCCCACTCTCCTAAAGCGGAATAAACTCAGGCCAACGCAGATGCTCCTGGAGGTGCAGGCTTCTTCGCTGGGAGCTCAAAGAGCAGTGAAGCCTTGAAATTCTCAGCTTCCAAGTTTGAAGCTATACAATGCTAAGATTCTGGAATCCCTGTTGTTTTCCCACCTCCTCAGCAACAGCCAGCCCATCCCTCTGTGGGTCATTCTTCCAGACACCTGCGTCAGTTCCAAGACTCCTAGTCTGGAAGGCGTGGGGAGGGCAACCAGGTGTACCGCCCTTCTTCGGCTTCACTCTAGGTGACAGCCACTGTGCTTGCTCAGACACCCGCTGCCCCACGCCACAGGACGCAGGTGCATCAGACTTCACTAAACATTTGTGGAAACCGACTATCTAACTCCGGAATGTCTTATGGTATCGCAACGGGGAACCCCAGGCTATGAGTCGCCACTTACACTAACAAACTGAATGTCGTCTTCGTTTTCATCCGTTGCTGCCTCAGATGCTTCAGGCCCAGCTGGAGGGACAGATTCTATTATCTATAAAAACAAGCCAAAACACGCTTAACATTCAGCTACACACTCTCGAGAGCCTTTTCCAGAAAGCACAATTAAAGCAAAAAAAAAAAAAAAGCCCTTCTGGGAGGTAAACAGAGCCCACAGCTTCACGCACATCGACCTGCCATCAAAACTCCTCCGAACACCGGTGTTTGGAATGCCCCCCGCCCCGGCGACCCCGAGCAGGAAGCCAGACGAAGGGCGATGCTCTCCCAAGATGTCGCTGCCACCGGCAGAGCCGCGGCTGCAGAGGGGCCGGCGACCCGCGCGCGGGGAGTGGGAGCCGCCATTGTTCCTGCCGGTTCCTCGGCACCCACAGGCGGCAGGCCCGACCCGGGGGCTCGGCCCGACAGGGATGAGAGACGTCGCCCCCACAGGCCTGACAGGCCTCCGCCCGCAGAAAACAACGCCAGCCTCGGCGCGGGGCGGCTCGCAGGACGCGGGGCCCGACGCGGCCACACTCACCTCCGACCCCGGGTCTCCCATCTCTCCGACGGCCAGACAGCGCCTCCGTTCCTGCCGTTCCTGCCGTTCCTGCCGTCCCTGCCGTCGCCTCCGCTGCCGTCCCTGCCCCGGCCGCCGCCGCCGCCGCCACGACGTTCCTTCCCGCCCAGCACTGCCCCGCGCCGCCGTCACCCGCCCCTGCGTGAGCGCCGACGCCGCAGGCTGCGAGAGACGCAAAACCGCTTCAAAGGAGGAGCTCCCTCACTGGCCCGCTAGCCCCCGCGAGATCCTCGCCTGCGCCCTCCCGACGGTCCGTCCCTGCGCCGCCCGGCATGCTGGGAGTTGTAGTTCCGGCTGGACCCGAAACCCCTCCCTCCGACCCCCACGCTTGGATGTCCACGGGGGAAAGAGGACGCGATGGTGGAGCGCATGCGTGCAGCCGGGCCGCCCTTGGCCTCTCGAGGGGTCATCCTTTGGGTCGACAGATTACTGCTGAGTACAAAAGCTCCAGGAAGTTATCGGGCGTGTTGAGCTGGTTTTGTTGTAGAACTGAATCAGCTCTTTGATTTTTGAGTTTTACCGCGAAAGGTGGATGAGGAGAACTGGAGTTTCTGTTTTCTTTAAACAGGTGATATGTGTGTTACGTTTAGTGACTTCAAACCAGGAAAGAATCTGAGATGCTGCTGGATTACCCACTCTAATCCCCAGCTTCATGTCCCATCCTCAGCAGGTGTAAAACACACCTGATAAAGATGGAGACTGCAGGACCGGTTGGCCCCAAGAATAACGGGGAATAATGAGATCTTTTGCAACTAAGTGGATGTTGTTTGAAACTATTAATGTTTAGTAAAATGGCAGTCCTAAAAGCACACATATCTGTTCTACTTGGTCTGTGCTAAGTAATTCAGAGATTTAAAAAAAAAAAAAAAAAAAACAAGTAACCTAGAGGCACAAGAGTGGCACTCTGGGACTTGATTGCTGTGTGCAGCCTTTGCTTACACATCTGAAAAACAGTACATTTGTTTCGAGTTTTTTCTCTGTTCTTTGCTATTATTACTACTTTCTACGTGCCATTTGTGGATACTGACACCTAATGAAGTGTAAAACATGTGAATAAATAAGAAAAAAGGAAGAAAACTAGTAAAGTAAAAGTCCGGGACCAAGGGGAGGCAGTTAGGCCTGGCTAACTTAACACCAAACCCTAAACCAAATACTTGTCCTCAAGGTAGTTGAACTTTTCCTCAGGGGTCACCTACAGCAGCCTGTAAAACAGATCGCCTGTGTTCAGTTATGCGTTTTCATCTTTTCTCTGGTCATGCCTTCCCAAGAAAAGTGTGGTTTTTTACACAGCAACAGATAGCAATAAAGCATTGGAAAAGAATTTGAAGTCTGTTTTTGCCTGTCCTCATGGCAGACTACCATCTGATGGCTCCATTCTGAAGTAGTTACTGCTTAAAATGAGATTACTGTGCTTTATGACCTCAGTTGCTGTTCAGCGTAGTATATTTGAGACTTGTAGAGGCTAATTGAGTGTAAAACCCTGATGCTAAATTCCTCAAAAGCTGTGTATATAAAATTAATATTGTGTATATAAAATTAATATTAAATGTGTAAGTAAACCTTGTGTTTAAAGATACTTCTAATGTGCTGGTGGAACATTTAATAGTTTGCAGGTTATAAGTTAATAAATAGAACACTTGAAACAGCATGTAGGTAAAATAAAACATCTTAATATAATTCAGTTTAGAAATTATAAATTATGGGGATTTATCCTGAGATATACCACAAGTTTGTTTCAAAAGCAAAAATTGGAAGGCATCTCAGTGTCTAGTGATTCAAATAATTGAAAGGGATAGTTAAATTTTGGAACGTTAGAGTTAGATAACTTGATGGTTTCATTCCATGGAAAATATTTATCTAACATTTCTAAAATCTTCCTTTTCAAATAAGAGATATATAGTTTGATTAGAACTATGTCAGCCCATCAAACAGCCATACCTGAAATAGGAAACCTTCCTAAATATCAATAGTGGGTTTTTTTTTTTTGGTAGTTGGGCTATATGTTTATTAGAAAGTCTTTTGAAGATATGAGATATGCATGTAGTTCCACAAAACTGGATTTGTTTAGCTCCATGTAGCAAAGGAGAAGCATACCTTAAGCACAATTTAGGAATCTGTAATCTTGTGGAGAACAGGAAAGAATTAAAAGTTGCTTGCAGGTTGGCTCAAAGTTCAACATCAAAGACTTCAACTATAGAGAATCTATTTTGTGTGATTAAGAGAGTTTTTATTTAGGTTGTATACTTGTTATGTTGTTTTATCCATTAAGATCTTAAAGAGGGCACATCATTAGATTTGATGACTCTTAATCTCTTAGACTTTGTCTTAAATGACATCAGAATGGACTTCTAGATTTACATCAGCAACGCTAGGTTATAATTCTTCCTTCAGCTGAGTATGTGTCAAAGAAATTTAGGCTTCAGTTGGTTTTGTTTTCTCCACTTCTCCAGTGAATTTCCTGCTGTCTTAATGATTATTTGTAGAACCAGCTGTCTGCACAGTATCTGCTCAGCAGCACTTCAGACTCTAGAGACAGGATTCTTGAGTATGCAGCCAAGAGGCAAGTTAAATGCATCAGCAAGTTTCAAACTGATAAATCATAAACCACACGAAGGGGAAATACTTAGGATATATATATCTCACATCTAACTAGCATGATTTATTCAAGGAGTGTTCAATTTAGGCAAAAGATTTCATTTATCCATATGCCATGTATTCTATTATATTTCTGTCATGAACAACCATGTTTAGTTTGGATTCAGGTGTCTGGTTTTAATATCTAGCCAGTAGATATAGGCATTTTTTTTCAAAACAGAATGTTTTTCGGGGAAGAAAATTATGCTTAGGAATTGGCTGTTCCAGTCAAAACCTGGAAGCTATGGAAGCAAACAAAGAACATTTCTTTCTGGAAGAGTATAAAGGACTGAGCCCATGGGTCTGTATTGAGATTTCTGGGCTCCCTTCTGGTCTGCAATTCAGAGAAGGCTGCTGGAGCACAGGACAAAAGAGGAAGGCTCATCCATGGTTGATTCATGAGCCTCAAGCTGCTTGTCTTAGTAGAGCTGGCGGTCATGATTATTACTTTAGAACATGAACATTCTCTTTCGAACAAAATGCGTTTGCCCTTATGCATAAACTGATGACAGTAATTTTAGTGCTAAGTAAAATCGTAAGCAGCTTGTAAAACTCCCCAGCCCAATTCTAGAAATATTTCGATGACAATTCAACTTCTTTGGATAATAATATGAGCACTGGTCATCTGGTCAGGCCGTATAACAAAACTCGTTCGTATTCATTAAAGATCAGGACTGGAGGCCAGCTGCCAGCCTCTCCTATGCATGTCTGTTCCTATCTCAGCTGCTCTAATTCCGATCTAGGTCCCTATTAATGGCCTGAGAAATATGAGCTCATCTTTATATGTTCTTTTAAACAAATTAGCTGGCAACAGCAAAAACAACAAAAAATTAAAAGGAGGTAGCATGACTTCCAGAAAAATGCCAACTGAAATATTTTAACATTTCTCAGGCTTCCAGGTTTGCAGGCTTGTAGCGTGTCCAGGTGCTTGGGCCTTTGTGTTCACGTGGAAGGCCAGGATGAAACTCCTACAATTGCAGAGTGAACCAGAAGATGGGAATTCACTCTATCTCTCCCTCTTTCCATAAATCTGCCTTTTTTTTAAGGCTTTCATATTTGATCTGGCAATATTTATACAGAAAGTACAATCAGTTTAATGAATAGAGTTCATTACACGACACCTGCTTATTGCTTCGTAGATATTAATAGTTTGGAACATCAGAGATAAGTATACGTTTTTTTCTTGGGATCAATATTGTGTTACAGCAGGTTAAGCCACCACTGTTGGCTTCCCGTATGGGCTCTGGTTGCAGTCCTGCTGTACCACTTCCAATCCAATACCCTGCTTATGCCATCTGGGAAAGCAGCAGAATCTGGCCCAAATCCTTGGGCCCCTGTCATCCACATGGGAGACCCAGAAGAAGTTTATTGTTCCTGGCTACAGTCTGAGCAGCCCTAACTATGGCAGCAAGTTTGGGGGTCAAGCAGTAGATGGAAGATCGCATTATCTCCCTTGGTCTGTAACTCTGCTTTTCAAATAAATGTTTGAAGAAAAACAAAATGTTTGAAGAAAAACAAAAGTTGTGGGTCTAGTTTTTTGACCGTGACACACTGCAAATTTTTTAAATTCCAATTTGTTTTTTCTTTTCCTTTTTATTTGAAAAGCAGAGTAAAAGAGACAGAAAGAAATCTTTCATCCACTGCTTCACTCCCCAAATACCCTCACCAGCCAGAGCTGGGCTGATCCGAAACCAGGAGCTTCTTCCAGGCCTCCCACATGAGTGCAGGGACCCAAAGACTTAGTTCATCCTCTGCTGCTTTCCCAGGCCATGGGCAGGGAGCTGGATGGGAAGTAGAGTAGCTGGAACACAAAACCAGTTGTATTCCCAGACCCAGTGGCAAAAAGCTAGCCAGAGGCAGAACAGCAAAATCAGTACTCCCTTATGAGTCGGCAGCGTCACAGGAAGTGGCTTTCCCTGCCATAATTTGAGACTGGCCTTATAGAACTTTTCCTGTTGAGATAACTTAAATTCACAGGCAGTTGTGAGACATAACACTGATTAATTCTGGCTTGTCAGTGTGAGTACCAATGCTGGCTTGTTCACAGATGAAAATGGTGAAAAATGCCTTTTTTTAAAAAAGATGTTTTATTTTTATTTTTATTGGAAAGTCTGACATACAGAGAGGAAAAACAGAGAAGATCTTCTGTCTGATGATTCACAAGCAGCCGCAATGGCCAATCTGAAGCCAAGAGTCTGGAGCCTCCTCCAGGTCTCCCATGCAGGTGCAGGGTCCCAAGGCTTTGGACCGTCCTTGACAACTTTCCCAGGCCACAAGCAGGGAGCTGGATGGGAAGCAGGGCCACTGGGACAAGAACCAGCGCCCACATGGGATCGCAGTGCGTGCAAGGCAAGGAACCCAGCCACCAGGCTACTGCGCCAAGCCCAAAACATACCTTTTAAAAATATTTAAAGCTTTTAAAACTAATCCTTAGGGGCCCGGCGCGGTGGCGCAGTGGTTAAGGTCCTCACCTTGCATGCCCCGAGATCCCATATGGGTGCCGGTTCTATCCCAGCAGCCCCTCTTCCCTTCCAGCTCCCTGCCTGTGGCCCGGGAAAGCAGTCGAGGACAGCCCAAAGCTTTGGGACCCTGCACCAGCATGGGAGACCCGGAAGAGGCTCCTGGCTTCGGCTTCACTTGGGGAGTGAATCATTGGATGGAAGATCTTCCTCTCTGTCTCTCCTCTCTATATATCTGCCTTTCCAATAAAAAAATAATAAAAATAAATCTTAAAAAAAAAAAAACTAATCCTTAGGGCAAATAGCAAATGAAGATATAGCTACTAAAAACATTTGAAATTTAGTCAGGGGATATGATTCTAAAATTTTGTTTATTAGTCTTTAAAAAAATATTTATTTGAAAGAGTTATAGAAAGAATCTTCTCTTCACTGGTTCACTCACCTGGTGACTGCAGTGGCTGGGGCTGGACCAGACAGAAGCAAAGAGCCAGGAGCCTCACGTTATGTGACTGCAGCGGTCCGAGCAGTTGAGCTGTGTCCTGCTGTTTTGCCAGTGTTAGACTCACCAACCGCCCCTGAAGGAACAAACCAGCCAAGTACAGAAAAAATGTAGATGGCCTTTATTCCAAGAAACCCCTTTCACGAGCCTTTCTTCTCCGTGTAGCAGAAAGACAATCGTGGTGGAGGGAGCTACAGAGGAAGAGGAAAAGGTGAGGAAAGACGCGCACAGGGGTTTTTAAAACCCCCTTGAGACGGAAGCTGAAGCCAGGGTCGCTTTGGTCCTTATTAGGTGAGGATGTTGGCTTGCGTCCCTCATTGGAGCGGCAGTGTTTATTGCCTCGCAGGCATGCCAAATATTTGCTGTGTTTTGCTGCTTTCAATCTGAGGTCAAAGTGACATACAAAGCTGTAAGCAAGCTCCGCTTACCAGGATAGCCATCAGCCTGGAGCATTCACAGGGAGCTGAATTAAAAGCAGATCTTTGGGGTTGAAATCGGTGCCTATAGGGGTGGCTGGCATTTCAGACTGTGGCTTAATCCATTGTGCCACAATATTTGTTAGTCTTTTTTTTTTTTAAGATTTATTTATTTTTACTGAAAAGCAGATATACAGAGAGGAGAGGAGAGACAGAGAGGAAGATCTTCTGTCAGATGGTTCACTCCTCAAGTGACCAGAACGGCTGGAGCTGTACCAATCCGAAGCCAGGTGCCAGGAGCCTCCTCCAGGTCTCCCATGCAGGTGCAGGGTCCCAAGGCTTTGGGCCGTCCTCGACTGCTTTCCCAGGCCACAGGCAGGGAGCTGGATGGGAATCAGGACCGCCGGGATTAGAACCATAACCTATATGGGATCCTAGGCATGCAAGGTGAGGACTTTAGCCACTAGGCTATCGTGCTGGGCCCAATATTTGTTAATCTTTAGAGCCAATTCAAGGGATGGTCTCATTCTGAAACTCTAAAATGGTATTAGAGGGAAAGCTAAAGAAGTCACAGGAGACAATAGAGCAAGCCTCATTTACCCAAAAGTTAAATTATAATCTGATTGGAATTCATTTGATTTTTTAATTTTAGGTGGAAAGAAACAAAATTCATGCAGAAGGGCTCTCTGGGTCTGTATTTATTAAGCTACCTTATCAATACAAAATGGCCTTAAACAGTCTCAAATTTACATGCAATCACCATGTGAAAGAATGGACATTCAAACTAAACTGGTATGATTTTTACACATTTTTGATTTATCATACTATACCCCATTAATACATATAATTTAGAAATGTTTAAAGTTATATGGACACTTAAAAACATAAATATCAGTATTTTTCTATAAAGCAATGAGAAATTATACTTTTAAAAACCTCCATTCACAATACCAACATAAAAAATACCATAGCTGGACATGCTGCAGTAGCCTAGTGGTTAAAGTACTCACCTTGCATGCACTAGGATCCCGAATGGGCAACGGTTCTAATCCTGGTGGCCCCTTTTCCCTCCAGCTCCCTGCTTGTGGCCTGGGAAAGCAGTCAAGGGCGGCCCAAAGCATTGGTGCTCTGCACCCACATGGGAGACCTGGTGGACGCTCCTGGCCCCTGGCTTTGAACCAGCTCAGCTCTGGCCATTGTGGCCACTTGCAGAGTGAACTAGTGGATGGAGGATCTTTCTCTCTGTCTGTTGTTCTCTCTATGGGTCTGACTTCCAATAAAAATAAATAAATCTTAAAAAAAAATTACAAAACCCATTTGAATACATGGGGCCTATGTGGAAAAAAAAAAAAACACAATTGTTAAGGACAAAAGAGCAGATGGGACTCTTAATTGGTGCCCATACAGTATGCAGTAAGACAGGTGGTAGCTTCAAAGCCAGCTACTCTACTTCCCATCCACCTCCCTGCTGATGACCATGGAAAGCTGGGCCCCCTGTACCTAATGTGGAAGACCAGGAAGAAGCCCTTAGCTCCTGCCCCTGGCTGCTGGCTCCTGGCTCCTGGCTGCTGGCTGCTGGCTCCTGGCTGCTGGCTCCTGGCTCCTGGCTCCTGGCTGCTGACCCCTGGCTCCTGGCTGCTGACCCCTGGCTCCTGGCTGCTGGCTCCTGGCTTGGTCTGGCTGCGCCCAGCCATTGTGGCCATCTGGGGATGAGCCAGAAGGAAATCTCACTCTCTTTGTCCCTACATCTCTTTCTGTAACCATGCTTTTCAAATAAATAAATCTGTCAACAAGTTTAGGGGTATTTTAGTGAAGAAAGAAATTGGAGAAGATTAGGTAAAATGAATGTAAAGCTAACCAGTTTGCACGAATTTATGAAAACAGTAAAAATGTTCTTGAAAAACAAAGAACAGTGAGTTTTGATAAACTCCTGGATGTTACAATTTTTCAGAAATCTCTAGTAATTATACTGTAATGGCAGAATTAAACCATGCATTTATTTCATTTCTCAATTCTTTCGCTAAAATGAATACAAGGAAATAAGTCTATAAAGAGCAATGGAGTTTTTTTTTTTTCCTTCATCACCCAGGGAATAAAAATGAGAAGGACTTTCTGGGATTTTCAGAGGTTATTTATTTATTTATTTATTTTAAGATTTATTTTATTTTTATTACAAAGTCAGATATACAGAAAGGAGGAGGCAGAGAGGAAGATCCTCCATCCAACAATTCACTCCCCAAATGACCACAAAGGCCAGGCCTGTGCTGATCCGAAGCAAGGAGCCTGGAGCTAATCCGGGTCTCCCAAGCAAGTGCAGGGTTCCAAGGCTTTGGGCAGTCCTCGACTGCTTTTCCGGGCCACAAGCAGGGAGCTGGGTGGGAGTTGGGGCTGCCGGGATTAAAACCAGTGCCCATATGGGATCCTGCGCATTCAAGGCGAGGACCTTAGCCGCCAGGCCCTTCAGAGGTTATTTAATACTGATTAACTACCATGTATACGATGATTACTCCATCTGGGGCACCATGTTATACCTATTACATGTGTGCCTTATTTAATCCATACCAAAACCTTATATAGGATAGGTTTTATTTTTATTGTGTACATTATACAGTTTAAAACAAAACTTTGGAAGATTAAAATAGATGCTGAAGTAATAACAAGTGGGCAGAGGAACTCAGAAGGCAGACGGTACTTCCAATAGACTGGAGGCACCTCAGCACAGAGCAGAATGAAAGACTGAGAGATGACATCCTTCCTCGCATCCGTGTATGTACTGTACAACATTCTCTGCTTTAAAGTAAAATGAATCACCCGGAGCCTAGAACACCGAGTGTTATTGTGAGCACTGGTGAGAGCTGAAAGCAGAGTTAACTCAAAGTTTGTTCTTAATAACACCATAGATAGCCTCTCGTATCTGTCTTGAGTGCAAAGCATTATCAGCCAGGAGAACAGAGAAAACTTCTGGAGAAGCACTTAGAAGCCACCAAAGCCCTTACTGCCAGGCTGGTATTTAGGGTATCGCAGAAATGCAGCTGGCTTTTCATGGAATGACTCACAGTAAACATTCCCAGGATACAGAACAAACAAGAACATCCAGGGATCAAATGGAAGCCCTGGAGAAGAAAGGCAATTTAAGATAAGATAGCAAGAGAAAAGGGTTGTGAGTTAAACAAATAATGCTCAGGAAATATTATTTTTAAAGGGTTTGCATGAAAGCCAGGGATGGGGGCAGGCTGGGCAGTGCGCAGCTGCAGCACTCATTAGCAAGAGTTGGATTGGGAGCTGGCTGGGCGGAACAGGCTGTAGCATCCATGTTGGCAAAGACCAAGATGCAGGATGGGTTATGCAAGGCTGGATGGAGTAATCATTGACAGACACACAGGATCTGTGGCTGGGAGCAGGTCTGCTAGGGGAGCTAAAGGAACGCCCCTGCTGAGCTGCGGTTCCTACTGGTGAGTACAAGAGCCAGGAGAGAGGACACAGACTGGGCTGGATATGGTTGCAACATTCCTCCGCAAGGGTATGGACTGGATCTAGGCTGTGCCAGACTGGGCTAGGCTCCAGCACCCAATGGTGCTTGCAAGAGCCAGAGTATGTGGAGAACAGGCTGGACTAGGTCTTAACACCTGCTAAGCTACACGAGAGCCAGGTTTAAGGGTGAACCAGGTGGGGCTGGGCTGAGGCACCCAATGATAAGAACTGGAATGGGAGTGGGCCAGTTGATCAAGGCTGCAGTTAATGCCGGACACAGGTGGCACAAGTCAGGTTGTGCCAAGCACCCACTGGCTTGCACAAGATCTGCCACTGGGAAGTCACCTGATACAGGACCTTGGGGCATTCCTCTCTCAGGCTGCAGTCCATCCTGGTGAGCGTAAAAACTAAGGCTGGGAGAGCTCAGACCAGGCCAGGTTACCTTACTTGTGGGTCAGGCCTGGGGCCAGGCTGGACTGGGCCAGTTCATAACACCCTCTGGCAGATATGAGAACCAGGACAAGGTGTGGGATGGGACAGGTTGGGCTGCAAAGCCAGGCAATTCACATTAGGGCGGGAACTAGGGACTTACTGGGCTATGCTAGACTACAGCACCCAGCAGCATGAGCTGGAATAGAGAATAGGCTGGACAGAGCCAGGTTGCGGTACCTGCTGTTGCCAAATGCTGAGGTAAGATGGGCCATGCTAGACTGGGCCCAGCACCCACCAGCACACGTGAGACCCAGGCAGGGCTGGGGCAAACCCAGTAGGGGAGATTGCAGGAGGCACCGCTGCTGGGCCACTGGAGAGCATGAGAGCTGGGACTGGTGACAGACCGGGCTGGGCAGGGCTACAAAACCCATTGGCCGCATGTGAGCTGGGTTAGGGGTGGTATCAGGCTGGGCTACACAACCGTATCCACTATTGCGTGCATGAGCCAGAGTAAGTGCAGGCTCTTTAGGCCCTGCTGTAGCATTAGTTGGAAGTGAGGACTGGGAGCAAATTCTGTCAGATTAGACTGCAGTGCTACCTGGAAAGCACAAGATCCTGGGCTGTGAGTGGGCCTAGTAGGAAAATGTGGGGCACCTGATTGATGCGTTGCAGCTCCCACCAGTGAGCATGAGAACCAGAGCTTGGAGCTGGCCTGTTAGGAGGGGTGGTGGTGCTGGATGGTGGGGTCATTTGGGCTGAACTAGGCTGCAGCACCCATTGGTGTATACAAAAGCTGAATGGGATATAGGACAGACTGAACCAATCTGCTGCACATACCAGCATGCACAGGAAGCAGGGCTGGAGGTGGGCCTGATAGGGGTTATTGGGGGTCACTCCAACTATGCTGCTGTTCCTGCTGGTGTGTGAGGACAGAGTGTGTGCTGGGGCAGCGTTCAACTGGGCCACAGCATCTATTAGTTTGTGTATGAGATGGGGCTGAGTGTAGAAGATAGAGGGCAGAATAAATTGGACAACTCTCCTGGACAACTTTGACAGCAAGTGTCTGGGTGAGTGAAGCTCTAGGGTACACTGAGTCATCAATTGCCCTTGAAGGGATTTCCTGAACTTTGGAGCAACAAAATCGACAGTCTCTCAGAACTATCAAAACCACTTAAGTAGCACCTTGAAACATGCTCTGCATTGGGGACATTGGCATGACGCCGAGTGTCTATTCCTCATTCCCGGGTACTGATGCAGTTGGGCTGCTCGGAGCAGTCATTTCTTCTTTCCCACCTCTCCCCCAGATACAGGAACTAAAAAAATCAAAACAAAACAAAACTGGGGGCCCGGAGCAATGGCGCAGTGGTTAAGGTCCTCACCTTGCACGCCCCCGGGATCCCATATGGGCGCCGGTTCTAATCCCGGCGACCCCACTTCCCATCCAGCTCCCCGCCTGTGGCCCAGGAAAGCAGTCGAGGACGGCCCAAAGCTTTGGGACCCTGCATCCGCGTGGGAGACCCGGAAGAGGCTCCTGGCTTCAGATCGGCATAGCATCGGCCGTTGCGCTCACTTGGGGAGTGAGTCATCAGACGGAGAATCTTCCTCTCTGTTTCTCCTCCTCTCTGTATATCTGACTTTCCAATAAATAAATGAATCTTTAAAAAAAAAAAAACAAAAAACAAAACTGGAAGCAACAGTCTCATCCACTCTCCCCCATTCCTTAGTGTTTCCCACCCACTCTGATCAGTGGTCCACATGGGCATGCATCCTTCTCAACTATGTAAACATGAAAAATAAAATAAATTTTAAAAAACTAACATTTTTTGGAAATAAAGAGCACAGAAATAGGTGTATTTAATGAAGAAAAAGCAATAAAAGAACAACAAATTGCTGTTGGAAACAAAAAAGTAGAAGATTGAGGAAAAGAGAAAGCAGTACTGAAAAAAAGATGTTTTTAACGTGGAGAAAAGAGGACACAGGCTCAGTCCTTAACTCACTCCCACAATAAATAGAATTCAATAAAGAGGTGAGATGAAAAGTAGGGGTAGAAATTTGTGTGGAAATGGTATAAAAAGTAGCAAATTCTCCCAATTTGAAGAAGAATGTTCAGATAAAGGTGTCCATCATGTATCTAGTACAGGGAAGGGAAAAGATTAAAAAAAAAAAGACATTCTGATCAAATTCTAGCACATCAGAGGAGAGGCTTAAAATAACCCTGGGGAGTTTGCAGACAGCTTCTGAACAAAGGAGACTCACTGTGGATTAACCTGCCCAATGGCAACAGTGACTCCCATAGGGAGCCTTCCTATCCTTCCCCTCCGAGACAGTGTCCGTAGCCACAAAGAAAACTGAAACCAAGTAGAGATTGGAAAAAATGCTGTCCCATTCTCTACCAGCAAGTAGGTGACACAAAATCTGCAGGTTCCAAAGGAAATGGAATTACAATGAAGAAAATGCAGAGAAGGTTAAGGTGCTACCTACGTGGCACGATTCGGAGCGCGTAAGCAAAGCTATACTTCCAGCAAAGAAGAACTCCCTGAGAAATACAGCATCTGTACCCCATTACTCCTAACTGGCAGAGCACAGGGCTACCACAGCTCAGCCACAACACCGGTCACAAGACTGGCATACAGAGAAAGACATAGGATTGCTGTAGCACGTCCAAGGACTGTCCAAATAAAACATCATCCTGGAAAGTGAAGGGCTCACCTCAACATGCAGGGGTCGTGGGCGTCCTTGGTTGGTAGCTGGGTGAAGGCCTGGAACTTGCTGGGTGGATAACAGGATCTGTTCCAGATTAGTCTTGGCTCAGGCAGCAAAGAGAGAGGTCTGTGGCCTTGCAGGAAACCCAGGGCCTGCTGCCATCCTTGAACCGGCACACAAAAACCACGTCAGTAAGGGGAGAAGCGTTCAGGAAAGGTTAGGGCACAGCATCCCTACTGACACGCAGCAAGGAAAGAATATGCGGTTCAAGAGCTGGAAGATTTACAAATGCATTAACGCTACACAAGAGAAATGTCACTGAACAGATGGAAACGCTGACCACACATCTTTGCATGTTTATTCTCAATGAAAAGATCACCTTTGAGCAGGTACAGTAACCTATATGCTAATTAGGCTTTTCTTTTCTCCCTTCTTGGCACTTTGTACTCATTTGAGAGGGAGAGAGGAGAAAGGAGAGCACATTAGTGCAAGGGTAAGCATATACCTTCCCCGCAACTTTCACCTGGTTCATCCTCTACAATGTCTGCCACAGGTTGGAACAGGAAACAGCCAAGCCTGGGATTCAGGAACTCAACCCAGGTATGCTTATTCTTTTTTTTTTTTAAGATTTATTTATTTTTATTGCAAAAGTCAGATATACAGAGAGGAGAGCCAGAGAGGTAGATCTCCCATCTGATGAATCACTCCCCAAGTGGCTGCAATGGCCAGAGCTGAGCCGATCCAAAGCCAGCAGCCTGGAGCCTCTTCCAGGTCTCCCACACGGGTGCAGGGTCCCAAGGCTATGGACTGTCCTCCATTGCTTTCTCAGGCCACAAGCAGGGAGCTGGATGGGAAATGGGGCCGCCAGGATTAGAACCGGTGCCTATATGGAATCTTGGGCGTGCAAGGAGTGGACCTTAACCACTGTGCTATTGCACTAGGCCCAACCCAGGTATGCTTATTTAGCTGCTAGAAAGTCTCCGGTTGGAATATCCCTGCTATTTAGGGTGGAATTTACCTGTGCTGCTTTCAGCAAGCTTCCTGCTAGATTAGGATGGCCCAGCAATGTCACAGATGCCTCAGCCTGTTGCTGCATGTACACTTACTGGTGTTTGACCTCACGGGCTTTGTTTGTTTTTGACTCTTTGGAATCTGCAAATTTACATTATTTGTTTTTACTTTATGTTCTTGTAACTTAAGGGAAAAGCTTAGATGAGTTCATTTGAGATTTTCCTTATATAAACATTTAATATAAACTCTTCTCTCTCAGAATTGTTTTCAGTGAGCCCACAATATATTGTGTTTTCATTTTCCTGCACTATAAAGTACCTTCTGATTTCTTCTTCATTCTAAGTGTTATTTAACTGTGTGAATCCTCATGCTGGGAATTCTTTGCAGGTTAGCATGCTTGGGCCTGGGAATTAAGCGGGGAGCAGGTGTGAGGCATCTTGTCCTCTCCAGGCCAGGCACGCTCCCTCGCAGGGTCACCCTCGGCAACCTGATCGGACGCTCGGGAGACTCCAAGCTTTGAGCTGGCCGACTGCCTGGGAGAGGTGCTGTCTTTTGTCCGGATTCCGGCTGCTGTGCCCAGATTTTGAGATCCCCAGAATCACCAGGAGTCTGAAGTCGATCCAAGGATGGTTTATTGAAGCTCAGCACATCCGAGCCTGGGTTCTTGGTTGAGAGCAGGCAGCTGGCTGACCAACACCCCTTACCGGGAGTGTGGCCCTGAATAGCACATTCATAGGGTTTTTATAGGGCAGTCCACAATAGCTTGAAAAGGGGAAATTAAAAAACAGGGGGGAGGGGAGAGGGGCGAGGTAGAATTCACAATCCCCTGCAAGGTGAGGGGAAACAGCACCCATTCAATACCTATCTGGGCTGCTCAGCCCATGCCTCCAGCAACTAAGGGAAGCACCTATTTAATTACTTGGAATCACCTGTGAGATAACCAGATTTAGGTGGGCTTTGATTCATAAGAATTGGGACCCATCAGTGCTCAAGGTCACATAGGCTGCTAAAGGTCGCATTGGCCTTTTGGCCTGCAAGCTCACACAGTTTCTTAGTAGCAATGAGCCACGGACAAATGGTTGGGATTTTTGAAATTGAGGTACTTCATCGGTAAGCTTTGTGCTAATCTGAGGATAAGTGTAGGGTCAGCACCTGTCATTGTGTCCTTGTCATCTTTCCTGCCTTTCCTTCTTTCCTTCCTTTCTTTCTGTCTTTTTTTTTAAGATTTATTTTTTTATTTTTTATTGGAAAGGCGGATATACAGAGAGGAGAGAGACAGAGAGGAAGATCTTCTATCCCATGATTCACTCCCCAAGCGGCCACAACAGCTGGAGCTGAGCTGATCCGAAGCCAGGAGCCTCTTCCAGGTCTCCCACGCGGGTGCAGGGTCCCAAAGCTTTGGGCCGTCCTCGACTGCTTTCCCGGGCCACAGGCAGGGAGCTGGAAGGGAAGCGGGGCTGCCGGGATTAGAACCGGCGCCCATATGGGATCCCGGGGGCGTGCAAGGTGAGGACCTTAACCACTGCGCCATTGCGCCGGACCCACCAGCTCAGATCGTTTTGAGGACACATTGGAAAAAACCTCATGAAACCAAGATCTGGGAGTGGCTGGCTCACTCACTCCGCACTGCCCTGAGAGTGCCCCTGGCCTGGCCCTCACTATCCTATCTTAAATCTTGTATTTCTAATCCCTTCAGCTCCCGTCTTTCAGCCTTGTTCCTTATTGTTGTGTGGTGGTCTGTGACACCTTTACAACATTTGACAACTTGCAATTTGTCTTTCTGTTGCTGATTTCTAATGTAATTTTGCTAAGATCTAAGAATGGACTTTGGATAACGCAAATTCTTTGATATTTATTGGAGACTGTTTTATCTTAGGACAAGTTTGATGCAAACTTTAAAAAGATTTAATTTTTGTTTATATCTCTGAGGGGCAGATACAGAAACACACACACACATTCCCATAAAACACACAGACACACACATACACGTACACACACTATCCCCAAATGCCTGCAACAGGCTGCTGTGGTCTCCAGTTCAGAGTGGACAGTAGAGTCAGGGACTCCCGTGGGAGTGGCCATGTCACTCACTCGAGCCAGAAAGCTGCATTTAGGAGTCAGAGCCAGGTATGGAATCCACATGTTCTCATGTGCAGCTTAACCTCCTCACGCCCCAGTAGTAGCCTGTGCTTTGAAATCTTCCTCATCATTAGGATACCACAGTTCAGTTCAAATGCTTCCGTTCATCCTTGACTTCAGAGGGCCTTTTTGAGGGTAGTTGTCTCAAGCAGCTCTGCTTGTTCCTGATACTGGTTCATGCATCCTCTCACTTACATGTCCCACAGGATAGTGTAAGACTGGCTCAACAGGCTAATCCTCCACTTGCAAGTGCCAGCTTGTGTCCCAACTGCTGTACTTCCAATCCGGCTCCCTGCTTATGGCGTGGGGTAGCGACGGAGGATGGCCCAAAGCCTTGGGACCCTGTACCTGTGTGGGAGATCCAGAGGAAGCTCCTATCTTCTGATTAGCTCAGCTCCTGCTGTTGTAGCCATTTGGGGAATGAACAAGCAGATGGAAGATCTCTCGGTCTCTTCTTATCTCTGTATCTGTCTTTGAAATATGAATGAATAAATCTCTTTATTAAATTTTACTTATTTTATCATTATAATTTCATGATACAGTTCCATAAATCCTGGACAAATAAATCTCTTTTAAAAAATGAAAGAAAAGGGCCCGGGCGATAGCATAACGGTTAAGGCCCTTGCCTTGAACTTGCCGAGATCCCATATGGATGCAGGTTCTAATCCCAGCGCTCCAATTCCCATCCAGGCCACTGTTATTGGCCTAGGACATGAAGCATCGGATGAAAGATCTTCCTCTCTTTCACTCCTCCTCTCTGTACATCTGGCTTTCCAATAAAACTGAATAAATCTTAAAAAAAAAAAAAAAAAAGAAAAGAAAAAGGAAAAAATGTAGTCTAAGCCACCATCTGCCATCTAGTGGTCATACAAGGGATAGCAGGATCAACAAAAAATTTTAAAAGATTTGCTGATTTTCACTGAAAGGCAGATTTACAGAGAGGAGATACAGAGAGAGAGAGAGAGAGAGATCCTCCGCTCACTGATTCACTCCCCAAATGACCTCAATGGCCAGAGCTTAGCTGATCTGAAGCCAGGAGCCAGGGGCTTCTTCCAGGTCTCCCATGTGGATGCAGGGTTTCAAGGCTTTGGGTCATTTTTCACTGCTTTCCCAGGCCACAAGCAGGGAGCAGGATGGGAAGTAGAGTGGCCACAAACTGGTGCCCATATAAGATCCTGGCGGATGCAAGACAAGGATCTAGCCACTAGGCTATTGTGCTTGGCCCAATTCTTAATATTATGGATCTTGCAGTAAATATGAGAAAAACATTGTAGAGTCTCCTCCCCTAAACCCTTAAAACTTCCACAAGAAATTCTTTTTGTTTGTTTAAGCATGTATTTATTTATTTGAAGCAACATTAAAAATACATTTATTTATTTTCGTTGGAAAGGTAGATTTTTTACAGAAAGAAGGAGAGACTCCCCAAATGGCCGAAATGGCCTGTGTTGAGCTGATCTGAAGCCAGGAACCAGGAGCCTCTTCTGAGTCTTCTAAGCTGTGCAGGGTCCCACGAACTTGAACCATCCTCCGCTACCTTCCCAGGCCACAGGCAAAAAGCTGGATGGGAAGTGGAGCGGTCAGGGCATGAATGAGTGCCCATTGGCAAGCTGGTGCTTGCAGGTGAAGGATTAGCCAGTTGAGCCATGTGCTAGCGTCTATTTATTTATTTGAAAGTCAAAGTTAGAAAAATAAAGAGATGCCTGCCAGCCTTCATTTTATTTCCCAGATGGCAGCCAGAAGTTAGAGTTTCATTCAGGGCTGCCACGTGGGCGGCACTTGGTCCATCTTCTGTTGTTTTCCATGCACATTAGCAGAGAGATGGATCAGAAAAGAGGGAAGCGAGACTCATATGGATGGCCATGTGTGATGCCAGTTTTGCAGACATCAGCTTCACTTGCTACTTCACAATGCCAGCCCCAAGAAATTATTAAAAATAAATGATTGCTTTCTCCCATTCTCATTACTTTTCAGAGACTAAAGACAGCGTTGCCAGTTACCAGGGGTTTTTTTAAACTAATGATTTTAATGAAAAGGGTTGGATGGAAGAAGAAACACATTTTCAAGGAGATTTTCCCTGTAACTTCACTGGAATGAAACATGAAATTTCCTGGGCTCCCTTTAGTCAGGCTACAGGAGAAAGCAGAAGGAAAGCAAGGCCTCATTGCCAGCTCCGCGCGAATCGCTGACATTTCAAAATTCTCAATTTAGATCTGTTTCAACTTCTATCCATATAGCAGCCTGATACATTTATTGTGTATGGTAACACTCATTTCAGGGATTGTGGCATAATTTCAAGGAGACGGTCACTAAGCTAACTTACTGAGGAAGCTATATCAGAAAAAAAAAATTCGGATAAGTATTTTGCTCTAGTGGACTGTAGAATCACTTTGTAACCTCTACCATCAAAGGTACAGATTGTCAGCCTGCAGAAAGCAGAATGCCCAGGTTCCCACATGGGCACCGATTCTAATCCTAGCGGCCCCACTTCCCATCCAGCTCCCTGCTTGTGGCTTGGGAAAGCAGCCAAGGACAGCCCAAAGCCTTGGGACCCTGCACCCACGTGGGAGACCTAGAGGAAGTTCCTGGCACCTGGCTTTGGATCAGCTCAGCACTGGCTGTTGCACTCACTTGGGGAGTGAATCATTGGACGGAAGATCTTCCTCTCTGGCTCTCCTCTCTGTATATCTGACTTTATAATAAAAATAAATAAATCTTTTTTTTAAGATTTTTAAATTTTATTTTTATTATGTTTTTTATTGGAAAGGCGGATATACAGAGAGGAGAGACAGAGAGGAAGATCTTCCGTCCAATGATTCACTCCCCAAGTGAGCACAACGGCTGATGCTATACCAATCCGAAGCCAGGAGCCTCTTCCGGGTCTCCCACGCGGGTGCAGGGTCCCAAAGCTTTGGGCCACAGGCAGGGAGCTGGAAGGGAAGCAGGGCTGCCGGGATAGAACTGGCGCCCATATGGGATCCCGGGGGCGTGCAAAGCGAGGACTTAACCACTTGCGCCACCGCGCAGGGGCCAATAAATAAATCTTTTTAAAAAAACCTATTTGCTTATTTGAAAGGCAGAGTCATAGCCAGAGAGAAGGAGAGGTAGAGAGGTCTTCCATTTTCTGGTTCATTGCTCATCTGGCCACATGATTGGATCTTGGCCAATATGAAGCCAGGAGCTTCTTCCAGGTCTTCCATGTGGGCACAGGGGCCCAATGACCTGGGCCATCTTCCATTGTTTTCCCAGGCACATTAGCAGGAAACTGGACTGGAAGTGGAGCAGCTGAAACTGAAACCATCACCCACACGAGGCACTGGTGCATCAACAGTGGCCTTACCCACTGTACCACAGAGCTGCCCCTTTCTCACCACTTCTAAGTAATCTAGAGCTAATACTTTGAAGCATATAAATATCCTCTCCTGATGAACTTACACTTCAAGATTTAGCATCCCCTGGTAGTTTTTGCTTCAACAAATCTTTACCAGGGTCATTGTAAAAATAGTAATTTCCTAATCCTGTTACTCTTTCCACAATCTTACTTTGACTTTGATTATGATAAAAGCCTACACTGTTGAGGTCCAGGCAGTGGATGTAGGGGACACGAAGGTGTGAAGAGTATTGTTCCATTGCAGGCACGGCCGCAGGGAATTTCCTGCTGTTGGGCAGGGCCCGGTGGCCATCTCTGCAGCCACCTGAATGCAGCTTCACCTTTTGCATGGACACCAGGGAATTCTAATCCATCCAGGCGTTGTTTGCTACTGTGGGCTGGCCTTTTGCTCAGTGTGAGCTTGGAGGTTAATGTTGGTGATTATGCTAATCAAGGGACCTATATTTAGGCTTTCATTCTTTCCTCATTCTTTAGATTCCTCTATTCTTTGTGATACAAGATTGAGTTGTAGGATAAGAATTGTAGCAGGAACTTCTATTGTTAAAACTAATGGCAGAATTATCCTTAGAAATTCCCAACTTGACCATGATGTAAAAAGTCTGAGCCAGAGTTTGACTGATTTTGTATAAATAAAGCGGACAGCTTTCCCGCATTGTCCATTATGATCATGAAATCCTAGTGGTTCATCTTTCTTTCCTCTTTGCGCCTCATCCACGTACCCTTCTCGAGTTGCGAACTCAGCTGGAGCTGGACTCCATACACTTTCCCCTTATTTATTAATAAACCACTAAATATTTTATTATAATTCTTTACTATAATAATTAGCATGGATTACTCTTCTCTCAGAAAGGTTTAATCTGTTATAGTCCTATTTTATTTATTTTTTTAAATTTATTTTTATTATTTTTTCATTGGAAAGGCGGATATACAGAGGAGACAGAGAGGAAGATCTTCCGTCCGATGATTCACTCCCCAAGTGAGCGCAACGGCCGATACTACGCCGGTCCGAAGCCAGGAGCCTCTTCCGGGTCTCCCACGCGGGTGCAGGTTCCCAAAGCTTTGGGCCGTCCTCAACTGCTTTCCCGGGCCACAGGCAGGGAGCTGGAAGGGAAGCGGGGCTGCTGGGATTAGAACCGGCGCCCATATGGGATCCCGGGCGTGCAAGGTGAGGATCTTTAACCACTTGTGCCACCACGCCGGGCCCCTAGTCCTATTTTATTTTGATGTTCATTATCCCAGATGGCCAGCTGGAGTCCCTTTTGCTGACGCATGTGGCCATGACTCTCCGGGCGGTATGATGTACCTTCTGGTGTAGCATGATGTTCCAAGCACATCTTGTGTGTCTTCTTTGCCTAACTTTGGAATGAGACGCTTGAATTTTTTCCTGTAGTAGCAAGCAGTCCTGGTTGAAAAACCAGTGTCTGGGTGTTTGGTGTGTTTGTTGTCATCAAGCTATTGCAAGATTATCACATTATTTCTAATCTAGTCCCTTTCTTCTTAAAACATTTACAGAGGATTCTGAGATTTCCTTGTAAGCACGAATCAAAGGATGACTTGCCATACAAGCTTTTGCTTACCCAGTTAATTTGAAGCTTCACACTGTCATCTTAATGTATAAAGAAGTGGGCATGCTGAAAAGACATCTGTAGTTGGGCTTATTCCAGTGTGTTGCCCAAGTATTCCTACTCTATGACCCTGCCCATCTTCCATTGTATTTCCCTTACCTTTGCTTATGAGAATGGATCAATTCTAGTCCATTAAAATGCTCACGCTGTAGATAAGAGGCCCTGGGCCCAACACTCAAGCCCAACTCCCGCTTCCAGCTCCCTGCGAATTCACATGCTTGGAAGCAGCTCTGGCGGGTAAAGCGCCTAGGTGCTTGCCACTCATGTACGAGCTCTGGATGGAATTCCTGGCTCCTGGTGTTAGCTCTTGGCCTGGAGCCACTGTACGCATGTGCAGAATGAACCAGCCAATGCAAACTAAATTTTCCTCTGCTTCTTAAAAACATAATTTTTTTTTTAAAAAAAGGAATAATCAGAATATAATAAACAGTTCTGGAATTAGAATTTTGACAATTAAAATAAAAATGTAATAGATGGATTTGAAGATACATAAATAAGAAAAATCTCCCAAAGAATCAAACAATAAAAAGAGACAAGGAGATTAAAGTGCTAAGGGACTGGGGCTCGGGTGTGGTAGGCTAGACTGCAAATGAGAATGCTGCCATCTTTTTTTTTTTTAAGATTTATTTTTAACTTTTTTTTTTTTTAATTGGAAGGCAGATATACAGAGAGAAGGAGATACAGAAAGATCTTTTGTCCGCTGGTTCACTCTCCCACTGGCCGAGAAAGCTGGAGCTGAGCCGTACTGAAGCCAGGAGCCTCCTCCAGATCTCCCACATAGGTGCAGGGCATCTCGAGTGCTTTCCCAGGATACAAGCAGGGAGCTGGATGGGAATTGGGGGTCACTGGGACACAAACTGGAACCCACATAGGTTCCCAGCACGTGCAAGGTGAGGACTTCAGCCATTAGGCTACTGCGCTCTGAATCTAACTGAGCCTGTATATTATCTACACTCCCACTTGCAACACTGGACCTAACCCCTTAAAGGACTCACCTTTTCCTTCCTATAAGAAATTAAAAACCTAAAAAACAAAGAAGAAATTGTCTTTTATCTTTTCAATGGAATTTATTTGTTTAAGTAAAAGTAGCAAATTCTACATAAATTATTTCCATAAGAGCTTTTATTTTGTACAACCACATTTGTATCGAGCAACATTTATGGGATGTTCTCTGGGTCCACAATACTGCATATCTAAGTATTGTAGCATACATTCCCTTTTCCAAGCTAGACCATGACCTTGAGTGCTGAAGCAGCATGGCTTCATGGTGCAGCGTCATCATGTGTGCCAGCCTGAGAGAGGCTTCTTGATGAAGGATGTTTCTCTTTTGTTGACTTACAAAATGGTAGCTTTTCTTTTTGTGTGATCACCAAACACATATGATTTTTTTTTTTTTTGCAATTTATATTTCTTCTATGAGGAAAATAAAGCAGTAAAAAACAGAGCAGTGACATCCGGTCTTTGCAGAGATGCCTGCCTGGTGTGTCAGGTGTACTCTTATTGGTTCTCATCATTCAACTCTGATAGCATGCTCACTGCTAAATAAACAAATGAACGAACGAACCAAAAAGACTAAGCAGTGTAGCAACATAACCGGCCAAGTATATATGATGTTACATCTCATTCTTCTCTTGAATGTTTTTAGGCGATATTGATGTTTTTCTTATTTTTTTCTACACACCGTGGACAACAAGGGTATCCTGAAAGCATCCTGATTTAACAAGGACAAAACCTTGAGTTTGTTTTTCAGGACTGTGGTAGAGTAGTTTACTGTTAAGATAACATGATCTTGCTGCTCTTATTTTTTTCATGTCTATTTTATAAACATTTAGAGAACAGAACATTCCTGACATTTATTGCTATACCATTATTACTTGGTTGCACATGATTATCAGATTTTAGGCTGATTTTGTTGCTCTCATACTTGTAAACATTTCACTGTTTACTTTTCCAAACATGTGCTTATGCTAATGATCCATCAAGTGTAACGGGTAGTCCTTGGTAATAATAAATGCATAATCATTGCTTTGGATACCAATCTTATCGGTTGAAATTTTTGTTGCTATTGGAGCTCTGACTATTCTGTACAGGTAAGTATTTCAGGATAGGAAAAATGAGTATTTCCAGAGAAACCATACAGCATGCTTATTTGGTACGAATTGTCTGGTTCAGTGCATCACTGGTATTTTAGGGTGGGATCTACATGCAGCTTCTTCATCGAGCTTGTTGTTCCATTCACTGTCACTGTACATGTCCCTTTGGGCTCACTTCCTGTGGTGGAGGGAAGGGGTCCTACAGATTCTCCAATCAAATCCAACGCTAGATTTAGAACTGAAGATGCTCTGTTTTGCATACCTGCAATGCCTAAAAAAGCAAATGTTTAAGAGAGCAATGTGTGGTTAAAACTTCATAGTATTTTTAACAGTTCTATGAGTTAAGTGATCTGTCACAAAGTTGCACCAAAAAGTACAAAGTGTTAGTAAGATCTGTTTCCACTAAGGTACATTAAGAATTACCGTATGGTCCATTCAGAGCAATCTGAGTATAGCAAAACAAGGTATTTTACATTTATTTTTCCCTCAAGTCACTTTAGCAGCAATTTCTCTTAACTAAATTTTAAAACACACAGAGTATAATACTCCACTTCCATACACTCATCTGCCATCTTAAGTTATCAACAATTCCCGTCCATCATTAACCAATAACATTTCTGGATAACTTACATTAGGCAGCTTCACAAACTTTCTTTATCTGTTTTAAAACAAGAATCCCTCGGAAACTAACAAAGTTGTGATATCTTCCATAAAAAGAGGCCCTAGTAATAACTTAGTGTTTGTATAGTTTACCAAATTTACAAACATAAGATGTTTCATTATAACCAGTAAAGACTGGCTCTTTCAATTTCTGAAGCCTGTAAATTATGTTTTACATTCTGGTGTAATAATGGAACAGCAATGGGCATTGCCGAAATTGTTAAAAAACAGACTTAAATGCGCTCTGGGTTCTCTTGTTTGTATCATTATGTTATTGCTGGTCATCTCAGTTTGGGAAATCTCCTAGGCATACTTGGATTGTGGTCAATTGAAAGAATATATTTTTAAAAGATTTATTTATTTCATTAAAATTTATTTATTTATTTTTATTGGAAAGGCAGATATACAGAGAGGAGGAGAGACAGAGAGGAAGATATTCCAGCTGTTGGTTCACTCCCCAAGTGACTGCAATGGCTGGAGCTGAGTCAATCCGAAGCTGGGAGCACAGAGCTTCCTCCTGGCCTGCCACGCGGGTGCAGGGTCCCAAAGCTTTGGGCCATCCTTGACTGCATTCCCAGACCATAGAAGGGAGCTGGATGGGAAGCAGGGCATCCATATGGGATCCTAGCGCGTTCAAGGCGAGGACTTTAGCTGCTAGGCCACTGCACCAGGCCCAATTGAAAGAATATTTAAGAGCATTCATTTTATTGAACATCTGAAATGCCCTGAAAATTTGTGTATCAGATAGGACAGAAACTCGATAAGCATTTCCCTAAATTTGATAACAATCCTACAAATTAGTTGGTATTATAGAGTTAAATGTGAAAGAAATATCTGCAAGCTGTCAAATGGAAAAACACAAAGCAATTAAACAATTTTCCTTATTTGAAAAGCAGAATTAGAGAATGAGAGAGAGAAAGAAACAGAGATCTGCATCTGCTGCTTTCCTCTCCAAATGAGCAGGCTGGGGCTGGGCCACGTTGAAGCCAGGAGCCAGGAGCTTCTTTTGGCACTTGGGCCATCTTCTGTTGCTGTCCAGTTACATTAATGGGCATCTGGATGGGATGCAGAGTAGCCAGTGCTCAAAATGGTACTCATAAGGGATGCAAGCGTCACAGCTGGTAGCTTAGCCCACTGCACCACAATGCTAGTCCTGAAGCACAATTTTTGATACAGTAGGAGATAGTCTATGTTTAGCAAAAATATGATGTACGAGGTGGCCAGGTGGTCACTGCGGTGCTGCAGTTAAGCTGCTGCATGAGATGCTTGCATTCGTTATCAATGTGTCAGTTTGAGTCTCAGTTACTCTACTTCCAATCCAGCTTCCCAATGTGTCGGCAGACGATGGTTTAAATGTTTGGACCCTTGCCATGAACAGAGGCGCTCAGGCTCCTGGCTTTGGTCTGGCCTAGCCCTGGCTATTGTAAATATTTGGGGAGTGAACTTGTAGAAGAAAGAGATTTCCCTCTCTCTCTAACACTCTACATTTCAATTAGTTTAAGATAAATGAAGACTTTAAAATTACTGTAATTTTTCTTGTAATATGTGTTATCACAGAAATTTATTACCTTTTAAATATTATACAGTTTTCATAATTTATTTCTTGTCAAATAGAAGTTCAGAATTAAAACTTCATGTTGACACATTAGTGGGGTTTTTTTTTTTTTCCCTCAAACTTTGTCTCCATTTATTTTCCTTTTATTTGAAAGGTAGAGGCAGAGGCAGGGAGTCATGAGCAAGACCTTCCATTCACTGGTTCACTGCCCAGATGCCCACACAGGTAGGTCCGGGGCGGGATCCAGAAGAGCCCAGGTCTCCTGCAGGCACGGATCCCCAAGTCTAAGCAATCATCTGCTTCTCCAGTGTGTATGTTGTCAGGAAACCAGACAAGAATTGGAGTTAGACACAAAGCAGGCACTCTGGTCTGAGATGGGGTATCCTAAATTGAGTCTTTGTTTTTAAAAATTTATTTATTTATTTTTGATGGAAAGGCCAAAGTACAAAAATAAGGAGAGACAAAAAGATCTTTCATTTGCTGGTTCACTACCCAAATGGCCTCAATGGCCGGAGTTGACTTAATTCAAAGCCAAGAGCCAGGAGTTTTATACCTGTGTGAGTACAGGGTCCCAAGGTTTTGTGCCACTATCTACTGCTTTCCCAGGCCACAAGCAGGGAGATACGTGGAAAGTGGGGCAGCCAGGACACAAACTGACACTGGTAGGCAGAGTGGGTGTTCCAACCAGACGTTCTGTCCCCAACACATCAGATAAATGTGATGATTAATTTTATGTATCAACTTGGCTAGGCCATAGTGCTTACTCAATTACCAGCCAGTCTAGACACTGCTGTCAAGTATTTTTAGATGTGATTAACATTTAATAGACTTTAAGAAGCCTTTTCCAAACAGTTCAGGGCCTTAAAGACGAAGGGTCCCTGAGCAAAAAGGAATTCTGTCTCCAAGCTGACTTTAGGACTCAAGACATCAGCACCAGCTCTTCTCTGGGATGCCAGTCTGGTGGTCCGCCTGCCTGGTGGCAGAGTACAGCATACTACAACATCAGGCTCTCAGCAAGTGAGAGCTGCCTTTCATTTCTAGTCTTGCCAGGCCCCAGAATTGCAGGAGCCAATGTAGTACAATATTTCTCTTTTTCTTACACACATATACACACACACACAAATTGACTTTGTTTCTTTCAAAAATCATGACTAATACAATGAGAAACACAGAGAACCAGATGCTGGTGGTGGCTAGCTAGTGTTGCAATCATGTGACTTTGATTAGTTAAGCACTTTTAGATTTTAGTTTCATGATCTCCAAACTAAAGAAACTGTACATCAGGGTCTTTCAAGCATGGCAATTAATGCCATTTTCAGACTGTATGTATGTGTTGGGGGAGCTAATGGGCTGGTGGGACAGAGGACTAGCAGGTGAGGGCAAAAGAGGGAGAGAAGAGCAGGTGGTTATTTCCCGAGGATTGTTTTAGCTGTGTTTCTGGTCTCTTTCCACTAGATGCCAGGAATATCACCCAGCCGTGACAATCAAAATTAACTCCAAACATTTCTAAATGTCCCCTAATGGGAGAAAGGGTCAGATCATCCCCTCCTCCCATTCTCCATTTGAGCAACACAGATTGGATCATTAAGTTATAATAAATATATAGGTAATGCTACGTTAGAGGAAGGCCAAAGATTGATAACATCAAACTGTTTGTTAAAAATGTACTTGTTTTATTATTTCATAATTTAGTTCCATAGACCCTGGGATTTCCATTCCCCCTTCACCAAGTCTCCACCCTCCACCGATTTCCCCTATAACACTACAATAGGATAGTCCTTCATCATCAACTGTAAGTTCATCATTCTGCTACTTAAGTGTATCCTGACACTGTAGTGCGGACAATGGCAGAGTACAGCATCTTATAACACCAAACTCTCAGCAAGTGAGAACTGCAGGCACCTTGAAGGCAATCTCAGAAATGAGAGGAAAAGATGGAAAAAAAAAAAAAAGAGGAGGAATACTCTATAGCTCTGAACTTTGGAGAAATGAGCTTTAACTGTGAAACATTTGCCGTGAAGCTACCAGCAGCAACCTCAGCTCAGCGCAGGGCGGAGGGCAGAGCTGACCACAGGGACTATTGGTGGGGGGGCTTCTCAGCCTCTTGGTTGCATGGCAACTCTGCATCTACATGGTTTTGAGTCATATCCTTAATAGTTAATGTAGTACAGCTGTTTTTTCAAAGAAATTTTTTTGGTGATAGCACTGGACAGGATATGGCTGTAGTCATCTTAATCTCCTGTGACTTAAACCACCCAGAAGAGAAAAAATATAGCAGCATTCCACTAGATGGTGCTATATCAGACTAATTCATCCAACACTGAGGTTGTAGGTGACCCTGTTTCTCAGCATTATCTTCTCACACCCTTTTGAAATACTTTGAGTTCAATGAGATTTAAAATGAAAGATAGCTTTCAATGAAAAACATTTCATTCCATTATATGCATGAGGCAGGGGAACAGGATAGGAAGCGGGAGACATAATTTCCTAAGCGTTGTAAGCAGTGTCTTTAGCCTCCTCCGTCTTCTTCTGTGACTCAAAATACAGGCATTTAATGTACCTGGGAAGGCAGCAGGAGATGGCCTGAGTACTTGAGTCCTTGCCACACATGTGGGAGATTCAGAGGGAGTTCCATTCTCCTGGCTTCAACCTGACACATCCTCACCTGCTGTGGCCATTTAGGGGTGAACCAGTGGATAAAAGATGTCTCTCTCTGCCTCTATGTCTCTGTCACTCTCGTCTAAAATAAATATATTTTTTTAAACTGTAAAAAAAATACAGGCATTTCCAGTCTAAGCAATGTGGCTTTACAAAGTAAAGCCCCAGGAGGCACAAAGTGTGCTGACTCATACTGAATGTCTGTCTCCCCCTTGCGCCCATGTTAATTATGCTGTAGCGAGGTGGTTTAGTAACACTACTGCTGGCAAATGAAAGCAAAATTAACATAAACTTTAATTTTCATTTCTTGAACAACCTGGTAGCTGATATGGTCAGAGTTTCGTATCTTGGTGGTCTGAGATACTAAAAAGCCAAAGGTTATGAGACTTGAATGCTTTGCAGGGCTCTGTAGTGCTACAGGATGCTCCTAAGGATAGCTACAAGTCCTCCAAACAGAAAAGGGACTTGGGTAACTGGGTCACCTCTTGTCAAAATGAGAAGTCTTAAGAGCCCATTCAAGTAGTTATCCCATGACCAGAAAGTCTTTTGAAATTTATGGACATTTAGGGAGAAAGTCGATGCAAATATCTTTACTATCTCTAATTCTTTAGGGTCAGTCTACAAGTATGTACAAGTCAAGGGAAACATTCCCATTGCAGTTGCTGTAAGTAGTATATATATATATATATATATACTACAAAAGATTTACTTATTTACTTATTTTTTATTTATTATTATTTTTTTATTATTATTATTTATTTACTTATTTACTTATTTACTTATTTACTTATTTTTATTGGAAAGGCAGATATACATAGAGAAGAACAGACAGAGAGGAAGATCTTCCAGCCAGTGGTTCACTCCCCAGGTGGCTGCAACGGTTGGAGCTGAGTCAATCCAAAGCCAGGAGCCAGGAGTTTCCTCGCAGTTTCCCACATGGGTACAAGGTTCCAAAGCTTTGGGTTGTCCTCGACTGCATTCCCAGGCGACAAACAGGGAGCTGAACGGGAAGCAGGGCTGCCGGGATTAGAACTGGCACCCATATGGGATCCTAGCACGTTCAAGGCGAGGACTTTAACCACTATATCGCGCTGAGCCCAGTAGTATACTTTTAAATACAAGAAACTATGATAAACTCTCATCAGAGCTTGACTTAGCTGTATAACAAAGGAGCTAAGAGAGCTGTGAAGAGGATGAGGGTGTTAATCCCTAATAGGTATGAATGGGGATAAGCTGGTACATTACATATAGTTCCATATTCAATTTAAAACACAGTCTGTTGCTGTGTTCCTGATTCCAGCTTCACCTTTATGTACACCCTTGAAGGCAACAGGTGTCGGCTCAGGGAGTTGCTGCCTAAAGCCACAGGAGAGACCTGGATTGAGCTCTACTTCTAGTTTTGGCCTCTGGACTATTGCCACTGTTGTCATTTAGGAAGGGATCTGGTAGATGAGCAATCTCTCTTTCCCTCTCAGATAAACTGATTAAAAAATTTATAAAATTTTTAAAAAAGATTTATATTTATTTTCTTGAAAATTCAGATTTATAGAGGTAAGAGAGACAGAGAGAAAAGATTTACCAACTGCTGGTTCACTCCCTAAGTGGACACAGCAGCCAGAGCTGAGCCAATCCAAAGCCAGGAGAAAGGAGAATGGGTGCAGGGTCCCAAGGCTTCGGGCTGTCCTCAACTGCTTTCCCAGGTTACAAGCAGGGAGCTGGATGGGAAGTGTAATAGTCGGGATACAAACTGGTGCCCATATGGGATCCTGGCACATGCAAGGTGAGGACTTTAGCAACTAAGCTACCATGCCAGGCCCTAACTAGATAAAATTTTAAAACAGAATCAGAAGAAAATGAAGTGCTAAAATGATATCAAAGAGGGCCAAAGATGCAGAGAATCGCAAAGAAAAGTCAAAATTAGAAAAGTAAATGGAAGAGAAAAATGGATGCTGATGATGGATTTTTACCCTCATTTGTCATCCATTTGTCTTCATTAATCAATGAAAATATTAATAACATAAATATATTTTCATCTAAATATTAGAGGAAAAAGGGTAAAGACAAATGAATGCATCATGATGTTGGGTTGCTACAGGAGACACAAAATTCCACTGAGGCCAACCCTAACAATAAAGTGTATTTTCTAAGAAAAAAATAGATCACCATTTGCTTCAAGAAGGTCTTTGATTTTCTTTTTTGGTTCTTCAGTGACACATTGGTTATTCAACAGCATGCTATAAAACTCCATGTTGTTGTATATTTCCTATTTTTCTTCCTATTATTGATTTTATTTTATGGCTTTTCATTGAATGGAATGTATAGTAACTGTGTGATAGAGATGTGAGGATACAATGCAGTATGCATCTCTACTTCCAAATCAAAGATGGATTTCCCATGAAACTGTTAAATACATCTTGACAATAGGATGATGGACTCTCTACCATTGTCCATACCTACAAAGTCAGGATAAATTAAAAGAGCATGAAGACAGACTTAGGACTGTTTATGAAGGACTATTCTACTGTAATGATATGGGGGGAATCAGTGGGAGGGACGGGACTTGGGGAAGAGGGGAGGGAAATCCCAGACCTATGGAACCATATCATAATAAACAAATAAGGAAACAAAAAACCCTAAATGTATATTTTCTTCAAAACTCTCACTAAAATTTTTTTGTTAATAAAATTAAAATATCTTGTCAAAATCTATATTGAATTATTACAATTATTTCAAGGTTTGAAGCCAGTGAGAAAGGCTAGATGTTTGATGTAAAGTGAAAGACAAGACATAGAGCAAGCCCACATCCCATACGCCATGGTGTGTCTGGGGTTGAGTCCCAGCCTTACTTCCAATCCCAGGTTTCTGCTGATGTTCAGTGTAGGAGATATCAGGTGATAGTTCAAGTACTTGGGTACCTGCCACGCAGACCCAGGTTGAGTTCTGGGCTCCTGGCTTCATTTTGTCTCACTTCTAGCTTTTACGAGTATTTGGGGAATGAACCAGAAGGATGGGCAAGGTCTCTGTGTCTGTCTCTCATTTCCTTTTTTCTTTCTCTGCCTTACAGATATAAATAAATAAATATATAAATAAATTAAAGAAATAATGTGAAGCAGCATGGAGGATGGTGGAGACGCTGCAAGATTTGTGTCCAGTAGCTGGTATGCATGTCACCCTACTGTCTCCAGCTGTAAGTTCAGTCTCATGCATGCACATCAGAGACTTTCCAGAGGTCTGACTCTCCTGTGTTCTAAAGAAGCCTTTCCTGACTTGTCATGGGTTCCTCCTTTGCCTTCTTTGTACCCTAGCCCCAAGTTAGCATCTGTTCTGTAAAGAAACATTTCTGAATACCTTTGGAGAGCACTAGTTACTCTGTGGCCCTTTTAGAGATTTCTGGTGCACATGAGCACAGTAGAAGTATATAAAAACATTTGAGAGGTTCTATGCAAGGAAGACCTGCATAACTGAACTTAGGATTTCTCAGTCTTTTTCTCAATCCCACTACCACCCTCAGTAACACTTTCAGCATTTCACAGGTCACTGGTGTCATCTAAGAGAGTATCTAGAAAAGGCTCTTCAACATCTAAAAACATGACAGTATTTTCTTGCCATGGTGAAAGGGGTTGAAGGATTTAAAATACTTACCAAAATGATCTACTTAATATCCTGAGAATTAAGATTTTTGCTTACATTTGGCTTCTTGGTACAGTTGTTTAGCTTTTGCCCTATCATTCTCCTAATTGAAACATCATCTGTATTTGGAAATAACTGTTTTGTTACACCTGTAAAAAACAATAAAAATATTGTCTGAAGGGTTTGCATCGTAGTATATGAATCCAGGTAAAGCATCAAGCATCTTACATTAAAATTTCATATGCATTTTACAAAAGTAGCCCAAGTTTCCACAATGTTTAATAGGTGGATCTATAAGCAGACTTTTCGCATTCAAGCAAGAGATACCAGAAAGTCTGTATTACAAACTGAGAGTGGGGCCAATGCTATTGTGGTGGGTAAAGCCACTGTCCGTGGTGCTGGCGTCCCATGTGGGTGCCAGTTCATGTCTGGCTGCTCTCCATTTGGAGAGTGGCCCATTGGATCCAAGACCTTTCCTTCTCTTTCTCCGTAATACCAACTTTCAAACAAATAAAGCAATCTTTAAAAAAACTGAGAACATACATATTTGCCTTTCTGCAGCACCAATTAACTTTAACACAATCACTTGCTGTGAACTCTAAATCTTGCTCCAAAGTGGTAGGCATTTATTTTCATCCATTCTTAACTTCAGTTGAAATAGCCAGATTGTGACTGATACTTTCCTAACTATAAAATAATACATGTAGAATTTGGGTTCAGAGAATGCCTAAATCTGTTGAATACATATAAAAGAACTTAATTGGATAATCTAGATTATATTTAAAGAGATTCATTAATGCAAAAATCACAAATTTGGATATTCAGCTGACCTCTATCTTTCTAGGATAAATAATGATGGCTAATATCAAAAGAAGAAAGATAAAAAAGATAGAAACACTGAAATTTCATTTTTAAAACTTTTAAAAATTTACTTTCTAAAGTTATTAATTAACTCAACTTTTTAGTTTTAAAATTTAGTTTGATTTTAACCATCTTAATATAAAATTTCCCTATAAATTTTTCTACTTTTTTTTAGATTTATTTTAGTTTTATTGCAAAGTCAGATATACAGAGAGGAGGAGAGACAGAGAGGAAGATCTTCTATCCAATGATTCATTCCCCAAGTGTCTGTAAAGGTTGATGCTGCGCCTATCTGAAGCCAGGAGCCAGGAACCACTTCCAGGTCTCCCAAATGGGCGCAGGGTCCTTGACTGCTTCCCCAGGTCACAAGCAGGGAGCTGGATGGGAAGTAGGACCACTGGGATTAGAAACAGCACCCATATGGGATCCCAGGCACATTCAAGGCGAGGACTTTAGGGTTTAAGCCACCGTGCCGGGCCCAATTTTCCCATATTTAATGAGTGTTTTAGACTATCTTAAGGTTTTTCCATGACAAAAACATAAGTTTGGGGCTGGTGTAATAGCACAGTATGTTAAGGCGCTACTTGTAGCACTGGCAATCCATGGTTGCTGGTTTAAGGTCCTGTCTGCTCTACTTTTGATCCAGCTCTCTGGTAATGTGCCTGGGAAAGCAGTATAGGATGGCTCAATTGCTTAGGCCCCTGCACCCATGTGGGAGACTAGGAAGAAGCTTATAATTCCTGGCTTCAAACTGGCCAAACTCCAACTCCAGCTGTTGAGGTCATTTAGAGAGTGAATCAATAGATGAAAGAGTTCTCCGTTTCCCTGTTTCTCTAACTCTGCTTTTCAAATTAAAACGAAAAAAGCACAATAAATAAAAAATAACTCTGACAAGAAAGGTCATGTAAGAATGACATGACCTGAAAAAAAACTTAGCAGCCTGCTGGCTGCTGGTGGGTGCTAGCCCAGGATCATCTCCATGCTAGCAGCCCTGATTCCAGCCAGTATGTACACATGGTGACCTGTCCCTGGGCCTGCTTGAGCTCCAAAGGCTGCTCCCTTCATGGTGAATACACTGAAGGGGGAAGTCTGGGGAACTGGGTGGGCCCAAGGCCATGCCCACTGCCATCATTGCTTGGTGGATGGGATTGGGGAGGGGGCGACCTTGGGGTCTGGTGGCGAGCTCTGAGGTTTTGGTTCTCTGAATTGCTGCTTAGGCAGTTCCGTTGAGCCCACTGTGCTTCTGGGATGTGATTCAATCCTAAAGATTCCCAATGACAGAGTAACTTTGAAGAAAGCGAGGGTAATGAGACCTGGTAGGTTGGAGGAGAGGGACCAGATGATCTTTATGGATAAGACTGATATACCAAACTCCTTTAAATCCTGTGTAGAAGTTGTAATCACGGAACAAAGCTGACCACTGAACACCAGTCCATGCAAAAGCTAAGGCTCGGGGCTTGTCTAGCAGGATCATATCCTATCACTTGACATGATAATGGATCAGGAGACGGGTCACATTACACAGGGCATAACATTAAGTAGCACACGAGAGAACCATATCCGGGGGTAGAATCTGTGGAGGATGTGTGTGCCAAACCCTGTGGAAATACTAGCCCCACTGGTTAGCTCAAGAGTTGGGGTGATGATGGACTAAACTAGGTATGACCAAGGAGCCTGCCATCACTCACTGGTAAAGGAAGGGAAATAGTGGGCTCCTTCCTCTTGGGTTACCACTCCCACTGGAGAACATGAAAACCAGGACGGGGCAGGGGTGGCTAGACAGAAGAGCACCCAACAGCATGTATGCAGGCTGGATAGTGGAGCTGGTTGGGTTGAACTAGGCTTCAATGCCCATTGACATGTATGAGAGCTGAATGGGATGTGTGACAGACTGGACTAGTTTGCTGCACATAATGGCAAGCATGGTAACCAGGACAGGAGGCGGGCCTTTTGGGGGTTATCTTGGGTCGCTCCAACTAGGCTGCAGCTCCCAGTGGTTTATGTGAGGGCCGAGTGTGTGCTCGGCAGAATCAGGCTGGACTGCAACAACCATTGGTTCGAGTGGAAGTCAGGGCTGCAAACAGAACCGATCCAGCAATTACAATCACCAGCTGATTGTGGCGATGGACTGTACCAAGCCCTGTACTTGCAAGTACACACAAGAATCTGGTCTGAGTTCACCTCAAACAAAGTTTCTTTAGGGATTCCCTCAATCAAACTGCCAGACTCAGATCCCTAACTATGAAAAGACAGAGGATAGAACTAATCAATCAACTACCCCAGCCATATGTTGGCAGTAAAAAAACAGAGCAAAGTGAGACTCTAAGATGGACTATGTCAACCAGTGGATTCTGCAGTGATTTCTTCATGCTTGGATTGGTGATATTGGCAGCAATGCATAACTGTTGAACTATCAAAACCACTTGAGCAAGACCCTCGGAGAATGCCCCACATCGGGGACCTGGGAGGGGTGGGAGACTGGCTGGGGTTTCTTCCTTTATCTCCCCCTTTACTCCAGATATAGAAAAAAAATGTGTGGAAATAATAGTCTTACCCACTTTCCTATAGCCCTTGATCCTTTGTGCCCAGATTAACTATGTAAAGATAGCCAAAGATAAAATTAAAAAATGGAAAAAAAAATGGCATGACCTTGAATGATAACATCAAATTAATGTGACAATATCGTATCAAATTCATGTGACAATATCATGCAACCATATCATCACCTATGATTTCTTGAACTTCATTTTGATTCATAGCTGGTTTTACAGCTTTGTCCCTTGAAGTAGAGGATTTTGCCCCTGTTAGGCTATGCGTGGCCATATATTCATTTGTGTAAAGTACTTGCATTAAATCATTAATAAACTTCTGAGGCTTGCTCTTATTACATCGGGCAATCTGCCATTTTTCAATCTTGAACTAAAAGACAAAAAATAATTGGGATTAGAAAAATAAAAGTAATATCTGGAGAAATATATTACTAATTGATAATCAGAAAACAGAATCAACCTTCTTTAACATGATACACTTTTAATATACATTTTACATTCCAGGGATTAGAGGTGAATTTTATTTTTGATGTAATTCTCAGTATTTTGAGGTATGTATTCTAAAACATATACAAATTTTTGGCAGGTGTTTTAAGAATTAGTCTAATCCTCAACATTTCATAACCAAGTGTGATAAACACAACAGAGGCCCCCTAAAGATGCCCACCTATGGTTGTGCTATATCCGACAGCAAAAGACAAAATTATGTACATGGGATTGAAGTTCACTGCCTTTAGATAGAAGAAGAGACTGGTTTATCTAGGTGCAGTCTAATCATACAACTCCTCAAAAGTAAAAGATGGAGGCAGAAAAAGGAGATAGAAAACAAAGGAAACCTGACTGGCTACTGCTGGCCCTGACCATTGTGGAAGTGGACTCCAAACCAAGAAATGTGGCCACTTTTACAGTGGGAATAACCTTCAGATTGCCAATAGCAAGAAAATGGGGGACTCAGTTCTACAGCTACAAGAAACTGAATTCTGCACAACTCAAATTTGTATGAGATTCCAGAAAGAAAAGCACCTGTTGATGCCCTGATATTATCGTAGTGACAGCTGTCCAGACTTCTGACCTACAGAACCCAGAGATAATAAATTTATGTTATTTGAAATCAGTAAGTGACAATCTGCTACATAGCAACAAGAAATGTACACAGAAAGATTCAACTATTCTGAATGTTAGAATGCTAGTCTTTATTGCTTTTGAAGACATATATTCTCAGGCTGATAATTCCAACAAAGCTCTCGTCTTCTCAGCACCTGTGTTTTGATGAACAAAAATTAGGAAAACTAGAAAAAGAATTGTGTCCGGCCAGCATTCAGAGGCTGAAGTTTACCTTCTCTTTTTTTTTAAAAACAAATTTACCAAAATACAAGTATTTTGTAACATAGGAAATATAAATATAAACTAAGTTGAGCCAGAATTTGAAAAATCAAAGCAACCAATGAACAAAATTCAGAAGCAAAAAATGCAGGTCCAGACTTGCAGAACATTCCAGACATTCAAGGAAGAAAAGCACTCTTCCATTTTCAAGATTCTCACAAAGTGCCATAAACTGGAAATATATTTAAATTTCTTTTTCTGAGTTTAGAATTAAATGGATGACACAGCTGGATCAGGACATGAAATAAAAAGGAGATTAAAAAGTTTTATAAAAAGATACATGAATATTTTAATGAGATATTTTTGTAAGCTAACTATGAAAACAGAAGAAATCAGTAACAAACAGGATATGCAAAGAGGATGCAAGGGTGGTTAACATTCCAAAATTAATCAACTAAATAATTCACATGGAAGACAAACTAAAAAAAAAAAAGGGTTAAAAAGTGTTTAATAAATCCAGCGTCTAATCTTAAAAAGGAAGCTGTTAGCAGAATAATAGAAAATATCAATTTTGTTTCTATAATTAAGATAAGCTACAATGACTCTGTAATGACAAGTTCTGCTTACATATAACACTGAAAGCGTTTTCTTAGAGTAAACCTGGACAAGGATTCCTCCTCTCACTTTGCCTCTCTATTTCTTATTCTTATTTTCCGTTTTACAGTTTTGCAGGTACAGGGCTTTTTCCCTTTTTCTCCTTGTCCTCCCTCCCTTTTGTCCCTTGTGTGTTGCAATAATATAGTCCTTCTGCTGTAGTCTCGAGTCCAGCATTCTGCTCTTTATAAGCAGTTGTACAGAGTGTAGTATTTTGCTATCTTGGTATATATAGCAGATTTATTGGGGGCCTACTTTTATTCAGGAGATGCATACTGTTGATCTTCTTTGTTTCCTGGTACTCTGGTCTCCATTACATCCTTCATTTGTGAGATTACAAGTGTATACTTGTTTACCTTTATATCTTTTCATTTTGTATTATGGATGAAAGTTGTCTTATATCAGAGTGAACATACAATGTTTGTCCTTTTGGGATTGCCTTTTTCCTTTTGCATAATGGTCTCCAGTTGGGACCACTTTTTGTAAATGGTAGACCTCTATGAGGGAAATTACAAACCACTGGAAAAGAAATAGATGAAGACTTGAAAAGACGGAGAAAAGCCCATGTTCCTGGATAACAGAATCTACATCATCAAAATGTCCACATCTAGAAAGTAATATATAGATTCAATGCGATCCCAATCAAAATCCCAAGAACATTCTTTACAGAGCTAGAAAAAATGATCTAAAAATTCCTCTGGAAGGCTAAGAAACTTCACATAGCCAAAACTATCTTGAAGAAAAATCCCTAGCTGGAGGAATCACAGTTCCAGATCTTTGAACATATTATATGGCAGTAATAATCAAAATAGCCTGGTATTGGTACAGAAACACACAAAAAGATCCATGGAACAACCTAGAAACCACAGAAGGGAGTCCACACATGTACAGCCAACTAATCTTCAACAACAGAACAGAGAACAAGTCAGGAAAAAGTGGTGGTCTCTTCAACAAATGTTGGGACAACTGGATAGCAGTCTGCAGAAGAAAGAAATAAGACTTTCACCTTTTACTGTATTCAAAGATCAAATCTAAATGGATAAAAGACCTAAATCTACACCCAGAAATCATCAAACTATTAGAAGAAGACATTGGAAGCAATCTACAAGGTAGAGGTGTAAGCAAAGACTTCCAAGAAAAGTCATCAAAAGGACAGGCAGTCAAAGAAAATAAAATGGGACTATACCAAACTAAAAAGCTTCTGTACAGCAATGGAGATAATCAAGTAAGTGAAGAAGCAACTAACAGAGTGGAAGAAAATCTCTGCACACTACACAACAGAGGGGATTAAATCTAGGATCTACAAAGAGCTCCAGAAACATAATGACAAAACAGACAAACCAATTAAGAAGTGAGCGAAGGAAATGAGCAGGCATTTTTCAAAAACACAAATTTAAATGGATAATACACATAAAAAGAATGCTCAAGCTCAGTAGCAATTAGGGAAATACAAATAAAAAACCACTTTGAGGTTCCACTTAATCCCAGTGAAAATGGTCTATATACAGAAATCTACTAGTAACAATTGCTGGTGAGGATATAGTGAAAAAGGTACTTTAGTCCACTGCTGGTGAGATTGTAGACTGGTGCAGCGACTACAGAAATCAGTATGGAGAATATTCAGGCAACTGCAAATTTATCTACCATGTTACCCAGCAACCCTACTCTTGGGAATATATCCAAAAGAAGTGGTACATACATATGAGAAGATAACTTACATTCTTATATTCATTTCAGTACAACCAACAATAGCAAAGACATGGAAACAACCTAGATGCCCATTGAAAGAGGACTAGATAAAGAAACTATGGTACATGCACTCTTTAGAATGCTACTCAGTCATTAAAATGAATGATATATACTTTCATAATCTTTAATGTATTAGTTTCCTGTCAGCAGTTTAAGACCCTTATAATTTAATAATTTAAACTTTTGCTTTTGTTTTCCAAATGAGGCATTTGTCTCAGAAATATTAGTTTTTCTTATAAAACAAAAATAATTTAATGCAATAAGAATATTATTGGTGTTAAACTAAAGTTGACTGTAGGACAATGGTCATTTTCTATTCCTTTAACACTGTTTTGTTTTTATATTTCAGAGGCTGATAAATGTTCCAACCAACCTGTTTCTCATCCATGTGCTGTTCTTCGTCAGCCTTCAGGGAAGCAGGTGAACTAGAATTCGAGTTAGAATTACTGCACGTTGACGCAAACGAATCTGGTGAGGAGTTGTTTGTTGCTCTCCAGAGAGTGGCCGCAGTGGTAGACATGGCTCCTCCACCCTTCAGCAGGGTCTCTGCCATCCCAACCAGTTCCTCAAACTGGGTGACTGCCTGTGGTAACACTACAGTGGCAAGAAAAAGTAACACTTCAGAAACACTGTTAGGATAGGTACATATTTATTGTAGACATGTTGCATAGATCCACTGGGAACAAACTGTTAACATGTGCTGCATTTGGAAAACAAACAATGAGAAGAGTGTGTGGGAGCATTTTTGCCTTTTATTAAACAATTTGATACTTGCTTAACAATAAATCAATTTAAAAACATTTGTTGTTGTATTTAAACTTATAAGCACTACTTTGAAACTAAAAATATGTTCTTAAAAGTTTACTCTAACTGCCATGAACCCTGTCTGAAGGGGCTGGATCTCTTGTTTGGAGACATTACTGATTCTATTATTAGCCACCTTCCAGAAGCTCACATTAGGCCAGTTTAAGTGCCAAGATAAAATTAGCCATTTCCCACAGATTGTATCAGTTTTCTGCAACTGCCGTGTCGTAGTTTGCCAGGGAGTGAAATTCTATCAAATTATAAAAATGTACTGCCACAATCCAAACCTTTGTTGTCAGGAATTAAAGATGTGTTTTGGTAAGCAACTGAATGTTCTCTTTGTCTCCTTTTTTTTTTTTTTAAATGGAAACTTACACAAAGTTTTTATGCCTCCATGTATTATGGTCTTCTCTGTTATATCTAGTTTGTTTCCTAAGGACAAATAACATGTTGTTGGAGTTGAAATAACCTTGGACTCATCTAATTAAATTCCTCACTTAATGACTAAAGGCAGTACCTGCTGAAGAAGGAAAAAGACTCTATAACTTTTTTTTTTTTTTTACTTCTCCCAAAGTACATTATTGATATACAAACTTTATGGCAAGTTGAAACTAGTACATCTGGAACCATATTAAAGAGAAAACTACTAAATAATAAAAATTCATGTTCTTTTTCAGTAAATATTTACTAACTTCCTGCTATTTGTGTTATTGAGCATTTAATACCAAAATATTTTCCTAGTATCTACTCTTATCTGATACTGTTTTGAAGTCTTTAGTAATACTCCCTCAAACCCCCTTTGCAACTTTCAGAAATAGGTGTTATCATTACTCCCAATTTATAGATGAGGTCAATTAGGCAAAAAGGCTACATAACTAGTTCAGAGACATCTAGTTGGTGAAAGCAAAAACTAAGATTCAAATTCTGGTTTCCAAAACCAGGTTACACAGGATTGGAACAGCTGACTTTGACCATACCAGGTGCTTGGAAAAGAGGTGGGAGCAAAGTAAGACATGGTTGATGTCCTTTTGAAGTCTGAGACATAAATAAATGGACAGGGAAGGGGGGCTGGATGTACATAACCATACTTTGTAATAAGAACTTTGATGTGCTCCAACAGAGGCTTGGCCTTCAGCCCAACTCAAGGGAGGCAACATCTTGGGAGACAAGGGTTTGGCCTAGTGGTGAAGCTGCCCATTGAACTGTCCTATCCCATCTTGGAGTTTCTGAGTTTAAATCCAAGATCCTCTCCCTACTCCAGCTTATTGATAAATTGTATCCTGGGAGGCAGTGGTGATGGCTGAAGTAATTGTGTCCCCAGTGCCCACCAAGGGAAACTGGCTCTTGGCTTCCGCCTGGCCTAGGCTCAACTATTACAGGCAGCTGGGGAGGAACCAGCCGCTGGGTGCTGTTTCTCCTTGGGATTTCTCTAAGTTATGGGAGTGTTTTGTTATTCCTGGTGAGCAGTAAGTGCCTGGGATCACATCTCTTAGCTTATGCTTAGGAGATGATTCAGCTCGGGGCTAGTCAAATCCTATAGCCTTATGGTGGAAGATGGCCATAGCCAGAAATCCAGGACAACCAACTAACTATATGATCCAGAGGGCAAGTTAATCACATGAGAAATCAATCCATTATACCTACATAAAGAAGCCTCAATAAAAATGTGGATAATGGAGCCCTGGATAGCTTTCTGAATGGATGACACCCAAGTGCTGTTGTCAGGCATAGATGTTTGGGTGGGTAACTAAGGGATCCTGAGGACAACATCAGTCCCCTTACATTTCAGTGTCGGTTTTGTGCTCTTTTGTTCCGAGCCCAATTTGTTCCTCTGCTTTTTTTTTCAGACTCAGGGACTTCCTGGCTTACAACTGCATAGTATGACAATATAGTTCTCTTTCAGCTCCTCCTGCAAACACATAGAAACACAATCACCCAATTCTCACTTGCAAAGATACTTTTCTCCTTTTCCCACATCCTGCATAGTGTAATAGGATCGCTACTCAGTAAATAATGTTCTTATATTATGGTGTGATGTGAATATTATTCCTTTCATTTAAAATATTACTTCTTTTTCGCAGTTAATAACTCTCATGTTTTTCTTGGTTTATTACTTTTCCGATTGTTTCTTTCACTAATGTGTCTCTGAAACTTACCGCCCAGGGTGTAAACATTTTTTTTTTCAGTGTGTTTGTGTACATCATATGACCTAACAGTTGCACACATCTTTTGGTGCAGGCTCTCCTGGAGCGCTCCAGGACCAGACCACCTGTGAGCTTTCCATATGCTGTCATTCTCGAACTTTCTTTAACTACCATTCCTGTGTGGCCCCATGCCTGTGTTTCTCCTCAAACAGATCACTTCTTTTCTGAACACCATTTCTTTTTCTTTCTCGGTTTACTCTCTCGTCTCAAAGCAGTGTACCCTACATGAGCTTCTGAAAAAAAAAAAACCTAATTTTGAAATTTTGTGTGATGATATTAGCATTTTGCACTTGCCCTTGGTTGACAATTTCAGCAAGTTTAAAGCTCTAGCCTTAAATCATCTTAAAACAGACACTTAAAGGCATTGCTTATGTATTCAGAAACTTCCAGTATTGCTAATCAAAGTCCAGTGCTATTCTGATGCCCAATCTTTATTAGCATGTGATAAGCTTTTTCTTTCTTTGTATTGAGCTTTTGTTTGTATTTCTTTTCTGATTTTATGAAACTTTTATTAATATTTGTTTTGTTCATTCATCTTGCTAGGTTCTTAGGACAGTGTCTCATAAACACTAGTGATTTTTTTTTTTACTGATTACATTTCATTTTGTTACACAGTTTTATAGTTTCTGGGATTCCTCTAACCCCTCCCCATCCCCTCTCCCCATGGTGGATTCCTCCACCTTGCTGCAATATTACAGTTCAAATCCAGTCAAGATTCTTTCACTGTAGGCATATACCAAGCATAGAGTTCAGCATCTTATTGTCCAGATACACTGAAAGGTTTCCTGGGGAGACCATCCCTTGTCTGAAGGCAGAGCTGGCAGAATATCATCCCAATCAATTTAAAGCCACAATATAACATGAATAACAATTTACAATATTATGGAGTTAATTGACATGGTATTGAGTAACCAATATGTTAAAAAAAATGCAGGTTCTTAACCACATCCTGTGACTACTTCATTGACATTTCAATTTTAGTTTATATACAACCAACTTCTATACACCTTAAAATGACTAAAGGGTACTATTCAGCTGTCTCATGTCTATTTTCATTTTAGCATTTAGCAGTTTATAGTGTTGAAGCATAATTTTTACTGAACTTGGAACATTTCAGGGTAGTCAAAACTGGCTTATAACTCTAACAAGTCATATGTCAACAGTTGAGGTGCAGAACAATTTTAGGAGGGGTGTGCAGAGAAATCTTCAATGCCTTAGTGGGGAGTAACTTATCTTTGTGTCCTACCTAGTAAGGTAAATGTAGGTCCATGCTGACTGTTTCCTGTCTAGTTCTAAGCTTTCCTTGTTGTTCTATATTAGGGATTTCTAAAGTATTTGTTGTATGAACAAATTATGAGTGAACACTGGCAGCAATCAGCAGTTACTGACTTGTCTGGTTGCCCAAAGTGCAGCAAATGGCTAATTTCATTAGTTGATTCATAGGGCTACCTTCAAATGTGTGTCTATGGGCCAGGGAGAAGCACAGGCAGAAGTATTAAATGCATCACAGATTATATAGAGTGGCAGGTGTCAAAGAACAGACCGAGCAGGGGAGGGAGCTAAGAAAAAAACATGGAGAGGAGTGAGCTTGAAGTTTTAGATGGAGTGAGGAGATCAGCTGAAAGATTATTTCTGAAGACCCAAATTAAGGGAAGGTTAAAGCCATGTGGAGATCTAGAGGAAGAACTAGGCCAAACACAAATACACTGAAACAGCAAATACAAAGACACTGGCAGCATGCTATAGTAGGTCTCTGCCTCTGTCTGCAGGGCCAGAATGCCGTATGGGCATTGGTTCGGGTCCTGGCTACTTTGCTTGCATTTCAATTCCCTGTTAATGTACATGGGAATGTGGCAAAAGATGGCCCATGTCCTTGGGCCTCTGCACCTATCTATGAGACCTTGAAGAGACTTCAGGCTCCTGGTTTTGGATCAGCTCAGCTCTGGCTGTTATGGGTGTGAACCAGCAGATGGAAGAGCTCTCTGTCTCTTCCTCTCTCTGTAAATCTTTAAAATAAAAATAAATCTTTCAAAAAAGGAGGAGACAGGTAGCTAGATCATGTAAAGATTCACAGATCATATAAGCAATTTTATTTTGAATTAAAAGGCAGATGGAGAGAAAGAGAGAGGATGAGAGAGAATCTCTCCCATTCACTAGTTAATTGCTCAAATACTCATAACAGCTGTGGCTTGGCCACACTGGAGCCAGGATCCAAGACCAAAATTCAGATTTCCCACATGAAGGGCAGCAGCCTCAACTACATGAGCCATTAGCAGGCAACTGAATGGGATTGAATCCAGGCACTTTGAAACAGGATGTGAGCATTTTACCAAGTGAGTCAAACACCTACCTCAAGACTTTAGTTTTTATCCTGAGTAAGACAGGAATCCACTGGAGTATCTTAAGCAGGGAAATGACATGAACTGACTTATGTTGAATAGTATATAATTCTTACTGCTGAATTAAGAATGGACTGGTCAGGAACAAGAGAAGAATTTGTTGTGGCAGTTAGGAAGCCACCATAATGATCCAAGGGAGATTAACAGTGTTTGGACCAAATGGCAGCAATGTAGGGAATAAAAGGAATGAAATTCCAGCAACATTTTGAAGGCAAAGCAGGTAGCATTTGTGATGGGTTGAATGTGAGATGAAAAAGAAATGAAGAAAGAGTAGATAGAAAATGGCTTTTGGCTTAAGAAACTGGAACAATGAAGTTAGCATTAACCAAGATGAGGAACAAACAGGCTGTGGGAGATCCGGCCTGTGGTTTAACACAGGACACCTAACAGTCATGTGGAACATGCAGTTGGACAGTAAGCTGGAGAGGTGCAAACAGGAGACAGAAATCTAAGACTTACAGTTTAGAAATGGATTAAAAAATTTATTTGGTGCCAGTGCTGTGATGCAGCAGGTAAAGTCACCTATGCCACAAGCATGGGCACTGGTTTATGTTCCAGCTACTCTACTTCTGATCTGAGTCCCTGTTGGTGGCCTGGGAAAGCAGTGGAAGATGGTGCCAATGTGTGAGCTCCTGCTACCCGTAAGGGAGACCAGGATTGAAGCTACTGTCTTCAGCAGGCTTAGGTGGAAGATCTACCTTCCCACCACCTCTCTGTAAAACTATGATTTCTAAAATAAATTAACAAATCTTTTAAAAATTTTTTTTATTATTATTATCATTTTATCATACAGTTCCATAGGCTCCTGGCATTTCCCTTATCTCAGCCCAATTCCCACACCCCAACCTAGTTCCTCCATATCATTACTAAAGTATATTTCTTCATACATAGTCATATGTCTATCATTGCGGGCATGGACAATGGCAGAGAGTCCAGCATCCTACTGTCAAGATATAGTAAACAGTTTCATTGTAAGTCCTTCTTTGATTTGGAAGTAGAAATGCATACTACATTGTATCCTCACATCTAGATACGTTAGTCTCCATTTCACAGCTACTGTACATCCAACAAATCTTTTAAAAAAAATTTATTTGTAAGTCAGACACAGAGTCTATGGCTATGTCACCCTGAACGTGTCTGATCTCATCTGAAAGTCACACACATACATGCACAGGACACACAGAGAAATTCCATCCATTGGTTCACTTCTCAAATGCCTACAATAACTAGAAGTGGGAGTCGACAGCAAGAGACCAAGAATTCACTCTTGTTCTCACACCTGGGTGACAGACCCAAGTACTGGAATGAGCATCTGCTGTCTCTCAGGGTGTGCACTGATAGAAAGCTGGAATTGGAAGTGGAGCTGGAACTTAAACCAGGCATTCAGGCATCCTAAGTGGCATAACTGCCCAATTACCAAAAGCCTGCTTCCCGGTGATGACTTTTTATGATGCGATAGATCATCTAGAGAGTGAACACAGGTAGAAAGAAAGAAAGCCCAGGGATCGAGCCAAGAGCACCATCAATTACTTATAGGATAGGATGATGAACCAACCAAACTTCAGACCTCCAGCAATGTAGGAGAAAAGCTGGTAAGGGTGATATCTTGGAAAGTAAGTAAGGAAACTGTTTTCAAGGAAGGAATTTCCAAGATGTTATCAAAATGTTACCCAAGGGCATTTAATATGTCAACTGATAAATGAACACTGAGATTCAAAATTTGGAGTGTTACAAGTTGCACTGTTTTTCTCCCCATAGAAAGTTACAGAGTCCTAATCAATGGTACTTCAGAATATGATCTTATTTCCACTTTTTAAAACAGATATAATAAAACTGAAATCTGAAATGAGGTCTTTAGGATAAGCCCTAATATTATATTGTTGGTGTTCTCCTAAAAAGGTATTTAGGCAGAAAGACAAATACCCAGGGAGACCACCATGGGAAAGTTAGAGTTATGTTGCATCAAGGTCAATGAAAAACGAAAAACTAGAAAGAGCTCTGAACCAGAACTTCCCAAGCATGGTGAGGGAGAGGCTGGCCCTGCTGACACCTTGACTTTGGAATCCTAGCCTCCAGAACTGCAAAGATGCTAACTTTCTTGTACTTCAGCCACAAGCTTGTATTTGGCTCTCACTACAGCTCTGGCAGACCAAGGCACGAAGGCAGCTGATGATTATGAGAATGGAAATTACAATGGGATTCAAGGTCCTGACTGGAGTGGGATCCAGAGAGAAAAAGGGGAGAGGAGCAGGGATGGATAGAGGGTATATGGTCAAGTCTTTTAGGAAGTTTTTATATGTTAAAAAGGAGAGAAATATGCCAAATACAGAGAAGCAAATGGCCTGAAATAAGTCTTTGTTAATGGAAACTTTAGTTTTGTTAAAGTTCTTCTCTTGAGAACTTCTCATGAGAAGGAGAACTTGATGTTGCTGGCGAGTGGGACAATACTGACAGAGCAATGTCTTTGATTAGGTGAAAGGATATGAGATCTGGTGTATTGGTAAAGAGGCTGTCTTTGGCTATCCATTGCATGGGGCACTTGTGAATAGCAGAAGCACAGGAGCAGAGAGAAGATTGTCTTGTCACTACCTGCACTTTCTCAGTGATTATTTTCACATGAAATTGAATTTAATACAGTTCTCTTCATTTATGATTTCTGCATCAATATTCATAATGACAACTGGTCTATAATTTTCTTTTTGGAAATTCTGGGGTCAAGTTTCATGTCAATAAAACCCGGGGAAATAACAACAGCATTACCATTACTGAGTCTTCTTCTGTGTCAAGCACTAGATAAAACAACTTTAATGATCTTACCTAATTCTCAAAGGGAAATGACATAGCATCCTCACTGTATAGAAGAGGACATTGGAACTAGGATGAGAGTACAGTGAGGTGAACCAAAGGTGCAAAGAAAGCAAGCAGAGCTGAGGTCCAAACCAATTCTATTACTCCAAAATCAATGTGTCTAATCAGAAATGTACACTAATTTTATAAATTCTTGTTTCTAAGTTTTGCAATGGGTGTATAGAAATGAAACAACCTATTTTGTGAAAAATCACAAAATAATTTCACTAAGAGAAAACATACATAAAGTAAATAAATAAATGAGCAATGATAAATGAAACAAACACATTTCTTTCCACTTCTATTTGGCTATTTCTACTTAAAACCATGAAGACTTAAAAGTGACCTGTTACTATCAATGTAACAAATCCCTATGTTGTATGTCTTATCTCTTTTGACTTTAAAAATATCACAAACTGCCCTCTATTTTCATAGCCTTAGCATTAATGCAAACACATTAACATGGAAGACCATAATAATTTCTTGTCATGCTCCCTTACTTTCTTACTGGTATCACCTATACCTAGTTTGTCCATGACAGCCAGAAGGACCTATGTTTAAAACGTTCTGTATTTAAATGCTCCCCAACAAATGATATAACTGCCTGATGTTCAGCTAGATAAAATAGGGTGTGATTCCTAGCTTCACATGGGAAGCATAATTTTTGAAAGGTAAACACTTAAACACAATAGAAGATCTTATAAAAAGCCTTTAACCCAAATGGTTTGCAGTTTGCTTAAGCAAATCTTCCTCCCTTAAATGAGTATGCTTTCAACAGAACTAATTATTTTCCCAAATGGCTCTGTGTAACACAAAGTCTATAATGTATAGTATGTGGAAGCATTAGTTCTATTGGTTCCATCATGGATCACATTATCCCTTTTTCTAGAGTTTTCCTCAGCAGAGAGGTATGTGATACATGCATTACTAGTTCTTTAACATATTTGCTATCTACAGGTCTTTTCTCTCTAGGGCTCAGCATTGTCTGTTTCCTACATTAAATGCTCAATAAATATCAGTTAAACATTATTTAATGAATAAAATACTTAGTATTTTATAGAAAAATGTTACCTTCTTAAATAACAAACTAGACAGTTCAACAGGAATGCTTCCATATTTCAATTATTTAATTGTTTCTCTAAGGAACTGATTTTCATTTTCATTACTAAAAGCTAATTTGCAATATTTTAATAGATTTCACTAACCATGTTTTTTTTTTCCTAAGAAAACAAGATGTCAATTTTGGGGGCCATCACAATGGTTCAATTGGCTAATCTTCTGCCTTTAAGCACCATCATCTCGTAAGGGTGCTGATTTGTATCCCAACTGCTTTACTTCCCTTGCATCTTGTGGCATGGGAAAGCAATGGAGGATGGCTCAAAGCCTTGAGACCCTGTGCTGGAATAAGCTCCTTGTTCCCAGCTTCAGATGAGCACAGCTCCAGCCAATGTGGCCATCTGGGGAGTGAACCAGTGGATGGACAATTTCTCTTTGTCTCTCCTCACTATAAAATGTCTTTCCAATAAAAATAAGTCAATCTTTTAAAAAAAATCGATTTTCTCAAAGCTTACCTTGTAACATAACCAAAGACTGTCGTAGTCGGCCATTTTCTTTCCTGGTATTGATTAATTTTTCTTTCAGACTTTTTATTTTGGCACACAACTCCTCCTTCGACAGTTCTTCCAAAGGTGTCTCATCCTCACTGGAGCTCTCCCCAGGCAAAAAGGCATTTCCCGAGTATGGGTCTCTCTATAAATTCAAGGGAGGCACAAAAGAAGCTTTATAGCACCTTCAATGTTTATCCCATGTCCTGTTGCTAAAGGGATTTGATCGGACCTGAACATTCCTGCTCTCATGGGCACCAAGGCCTTTTAATGTTGCCCAGCTTTTAATTCCACCATCTAGAGAGAAGAACAAATTTCACACACAAGGGTCCTTTGCAGGGTAGACTTCAGGATTCTGAGCTGCAGATTCAACTCAGTAAGAACACAAAGTAGAAAGTATTAACAAAATGGAGTTGACAAGATTTCCCACTTGGAAAGTTGAATCTGACTTTCCAAGAAAGATAAATAACAAATCTTAAAACAAGGAAATATGTTTAAAAGATTTATTTATTTTTATTGGAAAAGCAGATATACAGAGAGGAGGAGAGACAGAGAGGAAGATCTTCCATCTGGTGATTTGCTCCCCAAGCCACAATGGCCACAACAGCTGGAGCTGAGCCAATCCAAAGCCAAGAGTCAGGAGCCAGGAGCCTCCTCTGATGCAGGGTCTCCCATGTGGGTGCACAGTTCCAAGGCTTCAGTCTGTCCTTGACTGCTTTCAAAGGCTGCAGACAGCAAGCTGGATGGGAAGCAGGGCCGCCAGTACTAGGACCTGTGTCCATATGGGGTTCCAGTATGTCCAAGGTGAGGACTTAGCCTCTAAGCTACCATGCCAGGAACAAAAAACCAAAATCTTGTAATAACATCTGATGGTGTGGTGTGGGGAGAATGGTACCCTACTTCATTGTTGGCGCAAGCACAGGAAGTCAGTATATAGAGTTCTCAGACACCTGAGAATTCATCTACCACATGACCCAGCTATCCCATTCCTGGGAATACATACAAATGAAATGAAATATGCATACAAGCAAGCTACATGCAGCCTTACTATTTGTAGCAGCACAATCCACAGTATTGAAGAAATGGCAACAACACAGTTATCTGCGAACAAATAATTTGATAAAGAAACTGTGGAACATCTACTCTATTAAATACTACACAGCCATAAAAAAGAATGAAATCCTACCAGCTGCCACAAAATGATCACAAGTGGAGACCATTATGCTTAGTAAAATAATCAAGTCCTGTGGGGCTCAAAGAGACGAACAGGTCACAAATTCAACAAGATGGCAATTAACAGAGTCACTGGGTTACACGAGGTGAGCAAGATGGCGGCCAAGGACAGAGCCCTGGGTGTGAACCAGGGCGGGGAGTCAAGTTATTTAAAAGAAAGACTGATTGGTCAGGGCATTTTGCTCACCTGCCCCTGGCCTATGGGAGGTGGCTTTCACAATCATGCTGATGACAATTGACTCCTAGTTCCCCCTCCAGGAATTCCTGAGGCTGTTCACTACTCTATATAAAAATTAGTACTTCCCAAATAAATTGGAACTGCTTAGATGGAATTCCTGTCCATCTGTTTGTCTCTTGCACGCCAGAGAGGCTGGATGGTGGGCAGCAGGCTCACCCCCTCCAGCAATGAGGTATTAGAGGAATTTGGGTGGGAGACACCACATAGTCCCAAAGGACAAATATCATATGTTCTCTCTGATATATGACAGTCTTCATTCAAAGTATAAAATAGATATATAGGTAGTAAAGTATATACACATATTCCTATAGATCAACTAAATAATGGAGCATAGCACACAGGAAGTAAAGATACATTGCAACATGCATCTCTGCTCCCAAATAAAGAGGCATCCCAACAAAACAGTTAAATATACCCTGGCAATATGATATTAAATGCTTTACCTCTGCCTATATCTAAAATGCATGAAACACTTAAATAGCAAGAAATTAAAGTTGTAACTGTTGATTATACTACTGTGATAATATGGGGGGAAATGGTGGGAGCGGAAAATAGGGAGAAAAAGGAAAGGGAGGGAGGAACCCTTATAGCTAAAGACTATAAGGAAAAAAAATAATAATAAAGTTAAAATTTATTAGCAAAAATATATAAATCTGCAAGTAAACCAAGAAAACTAAATCACCAACTTGAGAAAAAACGAGCAAAGACATAAATAACCATTTTAAAGAAAAAAATGTAAGACTAAAAACAAACAGATTTTCAGCCTCATTAACAATCAGGATAAACAAGATGAAGATCACAGTAAGACATCATTTTTGGTAAAAATTAAGGAACCTGAAAAAATTCAGCATGGAGTAGATATGAATCAACAGAATTTATTTTATGTGTAAGAATATAAACTGGTATATAAACAGTCTTAGAAAACACTGTTCTCTTAAGTTGTATTTATTCATTTTCATTTTATTTGAAAAGCAGGGAGCTATGCACACAGAGGGAAGGAGGGAAGATCGGAGGAGGAGGAAAAAGAGAGGGAGAGAAAGAATTGCCCATTTGTAGGTTTACTTCCCAAATGCCTGCAACAGTTAGGGCCTGGATAGGTCAAAGCTAGGAGCCCAGAACCCAACCCAGGCCTCCTATGTGGGTGGTGAGGACCCTATACTGGAACATCCCTTCTGCTTCAAAGAATATGCATTAATAGGAAGTTAGATGGGAAGCAGAGTAGATAGGACTCTACTAAGCACTGTGATCCCAATACAGGCACTGCAAGTGGCAACTTAACCACTGTGCCAAATGCCCACCTTCGGAAAACATTTTACCATTCTCGTGTAAAGCCTCAGATGCACCTATCCTTTGATCTTGTAATTGCTTCTTATGTCTATATCTGAGAGAGATTTTTATATGTATGTAGAAAATAAGTTCAAGACTCAACAGAGGTATGATTGTCTATGATGGGAAAAATATGAAAACCACACAAATACACAATGGGTTTTTGAATGCTGGGGTATACAATGGAATATCACGTAGCATTACAGCAGAGAAAGTACAGCCACAAATAACTAGTCTTAGTAAAATGCTGAATGAAAATGTAAGTTCCCAAAGCAAACATTTAATATGGTATGCTTTTTTATAAAGCTTAAATACAAATCAAATTAATGATATTTTATTTATACATATATTATACATAATATATAAAAAATCTATATTGACATATAAATGCATAAATAAAATATGGCTATATATCTATTTCAAAAATTTAAAAAGTAAATAAATTTTACCCCAAATTGAACGTGATTACCTTTGGAGTGAGGCAGCAGGGATGAGTTGGGGAAGGAGTCTCTAGTTACTCCTATATAGGTACAAGATATTAGCAGTGTTTCAGGTATTTGTATTGGCAGACGCCTTACTAGAGTTCATTATTTCTCTAAAAAACAAAATGTGAGGTTAGGTCTATGGTGCAGTGGATCAATCTGTTGTTGCCTGCAATGCCAGCCTCCCATATTGGAGTACCAGTTTTAGTTTGGGCTGTTCTGCTTCTGACCTAGTTCTTAAACAAGTGCCTGGGAAGACAGCAGAAGACTGTCCAAGTACTAGGGTCCCTGCCATCTATGGGGGGATGTGGATAGAGTTCCACATACCTGCCTCTGGCCTGGCCCAGCTCTGGTTTTTGGAGCCATTTGGAAAATGAACCGGTGGATGGAAGATTGATTTCTCTCTCTCCCCCCCTTACTCCCTCTCTTCCTCCTTTCTTGTCTTTCAAACAAACAAACAAAATCTTTAAAAATGTAAATGAATCTGAGGAGTTTTTTTTTTAATACTGAAAGATGCTCACTGATGCTATAGTTCTAAGAAAAGTAACTGGAAAGTGTCAAAATTTATGGTGAAGGTCTTGGCAGGAAATTTTAGCAGTTCCTATCAGAAAGAAGAGAAAGCAGACAAAAGCAAATGCATTTGTGAGAATCAGTGGATAGAAATAAAGTTGAAAGAAAAGTTCTGCAAAGTTCAACCAGCAAAAGAGATTAATTTCTACATTGGATGTTTGTGGAATAGGGATTCCATTGGAATAGACCAGAATTTTTTTTTTTAATTAAGAGAACTGAATTGAGTGGTGGAAATCTGTAGGTATTTCCAGGTTGGTGTTCTCTTCTTCTACAGTATGAGGCTTTTAGATGACATAGCTGTCATTTCCCAGAATCCCATGCATCTCATTGTGGCTATGTAACAGAAGATATGAGCAGAAATCATATGTACAACTACGGTTCAAACATTTACAGAAATGACATGTCTTCTGCCTGTATTCTTTTTGTTTCCAGAAAGAGGAAGACATGCCATGATAATAAGAACAGTTATCTTAGATTCAGAGTCATAGGCAATGCATTGATAAAGACAGATAAATAAAATAAAAAAGATACACCAGGCCTGGCACAATGGTCAAGTGAGTAAATCTTAGCCTTGCAACTGTCAGGATCCCATATGGGTGTCAGTTTGTGCCCTAGCTGCTCCACTTCCCATCCAGCTCCCTGCTTGTGGCCTGGGAAACAGTTAAGGATGGCCCAAAGACTTTGGAACCTGCACCTGCATGGGAGACCTGGAAGAAGCTCCTGGCTTCAGATCAGCTTATCTCTGGCCATTGTGGCCACTTGTGGAGTGAACTAGTGTATGGAAGATCTTTCTCTCTCTCTCCTTTGCTTTGTAGACCTTCCTTTCTAATAAAAATAAATAAATCTTAAAAAAAAACCTATGGAAATGTAATGTTTGCTTAAAGAATTAAATAATAGATGATAATAATATTAAATAAAGCACTGCTTATATTTAAAACCCCACACAAATATATTTACATTAAGGACATAATAATAATACTAAAAAAAAAAACAGTGGTAAGAGCATGATTATCATCCTAAGCATAGGGAGGCATGTTAATAGAAATTCAGATCTTTAAAAGGAAGAAATTAATAAAAATAGGAGAGGGACTTTGATCAAATTATTTATAAGAATGGGTCATCAAGTGGGATCTAAAAAGAAAAGTAAACTCTACGAGCTACTGAGAAAGGTTAAGCCTCCGAGTGTTGTGGCAGCATCCCATATGGGCACTGGTTTGGGTCCCAGCTGCTCCACTTCACTCCAACTCCCTGCTGATGGAGCTGGGAAAGCTATGGAAGACAGTCTAAGTTCTTTTTTTTTTTTTCAAGATTTATTTATTTTTATCACAAAGTCAGATATACAGAGAAGAGGAGGAGAGACAGAGAGGAAGATGTTCTGTCTGATGATTCACTCCCCAACTGAGTTCAACGGCCGGTGCTGTGCCGATCCGAAGCCAGGAGCCAGGAACTTTTGACAGCCTAAGTTTTTAAGCTGCTGTACTCATAAGGGAGACAAAAAATAAGATCCAGGTTCATAGCTTCAGACCAGTCCAGCTCTGACAACTGTGGTCACTTGAGGAATGAACCATTGGATGGAAGATTTTTCTGTCTCTCCTTCATTCTCTGTAAATCTGCCTTTCCAATGAAAATAAACATTTTTTAAAAAAGAAAAACAAATTAGATCTTAAAGGAATGGTATTCCAATTTCTCTAGTATTGGGGGTAAGAAAATATTCTGACAATTTACCTGTCTATAAGAAAATCAAGGAAAAGTGATTGGTAGCATATTTAGCCATTGTTTGATAAATTTTTGAGCATGTTTCTAAGCGAAATGCTCATCATTAAAAAAGCATGCAATTTTACTCCCTGACTGAATGAAGAATTAAAAGAATAAAATAATAAAAGGAAAAGTAGGTGATAAAATTGAACAAAGATATCAGAAAAACCAACCTGTCCTTTATCCATGTCGCTATTTGCATTTTCAGAGTCCATTGTCTCTGTCCTTTTCCTCTTTCCTTTTCTAAAAACTTGAGTATCAGTAATGTCATCTGTCTGCAAGATCTTCTGCATTTTCTCCACTAGTTTCCAAAGATATTCTGAAATTATAGAAGGAAAAAATGCTCATGTAGTTGATGCTATTTTGGATGCAGCCCAAAAGTTAATGTTATTAACAATAAAACAACAAAAAAGGATGCAGAATATATTTAAGCAGCATGCTTCATAATGGTACTAGCCACTCAGGTAAACTGCTTTCACTAAATGCTTCTCATCTTCTTTTCCCCTACTGACCATGTTAGTATATAGATATTCACTTGATTCAACAGTCTTTTCAATTTCACATTCATGAAGTGCATATCCACAGTGTAACATGTAGTCAGTTGTCACTTACCAAGTCAAGTAGTACAAAAGAATTTTTCCATCTTCCTAAGCTTTGTCTTGATAGACAGTTATGAAGAATCTAGAAAACAAAGCAGAAACACTATAAATTTATGTCAACATTACCAGAAAAATAAACAAATTACAGATTTTTAAGAAAAAATTGTTAATAATAGCAGCTATCTTCTTGTTCAAAGAACAAAATACTACAGGAAAATCAATGAGGATTGATTAGAAGTGTTTTTTTTCCTCTGAAAACTGTGAAGCCTTCATATGAAACATTTTCCTTGATAAAAACAAAACAATTGTATCATAAGGAACAGAAAGAGTTATCTTGATGGCAATAGAAAGATTAGAAAAACTACAAATAATAATTTTTCAAAATCAGATAAAGTATGTGATAGACATTAGACTGTTGAAATGATGAAACTTAACTTTTGTTATAAATGGTACAGCACATGAAATTTTTGCTTCATTATTTATATATATTTGTATTAGTTTGTTTTGTGAAAAATACTTATTTATAAGTAATAAAGTTAATCATAGAAAACTCTGAGCTTAGTAATCCTTAGGTGTAGCCTGGGCCTGGCACTGTAGCTTAGTGGCTAAAGTCCTTGCCTTGTGCCTGCAGGCATCATGTATGGGAGCTGGTTCTAATGCCGGCTGCTCCACTTCCCATCCAGCTCCCTACTCGTGGCTTGGGAAAGCAGTCGAGGACTGCCCCAAAGCATTGGGTCCCTGCACCCGTGTGGGAGAGCTGGAAGAAGCTCCTGGCTCCTGGCTTTGAATTGGTTTAGCTCTGGCAGTTGCGGCCACTTGGGGAGTGAACCAGCAGACAGAAATTTTTTCTGTCTCTCCTCCTCTCTGTATATCTGACTGTCCAATAAAAACAAGTAAGTCCTTAAAAAACGTTTTTATAAAAGAAACATGTGGACTATTAAGCAGAAGGTAACATATATTCCTTATTAAATCATACTACGTAAACATTTCAGAGACCATTACATTTGGATTGGTTTTGTGGCAATGCTGGTTAAGTTGCTGCGTGTGCGGCAGCATCCTATGTGGGTACTACTTTGGATCCTGGCTGCTCCACTTTAATCCAGCTGAGTGTTTAAATAATGATAACTTCTTTTTATGTTTCAGTGTTGTACAGCTCACATGCCATTTTAGGTTTTAGGCACGTTTGCCACAGCAACTCTAAACCAAAGAATACTAGAGTGTTCTGTAATACTACAGATTAAAAAAAAAAAAACTTTCCTCCTAGTAGATCTTACTGGCCTATTTGCTAGAGCACAGTCAATAAACATTTTCAATAAATACTAGATAGTAAATATTTTAGCGACTGCAAGCCCAGAATCCAAGTACTGGATGTTATATGGTATTTATGCAGCAAGAGAAAAAACAGATTTTCACAATTTTTAAAAATATTTACATAGCTGAATACATAATTGAAATCAACTTTTGAAAAGATGTATTTATTTATATTTGAAAGGCAGAGTTACAGCGAGAGAAGGCAGAGGCAAAGAGAGACAGAGAGAGAGGAGCGGGAAGAAGGGAGAATTTTCCATTCTCTGGTTCACTGGCTCACAAAATACATTTTTGTTATCATCAGTAGCAACACATCTTAGTAGATGCTACAACAGGTTTTACTGCATTGATGTCTTTTTGACTCCATTTCTACCCCTCCCGTGCCTCTGTCTTTTAATTACATAAATAAGTAAACAAAAAGATCTCTAGGGAGTACAAACCCTCCCTGTCTCTGCCACGTGCAGACATACGGAGGAGCCTCTGTATAAGCCAGGAAGAAAGCCCTCACCAGAAGCCACAGCCTTCTGGACTGCGATTTGGACTTCCTAGTCCACAGTACTGTCCAAAATGATTTTTCTTTTTCTTTTGGTGATTCAACCAACCCACTTCATAGCATTTGTTAGGGCTGTTTCAGCTTACTAATATGCTTCTTATTGCAAAAATGAAGTGTCAAGTTTTGCTGAGAATTTGAGCACATACAGCCGTAAGGAGAGCAAAATAATTAAGAAAATGATTAAGAATTTTAGAGATGGTATTGAAAATAACGTCCAAGAACAAATTAAGAGGACAAGTCTCAGATGTATTTCACGTGGCCAGCCAAAACAAAAACAAACTTTTGAGACTGAAAACAAAACAAAACCAGTTACTATTAATCTTAAGAAGGCAAATACCGTACATGAAGGCAAAGTTAACAAAACTGGTGCATCTTTCATAATATCCAAAAGGAACTTGTACATTTCTCAAGGGACCTTTCTCTAGAATCTCTACAAAAAAGAGCTGATTCCCTCAATAATAAAAATAAACCTGCTAATGTTGATGAAGCTACAAGATTAATGACTCAGTTGTAATGCAGTGGTGATGTAATGAAATAATAAAAAAAAACCCAATAAATTAGATGTTTTATGTAATTTTCTTTAAAAAGATTCTCTTTTAATTTATTCATCTCAAAGTTGAAAGTAATACATACAGAACATATGAAATAAAATTGCCAAAATCTTTCTTATAAACGTTTTGATGCTTTCCGTGGTTACAGAGGAGGGCAGAGTAGGCGTCAGACCTGAGGCGTACTGGGAGCTCAGGCCAGATCTGAAGCGGTGGTGTAGAACTGGCAGGTCACAAGGGCAGCGGAGCCCTGGCAGACCAAGGGCTCTGGCTGGCATTTCCTCTCCTGAGAACTGGAGCGGTGTCAGGAGGGGTTTAACAACCTCCTGCACGCTTCCTTGCGCACCTTTTGGTCCCCTCGGCTCCCTTCTTTCTGCCTCTCCACTGGGTGGAGAAAAAGCCCACAAGAATGGACTAACCTCCAATAAAGCCCACATTTCAACAGCCAGCCGAGGGTGAACCTAACACTTTTAATGTAAAGTATAATTAGTATTTAAAAGTTAAAATTTAGGGCTGGTATTTGCCAAAGTAGGTAAAGATGCTGGCTGCAATGCCAGAATCCTATATGGGTGCCAGTTCATGTTCAGGCTGCTACACTTCTAATCCAGCTCCCTGTTAATGCCCTTACAACAGTGGCTTAAAATGGTCCAAGGGCTTGGGCCTCTGTTGCCCAGGTGGGAGACTTGGGAGGAATCCCTGGCTCCTGTCTTCTGCCTAGCTTAGCCCTCGACATTGCAGCCACTTGGGAAGTGCTATTGTTCAGTAGATACAAGGTTTCTTTTTTTATTATTCTTTCTTTTTAAAGATTCATTTATTTTTATTGGGAAGTCAGATATACAGACAGGAGAAGAGACAGAGAGAAAGATCTTCACTCCCCAAGTGACCACAACAGTGGGTGATGCGCCTATCTGAAGCCAGGAGCCAGGAACTTCTTCCGGGTCTCCCACACGGGTGCAGGGTCCCAAGGCTTTGGGCTGTCCTCGACTGCTTTCCCAGGACGCATGCTGAGAGCTGGATGGGAAGTGGGGCTGCCGGGATTAGAACCAGCTCCCATATGGGATCCCGGTGTGTTCAAGGTGAGGACTTTAGCTGCTAGGCCACCGTGCAGGGCCCAGATACAAGGTTTCATTTTGCAAGATGAAAGGTGTCCTGGAGACAGATGGAGGTAACAACTGCACAATAATATGAATGTACATCAATGAACTGCACAATTAATATGATAAATACAATAATTTTAACACAATCAGGAGAAAATTTATAAGAAGTATTTTTTTTTATTGTTTCTACTTGTAGTAAAACTTTCCTTCTGAATAGGATTTGATTAAAAAGCAAGGTCTCTGTGTGTTTTTTTTACGTATTTACTAAAGGAAGCATTTCACACAGATGAGATTTTTGAAAGTTATCAGGACCAAATGGGAGTTACTTGTGTCAAGCCCTAATAAAAAACAAAGGTGGGGTTATGAAGAAGTTATACACAGGCTCATAACAAAAACTCTGCTGGAACCACAATACTGCACAAAAGCCATCACAGCCCTACATAAAATGTCCTCCTCCAAGGGCCTCTGTCCAGTGTCTATTTAACTCTGGACTGCTGTCGCCCGAGTTACTAATCCTTAGCCAAGTTATTGTTTCAAAATATCTTACATACTCCTCTTCATTTTACCTTTGAAATTTTCCTCTTGCTGCAACCTCCTTGAAAATATTCAGTTGCTAAGACATGTGTTTTCAAATTTCAATGTTAGTTTACTTCCATATAAACTTAATTTTTAGATGCCTTTCTGAGATTAGGCTGAAAGACTAAATATAATCAAAGCCATGAAAATACTAAAAATATGTGATTGGATGAATAATAAAAGCCAGTGACTTTCAACGTCTTGGTTTTTACTGCAACTGTGAAGCTCATAATAAAATATACATTTGTTTCAGAAACTGATGTAAAATTTCATCAAACAAATATACTCTTATTCCATAGGACACACTCTTTCAGTTTCTATTTTGGTTCTCTATTCGATTGTTTTAGAAGTTTCCATTTTTTATAATATTTATTTTATTTTTATTGGAAAGTCAGATATACAACAGAGGAGCAGAGACAGAGAGGAAGATCTTCCATCATTGATTCACTTCCCAAAGTGGTTGCAAAGGGCGAGAGCTGAGCCAATCCAAAGCCAAGAGACAGGAACCAGGAGCCAGGGGCCTCTTCCCAGTCTCCCACAAGTGTGTGCAGGGTCCCAAGGCTTTGGGCCATCCTTGACTGCTTTCCCAGGCCACAAGCAGGGGGCTGGATGGGAAGTGAGATTGCTGGGATTAGAACTGGAGCCCATATGTGATCCTGGCGTGTGCAAGGTGAGGACTTGAGCCACTAAGCTACTGCGCTGGGCCTGTCTTCTTTATTTGATTTCCAAATTGTTGGTCAGAGCATATTGAATTGATTTTATAATCTAGTAATGACTAATAATTAAGAGTTCAAAAAACAAATAAGTAACATAAAATGTATGAAAAACATAACATTAAGCAGTAAAACAGAAAAATGGGAGCTCTGAACTCAATGAAAGCAAATACCACTCATACAAATCTAACTCTTGACTACATTTATTTTTACCTTTATCAAGGACACAGTTAATGAAGGAATTCAAAATCCACCTGTGAAATTGTAAGGAAAAGTCACTAAACCTAAGGGAACTAAATCAATTTAATTAAAGCATTTTACCTACTCTTATATTTAAATTTTCTATGTGAATTCAATAAAAATCATAACACTACCACAATAAAATCTAACCATCCTTTCATAGGTTTCAAATGTCTCAGATTCTTTATCTATATATATCATTTTTGGAACACATAGCCATGAAAGATTCCATACAGTACTCAGATTATAATAGGAACTGAAGACTACTCTGAAATCAAATCACAAAGTACTGGGAAGACAACATCAAAACATTCTAAACATCTGGTGGCTGGCTTCATGGACCCTGTGAAATACATGCTTACTTTCTGTCCAGGCCTATAGTAGGAAGGGAGTAGGAGAGAGAGAGGACCACATTACTGAAGCAATCACACACACACACACACACACACACACACACACACACACACACCCTGTTACAGGAAGAGAACTCGAGATTGCAATGGATCTAAATGATCATATGATTTATTTTTAAAAATTTGAGAGGTAGAAAGAGAGAGAGCATGCTTCCATCCACTCATTCACTCCCCAAATATCCACACTGGCTTATAAGGCATGGCATGAAATTCAGTCCTGAGGCAAGAGTCTAGCGAATTGAACCATCACAGCAGTCTCACAGGGTGCATGGTAGTGGGCAGCTGGAATCACGGGTCCAGCCAGGAAGTGAATCTGGGACCTTGGCTTGCATGCAGGGAACTTAACTGCTAGGTCACACACCCACCCCACTGGGAATTTGAGTACTCCAACACTCTGAGGGGCCTACACTGAGCAATAAAGAAGCAGGGTAGCCTGTTAATCCAATTCTTCTGAACTACAGGAGGAAATTATTATGCTTCACTAATGTTCATCAAGAAGCATTTCAACATTTCTTTTTGCTTCCTCCATATTCAGATTACATCAAGCACATTTTTGATTCCTAAGTTATCCCAGGAAATTAATGGTTAATAGGTTTTGGAGTGATTCAATAGTGCTGCCAAACTATGAAGGCATTACTTGAGAGTAGACTGAAGAGTTTGCATGAGCCCAAAAAACACGAAGTAGAGCTGAAAGGCTGGAGACCTGAATCATTTGGTATTCTCAGTGATAAGGAAAAAGAAAAATATTCTTTTGCAGCCAGAGTTCATAAATACACTCAGGCCAATTAAATGGATAAGCAGTAACATCCTGTGTTGTCAGGTGTGACACACTATCTTGAAAAAACATTATGATTTTTTTTTTTGCTTTAAGTAAATGTTTTTTATAGCTTTAACAATTTCTGAATCAATTTAGAAAATTTGCAAGAAGTAGTAAATGATCTGAGTCTGTCTCTGCAAGAAAATTAGGAGTAATATAAAATGAAAAAAACCAGATAAATTCTCTTTGAAATGCCCTTGCCATTATATTCTATCTTCAGATCACATATTAATGAAGGAGCTAGGTTCCACTTATCAGGCTTCCCATTCATTTTGTCCCCTTGTACTCTCAAGACTTCAGGTCTAAGTATAATGAATTGAATCACAAATTTCAGATAATGTCCTTATGTGGTTCCCTCTTCACCCATTATCATTAATATTGTTTTACTTTAAAATACTTTCATTTCACTTTAAAGCAACATTAAAATAAAAAATATCTGCTGCATTGTATATTTATACCACATTATTTACCTTCTGTTTATGCATAGGTCCTTTAGAAGAACAGATTCATATGCTTTGTTTTTACATTCACATATTTTTATGTATAATTGTTCCCTGGTATCCGGGAAGAATTGGTTTTAGCATCTCCCATAGACAGCAAAGTCTGGATGCTTAAGTTCTTTGTAAAAAATGGTGGAGAATTTGCATATAAAATTATGTACATCTCCTTATATACTTTAAATAGGCTCTGTTACTTATAATATTTAACTCACTGTAATGTTATAGAAATAGATGCTATACTAATTGTTCAGGAAATAATGACATAAAAAAATTGTAAAAAAAAAAGTTGTACATGTTCAGTATGGACAACTTCTTCCCCAAATATTCTCAATCCTTAGTTGTCTTAACCAAAAGCACAAAGCTAGTCAAGTTTGTGGAACACAGGATTGGTCATAAAGAGAAGCCCAAGCTGATAGAAGGAATGCATTTCAGTCTACAGGGGCCTGGGAAGCTATACAAAACAGAGGAAGGACAGAGCGAGTTTAGAGTGTCAAAGACTGACACAAATGGGAGCTCAGCAGTGGTGGTATCCGGGGTAGAGAAATTCCCCACAGAGCCAGGGTGAGACAGAATCTCAGGTAAATGTATATACTGTTCACCAAAACAAGAAGAGACTAAACTTGTCCTTTTATGAAACCATAGAAAGCTTACCCAGATACTTAAAAAAAAAAACCCAAAAGTAAAATGTTGCTATATAGATGGTTCAATATGGTCCTCTAATCTGAATCTCTTCCAGCTATAATATATGCCAAAGCAAGTGCACAGTTTCTAAAACTAAATTCTCTGGTTCCATCACCCTATCCATGCAAACTTCCTGCTGTATATCTGCTTCCTCATCTTTGAAATGGTGATTGCAACAGTACTCTGCTATAAGTTGATATGCTAGGTATAATATTTTTTAATAACCAAAGGAAACGCAGCCAGATTCCCATCACACAAGCTTCAACTCAGCATATGCAAAGGGAGTGTTTACAGTAGTGGGAGCAGAGAAGAGTTTCAAGAGACCTAGCTGATTAACCTCAGTACCTATGATGCTTTGTTAAACCTCAATTTTATGTAAAACTATACAGGAAGTTTTCCTAGAGCTATTCATTTTATGAAGGATAGTAAGGAATTCTTTGAGAGGCTTTTCCAAAATCGGATCTGCTTAGCCTCCAAGGTTCTTAACTTTCTGATGGTGCTGGGTCCATTTTACCCTTAGTGATAGTGACATGGCAATAAAAAAGATAGAATAAAAACTCTATTAAAAAAAAGTAAGTGGCGCCTCTGAGATTGAAGGATTAGGAGAGATAATGTAAGCAAATTCTTCACAGCTGAAAAAGAGAGCCCGCACATACACTGTGTGCCAGGTAACATCTGATAATCCTGATGGAGTGTTGGACTGGGATAAATTAGGTAGGGGTATCCTAAGGATAATCATAAGAAAGGAAAATTAGTTGTTCAGCAAGTCACAACTAAGAAGAATTCTTTTAGAGAGGAGCTGCAGTGGGCAGGGAGGCAGTGCAAATGAAAAACACACAATACATATAGGTTTTGAGCTGCTGGAGAATTCTTACACTGTTTGCTAGCTGATAAGAACAGTAGATTTCTGTTGATTGAGGTGGGATTAAATCAGAAAAATGCACATAAAACATTTAGCAACTGTTCAGCAGAATAGATATCAATAAGTGTTGACAGCCAGTAAAAACAACTAAGCTGTCCTTACCAAGGCAGTCACTCTATCAGGATGAATACTGTCCATCTCTTGGGAGAGGAGACCAGTGAATAATGATCATATCAAACAATGCCTAGGGTGTAACTGGTGCTCCTCAATCTAAGCATTGAGATCTGAGCATTTTGAGTATTTTAATAATCATTTTAAGAATTTATTTTTTATTTGAGAGAGAGAGAGAGAGAAGCAGAGAGAGAGACAGAAAGAGATATTAAGAATCTCCCATCTGCTAGCCCTTGTTCCCAAATGCCTGCCATGACTAGGCTGGACCAGACTGACGTCAGGAGCCAAGAACTCAGTCTAGGTCTCCCATGTACCCATTTCAATCTCCCACAGTATCAACAGGCAGCTGGAAAAATGAGTAGGGCTGGAACTGGAGCCCAGGCACACTGACACGGAATATGGGCATCTCAAGCAGTGTCTTAACAGCTACAACAAACGCCTGTTCTCTAAGACCCAAACTTTCAACAGAGCACCAGATGGCAGACCACCATGGAGTCTTGCACATTAGCAATAGTCCTGCAGTATCTTTTCAAGGGAGTGTGTGGCATTTTCTGCCCCTATAACAAATGGCCAGAGAATATAACTGCAAAGAATACAGCCTGCTGAGCCCCGGACATGGTGTTGATCTAGTCTGTTTATGTACAGATTGTACCATCATTGTATCACCAAATCTGTCAAAGTTAGAGACCAGAGGGAAACTCGGAAGAAGTGCAGGTTGATTATCTGTTCTAGAAATATGTACACTGGAGTATTTCAAGTCTTGAGCATTTTAGATTTGAAATATTCAACCTGTGGAACTGGTCAGACTGAGAAATTAAGATTCTGTGGGAATCCAGACCTGTCCACTGAAGTGAGACAGTTTTACAATAAAATAACATGCTGGACAGAATGTGCTCATAATGGTGGAACATTGTGAACTACAGTCCCGGAAATATGGTGGTGGGAAGGAGCTAAGGACACAAGGACAATGGTGTCTCAGTAGTTTTTATACTGTTATAACAGAATATCACAGCTTGAGGGATTTATAATAATGGAAATTTATTGCATCATAGTTTTGGAGCCTGGAAATTCCAGTATCAAGGAACTGGCATTTGGTGAAGGTCTTCTTGCTGTGTGATACCACGGCAGCAGCAGGAAAGGAAGAAAACAGAAGTTGAAGTTGGCTTTCTAAAAGGGACCCAGTTATACAACAGCATTAATCTGTTTCTGAGAGAAAAGCCCTCTTGGTCCAATCCCCTCTTAAGGGTCCCAACTAACTTCAACATGAATTTTGGAGGGGACAAACATTGAAACCATAGAATTCCGCCCCTGGTGGGATGGTTTAGAAATAATGTGTACCTGGAATGAATGAATAGCCTTCTCACTATTGCATAAAATTATCTTGGTGGGATTGAGGGCTCTAGTTAATAGGTCTGAAGGCTAGACCATTTCACAGAAAGTTATTGAATGCGGAAAACTCTCAAAAATTGTAGCGTGGGGCAGGATTTAGGAAAAGCAAGGGCTGCATTCACAATTGTGTCTAGGTGTAGCTTCCAGCAGCCTGGTACCAAGACCTTTTATGTCTAGAGATGATGGCAATCTTCCAGACTCTAGACGCTAGATTAGATTTTATGACAAGTGCATTGGTTTGAAATGAGCTTACCCATTCAAATACCTTGATTTCAGTGGGGATAAATATTTGGTGTGAAGGTAGCTTGAGAATTCATCCCATAACAGGTGTCTGTGGAAATGGTCCTCAAGAATTAACACAGTCCTTTCTAAGGATTAGAGGTGAAATCCAGATGGAAGTCATTTTAGGAAACTCACTTGTTTCCCTCCCAATATGTTTTAAGTTATGAGAGGACAAAGAATCCTAGAGAACATCATTCCTACTACTTAGAGGAGGCAGTATTTGCTTGCATTTACAAAACTTCCCTGAAATTTACAGGTCAGGATAGAATTTTTCCTTTGCTCATTCTAGACTGACAGTGCCCAAGATGCTTCTTCAAGTTTCAGGGGTACGCAGGTGATGCCAGTTTTGAGAGAACAACTTGATGCTGTAGTCAAAAGTTTTTGTATTAAGGTGGATTTGTGTGGCTCTAATGATTCTCATTTTGAGGGGCAGGCACTGTGACACTATGAATAAGCCACCACCTGAAATGTGTGCATCCTATATTGCAGTGGCAGGACTCAAGTTCTACTTCTGTTTCTGATCTAGTTTCTTGCTACTGTGCATCCTGGAGGAAGCAGATGAAGGTTGAAGTGCTTTGGTCCATGCTATCCACATGGGAGACCCAGATGGAGTTCTGGGCTTCTAGATTTATCCTGGCCCAGGGCAGCTGTTGTGAGAGTTTGGGCAATGAACCAGCAGAAGGAAGTTCTCTATCTTCATATCTGCCTTTCAAATAAATGAAAATAAATTACATAAAGAAAACATCTAATGAAAGCTATGAATTATGGGTTATGATCTATATACCCCCAAAAGAGACACTTTACAAATAATTTCAGGTCCCTATAAATCCACCTGTAAATTTCAGTTTGAAAACTTTTCAAGGTCTTTTTAAAAGATTTATTTATTTTTATTTAAAAGGCAGATTTACATAGAAGCAGAGAGAGAGATTTTTCATCTACCAATTCACTCCTAAAATTGCTGTAACTGCCAGAGCTGGACCAGTCCAAAACCAGGAGCCAAGAGCATCTCTTCCTTTTTAAAAAATAATTCTTTGGGCCCGGCGCGGTGGCGCAAGTGGTTAAAGGTCCTCGCCTTGCACGCCCGGGATCCCATATGGGCGCCGGTTCTAATCCCAGCAGCCCCGCTTCCCTTCCAGCTCCCTGCCTGTGGCCTGGGAAAGCAGCAGAGGATGGCCCAAAGCTTTGGGACCCTGCACCCGCGTGGGAGACCCGGAAGAGGCTCCTGGCTTCGGATCGGCATAGTATCGGCCGTTGTGCTCACTTGGGGAGTGAATCATCGGATGGAAGATCTTCCTCTCTGTCTCTCCTCTCTGTACATCCGCCTTTCCAATAACAAAATAATAAAAATAAATCTTTAAAAAAATAATAATTCTTTGAAGATCTGTTTCCTCTTTATTTGAAAGACAAGAGTTACAGACAGAAGTTGAGAGAAAGAGACACAGAGAGATTAATCTTCCATTTATTGATTCATTCCCCAAATGGCCAAAACGACCAGAGCTAAGCTGATCAGAAGCTAGGAGCCTCTTCCAGATCTCCCACGTGGGTGCACGGGCCCAAAGCTTTGGGCCACCCTCTGCTGTTTTCTCAGGCCACACGCAGATCAGAAGTGCAAAAGCTGGGACCCAAACCTCAGGCTGAGATTTAGCCTGTTATGCCACAGTGCTGACCTCAGTACTCCCTTAGTTTACTGTATTTCTAGTTTAGTTCTATGTTGCACACCATAGAAAATATTTGGGGCCACAAAGTCATTTTAAGGTGTACTGTCCTCCCTATTTCTAGATTCATAGGATGCGATTAATTGGGATAATTTCAATAATCTCTAGGATCGTGTTTTACTGAAACATCTTTTACTAATTACAAATTATCACAATTTTCTGTTATTCTTGGCACAGTGGGCACCTCTATTCTCTTAGTGATATTATTTTTTCAGACTATCAACACATTGATGCAAATCTATTAGGAAGGGGCTGGCATGGTGGTACTGTGGGTTAATCTGGTGTTGGAGTGCCAGTTCTAGCAATGGCTGGTCTGCTTCCAATACAGCTTCCTGTTAATGTGCCCTGGAAAGCACAAGATGGTCCTTGTTTCCCACAGAGAAACCTAAATCCAGTTCCAGGCTTTTGGCTGTGGTCTGGGAAGATCTCTTTCTCTATTTCTGTTGTCTTTTAAATGAATAAATCTTTAATAAAAAGTCTATTAGCAGAAAATATTCATTGCAAAAGTTTCAAATGATGATTATTAGAGGAAAATTGACTACTCAATGCTGCTGTAGTTTTATTATCAAGATAATCTTCTGATTCATAAACATTAACTAAGAATTTACTCATTTCTTAATACAGTTACTATGCAAACATACTCTATCTCATTTGTATTTTTTTTAAATTTAAGAATGTGAAATGCTTATAACTTAACATGGCAATGCTCACCTTGGATCTAGAAGGTAACGGCTTCAGCTTTTAATTTGCATTCTAAGTTTGCCATTCTCAGGAATAGTGAAAGTATTTACACTGTCAGAATAATAATGAACAGCAGTGCTTAGTGATTTATGACTCTAAGAGTTTTATAATTTGATTTATGAACAGCTCTCAAATATTCCATTGGCAGTTTATACAACTATGAGTAAATTTTCTGGCTAACTGACTCAGTATTTTCTTGCATGACTAATCCTACACTCAGTATGGAAACTATATAAATGAATTCTATTTGCTTGTGGATAATTAATGATTACTCCCTAAAAACTGTCTGCAAAGCATTATGTTGTAGATAAATTCAATTATATTGATGGCTTTAGGCTCAAACTCAGCAGACTTTTTTGAATAGTGTGTAATGCTAACAAAAAAGAACTCCCCACCCCAACCTCACAGCCTGGCAACACAAAGGATGGTAAATCCTACTTAGGCTCCAAAATTTCTAAAATGTTAAAAGAACAATCTGGAGAGATTCCATTTAAAATATTTTCTATTATAATGATGGCTTTAGGTTATTTTAAAAAGATTTTGTTATGGTCAAGTAAAAGTAAAGTCCCTTTTCAGGGAACATTTGCTGAAAATAATGTTTGATATATACTGCATATTATAATTGTTTTTCCTTCAAAAACTCAAATCGTATAAAGACAATACTACTGATCCACCTGCAGGATGGCTTCCCTAATTTTGGTGGCTGGAGTTCACCTCCAACACTGTACGAGATGACACAGGCCCTCTTAGATGACTTAGCTCCTCTACCTGTCCATACCAGCTCCTATAAAAGACTTCACTAGGAACAAGGAGGCTACCAGCCTAAAATAATCATGATTTCTTTTTGCTGATTTGCTGACAGAGGCATTCTGACAAATGTTTTGTTTTCAAGGGGATCATACTTCAACGTCATGCCCTGTATGATTACCAGGAAGTAACTTAGTAGCTTGTGTATATAGGTTTGTATGGATAACTAGGGTTACATTATCAGGTATTTCTTCTCTTTCCGTAAAAAGCATTCAAGGGTGAATTGTGGTAGCAAGGGCTGATGGAGAGGTGACCACAGGCAGGGAGACATGGAACTAGTTAGGCTCAATGGTAATAGCAGTCAAACATAGCCATAGGGAACAATGAACCTTCTGGGGGTTAGAGGAACCTCTAAATATGTTGAAATCAAATGCTAAGGCAATAAGAAGAATAGCTTCTGCGCCTCCCCACCCCCTTGCCTCCAAGCTTCTCCTGCTGCTGTTTCCATCTCTCAACTTCTCCAGAAACTCACAGATAAAAGGCACTTTAGTCTTACTCAGGTCCTGATTACTTTCCCACTCATGCTCTGTACAGCACAACCTCTCTAAAGACTTTTGACAAGACATTCTCTTCTTTTTCATCGTTCATTCCTCTTAAGTCTGTTAACATCAGTCTTTAACCTCTCTGGCCACATGAGTCTGTTCTCTGGAAGGTTTCCCAATGCCTCTCCATCACACATCTGTTCAAGGGTGCTACTAAATGGTAGCACTTCCTGCGTGGCTTCCATAGGCCTGCCTTCTGCCTTCTTGCAGTCCACAGATGGAAGAGGTCTCCAAAGTCCTGTTACAATTCTTCCTACAGTGTCTTCTGTTATCACTGTCGGGATGTAACTAGGATTCTGATTCCCAACATTAGTTTTTGGAACAACCTCTCCTCCCATATTTCCCTCACCTTTGCTGGACATTTTCACATCCTTCTGACACTTCCGCCTAGCACATCTAAAACATAGCATGCCACCCCCTCCTTCAAAATGACCCCCCATCCTAGCTCTCAATCTGAGTCATCAGGGTAGGTATTTGATGCTACAGTTAAGACACCTTACAGGATACCCAATCTCATAAGAACATCTGGGTTCATGTTCCAGGTCCCTGCTAAGGTGAACCCTGAAAAGCACCAGGTGCTGGCTCAAGGCTTTGGGTCCCTGCTATGCATGTGGGAGGTCTTGATTGGGTTCTGGGTTCCTGGTTGCATTTTGGCTCAATCCTAGCTCTTGTAGACTTTTGGGAAGTGAACCAGTAATGGAAGATTCCTATCTGTCCCTGTCTATCTTTCAAATAAATTAAAAAATAATGTAAAAATCAATTCAGCTTTACTTCTCCTCTTCCTTTCCTCTCAATTGGTTTCCAGAGTTTAGGACAGAAACTCTTTCTTCATTTATAAACTAGGAATTTGGGTCACAATTTCTTACCTCTAAAGAAGTACGGCAGAAGATGTTTTTCCTCATCTTAATAAAGGCTCCTACTTATTCTCTAGGGGATGTGAAGACTCAGTAATGAAGGAAATTGGGGAAAACTTGCCAGCCACTAATGAACAGACAGATCTGAGGGATAAAAGATCCCTTTGCACACCAGGGCCCATCTCTTGTTCCCACACCGTGTGCCGTAGGGATTGGAGAGGCTCTTGTTAGTCTTTGCTTCCTATGAAGCAATTTGTCCTGGTCAGGTTTCTCTCTGCTCCAATGTCAGGAAATCCGTTATTCAGCAGTGACAGGGTGGGCACAGCAAGTGAGGAAAAAAGGAGCAAAATGGCCCATTTTGGTTTTGACTGTAAGTCAACAAATTATACATACTTTCCCATTATATTTCATTTTTTGGTTTGAAAGATTTGGCCCAGGTGGTTTCCTACTCCATGTTTGCCCCAAAACTTCAAAAAATTTGTTTTGTGACTTTACATAATGTCAACTCTTCCTTTTTAAGGTGAAAACTTAGTTGCGAGAATAGGTATGAACTTCCACAAAAGACTGCCTAATTTAATATTTATTGAATTTCACAACTGCATTAGGTAACCGTACAGGCACACAGAAAGAAGCAATTAATAATGGCCTTATTTAGAAAAGAAAGTGATAAATTAGCAAACCAGAAAGTAACAATGAACCTGATCAGATACCAGATTCGTCTGAGGATTTGGTTTTCTTATTATTGGTACCCTTAAGATAACCAATGCAAACACCTGAAATGAATGGCTCTAAAAAGAAGTGTCTATAATCGCTTTGCACAGTGGTAAGCAACTGCCTGCCAAGTGAGATAAATGATGTTCTTGTGTGCACTTGAAACTTATAAATGACTGCAGCAAGACTGAGGGCGCTAACAATTGTGCTAAAATAGTAACTTGAGAACCACAATAGCTATTTAGTTGCTTTTTGTTGCAATGCTGTAGTTTTTAAACTGTTTTGGTTGGATCCATCCCTTACAAGACTTGCTCACTGGGCAGCGTAAATATTACCCTCCTGACTGCTACCAGGTATTTTCACTCTTTGTTTGCAAATGGTTGATTCAGTTTTATATCTTTAATTCCACCCTCCCCCCACTCCCCATAGTTAATACAACCAGAATCCTTCCTTTCCTGCTGAGACATACACTGCAGGTTCTCAGGAGTCTCTTCTGTAATCCCTGCATGGTAGACAGGAGTCAGTTTCTCACTGCAGTGGGCTGCGGTATCAGCAAACCTTTAGCCATGTGCATACCACACAGTGTTCTCTGCCCCTCCAAGTGCCAGGGACCCAGGGAGGCTTTCCTGGCGCCTTATTCAGCCTCCTTGCTGACAATCGAGGTTCCCTCCTGAGACAAGGTCCTCTTCATCTCCATGCCATCTCATTTTGATTTTTGTTTTAGGGAACCAGTTACAAATAAGATAAACGTAGCCATTGTCTTCCACGTTTGTGAAACTGTCCCAGAAGAGATTGCCAGGGCAACACGTTCCTGAGTTTCTTGTAACACAGCTGGCCATACCTTACCGCCTTAAGGATACCACCAGTTAAGCTTTCATGCAGAACCTTACAGTGACATTATGCAGTTTAAAAAGACACTGATTTTTAAGATCCTTTCAAGCAAATAGCAAGACGTAAGCATGTTCATGGATTCTTTTCACTGCATTTTAGAATGTTACAAATTATTTTTAATGAAACATCTTCCTCATTTTCTTAAATATCACAAAGGAGTCCAACCCAGTAGTTATTAGAAGAAATTCCACAAATGCAGGAATCTGTTACTCTGTCACTATAACTGCAGCCAATATATGAGAATAAATGAAACAAAACACGCAACTGGAACCATGCAAGGCAAAGCCAACATCGTCTTGGGTGCAGCAGATCGCTGTACCGCCCCGGCCCACCAAGGCCGCAAGATGCCGCAGCGTGTGCTGCAGCAGCGGCTGCCCAGCCCGGTGGCCCCTGGCCTTCTGCCGAGGCGCACTTCACAGGGCTCCCGCCCCACCTTCCGCGTGCGCGTCGCACCCCTGACCATTGTTAAACACCCTAACCGACTGCAGCCTACTAGCCTATGAAGACAGGTGGGGGAGGGGGCAGAAGGGAGACCGGAGTGTGCCTGTGAGTGGGTGACAGATCGCCCTCACCTCATGCAACTCGAAATCCTGACGAATCCATACCCAACTTCCTTCACTGCCAGGTCCCTAAATCTGGAATGGCATACTTCTTCTTCCTAACACACCAAATGAGTCAGGCTTTTACAATAAAAGATACCAGAGGACCTAAGGTGCCCATTTGCTGGGCCTTGAGCCAGCACCGAGTTTGGGGGTGAACGCCCTACGTCTGTGGACCCGAGCGCTCTCCAGGGGCGCTGCTGGTCTGGGGGGCGCAGGGAGGGCCCCATTTCCCAAAGCAGGCCCTACCCGCAGTTCGCGCCTCAGCGTGCGTGGGTTCCCCCCACCCCCAAGAAGCCATAGCTCACCGGGCCGCATCCTCCAAAGCCCCAACCTCGGGGCGGGGCGCGGGGAGGTGGGACGTGGGGGTAGCACCGCCTGGAGGTTCCCGCCGGCGCCTCAAGCTTCCCCCCCACCCCGGCTCGTTGGCGCCCCCTGACGCCGGGCTTGGCAGCCACTCGGCCAGGGGAGGACGGACAGGTGGAGGCCCCCAGGTGTCCCGGGGTCCGAGAGGCCGCCCAGCCTGTGGCCCCGACGGACGGGCGGCCCCGCGGGAGGGCGCTGGGCGCTCAGGCCGGGGCGCAGCCCGCGGCCGCCGCCGAAGCCGCCGCAGCCATGTCCGCGCGCCCGCGCCGCCGCAGCCCGGCCGTGATGTCATCAGCCGAGCCCCCGCCGCGGCGGCGCCCCATTCGCGCCCCCCGCGGGGCCGCCGCCGCCGCTGCAGCCTCGCCGCCGCGTCCCCGCCCCGACCCACGTGCGCCCGGCTTCGTGGGGGATGCCGAGGCCGGCGGCGGCGGCGGCGGCGGCCACAGGACGATGCGCGGGGCTCCGGCGGCAGCCACGGCGGCGCTGCTCCTCCCCGCTCGCCGCGTCCCCGGCGGGGCTGCGCCCGGGGGCTGCGCACGGACGGGGGCGGGGGCGCCTCGGGAGGGAGGAGAGAGGCTCCCCGCCGCCGAGCCCCAGCCTCGTCGCCCTCTGCTGAGTCATGGCAGGCTCTCCCCTCAGCCCTGGATCAGTCGCGTAGCGCGGCCGGCGCGGGCTGCGCGGCCATTGGGCTGGGCGCGGGGCCGCGAGCGCCGGGCATGACGCGCTGAGCTGTGCTCGCCCGTGCCCGCCGCCCCGGCGTGCGCCCCGCGCGGGTGCCTGTGCCGCCGCCCTCCAGCCCCGCCGCCGCCGCCGAGTCGCCCCCGCTTCGCCCGCACCATGATTGCCGCGGCTTTCCTCGTGTTGCTGAGACCCTACAGCATCCAATGTGCCCTGTTCCTCTTGTTACTCCTGCTGGGCACCATCGCCACCATCGTCTTCTTCTGCTGCTGGCACCGCAAGCTCCAGAAAGGGAGGCATCCGATGAAATCAGTCTTTTCGGGCCGTTCCAGGAGCCGAGGTGAGACGCGACGCTCTTGCTCAGGCTTAGGACAGCATCTACGCCCACGGCTCCTTTCCTTCCTCTGTTGGGACCCGTATCCCGCTTTGGGGTACCTCCCCAAGCCGAGTACCCTTACTTGTCTAGCAGCTCTAACCCTTTTTGTCCTCACGTCTATCCTCCAGTCTGCTGATTTGGGGAGAGCCAAGGCCATAGTGAGGACTAGGAGGGGAGAAAGAGACTCTATATGCCCATTTTGCTAAAAGGTTAATTCGAATGGGGCTCAGGGCTGCAGCAGCCTCGCCCTTACCTATCCTTTGCTGGAGCTTTGGGCTACGAGAGTAAGGCATGGAGAGTTTGGGGCGCCCCAACTCCCCCAGAACTTTCCCGGAAACTTCTAGCACAAGAATAACCTAGAAGGCCGGTGGCCCAGAACCGTTCCCACCCCTTCTGCCCGTGTCCACCCATTGGAGGGGTCTGCAGTGTGCTTCGATTCTCAGGGGAGGCATCAGTAGCTGGACAGGTGAAGAACAAGGAGTTAAATGAAGTCTCATTTTTCTCTTTTCTCCCCAGATGCTGTTTTGAGATCTCACCACTATCGTTCTGAGGTAATTTATTTAGCGCGCACGCTCAAGGTCAGAAGAAGTTCTCTTTCCTGAGTACCAATATTAATCATAAGCGTGTTAAGAGACCAGTAGGACCTTGAATGGCAAGCATGCTGCCCCTAAGGCGAAAGTGACTTTTTTCTTCCTTTCCTTTATTTATTTATTTATTTTTTTTAAGCGATTTCACCCCAGTGCCCAGCAAAAGGTTTTAGCAAATGGCTTGTGTAGTTGAGCTGTTGTGCCGGAGGGAGAAAGGCGGCTTCTTAGAAGCTCGATGGCCCTTAGAAAGATTTTGCCCACAGGGTGGATGTCAGTTGAGTTTTCAATCTGTAATTTGCCGGTGGAGGCTGTCTCTGGGTGCTTCTGTTCGACTGTGGTTGTGCTCTGGGACAGATGAGAAGGGAAGAGCTTTTAGGAAATGAGTGCAAAGCCAGTTTGATGCATATGCATTTCATGTGAGATTTGCAAGTTTACATTCCTGAGCGCTCTCATGAAGCTGTCTCCTTGTGCCACTGTGTCTGTCGGGGGTCTTTATCTGATGGCATGTGTGTGGGTGCTTGTGCTGGTGGTGGCTTCTGTCTGAACTCGGTCCATCCTTCTAGAGCTGCTGATATGGGCACAGTGATGAGGTGACACGGCTAAGGACCTTGTCCAGGGGGCAAAACTGAAATGCAAGCTCTACCTGACCCAGCATTTCTGCAGGAGTTCTTGGACCAGCCCCATGCTTAGTGTGAGATCATTTTCTGTAATGTTCCCTCTTTGGGGGAAAGTTTCCTCCAGCCAGGCTGGGAAGTTGCTGCTTGATGCAGTTCACTCGTCATTCTTCATTCACTCGTCATTTACCTTCAGCTATCATTGCATCTTGCCCAGCTTGTCAGGTATTTTGATTGTGCCATTGGATTCCGGCTGCGGAAGAGCTTTCACTGCATGGTTAGAACACCATTATAATGTCGCACAATGAGAAGTGATTCTGCTGCGTACCAGCCTATAGCCTGAGAACTCAACTCAACCCTTTGGATTCTTGAGACTATTCATTAACAAGGAAAATAACCAGATGCTTCCTCCACAGCTTTACGCTAACTAACTATTGGACTGGGAAACTGCTTTTAACTTCTTGGCAGCTCAGTTTTCCCATCTGTAAAATAGAGTCAATAGTGCCTTCCAGAGATGCTGGAAGAGTGGTTATTACGAGAAAATATGTTCAAAAGAAATCTCACTTAGTTCACAGCAGGCATTCAGTACCCATTATCCGTTGTATTTTGTAAAGTTGAACTTAGAAACGTAGAGAAATGAAAGATGTGTTTGAAAATTTCCAAGTCCATTAGATAATTCACATTGATGGGACACAATGTAAAGTGTGTCTGTGTGAAGCAGTGGTTTTGAATGTCTGGTTGATTCAATAAATATCTCAGTAATTACCAGAGTATAAACATTAAGCAGAGCATTTGGATTTTAAAAAGAAGATAGTAATTCCACATACGTAAGTGGTAGAACCACAGTCATAATCCATTAGGAATGATTACACTAGCCATTGCGCATTTCAACTACAGCACAGTCAGAAAATGAGCACCATGTCCTGTTTACCTATTGCTCAGTTAAATATTTGACCTCAGCATGCATTTGGTTAGGAGAGCTGGGGGTGGTTGTTTAATGTCTTAGCCCATTTCGTAAGATTCCCGGTATGTGTTGATATTTGTGTCTACTTGCTGTTTGCCTTATCTATTAGACTGTGAGCTCCTTGAGGGCAGGGAACAGGTCTCTTGTGCAGGGCTGTGTGTCTACTGCCTGGCCCAACATGTGGTAAATGCTGTTTTTTTTTTTTTTTAATAAATATTTATTGCATGAATGAAAAATAACTTGGTGGGTGCCAGTTCTTCTTCTTCTTGGAAAATTTAAACTCAGACTTGATCAGAAAAGAAAAAAAATGCACATTCTTAGAAAAAAATGCACATTTTTAGGACACTGTTTAGAAAATAAAATTGGTTACAACATCATTTATTCCTGAGAAAGTTGAGTACAGGGTTAGTTTGTTTTGTTGCTACACTACACATCAATGAATTCCAATGATGACCTACTTAAAAAATGTTGCTTAATTAGTAAAAATCCTGAGACTATAGTTGCATGAAAATGTCATTTTTCATCATTGCACATTGTTTAGCACAAAGGAAATATCTTTCCCTAAGGCAGAGTATGGAATTTTTTTTCTTTTCCTTTTCTTTTAAAATGACAAGATTTTCTCCTTGAGAGAAACCTCTGGATTTACTTGGGCTCAAGCCTAGTAAAACGTTTGATTAGCATAATAATTCTTCTTAAACCACTTTTTAGCAGCAGCTGTGGCACAATAATTGATTAACAAAAAATTGTTTTGTTTTCTGTCAAGTCATAATGATATTGAACTGAGAGTTGGTGCTTTCTGTCCCACATTGCAATCTCAGTAATAGATAATTCACTTTCAGCATTTCTATCATGATCCAACGAGGAAAATGAGCTTAGGATGTTGCTGACTCATGTTGAAATGGGAATGAGCTTTGCCTTGCCAAAGTCCTTGGCTAGATGAAGAAGTTCGGTGAGCACTTTGCTGCTTTTCCTTGGCAGCAGATCTTGCTTCTGCTACCCGCACGCTCAGGAAGGAGACCAATTGGACAGGAAATCCTTCCCAGGTAGGGCGAGAAGGCCTTCTCCAAGGAGAACAACATTGGCATTAGGACTCAGATTGGGTGGGGGGCGGTGGAGGACTTCTGCCATAAGGAGTGAAGCCAACTCTTCTTCCGAGGAGTGCCTCCATTCTTCTCTTTATTAGGTATGAAATAAACATGTCTTCAATTCCCTGTCTTCTTCATGAAGCTGGACATAAACCTTGATGATTATGTTTTAGAACCATAATCACTGCCAGCTTTTTTATTTTTACTTATTTGCAGATTTATCTTTTCTGGTTTTTTAGTAGTCAGCATTTTAATGATAGAATTTGAGAATGTGAAATTAATTTCCTCAGGCCCAGCATGATGACTCAATGGCTAAATCTTTATCTTGCTTGTACCAGGATCCCATATGGGCGCCAGCTCACATCCTGGCTGCTCTACTTCCTATCCAGCTCCCTGCTTGTGGCCTGGAAAAGCAGTGGAGGATGGCCTGGGACCCTGTACGTGCATGAGAGACCTAGAGGAAGCTCCTGGCTCCTGGCTTCGGATTGATTTGGTTGCAGTCATTTGGGGAGTGAACCAGTGGATGGAGGATCTTTCTGTCTCTCCTCTCTTTAAATCTTCTATGCCTTTCCTATAAAATGAAATAAATCTTTTTAAAAATTAACCCCCTCAGCAGGGCTCAAACAGTGTAACTCCATTTTAGAACCTGACAGATTAAAAAAAATCCCACTTGGATAGACAGATACATGTGTTTTGTGTGTGCATACAGCAAGAATGTCCAGTGCTTTTTTGGATTTGTTTCTACTTTTGCTCTGAATAGTTTATGAAGAAAAGCAGTTTCTTGTTGATAGAGAACACAGTCTGGAGACCAAATATTCATTTTGGTGTTGAGGATTCTGACATCTAAGAGGGACACTTTTCTTGGGAATTTATGTTGTATGCTTGGACTTGAAACAATGAAAAAATCTTACCCAAGAGTCCTGTGGTGAAAGCCAGGCAATAAAGTCCTGATTGTAAGGAAATTTCAGGAAGTAATATGGCTCGTTGGGGTACTACTAGCTTGCAAGAGCCGTCAGTAGAATGAAGGCGATGATCATGCCCTTTGCGAGTGAATAGCGATAAATGATCCCCCACAGGAGCTCGCTAGAATAAGGAAAGCCTTGTTCCACACAGTGAGAGGGAAGGGCATGCTTTCTGTCCACTAAGATTGGAGTAAGTGTCTTCACTTTCTGTTCCAGACAAGAACCCAAAGAGTTAACTCAAGCTGAGCAGATCTCCAAGAGTCACATTGCAAGATAAGGACTGAGTAAAACAAGAATTCCCTGGCTACATTTTATCTGTCCTTTGCTGTTTAACTGTGTCTCTCACATCCCACAGAGCAATAATAACCCCAAGATTCTCAATGGAAGAAACTGAATGAGTTTTCAGTGGATGATTCTTATAACACAGAATTGCTAAATCCTTTAGTTTTTTCTAGCAGTTAAACAGTTACCTCAGACAAAACAGTAGTTCACCCCAGCCCTCTTAGGCCTGTTTTCCTAGAGTGTTTGTGTACCAAGCATGGAAGGATGGTCCGTTCAGTAAACATACTGCACAGCTTCTCGTTCAATTTGTATCTTTTATTAAAAAATGAGAGTTATGGTTTATTATTGATTTTCATTTATGATTAGGCTGTCATTATAAATAAATTCTTTGCTACAGCCAAATCCTAGGTTTAGACTACTTTGTAATAATTAAGCCCATTTTAAGTTATAACTGTAACCTTACATACAGTGCTCATTTAGTATTACCATTTAAAAAAAACTAAATGTAAACCTTTTTTGTTTGTTTGTTTTTGCAAAATACAGTGTTAGGCACCAGAGCTAACAAAGGGTTGAGATCTAGCCCATGCCCTTGGTGGTTACTTCTAGGTCACTTCCAATGTCAGTGCTGAAATTTAAGAGTTACTGATTTCTTCTGTTACAGTATCCAAACTGTTGAACTGTTTCCAACTATGAGTCACCAATGTGATGAGAACACTAGGCGCTGGGGAGTGCAAGCATGCAGCCAGATACATAAGTAAAAAAGACACATTTACCCTAGTGACTGAGCGTATTATACCTGAGTGCGCCCTGCCATGTAATTAGCCCCTTCCTTGGTGATAAAACAAACTTGCTGAAATAAAAAAGGAAGAAAAAGCCCTCATATTTTTACTCCATGCAACCAAACAAATGAACTGCAGTCTAAATTAAAATTGAAACAAAAATTTTCCAGAGAAATTTGAAACTTTGTTGAATCCCAAGACTCAAGAGTGATTCTTTTTGAGATCTGAATTGCAGAATAAAACTAGACAAATACCATTGAGTATTGGAGTAATGAAAGAAGTGTGAAAATGAAAGCAATAAGACTTTAACATTCTAGTTTTTTTTTTTAAAGATTTATTTTTATTATTTTTTTATTGGAAAGGCGGATATACAGAGAGGAGAGACAGAGAGGAAGAACTTCCGTCCCATGATTCACTCCCTAATTGAGTGCAACGGCTGATGCTAAGCCGATCCAAAGCCAGGAGCCTCTTCCGGGTCTCCCACGCGGGTGCAGGGTCCCAAAGCTTTGGGCTGTATTCTACTGCTCTCCCGGGCCACAGGCAGGGAGCTGGAAGGGAAGCGGGGCTGCAGGGATAGATCCGGTGCCCATATGGGATCCCGGGCATGTAAGGCGAGGACCTTAACCACTGCGCCACCGCGCCGGGCCCAACATTCTAGTTTTGAGCTCAAGTCTGACAAGTGTCACCTTGGGGAGGTCACTCCTAGAGTCTGTGAAACTTGCACTTGACAATATGAGGATGACCGCTGAAGCGCCTTCCAGGAGTACAAGCTTTTGCTTTCTACAGAGCATCACGCTCCAACTCCCAGGCTGACAGATGAGAATCAACAAAGATTTAGCAAAGTACACCCCTGTGTTTAGAGCTCAGTGTACACCAGTATGGGTAGAGTAGAAGAAGGTTTTAAGATTATGTGAAGAATGTACAGCTGGAAATCAAAGTAGGTGTAGCTTTAAAAAATTTCAATACTTTTTGACAGTTGGTAAAAGACTTTGTTGTAACTTGTTTATTTGGATACTTTAGAGGGTACCCAAAGGCAAGTTCATAACTTTTAGGGAGCCTTTCATTATCCCTACAGCTGAACTTTTCAAGGGTGTTTATGAAATGGATTAAGTATCACTGAGTTCTCGTCTGCACACACCACCTGACCAGGGGTTTGTGACAAAGAGGTCATGGTCATTGCAAATCCTAAAACCAAATATAAATTTGAAAGTAGTTGATCAAACACAAAACTTTTTTTTTAAATTTATTTATTTTTATTGGAAAGTCAGATATAAAGAGAGGAGGAGAGACAAAGAAGATTTTTCATTCAGTGATTCACTCGCCAAGCAGCCGCATTGACCAGAGCTGCACCAAAGCCAAGAGCCAGGAGTCCGGAACCTCTTCTGGGTCTCCCATGCAGGTGCAGGGTTCCAAGGCTTTGGACCATCCTCGACTGCTTTCCTAAGCCACAAGCAGGGAGGTGGATGGGAAGTGGGGCTACCGGGACATGAACTGGCACCCATATGGGATCCCTGTGCATTCTAAGTGAGAACTTTAGTTGGTAGGCTGCCTTGCCAGGCCCCCCATAACTGTTTTTTATTGGTTTTGAAATATTTTACAGTTTTACAAAGTATGTGAAAGAACCTATCATCTTTACTGTTTCCTCCTTGAAAAATTTCACAGTAATTTGTGAGTTTACCTCATCCTCAGATCCTAAAGTCTAGTTACCCTCTGCCATTCACATTTGTTTTCTAACACAGAAAACCATGAACATCATGTGATGCTTTCTAAAATTCTTGCCTCTTTGAACTCACTGGTCTGTTAATTGTCCTTTCCAGTCTAAAGGAAAATTAATTGCTTCTCTCTCTCTCTCTCTCTCTCTCTCTCTGTATATATATATATACATATACAGTTTAATGTAGAACATGGATTTTCCCTTTCTGTGTTCTGAGGGATGGTCACTCTTCCTTTATAGTTAGTTCTCTCCTCATTGCTGGCTCTAGCCCATGACGTGCAAACGTCATAGATGCTTGCTTATGCAAATAAAAGCCTGAGATTTCATCTCCTCTGCCCTTCCTCTGGCCAAAAGGATTCTTGGAAAAGATCTTTTGTTAGCTCCAATTCATCATCTGTCATTGAGTCCTCAACTTAATAATGGAATTTGGCTTCTATTGATATCATCTAAAAGCACCTGTATGTGGCTTACCTATGATTTGCAAATTACTAATACAGATATTCCAGTCTGTGACTTAATGGGTATATCTACTATTTGATACTATTGGCCACTGATTCCTTCTCGAAATTTCCTTCCCAGTTTTTGGATAACATCCCTCTTAACTTCACCTCATTTCCTGTCCTTGACTCCATCTGTTCCTGTACTCAGTTTTTTTCTGCTTGTTTGGTGATACTGCCTGTCTTGTACCTACTTTAGAGAAATACTTATTGAGATATAATTTACATACCATACAGTTCATCTATTTACAGTGTATAATTTTGTGGGGTTTTTTTGTGTATGCATAAGGTTGTGCAATTATCACCACAGTTTAAATTTAGGACATCACACTCCCAAAGAAATTCCATATCCTGTAGCAATAACTCTCCACCCTTCAATTCCGGGTAACCACTAATCCATTTTCTATTTTAGTAGTTAGTTGTAAAGGGCTTCGTTTTTGTCTATTCAAATGTTATGTGTGGCATCTCCTCGGACTTACTGTCTTGGTGTACTCCCATATGGAATAATGATCACTCTGAAATCTATGTCTTACATCTGCTTTATCTTCCCATTCCTCTGCAGCTGCTGAAAATAGAAATGTAGAAGGTGCAAGAGACAGCTCCCTTATCTGTCATGCTCTTCATTCCCTCTTCTCCAACGCATCCCATAAATTTAATAAAGATCATTCTGAAATGCAATTTCATGATTAACATTTGTGTCAGTCATGGAACTATTTAGATTTCAGTGATGGAAAATCCCATCATAATACAAGCTATTAATAAATATTTGTTTTTGTTTTTTCATCATAAGAAGCCTAGACATGGCTGCAGACTTTGCTTGTGCCATTCTCCATTACATTTGGGGTAATATTGATCCTTTCTGTCATGGTTTCAAAGTAGTTGGCATAGTTGCAGGCATTGTGAGGGAACAGGCTGAAAATAAACAATGAAATTGTAGACCTAAATCAAACCATAATAATAATTAACATTAAATATCAATGAACTAAATACTACAATAAAGAGGCAAAGATTATCAACGAATAAGCACGTATGCTTGACTAAGATGCACTTTGACTCTATAGATGCAGGTTGAAAATAAATTAATGCGGGATAGCAGGTTGAACTGGTGTTTGTGATGGCAGTATCCCATATGGGCACCAGTTTTCGTCCTGGATGTTTCACTTCTGATCCAGCTGCCTACTAATATGCCTGTGAAAGCAGTAGAAGATGGCCCAGGTGCTTGGTTCTCTGCACTCACATGGAGACACAGATGAGTTCCAAGCTCCTGGGTTTCACCTGACCCAACCCTGGCCATTGCAGCTGTTTGGGAAATAGACCATTGAATAGAAGCAGTTTTTCTCCCTCCTTTTTTTTGTAACTCTACTTTTTTAAGTAAGTAAATCTTAAAAAAAAAAATAGAAAAAAGAATTTATTAAAAAAATGTGACAGAATAAGTCTAAGTAATTTGGATTAGCTATATTAATATCAGACAAAATAGGTATTAAGACAAATAGTATTAACACAGCTAAAGAGGCTGATGAAGGGACCATTTGTTCATAAGGACATAATAAATGTTCTTATGGTAAACAGTGCCACAAAGTATATGGAGTAAGAGTTGCAAAAGTAAATCAGAGAAAGAGATAATATCATAGTCATGATTGGAGATCCACACATAATATAAATATCTCTGTCTGGAAGTGATAGAACATCAGTGATGTAGACAACCATATATACTATCTTTACCTGGTAGTTTGTATAACTAGTCACATGTAATTTACATGACTAGTTCACATGAACTAGTTCACGTAGACCCTAACACAAGTCCGAAGAGGGGAAAGTGTTTGGCACGGCAGTTAGGACACTGCTTGGTTTACCTGTATCTAGTACTGGATCACCTCTTTTAAGCCCCAGCTCTGCTTCTGATCCAGCTTCCTGCGAATGCACATCCCGAGAGGCAGCAGATGATTGCTGAACTATCTGCGTCCTGGCTGCCCACATGCGAGACCTGGGTTGAATTCTGGCCTCCTAGCTTCCGTCTGGCTTGGCCCTAACTGTAGTGGACGTTGGAAAGTGAAGTTGTGAATAAAGATTTCTTTTTCTTGTCCCTCTGCATTTCAAAGATGCAAATAAGCAAATAAATAAAGACCAAATCACAATAAGCCTAAATCTTTGAGACTTTAGAGATTATATTTTGTAATTCTGTGATTAAAACAAAATTAAATTAGGAATCGATTGCAATGTGATCTCTACAAAACCCCCAATATTTATAAATTAAATAGCATTCTTGGAAGTAATTCAATAAACAAGAGCCATACGGGAGAAATTTGAAAATATTTTGAATGATAATGAAAAGACAGTTCTTCAGAGCGCAGGATATAATCAAAGCAGTGCTTAGAGGAAAACATATTGCTCCAACAACATCTATTTTATAAGAGGAAATGTTGAAAGTCAATAAACCCTCACAAGCTTGGGGTTGGGGATGGGATATAGTTATACATTATGGTATTTCTGGTAGTAAAGGACTGCGTGTATGATGACTGTCCATTATGTTCCATTGATTAGTGATGCCACGACCCTCTTAGTTTGTATAAGCATACTATGTGATTGCATAGCAGAGAAATCTTTGAGTGCATTTCACAGAATGTATCCTTGCCGTTAAGTGACACATGACTATAACAAGAGCAGAGATGGGTGAAATGGAGGAAAGATACACACTAGAGAAAACAAAGCCGACACTGATTCTTTGTAAAGTTCAGTGAACATTATATACTTCTAGCAAGAGTGATGAAATCGCTGGCATGACAGTGAAGTTATAACTATAGACCTCACAGATAAGACAAGACTGACAGAATACATTGTGCAATTTATACCCAAGAATTGACGCCTTGTGTGAAATGAAAAAATTCCTTGGAAAGTATATCAAAACTGTCTAAGGGTATTCATACTAAGATGGCTTAATAGTTTCCCTGTGGGTACCCGGAAAGAATCTCTCAGATCCCAGAGTTTTGCCTGCCACACTTGAATTTCTGCTTTAGATGGCAACTCAGTAATGTTGGAAACACACACACACACACACACACACACACACACACACACACACCAGTCTATGGGATTGTTTTTTCTTGAAGAAATTTATGTGAATTTTTAAGTGTGTTATGGCATTTTTGATACTGTTTAAAAACTTTTTAAAAATCCCAATCCAGGGCCCGGCGCAATGGCGCAGTGGTTAAGGTCCTCGCCTTGCATGCCCGGGATCCCATATGGGCGCCGGATCTATCCCGGAGGCCCGGCTTCCCATCCAGCTCCCTGCTTGTGGCCTGGGAAAGCAGTCGAGGACGGCCCAAAGCTTTGGGACCCTGCACCCGCGTGGGAGACCCGGAAGAGGCTCCTGGCTTCGGATCGGCATAGTATCGGACGTTGCACTCACTTGGGGAGTGAATCATCGGACGGAAGATCTTCCTCTCTGTCTCTCCTCTCTGTATATCTGCCTTTCCAATTAAAAAAAAATTTTTTTTTTTTAAAAAATCCACATCCAATTTCTTTGATTTTTTAAAACATTATTATTTGGATTTTATATTTCTTTGTGAGTAACTTTGGTAATTTGTCTTTCGAGGAATCTGTACATGTCACCTAAGTTGTCTAATTTGTTGGTCCAAAGTTGATTTTGTTCCTTTTAACTCCTGTAGGGTTGATAGCACTTTTAAATTCCCTTCTTTCCCAGAAAGTTAGGACTTTGGTTTGCCTCTTGTCTGACGCAGTTTTGTGCCTGTGCTGTGTCAGTGGCAGGAAGATACAGTCAGAGGATGCAGTGATAGCAGTTCGCCTTTTTCTCCTGGGGCGTGGGAGAGGACGTGGTGCTTCCTATGCACTTCTTTGTAGAATTGCTTGGACGCTGGACATTGGCAGAAAGAAAGAAAGAAACAGAGGACTTTAGTGCTTTTCTACAGCTCCTGTGTTCCCTTTCTCCGTCTCCAAGCTGAAATAAGGAAGCTCTGCTATAGCTCTCCTGAGATTCAGTGTCCCCCTTTTTGGGTTTCAGGCTGCTTTCACTCATAGGAATAATGGAGGTCAAAAGTGGCAAGCCCATCACTGGGCCCAGCGTGATAGCCTAATAGCTGAAGTCCTCACCTTGCATGCGTTGGGATCCCTTATGGGCACCGGTTCTAATCCAAACAGCCCTGCTTCCCATCCACCTCCCTGCTTGTGGCCTGGGAAAACAGTCGAGGATGGGCCAAAGCCTTGGGACTCTGTGTGCCCATGGGAGACCCAGACAAAACTCCTGGCTCCTGGCTTCATGATTCTCTCAGTTCCATCTGTTGCAGCCACTTGGGGAGTGAATCATTGGACGGAAGATCTTCCTTTTGTCTCTCCTCGTCTCTGTATATCTGACTTTGCAATAAAAATAAATAAATCTTTTAAAAAGAACTAGTTTCTTGTTTTTTTGGAAATTCTTGTAACATTTTGTTCTGTAGTAAGATAGTACTGGTAGATATGTGTTTTACTACATGTAAATTATGCAGTGCTTAAGATTTCATTCATTTTATTGATATGTACAAATTTAAGGGATCTATCATCAACCATTTTTTCATTTGGAAAAATTTCCTTTTCAAAGTTTGTTTTCTTGCTTTTTTTAATTTTAAAAATATTTATTTTTATTGCAAAGTCAGATAGAGAGAGATGGAGAGGCAGAGAAGAAGATCTATTGTCCTTAGATTCACTCCCCAAGTGACTGCAACGCCCAGAGCTGAGCCACTCCAAAGCTAGCAGCCTGGGACTTCCCCTGGTCTCCCATGTGGTGCAGGGTCCCAAGGCTTTGGACTGTCCTTGACTGCTTTCCCAGGCCACAAGCATGGAGCTGGATGGGAAGTGGGGCCATTAGGATTAGAACCGGTGCCTATATGGGATTCCAGTACGTTTAAGGCAAGAATTTTAGCCACCAGGTCATTACACCAGGCCCCTTCTTGTTTTGTTCTGTTTTGTTTTGTTTTGTTTTGTTTTGTTTCTTAAGACTTATTTATTTTTATTGGGAAGGCAGATATACAGATAGGATGAGAATCACAGAGACAGATTTTCCGTCCAATAATTCACTCCCCAAGTGGCTGCAACAGCTGGAGCTGCGCCAATCTGAAGCCAGGAGCTTTTTCTGGGTCTCCCACATGGGTGCAGGTCCCAAGGCTTTGGGCCATTCTCAACTGCTTTCCCAGGCCAGAAGCAGGGAGGTGGATGGGAAGTGGAGTGACCAGGATTAGAACTGGTGTCTATGGAATCCTGGTGCATGCAAGGTGAGAACTTTTTTTTTTATAAGATTTATTTATTTTTATTGGAAAGGTGGATACAAAGAGGAGGGGAGAAAGAGAGGAAGATCTTTCGTCGATGGTTCACTCTCCAAGTGGCTGCAACAGCTGGAGCAGAGCCAGTCTGAAGCCAGGAGCCAGGAGCTTCGTCCAGGTCTCCCATGGGCACACAGGGTCCCAAGGCTTTGGGTCGTCCTTAACTGCTTTCCCAGGCCACAAGCAGGGAGCTGGATGGGAAATGGAACAGCTAGGATATGAATTGGGGCCGATATGGGATCCTGACACATGGAACATGAGGACTTTAGCCACTAGGCTATTGCATCAGGTCCAACAGGACTAATTGTTTAACAGGTCTTTATGAAAGTCAGTGAGATAACGTATGCAATTTTTCTATGTAAATATATGCCAAAAGATATTATTGGGACCTATTGCATCATGGCTGTGACAAAATGGACCCCTCATTTATTGAACATACACTCCTTCATTAGTAAACATACTCTAACACACACAACATCTTCTGTTTCCCTGTGCTCCTGGTTGGTCCTTTGTATCATGCCACACAGATGGGCCTTCTTTCTCTCAGTTTTTATAATCTATCTGTCTTCTAGAAGAAAAGAGAGCTTAAGAGAAAGTTGAGTGATACAAAACAAAGCATGTACCAAGTTATTTATTATGTACTAAATAGAATGGAAAATCAGTAATTGAATGGTTTGTATTGTTTATTAGAATGATAATGGATGGGAACCAGGATGCTGTTGGGCTCTTCTGAAAATAGTGAGATCCTATCCCGCCCCACATTCTGTTCTGAAGGTGACCTAGTTAGGGCGAAGTGACAACAGCCACTGTTTCTGAGTGCCTCCTTCCTATGAGGCAGCTTTCCTTGTCTCATTAGCCATCACTTGCCTTTGGTTGTGTGATTGCTGGAGTTGAACCCCAAAGCCTGATGATCTACCTGATTGTGCCGCCCATGCTCACAGCCACCTGAGCGCAGAAGAATGAAGCTGAGTTAGTAACTTGATGAGCTGGCATTTGCCTTTGCTAAGGTTCGTAGGAATCAGTGTGATTCATGTTCTTTAGCATTGCATGTTGAGAATAACCTCTGGGCTTGCTCTTCAGGACTTAATGATAGCGGCCCCAACCCAGTTTTCCCTTTAAGAAAGAAGAGGCTTTGAATTTCCCTTTGAAAGATTTTTTTGTTTTTGGACGTTCTTCAAGAATTGGATTTTCTAAAAGTTTCTTTTTTGAGGCATATTAGAATTCACATTTCTGAAGCAATAGAAACTCATGAGGCAGATGATTACTGTTACAACATGTAAATATAGTGCACTTTTTCCATTGTTATTAGAAAGAAAAATGTGCTGGTGGTTTCCACAGATGCAATCAGAGTGTTTGTATGGCTGCACTCCCCCTCCATCTGCTTGCGGTGGCTGAGCTGCTTGGTTACAACATGCATGTGGCACAAGAAAGAGCCAAAGGCTGAATTGCCCTTAACTCCCAATTGTCTGGACTCTCCTGCAACGTTTAGAATGCCTAGCTGTATATCAGCAATTCGTAAGCTGGGGTGGGAGGTATAAAACTGGGAAATTTTGTCTGGTTACTGTTCGATTTCAATTTCTTTAGAAACCTGAAGAAAATAATGGACTCCAGTATGCCTTAAGCTATTCTCTGGGAAACTATGGCAACGGGTCTTTTAATTAAAGCTGAAGTAGTATGTGTAGCTTAGGAAAAAACAGAATACTGCCAATTGATAGAGTACATAGGAATGATCCAGAAAAACTAAAAAGAAAAAAAATTGTTCCAGATATATTTGGTAATTATGTTATCTGTATTAGTTAAAGGAAAAATAGTAAATGTTTTTACTGGATAGAAATATTTGACTTTGCCATATATTAAGATACATTTTAAAAAAGGAAACTATAGCTTCCTAGTTATGTTTTAAAGACTTATCTTTAAAAAATGATATTAGTGTGGAAACAATGGTCTTACCCACTTTCCTGTAACCCTTAACCCTTGACCCTTTGTGTCCTAATCAACTGTGTCAAGATTATCAAAATAAAAAAAAATGTATGTAAATAAAAAGACTAATATTGAAACTAACTTGTGTTTTCTGGGTACAAGTGAGTTGATAGTTGGAGTGGCCCCACCTGTGACTGCCTCGCGCAGTCTGCCTGGAAAGTGCAGAGTGGATGATCTCCCCATCCCTCCTAAAAATGATCTATTTTGTTTCTCTGAAAGGCAGAGCTACAGAGAGAGAAGGGGAGGGAATTAGAAGCAAAGAGACAAATCTTCAATCCCAATTCCTCAAATGGCCACAACAGCCATGATTGAGCAGTTCAAAACCAGGAGCCTGGAACTCTATCCTAGTCTATCAGCCCCAAGCTGTGTGGCCCTCTTCTGCAGCTGCTTTCTCAGGCATAATTTGCAGGGAGTTAGTTTAGAAATGAAGTGGTCAAGTCTGCAACTGGGGCTCTTGTAGGATGCTGGAGTCACAGGTGACAGTTTAAACTGCTGTACAACACTGGCCCCAGTTCCTGCCTTTTGTTAGCGAGGACATAAGTATCTGTTTCACGCTTCCACCCTCATATATTTGCATGTGTATATACTGTGCATATGTAACATTCACAATGGTTAAGTGCCCCGATGAGCTGGGGATTAGTGAGCTGTTCCCCTGTTGAGCTGAACCATTTACAGCCAATATGTTAGAATTTATAAGTTCAAGGCTTACCAAAAAATTTATTATTGCTAGCTTTCCAAATTTAAAAAATGAAAAAGCAAGAGATGATGTTATTATTGGATCAAGATGTGATATGATAGCCTCCTATGATGGGCAAATTAAGTTGCCCCATTTGCCAGGGTGAATTTGGTTTCATGCCTATTGTTTCACTATCCTTCTGATTAGTGCTCCTGCTCAGTCTTTGAAAATGCATCTATTTGGGAACTAAATTTGCGTAGTCATGAGGTGAAGACAATAACTGGAAAGATGAGTAGCCTCTAATGAAATAAAATGTCACGGTGACAGATGTAAAAACGCCTAAGCCAGACAGTAGGAACTGGCTCCCAGACTACCTGTTACCTGGTCTCTTCGGGTCTAACTTCCAGTTCATCTTTCATCAGACCGAGGGCAGTTAGCCATCAGGTCTCATCTACCCCTATGGGTAATGGCTTCCCATTGCTTCCCAGGTTGGTGTACTTTTCAGTCTGAGATCTGGTTTACCTTCAGAGTAACCTATTCCTGTCCTCTTTGTTATGCCATTGTTCATGTGGAATTCTGCACTTCCTTTTTTTCTTTTCCTTTCCTTTTTTTTAAAAAAGTATTTATTTTATTATTTTTTGAAAGTCAGATTTTACAGAGAGAAGAATATAGACAGAGAAAGATCTGGTTCACCCTCCAAGTTGTCCCAATGCCTGGAGCTGAGCTGATCCGAAGCCAGGAGGCAGGAACTTTCTTCTTGGTCTCCCGTGCAGGTGCAGGGTCCCAAGGTCTTGGCTGTCTTTGATTGCCTTCCTAGGTCACAGGGACGGAGCTGAAAGGGAAGTGAAACAGTCTGACAGGAACTGGCACTCATATGGGATTCCGGTGCATGCAAGACGACGTTAGTGATGAGGCTACTGCGCTGAGCCTACTTCCCTCTTCTCATGAGGATTAAATACCACCAATTCCTACCCTTTATCTCACAATCTTCCCAAACATTCTCCTCTTTGGGGCTGGATGCGTGCATCAGATGTGGGAATTGACACAAGCAAGCATTATGTAATTTTTGTCTTCCTTCTATAGCCTTGTGTGGCATCTGGCATGGATTCAGTATTTGCTGCTTGTTAAATATTTTATAGTTGGTAAATATTTGGTGAAGGAACAATGGGATTAAGTAGGCAAATGGCTATACCCACCCGGGGCGTAGTTGAGAAATCCCAAGGTAGTTGGAAGTTGGTTCTTCTGCTTTCCCTTCTTCCTCTTTCCCATTCTTTTCTTGCCCCACCTAGGTGCCCATGGCTCCCATGCTTTAGTTTTTCCCATCATCTTCCTTAAGCTCTTCCTTAGGCTTGCCCTTCCTCTACGTGCCCTTGAGCTTCTCAGTTGCCCTCCATGGAGGCAGGCATAGTCTAGGGGTTAACACACTAATAAAAGATGCTTGTGTTTCACATTGAAGTATCTGGGTTATGGAACTCACTGTGGCTCCTGACTTCAGTTCCTGCTAATGCAGACCTGGGAGGCGGCAGTGATTGCTCAGATATTAAGTCCCTGCCACCCATGTGGGAGGCCCTTCTGAATTGTGTCCCTGGATTCCAGCTTTAGCCGCAGTCCACTTTCAGCTTCTGTAGACATTTGAAATGTGGGAGCCATCACTCCCTGCCTGCCTGTGCCTCTGAAATAAATAGAAAATTTCAAAGAAAATCTCTTTCTTCCACAAATTTCTACCCTCATTTCCAAAATGAGAATTCCATTTCCATACTGAAAAGTGCAGCTACAAGTAATTTGAAGAACGTTGTGTCAATTTTTATTGCATCTAATTTTTGCCAGATTAAAAATGACTGACAAGGGAGCAGCAGGGAGCCTTTGAATTTTGAATTCTACACTATAAGGGTTGTTTTCTGTTTCAATTTCTGACCTCCCTTTTCACCTAGTATGTGGATGCTATGTGAGCAGGTTTCCATGCTGGGATTTTGGATTGCACCATTCAGTTATGATAAAGGAATATTTTGAGAGCTACTTGTTTGCAGACAGTGTCAGCAAAATTGCCATCTTTGTTTTTAGTCTTTGTATAATTATTTAAAATTTTTTTCTTTTTCTTTTATTTTTCTCATTCAAATGAATGAACATTGGAAGTGTGGCTGCAAATGCTAGTGATGAGGAGGTTAAGCTTTTACACATCGATTTGCTTGAAACAGAGATATAGAAAAATCACCAAGTGAGCCCCAGTTCAGAGGAAGGTGAATAGTGTTCGCAAGGCTGGCAAGTCTGAGCCCTGGCTTAGTGAGAGTGCTCCTTTGTGCTCCCTCCTTCTCACGACCTCATCTCTTCCCTTTTGTGCCGAGACCCTTAGATGGTTGCTTTCTTGTGTTGGTTATCCCAGGGTTACCCCTGTGTCCTGGTTTTGCTGGTCCAGTCCTCCCACCCTCGTTTCTGCATCGCCTTTGTTACTCTCATGTGCTGTACTACTGGTGTGCTGTCTGCTTTTCTGAAAGGACTCAGTCCTTAATGGCTACTGGGTTATTGACTGCTCTTACTGAGATTATGTTCTGATTTGTGGGAACACTTTTTCTGTGTCAAAGCAAGTGATTGTGTGATTACTCTCTTTAGGTCAATGAAATATAATAGTAGATTTTCTAGCACTGGGATGCTTCTTGAATTTCTAAAACAAAATACTCTTCATCGTGCTTTAGTTTTTTTTTTAAATTTTTTTTAGTGATTACTCATTCAGTGTGTCAGATGGCACTTGTGAATGTTTTAGTTAGGGTTTTTTGCATTAGCTTTTTATAACTTTAAATGGTTTGGGGTCTTTTGAAACAGTCTATGTCAGGTTTGTATTTGCTTCATACAAATACTAGGCTGGTCAAGCACAGCGTTTTTGAGCACCAGTGCTAATCTACAACCAACTACCAAATAGATTGCATATCTCTGGTGCCCTCTTATTTATTATTTTTAAGGATTTATTTGTTTTCATCAGAAAGGAAAATTTACAGAGAGAAAGAGAGACAGAAAGAAAGATCTCCCGTATGCTGCTTTGTTCCTCAAATGGCCACTATGGCTGGATCTGAGTTAATCAGATTACAAGAACCAGGAGTTTCCTCCAGGTCTCCCACATGGGTGCAGGGTCCCAAGGCTTTGGGCTGTCCTCTACTGCTTTCCCAGGCCACAAGCAATGAGCCAGATGGGACATCAAGTGCAGCAGCTGGAACATGAACCATTGGCCATATGGGATGCTGGTGCTTGGAGGTGGAAGATTAGCCAGTTGAGCCAACATGCCATGCCAGCCCCTTAGGTGCTCTCTTTTTGTTGTTGTTTTATATTTTTGTTTTGGGGCACAGTGTAATAGGCACTGAGATTTCCCGTTCCCCTCTACAAGTTCCCTCTATCTCCACTGATTTCCTTTCTAGCTTTACAATGAACAGTCTTAAGTCCATCATGTTGCCGCTGAAATATCTCCTGATAGTGTAGGTATGAACAATGTCAGAGAATCCAGCATCCTACTGTGAGGACATCTTCAACCATTTTACTGGGAGTTCATCCTTGTTCTGTATGCATAGAGACGTACTGATCTCTGTCTCCACGTCTGAACACACAAGTTTCCACTACACTTTCATTATGCATCCTCTTAAATACACAGCCAGTGTATGTCGTCTACAATGGGGAGAAACACAGTAAACTTTCCTCAACATGAAGTTGATGAACATGCAACAAAAATACCAATGTGTCGCTAAAGTGGTGATAAAGAGCATCAAGAACCTGCATGTAGGAATAGATGCTAGCCTGTGACCCATGTGGTGCTGAAGAAATTGCAATAAAAACTAGGACACCATTACTCATGAGGTATAGCAATAACAGTGATAAAAGGGACATTAAGAATCTCAGGTGTTTATAAACAGTCAGTCCCTTGCAAATGATCGGTTCATGAATCACAGGGACTTACAGACTAAGATATAAATAACCAGGAAGAGCAAAAAGGTAAAGTCCACAGGAAAAATAATTAGATTTGACACCATAAAACAAGAAAAAGTCATTCCCTGAGAAGATGAGCAAAACATCCCCTAGCCCTGTTAGCATTGAGTATCACCAGGGCACAATCTTTTGAAATTAGAGATGAAAGAGAAATGGTTCCGATTGTTTGCTCATTATGTAAGTCTTGACATTGTTGTCATGTTAACATGTAGGGATTATAATTTTTTTTATCTAGGTATATTTGGAAGCTTCATTGGGAATCTACTTTCATTTCTTAGTAGAAAATCTGTTGATTTTTGTTGATTCCTGGTAGTCTATCTGCCGGATGCCTTGGATGTCCGTACCTCCAAGTACCCAGAGCTCTCCTAATGTGACCCAAGAATCTACAAGTGCCTCTCGGGATCTGCCAGGGTGAAAGTCCCTCTTTGGTCGTGGGCCTAGGCTGTCTTCCCTCATTCAGCCACCACTACATGCTACTGGGGGCTGGAACTCCCCTTTGGCATGCCTAGCACGGCCCAAGGACCTACCGGTGCTTCTCAGCATCTGGAGGGGTGAAAATCCCCAGTCACAGACCTAGGCTGCCTCCCATGCCCCTAGACCACTACATGCTACTGTGGGGTTGGGGCTTCTGTTTGGTGCCTTCTTAGTCCCAAATTACTCTATGTATGTTTCCGAGTAATTCTTCCTCTTACTGTTCCTTTTCTTCCTCCTATTCTCTGGCTAATTTCTACTGAGGCTAGTCTGCCATGATACCATTGTTGAGCCATGACCCTCAGTTGAAATATATGCATTTCTTTGACAGAATCAATATGTGATTGCAGCAGACACTGGGCTCCCAGTGCTCTGCTGTGTTCCACTCTGTCTTCTCGTTTGAAATTTCCAAGTGCATTTGTGCCTGAGATGAAGTCCAAGTATACCAGCTGATGGAGTATAGCATGTTTGCCTACTGACTTGGGTACCTTGAAGAGTCCTTTAAAAAAAAAGTTCAGGTTCACTACCTAGCTACCTATAGAGTGAGGAAAAGAAAATGTAGAGTAATACTTGGTTATTCTGAGCTCAACTCTAGCCTCCTAGGTCAACAGTTGTCGTTATGCATTGTCACTGTCTTTATGCATTGTTTTTCTTTGACAAGTTTGCCTTTTTGTACCCTTAAATTTCTTGAATCCTCAGTGGGTTTGAAACCATAATGTTGGCTTCCCTAACGTAGTGACTTCCTTTTCCTCTGTGAATGGCCCACCTCCTTGATTTCCCCACAATGCCTCATGTGCTTCCTTCGTGTTACCGTCACTATCTTGTGTGCTGCAGAGTGTGCCTTCACCAATGATCTGGTTGCTCCTAAGGGTGTCTTCCATGGCTGATATTTTCTTGTTTCTAATGCGTAGCACTGCGCTATATACATAATAGGTTTTTAAAAATGTTGGTTGAATTGATGAATAAAGCAGAGTCAAGTGAAAGCAACAAAAGGAAGATGAATGGCAGATGGGTAGAGGACTCTAAGGGGATTTAGTTCTGTGCCTCAGATGCTAAAGGGTGGGTTTTTAATAATCTACTTGCACTGTATGAGAAGTAAACATAATGATTTCATTCAGAGTGAATTTAATTTACATCTGATTTATGTTCAAATTGCAGATGGTTTTCTGGCAACATACTCACTTTCTAAGTCTGCTTACCCAGAAGATATACATCAGAAGGACAGTTTTCAAAGCCATGGGTGTCTAATATATTTTGACAGCTTTATAATAATTCAGGACATTTGTGTTTATCCTTCCTGTCTCGGGAAGCTATGTCCTGCTCAGGAAATGATGATAGTAGAGATAAGAGAATCAAAGGGATTAAAATGGTATGCTAAAAATAAATCTGTCGCAAGGTGAGGTGACCTGAAAGCAGAGGATTAAATTGAAGGGTTTGAAGGAAATAAAAGCTATTTTCTTGATGCTTCCCCCAGGAAAGTGTAAATATAAATAGATCTGGGCATTATGTTTAGCTTGAATGTTTTCCCTGCTTGAGCTGCTGGAAAATTGGCAAGCAGTGTTTGGCAAAGGAAGGAATTAGAATCCTTTGAAACCACTTTGGCCACCAAAATTTTTCAGGACCATCTACTTATTGGTATCAAATTCTTATTGCTCTATTCATGTTAGTTACCCAAAGTACAACCTAATTTATTCATATATTCCTTCTCCCTAGGTAGATATTTTGTATTCTGACTTTCTATCATTGATGTGTTAAATTGTACAATTATACTGTGTAGAAATAATTTTAGAAATTTGCATATGTATTTATGATCACTAATGAATTAAGAGTTCAAATTAATTTTTTTGAAGAGTTTACCATTCTCCCCCCAAATGGGGAAATGCTATTTGATGGTGACAGTGGTAATTGGCTGACTTTTTAACCTTTGTCTAGATGTGTTTAGTGCTTTTGGTTAGATGATCTGCTTGCATCAGTGAGATGGAAGTTAGCTAATTCTTGTCTGAGTATCATCAACGTGAGTACCTTCATCTCTGTCCCACGGAGTCTGTTTCTGTCTGCTTTTTGGAGTAGGGAATGCAGTGTAGGATAGGTGCCAAGCGGGGATGTGTTTAGGATTTCTCCAGCTGGAGTGTCTTCCTCTGGGAGATGCTACTCCTCTGCTGAGTGCACACAGTCTAGAGAACACTGCAGTTTCCTTTGCTTGGAATAAATGTAAGCTGGGTCCCTGCTGGAGGCCTAGCAACAGAGGGTTAACTGAATGTGCCAGAGTTCTGGACTCAGGCTGGTGAGCGTGGTGAGGGGTCAAGAAACCCCTGAGGCCAAGGCCAGGCCTCGTGACCAGACTGTTAGATCCCTTTTCCTTTTTAGTGGACTTCTGTTTTTTTCCACTTTCACCTCACTATACCCTAGGCAGAAAAAGGGCTTGCTTTCTGTTGCTTTGTCTGACTCCGCCCTGCTAACTTAGCATCAAGGCTTCCCCTCAAAATTTGCTGCCTTTCTCATTCCTCTCCATTTCTGCCTTATCTGCAGGGTAGAGTAAATTCTGATTTATGACACTTGGCTTTGCCAATCCCCAGAGAATGTGGATGAGTTATCTTTCTATGAAGAATGTGTCTGTCTGTGTGTATCTCTATTGGCCAAACCTTGTTGTGTTATGAAAGCCTTTTCCGAATCAGGAAGCCATGAAGATGCCCAAAGTTAATGGTCCTTAATTTCTGTGTCATAAAACAACCAGAAAAGGAGATACTAAGGTAATGTCATCTGATTTCATCAGAGGTCGACATGAAATGCAATGCCCTAATCCTCTTGGTGCTGTGACATGAAAGCAAGCATTTGTAATAGGAACTTTTAAAAACTCAAGTGTTCACCTAAAGAACATGTTGCCCCTCATCCCCACATCTGTCGCAGCAGTGTTTTTTCAACATGTGGCTTTTACTTCTTTGCAGAAGGTGTCCTAACCACAAAAGATGAGCTGAATTGAGCCTATTTCCATGACATAAGAAAGCAGTCTCTCATTTTGAATTTCTGCTTTGATTGAGTAAGTTACTTGGTAACACTTTAGGATACATAATATAGGGTGATATTGGAGATGTGTCCTGACATGTAGCGGTAGCCTCTCCTTTTGGTGATTATATTAAAATTGGTGGTTTATTTTCAAAGATTACAAATGAAAATTTAGAAATAATAACTGTATTTTTTCTTTTTTTGTTTTGTTTTCAACCTCTTTTTTAATATTTAAAGATAATTTGTTATTATAATTTTAATCACATTATATTATGTGACACAGTTCTATAGGCACTGGGATTCCCCCCACCCCTTCCCTAACCCTCCCCCCATAGTGGGTTCCTCCCCCCGTTGCGTAACCACAGTTTAAGTTTAGTTGAGATCCCTTCATTGCAAGCATACACCAAGCATAGAGTCCAGCATATTATTGTCCAGTCAAGTTCAGCGGCTTCTTAGGCAGACCCTCCCCGGTCCAAAGGCAAAGCCAACAAAGCAAAATCCAGGTCAATTAAAAGCCCCAACATAACATCAGCAACAATATATAACGTTAAGAGATAAATTGACACAGTATTGAGCAACTGATATGTCAAAATTGGATGCAAGGCCTTCAATGACAATTCAACAATTGAGGTGTGAAACAGTTTTAGGAGGGGTGTGCAGAGAAATCTTCCATATCTTGGTGAGGAGTACTTAATCCCCGTGTCTTACCTAGTAAGGTGTGTGTGAGTCCATGCTGACCAAGCCTTCCTTGTTGTTCTCTGCCTATCCATTCCAATTTGTAAGTGTGCATGTGTGTGTGTGTGTGTTGGGGGGGCTTCGGAGCATCCCTCATGGTCATTGCAGAGAGGTTGGGGACCCGAAGTTGGAGCTAAGTAAGAACCAGAGATTGCTCCTCTCTCAAGTCCTGAAGGGAGTTTACTGTTCTTCTGTTTCTGAAGACCGCTCAGGTTTCCTGGCTATCGTTCTGATGGCCTTGGAACCTATGATGAAGGATTCAGCTTCTTCCATCCCATGTGGTAGGTCCAAAGGGGATGGGGATGTCCTCTGAGTTCTTGGCCTCCGAAGGCATTCCAGTCCCCCGTGGTCTCTTTGGCAGTTGAGATGTGGTCCTTGGCACCCGTACTGATAGTCCTTGGTGGGGATCCAGGAGTCTCCAGGTTTGGGATACAAGTCTCCTCCTGTCCACCTGCTCCACTCTGTGGTCCCCCACTGCTCTGTGCACATGACCTCCTGTTAATAGGTTGTCAGGGTCGCTCTTGATTCCCCCTGTATGTCTTTGTAGTCTTACTGTTGTCTAATGTTGTCTTGAATCTATTGTCTACAAGTTACCTATTATGTGCCTGAGAGGTTACACTATACGGCTTCCTTACACGTACACAGGAGATGGAAGGTTTCTTTGCTCTCCCACCCAATTTCTGAGTAGTAAAAGGCATGGAAAGTACATTTTGTTATACAATTTTAAAAACACGTGGCTTGAGACCATATTAGGTCCATTGGGGGAGATTTACCCTCATTGAGAATCTGTAGGGCTGTTTCATACACCCAAAGCCCTGAGGATTCATCATGCAGCAATCATAAAAACCAAATCGCAGAGCTCCCAGGCCAGGCGGCCAGTAGGCGGAGCCCCGATACCGGCTCCGGACGCATCCATGGTAGCGGCTGCGTGCGCTTCAGGCATGAGGCGTTGCTTATCCCGGGGCCTTCCAGCCACCATGCGGCTGGAAGACTACTTCCCCAGGTTCAAGCACCATCCCTTCCCGGCCCTGCCCCCAGCTCCAGCCAAAAGGCGAGCAGTGAAGCAGTCGGACCCGCTTCACAGAGCACCGTGGGAAGCCCACGGAGCTCTGGCAAGCCCGATACCGGCTCCGGACGCACCCATGGTAGCGGCTGTGTGCGCTCCAGGCATGAGACCACTGTATTTTTTCAGTACCAAAAAGTTTAGCTTTCTTGATATGCTCCATTTATTGCTTTTGCAAAATTTCCTGCAGTATAAGAGAATACTAGTAGAAATCTTAGATGTGGAAAGCTGACAAGAAACCAGTACATATTGAATATTAATAATGTCCTAGATGTTATTCTGGTTAAGATTGTCCTCAGGCTATCTTACAAGAAAAAGCTAGATTCTATGCTTATGCATGTACATGCATAAAAACATATAACTATAGGATATATGAAGTCTCCACCTGGTGGTGTGTCAGCTGTGGAGGGGCTGTAATGTGGCAGTTTGAGCAATACAGATTGCCCTTCCTATAGTGAGAGGTCCCCAGCCAATCAATTAAAGACCTAATAGAACAAACCCTATGAAATCCTTTTCCTCCAAAAATAATTCCTTCAGGCTTCAGCCACAACGTTAGTTCTTCCTATTTGATGGTCTTTGAACTAAAACATTGGCTGGACCTTGGCCTCCTGCACCATTGCCCTGTCACGCATATTTGGACTTATCAGCCTCTATAGTCACATGAGCCAATTCCTTACAATAAATTTCTCTGTGTGTCCATCCACTCAGCCATCCATCCATCTGTTATCTCCATTGGTTTGATGTCCCTTGAGGACCATAACTAAGACTCTTTATATGAATTTTTTTTTTCTCCCAGAGCACCAATATACCAGTACATTGGAGAGAAAGCATGGTTTAGTAAATGATGTTACCCACTTGTGAGGAAATAAAATTAGCTGTGCATTTCGCATTACATTCAGAAATTCATTTTAGAACATATTAAAAATGTGCATATAATGAATTCTAGACTAAAAAGGAGTCTGGGAAGATTTAGCAGAATGTTTTATAATCTTAGACTTGTGAGAAAGTCTCTAAGAAAAATTAAAATTTAGAAGTAATGAAGGAAAAGATTTAAATAAATCAATTCCAAACTCTGCACAACAAAATGAAAAATAGGTAGCACACTAGGTAAAAATACTTGCTTCGTGGATAGCAAATAACTTTATTTATATTGTATGAAAAGCTTCTACCAAATCTATAAGGTATGTAACTTAGAATAGAATGAGTAACTCAAAGAAAACAAAATAAAAAGGGCTCATACAGATGTGAAAAGATTCCTAATTTTACTGATAAATGCCTGCAAATTAAGATCTATGCTATGGCAGTCTAAGTACAAACAGAGTGTTCTACTATTACTCACTTCTAAATGTTACAAATCTTATTTGGTGTGGAATCTTAAAACATGAATTTGGTAGTATTAAACTTTTCTTAGCAAAGGTTTTGCCTACCTATCTAAATATTTAAAAGGCAGACTGGCAGAAAGAGAAGGGGAAACAGAGAGAGTGATTTTCCATACACAGATTCACTCCTCGAATAACCACGATGGCAAGGTGTGTGCCAGACCAAAGCTGGCAGCCAGAACTACATCTTGGTCTCCTGCATGGATGGCAGGAGTTCAAACTTGAACCATATTCTACTGCCTTACAGGCACATTTGTAGCAAGCTGGGTCTGAAGTGAACCAGCAATCTGATATGTGATGCCAGCAGAGTGGCTTAACTCATGACATCAGCATGCTGACCCCTCACACTTTGTATAATAGCCTGGCAATTCTACTTCTAAGTAAAAAAGGTTTAGTTAAAGATACACTTTTATAGGCCTAACCCGGTAACATAGTGACTGAAGTCTTCACTTTGCATGCTCCAGGATCCCATATGGGTACCAGTTCTAATCCCGGCAGCCCCGCTTCCCATCCAGCTCCCTGCTTGTGGCTGGGAAAGAGTTGAGGACAGCCCAAAGCCTTGGGACTCTGCGCCCGCAAAGGAGGCCTGGAAGAAGCTCCTGACTCCTGGCTTTGGACTGGCTCAGCTCCGGCTGTTGCAGTCACTTGGGGAGTGAACCATAGGATGGAGGATCTTTCTGTTTGTGTCTCCTCTTGTAAATTTGACTTTTCAAAATAAATAGGGCCTGTAGCCTAATGGCTAAAGTCCTTATCTTCCATGTGTCAGGATCCCATATGGGCACCGGTTCTAATCCCAGCAGCCCTGCTTCCCATCCAGCTTCATGCTTGTGGCCTGGGAGAGCAATGGAAGATGGTCCAAAACCTTGCGACCCCGCACCTGTGTGGGAGACCTGGAAGAGGCTCCTGGTTCCTGGCTTCGGATTGGCTCAGCTCCGGCTGCTGCAGCCACTTGGGGAGTGAATCATCCAACAGAAGTCTTCCTCTCTGTCTCGCCTCCTCTCTGTTCTGCATTTCTGATAAAAATAAATAAATAAATCTTAAACAGTCTTTTTTTCTTAAAAAAAGATACACATTTATGTTTACTGTCCTGTTTATATTAGAGAAAATTTGAAGCATTCTGATTCCACTCAGAAAATTAACTATAGTTCATCCAAATGCTAGAAAATTATTCAAGTAAAATATACTTCTGAGATGCTATGTGTATTGTTTAAAAAAGCAATACACATATAAAACATGTAACAAAATCCTTTTTTTGTTACATTATTTAGAATGTATCGATAAATATCTTAAGTATGGTGCAGTAACTTCATAGTTAATCCTGAGGAGGGATGTGTGTGGAGGCACAAAATAGAAACAGTAACACATATGTATTTTGAAGAAGGTTTTATGATTTTAAAGTAGATTTATGCTTCTCATTTGTGTTTTCTGAAATTTTCAGAAATATCTGTTTAGGAAAAATGAAATGCAAATGTATTGAGCATCTAATTTATGCCAGGTCTAAGTAGGCACAATGGTGGGTCTAGGACTGAAAAAGAAAAATGCGTTGGCCTTCCTATCCATGAACATGTTTTACGTACATCAAGCTGTGATAGATCATATAAAAAAATCACATGGCCATGAACTCTCCTTAAGTCAGCCTACTGCTAAAAGTCAACAGGACTCACAGAATGACCAAGACTAGAAGTTCGTGGCTCTTGCCCAAGTCACTACAAGAGAAGTATGGGAAGGAAACAGAAGTTTCTTCAAAGCTTTGAGCTGCTGTGCTGGAGTAGTTACGTCACGCTAGATGCAGAGGTCGGCATCTCCTGAGAACGGTCCTCAGAGACCTGTGACCCGTCTGGTTTAGAAACTTGTCTTGTTAGCTGTCCTTTCGTCTCGCTCTGTACTCAGTATACATTTTCAATAGATTTCAGAGGTCATGTAACCTTTTTATTCCTCTCTTTTTGCTGATAAGCATGTCTTCAGAGTAAGCAGATTTTGAGAGGAGGACACTCAGGATTTTTGAGGCCTCTGCCCCTGCCACTACGGGCACCCATGTCTTCCTCATCTTAAACTGATGTGCCCGTGTGGATGCCTGCCCTGCTCGAGCATGGGGTGTCCACATCCATCCTCCGCACTGGCCCCTGGTCTCTCACTTTTACTTACCCATGATGCTTAGCAGACCTGCCTTGCTACTTTCCCCCTCCTGCCTTTCTGCCACCTAGGCTAGGTAGGTCCATCTACCTTGTGGTTGAGCTTCCTGGAGTCATGGCAGGGTTGGCCTTCCTTCAGGAATTTCTCACAGAACCGTATTTGTATCAAGCTGTTGTTTTAGAGTAGCTTGTTAGAGATGTTATTGATAACAGCTACAGTTGTAAAGCTGGTCTAACCACCTGTTAGTCCTTTGTGTGGAGTTTTATCCATTTGGTTTGCTTATATGGTTAGAGCTTTATTTCCTTCTCCAGGTCTTAATGCAATTGTGCGGTGTTGAGTTGGTTTTGAGTTACAATAGCCAGCTCTTGTCTGATTTTCTGAGTATTGAAAGGCTTTTGAAGATTGTCCTTGGAAAAGACGTGGCGATCATTTGTTAGGACTTGACTGTGACTTGTTGCAAATTTGCACATTTTTTCTTCTTCCTTTTTTCTAGCTGTGTTTTCTTCCCTGCTCTCACGCCCCCAGTCCCAATGTTTCCCCATCCCACTGATTGGATCACTCAGTCTCTCACCTCTTGGTTTGATGTGTGTCTCTGCACTTTTTGTGGCCCCTTCTTTGCTACTTCCCCCTTCCCCATAGTCGCCTTAATTACACTAGTCTTTCCAGCCTTTGCACAGTGTGATTATTTGCCATTTCACAAACCTTGCTGTTTAGGTGTTTTTTGGCTTCTCAGCATTTGTAGCTGGAAAGATATAAAAGCCTCATAAAACACATTTCCTTATTTTATATGTCCTCGCTTGTTGTAAAAAATAATTTAAAAAAACCCTGTATTTGATAGACATGTTCTCAAACGATGGATCTTTTTATTTGCAGCCATGGTCGCTAGTGATATTATCTGTGAGTGGGTGTCTCAGTAAAGACTGTGTGCAAACAGATTGTGCTCATAGAAAGCATAGTCTGCAAGACCCCTCAGCCTGTCATTATGAAGGCCGGGGTATGATTTGCTGGCTGCAGTGCTATTTATAGGACCTGTCACTGTGCATGGCTGGCTGTGCCCCAGCCTGCGGGCCTTGTTTCTGCAAGGAGCTGAGCAGAATGCACTGGCTGCTGTGCCCGTTCTTAGGCTCACTTCCTCACTCGCCTTTCTAGTTGTGGGTATAGATGTGCTTCCCTCTAGAACGGTTGTCTAGTGGGACAGTTCACTTTTCCACGTGGTCAGTGCTTATGTGTTCTGTTGTTTTATTGTGTGTGTGTATATGTGTGCATATAAAAATTTAATTTGAAAGGATCAGAGACTGAGGTAAGGGAGAGGGGAGAGAGCAAGTGTGTGAGCTGCTTCCGTCTGTTCGTTCATACCCCCAAGTGTCCCTGGGGCTGTGATTGGGCTGGAGTGCAACGATCAAGGGGACCCAGTTGTGTGAGGCATCACTGCTGTCTTCCCAGGGTTTTCACAGGAAGGGGCTTGGAATCAACCAGCGCCTCGTGTGGAACGTGGTGTTCTAACTATGAGGAAAAGTGCCCACTTCCTGCTTTTTGTTTCTGATGTGTGTCTAGCCCAGTGTTTTGCAGTTATTCCTGTTTTTGTTTGTTTGTTTTCCACGGGAAGCTCGTTATTAGTGATTCATAGGTGGTACTGATGGCACTCCTTAGGAAGTCAGACTCCATGTCTGTCTCCTGGTCTGTTTCCCAGGGCAGGAAACTCTGAGATGGAGAGCTTGTACAGGTCATTGGGAAGCCATTCTGGGTTAGCCCCCTAAGAGGCCGAGGGAGATGTTGAATGGAGATGCCTAGGCAGGAGTCCCATGGCTCCCTTGGAAGTTCCTGAGATGTCTCTCTTTGAGGCAAGCATGCTCCCTAACCCACTGCCTGACCCTGGCTGCGGGGAGGAGAGTGTGATCCCGAGCTAGGCAGCCGGTTCTTCACCTGAAGGTAGTTCCCAGATGGGGATTTAGCTGAGAACTACTCGTGGTGTGCCTGCCCCATGAGGGCAGCATCAGAGTGGCACCTCACGGAAAGCAAAAAATTCTCTTCCTGTAGTTTTGCGGCAGTGTGAGTTCTGTCCTTCCTTTAAATTGATTTTAGACCATTTGCTGTATAACTCTCCAAATGGCTGTAGTACCCAGGGTTCAGCCAGGCCAAGGCCAGGAGCGTGCAGTTCCATCCCAGACTCCTGCGTGGGTGTGGGTGGCACGGATCCGAGTACTTCCGTCATCTCTACTGCCTTCCCAGGCACATTAGCAGAGAACTAGGTCAGAAGTGGAGCAGCTGGGACTTGTACTGCCTCTTGTGTGGGATGCTGCGTTGTAGGCAGTGGTTTAATATGCTGTGCCATAGTGCTGGTCCCTCTGAGAGAACCTTAAAAGGCAAGCTTAACTATTTTACCCTTGAGGTTAATTTTAATAAAATATAAGAGATATTGGAGTTGATGAATCTGAGCTAGGCAAAACTAGAGTATATAGTTCAATTTCAAAAGAATAATCCCTGTCTTACTGGACAGCCACTGCTCATAAAAACTCACTATCACTCAGTGGCTGATGACTTTATCCCTGAAGAGGAAAGCTGGAGGTAGGAAAGATAAAGGATTAAAACCTGATGTATTCCAAACAGTAGGATTGATAAATTTGTTCAAGCTTTTGCTTGCTAGATATAGTCTAAGCTTAAACTATCACTTATTAGTAATAGGCACAATCATCGTTAGGTAAATAGTCAAGTGCCTCCTTTGTTAGTTTCATTTGTGTGTTTGTGAAACAACATAACAGATGCTGTTTAATCTGACTGCGAAACGACAAGCAGATGGAGTAGACCTGGCTGGCAGAGGGAAATGAGGCTGACCTTCTATTTCAGAAACTAGGTTGTTGATGGAGAATACAGATTAGCAGACCAATACATTAGTCTATGATAGAAGCATGATGCCAAAGGCCCTGCAGGGCAACACTGAGTAGAAATGGGCAGCGGTTTTGTTTTTTATTCTATATACTCGGGCAATAAGTGTTTTTCACTTTGCAGGGTAGATAATCTCTGTCGGAATGACTGAACTCTTGCCTTGATAGCATTAGAACCAGCTACAGATAACATGTAAGTGGTTGGACATGGCTGTTTTCCAAAGGTAGTTTGTAAAATGTGGTGGCTCAGACTGGGGCCAAGGGCCATGGTTGGCTAACTCTTGATGAAGAGCACAGGTTAGGTTGTCTCGTCCTAAAAGGGACGCTAAGACTTAAGGGGGCCTTTGAGTGTCTACTCATCTGTGATAGTGTCATATTGGCATCAGAAGATATTTTGCTTATAGGAATAAGATAAGAAATGATACTATAATGCAGGAACAGTGTTTGGAGCCTAGAAAATGCTTGGTACCTAGACATTATTATTATTATTTATTGGAACTATGAAAACTTAGAGTTGGCTGTAGTTAAAACTGAATAGTGCTGGGCCCGGCGCGGTGGCGCAAGTGGTTAAAGGTCCTCGCCTTGCACGCCCGGGATCCCATATGGGCGCCGGTTCTGATCCCGGCAGCCCCGCTTCCCTTCCAGCTCCCTGCCTGTGGCCTGGGAAAGCAGTCGAGGACAGCCCAAAGCTTTGGGAACCTGCACCCGCGTGGGAGACCCGGAGGAGGCTCCTGGCTTCGGATCGGCATAGTATCGGCCCGTTGCGCTCACTTGGGGAGTGAATCATCGGACGGAAGATCTTCCTCTCTGTCTCTCCTCTCTGTATATCCGCCTTTCCAATAAAAAAATAATAAAAATAAATCTTTAAAAAAAAAAAACTGAATAGTGCTGGTGAAGTATTAGGTCAGTGGGACTCAAATTGTGTTTGGCTAGGTAATAAGGTGTGTGAAGGGAACTCCTTTTGTTTTACATTTATTTTAGACTGCAAAAATTGTAGTCCTAGAAACTGACCCTTCCAGATTGAGGTGGCTCTAGGAGGGGCTTGCAGAAGAGTTGGCCATCAAGTTGATTTTGCCACCAGCTCTGCATTGGAGTCTGTGGTGGCTCAACAATATCTGAGTTCTCACTTTCTGAACATTATTTGGTAATTTCCCTTGCAGTCAGGTGACAGACAGACAGACAGCAGTATTCTGTTTGCTGAGATATACAAAGTGATGTGTGTCACAGGTCTGGGCTGTTGAGACCATTCACAATCCTGGCTCTTTTTTTTTTTTTTTTCCAAAAATCAGTAGAGTGAACAGGACACTGGAGACCTTCAAAGGACAAATGGCAGTTACCTGGAGCTCCAAAAATGTGGAGCAGGGCATCTCTCCCACTTGCTGATCTATGTGACTCTGCCATGAGTGAGGCACAAACTTTTTACTGTGGGAACTACGGAGATTTTTGTGCTGCTTGCCACAACAGTTGGCCTACACTGACATTTATGATCAACCATCACTGATTTTTACTTTATGAGCAGAGGCTAAGGATTCATCTGTGAGAGGTTAAGAAAAGTCCTGTTTACTGAAACTTTTTTGTGTGAGAATGGAAACATTTCATCTGCATCATCCAAGAGTCACCACTAGCCACATGTAGCATTGGCCACTTCGGGCATGACTAATATGTTTGAGGAACTTAATTTTAACCAAGATTTAAATGAATACTCCCACATATGGGTTAGTAGCCACTCTATTGGACAAGTAAAGGTTAGAGATTACAAGATTTTTCAAGTGCTGTTGGCTCTGCTGCAAGCCTTTTTCAACTTGGTAAAAGCTACTTTAACGAAGCTCTGGATAAGCTTATGTCCACCACGTCTGTGTCAAGCTGATGCCAGATCCCATGTGATGTTTCCAAAGGGTCAGTTGCTGGCTGGCCTAATGTTCTCATGGTAGAGCAAACAGAAGTGACTGTTGGGAACAGCCCCGTGTCCTGGAATGCATGTGCATTTCTTGTGGATCTCCTGGGAGTAAGAGCCTAGAGTCATTTCCAGCCCTGCCTGAGAGGAAACCAGAAGGAGTGATGTGACCTCATTGGAATGGTTCTGTTTTTGTGACTGGAAGTGACTGGAGGACTTTTTAATTATCTGAGAATGACTAGAGAAATTATAGGACTGACATAGCATTTTATGCAGGATTGGGAAAAACCGAACCCCTCATTGTGGATTTGGAAGGTCAGCCAGCCAGGAGAATGTAGTTGTTTTCTCGGTGCCCCCTGTGATTCCTGCTTAGGCCAATCTACTGATCATACTATAAAAAAGCACTTTTCAAGGAGTCACAACCTGAGAATCTCCTTTCACTCTTTTGCCCAACTATAAACATGGAGGGGCCCAGCGCGGTGGCACAGTGGTTAAGGTCCTCACCTTGCACGCACGGGATCGCATATGGGTGCTGGTTCTATCCCGGCAGCCCTGCTTCCCTTCCAGCTCCCTGCCTGTGGCCCGGGAAAGCAGATGAAGATGGCTCAAAGCTTTGGGACCCTGCACCCGCGTGGGAGACCCGGAAGAGGCTCCTGGCTTCAGATCGGCATAGTATCGGCCCGTTGCGCTCACTTGGGGAGTGAATCATCGGACGGAGGATCTTCCTCTCTGTCTCTCCTCTCTGTATATCTGCCTTTCCAATAAAAAAATAATAAAAATAAATCTTTAAAAAAAATACTATACACATGGAGGTGGTATTCTGTGTCTTAGGTTCATCTGGGAGCAAAACCAGAGCCCTGTTAGGTTTTAGGGCATGTTACCTGTGTGATTAAGTAGATATATGAGAACACGCTCCACACTGGGTCTGTTATTCAAGGGTGAGGATTTAAAGCTCTCTGTGGACTCATTCAAGGTCTTGGTCCTTACAGGAGTCAGATGCCCTATGGATGACTCAGTTCTGCCCCTTGAGCTGCGTCTTTTCCCTTTGTTCTGTTGGTTTGGATTCCTGTTATCACATACCTGTACAAGGGCCATCCAACTTCCATCATTCCTATATCTTTGGTACTCATAAGTCTGGCTTACAGATCTGAAACAACAGAGAGCTTGCTTGGATGCAGATTCTGAGGCCCTGACCCAGAATCTGCAGTTTTTAAAAACAACTTTTTAAAAATCATTTTAATCTGGGTCTGGTGTATGGTAGCCTAGTGGCTAAAGGCCTCGTTTTGCATATGCCGGGATCCCATATGGGTGCTGGTTTGTGTCCCGTGACCCCACTTCCCATCCAGTTCCCTGCCTGTGGCTTTGGAAGGCAGCAGAGGACACCCCGAGGGCTTGAGACCCTGCATGCACGTGGGAGACCCAGAAGAAGCTCTGTGCTCCTGGTGTCCGACCGACTCAGCACTGGCTGTTGGTGGCCACTTGGGGAGTGAATCAATGGACAAAAGATCGTCCTCTTTGTCCTTTTCTCTGTATATCTTACTTTCCAATGAAAATAAATAAATCTAAAAAAAAATAAATCTAATCTAATACATGAAAATTGTATCTGTTTATGAGCTATCACGTAATGTTTTGATGTGTTTAAATATATGCATCTCCTTCAACATTAAAAATTTCTTATGTAATTTTTTAGATATATATAATACATTATCATCATCTATAGCAGAATCTGCATTTTAATAATATCTCTAGGTGATGCATGTACATGTCAAAGTATGAGAGGCACTAATTTATAATACCGACCGCTTATACCTCCCCTTTTCCCTTCCCCTTCCTCGCATTTTCCTTTCCTTCCTCCTTCCATCTTTCCTCCCTACATCCTACCTTCCTTCATTTGTTTCTTTTTCTGTATTTTGTTTTTAGTTGAAATCTCTTTGCTGAGCAGCTGGGATTTTTAGTACCTCATCAAACTGTCAAAGTGACTGGAGGCTTGGGACACCATTGTGCAAGGTGTGCCTCCTTGTGGGTGTGATATTATGTCCAGAAGGGAATGTTTGCCATTGCAAAGGATTTTAATTTATGAAACTGCATTTAAGTTGCAACTCATTTTCAATTAAAAACAAACATTACAGCTCTCTGCCTACTAGTCCAAATTTCTGGTCAGTTGGATCAAGTAACCAATTGATAATATTATCAATCAACATCAAAGAAATACACTTCTAACCTGTAGACCCTTAACTACAATAACTTTGTAATTTCTTAGACTTTATGAAATAGATGTTTTGCCATCGTTATACTTCCCATAACCACGGGATATTAACCAAAGATTATTAGAAAAGACTTTATAAAAGTAATACTTAGTACCATTATTTCTTATTTTCCATGGAATACATTGTTTCTGAAAATAAGGAGCTCTAGCTAAACTTCTTTGTCCAGCTCACAGAGAGGCTTCCAGGGCCAGTCACTTAATGACTAGTTAGGGTTAGTAAAGCCACAAAGGGCTGAAGTGCTCCAGTGCTCATGGTGTTGGTGTCTCCCAGATGACTACACAGTATGGGAGGGAGCTTGGGTTTTCCAGAGTGTGACCATAAGGTGATATCATCAGCATCCCAGGTGGCCTTGTTGGGAATGTGATTCTCAACCTTATTCAAGATTCAGTACTCCGAAACTCAGTACTGGGCCCAGCAATCTGTGTTCTGATGTCTCTCCCAGGTAGTTCTGATACTTGAAAAGCAGACCCACTGAGTTAGAATAATGCAAAGTCCTATAGCAAATACACTATTCAGTGAGTTGTGTTTGTTGCTCACTGTGTACAGATGGTGATCAGCTTGACAGAGTGGTAATCTGTAAAATGAGTAAGGGACTTGGGCGGATGGAGGCACTGCCCTTCCTGGGAGGGGAATTGCTGTTCACAGGATGTCAAGTTTCAGTTATGCAAGATGAATAAATTCGGGAGAAATGCTGTACATGGCTGTGCTCGACAGTACTGAACTGTGCCCTTAAACATCTAAGAGGGCAGCTCTCTAACATTTGCTTTGTTAGTGCATGCGTATGTGCACACACACAGCGGACTGTGACTGTACATCTTGAGCAATCACTACTCCAAAATTGATGATAAATTAGAGAAGCTTGGAAATGAGAGAATCCTACTACTAAGAGACTTCCAAGCGTCCATGATATGGGTGAAGGATGTAAGACATGGGCAACATCAAATGAAGAGAGAAATGACTTGCGCTGACAAGTCCTAACACCTAAAAAACCTTAGAGCACCACCTACTGTTTGGAAAGAAAATTTTCATTTGTTAAATTCGGTAGCTTATTTGGTAGTTATTTTGCACAGATAATTGTGGAAAACCAATGGTGGTATTCTGTGTTTGACTCTGGGTTGTATATAGTTCTGAATTGCTGACATGTAAAGTGCTGATGCAGAATCCGGGAAATATGTGAAATAGTAATGATAATGGTAAATTATTAGCTACCTTTTATGTTACGTATTCCTCTAAGTAGCTAATGGATCTTCTTATTTAAACACTACCACAAGTCTGTAAGAGAGGTGTTACTGTATGTATCTGATAGGTAAAAAGTGAGACGCTGTTAAGAAATTTAACCAAGGCCATAAGTCTTACTAGAGTTTTTATTGAAGCCATGTGGTTTGACTCACTGGAGAGTAAATGCCTGGTGTTTTCTGGAGCATAGAATCTGTCTGCTGGTGACAGGCCCTTCCATGTGTCACTCAGGAAGACACACCAGCACTGTGACCCATTTTCCTTTTCATATTTGGTTCATAATACATTATTTTGTTTAAGAATATGTTTCATTCACACAAGTAATACTTAAAGTACCGATTGCCGGTGCTATATACGGCTGTCAGGCAGGCACTCTTCTTAAGAACCTTATATTTAAAAAAGAAAAGATTTACTTTAACTTATTCGAAATATATGAGAGAGAGAGAGAGAGAGAGAGACTTCCACCCTCAGTTTCCCTTAAATGTCTGCAGCATCTGGGACTGGGCCAGGTTGGAGCCAGGAAGTCCAAACAGGTCTCTAATGTGACAAGCGCCAGGTGTGTGACAGGCATAGGAGTCCCTGCTTGCTACTCCCCAGGTACAGCAGAAGCCAGCTGAGTGGGAAGCATAGTGGCTGGGACTTGAACTTGCACTCTGCATGCAATGTTAACATCTAAGCAGTGGTTTAACTTGTTGAGCTACAGCATCTACACCCCTTATTATTTTATTTAATTTATTCTTCTTATTCCTTGATTCTTCTCAGCAACTCTGTGAAGTACTATTTTAAATTCCCATTTGCAGATGAGGAAACAGGTTAGCAACAATTCCAGACACATTGCTGGGGAAAACAGGCAGTGTGTGAGCCCAGACGATCTGGCTGCAGCCTTAGATAAGTATTATAGTGCTTGTTAAAACAGTACACTTGTGTTTAGGTCTAATAAAAATCATGGAGGCCTGCATGGTAGTGTACAGATACGGAAAATAAATATAACTGGGGGAGAAGACCAAGGAGTTTAGGAAGACTAACTTCAGTTTTAATTTTTTAGGACAACTACTTCTGCTTTTCTTGGGTAGACTTTTCTAGGATGCACCAAAAATATAGATTGATTGAGCTTTGCTCTCCAGAATGACTGTTCCAATATGTTTTAGTCTATGTGTGTGTGTGTGTGTGTGTGTGTGTGTGAGTGATTTTGAGGGAATGTTACGCATTTTGCCCATTTCAATAATTTGTAGGCCATTGAGGAACTCAGTACAGGTTAAGAAGAATCCGGTTACATGTTACCTAGAGAAGGAAGATAATTTAAATTACCAAAGAACTATACATGATTCGCTCTGCTATTACAGAAACTAGTATATTCTCCTTGTTCTGTTCATCCTTTGAAGTACATGCATTTCTGACCTGGAAAAAAAATGCTAGAGCTCTGGGAGTGCACGCCACCTAGTGGTTACATTAAGCAGGTTTCAGCGCACCCCCCAAACACCAGGTGGTTGGCTTCTCTCCCAGTGGGTATAAAGCAAAAAGGAAATTTTGTGTGTGTGTGTGTGTGTGTGTGTGTGTGTGTGTGTGTGTGTGTGTGTGTGTGTACGCGCGCGCTGCAGGGGGATCAGATGCGTCCAGGGATCTAAAAAGTAGACTGTACACTTGCTGCTTCTGATACTCCAGGTCTAAACTCTGCTCCACAGGGCAGTGAGTGTGGGCAGCGCGGCTCCCTCCTCTGTGTAATCCTGCTGCGGCAGCTGTGGCTCTGGTCCCTCTGGTTTTAGCTGGGAGCTGTGGGGATTTTCTGGGACTATTTCAAGCTAATGAGCCGGACTGGCTAATGCATTTGAGGATGAGAAGAGCGAGCTCAAACAGTGACCTCAGTTTTGCCAAATCCGTTTGCATTTCCGCCTTCTGTATTTCAGTTGACCTCAGGTTGTTTTTGGTCAGCCCCCACTTCAGTTTTTTCCCCTCTCTTCATGTCCTTCCCTGTGGTATCCAAGGTCTCGAGGTCCAGGCCCATCTCTTTTCGCCTGCAGGGACTTTCCCCTCCCCCTTAGACAAACCCCACTGGTGCCATCATCATGGCATACCATTAGAAATATTTTCTTCTTGCTATGTTAATATTCCATTCATTCTTTATTTTATTTATTCCCTCCTTCCTTGTGTTGTTTCCTTTTTCTGGAATGTAAATTCTATTTATTTTTCAAGTGCCACCCACTCAACTAAGCTAAATATAGACTCTTGCCAGCTTCATTCATGGGCTTTTCCGTCCCAGCACTGATAGCTTTGAACTGCCTACTTTAATCCTTAGTTTCACTTTCCTCTGTGTTCATGAACTCTGTGTCAGACTTTTGTTCTCCATAAATTACCCAAGAACAGAGACCATGTTATGTTCATTCTTTGATATTTTTGAGGTTATTTGTACATTGTCAAATGCATACATGATTTGGCATAGTTGAATGAGTTTCCATTGTCTGATGAGTTTTCCTTAGAGTTGATGAACTGATGAACAGTTCTTATAGTTCCTACTATAAGAAAACATGGAAAGGACTCTTTTATTGAGCACCTGCTATGTGCTAGAGACCATGCTTGGGATTTTACATGTATTTTCTGGGCCCCGGGCTGTACTTTCCGGTCCCTTGCACATGGCCTTTGCTTGCATGGAGGGCCATGTTTTGGGGTTGCAAATGATCTCATTCAGCATGGTTCCTTTGGCAGCACTTGATTTAGTTAGCCCCAGAGAATCTCCAAATGAACTCCATACAAATCTGCACTTGTTGGGTTGTGTTCCCTGCCACAGGGATTCAGAGCAAGCCCTCGGCATCTCAGAAGACGAGTCGCAGCGGCCGCAGCCGCCCGTCTGGAAGAAGTCAAGCCCGTGGTGGAAGTTCACCATCAGAGTGAGCAAGAAGCTGCAGTGAGGAAACGAAGAATCAAGAAAAGCAGCCGAGTCCAGCCAGAATTTTATCATTCTGTTCAAGGTGCTTCGATCAGAAGGCCTGTAAGTAGAAAGCTGTCTTTTATAAGAATGTTAAATGGCTTGCCAAATCTGTAGGGCATTCTCTGGATTTTATAAAATGATCAGATTTTCCTTGAACAATTACGTTGTTGTGATATTACTCCCAGCAAGTGGTAGTACACTTGCATGACCGTTAGCAAGGAATGCATCTTTATAGAGGGTACTTGGGCAGATGGTTGGTTAAAGAGGCAAGAGGTAGTCCATTGTTAGATGGATGGACTGAAAAACCGGTGAATTCTCAGCCTCACCGGGGCAGGGGGAGTTGGGGGCTGTAGAGTCACCAAGCAGAGATGACCAAATCAGAGCTGAGGAAGAAGGTGACAGTACAGCCAGTACCAAGGTAGTTTAAGTAGAGCAGTGAAGGTGGGGCTGGAGCCCAGGGCAGCAGCAGAACCCCTCCAGGTCGGGTGTGGTCCAGCAGGACCCGTTTCCTTCTGTGACTGGTGAGGGTGATGCTGTGAGGGCCTTCTCCGCTGTAGCCTTTGTATTGTTACAAGGTGGCGGTCTTGTTTCTTTCTCACCAAGTGCCCTGTGTCTGTTGGCTGCAGGACTTGCTTTCCTGAGAAATTTGGGGCTCATGTGGGAGCTGGTCTCCACCTTTTTCTCACTTTTTGAGTCGCTCTGATTTTTATTTTCTTGGTTGGGGTTTTGGTTTTTGGACTTTATGCCAAGGCTTTGGCAATTCAGGATTTAGACTTTTGAAAATGCCATTGTACAACTTTCAAAAAGGTATTGAATGAATACAGTACTTTTACATTGTTTTAGCGTTAAGGAGTAGTTTGTCTGTGGCTCATGCCTTTGCTATGGGGAGCCTGTTGTTCCTTGTCATTAAGACTTGACTGGATAGGAAATCTGTGAATTCTTAAAGCAGAACTTTGCTTTATGATCAGAGTAGTTCTGAGATAACACGTGGGAGAAGGCAGCAAAAACATCTGACTCAGTGACTGGGCCAAAAGAATGTTAGGAAGTGAAATTTCTTAGCAGGAAAGCTTCTGTTTATTGCGAGCCAATTGAGAAATAGGTATATATTTAGACACGACTGTTAGGAAATAATGCCACAAACTCAAGTACCAGACACAGCGAGTTACAACAGGAGGTCTTTATTTCAGCAGGAGAGATGGCCATGGCACGTGAGAGACAGCAGTGCAGAGGAAGATGGCCATGGGGTAGGGAGAGAAGGCAGGGAGCAAAGAGAGAGAGAGAGAGAGAGAGAGAGAGAGAGAGAGAGAGAGAGGTTTCCTGCCATTGTAACAGGAGAGAACTCTGAGGGAGGCCAGTTGGAGAGCCAGGAGCCCAGGGCTGGGAGAGCAGAGAGCAGGAAAAGTGAGAACCAGAGGAGCTTTTATAGCATGGGGCGGGTACAAGGAGTGCAGAGTCACAGGGATTGGTAGTTACAGCAGTAGGGAGGGGCTAGGGATACAGGGCCACAAGGGATTGGTGGATAGGACTGTCAGGGAACAAAATTAGGCATGGAACTTAAGAGCGCAAAACTGATAGTGTAACGTAAGGGGACTCAAAGCCTAAAGGAAACTGAAACTTAAGGGAGCCAAAGCCTAAGGGAAACAACTAATTAACATGGTGGTGGTGGGTCTAATGGGTCTTTGGGGCTGATGTTCCAGTCACTTCTCACAATGAATCTTCATTTAATAAAACAAAGGATGGCTAAGTGAAATTTGGCATCAGAATCTGGGATTCTTTGGGAAAGAAATGGTAGGAAGATGTATTCATTCAGCAAAGGTAATTTCTTATGCAGGAAATAAAGGATATATGTATGTATATATAATAAGTATATGTATATATGTGTGTACATATGTAAATCTAACTATTAGTGAGAGCTTAGTGTGTAACATGCATTAATCTAGTTGTGATAGAGATATTAATCTTGTGATATAGATATTGTTATTCCCGTTTTACAGTTAATCAAACTGAGGGCTGGAGAGAGAATAAATAATTAGCCTAAGGTTACCCAGTGAAGACAGAATCTGGGATTTGGATCCAGGTGGCCTGCCTGCAGAACCTGGGCTCTTCTCTTTAACAATGTTACCTTCCTATAGCACCTGGGAGCGCATCCTTGAGTTAGTGGAGCTGCAAATAGTGGAGCTGCAAATAAGGCTTGTGTGTTGTGTTTAAAAGTTGGACTTCTGTGATGGGAAAGAATAGGTGGGGGTTAGCTGAATTTGTTTTCTTGCATCAGAATCTAGATAATCCCTTACTTCTGATCTCTCCAAATGGATCAGAAGAGAAACAAGTGATTCTTATTAAAGTTGAGGAGTCCAAGAGCAGCGTCATAGTGTGGTAAGCCAAGCCTCCATCTGTGCCTCCTGTGGCACTGGCATCTGATATGGGTGCTGGTTTGTGTTCTGGCTGTTCCACTCCCCAGTCCAAGCTTCCTGCTGATGGCCTGGGAAAGCAGCAGTGCAGGGCTGAACTCCTCAGGGCCCTGCACTGATGTGGGGTACTTGGAAGAGCTCTTGGCTCCTGGCTTCTGATTGGCCCAGCTGTGGCCATAGAGGCCATTTGGGGAGTGAACCCATGGATGGAAAAGCTCTCTATCTCTCATTCTCTCTGTAAATCTACCTTTCACACAAAAAGAAGATATAGCTTTTTTTTTTTTAAGTTTAGAAATCTTCAATCACTGTTTTTCTTACAGAAAATTTTCACTGCCTGGTTAATGAGGCATATTCCTTTAAAAATTAATTTGAAAGAGAGAGACAAATGCTGCTTTTGCTGGTTTGCTCTCCAAGTGCCCACAACAACCAGGGGTCTGCCAGACTGAAGCCAGGAGCCAGGGACTCTGGATCTCCCATCTGGGTGTTGTGGACCCAAGTCCTTGAGTCATTACTTGCAGCTGAAAGTGCGTCAGCCAGAAGCTGAACTCAGGAGCAGAGCCAGCAAAGCCAGAGTGGAACACAGATACCTCTAGCATCATCTTCATTTCTACACAAAACCCCCGCTCCAAGACGTTCTTCATGATTCCATGACTTTGAACCTGTTTGTCTGCATGTTCCCCCTTCCTTCCTCTCTCCCTCCCTTCCTTCTTGATTTATTTATTGAAACAGACTGGCAGAATGAGTTAATGAGAGAAAGCAAGATTTTTCATTTTCTCATTATTCCTCAAATGCCTGTAGTGTTTGGGCCTGGGCCGGGGCCAAGGTTGATGCTGGAAGCCTGTCTCCCATGTGGGTGTCGTTAGATTAGAAGCAAAGCAGCCAGGACTCTAACAGGCAACCCTATAGGAAGCTGGCATTGTAGGCAGTGGCTTTACCCGCTGTGCTCTCGCAGCCTCCCACTTTGTTCTTGTCCCTTAATGCCCATCTCACTCTTTCCCTGTTAAACTCTAATTCCATTTCCCACCTTCACTACCTCTTTAACGTGTCTTTATTCAATCTAAGCTATGGAAAAGAATTTGACATTTATGGAATAAACTATTGTAGGCTGCAGGCTCCTTCTCTTGTGTGGCTGGCTTCATGTCTGCAGGTTTTATCATAGCTGCTGCTTTCCTCGGGTAGCTGCTGTCCTGCTCCTCCTTCTCCACCAAAGCTATGCCTCTAACCCCCAACAGCCTTCTGTCCTTCCTTTCCCACCACAGGCTTCCAGCCTGCAATCCACTTCTCATTTGATTTGGCTGCCTGAGCTGTTGCTGCCTCCTCTACCCAGGGTTTGTGATTTCTGGCTTCATAAAGAGTGGTTTGGCACATGGTGTGGCAATATGGCATCGTCCTTGGCACGATTGTCCGGTTTTTTTGTTGGATTCTTCTTCAGGATTGGATGATCTGTTTCTTGTGTGGTGCTGGGAGGGTGCCTGGGCTTTCCATGTTCCTGGAACGGTCTGTTTGGATCATCCTGTGCCTAGGAAACATGTAGAAACTCTTGAGAGAAGCGCCTTGTGCCAAGCGCCACACACTTCATCTAGCTTCCAGAAAACACTTTCAGTCCAAATGCAGAGGCAGCCCACATACCCACTAAGAGCCAGTGTCAGAGTATTCAGTCTGCTTACAGTAGTGAAGCAATTTCTGGAAGGTCTCTGCAGGCCTTCTTGAGACCAGTGTCCTTAGTGTAGTTGATGGAAGGGCCGTACAATATATACAAGGACAGTTTCTCATCTTGCTCTTGCCAGTCCTCATTCACTGAGAAGTGGGGTATTGCAGGATTTAGATTCCTTAAGAAGCGACACAGCTTCGAGTTCATTTCTGACCACCAAGGGGAGTTTGGGAATTTGCTTAATACACCACCGGTGGAGGTGAAGCTAGGGTGGCCAGGGCAGAGCAGGTAACACATCACTTTTGGGTTGTGCCCACTCTGGAGCAGGCTCTGGGTGCTGCAAGCATGCAGGCTCTTCAGTCGTATGTCCTGGATGCATCTTGGCCAGAACAGAGACTCAAGACACTTTGAAATTTTGGAATTTAAGCCACACCTGTAAGCTACTTTTGCCTGATGTCCTGCTAATTCACAGTGTAGTGCCATCTGTTGTTGTATAAGTTGGTGTGAACAAAATGTTCAGTACATGGGAAACGGAAGCCTTGGTCATATCAGGCTAAGTGACAATTTTGCCAGATCACTCTCATGCTTTGGAGTACACACGTGTCAGCGATGAGAGCATGCATGGCAGGGAGAAAATGATTTTCTCCACCTGGCAGAGCTGCTGTACAGAAGGAGATGGCATCTCCTGGAGGTGAGTTTGTTCACTGGAGGCCACGTCATCCGATTTAGAGTATCTCCTCACAGCTGTCATCCGAATGCTTTTACTGAATAAGTTAATGAATTATACACATGGATGAAATACAGCTTATGAAATGAGTGGCACAATTAGGAAGTAACACAAAAATCCAAAGAATGGATGGACAGTAGTCCCCTGTCTCCAAATGGGTGTTTAAGGGACAAGTGCTTTATGAAAGAGTTGGGGTTGAGCTGGCCTTTAAGAATAGGAACTGGGCCAGGCACAGTGGCCTAGTGGCTAAATTCTCACTTTCAATGCGCCAGGATCCCTTAAGTGGGGGCGCTGGTTCTAATCCCTGTGGCCCCACTTCCTATCCAGCTCCCTGCTTGTGGCCTGGGAAAGCCAGGAAAAGTCTGGGACAACCTGCATCGGCATGGGAGACCTGGAAGAGCTCCTGGCTCCTGGCTTCGGATCGGCACAGCTCTGGCCATTGTGGTCACTTGGGGAGTGAATCATCGGACAGAAGATCTTCCTCTCTGTCTCTCCTCCTCTCTATATATATCTGATTTTCAGTAAAAATAAGTAAATATTTAAAAAAAAAAAAAGAATAGGAACTGACCAGACACTAGAGAGTAGGTCTGGGAGGAGGAGAAGCAGAAGCCGTGAGGACTGCTTAGATGTATGGATTTAGATGAGAGAATAAGACAGATCTGGAAAAGTACACAGAGGTCAGAATGCATTCCAGATGGTCCTTGATTTAAACTTTATTTTTGTGTTTTTATGGAGACACTTAACAGATTGAGAAGCATGATCAAAACATTTTAGGAAGATTAAACACATGCAGGGTGCGTCAGAGGAACAGGGGAGGGAATAGTTAAGATCCTGCTGTGGCAGTTTGGATGTTGAGCGATTATGGCCTAAACTTCTTTTTTTTGTTGTTAAGATTTGGTTATTTTTATTGGAAAGGCAGATATACAGAGAGGAGGAGAGACAGAGAGGAAGATCTTCTGTCTAATGATTCACCCCCAAAAAAGCCGCAACGGCTGGAGCTGAGGCAATCTGAAACCAGGAGCCACAAACCTCCTGCGGGTCTCCCACACGGGTGCAGGGTCCCAGGGCTTTGGGCCATCCTCGCCTGCTTTCCCAGGCCACAAGCAGGGAGATAGAACTGGTGCTCATATGGGATCCCAGTGAGTTCAAGGTGAGGACTTCAACTGCTAAGCTATCGCACCAGTCCTATGGCCTAAACTTTGACCTCACCTGTATGACTTTCTTTGCCAGCAACTGAGGATCAATGGCTGACAGGGATCCTTCTCCTGAAGGATCAGCTGTAAGAGACAGGGGAGAGTGTGAGAAATGGCAGGGGAGGCTAATCCTTTGCTTGGGAGCAAAGCAACATCCTGGCGCATGTTCATTGAGGCAGGTGGAACTCACCCCACTCTATCTGAATGTTTCTTCCATCTGTTGTCCTGGAGACCTGAAATTGTCAGAGTTCATAGCCTGGGGGCTGCTGGCTTCTTGTCCCATGATTCCTGAAACCTGATCACCTCTGACATTTTCCTGTGTGCATGTCATATATGAGCTTGAACTGAGGCTTATGTCCTCTGTGGATTTGGTTAAATCGCAGCTGGTGGCACCTGTGAGAGCCATTCTATTTGATGTGTGTCCATAGTCCGTGCCTTTTCTGCATACACATTTGGAGAAAATCATTGTTGTTACCCTGTACTGTATGGGGTATACATACCACATCTATAAAAGCAGCTCTGATAGTGGCTTATGGATGGGCTAAAAATAAATGAGCTTTGGCAATTCAAGATGTTTGAATGTCTTCATATCAAGCACTGCAAGCATTTCTAGTGGTAGTGGGAATCAGAAGTAAGCTTGTGAGTGAGGAGTACTGGAACAGAAGTAGCTACAAAAGAAAAGATGAGTCAGGCAACGTGACTGTGCAGTTTCAGCCGACTTCCAGTGGGACCAGCCCCATGACAACATCACATGTACTTCAATGTCTTTGGCTGCTCTCATCTCTTATTCTGAATTCACAATTCATACTCAACTGCCTATAAACATATGTAAAGGAGATCACTAATATTAAGAATTATTTAATGACTTTAATATTAGTGATTGACTATTAATTAATCTTAGTTAATAATAAACAAATTGTTAATTAACAATTCATTTGTGTTTTAATTCACTCCACTGGAGAATTAAATGTTCCTGAGGCTGAGTAAACAAAAGCATCTGTCCTGGTTTTCTCTTGATAATGTGTCTTGGTATTTCTATTTCATATTAAGACATGTCAGTGAGTTGTTCAGGTATTTTCCTTTGCTTTAGAGCAGAAAAGGTCTTTGAGAGGGGTGGTTGGCATAGCAGTCACAACACTCCTCAGGGTCCCCCCAGACCTTGTTGGAGTGCCTGTGTGTGAGTCCTGATTCTGCTCCCCATTCCAGCTCCCTGCTGATGTAGCCTCTTGGAGACAACAATGGTGGCTCCAGTCTTTGGATCCCTGCCATGCTTGTGATGGACCTGGAGTGAGTTCCCAGCACCTAGCTTCTGCCTTCAGCTCTGGGCAGTTGAGGAATGAACCAGCAGATGGGAGATCTTACTGTTCTTCTCTCTGGCTTTCAAATAAATATAAATAAATTAAAATAATAGCAAGAGCTCCTGCACTTACTATACACTTACCTCAGGGGTGAACCACGAGACTTGTTCTCTGAGCTTGGCCCTGTTTGTTTGTTTGTTTGTTTGTTTCTCATTTAATCTTCCCAGAATTCTCTGGCATGGGTGCTCACTTTCTGGAGGAGGAAACTCACCAGGGTTCATCAGCTGATAGATAATTAAGCTAAGATTTAGCTCTAGGCACGGATGACCTGCGCACTCGGAAAAGATGGAGAACTTTAAGTAACCACATTTCCTCTGGTACTAGATGCACATCCTTATCCAGTCTGTTAAAATATTTTAATTACATTTTTACTTATATTTATTGGTCTGATCTTTCTGTGGCAGATAGTGTAAGAAGTACCAAAAGTCATTTTGTCCCACAGCCTACTCACATGAACCTGTTAATGTATGACAACTCTCGGGCCCAAGAAATACTTACGTGTTTGGAGTTGGGTCTAGGATATAAAAAATTAAAGTTATGTGTCGTAACCCATGAAGTCACTGCCCATGAAGCCTGCATGCCGTGTGGATACTGGTTCTGGCCCCTGCCACTCTTTCCTGTCTAGGACCCTGATAATATACTTGGGAAAGCAGCAGAGGGTATGGACCAACCACTTGAGTCCCTGAACCCACGTGGGAGAGCCAGAAGAAGCTCCTGGCTCCTGGCTGTCTGTGGCCTGCTCCAGCCCTGGCTGTTGTAGCTGTATGGAGAGTGAACCAGTAGATGGAATATGGAAGATCTATTCCTCTTTCTAACTCTGCTTTTAAATAAGTAAATATTTTTTTGAACAGTTTCAGAGGTAGAAAATAATCCAGCACACTGCCTCTACTACAGTTGCATTTCACTCATGCTACTTTTTGCATACTGCAGCAAGACACAACTATATTTTCTCTTTAGTAAGAGTCTGGCATTTCTCACTGAACTCAAATAATATCTGTCCAAAAGAAAGCAAGTGCTAATCCTGAAACTAAAAGTGAATACTTCTCAGGTTGACTTTTGTTCTGTGATGTAAATAATATCTGCATATCATGTCTGCATATAAACCACACTGTATACAAACAGGAAGATATTTAGCTATATTAATAGAAAACAGTTTTTATAATTAGTAAATTTTAACAAAAGAAATGGGATAGCTTGCAGGTTATTGCCCAAGCTGTTGCAGTGGGTCATGTCCCCTTGCTAGCAAGACAGTGGCCTGTAAACGTCTGTCCTACATTTGGAATCCCACCAAAAGCAGCTGGATTGTTGAACTTGACAATTTTGACTCAGGAGTTGATAAAAGGACTGTGCTGACACAGGTGATTGGGATGGGTGGCTGCTTTCTAAAGTGGTATGTGCAGGGTAAGAGGTGGGATTGGGTGGAATAATAGTTTCTGGGTTGGGTGCTTAAGGTATCTGTATGGAGTACTGGCTTCAATGCCCAGCTCTGCTTTTGAACTCCAGATTCCTGCTAATGCAGACCCTAGTGGGTATCAGGGATGGCTCAAGTGATTGAGTTCATGGTATCACAGAAGAGATCTGGACTGTGCTCCCAGCTTCATTCCCAACTGTGGGCTCTCTTCACTAATTGGGGATTGAATCAGTGGATCAGAACTGTCTCTTAGATAAACAAATATTAAAAAATTAACTCCACTTTGGACATGCTAAGTTTGAAATCCAGTCTGTTTGGGTTTTTGTGTCTGGATTTCCTGGAGATCTGAGTCTGTATTTGGGAGTCATCAGTCCTTGAGACTGGAAGAGATGACCTCTAAGGAGTGACTGTTGGTAGCAGAGAGAATGGGGTTGAGTCCTGTCTTCTAGTCGTGAGAGCTTGAGAAGAGGACTGTCAAACTGAATTAAGAGTTCTGTGTGCATATGGAGCTGTCACCTAACTTGAAGTGTAGACAGCCTGTAATCTACTCTTAAGAAAAGTAGCTGAGTCTCAGGCAATCACAGCTTCAGTCTCTGTAAGTACCAGTTGTTCAAATGAGGTCCAGATAAGACAACCACCAAGCTTTCACTAACTGAGCCTCTCTGTACCTCACTTCCACTTTTTTTTTCTTTTTTACTCCATGTCAGACAGGTAAGATGCCAGTGTTGTAACAAGGTTGGAGGGAGGCACATGTCACACAGACATGTGTAAGTCCAGTCATCATGTTATGAACCACAAAAGGATCTCTCGCTTCCACTTTCTTTTAAAGCTCTGGCTGTGAATATAACATGTACATATGCTGAGATACAGAATCCAAACCATTTGTGGTTTGGGCCACTGCCTGATTCTAGAATTGCAAATAAAAGACAATGAAGATATGCAAAAATTTAATTTGCTATAATTTTCTCTTTTAATGGGAGGGTTTCATATAGAAATTCCAGTTTTCCCTTGGAAATAATAAATGTCTTAAGCATAGGGAGTCCAGGATTCTCATTCTCTGTTTTAAAAAATTAATTTAGTTTTTATTGGAAAGTCAGATTTGTAGAGAGAAGTTGAAACAGAGAGAAGATCCTCCATTCACTGGTTCACTCCCCAAGTGGCCACAATGGCCAGAAATGAGCTGATCCAAAGCCAGGAGCCAGGTGCCTCCTCTAGGACCCAAACCCTTCGTCCGTCCTCATCTGCCTTTTCTAATCACAGTTAGGGAGCTGGATGGGAAGTGGAGCATCTGGGACATGAAGTGGCACCTACATGGGATCCCAGTGCGTGCAAGGTGAGGAGTTTAGCCACTAGGCCACTGGGCCAGGCTCAGAGAGTTCAAGGCTCTTGACTTTGACTTAAAGATGTCCACTTAAGGTCAAGAAAATACGACTGTGGAGGAGAATAGAGGAAGTGGAGATCGGGATTTCCCAGTCTTAGTCAGCACTCTGTATTCCTTTCTGCTAAACCCCTTCCTTGGCTCCCCTGCGCTTTTCCTTCTCTTGTTTCTTCTGTTTTTGAGCCTTGGGATTGCTTTCTGCTTTTCTAACTATAGTGTGGGTTGTTGTAAGGCTGTGGGACATTTTATTATTTGTGGAATATTTTGGAACACTGCACATTTAATTTTTTTTTTTAGTTTAAAATTAGTATTTGAGATTATCTTCATTGTTGGGAGATTGCTGCAGTGTGGGAAAGTCTAAAACCACACGTCCTTGAATCTGATAATGTGGCAGGGTGTTTCTCCATTTCTTTCCTGCTCAGGTTGTTAAATGGTCTTCCCTTTCCTTTTTAAGTGTGTAGGACCAGGCAGCTTTATTTGCATAACCTCAGTACACTTCCCCTTCTGTGGAAGGTTTCACTCTGTAGCCTGTACCTCGGTTTTGCTAATTAAAATGGGAACTCCAGAGTCCTTAAAGGAAATGTTTCCTTTTCCTCTTTGGAATTTGAAAGAATGAATTAATAAAGTCAAATTTCTTTTTTTTCTTTAAAGATTTATTTTTATTATTTTCTCATTGGAAAGGCAGATATACAGAGAGGAGAGACAGAGAGGAAGATCTTCCGTCCCATGATTCACTCCCCAAGTGAGCGCAACGGCCGATACTATGCCAATCCGAAGCCAGGAGCCTCTTCCGGGTCTCCCACGCGGGTGCAGGGTCCCAAAGCTTTGGGCCGTCCTCGACTGCTTTCCCAGGCCACAGGCAGGGAGCTGGAAGGGAAGCGGGGCTGCCAGGATTAGAACCGGCGCCCATATGGGATCCCGGGCGTGCAAGGTGAGGACCTTAACCACTTGCGCCACCGTGCAGGGCCCGTCAAATTTCTTTTTGTTAGCTGCTTGAGAAGGATCTCACTGAATAAACTCAGGCTTTGTTACATAGTTGTACCTGCCTTTTAAGGTTCTCAATGGAAGAACTCTTACAAGAGGTTTCATCTCTTAGAAATTTGTACTTATCAGGTGTGCAAATACAGGAGCGTGCAAGGCAGCGGACTAGATTGGGTGGGCAGTGCTGCTCTAGACAAGGTTTAGTCTTCCAAACAGCTCATGAAGCAAGCTTAAGTTAGTGAGGGGATTCCTGTTCTCAGCTTGGAAAACAATAAGAAACTGAGTTTGTCTTTCTGACATATTATTCTCGTCAAGGTCATCCTTTTGAAGTGGCAAGGCCTCTTGCCATCTTTCTGTTTTTCTCTTCCTGGGTCTCAGGATCACCTGTTGTGTTGTCCTCAAAAGCTTAAATATGTTATCTGTGAGTAAAGGAAATATGAAGAATGTGGATAGGGCCCGGCGTGGTAGCCTAGTGGCTAAAGTCCCCACGTTGAACACACTGGGATCCCATATGGGTGCTGGTTCTAATCCTGGTGGCCCTGCTTCCCATCCTACTCCCTGCTTGTGGCCTGGAAAAGCAGTTGAGGATGGCCCAAAGCCTTGGGACCCTGTACCTGCATGGGAGACCTGGAAGAGGCTCCAGATTCCTGGCTTCGGATTGCCTCAGTTTCAGCCATTTTGGCTACTTTGGGGAGTGAGTCAAGGGATGGAAGATATTCCTCTCTGTCTCTCATCCTCTCTGTTTATCTTACTTAAAAAAAAATCTTTTTTAAAAAAAGAATGTAGATAGCCACTTAAACCTTATAAGTGACTATGGACCACTGTGAACAAAGCACTTTAAAAGAAAGCTCCTTCAAGAGAAAGTCTAGCTTTATTGCACTACATCTTACTAGAATAGTCCTTAAATTGCTTTGTGAAGATGGGAATAAATCTATTTATTTCAAAGAACACACACAGGGTCCTGAGTTGTGGCATAAAAGGCTAAGCCTGTACCAATAACAATGGTGCCAGTTTAAGTTCTGGGTGCTCCACTTCTCATCTGGTTCCCTGCTCGTAAAACATGAGAACACATCAGAAGATGTCCCAGGTCTTTGGATTCCTGTACCGGTGTGGGAGACCTAGAGGAAGCTCCTGGATCCTAGCTTCATCCTGCTTGGAGAGTGAGGCAGCCAACTGAAGATTTCTTTGTTCCTCTCTGTTAATGCTGACATTTTAGTTAGTAATTTAAGTCTTTAAAAGACAAAAGAATGCAATCACAGCTCTTGAAGTTCTTTTCTGCATTTCACAGCCGTCTCTGCTTGAGACAGCTCTTTGATCTTTGCCCTACATCTCAGTTTAAGATCATTTCCTGTTGTGTCACCTGCAATGAGGATGATGCGTATCCCACCTGCTGCTGTGCTCCTGTCAGTGTTGAGGTTGAAGGGGATGTTGGGAGTTAGTATCTGAGTCAAAGGCCCTGCTACTGAGAGAGTCCACCCTGCACCAGTGCTTTTGGTTTGAAAATCTTGGCATTGTCTAAGCTGTAATTAGCAGCGAGTTATTTCTACTTGATCATCCATAGCTCTGTGTTTTCTATGTCTGTGGTTCTATCTCTCTGAGCCTTTTTCTCTTAGGTCAAAAGTCTTAATTGTTCTAAATATCCCTTTGTTGACCTCTTCCAAGCCACCTCCAAGTGGGTAGTTAGGCTCTGATTTCTCTCAGTGTTACCCTTTCGTTTTTTGTTTTTTGAAGTTGTGAGATTGATGAGTGTGGTTCAACAAAATCAAACTACGGAAATTGAACATCTCAGAGAGAGAGAGAGAACGAGAGAGAACGCAAGTGCTGCTATACCCTGCTTCACTCTCCAGTGCCTGGTTAGACTGAGGCTGCAGCCAGGAGGCTGAATTCAATCCTGCTTCTACTGCACAGTAAAAAATAAGAATATCGGTAGCTTGAAGTACTCCAATATATTTAAAATGTGATAGTTAAAAGAAATAATTTTATTGGTGACCTTTGGAGAATGCTAGGGAACCAGCTCAACTTTGCCAAAAAGTGGTAACAGGGAATCATGAACCTGTCTTTGCTGCAGGAATTATTCCAGGGGGTAATCAGATAGTGGTTGAGGAAAATCGAACCCTAAGTAAATAATGAAGCCAGGCTATGATCATCAGTGATTGCCAACACCCACAAGAAAGGTAACCACCCCTGTGTGCCTTCTGATGGAAGAAACGCAAGGGTACTTTTCAAAAAATTCACAGAAAATGAATAAAAGATTTATTTATTTTTAAAGGATTTATTTATTTACTTGAAAGACAGAGTTAGTGGGGGAGGCAGAGAGATAGAGCTAGATCGATATCTTCCGTCTGCTGGTTCACTACTCAAATGGCTACACAGAGCTGAGATGGTCTGAAAGTAGGAACCAGGATTTCCTGTGTGGGTGCAGGGGCCTAAGTACTTGGGCCCTCTTCTGCTGCTTTCCCAGCTCATTAGCAGGGAGCTGCATCAGAAGTGGGGTAAGTGGGACATATAGAACAAAGTGGAGACTAAGCCTACTATCCCGCAGAGCCCTTCCCAAAAGGTAAATTTATTTTGAAAGCCGTAAATCTGGAAGGTCCTCAGAAATTCATGGAAAAGATACATTTTGAAAAACACATGGGTAGGGTTCACCTTTTATTCTTTTTCACCAAAATAAACAATCTTTTAATTCTATGTTTCTGTGAACTTTTTTTTATGTTCTTTGTACTTACGAAGTTTTATTGCTGAAACAATTAAACTTAAGTCAGACCAAACAGTTTTTTTATTTTTCAAAATGATTTCTTTTCCTTACAGGAAGAATTATAACGTGAGGGGAGGGAAAGATGAAGCATGAGGAATTCTTATGCAATAACCAGGGCTGGGCCAGGCTGAGGTGGGAGCCAGGAGCTTCTTTCGGATCTTGGAAGTGGATGCGGGCAACCAGGGACTTGGAGAATGCTCCACTGCTTTTCCGTGTGCCCTAGCAGGGAGCTGGAGCAGTGCCCATATGGCACCTCCTGTTTTTCTTCTTTTGTTTTCCCTCTCCTCTTTCTTATCTCCCCTCCTCCTTCTTACTATTCTTCTATCTTTCTTCATGTGTCCCTTAGTAAAGGCTTTAGAAAAAGAAGCAAACTGACTTTACATTGCCAATACATTGTTTTTGTTTTGATAGAGTAAGTCTAAATTTTGTTAGTAACACTTTTCAGACTTGCGTATTTATTACTAGGACTTTACAAAGAGAGAAGACAACAGTTCCACAGATGACTTTTGTTGTTTTTATACATACTTTTAAAGAAAACGACATGTAAAAATTATACATACTTATGGAGTACTAGGTGATATTTTAATACATGTGTACACTGTAATGTTCTCATGAGGGCAAATAAGTCTTTGAAAAAATTGTTTTTCAGTGGCAGAATATTAAGAATCTTCTTTCTAATATTTGTTTATTTCTTTGAAAGTCAAAGTTACAGAGAGGGGAGGAGAGGCAGAAAGGGATCTTAATCCACTGGTTCAGTCTCCATGCTGGGATCAGCTGGAAGCCAGGAGCCAGCAGCTTCATGTAGGTCTCTCAGGTCAGGGGCAGGGGCCACAGACTTGTACCATCTTCCACTGATTGCCCAGGCCATTTGCGGGAAGCTAGATTGGAAGGAGAGCAGCTGGATTCAAGCTGGCACCCTTATGGAATGCTTGGCTTTATTTGTTATTCTAGAACACTTTCCCCCCAAATCCTCTCTTGTTGAAAGAAAAATGTACAGCACACTATTGTTACCTCTAGTCACCCGATTGTGTACTAGAACCGCCTTTTACTTGTTCATAGCTCAATATCGGTAATCAGTCTTTCTCCATTCTCCCTCCACCTGTTCTCCACAGCCGCTGCCAAACTCCAGCCTGCTCTCAATTGCTGAGAAACCAACTTTTCTGTATTCTGTGTGTGAGTGAGATCATGCAGTACTCCTCCTTCTGTTCCTAGCACATCTCCCTACTTCTTCTGTAAACAAAGAGCTGCTTGCTTATTTGGTGGCTTTTTACTTAGTCATTAAAAAATCATAAGCGTGAATAGTATCATTATTATTATGACTTAAAAAGTAATGTAAAATCAGAAGGAATTATATCAACATTCTACTGTTAATATGTAGAAGCCCCTTTTTCCTGAAGTTACTATTTTTGTTCTTGGCACATTATTGATGTGGGAATAGAGTCGTTATTGAAACAACACTGACCCAGGAAGCAGTATGCCATCTCACTGCTTAGTTTTGTCTTGGCAAAATTCAAATAACACTGGAACTAACAATTTTTTTGTAGTAGGTAGAATTACATTCCATTATTACTTTGTTCTAAGAAAATACACTTAGCTTTTCTCACAGTGCTCGTGAAATTTTGATGATGACTAAAATGCAAGATATTGAGTTGCCTAATCGATCGAGTTAATCTTTAATATTGACAGCACATTCCATTACGTGGCCCTATTCAGGAAATAGTTTTCCGATGGTAGATTATTGGTTTTCATTTTGCTGCTCACACTTCTGCTGTTCTGATGCCATAGGGGAAGAATAGCCAGTAATTTGTGTATTTACTTATAGCTCCATTTCAAGCTTAATTAAGAAATGTTGAAACTGCCATTAAGATGCTTAAGAGTTATCTGTGAATTATGTGTATATGATAGCCTTATTAGATATGGGCATGAAAATTGAAAATAGAGTATAATTTTTAGTTGCTTTGCCGAAAGCAATAAAATGCCCTGTTTAACTTCTCTAAATCTAGGTGGCTAGGTTTCTAGGTGGGTGAGAACATTTTTAAGATGCAGTGGAGTGTTTCAGAACATGTTTTCCTACTATTAATTTTCATCACTTGCTGCTACAGAAAAATAACTATTTTTAAAAGGCAGTGTCAGTTTTAAAATAAGCTCCTTCCTTCAGCCACCAGAAAAACCATTCTTCTTGATCTATGGTGACAATCAGTTGTGACATACCATTTTCATGCTTTTCTCCTCTTTTTAATCCTAAGAGTGTTAAACAAGCATAAACTGTTTCAGAAGTTTTGAAGGACAGAATCACATATTTAACCTGAACATATGCTTTAAAGTAGAATTCTGTGCTCATTTAGGTCGTTGCATTGAACAAGGGATGTCTGAAAAATCATCTCTCAGAATTCTCGGCACCTTCTCTCCTTTTTTTTTTTTTTTGTTCTGTGAAACAGAAGGTTAGCTACCCAATTAATAAAGTGTGAGCTAGAGTTCATCAGATTTGAGTTCTACTGTAGACAAATAGCAAGTTGTAATTTTTTTGAAACCAAGACAAGAAAGCTCTTGGATTAAATATCAGAGCGTCGACCTCTTTTTGACTTGTGTTATTGCTTGGTTTTTGCAGCAAGAGACTGTGTAGGGTTGGAATGTTTTTGGAATTCTATGACTGATTAAAAAGCTGTAGGATTCCACATTTAATGTAAAAATAAGCTGTTGGGCCTGAATGTGTGAGGTAGAGTGGGAAGATGAGTCATTTGGATGTTAGGCAGGGTCCGATGCTTTTGGTACCCACTTACTGTTTGCTTTATACTCTTAGTGATTTTCACTTGATCTTGTATTTCTTTAGGTTTTTAAACTTGAAATAGTAGAGTGTTTGGTATACTATTCTATTAATTTCTATATCTTAAAATCCCTTTCACTCATTACAGGGCAAGTTAATATGAAAAAATAGAATGGTGTGTGTGGGGGGAGGCAGATGTTGTGTTGCAGTGGGTTAAGCTGCTGCGTGGGATGCCTGCATCACATGTTGAAGAACCTGGTGTGAGTCCCTGCCCTCTGCTTTCCGTTTAGCTTTCCAGTAAGACTCATCGTGCTTCCCACATGGGGAGACCTGGATTGGGGTTTTTGTAGCTGGCTTCAGGCTTCTGATTTTGGGCTCCTGGCTTTGCCTGACCTAGCTCTGGCTATGGTACATATTTGGGAGTGAACCAGTATGAAATCTTTGTCTTTCCTTCCCTCTCTTTGCCACTCTGCCTTTCAAATGAAATAAAGAAATTTTAAATAGGAATGGTAAGAGTGCGAACACACACAAACTAAAAACAATTGTATTTTAAAACCTACTAAATTGTTTTTTTTTTTAAAGTTACTTTTGTATTGTTGCAGTTCTTTTATTCTGATGTTAGTAATGAGTAGAATTATGTCACCTTTGAGATTGTACTTTGTGTTATAAACCTTAGCCCCAGGGAGTTGTGGAGCTTCAGTACATTTTCAGCAATGAATCCCTGGTCTTCTTTTCCTCTGCTTTAATGGACCAAGGGAATGTTGTAAAGTGAAGAGACTAGGAAAAATGAAAGTGACAAACTCAGCACCAAGAATTGTCAGGTTATGCTGCATTCTGTGTATCCAAAACTACTTTTTTGTTCCTGTTTTGAAGATTATTTATTCCTTGTAGGAATAGAAATTTAAAAATTTAAAAATTATGTGCTACAGGCCACCTGGTATATTAATCAGTTGGATTCAGTTTAATTTTATTGGAGAGAAGGCATAACTAAATCTTTTAGAAAACACAGGTAATATAACAGAGTGACTAAGGGTGTCCATGTCCATTCTTGGGCCATATAGACTAATGGGAATACCTCCAGTGCTTCCTAGCTGAGACCAGTGAGTTCTTTGGATTTTCCGGGGGTCAGGGAGTGAAGGGTTTAAAGGACAAGTGCCATTCTTATTGACTGTGGTCTCACAGCACCCTTGAGGTGATGTTGTGCCCTTCATGTGGGCAGCATTTTGTCTTTAGGCTGTGTGCTCTGCCTTGGCACTGCCCCATGATCGCTGAGCTGGTGGCTCACCTCTATCCAGCCCCTACTTTCCCACAGAATTCCCTTGAGTGGGATTGCTTGAAACAGAAGTGTAAAGTAGCTTCCCCTTTCCTGGGGTTCATCTCAGGCCCTCTGAAATCAAATGCTCTCACCTGCCAGGGAGAGGCAGCTCAGTTACCTGCAGGCCTCTGCCTCTAGCAGTAGTCTCTGCCCTCAGATCCTTTTGGTTGGGAATTGCATCCCAGTCATATACCACCTGACCTCCACGAGGGATGCATTTGCCTATGAAGAGGTCTCACTGAAATCCTCTCCCTTGGTTTAAGGTGCAGGGTAGGTACAGCAACCCCTCCTCCAGCAGGGAATGTTCAAGGCATCAATAACTTTTCCTTTTCCACCGCAAGCTTGTCTTCTAGTTTCTGGCTTTGTCCACTTCTCTCGGAGTGGCTGTGGCTCGAATTAGTTTCCAGTTATTTAACTTGAATCTCATAGATGATCTCGCACAGTGCTTGTCACACATTGGTGGGATTTTTTTTTTTTTTAATTTTCTGCCCATCTCAGGAGGTTTACACATGGCTCTTTAATGCTTAACTGGTTTCGGCTCACATCGCAGCTGACTCACCATATGACTGCAACATAAATCTATTAGTGAGTTGAATTTCTAGGGCAATGTCTTATTATTCTAAAAGTTTTAAAAAATATTCCCAATTTCTGTATTTATCTTGCGGCAGACAAGTGAAAACTGTCTGCCTTCTGGCACAAGTGCATTGTAATATTTTAAAGATGCTTTCATTATTAGAAAAGAATATAGACACATACACATGCTTCTTCATGTCTCACAGGCCCACAGAGTTGGGGCTGGACCCTGCTGAAGACCCGAGCACAGAATTCAGTCCAGTTCTCGCATGTGGGCGGCAGGGAGATCTACTTGAGCTGCCCTTGCTGCTTTCCAGGGTCTGCCATAGCAGAAAGCTGGAAACAGAAATTGAGCCCGGCCTTGAACTCACATGTCCTAACATGGGATACTATTGTTCCAACTGGTCTTTATACTGCTTTGTCAGATGGCTGTTCATGGGGATATTTTGGATACGTTCCCACCTTCTTTCAGGTTTTGAAAACAGTGGCATTTATTGTATTGTTCCTGGGTTTCATGTTATCTACTGAGACAAACCAAAAAATACTAGTGTAGTATCTTACCATAATCGTAGTATGTCTGTATATCACATATATTAAATATCTCTATTTGTACATGGATTTCACAAAAACAGATCTTTTGCACTAGAAAGGGAGAGAGATAATAAGGACCTAAAAATGAATATTGAATGAAGAGGTGATAAGTGGCATGAAGAAAAATATTTTAAGTAAGGGGAAGATAGGTTGGGATTTTGGAGGATAGAAAACTTTTTTTTTTTTTAAGATTTACTTATTTTTACTGGAAAAGCAGATATACAGAGAGGAGGAGAGACAGAGAAGATCTTCTGTTTGCTGGTTCACTCCCCAAGTGGCAACAACGGCCAGAGCTGTGCTAATCTGAAGCCAGGAACCAGGAGCTTCTTCCAGGTCTCCCACACGGGTGCAGGGTCCCAAGGCTTTGGGCCATCCTTGACTGCTTTCCCAGGCCACAAACAGGGAACTGGATGGGAAGTGGGGCAGCCAGGACTGGCACCTGTATGGGATCCTGGTGCATGTAAGGTGTGGATTTAGCCACTGGGCCACTACAACAGGCCCAGAATATTCTGTGATAAGGTAATTTCTGTGACCAGGAACTTGTATCAGTAACAGGCGTGCTGGGATCCTGGTGCGTGCAAGGTGAGGATTTTAGCCACTAGGCTACTGTGCCAGGTTCAGAAAGGTCTTTATTTTTTTTTTAAGATTTATTTTTATTATTTTTTTTATTGGAAAGGCAGATATACAGAGAGGAGAGACAGAGAGGAAGATCTTCCGTCTGATGATTCACTCCCCAAGTGAGCGCAACGGGCCGATACTATGCCGATCCGAAGCCAGGAGCCTCTTCCGGGTCTCCCACACGGGTGCAGGGTCCCAAAGCTTTGGGCCGTCCTCGACTGCCTTCCCAGGCCACAGGCAGGGAGCTGGAAGGGAAGCGGGGCCTCCGGGATTAGAACCGGCGCCCATATGGGATCCCGGGCGTGCAAGGCGAGGACCTTTAACCACTTGCGCCACTGCGCCGGGCCCGAAAGATCTTTATTTTTTAAAAAGGTGTTTTTTTTTAAACTTTCAAGTATCTGAAGGATACCTTTCACTGCTGCTTCACTCCCAAATGCCTGTTACAGCTGGGACTGAGCCACACAAAAGGCAGGAGCCAGGAATTCCATCCAGGTCACCCATATGATGGCAGGGACCCAAGTACTTGGGCCATCACTGCTGCATCCCATGGTGTACATTAGCAAAAAGCTGGAATTTGGAAGTGGAGCCTAGACCTGAACCCAAGTACCCTGCTATGAGATACAGGTGTCCCAATGATATCTTAAAAACTTGTCAAATGGAGCCTGGCGCGGTGACCTAGCGGCTAAAGTCCTCACCTTGAACGCACTGGGATCCCATATGGGTGCTAGTTTTAATCCTGGCAAACCTGCTTCCCATCCAGCTCCCTGCTTGTAGCCTGGAAAAGTAGTTGAGGACGGCCCAAAGCCTTGGGACCCTACACCTGCATGGGAGACCTGAAAGAGCTCCTGGCTCCTGGGTTCGGATCAGTGTAGCATCAGTCCTTGTGGTACTTGGGCAGCAAATCATCGGAATTCACTGTGTATATCTGACTTTGCAATAAAAATAAAATAAATCTTTAGAAAAGCTTGCCAAATACCATTTCCAAAAAGGCTTTTCTTAAAATGGGAGGTACTTGAAGTGTTTTAGGAAGAAATAGGGGACTTTTTGTTAAACCTTAACAGAATGGGAATAAGGGTAAGAACATAAACGGGGCCATTTGGGTTAGAAACGGATAAGTAGGACAGGTGATGTGGACTCAGTGAATGCTAGGCTCTTATTTGTCAAGGGATCAACTTTCAGGATGGGTGATATTTTCCAAAGCAGGTTTAGAGTTTATGATTATAAGTGAATGTGAAAGTTTGATCTGATTAAAGATGGAGGGGTATGGGGCTTTTCAGGGGCTGGCTGGGAGTGAAGTGTCATAAGCTGGATGCAGAACAAGAAATCTTCGTGGCAGGAATGCAGAGCAGATTGGATCCGAAGTCCTGATTTGGATTGAGGAGGAGTGGGAGCACAGGAGAGCCCAGAATTGGAGGTGATATCGCTGGATAAGCACAAGAGGCTTCAGCGCTGGTTCAGTGCCAGGTGATGTCATCATCCAGAATGGGGCCATGGAGTCACTGACAGGAGAGGAAAGAAAGTGAAGATTACTCAAGTCCAGGAAGTTTGAAACCTTTGTGGCTGAGGTATTGGGTGGATCATTTACATGAAGGTGGAAATCTTCCTGGATGATGACAAAACTCCAAGTGAAGAAGCAGTGATGAATCAGATGTCAGAGTCATCAGTGAAAGGGGAATATGGCCAGCGGTCAGGCAGTGAGAATTCAGGGAGAGGAAGCAGTGCATCTGATGGTGACCGGGGTTGCCGAACAGGGCTGGCTGTTTGTTGGTGGGACCTGCAGAAGGAGCAGGCTTTGCTGGAGCGATGCAGGGTTACAGAGGGCAGGAACTTGCTGAGCATACACCTGGCATGATGGCAATAAGAAACCACAGTAGAGCTAGGACTCAGGGTGAGCCTCCTGACAATGAAATGAATGTGACATAGGGTACTGAGAAAAAGTTGTCCAGGAGAGCAGCAGAGGAGGAGGTGGATTAGGAGGTGGATTCTAGTCTCTTTTGCCCACGGGGTTTGGATTTGGGCACGTGTGCGTGTAGAAATGGCTGGGATCATTGTTATGGTGGGTTTTCTTATATATTTGGTGGAATTTTTAGAGTACCAAAAATATGTGAAAGTTCAGTCTTGGAAGATAATGTAAAACTGTTTTTCAAACAATGTGCACCAATTTATACTCTAAGATTTATTTATTTGAAGGGAAGAGTCACATTGAGAGGAACACACACACTGGCACACACACTCAAAGAAACAGAGAGAATGAGAGAGAATTTCCATCCACTGGCTCACTTCCGGGATGGCTGCTACAAGCAGAGCTGGGCGAAGTCAAAGCCAAGAGCCTAGAACTGCATGTGGGTCACCCACATCCATCTTCTGTCTCTGCCACTTTTCCAGGTGCATTGGCACGGAGCTGGCTTGGCAGTGTGGCAGCAGTGAGCCAGCCTCCATATGAGATGCCAGCACTGTAGGCGCAGCTTAACAGTGCTGATCCCCATTCCTGCTCTCATTAGTTGTGTCTCACTCCATGTGAGCAACCATGTTCTTTTCAACATGTCACCATAGACTTAAAAAATGTTTACATACATTGTTTTATATATGATCTGTTCATCTCCTTGTGGGCTTAAATTGCTTTGCCTAGCAAAGCATAGCATAGTGTCCATAGCAGGAAGCTATCTTGAAAATAGAGCCAGGATTTGAAAAAAGCACTCTGGTATGGGTTACGGGTATCACAAATGACAGCCTAACCCCTCCAGCAATTGCCCACCCCGACACTTAGGTTGATGGTACATTTCTCTGGAAAGGTTCTTCTTTCATTTTACAAGAGAAAAATAACTTCTGCGAACTCTAAAAATAAAGGTCTCACCTTTAAAGTGTTTCATATTGCATGGCTGTTGTGAACTTGAGCCACAAAATGCAGAAATAGCTGGGTTATAAAGATGATCTTTATGTTCCTTTGAGCCTTAAGCTTGGGACATGCACAGACCCTTAGGCTATTTTTTCATTTTTAAAGATTTATTTATTTGGGCCTGGAAAGATGGGCTAGTAGCTAAATCCTCGCCTTGCAAATACCAGTTCATGTCCTGGCTGTTCCACTTCCTTCCAGCTCCCTTCCTGTATCCTGGGAAAACAGTAGAGGACGTCCTAAAACCTTAGGATTCTGCATCTGGTTGGGAGACTCGGAAAAAGCTCCAGGCTCCTGGCTTCAGATTGGCTCGGCTCTGGTTGTTCTGGTTACTTGGGGAGTTAACCAGCAGATGGAAGATCTTTATGTCTGTCCTTCTCTCTGTAAATCCGCCTCTCAATAATGAAATGAATTATTTTTTTGAAAAAAATATGTATTTAGTTTTATTAGAAAGGCAGATTTACAGAGAGAAGGGGGGAGAGAGAGCGCTTTCATGTGACCTATCATGCCCCAAAAGGCCACAAATGACCGAAGTTGTGCCGATCCAAAGACAGGAGCCAAGAACTCTTCTGGGTCTCCTAAGTGAGTGCAGGGTCCCAAGGACTTGGGCCATTCTGCATTGCTTTCCCAGACCTTGAGCTGATAGATGGATGGGAAGTGGGCACCAACTGGCACTCATAAGGGGTACTGGCCCTGCAGGCATAGTATTAGCTCTATATGCCACTGCACTTGCAACTTTAGATTCTTTGTGTCTTACTGGTGTAGGTCATGCCTTCCCTTGGTTTATTTCAGGGTTCAGTTGGATACTTTGGGCTTGTTTTCTTGATGAGGTTGGCCATCAGATGAAGCTTAGTCACAAGTGGTCATTGTAATCTTTCTGTATTTGTGTTTTTGCCCTTCTCTCTATTTAGGGGGGGATGTTTCTTACTTTCCTGTCAGTTTAGTGATGCGTTCAAATACGTTGTTATTTTATCTAGCATTTTAAAGTAATGTGTGGTTGGGAAACTTCCTAGGAAGTCATATTGACAATAAAGCTGAAAAACTTTTGCCTTGTTTCTGTATGGCTGAAGAGGCTCATCTAGATCAGAGAGTGGTATCCCAAGGCTCTGGCCCCCAACCCTAAAGCCATCAAAAGCATTTGGGCAGGCATTGGACACAGCGATTAGCACAGGAGTCGGAATGCCTATACGCACATGACTAGATTTGAGTCCTACCTGCACTTTCAAATGCAGTTTGCTGCTGATGTACACCCTGGAGGCAACAGATAAAGGCGCAAGTTCCTGGGATAACAAACCCACGTGGAAGAGCACGGTTGGGTTCTGGGCTCGTGCATCATCAGGTCTGGTCCAGCTCTGGCTGTTGTAGACATTTGCGGAGCAAATTGAAGATCTCGTTCTGTCTTCTACGTCTGTTACTCTTTGTCTTTCAACTAAAAAAAAAGTCTTAAAAATTATTTAAAAATCTGTACATCTTTTACACCAACTGATTATCAAGATTTTTTTTTGTTTTTGTTTCTAGTATAATTTAATTTTCATAGAGGATGTGTAGCACACTTAGCCAATTGCTCCTCATCTCCTAGTCTTTAGGCTGATGACTCAGCAGCTTAGGATTTCTTTCTCACACAGGGTACTGAGCAGTGCTGTAGTGACTCACTTATTTTGAAGGTTTAGTGCGTAGCTGTCATTTCCATGAAGCCAAATCACCTCTCTAATGCACAATATTTTGTTCTGATTTTAAGCTGTATATAACCTCAAAAAATGCATGTAAGGTTTTTGTGGTAAAAAATCAGAAAAATTATGAAATAGTACTTGTGGTTGTCAAGCGGTTTCATTTTACTGTTGACTTGTTTATTTATTGAGTAATTAGCATCTTTATAAAGCAATGTTGTAATCTAGAATAACCTCCCCCCTCTTTAGAAAAGAATGTGTTATAGGAGTGAGAGTTTATTCTCTATTTTCTTCTGTTTATATAGGTGCTATTTATTACATTACTTCCAACGCATTAGATTTTTAACTTGGTTCAAGATAAATATATAATCAGGCTGTTTATAAGTTTCAAAATGAAACTGTAAAAATTGTGGTTTTTGGAATTTGGCTATCATAAGGGCTTTAGAGATGATGGATTCATGGGCAATTTAGGAAACTCGAAAATTATCCGTTCTGGTTTGTCACATTGAGGAAACAGGTGTAGAACAGTGACCTGAGATGCCAAATATTTTCTATCAAAGCTGTAATTGGAAATAATTCTACCATGTGTAATTAATTTATAAATTCATTTCTAAGGCACAGACATTTTACATTTTAAGAAGAACTAAATCATAATCTTTGGAATTTCTGAGAGTATGAAGCAGGGAGTTCAGATTTCTCAAGTTTATTTCTAGACCACAGTTATCATCATGACTCCAGACAAGCTTGAATGTTTATTAGGGTCAAAGAATCGGGTAAAAGAATCAGGAAGTATGTAATGTAGACAATTTAGGATAGTAAGGAAGTGAAAAATAACTTTTTCTGAAACAAGAGCATTGCTTTTTATAAATAAATGACTATCATTATTTTCTGTTTTTTAATCCTATTAAAGACTGCTTTGGAATTTCATCAGCTCCTGAGATTATCATGATACAGTGAAAGAAATGAAACATTTGCACCGAGAGCATTTTTTTTATTGGTGCTGATTAATAGTAATTTTAGCTGGCATTTTTAAAGTACATCTTTTTCAAAGTACATCAGCTGTGAGCCAGGCACTAGGTTAGGCACTGGCTCATTTAATCCTGACAACAGCCCTCAGAGGTAGATTTTCTTTATAAATGGGAGACTATGTCCTGCTTAATTAATACCTCTTGCTCTAGCATAGTAGGACGGGCTTCAGGGCACATATTGTAGATAGGACTGTGGGAGGGATGAGGATGTTTATAGAAGGGAATTGGTACTCATTGTTTGCTAGACAGTTCTGCCTTGTAGGCAATGCAGATCATTTTGCAAAATGCATTTACTAGTCCTTTTTTCTTTTTAAATTCTATACATTTTAAAAGAGATTTTATGGTTTGAAAGGCAGAGTTGCAGAGAGGGAGGGAGGGACAGAGAATCTTCCCTTTGAAGCTTCACTCCCCAGATGACTGCAACGGCTGGAGCTGGGTGCATCCAGAGCTGGGCCCATCCAGATACAGGGGCCTAAGCACTTGGGCCATTTTTAGCCACATTCCCAGGTTTACCAACAGGGAGATGGATCAGAAGTGAAACAGCCAGTACTTGAACTGGTGCTCATATGGGATACTGGTGTTATGAGTGACAGCTTTACCTACTATGTCACAACACTGTCCTACACATACATTTTTTTTTTTAAAGATTTATATGTTTTTATTGGAAAGGCAGATAAATAGGAGGAGAGACAGGAAAATCTTCCATTCGATGATTCACTCCCCAAGTGGCCACAACGGTCAAAGCTGAGCCAATCTGAACCCAGGAGCCAGGAACTTCTTCCAGGTCTCCCACACGGGTGCAGGGTTCCAAGGCTTTGGGCTGTCCTCAAATGCTTTCCTAGGCCACAGGCAGGGAGCTGGATGGGAAGCGGGGCTGCTGGGATTAGAACCAACGCCCGTATGGGATCCTGGTTCCTGCAAGGCAAGGACCTCAGCCTGCGCCTCCCCATTCCCCCTCATATTTTCTGAGCACCTGCTACACGTTTGTTCCACGCACTGAGGCTATAGCAGTGAACAAAGTCAAGCCCCTGTGCCTGTGGAGCTGACTTTCCAGTGGAGAAAGCAGATAGCGAGTAGGTGAACTAGAACATTTTTTAGCATGTGAGGTAGTGATGAATGCAAGGAGTTGGAGACTAAGCAGGTTAAGAGGAGGGTAAAGTTGTCTTAGGTGGTTAAGAAAAACTTTTCTTTGCTGATGTGACATTTGAAGGGATCATTAAGAGCAGATTCTGAGAAGTCATGGGTTATGGAACAGACTTTGGATTTGAGCCTGAGTATATGGGAAGCTGTAGAAGTTTTGAGCATATCCATGATGTGCTCTGGGTTCTGTTTTAGAAAACCCATTTAGCTCATTTGGGGGACAAGGAGAGCAGGCAGGAGACCAGTTGGAAGACCTTATGCAGTAATTATCCTGGGAATAGGTGGGGTGACTCAGAGAAGGAACAGTGTGGCTTGTATTGATTGTGGTCTCCTGTGTCCTTTTGTCTGTAATTTCTAACCATTACAGTACTACAGTTGAACTGAGCTAACCCTGTATTGTGGATGATGGTGCCTAGTGACTGAGAGATTTGCTTAAGGCCACACAGGTATGATGGTGGGCGCTCTTTACCAAATTGACAGTTTGGGCATAGCTCTTCCAAATAATAGCTGTCTTTTAAAAAAATTATTTTAGAAAGGTATTGTTTAAACAAGGTATTTCTGAGAGAAGCAGAGACAGAGAGAGGTCTTCCGTGCACTGTTCACTCTCCAAACTGCTGCAATGGCCAAAGCTGGGCCAATCTGAAGCCAGGAGCCTGGAGTTTTTTCAGGTCTCCTATGTGAGTGCAATTGTTCAAGGACTTGAGGCATCCTCCATTGCTTTCCCAGGCCATACACAGGGAACTGGATTGAAAGTAGAGCAGCTGGGAGTCAAATTGGTGCACATATGAGATGTCAGCACTAAAGGCATAAGCTTAGCCTACTGTGCTATGGCACCAGCACTGCCAGTTGTCATGTAAGGTATCCTGGATACTAGCTGTAGCTTTAAGTGCCTTCAGTGTGTTACTCTTATCTGTACAACAACTCTGACAGATAAGTATTATGGTCAGTTTTAAGTGAGGGTACCAAGGTTTGCAAAAGCTGTGAGTTAACAACTTCCAACAAAGTTGCGTAGCTGGGGAATGGCAGCACTGGGAACTGAAGCCCTGTTCGTTTGAGTAAAAAGTCCTCCCATAATCCCTATCCTATCATGACGGGATCATTGTGGGCCCCTGTTTAATTATAGCAAATCAAAGGATTTACAGAATTATAAAAATGTCTACCTTTTTGCATTTTTTGTTGCTTCCTCTCTTATCCCTTGGTTTTGATTACTTTCAGATGATCCACATCATCCTAGTTGGAGGAAATTGCCTGATAAGTTGCTAATTGCTTAGGGCATCTTGATATATTTTATTATCCCTCCTATAATTATGTGCACTTGATAAGCCTGTCACATGGTGAGGAGCGCAGAAGGGTGACTCTCTCAGCGGAATCCTTTCAGACATTGTGGCACCAGGTTATAGCTACTGATCTTCTGACTCCCATCAGATTACTTCCAAGCTGAAATTCTCCCAGGAGAATCAGAAAGGCAGGTGAGAAGATGAGGCCATCTGTGTCCTTGGATAATGAGGAGCTTGCACTCTGAGCTAGGCCAGCAGAGGAGTGCTGTGCCACAATTAGATAACAGCCTGTACTCAAGGATGTGTGGCTCTCTATTGGTCATCTGAATGGGTTGGGCTATATTTCTGTAGGAACAGAGAGTCATTTAAATCCTTGAGTCTCCGTTCCTCAGATGGTCAGAAAGATTGTGAGATGAGCAAAGGCTTCTTTCTTTCCTTAAATTAACATGTATAAGTCCCCATGTTTTCATCCCGGCTATCCAAGCAATAAGTCTGATGGCCATATTCACAATAAAATATGAGTGATGAATACTACTTAATAATTTGCATCAATGGGAGACTTGATTAGAAACAAAAAAAGTTCTAAATCAAAAAAATAAATATAGGTGGAATTTTAGTCAGCAGTGTTCAGGTGATGGGAACGTGGTGGAAAATGTTTTTTCAGTCTTCAAAATGATAAGCTCTTTGGTAATACACTATAATCCTTGCTGGTATTACTTTTTTATAAATAGCTTTAATTGTTTTCCTAAATGATTGTTTATTTATAGGAGAGGATGAGGGACAAGGAGAGGCAGAGGCACAGTAAGAAAGATAATCAGAAACACTTGAGAATTCCATCTGCTGGTTCACTTTCAAAATGCTTGCCAGAGCCAGATGTGAGGGAGGCTATCCAGGTTTTCCACGTGGTTTGCAAGTAGCAAATTACTTAAGTCATCATTATCACTTCCCAGGGTCTTTGTTGGCGGGAGGTCAGAGTCAGGAGCTGGAGCTTGGGCTCAAACCCACACAAGTATGTATCTTTATTCTTTGCGTGGTCCAGAAAGGTAGCGAGTACTACATGCTAGGCAGGCATCAGATTAGACGTTTTGTGCACACTATGTCATTTTAATACTGTCTGACACTCAGTGGTGGAGTTGTGGTTGTCTGTTGATAGAATATGAGCAAGCTAGAGCGGTTGGATAATTTCTTATGGTAGTGTGCATAGTTAGATATGGACCTGGAAGAAACACTGTGGCTTACCAAATCAGCCTGATTCAAGTCCTGCACATTCTTTCTGTAAAGTGGTTTGAAGCAGATGTTTCTACTTCCCTGAAATGTAGTAAAGATGAATTGTAAACCTTTTACAAAGTAATGTGATAGCAAGTTGTATTGTTTAGGGATCTCCAGAGAAACAGACCAATAGGATATATTGGATATAAATTATACACATGTGCATGAACAGACACACACACACACACACACACACACACACACACACACACACACACACACACACACACACACACACACAGCAAGAGAGAGAGGGAGGGAGAGAGTGCGAGAGACACAGAGACATTGATATTAAAGAGATCACATGGGCCCAGTAGCTTAGTGGTTGAAGTCCTCGCCTTGCAAGCAACATTATCCCATATGGGCGCCAGTTTGTGTCCCAACTGCTCCACTTCTGTTCATTTTCCTGCTTCTGACCTGGGAAAGCATTGAGGATGGCCCAAAGCTTTGGGACGCTGCACCTGCATGGGAGACCTGGAAGAAGCTCTTGGTTCCTGGCTTCTGATTGGCTCAGCTGCGGCTATTGTGACCACTTGGTATGTGAACCAGTGGACAGAAGATTTTTCCTTCTGTATCTCCTTCTCTCTGTATATCTGCCTTTCCAATTAAAAAAAAAAAAAGAAACAAACAAAAAAAAGAATAGTTCACATGACTAGGGACTGGCAGATCAGAAACCTGTAGGACAGCCAGCCGACTGGAAGTTCAGGTTGAAGTTGATATTGTAGTCCGGAGTTCAGGTTTTGCAGGGCATCAGTCTGGAAACTCAGAATTTTCATGCTGCAGTCTTGTTTGTATTCTTAAGGCCTTTGTCTGGCTTGATGGGGCTCACCGAAACCATGGAGTATAATCTGCTTTACTTGAAGTATACTAATGTCAGTGTTAGTAACATCTGAACAATGCCTTCATGGCAACTTTTCCTTGGGTATTTTAACAAGAACTGAGTTCATGGCCTAGGTAAATTGAAGCATCAAATTAACCGTAACACCGAAAACTGATGATTTCCTTGAGCAGACTTGTCAAGGTGCCTGCTACCTCTCTAGCTGATGCTTGCACTGTGGAGAAAAAGGTGGAATGTAAGGGAGTAGTTAGTTATATATTCTGTGGTATGTTTTTTTCCTTTCCTTTTTGAAAAACAGTTAATTTATTCAAAATAATGATAGAGAGGGAGAGATATAAACAGGGGCAGAGAGATTTTTTATTCCCTGATTTCACTCACCAAATGGCCACAGTAGCTGGGCTGAGAGTTAGGAGCCAGGAACTCCAATCTGGTCTCTCATATGGGTGAGCAGACATCCGTGTCATGTTCTGCTGTCTTCTGAGATGCATTAGCAGGAAGCTGGATTGAAAGCAGAGCACCTAGGATGTGGTTCTAAATTCTGATATGGGATGCCAGCCTTACTGAAGATTTATTTTTTATTTATTTTAAAGGCAGAGTCACAAAGAAAGTGGGAGAAGCAAAGAGGTCTTCCATCTGCTGGCTCACTCCACAAATGGCTGCATTGGCCAGATCTGGGCTCATCTGAAGTCAGGAGCCAGGAAACTCCTCTGGGCCTCCCACAGGGTACAGGGGCCAAGTCCTTGGAACATCTGCTGCTGCTTTCACAGGCACATTAGCAGAGAGCTTGATCTAAAGTGGATGGGATGCTGGCACTGAAGGCAGCAGCTGGCTCCATGTGGGGTGTGTGTGTGTGTGTGTGTGTGTGTGTGTGTGTGGTGTACATGCACTTTTCTAATGGAATTTGTCAGTGTTTCCTGGATACAGATATCTAATAAAATTCCTTGCTTTATATTGTTGTTGGAGGAAGCTATTAGACCATCTGAAATCCCCTGTAAAGAAAAGGACGAGAAAGAAAAACTCTGAAGTGTTCTTTTGGGGTCAGCAGGGCTGCAGGGAAGGGAAGGTAGTCCACTATGTATACTCTGTGTACTTTCAACTCAACTCAGGCTCTGACTCCAACATCCCATATTATGCCCAGTCTTCTTCACTTCAGGATTGTGTTAAGGTTCTCTTGAGGGTTTTAGGGGTTGGGGGTGTCCCTGTATGAAGCCCAGGTGTCAGGGATTGGCAGGAAATATTTGTGCTCCACACCCCACTACCCCACCTCAGCGTGTTTCTGGATGAATCTCAGACATAGAGGTCTTTGGGAAGATTAACCCTGTGGTCTGTCTGCTGGACATCCTAGGCAGCTCTCTTTCTGGGGCTCTTGCTGGGATTTTAAAAACCCATACTGCAGGACCCACCAATGCTTTCTCTGGCTAAAGGCTGCCTATGTTTTAGGCCAAAGGATATCTTTTCTCTGAAGACCTCTGCTTTTGCCTGCAACACTAACCTCAGTTGCTTTTTAGCTTGTGGAGAATAAAAGCCAAGTGTTCTTGCAGGCTGATTCTGCCTCCTGCTCTGCCATGTAGCTTCCCCTAGGGGTAAAGCCAGGAATGGATAGGCCCAGATCACCTTGTGAAAGTGAGATCTATCACAAAGACAGAGTGATACCCGAGGCATTCCTTGGTGCAGATGAAGGGGCCATGAGCCACATCATTGGTCCACAGGGATCTTAGGTATTCTAAGCTGACAGATCCTGGGATAGGAGTGGGGGAATCCAAGTTTCAGTTAAGGGCATGTAGAATACATTTACATTTGTTTCCATGGGGGGAAGGCAGCAGTCAGATTGGTTTACTAGGCTCTCAGTTGAGCTGAGTTAACCATGAAGGCACTCATAGGCACTAGACTTTCTTGCATTCAGGCACTGCTCGCTCCATGAGTGCAGTCAGGTGTGGCATAAGGTAGCAGAGGGCTTTCCTTAAAGCCCTTGGAACAGCCTTGCTCTCCTCAGGAGGGGTCAGTGGGGGTGCCATGCACTTAAAGTTTGTGGTCATCTCCTTTGCCCTCTGAATGCAACAATGTCATTTATCCCTTGAGTTATTCCAGAGACCTAAACTCATGTGCATATAAGGGCCACATATCACAAATGTAAACAGTGGGGCAGGTAAAGACTATGCCACATTGGAAAGTAAATGTCCTTTCCATAAAGTGGATTTTGGTAAGTAAGAATATTGCTAAGCAAGCATAGCATTTTGAATGTTTGCCATTAATTTGCTCTGAAAAGTGAATAGGCTGCATTGGCTACATCTGTTTCTTGGCTGTATTGGCATTTGGCAGTTTAGTATACCCACCCTTGGATGAGGGCGAGAGAAAGTGAACGCCTGTATCTCTATCCTGGTTTCTGAAAGGACTTAGATGGTTTAGGGTTTTTGACTCAGAATGTACCTCCTAGTGGACTTTTTACTATAAACCACATTTTTATGTATGTGTGTGTATTATGCCACTGGGAGACGTAATTTTTAAGCCTAGTACATAAAGACAAGGTGATGATATGTCATTGTGGGTTAGCTGCTGTGTCACCTCTGGTCTCTTCGTTAGAGTTCAGGTTCCTCCAAAGAAGAAACCTTTAATTGATTGGCATAAATGAACCTCCATTTAAAATATAAAGATGACCCAAGCACTTGGACCATCCACCTATAAGGGAAACCCTAATGAAGATCTTGGGTTCTGGCTTTGGCCTGGCCCAGCCCTGGCCATTGGGGCCATTTGGGAAATGAACAAGATGAAAAATCAGTCTCATATACTCTCTCTTTGCCTTTCAAATAAATAAATAAATAAATAAGTCTTTAAAAACTAGTTACTGGGGTATGTTTTTTTTTAAAACATTTGTCTTCCTGATGTACTTCTTTTTTTACATTATTATTATCATTTTATGATACAGTTCCATAGGCACCTGACATTTCCCTTACCCCAGCCCCAATTTCCCCCCCTGCCCACCTAGTTCCCCTATAACATTGCTAAAGTATAGGTCTTCATACATAGTCATATGTCCATCATTGCGGATATGCACAGTGGTAGAGTCCAGCATCCTATTGTCAAGATATAGTAAACAGTTTCATTGCAAGTCCATCTTTGTCTGGAAGTAGAAATGCATACTACATTGTATCCTCATATCTGGATATGTTAGTCTCCATTTCACAGCTACTGTATATCCTCTCAAATGAAAAGTCATAATACAAAATCAACAGTAGAAAGAAAAATAGAAATTTGTAATGCCATGAAGTTGAATAACATGTTACTAGATATGACAGTCTTCATTACACAGCTACTATACATTTCTTGAATGAAAAGCCACAAAACAAAATCAACATTAGGGAGAAAAAACAAATTAACAACAGCATGAATTTAAATAACATGCAGCTAAATGACTAATGTGTAGCTGAAGAAATGAAATTGAAGAACCTTCTTGAAGAAAATGATGCTACTGTATGATCTATGAGTCATTGAAAAATTTAATCAGAAGAAAGTGTTTTGAGAAGGTGAAACTAAGAAAACATCAAAATCCACACGATATAGTTTCCGCTAATTTTTGTTGGTGAAATGTGTCTCTTGCAGCAAGTAGATGGGTTTTGTTTTTCAATCTAGTCTATTAATCTTTGATGTTTGATTGAGCTTAAACCATTAACGTTGACATTCATGGGTGGTACTTCGGTCCTGTCATTTTAGGAATGGGTTGTTCATTGGTTTAGTCTTCTGTTGTCATTTTAGTGGGATATTCTTCTCATTTGCCTTTGGTTTTGTTTGGTGCTATTCATCTTTTCTGTCAAGAGAACATCTTGAAGTATCAGTTGTAGGGCAGGTTTGGAAGAGGCAAATTCTTTTAACTTTTCTTTACTGTGGAAGAATTTTATTTCATTTTCAAAGACGAAAGAAAGCTTTGCTGGATATGTTATCCTAGGCTGACAGTTTTTTTCCGTTAGAATCTGGAATATGTCATTCATTTCTCTTCTTGCTTGTAGAGTTTCCTGTGAAAGGTCTCGTATGAGTTTAGTTGGTATTCCTTTATATGTCAATTGATTTTTTCATGTGCACATTTCAGGATCTTTTCCTTATGTTCAATTGAAGAGAGCTTGATGATCATGTGTCTTGGTAAAGATTGCTTTTGATCAAGCCTATTGGGAGTTCTGTGTCCCTCCTGGATCTTGTTTCCCAATTCTTTCTCCAGATTAGGCAAATTTTTCTTTATTATTTCATTAAATATATTTGCAAATTCAGCTTCTCTTTTTGCACCTTCTGGGGCTCCTAATAACTCTTATATTAGGCCTCCTAATAGTGTCTTTCAATTGAATACTTTTTTTGGCCTGATCCAGCTATGCTTCCAGCTTTTTGTTTGCTTCCCCCTGATGACAGGAGATATCATCCAATTCTGAGATTCTTTCTTCTGCTTGCTTCATTCTATTTTGGAGACTCTCCACTGTACTTTTAATTTGCTCTACTGTGTTCTTAATTTCTGATATATCAGCCTTGATTTGCTTTGTTGCTGCTATTGCTTGTGTAAAATATTCCTTAAATTCTTTGAACTCTTGCATGTGCTTCTCATTTCTGATCAGAAGCTTTAAAATGAGTTTTATGGATTCTGTGTCCCCCATTTTCTCGGTGTCTTCCTCAGTGAACTCTGAGGTTTGCATAGGGTTTTGCTCCTTTGCAGGGTAGTTTTCAGTAATATTCATTGTGCCTTTGTCTCTTGTTTTGCTTTTGGTCATTTTACTTCTGGTTAGCAGAGTCATCTCCTTGGAGTACATTTCTAAGCTCTGTCACCTACCCACAGGTCTACAATGTGATTTTACTTATTGCAGTTGATACACAACTTTTTGCATGCAGCCACTTGCGCTACAACCTCCAGCAAATTCCAGGTGTGGGTTCTTATGTTAGATTTCCAACGTGGTCTCCACAGCCCCAGCTGCTGGCTCACCACTCTCCTCCTCCTGTGATACTGTGCTGAGGCTGCACTGTTGTCTGTGCAACCTTTTTCCCACTTCCGGTTGGAGCAGGTCCCAGGATTAAAGAGGCACCAGGTATCCTATGTAGTTAGGTTGTTGGTGGCCCTGATCTTGTCAGAACCTGTTGGACGTTAGGTCTGGGTGCCACATGGACCTTTTTTGACCTGTAGGATGCCACAGTCATTATTATTTTCCTGTGGGACTTGTTGATGTAGACCACTGTTTCTGGAACTTCTCTGGGAAGAAAATCTATTAGAAGTTGCCTAGATGTAAGCTATCGCCATGTCTTCATTGCCTGAGAAGGCAATAGACGATGGCTCAGCTTTTGGGTCCTTGCCACATTGGTGACAGAGTTCCCAGCTCCTGGCTTCAGCTGGCTCAGCTCCTGCTGTTGCTCTGGTGTTTGCGGAGTAAACCAGCAGATGGAAGATTCTGTGTCCCTGCCTCTCTCTTTTCTGCACTTCCTCCTTCTCTTCTTTCTCTGTGTTACTCTACTTCCAAATACATATAAAGTCTTTAACGCATATTTTTCTGTCTTCCCATCCTCACCTTCCCAGCCTCTAATGACTACTAATGTACTCGCTTCTGTGAGATCAACCTTCCCAGTATATGTACTTCTTTCCGTGACATTGACCTTTTGGAAGAATCTAGGAGTTGTAAAGTCCTCTACAAAAAGGTTATTCTTTCCTTTATTTTTTTTTTAAAGATTTACTTAGTTATTGGAAAGTCAGACTTACAGAGAGAAGGAGAGACCAAGAGAAAAGATCTTCCATTTGCTGGTTCACTCCCCAAGTGGCTGCAACAGCTGGAGCTGAACCTATCAGAAGCCAGAAGCCAGGAGTGTCTTCTGGGTCTACTGCATGGGTTCGGGGTCCTAAGGCTTTGAGTCATCCTCAACGGCTTTCCCAGGGCACAAACAGGGACCTGGAAGGGAAGTAGAGCAGCTGAAACATGAACCGGTACTCATATGGGATCCCGGCACATGCAAGGCGAGGACTTTAGCCATTAGATTACCATGCCAGGGCCCCAATGAGGTTTTTTTCTAATGTGCTGTTTTTTTTTTTTCCCTCTTAAATTGTTTTTTTTTTTAAAACTGGATGTGAAGAAATGTGTACAAATGTAAGTGTTCAGGTTTATGAAAGTTTACTTTCCTGCTTCTGAGATTCTAAAAGTTTGGCTGCTTTACATATTCTTATCTCTGCACTTGTTTCCCCATTGCCTTCAGAGAATACCTACTGCCAACATTTCCTGGCACTTTTCTAAAGTCTGGGTGCTAAGGCTGGGCAGCGTCCAACTTCAGCAGCTCTATTGTACTTATCTCAGATCCCCCACCAGGTTTTAATTAAAGAAGTTATTGTTAAGTTCCCCTTCTAAAAATGTTATATTATGTAATTATCCTGGCTTTTGGAGATTTGGGTTGTTTTTATACAATGTGAATGACTTGGCTATTAGGAAAGTCAGTTAAAAGCTTTGGTGAACTCATTCAATTGTTAAAACTGCCATAATAATTAAGTTGTGGAAGAGGCAAGCACAAATTTTGAGGGGTGTGTGCGGGGGAGTGTCATGTCGATGAAAAGGCAACTCGGGCAATTATGAAAATGAAGTCAAATGTTAAAAATATTATGACCTATGCGACATTATCTTTTTTTCAATATTTAATATTTAAAGACTGAGTTACAAAGAGTCAGAGGTGGGGAGAGAATGCCCAGCCACTGGTTCACTCCACAGATAGCTGCCTCAGCCAGAGCTGGGCCAGGCTGAGGCTGCGAGTCTTATCTGGGTCTCTCATTTGAGTGACAGGAGTCTAAGTACTTGATTCATCTCCTGCTGTTTTTTCAGGTAGAATAGCAAGGAATTCAAAGATTTTTTTTTTTTTTATTGGAAAGGCATTGGAATTTGCCTCTTCTATCTATATTTTTAAAAAAGTTTGCTATAGGATAGTATGGTGTATAGGAGGCAATGACTTCCTATCATCTTGTGTTAACTGTGTCTCTCTATTGTATTATTTTGTCTTATTCTTTTAATCTCCTGCTACTTTGCTCATCCAGGCTTGGGGGAGCAGAAGGCTGTAGCATCTCTGTATACATACACACACCAAATCACCTGAATGCGTGATCAGCAGTGCCATCTAAGTCTGTAGAAATAGATGAGTACGATCTCCACAGTGAAGAAGGAAGTTGCCTGATGTTGGACGTCTCAGACACATCTCTTTCCTACAATGAAGCATGGCTGTATTGTAGTTTCTTTGGACAGCCCCTTATTGATGGGACAGTAATACTTGTATTTCAGCAGAAATCAAATTTAAGCAACCAGAGTGACCGATCAAATTTAAGTCACCAGAGCCTGTTTCCTTCGTCCTGTGCTCCTAAGCCCTTCATCCATCGAACTTTAGTCTCTGAATGTCTGTTTGGAGAACCCAAACAAACAGAAAGAGAACTAAACTTCCACAGTATTCTCTCTGGCCACCAACCCAGATAGTGACATGACCTAGTAACTAATTTCAGATCACTAAAGAAAATAATAATTTTATTTGATCCATCTGTTTCAAAGAAATCTCATTTAAATCGATTCTCAATTTTCAGGATTACAGTTAGGTTAGCTTTGTATAGTTCAACTTGAATCCTAAAAGAACGTTTATGGAAGGTTTTAGGTAAAATGTCTATCTAGTACTCTGGTTGTTAAAAATGTTTGATTTATGGAGGCTGGAGGAGACTTTTCCATACATGAATATAAACGTATGAGTTTCCTCAGTTAATGTGTGGGTGATGGACCACCAAACTACTGATTGTCTTGTTCTTACTTTTCCCCCTTGTCTGTTTACCAGTGATACTGCTGCATTAGAGGCGGCAGCAGGCATCACCCTTGGGTACCGGGGTAGTAACTGTTCCCATCTGGCTGCATGTGATTAATAGCGTTTATGTCATGGCATAAATCACATTGTGTAGTTCAATCAGCTGAGACTCTGACCATTAACAAAAATTATTCTACAAAAATCAATAACCAGTGGGTTTTGGAGAGAAGCATGTCTTTAACAATTATTCACTAGATTTGTGAAATTAAACAGTCAAATTAGTATAAGCACAAAAATAATGCAGACGGTAAGAAATTCAATCTCCCAGATAAAGATTGACCTTAAGTAAGGACAAGTGCAAAGCCATTTTAAGGAAGACAGGGAGCAGTGGAAGAAATGCAATACCCTTCCCAGAGTCTTTACGAATGTCACCTCTTTTCACAGATGCTGCCTGCAACAAAACCTCAAGAGTGTAGGCTAAAAAACATGAAAAATAAATTGGGTTGGTGCTAGCATGCTGAGACTTACTTAATGCCACTCACAGCTCTCCAGGGGATATTGCTAGCTACCCTACAGAAAACCAATATGATTTACCTAATTGCTTTAAGTTTGCCTAATAACCTATTGTCACTAGGAAAATATGCAAAAATGTAAATAAATGTAATTATCCAAGATAATGAAATTTCACATTTGAAATTTCACCTTTTGGAAGGGAGACTAGAGCTAAATCATTGTGTGCATTGTATGGAAAATGCTAAGTGAACTTTTAAAATGATGGTGTCGATAATGTGCAGCTGAATGACAGTATCAACAGAGACAAGGTCAGGGGGCTTTGGTTCAGTGATAAGTCTATTTCATGAGCCTCGAGTGACCACATTGCATGAAGCTCTTACAGCCTGTGCGGTGGTTGCCACTGCTTTTGTGAGCAGCTCAGTGTTTCTGCTCACATTGGAGCACGCCTCAGTGATTCCTGTCTGCAGCTTGCTGCTTGGGGGTCTATAGTTCCAGCCTACAGGCATTCAAATCATACTCTTGACCACAAGCCGCAGTAAGATGCAGTTCCTGGGTGGGGTGGGAAGGGAGTGGGAGAGTGAAGACTCCTCTTGGAGGTTTTATCTGTAACCCTGTTCACTGCTCAGCTTCCTTAGTAAGCCAGTGGCTCTTTGATCACAAACATAACATAAAGAATTGAGGGATAACATCTTGGGCCTTTTTGCTGTGCGGCAGACATAACCCTTTTACCCAGGATGTGACTGTGTAGATGTGGTCTTGTTCTGTGAAAGCAGGACTAACCTTCAGGCCAAGTGCCTTGGTGAAAGCATCATGTTTCTCGTTTCACTGTGTAATGACCAGGAGCTGAGCCGGGCTCTGTTTCCTGTCACTGCACTGCATCATTCTCATTTGCATTATTGGCAGCTGTTACTTTGCTCGAAGTTTAAATTATCTCAGGAACTCCAAACCGAGTTCAGATGTTTGTTTATTGGCGCTGCCTTCAGCTTCTGAAAACAGTCTTTTGTGTTCTCCCTGTCTTAAGAGAAGGCTCTTCTCAGAATCAGCCCTTCCTCCCTCCTTGCTTTTTTCTGGGAGCCTGCTTGAGTTGCCTGGCGAAAAATAAAAGGTCCTGGAGCTTAATACCAGTCAGAAGGAGTCTCCCAGTGTAGGGGCGGCTTGAAACGGAAAGGAATCCGGACCGACATCCTGCGTTTGTGCTTTGTTTTTGAAACTTAGAGTTAAGTTGTGTTAATGAATTAACCAGCAGCAGTGTCGGCTTGGAAAATGTCTCTCCTGTCCGGGTGGGGGAGCCAAATACTATAGATTTGGACCAGGAAGGCTGTTGATTCTGGCTTCATTGTTGGGCCAGTCATTTGTGAGCTGGTGGCCGGACCGCAGGCCACACTCTGCTTCCGTGCAAATCCGAATGTGTTGGAACTTCCTAGGTATCATTTCTGCGATCCGAGACTTGACCCGGCAAAGATGGTGAGCGCTGAGTTCCGGGTTTGTGTCTGCGTGTGTTCCCTCAGCTCTGAGGACTGTGTGGGATGCCAGACCCGGCATGGGGTCCCGAGGGCGAGGGCCGAGGAGATTGGGGTGGGGACTGGGGGGAGCTCGGCTGTTGCAATCAATGATCCTGCGTGAGTATTTGGCTGTTCATGCTTTTTTTTTTTTTTCCCCTTGTGTCATCTTCCATAGAGTTCCGGGAACGCATCCTATCGCTGCTCTATGTCTTCCTCTGCGGATTTTTCTGATGAGGATGATTTCAGTCAGAAATCTGGCTCAGCATCTCCGGCTCCCGGAGACACCTTACCCTGGAATTTGCCTAAACATGAGAGATCAAAGAGGAAGATTCAAGGGGGCTCAGTGCTGGACCCTGCCGAGAGGGCTGTGCTCCGGATAGCAGGTAGGAGCATCTGAGGAAGGCGGAGGTGAAGTGGGGGGTGAGAGTTGCCGAAATTCACCCTTGAGTGCCCTGGGAGCCCCACCCGGGAGCTGATGCACTGGGCAGAGGTTTTTTTTTCTCAAGGTGGGGGTGAGGAGGATGACTGTGTTTACTCCGTGCCTCCTTTTACTGATAGAACAATTTGCCCTGCCTGCTTGGTGACTAAGCTGTTTGGCTCTGCCTTCTGGTTGGATGAATCAATACATTTGAGATGCAAGGAAGTATTGACAGTCATTGGCATTAAACTCTCCTATATACATGAGACGGTCTGACAGTATTAACTCCAGTGGCTCCGTGTGTATTTACTGGAATGGCAAGACAGCAGCATTCATTTTCATTTTTGCCCAGGAGCCCTGAGCTACGCAGCTTCATGCTTTTGGGTATCCAGGGTTGCAGCAGTTGGGATGTCATTTAAAAAAAAAATTTTTTTTTTTTGAAATGTTGTCTCTCTGTCAGCATCATGTGTCCATGGCAGCTTTCCATGGCTATTGCTTTTGAGTGTTTACCCAGTGTGCATTTCTGATTAATTAATATCCAGGAGGTGCCAGTGTTTCTGTTCTGTGTTACCTGGTGTTCTCTTGCATTGCTAGTATAGGCGAGAGCTGAAGCAAGGCTTGTTTTACCCAGCTGAAAGCTGAGAACTCTTTGAAAAGCAACCTGCCCACTGCAGTACCAGTGTGGCTTGTGTGTGAGTGTATGTCTTCTGCGCGTATCAGGTGGCTTCTCTGGGTGGAGGTGCCTCTGTTCCCTCAGGGTAGGTCTGTTTTCCCTTTTGGAAATGGTCATCAAACAGGATGGACTGTGTCTTCATTATTTTGCTGTTCCAGAGGCCAGAGGGCAGATGGTTTTTGAGTTGGTTTCTGCAGCTAGAGCTCCAAGCTTCTTTACCTATGCTTTCTACCACTATTTAACTCTGGGGTCAGGGTGGGAGGGGGTCCCACATTTTCTTTTGCATCCCACTACCATGTGAAGTTGGGATGTTTCTCTTTTTCCAAGGAGACCAGATCGGATTCCAGCTCCTGAGGTAGCGGAGTCCCCCTTAGGTTCCCCCAATGGGATTTTCTGATTACGGGAAAAACAAACAGTTCCAGTCAGCCATTCTCCAGTGAGGGTTTCTGGGGCAACAGCCTTGAGCTTCTGCTGGTTGCTGTTGTGAGATGCTGGCTGGGCTCAAGCAGGCCTTTGAAGGGGAGGGGTGGTGCCGGAAAGGGCAGGAGGAGAGAGGATGGAAGCTGATTCAGAGCCAAGTGCCTTTGAATCTTGGGGCAGCCCAGGCTCTCACCACCGCGTGCTACTACCAAAAAGTGTTTAGTCACTGAGGCCTGCCTCGTTGCCTAGCTAAGATCCCTCCTGCAGGTTGGAGACTCCTGATAGAGGGGAGGACACTGCCCATACCAGATGTTCAGCTCCACAGAAAAGGTGTGCAGGAAAAGTTGTTGGGACCTAAAATCAAGTCTGGCCTTGCCAAAGCAGCATGTCAATACTATGCCTTTTTTTTTTCCCCTAAAAGGGACTTATTTATTTGAAAGGCTGAATGATAAAGAAACACACACACACACACACACACACACACACACACACACACCCCGAGTGCTTGCATCTACTGCATCACTTCACAAGTGGCCACAACATACAGGACAGGACCAGGCTGAAATTAGGAGCTCAGGACTCAGTCATGGTCTCATTTGTGGGTAGCCAGAGCCCCCGTATTTGGGGCGTCATCTGCCATCTTCCCAGGTTGTTAAATTGGAGGCAGAGTAGCCAGGACTCCAACCGTCACTCCAATATAGGATGTGTGGGGTGTTGCACGTGCTTGCTTAATGTGCTCTGCTACAATGTTGGCCCCAAATGCACTGTGCCTTTTTAAAAAGATTTATTTGTTTGTTTATTTGAAAGAGTTACAGAGAGAGGAGAGACACACAGGTCAGAGATACAGAAGGAGAAGCACGTATGCAGAGAGATATACACAGACCATACACACAGATACACACAGAGAGATCTCCCATTTGTTGGTTCACTGCCCAGCTGGCTGTGGTGTCCAGGACTGGGCAAGGCTGCAGCCAGGAACCAGGAGCTTCGTTCAGCTCCCATATGTGGGTAGGCAGGGGTCCAGGTACTTGGGCTGTCCTCTTCTTAGACTGTTAGCAGGGTACTGGATTGGAATTGGAGCCCATGTGAACCAGCACTTGTATGGGATACTGGCATCACTGGTGGCAGCTTTACATGCAGCTACATCCATCACAAGGCATGCCTCTATGCCTTTTTCCTTAGTAAAGATTTATTTATTTATTTGAAAACAGAGTTACAAAAAGATAATGAGGGATAGGGATACACACACACACACACACACACACACACACACACACACACACACACACACACACACACGGTGGCCTGGCTGGGATTGTGTGGGTGTGGATAAAGGTGAGAGAGAGAGTGATCAGCTGTTTTGTCTGGTTCACTCCTTAAACAGCAAAGGCCAGGGCATGGCAAGGTGTCAGGAAGCTAGAGCCAGCAGGTGCCTCTCAGTCTCTCCCATGGGTATAAGCAGCCTCAAGCACTTGAGCCACTTTCTGTTTCCTTACTAGGCACATTTGTCAGGAGCTGGATTCAAAGGAAGGTAGAAGGCCCTTTCTGGCCTGAGAGTTTTGGAAATAGAGATGGCAGAGATGGCTATTTTTGCTTTTGGTATTGAAAAGGGGAATTAAGAAAGGACAGAGTGGGCATTTGATAAGGGAGTGGGATTAAATGAATTGTGAAATACTACTGGACAGGAGGTCTAGTGTGGTTGGTATGAAACTTCAGTTTACGTGAGGAAGCAATGGAAGAACCAAGATTTTAATGGGATGTTGTGCGCACACAGTTCATGTTAGGAGGCTGTGGACCTGTTGAGGCAGAGCCATGTCATGTTTATGGTAAAATGCTCCAGGAGCTTGTGGGGGAAAGGTATGAAACTGATGACAGTTGATTCACTTGAATATGTCAATCCATTCTCTTCTTGCCTGTAGAGTTTCCTGTGAGAGATCTCCTGTGAGTTTAATTGGCATTCCTTTATATGTCAATTGATTTTTTTTTCACGTGCACATTTCAGGATCTTTTCCTTATGTTCAATTGAAGAGAGCTTGATGATCATGTGTCTTGGTAAAGATTGCTTTTGATCAAGCCTGTTGGGAGTTCTGTGTCCCTCCTGGATCTTGTTTCCCAATTCTTTCTCCAGATTAGGCAAATTTTCCTTTATTATTTCATTAAATATATTTGCAAATTCAGCTTCTCTTTTTGCACCTTCTGGGACTCCCATAACTCTTATATTAGGCCTCCTAATAGTGTGTTTCAATTGAATACTTTTTTTGGCCTGATCCAGCTCTGCTTCCAGCTTTTTGTTTGCTTCTACACTGTACTTTTAATTTGCTCTACTGTGTTCTTAATTTCTGATATATCAGCCTTGATTTGCTTTGTTGTTTCCTTAAATTTTTTGAACTCTTGCATGTGCTTCTCATTTCTGATCAGAAGCTTTAAAATGAGTTTTCTGGATTCTGTGTCCCCCATTTTCTCGGTGTCTTCCTCAGTGAACTCTGAGGTTTGCATAGGGTTTTGCTCCTTTGCAGGGTAGTTTTCAGTAATATTCATTGTGCCTTTGTCTCTTGTTTTGCTTTTGGTCATTTTACTTCTGGTTAGCAGAGTCATCTCCTTGGAGTACATTTCTAAGCTCTGTCACCCACCCACAGGTCTACAATGCAATTTTACTTATTGCAGTTGATACACAACCTTTTGCATGCAGCCACTTGTGCCACAACCTCCAGCAAATTCCAGGTGTGGGTTCTTTTTTTCTTTTTTAAAGATTTATTTTTATTATTTTTATTGGAAAGGCAGATATACAGAGAGGAGAGACAGAGAGGAAGATCTTCCGTCTGATGATTCATTCCCCAAGTGAGCGCAACGGCCGATACTATGCCTATCCAAAGCCAGGAGCCTCTTCCAGGTCTCCCATGCGGGTGCAGGGTCCCAAAGCTTTGGGCTGTCCTCGACTGCTTTCCCAGGCCACAGGCAGGGAGCTGGAAGGGAAGCGGGGCTGCCAGGGATAGAACCGGCACCCATATGGGATCTCAGGCGTGCAAGGCGAGGACCTTAACCACTGCGCCATTGCGCCGGGCCCCAGGTCTGGGTTCTTATGTTAGATTTCCAATGTGGTCTCCACAGCCCCAGCTCCTGGCTCACCACTCTCCTCCTCCTGTGATACTGTGCTGAGGCTGCACTGTTGTCTCTGCAACCTTTCTCCCACTTCCAGTTGGAGCAGGTCCCAGGATTAAAGAGACACCAGGGGTCCTATATAGCTAGGCTGTTGGTGGCGCTGGTCTTGTCAGAACCTGTTGAACCTTAGGTCTGGGTGCCACATGGGCCTTTTTTGACCTGTAGGATGTCACAGTTAGTATTATTCTCCTGCGGGACTAGTTGAATCTATGGAACTCCGTGAGTTCTTGCGAGCTCAGCACACGCGTAGTTTACTGTTGTCCCCTGCAGTGCTAAAGCTATTGCCACAGTTTGCAAAATGGCACCTGACGTACCACTATTGGAGTTTTTGATCTGCTAGCCGTCAGGTCTGAGGGTTACCCAGACCTGTCTTGGGTGGAACCTGTAGAATGCCATGTTGATGCAGTTCACTGAGTCAGAAATGAGTTCACTCCCGGCTCAGCATATGCTCAGTCCTTTCTCTTGCCTTTGCCTCCTTAGGCAAAATGGCGCTCAGTTTGGCTCTAGGGGGCTAACTGGGCTGTGAAATCTACCCTGTTCTCGCACTGCCTGTCTGTGATCTGCTGCTCTGTCTCTGTTCCTGGTCAAATCAAATGGACCAGCAGGACAGACAGTTCTTTGTCTGGGTTCACCTCGCAAGCTCCCAGTGCAAGTCCCTTCTCACCTGGTTGCTGGTGGAGCTTCAGCCACTAGTGCAGTTCAGATCACCGATAGCTGAATGCTGCTGGAGTATCAGTCACTGCAACAGCACACCGTTGTGTCCTCTTCTTTCCTGTGTCTGTCAGTCTCCAGGTACCCCTCTGCTGTTGTCTGTTCTTTCCTATTTCCTGAAATATGTCCTCTCTGTTTTATCCAGATTAGAGTCTTCTCTGTCCGTTTAAACGTGTCCTTACCCTCTTCTGCCGTCTTGATTCCCCCAGTTGATTCACTTGAGATCTCATAGTGAACAAACTTAGAATTTTAGTGATTCTTCACAAAACAATACAAAGGAAAATGCAACAAGAGATTGTATGGAAGGATACTATTGGAGCTGTTTGCTATAGTCATAACTAGTTACGCCTGGAAGATAGAGGCCGTCAAGAAATATCTGCTTAATTCTTACTATGGTTGAATTATGAAGTTGACATGTGTTAAATTTGCCACTGGTCATCCAGTGTAGCAATCAGGGAAGGGTTTGGTGCTGTGGAGTTTGAAAACACACTATAATATCAAGTTCTGATTTTGTTATATATATTTTTAATAGCCTCAAAACTCACTCCTATCTCTGAAATTTGTGCCCCCAACGGGATGGGAAGAAGAAATGGTGTGAGGATATCTGTGGCATTTAGTGCTTAGTAATTAGGAGCTGGAAAGTTTATATCTTCATTTGTCTTTAAGCTCATAAAAATATAACTGATGGTGAAGGTATCCACTGGGTCAAAAAGACTTCATGATCTGTGGGATACCTCAGTACATCCATATTTAACAAGTACTTACTGAGTCTCAGAAAGAAAATGAAGAATAGCACGTAATTTGGCCTTTAAAAAGTTATGGTGTAATAAGAAAAATGGATAGGTTGTTGGACAACAGTGTGGTGTTGGGAGTTTAGTCATTTCACAGTGAAAGTACTCGGAGCGGAGTCTAATTAACTTGGAAGCTGAAGCAGGATGGGAGGGGCCCTGAGCATTCTGAGAGGAGGTGCCAATTGAACTTGATAGAATTAGGATGAAAGCAAAGGTCACTTGAGATGGATGGCACTACAAGAACAAACACAGGGATAAGTGTTTAAATGGGAACTGCAAGTAATGAGTGTAGCCAAGTATAGGGCTTAGGAGGAGTGGCAGAAATCGTAAGGGTGCTCGGTCTCGTACTAAGGCAGCTGGGCTTTTAATGCTGTGTGTAATGGTAGGGAGTGATGCACAGATTTTTTTTGATGTTTATTTGAAAGGTGGAATGACAGAGAGAGCATCGTCCATCTGCTGACTCACTCCCCAAATGATTGCAATGAGCAGTGCTGGGTCAGGCTGAAGCCAGGAACTCCATCTAGTTCTCTCACAGGGCTGCAGGGGCCCAAGCATTTGGGTCATCTTTTGCTGCTTTTCCTATGTACATTATCAGGGAGTTGGATAAAAGTGGAGCAGCCAGGACTTGAATTGGAGCCCATATGGGATGCCAGTGTTGCAGGCAGAAGCGTCACATGTTATGGCACAGTGCTGGCTCCACATTTTCTTTCTTTCTTTCTTTTTAAGATTTATTTTTATTGGAAAGTTAGATATAGAGAGGAGAGAGAGGAAAATTTTCTGCCTGCTAATTCACTCCCCAAGTGGCTTTAACAGCCAGAACTGAGCCAAGTGTCTTCTGGGTCTCTCACGACGGTGCAGGGTCCCAAGGCTTTGTGGCTGTCCTCGGCCACTTTCCCAGGCCACAAGCAGGAGTTGGATGGGAAGTGGGGCTGCCAGGATTAGGACTGGTGCCCATTTGGGATCTCTGTGCGTGCAAGGTGAGGGCTTTAGCAACTAGGCTACTGTGCCGGGCCCACTATGTTTTTTCATAGTGTTTTTTGTGTGCATTTATTGTGATTTTATAATATTAAAAATCATATTGATTTATTTGAAAGGCAATGTTAGAGTGGGAGAGAAATATCTTCCATGCTATTGGCTCACTTTCTAATGGTTACAAAGGCTGGGTCTAAATCGAGAACCCGAAACTCTGTCTAGGTCTCTCAAGGCAGTGCCAACCAGAGGGCTAAGCACTTGGCTCATCTTTTGGAGCTTTTCCTGGTGTATTGACAGGGAACTGGATCAGAAGTGGAGCAACCAGGGACTTTTACTTAAATCTGGCCTAACCCACTGTGCCACAACACAATCTCTATATAAATGCTTTTTATAGACCATCTCTTCTTAGCTATAGGATATATTCTTATGATTTTTGTTCATTTATCTGAAAGTTAGAATTTCAGGGTGGGAGTGGGGAGATCTTTCATGTGCCAGAGAGAAGGAAGGAAAAAAAGAAAGAGAGAGAATGGGAGAGATAGAGATATTTCATATGCTGGCTCACTCCCCAAATGGCCTCAATAGCTGGGGCTGGGCCAGGTTGAACCCAGGAGACAGGAGTTAGGAACTTCCTCTTCATCTCCCATGTGGATGCAGGGGCCCAAGGACCTGGAACAGCTTCCACCGCTTTCCCAGGTGCATTAGCAGGGAGCTGGATGGAAGTGGAAGCACCTGGGACTTGAACCGGAACCCATATGGTTCATACTATACAGCATATGACAGCCTATCTAGCTCCACCACAGCATGAGCCCCAAGCTACAGGATCCTGTAAGTTGGATTTTTCAGTTTTAGAGTATCTAGAAAGGTATACTCAGCTTGAATAAGAATTTTTGAAGTTGTAATTGATGCGAGTGAACTTGGATCTTAATTTCTCCTATCCAGTAGTTGGGTTTAGCTTGGTCACTTAATTGAACTTTCTTCTATCCAGTTTCTTTATAAAAAAGGTCAGTGTTGTCAAGATAAGTAAGATGAAGAATGCAAAACATTTTGCTTACTCCTTGGCATAAAGAGAATGCTTTGTCAAGAACAGCTTGCTCATGGGCAGGTGCTCTTCTAAACACTTACCTACATGATCTCACTTAGGCCTCCCAATGATTGTATGAAGGAGTTATGGGTTTCCCCCTTTTGTGGGTCAGAAAGGAAGGGAAACCTCCTGCTAGCGTAGGCTAAGAAGTGGTAGAATTGAGGTCTGAAGTCAGGCAGCCTCGATTCCAGCGACCAGCCTCTTCACTAGGACACTTTTGCAGTATTATTATTAGCGTATCCACCTGATATTACCATTCCGGGAATGCATGAGCTAAAGGCTGTTTTTGCAAACCACGCCAATGCTCCTCTGTTTCTCTGCAGGCTCCGTAAACAGCCAGTTAAATCTGCTTTGTTGAGGGGCTGTCTTCCTCACACGGGGTCAACCCCTGAGGAGGACTCTCACTGCCTTCAGCCACTTTCCTCACCACGAGGGAGCCTGGCTGGTTTTGAGAGACCTGCGTCTACACATGTGTGACCTGAAAAATCAAATACGCTTTTTGTATCTAATCACTGTTTCACTTGAAGAAAGTGTATGCTACGTCTTGGTTATTTCATGGACTAATGTGTGTGTTTCAACATGGGAAAACAAACTCCAATGGTTCAGAAGGCTCATCGGTAAGGGATCAAAGTCAGGTGGTGAAACGCTTGGTTAGGGGATATAAAAGAGAGATATGGTCTGGTTTGGAGTAACAAAATTAGCACAATTTGCTGATGAGTTAAGCACTTAAATTCCAATGTGATTAGAATTTTTTTTTTCGAGAATATATAATGTTTTCCAAGAGTAATTGATCTGCTCCCAAGAATGAATGGATGTGGTCCCGACTTCACAACACTCCATGCTAAAAAAAGAGAAAACAAAACAAAACAAAACATCATGCAGGGCAAAAGGATCAGTACATCTGAGAAGAGGAAATGGGGGAGAACATTTGGACGGAGGTAAAGTTGACATAGGTCTCAGGGTTCCCAATAAGCTAATTTACCTAGTAATAGTAACAGCACTAAGATAGCACCTACTGTCTGCTGGACACTGTCCTAAATCACAACTTACGAGTTAGTTGCATTTTACTGATGAGAAGCAGCTTGTGTTACACCATCTGGGTGAGGCAAGATGCATCATCTCAGACAGCCGGACTTGAGCCATTACTGTTCAGCACATCCATTTACATGGAGCCTTAAACTGACCCACTTTACTGGGCGATGTATCATATGTAAGGGCACGGTCTCCATTTGAATTCAATGGAGGTTGGTCCTATGCGGTATGAATACTAAGTAGAGAGGAGGAAGGAGACAAAGTAGTCTGGGTTGTTGTGAGCTGACAGGCCCGCGGTGGAGCCCAGCTAGCAGATGCGCCTGCAGGCTCTGGGGGGCAGAAGGGAGGGACCGCCGGCTGGTCCTCGGGCTGCCGCGGGGTGGCAGCGTGCGCAGGCGCTGTCCGGCTGTCAGGCCCTGATGCGCCGGGCCACCTGCAGAAGCTGTCCTGCCCCGTCCCGGGATGCCCCTGGTGGTGGACCCCGTGCCCTGCCTGCCCTGTGCTGCTGCACTGACCTCCTGTGCCATTAGATAACACTGAAAAAAAAAAATGTGTTTCCAATACTCTTGGTTAGCCTTTCCGGGGTGGGGGGTGGGAGAGCCGCTGGCTCCTCGGCAGGAGGCCGCGCGCGCATCTGAGGCTTTGTTTCCCGAGCACCTGTTGTGGATCCCAAATAGAAACCTCGCCCTGGGGGGAGGGATCCGGGGCCGGGCGGCCCGTGTCCGGGCGGTGGGCGTGCTTGGCGGCGTGCTGAAGCCGGGTGGGCGGGCTGGGGAAGGGGGCCCGGGGCGCGGCGGCTCTGCATGGGAGGGAGGGGCCGAGGCTCCCGGGGTGCTGACCGCGCGCTCGCCCCCTCCCTTCCGTGCTCCACCCGCCTCCCTCTCTCCCTCCCTCCCTCCTCCCTCGCTCGCGGGGCGCGGGCGAGAGTCTGCAGCGCGGCGGCCAGGAAATGCCGCAGATGCGCGGCGCAGCATCCCCGGCGGAGGCAGCGCGCCCGACCTCCCGCTTGGCCGCCGCGGCCTCGGCGCGGCCCGACCCGACCCGGAGCGGGCGCGGCGCGCAGGGCCAGGAGAGCGAGGGCGCCGGCTGAGAGGGTCCGGGCGCCCGCCATCCCCCGCCCGCCGCCGCGCTGCCCGGCGCCGCCCGCAGGCTGGCAGAGATTTGCTGCTGTTGAAACCCGAGAGGGACTCTGGCTCCCCGGCAGCCGGGCGGCTCAGCACCCGCGGCCCACTAGGGGGCCTGGGCGTTTCCTTGCCCGGCTCGGGCGGCGCCGGTCGCCCCCTCGAGCTCTGCGTTTCAGGCTTCAGCGCTCTTCCCCCTTGCCTGCTGCTTCTTCCTCTTTTCCAGTTCCCAAGGCTGCATCTCGCTGACTACTGCACTGTCCCAGGGTTACAAGTGGGGAGGGGAGAGGGGAATTGGCCAGTCATCGTTTATTTCAACTTCGGCATGGCGGGTTACCTCTCCCCTGCTGCTTACCTGTACGTGGAGGAGCAGGAATACCTCCAGGCCTACGAGGATGTCCTGGAGAGGTACAAAGGTACGTGGGCCCCCACCCCGCGCTGACGCTGGGAGGCTTGGCACAAACTAACGGGGCAGCTGTCACCTCTGCTTAACCAGAGTCACAATGGCTTGGGCACAAGTAAACAGGTGTCTGGCCAGTCTTGGGAATGAACCAAGTCATTTCGGATGACCTTCAGTAGTACCTCAGACACAGAGGGTGCTGGGGGTGGGCGAGGGTCTGTAGACGCTCTGTAGAATGAGGAGTGGGTGGAGGAAGGGGAAAGGTTTGGATTTCTAAGAAGTTCATTGCGGTTTTCTTTCCCGTTTTTTCTCCCTGGAAGAGCCTCTGAAGCACTGCGCATAATCATGATTCTTGCATGGGAGGGTGGGTACCGGTCGATTTCTCCGTGGGATTCCTGAAAGCGGTGCCGCCCCTACTTGACATAGTGCGTTGGTTAGCTCCGTATAAAAAGCGTCCTTGGATTCTTAAATACGTGGGCTTTTGGCCGCAGAGAGCTTCACCAAACCATTTCCCTTAAAATGATTGTACTTATTTGAAAACAGTGTGTGGCTTGTGATTATGTATACCTATCCTGATATTTGGTAAAATTGCTTCTTCATAGGGCAGTGGGTGAGCGACTTAAGTCCCTGAGTTAATTCTATACTTAAGTGGAAAGAAGTGTATTTTGACATGATATTCTGTGTATCCATTGTGTTTAGGGGATTCTATGCCAACCTAAAGCAAGCATTGACAATTCAGTGTTACGATTACTTTATATATTGCAATGCTATTGTAGGCAAATAAGAAGTCGCCCCTTTCTCAAGAGTCATCCTCTCTGGAGACGCGTTTTTAAGTGTCTGCACACTGACTTCTTATTGTGACTTCTAAAACACACCCTAGGGTGGCACACAGTGCCTGGATAGATTAGGAGTGAATTGTTACCTATTTCTTAGCTAGATTTCAGGTGGGTTGGGATCTATTGAGTATTTGCATTGACTTTTTTGTATCTTGAATAGGATTATATGGCCAAAATGTGTTTAGTTTTCTCATAGTGGGAAGCAGAAATATGAGATCCTAAAGGAAACAATAAAATTCCAGATCCCCCCATAGCTCAAAAATCTACCCACAGCTATGTTTTATCTCTTTCTTGTGTGTATTTTTATGATTGGAATCCTGAAGTCTGTGTAGAATGCTGTCAGCACACCATCAGAATTCCTTTGTGCTAAGACCCTGTTGTGTCCATTGAACTCTGCCACTGAGCAAGTGCAATGATATTTTAGGTGAGAGCACATCGGGGGCATCTGTGAGTGTGTGTGTAATATACTCACGTTCGCCCTTTTCTTTTTAATGTGATTCTTAACCAGTTGTCTCCAGAACTTGAAAAATGAGAAATCTTACAGTGTAGTCTGTTAAATCTTACTGAAGAAACACATCTGTGTTCTATAAGGCCAGAAAGGAAAAAAAAAAAACCCTCAAATATTCTGAAGTGTTTATGTTTTGTGCCTATGGGAACATACATAACTGCATGAATTTGTGTCAGTGACACGTGGGTGGTTTCAGGTGTCTGAAAACAGAAATATCTAAATTGCTGATTTGTCTGGTCCTGGGAAGCAGACATCATTTCAAAGCTTGTCTCTATTTGTCTTTGGAAATTAAAGGCAATTAAAGACCTGAAGTCCACTCTATTTTTAAATCACGTTTTATTTTAATCATAATGGAACCACCACTGTTGGATTTAAACGTACACTTCTTTCAAGCATCATGTCTGTGATTTCATCGGAAAAAGTGAGGGTTATTTCCTTCATTTTCTGTGATTTTAAAATGCTTAGGTCATCAGTTTGTACTTGGCTTTATGGATGTTTTGCGTTTCATTTAGAATTGGAAGGGAAAGTAAGAGTGTAGGCCAATGTATTCTTCCATGAAAAGCTGGAGACCTGGAAAACTCATTGTTTCCTGGTGTGTTTTGAAGCCGGGTTACGATTTCCCATCAGTTTCCAATACGATGACTTCACTACAGTGCTTATTATCCTGATGACTTGCCATGGGGGCTGATCTAATCAGAAAAGAATTGGAGGCTTTGAATAGGGAGTGTCAGTTCACTAACTTGAAAAGCACAGTTGCTGCTTTTCTGAAATAATGTATTGTGGAAAGCATTTTGTGTTCCTATCTGAATATAAGAGGGGTTATTCTGATTTTTTATTTCTAATGGAGCATCTTGGTTAGGGAGTTTGAATTCGTTTAGTGCATTATCAGGTTGCCAAGTTATCATATGTCTCAGCTGTTGAGTGGTGTAATTGGTGGAGTCAGCTGGAACAAATTCAAAATCTGCCTAGCATCATACATACAGAATGAGAATAATCTGTAATGTTAGGGATTAACACTGTTAGGTTTAGAGCTGGTGAGCTTTGTCAGGCTGGACCCTGGGACAGCCTTTGTAGGAAAACAAGAATAGTGGCAAGTGAGTCCTAAATATTTATGCTGTGATCTATTCTTGTGTCTTGCTTTGGTCCTTTACTACTTGGGTAAAAATAGGCAAGTACTTGCTGAATTAGAATAACACAGAACTGTTTTCTACAGGAAAGGATGCAGTGTTTTGATTTATATTCTGATTTTATTGCTTATAAAATACACTCCTAGACTACTCAGGATGATCTGATTGAAAAACCATCATTTTACTTCAGTTGATACCAAAGTCATGCTGAATAAAGTCATTTCTTTTAAAATAAAACCTATTATTATTATGATGACAGGAATTTGTCCACCAGTGACTTCTCTTTATCTGCAGCAAATTATCCAGTGTGTTTCCCATGCAATAAACCATTTTTTATAGCTTCATATGGGCGACTTGGACTCAGTTTTCCTGACTTTCTTCTGTAGTACAAGCAAAGTAACCCACCTACTGTTTTTCCAAACGAAGGCATATGTATCATTTTAATGTATTAAATTCCACAGTGTGAGTGTGGTTGGTGTCATTGTAGGATTTTGTTTTCCCAGTGGATTTTGACTTCTTAAAAAGGTAAGTGAGAAAGTGAGATAATTATTGTGAACCCTAGAAATTTTAATTTTAGAATTAATTAAAAATGGTAAACTACTCAACGGTATGATAATTTTCCAACTGTTTGAGTGTTAAACCAGTTGGCTCCAGGCAACTGTGATGAGAGTGTTATCATTCTTTATGAAAGTTGTGTGAACAGTTTGGTTACTAATATATAAAATAATGAAGAAAATCTCTAATCTCCCCCATTATTTAGATATAGCCAAAACTTGGCCTGTTCTCCACAAATAGCTGAAGTAGTTGTAGGTATATATATTTCTGCTTATGTTAGGGTATCAAAAGGAACTTAGGCTACAGTTGTTTCCATTTTCAGTTCAGTTTTATTGCATGGATATAAGACTGTGATTGATAAAAATCCTCCCTTTTGCTCTGTAAACTTCGGTGCTCAGCTGGATTGACAACTGGAGTGCAATGTTCTTTATGTAGTGTGTGCTGTGATGATTTTGCTCATTGATTTTCAGTTGGTTCCCAGAATTTTGTAGAAACTTGCTTTCATCTGCCCATGCAGTGTTCATGGTTCAGCAGTCAGTTATGTAATAGATGAACTTTAACTGTGCTGCATCATAGATGGTGTTATGTTGTAGCCAGTTATATATAACAGTATTCGTTTTCATTAAAAAAAAAAAAGGAAGAAAGAAACAGCCCTGGTTTGGAGTATGCTTTGAAATTGTGCTTGGCTATTTATAACAAAACAAGTGGTTGTGATTAATCAAGTAGATATTTTCTTTTTCTCAGGTACTGGTAAGCAGCAGGTCAGGCTGCAAGTTACCTTCATATGCCAGTCGGGGCATAGATTGCCAACGTGTATTTTTGGGTATCTGCTTATGATGTATAAACTAGCTGCTGCTCTTCTAGCCCTTGTGACACAATTCTAAGTCAAATCCTTTTCAGAGGCCACTTCTACTCGGAAAGCAGCTAAGAGATTTTATTTTTATGCTGTTCCCATATACTTCCCTGCATAAAATTGTGATGCTTACAAAGAATAAGGAAAGGCCAGCTGTTGCCTTTGTATTCAGCAGTGTCTGGCACATGGAGAGTAAAGTGCCTGTGTTGAAGTTGGGATCTTAAGGTTGGGACACATGTTAACAATCATAGCAGCAAGCTAGACTAAGTTTGAAGGAATAGCCAGGTCTTTACTGAAGTCTCTGCGGATTTACAAAAGAACACAGTTGAAAGTGTGTAAATTTGTGAATGCTACAGCGTGTATTTGAAAAGTCTTTTTCACCAAATGATTGGGAACTAAATTAGCTAAAGAACTTGCTTATTGCTTGAGGTCATGGGAGCACAAGAAACAGTTGCTAGTGAATTTAACTTTCAACTTCTGATATCATTCCTGTACTCCTTTAGCTTGCTTTGTGCTTTTTAAAGCTTTTAGCTTTTTTGTTTTGTTTTTAATTTGAGCAATTTAGAGATGCTTATTGTTTAACTCAACAATAATTTTGGGTAATAAACTAAGAGAAGCATTGAAAACAATGTGTCGTCTTACTGTCATTTTGTAGTCAGGTGAAGTGTTAGTATTTCTGCTTTTGGGTCCCATGTGTCTTGTGGCTTCCTGTGGAGCTGGGTAGCATTTGACCAGGGCATCACCTGGAACTGGGAAGTGATGAACGCTTGTGCAGGTGGCACTAGCGTGCAATGTCTGTGCTGTCATGTTCATTTTTTGTTTCAGTTCCACAGCTGAGTGCCAAAGGGTATGAAAAATGGTCCAGAATCATCTGATTCTGCAAACCCAATGAATGGATTGAGACCTGGCTTGTTATTGAGAGTGTTCATTGTTTTATTAACTGAAAAGAAGCCCAGATGCTTCTTGAAACTGTATGAGATTCTTCTAACAGTGTTTGAAGAAAAATATGAGAGCAAAGCAGAAAAGATTTTTATCCACTTCTCAGCTTTTAGGGGTTTAGTGATCGTGTTCTTAACCTGCTTCTAAAGTAGGAATCCCAAAGAGGAACTGTGCTAACTAAGGTGTATCATTATTTCTCTGAGTGGCAGTAAGCCACCTTCCTCCTCCTACCCTACCGCCTTCTTCCTCTTCCTCCCTGTTTGATCTATTCTTTAATGGAATTTTGTTACTGTTTGTCACTTTACTTTCATGCCTGTATTTGAAAGGCAGAGTTACAGAGAGAGAGAGAGAGAGGACGAGCATGCCAGAGCTCTTCTGTCCACTGGTTCAGTCCCCAGAGCTGCTGAAACCAGGAGTGAGGAGCTTCTCCGTGTCCCTCCTGGGTGGTATGAAATCAAGCACTTGGGCACCCTCTGCTTTTCTCCAACCATCAACGGGGAGCTGAACAAGAAACAAAGCAGCCGGGACTCAAACCAATGCCCAAGCAGAATGCTGATGTTGCAGGTGCAGGTTTTACTCTGTGTGACTGTGTTGTCACAGTGCTGACCCCTCCACTGTTCTTAAATCTCTCCCCAAAGAAAACCAAGTGATTTGGTTGGGTTGGATGTTGAAGAAGGCTTTGTATTTAATACCAAATCAGATTTTTTACTTTGTGGAGGGTGAAAGTACCAAGGGAGGTAAGTGAGATGTTTGAAATCTGTGCGTATGAGGTGTCTTTAGAAAGTTCATAGAATTGCCTATTTTGAAAAAACTATGCATGGATTTCAAAATCTCTGCGCTAAAATAACAATTGTATTTCCCACCAGTGTTTGAAGTGTTCTTGTTTATATATTTTCTAGTTTGTATAACTTTCTTTATAAGTATTGCCATTTAAGGAAATTGAGACTTAGAGAAGTTATTTTGTTAATTTCCCTTAAAGCATACATCTGGAAATCCTAACAGTGGCATCCCAGCATGAAGTATGTGTTTGACGTAACACTATATCTTGAGTGTCATTAGACATACTAAGAAATATTGTAGAAAATGTTTTTATAAGAATATTTGTATTAGGATTTAAATTTTGATTAATACTCGTTCTTTCTGACATATTTAAAGTGGATATATGAAATGAATAGTTTAAAAATTCAGAGAGGTTTATTTCAAATGTTAAGTAGATTTTACAGCTTGAACAATAACATTTAGCTGGATTATACATTTCAGTGATTAGGTGCTAATGAAAGAAACATAAAAATTTTACTATATTTTTCATGTGTATTTAGGCTGAGATTTTGAAAAGAGCGAAGTTTTTGCAAATGTCACCAGTGAATGTGGCTGCTTTGATGCGTGCCTGAAATGTTTCCTGGAAAGAATCGTCAAAGGGAGTTGACAAAGTCTTGATTTTTCTCTAGTGGGTGAAAGTATTTTCCAGTGAGCCCTGGTATTAAAGATACTATACAAAGATACTATTGTCCCAGAGATTTTAAAATATGCCGTTATCCTCAGCATTGTAGTTCTCCATGCTGGCTGTGCCAGTGTGACAATATGTGCTCTTGATTGTTGACATGAAGTAATACTGCTTGATAACTTGTTATATTTCATCTTTATTAACCCAGTGAAGTTTACTCTGGGTTAAATAAGGTGAAAAAAAATAGGGCGTCTAAAGTGTTCTTAATGTAGAGAGTACATAGATAGTAGTAGACCTAAGAACTGAAGCTTTCTGGCTCTTAGCTCAGTAGCCTTTTTTAAAAAGTTATTTTTAGGTTATTAGAGTAATTTTTAGAGCAATGTTATGTTTTCAGGAAAATTGGGCAGAAAGTATTAAAGCATTTAAATTCATGGGAAAATGATTTAACAGCTCCATTTATTTTGGTGAAGAAGAGTTGCCGTGTACTCCTAATTCTCCCGTTGTTTCCTCTTTGACATCTGGTATGGGTGTGATACATTCGTTGTGATTGATGGATCAGCACTGGCCCATATTTCTTTACTAAGAGCCATAGTTTCCATTAGCGTTCACTCTGCTACAGTTGTATAGGTTTTGGTAAATGTATAATATCACTGTAGTATGGGCTAGAATAGTCTTACTGCCTTCAAGTCCTCTGAGTTCTTCCTGGTTTTCCCCAGGCTCCAAGAACCCATGGCAACCACTAAACTGGGTTCTCTCTCGTTTTACTTTTTCCAGAATGACATTTGTTGGAATCATACTCTATGTAACCATTTTCGTGACTTCCTATGCACTTAAAATTCTTTCCTGTCTTATATCATGTCTTAATTGTACCATATTGTAAAAAAAAAATTGCTAAGCAATAGTCCATTTTCCGATGTACACTGTTTATATACCCACTTGCTAAAGGACATCTTGGTTGCTTTCAGTTTCTGTCAGTTATTAATAAGGCTACTATAAACATCTGTGGATTTTTTTTGTGTGTGGACATCATTTTCCAGCCCTTTGAGTAAAGGAGTGTGATTGCTGTATTATATGGTGAGTTTATAAACAATTAAGCTGGAAGAAATGGCTTAGCTATATTCCAAATTGGCTGTACCACTTTTCATTTCTACCCACAATGAATCAAGTTCCTGTTGCTCTACATCCTTGTCACTGCTGCTGTTTGTGTTGGTTTGTGTGGCCATCTAAATATACTTGATGGCCGGGTCATGTGTAAAGAAAGGCAGTTTGTTTGGGCTCATGGTTCTATCCGAGCCTGGGAGGCCCCATCCAGTTGGCTCAGGTGACCATGTGGTGCATGGTATCGTGGGTGAGAAGCAAAACATGAGAAGGCATGAGGTATGTACAAAAAGGAGTAGGTAGGTGTGAGAGAATAAGAGAGGTACCAGCTTTATTCTACCTGCCGTCTTAGTCATCATTCCACTCCCTGGAGAGCCAACTCATTTTCTTGAGAACTAATCTAGTCTCTCTCTCTCTTTTTTATGTATTTGAGAATTTGAGTTACAGAAAGAGCAGGAGAGACATACACAGAAGGTCTTTCAGCTGCTGGTCCACTTACCTGGTGGCTGCCACAGCCAGGTCTGGGCCAGGCTGAAGTTAAGAGCTTCATCTAGGACTTCCACATGGGTGGCGGGGACCCAAATAATTGAGTCGTCTTGTGCTGCTTTCCCCAAGCCATTTAGCAGGAGACCGGGTCAAAAGTAGAGCAGCCAGGACATGTAGTAATAACCAAATGGACTGCCAGCGTTGCAGGTGGTTGCTTAATGTGCTGTGCCACAGAGCTGGCCTGTAACCACGTCTCATGTAAAAAAGCCTGAATCCACTTGTGAGGACTAGGACTCCATGACCTAACCTCCAAGGGACCTCCACCTTCATTGGGGAATTAAGCCTCAATATGTGTTTTGGTGGAGACGTACACCGTAAGTCTTGTCACTGATATTTTAGCTATACTAACAGATGTTGTGACAGCTCATTGGTGTTAATCTTATATAATCTTGTATATTTCCCTTGGAAAGCTATCCAAATCCTTTGCTTGCTTTTTAAATTTTTGTTTATGTATTTATTTATTGGAAAGTCAGATATACAGAGAGGAGGAGAGACGGAGAGAAAGATCTTCCGTCTACAGGTTCACTCCCCAATCAGCTGCAATGGCCGGAGCCACACCAGTTGGAAGCCAGGAGCCTCGAACCTCTTCTGGATCTCCCATGTGGGTGTAGGGTCCCAGGGCTTTGGGCCATTTTAGACTTGTTTCCCAGAGCACAAGCAGGGAGCTGGATGGGAAGTGGGGCTGCCGGGATTAGAACCGGTGCCCATATGGAATCCCAGCTTGTTCAAGGCAAAAACTAGCCACTAGGCTACTGTGCTGGGCCCACCTTTGTTCGCTTTTTAATGGATTGTTTGACTTTTTTTAGAAACAGTTGGGTTTTAAGAATTCTTTGTATATTTTGGGTAATAGTCCTTTTCCAGATACATGTTTGCAAATTGTGTAGCTGCCAATACCCTGTTTAAAAATTTTATCTGTTTTACTTGAAAGTCAGAGTTGGAGGGCAGGAAGGAAGAAAGACAGGAGTAGCCTTCTGTCCCCTCTTCACTCCTCCTAGCAGTGCCAGATGTAGGCAGCGGCTTTACCTGGCTGGCCACCATGCTGGCTCTGTGGTAGAACTGCTATGCCATTACCTCCTTTGGATATTTTTGAATGGTTGCATATTGTTTAAACGAGTAAGGACAGGGTGGTTATGGCCTTTTACACGGCTATGGTGTTCCTGGGTCCAGTCTGTCTTTTCTGCTGGTACTGAGTATGGTGCTAGTGGCTCAGAATTCAACACTCTGACAGTGTGCGTTGGAATGCCTACCTACACTGTTGCTGTGGTTAAGCTGTCCAGTTAGCTGGCAGCTATGATGCTTTATAACACTTGGGTCTAAAATTAGCCGAACTGTTCTATTTTAAGGCTAGACTGAAATTACTAGTTCATGCCCTGTAAACCATGTGAAAGTTAAACTCTTGGGATATTGAATTATTTTTAAAATGTAATCATAAGTATGGTTGATTGCATAGTTTTAATATTTTTGAATGTTGTTCCTATGGTGATTTGATTATAGCCTATGTGTCATGTTATGTGTGTATAGTATCTGAGAACCTAGAGTTTTACATTATTACATCTTAGACTTAAGACAGGGCTTTTGTGTGAATGATTATATGTGAATTGATTTGAGCAAGATTACCTGATCATTCTTGTAACCTATTTGAGAAGAGCTGCAGTTCTGAAACATTTATGAATGCTACCAAACTGTTAGCTTTGCTTAAAAAAGAAACTTACTTTATTTTGGTTGTGCATTTTGTGATAACTTCACTTACAGAAAAGCTAGAGAACATTGAAAATACAGAGTAATTAGAAGCAGAGTATTAGCAATTTAGAGGTTGATTTTGCATGGAGAATAAATTATATACTGTTTAGGGCTTTATGAAGATGTTTTATAATGTGATATGTATTCTTTGGGCAAATTCCCACTGTACAGATATAGCTATCTCTGATCTATAGTCTTTATAGTTTGAACATTTTTCGAAAGTGTAAGAAGTTGGAATTGAACACTTTTGTTACAGACTGTAACAGGCAAAAACAGTTTTGTTTTCTTGCGGAAAAATGGAAAAGCATTTAACATCCACTTCTATGTAGAAAACTGAACATTTAGAATTGTGCTTTGATAAAATGATACTGGAATTAAAAGAAGTAGTTTTATAATTGGCATTTCTTTGAAAACATTCAAGCAGCGTTGTTCCTGGCTTTCTCATGTTTCTGTCCAGAAATGCATTGATTGTACTTCGAGTGAACAAATCGCCATGTATGTAACATACCCTCACACCTACCTCCATCGTGTTTTGTACTTGGTATTTCCTTAGCAAAACTGGGAAGAAATGAAGCATTTTTTCTGGAGAAGTAGAGTTTTACCACGCTGGAGCATATGACATAACTCTAAATACTTTGTGATTCTACAAATTAAGAAGGTGCAGAAGTTCCAGTACCTACAGAAGGAAGAACAGAGAGCTGTAGTCTCTTGAAGAGCAGAGTTTGCAGAAGAAAGTGGACCATTCCACCCATTTAAGTCATTGCTGCACGTGGGATGATCTGCACATCCAAGAGTTCTAAAAACGATTGCGCTTTAGGAGGCAGGCTAATTTCCAGTACAGGAAAAGGGTTTTATGTTGTGTAGAGGTGGGTAGTGTTGGCAGAGGGTTTCCTCAACCTTACCATGTCGTTTGGACAGTCTGGCCTTGCATTTCCCTCTTTGCATTGCTTTTACATTTGATACAATTTGATTTTTAAAGGGATTTATTTTTACTTTGAAAGAACTGCAGAGAGAGAGGGCTTCCATTACCTGGGTCGCTCCCCCAATGACTGCCATAGCCAGACCTGTGCAGGGAGCCAGGAACTTATTCTAGGTCACCAATGTTGGGTCCCAAGGCTGTCCTCTGCTACTTTGCTAGGCCACAAGCAGAGAGGTAGGTAGGAAGTAGAGCAGCCGGGATTAGAACTGATGCCTGTATGGGATACTGGTGCTGCAGGTGGCGGTTTAGTGTGCTACACCACCAGGCTAGCTGCTATAATTTGATTATTTAAGAACTCCTTTAGGCAGTTGTTTTGTAGCTGATGTCATTGACTGAGTGGCCCACTGGAGACTCGACTTCTGGTCTTTGGATAGCCGATTGAGAGAACACTATGATCTAGATAATTGTGGTTCAACCTTGTATGCATTCAAAGTTATTTTTCATAATAGCTATAAGAAATATGTGCCTTGAGAGGTACATAATTTCCATTCATTAGATATTGTGCTTTTGTTGTTAAGATTTATTTTGCTTGTTAATTTGCAAATGAGTTTCAGAGCGAGGGTGATGGAAAGACCTTCCATCTGATGAGATGCTTCCTGATTGACTGTAATGGTGAGGTCTGGGCCAGGCCAGAGCCAGAAATCAGGTCTTTCTTGTTGGTGGCAGAGATCAAGCATTTGGATCATCTTTCGCTCTTTTCCCAAGTGAATTAGCAAGTAGCTAAATTGGAAGTGGAGTACCTGAGACTCGAACTGATGCCATATGGGATGCTGGCATTGTAGGTGGCAGGTTAACACGCTGTGCCACAAAGCTGGTCTCTACTCTTTCATTTAGTATGATTTTGGTGCTGCCATGACCCATAAACCTCAGTGACTAATTCTGTTGCAGATTGTAGAGGATTTAGAACTTCAGGACTTCAGAGAAAAACTCATTATCTCTTTATTTTGATTATTATTGTTATTTATGGCAGCTGTTTAAAATTATAGCGTTGTATGTTTAGATAGAAAAACTATCACATTGACTAAGGATGTGACTTCTGTATTACTCACTGGAAAAGGAGGGGCTGTGGATGTGCTTGGGGAACATAGAAAGGAAGGATACGTGCTAACATTTTTGGCAAAAAAGAAACATAAGAGTAAAAAATGATTTGTAATTCTGTTATTCAAATTGTCTTATTAGTTTTCCAACATTTCTCTTTTTCTGATATTCTTTTCTCCTTTCTGTATAGAAGTTGGACCAATACAAGCAAAGTTCCATATCCTTATTCATTTAATATAACCCAGAACTTCCTAATATTTATCATTATTTAAAAATGTTTAATTTTTATTTAGTTCAAAGATACAGTGACATACACGCAAACACAGACATGCAGAAAGAAAGAGCGAGAGCAAAAGAGAGAGATCTTCCATGAACTGGTTTTCATTCCAGATGATCACAATAGCCAGGTTGGGTCAGGCCGAAGCCAGGAGCCTGGAACTTGATCTGGTTTTCAGTGTGGGTGGTAGGGCCCTAGATGCTTGAGCCATCATTTGCTACCTCCCATGGTATATTAGCAGGAAACTGGATCAGGAGTGGAGCAGCCAAGACTCAAACTCACTTTAATATGGAATGTGGGTATCCTAAGTAGTGGCCTACAACTGTTCCTGTCAGGACAAAAGGTCGACAAAGTCAGCCTGGGCCGAGGTTGCACTGGTGTGCATGAGATCTGGCACTGGGAGAAGACCCGTTAGAGGAGCTTGGGAAACTCCTTCATCTGGACTCAGTCCCTGCAGGTGAGCACAAGAATCAAGGCAAGGAGCAGCCCAGACCAGGCCAGGTTACAGTACCCACGGCATGCATGTGGCTCAGATCTGGGGACATTCACTGGCAGATCTGAGAATCAGATGCAGGAGGGGCCAGGTCGGGCCGCAACACCAGCCAGTTCATATTAGGGCTGGAACAGGGATCTGGCTGGGCCAGTCTAAGCTATAGCACTTACCAGCAGAAGCTAGAACTCGGGGTGAGGGATCTGATGGGACTCAGCTCACCAGGCTTGGGATCCTTGGGTCCTTGTGAATGAGGGTTCCTGGTTCGGGAGCCACAGGGGGTGTGGGATCTGGTAGGACTCAAGTTGTCTGGGCCGGGTAGCTGTGCCCACCTGTGAGGTGGGTGCCAGGTTCGTGAGCCCCAGGGGGCGGGGGTGGGGATCCAGTGGGGCTCGAATCATCTGGCCTGGGTCCTGCAAGAATATGTCCTCCTCAGTGAAAAGGTGGAGCACCAGACCGTGATGCACAAGGAGAATATGACAGCCCATTTGGCACCATAGCAGAATAACAACAAAACAAATTGGACAACTACCCAAGCCAAGTGATGCCAGCAAAAATCTGGGTGAATGGAGACCTGAGATTGACTAGGTCAGCTAACGGACATTGAAAGGGTTATATCATCCCTGAATCGATAGTATTTCATAACTATACAAACCACTCAGTCAGAACCCTTGGAACATGCTCAGATGGGGGACCCTGGGTCAGTATTGTATGGCCATTCCCTGGTTCTGGGTACTGCGACATTTTGGAGGCCAGGTGTGGTTTCCCCATTTACCTCTCCCCTTCTCCCCAGAAACAAGAAAAAATAATAAATTTGGAAACAATGTTTTCACCTACTTTTCCATAACCCTTGATCCTTTCCATCCTAATCAACCTTATAATCATGGAAAAAAACAAGAAGTGGCCTGGCCAGGTATACCACACTTACTCCTAAAAATATTTTAAAGAACTGATCCATGTAGTCTGTTTTACATTGGTGATAACCAGTGTTGTGAATTGTTTACTCAATTTTGTATCCTGATAGTTTTTGGTTATTTTTACTATGATGATGATTCCATCTAATTTTAAACTTCAGAAATACAACTTTCTCAAGAAAGATATCATAGGGCCCGTTGTGATAGTGTAGTGGTTAAAGTCCTCGCCTTGCACGCCCGGGATCCCATTATGGGTGCTGGTTCTGATCCCAACAGCCCCACTCCCCATCCAGCTCCCTGCCTGTGGCCTGGGAAAGCAGTTGAGGACGGCCCAAAGCCTTGGGACCCTGCACCTGCTTGGGAGATCTGGAGGAAGGTCCTGGCTCCTGGCTTTGGATGGACACAGCACTGGCCATTGCGCTCACTAGAGGAGTGAAATCAGCAGACGGAAGATCTTTCCTCTCTGTCTCTCCTTTCTGTGTATCTGACTTTCCAATGAAAATAAATAAATCTTAAAAAAGATAGATACCATGAAGACTATCTAGGCTACTTGCAAATAATTTTTGATACTGCCTCAATTCGTGACTAAGTAGATTGTCAAATTCTGTATCCAGTATGAAACTTGTAATTAGTCTGAATTCTAGAAGAAAGCATTGACTAATAAATGAGGAGGTCTGTGGGGTTTTTTTTTTTTTTGACTTTTAGTCTAGGTAGCTGATCTTGTATAACATATAAATTAAAATGAATGATAATGAGGGTTTGCCTAGCTTCCTAATTATCCTATTAACTGCTTTGTCATTTATTCATTTTCAGTGTTTCTTATGTCTCACAAAATGTTAGATCTTTGTGGTTTTGGACGTTGAAAGGTAGTGGTCTTACATGCTTTGTGTTCAGTTGTGAATGTATCACTTTATACTGATCAGTCTGTCATCCTTGATATAATTTTCTGATATACTGTCAGTTGTTTGTAGAATCCACAGTGCTATTTATTTTGGGAATGTTTGCTGTATTTATGATTTTTACCTATTTTCAGAAAATACTGTTTTCTTTCAAAGTTCTTTTAAAATGCCTTCTAGGGCCCAGCACAGTGGCCTAGTGGCTAAAGTGCTTGCCTTGCACATGCCGGGATTGCATACAGGCCCTGGTTTTAATCCCAGGAGCCCCACTTTCCATCCAGCTTTCTGCTTTGTGGCCTAGGAAAGCAGCTGAGGATGGCCCAAAGCCATGGGACCCTGCACCCACGTGGGAGACCTGTAAGAGGCTCCTGGTTCCTGGCTTCGGATTGACTCAGCTCTGGCTGTTGCGGCTGCTTGGGCAGTGAATCAGCAGACTGAGGATCTTCCCCTCTGTCTTTCCTCTTCCCTATATCTGATTGTCCAATAAAAATAAATATTTAAAGTGCCTTCTAGTCTTTCTATATAGTTTGGATCATTCATTATGTTGTGTTTCCTTGGTTGTGCTGGTTTTTAAGGTTGTGTTATTTATGAATGAAGCAGAATCAATGAGTACTCTCAGGGATTAGTTTTGTCTGTAACACTGATTTAAGTAGGACTGTGTAAGAAAGCCACATTTGAGAAAGTTTTCCTACTCTTATACCATGGAAAGTATATTCTAGTTTATGTAAAGTATCTCCTTTTGAAAATGCTGGCCAACTATGTATTGTTTTTCATGTCCAGGTCAGTGTTTGTTTTGTGTCTGTTCAGGAAAGTCTCCTTGTTCCTCCGGTTACATGAGATATTCCTCCTGTGGTACTCTAATTGCTAGGTCAGCAGTGAGCCTGGACAGAATTCCTGATTGGTCATTTCTTTTTCCAGTGTTTCCCAGCCAGTCCTTTCTCTGTTGGTGGAACTGCAACCTTAGAAGTTGCAAATATGGTTTTCAGGTTGGTGATGGGTTCATCCTGGAGTTGTTGAAGGTGTTTGCGTTTTTCTCCTCTTGTCTCTCATTGCACCTGCCCCGTGCTCACCCCGTTCATAGAACATGGGATAGTTGTGTTTTCAACCTTTTCCACCTTTCCTACCTGCCCACCGTTTGAGAATCACCATTATTTGTGATGGATGCAGAGAAAAAACAGACGCATTGAGTGCACAGATTTTTCAGTACTTTCATTTTTGAACATGAGAAAAGCAAAGTTCAGAGAAGCGGGTTAGTTCAAGGAAAGAAGCATCTAAACCGAGGCCTCTGTGTTTTCTAGTTCTTTATTTGCCTCATTCTTTAAACAGCAACAACAACAACTTCTCCCATGATGAAATCAGTATTTGAGAGAGAGACTGATCTTCCATCTGCTGGAGCATTCCCCAAATGCCTACAATAGCTGGTCCGGGTCAGGTTGAAGCTAGAAGCCAGGATGGATTCCTGCTCTCCTCTGGTGGCAGGGACTCAAGTGCTTGAGCTTCCCCTGCTACCTTCCAGGATGTGCATCAGCAGGAAGCTGGAGTCAGCAGCGGAGCTGGGTCTGCAACACAGGCACTGCAGTATTGCAGTGTGGGCGTCCCGAGTGGTCGGAGGTATGGTGCTCAATGCCTGCCCCTTGAATGTTTTTTTTTCTAAATTGAAAATACAGCTTTGCATTAACCTTGATTTCCTAATCTTCATTTAAATTGTGTTTTTAAAGAGGAAATCTGTTTTACATTAGTTATTTTGAGCTCATTGGTGAATTTCTGTAAGTTCTTGCTGTTTGAATGGTAAGGAATTAGGAAAGAGTGTGAGTTAGCTCTTTGAGTATTGATCTGTAAAATTTCCCCTAGTATGTTATTAAGGAAAATAAAGAGGCAGAGGACTGATTTTTAAAAAAGGAAAAACGCTTTATATGTAAGCATTGGTGTGAAAAGACAGAAAGTAAACTGTTAATAGTGGTTACCTTGAGTTTTGTTTTTTTCAGTTTATCCAACAGTTTAAAACAGTTGTTGCTTTTGTTTTATAAATACAAATAATTTCGTTTTTTTATAAATACAAAATACAAATTATATCACAAATAAACTAGAATGTTTAAAGCAATGAAATGAATAAATATTTGCATTTATATGCAATTTTTTCTTTAAAAAGAATTACCTGCTTGAAAATTCTAACTACAGGATGATGGAGGGAGGAAAAAGATGATGAAGAGAGAAAAAAAAGAGAGTGGAGTCACGAGTGAGACAGAGAGAGAGAAACAAAGACATAGGTCTTTTATCCACTGGTTCACTGTTTGCTTGGCCAGGGCTGTACCATTGCCAGACCACAGGCAGGAGCTTCCTCCAAGTGTCCCATGTGGTGAAGCCTCAGTTACTCTCTGCTGCCTTCCCAGGTTCATTAACAGGGGCTGAGTTGGAAATGAAACAGCCTGGGCACAAACTGGCACCCATAAAAGATGCTGACATTGCTACCAGGCTGGCCCATGAATTCTGATTCTTAACCAACCTAACTCAAGGTTTTAGATCCAGTTAAGTGCAGTTACTTGACTAATTGTCTCCCAGCAAATCTGAAACTGCCAAGCTGTTGAAGTTTGAATAGCTTTTTAAATTTTCAGACAGTATCCAGCTTATCTCCCTAGTTGGTACCTAATTTCTTTATGTCGAAGATGGGCAAAATAAGGTGTTGTCAGCGTGAAATTTTAGGAGGAAGATAAGATTGAGTTTTGATTAAGTATTTTAATGTTGGAACTTGAGGCAAAAAAAAAACAATTCTGAGGGAACCTCAGAATAGGAGTGTGCCCTTGGGTGGCAGTGGTTAAGTTCCTGGGCAGATCGGCTTACAGTCTTGCTGTGAGCTCAGAATACAGTTGCACCACAGAGTTGTTTATTTTAGCGATCTTGTGGCATTTTAAAGCAGCTGCTGATGTTCTAGGACTTTTAAATTAAAAAGGTGTAGAGTTTTGGTTGTCTTGGGTAGAATACATCCAGTTCCTCCTATTCTCTATTACAGCTGAGGTGGAGGAGCCTCCTGTTCTGTTTAGATAAAAGTTTGCTACATAACACTTAAGCCTTAAGTCCCTTGGATTTGAGGGAAGCTCTGAACTGAACTTGATGAAGTACAGAAAGGAAAAAAAAAAAGTAAGGTACTTGTGTGTGCATTTGTCTTTGTGGTAGGTTAAACCTAAACATTTAAAAGTTACTGTGTGACTAGGGGATTAAAACCTACTATGTAAGATTTCTATTTTTGCCCATGGATGTAAATGTTTCTGTTTATGTGGCATTTAACTTTGTGTCAGCCCAATTAAATTATGTTATAGTGGGCCAGCCAGTGACGCATAGAACAGTTACTCATTTACTCTGAATAATTCAGGATAATCATAAAGCTGAGATTATATCATTTATCTTCTGCATTTTATGTCTATAAAAGGATTAAGAGATATTAAGCTCATTGAAGTGTAGTTCTTACTGGAATAAGAACTGGAGCCTAGGGGTTATAATTTCTACCTTAATGGTTTTTGCACCTGCTCATGCTGCTCTGGGGAAGCCCTGGTAACCTGGGACCCATGAACTCTACTGCCTCTTTTCCCCTGGTCCTGAACAAGTTGGAGATGTCTTGAACAACCAGCCAGTCTGCTTCCATACAAGCTTCATTTTGTGCTGGTTAAACACTGCCACACTTTGGATATGAGTTGAGGCATTTTGCTGATTCCTGTGAACACATTATTTATGCATGCATCACGTCAGGTACTCACACAAGACATGTAGTAAACCACTGGAAGGTGCCCGGGGGTACTTGACCGTTAATTTCAGGGTTACTATGTGAGTTTCAGTTAGAGTAACTAAGGGCTTGCTGAATACTGACTTGGTTACTTGTTTATATCAGAAGGTCAAAACAGTTGTAAGAGCAGTGTGGACTGTATCTGATGACAGTTTGACACTTGGCATTTTATCTTCTTAAGGTGGCTTCCATGCTGAACTACAGCAGATTAGCTTAGTTATTTTTAAAGAATATAAATGCCAGGCTTTGGCAGTACAGAAAAGGCAAGGTCGCTGTCTGGGGCAGTTACAGAGGAAGACATGTAATCCTTTTGGGACACAGTTTGGAGAAAGACCCTGAAATTGGCAGTGGAATTTGTACACACCAGTACCAGGTTTAAGCAAGAAGTGAGCTAATATTTTGATTTGCCACTAATTTTTTTCCCTGTGAGAAAGACCTAAGTGAAATGCAATAGATAGTATAGATAATTTGTTGTAATAATCACCATAATAATAGGAAATAGTAAGTTGGTAAATATTTGGTCACCAGCTCTCCAGTGAAAAATGTCTATCCATGGCATTTGCTCATTTCCATGGTGTAAATAGTTGTACAGGGCCACTTTCAGGCTACCAAGTTGACATCCCGGGCTGCAGAGCCATTGTGCGGTATTTCCACCTACAGAATAGGATGTATAAAGTTGACTCAGCACCAGTAATCACAGTAATGTGCAACAAAGCCATTAGTGACTAACTTGTTACCTTTTAAAATTTAAAAATGTATTTGTTTATTTGGAAGGAAGAGTTAGGAGAGACAGACCTTCCATCTGCTGGCATAGTCTGCAAATGAGAAGCCACGTGGGCGCTGAGGCCAAACTAGTTGGCCATCTCCTGCTTTTACAGGGGCATTAACATGAAGCTATGTCAGAAACGGAGTGGCCAGGACTTGAATCAGCATGCATGAAGGATGCTGGTATTACAGGCGGCAACTGATGAACTACTCCAACCCTTTTGTTTTGACTATAGTTTACTGAATTATGGGTTTCTGTAGCCTAATTTTTAATTATGACTATGTTTAATATAACTGGCTAACAAAACTTTGAGAATTCAGCAATCAAGTCTCTCAAATGTATTCTGGCTCTAGTATGTTGCTTAAAACAGGTAACACTTACTGAATGTGTGCAACCAGGTATAGTGTTTTTTTTTTTTTAAAGATTAGTTTTATTGGAAAGTCAAATATACAGAGAGGAGGAGGGAAAGGAAGATCTTCCATCCAAAGATTCACTCCCAAAGCAGCTGCAATGGCCAGAGATGTGCTGATCCAAAGCCAGGAACCTGGAGCCTTTTCTGGGTCTTCCACGCAGGTGTAGGGTCCCAAGGCTTTGGGTTGTCCTTGACTGCTTTCCCAGGCCACAAGCAGGGAGCTGGATGGGAACTGGGGCTACTGGGCAAAGAACCAGTGCCCATACAGTTGTTAACCCAGCCATTGCAGAAAGCTTCACATGAGGGGGCTTGATGAATATTGCTTGGAATTTATTAATTTGCACACATTTTAAAGATTTATTAACTTTTGGTTTTTGTGGGTATTATGCTAGTTTTTAATATTGTCTTTAGCTGACAAATTGATTTTTTAAAAATATGTTTCTGATTATATTGTTGAAATATTTTGCTAACATCATCTTAGTTTGGGGCCTGTGTGATGGCATTGCCTGTTAATGTTCCAGTTGTGGTGCCAACATTCCAAATGGGTGCTGGTTCTAGTCCTGGCTGCTCTATTCTGATCCAGCTGCTTCTGTGGATGGCCTGGGAGAGGAGTGGAGATTGGCTCAAGACCTTGGATCCCTCGGAAGAAACTCCTGGCTCCTGATCAGCTCAGCTGTGGTCCCTGCAGCTATATAGGGAATGAACCAGTGGGTGGAAGATTGCTCTCTCTCTAACTGTCCCTTTAAAAAACAAAACAAAACAAAAAACCTCCCCACCTGACAAAAACAGCAAAACAAAAACAAATCTCCTAATTCAAAGAAGGATTAAGATGCCTGATAAATGATTTTCTTCTTATAATGAACAGTTACTGTACGCTGTTTTAAGTCTAGTACTTTGCGGCTACTAGTAGTGGTGTTCTGCACGGAGCTGCTTATTTACAAATCTCTTTGAGAGCTGCCCTCTTTGGAACTTTGATGCAGACATGTCTGCTTCTCTGGCTTTCTCAGGTTTCCTGGCCTTTCCTCCCTTTTGCTTTACTAGGTGTCGATTTAGTCATCCCATGATTCACTCATTTTTCTGATGGCTATTGCAAATTCACGAAGCAGTAATAACCTGTGAAAAATGTTTCTGGGACTGAGAGCTGCATCTTGGAGATTAGGAATAGACTTTTGAGCTCTTTATGCGAATCAGGGGTTTGCTCTTGTATGTCTTTCTGAGATGGAAAAGACATAGGAGGGAAGAAGGGAGACAAGAGGAAAACCTTGAGTGTTGGCTTCCCAGTCTGATCCGATCCAATATGCAGCACAGCCAACGGTCATTGGTGTACAAGGTTATCCACAGTTTAGGAATAGAAATCGGGCAAGTGGAAGAGGACTCACTTGTAAGAAAACATACAGTTTACTCAAAGGCAGCCTTAATTTATGGTGATTGCCATACCGCAGCACCCGAAGACTTTTGACCTTTTTCTAGAAACATTCCCAGTGGAGCTGGCCAGAAAATGAAGTTCTGTTTATACTGAAGCTTACATTATTTTAAATTTTATGTTTTGTAGTGTATCAGATTGACAGTGCAATATTGTATACATGAGTTGAGAAGGAAAATTGTTGTTTTTTTAAAATGTCATTTGTTTGGTAGATTTTACATCCTTCCTATCATGAAGCCACAAAGGGTGGAGCACTGGATGGAGGAAAAGGATGTGTAATGTTGGAAAGTTTAAAGCCCCAATGCTCTTTTCTCCCTCTGGTCTGTCTTGTGACAGACACATGAGCCCGCTGAAAGGTAGTTGGGAGGTGGTTTCTCCAGGCAGCATTTCCTTTGCTGAGCAGAAACTTTTTTTTCCCTGCCTTTCCAATCACTTGCTTTCCCCATACTGCGGTGCCGTTTTTGGAAAGTTGTGTTAATTTCTTACTGTTGCAGTAACACGTTCTGGAACTAACAACTTTGTGGCTGGAACAACACAGATCCATTGCCAGGAGAGCTCTGGAGGTCTGAGGTCCAAGGTCCTTAAGGGCTAAGATGGGGTGTCAGCAGAACTGTCATTCCTTAGGATGCTGTGGAGGTGGGACAGGGGGTGGCTCCCTCTCCTTGCCTTTTTGGATTCTGAACGTGGCCTCATCCCTTCGCTCATGGCTTGCTTCTCTCCCTCCAACCCTCTGCCCCCTCTTAGGAGGAAGGACCTTGGTGATTTCACTGGGCCCACCTGGATCCTGCAGGACACTGTCCCATCTCAGGTCCCTCAGGGTAGTCAGTTTCTGTGTATTAGGATATGGGCATCTTCGGGAGACTATTATTCTGTCTGCCTTGGAAGTTTTTAGAGCTTCCAGATAAAACACCAGGTAGCACAGCCTTTCCAATAGTAGTTGAGCCTAATAGTGACTGAAGATAGTGTCCACAGATTGCCTTTAGCAATGCTATGCGATTTCCTTGCACATGGAAAGATGTAATCTAATAAACAACAAAATATGATAAGTTTGGTATATTTATATTAGACTGTTTTGAATTTTAAAAAGAAAACAGAGTGGGAGAATATAAAAAAAAATTACTTGATATTTTCCCCAGGGCTTTTGTATTTAACCTCTAAGGTTATTACAAAAAAAAAAAAACACGAATATTTTCCTGCAGTAGCCCATGAAGAGTCTTATTTTCTCGAATTGCTTTTCAGATTTTCAGCCTACTTATGTGAGACCCATATCTTGTCCTTACATGAAAAGCTTAAATTGAATCACCCTTGCATTGTCCTTGGAAGGCTGCACTGTTCTGTTTGGTTTTAGCTGGAAAGTTGCCTTCAGAACTGTTTAAATCCTTACTCATACAAAAAAGTTAATAGATTAGTCAAGCTTCTTGAGGAAAAATTGTCTTTAAAAAAGGTAGATGCTGGGCCCGGCGCGGTGGCGCAAGTGGTTAGGTCCTTCCCTTGCACGCCCGGGATCCCATATGGGCGCCGGTTCTGGTCCCTGCAGCCCCGCTTCCCTTCCAGTTCCCTGCCTGTGGCCTGGGAAAGCAGTCTAGGGCGGCCCAAAGCTTTGGGAACCTGCACCCGCGTGGGAGACCTGGAAGAGGCTCCTGGCTTCGGATCGGCATAGTATCGGCCCGTTGCGCTCACTTGGGGAGTGAGTCATTGGACAGAAGATCTTCCTCTCTGTCTCTCCTCTCTGTATATCCGCCTTTCCAGTGAAAAATAATAAAAATAAATCTTTTAAAAAAAAAAAAAGGTAGATGCTGGGCCCGGCGCGGTGGCGCTAGTGGTTAAGTCCTCGCCTTGCACGCCCGGGATCCCATGTGGGCGCTGGTTCTAATCCCTGCAGCCCCGCTTCCTTTCCAGCTCCCTGCCTGTGGCCTGGGAAAGCAGTCGAGGACGGCCCAAAGCTTTGGGAACCTGCACCCACGTGGGAGACCCGGAAGAGGCTCCTGGCTTCGGATCGGCATAGTATCAGCCCATTGTGCTCACTTGGGGAGTGAATCATTGGACATAAAATCTTCTAAAAAATATTTTTTAAAAAGGTAGATACTAGGGTAATCATAATGCTTGTTGAAATATTTCCTGTCAATATCTGTAGGCCCCTCTTTTTTCCCCTCATTAAATAACAAATCTGTTTAACAACGTATTTTCTCTCTCCCCCCGCAAGTGGTTTAAAATAAGTCATTTTTATCTACATCCGTTTCCATGGGTTAGGATCTGGGCGTTACTTACTGGGTGAGTGCATTTTCCAGAATCTCTCAAGGTGCTTGTAGCAATGAGCTGGACTTGCTACATAATCTAAAATCCAAAAAAGCTTTTTGAAAAGCCAGAAAAAAAAATTTGGTCAACTTAAAAAAAATAGCCTGCTGTACTTGAAATTTACAATTTATGGAAACATACAGCAATCGGACTGCTGGACCCTTAAGGCTTGCTAGTGCTTCTTGTGAGCAGGGGACTCCCATTGATTCCTGTTTGTATTGTAGCTGGGGCTTGTTCATAAATGGCCAGGAGGTTTGTAGTTAGCAACTGGAGTGATGGCAAGAGTGCCGTTGCTATGCAGTTGAGCCATCGGCCTGTAAGGGAGCACTGGCGAGAAAGACAAGTGCCTCTCCTTGTGCCACCTGCCTTGAGTGCTCTGTTGACTCTCAGAGTTGGCTGCGCTTGTGACCACCTCTGTGGGCAAAGTGGGGTGTACCCAAGGGGCTGTGTCTTCCCTGTTCTCCTGAAGAAGTATACAGTTTCTTCCTCCTGACGTTCGATTTTACAGAAAGTGAAAAACTAAGTAGCAGGTTGCCAAGGTTTTACATTTCACCAGTACTTCAGTGCCTCACTCGTGTAACTCTGGATTCACCTCGTGTCATTTAACTGAATTAATTAATGGAGATATAACATTGCAAGCAAACTGGCATGTAGCTATAAGGTCAGAACGATTATGATATTAGTGAGATCGAAAGAGTACTCACTTCAGAATATATTCTATCCTAATACTGACCCTTTGTGTAAAATTCCGGGATCCCTGTCTGGACATTTTAATCCTGAGTTTTCGCAGAAGGCAGAGGAAAAGAAGAGTGAAATAAATCACTCAATTTTCTTTTCAGAGTCAGTGCACAGGACCATAAAGCTTTATTGTTTTCTTAATCAGCTACCTAAATTGTATAACTTCATCCTTGTCCTAAATGCGTAGGTCCGTACAGACGCTGGCATCTGTTAGCAGTAGACTATAATCCATGTTATGTAGCTATCTTACAGTGCTTGTCATTTAGTATAATTGATACTGTTGTTTGAGTCATCACTGACCAAAGTGTTTAAGTCATAAAGAGTTGGATGTCAGATACTCACGGTATTGTGTGACCCCCTTTCAGGGTCAGCTTAGCCTCAGGTGCACTCTCCCGTCTTAGGACTGGTCTGGCTGTGAAGTTAGGGGATTCACCCACCCTCTCTGTGGAATCATCTTTGAAGGCTCTGTGATCAGACCTTTCACCCACTTCTAAATGTGGAGCATCCCTGTGGCTTAAGCAGTGCCTGAATTGGTCAGGCTGCTTCTTGTGAAGAAGTGACAAACTCATGCTGGATAGTACATTGGGTAATTTGCTTACTCTGTAGGTGTGGTATACTGAAGCTGTGTTGTGCTGTAAAAATAGAATGGGTATAAATGCCCCAAATTTAAGGCTTACTTTGATGTGATTGGATTATGAATAAAAGAGATACATGCTGTGGTGGTGGTATGTGTGAGCAGGTTATAGAGGCCTGATGTAAGGGCCTTGTATATGGCTCTATTTTTTTTTTTAAAGCATCCTGTTCTCCCCAGCTTTTCTTTTTAGACTGAGATTTAGTTCTTGACAGGTACTGTTCTAAATGCTTGACATAATCCCTGTGCTAACCTTGTGAGATAAGTGTCATAATCCCTGTGGGTGCACAGAGAGGATCGGGACCTGCCCAGGGTCACATAGGGATGAGAGTGGGTGGCAGGACTGTGATCCTAACCCAGGCTGTTTGGCTCTGTAGCCTGTGCCATCTCATCTCCTACCTGCACTGTGCTGTCTCTGCCAGTGTCCTACATCTGATTTTGATATCATTTTGGTGTGTGACTTTTAGTCATTCTTGAGATATTGACTATTTCAGTAAACCAATAAGTTCCTGTGGCAGATATTTTGCCCCTAACTCTTTTCCAATAACATTTTGCTTGAACAATGATTATTATTATTTTTTTTAAAGATTTATTTTTATTATGTTTTATTGGAAAGGCGGATATACAGAGAGGAGAGACAGAGAGGAAGATCTTCCGTCCGATGATTCACTCCCCAAGTGAGCGCAATGGCCGATGCTATGCTGATCTGAAGCCAGGAGCCTCTTCCAGGTCTCCCACGTGGGTGCAGGGTCCCAAAGCTTTGGGCCGCCCTAGACTGCTTTCCCGGGCCACAGGCAGGGAGCTGGAAGGGAAGCGGGGCTGCCGGGATAGAACCGGCGCCCATATGGGATCCTGGGCGTGCAAGGCAAGGACCTTAACCACTTGCGCCACCGCACCAGGCCCTTGAACAATTATTTTTGAAGACCATGAGCAGAATCTACTTGTAATGTCATGTGCTTTCTAGTGTCATCAGCATGAGTGTATTGAGAGTGGAGGATCTGTCTTTCATTTTGCAGGTTTGCTTCTGATACCCGTGGGGGGCCTAGGTGTTGCTCCTCTGTAGGCATTGCGGGAGCTGCTGCTGTGCTGCGTGCCCTTGGAGCACCCTCCTGCACTGAGAGTGGAAGAGCTAGGCCTCAGTTACATGTTTCCTTTGGCCTGTCATTGGTTTCAGGGGAGGTCGAATCCTGCTCTGAGGAAGTGTTAATGGCAGGTGCTATTTCTGTCACCAGAACGGTCTCTGCTAATTTTTGAAACAGTGATGTCCCCAAATAGAAGTGTTCTGTCATTTTCTCAGTCCTTCTGTGATTAAAGTGTTTCTGCTGCTTATAAATTCAGTGAGACATAGCAAGACATAGCATCATGTTACATACAAAAATACCTTGTGTAATGTAAAAATAAAAGTGATCTGAGGGAAAGGGCCTGTTTTCTCTGATCATTTAGCATAGCCACGAATTTTGTGCTTTAAAAATGAAGTCATGTAGAAACAATGCTTTTTTGGAAATTAAAGGCTATAATAGTTAATGTCTCGTTTTATCTATGTGGTAAAACCATCACAATTGCAGCATTTTTATTTTCTTTTTAGCGTTCAACTTATTTTTTAGTTAGCAATGCAAAAACCATGTTTAGGCTTAGTAATTGCATTACATGAATAATGAAAGATACTGATTTTACTTATTTGATTAGATAAGATGATCATGTTTGTTTTCTCTCATGGTTAAAATGAGATAGGTCTTTTTTTTTAAGATTTATTTATTTTTATTGGAAAGTCAAATATACAGAGAGGAGGAGAGAGAGGAAGATCTTCTGTTTTTTGATTCACTCCCCAAGTGGCTGTAACAGCCGGAGCTGAGCAGATCGATGCAAAGCCAGGAACAAGGAGCTTCTTTTGGGTTTCTTATGTGGGTGCAGGGTCCTAGTGCTTTGGGCTGTCCTTGAATTCCTTCCCAGGCTACAAGCAGGGAGCTACATGGGAAACAGGGTTGCCAGAATGTGAACCAGGGCCCATATGGGGTCCGGATGTGTTCAAGGTGAGGACTTGAGCCACTAGGTTACTGCACCAGGCCTGAGCTAGGTCTGTTTTGATACATACTGGGTTTCTTTTTTAAAAGTATTTTTTCATTTATTATGATTATTATTTTTTAATTTGTTTGCAAGCCAAAGTGAGAAAGAGAGAGCTCTTGCCTGTACTGGTTCACTTTCAAAATGACCATTATAGCTGGGACTGATGCCAATTTGAAGCCAGAAGCCTGGAACTTTGTTTCTCCCATGTGAGTAGCAGGGGCCTAAGAGCCATTGTCTGCTGCCAGGCACATCAGCAGAGTGGCTGGACTCGAACAGCACCCCAGTGTTGGATGCTGATATCGAAGGCAGTGGGTTATCCTGCTGTACCATGCTGCTGGCCCCCATATAAGGGTCTTAGTGATGAAAGGATTCATCTTTTGGGACTTTAATCGTAGATCCTAAAGGAGAGTATTGTAGGAACCTCCAGTACAAAAGATTAGAAAATTTTACACAGTAGGAGTGGAACTGTACAAATAGCAAGGTAACAAGTTTCAATAAAAAAAACCTCAATCTTACTTTGGAATTTTTATTTACTCCTCTTTTACTCTGGGTAATGATCCATTGACAATTGTTTTTTAAAAATTGTCTCCCAAATTTACATTTCATATTCTTTTTTTGAATCGTTGGGTACTGGTTTTCTTTGTGTTTATTTAATTTGTAATGTAAAAGATTGATAGTTTTGGGAAAAAGCAGCTGGAATATTTTTAGTATTTATTTGTAGTTCCTTTAGGCAAAGATATATTTCTTAAGACTTAAGAAATTATTAATTAAATGAGGGAGGCCAGCATTGTGATACAGCTCGTGCCTCTTTCGCTATCATCCAGACAGCTGCAAGGGGAGGGCCAGGTAAAACCTGAGGCCATGGAGCCTGGAGGGGCCGGCTCTGGGAGTGCAGTGTAGTTAGCTTGATGCTACTGTTTGCTTGCTATGAGATCAGGGGCAAGTTGCTGACCTATCAACAGCGGGGCGGTTTAGTAGTGAGCCAAGGAATGGCTTGCCTTAAGGTACCTGTGATGTCCTTCACTGCTTTAACATTCATGATATATAATGGTCAAGTATTTCAGAAGAGAATTTAAATGGCAGGAAGATAATATTTGGAAAAGTTTTGTTTTCATTTTTTTACTGTTGTTTACACAGTTCAGAAGGATGTATGCCCCTGTGGCCTCTGCTAAAGGTCAAGACCTGTGTGAAGATAGGTGTAAGGAGTGTTTCCAATTGCCCTCAGTGTCTTTTCTCAAAATGTCAGGATGTGTGGTGGGGTGAAATCATCATGTTGTGCATAAATATTAACATCACAGCTGCATATACTCTATATCTGATCCTGAAAGTGCATTGTCATTCTTTGGTTTCCTGTCACCTGACACATTAAATGCTGCTGGAAGACAAAGATAGAAGAAAATAAATTATAAGTAACATATTTAAAATTCCTAAAATTTGCATATCAACATTTAAATAATTCATGGAACGTCTTAAGTGAAAATGAAGCAGAAAAATTTTTTTAGAAGTTATTTTTTTTTTTAATTGAAAAGCTGAGGTAATTTAATCTGTCTTCCTATCCTGGTTCAAGGTGCCAGACATGACTCTCTGTGGAGGGAAAGAGCAAGAGCGAGAAAGATCTTCCATCCGCAGTATTTATTCCTGAAATATCTTGTAAATGGCTAGGGCTCTGTTGGTCCAAAGCCAGGAGCAAGAAGCTTCTTCCCAGTCTCCCACATGGGTTCAGAGGCGCAAGGACTTGAGTCATCCTCCTCTGCTTTCCCAAGCAATAAGCCACAAGCTGATCAGAAATGGAGCAGCTGGTACATGAGCCAGCACCCATATGAGATGCCAGCACTGCTGGTGGGGGCTTGGCCCACTTTTCCATGGCCTGGTCCCAGCTGAGTTTTTTAAGGTGCTGCCACAGAGTGAGTCATCAGAGGGGGTATTTACTGTGATTTTATCAGCTGTCTATGTGGAAGGTGAAAAATTCAGCCTGATATTTGTTGCCATAAACAGTAACCAGTTTATTAAATATTTTAACATTTGCATGTTTCCTTGTGGAGCTGTGTGGGATAATGTGTTGGATGCTGCAATTTTTTTAGGATGTTGAAGTTTTTACATAAAAAAGAAATTGCAAAATAATTCATGGAACGTCTTAAGTGAAAATGAAGCAGCTGTCCATGTGGAAGGTGAAAAATTCAGCCTGATATTTGTTGCCATAAACAGTAACCAGTTTATTAAATATTTTAACATTTGCATGTTTCCATGTGGTGGAGCAGTGCGGGATAATGTGTTGGATGCTGCAGTTTTTTAGGATGTTGAAGTTTTTACATAAAAAAGAAATTGCAAAATAGGGTTAAAGAAATCAAGTTCTTTACTCCAGTGTTGAAAGGTTTCTGTCTGTTAGCAGGCTCTGGCCAGTCCCTGCTGCCTGGGAGAGGATGCTGTGAGCAGTCTCTTGGGCACTCACTGGGCCATCAGTCAGAGGGGCAGCTGGGATTTGTTCCCTGATGTCACCCCATTCCTTGCATGCTTAGGACTGATGAGACTGACTTGGAGTGGGAGAGACAAGGAATTTGAAGTGGGTTGGTGTGGAGTGGCAGAGAGACTTAAGGGATTGCATGAAGAAGCAGATCCGGGTGTGGAGTTTGGAGGTAAAACAAAGATGCATGTTTTTGCAGAGTCCTGCCTCGCAGCTGTTCCCTGCACCATCAGATGCTGAGTGATTAGATCATGGCAAGGGCACTGTGTGGTTGGGGAGGCTGTGCACAGTCCAGCTTCCTCCATCATATTAGACCTCCTGCATCACACTTGCCAGCTAACCATTATCCATTGCTGAAATCCTTTTCACTGACTAATAAACACACACTACTAGCAATCAGTAGAAGACACTGTTAAGTTTCTATTATTAGCTTGTGCTCCATCTGCTAATTATAAAAATATCAGTGCTTCATTTACTTTCAACATCTCAATTGAAGTTTTCTTAAAGGGAAATAAATTGTGGTATGCTTCTTACTAGTTACAGGAAATAAAATTTAATTTGAATAGCTGTTGGTAAATAAGATAATATTATATGCTGATTCTGAGTAGCCACATCCATAGGCTTCTCAATTTAAAAAAATGTTAGACTCAGTCATGTTTAATTGCATTATTTTAATTTAGGAAATGACCCACAGATATTAAACATTAGACCATTTATTTTCCCGCTTCATGATTTTTTTAATAAGGATGGAAAACATTAATTCAAGTCTCCCTCACCACTTTATTAGGTTCATAAGTTCGCAACTATGGCTTGTTTTTGTTTCAAGCCATTTGTATCTCTGAACCCTTTTTGTTGTTAACCCTTCTGCTGGAGCATTTGGTAGTAAACAGTACAAGGGAGACTTCCTGTATCTTTGAAAAACAAATCACCTTGGGAAATGGCAGTGGGTTTTTAAAGCAGAGTTTGGGTTTTCAAAGGAAGCCATAATGTGCAGTTAGGAGACTTTGCCAGGGCTTGGGTAGGCAGCCCAGGAGTCGGCTAGGACTGTGCAATTAGAAATGGAGCTAGGAGCCTAACCCAAACACTACCGTATGAATTGTAGATGTCACAATTGGAATATTCACCACCACACCAAACACCTACTCCTTGCTGTGATTTTAACAAATGTAGCTACTTACTTTAGATGTTGAGCTTCAGATTCTACTCTTCGCTCCCCAGATACCTAGAGATGGCCCAGGGCTGATGCCCTGGTTGGGAACCGAATGCAGGTCTCGTAGGTCATTGGCACAACCCCATTACTAGAGCCATCAGCCTGCCTCCCAGCGCCTGTAGTAACTGGAACCTGAAGTCAGGAAGTGGAGCTGGATAGTGAACGCAGGCACTCCAGGATGGGATTCAGGCATGTTAACAGCCAGGTCAAACTCCTGACCCTTTGCTGTGACTTTGTGATGCTGTTGAATGGGAATAGCTTATGTGTTAATCGTATTAAGTTTTCTGATCCATGAACATAGTAATTATTTACATCTTCAATTTCTCACAGAGGTTTTTTTTTTTTTTTTTTACAGATACAGCATTTTGTTGATTGTTAAAAAGAACTCTTGGGATCAGATTAGGGCTCTTCTAGATAGTATCTATATGACCTGGGGCACTCAGCTCGTGTGCACCTCAGCTTTCTCATCTGAATGTGGATGTATAAGAGATAACTGGACATATTTGAAGGGCTTAACACTGGACACAAGAAAAGTTAGTTGTCATTAACATCCTCGGTAATGATAGCCTGCTACAGCTGTCTTTGTCAAGAAATTATTCATGCCCAAAGACAAGATAGCTGTGACAGCTGTTCAGGGTTCTTCAGTTTGGTCAGCACGGCTAGTGAATAGGCTCCTTAACTTGCTCTGTGGGTCTCTTTGCTCTGTTGTGCCCTGACTGATTCCCAGCTGTGCCTGTTGATATTTTCTTCCCTTGCGTTATGTTGACACCATTGAGGAGGCTGCAGGTTTCCTTTGCATTCAGTTCAGCATGTCTTTGATCTTTCAGTCTTGCTCTCACTTACAGTCACAGTTTTTGAGAATTTTGTAGACCAAGCAGTCACTTAAGTTTGTTATCACAGCATCTAAAACATCTAAAATATGCTGTGGTAACAGGTATAGATATGTATTTTTACATTTTGTCTTATATTTAGGGAAGTAGGACAGTGTTTTCTTTAAGAGTTTAAAAAAAAGATGATGTGTGGAAATAACCTGATCCTGTCCAAATCAGTTTGAGGTCACCTAGTCTTGAGAATTCAGAGCTATCACCATTTCCCTGTCCCTATGGGGCTTGCTGCTCAACACGCTCTATCCAGAGCTCTTTCTGTGGAACGATTTGGGATTTCTCGCCTATGTCCCCATGGGTGCTATGTTTCTGTGCGGTTATGATGGAGCCTCAGATGGACTATTCTGCATTTGGCATTAAATCTACTCTTTCTCCAATTCACCAAATAATCATAACATTTTGTTATAGGTTGAGTAATACAACATAGTGCTTCCTAACCATTCAGATCTGAACAGATGATGAATTCTGTCTGTGGGCATTGATTTCCTTATTCCTGAAATAAGAATGATTCCAGTACCCATCTGTTTTGAGGACTAAATTAAGTTGCATCCTCAGAGTGATGTTGGTAGGTAATAGTAGATACTTGTTAAATGTTAGCAACTTGATTTATTCTAGTTCTTGCAAGAGTGACATGCTCTGCTTACTTTACTCAGCAAAAATGTAGCCAAAGTGATGATTTGGTCAGTTATTTCAGTCTTTTACAATTATATATTTGTTTGAGAGATGAGAGATTGAGAAAGAACTCTAATCTGCATCTGCTTAGTTTCTGAAGCTGGATCTGGAACTAAAGCCAGGAACACAATCTAGGTTTCATGGATCTAGAGCCAGGAGCTTCTTTGGGTGTCCCTCATGGGTCCACGGTCCCAAGCACTTGGGCCATCTTCTCCTGCTTTCCTGGGCCACAAGCAGGGAGTATACAAACTGACATCCATAAAGGGAGCTGACACTGAAAAGGGCAAGATTAGCCTGTGTTGATCTAAGGCCCAGCCCTGTATTTCTGTATCATATTTAATGGCACACTTTTCCCAGAACTTTATTTGAAAGTTGCTGCAGTAACCTGGTTTTCAGAATTTGGAATTTATTGACTTCCTTTTGATTGAAAAGTTGTAGAAAATATATTTCATACCATGTTTTCGATCCTTACAGTACGAACATAATTGTAGTTAGGGCCCTCCACATGTTTTCCTAGATAAGATTGCAGTATATACATGAGTATAACCTGTATCTTGATCCTTGGTTTTTGTGAATAAACTTCTAATGCAAGGTTGTAATGTGAGGGAGATACTCAATTTTATGTCACAGAAAAGACTTCAATATAACTAGTTTGTAACAATTTCAGTGAATAAAATTGGTCATATATTTGCTAACCAGGACTTTAAAAAGTCTGTCTATGTATGTATCTATGTATTTATTTTTATATTTATGTATTGAAAGGCAGAGTGTAAGAGGGAGGAGAGGCAGAAAAATAAAAAGACCATTCATCCTTTGGTTTGCTCATCAAATGGCCACAGTCGCTGGGACTGGATCAGGCTGAAGCCAGCAACCTAGAACCCCAGCCAGGTGTCCCATGTGGGTGACAGGGTCATCATTTTGGGGCAGGTGTATTAGCAAGTTACCAGATTAGAAGGAGACGATCTGGAGACCAGTGCTAAAATGCTGATATCACAAGGGCCAGTTTATTTGACCACAACACCAGCTGTGGCATTTCAGACTTTAGGATTGTTGTTGAAATGAAGTTGTGGCAATGTTTGTTCTTTTCCTTTATGTGATGAGAAAGCTGCCTTCAGCACCATAATTTTCATGTAAGGTTTCAAAGAAGTGTTTGGGGCACTGCATCCTAGTGAGTTGTCTTGTGGCTCCATCTTTGAGCTTCTGAATTTTGGAGTGGAAGATGACTTGGTGTGCCCATAAGACTGCTATCATGGCCTGTGGAGATTGAAGGACCACTCATGGCGAACAGAGGAGGCTAGCCTCTGGCCATGTGGAAGATGATTGTGGAAAGGATTAACAATTATGTAGAAAGAAAGTGATAGTTTATGCAGAAGACATGTAGCCTTAGCCTGTTCAATCCAACACTATCCTACAATCTGTTCTCCCTGATGCTCTGTGGCCTCCTGGACAGTCAGCAAGTATATCTAAGTGGCAGTGTCATGGAGATCTAAGAGGATAATCAGATTGCTGTGAAACAAAGTATCTAGTAAGATTGAGGCACACATTTTTTTTTTTTTTTAATTTTTGCTAATTTAAAGTTACAATGTTTTTATATCCTGAAGAAGGGAAGGGGTGGAGGAAAAGAGAGAGGAAGAGAGGGAGGAAAGAAGAAGAAGAGGAGAGAGAAAGAGAGAGAGCATGCTCCCATCTTCTTGTTCACTCCCAGCCAGACTGGGCCTGAACCTGGGGGCCAGCAACTCTTTCCAGGTCTCATACATGTGTGATCAAAACACAAATTCCTGGAACCATTACTGCTACCTCCAGAGTTCTGAATCAGCAGGGGGCTGGAACACAAACAGGTGGTCGGAATCTAGGGCAGGAATGCTGATATAGGACCTGGACATCCAAGCTATCATCTCAGTCGCAAAGGCACCCACACTGCACATCATACATTTTAAATGTGATTTCTGAAAGAACAGGCTGTTTCCCAACACTCAGTTAATATTGTGTACCTTCATCTAGCATTAATGGCAGATATGCCATAGTGCTGTAAGGGCCCAGAGTTTTATAATCTTAGCTCTGCTGGTTAACCTAAGTTGCACTTTCCTCAAATGAAAAATATGGCCAATATCTATGTTTGGCATTTTTGTAGGAGTTAGTTGGGTGAACCATGGAGCTCGGAACATAGCAAGTGACCCCCTCGTTCTATGCAAATGGCAGCTGCCATTTAGATGTCTGTGTCTGCTGCTGTAGAGTGTTTGGGATCATCTTTGTATTGTACTGTGTTCTACTGTACGATATTCTGTGTTCTGGGCCTTCTTAAGTATAATGATTTCCTTTTTTTTCAAATTGAATTTTGACCTTTTAAAAAGTCTGGAATTCACTGAAGACAAGGGAATATCCAACACTCCATGAATGGTGATGTGTATATTGGATTGGCCAGCAGCCAGGTGGCAAGCAGTGTTCAAAAGCAGACATAAATTTTCCCCTTTACAAGAGGCCACATGGTGCTCCTTTCCCACTCCAGGCTCCCATGGGTATCAATGAGTGTTATGTGTGTAGTGCAAGGGAAAGGTCTTGCTGCTAAGAAGTAGTGGCAATGTGCTGTGTGAGATAAATCAGTGTGTTCCCATGAGCTCATGCTTTGTCCTAAAGGATGTCTTTGTCTCGAGGTCCGGTTAGGGTCTTGCTAGTGGTGAGAGTCAATATTTGACAGAATTTTAGTGGATAATCCTACTAGATGTTCAGACTTTGAAAAAAAAAAACCCTGAAAAACACAAAGAAAGCTGCTGCAACTTAAGCCCAAACAAAAGATTGAAATTGTACTGTATTTTATCAAAGTGTAGTTCATGTTAGCTAATGAGTTTCCTATTATTATCAAGTTTAGAAATATCACTTCAATCTTTTATTCAAGAGTTTTAATAAAAGTTGAAAAATTTAAATCATATTAAAATCTTTAATTGTCTGTGAAGATCAGAGAATATTTTAATTATTTGCAGAAAGTGTATTAGGAAATTTAAATATATTACTTTGATAATCATGTCATTCATTCTTATGTTGCTCAGTTTTTAAATTTGTTTTTTAAATTCTTTAATGTAAGAATTATGTAGGTTAGTGAAAAAAGTCAAAAAGTAAAAGTCACAGAGGATATTGAAATATTAAAAATTAGCTTCTCTTAATAACTATTCTGTGACATATATCAGTAAGGCTGAGACATTTAGTACCTCTTATATTATTGTTTATTTGGATGTAGCAGTGTGATTTTCTTCCCTAGGGTTTCTCAAGATTTTATTATGTAGAAGTCTTCTACAACATGCTAAGAATCTTCGGTTTCTCCATTGTAGTCATAAAACTGGAACTCAGTATTCTGTAGGCCAAAAAAACTTTTAATTCCGTATGGACATTTTATAAGAGAAGATAGTTCTGTTCCTTGACTGGCTTGTGAATAATGCACATTAGACAAGCACATACTCCCAGCATGCACACCAAAGTTTATCATTGCTTGAATAGATGTTTTCAGATAATTTTATTTCCTCCTGACATAGCAGAGGGACTTGAAGATCATAAGGCTAAAATGTTTTCCTGAAGCGTAACATAATGTATAGTTCTTAAATAAGTATCTCTTGAGTGTAAGTGAAAAACAAACTTTTAGACTGGGGAAATGTGACAACTCAAGCGCATTGTTATTCTCTAGGTGGGATATTCTTGAATAAAAAGAAAATTAATGGGAAAAGCTGGTTGTATCCAAATGAGGTTTGACTTTTTTTTTTTGTTTAGTTTATTGATTCGAGCAGGGGTAGGATGGGAGAGAAAAGGAAGGAAGGAAGCTGAGAGACAGAGTGAGAATGAGAGCAAGAGAGACAAAATGACAATGATCGTATTTGTTGATTCACTACCCATGTGTCCAGAAGTCGGGAACTCAGTTGAGGTCTTCCACGTGGGTAGAAGGAAACCAAGGGCTTGAGTGATGTTGTGCTGCATCCAAAGGTGTGCTTTAGTAAGAAGTACGGATTAGAACTTAGATCCCGTGATCTGGGGTGAGTGTCTCAGTCAGAAACTGAAACACTGAGTCACTGTACCAAACACCTGCCTCTTGCAGCTTACTTTTAAATATATGTGGAGGAGGTTAACCATTCTTTGAGGAAGCATGAGGCAAAATGAAGACAATTAAGCAGAGGAAAGTTTTGCATGCATGTGAGCAAACAGGATTTATTTTTTCTTGCTGTGGCTTTTAATGGAGACATTTTGGAAATAACCTAAATGTCCATTCATGTTATAGTAAATAAACTAGTGATTATAGAGTTTGGCAGTTAGTACCATATGCTAGTTAAATTCGCTAGAATCACTATCAGCAGTTAATTCTAAAAAGCTAATGTTACTATGAAAATGAGAAATGTAAGTCAGAGCTACAATCAAGTTATTATCTCACTCTGGTTAGTATGATTATTGTTAAAAAGCCAGAAAGTAATAGATGCTGCAGGATGTCAAGGAAAGGGAACACATTAGTCTTGGTGCGAATACAAATTAGTGTAGTCATGAAGAACAGCATGATGCTTCCTCAAAAAGTCAGACATAGTCTATGATACATGACTTTTTGTAAATGTGGAAGTTCAAAAAAAGATTCAATCTGAAATTAGAATAGAAATTACTACAGGCTGAGAAGGATGAAATGTGAGACATGTAGAGGGAAGGTAGCTACCGGCATACCAGATAGAAATAATAGGATTTAATGTTATTTAGCACAGTGTGAGACTATGGTTCAGCATAACGTGTTAAATACTGTGTGATGTATATTGTAAGAAGAGCTAGAAAAGAGGAGCTCATAGACTCCATAAATAAGGGTGAAGAAATATCCCCTTTACACTGCAGTGTCTGCTGGTGAGCATAAGAGCCAAGGCCAGGGGAAGCCCAGGGCAAACCAGGCTATAGTACCTATCAGTATACATGTGGGCAGGGTCTGGGAACAGGCCAGGCTGGGCCAGTCTGCAGCTAGCAAGTGCGAGAGCCAGAATGGGGTACAGGGAGGCTGGGTTGGGCTGTAACAACCACCAGTTCACATGAGGGTTGGGACTAGAGACTGGCCAATCTGGACGAGGCTACAGCATCCACCATCAAAACCTGGGACTGGGGACAGGCTGGGCAGAGTCAGACTGCAGCATCCCCTGGCAAATGCCAATGAGAGGTGGGTCATGCCAGACTGGGCTGGGGGTGAGCCTTGTAGAGGAACTTCTGGGACCCCCTGCTAGGCCATTTCTCCCACTGGTGAATGTGAGAGTCAGGACTAGGGGCATATCAGGATGGGCAGGCTGCAACATCCAGGCTTGCATGTGAGCTGGATTTGGGAAGAGCCAATCTAGGTTAGGCCATCACATCTGCTGGCACATGCAGGAGCCAGAAAAGTACGGACCAGCTGGACTCTGCCACAGTATCCATTGCTAAGTGCTTGGATTGGGTGTGAAATATGTCTGTATGGACCCCAGTACCACCTAGCAAATTCAAGATCCAGGGCTGGGAGCATGTCTGGTAGGGGAACTGTGGTCACTCCTCTCCTAGACTGTAGCTCCTCCTGGTGAGCATCAGAGCCAGGGCTAGGGGCAGGCCAGGCTGGACAAGATGACATTTCCCATCTGCATTACAGGTATGACATTACGGGTATGCTGGGTCTAGGGACAGGTCAGACTGGTCCTAAGCCACAGTACACATGGGTGAATATGTGAGTCAGATGGGAAGTGGGCTTGGCTGGACTAGACTGCTAGACTAGACTGCTGCACATGCTGGCATGCATAGAATTCAGGGCAGGGGGAGGTCCTAGTGGGGGATTTTGGGTCATTCCAACTAAGCCAGAGTTCCTCCTAGTGTATGTAAGGGCTGGATTTGTGGTGGGTTGGATTGGGATAGGCCACAGCATCTATAAGTTTGGGCAGGAGATGGGACTGGGAGTGAAATTGGCTACTCAGCTGCATTCACCAGCATGTGCATTGGCTGATGTGGGTGATGGACTGAACCAGACCCTGCAGTGGCTGGTGCGTCCACGAGTCATGTCTGGGATCATCCCAGGTGAGGTGGGACTCAAACTCTTAACCACAGGAAGAAACACTGGATATGTGGTTGGAGCTTCAAGTGCATGTATTGAGACTGGGCCTTCTCAATTTTTGATACCTGTGCAATGGACAGCATGTCCCCATGCACACAGGGGACATGACAGCCAGCAAAGGACGTCAATTGCCTCATCAGAGGATAGAAAGCAGGACGGGGGACAGCTCTCTTGGACAAGCTTTGGCATCAAGTGTCTGACTGTGTGCATGGACTAAGGTGGGCTTTGTCAATCAATAGGCCTTGGAAAGATTTTCTCACCTCTGGAACAATGAAACCAACAACATCTCAGAAGTATCAAAACCACTCGAATAACACTCTTGAAACATTCTTCCCCTCAATCAGGGTCTCTAAAATGACATCAAATGACTATCTCCTGTCCCCAAGTGCTGATGTAGTTTGAAAGCAAAGAGGTATCCCTCCCCTCCCCTCTCCTGCAGTCAAAGGAGAAGAAGAAAAATATTGGAAGCATTTGTCCCACCCTCCTTCCTCCATACCTGACCCTCCCACCATAATCAGTGGCCCACATGGGCTTATATCCATCTCAACTATGTATGTAAACAACATTAAAAATAAAGTAACAGAATAGAAAAAGAATAGTAAAAAATAAGAAATAGAAATGTGTGATTTGATCATATTAAGAATATGTGTTGAAATATTGCACTAAAATGTATAAATATTACATGTTAATAGCATTTATGTTAGTATTTGAAGCAAAGTAGACATTAAAAGCAAACCTTTGGGCCCGACATGATAGCATAGTGGTTAAAGTCCTTGCCTTGCACACTGGGATCCCATGTGTTCGCCAGTTCTAATCCTGGTGGCCCTGCTTCCCATCTAGCTCCCTGCTTGTGGCCTGGTGAAACAGTTGAGCACAGCCTAAAGCCTTGGGACCCTGCACCCACATGGGAGACCTGGAAGAGGCTCCTGATTCCTGGTTTCCTGATTGGCTCAGCTCCAGCCGTTGCAGTCACTTGGGGAGTGAACCATCAGATGGAAGCTCTTTCTTTCTGTCGCTCCTCTTCTCTGTATATCGGCCTTTCAATAAAAATAAATAAATCTTAAAAAAGAATCTTATAAAAAATAATAAAATAAAAGCAAACCTTTGGATAGCTTCCAAAAGCTCACTTTAAAAGGTTTTTAAAAATGTATTAGTGGGCACATGATTTTAAAACAGTAAAGGAGGATTTGTAATGAAAATGAATGATTTCAGCTTCAATTCCTTCTCCTTCCCTGCCCTGTTCCCAGAAGTAATTCGTAATCATGTTTCAGGTCTTCTGATAGTTTCTTCCAAATCTCTTAATGAAATATTCAAACTGTAACTTTTTAAAAGCATTCTAGCCATGGGGATGGGCATTTGGCACAGCAATTAAGATGCTACTTAGGATGCCTGCATCCCATTTGGAGTGCCTTGGTCTAAGTCTTACTCCTACTTCTGATTCCAGCTTTCCTGTTTATGTGCATCCTGGCAGGTAGCAAGTGATGGCTCAAGAACTGGTCCCTGTCACCCATGGGGGGAGACTTGGATTAAGTTCTTGGCTTCTGGCTTTGGCCTTACACAGTCCTGGCTGTTGTGGGCATTTGAGGAATACACAAGGAGATGGAAGAGAAATCATTCTGCCTTTCTAATAAAAAAACATTTAATAAAACATTCTAACTAGGGCATTTTTATTTTTTATTACAATAGAGGAGGATTATATCATTCTTTATACTTAATTCTCTACTTAATATTATAGATTATAGAATTTTTTGCAGTTATGTTTTTTGTCAGATTGTTCATGCATGTAGTTTAAAATTATTCTGTAATGCTTGTCCAGAAAATTAGTAATCCCTTGCATAACCATTCATTACCATTATCTCTATTACTCTCATCTGAGGATGAGAGTAAATATGTTAAAGTTGTGGTCATTTTGTAGAGTGTTTAAATACCATTGCCAGAGGAGGCCTCCGGCTTACTTGTTCAGGTGCCTGTCTGTGTCTTATATCAGAGTGCATTAACTCCTGGCTCTGTTTCTAATTTCTGTTTCCTATTAATGTGTACCCTGGGAAACAATAGGTGATGGCTTAGGTATTTGGGTCCCTGTCACATGTGAGACCTTGATTGAATACCAGGTTTCTGGCTTAGGCCCCGGCTGAGTCCTGAGCACTGTGGACACTGGGGCAATAAAGTAGTGTGTGGGAGCTCTTTGTGTGCCTCTCAAATGAAAAAGAACAATCAACCTAAAATTAATATGTCCTATCACTGAGTAACACACTTTTAAGTCTATTTTCTATTTTGTACTTTGTCTGCTGGATCCTTTCTCCAGAAAGTGACCGCGCTGTTGCCATGCAGTTCAGCTTTCGTTGCTGTGTCCTTCTGCTGTGTAGTCTTGTAATGTGTATGTCTGCATTAATATTTGGCATCACACTGTTGGGACCTCGTCAGTGTTTTCTCAGCCGAGTGTGAGTGTAGTGGCTTGTCCTTTCTTGTACAGCTCTGCAGTTAATAATTGTTTTACTATTTTGCTTAGTTTTTTGTGTATCTATCAAGATTCCATCCTTGTTTATTAAAATTTTCTCTTAAAACATTCAGACACATCAGGCACCTTGCCTGTTTTGGGGTGTCATTTTCACAGAACTTAGAGAGCTGTTCTGGATGGCAGGTCTCTAGTTCTCAGGCACAGGCAGCCACTTCGAGGGAATACCACTTCCTCATTTTGGCCAATTACTTCATCTAGAAGTATCCTGATAAAAGATACATGAGACCTCAATGTTCTGGAGAAGAATTTAGTAATATCCTTATACTTTGTTGATAGTATTTAGGTTGAAAATAATTTTTCATTCAGAATTTTGAAAGCTGGCCTCTTCTGGGTTCTGATGTCTATGAAATCTCAAAAATCATTCTCTTCTATTTTTCCTTCATTCAAGCCCACATATCAACATCTTGGGGGGTTGTTGCTCTCTTGGACAGGTAAGATTGATCAGAAACCACTGTTTGACTCCAGCTTTCTAAGCTTAGTGTGTTGGAGGACAGTATGTTTCGGCATGTTAACTTGTACTTCATTTGCCTTTCTCATCTGTTATCAGACAGATTAGAGACTCTGTGTATTTTACTCACCCTAGAGAAGAAACCTCCAGCCTTTTGGGGGCAGTCCATCATTTTGGGGAGAGACATAGGCTGTGAAACCTTGCCCTTGTTATTAGATGGCCCACTCTGCCCCAGCTTCTGTAGCTGCCTGGTGGTGTCATTTCTGGAGGGATTTGAGAAGGGCGTTCCAAGTTCTGAATCAGGTTGTTTCTGCTTTCCTCACTACTGCCTTAGCATTCAGCTCTGTTAGGTCAGGTGTCAGTCCTTTCCAGCTCCCAGATGCTGTTCTCTCTCTTTTTTTAAAATTTATTTTATTTTTATTGGAAAGGTGGATATACAGAGAGGAGAGACAGAGAGGAAGATCTTCCGTCCGATGATTCACTCCCCAAGTGACCGCAATGGCTGATGCTGTGCTGATCCGATGCCAGGAGCCTCTTCTAGGTCTCCCACGTGGGTGCAGGGTCCCAAAGCTTTGGGCCGTCCTCGACTGCTTTCCCGGGCCACAGGCAGGGAGCTGGATGGGAAGTGGAGCGGCCGGGATTAGAACCAGCACCCATATGGGATCCTGGGCGTGCAAGGCGAGGACCTTAACCACTGTGCCACCGCGCTGGGCCCCAGATGCTGTTCTTATCAGCTCCTTTTCCTTTCTCCCAGTTGGTCCTAAGCATGAAGGCTATTACTGTCAACGTAATGCATATTTTAGGAGAGAGTAGAGGCAAGCTGACTTTGAATGCTTTATTGAACCAGAACTAAATCATGTGATGATGATCAGTGAGAAGAGAAGAAATGGGGCAAGGCCTCAGGTTGTCACAATGATTCCTATAAGTCAGCTCTGGATTCCTGTTAGATGACTTGGTGTATGTAACGTCTGCTGAAGCTGACAAGAGCTCATGTTTGTGATAGATCATGTCACTGTCAGTTGGACTTAAAGTTGCATTTGGAAAAAAAAATTATTTAATCTCTTATACTGAAATGCAGGTTGACTGCCTGATTAAAATGAAATCATTCTCGGGCTCGGCGCGGTGGCGCAAGTGGTTAAAGGTCCTCGCCTTGCACACCCGGGATCCCATATGGGTGCCGGTTCTAATCCCTGCAGCCCCGCTTCCCTTCCAGCTCCCTGCCTGTGGCCTGGGAAAGCAGTCGAGGACGGCCCAAGGCTTTGGGACCCTGCACCCGCGTGGGAGACCCGGAAGAGGCTCCTGGCTTTGGATCGGCACAGCATCGGCCGTTGCGCTCACTTGGGGAGTGAATCATCGGACGGAAGATCTTCCTCTCTGTCTCTCCTGTCTCTGTATATCCGCCTTTCCAATGAAAACATAATAAAAATAAATCTTAAAAAAAAATGAAATCATTCTCATATTCTAAGAATACTGTGTTGGTTTCATTCCAAAAAAGCTACTTAAATTAGTCGTGACTACATACATTGGCCAATCTGTGATGCATATTCTTCCCTGAATTTTCCCAACCTTTAACTCAATATTCTTCCTCACCCCCACGGAACTCCAAGATCTAAATAAGGAGCACACTGTGTTTTGTTAGTATATATTCAGTCTCTTCTATTCTAGAACTGCTGCCTCCTTACCACTTTCCTTACAGAATATCCCACAGTGTAAGGTTTTCCTACTTTTTCGCGATTGGATTTGAATTAAATATATTCTGTAAAAATATTATAGAGATGATGATGTATATTTCTTATTGCATCCTGCCAGTATATACACAGCAGTGTGTCCTGTTCATGGTAATGTTAAGTTTTCTTTTATTAAGCCATTATGTGCTAAGTATCTCCATTGTAAAATAATAGTTGTGGTACTTTTTCACTCTTGTGATTAATGGTTACACTATGGATAATTTGTGTAATTATGTTTTCCCAGTGACTGGTGGTGCCTGTGTCAGTTATTTAACTGTAAAAATGGTATTCTTTTTTCTCTTATGTTTTCTGTAAATAAGGAGCTGTCCTTTTTTATTTATTTTTTTCTTTTTCCTATTCTCCCACCTCTTCTTTATTATCCTGCACCCACCTCTTTCCTTCTTTGGACTGCAAGGCGAGGGGCGGAGGGAGAGACAGAAAGAGACACAGAAAATAAAGACTAAAGAAATCCTGCATGTTATGTAATTCCCCACGTGCTTGGAACCACTGGGCTGGACTGGGAAGACAATGCATGTTTGCCATATGGATGACAGAAACTCTTTGCTTGCATTGTCATGCTGCCTGTTTGGGTGTCCATTAACAGGAAACTAGAGTCAGGAGCTGGGGCTGTGGCTCAAACCCAGGCACTCTGATGGAAAACATGGATGTCTTTAACTGTAAGATTAAAGCATGTCCTTCAAGATACATTTGACTGCATTCTCATATTCAGTATTCCCTTCCACTAAACTGATAGACGCATTGTCATCGGTTTAATCCACTTCCTGATAATGAACAATTAAGATTGTTTCTAATTTTTCAACAATATTATACATAGTACTGTGACCAATGTCCTTATTAACTGTTGTATTAAGATTTTTCTGAAGAGTAGCTTTCATTTGATTGTTAACCACCGAAATATAATGATGAGTAGGTAGCTATAATTCATTTTCAAACCTCTGTAAATTTTGATATCAATTCTGAATTCGAAAAATCTGCATATTAAATTTTGTGGTTCATGTAACAGTGTTCCATACTTTCCCATATTTACTCCAGTGAGACAGTTTAAGAGCGAGACATCCTTCCTCTTGTAAAATACCTCAGGCTATTTTGTGTGATTTTGTAGTGTCTAAGAATGTAGGATATTTAGTCTTGGAAATAAAGTCAGGTTTCTGCTTGAGTGGCCTGATTATGTTACTTTCTCTCTCCAAGCTTCAATTGACTCATCGGAAATAAGGCACCAACTTAGTTTCTTGAATAGAACACATGTGTATCTACCATGGGCACAAGAATTCCTGTTTCCTCAGTTGTTCCTAGTTCCTGGGCTCTGATACTTAGAATATCCTTGTGTCTCAGGTTGCTCATAAATGGGGTCAGTGACTGTACTTCTTTCACAGCTTTATTGCAAAGTGGAAGAAGTTAGTACATACAAGTTTCTTGTAATAGTGTCCAGCACCTGCTGACTTATAATTTGATAAGTGTTAAATATTGATGTTATCTTAGTTCAGAGAATAAGTGGTCCTTTATACTATAAAGACTTAGTACTTAAATAAATGAATGAATAAATAGATTCATAAGCACCTGCAGTTGGTAGATATTTTTCAGTCCTTGAGATTTCAAGGACATTATACTTTATCTAGTTACGAACTTCCATTTTGTTTTTCCTGAGACTCTGGTATCCCATTGTAAGTAGACTAAGAATCAGAAGAAACAGGAAACCCTTAGGATTTGTTATTTTTAGGGTTTAGGATTGTTTTATTTTCTGTTTTAATTTAATGAATAGGTCACAGATGGTCTACATCCAGGTGATGGATTATCCTGTCTCTGATGGGTCCCTGATATCAGTACATAGAACACTTGGCTTAAAAATGCACTGTGACTGAGGTACTGAGGTTGTGATAGCTAGGGAAGAAATAATTGAAAGCTACAGGGCTTTGTGATAAACACTTGCTATACATTTGCTTTTTTTTTTTTTAGATTTATTTTTACTGGAAAGGCGGATATACAGAGAGGAGAGACAGAGAGGAAGATCTTCCGTCTGATGATTCACTCCCAAGTGAGCACAACGGCCGATACTATGCCAATCCGAAGCCAGGAGCCTCTTCTGGGTCTCCCACGCGGGTGCAGGGTCCCAAAGCTTTGGGCCGTCCTCGACTGCTTTCCTGGGGCCACAGGCAGGGAGCTGGAAGGGAAGTGGAGCGGCCGGGATCAGAACCAGCGCCCATATGGGATCCCGGGCGTGCAAGGCGAGGACCTTAACCACTTGCGCCACAGCGCCGGGCCCTATACATTCTCTTTTATGTTACCTCTTTTATGTCATTTCTCTTATGTTCCAGAATTTGGGCAGAAATAGCCTTCCTATTTAAAACCTGAGTACTTTGATTTATCAGTTTAATTGCTTATCTCTTATTATTTGCATGGAGGAGCCATTGCCAAGTTGATAATCAGAAATAATCAAGGCAGATGGTTAGTACACACCAAGAATTAAGACGCCAGTGTGTCATATTGTACATTCAGGTGCCAGCGTTGACTCCTCTGACTCCAGCTAATGTAAGCCTTGGAAGGTAACATTGATAATTTTAGTAATTGGATTCCTGGTTCCCCTGAGGGAGATCCAGTTTGCATTCCTGGATCCTGGCTTGGGTTCTGGACCACTCTCAACCACTGAGGACATTTGGGAAAGTTGGGCAAAGCATTCCAGAGCTTACTCTCTCCTTTTCTCTCACTGTGCCTTAAAAAAAAAAACATTAAAAAGTCTAAATCTTGTTTCTGTGTGAAAGTGAACAGCAGTCCTTCTTAGTTTCTGATAAATTAATTTAAGAAGATAATGGGCTTTGTTAATATGTCCAAATAGTATTTGCATATGTATTCTGCTTGTAATTGTAAAGACTTCATATTAAGGTCTTACAATGTTTGTGTCTTTAAAACTTGCTTTCTTGGGCCCGGCGCTGTGGCGCAGTGGCACAGTGGTTAAGGTCCTCACCTTGCACGCCCAGGATCCTATATGGCTGCCGGTTCTATCCCTGCAGCCCCACTTCCCTTCCAGCTTCCTGCCTGTGGCCCGGGAAAGCAGTCGAGGACGGCCCAAAGCTTTGGGACCCTGCACCCACGTGGGAGACCCGGAAGAGGCTCCTGGCTTCGGATCGTCATAGCATCGGCCGTTGCGTTCACTTGGGGAGTGAATCATCGGACGGAAGATCTTCCTCTCTGTCTCTCCTCTCTGTATATCCGCCTTTCCAATAAAAAAATAATAAAAAATAAAATCTTTAAAGAAAAAAACAAATACAAAAAAACTTGCTTTCTTTCCTAGTGTATAGAAGACTTTGAATTCTTAATTTTGTTGTGATTTTTAAACAGTTGCTTTTGTCATGCTACTCAAAAGAAAGACTCTGGATGTGATAAAGAAGTTTAGTGCCAAGAATTTTTCTGAAATGATTTATTTATTTTACATGGAAGTCAGGAATAGAGAAAGAGAGGGGGAGGGGAGAGAGATAGATAGATAGAGAGAGAGAGAGCTACCTTCTGTCTGCTGGTTCAATCCTCAGATAGCCTCAGTGGCCAATAGCTGGGTCAGTCTGAAGCCAGGAACCAGAGCTTCTTCCAGGTCACCCATGTGAGTGTAGGTGCCCAAGGTCTTGGTCATTCTCCTCTTTCTCAGCCCATTAGGAGTGAAGTAGCTAAGGCTTGAATCAGTGCTCATATGGGATGCCAATGTTTCAGACAGAGGATTAGAACAGTATGTCACTGTACTGACCCCATCAAGAACCTTTAAAAACAAGATCTACTCTATGGAATACTACTCATTCATTGAAAAGAATGAAATTCTACTATTTGCAACCAAATGGCCCAAATTAGAGGCCATTATGCTCAGTGAAATAAGCCAATCCAAAAGGGACAAATATCCTGTTCTCTCTGATATAAGGCAACCTTTCTGCAAAATAGTTACATAGATTAACATGTATATACATACATTCTCATTGATACACTGTATAAAGGAAACTAGTGTGTGGAGAAGCAAACAGTGCAATATTTATCTCTACTCCAGAATGAAAGGTGAATTCCCAGTACAACTGTTAAATATGTCTTGACAATAGCATGCTGCAATTTTGACCGCTGTCTGTACCTATCATATCAGAATATACTTAAATTGCAGAATGATGGATTTGTGACTGTTGCTGAAGGAATATACTATTGTAACAATATAGAAGAGAACAGTTGGCGGGGGGTGGTGGTGAGTATAAAGGGGAAATTCCTGAGTCTATGGAACTGTTATCATGAAAAAGCAAAATTAAAAATGAATAATTTAGGTATATAGCTTGTCTTAAGAACATTTTTTACTGCAAAGTTATAAAAATACTTTTTCATTCAAAATTCTTCAAAATGTTCCCCTTTAGAAATAAAAAAAAATTAGGTAAACTTTGGGTCTGGTGCATTGACTTCTTGCATTTCATGCACCAGAATCTCATGTGGGCACTGGTTCATGTCCCGGCTACTTAATTAACTTCCATCCAGCTTCCTGCTTATGGCCTGAGAAAGAAGTAGAGGATAGCCCCGAGCCTTGGGACCCTGCACCGGCGTATGAGAGCTGGAAGAAGTTCCTGTCTTCAGATTAGCTCGGCTGCAGCCATTGCGGCCACTTCTGGGGTGAGCCAGCGGATGGAAGATCTTTCTCTCTGTCTCTCCTTCTCTCTGTAAATTTGACTTTAGAGGAAGAATAAATAAATCTTTAAAAATTAGATAAACTTTTAATTTCAATGTAGTTGTAGACTTAGAGAAAAATTACCAGGATGGTACACTGGTTCCTGAATGCCCTGTGAGGTGTTAACATCTCATCTGTGTGTTCAGTTGTCTTGACTGATGTGCCATTGCTGATAAATTACCTTCTGCTAACCTTTATACTTGGTTTTCATGAATTTGTCCCTAATGCCGTATCTTTTGTCCAGGATGTCATCTTGGATGCCCAATTACTTTATTTGTCTCGTCTCTTGTCTTATCTGGTCGGTGACATTTTCTTTTGTGTGTGAATTAATGTCATGTAACTTCATCACTGCCTTGGGAGTGATATGCTATACATATATTGAAAGTGTATTTTAGAAGAGTTGTGAGAAAAATGACATTAAAAAGTTGCATAGTTGTTTCATGAAATGTGCTTTCCATGAGCATTTCTGTACCAGGTAGCATAGGTGGTGTGGACTATGCTACCTAGATCTGCGAAAATATACTCTGTGATGCTTGCAGCACTGTGACATTGCCTGCTGTTTCAAAGGTTACATTCTCATTCTACATGACGTATGGTTGTTTTTGTAATACTAAGATGAACTAAAATCTGAGTGATTGTAAAAGCAAAATAAAGTGTGCCATATGTATGAAAGAACTAAGCTGGTGACCAGTAACTTACAAAACCCAAGTTGCTCAAAATATGAGAGAATAAAGAAAGCATATTGTCAGTTATCCATGGCTTCCAAAACTAGTGGCTGAGAACAAATATTTAGTCCCTCACAATGTCTGAGGGTTAGGCACAGCGTGCCTCAGTATTTCTGGTCCAGTGTCTGTTCTGGCTCCCGTGAGGTGGCAGTCGCGCTGTTCAGTCCTCACAGTGGTTACTGGGCTATCGAATCTGTTTCCAGGCTGCGTCCTGTGCTTGTTGGCTGGCCTTAGTTCTCTGCCTGCTGCTGGCTGGAAGCCACTGTGTGCTCACAGCATGGCAGCTTGCTTTCCCTTGATTGTGAAGATGCAGAGGCACCAGAGAGTGGTTATCCATGCGGAAGGTGTTTCCATTTATAACAATTTTGGAAGTAACAGTGTTTATTGAATTACATTTGTCACACTGGCAACTCTGCAGTGTGGGAGGAGCCTACCTAGGGTGTGTGTAAGAAGACAGGATTATTGGGGATCACCTAGGGGCTGGCCTCCACAATGATTTGGAGTAAAAGATATTTGCAGCAGCAGCCTCTCTGCAGAATTGTAACTCACATTAGGGGTACTGTGTTAATGAATTACTTACGATTCTAGTTCCTATATTCTGCTGATTAGCTCTAACCTTATTTATTTTTGAAATACTCGTAAATGTACTTAGGATAAAATAACCAGGAGTTTTAATACCCTTTAGTTGTGCAGTTTTTTTGAAATTGAGATCCTGAAACTTAGTGATTTGCTGGGAGTTGGTGGCAGGCCTTTGCAGTGTCTGGAGCGCCTTGGCGCTGAGTGTTTGATGTCTGCAGGGTGCTGTTTCTGCCCTGCTGTGTCTTCTCTTGTCCATGCTCCTCTGCTTTGGAGAGCATCAGTGCATACAAGTATTACTTTGTAAGAAATTTATTCCTGTGATCCCATCAATAAATAACAGAAGTATTTTAACTTTCTTATTTTCCATACTGTGAATCAGTTTGGATGCTGCATGCAGAATTTGCTGTGCATTTTTACAAGTCTGCATAGATTTCATAAATTTCTTTGCTCTCAGGTAAACTCCATTTTCCACAAATTTTTTAAAGAACCCAATATATAAATATGATACTTGTTTTTAATGAATGATTAAGTGCTTATATAATAGATAGAAGTCAGCTAAAAAAAAAACCTCTGAAACTATACCTATTTTTAAAAGTTGGGATTTTGACATGTCAGCACTCTGGGTGTTACTCAGCCATCATGTCTAAAATAGCCTGGATCCCACATGGCAGGGTGCTAGTCTTCTCTCTTCTTTGACAGTCTCTCTTTTGGAATACATCTTATTAGTAATATTGATACTCATTTGTTATCTCACCTGAGTATTTGATGTGTATGGGGGCATTGTTCCAGAATCTTACAGGCTGAAGCACAAACGGAGTGATTTCCATTTGCAATTTTTGATTTTTTTCCACTAGGTTAGAAGATTTTAAATAGGGATCAAAAAGTTGGTTACTTCCTAATTATATAAGGGAAATTTTGTGTTTATGTGTTGTGTGTGTTGAAAAAAAAATCCCACAGCTTTCATCTCGTTCTTTTCAAAGAGCTGTAATTAAAAAATACTTACAGAGGGCTAGGTTCTAAAAACTTAATGATGTCTGGTGTTTAAGCCAGTTTTTGTCTCATAGTCATCAAATGTGGTTTTGTTTCTATGAAGTTTATGGTGATGAAATGTTAGACGATATCTAATTTTGAATAGGAAAATGCAGTTTTTGCATATTGCTCATAAATACACAATAATAAAGTGTATCTTTGTGATTATTTTGACCCAAGACTGCTATACATTTTTGGTGATGATTTTTAGGTTTAGAAACGTTACAGCAACATCTTACAACTCTGCCCTGAATACAGGAAATTATGGTATCTCCTTAAATGACATTGCATTCTTGAACTATCACATTTTTGTGGACACAGGGTGTGAGCTGGACAGCTGCTTCTTGCGGGCAGTTTTAGTGAGACACTAGTGTAAGGGTTAGCATAATGTACACTGGGGGCCCCATATTAAAAAATGTATGAACTTCTAAAGCAATAGTCTGTGATTCTTTTTCCTTTAAAAGGGATCTTTACCTAAGTGGGATTGTAATTCAAGTGGCTCCAGATGTGGCGGCTCTAAGGCTGTTTCTATTGACCAGAAGAGATAGTTTTAAAAATTGAAGCTTTTCCTTTCTCCATCTCTCTTCCCTTTTCCCTCCTGTTCTCCATATCTTAGGTTCCTGGTCGTGATACTTAATGTTAGCCCAAAAGGTCCCATATTACGATTATTGCAAAGACAAGTTTGTGGGAAAGTCCTGGTCCCTTTTTCCAAGTCCCTCATGTTGTGTAGTGAATGGCTGCACTGAGGGAGGGTCCGGGCACCTGGTCCAGTAGTGCGTAAACTCCAAGCTCTAAAGAGATTCATGGACTACCTCACTGTCTGGGTTTTAATTAATAGCAGGATTTGAAATTAAAAGCAATTACGATTTTTCTGATTGAGTTAAGGTGATATTCAGCTCAATTACAAGTTATATTTATCAAATTACTTATTTTCCACAATTGAAGATAGCACATATTAAAAAAAATTATGCCACAGTAGAAGGCTGGTGCAGTATTGCAGTGGATAAGATCAATTTAAGAAAGATCATTATGCCATACTTTATGTTGTGTCTTGGCCTTTTGAGTCAGAGACCGGGGTCAAAATATTGCATATGCCACTTTGGGGCTAAGATGTTTTATTATTCATTTTATTTCTCTGCAATTCCGTTTTCATATCAAATTGATGATTTTTCTGATGACTACTTTTTAAAAAAGATTTATTTATTTTTATTGGAAAGACAAATATACGGAGGAGGAGACACAAAGAGGAAGATCTTCTGTCTGATGGTTTACTCCCCAAGTGGCTGCAACGGCTGGAGCTGAGCCAATCTGAAGCAAGGAGCCAGGAGATTCTTCTGGGTCTCCCACGCGGGTGCAGGAACCCAAGGCTTTGGGCCATCCTCGGCTGCATTCCCAGACTACAGGCAGGGAGCTAGATGGGAAGTGGGATTCTGGGATTAGAACCAATGCCCCTATGAGATCCCAGTGCGTTCAAGGTGAGGACGTTAGCAGCTATGCTATTGCATCGGGCCCATGGTGACTACTTTTTAAGAACAGGATTTTTTTATAGGAAAGTCAGAGACAGATGGAGAGAAAGAATATTCCATACTTGGGTTCATTCCTGAAGCTGGAAGCTGGAAACCAGGAGCTTCATCTGGGTTTCCCACATGGGTGCGGGGGGGCCTAAGGACTTGAGCCATCTTCCAGTGCTTTTCTTATTTTTGAGCTGGATGGTGAAGTGGAGTAGCCAGGGCACTAACTGGTTGCCCACAGGCAGGTTTGCCCTGTATATGAAAATGTTCGCACCTCTGATTACTCCTTGACATTAAATTTCTTTATCTGCTGTGAAGGAATCTGGTACAGATTAAGGAGCAGAACTTGATCAAATCATGACATGGAGGTGGGTGTTGTGAAGGACGGATTGATGTCATGTGGTAAGAACATTTCACTGGGGTTTGAGTGAGGACAATTCGAGAAACAACATTGATAAGTGATGTTCTACTGAAATTCTGGTATAATTGGATTGTTACTCCTACACATGGGTTTTGATATTTTATTCCAGCTGTCAGTTTTTTTTTTTTAGTTTGTGCTATATTAACTATATTTTGGATATTATTGGTGGGAAATTGGCAAGACATGGGAATAATGAGGTTTGTTTTTTTTTTTAAAAAAAAGATATATTTCTTTGAAATGTAGAAGTAGAGATGAACAGATAGGTAGCTATATCTTCTGTCTGCTGGTTCATTCCCCAAATGGCCCGATGGCAGGGCTGGGCCAGGTGGAAGCCAGGAGCCTACTGCTACTGCTCCATCCATGTCTTTTATATGGGTGGCAGGGTTAAAAGTACTTGAGCCATCTTCTGCTTTTCCTGGTGCACTAGCAGGGAGTTGGAAAGGAATCAGTGTTCCAATATAGGATGCTGGTGTTACAGATGACAGCTGTTACCCCACTGCTGCCCTGTGTTCAACTTTATGAAAACAGGAGCTCTTTTTTTTTTTAATTAGCAGACTCCTAGAATTTTTGTTTTGAGATTTATTTATTTTCACTGAAAAGTCAGATATACAGAGAGGAGGAGAGACAGAGTGGAAGATCTTCCGTCCACTGATTCACTTTCCAAATGGACAGAACGGTTGGAGCTGTGCTGATCCGAAGCCAGGAGCCAGAGTCCTACTTGGGCCATCCTCTGCTACCTTCCCGGGCTATAAGCAGGGTGCTGGATGAGAAGCTGGGGCCCTGGGAGATGAACTGGCATCCATATGGAATCTGGGTGCTTGCAAGATAAGGATTTCAGTCACTGCACCACTGCGCTGGGCTCTAGACTTCTAGAATGTTAAGTTTGCAGACAAATTGGGCAGAAATTGGAGTTGTTATGCCCTCTCTACCTCCACTCCACAGTTCCTTCTCTCAATATCTTGTTAATGTGGGACATTGGTTATAATTGAGGAAGCAGTGTTGATACGCTGTTATTCACCCAAATCTATAGTTTGCATTAAGTTGTAAGACCTATGGGTTTGGGCAAATGCATGTCATGTACCTACCGATGTAGCACTACACAGAATGGTTTCATTGCTCTAAGATATCTGTGTTCCTTTATTTATTCATATACCTTCCCTGCATGCCCTGGTAACCAGTGTCTGTTTGCTGTCTCTGGAGTTTTTTTTTTTTTTTTTCTCTTCCAGAAGATCTTGTAATTAGAACCACACCTTGTCACTTCTCCGCCTTTTGGCTAAGATCAAGTGCAGAACCGTACCCTGTGTATCTTTTTGCAGACTGGGTTCTTTTAGTTTGCAAAATGCTATTAAGTTTCCTCTCAATCTTTTTTTCTGCCTTCATACCTTGTTTATTCATACCCGCAAATAATTGTTGAAGTATGTAGATGTACCACAGTTCATCCATTCGCTTCTTGAAGGATGACTTGGTTGCTTCCAGTTTTGGCAATTATAAATAAAGTTGCTTTGAACATTCGTTTTCCGATTTTTTTGTGTCAAAATAATTTTTCAATTCAATCAGGTAAATACCTGGGGATGTGCTTTAGCTGAAATGTTTGCTAAAACTGTGTTTAGCTTTATGGGAAACTTTTAAATTGTTTCCCAAAGCAGCTATATCGTTTTACTTTTCTATAAACATTGAAAATTTCTGTTTCTCTACATTCTTGCCAGTGTTTGGTGTTGTCATTTTTTAGAATATAGTCATTTTAACGGGTATAGAGTAAAGGTTCATTATTTCACTTTGTAATAACCTAGTAATATGATGTTGTGTCTTTTCATCTGCTTATTTGCTCTCCATATTTTTCCTTAGGTGAGTTGTCTGTTCATACCTTTTGCTTGCTTTTTAATTGAGTTGTGTTTACTGATTCTGTAAAAAAGATTTTTATGATTATTAACTAAAAAATTGTTTGAGAGGCAAAATAAGAGCAAGAGATAGTCAGTTTTCCATTCGTGAGTTTATTGTCCAAATGCTTGTGATACCCTAGGTTGGGATGGGCTAAAGCCAAGAGCCAGGAACTCCATCATCACCATTAGCAGGAAGCCGGAGCAGTAGCAGAGGCAAAGGTGGGATGTCACATCCTAAGAGACTTAGCATGCTCTGCATCCAAACGCCTGGCCCTTCTCATTGATTTTTTTTTAAGATTTATTTATTTTTATTACAAAGTCAGATATACAGAGAGGAAGAGAGATAGAGTGGAAGATCTTCCATCCAGTGATTCACTCCCCAAGTGAGCGCAATGGCCGGTGCTGTGCTGATCTAAAGCCAGGAGCCAGGAACCTCCTCCACGTCTCCCACACAGGTGCAGGGTCCCTTCAAAGCATTGGGCCATCCTTGACTGCTTTCCCAGGCCACAAGCAGGGAGCTGGATGGAAAGTGGAGCTGCCGGGATTAGAACCGGTGCCCACATGGGATCCTGGCGTGTTCAAGGCGAGGACTTTAGTTGCTAGACCATGCCGCCGGGCCCCCTTCTCATTGATTCTTTTGAGTTCTTTGTATATTTTAGATGCCGGTTTTTTCTTATTAGATATGTAGTTTACCAGTACTTTATCTGTAGCTTTTTTTCCCTTTTTTTTTCATTGTCTTAGTAGTATCTCCTCTAGAAAAGAAGTTTTTATTTGAATAGCCCCAGCTTGTCACTTATTAGTGTTGTTGCTCCTGATATTGGTAAGGCACATACCTGGAAAGTCATCACTGAGTCCAAGGGTCCTCTCAGTTTTCTCTTATGCAGTGTTACACTCTGAATTTTGTAATTTGGCTGAGATCTGTTTTGACTTTATTTTTGTGAAGTGTAAAGTCTGTGTCCAGATTTTTTTGTGTGTGTGGATGTCTAATGTTGCAGCATCGCTTGTTGAAAACAATTATCGTTCCTCCAGTTTCCTTTGTTTATTTGTCAAAAATCAGTTGAGTGTATTTGTATGAGTCTGCTCCTTGGTTCTCTGTGCCATTGTCATCTCTTCTTTTGTGCAGTTCACTTCTTGATTATTGTGTTTAGTTCTTGATTATTGCATCTTTCTAGAAGGTCTTGAAGTTGAGTAGTATTCGCCTTCCAACTTACTCTCTGTCCTGCAGTATTGGGTTGTGTTTTCTTGGTTGTAATCATGTTTTTTATGTATCAGAGATGAGTGCTTGGTAAACAGTCTGTTGTGAATCTTCTTTTTGTGCACTACAGCTGTCTCAGTGCTTAGTAATCTAATGAAACCTAGTCGGATCTGTTATTTTTCTGCCAAAAAATCCCCCCTACTGGGTTTCCATTTAAATGAGTCAAATTGGTCTCTTTGTTCCCGACATAATAGCCGCATTGCTCTTGTTTGTACCAGATACAGCCTGTTTTAGGTCCTTCCCAGCAGTGATGGGCTTTGCTTTGTGTTATCCTTCTGCCAGATATCTGCACAGCCAACACTGTGAGTTCTTTTATCATTCAAATATCACTTGGCAGTGAGAATTTTCTATCATTTTATTTGAAATTCCAGCTGCCTGCCTTTTCTCTGTCAGCCTCCACACTTGTGTTTCTGACCTGCTTTATCTTGTCATAGCCATGATTATTTTTAACATCTTACATTTTGTCTGTGTCCTTTATTACTACTATTTATCTCTATTATTTGCTAGAATTTAATTGTGACAAAACTCATTTTAAAAAGTATCACAGTATAATGTACTCATATACAAATGTTAACTAAAAAATGAATGTAGGCTTTGATGACCGATAGAGGATTAATTGTATGAAAGGATACAGGATGTTAGTTCATTAGCTGTTACATGAATCTTTTATCTTTTCTGACCTTATAAGTTGAGGTCCAAATTTAAGCTAAACCAATATGCTAATTTTTGCAAGGCATGATGGGTGATTGTATTAAACACTAAGGTATTACAATTTACAGGTTACGGAGGAGCCTCAGGTCATGGACTGTATAGTTCAGTGACCTGACACTTGAAGAGGCTGAGCCTAGTGAGTAAAGTATTCATGCTCATGTAACTGTCATGTGGTAGACAGTCCTGCACAGATGGTCCCAACTTAATGATTTTTTTTAACTTTATTGAGTTGTATGTAAGTGGAAAATGAGCTCTAGATTTTGATTTTGGATTTTTCCCTCAACTAGAGATAGCAAACAGTGAAGCACTGCTTGCTGATCCTGGGAGCTGCAGCTCTCAGCCAGCCAGGTGACTGCAAGCACAGCTGATGCTGTGCGGTGTGCAGTGTTGCTAGAATGTGATGTTGGCTCAGTCAGGTATTGGGAGCGTGGGGTGCTTTCAGCTTGTAATGTGGTTATCTGGCCATAATCCATTGCAGGTCTGTGCATTCTTGAGCCTGAAAGTATTTTACTTTTCTTCTCCCTCCATTCATGTAATATCCTTCTTCCTAATGTCATTGCTAATCTTTTCATTTCCTAAATTATGTCCTTCCTACACACACTTGCTTTGTTTCTCTTTGATAGTCAATGTGATTGTGCTGGAAATACAAAGGCAATTGAAAAGCAGCCACTTTTCTCAAATTTTAACAATAATAAGGGAGCTAAACTTGGTCAAGACACCTAACCAGTAATCTCATAGGTGAAGAAGAGGCTTCAGGGGAGCTTAGTATCACAGCAGGCATGTGATAGGATATCAGAAGTTATGGAATACTGGAAGCGACAAAAGGAGGTAAGAGAAAAGCTGCTGGCCAAGCCAGCTAGCAAGTAGTATTTACTGTTAATGTGACTTCACCAGTGAAAATCTTGGAGAATGTTCTTTGATGTTGACTTACAATCCCAGTGGGGACCAGAGGAAAACTGGATGGAGACATTCCCAGAATCACCTGTCCAGGTAGACTTGGTCAGACCAGTCTGAAATCTCTTTCTCATTCTGTGTGTGTGTGTGTGTCTGTCTGTCTGTCTTGTCTTCTGTTTCTGTTAATGAAATGATCATAGAGGAAAGATAGGATGTGGTTGTTCCAGGTAGAGGGAAAGAGAACTGTAACATAGTGATCTGGTGGATGAGGCATAAGTTAATGCTTACGTGAACATGCTTGAAATTTGTAAGGCAGAAACTACATGGCCATGGATTCCAAATACTCAAGGTAAACAAGTAGGAACTATTTTCTGTAAAGATGTTGTTCTCATGAGTTTGTTTTACTTAAGGCACAGTGCATTGCAAGTATAGATGTTGATGCTTGTTAACAAGTACTATAAAAAATCAGACCATCCACATTTTTTTCATACTTGAGAATTTATAGATGGAAGTCAAGAAAGAAGTAGTGTTGTGACTTAGACAAATAGTTGTGTCACTGTTCAGTGCAACCATGATGCTAAAAGAAAACAAATGCAGAAGAAGAAAGGTAGGATTCTTGTCTTTGAACACGTTTGTAATCAGGAGTGGGAGGCAGAAGGGGGCTGTCCTCACTGTATTGGAGGTTTCTAGAAGGCAGCACTGGGGCTATGTAGTCTGGGGGAGCTGAGTTTGAATCCTTCTCTGCTGTGTAAATCTTTTCTGTGCTTGTATTAAAGCAAGCAGATCATATATTTTGAAGTTGCATGAACTTTTAACTTTCAAGTTATATAAACTTTGGTGTTTTAAAATTTCCTGACTATTGCTTAATGTCATCATTGCTATAATTAGGCAGAGGACTGTTAACTAGCAAATTGCTTTTGGAATTTTGGACACTCAGCTGTGATTTTGTATATTAAACAGTAGCTAATGCATGCTAAAAGCCAAAGATGTATTCTAGCTCATAAATCAGAATTCTATATATAATTATTTGGCAAAAAACATTATGATGAGGGTAGATGCTTTGCATTGCAGTTAAGACACTGCTTGGGATGCTTGCATTCCTTATTGGAGTGCTTGAGTTAGAGTTAGATCTACTCCCCATTCCAGCTTACTGCTCATGTGCATGTGGGAGCAGTGGTTGCACCTGGTGCCCACATGGACAGACTTCTTGCTTTGGCCTAACACAGCTTCCATGTAATGGCCCAGCAACTACAGACAATTCTGAGTGTTTATTATTTGGCCAGAATTTGGTTAAATAAAAAGAAGCTGATTGTGCCATCATTGTGGTGCTGTGAGTTAAGTTGCCACCCGCAGCACCAGCATCTTAAACAGGCACCAATTCTAGTATCAGATGCTTCACTTCGGATCCAGCTCCCTGCTAATGTGCCTTGGGAAAGCAGTGGAAGGTGTTCCAAGTGCTTGGGCAGACCCAGTTGGAATCCTGGTTCGTAGTCTTGACCTGGCTCGATCCTGACTGTTGCAAATATTAGGGGAGTGAACCAGAAGAGGGAAGGTCTCTCTCTCTCTCTCCCTCTCTCTCTCTCTTTTTTGTAACTTCACTGTTCAGATAAGCAGATTTTAAAAAATTATGTATTTTGATGGGATAAGCAGATTTTTTAAAAAAGATTTATTTTCTTTTTATTTGAAAGGCAGATTTACAGAGAGAAGGAGAGACAGAGAAAGATAAAAAAAAAATTCTTGCATCTGCTGGTTACTCCCCAGATGGATGCAATGGCTGGAGCTGAACTGATCTGAGGCCAGGAGCCAAAAAATTCTTCAAAGTCTTCCATGCAGGTGAAGGTTCCATTTTGGGCCATTCTTGGCTGCTATCCCGTAAGCAGGGAGCTGGATGGGCAGTGAGGTAATCTGGACACGAACTGGTGCCAATATGGGATGCTATTGGTTGCAGGTGGAGGGTTAGCCAATTGAACCATTGCACCTGCCCCCATTGTTTTTGTTTTCTGAGGGATAAAAAAATTATCTGTGAAAAATATTTCCTTTTATGTTTCTTTAAGAGTTGGCTGGGGTAATGGCAAGTATAAGCAAATACTGATTTTGTTTCCATCTCTTCCCTATAGGACAACAGAGAGTTTTATTTTTCTAAACTATAATATGTGATTCTAATGCATTTTCTGATCAGTCTCTGACAGCTCTGTTTGTACATGTACATTAAGTTGCGATTCAGTAATTAGTCGAGGAGTTATGCAAATTGCATGTTGTTATTAAGGACAATCTCTTCCTTCCCTAAAGAGATTTAATTTATGGAAATGAGACATTTATTTACTGCTTCTATTATATTATTTTAGGCAGACAGGGGGAGTGGGTATATTATGAGGGAGAAGTATCTTAACATTTGGAGAATGTGGTAAAATGATATCTGGAGAGGGGCCAGCATTGTGGCTTAGTAGGAAAGCCACTGCCAGCATCCTGTGTGGGCTCTGATTCGTGCCCTGGTTTCTCCATTTCTGACCCAGCTCACCTCACCTGGAAGATGCTTCTGACTGTTGGCTTCGGCCTGGCCTCCTTCTGAGCATTGAGGCTGTTTGGGAAGGAAACTGACAGGCGGAAGAACTCTTTTTCCTTGTCTCTCCCTTTTTGTCACTCTGAACTCTGCCCTTAAAATAAATAAATCTATAAATTTTTAAAGGAAAGATTATGTGAAAATTTTTGTGCTATTTTTGTAATTTTTAGTATGCTGAAATTATTTCAAAATAAGTTAAAATTGAATCTCCAAATGTAGTATGTATGTAATATAGGATAATTTAATATCTTCATGGATTTTTATGAGTTTTATTTTAGCTTAGGGAATGTTTCTATTGATTATGTTTGAAAAATCAATGTTGCCTTTCCTATATAAGAAATGAAGACAGCTGGCTCTTCTATATACCTTAAATTTATAAATTAAGTCCTTTTTCTGTAGTTTTGTTTGGGAGTGTTATTTTTTCTGCAGTCAAATGTTCAATACAAATTATTACATATCTTGATTTTTATAGGGTATATTTGTTTATGGATAATTAAGTAACTTGTTTCTGATTTTTCCTGAGTAGCAGCTTTATTGAGATATAATGAACATGGTATCCACTTAAAATGTGTAACTCAATGGTGTTAGAATAATTGTAGCTGTATTACCAGAACTACAATGAATTTTAAAAATATTTTTGTCACTCTAAAAGGAAGCCCTACTCTATTTAGCAGTTACTTCCTGTTCTCCCTACCTGTCTTAACCTTAGATACTCACTAATCTGCTTTCCGTCTTTAATTTGCCTTTCGTCGCTAATATATGTATGAATGGACTCACACATATTTTGGTCTGTGTGATTGGCATCTTTTATCCCCTTGCTCTGTGTATCTCTCTGGACCAACTGTTTTCATTGTGGCTCCTAGAACAACTGATCTGTCAGTTTCAGACCCTTGCTAGGATGGGAAGGCCCTGTATCTATGTAGGGAGTAGGTTGTAAGTCACATATTGTCTTTATTTTGTTGGTCATCTAAGACTGGTTACAATTATTGTACTTTAGAAAAGTTGTCTTAGAAAGTTACTTGTAATTTTTACTACGTTAACATCTGATTACCAGGTAATGGATCTGTTTAAATAATTACAAACTTTATAGGGGTTAGTCTGAATCTGACTTGTATTTCTGCAGTTGAATTTGCATTTGAGATGTTTATGTGTTGCACCCTCCTTAGAAATCTTTATGTTTGAAGGTTTTGAATTATTGTTCACTTTTGTTGTTGTTCTTCTGGTAGAATAAATTTCATTTAAAATGCATTCTGTCACAACTCCGTGGTGCTGTTCAAGGCTTTTATCCTTTTCCTGTGACTAAACCAAAACAGTGGCTCAGGGTCAGCACAGCTTCTTAATGTAGCATTGCTCTTGGATTTCGTATGATAATGTTTCTCTAACCCCCTCAGTGGTTAAGAGCTAGTGATGATTGATTGATGAACCATTTATATAAATGTACATGAGTTGCTTTTTAAAAAAAATTAGAAAGAAAACCATTTATCTGAATATGGTAGTAACTTTAAGGCATTGTGATAATGTTTAAGACAGTGAACACAAGAGTTTCAGAGACTTGGGACATACTTTTTCGGTATAAGTGACCTATTGTCTCCCTGAAAAGAAAGTCATTTACAACTTCCAGGGCTTCTTGATGTGTAGAATAAAAGGTATTAGCCTATCAGATACTTTATTCTTTCACTTCTCTGCGATCAGTCCCTCAGCATGGCCCACCAAAACACCATACATCTCTTTTTAAAAATTTTTATTTTTGATGATTTTTACATAGTTGATTAGGGTGTGAAAGGTCAACAGCTAGAGGAAAGTGAATGAGGCCATTGTTTTCACATTCTCTTCTTTTCTTCCTATATCTGGGTGGAGGAGACAGATTAAGGGAGAAGCCACACCCAGCTTCCCAACCATTCCAGGGTCCCCAATGTGGGGCATGCTCCGAGGGTCCTGTTCAAGTGGTTTTGATAGTTCGGCCCTAATGTGAACTGGCTGGTATTACAGTCTAACCTGGCATGACTCACACACCATTCTGGCTCTCGAGTTTGCCAGCAGGTGATATGAACTGATCCAGCCTGGCTTACCCCCAACTTGTGTCAAAGGTAAGCCTGTGGGTAGTGTAGCCTGGCCTGGTCTGGGCTGCTCCCTTTTGTGGTTCTTGTGCTCACCTGCAGGGACTGTGTCCTTACTGATGGGTTCCCCCAGTTCCTCCATCCAAACCTCTCCCAATGCCAGATCTCGCATACACCGGTGAATCCATGGGCCAACCTTACCTAGTATACCTCCTGTCCTAACAGAAACAATGACCTTTCCTGACTGGCCTTTATTCGTTCTATTTCTTACTGTTGGGTGCTACAGCCTGGCCAGGCCTAGTCCACACCCAGATACAACTCACGCCTGGCTCAGTAGGGGCACAGACTTAGCCCAGCACGTCCTATACCCACCCTGATTCTCATGATCACCAATGGGTGCTGGAATCTAGCCCTGTCTGGCACACCCCAGACCGAGTCCACACTTGTGCCAAGGGACACTGCAGCCATGTCCAGATCAGACCTCAGCCTCCACTCTTGCCCCCATGATCACCAATGGGAACCGCAACCCAGTCAGGGCATCCCTTTTGCTCCCCAACCAGGCCTGTTACCAGCCAAAGATCTTGTGTGTGCCAGTGGTTGCTCTGACCCAGCTTGGCATAGCCCCTTACCTGTCTTGGTCTTTCCCTTCAGATGCTACAGCCTGGCCTGGCCTGGCTGGCCCCCAGTCTTAACTCTTACTGGTGGGTGCTGCAGCCTGGCCCTGCTCAGTCTGCTCTCATCCCTGGCTCCTGCAGACTGGTAGGTATGGCAGCCTAGTCTGGCAAGACCTGTACTCCTTCTTGGTTTCTGCACTTGCCAGTGGACTATGGTTTGCTCGGTTCTGCCCAGTCCTCTGCCTTCCAAAACCAACTCACACACTTGCCAATGGATGGAGCTACCCTGCCCAAGATCCAGACCCGTTGAAGTTTCCAGGCCTGGTCCACCAGCACACCAGAGCAGTGTATTTTCCTGGGGCTCTCCCCTCTGCTCTCCTCACCTTGCCCAGGACCAGGCATATAAGAAAACCGCTAGGTGAGCTCTACCTGACCAGAGGTGAGCTCCCACTGGTGTAATGCCCCGTGCCATCTTCCCACCCAAGCCTGTATCTTCTGGCCCTTTGCCAGATCTGAAACAAAGAAACTGTGGAAAGAAAGCATGAATGGGGAAATAGCAACGTTTGATTCTGATACTGTTGCTGAAATATTCACAGATGAAATGATAGGATGTTTGGGATTCATATCAGGGTAATTCATACATCAGAGTATGAAGAGGGGGTGGAGAAAGAGTTGGAACAAGATTGTGGTTGAGTTGATAATTACTAATGCTAGTTTAGTTAGAGTTATACTAAAAATAGAAAGGTGTTTTTCAGATGGTTTCTAGGTGGCTAAGATCTCTTTCAAGTGAGGTCACTTTCATATTAGTGGATAGACAGGTTTCTGAAGCCGCAATACAACTCTTGTTCTTGATGGCTAAATGCATCTAGTGGTGAGCAGGATAAAACCCATGGCCCTGTTGGAAAAGACACTGCTGGCATTACTTGGTGGCAGTATCACCCTTACTCTGCTCTAGAAGTCACTGGTGTGGACCTTGTGGGCTTGGGCCATTTAGTCTTGCTGTTTGCATGTTTGTTACTGAAACTCTAGCATGGTTTTATCCTGCTGTTTGAAAAGTGAGGTTGGATATTTTGTGTTTTGGAGAGAGATCTGCAGAGAGATTAGGTGCTGTGGAGGCTCAGGTAGTGAGTAGTTCTTGCATTAAAGAGAATCCAGCACATACCAGACATTGCTTTACGCCAGGTGATGTGTTTAATCTGGAAGTTATTTCTCAGCATTTGGTTTCAGTGGAAGATCAAGCTTCAGGAAAGTCAAATTACTTCTTTTAGTTTACACAGCTGATAAGTTATAGAACTTGAACTCTGATGTGTTTTGTATCCAACGCCCTTATTTTTCTGAATTCTGTAATGCTTTTGCTTTATTCTTTAGCTATATATTTCAAAGAGATATTGTTTTGAATGAGTCTTGAAATGTTCCAGCATTTACAGTTTTATATTTGTCTTCTTTCAAGGTCTGTTTTCTTTGTTTTGAGGGGCAGGAAGATGCTTAAACCTTTATTTCGAGTAGGCTTGAGTAGGTGGAAATCCTGCTGATTACTGAATTAAATATTAAAACAATGACATATCCAGTGCATGCCAAGTGATGAGACTGCCTTGTTGACTTAAGCATAGATGTCAAGTACTTTGGTGGGAAAAGGACCTTACTTTGCATGACATCTGAATGGGAAGAAGCCACAAATTGAGAGGCTGTGGGGCCATTCAGTCCGATTCCCATGGCACATCTGGAGCTCTTTGTTCTCCAGCCTGCAGTTCTTTGGCTGCGTCAGCATCTTTATTGTCTGGGCTCAGAAAACTCTTCATGCATTAAACCAGGACAGGAAATTGAAAGCATGCAAATGACTCCCAAATGGATTGTATTGTGTTTGGGTTTCAGATATCCAGTCATTAATTTTGAAAGGGAGAAAATAATATAAAATAAATTGTCACCATAAGGTGATCCTAGATGTTGTAAAATTCCTTTCTTGTGGTGCAACCTTTTGCTACTTATGTTTGATGACTCACTTTTCTTTGAAAATTTCCTTGCTTATTCTTGGCAGAAAGAAAGATCTTCTATCTGCTCCTTCACTGACCAAATGAATGCAGTGACCAGGATTAGGCTAGGCAGAAGGCTGAGCTTGGAGCTCCATCCAGGTCTTCCATATGGATAGCAGGGTCCCAAGCACTTGGATCATCTTCTGCTACCTTCCCAGGCCTATTAAAAGGGAGCTGGATTATAAGTGGAGCAGTTGGGACTCAAGCTAGTCCTCCAATATGAGATGCCAGCCTTGTAAGCAGCAGTGTATCTGGCTATGCCACAATGCTGGTCTCTGAAGACTTACTTTTAATTATCAAGGTACATAGATATTTAAAAGAAATTTCTAAAGACACCCACCATAGTAATGGCTTAAGTGATGATTTTTATTTCTACTCATGTATTCATCCTGAGATGGGGAGACAAGAAAATGTGTGCAGCTCAACTTTATGAGATCAGCCAAAGTCATATGGTGGTCCAAGCTGGACCTGTGATGGTTTTTACAGCCTTGAAATTTCCTTGCTGTGTTTCCCACAGCCTTTCTTTCTTGCAAGTAACACAAGCACTGCATTAACCACTGCAACATCTACCAGGCATGTGATTGAAGATGCCTGCGGATGATTCTAGCCTCCAGGTGCTGAGTGTCACCTGTTGAGGCACGGCCATCCTGCAAGGGACAAGCTGTCCCCCTTGTTCCCCAGTTTGAAATACTAACTCATAGGAATCATAAGGACAGTAATATGATTGTTTTACACACTGAATTCTGGAGTAGTTTACTATGCAAGAATAGTAAGTTGGCCAGGATCCCAGGTCCCTTCTGCCATGTTGCCTCCCTCACGTAATTCTTAGGTGTTTCTCACATCTGTATGCCAGCCCTGGAGAGGAAGTCCAAAAAACGGGAGTTGTCTTCTCTTTTAAGGGTGCTTTTGACAAACAGTACAATTATGACTATTTGTGTCTGCCTGGCTAGAATTTATCCAGAGAATGGTCCCCGAAAGCTTAGGGCAATTTGGGAAATGTATTTCACATCATGCAGCTGGCTGCTAGAAAATCTGTTTTGTTTATGTAGAAGTGTATGTGAAAATGGGGAGACATTGCAGGTTCTGCTGACTTGATGGTAGCGAGTACTTTACTGTGTGCTCTGTAAATGGGACCTGCTTCTGTCCTAGGAAACTTCGCATTTCAAAGAAGCCTCTGTCAAAATTGATGGAAAAATCTATATTGGTTTGCTATCAAAACTGAATTTTCATCTTATGTGAAACATTGTACTTGAAAAAAAAAACCAGTTGTGGCTTCACATAATAGAAGTTCCAACAGAGATGCCATGGTTATACTCACATCACAGTGGCCAAGGCTCCTTTTATCTTGTTCCAGTAGCCTTAATCTGTTGCCCACAAGATCTGAAACACAACCAGTAGATAGGAGGAAAGATGGAAGAAGGTGGAGATCAGGTGTATCTCAAAGGACATTTCTTTTCTTTTCTTTTTTTTTTTTAAAGATTTATTATTTTTTTTTTTATTGGAAAGGCGGATATACAGAGAGGAGAGACAGAGAGGAAGATCTTCCGTCCGATGATTCACTCCCCAAGTGAGCACAACGGCCAATGCTATGCCGGTCCGAAGCCAGGAGCCTCTTCCGGGTCTCCCGCGCAGGTTCAGGGTCCCAAAGCTTTGGGCTGTCCTCCACTGCTTTCCCGGGCCACAGGCAGGGAGCTGGAAGGGAAGCGGGGCTGCCGGGATTAGAACCGGCGCCCATATGGGATCCCGGGCGTGCAAGGCAAGGATCTTAACCACTGCGCCACTGCGCCGGGCCCGCAAAGGACATTTCTTGCAGGTGCTGTATGGCCCTTCTGTTTTCATTTTACTGAGCACGGCTGTATCATTTGGCCTGTGCCTTGCTGAAGTGAGGCTGGGGAGGTGTGGTTTGGTGTCAGGAAACCGTGGACCCCCCCATCGAAATCCAGGTTTCTGTTACTCAGAAGTCAAATGTGAGTCAACAATAGGCCTGGCTACACACCATCCATTAGAAAAAAGCTGTGTGGTTTGACACATGATATACGACACCAAACAGAAATAGACAAATTGCACATAAGTTTAAGAATGTTGTGACTTGTATTTGAGTTCACAAAAGACTTTAGCCATTCTTTCCCCATCATTACACACACTTGGATTTATGGGGCCATCTTATGATTGCTGGAAGATGACATATTGCTGTGTACAGACTGCCACTGTTTTAGCTTCGACTCACAAAGACTTTCCTGAAGAAAGAACAATCTAGTTTTTAGAGTATATATAAGACGGTCCACTGTCATTGTTTCTCAGTGGGCCCAAGTTGCATTGTTTGAAGTTCTGCTTTTACAAAGTGTGTTTTTATTTTTCCTTCTCAGAATTTTTATGGTCCTTTTGTTTCAGAATTGAAAGATTCCAGATTATTAGCTCTTTCTGATGTAAGGCTGAGCTTGTTCATATGGCTGCTGTAGAACTTGTGTCGTCTCCGTGTTTCTCTGGCGAAAAGGCCCTGACTCTTTGATATTCTCTGTAGGAAATCAGCTTCTCTGCCCTCTGTGGTAGCCTTGAAATGATGCAGTTCACAATTAGATTTGGAAATACAGACAAAATATGTTCTTTCATTTTATAGCTGATCTGATTCATCCTTATGAGTTTTACCTTTGATTGGTAGAGAAAATGTACTACGATTGAGTCTCTTTGAAGGAGTAGTCTGAAGGAGATTGAACGTTCTCTCTGATTGTTGTTCTGCCTTGGGTGAAAATGTTGGGATGTTGAAGGTAATCTGTCTTCCCTCCCTTCTTCTCTGGGTATCCAGTGGGTGACATGCAGTACCTGGGAAAAACAAGAGGCTCTTTCCCACCAGAGTCTTGATCCTGCTGTCTAGTCCCCCAGCCTCTTGGCTGATTTGTTCTTGCTTTCTACCTGGATGATGGCCCTCTGTGGGCCACAGGTTCTCAAGTCCACAGCCAGGGAGTTTGGGGCCTATACCTTCATGCCACTGTTGGTGAATTCCTGTCTGAGATCTGCCTGGGACACTCTGTTGTTCTGGCCATTGTGATCTGCTCTGCATCCTTGATATGAAGACCCCTATTCCAAATGCGATGACTCCTCTGCCAGATGCCCCAGCACATGCGTAATTGTGTGTGTGTGGACCAGGTGGAACCAGGCAGGCATTCTTCCCAGCATCTCAAGTAGAGATTAGGGGCAAGAACTCCTTTGTTCATTATACTTTGCTCTTGTCTCACTGTACACACCTCCTTTTCTTAGAGCCAGCCTCTTGACTCCCCACAGTACTGTGTACGCCTCTGAGAATATCCTATATTTCTTTCAGTGATTGCTCAGGCTTTGCTATCCTTGCTGGATGAGACATCTTTTCTGCCCCAGAGAAAAGAGATAGGTCAGATCCCCAGTTAAAAGGCCATATGGGGAGGAGCTAGGGATAAAGCAATTGAGAAAATTCTCTCCAGATATTACTGTGCTGTGAAAGCAATGTAGTCCTATTAATAATCCTGTTTTGCAAATCAGAAATGATTATTGTTAAATTTTGTAGCATTTCTCTATGTAGGCTGAAAAAGGTTATGCCAAGGACAGAAGAGAATATATGAACACATTTCACAATTATTATCTCATTATGCATGCTCTGAGAACTGCCAAAATTGTTTTCCTTTAAAACTTCATATCATTGAAATTTCTTTGTTGATAGTGTTTAGCAAAAATAGACAATTTGATCATCCAAAGACCTGTGCTCAAACTTTGGTTACCAGTTAGGTGATACTGGGGTAGATTGCTACAATCTGTTTGTAGCTCAGTTTCTTCATGTTAAAACATGAATATCTCCTCATATAATATATGTGGCTATGGAATATGTAGATGATATGAAAGCATTTTGCTAGCTCTGAAGTCCAGTGGGATTTTATGAATTTTGGCATCCTCATGGTGTTCCTTCTTGTGTCTGTCCCCTTACTGCTGTTCCAAATGGGTATCGCTTTGGTATTACTGTAAGCCAGTGACATAGGAAGGATAATCCAATTGTATTTGCTTCATAATCCTATTTTCTATCTCATCCCTTCCTGAGTCTAAAAAAGTACTTAGCCTCTGAATAATTTTTTACTAGCTGAAATTATTTAAGACCTATGTAATAAGGAACATGTGTTTTAATTTAAATATTGCAAATTTTTAGTTTTGACTGCTAGAGAGTATTTTTAGCTTTTGGAACAATGAAGTCATCTCCTTTGCCACACTGAAATGTCCATGATTCAGAGTTTTCTGTTTTTTTTTTTTTTAATTTTAAAGATATATTTTTTTTATTGGAAAGTCAGATATACAGAGAGGAGGAGAGACAGAGAGCAAGATCTTCCATCCGATGATTCACTCCCCAGGTGGCTGCAGCAGCCAGAGCTGTGCCAGTTGGAAGCCAGGAGCTTCTTTTGGGTCTCTGGTGGGTGCAGGGTCCCAAGGCTTTGGGTCCTCTACTGCTTCCCCAGGCCACAAGCAGGGAGCTGGATGGGAAGTGGAGCTGCCGGGATTAGAACCAGTGCTCATATGGGATCTGGTGTGTTCAAGGCGAGGACTTTAGCCGCTAGGCCATGCTGCCGGGCCCCCTGCCATTTGATTTTTTACCAGTTGGTTTGTCTGACTTGTTACCTAATATATATCACTTTTGGATTTCGATGGTCATATCTTTGAAGTTCTTGGATTGTCTCAAAAGCTCTGTGTTCAGTTATAGCCATGAAATGATCTCAGATTTATTGTATATTTTGCTAATAAATATGAGGCTGACATATGAGACTAAGTGGCAAAGGGCAATAGCTTATTCGGAATTGATTGAGCATATTTACTCAAGCATGGAGATGACAAGCTAAAGTAGGTTCAGTTAAGGCTGGATATCTCAGTTAAGAGGAGGGAATTTAAAAAGAACTGAACATGTACATCCCCTCTGCAAAAATAAAAATTCACAGGAAAAATTTGCAAAGCCAAACATAAATCTAGCTTTACTATGAATAGCCTCTTGTCTTGTTTATACTTTTTTATTAAACAAATTATTTTAGAGGCCAAGAGAAAAAGTAAAATACAGGTATTTTCTATCTGTTAGAGCACTTACCAAATGTTTGCAGCAGCTGGGTCGTGGGCCAAGGTTGAAGCCAGGAGCCAAGCACTCATCTGGGTTTTTCCATTTCAGTGGCAGGGATACAGGCATTTGAGCCATCAGCTGCTGATTTCTGGCGTTGTTCATCAGTGGGCAGCTGGAATGAGGCATGGAGCTGAGATTGCACCCTCGGTACTCTCATATGGAATACAGGTGTAGCAGCATCTTTTTATTATTATTATTATTTTAAGATTTATTTATTTTTAGTGGATATTCAGATATATAGAGAGTAAGGAGATACAGACAGAAAGATCTTTTATCCTCTAATTCACTCCGCAAGTGGCCACAATAGACAGAGCTGAGCCGATCTGAAGCCAGGAGCCTGTTATGGAACTCCCACGCGTGGGAGCAGGGTCCCCAGTCTTTGGGCCGTCCTTTTCTGCTTTCGTAGGGCACAAGCAGGGAGCTGTATGGGATACAGGGCCACTGGGATTAAAACCAGAGCCCATATGGGATCCTGGTGCTTACAAAGTGAGGACTTTAGCCACTAGGCTGCCACACCAGGCTCTAGCAGCATCATTTAATTGCTACACCAAGGGGTCAGCTCTGCTTCTGCTTTATAAAAGGCCAGTATCTGTAAAGAAGTCATGGAGTCCTGCTCTTGAATGAATTGCATTCAATAGAAGTTTCTACCTTATAAGCAAATAACTTACTGTGCTTTCATCACACATCACTTGGAGTTGCATACGTAGCTATGTAATATGTTGGTCTTATTGCTAAGAAGGAATGGAAAATCTTATTTCCGTTGCAGTTGAAAATTTAATGTCAGGTTTTATTTTCTGTCAAATTTTTAGTGGTTCTTTATTCTTTTCCAAGAAGCATTACTTTACTTTTTGCTCCATACTGCATTTTAGGACTATTGGCATTTCACTCATGCTCTATTGCTATAACTAGATAATCAGATTTTTTTTCAGGTAGCAAGAAATTTAAATATGCATTTGGTTGATTAATGTTGCCAGTTTCAAATATGATTGTATAAGCTTGTCATCTCTTTTAAAAACAAGTTTTAAAAGATTTATCTTTGCTTTTTATTTGAAACAGTTACAGAGAGGAGGTAAAGAGTAAGAAGTCTTCCATCCACTGATTCACTTTCAATACCTAAAAGGCCGCCATGGCTGCAGCTGGGGCAATCTGAAGCTCAAGCCAGGAGCCAGGAGCCGGGAGCCGGGAGCCGGGAGCCGGGAGCCGGGAGCCAGGAGCCAGGAGCCAGGAGCCAGGAGCCAGGAGCTTGTTTTGGGTCTCCCACTTGCATGTGAGGGTCCTCTAATGCTTTCCCAGGTCACAAGCAGGTGGCTGGGTCATAAGTAATGGAGCCAGGACACAAACTAGTTCCCATTTGGGATGCCAGAGCTGCAGACAGAAGTTACCATGCTGCACCAGGCTACAGTTCCATCCTCTCTTTTTTATATCTTGCTAAAAATCTCCAGAAAAATTTGGTTAATTGAGTTCAAAAGCAGGTGACAAGGAGTTGCTTTGATAGTCTGCAGTTTGTAAAGCTGCTTGGGATTAGACAAAGCCATGAGGGATGCTTCTAATTGCTTAGATCCCCAAAACATTTCATATCAGTGTACTTGAATCCATTCCTAGTATTCAGAGGGATTGCCATTTTATGCCAAGTATTCTCTCAGGTGCAGAATATGTTTGCTTTAGCTTCTCTTCATGTTTTTTAAACGTGAATGATGTTGTCCCTGTTTTACAGATGGCAGAAGTAAATCATAGGGAACTTTATTATCTTACTGTAACTCACAGAGTTTGTAAAGCATTGTGGGGATTTGAAACCTGGTCTGTTTTGGAAATAGGTGCTCTTCTCTCACTCCTCGGCCTTTTAGTTAAGATCAAATGAAAATGATTCTTTTCACCATGAGGTTGTAAGGAAAGTGCCTGTTTGCAGATATTTAAACCTTGTGTTCACTACAGTTTTCGCTTAGAGTTCCAGCTTCTTAGCACAGTGTTTGTTTTACTGCTGGTTAAACTGCGACAAACTATATGCATGCCTGATTTTTTCTATTTTCTTGGAGACATGTCTTATTCTACCTTATGATCTCCATCACTCTATCCTGCACATTAAAATGCACCGAGATACAAATCAGACAAGTAGGACAGATCAGGGTCATCTCAATCTTGTCCGTAGAAGTACAGATTGTTATTACATTGGGAGATGTCTGGTTGTCCACTAATAAACAAGTGATTGAGTAAAGGAACGAGTTCCTCCATATTATGAATATCGGTCAGTAACACAAGGAACAAATCAGCAGCACTCAGGTGCCACAGTGTTGTTGAATCTCAAAAATATTATACTGAGTGAAGAAGCTAGACACAACAGACTGTATCCTTTTATTATGTGAGCCAATGGAACAATCAGGGATAATCCAAAGTAATACAAATTAGATTGCTGATGGGAAGGGCACAGAGAGATACAGGGGAGCTTTCTTGGATGCTGGAATGCTCTGTCTTGTTTTGGGAGCTGGTTACAAGGTGAAAACGTTTGTCAAAATTCTCAATGCTTAAGATTTATTTTTGTATGTTAATTATGCCTGAATTAAAATGAAAACAAAACTGAGTTAAGCTTCTTTTCCATAGCACCTTCCTAACACAGTTTAGCAAAGATTCCCAGTCTGCGTCTTGTTTGACTGAGGTAGGATATGTGATTTTTAATTTGTGTATTGTCATTGCCAAGTATTTGTCTGAGCTAAATGGGTTGTCAAGAGATGCTGGTGGAATGATGGGAATGCTACTTTGAGAAAAAGCCTGACCCCTTAAAAAAAAGTAAGCAGCGTGGGCCACCTTGTGTGTTTGCTGTGTTCTTTAGGTGTTTGTACTTCTGGGAGTCATAGAGTTGTGATGCAAGTCTTTATAGAGTCATTATACAGAGTTGTGTCCAAAAAAGATGGACTAAGTATTTTTGGTGATTTGCTTTGACTGTTTTAGTCACTGGATGCCAGGTGATACCTGAAGTTTAAAATTTCATAATTTTTATATTCCATCCTGTTTCCTAGTCGTTTGTTATCGAACAGGTACTGACTGGAGCTGAACACTGAGTCACACTTCTCAGATGTGTTGAAATATTTTGCTTTTGTAGTACTTTTTGCCTTGCCAGTCTCATTTCAGTGCTCAGTTGTCTGAAGCTAATGGCCACATGGTGGTGCTCTGTTCTCTGAGGGAACCCAACAGCATACTGACTGATTCCTGGGAGAAAACTTCTTGAATTATAAAAGGTTAATTCTCTTTTAAAAAATTACTTATTTTTGTACTTTTCATGGTTTACTGTTATTTTCCATGACACGACTTTGTAGGTAAAGGGATTCTCCCTCCTTCCTCATTCTCCCCCCTCGCCTTCCACGTTTTCCTTTCATATTATTATAATAGTAATAGTCCTTCAGCAACAGTCACAAGTACAACATTCTGCTATTTAAAGTGCGTTATGACATTGTAGGCATTGGCAATGGTGGAAAATCATCTGAGAAACTAGTATCAGTGTAGTCAAGGCGTATTTAACAGTTTCAGTGGGAATCCTCCTTCTATTCAAGAGGCGAGATGCGGTTGGCTCTGTAATCTTCACTTCCTGATATGCTAGTCTTCGATATATACTTCATCTAGATGAATATATGTATATGCATGTAACTGTGTATCTGTGTGTTTTGTATTTTGTGTGAACTTTGTCTTAGACAAAGAGAACATAAGGTGTGTGTCCTTTGAGAATGGCTTATTTCACTAAGCATAGTGGTCCCTACTTGGCAGCATTTTGTTGCAAATGATAGAATTTCATTCTTTTTAAAATGGCTGAGTAATAGTTTATGTAGTAAATATGCCACAGTTCTTTTTAAAAATCCATTCCTCTTTCAATGGGCATCTGGGTTGTTTCTATTTCTTTGCTTTTTTGGATTGTGCTGCTATAAATATAGGGCTATAGGTCTCCTTCTTATATGCAGATTTCACTTCCTTTGGATATCCTGGGAATGGGATAGCTGAGTCATATGGTACATCAGTTCTCAGTTGTATTACCACCGTCCATACTGACTTCCATAGTTGCTGTACTAGCCTATGAAGATTGGAGTAGGGTTACTTTTCCCCTGCATCCACACCAAAGGTGGTGTTAGTAAATTTTCAAATTTAGGCCAATATCACTGGAGTTAGGTAGAACCACAATGTGTTTTTTTTTTAATTTGTATTTCCCTAAAAGTTAGGGAGTGTGAGCATTTTTTCATGTATGTTAGCCATTTGAGAAATTAGCCATTTTTGAGAAATGCCTGCTCACTATTTTTTTAAAGTTTTACTTATTTTTTTATTGGAAAGTTGGATTTATAAAAAGAAGGAGCGACAAAGATCTTCCATCTGCCGACTTACTCCCCAAGTGGCCACTGTGGCTGGAGCTGAGCCAATCTGAAGCCAGGAGCCAGGAGCTGCTTCTGGGTCTTCCGTGTGGGTACAGGTTCCCAGGACTTTGGGATGTCCTCTACTGCTTTCCCAGGCCACAAACAGGGAGCTGGAAGGGAAGTGGAGCAGCTGGGATATGAACTTTGTAACTCTGTCTTCTTTCAAATAAATATAAGTTTCTTAAAAAAGGAAAGGTATTGGTAGTATCCACGAACCAAAAAAAATCTTTTATTTTCTGAAGAACTTTTTGATAAGTGTTATACAAGTGAGATAATATCTGGACAAAAGTAGAATATCTGCAATGCAAATGATGATTTACTGTTTTATAAAAGTGTAGAAACAAAGAAAAGTGTACCACCTATTCTTTCTTTTTAATTTTTACTTTTCATGATATAATTCCATAGGTTCAGAGCTTTCTCCCTCCCTCCTTTCTCCCTTCCTCCACTGTTGTGATACATAGCTGCTTTTGTGTTTTATGGTTAGAACATGATAGCAAGCTAACTTTTTTATGAAGACAGATAGGAGTGGTCATGGAATTTGGAAGTCTTGAGGTCATGGTTTTATTAGTAAATAATAAAAACGCATAGCATATATTTAAGTGCCTGGAAAGCTGTTTGAGAAGAGTATCCATTTCTTCAACATCTGCCACTGGTTTCCAGAAGCACAGGGAGCAGACAAGGCAGCAGTTCTCTCAAATGTTGAGTAGGGGGGAGGATCAGCCGAGGTGATACGGTGCTTGTGTCTACTGGGCGAACCTAATGGGAAGCTCTTCTGAACTCTGATTTCTGCCAGAGCTCTTTTATCTGCTAAAATAAGCTTCCATTGGGAGGATGAGCCCCAGCCGAAGCAGCCTTGTGAGAGGAACTCAGCCGCAGGGAGAGGTCTCCTGGCATCACAGACCCTTGACTCATCAACATTCCTGGGTGTGCCCTCAGGAAGAGAGGTGTGTGCTGGTGGTAGGGTGGCGGCAGAGCCCTCAGGCTTGGGATTGTGTCATCTGGAGTGTGGCTTCTGAGGCCTCTCGCGGCATCCGTGATGGCCCTGTAGCAGTTGTTCACTCATGCTGTAAGCCACATTTCAGTGAGACATGGTAGGTGGGGCCCCATCTCATAATGGAGCAAGCTCAGCCTGAGATTTTTTTTTTTTCCCAGTGGCTTGGAACAGTTGCGTTTGCTGCTCCCCACCCTCTGAACCCTACTGCTGACTCAGTCTGCGGCCAGCTTTGCTCTATACGGTGTTAGGTGTTTGGGTCATACCCGTACTTTCCATTACTTTGAGGAAAGTGGACTCACAGCCCAGGAAAAATACTCAAAACTGTTTGTGAAAAATGAAAGATACCACAATTGTATAAAGGGAGTTGCTAAGAATTCACTCTTTTTCATGAAAAGTAAAAAATTTTAGGTAAATATTGAAACATGCAATAACATGTATATTGGAACATGTAGTAATGTATATTTCTTCTAAGCCAGTGGGAAATTAATGGTTTCAGCCTTGAGGAAAAGCTGATGATATTCATGGTAAACAGAATGAGTGTTCCATTGTGGAATAACCTTCGGAGTCTAGTGTCAGAGAATAATTCCTAAGTGTTGTTGCTGTTCTTCTTTGTTTTGCTTTGGTTTTGGTTCCTTGTATTGATCTCTATACTTTTTTTTGTGATCTACATGATACTTTTTTTTTTTTATACAGATGATTTAGCAAAGGAATTGATTCCTTACTAGTGAGGACATTTTAGATCATTTTTCCTTTTCCTGGAATTGGGGAAACTACATAATAAGAAACTAAAGCAATCATTTATCTTAAGTTCTTTTCTTGATGTTGAAGGCTATGTGGGTCTAAATTACCCTTCTCTCTTGTTCCTATATAGTAAAAAATCTATTGGACACCTGCTGGTGTGGATGTGGGGAGAAAGATACCTTCCTTCACTGTTAGTTGGAGTGTAGGCTGGTACAACCGCTACAGAAGTCAATATGGAGAGTGCTAAGAGAACTGAAAATAAACCTGCTGTATGACCCAGCTATCCCACTGTTGGGAATATACCAAAAGGAAATGAGATCTGTACATGAGAAAGGGGCCTTTAATCCTATATTCAGGGCAGTACAATCTACAGTAGCAAAGAAATGGAAATAGCCTAGATGCCCATCAAAAGAGGAGTGGATAAGAAACTGTGGTACATCAACTCTCTGGAATGCTACTCAGCCATTAAAAAGAATGAAATTGTACTATTTGCAACCAACTGGTCCTAAGACCATTACACTCAGTGAAATAAGCCAATCCCAAAAGGACAAATGCTATGTTCTCTGTGGTACAAGGCAACCTTCACACAAAACACAGGATTGATAGTCCTTTTAGTACTGTTTTGCTGCAACCTATGGGTTTTGATATTTTTGTTTTATTTTCATTTCTTCATAACAGTTTCTATTACTATGTTCTTTACTGACTCATAGGTCATATAGTAGCATCATTTTTTTCCAGAAAGGTTTTTTGTTTTCTTTTATAATTCTTCATCGACACATTGGTCATTCAGTAGCATGTTATTTAAGTCCATGGTGTTGTAAATTTTTAAAACTTTATTCCTGTAACTGATTTTGTTGAATGGCTATTCATTTAAGGGAATATATAGTAACTGTGTAATAGAGAGTATCTTATCCAGATGTGAGGATACAATGCAGTATGCATCTCTACTTCCAAACCAAACATGGACTGCCAATGAAACTGTTAAATGTGTCTTGACAATAGGATGACGGACTGTTTGCCATTGTCTGTACCTGCAATGCCAGGATGCGCTTAGATAGCAGAATGATGGACTTCTGACTGCTTATGAAGGACTATACTGTTGTTCAAATATAGAGGAAATTGGGCCCGGTGTGATAGCCTAGCAGCTAAAGTCCTTGCCTTGAATGGACCAGGATCCCTTATGGCCGCTGATTCTAATCCTGGTGCCCTGCTTCCCATCCAGGACCTTGCTTGTGGCCTGGGAAAGCAGGCGAGGATGGCCCAAAGCCTTGGGACCCTGTACCTGTGTGGGAGCACCAAAGGAAGCTCCGGGATTCTGGTTCCAGATTGGCACAGTTATGGCTGTTGCAGCTGTTTGGGGAGTGAATCAGCAGATGGAAGATCTTCCTCTTTGTCTCTCCTCCTCTCTGTATATGTGACTCTCCTATAAAAATACAATAAATCGTAACTATATTGGGCAAATCAGGGGAACAAAAGAGAGTTTGGCGAGGGGGCAAGGGAAATTCCAGAGCGTAAGAATTGTATCATAAAATAAAAAAATAATATTTAAAAAAATGTGTTGGAATTCTGGGTCAAGTCTCAGCTCTTCTGCTTTCTTTCTTAAACCTTAGGCTAGATGAAGTTACATGGTTTTTAAGCGATGGGATGAAGTCAGTGATATATAGTGATAATAGTTAGGAGCTTAGAGGAGTGCATGACTCAGGGATTGTGACATTTGTTTTAGGTGCCTTATGTATGTATATTGCTGAGTGGCTAAAGTGACTAGAAAGGCAGCATCGTATGTACAGGGTCTACACGGTCATCTTGTTGAAGTTATACCATTGCATTTAATGTGTGTCATAATGCACTGTGCTGCATTTTCTAGTAAGGCATGCAAAGAAAGTGAATGTCACATAAACAACTCTTTAAATATTTACAGCATTTTTCTAAGCTGAAATTGCTTGCCAATAATGCTACCAATATTTGAGCCCATATCTGGGTAGCTTCTTTCCTTCTTTCAGACTCCTAAGTCACCCTTTTTATCCCCACCATAGCTACTTCCTTCAACCCACCAAGTGAAGTCACATAGACTGAGGTAAAATGAAAAAGAATGACTCTTGCACATACTGAAGTCTAAAAGGCACCTAATTATTTAATGAACCTATGTAGACATAGATTGTCTAAATAGGGATTGTTTTATTACAATAAATGCCACAAAAATCAGCGGAAATAGGGTTCTTGTAGAAGTTAAAAAGTCATAACATTTTAAAGAAACTTGAGAAACTGTATGCATTGTGCAGCATTTGTTGCTAAAATTTTTAACTGAGCTACCAGGGGCCCCATGTGGATAATTTTTGGGGATATCTTATATTTCTTTTAATTTAAAGTAAACTGTTTTGTTTTCCCCATAGATGGTAGTTATAATTGTAAAAGTTTTAAAAACTGATTATATTAAAATCAAATATTATCTAAGGCATTCATAAATATGTGAGGCTTATTTTATATATCAATGGTGTAGAAGTGGTATTTGCTTAATTTCATTTCACCCATTTAAATAATATCTGCATGCTTTGGAATATTTTCTTTACCAGATCCCTGAGATTCGAAAGAAAAGTTAACCTTGAACACTAGGAAATGTCGAAGTGGTGAAAGTTAGTATGGTATGCCTAGAGAGTTGTGAAAACTTTTTGTCCTTAGTATGATTCAAATTGGCACATATTATGTAAATACTGAAATGCTGTGACTAAGTAAGTATAATTAAAGTGTATTTATGTTCAATATTTGTTTTGCTGTTTGGTAGGAGGAAATAGATTCAAGGAGTTTTATATTCCAAGTCCTGGCCAATTGGGAGAATAGATACTAGTGCATTCCTTGTCAGAGCAGAACCCAGTGCTTCAGTTTGCACACCTCTAGAACAGTTGGTTTTTAGCCTTGCAGCCGCATCTGCCTTAACAAAAGATCTGATCATGGATTGCATGGGGCTGGGCAGGTGGAGGTAATATAGAGGAGAGGATGCAGGAAAAAGCATTGTGGGGAGAGATTTATGACATCGATTGTTCTAGTTCAGCTATTTCAGCTATTTCATTCTAAGCTTTTCTTGTTTCTGGATTTGTGACAAATACAGACAAATCCATGCTGCATTTGATTCTATGGCAATTAAACTGCAAACAAACGGATTGTCCAAGCAGGGTTAATTTCTGAGTACATTCTCAGTTACTCATTTTCTTTTCAGAGGCTTTGTGAAGCCTCAGCATTTTGTATCCAGTCTGCCCGTCTCATGCCTCCCCTCGTGTCCCAACCTGTCACTGCCCCCTTGTCTCTTGGAGCTCAGTGGGCAGACTTAGGGTATTCCAACTGGTGGCCTCGTCTTTTTCCTTATTTTCTACTGAGTGTTGGAGTGTTTCTATGTGAATAAAAGTACTTGAAATAATTTTTATTCTCAATTTTCATTAATAGTATGTACAAATACACCCCCTATAATATAATCACTCAATGTAGAAGTATGTAACTTGGTGTCATACAGCTCTGCGCTCTCCTGATGTAACTGTTGTTTTTCCTGTTTTGTAGTACACTCACACACAATTATTTTGTATCTCTTCATTTCATATCTTAGAAATGTTTTGCATGTCATTTTGTTCATATGCATATTTTCCCTTATTAAAATGTTTTCTCTTATTAAAATTATATTGAATGGGGAATTATAATTCATGTATATCTCCTGTTGTCTGACATTTACGTTGGGAATATTTTGCTGCAGTATGCATCCTTGTATGCTCATCATGTGTACATGAAAGTATTTAATGTTTCCTGAAAATGGAATTATTGGTTCAGAAAGTAGTATATATGCTTTTCAGTTTACAGTGGTAACTGCCAAGTTGCCTCCAAAGAAGTCGGCTACTGTAGTTTTATGCGTCTGTATTGCTGTAGTTTTGTACTATGCATTTCTTTGCATTTGGTGTTACATCCTTGTAAACTGATGCCAATATGAAATCATTTTCTTCACTTGACTTTCCTCCATCTGTGTTGGTCATTTGCATTCCATCTGTGAATTGTATGCTTCTATTGTTTATATGTAGGGGAAGCTGTCATTTTTTTTTTCTTACAGAGTAACAATTTATGTATTTTGGGATATTGTTGGTGTGTAATATATGTAGCAGATATTTTCTTCTAGTTAGGATATTTTTTCTTTTAAAGGAAACTGGTTGCAGTGTGTGGTGTTATACCAGTGGCTTGCCATTTTTGTTGACTTTTATATGTTCAGTTTTCTTTTTTAAAAAATCTATTTAAATTACTTGGAAGCAGGGGTGAGGGGAGAGAGATAGAAAGAAAGGGAGAGAAAGAGATGGGGTAGGGTGAGTTGGGGATGGGACAGAGGCCTTACAGAGATGTGCCATTCACTGGGTCACTTCTCAAGTGGCTGCAGTCACTGGGGCATGGCCAGGAGGAAGGCAGAACCTGTGAATTCATTCTGGGTCTCCTGTGTGAGGGACACAGACTCAGCTACTTGAGTTACCACTGCTGTCTCCTCTCTGCTTCTTAGGTACATTAGATGGATAAGGAAAGGTGAAACCAGAACCAAGAACTGACTCCAGGTAGTCTGGAAATCCAGGCACTCCACAGAGGCCAGTCCTAGAACATTCCTTTTCACAACAGCAGAGGGGAGGTGGTGGCCAGAGGGCCATGGGTTTTGCTTTGGGCTCAGAGATGTTAAGTCACTTGCCATGACATGTCCTATAGACATGAGTCACATTTAGGTGGGTTGGATTAACTGGAACCTGAACATCAGCTGTAGCTGTATACATAGAGAAATAAACCATAACAGTGTTTCTATGGGAGTGTTTTTTCATGAAAGTGGTAGGAGGTGAGAACTTCCTACCACTTCCCTCTCTCTTCTGTCTGGCAGCTACAACCAGCCTCCTGCCACAAATTATGCTGAGCGAGGCTTTGAAGAGCCTAGTAATCAGTTGATGGGGGGGGGGGAGGGGGGAGAGGGCTGTGGCTCTAGAGTGAGGAGGAGCCACTGTGTGATAATGGATGAGGGTTGCTAGGGCACAGGTGCTTAAACTGGGATGTGCAGAGGCTACTGTGGTGCCATGCAGCCCCTGTGGTCTCAGTGCTCCGTTCGCTAGGCATGCACTGTGCCAGTTTCAGAAGTAGATTATTTTTTACTCTTTGCAATTGCTTCAAGCATTCCCCACTATGTCTCATAGCTGAAGATGGCTTGGAGCTCTTCACACACACAGTTTTTACTTTGTTAAACTACAGAGCTCTTTCTAGGCAGTGAGCAGGAAACTTTGTGGATTCATGCTTCTTCTTTCCCCTGTATTTTCCCTGTGTTATTCCAGCTCTTCGTAGTTTCTTTTCTTTCTTTCTTTTTTTTTTCTTTTGAGAAATTAAGTGCCTTAGTTTCTTCATCTATGAGTGGAAATAGTTTGTCAGGGTTGCTAGGAGTAAAACATGCTATAAATGCATGTTATGTGTGTGTCTGAGAAGAACATCTGCTAAATATTAAGTGTTTGATAAATATTTACTATTATTATAATTCTCTTGCCAGAGAAATAGGCAAGCTCCAGGAATTCTGTGGTGAAGGCAGGGGTTCTAGAACAAATAAAGATAACTGGAAAGGGAGAGAAAAGAATAAAAAGATATTTGGGTCTGGCGCAGTGGCTTAGCAGCTAAAGTCCTCACCTTGAATGCACACTGGGATCCCATATGGGTGCCGGTTCTAATCCTGGCAGCCCCACTTCCCATCCAGCTCCCTGCTTGTGGCCTGGGAAAGCTGTCGAGGATGGCCCAAAGCTTTGGGACCCTGTGGGGGAGACCTGGAAGATGCTCCTGGCTCCTGGCTTCAGATCCGTGCAGCACTGCCATTGCGGTCACTTGGGGAGTGAATCATTGGATGGACTATATCCCTCTGTCTCTCCTTGTCTCTATATACCTGACTTTGCAATAAAAATGATGAATAAAAAAATAAAAGGATATTTGCCAAGCAGGTACTTAGAATTTCTCAGCAGAAGCTAATGCAGTTTACTCATTGACAGCCTTCTTAGAGTTAGAAACTGTGTAAGAATTTCAAAGTACTTAATATTAATCTGGCAGCATTGTGCTAGATTTTTCTTGGCATGATTGAATATGTTGGCTCTGTCTTGCTAAAAATAAGTACTGGTCATTTTGTGATGTTTTGGAGTTACTGTTTATACGGTTTCTATTCAGGAAGGCCTGTGTGATGGTTTCAGACAAACCTGGGACTGCTGGCGATGTCGGTCTATTGCTAGTTTAGAACAAGGATTCTCACTGATGGAAAATTTTTATTTGTGCACAGAAGCTCCCATGAATCGGAGGTTCCTTTGGGGTTCTATTGTTGGGTGATGTGGAAGAGGAATGGGTTTGGGTTTAGACTTGAGATCCTACTTTGGAGGCAGGCATTTGGCTCTTGCTTACGATGCCAGTTACGGTAGCCGTGACCTCCTCACAGAGTGCTTGGGTTTGTTTCCTGGGCTCTGGCTCCTGACCTCAGCGTCTTCGTGATGGCAGCCCATGTGAGATATTGCGGATGGCTCGGGTAATTGGGTTCTTTTTATCCACATGGGAAATCTGAATTGACTTCCTGGCTTTTGGCTTCAGCCCTGGCTTTGCTGCAGTCTTTGCAAGCATTTGGGGCAAATGAACCAATGGATGGAAGTGTTTTTGTTTTTTTTTTTTCTCTGCTTCTGTCTCTGCTGCTCGAATAACCAATTGAAAAATGTACAAACTTCCACTAAGCATAGTGCCAATCTCATTAAAAATGTAAGAATGCAAATGAAAACAGCATTTACTTAAAAAGCAGTCCCACCTAGGATATGGAATTTTAGGCTACTTAATCTTTCCAAGCCTTTTCACAATTTTAAAGTGACAATACCACTCAGAGAACTCAATGTGCGATCCAAATGAAAATCCACCCATGAAGTACAAGTAAAGAAATATGTGATAGTGGTATTTTCCCTGAAGGAAATGTCTAGCCTATTCAGGTGAATTTTCCAACAGATTTGTAACACGTACATCAGAGATAAGCTAAGCAAGCTGGGCTGGAAGTTTCTTTTCTTTATTGCAGGGGTATTCTGCCTGGGGTGTTAGAGAGAGAATGTGATGAGTTAGTTCAGCTGTGAAATCTAACATCCTATTGGTTTGCCTCACTGGAGGGAAAAAAAGGGGGGAACCAAAGTTCCCCTTTTAACGGGAATTCTTGTTCCGAACTTCAATACTGAAAAAGAGAAACGGACAGCTTACTTTCTTTTTAGTAATAATTGCATGCATACTGTATAAAATAGTAGAGGAGGCTGACTTTGCTAATGTTTGTTTAAAAGGGGGTGTTGACTGATTTTCAGCTTCCAAGTAGGAGTGTCTAGTCAGTGTTTCCTTTTCTACATAGAAGGTTCACAGCTCTCTGACCCATGGGAGTTTGTACAGAGAGACTTTAGACAACTGTTGCACAAATTTCCTGAAGAATGATGGGGCTGCTTCTGAAAAATGATGACGACTGGAACAGAAAGCTGGCGGCACTGATGTGCTGTATGGGTTAGTAGTGTCACCTGTGGCTGTTCTTGCCTCGTTTCAGGGCGGGGAAAGGGAGTTAGTGGCACTGCTTGCCTTTGTTTGCACGGAAGGATTTCAGGTGCTGTGGCGCACCTTTCCCAATGGGAAAGAATCACGTTCAGGTTGCCTGGGGAGAGCTTTCCTCTGTGCTGTTGTATGTAGTGTGTGTCTGTGAATAATCTCAACATTTACTATGTGCATGATATTTGGTGCATTTAATTTTTAGTTGGGTTTTGCTGAAAATCAGTGTAGGTTGTAAATAATCTTTTGACACATTTATTTTTCTTCAAATTGTATTGTTCTTTGCTTTCATATTGGCACAGTTTCAATTATATTTTGCTTTATAAATTCATGTTCTCTTTTAAAACAAACTTCTATAATGAAGTGCTATTTCAATAGAGAAATGTCTTAAAACTTTATTTGCAGTCATCATTGAGTCATTTGTAAAGCTGATTGATTAAAAGAAAAAATTATTTCCTGTTTTTGTTGTCATAGCAACAGTGCCCTAAATATAAGTCTTACAGTTAGACAACCCTGGCTGAAGCGAAGATTATGAGACATGTAATTGGAAAATTAGATGGTGTAATCTGGCATACTCCCTTTTGAAATAATGTGTATTAACTGTTGTGAAATTACAAAGTCTTCTCAGATCTAAACACTGCCCACTTATAAATTGTTTCTATAACAGAGTTGAAGCTCTAAAACTTTCACATTTACTTCTCTCATTTTTGTAGCACTGTGAGAACATTCTCAGGTTCAAGGGTTTCCCTTAGTACTTGAATGAGACTCATTTGGACTAATCATGATTTCAAAGAAAACTTTAGATTGGCATTGTGAGGAAATAGTATCATAATTTACATATTATTAAGCTATCGTCAGTGTTTACATCTTATTCACATACTTTGGTTGTTGATTCTGATTCCCAGATATTACTGCCAAACTTTTAGCATCAAGTCATATTTGTGGTTGTGCTTTTAAGCCCCCAGCAGCAATCACTCAAAACCTCAGTGATTTATCTATTTTTATAGGAAAGTCAGATACATAGAGGAGGAGAGATAGAAAGATCTTCTGTCCACTAATTCACTCCCCAAGTGTCTACAGTGGCCAGAGCTGAACTGAGCTGAAGCCAGGAACCTGTTATGGGTCTCCCTCGAGGGTACAGTGTCCCGAGGCTTTGCGCCATCCTCTGCTGTCTTCCCAGGCCAAAGCAGGGAGCTGAATGGGAAGTAGGGCCGCTGGTATTAGAACTGGTACCCATATAGGATTCCAGCGCAGGCAGATGAGAATTTTAGCCATTAAGCCACTACGTTGGACCTGATAAAACAATTTTGTAGTTAGTTAATTCAAAAAGTTTGAGGAAAATGTAGTTAAAAACCAAATATTTTGGGCCCGGCGCAGTGGCACAGTGGTTAGGGTCCTCGCCTTGCACGCCCGGGATCCCATATGGCTGCCGGTTCTATCCCTGCAGCCCCGCTTCCCTTCCAGCTCCCTGTCTGTGGCCCGGGAAAGCAGTCTAGGACGGCCCAAAGCTTTGGGACCCTGCACCTGCGTGGGAGACCCGGAAGAGGCTCCTGGCTTTGGACGGGCATAGCATCAGCCATTACGCTCACTTGGGGAGTGACTCATTGGACGGAAGATCTTCCTCTCTGTCTCTCCTCTCTGTATATCCACCTTTCCAATAAAAAAATAATAAAAATAAATCTTTAAAAATATATTTTGGTGCAAAAATTGGAAAATTGTCCATCTTATAAAAAAGAAGCACATGATTTTGAAAACTTCTGTACCAAACTGAACCTCCCATTTCCAACAGACTTTTTGAAATAATTTCATGCTTATAATATATTTAAATTAATATCTCCACTTTACTTGCAGGTAAAATATTTGATTAAATTAATGCTCTTTCTAAACCATGTGACTGAAATGTTAGCAGATCTATCTTTATTACTTACATTATATTTCATGTTCCTTAAAATATAGGACCAATTTTGATAAGCTTAGACAATTAGATATTCATTTTGTTAACCCTTATGTAATCAAGAGAAGAATTTATCTAATATATATAGTAATAAATTTCATATGACCAAGTAGATTTTAAAAAAATATATTGCTATGCAATTGTTAAGTAATTGCTTACATTTTGGAGCTGGTTATGGGAGTGCCTTAATCTTGTGTCTTGTAATGTAATGTGGAAAGTTTATTTGTGAATTATAAGTCTTTTACTCGCATTTTAGTTTCTGTTGAATTTAAGGTTGATAATTTAATTTTTAGAAGTTAAGGTTGTTAACTTGATGGGAATGATATGACTGTTACCTGGGAAGTATTTTTTCTTTTTTTTTTTTTTTTTTTGGCTGAAGGCATGGATGGGAAAACATTGTTGAAAGTATAGATGTGTGTGCTAGACTTGTCTGTTTGTAATTCCTTGTCCAAAGTTCATGTCACACAGCAGAGCCAGAGTCCTCGGCTTGCTGCCAGTGATTCAGGTGTGTTCAGCACTTCGATTTGAAAAATAAAAACATCTTAGGTTGGTAGAAGCAACCATGAAGGGAATCCCAGTGCTTGAATTCTAGCCATGGCTCTTTTAATGACATGTTATTAAATCAGGATTTCTGGGTGGAGAAATTGGCACTTGGTTGGCTGCTTGGTCTTGCTACCTAGCTGTTTCAGTTGCGGACCCACAGGCATACCCTGGGCATGGTTTGACTGTCTTTCTTTTGTCCAGGGGATTTACTTTGGAAATCAGGCAGATGCAAGATGTTTAGTATACATTTTGAGCATTTAAAATTCAAAATTAGCAAGCCCCTGCTTCTGTGACTGCTTTGTGCAGTCTCTGCTCTAGTTTTTAAATATCCCACATTAAATCAAGAAAGAGAGTTGAAGCTTGGAGCATGGAAAAGTTGTTATGGGTAGAATGAAATGATAAGCTGTAATTAGGTTCAGGCCACCAGGGATAGAGGTGAAAGTGTCCCGGCATCCAGAAAGGAGAGATGAAGGAGCATCACAGTAGGGATTTACCCCCTAGAAGAAGTGAATGCAGTTTTGGTTGTTACCTGTGGGTTTTGGAACATGAGGATGTGTCTTTCCAACAACACCTTGATCAACCAAAGCATTCAGATTGTTTTCTTGTTTATATGAGGTCTTTCTCCCTAGTTTTGTAAGGCAGAATAACTCTCTAATGAGAATCCTGTTGGGATATTTCTTTGTTATCAGGCTATTCAATACAAGGAATCTAGGAGAGAAGCCATTTGGTCCACATTCCCCTCCAGGCCAAAGACTCTCGAATTTAGTCTTTGCTTTCTGTCAAGGATTTAAAAGATTTGCCGGCTACACATGGGCAAACATTTTAACCTCTATACATTTTGGCTTCTTCTTTTGGGTAGTGGAAATGACGCTGTCTACTTTCTCATATCTCAAGAGCAGGTGGGATGAAGCTAATGGAGCTTTAGGAAGTTGAGTGCAGGAGCTTGCCTGAAGCTGGGAGCGGAAGGTGAAATACCTTTTGGGATGGTGATAATGGTAATGGTGGGGCATGCATGGAGACAGGCGTTGGTTTACTGGAGCAACATTGGCAAATACAGCACTGTGTGTGACTGAGAACCCTTTCATGTCTTCTTACAATGAACTGGAAGGAGCTGAAGTTTAGCAAGAATATTTGAATGCACCAAATAATTTTTTTAAAACATTTAGTTTCTATCACAAGACCATAGCAAAAGTCTTGTTATTCATAGATGTTTCCAATCTTATTTTTTATCTTCTCCTTTTTTTCCAGATGAGCGGGACAAAGTTCAAAAGAAAACCTTTACCAAATGGATAAATCAGCATCTCATGAAGGTTGGTTTCTCTTTCTTGTCAGATTTGTTTCTGTGTGCTTCAGTCCTTGTACAGTCCTTGATTATAGAGCTCTGTAGCGCAGCTTCTGAATATCAACTTGGAAATTTAAGGTCTAAGGCATTTCACATGCGTGTTAGGCATCTTTAATTATTTGATCCAAGGTTTATGGGTAATGATGGAGGTGAGACATACCCAGTGATTACAATGCATCCAATGACGTTAGTAAAACCTAGTGTTACTGTCCTCTGAAAAATCTCAACAGGTTAGAAATCTGTAAATATTTATAGGTTAGGGCATGGAAAAGCTATGTTTCTCAGAAAGATGTTTTTTTTTTCTTCTTCCTTTTCAAGATTTAAACCTAGCTGTGGCATCAGATTTGAGCAGATGGCACAAAAAGATTGGAGACTAGTATAGAGGAATTGTAGAGACACTAATTTTACTTCTTGTACTTAGTATAACATAGGGATTGGTGCTCATGTCTACCTGTCTTTATAAAAAGAGTTACTAGTGTTGGCTGTTAGTACTTATGTGCCATGGGTTACTCTGAAACTCTGTAAGCTCTTCAGAAACACATACACAGCCATGGTGTTATCAGATTCTACTGAAACCTTCTATGAATCTCAAGTAAATAGCTCTTAGGATTTCACAGGTAATTATTGTCACTTTTCTCTTTTTTAGAGAACCCTAGCCCTAAAGTTGGAAATAGGTAATATTTCTGGGTGGAAAATTTTTCTATAAAGAAAATTGGTTGAAATATGGTTATATTCTGAAGTCAGCCTAGAGATCTTATTTGAACTATCATGGACTATAGCTTTCATATCCATAAAATAATACTATATAATAACCTTCTGTCAAAGTGATTTTTTATTTTATTAACCACTTGGAATGACCAGAGGGTGTGTCAGTCCTCCAGCCCTCACCACTAGACGCACACACGGCTCTTTTGTCAAATTCTGATAATGCCTCAGAAGCATGGTGTGTCACCCACTCCCCAGAAGAGAGTCCCTTCTGGAGGCACTTCTGTTACTACCGAGAAAGGCTGATAAATAGGCCACAGCTTGCTGGACTCCAGGGAGGAGCAGAAGCACAAATGACGATGGGCCTTATGAACATCACATCACTGGCACTAGGCCGGTGTTTGTTGGGGCCTTCCTGTTGGCCAGCGTGTTAGACTGGACCATTCATCTTATAAATGGTTCATAAATTGGATGGCTGAAGATCAGTTAAATTGAATATCAATGTACTGATACAGCCTTTGCAAAAAATATAAAGCTATTGGGTGAGGTGTTCGAGTGCAGAGGCTCTGTTACTTATTCCTAGAGCCCAATATCATGCCTAGCAGGAATATTCTGCATATAATTATAATACATATTACATGCATAAATTGTTTGCTCTGCCCAGCAAATCTCCCAGGTGATTTAATTTAGTTGTTAACACTTAGAGTCTGTCAGCAAGCATTCAAATTCTGATTTACTGTTATTTTCCTTTTTAAGAAAATAATGCATCCGAAATGTTTATAGCTTAAATGTGATATAACACAGCAAAAATTGAAAAAATAATTTTAGATATGCCAGCCAATACACAGGCACCAGTCAAAATACTTGGACTTGTACACAGATTAGTTTGTCTCCTGACATCTGTTAGAGGTCAGAATTTAAAATTAGCTCTTATTAAGTCGAGAAAGCTAGACAATAGAGTCTTAACATTTATACTCTTGCTGGTTTGTTTTACTATCAGCTCAATGTAGACTGAAATTATAATCCTAGGAATTGACAATGAAATTTTTCAGACAAAACTCAAATATGTTAGAACATAGTTTTTATATTTCATTTTGTTTATATCTGCAAGTTACAATGTTAACCTCAAATGGAAAAAAAATCCTAACATTGTAAGCACCAGGTTGTGACTGTTTGCATTGTGATTAACTAGGGAAGCATCAGCTTTCATAAAATCTTAAAAAATATTTAATTAATTTTTTATATTTGGAAGACAGAGAGTGACACTGAGATCTCCATTTTTCACCTGCTGATTCATTCCCCTCATGCAGGCAACAGCCAGGGCTGAGCCAGGAGCACAGGACTCAATCTGGGTCTCCGACTTGGAGACCAGAAGCATTACCTGCTCTCTCCTGGGAACTACAGAAGTTGGAAGCTGGAAAATTGGAAGGAGTGCTGGGGGATTCAAACCCAGATATTTTTTTAAGTCAGATATATAGAGAGAAGGAGAGACAGAGAGGAAGATCTTACGGCCCTTGATTCACTCTCTAAATGGCCACAACAGTTGGAGCCTTTTCCAGATCTCCCATGTGGGTACAGCATCTCAAGGCTTTGGACCGTCCTTGACTGCTTTCCCAGACCACAAGCAGGGAGCTGGATGGGAAGTGGAGCTGCTGGGATTAGAAACAGTGACCATATGGGATCTTGGTGCTTGCAAGGCGAGGACTTTAGCCGCTAAGCCACCTTGCTGGGCTCCTACCCTGACATTTTGATAGGGAATGTCTAAACTGCTGAGCCACTTGCCTGCCCCTTTCATGAAAACTTCTTGTTTTGTCCAAGTAATGATGGAAGGAATGTTGCATGAGGTAGTCAGCCTTATCTCACTCAAAAGAATGCTGAACACATTTGTGTGGGCCTTAATTTAGTGAAGAATAAAAGTATGTGTATTAATATTGGATGGAAAAAAATATCTTTTTGGACAACAGCCCTTAACATTAGAAAATATTTTAAAAGATTGTCTTACTTTAAAGAGTTATAGAGATAGAGTAGAAAATACTTCTGTATTGGTTTTCTTAATATTTTCCACTTAGAATATTAATATTTTAGGGGATGAAGAAAGGGTGGGAGTAGGTCTCATATTTCCTTCTGCACCAAATTCCTTTTCAGTACGTGGGGCGTTTTTTATCAAGTAGGATTGTATCATATAAATGTTAAAAAGAAGCTATGAGAAATATCCTTCAGAAGTGAAAAGAGTCAATAAAATAAAACATGACTAAGAGAAGAAAAAGGGATAAAATCATTCACATAAGATCTGCATATTTTAATGGGTGTTCCTTAGTTCATCAGTTTTAAGTCATCAGTAGTCCTTGTACCATAGGAAAGAGGAGGAGAAAAAGGAAGTTTGGAGGAATTGAGAAGGGACAGTGGTGGAGATGCCAAGAGGAAAAGGGCAGGAAAAACCTAAGTGTGCTCCCTGCAGTCCTGGAGCCCAGGCCTGTTACTATGCCTCAGTTGTTTTGCCCCAGTCTTTTCTCCCCACCCTCAGGTGACCCCAGTAAAGCCTGTTCAGGGTAATTCCATGCCTTTGCCCAGGGAGGTGCTTGAGAGCACAGTTTCCAGACAGAGCTTTCTTCACTGGATTTTTATTTTTTTTTAAAATAGTCTTCTGTGATCGCATAGAGTAAGTTACCTTTGAAAGGAATGGTCTCCCTTGGGTTGTATTGGTGTGTGACATGTAAACCACACATGGGAGGGCAGCCGAACTGATAGAAGCCTCACCTTGAGGACAGACAAACAAGGGTGTATGGCCAAGCTTTGCAGTGTATTATTTGCATGAAACTTAACCTTCTCCTGCCCTCATCTGTGATGTGCTTGGCTTGTTTTAGGGCTTAAATGAGGTAAGCATAAGGCGTAGTACTTGGTGTGTTAACACTGAGTGAATGGGAGCCTAAGGTGTGCATGAGCAGATTGACGTGGATGACTTCAGAAAGAATTATAAGTGTATGCTGGTGCTGGTGTCCTTCCCTCTCCTTTCTCCATCTTCCTTCCCCTTTTCTTAGCTCAAGGACTTTGCCTTAGAGTTTATTCATTTTTTTTAAAGATTTATTATATTTTTATTGGAAAGTCAGATATACAGAGAGGAGGAGAGACAGAGAGGAAGATCTTCCGTCCAGTGATTCACTCCCCAAGCAGCCACAACAGCTGGAGCTGAGCTGATCCAAAGTCAGGAGCCAGGAGCTTCTTCCGGGTATCCCACATGGGTGCAGGGTCCCAAGGCTTTGGGTCGTCTTCAACTGCTTTCCCAGGCCACAAGCAGGGAACTGGATGGGAAGTGGAGCTGCTGAGATTAGAACTGGCGCCCATATGGGATCCGGTGTGTGCAAGGTCAGGACTAACTGCTGGGCTATTGTGGTGGGCCCTAGAGCTTATTCATTTTACAAAGAGCCAGGGTTTGGGGTCCAAATTTTCTTGAGGAGATGGAGTGGTCTTGTCTCTCTGTTTTGTTGAGCCTTGCTGAGACTTTGAAGAACCACTTACCTCAGATCAACCTGGACTTGAACCCTTTTCTCTCTCTGTCTGCTCTCTCTCCTTTCTTTCTCTTCCTACTTTCTCTGTCTTTCCCACTTTCTGCAGATCAAGTGTTGATTTGGATCCAGAAGGCCTCAGTTACTCCCGAGCATCTTCGTGTCACTCTCCTCAGAGAGCGACTCAGTCTGACAGCATTTGATCCTTGGTGGTAATTAGAGTCACTCGCAGGGCATCTTCCGAGTCATCAGATTGTGTTATGTCTTGTCACAGCAGGGGAAGCCTGTTGCAGCAGGCTTTCTGGGAGAGCTACTGTAGATCCGTGAGATGAGCATGTACAGTGAAACGAGGCTCTGCGTGCATGTGTTGGATTTCTGTGAGTGCTGTGGACCCCTGCAGGTTCCTTTGGCTGAGGGATGGTGCTTCCTTTCCCTGTCTTACAGTGTCAGCTACTTGCCAGTCTGTCTCAGTGATGTTAAGGGTTTTTTGCAGCATTTAATTACCATGTATCCATTGTTTAGGGATGATTGTGGTAAGGTGTGTTTTTGAAAGCACCTGTGACTGAGAAAAATAAGTGTCATGGAGTTTTTAAATCATTATTTGAGATATTGTGGGGATACTTCAGAAAATTCATAGAAAATAGTGTTAAAAGATGTTCTTTTTTGGTATAAATTATTTTGAAATTCGTGCATTTTTAATTTTTTTTTTTTATTGGAAAGACGGATATATAGAGAGGAGAGACAGAGAGGAAGATCTTCCGTCCAATGAGTCACTCCCCAAGTGAGCGCAACGGCTGATGCTATGCTGGTCCGAAGCCAGGAGCCTCTTCCGGGTCTCCCACGCGGGTGCAGGGTCCCAAAGCTTTGGGCCATCCTCGACTGCTTTCCCGGGCCACAGGCAGGGAGCTGGAAGGGAAGTGGGGCTGCCGGGATTAGAACCGGCGCCCATATGGGATCCCGGGCGTGCAAGGCAAGGCCCTTAACCACTGCGCCACCACGCTGGGCCCGAAATTCGTGCATTTTTAAAATCTTTTGTTCAGGCAAAACAATTCTGTGATAGCTGTTTGTTTATTATATTTTAATGTTTACATAGTTGAGATGGATGTAAGCCTATGTGGGTCACTGATTATGGTGGGAGGGTCAGGTATGGAGGAAGGAGGGTGGGATAAATGCTTCCAATATTTTTTGTTTTCTCCTGTGTCTGTAGAGGAGGAATGGAAGAGAGTTGCTGCTTGCTTTCAAATTACAACAGCATCTGGATATGGGGGATGGTCATTTGATGTCATCTCAGAGAACCTGATGTGGGGAAGAGTGTTCCTAGGGTGTTACTTCAGTGGTTTTGCTATTTCTGAGATGTTGTTGGTTTCGTTGCTCCAGGGTTGAGGAAAGTCTTTCACAAGTCTGTTGGTTGACGAAGCCCACCTTAGCGCATCCACACAGCCAGACACTTGCTGCCAAAGCTTGTCTAGGAGAGTTCAACTATTCTGCTTTTCATTCTTTGACTTGAAACTTGACATCTTCTGCTGGCTTAGATGATCTGGCTGTTGTGTCCCCTGTGTGCAGCTGATCATGCTGTCCACTGCACGGGCATCAGCACCTGAGGAAACCCAGTGCTGACACATACACTCTAAGGTCCAACCACATGTCTTGTAGTTTTCCCTGCAGTCAGAGTTTAAGTGTTCTAGTTGGAGAGTCCTTCGAGAAACCTTTCCTGGAGTGACCCCAGACCTGTATCTTGTGTGCCAGCTAGTGCAGGGTCTGGTTCAGTCTGTCACTGTGTTAGCCCAAGCACATACCTGGTCAGTTCTGCTCCTAGCCCCATCTCAGGCAAACCGAAGGGTACCACATCCTAGCCCAGCCCAGCCCACCACAAACCTGGCTCTTACATGTACCAGTGGGAAATGCAGCTTAGTTGCGGTAACACCCAGTAACCCCTTCCAGGCCATCCTCCAGCTGCAGTTCCACATGTGCTGGCTTGTGTAAGAGCCTAGTCCAACCTATTTTGCCTCCCATGGGTACTGCCGCCTTGTCCAGCCTGGCTCACCCCCAGCTCCGGCTCTCATGCTCACCAGTGAGAATTGCAGCCCAGCAGAAGAGTTCCCACTCTTCCTCCACTAGACTCCATCCCAGACCTGGATCTTAGACTTTCCAGGGAATATTGTGATCCTACATGATATGACTTGGACTCACCCCCCACACTTGCCAATATATGCTGTGGCAAAGCCTGTGTGTTCTACAATTATTCTGGCTCTTGTATGAACCATCAAATGCAGTGGCTTAGCTTAGCCTGGCCCTGCCTAAACTCAGCTCCCATGGGTGTTTTAGCCCTGCCCAGCCTGGTCTACTCCCATTCCCAGTTGTCAAGCTTACCAGTGGGAGCAACGGCCTACTAGGGGAGTCCCTGAAATTCTCCTACCAGGCTCACCCGCAGCCCCATGTCTTATGCATTCTGGTGGGTATTGTGGCCTGGTCTGGCATGGCTCGCCTTGCCTAAGCATTCACCAGTGGATGCTGCAGCCTGTTTCTTCCCAGCCTGCCCCCAGTTCCAGTTTATCCTAGTGGATGCTACAGCTTAGCCCAGCCCAGCCAGGTTCCAGTCTTGGCTGTCATATGAACTGGTGTGTTTTGTAGTTCAACCTGGCCTGGCTGCTACTCCTGACCTTACACCTGCTAGTGAGTATACCTGACCAAGCTGGACCTGCCCCCAGACATGGTTCACACATATGCTAAGGTTGATACTGTAGCCTGGCCTGGGTTGTTGAGTGCTTCTCTCAGCCTTGGCTCTCATGGTCACAGAAGCTATGGCCTAATAGGGCAGTATCCCAAGTTCTCCTGTCATACCAGCTCCCCGCTATGGATCTTGCAGTTCTTGTGGCCCAGCCTAACATGGTCAGCCTCTAGGCCCTGTATTCAACAGTGGTTATTGCGGCTTTGCTTGACTGACCTGCACCCCACCTGTTCCAGCTCTCACTGGTAAGTGCTAAAGCCCATCTCTACCTGGTCCACTTCTAGACCCACATCTCGTGTGGAGCAGCAGATGCTGCAGTATAGCCCAACCAATCCATATGCGCTCTGGTTCTCATGAGTACCAGTATGTGCTGGGACCCAGCCCAGTCCAACCTGCCCACACACATGTGAGGGGGACTGTGTCCATTTTCAGCCTGATCTGCCTCTGGCTCTCATGCTCACCAGTGGAAACCACCCTAGCAGTGGAGTCCCCTTAATTCCCATACCAGGCATACTCCCAGCCCTGGATCTTGCATATTTTGGTGGTACTCTGACTCAGCATGGCACGGCCTGCTTCCAGTTCCCAACTCTGACCAATGGGTCTCATATTTATCTTAAGATGTTTGTTAAGCACTTAAAAATACAACCTTTGCTTCAACAAGATTTTGAATATATTTTATTTTGTATTTGTCAGAGCAAAAATTACACTTGTGTCAAGTCAGTAGAGTGGTTTATTAAAAATTTGTGAATAAAAAGATAGTTTTGATGTTTTCCCCCAATATATTTAAATTTTAGTGTCTGATATTCCAGTTGTATATAACTAAGCCCGTGCTTAAACTGGTTGTTTAGTTGAGAATGTTTTCCTTTGGTTTACTATCCTTTAGAATACATTTATGAAGAGTCCCGTTAACACCTTAGTGCCTTCTGCTTTTAAGGCTTTTCATGCTGGGAGTAGCCCGGGCTGCACTTCGCAAATGAGTTTCCAGGGAAACTATTGGTGTCAGGAATACTTAGACATTAATCTTTAGCAGAAAAAAGCTATAATACTGGAATGCAAATGAGCTGGTTTTTATTGAAAATATCTGTGAATTCAGATAGCTAAATTGTATTTGGAAAATTTTCTGAAAAATATAAAATTAATGACATCCTGTTCTCTTTTCTAATGTTTGTTTTTGCCCATTCTAACTGATAGCCTAAGGGGCTGCCTCTTATAATTTGTCTTGTTGTCAGGAAATTGGTAGGGAAGTAATATAAGAAATGATACCTAAGATTTAGTACGATTTAGCTTTTGTCTTTCTTTTGGGGAGAGGTAAGGAAGAAGTGAACACTTTAATAGTTATCAAAGACTTGAGAAGATTTTAAAAATCTGCATGAACACAGAATTAGGGTGTTGAAAGCTAGGAATAATTTATGGGGATTTAGGAATAATTTATAGAGGTCTGGGATCAGGGACATCCATATATTATACCTTTCTTGAATAGGATACATTTATCTGGAAGTTTGAGTTGAAATTGTGCTTTTCAGGACTAATCAGCTGTATTGTAAATTTTCTCCTTAACAATGTGTGATAGGATCTTGAATCTGGATTTTTTTTTTTCTGAATTTTAATTGATCTGCATATGCATCCAGAGACAAAGAGGCCCTGGAGTCCAGTGCTGGGCCACACCCTGTTTGTTTGTAATTTGCTTAGTTAATACATGGGAGCCAGCCAATTACCACATTTCAATCTCTATCCTGTCATGTTTGGAAAGCTTAATTTACTCACTGTTAGCCATCCTTTGCTCATGTAGTAAAATCAGTGACTTTATGGCTCCACTGAATCAGTGACACTGTTCTTGATTTTCTGGTTTTGTGGCTGAAGCCATCTATGCTGAAAACACAGTCTTTTGGAGGATATTCTAAGAAACACTGTTTGCTCTGACATAGAGCAAATTCTGAAATGAAAAGTACTCCTGTGGCTGGCATCATGGCATTGCAGGTTGAGCCCTTGCCTGCTGTGTCAGCGTCCCATATGAATTGGCTTGTATCCTGGGTGCTCCATATCCAATCCAGTCTTGCTTTTACCCTGTGAAAGCAACAGAAAATGGCTCGGGTCCCTGTGCTTCTGTACCCATGTATGAGACCCAAAAGAAGCTGCTAGCTCTGATTTGACCTCCTTTGGCTGTTCTGGTCATTTATGAAATGAATTGGTGGATGGACGACCTTCTTGTCTGTTGCTCCTTCTCTTTGTAACTGTACCTTTCAAGTACAAGTAAAATACATTGTTTTAAAAACTACTTTTTGAAGTATAATGTATTTTTTTCTTAAAATCTGGAAATTGGGATTTTTTCCCCTCCCAAACCTTATGTATAATGGTGGTTTCCAATTTAAAGCTGAGCAGACTCGCTTGGGGAGTCTGTTAAAATAGATTGCTGGACTCCAACCCAGGAGTTTTTCCCCCCAAAACGTATATTTATTTATTTAAAAGGCATATTGACAGAGAAGTGGATGAGCGGAAAGAGAGAGACATCTTGTATCTGCTGGTTCATTCCTCAAATGACTGCAACAGCTAGAGATGGACCAGATTAAATTAGGAGCCAGGAGCTTCTTCTGTATCCCCCACATGGGTGTATCTTTTACTGATTCCCCAGGTATATTAGGAGGGAGCTGGATCAAAAAGTGGAGCAGCTGGGTCTCAGCTTGGCACCCATATAGAATGCAAGTACTGCAGATGGCAGCTTAATTTTGTAGCAAACAGAACAGAGCTTATTTGTGTAGAATACAAAAGGACTTAAGAACAAACTGTGTTTTGAGCTTAACGTTATTTTTATGGCCAGGTGAAATATAAGGTCCTTCAGACAATTATAATGCTTCTAGTGTTTATTCGTAAAATTATAGATTATCTGATTAAATTACGAAGGCTGAATTTTATCCGCGAATTTCACCAATGCCTGTGTTCCATGCAATCATTTTTTTCTTCTTTATTCATTGTTGTCATAATCTGGTACTACCACTGTTGCTGTCATTTATTAGGTCCTTGCAGAACACCAGATGGACCAGATGCACTGCACATATTATGACAGCATCTTCATTTTCACTGTGAGGAAACAGGCTTGGGAAGGTTAAGTTACCAACCATGAAAGAACTAGAACATGGCCGAGTCCTTGGTCCTTCTTGCTCTGTAGAAAAGGTACATAGCACCAGAGTATCACGCCATGGTAGAAAGGAACAGGGCCTTGAATGATCAAGAACTACTCCTGGCAGAGAAGAAACAAAAATGCTGTAGGGTGGGTGTGACACATCAGCCTGTGACTCAGCTCGGATCTCGCCGTTTTCACTTGCCTGTTTTCACTCTGTGCCAGTATGCCTGACCTCTTTGTGTGGCCCTACATTTCTATTTGCATTCTTCTCTAATCAGAATAACTCACAAGAATTCAGAGATGCTTTATAGATAAAATATGCAGAGAAGCCAGGCAGCATTCCTAGAGGTCGTTGTTTTAGCTGGAGAAAGGTAGTATCGAAAAGTATTTTCAAAGAGGAGGAAAAATGAGTGTGACCAGTGGTGCTAGCACATGCAAGGTGGTGTTGTACAATCTTTCACATCAGATGTGTGTATGTTATAGGAGCTGGGACAAAGAGGAAGACTTATTTAATACGGGATTATAAATTACACAAGGATAAGATATGTCTGTCTTATTAAACCATGGCATCCCCAGCACCTTGTATAATTTGACTCATACTAATAGATGAGAGTAATTTATTTGTTTGAGGTTTTCTAATTAGCTTGCTATGCTGTGATCCATTTTCATCAGTTCAGAAGTTCAAGGAATATTGGCTAGAGGAAGACTGTTTTCACTTAGAAATTCTGTCAACAAGCACTCCATCAGTTTGGTGCACTGTCTGCTGTCTGTATCACAGGCCTAGTCAGGTGGCATTAAAAACCTCCAACAGTGCTTTCCAGGCAGTGAAATGGAAACCCTGCGTCTAGCCCCTACTCAAAGTCTGCCAGAGGAGAAATTTAGGAAGCAGATCTCAAAGAACTGACCTAGGAAGAATGTGGGAGAGAAGAAAGAAGCTTCTAATTGGAGACTCCAGGGAGGGAATTTTGTGATGAGAGTGGTCAGGGTGTCAAAGTTAACAGTGAGTCATCTTGTGCTAGCCCAGAGTTCGGAAAGTCAGAGCAATTCACTCTTTTAATGTAGTAGAGAAGCATGTCTGTTTTATGAAAAAGGACAAGAGGGCTGACTTCGAAGGGAAGCTGCTGAAGTTGGGAAAACTCTGCATGCTTCCGAAAATGCTAAAATGTGTGCCTGATGGCACTATGCCCTTCAAGTACAGTGCTGACGTGTATTTTTTTTTTTTTTTTTAATATTTACTGATTTGGCACAGAAAGACCCATCATTTCCTGGCTCCCTCCCCAGACGGCTACAATACTCAGGGATAGACCAGGCTGAAAACAGGAGCTAGGAGCTCTGTCCTGATCTCTCATGTGGATGATAGGGAACTATTTGAGCTGCCAACTGCTAGGATGTGCATAAGCAGGAAGCGAAGGTGGGCTTGATCGCCCTGGGCACTCAGATATGGGTTGGATGGCACCTTCCGTCATTGTTCTTTGGTACCAGTAAAGGTGATGCAGTGTGATGGCTGAGCCCTGGCTCTGGGTGTAGCTTCTTGGACTTACATTGCCCCTTGGTTACTTGATGGCAGTGTGACCTCAGTCTTGTCTAAACTGTAGTTTGCTCATCTGTAAGAGAGGGATTATAATAGTACCCTTTTACTTGGGCAAAATAGTACATGTAAGGCCTTGAACAAATTGCCTGTAACAAGAGTAAGAACATTTGGATGGATATAAAACAGTCTGTGTAATTACAGTATTTTTTTTAAAGATTAATTTATTTTTACTGGAAAGTCAAATCTACAGAGAGGAGGAGAGACAGAGAGAAAGATCTGTCCACTGGTTCACTCCCCATGTGGCCACAATGGCTGGAGTTGAGCTGATCCGAAGCTAGGAGCCAGAAGCCTCTTCTGGGTCTCCTAAAAGGGTGTAGGGTCCCAAGTCCATCTTCGACTGCTTTTCTAGGCCTTAGGCAGGGAGCTGGATGGGGAGTGGACCATCTGGAACATGAACTGTTGTCACCTGGGATCCTGGCACATGTAAGCTGAGGACTTTTAGCCACTAGGCTACTGCTCCAAATCCAGTATCTCAAGAATCCTAAAGCTTCAGGTTTGTTTGGTTGCCTTTATAGCTTCAGTAGTTTCGGCCCTGATGCTGGCATGTCTGTATGTTTGAATCATGATATTGTCATATATTGGGCCAAGGAGACTACCCATCATGTGTGACTGTTGTAGTTTTATAATGTTACGGAGACAAATGGCAGTTAAATAGTGAAATATAAATAAAGGACATGTTTTTCATGGTTTGACCGTGAGCCACGCTAGCACCTCTGCCTCCCTCACATGAGTGTTACAAGTTGCAGTGAGATTTTGTGAGCTCATGATGGCTGGGTGGTTGGATGAGATCCGTCCTTCTGGGATGATTTTACCTAAATGTAAGCAGAGGAACTTCTATTACCATCCTTCAGGAATTCAGTAGGTAGCACAGCATTTCAGAGTTAAAGTTAGGAGGAGGACTCTTTTTTGCAAGGTGGAAAATACTTACATTTCACTTTTAGCAGAAAAATTTTGCTGACTCTGTCCTAGGATGAGGCTTCACATTTATTTAGGGTTACGCTTTATGTGCATGTGCTCTAGTGGCGAGGAAGTAAGCGATTTTTGTGTTTCTCCCACATTTGTAGAGCTGGCTTTCGTGTCTGTGTGTAAGGTCAGCCGTGGTTCTATGAATGTGAGTTTCAACCAGGTCTGCTTTTCTCAAGACTTACTTGATCTATTTAACAAAATGAGAATTGAAAAGCCAGCTCTGTCTAGTTAGGCAAAGCTCTATTTCTGTAGTACTCTCTGACACAAGATGTGTCACCTTGAGTGGTGTCCGCATGTCACTTCAAATATGAGTTCACGGAGTCAGTGTTGGGGCAGAGCCTGTGTTGATGTGAAGCTCGCTCACTCAGGTTAAATACAGTTAGCTTACTTGGTAATTTTTTTTTTAAGATTTATTTTAAAATTTTTAATGGAAAGGCAGATATACAGAGAGGAGGAGAGACAGAGAGGAAGAACTTCCATCCATTGATTCACTCCCTGAGAGGCCACAATGGCCAGAGCTGAGCCAATCCAGAGCCAGGGGCCAGGAGCTAGGAACTTTCTCCAGGTCTCCCATGCGGGTGCAGGGTCCCAAGGCCGTCCTCGCCTGCTTTCCCAAGCCACAAGCAGGGAGCTGGATGGGAAGTAGCACTGCCAGGATTAGAACCAATGCCCATATGGGATCCTGGTGCATTCAAGGCAAGGACTTAAACCTCTAGGCCACTGTGCAGGGCCCACTTTTTACTCTTCATAATAGGTTCCTTTTTGGTCTAAATTGAAGGTTAATATTGCACTTGACATTGATAATTTTTATTATTAGTTTTATGGTCAAGTATTTATATAAAATTAATTTTTATTAATAATTGATGACCATTGGAGCTAATTTTTAGGAAAGTGAATCATGCATTGATTAAATATATTTCAGTTGTGTGTTGTAGATATTTTTGGTTAAGCATCCTGTTGTGTATTCTGAGCACTATTTCTGAGTCTTTGAATTGTAATCGATACAAACTTTTACCACATACAAACATGGCTGCCACTCCTTTTTTTTTATTTTAAAGATTTATTTATTTTTATTGGAAAGTCAGATATACAGAGAGGAGAAGAGAGAGGGAGCAACTGGTACTTATACCAGGTCTCAAATGAGATGCTGCTACCAGATTCAGAGGCCTAGCCAACTATATCATGGTGCTGGCCCCATGAATTTTTTTAAAAGGTTTATTATATTTTTTTTATTGAAAAGATAAATTGTATATATAGTGAGAAGGAGACATAAAAAGAAAGATCTTCCGTCTGATGGTTCACTTCCCAGGCGGCTGCAACGGCTGGAGCTGAGCCATTCCCAAGCCAGGAACCAGGAACTTCTTCCAGGTCTCCCATGAGGGTGCAGGGTCCCAAGGCTTTGGACTGTACTTGACTGCTTTCCAAGGCCACAAGCAGAGAGCTGGATGGGAAGCGGGGCTGCTGGGATTAGAACTGGTGCCCACATGCGATCCCAGTGCGTGCAAGGTGAGGACTTTAACCACTATGCTATCGTGCCAGGCTGTGTATAAATGATTATTTTAAAGAGTTCAATATGTATGGGGGCATTTCTCTCTTTCCACCTCCTGCCACTATGGCAGGAGGTATGTGTCTTTTCTGTCTCATCACTTTTCTGTTCTGTCACTAGGATGGGAGCTCCCTTTCTCAGCTTTTCTAATAAATCTTGCTTTCAAACAAACAAACAAAAAAAGTTCAGTGTATGTTAACATCACTAGCATCTATTTTAAAGACATTTTCCAAATTTAAGACTAGTGATATGGGTGGCATTATTTTACATTTTTGTAAATATATGGTTAGCTTCCTGCTCCCCATGGACAAACACTTTTATTTGAAAAAAAGAATTCACACAGAACGGGGGGGAGCATTTTTTTTTTAATATTGATTAGATGCCACTCCTTTTTTTTTTACAGTATTTTATTTTTAATATTGTTTACATAGTTGAGAGAGCTGCACACACATGTGGGCCTCCAGATTAGCGTGGGGAGGGTCCAGGAGGAAGCTGGGTGGAACAGATGTTTGAATTTTGTGTGGGTTTTTTTGTTTTGTTTTTTTCCATTTTTGTTTTTTTCTTCTGTGTCTGCACTGGGGGAAGGGATGAGGACCATTCCTTGCTGTTGGACTACTCCAATGGGAAGGTTGCAGTGCGGGGAGGTCATTTGATGCTGCCTTACAGACCCCGCTGTGGGAAAGAGTGCCCTAAGGGTGTTAAGTGAGTGGTTTTGGTAACTGCCACTCCTTCTCTCAAAGAGAATGTGATTAAGTTACTTTATATTAATTTTTCAAGTTACTTTAAATTAATTTAGATAGATTAAATAGCATATAATGCTCTTGTTTGATTACATAATTGAACAACTTTTTGGTGAATTTACAGAATTGTGAAATCATCACCGTAATCTGATTTTGGCATATTTCCATAACCCCTAAAAGAAGCCCTGGCCCCTTGCCACCCAGGCCTGGATAACAACAAATACAATTTCTTTACCAATAGATTTGCCATTTCTGGCTATTTTACCCTCGAAGAACCATATGTTTTCTTTTGTATCTGTCTTTTTCCAGTTAGCATCGCTATTCCTGAGGCTTATCCTTGTTGTTGCATTCTGTACTTCTGTCTGTTGTCAGGTCATGTTCCAGTCAATGGGGTTTAATCACATTTTTTATTGTTGCTATTATCACTTTGGAACTCATGCAGACGATGCTGTTATAAGCATATGTCCACATCTGTGTGTGTATAATGCATATAATATTTCTGTTTAAATATAATACCTCTATCTATCTATCTATGTATTTATCTATCTTTGTGCATTTTTATTCCTTTTGAGTGTTTATCTAGGAATGGAATTGCTGGGTCATATAGTAAATCAAGTTTAACATTTTAAGAAACTATTAAACTATTTTCCAAAGGGGTGGGGAGAGTGAAAGAAAGAGGGAGAGAGAAGTCTTTCTTCCACTGGTCCATCTGCCAAATGCCTGGAACAGGTAGGCTCCGGACTGGCCGAAGTCAGGAGTCAGGGACCCAACATTAGTGTCCCACACGAATGACAGCAATGTATCCTCTTCAGTGATCAGCTCCTACCTCCAAAAGTGGACATCACCAGGAAGCTGGACTTGGCAGTGGAGCCCAGATTCACATCTCAGCACCTTAAAAGGGGGTGTGCAGATCCCTAAGTCATGTCATAACTCTTTTTGTTGAAGCTGCTTTATTTTAAATGATTAAATCTTGAACTTTAATTGATCTGAACACTTTCCTGCCAGTAATTTCTGGAATCAGTTTAGACAGGGAATCACAAATTGTTAGGAAGCTTGGCATGCCGAAGTATGCATTTCTCGCTTGTGTGTTTGTCTTTCAGCAGTATTTATCTAGCACCAGCTGTGTGGCAGGATATGATCCCAGGCACTAACTCTGATAGTTACCCCTCTGGCCCCTGGGGGAGAAGTAAAGTGCCCCATAGGACTTGGCTTAATGGAGTCTGTGAATCCATTTCCTGAGTTTCTCTTTGTTCCTCCTTGCCTGGGCGAGCACTCAAGGGCTGACAGCTGAGCGCATGGCTGAGGTCACATGCAAGGGGCAAAGTGACTAATCTTTTATTTATTCTACAATCATTCCTCAAATATCTAGTTTGTGACAGGCACTGTGCAAGGCATGAGACATTTACAATGAGGTCCTAAGACAGGATCCTGTTGTTTTCAGGGGCTAATGATTATGGATATTATACATATAAAATTATGAGGAAAATGCTGATTGATGTTTTGGGATAAACCAAGGAATGTAGTAGTGCAGAATAGGGAAACCCTGACTCCTAGTACCCAGGTGACGTTAGAACTCGACCTGGGAGGATAAGTAAGGATTGTATAGCCAAAAGAAGAGGAGCATTTCCTACCAAGGGAGGGAATACCATGGATGTACACAGAGAAATAAAGACAGTGGAGGTTTAGAGAATGTGACCTCAACCATTCAGACACTCCTTCAAATTCTTTTAGTCTTTGGAATTGGAAGCAAGGCATTATTACTGGTGGGGTGCTATGGCCTAGGAATCTTAATGTAAACTCATAGCTATCTGTGTTCCGTGATTCCATTTCAGGGCCAGGGCCCTTGATTTGTTTGCTTGTCTCAAGCCTGTGTTTGCTGAGCCTTGTCAGTTTAAAAGGGATTCTTAGAACTGGAATAGGAGAGAAAAAGGCTGCCACACACGTAAGCTTTAGTATGAGACAGAATACAACATCTATCTGGCTTTGGTCTTGTACAACTGGAAAAGCTAGCTTTTGGGGCATTTGTGATCCCTGAGTCCCTTTTGAGTAAACTGCAGTCTGAAAACGTGTTAAAACTATAATGCCATTTGGGAAGTGATAATTTTCAAGAGGGTGATTGCATCTTCGAAAGCTTTAATTCTCCTTCAGAAAGTTGATTTCTGTGGCAGAGATTACTTAACACAAGCATATGTAACATCTGTCATTTTTAATCAAATCATGGAATAAAACTCATATTTATGATTTCATTCCAAGTCAGTCAGCCTGCCACTATGATTTACAGTGGTTTATTTTAGAAAATACAAATTGTGGGCTGGGGGACCTGGATTTACCAGAAATGTCTTTTGACAGGGAAGAGGTGAAAAACATCAGCATGACTTGGAAAAGAGACAGTGGAATCTCCTTGTCTGGGGGTGTCTACAAATAGCCTTAGTGCTCGTCTCTCCAACAGTTGTCTTGGTTATAATCCTGGTTATTTCAGAAGTTTAATGAAGAGGATGAAAACAGTTGTTTTCAGTTGTTTGCTTGCAGGGACTTGAGGAAGTGCATTTGTGTTTAAAGAAAAATGAAGTCGTTTGTAAAGTATTCAGGTATATCACAGTATCAAAGGACCAAAAGCTGTGAAACTATGTTGCCTAGAAACCTTTAGCTTTTCCACTTCTTTTGAGATTTAAAAAAATGAGATAAAACAACAACTGTGTCATACTCATTCATGGGTCTCACCGTGGCAGTCATGGTGCAAAGGGACATCAGTGAAAACTCCCAGTGGCCAGCTCAGCAGGTGTCTACTCACTGGTTTCACCTTGGAACTACGCCCACCAGTGGGTTCTGTCATTGGCTCAGTGCACGTCTCCCCGGAAGACCTCACTTATCCTGAGCCTAACTAAAATCCAGCCTATGTTGCATCCACTCCAGACAATGGCTCACTCATTGAGGACTGACAGAACCATGTTAGATATATATAGGGAATAAAGTTCATTTTTGATGGCTTAGGTGGTTCTTTCTTTTTCTAATGTGTGTACTGTTTTTGTTTTCCTGTAAACATGTTGCAAAGATCAGCATTTTAAGTGGTGCTAGAAAGAAAGAGAGAAAACAGTTCTTATTTAGTGGAAGCATTCATTTAATTATTGAGTCATGGTACCCAGTCAGGCATGAACAAACCTATAGCTCCTTTGACCAGAGTCCCCAAGGACATGACTCAGCTCAGAAGCATATGGGGCAGTTGCCACAGCCAACACTTTAATCAGAATTGCAAAGCTGTTAAATGGTTGATTTTCTACTTCATTTATTCCTTTCTGGGACTCCTTTCTTCTAACTCTCTGGTAGCCTGGGGTCCCCAGACTGCCTTTTCCTCTGCCTACCATGCCCTCCCTCCACTGCAGTGCCACTCCCATGCAAGCTATGCCATCTTATCACCTGGCAGAGTTAAGATATTTTTGAAACCAGTGATAGGTAGGTAGAACATGACCTTGTATTAAAAGCAAGGAACCCAGGTGGTGCTGCATCTCAGCAGCTATCTTTCTTTTCAAAGAAAAACTGAATGTATTTACTCAATCTATAATAATTAATTTAACCTGGTTTGTAATTTAGTGCAGTATTAACAGATCATCATTGAGTAGGAGTTTCCTGAATTTGTGTTATCTTAACTGTTTGGAAATTTGGTCATGAATGTATTTTAAACAAATCAAATTTAAAGCTCTTTAACAGCTACATGCCTTTTTTTTGAAAAATACCCATGATCAGTTTCAGAGCATTTGTAGTAAAAGCTGGAGTTTGAGGGAATAGTAGTTAAGATGCTTGCATCCAAACCAGATGGGTTTGGTACTTCCTTTTGACTACTGACTAGGCTCCTAACATAGGCCCTGGGAGCAAAGGTGTTTCAAGTCATTGAAATCCTGCCGTTCACTTGGGATATAATAGAGTTCTAGCTCCCAGCTTCAGCTTTGCCCAGACTTAGGTGTTGCAAGGATTTTGACAATGTACCAGTGGATTAGAGCGAACACTTTGGTGCTTTCTGCTTCCTTCCAACTTGTTGCTCCTTTCTCTCTGTTTTTCTACCTCTCGTATGTAAGAAAAGCTGAAAGTTGAAAATATCAAGAATGCTACTTACCATGCTGTTGGTAAAGGACAGGATTTGATGCTGCAGTAAAGATTGCTACCAGCAGACTTTGTCATCACTACTTATGTTTTTGAAGACGTAGCATATACACACCATTTAGTGGCTGCTTGTCTGATTATATTATTAAAATCACAAATTTTTACTTAAATTTTCTTTCATTGAGTAGTTGTTATTTACAACACCAGAATTTAATACGGATGCCTCTTTAAGTCCCAGCTGCCTAACTCGTGATCTGGTGTATTGTTAATGCTGCTGGGATAGCGGTGGAAGGTGGCCTAGGTACGTGGCCCCTGCCAGGTACAGGAAGAGATCAGGGCTGCTGGCTTCTGACCTGGCGTAGCCTGGGCTGTTGTGTCTATTTGAGGAGTGAAGCAGTGCTGAAAGATCTCTGTCTTTCCCTTTGTCTAACACTGCTCTTCGAATCAATAAATGCATATATACACAAGTAAATCCTTAAGAGTGGAAGCAGTTATGACCCCTGCGTTCTCAGGTTGTCATTTCTCTTTCATTTGCTGAGGAATCAGAGTGAGGTGAGCATAAAAATACAATTGACTGGCCCCTCCTCTTTTCCTTAACCTGTTGCTAAAAATTACTCTTGTTATAGCAGCTCTCACTATGATTTTTCTTTTGTATCATCAGTGCTGTAAAGAAAGATTTCTACAAAAATGAACTGTGAGGATATTTGAAAAACAATTGAAAGGTGAAGCCTGTATCCTTCTGTCAGCTATGGCTGGGTTTCACTGGGCCCAAAGATAAGTGACAAAAAATTGGACAGAAATTTACTGGAGTGTTCATTACCTAAAGCATGGCCCACCTGTTTTTAAAGTACCACACAACAATACCTTGTTATTATCATAATTCTTCTCTTTGTCATACACAGAGTGGGTAGTGCTGATGTGTTTGTAAAATGTTTTCATTTGATTGACAGTGTAATGTGAAGGTTATCTAGACTACAATTTTAATAAGAGAAATAACTCCAGATGCCAAAAAAGGTATCACTATCCAGAATGCAATAGTTCTGAATTACTCTTCCCTTTCAGTTACATTGTAATTACTCAAACCAAGGCCTGCATAGCTACGCACAAGATGAGAGAGCTGCAGCCTGAAGGGAAATGCATACACCATATAGATGTTTGCTTTTTGCTCAGTAGTAGGGAGTGAAAGGTAAAGGACCCTAAGCCCAGTTGAACTGAATCAGAAGCAACTCAAAGTCAAAACAGACTGTTACAGAAAAGTTATATAGTTAAGATTTTAAAATTGAAATAGACTTTTGGAAAGATTCCTTAAACTGTGGAAAAGAATATATATACATATGAAAGTCAGGGTGAATCCAAGAGGGCAGCTCCCTCAACTCTTAAGAAGTGTTTATCAGAAATATGTGCATTAAGCTTTTATTTTACCTTGTAAGGTACCAGAAAAGATCTCTTTACTTTACTTTAGTTTAATTTAAAACATTATTTCTTTTTATTGAAAAGGCAGATATACAGAGAGAAGGATCTTCCCATCCACTCGTTTACTCCCAAAGTGGTCACAGTGGCTGGAGTTGAGCTGAACCAAAGCCAGGAGCCAAGAGCTTATTCCAGGTCTCCCTGATTTTATGCAGGGTCCCAAAGCTTTAGGCCATCCTCTGCTGCTTTCCCAGGCCACAAGCACGGAGCTGGAAGGGAAGTAGAACAGCCAGGATAAAAACTGGCCCCCATAACGAATCCCAGTGCATGTAACGTGAGGATTTAGCCACTAGGCTATTATATCAGCCCCCCTATTTTATTTTTAAAGATTGATTATGGATTATCAACCTGAAAGCTGAGAAACTTTTTCTTGGTCAAGGCACTAATCAGACTTACTATGAAATAAGTATTAGAACCATTTTTTGGAAATGTTGGCTTATTTTAAGGTCTTCACCATCTTATCCATTAGTAATGTAAGATATATATAAATATCTTTAAGAAAAGTATAAGATATGAATCAAACAGTGATATTTTATCATTACACTTGCAGCAGTTTAGAATTTATGGTAATTTAGGAAAATCTGAGTTGGTGTTGTATTTCTGAACTCTTTGAAACAGTAATACCAAAAGACATTTGTAAAGCATTGCTCAGAAAATATGGTTCCCTAAGAAACACATTAAGTATCTCTTTATGTTTTGAAGGCATCGGTTTACTTGTCAATAATTGATATGATACATTAATTTTTAAAACTTTTCTTAAGTGTGGGCTTCTAAGGAGCTGTCCCAAGAGAAATTGGTAACTGTTTTGTGTGTGTGTGTGTGTGTGTGTGTGTGTGTGTGTATGTGATTTGCACTTGTTTGAACTAAAATAAATTACATTAGAAAGCATGTTAACTCGTAATTTTGACTAAAGTGGATTGTCTCCTCTCTGTCTTCCCCTGTTTAGTGCAAGGCAGTGAGGTGATCTCCTTGGGGACAAGCCTTCCTTTATTATTTATGTTTCTGTCTAAAGATAGCTGATTGTTTCCCAGTGTACTGTATCCTTCAGACACAAGGCTTCTCTACCAGAGGACTGTGGGTCTTTTATGTGGCTGAAACATTCCTGCTCTTGTACTGGGATATATGCTTTTTCTCTGAGGTTGATTGATTGAATGACCTTTCTGGTTTGCTTTTTCCCAAAGGATCTTTTCTTTATTAGCAAGTATAAATTAGATCTTTTGCTTGACCTGTGATTTGTGTTTTCTCATAAAAGTAATTCACAAGAAAGCTGTAATACGGATCAGAGATTGTATAAAGACGGCACAAGTCCCACAGGTTTTCATGTGGATTCCTATGACAAAAAGATGGCAAGTTTGTGTGGCATCTTCAACCAAGAACAGTATATTTTTAGAGAAGTGACAAGGGAAAAGGGGTGACAATATTGAAAGGCAAATCCATGACAGGTAAAGGCTTAATGGGAAAGCTTGTAAGATAGAGGCTTCTGTTTCTGTCTGCCTTCAGGCCAGTAAGGACTCCAAGGTGTCTTCTGTGTTCAACTTTGTGCCTTGTGGCAGGAAAGAGGCAGAACCCTTTTCGTCTTGTAAAATCCACCTCTTGCTTTGAGGACACTAGAGGACAGAGAACTCTCCTGCAGCTGCTGCTGCTTAAATGCTTTCAGGTTAGGGGTCCTCTGTATTATGGCGCATTCTGGTCTTCCGCGGTACCATGTCTTCTGCTTAGATGTCTTCAGTGGTTAGTTTGCCTGGGAAGGCTCCAAGCTTCTTCTCCTGGCACCTAAGTCCCCATGCTCCTGAGCTACCTGATTCTGAGTCACCTTCCACCCTCATATAACATTCACTTCCTGGCCACTTCATTTCCTTGGAACTCACAATACAGCTGTGTGTTTGCTCTTTTCCTTTGTGGTTACCTATCTTGTTTGCTCAGGGGAGTTCTTGGCCCAGACTGATTTTAAAGCTCATCACAACGTCATAGTTCTTTCTTCTTGGTGCTCTGGTTCTGTTCACTTTATATGGAACATCCCTCTGTCAGTTTTGGCACCCCAGTCTGTAGTGACACTCACTTGCCATCCATTATTGCACCTTCAAAGCCCAGGGCCACGCTGGTGCTCAATAAATGCTTAGTGATCTGAACTGAACTGCAGCTTGTGGCAGCAATCGACTAGAATAGGGAAAGTAACATTTTGTGGGATTAGCCTTGGCCACTATGAGATCATACATTCTTTTTTTAAAAAAAGATTTATTTTTATTATTTTGTTATTGGAAAGGCGGATATACAGAAAGGAGAGACAAAGAGGAAGATCTTCCATCTGATGATTCACTCCCCAAGTGAGCGCAACAGCCGATACTATGCCTATCCGAAGCCAGGAGACTCTTCAGGGTCTCCCATGCGGATGCAGGTTCCCAAAGCTTTGGGCTGTCCTCGACTGCTTTCCCGGGCCACAGGCAGGGAGCTGGAAGGGAAGCGGGGCTGCCGGGATAGAACCGGCGCCCATATGGGATCCCAGGCGTGCAAGGCGAGGACCTTAACCACTGCGCCATCGCGCCGGGCCAGAGATCATACATTCTTGAAGAATATTGAATAAAAAGCTATATGGTGATCCCCTGATCTTCAAAAATGAATTTTGTTGAGCTCACCAAAAACTAAGCAATTATAAACTGATTTAAAACGTTATGGAGTAGAATTCTGGATCAGTCTGTTTGGATGACACAGACCTAACCTAACCTACCTTGTTTGCTCTTTGAAATAAATTTGAAATAATACCTCTAATAAACAGTAAGTCCTTTAGAATGGTTTTTCTTCCCATAGAAGACTTCTCCAGCTTATTCACTTAAGCAAAAGATTGGTGCCCCCTAGAGGTAGTCTGTAGGTACAGTGCAGTACAGCCATTTTGGGAAAGCTTGGGAAATTTTGGGAGAATTGTGTGCAAGTATGGCCAATGCAATCTTGTTATGTAATGTGCTTTATATAATTTGACCCCAGAGTATCTCATAGTGCTTTTCCGTTGCTCATCACTTCCTCCAGCACCATCTATCCAGACAGTTTTTTGTCCCACAGGGAGCAAATATCCAAAAAGAGAAGAAAGAATGTTTTATTAAAAGTGGAACACAGAAGACACCCTGGGCAGTTAGTGTGTCATCTGTGAAGGAAAGTTAGCAGACCAAATGTGTATGACTCAGGCTTTGGACAGAGTTGGTCAGGCTTTTCTGAATTTCCCTTCTTTTCTCTCCTCAATTGTGTATTTTATAAGACATTTTTCTTTATTTTGAATTTTTGAATTCTGTGGTACAATTTCATATAGACTGGGATTCCTCCTCAAACTCCCACCCCCAACAGATTTTCCCCAAGTTGCTACAATTAGTATAGTCCTTCATAAGGAGTCATGATTCCATCAATCTCTTATAAGACATTTTTCTAGAACCTCACTCCCTTGGTATTCTTAGTTCATTCACTACCACTCCATCTTTATAATGTTCATTTGTATTTATTTTTTTTAAAGATTTATTTATTTTATTGGAAAGGCAGATGTACAGAGAGGAAGATCCTCTGGCCAATGATTCACTCCCTAAGTGGCCACAATGACTGGAGCTGAGCCGATCCGAAGCCAAGAGCCAGGAACTTCTTTCCGGGTCTCCCACGTGGGTGCAGGGTCCCAAGGCTTTGGGTCGTCCTGGACTGCTTTCCCAGGCCACAAACAGGGAGCTGGATGGGAAGTGGAGCTGCTGAGATTAGAGCCGATGCCCATATGGGATCCCGGCATGTTCAAGGCGAGGACTTTAACCATTACACTGTTGTGCTGGGCCCAATGTTCATTTTTAATATCTACCAAAATGCTAACTGTGGTAAAAATTGGAGCTAATATTTGTAAAGCACTCAGCACAGGGCCAGGCACCTTGTGTTAATTCATATGATGCATTGTTGTGTAGTGTTAATAATGGTGGACACTTGTTTTTCAGAGAACAGTAATGATGTCTCACCTTTGTAGAGCATTTTCATGTATGATGTTTCTGGGATCTTTAATGATAACCCGAGACCAGAAATGGCTGGATTACATAAGAGCCAGTGTCTCAGGATGTTTTAAAGTGTTGTACAATTTGTTTTTTTGTTTTGTTTTGGTTTTTTTTTTTTTTTTTTTTTTTTTTTTTTTTTTTGGTTTCTTTTAGAGTTCTTAAGCCACGGAGTGGTGCTGGCATTGTATGTTTTGTTTCAAGCTAACGAATCATCGATTTTTTTAAAAAAGAAATACTAATTTACTTTCAGACTGCGGAGTTTTTATTCTCCAGTCTAAAATAGAAGTTTTCACTTTTCATTCTTTGATTTTGCTAGTCAGAAAACCGAAGCCTGGAGGGTGACAGTAGCTCCTGAGGGCAGAGGTTGGAGGCAGGATTAAATGAAGTTCTCCTCATTCTTTTTCTCTTCTGACAAATTTTCTGTTTTATGAATGCATTTTGGCCTTTTGATATTATTGCCCTTCTCTGTGTGTACTGAATTTAATTTTTCTCTTTTGTACCCACGGATAGGATGGCACACAGTGACACCTGGTTTGGGAAAGCTTCCCTTGATATAGAAGGTTTAGTTCAGACTGGCGAGGCAAGCTGTGAAATAGCATTCTTATAAAGTGAGTGTTCGGAATCACACCCACTTTTAAGCGTCCCGAAGTGAGAAGGGTGCAGGATGGGAACTGTGGAGTGAAGCGTGAGGCAGGCAGGGCTCTCCCACAGTTTTCCGGGCTGGGTGTTGGTTACTGTCTCCCGTGGCCCCTGGTCACGTGCTTTGTTTTCCCGTGGCCTCTGGTGCACTGCGGATGTCAGACCTGCACAATGCAGTCATTTGTTTTGAGAGATCAAGCAACTGGCTGCCATTCAGGAGCCACCTAGTGTTGTATGTAAATATGAGCTCAGAGTTCCTGTTCGGGCTCTTCAGAGTTAGGCTGCTTCTGGTGACATGTAAGACACATTGAGAAATACATACATGCAAATACATTAGTAGGTATAATATTCACAGTTGGAGTAGTGCTGAGTTAAAGCTCTGATGTGTGAGTAGAAAGTAAAGTAAAGCAAGTCATTTTGCTGAGCTCTGTGTAGATGCTGGGCACGTAGCTCGTAGTAGACGTATTCCTGAAAAGGTTGTTCACAAATGGTTCGCCTCTGAAATGGAGTTCACAACTCCAGAACGCTGGCATTTAAAGATATTCCCAAGGTAAATGAGTATTCTATTGGAAGAGACAATTCCTTTGTAACTTATGTGGATATTAATATATTTTGTATATGAGTCATCTAAAATACGGTGTAAAATTTGTTTTCAGAGGAAGAAACTAGTTTTAAACTTTCTTTCACTGTGGTATAATTTTGTGATACCAGATAGTCGTTTGATATTTTGTGAAAATGAGGACGTTAAAACAAAATTTCAAGGAAACGTGATAAAAAGTCATGTGACTCATTTTCAGTTTTTGTGCAGTGCTTAGGTGTAGAGCCTACGCCCAAGTTTAATGGTTAAATTATTTGTGGTTGATGTTTCTAGAGGGGTGATTGGGTTAAGATTCTGTGATTTGGGGACAGTAGCTTTAAGTGCTGCAGGCTGAGGCTGTTTCCTTATCACGCAAAAGTGTTTTCTTATACTAATAGAAGATACAGTAGTACAGTTTAATGGCATTTAAACTACTGTTTTAAAGTGAAAGAAAAGATTTGCTTCAGTTTGAATTCAGCTTCTTCTTGCTTGTTGCTTATGGTCAGATGATTTTGATCTTAATTTTAGAATTTTTAAATTTCTTTTGATCATGTATTCTGTTGAACATGTGACTAGAGTAAAAGTTTGGTTCATACATATCAAACCTTCAGAGTTTAGGTCAGAGACTGGCAAACACAGGCAGGACTTGTGCCGCAAGGGAAGCAGACAGAATTCTGGTTCCTCTCTCTTTTTAGATCTCTTTTTTGGGTCTTGTCTTGGCAGTAGCACAGATAGTGAAGCTCAGAATCCCTGAAAGGTGAAGAATGGAAATATGCCAGCCATTGTGGGGTGACTATGGCCTCCTTTGATGTGCGTCTGTTTAGCACAGACATGGTAGCAAGCCACATAACGAGGTGAGCTTTCCCCAGTGGGAAGGCTGAACAAAGCTCTTGGGAAATCTGTGGTTTGAGCTCTAAAATCACAGGCCTGAATCACATCAGGAGAGTGACTGTGGTATCCATTGCTTGCTAGTGTTGTTCATTTTTAAAGATGTTCCATCACAGATGCATCTTATGCAAAGGAAGATTTGAACAAGGGTCTTCTAATGTGACCTATATGAATTGTGAAAAGCTTTTTATTTTGAAATCATTTTAGGCTCACTGAAAGTTGTAGCAGCAATACACAGCATCTCATGCAGCCTCCGCCTGGCTAGCATCCTTGCATGTTTACCGTGTGGAGGATGTGCCCATGCATCCTTGCTGTCATGGTAGAGACTAGCAAGACCAGCTGGAAGGGTAAAAACTTAGCCTTCCTGTTAAAATGCTTAAGTTGCCATGTGAGGAATCCTGAATGAAGTTTGGGTACTGCCAGAATTAAAAAAAAAAAAAACCAACAAAAAAAGCCTGTAACCTAGTGTGTTGAAAATGCAAAAATTCTCGTTGCTTTTATGAATAACTAATCTTGAATTGAATTTATTTAATGTCAGATTTAAATTTAGTTTTTAAGTAATGAGAGATTAAAAATTAAAAAGCTGCATGAGGGAGTATGTTGTATTTTCTTATTTAAGAGTGTTAAGAATGGTTCTGAGTTCAAGGACCCACAGTTTCTCTGTTTTCTATGTAGGTCCGAAAACATGTGAATGATCTTTATGAAGATTTAAGAGATGGGCACAATTTAATTTCTCTTTTAGAAGTTCTTTCGGGAGACACCTTGGTAAGTTTTACGTTTGATAATTTATTTAGAACACCATGTAGCTCTCCATAGCTGACCAATGTGTTGTCAACATAGACCGTGCATATTCTTGCAACATTTATCCTTTATATTTGAATTCTGCCTGAAAGAAAATGTTCTAGTTAGATTCTGAAGCATTTTCAGACTGCAAATGTTATGAATTTGAGAGATGAAGCACCTTGATTATTTAACTTATATAACCAATTCTGCATTAAAATGCTATTTTTGTTCTTGCTTCTCTGTTTACCTTTGGAAATTTTATTTTTTTGCTTAGCAGAAGTTGGATGCATAATATAACCACATATTAAAAGACTCACACAAAGCAAGGAAATAAACATTGCTTTCTGAAACAAAATGGTCTAACCCATTGTGTAGGTGTCATCCCCCTTATTTTGTGGACATTACCTCCCTTTCTTGGTTACCTGTTCTCCCTCATTATGTTCCGTTCATGCTCTTCTTTTCATTTGTGGTCTGTCTTGTGTCTTTGCTGTTCTATCTTCTGTCTGTTATATTCATTAGCCAAGGGAGCGAGATTTTTTGAAGACCTTACGATTGGTGAGTGCAACAGAAGCATGCGAATATGAGCAGCATGAGGATGTGGAGGATGAGGATAAGGGGGTAGGTGTCAGCCCCCATAACTCAACTAACCTAGCTGGTCCAGTGCGGTGAGCACTAACCTGATAGAGAACTCACGGGTTTGGGCTCTTTTTTTCTTTTCTTCCTTTCTTTCTTTTCTTTTTTTTTTTTTTTGACAAAATTAGAGAAGGTAAAAACCCACGGTGAGGTGGATGTGTTTGGAACAGATCATTGGAAATAGAGAAATATTTTTCTTTAAATTTGCCTTCAGAGAGCTAAGTGATTCTTTATGTATTACTATGCACTGCATAGTAAGTGTCCATATTTACTTCAAGTATTTGATGACATCTGAGCTAAAAGAGTTCCATATCCATTGTACAGAAATTTTATAACCAGCATAACTTTTAGTTCATGTTTATTGCACTTCCGGAACTGGTGTTTCATAAAGGGAACTAGTGACTTAAATCGTACCTGTTTTCAATAGATATTTAATTGTTTACCTACCTACTATGTTGCTTGGTATTTAGAATATCTTCAAACCTATGTTGGCTGGAACTCACAAGAAGTGTTAGCTCACCATCATCCCCAGTTGGCTTCAGCCCACTTCTGTAAGACAGCTGTGCTGCTTTATCATCTGCATCCTTAGTGTTCCCAGATTTCATCAGAAATAGTGCTTTTGTTGGATCCAGTGGGTGAATGTCTCAGTATTTCCACTTGGTCCATGGTTTATTTTCCCTCCTAGGGTCTGCTCTCTCTGTTATTATGTCACCTCTGGCTCCAATAACCTGTTCATTTTTAAGAAGCTATGCTGTCAGTTTTCTTTTTTCCCCTTGGAAAATTTCATATGATAAATTTCAGCTCCATTCTTTGTGTTTTGTTTAGCATTACTCAGCTCTGTTTCCTTATGTTTTCCTTCTGTTAACTTATAGAGTTTCTTAAGGGAAACAGCATTAAGGAAAATAATCATGGCTTTCCATTTTTTTTTTCCTGAAACTGAGAAATTGAGTCCATCCTCGGGGAGTGTACAGCTAGTATAGAATCCTTGTGATTATTACAAAGCCCAACTTTGTGAAAAAGCCAAAGTAAAACAAGGAGGAAACATGTGACTTTAATTGCTTTTCTCTCTTCCTCAATTATGGTTAAGTAAACCTGTCTTTCTCCTTGGTGATTTTTATACTAACTGCATGCTACTCTATCTCATTTTCATTAACCTGTCATAAACATAAAACCCTCTTTGCCAGTAGTTAATGTTTATTAAAAAGGAAAGTGGAGAGTGATGCTTGATTATTTTGTGCATCCATGGCTAAATAACTGTTGTCCAGAATAGTTCTGTTAGCAAATATTGCAAGTCCTATGTAATTTCTGTTTCATTTAATAATACATCTGTCTGTTTAATAATAAGAGTTAAAGTGTATGTTTGAGTAAAACAACATTGGGGAAAAAATCCTAGTAGTTGAAAATTCAATACCAATTAGTTTATGAATACATTAAAAAATCTTCAGAATTAGCCTACCTATTCTAAACAGTGAATAGATATGAAGAAAATATCTAAGATATTTAATTGCATCAGAAACTGTGTGTTTTTTAATACCTGGCTGTTCTCTTCTTAGCCCAGAGAGAAGGGTCGGATGCGTTTCCACAGACTGCAGAATGTACAGATTGCACTTGACTATTTGAAAAGACGCCAGGTAGGACGTTTCCCAAGGATGGTAATCATGTATGTGATTAAGCAGATACATGTGGAAGCTTATCGGGGAAAGCAAAAATTAAATTTGAGAATTAAAACTGTTAAGCTTGTATTTCGATGAGTAAATATTTTTAAATGCTCCTATGTAAAGGAAGCTAAGGGCAGTTGTAAGCTTAGAGGAACTGTAAGTGGCTACATTTCCATCTGTGTCAGAACAACTGATTTTCCCCCTGCTTGAACTGGGGTGCATTTGTGTAAGGAAGTAAAGGATATTTTCACAGCTATAGAATGTCAGGAATTCCTATGAGCAGCCCTCAACAACAAAGCAATCCTACTATTAAAGAACTGTACATAGATATTCATATTTGTTGTAAATTAGTATAAGCATGTTGAGTACTTAGTAGTGGTGAGGCAGTATCTTATTAGTCCTTTTTGTGCTGCTGTTTCTGAGACTGGGTAATTTATAGAGAAGAGTTTAGTTCTCACAGTTCTGGAGGCTGGAAGTCCAAGGTCAGGGTTCTGGGCTTTCATGTTTAATGAGGCCTGTGTTCTCTGGAAAGGAGGAAAAACAGGAAGGGAGAATTCTCTGAATCCTGCTGTCTTGCAGTGGATCCTCACTGCATTTATGAGGGGCGGGGCATTGACACCTAGTAGTCTAAAGGGCTACAATCTCTCAAAAACATCTCAAGTGCAATACTTGAACTTTGAAGGGGATACATTGAAACCATAGCCATGATACTGAGTCATTTACAAGTGGTTTACAATAAAAATAGCATTTTCTTAAGATTTCTTGTTTATTTGAAAGACAAAATTGGAGATAGAGAGAGAGAAAGATATCCATTCATCCACTAGTTCATTCCCCAAATAGTCACCAAGGCCAGGACTCAGCTTGGTCAAAGCCAGGAGCTTCATGTAGGTCGCCCTCACAGGTGGCAGACCTAATTACTTGGGCCATCTTTCTTTGCTTTTCTGAGGTCATTAGCAGAGTATTGGATCAGAAGTGTGACAGGTGGGAAATGAACCAGCCATCCGAGTGGGATGCTGTCATCACAGACAGCGGCTTTACTCTACATCACAACACCAGCCCTCTACAACAGCATCTTCTGACAACAATCTCCATCCAGCTCAAAGTTTTGGTAGTAATCATGAAAGAGAATGGACACTATATTGGTTGTGATCTTGATTCAGTTGCATTGTGTATTATAATAGCATAAGCTGACACATGAGCTATTTTTCAGCCACAAAAAAGAAATGCAGAGAAGTTGAAAACTGATGAAAACAAGAAATTAATGATGACAAGAGTTAGATTTTTTCAGCAAGTAGAAAAAGGCTTAGAAAGGAAAGAGAAGAAAGTATTAGCATTTATTATTCCTTCTTATTTGTTATTTGATTATTTATTATTCTTTGTAATTAAGTGCTTTTAGTTATTTTAACAAATGCTCAGGGCTTAAATATTTTAAATTTATTGGTGTTTGCTTTCTTATTATTCATCCCAGTGAAATTTGCATACAGGTTAGCGATTAGACCTTGTTTGAAATATTTTATATTGTTTTCTCCTGATAATAAAGCGTCAACTATCATGCTGTGTAATTGTTTGTATGTAATTAATGATATTTAACTCATTTTTAGAAGAAGTACATTTAGAGACCATCATTAAATTTATTTGCCTGAATGTATTTGACACTTGGTAATGTTAAGTCTGGGAATTACATTTTTTTAAAAAATCTTTGAACAGCTTTCAAAACCTGTCTGATCTGTATATATATGTTGTATATGATAGGAAAATAACAATGAGATTTTTTTTTATTATTCTTTGTGATGGATATAAGAAAATCTCTTAAAATTATTTCATGTGTTGGTGGTGTTGTGGTTAAGCTATCACGTAGGCTGCCAGCTTCTCACATGGCTACCAGTCTGTGCCCCAGTTGCTGCACTTCTAACCCAGCTCTCTGCTTATGCCTGCGAAAGGCGGCAGAGGATGGCCCAAGTGCTTCAGCCCCCATCACCCACGTGAAGAAACTCAGATGAAGTTCTTTGCTCCTGGCTTCAATCTAGCTCAACCCTGACTGATTTGGTCATTTATAAAGTAGTTTTAGAGGATGGAAGATTCTCTCTCTTTCTCTGTCTCTCTTTCAAATACGTAATTCTTTACAAACTTTAGAAAATATATTTCATGGTTCAGAGCAATTTACTATTTAATGGTGATAATGAAATAAAGCATATGTTAGGAACATAAAAGCATTGCTTAAAGCATATAAGTATTTCAGACATTCCGCTTAACTGTCTTGTTTTGACATGTGCTATAGCACTTGTTCTAAAAGTCAGTAGTACCCATTTTTTTGTGATTATTGTATCATTTGAAATGTAAAAATGATGGAACATAAGGAAGGATAAAATGATATTTGGGGTATTACTGAAATTTAAATATGTTTATTTGCATGAGTTAAAATTGATTTTATGTAGTTAAGGATAACTTTTGCTAATTAAATAACGTTTATTTAATTTCTTCCCATAAAATAGGTGAAATTAGTGAACATTAGAAATGATGACATAACAGATGGAAATCCCAAATTGACTTTGGGATTAATATGGACAATAATTCTGCACTTTCAGGTAAGCCTGGTTTTTCTGGATTTTAATATTTTTTAAGCTTCTCATTGCGACTAATTAAGTGGTTTGTAAGAGTGGTGAATAATGCCTTCATGTCACATGGAAGATGAATGAATTTCAGTCTTTTTTTCTGTAGCAATGTGGTGGAATTGTTCTTTCAGATAACATGCTGCTGTGAACTTGATGGCTTCTTTTTTTTTTCATTCTTGATGACCTTAAATGTAGTTTTAAGGACAAGGCTTGTAATTCCAGGGTTGGAAAAACACAGATTTCTTAGTCTTTAATGCAGACACTTTTCTTTTGTTCTTTGAACAGTACTACCTGCTTCAGATGCCTAAATATTTTTACGACAGTCTTTATTTACTGGTATAATTTCTCAATTATGTAAGCTATTTTTTCCTTTAATAGGCACTAGATGGCAGTATAATTGTTATAAAGCAAACTGTCAGAGGAAAATGTAGCATATCCTTGCTTCTTGGAGAATTGTGTAGAGTTTCACTTTGTCATTCTGGATTTGAGGAGAATAACTATACTTTAACCCACTCTAAAATAATATCTAATAAACCTATGTCAATTGAAGACCCATTTTGATTTAGTTTTTGTGATATGATAATTTTTTTAAAAAATCATCTTCCTTTGATTTTAAGTGACTCTTAACTTGGAAACTTTGTCAGCCAATTGTTTGCTCACAAAATGTACTGTGTGCAGCATCAAACTTCTAGGGCCTTTTACTGATTAATGTGCAGGTGGCCCTTCAAGGGAGTAGAGGTGGCTTGACAGCTTTAGGAATGAGTAAGAGCTTTGAGCCATACATCCTGGAGAGGAGTAAGACCTCAAGGATTTGCTGAAGTGCAGCTTGTTGGGAAAGGTTGGAAAAACAGTGCTGGGGTTCCTTTGGAGAGATGCAGAGTTAAGTAAAGTACAGTGCAGCTGTGTTGCAGGAGCTACACAGGGAGCTGGCCACTTTGACCAGGAGGAAACTGGAGGAGATTAAGATAAGCAGAAGTAAGGTGCTAGCCTGCTGTCTGTGGGGCAGCTGATGTAGGTATTTGTCTACTCAGGTTTTGTCAGGGAGACCCAGGAGCAAGAGCTGAACTCCAGGACTCTGGAGAACTGAGGGTCTGTGTTACTTGAGATTCTTAGGGGATAGAATGTACTGAGTAGATGGGGATTTGCATCCTGGGTGCGGCGCCATAGCTTCGTACTTCTTATCAGACTTGGGCAGAGTGTGTTTGGAACTGAACGAAAAGCTGAGTTGATCAGGCAGTTTCTCAGTGGCTTTCTTGGGGATCCTTTAAAGTTAATCCTAGTAGATTGACTCCTGAGATCCTAGTAGGATGGAAAACACATGAACTGTAGATGGGAAAGTCAAAGGCCAATTAGAGAGGTGGTGGGACTGGCTGTGCCACAGGCCTTGGAGGCAGACAGAACCAAGTATTTAGAGATTGACAAGGTGTGTTTTAGGAAACAGATTGTGTCAATTCTAAGTCACGTACAAAGAAGCAGAGTCCAAAGTCAGACAGATAAGCTAAACAGCTGAGGTGGCAATTGCAGAGTGGAGAGGTAAAGGTCTGGATTCCGATAAGGATGAAGGTTGAGTCCAGCAGAAGACATGTTAAAGGGGAAAAAAAAGGAAAAGACTTGACCACAGGGCGCAGAGAAGGAAAGAGTGGGATTAGTTTAAGGATGGTCAAATATTGAGCCTGAGAGTTCAGAGAGTTGAGGGAATAGTAATAAACCTTCTGTTGGTTTTTGGTGGTGGTTGTGGGGAATGTTCTGTACATCCATATACTGATTATTGAGACATGTAAGTAGAGCATAGGTTAGAAGTCATTGGCACAGGTCATGTTCCCAGGAATTATCAGTATATAAATGGTCATTGACTCGGTCAGAGAGAAGTGATCTTCAGAGGCTCCAAGAGGAGAGTGGAGAGTTAAGATCAGAAGTGTGGAAAGGGATCGTGCTTCTAGGTTCAAGAAAGGATTGTGATGGAGGAAGAGAAAAAGGACAGATGGAGAGAAAAATGAAGCAGCAGGAAGATGCACTGATAAAGCCAAAGGCAGAGGATTTCAAGTGGAAAGACAATGACGAGCTGCATGAAATGCCACTAGAAACCATGAGACAATGAAAACAGAGGACCACTGGTAGTGTTGTGTGGAAGAAAGACCCTGGAGAATTTGGAGAAAATACAGTCTGCGGAGCGTGGAAACTAGATATCAACAGAATGAAATGCGAATGAGTGGTTGGGAATTAGAAGCAGTGTATTGAAACTCTAAGTTGAGGAAATAATAAATCATAAGAGTATTTAAAAAGCATTCCATATTAATGAAACCATCAGGCTTCATGTGTATTTGGTAGGAAAATGGAGGACTAGTTATAGGAGTACCAAAGACATTTGTCTTTTGGTGTGATTTTGTACCATCATAATATGAACTACATTGTATTTGAGGACCTAAATTATAATATTATAGTTGTCACCAAGATTTTAAAACTTGGCCTAGATCTATCTAAAGTGAAACACACCTGTGTTACAATAGCAGTGTTCTTTATTTGAACTAAATGGTTTTCTTAATACCATGATAACTTTAAGATTAGAAATGCTTTCTTTTTATAAAGCTATTTATAATAGTCGCCATCATCTAAAGTGAGATTTTTTTCCCTTCTCTACTCTCTATGCATAAGAAAAGTGAAGAAAAGAAAAATATTATATATATTTTAATATATAAATGTTCTGTTATGAACGTAACACATTGAATCAGTTTTTCAGTTAGGCATTCTGAACGTATGTGTTACCATCATTGTAATTGTGTCAGTATCCACCATGTGCTTGATCCAGAGAGTCCAAGACAATAAAATATGTTGTGCTATCTACTAGGGGATATACATATTCAAGGAACTATTATTTAGGGTAATGAGTCAATTGTCTCTCTATATAAAAAACCACAATATATGGGGAGGGAGTGTTGTGTTAGGGTTGGGAAGGTATAAGAGAATAAGGGACATTTTTATAGATATTAAAGACAGGCTTGGCAGTTACCATGCAGTTACTAAAGGCACCCCATTTTTGACCTGACTAGAGGCAGTTGCTTAGTTGACAGGATGAGCCACAGCTCCTCTGTCCTGTTAGTTCAAACACCAGCCATTATACCTTTGGATTGTCTTACAATGTCCCATTGCCTGTGAAGAGATAAAAATCAAACAAACAAACAAACAAAAAACTAACAAAAAAGCCAATAGATCTAAAACCTTATTGGTTTTAAAGTATTTATTTATTATTTATAAAAGAGAGATATACATAGAGAGGAAGAGATAGCTGTGGGAGGAGAAAGAAAAAGAGATCAAGAGAGCTTCCATTTGCCAGTTCACTGTCCAAATGGCTGCAGTGGCCAGAATTGGGTCTGTCTGGATCCAAGAGCTAAGAGCTTCTTCTCAGTCTCCTAGATGGGTTGGGGCCCAAGGATGTGGGCCATGTTCTGCTATTTTCCCAGATACATCAACATGGATTTGAATTGGAAATGAAGCAACCAGGACTGGAAGTGGACCCTCATGGGATACCTGAGTTGCATATGGTGGTTTTATGTGGTATACCAGTTTTATGTGGTTTTATGTGGTATACAGTGCCATCCTGCAAAGACCTTATTTTTGTCAGCTTGCATTCTATGATATTAAGTTTTGGCCACTGGGAAATATTTAACTTCCTTTCTAAATGCTCCAGGAAAACCTTACAATGCAGACTGTGTACTGACAACATCTATAGCATCATTATTAACTTGCCTTATTTAATTGAATATTAAAATTCTGTCAAATTGATGAATTCTGTCTTTTGATCAGGCTAAAGACTAACTAGAAGAAAGTAAGCATCAATCTTTTTGATAGTCGGGTGCCTTTTGCTTACGTGTAAGTCCATTTCATGTCACACTAATTTCCTTACCCTATGTATGACTCAGTGTTAGAAATATGTATACCTTAGATAATCAGGTTCCATACTGATTTATTGTTTTCCCAAGAAGGTCACAGTAAAAGAACATAATGTTTAACTAGGGTACAATTATAAAAGTTATATGTGAAGTTTACCTGCCTTACTTCATGTTTAAGAATGCTCAGGTGTTTCTTTGCTTCAGTGTTCCGTTTTTTAAACAATATAATTTGTTTGCTCATATGAAAATTCTAATGATGCAATAATGGCCAGAAACACTCATAAATTTATGTTACTTAGAAAAGTTGCAAACTTTTAAAAGATTGATGTTAAAGGAAAATTTATTAGAGTGTTGTAGGCTTTTAGCATTTATCATGTCCCCTTCAGCTACCTGTTGAGCCATCTTGTTATTGTTAAGGCTGTTGTTTTAAATGAGGATCCCAATGTGATTTACAGAACTTTGTGTACTTTGGTTTGTGTACAGCTACCAAATTTAAGTGGGATTCCTTAAAAAAATAAATTGTACACTAGAAGGTACAGGCTTTCTGACACCAAATTGGAAAGGCACTTTGCTAAATCTCTCCTGAGTGATATTTGCTTTCTGTTTGCTCTCCGATTGGTTGAACCACCGATAGTTTCAAAGGTTAATGCAAACTTCATGTGTGTCTGCATTTTGAAAACTGAAAGTTAAAGTAAGGGCTATAGTCTCACACCAGTGAAGCGCTAAGGGTTTGCCCTGAAAGCTCACAGTGCTGTAATTTGACAGCAGTGATGTTTGTCTAAGAGGATTGGTAGCCAGAAATAAGCCACGGTGTCTAATGAGACACAGGGACCCAGCTGGGCAAGATGCCACAGCGTTTCTTGCGTGTGCCTTTCTCATAAGCAAAATGGCTTCAGTGTGAAGAGGATGGTCACAGAGCCCGGAGGAACTGGAGGTCAGAGTGGAGTTTTTAGACTTCATGGTGATCTTTAAACTCCCTGGATTTTGCAATGAGTAAGTTTGTGGAACTCTGATCAGCTGAAATCAAATGGGGAATGTCTGTGGGTGTGTAAGAGCTGAGAAAGAAGAATATTATGTAGATCCTGCCAAGATTCCTTTGAGCCCTGAAAAATACTCTCCCGGAAGAAAATATTTCAGACGAAGCCCGATCAAGAAAACTCTGTGTGACACAGCATCAGGGAAACCAAACAGCCAAAATGAAGACAAGAAGAGCCACATTCAGCTTTCAGAAGAAGAGCCAGCTCTTTTATCCAGGGGACTGGTACAGGAGGACTCCGTCACCCCAGACCCCAGCACAGTGCAAGGCGGGGTTCAGCAGGAGAGGACAGAAGCTGTAACGGATGGTGTTAAACAGAAACTTCTGTCAAGTGCTGCAAGTAGTCGGTCTTCCAGTGCAAACCTTTCTCCTGTTAAAGACGCTGAGACAGAAGTCAAAGTCAGTGAACTGAATCAAGGGATTTCAGAAAAAGATGGCACTCCATATCGTACGAAGAGGAAGAACCATTTAGATAATGTCAACACAAGAGAAATAACATTCCGGAGTAAAACTGATGCGTTCCCTTTTCAAAAGGCAGCCAGCTTAAGCTCCATTCACTATGGCACAGAGAGATCATTTGAAAAAAGTCAGCTTGCTAAAGACCCATCCAAAAGTGATAGCTGTGTTCTGGAAAGGCAAAACTCTGAGAGGTTCTGCCCGCAAGCAAAAGATAATTTTCAGTTAGAAAAAAAGAGGTGCCATTCTGTTTGTACAAAGAAGTCCTCTTTTTCCCAGAACACAGATGGAAGCAAGGTGAGTGAAAGGAGGTTCCTGGGTACCAGGTGTAAATCAGTATTGCAGGGTTGCATCTCAAACAGGTTTTTAAAATTTGTCTGTAACATATTTTTATGTTAGCTTCTGTGATGGATGTGGCATTATTGTATCTTATTCATAACCATACAAGGGAGTCTGATTTATTTGTGTTGTGATATTCACACTCGCACTCTAATATCAAAATCCTATGTTTTGTTACTACTGAGTTTCTCTGGTTCGCAGTTCTTGATGTTTCTTCTGAAGTAGCCTGTGAATGTATTTAAAGTATAACTGTACCATAGGTAGAAGTTGTTAGAAATCAGTGAAATATTACCCAGTCACTTGAATTTTGTAGGATGTCGTGCAACATTATGGGACCGCTGCTGACTTGTGGTCCCATAAGCTTGAAAAACTATCAACTCTGTCAGTTTTCATGTATAGCAATGTTCACCTTGTGGTTTCCAGTTTTGTGTGGGAGTTGGCAGTGGTAGCAAAGTCATCCTAATTCTCTTCTGTGAGTTATTCTCAGTCTAAAATTGGAAACCATTAGGGTAGCATGTCATAGGAGTTTGAATGTGACACAGACTGTTAGGAAGTTGAGATCTATGTTCCTCACTCACAGTGAGATTTTGCTTTCAATAAGTTACCTATCTGGGATTTTCACTTGTCTTTCAAAGATGTTTGGATCTGTATTTACTTACTTCTCTTAGACTCACATTTCCTGAATAACTAGATGTTACTAGGTGGGAGTTAATAATGGATTTTTGCTTCATTCACTCCAAACTAGTTTTTAACAAAGAAATGTACACATAAATGGTATTCTTGGTGAAGTCAAAGTGTCATTGGTCAGAGATTGTTTACACATGACAAAGTTTGGGTTTTTATTGGGTTTAGTGTGCAGTTCTCATTGACCTTGGTAGCATTCCTTTGAAGGTGTCCCTTTCTGTGTACACCCCACACCTTGCCAACATTATGTCATAGTTCTGTTTACATTTTACAGTGGTTGCATTTTCAAAGGAAGTCTCCAATCTCTGTCATCGTTTGTGTGGATCTGGCATAAAGGAGAATGTGAAATAAAACTACTTGGTACTGTGTGTTTAGGAGTACAAACACTTGGCTCTCTTTCAAGTTTTCTGGTCTCATGATTTGGCTCCATGAAATCTGGTGTGTTTGTCATTAGTTGTAATGTGGTATAGCTTTTTTGTTTTTCCTTTTATATCATCTTCCTGCCGAGAAGTTTACCTTTGTGTGTGTGTGTGTGTGTGTGTGTGTGTGTGTGTGTGTGTGTGGCGCCAATGGTTTTGAAACAGATTTAGTAAGTAATTGTGATGAGGAGTTACACAGCAGAGTTTGGCATCTTACAAGTTAGAGCTAATTGTGATAGTCATTATTTTATCAATGGATGTTGACATCTCATGAATTTCCTGTAATCCAGACAGAGTATGAATTCTGTGGCACATAGAAGTCATGACCAAAGGCTTAGCTATTCCTCTTAGAGCATTCTTCCTCTTGCCTTAAGGATGTTTGTTTCATTAATTATTTTAGGTTAGACCTGTTCTTAGAACTCTCTGTCTTGCACTGGATTATCCATTCAAGTTGAGAATGAGATACAATAAGAGTTTCCAGGTTGTTTATTATTATTCATTTGCAGAAGTAGATTGTTGGCCAATATTCCTTTCATTTTCCCCCATTTAGCTACCTTATCCTTGATTCTCTGTTTGATCTATTCTCATGTTTTAACTGTATGCAGATTGGCCTCCATGGCTTTTAAGTTAATTTACAAGTAGTATTATTGTGTTTCTTTTATCTTAGCTTAACCTGACTTGAACTCCTCTGGTTCTGTGTCATTTGTCACTCTCAGTATGGATGTCCACCTAGTCCTGATTAAGTCCTTGTAATAAGCTGATCAGTATGGCTCTCTAAGCTCAGGGCCTCAACAGCAGCCATGCACAGGCTCTTTCTGGCTTGCATGCTGAATGCAAATTGCATAAGCATGTTATACCTTTATTAGGATAAGCAAATGAATTTCAGGCAAGGAGGGTCCAAAGATTTGCATATTGGTTTGGAATTGGAAAAATACTTTTAGATACAGTTTGTCTTTTGATTTTTCCCAAACTATATGAAATAGGCAGACCTACAGCTTACGAAGAAGCATTGGAGACTAAGGGAAGCTCAGTAAATTGTTTAGGAGCCAGAGTAAATGGGTTAGCTGAGTTGAATTGTGGTCCAGTATCGTACTTGATTTAATTGTCCAAGATGTTCTGACAGAGATTACCAAGGGCTCAGTGCAGGGCTTGTGTTTATAGAGTTAACTATTAAAGGCGTGTGTTTTAAACAGAGGTGTTGGGCAGATTGTGTGTCAGGACAGACAGGAGTGAGCTCAATGTCTGCTCCTTTTTCAGGGATCTCCTATTTAAAACTCACTTGCTTCCTGGATCTGGTAATAAGATCTCCTACCTTTGCCCTTGAGCTCTCTAGTTTCTTGTGTTTCACTGGCTCACCTCTTCCAGTGTCAGCAGGTTGATGTCAGCAGAGATGGGTAACGGTTTGTGGATAGACCATGGATTCTCCAACCTGACCACATGCAGTAGTCGTCTGGGGAGCCTGGAGAAAGTGCTGATGGCTGCATGTCACCCTCGGTGATTCTACTGTAATAGATCAGCGTGGAGTTCTTTAGATGATTTTTGTGGTCAGACTCAAGTGGGGAGCTGTTTACTTTTCCTTTTCTATACCAGGGCTTCTCAATGAATGGTCTAAGGACCCTGGAGGAAAATAATCTGAAATGTTTATTGAAAGCATAGTATTCCAGATTTAACTAAATCAGAATACCTCATGGTGGGACATGAGAATGTCACCTGTGTTTTAGTTTTTGCACATATATTTAAAAAACCTGTGAGGTTTGAAAACCATTGTCACCCTAGCTTAACATTTGTCACCCCATTCTGTTCTCAGTGTTAGGTTTTCTGCTGAGTAGACCTGATCATGAGCTTTGGAGGCAGAATGTAAGAGTTCTGTAAGGTTTCGGCACCATACAGAGTATGACTTGGATAGTCTTGTGGCTTGGCTCAAGTTTTCTAAAAGGAGGATATTTCATTAGATGAGGTTTTACTCCTAACAATGAATGATGTTTGTTGAGACCTACTACGTATTAGACACTTCTTTACATTTTTTGATCTTCAAAGCAAGTCTGTAAAGTTGTTCTGTTATTAGCTCTGTCTGGATAGATCAGGAAACTAAGACTTAGAAAAATTAAATAATTGTTTTTTTCAGTTTACCTCACCACTAAGTGGCAGAGCTTGGATTTGCCTTCAAGTTGTCTGCCAAGCTTAGACGTTAAATAGAAGAAATTTATTCTTGTTTTTCTACTTAACATCCTTTCCAGTTTTACGTTTCTGTGAATCTGCATACATGTGTTCTCTTGCCTTTATGCACTGCTTCCCCTTTCCCACTTTCCTTTATTCTTCTGTGCAACATTTAAGAATGTATTATAGCAAAAGTAAGCATTTAAGTAAAATCTATTTTCCTGCATACATTATATCCCATTATTTATTTATAGCAATTGACAGGGACTGAGAGTGAAGATTGGTATTCTGGAGTGATGACAATTAATTCGTACACATGCATGAGCTGTATTAACTAATAATAACTTAATTTCTTTTGCTTCTTTCTGTCCTTTGGTGAATTGCCACTTAATAGTACAATGATTTAAAGGAAGGAAGCAAGGAGAGCAAGATGAGAACTAAATGTGAATATTGTGTAGATTGTGTTACTGGCGTTTGAATAAGAGAGTTGAATATTTTTATTGCATTGCATCAGTAAAAACATTTTAATATGGTTCATATTAAAAACATTAAACAATTTAAGAGCAATGTTGGAATGTAAGAGAATTACACTAATACATTTCTTTCAACCATTTTTTATGAAGCTTAGCTAAGGAGAAAGATAAAATTAAAAATAATTAAGATTTTATTTGTTTATTTGAGAGACAGTGAGAGAAAAGAAGTTATGAGAGGAAGAAATAGATAAAGAAAGTGAAAGAATTTCCATCTGCTGGTTCACTCTGCAGAAACCCACAGGGGCAACATCCTGAACCGGAAGCTGAGAGAGTAGGTCTCCCACATGCTTGGCAGGATCTTAATTACTTGAATCATCACCACTGCCTTCCACAGTGTGCCTCAGTGGGAGGCTGGAGTTGGGAGTTGAGTACAGGTGCTCATATGTTAGAAATGGGCCACTTAACCTCTATGCTCACTCCATAGGATAAAATTTAAATATGTTTTCTCCATGTGATAGCTTTGCTCCATAAATCTGGAAGACAAAGAGCATTTATTTTATAGTTGTCATTTGTTTCTGAACCATTTCATCTCCTTTAAAAAAAATGACAAATCATTTATTTTTAAAACTACTCTGGACTATCTTAGATTTCATACCTAGCTTGTGAAAATTTTAGCTTTTAAATAATTGTGTGGAATTTGGGATCTTGTCAGCATTATAATGCTTCTAATTTTTTTTAACTTAAATGAAGAACATGGAAATATTTAAAATCCTTTCCCCCGGCCTGGCTCCATAACCTAGTGGTTAACATCCTTGCTTTGCTCATTCCGGGATACATGTGGGCACCTGTTGGTATCCCGCAGCTCATCCAGCTCCCTGCTTGTGGCCTGGGAAAGCATTTGAGGATGAGCCTAAATCTAGGGACCCTGCACTTGCATGGGAGAGCTGGAAGAGGCTCCAGGCTCCTGGCTTCAGATCAGCTTAGCTCCGGCTGATGCAGCCACTTGGGGAATGAATCAACAGATGGAAGATCTTTCTGTCTCCTTCTCTCTGTATATCTGACTTTTCAATAAAAACAAATAAACCTTTTTTTTAAAAAACAAACAAAACCTTTTTCCCTATAAAAACTGTAGTTATTTGTTTTTTCTTTTCTGTAGGAAATATGTAGGAAATAACAATAAAAATTAGTCCAAGCCAGTCAGAAGCTGAAGCATTAACACTTGAGCTTTTACAACTTCAGAACTGTGTCCTCCATTTAACTCTTTCTTTCTTTCATGCACACAGCTTGTAACCAGTCAGAATTTTGCTGTTAAAAATAGTTTGTGGAGAGTTTTCACACATTTTTTTAAAACTTGGAAGTAGATACAGAAAATGTGTTGATTACATTCCTTTCTGCCAAAATAGCTGAAGCATGTTTGAGGAAATGGTCTCTAGAGGCAAACATCCTGTCTCAGAAATATTTGTGTTTGTGGACAAATTCAATGTGGAATTCACTTTGCTGGACAACAGAGTTCAGTGTTGTGATTAGAAGACTTTCAGCAACAAGACTTAATCATCGTGCACAGCTCCTTCCATTCGTTGTAGGGCTGGCACTGTTCTGATCCTGTGCACCTGCCATTTTAATCTTTCAGCATCCCTAAGGAGGTACTGTTATTATCCTCATTTTACACCACGGGGAACTGAGGCCCAGAGAAGGCAAAAGACTAGTAAGTGGTAGGATCTGGAACTGAATGCACCTCACCAACCTCAACAAATCTACCCCATCCTTTCTCCCAGTGTTGAATTGCGTACACATACAGACTTACAAGGCAGGAGAAGCCTCCTGAGCTGCTCCTTCTCCAGCCTGCTCCCCTTATTCTTATTAAGACCTATATACTCTTACATGAATATTATCTTTTTTTTTAAAGAGTTATTTATTTTGGGCCTGGTGTGATAGCTTAGTGGCTAAAGTCCTTGCCTTGCATGCACCAGGGATCCCATATGGGCACCAGTTTGTATCCTGCCTGCTCTACTTCTCATCCAACTCCCTGCTTGAGGCCTGGCTAAGCAAAGCCTTGTGACTCTGCATCTGCATGGAAGACCCAGAGAAGGTTTCTGGTTTTTCCTTTTGGATTCTCTTAGCTTGGGCCATTGTGACCACTTGGGGATTGAATCAGTGGATGCCAGATCTCTCTATCTCCTCCTATATATCTACCTTTCCAAAAGAAATAAATCTTAGGGCCCTGCGCAGTGGCCTAGTGGCTGAAGTCCTTGCTTTATATGTGCTGGGATTCCATATGGGTGCCGGTTCATGTCCCTGCAGCCCCACTTTTCATCCAGCTCCCTGTTTGTGGCCTGGGAAAGCGGGATGGCCCAAAGCCGTGGGACCTGCACCCATTTGGGAGACTTGGAAGACACTCCTGGCTCCTGGCTTTGGGTTTGCTTAGGTTAGGCCATTGTGGCCACTTGGGAATTGAATCAATGGACAGAAAGATCCTTCTTCCTCCTCTTTTCTGTGTATGTGACTTTCCAATAAAAATAAACAAATCTTAATAGAAGAAAGAAAGAAATCTTAAAAAAAAAAAAAGAGTTGAATATAGAAACCAGGCACTCCAATGTGGGATGCCCACATTCCAGCCACTGGGCTGCATGTGTGTGTCCATCATCTTTACTTTTGAGAAAATGGGGGTGAGTTTGGGGGAGGTGGGGTTAAATTTTTATGTCATGACATTTTTATGCAAAACTTGAAAAATCTGTCAGAATTTTGTGTTTTTCATAGGACATTTAAATAGTTTTTCTGTGTCCACAAGCTATCTTTAAAGTCAGTTTCTGATATGTAAAATACTTTTGGAATGTTTGCAAGGAGTCACTGAAGAATTGCTGCGCTAGAGGAATGAGAACTTACAGGATCTCGAGTCAGAACGCTTAGATTTAACTCTTAATACCCACATCTGTACCATCAGAGTGGTTACCAGTTTTGAGGATTCACTACAGTGTACATAAAAAGCTGCAAAGTGCTTAATGACTTCCGTTTATTCAGTTGAAAATTAAAAAAAACATCCTTTAAGTATCCATTAAATAGAAAAACTTGTCAGTTTTCAGAGCTTTAACAGGGCGTTTATTTTTCTCCCTGCTACACACAGCATTCTGCATAACCAGGGAAGCTGTCCTCATGTGTCTTCATTGTGATCCTACCCTCTTTGACTTTTCATTCATTTCTTTGGCAAGCCATCTACTGAATGCTTGTCATGCATTGGATCCTGTGCTGCCCATGTTCCTCCAGTTAGCTTAAAAATTTGTCAGCCAGATACAACAGACACACTCCAGGGAGGCATTAACTCTTGAAGACTATAATTAATTTTACCTTAGTATAGGTACATCTAGGAGGCATTATTAAGAGCAGCACTCACACCCACTGGTTCTCTCCGCAAATGCCAGCAACTCCCAGGGCTGGGGCCATCATAGGCAAGGATTTCAGCGAATCTCCAGGACTTCTTAATCTTTACTGTATTTACAGCATCTTCTAAATGAAACACCTTAGTTGTTAACATGAAAGATGTTGCCTTTCCCTTGGTTTCAGGTAAATTATTTATGTAATACATTTCAGTTTTTAAACTTTTATGTCAATTACAAGATTGTTCAGGTGATTTAAAAATGAACATTGCACTGTTTCCATTGTGTAAAATAAGGCAGTGCACACATTCAAGGAAAAGTCAGGTTGCAGGGAGTATCTGAGTCAATGTTGACTTGGCTGTTGCTGTGTCCTGACTGCATGCCATGGCCATGACAGAATCTTTAAAAATAATATTATGTTCCTGTTGCCCAGTTGTCTGGTGGCATTGACTTTGCTTAGAGGACTTTAATACTTACAGATTCAGCTGACTAACTTCATAAGGTTGTTGCAATTCATTTAGCAGTGAGTGGGTCATTTAACAATGGCTGTGAATGAAGCCAGTGAGCTGTGAGATTGGATATGTTGACTGTTTCTTTCCTTGATAAGACGTTTTAGGACTACATAGTATGTCAAATTTGGTTTAGAAAAATGATTCAGATGAAACATGGTCTTTCTGTTTGAAACTGGGGTTTAATTGAGTGACCCCTGGGTTGGTTGATTGATGTTTTAATCATTGAATATTAGCTCAGCTCTGCCAAGAGATGAGAGAGAAAATATGGAGTAGAGTGTCAGTGTTGTGTAAGGAACAGATAATGTCAGAACATGAGTTTTTGTTTTTGTTTTAGTATTGGTATATTTTTTTGAAAGGTTTGCTTATTTTTTAAAAGCAGATTTATGGAAAGAGAAGGAGACTCAGAGAGAGAGGGAGACAGAGAGAGAAAGAGAGAGACCTTTCTACTGGCTCACTCTGCAAATGGCAACAATGGCTGGAAGAGGGCCCGTCCAGAGCCGAGAACATAGGTGCATAGCTGCAAAGACCTGGTTTGTCTTCTGCCTTCCCAGGCGCACTAACAGGGATCTGGATAGGAAATGTAGCAACTGGTACTTATACCAGGTCTCAAATGAGATGCTGCTACCAGATTCAGAGGCCTAGCCAACTATATCATGGTGCTGGCCCCATGAATTTTTTTAAAAGGTTTATTATATTTTTTTATTGAAAAAATAAATTGTATATATAGTGAGAAGGAGACATAAAAAGAAAGATCTTCATCTGCTGGTTCATACCCCAAATGGCTACAATGGCCAGATCTGAGCCAATCTAATGCCAGGAGCCAGGAATTTCTTCCAGGTCTCCTTTGATGGTGCAGGGTCCCAAGGCTTTGAGCCGCTCTCGACTGCTTTCCCAGGCCACAAGCAGGGAGCTGGATGGGAAGTGGAGCTGCTGAGATCAGAACTGGCGCCCATATGGGATCCTGGGCACATTCAAGGCGAGGACTTTAGTTGTTAGGTCACTGCACTGGGCCTGGGAACCTGTTTTTCAACCATTCTAGACCGTAACTATGATTGCTTTGTGTTCAGCATTTGTTACCCAGGACTGTTCTCTATAAACTACCTTCCATCAGGGCTCCGGAAAATATTGGCATATAAAATAAAAAGATCATGCAGACTCTCCTTTCAATTTAAGGTTGGAATATATTGAAAAAGTACAAATACAAATATAGAGTGATGCAAACACTGGGATAACTTTTGTTGCTGTCTTTTGAATGGTACCACCACACTGTAGATTTTAGTTAATAGGAAGGAATACCATTCCCCCCACTAATTTAAGTGACATGAAGATTTGGCCTATTCATGTATGTATATATATAGCAAAAAGTCCATCCTGTTTGAAATGTTTTTGTGCTAACTCTGTTCTTGGTACCATTTTCACATGGCAGTTGAACTATCTGATAGTAACACATTTAAGCAGAATCTGCGATAAAACTAGTGACTAGAATTTGAAATTTAAATCATGTAAATCAGACAAAATGTGACTGAAGTTCTTAGTTATTTGAAAAAGAAAATATGCCAAATGGATGATTGTGATCATAAGTAAAACAATAAGCTGCTTATAGGCCATTGTATAATGGGTCGTACCCTCAGATTTCCTTCAGTATTGAGATTGCCTTCTAGAAGGAGGTAGAATCTTTGCTGAAGGCAGTATCATTCTAGGCCTGTTATAACTGTGTCTTAGATTGTGATGGATATTGGAGCTTGCTTGGCATTGTGACAAAGATATTTTGTTCAGATGTGTACACCTCCCCCAAATACACTCTCCTTGAATTTAGAAGATAGGTACTAGATGTTGGTTGCTCTTAAACAGTACCAGTACCAAGATAGATTTTTTTTTAAAAAAAATGTTGTCATATATGTTATTTGTAATGTATAAATAATAAGCAAAGGAAACCCCATTTGGGTTGAGAGATACTCAGTTTTATTGGTTAGGGTTTACATTTCCATGACGGGTAACAACATTTCTTCTATTTACATGGGACTTGACATAATGATAAAACAGAAATGATCAAGAATATCTAGTTTCCCAGAATGAATTAATGCAGATTCCAAAGGCATCTAATACAATTATAACGGCATTTGTTCACTGAACATTTATTGAATATCTGTCCTGACTGTACTAGGCCATGTAGCACTAAGGTGAATAAACCATTGCTTCTCTCTTTCTGTGTGTGTTGTTTATATGTTAGAGAGGGACAAGACAGATCAATAGGCACTGATGAGCCACATAATCTAATGCTGATGCAGAAGCAGACAGGGCTACTAGGAAAGACAGATAAAGCTGGATCTTTCACTCATATCCTATAGGTACAAACAGCTAGAGCTTCACCAAGGTAAGGAAGGAGAGAAGGGACTAAAGGCTGTGACGTGGTGAAGACTTTCTAGGGTAGCGAAGGCTGTACACATATCAATGCCTGAGTTTGTCTGAAAATTTCTTAGCATTAAGAGACCAATATAGAAGTAGTTCGATGTCCTGGGCCTGAGGAGTATTTTTAGCTTGGTGTGAGAGAGGCTGGAAGGTTGGTGGGAATGCCCAAGACTGTTAGCAACTGAATGGATATAGAGGTTGAGAAGGCACCAAGAGTGACTTCAGGGCATTTGATTTTAGCCCAGCTGGATATATGGTGGAACTGTTCAGTGAGCTAGTGAAGCAGGAGAAAGAGCAGGAAGTACAAAGAAGTTTATTTTTTGATTCCTTGAATTAGAGATTGTGACATATAGCACAACGGTTAAGAGTAGCAGCTTTGGAAACAGAGGCAAGTTTGAATTTTACCTTTAATTTGTAGCAATTTGTATGAACTTGAAAAAATTGAGTAGCCACTCTATACTTCCTCATTATTTGTGAAATGGGATTATATGTTGCATGGATTGTCAGGGACAGTACTTGTGAGGTATATATGTACGATGTCTATCCTCTATACTCAATACATGGTTAGTTTTAGTATTTTAGTGGAGGGGTTTGTGAGGGTGTTGAGGTGTCTTGTGGATAAGATTTGGGGTAGAATTTGGGGATTTGGGATGATCAGTGTAGAAGGGGGGCAGTTGAAGCCATTGTAGTAGAGGACTCTGTCCAGGGAGCATGAGAGCAGAGAGGAATGTGCCCTGAAACCTAGGGACTAGCAGGAAAGACTGGGGTGGTAAAAGCTCTCCAGAGAGGCAGCAGGGACACCAGGAAGGAGTGATACTGTGCAAGCCAGGGATAGTTGCTTCATAGAGTCCCCAGGATAAGAGAATGGGAGGATCAGGAACCAGCGTTGAGCTCTTCTTGGTGTTTTGTGCTTCTGTCATTAGACTGTGAACTCCATAAGGATGGGTTTATAACCCATGCCTGTTCATGCCCCAGGTAGGCTCCTGTGTTTGTTGAGCCAGTGAGGCTGCTGTTCATGGTATAAGCAGACACTTGTGAGTATTGAATGAGTGACTGTCAAAGAGGAGGTGATACATGATCTCTCAGATATGTCATTCTTCAGTAATTCCTCACTCACATCACTCATCACTTTACCTTTAAAAAAATTTTTTTTATTTGAAATACAGATTTTTTTATAGAAAGAGGGAGGGAGAGACAGAGCAAGAGATGATGCATCTACTGGTTTACTGCCTAAGTGATTGCACCTGCTAGAGCTGGGCCTGTGTGAAGCCAGGAGCCTCATCCAAGACTCATACACAGATGGAAGGGCTCAAGTATTTTGGCCAATTTTTACTGCTTTCTCAGGCACATTAGCAGAGTGCTGGATCGGAAGTGGAGTATCAGTGGACTTGAACTGGCACCCATATGGAATGCTGACACCACAGGCTAAGGTTTAAGTTGATACACTACAATCTCAGCCCCCACTCTTATTATCTCTAGCAAACAATTCAGTATTCTCATTCTACTGGAAAAACACAGACATAAACAAGAACTCCCCTCATTTGATTGTCAGTCATTTGTATTTAATTATTGTGGAGTGATGGGATGGAAGCCAAATGACCACAGTTAGAGGACTGAAGATAATAAAGGCCAAAGAAACCAGCAGAAAAACCTATCTGCCTCCTCTTGCATCTGTAAGTTCCTTGGGTTGAGAGGAGAGAGAGGATGATGACGAATCAAGAGGAAATTTGAGATTATTTGCTTTTTAAAGTTTCTTTTAGAATAAAAGAAACATAGTTATTTTTTTTAAAGATTTATTTTTATTATTATTTTTTTTCATTGGAAAGGCGGAGAGACAGAGAGGAGAGACAGAGAGGAAGATCTTCCGTCCAATGATTCACTCCCTAAGTGAGTGCAACGACCGATGCTATGCCGATCCAAAGCCAGGAGCCTCTTTGAGGTCTCCCACGCGGGTGCAGGGTCCCAAAGCTTTGGGCTGTCCTTGACTGCTTTCCCGGGCCACAGGCAGGGAGCTGGAAGGGAAGAGGGGCTGCTGGGATAGAACCGGCGCCCATATGGGATCCCGGGCATGCAAGGCAAGGACCTTAACCACTTGTGCCACCGCGCCGGGCCCGAAACATAGTTATTTTAACTACACAGAGGAAAGATCTAACTGAGAAGGTATAATTGAGGTTCCTGAGACAATGGGGGTGAAACAAGAGCAGAGGAGGGACACAGGTGGTGTTGAGAGCACGTTGGCCAGGGAGCTGAGCGAGTTCTGTCCTTGTGTGGAGAGAAGAAAAGGTGATTGTTGGACATGAAAGAGGAAGTGGTTGAGTAGGGAGTTTCTAGCAGACAGTGAGGAATTGAAAGAGTTGTTGTGAGAAGAGGAGGAACTGGCCTTGTGGGGCACGAGAAAAATTGCTGGGTTTCCTCGAGTACCCAACTGAGATGACAGATGTGGAATTTGTGGTGGCAGCAGTCCACAAAGCCGTGTGATTTTCTGTAGTGGAGCTTTCTTGTAGAAGCAAGAGTAGGGAAGCTGGATTGAGGCAGAGGATAGTTTGGGTGAGTGATTGCAGAGAAAGCACCGGGTATGAGGGAGTTGAGGATGTTATTAGCAGGAAAGCGGCCCTAGTAGCATAGGACAGGACAGATGAGGATGGAAAGCCGGGAGAAGGCTGAGTAGGAACAGAAAAACACACCTGTGGAGCAACTGTTTCAGATTCTTAGCTGGCTGGACCAGGTGGGTTAACAAAGAGCAGATTAACAGGAGAAAAACAAGAGGTAATTAGCCTGTGTGTTTTGTATAAGCTCAGGGACTGTACACATCTCAAAAGTGGCGGCTTTGAATTACAATTCATATGGCATCTTCAACAACAACCACTACCCCCTGATTTTCAGAGAAGTGAGAAGACAAGGGGAAAGGACTTAGGATGTCTAAGTGCAGCAACTTGTTGGTAGGCAGATAAAACCCAGATAAAGGCTCTAGAGTAAAGCTTGTTGAAGTATAAACAAGCTTGTTACACAACAAGTAAACCTCCAGTGCTGTGAACATGCTCTAGTAGCCTTCTAGAAAGGTTGAATATTATCTTCAGTGGTCAACTTTTATTCTTTCTGGTGGTAAAGGGACAAAATCGTTTCGGTTTTATAAATTTGTGTCCTGCTAGGCAAGTGGAGCAGAGAACTCTTGCTCTGTCTGCTTCTTCTAATTTCCTTTATCTCTACAGTCATTCCGATTTCAGGTGGCACAGCCTAGTCTGACATAGTCTCCTCACGTCTCAAGTATGAAATATACACGTTAATAAACTTGTTTTTTGTCTTGTTAGTCTTGTTGTAGGGGGTCATCCAACAAAAAACCTGATAACTTAAAAAGAGCTGAAGAAAGTGATTTTTTTCCTCCTACAGCTCATAGATTGAAACAGAATTGGGTGGGTTAAGGAATACGAGATGTTGATGAAGCCTATAACTGGTGTAGCTGGAGTTAGAGAATGAAAGTGTTGGAAGAACAGAAAATTCCTGTCGAAGTTAAAAGTTTAGAATAGACAGTTGTGGTTCAAGATGATGAAACCCAGGACCTAAATGTGTGGATGGCAGAAGCAGGGTGGAGACAAAGGGCTAAGAACATGGGATGCTATAGAGAGACAGTATTTGGCATGCAGGTACACATACAGACCTTTGGCAGTAAATGAGAATCATTTCTGAGGATAAGGAAAAAGATGTTTAAGAGTAGCCTGTAATGTTAAGATAAGAGCTGGACAGACATGGGTAAACACTGGGGAGGTGCTCAGTTTGCACTGTTGGGGCCATTAGACTCTACCAGTGTTGTCTGTTGATATATCTGGATCTATGACTTGACTAAATCTGAATTAAGGTTATGGGATGAATGAAGATTCAGTAAAAAGAGACAGAAACAATGTAAGCTTTTGAAGACGTGTGAGACTTTTGCTCACCATGCAGAAGTTATTTCTGGAAAGATTAGGAATGATGGGGAACTGGTTAGGGAAGACAAAACACTGATGAAATAGTGTCAGGAAGAGCTTGCATGGGGGATGGTGGCTAACAATGTCCTGGATGGAAGCACCGCGGCTTCAAAGTTCCAAGGGAGCTCTGGTAGAAAATGCTGTGTTTGCCAATGAGGCCAGCTGACAGATCGTTGGTGAGATGCTTTAAGCAGTAAATTCTAATGACACTATTGTGGGTGGGGTGGGTTTCTGTATGTAGGGCATTGTGTTGAACACTGAAGGGATTGTTTCAATAAATCTTTATGCAAAGAGGTAGATGGCATTACGGAACATTTATTTCACACGGGGTTTTAGGGACATTTTGTGAATAGTGTGGTTCATTTTTTTCCTTGACTGTTAGGAATTAGAATTAAATCCAGGCATGAATTGAAACTTAACCCTTTATCAGTTTTACCAGATTTTGAAGTGGTGATTTGATGACTTCCTGCAATCTGACCTGAATTGGGGATTATTATTAACCTGTCCTGGTGGAGGATTCATATTGGCTGAATACAGATTTAACATCATGAGTTATACAAGACAGTCGTAGACTTTAATTTACTTTTCTGTTTAGTTTGCCCATATCATAATTGATCTATTCAGAGAAGTTGTGATTAATGATGACAGGGTATTTTTTAAATTACCTTCAAGTATTACATAAGCGTGTTGTTTAGTTGAGATAATGGGTTGTGTTTGATCTCTTAAAGCATTGTTCAGAATATAGTTGAATATACATTTAAAAATTTTATTTATCTAAAAGAGTTATAGAGAGGGATACACACATACACTTTTCTGTCCACTGGCTCATTTCCTAAATGGTTTCAACTACCAGCAGCCGTGCTGCTGTGAGGCCAGGAGCTTCTTCCAGGTGTCCCACATGGGTAGTGGAGACCCAAGGACTCTTCTGCTTTTCTAGGCTCATTTGAAGGAAACTGAATTGGAAATGGAAAAGTTTGGATTCAAACCAGTGTCCAAGTGGGATGCCCAGGCGTTGCATGTGGTAGTTTCACCCACTACATGTATTGAATGTGCATTTTAAAAATATAGCTGTTTAGCTGATATGTGTAACATTCTTAATTAGTGTGTGACCATTTCAGATTTATGCAGGAACAACTTAATAAGAAGACATGATTTTCTTTTGATTGATATTTAGACCATCTTTAAACTTCTATTAAACTATCACCTTGTAGTTGGAATTTACTGACTTCCTTGGTTAACAGAAGATTTAATTTTGTAGATGGACTGGCATGAAATGCTCTTGATTCAGCAGAAAACCACCTCCCTTTTCTCCAATAATCTTCCTTTTTTTTAAAAAAAAAAAGGTTTATTTATTTTTATTGGAAAGGTAGATCAGATTTATGAAGTGACTACAGTGGCCCAACCTGAGTTGATCTGAAGCCAAGAGCCAGGAGCCTCTTCTGGGTCTCCCATGCGGATTGAGGATGCCAAGGCTTTGGCCCTTGCTCTACTGCTTTCCCAGGCCACAAGCAGGAAGCTGGGTGGGAATTGGAGAAGCTGGGACATGAACTGGTACCCATATGGGATCCAGGTCCTTGCAAGGCAAGGATTTAGTTACTGAGTCATCACACTGAACCTCTTTTCTGTATATTGCTTTAAATACCACCCAATCAGCACCTGTATTTGGAGAGTTGATTTTGTAAGTAGTAAAAGCATGTAGGGACCTATTGATAAATTTTACTTGAAAGCTCAACTTTCTCATTCTCAGTTTCCTAGGTTGGTTTGTCTGAAACCTTGTTTTCATTCATTTGAAGTAAGTAGTGAATTAAAAACATTTAAAAGCTTTACGATTTTTTCTACAGGAGGAGATTTTAGAGAATTATAAAAATAGGTTTTTACTTTTCCTTTTGCTGAAAACGATAATTTCAACCTTGACAATCACTGATGAATTGAGCATGTGTTCATTGTTTGCCAGCCTCAAGCTGTGCTCGTGTTGCATTCTCACCGCATAGTGTGGAAATTTTGTTGTGATTAATGTGTAAACAAGGGCATGTTCTTAAAGTAGTTAACTAACTTAATCATGTGCTTTGTGGCAATGGATTTAAATGCAGAGGATGTCCCAGCATTACTTGCTTAATTTTAAACTAGAATATTGTTAGAAGTTGGACGGAAGAATATTGGTGATTTTTTTGCTTTTTTTTTGCACATTAAAAAAAAATTCTTCCTCCACGTACCATATGATATGTTCATATACACAATTGTTTTTCATGGTACCAAGAGTAGCAGAGGTTCTTAGAAGGGATGATTAACAATGAGATACTTTATCCCACTTTAAACACCTTGGCCATTTGTCAAGGAGTGTTTCCAGCTGTGGCTAGAACCGGACGTTCATGGGGTGTGGCTGCTGCCTCTGATAACCGGAGGAAGGGTATATAGGAGGCCCTGCCTTCATTCCTGGTCAATGGTGTTGTGGAGATTGTCAGGCTTGACAAAGGCTTTGGCTGTTAAGCCTTCATGCCCCAGGTTCTTGGGTTGGCCATCCCTGTGTCTGGCTGCTGTGGTAGCTGGGAGGAAGAAAGGGCTTCCTGTTCCAGTCTGGCACTGCCGCCCATGGCAGGCTTTCTTTCGTCTGGAGATTTTCATGCTCTACTTTTAGTTGCTTGACCCTGCCCACTTGACCTCTGAGTTCTTCGCTGTGTTTACGGTTTCTTAGTGAGACTTTAGACTAAAAAGGGCCTTACATATTATCTGCTTCTGCCTCCTACCTCCTCATTTTATGGAGGAGGAAGTTGACTCACACATATGAAATGAATTATCCAGAGTTCCAGAACTCCTGGCCAGGACTAGCAGCCTGTCTCATGACTGCAGTCCAGTGATTTCTGCTCCTATTATAGAATGATTTGTTCCCTTCTCCCTGTGTCTTGTTTCCAGTGTCTCACATGCTTATCCGCCTGTCTTCCCGATCCCTGGGCACTGTAATCCTGCGCTGATTGAGAGAGTGGCTGTTTGTTGTGTTAATCCCAGCTTTGGAATTATTGTGTAACCCTTGGTAAAGTCACTTTGTGCTGTAACATCATTATCACCAGATTAAGCAGGACTCTAATCAAAGAGATGAACTGGTGGAAGCGTGGCTCGCAGAAACTAATGACCTGTTTTGTTGCTGTTCAATGGAAGAGACCGTTAGGAAACTTAGTGCAAACATACAAAGTGTTGGAAACATACAAAATGTCGGAGACAAAAATAGTTAGTTGATGAAGGTTTAACATTAGGCAAGCTGAGCAAGAATTCATGAGAAGGAAGTTTTCAGCTAAATGGTTATATAATGCAGTAAGTAGGAGAGGGCACTATTTCACATTTCTTTGTTCCTTACACACAGTGTCTTGGATAAAATCCTTTTCTGCAGGTGGTAGCATAGAGTAATGGATATGTTTCACCTCTGATTCAGTTGATCGTGGGAAAACAACTGCTTAAGTTAGCAGATCTTAGATTAGCCAAGAAGAATGTATACTTGTTAATACTGTAAAGTTTTAGTGTAGTTGAAAGAAATAAGGTGCTTTTCATATTGGATGCCAACGAATTAGATACAACCTTTCAATCTGTTAAGGTCATTGGCATTGAGCTTTCCTGTGTATAACCAGGAGAAATATATTTATCTTGTAAACAGGAGTTATGAAGAAGAAATGAAATATAGCAGTTTAATTATCCTACGTTTGGCACATACTAGGTGCTTAATCAAAGTTGGCTTCCGTCCTGGCTAATGGTGTAACTCTTTGTGTTCTGTGTAGATATCTGATATCCATGTCACTGGAGAGTCTGAGGATATGTCTGCCAAGGAGAGACTGCTGCTGTGGACACAGCAGGCCACAGAGGGTTATGCTGGAATACGATGTGAAAATTTCACTACCTGCTGGAGAGACGGGAAACTATTTAATGCCATCATTCATAAATACAGGTATGAAATTCCTGGTTCTTATTCAACATGTGTGAGGAATTGTTCCCTTCGTTTCTAATTTTAAAATGAGCTTCAATCATTATAAAAGTAATTATAAAAGTAATATGTACACATGGAAGAAAACTAGAAAAAAACAAAAATGAACACATCAAACTCTGTCATCCAGAGCTTGTTAGTCTAAACTTTAGTGTACACTGATACTAAAAAATTCAGGAGTGTATGTCTTTGATCTGACAGTAACGTAGCGGATCATAAGCTGTGGTAGTTGGAATCTACAGTGATAAACAAGATTGTGTCAGGAAGGTAAAGGCTCTTGTAGACAAATTTGCAAATCATGTTTTCTGCTCTCTTACTGTGTTGAGTAATTGGGCTTAAACAGTGACGAATTTAGGGTGACTAAACAGTTTCCATGTGAGAATTATTAAACACTAAATCCATGTTCCTTACGTAGTTCTTGGTAAGTGCCAAGCACTGTTCTAAGCAGTGTTTAAATCTTTCTAATCCTTACCACATCACCCTTGTCTTCCCTGGTTGACAGAAACTGATACACGTAAGATACACTTACTCCAAGTCCTACAACCAGCCAGGGACTGACAGGGGATTCCACTCGAAGCACTCTAGCTCTGGAACCTATGCTTTCATCTCTGTATCAGAAGTTAAATCCACACATAGTATTTAGTCACAATTATATATTTTTTGATCTAGGTTTCCATGGTTTTACAGAGATTGTGTCCGGAGTCAAAGAGCTGTGGGTATTTGTAAATAGACTAGGCCTACGCTACAAACTCTAGGTTGACAAACTGGAAAGGATAAAGAGAAGAGTTAGTGCTTTGATAACTTTATGCTCGTGGGGCGTACTACTAAGTGCTATACATATATTGTCTCACTCCAATCCCCCAACAGTCTCATAAAGCAGAAACAGATACTATCCCAGTTTGCAGATGAGGAACCTGAAGTTAAGGTCACATATGAATAAGTTACTCAGCTAGGATTCAAACCCAGCCCTGTTTGACTTGAAATCCCCTTCTCTCTTTCTTCCTCTCTCCTATCTACTTTCCTTCCTACCTTCCTTTCAGTTTTATCTTCTCTACTCCTCTGTCTTCTCTTTTTCATTTAGGAAATTTCAACATTGTGAAAACTAATGACCCACCATCTAGATATTCATACCTAAGAGCTCCCATTTTTAAACAGTCTCCTTCCTTTTCCTTCATGGAACAATACTTAAACAGAAGTGGGTGTAGATTACTGGGAGAAAAAATGGGAAAGAAAAAAGGAGATCAACGTGCTTACACTTGTCCAAAATAAAATACCAGGTCTTCTTAAGTGACACAGTTGGGGAGGGTGTACTGGTTATGGACGTGACCATTGTCACACTGCACTTCCTCAGGCCTTGAAACTGGAGCCTTCAGGTGGTTGCAGAGCTGTACATGTGCCGTACTTGGCATAATAAAATCTCTCGCAGCCAATGACAGGATTTTGGTTGTGATAGCAAAAGAGTTATTTCATGATCTATGTCCGTGGCTGTTCCCACTTCGGAGTTTTTTAGTTAGAGGGACAAGGTTCAGATGCCAGCTCTTCTTTTACAGCAACCTGCATGTAAAAGCAGTATTCTCTAAGCCTTGTCTCTCCAATTCTGATGATGGATTGCAAGAACAGATTGGTCTATATATGTTCTACTTTTTCTCGAAAGTACTTAACTACATCAAACTACTGGGTTTGTCAAAGATGCTGTGTTTCCTAAGCAGGTTTAATGTTGTGGAACACTCACTGTTCTCAGTGAAATTTTGAGCCTTATGAATGCTGTTGATTTTGAACTTCTATTTTGGCACAGTGATCTTTGCAGCAAATGATGTGGCTTTAACTTTGAATGTTGGTTTTCCTAGTTTGCTTTGTTTTGCATTTGCTTTGTTAGAATTCATGCGAAGAGCATGGCGTATCAGGTTTAATGTTTACAAGATTTCTTTGTTCCTGAAGTTCTGTGAAGGTATCCCATGCCTAATAAAATATGACTAGAAGCCTTTGACTGGAAGAAGCTTTTATCTGTAACACCATGTTTTTAAAGTCCTTAGGCTTTTCTTAAGGAAAAAAAAAAGATTGAGTACTTTCAGGGATGTATTAAGAACTTAGATGGATAGGGTTGGATTCTCTGTAATTCTTTTCAAATAAATGAATTACAACTTTTTTAAAAAGTAAAGAAATGTGGCAACCCTCGTACATCAGATTTGCATCTCCTGAAAGACTTGGACACATTTGCTGTGCAGATTAGAAGAAAAATATGTAATGTTGTTGTTTAAAGTAGATCAATGTTGGGCCCTGGTGTGATAGCCTAGTGGTTCAAGTACTTGCCTTACATGTGCCAGGAAACCATATGGGAGCTGATTTGTATCCTGGCTGCTCCACTTCAATTCCAGTTCCCTGCCTGTGGCCTGGGAAAGCAGTCAAGGACTGCCCAAAGCCTTGGGACCCTGCACCTTTGTGGGAGTCCTAGAAGAGGCTCTGGGCTCCTGGCATCAGATTGGCGCAGTCACATCTGTTGTGACAGCTTGGAGAGTGAATCATCGGATGGAAGATCTTCCTCTCTGTCTCTCCTCCTCTCTGTATATCTGACTGTCCAATTAAAAAATAAACTTAATTTTCAGATTTTTGTTTCTTTTTAGCAACTATTAATATGAAATAAATGTAGCAAGGGTTGTTTGCAGATATAATGTAGAAATGATCCTAGAAACCATCCTCAAGTAGGTGATGATCATGTAGATACTTCTATTTCTATTTTTGTTGTTGTTGTTTTAATCTTTATTTATTTGCGAGACCTACCACAAGAGACAGAAAGAGATTTTGTATTTGTTGGTTAACTTCCCAGATACCCACGAAATGGACAGGCTGGGTCAGTCTGAAGCCAAGATCCAGGAAGTCCATCTGCATTTCTCAAATGGGTGGTAGTTGGCCCAAGTACTGGGCCGTTTTCTGCCACCTTGCCCAAGTGCATTAGCAAGGAACTGGATTGAAAGCAAAGGGAAACTTGATCCTGTGTTTTGGAATGTGGGTGTGTCAGGTGATAGCTTAAGCCACAGCACTGCCAAGCTTGCTCCCTTCATCAACCTTTGTGTCTTTACTTGCATAATTATTTTAGGCAAGCCTACTTTTAAGAAATGGAACTGTTGCATGGAACAATTGTGATAATGCCACTGTGAAGAATAATGATATTTGTCAAAGATACTTGAAAATTGTTGATGAGTAAGGAGTGACTAGATTATAAACAAGTTTCCAATAAGATCTTTACCTCTTTGAAAAATCAATGTGAGAACACTTGGGTTCCTTCATTATGGTTAGCCAGTGGTGAAAAAGAGAGAGGCTCAGCAATAACAGAGAAAAGTTATAGATTATGATAGAACATTAAGGGCCCGGTGCAGTAGCCTAGTGGCTAAAGTCACAGCTGCCATTACTAATCCTGTCCACCCCATTTTCCATCCACCTCCCTGTTAGTGGCCTGGGAAAGCAGTTGAGAACAGCCCAAAGCCTTGAGACCCTGCACCTACATGGGAGACCAGGAAGAAGCTCCAGGCTCTTGACTTCAAATTGGCACAGCTGCAGCCATTGTGGCCGCTTGGGGAGTGAATGAGCAGATAGAAGATCCTCTTCTCTGTTTCTCCTTCTCTCTGTATATCAGATTTTCCAATAAAAATAAAATAAATCTTTTAAAAAGTAATCAAACATTAAAATACGAAGCTTAAGTAAGGGTAAAATTACAGCCGAGTGTTTCCATAGTTTGAATATGGCATACTATCCTAAAGAGATGAAGAACTTGGATTGTGCCATGGCTGATAAGAATCGTAAAGTCGTGTGATTCCGTGGGAGAGAATGCCAGGGAGATTTCCACTGGGTCAATTGAAATAATTCTTAACTACTTCTAGGAAATTGTGTATGTGCAGTTCTCACTGGGAAGGGTTCATATAATGAAAAAAAAATACCCACACCTGTTTCTGCTTGTTTGTTTGTATCATTTAAAAAGCATAATAAAATATTTTCATTGAAAACTACAACCAGAAGAAACATTAGGTCAAAACCAAACCAAACCAAACCAAAAAACCTGCACTTTTGTCCCTAATCTGAATTTTTGTTCAAAATAATAACAAGAAAGACTGGACTTGATAAACTTAGATTGAAAGGTTGTCACAAAAACATTTAGTAGAATTATTTTCGAGGAGTCAAAAGCCAGGGGATTCTAGGACTGTGCCAAAGGTGTAGGGTGTAAAATGCCTGACCTTGCTGCGTGCCCCTCAGAGGAAGCTGCTGCAGGCGGAGGATTCCGGCAGGCTGCCCCTTACAGGTGTGCCCAGACATGGCGGTCGAACTGATTTGCTTTTATGCAGAGAGCTGAAACTCCACCTTCCAGCCTGAAGGATAGCATCTGAGTTGTTAGAGTTCCACCAACCTCTCCTAATGGGTGTCTGCCCTAGAACATAGCTAAAAGCCAACTCCCCAAACAGCAGCACCCAGCATTGTCAGCATGGAAACAGGTCTGTGTGAGCAGGCACAAACATGAACATGTGCTCGCAGGCCAGAAAGAACAGTTCGGACTGTGTGTTTTGGTTGTGTGAGCCTAACATCGTGATTCAGAATGACATTCGGAATGTTAAGGCTAAAATCCTACAGGGGATTTCATTTCAAGAGAGGGAATTCTTTTCGAGGGGGGTGGTTCCTGTTTTTTTTTGTCATTTATCCCTTTCATTTATTTATGTATCTCCTTTTAATGCCCTGATATTTTCATAAGCATGCTTTGGATATATTTGCCAAGTTGGCTAAACATTTTTGGAAATAGGTTGAATGTAGGAACTAAGTAAGTGGCCAAGGAAATCCACCTCCCCACTCCCTTGTTTTTGAGTATGTGGGTGGGTAGTGATTATTTGGTTAAATGTTTAAATTTTGAATTGGAATGTAATAGCGGCCTCACATTTCCGTGTAGTGAGGTGTTTAAAGATGCTGTAATTGAGAAGGCTAGACTGAGGCTGTGGTCAGGGTCATCCTAATAGTATGACCTGGAGGCTGCTGACTCAGTCACATGCTAGGCTCAGTCACACCTTAGAAGCCGAACTGGACTGAACTGGTTTGAATCTAGGAGGAGGCCCTTTAGGGCTTGAAGTGTTTTCATGGGAAGCTGGATTAGTGTTGGGTAGGTGTGTCTTTTTTGCTTAGTCCTCAGGCTGTAGAATCTGATATGAGAGAGAGAGAGAGAGAGATGCACGCAGTTATGGGCTCTGGTTTGTTAACACAGGAAATCATTAATTTTTTTAAAGTCACTGGCATTTCAGTTTGGGAGATGAGGTTAAATTGTTTTTTGAACATATCAAGCAAACTTAAAAGTGATGGAATTTTCTGGCAAAATAGTTGGACTGTTCTTTGCGCTATATACCATTTACCCTCTGTGATGCCTTTCGGACATATTTCCCGACAGGTCTAACTCCCATTCACTTTTCTTCTGTTCTCCTTTATTTCACCTCTTGATTCATGAAATTGTTTCTGAGAGCTGCTACAACATGCTGACGCTGATGACCCGTGTTTCCCTGTGTTCGTTGTGTAAGCTGCTGTTCTAAACATGTGTCGTGGCAGATTTGAGAAAGCTGTGATCCTATAAGCAGTGAGAGCACCAGCAATGGGCGCTGCATCTCTAAAACACTTGGCAGAGGGCCAGAGTCTTGGGAAGTGTTGTGGTTAACTTTAGTTTCCCTTCCTCCCCACGTACTGCTGTGGCCCTGTCAAAGGTAGGCACCGACTGTAAAGCTCAAGCCAGTGTGTGCTTGAAGACCCTCCCTGCTTTGAGACACAACAGTGTTCTCTCTCTCTTTTTTTTTTAATATGTATTTATTTTTATTGTAAAGTTTGATATACAGACATGTGGAGAGACAGAGGAAAAGATCTTCCCATCCCTTGATTGACTCCCAAAGCAGCCCCAATGGCTGGAGCTGTGCTGATCCGAAGCCAGGAGCTAGGAGCCTCTTTCAGGTCTCCCACGTGGGTACAGGGTCCCAAGGCTTTGGGCTGTCCTCAACTGCTTTCCCAGGCCACAAGCAGGGAGTTGGATGCTAAGTGGAACCACTGGGATTAGAACCGACGCCCTATGGTTTCCTCGTGCATGCAAGGCGAGGACTGCTGGGCTATTGCACCGGGCCCCAGTGCTGTCCTCTTAAGCTTGGCTTCACCCTTCTCTTGCCTTTCTTTCACATTACAGAAGCTGGAATGTCTATAATTTTTGGATAGGCTCATCTGTTTGGTATTTCTTTTATTTTGGCTTGTTTATACACTCATATTTGTAGATATGAAGCCTTTCAAAATTTTATTTACTCCTAAAGTAAAAATAAGTTGATTCCTTGCTTAAACCCCTGCCCCAATTGAGAGAGGCCAAAGCTAGTTGCCTCCTTGGAGTTCTTGGCTTTGTTTTGTTTTGTTTTGTTTTTTTTTCAACAAAATGGGTCCAAATATGAACACATAGGAATGTCTGCACCACTTATGTAACTGTACATGGTTCCTCTCCGTGCACATATGTGTTTGCTGAAGGAAAAGAGGTGGACCACATTACTGTCTTTTTCTCTCTTTTTTTCTTTTGGCAGGATAGGGGTTGGAGGTGGCAGATGTGGTGCTCTTTGCACCAACAAGAGCAGTAAGAGTATGCCAAGTCTGAACATGATTTAATCCAATCATCTTCAGGAATTTGTTGTGGCGATCTCCCTGTTATCGTAGGATAAGTGAGGCATATGGAATCCCTTTTCTTCTGTGTGATTTCTCAAAGAACTGGCCTAACTGCCATTTCATGCAGTGGTATGAGTAATGTCTCACAGGACAGAGATGGTTCTAAAACTAATCTCTGGGTAAAAGGAGTGTGGGCTTTTTTTGTTGTGTTTTTAAAACACAGATCACCTTTCAGCTGCATGCATGTTGCTCAGTATATCCCCTGTGTACAGCCATGCCAGAGCCTGCATGAGCACAGCTGCTGCCTTGTCTGTGCTTGTCCCCGAGCTGAGAGGCACACTGGAGAGTCACACTTCAGGCTTGGTTTCGCTGGAACTTTATTATCACTCGCCGCCAGCAGATCTGACAACCACCTTTTCTGTCCACATTATTATCTCGCTTCTCCATCACATCATTTTCTTCAAACAAGCTTTTCCTTACTATGAGAGATGATCTCCATCCTACTCTTGGAAGTTGAAGCCAGCAAGTGGAAAGTTTCTGCTGCCAAAGATACAAAGCTAGCCTTCTGTGCATCTCTGCCGGCTGTTTGGCCACCCCTGGTCAGTGCTGGAGGTTCCCTGGGCCCGTCCAAGGCTGTGCCCACCTTCAGCGCTGTGGATCTCGTTCCAGCCTTTGGCTGAGGGACAGCTTTCCTCCCATATGTTCACATTTTTGCTTTGATGGCTTTTTCTCATTGAATCTTAAGCATTCTTAATCCCTCTTAATAAAACAGCAACAAAAGCACTCCTCCTCTGTGTGTGTGTGTGTGTGTGTGTGTGTGTGTGTGTGTGTGTTTTCCAGCCGTTTCCTTCTTTGGGAGATTCCTCAACATTTTTGTTTCTGCACATCATCTTAATCCCTAGACCACCTAATCTGCCTTCTATGTCCATAATCCAACAAAACACTGTTATGGTCAAGAGGGAGTCTAGCCCCATGGCTTTAGTCTTCCTCATCTCATTGCCTTTTTGGTTTTTTTTTTTTTAAGATTTATTTATTTTTAATTGGAAAGTCAGATATACAGACAGATGGAGAGACGGAGGGGAAGATCTTCTGTCTGTTGATTCACTCCCCAAGTGGCCGCAGTGGCCGGAGTTGTGCCCATCAGAAACCCGGAGTGCAGAGCTCCTTCTTGGTCTCCCATGTCAGTGCAGGGTCCCAAGGCTTTGGGCCATCCTCGACTGCTTTCCCGGGTCACAAGCAGGGAGCTGGATGGGAAGTGGGGCCACCAGACTTAGAACTGACATCTGTATGGGATCCCGGTGTATGCAAGGTGAGTACTTTAGCCACCAGGCTACCACGCTTGTCCCTCATTGCCTTTTGTTTTCTTCTTGCAATACTCCTTCCTTTGACTTTTGTAACGTTGTCGTGTGATTCTCCTTTCATTTCTTGGGCTGCTCTGATATCCCTCAGTTCCCTTTCAGACTCAGCCTCTTTCACAAAGTAGGTGAATGTTAGGATTTTTTCAATGTTGTGTGTTTCACCTTTTCTCTATGTGTTGTCTCCCATCCATGCCTTTATCCTTAAGTTACAAAAGCCGATGTTGCAAAAGTAAGTTGTGGGGCTGGCACGCTGATGTAGCAGGCCAATGTTTTGCCAGCATCCTGTATGGGTGCTGATTTGTGTCCCCGCTACCGCACTTCTCTGCTCTCTGCTTTTGGCCTGGGAAAGCATCAAAGAACAGCTCAAGTCCTTGGTTCCTGTATCTATGTGGGAGACCTGGAAGAAGCTCCTGGCTCTCAGTTAGTTCAGCTCTGGCTATTGTGGCCATTTAGGCAGTGAACCAACAGGTAAAAGATGTTTCTGTTCTTCCTTCTCTCTGTAAATCTGCTTTGAAAATAAATTTTGTTAATAAAAAAATGCTATGGATTTACCTTCTTCTGACCTCTCCATTTTCCTCTACTTCAGCACATTTTCTGAAGGACATCAGGGTCTCCTACGTAGGTTCTGTAGGAGTACTTGGACCACTTAGAATTTCTGTTCCATTTAACCCCAAATCTGATCATTTAATCTCTTATAATGCACCTGCATGGCTTTCCATAGTTCTTAGAAAATATTCAACATCCTTTGAGTACTTCACAGGGCTCACTGACATCTTGGCACCTTGAGCCCAGCTGGCCTCACATCTCACCATGCTGTGCCTGGCTGCTAACTCCTCACCTGCTCTGGACTCCTCGTGGTCAGGTTTCCTCCCACCCCGGCACTCATCATGCGTGTTTTCTCTTCCACCTGGAACTCACACCACGTTTCCTCCCTGTTTACTCTCAATTTAGAGTTCTGATTTCTCAATTTATATAATGTTTATCTTCTCAGTGCCTCACTGCCTGGAGCATGGTAGATGCTTATTAAGTATTCAGCGAATGAATAAACTTGTTAGTTGACTAGAAAGCACTGTTTTTAAATAGCATACCAAAACATCAAGTTGTGCCACTTCTGTTTCCTTTACACTGCTTCATGAGCAGAGATTTCCTAATAACATATGTATTTTGTTATTTATACTTAGTTTAATGAGAAATTTTACACTAACCCACTTGAGATCTTGGTCAAACCAACTGGATTCTTCAAACTTGTATCAACAGCATCTGATAAAACCGTTCCTACCATACCCCAACACATTCTTAGGTGTTCCCCAGGGATACACTAATAGGAATTCTGAAAGTGGAATTTTGTTCAACTTTTGTAATTCCTGATTTTCATTTTTCAAAGAAGGAACTAACGTACAGTTTATAGAATGGGATGGGTGTCTGAAGTCTGAATGTCTGAAGTCAAAGCTGAACCAAAGCTTTGTCTTTTTTTTTTATTATTACTTTTCTGCCTCCATTTTACTCAGCTATTTAACATATACTGTCATCTCACTCATTTTGAGTGTGTAGATAATAGGCATGTAATTAATAGCTGATAGGCATTGGTTAATACCCTCCGTGTGTAGCCATTACCACCATGCATCTCTAGGCACGTTTCTCTGTGCCTAACTGAAACTCGGTACTCAGCACTGTACCCTCGTTCCCCTCTCTTCCTGACACTTGGCACACACAAGTCTCCTTCATGTCTTTTCTTTTTATTTTTTATTGATAAAGGGAATTGTTGCCCAGTTTCCTTTCAGATATTTCAAATAACAAAGCTTAATTGTTAAAAAAAAATTATACTTACAGGAAAAGCCACTGTTATCTAGACTTAATGTTTTCTAGCATATTCTGGAGTTTGGCTCCAGCACTAATTATCCTCATCCCAAACACTGAATGTGTTGTTTTTCCCCCTTGATCTAAACAAGAAAAAGCAGCACTGAAAAAGAGTTAAAAGGAGTTCTGTCTCCCTAGTGAGTGCTAAGACAGTAGGCGGGTCTGTGCCTGCGTGTGCTATGTGTTTGTGTCATTACATAGTTCTCTGAGTATTGTGAATTGTCTGCCAGTTTTCAGAGAACATTAAGGAACTATGAAAGAGGAGGGACTCTAATGCAAATTAGTTCTCAGTTACAACTACTAAGAAACTACTTGTTGTGGAGGAGAAACTTGCCAAATTACATATAATCATTCTTTCTCTGAATTCTTACTCTGGATTATTGCCCTACAACTATTGCAAGTATGGGAAACATAGTTTAGTGTTTATTGATGAATATTGTGTTGATAACAATCTGGAACTTCATCTCATTTCTTATCACTTGTTTCTAAGCATGTCAACACATACACACACACTCACACACACTTTCTTGTGTTGCCTCAACAGTGTTATCCTAGTTATTATTTTTTTTCTGGAAGCACAGAGTGTACTTCAAAAAATGTAATTTTCTGAATATTTCCGTGTGTGTGTGTGTGTGTGTGTGTGTGTGTGTGTGTGTGTGTGTGTGTGAGTGAAAGAGAGACCACATCCACTGCTCCAGTGCCCAGATTCCCACATGCCCTCGTTGGAGCTGAGAATTTAAGCTTGGCTTCTCACTTGGGTGGCAGGGATTTGACTACTTGAGCCATGGCTGTTGCTTCCTGTGGTAGCAGAAAATTGGAATCTGGGACTGAAACCAAGAACTTGAATGTAGGACATGAACACCCTTGCTGGCATGTTAACTACCAGCCCAAATACCTGTTCCTATTTCCTCTATTTTGCATTTTTAATCTTCATATCAGATATAAATCCCGTTTATAATGTCAAAGCAATGCAGCAAAGACTCCTGGCTTTATGCTTAGACCTGGGTTTAAATCCTAAGCACTGCTTAACGGATTTGTGTCCTCATTCAAGTTGTGTGACTTTCTTATTTAGTTTCTTCACCTGTAGATTCATGATAATAACACAGCTCACTGCTTAGGGTTACTGAGATGATTGAGTGATAGAAGGTGTTTAAATACCATAGTGCATCGCTTGCCACTTACCGGGAATCAGTCTTCAGTAGTGCTTGTTACGGTTTTGTTACCATTAGTAGTTTTGAAACATTCCAACTGGTAACTTCACTGGAAGCCTGACATGAAGAAACTTAAGAATCTAAGAATGGAGGGGGATCTTGGAAGCTGTCATCTATGCTTTTCAAAGCTTTATGTCACCCTTGGTTGTTTTTACTCTGTGCCTATTCTCCAAATTGTTTCTGGCACAGAAAAGAGGAAACTTTAAAAGAAAGTGTGCTTATTGAGGAAATGGACAAGCAATAGCTTTGTAATCTGTTCTGTGTGGGCTTCGAGATCCTAGCTAGAAACCATAGATGGTGGTCTTGTTTGGGAAGTGAAAAGGAACAAACCTGTAATGGAAAATACATCCAAGAATTTGAGTGACTGATACCTGCCACTCCTCACAGCTCATTTGATCCTCTGTTATTCATTTTGTAAAGATTTATTTATTTTTATAGGAAAGGCGGATATACAGAGAGGAGGAGAGAAAGAGAGGAAGATCTTCCGTCTGATGGTTCACTCCTCAAGTGAGCACAATGGCTGGAGCTGAGCTGATAGGAATCCAGAAGCCTATTCTGAGTCTCTCAAGCGGGTACAAAGTTCCAAGGCTTTGGTTCATCCTGGACTGTTTTCCCAGGCCACAAGCAGGAAGCTGGATGGGAAGTGGAGCAGCCAGGATTAGAACCAGTGCCCATATGGGATCCTGGCGCATTCAACATGAGGACTTTAACTGCTATGCTATCACTCTGGGCCCTCTGTTATTCATTCTTTGAAAGATCATACGTTAGACATCGTGTTAGATATCCAGGCTGTAAACATGCATAAAACATGCATGTTTATGCATAAAACATGCATAAAATGCATGTACCTGTGGAAGTGCTTGATGCACTGTGAGAAACAAAACAAATTCCTAGTTATGATAAGATGTGGTTGATGATTATTTTTGCGTGGAAGATGGGCTCTACCCCTCCATCCACGAGAAGCATTGAAGGGGACATTTCTCAAACGTGGTATTGCTAAAATCTGTTTTTTATCCATATCAGTAGGTGTTCGGTGCCAGTCAACCTAACAAACACTAAGAATTTAAAGTGCTAAATTTTTTAACATTAAGAAGAAATAACAGGGCCTGGCGGCGTGGCCTAGCGGCTAAAGTCCTCGCCTTGAACGCCCCGGGATCCCATATGGTCGCCAGTTCTAATCCCGGTAGCTCCACTTCCCATCCAGCTCCCTGCTTGTGGCCTGGGAAGTAGTCGAGGATAGCCCAAAGGTTTGGGACCCTGTACCCGTATGGGAGACCCGGAAGAGGTTCCTGGTTCCTGGCTTCGGATCGGCACAGTACCAGCTGTTGTCCTCACTTGGGGAGTGAATGATTGGATGGAAGATCTTCCTCTCTGTCTTTCCTTCTCTCTGTATCTCTGCCTTTGTAATAAAAATAAATAAATCTTAAAAAAAAATGACAAAACCAAAAACCTGGTTTAGACTGTGATGCCTTTTTCATTCACTGTGATTTTGAGTCAAGATTTAGTAATCTTATGTTAATATTAACATGCTCTTTTCTCAGGTAACCTTTTAATCTCCTTTTTCCCCCTCAATTAAATCTATTCATTATCTCTTCTGGTATATTTTATTTAGAATGCTTTCTTTCCAAGTATTTGGCTTTGTTACTTTGTTTCTTTCTTTCTTATTATTATTATTTTAACATTTGTAGTAGAATGTAGTGGTTTGGGTTTTTTGGCATGGTGTAATGTGCAAGTTTTAGGTAGTCTAAGTGCCAGCCTGTAAATACTTAATCATTTCCCCATGGGATCCTATCTGCTTCTCATGTGAGCTGTTGTATTTGGGGGTGTCTAGTCCAAAGAGATCTCTCAGATGATTTTGGTGTCCTCTTAGCTTTGGTGTCTGCCCGTGTACAGGGTGGTATCTTCATACTGTGTATCTGTATTTATATGTGTCTGTGGATATACCCACATCTATATGTATCTGTGTGTGTGGAAGAAAGCCTCATTTAAGATGAGTGTTCCATCATCCCCAGAAGGTTTTACTTTCATCCCAAGTTGTTGTGTATTTTGTAGAAATAGCCATTTCTAAAATCTGCTCTATATTTTTACAGTGAATTAAAGACATTAAGCTTGTGTACAAATAGTATGTATGTACTTTTTTTCTTTCCTTTTAAAAATTATTTTTATTGGAAAGGCAGACCAACAGAGAGGCAAAAAGATTCTCCATCTGCTGGTTCACTTCCAAAGAGGCCGTAGCGCCCAGGCCAGAGCTGAGCTGATCTGAAGCCAGGAGCTGGGCACCTCTGTTAGGCCTCTGCTGTGGGTATTGAGCCACCAAGGCTTTGTGCCATCCTCCATTGCCCTCCCATGGCCACAAGCAGGGAGCTAGATGGGAAGTGGAAAAGCTGGGATATAAGCCCCAGGCCCACATGAGATCCTGGCACTTGAAGGAGGAGAGCCAGCCAGTTGAGCCATTGCACCAGGTCCCCTTTTTAATGTCACTTTCTACATCATGTTATGGCCTTCTCTATTTTTAAAAATCATTTACTATGTTTTATTGTGATACTTTTTAAAAATGTTTGGGAGGCCATTTTTTCTTATTTATATTATAAAAGGTGTAGTGCTTCACAAAGTAAAGAGTTTAATAGAAAACAAAAAATACAAGAGATCAGCAGGGACACAAGCCAGAGTCATGACTCTCTCTGCATTTTATACTTCTAATTTAGAATTTATGTTATCTTCTTGTATTTTGTTTTTTGTGAACTGCATTGGACTGATTATGAAATAATAAATATAAATACATTTTCAAAAGTTATAATCCAAGATGATTGAGTCACTTCAAAAAGTTTACATCATAATTAACAAATAAAGAGTTAGAATGGTCTTTTTTTCCATAAAAAAGAGGAGACCTTCCTTAGATGGTGGAAGATTACATTATATGATTTAAAAAGATTTCCATAAAATAAAGAAATTAGAGTAAATGGCTACTGCTTTCTCTACTTAGAACATAGACTACTGTGCCTTAGGTTAATCAAAACTAAGGTGGAAACAAAATTCCTTGCTTGTATTCCACATAAAGATGTTACAGCAGAATGAGTCTTTGAGAGTGAGAAAAAATGATCTGCATGTGAGTATCTGAAATTTTAAGGGTTATATGTTATCCCAGTGAGACGGAAGCAAAACAAGCACGGGACAAGCCCAGGCCTCTTCTGAGTTTTCCAGAAAAGTAGAAAAGTGCAATGGAAGACAGAAAAGGAGCAAGGTTTTCACGGATTTTCAAGCAGTTGCTTTTTCATGATGGTTTACGTTTTCTCTTCCCCTCACCCCCAATTTTTTTGTTGCTGTTGTTTGTTTCATTTACCTACTGAAATAGTTTAATGGAGTAAAATCATTTCACTTTTGTCCCATTAAAGTGTTAACTGTCAGAATAAAAAGGCAACTTTATTCAGGCTCATTGTATTATACAGCTGCTCTTGTGTGGAAATCCACTATGTCATTCTAAAGGAAGTTTTATGTTTTATTCTTGTGCTCAGAAGCCTTGCTTTTTCAGTGACTTGCTTCTTTGTTTCTGAGGTTACTCAGTGTTTGCTTTCTTTGCTAATGGCAGCATTCTCATCCTAACATGCTGCCTCTTGTTCTGAGAGTTGGCAGTCTCCACAAGGCTGGCTTGCATTTCTCTCATATGTGTGAACTTTATGGAAACAAAACAAGTTTTTGATGAGAGAAATTTAGATATTTGTTATTGTCTAGACTGTTAGGCATACCTGGCTGGTACTCTGGAAGCTGGCACATTCTTTTATTCTGCTCTTTCTGAATAGAGTTCTTTCTGTCTTTTCCTCCATTCTTGGCTGTTGGTTTTTGTTCTTGTAATAAATGACCATGTTGGTGGCATGTAAAAAGCATTAGTTTCCTGTTGCTCTCAAAGTCTGTATCTCCATTTCCAAGTAATGCACTCTTTTTAAAAGCTCCATAACCTTATTATTATTATAATTCTTTGCGTGATAAGGTCTGCTTTTTCACTTGACAAAAATGAGTAGAAATTGCTGTTTGGCTTTGATAAGATCAATGATACATTTTCTCAAGCATTTCTCTTGTAAGCAGCCTTCCAAAACTATTATTCAAAATAATAGACATTTCACTACTTCTACTACCTGTGGGATGATCCTTTCTTTCTGTGGTTCCCCAAATGAGTATTTTGAGCAAACCGGAATGCCTGTGGAGATTGTAGTCTTCCATTTTAAGTTGATAAACAAGTTCTTGGTAATACCTGCATGTAGGTATCATTTTTCAAAGACTTTAGTTTCCGTACTTATTTGTACATTTCTTTTAATGCTTTCTTTTTGAGATCAGGTTGCTGACCAGCTCCCAGCCTTGAGTCAGATTGCCAGCTACCTGTTTTCCCAATTTCAGTGCAAGGAGTGTTTGAGGAGTCTTTTCTCAGCTCATGGAGACAGAGCTGGCTTTAAAGTGTCTCTGTGTGTTTGAGTATCACGTACATGTCACAAGTTAGAGATGAAGGCTGGTATTTACTTAGAGGGGTGAGGAAGGGGTAGGAAGAGAGGAAGGGAGGAGGAGGGGGCGGGGAGAGAGAATGAGAGAGAGAGAAGAAAAAGAGTATTTGAGCACACATGTACATATGCATGTTTGTGAGAATGAAAACCAGTGGTTATCATAGCCACTTGCTTATGATTCAAATTAATGGCCCAACTTACTGACCAATTTCTTAGTAGATACTTATTATCTACTGTGTGTATGCATCTTACCAGAAGGCTGACACAAACATTAATTCATATGTGATTATTACTGTCCAGCAGGGTTCCTGGAGAGAAGTGAGATGTATATATGCATATAGCAGTGCACTAATAGGGCCAAAGTGTTAGATTTCCTAAGTGCCACACTGAGTCTACAGGCCAGGAGACAGGGAACCGGGAGATAGAAATGAATGCCTGAAAGATCAGAAAAGGCTCCACAGTGGTGGGGATTTGATCTTTGCTCAGAGGAATGAGTGGAATTATTGAAGCCACTAGTGATTGATATGAAGCGTATCCCAAAGGAGAGGGTGTCATGGATATGGTATAAATTTATAAGATGATGGTTGGATAACAGCATTACTATTGAAATAGTAAAACCTAAGTTAGTTGAATGGGAAAAATATTCCTATTTATTTGGTTGTGAGTCATTTGTAAACTTCGTTTCTAAAAATTTTAGTCTATGAAAGTATTTTTCATGTTGGAAATTTCTGAGAAAGTAGTTAAATGATGAAATCTTTATTTTAGTAGAAGTTTGATGGATTTGCTGAAGTTGTAAATGGATATACATGTTAATGCAATATTAAATTAGCATTTGGGAAAACTTAACACAGTGATTTTTTTTTTTCCCCTAGGCCGGACCTGATAGATATGAATACTGTTGCTGTTCAAAGCAACCTTGCAAACTTAGAGCATGCTTTTTATGTAGCAGAAAAAATTGGTGTGATCCGACTCCTGGACCCTGAGGGTGAGTTGATTTCTTGACTACCGTGGACTGGTGTGCAAGTCTGTTCATAAGCAATTTGTCAGCATCATGAAATCATTAACTTATGTTGCTGCTTTTAGATGTTGATGTCTCCTCACCTGATGAAAAGTCAGTAATAACTTATGTGTCATCTCTCTATGATGCATTTCCTAAAGTCCCTGAAGGTGGTGAAGGCATCAGTGCAAATGTGAGTATTGATGTTTCTTTCCTGTGGCCTGCTGATACAGGAATGACCAGTTCACTGAATTCTCTGCGAGTTAGTGACTCTTTACAGTTCTTTAATGTCAGAGATGCTCAACAGAAGTTATTGTGCTGCTTAATAAACTGTTACTATCAATGTACCTCAGAAAGTTTGCGGGAAAGATGGAGTAAAAAGTTTCTGTTGGTGCAAAAATTTTTGAAAACTCAGTGCATAGTTCTCTTCTAAAATATTTTTGTGAAATGTTTGAAGACTCTTGCTATGCATAAATCTCAAAATGTTTTACACCAATGTAGGCTTGTCACTGAATTCTGTTTTCCACGAACTGGTTGAAATGTGCTCGCAGATGTGTGCTCTGGTTTTAGCCATGATTTCCCCGTGTGGACTGTGCATGTTAACCATGGCATCCTGACTTTACTCATCACTCCCCTGTGTTTTGTCCACCCTTTCCACTCCCACACACCCCTGTCTACTTCCTAGTCATTGCAGAATTGCTCAGGGACTCCCAGGTCACCTGTAGTGACCATTTTGAGGCACATGCAGAATGCTTCCCTCACTCTTATCTCAATTTCTAGCATACACTATTTTAGTTATTTCAATGCTTAATTAAAAATTGATTTTTATTTCACTTAACTGTTTATCTAATGAAATTCTCTTGCCTCCCAATGTAAATAGTAGCTCTTTAGCTATAGGTACATGGAGTACAATCTTTAAGGATAATTAACAGTCATCGAAAACTTAATGAATGTAGCACTTGGCAGCTTTCCAGTCTCCTCTGTTTGTAAGGAGTTTAACATTTATGTGAGTGATCCCACCATCGACATTCTCTGTAGTTTTCATTCATTTCTACCTAGTTTTCTATGTGGTATGAAACTCTTTTGAGATTAAAATACACAAGGGACCTAGTTCTAAAATGGTTGACAGAGAAGATCTCTAAGCTGGTTTATGCAAGCTGCTCCTCCCTTTTTTTCAGTCTTGGCAAGCCCCACAAACTGATTAAGGCATTTTTTTCTTTTCCTGCTACACTTGAAAACAGCTTCAGAAGCCTCCTGAACAAGTGCCCCTGGCAGCCACTATCTTTGCATCAGAACTGGCACTCATTAGGCTGGTGTCAGTGGCTAAATGAAGCATGATGTTAGAGCTGTTTATGTGGAAAGGATTGGGCCTGGATGGAAAGAAAGCATTTAACTGGTTCTTTGAAGCTTGAAGTTGTGCAAACTCCACACAATGATTTTTAACTAAATTGTGTTAAGTGCAAATATTATTATCTATAGGCAGGAACCTTTTGTGCTGTTTTATTCATTTAGGATGTTGAAGTCAAATGGATTGAATACCAGAATATGGTGAACTACCTCATCCAGTGGATTAGACACCATGTGACCACAATGTCTGAGAGAACATTTCCGAATAATCCTGTAGAACTAAAGGTCAGTGTCACTGTAGACGTAGGACTCATTGGATTGTAAGCTTTTAAGTCATACTTTAGTAATTCCATAATTTCAGAGTATCCAAGAAAGTTTTCCTTGGCAAAATAGAAGCAGTTAGAATTGGAGGTAAACATTAAGACATGACAGCAACAATGTTAAGTATATAGACCTTAGGCTTTGATTTGTTAAGATTTGAAAGCTTTAATGTGAGGCTCTTTGGGATTGACACAGCCAAGTCAGTTTGGTGCATGCCAAATCCTTGGAACCCATCATATGGCTGGGGGAAGAGGGGCTTGGGAAAGCCCACCCATGTGTGACCGTGGTGGGGAGTGTGCCTGTGTTTGAATCCTATTAGCAACTGCCTCCAAGCCTTCTTTATATAGAAAGAGAAGAACGTTTCACTATGAATTTGAAAATACTACATGACTCCCAGTGTGAGTAAGTTCATAGGTCAGGGAAATATTTGCTCATACTGAAAAGCTGTGATCAAGAACTTTGAGATGGGGGTTGGGCAGCATAACACAGCAGGTTATGGCAGCAGTGGCATATCATATAGGCACCAGATCACGTCCCTGTTGCTCCACTTTCCATCTAGCTTACTACTTATGGCCTCGGAAAGGAGCAGAGAATAGCCCAAAGCCTTGGGCTCCTGCACCAACATGGGAAAACCTGCAGAAAGCTCCAGGCTCCGATCTTCAGACCAGCCTAGCTCTTTCCATTTTGGCCATTTGGGAAGTGAATCAGAAGATCAAAGATTTTTTTTCTCTCTTCTTCCCTCTATAATTCTGCCTTTCAAATCAAAATAAATCTAAAATTTTTTATTGTGATAAGGATATTTTAGAACTACATAAAACATTTTAGATATGTGAACTTTCAAAGATTAGATTGGCTCGTTTTATAGTTTGGATTTATAGTAGAAAGCAATTTAATGTATTTTGGGAAACTGATGAATATTGACTGGAAAGTCTTAATTCCTTGATTTGTTAGCTTTGTTTTCTGATTAAACTGGAGTTTCAAAACCTGTAGTAGTCCAGGGTGTGCCTTTGTAGAAATGACTCCCTGTGTTCACAGAACATCTGGGGAACAGCTCTTCCTTACATTGCTCTGGGAGAGCTTGTCCTTGGCATACATTCCTTGGCTTCTAAGGACATAATACTTTTTCCCCCAAGTGCTCTAACACTGTTTGTATGTGGATGTGAGCTTTTCTAGTGAGGGAAGACTTCTCCCTTCTGCTTCCACGAGAATGGCACAACAAAGAGCATTGAGCGCACAGTAATGTTGCAGGCTTACACAGTTTAATGTTCCAAATATGCGTTTTGACTTTGAATCCACTTTAGGATTTCACGTTCAGACGCACTTGTGTTCAGATACATTCTGATTGTGTAATTGCAGTGTCCTCTGATCAGTGAAGATTCTTAATGGTATGGAAGTTTGACCACACAGGTTACTTCCTGGTGCCTCGAGTGAGACGAGAAAAAAGGACATCATAAGAAAATGCCAAGCAATTATGCTAGCCAAATGTTAAATGGAATCCTTCCTAAATGTGTCTGCTTGAAAATTTATAGGCTCTTGTAAATGAATTAGGAAGAAATAATTAGTATATGCTTATTAAACGTGGAGACTTTCATCTACATAATTTTATGAGGATACTTTTAAATATAACAAATTATACTTAAGAGGCCATTAAATTAATCTCTACAAACTAGATGATAATTTAATTATATAATTAAAACTTGTGTGATCGGCAAATGTAATTTATCTTCATTTATTGTTTTCATTGTCCAGTGGACACTGGAATAAAATTTTAGACCTATCTGTCTGCTAAGAATTTTATTTTTAGGGATAAAATCATGAAATAGAAGAGAACTACTTTTATCTCATCCCTCTATGGAAGTTACATTAAACTCTGTCTTTAAGAACTTAAATGTTAGTGCAGCCTTTAGATAATGTACATTTTGAAGCCTGTGCTGCCTTGTTTATATAATGAAGATTTTTAGTGGAGCCATGGTAGATACTAATTTGTTTATTGTCTAGATTTCCAGAAATATATCGCATCATGGCCTACATTAGTCATCATATTACACTAGCATCAGATCCTAAATCATGCGGGTCACCAGTTGACTGGGAGTTGGCCATGTCCATAAGTGTCAGCTTTATAAAGGAATTTCACCAAATCCACATGACCGAATTGCAAGCATTGGAGATCGCAACAGAATGAGACAAGAAAAACGAGGTTTTGAAGTAGATGGCTAATTTATTTTCCTTTTCATTTCAGGCACTTTATAACCAGTATTTACAGTTTAAAGAGACAGAAATTCCACCAAAGGAAACAGAAAAATCAAAAATTAAGCGGCTTTATAAACTATTAGAGGTAGGTGAAAAATATCATATGGATTTTCAAGCATGATCTTGGTTACATTATCTTAGGCTTTTTTTTTTTTAACATTGAATACTTTTATGTTCTCAAGATTTGGATAGAATTTGGACGCATCAAGCTTCTTCAAGGTTATCATCCAAATGACATTGAGAAAGAATGGGGGAAACTCATCATCGCCATGCTGGAGCGGGAGAAGGCGCTGCGCCCGGAGGTGGAGAGGTGAGTCAGGGCTGTTGTTTGCCAACAGGGTCAGTGGTGCAGGGGCCTCCTTGTTCTTGGGGAAGGAACTTTTGGCCTTCACAGCCAGGCAGATCCAGAACCAAAATTTGGCGTTCCCATTTCCTTGGCTTTGTGACCCTGGATAAATTACTTAGTCTTTCTTCTCCTGCATTTCCTTATTTTGAGATACTTTTGCCTGGTTGTAAGGGGTGGGGAGGGGCTGGTGATGACTCAACAGGCTAATCCAACATAGGCACCGCTTCCCATCCAGCTCCCTGCTTAGGGCCTGGGAAACCAGAGGAGGTTGACAAAAAGCCTCCCTAAGCAGGAGACCCGGAAGAAGCTTCTTTCTAGCTCCTGGCTAAGATTGCCTCAGCTGTGGGCATTTGGGGAATGAACCAGTAGCTTAAAGGTCTTTCTTTCTATGTCTCCTCTCTCTGTAAATCTACTTTTCAAATAAGAATAATGAATCAGTGAAGTATATAAAGGACCTCGGTGGCTGTGCTAGTGTGAGAAGTCTCACCCTCTGAGAGGGTGTTTTAAACCCAATAATAAGTATCCTGTATGAAATACCCAAGCTGGCCATAAGTCACTGGGGCCCAGCCCCGGAAGCTTGTTAAGTCATTCAATAACAGTTCTGTCCCTTGTTCTACTTTTGGCTATGGTTCTGTCCCTACAGAACAGTGACAACCCAAGCCTAGCTGATCTCTGTAGGACAAAGCACTACATAAATGTCAGTTCTAATTCCCTTTCTGCCACACTTCTACACATGTGTGTATTCCATAAAATCATGATGGACTCTTCAGCATTCTATCTGTGTGGCTGCCCCCAGTTACCCAGGAAGGACACTCAGTGTTCAGGAAATAGTTGCTAGAGGAATGTGTTGCCATTGTAATCTTTCTCTCCCTGCCCACTTGGAGCTAGGAGGGAGCTGTAATCTATGTTCTGTCTCAGCCTTGGGGTCCACGGTGTTGGGCTCTTCCAGCCTACCCTGTCCGTGGCCACACAGGCATTGCTCCCTCCTCCGTGCTCTCAGTGAGGCAGAGTGGCCACACTGGCTGTCTTTCCAGAGCTCTCATGTTGAGGGCGTTCTTCCCTTGGCCAGAATGTCTGTGCCATTTCCCCTGTCTCTCTGATTTTAGCTCTAGTGTTACCTCTCAAGAAACCTGGAGTCCAGACAAGTTTACATATCTTGCTTTTAACTCTGAAATTGTTCCCTTAGAGCACTTGTCTTGATTATAGAATTTTATTTATTTGTTTGAGTAAGCACTACCACTTTCACTGATAGGAGCTCGAAGAATATGTCCCTTGTTGCTAGTGCTTAACATAGTGGTTGGTATGCAAAGAGTGCTCAGTATATTTGTGTATTTGATGCACCACACTTGAATATTAATGGAATATGAAGTAATGAGCTGAAGATGGGCAAGTGAGACTAGCTTGCTAGTCCTTTGTTAAGTTCCTGATGACTGTCATTTAAGCCTATCTCTATAACTGAATCACGAGATCCGCAACAAGCTTAGGTGGAGTTATATCAGAGGAAGAAATTCTGAATGATGGAAAAAAATGAGATGATAAGCTAATCATCTGAACTGCTGGGCAAGAATGCCTGACAAGGGATACAGAGTAGATCTTTAGTCATCAGGGTACTAGCTGCATTTTAAAATAGCAAGGAGTTTCAAAAAGTTATAGAAAAGCCTGAATTTAAGGAAGTTTAACTTGCTGTAAAGATTTCAAAATCCATACGCAGTTGTTTTCATTATCTGCATTTTTCACGAACTTTTGGAACTCTTCGTGTGTGTCATAGTACCGAATGGGTAATTCATGCTGAGAGCATATGGACTCACCGTTTGGAGGCTGAAAACCTGATATCATGTTGCCTGAATCCAGGGAGGGCCTCTGTGTTGCATTACCTATAATGGGCAGAAGGACAAGAGAGCTCGAGATGGTCGAATTGGCTTTTACCCCACAGCAGGACATTAATGAATTCATGAGGGTAGAGCCGTCCTGGCCTACACCCTTCTTAAATGTCTCCCTCTCATCCATGTTGTGTTGGAGATTTAGAGTCCAGCAGGTGGATTTTGGTGGACATTTTCAAGACACTGCAATATCCTAATAAAAGAAAAGCAGTGAGTAGTTAAGGCACAGGAGGTGAGAATTTGTCAGTCTGGATTAGATTACTAGGTAAGCTTGCAAATTGTGTGGTAATGGGCAATTTTGGAATTCTCAAAGTCTCAGTTGCTCCATTTGTGAGCAGAATGTAATGATACCACATTTGGTGGTTATGAGTATAAGATGAGGTAATGTATGTAAAATCATAAATTTATTGGCACATAATGATAGTAAATATTAAATGTTGCCATGATTGTTTTGAGGTATTCCATTTATTCACTCTCTTGGACATGATACTCCTCAATGGCCCTTTTCTTGCTTTGGGAAAGGAAAGATATCTACTGTTGGAATGGAGAACAGTTTGGCCTTGTAGTGTTGGAGGTAGGAAAATTGGTTGGATAAATGCCTTCATTTTTCATGACACAACAAGTTTTTTTTGGCATTAGCTCTGTATTGCACAAAATAGCTGTGTGGAATGGGAATGTATAAAAGACAGATGGGAAAGAGCCCATGTTCTTGTACCACATAATAAACTCCAGAAAGGAAAAACAAGCACAGACAGGTTGAATTTGCAGGAATTGCATTTGGTATTCTGCTTACCACTTTGAATTTTTTTTTACTGATATGTTTATTTTCATTAGAAAGTCAGATTTACAGAGAGAAGAGACAGAAAGATCTTCTGTCTGCTGGTTCACCCCCTAAGTGGCTATAAAGGTCAGAGCTGATCCAATCTGAAGCCAGGAGCTTCTGCTGGAGTTTCCCATGCGGTACAGAGTCCCAAAACTTTGGGTCATCCTTCCCTGCTTTCCCAGGCCACAAGCAGGGAACTAGATGGGAAGTGGAGTAGCAAGGACGTGAACCAGTTCCCATTTGGAGTCCTGGCACGTGTAAAGTGAGGACTTGAACCACTAGGCTACCACGCATGGCCCTACCACTTTGACTTTTAAAAATATAAAGAAACATTAGTAAGTATCACATCATATTAAAAAACGAAAATGAGTATTTTTCCAGTTAATTTAACCTGACAAATGACTTGGTGGTTGCATGAAAGTGTACTGTGTTTCTCATCAAATCTGTGTGTGGAGGGTACCAACTCTTGGCATTGTCAGTACAGACCTGGTCTTTGTGGAAGTCAGACTGTGATTGAACGTTAGTGTGTGTGTGTGTGTTACTGATGATTGACATCGCCAGGATAACTCTGGCTGCCCATACCGGGTGTTCTTTCAGGTATCTGGTTGTTTTTTAGGTGGTTGCAATTGCATGACTCTTAGTGAAACTATTTGGCATATCTTTCCTAGTGACGCCCCAAAAAGCCTGCTTTGTCCGTACTTGTAAGGTTTTAATGCAGGCTACAAAAGGCAAACCTCAGCTAGCAAATGAATGGCTTTAGGCAAGATTCTTTTGAATGGTTATCAGCATATTATTTGCTGTGTGTTGCATATGCATGTTGGAGCATATTTAAGGAGCCTTTAAAGCTGTAACATTCAGCTGCCACTTTGACCGTTAGAACTAGCACTGTTTTCCAAACCTTCTCTATAGTCTACTTCTAATGGTCGAAGAAAGACCGTTTCAGGAATAAAAATGCACAGCAGTAGTTACAGTTACCGTAGCAGTGGCTCTGTGTTTAGTAACACCACCAGCACGCGAACCAGTCTTGATTCAAACGAGAATCTGCTGTCCGTTCAGTGTGGTCCGACCTTGATCAACTCCTGCATTAGCTTTGGCAATGAGTCCCTTGATGGACACAGGTATTGAGTCATGGGAGTGGGCCTGTGCTTGACTTTTGGATGGGCAGTATTTTTTTTTCAGGGATGGCAAACTCTGAGACTGCAGAGGGAAAGGCCATGTTTAATCTCATCTCCTCTTTCAGGCTGGAAATGTTGCAGCAGATTGCCAATCGAGTGCAGCGGGACAGTGCCATCTGTGAGGACAAACTCATCCTCGCTCGAAGTGCTCTGCAGTCTGTAAGTTAACCTGAGCAGCCACCAGGAGTTTGGTGGAAGAGTTGGTGCGGGCTTGGAAGAAAAAAAAAACGTCTTGCATAACATTTGCTTCATTTTTTTGCTTATATGTTCTCTACTGAAAGTTAAAGTTTAGTAAAGATGATGTTTGGTGTTTTCCATCTTATGGGAGAGCGAGCAAAGGAATGTCATGTTTTTGAAGCAAAAAGGAAAAGCAAAGAAAGTCCAGCTAGACTTCTGTGCCAGCATGTGGGATTTTGATGCTTATGGCTGCTTTAAAAACTTGTTTCACAGATTTAACATTGAGTTGTGTTACTATCCAGGATTCTAAAAGACTGGAGTCAGGAGTGCAGTTTCAGAATGAAGCAGAAATTGCCGGGTATATACTTGAATGTGAGAATCTTCTGCACCAGCATGTGATCGATGTACAGATTCTTATGGATGGAAAATATTACCAGGCAGATCAACTGGTACAGAGGTAAGGGTGCAGGTTAATCTTGATTCTGTATTACTATTTTATGAAAATGTTATTTTATATGTTATGTTATTTTCTGTGGTTTGTTTCTTAGCCCTTTTTCTGATGCTGATGTGTTCGCATGAATCCTGGTGGGTTTTCATGTGTCAAGTAGATGTTAGTCCTTCAAAGATCAATACTAGACAACGCTTCATGTTAGCTGATGCTACCCTTATAAAAATACTGCCTCAGCCTCCAGTGTATGCGTTTCAAATCTATGTAATTAAAGTATTCACTTCTGACATTTTGATAAGGGACTACATAAGAAAAGTGTCATTTTCAGTTTTCTGTTTATCCAGTTATAAAAAAACAATGGGTTAAATATACAAAGAAAAATATGTGTGTGTTCAAACCCGTGTCTGAGAGAAGTGTTTGTGGTGCAGAGGGAGCCTTCCAGGCTGTAGTCTCTTCCTGTCTCATCATGTGTAAGGGCCCTCGAACATGCACGTGATTGTTTAGTTTCATCTTTCTTGGTGGGTCCTTCACTTGTATATGTGTCATATGCAACATACAAATACATTGTTAAACATATTTAAAGTAAAATGTGTAAATTATGCTTTGCCTCAGTAAATTCACTTTTTAAAGAACCTACAGTAATTTTAACTGTGGGATGTATATTAATAAAAATAGAAAGAAGCTTTATATTCTTTCTATTTTTAAAAATACTTCTAGCCAGAAGTATTTTTATAATAAAATTTTAGAACTGCCCTAACTCTCAAACAATAGAAGATTGAGCATGCTATAGAATGTAATAGTCATGCTGATGATAAATGTTATTTATAAAGACCAAGAATTCACAAAGTGCTCGTAGCATAGCATTTGGTGACAAAAATCACGAAGTGAACTTTACCAGTGTGATTACAATTTTTTGTTAGTCTTCATTTTGAAAGCTGTTTTAATTGATAGTAGAATTGTTCCTCTTTACGGGGTACTAAGTAGTGATTTTTGTACGTGTGCATACTGATAAATATTCAGGTCAGAGCAAATGTATCTGTCTCCTGAAACAGTTCTCATTTCTTGGTGGATTTTCTGAACCATTTAATACATTACCATTGCCCATAGTTACTCAGCTATGCAATAAAACACCACAAATCTTTATAATTCTTTGTGATGTTGTCCAATTTTATTTTTTATATTAATTATATTTACTTTTGATGATAGTTGATTCGGGTGATAAGGGTCAAGGGCTACAGGAAGGTGGGTAAGATCACCAGTTCCACATTCTCTTCTTTTTCCTTCCTGTATTTGAGGGAAGGTGGGGGGTCAAGCAGAGAAGCCACACCCAGCCTCCCAAACGCCTCTGCACCCTGGGATGAACAGCCCTCCAACAGCACCCCAGGGTCGTATCATGGTACCCACTGCTCAATTTTTTCCCATTGTTCCAGCTCTTACTCTCCCTAGCTTCTGGTAATCACTACTCTGAAGTTCCTTTGAGATCAAGTTTATAGATTCTATACGAGTAACATTGTGTGTTGCTTACCAGGGTCTATATTTTTGAGCAGTTTAGATTTATAAAACAATTGAGTGGAAGGTGCAGAAAGTTCACTGTGTGCTTTATATGTTCCTTTCCTGCTATTATGCATACTATAATAACCAGTGTTTGTACGTTATTATTAACCAGAGTCCCTAGTTCACATGAGGACTCCTCATTGTGACAATTACCCTTTACCTTATCTCTGAATTTTTTCGTTTCAGGGTTGCTAAACTGCGTGATGAAATCATGGCCCTAAGGAACGAATGTTCCTCAGTGTATAGCAAGGGGCGCGCACTGCTGACAACAGAACAGACGAAGCTCAGGATATCAGGAATCACTCAAAGCTTCAACGCAGGATTTGCACCGACCGTGAACCCCTGTCTGAGCTCAGGCCTGACCCAGAGCTTGACACCTTCCTTGACCTCCTCCAGCATGACTTCCGGCCTCTCCTCCGGGATGACGTCCCGCCTCACTCCATCGGTCACTCCTGTTTACACACCTGGTTTCCCATCAGGATTGGCCCCGAACTTCAGTTCTGGGGTAGAGCCAACCTCATTGCAGACGCTGAAACTGATGCAGATCCGAAAACCCCTGCTGAAGTCGTCTTTGCTGGATCAGAATTTAACAGAAGAGGAAGTTAACATGAAATTTGTTCAGGATCTCCTGAATTGGGTTGAGGAGATGCAAGTAAGGAAGGTTTCCTTGCTCTGAATGTTTTGGTCCTCATTGCTATCTGTGTCTCTTCTTTAACCTTCCATTTTGCTGTTTACAGATGCAGCTGGACCGCACGGAGTGGGGCTCAGATTTGCCAAGTGTGGAAAGCCATTTAGAAAATCATAAAAATGTTCACCGAGCTATTGAAGAATTCGAGTCTAGTCTTAAAGAAGCTAAAATCAGTGAGGTATGTCCATTTAAAATTTGTACATATTTCATTTTAATTGGTATTGGTTTTTTCCTTTATGAAAAGGGACTTCCTTAAGATTGCTAACTTTGATGTCTCTTTGTCCTGTACTACAGATTCAAATGACAGCGCCTCTTAAATTAACTTACGCAGAAAAGCTGCACAGACTAGAGAGTCAGTATGCAAAACTCTTGGTAAGTGTGTGTTCTTAAAGCTCCTGTTTTCCCTTGTCTGGCAAAGGCATGATTACTAACAATTCTTATTTTTAAAGAACACCTCTAGAAATCAGGAACGGCACCTTGATACACTCCACAATTTTGTGACTCGTGCAACTAATGAACTTATTTGGCTGAATGAAAAAGAAGAGGAGGAAGTTGCTTATGACTGGAGTGACAGAAATACCCAGATATCTCGGAAAAGAGACTACCACGTGGTCAGTCCCACCTTTGTCCCCACCTGCTGAAGCTGTAGTTCAGGCTTAGATCTTTATCTGACACGCTTCCTAATCCTTTCTTGAAACAGGAATTAATGAGAGAACTTGATCAGAAGGAGGAAAATATTAAATCAGTTCAAGAAATAGCAGAGCAACTACTTCTAGAAAATCACCCAGCCCGGTTAACTATTGAGGTAGGTCAGAAAGTGTGACTGTTGCTTGAATATTGATATGTGCCTATTACCCCTCAGATGTCTTCATTGTTTGTAAATTGAAAAATACCAGCTACATAGCTTTTAATACAAGCCTGACTAAAAAATACTGTTGCTACCCAGACATACTGATTCTTGTCTTTCATTCTCTGGCTCAAAGTGTATCATCTATCACTTTGGATTAAAGGTGCTTAGTCCGAGCCCTGTGGCAGAGATATATCACTGAGAACTTGAAGGGTATATTCTTTACAAGCTTTAGCATTTTGTTTCTCTCTTACTCTGTGACATTGCTTGGTGATGGCATTCTGATTTGCCTCATTGCCCTATTAACCCAGGGGAAATTGCTTCTAATTTATGGAGTTATTGTGAGAATGAAGAGGGGCAATCTATTCTCATGAGTTAGTCCAGTTCTTGATACATACTATGTTCTCAACAAGGACTAGCTGTGAAAACTCTTTCAATAATTTCGTTTATGATCTGGTTTTGTGAGATGTATTGGCACAGCATTCTGGTGGTCTCACAGTATGGAGGAGACGTTTCAGATACGGAAGTATTTGAATTGATGCAGGTTAGTTGGATTGCTCCTCCAGTTTGGCAGTGGAGATGATTTTCAGACCGACCCACAATGAAGAGTGTTGACTGTGTGGATATGGAGGTGGATGGTGTGAGGGGGCAGTGAGCATCCCACACAGGCAGATGGGTGTGGAAATTGCCAGAGCACAAAAGGTAACATATCCAGGCTCATGGCTGAGGGAAGGAATTTGCTCACTGAAACTGAGATGATATAAGATTAGTGGAACCCTAGATCTTACTGGGAGGTTTCAGCAATGCTATGTTTGACCTTTCATATAAAGTATGTTTTTGCATCTGTGTAACATGCCACACGCAGTTGTTAAAGACATGGTAGAGTATGCATACCACTACAGAAGGAAATTAGAATAAAGGTGATGATTCCTTTGACCTCCTCAATATTTTATATTGTTTGTGGATTATACTCAGTTAATTATCAACACCACCTCATATTTTATATGGAAAAAAGAACCTACCTTACAATGCTAAATGAAACTCCTTTTATGATTAGTTTGCCCGAAGAAGCATACTTTGAGGGAGCTGATGATATGATCATGATGTGATACCAAGTTTCCAATGCTGCATGATGCAGTCCATGCAGTAAGCCTGTCTTCCAGAGGAGGAAAAAACAAGCTGTAGTTTTTTAAACAGCTAGAGCGCCCTCTCCTGGAAGTCATAGTAGAATTGCACCATAAATATAAAAATGGGGTTAGATGCTTCTGTAAGGAAGTAGGTGTCCCTTCAGTAACTGTTTTGCTCTCATGAAGGATATACTGTGATAAATAGAAGTACAAGTAGCAATACTTTTTTAAATAAAATTTTAGTATTCTGCACTTGTTTTAATTTGAAAATTACACTGAAATATGGATGTGCATGTATTCTCTTGCTCATCCTCCCCAAGCTTATCCCTCACAAAAACAAGGAAAACAACAACAAGAACAAGATACCAACCCCATGGAACCATATATTCCCACGTTCACAGGTATCTTTTGTGCTTCAGTAATACAAAAATTCCAAAAAATGAAAGCGAAGCGGTCTGAAGGAAGCTTGCTGAGAATTCATCACAGCAGGTGTAAGGGTTGGCTTTCAGGAAAAAAAAACAAACATTTTCTTGTGCATTCTTAGCACAGTATACAGTGTTACACATTTTTCACATGGAAATAATTAGGATTAACATTCCCCTTGTATTTAAAGAAGAAATTTCAAGAGGTTTAAAATCTGAAAGAAACCAAGCAGACTGATTCCATATTTATATAATGTCCCGTTGCGGACTGGCTCTGTGTCCGTGGGCCCGCCTCGATGGCAGCGTTCCTCTCTGAGTACGGATTCATCGGCCGTTTGGGTCGCAGGTCGTCTTCCCAGAGCACTGGGCATTGCTTGCGTGTGTCGGGTCCCTGCAGCCGGCAAGATGACACTGCCACGTGTTCTTTTCCAGGCCTACAAAGCGGCGATGCAGACACAGTGGAGCTGGATCCTGCAGCTTTGCCAGTGTGTGGAGCAGCACATCAAAGACAATACCACGTACTTCGAGGTGTGTGCACAGAGGCACAGATTCAGTAGATGAGGTGTGGGCTGGGCTGACTGGCACAAGCTCTGGACGAAACTCATGCGCAGTGTATGCATGCGCGTGCAGCGTGCAGAGCAGAGAAGCAGAAATGTTCTCTGTGGGAGGGTGGTTCCATGTGCATGTTATAGAGCAGGATAAAGCTTTCCACTGAGGAAGAAATCCTCTGAAAAATCCCTTAGGATATAGAACTTTTTTTTTTTTTTCCATGAAGGACGTGTTTCCAGTACTGAAAATCAAGCCAACAATTTCTTGTTTTACTCCTCCGAGATTTTACAGTGTTCTTGGAATTTCATCCCACTTAAAAATTATTTGATCCCTAGAAGAAGGCAGGTCTTTCATCAATACAGTGTAGAACTAACATAAAATATCCACATAAAATTTAGACAGTTAGTGTTTGGTCATTCGCATTCATGTCTAAGGGTTGTTGCTTGGTTCAAGGAAGGATGATTTTATTAAGGTGTCCCGTATTTTCACCCCATTTCTGGGATATGCACACAGGCGTCTGTTACTTGAACTGACAGTTCTGCTTTACTGCCTTTTCACATCCTCTCATGACCTGGTTTTCATCTTTGTTTAGTTCTTCAGTGATGCCAAGGAAGCTACCGATTACTTAAGGAACTTGAAAGATGCCATTCAGCGCAAGTATAGCTGTGATCGCTCCAGCAGCATCCACAAGCTGGAAGACCTTGTTCAGGAATCAATGGTACTAACACAAAAACCCTCGCATTCTGTCTGAGTTGGAGAATGGCAGCAGTTAGGGTCTCATTTTATTTTTACAAATGTAGAATGTTATGCTTTATTGGATTGTTTTATATTTCCATTAAGGACTCTAATTATATAATTTGAACACTTAAATTCAATTAAAGACTTAAGTGTTTATTTCTAGTGGTTTTTTTTTTTTTTGGTTAGAAATATGAAGGGCTGTTTTCACATGATAGCATGATGTTTTAAAATGCTTGATGTTTTGAAATGCCTTAGTAGTAGGGTGTGTGTGTGTGTATGTTGCATGATAGAGAGGGACATAGATAATGAAAATGTTTAGTGTAGTGTTAGGTAGTCATACACTAAGTGAAAGGAAGAGCCAGCCAAGCCAAGCTAAGGATGAGAGGAGGGAGGGATCGAAAGCTTACGTTAGGTGGTCAAGGGAGCCTCTTCTGATAGAGTTTCATTGATGTGAAGTCCTGATGGGGAGTACAAGTCCACTTTCTAAGAGCCATCATGTTTATTACTTAGGAAGAGAAAGAAGAACTTGTGCAGTACAAAAGCACCATAGCAAGCCTGATGGGGAGAGCAAAAACAATAATTCAGCTGAAGCCAAGGAATCCTGACTGCCCACTCAAAACTTCCATTCCAATCAAGGCTATCTGTGACTACCGACAAATAGAGGTACTTGTTACTCATGTTTGAAAAAACAAATTGTATTGCCTGTTAGCAGTGATGCTTTTCCATCTCATAAAACAAAAGGTGGTATTCCCAAATTGAGTAGGGAAAAGGTGAGTGAACAGTGACTTCATTATTTCTCTTCTTTGTTTAAAACTAGATAACCATTTACAAAGATGACGAATGTGTTTTGGCAAACAACTCGCATCGTGCTAAATGGAAGGTCATTAGTCCGACTGGAAACGAGGCCATGGTGCCGTCTGTGTGCTTCACCATTCCTCCACCAAATAAAGAAGCAGTTGACTTTGCAAACAGGTTTGTAAGCATTAGTTAAAAGTGTGCATGTGTACACACACACGTTGGAGATGTCTTTCAGCTAAAACAACGATGAATACTTTGTCAGGGCTCTACAGGATCAGTAAGCTCTAGAACTAGTAACCATGGGCTTTGTTACAAAGAAAAGAAAAAGATGTAGCATGTCTTCAGAGCTAATAAAAAGCCTTGATCTGCTTTCTTTCATACATTTCAGAATCGAGCAGCAGTATCAAAATGTCCTGACTCTCTGGCATGAGTCCCACATAAACATGAAGAGCGTAGTGTCCTGGCATTATCTCATCAATGAAATTGATAGAGTTCGAGCTAGCAATGTGGCTTCAGTGAGTATCAATCAACCCAGTGGGAGGTATCTTCTTAGGAGTGGGATCAAGTTGATGCTTCCTTTAGAGGAATATGGAGCTCAGCATCTCCATGTTAAAATTCATTCATGGATTTTTGTTAAATGCCTACCGTATATAGAAAGAATCCGGGAAATCCCAGAGCATTTGTTAAGAACTGGGGAAATGTAGGGATAGAGAGCTAATCCAGCAGGATACTGTGTATGGACATGCAGAGGCGGGCAGAGTTTGATTTCATTTATTAAATCTTATCAAGTTGTCTTTCCCTTTCAAATCTAAAATTGCTAATGTAGACATTCAATTTCAACTGCTGATTCAACTTGTGACTATTAATATAAAATGGCATGTGCCCTGAGACCAAGTTGAAATCCGTTGCATTCAAATTTTAGCTCTTGGGATTATAATCTTTTAATTATTAATGTGGAACTTTGATCTTTTTCAGATAAAGACAATGTTACCTGGTGAACATCAGCAAGTTCTGAGTAATCTACAGTCTCGGTTTGAAGATTTTCTGGAAGATAGCCAGGAGTCTCAAATATTTTCAGGCTCAGATATAACACAGATAGAGAAGGAGGTTCATGTATGTAAGCAGTACTATCAGGAACTTCTTAAATCTGCAGAAAGAGGTAAGACGTGGGCCTTTTGTATCTCCTGCTAGGTGGTTAGTCCAGGTCATTTTCTGGTCTCAGTGGGAATCTCACACTCATTTGTGTCATGATATAGGTAGAACTTAGGTCTACTGTTAGCGGAATCTCAGTGGGAAGATGCCAGCAATGATTCATTTATTTCTAAATGATAAGGTGACACAATGGCACCAGCCAAATTGTAGGGAACACAATGAATTGTTTTATATCTGCTTTTGAACATTGCCACTGCTGTTCGAGGTAATGATGAGAATGATGGTTTGTCCTTTAGTTTCAGAAGAGATTGTTTTTCCATGTACAAATCTTGTGTTGTTCCTAGTGATTAAGGCAATAGATTATGTCTAGTTAACATTTGCTAAATGTAAATTTCATTTTTAAAGTGTATGATTTTACTTAGAGCACCATATTTATTTCCACAGAAGAGCAAGAGGAATCAGTTTATAATCTGTACATCTCTGAAGTTCGAAACATTAGACTTCGCTTGGAAAACTGTGAAGATCGGTTGATTAGACAGATCCGAACTCCCCTGGAGAGAGATGATTTGCATGAAAGTGTGTTCAGAATCACGGAACAGGAGGTGAGGCTGATCAGTGTGCTCAGGGAAAAATTAACTCCAAGTGCATTACTGTCTTGCTGACTGAAGGTATCAACGCCCGAGACTTTCGTATGTTCACCTTTCGGTGCTCATTGCACTGTGCGGCCTGAGTATATATTTGCTGCAGACGGCTAGCCAGACTGTGACTTCCATCTCTCCCACCCAGAGTCACCATATACTTGCCACCTCTAAAAGCACTAAGTTGCATGTTTGTGCCCAAAGAATCAGTCTTTTAGAATAGTATCTCGTAAAGCTTGAATATCATGGCTTAGTTTCTTTGATAAAGAAGAATGAAAGAATATAGAGTTTAGACCTGGGGCATAATAAAGTTCCATGGCAAAGTGCATAAAGGCTGTTTTAAGAAAATGTCCCATCTGGGTGACTGCCTGATACCTGTGTTGTTCTGTGATTGATAGAAACTAAAGAAAGAGCTAGAGCGACTTAAAGATGACTTGGGAACGCTCAGCAGTAAATGTGACGAGTTTTTCAGCCAAGCAGCAGCGTCTCCATCGGTGCCCACCCTGCGATCCGAGCTTAGCGTGGTCGTTCAGAACATGAACCAAGTCTACTCTATGTCTTCCACTTACATCGAAAAGTACGTAGCCACAAACCTGACATAAACCTGTCTGGCATAGCTATCATTTTATGTGTTCATTTGAAAGATCACTTTGATGAGCATAGATACTTCATTTTATTTTACCTTAAGGTATGTATTGAATATTTCTGTGGATTTTATGACACTTCTTCAGGTTGAAACGAGACACCACAGAGATGTAGTGTGTAATCCATCCACATTTGACATGCAGTTTCAGTGACTCACCTGTTGTGACCTATTGGATTTCCCTGTCTCACCTGAGCTAGCCAAGGCTGGAAAGAGAACATGGTAGCTTGCACTCTGCTGCCATCTGCCATTTGTAGGGCCTGGCATGGGTTGGGGTACCTACTGCCTCTTTATAATCAGCTTAATATTGACCTTGAGTGAGTGGGTCAGCATTGCAGGATGGGAACATGCTGTGTCTTGTGTCATACCGATGCTTTCAGGTCTGTGTTATGAAAAAAATAAGCATTAACGAGACGACTGTTGTCTGATTCCCTTCTAAGGTTAAAAACCGTGAATTTGGTGTTAAAAAACACTCAAGCTGCCGAAGCCCTTGTGAAACTCTATGAAACTAAGCTGTGTGAAGAAGAAGCAGTTATAGCTGACAAGAATAATATTGAAAACCTAATAAGTACCCTAAAGGTATGAGTTTCACTGTAGGCTGCTTTTCAAGGTCATGCTCTGGAAGTATTTCTTCTAGCACTTAGCTTAGATCTTCAGACATCAAACATTAACTCTAACTCTGACCTTACTCATCCCATTTCATAGTCTGCAACTTTGCAGCTTCCTCTGAGTAATTGGAGAGTTCTTGTTATTTGAGGTTTGAATTACTAACACAGTGGCAGCAAAAGAAATGCCGCTAAAAAAATATGTGTAATAGACTCTGGAAAAGGCAGTCAATTTAAGTTATAAAGTGGTAAAAAGAAAAGTTCATCTAAGAAAGGAGAAAGGCTGGTGGTTGAACTGAGATGTACCTGATTTGTTAGTGTAAAGCACCCAGTAAAACTACTGCAAATCAATCACGAAAAGTTATAACACTAATTTAAACAAGATACTCATTTTTATTGGAAAGGCAGATATACAAAGAGAAGCGACAGAGAGAAAGATCTGTCTGTTGATTCACTCCCTAAGCAGCCACAGTGGCCAGAGATGAGCTGATCTGAAGCCAGGAGCCCATAGCCTCTTCTGGGCCTCAAACACGGGTGCAGGGTCCCAAGGGTTTGGGCCATCCTCGACCACTTTCCCAGGCCATAAGCAGGGAGCTGGATGGGAAGCGAGGGCTGCTGGGATTAGAACCAGCATCCATATGGGGTCATTGCATGTGCAAGGCGGGGACTTTAGCCACTAGACTACTGCCCTGGGCCCAACAGTGATTTTTGACTCATGATTTATCGGGATTGTAGGCTTTGAAAAATCAACACTAAAGAAAGACTTAACTTAAAGAGATGACAAACTTACCAATGGACTATAATTAATAGATATGTTTCATTAAGCTAAATTTTGTTAAATTGTCATTTTTTTAAAAAAGGTGCAGTCAATATTGGCAATATCATGAAGTTAAACCTAAAAATATTTTGTATATGAACAATGCTTTCTGAGCCTGATTGTGTTGTCCTTAATTAAGATAAACTTTATAATTAACAGTATTTTACTCAAAAATGCTGACATTTTTCTTGGTTGTTTTTACCTTTGTAAACTGATGCATTGTAGCAATGGAGATCTGAAGTGGATGAGAAGAGAGGGGTATTCCATGCCCTAGAGGATGAGTTACAGAAGGCAAAGGCCATCAGTGATGAGATGTTTAAAACATACAAGGAACGCGACCTGGATTTCGACTGGCACAAGGAAAAAGCTGACCAGTTGGTTGAGAGATGGCAGAATGTTCATGTGCAGATTGACAACAGGTTAGTGCTGTTCAGTTGGATTTTGAACACCTGTCTGCCTTTTGTAGGTGGAATTTAAACTTAATAGACCTTTTTTAAATGACCAGTGACTAAACCAGAAATGTCAGGGGGGATGGGGTAATTTCGGAACACAACCTTTAAAAAAATGGATTAATCTTCATGTTTATACTTTAAATTTCTTCTTAAGGTTCATTTGTTTCAAATGCTGTTTCAATTTCATTTCTATAGCAGATTTGATGAATAGCTTTAATTGGTGAATTTAAGATCATAGGAACAGGGTTTTAATCACAGCTCCTGGGAACTAGTCCCTGAGATCATTTGAACCATTCATCAAACTACTCTCCTCTCATTGTTTCAGAAGAGAGCGGCTCTTTGATGTAAGCTTTGGCTTTTCGGGACATTTTGATTGCTAATCGTTAGGGCTGTGCTTATGACATTCAGACTTTTTAGCTTTAGTGTCTTGGGCGTGCCCTGGAGTACTGGTGATGGTAGGTGATGCGGCTCCAGGAGCGCAGGTTCTGTGCTTGGCGTGAAGCCTGCTATTGGCAGTGCCCGTGGAGGTATGTTCAGGGTGCTCCAGCACCCGAGCACCTCAGCTCTTTGCACAGACGCCTGTGCCGTGCATTGGAGTGCATGCACCTTATCTCTCCCTTCTCTGTCCCTTCCACCTTCCTAGTGGACACAGCCAGAAAGTCACTTTTCTGTTACTTGCCTCCTAGGTTACGGGACTTAGAGGGCGTTGGAAAATCACTGAAGTACTACAAAGATACCTATCACCCCTTAGATGACTGGATCCAGCAGGTTGAAACAACTCAGAGAAAAATCCAAGAAAATCAGCCTGACAGTAGTAAAATCCTGGCTACACAGTTGAATCAACAGAAGGTATATGAAAAACATTTCTTTATTCCATGGTTATATCTGGTTTTGGTCAGTAAGTAGCTTGTCTTCCTTTTCTGTGTTAAAAAGAAAAAAATAGGAGAAGTATGTAGAGTAAAATCTTAAAATCCTGCAGCCCACAGGGGGTGGGATTTTGTGGGGAAGTCACAGCCTATATGAAATTGTACCACATAATTCCAAATTCAAAATTAAAAAATATAAAAAAAAAAAAAAGAAATACCAAAAAAAGAAATCCTGTAGCCCAAACCTGTATAATCATTTATCTTCATTTTTTGGAAGTCATTTTATGGACATATGCATCATACTAAAATAGCTTAATGAAATAACTTCAAATTCCTCATCATCATTTAATCATAGGTAGGTAAGTCTCTGATACCTTATTGGCCATAATGGTTTTGTGGGTTACTAATTAGGCAAAAGTGAATAGTAGTAAAAATATGAAATATTCACATGTGATAGAAAGTTGGATATTTTGAGATTTTTTTGGTTGCATTTTGGTGAACCAGCGGTTCCTACCTCTGTTTTCACTGGGAAGTTGTGGTTTGCATGGATATCAGTCTTCCTTTGGACAGTTCTGCTTGGCGAGGGCTGTGAGGATGGATCACTTACATGGCCTAGCTCCTTGTACTTTACCCAAAATGCAAGTTGCATAATAAATGCTGAGCGGTTAGGAGCTATATTAGTAAGTGATGAGGACATTTCTAGAATTTTGAGCACTTAAGCTGTAGTGCTGCATAGAATTCCTTGTCCTGTTCCTTCTGAATTATGTGTATTTACAGGTGCTGGTATCTGAAATAGAAATGAAGCAGAGCAAAATGGATGCGTGTCAGAAGTATGCAGAGCAGTACTCAGCTACAGTGAAGGTAAGACCAGGTTTAAATGCCTTTGGTCAAGCTGAATAGTCAAGTTTGTAATTGTACAGTGCACTTTTAAAACTATACAAACTATTTCATGGTTTTAAAAAAAATGAACTCCTCACTCGAACTTTTGGATAATTTTGCAACAATTCTGCGTGAAGTTTGAGTCACATGATGGGAACCCCCCCCCCTCCAATTCATTCATTTTCTCTCTCGTCACATGTGCATGAGAGGAGATGCTTCACTTAGCCCTGTCCTGGCCTGCCGGAATGAATCAAAGCTCTGTCATAGCTTATCACTTACCCTTACTCTTGTTTTTCTTCAGTTGTTGTCCATCGGAGAATTCCCAGCTGCCTAACTTAGGGGATGTTTCTGATGCTTGGCATGTTGTCATTGGTCACTTGTTGTGTGTAGCGTTCCAGATCCACAGTTGCATTGCTTAGCTGAAGGAGAGGCAGGCTCAGGAGAGCTAGAACACTTTAGTAAGCATTTTTAGGAGCTCACAAAGAGACCTGGAGCTTTCCTGACCTCGTTGCATATCTCTGATTTTGTCATCTACTTGGAAGCATCACCAGGATATGGGTAGATTCTGAAAAATGTACTTTAGCAGTTAGCTCAAAGTAACAAGGTTCCAGTTTTCCCTGACAGATAGCTAAAAAGTGAAGATCTATTGCTTCACTTCAATTAATTTTATTCTACTCTTTTACAGGACTATGAATTACAAACAATGACCTACCGGGCTATGGTTGATTCACAACAAAAATCTCCAGTGAAACGCCGAAGAATGCAGAGCTCAGCAGATTGCATTATTCAGGAGGTAATGAGAATTTCAGACAGAGAGAGAGAGAGGAAGCAGTATAAAAGAGGAATAGCATTTAAAACAAACGCTGCTATTTATTTTTACTGTGGCGGAATACACATAATGTAAAATTTCCTCTGCACATGCCGTTTAGACTGTTAACATTAATGTGCAGCCATCATCACCAGTCACTTGGAGATTTGTTTTAGCATCGCTAATAGAAGGTTTATAACAGTACATGTTCTTAGGAATCTTAAAAATCCCGTTGAAATTCTGTATTCAAGATCTGTTATTAGCTACAAAAATAAATGCAGTTATTTCATGATTAAGTTGTCATTTAATGTGATTTGTACAGCAGAAATAAGTTCATTGCCACCAAATTATCATTTATCTTTAAGGAGTGTGGACTTTGCTGTCCTGAAGTTGATTTGACTTATTAAGGACAAATGGAGATGGTGTTTTATTTTTTTCTGACTTGCAGTTTATGGATCTGAAGACCCGGTACACTGCTCTGGTCACTCTCATGACACAGTATATTAAATTTGCTGGTGATTCATTGAAGAGGCTGGAGGAGGAGGAGGTAACAATTAACAATGAACAGCTAAATAAAAAGAAAGTAGATTTTACCAGGAACTACAGTATGGCTTGGGAACAAATATTTCATGATACAGTTATATTGATAATAGCTGATGGTCAAATAGTTGTTTGATTGTAAGAAAACAATGAACAGTGAAAATGAGAGAAAGCCTCTTGCTTTTGTTTGTTTTAAAGATTCAAATAGAGTAGAATTTAAAAATGTTCATGTCAAGTTTCTTACGTTAAGGTGAGGATTTATTTTTTTTGAGAACAGATTTATTTCTTTGAAAGAGTTGGGAAGGGAGGGAGGGAGGGAGAGACATAAAAGGTTTTTGCTTGATCTTGATGAAATTGTACCAGTCTTTCTTTTCTTGAGACAGAGAGAATAGACAAAATAGTAGACTAAATACTAAAAATGGCAAGATATGAGTTGTTAGCCATCTTAAATTATTCCTGTTGAAATTCTGATGGTGATTATACTCAGTGTAATTCTGTTGAATAATGAGAGAAGCTGACACTAGTAACTGTGCTGCGTTACTTTCTTGATTTATGAACATTTGAGTGCTTTGTGGTAGACTGCTCTAGTTTGTTCTTACTTAACACTTTGCTGTAACTGAGTCACTAACATGGCTGGATTGCAAGGCTTTGTAACTAACTTCCTTTGGGCTTAGAAAGGTGAGCGAATATCTGTGGCTCTCTTAATAACTAACTTGCATCTCCTCTTTTGAAAAGAATATCTATCACTTTTTTTTACATCGTTTTGGAATATTATTCAGTTTTAAACAGTACACAAACCATTTAAATTATATACGGAGTACTCAAATATGAAATAATTATGGTATGCTCTAATTTTATTTATATGCATTACACATTATTTAATATATATTATTTATATAGGTGATATACATAGTATACATACACTGACATGTGCATATATGTCAATACTTTACTCAGTTTATAATGTAAGAAAGAACACTAGACTTGGTTAGAAATAAAAAACACACTAAAGGATTTAAATTATGTACAGATAATTGTTGTCATCCTTTGAAATGTCAAAACTTTATGGTGAATTACAATGAAAAATTAAAACACCATAGTTAGGGAAGTGTATGCAAAGGCTACAATTTACAATTTACTTGCAGATCAAAATGGAATCACCTATAACAGAGATGTACCGCTGGTTTTAGATGCAGGAGTAGTGTTCCTGAAATTGAAGTTCAAAGACCCAATAAGAAACCTTGTTCTGAGAGCAGAATTTTCCATGAAAGAAACAAGAATTAAAGGTTTAAGCTAATTTTAGACATAATACCCACTTTAAAATTGAGAAACGTGTCTTTACTGAATAATAGATGTAATAAAGAAGTTTTTAAATCTATCTTGATAGCAAAATATATTAAATATTGATCATTAAAGGGCATTAGAATATTTAGAGAAAATTTAGTAAAATATTTTTTTAAAATGAGTATTAACTCTTCAAGAAAGCAAAATAATCAATTGGACTAAATTAGTTCTACTGATTTTTCTAAAATGTACTAAAATATTTACTTAACTAAAGAATATGACAAGCACTAAAATGACTCTGGAACAAGTTTTTTGAGACTATTTATTTTAACTTCAGAACATTATCAAAGGGAAGAAGGGCTCAAAACTTCCAGCAACATATAGGTTTTAAATGTGACTTGGGAAGGAACTGAGAAACACAGCCTTAGAAATAATCTTTCTGAAAAAACATAAAAGCCTTATTTTTAAAAGGGTAATATGCTTCAGGGTCACTAAGAATTAACCCTGATTCCAAAATAAGGATGATAAAACATTGACTATAGCAGTCTATGATGAAATTTGCTTCTACGTGAATTTATATTTAAAACCATGTTTAGGTTAGCTAATAAAGCAGCCAAAATCCATGCCAGCATTATTAGAGAATTAGGGAATTAGTGGAAGCAAATTGGAGTGCTTGTTCTAAAAAAATGAGTTATTGTTAAAATCCACCATAGTTTCTAACTGAAGTCAAGTCTGTCTAAAATAATTTTCTACTCCTGCTTAAATGAGTTGTAATTATGGTAACTTGAGTTGGTGATATGAAACTAACATTATGATGTAAATAGTAAGAAATTAATATAATGATAAACTAACCCTGTTTATGTTGTTCTATAGTAAGTGTGAGGTGTACACCTCCCAGTTGAGATGGATCGTATCATGGATAGTATGCATTTTTTCTAATATTTGATTTATAAATCAAAGCTAAATCCATATTACATTTTCTAAAACATCTGAACTGAAGAAATATCTTTATGGAGTGTCTAAAGGTACTTGTCAAGTGGATTTATATGAGGCATCTTATTAACAGCAACAGCAACATCTGTGAGTATTTGAAATGCCTTTTTCTAAAATCTTTAGGAACTAAAGCTGCCTTTGCATTAGCAATTCCTGCTGTTATCATAATTTAACAAGTATTAAAAAAAAGAATTTTGACTTCAAGTTTTAATATTTTTCTCCCTCCCAGTATTAAAATACTTCCTGATTTGGCTCTCTTTCATAGATTGATTTTTAATTTCTCTTGGGCTATGTATTGAAAATTAAATTCTTTAGTGTTATTTCTGTTTGCGTTTTTCTTGGCTTGTAGGAGCAAGTTGTGTACAAGGCCAGAAAGAGCAGTCCTGTGAGAGCTTTAATTCCCGTTTTTGTTACTTGTTGTAAGTCTGCAACATTTTCCGGCCTCACCCATCTTAAGTTCCTCACCTGTAAAAGATTGCAATCATGGTTAGTGTTTTTCTAGTGCATCTTCTAGCCACAAAATCCCGAGGTAGCGTATTTCTAAAATAGAATTACTGCTGAGACACAAAGCAAGATTTTCAGGAAATCCATCAAGAGGGTGTTTTGTCTTCTACTACTGACTTTCTGATGCTTCCTCTCTGAAAAAGGTGGTGCTCTTGGTGGTGGTGGTAGTGCTGGGTCTGCGTTTGGGTTCACTTGTTTCTGTAAGTACCCGCACAAACATTGCATTACATTTGGTAAGATAAACCTGAATAGAACGGGTCTGACACTTTCAAAACCTCTCTTGTAGATTAAAAAGTGTAAGGAGGCCTCTGAACACGGGGCCTATTCAGATCTGCTTCAGCGTCAGAAGGCAACAATGATTGAGAATAGCAAACTCACAGGAAAGATAAGTGATCTGGAAAGAATGGTAGCTGAATTACAGAAAGAGAAGTCCCGAGCCGAGGAAGAACTCCCCAAGGTCAAGGAGGCCGCAGAGCACGAATTGAGAAAGCAACAGAGAAACACGGAAGACATTGCCCTGCAAAAGATGAGGGCAGAAAGTGAAGCCAAGCAGTACCGCAGGGAGCTGGAGACCATTGTGAGGGAGAAGGAGGCAGCGGAGAGGGAGCTGGAGCGGGTGAGGCAGCTCACGAGGGAGGCTGAGGCCAGAAGGGCAGCTGTGGAGGAAAACCTCCTGCATTTTCGGAATCAGCTAGAGGAAAACACGTTCACGAGAAGAACACTGGAAGATCATCTAAAGAGAAAAGACTCGAGTCTCATTGATTTGGAGCAACAAAAAAAGAAATTGGTGGAAGAACTAAGAAGAAAGAAAGACAGTGAAGAAGAACTCTTGAAGCTGGTCAAGCAAATGGAAAGGGACCTCGCGTTTCAGAAACAGGTGGCCGAGCAACAGCTGAAAGAGAAGCAAAAAATTGAATTGGAAGCAAGAAGAAAAATCACTGAAATTCAGCATGCCTGTAGAGAAAGTGCTTTCCCAGCGCGTGCGACCACACAGGAGCATGACAAGCAGAAAGCAGCGGAGCTGCGGCAGCAGGTGGATGAACTCACAGCGGCCAACAGGAAGGCAGAGAAAGAGATGCGAGAACTCAAGCATGAACTTGGTGCCCTTCAGCTGGAAAAAACCTCCTCCGAGGAAAAGGCCCGTCTGCTCAAAGATAAGCTGGATGAAACGAACAGCACCCTGAAGTGCCTTAAGTTAGAGTTGGAAAGGAAGGACCAGCTGGAAGAAGGATATTCTCAGCGGCTCCGTGAACTCAGCAAGCAGCTGACCCAGACCACGGATAAGGCCGAGGAAGTCATGCAAGAAGCTAATGATCTCAAGAAGATAAAACACAATTATCAATTAGAATTAGAATCTCTTCATCATGAGAAAGGGAAATTGCAAAGAGAAGTAGACAGAATCACCAGGGCACACGCTATCACTGAGAAGAATATTCAAGATTTAAATTCACAGGTTCACTTTTTTCAGGGTGAAAAGGAATTGTCTAATGAAAGAGGACGAATCTTCCAGAGAAAATCCGATCATCTACAAGAACAGTTTGAGAAGAGCCACGAGCAGTTGCTTCAAAATATTAAAGCCGAAAAGGAAAACAACGATAAAATCCAAAAGCTGAATGAAGAACTGGAGAAAAGTAATGAGTGTGCAGAAATGTTAAAACAGAAAGTAGAGGAGCTTACTAGGCAGAACAATGAAACCAAATTAATGATGCAGAGGATTCAAGCAGAGTCAGAGAATATAGTTTTAGAAAAACAAGCTATCCAACAAAGATGCGAAGCACTGAAAATCCAGGCGGATGGCTTCAAAGATCAGTTGCGCAGCACAAACGAGCACTTGCATAAACAGACAAAAACAGAACAAGATTTCCACAGGAAAATTAAGAGTCTGGAAGATGATCTGGCTAAAAGTCAAAACTTGGTAAGTGAATTTAAGCAGAAGTGTGACCAGCAGAACATTATCATCCAGAACACCGAGAAAGAGGTGAGAAATTTGAGCGCTGAGCTGAATGCTTCCAAAGAGGAGAAACGACGGGGAGAGCAGCACGCTCAGCTGCAGCAAGCTCAGGTGCAAGAGCTAAACAACAGGTTGAAGAAGGTCCAGGATGAACTGCACTTAAAGACAATTGAGGAGCAGATGACCCACAGAAAGATGGTTCTGTTTCAGGAAGAGTCTGATAAATTCAAGCGTTCAGCGGAGGAGTTTCGAAAGAAGATGGAAAAATTGATGGAGGCCAAGGTCATCACTGAAAACGATCTTTCCGGCATTAAGCTTGACTTTGTGTCCCTCCAGCAAGAAAACTGCAGGGCTCAAGAGAACGCTAAGCTTTGTGAAACAAACATTAAAGAGCTGGAAAGGCAGCTCCAGCTATACCGCGAGCACATGCAACAAGGGCAGCACGTGGAAACAGATCATTACCAGAAATGTCGACAACTTGAGGATGAACTGATGGCCCAGAAATGGGAAGTTGAAAACCTGAAGCAGAAAATGGACCAGCAGATAAAGGAGCATGAACATCAGTTAGTTTTGCTGCAGGGTGAGATCCAGAAGAAGAACGCTGTCAAAGACTGTACCCTTAAGCCCGATTTTGAGATCGCAGTGAAGGAGTGTCAGCACTCTGGGGAGCTCTCTTCTAGGAACACTGGGCACCACCAGCCGTCAGGCAGGATTGTGCTGAGTTGGGCTCCAAAACCAAAGACACTGGAAGAAAAATGGCAACAACGGGTTGTTGAGCAGATCCCCAAAGAAGTCCGATTCCAGGCACCAGGGTCTCTACTTGAGAAAGAGAAAAGCCAACAGTGTTACTCTGAATATATTTCTCAAACTAGCACTAAACTCCAGATGACTTTTGATGAGGCAAACCCTATGACAAGGCTGTCAGAAATAGAGAAGATGAGAGATCATGCCCTGCACAGTGCCAGAGCGCCCATGAGATACCAAGATGATGCACGTGAAATGGAGCTGGTGACGCTTCTGACGCCCTTAGAGGTATGCTTTGTGCTCTCACGCCTAGCTGGCTGCCTAATGTCAAGTTTCTGCTTTTCCTTCTCTTCTCTCATAGACTGAATTTTGAAATATGCTACACTCTGTATTTCCAATCGGACAACATTACTGCATTTTTTGCTAGGGATTTACCTGGGTGTTTATTGAAAATTGTAGTTCTTTAATATTTAAATGTTTGAAATTAGACACACAGGTGTAATGTATGTGGCTGTTTGTTGCATCAATAGGGATATGTTATGAAAAATCTGTCAGAAAAAAAGCACTAGAGGAGCCACGTAGTTAAGTCTCTAACATATTCTGTGGCAAGATATCATCTCAGCCTTTTTCATCCTGCCACTTGTATGTCTTCTGAAGAAACGTTATTCCTGAATGTTCCTTTTTTTTGAAAAGTTTCTTCTCTGTCCTCATTTCATCTTTGTAATTCAAGGAATTGTGTCTGGATTATGAATGAGTAAAGTGGAGTAATGTTCTTTAGGTAACCTCTAATATCTTATAAATTCCTGTTGCAGATAGCTAAGAACAAGCAGTATGACATACACACAGAAGTCACAACATTTTATCAAGACAAGAATCTAGTTCCAAGCACTGAAGAACGGATGCTTGAAGCATGCAGAACATCTGGTGGCTCCAAGAGAGATTTCCTTAAAAAAGGCTCAGAACCAGAGACATTTCAGAACTCCAGTGAAGATCATGCATGTACAGTTAGAGATGATGAGTTTAAATTCCAAGGGCTCAGACACACTGTGACTGCCAGGCAGTTGGTTGAAGCTAAGCTTTTGGACATGAGGACAATTGAACAGCTGAGACTTGGACTTAAGACGGTTGATGAAGTTCAGAAAAGTCTTAGCAAGTTTTTGACCAAAGCCACCTCGATTGCAGGACTTTATCTCGAAGCCACAAAAGAGAAGATTTCATTCGCTTCAGCAGCCAAGAAAATCATCATAGATAAAATGATGGCTTTAGCATTTTTAGAAGCTCAGGCTGCAACAGGTTTCATAATTGATCCCATTTCAGGTCAGACGTATTCTGTTGAAGATGCCATTCTTCAAGGAGTTGTTGATCCCGAGTTCAGAGTTAGACTCCTTGAGGCAGAGAAAGCAGCCCTGGGTTATTCTTCTTCTTCTAAGATCTTGTCAGTATTTCAAGCCATGGAAAACAGGATGCTTGACAGACAAAGAGGTAAACATATCTTGGAGGCCCAGATTGCCAGTGGAGGTGTCATTGACCCTGTGAGAGGTATTCGTGTTCCTCCCGAAATTGCTCTGCAGCAGGGGTTGTTAAATAATGCCATCTTACAATTTTTACATGAGCCCTCCAGCAACACAAGAGTTTTTCCTAACCCCAACAACAAACAAGCTCTGTATTACTCAGAATTACTGCGAATGTGTGTGTTTGATGTCGATTGCCAGTGCTTTTTGTTTCCGTTTGGGGAGAGGGACATTTCTAATCTGAATGTAGACAAAGCACACAAAATCTCTGTAGTAGACATTAGAACGGGGGCTGAACTGACAGCCTATGAGGCTTTCCAGAGAAACCTCATTGAGAAAAATGTTTACCTTGAACTTACAGGGCAGCAGTATCAGTGGAAGGAAGCCACGTTTTATGAATCCTACGGGCATCCTTCTCGTATGTTGATGGACACTAAAACTGGATTACAGTTCAATATTAATGAGGCTGTAGAGCAAGGAACCATCGACAAAGACTTGTTCAAAAAATATCAGGAAGGGCTCTTGACACTTACAGAACTTGCTGACTCTTTGCTGAGCCGGTTAGTTCCCAAAAAGGATTTGCACAGTCCTATTGCGGGATACTGGGTCACCTCCAGTGGAGAAAGAATCTCTTTACTGAAGGCCTCCCGTCGAAACTTGGTTGATCGGATTACTGCTCTCAGATGCCTTGAGGCCCAAGTCAGTACAGGGGGCATCATTGATCCTCTGACGGGCAGAAAGTACCGGGTGGCTGAAGCTTTGCACCGAGGACTAGTTGACGAGGGGTTTGCGCAGCAGCTGCGACAGTGTGAGTTAGTGATGACGGGAATTGGCCATCCAGTCACTAACAAAATGATGTCCGTGGTAGATGCTGTGAATGCAAATATCATAAGCAAGGAAATGGGCATGCGATGTCTGGAATTCCAGTACTTGACAGGGGGCTTGATCGAGCCCCAGGGCCATTCCCGGCTGTCCATAGAAGAGGCTCTCCAAGTAGGTATCATAGATGTCCTCATTGCTACACAGCTGAAAGACCAAAAGTCCTATGTCAGAAATATAATATGTCCCCGGACAAAAAGAAAATTGACATACAAAGAAGCCTTAGAAAAGGCTGATTTTGATTTCCACACAGGACTGAAACTGCTAGAAGTGTCTGAACCGTTGATGACAGGAATTTCTAGCCTCTACTACTCCTCCTGATAAGACGTACTGAGGCACCTTGTGGAGGGGTGGCACCCCCTCTCTCATGGCATCTGTTCAGAGCAGATGGTAGTGACTAAATAAGCAGACCAGGAATTGTGTCCCTGCCTTAGAGCACTGTTATTTCCTAAGGGCAGGAAATGGCTGATTGCTCGGAAGAGATAATATTTAGATTAAAAAAAAAAAAAACAAGATTTATTGCCCCTAGAGCTGCTCCACTAAGCTTTTGGACTAGCTCTTTTTGAAGTGTGGCCCACATTTCCAACAGCTAGATGGCATCTTTTCTTCAGAGCACCCCATTCACAGCGTAGATTTGATGTGGTGTCAGTGTGTGATTTGTGGAAAGATGCATCAGGCTCCCTGACAGAGGACTTCACCGAACGCTGTGGAATCCAAGAGAAAGATCCTGCTGTACTCCCACATCTCTCAGGCTGCAGTGTTTTAGTTGCTTCAAAGCAGAAAATAACTTTTGAGTGTTTAAGTCATTTTTGCATATTAATGTATTTGTCACAGTTACTCATTTTTAGTTAAGACTTTGGACTCAAAAGCCACCATTATGGGTATGTTACACGTTGGAAGAGGGGAAAGGATTTTTCTTTATTCTCTGTGTTTTTCATACTGGTGTGTGTGTGTGTGTGTGTGTGTGTGTGTGTGTGTAGACCATTGTCAAGTATCTTCCTGCCAAGACTATTATGACTTTAATGCTAATGCAAAGGCAGCCATTCAAAGATCTTGCTATGCCTCATGGATAAAGTTGAGTTTTTTTTTTTTAATTTGTCATATTGATGGAACAACTGGGAGGTTAGACCGTAAAAGAATGTTTGTCACATTTTTCTTTGCTATTATAAACATTTTGTATGAACATCTGCCATATGACATGCTAAACATGGTTAAGTGAATGAATAAACGATCTCAGTAACCTCTGTGTGATGAAGAAACTTCTATATTCTTGTTTTCCCTGGAGAGGTTGGTTTCAGTCACTTATTGGACTATATCCCCTCCTTCTTTTTAAACTACTCACACTTATCAGAAGTCACTGGAAGAGGAAAAGAAAGAACATGTTGAAAAAGCCAAAGAGTTGCAGAAATGGGTATCAAATATCAGCAAGACATTGAGAGACGGAGAAAAGGCTGGAAAATCTCCTTTCTCTAAACAAAAGGTATTCACATAGTCTTGGTTTAGTAGTCATAACAGGTATAAGTTACAAAGCTGATACAATCAATGTAGTATAGTGTTCCATTCTTTACTTAACTGTCTCCATTTTTATAGGCAATCACAATGAAGACCGTAGAGATTACATATTGCCCTAGGAGCATCCATTAGGTTGTGGCAGGAGGTACCTCTGATTCAAATTTATGAAGAATACACATTGGCCTGTTAGTGAACTAATACATTGTACTGAGTTTCCTAATAGATTGGATGTGCTATCTGATTATTACAATAAGGACTATTGAGAAGCTAAGTCATCTTTTTATCCAGGGTAGATTCACACACTCCATATCATAAAGACAGGTAGCCTCATTCTTACATATATAAGTATAAAAGATTTCAGAGCAATAGAAATATAAACTAAGATACTACATTTATAATATTGACTATATTGTGCTATTCTGGATCTTTTCTAGTTCATAAGCAAGTATTTACAATCATAGAAATTCTGTAATTTTTTTTCTTTCCAGCTGGATTATTTGGTCCTATGAACCTAGCCTCCTAGCCACATCTTGCTAGTTGGATAGCTATAACTTGTGACATGTTGATGCTCTGTGGTGTCACATGGATTGCAATGAAAAGAAACTCCCCCCCCTTTTTTTTTTGCTGTTGAAAGATTTAATTTTAATTAAAAGGCAGATTTATGGAAAGGGGAGACAGAGACATCTTCCAACCTGTGGTTCATTCCCCAAATTGCCACAACAGCTGGAGTTGGACCTGTCCAAAGCCAGGTGCCAGGAGCTTCCTTCAGGCCTCCACATGGGTGCAGAGGCCTCAAGGACTTGGGCCATCTTTTATTGCTCTCCCAGGCCATAAGCAGGAGGCTAAATTGGAAATGAAGCTGCCAAGACATAACCAGTGCCCAAATGGGATGCTAACCTTGCAGGAAGAGGGTTAGCTTGCTAAGTCACTGTGACAGCCCCACAGATAGAAACTTTTAAGTTATTGGTAGTTAATGTAGAAATCCATTGCCACCAATGAAATTGCTACTGTATTTTTAAAAAGTAAAGTTTCACCAAGACAAGCTTTTTATCCTCAAGGATATCCTCCTGTCCCTGCCTAATATTTGGAAGTTTCAAGGCTGTCATCTAATGCCATATTTAGCTACCCTTCTTAAGCAAGCTTCAGTACTCCCTGGTCATCAGGAAATAAGGAAAGATGTCCATGTCTTAGCTAATTTTGTCGTTTGGGTGAGTCGAATATGCCTTATCAGTGATTCCCCTTTGGAGAAGGTTACAGAAATTTACATACCTTCAATATGCAGTTCAAATAAAGCTGTGTTGTCTGATAGTATTGCATATTGTATATCAGAGTGGAAGAAATAAGAAGTTGATAACAAGTTCTTACATTTGGTGTTTTAAAGAATAATCGAAGTACTTTAGGACCCGACATGATAGACCAGTGGCTGAAGTCCTCGCCTTGCATGCACTGGGATCCTATATGGTCCCTGGTTTGTATCCTGGCTGTTCTACTGCCTACACACTTGTGTAGGAGACCCAGAAGAAACTCCTCGCTCCTGGCTTTCAATTAGTGCAGCTCTGGCATTGTGGCCACTTGGGGAGTGAAGCAGTGGATGGAAGATCTTTTTCTCTGTAAAACTGTTCCAATAAAAAAATTTAAATTATGTTCCAATAAAAAAATAAATCTTAAAAGACAAAAATTTATTCAAAATAATTCTAAGTGATTTAATGTAAATATTTAACTTAAAATATTTTGTCTTCTTCCTTCCCTGTTCCCCTTATGGGAAAACTACTAAAATTGGAACATAAACTTTAGCAGAAATCTTCTTAGGAGAGCAGGTTTCCTTTCAGAAACCTAGATACTAAATCTTAGGCAATTTCACAATGATTGAAAACATTACTAGGTCATATTTTTCATAATACACATGAAGCATATAGACACTGTTTGATGCACATCACAGCCTTATTTATAGGTCTTTAGGAACACTGGCCAGTCTCGAAGGAAATTTAAAGGCAGTTTGATTTGATTCAATGTGTCCTCCAAAAATTGGTGAGGCCTTATGAAATCTGTAACCATGAAAACAGACTCTCAATTGAATCTTGTTTAAGTCAATCCAGTTCATTTCAGTTGAATCTATGTTCAAGTGAAACATACTGGAGGAGAATACATGTTTTCATTGGTCCATTATTGTTTCTATTCATTTAAAGTAATTTATTTCTGAGTAAATATTTAGAAGGCTGTGATGCTCCAAGGAATCAGGATTGTTATGGCCTCTTGTTCCCCAGCCAGATGAATTAGGGAGGATCTTAGCATATCAGTCATTTGCAACCTAAGATGAACACTTTCGCCATAGTTTTTTTTTTTTAAAGATTTATTTATTTATTGGAAAGTCAGATATACAGAGAGGAGGAGAGACAGAGAGGAAGATCTTCTGTCCGATGATTCACTCCCCAAATGAGCGCAACGGCCGATGCTATGCCAGTCTGAAGCCAGGGTCCCAAAACTTTGGGCCGTCATCGACTGCTTTCCCAGGCCACAAGCAGGGAGCTGGATGGGAAGTGGAGCTGCTGGGATTAGAACCGGCGCCCATATGGGATCCCGGACGCGTTCAAGGCGAGGACTTTAGCTGCTAGGCCATGCTGCCAGGCCCCTTGCCACAGCTTTTCAAAAGGAATATGCATATAGACATTCAGGAGGAGTACATGCCCTTAGAGATAGCATTCCACATTCTTGTATGTTTTTAAGTGCTGTGACTTGCTGGAAAAATGCCGAACCTTTGCTTACCTACATGCCAGGGCCACCTTTATTCACAGTTGTGCTAGGACAGTTGCAAGGATCATGGAGTGTATTATTATCTCATGAAAATGAGTGCAGTGAGAGAGAGGGTCTCTTTCTATCCTGAATTTTAAATAAAACACTCTTCTTGTCCAGTTATATAGCCTGCTATTAAATGAAAAGTTATTGACATGAAAGTACAACTGTCAATTTTGGGTCTTGATTAAAACTTGATTTTCTTTTTTTAAAGAAAACGAATGTTGAGAGTTTGAATATACCTTTTTTACTTTGCAGATTTCCAATGAGGAAATGTCAATCAAGAAGGAACAGTTATCTGAAGCACTTCAAACCTTACAAATTTTTTTGGCTAAGCACGGAGACAAGTATGCCAGTTTTCCTGAACTTTATTGTTCCAAATAAGAAAAGCAGGAAGTACTACATTACGATTTAGTTTTAAAAATGAAATTTAAACCAGTCACATATTTCTTAATGAGTGTAGGGACATACAAATTACAAATGTGGCAATTTAATGATCACTTTTACTCTGTGTCTTTGAAATATACTTGACCTCATAGTTTGCTGATATTCAGGCTTAGAGGTAAAGGATTGCATTGCTAGTGAATGGCAGAGTTAAGACTTCAGGTTGTCTCAGTTGTTAAGTAGTATTCCTTGAGACCATTAGACAACATGTGAATATCTTCTTTGTTTTGGCCCTACTTTTTTTTTTTTTTTTTTTTTTTTTTGGCATGAGATAGCTTCCTTTCAAAGAATGCCTCAAACAGGGAAAGAATTCACCTTTGTATTAATCCCTTTTGTGTGGTCCTCTTTACTGTTGTTCCCCCACAGAATTGCTGTGGTACCTAAAAGAACTGGGCTAACTTATTGAACAAATTTCTTCTTGAGAAATGATACCCTTTTTCCTTATTTGGATTGGTGTTGGTAATATTTCTTATATCAACACTAATTTTCTCCTGGAAATGAAAAAATTAGATAGATGCCAATATATTAGTTTCTTCTCTTTCCTTCAGTACCATAGTCAGGCAACAAAAAGACTTAGCTGGTCTTGTAGGTCCAGCCTTTATTCCCACACACAGCCAAAGTCAACACCCGAGCAATACATACAATACATACAATACATACATGAGGCTCAAATGAACCAAATGTTTCATCTTTACAGTTGAAAATCTGCATTTTATTTTTCAAATTTTCTGGTTATTTTAGATTGACAGATGAAGAAAGAAATGAGTTGGAAAAGCAAATGAAAAGTCTTCAAGAGGGTTATAATTTGTTATTCAGTGAGTCTCTGAAACAACTACAGGAATCACAAACCTCAGAAGATCTAAAAGTAGAAGAGAAGGTAGTGTTACTAATTCAAAGATGCGGCTGTCTCGAAAAGCCTGGTTTTATTGCATGGCTGTGGGAATACATGTCAATACTAAGAGATGCCTTTGAGTTTTGTACGTGGTTAAAACTTGGGTAGAGTTTAACAAAACATTTGGAGACTTTAGTGTTGTGATTTAAATATAGTCTTACACATGCTGATCATCAGTTTCTGTGACATCGTAATCTCTGCCTTGCATGGTCCAAGAAAAAAAATCATCGTTTTCCTAACTCTTTTGCTTAAAAGCCATTCTTTTTCTGCTATGCCAGATATTTTTGGTAGAATGTGGTGTTATGAAATTGCTGTGGGTCATCTTTACATTGATACTACCACGTTACGGAATTGGTTTGGTTTTCAGAGATGACCTGTGAGACTTAATTTGAATGTCACAGGTCTTATATTTCTGTGAGGATGCCCTTGCGTCTTATGAAATTATGACAGAAATGATTTAGAATTTGCTGTATTTGAACTTTTAAACTTGACAGTCATATCAATATGCCCAACACAATATTCAGTACTCGAAAAGCTGTCATTAGGTTTAATTACTTTACTTTTTGGAATACTGTCAACATAATTGCTCGCATTTTGAGGGTAGGTAATAATTTTCTGATTCCTTATATTTGAACTGTCTTTGAAGTAGTCTGTATGCTGTAAACATCAATAGCATGGGGTTTGATACTGTCTTTCACATCACTAGACTAATCTCAGATGCAGAAAGCATGATTTGCCTTTTAGGTATGTGTTCTATTTCCTCACTGTCATCATCTGCCGTGTGCTCACTAACCCTCTTAATGTACACAATATGAAGTTTTCAATTCACAGATGCATGTTGTTTTCAAAGCTTTAATCACATCCTGTGCTGTTGAATAGATCACTGACATAGATCACTTGTGCATTTGAGCTGCCTAACATTCACAGCATTGCTGCACCTTGGTAAGTAGAGAATTTTTATGTTGAAGTATATTACTTATTGCCAAAAGTTTAAAAAGAAACCATTCACAAAACCTAGGTTGCATGAAACTTGCCTGTACTTTATATCAGACTGACCCAAGATTTTTGCATTTTCCTTTCAGCTGGCTAAAGTGATTGCAGGCACCATTGATCAGACAACTGGAGAAGTCCTTTCAGTCTTTCAGGCAGTTGTAAGAGGCCTCATTGACTATGACACAGGGATCAGGTTACTTGAAACACAACTAATGATTACTGGTCTCATTTCACCAAAACTAAGAAAGTGCTTTGACCTAAATGATGCTGAAAGTCATGGCCTTATTGATGGACAAATTCTTTGCCAGCTCAAAGAACTAAATAAAGCCAAAAACATTATTTCTGCTGTGTCGTCTACTACCATTCCAGCTCTGGATGCCCTGGCTCAAGGCATGATATCAGAATCCATGGCCGTCAGAGTTCTTGAAATACTGCTTTCCACAGGATCTCTGGTTATCCCAGCAACAGGAGAACATTTGACCCTGCAGAAGGCTTTCCAGCAGAACTTGATTTCCTCAGTGCTGTTTTCTAAAGTCCTAGAAAGGCAAAATATGAGCAAGGATCTCATTGACCCCTGCACCTCCGAGAAAGTGTCTTTAACAGATATGGTTCAAAGAAGTATTTTACAGGAAAGTACTGGGATGTGGCTTCTCCCCGTCAGGCCACAGGAAGGGGGCAGAATAACATTAAAATGTGGAAGACGCATAAGCATTTTAAGAGCAGCACACGAAGGCCTAATTGACCGTGAAACCATGTTTAGGTTGTTAGGTGCCCAGCTTCTCTCTGGAGGTCTGATCGATTGCAACTCTGGCCAAAGAATGACTGTGGAAGAAGCCGTGACAGAAGGGGTGATTGACAGGGACACTGCCAACAGTATTCTCACTTACCAGGTTCAAACAGGTGGAATCATCCACTCAAACCCTGCAAAGCATTTAACTGTAGATGAAGCAGTCCAGTGTGACTTAATAACATCTAGCAGTGCTCTTTTGGTGCTGGAAGCTCAGAAAGCCTATGTTGGACTGATTTGGCCCCACTCTGGTGAAATATTCCCCACATCTTCTTCCTTGCAGCAAGAGTTGATCACAAATGAACTGGCCTACAAAATCCTGAATGGCAGGCAAAAAATTGCCGCTCTTTATATTCCAGAAAGTTCTCAAGTCGTTGGTTTGGATAGTGCAACACAGCTAGGGATTATAGATAACAATACAGCGTCAGTTTTAAAAAATGTAATACTGCCTGATAAAATGCCAGATTTAGGAGACTTAGAAGCTTGTAGAAATGCCAAAAGATGGCTCTCCTTTTGTAAATTTCAGCCTTCTACAATTCATGATTACAGGCAGGAAGAGGATGTTTTTGATGGAGAAGAACAAGTGACAACTCAGAGTGCAGAACAAACTAAAAAACTATTCTTGTCCTACTTGATGATAAATAGTTACATGAATGCAGACACGGGGCAGAGGCTCTTGCTGTATGATGGAGATTTGAATGAAGCTGTTGATATGCTCCTGGAGGACTGCAGTGCCGAATCTGATCAGGACACATCTGTCAAAGAATGTCTTGATGCCTTCAACTTCCCTGGTGTATTTGTTAATTGTGCTCCAGACACAGAAAAGGGTGCATATACAGCCTTACCAGGTAGTTGTAATAGAGATCATGATAGAGAACCTGAACTTCGCAAAGAGACACGTGAAGATAAAAAATGTGCTGTGGATGGGGAAGCTCATGAAATGGGAAATAATGTTATCAGTAGGAAACTCCATCAGTCAGAAAACCTGGAAACTATGGTGTCAGTGGGTAATAAAGTTCACAGTTCATCCAGTGTGCGTCTTCCCAGCCCCAGATTATGTTTAGCACAGACTGAATTTACAGAAGCTAGGCCACTTAGACAAGACTCTGAAGACATACTTAAAAACTGTGACAGTCAAAATCAAGTTGAAACAAGTGAACATGCTGATGAATGCAGTCATGCTGCCAGCATTGAAAGCTTTGCCAGTGATGTGATCATGCATTCTGTTGTGAAATCAGAGGCTCACACATTCTGTGATCAAACTGAAACTGACAGTGTGGGTAAAATGAATGTGGATTCTTCTATCTTTAATTATTCCCCCCAGCTAAGTGCCCTGTTAAATCATGATAAACTGAGGTACAGTCATGAGGCATTCAATGCTGTACACATGCCAGATCATAGTGAGAATCAGGCTAAAGCCTTTCAATTGCCATTAAGTGACAAAAACATGCCATCAGGTGAAACAACAGAGAAAAACTTTCAAGACCAATTTTTGGGAATTGCAGCTATTAACATTAGTTTACAGGAAGAATCCTCTAGACAAAATTCTTTAGGTATTGGTTGCAGTCCTCAACTACAGCATCCCAATGATACTTACATATCAGATTCTTCTGGTGAGGAGGAGAAGATGGATGTTGCAACTCCACAGAAACTTGAACAAGAGCAAAATGAGTCCAAACTTGAAGTGACTCCTCGAGAAGCGGTGCTGATGAAGTCACCTATGATCCCAGAGGGTGCAACTGATGGAGCCATTGCATCTGCTATTTGTGGCACACCGTTGCTTGAAGAACGCAGCAGTGTTGCTGACTATGAAACATCACTGCTGGATGATCAGCAGAGTGACACAGAAACAGACACTGAGAGTGATGATGACTTTTATGATACTCCCTTGTTTGAAGACGATGACCATGATTCTCTGCTTCTTGAAGGCGATGATCATGACTGTCTGCAACCTGAGGACTATGACAGTCTGCAAGAAGAAACTGACGGGATGCCTCCTCCTGGTGATGGTTTCTATGACGTTTCAAAAGAAAATGAAGATTCTGTGGTTTCTCAGGGGGGACCAGATGGTGGCATTAGTGTGAGTGACAAAGGACAGTATCATCCAGACTATCTTACAGGCATAAAGAAAGAAGAACCTGATTCTGATATGAAAACAAAGTTAAATTCGGTTGGCTCGGAAATGAAGCTTAGACAGTTGCTGGAAGCTGTACCAGAAAGAAAATGCACAGATGACTGTGAAGGTGATGAGTTTGTCCCTTCCTATGATTATGAAGCTGTAGAAAGGAAAGAGCACTTTAATGCATCTTTGAATTTTGATGGCACTGGAGATTGGGGAGGAGGAAAAGGGGAGGCTGTAACCATACGAGAATTTCAATATGATACTGACCATTTAGATTCTCTACAAAGTGAAGAAACTTGTTTGGATTATGCATTTGACAGCAATCAGGATGATGATGATGATGATGATGATGATGATTATGATGATTACTATGATGGTGATGATTATGGTGGGGATGAAGAAATGGAAGAAGTAGGAGATGTAGGAGATACGAATGGAAAGCTTATGTGCCCAGATAAAGCTGCAGATATGAATATCCAGCTTTGTTCCACCACTGTAAATGAAAAGGGAACCAGTAATGACAACCAATGTAATAATGAAATGATTTTCCTGGGGAAAATACACAATGATAGTTCTTTAGAAAATCAGCAGAGAGTCAGTGCTTCACAGCTACAGTCAGCTAGGAAGAGCAGCTTAGTTGATGAAAGGGGCAGTCTTCCAGAATATACAACTGAGGATGTTGAAAAACATGAAGAAAACCTGGAAACTCATAATGTTAAGGATGTTTTGCTTCCCAACATTAAACACACAGAATCAGAAAAAACCTTTGATCTAATGGATGTGTTACCTAGTAATGATATCAGTTCATCTTCTGAATTAAATAGTGATGTAATGGAAATAAAAGACAAGTTAAATCAAGGACTACATTCTATATACTCTGTGAATAGTAAAGATCAGTATTTTGAGAATGTCATTCCTGAAGTCCACTCATTGCGTGAGAACATCATGTACTCTGAACCTGATTCAATGGAAAAGCCTGTTGAGGACAGCCATTCGTCAACCACAGCCTCTAAAACAGACAAACTTCTCCAAGGAAATGCAGAAGATATTAAAAGGAAAGTCAGTAAAAACAATATAGTACTAGAAAATGAAACGGTTCAGCCAGTGTGCTCACATGAAGGAGATGTCTTTACAGAGGATCTAATAAAAGAAGAAAAGAAACATTCAAGAATTTTGCCTGATGAAAATACAATGGGGTGTCTCAATCTAGTCAGCAGCCAGGTTGTGTTTCCACAGATTACAGACAATGAAGAACTTTACCAGAAAGAAAACCTTAAGAAAGCTGCTGTGGTTCGCAAGGATGAACCAACACATTTACAAGACTCAGCTAGTAGGAGTCCTGTTCAGTTTGAGAATCTTGAAGAAATATTTGACACATCAGTTTCCAAAGCGATCCCTAATGACATTGCTTCAGATGTGACATTGTCTGGAAGGAATACAAGTATTGAGCATCATTCACCTACTGATGGACCTGATGAAGATTTTCATCTGTTTTCATTATTAAAAGAGTATGCTAAAAACATACAAGTGAATGAGGTGGTCAAGCCAAACGACGATATCTCGAGTCGTGTTTTGCCAGCTGTCCCTCCCTTGAAAGGATACTTAGAATTGGAAGGTAATAACGTAAAAGAGAAGTTGAGTTGTGCTCAAGAAGACTCTGCTCTAAAAGAGGTGGCTCCATCTGATGATGTTTCCACTAAAGAAGGAGGAATGGGAATTCCTCATTTCATACTGACCAATAATGAAACCATGCTTGCAACCTTCTCTGTTAACAATGTGCAGTCAGAGCTCCCTATGGACAGAGTAGAAAATGATACCTTCAGCAATGCTTTAAATGCTGACCAGTTCTTTTTAGAAATCAACAGCAAAAAAGAAAGAATTGAGCCAGAGCTACCAGAAAAACAAGCTGTGTCATTAAGAACACAAGAAAGCGAGTTTCATATTCCTGAATTGTCACAGGCATTTGTCGAGGATGGAAATGAAACCTTTCAAAGCAGATTGAAAGAAGGTGCTGTGATACCTCAGCAGGTTGGAGAACCTTCAGCCTGTGCAGACAGAGTGGTCAGTGAAGCAAGTGATGGCTTCAGTGACTTGAAACTCAGTGACCGTACTGGAGTTGCCCCCACAAATAACTCACCAGAACTGAAAACAGAGAATAAAGATGATCCTTTCCCTGTTGCCAGTCTTAAGCCTGAGCTTCTTCTTGAGTTATTGAAGCAAAACCAACATAACCAAGAACTTACGGGAGCCTTTGAGCTGGTGAGAGAATTAACGCAGGTGGAATATGAACTAGGTAAAAGAGGCATTGCATCTAAGATACTTCCACTACAACTTGAAAACATTTTCTACAAGTTGCTTACTGAAGGATATTCAGAGAAAGCTGAGCAGGTCGGAGCCCTGATTCAGAAAGCATGTGCTACTTCAGAGGTGATGGAAGATAAGCCATGCCTTCTTGGTGATCTTAAAGGCAAAGAAGGAGAGCACTGTTCGCTTCACTTACAGACTGTAAAAACAACTGGACTGGAAAGCACTGCTTCATATGCATCAGAGTTGCCAAGAGATGAGAAACTTGAGGGACTGCACAGTGGTTTTCCAAACCATTCGGGATGTATTTCAGGATCACAACAAATGACTTCCAGTGATAATTCAGTGGAACAAGTAAGTTGGCTTCCATGTTTTACACAGCAGCATCTGCATGAAACATTTGGGAGCGATCCCATACATTTTGTTATCTTTACAGACATGCGTAGATGCTGTTGCATTAAAATGCCCTAATTTTTCTTCAGTTTTCCAAGGAGTTACAGCAGTGTGCACAGCACATTGAAAAAATGCATGAGTATATGGCCTTGCTTCAAGATATGAATCCCCCTTTAGACTACCAGGAGTCTTTGGAAAACAATTTAGAGGCTCTCAAGAATCAGCTCAAAAAGTTAGAGGTAAGAATTATCTGCCCTCATAGATGAAATCAGCTGGTTTTGAACAAAGAAAGCACTTAATCTTTTATGCGTTTTACTAAATGCTAAATTGATATGGGACATGTTTCTTCACAGACATTTGAACTGGGATTGGCTCCAATTGCTGTTATTTTAAGAAAAGACATGAAGTTGGCAGAAGAATTCTTAAAGTCACTTCCCAGTGGCTTTCCTGAAAGACATCGTGAGGATTTGAGTACAAGTTACCAGTGTTTGCACACTGCCTTCTCCTCCCTTGGCAACCTGTCTTCAGAAAGAACAAAAGAGATCAGGCTTGCTATCAACTCTGAAATGGTGGGCACAAAGATGACACATTTTGAATTTTTTGAAAAAGATATATTAAGTTTTATTGGAAAGTCAGATTTACAGAGAGGAGTTAGAGAGAAAAATCTTCCATCCATTGATTTACTCCCCAAGTGGCTGCAACAGCAGAAGCTGATCTGAAACCAGAGCCAGGAGTTTCTTCTGGGTTTGCCATGTGGGTGCAGGGTGCCAACACCTTGGGCCATCCTTGATTGCCTTCCCAGGCCACAAGCAGGGAGCTGGAATAGAAATGGGGCAGTAAGTACATGAACTGCTATCCATATTGAACTGCACATGCAAGGCGAGGGCTTTAACCACTAAGCTACCATGCCAGGCCCAAAAGAAATCTGTTCTTTTAAAGTTAGTAAGACAGAGACAGAGATCTTCATGTGCTGTTTCACTCCCCAGGTGCCAGCAACAGCCAGGGGTGGGTCAGGCCAAATCAGGAGCCAGGAACTCAGTCTAGATCTGCGGTATGGATGGTTGAATCTTAACCTTTAAGCCAACACCCTTGGAGGCAGCATATTAAAAGATTTGGAAGTGGAACTAAGCCCCAAACCCAGACATCTTGATATGAAATGTCAGTTTTCCAAGCAGTATCTTAACTGCCAACCCATATGCCCATTCCCAAATTTAGAATTTTGAGTAAAATTTGAGTATTGAAGAATGCAGTCTTTATTTTTTAAAGATTTATTTTCATTTTAAAGGCAGACTTACAGAGAGAAGGGGAGACAGAAAGATCTTCCATCAGCTGATTCCCTCGCCAAGTGATTGCGATGGCTGGAGCTGAGCCGATCCACAGTCAGGATCTAGGAGCTTCTTCTTAGGTCTCTGCTTTGGGCTATCCTAGACTGCTGTTCCAGGCCACAAGCAGGGAGTTGGATGGAAAGTAGAACCACCGGAGCATGAACTGGTTGGTGTCTGTATGGGATTACGGCTCATGAAAGATGAGGATTTAATCAATCAGCCATTGTCCTGAGCACAAGAATGTAATCTTAAGTTAAAGAGCATTGATCACTTAATAGAATCACTATTTGCGGGCCTGGCACGGTAGCCTAGCAGCTGAAGTCCTTGCCTTATGTGCACTGGAACCCACATGGGCACCAGTTCTAATTCCGGTGGCCCTGCTTCTCATTTAGCTCCCTGCTTGTGGCCTTGAAACCAGTTGAGGACAGCCCAAAGTCTTGGGATCCTGCACCCATGTGGGAGACACCGAAAAAACTGCTGGCTCCTGGCTTCTGATTGTCTCAGCTCCGACCATTGCATCTGCTTGGGGAGTGAATTGACGGACAGAAGATCCTCCTCTCTGTATATCTAACTTTCCAAAAACAAAAAAGAATCACTATTTGTAAAAATTTAAAATTTTGGTGGCAAATAAAGAGATGAATGTACAATTTTATTTTCTAGGCTAAGCTAGCAGTTTCCCATGAAGAATTTGTGCATAAACTCAAGTCGTTCTCAGATTGGATATCAGAGAAGAGCAAATCTGTGAAGGATAGTGAGATCATGAGTGTTCAAGATCCTGAAGATGTAAAGAAAAGTTTAGTGTTTCTCAAGGCAAGTATCAGAATAAACATGACAGAGTATTATTTGAACCCCTATAGATTTAGTATATGTGCTGCCGAAGCAAGCACAACATCTATGGATTTAACGTAGTAAAGTTTAACAAAAGTAAGACATTGGTAAGGCTGTGGGGAATATTTCTGTTTTTGTCTCTAAGAGATGTTTGTTCATGGATGACACAGTTACAAAACAATTGATTATAGGGATGTCATTTTGATCCTATCCCAATTGCCCACTCATTTAAGACTATTGATGTGTTGAGATTTGAGTAAGTGTGTGTATGTTTAGTCACATAGGTACATGATAGTTGTTGATCCTAATAACAATTTTCAGATTAATGTATAATGGTCTAAGTAAAGCATTTATACATAATCAGTTTGGACATGATTTTACTTCAAGTTCTTAATTTAAATATCATGCCTTTTGAATGATGGGTACAGTCCTTGAATTCTAGTGCTTTAAATTCACCCTAAAATTTTTCAGGGACTTGTATACATGCTGCCACAGTTACATGGATTTTTGTGGATTTTAGCAAATAATAATACCAGGTTTCCTTTCCGTGTGCTAACTACACCTCAAGTGAATCTTTATGTTTCTTCAGAGTTACATTTTAAGGATGAAGTGGCAAACAAAGATGATATATCCTTAGTTTTCTAATAACAAATTAATTATTATTCATTTTGAAATGTTTAATAGATTTCTGATGAATAATGAAACAAAGGTCATTAAACATTTGAATCCCAGATATGCAAAGCATAGTTTAAAGATAAATATCCTTGCTAAGACCGTATCCTAACTTAACTCTTTTTTGGTAATTTGTCCTATTTTATTCACAGAATGTGTTGAAAGATCTTGGACATACCAAAATGCAGCTGGAGACTACTGCCTTTGATGTTCAGTTCTTCATTTCTGAACATGCCCAAGATCTGTCTCCCACACAAAGCAAGCAACTGCTGAGGCTCTTAAATGCAACCCAGAAGTGCTTTCTTGACGTGCAGGAATCAGTCGTTGCCCAGGTGGAATGTGTAGAGACTCAGTTACAACAAGAGCAGGATCTTGATGATCAGAAGGTTTGCCTTTCTTTGTGGAGTTGAAATCCATTGCTTCTAGTTTTTCTGTGGGAAACCATAATGTAAATGTGCAGGGATTATAACATGAAGAGTAGATTTTCTGGAAAGGCAGTAAAGGACAGCATACAATGTAGAGATCCTGCTGTGTATCCATGACGATTGATACACGGTTTATGAGTTAGTTGATCTTAGTTTTGATGACTCCCTGGAAGTTGTTAGTTTAGGTCATGGTTTGTTTTGCCTCCTAAAAGTAGGAAGCATTGATGCATTCAGTAGTATCAAGGAATAAATTGTTAAAATGTGACTAAAGAAGGGTAAGAATTTTCTTTTGGGAGGCGACAGGGCACAGCAACTCAGGTGTGGACTCTGGAGCCAGCCTGCCTGAGCTTGCTTCTTATCTGCGCTACCCTTACTCTGCAACCCAGCGCAGTCACAACCTCAGCTTTCTTACTCAATTTCATTTGGCCATCCTAATAGTACTTAACCTGCCAGTAATGTGATCACTCATGAAAGGCTGTGATGACAATGTTTTGTGCCTATGTCTCCTGTATTAAGCTACTATTAAGTTTTGTAAGATGAATTATTAGTGTTAATAGGAAAATGAAAACAGTATAGACTGACTGAATCTATCTTTTAGAAAGTTGACAGGTTACGTGAGTGTGTTCTGCTAGCATAATGAACAGAGGCTTGGAAATGTATAAAGGTGGTGATTAAGTAAATATGTTGCATGCAATATTTCTTTTATTATTTCTTGAAGCATCCAAGCATTGTCTCTAGCATGATAACCTATATGCACATATCAAATATGTTAACCAACAAATCGCGACTAACTTCTCTTTTGATGTCCTTTTGCAGAACTAATTGTGTGTGACGCAGGTTTCAAGAGCTTAAGAAAATGGGATGTTTCTTCTATCGGTCAGAAGGTCCATCTCTTACACATGTGCATGGCCAGTATTTTGTTGAGCAGTTTCATCCAAACAGGGTCCTCTTCCGTCTACTCGGGACTTGCTCATACCTTCTGTGTCACCTTGCTGAGTTTGTACCCCACTGCTATCATGTTTACAGCATACTTAACATGAGCTGATTAGAAGAAACTTAAAAGTGTCTAGATAAGTAGCTATGGTAAAGGGACTTTGTGCAGTTAACAGTGTCTCATCTTTTCCTTCTCTAGATTGTGGCAGAGCGTCAAGAGGAGTATAAAGAGAAACTCCAAGGGATATGTGATCTCCTCACCCAAACTGAAAACCGACTGATTGGTCACCAAGAAGCGTTTGTGATTGGAGATGGCACAACTGAGTTAAAGAAGTATCAGTCTGAACAAGAGGTGGAGTTTGGTTTTGTATTGATGACCGGGTATTGATGTGAGGTTTAAGAGCTATCATTTGGGAGGCAGTTAAGATTACCTTTTTAAAAGTAAAGTCATAATAGGTGTGTCAGGCTTCAGCTTTAAACATTATATTAAACATTAAATTTCCAACTTTAGGCAGGCCAGGTAATTTTGTTGGCTTTTTTTTTTTTTTTTTTTGATAAACTATTGAAGGAAAGAGATATAGAATAAGGCTTGATTTTGGAAATACTTCGGGTAATGAATTAAATATGATCCTTTTAAGGCCAAATCAGGGAAAGTAGTCATTGAAATGGGTTCTTTCTCTCAACTCCTTTTTATTCCTTCCATCATTCTCTGCCTCTTCTTTCTTGATACTGATGGCAAGTAGAAAAAAATCACAGACACGCCAGATTCAGATGCTTTTATTTTGATACCAAGGAAAAGAGATTTCTCATGATAATTAGATAACTTTTGGTTCAAATTCCACACTGTATATGTGCTTGCTTTGAAACTTAACCTCTCTGAGCTTGCTTCTTCATTTGTAACATTTCCATTGCCACATTTTCATGACAGTTAAGAAAATATTGCGTGTTGAATTATTATCACAGCTAATGTCACATAATTTGAAACTTCAAAGTAAAATCCCATTTAATCTGAATACCTGTTAGAACAATCTCAGAAGATTGCAAACATGAAAAAGAATATTGAAACATAATCAGTTTTGTATGTGTGAAAATGATGCATACATAACAAGAGAAGGACAGTGTATAACAAGAAAGGAGGGAAATTTACATAGATAAATCTAGAAAGCGAAGTTCTGACTGCTGAGCAGAGATTTTATTTTTGACCTTCCCAGCAACCAGAACAAGTAAACAGACACTACATATTAGAGAGCCTGGGATTTAGAAGCAGAAGATGTCTTCTTCCCACTGGGAGAACTATTTTGTTTTTATATTTAGCACTAGATACAGGTTTAAAACATACATGCTTTAAAAATAAGATGAATATTGTCATGTATTTATATACTTTTGTAAGTACATTCATTTAAAAAGTGTGTTATTTCAGATTTTTTAGATTATATACTAATAATTGATAGTCCAGTTTTTTCAGTATTTCATAAACTAGATTTTTTCATGAAACATGAAACCTTCATGTTTTACTTTGACGTTTCAAATTACATTAAATACTGTTAATAAAAAAGTCAAAGCAGCTGAAGCCTGTAAGTGTTGTTTTCAGATTATTATCTGTTTTAAGTTCTCTGGTTATTCTTTTTAGAATTAGAACTCTGGAGGTTTTAAAGAAATCATAGTGATTTTTTTCTTCTGTGTTATTAGGAATTACAGAAAGATATGCAAGGAAGTGCAGAGGCTCTGGCAGAAATAGTGAAAAACACAGAAAACTTCTTAAAAGAGAAAGGTGAAAAGCTGTCACAAGAAGATAAGGCTTTGATTGAACAGAAACTTCATGAAGCTAAGATAAAATGTGAACAGCTTAATTTAAAGGCAGAACAGTCAAAAAAAGAACTGGACAAAGTTGTGACGACGGCAATTAAGGAAGAAACTGAAAAGGTATTTATTCAAATATGTGGCAGTACAGTATCATATCAGAAATGATTGATGTAGTAGTAACTGATTTACTGGTGGTATTAGGTGGAAGTAATGTGTGATTAGTGCCAGGGACTAGAATTTGAGTTTGCAGCTCTGTAGCTGAACAAATACCACTAAAGGTTTGAAGTTGGTAGACTTTCTAATTGTGAAATGTGTCATCGTCCCTCATCAATTGTAGTTAAAAGTTTGAAGTATATTTTTGAAACTGAAAATTTGAAGTACTTTGTTACTGTAGGGTTTGATTTTCACGCATTTAAGCATCAATGTGTTAGTTCTTGGTATGCTTACCCTAACTTAAAGTGATCGAAGTGCTTTTTGAATGTACTAAAGCCATGTTTTGACCTGTATCCTGAATCCAGTTGTGGGCTGTCCCTGTCCAGGTTGCAGCTGTAAAGCAGCTGGAAGAGAGTAAAACCAAAATAGAAAACCTTTTGGACTGGTTGTCAAATGTGGACAAAGACACAGAGTGGGCAGGGGCAAACCACAAACCGATAATTGAACAGAATGGAACACATTTGCAAGAAGGTGATGGCAAGTCGGAGATTGGAGAAGAGGATGAAGTTAATGGTAACCTGTTGGAGGTGGATGTTGATGGGCAGGTTGGAACTACTGGGGAGAACCTCAATCAGCAATACCAGAAAATTAAGGTATGTTTTAACAAATGTTATTATTGTTAATAAATTATTATGAAAAATATTAATAGATCAAAAATGGCAAAGACTTAATTACTAGATCTGGCATTCTCCACATAAGTATTACAGAATGATGAGGAGTTGATATAGAGTCAGCCCCCTAGACCTTTAAGCTGTGCATTCACATTTAACAAACTGTGAATTAAAAGGATTTGAGAAAGAAATTGGTGTCCTTACTGAACACGTGCAGACTGTTTTCTTGTCATTTTTCCTCAGCAGTATAACAGCTGTTTCTATAGCATTTACATTGTATTAGCTATTATATGTAATGCATAGATTTTAAAGTATATGGTAAGGTATGTATAGGTTAAATGCAAGTAGTTCACCATTTTAGTTAATACATTTTGGTATCCATGGATTTCAGATTCACAAGGTCCCTGGACCAATCCTCTAAGAACACCAAGAGAAGACAGTGATGATAACACAAACATTTAACATTTGTAGAGCAATTACAGTGAGCCAGATCTTGTTCTGAGCTGTTACTAAACTTAACTCATGTAGTTATCTCCATTACTCTTTTGTTTTTGAAAGTCAGATATACAGAGAGGAGGAGAGACTGAGAGAAGATCTTCCATCTGTTGATTCACTCCCCCAAAGCTGCCACAATGGCTTGAGCTGAGCCAAGTCAAAGGCAGGAGCCTGAAGCCTCCTCCCAGTGTCCCACGCGGGTGCAGGGTCTCAAGGCTTTGGGCCATCCTTGATTGCTTTCCCAGGTCATAAGCAGGGAGCTGGATGGGAAGCAGGGCTGCTGGAATATGAACCAACACCCATATGGGATCTTGGCACCTGCAAGGCGAGGAATTTAGCTGCTAGGCTACCATGCTGGGTTCATTACTTCTTGAGGTTTCTCTCTCTCTCTCTTTTTCCATTTTATAAGGGGGGAAACTCTTAACTTACAGAACTAAGTAAGTTTACTTAAGTTTACTAACCAAAGTAAATTGCAAAGTTACACATCTTAGGAGACAGTGGTGGGGAAGCTTTTTTCTGCTAACGGCCATTTGGATATTTCTGACATCGTTCATGGGTCATTCAAAATCATGAGTTTGGAAATTATTCTGCCATTGATTTTATGGAATAGTAACTCTCGTCCATGGCTATATTAAAACGGCCAGACTAAATAATCTTGAGGGCCTTAAATGGCCATCCAGCCAGACAATTCCCACTCCCGATGGAGTTTGGATTAAATCTAAGCCATGCACTCACTTCGCTAAATTCTAATCCATGTTTGTTGATAGCTCACTATGCAATATTGAGCTTCCTTAGGGTCTCCTGGCACTCAACTCTTGTACACAGTGAAGACTGCTCTTGAGAAGACACAAAAACCCTTCTGAAAAATTGCTCCATCATGGAAATTAAACCTAGTATCAATGCTGTCATGGAAGCAAAGGCAATTTTGAAAAAAATAATGTTTTTATTTCATTGCAGCTTGGACTTTTGGTAGTTGGATGACTCAACTTTAAATACATCTTCATTCTATTTGCTTTCCTCCGAGCTCTTGGAATTTTTCCATGAATGCTCTTCCTGAAGTTCTTATAAGAAATGTTAATTAAGCCAGAAAAAGAGTGGACATGTTAACTGTATCTCAGCTTCAGCTTTTACTGGGCTTCACTGTAATTGTTAAAATGAGAAGTCTAATGAATTTCTAAGGGAGTTTTATGATTAAAGTTGCAAAGAAGGGAAGAGAAGTTAGTGAGTTGGCCAAAGTAGTGAAAACTATCAGCAAGCAGATAAACATGGAGAGGCCACACAGGAAAGCCCTGTGTTTAGCAGCAGGGCAGCATTTCGCTTCTGATGTTTTTTCACTCACTAAGAATGTGGAAATCTGAGCATTCCTGGTAGAAAGGAGAGATGGTCAGAGGCCCTGGCTGGGGATTTCTAGCTGTCTGTAAGTTGTGCCACCTGTCCTGAGCCAATATTGTTTCTGAATTGCACCGTGATTCCATATCTTTGAAAGAGAGGGAGATCTGATTGTTTTCAAGTATTGTATGTTTCTATCCATCCTACTATGTATAGAATCCTTATGAAATTTAGCATATGCATATAATTTAAATATGAAAGAGTTTATAGGAGAAAACTTAGGGAAGATTGTTTATTAGGGTAGGCATTGTGGAACAGGGTGTGAAGCTGCTGCCAAGGATGGCCACATTTAATAGTGCAGTGCCAGTTCAAGTCTCAGCTGCTCTGTCCTCCCTCCAGCCTCCTGTTAATATGCCTGATTAGCAGTGGATGATGGCCCAACTACTCGGTCCCAGCCACCGAAGCGGGAGACCTGCTGGAGCCCTTGACTCCAGGCTTTGGCTTGGCCCAGCCCTGGGTTTTGCCAGCTTTGAGGGAGTGAACTGGAAGTTAGAGAATCTCTTTGTCTCATTCTTTGCTAGCTCTGTCTTGCTTTCTATCTCTCCCTCTTTCTTTTATTCTTTAAAAAAATAAATCCTTTTAATAAGATTATAATCATGTTCCTGCAACATGGCATGTATTGCTACAGACAGGATACAAATGTTTGTAAATGTTCATAATTGACTAATTGGGATCAGACTTACGTAAGTGAATGATTACCCTATAGCAGGGCTTCCAGTTCCTTGTCACCTGGTAGCAAATAGTTCCTTGGATTCAACTTTTGGATGCCAATATTGTTCTAGATACATCTAACTTCCCAGTGAGCAAAAGAAATTGTCCTGATGGATGCTTGCACACTAAGGGGCTGTGCGTGATGCAGCAGACAGTGTCTTAGAGGCATGGCAGGCTTGAAGGTAGTGGGAAAGTGAGGCTGTGGGGCTGTTAACCCTTTTTCACTGTTTAAGTTGGACTGCTAAGGTTTGCCACATGGGAGAGATGGGATTTGTACAAAGGTTTCAGGGGAGTAGGGGAAGAGTTAGTCACATGCACATCTGATGTTAGAGCTGTTTTAGGCAAAAAAAGCAACCAGAGAAAAGATCCTTAAGTGCGGGGAGGGGATAAACGGAAGAAGCAGCAAAGAGATTGCAGCAGTAAAAAGAGATCTGAAGTAGAATGATCAGGACATTTGGTTCCATAGAAGCCATTAAAACAACAGTTAAAAAATTGCTCAGGAGGATTATACCCAGTCTCAGATGAATCAGGGAAGATTAGAGGTAAAAGGAAGAAGAGGGCCTTCCCTGCCTGAGGTCCAACTGCTGCCTGAAGGCTGAGGTGCTCTCAGTAACCATGCACACTGGTGACCTGCTCCACAGCACACCTGCCTGTGCCTTCCTATCCTAAGAGTGGATTTGAATCCCTGGGACCTGGTAGGCTCTGCAGGAAGTATTTGGATATGTGATTTCATGTACTCATTCCAATAACTCTGTGATCGGTAGGAGTTGTTTTGGTGAGGCCCACTGAAGCTGAGTGATTCCAGTTGTTCTCTTGTTGTGTGTTTCCCTTTTATTTGCATCAGGTTTCTCTGAATGTCCACGGTTCTGGCTTAATTGTTATTGAATATTTTGTAGCTTTAAAATTACAGTCTTTCCTCCTATTTAAATGTGTTTTTTTTAGGATAATTTCCAAATAAAAATATTTCATGTATTTGTGGTAATGAAGAATTAGTGAGTCAGATATAATCAGATTACAGCAGATGTTTGCTTTAGCATTAGGGTAGAGATGTGTTTCATTAGGATACTTTTGTTTAAAGTCAGAGGGAGAGAGGGATGGAAGTTGGGTGGGCAGGAGAGAGAGCGAGCTCACCAGTTGTTGATTCAGTTCCCTAATGCTTACAGCAGGTGAAGTGGGACCAGGCAGAAGCCAAGAGCCAGAAACTTAATCCAAATCTCTCACATGGATGAAAACAACCCTCACACTGTGCCTGTTGCCTCCCAGGGCATGCATAGCTGGTACTCCAGTTCAGTCATGCCAGTATGTGATGTGGACATCCCACTGTGCTAACTAACCACCCCAATTTGTTATATTTTTCCACATAGTTTCTCAGGAGTAATACTTTTCCTGTGGTATTACCCAGGTAGTTTGTAGCACAGGTTAGAAAGTTCCTTAGAAGTAAAGATTACAGAGTTGAAAAAGCAGCTGTAGCACTCTGAAACGTACCTGTAAGAAAAGAACATTGTACTCCTCGAGAATGGGCAAGGAGAGCAAGTAGAGCCCCAAGGGTCCACAAATGGCTGGAGCCCCTGACAGCCCTGTGTGACCCCCTTTTTGCTTTCAAGTGACCACCAGTTTGTTTTCACATAGGCCCAACACGAGAAGATCATCTCTCAGCACCAAGCAGTTATCATGGCCACCCAGTCTGCACAAGCGCTGCTTGAGAAACAGGGTCACTATCTCTCCCCCGAGGAAAAAGAGAAACTGCAGAAGAACATGAAGGAGCTGAAAGCACACTACGAAACCACGCTGGCCGCGTCGGAGAAGAAAATGAAGTTGACGCACTCTCTGCAGGAAGAATTAGAGAAGTTCGATGCTGACTACGGTGAGTTTGAGCACTGGCTGGAGCAGGCGGAGCAGGAGCTGGAAAACCTGGAGGCAGGTGCAGACGACTTCAGTGGTTTAACGGCCAAACTGAAGAGGCAGAAGAGTTTCTCCGAAGATGTTATTTCTCACAAAGGGGACCTACGGTACATCACAATTTCTGGAAACAGAGTGTTAGAAGCTGCCAAGTCTTGCAGCAAGAGAGATGGCAAGGTGGACCAGGATAATATCGACACATCTGCCACCCACAGAGAAGTCCAGAGCAAACTGGAGCAGGCCACCGATCGGTTCAGGTCTCTCTACTCTAAGGTAATGCTGTGTTTGTATTTTAAGGGAAAGATCAGGCTGTGATGATCGGATGTACTCTGCCTTCTTTAATTTTTCCTTTTAGGAATTAGAAGCAAGAAACCTGAAACCTGAGGAAAGTAGATAGTCCCAGCATACTTCCTTCCTATTCCTTACTTGTGAAAATGGTATTTAATGGTTGGGAGTTTCTGGTTAATTTAGAGGGAATTATGGGAAACCTTTGCTCTGAAATGCCGATACCCACTGTGGCCACCAGATGGCATTTACGAATTGACTGTATGCACAAGGAATGGCTTGCAGCTGCTCAACTTGGAAAGGGCAGCAGTATCCTCTTCACATTTTAAGTATTTGTTTTACAAATACATTTGATCGGTGTGTTATTTAAGCAGCTTAACAGATTGTTTTTCCCCTTTTGTGAATAAGATTTTTTTTTTAGGTAAGAAAACATTTCCTGTTTTCCCTACAATAAGACAAATAGACCATTTAAGAGCATCCTTGGCTTGTGGGTTTTGCTCTGTTCTGAGGCAGTATTTGCCTGTTGCTTTCCTTTTATTAATCAGTCTTGTACAATATGTAGAAATGAGTTATCAGGTACCTTAGAAGTCTTCTTATCAAACACATTCCTGGTGTGTAAACCCCGGTGGGAATGTTTCCTGATAAACATGCCTCCTTTGACTGTTGAGATCTTTACTCTTCATTCTGGGTTAAAAGTCATCCCTTATAAATACAGTTTTGAGTTGGTATGAGCCCAAGCTTTCTCCTTGTTTTAATGTTACCTTTTGACTTCTAGAAGATACTTCACATAAAAGAGAAACTCTTAAACCTATAGAGTTTTCATTAATTTGGGTTGGAGTCTGTCTTTTTCCCTACAAGTTACATAGTTCATTTGTCTTAAGGTTATTTGGTGCATTAAAATAGCCTTAATCTCACGCAAACTCCTTTTCTCTTTGGATTTCTAGTGCAATGTTCTTGGAAACAATCTTAAGGATCTGGTGGATAAGTACCAGCACTATGAAGATGCTTCATGTGGACTCCTTTCTGGACTCCAGGCCTGTGAGGCTCTGGCCAGCAAGCATTTACTTGAGCCCATTGCTGTGGACCCCAAAAATTTGCAAAGGCAATTAGAAGAGACCAAGGTGAGAGAGAGAGAGAGAAAGAGGGAGGGAGGGAGAGGGAGAGGGAGAGAGAGAGAGAAGGAGTTAGGGAGAGAGAGAAAAAGAAAGAAGGAAAGAGGGAAGGAGAAGGAGAGAGAGGCCAAAGCCACTCCTTCAGTAGTCTTTCAGAAAGGCTTCCCATTTCCCACACTAAAGTGCCAATTTCACTTAGGGCAGAGAAACACAGAAAAACGGAAGAATGGGAAAAGTATGTTTGTCTCTCGAGAAGGAGTTGTAATTCTGTTTCTTCACAGTGGGTTTTCTTTTTTTCCTGCTGTTATTTAACTAGTTTCGTGTTGCTGAATGGCTAATTAACTTGTACTCCATGATAGTTTCTGTGCAAACAAAACCTGTTGTTCATGCCATTTATGTGTCTGGATGCTTGTCATCATTGTCGTTTTCCTCCATTAGAATTAATTTCTGTGAGGATAAATCTGCTGTGGCCATTGCTGTTTTCCCCAGGCTCAAAGTAGGTTGTCAGTGAATATCTGCCCAAAAGTGGAAGGCAAAGAAGTATCACTGTCGTGCTTGGGAATCCTAGAGACCAGGACAGCGTTCCTGCACAGCTTGCTCCACGATCCTTGGATATGCAGAGTTGGTTATTGCTTAACACAATTCTCAAGAATCTGTGTCCCCATTCAGAAATGCAGGCTTGATGTCAAAATTCTGCAGCTGTGGGTTTCTGCATCACACCCACACTGCAGAGCGTGTCTAAATAATTTCTGAGATTTAAAGCATATTTAACAATTCTAATGTAAATAAAGACAGTATTTTATTATTATTCATTTGAACATCTCAAGTGATTATGGATCATGATAGAACTGTGCATGGACCTCAAAATTAATTTCTATCACAGTAAAAATATGTTTCAGTTTCACGTTTTCATAAACCTATTATATTGCTTTAATTCAGTGATGCTGTTAAGCAGGCGGGTAGCATGAACTTACTGCTGCCATGGTTAGTAAATAAATTCTGTTGCCAATATTGCTTATTAAACAGCTAATGTTCAGATTTGATCTTCTGTTGGTTACAAAGTTGGAAACCATTATGTTGTTAACCTTACCCAGGCACCTCCTTTTCTAGTTAACATTAGAAAGAGATGTTAACTGGCTGTCATGGTGGTAAAGACGAAGCAGACAGAAGGCTCTGTGGAGGGGATAGAGGAGGAGGGGCAGAGAAGAGTGGGGGTCTTGGCTTCCTCGCCACCTCTTCCCCGACCCTGAGGGTGGCAGGAAGGTGTGCTGAATCAGGTCAGCACCACCTGACTGGACAGTTTCCCATTGGATGCCTACTGCCTTTAAAGGTGCCTTTTTTCCCAGTCTTGTTTTAACTTTTTCCCCTGTTTTCTACAAGCACAGGAACCAATCTATATGATGTTTTCAGTTTCTATTTGAATGTGTGTCCAAGCACAGAGTATTGGCAGAGGGCAGGGAAGATACTGAGACATTAAGTGACTGTTAATTTGCTAGGAAATGCCAATAGTTTAAAATAATTAGTATGATTGCTGATGTTACATGTAGTTAGGATATAATGTCCTATGTATAGAAGAGCATGTAATGTAAAAATTGCACATTTTAAGTTAGAGCTATATTAAGAACAAGATTACAGCCTGTATAAAAGTAATTGTTATATAACTAAAGCAAAATAAAGAAAATTCCAAGCAAGTCATGTAGCTTTTTAACAGATACCTGGGTGAATTTCAAAACTGGAAAACCATATTTGGTAAATGCTGTAGAGAAAAACTCCTTTAGGCAAAGAAATATAAACAGAATGGAGACTCTCAAATCAGATAACTCTTGAGTAAGTCACAGTATAATTTTATAAATGAAATTTGTGATTGAAATTTTCCCTGGCATACACACCTGTTTTTCTTCTGGATGATCTAGTATGTATGAAGGTGAATTTTTGTGAAGATTAGGTAGTCTCCATTCAGAAAAATAAATACTATTTTTTTCTTTTACTAATATTTAAATGCATGAAACTACTACAAAAATTGTTCATGCACATTTAAAATACTAATTTTTACTTATATTCTGTTGTAAAAAGAACGCAACTTGTGGAAATCCTGTTGACTCATTTGATATATTTCTATCTAACGCACATTTTTCACTAGCACGTTGTTGGTAGCAATTCCTATTCATTGAACTATTAGCAGTATTGACAACATTGAGCTGCTTTCTTTCGAGAGAATAAAATAGGATTTTAGCCTCACCACAGATGTAGAATATAGGTATGTTGGACTGGCCTGGAAAACATGGATTGGAACTAGCCAAGGGGGCCTGACTACTCAGACACATGATGCCAAGCTCATGCTTGCATTGAGCTCGTAGGTGCTGTCCAGCCATGAAGCTTTTGTGAACTGGTCAGTGCCTGTGACTTCAGAGATTTCAGCACCAAGGTTGCAGTCGCATGGAGGTCCCTGTTTCAGATGCTTCCATCGCATTCAGTTTTGTTAAAATCCTTTCAAAATAATACATGGTACACATTTGAATATTTTAATTTGAAGCTTTGTCCCAAAGTAGTACCATAATCGGTGCTAATGTTTAACTATAACCAGTTACATGTAAGAGTTAAAAATGGTTATCCTGCATGAATGTAATTTTGTAGAATGGTGTTATGGGCTAATTTGAAAAGAAGTAAAGGCACATCTAATTCTTTTCTAATCCATTTCTAAATTTTTGGATGGTAGATCTGGCCGTATTTGGCATTGGGTGTTTTTCTAGAACCTTATAACTGTTACATGTTTATAATTCAGGGGACACTTGTGTATTGGTACCATTGTTAGCTTTTGTGAAAAGATAAAAATGTTGAAACCCTGACCCTGTTCTTGGGGAACTCACGTTCTGAAAGAAATTTGAGGGTAGGTAGGGCTCTTTTTAACTTTATTTGGAAAATCTAAAGAAACAAGTGATATAAATAAATTGTTGCTATGGTCTACACTTCATTCTGGTTATAGGTCAAGTCCACATCTCAAGGGATTTTTTCTACTTTCTAAAATTAAACCACTTAGAGAATTTCTAAAACAGAATTACTTCTGTGCAGGGTTTTTTTCTTGCCTCTAAAAACACCTGCAGAATCTGTTATTCCAATCACAGATCCCATGTTGACCATACTTTGGTGGGCTTTTCAGCATATGCAGGGACTGCCCAATGTGTCATCATAATTTCTTGTATTATAAAAAGTTAGCTGAAATTTTTACCAATGTCACTTAGATTTTCATTTTAAAAAATAATACATGCTGAAACAGAAGATTTTTTTCCTAGGTTTTATACACTTGTTATCTTTAGTTACTCATTCTGTCATTCTGTAAACTTCTATCAATCACTGTATATGTGCCAGGCACTGGACTAACTACTGTTAGTACATTTTCTGGTTCTCAAGAAATTTACAGCTTGATAAAAGACATAAATAAATTCAGTAATCTTCATTGGATAATTCTGGAAGTTGTTTGGCAAAGGGCTTAACCTCAGGGATGAGGAGCAAGGAAACACTTCCCAGCTGAATATAAAGGGAACATATAAGAGCCATGTTCAGGATTAGGGGTTTGTGCAGGGCATGGTCACATGTAGAGATTGGTATGTGGAGGTTATGAAGACTGCAAATCCAGTATGAACAAGTAGCTAAAATGGCAGTGTCGGTGGATGTTCTGGGACTGCTAAGTATAGGAAGGTAAGACTAAAGACAGCTTGGGAGAATAGATTTCATTAGGCCTTTCAGAGCATGCTCAGATGTAGTTGTTATTACGAGGCACAGATCCAGTAGATGGGGGAGTGAAGCAGTTGTATGCAGGGGCTCAGTCAGAAAGCTGTTTTCAGTAATGAGAGCAACTGTTATGCTGTGACCTAGAAATACAGCACAAACAAGTGATTTTCTTTCTGTCTGTCTGTGTTTCTCTCTCCCTTTCTTCTTTTTGTCTTTTTTTCCTTCTTTCTATATTTATTTATTTACTTTCTTTCCTGCCTTTTTTTTTTCTTTTTCTTTCTTTCTGTCTTTCCATCTGTCTGTGTTCCTTTCATTCTTTCTTTTCCTCTTTTGTTCTTTCTTTAGAAAAACAGATAAAATTGCCAAGGCTTGATGGTTGGTTTGCATATGGAACAGATTAAGAGAGGATAAGACTGCAGTAGGGGCAGCCTGCTTTCTTCTTGGGTCATCAGGTGTAACCTCAAGAGGAAGTACAGGTGTAGGGAACGGGAGGCTGAGCCCAGATTTAGTGTTTTTGAGTTCTAAGGTGATTGTTTACATCCAGATGGAAACACTCAAGAAACAGTTGGAAACCTGGGCCCATGGCCAGGGATGAATTTGTTGTCAGTAGGATGTATGGCTGTAGTATGCAAGGCTGGAAGAGGGCCTTGAATACCCTAAGTGAAGTTAAAGCCAGGAACAGCGCTCATGCGGCCCATCAGCTCACTCAGGCACAGATCTGCCAAGCATTTCAAGACTGCAGGTCCAACCTTCTGGAAGCATTCTTTGTGATCCTGCTTCTACTGTCCACACTGTTCCCACTGCTGAACTGCATCTGCTTGCTGGGAGATCTGCAGGGACCTCTGTTGAGAAAGTTCAAGGAGTCATTATTCTGGTTGACATTGTCTTTTCTGAACCAGTCAGGCATTGCTGACCTTTTCCACCATCTGTCTTCCTTTAAGCTGGCGGAATGCGTACGCTCCATGCATCACTCTAAGAGAAACCCCGGGGAGCTTTATTTTATAAAGAGGTTTGTTTAACTCACAATTTTGGAGATTGAGAGTCCAAACAGCAAGGTGCTGCCCCTGGGTGTACACCATCAGAGCAGATGGCACCCTGGGGATAGCACGTGGGAGCGGGAGAGGGCACATGGTGAGACAGGAAGGTAGAGAGAGCAGGGTCTGTTTGTAATAACTCACTCTGCGAGAGACTAGGATCCCAGGAAAGCTACCTGAACCCTCCTCAGGGCACTCTGGCACTGACTCCCAGGAGGACTCCGTTCTTAAAGGTTCCACCCCTTCTGAACAGAATCCTTTGGAGACCATACTTGAACTATACAAGGAACCAAGGGGACAGAATTATTTTGGGCTCATTTCCATCTTAGGATCACATTGTGTTTTCTAGCTCATCTCCTCTAAATTTGAATACTCTACTTTGTCATCTATGTCGTTAGTGGTCCCATCAAGTGTCTTAACTAGCAATTCTTTTGATCAGGTTCCAGCTTCTGCATGTGCATTGTCCCCTGAATTTGTAGCATGTGAGGGTCGTTTTCCCTCATGTCAATTTCTGATAACTTTTCTTACTTTCAGCATTTATTTACTTTCTGCCTTGACTTTAAGATCCCTGTGAGTGGGGCTGGCACTGTGCCATGGCAAATAAAGCAGCTGCTTTGCAGTGCTGGCATCCCATTTGGGCACAAGTTCATGTCCCAACTGCTCTACATTCCATCCAGCTCCCTGTTGCTGTTGTTCTTGGGAAAAGCAACAAGAAATGGCCTAAGTGGCTGGGCTCTGGCCACCCTGTGGGAGACCTGGAGACACTTCTGGCTCCTGGCATGTGGCCATGTCTATTCAGGATCTAATGATACGGATCATCACTATACCTGTAGTCAGAAACAGTCCCAAAGGGTTTTTTGTTTTACTCTTGCCTCACTTTTTTCTTTTGTTGTTGGTTTTTTGTTTAACTGGGGCTTTTGTCACTGCTGTTTTTGTATTTTGCTGTTAGGAGGCTAGTGTACAAAATTTTGAAATGAGGTGAAGGGGAAGTTGAAGTTAAAATAGGAAGGTTGCAAGGTCAAAAACCAGGCAGATTATTGTGAACAGGTGCTCCAGGGGTTATTTCAAGACTGAATTTGCATCATTCATACTACCTGATTCTTTTGCTAATGCTGCTTTGTAACTGGTCTTATGTTGAGAATTCTGGGTAGGTTTATGATGATGACAGTTCTCAGGATGGAAAATTTGGCTTTGCTCAGCTTATCTTTTTTTTTTTTTGAGATTTATTTATTTTTATTACAAAGTCAGATATACAAAGAGGAGGAGAAACAGAGAGGAAGATCTTCTGTCCAGTGATTCACTCCCCAAGTGAGCGTGATGGCCGGTGCTGTGCCAATCTGAAGCCAGGAGCCAGAAACTTCCTCCAGGTCTCCCACATGGGTGCAGGAGCCCAGAGCATTGGGCCGTCCTCGATTGCTTTCCCAGGCCACAAGCAGGGAGCTGGATGGGAAGTGCAGCTGCTGGGATTAGAATCAGTGCCCATATAGGATCCTGGCGCATTCAAGGCAAGGACTTTAGCCGCTAGGCCATGTCGCCAGGCCCGCTCAGCGTATCTTATTGTTAATAATTTTTTCACGTTTTAATGTTATTATGTATTTCTTTGGAGTCTAATTGAAAAGCTTACAATTCCACAGGCTCTGCAAGCACAGATATCAAGTCAGCAGGTGGCAGTAGAAAAACTGAAGAAAACGGCTGAAGTGCTGTTGGATGCCAGAGGATCATTACTTCCAGCCAAAAATGATATCCAAAAGACACTGGGTAAGATTTTCATTGCTTTGTTTGCTCACAGATATATTGTAAATAAAGGTCTTTTGATAGATATGGAAAAAAATTCACAAGTATGTATTGTATTATTTATTTCTCATCTTCATCTCCAATGTGTAACATAGAATGTAAGAGAAGATACATCTTTCTGGTAGATATACTGGAACTTTGGTAGGGAGTTGTGTTACTTGGAAAGAGCATGTTTATATTAGATTGTAAGTGTGGAAAACTGTTCGTATTGTTTGCCACAGAAATAGAATCCTGTTAAATTCACTTGGTTGATGGAACTGGGCAGAGCTAGACTTAAATTTAAGGCAAAAGTAAACTTGAGTATCCTTATCAATAATAGGAGTAAGAACTCAGTGAGTAAACAGTTGCATTTTTCTCTTTTAAAAACATATTTATTTTTATTGGGAAGGCAGATTTACAAAAAGGAGAGACAGAGGGAAAGGCCTTGCATCTGCTGGTTCACTCTTCCAGTGGCTGCAATGGCTGGAGCTGAGCTGAAGCCAGGAGCCAGCAGCCTCTTCCAGGTTTCCCATGTAGGAGCAGGATCCCAAGGATTTGGGTCATCCTCAGCTTCTTTCCCAGGCCACAATTAGGGAGCTGATTGGGAGTGGAACAGCTGGGATATGAACCTGCGCCCATATGGGATCCTGGAGCATGCAAGGTGAGGACTTTAGCCACTAGATTATTGCGCTGGGGTGCGTGAGTTGTGTTTTAAAGTACTGTTGTCAGTTCACATTCTAGAGTTTGTGAGTGGCCTTATGAGGGTTGCAGTTAACCCCAGTTCTGCAGTGATACTAGAAACTTATGTACAGTGGCAATGCTGCTTTTCTGCAGTATTGCGTTAGATAAATGTTTCTTGAGAGAAAAAGCTATTGTACAATGGGACTTCAGAGCTCATGGAAAAGGTAATATTGGTGCAAATATTAGTTTGAAATCCATGCATATTTCTTTCATAACACAGAGTTTCCATGAACTTTTGGAAGATCTTTCATGTTCTTCTTTGTGTCTACTTATAGTGTTTATACTAAATACACAGTGTATTGTTAACCAACTGAATGTTGTTTCCTGTCTGAATATGAATTTTGGGTTTCACTTTACTGTGTGTTTCCTAATATTTAAACATGTGGGTTGAAGTTGTTACATATTTCTGTGTACATATGTGTGAAATACAAAGATGTCCACAGCAGATGCTCATGCATATGTTTCTCCATAAATAAAGCATGAATAAAAGTAGGAGTAGAAATGTTAAATGACGACCTGGCATGATGGCTCAGTGGCTAAATCCTCATCTTGGAAGTGCTGGGATCCCATTTGGGTGCCAATTCATGTTGCAGTTCCTCCACTTCCAAGCTAGCTCCCTGCTTGTGGCCTGGGAAAGCAATAGAGGATGTCCTAAGCCTTGGGACCCTGCGCCCACATTGCAGACCCAGAAGAAGCTCCTGGCTGCTGGCTTTGGATTGACTTATTTCCGACTGCTGTGGCCGCTTGGGGAGTGAACCAGCAGCCAAAAGATCTTTCTCTCTGACTCTCCATCTTTCCGTACATCTAATCTACCTTTCCAATAAAAGTGAATACATCTGAAAACAAAACAAAAACCCAAAAGAATTGTTAAATGAAAAACAGTGGGGGAAATTTGTTCTTCTAAAATCATTGTGTGGAAAGGAAACCATTTTTTACTCTGATGCAGATCTCATCTTTATTAACTATGAACCCCATTAATAAAGAATGTTGTGTTTATAATATATGTACAAACTGTATAAACACATGCTAGGTTATTGCATGTATTATAATTCTGACCATAAAGCAGTGTACAACTTTGAAGTGTGAGGCGAAATTGTGGATGCGGTTCTGACATTGCATTCCTCTTTCTCAGTGTGTTGTCTTTGACATCTGTCCTGAAGAGCTCTGCTGAAATGACTGAAGGGGGAAGGTTTTGAAAGAGATAAAAATATTTAAATAGAATTGTTTTGGTTTGAAAAGGCATTTTGTCATTTTCCCATTTGTTACATGCGCATGGTTTCATTTTGAATCATTTAAAATTCGGATTATATTAAGATTTTAAAACTTGTTGCGGTCACAATTTCCTAGGGATATATGAAACTGTATTTTAGAGAGGAGTTTCTTGGAGATCCCACTTCCCAGAAAATTCGTGACTTGAGAGCAAACATACATTTTTTGTGGGTTGTTTTGTTTTGCATCTTTTCCAGAAAACTTTATAGTTAGTAAAATCTGTAAGTTACCAGTGAACATATTTGATCACTAAGAAGCACAGTGTTAGCAGTGTTTTATCTCAGTGTCTTAGCTGCTAAAACAAAAAGGTGTCACCTGGGTGGCATAAACCACAGCCGTTTCTTACGGTTCTGGAGACAGGAAGTTCAGGATCAAAGTTTCACTTCCAGGTTTGTCAATGTCCACTTTCTCGATGTATCCTCTTTACATGAAAGGAAGTAGTAGAGGACAGTCTTGTCTCATTACCCTTCCTGTGATTCATCCATTCATGAGGAATGCATGCTTATGACCTAATGAAGGGAAAAAACCCTTAATTTTTCCTGTGCTCACACACCACTGAAAGCAATATGGAATAGTCCTGTTACCGATTCCTAGATGTGCTTTTTTTTTTTTTGTCTGCACCACAAGCAGTTTTCCAGTGGATGCCAGCTGGACATCCTGTCATTGAATTCAGGTCTGATGCTGTCCATCTAGATCTCATCAGATCCCACGGGTCAAGGGCTCAAATCCCCCCAAGATTTTAGGTGCTTGTCACAGCTTCTGGGTTGTACTTGCAGTTTTACCCAGTTGGTTAGCTATTGAGTTTCCCATGATCCCTGATCCTTGAGTTCATTTAACTTGGTAGTATAGCTCATAGAACTCACAGAAACACCACTTAATGTTTACTCTCTTATTATGAAGGATGCAAATTGAAAGAGATGTGGGAAGTGTGGGACAAGATGGTTGGAATCTGTATAGCCTTTCCTTGCTTGCCTCCCTCATGAAATATCCATGTGTTCCCCTGTCCAAAATCTCTACCACCCTTTTGGTTTTTAAGGAGGCTTCATTGGATAAGCACATTTAATCATATCATGGGCTATTGGTAGCAATTCAGCTTTCTGTCTCTTCCTTCTGTGGAGGTTAGGAGTTAGGAATGTAAGCTACAACTCTTGTATCATGTGGTTTGTTCCCTCAGCAAGCAGCTTCCATCATGAAACTGTGGATGAGCCCATCAAGTCACATTCCTGTCGCCCAGGAAATTCTAGGGGAATTAGGAGCTGGGTTAGTCGCTTTCACCACTCAGGAAATTATGAAGGTTTTTGGAGCTCTGTCAGGAACAGATAAAAAACCGAATATCATTATAAAAGATATTTCATGTACCCCTGTCGCTCAGGAAATTACAAGGATTTTAGGAACTCTATTTCCAGGAGTCTATAGTCAAAGACCAAATGTATGTGTTTTATTTTATCAAAACATCACACTTTCTAAAGACTCTATATATCAACCATAGCCAACAGTAATACTTTCTGTATTAATTATATGGGAATAGCTGTGCTTGGGATTCTACTCACCATGATTAAAAAGATAGCTGAAATGAGTCTCCATTGAGAATGAGTTCACCTGCCAATCACAAGCTGAAGTTCAGAGATTCTGTGCTCGTGACTCTTACAGTAGGGCTCCTGTTTGCACCTGCTGCTTGTTTCCATTGCCTATAGCATCTTGTTGCTGAGTAGATGCCATCTTCTTCACCTCTCACCATCCCCATGGGTTTCATCATGTGTTAGTAACAGGAGCATGATTGTCTCTTCATATCATTGGCACTGCTCAGTTCAGTGAAAATTTGTCAAGTTATGTGTGTGTGTGTGTGTGTGTGTAACAGTGTCATATTTTAATAATCATAAGAATATTGTTTGGTTATATCATTTTCTATGGTTCAAGCATAAATATTTCTTTTGATAGAGATGTTTCCAGTTAACTTTCTTTGACTGATGTATTCCATGAAGTATCAAAGCACTTAGAAATAAATCAAAATATTTTTCACATTCTTAGAAGAGATCAGTTAAAATTGACTATGGAAATCAGATTCTTTTCCAGAGACAAAGAGATGGTTTATTAAAAACCATCATTCTTTGAACTCCTCACTGATCTGTGATAGATAGTGTAGAATGTTAAAATGTGGAGCCTTATATTTAGTGGGGCTAGGCCAGGAAGAATTTGCTTAGCATTAAAATCTTCACAATTAAAAGTAAAGTTTATCTCATATGAGGTAGCCTCGCCTGTTAATTTCCACATTTTATTTACTATTAAACTTGTTTGGTTTTTTTTTTAAGAAAAGTTTTTTTTTTTTTAATTTGAAAAGCAGATGTACTGAGAGAGAGAGGGAGAGACAGAGAGATCTCTCATCCGCTAATTCACTGTTAGAGAGCTGTAGCATCTAGGGTTGAGTTAGGCCAAAGCCAGGATCCTGGAACGCTGTACAGGTCTGCCAAGTGGCTGTAGTCCCCAGAGCACTTGGACCTTCTTCGACTGCTTTCCCCACTCCATTAACAAGGAGCTGGATGGAGAGTACGCAGCCCATCCACTCACAAGGAATGCCGGCATCACAGGTGTGGCTTAACTCCCTGAATTTCAGTGTCAGTCCCTGCTATTAGCCTTGTCATTGCACATATTATGGAAATATGATCTCAACTTCAGGTGGATTACCTCTGTCTATTTTCTGATTTTATTTGCATTTGCTAACCGGAATACTTAGGAGGTTGTAAATGATAATAAAAACTTGGTGTGTGTGAGTGTGTGTGTGTGCTTATAAATGGGGCAGTAAGGAGAATGGAGAAAAGGGATAATACAAGAGTTGAGTGTGATTGTTTTTGTATGTAAAGCTTAACTCCTCTTTTTTTTTCTCAGTAGTTATAAGGGATGTTTATAAGGTTCATGGAAAACATGTTTTGAAAAAAAATACTATGCAGAAATTTCAACATTATCACCAAAGTAAACTTAACCTTTTAATTCTATTTTTCCATGAACTTTGTAAAGTACCCTCATAAGTGAGGCTGTTACCTTCCCCTGTAGAATGGTTATCAGTAAGTATATTAATTTGAAATGTCAGTTTGAGATCCAATAGTTATCACAGGGACTTGCTGTTTGGACCACTCTTTCATCTCTCTGGGGCAGTTAAAATGTTTACCCCGAAATTCTTTTCAGATACACTTACTATACACACGGTTGTTGCAAGAATTTAATTTTTTATTTTCTGCTAGGATTTCTGTTAAGGTTTTAGGTAGTGTTTAACTTATACATTATGAATTTAGCATTTAAACTTGTTTTTTAGATGTTCTTTTCTTTGTGTGGAAACTTTTGTGATTCACCTTGGTGTATTTTTGAAAAGGAATGTGGCAAAGAGAACTTTGTGGCTGACATCTCCTAATTTGTTTGGACTAGATGACATTGTGGGAAGGTATGAGGATCTGTCCAAGTCTGTTAATGAACGCAATGAAAAACTCCAGATAACCCTGACCCGTTCGCTGAGCGTGCAGGATGGCTTGGATGAAATGCTGGACTGGATGGGAAGTGTGGAAAATTCTCTCAAAGAACAAGGTCAAGTGCCCTTAAACTCTGCTGCTCTTCAGGATATCATCAGTAAAAACATTGTAAGTGACATGTTAAAGGGAAAAAAAAAGACTCCTGGGTACAGAGAAAAAACAAGAGCCTGTTTTGATAAGCTCCAGGATCAGGTAGATTTAAGGTAGTTTCTTAAGACAGAGAGAAAGAGACATTTCCTGAATGGAAAACTGTGGAAAGCTGTTCTCGTGCAAGATGATTTTGTCTAGGAAGGCGCACAGCAGGTCTTGGTATGCTTTTTCATGAATGTTATTCATTACAGAGGGCTTACCCCTGTGTTGACTCTTATCTAGTTTACTGTTGCTCCAGCCAGCTGCACAGGAGGTTAATCAGATCAGGCTTGTTGTTGTCCAGCCTTTTAAAAATTAGGAGCATGGCTAATCCCCAGGCTCCGATTGATCCTGGCGATGGATGAGGACCAGCAGCCCCCCGCCTTGCCCAAGCAGCCTGCCAGCTGTTCTCGCTCTCCCTTGAAGAGATTTTGGAATGGATTCCTCCAGGGACAGCTCCAGCTTGTCATTTGGTCCCAACCTCTAACCTTCTTTGTCACAGGTTGTCCAAGCTTGTGTTGTTGTCAATAGTAACTTTTTAAACTCCATGGCATGCTTTGTGCATATTATTATAAGACTCAGGCAATTATTTGGTCTTTCTCAGATGCTGGAACAAGACATTGGAGGTCGTCAGAGCAGTATAAATGCCATGAGTGAAAAAGTGAAGAAATTTATGGAAACAACAGACCCGTCCACTGCATCCTCATTGCAGGCAAAAATGAAGGACTTGTCTGTGCGGTTTTCAGAAGCAAGTCGTAAACACAAGGAAAAACTGGCTAAAATGGAGGAGCTAAAAACCAAAGTAGAACTGTTTGAGAATCTCTCAGAAAAACTCCAGACCTTTTTAGAAACAAAAACTCGGGCTCTGACAGAGGTGGACGTGCCAGGGAAAGATGTCGCTGAATTGTCTCAATGCATGCAGGTATGGCTTCTGTAATGCCCCCGAGTGTCAGCAGGACCAGGAAGAGGTCAGATGAGCTGATGTATCGACTGGCACAGTTACTGTTCAGTCGTTTTAATCATTTATGAATCAGTAATGATCTGCCATCTTCCCTTTGACACTTTTGCTCATTTATTAGGAAAAAAATGTCATTTGTCATATAAGATTGTAAATGTAGCATCTACGTGCTAGAACCTATGGAGACAAAATATAGGTCGCAGTTTCTAAATTCAGTGGAGTTTTCTGTTTTCTGTGTTCCCTTTCAAGTAACCTGTGTGTGTGTTTATAATATTTTTGAGGATTGACTCATTTTTTTTTGTGATTCTGGTCCCATCCTAACCTGTGGATGGAATGCCATTTGAAGCACTAGCAGTATCTGTAGTGACCAACTACAACCTCCGCAGGAATCGACTTCGGAATTCTTGGAACACAAGAAAGATCTTGAGATTTTGCATGGTCTCCTGAAGGAGATAGCCAGCCAAGGCTTACCTGGCGATAAGGCTTTGGTGTTTGAAAAGACAAATAATTTATCAAAGAAATTCAAGGAAATGGAAGATACCATCAAAGAAAAGTAAGCACTCCTTTCAAATTTTCTCCTACTTGATAATAACTACAATGAATTGTCTTTATATGTATGTAGCTAAGTAACACAGTTTTGGAAATTGAAGAATAACAATTGGGATAATTTCATCAATATTTATATATTTTTATTTTAATTTTTTGGTGTTAAGTGTATTACCTGTTCATATATTAAGGAGGAAAATGTAACACTTCTCATTTAAAAGCAGAAAGTATTACATAAGAAAAACGATCTGAATTCACTTTAGTCTCTAAGGCTTTTGGCAAATATCATGTGTTTATTTGCAAAGACTGAAATAACCTCGAAAGATAGCTTGTGATTCTTTACTTTCTGGGTTCAGTTCAGATTCTGGTACAATTTCAATATAGGTTTGAAAAAAAGGCTTATTGACTTATTTGAAAGGCAAATTTGCAAAGAGAAAGTGAGCTTTTCCATCTATTGGTTCATGCTTTCTATGGTGGCAGTGGCTGTGGCTGCGCCAGGCTAAGCCAGGAGCCATCTGTTCCATCTGCTCCTCCTACATGGTGTTGCCCAAGCACTTGGACTGTCTTTTGTTGCTATCCCAGATACATTTGCCAAGGAGGTGGATCAGAAGTGGAGCAGCTAGGACTTAAAGTGGTATTCATTTGGGTGTTGGCAGGGTGGCCCAGACAAAGGCTTAGTCCACTATGCCACAATACTGGCCAATCAGTGTAGTTTTATTGGCCTGTTTAATTATGTTTTAGAGTGGCAGAAAAAGACAAGAGTTCATGAAAAACAAAAAGATCAGAATATTAAACTGAAGTTGCATAGGAATAATTCTTTTGACTGAACTTTTATATTTCTGTTCTCATTGAGTTTGAAATGTAAATCTGATTTTGTTGAAGTTTTTATATGGGCCCTCCAACATAAACAGTAGTAATTTCTACTCAGTGGCTTTTATATTTCTTTGTAATTCTTATGTAAAACTTTTGAGTACTGTCTGTTGCTCACAAAACTTTGTTTTCCATCGAGTCATGATATTTAGTTCATATTACACCGAAGGAATATTTTTGGCTTTCTTAGGTAATCGCTAGATTATTTCTCCTTTCAGATGGATCCAACTTTACAATGATGTAGTCATCAGTAATTGGGTCAGCTGCAGTGAGTGTATTCTGATCTGCTCCGTAACCCAGATACTCACAAATGTGCACATATCACCCATATGTGGATTGTAATGGTCCTCCCAGTTGATCATGTGCTGGGCGCATGTGTTCCCTCCTTGGTGATGAAAATGCAGAAGGCCTCACATCGTATACCATAGAGCTTCCTGCATCTCTGTGGTAGAAGTGTCCATCAAAATTCTCCAGTCAGGGTTCATCTTATTTTGGGTCTTAATTCTGTTCTTCCCCCAAATCCATTGAAGCGATTGCAGTATGGTGCAGAAAACACTAGGTGGCATTATCTTCTCCTCGTTTCTGATTTGTAAACATTTCCTCCCTGGTTCTGTGCCTGCTGGCAATAAGCATTATATAAAATGGACAGATCAAAGCTCAATGAATCTAAATAATGTTAAAACTGTTTATGTAGCCTTGGAGTTTATGAAGCATTGTGAAGTGCCATTGCATATGGGTTACAGATTTGCTGGCTGCTCCTCTGGACCTTGCCTGAGAAGTCGATAAATAGTTAGTTAGCAGATTTCACTTGTCACCCAGGAACCTCTCCTCTCTTCTCAAAGGGACTGCGTGTGTGTGGAAGTGTTCTTTCACAATATTGAGCCCAATATGAAAACAATAATGTAGTTTGTAATTATCAGTTCTTTAGAACATTTCCTTTTTGTGCTTTAAGTTCTTCTTTTAACCTTTGTGATTCAGAAAAGAAGCTGTAACTTCTTGCCAAGAGCAGCTGGATGCTTTCCAAGAGCTTGTTACCTCATTGAAGTCGTGGATAAAAGAAACAACAGAAAGAGTGCCTGTTGTGAAGGCTTCTTTTGGTGCAGAGGATTTAGGAAAATCTCTGGAGGAAACTAAGGTGACTCTGGCATCTACTATGAATTTTTCATTTGCTTGTGTCAGTTATCAGTGGTTTAAAGACTAATGATTGTTTTTTGACCTAATGTAAATGCAGTCGCATATATGTACTGTATATATTGGTGCACTTCGCAAATTGTGACATACCTAGGATGTAAACTTCCAGCTAATTCTTTTATTATTTTTTAATGGATTTATTTTTTGTTATTGGAAAAGCAGATTTACAGAGAGAAGGAGAGAAAGGAGAAAGGCATCTACTGGGTCACTGTTCACTCCCCAAATGGCCACGATGGCTAGAGCTGAGCTGATCTGAAGCCAGCGGCTGGGAACTTCTTCCAGGTCTCCAACTAGGGTGCAGGGTCCCTAGGCTTCGTTCGGGCACCATCCTCCACTGCTTTCCTAGGCCATAATCAGGGAGCTGGATTGGAAGGGGCACCCATATTGGATTTTGGCCCTGGGAGGTGGAGGATTAGCCAGATCCATTACGCTGGCCCAGTTAATTCATTTTTTAAAAAGATGTCAGTGAACTAGTTAGCAGCTTCTGCTCTAGTATGCGACTTTCTTTTCCCTCTAAATTTCTGCTTAGCTTCAGTTATTTTTACTACCTGTTCATGAAATCTTGCATAAAACATCCTTCACTCAACATCTTACTTGAGATTGGATATATCATGATATTTAGTGTTTGAATATAGAGGTTATTTGAATGTCCCACACAAACAATTCACGGGTCTTTACTAACTGACTCAAATCATAAAACTAGCTAATGGTCATAGGACTAGTAATAGGACTAGTAATAGCAGTCTTTCTACTCCAGAGTTACAGAGAAGGTTTTTTCTTTTTTTCCAATAATTCATGGACATTTTGATGATTAAAATTCACTGTTAAATGGAATTCTGAATTCTCACTTATTTTGATTTTTCCTTGTATATTTGACATTATAATTTGGCCTTTACCTAGCACAGTTTTACAGATTTACAGTTGACAGTTGCTTTGGAACCCAAGGCAGCCAGGAACAGCTTGAGTTACTCCATGACTGGGAGCAGAATGCAGAATGGGCCACACCCCACTCCTCACTGCTAACCGCGCTAACAGTCACTTGGGCTGTGGCAACAAATACGATGGTGCTCTCCTCTATTCATTTTCCCCTAAGTAAAGGCCCACTTATTTTTTGAGATATATTTAAGAAACTGAACTAAAATGTGAAACTTTGAAAACATTAAGAAAACTAAAAAATAATGTGTTTTTATATCTCAAGAAATTACAAGAAAAGTGGAGTTTGAAAACACCAGAGGTTCAGAAAGTAAACAACACTGGGATCTCATTATGTAACCTTATCAGTGCAGTGACCACTCCAGCGAAGGCAATAGCAGCAGCTAAGTCAGGTACGTGCAAAACTGTACGAATCGGGTTCATCCATGTTCATATTACTTGTGTATTTTTTTTACATCAGTGCATCAAATATATAAAGTAAAATGCCAAGTGAAATGTGACAAGAGTAATGGTATTTTAAAGCTGCTAAAACCTGCCATGGAAAAGTGGCTGTACTAATCATATTTCAGATTCTTCTCAAGTTTCATTTTTTTGAAAGACTATAACTAAAAACTAGTCAAGTCAATGTGTAAGAAAAAAGTGGCATTAAATTGGGGGAAGGGACAGATCCAATTCCAGTTTGTTTGTTTCTTAAACTAATTAAATGGAAATACTGAAATTCTTTCTGAAATGTTTTTATTCTCATTGTGGTGTTGATGAAGAAATGAGCTAGTCTCTTGGGAGGAAGTGAGAGAAGGAAGCAGACTGTAGCATGGACCTGTTTTATTTTATTTCCATCTATGTTATTGTGTACACTATTCCCACAGAAAACAGTTATGCCATATGTTAGCCAGCATATCTAAATCACAAGCTAAGCCATAGTTGACTCACTCTTCTGAACAAAAGGGGAGGGTCATGTATAAATATTGATTATAATACTAAGTGAGTCGGAGGTACAGCTTTTAGTTTAAAAAACATACCATATAACAAGCTTTTCTTTTTTTTTTTTTCTGAAGTCCAAGATCGACAGAAGGCAATCTCATGTCTTTATTCTGAGGATCCTCTGCGGTTTATCTCTAGCGACCAGGCATCCAGCTGTCCCTATTGTGATCTTACGGTCCAGCTGGGCCTTTCTCAACCAAGCATTTATTCCACTCTATTAATCCCATTTCAGGGAATGCCCACATTGTATATGGTGTGGTGATTTTTCCTTTCTCTCCTAATCAGATTTCCTAAAATGCCCAGTTGTACTTTTTTTTTAAACTAAAAGGACTTCTGTTATGTTTTATTTGTTTTTGTTATTCATGTCTCCTTTATGTTGGCTGAAAACATAAAAGTTTTTTTTTTAATTATTCTTTTTACATTGGTATTTTAGTCTTTGAGCGTCTACAGGATATATCACCTCCATCTGAAATGTGCTTGTGTGTAATTTATAATAAATGAGTATATATGAATTTTATTTTAATTAATTAAAACAAAAAAAATTTTTTTTGAGAGAGTTTAAGTTCTATGTGCTGGTTCATGCCCCAAATACTGAAAGAAGCTGGAGCTGAACTGGGCCATAGTTCAGAGTTGGAAATTCAGTCCAAGTCCTCCACTGGATGTGAACTACTCAATTACTTCAACATACTGCCCCTCCAGAATGTACATTAGCAAGAAGCTGAAATTGGGACTGGAGTGAGACTAGAACTCAGGCTGTGTGTAATTTTTTTTAAGGGTTAAAACTTAAGGTGCAAACTTTTACATAATGCTGGGGCAGTACTGTACACCGCAAGTCAAACTGCCCCCTGTTATGCTTGTATTCCACGTAGGCATTGCTTGGAGTCCTGGCTACTCCAGTCCCTGTTGCTCCTCACCAGTGTGCCTGGACAGGCAGTAATGCAAGTCCCCTGCCACCTGTCTGGGAGACGGATGGAGTGCTCGGCTCCTGGGCTTGACTTGGTCCAACCTTATCCATTTACAGCTGTCTGAGAAGTGAACAAGCAGGTGGAAGATTCTGTCTCCCTTTCTGAACGTGATTTTGCCTTTTAGATAAATTTAAACAATGTTCTGCTTGTCTTCTGACGGTTGGCTTGAGGCACTGTCTCTGTGTTTTGAAGAGGTGGCCAACAAGTAATTGATTTCTTAGTATTCTTACTTTGAAGAAGCTACCCATACTGGATGGTGTATGGAAAACAAGAAATTATCATTACAGTCTGCAAGTAGTTTCTGTTTGCTAGGCAATCATTACTTATCTGTAGTTCTCACCAGTATTCTTACAAATTAGGTACTAACCTTATTGGCTTGGCTGATTAATTTGTCCAGCTTCATGACTAATAATTAGTAGACTGGAATTAACACTTAGGTGAGTCAGAGGCCAGGGCTCAGGCACTCCTAACCGTTGCGTTCACTCGTACCTTCTGTGTTGATGTGTAACTTTAATAATATATACATATTTTTTTGTTTTTCTTTTTTACTTTCAACTTTTTTCATGTCTTTTTGCTTCATGCTGCTTTTCATAGGACCAGAGTAACATGCAGCTTCACCAGACAATCTTTAGTCTTCCAGTGAGGCAGACACTGGCTCATCAGTTGTCTGTGCCCTGTCCAACGCACGTTTACTGAGCACTTCTGGGCTTCCATAGCTTTAGTGTAGCAGTGAAGTAACCCAGTTGTAATTTTCTCTGAATTAATATTCAATGACTTTTTAAATCACTATTATTTTTCATGATGCCATTTTGGAGGTGTAGGGATTTCTGCCTTTTCCTCTCCTTTCCCCCTCCTACCGTTTTCCCTCCTGTGATTACAGTTGTATAGTCCTTCAGTAACGGATACAAGGTTGACGTTCTATTAGAGTGCACCATGGCACTGTAGGTATAGGTAAAGATAGAAAAGGTCTATTTTAAGGTCTGTTTAACTGTTTCACTGGGAGTCCTCAGGAGTAGAGATGCCTGCTGCAAGGTATCTTCACTTCCCAGTATGCTGGTCTTCATTATGTGCTTCATCTATGCAAATATGCATATATACTTTTCACCTATGATTAATTTATGTGAGCTAAACCTCTAAAGTAAGGCGATATCAATAATTTGTTATATATATGAAGAATAATTGGACTTGAAGTTTTAGAACTTTGACTTTAAAGATCAAAATTTTCAAATAGCAGTCATGTGTCTAAATAATGGGAACTATTTATGGCGTTTGATTCAGTATCATTTCCTGCTAATATATAGAAATACAGCAGGTATCTGGAATTATTTCAGTGTTTTTATTTCTGCAGGTGGAGTGATATTTAATGGTGAAGGCACAGACGCAAGTACTCAGGATTTTTTGGCAAATAAAGGTAAGTAGTAATTTTAAATGGTTTTTGACTAATGTTAACTTGGGTGTTTTTTTTTTTAACTTGGGGTTTTTAACATAGAAAATAATTTTGCAGATTAGCAATAGTTACACAGAAGTTTCAAACTAACATCGAAATGACATTTAATCTAATACTGACAATCTCTGTCATAGTTACAACATTCCATGTAGTTTTGATTGTCTGAAATTAGTCAAGTCTTGTCATGCCATTTGAAACTTGGCTGTGTTTCCTTCTTTTTGGTTAATTTGAGATACTCTATCACTTGGTATGATACTACTGAACTAATTTATTTGAATCTGAAGCTCAGGGAATTACTAAATAATATTTTGTTATGTAGGTTTTTCATTCCATTTAAAATACCTGTATATTTCACATGCATCATGCAATGTTCCTGAATTTTTTAGCATTAAATAGCATTATAAAATGTTCCTCCCTCTTCATTTAAAAAAAATCTGACTTTATCTTAATGTAGCAGTGATTAAATAAAAAGGAGTTTCATGTAAAACGAATCTATTTCTAGACTTTTGCTCCATACACCTTGAAAATGTGTCATTACGTTTTTCTCCCCTTCCCTCTAGGTTTAACATCCATTAAAAAGGACATGACTGACATAAGTCATGGTTATGAAGATCTTGGCCTCTTACTCAAGGACAAAATAGCGGAACTGAATACTAAACTCTCCAAGTTGCAAAAGGCTCAGGAAGAATCAAGTGCAATGATGCAGTGGTTACAGAAAATGAACAAAACCGCAACGAAATGGCATCAGGCACCCACACCTACAGATGCTGAAACTGTGAAGACTCAAGTTGAACAGAATAAGGTATGGCTTGGGGTGTGTGACTTAGTGAAGATGTGAAAGGGAGTGATGCAACATTCACAACTGAGATCTGAGGCCAGAGAGCTCCACTCTGGTTTTTAGTTCTATTACCTTTGTGAATAATGTCAGTGTTTTTACTTTTTTAATGTGATTTGCTGTATAGATTGATGATAACTTTTTTTTTTCACATATCAGCACTGTAAAGATGAGTGAACTGTATTAACGAGCTAGCCACTTTTAAAACTCAGTTGGAGTCTGAGAAATTAGCCAGTTCTCTATTGGGGAAGATTTATTTCAGGGCTGAGTGTATTAAGGATCTGTTTTGTCGAATATAATTTAGGGTAATTTTCTGTTCTTTGAAAGATACTTTTTTTACATTTGTCAAGATGGGGAGAAGTAGCAGTGAAGGCAAGCATTTCTGTCCATTACTAACCTGCATTTGAATTCTGATGTGGCTATTTACTGGAAGATTCTCAAATATGTCATCTTTCTTCCCAAGGGATTTGTTTGAGACTATGATGTTCTTCCTCAGTAATGGGGCTAATGGATATAACAGAGAATCATTGGCTCCTTAGCTGTGGTGTCCTCCATGGGATTCCTTTATCCCACAGTCAAGGAGGACAGTTGATTGCCCAGGCTAGGTTCTCACTCACTGTAGCATTTAGCTGTAGTTTTTTTCCTCTTTTGTTCAGACAAGAGACAAGGACAAAAAAATGACCATATCATAATTATGCTTTTGTCTTTTAATGTTGGCCTCCTTTAGTGAATTACTTCATTTTTCTTTTTTACCCCTGGTTAGTCATTTGAGGCAGAACTGAAACAAAATGTAAACAAAGTACAGGAGTTAAAAGACAAACTGACGGAGTTGTTGGAAGAGAACCCAGACACTCCTGAGGCCCCCAAGTGGAAGCACATGTTGACTGAGATCGGTGAGTTGTATTTTTTACATCAAAGTTCATGAACCTAAGTTTGATTTTTTTTTCATTGTTATCGTATCATTTTCTGAAAACATCTAACAACTTGCGTCATTTTTGTATTTAATGTTACAGAATTTAAAAAATATTATTTATTTGAAAGGGCTTTAGAGAGGGAGGGAGACATAGAGTGAGAGATTTTCCATGTGCTGATTCACTGCTAAGATGGCTACAACAGCTGTAGGGGAGGAGCCAGGCCGAAGCCAGGAGCCATTAGTTTGTTCTGGGTCACACACCTGGGGTTAAGGTGCCAAGTCCTTTGCCATCTGCCGCTGCTTTTTGTAGGCCAGTAGCAGGGAGCTAGTAGAAGTGGAACAGCTGGGGCAGGGACTAGTGCCTGTGTTGGATGCCAGTGTCCTGGCTAGAGGCTTTACAGGCTATGCCATAATGCCAATCCCAAGAAGTTGGTTTTTTTTTCTTACGTTGAAATGTAAAAAAGTTGGCATGTGTTTGTGATCATAGTAACTAGATTATGTTTCTAAAGAGTATAGATAATAGCCGATAACATGTTGTGGGTTGCATCACTTTGTTTTCTTTCATGTTTGCTTACCTTTTGCTATCTTTATTATTTTCTCTTTAATGCTTTATTATATTTTGATTTTAATATTTTGTTCATTTTATTGGAAAAGATACATTTCCTTCACTGGGTCACTTTAGGACTTCTCTTCAGCCCCTTCTGTTACTCTGCCTTGCCCCTGTCCCCTGACTTCAAAAGTAACTCTGGGCACCAGCTGATGGTTTGATTCTTCATGCCCTGTTACCATGGTAATTTTCAGCATTACAATAGTGTGGAAAGTCAGTATAAAATAAGAATAATGATTTTCTGTACTTCATTGTTTTGTTGGGTGATCTCAGTAAGTTAATGTATGAACAGCTTAGAGGAAGTGCTATTAAAGTGTATAGTGTGATTATAATAACTATCCTCAATGTTCCATACTATCAATCCAAATATTGCCCTTTTATTAGAATTAGAGTCAGGGGTGCTATAATAAAGATAGAACTCTCTAAGTGTGTGTTAGTGTTAAAAAGATTGCCCTAAGGCATCGTGATGTTCAAAAGCATATTTAATGCAACTGTGGGGATTCTTGTTGCATTGTAATTATCTTGTTCCTAATTCAGTGACTGTCCCACGGCATATTGGAATTACTCAGGGAAGTATTTCCCGGACATCTTAAAATAGGAATTAGAGTGAGAAATGAGTACTTCTAAAAAATTTGTTGATTATTTGATACTTCTCCCTCCTAACTACTGTAATTGCTTTAGTTTGTTGTCAGATCGCATTTGACTCGAACATACCATATAGAATTATGTCATTAGATAAGGTTTCAGAGAGTGTGTTCTATTAGAATCAGCCCTTTAGTGAATTATACCAATGAAAAAAGAAATCTCTCAGATCAGCTAATCTGCCATTGGTGAATGTTTAGTGAGTGATTGAGGTGCTCAGGTTGGGACTGAGTGTTCTGATCAATAACCCTTGACTGCAGAGCCTGCTGTCTGGAGGACAGGGATAACGTAAAAGGCTTCCTAGCAGAGGGTAAGATGTAGCAGGGCTCTGGGATGCAGGCAGTGAAGGCAGATGGGCAGCGTGGAGGCTTGGTGAGCAAAACCTCGTTTGGATGAGAATGTCAGGATTAGCACGGCTGGGTTAGAAGATACTCCCCAGATCCATGACAAGCGCCAGGATGTGGGAGGCCGTGCTTGTAACAGGATAATCTTCAGATTTTATTATCTTGATGGATCTTGATGGCAAGGAGTTAGTTGTTGAAATATTGGAGCAGGAAAGTAAAATGCGTTAAGAATGATTTCTTCTTTTAGCTTAGTATTTTGGAACGAGATAGATTACAGCTGAGAGGACTAACAGAGGGACACCTGTTGGAAAACTAGCAGGCAGGTCTGTAGTTCTTAGTTGTTTTCACAGGACTAGCACCTTCTCTGTCACTAGGATGACAGAGAATTATACATTAGAAATGCAAAATTTCTGGCCCTTTTCACTCCTGCCAAACCAGAAACTCTGGAACTGGTTCCCAGCTGTCTGTGTCTGGGATTGCTGTAGATGACGCTCATGCAGCTCCTGTTTGAGTGCTGCTGGTGGAGGACCAGCAGGAGGAATCCCAGGACAGATCTAGGGTTTTATGATGAAGGATATAAGAAAGTTAGGAGGATCACAAACACCATTGTGAATTACTGCATCTCAGTGACATGGGGGAGATGATAACTTCTGAAAGTAATCTAAAATTAGTAATAATAACAATAATAATCCAGTGGTTCTGACAGGAATATAGTGAGTTTTATTTTTAATGTTGGGTTTGAAGTGTTGGTGAGATTTTTCTCATGTAACTTTCCAGCAGCTGGTTGTTGTTATATGATTTTTATAAGAGAAAAAAAATTAGGATTAGATATACACATGGAAAGACATTTGTCTGAGCCTAATCACTGAAGATTTGTCCTTGAAGAAAGGATAAATGTTCATTGTTCCAAGTAGGTTATAGTTGAATGAACAGACTATGATGTCTACATGGGATGGGCGCTCTCAGGATCAATGTCCCGTAGTCTTATAAAGGAATCTGTTTGCTTTAATTAATACCTTATATTCTTGTAAAGTCAGACTCAAATCTATTATTATTTTCTGGTACTTAATTTGCTTTACAACCAGTATGTCTTTAAAATCTGTATTAATAAAGAAATTCTCTTAGGTTAGCCTTTTTCTTTCAAAGATCTATTTTACTTGAAAAAGTTAAGAGAGAAAAGGAACAACAGGAAGACCTTCCATCCACTGGTTCACTCCCCAAATGGTCACAACAGCCAGAGCTTGGAGGCAGAAGCTTCTTCTGGGTCTCCCATGTGGGTGGCCTGCTTTCCCAGTCCACCGACAGGGGGCTGTATCAGAGGTGGAGCAGCTGGTACTGAAACCAGTGCACCTATAGGATGCTGGTGTTGCAGCCGGTAGATTAGCTGGTCACGTCACTGCCCTGGCCCCAGGTTAGGCTTTCAGTTAACCGTGTAAGAAAAAGTTATACAAATAGAATGGGTAGCAATCATTGTACAGTGGGCTAACCCATTTCTTGGGATGCTCACATTTCAGATCAGAGTACGAAGGATTAGGTCCGACCTCTGCTTCCAGTCTAGCTTCCTGCTTATGTGCTCTGAGAGGCAATAATTGATATCCAACATACTTGGTTCCTGCTACCAATGTTAAAGACCTCTGTGAAAATCCTAGCTCCTAAGTTTGGCTTAGCCCAGCCCTGGATGTTGCAAACATTTATGGGGGAGTGAACTAGTAAATGGAAGAGTTAACTCTGTCTTTATCTCTCTCTGTTGCTTTGCCTGTCAGATAAATCAATAAGTGATAAAAATGGAATCATAACCATTATGTGTTATTGGAATCGTATCGTAAAGTCTTCACAAATTGTAGTTAACTGTGTAAAACCAGTTACCATTTTCATCCTTTTTCTATTTAGATTCCAAGTGGCAAGAACTTAATCAATTAACCATGGATAGACAACAAAAACTGGAAGAATCCTCCAATAATCTGACTCAATTCCAAACTGTGGAGGCCCAGTTAAAGCAGTGGCTTACAGAAAAAGAACTGATGGTCAGTGTTCTTGGGCCCTTGTCAATAGATCCAAATATGCTGAACACACAGAAGCAGCAGGTGCAGGTAAGTATGAAACGATAACCCAGCTCATGTGTGGCCACTTGGCCTAACAAGACAGATGGTTTCATTAAAAATATGTTGGCTTTGGACAGTATGTGCTTTTAACCTCTTGGGAGTATGTTTGTATTGTCTCAGATGCCCTTAAGACACTAAAGTCATGACGCATCTCAGGGTAGTCGGCTTGAACCTGTGAGAGTGCCAAGTCCCTTGATTATTTCAGTAATATTGAGGTCAGTGCAGACCCTATTAAAAATGGCCTCCTTTGAAGTATGAAATTGATTGTTTAAATAATATTTTTATGAGAAGTTAGTATATGTTTTATTGTTTAGAAATTACTCCTTTGAGGTTTTATTCATTCTGATTGTGGAAGTAGATACTGAGACTTGTAAAACTCATGTACTACAGTGCTGAGGGGGAGAGAGAAAGAATATGAAGCAGTTATTGAAACCTAGTGTGTTGGACTGGTCCAATTAACACAGCAGATAAATTCTCAGAGAGAAAAATTCATAACATTTCAGTCTTGAAAGCAGAAATTCTGTTGTGGTTCCGTTATGTTTCTTTCTTTATGAGGAATGGGTTTAGAGCAAGGGGCCCAATTCCATTGCAGAAAGTATAAATACACTTTGGTAATCAAGGGTCACCTGTTGTAAGTTTTATCTATTGATAGTCTGATGAGAATGAAAACAAAAGATAAAAATAAATATCTAGAGAGAGATATTTACCTCTCTTGGTGACCCCTAGAGATGACTAGATAAATAGAAGGCAAATAAAAATATAAGATGAAAGATGAGTACATAAAATATTATTTCTAAAGAAAGAAATTTTGGGCATTCATTTCTTAGTGAAGACTCATACTGAGCCTGTAACAGTTCAAGCAATGTGACTTTTTGCCCAAAATCTTTATAAGAAACACTGCAAATTTGGTGGTCAATCTTAGGTTACAAATACATTTGGAAATCAATGCATCATAGGTTATTATATTTTAATACTATTATCCCTGTGCATTTGCTTTTATTTAAAATGCTAGAGTTTTTATGAAAATCTTACAGTGAGAGAAGCATGAGTAGGAAAAAAAAACGGAACTTGTGAGATATGAGCTTGTCCAATCATGCAGTTCCTCTTCCTATATGAAAATTTGTACTTGAATTTTTGTTCATTTTGCCAACGTGACCAAAAATGTTTATTCTACCCTTGTTTCCCATTGGGAGCTATGGTTAGTTTAGACAAGATATTATCTGTGTGAGCATTCACTGCTCTTCAAATTTCTTGAAGACTGATGCCTTCTTGCTGCAAAAAGCTAGGAAAATAGTGACTAAAACAAAAACAAAGGAAAACAAGCAACTTTATAGGTACCATTTGTGTCTCTACAGACATTTAGTGCTATTATTTCTGTGATGAATTTTACAATGAACTGCGTTATCCTTCCTCACCTTAGATTCTCCTGCAAGAATTTGAGACACGGAAACCTCAGTATGAACAACTAACGGCGGCTGGTCAGGGTATTCTGAGCAGACCTGGAGAAGACCCTTCCTTACACGGGGTTGTAAAAGAACAACTGGCAGCTGTGACCCAAAAATGGGAGTGCCTAACAGGACAACTGAGTGACAGATGTGACTGGATTGATCAAGCCATTGTTAAAAGCACACAGTATCAAGGCCTGCTGAGGAGCCTTTCTGATAAACTGAGTGACTTGGATCATAAAATCCACAGCAGTCTGGCAGGGAGCACACACCCTGATGCCATGAACCAGCAGTTGGAAGCTGCCCAAAATACGAAGCAGGAAATAGAGCAGGAAATGAAGCAGATAAAAGTGGCCCAGGCGCTCTGCGAGGAGTTGTCAGCCCTGGTTAAAGAAGAGTACCTGAAAGCAGAACTTAGTAGACAACTAGAAGGTGTCTTAAAGGCCTATAAGGACATGGAACAAAAAGCAGGTGCGTCTGTGTTCTTTCAATACAGGTATTTCCTGGCCCAAAGACACAGCATGTATTGCCTGTTTCTGAGCTGTTGCCAGTAACCCAGGACCTTCAAGACCCCCTAACCACTGAGCACATAAATGCAGAGAAAAAGGTAGAGACTGTGAGTGTGCAGGGCATCTGTCTCTTCATACAGTGCACCCCGGTGCTAGGGGTTATTGATTCAGCACAGGCAAGACAGACATGACGGTCTACTGACAAAATCCACTTAATTCAACAAAAACTTCAGGCAGCCCAGATTTGCTTCTTAATGATATAGATGTTTTTGCTGTATAAACATGCCTTTGTTTCTTCTGAAAACGATGAGTAGTCATTAAGGTAGTCATTAAAGTTTTGTTTTTCTCACCTGCTGTAAACTTTGTCTGAGGCCGCTGTAGAAAACCTGACCACAAAAGTGTGGAGTCATATTTGACACAGTTGTCCCTCTCTTGCCTCTGACAGCTGGAATTTTGTGCCAGATGTGCTGATGGCTGTCAGAGGCAGCAACAGGGAGTTAAGGAATTGAAAAGGGTCTACCAAAATAGGGCGCATTTTACAGCTACATTTGTTCTGTTTGAAAAGTAGCACCAGTTTCTAGGTACTCAGTTTATCTGCCTTTTTTCCAGAGTCAGGACTAATTTATTTTTCCAATTTGTATACTCTTAAATGATTGGGCTTATTGATCATATTGTCCATTTCCAGTTTACTCCTTTGTTTGACATGACACTAGTATTTGCTATTGTTATTCTTGTCATTGTGAATGCCTTTGTGTGATTGGCATTAAACTCAGAATTGTACATATATAATCCTCACCAGAGTTGCTGTTAGTGTCACCACTTTAGAGCTGGGGGAATGAAGCTTTAGAAGCTTAATCATATGCCCAGAATCGTCCAGCTCTAAAGAGGTTAAGCCAGATTATAAACCCTTGCAGATCCTGTGTGCTACATTATGTTGGCATGTTTTATGAGGCAGACTATTTGTCATCTTAACCTAGAAATTCACAGTTGTCACTTTCCCAAATACCAGCGTGAGAATAACACCATGCTTGACCTTAGGTACCACGACTGCATCCTGCACATCTTTTTGCTCATAACTTAAGTTCTATGTCAAAATCTCTTTTTAAACAATTCTATACCTTCACTTGAACATTTTTATCTTGCTTTTCATAGGTTGAATTAGCACTTTTATGTGAAATAAGAATGTCTATAATTTTATTTTTAGAGAATCATGTCCAGCACCTTCAGTCGGCCTGTGCAAGCTCTCATCAGTTTCAACAAATGTGTAGAGATTTTCAGGCTTGGCTGGATACCAAGAAAGAACAGCAAAACAAGTCCCATCCAATATCTGCCAAACTTGATGTTTTGGAATCATTAATTAAAGAACAGACAGACTTTAATAAAACTTTGACTGCCCAATCTAATGTTTATGAAAAAACCATCACAGAAGGTGAAAATCTGTTATTAAAAACACAGGGGTCTGAGAAGGCAGCCTTACAGTCCCAGCTCAACACAATTAAAACCAATTGGGATGATTTTAATAAGCAGGTGAAAGAAAGAGAAGACAAATTAAAAGATTCACTGGAAAAAGCCCTCAAGTATAAAGAGCACGTGGAAACTCTGCGACCTTGGATAGACAAATGTCAGAGCAACCTAGAGGAGATAAAATTTTGCTTGGATCCTGCTGAAACAGAGAATTCTATTACTAAACTAAAGTCTCTGCAGAAGGAAATGGATCAACACTTTGGTATGGTAGAATTGCTCAATAATGCAGCCAATAGCTTGCTCAGTGCCTGTGACGTTGATAAAGAGGTTGTGGTAGATGAGAATAAATCACTGATGCAAAAGGTAGACGTGGTCACTGAGCAGCTTCACAGCAAGAAATTCTCCCTGGAGAACATGGCCCAGAAGTTTAAAGAATTTCAGGAAGTTTCCAAAGAAGCTGAAAGACAGCTTCGGTGTGCAAAGGAACAGCTGGATGTCCATGACTCCTTGGGATCCCAGGCTTACAGTAACAAATACCTGACCATGTTGCAAACCCAGCAGAAATCACTTCAGGCTTTGAAGCATCAGGTAGATTCAGCCAGGAGACTTGCACAAGACCTGGTGATAGAAGCCTCTGATTCAAAAGGAACTGCTGATGTTTTATCACAGGTTGAAACCTTAGCTCAAGAGCATAGTGCATTAAGTCAACAGGTTGATGACAAGTGTTCATTCTTAGAAACTAAGCTTCAGGGCATTGGGCATTTCCAGAATACCATTCGAGAAATGTTTTCTCAGTTTGCCGAGTTTGATGATGAACTGGATAGCATGGCTCCAGTAGGAAGAGATGAGGAAACATTGCAAAAGCAAAAGGAAGCTATAAAAACCTTCTTGAAAAAGCTAGAAGCTCTTATAGCAAGCATTGAAAATGCCAATAAAACCTGCAAGATGATGCTGGCCACAGAAGAAACCACCCCTGACCTTGTGGGAATCAAAAGGGACCTGGAAGCATTAAGCAAACAGTGCAACAAGTTGCTAGACCGAGCAAAAACCCGAGAAGAACAGGTTGAAGGGACAATTGAGCGTCTTGAAGAATTCTACAACAAATTGAAAGAATTTTCTGCTCTGCTGCAGAAGGCTGAGGAACATGAAGAGTCCCAAGGCCCTGTGGGAATGGAGACAGAGACAATTAATCAGCAGCTAAATATTTTCAAGGTAGGCTATTCTTTATTTTCACTGTTTTTTTTTTAAACTTTTTTTTTAAAAGAAGTTTCTTATTGGTGTAGAAAAGAAATGGGTTATTCTGTGGGATCTTCACAGATTGTCACACAGTCCTGAATAGGCCCATTGCAGGTGATATTCAAGCAGGTGGGCCAGTTGCAAGCTTAAGATTTGTGTTTGCATGGAATTAAGGGCTAAAACAATACTGAGAGATTATTAAAAAAAAAAGCTTGAAAAGTTCCAGTCAGGTCTGCAACTGAAGGAGCAGAACCTACTTTGGTGTCATTCTCTGACCTGTACTGACCAGCGCTGCTTTTTGAACTCAGCTGTTGATTGATTTTTGTCTCTTAGCATTTTCCTTGATGGTGAATTATAATTGCTTCCTGCTCTTTCAATTTTTATACTGTTCTTATCTTAATTTAATTTCTTCTGTGAGCTTCTTAAAGTTCATATTTTTAAAAGCAATGCGCAGTTCTGCTTGTAGTCCCAGAGCCCCAAAATCTTAGGAGTAAATCATTTTTTATTGCATTATAAGCTCTTTGGTACCAGGAATGTCTGCCATTTGCTAATGCTTAAGGATACTAAGTGGATGGAATGTCAGAGAAAAATTAAGGGCCAGTTTCAGTGTTGTTGGGTTTGGAGTAGTTTGGACTGGGGGCAGAATATACGCATCTGAAAACAGTATCCTAAGTAATCAAGTATGTAATGCATGGGTCTGGGATAAGCTTATCCTTTAGGGTCTTGTGCGTCTTGTTTCATTTGTGAGGTGGGCTTTATTCTCTGATAAAGGCTGCTGCAAATATATTGAACATGGGGGATGAAGGATGGTCAGTGGAAATAGGATTTGTAAAACTAAATTCTAACAGAAAATGAATATAAGTGAGATAGAGTTCCAAATTTTCCATTTTGTTTATTGTTTCTTTTGCATATGTCTGGAAACATTACTTGAGTGATTAGCATTTTTCTTTTCCTATTTTTGTTATGCTTATTTGCTGTTTATTAAATGCCTTTGAGGCTTAAAAATTCTATAATTCTGTATTTAGATCTTGATTTGTTAAGATGAAGGAAAACTTTCTTACTGTTGACATTTCTTCCTCTGTAGTGTATCAAATTTGCGTTGTCCTGATATGGAGAATAAAAATTTGATATGAGCAAGTTCTGTGCTGGAAAAATGCTGTATGTTGGCATTTGTTGTTTAAAAGGCAGAGGTTGGGAGGTATCCCTCAGGCAGCAAACTTTGGAATGTTCTGACAAAACTTTGAAGATTAAATGACAGTAATCAAGCAACCTTTTTATACTGAAATGTCAACCATATTTGGTGCCTTTGTGAAACATAATTTCTCTAAGAGGAGGCTTTCATTTCTCTTCACTGGTTCAACTAATTAAAAATGGGCAAATTGAAAATTGGCCTTTTGTGATCCTGAACTCATGCAACAGTGAAAAATGTGAGAAATTAAAAGTTTGAAAGAAACAATAGCTAGAGGTGCTTTTCCCCCAGGTGGCATTGGAAGTGTTTTGCAAATGGCCGAGTTCCAAGTGAGCATCATTACCGTTAATAGCTACAGAGCTTGTTTGATTTTGAAGAACACCAGAATGCTCATTTCTCCTAGCATAAGACATTCATCCTGCAGTGTTTGTTTATTTTCCACTTATTACAGAAGGGATTGATGGACTTTTATTAAAGTTCAGTAATAATATCATATACTTCCAGTAAATTAAAACCCAGGGACTAAAAGAAAAAACTGTCCATTGGACAGATTATTTGCATTGAATATATCCCATGCCCAGGAGTTAATACAAAAAAAGACAAGAATATGATTAAGGGAAACAATGATGAAGATTTTGAGCACTAATTCTCTGTCTTTGCATTTGAATGTCTATTCTGCAAATTCATAATGGGAAGAACAAGCATTTATTGTGGACTTACCATGTGTCAGGTCCCATTCTAAATTGTCTCCTTTGAGCCTATCAACAATCAGGAGAAGCTGATACTGTTACTAAGCCTGTAGGCTGAGGAGGTAGAGTGACTAGTCCAAAATCACACAGGTTTTAAGTGTCAAAACCTGGGTGGAAATAATGCTGAGCTTTTTGTTAACTTTGCTCATCGTGTTTCACACCTGATATTTCCTCTGGAGAACTTACAAATCATCTTTGTTGTAGCCTAATTTGGGTAGCCTGAATAAGTCAGCCATTGTTCATTTTAATCCAGAACATCAGGAACACCCACTAAAGGAAAGTGTTCATAAAACTGGCTGCTCTGTGAAGCATGCAATGCATAGAAAAAAATAGCTCTTTTGGAAACATGTTGTGTTGGTGTGGTAGTGGTGCTGGTGGTGGTGCTGGTGAGGATTTCAGTAGTTATCATTACTGCTACTAAATCAGAATCAAATATTTTGTTGTCTTACTAATTATATCTTGATATGGTAAATTAACTTGTTTACAGTTCATTTAATTTGGTTTCTTTTGGACCTTAGATTTTTTTTGTTGTTGTTGTATTTTTAGTTTGCATTCAGTATTTTAGAAAGTATCATTTAGTAGAATGATTTGTATTGCATGAAAACCCAGTTGTACTGTCTAGCAATGAAACGGAAAAGCTCCTAAGCACTGCGTCTATTTTTGTTACAGACTTTGAAATACAATCCAGACTGACATTAATCTATCTGGTAGCTTTAGTTTAACCTAATGTCATGGATAAAATCCTATAATAGTTTTTCTTAATACAAAATTGCCTTCCTAGCAGGGCTGAAACATAATAATGGCTATTACCGAGTTACTCAGTAGGAGGAGTCTTGCATTCACTGGGAGAATAATAGATTATTTAATTCTGGTAAGACAGTCCTCATTCTTCTTTTTGAAGAAGAGGACTAAAACTAAGAAATAGCAGTAAATATTTATATTAGGTTTCCTGGAACAGATAAAATTTATGATTAAAATACCAGCTTAATGAATAAAAACAAATATCAAAAACACAGTATCCGGATTCACTCTCAATGGCCAATCACCTTGGATTACCCCATCTGGGTCTCACATGTCTCACATGAATGGGGGTCGCCCAAGCTCTTGAAATCTTGTCCACTCCCTTCATAGGCACATTAATAAGAAGCTAGATTGGAGGCAAGAGTAGTCAGAGCTGAAGCCAGAACTCCAATGCACAGTGTCTGAAGAGAAATCTTTTCTGTATTGTTGTAGCTCCAATTTTCTGAACTGTACCATTTTTTGAACTTGCAGCTCTATTATGTGCACACTTACTCTGATAGATTGAATAGTGGTGAATTCCATGTTTCTCTAAGAAGAAAGAAGGAAAAGTCCTCCGATCCTCCCTGTATTCCTCTCTAGTGTTTGAAGATACCTAGCTCAAGATTATCCTCAGATACAAATTGCATTATTAAGTAATGTTAATATTTGCACATTTTATTTATGAAAGACATATGCAACTGAGTATATAAAAGGAATACATCCTAGTAATCCCTATGATGTCACTAATAGCCAATCAGATCTTCTGACCACCATGAAGTAATAATTATCACCATATTGAATTGATTTCATTTCAGTGAAGATCAAAGAAATGTGATGTTTTCGTGGCTGTAGATGGTCACATCATTGCTACATCTGTACTCCTTCCCACCTCTCTCTAGGGGTCATGGTTTGAAAGAAAAAGTCTTGGCAGAGAAGTTGCTTGCTGTTTATTTCTGCTTACTCTGTTGCTTCCCTGATTATAATTTATTTCTGAACATATCTCTGATTTAAGTCTCTCTCAACTGAAAATTTCATTTTATTTTCAAAGTGGAAATAACATTACATAAAGCAGAAGATTTGAAAGCCAAATTGAGTCCTAAGAGAAAGACCAGAACACTTGTTTCATGAGACTATAATAAATTTTCTGTGGTTCAGGTGAAGGTGTTGTTTAACCCAGCTCTAAATGTTAGCTAAACCTTAACGTAGTAGGTGACTAAGCAGCAAAATATCATGGGTCTAGAGAAACCAGGGTATGTGATCACAAATTTCTGTTGAAGATGTTTAATAAATAATCTGAAAGCAAGCTCTGTGAGGTCACCATATCCTTAAAGATAAAATCAAGCTGTCCAAAGGATGCTTTCTTTGATAGAATTTTGTTAACTGTGTTCATATTGTCAAAGATTCATGGTGAACCATTCTCTAGTTTTATTGAAAGAGGGAAATTAGATAAAACTGTTTCAGAGGACATGTTTGTTAGGAAACAGCCTTAATAGGCTGAATTGGTTCATGATATTATATAGCAAAAGGATTGTATTGTACCTTCCTCTGGTACATTTAAGGGTAAAAATGTTGTTGCTACAGAAGGAACAATTGGAGTTCTGTGTGAATAGAACTTAGAGGCCAGGAGGGTTTCACCCTGGCTTTGCAATACCACTCCACACCGACAAAAACTGGAGGGTCTGGCACAATGGCTCAGTGGTTAGTCTTGTCTTGCCCATGCTGGGACCCCATGTACACACCAGTGTGTGTCCTAGCTGCTTCACTTCCCATCTAGCTCTTTGGCTATGGACTGGGAAAGCAGTAGAGGATGGTCCAAAGCCGGGGAATCTTCACCCACTTGGGAAGCACAGAGGAGGCTCCTGGCTTCTGGCTTTGGACGGGCTCAGCTCTGGCTCTTGGCGGCCACTTGAGGAGTGAAACCAGCAGACAGAAGATCTTTCTCTGTCTCTTCTTCTCTCTGTAAACTTGTCATTCCAATAAAGATAAATAAATCTTAAAAAAAGAGCTAACTGGAGCAGGGTTGGATGCAGCTTTAAACCCAGGTGTCCTCAACAGCAGGAAAAGTGTAGCAGGCACCACAACATGTCTGTGATGTTGTGTGTCCATCACTAATGTTTTAAACCTTTAAACAACAAATACCTTGCTCTACTCCTCCAGTCCGTGTGAATGCTACGTCGTCTTAAGGAAGATGCTGGGCTACCTCAGCCTTGCTTTACTACCAGTGCACTCTGGACCCTGGGATTTTGGTGTTAGCAGGAATCATTTTCTGCCATACACAGACCAATGTGCTGGTTCCTCTCCTTTCTCAGGGCCCACCTTGCGTTTTCTACGCCTTTCCAACAGAGCTAGACCCTCAAAATGCAAGAGACAGTTTGCAGGGAGGGCAGCTGAATGTGGCGTCCCTCTCCAGCTGGGGTACTCTGCACTTTGACATCTGAGTGGAAAAGAAAGAACAGCCCTTGGATCCCTTGTACTCCAGGCAACTTAAATGCAACACTATGTGATTTACCATGCTCAACTAATGAGCTCCATTTATACAATTTTTTTTTCCCTTCTTGTACTTCACAAAAAAAAGAAAAGAAAAAAAGTCCTTAAGAAACCAGTGACTATCTTCTAGAGCAGGAGTGAAATGGTAAACCATATGTGAGTGCCTACATTTTAGCAGACACACCTCATCTGTTATAACTGAATCCTTACATTTCTTCTCAGCCAGGTGTCCTCACACTTGCCACTGACAGATAGGAGTAGAATTGCCGTCTGAGATTCAGAGTGGGCCGTGAAATTAAAACAAAGTTATCCAAGCACATTTTCTCAGAGTATCCCAGCTTGTTTATTTATTTATTTATTAAAGATTTATTTATTTATTTATTTATTTATTTATTTTATTGGAAAGCCAGATATACAGAGAGGAAGAGAGACAAGTGAGGAAGATCTTCTGTCCAATGGTTCACTCCCCAAGCAGTTGCAACGGCTGAAGCTGAGCTAATCCGAAGCCAGGAGCCAGGAGCTCTTCCTGGTCCTCCCACGTGGGTGCAGGGTCCCAAGGCTTTGGGCCATTCTTGATTGCTTTCCCAGGCCACAAGCAGGGAGCTGGATGGGAAGCAGGGCTGCTGGGGTTACAACCGCACCCATATGGGATCCTGGCAAGTGCAAGGCAAGGACTTTAACCACTATGCTATTGCACCAGGCCCTGTTTTTTTGTTTTGTTTTGTTTTTGTTTTTGTTTTTGATTCTGATTTACTTGAAGGTCACATACTGTGAGAATGTTACAGCTAGAGTTCTGTTCCTAGCTGGTTCTTCACATGGCCACACCAGCCAGGGTTGGACCAGGGCTGGCCCAGGGCTGCAGAGGGGAGTGCAGTCCAGTTCCTCAACCTGCATTACATGAGTTGCATTAAACAGAGTTTTGAACCAGGTACCTATGTTACTGACAGCTCAGTCAATCCCTTTCCTGAGTGCCAAATCAAAATAAGAATATGGTGTCAGGGCGAAGGAACTAGAACATTGAATCTGTCAACCTGAGGGTCTGAAGGGCTATCACCTTCTGGATGAGAGTGGCGACATCATAAAGGACCACAAGGAAAGGAATATCCACACGGTGACATTCCAAAAGAGCTACAACTCTGGTGTTCAGGGCCAAGGCTTGTCGCTCAGTTTGTGACAGTACATTCCTTCCCCACCTCCCTCATGGCAGCTATTTAGGTGCTGGTCTCAGAATCTGGCTGGACCGGTCCTCCTGCTCTACAGGACATGGGCAAGCAGAAAACCAGTAGTCCAACCCTGAAGCATCAACTTCCCAGCTTTGCACTTTTTAAAGTCATTCATTTGTGTTATTTTTTATACTTGCTTGTACTTTGATAACTAGTGTCTTAATCCCTAGGCCAAGAGCTCATATTAATAAGCTTATTTTGGTCCCAAAATATTTCAATGTGCACTCACAATTATTTCATAATACACATTTCTGTGAGATTTTTGAAGACTCCTCATATATGCTTGTATTTTAATTAGGTTAAAAATAAAATCATTTCCTGTTATTTAGAATATTTTTTAACTAATGTCACTTGAAAACTTCATTGGCAATGAAGGAAAGAAACATGGTCTTAGAATTGTATTAACTGGGAGGAAGAAAGTAAGTGCTAGCTGAAGATGCTAACTAGGGTTCACTTTGCCATCGACAGGTGTCAAGACCAGACAGTGAGTCTATTCATTATTTCTAAACTTACTTACTTTTTTTGGTGACTTCTGTCTTTCACCTAAAATGTTTTCCAATGAAGTAAATAGCCTAGAAATTCATCTGGATATCCTTGAAAACCCCTTAGTCATTCATTGGAAGAAGTTAATTAGTTTGGAGACTAAAGATATAGGATGCTTTTAGTTCACGTTAGCTTATGGCTTATATATTGTGGAGAGAACAATAGAAATTGATGTTGCTAAGAACTGTATTTGCAGCATTGAACACATCTCTTGTTTAGCTTCTCAAGAGTGATTGGACCAGAAGGGACTTTTGTCAGTATTCATGGATAATACTGCATTTACTTACATTTTCTGTCTATTATACATTGAACTTCTTAATGTCTACAGTCCTCTCTGAAATCTCCATGTTTCAGTTTCTACAATTAAGTTTTTAAATAAACCAATGGTTTTAGTGGTAAGATTTATTTTTTAAGAAACTTACTTTTAAAATGAAGGTGTCTATAGTGATATTAAATGAGAAGCTGACACAATATGCTTATAATTCCAACAGTGTTTCTTCCAAAATCATCTAAGTTGTTAGATAATTTAGCTGGTTCACATCTAGTCATGTAATAAGTTAATTACATTTTGAAAACATTCTGCATTGTGAATTGTTTCTATTTAAGGCAAGAATGTTGACCATTTTCTCAGGGAATCTTCTCCTTTTATCGTGTATTTTTCTGATTATGAAAGTATGAAAAATCAGCATGATCCAGCTTACTGTATATTGATTTTATTAACAATAGAAACTGTAGAGTTTATGATAACTATACGGACCAAATGTGGAGGGAAAGATAAAGCAGTTTGTTCTGGTTTTCATGCGAGCTCTTTTATGATATCCAGATATCTTTGGAGTATTATTAAAAGTAAGGTGCATGCAAATTATTGCCATAAATTCATAATATAATGCTAATTATACAAATAACTTGAATTAGAATATGGTAAATAAGTTGAAGCATGATTAATATAATGGAAATCTAATTATTAAATGGCCCATACTTTAGCATACGATCAGAGGATATTTTCCATAGTGTTCCCCGCTGTGTAAGGAAAGGGATGGCGGGTCCTGTATGCACACATCATTTTCCCACTGCCTGCTCACCATGGTTTTTGGCAGATAGTGAACATTGTTCAGTGTTTGAATATATGAATCAATTATCTATGCCAATTTAAAAGTACACTTTATACCTCAAATGTAAGGTTACATATCACCCTTCTTCTTTAACTTGATCTTCAAAGATCCAGAGCAGGCTTTTTTTTTTAATATTATGTTTATTAATTTATCTGAAAGGCAAAGAGACAGGACGAGCAAGCTCTCATGTGCTGGCTCGGTCTCCATGAGATAGTGAGCTGTCTCAAGCTGGTTGCTGCTGGAAATTGAATCCACGTCTCCTACATGGGTGAGAAGTCAGCCACGTGAGCCATCAGCTCCTTCCTCCAGGGGTGCTCTGGCAGAAAGCTAGAATTAGGTGCCAGAGATGGATAGCAAACCCAGCCCCCTGATACAGGAAGTAGGCATCTTAACTTCTAGGGCCAACTCTTGTTCTTCTTAGCTTTCATAAAACTGCTCTAATACCAGTAGAGACTGAGGTAGAATGAGTCAGGGTCATTGTAATGAAAAGCTCTGTAAACATCTTCAAGTATGTAGAGCACTCATTCGTATTTCATAGAAATGCTCTATTTTATTAAGATTGCCATAAATAAGTAACTTTACGGGCTTACATATAAAGGTAATGACAGTTGGGCCTAAGACCCTTCATCTCTAGTCATTCCCAGTCGAGTGTTCAAACATGGTAGCTGTGTGTCCCTTTTTCTTTATCTCAATAGCAGCATCTCAGAACAGCCTGTGTCCTTTACAGATCAACTGCTTGGTGAATGTTTCACCTCTTGATCATGAGAGGTGGTCATTAAGAGTGGTGCATATATACATATGTATATACAATTTGATATTTTTTCCCCCAACCAGAAGGCTACATACTGAATTGCATCTAATAATTCTTGAAATGTTATATAAAGTTCTGGCTATGAATATATTCTTAAACTCCAACTCATAGATTATAAAAGTCATTTGGGATCCTGTTTTCTCATCAAGGCACAAAAGTGCCTTTCCACGTCATTTTTCAAATCACATTATCAGAAAAAGCATAAATTTTATTTGTTAGAAATGCCTTCTTCATTTGGGATGAGTGTGGTTTTGTTTGTGTTTTCAGTGATCATTTTGGGAGATCGAGTCCACCTTCATTTGGGATACTGTCTCCCCTTCTGGCAGTGTTACTTATTTCTACAAAAATGAAGAATGGATAGTTTTGGTTAAGTAATACTAATCATTTCTCCTACAAGAGCAAGGGCTAAACTTGATTTTGAACAGTATGATTAAAGGATACTTGTCCAATAGATAACAGTCTGTGGCTGAGATTGTGTTTATTAGGCATGCAGAGACAGTTTCGGTTCCCCTTGATCTTTTGCCTGGGCCGGCATTCCCATACCGCCGACTGCATGGTCATTAGTAACCTTCAGGCCAGCAGTGTTCCTGGTGCCCTGCTGGTGGGAATAATTACCCCTGGGTAACAGTTCCATGTGAATTTGTGCTTTCAAAGGCAATGACAACAAGAAAGAAAGAAAGGAAACCACACACACACATAAACACATATACACACAGAGACGGTAAAATGATTTACACTTTGCATCGCAGGTACTGCTCCAACCTAGATTCTTTGCTGTAAAGAGTTCAGGTTCTAGACATACGAGGGAGTCTCAGCGTTCCCCCCACCCCCTTTCCCCTGGTGCTCACTCCAAAGAGCCGACCTCTGGAAGCTCAGTCTTTGTCTTCGTGGTGTCAGATTCTGCTTGGGAAAGCCCTGAGGGCCCCTTCTCCACTCAGAGCGGTCAGTGGGGTTTCAGCGATCTCTGAACCCGAGCTGGCGCTTTCCCCAGTTGCCGGACTCTGCTTGCCTCGCGCTGATGTCACCACCAAGCTGTTGCATTGCAGCCTGCCTGCCCGAGGTACCTCCCCCCTGAAACCACTCGCTGGCTGGAGAAGAGGCTGGAAAGCAGAGGAAAGATGACTGCGAAGTTAAGTCACAGGAGGGCGTAGCAGCGAGGTGAGAGCGGCAGCCCAGCCGCTGGTCCGGAGCACCCCCGGGGGCCGGGGAAGGAGCCGGTGCTGCCCCAAAGGGAGAGGGCGGTGCTGGGCGCCCTGACTGGAGAGCATGCCTGCCCGGGACGCGGAACTCGCTGCCCTAAGGAGCCAGGACCTGCGCAGGAGCTCCCTGCCGGAGCGCCCTCTCTCTAGCCTCCACTGCCACCTCCGTCTTTGGCCAGCGCTCGCTGAAATGAAGGCCAAGCTCCGGCCCCAGCGGCTGGTCAGTTTCAAAGGATAGGGTAGTCTTTTTGGTTTCCAGCTGAATGTGAATTACGCTGCCTTGTGCCTTAGAGGAAAACCACGGGAGCTCTCTGCTGCAAGTGCCTCAGGTGGAATCGGCCCTCTCAAGAAGGATCAGATAAGATTCTTTGGGAAAGACCTTATTATTATTTTTTAAGGGAAGCTCAGAGTCGTGCGGGTTACTAGATTGTGCTACCCTAGCTGTCTAAAAGTTTGATTTTTTTTTCCACCTACTGGGTAATTCCGTAGCCTCCATGAAGCTTAATATGGGAAGAAAAACTGCCTTTTGAATCAGGATTATTTATACCTACCTTCTCTCAAAAAATGAAGAATTTAACTTGCTACAATGGTAAAATAACTTATTTTTCTCTGAGGATGTTTTTCCGTGCCTTGATCTGAACAATAAGTGGTCCCTGTGTTTGTCTTGTAAGTTTCTGAAGCTCAGTTTATTTATAAAGGAGATGGAGTTTTGCAAGCCCTAAGTGGATTACAGTTAACCAGCCTTCTGCCGAAGTGAACATTCAGCCCGTTAAAAATGCTTGTTCGTTTGGAAATTTTAATCTGGAAACCTCAGTTGCAAAATTAGACAAAAAAGGGAAACGGACTGACAATGGAATGTTCTGAGTGTTGGAGCTACTGTTGAGGGTGTGTTTGTTTCTGTGTCTTGGAGTGTGTGAAGGGGAAGTTGGAGGGCTGGATGAAGTGGAGAGAAAGGATTTTCGTTGTGTTCTCGGAAGCACTTTACTTGTTAGAATCATCCTAAGGCCATCCAGGTGATGGTTGCATTGGTCGCAGTGCACTGCTATGCCCTCCACGCCTCATCTGCCGCAGCGTCTGTGGCCTGAGCTGGTGTCTGGATGCTGAAGACACTTGCTCGTGCTGTGCAGAGGTGCACTTTCTTCAAAGATGCTTCCTCTTCTTTCCTGTCTCCTGAATCAAGAGCTGCAGTATTTGTTTTGATCACCTGCAAGATGGGAAAGCCACTCAGTAGGCCAGACTGTTTACGTCAGAATGCCCCGTGTGTGGGAAAGGGGGAAGAGGAGGAGGACCTAAATATTGAAGACTGTTACGTCCCGCAACGGTCCATCTATGACACTGTGAGGCTGAACGAGCAGATAGACTCCGGTTCCAAAGGCAGCCTGTCTTCCAGGCATTTCACAGACCGGACCTTGCCGTACAGTCACAGAACACTGGACGTCAGCTCCTTGTGCTCCAATGGTGCCCTTACTTCTTCCAGTGTATTTGAGCTGAGAGGTCGGGAAGCTAACAAGCTAGATGAGAAGACTATCTTTGATGCACTCAAACTAAATAGTGACATCATTCGAACCACAGGCCTACCCAGAGCCAAGTCTCACGCAGAAAAAAAAGAGCATAGGCGGTCATGGCGAATGTTTGTCCCAGCCAATTTTATGGATTATGCAAACAAAAGTGAAAGCTCTTTTGTGGAACCTACTGATTTGTCAGATGCTGTTATCAAGGCCGGCAAGTGCAGATGGGGCACTAACTCTCTGACTTCAGAGGACGATGACTCTGGTTTGTGTAGCCCTCCAGCAGAGAGAGAAGAAAAGCAGGGCATTTTAGCTGGAGACCAGCCGCGAATTAGAAGTCTGTCTTCTGCTGAAGACATTCCTGCAACTGAGCAGCATAGAACATTCTTTTCTGCTAATTCCCTTAGCGAACAGAAAATCCCATTGCTTTCCTGTACAGGTGCCCTCTCTGATGAAAATTTCAAACTGATTTTACATGATGCTTCTCCACTAGAGGAAACAGAGGGTGTAAATGGGCCAAGGGAGCTCCCTGGTGACAGTTGTTGCCCACAGGATGATTTGCAGGCAAGCACTGTTCCTTGTGAGCCCTTGTTGATGGCAAGATATGGAGAAAAGGAGTGTGTTACCTTCCTTGGAGAAGAAGGGAGAACAGAAGAGTTCCAATTCAGAGCACAGACTAGGGAACCAGCCAGGAGGTCCCCTTACAATTTTGAGTTCTCCCTCCCAGATCTGGGGGAGAGTGATGGAGATTGTGATTGTAGCAGCAGAGGGATAGTAGAAAATGTGACAGTGTTGACACCAGGTGATTCCAAAGAATCCAGCGTAGCATCTACAGAGACCGTGGTGGTGTCTCTCTCTGCCAGGGAGCTGGAGGTGATCCCTCTGAGGTGCTCTCTGAAATTCACACCAGGGAAGAAAAAAGCAGTGGCCAGAAAAGCTGGGGCCCAAGCAGGAACCTGGGAAACAATCTGCAATGGCTTTCAGTCGGCTCAGGTAATTAAGAGAAATGTGAAACCCGGCTTTACCAAGCGTGTGTGGTTCTGTTTCAGAGTGGTCACCAGGGTTTCTCATCATGATTTGATCCAGTTGTTTGGGCTATGTGAGTCGCACCGCGTAACATGCCAGATATTGCTAAGTTGTCCGTTGTATTACAGTAACTAGGGCTTGTTTTGTTTTTAAGAGGAATGATGACTGCGGGCTGGTTGGAGTCCGACTGTTGGCCCTGCAGATGGAGGCTGTTTCCCCTGAGCTCCTAGTGCCTCACTGGCAGTTTAGGTTCCTGTCAGCCTCTTGCACAAATTGTGGTGTAAGACACTGCCATCTAAGGGCAGTTATATTGGATTTATTAAGCTGTAACCGGTTTAGTCATGAAGGTACAAACACAGTGGTTTTTGTTGTGGGCCGTGAAGTGCTCTGCCCAAATTAAGCACTTGTAAAATGTGCTCTAAGCGCTCTCTCTGGAGCTCCGCCTGTGTGTGTAGAGAAGTTACGGGCTGCTTCGTGCAGGCCTTTGAGCTGTCAGCTTCTTGGGGGTAGTGAATGAGGTAGGAGAGGAAAGGGTGCAGCCTTGTAATACGTAGAGGTTGTTTGGCAGGCCTGTAATTTTTTTCTTCCCTCTCAGATTGAAGTTAAGCTATTTTGGTACTTTTCCTAAGCTCTTCTGGTAAACTTGGCCTCAGAGGTAATTTTATTTTATTTTAAGCTTCTCTTTGTGGGCTGCGCTGCACTGGAGAGAAAGTCTCTCTTCATAGGTATTCTGTTACCACTGAGAGATAAGGCCTTTAGACAGTGTCAGAAAGGGTCCTGTTTTCAGTCTGTGAAAAACTACTGGTCCCAATCAGCTGTGCCCCTTCTGGACCAGCAGCAAATGGCTTAGCCAAGTGCATTCTTCCTTACAAAGGAACTGATGGTTAATTTTAGGAAATAATTTCATTTTAGAAGAATATACATTTTACAAGATATCTTTTTATGTCTCTCTATGTTTTTGTGCCACTTCAGAGAATTATCACAAACTTACTGGGACCTTCCCTGATATATACTGTTAGAATTAATGTAAAGCCAAGGTCAGAGTTAAAGGCAAATTCCTAAAGCATTATATGAGCTTTTGTTGTTGTTGTTTTAAACATGATCTGAGTGAATAAAATGTCCCTCTGACTCCTATATATCATATAGGTTCCTAAAATTAGGTGTCCAGTGATTTTTCTTTACTGCTGTCTCCTTCAATTGCGGTCAGTTCCTAGAAGGCAACCTAGAAAGAGTTATTGGACAGAAATATAGCCATACTGCCCCAATTCTGCCTTTACCTGGTTAAAACTTTGTTTTGGCTTATTTGCTTTTAGAGAAATGAGGAAAACTTAAGTATATTTCTCAGTGAGTTGAGGGATCTGATACTTTTTTATTATGGGTATCTCGTTTTTTAGATAATTGTATTATGTAATGACAGCATTGTGGGAGCTGTAAGGGTGCTCTGTGGCAGAGCAGCTTGTACCTTCTGCTGGGAAGGGCTTTCTGTCGGATGTGGTCTGTAACTCGTTTAGTTAGTCACTCATTCAGTTAACAGTGTCCTGCATGGTGGATGTTGGGCCAGAGTCTTCTACTTTGTCTTTTGTGGCTTCTACATCTTTCTGAGTTATTTTTCGTCTATGTCTGTAATTTTAAATGCTATTTTTGTATTGATCTTAATTATATTTCCATATATTTTGTTTAACCATGCATCATTGATCTTTTATAGAGTATCCTTCAGCACAATGACTCAGAATCACAATCCATGTTTTACCTTAATTTCTCTCTGAAGCCTTCCTCCTTTAGTCAGAATAATTTTCTTCTAAACATCCTGTAAGGTTGAAATTAAAAACATTTGAATTATCTGTGAAAGAATTTCTGGATCTAGCCCTACCACTGTGTGTTAAGGGATCAATGCCATCCTCCTGAGATAAAAATATAATTTTTTTATATTAATACTACTTTGGCAGTTATTGGATATTTATTACATGTGGGACATTATGCTAAGCCCAGCGTGTGGCACTACAGTATTAGAAAATGGACAGAAATGTTTGCTAGCTGGCACTTGGTTTAAATTTGTGCCCTTCACCTGTCACAGGCAACTGTGGGACCACAGGTTGAGTGGGATGCAGAGAAGGGGGTAAAGTCCCAGGGAAATGCTCAGTGGCTGCAGAGGAACCAGAGCTGCTGTGTTGATGGTGTGTGCGCTCCGACCCATGGGGATGAGGTCCCCATGCCTCCAGGGAGCCAGCCAGTATACAGAGAGGCATTGCGGAGGCTGGAAATATAGAGATAGTTGCTAATCCAGACCATGCATGTGTCCTTTCCCTTTTTCTGTCCCTATGTTTCTGGGCTCTCTGGCAAACCCTGTGCTTGGCTTCTTGGTTTACTGCTTTTTGTTGGTGATTGTCCATTTACAGTTGAAGTCCTGAGCTTTAGTTACCAGCTAGTGGCAGCTATTGTTATCAGAGCTTATGGGATCCCTTTATCAGGAATTCTCCTCTTGATCCCATATTACCACTTTGCTCCTTAGGGTTTTCTGTGAATTTAGAATTTAATGGAAATGATAGAGAGTTTTTTTGTGTTATGATAATGAAGCAATAAAGAAGGGAACATAAAGGCCAACTTCTTGGTTTCATAGAGTATCTGACCCAGAATACACAGAATATTGTTTTTTAATATTCTTGAATGGTTTTGATATGCTGTGAATTTACATTTCATTTCCTATTTACTGTTGCTCATAAGGGAACTTGGATCTATTAATAGGCACAAAGAATTACTGTAATGTTTGATAGTGTCTACTACTTGATGATTAAAGGAATGCTCACTAGTTGTTTGGTAATTATTAGAGAGTATAACTCATGCAATGGTGGCTCTTCCAACTACAGGTATTCCAGAAGGAAGAGATTGAACCTTTGCAGGTTAAACAACAGGATGTTAACTGGTTAGGCCAAGGCCTTATTCAGAGTGCTGCCAAAAGCACGAGCACTCAGGGTTTGGAGCGCGACCTGGAGGATGTCAATACACGGTGGAAGACTCTCAATAAGAAGGTAACTTTCTCATCCCATTCGTTTGTGGGTTATTATCCACCAGCATGTATTATGGCAAACTTCCAAAACTTGCAACTGTGTTTTTTGTTTCTTTTTTAATGTTCCAATAAGCTGGATGACCCAATCTCCTAATGCCCACAGGAGCAAGAAAGCGAGATAGGGAGTGTAAGTGATAGGAGAGAACTAGGTGAAGCAAGGCCTCTCACTGATGCTATCTCCACTTTGATAGAGACCAGGTCTCCGACACAAGCAGTGTGATGGCTCCTGGCCAGAATCGGGAGCTTGAGTAGAGAGCCCCACGGACCCCTGAAGTGATGGTGGCTTCTCTGCTCCAGAAATGGCAGGCAGGTCATTGCTCAGCAGGACTGGAAGTTTCACTTTTCTGCTTAAAACTTTCTTAAAGTTTCTGCTTAAAACTTTAAAATGTTGCTGACTAATTTTAACCTAGGCTAGGTCAGCACCATACCAATGAAAGAAACTAAGGGATTTTTTTTCACCTTTGGTGTAGGCCCTCAATTTCAAATAATCATTTAGTTTAAAAAGCACCGATCTCATTTGCTGTTGCTTAAATGTTCATGAAGGAAAGCACTAGAAATAATGGTCTGGGATCTTAAGGAGGTGAACCAGACACAAAATGGCAGACAGTTCTTCATTAGACGTAAACTACCAGAAAATTGTTGTGGGATGGTGGTGCTTATATAATGATTGTGATAGTGACTGTTTTGTTGTTGTTCTCTCTACCTTGAAATGTTAGACAGTTGCCAGGTCTTAAAAATCATACCATTCTTTAAAGTCTGATTCATACTGCAGTGATCCTTAAACACAACTGGCATGCTATGTCAGATGTAAATGTACTTTGTAGTGCTTAAAAAACATCGTGCCAATTCTCTTTTGAATCCAAAGGAAACCTCTATGAGAAGGGCAATAGGATATGACTACGTTGGACACAGACTCTATTTACAAGACAAAGATGTTGTCTTGTTGAAAAAGAACTCCAGAGCCAACAGGATTTAATTGGATACTCCATAATTACTTTGAATAGCACAGTAGATTCTGATCCTCTCTGCTCTAAGTACTTCCTTTAATCTTTTATGTTGGTCTTTTTACAAGTGAATCCAGGAGTCATAAAAATGACTAATGTGTAGTTTGTTTCTGCAACACTAAAATTATTTATTGCTAGTCATAACTGCACTGGGTATTTCCAGAATCTCAAAGATTTTGTGTGCTATATTGACTGGGATGGAAACATCATCATTATGACTGACTTGTTAAGGGCTAATGCCTATCCTGTCCCTGGGAGTGCTTTTTAGTGAAAAAGAAATGAAAGTTTGTGACCACATGGGAAAATAAGCATGAAAAAATGTGACTGGTGGGCTGTTTTCATTAATTTATGAAACAAGGAAATAAGTGGAAACAATTGGCCCTTGGCAGGTGGCTCAGCGAGCAGCCCAGCTGCAGGAGGCCCTGCTGCACTGTGGGAGGTTCCAAGATGCCCTGGAGTCCCTGCTCAGCTGGATGGTGGACACCGAGGAGCTTGTGGCCAATCAGAAGCCCCCATCAGCCGAGTTCAAAGTGGTGAAGGCCCAAATACAAGAGCAAAAGGTAAGTTAATGATGTTTCTATGTTGTGTTTCATGTCCAATCTTGAGAAGTTTACCTGTGATTCTCTTTATCATTATAAATCGGTTATACTGGTTCACTGATATTGGTTGCTCCATACATCATTTTGTTAGTCATTCAGTAGTTATTCACTGAATACCTTGAGTGGGCCGGGCATGGTTTTAGGTGCTGTGGAAACTTCACTCAGTACAACAGATAAAAAGTCCTGTTGGTAGAAAGTCGGTGGGAAAGAGTGTGGAAGAAGATCGAGAACTGAGTAAGTAAACAGTAATAAGTTACCAAGTGATAATTAAAAAGGAGTAGGGCAAGGGTGAGGCACAGGAAGTGTTAGAATTGAGGAGAGTCTTTGTGCAATTTTAAATCACGCAGTAAAGACAGCTTTCACTGTCAAGGGGGCATTTGGACGACAATACTCTTTCCTTCATATTAGGATGATCCATATGAAATTGCTTTTTTGAAGGTTAAATAACTTCTTACAGTTTAACTAATTACTAAAGAAGAAAATAAGTGACTGGTATATGCTGATGAATGCACCAGTTGTCTTTGGCCAAGCACAATCTCTAGAGGGATGATCACCACTGGGGTCCCATATCCAGTTTCTGTGTTCCTTCAGGTAGAGTTTAGCTGTGAACATTTAGTGACATGTTCACTTGTGATTTGTCAGTTTAGTCAGAAATGATAACACCGAAAGGTGCCTAACATGCAGCACGGTGGCAAAGGGTTCTCGGATATGAGATTTGCAAAGGAAGTAGGAATGGGCATTTTCAGCATTGCTCGGGGCCCGCATATGCTTTCTCAGCGTGCATGGCTTTGAGTCCTGACTGTTTCCAGCTCCAGCTTTCTACCAGTGCAATCCTTGGAAGAAAGCTGGTGATGGCCCAGAGATCTGAGACAGCACCATCCATATAAGGAGCCCAGATTGCATGGCTCCCGGCCTGGCCCAGTCCTTAGCTTGTTGTGTGTGTTTGGGTGAGTGCACCAGTAGACAAGAACTCTCTTTGTACGTGTCTCTTTCCATGTGTCACTCTGTCTCTCAAATAAAATGAAAATAACAATTTTTAGACAGGGTGGTAGATTAGTTAAAGTCAATTTGGTTTTTGTTCTTACATTTTTAAATTGAAAAATTATCTTTCTGTACCTGGCTCACTGCACTTACTGTTAGATACTTAGTGTAATTAATAGTCATGTATTGTATATTTCAGTTGCTAAAAGGGTTAATTTTAAATTCTCATCACAAATTTGGTAAGTAGGTGAGGTGAAGGATATGGCTATTCAACTTGATTTGATCATTCTACAATATGTATGTATGGTAAACATCACATTGTACTTTGTAAATATAAACAATTAACTGTTGTCAGTTCAAAACCATTTAAAGAACTTCTGCATTTGGTCTCAAACTTTTAACTCTGTCTCAAAAAATTCTTTGAAAACTTCAGCACCTTAGGAAATGATAGCCTTTAAAAGTAGATTTTGCGATTGAGGAAAAATAACTGGAAACACATTGCATTTGTGTGATTTTTGCATAATAAGCTGTTACCATCCACAATTTAAAGTTGAGCCTCCCAGAGAGTAATTTTAATTTAATTAAGTTACTCTCCCAGTGGTAATTAATGATGCTTAACCAACAAAACCTATTTATTGCTTTCGCCTCCTTAATTGCAGGAGCTGTTGCTATTTAAAAAGTAACTCACTTCATTAGCTCTGAATTGCTGCCTTCACCACCTGTTGTATCCTAATCAGACAGTGAATGCTGAAATCTGTGTCAGGACAGTCTGCGTTTGCTCCACTCTCTTCTAAACATGTGTTCCTTTTACCTTCTATCTTGTTCTTTTACCTTCTATCTTGGTGGTCTTAACTATCCAAATGCTCTCTTGCATAACTGTCCAGGGTTTAATTCTTTACACTCAGTCCTTTCAGAGGAAAGGAGCAATGAAGCCCTTAGTAGCTAACACACTGGTGCCTTCCTCAGTGCTGTTAAAGCAGTACCTGTGGGTAGCAGCTGTTACAGTGAGGTTAGACCATGGTAGCCCTGAGTTCTGATTGTCCAAGGTAAGCATTCCATTCTAGACATTTTAAAATGTTTAACTAGAATTAAATTTAAATTTTGTTCCTGCTACTAGCCCCAGAAATATTAGTCTTGTTTTGACAGCTTTGGTGATTTCCAGCATACTGCACACGGTTTTCCTTTGGAAAATAACGTTTAAAGGCCCTTGTTTTAGCTGTCATCTTCTTAAAGGATTTTAGGAACTAGACCCACTTAGTAAAAGTAGCCACGAGCATGTTAGTTTCAGCTTTGCTAACTGGCAAATTTGATCTGTATTTTAATTTCCTTTTCTATTATGCATCATTTAACATGGGGAAAGGTTTAGAAAACATTAATTTAGAGTAAAAGTTTTCATTCTTACAGGTTATTATCATACGTTTTGAAAAGGGGCATCTTGCACTTTGCCCATGACTCAGTATGTTGTCTTAAGCAACACCTTCTACACTAAAGCTTTATAATAACAATTAGTCAAGTAGGTGGGCATTTGGGGTAGTGGTTAAGACTGCTTTTGACACCCACATCCATGCTGGAATATTTGAGTTCAATCCAACTCCATTCTTGATTTTACATTCCTGCTAATGTGTATCCTGTGTGATAGCAGGCTTCTACATTGGTTGAGTAATATTTGGGTCCCTCCCACATGTGGAAGACATGGAATGGTTTTGGGCTGCTGTTCTGGCTCGACATTAGCTGTTGTGGGCAGCATTGATCCCATCTGTGGATGGGAGCTCTCTCTCTTTTTCCTTGCAAGTAAATGTATATATTATCTAGAAGAGTTTAGTGGTCAGACTAGTTTTCTACCATGAAATGCTCCTACCACAGTCTCTGACACAACAGTAATATTCATTCAACAAAATCATTCATTTAAAAAATTTCCTCTCAGATCCTGTTGTATGCACATCCATATGAATCTATATTTTTGTCACCTATCAGAAATACTCAGAATTCATTTAGCATTAGATTTATCTAATTATTCCCTTCATTTTAAAATTTTTTCATACTTTATCTCAAGCTTCTGCAGAGATTGCTGGATGACCGTAAATCTACCGTGGAGGTAATCAAACGAGAAGGAGAAAAAATTGCTGCAACAGCAGAACCTGCAGACAAAGTGAAAATTTTGAAACAGCTGAGTCTCTTGGATAGCCGATGGGAGGCCTTACTTAATAAAGCTGAAACAAGGTAGCTTCATTCCTTCCGCTTACTGGAAAGAGTAGCAGTAGCCTTAATATTGAGATTTCATGTTTTGGTAATACTTTTCTTAACATGTTATTTTCATGTTCATTGTGTGTGTGGACATGGATCAGTCACAGAACTAGGGCTTGGGTCACTTGGGGGAGCTGGTATCCTCAGGGTATCCTATCCTCGGGTAGGGAACATTCTAATAGAGCCCTAGTCATTTTAAAGGGATGGTAAATATGATGTTCCGAAGGGAAAAAAAAACACATTGTGCTGTGGAAACATGAGGTAGAACTTCCTCTAGGGGCAGGGAGATGGCACAGCTGTGCACTGAGATGTTAAGAGTTGGCATGCAGCATGGCCATGGAAAGCGTGTCCTGACTTCATGAAGGCAGAGAAGCCTACAACACAGCTTTGCAGGGCTTGGTGGCCTGGCTGCAAGGCACTTGCAGTACATTTTTTAAAATGAAAGAATGACTTGATCTCAGCTTTACTACTATAATCAGCTGTCTTTCCTCACAATGGGATTTAGTGAAGAGTGTATTGGTAATAATTATGTTCACCTATATCTCTGACTCATAATTTAAACTGCAATATATTACATCCAAGTACGAAGTAGCTACTTTGAATGATTCTAGGTGACTAGAGCTTTGAACATGGAAGAATCATATAAGTAATTCAAAAGTTAATTAGTGTGAATTGCAATTTTTTTGGAGGGTTCAGTGTATTTCAACTGAAAGCTTTAAAAATATAAGCATAAGTTGTAATGTTACAGAAATTACATTCAGTGGCTTGTGCCAATTTTCTCTTTGTCCCCATTTTCAACTAATATTCTGAATTCTGTCATTTTCCTAAGAATCAAATATAACAGGAAGTAAAGATGACAGCAACTTTTGATTTCAGTAGAAGTGGCTTCCAGGATTTATGGGGTCAGCACTGTGGCTGTATCAGTTAAACTACAATTTGCAGTGTTGGTATCCCATAAGGGCATGGGTTTGCATCCTGGTTGCTCCACATCTGATTCAGCTCCCTGCTAAGGCACCTGGGAAAGAATTAAACCATGGCCTGAGTAGGCCCCTACATGTATGTACATGGTAGACCTAAATGAAGCTCTTGGCTTCTCCCTGGCTAAGCTCCAGCCATTTAGGCCGTTGGAAGAGTAAGCCATCTCTCTCTGCGTAATTCTGCCTTTATAAATAAAAAAGGAGATAACTTCTAGGATTTAATACTGAATAATCTACTCTGGCTATAGCCCAGCATATTCACATGTGCTGGAGAAAGCTGTGGATAGTAAAAGCAGATTTTATACATGGCTCTTCTGCAGCTGAAGAAACAGTGTCATTTTCTTTTTACCTTATTTTTAAAGATTTATTATTGGGAGGCGGAGTTACAGAGAGAGAAGGAAGGAGAGAGAGAGAGAGAGAGATCTCCCATCTGCTGGTTCACTTCCCAAATAACTACAGTGGCCAGAGCTGAGCTGAGCTGAAGCCAGGAGCTTCCCTTGGATTTCCCACATGGATTTGGGATGGCCTCTGCTTCCTTCCCAGGTCATCAGTATTAGAGCAGCTAGAACACAAATCACCACCGGTATGGGATGCCACAGCTGCAGGTGGAGGCTTAGGTGGCCGCGTCTCTTCACCAGCTCCACATTGTCTTTTTCTAAAACTTGACAAGTAAAATTCCAGGAATGCTTCTGCCGTGTTTGTGATATTTTAAACTGTAACACTGTAAATACTGCTCTTGACACCGTGCATTTACATATTAGTGAATACTGCTAATTCCAATAAGCAGGGACAAAGATAAACATGCATTCTTTTTATCTTTGGAATAAAAAAGTCTCCATATATAGTACTCCAGTTACGTTTAAGTTATAAAGGATCAGGGCCTGCAACAGTAGCCTAGCATCTGAAGTTCTCATCTTGCACACACCAGGATCCCATGTGGGCTCTGATTCTAATACTGGCAGCCCCACTTCCCATCCAGTTCCCTGCTTGTGGCCTGGGAAAGCAGCTGGGGATGACCCAAAGCCTTGGGACCCTGCACCCGAGTGGGAGACTCAGAGAGGCTCCAGGCTCCTGGCTTCAGATCAGCTCAGCTCTGGCCACTTGGGGCATCTTGGGGAGTGAATCAGTGGAAAGATCTTCCTCTATGAATCTCCTCCTCTCTTATATCTGCCTTTCTGATAGAAATAAATGATTTTTAAAAAAAGATACATAGGATCTGTTGCTGTGGTATAGAGGGCTAATCCTCTACCTGTAATGCCAGCATCCCATATGGGTGGCAGTTTGTTTCCCAGCTGCTCCACTTTCAATCTAGCTTCCTGTTTGTGACGTGGGAAAACAGGGGAGAAGAGCTCAAGTCCTGTACCTGGGCCCTTGTACCTGCATTGGAGCTCCAAAAGGAGCTCCTGGATCCTGGCTTCAGATCGGCTCAGCTCTGCTGGTTACAGTCATTTGGAGAGTGAACTACTGAATGGAAGATCTATCTCTTGTTTCTCTTTCTCTCTGTAAATCTGCTTTCCAAATAGAAATACAAAATGTTTTTTAAAAAGAAATTAAGATATAAAGCCTGTAAAACAGGCCTGGCACAGGAAAGCTATCCAAAAACTCTAGTTTTGTTGCTGCTGTTATTACAGCACTGCTGTAATTATTACTATAATCATTGCTATCATTGTTATTGCGAAAGATTACTTCAGACTTCCTTGAGATTCATGCAACTGAGGACGGAGTGCTCATCTTTAATCCTGATTAATAGAAGACCTATTCTGGCATGTCTTTTATGTTAGAGATTTAAATTTTAACATTAAACTATTTGTACCAAAAAAAAATGTTTAGAATGAAATGCAGGAGCATTACTCAAGATTTTTGTGGAATGTTTCACACATTCTTCATCCCTAAATGACCTTTATCTTGGCGCGTCTGTAGGAATCGTCAGTTGGAAGGTATCTCTGTGGTAGCACAGCAATTTCATGAAACCTTAGAACCGCTGAATGAGTGGCTCACAACCATAGAGAAGAGGCTGGCCAATTGTGAGCCCATCGGAACGCAGGCATCCAAACTGGAGGAGCAAATTGCACAGCACAAAGTAAGATACAAGTCACAATCAGGAAGACTCAGCTTTCTATTTATGTTGTGGTTTTGACACACAAATTTGAGTTCCGTACTGTTGTTATGTTATACATACTTAGAAACTAAATTCATTTCAAATGTCATCTTTTTTAGTTCTGTTTATGTTTTCATTTTTCTGTTTTCCATCCTTTTTGTTTTTCTTGTTTCTGTTTTTCAACTGCATTTAGGCTTTGGAAGATGATATCATCAATCACAATAAACATTTGCATCAAGCCGTTAGCATTGGCCAGTCCTTAAAGGTTTTGAGCTCCAGGGAGGATAAAGATATGGTGCAGAACAAACTAGACTTCTCTCAAGTGTGGTACATTGAGATCCAAGAGAAAAGTCACAGCAGGTCTGAGCTCCTCCAGCAGGCCTTATGCAATGCTAAGATCTTTGGGGAAGATGAAGTTGAGCTGATGAACTGGCTGAATGAAGTGCATGGCAAGCTCAGCAAGCTCTCAGTCCAGGATTATAGCACTGAGGGGCTATGGAAACAACAATCTGAACTTCGGGTATTTGGATTTATTTTGTTTTATTTTATTTTATTCATCTTTTTGTCATTATTTTCTCAGTCTTCCTTATTTCTTTATTGCTTATGCCTCTTATGATTTAGGTGAATCAACTCTAGTATATAGGTTACTGGCAATGAAGTCACTTCCAAAGAGAGATGGGATTTGTCCAGTTAGCTGGGTATTTTTCACTTTTAATTTTGTTGTTTTATTGTTTTATATCATGATCTGTAGTTGGCCAGTTCTCTGGAACTTAGGTGTAGCTCATTTTCTTAGGTCCATCAGTGTTTCCAGAAAAAAAAGAATGCTTTGAATTAACGGTAGATAAACACGGGACATGGGGCAAATTGAAATATGGAGGAAGCTTGTGTTTGAAGACACCATTTGCCTATTACAATACATCTCTCTATGAGATTTGATTGTAGTCCTCTGAGGTCAGCTAAATCTAATGTTGATCTAGATTCCTTCCCACTCTCATGTCAAAATGGTACCTACATTTTTAGGTTCTGCAAGAGGACATCCTACTCAGGAAGCAAAATGTAGATCAGGCATTACTGAATGGTTTAGAACTCCTGAAACAAACCACAGGTGAGCTTTCTTTCAACTCATATTATCATACACTCAGCATTTTCCGCCCTGCTTCCCAAAGTAATGTGGGTGTAGGAGGAGGGGACGAAATCCTGGAGAAGGTTTTGAAGAACAGTCTAGAGGTTGTGGGGTGAGGGAACCATTGGAGTATGATCTCACTTTTTTCTCATGATCTCACTTGAGTCCTTGATGGACATTGTGTGTATTACTCATAGCGTGGATGTGCTTTGGCACAGGAGAGAAGCCCACGACAGAGTTACGTTAATTTTCCACTTGTGAAAGGCAGATGAACACGTAGGTTGTAGACATTTTTTTTTTAAATGAATTTTAAGATGAATTGCATCTCAGTGACACACATGTTTGGGTTATATACAGGCTTCATTTCGCCATGCTATGAAAACAGATACTTGGTTTAACATTTACATGCAGAGCTTTAAAAACAGCTCCCAGGGCCTACTCCCTTTAGTGATTCCTCTGACCATGGGGAAGGTTCGCTGTCCCTTTATTATAATTCAACAATCTGTGTATGTAGGTGGGGCACAATTCTCATTTGGTTATGAGTTGGAAAAAATTACCACAGTATGTTGAGATTTGTAGTAGAAATCTGCAGTCTACTGTGTGTCTGAAAACAAGGTGCAGATGATTCCTGATGAGCAAACAATCCTGGAGGGCTTGGGTCTCTTACCCAAAGTGAACCAGCTTTTCAGCTAGGAAGTCAGTAGACTTCAGGAACCAATCCCAGGCCATTTTTACCCTTTATGCTTTGGAAATTGAAAGCATCATTCAGACAGGTGCTAAGTTGTTGGCCACATAACTGCTTTATCCTTTCCACATAATAGATCGCTTAGCTTTTTTCCAGGGTTTTTTTTTTGTTTTTCCGTCTTTAACATTTTAAGTTGTCAAGACTTACCTGAAATTCTGCACAAGAATGAAGTCTAGAAAAATGCTTCTCCTGTGCAGATCATCTTTAGATAAATCAATTCATTTTCCCCCAATATCATCAGTGTATAATATGTGAAGAGACCCTTTTAGATTCATAAACGAAGAACATGCCTTTGATATTTTAGGTGATGAAGTTTTAATAATTCAAGATAAGTTGGAAGCCATTAAAGCGAGATACAAAGACATTACAAAATTGAGCACGGATGTGGACAAGACTCTGGAGCAGGCACTCCAGCTTGCCAGGCGACTGCACTCCACACATGAAGAGCTATGTACCTGGCTGGACAAAGTGGAGGTGGAATTGCTTACCTATGAAACACAGGTTCTAAAAGGAGAAGCGGCAAGCCAAGCACAAGTGAGGCAAAAAGTATGTATATTTCAGATCCATTTGTTAGGGAGTCTTGCTCACACACCAATGAAATTGCGTTTGTCCTGTGTCTTTGCTAGTGTGCTGAAAGATGCCTTGGTGGGCAGGGACCCAACAAAAACCAGCAGTCTACTAAGAGATTATTAGGAACCTAGAGATTGGAAAAGTGATTTATAACTTGTTTCAAGAGCCTTATAGTTGAGAGTTTAGTTTACACAAGAGACGGAACCCATGAAAACAGTAAGCAGAGGTGTGGGGCATGAAAATAATTGTTTCAAAGACACACATAATTTGGCTAGCATAGCCCTAGTTCGGTGAGATGACTGTCGCAGGGGCTAGGTTCTCCAAGTTATATCACGAGAGTGGTATGCTGCAGGCTCCTCATTCGTCTTTTCAGAGGAATCATCCTGTGTTCTATGATCCCTGAAGAATGACCACGTGTGGGTGAAGGGGAGGCTGTGAGTTCAGGCTCACGGAGCCTTTTGTGATTCAGTGGGAGCAAGTTAAAACCAGTGTGTCCTCGTTTTGAAAGCCTCTGCATTCTGGCTAGGAGTATATTCTGTGTGATTGTTTTTGTTACCTGATTATTTAGAGGTTCCCAGAAAGCAGAGAGTTATACTCGTTAACTAGCTTGGTTTTGTCTCCCAGATTTTGAACACTTATATTGAATTTTAACGATAAAGTCCTGTAGTGTTGACCGATGAATTGTCCCTTGAATCTCTCATGAAACATGTTCATTTTGCAGAACAGCTTTAAATAACCAGTTTATTTAATTCAGCTGAAAGTTAGGAAACCAAAGTCTAATACCCAGGCCTTTATCCCTACAAATAGTGAAAAGCAAAAACCTGCTCAAACTGACTTATTTTGTGTGTTTCCAGGAACTGAAAAAGGAAGCAAAGAACAACAAGGCTTTGTTGGACTCCCTTAATGAAGTGAGCAGTGCTTTGCTGGAACTGGTGCCATGGAGGGCAAGAGAAGGCCTGGAGAAAATGGTATCGGAGGACAATGAGCGCTACCGATTAGTCAGTGACACCATCACTCAGAAGGTGGAGGAGATCGATGCTGCCATTCTGAGATCACAGCAGGTAGGGACAAGTGGCTTGTTGTTGAGGCAATACATTTTCACCAGCTGTTCTCAGAGCCTTTACCTGAACAAAGATGCCTGTGAGCAGCGTTCTCATTCATTTCTTGTGCTTCAAAAATGAAAGGATGGATTTGAATAAAGTTTGACTGGATCTGGATGCTGGGGCAGGGCTAATCTGCACATTGTTCCCAGCCATCTGCCTCACTGTTTTGCAGGCCTCCCCGTCCTGAATCAGGCTTTCCAAACAAAATGCTTTTTGTCTACACATCTACGTAGAACCAATATTAATTTGTATAACTTGTGTAAGTCTAAGCTGCATGTGAGTTAATGTTTTAAACTGTAAACTACTATGAACTGCTCATTTACATACAGCAATGGCAAGAGTGAGAAAGTACTGTTTTTCAAAAGGAAACAGTTTCGTTGGTAGTGGAACATATTTTCCAACGATGACTGAAGGGGAAAATATTATGGCTTCTGACCTGTCTACGACTCATGCAGAGTTTATATTCCCTGAGTTTTATAGGCACCCAATCCTTAGCCTTAGTTCCACAGAAAACTGGAGGCAATGAGTAGGCTCCTGAAAATAGAAGTTTATAATTCGTGTTTTGATGAACTTTTATTGGAATCTCTGTGAGTGTTTACATTAAATCAGACTCTTATTCTTGCGAGGGTTGGTACGGGACTGCTTTCAGAGGGTTGGTACAATGTGCTTTCAGAGCAGAGCTTGGGAAGGTGTGTGACTCAGCCTTTACTAACACAAGCCAAAGGCAAGAAACACAAATCAAGCCAACTCTGCAGGAGCATCCAAAATTAATTTTCTGTTGTTGCTGTAAAACTATAATTCATGTAGCCCTAAAGCATAATGCTCTTCTCATTTTGGTGCTGAGCCCTAGAATCCCACAAGCTGATAAAATGCAACGATAGCAAAAGCCCTAAGAAATTTTTTGTGAGGGAGGGCATTCATGCCTGGGGAAAATATTTGCATGGCTGTGTTTTTAAAGTTTGGAAGGAATTTGTATGCTTCATTATTATAGGGAGAAAAGTGTGTTTATTTGTAAAGTTTGTTCAGCTATTTCAAAGTACTGATTTTGTTGTTGTTATTGACATTTGTTTCAACATTTCAGAACTAGCACTTAAGACTGTTCCAAGCAGCAAAAACAAATATTCCTTTATTTTTTTTAAGGAGAGAAAGAATAACAAAAGACAGAAGTTCTGTCTCTCCACTGCCTCAGTCTCTCCTTAGGTTCACTCTCCCAGTTGCCACAATGACCAGGGCTGGGCCAGGCTAATGCCAGGAGCCATGATTTTTTTCTAGGTCTCCAACATGGGTAGAAGGGACCAAAACATACCAGCCATCTTTTACTTATTTTCCCAGACCCTTAGCAGGGAGCTGGATCCTAAGTAGAGCATCCAGGGCATGAACTGGTACCCATGTGAGATACTAACATTTCAGGCACCTGCGTAACTAGCTGTATCACAGTGCTGGCTTTTGTTCAGTGCTCTTGAAAGTAAAATTTTCATGGACATTGACTATGGTTGATTCCTTCAGTAAAGTCAGACATCATAAGAGCAAGGTCACAGATTGAGTTAGGATCAGTTAGGAGACTAATGTGTTTCATGATCAACTAGCCCAGTTTTATTCAAAGTCTTGCAAATCATCTCCAAAGTAGACGATAATAACCAGATTAATATAAGTCTTTTACAACCTAAAACATGTATCATTTGGGAAAACAGTGGTTATTATGTTTTTTAACATGGTAAAGGAGTCTTTATAGAAAAATTGCAAGATTTTTTGTAAGATGTGCAGAAGGTAACGCACATATATTGATACACACAGAGAAGATGTAAAGAATTTGAGCTGTATCCTTTATAACTTCCTTTGAAGAGAATGATCAGAGTGTATATAGTAATAATCTTAATATCATTAGATTATGCAGCTAATATTAATGCCTTTAGTAACGTTTCACTGTTTATGTGTGTGTTTGTATCTACATTTTTTTCAGATACCTGCCTAGTGACATAGCTCCAGTAAGGCTAATTACACACACACACAGCTGAGAGGAATATAGTATGTGTTGGAAAGGGGACTTCCCCACGATCCCACAATTAGTAAGCGACAGTGTTGCGACTAGAATTCAGCTTTCATTCACCTCTTCCACACTCTGGTGCCTTGGAGTTTCCATACTGAGGAAATATCCTGGAAGATGATTCCTTTTTTTTTTCTTACCTTCTTCAATGATATGAAGGAAAATGACATTATTGCCACAAAATAAAACCTTGTATTTAAATTATTTCTAACTATAAGGATTATGGGGCATGAAAATGTAGCACCAAAAGGATCAGGAAACTTTGCTTCGAGAGCAAGGTTTAAGGACAGAGTAGGAACATGTCTTTTTGGCTCAACAGACATTTAGTTTTACACTGAAGTGGTAAGCTTCTCAACTCAGTTTCCAAGTTTATAGAGAAGCTAATGTATCATTGAAATTATTCAAAGATGTTTGGAATTAGGACTAAAGTTTGGTAACAAAATGTGGTTTTTATTTTATACAATGGTAGTAAACCCATGAACTCTGAAAAGAGAGCTACTGAAAAAAAGAAGTGTCTTTAGACTGGCACATTAGCTACGTGTTTTATATTGTGTGTTCTGTGCTGTATAAACAAATTATCTACCATTCTCTGTCTCCGTGTGAAATATGGACATGACCTGCCCTCCATTCATCTTCCTAGACACACCTTTAGTCACGTCCAGTTTGTTTTATCAACTGCAGCTCTTCCCAGCCCTGTCCCTGCAGCATTCCCACACCCACCCCCAAGTGACAGGGTGAAGCTAGCTGCTCTGCACATGACTTGACCATTTCAGACTTTACAGAGTTGTAGCTTTTTCCAGAATGATTTGGTGAAGCAAAACTTGGATTTTGAAAGTTCTGTATTTTCCAAGCAAATATTTCTCAAGATATTTCATATATTGCCCAGAATTAAGGTTGCTTTTCTACCTGTACAATGCTATAACCTCCTTTTTTGGAGTTCGCCAAATGTGTACAGAATTTTGAACTAGTGTGGTAACTGGCACAGATTGACTTCAAATCACTCAACAGGAAAAATATCTGTAAGATGGTGGGGGACAAGTTAGAGCTTGAAAGGAGAAGAACAAAGAAGTGTATATGTAACTATATAAATTTAGCTTTTAAGACTCCTGACTTGATATGATTGGGTTTTTGTGTTAGTCCTATCACAAGAACAGTTATGAAAAGATACAATGGTAAATTTTGAAACTTTGGGGCAAGGACCTTATGTGAATTTAAATGGTGTGTCATTATTTAGGGAATAAATAAACAGCCTCAATTATGGGCAAATGAGTGGAGACAGTATGCCCTCAGTACTACCAGGCCACAGAGCTCCCCAATTTGATTCTATCAATGTACAGGTATTGATACGCTGAAGAGGCTATTCTTCCTTAAAGCAGTTGGATCTATTCATTACCTTTAACACAAGCAGTAAAATTCTGCATGAAACTTGGCAGTTTAGTGAGTGGTGACATTGAGTCCTGCAGCGTCCTTTTCAGTACATTGCTTTTTTCTGTGTTAGAAATTATGTGTTGTGTAGCTTTGCATTTTCAATCTACACCAAAGAAGCAAATCTCTGTTGCTTTCTCTCTCCTTGCAAAATAAACTGAAGGAGCCCTGTGGGAATGAAGAAAGACAGTTTTTCCTAAGAGAGGTACAGCCTTGTAAATTGAATTCAGACCTCTGTTGTTTAAACCTTAAATCAGTTCATTGTCCCTATGCTTTTAATGAATGTACAGATGTCAGAAGCTGCTGAACTATGTGTATCCTCCTGAGAATTCCTGGGACTCTAACAGGTCTCTTTGCTTGGCTTAATGGGGCTCACGATAACCCTGATGTAAAGGCCCATGAGTTAGTAGTTTGGGCACAGTTTAAACAAATAGTTCATGGCGTCATTAGGCATCAGCTCTGGTGAAAAATCTAGTCTGTGTGTTACACGGGAGCAGAAGGAGACATCCCCAGCTGAAGTGGTTTTTGGTTTTTTTTTTTCCTTAGAACACCCAGGTATTGCAGGCCTAAAAAAAAAGCTATATTATGAGTAATGAGAAGTAAAGTGGAAGGAAACTCTTTATCCAAAGTGAGAAGATCCCTAGCTAGGGGAAGGGAGTAAAAGAGGATGTCCTTGAAGTTAAGGCTTGCTTATCCACTCTGTGTCTGTCTCCACCCTGTTTCTACACAAGAGCAACCCACTGAACCAGTAAGAGAGCAGATTAGCAGATAGAGCAGTGTTTACATTTTAAATTGAAATCGATTTCTTCATCGATGTTATGGTATTGCAGCCATTTTTTATGGAATCACATCAATATTTTGAGCTCATGAAGTTCAAAACCAACATTAACAAAAACAATATACGGTGAGAAACAAATTACATCTTTGAGGTCAGATCACCAAAGTTAGACTGTCCGCTTCAACATGTTCTGGCTGGGTAATCTTTGGGTATTTTGGTCTGTAAATGAAGGTCACGTTAATACCTGCATCTTTTATTGTTGTCAGGATTAAGGGAGATACTGCATGTTAAAGAATTTAGCACAGTGTGTTTAGCAGAATGCTGGCTGTTTTTTTTTCTAGAACATATTTTACAGAAATATTTAGAGATGACCACTTAACATGTCTTGTACTGATTTTTAGGAAACTTTTTGTGTTAAGTTTTAAGAAACTTCTGAAATCTTAACTCAGCTATTGTTGGAGTTACCAGGTAAAGTTGAAGGTTATACTCCCGGAGATTCTAACAGTGAAAGTATTTTCCAAAATGCAGTTATGAATGCTGAGATTATCAACAGTTCACTTCAATTTTTGCTTTTTTTTTAATTTGTTTTTTATTTGAAAGATAGAATTATAGAAAGAGAAATAGAAACAGAAATCTTCCATCCACTAGTTCATTCCCCAAATGGCCAGAGTGGCCAGGACAGGTCTAAAGCTAGGAGCCAGCAGCTTCTTTCCAGGTCCCTCACATGGTTAAAGGTTCCAAAGATTTGAGCCCTGCTCTGCTGCTTTCCAAGCGCATTAATAGGGAGCTAGATCACAAGTAGAATGACTAAGACTTGAACTGGTGTCTGTAGGGGATGCTAGTGGTGTAGTCACAGGATTGATTTTCTTTGCTGCTTCGCCAACTCATTTGTTGCTATTTATAGAAGCAGTAAACAAATGTCTTAAACTTTGGTTTAGAAATGTGGCCACCCTGTTGTTCCATGAACTATGAACCATTTTATGGCCCCTTAGAAATACACATGTTAGCTAGTCGTTTGATGACTCACAGACCTGAAAGGCCTTGCTTTACTCTGGACTGATGAATGCAGACCCTGTGACTTAAGTGTTTGTTGTTTCATAGTAAATATTTGCTAAATTAATTTTTTAACTTTCTCAAAAGATAGAAAGGATTTTTTTCTTGCTTGAAGTCTTGTTTTCCCTTAGCAGAGCAAATATTTGACTAGGTTAAAGACACAGTGTGTTTGAGTTTCAGGTTTCTATTTTGGCAGTTTAGAAGGTCTCATCCTGCTGTTTTTTGTTGGTTCCTGTTCTTTTTTTTTTTAATGGGAAGGATATTAAAGTTATATTAGCAATTAATGGGCTGAATTTAATGTCATACTGTTAACAAGTAAGGAGACTGGTGTTCACTTTCAGTTTTCCAAGGGCTAATAAAAGAAAAAAAATTCTAAGTGGTAATTTTTTTTTATTATTTTCAGTAATATTGCAGTGTTTACACTCAGGTAGAAAGGGCTGCACTGTTTTTTCTTGGGCTTATCCCAACAACATGGTCAAGTTCTTCCTGCAGCATCACTGCATATGCCTTGAAAACAAATAATCCACACATAGAAGTCTCATTACTTCCTCTTCTTGGGGATTCCTTCTGCACAAAAGTTGCTAAATCAATCAGTGGACTTTTTTCCTTCTGTTTTCAAAGTGATAAATAATTGATCACAAATAGTCCCATTTGAAAAATTATTAAATTAGGTTTGGTTTTCTTATAATTAAAGAAAGTCCACCTACAAATTTGACAAATGATAAGAAATAAATTATATCCCATGTGTTGATGGGATTATCAATTAGTGTAATAGCAATCTGGTGAGAATATATATAGAAACAAAACAAAAAACTGGCATCAATAGGTGAGAGTTTACCTACAGAGGGTTTTTTAAATTAGTGGCAATTAAACTTGTTTCAGAGCATTTGTAGATTCACATGAAGTTGTAAGAAATACAGAGAGCCAACCATCCCCTTTACTCAGTTATGCCTCCATAGTAACATCTTGTAAAATTCTAGTATAACAAGTTGGATAGTGACATTGGTGTAGTTAAGCTATAGAACATTTTTAAATCACCACAAAAGATCCCCCACACTGCCCCCCTTTTTTTAACCATACCCGTTCTTTCCCAGTTTGCTCCCACACCCCTTCTGGCTCCTGACACAGGTATTATTCTCCATTTTTGCAACTTTATCATTTGAATGGTTTCAGAGCAGTTTTGCAGGCACAAGTTGGCGCCTCTCCCTTGGGACTCTGCGCATGTGAAAGCTGGATCTTCTGTTAGAGTTGCACAGGTCATGGAGGCTGTCCTTTCCCTCTGTCTGTTCTCTGTTATTTGGCTGAGGACGTTTGTATTGCTGTTATCTTCCCCTTCACTGATGCTTTTTGCTTTTCTCCATCCATAGAGCTCATCCACTAAAATTTTCCTTTAGTTCTTTCTTCTGTGGCATTTTTTGTTTGTTTTGGAGAGGTTTTCTATTTTGTTGCTCAAGCCTTTAATTTTTCATTTCATGTCAATTATAGGCATCCAAAAATACTTTCTGAAGCTGTTTTAAACTATTTCTCAGATAATTTTGACATTTGGATTAGCTAGGTGTTAGTGCATATCTGATTGTCTTATTTAGTTTGAGATCTTTCTGGGTCTTAGAAAATGGAAAGTCTTGGATCTTAAACTTTTCTAATTTGCTTTCTATGAGACAACTTTCTCAGAAGGAGCTGAAGTAGCTCTGAATGAAGGCCGAAGACCAGGCTCTCCACTCAGTTTTATTGGGCACCTTGGGGAGCTCTGCTCATGCCTTCTAGGGTGTTTTGGGAGTCCCAGCTTTCCACATGGTCTGTGTTGAAAGCACTGTGTGAGTTGCTGCCCTAGTGGGACACTGAGCAATGCTGGCAATGTAAATTTTCCACCAGACCATCTCTGACACCATTCCTGCCACGGGTTTTTTATGTGATATATGGGCTGGAATGGTTATAGTTATCTATACTTTTCTATCTTGGGTGCTGGGTAATTTTCAGGTTCTTTGTCTATATAGTGCAAGTTTTGGCTAGTGGCTTTGTGCTCATTATTTCCGGGGTGCCAATTTCTGCTATATCTAGAATGATCCTTCTAAGCCCTGCCCAACAGCAACAACAAAACAGACCCAGAAAACTCAAGAACTCACTGTCTTGATCTTCCTTGGATGCCAAGACCTGCATCACTTCTGCCTCCTCTATACTTTGCTAGCTTTTCTGTATGTGTTCCCAAGGGCTTTTAGGTATGCTTACAATGAGGAATATGGAAAAGATAATCTACTTCACTTTTCTGTGAGTCCACATATTGTCAGATGGAGTTTGGAATATATGGATTACTGTCTTATCTGGTTTCTAGTTTCTACCATTTTCTCCCTTCAGTTAGTTTTTCCTCTATCACAATATGTATTTCTTCTTGAAAAATTAGAAATTCTGACAGTAATGGACTTGAATATCTACAGAATCAGTTCCCCAGTAATTCTTTCAATTGAGGCCATTGTTAGGTATCATTTGTCTTTGGTAGATTTCATTTTGATAACTTCTAGGCCCTGGGTTTATCTGATGTAAGACATTGAAACTATCCATACTTTTTGACTTGATAGTTACTCCCAGGCATCTGCACTATTGAACTTACTAAAGATGCCAGCAGAGATTTACATACAAAGATAGTCATTACAGAGTTGTTTATGTAATAGTAAGAAAGCACAGAGAGCCTCAATGAGAATTTCCAGCTATGCTACAATGCAATGATGTATTTTTAAAAATCACATTTAAAAGAATATGAGATAAGAAATGTTAATGGTAAATGAATAACATATCATATTATCCTAGACCTTTATTCGTTTTTTATCATTTAACTTTGGAAGGAAATTAGCTAAAATACCAACAGTATTAACTGTGAGTTTTAATTTTCTCCTTTTCTTTGTGATTTATGAATGTCTGCCATGTTCATAAAGCACTATTATGATCAGGAAAATAAAATCTCTTAAGAATTGAAGAATACTCTTGATAATGTTCTCTGCCATTATTGAATGACCTGTTTTAAAAGATGAATAATTTTGAAGTATATTATCCACACATAAAAACATAAATTTTTCTTGTACATTATGCACACATATAGTAAAATTAGTAGTTGGGAGTATTTCATTGTTTTTAGTGGGAATTACGCACTTTGGTAGCAGGGTGCGACCTGTATTACCTTACATACAGAGATAATGGATGAAATTATTAAAACATGATATCAAAGTGTAGACTTTTGTACCTGGTATGTAGAAAGCTGCTCCTTGATGAGCAAGTTGCTGGAAGTAGCATCAGACAAGAAGGCAGTCACGCTGGCTGTCCAGAAAGCATTAATGCCATGTTATGGATTCATCGCATTATCAGAGTTTGTGTTTAATTACTCAGCAGAAAGTTGTCGTTTATAACTCAGTCGTTACGAAAAACTATTTCAGAATGCCACAAAGAAAACAGTTCAAATTTTCCACTTGTGTAATAAGGATATTTAAAATAAATGAGGCTAGGTATTTTTCTGGCACCAGCTGGAGGAACTTGCTGACCTAATTATTTATCTTTTGTTTAGTTTGACCAAGCAGCTGATGCTGAGTTATCCTGGATTACTGAAACAGAAAAGAAATTGATGTCTCTTGGTGACATCAGGCTTGAGCAAGACCAGACCTCCGCTCAGCTTCAGGTTCAAAAGGTGAAAAAATACATTTCCAGTTGCCATCTCAGTTATTTTCTAGTATTTTCTAATTGTAGAAGATGTGCTTGCATGATTTACTTCTCAAAACTTCCCTAGTAAAGTGTTATTTTTAACTGCTTTGCCGAATTGTTTTCAGTTACTCAATCACTTTTCTTTCTTGTTTTTAAAAAATCTTTCTTTGGCACGTCACAGACATTCACCATGGAGATTCTGAGACACAAGGATATTATTGATGAACTTGTTAAGTCTGGGCATAAAATCATGACCACATGCAGTGAAGAGGAAAAGCAATCAATGAAGGTATAATCTTGTCTGTGTGACTGGGAGAGTGGCTCTTCAATACACAGCATGTGTTTCAGTCTTAGAAAAACACTTTTCCTTTTACCACAGATGCTATTTAAGCAACGAAATAAGTAGCCTCAAATAAAGCATTTTACTGACAGAATAATGGTGCAAGTAGTTTCAATAAGGCTTTTTACTGAAAGAATAATGGTGCAAGGAATATTCCTTAAGGGAATGATTATGAGGACAAAATTTTCAATAGGCGTTAAAGCTGGGTGGTATGAGTCCTTGGCTAACTGCCAGCCACACATTATACATTCAACTAGTGTTAGCTGCGCTGTTGTTATTGTTAATATCAGTGTAAGCTACTGTTCCCTCATATGTCTGTTGTTGCTTATATGCATCAGGAACCTTTGGGCCTTATGCTAGAACAAACACCAAGATAGTATTCTCTCTAGTACTGAAATGCATTCTGCATGGTTGCACTAGAAGGAAAACCAGAGTGAGTAAGGAAGTGCTGAGTTTGTGTAATTTTGATGATTCTTTAAGTTAATAGAAAACCAGCCACAGATTAAAACATTTTGTTTAATTCCTATTTATATATTTAAGGACTCTAAGGTAATTAATGTATGTTAACACTCTGAAAGGAAAATATCCTTTAACAAAAACCCATGTGCAAAATGGGCTGTGCTTAAGATTATATTTTGAGAGTATACATTTCTTTTCATATATCATAGGTAAGATAGCAGAATACAGATTAAGGGTATAAAAATGCTTTCTTTTTGATACGCTAATAAAATAATATTTTTTCTAAAATTAGATCTTCATTTTTTTTAGTGAAGAGTCCGATATGAAAAGTCTAGATTGATTTTGGGGAAATTTTGCGGCATATCAGATTGCTTCTGTGCTTTGTGTGGTATTGTGAATTAATACTATAATCTAGGTCACTGGATGAGCCCCTCGTAGAATCAGTGTAGCATACTACCTACTTTGATTCTAGTCTGTGTAACAAATATTGTTAGCTAGCAGGTCCTGTCAGTTACATTTGCAAAAGACAATCTACATTTTTTTTTCTGGGAAAAGTATGTTGCCAGTATCATTTTTTTGTAACCTCAATCATCTTGAAGAATGGCTGGGGAAATTTTGTTACTGTGTTTAAAGAGTTAAGTGCCTTTTGCTAAAATGTTAAGACTTTTATTATTTAATTTAAAATGAGCTTTTGCAGATAGAAACAACTAAAATCTATATAAGCTTTTGTTGTATTAACTTATTTTTGCTGTGCCAATCCTATGCCAGATGCACAGTGCTGGAAAAACTTCTGTATTATGCATACAATTTGACCAACTCTGAACATATTTTACCATATTATTTTCCAGAAAAAATTGGATAAGGTATTGAAGAACTATGATGCCATCTGCCAGATAAACTCAGAAAGGTATCTGCAGCTGGAAAGAGCACAGTCTCTGGTTAACCAGTTCTGGGAGACATATGAAGAACTTTGGCCATGGTTGACAGAGACACAGAGAATCATCTCTCAACTTCCTGCTCCAGCACTTGAATATGAAACTCTTAGACAACAGCAGGAGGAACACCGGGTAGGCTGGATATGAAAAAGAATATGTTCTCCATTAAAAGAGAATTATGATTTGTATGGCTTTTCAGGAGGCTGTTGGATACTTCCATGATTAGGACATTCTAGTGACATCACGTTCTGGTGTGCGTGGTTTACTTACCTCATAGCTGTTTAACGTTATTGCCCAGGATTACAAAGTGAAGATGACTTGCGATTAGAGCACATTGTGTACATCGTTAATTACAAGTACACAAGATGTTTATGAAGTGCTTTCAACTTTTGCATAATGACTTGTCAAGAAAATTTATACATGTTGGCAAAGTTTCCTACCTATGTGCAATGATTAGAACCATCTAGAATATAAAGGAAGAATAGAAACATATTGGAGAGTCATCACATAAACAAGTCCATTACGGCTGGAGAAAACAGGCAATATAAATAATATATCAAAGCAGAAGTGTCATGAAAGCTTAGAAAATGAAGAACGCTAAAATGTAAAGATGAATTGTTTTCATTTTTTCCACCATGTATATATGGAGCTCTTGTAAGTTCTTGCTCCTGCAGATATAGATGAGAAAACTGGGCAATGTATTTAGAGCTACAATTAATGTCTTAAACATGGATAAAGTAGCATTATGTAGTTTTTATCTCAGAAGTCACATAACTGTTTATGTGGCTTAAATTTTTGTCAGGGTTTAGGAAAGAAAAGATTTAGGACTATCAGGAAATGTGTATATTCTTACAGATCTGTATAAGATGTGTTTTGAGATTAACTGTGTATGTGAAAGAGAGAAAAAGAGAGAAAGAGGAGAGTCACAAGGAGAAGAGAACTTTAATTCTGGGTATTACATCACTGGTTGGAACATGTATCATTAATCTTATTAATTACTTTTTAAATCTGTTGGCATTGAAGTGTATCTCAAGCATTTATTTAGAAGAGAGTTTCAGAGAACATTTTATGGCAAAAAGGAACTTTAAGGCATTCTATCTACATTATTATACTGAGTTTCTTTCCATTCCTTTCTTCCCTTCCTCCATCCTTCTTTTCTTCCTTTATTTTTTCCCTTCCTCCTTCCCTTCTTTAGTATGTATTGTGTATATGCAAAAAGGAACAGCAAGTTTTGGCAAAAATCCATTAATCCAGTAAATAATTCTTACTATACTATGTTTTTTTGGTTCTCATCTACTCTGAATCACTGTGTTTCTAACACAGCATCAAGTACTATGGAAAGATTAATTATTGAACTCAAAATTATAACACTGAGCTCATTTTCCTTTTCTGCATGATCTAAACTCTAAAAACAAATGCACGACATTCTACATAAAGGGAAATGGCAGGCTTCGCCAAGGCTTCAAATTGTACAAACTAGAAGCTTTCCTGTGTCAGATAACTAAAGGGTTCAAGAATGCATTTCCTTTGTAGTTATACAATATCATCATCATCTTCTGTATTTGTGGGAGTTTTTGTCAGTTACAGCCTGGCATGATCAATGATTGCAAGGCATAACCATCTTGAAGGTCATAGTAAGTATCTGTAGTGTGAGTGGACTACCATGACAGTTTGCTACCAGGAATCTTTTTTTTTTTTTGGGGGTCACATGTGAGGCCAGAGACACCTGCTATTGATCCTTTCCCTAGGCACACACTTCTTAAGTAGGCATCCAGAGGCGTTGTCTGCCATGGAATCTGGAAGAGATTCACGTGACGACTTCTGAAGCCAACCGGCCTCTCAGAGGAGCAATAGACCTACCACGACTGGATTAAGGACTCAGCTAGAGAGCTCAGATTTTACTTGAGTTTCTTGGCAGCTCCAGGTGTGAGCTTGTTTCCCTTGCATGCCTTACAGAATATTCCACCCCTCTTCTGTAAAGCCGTGCGAAGATATGATCAATCAAATGAAACAAACTTAAGAAAACCTCAGTGTGGAGCACCAAGGCACTGTTTTGCATTCATGGCTCATCCTGCCCATGTTCTTATGAGCAGCTTTGAAGTTCATGGCTTTCCCCATCCCCCCTCAAACTTTATAATGAGCTTTGTGTGTATTTAGGACGTCTCCAAAGATTTTTGAGGAAAACTTACAAAAAAATTTAAATAATACTGTATTACTTTAGGGCAACAGTGTAATGTAAATATGTGAGGTTCTTCAAGTTCTCAAAATAATAGACATGACTGACTTTAGTGGATATTTGGCATTAAAAATCTGTTCATCTGGCCATCCTGGTAAATGTTCTAGAGAAAGGTACAAATTAAAATTGGCAAAAGAAGGTTGGGTTGCTTGTCTCTGGACTTGCCTAGATGTGACTTTTCTTAGAGTCTGTTTAAAAACTGGGCAGCCAACAGTGTGTAGATAGATATACCTTCTGGGGAAGCCGTTGAATTGCTGAGGGAGAGCTTGCCCACAAAGCGTTTCAGATGCAGAAATCTGCAGTTACAGAGAGCACTTGTTTTTTGCCTTACAGATAACGCTCAGCAAATAGCTGTGTATTTGATTTTTGCCACCTTTGATATTTTAGAGTGACAAATAGATTCATTCGTATATATCTTCATGTCATATAGGAATATATAACTATACAGAAGGACTTCAAAGAATTAAAAGATGCTTATTTTATGCAAAAATTTGAAATCTGTGCTTATGACAGTTCTTTAAAAGCATCATGAAAATGTGTATTGTAAAAAATTATGCATGGATTTTAGATATTTTCCTGTCCCAAATTAACTTGTCTTTTAAATTCTACTTTCTGAAGTGTCCTTGTAGGTAGAATAAATTAACATATATGTAATAGAATACAACTTACTTATATTTCATGTGCCTTCACATATCTAATTGTATTACATTATGGGCTTATATTGCTTTTCGCATTGTGATAGTTTTCTACTGAGCTTTCCATTCCTTTCCTCTCTTCCTCTATCCTTCTTTTCTTCCTTTGTTTTTTTCCCTTCCCCTCTCCTTCCCTTCTTTAGTATGTATTGTGTGTAGGCAAAAAGAAACAGCAAGTTTTATGTCCTGGTCGCTGTAGTACAGGGACATTGTAAATTCAGAATTTTTTCTTAAAATATGACCCTGGGCTAATAGTGTTGTCAAAGAGTTCTGCTCTTGGTCCGGAATACATGAGAACTGGGATTCAGTATGTCACTCAATTAGTAGCTTTGTGTGGACTCTTGAAGGGACTTAGACAGCACCAGACATTTGAATCTCTGTGCCAGGGCCATCTTTCCCTATCCAGCACTTGTCTGAGCCAGGGTGTCTTAAGTACTGTGCAGTGGGGAGGGTACTTATTTGGCCTGTCATGCCAGCTGGATGCACTGAGGGGTGTCGACAGCTGTAATGTGGAGGTGTGACTTGGAGATACTGAGAAGCTGTTTGTTTTGTTATAGCAACTGCGAGAATTGATAGCGGAACACAAGCCTCATATAGATAAGATGAACAAAACTGGGCCACAGTTACTGGAACTGAGCCCAGGGGAAGGCTTTTCTATCCAAGAGAAGTATGTGGCAGCTGATACGCTTTACAGTCAAATTAAAGAAGATGTGAAAAAACGAGCTGTGGCACTGGATGAAGCCATGTCTCAGTCAACACAGGTAATCATTTACCCCACATGTAGAATCAGGTTCTTCAAAAACTACAGCAAATGTCATGTTTTCCTGGATCTCTTCACTAAGTTTCAACCCGTATCATTTCACCACATTAACTGTGACTGTTGATGTCCTTGTTTTTCAGAGGTGATGTTTGTGTGCATCTAGCCCTTAAGTCTTTTTGGTTGTTATAAAATAACAAAATAATTTTTAATAACTTAAGAAACATGCAGTTGTCATCATTGTTTATATAACTAGCTGTGTGTGTCCATCCCGAGTAGGATGTAATCTTTGCCTTTAGTAATGATAAAGTCAGATGATCAATATTTATTCCCAAAAGGCAGTGGAAAGACTGAGTAATAGGCTGAAGAGGAAGGAAAAGAAAGCAGAAATTGATTTCTTTTTTACTTTTCTTGCAACGATCTTTTCTTAAGAAAGTTGTTTGTAATCTTTTCTTGAGAAAGTTAACTTTTGGTGTGACCTATAGGATTTCCATGTTCAATGTTTGTTGTGATAAGTTCGAAGACATTAAAGTAACCCATTTTCTATAATCATATTGATCACCCTTTTAATCTTGAAATAGCCAAGAACTTAGGCATGATCAAGTTTTTACAGGTTTGTTAAGTTGTCTGATAATGTTACAAACACAAGTGTGAATTCCCATGAATCTGGTATATAGGAGGGAGTTAAAAATTTTTTTGGATTTACTTATTTTTATTGGAAAGGCAGATATACAGAGAGAAAGATAATCCTTCTGCTGGTTCACTCCCCAATTGGCCACAATGGCCAGAGTTGAGCTAATCCAAAGCCAGGAACCAGGAGCTTCTTCCAGGTTTGCTATGCCTATTCAGGATTCCAAGGCTTTGGGCCTTCTTCCACTACTTTCCCAGGCCACAGGAGCAGCCAGGACATGAACTGGTGCCCATATAGGATCCTGGTGCATGCAAGTTGAGGATTTAACCACTAAACTATCATGCTGGGCCCAGCAGGGAGTTGTTTAATTATTATTTTATTGTTCAGAAAATGTGTGACTTATTGGCCTGGCTTAGTGGCACAAGTGGTTAAGGTCCTCACCTTGCATGCCTGGGATCCCATATGGGCGCCGGTTCTATCCCGGCAGCCCCGCTTCCCTTCCAGCTCCCTGCCTGTGGCCCGGGAAAGCAGTTGAGGACGGCCCAAGGCTTTGGGACCCTGCACCCGCATGGGAGACCCAGAAGAGTCTCCTGGCTTCGGATCGGCATAGCATCAGCCATTGCGCTCACTTGGGGAGTGAATCATCGGACGGAAGATCTTCCTCTCTGTCTCTCCTCTCTGTATATCTGCCTTTCCAATAAAAAAATAATAAAAATAAAATCTTTAAAAAAAAAAAAGAAAATGTGTGACTTAAAGACTTTTAAATCTTTATCAGTGGATTTTCAATTTAGTCATACAACTCTTTATGTGACCAAGGCAACTTTTAAAACAGAGGAAAACTACCTGTTCTGATATATAAAGCAGCCATCTTTATAACCTTTTTTCTTTTTTTTAAGAAAAGAATAAGTATTTGAATGGCAGAGTGATAGAGAGAGGGTAGAGAGAAAGATCTTTCATCTTTTGGTTTTATATTTTGGTTTCCTCATGTCCAGTCTAGGCCATAGCAAGGACTCAAACTGGCGCTCTGATATGGAAAGCCAGCATTACAAGTAGATGCTTAATCCAAACAGCAAGCCCTTGAACTTCATTTTTAGGATACATTTGGATTCTGATAAGATGAAGCAATATTAAATAGATGCTGCTGTTGCGTATTCCAGTTATGTTTAACATATACAGTTGCTTAAGGGTTTCAACTATCTGCAAGAAGCTAAGTCTCTTTTGCATGAATAGCATGGTAAGGAGATATGTGTTAGATTTTAGGCACATTTTCATATGCCAGCTGAGTACAAGTATTTAAAAGGATCCATTGACAAAGAGACTAGGGTATAATTCTGGGCTATGACATTAAATATACATTTTGTCATCCAAAGCTTACATTTGGAATTACAGGGCTTTTTACCATGTATAATCTACTTGTTTTACTGCTAGTTCCATGACAAGATTGACCAGATCCTTGAGAGCCTGGAGCGCATTGTGGAACGTTTGAGACAGCCGCCCTCCATCTCTGCAGAGGTAGAAAAGATCAAGGAACAGATCAGTGAGAATAAGAACGTGTCTGTAGACATGGAAAAGCTGCAGCCATTATACGAAACGCTCAAACAGAGGGGCGAGGAAATGATTGCTAGATCCGGGGGCACAGATAAAGACATATCTGCCAAAGGTAATCATTTTAGAATAATAAAACAATTGGACCTTATTACTTTGTAAATAAGTCTGTGCTGCTTGTTGACTGTTGTGTAACAGAATGCCATATTCTAGGAAAAAAATATTGCAATAATGATGTATTTAGGGTTAAAGTGTCTTGCTGTGTTCCTGAGATTAACTGGTTGGGTACAAAGTTTGCTATTTTACACAGACCATGTGTTCTATACACCATTTACAACAATAGGTTGTAGCATAACAGTAACAAGACCTAAGCCAGAGTTTTTATAGTTTTTTGGGGGGGAGGGCACTGCTCCTTATTTACCATAATGCCTTACATAGCACACATGATCCAGCCACAACCACAGGATTGACAACTGAACAGAGCCGGCCATCATAGAGCTACAAGCTGGTGGTCAAAGAAGAGCATGTGTGGTGTGTGGCAGGTGTCCAGGAGGAGGCTCTAGAATGAAGCCCAAACTGCATATCATACGTTTTCCTCTATACATGGGACTGAACAGACAACTTGGTTCATAGTTCAAAGATAATAAAGTAAAGCTTCCAGGGTAGTTGTTTCAGACTTTTGGGATTAAGGCCAACCCTAGGGAATATAGAACTTAAAATTCGGTAAACATATATTTCTTCAGGTCTCACTTAACTTCCAGCATCCAGTTTTGTCAGAAATAGCTTTGATTTAGCAGGAGTAGGAGACCCATAGGTCTTACCTTATCTGCTGCATGCTCTTGAACCCAGTGAAACCTACTGGATTGGGATTAGCCAGAATTTGGCCCAGTTTCCAAACCTTAGGAAATGAAATTGTTGCTTTCCGTGGAATTGAATGATTCTGCCTTATTGCTTAAATGGCACCAACTAGTAGCCTTGCTGATACTGGTGTTTTTGTTTTTATTTGTTTGCCTTTCTTTTTTTTTTTTTTGGTTCTTTAGCTGTTCAGGATAAGCTTGACCAAATGATTTTCATTTGGGAGAACATACACACTCTGGTGGAAGAAAGGGAAGCCAAGCTCCTGGATGTCATGGAACTAGCAGAAAAATTTTGGTGTGATCACATGTCATTGGTAGTTACCACTAAAGATACCCAAGACTTCATCCGGGACTTGGAGGATCCTGGAATTGATCCTTCAGTAGTAAAACAGCAGCAAGAATCAGCAGAGGTAAGAAAAGAAACTCTCACAGTAAAATTTTCAGCAGAGTGATTTATAGCTCACTGGGTCCTGGATTCCTTTGGTAACTATTAGGAATTTCTCTGTTAAATTTTATATTTGGTTTCAAAAGTGGAATGCATAATGGTTAGTAGGAGATAGAGTCTACCCACAAATTTTCACTCGGAGACTGTATATTTAAAATAACTTCTCTCTGTCCTCAGTGCTCTGCCTTCTTTCAAGGTTTCATTATCTCGTTTTAGGCTTCCAAAGTACAGAGCCACTTTCCTCACCAGACCTCTAACCTTACTGCCAGTCATCTCTGAATTGCTCATGGTTGTTGCTGCTCAAAACCCTCAGTGTCTTCCACTGCCTGCTGGATAAAATACCAACTCCCTAGAAGGCAGGAGTGCAGCCTTTTTCATCCCCATGTGTGCATCCCTGTAGCCCAGCCTGCACCAGTTTTTATTTTTGCCTTCCCCTTTCTTGCAGTGATTAGAATGCATCTTGTCCCAAGACTGCTCTTTCTAGCATCTGTACCTTTGCATGTTTGATTTCCTCAGCTGCCACGCTCTTTCTGCCGTGTCTTCGCCCAGGTCTGCCCACACAGGCATCAGTGGAATTATCATTCCACACCTGACATCTGACATAGTTAGCAGGATTTGTTTACCAGTGCTCCCACAATGCTTCATCCATGCAAAGGACTCCGCACTGTTTGACTTATCGTTGCTTATACAGCTGGATTCTCCTCCCGTACTGTGGTCCCTTGAAGAGAGTGTCCCTTTTGCTAGTCATATCTGTTGTTCTTTGTATTGTCAGTGCCTAACTTAGGGGTTGGTTGATGTTTCTAGGTGTTGAATGAGTAGATATGTTTAACCAATAAGAGGAAAGCAGAAGTAAGATACTGCCATTTCCATTCTAGTACTCATGTTTTTGTAGTTGGAGATCCTACCTAGATAATGACATACAGTATAAATCCAAAATCATATTGTCCTGAATTTGCTAACAAACACATTAATCTATGTAAAATATTTGAGCTTATTTTTGTTACTTATGCCTATTTTAAATGTAGGTTGCCAAGTTAATTAGTATGGAAAACAGAATGTATGTTTGTGTTAATGTGTACTCATATTTTTAAAAAAAATTGTGTAGTATTTCTTAAGTATTACCATTATAATAAATATCAAAACAGCTGACACTATTTTTCCTTGAAAATACTTCTTCTGTTTCTATGTTATTAAACGTATTTCAGAAATGAAGAAAACAGAATCAAGGTAAAAGTGATCATAATCCACCCCTTCCAAGAAAGTACCGCTTATAAATGTTTCAGTGTGACTTTGCTTCAGATTTTTAAAACTGTTGTTTTTCTGTTCTAGGCCATCAGGGAAGAAATAGATGGGCTACAGGAAGAGCTGGACATAGTTGTTAACCTGGGTTCTGATCTCATTGCTGCTTGTGGAGAGCCTGATAAACCCATTGTGAAGAAAAGCATAGATGAGGTATGACCTGCATTGCCTACCATCCTTATTAGAATACTTATTTAAAAATGTGATCCTAGATTACAATCTGCTTGATAAAAGTGGTTGAGAATTGAAGACAAGTCACTGAAATTATTCTGGCTTTTGAATCATAGTTAAATTCAGCCTGGGATTCTCTGAACAAAGCTTGGAAAGACCGGGTCGACAGACTTGAGGAAGCCATGCAGGCTGCTGTTCAGTATCAGGATGGGCTGCAGGTAAGAGGGTAATGGTGTTCACTGGCCCCAGCCAGGAGGAAGATTTCCTGCCAATGGGCATTGGCGAGTGTGTGCATCACACCACTCTGTGTGCATATGGTTGTGGGCAAATGTATTCCTGCAATCGCATCCTCTGCTTCAGTTCAAGTTTCTTCTTTTAAATGATATTTCTAACCCTTGGAAATGAATAGATTTATATGTACATATGATTTTTTTTATATAGACATTTCATGCAGTTTGCTTTAGAAAGAAAAAAAATTTTTTTAAATGAAAGTACACATTCCCCCACAGCATTTTTTGGTAAGTGACAGTGAAATGGAACTGAACCTGAATTCTGTTCTAATGTTGAGTGGAATTTGATGAAAGAGATAAACACTATCTAAAAATATCTCCCAAGTTTAACTAAAGTCAGAAGTAAAGAAATTTGATTTGAAGCCAGTGTTCTTCTCCCTGGACTAAAATAGCTTTCCATTTTATTAGGTCATAATCTGGTGTGTAAAAAGCATTTTCTTTGTTTCCATATATATGTAATTTTTTCAGTAGTTGTTTTTAACATCTTTTCAAGGTTTTAATCCGGCCACCAGTGACTTAGAAGATGACTTTTTAAATATTAAAAACGTCTTGTCAATTCAGGCCAACTGAATAATATTTCTTTCCCTACCTTCCTTAACTTTGTTCCATTTCCTAACAGGTTGGCAGGAGTTTAATCTTTCTCCCTCTTACCATATGGAAAAAGCTTTCCTAAGTATTTCCATAACACTAAGTGAATATTATTTTTGAGTCTCAGATGAGAACAGCTTTTCTTCTTTCATTAGGCTGCTTCTTGTCCGTGTTTGTAAAAATAAATATCAAAAGCCAGGCATTTTGTCAGCCAAAGCATGCTTTGAACTTTGGAAATTTATGAAAAAAATTCAGTACAAATAACACCTTGCTGTAGTTTCCCCTCCCTTCTTTTAAAATAGATGTAGCCATTTTTTAATGATGTATTTATTTTTACTACAAAGGAAGATTTAAAGAGGAGAGAGAAAGGTCTTCAATCCACAGGTTTGCTCCCCGACTGGCCGCAATGGCTGAAACTGAGCCAGTCTGATCCAAAGCCAGGAAGCAGGCGCTTCTTTCAAGGTCTCCCATGTGGATGCAGCGTCCTAAGGTTTTGGGTCATCTTCTGCTGCTTTCCCAGGCCACAAGTAGGGAGCAGGTTGGGAATTTGAACAGTCTGGACACAAACCAGCACCCTATGGGATTCTAGCATGTGAAAGGAAAGGATTTAGCCACTGAGCCTAGAAGTAGTCACGTTATAGTTAGGTATTAATGGCCAATAATTAACCCAGGCTATAGCCATCTGTTTGGGCCCAGGTCTTGATTTTGGTGTTCCTCTAATGAGTCATGGAGTGACATTTTCTTCCATGGCTGCAGGTGACACTACCAGCTCAAGCAGCCATCGATGGCTCAGCATGTATACAGTGCCTTGTGCAGACTACCACTCTAGGGCGAGCATCCCTAATCCAAAGAATCCAAAGTCCTAAATTGTTTGAAACCCCCCAGAAATATCAGATGCAAGTATATTTTAGATTTTCAGTTTGAGAATAGTTTAGATTTTCAGTTTGAGATGCTCAACTGGTGAGGTCTATGTAAGTAGTCCAAAAAGATACAAAATCAGAAACTCTGATGGTCCCTAGCATTCAGAGGTGAGGTATACTCGGCCTACTCTAGAAAACAAGGTCTGTCACGGGGCCTGTCGGGTCTTGCATCCGTGGTCACCTGTGGGAAGAAGTTGGATCATGTAGTAACATGGCAGGGTCAACTGTGGTTCGTGTTGCCAATTCCACATGCTCCAACGTTATGAGTTTTGATTGTAAAATGAAATATTAAGCAACAACAATTTGCTGCATAAATTCTTAGGATTGATTAATGATAATTTCAAAACACCAGATATTTTCTAAGATTTTCGCACATAATATATGGTCTGCAATTTCATTGAAATGCAAAGCAGAGGGTATTTTAAGTATTATAGTAACTAAACAGAGTGAGAATTGAAACTTTTTAGAATTTTCTAATGTTACCTGAAAATATTTAAATGATTTATGTATTTGAGATCTCACAGAATTTAATTTCAGATAACTCAATTTATAAAAATTTTACAAATAAGCTTTTGAAAAACTCTTAATAGCCTATGGAGCTATTCAGTAGAAATTTTTGGTAACTGTGTGGGTGCAGAATTAGAGATTATATGTATTTTCTGTTTCATAGCTGTTGTACTTAGGTGAATCATTTACATTTTTTAGAAAATAGATTCTTTTCATAATGTTTTATAGATTTGTGGTTGTTCTTGTCTATAACATCAGATGTCTAGCATTTAAAATGTACTATTATAATCACACAAGTGTTCTGTTACAGTGACACTGGACTAATATATGTATTTCAGGCAATATTTGACTGGGTAGATATCGCAGGTGGTAAATTAGCTTCCATGTCTCCAATCGGAACAGATCTTGAAACTGTCAAGCAGCAAATTGAAGAGCTAAAGGTATGTGTAAAAAGCTAGGTTATCAAAACTTTTTATTGTTAAATGTGTGATTAATGAATTCTTGGCATAAAGTTATTTACCTTTATATTATTGAAATAATATGTTTGTTTATGAATCTGATTTAATATGGTGCCATGGACTGAGAGGCAGCCCTTCAGATAGCCTGTTGTTGGGAGCAGGTTGAAGTGCAGACAGAAGAAGGAGGGGAAGGGGAGAGACAGAGTATCCTGTAAGGTTTTTCATAGCATTGAGTCCTCCATCATTATCATCGGTACACATACAGCAACATCTTTCTTCAGCACATTCTAAGGTCATTCATTCTGTTTCATGGGCTCTAAACACATCAAAGATCTATTATTATTTCTCAGAGTGTTTCTTGTTTTCTATCTGCTTTCCGCTGTAATTTTTGTTTTTGTGATTCTTAATCTCCAACTGTGAAAATGGCTGAACTGTTTCCTCTTTGAGTTCCTCTAAAGCCATGATTATTCACCAAAGTGGGCTCCGCTGTTTCCTTGCTAATTCTCCATACACAGAGAGACTGCATCATATTTAAGAAACCCTACTAGGCTGTAAAGTTATTATCTAGATTTAAAATGGTAACATTTTCATCTCAAAACAGAATGTTTCAGTTAGAAGCAAGTATTTCTTTTGATCATTTTACTCTTACCATCGTTAGATTGGAGTTTTTGTAAACTTGCTCTTTATGTATTGAACAACCATCATTTCATATAATAAACATATTTCATGTGTAGGTGTGAAGGAGAGGTAATGCCAGTGACAGTAGAAGCATCAGAAGTGAGAATAATGTTATTTTGTGCTAGTTGTGTGTGGATAAGGCTAAGGAGTAACTAAGTACTAATGAACAGAAAATGTGAAATTATCAGGGGATACAAGGTGTGAGGCTACTTCAAAGCAGGAAGTATTGATTTGAATTTCTTAGATACTTTTTTCTGGGTTCACATATGTTTGCAGTATTTCTTCTTTCTAGTGATTTCAAAACTCATTTTTGAATATGTAAATTTGTATATAATTAGATACAGGAACAAGTTCAGCCTTGAATTTATCAATTCTGTTGTAGAGAGCAAAACTAAAGTAGCCGAGTTACAGATGGAAATGTTTTCCCATCAGAAACAGGGAATAATGGGAGACATTATCCTTATTTTTTTGTGTATTAGATTTAACTCCTCATCACCTTGCTGCCCCCATAAGTGTATAAAATAAAGATTTCACCCACAGATTTTTTTGTTTAGAATTATTGATTTAAGATTTTTCTCTTTTAAACAAACAGCAATTCAAATCAGAGGCCTATCAACAACAAATAGAAATGGAAAGACTGAATCATCAGGCAGAGCTTTTGCTGAAGAAAGTGACAGAAGAAAGCGACAAACACACTGTCCAGGATCCGTTGATGGAGCTGAAACTGATATGGGATAGCCTGGATGAGAGAATTATCAACAGACAAGTAAATACCAAGACTTTTATTGAGTTATTATTCCGTTCCAATTTTAGATATTAATGTGAAACAATGAAAAAATAAAGTAGGTGATTTTGTGTGTTAATTTTTGGAGCTCCCAGCTCTTTTACTTTACTAGAACTTTTCCCATTTTTCTGACAAGCCTTTTTTTAAGCACAACAGATAAGATCAGTCATGTCAAAGGATGTGACGGTTATGCCTCATTGAATATGCTTTAGAGTTTACACAGCATGACACTGCTAATTCCTTGTCCTTATTTGGTAAATATGTGTCATTCATAGTGTCAAGTTTGTAACTTTTTTTTTCCTCTACCTTTTCTTTTTTTCTCCCTGTAGCATAAGCTAGAAGGTGCTTTATTAGCCCTGGGTCAGTTCCAACATGCTCTGGATGAACTCTTGGCTTGGCTGACCCACACTGAGGGTTTACTCAATGAACAGAAACCTGTGGGAGGAGACCCTAAAGCCATTGAAATTGAACTTGCCAAGCATCATGTACGTAACGGTTATTGCATGCTCTGTTTCTTCTCTAATGTATTGCTTTTGCCATCTCCCTTATTCCTGTATGTTTTCTTTATACATTTTTTGAAGCTTATGATTTTAACACAACTTTGTTAGACATTTGTACCTGAAAATTGAACTACTTAAACTTTTAAAGATTAAAATTAAAACATTTTCTCATTCTTCCAACAATTATTATCAAACACAAGTATGAGAAATTTGAGGGCTGTCTGACAGGCACTAATGTCTTAAATTCCCGTCATTCCTAATGCCACCTCTTTTTTTAAAGTTGTCAGGGGGTCGCCTAAAACCTTCCAAGTTTAAGATGTTCTTGCTACAGATTTGGTGAACACTGTATCTTTGTTCATCTTTTTTTTTTTTTTTCATCTCTTCATTTGTAACCTGCCTGGCAGGTCTAGCCCATTTCTGTCTCTCTCATCATGCTATGGTTTATCATTCTGACTCTGTGTTGCTCTTGTCTTTGACTAGCTTTTTTGCCACACTTGTTTCCAAGTAAATGCTTACTATATTTAAAAAAGTTTTTATATGTCCTGCATTTGATAAAAAGTGTCTAACCTTTAAGAATTTATCTTGAGATATTATGAATCAATTTTATATTATTCTCACGTTTGTGACACTGTGTTGATAATTTTTAATAGATCATTCCCTATCATTTAAGTCAGCACACTTAATGAAGAGTTATCTAAGCTATAGTTTATTCTGACATCTAGGAACCAAGCACAGACTTCAACATTTCCAGTAATGATAGGATCTTCAAAGGCATAAGTAGTAGCACTAAATAATTTTTCTTAATTATCAAATCAAACTTAATGATTCTTTTACACATTCATCAAAGTTTTAGAAATAGCGTATCTATATCTATAATTATATATCACTTCTAGATTGTGATTTGTAGTTTCTAGATGGTTATGCTTTTGTTTTCCTTCTTTCTTACTTTTCCCCATAGTGATTATCCCCTACTTTAAACCTTTCTTCCTCTTTTACCTGCTGCTGGCTGCATCAGTCACCATTACTCAGCCGTGTCTGACTACGTGCCTAGGATTTATATTGCATAATTAATGTTTACATTCTTCCATGCCTGTTATAACCTATGCTTAGGGCAACAACGACTGGCTTAGACTGATAAAGACTACATTAAAACCAAGTATATTTCTTCCTCTAGTGTGAGTTTATACGTGCAGTTGCGTTTCTGTAAACGTGACAGTTGTCTTAAAAGTAACATATATTGGTCATCAGGACTATATGTAATAAAGGTGAGAAAAGGAATTACCATGACCAGTGATTTCAGTAGGGATAAGTAGGGATGTTTTAATGCTACACGTCTGCATTTGAATTGTTATAAATGGCTCCTATTCTTTTATCTCTTCTCTTTCCATTTCTCAAAGATCAAAAAGTTAGTGGCCTTAGAATTCCCAGCAGTGTTGTTTTCATCTCTATTTTGCTCCTGGACTCTACTTTGTAGTGAGATGCAAACTATTAGAAGAATGAGTTTTATAGGATTATCTTTTATATTTTGACCACAAGAGTATTCAAGTCTTACGTTTTGAGAGTGATTCCTACCATTACCATATCAAAGTGCATGTTTTTATGAAGATAACTCCTTAGTTTTATAGCCTTTGAAAAGCACTCCCTCAGCAGATGCCGCGCGGAGTGGATCAATGTGGTCCCAGAAACAGTGCTCTCGCGTGGTGGCTGCTCTTCCCTGGAAACCTGCCCTGCTTTGGATTTCCTTCCAGATGTGTGATGTCTAACACAGGATGAGAGATGATGTTCTTTTGCGTTACTATTTACAACCCCGAGTCAATGAGTGTGGGTAGGATTATGGTCGAATCTTACTAACATGAAAGGGAGGCTTTGTCTGCTGCCCACAGATGTAAGCGTAGACTTGTCAAAAAAACTATTGCCAAGGCTGTGTTTGTTCTGTGTAGTCTAAATGTCTTTTCGGCAAGAGATACTGGATTTATTTTTGCCTTGGCACCTTCTCTTGTTGCTACTCTTTTCCCCAATTCTATACATTTATGCATCATGAATCTATTAGGTTTCCAGTGTATAAAAGCAGGGAATTAGTTGCTATGGACTTGTAATGAGCATCTCTAGTTTGTACTTTTCCTGATACAAGAACAGCTGAACTTTAGGATGCTGGGTTTGATTATTTCTGATATACAGTGAAATCTCTGTATAGTGTTAGGGACACCCAGGCTAATTTGGTAGTTAAATCTAATGGTTCTGACCCTTAAGCCCAAAGAGGATATAAAGGAATATCCTTTTTTGCTCTTTTTCTTTTCACAATACTCATTATAAACAGCCCTGTATATCTTAGACATCACATCATTTCATACTTAAAAATGAATACAAAGGAACAAAATATTCTAAATTAAGACATGGAATTTAAGTTCAATTAAATTAAGCTTGCATCAGGTCAAAAAATTTAAAATCTTTTAATGATTCTAGATTCTTAGATCATCAATTGCTAAGTCATTGTAGGGAAAGTAACTTACAAAGTATTTCACAAAGTCATTTCAAGGGATATTGCTAGAGTAACACAAAGATAAGCAAACAGATGTTCATCCTTTAAAAACTTTATATGAAAATTCTGTGTGTATGCTGGGGGATTTGTTTCATAATACTTTATATAAAGTAAGACATTCACATTAAAAGTGATGTTAACACATTACAAGCTAGCAAACCTAATGCTCACTTAATATTTCAGGTGCTGCAAAATGATGTATTAGCCCATCAGTCCACAGTGGAAGCTGTTAATAAAGCAGGAAATGATCTAATTGAATCAAGTGCAGGTGAAGAAGCAAGCAACCTTCAGAATAGATTGGAGATTTTAAATCAACGCTGGCAAAATGTTTTGGAAAAAACTGAGCAGAGGAAGCAGCAGCTGGATGGTGCCTTGCGCCAGGTGAATCTGAGAATGAATTCCAAAACTTCCTATTTCATATTTCATAGCTGTCTCATACCAACATAGCATGGGATTGTTTTCTGAGTTCATGGACTCCTGTTTAATTTTCACATGTCAAAGAGAGGAGTACAGATATGTAAGATACAGAACAGAGCAGGAGAGAAGGCAGCTCTCTGGTTCATAGTATAGCATTCTTATCCTTTGGAGCTCCTCTGATGAAAAGAGACGAGGTGAATCTTAGCAGTGCCTGGCTGTTGTTAAGAATGCAGAGAAGGGCTTAGCAACCTAGGGTACTGAGAACTTGTTGGCTGCCGGAAAGTGACAGTGTTTGGACCTCTCTATCCACTTCAGGCCAAAGGGTTTCATGGTGAAATTGAGGATCTGCAGCAATGGTTGACTGACACGGAGCGGCATCTCTTGGCGTCCAAACCTCTGGGTGGTTTACCAGAAACAGCCAAGGAACAGCTTAATGCGCACCTGGTAGGTATAGTAGTTCTTTCAGCTCTAGGCTCATATGAACAAACTGAGTATTTTGCATGGACCCTGATGATGCATAAATTATGCGAGATCCATAGGTTTATGTCAGAAATTACTATTGATATATACTAGAAAAAAACAGCAGTGGTTGATTAAATAATCAAGTTAGACTTTATTTCACATGTTAGTATGTAGTACATGTAAAGAAAACTTGGCAGCTTTTAACAGCAAGGTTTCATCCACACAATGAGAAGATGGTATGAGCAGCAGTATCCTGTTGCATAAAAATTCTTAATTGTTGTACCCCAACAGAATAGCCAAAATTGTCAAAATTGGCTTATCACTGCTATATGAATGATAATCTCATCCAGTTTCATGGAAGTCTGTACGTTTGTTGAGGTTATTGGCTTATCATGTCTTTATGCGTACAACAGAAGTAGAGATGAGAAGACTTCTGCGTCATTGTCCCTGCCACCAGGATTCCGTGGCACCAGCCTCTGTGCCGAGGCTCAACCATGAGAATGGCAAAATAATGAAAATTGAAATTCTGATTTTCTTTTATAGGAGTATGAATTAAAAAATTAAATTTCAGAATGCGTATTGTTGACTGACATTTCCGTTTTATATAGTCAGCATGTAATTCAGCTCTAAGCCTTCTGAAAGAAAAGTCCTTCAGACTTTTTCTCTAATATTTACACCTGTGGGTTTACATCAGAATTTGTTTTTTTAATATTAAAATGTTGGTAGGAAATATTGACTTGAGAAACAGAAGTAGAAGATTATAGAGACTTCATTAAAAAAAAAAAGAGGACACTGCATGTGAGCGTCTGCACGGATTTGCACACTAGAGGTGTTTGGACATAGTTTTAAATGTGGTGATTTGGGGAGGAGGTAACCATCCTGTAGATCTCACAGAGAACTAAGGTAGACGGTGACTGTTGGTGGCATCTTGCTCTGAATAGGTAAAAATTAATCTAGTGTAGGATTTTCTAGAACTCTCTATGGTGTTTTCATTGTTTTAGAAAAGTATGGTATCTTTGACACTGTGGTAGTTGTTTGGTGCCACAAGAAATGCCTTTGTTTCCCTGAACTTGACCAATTAAATAACAACTTGAGAGTGCTTACCTTTCTCTTTCATAAATCCCCAGCGACTTCCAGAGAGCACCCCTCTTCCCTGGAAGTACTTGCATAGCCTTTAAATCAGTCGTTAAATGCAAGTTTGATGAACTCTTTAACAAGTGGGTGTTTGAGATTATTCTCTAACATAAATGTTTTTGAATTGTTAATTTGTAAGAATATAAATAGGAACTTGAAAACAAAAAATTATCTTTAGTGTAGTTTATTTTTATTTTATTGTGTGAGGAAAAACGCAAAACTTGCAATATAGTAGTTTTCTGTGTTTTTAGCTATGTATAAAAATTTAATTTTAGAAGTTACAGATTTTATTAGGTGGCATTATAGCTATATTTAGTAAAATTTTTAAAGGGCTTGAGAGAAATTTTTAGACAGTGAAAGGGTTCTGCAGTTAGAGGTAATGGTTGTAAAACCTTATGAATATACTGTAAAACACTTTATTGTACAGATTGAAGTATGAATTTTATGATAATTATTTCTTAATTTTTAAAATTATAAGGTTGAAAGTGTTGGTAGGCCATGGAATACATAATTTTCCAGTGGAAATAGTGATTTGATCCACTGTAAAGTTGAATCAAAGGGGTAAAACTAGCTTTATTTTATAAATGAAATATAATTATTATTTCATTAATATTAGAATTTGAATTTATTTAAGCAGTATTTTATTCTTTATATAACATAAACATTGAATTTATTTGGAAGCTCTCAAAATGTTAAGAGAATGCTTGCATATCCACATTGGACTCATAATTTCAGGATATTAAATATTAACTTAAATACCTTTCTCTATGAGTTAGTTTTCATTTTTGCAGGTTTTCTGAGTCCAGAATTCAGTAATGGCCAGAGGACATAATATTGCATCATAATGTAAGGAGAGGAGCCTCTTATCTTAAGGAGGAAAAGATTAAGACTCACAGCAATTATATGACTTTCCCCAGTAATGGATCTGCTCATTAATTACTGTACCAGGAAGCCCTTCGCACAGCATTTAAACCATTGCTGCACACCTTCCTGAGCCAGAATGCGCTGAGAATGATGGCACATTTCTGGGATTTTTCTGTCAGAGAGGGCTTAACTACAGTGTTAGGTCATGTTTCAATGTAAAACATAGTTTAAATGTGTCAAGGTTGGTCTGTATGCCAAGGAGATGGTGGTATATCATGAGGGGTTTGGGACTGATTGGAAAAATAGAACTCTTTGAGTTTTACTCTTTGAAAGTGATATAACTTGAGAATATCTCAATTTAGGAAATCTGCACTGCCTTTGATGCTAAAGAAGAAACATATAACAGTCTGATGCAGAAAGGTCAGCAGATGCTTGCAAGATGCCCCAAATCTGCAGAGACAAACATTGACCAAGACATAAATAACTTGAAAGAAAAATGGGAATCAGTGGAAACCAAACTCAATGAAAGGAAAGTATGTGCTTTGATTAATGTAATAGAGTCTGTTTTGTTCCATAGGTTTTGCTTTTATTTCAGAGTAGAACTGTCAAGAATAGAACTTTCAGTAATTTGTGTTTCAAGAATGCTTTTAAAAACAGTATTCTATTTTAAGAGATTAGTTTAAGGGATCTATTCAGTATAGGTAAGTTTATCATAATTTAAGTATTAGGTATACTTGTAAATGTTATGGTCCACTTTAATTCTAGGAGTTCCATATTCTTATCACACTTACTTAACAGAGTTGTGTGTGTGTAAGGGATGAAGACATGGAGACACATGCTATATATATGTAAATGTGTATACATATAGTATATATATATACACATAATATGCTATAATGTATATAATATGTATTGTATGTATATATTACATATGAAGATCACTAAATTGTATGCCTCAACCGATAGAGATAGAACTTATGGTGTATTTTATAGCATTTTGATACCCAGAATTAATAGTATGAATGACAGTTTTTTCTTTTTATTAATTGTGTTTAGTGATTGTAATCTTTCATTAAAGGCCAAAATAATGCCACAATTTAAACACCACAATTAAAACTTTTTAGGTGTAATGAAATGCTTCTTACTACACTTAAAAGGAGTTTAGATTGCCAGGAGTTTTTGAAGACCTATACAATTCATAATACTGTGCTTGGCTTAGATATGTATAAGTTAAGTGAGAATGAAAAAGGAACCTACCAAACAATGGTTAAACTGAACAAAACAAAATAATCAAAGCTGTTAAACATGAAATACTAAATTATCCATCTTCACAGACTAAACTGGAAGAAGCCCTGAACTTGGCAATGGACTTCCACAATTCTCTCCAAGACTTCATCAACTGGCTTACCCAGGCTGAACAGACCCTGAATGTAGCTTCTCGACCAAGTCTTATCTTGGACACAGTCTTGTTTCAAATTGATGAACACAAGGTATGTGGTGCCTCGATTGGCTACCCTTTCGCTTTCCGATACTAGATTGTTGCAATGTCAAAAACATGGATTTCCAAGTCTGAAAACTTTTCTTTTGCCCTTGAAAACAATTTCCCCTTCCTGATAGCGGAAATATTTTTTCAGATCAATCCATTTTCACTTATTTTTAATTATGGCCCCTTTTTTTTGACATAAAGGTATTTGCCAATGAAGTAAATTCGCACCGTGAACAGATAATAGAACTGGATAAAACTGGAACCCACTTAAAATATTTTAGTCAGAAACAAGATGTTGTCCTAATTAAGAATCTCCTGATCAGTGTACAAGGCCGATGGGAAAAAGTGGTCCAGCGGTTAGTAGAAAGAGGAAGATCTTTGGATGATGCAAGGAAGAGAGCCAAGCAGGTAAGAAAGCTTCCTAAAACCTCTACAAACTTAGTTGTAAATCAGTTCTAGCCACTGACAGATGTTATTAATGCACTTTTAGCGCAGGCTGTATAACAGATATGACACAGAGCCAAGAAAGGGCTGTAGCCTGGGTTTGAATGGTGACATCACTTCTTGGATTGGTAGCAGCCTTGGGCCTTGGAGACAAACCTTAGAAAGATGGAGACTGATTGCAGCTTGACATAATAGACAGCCCATTATCATGAGGGCCCGAAAGGAGGCTCCAAAGTTTGTCCTGGGTTTCTTTTGCCTTTTGCTTTCATCCTACTCCCAGAGTAAAGCACCATAGTTTATGTTACTCTTACCTCTTGCTTCCTCCCTAAGCCTGGTTTCCTTTATAGACCCTCAAGTTTGAGAACCGGACATACAGCTTCCCACATGGTCTTCTGAAAAAGCACAGACCATGTCAAAAAGTGATTGGCAACTTTCCCATTTGTGAACATTGTTGACTAGCCGTTCGGATACTGCCCCAGCTCACTTTGAATCTAACTGGATAATTTTTTTGTTTGTTTAACCTAAAGCATCTCATGAATCTCACAAGGAACTTTCTTTATGCCCCTTATCTCTTTTTAGCATTGTAATCTAGACTAAACACAGAGAAGAGGTAAAATTATGTGTTTATCTTTGTCTCCGTGTTCCATGGGAAAAGCCGTGCTTACCTTGCTTGGCATAATCTTTTGTTTTGTTTTTTAAATATCCTTAAGAGTTTTTTTTCCCTTACTACCAGAAATTTAGAGTAACTTTAAGGCTGCATTTTATAATTACTGTTTTCACCCCCTTTCTGCTGCATTTGTCTAGTAGCATTGGATAGTTATATTCTATTGTTTGGGGAAGCAGGCTGACTTTGGTAATGCAGAATGATGTCATAGGAGGCAAATGCTTCAATGTTTTTAAAATTATAAATATAAATTTGTGAAAGTTTAAAAAAAACAAATTGCACTGTTATAGAATGACATGCTACACATTCCTTTTTAAGTGAGAAATAGGATACATTCAGTATTACAAGAGAGACTGGAAGAGAATCAGTTTTGCATGTCTAAGGCTGTTAATTCTAAATAGGAGATTTTCCTGCCCGTGTAATATGGCCTCGTGCCATGTTTACGACGGGCATTCCAAGAATTCCAAACATTGTGGATAACAGTAGCCAGTTGCTCGTTTTCTTCCTCCACTCTCTACTTAATTTCATTGCCTCATTTTGTTTAGCTAACTTTATGTAAACATTTTCTACTGTTTTCAGTGCAAATTTATAGCTCTCCATCTATTTATATGGTTTAAAATTCTTCTGAAAGCCAGGCTAACACTAGAACCTGGGCATTTATATTGCTGAGATTGCCCTCAATCTTAACTTGTAAGCTTGACCCTTAACCTTACCATTAAAGCTTCTGTTATTTGGAGTCACACTCAGTGGTTGGTTTCACAGTTCATCTTTTTAGCTGTGATAGCTTCAGTTTTTAACAGCTGAGGTGAGAACCATACTTCTCTGACTCTGTCAATGGAAACCTCTACTCTGGCCATTGCTTTTCCATGTTCAGGTTTATTGCTATTGTGGCAGGGATGTGCAGGGAGAGCAGGTGTGTAATGTAATGATCCCTCCTGACTACAAAAGCTTTGTCATTGTGTGCCCTTCTCATGATCTCATTGTTAAATTTTTCTTCCTTTCATTATTAATGTATTTGGCTCTAAAAATAAATTTAACTTTTTTTATGTGTCCGATCACTTGTGTTTATTATGAGAAATAATTTATAACAGATTACACTATCAGGTTTCCAAAAATAGAACCTACTAGTTGTTTATGATTTAAAAAGCGAGTAAGAGAGCCTGGTTGAAGTCAAGTATGTGTATAGGTAGCACTAGTACATTTGTGTTGTCGTAAATACAAATAGAATTAACGGGCATTAGGACTGTATATACATATATTACTAATATGTGATGTGCACGTGCTCATTTGAGGATTTTGAGAGGAGAAATACAGATGTTGGACTATCCTTATATTAAACAAGAATATAATGAGCTATTTTTGTTCTTGTTACTTGTAAGAAGGAATCTACAAGCTTTAAACTTTCCACCCTCCCACTTCTATCTCCTTTTCCTTAGCTTGGGAATTAAATACCATAGAAATAAACTCAGATCTGTCAAGAGATAGAACTGGGATAAGGGGGGAATTCTGAGAGTTTATGTTGATTTCTGAGTCAAAAAGAAAGGAAGTGAAAGGAAAAAAGTTCCCTTGGGAGCTCCTTAACTGTTTCCAGACTCAGTTCTGGTTTTGCTAAAGCTGCTGCTTTGAGTGAGTGATAGAATGAACATGGTGGACAATCACAATTACCACACAAGACATTCTGTAACTTTCTGATCAAAGTGCTACCTTTTTCTTCTGTAAGGGAAATTTTGAGTTATTTTCTAGCACTGCCGTTAATAGTTATTTCGGTTTAAAAATTGGATTTCAAATACAGCATTTCTGGACAAGGATATGATTTCTTTCCTTCTTTACCAGTTTCATGAAGCTTGGAGTAAACTCATGGAGTGGCTGGAAGAGTCAGAAAAATCTTTGGATTCTGAACTGGAAATCGCCAATGATCCAGACAAAATAAAAACACAACTTGCACAACATAAGGTGGGTCTACCATTAAGAAAAGTATATTGTCTGATGTATTTCAAGATCACTTTCAAATTTTCAGTTTTTTCATTGTTTTGTTTTATTTTTAAAGATTTATTTATTTTTTGTTGGAAAGGTATACTTACAGAGAGGAGATATTCTATCCACTGGTTCATTCACCAAGTAGCCAAAATGGCTAAAGCTGACCCAAACCAAAACCCGAAGCGAGGAGCCTGTTCCAGGTCTCCCTTGTGAGTGTGGGGTCGCAAGCCTTTGGGTAATCCTCCACTGCTTTCCCAGGCCATAGCAGGGAGCTGGATAGGAAGGTGGAGCACATGGGACACAAACCAGCGCCTGTATGGGATCCCTATACTTGCAAGGGGAGGAATAGCCCTCCAAGCCATCACATCCAATACCCTTTTTCATTATTTTGTTAGTCACTGCAGGGAAAAACACTATTTAATGTGAACTTAAATCTAAATTGAATTGTCCTTCATGTTGTTCAGGTGGCAATGTCTGCTTTTTTAAAAAGACGGATTGTAGTTATTACACACATACAGAGTGAAAAAGAGAGATCTTGCATCTACTGGTTCACTCCCTGAACGACTGCAGTGGCAAGGACTGGGCCAGGCAAAAGCCAGAAGCCAGGGGCATCTTCTGGGTCTCCTTTGTAGATGAAGGGGCCCAAGTAGTTGAGCCATCATCTGCTGTTTTCCCAGGCACATCCATAGTGCTGGATGAGAAATGGAGCAGCCAGGACTAAACCAGGTCCCATATGGGATGCCACAGCCAACTTGAAATGCTGTGCCACACCATCAGGCAATTCATCCTTACTCTTCAGGAATTATTTCATTATTGTCAAAAACAAAAAGCTGAATTAAAGTAATTCCTCTACACTTGTGATTTGAACAATCACATTTCAACTTTTTGTGACATTTCTGTCAGTTCTTCCATATATCAAATAGCACCTTGGAAGTAATTATGTTGTAAAAAGTAATATAAATCGGGGGCCTGGTGCAGTAGACTAGTGGCTGAAGTCCTTGCCTTGCATGTACCAGGATCCCATTTGGGCACTGATTTTTGTCCTGGCTGCTCCACCTACCATCCTGCACCTGCATGAGAGACCTGGAAGAGGCTCCTAGCTCCTGGCTTCGAATGCACTCAGCTCCGGCCATTGCAGCCATTTGAGTGAACCAGCAGATGAAAGATCTTCCTCTCTGTCTCTTCTTCTCTATGTAAAATCTGAATTTCCAATAAAGATACATAAATCTTTTTAAAAATAGTAATAGAAATTTTTCACATTATAGATCCACTGAAACAATAAAGGGAAAATGTTGGTTGCTGATACTGAATTTGTGTGTATATGTATATGTAAAATTCTACCCCCTCTCAAATATACGTACTCAGTAGCTTTTTTGTATGAATGGGAAGCATTAAATTTCAATCTTATATTCCATCCATGTAGCATTTAAGAGCATTGCCTCTGATTCTCATTGTGACGGGTTTCCTGTTTCTGTCTGTAAAGTAACTACCAGCCATGATGGTAAAGAGAATGGCTCCTGCAAATAAATTTTACAATTTCAGCCATCTATACATAAATTACTCCTTTAAACATGATATTTTAGAAGGCTAGAGAAGTTGGGGACAAGGTAAGAGTTACCATCGTATCTTTGCCAGCTTGCTTGTTTCCTTCACTGGGTTCAGCTCAGGAAGTCCTAACCAAAGTACGATGGGAGGAAACATGTTGAGCACCTGTTCTTCGGCTAGCTCAGGAGTGATATAGTTGGCTCACCATGCTGCCCTGACCCGGGAGCTGCCACATCCAGCACTGGAAGCCCAGTGACAAAGAACAGCATCTTCTCTTCCTCCTCTCTGAAGAAAAAAATCAAGTGTTCTTCTCACAGGATATTGCCTCATTTGGGCTTGAACGTGGAAGGGCTAATCTTATGAAACTATCATACACATAAAGCCCTGGAAATAAAAATATGCACAGAATCCTTTTAGATTTATTTCCCTCGTGCATTCGCTGAGCTACATATTAGGAACGCCATTAAACCAATTTTAAATGAAACATTTTCTGTAATTTGGATTTTTTTGCCTCTAGAAAACTTCTGTGTATTCTATATTCAGCTGTAATGTTTATTATTTATCTGTTGTATGAGAACATTAGTGTCAGTATTCCAAACACTAGCATTTTGTTTAGAATAGTATAGAAAATGAATAGTTACCAATAAACTATAGATATAGTGTGTTTTAATTGTGTTATTAGCTAAACATTTCCAGATTATTGCTTCATATTAAAGAACAAACCAATTTCATCACACTAAGATTTTAAAGGTAATAAGATTTTAAGTAAATGTAACTCGAGACCATTTTAGAAAATTAAATGCCCAGGGCAATATGCTAGTGGCTAAAGTCCTCACCTTGATAAGCCAGGATCCCATGTGGGCACCAGTTTGTGTCCTGGCTGCTCCACTTGCCTTCTAGCTCCCTGCTTGTGGCCTGGGAAAGCAGTGGAAGAACTTGGCTAAAAAACTTGGGACCCTGCACCCATGTGGAAGACCCGGAAGATGCTCTTGGCTCTTGGCATCGGATTAGCCATCTCTGGCCATTGTGGACACTTAGGGGATGAATCTACAGATGGAAGATCTTCCTCTCTGTCTTTGCTTATCTCTGTAAATCTAACTTTCCCATAAAAATAAATTTTAAAAAATTATTTATTTGCATAATAAAGTTTGCTCTCTCTGATACTACCACATGAATCACTGTATTAATTTTCCTTGATGTTTTGTGTATGTGAGCTACCTGTTAAATTTCTGCTCACATTTCTCATCATCCCAGATTTCATATATTTATTAACAGTTATGTTTTTTTCTATTCCTTGTATTACTGTTTCTAAGACCTGTCAGGCATAAAAAGATAATAGGAATACTACAGGGACTTTAATCTGATAATTAGGTAGTGTGAAAAACATAGAACTCGCCCTTCCTACATACACACACACACACACAGGGCTGTCAACAAATTAGGGAAAATAGAATTAAATAAAAAGCTTATTTTGAAAGAATTTTTTGAAACCATACAAGGAGTTTATGAAAAAGACAGATTATGAAAAAGCAGGCATACATTAGAACACTTTTCAGAAAACTGAATGTCTTTGAATGCCAGTTGTCTCTGAGGTTTTTCAAATACCCTCATACAGAAGGTCAGCTAACAGTGTCAACAGCAGTGGACTCTGGTGCTTGTATTGGCAGTGTCACTGGTGGATGACACCTGTAGTTATTTTGATGTTTCCGTAGAGTTTTGTATAGGTAAGAAGGAGGGATGTGGGCTTTCCAAGTGCTGTGAGTGGAATGAGCAATGGGTTCAAAAAGAGAAGACAAGACATGGAATTCTTCTTTATCCTCATCCTGGCTCAGATATCTAGTCGTATGAATCTTGATTATAAACATTCAGAATGTATGATGAGAATAAATATGTTGGAGAGAAAGACCAAAATATAGTAGCTTTCTGTTTTATTAAGGCTACACTGGGTCAATATTGATTGCATTTTCCTCTTGATAATCCTAGGATTTTCAATAGCTTATGAACAATTCTGTTTCATCACAGCTATTAAACAATTTAAGGTTCTTAGCTAGGTAAGACTGATGATTTACCTTACTTTGAGGATTTTGGGTTGTTTTGTTTTTTGTTTTTTGGTTTTTTTGTCATGTGTAGTTACTGTCTGAAACAGCTGGCATCTTAGAAAAACACAAATACTTCAGTGTGAAGGTTCAGAGGTTCTTTTGTGGCCTGAGCTTTGCTGGAATGCAGCACCACAGCACCACCCTGCTTGGTGACTGGTTGGTCGTCTCCCAGGGTTTGGGCCCTGCTCTTCAGGATTGCCTCTTGTGATGCTTCTGCTAGCTTTGGTTATTCGTCCCAAACACAGATGCGTATTGCTTTTTTGTTAAATACACAGGAATTTCAGAAATCACTTGGAGCCAAGCACTCTGTATACGACACCACCAATAGGACTGGGCGTTCTCTGAAGGAGAAAACCTCCCTGGCTGATGACAACCTGAAACTAGATGATATGCTGAGTGAACTCAGGGACAAGTGGGACACCATATGTGGGAAGTCTGTGGAAAGGTATAGTGATTTCAACACTTGGGTTATGCCATGCACTGCTTTGAAATATGTAGTGGTAATTACCTGCAGGAACACTTTGGGGACCTGGGGAGCTTATGTACAACCTGAATATCCATTCATACAGGCTGTGTGCTGAGAAAGCAGGTATGATATTCCAAGCTCTGTCATCTCATGGCTAACTATACCAATCACATCTGTCTGTCTGTCTCATTTTTATCTGCCTTTTCATCTGAGTTCATACAACTACTAGGATAATGCTTTTAAATTGTAAATGGGCTTCTGTGTTTCCCCTGCTTCATTTCCTTTGGGGACTTACTCTAGGATATGAAATAAAACACAGGCTCCTTAAGGTGGCATGCAGGGTAATATGAATCTGTGCCAATCTTCCCTTTGAAGGCTCAGCCACTTCTTCCCCAATCTCCCCTTTTCTCATTAACTTCCATTGAAGCCTGAAGACTCAGTTTAATAATATTAAATATTTGCTAAAAAAACAGAAGCAGTAGAAGAGTTCAAATATCTTGTTAATGTTTTCAAGTTGGTCATTGTTCCTTAGTCTTAATTACTTTGTCAGTGTCAAGATCAAGTGGAATATTATATCAGCTCTAGAGAGCCTCACAGTGGGTTTTTGCAGTGTTGATTTCTTTCTAATTCTTGGTTTCTCTAGTCTCAAGGTTATAGATCTTTTTACGATGTCATATAAATTATATCATTTATGATATTTCTAAAATGTTAAAAATGAACAGTGATGGTACACAGATCTGTGAAAGCCAGCCTTGACAATTGGTGACAGAATGAAACTATAGAGAGAAAACCTGAGGAGTGTTTGGAAGATGGCGAGACTGTTGTACATCTTATTTTGGTGACGATTCCCTGAATCTATAAACGTGCTAGCATTCATAAAAGTGTATACCAAAAAAATCAGATTTGCTGTCTGATCATTTGAAATAAGTTAGAAAATATTTTAAGGAATTTATTAGTACTTTACATTCTCAGGATCACAACATGTGGTATCACTACAAAGAGAATAGATTCAAAATACTTCGTAGATACAGTTCTCCCCCACTGCCTTCTTTCCTTGTTTTTTTCTTTTCCTTTCCTTTCCTATTCTTCCTTTTCTCCCTCCCTCTCTTCCTTTCTCTTTCTCTCTTAATTTTTGAGATAACATTTTAACTTTGCATTGTAGTAAAATGACTGAAAAGAGTGTGTTTCCATGAAGAAACTTGAGGGATCTGTGTTTTACAAAGGTAGTGATAAAGGAGATTTCCTGAAATAGATGCCATGGCTTGAATGAATAAAAAAAATTGAGAAAAATGTTGTTTTCCAAGGAAGGCAAAGAAACAGCCGTGGCTACCCTTACATTGATTATCCTTCCTGTGAGAACCTGCCAACTGTCTTAGGTGAATTTTGGATGTGCAGAAGTATAAGGGCAGCCTTTTTGTTACTAAGAACAATTATTTTACTCTTTTTTTCCCCAGACAAAACAAGCTGGAGGAAGCCCTATTGTTTTCTGGACAGTTCACAGATGCCCTGCAGGCCCTCATTGATTGGTTATACAGAGTTGAACCCCAACTAGCAGAAGACCAACCTGTCCATGGAGACATTGATTTAGTAATGAATCTGATCGATAATCACAAGGTAAGATTATCTAGATCATTTTCATTTTTAGTATGGCTTGATTATTCTGAGTATAGAGGAAAATGTAACCACTTACACCAACATTTTAAACTAAGGAGCCTGAACATGTATTGCATAATGGTTTTGTTACTAAAACATATACGCTTTGGCCAATTTTGTATGTGAAACCTAAAAGCAATGGAGGGGTTACTGTAGTATTTGAAAAATACTTTTGTCTTTAATTACCAGATGTCAAAACTTTTAGAACTTAAGAACGGCTCTCATTCTCTTGTGCATTATAACATATTTCAAGAATGTTTTAACTGTCCGTAGTTATTCATTTAAACAATTAATGATACCAAATTTAAAATCATTTACTCAGTGACCTGGAACTAGCTCAGTGTATACATGTGTAGCTTTGTGACAAGATCCCTGGGTGGAAGAGGGTCACAGGCAGCTGTCTTTGTTTTTTATTTTTTAAAATTATATTACCTTGTTGTTGAATTATAGCGATATGTGAATCATTCACACAGCTAAGAGGATTTTGATGATTATTTACATCAAGAAAATTGTTTTCTCTGCAGTCTTCTGTCAGATATATTAAAACTGTTATATAAATCATACATAACATTTGAAGTGTCTTGCTGTTACTAAGTGCAAAGTCCTAAATTTTGATCAAGTGATACCATACAACAAAAATCTTGAGAACAGCATGACACACAGTACCCACAGTACCATTGCAGAATGACTGTGGCAGAGTTAATTTCATATGCAATCCAGTTCATGTTGTTTCCTTTATTCTGTTGGATTCCGTGTTGGTATGTTTTCTTTATACTTCTCTGGTTACACTATTTTGATCTTACTATTCTTCTGTAAATAGTGGCCCTTCATAATACTTATTTCCCCATTCTGTTTTTATTCTAAGATTCTACCCATAAGCAGATTTTATTATACCTGAATATTAACAGAAAATAAAAAGACTATGGCAAGCATTGTTTAGACCCATAAAATTAATTTTTAAAAATTACTTGTCTTGGAACAAATGTTTTGTGCATGATTGTTGCAATGTTTCCATTTTCTGGCACTTAGTCAATGATTTATTACTAGTATAATGTTACATTTTTGTAAGCTCACTGTCTAAGTATTTGCTAGTATAGGCACTTGCCAGGTTTTTTAAAATTTATTAGAAGTTATCAAAAATGACTTCATTCTTTAGAATCAGTGGAATAATTGGAACACTCGGGAAGTGTAAGAGTTTGAAATACAGAGCTATTGGAGTAGCCTTACAAGTACTTAGGTACTACACTTTCTGTACATGTGTGTGTAAATGTCTTTCTTCAGGTGTATCTTGTTTAACACTGCTGTTGTAAAACCAGTCAAATAGTTCTTTACACATATTTGAATTGTTTTTGATGGGCCTGTTTTGTGAATGACCCAAACACATAAACATAGCCAGACGGTAGTTCTTCTGTGGTGGTTTTTATTGAAAAATGGCTTAGTTTCGTTCTGGACAGAGGTTAGTTACTTGAAAAAAATTTAGTTGCACATACAAACTCCTGGGCCAGAATTGTAGAACCTTGGGTTCAATGGCATGAATTAAGTCTGTCGCCAGAATAAACAGCCAGTGCGACTGCTGGCATATAAGACCACACATAGAAGCAAGTATAATTTTTACTCTGTGAAGATTTTGCCAAAAATAAAGTCATGAAGCTGTGGGGCTAAGATGACTGGACATGATATTTTATATACATAAATGTTTTCAGAAGAAAATGTTGTGGTTTTGTAATTAAAATGTAACTGAAAATGTTTTCCTTAGGTCTTCCAAAAAGAGCTGGGGAAGAGGACCAGCAGCGTGCAGGCCCTGAAGCGCTCAGCTCGGGAACTCATAGAAGGCAGTAGGGATGATTCCTCCTGGGTCAAGGTCCAGATGCAGGAGCTGAGCACACGCTGGGAGACCGTGTGTGCACTTTCCATATCAAAACAAACACGGCTGGAAGCGGCCCTGCATCAGGTAATAACCATGTCGCCATAGCTGGGTTTAGCAGGGAAAGGGTCAGAGGTCCACAAGAACCAGTCCAGTGAAAACCTGCGAGGCTCCTCAACCAGGACAGTCCTGGAGAAGGAGCTGGAAACAGCATCACTGCCTTCATCCTTCCCTGAGCTTCTCCTGAGGAATAAACCGACTCCAAGGAGAGTTTTCTAATGTCTTCATAGGAAAGTGCTGCCCGAGTTATTTCTCTGTAATCAATTTGTGACAGTGGAAAAGTGTCATTGGTATCTAGCTCTTGGGATAGATTCAGCCTATATTTTTATCTTAATAATGGGAGTAATGCACAAAATGAATGTTAAGCTTTTACTTTGTGGAGGGGAGGAATAGGATGTTGTGGTTCTGTCAATCTACTGACGGTCACCTTTGGAATCGTGTTTGTTGTGTGTGTGTGCACCCTTAGGCAGAGGAGTTCCACTCAGTGGTGCATGCCCTCCTGGAGTGGCTGGCTGAGGCCGAGCAGACCCTGCGCTTCCACGGGGTTCTCCCAGACGATGAGGATGCTCTGCGGACTCTCATCGATCAGCATAAAGTGAGTAATATCTGAAAGCTAAGTAAAATGTTATGAAAAAAAAATCCAGGCAAGGAGAGAAGATGGACCGTTTGCCTGCATGAATGTCTTCCCCCATGAGAAGGGGTTAGACACCTGCTCTGTATGAGAAGAGTTCTCAGTTTACCTGCATGTGTCCCTGCACAGTGGCATATGTGACTGTCTTTTTATGCTTTCTTCTTAGATGTTCTAAAAGTACTCACACTGATTTCCATCTCTGGGTAACCCATTAAGAGTTTTTCAGGGGTTTTTAGCCTTGTGACCAAAATTGATCAGTTTTGTTGTACTTTATATTGATGTTAAAAATGAAACTGGCTTAGTGATATGCTTGACCTCTATAATATGATACTGTTATGATTGTAAATTATTAACATTGATCTTAGAAGCAACAGAATCAAGTAATTCAATCACTCAGCTTAAAATTTTATGTTTAAGTTACTGGACTTTTTTTTTAAAAGGTTAATTTACTTAGTCATGGCCCCTTGTAGCCAGGACTATGGTAGGCTAAAGTCAGGAGCCTGGAGTCCTGTGTTTCAGAATCCCTGGGACTTGAGCCATCACCGGGTGCTTCCTGGGTGTGTCAGCATGGAGCTGGGTTGAGAGCAAATAGCCAGGACTCGAACCAGAACTCCCTTACAGGATGTTGGCATTCTTAGTGGCAGCTTAACTTAACCCACCATGCCACATTTGCCCCCACTTCTGTTTTTAATCAAGAGCCTGTTTAAATACTTTTTAGGAGAAAACTATAGCATAAATGATAGACTTATAAAACAAATTGAAGGAGTATATCTACTATTGAATAACTAAACAAGTGAAAATCTATCTAGAGTTTTCAGATATTGACCTGAAAACTCTATTCCAAACTTCATCTTTCCTTAGGAAATGCATGGAATTTGAGTAGGCTCCCAGATTTACATATCTCTCAAAGATATGTGGCCTAACATATAAAATAACCTTGTTATTAACAGAGGTAGGCAAACATGTAAAGTGTTAGCTGGAGGAATGAAATATGACATAAATCATTCAAATTTGAACCCAGAAATATAATAGAAAAATCACCTCCAATTTGTTATTTTTATCTCATTCAATAATTTGAAAATCTATATTTTGTTGCCGTGGGCTGTCCATCATCCATCCCTGAGGTCCGTTAATAAAAGCCCACATTGCACGGCTAATGCCCTGTGAAAAGTAGCCTATTCAAAGTGTCACTGCTTTTCACTGCAGCTCCAGGAAACACCAGGAAACAAGTGTCTGTAGCAGAATAGTGGTTTGCAGAATCAACTGATTTCTAAAAGCACACAATTACCTATAATTTCATAAAGTGATTCTTAGCAATAATAGAGTAACATTGTTTAAATTAAATTCCTCTATTTCCCTTCCTACATTCATTCAGTATTCACCAGTTAAAGAAAAACAGAATATTTAATTGAATTCCATAACAGCAGGAACAGAGTCTCATGAAAATCTGATTGTTAAAAATAGCAAGCTGAGCCCGGTGCCATGGCCTAGTTGGGCTAAAGTCCTCGCCTTGCATGTGCCAGGATCCCATATTGGCACTGGTTCTAATCCTGACAACACCGCTTCCCATCCAGCTTCCTGCTTGTGGCCTGGGAAAGCAGTCGAGGACAGCCCAAAGCTTTGGGACCCTGCACCCATGTGGGAGACCCAGAAGGGCTCCTGGCTCCTGGTTTTATCACAGCAGTGGCCGTTGTGGTCACTTGGGGAGTGAATCATTGACAGAAGATCTTCCTCTCTGTCTCTCCCCTTTCTCTCTCTCTCTCTCTCTCTCTCTCTCTCTCTCTATATATATATATATATATATATTTATATCTGACTTTGCAATAAAAATAAATAAATCTTTAAAAAATAACATATGGACATACACCACTAAAGTAACAGACTAGATTAGAAAAACATAGAGTCAAGTGGGGAGTTGATGTTCCAGTCCACCAGGCAGTGGCCATAACCTTGGCTCTTCCAGGCGCGTCACCAGCAGTGTATAGTCAGGCACCATATAGTGTTTTCTCAGTGGCTGGCCGCATATATATGGTAGCCATATTGATATTGCCCAGGGATGCTGGAGCCATTGCAGTTTGCATCAGCGTACTCTATGTTGTTCACATAGCAGGAAAACTGTCTAATAATGTGTATCCCAGAATGCTTCCTTGTTGTGAAGCGCACTTAATTCCACCTGATCCCTATGAAATATACTCTGGAGATGCACAGCAGTTATTGACCTATGTCTTTTCTTTCTAAAAGTTTGTTTTTATTTTTTAATGTAAGAGGATGCTTTGGGATTTCTTTCCTCCAACCTAAACATGTATATAGCTCCTTGCCTAATCTTCTGACTTCCTTGTTGCTTTTTGTTTGCACATACTCCTATCTTTCCTGGTGCAGTTACTACCATTTTAGTTAATAAAACCTTTCTCTAATTTGTTCAAAGTGTTTTAATTTCAATAAGTATTTTTTGTGTCTCTGATGTATCTCTGATATTACTGAACATATTCAAATTTTTATTTGTTTGAAAGAATTACACACACACACACAGATATCTTTCATCTGCTGGTCCACTCACCCAAATAGTCAAAATAGTCAAAGCTTGACTCCAGAAGCTTCATCCAGGTTTCCCACATGGATGCATGGGTCTATGTGTGTGGGCTATCTCCCCCTGCTTTCCCAGGCACTTTGACAGGGAGCTGGATTGGAAATGGAGCAACTGGAACCCAATCCAGTGCTCAGATAGGATATCGACATAGAGGTGGTGGCTTTACCAGCTGCGTTACCACACCAGCCTCTTTCTTAAAGCATGTACTATCATCCTATAGATAAATTTTAAAATATGGATCAGAAAGTGCTTTGTTGACCATTTTCTCTTCTTCTAGCCTAATAAACTGATTTCCAGTTGTGAATAAGCCAACTTAACTTTGTGTTTAACTGTGACAGAGGGGTGCTACAAGAGTTTTTTCAGTTAGTGCCACATTTAATTGAAGCCTTCTTTTCTGCATTAGGAATTCATGAAGAAACTGGAAGAAAAAAGAGCTGAGCTAAATAAAGCCACTAGTATGGGAGATGCTGTTTTGGCCATCTGCCATCCTGACTCCATCACCACCATCAAGCACTGGATAACCATCATCCGGGCCAGGTTTGAGGAGGTCAGTATTTCTGAAGTCAACTTCAGAGTTGGCAGTTGCTTTGAAAATAGGAATGGAATGGGAAATCTCAGGAATTAAGATATCCTTACAAGTGTGTCAAAATGAGGCCTCCACTAAGAGAATATTTCCATTTCCCACTGGCGTGTTACTTGACTTGTGGTGTGTTACTAGACTTGGGGTGTATTACTTGTCTCTGAGATGCACTTGCCATTAAACAGTGAAAGGTTATTTTGCAGTTATGTCTCTGAAACATAAGATGACAACTATTTGATTCATGGTAAAAAAAAAATTGTTCTCATTTCCACAATGTGCTAGTTTAATAATCCGTGGTTGAGTACTGTTTAAGTGAATGGTGTACTCAGAATGGATTGCTCTACAGAAAGTGAATTTTCTATTTATTGGTCTAACATTCCCTAAGTTTTTAATTATACTCTATACCATGTAAAGTACGTAGTTGATCCTTCAGAGAATACTTTCTTGAGCTTCCTTGAATGATTGACATCTTTGTACTTTCAAAGATGACAAACATCAAACCTCAAACTGTGTCATGCTGCCAGTAGTAGAATCTAGAAAGACTGGAAACATCATGGGGTTAGCCCACAGTGATCCTAATGTATAACTATAATTTGTGTCATTGGAAGAAACTCAGATTTTGGTTTCTCTAAACAGGTGCTGGCCTGGGCAAAGCAACATCAGCAGAGATTAGCAAGTGCTCTGGCTGGGCTCATTGCTAAACAGGAGTTGTTGGAAGCTTTGCTGGCTTGGTTGCAGTGGGCAGAAACTACACTCACTGATAAGGATAAAGAAGTCATCCCCCAGGAGATTGAAGAGGTGAAAGCCCTCATTGCAGAACACCAGGTAAAACAGATGCAGTCCTAATCCCTGCTAGCCATTGTCTCAGATATTTTTTTCTTCCACTGCTATAGTTTTCAGAAGTTTTCTTTGTGCTGGTTACCTTCATAAACTCAGACATGATCCTCAGGTCCTGTATGCCCAGGTTTCTGGTTACCATTGCTCTAAAGCTTTTCCTGCTTTGTGTGCAGGACCTTTTGTTGTCTCTGTGATGTTATACTTGTGTGCCACCACCTCACATTGTGTGCTACACTGTCCTTTCTCAATGCTAGCTCTTCTCCTGCTAGCTCTTCTCCTGTGTTTTGTCCATTTGTGTCACTCCTCCTGTTGATCACCTCACTCATCTCTGCGTATTCAACTGGCACCTGCTTTGAATGCTCTGGGTTGCATCTCAATCTTCCTCCCAAGATGACCTTTGCATACTCCAGACCCATCATATCTGAAAGAGAGTGCATTGTGTTCCTCAGAAAAATGACTTCTGTACAGGCTGCATGTTTGAAAATTCTAAAACGATAAGCATCATGCCCACTCTTGTTTACTGATTTGCTTATTAGCTTGTGTAATACGCATTTACAGAGAGAATAAGTATCCATCAGCTGACTAAACAGTTAACATTGCCTTTATTATATTTTAACAATACAATGAGTTGTCTATGTTCAAAACAGACTTACATGTCTTCAGATCATGTTCTTTATGATTTTACGTGTTAAAGTATTAGAGAGTTCTCCAATGTGGTCATTGTTCCTGAAAAATGTTTCTTTTTCTTTTCACTTTCTCCTGTCTCTCCTTCTCCCTGCGTTTTTCACCATGGTCTCTGCTATTCCTCAGCCTACACGTTCCAGGTATAGGGATACCTGGTCCATACTAACAAGAGCATACCAACATAGTAAATTTTAACTGGAATAATGTTTTAACATATTTGCATTTAATGTGTATTTATGATGTCACTCCATGTTAAAGCTATCAGAGCCATATTTCAATGATGAGGACTAAGGTGCTGCAGAAGGGTCTGAGCGAGTACCCCTTTCAGCTTTTCAGTGATGGGCAGATGCTTCCTAAGGTTCTTCTGGAAGAATATGTAGACTTGCCTTTTATTGGGGCACAGAAAGGTTATATCATTTACACAGAATCACCATTGATCTTCCCATCAAAACAAACTACTTTTAGTTTTTAATTTTAATCTACTGTCTTTGTAGCTATAACATTTTACATTGTTCCACAATTGAGGAGTGATAAATTATAGTGGTTCAGGTTCTGCAAAATGTGATGTTTTATTCCTCTATAGGAGTCATAGCATAATATTTAGTGTTTTTAGTTCATTTCAGAAGGTGCTTTTGTCTAGTAATGCTTTCATTTAACTGACATCATTTTCTTTTGTTCATTTCAGACGTTCATGGAAGAAATGACCAGAAAGCAGCCCGATGTTGATAAAGTTACCAAGACCTATAAAAGGAGAGCAGCTGATCCTTCCTCGTTACAATCCCACATTCCGGTCTTGGATAAGGGACGAGCAGGAAGTAAGTAGTGGCCAGTAGTTTCTAAGATGAAGATGGTTAGATGAGGAAGCCAGTTTTCTTTGAGTTACCACTCGAAATGTTGGAACAATTGGTGATTTTACATATGAGCTCTTTTACGAACAGTCTTCTTAAAAGATTACATGGGCTCCAGTTTTATAACAACTCTAAAAAAACTTTTTAAAATATGTGTATCATCTGGATTTCTGTATTTAATGTTATTAAGTTGAAGTGTCTTTTTTATTAACTAGAAAAATTGGGAAAAATTATAACACAAATCACTGCTCTCTGTTTTTCCTTTCATGATGTAAGTAATGTTAATGTTGAACGTAACAAAAAATGGTTGTAGTGTTGATTAGCTGACCTAACTGCTCATAGCTAATTACCTATATTTATGTGACTTCAGGCGGGCCTTACTGTTTCTTGGGATTTCTTAACACAATAAAAAGAATATAAATAAACAATAACAATTGGCCTGGAGAAGATGTAAAATTTGTATATTTCTGATTTTTTTTTAAAAAAAGTGAGGTCACACTATTATAATTCCTGTATTTCATAATGATAAAAGTTAACAAAGCAGCTAGGAAAACTGGAGTTAAATTCTCTGTTTTATATATATAAGGATTTATTGATTTTTATTTGAAAGGCAGATTTACACAGAGAAGGAAAGAGATCTTCCATCTTTTAGTTTGTTGCCCCAAGCAGCTACAGTGGCCAAAACCCAGTTGATCCAAGCCAGGAGCTTCTTCATGTCTCCCACTGAGTCCAGGGACCCGAGAACTTGACACATTTTCCAGTGCTTTCCAAGGCCACAAGCAGGGAGCTGGGTTGAAGTGGAGCAGCTGGGGCTAGCAAGTGGAAAACTGTCATGTTGAGCCACTCTGTTGGCCCCTGGAGTCAGATTCCTTAACTGGCTCTACGACTTGCCAACTGGGAAGCACATGTATGGGCAATGTTACTTAAACTGATTCCAAGCTTCAATTTCCTCCTCTGTGATAGGGGTATAATTTTAACTTCATTGGATGGTGATGAGAATTATATGAGCTAAAGCCCAGGAAGTGTTTAGCATGCCTCCAGTCATGTAGTTAAATGTTCAGGGAAGGTTTATAAATGTACTGAAACATATTGTAGCTTGGATACCAAATTCTTATGTGACTGTAGCTCACAGTTTTTCTAGGACATTTTAAAGTAATCCTTTACTTAGATGAACAAAGTAAGTAAATTGTTTTGTGAAGCTGTAGACACTTGGGTAAATTGGTCAGAGTGAGTGAGAAAATTTAGTATGGCAATACACTAAATATAAGACTAATATAAGACTAAGTGCAAGAAACACAGTCTCGGAGGGAAAAGAGGCCGAGATGAGAACAAAGATCCCCCACACCGACTTCCATGTGTGATTGGGATTTGTAAAGCATCTTACTGTCTGCCTTGGGAGATTTCTTTCATCTTCACTTATCAGAGAGGGAGAACTCCTGCCTGCTTCATTCTCATTGAAATGGCAGGGATTTGAAGGTGGAAAATGTAGTTACCACAAATTTGTTGAGAGAGGTTTCCAATATTTAAATAGCTCTGCTGAGCTATTTCTCTGCATGAAGAGCGTGTGATCTTGAATTTAGAAGAAAAAAAAAGGTCCAGAACAGACTGATGGAATTATGACTCCTTAGGAAGAACTATGCTATTGTAGCAACATGGGGAACATCTGTTGGGGTGTAGGAGTTTGGGGGGAAATCCCAGTCTATATGAAATTATATCACAAAATTCAAAAATTCAAAATGAAAATGTAACAACAACAACAACAAAAAAAGGTCCAGGTCATCATGGTATGTACCATGTCAATAAAGATACTCTTTCTTGTGGTGTCCTCATCCAGAGAAAAAAATGGCCAAGACTTAACGTGTTTCAGAACCCTCAAAACTCTGCCATCCTAACTAAGATTATGTTTCAACAGGAAAACGTTTCCCAGCATCAAGCCTATATCCCTCTGGATCTCAGACACAAATTGAAACCAAGAATCCCAGGGTCAACTTGCTAGTGAGCAAATGGCAGCAAGTCTGGCTCCTGGCGTTGGAAAGACGGAGGAAGCTCAATGATGCCCTGGACAGGCTGGAGGAGGTCAGGCCACTCGTGCATTCATTGTGATTGACATTCTCTCATTCATCATAATGCTTTGCCCAAATCCAAAACTTGTCTGATAACGGATAAGTAGGCTTTTATTGATTGAGTGTACATTTTACTTCCAAAATGAACAAAAAAAAACATGTTTTTTTTTAAACTGATACATGGGATTTGTATTTAGAGAATCAATAAAATTTAAAAATACTGTATTTGAATAATCAGAGACTCCCCCTTAAGACCAAAAATCTGATTTGATCTATTTGCTAATGAGATTATCTGGCAAACGTATGTCCACTTATACATCAGAACTTTTATTTAGGTGCATCTGTAATCTGAATTTTAGACTTTTAGATCCTGAAATGGGACAATTTTTAGAAAACTAGGTAGGGGAATCACTTGCTAAGTGTAGGCGGTGAGAAGATACATTGTCGAGTAAAGTGAGCTGGTAACCTGGGGCTGAGCGTGGATCACACAGTGGTGCTTTGTAGCTTTGGTGTTAGAAATTTTAGGAAATCCCATCTTTTGAAAGAACATAGATGCAGCTGGAGATCATTGTGCTGAGTGCAATAAGCAAGCCAGGCTTCAAAAGACAGATATCATATGTTTTCCCCGATTTGGGGGAATATACAGATTACAAAAAACACTGCAATGTGTATAAGCAAGATTGACATTGTAAGGTTTGTTTATAATTTAAACCCCTCATCTATCCTGTTGAGGAACAGTGCTTTTTGTACTCACTTTTTGTTGGTTTATTCATTAGTTTAGAAAGTTAGGTTTGTGATTATAAAGAAAAGTGAAAGTATGTCTATATAAAATTAAAAGAAAAAAATAAATGATGGAGCAAGGAAGGTGGGAATCAGGGAAGGAGGAAAGGCAGAGACGAAGTATCAATATACTCTTGAAACTGTGTGTGTGAAATGCGTGTAGTTTGTTCCTTTAATATAAATGAAAGAAGGAAAAAAATGCAACCAGAAAAAAGAAATTTTCAGATTTAACTTTTACAAATAGTATGTGTAAATAGAAGTAGGTGTTTTTAATGAAATAAGCTTTATGAAAAAAAGAGAAGCATTTCTGAGTTCCCTTTACAAGATCATACTGTTTACTGTTCTTAGGAATGATGTTTTATTACCCAAAAACCTCTCAGAATTACCATATTTAATTAGTATAAGCTGTACTGTGAGCACGGGAGTAACCTCAACCAAAATACTGTTGCCCTTTTCAGCTGAGGGAGTTTGCTAACTTTGATTTTGATATCTGGCGTAAAAAATATATGCGGTGGATGAATCATAAGAAATCTCGAGTGATGGACTTCTTTAGGAGAATTGATAAAGATCAAGATGGGAAAATAACCCGACAAGAATTTATTGATGGAATTCTTTCCTCAAGTAAGTCACAAGTGAAATTATAACCAGTGTAAAATATTTGGAGAAAATCGACATAATATTTTAAGAACATTAAGCTTGTGTACTAAGATAATACTATGGTTAAAGTTGATTAGGAAGGAACCACTCTTTAAAAAAGTATCTTAGTAAAATGCATGCCTCTGTAAATTATGGGATGACAAATACATTCGTTCACTCCATTGAGGCAGTGAGCCGCATCCCCTTTCATATAATACAGTGAATATCTGATTATTAAGTTCTTTATTGTTGCCTAATGTGAGAACTGCTTACATGCAAGTCTCTTTCTTTTACATTCATATTCTAATGTAATATGGTCATTGAGAGTATACTGGAATCCTATACAAATTCTCAAATTATTTGCTACTTCGCTGTTGGATTGTTCAGTCATTTGCATATATTGACCTGACAGTGCTAGATGTTATTTTTTAAAGTAAATTTATCTGAATTATTCCTTGAGGAGAGTAGTAGTCAAGCATAGGGAATTGCTGAGATTAAAAAATTTTCAAGCCACAAACCAGCAGTTTCGTGTATTTTCATTCTATTCATATATATATTTGGATCACATCTGCTCCTTTTTCTTGTGACTTAAATCAAGTTTGTTGCTAATTAGAGACAGCGGGAAGTGGATGAGAGAGGAAGAGAGCTTGAGAAAAAAAGCGTTTTTGTTCATTGATGTACCCTACCAGGCAATGGGCCAGAGTCAAATCTGGGACCTGGGAAATGAATACAGATCTCCCAGATGCCTTGGGAGAATCTAAGTGCTTGCGCTGTTGCCTGCTCCCACGCAGGGTCTGCATTAGCGGGAAGCTGGAGCCAGGAGCCTGGTCTAGCAGTTGAACCTGATGAGGGGCGTGGATACCTTAACCACTAGGCTTGAATACTCACTGCTAAATCTTCTATTTTTAGAAAGGATTTTTTAAAGATTTATTTATTTATTGGAAAGTCAGATATACAGAGAGGAGGAGAGAAAGAGGAAGATCTTCCATCGGATGATTCCCCAAGTGAGCGCAACAGCCGATGCTATGCTGATCTGAAGCCAGGAGCCAGGAACTTCTTCCAGGTCTCCCACATGGGAGCAGGGTCCGAAGGCTTTGGGCCATCCTGACTGCTTTCCCAGGCCACAGGCAGGGAGCTGGATGGGAACTGGAGCAGCTGGGATTAGAACTGGCACCCATATGGGATCCTGGCGTGTTCAAGGCAAAGACTTTAGCCGCTAGGTCACATTGCCGGGCCCTAGAAAGGATTTTAATGTATTTGATCTCTCTGGTATGTAGCCATTCACACTGACATTAAAATGTACAGTTTGGATTGTACATTTGACAACTGACGAATTATTCCACTTACTGTTATTTCAAAAACCCAAGAGTTCCCAACCAGCCGTCTGGAGATGAGTGCCGTCGCTGACATCTTTGACCGAGATGGGGATGGCTACATTGACTACTACGAATTTGTAGCAGCTCTCCACCCAAATAAAGATGCATATAAGCCCATCACAGATGCTGACAAAATTGAAGACGAGGTACTCATTTCTCTTCTGACCTCCTACATTAGTTCTGCCAGAATATCATGCGCAGTTCCTACAACCATTGTACTTGTTTTTGTGTTTGCCTGTGTGTCAGAGTTCTAAGGATTCCACCTATGTACTACTAACATTGAAGTGAATATTTCATCATTGTTTTTGGCAGGTGACAAGGCAGGTAGCTAAGTGTAAATGTGCAAAACGATTTCAAGTTGAACAGATTGGTGATAACAAATACAGGGTAAGTTTTCAAAATAACTTTGTAGTTTTTTTAAGGATATCAAATGAAGTTTATGTACAATTTGATTTTGTTGTTTTGTAGAAAATCTTTTTATTCTCACTTTCTATACAAACGTAATTGTTATGAAACTCCAACTTCTAACATTATAAATTCCATAAAGAAAGCTACCTTTTTGTGTTAGGACTTACCTTTGACACTTGCAATCTGTACATTACTTTCAAAGAGAAAATTATTCACAGGAAAACACAAGATGTCATCTATTTAGGGTGCTTTACATTACTTTGTATTTTACTATGATTGGGGTAAGTTTTCAGATTTCAGAGATTCCTAATCAGAACTGCAACATCACAAATATTGACCCATTTTTATAAAGAGGCGGTGTTCTTTTCTACTAGTGCAATTATTTTTTATTCAGAAATCTCCATACCTTGGTTCACCTTCCTCAAATCAGAAATACAGTATGACTTCATCACCCTTTCTCTGATTTAGTTTCTCTTCTTGGAACATCTCTTTTATGTAGTGGCTAGAGAGGAAATGTGCTGTGTTTCCCTACTACAATGAATTACAAATAAAACATTCATTTTGTTTTTATATATCCATGTTGCAAAGTATTCTACATATCCAATTTTTAAACTGAAATTTGAAATGTTAGCATTGCAAAAATAATGATGGCAACAGTTTTCTGTTTTCTTTGACATTGGGACTGGTACCTGCACATCTCTAACCTAGATACTATATCCAGAAACCTACAGTGTAAGTGTGTGTGCGCGTATGTGTTCTAGAGTCATAGAGAAAGTTTCTTGTTGAACTAATTGTGTCTTTCTTCCATTTTTCATTTTTTATCAGTTCTTCCTGGGAAATCAGGTATAAACCAGTGGAATGTATTCTCCAGTTCCCAATGATTTTTTTTTAATCTTTAATTCATAGTCATTAAAGCTTGCCATGGCCAATCTCTCCCATGCTCTTTCCCAAGCTACTACATTGTCGGTTGGCGTGGTGTTTCTGTAAGCACTATAAGGGTCCTTGATCCAGGATTCCTTTTTGCCTCATGTCTCAAATGAGGAGATTACTTTTAAGCAAACCAGATAATGAAAGGCAGCATGGCTGACGTAGTGTTACAAATGCAATTTTCAATTCCCATGTTTAATAATAAAATGGGCATATATTTTATACTCATTAGTACAAAATTTTGATTCTCCACATGTATCTTTGTAGCCACATTGGTATCTAACTATGTAGGACCTGTGTTATGCAGTGTTAGAGAAGGATCAGCTTCAAAGTCCAGGGGAGCCCACATGGCATTTAGCCACACGGGTCATGCTCTCTCCAAAGCAGTGGCTTGCCAGGTGTTCCAAGTTGTGGATCTAGACCTTGGCATCGTGTATGTAGAAACGGAAACTAGGAGTTTTCAGTGATGGTATTCCTTTTGAGGAAAGTAACTGTGTGGGACTGACACAAAATCTCATTTTATGCTATCTTGAAATTGGAGAGTTGCCACAGATTGTCTTTGGATTTAAGCATCTTCTAGGAGAAGCTATTTGTACTGTCTGCTTTTGGGAGGAACCATGCTTTCTGTACTATTTGTGCAGATCAGCTTAGGTATTACTCTGCCATTCCCTTTTCAAGGGAGATTGTATCTCAAGTTTCAAACAATCCATTAACTATATTTTAACAAGGAAACAACTGATTTGAAATAGAAATATTCAATACTAAAATGTTGCTGTTTCCATTGTTTGGTTTTTTTTCTAATGTTTATTTTTATTCGAAAGAGAGCAAAGGAGAGACAGATCTTCCATCCACTGGTTCACTCCCCCAAATGACCAGTGCTGGGCTACTAAGCTGGGAGCCAGGAGCGTCTTCTGAGCCTCCCACTTAGATATGTGGCATCAAAGACCTGTTGTCCATCTTTTGCTGCTTTCCCAGGTCATTAGCCGGGAACTGGATTGGAAGTAGAGCAGACAGGATTTGAACCAACACCCATATGGATGCTGGTGTCACAGGCAGATGCTTAGCCTGATACACCATGACAGAAGCCCCCTCCAATCTTGTTATTGGGACAGCATCTTTTATTTGTTAATAGAAGAGAGTAATACTTACCTCAAAAGATTAACTGTAGACACAAAGAGGAACATATTTTTCTTGTCTCGTGAGTTAGTTATTGGGAAAATGGTAGAAATTCTAAAGATAATGTTAAGTTGTCTACAGAATGACCTTTTAAGATTAAAATTTTTAAAAATCATATTTAGCAAAATTGAATATTATCTCTATGTAATACTTTCAGTTATTTCCTTAAAACTTTTGGTTTTAAATTAATGTAATCTTGAGCCATAATTATCTGGTTAAATTATCTGGTTCCTTAAGGGTAATTTTCTTTAAATCCCCCCCTTTCCCTTTGCTTATTAGCAGCACAAATTTGTTCTAACAAAATAAATATTTATTTTGAGTTTTAAATTCTAATTTCCATTTCAGGAACAGATTCAATGGTAGTATCATTTTAAGTCTTGATATTGAAAAATCAGACATAGAAAAAGTGATTTAAAATTTTTCAAGCAAAAAACATGGATTCCTGCTGGTGCATTTAGCATGCTTTCCAGGTCTTCTGAGGGTCACGATCCTGAATGGGATTGCTTTGGCTTTGTTTTAGGGTTCTCTTCCTGAAATTCAATGTTAAAGCTTATGGCAAAATAGTAGTTGGTTTCTGCTTAAAGTTTTCTGCTTATCCATAATGAACCCAAATTATCGCAGTCACAGTTGTATCTCATCTGCTTGTGAACAATCTGTTTCTATCTAACTGTTCATTTTGTTTTGTTGTCCACTGTATTGACAACCATAAAATTCAATATGGTGATTTTCAAAAGTTGAACATAAGCCTATTAGAAATGATTTAAAAGTATAAAATCATTTCTCATGGGTTTTCAAAACATAAATATCTGATCAGGAACTGCTCATGATGCAAATGTTTATTCAGGACTTGCTGAATTGATAGCACTTCCATGTAAGCAGAGAGCCATTTAAAGTGCATGAAAAAGCTGAATGCTTGCTAGTGTCAACAATTATGGTACAAAGAGCTTTGAGAAAAGCCTGTTACATTTCAGAACTCTTTTCATTAATAATAATGTCACTGGCTATTCTGAATAGCAGTAATCTACAATGACACATTAATCCAGTCTCTAACAAATTGATTTATGACTGTGAAATGTTTATTGGTCATATTCATTGTTTTTTTTTTTCTCTGAGTAGCTAAAGTAAAGAAAATAAAATGAGTTTCTAAGAATGCCTCCTACAGATTTTCAATGGAAAGTTTTTTTTTGGAAGAAGAATCAGTTTATTAAATTATTTCATGGAATCTCATTTTGTATAAGCTCTGGGCTAAGGAGCCAGTGCTTATTTTCATACCTTTGATTCCTGGAAACATTCTCAATTACTGCCTTGTTTGTGTTATTTCCACCACAAGACAAAAAAAGAATTGTTAGGTCAAAGCTTTAATTTTATATCTGATAACCTTTGTAATTGTTTTTCCCCCAAAACTGTTTCCTTCGGGCTAAATCAGCATGTGGCAGGCTAACGCAGATCATTCACAGGCACTCCCTCCCCTCTTTTCTGAGATTTTTACTAATCGCTAAGCAAGAAATTAAATCTGGTTGCTTAAGCTTCTGCAGATTCCATTTTAGTTCCATACATCTAGAATGATAACTGACAATTAGAGATTTTCTCTTTCTTCCCTGCGCAGTTTGGAGACTCCCAGCAACTACGACTGGTTCGCATCCTACGGAGCACTGTGATGGTTCGTGTTGGAGGTGGCTGGATGGCACTTGATGAATTCTTAGTGAAAAACGATCCTTGCAGGGGTAAGGAGCCACCTATTCAAGAGAACAGCATGAAGGGATACACCACTTAAGGGGTCTTTAGTTTGTGAAAGGGCGTCATTGACAGATGGTTATTTCATCGCAAAAGTTAAAAACCCATGCAATCTTTTTATAACATCTGTGTTCCATGGAACCACTGAAGACCCCTGAAGACTTTGAGCATTTATTTCAATACACAGTTTTGCCCATGAGTCTATCAACCTGAAGTTTGGAAGAATTTATGGTAGTAGCCATGTAACTCACATTTACTCTGTATTTTTCTTTTTACTTTTTGTGGATAAATATGAGACCAGTAAGTAAAGATTTTCTGTAATAGATTTTCTCTGCTGTCCTTGCATCTGCAGTTTTCAAAAGGAACAGTTAGAGCATCTGAAGAAAGGATTTGTTTTGCCTTCTAGTAACAAAGAGGAAAGAAGACTAAGGTGATAGAGATTGAAAATGAATAGTAAGAATTTAAAAGTCAAAGGGTTTATGGACTGTTGGGGACATGAGAAAGGCAAGTCTTAAAATCTAAAAGTAGTCATCTAGTTGAATTCTAACCTTGAAGCAGCAGATTAGAACATGAGCCATACACACATGCAATACTAAACTTTCCTCTGTGTCTACGAAGCCAAGAGCCTTGTCTTAGCATTTTATTTTCCTGAGTTTGGAGCCTGTAGTCAGTTTTTGTATTCCTACTTGATTTCTATTATAAGTGGTCACTTGATTGCAGTTTCTAATTAGTATGCATTTACTCAGCAGGCCTGTTTTTCTTTCAAAACAAAGCAGTCAAATGATTACCGCTTTCCATCACCTGGGAGCTCATTTTAATACATTGAAACAAAAAAACAAGTTGTTTATTCCAGCCCTGCCTCTTTGGCTGCCCAGCTGAAGGGCAGGGCTCCTGTGATGGGGGTCTCTGGGTTCCCATGGCTGGTGTCTGAATACACAGGTCTGTCAGGGTCTGCAAGCCACCAGGGATTCTAGGTAACCCTACACAGTGGCCCTATTCTGTGTCTGCCAAAGACACTCCTGAGAGAGAAGTAAAATGAGAATGGAAGCACCTGTTTTCATTTTGCTTTGAAAATAATGCAGCCTGAAGTAGACTGCAGCTCTGAGTAGGCAAGGAAGAAAGTGGACCAAGTACTGTTCTTTGGGTTACTTAGGGACGTTTAAAATGACTGGCAAAATACACGTTCCTTACAGAGTCAAGCCACTGAGGTCTTCTTTCCCAGATGCAACTTTTCTTCTAAAATGTGCGCCAAAGGCCAGATCTGAACGCCCTTTGCATATTCAACTGCTGTACTTTGTTTCTTCTCCCGCTAACAGTATTCTTTAATGTGATTGGTCTCCTATGTCATTTTTTCTAGTTCATCATCATGGGAGTAAAATGTTACGTTCGGAATCAAACTCTTCAATTACTACTACTCAGCCTACTATAGGTTGGCAACCCCTTTGCCTTTCCTCTCTTTCCTTTTCTCTCTCTGACTTTTACATTCTTGCTTTAATCGTTTATTTTAAAATAACATGCTTCATCCACCATGTATGGCTTAACTCATATCCAACTGAACTGGTGCTTCCAAATTAAAATTCAGAATTTGACACACCACCCATGTGTTGCAAAACGCAGGAGTTTGATGGGACACATGCTAACACATTGCTCACTGGTTCTTGTGGCGTGCTCTTTGTGTGCACATGTGTTTGTATGAGTGCAGCATACCTGAATACCTCATGGACCCTTGGGTCTAGTGTGTGTTAATGCATGTTGGTAATCATTTTTCAATGCACAAAAATAAAAATAGTAGCGACATTCTTTAAATGAAAAATCTGGAAGCTTACGTGTTGTCGTCTTGACTAACAAGCCATCTCTCTGTGTATGTAATTCAATTGTTCAATTAATTCCAATGTGAAAATACTGGCATTCTTCTGACCTCAACAACACATGCAAAAGACACAGTCCCTCTTTTACTGCTTTGTCTTCTCTGTGTGGTGAAAGGGTAATGAAACCATGTGGGCATCAGTAGCTGGTGGATTTATAGTGTTTTAGCATGAGCTTTCCATTTTTCATGCTGACTCTTTTCTTTAATAGTGGTTATTCTTGCTGGTGTCTAATGTTAGAATAAGCACACTTTTTCTTTCCTGCCCAAACTCACTTGTATTTGAAAGGAATGCATTGCCAAGGAATGCATTTAACTTTTTGTTATGCTGAGTTGGAGTTGGCATGGCAAAAAGATGTTTTTGAATTTTTCAGCGTGATCTCTGGTGCCAGGTGGTCCTGCTTGCCATCAACAACTGATTCCCTCTTTGCCTTTTTTTTTTGTATGTGCTGTTTTGTATTTACATGTAATCCAGCTAAAGGAAGGACCAACATGGAACTACGTGAGAAGTTCATTTTAGCAGATGGTGCCAGTCAAGGCATGGCTGCCTTCCGGCCCCGGGGCCGTAGATCCCGGCCTTCGTCACGAGGAGCCTCACCCAACAGATCGACTTCTTTGTCCAGCCAGGCTGGCCAGGCAGCCTCTCCACAGGTCCCTGCGGCCAGCACACCAAAGGTAAGAGTCTGGGATAACTATTTACCTCCTCCGATGCAATCAAGGGTCCTGAGTGGTTTGAATGCTTTAGATCCCTGGAATGTATAGGACCCACTGTGTCCAATTGTGTGTCTTCTCACCATATGGGGAAGAATGGATTGATTATTTTAAAATAATCAGCTTTTGCCTAGTGGCCCATATGGAGATGATATTCTTAGGGGCTTTGTTATCTTTCAGACTAGGTTTTTTGAGCTTCATTCATTTTCTGTTGTTATTTTTGTGTGTGATTTGTCATCAGATCTTCACACCTATTTTCAATTGCTATTCTGCGAATTGTGTTCCTTGCCTATAAGTGTTTCTTTCTGTGGCTTCTTTTTCTTTTTTAAATCTGCTATCCTTTACATTTGATTTGCCGTTGTTCCATACAGATTCTCCATCCTTTAACACGCAATTATGGTAAACCATGGTTGACAAACAGCAAAATGTCAACTCCTTGTAAACCAGCAGAGAGCTCAGACTATCCAGTGTCATCTGCAGAGGTATTGTAAGGCCCCAGATCCTAGTCTTAACCATCTTCCTAATTGCAGCTCTCCCCCACTAACACTGCTTCACCACCCCTTAACATACGGACTTACACCTTTCTATAGATTCCAATCCAGTAACCCAGCAGTCAGAAGTTGACAGAACTCAGACTGTTACATCATTATCTCCCGGATAAGTGTCCCTTTGCCAGAGTCATACCTGCAAGTTCCCCGCCATCTGTTATTTTTGGTTCTCTTACTCCATGGTAGGTGCCACACAAACTCTCCACCAACCCTAACTTTTTTAAAAAAGGTTCTGCATGAGATGACAGGCATAAGCACTAAATAATCATGTTGAGTTAATTTGCAACAATTGGAAAACTAAAATATCCTTAAACTCCTTTTCTTGAAAAGAAGCAAGTATGTCATTTTTAATGATCAAGAATGCAACTTGAAGGGCAGAATCCTTTCATAAAAGAAATGTGCTCCCTTTTAAAACCCCTTTATGATTTTGCAAGCACTGTCTATTGCTCAGTCCTGATATCAATAACAAGAAACAAGCAGATGGAAGTTTATTATTTTGTGGCTCCGTGGAAATCCCAATACAGAAACCACCCTTCCTTCATCATTTCTCACTCCTCCTCTTCATTTCTCAGCTCCCTCATTGCCACTCTTTTCCTCCAGATAGAAGATATTGGTATCATTTATCACATCTGCAATTACCTTCCAACTAGGATGAATTTATTGTAGCCAGAACAGAAAGAGTCACAATAATTCTGGTGGCATATTAAATAGTTAGGGTTACATTGTATTAGTTAACATTTTTTAAAGTGGAAAATCCTCCAAATCAAAATCTTCATATTTTATTTGACTATTACAAAACTATGACTCATTCAGATGGCCTCATAAAAGCAACCAAACGAAACTGCAGTGTGATATTAGCACAGTCTGTGACGTTAAGCCAAAGCCGTTGAGGCATTCTGAGAAAATGCCTTGGATGTTTCATGTCACTTTGAGTGACAAGTTTCATCATTTTTGGAGCCTGACCCCTTTGTAGATTGTTGATTGGCATTGTCGGGTCTTAGGCAGTTGCTCCCCTCCTCAGTGCCTAATTTTTTCAGATCTGAAAAGTTATGTTTAGGTTAATGAATAGATGAAGTATGTATTGTGCAAACATTTTGAAAATTTGAGCATTGTATATGTGGGTCTTACATATTACAATATATTTACAATATTTTACATTTACAATATAAAATTTAAATATTTGTGTAGTATAAACATTTGATATGAATGTAACGTAAAATGCAGCTGAGGTTTCAAAAGGTTTTATACATGTAATTAAACATTGAGCACAATCTAAAGGGAAGACAAATTAGTTTCAAAATGCACACATAATTTATACTTACTCACTTCCTCAGAATAGCTCATCGGCTGTGTGTTCATTTAGGAGTATTGCATCTTTATCCAAGAGATGTATTTATTTTACTTCAGCAGAATTTCCACATCAACTTAGATTTAAACACATCGCACAGTTAGGATTGCATTGGATATTCTCTATGAGCTGCTGTTAGAATTTTAGAAGGATCATTCCTGCTTTCAATATCTTATGTGTAAAGGCCGTAAAAGAAGGTAGCAACAAGATACAAGGTCTAGGATATCAAGTTATAGAATATCACTCCTTTTCTTGTTGCAGTTCAGTGTTTGAACAGTGCCCATCTAGACATAACTAAAACACCAGAGGTAGCAGAGTATCCAAGCACAGTTTCTCAGAGCCCCTGTCCCTTTGCACACCAAGTATCCATGTTCCTTGCGCCTTCTGATGTTAACTCTCTTACCTGTCCAATACTTACTGACAGTCTGTACTCAGAGTGTGTTGGGTTTGTTTCGCCCGCAGAATCATTTGTTTTCATTTGGGGATCTCCATGTTCGTGTTCGCCCTTCAACCTTGAGTTCATTTTCTGCATAATCATTGCTTTGAATTCAGGGAAAGAATGAGAAATTAGGGAAGCAAATCCACCAGGAACCCCGTTCCTTGTCCAGTTAAGAGGTTTGTCTCCCTTCGGTTTCTAAAGAGGTCCAGGATAGCATTTGCACCCGTTTCTAACGAAGTGTCATGGGTAGACTCTCACAAAGCCTGGGCAGCAGCTTGAATGTGTTTTCCTGGTTAACTGCAGGGAACGCCAATCCAGGGCAGCAAGCTGCGCCTTCCAGGGTACCTCTCCGGGAAAGGCTTCCACTCTGGGGAGGACAGTGGCTTGATCACAACCGCGGCTGCCAGAGTCCGGACACAGTTCGCTGGTCAGTATGCTGTATTTCTGTTTGCGATGTTTTTTGTGGTGTGATGATGCAGATGTTGAAGTCCTGATTCTTCCTAATTGGGGAAGAAATTCCAAATTGTCAGTGCTGTATTTGCTGAAAATGGCACATGACTAGCATCCTTCAGCAAGATAGCAGAGTAAAGGAGTCGCAGAAGCAAATGTCTTAAACAAAAATTCCCTTTGGAAAATGCCGAAGAAACGTGGGATAATTACCATAAAAAGAACACAACACCAACGTTCCCACTCTTTGAAGCTGGAAAGTCACGCTCTTCTCGCACTCAGACATCTTAGAGGGCCTTCCTTGGGTAGCTGGAAAAATTCAGCCATGCTGGGCTTCAGGCTCTCATGGACCTACAAACCCCTGGGTTCTAATTTCAATAAGCATGAAGCTTTTTGAAGTTTCTCATCATTCCCTGTGTTGTCTGAACTACCTGTCCTCTGGTGAGATACACACCTATTAAGAATGTGTTTCATTTTGGCATTACACACATTTCTGTACATGCCTATAGTACTTTAGGTACCACAATCTGATGATGTTTGTAGTAAGTGGAACCGTGATTTAAGTGAAGTAAACACAAACTTGCATTTTGTGTGTAAATTATCTTTTGTATATTGTATCTGTCTTGACCAAGGCAATCTACTGTTACATCATGGAGAAAGACCATGAATTCACAACCATTTTATGAGTGTTAACGATATGCCTGGTGGCGGAGACAGGAAAGGTGGGATTAGATTCCAAGAATTGGTCACAAATGGACCCGGGAAAGCTCATGTCTGCCCATGTATCCTCAGATTCCAAGAAGACACCCAGCCGACCAGGAAGCCGAGCTGGGAGCAAAGCTGGTAGCAGGGCCAGCAGCCGCCGAGGCAGTGACGCATCAGACTTTGACATTTCTGAAATCCAGTCCGTGTGCTCAGATGTGGAGACTGTCCCCCAGACACACAGGCCAACACCCCGAGCAGGTTCTCGGCCAGCCACAGCCAAGCCTTCCAAGATCCCCACGCCCCAGAGGAAATCTCCTGCCAGCAAATTGGACAAGTCCTCAAAGAGATAGTGTAGTTGATTCACCAAGGCCTTTCCTTGAGCATTTCCTATTTAAGTCTGAACAATGTAAAATATGATGTAGAAATTATTGTGAAATATTGCAAGAGGCGAGCTTAAAATTCTGCAGATGGCCTTATTTGTGTATTTGCCTTTTTATTTGATCTGTATATTTTTGGGGTCAGATGTTCTGGGGTTAAAGTCACATCATATGTGAGGGGGAAGAAAGAGTTTTACATGAACTGTCATGTCTGCACTGTGACATATAGAGTGTACACTAACAGCAGTTACTGTACCTGCAGGTAAGTCTGCATCCTGACACAGCCATACGACGGTCGCTAATGTTAAGGATACCTCATGACATTTTGTTTGAATGGAAATTCTGAAAAGCTGAAAGACATCCAAAGGTTTATGTTTTTGAGATGATTTACATGCAAACTGAAACAGAAAGGGCAGAAAAGCAGACACACCCACAAACAATTATTTAAGCAGTATCTGACGGAGAACTCACTGGGAATTACTTCAAGCACTTGCCATTACAATATTCAAGTACCTTGCAGCGTTTTTGTGCCATTGCTTTAAATGAAGCCGAAACGTTCTGGATATTAGACTCCTTATACTGTAAGAATATTAATTATCAAGTGCATTCATATAAACGTGAGGTTTTCTTTGCTTGAGTGGACAGTAGCACCTGTATCATTGAACTCATTTTGTATCAAAGCAACTTTGCTTGCAGAAAGCTATGAAATAAAACATGTCCCTTAACTACACTGCTATGGAATTAATTTTTTCCCCAGGGAAAATTAGTGTATTTTTTTATGAGCAGTATCAATTTGGAGTGACCAAAAGATACTTAAAAATGGGTTTATTTTGATTTCTCATCTGAAATAATCATGTTCTGGTATTATATCTATATTTAATAAATATATACATTTTAATTTATTATGTAAACTCACATACTATAGAAAGATATTAGTATGCATTTAATAAAACATATTCACTTGACTATATGGAATACCTGATTATTTAAAGTGGGCTTATTCTGTTGTTTATTTATTGTAAAAAAAAAAAGGTCACGTGTATTATATGTTTACCAATAGTATGGCAGGATAAATTTGTGGGCATTGGAAACAGGCAGTTATAGCACGATGATGATCAACCACTCATTCTAAAAATATTAGATGCAGGACTCTTGCTTACTTACAGTCAAGAAGCAAGCAATAAATAAATCACACACACACAAAAAAGAGGGACCACTGCCCTAGCATAGTAGCATAAGCTTCTGATTGCCCTGCCTGAAGCCCATATGAGTTGTCAATTTGAGTCCCGGTTCCTCCACTTCCAATCCAGGTACCTGCTTATGGTCTGGGAGCGTAACAGAACATGGCTCAAGTCCTTGGGTTCATGTGCCCACGTAGGAGTCTTGGAGGAGGCTTCTGTCTCTTGGCTTTGGTCAACCCAGTTCTGGCCACTTGGGGAGTGAACAAGCAGAAGGAAGATCTCTCTCTGGTTTCCAAAAGGAAAAAAAATATCAATCCTTTAAAAAAATACATGAACAAAACCTGTGAAATGTGTTATAGGATCATTGATTTTATTGAGGTAACACAGATGGCCTGTGTACATTCCTAAATCAAGTCATAGGGTTGGGTGGCTGGGCCAGTAGTTGAGCCTCATCTTCACATACCTACATTGCATATTGCAGTGCGCGCTCAGACTTCCAGTTACTACTTTCTGCTAATGTAGAACCTGGAGACATCAAATACATTGCTCTCAAGTACTGGGGTCTCTGCCGCCAACATGGGAGACCCAGAAAATGTTCATCGTTCCTGTTCCCCTCTTGTAGTCATTGCAGGCATTTGGGGAGTGAACTCCCAAATGGGGCTGCTCTTTTTTTCTCTCCCTCTCTGTCCCTTTCTCAAAAAAAATTTTAAATGTTAATCAAAATATAGAATTTTTATAAGTGTGAAAAGAATAAAAGATCCCATGAGAAAGATGAATTGCTGCTTTGAGCATAACGGATCACGAATTTCTGCCCAACTTTGTGAATTTCCTATACCAAATGACAGTTGTGGTGTTCAGGTTCAAGGTATCAATGCGTTTCCTGGTTGACCTTTTTAATGGAGGCCAGTATTAGAGAGCGTGGAGTTCCCACTGACATGAATTAGGTGCCATTTCAAAGCAGTAGTGATTTCTTCTCTGTTAAGAAATGGGTCTCAGGTGGGACGCCCTGGTGAGAAGGGTAATTCTAACCTCTGAGATCACATGCACTTGATCCTAGACATGTCATTTAAGAAAAGCAATTGAAATCATTTTCATCCCTTTGCATGTGATCACATTTCCACTTCAAAGACCAGTATTTCAGGGCATGATGATATCCTACCGTATGACTGCTGCTTCTGTTGAGAGCTAAGGATTTTTCCTTTTATAGTAGTAAAATGAGCTTTTTGAAAAAGGTAAGTGGTTTAAAATATTACAGAGAAATCTTAAAGACCTGCTCCTGGTTATCAGATTGACCGTCTTGGAGGGCTTCTCAAATACAGAGAGGGTGGTGGATTATTTCTTCCCTTTGCAACTAAGAATCCAGGACGCTTGCTCTGACTTCCTAGGCTTCTTGAGACAAGGTTCCCTCACCCTACACACCCATTCTCTTCTTTTCTCTTCATTCTTCTTTTGCTTTACTTTAACATTGAGGGCATGGCAATGCATTTCAATGCTAAAAGTCTTCATGTAAAAGGCTGAGTCTTTAGCAAGCTTAATCACAGAGTAAGCTTTTTGGTCTAACCAATCAAAACAGCTCATTTGGGCCCAGCGGCGTGGCCTAGCGGCTAAAGTCCTCACCTTGAACGGGCCAGGATCCCATATGGTCACCAGTTCTAATCCCGGCAGCCCCACTTCCCATCCTGCTCCCTTCTTGTGGCCTGGGAAAGCAGTTGAGGACGGCCCAAAGCCTTGGGACCCTGCACCTGCATGGGAAACCCAGAAGAGCTCCTGGCACCTGGCTTCAGATCGGCGGTGCAGTACCGGCCTTTGTGGTCACTTGGGGAGTGAATCATTGGACAGAAGATCTTTTTCTTTGTCTCTCCTCCTCTCTGTATATCTGACTTGGCAATAAAAATAAATAGGTCTTTAAAAAAAAAAAAACCAGCTCATTCCTTTATGCTGCTGCCTTCTCTTGAAATATTCTTGTAAGCTTCAATGCAGAAATAGATGGAGCTGACCAAATCGGATATCTGGCTGCTTTTATAGCAAGTATAGAGGAAGAGCTGGAGAAAATGTCCCTTCCCTGACTGGGACTGCCTGTAAAAATGAAAAGGGAAGGGAAAAGTGTGCAAAGGATCTTGTTTCCTTTTATTTTTGATAATTCTAAACTTGCTTTTTCTTTGTCACAACAGAAACTGTAAGAAGTTCCAGTGATAAGTTTTTCTCTAAGGAAGTGCTTTGACATGTGGGTCCTTTGTTGTCAGGCAAACTGATACCACTATGTAGAATGTAAGGGCCTCATACTTCTCTATGGATGTCTGATAGCTACAGCCACAGCTGTAGTACCACATAGGGCAGAGATATTGTGACTTTTTTTTTATGACACAGTTCCATAGGCTCGGGAATTCCCCCAGTCTCTTCCCCCCATACTGATTTCCTCCATATTATTACAGCAATACAGCTCATAACTGGTCATAATTCCATCATTGCCAGCATAGACCATGCAGGGAGTCCAGTGTCATATTGTCCAGATAAATTCAACAGTTTCATTGGGAGATCATCCTTGATCTGAAAGCAGAGCTGGCAGAATATCATGCCCTCGGAGCCCCCCTCAAAATTAGATCAGATAGACAGAGACCAATAAGGAAAGCTTACAGCAGACAGGAAACAGTCAGCTTGGACTCCCATATACCTTACTAGGTAGGACACAAAGATAAGTTACTTCTAGCTAAGGTATTGAAGATTTCTCTGCACACCCCTCCTAACACTGTTCTGCTCCTCAATTGTTAACATATGGCTTGCCAGAGTGAGTGACTTTTAAAACCAGTGCACTATAAAAAAGTCAGCTTCAAAAAGTTCAAGGAAAAAGGAGTTGAAAGCACATTTTTGAAGAAATTTATTTTTATTTGAATGGTGGAGTTAGAGAGGGACAGAGAAACCTTCCATCCACTGGTTCACTCCCCAAAGGGCCTCAGCAGAGGGAATTTGAGCCAGGCTGGAATCAGACACAGGAACTTGACCCAGGTCTCCCCCATGGGTGCAGGGACCCAGATACTGGGACAATCCTCTCTTTCCCAGGTGAATTACCAATGAGCTAGATCAAAAATGGAGCAGGTGGGACTACAACCTGCAACTTAACCTTCTAAGGAACAGCACCAACACTAAAAAGCACATTTTTCATGAACACTTTGAAACCACTGCTACCTCCATTTTAATGTTGTTACAAGCTACTTCACTGTTGCCGAAATCTGCTTGGAGGTAAACACAGTCAAGATTATGGTGTATAAACAAGAAACAGATCCTGTGACTTACATATCTTACCATCGAAGCAGATTTACCTGATTTTTTTCTGAGATTTTTTTTTCCACTTGTTGTGGCTTCTGATTTGCTAAATGAAGACTACAGATAAAGCAAAATGTGGTTAAAGGAATTTAAGTTCTATATTTTATTGTCCTGTTACTGAAAATTAAAGAGTGCCTAGGATATGAGAATAAAATAGACGTTAAAATTTTCAGAAACATTCTTTGAATAAAAGCAAAACATTCTTCTAAAGTGTTACTAATTCTAAAGTACAGCTGCCTTTGCTCTGGGCAGACTTGGGAATGTAGTTCCCACAGCTGTAGAATGTAACTGACATGCCAGTGATCTCCAGACTTCTCGGCTGGCATGTTCCCATCAGCCAGCTTTTTGTTTTGTTTTTTTGCAAACATCTCCAGTGTATGTTTCTTAATTTCTCTGAGCTATTTCTTGCATGTGTTTTATCATGAACAAATTTCTAAGGCTCACTCTATAGTCTTCCAGTGAAATGTATTATAATAGTAGTAGTGAACATATATACTCGCACTAGCACTGACAGCTTTTTTGGCCAAATTTTTGCACATGACAATGTCTTTGGTTTAGCTAATGAGGAGATTTGTTTGAGAATGAGAAGTAGAATCTATAATTTTCTTGATTTGTCTCTTCCTAAGAATTAAAGAATACTTCGAATGTCTCAAAATGGTTGCTATGGTGGCCACTTTGAAGCTTATTTATATGTAGAAATCTCCATATCCATCCAACATACTATAGATACACTGTAGTTTTCTGCGCATGCTGAAAGTAAGCTAAGGAGTTTGATGGCTGTAGGATTACACTGCGCCCTTGGTCATCTCACGTTCACACCATGACAAATGGCATGACGTGCCTTTGAATGCTGTGGATATCATTAGAGAGCTGCCCGAGAGATCAGTCTATAGTCAACATTAGTGAATGTTGATCTCTGTTGGATTGAATGTAAATACTAATAGGCATTTTTGTATCTCACATCCTATGAGATCACCTAGCATATACTGACTTAGAGATCACTGGTGTATTTGTATCCCTCCACCTTCCAGAGTCACGTGTGATACTAAGATTCTTTCTGAAGCATGCATGCATGCACACATGTGCACACACCCCTGTATTCTCTGGAGTAAAACTCTCTGAAATAATTTTTCTAAGTGTGAAAATCAAGATGGCACTGGAATCCAACAATATGAAACAATGTGTCATAATCTAAGCCCAGAAGTGATGTTCTCTCACTTCTGCCATTCTTTACTAGTTGGAGTCAGGTTGTCAGGTCCTGCCCACACTTCATGTGTAGGGGTTATATAAGGGCATGATTATCATGAGGTGTGAATCATGGAGAGTCATATTTGAAAACTGCCTACCACAATACTAAATCAGAAAACCCTTAATTCCTTCCATCTCTTATGCAATGAAGAGAATGTTTTAAGAATCTCAACAAGCATGTCTAAAGTCTTTTCCAAAATTCTATGGTTTAAAGCATGCATGACACATCAAAATTCAATTATTGGCTCAATGCAGTGTTGGTTGGGAAGGGAATGTCTCTTAAGCTTCACTTTATAAAGAAGTTTCTTACAATAGCTGGGATGAGTATCCATCCAGGCGGTGATTGTCTACTCCAAGCCACAGAGTGAGTCTGGCAGTGAAAGCTATAAAGACAATAGTTAGAACATTGATCAGCATCAGTGACTCTGAAAAGGTACAGGAAAGTTTTGAACAATCAGTGTTCAGCATGGTGAGGGGAAGGATGGTGTGAATTATATTTAGGCTGAGAGCTCACCAGAACCCATCTCATCCCATCTTTCTTCCCCTCCTAACTCTCCTGCTTGCATGTTTTCATGGTCACATAGTATTTGTCTTCATGGAGACCTGTGTTGTCCTAGGGGTTCCCACGAATCATGGCAAGGTTAATATCTCATCCAGATGTTTTTTTCAAGGAAGCCCACATGTGCAGCACATGCATTTTAGGAGATGTGTGTTCTTTGTAAAGCTGGGGAAATAAATTTGGCAACAGATGAAACATGTTCCTGTGGCTTCTCTCTCCGTGTATGTACATGCTGCATCCTGGCCTAGTTTGACATTTGGTTGTGAGGTTACTTTCAGATGCCAGAGCAAGTCCTCTGTGATGTTCACTTAAAAACCCAAGTGCAGAAACACCTCGTGAACACAGCCCTGCTTTGTGGTCTTCAAACTGAAGTTAAGCTGGGAACTTCATGCATAATGACACAACACTGCTTAGAGATTTTTTGAAGCAACCATGAACTGGCTTGGCTGTGAATGATTGTTAAACAACCTATAAACAATCTAGATAATGCATTTTGTACCATATAAAAACATCACCTTTTAGAGGACAGAGCTGTTTTCTAGTATTTGTTGCTTCTAGAAAAAATACAAAAGGATACTGAATCCACTTTTCAAAGTGTGACTCTCTCACGTCCAGATTCCCCCATTGACAACTACGGAAAGAAATTGGGATTCTGGGCAATCAAGATGACAGAATAGGGTAAGGACATGTTTAAACACACGGAAAAACATTTAATCAGGATGAAGCAGAGAGGACATATTCAAGGAAATAGGAGAGGACAGAACAACAGCAGAGGGTACCTAGAGACTGACAGATATGAGAAAGCAGCAGACACAACGGTGTGGTGGTGCAGTGACTGATACTCCAGCAGCATTCAGCTAATGGTGATCCGAACTCCACCAGCAGCCAGAACTCCACCAGCAACCAGGTGGGAAGGGACATTCACTGGCAGCTTGGGAGGTGAACCCAGACAAAGAACTGTCTGTCCTGCTGGCCTGTTTGATTTGACCAGGAGCACAGACAGAGTAGCAAATCCCAGAAGGGAAGTGTGAGAACAGGGTGGATTTCATAGCCCAGTCAGCCCCCTAGAGCCAAACTGGGCGCCATTTTGCCTAAGGAGGCAAAGGCAAGGGAGCATAAACTGAGCTGGCAGTGAACTCATTTCTGACTCAGTGAACTGCAATGCGGCATTCTACAGGTTACAGCCAAGTCAGATCTGGGTAGCCCTCAGACCTGATGGCCAGCAGATCAAGAACTCTAGTAGTGGTACATCAGGCGCCATTTTGTACACTGTGGCAAAAGCTTTAGGACTGCAGGGGACTACAGTGAACTGCACATGTGCTGAGTTCGTGAGAACTCACTTAGTTCCATGTATTGCACAGGTCCCACAGAAAAATAATACTGACTGTGGCATCGTATGGGCCCAAATAAGTCTGTGTGGCATCCAGACCTAATGTTCAACAGGTTCCGAAAAGATCAGAGCCACCAACAACCTAGCTATACAGGATACCTGGTATCACTCTAATCCTGGGACCTGCTCCAAGTGGAAGTAGGAGAATTGTTGCAGAGGCAACAATGCAACCTCAGCATGATAGCACTGGAGGTGGAGAGTGGTGAGCCAGGATCTGGGGCTATGGAGACCAAGGTGGAAATCTAACATATGAGCCCAGACCTGGAACTTGCTGGAGCAAATGGCATAACTGGCTGCAAGCAAAGAGTTGTATACCAAAGGCAGTAAGTAAAATCGAACTGTAGACCTGTGGGTGACACAGCTTAGAAACCTGCCACAAGGAGAAGAATCTGATAACTAGAAGTACAATGATCAGGAGCAAAAGAAGAGACAAAAGCCAAATGAATATTACTGGAGACTCCCCTGCAAAGAATTTAAGAAATGTTACACGAGAAATAGCAGCAATAAAGCCGAGATGAGAATCAAGTGACATATTCCCAATTCTAAAAGAAAAAAAAATTGTCAGCCCAGGATAACATATTCAGCAAAGCTTTGTCTTTGAAAATGAAATACAATTCTTGCACAGTCAAGAAAAGTTAAAAGAATTTGCCTCTTCCAAACCTGCCCTACAAATGATACTTCAAGATGTTCTCTTGACAGAGAAGAGGAATAGCACCTACCAAAACCAAAGGCAAATGGGAAGAACATCCCAGTAAAATGACAACAGAAGACTAAACCAATGAACAACCCATTCCTAAAATGACAAGACCAAATTACCACCCATACATATTAACCTTGAAAGTAATCGGCTTAAGCTCAAACATCATAGATTAGTGGACTGGATTAAATAACAAAACCCATCTATTTGTTGTCTAGAAGAGATACATTTCACCAACAAAAATCAGCGGAAACTATATCGCATAGATTTTGATACTTTTGTTTCTGTTAGTTTCATCTCTTCAAAACAGTTTCTTCTGATTAAATTCTTCAGTGACTAATAGATCATACGGTAGCATCATTTTCTTCAAGGGGGTTCTTGATTTTCTTTTTCATTATTCAGCGACACATTAATCATTCAGTAGCACATTATTTAACTTCATGGTGTTAATTTCTTTTTTCTTCCTGAGATTGATTTTGTTTTGTGGCTTTTAAATTAAGGGGATGTATAGTAGCTGTGTAATGGATACTGTCATATCTAGCAGCATGTAATTTAACTTCATGGTATTGTAAACTTCTATTTTTCTTCCTATGGTTGATTTTGTATTATGACTTTTCATTTAAGGGGATGTACTGTAACTGTATAATGGAGACTAACATTCAGATGTGAGGATACAATGCAGTAGGCATCTCTACTTCCAGACAAAGATGGACTTACAATGAAACAGTTCACTGTATCTTGACAATAGGATGCTGGACTCTGCCATTGTCCATGGTGCCCGCAATGATGGACATATGACTGTGTATGAAGAACTATATTTTAGTAATGATATGGAGGAACTAGTGCAGGGGCGGGGGAACAGGTTAGGGGATAAGGTAAATCCCAGGAGCCTATGGAACTGCATCATAAAATGATAATAAGTAAATAAATAAATAATTTAACATAAATAAATAAAATAAATTGGGATTCTTACAGGTTTCTCCCATTTAGGAACCTTTTTTTTTTTTTCCCAATTCTCCAGTGACTTGAGATGGGAATTATTACAAATAGTCCTTAAGAAACTTAATGAAGTTGTAGCTCTGAAAATCACATACTCATGGCTACCCAGGTAAGTCAAAGGATCCATTTCTAGTAACCCAGGTCTGGCTGTAGCCAAGCCAACAACTTTTCTATTACCCATTGTTACTTCTGCAAGCGGCTTTGTTTTAAGTTGATTTTCTGTTTTAGCTCTTATCTTATTGATCAGCTCCTCAATGTATTTTCTTCCTAACCAGAATGTTTAAGCAAGTTTCAAAAACTGCAAATATGTTCTTTCCCTTGCTGCTTCCCTGCCAACACCAAAAGAATTTTTAAAAATAGAATTTATCTAATTTATGCAAACGTTGCTTACATGAGAGCCAAATATGGGGAAAGATTAAAGAGAAAGCAAAAGGTTTAAAAAGTGATTGGGGCAGCACAAAAATGTGGGTCACTGACACTGTAAACTCAAATGTGCAGTTGATTTGTGCTTTGAGGTGGTGGAATCCTTGGCTTTGGAACATCACATGTAAACACAGCTTGCAATTAGCCTTAGGATGCACATGACCCATCATGGTTGCTTATCTCTTTGACATGTGGTGCTTGAATCTCTGAAGATCAAGATGACCTTTTGGTAAAGTGCCTTTTTGTTCCCTATGCCAGACAGAAAGCTGTCCCCAAGCTAGAATTATGACTAAGATGCCAGAGGTACAAAAGTACATGATATGCGCCCATCAACGGGTTTGTGGGAAAAATGTTAAGGAAGACGGCTCACGTGATCCTAGCATCCCTGCTTACAAGTGCAACATGTGACACTCTTTTTATTGGTTCAACCATAGTACTACACAAACTTGCTGTCCTTTTTGTCTATTGCTTTCTCTCTCTCTGGCTTTCCCCTGCAGTAGATGCAGGAAAGGAAATAATTACCTACCTGGTCACTCCTCTTGTCTGTTGATCAACTTGATCATTACCAAACAACTGCTGATAAGAAAAAGTCCCTCATCCTGATAAAACATCACACACTAGGCAGATCTTTGAGTTTTAAAGCCTTAGTACTTCAGTTATCCAGTATCAAATCTGGACTTTGTATATTAGAAGTATTTTTAAAACACAGTGATGGATGGAAATTCAGAAAAATATAAATGTGATGTAGACATGCAAGGTGGATAAAAAAGTAAAATTTAACAAGTCTTATATATATGAAAATGAGGGAACAAAATCTAGAATGTAAATTTATCCATAGCATATAATGACAATTAAGGTGTTATAGTTGGCAGCTCAATGGAGGTTGGTTGGTGATGTGTTACATTATTAAATAATCTTGAGCTGCATCAGTAGCAATATAGAGCCCAGTACAGGGAAGAGAAGACATCTGCTTGACTGTTGTACCTCAGAAAATGGGAACGAACTACCCAGCTTCTACCAATGAGGCAGCAGAGAGCCATTCCAAAGCATTAAGTGGATATAATAATGTGGAAGAAAAAGATTTATGAAATGTCTTAATGTAAACAACTGCAAATGGAATTGCTGCAAAAAAAATCTATTTTGCAGGGAATCCACAAAATGTAGTAATGCTTACTTTAATTGTTACAGTTCAGTCAAATTCCATTAACACCTGGATTATTACAACTTTAGTGTATAAATTCCTTTAAAACTAACAAGAAAGGTTAACAAGTATCATTTAAAACACTGGTTTTTCTAGGATAAACAAACACGCACTCTGTATTCTAGATACTAGAGTTGTTGCATTATTTAAATCTTTCTCTATTGCAGGAATGTTCTTTTACTTTTTATGTAACAGCCTTAGGAAATTGATATCACAATGATAAGATACAAAATAAGTGTAGTTAACTTAAGTCCTATGGTAATCAGCAGGTGGCCATTCAGTAGCCATTTCCTTTTTTTTTTTTAACTTTCCATTGACATTACACAGAATTTTGACCAATTAGTATCTACTTAAATAAATGCTAAACAAGATTAATTCTGCAATTAAAGTAACTATAATAATAATGGCTTGCCGATACTACAGCTATTAATATTCCGTTTAGAGATGAGAAAACAGGTTAAATAAACTGGCCAAATCACGTAAGAACAGAATGAAACCCAAGTCTGTCAGACTTTAACAACCTAATGGATGTCTTTGCCTGTTTGAAGGATCAGTAATGGGTAGAAGAATTTCTATTTCATCCTGAGGAAGAACAGTTCATGTTATGGTTGTCCTGAAGTGACTGTCTTACCAGCAGAGTTGCCAGATGAAATATTCATATAGGACATCCAGCTAATGGATTTTCAGATGAACTGGGGGAAAAACAGTATAATTAAGTCCTAAATATTACATAGAAATTCTTCTTCTAAATATTACTAATTTTCTGAAACAAATTTAACTGAGCATTCTATATTTTTATTTGCTGAATGTGACAACCCTACTTGGGAAAAATTTATTTTCACATGCTGATTAACAGAAATTCCATGGAGGTGTGTTCTAGAAGATCTGAGAGTCAGAATGGTCAAGTTGGTGTTGTGTCAATAGTATTGTTCAGAGTTCACCATCTTCATGGATGTCTCTTTTAGTCCAGCAAAGACTTCTTAGATAAAACATCAGAAGCAAATCTGGAGCAAAATTAAACAATGGGATTATATCAAGTACAGAGTGTACTACACTGCAAAGGGAATGCTCAATGAAGTAAAGGAGCAACCAACAAAAGGGGTGAAAATATTTATAAAATATGCAAATCCTCAGAAAGTATTAACACACAAGATATCTAAGGAGCTCAAGAAAATCAATAACAATGAACAATCTAGTAAAAAAAAAATGGGCAAAAGACATGAGCAGGCATTGTTTGAAAGATGCAGTACAATTACCCATACACACATGAAAAATACTCAGAATTTTTCAGTGAAAAATGTGAATTCACCACACCCCAATCAGAATGACTGTGATCCAAAAACACAATCATTGTGTTGGTATGGATGTGAATTAAAAAGGTGACTTAGTACACTGCTGGTGGGACTGTAAACTTGTACATCTACTATAGAAAACAGTCTGGATTCTCAGAAATCTGAAAATAGATGCACATTTTCAGCCATCCCACTGTATAATATACCCAAAGTAAATGAAATCAGCATATGAAAGAATTAACTGGACCTCTATGTTTTTATCAATTCAATTCAAAATTGGCAACATGTGAAGTTAAGCTAGTTGTCCATCAACTTATGATAAAGACAATGTAGTATATGCACATGAAGCTGTTATTTACTCAGCTATAAAAAGCACGAAATTCTGTCTTTTGCAACAAAATGAATGAAAACAATTATGGTTAATGATGCAGCAAGAACAAAAAAAGCAAATATAAAATATTTTTTTCTGATTGGTTGTACCTAATATAAAATATATATTTGTAAGATATAAATATATAATATATACTATATAAATCTATATAAAATGTAACAGTAACAAAAACCTGAATCTGTATCAAGCTAAACTAACATCCTGTGATTTGATTGTTGCCTGCAACCCTGTAAAACTCTGGTCTATACAACTTTTATTTGTAGAGCTCATTGTGTAGAGGAGCACTGAATTCATGACTATAAAAGTGTGTTGTTGTAAAACAAAATAAAACAGGACACATAGAAAAAATGAGCAAGGAAGGAAGGACCGTATAGCTGTATTCTGAAAATTCTATCTAGGAAATCAATGAAATCTGTTCTCTCTATACTAGTAAATTTAAAAAGTCAAACCCGAAGATTAATGATATTATACTACTATTGTTTTAATGATCCTGATGATTTTTGTCTTTGATGAAGTATACATATACTCAGTCCAAAAAATGATATTCTGCGATTTGCATCTAAATGGTTGCAAGTGCAGGACATCATGTTAAACAAAGTAAGCTGGGTACAGAAAGGCAAACGCTGCATACTCTCTCTTCGATGTGGGAGGTAAAGTTTAAAACAAACCACAAAACCACACAGAAACAAACAAAAACATGGGAAAAAATTCCTTGTGTGTTTCATTTTTGCTGCAAATACAGTATTTCATCAAGCTTTCATTTTTGTTAAATTTTTATTTTGAATTTTATGATACAATTTCATAGAGTCTGGGATTCCCCCGCAAACTCCCACCCCTGATAGATTTTCCCCACCTTGCTACCATAGTATAGTCCTTCATACAGAGTCATGATTCTATCAGTCTGTTATTTAAGTGTGGCAAGTTTTTAAAATTGTTTATCTAATTGAAAAGAATTGTATACTACTACAGCTTTAATGATTTTATTACTATTTCTTAATTTATATGGGTGAGGTGGTACATCTTTTTATTTGATTCTTGTTTGTATTCCTTTCTTATTTTCCTGGGGAACTACGCAGGAAGTTTCATGAACTTTTGTTAAACTTCCATTTAGCGGAACATTCAGCCTTTGTTATAAAGTAAGTGTAAAACATTATCTCAAAAACAATAAAATACTAATTTAAAAAATATGCCTATTTTAAAGTTGGCAAAATTACTCCCCTGGAAACATTCCTTGATTTTCTGGGAAAAAGCCACATCAGAAGAATCCTTTAAAAGATACAGAATACTATCTTAAAGATCTGTCCCATGAAATTCACAAGCTGTGGCTTCATGATAATTAACAGTTAATGAATTGGGTCACATTGCATTCCCTTTCACATTGGCTGCTCCCATGCAATGTGGTCTGTTTACTGGAGACTGTTGTTAAGACTGTAAACACACACTTTTTCTCAGTGTTGGAACACAATTCAGGCTGTGCAAAGCATGAAAAATCAGTTGTATATGCTTGGTGGTAGCAAAATTTCTGTAGATACATTTTTAGGTTAAAATTATGAGGAAAAACTTAATAATGTTCTCAGAGAGGCAGGGACAAAAGCCATGATGTCTTGGGAGACCAAAATATAAGAAAAAAAATACTCAGTTTTAAGAAATGTTTTCATTACTTTCACTGGTGGAAATTTGCCTTCTCTCAAAAAAGGAATCTATCAATTGACAAGGTCTACCAATCAAGCGTGAATGTTTAAAAACAATTTTTCAGTAGGGGAAGGTTTTTAAAGCAAGACACAAAATCCAGGAGTCATGAAGCAAAGAACAAAAACACTATGAAATCAAAAGATAAACAGGAGAAAATCATTGCTTTATCACACCAACAGACAAAATTATCCTCATGGTTATAAAAATACAATTTCCATTAGAAGGCTATGAATGACCCTCCCTACTCAAATTTGAGAGTTGTATGATCATACTTCTCAGCAGTTTGGCAAATATAGGCATGTTTCATGGTGCATATTGTACTGTTGATGAGAAGGGTACAGATATTTACAGCGTCCACTGATTCTATAGCCTCTTTGGGTGACAACTTGGCAATATCTGGAGAGCTTGAAGTACATATTCCCTTTGGCAATACTTCTGCCAACATATGCCACAGGATTCTGTGTTATCCCAGAACAACTTCACAGAAAATAAAGTATTTTCCATCCCAGACCCATGTTGCAAGACCAGTGGCGATGTGGGAGGGAAAAGAGGGACACACAGACCACAGAGCAAATACTCAGAGGTCCAGGCCACTCAGCAGGTGCTCAGTATGCGCTGGAGCCCTGGGTGAGTGCACGGCATGAACTGAACGTCCATAGGAAAAGCTGCTCTAGCAAGACGTTTCCATGGCCAGAGAAAGGATCCCCTAGGCATGCTAACACTTGTAAAAAGAGGCATTTGGATCACTCCAGGACTCTCCCTCCACGCCTCTCGCCCATTATTTAAAGCACCCTTTTACTTTTTCTCCTTTGAATCCCAAGCTGCCATTCCTCCTAGGTGACAAAGTCTCCACTCCCTCTTAGGACCACTTAAGTTCCCTCCATATAGAACTTGCAGTTCTCCAAACACAGGCCCCTCCTCAGCAAGAAGTAGGCCTTGTTCATTCCATGCCAGAGTGGCTGCTTGTCTGCCTTCTGCTTTGGAATTCTCAGACTCCTGCATCTCGTCTCCTAGGAGCATCTTCCCATTTGTCTCCTAGGAGCATTCTTCCCTCACATCTGTCAAATATGCCTGGGAGACACACATGCTTGGAGGGAAGCCACACTTCTTGTGCCCATTCAATCTGAAGACTCTCAAGAGACCCAGTGAGGATCGACCCTCACTCCATCAGCTTTCACACTGACTTTGCTTCTCCTCGGCTTTCATAGAAAAATCTTTATTTTTAACCAACAGGTTATATAAGTTAAGCATCAGAACTATATGTAATACAGAAAGTCATGCCCTGCCCCTCCATCCCACTTGACTCATTTTCTATTTGTTCTTCCAGTAGTTCTTCATATGAACATATCTTTTTGTGTGTAAAATGTGTTTCTACAAATAATAGAAGATATACAACAGATGATGCTTTTATTCTGTTATTGGCTTTCAATTTATTTCTATTAATGATTTGAAAGGCTGAGAGACAGAGATTTTTTATCCGCTGTTTCATTCTCCAAATGCCCAAGGTGGCCAGAGCTGGGCCAGGCTCCAGCTCAAAGGTCAGTCTTGGTTTCCCACATTCATGTCAGGGATCCGAATGCTTAAGTCATCATCTGCTGTCTCCCAGGTTACACACTGGCAAGCAGCTGGCATTACAAGTTCAAGTGGGATTCCAACCCCAGACATTCCAATATAGGATACAGGTTCACCAAGTGCACCAAATGCTTGCCCACTCACCATAAAGGTTTTAACATGACACAGTGTGCTACATTTTGATTTTTCCACCTAAAATATGTATAATCATATATGAATTTAATTTTGTAGCTATAAAAATGTTTATCAGCTTAATCACTTTGTACTGAATAGTTGAGGAATACAAAATACATTTGTATGGTTGTATAATCGCTTTTCATCTCAAATGTTCATTATGAGTTAGTTCTTTGTTATTTCTCTTCATTAATGTTTGCCAGCATGCTGAAACTAAAACGATTCTGATACTGATAATTTTTAGTCTTGCAAAATGAAAATTCTACCATATTAAGTTATAATTCCGTATTTCCCTCCTCCCCTGGACCCCCAAGCCCATGGCAATCACCACTGTATCTTTGTCTCTGAGAAGCTGACTACTAGTAGGGCTTATACAACTGGGATCATCCAGGATTTTGTCTTTTCGTCACTGGCTTATTTTGCGTAGTGTAATGTCCTCATCCACGGTTCCAGAGTTTTCTTCCTTTTTAAGGTTTCAAATGTTCCATCATATTTATAGATTTCACTTATCTACACACAGTTTGGTTGCTTCCATTCCTTGGGTGTTGTGAATAATGCTGATATGAACATAGATGTTAAATGCATGATCATAAAGCCTCTAAGGGAAAAAAATAACTAGACCTTTGAGTTAGTGGTCTACATGTTCAGCTGAAAGCACCATTAATCAAGAGGCAATTAGCCCTTCAACTACTTTTCTTCGGGAGGAGTAAGCTTTGTCATAATCTGCGTATTTCTCAAATCTCAAGAGGCCTTTCTTGGGATGCTAACCACAGGAGTTCTATTCCTAAGCTTTTCCATTGCTGTTCATCTGCCAGTCTTTCTGCTTTTTTCCTGAATCCAACATTTCTATATCAAATGTAATTCCCAATATTTCAGATAGCCATCCTCATCTGTTTACCTGTGTGCCACTAAAACACTAAGTTTCTGTGTCCACCAGTTTCTTTACAAGACAGAACACTATTAATGGTTCCTCATTTACTGAGTCATTCTAGTCTCAGTTCCTGACATGCTCTGGCCTCACCCTGTTGTAACTTCACACGCTTATGGTTGAATTCAGGCTGAATTCATGCTAAGATACCTTGTAAGAGTGAGACCTTCCTAAGCCCATTTCCCTTGGCTCCAAGATTTGAGAAAGAACAATGAATACCTTGTAGGATTGCTATAAAGCTCAGATGAAATGAGCCTTGTAAAGTATTTAACACAATGCTTACCACATTGTGAGTGCTTAAAAAATGTAATCTATAATTTTTCACTTGTAAGATACCTAAGCCAACTCACTAGTTCATGAAACAGTAGGGCTGGATGAAAGGTTACAGAGAAATATCTCACTAGTTAGTTTCTATTGCAGTAAGGACAGATGGGTGGCTAGGAATTGGGAAATCACAAAACAATGCCTCTCAGAGTCTTTGTCTCTCTCCTTTGTTTGCTCTTTCAATTCTGCTTCGAGCTTTATGTTCCTTCCTACTGATTGTCTCTGAACACATTTCTTTTTATCTTACAGCCTTTGGCAGAGACCACAGTTGTTCTGTGATACACATTCTTATTTTATTCCTTTAACAATGTAGCCTTTTGTTTAACTAGGCAACAGTTTCCCAACTTAAAATTATATTTTTTTGGACTCCCTTACAGTTAGGCAAGGGAATATACCCAAGTTTGGCTCTTACGTAGATGTGCTGTCTGTAGCTTTTTGATCCTAGAAAGGTGCATGCTCCCTTCACCATCCACAAATACAAAAGTGAACTATGGATTATGAAACCCTAAGAATTGGAAGAACACAAGCTCAAAGGAGCCAAGGAGTGCAGCAATGGGTCATTCCTACCCCACACCTGGGCTGATTCTATTAAAAATGTTCCTTGGTTTAGAAGAAAGAAGACATTCCTATCTTGTTTCAGGCATTTGATCTTTGTATTTAATATTGTGATTGAATCTGTGTCCTAATGGATGAGTGGTTTGTTTTCAGTGGCTTTTGTGGCTTTGGCCTCCTTTGCTTCCAAATTAATATCCCAGACACTCATTTCTGTCTGACTCATACACTTAGTTTTCTAAATGCCAGTGAGAAGCCAGCCAATTAGCCTGCTTAACTCACTAATAATTGCTTATTTGGGAAGGGGAGTGAAAAGGAGCTCGTGCAGTGCAAGGAATTGCCCAATTCAAAGGTTTTCAATGTTGTCATTGAGTTAATGAGACGACGAGGAGTTGATAATAATTGTCATGTGTGAAAAACCCTACTCGATTTTTAAAAAATGATTAAGAAAGCAAGATTCTATAAATCAAAAAACTAAATTCTTTAGAGACAGGCTTTTTGCCTAGTGATTAAGACACATACATCCTATATCAAAGTCCTTGGATTCAGTGTCAGCTTTTGCTGCTGATTCCAGTTTCCTACAAAAGCAGACCCTGGGAGCAAGTGATGGCTCAAGCACTCGGATCCATGCCACACTGAGGAACTGTAATCTGTTCCCAGATCATGGCTCAAGCTCCAGGATCCAGGCCTGGAAGCTGGAGGTATCTGAGCAGTGAACTATAAAGCTGTAGTGTTCCCTCCCTCTCCACCTCTGGAATAAGTCTCTAGTGCATGCTGGGAAGTAGCACAGACTCATGCAAATTCTCTAGAATTCTTGGCTTCTATCAGACCATACCGTAGTAACTTAGTCAAACATCCTACAGAAATAAAGCTTCTGAACCATCAAAACAAAGCCTAAAAAGCATCTTAGATATTGTAAATACTTTGCTTCCCAAATTACATCTGAATTAGTAAACCTAATTTATGTGGGTATTTCTTAACACTGAGAAATTCACATTAGTCTAAATGTTGCTGTCTGTGAAACTGTTTAGATGTGACACACAGTCATTAGCATTTTAGACAACGTGATTAAACCGAGTGGAATCTGCACAGTCCTCATAATTAAAAACTGAAATATAAGTGCCACACTTACATTTCAGATCACTAGCAAATGACAATATGAGATTATAGGGTCTTTCTCAGGTTCTTCTTGCCTTTAACCCGGAAATCATTTTATTTCTACCAAGCCTACATCACAGGTTTCCTAAATATGTGTTCTGCAACCCCTGATACTCAGTCTAGGACAAAGAATTCCACAGTAAACCAAATTTGGCAAATATGCTGCAAGCTATGATTCATGCTTAGAGACACATACTGTGATGCATATTGAAGACTTTGAGACGTCCTGTTGAACTTAAACTGGTGACATCTGTTTGTTGAACACTGTTAAACTCTGTGTTCAGCCAACATTTTACACTTAGGGAAAGTGTTGTGTATGCGTGTCAGTAAGGGCAATGCAGAGGCAATAATGAGGATGGGGACAAAATTGTAAAGAACAAAGCAAGACAAGCTAAAGCAGAAATGAAGTTGCCTAAGAAAAAATTTTCATTGTTTCAGGCTGTGAAGTGTTGGCATATGTGTCTAGCAACAGACCTGAAAAGACAAGTATAATAATTTTTACCACCAGGCTCGTGGTAACGTGTAAGAACAGTTATTTATAAAACACTTGATCATTTGAGGAATAATTATATATGTGTATAAACTCTCACTTAATTCCCATGACAGGAATTAGTTTATTTTTTTAAATTAAATTTTGGAGTTTTTACAGACTGGGCCTAGAACTTGTTCACACACAGTAAGGGAAAAAAAGAGGGGAGACTGCTATGCAAAAATAAAGGTTATCTTCCAATAAGCTTGGAAAAGCACAATTTCTATAGATCATTGTAAAATACTTTCAGTAAAAACATTTGCTAACCTTAATTTTCATTTGGATTGCCAAGTCCACCTATTTGTAGGACTTTTACAATCTCATTTCTCTTATATTTCTAATTGACTTTCTATGCAACATACGTTGACATTGGCTCCTCTGGTTAACTGATTTCTTACTGGGCCAAAGACAAGAACCATCATGGCCAGGGCTGTCACATGAATGATGACCTGGTAGTCAGACTATGCTAACTAGCAATCAACAGGAATTCCTGGAATGGGATCAAGGTTTAACTCTGTGGTTTACGTACAGAACACCATATTAAGCAATTAGTACTAATCTGATTTCCTTCCACACTGCAATTTACCAAATTATTCGAGTGTGACTTAGCTCATACAGGATTTTGTTCTTCTATGTGCTTTCCAAAAGTTGGGCCAGGCTGATGTCTGCCATAGGTTGTTTTAAGTATTCAGTTACTTACCTTCCAGAAAATAAATGAGCATGGACTGAACCTTAAAAATGAATATTCCAGAAGAAAAAAAATCTGTTAAATGTACTCAGATGTTAATTCAGGAAATGTGTCTCATGGGGTGCTATTGTGACTGAAAATTCCAATTTCTGGCAGGCCAACTTGGGGAATGTTCAAAGTTTTCCTTACTTTAGTAGAAAACTAAGAGTCCTTTATTGGAATTGCTGCTTGAAGTGGACCTTTTTAAAAAATGGAACTCTAATGTGTATTAATGACAGTCCAATCTAAAATCACTGTGCTGTTTTTTTTTTTTAAACAAATTCAGCCATTTCATGAAACTTTAAATAGACAAGTGATTTTTAAAAATGCAAAGTAAGAATCTAGTCCAAGGAGAGGCAGCAAGAAGTCGCCGTTTTTAATTAGACCAGCCTCTAACCAGTATGTGGGAAGTCACTCTAAACACACTGGAGAACTATCTCAGGGAGAGTACCTCAGAGGACTTTGCAAATGCAAAGACTCAAATAAAAGCACAATCTTCACCCTGCAAGTATTGAGGTGAAGGGTAGCTAATATCACTTAATTGCTTATGTAATTTTCTGTAATTCTTATTAACTGAAGAGAAATAACTGATGTAAACTGATTTTTTTTGGAGAGAGACAGAGATGAAGGGGAGGCTGGTAAGTGAGTATGTGTGTAGAGAAAGAGCTGCCATTCTCTGAATTCCTAGCTACTTGTTTGAATGCTAGGAAGCCAGATACTTAAGCTATCAACACTGCTTCCCTCTGTCTGCTTTGGTAGGAAGCTGGGGTTGGGAGTAAGGCCTGGATTTATTAAATATTTTAAAATAAAAATACATACACCTATTATTTCATGTAGTTTTATTTACTATATAGAGGACAGATTTTATGTGTTCCACAGGCAGATTTCCAAGAAGACAATCCCATTTCCCTTGCTCTCCTCTCTCTCCCCCAAATAACCCTTCTTCGTTCCCTCTTCAGCAGTTTTTACATGGGCATAATTTTGATTGACTCTAAATTCTTAATTAGCCACCAAGTCCACCTGTCCACTGGAGTGAACACAGGCTAATGACAATCATATCCCAAATGTTTGTGTCCTTTGCAGCTTTTCTTTCTCATTCATAGTTGACAAAGATAGTATGACCCTTTCCTAAGTCCCTCAACTTTTGTGAAGTTTTGCTTTTCTCATGACTAAAACGGAAGGGTTAGGAAGGAAGTGTTTCAGGTCTCTTATGCTCTGTAACTTTGGCATCGTTCCTGGCCCGTAGATTTTGTTCCATAAATAATTGCTGCAAGCGTCTGACTACTCGCACATACTGACCTTTGCTGAAGACAACTGTTCTGCTGTCCAGCAAATCCAGGTTAATACCTTGGCTCCATGATTTATTAGTTCTGAGAATTGATGCTAATTTCCCTTTTTGAAAGCTTTGTGAGCAGTTACATGGATACAAAAAGTGTCTGCTTCATTAACAGAGGATGGGACAAGATGGCTTCAACTGTACTTAGTATATTAGGTTTCCCAGAGTCAGCAAACAGTTGCCAGTACATCACACAGACACTTACATGAAACAGGCATCAATAGCAGTTACTGGGTGAGAATTTCCAAAGCCAGAGCAGTTCTCTGCTTGTCTGTCTGATTTGGCATTCATTATGCTGAGCAATGACTTTATAGAAAGTTTTGATATCTCCATGAACCTAATTCCCAGAAAATTATTTGCCTCATTATGAAGGCTACCAAGTTGCTTGTTTCTACCAGATGGTCTCCATCTCCACTACATAAACTTTGTTTCAATATCCTTGGGTCACCCTTGTCTCCACAGCTTTATATCCTATCCATTTTTGATCATGACATTTTCAGTGTCCTGGCTCCAGCAGTCTTCTCAGGCTTTTTCCCTGAATGCAAGCTGTGTGAGCTTCCTGGTTATGACTGGCTTAGTCACCACCCCCTCCCAAACACTAGCATATATAATAGGTACACAACACATATTTTTGAATAAACTGATGGTTTTAGTAATATACCCACTACTACTCCTGGTTTTAAGAACATGGGGATCCTAGAAAGATGTTTCAAAATACAGAGCCACGTCTCAGCTCATCCAGTTACTAGGGACATGTGGATTATCCATAGATCATTACGTAGCAGATTCTAGAGCACCCAATCAGCATGTGCTGGCAAATGACTGCCCTTCTGGGAATCTGAAAGATGAAACCTATTTTAAAATCTGATTCAGAATTAAATGGCCAGTTTTTCCATTTCCCTCTACTTCTCTGTTCTCTTTTTTGGATTTGGCACATCAGTATTTCTCCCTGTGCTTTTTTACCCCTTTATTAGAGAACTGCAAGTTGGAGAAGCGTTTGAGTTTCACGGGTAGGGTTTGACACTGTAAAGTAGCAGGGTGGAGAAAACGGAGAAGTCAAAGTAATTACACTGGTGAAACTTAATTTGCTTTCTACAATTTGCAAATAGGCAATAAGACTGAGGGCGCACCAAGGAGAGTGAACGCAGGGAAGCAGCAGCTATTGCATTTCTCTTTAAGTCTGGCTCTGAAGGTTGCTGAGCTGATAACACTTAAAGCAGGAATACTACCTTTATTTTCTTAAAACCACTTGAAGCTGCTTTTAATTTCTGTGTCTAATCAATTTCTAATCTTTGGAGACTGCATGAAGTAAATCTGTTTGAAAATGAATTCCAAAGAACACATGTTGATTTGACTCATCTTGAGCATAATAAATAACTGAATAATGAATCTTATTTCAACTAATGTCTGATTTGCAGATAGTACTGTCTGGATGTAGACACAGAGCTTATCAGAACTACTAATGTGATTAAGAAAATGTTTATGCAGTGTTGACCCTTAATGATAGATAGTGGGCTGTGCAACAGCCTTCGTGCATTGGAAATTGAGAAATAAGAGCAGGGATATTGCCAAGGGATTTTAATTCCGTTTTTGCTTGTTTGTTTTTAAGATTTATCTTTTTTGGAAAAGCAGATCTAAAAAGAGAAGCAGAGACACTGGGAGAAGATTTCCAACTGCTAGTTCACTGCCAAGATGGCCACAATGGCCAGAACTGAGCTGATTCACAGCTAGAGCCAGGAATTTTTCCAGGTCCTCCACACAAGTGCAGGAGTCCAAGGACTTGGGCCATTCTCTGCTACTCTTCCAGGCCAGAAGCAGGAAGCTGGATTAGAAGTGGAGTAGTCAGAACATGAACTGGCACCCATATGGGATGCTGGTGGTTGCAAGAGGAAGATTGGCCTGTTGAGCCACCATGTCAGCCCCTCATTCATTTTCTGTTCAGTGGTTACATTGTTAGGCATTGCAGTTTGCTCATGATACACATTTCATTCATGCATTTATATATTCTTTCAGAAATAATTATACACTGTAGATGTGCTCAAAATAATTCCAAATGCTGATGGGGAACAAGTCACACAGGACTCCTGCCAAGAAGACAACTACTTTATGTCAGGGAAGAGACAAAATTTAGGTATAAAGAATACATAAATCCATTCTTTCCCAAGTGGAATCATGGAGAGTCAAAGAGAAGATTCCTGGTGTTCCAAAAATGTTTAAGAAAAAGTACAGGAATTCCACAGATTTAAAGATCAAGTTTCTTAGAAGTTTGCCCATTAGCGGCTTTGAAATGCAAGGAGAAAACTTATTTATGAAAAAGCTATGCAATGGGCCTAGCACAGTGGCACTGCATGCTAGTCCTCCATCCACAGCACCAGCATCCCATATGGGTGCTAATTTAAGTCCTGGATGCTCCACTTCTGTTCATGCTTACTTATGGACTGGCAAAGCAGAAGAGGATGATCACTCAAGTCCTTGAGACCCTGTACCCATATGGGAGACCCAGGGGAAACTTCTGGCTCCTGGCTTCAGATCAGCTCAACTGCAACCATTATAGCCATTTGGGGAGTAAACCAGAGAATAGAAATAGCCACTCCTCTTCTCTCTCTGAAAATCTCGAGAGAAAAATCTCTCTTCTCTCTTTTCTCTGAAAATCTGCCTTTCAAATGAAAATAAGCCTTAAAAAAAAAAAAAAGAAGCTAAGCACAGTCACTGGAAATACAGATACACAGAACTGACAAGGGCCGCAAGAAAAGCTGTCACCATTAAGTATTTTGCAGAACCCAGTTTGTTGTTTGTATCTGAATCACAGATGTCTGAACCCTGATGTTCTGAGGGTGGTGCAGCTTCTTCACTTCTGCCAGGTCTTTTCTGCACCTCCGTAAGTTCAACAGGGCTGCAGTTCACATGCTGAGGATTTCAGAACCATATACTGCACGTGCGTACCTGGATCTGAAGTCAGGAAATGAACTGATTTACAAGCATGACTACTGCAAAATCAGTAAGATGCTAACTGCCCTGATGGTTAGCACTCTATTGCCCAGTCTGTTGGTAAATACAGTATCCTCACATGAAGATGTTTACTACTGGAAACCATTTGAGAAAGCAAATAATTTTCCCTGTCCATTTAAGTTATCTTCCCCTTCAGATGAAACCAAAAAAGGAAAAAAAAAAAAGAAAAAAAGAAAAAAACCCACCTATAGAAGGTGGAGATGCTGGCAACTTGCACAATCAGGTCAATAGGCTTACAATATTGTCAGATAACAAATGGTAACTAAATTTGAGACAGAAATTGTAAGATTGTATCTTTATATAGCAGCACTAAGACTTATACCAAACTTTTCATACTATAATGCTAAAGGGAAAAAAAAAAGTCAATCCAGAATTTTACATCATAAAAAATTTTTCAAACATAAAAAACTAAACACTTTATCTCACAGGAAGTTAAAGTTGTCAGTAGTGGAATTGAAAAACAAGATATTCCAAAGTACATTCTTAAGATGGAAAGAAAATGATTTCTAGAATCTTTAGGAAGGATAAAAGATTCTCCAGAAAAAAAATATAGTACTTAAAGCAAACTCTTGTGAATTTTCTTCATTTACTTACTTTTAATTTTAAATATTGTCTACATAGTTGAGAGAGATGCATGTCCATGTGGGCCTCTTTTGGGTGGGGACAGTCAGGTAGGGGACAATATGAGTAGGACTTAAATTTCAGTCTTTTTTCCCTCTTCTCTTTCTGCAAAGCAGGAGGGCTAGAGGGTAACTCGAAAATAAAATACTTAAACTAATGGCATAAAGAGCAAGTAAAGCTAACTGTTTTGAAGTTCTAACATTTTTCATGAACTCGCAAACTACTGATTAAGTTAGACTCCTCTTTGAAGAATCTAAGAAGGCCAAATTCCCAACAGCCTGGCAAATGGTAGCTATCTGCTTTTAGAATATTTGAGCTGCAAATCTGCACAGTTTCGTTCCCTGAATCATAATGGTATCTAGAAGGTGATAATTACTTCAATTACAATATTTACAAACTGAATCTTTGCGGTATGATTAGACTGGAATAGGCTGTTGGGATTGGGCCCTATGATTGCTTTCTGATGGCTTAATAGAGAAAGAGACCACAGAGATATAGAAACACCTGCATGGTTCCTAGCTCTTGCGGTATGATGCTTTGTAGCCTTGGAACCAAAACTATCACCAGAGGTTCATTGGATACTGGACTGTAAAGCCCCAGTACTGTGGGCCAACATAAATCACTTTTCCTTATAAAGTTAGGCTGCCTCAAGTATTTTGTTACTTTAATGAAAAGCCAACTAGCCTCTCATTAGCTCTAGTGAGCTAATCTGCCCTAAATAGCATGTGCATTTCTGAGCCACTCACTTTTGTTCAATTCAGGCATACATACCATGTTTTGTCTGAACTAAAGTAGCTTTGCATTCTAGAACTCCAGTCCTATAGCACGTAAGGATAGCTAACCAATAGATTTTCGTAAGTGAATTTCTGGGGCAGGCTGAAAATTAAATCATCTTTTTTCCAGCACACCAGTACCACGGATAATATTTGCAAAGCTCCCAGTAATTAGATTAATTTGTGAGCTTCCACTGCACATCCAAGGAGTATTTTAAACTTGATTTTATTTTGCTGTGTGTGCTTTATTTCTTTATCTCTGCTGTGATTAAATTGGTTTTTTTCAATTTTGTACAGGCCCTTTCACCCAAGCACTGAGAGGTATCATGTCCATGGGAGTGTTTGTTCATTCTGACTTTTGGCACAGGGACATTTCTTCATATTTATACAGGGTTTTTCAACCTTGGCACAACTGACATTTTGGGGGCACTTAATTTTGCCTTAGAGGGCAGATGTGTGCATTATAGGATGTATGACGACATTCTTGGATTGGACTACCTAATGCCACGCTCCTAGTTATGACAACGGAAGTTTCTCTAGGCAAATGCCAAATGCGGAGGGAGAAACCAATGTTGGTAGTCCAGGGTTCTTCACAGGGAGAAAACCAAATGTAGCCAATGGTTCCAACACTACATGCCAAATAACCAACCTCAGTGCAAATGGAAGACACCTGCAAGCTCTTCCCACTAGATAGTTTGAGATTTTTAAAGATTTTGTTTATTTGAAAGGCAGCTTAAGAGGGAGAAGGGAAAAAAAGAGAGGCCAACTATCCATTGATTCACTCCCCAAGTGGCCATACAGTAAGGGCTGGGCTGGGCTGAAGCCAGAAGCCAGGAGCTCCTTCCAGGTCTCGCACATGGCTCTTAGGGACTTGGACCATCTGCTGCTCCTTTCCAGGCACATTAACAGGAAACTGGATCAACAATGAAGCACTGTGGACTCTGGACTCGAACTGGTACCCAGATGCTAGGCCTGGGGGTGCACAATGCCACAATACTGGTCCCAAGATTCTTTTTCACAGCACAAGAGCAAGAAGTCAGAAACTCAGCACAATTTGGTTTCCAGGTCCCAGGTCCATTACTTACTACATCCCATGGCATACCATAAAACTCCTCCAACCCTCAGATTTCTAACATTGACATGGGCACAGAATCATTAGAGGAAATAATAAATGTAATGAGTTTAGGAGTTACCATAAACAGTGTCAGTTATTATTGCTCTGAATGAGAACTTGAATTAGAAAAGAAGAGAGGAAGGAGGGTTGGAGGAAAGACAGATAAGAGGAAGTACTTGGAGGGCAACCTGTCATTTCTGGTTGACAGGAGGTGAGGACCTTCTGATGCTTCATCAGTGTGACAGCCAGGTGTCAACTGCTAGAGCAAGAGGCCAAATCACAATTACTTGACAACAGTATGGTGAATGACTGCTCTGTTAGTCATCTAGTCTACCCTCTGTGCAGTACATCAGGCAAGACAGACCTGGCAAGAGATGTCAGAAGTTTGATGTTGTAGGCTGTTCTGCCTCCCCTGCTCCTCTGGCACAGCCACTGTGGCCTATGTACAAGGCGGCAGAGATAGGGTGTGAAAAGAAGCTGGGACAGATGAAAACCAGGCACTCCTGAGCCATCTTTTAAATACAAATTGAATAAATCTCAGCTGTCACTACAGAGGTAATAGCATTTAAAAAAAATTAGGCCAGCAGCAACAAATATTTTTTTAAATCACAGCCTTAACCATTATCACTCCCCAAATGCCAGTTCTGTTTGTTTTTAAGAAGACCGTAAAGAGGACAGTGTTGAGGGACACTGGATAGTCTCCCAAAGCATTGGGAAACATCTTTCAAATGATTTTCTTCATGTTGTTACATCTAATGTTTCCAATACCGCAGCTGCTGTAAAGTCTGTCTTTTTGGGATTTGTATTGTGCCATACAACTTCCATATGCAGTGCTGGAATCCTATATGGGTGCTAGTTCATCTCTCAGCTGTTTCACTTTCAGTCCAGCTCCCTGCAAATGGCCTGGGAAAAGCAACAGAAGATGCCCAAAAGCTTGGGTCCCTGGCTAAGCTTCTGGCTCCTGGCCAAGCGCTGCTTTTTTGCAGCCATCTGGGAGGAGAACCACACACAGAACTTCTGTCTCTCCCTCAAGGAAGGGAGGAAGGAAGAAAGAAAGGAAGGAAAGAAGGAGGGAGGGAGGGAGGGAATCTATTTCCCCATATCGGCTCACCTGCAAAAATTGGCTCCTCTAAAAACCCAGTTCAAACATTAATCTGTTTCTGCTGAGTAGCCCAGCTTGACTTTATTTTGCAGATTGATTTGACCTCTCGTGAATCCCTCAAATGAATCCCTCAAATGTTACTACTTCTCTCATTGTCTAGATTGTGTTCAATCAGCCGCTAGGTATTGAGCAAGACCGTATCTTTCTGATTTAGAAATGCAGCTCCAGGAGAGAGGAAGAGAGCCTACATTCACAAACGTAGAGACTGGGAGAATAGTTACATTGACTACTGATTTCTGATCTGATTTTAAAGACTGAATAGGAGTGATTCTTTTCACAAGACTTATTTGTTTCCGTATTTATTTAGGAATCAGAGTTAGAGGAAATGAGAGCGAGTGAGCTACCATTCCTGGGTCACTCCTCAAATGCCTGCAGCTGCCAGCAGAGAATCAGGCCGAAGCCAGCAGCTTCTTCTGGGTCTCCCACATATGACAGTAGCCCAGGGATTTGGACTATCCGTTGTCCTTCCTTGCTCTGGCCAGGCCATAAAAAGGCGCTGGATCAGAAACGGAACAGCTGGGACATAAACTGCTACCCATACGGAATACTGGCAACACAGGCTTTACCTACCATGCCGCAACGCTGGAGAAAGCCGGATGGAGCCGGATGGAGCCGGATGGAGCCGGATGGAGCTCGAAGGAGCCTGAGGGAGCTGGCGGGAGCGGGCAGGAACCAGAAAGAGGCAGAGGGAGCTGCAGAAAGGCTGAAGGAGCTGGAGGGTGGCGCCGTCCAGCGGAGCCAGTAACTTGGACATGGATGGAGAGGGTCTGGGGGTGAAGCACTGACAGGAGGCCAGTGATGGTAGAAGTCTCCTTTATTACCCCTTCACCTCTCCTTATATACTCTTCCCACCCAAGTCCTTTAGCCGAGCAATTGGATACTCCTGAGTCCAATTAGTCTAGGTGTTTTTAGCTACAAGCCTAGTTCTGGTTCCTGCTCAGCTTAATGAGCGATAATTAACTCCTTAGTCCACAACACCCGGTGGCAGCAGAGGGAGCTGGCGAAAGCCCGAAAGCCGGAAGGAGCAGCCTGAGGGAGCGGAAGGAGCTGCCTGAGGGGGCGGAAGAAGTCGCCCGACGGAAGGGGCAGGAACCGTAGGGAGGCTGGAGAAAGATGGAAGTAGTCAGAAGGAGCTGGAGGAGGCGGAGGGAAGCGGAAGGAGCCGGAGAGAGTGAAGTACCAGAGGCACGGAAGCATGAGGTGAGGCCTGTGAACAAGAGGGTAGGCTCTCTCCAGCACCAGCTTTTTTCTTTCTTTTTTTAAAGGATTTATTTATTTTTATTGCAAAGTCAGATATACAGAGAGGAGGAGAGACAGGAAGATCCTCTAGCTGCTCATTCACTCCCAAAGCGGCCCCAGTGGCTGGAGCTGAGCCAGTTCGAAGCCAGGAGCCGTGCTAGGCTATCGCGCCAGGCCCCCAGCCCCAGCTTTTGAAGGGGCTTGAGAAGGTTATGTAACGCAGTGCACCCCCACCCTGCCTTGGGTCCCAGGTAAAGGGGCAGTGTTTGATGTAGAGGTGGGCAGAAGGGATTACTAGGCAGGCAAGGTGTGGTTCCAGATGCCTCCTGTTGAGCTAGCTGCCTGACTGGACCATATCACTGGCTATTGGCTTCAGCTTGATCCAGCTGCTGGCTGGACCTGACTTCAGCTGTTGCGGCCTTTCTGGGGAATAAACCAGCAGGCGCAGGATTTACATTTTTCCCGCTTCCTTTGTCTTTTAAGAAAGAGTGAAGAGTTTAAAGTCTTCCAAGAAACAACCAAAAGGTGTCTGCTTCGTTTGAAATATAAGTTTCCTCAGAACTTCTTTTATTTTTTAAAAAGGTTATTTATTTTTATTGCAAAGTCAGATACACAGAGGAGGAGAAACAGAAAGGAAGATCTTCCTCCTTTGATTCACTCACCAAGCAGCCGCAACAGCTAGAGCTGAGCCGATCTGAAGCCAGGCGCCAGGAGCCTCTTCCGAGTTTCCCACACCGGTGCAGTGTCCCAAGCCTTTCGGCTGTTCTCAACTGCTTTCCCAGGCCACAAGCAGGGAGCTGGATGGGAAGTGGGGTCCCCATTTGGGATCCTGGCGCGTGTAAGGCAAGGACTTTAGGCTCTAGGCTATCACGCCAGGCTCTCCCAGAACTTTTGTCTGTTATGTGATGTGTTTGTGGACCCGTCAAAGTCACCAGGAATGCACCATAAATGGAAGAAAGTTTGAATGTATCAAGTGATTCTGATAAAGACAATCTCACCCTGTGGGGATTTGTCCTATGTCTTGCTAATAGGTTGTTTGAAAGGACTTGCTTTAGATGTTAGGCTTATATAGTGATTTTGATGAAAAATCAAGGAGGGCATAGTGTGTTCTGGGTTAGATACTGTCTGAAATCAGAGTTAATCCTATGATTGGGTATTACATATCTATGTATCTGTCTTGAATGGCACGGAGCTATAACATCACAGTGGCATTTATCCAGCTAATCTTTGAAACGCTAAGTCAAAATCTGAAAACATGAAGGAAATAATTATCTTATTTTGGAGGTCCTTCAAAATAATTCTTCTTTTATCCCTCTTTTTATAAATAGAAGGTTTTTCAACACTGTCATTTTCTTAGTCCAGTTTGACTGGTCCTCCAGTGAGGCATCTTGTTTTCCATGGAGTGTCTTTTCTATTTTTAATTTTTGAAAGCCACTCCAGAGAGTGATAAATTGTCTTCCAGGGGCTTGGACACAGTTTGCCCTCAGACACAATTTCATGTCTTTTAGGGTGACTTTGTGGTAGGCTGGAGAGTAAATGAATTGCTTGACCAGAGTTCTGTGTTTCAGGATTTATCCAGTTAAGGAAGCTTCGAGACATTTCTGCGTCTCATGTGACAGGCAGTTTGACCTGCTCATTGCTCCCTGTCTGTCATCCCAGCACATCCTCCTTGCAGTCAATCTTTGGATGTGTGAGATTTTATCTTTTGCACCTATTTTTTTTGCCTGTGAACTCTGAAATGCCAGCTGATGATTGTCCTTTAACAAAGATACGCATTATGCTGTCCACAAATAGATTATAATGGGGTGGTGTTGGCTGCATTGCACTTGACCTCCTCTTGAACTCGGCTTACAGTGTTAACTTCCTGTCTTTGCCAAGGTTGCCACCACTAACTGCTCTGCTCTTCCCTAACTCCTGGACATTGAGAGAAAACAGCTTTGAAGCGGTTTCAAATCCATGGTCACTTTGTATTCCCAGAGGACGGCTAGTCAAATACAGTCCTTTCAAGAGTTCTAGGGCTTCCCTCGAGCATGGATGGACTTACAGAAGGAGGGCGACAGTGTTTTAAATCTGTCTATTTGCTTTTATTATGTGAAGAATGTTGAATACTTTTGCATCTTTTAAATAACATCTAGAAAGTTTTGTGATTCTTTGCCTCTCCTTAGCCATTTTGACCAGTAAATTGATCCTGTGTAAATAGCAGATGATTCTTTCTTGCCTCTTAGCGGGATTCCTTTCTAAAGCTGTAAGAACCAAGCCCTTTATGGAGATTGCAGGTCAGAGCTGCTTGGCACACGCACTTGGCTTGCTTGGATTTTGTAACTACAGTGAGAGCTTATCTAGTGTTGCAGCTTTCATAGGAAATGGGAGAGAATACAAACCCTGGAAGTGAGGTAGGGTCTGATCCTTAGTGTGCTAAGGTCAGGTTAGATGACCTCTCCAATAAAGATGAGAGGCTGAATATGTGCATGGACAGTGGCCAGACCAGAAACCCTGATGCAACATTGACCTAGTAGCCTATTGGCTAAAGTCCTTGGCTTCCATGCAGTGAGATTCAATATGAGTGTTGGTTCTAATCCCCACTGCTCCATTTCCCTTCTAGTTCCCTGTTTGTGGCCTGGAAAAGCAGTAGAGAATGGCCCAAAGCCTTGGGAACCTGTACGTATGTGGGAGACCTGGAAGAAGCTTCGGGCTCCTGGCTTCAGAAAGGCTCAGCTCTGGCCATGGCAGCCACTTGGGGAGTGAACCAGCAGATGGGAGATCTTTCTCTTCTCTCTGTAAATTTGACTTTCCAATAAAATATTTTTATTTTAATCACATTGGCCTATAGTTTGCAATAACCAGTCTAGCAGGCCCTGTGGTTGGCTGAAGCAGTCTCTCCACTGCGAACAGGTTCTCACAATCCCTGAGCAGGCAGCAGGACTCTGCTCAGTTTCTGATCATTCTGATCTCTAATCCCAGAGGCGGCTCTGAGCAAGGATATGCATCCTCCTTAGAGGCCTCTAGAGGGGATGGTGTACTAGTGGGGTATGCCCTGTTAGCATATAACCTTTCATATTTAGGCTTCAATGAATTCTATGTAAGAGAAAGAGCAGAGCAGTCACACAGTTCTAAGATTTTCCTCTGTTACTGAATCTTTTCTATTATGCAAGAAGTTAATGAAGAATGAAAACTCCAGCCAAATTACAAAAGAGGCATACTTGTATTTTGTCTTATTTTTCCAACCCCCCAATGCCCTTGGCCTTCTGCTCTGGTGATCTTGTCTCTTCCCTCAAAAACAAACCTCCTTGTGTCCAATATTTGCAGAATGCTATTTTCCCATTTCCAATGTAGAAAGTCTATAATCTTGTAACTACTGGATACTTAGGCCACTTTTTCATTTTTTGTTACACAAGAGCATTAGAACATGATAGAGAAGTAGTACACTATTAGAGGGTGTCTGATTCCATGGTGTTCAGCAAAGACTGGATATGCCGCTGAAGCGGGGAGAGCAGGCTCCAGTCCCTCTTGTTTTTCTCTACGAAGTATTTGCTTACCAGCAATGGGGCATAATAGGTAATAAATATTGGATGAATGAGGCATGGGTATTTGCCCTTTTATTTTTTGTAGAATTGCTCTAAGCATAGCTATAAAAAGATTGTGAAAAAGCTTATTGGTTATCAAATGAATTAATAATGTTCTGTGATGCATGCCCTTATGAAAACTTTAAAAATTATAAACACTCTAAAAATAATTGATGTTACTTCTGTTCTGGCTAATTGGAGGAAAAACTGGGTTCTATAGGAAATAATATCAGATTGTATGTTTTGTTCTGAATATGTTTAGAGACAATGCATGTAAGCAATAACTAGAGCACTGTATTCTATTTGAAAATTGAAAGGGATCCAAGAAGTAAAACGTGAAGAAAATCTGGTTTCTCTGATACGTAATGGAATGTGTTGCAGATGTGTTTGTAATTTGGCGTAATTGTTTTCCACCAAAAGCCAATACTAATCTCTTAGCAGCTTCTTACCACATTAGACTCAAGCTTTCAAATTCTATCAAATCCATCTGAAGAGACAATTTTGTATGTTTGAAGGAAAGTGGAATGACATCCATCCAGATGTTCCAGGAAGACAGGGAGCTAGTGGGATTCCCGTTCTCTATTCCTAATTTGATTTTGTTGAGTTATTTTAGTAATAAATGCAAAGCTGTGACAGCCTGACTGTTGGGCCCCAACCCTATGCTAAATTCATTTAAAAATCTTATGATTGTCATTAAGGCTTACCAGTTCTCTGTAGGCAGCCTTACAGTGTTTGTCACCCACACAAAGGCAGATTTGCTGACTCTAATGCTGATGGTATAAAACTAAGAAAGTTGTCTGTTGGTGATTTTTAAATATGGTGTATTTATGAATAAAATCTCGAGTTATATTAAGATTTCTTGGTTGTCAAGAGAGCTATATCTGTGTTGTTTGATTTTCTTTGTAGTTTATACCTTGCTCCTTTACTTTTCTTCTATGACTTCTGAATAGGTCTTGCTTTTTGTGCTTAAAATGATCACTTTGTGGAAATTATTTATGTATTTATTTGAAAGCCAAAGTTTAGAGAGAGAGGGAGACAGAGAGAGATTGAGAGAAAACTCACTCTTCCATCCACTGGTTCATGCTGGAAGCCAGGAGTTTGGAACTCCATTTGGGTCTCCTACATGAATGGCAAGAGTTTAAGTGTTTGGCTGTGTTTCTCTGCTTCCCCTGGTACATTAGCAGGGAGCTGAATTGAAAGTGGGGCCACTGGGATTGATATTAGCACTCATGCCAGGTTTGTGGGTGGTAATTTAGTTTACTGTACCACAAAGTTATAATTCCTTTTTTTCTTTAGCCTGTCAGCTTGTCTGAAAATAATTGTTCATAAGCCCACAAACTTATTCTGCCAGGATGCTTGTATATTTCATTAGAAATTGTTACAGCATAATTTCCAAAATGTTTAAAAAGATATATCTAGATTAAAATAAACCTGGCTAATTTCACATGATAGTAAGGAGATTTTTGTGAATCATCTGGTCTGTAGTTCTTTTCCCTTTGGGTTTATTTCACTACTTATTCCTATTGAGAACGAAAAGAAAACTGGTGAACAAGACAGTAGAGATCAAAGAAATACATTTATTGTCATTTCCAGAGATTTACCTTCTGAATATGTTAGGCTGTTGTTTGCTAACAGAATCAGGAAACCCAAACTAAACTGGCATAACCAGTAATGATCGTTCATTTTTTCGCACCACAAGAGATGGCGAGGGAGAGACAATTCCAGGCACGGTTGAGGAGGCTCCTTTGCTGCTTTTTGATCCGCATGGTTGTCCCTTTCTGAGTGTTGACTTTTTTTTTTTAAGATTTATTTATTTTATTACTAAGTCAGATATACAGAGAAAAGATACAGAGAGGAAGATCTTCTGTCCGATGATTCACTCCGCAAGTGAGCGCAACGGCTGATGCTATGCCGATCTGAAGTCAGGATCCAGGAACTTCTTCCGGGTATCCCACATGGGTGCAGGGTCCCAAATCTTTGGGCCGTCCTCGACTGCTTTCCCAGGCCACAAGCAGGGAGCTGGATGGGAAGTAGAGCTGCCGGGATTAGAACTGGCACCCATATGGGATCTCTGGGTGTTCAAGGCGAGGACTTTAGCCACTAGGCCACGTTGCCAGGTCCGAGTGTTGACTTTACTCTCAGGCTGGTAATGAGAAGTGGCGGCAGTCACAGGCATCCCCTCCAGACAGGACAGTGTCCTAAGGGTGGATCATTTCTTTGATGTTTGTTTTCCAGGGTTTACCTCTCTCATGAACCATCTAGAAGGTTTCTATTCATGAGTGGTTAAAATTCCATCATAGGGCTATTCCTAAAGCAAGCAATAGTAAATGATGTGCTTGACATTGTTGGGTTGGTGACTAGGGCCACTTTTTGGAATAAGCAGGTTATGCAGACAAAATCAGGGCAGCAAAGCAATGGCTTTAGTGTAGGCAACCAAGAATACAGCTGTAGCATTGGAGGATAATCAAGGGAAGACTTTTAGAGACAACGAATATAGACTGTGCTCATTACTTGTCCCATGTGTATGTGGGCACAACACAGGAATTAGTCTCTGAATATCAGAAAGAATCAGACAAGACACCAACATTTCAGGGTTTTAAGTAGAAGTATATTTATACTCTTGGCCATGCTTCCCAGGAGATATCTCAAACTCTGAAGAGTTTTGTGGCCATGATTATCTTATAGGTAGAAACCAGCAATAAAGAACATTCTGAGTTAGAAAAACTTCACCTATTTTTCTACATCCCTGTGCCCAGCGTCGAAGGGCACTGCACATTCATCTGTCAGTTACCCAGTTCTAAGTACTGAAATGTGTTAGTTAAAAAGTTATTGATAGGAAGAGCCTGTTAGTTTCTCTATTTAATCATGTTGTCTGTGAACATTATTTGACTTACTGCTTTCTAGAATGTACCTTTTTGATTTCTTTTTCTTGCTTAATGGCTCTGCCTAGAACTTCAGAACCATTTTGAATAAAAGTGGGGAGTGAGCATCCTTCTCTTCTTCCAGATCCTAATGAAAACACTGCTGGCTTTTCTCCATTAATCATAATATTGGCTGTGGGCTTGTTTGTACACCTTATTGTATTGTTACTTTTATAGTCATTTTTATTTTTAAGGGTCTTTTTTTAATCATGAAAGTATTTATCAAATGTCTTCTCAGCATCTACTGAGAAAGTATGTATATCTTTTATTTTCTTGCTGTGTTGTATCATATATTTATTAATTTGCAGATGTTAAAGCATCTTTGTATTCCTGTGATAAATTCACTTGGTTGGGGTGGATGATCTTTTTGATATGTTGTTGAATTTGATTTGCTAGAGACTGTTGAAAGTGATATGAGAGTCCAGAAAAGTTGTGAGATATAAAATCAAGACACAAGAATCAGTACATTCATATACACTAACAGTAATCTGGTTGAAAAAAAAGTTACAAGAATAATTGCATTTACCATCACTTCCAGAATATTAAAAACTTGGGATAAATTTAACCAAGGATGTGAAATATCTGTAGAATGAATATGTAATAATAATGAAGGAAATAGAATAAGATACTAAAAGTAGAAAATGTTCTGCATTCTTGGATTGGAGACTAATGTTATCAGAATATCCATGCTAGCTAAGCCAATTTACATATTGAAGGAACTTCCCATAAGATTTTAAGGAACATTATTCACAAAACCAGAAAAAATTCTGAAAATTTATAGGATAGCTGAAAAGAGATGGAATAGCCAAAGCAATCTGGAACAGTAAAAACAGAACAGAAGGCATCACGATACCAAAGTTGAAGACATACTGCAAGACTGGTATAATAACAGCATGGCACTGGCATAAAAATAGATACATAGACAAATGGAACCAAATAGAAACCTAAGGAATACATCTACATGTCTGCAGCGAAATCATCCTTGACAAATTAACTAAATCCATACTCTAGATAAAGAAAAGGGTTTTTTTTTTTGTTTGTTTTGTTTTAACAAGGTTGAGAGAACAGGATAGTCACATGCAGAATTTGGAAACAAAACCTTCTGCCTTAAATTTAAGACTTTAATCTGTAAAATTGTTGTAGGAAAACAGAGGAAACATGGCAAACCATTGCCCTTGGCAAGGATTTTTGTTTAAGACCCCCAACACATAGCAGGGTGATGGGAGGTCTTGCTCACAAGCGAAAATAGACAAATGGAACTGTGTGACGCTTCTGCACATTAAAAGAAACAAAGTGAAGAGACAGTCAGCAGATAAAGGGGAGAAAATATTTGTGAATAATACCTCTGATAAGGAATTAATATCCAGAATACATAAGGAGTTCAAGAAATTAAATCAGAACAACAAAGACATGTAAAAAAAATGCTCAGGACAAGTAGTTATTAAAGAAATGCAAAGAAAAACCACAATGAGGTATCATCTTATTCTTGTTAAAATAGCTATTATCCAAAGGTCAAAAAGGTAACAAAGGCAAGGAAAGTTGTGGAGAAAAAAATACCCTAGTGCAGTATTGGTGGGAACATAAATTAATATAATCACTGTTAAAAAGAGTGAGGATATTCCTCAGGAGAACTAAAAAGGGATCATATGACATGTCTAGAAATATATCCAAAGAAAATGAAAACAACATATGAAAGAGGTATGTACAATCACCAAAGCGTAGCAACCCAATCCATAATAACAGATTATGTAATCAATCCAGATGTTCATCACTTGATGACTGAATAAAGAAGATGTGGTTCATACGCATGATCATATATTGTCTATTAAGGATGAAATCCTGAGATTTGTAATGATATGGATACAACAGAATATTATGCTAAGTTAAAAAGGGCAAACATGTTTTCTCTCATTTGTCAAAGTTAACATAGAGAAAGTATATAAATGACGTGTTATTTGGGATATAGTTATTGCTTCACTGAATTATAGCACATACATGGCAGTCTGCTCTTATTTCTGCACATTATGATCATTGCCATGCATTCCACAATTTGTGATATTAAGATGCCTGCTTTCAAGAAAAATAGTATATGTGTGTATATGTATGTATATACATAATATCTGGATATTAAGTTAATATGATAAAATGTTTAAAAAATTGTTCAGCCTTAAAATTTGAATAATTTGATCTTCTGATAAAAACAGACTTTGTGGCATAGTGGGTTAAGCTGTTGTTTACGATGGTGGCATGCCCATTCAAGTCCCAGCTACTCTTCTTCCAGTTTTCTGCTAATGTACCTGGAAGGCAATAGAAGGTGGATGAGTACTTCGGGCCATGGTACACCTATGGGAGACCAGGATAGAGTTCCTGTTTCCTGGTAGCTACTGGTAGAATTTAAAAAAAGAAATGACTCCTGATTTGGAAGAGGTATACTCGAGAGATGGAATGCTCAACACTAATCCATAATATTAGAGTCGTAGAGATTATGGATCACAGGGCTAGGTTAAAGGCCCTCTCCTATGAACTACTGTTAGTGAAGTCTCTTCTTCAATGGTGAATGATGGCATACCTTTTGTTCTTTCTCTATAATTGTATTACATATGATTTAATATATAATTTGCCAGATTTTATTCTTGATTTTTCTTATTGAATTCCTTTTGCAGTCTGCTTTGTGTTTGGTGTGGGAAAACATAAAAGAGAAGCCTCTGAAATGACAGTGCAAACTAATTTTATTAAATATTTCTGTTTACTAGGTCTTTTTTTTCCACAGAGCAAAAGAACTAAGAGAAATTCAACTGAATATAGACCCAAATATGGAAATGTGAAATACTAGGTCTTTTTGGGTGTATTTTTTTTTTCTATTAAAAAAAAAAAAGGAGGAAAACAAATTGGGAGGGGAATTGCTTTGTAATTCACTAGTCCTAAAAAGGCTGAATAATAAAGAAGGGTTCTTTTTTTTTTCCTGTGAGAGTCTGGCAAAATCTTAATTGCTTGCTTCCAGGTAGTGAAGTCTGTCAGCATGAAAAAAGGAAAACGTTTTCTTCTGAATTTTGTAAGTAATGCTGTTTGGCGTCCTTTATTCTGGCAGCAGACTCTATGTGAATTACAGAGTACTGAAGGGAGTGATTGGTGTAAAGTCTTACTCAACAGATAGTCATTGTACAACTGTGGAGGCTCACTGGTTCAAAGCCACTACAAGCTAGTACTTGACCTAGTGTTTTGTAATAGATATATAAATCTGTTCTGTATATGTCTTCTATAATGTCTCCAAATCCCCAAATGACCCCCTGCAAATGACTCCAAATCTGGAAAATATGCTTTCCTGGCTGACTCTGGCTTGCCTCAGTGGTGTTTTGAAGATTTTCTATACTAACTGCAAACAGAAATATACAAAATTCCATGAGGCCTTCATCATTTGTAATGTGAAAAGTTTTTTTCACGTTTCTTTTCATTTTTTTTATGGCCAAATTGAGTCCAGAAGACGAAATTGGGATCCTATGTTTTCTAGCTTCACAAACTGTTGGTAGTGGAAGAAATACCTGGATACTGTGCATAGCACTCTCCAATGTTAGATTGCTTTTGAAACATAATTATTTCCTTTTTCTAAGATTTACTTTGTATTTGTTTGAAAGGCAGAGATAGAGAAAGACAGAGAACAAGAGAGAGACCCTCTAGTTGCTGGTTTACTCCCCAAAAGCCTACAGTGACTGGGATTGTGCTAGGTTGAAGCCGGGAATTCAGAGCTTCTTTCAGGTCTCTCACATGAGTGTAGGGACCCAAAAACTTGGGTCATCTGCGGCTGCTTTTCTAGGCACATTAACAGGGAGCTGGATGGAAAGTGGTACAGTTGGTAGTTGAATTGGAGCCCATACAGGATGTTGGCGGTGTAGGTAGCAACTTAATGTGCTACAGTGCCTATTCTCCAAGATATCTGTTTCACTGTGATAGCAATATCCATTTTTTAAAAATCACTAATAGCAGGAAATAATTTCAAGGACTTATAGTCTAGCTTTATTTGAGATTTACTTGGTATAGCAACCAAAAAAAAGTATCCGTGTTACTTCATCCAGTTGTACGGACCTCTGTCAAGTAAGCAAATAAATCTTTTCAATGTAGTCCATTTCAAGACTTTTAAAAGAAAAGACATATTCATTCATCTGAAAATCAGAGTTACAGAGAGAGAAAGAGACACACAGTTTTTGTCTGTTGGGTTCACGCTCTGGATGGCTGCAAAGGCTGTGGCTGAACCAGGCTGAAGCCAGGAACAAAGCTGCTTTCAGATGTGACATGTGGGTGGTACAAGCATGGGTGTCTTTTAACTGTTTCCCAGGTGCATTAGTTTGCAGCTGGATTGAAAGTGGTACACCCAGAACATGATCTGGCACCCATAAGGGATGCTGGCATTGTGGGCAATGATTTTATCTCTTACGCCAGCACACCAGCCCCCTTTTGAAGACTGTAACATTTTATCTACGTAGTTACAATTTTTTTTTAATTTTATTTTTTGTAGTTACTATTTCTTTAACATAAGTGGTCTTAAACTATGATATATAGTTTTTTAAAAGAGCTGTAAAATGTTTTGGACTTTCATATCCATTTTGGGGAGAGAGTAAAAGGACCTAGTTTGCATTCAATTGGGAAAGGAGTAAAAGATCATCTGCAACAGTTTAAGACTAATATATTCAAGACATTTGGACCTTCTTTTATGAGGTTTCTTTCTCCTGTATAGAACCAAATATCTAAATATACATCAGGATTGAGTGAATTTTGAATATTTCTTATATTTTTCTATTTTATAAAAGTTGTTTGGGGGTTGTGGTGCAACAGGTTGAGCCACCATTTGCAATACCAGCATTCCTCAGCCAGTTGAAGTCCTGACTGCCCTGCTTCCAATGAAACTGCCTACCAGTGTAACTGGAACGCATCAGAAATTGGCCCACTACAACTTCGAGTGTTAACATTAAGAATACCTATTAGTAACCTGATAAAAGCGGCTAACATCAACATTAGTTTAGTAATGTAAGTTATTACATGACAAATGGATAAAGCTGCTATTCTCAGTGACTATACTGAATGTATTAAAATGTTAGCCTTCTACTGATCATTTTACAATCTTCAATGTTTTATTCAGTAACTATGCTAGTTCTTCAAAATCTAAGAGTTTCAATTTCCTACCAGGTATTCTTACTTTTATTCTGTGCATTTGCAGCTAATCATGCATTCACTTTGAGTTTTCCGAGAGAACTATATGAAACACTGTAAACAAACACTGAAAAAGGAATTAAATAAAAGCCTAAAATACTGGTACAGTGCCCAGAGTGCCCTGCAGGAGCTCTGCAGAAAGCTGACAGGAGAAATTTTACAAGGTTTGTAAACATCACCTTCAACTGAAGCCCGGAGTCCAAAGCCTGGAAGACTAAATTCTGTAAAATGCAGGTGGGTAGCTTAGCAACTCTCAGCGTCTTTTTCCATGTAATAGGAGCTTTTATTACTGTATCTCCAAAGAACATGTGCACACATGGACACACTGCTGCAGCTTTGTACTGCTGTCAAGCCTTCTTGAAGTGTTACGTCCTCACTGTTCAATAGAAATTTCTGTGGTGACTATCCTGTTCTACGCTAGTGTTATCCAAGTTAGTGACCGCTCAGAACTAGTGAACAATTAAACTGGGGGTGTTGCAAAATAAATGAAATTTCCATTTTATCAGATTTTCACTTAAATATTACTCTGAGGCTAGTGGCTACTATTTAAAATTTCCCAATAAATGAAGAATTTAAAAAAAAAAGTTGGCCCGAGTATCTGGGCCCCTGCCAGCCATGTGGAAGACCCAGATAAAGATCTTCTTTCTTGTTTTAGTTTTGGCCCAGTCAAAACCATTGTATCTTTGGTGGGGTGAACCAGCAGATGGAAGATTTCTCTCTCTCCTTTTCTCCCCCACCATTCTTCTCTCTCTCTTTCAGATATGTACATACATAAATGCAAAGATAAGCAAGTAAATATTTCAGAAACTTTCATTTTTAAATCAGAAATCTATTTTCATAGTCAAATAGTTCCATAATGCTTTCTTATACAACATACCTCCACTCAGTATCTCTTTCATGTAAATAATCACTTTCAATTTTCGTAACTATTCTGAAGTTTATCTCCATATTTCTAAATAACATGACTGTATTGTTAGTGCTTGTATAATGGTCTGTCTGTAGACAAAGCATTTACATAAGGTGGAAATTTAGTTCTCTTGATTCCTTCTTAGATGTGTTTAGAATATTTGCCCATATTTACACATGCACATGTTCATGGACTCACATGTACACACGGACATACCTGAATACTTCAACAAGTAAACAGAAAAAAGCTAGAGATAGATTTTCTTTGGTGCCAAAAAGGGAATTCATATATATATTTTTTCATAGTGTACATTTTCCATGAATTCTTTAAAGATTTCTCATATGTAGGGATGTCAGAAATTTGTACTCCAAAAGAAATATTTTACTTGTATTTCCTTGGAATTTCAGAAGCACATTACACATATGGTTTCCCTCTTCCATTTCACTAGAATTTTTATATAATAAAACTTACTGCTCAAAAATTATGACTTGTGTTGTTATGTGAATTTTAGATATAGCTAGATTGTATAATGCACCATGAATATATTGCTTATTTTAAACATAATTCTGTCTCACTTGGGGCTAAAAATTGTTTTGTGTTCTTGGAAAATATAAAATATTTTTTGATGTGTATTTTCTAATTATTCTCAAACTTCCCAGCAGATAGATTTTCTCAAAGTATCTGTCAGGCTTTCTGCACAAGCATTCTTTCTTGAAAAGCAGTGCTTGGAGACATCTGTCCTCAGGGTTGTTCTCTGTTGACCTCAGACTTCCCTTTGCTCCTTGACCATTTTCATTTCTCTTCTGGTTGGATCACCTGCTAGATAGATTTATGCCTTCCTGCATCTTGGTTTGCTCTTTGATTAATTAGAGCAGATTCTCTTATACGATTCCAAGAAGTGTTGCATGGGTAATAAATGTTTGACAGTTTGGATGTTTATGTGTTTTAATCTTTCCCTCATAATTGTTTGATATATTTGGTTCTTATAAAATTGCAAGTTGGAAGTCATTTTCCCTCAGATCCAAATAATAGTGCTTTAGTGATTTTTTAAAAAAAGGTGATAGAGTTATTATGTAAGTAGGTGTTTCCAAGTACACATTTTGTTAGAGATTAATTATGTCTTGAAAATATAAATTATCACAAGTAGAAGCATGTTTCTAAGTCTAGGGAACAAAACTAAAAGTGGTACAAAAAGCATAGATCTCTCTGCTTCTGTAAATACTTTTAAATGTTAACTTCTGCTAAGTAATAATATTACTCAAACGTTACAAGGCTAATTTATAGTGGTAACTTACAAATAGGTTTTATTGTCCTTTATATTTTATACTCAAAAGTTAAAATTGCATAGAGAAAGAAAGGGAGAGAAAGATTTTTTTATTGAAGATGTATAAATTTTCATTGCAAACTCAGATATACAGACAGAAGGAGAGACAGAGAGGAAGGTCTTCTGTCCATTGATGCATTCCCCAAGTGACCGCAACAGTCAGAGCTGAGCCAATCCAAAGCTAGGAGCTCAGAGCCCAGATCCCAGAGCCCCTTCTGGGTCTCCCTCGTGGATGCATGGTCCCAAGGCTTTGGGCCATTCTTGACTGCTTTCCCAGGCCACAGGCAGGGAGCTGGATGGGAAGTGGTGTTGCCAGAATTAGAACTGGTCTCCATATGGGATTCTGGCACATGTAAGGGGAGGACTTTTAGCCGCTAAGCTTCTGTGCTGGGCCCAAGATACTCTATCCAATGGTTTACTCACATGGCCAGAATTGGACTGGTCTGAAGCTAAGAGCCAGGAGCTTCCTCAGAGTGTCCTAAATAGGTACAAAGGTCCAAGGCCTTGGGCCATGTTCTACTGCTTTTCCCAGGCCATTGCAGGAAGCTGGATGGAACATGGACAGCTTGGACTAGACCTGTTGCCCATATGGAATGCCCCATAGGCAACAGCATTTGTCTGCTACATCACTGTCATGGCTCACAAACAGATTTTTATAGAGATTATTTTCTACAGTATAGCTAACAAATATTGAAGTGACTAAAATAACAGAATTCTATATAATATACTAGAATATAGAATGTTTTCTCCTGGTAAAAATGTGCTTACCTCAAATGTAACATATCAGTAAGAGTTCCTAACTATAAATAGATTGGAAATCTACCTTAAGAGCAAACTATATCACATGTGACTATTATAGCTACTCAGAGATACAGCATTAGGGAGAAGTATACCAAGCATGTGGTAAAGTAGTATGTTGTCACAATATTTAACTTTCTGTCTTTTGTTTGACTGAATAAACACAAAACCTTATTTCATCTATAACTAAACTTATTCCTAATCTTCTATTGAGAAGACTGAAAACAAACTTAACACCTGTTAACTTCAGTGGCATTAGTTGTTTTTAATGAATATATCAACTTCTAGGGATTACAATCTTTTACTACTATTGTTAAAATATCTGTAAAAGCAAACATCTTGGATATCTACTCTACACTAATGAACTGTAATAAGACATATTATAAAGTAAGAATCGAGGATAAGTATTGTTTACATAGTGGATAAAAATGGGTTGTTTTGACTACTGGCAACTCTTGCTTGTCATCTGCTTCAACTGGCATAAATTTAAAATACATCTCAACTTAAGAAAAAAATATTTGAGAAGCAAAAGCATTGTGTGGGAAGGGAGAAAGAATTTCCATTTGTTGGTTCAGTTCCACTACTTTTCTACTTGCATTAACAGGGAGGTGGCCTGGAGGTGGAGCAGCCAGAGGTTGAACTGGTGTTCATGTAGAATGTTGACACTGCAGGTGGCAACTTAACTCACTATGCCACAGTGCTGTTCCTAGGGAGGATTTCTTAAAATTAATCCCTAGAAGCCTCTGAATTTTTTTTAAACGTACTTAAATATGAAGATATATTTCATTTTGTTGTATTCACTATTTGGTAAACAGAAAATTGTATAAGTAAATTATTCATAGTGAGTAATATCTGGAAAGTGGCTTTACATTTTGTTGGCTAACATGTACAAGGACAGAGGAGTCGAAGACTTGAAGTAGGACTTGATGCTAAAGGATCCCCTGGTTGTTGGTGGTGAACCAGACTTTCAGTAGTAAGTAGACAGCTATCCCTCCATTTGTTTTTTTTTTTTTAAAGATTTATTATTTTTATTATTTTTCTGTTGGAAAGGCGGATATACAGAGAGGAGAGACAGAGAGGAAGATCTTCTGTCCGATGATTCACTCCCCAAGTGAGCGCAACGGCTGATGCTATGCCGATCTGAAGCCAGGAGCCTCTTCTGGGTCTCCCACGGGTGCAGGGTCCCAAAGCTTTGGGCCGTCCTTGACTGCTTTCCCGGGCCACAGGCAGGGAGCTGGATGGGAAGAGGGGCTACCGGGATAGAACTGGCGCCCATATGGGATCCCGGGCGTGCAAGGCGAGGACCTTAACCACTTGTGCCACCGCACCGGGCCCTATCCCTCCATTTGTATCTTGGATAAAAATTAATTTGGTCATGGATAGAATTCTGTAGGTTTAGTAGCTTATTTATTAATTATGCTGTCAAGCTCAAAACACTTGGTCTTTATGATATTTGCTGAGCATTTCCACAAAAACCAATGTTGGGCCTGTTGTGCTGGCCTGGTGGCTAAAGTCCTTGCTTTGCATGTGCTGGGATTCCATATAGACCCTGGTTTGTGTCCCAGCTGTTCCACTTCCCTTCCATCTCCCTGCTTGTGGCTTGGGAAAGCAGCAGAGGATGTCTAGGGACCCTGCACCTGTATATGAGACACAGAAAAAACGCCTGGCTCCTGTCTTTGGGTCAGTTCACCTCCAGCCATTGTGTCCACTTGGGAGTGAATCAGCAGAAGTAAGATCTTTCTCTGTCCTTCTCTTGTAAATCTGACTTTCCAATACAAATAAATCTTTTTGAAAAATGAAAACCACTATCAACATTTATAGTTAAGGAAGGAAAATAAAAAATTCACCCAACTATCATAATGACAAATAATGTTGAAGTACCTTTAAGAAAAATTATTACATATAATAATAATAATAATAATAATAGTTGCAGACTGGCACAGTGGTATAGCAAGCTAGTCTTTTACTCTCAGCACTAGGAACCCATATGTTTACATTGCTAGTCCTAGATGATTTACTTCCAATCCAGCTTCCTGCTAATGTTCTGGGAAATTAGGGGAGGATAGCCTCAGGCCTTGAGCCCCTGTACCCATGTGGGACACCCAGAGGAAGCTCCTGGATTCCAGCTTCACACTGACCCAATCTGACCATTGAGGTTACTTGGGGAGTGGACCAGTGGATGGAAGATCTCTCTCTGTCTCTTACTCTGTTTCTCTCTGTGACTCTGACTTTCAAGTAAAATAAATAAATAAGAAATCTTTGACAAAACAATTGATTTCTAAAATGGAAGTGTTGTAAAGGGGGGTAGGCTTTTCCCAGTGATCTCATGAAAACTACACAGCTGGGTTCTCAGCTGGCCTCCTGAATCTCTTACCTCCCTATCTTATAACTATCGTGCATTCATGTAAACTTCTGTGGCAGGTGACATGTTTTCTAGCAAGCTCTGATCTTTGTCCATGTCTGCACTTGTCTCTTTCCTGCAACTGCCCTTAAGCAGAAGTGCTGGGTTACTTCCTCAGGATCCTGCTGTTGGAATCAGTGTCCCTCTCAGCAGCAGATTCACTGTGTTCAGGGTCTCCAGTCCTGTGATGTCCATTGATAGGGGTGGCTTCTAAGTCCTTGCATTATTTCTTAGCAGCCTATGGGACCCAACCATAAAAACTGGAGTTCTGGACTCTCACGAATAGAACACTGCATGGGAACTTTTAAGGACTCAGTCTTCTCATTACACTGTTAAAATAATTCACTTTAAATGTATATTATTATCTGAAGATTGACTCCTTAAATATTAAATATCATGTGTAAGAGGTAAGATAAAACAACACAACTCTCTGTTTTCTGAATTTCCTTGTACTATTTCAATCATTCATGTGAAACCATCCATCAGTATAAAGGATAATATAAAAAACAAACTGTATTTGGCTGCATCACCATGTCTTGGTGTACCCACTACTATGTGGCATAGTTTACCAGTCCCTTTAATATTGATCATTAAAGTATCAATTGTACAGTTTTTATTTACAATTTACTTTATTCCATGTGCAATCATTTGTGAGTGGACATCAGTCAAAACTAGACTTCTTTTTAGTGTTTTTTAGATTTCTGATCATTAGGATGGATTCAAGTCCATTTTAAGTGGATTTCGTTGGGAACACTTAGCAGTGTAAGATATCTAAGAATTTCTGAATATGTGAACTGAGTGGAAATTCTGAACATTTTTAATGAAGTTGAAGAACTTAGCAAAGGCAAAGAATAGGCACCAACTGATTGAGCTACTGACCCATACCTACAATGTACATGATAATTCCTTCAGAAATTTTAAAATGCAGTCATTATTGAGATGTAATTTATATACCATAAATTTTGTGCAAAGTACATATTTGATTGGTTTTTAGTATATTCACAGAATTGTATCTCAGGGGATGAGTACTCTAATTCCTAAGTATTTTCTTAGATATAACATTTTGATTTATCAGTTAATGGACACTCTGGCTGTTTCTACCCTTTGGCTGCTCTAAATAATGCTGACATGAACATTTGAACATATGCTTTTATGTGGATTAATGTTTTCAATTCTCTTAGTTATATACCCAGATGTAGAATTTTGGATCATTTAACAATTCTAGGATTACTATTTTGAGGAGCTGTCCAATTGGTTTTCAAAGGTGCTGCACCATTTTAGAGTCTTAGAGGTAATATATGAGAGCTCCAATACCTGTAGGTTGTTGTCAGCACGTGTTATTGCCTGTCTTTTTTTTTTAGTAAATCCTCCAAGTAGGCATGATGTATTATCTCAGTGTTGCCTCTAGTGAATTACATATCAAGTACCTTTGCTTTTGCCTATTGGAAAATTTATATCTTCATTGGAGAATTGCTTTATGCAAAATTTTTCCATGTTTAGAACTAAGGTAATGTTGAAGAAAGGGATCACAAGCTTTTTGTTGACATCTTCATAAAATGAATGAAATAATCCAGAAATGTAGACGTATCCAATAAAGAGGTGTACGAAAGAGCATGAATGTCTGAGCTTCAGAAGCACTGACGGAGGGACAGATGGAAATGGAATGGGAAACAGATGGTGAATCCCTCATTGCTCTAGGCCTTTAGTATGTTGGATATGGGTGATAAAACAATCATCAAGTGAACAGGAGAGTAGCTATGTATTATTGAAGAGCAGAAGGTGAAGTAAATTTTCAATTATAGACATTGAGAATACAGGGTTTTGTTGATTGGGCTCATATCTGAGCATATGTTCCAGAACTCACAGAAGTTTGAAGGGTATGCTGAAGTGGGCTTTAGATTTTGCTCTTGATGTTCAGGGACACAAGCTCAGACCTAAGTGCAGTGGTTTGGGTGGAACACACAGAGATTCATGGAACTGTTCTTCAACCCTACTTGTGATAGACTGAAGTATGTGGAATGTGGTGTTATGCAGAACATACAGACTGTCTTGTAAAAGAATTGCTCTGATAAACAGCACAAGACATTCTGGAGGAGCCCTGCTCAACCAAATAAATCGTGCTGTCCAGATCAGTGACAGGACCTCCTAGGTAATGGAACTGTGGACGTCTTGGCTGCATCTCCTTCAATGTCTCTGACAACACCCTCTATAATACAGCTTAGAGTTTTCTTCTGTTCTCTGTACTACCTGTGTTGCTTGTTCTTCCTTTTCCCTGTTTGCTTTGAATTCTTTCTTTTTAAGTGTTCTTACTATTAATTTACTGTTGTTCAAATCTAAGGAGATGACAAATGAGGAATGGAAACAAAAATTCATCAACTGAGTTATTATGTATGCCTTTTAACAACAGTCACAAATCCATCATTCTGTTATTTAAAGTGTATCCTGACATTACAGGTATAGACAATGGTAGAAAGTCTAGCTTCCTGTTGTCAAGCTATATTTAACAGTTTAATTGGGAGTGCATGTTTTATTTAGAAGTAGAGATGCATACTGCAATGTATCTTCACAGTATACTTGTCTCCATTACACAGTTCTTGTAGATAAATATATGTATATACATGTCTATCTGTATATTATTTATCTTGTGTTTTGCATGAAGGTTGCATTATATCAGGACATATGATACTTGTTTTGGGGGGATTGGCTTATTTCAGTGAGCATAATAGTTTCTAGGTGAAACCATTTTGTTGCAAATGGTAAAATTTTATTATTTTTAATGGCTGAATAGTACTCCACAATTTCTTTATCCACTGCTGTTTTGATGGGCATCTGGATTATTTCCATGTTGTCACTATTGTAGATCGCGCTGCTATAAATATAGGACTACAGATCACTTTCTCATATGCAGATTTAACTTCCTCTGGATATATTCCCAGAATTGGGAAAGCTGGGTTTTACAGTAGATCAATTTTCAGTTGTTTTAGTGCTCTCCATACTAACTTGCTTGGTGATTGTACTAGCCTCGATTCCTACCATCCGTGAAGTACGGTATCTTTGTGCTCGCATCCACGCCAGCAGCTATTGTTAGTAAAGTTCTGAATGTAGGCCAATCTCACTAGAGTTCGGTGGAAACTCCATGTGGTTTTTGTATTTCCCTGATAGCTAGGAAGTAGCTGGATCAGGAGAGGTACAAATGGAAGCCCTTGTCCTCAGTGTCTGTGGACATGAAAGTCACAAATCAACCCACAAGCTTTTTCATAAAGTATGTTATAACTTGTCACCTTGGCAACTATGTCTTCATAGAAACTTGGGAGCAAGATTCAAAATTTAAAATTCTTGGACTCTTGAAGTAGGAGGCAGAGTCTCACTTCTCAGGACAGAATGTGAGGATCATGTTTTTTCGGAATTATTTTCCTTAGTCTTGCCTGTGGTCCCATCTCCACAGTTTCTGGTTGAACCTTTTCAGAGACCATGCAGTCAGTCTTCTTCCTCAGTACTGCGAAGTCATTTGCTAGACTACAGAAGAGAGGCAGGTGGCACAGACATCTGCCTAGGATTCCTCCTTTTCTGTAATTCTTCTATGTCCAAAGCCATCTGAACTCCCCATAAAACTCCTCTAACTCCTGGCTTCTGTGCTTTGTGAGATTCAGTTCTAGGTCCCATCCTCCACCATGCTAAGTTAACAGTTTTTATGGGTCTTGTTCATATGCTTTCCAGCTTCTAGAATATTTGCTGTCATCTCATCTCTAATTCTTTGTACTACCAGATTTATTCCAGATTTATTCCAGTGAGGTTTTGGAATACAGATGAGATAAACATGTTACTATAGCTGCAATTATTTACCTTTTATTTTCACTGTTGCTGAATTTCATATCGTTGTGATGACTGCGGTGAGCTACCGCATGTGTTCTCAAGAGCTGTGTGTGTGTGTGTGTGTGTGTGTGTGTGTGTGTGTGTGTGCTTGAAGCCTGTGTATTCCAATATGGTACACATTTTTCAAATTATTTCTCCTGACCTGATGTGCGTTGTTAAATTTATGTAAGGTCCATAGTTGTCAGAAAATATAAAATGTTAGAGCTGGATTGGAGGGATGTTTCATTCTCTAAACTTTCCAGAAGTTATAGTGGATATTTATTTTGTGTATCTTTCCAGAATGTTCTCTACTTTCTGATAATAGGTTTAGTTTTCCATTGGATGCCAATCTGTGTTTTTTATCTCTCAGTGTTCTGAGCAATCTGACCTTACTACTAAATCTAGAGACTACAGCAAGTTTGACCCTTTGGCATAGTAGTTGATTCAGAGAGAAACATCTGATCTAAGCAAACCCAATGCAGCAGAATTTGGGGTTTCTGTTAGAATTCTGCTGAAGAGATATTCTCTCTTACTGTGGTCACTTGACCTGGCAGTTGTAAGGTAGAAGTGATGATGACCAGCCCACCACATAGAGGCAAATGCCTATGTTAGAAGGAAATGAATGAAAGAGAAGGGAATGTAAAGGCCAAGACTTGACTATGTTGCTTATCACTAAAACACCTAAGTGCATAATGGCTATAAAAGACTACCCCTGCAGATTTGGGCCTAAATTTTCAGTTTTCCCATTATTAAATTCATTTGCAATGAGTTCATGTTTTATACAACCTAAAGGGACATAATGAAAAGTGAGTAAATATTGCAGGTTCTTGGATATGCGTGTGTGAGGGAGAATTCCAAAGAAATCATCAACACTGCTCACTTTCTCCAGTATAAATATAATGTCACTGTGCATTTAGGAATAAGAAAAGCTAAATTGTTAATGTGAATTGCTACTTGTTATATGTGACTAAAACTAGAAAATGTGATGCTGGAGCTACAAATATTTGATAAATTCATTTCAGGGGCTTTCAGTAAGGATGACTTCATCTCATGCTAAGAGCTCACAAGAGGATTTCAAAGGATTAGAAAATGAACATTACATGATTGTACCAGATGTGGGATAAGGGAATAATTTTAGAATTTAAATAACTGAAAAGTACCTCTTGTGTGCTTGTAATGTTTTAGTATATGTAAATTAGATTTTATCTGATGCATCTAGTAATATGCCAAAAATGGGGTGAAATTAAACTTTAATTGAAAGCAGAGCTAGGGGAAAGCTGGGATTAGGAAGTACAGTTTCCAGATCAGACAGAAAGTTCTGTATGCGAAGAATAAGCCATACTTCTAAACAAAGTCATGGATAGATTAACATGGAATTGATTTTGAAGAATAAAAATAGATTGAAAAACAGAAAAAAATCTCATATATTTAGTAATCAACTTAATAAGGAAGAGAAACATTTACATATAACTTTCAGAATTACTCAAAGCCGAGAAGTTAATAGGGAAAAACAATGCTAAATTGAGAGTCAGTCACTGATATGGCAGACTATGAGAATAAGCATAATTTCACTTGACATGATCTGTGCTTTGCAATTATTCTCAAATCATCATTTTGGCTATCTTTTCCTTGGATATGCTTTTGGCATCATGATCTAAGAAAACTCAAGTGAATACAGAAATGTAACTTTCTGTACATGGAGTGAAAGCTGTGTATATGGAATTGTTCCTACTGGCTTATGAGGACATGGACTTCACTATTGACAATTTTCCATTTTAATGTATTGTTAATGTATTCATCGTGTAAATTTATGACTATAAACACATTTAATGCATTATAAATATATTTTCTCAATATATCTTATTAAAAACTAGGATGAAGCTACTAAAAGCAAGAATCTTGAGGAAATTTACTGCTGTAAAAGAATAAGGGAGAATTTAATTCAGGTTAAATGTGTGCTTTAGAAGTTGAAAAATAATACTATGATCATAAGTGATTATGGTGCAGGTTTTATTTTTGTGCTGCACTAAAGAAATAATACATGGGCAGTGCTTACAATTATTAACCTCCACTCTTTCTGATGAGCCCTTACAGAGCTCTGTTCCTGAGCTGCACAGTTGTCTATTCTACATAATTAATGTTACTGAATTAAAACTTGGCACATTTACATGAGGGATCTGCTACATAATGACCCTCAGTAACCTGCCAATGTGCTTACCATAGAATTTCTAATCATCATCATAGCTCATGTTTCATGAGTCTCATTTAGTAACTAGTGTGTGCTTTTAAAGTATGAGGATTTAAAGTCAGGCAACCTGATCTTTTGTGCTGGAGTCTTCTTTTGATAAAATAACTAGAATGTATAGAGTTTTTATGTACTAACTAATGTAATCACCTTACATTACTAAGCCATGTGGCTTTTTCTATATTCCTCTGTAGCTGAGGCTATTTTTACCCTAATTATTACAGGTGAGGCATGAGCAAGCAATCAAGTAAGAAACCAGTAAAAGATGCCCTCCTTTCATGGTGGCCTCTTTCGGAAGATCCATGGGAGAAATTTTTCTGTAGTCTTGGAAGCAAGAAAAGCCATGGTGTAGCTAAACAACCAGTTTGTTAATAACTTAAGCACATATCAAGTATGTTATTGCCTATTATTTTCTTGTACTTAACACTTGGGAATGCACTGAATCTAGTTGTAGCCAATCACAAATAAGAAAGTAATAACTCAGGAGCTGATGGGATAAACAAGCTAATCCCCCACCTGCAGTCACAGCATCCAATATGGGCACCAGTTTGTGTCCTGTATGCTACACTTCTGATCCAGTTCTCTGCTAATGGCTTGGGAAAGCAGCCAAGGATGGCCCAAGGCCGTGGGCCCCTGTACTCATTTGTAAGACCCAGAAGGGGATCCTGGCTCCCAGCTTCAGACCAGTCTAGTTCTGGCGATTGTAACCATTTGGGGAGTGATTTAGCAGATGGAAGATCTTTGGCTCTCTTCCTCTCCCTCTGTAACTATGACCGTCAAGTAAAACGAATAAATGTTTATAATAAATAAAAGCAAAAGAAAATAAGAACTCATGGCTTTGAATGAGCTTCAGTTCTACTTCTCTTTTCTCTCAATGAAACCAGGTGGCTGAAAATATAGACAGTATTACTTTATTTTGCAATGCCTTACAACCTCAACAGTAGATTCCTATATATTTGTTTCAACACTTCTGTGTTTCATCTTTTCTCTCTCTTTATATCTTGGCGTAACTGGAGAACTTGCAGAAGTTCTTAAAGTAGGCAGCAAGTATATATATATTTTTTAAAGATTTATTTTTATTATTTTTTCATTGGAAAGGCGGATATACAGAGAGGAGAGACAGAGAGGAAGATCTTCCGTCCGATGAGTCACTCTCCAAGTGAGCGCAACGGGCCGATACTATGCCGATCCAAAGCCAGGAGCCTCTTCCGGGTCTCCCACGCGGGTGCAGGTTCCCAAAGCTTTGGGCCGTCCTCGACTGCTTTCCCAGGCCACAGGCAGGGAGCTGGAAGGGAAGCGGGGCTGCCAGGGATTAGAACCGGCGCCCATATGGGATCCCGGGCGTGCAAGGCGAGGACCTTTAACCACTTGCGCCACCGCGCCGGGCCCAAGGCAGCAAGTATATTAACAAACTAGAATATTTTTGAAGTAGCTATTCAAAAATTGTGAAAAAATGGTTCTTTCACCCAGAAAGCTTATGTGTATATCTCCTCTAACATGTTGATCAAGTAATTATCTAACTTACAAAGTAAATTATTTAAGTATCTAATAATCAGTAACTGGATATTAGTTAAACAAATCAATATATAGCCACAGTACAACTTTCTAAATATATGCTAAAATATTCATTGGTGCAGGGAAATATTTATGACTTGCTAATATGGCCAGAAACTATTTATTGCCACAGAAAGTATGCATTTTCTTTCATACATGTAAGTTCCAGAATGGTATAGGCTATAATGTGATATAAGAGAAACAGTGTAGTTACTGTTACAGATGTGTTACAATATTATCATAGTTTTACTCATCCCTCATTTATTAAACAATTCATTTAGTTGTTGATTCCTACTGCTTTAACATATGATCAGAACCTCTTCCTCACAATGAGGATTCTAGTTCCCCTTCTCCATGAAGATGGCTTGCTTTGGTAAATTGATTGTAATAAATGGAATGTGATAAAAGTGATTTTCAAGTTCAAGTCCTAAATGATGGCTTTCCCTTGCTTTTTTTTTTTTTTCAACAGTTGTGGGGAACCTTAGGTCGATGAGCAGGATGTATGGCTCATCTGAAGTTTCCTTATGGACTGGAGACACCATGAGGTGGGGTTAGGCAGAGAGGGTGATGCCTGAAGAGACCTCAGTGCTCCAGTCCCGGGTGCTGGAGTCTCCCAGACTAGGCAGCAGTCTTGCAAGTGAGCAAGCCTTCAGATAATGTTAAATACTCAGCTCAGCGCCACCCTACTGGGTCTTAGATACAGAGAACAAAAACTGCTCACTTTAAGCTCTGCTCACAAAACAAATTTGTGAACAAAGTCAATTTTACAGCTGTTTTAAAAATCACTATGTTTTGGGGTGTTTCTTATGTAGACACAGATATATGCAACAAACCATTATCTTCTAAGCAGGTCAAAAACCATAGGCATGTTTCTCTCTCTCCCTTATCCTCTCCATTTTCCACACTTCCATTTTCTCTCACTTTTCCCTCTCCTATGCCTCTCACTGCTTTATCTCAATTCCATTTTAATGAGAAGACACTAGGAATACATAAAGCAAAAGTGTATTGTTGGGATTATCTTTGGGTAGCATGATTATTGAAAACTTGGTATATTGTTTTTCTTTGCTACATCAATTATTTGCAGTTGGCAATATAGTTATTACCTCTACCATTAGAGGAGAAATGAACAATGGAATAAACAGGGAAGGATGAGTCATTTCTGAGAAGGGTCATGTAATCCTTTCAATTAGTCACCTGTTTACACAGTGACACATTATAACCCATATCATTCTTGAATACCTAACAAAGGAAGCCTGTATCTGTGCCTGTGCTAGGCACTCTGGTTTCATAGATGCTGTAGTCTCAATTTCAGAAACACAACCTGGGAGCAGAGAGTCATCACTCCAGATGGCTGCGTAAGAACTTCTTTCCATCAGAATGGCATCAGGTTTCATCAGTATTATCTATGTTTAAGAATGATAATTGGTCTATCTCTGGATTTTCATTTCCTTCACATAATGAGCCATGGGAAAGAGACATGCATACAGCACAGAGGAGGTCTTATTTATGCTGTCATAAGCTGACCATTAGTGTAAAATATGTTCTACTACACACCAATTTTAGGAGACCATTGTTGGGAAGATTTCTATGCACATTTGAGTTGCTCCTTGCATATAAATTTAGGCAGAACAGGATTATGAAAAAATAGCTATAGCTTCTTAGCCATTTTTCTGTCATTGTGCAGACTGCTTGGTTGGTGATTTTATTTGGTTTCTATTTCCACATTGAATAGCAGTCAAACATGTTGGGGAAGCTCTTGTTAATAAAACATAATGAATACTCATCTCCGGAGAAAGATGTCACAGCAGCACATGCAGGCAGTTATGACAGTATTTGGTACAAGTGTGTTATATTAGTACTGTGTCAGGGAGAGGGCAGAAAGCAGACAAACAAGAGTATACAATTTATCTTTGCGTTCAGATCCCTGGAATATGTCCATTTTAATAATGTTTGTGGCAACACTGGGCCAGTTTTTCAACCTAGCTATAAATGGCCAATTCTTCAGTTTGAGTTCGAGTTGGGAAAAGTTTTTGGGTTTGCTGACCAGATGGACACCCCTCTTCACAGCAGTGATTCCATTTCCTTATATTGTAAAAATGTCAGCTGGTGGAGTGTGACATCAAGTGCCCTGAGGAATGATAGCATTCACTGTTACTTATTTAGTGGTTACTATGTGCCAAGCACTAAGTGCCTCGCATATGCTAAATCCTTACTTAATCCTCACAATAGCCTCTTAGGCTAGAACTCACCATTATCCACGTTTTACAGATGGGAAAACTCAAGCAGAGTTCACTGAGTAAGATCATCCAGCTAGTATGTGGCTGTGCCAGGACTGCAAAAATAGAAATGTGCTATCACTTTGTGAGTGCTTATGTAGCAAGCTCTATATGAAACATTTTATGTGCACTAGAAAAAAAATTATCCCAGACTTGGAAATATGACAAAATGATGACCGCATGTTTTTTATGATGAAGTATTGTCTAAAAGCTCCATTCCAGAATTATCTAATTCTCTAGGAACTCATCTTTGGTTTTCTGTTTTTATTAATTCAGATGAGAGGAAATTAGAAGGTGACATAACAGATTAGTAATATTTCAAAAAATTTCTACATTATAGAAATGAAAATAATTTCCATATCAAAGCTAATCACAAATGTTACATTTTATTACTCTACAGAATATTAACCACCTTTGTAAATAATTTAGGCACCTTAGTTTAGTCTTTTCTTTCAGTTATTGGGGATACAATCTCCCTTATATTCTTTCACAGCAGTAATTTGCAACCAGCTGGTTTTCTCACCCATGATTAAACAAGTATCTCATGTTCATGAGAATTCAGATGACAATCATGTCCTTTTCCTTGATTCTTATAGGTAATTGTTTCATTTGATACTTACTTTAGTTAAAATAATTATCTGGTTCTAATTTTTGAATTTTAATTTATTTAATCACTGTGATTCTGAGTTTATATTTTCTTGTTTTATAAAATGAAGACAATTAATTTTTTTCTTATAGCTAGTAAAAGGTTTTAGCAAGAATCAAATTTTCCATGAAATTTGAAGGAGATAAGATTGAGTAATTGGAGCTAGAGCTCATATCATATCTAGAAGATAGAAATGAATTGCTGGGTTTAAGAAAAGAAATTATCCAGAGGCAATTCCAAGAGATATTTTTATAGGAAACCATTAGAAATACTCAACAGAGTATATTTCGCTAGCAGAAGGGAGAATCAGCAAGTTGAAAGACGCATTATTAGAGATTATATATTCGGAAGAACCAAAAACAGTAAGCAAAAATAAAGAAGACAGCATTCAGCACACCAAAATGTGTGTAACGAGAATACCAGGAGAGCAGAAAGAAGAGGTTGAAATATTCCAATAATGAAATAATAGCTGACAATTTCCCAAATTTGATGAAAAAGTATATCTTTCCTTTTAAGAAACCCAAATGAGCTCAATGAATAATTGAACTATCCACACTTAGACACATCAGAGTGAGCCAAAGTGAAAGCAAAGAGGAAATGACTCTTCATGGACAAATAATTCCCAGGAGGATTCACAGCTTATTTTCTGTCAGCAACAGCAGAGTCCTAAAGACAGTGTACTTATAAAAAAATCCTCAAAACTGCTTTCCAAAACTGAATTTAGAATGAAAAGTACTAAGAAAAACAACAAGAAAAACAAAAAACCAGAGAGAATTAATTTATAGTAGACTTGTGACCCAGGCTGTGTGTGTGTGTGTTTGGCTTTGCCATTTGGAAAATAAATACAGTCCCGGGTACCAGATCTGATCCCTATGGAATCATATTATTATTTGGACAAGTTGCTGGAAAGCTGCCTCAGTTGTTCCACATGGACACATCTGAGACATGATCAATGAGTGCTTCAGACAATGTTCAGAGCTCCCTCTAGGAAGTTTACTGCCAGTACATGATCCTAAGCGAAACCTTCGAGTCTGCACTCACCATCTTTAAACAAGTCATGGAAGAGAAACTGAATGCAACTCACACAGCGGTAGCATCCGTGCAGCCTGGCCAGAATGTCAGCATGTTCACTAAAGAAAAACTTGAAGAGGATATCAAAGATGTTTGTGGGAAGTCAAGTGAGATCCTCACAATTGGGACAATTTTGGTTTCCCTAATTGCCTTTAAATGTTATTTTCAGGTTATATTCCCTTGAAAATCTCTAGCACGTTGCATATCTTGTGAGGCCATTGATAGACAATTTGGGAATTAGGAAACATTTGATAAAAGGGAAATAAAGAAAGTTCTTGAAAGTTCCTCTGGTGATTGAACTTGAATCTAAGTGAAAAAGCAAGTGCTGGTAATTATGATATATGTAGATAGCTATTAAAGGATTATGGTTATGTATGTATTATCATTTTTTAAAGGATTTGTTTTATTTACTTATAGGCAGAGTTACAGAGAGAGGAGGCTGATAGAGACAGAGAAGTCTTTCATCTATTGATTCACCCCCCACATGGCTGCATTGGTCAGCAATTAGCCAAGCTAAAGCCAAAAGCCAGGCACTTCATCCACCCCCTGCAATGTGAGTGCAAGGGCCCAAGCACTGCTGGTGCTATAGGCAGCATCTTCACTTGTTACTGCATGACACTGACCCTATTTTTTCTTCTCACCAAGTAAAGGTTGTGTTGAATAGGGTCCAGAATTGGGGTACAGTGGGTTAAGCTGTTAATGTGTGATGCTGCCAAACAGAATTGCAGCCCAGTTTGAGTCCCTGTTTCTCAGTTTGCAATCCAGGTCTGTGCTAATGCACATGGGAAAGCAGTGGAAAATGCCTCAATGTTTTTGCCCCTGTGACCCACATGGGACACCCAGATGGAGTTCTCGGCTCCTGAATTTGGCCTGGCCCAGGCCTGGCTATTGTGACCTTGTAAGGAATGAAATCTACAGATGGAAGAATTCTTTCTCTCTCTCTCCCTTTCCTTCTCATTTTGCCTTGAGAAAAAAATCACATAGGGGGCCAGTGCTGTTGTGTAGTGGCTTAAGCCTCTACCTGCAGCACCAACATGAATCTGCTTCACTCCCCATCTTGCTTCATGCTTATGGCCTGGGAAAGCAGCAGAGGATGGCTCAACTCAGGAAGTCAATTAACAGTTTGTTTTAAAATAAAAATTAAATTACAGTACTTGCTTGAATTTTGTCCCATCTCAGCTATCCCTGAAAATGAGATAGGCTCATGCGTCAAAGCAGTCATTGGAAGAATCAGTTTGAAGACATCAGCTTTAAGTATCTCTGAGTAAATTTCAGCTGGTAAAGCTCCTTGATATTTGCCAAGATGAGGTCACTGTGAAGAAGGAATGTCAGCACTGTGAAGCAGTCTTGGTCACAAGTCTTTTATTTTCTGAATGAGGACATGAGGGCATGAGGGCTTTGACTTCTTCCTTCCTTCTATCCCCCTAATTTCAGTTGTCTCAAATCTTAGACTTTTTACTTTGTATTTCTCCGGTTTATCTCATCCTTGCATACCTATCTATTCATAATGTCATGAGATTTAATTCAGAAACTGGTTTCCTTCATTCGTTTTCAAAAAAGATTCATCAAAGTTCTATTTGAAAGGCAAAATTGCAGAGAAAGAGAGGGAGGGATGGAGACCTCCCCTCCTCTGGTTCACCACCCCCAGATAGCTGCAACAGGCTGAAACAGGGCCAGGAATTCCATCCAGGTTTTCCACATGGGTTGATGGGACTAAAGACTTGGACAGTCTTCTGTTGTTTTCCCAGGCAAGTTAACAGGGAGATGGATCTGGACTGGAAATGGAGCAGTCAGGATTGAACTGAACCTGTATGGGATGCCAGCATGACAAGCTGTGGCTTAACTCAGTGCACCATAGTGCTAGCCCCTTACTTATTTAAAAAATTATTTTAAATTTTTATTGGAAAGGCAGATTTGCAGAGAGAAGGAGACAGAGAGAAAGATATTCCATTTGCTGATTCACTCCCCAAGTGGCTGCAATGGCCACAGCTGAGCTGATCAGAAACCAGGAGCTTCTTTCCAGGTTTCCCATGTAGGTGCAAGATTCTTTTTTATATATTAAGACTTATTTATTTTTATTACAAAGTCGGATATACATAGAGAAGGAGAGACAAAGAGGAAGATCTTCTGACCGATGCTTCACTCCCCAAGTGACTAAAACGGCCAAAGCTGAGCTGATCCGAAGCCAGGGGACAGGAGCTTCTTCTAGGTCTCCCACGTGAGTGCAGGGTCCCAAAGCTTTGGGCCATCCTCGACTGCTTTTCCGGGCCACAGGCAGGGAGCTGGATGGGAAGAGGGGCTGCCGGGATTAGAACTGGCACCCCTTTGAGATAACAGCTTATGCAAGGTGAGAATTTAGCTACTAGGCTAACTGCATTGGGACCCCTTACTTTCTTCTGGGTCTCCTAAAAACAAATCTTGAAAATAGATACAAAAGGGCCCGGCGCAAGTGGTTAAAGGTCCTCGCCTTGCACGCCCGGGATCCCATATGGGCGCCAGTTCTAATCCCTGCAGCCCCGCTTCCCTTCCAGCTCCCTGCCTGTGGCCTGGGAAAGCAGATGAGGACGGCCCAAAGCTTTGGGACCCTGCACCCGCGTGGGAGACCCGGAAGAGGCTCCTGGCTTCGGATCGGCATAGTATCGGCCCGTTGCGCTCACTTGGGGAGTGACTCATCGGACAGAAGATCTTCCTCTCTGTCTCTCCTCTCTGTATATCCGCCTTTCCAATGAAAAAATAATAAAAATAAATCTTTTAAAAAAAATAGATACAAAATTATTAGCCATTAGAAATATGAAAATAAAAGCAAGATACCATCTCACACCACTATGACATATTTCGCAATAACAACAACTATAAGCTGAGAAAATAAGCCGTCAAGAATGTGGAGAAATTAGATCCTCATACATTAGTGGTAGGAATGTAAAATAGTGAAACTGCTAAGGAAAACAGCTTGTGTCTTAATAGAAGCTATCCGATGATCAAGCAAATCTACTTGTAAGTAATATGTGTTTTTAAAAAAAAAGGTAAAGCACTGGGCCATCCCATATGGGTACTAGTTTGTGTTCCAGCTGCTCTGCTTCCCATCCAGCTCCCTACATGTGGTCTGGGAAAGCAGCAGATGAGGATCCACAGCCTTGGGCTCTACCCCCGTGGGAAGACCTAAAAGAAGCTCCTGGCTCCTGTTTTTGGATCCGCTCAGCTCCAGCTGTTGCAGCCATTTGGGAAGTAAACCAGCAGATGGAAGATCTTACTCTCTGTCTTTCCTTCTCTCTGTAAATCTGCCTTTCCAATAAAGATAGATATTTAAAAAAAAAACCAAACACTTTAGACAAGCACTTTCTAATTACTCGTACTCAAATGTTCACAGTTGCACTATTATTGTTAATCAAAAGGTGGAAGCGACATAAAGGTTCACCAGTAAATGAATGGGTCAATGTAAGAGAGCCTTTCTAATGCAATGGAATATTCAACATGAATGAGTCTTGAAAGCATTATACTAAGGGAATGATGACAAGCATCAAAGGTGAGATTCTATTTATATGCAGTCTCCAGAATGGGTAAATCTACATAGAGAGAGCAGATTAACTGTTACCAAGAGCTGGGAAAAGGGAGAGAGAGTGACTACTTAATGGAGTGGTGAAAATATTTTAGAATTTGATATAAATGGTAGTTGTAAAACTTTATAATGTTGTACCTAAGGTATACTTCAAAATAGTTCATTTTATGTTGATTTCCACTTTTTTAAAAAAGTCCAAAAAATTAAAATTAAAGTTCAAAAAAAGTAAACAAGGGAGGGCCAAAGTGATGAGTTATGAAATGTAAGAAGGACATGACTAGCATTTGCCAGTTTTGAAGGAGAGACTGAGGAATGTGGCCTGCATCTGGAAGCTAGGAAAGGCCAGGAAGCTGCCTGTCCCCTGAGCCTCCAGACAGGAATGCAGCATTGCCAACACTGATGTCAGCCCAGTGAAAACTACATCAGAATGTAAACCTATGGAATTGAAATAAACTTGCATTGCTCAGCCTAGTGAGACACAACAACACAAGAATGTATAAATCTTAGCCAATAATGATCACTCTGCATCTGGAAACTCTTCCAAAGGACTCCAGCACTCTTAGATGATATGAGTCTTCCAGCATTGACAAGCCACACTGAAATTCGGTCCCCACCAACCTCTCTAGGAGATTTGTACAGCACCCTTAATGCTACTATTACCCCTTCTAGTGCTGTCCCTGGATGTCATTGGCCTCATTATCATCCACTCCTTGAAGAGTAAAGCTCCCTGAAGACAGTCTGTTCCAGGCCAAGCTAAGGTCACTTCCTTAGCCCCGACAGCATCGTGAATGCATTTTTATCCTTGTCATTGCAACGTTTAACTGATGAGCTGATTATGGATTCCTTGAAGTCTTGACCTATACCACTTGCCAAACCCCTCATCAAATACCTGCATAGTAGTGTTTGTGAAAAATTCTTTGCAAAGTCAGTGAACAGAATTTGCCAGTAGGAATGCAACAACTTTCAGGGAATTGTTACCAGTAACTGGGAGGAAGTCTTCTTTCCAGGAGGGTGCCCTTATCAAGTGCCAAATAATGTTCAAGAAGGATGCTTATTCTGTAACTCTATCAGATAATTCCATCAAAGACCTGCTATTTGAGAACCAGAATTTACGAAAACAATCCATTTCTTTCTGAATTTTCCCCTTCCCAGTACGACAAATATAATCAGCTCTTTCTATCCTTTTGGGTAGAGCTTTTGTGACTGGACCCGAAGTAGGTGTGGTCAGTGAGAAATTTCTCTTCCTGGCTTTTGTTTTCCTAAAGCCGTTCACTTGGACTAATTCACATTAAATGGTTTGAAGGACAAGGAAATGGCAGAGTGTTTTATTTTTCAGAACAAAATAAAAGGTCAAATATGTAACACTTTGGAGTAGGTGAAAAGAGAGAAGGAAAATTGGCCATGCCCAATTCTGCAGTTGAGGCCCAGTGCAATTGGAAAAAGCTGGGGGAGTGGGACACGAGTGGCAGCAGCATCCTTGGCACTGCAGCCAATCTGTGCTGCAGGAGCATGTGTTCCAGGAAGCAGAGCGGACCTGGCTAGTGTGGATGCTAGGAGCAAATGACCCTTAAGTGACTTTCCCTTAGCTTTCATTCAGTTATTCAGCCTCGTGGATTTTACTGTGATTGTACTAAAAATGGACATGGCATCAAAGGTGTAAGAGATGCATTTAGTTTGGTATAAGGAAAACAATTTTAATGTGTAACTTACATCTTAGAATTTTTAGATTCAGATTCATACTTACTTAAATGTTGACAAATGGAAATGCAATCAAGCTAAAGGGAAAGCAAGGGAGAATTTGAAAGATGTCCTTATCCTTAAGTATCTTATTTTGCAAACTGCTTCATAGCTCAAATGATTACCTTCCGTGCTGTTACTTAGCAAGTAAAGCTGCCACCTGTTGTGCCGGTGTGCTATATGCACACTGGTTTGAGTTCCAGGTGCTCCACTTCAGATTCAGCTCCCTGCTAAGATACCTGGGAAAGCAACAGAGAATGGCCCAAGTGCTTAGATCGTGGTACCCATAAGGGAGACCCAGAAGAAGCCCCAGACTTTAGAATGACCCACCTCTAGCCATTGCCATCATTTGGGGAGTGAATCAGTGGATAGAAGATGTGTGTGTGTGTGTGTGTGTGTGTGTGCGCGTGTGTGTTCCTCTATCTCTTTATCTCTCCTCCTCTTTCTGTAGCTTTGCCTTTCAAATAAATAACTGTTTTTTTAAAGCTTTAATGCAATCACTGTAGGAGGTTTCAGTGAATGATGAAAATACTATTTAAAGGAAGTGTAAGACTAGGATATTTTCCAAAAGTGTAGAACAAAATTTTGTAGGAAGTAGTGTACTCCTTTGTATATACAAAAATTTATTTATTTGAAAAGCAAAGTCAGAAAGAGTGAGTGAGAGAGAAAGAAGTAGAGATAGATCTTCCATCTATTGGTTCACTTCCTAAATGGCCAAAATAGCCCAAACAGCCAGGGCTGGACAGAAGGCAGAAGCCAGGAGCCCAAACAGAAACTTCATTCAGTCTTCTGGGTGGATGCAAGGGCCCAAGAACTGGTGTTTTCATGGGCACATTAGCAGTGAGCTGGATTAGAACTGTAAGCAGCTGGTACCCGTATGAAATGCCAGCATTTGTAATGTGAGGAAAGAGGGTGAGAAGAATATGACACATCAAGTTATTATCAGTCACACTGTGGCATGGAGTAATTTATCAGAACATCCAGTCACCTGAGAAAGTAGAACTTAGAAATAACTGAGCATTTGTATCTACAAATCATATGTTGAAAACTCTATTCCCAACGTGATAGCACTTATATGCGGAGCTTTGCGGGGGTAATTAGGTCATGAGGATGAAGCATCAAGAATGTGGTTAGTGAAAAAGCAGCAAGCTCTCTACCATGAAAGAAACTGAAGAGAACGAGACTGGCTGTGTGCAAGTCAGTAGGAGAGCCCTGCCTGGACTAACACTAGAGAAGAGTGACTAGGGGAATGGCAAGTCATCAAGAAAGATTAAGTCTGCTGGTACCGCTGAGGTGTGGGTGGAGGTGAGAAGTAGAGAAATATGTGGTTGCACAGCACACCGTTCAGAACCAACATGGGAGAAGCACTGGATCGCATGCAATAAGGAGAGGGAGCATCTCCATTAGCTTGTACTGCTGAGGTGAAAAACCAGAGACTGACCGAGTCTGAGGGCTCACAGGTGAGGACTCTTCCTGGCTTGCACATGGTGCATCTCTACATATTCACATGGCCTCTCCCTGGCATGTGGGCTTTACAAAAAGAAAGGAGAGGGGGGAAACAGGATTGGGAAGGGGGAATCTTTGTCATTTAAAACCAACATTTATTTGTTCAAAAGATTGATGGATTGAGAGAGACACAGAGAGACAGATTCCTTGTGCTGGTTTACTCCTCAAATGTTTGTAAAATCCAGGGCTGGGTTAAGCCAACATTAGGGCCAGGAGCTCCATCTGGATCATATATGTTGGTGACAGGAACCCAAGTACTTGGGCTCTCATTTACTGCCTCGCAGGGTGAGCATTCACAGGAAGCCATATCAGGAGCAGAGGCAGAATTGGATTCCAGATACTTCATTATTAGATGCAGGTATCCCATGAGGTAGTTTCACTTCTTAAAAGGCTACCAGTCAGATTAGAGCCTTACCCTATGACTTCTCAAATACCTCCTAAAATCTCTCCCAATATAGACACAGTGAAATCAAGGGATTCAACAAATGGATTTAAGGGATAGGAAGCTGAGGATGCAATTTATCCCATAGTAGGTAGGAGGAGAAGGAAGATAGGAAGAAAAGAGAACTTCACCTCTGTGCATATTTGCTTTTTAATAAGGTTGTTCTCTTTAAGAATAGTCACTTGCGTTTTATGAGTTATGGGAAAGTGGAGACACTAATATGCTTTTGTTTCATATAAGGGATAATTGGAATAATCAAAGGTGGACAAAAGGAGAGGATTTGAGCATTAGAAATGCAGTTTTAGGACACCAAAATTCACAAAACTCTGGGATTAATCACCAGAATGCTAGCAAGCCAATGGCACCATTGTGTAGGTGATATAACACAAGCCACAGCAGTCCTGACAGTTATAACCTGCTTACTGCCCTACTGGTGGTAAAACTCAATGCTTGTCAAATAGGATGCTTTTGTTAGTTTCCCAGTATCCATGTTACCAAGAATGACTTGCATTTACGTCACAGATTCCCACCTGTTGCTGAAGACAAACTCCTAGCAGGGAGGAATGTGGGCAAGGAGGAGTTTTGGCATGGTATCGTTGTGTAAGGGTATCATATCAGAGTCTGTATATCAGCCATTATCTGAGATTGACAAACTGAGGTACTAAACACAGGACTTCTAATTTGGAGTTAGTTTGTCCTTTATACATTTCATTAAAGGGCAGCTTGTATCTTAATTTTAATACAAGGTAAATTCTCATTTGGGGATGATCCTAGTCAAACTTTATTAAAGGGAAGTTTTTCTGTGATTGTGGAAAACAGTTGAATGCTGAAAGTGATTTATAACTTTCATTAGGTAAAATCCAGTTTGGTAACAAAAATACAACAACTCCTGCTACATATTTTGTAGAAATAACATTGAAAGGGTTTCTGCGTTGCTCTATGGCTAAGGCCATGGGCTCAGCTCTTGCCATCCCCAAATGAATATTTCAAGGACAGTGTGAAATAGTACCCCTGAGAGTCCAATTGTTCCCCTTTGATGTGGCAGTCATTTAATCTTGATTTTTCTTCTGCCAGGTGAGTTTTATTTGAGCAGATAATGAAAAAGCTGTTTTTGTGCTTGGGCAAAGGTCTATAGACAAGATGTCAGGCTAATACCTGGATTCAGGCATTTATTAATTCATCCATTTTATGCTCTTCTAAACTAACTCACAGTAGCCAGAAGTGTGCAGTAAATATAACTACATAAATTTTGCCACAATATATGAGGATACTTTAAAACATTTGGAAAATGGAATTAAAAGGTAAGCATATATTGGTGTGGGTAATTTTGAAATCCATTCATACAAGAGGCTTTTAAAAAGTTTACAGAAAAATGCATATTTGATAAACATGCATGGATTTCAAATACTTGCACCAAAGTAAGCTTATCCTTGAATTTCATTTTGCTCTGAACTTTTTGTGGAATTCTCTTACTGAACTATGGTGCCTAGAGATAGTATATGGTTTATTTCCTGTGAGAGCTGTGAGCTATGAAACCACTGTCCACCAATCAAGATATAATCTCATTTTATAGTTATTTGTGTTTAAAGACACATATGTTAACATATAATCAGTGACTCTTGAACTTGTGCCTGCTTGAAACGTACCTAGCCACAGATTATTCTGAAGATACATCACAGCCCCTGGCTCTTAAAACCTCTATATAACATTATAGCACTATTTAAAGGAGCCATTTTAAGCAAACAAACAAAAAATCTCCAGTAAAAAGTACAAATGTGTGGACAGGTAGCATTGCGTAAACTGTAAAAGGGCTGCTTGCTTATAGTATGACAGAGGGCACCAAAGAGATAAAGTGTGGCCTTGTTTCCCTCAGTGGGCAGTGCAACCCTGCTGTTGTGTGCATGTCTGACCATGACTGCAAAGACACTGGGAGGGTTAGTTTGAGGATTATAGATGTGTTTTAGTGAGTAGGTGAATTCATAACATTGGGATTCATGAATAGTAAGGATCAATTGTATATAGAGAGTTTATAGAAGTATAAATGAGCAACTTGCCTAATGGAAAATTGGGGCTAAGGTCATAAGTAGCTAGATCTCAAAATAGAAAAGACAAATGACACCCATATATAAGGGAAGATGGTGCTTAATTTCTGTCTTAATAAGAAAATAAAATTAAGTTAAATTATATTTTAAAACCTATCATATCAGTGAAGAAATATTAAATTAACCTTATATTTTAAAGCCTGTCATATCAGTGACGATGTATGCACAGTGTTATTCACTGCAAATTGCTTCTAAAAGCAAAAATCTTGATAAAAACTGAATAGAGTTTCAGTAACTCTTACTAATGCAATGATGATAGATTAAGACCGTTGAGTGCTATTCAGCTTTATGAAAAAATTCAAATGTCATTGGGATATATGGAATTTAAAAAGTATGCATTATGTTCCTGTTAGGTTAAGAGGTGATTGGGAGAGACAGAATTAGTTCAGGCAAAGGGTTTTATTAATCAGAGCAAGAGTCTGGCAGACTGCTCCCTGGTGGGAGATGATTCAGGACACTCCCATGTGGCAGGGTGACCATGTGAGGGAAATGGCCATCCAGAGTATACAGCGCTAGGCATTTATACATCTTAGACAAGAGGGATGGGAGAAGGTGGCAGCTTTTTGGTTGGCCTGAGTGGTGCTTGTAGGACATTCCAGACATTCCTGAGGAGATAAGGATTCACTCCTCCTGCTCTGCCAAACCAATTACCACTGTGTGCATACTTGTTTACAGTATAAATGGCATATCAAGTTCCATATTCTTCTAACTTCCAGTTTATATCGTTTTAGTTAAAGTCATATACAAGACTACTTGGTCACATCTGGGTACTTGCAGTTGCCAGAGCATTCTCCAAACCCCCAGCTTCTCCCTCCTTAAACTACAGTTTGGAACTTTTATGAATGTTCATTTTGGGCAGAGATTAGGAGGTAGTGGAGTGCTTCAGAATGCACTATCTTGCCCTAGCCTGATTATTTATTGCCTATATTCACCTGTATTTTAGCTCTATCAAGTCCTTTTTGTCATGCTAGCAAACACTATGCAGTCACACACTTGGGGCTTTAAATATAAAACCTGTGGTCTTGCATTCTTCACCCCTTTCACCTAGCTTCTGAGTATTTCCAGACACAATTCCTTTTCTCTTCAACACTTTTTGAAAACATATTAAGACTCATTTCATATCAAATCTCATGCCTCTTGAGAAGATTGAGGACTGAATTATATATAATGATTTGTTTCCCATCTCTAAAAGATTTGTATGCATATCCACTCGGTCTTACCGCCATCATAGATGAAGGATGAGGTCTCTTCCACTCAGTTCCAATCTGCTGGAACCTATCTTTGTTCTCTTGTGACTTGGAAAAATACTGTCTCTTCTAGCTTATTCTCCTTTACATCCTAAGATTCTCACATTAAAAAGTTTTTTTTTCTTCCATTTATTTCTTTACTCCCCTAGCTCCTATCATATCTTACCTCTTGTTCTCAATGTGCATGCCTGGAAGCAGATCTCTACATCCTGTCTCCACCTCCTTTCTTTTGCTGTGAATGGGAGAACTGGCCTCACTCAAAGAACTGGCTCCCATGGTACAACTGCATGTAAATTTCTAAGGTTATAATTGTATTCTCCTATGTTGCAGCAATGGATAAATTTCAGTCTTTATCCGAAGACACCTCTTTTGGGACTCCTACTATTAACCAACGAGGAACTCCCTTTTACAACTCTACTCTTGTGGCTTGAGTGATCTCATACTACTGCCTTACTCTATTCCCATTTCTTGGGTGCTTGTCAGTGGCCGTTCTTCCTTTTACTCGCTAAGCTAAGCCTGTGTGTCCTGGGAAATGCATCAGCTGCCCTATTGTTTTTTTCTGAACAATTATAGCTAATCTTTTTGTTTACTTCCTACGTGTGAATTATTGCTGGATTTCCATCCTCAAAAGTGACCCCTTCACTTCCATGCTTTTTTTGTCTTCTCCATTTGGAGGTAATATAAGGATACCTTTACTACCATCACTCCCATTTCAGCTGCTTTCTGCCTTTGAATTGCATTAAAATTTTCAGAGAATGTTTTGATTTGTATCAGTCATGGTTATTGTAGGAATGTGACGGCATGCTCATAATAAAACTGAAGGGTAGGAAAGCCACTATAGAAGAGTTTAATTACAACATGGGCAGAAAGAATGAACGCTACACTGGGACTAGAGGAGCAGAGTGTCCACTGCACTAGCGCTGAAAGGACAAGGAGAAGGGGGCAGTGATCAGAACTTGGATAGAGTGGCTGTATACAGAAGACTGCTTGATGAGAACCATCATCTGTTTAGGAGGGAAGGGACATATATTAAATCTTGGATTCACTTTCCTCCTCTCCTATCTTCCTCTGGTGCCTCTGAACTTAATTGAAGCAAGTGGACAAAGAGTTGATTGATGCCGCACATATGGCTCAGTGGTCAGAAGGCAGGGTTGAGAAGCGGGAAGAGCCAATCTGGAGAGCCAAATGGAAAGTATGTAGGACAGACTCCTTGTCCGGGACTCAGCATACAGCTGTTACTATTTATACGGGTTTTCTGACCTTGATGCAATTTCATACATGCTCCCTTTCTCAGTCTCTTACATTTTTCTATCTTGTTCCCTTTGGCTCTGGCATTCTTCCATTTTTTCCATTCTTTTACATTGGCTTTGTTCTCCTGGCTGAGTCTGCATGTCTTGAGAGCTTTAGCATCACTGTAAATCTCTATTCCAGCATGTGGTGAGTTTCCTGCCCTTGGGGGTAGAGTGATACCACATAATAGTTGAAGCTGTTTATTTTCATTAGTGAAGACTAGTTCCCTGGCACACTTCCATCAAGAGAATTATTTTTTCCTAAGTTTTCTCGGAAGCTCACAAAGTTGTAGATGATTAAAAAAAATGGGTAGATTTTAAATAGAAAAAAGTAGATTGGGCTTTTTTTTTTTTTGCAACAGCAGCACTGATTTCCTAAAAGTGTTCACCTGTTATTAGAAGATTTTCCACAAATTTTCCAAGGCTTAGACACAGGAAAATCTAATGTGTCTTGGTTTGATAAATTACTCATACAAAATCTTTAAATCACAAAATTCCATTTATCATATCTCTTGGTTTCTTCACCTTAAGGTTTTCTATTTTGTCCTACTTGGAAGATGGAATTAGCAAACAAACACTTTACAAATTCTTTACAGTTTGACACTTGTTGATTTCAAACATTTGTTGAAAAATCAAGGGGAAAATGGTATAAAAGGACAGTGCCCATTATGCCAATCTGTTTTCCTTGGGAAATGTCAATTCCATGATTCCAGAATGACTTTGTGGGGTGTTCTTCATCAACTATTGTCCTTGGACATAGAAAATGTCAAAAATAATGTTCCATTTCTCAAGGAATATGTTTGAGTTAGGAGCATGCCTTACCCCAAAATATTAGTAAGAATCCTTGGCTGATTGATTTGTGTACTAGCTGGGGTTTTGCTGAACATGTGGCCTGAATGTGGGCAGCTTATTGTAGTCAGGGTCTTATTCTCAAGCTGCAGAGCCCACCCTGGATGAATTAAGCAGAAAAAAAAAGTTTTAAAAGGTTACTGAAGAGGTTGGGGATATGTGATCAAAGGTTACAGAATTTCAGTTAGATGGGAAGAACCGGCTCAGAAAACCTATTATACAATGCGCTAAAGGAAGGTTTGAAATATTAGGGTCACACACAGAGATAAGTATATGAAATATTGCATATTTGAGTTGCCTCAACGTAACGTTACATAATGTAGAGGAGTTTCAAAAGTTAGTGGTGTGTTGAATTGAAAGGAAGTGCACATTTCACAAATTTTGGAGACCCTTCATAAATACATATTTAAAGATCTATAATTTGTCTATGTACCTATGTATGTATCTATGTATGTATCATCTATCAATATATCATCTATTATCTATTAATCAGTCAATCAGTCATATATCTATTGTGAAGGTGGAAAAGGTGAGAGGGAGCCTGTATTCGATAGATTACTCCCCAGAGATGGCTGCCAGCTCACATCCCTGCAAACAAGTAGCTGAATCAATCTCCATCTCATTTTGCTTTCACCCAATCCTAGCTCAGACTAAGCAACTTCATTTTTGCAAACAAGTATAACATAAGCACTAGAAAATTAGGACATCCAGTTATCTTAAGATTTATTTATTTTTCAAAAACTAATGTTTATTTTCTTTTTTTAACACTTTATTATTATTATTATTATCATTTTATGATACCGTTCCATAGGCTCCTGGCATTTCCCTTATCCCCTCCCCAATTCCCCCCCCCCCCAGTTCGTCTACATCATTACTAAAATATAGTTCTTCATACACAGTCATATGTCCATCATTGTGGGCATGGACAATGGCAGAGAATCCAGCATCCTATTGTCAAGATACAGCACACAGTTTCATTGCAAGTCCATCTTTGTCTGGAAGTAGAAATGCATACTTCATTGTATCCTCACATCTGGATGTTAGTCTCCATTTTACAGCTACTGTACACCCCCTTAAATGAAAAGTCATAATACAAAATCAACAATAAAAAGAAAAATAGAAGTTTACAATACCATGAAGTTAAATTACATGCTGCTAGATATGACAGTCTCCATTACGCAGCTACTATACATCCCCTTAAATGAAGAGCCACAAAACAAAATCAACAGGGCCCGGCGCGGTGGCGCAAGTGGTTAAGGTCCTCGCCTTGCACGCCCGGGATCCCATATGGGCGCTGGTTCTAATCCCTGCAGCCCTGCTTCCCTTCCAGCTCCCTGCCTGTGGCCTGGGAAAGCAGTCGAGGACGGCTCAAAGCTTTGGGACCCTGCACCCGCGTGGGAGACCCAGAAGAGGCTCCTGGCTTCGGATCAGCATAGTATCGGCCCGTTGCGCTCACTTGGGGAGTGAATCATCGGACGGAAGATCTTCCTCTCTGTCTCTCCTCTCTGTATATCTGCCTTTCCAATGAAAAAATAATAAAAATAAATCTTAAAAAAAAAAACAAAAAAAACAACAAAAAAACCAAAATCAACAACAGGAAAAAAAATTCACAATGCCATGAAGTTAAATAACGTGCTACAAAATGACTAATGTGTAGCTGAAGAGATGAAAATCAAGAACTTTCTTGAAGAAAATGATGCTACTGTATGATCTATTAGTCACTGAAGAATTTAATCAGAGATGAAACTAACAGAAACAAAAGTATCAAAATCTATGCGATATAGTTTCTGCTGATTTTTGTTGGTGAAGTGTGTCTATTCTAGATAATAAATAGATATTGTTTTGTTATTTAATCCAGTTTATTAATGTATGGTGTTTGATTGAGCTTAAGCCATTTGCATTCAGAGTTCAACATGTATGAATGGTACTTTGGTCCTGTCATTTTAGGAATGGGTTGTTCATTGGTTTAGTCTTCTGTTGTCATTTTACGGGGATGTTCTTCCCATTTGCCTTTGGTTTTGTTTGGTGCTATTCCTATTCTCTGTCAAGAGAACATCTTGAAGTATCATTTGTAGGACAGGTTTGGAAGAGGCAAATTCTTTTAACTTTTCTTGACTGTGCAAGAATTTTATTTCATTTTTAAAGACAAAAGAAATCTTTGCTGGGTATGTTATCCTGGGCCAACAATTTTTTTCTTTTAGAATCAGGAATATGTCACTCCATTCTCTTCTTGCCTGTAGAGTTTCCTGTGAAAGGTCTCGTGGGAGTTTAATTAGCATTCCTTTATATGTCAATTGATTTTTTTCACGTGCACATTTCAGGATCTTTTCCTTATGTTCAATTGAAGAGAGGTTGATGATCATATGTCGTGGTGAAGATTGCTTTTGATCAAGCCTGTTGGGAGTTCTGTGCCCCTCCTGGATCTTGTTTCCCAATTCTTTCTTCAGATTAGGGAAATTTTCCTTGAATATTTCATTAAATACATTTGCAAACTCAGCTTCTCTTTTTGCACCTTCTGGGACTCGCATAACTCTTATATTTGGCCTCTTAATAGTGTCTTTCAATTCTTGAATACTTTTTTTGGCCTGATCCAGCTCTGCTTCCAGCTTTTGTTTGCTTCCCCTTGATGACAGCAGATATCTTCCAATTCTGAGATTTTTTTCTTCTGCTTGCTTCATTCTCTTTTGGAGACTCTCCATTGTACTTTTAATTTGCTCTACTGTGTTCTTAATTTCTGATACATCAGCTTTGATTTGATTTACTGATTCCTTAAATTCTTTGAGCTCTTGTATGTGTTTCCCATTGTTGATCAGAAGCTTTAAAATGAGTTTTATGAATTCGGTATGCCCCATTTTCTCGATGTCTTCCTCAGTTAACTCTGAGGTTGGCATAGGGTTTTGCTCTTTTGCAGGGGAGTACTCAGTAATATTCATTGTGCCTTTGTCTCTTCTTTTGCTCTTGGTTATTTTAATTCTGGTTAGCAGAGTCTTCTCCTTGGGGTAGGTTTCTAAGCTGTGTCACCAACAGGTCTACAGTTCGATTTTACTTACTGCCTTTGGTATACAACTCTTTGCTTGCAGCCAGTTATGCCATTTGCTCCAGCAAGTTCCAGGTCTGGGTTCTTAATGTTAGATTTCCACCTTGGTCTCCACATCCGCAGCTCCTGGCTCACCACTCTCCACCTCCTGTGCCATCATGCTGAGGCTGCACTGTTGTCTCTGCAACCTGTCTCCCTCTTCTGGTTGGAGTAGGTCCCAGGATTAGAGTGACACCAGGTGTCCTGTATACCTAGGTTGTTGGTGGCTCTGATCTTTTCGGAACCTGTTGAACATTAGCTCTGGATGCCACATGGACCTATTTTGACCCATATGATGCCACAGTTGGTATTATTTTCCCGTGGGACCTGTGCAATTCACTGAACTCAGCGAGTTCTTGTGAGATTTGCACATGCGCAGTTCACTGTAGTCCCCTGCAGTCCCAAAGCTTTTGCCGCAGTGTACAAAATGGTGCCTGATGTACCACTACTAGAGTTCTTGATCTGCTGGCCATCAGGTCTGAGGGCTACCCAGATCTGACTTGGCTGTAACCTGTAGAATGCCGCATTGCTGCAGTTCACTGAGTCAGAAATGAGTTCACTGCCAGCTCAGTTTATGCTCAGTCCTTTCCCTTGCCTTTGCCTCCTTAGGCAAAATGGCGCCCAGTTTGGCTCTAGGGGGCTGACTGGGCTATGAAATCCACCCTGTTCTCGCACTGCCCTTCTGGGATTTGCTACTCTGTCTGTGCTCCTGGTCAAATCAAACAGGCCAGCAGGACAGACAGTTCTTTGTCTGGGTTCACCTCCCAAGCTGCCAGTGAAAGTCCCTTCCCACCTGGTTGCTGGTAAAGTTCTGGCTGCTGGTGGAGTTCGGATCACCATTAGCTGAATGCTGCTGGAGTATCAGTCACTGCACCAACACACCATTGTGTCTGCTGCTTTCCCGTGTCTGTCAGTCTCCAGGTACCCTCTGCTGTTGTTCTGTCCTCTCCTATTTCCTTGAATATGTCCTCTCTGCTTCATCCTGATTAAATGTTTTTCCTTGTGTTTAAACATGTCCTTACCCTATTCTGCCATCTTGATTCTCCCAGAAACTAATTTTTATTTTCTGATAGGCGTATTTCTATAGACATTGCATACATTTGTTCATATTTCTGCTTAGAAGCCATAAATAAATTTCATATATACAGATTTTAAGAGCATCATGATACTCCCACACTTATTTTTCCCCCTGGCCACACTTACCCTCCCTCCTCCTTTCTTTCTTACTTTTCTGTTTAATCTTTACAATGGTATACTTTCAGCTTATTTTATAATAACAAGCTTAACTTTCTGCAAAATAAAGACTTCAACAATTACTACGTAGAAACACTGCTATTCCTCAAGAGTTATAAGGGCTGTAAACGGAAATCAAACTCAAAATGTAAATTTCACTCATATGCATGCTTTCCCTGATTTGTGATAGTTAATAACAGAAATTTATTTTATTTGAAAGGGAGACTGAGAGAAAGAATCTACTCCCCAGCAGTCTGCTCCCTAAATGACCACAGTTGCATGGTTTAGATCAAACTGAAGGCAGGAATGTGGAACTCCCTATTCATCTCTAACCAGGTGGCATAGGCCATGGACTTGGGCCATTTGCTATGACTCCCATGTACATTAGCAGGAAACTGGAGTAGAATCTTGAGCAACTGGAATTAAACTGGCACTAGGATATGAGATGCTGGTGATGCAAAGGGCAGTCCCAGCCAGAGTTGGTTCCTTGTGTATATTTCAAGTAAAATGTGCATGATATATATATATATATACAATTTTGTTCATCTAATATTTAAAAATTTAAACAATTAGTTGATTTTTTTTAAAAATCAGGGTTTTTGTTTAACAAACAGAATCCCTGGGATGGCCAGAGATTCAGGTACTGAACTCAACCCCCTGTAGTATGGCAGGATGGATCAAGAGAGGCCACCACTGGCATCCTGGCTGGGAATGAAGCCCCCTAGCCTAGGGAGCAGCTGCCATGGAGTGCAGAATATGGTGCTGCTGCTGGCTCCTGCCTGTTGTTGCCACCCCAGGAAGGTGAGCTCACTCGGGGGAAGGTGAAAGTTCCTGCCGCTTCTTAAAAATATTTTGCTTTCTAGTTCCAAATTTAGGAATACCAGTTTGGTTGGGACAGCCTGAGCCCCAGCTGCAGAGGCAGTTGGGAAATCAACATCTAACATTTTCAGCTTCTATCTTGAAAGGGCACGTGCCCCACCACAACTTATGAGGTGGGAAATTCCCTAAGCAGAGAGAGGAGTTCCAGATGCTACAGGACAAAGGAATGACCAGCACCGGGATGACAGATCCCTTTCCTGTGCATGGGAGAACTGGTCTTCAGAATTTATCCAAAGTAGTGCAGCAAGATGTTATTATTGGAGCCCCTGAATCTAGAATGCCTGAGCCCCCCGCCCCATTTTTTTTGGAACCCTGACCTATTTATGTAAGCTGATAAATTCCCTTTTGGCTTAAGTTACACACTGCCTTTTGAGTTAAATGTCACTTGTAAACAAGAGACTGCTGCCTTATATGGTGCTGCTTTCACTATTAGTGCTGAAATCATATTCCTGTTTCTTTGTTAGGATTTTTTTGTACAGTTCACTGTGTCATAACTTTCTGAATACTCCCAATGTGTTATTACATGGGAAACCTGGTGGAAAGGGAACCTCAGGGCTTCCAGGCTTAGCCCTGTCCTGTGTAAATGCTCTCTTGTGTAGAAGTCCTCAGATTTTCTATAATTGTGTTCATGGCTCTTGCATTTCAAAGAATATTGTTATCCACTGAAGAGAGTGAGAGAACCGTGCTCTGTATCCAGTTCTCAGGCCAAAGGGTCCGTTGTGGGTTTGTACAGGAAACTATCTGTACCTGCAGAGGAGGGGAAGATGCTTTTTTCTTTTTAAGGATTTACTTACTTTTATTGGAAGGGCAGCAGATTTATAGAGGGAAGGAGAAACTGTTTTATTCCTGAAATGGCTTCAGTAACTGGAGCTGAGCCAACCCAAATCCAGGAGCCAGGAGCTTCTTCCAGGTCTCCAACACTGGTGCAGGCTCCCAAGACTTTCGGCCATCCTCAACTGCTTTCCCCACACAAAAAGCAGAGAGCTGGATGGGAGCTGGAGTAGCCAGGAAACCAGCTGGTGCTCATGTTGGATGCTGGTGCTTGCAGCCAGAGGATTAGCCAGTTCAGCCATGGCACCAGCCCTCGATGCTTTTTTCTTCTGAGGGCTCTGGCTGCTTCCAGGAATTCAATTAATATAAAAGCTGAGTAACAAGAGAAAAGCGTAACAGCCTTATTAATTTCACATGTATACGGGGAATCTCCAAAAGAGAGTAATGTCCAAAGAAATGACCAAAGTGTAATGGTTTGATACTTTCTAGAAAAACGACATTAGGTTTGTGAAAGAAGGATTGGAAAATGGATCTCTGCAATAGAGGAGTGAATTTTAGCAATGTCACTGAGAGAGCAATGGGTTGGTGAATGTTGATAAGGAGCAAGACTGTGCCTTAAGATGTGGACAAGCTGGAAACCCAGGCCTGAAGCATCAGTTCCTTGGCTTTACATTTAAATAGCTGTAATTATCTGCTTATACTTTTTTGTGCCTAGTTGCAAATTTACATTTTCTGAAGGGATTTCAGTTCAAACTATTCAGTAGACCAACTCTACATATTTTTAGATGGCATCTCCTTAAATGTCACAAAAACCCCCTTAGCCACTGAATCCCTTCCCTCTGATTATAACTTTATTTCCAGCTCCAAAGATACAGCTTTCTGATGTGGGACTTAGCCCATGGATTAATTCCCTGTAGGAATAAATGCCTTGCAGCTGTTCCCTCACTCCCTGAGGGCAGAACCCTTCCTCCTCTTCATCCAGGCAGTAACTCAACATCTCTATTCATCTTCTCTACTAAGGCAATTCACCCCTACTCCATGGAGGAGGGATCTGGATGTGAGGGAGGTCAAGGTGTTCCATCAGTGACACAGGAAGGGGAAGTCTATTTTCTTCCTGGTATTTAAGAAGGTTCTTGTTTCTCTCAAGTGGCTGAGACATTCTGGAAGAGAATCATCTACCAGAGTCTGGTTGAGAAATGATCTCATTTCACTGGGAGACAGAATGTCAGATTGGCCAGACCTGGAACTTCTTGGGTGGATGAGAATGAACCACCCTTGCGAAACCACTGGCCCACTCCAGCAGACCTGCTGTTCCCTGGTGAATGTGGATCAGTTGCCGGCTGCCAGGAGCTGGTAAGTATTAGGCACCAGAGGAGAGGCTGACATTTATCTCTTCTTTAAATAAAAATGATTTGCTGGTTTATTTGAAACACACAGTTGGAGCACAGGAGATCCTCCATCAGTTGGGCCACTCCTTACTTGGCCACAAAAGCCAGAAATGGGCTGATTGGAAGCTGAGAGCCTTATCCAGGCCATTAGCAACTGGCTGAATCGGAAGTGGAGCAACCAAGACACAGACATCCATGTGGGAAGTTGTCCTCGCAAGTGGCACACTTGCCACAATGTTGATCCTAATGGACCTCTTCTGTTTACCCTGCAAGGCCCTGAAGTGGAGTTGGGCATCTGATTCTTCTAGCATGCCCTTAAGCATCAGGATACAGCAGATCTGGCTCCCAATATTTATCTCTTGGACAGCTGATGCCAAACAATTCATATCTCTTATCTTTGCCTATCTGCCTTTTCACATTTAGACTAAATCCCATTTCTGCAGTAGGATTCAGAGAGAATCTACTGAGTAAATAGCAGATGCTAAAAATCTGAGTGATGATACATTTTTAAACTTTAAGCAGTGACATGTATGGCATTTCACTTCCCTGAAGTTCCAATCTCTGGAATATATCACGCTCAATGGCCTGATTTTCCTTTGAACCTGGATGTTTTTCAACAGACGTGAGTAACTGGTGAGTAGAAGCTGTGGTCAGCGTGTAATATAGATCCCAGAGGCAGGGAAAGCAGATTTGTGAAATGACCATTCCCTTCTTCCAGGCGTTTCCTTTTCCCATAAAAGATCATCTATTAACTTGATTAGGAATATGTAAATACGCTGCCTCCTTCCTCTGATTTTCATCTGTTGCCCTGCAAAATCCATTCTTTTTCTGGAAATGGAAGGAACTGATGTAATTGTTCAGCATGGAAGACAATGAGGAGCTATTGGACCCTAGCCAAATACATTTCCTGCCAGAGCCTGCTCCTCCACTCAGTTTAATTATGACCAATTGTTTGGGCTGCGATGTGAAGAAATATTAGAGAATGGAAAAAAAAGAAGAACAGAGTTCAGAATATTCTGCTGCAACTGATTCATGTCTTGGCAAGCACTTGAAACTAGATTTTATGCTTGAGCCCTCTGACGGTATCACAGGGACCAGCTTTGCCATATAAGCATATAAAGCCCGATTGCACAGTTTATTTTGAAAAGGCCCAAGGAAAAGCATTTGAAAAATGCAGGAATAACAGCAGCCATCGGGTAAAGTTCTGTGTGGATCAAGTGTGGTGCCTTGAGTGGAGGGACTCGAGTTGTTTTCCACTGGATGTTAGCAACACCTATATTTAGCCGCTGTGTCAAACTTTACTGCCTAGTTTTCATCCATCTGACACGTCTTACACTTTCCAGAAAGGCTCTGATCAGTTCTCACTGGATGTGCTCAGCGAAGGACATGCAGCTGAGAGAAGTCAAACCCTTTGAAGAAGGCTGGGAACAGAGACGCTTTTTTCAGGTCTGAAAAATTGATTTCAGATCTGAATCATGCAGACCCCAGGAGCTGAAATGTCTTCAAGTGGCTGCTGTTGGGAGAGCGAACCTCAGGCAGGCAGAGCTGCAAGTCAGACTCCATGAGGGACATAGATTGCTGCTGCATTTTCCTTAATAAACAAATGACAAAAATAAATTAATAAATAACAATAAGGTTAATGTAGACTGATGTTCCATCATCTGAAGATAATTCCTGTAAGCCTTCAAGTCTTTTCTAGGAAAATATGTACACATAAGCATTTGTTTTGGAATAATTACAAATAATGAGCATATACTGTTTTGAAATATACTTTCTTTGTTATAATTGGTTGTGGGTGTTTCCCTTATTTTAATTTGAAGGAAACAAATTTACAGCTGTATGTTTCCCCTAAACATCAGATGGTTATTTGCAATATATACTTTTTTTTTAAGATTTTATGTGTTTTTTTTTTTTTTTGAAAGTCAGATACACAGAGAGGAGGAGAGACAGAGAAGAATGTCTTCTGTCCAAATATTCACTCCCCAAGTGACCACGATGGCTGGAACAGGACTGATCTGAAGGCAGAAGCCAGGAGCCTCCTTTAGGTCTCCCAAGAGGACGCAGGATCCCAAAGCCTTGGGCCATCCTCAACTGCTTTCCCAGGCCACAAGCCAGGGAGCTGGATGGGAAGCTGGGCCACCAGGATTAAAACCGGTACCCATATGGGATCCTGGTGTGTGTAAGTTGAGGACTTTAGCCACTAGGCTACCATGCCGGGTCCTACTTTGCTTATTTAAATTTGTGTTTGTCTAACATAGGATTGGGCAAGATTTTGCCAGTTTATGACCATTTGCATAATCTGGCGAATTGTTTTGTTTCTGTGGAGGAGGGCATTTGATTCCAGGTCTATGATAAAAACACTCCTTCCATCATGGCTTGCAGGAAAGTTTTACAGCGGTTTGCCCTTCCATTTTTCCCCCCCAGATTCTTCTAAAATACAAAGCACGTACTCATACACAATCACACGCATCAGGATTTTTTATCTTTACATCTTGTTTTCTGTCTTTATTTCTGGAAAGACCTCAGGGCCCTATACCAGTTCAAGTTTTCTTCTTGTTGCTCCATGGGAGTGATTGGCAGGCAGCATGGGTTTTGGTTGTTCCTGCATTTATCCAAAACCTATTTCTGTCTTGAATTTGACTGATGACCTATCTTGTGTCATCTTCAGACTACTTAGATAATTATAATTTTGAAACATGCCTTCATTACCTCCTGAGGTAAGTTTTCACTCTTTCAGTACTTTCTCCCAGAATTTTCTTAGCAATTTGTGCCAGTCTCATTTTTTTTCCTGATAAATTGAAAAACCATTTTATTACGTTTTTTGTGGAAAATTTTCCCTTTCAGAAACATAGTGTTTCTTCATTTACCTAAGCAGCCTTTTACATATTTCTGTGATATAGCTTTTCTTATATGATTCTTCATAATAGGAGTTAAAAAAACAAGCCCAACAATAAAAATGACATAATGTAGGTCTAATGAAATTAGCTTTAGCTAAAAATAAAACAACAGCTGGTACTTTTCTGTTCCACAGGTCGGGAATGCACTTGAGGTTTGTTGAGATTTGTGGCATTTGAAGAGTGGATTTGAATAATATAAAATTAGGGGGTATTAAAAGAATTTGTTTTTATTAGCTAAGACAAACATCAGATATATTTAAGCTGTCTATAATTTGATACGTGCCTTTTATATTTTGGTTCTTTTGTATCCCATTAAGAAATGAAAGATCATTCAGTTAATGGAAATTTCTTCATTATAAACCTATGTTTTGGGCCCTGCGCGGTGGCGCAGTGGTTAAGGTCCTCACCTTGCACGCCTGGGATCCCATATGGGCGCCAGTTCTAATCCTGGCGGCCCCGCTTCCCATCCAGCTCCCTGCCTGTGGCCTGGGAGAGCAGTTGAGGATGGCCCAAGGCTTTGGGACCCTGCACCCATGTGGGAGACCTAGAAGAGGCTCCTGCTTCGGATCGGCATAGCATCAGCCGTTGCGCTCACTTGGGGAATGAATTATCGGACAGAAGATCTTCCTCTCTGTCTCTCCTCTCTGTATATCTGCCTTTCCAATAAAAATAAAATAAATCTTAAAAAAAAATAAACCTATGTTTTACAATTAATTATATGTTTTCAACATAATCAAACTGTCTATTATCTTTATAATGGTGACCAAAGAAATTGTTTCTTAGTATTTAGCTAACAGTGGACACACGGGAGTCATACCTAGTATACCCTTGCATTGATTTCTAAGCAGTTTATACTCAATTCAATGCATTTCCAATGATGAAAAAAAAATACAATACTGTGCTGTCCATTCTCCGGAATGGAAGCCATTTGAATCTTTATTGAAGAAGTTATGTTGACTTTTTATAATCAAAATAGTCACAGTTATATACAATTAATGGTGTATTTGAAGACTGCTGTGGAGGATTAAAAAATCGAGATCACTGAAAATTTGTGTTACTCAGTGCTGTTGAGAACAGGAATGGGAAATACCCCAAATGTCAGGAAATTAATCGTAGGAAATGACCTTGAAATTGGTTCCCAAGAAATATAAACAAAGTTTCCCTGACAGCTGAAAGCAGATAATTCTGAAACAAAGGGAAGTGTAACCGGATTTTCATGTGCATGAGGATAAGCAAGTGTGGAGTAAGTAGTAGTGCCAACCAAGAGCAACTGGAATTTTGATCAAATAACAATGTGATCACTACTTTGTGTGTCCCACGGGGTGTTCTGAACCAAGATTTCCTTTTAGCTATAGAATAATTGAATCAGTTAGCTTTTTCTTCATTGCTATATATGAAACTATACATTTTATCAAACAACTAAAATTGCTTTGAACACTAAGTGCCATTTCATTTGCTCCTCATTAATCCACGTAACTAAAGCATATGTCTTTGATATATGTACATGCAGGAACTTAGAATTCCATTTTTGTCAAGCCCATATATCATAAAGTATAAATTAACACATGGGGGAGTGATCTAATAGAGTAAAATTCTTCCTGAATAATTTATCTTAATTTTAGAATTTGTAACTCAAAAATGCAAATATTTAATATTTACCACTTGGTATAGATTGAAACTGATTTGGGTCCTACTCTTATGCTTCTGGCTGATGAATCAGTGTTAGTGGTTGATGGATTATTGGAGGTTTGATCCAATAATGGTGTCTGAGAGGTGGAGCTTGGGAAGTCCTTATATAACCGAGGGTGTCCCCCCTCCAGAAGTGATAGTTTTTGCAGGATTAGTTATAAAGGTGAGTTTGCCTGTTCCTCCCACCCCTCGCTCACCATGTGATGCTTCCTCTGCAAGCATTCTGCTGTCTATTGCCATTATCAGACAATAAATCAATGTGATGCCCAATTTTGTTCTGCGACGCTCCAAACTGTGACACTAAATAGATTTTCTTCCTTCTCAAGTTACCAGTCTCAGATATCTTCATTAAAGCCTGATGGATATACCCCACCACTTTCTGAGTCAAAGGAAAGGTATTGAAAAATTCCTTATTAAAGTGTTGAGATTTGCACATGATAGAAACATTTGATTCTTATCACATAGTTGTTTCATTAAAGTAATTATACCTAAATATTTTGGAATGCCTATAATGTACTTATCAGAATTTTCTGTCTTAAATAATAGAAAACTCTGAGTGAAAGGCTTACACAATGAGGCTATCTAATATTTCATCTAGCAGGAAATGCAGAGCTAGTTGATTGGTTTGATGATAAAGTTTCTCTATGTTGCCATCCACAAGATAATGAGAGGGATGGATCATCTTCCCTCACTGTCTCAAAGTATTTTCTGCAGAAATGAAATGGTGTGGTAGATGAATGTGTGTTTGCTTGGCTTACTTTTGGGAGAAGGAAGCCCTTTTTTGCTGTTGTTTTAGATGTCCTCAAACGACTTTATTTGAATCTCATTTGCTGTATTTGTACTATGTGCCCTCCTTGAACTTAACCCTGGTTAAGGGGGTATACAATGGTTATGGCAAGTTCTGGCCAATCTGGGTTTCCATTCTGAGACATGTGGGAAAGGTGTGACTTTAGAAGCAATACCAGGATTCTGTCTGGAAGGACACAGGAAGATGCAATTGGGAAAATAATTGTCAGCATTACAGACTGACTTAAACCCAATGTCATATAGTCATGGTAAATGATGAATAGTGACATGTTAATTGCTGTTTTTTTTTTTTTTTAAAGATTTACTGTGTGTGTGTGTGTAAAGGCAGATTTAGACAGAGAAGGAGAGACAAAGATCTTCTATCTGCTGGTTCACTCCCTAAGTGGCTGCAACTGCTAGAACTGAGCTGATCTGAAGCCAAGAGCCAGGAGCTTCTTCAGGGTCTCCCACGTGGGTGCAGCATCCCAAGGTTTTGGGCCATCCTCGACTGCTTTCCCAGGCTACAAGCAGGGAGCTAGATTGGAAGTGGAACAGCTGTTACATGAACCGGCATCCATAAGGAATCCTGGTGCATGTAAGGCAAGGACTCTAACCACTAGGATACTATGCCAGGCCCTTGCTCTATTTTTTTGAGAAATAAATTTACTAATTTGAAGGGTAGAGTTACAGATAAGGAAGGGGACGGAGGAAAGGAGGGGGAGACAGAGAGAGGGAGAATATCTTATATATGTTGGTTCACTTCTCAGATGGTTGCAAGATTCACTTCCTAAATTCCCAAATTGTTACAGCAGCAGGCACTGGGCTAGGCTAAATCCAGGACCCTGAAACCCCATCAGCTCAACTAATGGGTGTCAGGGCCCCAAATACTTGGGCCATTTTCTTCTGCTTTTCTAGGTCCATTAGTAGGATACTGGATCAGAACTGCTTCATCCAGGACTGAAACTTGCACTGATACTGGATAACTGCCAGTGCCTTGATACTTACCCAAAAGTTTGGAATATTTCAAATATGGGGGGGGGGAGCTATGAAATTTATGTCTCTGATGTGTCATTAAAATATATATTTATTTTTTAGATCACAGAGTCCTTATACATTCTTGAAATTTTAGGTTTCTAGTATAGGTTAATTTTGAAGTGTGTGTGTGTGTGGCTGTATATGTTTGTGTGTGTGTGTTAGAGAGAAATAAATTATGATCTATTTGAGTGTGTTTCCAATAGTCCAAAGAATATCCCCAAGCCTTAGAACCACTATTATTCTTACGTGGTTGACCAGTTCCCCTATGGAGCACACAAATTGGCTGAGTGGGAATGAAACCATCTTACCAGCAATCACTTCAATGGTTGCTAAAATTGCTGTGCTCATTTACTTGCCATGAAATGATTTTCCACTTGTGAAGCTGTGGAAACTCTCCTCTGGAAGAAACCAACATTTGTCTTTTCTGGAGGTATTGGCTTGGAGTTCAAACCAAATCCCATCAGCCTAATTGCTCCTGCCACATGGCCTCAGGAGGGAAGAATTCTCCCTTTGTTTGTAACCTGGCTTGAGGTTGGGGGTGGGGAATGGAGGGAAGAGCTCCTTGAGGCACGCTGTTTGAAAGAGGAGTGAGAAATATGACATCCCTCACATCCTCCTTCAGCTAGCTGCTCTTCTGGCGTCACTCGATTGTATGCTGGGATGTTTCTGCAGTAAAAGTTTTTCTTTGCAAGCAGAAGCAGCCTGTTCTCCCTCCTGAATCTCAGCTTTGGAGAATTGACATGACCTCAGCCAGACACTAGTCAGATTTTCCTGTTGCAGAATTTGGCTGTTAAAGCTAACAATTGGCTACAGGTCTAGTGTCTCTCCAACTTGTAGTGTCTCTCCAGTTTGTTGTGGGAGCACCACGCATGCTCAGCCTCTTCTGGACCGTGTCCTAAAAGGAGTTTTGTAGGTTGAGCTACCTGATCACACCATTTTGTCCCTTTTCACTGTTCCCTTCCACTGTGGTTCTTATGCTTGCATCCTTGCTATCCATTTTCTTCTCTCAAGAGGCAATCTCAAAAAGGAATCCAATAAAGTCGATAACATGCAAGGCTAAATGCTGTCAAATTAGAGTTATATCTGCATTCATTCTACTCTGGAATTTTCAAATGCAAATTTCTAAGTTAGAAGATTCATATGTAATTGTGATATTTCACTTTGCAGTATAAGCCAGAAAGTTTTGTTTGTTTGCTTGTTTTATTGTGGGATTGAAATTTTTTCCCAGGGCCTTTTGAACCTTCCTGTACGCTGAGATGACTTATTATGTGGTAGGAGAGGGAGCGAGAGAGACCTGAGGCAGGCGTGGAAAGAATGGGTTACTACTGTGCTGGGCAGGCACAGCGGCAGATCTACCAGCTCAGTGAACATGTTCAGTGTGAGAACTGCTCTGCCTCTTCTGATCGGTCCTCATCACGATAGGACAGTGACAGCATTGTATTTCCACGCAGGAACCATGATTTTATAATTTGGGGTGGCCTTTTGTTTTTAGGGAACAAGACTGTTAAGACACATTTGAGATTAGAAATGTTTTTTTTTTTTCTTCTAAATCCAAAACACTGTATTTATGTCCTATTTGTAGCCAAAGCTGAGTGAAGGCAACTTGCATGAAAATATCGAGAATAATAAAATAGCAAAACCACTAAAACAAGAGAAAACAAAACATGCAAGAAATTAAAGGATAAGAAGAGTTTTATGCCACTGAAATATGTATATGAAACTCCATTTTGGTGAATAAAACGTGTTGCTGACCTTAAGGTCATGAAACAGTTGGGAAGTACATATTCTAATGATTTTAATTTGTTTATCCATTGGGGGGAAAAACATGCTCTAGTTCTCAGTTTAGGAATCTATCATGGAGGATTTGATATGGGAAACACTGACCAATACAGAAGATAGAAAACTAGTTATTAGAAAGCTATTTGGGACCTGAAAAATGTGGGGAGAAGTTTGTGCTAAACTGTCATTGATTTTTCCTGACAAGTTTGGTTTTTGAGGATTCAGGTTTCTGCATTAAAAACAAAACAAAACCACACCCCAAAAGCTAGCAAACAAAAAAGCAAGTGGTCTGTTTTAGGTGCCAGTTTTTGTAAAGCATGGCTTGGCAGAGAACACTGAGCACCCGGGGCACCTCCAGCGGGGAGGACTTTTCATATCCATGCAGGATTACAGCATTTCCATTTCATCAGTCACTAGAAGCAAAAATGTAATTGCAATGCTGTCTTGAAACTCATATTATTTCCCTGGAAAAAAAAAAAAAGCCTTACAAAGTGCCCGCATAATAGCTGTGGGAAGACTATGTCCTCTGTGTGGGGAAACAGGCTGCTTCAGTTTCTCAGTCTCCCCACAGTGTGTGTTTTGGGAAGGTACAGGAGCGGGGTTGGCTCTTTAGAGAGACAGATGACATCTTGCAAAGCAGGCAGCATGGGATCAGAGCTGTTCTTGCTGGGGAGAATATACTCTGGGAAGAACACTGACACCCCTAAAGGTGGCCCGGAGAAAATGAAAGATTCCAAGTTCATCTGTCAGCAAAGCAGGCAGGGCTTGGGATGGGAAAGGCAGTGCAGCACAAAGCCCTTTCACCAGCCGCCTGTGCGATTCAGATGGTTTGCAATGGAGGGAGATAAGTTCGCTTTATGGGAGGAGTCTCCCCCAAGGATCTGGTGTACACTCATCTCTCCTAGTCAAACGGGAAACCTCATTCGTCTATGGACTGTATCCAGGGGAAACTGGCTCTTGAAGACGGTATCAGTGGAAAAGCATTGTGTGCTGTTCAAAGGATCTATTTGTTTCCTCAGAGGTAGAGAATCACTGTGGCTTCTAAAACTTGTCTGCCTCTTGTCTGAAAGGTTGCTGCCTAGGTTTCCTCATTTACAGCACCTGACATAGTCTCTGCTGCCAAGATCTATTAGTGCAGTCTCGATGGCTCCCTCAGCCAGTTAGGAAGAATGTAACATCACCGAGGGTCTAGCACGCTAAAGACCTTGGCATTGCTAACTCAAGGGACAACTGGGAGAGACACATATTTTGTTAGAGGTAGATACTTGGTTTTTTTTCTTCATTGTAATGAAATTACAGTGCTCTCATTATGCTCATAATGCATTATCTTAGCAGTCGTGCTTGCTGATCACATCAACATCAAATCTGCTGTCCATTCCAAACTCGGACTTACTCTAAGTCAGTCTAATTCAAATTATTTGCCCTGCCCCAGGATTTACTGTCTATCAATCTAATTGTTCTGAGTTATCCCTTCTTGGTAACATAAACATTCTTCTATGTGAGGGATTCTCAGATTCCTGAAGTGGTTCTCATGCCAGAAAGACAGGGTATCTCTGAGTGTTTGGAAATGTATTGGGAATATTTTGTGTTTCAATATTTTAATTGTCAGGGATCAGGAATAGCAAAACCTCCTGAAATGTGTAAAGTAGATGCACCTAATACTAAGTCTGTCCTACCCAAGTTGTCCAAGGCAAATCCAAAGTGAGAAATGTTTCCCTGATCCCCCCATCCCGTCTGCTTGGTCCCTCTTAGGAATTCCACTGATTCCCATCAGAAGGGAATCTGCAAATACGTAGTCCACTGGTAACTGCTCCCCAAATGACCTTGTTGTGGCAGAAACCAACTAGTTGAGTCAAAAGACCTAGATTCAAATCTCACTGTATCATTACCAACTAGTGGCTTAACCTCTGTATAATCCTCAGTTTCCAAATCAGAGAAATGAAAGTATAAAATCCTATGTCACATTACAGTGAGCATCGAAACAGTGGAGTGTAAAGTCACTTTGCCAAGAAGAACACTCAATGGATGATATGTTTTTATGGTCTGCTGCTTCTGCTGCTGCTGGAGACACTTAGGAATAGAGGTTTAAGCCTGGGCCCAAAAGGTCAAGGAAGGTCGTGTACACTTCTGGGTTGGCATGGGGATTCCAATTTGTCCCCCTATTTTACAGTGCCAGATACGCGTTTTCAAGGCTGAATATCATAGATGTCAGGCATTCAGTTTTCTAGAGTCTTCTGAAGGGGTTTGTGAACCACTAAGCCTCTTTCAGTTCTAAGCCATACCTGGCCCGGAAAGATTTCAGGCAGTAAATTGTCATAGAAGCTGAGAGAAATACGTAACTGTGATGAGTTGTAGGGATTCAAGGGGAAATATAAGGCAGTGTGCATTTTGGGTAGTGATCTGCCAAGTGGAGGAGTCATAAAGTCACAGTATTTGATATGTATGATCTCTGTTCAAACATGGGAACAGTGAGGTAATTGCACAGCAGCCATGGTGTCCCTCATGGTAGGAGTAGTGAGGGCTGATCTGTAAAAATTGTGCATGAAAGCAAAAATGAGACGGGTTGAACTCTGGAAAACAGAATAAGTTGTCTTGATGGCCAGTGGATCGATATAGGCAAGAAAAGTTGTCCATGGGATGCCAATCAGGAGAAAACCAAAGCTAAATCAAGATGCCACTCAGCACTGTGGCTGCTGCCTTCAGTCAACTTCATCCAGTGTGTTTAGCAAATATGACACAAAATCCCGATACTTTGAACCATTTAATACTTTTTCCATACCTATCTCTTTGTAAGTAAGGCATCCTAAATTATTGACTTAATTAAATTGATAAAAGAATTTATTCATTTTATTGTTTTAAAATAAAACATATGCATAGTAGAAAATGGTAATAAGCATAAAGAATAAAATTTAAGGCTTAAATAGTTCTACCATGGTTACCCAGAGAAAACCGCAATTAACATTTTAGTGAGTATCCTTTAGAAGATTATAATTACTATATATATTGAAAAGGAGAAATGAGTCATGATTTACAGTAGTTTTTTTTTTTTTTTCACTTTCTGTACTGTTAGGATCTTTCCAGTTGGCCTGAACTTGTGATTTGGCAAGCAAACATTCACCTCCATGCCTCTGTAGCGGAATGAGGTGGTGGACAGGTCAGGGGAGACTGGGCAAGGCATCCAGGGGCGAGGACCCATTGTGTTCTGTGAACCTGGAGACCTGATTCATATCCTCCCAGTGGCCAGGAAGGGGGCTGTGAGGGAGGCCAAAGAACCAGGAAGCAAGGGAAAGGTTGCGCCTGCTTGGAAGCAAAGTTCAGTACCCTGGTGGACAAACTGTGGATGTTTAGAGCTCAGTTTTCTTGCACAGCCTTAAGTAGAAATGGAAAATTTGAAATCTTATAATGGTATTGGTTGTCTTTGTGTCATTTATGTTGTAGACGTTTCCCTCATCCTGTGCCTCCCCCCACAAACACACACAGACGATCGATCTTTGGCTTTTTATTTGGGATAATCCCACTGACCGGAAATTAGTCCTCAACATTCGGCTATCATTGTTTTTGAAACCTGAAATATGGTTGTTCTGTTTCTCAGATTTTTTCTTTCTGGAGCAGACTAACCTGTTCCCTAAACCACGGGTTAATCTTCTACATCATTTCAAATGAAAATCAGACAGTTCACTTAACATATTAGTATTTGCCATTTTTTTCCCTACCTTATTTCTTTTGCGAACTTTTCCACTGCTTTTAAATTCATGTTGTTGATTTCTTGCTGAGGCAGTTTTGCCTGTTGCTGTTGCATTGTTGCATCTTCTGATATTTTAGTTTCTGATCCAGGAAACTTTTTGCCGCATCATCGTTTGAGTTTTCAGGTTCACAGCCCTGACCATGGCATTCACTTTTTAACATATTTGATAAAAGTACCTGCTCTTGTCTGTCGTCAGATTTGCAATGATCTCAGTATCATGCGTACCCTGACTCCTTAACATGTGTTCTTGCTGATTTTGTAGTTTTAAAGTCTGCTACTAGAGCCTTCTAAATGATCCCCATCACGGCATTGGTGTGAGGTTGAAACAGACGCTGCGTCCCTGGTGGTGCTCGTGTTCTCCCATCCTGCCCTTGTTGCCTTGCCACGCTCTGCTCTCTGTGTGCTTATCTCCACTGGATCTGTAAGGACACCCAATTCCAAGAATGTGATTTAAAATCCCATGAAAAAGGAACAGTGTGCAAATACCACTCTTTGTCATCCTTTTAAGGAAAATCAATAAAGCTTATTTATTTATTTATGTGATTACTTATTTGTATTGCAAATAAAATTATGACTCAGTGATATTCTGAGAACACCATATTTTGCTAGCTTATTATTTCTCAGCTGGTAATGAATCCAGACTTTAAAAGGATCGCAAATTAAATTAAGGACTGTTGCCTTTCTTTTGATGTAGGGCTTGGATAGGGCTTTGGAGACTGAGAATTCTTTGTCTTGCTTTTCAGACTCACATAATAGGACATCGATCTTGTAAAGAATTCCTCTGCCAAACCCAGCATGATTTATTTAATAGGTTTCTTAAGACTGGGAGTCTTTATCGTCTTTCCTCTGTTAATAGATCAATCCTGTGCATGACTAAAAAATGGAAATATCGCTCATAAAAAAAATTTAGGAAGGTGCTCAGAAATAACTTTTTTTATAATAATTAGTGACAAATGTCCCTAATACCTCATACTTGCTACTTTAAAATGTAACTTCATTATTGTAATACAGACTGACCTGACAACCAGGGAAAAGTATATCCAGTCTCTTACCTAATTTGCAGGCAAGCTTGAAACATTAAGAGGTGTTTTGCTGCCATCCGGTGGTGAATCATCTCAACAGCATGGACTTAGTGGCTCAACTTTGTAAGAAACCAAAGTGAGACTTTGTGAATTCAATGTTGGGTTCACAAGGCTAGGGGAACATAATCCTGCAGTGATCTAATTGGAGCATTTTGTTAAGATTATTGGATAAGCATATATGCTTATGTATTTGTATAGTTGAAGTAGTTTTGGAAATACCTGAAAAATTCAATAGAGTAATTTTGGTGTAGAGTGATTAGAAATAGACAGAGTTTGGAATTTTGTTAATGACAAGTTAAATTCTTATTACATTACATGAGATCCCAGCTGTAGGAAAATGCCTCGGTTGCTTGCCTTGTACCTGGTGGGCACTCTGGAGCTTGGTTAATGACAAATTTGTTTTAATTATACCAGTGTGCCAGCATAGTGGCCTGTAGTATATATTTTAAAAGATATATGGGAAAGGTAGGGAAGCCAGACCTGGGACACACTGTCCCAGCCCCAGGCAGGGAGACTGAAGATTCCCTAGGAGAAGGGATCTGGGGATGTATTGGAATGGGAGCAGCTCAAGGCATGTTTGACAGGGGAGGAATGACTTCTGGGGTCTTCCACAGACAAGGCAGTCAGGTGGGGAGCTGAGACAGAGGGGGCAACCAGCAGCAGGTCTGGGTGAGGCTAAGGCACTGGCCTGTGTGAGAGACCTGGGCTGGGCTAAATAGCATTGATTACCATTCATTTGCGAAAGCAAAGCTGGGGCTGGGGGAGCATGCCTGGCTAAGCTAGGCTGCAGTACCCACCCATGAGTGTTAAAGCAGGGAGTGGGCCATGTCAGGCTGGGCCACAGTACCCAGCAAAATGTGAGAGAACCACATATGGGGTGGATTCTTGGCTCACCTTTGTGGAACTGTAGTAGCCACCAGCACCCACCAGTTTGCATAGAGAGCTAAAGATCATGACTGGCTGAGCCAGGCTAGGCCACAGAATTCATTTGACACTAGCAGGAAATAGGACTGGCAGGGGGCTGGCCTAAGCCAAGCTGCAGCACCTGCCTGCACATGCAAAGATCAGGACTGAGGGCAGACCATGCCAAGCAGGACTACAACACCTGCCATCACATTTGGGTTCTGGGGCTAATAGCCTTCCTTGGAGGGGAACTCTGGGGACTCTGTTGCTGGGCTGCTGCTTCCATTGGTGAGCATAAGAGCAGGGAATGTGGGTGGGCTGGTTGGGGGGGGGCAGGATGAGTTAGGCTGGCATACCCATTGGCACACATGCAAGCCAGAATGGGTGTGGGCCAGCTAGATTAAGCTGCAGCACCCACTGGCAAATTTTCAGACTGGTACAAGTTATGTCAGACTAGACCTCAGTACCCCCTGGCAGACTTAAGATCCAGGGCTGGGAGCAAGCTTTAACAGGGGAACTGTGGACATTCCCCCTGCCGGGTTGCAGCTTCCACTAGTGAGCATGAGAGCCAGGGCTTGGGGCAGGCTAGGCCGATTAAGGCAGTTGCATTCATCAGCATATGTGTGGGCTGGAATTGGGGTGGGTCAGGATGAGCTAAGCTGCAGCACCTATGGGTGTGCACGAGAGACATGGGATGCAGGACAGGCTGGGCTAGGCCACAGCAGTGGCCAGCACATGCAAAAACCAGGGCTGGTGGAAGCTGATGGGAGTTGCCTCAACTAAGTTAGGGGACCTGCTGGTGTATGTGGCAACCTGAGCAGGGCTAGGCCACTGCATTTATTATTTCACATGAGAGATGGGGCCAGGGGTGGAACTGACCAGGCAGCTGCATCGACTAGTATGTACATTGGCTGGTGCAGGTGACAGACCCAAGAGTCAAGTCTGTGGTCACCCCAGGTAAAGTTTCCTGCAAGGCTCCCAAGCTCAACCACTGAACTCAGCCCCTCATCATGGGGAAAATCACAGAATGTATGAGATGGCATTGAAATAGATGGGTAGAAACAGTTCCTCCTAAGTTGCTGATGCCTGCGCGATGGACAGCATGCCTAGATGCAAATGGAGGACATGACAGCCAACTCATCTAGGCCAGTGGAGGATGCCACGTGCTGTATCAGAAGATGGAAAGCTGAACAGGTTGGACTCCTGTGCTGACCTACCATTGCAACATGTTCCAGGACCTGGGGATGCACTGAGGTGGACCTGGTTAGCCAATAAACCTTGGAAATATTTTCTTGCAATGAAGCTGATGACATCACAGAACTATCAAAACCATTCAAGTAACAGCCTTGGAACACGCTTCCCCACATTAGATTCTCTAGGGTGTCATCAAAGGACCGTCCCCTATCCCTGGGTGCCAATGTAGTTTGACAGTGACAAGTGGCCCCTGCCCTTCCCCTACAGCAGACACAGGAGAAAAAAAAAAAACAATTGAAACATTTGTCCTGCCTACCTTCCTCCACACATTGACTCCCCACATTATGCGGACACCTTGAGGTGTGTGCATCCCTTTCAACTATCTAAACAATATTAAAATCAAATTTAAAAATAAATTGCAAGAGATTTTTGAAGAAAAAATCTTCAATAATGTTATAATTAGATAATTTAGCAACATTGAAAGAACGTGCAACTTGCTGGACTCTAGCCAAGTATCTGCTCAATGGAAATCTTTAATGGAAATCCTTCTAGTAGGATGGATAACCCCTCCCCCCACTGCAACACACACGTTTTACTGTATGTGTAGAACAAATGTTCTATATACTTCTATCCTTTTGGCCATAACAGGTATTTTTATATGATTAAAAACATGACTAATCCATGTGAATTTGTTTTCCAAAATTGCGGGAATTTTAGACCTTATATTTTCTTCTTTAATTGATATTCGTTAGTATATTTTCTAACTTGGAATCATGCTTTTTGGAATTCCAAGGTCAGTTGCTGTTCCTTTCTTCTGATGCAATATAAAAATTCTAAGGAGATTTAATTCATTGTCTCAGAAGCTTAAAGACACAAAGGTCCGAGTTGTGAGTTTTTATGGCAGTGGGTTTGAATTATTTTGAAATCTCTCTCTTTTTCTCTTCATGCTGTGGGATTGTACTACATGGAATAGATATTTCTAAGAAAAGAAGATAAGAGAGGAAACCATCCACCCTGTATGGTGCAGTCATTGTTTAATCAATCACTTTGCCTAAAGGCTGTGGAGGTTTTTGTTCCCTAACTATTACAGTTCTCTGTCTCTGACAGTGTGGAAGACACAGCCTTTGCTAGAAGGTGTCTCTTATTTCTCTGGATTTCTTCTCATGTCACAGCTGTAAGGTCTGCTGTGGTGCTTTCTTGAGGTGTCAACAGAAAGCAACCAAGACTTATGATCCTTCTTCAAACACTTCTGCTATGGTGTACAGATAGAAAATGGAATTGTTGCCAGTCCTGTCACCAGGCTATCAGGATGGGATTTTTTAAAAACTTGGGTATGTGATAACAGGTAGATTGTCACTAATGATGATGGCAGCAGATGTTCCTATTCGGGAGGTGCTCAAATCGCAGGGATGGGGTGGGATTGGGAATGAGCTTTTTCGAATCAACGCAGACTGTTCTGTTACCCTTTAATTTAGTTTGCATCATGGCCTTGGGTGGCAAGTATTGTTGTCTCTGATTTACAGACCATTCTATGAAGTTACAGCACTAAAGAATATAGATAACACACTAGCGAGAACAGGAATACATTCTGAGAAATGGTCATGAGGCAAATTGATTGTGTGGACATCAAAGGCTGCTTCCACAAATTCAACCTAGCCTTGTGAGGCCAACACAGCCTGTGTGGTTCACTGTGGACTGAAATGTTATTATATGGATGCATGATGGTAGAAGAAGTAGGGGTGATTGCAGCAAGTTATCAGGGAAATTCACAGAGAAGCAAGTTCTGTACTTCAGTTTCAAAGGGCCCAGAAAAAAATGTGCACAATTATTCAGAATTTGCAAAAGTACTGATAAAATGAAAGCAAACTTCTACAAAACAAAAAATACATTTCGTGAGTTTGTTTCACTATATCCTGTACAAAATTTGTTGAAGCTTATGATTGCTTCAGGATTATGGAGATCAGACTATTCATGTTATGTTTGGGATGGTCAGTAGGGCTCCTCCATGGAGAAATTTTGGCTATCTTCCACAAAGATGCAAGAACCTCAGCAGGACAAAGTGATTCACAGCAGGAATTGGTGACTAACAGATCCATCCTATCAGAACAAGAATGTGTCAGCACAGTTTCCAAGGCATGACAAATGTAAGCTGCTTGTAAGCTGTCAACATCTGGATTCAAAGGGTATTTTAAAGAGGAAGTCATGTTGGTATTCCAAAGGCAATCATTCTTTCATGTTGGACACATTCCACACAATAGGCTCCTGTACATTAATATGGAGATGTGCTATATTTTTGCTCCTGGAGACATTTCACATTTCACAGATCTATGAACATCCTTGATTCTAACTATTGCTGGAGGAGGGGTGTAGAGAAGGTTCTACTACTATCTGTTGAGTACAGGCCAGCAGTCATGCTAAATATGTTGTGGGACAAACTCCCACAGCATGGAATTATAAGATCCCAAATGTTGACAAGGCTGAGGTTGGGACCTCTTGGTCTAGCCTGTGATAGTCATTCATCTTCCACTAAATAGTGCCTCTTCCGGAATGCCTTTCAGGGTGCCTTCTTCATAGGCAATGCAAGGCCTTGTGTTTGCTGCCTTCCAGAATGTACAACATACCCAAGTCATCTACTTTCGCTTGACTTTCGTCATGGAATCTTTCAAGTTCTTTGAGGATAAGGGCTGTGTTTTGGTCTCTACCATGTCCTAAAAACTGTCATTGTACCTACCCACATTAAACTGGTTAGTTATAAATGAGGTATAGAAGTCCAATGAAAACTAGCTTAGACAAAATAAAGAATTTTAGGAAACACTGGAAAACTAAACTCCCACAAGTTCAGGGAACTAGCTGGAATCCAGGAACATCTGAAATCAGAATTTGCCAGCACCCATTAGTGTCATCTATTCTTTCTTATTATTCATTTATAATGTCCCATGTAATGACACAAAACTGATAGCTCTTGAGTGTTCCATCTATGAATGTCATTTTTTGGAGAGGACTGCACTGACTTTAGGGTCTCTAGTTCAAAAAGTGTGAGAAAAGGGTCTTGGATTTGTGGTCTACTCAGACCTGATAAACAGTGGACAAAGCTCAAAGCAGAAATTCCTGGAAAAGGAAAAGTATCCAGGTTTCTACTGTCCTAGAGTATAGCTTACAATGATTAGTTGTCCAGTAACTGGAATTTGGTAGTCCCATAGCAATTTAAGGTACATGAACCTACTCAGCATAACCTCCAGGAAGCTCCACTTCTAATTGAACATAATATTGTTGGTAAGAGGTGGGATGGTACTTGGGGAGCTTGTGATTTAGGAGAGGCTTCTATTAGAAGTTTTTGGCCAAAAAATGTCCTAACATTTTAAATTATTTTATTCATATTTGATGATTAAAAAGAAGTTATATATGTAGAAGCGTCTGTTGCCCGTTTACTGATAGCTCTTAGTATCTCCACTTTCTTTGGTCAAAAGCTTCTTGCTGGCAGGAATGCAACTTGAGATAATTATGGCTTTGCACTGTGAGTTTGTTTTTTAAAGGTTATTTTGATTTATGATGACTCAATGACTCATCTCTGTGGTTAACTTCTTTTCAAGGGAGAATCTTTATGGATTAGCTAAACTCTTTAACAGCATAAAACTAAAGGAACTATAATTCTGTGTCTTAACTCATCTTAAGTCCTTTGGGGATGTTAATGTTTAGTATTAAGATGCTCAGTCATAAAGTTCCTATCTTGCTAAATTTATATTGTCACCACAGTGGATTGCTTTCATGATCTATTTTTCTAGTGCCCTATCTGAGGAGGATTAGGATTTTTAAAAAAGTATGGCTAATTTTCCTTCTTCAAAATGTATTATTTTTTGTGTTCTGTGTTTTAAGGACATTTTCCCCTTCAGGAACATTCTGTAAAAGGAGAGTCTATGTCCCCTTCCTCTCTAAGTGAGAGAGATGTCATTAGTATTCTTATACTTCTTTAGTCTAAACCTTCACATTTAATTTTAACCCTCTGCTTTGCAACATCTTGTGCAAATGAAATAAAGATAACCATCCTTTTTGTCTTAATTCCACTGTTCTGAAAATTCTTTATTGTCAATTCAGATGAAAAAATTAGAAAATGCACCATTATTGGGAAATTGTAGGAATGGGAAACATCTACCCCCAAAGTTTCACAGAGACTGAAGTTTTTCATTGTCCAACTCTACAGAGTTCTAAGAGAGGCTGACCCTAGTAGGAATTGAAAAGGGAGCCTATGTGCTGTTCTTGCCTCCTGTTACCTTGTTGCCTGGCAAGGTCTCCTGGCCTTTCCAAAGTCCTTGGCATTCTCCCCATGCTATACAAGGACCGTTGTCTTCCTAGCCTCATTATAACAGAGGTCTGCCTTCAGCTGGTAAAGTTTCAGGTGGTTTTTAGCTTGCAGTCCCTCTGAGGCCAGGGCACTTGTCATTCCAGTGGTAAGTATTCCCAGCAGACAGGAGTGGTGCTGTTGGACAAAGTGAAGGGAAAAGACTACTCAGGAGTGTACACTGAGCTAGTTCCCATGTCTCTTAGAACATTCACTAAAAGTCTTTTGTTCCTGTCTCTCTTTCAGAAAGCTACAGGTTTTGTCATTATGTCTATCTTAAGTGCTGAAAAGTACATGATAGATAACTTGTTCAATGAAAAGAAAATGAAGGGGTGCCTCTTTAGTTGCAATGCTCATAACAGGCAAGTAACTGTATTCTCTCTGTAGTGCTGGTCTCTACAACTTCATGAAATGATATGGGACATAGTGGACAAATGAATGAATGAATAAGTGAAAACGTAAATGGAATATGGGGACAATATTTTGAAAACACTGACCTGAACTCTAATTTTGTTAGCTTATAATGTATTTTAATTTCTTATGCATGGTTCAAGAAGTTTTATTATTTGAGGGAAATAATAAATATTCTTAGTCTATAATTTAGGTCCTCCAAATCCTCCCTGTCCCTTCTTTTCCTTTTATAAAGAGTTAAGTCTGGTTGATTCAAGCCAAGGAGGTTCAGACATGAGTAATGAGGAAAATGTGTTTTCACCAAAAAGCCTGGGGGCCTCCTTTGACAACTTCCTTCTCTTCCTTAGCAATTTTTAGATGCCATTATGATACCACAGCATTTTTGCACAACTACTCTCATGGAATTGATTTGTTTAAAGCCGTGCTGGCTCCTTTATAATAAAAGCTGAGCTGTCAACATGTCCTAATAGTGTTTTTTTGGAAAAAAGATTGGTGACATAAATATCCCTGGGATAGTGCTCGTGCAAGTTCTAGGTTCTTGGGAAAGTTGCTCCATTTCATTGTAGGAGAGCTGGTATAGCACTGGTTTTGATGTCCAAAAGACACAAGCTAAGTCCAAGACTTTTCTGTTTTCCTTTTGGATGATTTGGGGAGTCACTGATCTGTGAGAATCATCATTTCTTCATCTATAAGAAGGGATAATAACAACACATTTACAAATGATAGTGTGAAAATTAAATTAGCTCTCTATAGGTGCTTAGCAGATGGCAGACTCTCACTAAGTAGTTTCTTCTGATTATTGTTCATATAGGCCCACAAAAAGGTGCATTCTCATATATTACCCACATCGGTTACAGACCTTATTCTACAAGGTTCTGTTCCAGAATTTTCTTTTTTCTATTTCCAACTCCAATGTGATTTAATATTCTTCTGATCAAGAAGCAGATTTAATATTCTTCTGATTGAGAAGTAATCTGCTTTACCTTTTGGCTAAGATGTAGTTCTAATTACTTTCAGAATACCATCATGTTCTGTGTTTTGTCTCCCTTGCTACTTATTGAAGTCTGAAAGGAAAACTGTCAGTCTGGACATCCCATCCAATCCCAGCCCAAAACTTTGTATCAATATTGATGCTAGCTTGAAGGATTCTTTAGAAATGTAGATATTTTACAAGTGGGGAGGTTGCTGTTAGCATATTTGCAATCATTTTCAGTTGCTCCAGATTTCTGTGGAGTCATGAAGAGACTCACTGTAGCAGAACCTCTGGCTGCCAAAGCCTTCTCAGAGTGCATTCTCAAGAGAATGGAGTCATAGAAAAATATTTCTAAAATGACAATTTGAAGACTGTAGTATTTGTTGCTTCCAGAAAGTATATTATCCTAGTTTCCAGATACCAAATGATTTTTTTTTAATTTAAAAAATCTTATTTGAGGGGCAAGAGAGAAACACACACAAACACAGACACACTCACCCACTTCAGGTCCATTGGTTCGTTTCCCATATGTCCTGGGAGCTGTGAACTCAATCTAGAGTTCTCATGTGGGTGGCACGCATTAGGTTGCTACATTAAGGTGGACAAAAACCCACCTGCAGTGTGAGTGACAGGCCTCCTGGCTGTCAGCCGTGTTGTTCAGCCATAGCCTCTATCACAGGAAGAAGCTCAGACTGGAATTAGAGCTGCCAGAGTATAGTCATATGCCTATTAGAGTCACCAGACTCCTAACAGCAGAACACATGTCACAACAGACTAGGGTGGGGGCATCTGCTGTCAAGGTACTCCTTACTCTCTAGTTCGCTGGTTGTTGGTAGGAAACTTCGGCACTTGTCCTTTCGGTAGGGGCTGCTTCAGTGTTCTCAAAGCATGATGATCAACTTCCTGCAGGAAGACATCCAAGAGATGGACAAAAACTCTACAAGTCTTACGAGGTCGTCTTGGAAGTCCCTAGTGTTCCTTTTGTCCTGACCCATGTGAAAGCAGACTGGGCAAGGGAATGAATAACACAAGCTAGGCATCACTGAGACCCTTTTTGGAGGTGGCTCTCATTCTGGCACAAAGGCTTCCTGCAGCAAGGTAGATTATATTAACTCTGACTCCACATGCAGGTCTGCCAGGCTGGCCAGCTGTGTGGGCTTTGTTGGAGCATGTGTCTGCTCTCAAGTTGAGTAACAAAGCAGCCCAGCAGAGGCTGTCTTGGCAAGTCCAACTTTTGACTCAAAGAAAGGAACTAGAAATGAAAAAAGCAAAGGATGCCATTAGAAAATATCTTTCTATGAAGAAGGCTGTTGTGGGGGTAGAGGGTTTATTTTTTGTTTGTTTCTTCACAGTTATATTCCCAGAGAATATTCCCTTGCATATGTGCAAAACTGTGTGGAGAATATATGAATGAGTTCAAAATCTGGTTAATAAAGAGTTCTAGTCCAATTTTTATAAACAAGCCACAGCAACATTAACCTTGAAGTGTTTAATTTTATATCATTTTATACAATTTTAATTTTTCTGAGAGGCAAACACATCCTGTCAACATCCTTTCTACTCACCTATCCCCAGCACACACACGCACATACATCCCACCCAAGCAGAGAGGCTCCTGTCTGCTGCATCACTCTTGAAATGCTTACAGCTGCTGAGACTGGTCCAGGTTGAAGCTGTGAGCAAGGAACTGTAGTTGGGTCTCCCACGCAGGTGGGAGTACTTGAGAGCTACTCTCTGCTTTGTATATCAGGACGCTGAAATGGAGAATTAAGTCAGGACTTGACTCCAGGTACTCTGATTCGGAATGTGGGTGTCTTAATAGCTAAGTTAAATGCCTACCCCTGGGATATTTTTATGTTTGTGAAATAGCTCTTTTCTTTGTTTTGTTTGTATAGAAGTATTAGGCAAGAGAAATAGGAGAACTGCAATTCTATTAGAATGATTAATTCTAGAAGTGGATTTTTGGGAGATGATTTGGTTATAATCCTGCAGTAAGCTTTACGATATTACTACTATAATGTGATGATAGGCTGATTGTGAGAAATGTCCTTGGTGAAAGATGCAGAAATGTTATATGCTATGTCAATAACTAAGGGAAAAAAATAATCCTGTTAATCTCTCTGATTACTCTTTAGAATAAAGTAGTTCATTAAACCACAGAAATGGAAGTTAGGAAAATTTGAGCTCTAAAATTGGAATTGTTTTACACAATAGAGGCTAGCTAAATAGTTAAATACAAAGTTCCACTACTAAGATATCCATTGGCTCACAATTATTGTGAAGATAGATTCTTTTGCTCCTGAAGTGGAGGCAGGTACCTGAGCTGGCGCCGTCCATATCCTAGCCCATGAGTGAAGATCCAAGACAAAAGCAAATGAACATTGTCCAACAAGAATGAGTATCATGTGGTCAAAATAGATTCAAAATTAAATTGCAATGGAAACTGAAAGTTATTGCTTCCACATGTGAAAAGCACATGGTTTTAAAAAAAAAGTTGGCATGGTTATTATTGGAGGCTCTGTAGGTTTTTACAAGAGCCTCAGAAGGCAGAGGGATAGCTAGCTTCCCAGGCAATGGAACTAGGCTGGCCAGTCTGAACTCCCTGTAGATTCACTACTGCCCCTCGAAGCAGGAAGCAAAATATAACTCAAGAAATGAAATGAGATTTTGCCAGAGACCAAGCACAGGCATTGAGCTGTTTGTTAAAAGACTTACCTTCTCCCTGGGTGGCCTTGGCCATGATTACTTTTAAAGAAGCATTTTGCTTTCAACTCTGGGTAGTTTTTACAAATGGGTCCTTCGGAGAGCAATCAGCACTTTCCTGAGGTTGCCTTGAGAAATTATCCAAAGTTCTGTACACAAAGGCAACGAATCTCCTCCTTTAGCAATTTCTATCCTAGCAGGTCAGTTGGTCAGGTTTGGGTCGTAAGTGAAGTGTCTCTGGCAGCTGAGGAAGTGACAGCGCTCCTAGGAAACTCGGATGGGCCTTGTCCATGTTCCTGCTCCCTAGTCTCCCCAGTGCATTTCAGTGTCACATGTTCCCGAAAGTATGAGCATGATAAAGAAAACACTCAGGTCATCGCCCTACAAGCTCATTAATTCCTGGACTAGGGCTTAACAAAGGTTCTGAGTCTCCATTTTTCTTTTATAAGAAGATACAATATTAATTTTCATTTTGTTTTCCAGCCCCAGTGTTTGTCCAAGGCCATTTTGAATAAATTTCATTTCAGCAGTTTCCCATCTGTGAAATGAAGTGGACATGGCACATATCCCAAATGTTCGAATCCTAGTGTATGTGGAAAAGTCTCATAAAGGATTTGTCTTGTCTGTGTAGCATCCAGTCCACTGTCTTCTCTGGGAACCCCTTTGCTCACTCTTTGGGAGTGGTTAATACAATAAGATGACTGAGTTTCATCCTCAGATTAGTGGTGTTTAGGCAAGATGAAATAAAAAACTGTAAGGTGGTTTCAAAGGAAATCAAATGAGTAGTAATATTAATATAGAATATTGAGAGTGGTTTTTGTATCACAACCCATGTATCTACTTGTCCAGAATAAAATTTTATTTTTTCCTAATAGGTAGCTGCTCCTGACAATCTCCAATCCCACAAAGGCACATCAGAAACCAATTTATTCCTTTGGTTTATTATTTGTTTGTGGAAATTACATTCACAAATTAGAAAATGTATCCAGAAATCTCAAGCCAGAGGCAAATTATGTTTAGTATTAATTAGAAACAATGGAACTTGTTGGAATGTTATTTGGAACAGGGAAGGGGAAACTAATGTTTTAAAAGTCAATGGTCATTAATGGCTTTGCAGTTCTTTTTTAACAAAGATTTTTTAGCTCAAATATATCTGTTTCACATTCCTTTCTTTTGTTTTTCTTCTCAGATTTTTGAAAGCAAACTCTACTCTTTATAGCAGGTTTAGGTTTTCAGGATAACTGAGCAGTAGGTACAGGGATTTCCCAGTTACCATTTTTCTCCACATATCCATAGCAGCATTGCCCATTAGAGTGCAAGTTTAACACTAAAAAACCTATGCATCTTTGGTCAAGGGGAGAAGAGAAAGAGAAAGTGATGTCTTTTGTCAGGTAAGATGTGACTTTCCATTTGGTCCATGAGCATTGTTGGTAGTGGCTGTGCTTGAGCTGTTTTTCAGGAGCCCCAGCTCAAAAGCAAGATGCTGAGGGATGGAAGTCAGGTTAAGAAAAGGCAGAGGGCACAGGAAGTCAAACTGGAGCATTTCTGTTGTCCAAGAACTGTGCTGAAGGAGCTCAAGTTCCCCAGTAGATATGTTACCTTCTGGAAAGAATGATGGCCACTGCTGCAGAACAGCAACCACTGAGAAAGCAGTTCAAGCCAAGTGAAAGGAAGGTGCCTGGTCTCCAAAGTACAGGAAGAAAAAGGAAAGGCAACTAATGGAAAAGATAGGACCCTCTACTCTTCTCTGCTTTAAGTTGCATGATCAAAGGGAAGAAGTGAACACTGTATTGAATTTGAAACTATAATTGAAGATTCAGGCAGGCTAGATAAGACATTTAAATTTGAATATTTCTTTTAAGATTTATTTTAGTTAAGGTTTATTAAGATTTTAAAGATTTATTTTTTTATTATTTATTGGAAAGGCAGATCTACAGAGATAAGGGAACCTGGTATGTCCAAAGTGGGGATTTATCCACTGAGCCATTGCGCTAGGCCCAAAATTTGAATATCTGTGGAGAAAAACAAAGCTTTTATGTTCCTATTCATTGAGTTTAGGCACATTGGTAATTCAGTTTGTTACATTTTATCTTCACTAGAACTCTAAAGAAAATGTTGTTTCCATTGCACATGTATTAAAACAGCCAGAGCAAGAGAGGCACACAATACAATGCCAGGAGTGAGATGTCTGACTCCAGTTTGAGGCCCTCACCAGGATCCTAGACTGATGGTTGAGAACAAGGACTTGTTAGCATTTTATGTCACAAACCCAAGATGCCAGATGTAGTGATTCACACAGGAGGTCTTTCTTCCAGCGGAATGGGTGGGTGCAGGAAAGAGAAAACAGGGAGTAGAAAGTGAGTGCACAAGTAGGGAAGAGAGAGAGAGGAGAGCAGAGCAGAGAGAGAACAAAGGAGGTGGAAAGAAGACATCAGGGAACGTGCAGAACAAAGGAAAGGCACCTTAATAGCACAGAGGTGGGTATTAGGAGTGTGGGCCTGCAGGATTGGCAGATGTGGCTGTAAGTGGATACCAAGGAGAAGTGCCTCAGAGGAGTGGTGAATAGGGCCATCAAGTACAGTGTTATGAAGTCCAGTGGATTGGCAGAGAACATTTAAACCCAAGGAGTGAAAAACAAAACAAAACAGAAACAAAAACCTAAAGGGTACAAAGCTGACACAAATGGGTTATAAGGAGACCAAGACCAAAGGGAAGCAGGTGTTATTTGAAGTGGCATGGGGTCTGAAATGGTGGGGTCTCATCAAGCTCCAGCACCAATGTTCAAATCACTCCTCACAGAACAAACCTAAAGCATTTTGATGAGCATAATTTTTTTTTCATTTTTATATTATTGCTATTTTATGATACAGTTTCATAGGCCCTGGGATTTCCCCTACCCTCTTCTTAAATCTCACCCCCAACACACACACAATGAGTTCTCCCATATCATTCAACAGCATAGTTCCTCATGCACAGTCATAAGTCCCTCATTGTGGGCATGGGAATGGCAGAGTCCAGCATCCAATTATCAAGACACATCCAATAGTTTCACTGGGAGTCCATCCTCCATTCGAAAGTAGAGATGCTCACTGCACTGTATCATCATGACTAGACATGTCAGTCTCTATTACACAGTCACTCTAAGTCCCTTCAAGTGAAAAGCCACAACAAAATCAACAACAGGAAGAAAAGCACCATGAGGTTAAACAACATGCCAGTGGATATGATAGTCTCCATTACACAGTTACTACACATCCCCTTAAATGAAGAGCCACAAAACAAAATCAACAACAGGAAGAAAATTTAAAAAAAGAAATTCACAATGCCATGAAGTTAAATAACATTCTACTGAATGACTAATGTGTCAATAAAGAAATGAAAATCAATAATCTTCTTGAAGAAAATGATGTTACTATATGATCTATGAGTCAATGAAGAATTTAATAAGAAAATGTTTTGAAGAAATGAAGCTAAAAACAAAAACATCAAAATTCATGCTATAGTTTCTGTTGATTTTTGTTGATGAGATGTATCTCCTGTAAGCAACAAATGGATGGGTTTTGTGCTGTTAATTCAGTCTACTAATCTATGATGTTTGATTGGTGAGTTTAAGCCATTTACATTCAGGGTAAATGTGTATATATATATTATATTTTATATCTTATTACATATGATGTATATTATTTTATAATATGCATGTATGCAAATTATATACATGTGTATAATAGATGCATACATGCATATATGTATAATAGACACATTATGTATACATATAACATATAGGACTTAATCTACTGGCTGTTAGGTATGGGGCTACCTAGACCTATTTTGGGTGCAATCTATAGGATGCCACGTTGGTCAAAGGAACTGCACCAGAAATGAGTTCCCTCCAAGCTCAGTGCATGCACAGTCCTGTCCCATAACTTTTGCCTCCCTACACAAGATGGTGCTTGATATTTGTTGAAACTGGGAATATAATATTTTCATGTCCACTCATAGTTGTCATTTAGTGGATTAACTAAATCAACAAAAGGGAGTTTGGGGAGCATATTTGAAAGATAAAAAGAAACGAGACAAATCTCTTGGAATAATAAACCAATGTGTGAGGTAAGAAAAATTGTGTCAGATACTTAAGTGTAGCAAAGGGTGAGTGGAAGCAGGAGTCAGGGGATTTAAATATGAAAAAAGGCACAGATACTGTTTCTGTAGTCAAAACAAAGCTATTGAGGCCATATTGGTTTGGCCAGAATAACTGGATGAAAAATGATCCATGCATTGTTTGGGGTTAGATAGTACCGAATGACTGGCTTGTCAGATCTGTTTTTTTTCCCACTGCAAATGACAAAAATTTTGAAATTGAGCAGACTCAACCCAAATCACAGGATAAGTAGAGATACCAGCAGGATCATGTTTCAGATATTTGTAACAACAGCAACGTCAATCATGTAATTCCTTAACAGATATTTTAAAATAAATGATCTTATTTGGTTGAGAATGATTCCAAATTGTATTCTTTGATATTTCACTGTTGTGGAGCCCTGAGGGAAAGTGGTTACTGGGGAAAATAGTTCATCTTGGTGGTTTTGAGGGAAGTTCATTCAATTACTAAGGATCATTTATGTTCTCTCGTCTAAAACGCTCTGGGAGAAAATTTTAATATGAGACAGTTTTCTTACTAGATGAACAAGGAAACCAGGAGCTTTTCCTGTCTTTTCTCATAATTAGACAATATAGAGAACCAAAGTGTCCAGGTTTGAACATAAGCGTCATGACTTAATTGTATGCGTGGATTTGAGCAAATTCCTTAGCTGTTTGTGTGTCAAGACAAACTTTACCTAAAAATTATATGAACTAAAATGAATTCATATGGGGTTCCAGTATTTCAGAAATAAATAGGCAGCACAAAATTCATTAGAGGATTTCTTAAAACAGATTTCTACGCCTAGTCCCCTGGGATCATGATTTAGTTGATGGGGAAAGAGACTGAGAATTTGCATTCCAACCAGTTGTTAGTTGAGGTTGATGTTTGTTAAGTTTCTGGAGACTCTGAGTGAATTGATTTATGCAAAGTTGGTTTTCAGAGGCCTTGGCACATGGAAATGTTCAGTTGATGCTAGCTGAATCCTTGTCCATTGCCTAGTCAACTTTATCCTCACTATGATCATCGTCATCCTTGTCATCAACGGGTAATAATGCTAAGGATGCATAATAAGGTAGTTCATAAACTCTCAACAGTTAAAGTAATAAAGCTATTATGAATATATCCCACCTCCCACCCCCTTTTTAAAGCAAAGCCGGGCAGTTACTATGGACAGACCCAAACCAAGTGTCTATGACAGGCCTTGTTGTGGGCAGCCCAGTCTGGCTTACCAAGGTGGTTGTGGAAATAAACACTAGACAAAAAAGAAAAACTAAACCTGCTTATTCTGAACTTGCAAGAGAGTTGGCCATTGCCACTTGTGTTTTGGCGAAGATTCAAAGGCAAACCGAGGCGTGGAATGCTTTTTGCTTGAACAACAAGAAGACTTCACGTGTGCCTGAAATGGAGGCTGTTTGTGTAGGGAGGCTGACCAAGGGATATGTAAAAATAGGGGCATCCATTGTTATTGATTAGAGATAACTAATTGGCTTCTTTCGGTTGGTCCTAAGTTGGAGGGAGTGACAAAAATTATGACCGGTATCAATTATTCAAATACTGGCCATTTGGGGCCCAATGTTACAGAAACTTAGCTTCCTGGATTACACTAGCCATAGCTTCATGAAAGTGACTTACTAAAGGTTGACTTCTTAGGTTGTTTCCTGGACAGATTGCTCCAGGTTTTTGAGCAGAGTTGTTTTTGTGTGTGGTCTGGTCATTATTTGCCTAAATATCCAACCTTTCAGAGCAGAGGTTTACAGGGAGAGAAAGTTCTGGCTGCACTGACTAGTGATCTAAACCATGTGGCGTTTTTAGACCTTACTGCAGCTCAGAGATTGGCTCACTTTTACACCATCTGTTATGAACCTAGTTTATAATAGTCTGTTCAAGGAAGTTACTTTTTTCTTGGCATAGTAGCTAGTCAGGACTCTGAGTCTCCAGACCCTGTAATTTACTGAATTATAAGCTAATGCTATAGGACAAGCCCCTTCATGGCCATTCAGGCATCCTTTCATCAGCAAAACCCAATTTCATTAAAATTTATCTTTATCTTCAAATTATCTTCCCTGTATAGTCCCTTCCAGTCACCACACCAGCATCTAGAAGTAATCATGCCAGCTGCACCCCAGAATTACTGTGTACTTGTGGGTCAGGTTGAAGGTTGCATGTCCAGAGAAATGATAAAGGTAGGTGGTATCATTACTGCACTAATGAGCTTCTGAGTCAGCAGGTCTGTGTTTAAACAATCTGAGAATTTGTGTTTCTAAGTTCCCAGGTGGTACTAATTTATCTGTAGTTTCTATTTCGAAACAAGTGTATTAGAAAGGCTATAGGTATACTGTTACTAGAAATTGTGATAGATTTTCTGAGTTTCAGAAAGAACCCAATTTGAGCAGAAATGAAAAGCATCTCTGAGTAAATGGATTTCTAACTTCTTCTTTTTCTATAACTCTCTGTGTCTGGTGACTCATTTCTGCAACTGGCCACTCCAAATATTGTGACCTTGGTCCTGATAAGCTTCATTTTATGCTACAACACTAAGAGAACCATGCATGAAATTTTCAATGAAATAATTTCATAAAAATGAAAAGCTATTACCTCTTCAAAAGAGTCTGTTAAGAGAGTAAGAAGCCAGTATTCAACAATAACATGAGGAAGTTCAGAAAGTTCATGAAAATTTTGTATTGTCTTTTTGTTTTTACCTGTGAACTTTTTGAGGCTCCTCCTTCTGTAATCATGGAGCTTGAAAAGCATGTATCTAATACAGGAGTTATAACCCTAGTATATAAAGAACTCTCAAAAGAAAGCAACAAAAAAGATAAAATATTTGAACAATGCCTTAAGCAAGACATGTAACTGGAAAGTAAGTATATAAAGAGATGTTCAACATAGTTGTAGTTAAAGAAATGCAAATTAAAACCACAGGAACATATAAATTGTAATAACTATGTTAAAATTAATTGTATCAAATGATGATGAGGATATGGAACAACTGGATCTTTTGTTGTTGTTGAAGATTTATTTTTATTTGAAAAGCAGAGTTGCAGAGAGGACACACACACACACATCTTCTATAATCTGGTTTACCCCCCAAATGACTGCAATGGCCAGAGCTGAGCCTATCTCAAGCTAGGAGCCAGGAGCCCTCCGGGTCTCCCACATGGGTATAGGAATTCATGGACTTGAGCCATCTTCTGCTGCTTTCCAGGCCAAAAGCAAGGAATGGATTGGAAGTGGAACAGCTGGGGCTTATACCAGTGCCCGTTTGGGATACTTGCACCAGAAGCAGAAACTTAGCATACTATATCATGGCATTGGTCCCCAGGGCTATAACTCCTATATGAAAGAGTTGCAACTCTCAATTCTTCCATGCTGGTGTACACAGTTATAATCTGTTCTTGAATATTGGCCTTATAGTTTGTAACTGAGATAAATTCATGTAACAATTCAATCTAAGTTTTATTTCTAAAAATTTTTTAAATGTTGAAAGGCAGAGAAGGAGAGAGAGCAGACACAAGAGATATGCCATCTGTCGCTGAGTTACCCCAAATGCCCACAATAGCTGGGAACAGACCTGAAATCTGGGACCTCAGTCCTGCAGGTATCCCACACATCACCTGCTAGCTGAGAGGATCTACACTGTCAGGAAGGTGGGATCACAAGTGGATTCAGGAATCAAATCCAGGCACTGTAAAGGTCAAATGCCTGCTTCTGGAAGATTTTTTTTTTTAATACACTAGGGTTTAAAAAACTAGGATTTTGTATATACACAGACATGTCATTAGCAGATAAAGAGAAGTGAACTTTCTAAGTGTCAGATCTCCTAGTTAACAGGAGGGTATATACCAAAAGGGAAATATCTAGAATCTGTAAATGTGCCAGCTGATTTTTATGGCATCTCAAACCACGCAAATCAGGTTAGTGTCAATAAAGGCTTAAATATGCATGATTAGTATAAACACTGCCCTTTCATAGAATAATTCCCTTCATGACCGACAGTTTTGGCTTTGTATATCCTACTGCTGTTCTTGTTTCAAGGTGAGCAGACAGCTTACTTTCTAGATATTGTTGGTTTGGCTAAACAGGGAAGGTGGAATCATCTTTGTTTCAGAAGTTTCTAGCAAACCATGAAAGAGGAGACAAGATGCTCATGAAAGTTGTATTGTCTGACAAAGACACCCAAAGTTGCCGCAACAGCCAGAGCTGAGCTGATCTTCCTGGTTTCCCTTTGGGTGTAGGGTTCCAAGGCTTTGGACTGTTTTGGACTGCTTTCCCAGGCTACAGGAAGAGTCCTTGACGGAAGTGGAGTAGCTGGGACACGAACCGATGCTCATTTGGGATCCTGGTGCATGTAAGGCGAGGACTTTAGCTTGGCCCTACCCAAAGAATTATTAAACAAAACTTTATCTTGAGGATAAAGAAATATAATTGGTGTGAGGTGGAACTTGTCACAGAATCTCCTCGAATGCTTCGGTGTGTACACAGGACTGCTCCCCGTGTTTGGAAACAGCAGCCAGTAGAGTCGAATTTTCAGACTCTGCCATGGCCTCATGCTGACCCCTGGTGGTCAGACTTCATTTGACTCTAAGGATTTCAAGCTGGGATAGGAAAAATATAAAGTGGGAAAAAGAAAACAGGAAGAGAAATGAGGAGAAAATGACCTGCAGCTATTTCTCCCCCCACTTTTCTCCACATAAATTTTATTTTTATAATGAATCCATGAAAATACTGAGTCCTGGGGCCATCATATCTCCATGAAGGCTGAAAACAGCTTGCTGAGTCTGTAGACTGGACACGAAAGGAAAATCAAGAGGGAGGTGAAAGGCTGGCAGAAGCAAAGCCAAACAGAACTCAAGAGAAGGAGATAATAGATGCTAATTGCTTGGGAATGTGAGTACTCTGTTCTGGCGTATGCATAATTTATTAGGCATTTTCACGTTGGGTAAGATGATTTGTGAGCACGGGTGACCTCTGCCCACACTCAGCACCATTCTGCATGGCCAATGTATCAATAGACACAGTCCTTAGCCAAGGCCATGGAGCTTTAACAGCTTCCAGATCCTGCATTCTCCTGTCTACTTCATGGGCAGAACTTCCCCAGCCTGGCAGTGTGTGCAGAAACCAAGGGGCTCATTTTTAAAACAGAGAAGAATGCACTTAAAAGTACTACTGCCTAATATGTATGTAATCTGCCTAGTATATCACTTACTAGAAAAATAAATTTAAATAGCGAGTTTGCCTTCTAAAGCTGCCACTTAACATTAAAGCTCAAAGGGAATGGAAGTTAGGGTTAGGCTCCACAGCTCCCTCGTGGGTCCCCTGCATTTCCACAGGTGTAGCCCCTAAGCCCTGTGTGTGTGTGAAATTCCTGGGGCCTTCAGTATGGGCATTTAGTGTGCCAAGGATCGTGGCATAGGCACCAAGTCAGAGCAAACCATTGTATATTTTTACATTTTCCAGCATGCCCCATTCTCCTTTAGAGATCACATTTTTAAGTTATTTTCAATACTACTGTTGAGTGCATGTCCCCCAAGTGAGTATGACACTTTAATGTACAGACAGCATCTGCATGTCCAAAGCCAGCACAGAACCCAGTCTGCAGCAAGAGGCTCAACCCCATAAATACTTGAACAAATGGCTGCTGTCATCAAGATAAACAACTGTGTTCAGATTTTTCTATATTCCTATTCCATTAGTTCACATAAAAATAATTCATGTCAATGTAGATGGCCTACCTATTTTTAATTTATGTAAGAAAATGATCATTTAACTCTTTATAGTAAATTGGTAGGCTGGCGTTTTGGCTTTGTGAGTTAAGCTGCTGCTTGAAATTGTGGGATCTCTTACGAATCCTGGCTATTCCACTGCTAATCCAGCTCTCTACTGCTGTGCCCAACTGCTTGGACTCCTGCCAGTCATGTGGAAGGCACAGCTTGAGTTCCAGCCTCCTACCTTTGGCCTGGCCCAGTTTTGACCTGACAGCTTTTTGTGTATTTCCTGACTTAATTCCGAGCTTCAGTGGAGGATGTCCTGTGATAGAGCTTGTCCTCCTTCCAGATAGCTGCAGACAACCAGAGTCAAGAATTTGTAGTAGTGCTAAATATAAAAATGAAAACAGACACGAGATAGCTGAATGGTACCCTATAACCATTCATGCTATAACCATAGCAGCCGGTTGTGTATAAACTAAAATTGAAAACTCAATGAAGTAGTCACAGGAGGTGGTCAAGAATTTGTATTTTGTATCATATTGGTCAATCAATAACATGTCAATTAGCTCCATAATGTTGTAACTTGTTGCTGATGTTATGTTGTGGCTTTTCATTGGTCGGGATGATATTCTGCCTGCTCTACTTTCAGACCAGGGATGGTCTCCCCAAGAAACTGTTGGATTTATCTGGACAATAACATGCTGGACACTATGCATAGTGCATGCTAGCAATGAAGAAATCATAACTGGGTATGAAATGTACTACTGTAACAATGTGGAGGAATCCAACATGGGGGGATGGTGTGGGGAAGGGTTGGTGGAATCCCAGAGCCTATGAAACTGTGTCATAAAATGAAATTAAATTAGAAAAAAAGAATTTGCAGTAGTTATACAGAGGGAGAAAAAGACTAGGGAGTAATGGTTAGTACAGTAGTAATAGCGAGTGATAGTACCAGTGCATTTGTATACTCATCTCATGCCAGGCACTGCAGATATATTTACTCATTTTGTAAGTGTCCATCATTTTTACATATGTATATAAGTGTATTGCTTACTGATTTTCACCAATCTTTACATATAATAAATAAACCAAAGTGTGAATATATAGATACTTTCTACAGCTTTATAGTACCAAGCAGATCCAACCACACCTTGGTGCATCTGGTGTTTGTTCTCACAGGCTAGGACTCTGCTGGATGGAATTTTGCCTGGGCAAGGTCACATGAAGCCCCATCCTCAGTCTCCGCCATAGAACAGGTGTCTCCTCCAGAGCCTAGAGTTTGGACATCCCAACCAATGCTTGTGACTTCTGGAGAGGCCTAAGTGACTCTGGGGTCAGTCTGGTTGCCAACAACTCCTGCTTCAATCTCTGCTCTTTGCTAAGGGGACTCCCCAGCATCTCTGAGAGCATCTCCCTGCCTCGACTAGCATCGCTGCAGAACTCTCCTTGCAAGTCTTCCAGAAGTCCAGCTGTCTGGGATCAGTGCATAGGAGTGCTGTCCAGATGAGTGAAACACAGCTCGACTAGGATGCTTGTCCTGATAACGGGGCCTGGGGCAGGCAGCAGAACTACAACGTGCCATCAGCAGGAGAAACAAGTGTTGCATATCAGGAAAGTGAGGGGTGATTCTTGTTATTATGGCAGACAAGAAGCCCCACAGCAAGGTGCATCCTGCCACCCAAAGTTAAGGTCTGTTGAGAATTAGAACAAACAAACAAAGCCAAAAAACTTGAATTAAAAACCCAGACTGAAATTACCTCAGGGCTCTGGAGGATTCATGAGTACTCCCCAAATTTACAAGAGCAAGATGTAGATTATTTTATCATTGCCATCAGGTGGCACGATTCTCCAAAACCAGAGCCATTCAGGGCAAGTGTTCAGCCTAGTGGTTAAGATGCTGATTAGGAGGTGGTTGTTCCATGTCAGAGTGCCTGGCTTTGATCTCAGCTTTTTCCTGACTTTACTGTCCTGCTAGCGCAGACTCTAGTAGGGAACAGTGATGGGTTGAGCAACTGAGTTCCTGCTACCCATGTGGGGGCTTCCATTGAGCATTGGCTTTGGCTGAGCAGAGCCATAGTCATTGGGAGCAGGTAGGGAGTTAACCGGTATATGGGGTCTCTATCTCTTTATTCTTGTCTCTCTCAAATAATAAGGTGTCAAATGAATCACACTCCACTTTTTAGAGCAGGATCCTGTGAAGATGATGTCTGCATGATTTTACTGCACATCACTATAGAGATGTTGAATAAATCTCTGGATGTATTTTACACATTTAATTACATTAGCACACAATTTTTAAATTAAGTTTATATAAGGAAAATGTTTTGTTGCACATACATTTTGGCTGTTTAAAATGAATAGCAAATAGAGACAAATATAATTTAAAACATTAAGTGCTGACCAGAAAGATAATGAAAGTGTCTCTTTTCTTTTTTTAAGGGTTTATTTATTTGAAAGTTAGAGTTATAGAGAAAGAGAGAGAAAGAATTTTCTGCCTGTTTGTCCACTCAACAAATTGCTGTAGTTGCCTGGGCTGAGCTAGATTAAAATCAGGAGCCAGGAACCAGGAGCTTCTTCAAGGTTTCCTACATGGATGGCAGTGGCCTGAGGACTTAGACTATTGTCTTGTTTTCCCAAGAATGTTAGCAAGGAGATGGATTGGAAGTGGAACAGCCAGGACTTCAACCGATACCCATATGGAATTCCAATGTTGCAGGCAACTGTTTAACTTGCTACACCACAATGTCAGCCTTAAAGGATTTTCAAGCTTTTTTTCTTTCAGAATTAATGTGGTATCTAACTCAACTAATGAATGTGTATTTTTCCTTTGGGATGTTTTTACAGAGTTGCTTGAGAGATTTCAGGTAATTTTGTCAATAGTTTCAGATTCAGTAGATTTCACTGTAATGATTATGACTGTTCATGATGGACTATGCATTGAAATAACAGAGAAGTCAATAGGGAGAAGGGGACTAGGGGGAGGAGAAATCCCACAGCCTATGAAATAATTTTAAAAGTGGCTAAATGATAATAAGTGTTGGTAAGGATGTGGATAAAAGGTCATCTTTTAGAGTTCCAAGATCGCTTGAGGATACTGCTAAAAATGGGTACAGCATCTTCTGAAAAGGGTACTGGTGGGAGCTCAGCCTACTGTGCCACAATGCAGACCCCCAACATGACTACTAAAATTACTTTAACTTTTATTTTTTTGCCTCTGGCAAGATATGAGAACCAATGAAATAAGGAAGAATATAATTTTGGGTGCAGGAGAAAGAATGGTGTTGTAGGGCCTCCACTGCAGCTTGTTTCTGAAGTGGGCAACCACAACTATTCTGTTGTTACTAACTCAGTACTATCATTTATTATTTTTCCTAGTTTTTTTGGATTACTGTATTTTAATTATAAATTATATCAATATGATACAACTAAGCCAAAAGAAGAATCCAATACTGCAAAAGTACTACCATGATTGCTTTTAGAATGATCAGAAGAGTTTCCTCACTGAATTATCCGTTTTATGTTGTACGTGTGCAGTTAATTACATTGTGTGAGGAACTTTGGTAAGCAAAGACATCCTATCTGACCAAATGTGATTTATGACAGGCATGAAACCCCATCTATCTCTAATATATTAAAAAAAGTAGTTTAGGCATTCTGTATGGCTATGTCATATTTCCTTCTCTATAAGGAAATGAAGACCTGCAGAAACAGATAAACATGAGTGTTTTTATGTTTGGTTTGGCAAAGAGTGGCGAGTTGTGGAGAAATGAGATATGGTACAAAGGGCATGATTCAAAGATCACAACACAGGGGGAAACTTGGCAAGGCCCGTTCTTTGTCATTTTCTTTTCTTTCTTTCTTTTTTTTTTTTTTTAAAGATTTATTTATTTATTGGAAAGTCAGATATAAAGGGATGAGGAGAGACAGAGAGGAAGATCTTCCATCCAGTGTTTCACTCCCCAAGTGAGTGCAACGGCTGATGCTATGCTGATCCGAAGCCAGGATCCAGGAACTTCTTCCGGGTATCCCACGCAGGTGCAGGGTCCCAAGGCTTTGGGCCATCCTTGACTGATTTCCCAGGCCACAAGCAGGGAGCTGGATGGGAAGTGGAGCTGCCGGGATTAGAACTGGCACCCATATGGGATCCTGGGGCATTCAAGGCGAGGACTTTAGCTGCTAGGCCACGCCACCGGGCTCCCTTCTCTGTCATTTTCAGTAGGACTTTTCTTTCTTTCAGGTGCATGGATGACACCTCACACCTCAAGATCTTATGGCTGGCTTCCAGGGAAGGCCAGAGAATTGCCCCTGGATTTTCTCCAGGGAAGAAGAGCAGGACAGAGCTTCGAAGGCCTCTATTGCACATGCTGCTGCTCAGGTACCTTTAGATTAATGGGTGCCATATTTTACAGTAACCTCTTCAGATAGAAGACTGACATGGTATATACAATGCCTAAATTATTTTATTAAGGAAATAAAACTGGTAGGGTTCTGTGGGTATCCAGATTTCGTGGAAAGAGAATCTGGTTTTGTGCAGTTTCATTCCTCCCACCCCCTTTTTAAAATGATTTATTTATATTTATTGGAAAGGCAGATTTACAGAGTAGGCAATACAGAGAGAATGATTTTCTGTCTGTTGGTTTACTCTCCAAGTGGCTGCAATGGCCAGAGCTAAGCTCGTCTGGAACCAGGAGCCTGGAGCTTTTTCTTGGTCTTTCACAAGGGTGCAGGGTCCCAAGGCTTTGGGCCGTCCTTAACTGCTTTCCCAGGCCACAAGTAGAGCTTGTACTAATGTGAGAGTGTTTATGATGATTCAGAACAAGGAAATGAAAAGAGATTAATTTTAGGAATATTTTGAAGTAGAATCAATAGAGTTTATTGAAGAATTATCCAGGACTTAGGAGGGGAAGAAAAAGAATCAGGAATAATTTTAGGGAGTTGGACCCTATAGTTGGGAGGATGGAATTGGATGGGAGGAAAATCAAGATAGGGGGCAAAAATAGGATGGGGCACAAAATTAGGGAGTTGTGGAAGGTAAGTTATCAATTTTGGTTATGTTTTGTATTGAGAGGCTTCTTAAATAGCCAAAAGCAGATGTTAAATAACTCGTTAGATAGAAGAATCTGAGGTTGTCAATATCTAATGATGCTAAAGTTGATCCACATAAAACTGGAGTTGATTAACAAACCCTCTCCTTGAGAACTCAGATACTGACAGCTGAAATCTTATTTGGAACCAAAGCCACTGGAGCACTAGCCGGTGTGGACACTTAAATGATAATTTGGAATAATATTTCAAGGTTGAGTGTGGACTAGCATAAAAATGAGACACTGCTTGGGACTGCCATTTTCTTTTTCTTTTCTTTTCAAGATTTCTGTATTCATTTTTTTTTTTTTTGAAAAGCAGATTTACAGAGAGATGAGGAAGAGAGAGATCTTCCAACCATTGATTTACTCCTCAAATGGATACAACTGCCAGAGCTCAGCCAATGCAGAGCCAGGAGCCAGGAGCTTCCTCTGGGTCTTTCATGTGGGTACAGTGGCCCATGGACTTAGGCTATCCTCCTTTGCCTTTCTAGGTCATAAACAGGAAGCTGCATCAGTAGTGGAGCTATTGGGCTATAAACCATTGCCCATATTGCATGCTGGTGCTTGAAGGTAGAGGACTATCCAGTTGAGCCATCATGCCAGCCCCCCCCCTCATTTTTTAAAAAATAGATTATGTATTAGACAGGTGGAAAGGAAAAGAGAGAGAGGCTGGTGGGAAAGAGAGAAAGAGTGAGATATCTTCCATCTGCTGACTCATTCTTTGAACTGCCGTGATGTTTAGGCCAGGCTGGAACCACAAACCTGGAACTCTATCATGGTCTTCCATATGGATTGCAGGCTTGCAAGCACATGGGTCCTCTGCTGCTGCTTTACCAGTAAGGCTCCCGTTAATACACCTGGGGAAGCTGCAGCAGAGGACCCACACGCTTGGAACCCAGCAGGTGGATGGAAGGTCTCCATCTGTTTCACAGACAAATAAATCAGAACATAATGCAATATAAAGTATGCTATTTTGGTGCATGATTTACAAATCCTGTAGTTTTTTATAATATGAATTTTTATGAATTACGAAAAATAATTGCCGCTAAAATCACATATATTTAATTGCATTTCCCACAATTTTTGTGAAGGTACACGCACATGAACACACATACAAAATTATAGACACTTTAGGATGCTCTTTTTAAATGTAGAGAAACACCCTGGTGCTTATTAAAAATAAAAACCTATACCTGTATAGTCAACCCATTTAAAGGAAATATACTTTGTCAAGAACGAACTGTCTTCATGAAAATCTGGATTGTAATTTTTTAAATTCTCTTAAAGGGCTCCCCCAGCATTCTTTTCAGCATTTTACCTGCTTTTCATTGCTTATCTGATAAGGAACTAGAGCAGGCATTGCAGTAAGTAGTATGGCAGCCCTGATCTGGGCCACTCCCTGCTGCTGTCAGGAACACACATCCCTAAGAACTCAGAACCTGGAGCTAGTTTCTACACAGTAACCCAAAAACTGTATTTTCTACTTTGTTCTTTGTGTTCACCCTCTTTGTGCATCCCTCTTCCCAGAGAAGAGTTGCGGTGTTTTTCAAGGAAGTGATATTAGGAGTTTTGGAAGTCTTCTCTTTATGGAAATGGTGCTTTCAAAACAGTGGGCACTTCATTGCCAAATCTATGTCATTTACTTTAAAAACCAATAGTTGTTCATTATTTTTGGCTGTTGTGAGTCGCTACATGATTGTAGTGTTCAGCTTTGCACTCAACTTTCTAATGTGCCTTTACTATCTACTTCCTTGAGAGCAGCCATTGGATCTGAATGATTTTAATTCTTAGGATGAATCTGTTCCCTTACTACTGCAAATAGTCAAAATATCTCTGCGGGGGTGACTTAATTAAGTCACTTGGTTAAGACAGTTAGAAGGAGTGTTTGACAGATTCTCACTGAGTGAATGAAGCACTTAGGTTGTCCTTAAACAACACATTCATTTTTATCCTCTTCCTGATCTTTGCCAGCCATTAGTGAGTCTACCAACCAATACACAGATTTGGGAGCAGTAGTTATTGATCACTAAGCAAATGAAGATTGAACAGTTATTCACTGAAATGTGTTAATTGTGTTTAAATGTGTATCTTGGCCTGTTATAACATTAGAAGTCAAAGTCTGTTTACAAAGCTCTCTGGAAATTAAAATGCAAACAAATAAGGATAGAATCAGATTTAAATGACTATGGCTCATAAGTGAATTCTACACCAAAATATAATAATAATGCATTATTTGATGAAGAGAGACCGTGTATGGTTACTTTATTAACTTTTTATTCTTACTGAATGAGTTAGTGACCATATTTTTTGGGGAGAATATTCCAGGATAAAAATAAATAAACTTGCAAACAAGGCATTTAATAACATCCTCATTTTCAAAATTTAAACATACACAGAAGTGAGGAACTTCATATAAAAATCTCCATGCCCTTCATCTGGCTTAAACTACCCTCCCCCCGTGGTTAACTTGTTTCCATTCGTGCTAAACTCGCTATTCCCTGTGGATACTCCCCCGCCACCTCACCTTGCTGGCTTAAAAACAAGTGCCAGAATTATATCATTTTATCTCTACATTTAATCACTTGCAGACATATTTGCACAGATTTGCTAATGGATTTCCTCATATTCATGCTGGCTTCCTGCACATTTTGGCTACTCAATAATCTTCCTGACTTTTGCTGAATTTTCTTTACCTTATGTGGAATTATGTGCTGAAGGAAAAATTTAGCAGCTAAATATAGAAAACACTTAGCCAGCCAGCCTTGGTCCATTTTCCTATTACTTCAATTGATGTTTCTCAGAAAACAGCTTACAGAGTGCAACTACAGGAGATTATGTGTAGATTTAAAGCAATATTTACATTTTTAAATATTTGCATTTTTATTCAAAGAGAGAAATACAGCAGTTAACCACAAGGGAAATAAGAGTAAAAAGTTCCAAATTCAAGTAAAAAGGTTCATTTTACTTTAGGAATATATTGAATAATGTCGAGGTAATACATATACAAAGGCACTTCAAGAAATTTATGGGAAAATGGAATTAAATGCTATGTTTATTTTCATGTAAAACAATGATGAAATCTTTGTGTATTTTCTTTTTGATACCTGCCTCTCATGAGCTTTTTGAAGATCCCTTGCAGAGTCCAGTTTCAGAAAGAGCACAGAGTACTTCTAAGATGATGTTCAGAGGGACGTTTTCACTTAATAATGATTCAAGGAAGTTGAAAGTGGGCTTTTGGCCTAAAGGAGTCTGGAACTCCATCCTGGTCTTCCACATGGGTGGCAGGAGACCAAGTACTTAGGTCATCTTCTGCTGCCTTTGCAGGTGCAGTAGCAGAGAGCTGGATTGTAAGCAGAGCAGCTAAGATTTGAACTGGTGTTCATGTGGGATGCCAGCATGGTAGGTGGGGTACTTAATTTCCCTGCATTTTAATTGTGGCTCCCTGAATTACATTTAAAACTCAAGAAGAAGCAATGGCAAGTATCTCCAGAAGATTCAGTGTAAATAGAGAAATGAAGAGATTGAGATTTTCTGTGGTATCCATTGTTGTGTATATTGGTGCTAATGGGGGTAATGTTTATCCTTCTCTGAAGATAAATTCAACCTTCTTGTCCTGATGAAATTTAGTTATGTCTTGAATATACTACCCAATCAAATTTTCTGACTCTAGGATTGAGTTTAGGATGGTATCATTTTTTAATTACTGTTTACTATTTACTGATTATTTCACCTCTGTTCTTAGCGTGTGTATTCTGCTTTCAGTTTTCCATGTGGGCTCTCAACAGATTCAACAAACTCATCTGCCGCTAATTACTATTGCTTCAGCATTCTGCTGTTAAGTCAGTTCCCTATCCTGTGAACACTATCTCAGTTAAAGACACATCAAGCTTGTTTCTTGTACCTTCAATTAGTTGCTCATACACTAGCTTAGATGATAACAGATCTGCCAGCCTTCTGGTCTACCTAGTTCTAGGCATCCTTGTTTTTTTTTTTTTTGAACTGTGGTCAGTGGCTCCATGTGTTCCCCTCATAATTAGACTTGACTCTTTACAGTTTATTCGTGTGAAAGAATTTTTCTTTCTAACATCTATGTTGCTTTCTTTTTATTTAAGATTTATTTTTTTTTAAAGATTCATTTTTATCATTTTTTATTGGAAAGGCGGATATACAGAGAGGAGAGACAGAGAGGAAGATCTTCCGTCTGATGATTCACTCCCCAAGTGAGCACAACGGCCAATGCTATGCCGGTCAGAAGCCAGGAGCCTCTTCCGGGTCTCCCACGCGGGTGCAGGGTCCCAAAGCTTTGGGCCGTCCTTGACTGCTTTCCCGGGCCACAGGCAGGGAGCTGGAAGGGAAGTGGGGCTGCCAGGGATAGAACCGGCGCCCATATGGGATCCCTGGCGTGCAAGGCGAGGACCTTAACCACTTGCGCCACCTCGCCGGGCCGTAAGTTGCTTTCTGTAAAGGAGTTGAACCTTTACAGAAAAGGTTTTTAAGGAAATTTTAAAAAGAATTCTTATACTGCCACCACTCTGGAGAGTTAGAGCCAGCAACTCTTACCCCATCCCAGAATCAAGGCCCTAACCATGCAATACAGTGACAGAATCAACTTTCAACCCTGACTGTAACACAATGTTCAGCTGTTTGAAGAGCACATTTTGAGTCACACTAATGGCATATAGATGCCACCAGTCTACTGTGTTGTGACCTTCTGCAAACCATAACTTCATTGTCTATGACTTGTTTCTGTTTTTCAACATCTCATTTTATTATCATTATAAATCATGCCTGTTTCTTAAAGGAATTTAACTTCAAAATTGACATAAATGAAAAAACAATCCAACAGTGCTATTCTTTGATTGGCATTATAACAGCTTTCCATGAAGTAAAGTAAAAAGAAATTACAATCAGTGAAAGAATATCATTTGTCTAGGGCTTTGGCCATTTTATATAACCCTAATTCATAGTGACTTAATTTGTATTCAATCAACATTTTTTTAAGTTTGGTGTTGGCATCATTGGCATCTTGTTTGACATCTTCTAATCGTTCTATGTACATGTTGGTGTATTTCTTTCCAGTTAGTGGTTCATGATAATGCAGACGCAGACTAAATATTGTCCCAGGGATAAACTTGGCATACTAAACACCATATTTGTGAAAAATTGAATTGCTGAAACAAATCTCAGAATGCCTTTGTATGTTTATTATACATGATACCTATGATTTGGTCATGAGAAAATGAGAGAAGTAATTTGTGTTGGGCATTTCTGTGGGAAATAATTTGAGTTGGACATTTCTTTTCACTGAAAACTATGGTATATCTTGGAGATATGCCATAGAAATTTCAGAAATTTTAGACTAGAAAAGATCACATATTAACATTTAAAAATACATAAAGGGAACAAGCTGCAAGTATATAAGTTCAGTTTTAAGAGCATAGTAATGCTTCATACCTTTCTCTCCTTCACTCTCATTACCTTCCTCCTTCTCGTTTTTCCTTTAAGTTTTACAGTGATAAACGTTGAATTGTCTTTAGAGTCACAAGTTATACCCTCTACTAGATAAAGCATTTAACAAGTAGTAATAGAAAAATCACTGCTCCTTAAGACTATAGACAAGGACTATAAACAATCAGCAAGTCTCAAAAAGGTCAATTTCACACACATTTTTTTGATCTCTGTGTGTGAGTTACCACAAATCAGGGAAAACTGAATTTGTCTTTATCAGACTGGCTCATTTCACTTAGCTTAGTGGATTCCAGTTGCATCCACTTTGCTGTGAAAGACAGGATTTCATTTTTTGTGGCTGAGTGGTATTCCACCATGTGTATATACTAATTTTTTTATCCAATCATCAGTTGATCGACATCTGGGTTAATTTTATCTTTTTGCTATTATGCATCGAGCTGCACTGGCAGGGGAAGTATAAATAACTCTTCCATATGCTGATTTCATTTCCTCTGGATAAATTCCTAGGATTAGAACAACTGGGCTGCTTGGTAAATCTATTTTCATATTTTTGAGGACTCTCTATACTTTCTTGCAAAATATTTGCACTACTCACTGCTCTCATCAACATCCTGGTCAGCATTTGTTATAATAATATGTATGTTAGAATAAATCAAGAGCTCAGGAAACAATAAAGGGGAAAAATTTCTCAAGGTAATGAGACACATTTTTGGAAGCTGATAGGTAACATTACAGTTGCTGTGTTAATCTAGATGCTTTCTCACTAAGATCAGGAGCAAAGCAAGGATGCCTCCTGTCACTATTTCTATACACCGTTGGATGGTGAATCCAAGAAGACAAGCATATAAAAGAATAATCAAATTGGAAGTGTTTGCTTGCTGGTGACATGGTTGTCTATGAGGAAAACTCCAATAATTCTACAAACCAAATCCTGAAAATAATAAGCAATCATAGCAAGGGTATAAGATTAGAATTAAAAGTCTGTTATTTTCCCATGTATCAACAATGAATAATTGATCTTTGAAATAGGAATCATGTCACGTTAACACCAAAAAGAAAAAGAAAACTACATACACATATTTCAAATTATGTCTGTATGTCTAGGATCAATACGTGGGAAATGGAGATAGACAAGGGTAGGAATATCAATGTTATTAAGATATTAGTTCTTTATGACTTAGTCTATTACTGCAATAGCGATAAAAAATCTCTGCAAGTCATCTTATGGACTTTGAGAAATTGAGTGTAGATGTTACATGGAAGACAAAAAGGTAGTGTAGAAAACATAACATTGAAGGAGAGAGAAAAAGAGAATGGACATGACTGGACATGACTGAGTATCAGCTGCATTAACCAATATGATGCGGCATTGATGATAGGACAGTTTAATGAGGCAGAATAAAGAACCCACAAACATGTAAATATAGGCTCAAATGTCTTTGACAAAGGACAATGGCAGTTGAATGGAGGAAAGATCATCTTTCATTTTTTTTTAAAAAGCTAATATTTTCAAAAAATAGTACTAAAATAGTGGTTAACATGTAAAAAAAAAGTTCCTAGATAGATACCTTATAACTTGCACAAAAATTAGCTGAAGTAGATCATAGATGTTAATTGTAAAATGAAGAATTATGAGACTCCCAATTGGTAATAGAAGAACAATTCTGGGTGACTTTGGCTTCATTAATGATTTATATGCAACACCAAAAGTACAACCCATTAGACAAAAGTTGAGAAATTGGGCTTTGATACAATTTACTATTTCTACCATGTGAAAAACACTTTTATGAAAATCAAAAGGAAATCATAAACTTAGAGAAAGATGTTTGTTGAGCACATTTCGATGAAGGACCAGCATCCTAACTAGACAAAGAACTGTAAAAATATGGCAATAAGAAAATAAAAACAAACAACCCAGTTTGAAAAATGTCCAGGGGCAGACATTGTGGTGTAGTGGGTAAAGCTGCCACCTGAAATGCTGGCATCTCATATAGGTGACAGTTCATGTCCAGCTTCTCTTCCAAGCCAGCTCTCTGCTAAAGGCCATGGCAAAGGAACAGAAGATGGCCCACGTGTTTGGGCCCCTGTTATCCATGTAGGAAACCCAGGTGAAACTCTTGCTCCTGACTTAGACCTGTCTCACCCTGGCCATTTTGGCCTTGTGGAACGCTAACCATTGGGTAGAAGACCCTGCTCTGTCACCTTCCCTCTTCCTTCCCCTCCTCTCCCTTCCTTTCTTTCCTTCCCATTCTCTCTCTCAAATAAATAAGTAAATATTTTAAAAAATATATTATAATCTAAAAGACTACCCTTCCCATCACCCAACAGAGAAGGCATATGTACAGAATATGTTTAGCATCATTTGTCATTTAGGGAATGAAAACAACAATGAGATGTTACTACACACTATTAGAAAGACTACATTCTAAAACACAGGCAACACTGGTTGGTGGTGGGGATATTAATGCAGCAGTAACTCTCTTGTTGACTTCAGGGGTGCTAATTTGTTCAGCTACTTTGGCAAACAGTTTGACAATCTCTTACAAAGCTAAATGTGTCTTTTAAGCAATCCTGTTCCTTGTCATTAACCCAATTGAGCAATCCTGTTCCTTATTATTAACCCAAAGGAGATGGAAACTTATGTCCACATTAAATCCTGCACACAACTGTGTACAGCTTTATACCTAATTACTCCACTTTGTTATTAAATCTCATCACTTAAAATGGTTTTAACATGCTTAAGCTTTTTAATTAATTATTAAATAAATGTTATAATAACATTACTTATTAAATAAATACTTAATACTTATTTAAAGTTATGATCAGCAAGTCTTCTCATTTCTACACAATAAATGTGGGATTATGCATTACAGATTTTCTGTTGTGTGGGGAATGTCATATATGGCACAGGGTTTTATCAGGATATTAACTTTTCAGTTTACTCATTTACTGTTGGGTAACAGAGTCTGCAAATGTCACATGACATTCAAGGACATGAAAATCTGGACCTGACTTGTAAAACTGTGAGCAACAATAACTGTATACAGTAAAACAGTATTGTAAAAGAAAAATATTTCCCAAGCCATTAGCACAAATAAGAATTTTTGAACCAAAAATATTACATATTTTATATTCATTTATTAACATCATGCAAACATTTAAAGGAAAGAAATATTATATAGGGGTTTCAAAAATTCTTGCAGAATTGAATTAACAGATAAGCTTATTTTAGTGTAAATGAAAAAGTTTGCATAGTCTTATTTATCATGTTATCCACACACACCCCCTTTGTGTTTGAAACTGAAGAAAAGCTGTTTACAGAGATGAAAACTTTTCCTATAGAATCAATTAAATATAATACTAATTCTCTTAACTTGTCTATAAACTATGCATAATATGCACAGGTTCTGAAGGACTTTGTTTTGTCTTCATTCAAAATTTAGTATGAGTTATACTCTCATTATAAAACCTATTTTATTTACAGTCATATAAGGTTGAATATACATGTCAAATGTCTTCAAACCAAAATGCACATATTAATATGTGCATTTCATATTAATATGTGCATTTTAATATGTGCATTTTACCTTTTCTTTGTGCATTTATTAAAACAATTGAAAATTTTCAGCAATTATGCTTCTGCTTTAGATAAATCCTCAAGGCTGGACTTTACAATTCTGTTCTAAATGTTGTTAGAAGTGAGCCACTAGGTGGCAGAATCGTTCCAAAAACAGCCACAAATGCTACTACTGCTCTAGGAAACGCCTTGAGTGGATTAATATAGGAGGACTTGATAATGGTCTCAAAGAGAAGATGCAAAGATGGTTTTTCTTGGCGGTGTGTTGGCACTGGGCTGTAATGGTTTCCCAACTGGTAGGTTTGTGGAAAACCAGGCACATTTCCCAGATGCCTGGTAGGGTGAGACACTCCAATCTAAGAGAAGCTCCCTGTGAGAAGCCAGGACACTAGTACTTGAAAGAAGTAACTAGTTGTGGGACTTACTAGTTGCCTGTTGAGTCTGAAATCGTAGAATCTCCTGGAGGAGCAGCCTGTTTTGTTGATTTTAGCTTCACAATTGAAGTTTTTGAGTTTTACACAGCTGTTAAGAAAAGACTCAGAAAAGGATGACACTGTTCTTGCTAATGATCATCTTTAAACAAAAGGGGAAAAACAGACAAAGTTAGCTTTGAAGTTACACACATGGACTCAGTTTGTTTCTTTGTGACGTTGAAAAATAGTCTTTACATGTAAAAAGTCAAACCACAGCAAAATTCTGGTTTCCAGCATTGCCACTAGGGGGGTAATGCTAAGTGTCTGACTCACTTGAGGTAACTGGTTTAGAAGTTAGGGAAGAGTGACACCCTCTAACGCAGAAGTGCGTGGGGAGCCCCAGGGATCGGGTGACCCTGCGGGTTCTCCTTCGCCAGCCTTGCCTGTGACGGAGTTACTGGCTCTCTGTTCCCAAGTCCATCCTTCTAAGTTCTTTGTGTTGCTGGGGCAAAACTGCATATTCCATTTCTGCCTTGCCAACTGCCTCTATGCTAGACTTTGAGTGGGTGATGCCAAAACGAGACTGCAAAGCTGGAGTGGTAGGGGTGGAGAGAGGTGGGTGGGCTTTTTGCTTGATGATCCTAAGGGTCACACCTGGGATACTTCTCTATCTGGAAGCAGACAGTTCCTTCAACTTCAAACTTCAAGTTTGCAGTTTTCCACCATTTGCAGAATTAACCTCCTTATGCCTCTTACAGGCTCTAGCTCCGGGGGCACAAACAGACAAACAAACAAAAATTGCCTGATTTATCAGGGAATGTTAGCATTTTTGAAGGGGTTCATTTTAGGGTGGCTGACATTTTTAGTTGCTGCTGACATTTATTTAATATAGTAGAATTTAATTTTTACTCCTAAAAATGCTGCAACAATTTTATTCATAATGACCAATATACTAAATTCTCCCTGTTGAAATAACTGATGTGGTTTGTCATTGTCATGGCCGTCCTGGTCTTGTTTGTGTAGTAGGTCTGAGGGAAGCTTGCAATCTTTGTATTGATGACCACCTCCCGGATCATGTCCAGCTGTTGGCCCATGGACCACACTTCTGTGAGCAAACAGAAGTGCTGCTTGGAAGCATGAGTGCACATTTGGATCTCCTGGAGCTTTAGGAAATCCCTGATGAGTAATTGCCAGCCCAAGTTGAGACTGACTGAGGTGGTATGAGATATTATCTAATCAATGTATCATGGAAATTCTCCTTGCATGATTCTTACTTTTCCAGAATTGAGGATTTTTGTTTAGAGTGTGGAGATAGAGACACACACACACACACACACACACACACACACACACGTGGGAGGAAGGGAGAAAGGGGAAGAGAAGAGAAAGATTGAAAGAGCTCTCCCATCTACTGGTAACAGCTGGTGTTGAGCCAGGACAAAGCAGACTCAATCTAAGGGAGCCATGTGGGTGCCTGGGACCTGGGTATTTGAGCTGTCACCTGCTGCCTTCTAGAGTATGTATTAGAAGAAAGCAGAGCCAGTGCTCAAACTCAGTCACAATAATATATGATGCAACATTTTAAACAGTGTGTCAAATACTCCTTTAAAAAAATCTTTCCCCCTATCTTATTGCAAATCCATAGAGAAAGAATGAGATAGAGTCAGGGAAAGCCACCCATCCATTGGGTAACCTTTAAAATGCCTGCTGCAGTGACGGCTGGGCCAGACTGAAGCCCAGAACTCTGGGTATATACATAGAGTGGCTGGAACCAAAGTGCTGATTGCATCACCTGCTGCTTCTCAGGTTTGTTGGAACCAAGTAGTTGGATGGAATCCTACTCTCTGTCTTCTACTTTTAAGAAACCATGTGTTTATACTGGGCCCATCTGCGTTATGCAGTGTAGTCTTTGTATGGTCTTTGTGTTTTCAAACTCTGCTTATTTGCAACCTGATTTCCTCAGTGTCTAACCCATACATTCCTGGGTTCTGAAGTTAGGATTCACAGACATTGTTCTTGCCCACAGGGAAGCAAAATGAGAATTCGGAAATTACAACTCCAAGATAAAGTAGCATCCTCTAAGTATATCAAATAGTCTTTAATTAAAAAATATATAATGGAACAAATTTTATGTAAAATACATAAAATACATTTTATAAAACAATTCTAAAAACACAATGATACTTTCACTCTACCCTCCCTCCTCCTTTTTAGCTTTTCTTTTATTTTTTACAATGACATTTAAATTTTCTTCAAAATCTCAAGTTTAAACCTCTAACAAATAAAGACTTCAACAAGTAGTAAGTGGATAAATCACTGTTTTTCAAGAGTGTGGACAAAGACTACAGATAATAATAAAAATTCAAAATGTCAACTTCATTTGTGCACATTGGCATTTGTTATACTCTGTATGTTACCACAAATCAACGAAAACTTACAATTTGATTTTTTGAGACTGGCGTAATTGTCTCCAGTTGCATCCATTTTGTTGTAAAAGACAGGATTTTATTCTTTATGGCTGACTAGTATTCTGTCATGCATATATTATCACTGTTTCTTTATCCAATCATTCGTTGATGGGCAACTGAGTTGATTTTATACCTTAGCTATTGTCAGTTGAGCTGTTATAAACACAAGAGCACAGATAACTCTCAAATGCTGGTTTCATTTGCTTTGGATAAATTCCCAGGAGTGGGATGTCTGGGTCATTTTGTAGATCTGTTTTCAGGTTTCTGAGTAATCTCCATATAGTCCTCCAGGATGGTTGCACTAGGTCATGTTTCCTGCAACAATATGTGAGGGTACCTTTCTCCAGACATCACCACCAACATTTGCTACTCTTTGAAGATAGACTTTTCCATTGTTTATTGATTCCATACATTGAATCATTTTTAGCCAGAATAATCCCACTTGGTCATGGTGTATAATATTTTTCACGTGCAATTGAATGTGGTTTGTTAGCATTTTATTGAGAAATTTTTCACCTATGTTCATCAAGTATATTTTAGCTTTTTTGTTATGTTTTTGTCTGTAGTGCTAGAAGTAATAGTGGTCTTAGAGAGTCAGTGGGAAGAATTTCCTATTCTTTTACTTTTTTAATAATGTAAGAAGAATTGATGTTTGTTCATTAAATGCTTGGTGGACTTCAAAAATGAAGCCATGTAGTCCTAGGCTTTCTTAGATTGAGAAATATTATTTTTGTTGATCCAATGTCATTATTGTTCTATTTAGGTATTATATTTTTTTCATGTTTCAATCTTGGTAAGGGACATGTGTAAAAGAACTTATCTATTTTCTTCTAGGTTATCACAGTTGTTGGCATATAATTATTTATAGTACTTTTAAAATCTTTTATTTATTTATTTGTTTATTTATTATTATATAATAATATGATAATAATAATTATCCCCTCACCAAATCCCCACCACCACCACTTAGTTCCTCTATATCATTACTAAGTACAGTTCTTCATACACAGTCATATGTCCATCGTTGCAAGCATGGACAATGGCAGAGAGTCCAGCATCCTATTGTCAAGATACAGTAAACAGTTTCATTGTAACTCCATCTTTGTCTGGAAGTAGAGATGCATACTTCATTGTATCCTCACATCTGGATATGTTAGTCTCCATTTCACAGTTACTGTATACCCCTTAAATGAAAAGTCACAATACAAAATTAACAATAGGATGAAAAATAGAAATTTATAATGCCATGAAGTTAAATTACATGCTGCTAGATATGACAGTATCCATTACACAGCTACTATACATTTCTTGAATGAAAAGCCACAAAAACAAAATCAACAACAGGAAGAAAAAAATTAACAACACCATGAAGTTAAATAACATGCTACTGAATGATTAATGTGTCGTTGAATAATGAAAAAGAAAATCATGAACCTTCTTGAAGGAAATGATACTACTGTATGACCTATGAGTCACTGAAGAATTTGATCAGAAGAAACTGTTTTGAAGAGATGAAACTACCAGAAACAAAAGCATCAAAATCCATGAGATATAGTTTCTACTGATTTTTGTTGGTGAAGTGTGTCTATTCTAGACAACAAATAAATGGGTTTGTTTTTTAATCTGGTCTACTGATCTACGGCATTTGATTGAGCTTAAGGAATTTACATTCATGGTTAATATGTGTGGGTGGTAATTTGGTCCTATCATTTTAGGAATGGGTTGTTCATTGATTTAATCTTCTGTTATCATTTTACTGGGATGTCCTTCACATTTGCCTTTGGTTTTGGTGGGTGCTATTTCTATTTCCCTAATCTAGAAAAAGAATTGGGAAACAACATCCAGGAGGGGCACAGAACTCCCAACAGGCTTGATCAACACATGATCATCAAGCTCTCTTCAATTGAACATAAGGAAAAGATCCTTTAATGTGCACATGAAAAAAAAATCAATTGACATATAAAGGAATGTCAATTAAACTCACAGGAGACCTCTCACAGGAAACTAAAGTCAAGAAGAGAATGGAGTGACATATTCCCGATTCTAAAAGAAAAAAAAAAATGTCGGCCCAGGATAACATACGCAGCAAAGCTTTCTTATGTCTTTGAAAAGGAAATTCTTCCACAGTAAAGAAAAGTTAAAAGAATTTGCCTCTTCCAAACCTGCCCTACAAACGATGCTTAAAGATGTTCTCTTGACAGAAAAGAGGAATAGCACCCACCAAAACCAAAGGCAAATGGGAAGAATATCCCAGTAAAATGTTTATAGTACTTTCTAACAATCATTTGTCTTTCTATGTTGTCATTTGTTTAATGTTTCCATTTTCATCGTTGGCTTTGTTTGAGTCTTTTTGTTAGTGTTTATGAATTTTGTTTATCTTTTCTAAGAATCAGCTTATTGTTTTGTGATCTTTTGTATTTTTATAATCTCTGGTGCATTTGCTTCTGCTATGAGTACTGTTTCTATCTAAATCTTGAGTTTGCTTTATTCTTGCTTTTTAAATAATAGGGGTTTAATTAGAACCTTCTGCATTTTCTTTAATGTAGGGATTGTTTGACACAAACTTCTCTTTTGGTATTGCTTTCATTTTTCTTGCCAAATTTGGATATTTCAGTATTTTATTTCAAGAAATTAAAGACAGTTTTCTTAATGTTTATCTTGATTGGTTGTTCAGGTTGGTGTTGTCTTTCATATGTTTGGGTATAGTTTGCAAAGATTTTTTTTATTGTTGATTTCTGGTTTTATTGCAAAGATATCCAATCTAATTTCAAACTTTTACCATTTATTGACACTTGTTTCATGATCTATTGTATGGTTTGTCTTGGAAAACATTTCACACACATTTGAGCAGAGTGTTTATTCTGCACTGGAATAACAAGTTTTGTAGTTGCCTGTTAGGTCCAACTGGCTCAGGGTAAAATTTAACTGCTTTTGTGTTGATTTTCTTTAATAATGTTCTGCTCATTGTTGCAATGGAGGTGCTAATGTCCCCTTCTATAGTAACATTGCAATCTATCTCTCCGTTTGATTCTATTACTAGTTGCTTTGTAGATTTATGTTGGTGTTCTGATATTGGATGCTTTTATACTAATAAGGTGCTGGGAGTGAGCTGCTTTCCTGGTTATTAGTATGCCAGTTAAGAAGCCTGCATGCCATAATTTGAGTTTCTGGTTTCAGTTTCTAGCTATAGCTCCCGATTTCAGTTTCCTTCCCATGCAGAGACTGAGAAGCAGCAGTGATGGCTCAGGTAGTTGGAATACTTCTACCCCTGTGGGAAACCCTGTGCACTCTAAGCTTCTGTCTGTGAGCCTAGGGCATTTTGAGTATGAACCAGTAGGTAGAAGATTTCTCTGTCTCTGTCTCTCTCTGTTCCTTTCCCAGCACTGTCTCTAGAATAATTGTATTTTTAAAAAATAGAAAATTTTTAGAAAGATGGGCAATATAGTAAGGCATAAAATGAGTCACCAATCTTCTAGATTCTAGGGGAAGACATTAGGATCAGCTTGGATATTACTTTCCACAATGGAGTGTCTGGACCTTGGCTGTGCTCTCCATTCCTGATTTGTGCTAACGCACACCTCAGCTTATACTTGAAGTAGTTTGTTTGCTGCCAAGCCCATGGGAGACCTTAAGAACTGAGTGGATGGTTCCTGGCTTTGGCCTAGCAAAACCCTGGCTATTGTGTGCATCTGGGACATGAACCAGTGAATGGGAGAGTTTTCATTGCCTGTGTGCCTTGCTAATAAAATAAACCAAATTAACTAATCAAAATGTAAAATGTAGGAAGACTGTGATTGTATGTGCGGATATTTTATTGTTATTTTTTATCATTCATTTTTTTAAAACTTGGAAGTCAATTTTAAGTTGCTATCTTTAGTTATTATTTGTTTTGATTATGTACTATTTGTATAAAAATATACAGTGATATTTGGCCCAATAGAGTATGACTTCATTCTTTTTCTCTTTTGGGGTACTTGGAAAATTCCTCATTGGTTTGTTAATTAAGAGCTACTAAGGGAGACTGTATGTCCTCTGTTCTTATTTATGCTGCTGTCTCCTGAAACCAATTAACTAATGAATTTAGCTAATTAATTTTAGTTAATTCCAGCCGAAAATGAGCAAGGAAAAACAAGCAAATCCACTCTGCTTTTCTCTTTCTATGGAGAATAAAAGAGTAAGTAATATAAGGCAGAAAAAAATCCCAGAAAACAAACTATGTTATGGAGATTAGCCAATTCTTGCAGTCTACTTTCTGGACAGTGAGAAGGCAGGTTGGGGAGTGGGTATTGGATTGGGATCTCAGAGCTCAACAGGAAGAAGTTAAAAAGTAGGAAAAGACTTAGATTTACCTAATACAGGCCAGGGAGCCCCTGATTTGATTTGTGTTTAAATATTATATTACATAGTACTTGAGAAGACATCATACAATATAAGACATGTTATCTTTTTGCAAATTTAATTGTTATTATCACAACACAGAAGAACAGTCTACCCCAACTTCCAAATATATGTCCTTCTATGAGGGATTGTTCTACTTGGACACCAAGAAGAAAATAATTTGTGTTCTGTGTAATAAATTGCTCAGGATAAATTCTATACCCAGAGTTCCAAGGACATTTGGATCCTTTTCATCCCTAAATTTTATGAATTAGGTATAATTTTAAAGCCAGGAAGCAAGCATCAAGCATCTTTACTAATTGTTTTTCCAAGAAGAATGATTTTAAGATATTGATTAAAAATTAAGGGGTAAGGATTTCATACACTGATAAGGATGTATTGTTGGATATTTGCGTCTCATGTTTTTGAGCTGAGGTTAATTTAAAAAGGTGATTGTTTCTATAGATATCGACTCATGGTTGGTGGAGTTTGTGTATAATTTTCATTTATTAATTTCTCAGAGAACAGTCTTATTTCCTTTTTTGTTGTCCTCACAAATGGTTATTCTGATCTCTAATGTCATGCCTGTTGTTTTAATCACTGAACACCATTTGCAGAAGTTATTCATATTTGACACTTATGAACATGTAGGAAAATTGAAGAGAATAAGAATGATTCATAATGCAGTTCTCTTATACTGTAACTGTTTTCATATAGTTCAAGTACACATTTGCCTAAGAGTACTTTTACTTAGAAGACAGTCTTCACGCAGATTTTTTCTTTTGAACTTGACCTTGGACTATAAGGTTAAATCATTTTCCTAAAAATTTTAATGGCTTGCCTATGATTCCAAATAAATGGATTTATATTATTTTTTCTATTTCGACTTATTGGATGTTGATTCTTTCCCTTATTTTATAAATAATGCTACACTGAGAATGGCATACGTCTTTTTTTTTTATTGGAAAGGCAGATATACAGAGAGGAGAGACAGAGAGGAAGATCTTCCATCTGATGATTCACTCCCCAAGTGAGCACAATGGCCGATGCTATGCCAGTCTGAAGCCAGGAGCCTCTTCCGGGTCTCCCATGTGGGTGCAGGGTCCCAAAGCTTTGGGCTGTCCTCGACTGCTTTCCCGGGCCACAGGCAGGGAGCTGGAAGGGAAGCGGGGCTGCCAGGATTAGTACCAGTGCCCATATGGGATCCCTGGCGTGCAAGGCGAGGACCTTAACCACTTGCGCCACCTCGCCGGGCCCGGCATACATCTTTATTTAAGGCTAAAGTGCCTTAAGATAAGCATGTGAACTACTGATCAGTTTATTGTTGAGACTCTTTACACACATTGCTAAGCTGCTTCTTAAAAATTTGATCCTAGTGGGCATATGTATTTCCTTAATACCTTGTCATTGTAACAGAAAGTCTATGTTACCTACATCAGTCAATATTTAAATGAGAGGGATTAAGTAACACATCTTGGCTGAGAAAGTCATGGGAAAGAAAATTATCAACACAAATAATTTTTAATGAATTGAAGTTCATTAACTTGAGTGTTCCTGCAATAGGTTTTGTTGTGTGTTTGAATGGCAAGGAATTTTATGCACTGGCTAAAAAATTATAATTTTTGTTGGAGACAATCATTCAGTAATTTATATATTGATAATCTCCTTTTTGAAAGATAGTTAAAATTCATCTACCAGTGTTGTGGTGTATTGGGTTATGCCGACATCACATGTAGGTACTGGTTTAAAACCTGGCTGCTCTACTTCCCATCCAGATACTTATGTAGTAGTCTTGAAAAAACAGTGGAAGATGATCCAAGTCCTTGGACCCATGCACACCTGCAGGAGACCTACATGATGCTCCTGCCTCTTAAGAGGCTTCAACCTGGTACAGTCCTGATTGTTGCAGCATCAGGAGAGTGAACCAGTGGATGTTACAGACTCTCTGTCTCTGTAACTCTGATTTTCTGATAAATGTAACTCTTAAAAATCATCTATAGATTTTTGGAAGCCTTTTTGTATTTCAAATTGCTTGAGGTAGTGATGTCTGGATTTGGTTAATTTAATATAACAAAAGAAGCCATGCATCTGGAAGAAGTCTGCTGTGCAACATCCTGCACGCTGGTCTGACCACAGAGGAGCTTGGCCATCATAACCTTGTGACGGGCAAACTTAGGATGGTCTCTTTGTTGTGTCTGGAATGCAGGCTTCTTTGCACATGTTTCATAACAACAGAATAATGGAAATGTGGCTCTAGTCTTTGTACCTTTATAAGTTTCTATTTTTGTGGAATATTTGTTCTAAAATTATTTCTTCTGTTATGACAGAACCACATGTGTTAGAAAGAAAACCAAAATAGCTAAAAATGAAATTTACCACCATCCCCAACAGGAACAAGTATCTTGTAAATCTTTCCATTTGAAAACTTTCCATTTAATTTTCTTCTTTCATATGGGATTCTATCAACATCCTCATAATAACTGCAATTGTATAAAATTCAGATTATAATCAGTAAAAAGTGTATCTGAGATACATGATTTTTCTGGGAACACAGACTTTTGTGTTTGACCCCAATCAACTGTTGTTTATTTGATATGCCTGGACAATAATCTGAAGGCACTAGAGCTTTTTAGAATTCCTCCACAATATTTAAATGAGACACCTACTGCTTAGAAAATACCAATCTTAAAAAAACACTCTTGAATTATTGTCTCTCAAAACATTAGCAAAGTTTTTTAGCATTGAACCAAATTTCTCAGGTTTCAAGAATTCAACATTTTTCTGTTTGGAACTCCTGGAATACCTTTCTTTACTTTTTGTGTAACACTTTTTCTTGTGGCATTATAGCTCTTCACTTACAAGCTTCGTCTCCAATGTCCAGGTGTGAGCTGAGGCACATCTGTCTTCAATATCGAATGTATGTCTATGGATGGACAGAAGAATCCATTATTTCTATTAAAAACTCATGAGTTTTGAGGGTGCTGCTTCAGGTTAGCAGTGTCAAGTTTATTGGGATCATATAAAAGGAAAAATGCATGCAAAATGATAAAACATTTATTTGCTAACTGATGAAGAATAGTAGCAGAATTTGATGTAACTTTTAGTTGAGACTTGCAATTTATAAATTGTAACTATGCAATTGAGTACTGAAAACAAAGATGAGAATATTATAATTGCAACAGTTACAGGTACAGAATATCATTTGCATATTTTCTCAGTTCATTATGGTATGCTAGGTGTTCAGAGTCACCAACAGTTCTCAAATCCAGTGTCATCTGGGAAAGCATTCTTATTATGACTTTTATTAAATATGCACTACATACACATGATACAGCTAGGGAAAAAGTTTATGGATCCATACATTAAAGATGAGACAGACTGGTACTACTGCCAAACATGAACTAAGCCTAGTAGGAGGTTGTTCAAAGTTCTTTTATACCTTATGGTTTCCTTGAAATTGTTGTTGAAATCTGCCTCAGTTACTATTATATATATACACACACACACACACACACACACACATACATACATACATGGGTTAATGATGTTGGGTTAATGATGTTGACATGGTGCTAAAATAGTTGTGGGTAGTCTTAGTTGGCTGTTTCCTCTTTGTTTTTTCTCTTTACTGCACTAATTATACTTGGAAAAGAAAAAAAGAAGGACTTTCTTATTACCTTCCTCTAATTTTTATTGTGGTGTTGTTCTTGTTAAAGATTTATTTATTTTTATTGGAAAGGCAGATCAGATTTACAGGGATATGAGAGAAAGAGAGAGAGTGATATCTTCCATCTGCTGTTTCATTCTTCAGATGGCAGCAATGGCTGGAGCTGAGCCAATTCAAAGCCAGGAGTCAGGAGCTTCTTCTGGGTTTCCCAGGGAGGTGCAGGCTCCCAAAGCTTGTGCCATCCTCTACTGTCTTCTCAGGCCATAAGCAGAGAAATTGATAGGAAGAAGAGTAGCCAGAATATGAACTGGTTCCTGAATGGGATCTTGATGCTTGCAAAGTGAGAATTTAGCCATTGAGCCATCATGTTGAGCCCTTCCCACAGTTTTAATTATGTATGCATTAGATATGAAATGAATTTGTTAACCCTGTGATTCTGGCATTTGATATAAGCATCATCCATTAAAATGTAATGATCTGTGAGACTGTTTAGTGTAGTAATTAAGACACCACTTAGAATGCTGACAATTTGTGTTGGAGTACCTTGGTTTGAATCCTGGCTGTAGCTCCCAATTCCAATTTCCTGCTAATGCACGCCAGTTGCAGATGTTGGACACAGTATGTAGGGTCCCTGCAATCCACACAGGAGGCTAGCTTTTAGTCTGACTTCTGGCCTTCACTTGACCCAACTCTGGCTGTTGTGGTCATTTGGGGATTGGGCCAACTGTCTCTCTCTCTACCTTATAAATAAAATAAAAACATACAGAAAAAAATTGTTAAAAGGTAATTATCTTCAAAACAACATGAAAATTCTCATTTTTTTTTTTCTATCTGAGCAGATGTGTCAGGCTGTGGCACCACTATAGAAGTTGGAATACTCGGGACATGAAAGCTGAAAGGTAGATGAAAAACTGGGATGTGAGCTGTGAGGAGCATAGTTACCAAAGTGTAGCAGAGATGACATTGACACTGTCCTCAGTCATGTTTAGGTAAGTTGTTTCAACTCTCTGAACCCTGATGTTTCTTTACTTGTAAAATGATACTAATAAAATCTCTTTCATGCATGAGTTCATGTATTAAGTTTCTGGCTTGGCCTTGTATTAACTTTATAGGCCACAAATATTTCTGTCTCCCAGCTTTATATGCTTACGGCTTTTGAATTGGTTTCTCTGATGGTGCCACACTCACCTTACTTTTAGTCGCACCATTAGCACACACGTTAGAATCATTAACACGCAAAGTGAGGACAGGGCTGATGCCTTGAACATGTTTGCGCTCTAGTGGGTCAAGCCACTCCCTGGCTGAAGGCAGAAGTTTGGTGCATGGTAGTTGCACTGAGCCACAACAAGCTGTGTGAAAGAATCCATGATACTATCAAGAATTTGGAGAGAAGCTGAGGAATTTGGAAGGGTGCAGAACAAGGCAATAAAATCCTGGTTCTGTGCCATTTAGCCAAACTTGTTTCTTGAGAGTTTAGGTGTTGGTTAACATGTGTTGAATGAGGAGCATTATCGAGATCATTTGTAAATAGGCCACAGGAAAGAATTGTGGAATTACGGTTAGGTGACTTGCTTAGTGTTTGGTGTGTACTGAATAAAACAAATATTCATGGAATCAATAAAAAGTTTAGATAAAATAATAAAATACGTAAAACTCATAGGTGGTAGTTAAATAAAGCAGTATTTGCAAAGCTATTGTGTTATGAAAGATCGTGCACACTTGCATTCCACTGCAGTGTGTGTGTGTGTGTTCACACAAAGAGGAGGTTACAGGAGAGTAGAAGTGGAGGGCAGGGAGTGACTTCATATGAACTGCGCAGGGAATTAAGTGATTTATCATGTTTAATTTCCTTTCAGTGCTATTGAGTATTAACGTAGATTACTAAAGGATGCTTGCAGTCTTGCAAAGATAAAATTCTCATCTAATTCACATAGTTGAGATACAGAGCCGTCAGAAGGACAAGAAGCAATGAAACCTTGGTGCTTTTGCTGGTGTTTATCTTTTTGGCCCACTTGCTGACTAAATTGTTAACAAACATCAACTCATTACATTCTCATTTGATTTCTTTAAGCAATTACATGAGTGCAGATTTTATTTTTCAACCGAGGTTGCTGAGTCACCCCTAAGTATTTCCAGTATTTTTCCTGAACAATTTTGGAGTTATCAAATTTGGCAACTTGAACTGTATGGTTCTCAAGAGGGCTGCATCAGAAAGGAGTGGCCACTGCTTGATTGCCAAGAGAAAAATATTCCTGGCCCCTGCTGTTACTATCAGTAATTCCAGGAAGTGTAAGGGGACCAGGCAAAGATACCATGTAGATCACACATCTGAAAACAAGTAGCTGAATCCATGTCAATCTCTTCTGTTCTCATTAATTCTTAGCTCAGATGGAAGCCACTTTGTTCTCTGCATGAGTATAATTTGAAGATTAGTAAATTGTAGTATCTAAGTATATTTGTAAGATTTATATGAAAGTTAGAATGATGGAGAGACAGAGAGAGAGAGAGAGAGAGAGAGGAAGAGAGAGAGAGAGAGATTGAAAGGGAGAGAGAGAGAGAGGAAGAGAGAGAGATTGAGATTATTCCTTCAATATTCCTTCAATAGCTACAAAAGCAAGATCTGGTTCAGGCCAAAGGCCAGAGCCAAGAACCCCATGCTGATCTCCCTGCTGGGTGACAGGAGCCCAAGTTCTTGAGCCATCTTCCACTGCCTTCCCAGGCATGTTAGCAGGGAGCTGGATTAAAATCAGAGAGTTGTGTCTCCAACTAGTGGGGTCCTGGGGGTATCTTACTATTTCTATAGGTTATTGTTTAAGGAGATGAAAGAATCTAAGCACTTTAGGGGAAAGAATCCAAGCATTTAGGGGACTGTGTATAAATTCTATCACAAGTTCAGCATTTACCCAGCACTATTGTTACAGGGAACTGCCATTGTCTCTAAACCTTGGTTTTGGCTTCTGATTATGACCAGGCTGTTACTCAGCCAGAGCACTGTTCCTGAGATGAGTGAGAAGAACTTTGAAAGGGCTCTGTACTGCAGCAAGGCTGTATCACAGCACAAAGGACATGCTTCATCTTTCGCATAGCTGGATAGAGTGTGCAAAGGGATGGGGCCAACTTCTCAGGCCTCCTAAAAGGCTCACTGGGGAATGATGGGTAGTGCAATAGGATGAGGGACAAAGAATGACTTGCACACAAAAATCTGCTCTTTATCTCCTCCCAAACCCCCTGCTGTCAAACCTCCTGCTTCCTTTTGGCATTTACACAGGGATGTGTCAGCTGGAAAGCTTTTGAGATCATTAAGTGTAACCCCAAGCAGTGACTTCACTTGTTCAAACATCTCGTCACTTATTTTAGCCTCTTCACATAAACTAAGTAGCATGGGTCTAATGCACAGGGGAGAGGAGTGTGGTGGTTAAGAATTCTTGTGGGAAACAGAAGATGAAAGTTTTTGGCATTTGTTTAGTTCTGTGTTTCCCAAAAAGAATATATTATACAGAAAAGTTCCAATCTAAGTGGTACAAGATATCCAAAATTGTTTTGAAATGAAGTCCAGATTGGAAAGAAATAATTTGACATGCTGAACAATATTTTATGATTCAACAATAAAAGATGCTCCTGGGATCTCTAACTTTAATCAAAATTACATAAAATTTCATGAGAACTAGCAAGTATAACCTGCATGGAATTTCTAAAGCCTTTGTATAATTAGTACATGTGTCATTCCTTTGTCAGGAATATAAATAAATCAAAGTCTGTATTACCACTATCCTGCCTTACATGAATTCATCAGCCATTATTGACTTGTTTTAAATTGTCACCTTATAGTTATACATAACCTTGTAGTACTTTTCAATGTATAGATTCAGCATGTAATGATCAGTCAGGGTTAAGTGGTGTATATGTCACTTCAGGCATGTAGCATTTCTTTGTGTTGGGAGATTAGGGACATTTTATACTTTATGTGCTTATTTGGAACTTATTTAGTATTCTGTAGTTTTAACAGACATGTTTATTATCTGAAATTACTTAAAAAGGTATCAAAAATGATATGATCAAGAAATTAAGTACATTTGAAAAATCTTCACAGTAGTAAATGTCTATGTGAGTTGGTATGCTTTTGTAAGTCGCTTTGATGATCTTAATAGCAGTATCTATATGATTCAAAGGGTAGAAATTACCCACACATAGTAGTAATAACAAAAATACCCCTGGATTGTACTTGGTACAATTATAGTAGCCACTGAAACAAATCTCCAAATGTAAATTCATTCAAATATCCAAGAACTTAATTTCACACTCCCATGAAGTTTAAAATAGGAAATTTTTATGGACAAGGAGTTTTTCCACACTGTGATAGGGGACTCAGGTTTCTTCCATGATCGACTTCCCCCTCACATGTTGGGGTTGCTGAAACCATCTGTGAAACCAGTGGAAAGCCATGATCGTGGAGGTTCATGTATGAGGGCTTTTATGCATCTAAAGCACTCCATTGACCAGAACAGGAGAGGCATCCTTAGGCATAGGAGGAAGTAGAATTGATGATGAGATGTGCTGACGATGCTGTAGCAGCCTGTTAGCTCTCAACCAGTGTTGGTATGGTATGATTATGTTGAACATCAACTCATAATTTTCATAATTGTGTATTTTAGTTGTGTGAATATATTTTGCTGATTCTGTATCATATAAAAAACCAAATTTAATAGAAGAAAAACTGAAGATATTCATATTCTTAAAACTCAAATAAAATTTAAGCTAACAGGAATTTGAAAGTAACCATATATGTTCTCTGTGTGCATATGGCCACCCAGTTAATATGAGCTGGTAATGGTTAACTGAACAAAGGCAAGGGTTGTTAAGACTGTTTCCTGTTTTTGACCATAGTTTTAGATCATTTAAAATGCCCTTTTTGAAAGGATAACATGATTACTAAAACAAGATGAGAAACACACTTTCCATGTCATGTCTTTTAAATGCCGTGAATAAGGATGTTTGTATTAATGATTATTCACTCTGACTCTTCAGCACATTTTCAGGTTAGGTGTGTTGCTGTGGATGTTGTTGCTGTTGTTGTTGAAGCTCCCTTTTGTATTGTTTCTTTTCTTCTTCTACTTCTTTTTTTATTTATTTTTAAAAATTCTTTATTTTCCTTTCAGAGGACAGCAGTTATTCTAATAGAACTGGGGATTTTGTGCTTAATGGGAGTCAGTAAACTTTTTGTTTGAAGTCCAGGTAGTAGATGCTTTAGACTATGCAGGCCTGAGAATATGGGTTGCCACTCCTCCACCATGCTGCTGTACTATGAAAACAGTTACAAATGGTACGTAAGCAAGTGATGATGGCTGTGTTCCAATGCAAGGATTTTTATTTATAAACAGGCAATAGCCTGAATTTAGTCCATGGATCAACATCTGGTCTAAAATGTTCAACATTTTCTAAAAATAGTGTATTTTCTGATTTTGTGTTAGATTTTATGATATTTATGAAATTTTTGTCTGTATAGAACCTGTAATTTTATTTTTGCTGGGAAACTGATCATGATCTGAGACATCATTTACTAATTCACTGTAACTTTCTTTTTTTTTTTTTTATGTCTGCTACATTTTTATTATGTAGTACCGTTATATAGGGTGGTCGTGATTCCCTCCCCTATACCCTCCCCATGGTGGAATCTCACTCACCCTTGTTGCATAAACCATAGTTTCACGTTCAGTGAGATTCATTGCCTGCAGGACAAACTGCTGCAAAAGTTCAGGTTTATTGTCAAGATAAGTTCAGTTGGCCTCTTGGGGAGACCTTCTATGGTCTGAAGATAGGTTCTAACAGAGTAAAGATACCGGTCAGTTAAAAGCCCCAAAAAAGGCCTCAGTATCATCTATACAACATTTATGGACAATAATTGATAGTATTGGGTAAACAATTAGTAAAATAATGCAGTTCCAATCTTCGAAAAGATCTGGGTTGAGACAGTATCAATGGAAAGGTTCAAAAAATAACAAACTACCATACCAAAAATTACAGGTTAACATCAAAGGCAACAGCCACTCAAGAACATGAGCCCGGAAATGGTGGCAAATTTCACAAAGAAACAAGTTCCAAATGGCAAACAAATATGAAAAACTGTTCCAGCTCCCTACGCAATTCGGGCAATCTACTTTAAAACCTCGAAGGGTACACTAAACACCAGCAGATTGGCCCCTTAAAAAAGAACACCAACAACGATTGCTGGGCGAGGATGCCGCGGGAAAAGGGAACCCTACTCATCTGCTGGTGGAGCTGCAACTGGTACAGCCTTCACTGGAAATCAGTCAGGAGACACTCAAACAATCAAAAATCTGCATACATAGACCCAGCCAATGCACTCTAGGATTTATATCCAAAAACCAGTCTTACGACAAACCCCCAAAAGCTACTCTGATCCATTGCCAGCACTACAGAAATTGCAAAAACATGGAAGCAAACGAAATGCCTAGACGAAGATGGCTAAGCAAGTATGGTTATTATTGGCTACTATAGCAATTAAAACACAACAAAATGCCAGTTTCTTTGTGCTAAATGGGCCAATGGGAACATATAATGCTAAGGTGGAAATGATGAATCCAAAATATTAGATCTTCTGTAACTTTTACTCAAAGCATTAGTGACATTCTCAGTTGTAGCCAGGTTGGCATGTTTGAGAAATCACAGGCATGCACCTAAGTGAGCATGACCACTGGGACAGAGGCTCAGTACCTGCAAGGAAGGCTTTAAAGGACTTTCTCATTACATTTAGTTCTTCTGAAACTTTTTTTTTTAATTCTTTTTTTTTAATTATTACATTTTTGAAAATCTTTACATAGTTATTTGGGGTAAAAAGGTTCAAGGGCTATAGGATAGTGGGTAAGACTATCCTTAAAGGTGGGTATTAAAGGAGAAGGCCCACCCAATTTCCCACCCTCCCCAGGTCCCACATGTAGGGTATGTTCCTCCAAAGTTCCAGGGGTCCCTCAGATTGTCCCTCGTTCCGAGGTTCTTGCTCAAGTGGTTTTGATAGTTCACCAGTTATAAATTGCTGCCAATCTTGCCACTCCAAGCACTATGAGGTCTTTGAAGAATCCACTGATTGTCATAGTCCATCATAGAGTCTCTGTTTGCCCTGTATTTTGCTGCCAACATATAGCTGAGATGGTTGATTGACCTGTTCTGTCTTCTCTCTTTTCTTGGTTAGGGTTCTGAGTCCAGCATTTTGATTGGGGAGATCTCCAAAGAAACTTTGAGGTGTTCTCAGACCAGATTCTTGTATGTACTAGCAAGTACAGGGCCTGGCTCAGTCCATGGCCCTGATCAGCTGGTGGTTGCAATTGCTGGGTTGGTTCTGTTTTCAGCCCCAACTTCCACTGGAGCCAATGGGTGTTGCAGTCCAGCCTGGTTCTGCCCAGCACATTCTTGGCCCTCACATAAACCAGTGGAAGCTGCAGCCTAGTTGGAGTGACCCACAATAACCCCCACCAGGCCCGCCCCCTGCCCTGGTTTGCCAGTATGTGTAGCAGTGGTTCCGTCTGTCCCACACCCCATTCCACGCTAGCCCCTGTCCTGGTTTTTGTGCCCTCCTGTAGAAGTGGTAACCCAAGAGGGATGAGCCCACTATTTTCCTCTCAGACCTCTCCCACTCCTGGATTATGCACTCTCCAGATAGTTCTGTGGTTTGACTTGACAGAACTAGCCCCCAGTGCCAGCTTCTGCCAGCTGATGCTGTGGCTAAGCCCAAACAACCCTCACCCACTCTAATTTTGTTTGTACCAGTAGGAATAATCAACCCTGATTTAGTCCACATGAGGCTTACAGATGTTGTAGCCCTGCTTAGTCTGGTCTGCCCCATCCCAGCTCATGCTCTCCAGTGGGAGTAGCTGTCCAGCAAAGGAACCACCCTTTATTCCCCTGCCGGCTCTGCCCCCTCCCTTGCTGGTTCTCACACATGCTGTTTGGGTGCTGTGGTCACTTCTGGCACAGGCAACCTCACCTTGGCATTCCTTATTGTGCACCAGCTTTTGTTGTGACCTAACTCAGCTTGACCCACACTGTTCTGGTGCCTGGATTTGCCAGTAGATGATGTGAACAGATTCAGCCTGGTCTTCCCCCGATCCATGCCAGCTGAAACTTTAGTAAGTGTATGTACTTACTCATATTCTTCTCACAGAAGGGTGGAATTTAATTCTGTTACATCAGTCATACTTACCAGACTGCAAATAACAACAACCATTGTGTACATTCTAATATTTTCAAGCCAGTTAGGAAGGAATTTGTTCCTAAAAGGTTAACATCAGCAAGAATGTTAAAAAATATAAGTAGCTTGTTTCCTCTTGTTTCCTTGGAAGAAGTTCTCCAAGAGATCTAATTGAATGGTGTAGGTGGAAACAGGCAAATATTTAGTGGCTTAAGATGATATGAGCTATCGTTGGGAACCTCAGGATATAGACTTTTTAATAAGGGAATTTTGAATTATTATTATTATTATTATATTTTTTAATAAGGGATTTTTGAATTGTTATGCCTCTAGTATTTATTTATGCAGCAGATACTTTTAGTTTTCTCTGGACTCACCTAGTGTCTGGAACCAGACCCTAGTGACTCAGGTGCTAAATGTAACTAAATTATGGCTTTTATGAAGAACTTGAAGGCATTCTAGTAAACTCTTTCAGTCCCCAATTAGCTTCTGCTCTGGGTGGTTAACTACAGAGCGTTTGGTGCCTGCTGTTTCTGTCAGGCATTGTGGGACATCCACTTGGTCCATGAAAGACTTGGACATTGTTGATTTTCCATGATGTGTTGACTATTCTACCATTTGTGTCTTAACCCTACCACCTTGCTTCCACTACTGTTTCCTTCTGGTCAAATTGGCATAGTGGGTGAACATGCAAGAACTTCATGTAACATACATTTATTGTGGGACAGGATGTTGGTTTTATGGGCTCTTTTACACTGGTTTGGTAGTGATATCCCATGTTTCCTATTGGAGGAAAGCAACCATCCTCTACCAAGACAATCCCACCCAATATTCTGCTGTGGTATTTTTGAATAATTTGGTGGTGAAGGATAGGAGCAGACAGATTTGAAATACTTAAGACATAATATTTATAGCACTTAGAACATACTGGATTAAATGTAGGAAGTGAAGGAAAGTGGTATCACAAAAAGGATAAGTTCATTCTATAATCAAACAGGGAGACTATGCATCACAAATTCAATTTTTGATATGTTGAATTGTAGGTGCCATATAGGCATTTCGACAGAAACATCACATTGGCCATCAATATCATAGGAACAGACTTGAGAAGACAGCTCTTGAAGTAGTTGTAGACATTTTTCATTTGAATAAAATAATCTAATGAAGCAGTGTGGAATGAAATAATAATTTTTAGGACTGATCTTTGTATCTATGTGATTCTGACAGTTGTTGGGAGGATAGATCCAAGTATACAAGGGAGTTTGACAAAGTGATGTGACAGGATCAGAAAAGCCAGTGTTAGGTAAATGAGGTACTTAATTTCAAGATAAATGATGGGAGCAGAAGTGACTCATTTGTATTTAATTTCTATACCTATCAAGTAATAGAACAAGGGGACACCAATTAAATGGAACTGCAAATGGGAATTGAGCTATTATTAAATTACTTTTGTCGATTACTTTGGAAAAATCATGTTGCTAAGAAAAGTTATCTAGGCAATTTTCTTCCCATATATAATAGAGTCAGTTCCAGAGGGACTTCATTTCTCCTAAAGACAATATCACAGGGAAAACATTACAAACAGAGAAACTGCTATAACAGAATGTAATTTTACTCTTTATAGTCTTTTTCCAATCTCTGTGTAGGAATGAAAATAGTGATCTCTCCAGAGCCAGTTTTATCACTTGATTTTTATTGTACAATTTTCCTGTGGTATCTTTTATGATGTGTGCTGTATTAATGATCAAGCATCATGAAAATATTTAAATAAGTGCCTGAAGTGTGTGAAGCTTATTACAAAGCATGTTTTTTTATTGTTAATAACATTGTATTATGTGATACAGTTTTATAGGCACTGGGATTCCCCCCACCCCTCCCACAACCCTACCCCCCGTAGTGGATTCCTCCACCTTGCTGCATAATCACAGTTGAAGTTCAATTGGGATTCCTTCATTGCAAGCATATACCTAGCATACAGTCAAGCATCTTATTGTCCAGATAAGTTCAGCGGCTTCTAGGGGAGACCTTCTCTGGTCTGAAGGTAGAGCTAACAGAGTAAAGTCCCTGTCAGTTAAAAGCCCCAACAAAACATCAGCAACAATATACAATGTTATGAAATTGATTGACATAGTATTGAGTAAACGTGTTAAAAATAATGCAAGTTCAGTTTTTTACAACACATAGGTTGAGATAGTATCAATGACAGGTTCAAAAACAAATAAACAAACAAACAAAAATTACTGGTTAAATTAAGGCAAACGTGGTATCTTACCTTTTGGGATTGGCTCATTTCCCTTAGCATTATAGTTTCCAGTTGGGCCCATTTAGCCACAAAGAACTGCATTTTGTTTTTTTTTAATAGCTGAGTAGTATTCCATGGAGTAGATGAACCAAAGTTTTCTTATCCAATCTTCTGCTGATGGGCATTTCGGTTGCTTCCATGTTTTTGCAATTACTGATTGTGCTGCTGTGAATATAGGGGTGCATGTTTGTTTGTCGTGAAACAGGTGTTTTGGATATATTCCTAGGAGTGCTGTTGCTGGATCATATGGTATGCTGATTTTGAGTTGTTTAAGTGTTCTCCATACTGATTTCCATAAAGGCTGTACCAACCTGCAGCCCCACCAGCAGTGGAGTAGGATTCCCTTTTCCCCACATGCTCACCAACAAGTGTCGTTCGTTGGTGTTCTTTTTTATGTGGGCCAATCTTATTGGTGTTAGGTGGTACCTCAACGATGTCTTAATTTGGATTTCCCTTATTGCCAGGGAACTTGAGCATTTTTTCATATTTTTGTTTGCCATTTGGGCCTGTTCCTTTGTGAAATGTTGCCTGTTTCTCATGCCCATTTCTTGAGTGGCTTGTTTGTTTTGATGTTTTGTTTGTTTTGGAGTTCTTTGTATATTCTGGAGATTAGCCCTCTATCCCCTACATAGTACGCAAAGATCTTCTCCCATTCTGTGGGTTGCTTTTTTACTTTACTGATTGCTTCTCTTGCTGTATAGAAGCTTCTTAGTTTGATGAGGTCCCACTTGCTTATTCTGTTCTTAACTGCTATTGCTTTTGGTGTCCTTCTTAGAAAGTCAGGACCTACTCCTAGGTCTTGCAGGGTATTTCCTACATTTTCTTCCAAGAGTTTGAAAGTTTCTGGATGTAGGTTTAGGTCTTTTATCTATTTAGATTCGATCTGAGTGTATGGCGATAGATGCGGGTCTATCTTTTTGTTTCTGCAGGCTATCAGCCAGTTGTCCCAACAACATTTACTGAAGAGGCCTTCCCATTTGAACAGATGTTTTCTATTTCCCTCATAGAACACAAGAACACAGCTTCATTTGAAGCCATGGAGATGTGAGTTACAAAAGACTAGAGCTGTTGGTTAGAAAAGAATGAATTATTGTGGGTTCCTGGATGGCAGAGTAAAACACGAATTAAGTGAGCCATGATGTGGGGATTTTCTGGGGAGTGCTCTGCTTCCTTGGCTGTGGACTTGGTGTCAGGTGCTTTTTTCTGTAATGAACACTGTTCCTCAAATGAGGCATCATGTTCACCTTGAGGATGGCAGGTTTCCAAAGTTTGACTCAAATGTACTTTTAAAGTCTCATTTCCTGATATGCTCTCATTTCAACCCTTCATTCAAAAATACAGTCTCCAAATATGAACTTTGTGTTACTGGGAACATTTTTCCTTGGAAGAGCTAATTTAGATGTCACTTTAGCCATCAACTCCTCCAGATCAACTCTAAAAAATGTTGTCTCACTAATTAATTTCCTTGGCCTTTTAAAGAATACCATGTTTAGAGTTATTTTTAGAGTGTGCGCTGTGTGTCAGGCTCTGTTTATAGTGGCTGCTAGGTTAAAGTTCTTCTCATTTTTATGCATAGTTCATTCGATGGCCATGTAGTGATTGGGCCTGCATGTTTTAGAGATACTATTTTGGGTTTAACATTATGGTTAGGTCACTTTCATGAAAATAAAAAAAAAATGTTGCAATATCACAGAGTAATTGTATATTTTAATGAGAACAGTGCAACATTCCAACAAATATACACAACATAAACCAATCATACCTGACAACTAAGCTTTCCATTTCCTTACTTTTTTCTTTTTGTTTGGAGCCCACAAGCTTATGCTATCATTAGTTATACAGAAAATTTTATATCTTTGAATTGTAGCCACCCCAATTTGCTGCAAAATACCTTAACCTTACTGTGCTTTGATTCCCATTATCCAACATCCTCCTCCCACTCTCTTGCTCCACACTTCTCAACCTCTAATAACTTACTGTTTAATTTTTCTTAAAGATTTATTTATTTGAAAGGTAGAGAGAGGAAGAGGGTGGAGGGAGTTGATTGATTTTTCATTTCTTGGTTCACCCCCAAATGGCTGCAATAGCCAGGCCTGGGCCAGGCAAAAAAAGCAGGAGTCTAGAACTCTATCCAGGTCTTCCACATGAGTGACAGGGCCCAACTACTTGGTCATCCTTTAGTACGTTTCCAGGAGATTTAACAAGAAGCCAGCTCAGAAGTGAAAGAGCTGGCCTGAAACCAACACTAAAATATAAAATGTGGCTATCTTAAGTGGCATCTGAACTATGCACAAATCTGTTGATCACTAGTTTAACTCACTCTATATAAATATTACTATTATTTATGACATATGAGAAAGAATATGATGTATTTGTCTTCTTGTGACAGGCTTAAAATAATTGTCTCCAGTTCCATTCATTTTGCTGCAAATGAGAGTCTCAAAAATTTTTAATTGCCAAACACTATCCCATTGTATATTTTGCCACATTTCTTTATCCATTCATTCACTGATGGACATCTGGCTTGATTCCATTTCTTTCTTGCCTGTCATGGACAGCAACATAATGAGCATAGGAGTGTAGATACCTGTTTCACATGCTACCTTCATCTTATTTGGGTATATAGCTAGCAACTGTATAGATGGGTCATTTCATAGATTTTATTTTTGTTCTTCAAGTTACCTGCTCTCCCTAGTCACCATATAAATTTGCATTTTTATTCACACAATGCAAGTGTTCTCTTTCTCTGCATCCTTGTCATCATTTATATATATTTGTGTGTGTGTGTGTGTGTGTGTTTGAAGGTACTCATTTTAACTGGAGTGAGATGATGTTTCATGTGGCTTTGCTTTACATTTTACTGATGCCCGTGATACTGACATCTATTTTTTTATGTATTGATTTGGCAGTTGTTAAGTATTGAAACAGGATCCCTACATCCTCTAAAAATAAACTCAAATGGATTAAAATTCTAAATGTAAAACATGAATCTGTTGTCTGATGGCTGGGTCCAGATTGTTGTATTTGATACAATATAAAGTTCAAGGACATGATATCAGTAAAAGATAACAGGGAAGCAAGAATCATAGCACATAAAGTGAAAGTACACCCTTTTGAGGGCGTGGTGACATACTCAAGAGTGAACTACATTCAGCTGGATGGGAGCCATCCCTTAGTATTATCTGGGAGTATGCAGTGTGGTACTGAGTGAGGTTTATTTGCAAATTCGTGACAGATGGAGTTTGGTGCAGGGCTTGAGTGCCACCTATTTCAAGGACCATTTTGGGGAATCTTGGAAGTGTTATATCAGGTGCATTATAGAGGTAGGGGTGTCAGACACATTAGTTCAATCAAAATGAAATAGTTGGCTAGGTGTCATTGAAGGGATCAAGCTGGCAGCCGTGTTGGGTACTTTGGCTAGCACTAGCTCTGGTGTTGTAGTTCTCCATTGGATGCTTATGGAGGTGGGGACTTACAAAGCTACATGTATCTCAGCTTCTTTTTGCTAACTCCTTGCTTGCCTACATCAAAACTACTAGGAAAAAACTTTGGGAACATTCTCATGATTTCAGGATTGGCAAGAATTTTTTGGGTCAGACCCAGATGATACTGGAAACAGAACTAAAAATAGAAGAATGGAATTTGATCAGACTAAAAAAGAAAAACTTTCTGTCCAGCAAAGGAAGTACTCAACCGAGTGAATGAATACACAATGCGTAAAAGCAGAAAACATTTACAAACTATTCATCTGAGAAAGGATTAATATGTAGAATATTAAAAAATCTAAATAGCAAAATAAGTAACCCACTTAACATCTCCCTATTGTACAAATGATTGTATTACTTTCTGTGTAATCTTGTTTGAAATCTTATATTCCTGGGCATCCTTTTCTTCAGCTGAAAACTGGAGATAATTCCAACTACCTAAGATAAATAATTTTGGTTTTATTTCCTGGCCTACCCAGGTCTGTGGCCTCACTTTACTTTCTAGGTGTAGCAGGCCTTGAAATATCCTCACTCTCTTCTTGGACACGGACCAAGTTGCTGCTACCGCTGCTGACCTGGGGGCTGGTAGTTGGTTGCTTTGTCTAATTAGAGATGATGTAACAGAGTATAGGGTTTAGGCAAGAGGGGGGCACTGGAACACAGGAAGTGAATCTGAAGTACTTTACTTGCTTGAGCTTGTTTTCCAAAGGATGTTCCAGGGAATCTTATCTTGCAACCTTCTCAGAGAGGTCTAGACCACCACAAACAAGGAAAGCCCAAGAAGCCAAACTGAATCAGAGGCCTGAACATGCAGCACATGCAAGGGGCCTCCAATTCCCTCTTTTGTATATCTTGGGCACTCCCCTAACCCTTGATATAAAAGTTCTGCATCTTGAGGAAGCAGTGTCTGGGGAACAATACCTTCCCACTGCTTCCTCTGCTTGGCAGGAGTACAGAAGGCTTTGCTTTGAGCCACTCTGGCTTGAGTCAGATTATCTGGTGACACCCCAAGTAAACCCACCTGTTGAGTCTACTAACCAGGAACTGGACTTTGCCAGGGTGGTAGGCAAATTTTTCTGAATATCTTGGTTTCCTGTAAACAGGTGGATTTTAATAAAGTCATAGTGAGCATTGTATCTTGGCTCCTTAAGTGTGTGGATCTTGTTTCACATGGTAGACTCTTCATGTGCCCTGGTTACCCAACCTTGACCCAGCCCTTCCGCAGTTCTTGGGGACTGCCCATCTAAAATAGGCCAGCATGTATGCATTTAAGTCGGGTTTGATTTTTAGGGGGTTCAGATAAAGGCCCTGTTTCCTTGGTTTATTGTAATGATCATCAAGTGCTCAGAAGATTAATCAGCATATAGTAGAGACAAATAAATGTCAGCTGTTATTGTGGGTAAAGGGAGGACACAGAGGAAAGCCTAGGTTGAGGGAAGGTGGGTTAAGATTTCTTAAAATAAATGCTGTGTAATAAGGTTGAAGAATGGCCTGGCGCGATAGCCTACTGACTGAATCCTCACCTTGCATGTGTTGGGATCCCATAGGGGTGTCATTTTATATCTTGGCTGTTCCACTTTCCTTCTGACTCCCTGTTTGTGGCCTAGGAAAGCAATAGAGTATGACACAAAGCCTTGGGACCCTGCACCCATGTGGGAGGCCTGGAAGAAACTTCTGGTTTTGAACTGGCTCAGGTCTGTCCACTTGGGAAATGATCCAGCAGACAGAGGATTGTTCTCTCTCTCCTTTCTGTAAATCTGACTTTCCAATAAAAATAATAAATAAGTCTTAAAAAAATTAAGGTTGAAGGAAATTTAGCAAGTTTAGGGTCAGAAAGGAGACAATTGTCTTTGTGATGAGCATCCCAGACTCGTGTTTGAAAATTTGGGGATATGATTTGAATATTTGGATGCAGCACAACCAAAATCTGTATCTGGCATATTTAATTGTTTCTTTACATACACATGTTTACACTACGTTTAAAAATAAACCAAGCTTTCATTTAGGTCCCCGAGCAACATGTCCCTGTGAAATTGGATTGATTATTTAGTTCCAAATTACTATCTTGTGCAATAATGTTGAAGTTATATGCCTGCACTCTGGGTAGGAATTCAAAAGTCATTGTGAGAAAAATGTCACTTTTTTCTCCATGGAGACACACATACAAACATACATGTGCATGTTTGGCAGAGGAAGCAAAGCTAATCCAAGATCTGCTTTCTCTTCTCTGCTCCCCAGTCCTCTGGAATATGAAACGAGAAGGTGACTTGTTTCACTTCTGAGCCAGGCAGTGTCCAGGCTATTCTCCTGATGCTGCTGCTGCTGCAGTGGACAGAGACCATGTGGTCCATGTGGATGGGATACAACCAGGTAGAGCCATCACCACCCAATCCCGAGACACTAATAGCTGCACTTTTTTGCTGAACTCCCTACAATGACGATGAGAAATAGTTCTTTGTTAAGCCCCTCAGAGTTTTGGGATTGATCTTGTTATATGACAGAAGCGAGATCACACCCAAGGTTGTTGAAAATCTAAGAATTTTATTTGGGTCACAGACACTTGAAAGCAGTTGCAGCTCACTCGGTAACCCAAGGAACTGCCATGCCCAATTTGTGTTTTGCTTCAATTTAAAGCAAAAACCCACATCCCACTTGCCAACTAGTCAGATCAAACACAGATATTGAAGCCAGCAAGAAGCATTAGGCATATTTTGTTCGTTTATCAGCCCTGTGGCTACAAAGCGTGTTGCTCTCGATGCAACAGTGGGTTTTAGTTCCTTGTCTCTGGCTATTGGGGGCCTTTGACACCCCATTTGTAACAAATGAGCTCTTAACTGAGTCAACGTTCAAGTTGAAATTTTCCATTTTACAGTATTGACTATAACAAATCCAATTAACTTAGTCTGCAGGGGCTTCTGTAACAAAATACCTTATGATGCATAGCTTATAAATGACTGAAAATTATTTCTTACATTTCTGGAGGTTAAAAAATTCAGGAACACCCACTCCTGGCAATGGCTAACCTTTTGGGCCTTAAATGGAACCTTCTTGCCCCATTCTCCTACAGTGGAAGGAGGGTCAGGCTCCCTGTGGCCTCTGTGGTAAAGGTACCAATCCATTTTGTGAGCACTCTTCCTTCTTGACCTAGCTCCTTCCCAGAGGGCCAAGCCTCATCATTCCATCACTGTGGAGGGTAGGATTTCAACATCGAAATCTGAGGAAGATACAAACAACACTCAGTACCGCAGTAGTATAATTATGAATCTTTCTGACTATAATGTTTATGTGTTCGTTCTGTAAATGTTTATATATTTCTAACTGTGGGAAAAGGGCCATGGCCAGGGCAAGGAAAGAGAGGTGCCTAGGGTGCCAAAATTAAGGAGGCGGTCCTTCCTAGGGCTGGGCTGTGATTGCCTTTAGCACCAAAGTAGAGTGGAGATAAGTGAGATGGGGCAGATGAGGTCTGAGAAGAGGTGGTGGCCTGAAAGTAATTGAAACATCTTCAGTTTTGTAATAGAAGTATAGTGAACTAGGCATCTTCTGTAAGAAATTATTCTCAAAACTGTATCTTGGAAAATAATAAAGTGAAGGCAAAGTGAGAAAACTAGAAGCTCAAGGAATTAGCTTAGACATTGAAACCTGGCATTCAGATAAGTGTTGTTATTAGACATAAATATGTACGGGAAAGAATCAAGAAGTTGGGGAATCACTGTTACAGGAGTTTTTGAACATGTAGACATATCTGCAAAGATTATGATAAAAATGAGCACATACACATTTAAATGTAAAATTACACTAAAAACACAGGGTCTTCTTTAAGAAACAAAATTGTCTTCCACCTCCACTTGCTAAAGTATCCTCATTGGAGATTCCATATTGCCTGTCATAATTTAACAGTCTCACAGCTTTGATTGAATGATTTCCATCTAGGACTTGAGGTGCATTAAGTGCGTGGTTACAGATCAATCAGTCTGCCAGGTTTGTGGCTCTTTCCTGGGATAAAATTAAAATCGTAGCTTTGCGCCAGATTCCTAAGAAATGTTCTCTGTTAAACTGGCCTCATTGTTAGAATGGCTATCTTTTCTGCCCATGTTGAATTCGAAATATGTCCCATGTGTATGGTTAGGGGCAGAGGGTCATGCCTACACTCTGGGTGAGAATCCACGTGTCATTGAGAAAATATGTCATGCTTTTCCTCCTTAGTAATGATATTTCTCTGAAAGTGCCAAGAATGAGTCCAGGTTATTGTATTGTGGCTTAGAAACCATGTGTGTGTTTTAGCTCTCTTTATGAAGGGGCACATTTTAAAAATCTGAAATAATTGATTTTGTGGAAGGGATACAAAGCAACAGCAATACTCTATGTCATTTGCAGACTGGCTGTAGAAATTTACTTTTGGAAGAAATGCATGACTTTCTTAGAAGCTCTTTGTCAAATTAAAACTTAAGTCAAATTTTCCCTGGTGATTGGTTGCTTGGAAAATACTGCCAAAAGAGAAACAATGACATGCATTCAGAGAAGACTGAATACTGGACACGCTGAATTCTTAGAAAAATACATGCAAGAACATCTAATCTCATCACAGTTGGATAAATGTGTTTTTTTCAGATGGAATGTAATTTCCTAAAAATGTCAGCTGTGTTTGTCTAATAAATGCTGAAAACATATGCTGATTTTTGGAAACAGCAGAAATGCAAATGGCAAGAATGCTGCAATAGCTGAAGAATATAGTACACTCTAGGCCATAGTGGATCTGACTTGGTGTCTGAGAACATCACGATGCAACATGGAATTATTTGCAGGATGTTAGAGTGGGTTACTATACTCCTTCTCATTCCCAAATCAGCTCTTGTGAGTAGGTGAGGGTTTGTTTCTTGGAAACACTGCTTCTGCTGAATGCTTATATGCTCTTCTCAAAATGGAGAGAGAGAGAGAGAGAGAGAGAGAGAGAGAGAGAGAGAGAGAGAGAGAATGAATTTGGAATACAAGATGGAATAAGGTTAAATGGGTATCTTACTTTTGAACTTCACAGAGCCTTTAATTTGCTATTAAGTAATGTAAATCCTGTGAATAATGTATGCAGTATGTCTCAAAGTGCTGTCTTGCATAGGACAAGTGCTTGTGAAATAATTTGGGAAATGCTGGCTTGGATGCTTACAGATCTCCTGTCAACTAATTTTTCAACTGCATTAAGATACTAACATTAAAAAATTAAAACATGAAAGTGTTATTGGAGATCGTACAAAATGAGCCAATATCAGTTAAAGACACCCATCACTGACTCAGGAAAGAGATAGCTTGTTAACTAATCTTGGGGCTAAGCATGTAAGGCAGAGGAATGCATTTCAGATACTAGGCTGGCTGGGTGGCTGCAGTTTTTCCTAGTTCACATCTCTCTAAATTTATCTTTTTTTTTTTTTTAAAGATTCATTTATTTATTGGAAAGTCAGATATACAGAGAGGAAGAGAGACAGAGAGGAAGATCCTCCATCTGATGATTCACTCCCCAAGTGAGCGCAACGGTGATGCTATGCCAATCCGAAGCCAGGATCCAGGAACCTCCTCCGGGTATCCCACACGGGTGCAGGGTCCCAAAGCTTTGGGCTGTCCTCAACTGCTTTCCCAGGCCACAAGCAGGGAGCTGGATGGGAAGTGGAGCTGTCGGGATTAGAACCGGCGCCCACATGGGATCCTGGTGGCATTCAAGGCGAGGACTTTAGCCACTAGGCCATGCCACCGGACCCTAAATTTATCTTTTTAAGAGAATTATTCTTTTATTCCTTTATCTGAAAGGCAGCACGAGAGAGAGAGAGATGATTCTTCCATGCATTGGTTCAGTCCGCAAAATGCTGCAATGGCTGGAGTTGTTTCAAGCAGATGCAGGAATCCCAGGTCCACTAAGGTTTCCCACGTGGATAGCATGGGTCCAAGAGCTTGGGCCATCTTCCTGCCTTCCCAGGAGCATCAGCAGGAAGCTGAGTCGGAAGTGGAGAAGTTAAGACTAATCAGTGCTCTGATTGGGATGTTAGGCTCACTGGGCCACATCAGTCCCTCCGCAAACTTTTTAAGATCCAGGTATATGCCTTTCAAAATAAATGGTTAGCTCATTTTCAAAAGGGTAGTGCTTAAAAGTTGCTAAAAGCTAGCGAGCATTGTGAAGCATTTCAGGACGTCCAGTATTTCTAAGTGATGTCTAAAAATGAGAAAATTTAATTTTTGGCCAAAATGTGCCTACTAATATATTACTTTCAGCATGGAATTATTTATTATAAAAAATGGAAGATAAAGTATAAAAGAAAAATAGTCTGTATTGGCTATAATCTCAATCCAGAAATAACTCTCAATTATCAAACTTTTAGGCAGATAATATCGCAGTCTCTTTCTCATGATGTAATTTGACTTATTAAATAATGAAAATAAAATTTTAGTAAGTTTTTCACTCAGTCCAGTGATCAATAAATCTGATCTGCCACTTGGTTTTATAAAACCCACAGGCTAAGAGCGGTTTCTCAATTTTTGATTTGTTGGAAAAGTCAAAGAATATTTCATAATATTTGAAAATTACATGAAGTCTAATGTCAGTGTATATAAATAAGATTTTATTGGGACAAGGAGGGACAGTTAGTATTTTCTGTGGCTACTTTCACATGACAATGATAGACTGATGGTTGTAAAAGAGATAGCATGGTCTGCAAAAGCGAAAATATTCATTCTTTGGGTCTTGCCAGGTCCCTAATTAACTAACCCATAATGTCTGGTCTTTTGGGTTTCTTCTTTTTTATTTTTAAAAGATTTATTTTATTTATTTGAAAGAGATGCAGAGGGGGCCCACGTGGGTACAGAGTCCAGGCACTTGGGAGAGCTTCCACTGCTTTCTCGGGCCATTAGCAGGGCATTTGATCAAAAGTGGAGCAGCAGGCACTGCACCTGGGCCCTGATATGTGATGCTGACATCACCGGTGGCAGCTTTCTTTTTCCTTCTTTCATCATTAATCTTTGTCCATTATAGTAATGTTTTAATTAATATCATACATAAAAATCTTTGTCTACTTTTCTGATTATTTTGAAGGGGTTATTTGCCTGAAACAGAATTACTATGTCAAAGGGGATGAATAGGCTGATTTCCTCTCCAAAAAGCTAGAATTAAATCATTTCATCGCCAAAGCATATGAGAGCTATATTTTTTTGGCAGTAAAAACTCCATACTGCTCTTCCTTAAACTATTTTACATTTAATAAAATAAAGTTTTAATCATGTCCAGCCTTGCCAGTAATGAGAATATTCTGGGGGAGTAAGTTTCCCATGCTCCTTTCAAAATAGGCTGCCTCTACCCAGCTTCTGCTCTTGGTGCATCCTGTTGTGTAACTAACTTCCTAGAACTTGCTTACTCTCCAGACACTATAAACCAGGATCCTTAATGCAGAAACATCTCACTCTCTCACTCTGTTTTGGGAGGGTAAGATTCATCAGAGTCTGTATTTTTTTTTTTTTTCCTGTGTAGATAGGGAATCATTTGCCAAGCTCTATAAATTGTGTTCTGCGTGACTTATTTAAGGTAAATTCTGAGTCTACTTACGCTCATTTCTCCTTCAACTGATCAATGTATTTGCCACCTGAATAGTGAAGCATGGTTAGTTTCATCATCCACATGTGAGACCATGAAGGGTGTAGTCCCGTCCTTGAAAAAGGCTTAGTAACACTCCTTGAACCCCTGCAGCCAAATGGAATGTCTGGAAGAAGCTCCTGGCTCCCAGTTCCAGATTGACCCAGCTCCGGTCATTGCAACCATTTGGGGAGTGAACCAACAGATGGAAGATTTCTCTCTCCCTGCCACTCCTGCCTCTCTTCCTGTCTCTCTCTCCTTCTCCTCTCTCTATAACCCTGACTTTCAAGTAAACTAAATAAATCTTAAAACCTGCACAGTGAGACTTGCTGAAGGTGAGAGGTGTGATGAGACTATTCAATTGCGTTTAATCATTTTAGCCTGGTGATACACTAATTGCCAAATAGAAAACCATATTCCTTCATGCAGATTTTAAAGTCTGCTAAGATTGCTCTAGAACCACTTATATTTTATGCAGGAAGAAATCAGACATCTCATAGTGTGACTCTGGAAGAGTGACCCCATATCCTTAGATATTTATCAACTGGTAACAGAACCAGAGGTGAGAGTCTGCCCTTCTGTTGAGCCAGAACATTCTAGAGTCACTGCAGGTCTTTGGACGAAGCCTATTAGTTCACCTCTTCTTGGCTACCAAGCTGCAGTGAAGGATGTGCTGGGAACCCTTTGAATCTTGTTTATCAAGTGCACTGTGGCTTTTTCAAGTCCAAACTCAAAGGTTTTGTCAGACTTGAAATTTTGGAAGGGCTGAAGTTAAAGTTGCATCTTTCCTGTACACAGATTCCAGCCATGATAGCTGCAGCAGCTGAGGAATTGCTCTGTTGTAGGAACTTGGCATCTTCAGTAGTGCGGCATGCAGCCAGCCAAAGCATTCATCTCCACCCGCCTCTGGCTGCTACGTGAGGCTTCCTAAGCATGTTTATAGCCAGGGAAAAGTCTTGGCAGAACAAGAGGGAGGTATTTCCCTCCCTGATCCTTACAACAGGATGTAGTGCAGGCAGGTGGCCTAATTTATAAAGCTGAGTTATAGGGAGAGCATCTGATAAAGCAGTATGCAATATTATTAAGAAAAGATGTTAGCTTTATGGGGCTTCATGCAGTTAGACTGATGCCAAATCCATACATGTAGTAATCGAGAGGACTGATTATTTAATTAGCAATGAGTTACAGAATACAGGAAGGATAATATACAGCTCGTGTTGTATGATTGTAATTGACTTGACTAATCCCAGAGTTGGAAAGAGACCCCAGACATTAATTTCATTAATCACCTTAATTTTTCATATGACATGTTATGAAGTCTTTTTTGCATCTGGTCAAAATGACCTTTAAAAATAGCATTTGGAATTAAAGAGAATTAAAATTTAAGAGATTGAATACTGAGTCATTGCCTGGGAAAAATGTACAAGTTGAATAAAAATAATTTATTGTTATAGAAAACAACCTAGGCTTTATTAACATGAATTGTAAAACCAAAATGCATAGAATTCTTTTATAAGGGAATGAGTTGAGCAATGAAAATATGACCTTTAAGAAAAGTTAAGGAACTTGAATTGTTATAGTTTTTAACAAAGGATATATCTACAATATCTTTAAGTAGTTTGCATTTTGTATATAAACATGCATTCAATTCAGTGTGTAAATAATATATGTGTGCATTTTTGCTGAATGTCAGTATATTAACTTCAAAGTTAGTAGAAACTTGATTTTTCTTAATTTATATAGCCTATTACTAATCATTGTTATAAGGAAGTCAAAGTACTTGTAGAGGACTTATTAATAGAATTCTATTTCCCAAGATACATGAATATATGTATATATGCATATATGTGTATATATAATATATTCACATAATATACATATAACATATGTACATGCATATATACATATATTAATTATTTATTTTGTGTGTTAGGAGAGAAAGAGAAAGATATTTCCTATTTGTTGGTTTACTCATCAAATCCCACCATGACCAGGGCTGGGCTAGGACAAAGCCAAGCGCCTGAAATTCAATCCAGGTCTCCCATACTAGTGGCAAGTGTCCCATTCCCTGAGCCATCATTGTTGCCTATGCATTTGAACAAAGTCGGAGTCAGTAGCTGCAGCCATGCTCTATTAATTACATCTGGTATTTAAAGGAAAATTCTACAAATGGGCCTACCCAGCTTCAGAAACTGATGGATGCAAATACACAACTGATGTCAGGAGATTGCTTTCTCTTTCTACAGTTCTTTTTAAAGATTTATTTATTTTTCTTGGAAAGGAAGATATACAGAAAGAAAGCGATACAGAAACGTTCTCTGTCTGCTGTTTCACCCCTTCAGTGGCTGCAGCGGTGGAGCTAAGCTGATCCAAAGCCAGGAGCCAGGAGCTTATTCTGGGTCTCCCACTTGGGTACAGGGTCCCAAGGACCTGAGCATTTCTGGAATGCTTTTCCAGGCCACAAGCAGGGAGCTGGATGGGGACAGGGGCAGCTGGGATTAGAACCGGCACCCGTATGTGATGCTGGTGTGTGAAAGACGAGGACTTTAGCCACTTGGCTATGGCACCAGGACCTCTTTCTACATTTCTGTTTTTCTCTTTTGGCTCCATGATTAACAGTCTAAGAAAAAGCAACCATCAAAAATGCTTCCTTTCTGCTGCTTTATAAATCCCATGAGTCCACTAACTGATCCAATTAGGGTCACCTGTGCATCACTAGGTACGTGCAGATGAGGTGTGGAGCAGGCCTTCGACAGGTTGAGTTACCCAATGACAATATTATGGGAACCACAATCAAAAACCACTGAGATTGCCCCTGCAAGAAACCACTGGAATTCTAGGCTGTGACGGTTTTGGAAACTGAAGTCCAGTGTGTGTATTTCAACAGTAAATATCTGACGTGTTTCCATTTACTCCTAACATAGGGCTATTATAGATCAGACCTTTTATTGTTCATTAGGCCTGCATCAAACTGGAGGTGTGCGTAATTTAAGGAGATAGGCATCAAATTAAAAGGAGGGGGACCCTGTGGTTAATTCTAAAGAATGCCTATGGACGCGGCAAATCTTTCTTCCTTTTGTAGTCCTTTTTTTTTCTACTCATCATTCATTTTCCTTTTTATGATAACCACATCCTGATTATCATTAAGATTTTTTCTCCAATTCTGACAGGGCAGAACAATTTGATGCCTTGTTCTTTCCTAAATTAGATTTGGAAAAAGAGGAAGCCAGAAAAGCTACAGTGAATAGGTAGCAAGGACTACTTAGCATTTCACAAGGAACACCAAAATGATATAAAGAAGCACACCTGTTTTCATTCATAGATTAATTTGTTTGATGTATAAGGTCAGCAAGTGTTTTCTGGTCTTGCTCTGTCATTGTCTGTATTCTATTAATCGATAGACAGAAAAAGAAGAAGTTGCAGCTTATTTATACCAGTGTTGGTGTTTCTGTAAATGTGACTAGTTCTTGCTACCCGGTCTCTGTAGCTGTTCCTGTTTTTTTTTTTTTTTTCCTTTATGATATGGTTCTATAGGCTATGGAATTTCCTTTGCCACCCTACCCTTTTCCCTCCCTCCCACTAATTTCCCCTTTATTATTACAATAGTAGAGTCCTTCAACAACAGTCACAAGCCCATCATTCTGCTATTTAAATGTTTCCTGACATTGTAGGTATAAACAATCCATCATTCTGTTCTCAAGCTTCATATGAAATAAAAGATATATATCCATCTAGATATAATGTATAATGGAGACTAGCATAGCAAGAAATGAAAATGCATTGCAGTATACATCTCCACTCCCAAATAAAAGATGGACTTCCTGATTCTTTTTTTGTCTAAAGTTAATTTTCCAGCGCTGCAGATGATACTTAGGTATTTACAAAGGATCTGTTTTCTACAAAGGCAGGAGCAGTTTCTGTGCTTAAAACCAAAAGAATGCTAAAATGGCATGGAAATCAGGCCCTGAGGTAGAGTACTGTAAGTTGCAGACTTCACCATGCAAAATTATCTAGGCAAGGGAAAATGGAAGGCAGAAAATCAGTCAACTTTCCAGCTCTGGGAAGAATGCCATCCTTATTACACAATAGAGGAAAAGCTGCTTAAGCTGTAGCCTGTAGTAACTTGGGACTTAGGTCGTTTGAATCCTTCAGATACTGAAGGAAAAAGTGAAGATACTGAAGCTTATTGGCCTACATTTTGCAGTTTTTTTGTAGGATCCTGGAAGAAACTGATACACGTTGCCTGAAGCTTATTCTGAAAGCAAAGAAAGACACAGAAAGAGGCCTCCTAGAGATGTTCTCACTACAAAGAGAAAAAAATGCCTTAAAGATTGGTATTCTGAAGCCTTGGCTAATTAGAAAAGGTGAATTCTCTGTCCAGTGATAAGGTTAATGTGATCAAACGTATCAAGAAGGAAACAATAGAAGGAAGGCAGATCGTCTCCTGGCAGAAGCTGCCTATAATTTTTGTCTCCACACATGCCTTTGATTTAAGTTTTTGTTATGGTTCATTTAAGTAGGGTTGCTAGAGGGAAGAGGATGTAATAAGATTTGCTATGGATGAATGATCCTACAAGTCTAGAAAGAATATTTAAGAATTACCATCTTTTGTGAGTGCTCATTATTATAGGTGGATTTCACCAATTACTCTATTTTGAAAATGTTTATTTGAGAAGCTGAGATAAAGAGAAGCAAGGGAGAGAGCATGTGCATGGGAAAGCAAAGGCAGGAGTGAGAGCAAGGATGAGAGGGAGAGAAAGGAAAAGAAGGAGGGGAAGAGGGAGAGAGGATGAGATAGCATGTCCGTCTTCTGGTTCACTCCACAGCCGGGGCTGGGTTGGGGCTGAAACGGGATTTCAAATACAGGTCTCCCACATGGGCGGCAGGAGCCCAGTTACTTCAGCTATCACCTACTGCCTCCCAGGATCTACATTAGCAAGAAACTGAAGTGAAGCCAGGTGCTCTGACATGGGACATTAACATCCCCACTGTTAGGCAAAATGCCCCTTACAAGGCTAGAATCTTTATGAGGGAGGACAGGGCTCATTTTGTTCATAGCTATATTCTCGAATTTATTCCGTATCTTTACATTGATGTTATTCTTCCTCTTTTCTCATTAAATTTCTTCATATAGCTAATTTTTTTTATTGTTTCTGGGAGAATGAAAATAAATATGTCAGTTGAAAATATGTGAAAATACACACACACATACAAACACACAATGCAGACATCAGTGGTAATGTCTATCTGTTACTCTCAATGGTTTTGACTTTTAGTTACAACTTTGTGGGACTCAGCTTCATTATCATAGATTATCAGAGTATGCTTTTGTTGGAAATTTGAGATGTGACATGCAACAGTACAGTAATAATCTAGGCCCATTCTTCTGAAGAAAAATTATTCTTTTAGTAGATAAATGGAAACCTAAAGAGTCAGGACAGGGACACTTAGAGAAATATAGTAATTACAACAAAAATTAAAACAAAGGTTTTTATAGATCATTCTATATTGGTACCCTAAGTTTGAGTGGGATAGCTATATGATAGGAGGCATTTATTTATTTATCATTAAAAAGGCAGATATTTTAGAGAGGGGAGAGAGAGGGAGAGAGGCCCTTTATCCAAGTTTGGGACATTTTACTTGGCAAGCTTATTTTTTTCCTAGCACATAAATTTAAACATGTGAATGCACAGGGCTATAATTAATGTTAATTAATGTCTGCTAAAATTAATTACTCAGGAAATTTACAATTTGTTAGAGTATCTTGGCTTATGTTATGAACAGAACATCACAAATCACCAGAAGCATAGCATATTCAAACTTTACAAATGATGTGTGTCACACCCCCTGTAGATGTTGGACATGGTGATGCCAGATTCTGTTTCATGTTGGGGTGAAACAAGGTGTTGGCTGGGACTGAATTTCTTATTCGAAGTTCAGGGTCATCTTCTTTTAAAAGATTTATTTTATTTTTATTGGAAAGTCAGATATACAAAGAGGAGGAGAAACAGAGAGGAAGATCTGTCCATTGATTCACTCTCCAAGCAGCCGCATGACTGGAGCTACAGCTGACCTGAGGCCAGGAGCCAGGAGCCTCTTCCAGGTCTCCCACGCCAGTGCAGGGTCACAAGACTTTGGGCAGTCCTCAACTGCCTTTGCGGGCCAGAAGCAGGGAACTGGATAGGAACTGGGGCCGCTGAGATTAGAATTGATGCCCATATGAGATCCTGGTGCATGCATGGCTAGAACTTTAGCGACTTGGCTTCTGTGCTGGGCCCCCAGGATCATCTTATAAACTTGGAGAGGTCTTTGTTCTTCTAGATCTCAACCTGGTATCATTCTCAACCTAGTGGCTGCCCACAGCTCCTTGCTCTGCGGCCTCCAGGGGCGGTTCATTCCCTGGGTGATTGCATTCTCCAGCCAGCCTGAGCCTATCTAACTTCTGCTCAGTGAAGAAGACTCTGCTTTTAAAAGACTCAGGTGACTCAGGTCAAAGCCATTAATGGAGTAAAGGTAATTGATTTTGGACCTTAATTAAGTCTACAAAATCTCTTCACAGTAGCTACCTGGATTGAAAAAAGCAATTTATAAATATAAAGTGAAGCCCTTGCTTCAAATGATGCTATGAATATATCAGTAAGTACTTAAGGGAACTGCATATTATGGAAACAAAAACTATGTATGGATTTTTAAAAAATGCACCAAAATATACATATCTTTTAATTCCTTTGAAGTACCCTCAAATATGCTTCATGAAATATTTTGGGGATGAGGATGATAAAATCAAGCCATGATTATGTCAGATGTATTTAAAAAATATTGTGAATTCCCTGTGAATTAGAATTCTGAGAGTTTTGATACAATTTATAAGGATGGTTTTAAGCTCATTTTAAAGCAGTGCATTTTCCATTTCTTATATTTATAACATCTTTATTGACATTCATGCATTATAAACTGTACACAGCTAAAGTCATCAAACCATTGTTTTATAATAGAGATGAAGAGTGGGCATAGTGGTGCAGCACGCTATGCTGCCAGTTGTGTTGGATTGCCCACATGCCATTTTGGAGCTCCAATTTGCATCCCATCTAATTCACTCTTCCAGTCTGGCTTCATGTCAGTGAGGCTGAGAAGCTGTGGATAACGGCCCAAGCTCTTGGTTCCTCACTGCCCTCATGGGAGACTCAGATGGATTGTACATTGCTGGTTTTGGCCTCACCCTGAATATTGTAAGCATTTGGGGAGTGAAATAGTAGAAGATATATCTCTCTTCCTCTCATTCTCCTTTCTGGAACTATTTTTCAAATAAAATAAATAGATCTTATAAAAAAGTATATTGAGGGCTCAGCATGGTAGCCCAGTGGCTCAAGTTCTGCCTTGAATGTGCCGGGATCCCATATGGGCACTGGTTTTAATCCTGGCAGCTCCACTTCCCATCCAGCTCCCTGCTTGTGGCTTGGGAAAGCAGTTGAGGACAGCTCAAAGCCTTGGGACCCTATACCTGCATGGGAGACCCTGAAGAAGCTCCTGGCTCCTGGCTACTGGCTTTGGATCAGCTGCAACTCCAGCTGTTGTGGCTGCTTGGGGAATAGATCAATGGACAGAAGATTTTCCTCTCTGTGTCTCCTCTCTGTATATCTGACCTTCCAATAAAAATAAATAAATCTTTTAAAAAAAGTATATTGAGATGTAGTTTACACACCAACTTTGCTATTTTTAAGTGTGTAATCACATACTTTAAAAAGGAAATATAATTAAGATACTATATAAGTTGACATGTAAATGAGTTTGTAGTATGTTCAAAATTGTCTGTCACCACCACCTTGTCCCAAACAATTTCATCACCCACAATGTAAACTCCCTCCACCAGACCATTCCCCTTTCCTTCTGCCCTAATGCCTGGCACTCACTGATCCAGATATGCTTCCATAGATTTGCCTGTTCTGGACATTTTATGTTGGCAGAATCATACTGTCAAAGACCATATGCCTCGATGGCTGGAGTATGTCACTTAATGCATTTCAAGTTTCATTTGTGCTTTGGTAATCCCACTTCATTCCTTGAAATGACAAGAGTTTTCCTGTATTGTGGATAGATCACATTTTCCATTAATCAGTTGATGGACACTGGGTTGCTACTACCTTTGACTATTATAAATAATGCTACTACAAACATTCCTATAAAAGTAAGTGGGCTAATATTTTCATCTGTCTTGGCTAAGTATAATTAGGAGTGGAATTGCCCGGTAATTTGGTGGCTCTGTTCGATGTTTTATGGAATGATCACTTAATTTCTTAAAGTGACCAAACTGCTTTTCTAATCCCAATATGAGTAATATGAGTCTTCCAATTTTTATACAGCCTTACAAACAGTGTTTATCTTTTATTGATATTTTATCTTAATTGCAAATATTTACGGGGCACAATGTGATACATGTATTTAATGTGTAAAGATCAAGTCACATTAGTTAGCATCTCCATCTGTAAACACAGTTGGAAACAGTAATAATTAATACTTGTATATATTTGGAAACATCTCTAATAATTGTACCTTTGGGGGTAGAATTTGACATCTCTATAAATGCGTAGAATGTATGCTCATCAAATCAGTGTAATTAACATTTCCCTGTATTTGTCATTACTTTATTGCTTCTAAAGATTTATTTATTTTATTGGAAATTCAGGTGTACAGAGAGGATAAACATAGAGGAAGATCTTTTTCCAAGGTCTATTCCCCAAGTGGCCTCATGGCTGGAGCTGAACTCATCTGAAATCATGAACCAGGAGCCAAGAGCCTCCTCTGGGTCTCCCATGCGGGCTCAGGGTCTGTTCTTTGAGTTGTCTGCCACTGTTTTCCCAGTCCATAAGCATGGAGACAATAGGAACTGGGATAACTGGGACATGAACCGGTGCCCATATAGGATGCCAGTGCATGCAAGGTGAGGATTTAGCCAGTAGGATATGGTACTGGCCCCTTCATTATTTTATAATTGGAGGCTTTGGGCTCTTTTCTTCTGATTTTTCAGAAAATACCCAGCAGATTATGGTGGATTCTAAATGTCCTAGTAAGTGTGAAGAGTATTCATTGGTGTGGTTTGCCTTTCCTTAATACCCACTGATGTGGAGTAGCCTTTGATATGCTTATTGGTTGTGGATATATCTGATTTGGGCAAATGTATCTTAAAATCATTTACAGAACATTATTTGCATTGGCATTTTATTGTTATCTCTCACCATTTAAAAAAATGAATTTTATTTACTAATTTGAAAGGCAGAGTAATAAAGCATGAGAGAGGGAGAGAATGTCTATCCACTGGATCACTCCCCAAATGTCCACAAGAGCTAGCTTGGTTAGAGCCTGGAAACAGCAACTGCATCCTGATCTCCCACACGAGTGGCCACCCCCGGTCCTTAGGACATCTTTTGTTGCCTTCCCAGGAGCAATTGTGGGAAGCTGAGTCAACAGCAGAAACCAGAACTAGAACCAGTACTTCAGTTTGGACACTAGTGTTGTAAATAGCATAGGTGAACTTTACCAAGCTCCTTTGTATGTTCTACATATGATTCTTATTGAATGCAGATTTGTAAATATTTTTTTCCACCTCTGCAGACTGTTCCTGTTTTATAGCAGAAAGCGCTTTCTTCTTTCTACAATTGCTGGTGTCTTTGGAGTCATATCAAAATCAGTTGCCAAATGCCGAGGAAAATTTGCCTAAATCATGTTTGTATAACACACTTTACCATAAAAGTAGAAATACAGAAGAGTTTCTATGATGTTTATATTTCACTGTATTTCAGTGAAATCTAGTTATTGAAGGAAAGGATTTCATTGAAAGTTCTCCTGTGGTAAGAAAATAATTAACACTTTCATTCAGTTGACTTTTGTCAAGCACCATGTATTTTCTACCTGTGCTTTTAGATGCAAAGAATAAAGCTGATATTAAGATGCCCCAATTTCCTCCCCCCCCCCCCAGCACTTTATCTTGAGTTGCTTATGAAACACAAGAGCAGCAGACACACAACATTTCAGATAGCAATTAGCAATCTGTTGTATGTAAAGATGGGATGCGGAGGAAATGGTTGTGTGGGGATTCTGTTTGGAAAGGGCGTGCATGAAATGAAGTGTATGATGTGAAAACTGGGTGGGCACCTGGCGGAAGAGAAGCAGGTTTTGAAGACAGGAGAAACTAGCGAGATGAGAGCATGCTGCGGTGTATCACAAAGTGCTAGCGCCTCTCCAATAAGACCAGGGGTGCCCATTGAGAAGAGGGAGTGATGGACGAGAGCCAGCCAGGGTCCAGAATCAATGTAGTGGGATTCCAGGCACTAAAGAGCTTTCTGGCTTCTCTGTGGACAATTGGACTGAAAGAGGCAGAGTACAAGCACCCTTCATTGTCATAAGCCAGCCCCTTATTCCCAGACTGGCTGTAACTCCTGCATTTTCAAAGGTAACTGCCCACCTATTCGGAGGTGAATTGCGTTTAGACTCCAGGAACTGGGCAGTTCGCATTGGCCGAGAACTTTGTTCTGCACAGGTGATGTCCCAGGGTTTATCTCCCTCAGTGCTTGCCCACACCACCTCTAAGATGCTTTTCCTTTTACTGCTTTCCTGGTGGTAGTCCTTCCTTCTCGTCCCTCCCGTGGTCCCCTTGTTCTTTGTGTTTTCTCGCCTTCGTTTTCAATCTTCAGCTGTACATTTTCTGGTCTTAGCCGGATTTGAACTGAGCATGTTGGCAGCAGAGTTATACGAGCACTTCTCACATCCAGATCCAAAACCCACCCTCCAGTCTTCGCCCCCGCAAAGGGGGCGGGTGGGGAGCGCGAACCTTTATCTCCCGGGCTCCGCCTCCAGGGGGCTGAGAGCCTTTGGGAGCCCAGGCGCAGTGCTCTAGCCGCGCGGGCAAATCGGGCTCCAGGCGAAGGGGCTGCCTTCCGCTGCAACCCTGATTTAGCTGGGGTTGGGGCTTTTCTCTGGGACACCCCTGTGTGCTTGACGAAACGGCATCCCCAAGCCTGGACGCCGCAACAGGTAAGGCAGCACCGCCTTTTTTCCGGTCTCTGCCAGAATGATACAGAGGGGCTTCGGGGCTGGTTTGCAGCTCTTGGGGGCTGTAGGGTGCTCTGCAGTTTCCTCTTGGCGCCGAGATGGTTGGTGGATTCAGTGCCCAGGCTGTAGACTGAGATGTCAGGGTTTGTCTTGCAAAGTTAATCGGAGTTCATGAATCTTGGGAGGTTTTCTTGGAGCCGATTTCTGCCTCCAAGCGTTTGGCCTCTAACAATGCATAATACGCAATGAATTACTCCCTGAAGCCCACTCTCCGCTGTCTTCTTGGAAGTGCGTCCTGCATCCACACGTGGCTTGCGGGGAAGCGTGACTGAGCGCCCAGGGCAGGAGATAGGGTTGTGTGATGTGCATCAAAAGCCTTTATGCTTAAAATTTCTTTTTAAAAAATGACACATAAAATTGTGGGTATTTTTCGTCCTTAATACAATGCTTTGCAATAGAGAAGAAAGGTCTATACGTACAAGCAATCTTGAAGCAAACTTAAGGAACTTTCTCAGAGCTTTTAACCTTTTAGGGCTTGAGTGGGACCCCTAAGTAATCACAGTCTCTTTGGTAAAACTTTGGCCTTTAACAAATCAAAACAAAAGCTGATCACAGGTGATGGCAACCTGCAGCTAAGTTGAGGTACTAATTAGAGCAAAGATTCTCTGCAGTGAGCTTCAGTATGCAGCTACAGCCCCTTTCTGAGTTTTAAAAATGCAAAATCGAAGGTCCTGGCTCAACACTAGACCCACTGAAGCTGGGACCAGTAGGCTGTGCCTTCATGTGCCCTGCAGGTGACGTTGGTGTTTGCTCAAATTTGAGAGCTGTTGATTTGGATCTCCGTTAAGGTAAGAGCAGACACCTGCAAATTCCACTGACGTGGGTGGAGGCAGAGGCCATAGGCGCACAGAGGGAAGAAGAAAAAGACTAAGAAAATCTTATCTATTATTCCGCATGGATTTGATGGTATTAAAAATGCATACTTTGGGCAGAGAATTAACCATGATTTTGAGTGACTTTGTCATGGTAGCATATGCATGCTTGCTTTAGGAGAGAAGAGGCTTTTTTTTTTTTTTTTTGCTTTTGTGAGAATTGAAATGAAGCCAAGGACAAAGTACACGAGTCTTCTAGCTGTAATAACACGTATCATTGGTGCATGATGAGATAATCCTGGATCACAGCTGTCATCGTTGCAGATGATGGGACTCACACACAGTCCTTCTTCCCCCTACCCCCTCAAAGCAATCGCAGGTTTCAGGCATTCATGACAACTCTCCCAAGCGAAAACAAATTCTTCATTGCAGCTCTCTGGATTGTTCAGGTGGATTCTTTTGTTTTTCTTTAATAGAAATACAAGATTTGGCTAAGTGAAGCCCCTAGTTCCTAAGCCATTAATACAGAAATAGAATGACTTTGCAAATGGGCTTAAATGGGTTAGAAAATTTGACATTGGCTAAGAAAATCTAGAGTAGGTGTAACTCCAGTCCCCACATGTGTGCTGTAGTGAACACAGTGCTAACTGTACCAAGACTGTATGAAGATTATCTTTTTCCAAGCTGTGATTTTTCTGTGCCAGTTTGTGTGGAAGCAAATAGGCGTATTATAGTATAGCTGCTAGGTGTTGGTTTAAATACCAGGGGGAGACAGAGGCACTCTTTAGGAACAGGCACTATGCCCTCCAGCAGCTGCGGGTTCAAGATCCATCCCAATGCTCTGTGCACTTACATAGTTCCCTAACTTCTCTCAGCAGTTTCTTCATCTGTACAGTGGGAATTACAGGAATACATTGCTTATCTTTGTGTTCTCACATTGTGATCAGAGTTAGTGATGCTTATGAAGTTTCTAGCGTAGAAAATTAAACGTGTTAGCCCAAAGTACAAAAATACATGTACACACATATCCCCCCAAGCCCCAAAACATTAATCCCTGCATATCTCAAAGTTAACATATAGGTTGATACATAGTCAAATTTCGCATTTATCTGCCAGCTGTACCCTTCAAATTTATGGGTTCTTTTTCTTGTTTGAGAGGAAGAGAGAAAGAGTAAGAGGCAAAGACAAAGACAGCATGCTCATCTTCGAGGTTCTTTCCTGATCCAGCCTTTATTGGACCTGGATTCCGCCTACTTGGCTGGGACCCAGTCATCAAAGCCTTCCCTGCTGCCTCCCAGGGCCTGCTTCAGTGGATAACTAGAATTGGGAGTTGGAGCAGAGCATTTAACCAGGTACTTTGGTATGAGTTGTGGGCATCCCAGCTGGCAACTTAATCTCTGGGTCAAACACTCACCTCTAGTTTTTCCTTTTTACCAAAAAGTGATCATACCAACATCTTCAAGTTATTCTCATGATTTTATTACAAATTTTAGATAGTATTTGCTAGAAAAAAAATTTCAGGTTAGGTTCATATCCATAGCCTCATCTTTTTTAGTCACTATGTTGTCATGTACATTTAAATAGTCATAAAGTCTAGCTCTTCAAAATAACATCCTGTATAAAAGATATTTCAGATGGTGAGAGAGTATCTGAAAGTGACTTGATATCATCTTTAATGGGATTAATATAGAAGTACTCTGGTAATTCCTAGGCTCTTGACAGGATATATGAAGTCTTATCTTTTTATGTTCAGGTTTGTTCAAGAGAATACGAGGAAGCAAAATGGGAACCCAGAACCAGGACAAGGCTAAGCTAGCAAAAAGGGTAGGGAAGGTAACTGGAGATTTCCTTCCTTCTTGAACTACAATAATTAAGAAGTGATTCTGACCACACATGCACGTGTGTGCACACACATGATCAATTACTTTCATGTTATATTATTCAAACTGATATGTATAATCCTCTTGGGACCAAATAGTTCTGGTGAAAAAGTATTCATGTTACTAATTCTGGAAGGATGCCAAATGGTTTTCAACTTTGAAATTAGTTTCAGTTTGCTTTAATTTTAGTGACATATGGAATATTAGATTTCTAACTTGGATACATTTAAATGACCCCCCTTGTGTCTTAAACTGCAAGGTGTTAAAACCTGCCTCTTCCTCATCATCCATGAATTCTGAAAGAGAAAACATAGGGCAAGGTCCAGAATGTAAACATCTTAGTAATCTGTTCAGAAACTCAGGTCTTCGGTTGGATCTTTTATAAATTACAATTTAATGTTATGAAGTTGAATGAGGAATTGACATTATCAAATTAAATGTGGTTAAAGCTAGATGTGAGCTATTTGCTTCACTATCCAATAAAAAACAGCTATACAGGCCCGGCGCTATGGTGCAGTGGTTAAGGTCCTCGCCTTGCACACCTGGTATCCCATATGGGCGCTGGTTCTAATCCGGGCTGCCCCACTTCCCATCCAGCTCCCTGCCTGTGGCCCGGGAAAGCAGTCGAGGACGGCCCAAGGCTTTGGTACCCTGCACTTGCGTGGGAGACCTGGAAGTAGTTCCTGGATCCTGGCTTCGGACTGGCATAGCGTCGGCCATTGTGCTCATTTGGGGAGTGAATCATCGGACGGAAGATCTTCCTCTCTGTCTCTCCTCTCTGTATATCTGCCTTTCCAATAAAAATAAAATAAATCTTTAAAAAAAAGAAACAAGAAAAAAAAATTAAAAAAACCAGTTATGGCAGTCAAAGGTCAGAGGCATATCTTTCATTGAAAAAATAAAGGCGTGTGGAAACAGACTCTTATCAACTTGTGTTCTGGAGGATTTAACTGAAAGAGCTGAGTTGATACTGTCACAATTTAGTGACAGATTTTGACAACAGTGCTTGCATTGAGTGATCAATCAGGAGTGAATGATAGGGCGATGTTCCTTGTGACTTTATGATGATGCTCCTGAAGGCCTATGACCTGGAATAGAGACTGAAGCTGCTGCTTTGGACTTGGTTTATATAACCAGGCTCACTGAAAGTTACCTGACCTTTATTTAGGTACATTTTTAGGGCTCTATTCTACAGCAAATGGTTTTGCTGTAGGCCAATCTTGAAATCCTTGTGAGTAAAATGCATCAAAGAAAATGGATTCATGTTTTAATTTCATATTGTATTTGGATTCTATTTTTTCAGTATGCAATAGTAATTCTTTAGCTTGGTTCCTTCTCACTGTTTTTGAGAAACAAAAGTGAAGTATTTATTTTTGTCAGGTGGTCTATCTCACAGGAAGAAAGTTGACCAAGGAGAACAAGTTCCCCTACTTTCTTCTAGATGTGTGCTTAAAGGCACACTCCGCAGCCAGAGTACACAGCCCTCCACCCTGACCCTTTCACATAAGAGTTGTTTGAACTTGGACTAGTTAAATAGCATCCTTTTGATTCTGTTTCATCATTATGAAAGTAAAGTAACATAAAGTAATTTCAAACATGCCATGAAGCATGCATATTATGAAAACACTGTGAATAGATTTAAATCTTTTTTGAATCAAAATATATTTTTATTTTAACCCTGTTTTTCAAAACTTTTAGAAGTCTTCTTGCAATACCTACCTTATTGAGGTTTTTGTATAGAGTGAATGAGTTAACATTTAAAATTCTAAGAGTACCACCTGGCTTCTAGCAATTATGAAGCAACAATCTGCAGTTGTTTTGTCTTGGGAATCAATGAATGGCTTAAGTAAAAATGCTTCTTTGATGCTTTGACTGTTTTTCACCCCTGAAACTAAAATCTTAAGAAGCAACCAGTTATTTTGAGTTCTTAATACACACTAGGGTACCTTAGAATGTTTGTGGAAAGATGGAATTAAAATATACTTAGTTTGATTCCAAAATATTTTAAAATTCATGGATTCAATTTGTAGGTTTTTTTTTTTTGTTTGTTTGGTTGGTTGAAATAATGGGAGAATGTGTTCCAGATAAATTGGCTACCTCAAATTTCTCAGGTGTCAATAAAAAATTTAAGTAACACGTACAGATTTTTGTAGTCTGTTGCTATTGCTGGCCAGGGAACACACCTGAGAATCACTGTTTAACCCAATAGTTCCCCAACTTGGCAGCTCTCCTGAGAATAGCTTTTTGGCTGACTCTGGGCTGTAATGGTTAGAATTTTGTGGAAAAGAATAATCATGTCTTTAAAAAGAGATGTCCTGTCATATGTCTACACATTAACTATACCTATGGGATTTTTTTGTATTAATAGAATTTTTAGAATGCCTATGGATGTTAGAGTTTGCCTAATATAAATGAAGAAACAGAAGACATCATTTCTGGCTAAGGCCTCATGAACAGTTAAGGTTGGCATTGCATAGCAGCTCAGGTTGCCTGTGTTCTACTCAGTATGATTTTTATCCAACTGTCTTTGTCTTCTGAAAAAAATAATCATCTAATGTTGTAAAGGGGCACATCATCTCTATTGTGGTATACTATTTGGAATGCTGTGGTTTTGCTTGCTTCATTTACCCCAGCTTGATTTCAAGGATATTAACTTCAAAGATTTCTTTAATTGAAAATGAAATCATTGTGCTTATTAGTGCCAAGAAAACAATTCTGTACCTATCAATTTTACAAAGAGTCTTTTTTTTCCCCCACTATGTGTGGTTTGTCTTTTCAGAAGATTCAATTTAGTACTTTTCCTTTGCTGCTTCTTTGGCTTTTTTTTTTTTAAAGATTTGTTTATTTTAATTGGAAAGGTAGATTTACAAAGAGAAGGAGGGAGAAAGATCGTCCATCCACTGGTTCACTTCCCAAGTAGCTGCAACAGCCAGAGCTGAGCCAATCTGAAGTCAGCAGCCAGGAGATTACTCCAGGTCTCCCACGCAGGTGCAGGGTCCCAAGGCTTTTTTGGCGAAAAGCAGGAGCTGGATGGAAAGTGGAGAGGCGGGAATATGAGCAAGTGCCTATATGAGATGGCTGTGCATGGAAGGTGAGGATTTAGCCATTAGGCTAATGTGCCAGGCCCAGTATTTTGGTTTTTACTAGTGAAATGCTCAGTGATATCTTTGAACATTTCAGGAAGCATTGACAATTTTCAAAATTTCAAGTTTGATGGCCTCTGGTAATTGTTTGTACCTGATTAAATGTTTGGTTAGTTTTTGTTTTGACTTATCTTGTTTAGAACAATATAGCCATTATGATAGTATTATGTCATCCATTAATCGATAGTAGTGATTGGTATCAAGCAGAAAAGATTAGGCACCAAGAAGAAATAATTCTTTATCCAATAAAAAAGTAAAAAGTTCTTATGAAGGGCCCAGCGCGGTAGACTAGTGTCTAAAGTCCTTGCCTTGCATGCACCAGGATCCCATATGGGTGCTGGTTCTAATCCAGGTGCCCTGCTTCCCATCAGCTCCCTGCTTGTGGCCTGGGAAAGTAGTCGAGGATGGCCCAAAGGCTTGGGACCCTGCACTTGTGTGGGAGACCCAGAAGAGGCTCCAGGCTTTTTGCTTCGGATTGGTGCAGCTCTGGCTATTGCAGCCGTTTGGGGAGTGAATCATCAGATGGAAGATCTTCCTCTCTGACTCTCCTCCTCTCTGTATGTCTGACTTTCTAACTTAAAAAAAAAGTTCTTTTGGAGTTTCAGCTGTAGAGTAATTTTGTTCGTCTGCAAATATTTTTTTGAAGATTTATCTTGAATGTTTCTCACTATATAAGGGGCAAATAAACACCAACATTGAAACATAATGTATAATATTCTTGTGATTCTTTACAATTTGAGGCTTGCAGATGCAGTTTGCTACTTTGTTGTAAGAGTGTTTAGATCCACTGATAGGGTATGTCTAGGCACATGCTTTCTAGCAGTGCCCCCAAATTGACAGGATACTAAAGATAAGACAGAGAGGTGCATTTTTAATGTATGTTTTGTCGTTCATGAAATCATTATGCAGTACCTTCCAGCTGCTTAGCCGTCCCAGGGAAAGAGACTTTAGAGAAAAAGTTGCTAAATTCAGTTTAATGCATCTAATTATAGCCAACTGGCGGTTTTCATTTTTTAAATGGAAAACACCCTCCAATATATTATGCAAACTCAACATTTTGCAAAATTGTTGAATGAAAAAAATGTGCAAGGCAAAATGGCTTTGATTTAAATTTAGGAAAATCAACAGCAAATACAGCATGTTTCACTTGATTTCTTCTTAAAGCGTTTTTTGATTCTTATTTAAAAAATTGCTATGTTTCATTCTTCAGAAAACATTCATTGTGATCTAAAGGAATATCTTGGCAGTTAGTGGGGGAGTTTATCCTGAGAACAAGAAAACATCTTGGAGAAGATAAATCCCTGTGTCCTGAGAACAGTCAACTCTTACTTCCATGTAGAAAAATCTTAATTTCTCTTTGGCAGTTTGCCTTTTGTTCATTTGCAGCCATTTTAATTTCCTCTCCCTCTGTACTTCATCTATTGGTTAGTTGTGGTGGCTGGAAAGTACAAGTCTAAGGTTCTGGTTGATTAGGTTTCTGGTGAGGGTGTTCTTGGGTTGTGGACAGTCTTTGTGTAGTGTCTTTGCGTGGCAGAGAGCAGAAGCAAGCTATCGTCTGTTTCTTCTGATTAAGAGTGCTACATGTTTTGAGGGCTCTAGCACGTGTGATGTAATGACTTCTCCAAAGTCTAAACTCCAGACACAACCACTTGATGAGTTAGAGCTTCAACGTAAGATTTTGGAGTGTGCACATTTCTGTTTGTAGCAACATGGTGCTTGTCTTCATGAAAGCAGTGCAGGCAGAATTCCTGCTTGACAGCTTATCAAGAGGAAGTAGGGCTGAAATGGGTAAGATGAAGAGTTCTTAATGGGAAGTGAAGACACATGAAACCGAATTCTATGTCTTGTGTTTTTAGTGGCAACGAACATGTAGAGATCTACAGTCTAAATCATGCATCATGTTTATGCTTCCATTTGGTTAATGGCATTTTTGTGTATTCATTAAACAGACAAGCTACTTAGACTATTCGATGAAAAGACATTAACTTTATTTCCAAGAGGATCTGTGATCTGAAAGTGCTTTCTCTTCGTTGTCTGGCACCAGCTTGGTGAAAGGCTGGTAGTTTAGAAAAGCCTGAAGTAATGGGGAACTAGTCAGGTGTGATTGCCGAATCTTCTTTGATTTCACTGTTTGCATGCTTTCTTTGTTAAAATTACTGCTTGGGACCATTGTGTAAGATATCAAGTCCCATGTCTTAGAAGATTTATGTATAGAGTTTTAGTCAATGTGGCTGAGGTTGGTTTACTGAGAAATGTAGAATTCATTTAATCCAAAATCATAGTTAATTTTGTGCTACTAAATTGAAGTGTCTGAAACAATAACTTATGAAGAATAGAAATTCTTTTTCTTATGTTTGAGGGAACTGGAATGTCCAAGATCAAGGTGCCAACAGGTTTGGTTCTGAGGGCTGCTGCTTCTGCTTCTGAGATAGGAAATGATCAGAAAAACGAAGAGGTATCCAGATGGTACCTTACCACCAGATCTTCTACAATGGAGCAATGCTGGATTCTCATCTGGCAAGAGGAGAAAGCATAAGCTACTTTAGAGCTGTAGAGAGTTTCTGTTGTTAGGATCTTAGTCTCTTAGAAGAGGAAGGAACCCTTATGGGCTGCTTGTCTCTTAAAATTTCTACTACTTAGGGCTCATTGCAAAGCCTAGTGGCTAAAGTCCTCACCTTGCATGCACCAGGATCCCATATGGGCACTGATTCTAATCCCGGTGGTCCCTCTTCCTGTCCAGCTCCCAGCTTGTGGCCTGGGAAAGCAGTTGAGGACAGCCCAAAGCGTTGGGACACTGTACCTGCATGGGAGACCCAGAAGAGGCTCAAGGCTCCTGGATTTGGATCAGCTCAGCTCTGGCCATTGCAGCTGTTTGGGGATGAATCAGTGGAGAGAAGATCTTCTCTGTCTCTCCTTCTTTCTGTATATCTGATTTTCCAATAAAAAAATCTTAAAAACAAACTTCAACAACTTAACACTATCACATCGATAGCACCTGAATTTCTGATATGACAATTCATAAGTCTTATCTAATTATTGAATTTTCTCTGATGATGCATGTTACTGTGAGTTATGAAAAATTAATGGGCCTTTTTCATGACCCATAAATAAATTTATCTTTGGTTCCTAAGTTGGACTTACAGAAGTGTTTTCATTCATGTTTCAATACTTGGGGAAAAATGCTGATTCTCACTTACTTTTTTTTTTGAGGAAAATTAAATAATATTTTTGAGTTGTAAATTACATATTTCCCAAAATGTTTACAGTTGTGCTTTAGCAGTGAGATGGTTGATATATTTTCTCTATTTTTCTCTGTTTTAAAAAACACACAAGCATTGTTTTTATAATATAAAAGTGAATGCACAGTCACAAATGAGAGAAAGCTCTGAGAGTATAATTAATTTACGTTCCTCTGTTTCTTAAAGTACTTTTTATGTGAATGTGCTTTTAAATACCAGACACACTAGTTAGAGATAACAAAAGCAGTCTACCATGATCTAATATCTTTAGAAGCAGAAAATATTTACTTTTTATGAATGCCAAAAAGAATGTAGATTACTAGACTACACTGTGGTGATAGAAGAGAATAGCTAAGATCATGAAGGTTGAGTAGGTGTGGGCTTGACACCAGCTGCGTGACGCTGTACAGAGTATTTGTCAATTGGCCAAATAGTAAGAAGTTATAGGAAATGAGGAGATCTAGAAAGTATTCCATAGCCTTGTAGTTCTTGGGTTGTATCTCTTGCCTCTCATGGTGTGCATTAGCGGGAAATGGGATCAGAAACAGTGCTGATATTTGGAATAGGCATTTTGATAAAGGATGTTGGCTTTCCAAGTGGCATCTTAACCACTGAACCAAACTCCTACTCCAATGTAAACATTTATGAATGCTTTAATCTAATACTGTGGTGGGGGCTGTGTTTCTGATATGCATCAGTTTCTACACAGTATTTACTCCAGATTTCTAGCTTATTAAGCTAAATACAAAACAAAATAAAACAAAAAACTGTGGTGACCTGAATTGAAATGATTCTACCTAGATTGATGGAAGGAAATGTGTAGGCACTGGAAAAAATCAGGATGGATTATTTTTTCTTAGATTATGCATCTCAGAACACTGGAAGGATGAATGATTTTGATCTCAGATTCATTTAAATTAGTTAATTAAGATTGATTACTTAGGTAAGGGTTATACCCATTTGTGCATCTGTGTTTTCTTAACTGGGGCTCTAAAAAATCTAAATGATTTTGATTTTTAGCTGGATAAAACAGAATTACATTTGACATTTTTGGCTAAATCTAATATTATTAAGTGCTGTTCATTTTGGATATGACTGCTGAGTTGAATTCCAAACATCCTTTCCAATAATCTGCCACATTTTTGAGCTGTGAGCCTAAAAAACCTAAGTAATAGTAGAGACTCAATTATAGGTTCACATGTTCAAGTTTTATTTCAATAGTCGTGACTGAAAAAGCATGTATCCATGCTTTTCACTTTATTCTTATCACCAAAGACAAGCATTTGAGAAGGGAGAGATTTTCTTTTTTCTTTCTTTTATAGTTGTAGTGTTTCAATTCTTAAGTGAAGTAGACGTATTTTACCCAAGGGAGTGTCCACAAGGCATCTACTTACAGAAAGCTGCAACGTGTCCAAATAGCATTGAGGAGGAGACAGCTCTGCTTCTCAGAAGTGATAGACTTGGTTGCTACTGCTTTTATTTCTAAAGAAAAAAAAGGGGATTTGTATTTATATATTTGAAAGGGAGAGAAAGAGTTATCTTCTATCTGTTGTTTCACTGTCAACTGGCCATATGGCCACATGGCCACATGGCCACAAGACCACAAGGCTAAAAAAAGCCAGACCTGGGCAGGGTAAAACCAGGAGGCAGGAGCTCCATCTGAGTCTTACACACAACTGGTGAGGGCTGAAGAACTTGAAGCTCCTTCTGCTGTTTCTCCAGATAAATTAGCTGGGAGCTGCATCAGAAAAAGAACAGCTGGGATCCAAAGGATGCTCCTACGTTGGATGCCAATGTTGTATGCCAACGCAGTGGCATAGCCCACTGTTAGAGCTTCAATTTCTAATTTTCTTTTTGCCTTCTGAATCTTCTGGGAAATTCTGCTTTCTCACTTCTCTAGCTACATATTCTAGGGTACAGGGGGAGAGAAAAATGATTTATTTTTTGCAAAATCTGCAATTAATGGTTTCAGTAACTTTCCTCACCCTTATGTCAAGGAGCTATTGATAATTATAAAATCACCAAATAAGTGCAATATAAAAAATGAGAGGAGCAGTGAGTTAGTAAGTTTAATATCAGTGGCCACTGGATATTACTAAATTAAGGGAGTCTGATTGTGGTTGCTTATGACACAGCGGGGAGATAGACTATTTTAAAAACAATTTTAGGAAACAAACTAATGCTCTATGTCATTGAATTCCAAATGATCTAACATTCAAGGTTAGCCCTATGGAAGATGTGAACTGGTGGTTTTTTTTGTTTTTTTTTTTTTTTTTTTTTGCTTTTTAACAAAGATTATTTGCTTGTAAATGGAGGAGGGGATGGAAAGGGGCTTGAACTGTCCTATTAAAACAGTTTAATTTGGAAAAAATAGTTCAGTTTAGACCCCACACTGTGTTCCACATAAATCATGGAGCTGATGTTTGCAATACTGAATTGCTTGTTTCAACAGTAATTGATGCTGTAACCCCTCCCTGTGACACTTAATGAGTTTGCTGTCCAGTGACAGAGATCTCCAGTGATGGGAAGCCTCGAGTTTTAGGGACCTCCCCATCTATTAAAAAGTTTTCCCTTAAATCAAAAACATCCTCTCTGGAGCTTCCAGGCTTTGGACCTAAATATACTCTGGGAGTGACAGGAAGGCCCCTCATTTCTTTCCTAAAGGGTTAATCATAATAGTATTTCAGGGCAGCTAATATGACCTCAGGGGAATTATCATTTTCTAAAAAAATACTTTAAATATGTTTTTTTGAGGTTACTTGGAAGTGTTTGTTTCTACCCGTGGCCATCCTTCTATGCACACACTCACTTTTGGTGCTCTCTGACCATTGGCAATTGAACACAGAAGATGTGGCCCTATTTATCCCTCACTGTAGTCCAAGAGCAAAATAATTGTTGGCATCTAGTTCATGCTAATTACTTCAGTGTCCTGTGAAGTAAGGCCTTTTAGTCTACTCAGCCCTGCAGCTAACCGAATTTATTCCTACTGGTGTATTCTGTATAAGCTAGATTTTGGGTCTTGGAGCTTCTCTGTTTATTTTGGATCTTGTTTTATTGCAATTTATTCAGTTGAGATATTTAAAAATTCTTAGTCTAATGTTGAGTCAATCAGATATCTGAAATTTTCTTTGTCTGGAAATTTGTTTTTAAGTCACTGTTGCCTTCCCTCAATTGCAAATTCCCTTTTAATCAGGTCTAAGGGGCAAAACTCCAAAGTTTATCAGTTAAAAAAAAAACCTACCATGTAAGCACCAAGTGTTAGTCTCCATTGGGAGACTTGAATGTGTAGCATACGTCTGTCTTTTTTCTTTTTTGAAAACAAATGAGCATAGTTTTCTCCTGATGTGAGCCCAGTATTACTATCAAAGGAGTATCATGCAGTTAGAATTTTTGGCACACAGTCATAGTGTTTGGTGACTTATTCTTTTTCTAAGTTTGTAAATAATCACAAATGGGAATGAGCTTTCAGGTGTTTAGCAGTCATAAAGGCACAAATATCAATGTATCAGTGTGAATACAGGCCTCTGGAGAGTAAATGTATGTACACAGCATACATAGCAAAGGTCAGAATTTTTTTTTACTCAAGGCATATATGTTGTTGCTATTCAGAGCTACTTGTTTTCACTTTTGCCTTTGAATTATTTCTTACACATAAAGGTTAATTTTCATTAAGTTTCTGTATATTTGTGTAGTTTCCTACCTGCACATAATTACAAATTAAAGTTTATCTTGAGAAAAGGCTTGGATCTAAGGAAGAATGTGATTTATTTAAGGAGCTTGATTAAGTCTTCTGTAGTGCTAGGAGAGTTCAGTGAATGGAAAGGAGAAAATGAGGCTTTCTGATATGTGGGAATTGGAATTCTTGAGAAGCAGCCATTCAAGCCATGGGGAACATTGTGTTTTCTGGATGAGGGACAGTGGTCAGCTGCCCTAAGACATATTTGTCAGCAGCACACAAGAAAGAAATAGAATGAAAATAGGTGACAAATCAAGATTGAGAAAACCTTCAGTAAGTGAATATGCAAAATACTGAGAAGGATGATTTTCATGGAGCATGTGATTTTAAGCAGAGGGAACTAAAGGAGTGAAGTGTGCAAGTATGGGGAAAGAAGCTTTACATTTGGGAAGGAAGCTACCGTGAATATTCTGGTGAGCACTTCCATTGGTGAGAAGGATGGGAAAATATTTTATTGTGTTTATTGAATTTTAGAAAAATGATTGATGAGTTTTTGATTATGATAACAAATATGGAATTGCTTGGAAAACATGGTCAGTAGGGAGAAATGTAGGAGGGCCAAAGATTTAGGCAAATAAATTTAATCTTTCTGCTTTTCTAGTTAATACAGTGTTTTGAAAAATAAAATATCCCTTTATTTAAAGAAAATATTTAGTATGCCAATACAAATGCACAGCCCTTCCCCTAAATATTGTGCCTTTATTATAAAACCTGAACAACTCAATTGTTCATGTTCATGTTCTGCTTTCTTTGCAGAATATCCACCGGGCAAAAATAGAAAGATTTATGTTCTTCCTTATTTTAAGAATTAAATCCCAGACATTTCTAAATGTTTTAAAGAAGAAGGATATTGAATATAAAGGAAAAAAGAGAAGAAATTCTGAGGTTGAACTTCAGAATATTTGCATATAAGCAGGAGAAATTTTGGGCATAGGACCAAGTATAAAAACAGAATTCACTGATATTTAATTCAAATTTTATATATACATATAAATATATATATATCATATAGCTAATTTTATACAATATGTTACCTTAGGTATATTTTTTCCTTTTTTTATTTATAATCTTACTTAGTTGATTAGGGTACAGAGAATCAAGGGCGACAGGAAAGTGGGTAAGACCATTGTTTCCACACTAATATCATCATTTTCCCCCTGTATTTGGGGTCGGGGAGAAACAAAGGGAGAAGCTCCACCTAGCCTCCCACCCATCCCAGATCCCCAAAGGGAGGTGCACTCCAAGGGTCCTGCTCAAACAGTTTTGATAGTTCAACAGTTCTGAATTGCTGCCAACCTTGCCATTCCAAACCCGATAAAATCTATTCAGAAACCACTGGCTGACACAGTCTCTTCATGGTTGGGATTCTGAGATCCACAGTTCAGTTGGAAGGATCACCAAAGAAATTTCATCTGAGGTAATCCCAAACCTGATTCTTGTGTGAATTTGCCAGTACAAGGTCTGGCACAGTCCGTTGCCCCAATCAACTTATGCACATGCTGGTCATTGCAATTGCTGGGTCAGTTCTGTTTCCAGCCCTGTCATCCACTTGAACCAATGGGTGTTGTAGTCCAACTCGATCCTATCCACTTCATACTTGGTCCTCACGCAAACCAGTGGGAAGTGCAGCCTAGTTGGGGCAACTGCCCATAACTTTCACCAGGCCTGTCCCTACCCTGGTTCCCATGCATGCCACTATGTATCGCAGACTTGTTCAGTCTCTCCCATAATTCCATTTAGCTCTCCTACATGTCAGTGGGCATTAAAGCCTAGTTCAAACCAACTAACCCTATACTATCCAGCCCACACACATACTGGCTTTTACCACAAATGATCACAAGTAATTTCCCACTATCAGTGTCATGTGATGCTGAAAGTTTAAGAGTTTTGGTTTGAAGTTTAACTATGTTCATCCTGTATAAGATGATAACAAAGTATAGAATTAATTTCAAACAAGTTCTTTCAAATGATTCTAGGCCAACATTATACTTCACTTTAGCTGTTTTTAATACCTGAGTTAGGGCTCTTTTCTCTCATAATGTTTGTCTTGTGTTAATTTTACAAGTTGGTATTTTTTTTTTAAATCAGTATGAGGGGTAGGCACTGTTTATAGCAGTAATCTGCTTGCTTAGGAAGCAATAATCTTCTTGCTGGTTTGAGTCATGACTACTTCGTACTTCTGATTCAACTTACTAATGCACCTGTCAGGCACAGATGATGGCCCAAATATCTGGGCCCCTATCACTCATTCGGAAGCCCCAAATGGAAATCCTGATTCCTGGATTTGGCCTGGTCCAGTCCTGGCTAGTGAGAACATTTGGCCAGTGAATGGAAGTCCATCTCCCACATGTCTCCCCCTCTCTACTTGACACTCTAACTCTCAAATAAATAAACATTTAAAATTGTGACAGGAAATACAAGAATTCATAATGATAGTTTTAATGATCTATGATGATTTTAAAATTTATAGTATATGAAAAAATTTACTGTATGTGGTTAACTTTTCATTTCATTATTGATTCTGACTTTTACCCGTATTATAACTAAACTAGCATCTTTTTACTTACTGAACTCTCATTAATGGAGCCTTTGATTACAGTGAAAATTTAAAATACATTATTTGAAAAACAAGAAGAAAGGGAATAGAGAAAGGGAGGGAGAAGAAAAGGAGAGAGAGAGAGTAAAAGAAGTATTGTTTCTTAGAATTCTATCTCCTCACTAAATGGAATGTTTTCTCTTTGTGTTAGTATCACATCAACATGAGCATTGCTGAGAATTGTGTTGCAGTCATTGTGCATTTGCTGGACACTGAGAATCTAATGTGTTAATAAATCACTTTACTGCAAGAAATAAATAGATAGTTTGAAAGTTTGTAATGAATTGTTTAAGTTTTCTATGTCTTTGTAGGGGCAGCACATGTATTAGAGGGAGCATTGTATGTGGCAGGAACAGATGTCAGCTGTTGGCTAGTGTGTGTGTTAGGGTTCCAAGCACTTCAGAAATTTTGGTGTTGAACTAGACAGGCTAAATCAGTTCCCATGTTGCCAGAATGAATTTCCTTTTCTGTCTGATGGCCTGAGAGCCTAGAATATGGGTTTAGTTGATTTGTCAGCCTATTACATTTTGGAAGGAATATTCCTAGAGGTGTTTATTATCCTATGTTTTATGTAAGTAATATTTTGAAAACATTCTAAGTGTACAATATTATTGGAAAAGTTTGCATTGTTTCTGAAACTTAAAATGACATTTAGTAATAAATGAGTCTACCTACTATATGAAAATAGTAAGTGCAGAAATATTATGTAGAAATATATATTATATAGAAAATATGTCTAAGTACTAAAAGTAAGATGTATGTAACTTCATAACTCAAAAATGCAGTCGTCATAAGCATGAACTATTTCTTCCTTGGTCATTTTTAATACCTTTGCTTTGAATTATATTTTATATTTCTATGTTTTATTAACATTATCTTAATTAATTGTTTAGGTCTTTATTGTCCACGGTTGCTGTCCTGAGTTTTAGGTGTGTTGCTTCTAAAAAAAAATACAGGCAAATACATATGCATGCATAATATGAAACTTTCCTGAGTAGTAAATACAAAATTTAACCCATTAAACTTCATTATGATAGCTAATATTTTTGTGCTTTTTTCTTGCATTTTGATTTTTTTCTATTTTATTGTTTTCTTCATTATTATTGCTATTATTTCCTATTTTATATTAGACATTTTTTCCTGTTTATTCTAGTTTGCCCTCAAGGATTGTGGAGCTGGGCAACGTATAATGCCTTCGCTACTGAAGGTGGTAATCACCTAATCCTCTTGACTTTTGCTAGTGGAGAAATGGCCTGGGTCTTGCATTGCCAGTCTAGTTAAATACCCATTCTTGTAGATTCCCACAAATATTAATCAAAGTGTTGCCTAAAGTCCAATGTGGCACTCTCCTTTCTCCTTTGTGGAAAACTAATTTCTTCTCAGTCTGCAATTGTTCTACCTCTGTCGGCATATCTTTTCTCCTATATCTGAGAAATGTTATTCCTGTGGCCTTCCCACCAATACAGGCTATGGAGTTGGAAGGTTATTATACCCAGTGCTAATCTCACTATATTATAAAGCACTTGCAATTAGAAAAAGCACCAAAAGTTACTTGGATATCTCCTGTATTGGTTCCACTATCAAATGAACACTTAGTTCAAGCAAGATGACGACAGCTGCCATTGTTTTCTTGGACCACTGTGGAATGTGGCTCTGGGGATCATCTTGCAGTTTCTTCTGAAAGCGTTTGGATGGTAGAGTGAACTAACAGCATCTCATTTTGGATGAAGTCTGACATATTGTACTTTGGAGATTGCACTTGGCAATTGCTTGAGAAATGTCACTTCTCCTGGATGAATAAAATCCAATGCAGCTGTTTCTGTTTTAGATCATTGAAAGTCTATAACGCAATGTAACCAATGGACTTCGGAATGAGAAATGAGGAAGCAGAGTTTTTCACCTCATGAATTTCCTTTTTTGTAAGAGGAACATTTGACAATAATTCTGTTCTGAGTTTATATATGGTTATCCCTTATAGGATTTCTCTTTATAAGAATTTTTGTAGTTAATGATGTTATCAAAGCCTGTAATTCATTGTATCACTGTTAATGTTTTCCAAGGTGTGAGCTGAGATGTTTAAACACTAGGATGCTTTCTAGTTCTCTTGAGTTGATTCTATTCCCGGGGCATTTTTGTTATTCACTCAGTTGTAAGTATAATATTGCCAATTTTCTGAATGTGAGGCGTAATTTTATTCAAATATAAGAATAAAGCTTTCTAGTGTTCCATTATAAACCTCACCCATTTCAAACACTTATAAATAGTTTAGTTGGTTCTTTCTTGCCAATCCAGTTGGCAGATAGTTTAGATTTGCCTGTGGTAAGTATTTGCTAATATTTTTTTTGCTTATGTTGATGATTTTTCACTCTTTAAGATTTAGTAACATAGTGCACATAGCCAGATTTGTATAGTGCTTGATGAAACTTTTTTCTGGGATTATTGTTTGTTTTAATATCATTATCAATCAAAAGTATTCATAGAGAGGCTGGCATGGTAGTAGAGCAGGCTGATCCTCTGCCTACAAGTACTGGTGCTCCACTTACGATTCAGAACCCTTCTTATAATTTGGGAAAGCTGTGGAGGATGGCCCAAGTACTTGAGCCCCTGCACCCTTGTGGGAGATTGGAAGGAAGCTCCTGGCTCGTGGCTCCAGAATTGGGATCAGTGCAACTCTGGCAGTTGCTACCATTTGTAGAGTGAACCACTGGGTCAAAGAGTTACCTCTCTGTTTCTACTCTGTCTGTAAAATCTGCCTTTCAAATAAAAATAAATAAATCTTTAAAATAGAGTTCTATAAAAAGAATGATCCAATTATGTTGTGTACTCTAAATATTCAGAGCTCTTTGAATGTTATAGGTATTATCATTTTGATTATGAAATATAACTTTTTAGAAAATCCATGGATTTTAGATCTATAGATGTCTTAATTTTAGTTTGATTTTGAAAACAAATTACTAACCATGTACTTAAGAGCATAAATAATGAGTAACATATTTAAGAGAGTTGAACTGTAGCCAGTTGGATCTCAGATCCTGAGACTTGCTTATCTCCTTAGTCCCGAGTTTTGCAGAGGAGAATCTGATGCCCATCCAGACTTGTTTCCTTGCCCAGATGCTCAGCATCCTGCTCACCTGGCCAGGTCTGGGACACAGAAAGTCTAGCTAAAATCTTCCCTACTCCAAGAGCTGATTGGAGCTGGATAACACCAGGAAGGAACTGAGGTGTGACTCATCACTTTTAAACAAGTTGCTCTTTACGGAACTGAATATAATACATTCTGAATTAACAAATGTAGGATGTTCATCATTTTCCGTGCCAGAGTTTCCTTTTATACGGTCAAAATCTGCATGCCAGTTTATTTTTGAGGATGGTTCCTTCATTGTCCATTCTTTTACACACAGTTAGTCATCTTTTATTTGATTCTCTTGAATGTCAGGATGGTTGGTTCTGTTAGTCTACACTGACTCTTTTTTCCTCAGGAAGTCTCTCTGGTATACCTAGTAACTGGTGGTGGAGTCATCTGGGCGGTAAAGGAAAGACTGTCACAAGATGAGTTTTGTTATTCTTGGCTATGTAATCAGCATTTTCCCTGTAGAAGCAAAAAGCTGGTTTTTGCACTGGCAGTGTCATAAAAGGTAGTTATGAAAACAAATTACAGTTATTTTAGAGAAGTGTAGAAACTATTGAAATTGATTGAAATTTTTGCATCCTAGAAAGTAAAAGTTGATTTTGAAAAAGAGAAAATTGAGATCATATATATACACATTTAAATAGATATAGGTACATATATCTATATAGCAGTATGTGTATATCTCTCTATTTTTATCTATATTATGTACCTTACTCCCAAGCAAGCATACAGAACTGTCATATGTTTAATTTGCTTTCATAGTGGAAGAATAGTATTTGTGGATGTTAAACATGTGACTAGGAACTAGATACAAGGATTGTCTTACAACTGATAATGTAGCTTTAAAATGTGTTTTCTTCTCGTAAACTCCACATAATAAGTAAACCTGATAAAAACTTCACTTCATAAAACATGGTAATATAATACAAAGTAACATTAAAAACATTATGTTACCATTCACCCCACAGGTGTAATTTAAATTCACATGTTAACTGCATCTGTTCTTAAAAAGACTAGCATTTAAAAGAAGGAAATTCTTTCGGAACTTGAAATTTTTTATTGTAGTATAAATTTGTAGCAATGGTATATTCTTTCTAGTTGTAAGATGTTAAAAATCAAAGCCACTTTCTAATATTTCTCAGGTTATTTGTGATTGAGAAAGCACAACAGTAAGAAGTTCAACTTTGGGACTGCTTTTTAACTGCTACATGTGATGCTGGCATCCAGTTTCAGAGTGCTGGTTCATTCCCAGCTATTCTGCTTCCAGTGCAGCTTCCTGATAGCGTGTCTGAATGGCCCAAATGCATGGATTGCCACCAACAGTGTTAGAGACCAAGATGTAGTTCCCAGCTCCTGGCTTTAGCCTGGTCCAGCTCCAGCTGTTGTGTTCATTTGGGGGAATGAATCACTAGCTGGAAGATTTCACTGTCCATTTCTCTGTAATCTGGCTTTTTAGTTAATTAATTAATCTCTTAAAATGCATCATTTTGATTCAGTACTTTGAGTTTGATACCATGCAATATGACTATATTTCTTTATTATTATTATTATTATTATTTTTTATTGGAAAGGCGGATATACAGAGAGGAGAGACAGAGGAAGATCTTCTGTCCAATGATTCACTCCCCAAGTGAGCGCAACGGCCGATGCTATGCCAATCTGAAGCCAGGAGCCTCTTCCGGGTCTCCCATGCGGGCACAGGTTCCCAAAGCCTTGGGCCGTCTTGGACTGCTTTCCCGGGCCACAGGCAGGGAGCTGGAAGGGAAGCGGGGCTGCCGGGATTAGAACCGGCGCCCACATGGGATCCCGGGGCGTGCAAGGGGAGGACCTTAACCACTGAGCCACCGCGCCGGGCCCAATATGACTATATTTCTACCAGTCTCTGGTACCCATAGGCTATTGAATTACACAACTTAATGTGACAGTTGCTGTTTTGGTATACCTGGCTTAATTGGCTCTCTCATGGTATGGTGACCTTCAAAACTATCTTACACAAATCCTGGAAAGAAGTAAGTTTTATCTGTGCAACACTTATTTTTTTTATTTGTATCTCAAATATTGCTTCATAATATTGACATTTTATAAAAGCATTGTGTTCTGGCATTCCCCATTTCATTCTATATTTTTAAATAAGGTTTTATTTGTTTATTTGAAAAATAGAAGTTTTACAGAGAAATAGAGACAGACGTTTTTCATTTGCTAGTTATCTAGCACTAAATGGCTGCAATGGCTGCCGCTGGGATGGTCTGTAATAAGAGGTAGGAGTTTCTCTGGGTTTCCTGTGTAGGTGCAGGGGATCAAGGACTTGGGCCACCCTCCACGTCTTTCCTAGACACATTAGCAGAAAGTTGGAGTAAAGTGAAGTTGCCAGAACATGAACCGACACTCGTATGGGATGCTGGAGTTGCAGGTGTTGGCTTTACCCAGTGTGACACAAGAGCAGCATCCATTTCTTTCTATTAAATCGTATGTCTCATATTACTTGTAGCCTAATAAATAGATTTTACAATATACTTCAGGGTCATAGTTGGCATTTTGAGAGACACTGCCATTGGAATCCTTCCACAGTTCTGTTTTTTCACAATAGCTTACTATATGGCTTCTATTTTACCTATTCTCTTACTGACGTTTATTTTTAGTATTCTAGATACATAAGAAATTTATATGTCTTTAATAGTCCCTCATGTGAACTGACAAGTATATAGTTATTTTTGTCCTAGTAGATATATATTTTTAAAACAAGAGTTTTATTTGACTAAAATCTGAGGTCTTGACAGTCACAAACCAGCAACCAGAGCAGAATCCACATCTTAACCATTTGCTTTATCTCTCCATGACTCCCATCCTGGAACATCACAGGCCTATATAGTTAGCTGCCTGTCAACATTGCTGTGTACCTCATTGAAAACTTATGCATAATTTTCAAAAAGCTGAGAAGTTTTTATTTGTTCTCTCCCATCCTCCAGAAAACAAGATATCAGGAACACACAGGTATCTAGTAGGTGTTTCAGCCAGAGGCTAACGTTAATATCCCTTTCCTCTTCATGTCAGTCAAAGCAATTATGTCCTGGCCTATTTTAACTTCAGAATGCCTCTCAAATCAGTCGCTGCTGTGTCTGTCTCCACCACGTTTTTGGCATGTTTTACCCTGAATGCAGCCACAACCTTTCTGTCTTGTTTACATTTTCCCAGCGGCTACCATCTGAAATGTGACTAAAGAACATCCAGTTTCTGGCTAAAATCCGTCACATAATAAGCTTCAGGTGAAGTTCACTGCTTGTCACCATATGTAAGTGGCCCTTCATGCTCTCGTTCCCAAGTGCCCTCCCTGTCTGATTTCCTTCACCCCAGGCCTCTGATCCTACTCTTCATAGATGCTGCACTTCACAATTGCTTTTTCACTGAACTCATCCTGCTCATTAATGTTGTCAAGCATTTTTAAGCAGTATTTTCTTAAGATCATCTAGTAAGTAAGTCATTGGTTCTCTTTGGGCTAAAAAATGAAACTTCACCTCTTGGCAGAAGGCTTATCCATCTCTTCTCTGCAAAAATAGGATTGGAGCCTCATTTCTGTCAGTTTTCATTGTGCCTTGTACTTGTCTCCATTAACACTTACTTAGGTATTGTAATTACATTGGTACATTTCTCTCAAACAACCTATTTTTCCTTTATTTTTCATTCTAATGCTTATCAAAATTGCCTGAAAATAGTGGGAAGATAATACTGTTAATGAATAAATGAAGAAAGGGACAAACAATAGTGGATAAAGGGCTGTTTACGCATTACATTTTCACCTCTTAATGAATTTTCCATTCTCTCTTATAACTAAGCAACTAAACTTCGTATGTTCTTATCAAAATCAGCTGTCAAGACAGTATCAGGAGTTCATTTCTGTTAACTATAATAACTGAAAACAAATTATGTCTCCCAAGGGGTTTTCTGCTTTACAGTGATGGAATTTTTTTCATAATATGATTCCATAGACACAGGGATTTCCCCCTCTACCCTATTTCCTATCTCTTTTACTGTTCCCTCCCTTAGTATTATAATGGTACAGTCCTTCAGCAGCAGTCAGAAGTCCAACGTTCTGCTATTTAACTGTATCATGGCCTTGTAGGTGTAGACAATGATGGAAAGTCTATTTTTAATATATATATATATATATCTTTATTAATTACATTGCATTATGTGACACAGTTTCATAGGCTCTAGGGATCCCCCATCCCCTCCCTGTACCCTTCCCCATGGTGGATTCCTCCACATTGTTGCTGTATTACATTTCAAAATCAGTCAAGGTTCTTCCATTGCAAGCATATACCAAGCACAGAGTCCAGCATCTTATTGTCCAGATAAATTCAACAGGTTCTTGGGGAGACCATCTCTGGTTTGAAGGCAGAGCTGGCAGAATATCATCTCGATCAATTTAAAGCCCCAACATAACATCAACAATAATTTACAAGATTGTGGAATTAATTGACATGGTATTGAGTAACCAGTATATTAGAAAACGCAAGTTCTTAACTGCGTCCTGTGACTACTTCATTGACATTTCAATTTTATTTTATACACAGAATCAGCTGTTACATACTTTAAAATGGCTATAGGTTACTATTCAGCTGTCTCATTTCTATTTTCATTTTAGTCTTTAGCAGTTTATAGTGTTGAAGCATAATTTTACTGAACTTGGCAGATTTTAGGATAGTCTAAACTGGGTTATAACTCTAAGAAGGCATTGTCAACAATTGAGGTGCAGAACATTTTTAGGAGGGGTGTGCAGAGAAATCTTCAATGCATTAGTAAGGAGTAATGAATCTTTGTGTCCCACCTAGTAAGGTATGTGTGAGTCCAAGCTGACCATTTCCTGTGTGATTCTAAGCTTTCCTTGTTGTTCTCTGCCTATCTATTTTAACTTGTGTGTGTGTGTGTGTGTGTGTGTGTGTGTGTGTGTGTGTGTGTGTGTGTGTTTGGGGGGGCTGCTCTGGAGCGACCCTGATGATCATTGCAAGAGAGGGTAGGGATCCAAAGTTGGAACTAAGTAAGGACCAAAGAAAGCTCCTCTCCCTAGTCCCGAAGGAAGTTTACTGTTCTGTTTCTGTGGATCGCTCAGGGTTCCTGGCTGTTGTTCCAATGACCTTGGATCCTGCGAGGAAGGATTTGGGCTTCTTTCATCCTGTGTGGTAGATCCAAAAGGTGGTAGATGACCTCAGAGTTCTTGGCCTCCGAAGGCACTCCAGTGATGGAAGGTCTAGTATCCTATTGTCTATGTATGTTTATCAGTTTCATTGGAAGTCCATCTTTTATTTAGAAGCAGAGAGGTATACTACAGCGTATCTTCACTTCACAGTATACTTGCCTCCATTATACAGATCCTCTAGATAAATAAATGTGTGTACATTTTTACCTATATATCTGTTAATCTTATATTTTGCATGAAGGGTGCATTATATCAGAGAGAACATAAGACTTTTGTCCCTTTGGGATTGGCTTATTTCACTGAGCATAATTGTCTCTAGTTAGGAACATTTTGTTGCCAATGGTAGAATTTCATTGTTTTTTAATGGCTGGGTAGTATTTCACATTGAAGATGTACCAGTTTATGTCTCTCTTGATGGATAGCTAAGTTGTTTCTATGTCTTCTCAATTGTGCATCATACTGCTATAAAGATAGGATTGCAGGTTACTTTCTCTCTCATATACAGACCTCAATTCCTTTGGATATATTCCTAGGAGTGATCTAGCTGGGTCATATGGTAGACCAAATTCAGTTGTCTTAGCACTCTCAGTACTGACTTTGACAGTGGCTACATTCCCACCAACAGTGAAATAGGGTACATTTCTCTCTACATCCATGCAAGCAAGGGGTTAGTAGACTTCTGAATGTATGTCAGTTTCACTGGAATTAGGTGCAACCTCTATATACTTTTTATTTGTATTTCTCTGATAGCTAGGATTTCTCAATCAAAAGTGAAGACTTTTTTCCCATTAACATCTCAGATTTAACAAAGATATGAGGTGGGTTTAAGTGGGGATCTAGAGTAGAGTTTAAGGAATTTTATCCAAATTGGTATCCCATACCTAAATATGAGATAATTCTGTTCCAAATGGCTCAGAGAGTAACTAGCATGCCCTATTACACAGCACATTCATTTTTTGTTTCTGTTACACAGCATGGATCATATGACCATCACATCTGGTAAACATTTGCACATTTAATATGAAGCAGACAAGTATTGTGGTTTCCCGGTATATCCCAAGGACTCTAAGTCAAGGTCACAGACCAGCATTGCAGAGTTTTGATGATCTGTAACTGTATTATGTTCTTAGTTATTGAGAAAGTTGATTTTCTTAGTTCCTTTGAGGACCCTGTATGTCACCATAACAGGTTTGGAAAAGAATTTGGGTGATTCAAAGTCCGTTATTTAATTTGTGGGTTTCCCTTTATAGATGTCAATCCACAGAGATGAGAATCTCTACAGGAAATGCTTGGTTTTTCTCAGTGACCCAAAGCTTGATAGTCTCATCAAAATCTTCAATATCATACCAATCTAACTGCTGCCTAATTGAGTTTTTTTACGTTGTTCTGATACCTGAGAAGACGAGGACCATCTGATTTTTATATAAAACATAATGCTAGTGATACAAAGTAGTAGAAAAAGGAAAATCAAACATCAACATCATATAAATGATTCAAGATAAATTAAATTAGGGAATGGGGTTTTCTGAATACAATATGACTCAAAGCAGACCTTCTAGTTTAGTTAAAAATTGTCTCCAAGTGGAAGTCTGACATTTTGGTTTGTTGTTTATATTCTCAGTATCCTAATGAGTTCTGTCTTGAGGACATAACCAAAGAATATTAACACAGTTGAGAAACTGATTTAGTTTTTGTTGATTTAATTCATACAGTTTTAAAAATATTTCATTAGTTACATTTTTTTCCTCTGGCAATTGTGTAGGAGGACACATATTTATCTCTTAAAATTGGTATTATTGGCAAATTTCTCCATGTACATTAATTATTAAAGAATATTTTATATAATGTTACTTTGTACTCATGTATAGAAATTTCATTAACTGAAGTGACTTATTTTTGTGTGAGTTTGACAAAACCTGAATGTGAGACACTCAGCAATGCCTAATATAGTTGCTTTGCTCCTCAAAGTTATATGAATCTATCATTAGTAATGTTTTCAATGTTAGTTTTAAGAAAAAAATCAAGGTATATGTACTCATTAAGCAATTTATGCTTGCTATTTATGTCGTATTGATTATGGAGAGGAATATTTGAAATAACATGGTATTACAAAATAATAGGCAAAATACTGCTTATAACTCCTGTACTATGTATATTACCAAAAATACAGTTTGTTATATGAATGATTAAAAATTTAAACTTAAAGGCCATGAATGCATTTTAAACTCTTAAAATTTGCCTGATTCATGTTAGTGGAATATCTTTATCATTTGAAGTGACACACATATTGGTGGTCGTGGGGGGATTGCAGGGAATAGGAGTTGGGTTACCCACAAGGGCTTGGGAAGGGGCCAAAGCATGGGGCAATGCAGGGGGTAGGGACCCAGTTCCTAAAACTGTCTTTTCTGCCTTCTAAAATCTGTGTTAGCAGAAGGCAGCAGTCAGGAGCCAGAGTTGGGAATAGAATCCTGTTACTCTGATGTGGCTAAACACTGGGCTAAACACCATCTCTGAACTTGTTTTCCTCAGGAAAGTCTTGATAAGTCTTCCTTGGATTGTTTTCTGATGTAGAATACTTGACTGGAAACAGCCCATCCTTTGACTAGGAGCAATATGAAAATTCATCCAAGTGACAACATTTAGGAAACAAAATCCTATTTACCACTGTCAGGATAGGTTTTTTCCCCCCTCATTCCACCCATTACTGTAAAGTCTATCTGTTCTTAAGCAGAGAACTAAGCCACTTAACGCCTTCAAATTTCCTTAATGACACCAGTAGTGGACACTAAAATAGAAACCCTTAAAAATCTAATAACCATTACATTATTGCAGCATCACTTGGTGGCAGGTATTTGAAATGAATAAATAATTGACCCAGTAGTAAGATCATGTCTAGGCAGCTCAGAGTCTCAAAATGATTTATTTAAATATAAAGAAAAATAGATTCTTTAAGGAAATTTAAAATGAGTGCCTTTGGAGGAGTTAGAGGTGTTTAAACTAATTTAGTCCTTACAGTTAACGATTGTTAGAGTTTTGAGAAGATATTTTTCTGGCTTTGTTTTTATTTTGCAAGGCCAAAGTTTTATTTATCCTTCCTCCTTTATTGATTTTAGTTTTGTTTTGAGCTGTAATTTACATTGCATGGTATCTTGTTCAGAAGTGTTGCTGTCCTTGATTGCCGCTTGTTGAGAAAGAAGTAGAGCAAGTTGTTGGTATGATTTGGTTCATTTGTCATGTTAGGTCAAGCAGTACTTGTTGTTAAAGAGGGAAATTTAATAGGATGGGGTCCTTTCCAAATGTAATATTTAGTGTAGTTGTCCAAATGTAACCTAATATGTCATTATTTTCATCAAGTGGCTCATAATGGTGTGCTTTTTTCCTGTAAGGGATTTGTTAAAATCAAACAATCTCAGGAAACAACCCATTGTTTTTGCTTTGGTTCAGACAACTTTGTTGATTGTTAGGAACTTAATTCTTATTTTTTCTATTAAATTTTTGCTTCCATTTCTATGTTTTGCAACAAATGGAAACTTTTAAAAAATAATTTCCTTTATTTTATTAATTACATTGCCTTATGTGACACAGTGTTATAGGCACTGGAATTCCCCATCCCCTCCTCTAACCCTCCTCCACATGGTGGATTACTCCACCTTGTTCCATTACCACAGTTCAAATTCAGTTGAGATTCTTTCATTAGAAGTATTTACCAAGCATAAAGTCCAGCATCTTATTGTCCTGGTAAGTTCAATGGTTTCTTGGATAGACCATCTCTGGTCTGAAGGTAGAGCTGGCAGAGTATCATCCCAATCAATTAAAAGCCCCAACATAACATCAGCAACAATTTACAACGTTATGGTATTAATTGACATGGTATTGATTAACTAGTATGTTAAAAGGAAAATGCAGGTTCTGAACCACATCCTGTGACTTCTTTATAGACATTTCAATTTTGGTTTATATACTACCGGGTTCTATACACCTTAAAATGGCTATAGATTACTATTCAGCTGTCTCATGTCTATTTTCATTTTAGTGTTTAGCAGTTTATAGTGTTGAAGCATGATTTTGCTGAACCTGGTTCTTTTTTGGGTGGTCTGAACTGGCTTATAACTCTAACAAGACATGCGTCAACAGTTAGGTGCAGAACATTTTTAGGACGGGTATGCAGAGAAATCCTCAATACCCCAGTGAGGAGTAACTAATCCCTGTGTCCCACCTGGTGAGGTATGAGTGAATCCACGCTGACCATTTCCTGTCTGATTCTAAGCTTTCCTTGTTGTTCTCTGCCTATTTATTCTAGGTTTTTTTGTTTGTATGTTTGTTTGTTTTGAGGGTTTCTGGAGGGATCCTGATGGTCATTGTGAGAGAGGGTAGGGACCCAGAGCCGGAACCAGGCAAGGATCAGAGAAAGCTCCCCTCCCTAGTCCCGAAGGAAGTTTATTGCTCTGTTTCTGCTGACCTCTCAGGGCTCCTGGTTGTCCTTCCGATGATGCTGGTTCCTGCACAGCAGAGTTTGGACTTCTTCCATCCCCTGTGGAAGCTCCAGTTGTGGGTGGGTGATCTCAGAGTTCTTGGCCTCCGAGGGCACTCCTATTCCCCATAGTCTCAGATGAAAACTTTTTAAGTGCCAATTATTTTTCTGTAAACTATATAGATCTGAGAATGGGAAGCACTGATTTTTTAAAAAGATTTGTTTATTTTTATTACAAATTAGATATATAGAGAGGAGGAGAGACAGAGAGGAAGATCTTCCATCTGATGATTCACTCCCCAAGTGAGCACAACCGCTGATGCTATGCCAATCTGAAGCCAGGATCCAGGAACTTCTTCTGGGTCTCCCATATGGGTGCAGGGTCCCAAAGCTTTGGGCCATCCTCGACTGCTTTCCTAGGTCACAAGCAGGGAGCTGGATGGGAAGTGGAGCTGCCGGGATAGAACCGGCGCCCATATGAGATCCTGGCGTGTTCAAGGTGATGACTTTAGCCACTAGACCATGCCGCTGGGCCCAGGAAGTACTGATTTTTTTGGTGTGTTTAATTGTGTATATTACCAAATACACTATAACATTTATTTTTGCTGAAGAAAATTGTAAATTTCCATGCTACATAGTGGAATTTATATGTGGTAACTCATGATCTTTAGTAGTCATTGTCTATATGCTATTTTTTTGGTCAAGAACTGCAAAATCTGAGATCCTATTGCTCTTGACAGCTAACATGTTAATTGGTCACAGTTCTGTACATCCTGAAGATAGGAAAATAATGACTCAGAGAAAATGGCCCTTATTATAACCTAACAGACAGCATGAACTTCATTTTTTATTGTTCCTTTCTACCCCAGGTCCCACAGGAGTGATTTCCAGAGACCCATATTAGTTCTGTGCACATAGTGTGTTTGTGTTACAACTGTTGATTCTGAACTCAAGATCCTTAGTTTTGCTGAAAGTTTTCACAAATCTCTTTAGTATTGGTATGGAATAAGAGATCCTCTTTATTATACTAAGAAGGAAGCAATCTACCTTCTTCCAAGAAAGGAGACATTATGTATCTCCCGAGGCTCTATGGGATGACTCACAACCTCCATGGAAAGATGGTGCAGAAAAACAAGCTGATTCAGGAGGCAGGAAGCACCATGCACATAACGTGATAGTTGAAAGATGAATACAGAAATATGTATTACATGTCAATTAATTTGCCATTTATTACTCTGTAAGTAGTTAATATTATTAAGCATTTTAACTGAAGGTAGTTAATTATGAATATACTATGCAAGTACAGATCTCCATTGATTAGAATATTTATGTATATTAAAATTTGAATTATTCCTTTACTAGTAAAAATTCAATGCAATGATTGTGATTGTCATCAGAAACTATTTAATAGTAGTATCCTTAAAATTTAGTGCACTTTGTTTTACAATATTAATATGTACAGATGAAATAATTGGACACTCACATTTTTAGAAACAATCTTATATATTAAAATCTACTCATTTATTTGAGAAACAACTCAACAGGCGTGTCAATGCATCATTTTATAGATTGACAATGGCTTAAAGGGTCCAAATAAAACATTAATAATAATCAGTACAAGATTTTTCCTTCATGTTGGGCAAGAGGGCACTTTAACTTGTTAGTGGAAAGGGAAAGATAAAGAATATTGTTATGGTCCTCTCAGTATTAACATTATTGTTAGTCACTGTCTTCCAATGAAATGTAACTGATTTGTAAATAGATAATGATAGAAAGTAACATTGGTATACCTGTTTATTCCAGAAATAACTGGTCCAATAATAGCCATAAGAAATTAACCACATATCACAAAAGGGTTTTTTTAGTTTCAAATAGACAAAGGCTATTTCTTTCCTCCACATGTATCTCATCAGCATTTAATGAAAAATCCCCAAGTGACTCACATAGCTCACTGCTATAAGGATCCAGATGCAAAGGATGACTGAGCCAGGGACACAGAACTAGTTCACTCACCCACTTCACCAGTCGTGAAGAGACCTTGTTTTTCTGGAACCTTAAGAGTACAGAGCTATGCAGTCCACTTTGAGATTCCCCAACACCTCTTTGGGAGTTCTTTCTTCGAAGACTAAGAATTTAAAATGAATAAAATTATTTCCCATGGACAATCACATTGAAAATTGTCTAGGCTAAAAGCCAAAGATTCTTTTAGTGCATGTTTCTTTCTGAACCATAAATGTAACCAGATGAATTTATTTTAGTACTAGCCTACTCAACCGATTTAAATGAATTATATGTCCTCTAATGTGAAATCTGTGTCTCATCATAGAGATGGATTACCTGCATTCAGTTTAATTACTCTCTTGAGAAGCAGCGTCTCCTGTCTACTATGTACTTTGAATGTCCTAGAAGCTCTATTGATGTAATAATTTTATTATAGCCAGGAGAGTTTGGAGATTTGCAGATGTATAGATTGAGAAACAAGAAAAACATGGTTATTCTTGTCATAGGAATTAGGAAACTATATTTAAAATTCTCTTCAGCAACCTTTTTAACATCCAAATTTAGTTAGGTTTTTGTGGCACTAAAGGGAGAAAGAAAATAATGTCAAAGGATTTCTAAAGTGCATGGATCAGGTACAAATATAAAATATAATCCATGAAGTTGACATAATGTGTTTCTTGCTTTTCCTTTGAGTTGCCTGTTCGGGAACACCTGATTTCCTGTTTCTTAAAACATTTTGATTCTGGGGTTGATGTGGTGCAGCAAATTAGGCTCCTGCTTGCCACACTGGTATACCTTATCAGAGTTTCAGCTTGATATCCAATTGCTCTGCTAAAAATCCACCTCCCTGCTACTGCACCTGGATTAGCAACAGAAGATGGTCTAGCCCTTGGAGTCTTCCACAGGTGGGAGATGATGGAGTTCTTGGTTTTGGCCTGGCCAAATTCTTCCCCTCCCCTCCTCTCCTCTCCTCTGCCCTCCCCTCTCCTCCTCTCCTCCTCTCCTCCCCTTCCCTCCTTTCCCCTCCTCCCCTCTCCTCTGCCCTCCCCTCTCATCCCCTTCCCTCCTCTCATCCCCTCCCTTTCCCTGCCCTCCTTCCTCTCCTCTCCTGTCCTTTCTTCTCCTCTCCTCTCCTCTCCTCTCCTCTCCTCTCCTCTCCTCTCCTCTCCTCTCCTCTCCTGTCCTCTCCTGTCCTCTCCTGTCCTCTCTTCTCCTCTTCTCATCTCTCCTCCATTCCCCCCGCCTCTCCTGTCTTCTCCTCTCATCCCCTCTTCTCCACTCCCCTCTCTCTCCCCTCCTCCCACTTCCTCCCCGACTTTACTTTCCTCCCTCACTCTCTCCCTCCCTTCTCTCTCATATTGCTTCTCAAATAAATATCTTTTTTGAAAAAAGCATTTGATTCTGAAATAAAGGTGATCCTTCAGAAACATTGATATTAAAAGAATAGATCCTATGCCAAACCTGAAACATAAAAATCTAACAAATTTTGGTCTTCTGGATATTTAAGGAAATTGTTTTTATATCAATTCCTTATTCATTTGCATAGGATTATGGACATGGTAGTTAATTCCTAGTATGAAACAAAGGATTACAAACTTCAAATGTATTTATATTGATTAAGGTCTAATTACCATTCCCCAAATTGATTCAGTGGCCATGGCTAGATCAGGCCAAAGCCAGAGTGTTGGAACTTCATCAGGTCTCCTAGTTGGAAAGCAAAAAACCCAAACCTTTGTGTCATATTCTGCTGCTTTCTCAAACACATTAGCAGGAAATTGGAGAAAGCAGGACTTGAACTGGAGTTTGTATATGATTATTGGTATTGCATGTGGCAGCTCTAACTGATGTGCTGCAGCATTGGCCCCTAAATCAATTTTCAGTAGGGATAATTTTATGCTCCCGGGTATTCAATTTTATCTAAGAACATTTGGGGAGCACCATATGGGGGCACCCATAGCATCTAATGAGTAGAGACAGTGGCTGCAACAAATATCTTAAAAAGGATAGGAGAGACCCTATTGTCTATATGGCCTCAAATTTCAATGCTTGGGAATCACTAAAATGTATTCATATATTTAATATATACTAATATAGAAAATGAGAAGTACAATTTTTCTCTAAGAGTCATACACACACGCACAGTATAGAGCAGAGATCACATAGCCTCAGAGACCTAAAATAAACTCTGCCTTTGTGTAACCAACTTTCTTTAAGTTTTTTTTTTTAAAGTTTTGGAACTTCACTCTGCTCAAATGGAGCTAATATAGCTTCTACTTGAAGAGTTCACAGAACTTACAAAAAAGTATGTAAAAGCTTAACCATGGCCTGGTATATATAAGGTCTCCATAAAAAGTTTGATTCAGATTGTCATCAGGAAGAAACTTGTAGCAATAAAAATTGCTTAAGGATTGAATAGTGTGGCAAATACCAGGTTTTCTCAACTGGGACAGGTTGAAGTGATGTATGCACATCATATATTTCGTTGAAATTTGTCATGAGTACTTACAAGGTATTGCACCTTTCTTACTTATTCAAAACTACTCCTAAGCAGAATATGCTATTTTAGGTAAGGGTGACATCAAATAAGCACTAGCAGCACTGATCTTGTTGAGTAAATCAAAGTTTCTGAGGCATTGGCTTTTCTGCATACTTGTTTCCTTGGTTCCCTGAACTACCATTACTTGTTTTCTTAGATTTTCCCTCAAGTTGTTTTCTGTGTTTTTGAACACCAGAGTACTTTGGATATGCATTGTGTACCAATTGCTTAATTCAAACCGTGGTTAGATACTGTTTCTCTTGCCACCTAGCATGGATTTTATTTAAAACTCACTTTATGCCAATGCTGTGAAACATATTATATTATTGTACACTTATTGCATCATTTGGCAAGCAGGCAGTAATGCTGAATGATTTGATAAACAAATATGTTAGGAGTAAAAGCATTATTGGTTGAGTTTCTATTGTAATATAATGCCATAATATAGTCTAGCTATTATTAAAATTTAAATATATTCTATATACTATATGTAATTTTCCTCTGGCTTACTTCTCAAACATCTGCAACAACTGGTGGTGGAGCAAGCCAAAGCAGGAGCCGTAAACACTGTCTGAGTCTCTTATATGTGTGGCAGGAACCCCAGCAATTGAGGCATCATCTGTGGCCTCATGAACTGCATATTACCAGGAATCAGGATTAAAAGTGGAGGTGAGACTCTATCCAGGCACTCTGAAAAGGGATGGGAGCAACCCAATTGGTAGCTTCACCTTTGCACCGCAGTTTCAAACCTGGTAAGAGAAATTCTGAGCAGTCCTCATAACAGTAAGATGGGTTGGAACTGAATTCCCATCTCCTTTCACGTAAATAAACACCAGCACTTAAAAGGGCTTAGCAATTAGGAAGATCAAAAACCTGGTGTTTGCAGAGCCGGGACTGGAGTTGGGATGGACTGTTCAGTGTTGAAAAGGGTAGATTTTATTGAAGATCTTGGGACATTACATGTATGTTGAAGTTGCATATTTTAACATTATGCTGATCCCTACAGCTCATTTCCCAAGTAGTAGCATTAAACCATGTTATATTTTAAGGGAGGCAATAGGGTAGATTAGAAGAAACAATACAGATAGGACCAGTGAACCGGGGCTCTGATATTGATTATGTCATTCCAGTGGTTTTAATATTGGTTAGAATACTGAATCTCATAGAGCTTCAATTTGCTAAACAATAAAATTGTGTCAGAAAGACTATCTAGTGTCCAGTTACTTGGTCGTTTTAAAAACATTTTTTGGCATATATGTAGTTTTTAAAAATATTTATTTATTTTTCATTGTGAAGGTAGGTTTACAGAGAGGAGGAGAGACAGAGAGATCTTCTGTCCTCTGGTTCACTCCCCAAGTAGCCACAACAGCCAGAGCTGAATCCAGTCTGAAGCCAGGAGCCAGGAGCTTTTTCCAGGTCTCCCACGTGGGTGCAGGGTCCCAAGGCGTTGGGCCGTTCTCGACTGCTTTCCCATGCCGCAATTAGGGAGCCGGATTGGAAGTAGACATGAACTGGTACACATATGGGATCCCAGCTGTTGCAAGGTGAGGATTTAGCTACTAGGCTATGGCGCTGGGCCCTATATATGTAGTTTCTTCCTCAACAAAATGAATTAAAACTGCTTTTCTATGTCTCTAAGGAAATTCTTTTTTTTCTTTCACTCAGTTTCATTTTTTATATTCATTTTTATTTTTAAAACTTATTCCAGTAATTCAACACAAATAAAAGTTATACTACTATATAAATCTATTTATATATATATATCAGATTTAGGAGATATTATGTGGTGTTTTGATACATATATATAATTGTGTACTGTTCATTAGAGCAAATACATTTATCTCCTGAAATATATGACATTTTTATGTTGAAATATTTAAAATCCTGTGTTCTAGTGTTTAGAAAGTATTATTTCCTTATTTGTTTGAAAAGCAGAGGTTACAGAGAGAGAAGGTGATAGAGAAAGGAGAGCTTTAGTTTTCTGGTTTACTCCCCAAATGCAGGTAACAGCCAGGTGTGGACCAAGCTGAAGCCAGGAGCCAGCAGCTCCATCCTGGTCAGGGGACCCAATACTTGACCAATCTCTGCTGCCTTCCCAGGTGCATTACTAGGGAGTTGGATCAAAAGTAGAGTACCAAGTACTCAAATCAGCACTCTGATATGGAATACCAGCATCACAGATGATGACTTAATGTGCTATGCTACAGCAGTCAACACCTAACTTCTGGTTTTACAAACAGAAAAATACATGCAATCTCACTCATATGCAGTCTGAAGGGTAATTTTTTAAAATTTATTTTTATTGAAAAGTCAGATATACAGAGACAAGAGATAGAGAGGAAAACCTTCCATCCAGTGATTCACTCCCCAAGTGACTGCAATGGCCAGTGTTGTGCCGATCCGAAGCCAGGAGGCAGGAACTTCCTCCAGGTGTCCAATGCAGGTGCAGGGTCCCAAGGCTTTGGGCCTTCCTTGTGTGCTTTCCCTGACCACAAGCAGGGAGCTGGATGGGAAGTGGAGCTGCCAGGATTAGGACCGGCGCCCACATGGGATCGTGGCACGTTCAAGGCGAGGACTTTAGCAGCTATGCTATGGCGCTGGGCCCTGAAGGGTAATCTTTAAGAAGATAGAAGTATAATGGTGGTCACCAAAATCTGAAGAGGGATGGGAAAAGATTCATTAATAGTATTTACTTATAGGTAGATAGGAGTCAGAAATAGTGTGGTTTTGTTGCCCAGTAGGTTGCCTAGAGATAATGTTTAAGTGTTGCATGTTTCACCTCTGCCTGGTTTGAATTGAGTTGTTTTCTCAGTGATTTGTTTTGACAGTTCTTTGCATATTCTAGGCGCATGTCCTTTATCAGACACATAGTTCACATATTCTGTGGGTTGTCTTCTCATTTTCTTCACTGTACCTTTTGAAGAACAGAAACTGTTTGCTTTGATAAAGTCCGCCTTGGTAAGGTTTTTATTATGGATTATATGTTTGGTGTCATAGCTAAAGCATTAACCCATGTTTAGGTTTTTCCAGGTATTATTCTAAAAATGTTATATTTATTTCTATGCTCTTTGAGCTAAAAGTGTTACATTTAGATATAGGATTTACTTTCAGTCAATTTTTATAGGTGCAAGGTGTGAATTTTTCTTTTTAAAAAATACCAACATCCATCTGATTGTCAATTATTTTTGAAAACCTTCCTAAAGATACTCCCTGGAGAATGTACAGTTTCTTTTTTTTTTAAGATTTTTTTTTATTGGAAAGTCAGATATACAGAGAGGAGGAGAAACAGAGAGGAAGATCTTCCGTCCAATGATTCACTCGCTAAGTGACCGCAGCGTCCAGTGCTGCACTGATCCAAAGCCAGGAGCCATGAACTTCCTCCAGGTTTCCCACACAGGTGCGGGGTTCCAGGGCTTTGGGCCGTCCTTGACTGCTTTCCTAGGCCACAAGCAAGAAGCTGGCTGGGAAGCGGGGCTGCCAGGATTAGAATTGGTGCCCATATGGGATCCTGGGCATGCAAGACGAGGACTTTAGCCACTATGCTATCGCGCTAGGCCTGAGAATGGACAGTTTCTCAGTAAATGCTGTTGGGAAGGTTGTGTTACCAAATACAGCAACTTGAAAAAGACTAAAGCCTTACAGCCTATACAAAAGTCAACTCAAAGTGGAACAAGGATATAAATGTAAGGCCTGAAAATGTGAAAGTACTTATGGAAAACGTGGGAGAAGTACTTTAAGTCTTTGGCCCAGGCAATGTTTTGGATCAGGTATCAAAGGCACAGGTGATAAAACAAAAAACAGATAAATGACATATGTTTTGCAGAGCAAAAGAAAACATGAAAGTGAAGGGATAAGGAACATAACAGGTGATCACAATATTTGCAACCTATGCATCTTAATAAAGATTAGTGTACACAATATATAAGGGGCTCTAGAGATTCAATGACAAAAATAAGCCATCCAGTTAAAAAATGAGCAAAAGAGCTGAACAGACAGATATAAAGCGCTAACAATCATGAAAAAATGTTCAGTATCACTAGGCATCAGGGAATACATATAAAAATAAGAATGATGCATCATCTCACTCCGGCTGCAATGGCTATTATCTAAACTTCAAAAAATAAATACAGAGCAAGATATGGAGAAAAGGTTACCAAAATATACTTTTGGTGGGAATTCAGTTCAGAATGTCTGACATGGGGAGTGTGTCATGTGACCCAGCTGGCCCAGCTCTGAGAGCATATCCAAAGGGAACAAAACCAGAATCTGCAAGAAATACCTGGACTTTCTTGTTAATTTCAGCCCAGTTAGCAATAGCAAAAATATGAAACCAACCTAGATGCTCACCATTGAATGATTACTGGATAAAAGCGTATATACATTCTCTGTGATATTATGTGGTAGTAACATTTGCAACAAAATGAAAGGCACGTGAGATTATTAGGTCAAATAAACAAAGCACAGAAAGATAAACTCAATTTTCTATCACTTAGAAGTTTATATACAATCACACGCATTATATATAAGGTAGAATGAATGTGTATTATTCAATTAGCATATTTATAAATGTAGTCTTAACAGGATTATACCTCAGATTTATTTTACCTTTTATTTATATTATATATTATCTTTGTCATGAATCCCATACTGTGACTATATTTATGCCTACTTTTTAAGAGAAAAAATGGCATGTGTGTGATTATGCATATTAAATAGGAAATGTGAATGTAAAGTTGTTAATCTAGGACAACTAGCATATGTCCGTTACATTTGAAATGAACACTCTCTCTTGTTTGAGGCAATTATGTCTTTACTTAATGTATTTTACAGTTAATACCCAAATGCTACAGCATAGAAGGTTTCTTAAAATATGTATTGGCTACTTTTTTTGAGAACTGACAAACTTGAATATTATGTGTGCCACTTAATATACTCAATCAGTTTAATATAGATGATTCTTATAAGTAATATGTAATCAAGAATCACCTAAAGAAATTTATTTTCTCATGCATATACTTTTTAGAAAGTAGAAGCTCTCATAATATTTTTGATCATTTATAAATACAAGCAGGTGTAGAAAGCTTAATTTTTGTTTTTCTGTATGAAGTTTTGGCCTGGGTCAAAACATGTTTTAGAAAAGCATCACTTCAAGATTATACAAGTGATCTAGAAAAGAAATTGAACCACAATCCTCGTCAGATGCTATAAATTACACTGAGCCAACACTGACTGTGTATAGTTAGCAAGTCTCACATCTGTATGATGTTAACCCTAATCAAGAGTTTCTGTTGATGATTCTAGTGGGAATTATTTGTACAGTAAAGTACCGAGTAAAAGGAGAGGAAGAGAACAGAATTCTTAGCACCTCTTTAAATTATCCTGATATGAATTGGGCTTCAAAAGACTTCATTATTCCGAAACAAAATGTTATTTTTTCTGTTTGCATACTTGATTATAACACCTATTGACTTTATTTAATTCAAAAATGAAGGCTAAAAGATACATTTCCTAAAAATAAATTCTTCTCCAAAAATAATAACACTGTTTTTCTATGTGGGATTGAATGGTATCTGGGTTGCCTTGGTTGGTTGCTTGTTTGGTTGGAACATGGCCACAAAGGCAATAGTAGCTCCCATTTCCCAAGGGGCTATGCAACATTCCACAACTGTGTGCTGTACTCTTTGTTCTGGTCAGTCTTTCCTCTGATTGTAGCTTCAATAAATGTTGTTTTAGAAAATGAAGATATAGGGTCTGGCGCCATGGCCTAGTGGCTAAAGTCCTCACTTTGAACGTGTCTGGATCCCATATGGATGCAGGTCCTAATCCCGGCAGCCTTGCTTCCCATTCAGCTCCCTTCTTGTGTCCTGGGAAAATACTCTAGGACAGCCCAAAGCCTTGGGACCCTGCACTCATGTGGGAGACCTGGAAGAGGCTTTAGGCTCCTGGCTTTGGATCGGAGCAGCACCGGCTGTAGCGGTCACTTGGGGAGTGAATCATGGGATGGACAATATTTCTCTCTGTTTCTCCTCCTCTTTCTCTATCTATTTGACTTTCCAATAAAAATAAGTGAATCTTAAGAAAAAGAAAGTGAAGATATAGTGTAAGCCTATCACTAACATAAAAAATTGAAACTGTCTTACTAGTGATGAGTAAGTCTCTAAGTGTGAAACGGATTGCCAGCACATGCAGGCATTGTACGTTTCAGAGAATTATTGGTTGTGAATTCCTATCCTCAAGGAGCCCGCAACTAGTGAGATAATTGTAAAATACACATATACCATGAATATAAATTACCACAGAAAGATCATCAATCACTAGTCAAAAGTTACAGACTATGCACATGAGTACTCCTAAAAGGAAGATTTTATAAATTTATAGTATATGGTATTTTATATGTATGAGTATGGTATGTATTATATACATAACAGTATATATACTATAATTACATAATATATTATGTATATATTATATACTATTTATAATACAGTGTATATCATACTATAAATATAGTATAAACTTATATTTCAACAACTTTTTTATATGTTTGTATGTTTGCAAATCTTGTTATAAAAATTAAAGATAGAGAATTCTGATGTTAGGGGCATTTTGCTTGGGATCCTGGCATCCCATATGAAATTGCTCGTTAAAGCCCTGGATTCTGGGCCCGGCGCGGTGGCGCAAGTGGTTAAGGTCCTCACCTTGCACGCCCGGGATCCCATATGGGTGCCGGTTCTAATCCCAGCAGCCCCGCTTCCCTTCCAGCTCCCTGCCTGTGGCCCGGGAAAGCGAGGACAGCCCAAAGCTTTGGGACCCTGCACCCGCGTGGGAGACCTGGAAGAGGCTCCTGGCTTCAGATCGGCATAGCATCGGCTGTAGCGCTCACTTGGGGAGTGAATCATCGGATGGAAGATCTTCCTCTCTGTCTCTCCTCTCTATATCTGCCTTTCCAATAAATAAAATAATAAAAATAAATCTTTTAAAATAAATCTTTAAAAAAAAAAAAGCCCTGGATTCTGTGTTTCCAATTCAGCTTCTTGATAATGCACCTGGGAAGATGGAGGAAGATGACCAAAGTACTTAGACTACTAGCACTGAATTGGAGACAAGGATGAAGTTCTTGATTCCTGGCTTTTGCCTGGCCTAGACCTGCCTGTTGTGGCTCTCTGGGGCATGAACTAACAGAGGAGCTTTCTCTATCTCCTTTCCTGTTTCTCGCTCTCTTCCTCTTCTTCTCAAATAAACACATATCTAGGCAGAGTATAACGGAAATGAAGAGGACATTTCTTTATTAGTTCTTATGGTAGGTTAGATTTATAGAATGTGTTTCCATGCCATTTCACTTACCTGTAAGAACCACCATGCAAGGTAGGTAGGGTTAACTTACTTGTTATTAGAGAGGACAGAATATTTAGAGATAATTAAGCAATTTGTTTTAAATCACACAGTGAGTGTTTGAGTGATACTTTGAGCCTATTTAACTTGAAAACATATATATATATATATTTTCCCAACTTTGTCAGGGTTTTCAGCATTATTTGCAGGAAAGTATGAAAGTGCCTAGAGCTGGGCAAATCTCCATAGGTCTTCCAGCATGATCTGATGGAAGTTGTACTGCCACTTGAGGATGGGACACATCTACATGTAGAGGGTGGTGTGTGAGGGTGTAGTTAAAGAGAATATGATGAGAGTGAAGATGTCCTGTCATTAGTCTTTGACCCAGGCATTTGGGATAAGTGATAATATAAGGAGAGAGAGAGAGAGGGAGAGAGAAACACACACACACACACACACACACACACACACACACACACACACACACACACACACACACACAAAGAGGTCACCTAAACCCTCAGAGAAATTGATTGAGGTGGGATGATCTTTTAGTAGTAGGTGGTGAAGTGGAGGGAATCAAATGAAACTAAGTGCCTGTGAGTGCTCACTTTGGCAGCACTGAAATTGCCTGACCTATGTGTAAAGCCTGGGAGTTTAAGCATTTGTAAAAGTGACTGGGAAAACCTTCAGGATGTGATGAAGAGCTGCTCAATCTTACTTTATTGGAGAATGTTAATTCAGAGTCGAAAGCTGATTCTTTAGATATATATCTGCCTGTCCTTTGGTTCTCCTCATGTCTAAAACCAATGAAAAAAAATAGGAGTAAATATAGAAGCTGGAGTCAATCTCCAAAACAATAGGTTACTAAAAGTAAGAATCTTTAGTATATGTAGGTCATAAGAAGAATATTTTAATATAAAACATAAATATTATTTTAATATAAAACATAAATACTTTTGCTTTGCTTAACAACCATATGTCATGATGTAATGAAACTCTAATTGGACAAAATATTAAAAAATAATGTTGTCTGGGATAAAATGTTGAGTCTGTTTGGTTGTCATGATTTAGTAAAAGCTATTAAACCCACAGACTCTGCTAGTTTGTAACAGAGGAAGTCCTTGCCCCTTTTCTTGCTCCAACACTGAAATCAGAGGACAGTCGTATTCTAGATTCTGTTTATTCTGGCACAACTTGGTTTATTGGAGTGTTTTATATTTAAATGATATCTTTGCCATGTGAAGTTGGTAAGAATTAAAGAATTTTAAAAATATGCCTTTAATCCAGTGAGATGCTTTCTACATATTTAGCTGTCATTTAAAGATTGCATTCATGATAGGGTGGATACATTTTTTAAGTTGCCAAGTATATTTTTATAGCTGAAAGTTGCCCAAGTTGCCAACCAAAGTTGGTCTGCAACAAACCAACTCAGGGTTTCCATGGAAATATAATTTCATCCCATCTATGAAAGTCCATTTTATGTTTCCTTCTTTATCGTGAAACTCGAAACTCTGCAATGTTTTTCCTGTGATGCTTGCTCCAAGAAAAAGAAAACAGGTTTCCAATTAAACAGTTATTATATTTAGGTCATTGAAGTTGAACTACAGTGGACAGTTCAGTTTGGAAGATAAACATTATCCATAACCTAATATCTGTTCTATTTAGGTTCTTTATTATTTTGTTCTTTTATCTATGTTCTTTTATTATTTTGTTTTTCTATTTTGATTATTCTTCAGTCATAATTATCATATTCTGTTTCAAAATTACATCATAACTCTAAAATACTTATTACTTATGTTTAACTGATTTCAAAATCTTTGGTGAATATGCCATAATATTCTTCAGTTCTGTTTTCTCTGATGCCTACATTAACACCTGATACAAATAGATTCTCAAATGGTTTTTGAATAAATGATACAACAAATGCTTGTTTGCCTTCCATGAACTTAGTGCTATCATGGAATAAAAAGAAACAGCATACGGGAGACAACTAGCATATATGGCACTTTCCTGTCTATGGAGAAGGGATCTCAGAAAGGTAAAAAAATGAGTATAAACTGTTGCTACAAAGAAGAGATTTACTGTACCCATTTAAGTTTGCAACAGTCTGGCAGACTAATTTTTTAAAATGAAAAAAGTAGTAAGTTTATGTAAGTTGTTAATGGAAGTGATTGGTTGGCAAGGTTTAGAGAACAGTATAGCATTGACCAGTACAGGTACTCATTAGAAAAGTCTCTGTGCTTGTGGTACCAACCTCCCATACAGATGTCTGACTCTGAGCTTCTCTGTATTGATCCACTTCCCTGCCAATGAGCCTGGGAAAACAGCGGAGAATGGCTCATGTACTTAGGTTCTGGCTTCCCACATGGGAGTCACAGCTGGATGGAAGATTTATCTCCCTTTCTTTCCCTTTCTATCTCCCTGCAGCTCTTTCAAACAAAATATATCTTTGAAAAAATAGGCTAGTAGCTTTTATGTTAAGAGGAATTGAGGGATAGTGGCGGGGGAGAGGCTAAACACAGGTTAAAATTACCAGCAGAATTTCTTGACTTTTTTCGGTAGATTTGCTGGCACAGGCAGATGAAGTACATTGTACCGCATGTTCCTTGGCTATCTTAAATCAATTTTTATTTAAGTGATTATACACACATGTATATTCTTTTTACTTTGCTTCAATATTTAGTTACTAAGACCAGTTTGGAGTTTGCAACACTCCTACAAATTCCAGACTACATTTCTTTCTCTCAAGTGTGATTTGATTGTATGGAGTTTATCAAACTCTCAAAACCAATCAAGAAAACTTCCACTCTGAAGTGTGAAAACAAATTCTGGAAATAGTTGTTGGGATCAGAGATGATGTGAAGAGACTGCTAGCAATATATTATACTAGATTAGATCTGAGATGATATTTTTAGGTGAGATTAAACTAAAGGGATATGTAGAAGGGATATTTAAAAAGAAAAGGTAAGTTTTCACTTATTGAAACATTTGTTGAATGTCAGTCACTAATGAGGCAGTGATGAAAACAATGACCAAGTCATTGTTGACTTGGGTCAGTTATGGAAATTAGGGAAAATAGAAAAGATGGACAACTGCTCCTAGGGTTTTACTAAGGTTTTAACCTTTTAAATATTTGTATTTGAAGAGGAAAGTTACAGAAAGAGAAAAATAGACAAGAGATTTCCCGTTTGCTTGTTCATTCCTCACATATTTGCAAAGGCCAGTATTGAAAGGGCTATTGATCTTATATTTTGGATGAAGATTGCCTCCTTGCTGATTTTATTTTTTCTAATATTTACAGTAGTATACTTTCACATCACAATCACAGGCTTAACATTCTTTATATAAAGACAGTAACACATAGCAAGTGAAGGTCAATATACTAAAACCCTCCTCACCCACCCTACCCTTTCTCCGGTGTGACACGCCCACAGCTAGAACAGCCTAGAATCACCTGCCAGGAATCATCGTAGTATCGACCACTCCTTTTTATTACCAGTGTAATATTGGTTATCACAGAAAAAGGAAAATATATTTGTCTTTTTGTACCCCGGCCCCCGTCACTCACATTAGAATTAGCTTCCTTTGACCATACATTCATGCATAATGAACATAGATCATTCTCTATAAGTATATCCCTCAAAAGTACCATATAAGTACATTATCATCTGTCACCAGTTGGTGGAAACAAGCACAGTCCTAATTCATAATTTACACTATTTTTAGCTGCTATCAACTGCGGGCACAGAAAATTCAATCTATATCACTTTATTTCATACATTTCATACGATACAAGTTGACCAATTGTGTCGTCTTTTAGAATTTCTGCAGAATTTCAAATCTTCCAATACTAAGTAACATTACATCAAACTAACCCATACATTTGATCTAGAACTTCAATGACAAAATATAGCTTTTCTTTTCCTCACCTGTTAAGAATAAGAAACCTAAGACACCCCTATTCTTTAGTATTTTTAAAACCAGTTTTTACAATACAACTCTGAAATTATTAATTTTAACCTCTTTTAAAATTTTAACTATTTCGTTCTTTCCACTAACTTTCTCTTCTATTTTTTTCAAATTGCTGAGGCTTCCTTTATGGCCTTGCATGTCACCTGTCCTAAAGCAGATTTCATGAACTGATGAAAAGAATGTGTGTTCTACAACTGTGAGATGAAATGCTCTATAGTTATAAATTAGGTCCATTTGGTCCATTTTATATGATTAGCTCTGTTGTTTTGTTGTTGGTTTTTTGTCTATTTGTCAATTGGTGAAAGTGAGATGTGGAAGTCCCTATTATTATTATACAGGAGTCTATGTCTCCCTTTCTGTCCATGTTGTGTATGGATTTTTTTTTTTGATCCATGCATTTCCTTTTAATGTTTTGGGTAATCTCATAATAATTTAATTCACTTTCATATATTTATCAATCTCTTTGTTTTTACATCCTAAGACTTAGGTATCATTGTATTCCTTTCGGTGAGTCATTTTGTCTTTATATTTCTCTTATTTCCTCATTTGTTTTTATGCATTTCTAGACGTACTTGTCATTTTTATTCTCTGATGTTTTTAATTTTCAACTCTGCCTCTGTGACTTGGTAGCATGACTGTTCCTTCAGGGGCTATCTAGAAGTGTGTGTTAGCTGTGTGCAGTGTACCCTGGACTGTGCTCAAAGAGTCCTGAGCAACATCTGAATTGGGCATGGTACTGCTCATTTGTCAGCACAGGTGAGGTATTGCTCATGATGTTAGTAGAAACACTGCCTCTGTTTTTTTCATTTTTGAAAAGAGATTCATCTATTTTTATTTGAAAGGCATATTTACAGAGAGGAGATACACAGAGGAGGGAGAGATTATCTATCTACTGGTTCATTCACCAAATGGCTGCAATGACCAGAGCTGATCCGATATAAAGCCAATATAAACACCTGCCTCCAGGTCTTCCGTGTGGGTGTAGGGGCCCAAGGAAGGACTTGGGCCATCCTCTGCTGCTTTCCCAGGCCATAAGGAGAGAGCTGAATCAGAAGTGGAACAGCTGGGACACAAACTGGTGTCCATAGGAGATGCCATCTCAAATTGGTTGTTCTGTATAGCCTGCTGTGTTGCCGCAAGGGCCCAATCTTCATTGTTTCAAGATGATCAGTGCCTGAGGTTAGTTTGTGGTAGCCACATCCTGTACCCACACTAGCACATTAACCATACAAAAGATCGGTGTAGAGATCAAGCTACAAACCACACACCATCACGTAGTCACAGAATTCTCAACCTCCCATAAGCACAGGGTGCTGAAGTCCCTGGAGCCTATGAGTCTGCCCCTACTGCAAAAAGCACTAGTACCTCTGATTATTCCACTTCAGTAGCTTATGATGCTGTGCTTCACCTCAGGGCTCCTAGAAGAGTGGGTGTGTCGTTATGCCTGACAGACCCAGGCGTGAGCATTCACTAGCCTGAACTCGAAGCAGGGAGCGCAGAGTTTCTTTTTGACTGGACCTCCTCATTGTGCACACCCAGGAGGAGTCAGCTATGTGCCATGGTCTCTATAGCTGTGACCGTGGTTTATCTCACAACAATAGTCATTCTGGCAGGTCTGGGCCTCTCTCCACTGTTCTGGGTGTTTTATAGGAAGATGGCATAAAAGAGCATGCTCCTAACCTACGGTGGTTCCCCAGAAAGCTATCCTCACGGCGGCTTCTGTATGCAATCCTGGTAAGTATGGTCTGCGAGATTCTTTGCCAGGTGACGCTGCCTGTAACTGTGCCATGTGGTCTCTCCTACCTCTTGCTCAGGAGAGATGTTAACTGAGTTCCCAGTGGTGGTGCATTGTGGCTCACTGACAGCTGCTAGCTGCCTTGTATCGCTGACTGCAAGTGTTGTTTCTGAGCTCTGTTCTCTTGTTTCCCCGAGCTTCCACTGTTCTTTGTCTTCAGAGCTAACTCCAGGAATTGGTAACTCAGTCGAGGTCTCTAATAAGAATGACAAGGGCACAAGTACTTGAACCATCACTTGCTACTTTGAAGGGTTTGTATTAGTAAAAAGGATAGAATTGGGAGCTTGAGCCTTGGACTTGAATCCTTACATATGCATTTCAAAAATAGAAATGTATTCAAGTATATTTTTTAACGGTCAATTATTGGTAATTTGTCATTAAGTATAATTTTTCTTTTTCTTTTTTTTTTGAGTGGTATTTTCTGGCTTTTTTCTTTTTTAAAAAAATTGATTACATTTCATTTTATGACACAGTTTCATAGGCTCTGGAATTCCCCCAACCCCTCCCCATACCCTTCCCCCTTGGTGGATTCCTCCACCTTCTTGCAGTATTACAGTTCAAATTCAGTCAAGATTCTTCCATTGCAAGCATATGCCAAGCATAGAGTCCAGCATCTTATTGTCCAGATAAATTTAATGATTTCTTGGGGAGACCATCTCTGGTCTGAAGGCAGAGGTGGCAGAATATCATCCCGACCAATTAAAAACCACAGCATAACATCAGCAACAATTTACAACGTTATGGTATTAATTGACATGGTGTTGAGTAACCAATATGTTAGAAAGTGCAAGTTCTTAACTGCATCCTGTGCCTACTTCATTGCCATCTCAATTTTAGTTTATATACAACCGGCTTCTATACACCTTAAAATGGCTATAGGGCACTCTTCAGCTGTCTCATGTCTATTTTCATTTTAGTCTTTAGCAGTTTATAGTGTTGAAGCATAATTTTACTGAATTTGGCAGATTTTAGGATAGTCTAAACTGGCTTATAACGCTAACAAGGCATTTGTCAACAGTTGATGTGCAGAACATTTTTAGGAGGGGTTGCAGAGAAATCTTCACTGCCTTAGTGAGGTTTAACTTATCTTTGTGTCCTACCTAGTAAGGTATGTGTGAGTCCAAGCTGACCATTTCCTGTCTGGTTCTAAGCTTTCCTCATTGGTCTATGTTTATCTAATCTAATTTTTTCGTGGGGTGCTCTGGAGCGACCCTGATGGTCATTGCAAGAGAGGGTAGGGATCCAAAGTTGGAACTAAGTAAGGACCAGAGAAAGCTCCCCTCCCAAGTCCCAAAGGACTATTACTCTGTTATTGAGGTCCACTCAGGGCTCCCGGCTATTGTTCTGATGACATTAGATCCTGTGAGGCAGGTTCTGGGCATCTTCCATCCCATGTGGGAGATCCAAGAGAGAGTTGATGACCTCAGAGTTCTTGGCCTCTGAGGGCAGTCCAGTTCCCCGTGGTCTCCTTGGCCATTGGGGTATAGCCCTTGTTACCCAGACTGATGGTCCTTGGTGAGGATCTGCAAGTCTCCAAGGTTGGGATACAAGCCTCCTCCTGTCCACCTGATCCACTCTGGGGTCCACCCCTGCTCTGTGCATTTGACCTCCTGTTAAGAGGTTGTCAGGATCTAAGTGTAATCTTTCCCATCTGACTTTGTATTGTAGGCATAAGGAGAATCTTCATTTTTTTAGCACTGAAAACAATATGTAAAGCAATAGTTTCTTTGAATCTGTTAGTTTTTATACAAAGTAGGGTTTATTTCCTATTCTGCTTGCTGCAGTAGGCAGAAGTTTAGATAATTACAGAAACAAATTTCATTGTTATATAACCATTAATTATATATACCTAAGGTGGTATTAATTACAACTTTCCAGAGTTCCCCTTTCACCTGTGTAATTCCAGAAGTTATAGCTATGGTTTTTTGTTTCTTTGTTTTGTTTTGTTTTGTTTTTAATGACACAGCTAGCAAATATTATGGACCTCCAAGTATATATGAATTCTTTTTTAAAAAATATAAAATTTCCATCATTTTGTCTTGTTAAATTCCATTCTTCCTGATGCTTCCATTTCTATTCTAATGTTAAAATATAGAATCTCAGAGATGCATCTCCTTGTGTGTGTGTGTGTGTGTGTGTGTACGTGTGCACACATGCATGCAGAAGGCAGAATTGCTTACCCTCATCATTCTATTTCACTGTTTGATTTAAAAGCAAAGACTTTTGTAAGCCTGAGTTAGTGTCTCAGGAAGGGGCTATTTTTACTCTTTATTTCACAACCAAGTGCAGCAACCAATTTGAGATGGCATCTTTCCTGATAGTCCCTTACTTTGAAAGCTTTTGTTACATTCCTCATGCCAATCCACATGCTTGCCTCCTGATCTACTGAAACATACTTCCTTCTCTCCCTTCCTCTCCTCTCTTCTCCTTTTCTATTTTCTCCTCTCCTTTCCTCTTCTTTTTAATGATTTGTTTTTATTGGAAAGGCAGATAAGATTTATGGAGAAGGGGAGACACAGAGAGAGAGAGAGAGAGAGAAACAGAGACAGGGAGGGAGGGAGGGAGGGAAGAAGAGCGAAAGAGAGAGAGAGAGAGGGAGGGAGGGAAGAAGGGAGGGAGAGAGAAAAGAGAGAGGGAGGGAGAGAGAGAGACAGACAGAGAGACTGGGAGGGAGGGAGGCAGGGAGAGAGATATATCTTCCGTTTACTGGTTTATTCCGCAAATGCCTGGAATAGCCGAAGCTGAGCTGATTCAAAGCAGGAGTCAGGAGCTCCCTCAGGGTCTCCCATGCAGGTACAGGGTCTCAAGGTTTGGGCCATCCTTTAGTGCTTTTTTCAGTCCACAAGCAGGGAGCTGGATGGGAAATGAAGCAGCAGGTATACAAACTGGCTTCCATATGGGATCCTTCCTGGTGCTTACAAGGTGAGGATTTAGCCACTGGGCCATTGCATTGGATCCAAAGATAAATTCTTTTCATATAGGCAGATAATCTATTATGTATCTACTATTCTGAGAAACTCACTAGCAATGTTTTAAAATTTTTCTATTAATAAAATATTACTAAAAGTGGCAGTGGAGTATAACACATCAGTTTGAAAGTGGAAGAAATATAAAAAAAGAGAACAAAAATCAGTTAGTTGATCTCTTTGAGGATCTCCCTGAAAAATCAAGTACTTTAGTTTCAAAGAGCTCCTTGGTCTGAAAGTGGGATAATCTGTTTATAAGTCAACCACATCATGAAGTATGGATGCTTTAAACTTTCCCATGGATTCATTCTGTATTTAAGGAAAATAGTTCTAAACACGCTGCAAGTGCTTCCTGCTGTGTCCACCCCTGTTGTTCTTCTTTCCTTGCTCCCAGAAGAGATCCACTGACCTCCTCTATGTTCCTAAATAATAAGAGTAAGCTGCCCCTCGTCTATCTGTAGAAGGGAGAGATTATCCCTAGATTTCAGTAAAGTTAACTTCTTAATAGGAATTGCTTTAATAGTCAGCTCGAATGTTACTTTTTCAAAGAGGTCTGCCTCTCCTCCAAATGAGTGTCTGTCACACAGTAGGCACTTAATAGATGTTTCTTTTTAAATGGATCATAGTGGGAAGCATCCCTGATCAGGGAATGGGATTTTAGGGTTTTGAATCTTGCTTGTTAGAATGCATGCTACAGGAAAGCCATAGAACATAAGTTTTGTTTTCCTCATCAGTTCCCAAGAAGAAGCAAACTAGTGCTGTCTCAAAGCGGTTTCTAAACTATGAAGTGTTTTTTTGTCAGAGTAATCTTGTCAAGACAGTGAATATGGATCATTTTTTGTCATTCAGTGATAGACTGCAAACCTTTAGGTTTGCTCACTCTGCCTCAAATTTGAAACATTAGAAAACCTCAGGAATATTTGTAAAATTATGTTATATTTATGGCAATGCTACATCTACAGGATGGATTTTCTGATACACATTTAACCTACTGTATATTCCATATTAACAGATCAAAGTTAAATTTCTGCATGCTGCTAAAAACCTTTTCCTCTTTTTCTGTAACTCATGAAGAACTGAAAAGTTTACTTACAGTTAAATATGCCTTGATGACTTCATATTAGAGTTTCTACTTTTGCCTATACCTGCATGCCATGTAACTGTTACCAAAGGAGTGTACTACTATGATAATATTGGGGTAAATGGTGTCCGGGAAAATGGAGAAGGATATAGAGGAGGGAAAGGGCAGTGGAAAATGCATTGTGGCAATGCTACAAAAATGCATTGTGGCAAGCAATAACATAAAAACCTTTTAAAAAATGGTAAATATTTCCAAAACAGTTCTAAATTATAAATTCCAGTCAAAGTAGTAAACATACAGATACACACACATAGATTCACATATATATATTTTTGCATGTATGTCCAAAAGTTTTTGAACAGTGTAATTAAGGCTAAGTGTTTTTACAGTTTTTTTGTGGGGAATATGAATGAGCTGTGATATGGTGTCCCTGAGTGACAGGTGAGTTAGATCAGCACACAGGGCCTCCCTGTTTTCCAGATTCTTTCGTACACCATTAATACAGCACTGGCCCAATGATTGCAGAGTAGGAGTTGTGCTCCTACTGTTCTTGTTCCGGTTTTCATTTCTAATTTTAGTTTGTAAAAGTTTGTTTATTAAAAGGTGGAGAGAATTGGGGGAGAGAGAGAGAGAGAGAGAGATCTTCCATATATTAAATATTTCCCAAATGCTCACAGCCATCAGAAAATGGGTCATATGTGAAGCCAGGATCCAGGAATTTCATCCTATTCTCCAATGTGACTGACAGGCACACGAGTACTTAAGACATCACTTTCTGCCCCCTGGGTTGCATATTTACAGGAAGTTATACTTGAAGTAGAGTTAGGATTTAGACCCAGACACTCCTACATGGGATGTGGACATGACACGTGGCAGCTTAATCGGCCATACCTCAGTGCCCACTTCTGTATCATGCTATTACAAATAATACTGATATGAATATGGGAGTTACGATGCTTTTAAGATATTGATTTTACTTCCTTTTATGAATCATAAATTCCTAGAAATGGAATTTATGGTTCATTTACTGGTTTAATATTATTATATTGAGGAAATGCCATACTATTTTTCATAATGGCTAAGCTAATTTACATTCCAACAGCATACAAGAATAACTTTTGTGCAGTTCTTGTCAGCTCCTACCCTTTGAATCTTTTTGAAATTGCCAACCCAACAAGTGATTCTCATTTAAGTTTCCTTGATGACTAGTGATGTTGAGCACCTTTTCATATACTTGCTGGCCCCTTCAAGATATTCTTTGGGAAAAGATGTGCAATGTATTCACTTTAAAGTTATTTTATTTTATTGATTTTCATTGAGTTATCTGAAATCTTTAGATATTTTATTTACTTAAGTTATAACTCCTTATATAATTTGCAAGTATTCTCTTTAATCTCAATTATTATTTTTTTGTTTCGTCAGTGTTGTTTCACTGTGTAGAAACTTTTTAGTTTGAAATAATAATCCTACATAGTTAATTTTGTTTTGTTACCTGTGTGTTTTGATTTCAGATCCAAAAATAATTGCCAAGACCAATATCAAGGTAAACTTCTGCTATGTTTTCTTCTGTTTCATGGTTTTAGGTTTTACGTTAAAGTTTTTGTTGAATGTTGACTTGATTTTTATGCTCGGTATAAATTAAGGCTAAACTTTTATTCTCTTATATATGAATCTATAGTTTTTCCAGTATCATTTATTGCAGAATATCCTTTCCCCATTATTTATTCTTGGCACTTCTGTGCAAAACAGTTGACTGTATATTCATAAATGTATTTCTACTTTAAGAGAACCATTATTACTTTATGTGTCTGCTTTAATGCCAGTCCATAGTGTTTTGCTGGCTATAATTTTTATAATAAATTTTGAAATCAGGAAGTGCGATGTCAGCTTTCTTCTGTTTTGTTCAATGTTGTCTCGGTTCCTGGGTTTCTTTATGATTCCAGATACATTTTAAAATAGTTTTGTATAGAATGCCATTGATTGGGATTTACATTGTAACTTCATTGGATATATGGCTCAGTTTGAGTAGTAATGATATTTAACAATATTAATATTTATTTAACATAATGGAATGCAATATTTAACATAATGGAATGCATCCATTATGTATGTCTGAATGGTTTCTAATGTCCAGAACTTTTACTCAATTTGTTAAATTTACTTTATAAATTTTATTCTTTCTAATGTTATTATAATAATTACAGTGTTTTCTTGTTTTTAGATAGTTTATTCTTAATGTATACAAACATAATTGACTTTTATACAGATTTTAGTACACTTACCATTTATACTACATATACATATTATATATGCACACATATACCTGCATATATAATTAAATAATATATATTATATATAAATACATTTTGCAACGTACTGTACAAGAGTATTGAACTTCAGGGGCTGGTATCAGCAGCTGGCTGCCATTCTGGCATCTTTAAGCATGCCAATTAGAGTTCTGGTTGTTCCACTTCTGATACAGATCCTGGTTAATGCACCTTGAAAGGCGGCAAATGAAGTACATGGACCCATGCCATCCACATGGGAGACCTGGATGGAGGTGCGGGCTCCTGGCTTCAGCACGGCCCCACCCTGGCCAATGTGGCCATTTGGGGAGTGAACCAGTGGATGAAAGAACTTCTTCGCTTCCTCTCATATATTTAAACAGTTAATGTACATTAAAAAATGTACATTGTCTATTAGAAATTCTTGGTCCTTTCCTGTACAATTTGAAGCTATTGGCTAGGAATAAGGATGCGTATGTTTAACAAGCTATCCAGGTGATTCAACTAAACACTAGAATGCAGCAAAGCTAACTTTAGATGCCTGGTATGTAAACACATCTACAACTAAGTATTTGTAAAACACGATGTCACTTTACAGTCAAATTCTTCAATAACAGGGAAATACTATCTGACTTAATATGCTATAGATTTATTTTACCTCTTTGAAGACTTGATATAATTAAAATCATTGTGTATCACCCTGGGATATTATTCTCTATCTGGCTTCATTCCGTGAAAGTGTACTAGAGTTATATTTATGTTATTTTGTGTTATACAGTGTACTACTGTGCAGCATTATATTGTATGATTATTATACCATGCAACCTGAATATTCACTGTCCTATTAATAGCATCTATGTTATTTTAAATCTTGTACTATTATAAACCAATGTATATAAACATTTACAACTTATTTGTATACATACGGTTTTGTTTCTTTAGATTACAGATCCAGCAGAGAGAAATGCGGATCATAATTTAATTTTATAATAACTTATAACCAGCTGTTAATAAAATAAGGTAATTATATCAGTTTCACTGTTACCAGCAACATATGACTTCCAGTTTTTCCATGTAGCTTCACAAATATTTGATAGTGCAAATCTATTCATGTGACTCATTTTTATGGAACAGGATTTCTTATTCTTGATATTATGTACATTTGAAGGTGAGTGTAATTTAATGTGCTTACTGGATATTTCTATCTCAACTGATGCAGCTCTTTTGGAGTGAACCAGTGGATGCAAATTCATACTCTCTTTCTCTCTTTCATATTCCTTCTCTTTGAGCGTTTGCCATTTTGCCATAGATAAAATTAGCTGTAAATATCTCCCACTATATATAAAATGTTAATAACATCTTGATTCATTTAGATGTCTTTAAGTTCTCTCCTTTCTAACTGGTTTAAAATGACTGTGAATTTATAGTTTCTATATGTTCTCAGTGTTACAAATGACAATATCTTCAAAATTTTTACATTCAAGACATTAAATTTTGGGGCTAAATTTTGTTATATTAAAGCCATATAACTGAGTATTTACAGATCAAATTAGATTTTGCTGTTTATAAACACCCTTGATATATTACATTATTGCCGAACTTTGTCATACAAATATTTTACAGATACACTTTTGATTTTTCTTAAGTGTAGATGCATATTTAAAAGGATGTTCGCTGCTGTGAAAAAGAAACTAAGGGTCTTGTAGGCTGTGCTAAAAGAGGAAATTCTAGTAAATATTCGAATAAAGACCAAAGTCCTAGCAAAAGAGCATACTTTTCTAATTATGAATTAAAAACTTATCACACCTACTTATTTTTTTTTGTATTAATGTATTTACACTTTAGCTGTTTTAGTTAAAATCTAAGTTAACTCTAAGAATAGTTTAAAAGTTAATTGCCCTCCTACTTGATATTGTATTTTTAACTTTAGATGTATAATAGCTAGGCATTTGACTTTATTTGATGTATTTAACCTTTCCTTTTTTTTTCTGTTTTATTTTTAGGCATTGGGAATCCTAAATATTACAATGACCACAAACATGGCACATGATATTGCAGTTTTTTGGATTACTTTGGTTCTATTTCAGAATTCTGTCTTAGCTGAAGATAGTGAAATAAGATCAAGTAAGAACTATCAGTATTGTCCCTTTTTGTTGCTAACATGTTGATTCTGAGCATAAAATGAGGGAAAAGCCAAGCAGTGATTTTGAAGATCTCGCTATTACTATCTTTGATGCCATAATTCTCTGAAATTAGCAATTTGCTGTGTTATGCATTAATGGAGAGGTGAAGCTCCCCTTGTTGGATAGTTTTGATATGCTCTAATGTAATGTTTTATTCTGATAATCCATCAGGCTTTGGGAAAGGCTGGTATTTGGACCATGTTTAGTTACTTTAGAGCTGCATGGTATGGAGATAAAGAACCTGCCTCACAGCATGGTTATCAGGATTGAGCAAGGTGATACATGTAAATTGCTTGGCAGAATGACACTTCTGGAAATGGTGACAAGTTTTCTTATGGTCTGAAAGTAGATTTGAATTAGTTAGGGAAAGCCATACTAATTATAGTGCTGTTAACCAGGCTATCATTCACACATATGACACTTCATTTTGAAAATTAGCTTATATTTTTATTTAGCTTTTAAAAGACGTAATTTATTTACTTGAAATATAAAGTGACAGAAAGAAACGAAGAGACAGAGACCAATCTCTGCCTCAATCCCCAAACAGCCACAATGCTGGAAATGGGCTTAGTTAAAGCCAGGAATCTGGAACTCCACCTGGCTATCCCTTATGCATGGTTGGAACCCATGCACTTAAACCTTCTTTTCTACTTTTCCAAGCGCTTTTGCAGAGGGCGGGATCACGGGCAGAGCAGCTGGGGCTCCAACTAGTCCTCCGATATGGGATGCCAGTGTTACAGGTAGTGGCTTAACAGGCTGTTAAAAAAAAAAAAAAACTATACCCGTGTTATAGTTTAAACTCATGATTACTCTATGATAAACTAACCATGGCCTCTAACACCTAAATAACATAGTTCAAACACATGATTCAAATTAACATTCATTAAAATAATATTTAATCTTTGCTTGACACTTCTGTCTTAGCACATTGTGTAAGGCAGATACCATTTTGATGAGTGGGAAGCGAGACTTAAAACTTTAAGAGTCTTATTATAGAGTTGGCTAAAGTAGTAACTAGTACTTGAACTGTGCTTTTGATCTTCAGTCTCATTCTTGTTCTATGACATCATTCATCTCCTCAAGGAGGCCTCCTGTATTTTGTCTGGAGTTTATAAATGGCAAAGCTTGCTTTTGTACCCATGTTCTTGGCTAAGAGTCACAGTTATGAAATTTATACTCTGTTGCTCTATGACAATCTCAGGAGCGAGAAGTATCCAGAACAACCCTGTTAAGAGCCGGAACCACTGAAAAGGGTGGCACAGAAAGTCTAGCAGGCTCAGATAACAAAGGGCCTCAGTATTAGGAAGAGCCAACAATTAGAAGCTCTGCAAATATCATTTTTTTTGTCTCTCCCCCATACCAGAAATCCCCAGCAAAACAAATGCATAACCTTTTAATCTTGCTTGAGCTTCCAAAACTAACAAGACTGGCATTTGCTTGGGTTAGTAAGTATGCCTTTAGGCAGAATTCCATTTCTGCTGTGCTGCTCCAAGTCCTGGTCTTGGTGCCAAGGCAGAAGGTTTTGGACCTGTTTCGTCAACACCTGGCTGCCACCTGTCATGCAGCTTGTTAGGCACATTGTCATAATCAAGTTAAAGTTTTATGATTGATCCATTTATTTTCAAATTTATTGGCACTTTCTTGACTATTAAATCTGTTCACCTAATAGTCATGTGTTTTTCTCCTGATAATTATGAAGAGTAAGTTAAGAGAAATGCAAAATTGGAGCCTCTTTCTGTGAACTGTATTAAGATGGCAGGTAGGTAAATAGACAGATAAGGGAACAAGAGGCAAAGAAAGAAAAGAGAAAATCAGAGGTTACTAAGGAGAGACAAAAAATGGAAAAACAGAAATTGTCACTACATGATGTTTTTCTCTTTAGAACTGTAATTTACAAACATGTCACATTTGCAAATATATAATGAAATAAATGACCCTTGTTATAACTTTTAAGTGGACATCTGAGAACTACTTACATTAAGAAGAGTAAAACATACATCTATTGCCATTTCATATAACATTACCTTGATTCCACAATTCATTTTTTCCCAAGTCATCATTTGTGTAGATATGAGACTTTGCCATGCTAAACATAAAGAATGAATTGCAAAGTTATTATCATATGCACCATAAATAATAGCTATCTTCTGCATTCAGAAGTTAGAATAGGAGAAATCAGATACTCTTTCCCATAAGCAGTCTCTTGATCATCCCAAACTTGGAATGTTTTCTAGTCTTCATGTCTTTTTATCTGTGACCTTTGTGCTTCTAGTTCCTTTTGATAAGAATGTCCTCATAACCTGGGTGAAATTTTCTTTTTGGATCTCAGATTGCCTCTTTATTTTTCCATGAAACTCTTCCTAACTGGTCATCTTAAGTCTTTTTATAGTACCTAGTACTTCTTATGATACCTTGTACCTTATAGACATGTTTGTTTTATTAGACTCTGAACATTTTTGAGAAACTTGTCTTTGAACAAATTACCTAGCATATTATCAGACAAAGAGTATGCATCCACTGTGCACATACTAGAGTGAAATTGGGATAGAAGCATGCTGTACATGTTGAAGACAACATAAGGTTTTACTCCTTATTTTTCAACAACTGTTATAATGAGTCCAAATACAATTTATATTAAAGTAATCTTTCTTTTTTCTGGATAGAATTCTAAGATAGGCTGATTACCTGAGTTGCTTTTACTATGTTGGAACAAAATTCTGTTATTACAGATAAAATTAGGTTTATAGCCCTGAGCATAGATGAACTCAAATGTTAGTGCCTGAGAATGAGAAACAGACCTTGGAGTACTAACCTCGGATATAATGAGAACAATTGGCTGCCTTGGTAATTGGCTTTCATTTAACATTTCAACCACAGGAAATGCTGTGGAGTCTTGAAGTTGGCAGAAAATTTGCTATTAATCTTTCATCTTTATTCATTCATTTATATGATAGACTTTCAAAATATATATTTAAGTTCATGAGAAGTGTATATTAAAAAAAGTAATGAATGTGCTTTAACAGCTTTTTTTTGCATCAAACTAAACTTCCCCTGTAAGAAATGGATTTACTAATTGGTATGACAATGGTAGAAAGAAAGACAGAATAATCTTTTGCATTAGCTGGATCATGCCCAAAATACCCACCACAGCTGAGGGGAAGAAGCCAGGAGCTGGAAGAGCAGAGGTTAATTCACATCTCTCATGTAGGTGGCAGGCATCCAACTACTTGAACCCTCACCGCTGCCTCCCAGGTTCTATACTATCAGGAAGCTGGAGTCAGAAGCGGGAAATGGGAGTTTTGCTCAGGCACTCTGGTGTGGAACACTACTGCCATAAGTGATGGCTTAACTACTAGGTCCAATACTTGAATATAAACTTGAAATTACATTTTCCAAGAACATTAAAATCCTCATCTGTGTATCTTTCTGTATATCTGCTGAGACACACGTACACACAGACACTTAATCAGAGAGAAAAAGAGGAAACAGTACTCCATTTGTGGGTTTACTCTTAACTGAGTTGGAAATCCAATTCAAGTCTCTTAAATATGAAGGAACCCAATTGGTTGAGCCATTGTCTCATCATCTTCTATCTCCCAGAGTTTAATATCAGATAATTAGAATCAGGACTCAGAGGCACATGTCAGTCAAGTCCCAGCACTGCCAACATGAGACACCAACACTTTCATTAGTTTCTTACACTGAACAAAATACCTACTCCTTGATTTGACTCTATATCTGAAAAGTGTTTAAAATCCTTACATTTTGCTTTGTATTTAACAAATATGCTTCTTTGACTTTATTTTTTTGCTTAGGTTGCCGTACTGCTCCAACAGATTTGGTTTTCATCCTAGATGGTTCTTATAGTGTTGGCCCAGAAAACTTTGAAATAGTGAAAAGGTGGCTCGTAAACATCACACAAAACTTTAACATAGGACCAAAATTTGTTCAAGTTGGAGTGGTCCAGTATAGCGACTACCCTGTGCTGGAGATTCCCCTGGGCAGCTATGACTCAGGAGAGAATCTGATAAAAGCTATGGAATCTATACACTATTTGGGAGGAAACACAAAGACTGGAAAGGCCATCCAGTTTGCACTGGATTATCTTTTTGCAAAATCCTCACGATTTCTGACAAAGATTGCAGTGGTACTTACAGATGGTAAGTCCCAAGATGAAGTGAAGGATGCAGCAGAAGCAGCAAGAGACAATAAGATCACGTTATTTGCTATTGGTGTTGGTTCAGAAACAGAAGGTGCAGAGCTGAGAGCTATTGCCAACAAGCCTTCATCTACTTATGTGTTTTATGTGGAAGACTACATTGCAATATCCAAAATAAGGGAAGTCATGAAGCAGAAACTTTGTGAAGGTAAGTCTGCATACAATTTGGAAGTGACTAATTTTTGTTTTCATATAATTTGTTTATAAACACTGGAATACTTTCATGTAATGTTTAGATATTTCTGATGGTAAAATAGAGGTGAGTACATATTTTGTGTTTGATTTATTCTTAACGAGTTTTATTTTTAGTAATAATTGCTTCAGTATAATGTTTGTATAGAAAACACAACATTTTGTGTGTAACACTTTGTTAGTGAATTTGGTAGGATGTAAAGACACATCTGTGTAAACTGTACATAATTGTATCATACATGTTACTGAGGTTTTCCAGATTTTTCTCTAGTCTTTTTGCTTTTTCTCCTCCAGTGTGTCTAAGTCAGGATATTGTGACATTTGAAGAATCTTCAAACTTATGAGAAAAAGTACATTATAAATAATTGTGCACAGATTTTAATTTTTTGACCAAAATTAAATTCTAACTTCATCTTCCATAAATTTTTAAAATAAAGATGTGTTGACTTTTAAAAGGTTTAATTATTTTTATTGGAAAGGCAGATCTACAGAGAGAAGGGCAGATAGAGAGAAAGATCTTCCATCTGCTCTTTCACTCCCCAAGTAGTCTCAATGGCAGGAGCTAAGCTGATCTGAAGCCAGGAGCCAGGAGTTTCTTCTAGGTCTCCCATTTAGATGTAGCAATCCCTGGGATTGCTTTCCCAGGCCACCAGCAAGGAACTGGATGGGAAGTGGAACAGCTGGGACACAAACCAGTGCCTAGATGGATCCTGGCACATGCAATGCAAGGCTTTAACCATTAGGTTATCACATCGGGCTTAATTTATCAATTTATTTCAAGGAGTTACATTATCTCCATTTGCTGGTTCGGTCTCCACATGGCTACAGTCACCATAACTGTGCCACGGTGAAGCTAGAATCCAGGATCTTCTTCAGTATCTCCTATATGGGTGACAGGGGCCAAAGCACTTGAGCCATCCTCTGCTTCTCTGCTTTTCTGAGGCGAACAGCAGGGAGACGGATTGGAAATGGGACATCTGGGATGCAAGCATAACAGAAAGCAGCTTTGTCTTTGACACTGCCAGCCTGATAGGAAATTTTTGAAGACCCTTGCTATATAGTTTTCCCCAATGTATATGTATGAGTGCCACACTCTTATAAATATGATAGCAACTTTGCATTATAACTTACTTGTATTTTTTATTGTTACTGTTTCCCATGTTTTGTAGGTACAGAGAATCTCCTGTCCCCCTCCATTTCCTTCCTCTTCGTTCTCCTTGCCCTGCCATTTTCCTCTATATAATTATAATAATCTGGTCCTTCAGCAATAGTCACAAGTCCAACATTCTGCTGTTTAAGTGTTTCATGGCAATGTAGGTGTAGACAATGATAAAAAAAATCTAGTATCCAAATGTCAAGGTATATTTAGCAGTTCCATTGGGAGTCCTCCTTTTATTTAGGAGTAAAGATGCATACTGCAACATATTTTCATTTTCTGGTATGCTGGTCTTCATTATATAGTTTGACTATAAGAATATATATATATGTGTGTGTGTGTGTGCATTTTCACATTCATATCTTTTTGATTTGTATTTTTTAATGAAGGCTGCCTTATATCAGAATATATGATATTTTCAACTGTAATCTATTTAACAATTTCCATTGGAAACATTCGATTTGTTTCTAAATTTTGTTAGCATAAACAACAGTATCAAATATTCTTATACATAATTCTGAAAAAATAAACTTTCAGTAAATATCAAATTATTGATGTTTTTAAAGATTTGAGAAATTATTGAAAATTTTCTCTAAGATAGGCTTAAAGGGAGTGGGTGTTCAGGCCTCCAGTTAAGATGCTAATGTTGGGGTGCCTGAGTTTGATTACCAGCGCTCTACCGATGTATACTCTGAGACGCAGCAATGATTGGGTCATGCCCTCTTTGGACTCTGGAATGTATTCTTTGGCATTGGAAGAAGTAGAAGGGAGAAGTTTTCTGTCACTTTCTCTCTGTGTCTCTTTGCTTCTCACTTTTGTTACCTTTTTTTCCTTTAACAAAACCTTAAATTTTCCTTCAGTAAATATTTGAAATTAAAGTACTTCCAAGTATATTAGCTATGTACATATTATTATTTAACTTCTAACTTCATCTTGATTATAATAACATGCAGTGAGGAAGTTCCAATTTTTGGCAAATATTATTCCAGCTTGAACGTAAGTTTTCTTGTGTTTAGATAATGTAGGAGAATAATTTTTCCTTTCACATGTAATATTGTAAGCATTTAATTTACTCTATACTTTAAAGTGATAGTCATTTAAATCAGAATATTTGTTGAAGAACTTTATTCTGCACTTTCACTGAAAAAAAAACTCAAAAAGTAGATTGGTTTATTTTTAGATTTGCTACATGTGTGGTTGGCAAAACAAATAATGCCCTTAACTATTTTTTTAATTATTTAGGAAAAATAATAGAGAAAAGCATTTTAGAGTTTATTTTGACTATTTATGTAAGAAAATGTAGAAAGTTAAGCACCTCCTTTAATCAGACATTAGTGAAATGTACTACAAATAAAAATGAACACCACTCTGGTTTTTTTTTTTAAGAGTGACCAGTTGTAAGACTTATGGATTTTTGTCATCCTGAACAGCCCATATAATTTAACTTTTTAATATTTTATCGGATTAGAATACTCTGATTTTTAAAACCATGCGTTTTGCCATGAAGATAGAATTTTCCTGAAGAAATTTCATGTCTCAATTATATTAAAGATATCAGTTTAACTTCTTAAATGTATTTGTTCAGTGCTTTTTTTACTTGAGAAACTAATTTTGTGACTATGCCTTGCTAAGTGCATTATAGTATGGGAAATCCAATTACACATGAAAGAACAAGTGTCTTAAAAGGGACGAATGTACAATCTGTAGGGAAAAAAAATCAAATTTGAATTCTTTGCAGATATTTCTTCAACCACACTCATAAAGAGAATCTAAGTAATTTTTGAGTTTGTTCAGTTCACATGTAGAAAAGCTGTCTTTTCTTGAAAGCATTTTCTTTTTTGTGTTTATTTTGTTTTTTGAAACTGTGTTCATGTAATATGTACATTTTTACATTTGAATTTTATGCCATATTAAAATATGATGAATGCGCTAAATTTATGCATTGTTGTAAGGCAGAAATCTCAGGTCATCTAATTTGTATTTGAAGCATTTGACAATTCTACATTTTTTGACAGTTAACTTCTGTTTGGAGCGCTTATGATATAAGATGGCTATTTTTAAATATTATTTACTTTTATGCATTGTGAGGTTGAATCACAGTGAACAAAGTGTTACTTACCTGTTTATTCCTAGTTTATTTCATCTTCCAATACTTTCCTGTTATGAGCATTGATTTTGTGGTGGACAGTTATTTATTTAACACATTTCTGGTGCGAAGGTGTTTGCACTATAACGTTGCTATACAGCAGATCTCTAGGAGTTTTCGTCTGGTACAACTGAATCTGTATACCGATTGAAAAACTACTCTGTATTCCCCTAGCCAGGACCAATCATCATTCTCTTTTCTGTGTTGATGAATGTGACTTCCTTAGATTATGCATATAAGTGACACATAAAATATTTGTTTCTCTGTGACTGGTTTACTTAAGTTGAAAAAGATCTTCAATGTGCATTTATATTATCTTGCATGGCAGGCCTTCCTTCACTTTAGAGTTAAATTCTGTTTCACTGTATACTTCAATTTTCTCATATATTTATATACAAATATTCAGTTTGTTTTTCTCTTTTGGTTATGTGAATATTATTGCAATGAACATGAATAAGTAAGTATTATTCATGGTTTTATTTTGAATAATTTTTTTTGGTCATACTCAGGTTTTCATACTCAGAAGTATTTTTATAAATATTCAGAATGATTGTTGTATCATATATTGTTTTCCTTTTTGAGGAAGCTCAAAAATATGCTGTGTTTTCATAGCAGCTGTATTAATTTTCATTGTCAACAGTTCACAAGACTTTTCCTTTATCGATATCCTTAACAACACATATTTTCTGTTTTTGATTGATATAATGGCTGTTTAGTGTGTGAGATGCTTCTCCGTGGTTTTAACTTCATTTTCCTGTCAATTAGTGCTGGTGTGTGTTCCCATATATTTACTGGCCTCTTGTTTGTCTTTCTTAGAGAGTTACCCATTTAAGATCCCTGCCTAATTTCAATGGTTATATGTCATTCTATGAGTCTCTTGTTTATTTTGGATTTTATACATTTATGAGATACAGGGCTAGCAAATATTTTTCTTCTTCTGTACATTGTACATTCTTTTCTTGTTCTGGAAACTGAAAAGATTTCAGTTTTCCCCTACTCGGTATGATCTTATCAATGAGCTTTTAATATGTGATGCTTCTTTTGTGAGGTACATTCCTCCTATTACTCAAGTGCATTAATAGAGAGCTGAGTGGAAGTAGAACAGCCCGGACTGGAACTGATGACCATATGATGGGACACTGGCATCCCAGGCAGCAGTTTTATGTCTTATGTCACAGTGGATCCCATAATTTTACAACACTTCATTTTTCTGTCCTCACATGAACCTGACTCCTTTGGTTCTGCTCCTCCATGGCTTATGTACATTCATGATTTATTAACTGTTAAAGTAAGCAGGGATAAGTTAGCAATGGGGGATGGGCAGAATCTGGTGAATGGAATATATTCTAAATGAAGGTATTCTAAATATTTGAAAATTAAAATTTTATAACATATTAAAATATCCTTTAAAAAACCCCTTTTTGGTCATTTAGAGAATTACTCTGTAGTCAATCTGTAGAAAGGAAGAATCAGAATCAGTTTGGATTTATTGTCAGGAGCTTTTAATTAATTATAGGTGATGGAATTATGTTTTTAGGAAGGAATTTTTGTATCAAAAGAAGTGTTTGCATATGAAAGTCATATTTGTACTGTTTCAAAAGTAAAGGAAAAGGTCGCTAAGAATTTATTTAGAAAACATGAAATGAAGACATAAATATCTTGCTGTCAGTGCTCATGATTCATAAAGTTGCAACTGAGTTATTATGAATTATTCTTAGGACAGAAATAAATAAGACATTTAAGAAAATTTTCATTAAGAAACTTAAATCTGGAACTGGTGCAGCAGCATAGTGACTAAACTGCTTGTCTTGCACATGCTGGGATCCCATATGGGCACCTGGTTTAATCCTGGCAATCCCACTTCCCATCTAGCTCCCTGCTTGTGGCTTGGGAAAGCATTCGAGGATGCCCTGAAGTTTTGGGACCCTTCACCTATGCAGAGGACCCAGAAGAAGCTCCTGCCTCCTGGCTTTGAATTAGCACAGCTCCAATCAGTGCGGCTTATTGGGGAGCAAATCAACAGATGGAAGATCTTCCTCTTTGTCTCTCCTTATTTCTGTATATCTGCCTTTCCAATAAAATTTTTTTAAAGATTTATTTTATTTTTATTGGAAAGGTGGATATACAGAGAGGAGAGACAGAGAGGAAGATCTTCCATCCGATGATTCACTCCCCAAGTGAGCGCAATGGCCGATGCTATGCCAATCCGAAGCCAGGAGCCTCTTCCGGGTCTCCCACGCGGGTGCAGGGTCCCAAGGCTTTGGGCCGTCCTCGACTGCTTTCCCGGGCCACAGGCAGGGAGCTGGAAGGGAAGCGGGGCTGCCAGGATTAGAACCGGCGCCCATATGGGATCCCTGGCGTGCAAGGCGAGGACCTTAACCACTGCGCCATAGTGCCGGGCCCCCCATAAATTTTTTTTAAAAAAGAAGCTTAAATCTGAATTTACGTAATATTATTTCATAGTATCTCTCACTTACTTACATATATTGTCATACTAAAAATAATCACTATCATGTCTTTTATTATGAATCTTATTTCTCTTCAAGTGGCCGTAGTGTGTTAGAATGAAACTTGTTATATTGAGAAAGTGTTTGTCACAATACATCATCAAAGCATACGTCTACAATAGGAAGCGGAAATTGTACCCATAGATGAAAGATTAAAGTTTATATCTAGTGCCCAGCGCTATGGCGCAGTGGTTAAGGTCCTCGCCTTGAATGTCCAGGATCCCATATGGGCACTGGTTCTAATCCTGGCAGCCCCGCTTCCCATCCAGCTCCCTGCCTGTGGCCCGGGAAAGCAGTTGAGGACGGCCCAAAGTTTGGGACCCTGCACCCATGTGGGAGACCTGGAAGAGTTTCCGGGCTTCGGATTGGCATAGCATCAGCCGTTGCGCTCACTTGGGGAGTGAATCATCGGACGGAAGATCTTCCTCTGTGTCTCTCCTCTCTGTATATCTGCCTTTCTAATATAAAGAAAATAAATCTTTAAAAAAAAAGTTTATATCTAGCAGAAGACATGATCAAGGATGTTTGTAGCAGTTTGCTCAAGGTAGTAAAAATTTACCTATAAAAATATGAATTAATATAATGTAGCCGTATAGTTCATGTAGTGGAATACCAGAAAAATGAACAAGCTATTATGTGGAAAAACACAAAAGAAATTAAAGTATGTTGAGTGTATTAAGTCAAATCTCTGGATGCTTTTTCTCCTCAAACTTGGTTATGCAGACAACATTTTAGAAATATTAGGATTAGGGTGCCTTTGAAGCATAGGGGCATATTAGTTTGGTTATATGTGTGGTTAAACAAATACTCTAAGACTCAAAAAATTGTTTTATGAATATATATCTATAATATTAGTGTCTGAAAAAAATGTTTCTTAATAAAAGTGAGAAGCAAAAGAAATGATGACTTGGAGTGGGGACATTGACTAGCACTGAAAGGAGTAGCTGGAGAACCTGCACTGGTTCTCTGCTCTGCAGTTCTGTGTCCTGCAGACATGTTTCTCAGGGGATAGACTGAATCCACGTCCTCCGGGATTTCAAGTCACAAGTGTCCGTTGCTATTGAAAGAGGGTGAGAACATCGAGATCCATAGAGACACAGGAGAAAAGACAGCTGAATTTGGAGTAGCCATGTCACTATTTATCTAATTGTTTCGTTAGTGCTCAACAAAGTGTTTGTATCCCTAAGCCTGGCAATATTTAAATAAAACACATTTCTTGTTTCAGTAAAACTGAATTGCCTAAATCATTAACCCTTCAGTTTACTAAATATGTAACTATTACTAAATACAAATATTACTAAATCTTTAATTACAAAGTCTAGAATAAGTGTAGCATTTTGCCTTTGTATTATGAATTGTCCATAAACATATGGGAATAAAATGAAATGATACCTGTTGCCTGTTTCAGGATTCTTCTGTCAATTTAGCTCCCTGGAATTTTCTGGTTATTGCTTGTTTTATCCCTTACTCTTGATTGCATCTCTTTAGACACATTTGTTTTGCACGCATAATTTTACTCGTTTCTTTACACTAATTTGTTTTGTGCAAATCATTCTACTTACCTGTTGAAGGTGTTGCACAAGATCTCGACTTAGTCTTTTTTAGTATTTGGTTTCTCTGGTACTTAAAATTATAACTTGGAATTATAATAATTACTTTGGGTTCCTACCCCCTTTTTAAGTGTGGTTACATAACTATCTATTTCCTTATTACACACAATAAAGAAATTAATTATTACCTATAATCCTACTCAAGTTTGTCCAAAATCTGGCAGGTATCCAAAGTAGAACTTTTTATTTCTAACCTCTTGCATTTCAAAAAATTGTATTCTTCTGAGTATGTTGTGGGTTTTAAAAAAATATTTATTTTTATTGCAAAGTCAGATATATAGAGAGGAGAAAAGACAGAGAGGAAGATCTTGTGTCCGATGAATCACTGCCCCAGTGACCGCAACAGCCAGAGCTGCGCTGATGTGAAGCCAGGAGGCAGGAGCTTTTTTGGGTCTCTCACATGGGTGCACAGTCCCAAGGCCTTGGGCCGTCCTCAACTGCTTTCCCAGGCCACAAGCAGGGAACTGGCTGGGAAGTGGAGCTTCAGGGATTAGAACCTGTGCCCATATGGGATCCCGGATGTTCAAAGGGAGAATTTTAGTTGCTAGGCAGCCACTCTAGGCCCTTCTTTTTTTGTTTTTCTGTTTTTTTTTTTTTGTTACATTTTTTTTTTCAGTTTTACCATGCAATGATCCCTTAATGTGTTTTTTATGTGTCTTCCCATGTAGAAACATTTTTCACAATTTCAAGATTTAGCAAGAACTGAGAAACTTGATTGCGTTATTATTGTTCATTTATAGTTCCTGATTTACGTTTTAGGGTTAGGAGTTATAATGCAGTGGAAAAGATTTTACTGTAGAAAAATATGAGCACAATGCTTTATCTCTTAGACATACATGCTCTTTTGTAGTTATAAAGTACTTTCACATATATCATCGTATTTAATCTTATGCAAGTCTACTTTGCAGATACGAGTCTAGACGTTCTTGAGAGATCCCTAGAGGCTCAAGTCTAAACCTTGTCTTAAAGTTTGAACTCTTCACTCAGTATCTTATGCCTTCTGCTTTGTAAGCACATCCTTGATTTACAGAGTGAAGCCATGTAGTCCATTATGATTTTTGAACATTTGTTTCCTGCCTCTCTTGTTTTCGCATATGGTGGTCAGCTGGATTAAATCTTCTGAACCTTTTCTCACTGTTACCACTGAAAGATAACTGAGTCTGATAAAATGCAGTATTACATGGATGGAAATTTCCTATGGCTTCTGTCCTTGGGATCTGTGGGTTCTGTGGAAGCGTGATGTTCTGGTTTCCTGTCCAAAGCATGGATACACTTAGTGGGCAGGCCTGCTCCTGTAGAGGGTGGGGAATGAATCTTCCCGCCATGAATTGCTGGAAGAATCAAATTAATTACAGCAGGCAGCTTCATGGAAATCTTTGGACCACCCATCTAACAAGGCTTCTCCATATGCTTCATTCCTATATCATTTTGAAGTTTACCAAAAGAATGTGGTTGATTGAGCCCCTTCAAAATATAACATTTTATTGACCTGAGAATAACCATTCTTTCCCATGAAAGACTAATTTTACTTATATCAAACATTTATTTTGTTTATAATAATCCATGGTACAAGTTATGACTACTTTTTGGACTAATAAAATCTACATCCTTACTTGTATTGTGTTATAAACATAATACCTTTTCATTCTTGAGTTAATGAAAGAGGATGATTATCTTAGGGCATGTTTAGTAGAATTTGTTCTTGTTTTATTCTGTTAGCTGTTCTATAAAACATAACCAGTCATGTTTAACGTGCACATTATATGAGGGCCTTGGAAGGACTTGCAAACATTTTTATGTTATATGGTATAAGATTTTAATACCATTTCAACCAGAAAAAATTTCCACATAATATAAGCTGCTAGTTTTTTGAGGAACTACATGTTATCTACACTGTATATTTATACGTGATATATGTAGCTCTTTAGTATTAATTATTATTATAAAATAAAGTGTTTTACTTATTTGTAAATGTTAATATATACTACAATTCTTAATATAGGAAATAATAAGCTGATTTGGTAAGATTTCATGAGTAGGTGAAGCCCAAGTTAAACTTTTACCTAGATAATAAAACAAATGACATTTGCTATAACACTATGAACAGCTTAAATTGGAAAGTGTATTGAGACAAACAAATATTGTTCACCCACTAAAGTTGTGTACATAAGAAAGGAATGTTTTAAAATTAGATCCAGGACATTTAATAGTATTAGTCAAGGTACATGGCTGATTAAGAGCAAATTCTAGATGATGACCATGAATTCTGTTCCATTGTTCTAATTCCTAATTATTAGGTTGACTGTCTAGAAAATTTTAGCATAGCATTGCCCTTGATAGATGAAAAACACCTTTAAGTGTTTTTTTTTTTTTTTTACTTAAATTCCTCCGAAAGGGAAAAAAAAATAACAATTGAAACATTACTTTCAATTGCCTAAATTGCATCCAGGTTTTAACAAAAAAATGTATCCACATACATATGTATACAGCTTTTGTAGATCATCTGTTGTTTAGTATTTCCCTCTTGAAATTTTTTAACTTCGCTCATTGGTCCACAGTTAACCAAGTTTTGCCGTTTTTGTTTTATAGAATCTGTCTGTCCAACAAGAATTCCTGTGGCAGCTCGTGATGAGAAGGGATTTGACATACTTTTAGGTTTGGGTATAAAGAAAAAGGTTAAGAAAAGAATTCAGCTCTCACCAACAAAGATAAAAGGATATGAAGTAACATCAAAAGTTGATTTATCAGAATCCACAAGGTGAACATTGTATGCTCATACAAATTTGTTTGTGCCTATGGATGTGTTGAGTACTTATGAAGCTTACACATGTTCTTTTTTTTTTTTCTAGCAATGTTTTCCCAGAAGGTCTTCCTCCATCATATGTATTTGTTTCCACTCAGAGATTTAAGGTCAAAAAAATGTGGGATTTATGGAGAATATTAACTAGTGATGGAAGGCCTCAAATAGCTGTTACCTTAAATGGTGTGGAGAAAACATTATTATTTACGACAACTAGTGTAATTAATGACTCACAAGTGGTCACCTTCACTGAACCTGGAGTTAAGGTAAAGATGCGTAATTATGGTATTGCCCTGAAAAGACCCTTTTGTTTGTATGGGGTAGGGAGTAGAGGCATCTATAATTTTCGTATGACTAGAGAGTTATTGACTTTATATTTTATTGTTAACATGATGGAAGAAAATGTACAGAATGGGAAAGACTTTCTTAATATGAGGACAATGAGTGAAGGAAGCTAAAACCTTTTGTGTGCCTACAGCTAGATATCAGACATGTTTAATAAAGTAATCACCCAGTGAATAAATTATTGCTAGTAATTTGTTGAAGGAGCCCATGTTCAAGACTTTTATATTCCTTCAAACAGTAATATAGCCGGTAATGGTAACAAGAGAACTGACATTAAGGTAAGGTTGTTCTCATAATTTATTTTGAGAAATTTTATACTTCCCTGTCTTACATAACATTAGAATAAAGTTGTATTTGTTAAACATTACACACCAACTGTATGATTAGCATATTATCATAATTAGGAGAGGTAATTTGTTTTGCAAAAGGGAATATACATTTAACAAAATAATCTATATATTTATTTTATAGATAAGTAACCTTAATAAAGTAAGCTAGATTAGCATACACATATTTATTATCTGAATGCATAATTGATAGTATATATCTAATAAAATAACTAAATATATTTATTTTCCAAGTCATGTGTTCAAAATCCTGATGCAATGATAAAAGCAATTGGGCTTTATTTCTTAATATAATTATGATATTAAATATAATATTGCATTACTTAGAAACTGTTCAGGTTCATACGTAAATTAAGAATCTGGAGAATTTCTTCATTCAGTAAGCAGATTAGATTTAAAAAATTTGTGGTTTGCCAACCTCATTAAAGATTGTGCTTTAAGTTATGTGAGAAATGATGAATTGGCATTTTTCTAACATTCAAGGAGCCTATTAATAATGGGATATTTAAAAAAACTGGTATTAGGCAGAGTTAAAAGCATTTGTGGGAATAACATGAAAAATGAGAGAGTGTTCCTAAATGAGAATGATTTTGAACTGTATTTCTAAGGTTATAGAGGGTTTAAGTGGGAAGGATATAAAGTTTTGTGCAGTCAATTTTTCTATATTGATTAATGCTGTGTGTAATAAAGTGCAAGCTTTTAGAGTTGAAATGTTGCAATGTGTTTGAAGTAGAGGTTTCAGGGAACAAAGACAAATAAGATATGCTAGGTGGTTTCCATTGTTACAATGAGTAAGTGACACTGACTAACCTTAGAAAGAAAAGATGCTTATTTTACTCACAAGAGGTTGAGGGACTTGATGTCAGCATTAAGGAAGCTCTCATGAAGATTGTGTCTTGAGACAGGAATAGTTCAAAAGTTGTGGTCCTTTTACAATTTGTTTCTCAACTATGTGTGTGTGAACCTTCTCAAAGTAGCATGAGAACCCCCAAATAACTCTTGAGAGCAGTCTCCCAAGGAGCTTAGGGTCTCTCACTACAGTCCTGCATCTGAAAAGTTCCATCATCTCATCATATGGACACACTAAGCCAAGCAACCAACCAATGGACCTTCAGAAACTAACCATATGAAAAATATCAAGGATGGATCAGTGAAGGAGAAGAGACACCAAAGGGATTGTAGAAAATGAATAGCTGATACAAAAAATTATAGATGATTAAGATTGTCTGAATTACGGAAGTTGGTTGAGACCATCAAGGAAGTTGGACTAGTTAGGGGGTTCAGAGCTGCAAGGAACTAAACAGAAAGAGGATTGAGAGGAGCCATTTGGATTCAGACAGGAAGCTCACATTTGTGACTTTGAAGGCATTATTTCAGTAAATGTTTTGACACAGCTACTTTGGGATACTAGTAGGAACTGAAAAAGTGGCTTATATGAGTGAATGGGTGGCACATGAGGCCCTATGTAGATAAGGGTCAATTTGTGTATAACATAGGCAGTCTCTGTGGTAGTAAAGATTTAGTAATATTTGGGAGCAAAGAAATAGGAACAAAGGAATAATGCATTGTTTCAAATTTTCTTCCTCCTTTAGACATTGTTTGATGAAGGCTGGCATCAGATTCGTCTCTTAGTAACAGAGCAAGATGTGACTCTGTATGTTGATGATCAACAAATTGAAAATAAACCCTTACATCCAGTTTTAGGAATCTTTATCAATGGACAAGTCCAAATTGGAAAATATTCTGGAAAAGATGAAACTGTACAGGTAGATAAATAATGGACTGGTTTTACAGTGTATAAAATGAAATGTCTATACTTTGTAATATTGCTTATCATATTGAAATATATTTAAACTAATTATGAATTCTCTTAAGATACATGTTCAAAATATGGTAACTTTGTTAGTGAAATTATATGTGCCTATAAAAATGCAAAATTGAAAGTAATCTGCAAAAACTCTTAAAAATGTTTTCTTGGGTACAGGTAGAATTCTAGGAAGCATTAATTTCACATTTTCCTGGAGAATTAAATAATGAATTTGTAAAAAACAACGTGGTTAATGCTAGAGCATAGGCTATGAATTTTCTTTGCAGCTGTGAGAATAAAATTTGATTTGAGCATGTCAGGGCTCTTCATGAGCAAAACTTATTTAAACATAAAACTCATACCGAAACACCTGTGTTTTCACGTTTGAAATGTTTTTGGCTGCAATATTTGTATTTAGAACTAGAAATATGGATGTTTCTAGAAAATCTATGCATTTATTCAATATGTCAAATTGTAGCAAATGTTTAAGCAATAGCAGGTATTGAATATACTTATCATGTAACAACACTACACTCCAAAAACTAAATTTCTAAAACCAAAGATGGCTTCCTGAGCCCATCCTGTACAATCTAGAATGTTATAATGATTTAGGATAAACATAGGAAAACCTGGGGCCCGGCGCAGTGGCGCAAGTGGTTAAAGGTCCTCGCCTTGCACGCCCGGGATCCCATATGGGCGCCAGTTCTAATCCCTGGCAGCCCCGCTTCCCTTCCAGCTCCCTGCCTGTGGCCTGGGAAAGCAGTCGAGGACGGCCCAAGGCTTTGGGACCCTGCACCTGCATGGGAGACCCGGAAGAGGCTCCTGGCTTCGGATCGGCATAGCATCAGCCGTTGCGCTCACTTGGGGAGTGAATCATCGGACGGAAGATCTTCCTCTCTGTCTCTCCTCTCTGTATATTTGCCTTTCCAATGAAAAAATAATAAAAATAAATCTTAAAAAAAAAAAACATAGGCAAACCTAAGAAAGCTTGTTTAAGTGTCTTAGGAATGGTTTTTAGATGAGCTGTTAGTACCGGGATACAAGGAAAGCTTTTCTGGGATCTGAAGGAAATCAGATTTGCTCTTGTTGCTAGAAGATTTTTTTAAGGAGGCATGTTGTGTCACATCTTTATGGTATATGTCAGATGTTCTAACTTTGGATTCTTATTATTTTTGCTGTGCTTCAAATTTGTAAAACTAGCCTGATGGCTGTTTGTATTATTTGAGTTGGTGTTATAAAACAATTAGCTTGTTTCTTGGTTTTAACTCAACTGGGTTTTTGTGGATATCCCCAGTTTGATGTACAGAAGTTGCGCATCTACTGTGACCCAGAGCAGAACAACCGAGAAACAGCATGTGAAATTCCTGGCTTTGTAAGTAAGCTTAACTTCCATACATGAAATTGTTGTTTTAGTTGATTCGTTTAAAGGAATACATCAAACGAAGAAAATACTTGACAGTTTTTATAGCATTGAATTCACTATTTATCATCAATTTCAATAAAGTTAAACATTGCAAAATGTATTTTCACATTTGTAACTAAAATAAATATATCATTGTGTGTATTGGAAATGAGTCAAGGAAATGTCTACCCCTTTATCTCCCGGGCAAACATTGTTTCTAATTGTGACTGATACAATATTCAGGTGAAGGTTTTGCTGTTTTGACATTCCATGTACCTCTACCTGTACAACTAAATAACTAAAAATTAGATAACTTGGTAATTAAATTTTAAAAACTTACTGGAAAACACACGTTTGTTTTTCTTTCAGAATGGAGAGGTAAGGTTGGATACTGTTTTTCTCCCTAAGCTGTTTATACTGTGAGGCTGCTTAGCTTCCTCTCACCAACTGTGAGTATATTAGACAAATGTAATTTGAATATATTTGATATTCTTAGATTTTTGTGGTTTGTGATTTTTTATTCAGTTGGACTAAATGAATAGGAAAGTGGACATATGGTACCTTTACTGCTTACACAAACATGTAGCCACATATAAACAGAAATGTTTATATGGGAAAGGGCTTAAACAGCTCATGGAAAAATCGTATTAAAGATAATGTCCATTTTCCATGAACTTTAAGAACTACGTGTCAAGTGTGTGTATATATATATGTCTTCCATGTTTCTTTTCATTTCCCTTTTTGTCTTTGTAGTGCCTAAATGGTCCCAGTGATGTAGGTTCAACTCCAGCTCCCTGTGTTTGTCCTCCAGGAACACCAGGATTACAAGGTCCCAAAGTGAGTACTACCCTACCCAATATGCTATTCATATTAAACCAAATGAACAGGAGTAGAGCAAATGAAGGAAATTCCTAACCATCATTTTACAACCCTGTTGTAAAATCTCCATCTATCACCTTAGAAATTTAAAACTTGAGTTTTGATGTATTTATTAAAAAGCAAAATTCTAATGTGAAACTGCTTTTGAAACTAAATCTAATGCTCACCTAACCCACAGTAAAGAGAGGTAGAATTATTTTCTTGTTTTTTTTTCTACCACATATTACTGTTAAATCCAAAGAATAATACTTCAATAAAACCCAGGAAAAATGTGAATAAAGGACATTTGTTAAGATAAGTGATGTCTAAATTCCTCAGAGTCTAGATTTTCAGATAGAAAAATGTAAAAAATTAACTGTCATTCTGTGAGTTTAATGCATAATTCTGACAATAGAATCATATATTCATATACTTGTATTACTTAACGATCTGATAACTAATTTTGAGGACTATACACATGTGCTCCTGTGCATTTACATATTTATTTCAATACATAGTATATACACATTTTTATGTGAATGAAGCCTTTTTTTAAGATTGATTTATTTTTATTGGAAAGTCAGATTTACAGAGAGAAACACAGAGAAAGATCTGTTCACTGATTCACTCCTCAACTGGCTGCACTGGTGAAAGCTGAGTCAATCCAAAGCCAGGAGCCTGGTGCTTCATCTGGGTTTCCCATGCAGGTGCAGGGTCCCAAGGCTTTGGACCATACTCTACTGCTTTCCCAGGCCACAAGCAGGGAGCGAAGTGGAGCAGCCGGGATGTGAACCACTGCCCATATGGGATCCCATCGTGTCCAAGGAGAGGAGTCAGCCACTGGACCCAAATCTCACCATGTTGTGCATACTGACTTTTAGTATTTTATTTCTTATTTTAACTATGTATGCCACATATTTCCCTATTATTAAATATTAGGAATCTTCCAAAAGTTTACGAATATACACATATACTATGAAAAGTTATATATGAATTTCAGCTTTTGGCACCAATATTATTTTCTGTTCCTTTTACTGAATTTCTTGAAGTACTCTGACATTCAGTTTTTTTATAAGCTATAACTTATTAGATTGCATATATAAAAGTACAAATTTATTAGGTAGCCACATATTATTTGAAGGAGAAATGTAGTTAAGATCAAATCATCTTAGATTTCACCTTGTAAGACAGTTGGTGTGACTTTTTCAGCAAATTCTTTTTTTTTAAAAAACAGATTGTTCATTTACCTTGGAGAGACATAAAATGATTCAGTCTGCCAAAGGTACAATGTGGAAATCAGATACTCATGATATCTCACCTCTTAAGAAGCAGAATGTTTTCTTGACTGTCAGTGTGTTTCAGGTAACCCCCAGAGTATTCCAGTGGTTGTTGCCTTTTGGGGAGACCCCCGAAGCTTCTTTATTTTTGTTTCTTCATTTGTGGTTTAATAGGTGTCTCATAGTCTTACCCATTTTTGTTTTCCTATGTTTCTACCTCAAACTTACAGTGTACTGATTGTCTTATCTTCTAAAACCTTTAATTTGTAATATTTCTTATTTTCATATGTTCCTCATATTCACTTTCTTTTCTTAGTCATAATCTAGTTTCATTACCACCCACCACTTTAAATGAAACAGCAGTTTTCCACCAATTGTTGAGTTGGCATGTTTTCATGATCTGCTTTCCATTTTCTTCAGGACATCTGGCAGCTGGAAAGGAACACACACGCACTCTTCCATCCTTTTAGCACTCTTTCCCTTGGAGGTGGTTTGTTACCCTGATCAGTGACCTGTATGTAAAAAACAGAATCCCTAGCAACTCTCTAAGTTGCACTTCTAGAAAATTTATGACTTTGAAAATTTTAGATTTTTAAAAAATTGATTCCTCAAGGCCCAAATGTTGGATTCCACTGAGACCTACTAGCCTTTTTGCTGGATGCCTTCCATAGAAATTGTTCAGATGTTCATCAGAGACAGTGGAAGAGCAGAACTGGCCTTTTTTTATATATAATAAGGAACAGGGTTCTGGGAGCTGAGTGCTGAACCTTGAGACTGAAACCAAAGACAAATTGTTTGTGTATAGGAAGTGCTTAGTTTAAGATAAAGAAATGCTGTTGATAGCTTTCGAAGTGTCTGAAAGGTATGACAAATCTGTCATAAAATGAGATAAAAAAATGTGTGATACTTCAGTTAGGCTGATAGTGTGAGAAGTCTTCAGGAAGTGTTGAAAAATGTGTATCTGTCATTGAACTGTGGGCTCCTCAAATAGCTCGATGGAGCCTTTAATCCCTAATTTTAAACACGAAGAATTAATAATGAGTCTATTTGAGTTATTTTCACTTTAATACTTAAGTATCTGTTTTGTTCACCATAAAGGTTTATAAATAGAAAATTCTCATTTGGAATTAAATTGTCTGACATAGACACAGTACGTAACAATAATGTTTATTGAGTAAATTATGAAATAGTTCAAGAAATAAAATATACCCTTACTGCCAGTTGTACAATATGAAATGTTTCTGTTCCACATGAATGATCCAGGCAATCCACAGTTTACCAACAAATCTCTTTCAGCTGATAGCTACATCTCCTACTTTGTAGATACTAATGGGATATTTGTTGAGGACAGGTTCCCCAGCTTTGATATAGTCTGCAATGACATAGGATTAGTTGAAAAGCACTTCTTTGTTTAGTTTGAAACAATTTCTTAACAATTTTGTTTTGCTCTGCAGTACCACCCTCTCTATAACCATATCCCTTTTGAGTTCTTAATTTCACCCTAGTGTTTCTACCACTTAGTGATTCATTCAGACTATCAACATGTCCCCTTTCTAAAAGACAGAAAACTTTGGGAAATTTCACTCCTGGGCATTCGCATCTTAATGTTGATTTCCCCTAACTGGGTGGATTCCTTCCAGGTGGGTTTTGAGAGTGGAAGGAGGTTGATCTTGGGAAGTGATATAGGTCTTAGATCAGGTACAGTGACGGCAATGTGGGCACAACGATCTCAAGAAAAGCACTTTTGGAAACATGGTGTTTGGGTTTGAGAGAAGAATTCCAAAGGCACTTGCTTTGGATGAACAACATAAAATAATAGGTTACTTTTTTTGAGCACAACTGTTATTTGTTTTAATTATATTTATACTATTTGGAAAGCCATATTTGGAGGTGTTTTAGCTTAGCACATACTCCTGTCAACAACTCAAAAATTCTGTGGCAGAAATTCTTTTCAACATAAACCAAAACTGTTTTTCACCTCAATACATAGTTTTTAAGATCAAAATATGCAAGTATTTTAAGTAAATTATAAAAAATATATGGGAATCTGGTCATATTAATTATGTATATATAAATGTGAATGAAATTTGTTTTCCCATGTGTGGTTTTTTTAGCAGTCTGTAGTTAGGCTTCTGATTCTTGTGTACATTTTAGCATTGGCAGGCATAGTGATATTTAGGAGTGTGGGCTCTGAGGATGCAGCTGCTGAGCTGAAATCCCACATCACAGTGCTAAGGGACCTTTGCTAGATCACCTAATCTGGCCCTTATTTTTCACATGTGTGTATATGTATGAAAAACTTCTTCATTAGGTCTTTATGATGATTAAGTAATTCAATATATACATAGTTTAAGAGCAGTCCTTTACATGTAAGAATCAATAAAGTTTGACTCTTAGTTACGGGGATAATAAAATTGATGATTCATTTGTGTTCTATGCTGATTGACCTTCTGTCCAATCACCCAAATTAATCCAGTTTTATGGAAACACTATCAAATCTAAGTTTTTGCAAGTAATCTAATCATTGTGCTTGAAAAATATCCATCCATGGGCCCAGCAGCATAGCCTAGCGGCTAAAGTCCTTTCCTTGAATGTGCCGGGATCCCATATGGGTGTCAGTTCTAATCCCGGCAGCCCAGCTTCCCATCCAGCTTCCTGCTTGTGGCCTGGGAAAGCAGTCTAGGATGGCCCAAAGCCTTGGGACCTGCACCCATGTGGGAGATCCGGAAGAGTTCCTGGCTCCCAGCTTCGGATTGGTGCAGCACTGGCTGTTGCAGTCACTTGGGGAGTGAATCATGGGACGAAAGATCTTTCTCTCTGTCTCTCCTCCTCTCTGTATATCTGACTTTGCACCCACCCCTTTTTATTGGTTCTTTAATAAGAATTCACATAATTCTTTCCATTTTTCAGGGATAAATCTCCCAAGCCAGTCTGACATTGTATTTTATACCAGCAAATTAGCTCTGTAAGAGCACAGTTAATGAAAGTCAGTTCTTCCCACTACACAGATATTTCCTGATACATATGGAGTGGCTTGATGTTTGGACTTGCTGGATTCAGGGATACATAAAGATGACATTACTTTTCAAGTATTTTTAAGAATTGTATAAATCCTCCCTGATAACTCCGTGTTTTTTCATTGCTTTTTCATTGGTGGAGCTCATCCAAATGGTCAGTACTGTCCCTCAGGTCACTCCAGAGTCGTACAGAATATACCTGGGCTCATTGTCATGGTGTATGGAAAAATAGTCTTTGAAGATCTCAGGCTTGTTAGGGCACAGATAATTTCTAAATTTATTTGCCATTACGTGCATTGAAGGGCAATGAACAGTGGAAGAGAGTTGTTCAGTCTGTACCTTGCTGTCATGAAAATAATCAAATTTTAGTATTTACACATTGTCAGAATTTGCGATTAACAGAGGTGAAATGACACATTGATAGATTTGAAATAAATGACTGTTAAGCTGCTTTCAAGTTTAACCCCACAGGTTATGGTTTATGGTATGAGTTCATGGTTTGTAGGCTATTTTTTTAAGCAAATTATTTTCTTATGAGTTTAATTATTAAATTACTGGATAATGATATCTGCAATAAAACATTTATAATATGATTAATTCTATAGATTTACGGGCCAAATATTGCTTTCAGGAAATCATACTGTCTTAGACACTCACAGTTTATTTAAAATTCTAAAATTGTACCCTGGTACAAATATTAACATTATTATGTGTCAGTACTTCACTCTTATATCTAACATGCTCATGGAAATAAATAATAATGCAAAGTTTTAAGTAATAGAAAGCCATATTTTTTCAGGTAGACATTTACAGTGTGGTACAGGGTTTTTCAAACTGTATTGGAACATTTGTATTTTTTTTTAATGCAAAGAATCCTCAAATATCGGAATTTGGTTTTGAACTTAATATGCTCTGACTGCACAAACATGGTTGGATGTTTTGTACTTAGAAGTGTTGTCTCCTGTGTTTAGGGTGACCCTGGCCTACCTGGCAGCCCTGGCTATCCTGGACAACCTGGTCAAGATGGTAAGCCTGTGAGTACTGCAAGCTTAGTCATCTCCAGTACTGGGATTATAGTGACAAATCAAAAATTGCATTATGCACAGTTAAACAGAAAAGGAAGAATTTATTCAGTATTGCTACAGTGCAGAGAGAAATTGGGCTAAAATCTTTTGAAGTAAAGGGGAAGAGAGTTTGAGAGTTGGGATAGGTAAGTGTAAAGGTTGATAAATAAGAACGTGCTGAGTTATTTCTTAAGTTGAAAATCATTCGCTCTGTGATTACAACAGTTGTGTCAGCAAATTAATACCAGTTAATGTTTGTTTTCTGCTCTTTCATAGAGACTAGAATATGGAGGTGCTATATTCTTGTTGATTATAAGGTTCTTGAGAAAGACATTTCTGAGTTGTAAAACTGTCTAACTTGCCTTAAAATAGATTTAGCATCTCAAGGGGGCAGACAAATAATTTAAATATTTTCTAAAGTAAATACTTTAATAAAGGGAGGTCAGGAACTATACTAGAGTCAAGAATATGACTACCAGATATTAGTCAAACTGAAGGAAGCAGTGAGGATGAAATCAATAGACAAACTGTTCTAGGCACACTTTAGTTATCTTCATAATTCCATCTGTCTCTGCTGTAACTAACAAAAAAACTGTTCTGTAACTTTGAACATCACTAATTGGCTGGGCAGAAAAATCTTTTCTGGGGTAGATGTTTTGCTTACTGCTTTAGATGCCCATGTCCCATGGGCATCAGGTACTTCAATCAGCTCCAGCTGTCTGCTAGTATAGACCGTAGGGTGCAACAGTGATGATTCGAGTGCTATCACCCACATAGAAGACATGTACTGAATTAACAACTTCTTACTTCAGTCCTGACCCAGCCATGGTGGATGTGGGTACTTGGGCAGTGAACCAACCTGTCAAATAAACAAATTATTTTTTAAAAATCTGGGCAAGCTTTGGAGTGCAGATTGTTAAGCTACTAGTTGCTATATGTATATCTCATATCAGGATGATGTTTAAAGTTCCAGTTTGTCTGATTTCCACCCAATCTTTTAATGCATCCTGTGAACCAGCAAATAATATCTTAAGTGCTTGAGTCCTTGTCACCCACAAAGGAAATCTTTACTCTTAGCTTCAACAACTGAGACTCAGCCTCAGTTGTAGACATTCAGGGAGTGAATTTATGGATGGAAAATCTCTTTTTCTCTCTAGTTTTCATATAGATGGAAATAAAATAAACATTTAACAATCTCACTCTATTTCCCAAAGCTATGGAAATTCTCAAGATAAAAATAAAAACAAAATATTTATTTGTATTTCAAAGGCAGAAAGAAAGTAATTTTCCACTTGTTGGTTCCCTTTCAACATGCCAAAGCATCCAGGACTAGGACATGATGAAAATGGGAGTGTGGAGCACAGCCCAGGGAAGGCTGGCAGGGCTCAATATGTGAGACATCTGTTGCCCTCCAGAAATTGCATGAGCAGGAACCTGGATTGGAGACAGAGTAGCCAGGTCTTGAAACCAAACACTCCAATTTGAGACATGGCAGACTTCTCAAGTAGCCACTTGACCACTGCACAGATGCTCAGCCCTGAGAATCTTATTGTAAGTGATCTTATTTTTCTAAGAAAATATGTGCTGTGATAGACTTATTATGACTAAAAAATAGTAAACTTCAAAAGAGCTTTAGAGGCATTTAAAGGAAACACAAATCTTAAAGTATTTTAGACCAACATTTACAGAGCAGTCAACTGAAAAATATGAGTAAACAAGTGCTGGGCATTTGCTTGCGAATGTTAAATGCTTGCCACCTGAATATGATATCTCCTAGACTTTCTGTATCATAAGATGTTAGTTCTATCATGAAGAAGCAGCAAAACTTGTATTCTAAGTAAATATAATTCAACAAAAAACAAAATAAAACAAAACCACCACAGTTCTAAAAATTATATCCCAAATACTCCCATCATCAAAATGGAAGAGTTGCTTAAGTACCTGAGAGAGGTTTGTTAACAAATTAATACAAATGTGTAAAACTTTTGAAGAAAGAGTATTCAGCAAGGTTTTGTCTGCGCCACCATAGGACTAGAAGTGGTTCAATGAATAGTGGCCAATCAGTGCTACAGTCAACAGAGAGTAAAATTGGGGTAAACTTCTCTGCTAATCCACCAGGATTCAATCTGAATAGGATTCTTACTTGGGGGTTGGAAAGAGGAAGTGATCTCTTCTGCTATAAGATGCGGAAGAAAAAAATTGTAGTATCTAAGGAAGGAGACCACATGTGAGGCTTTTTTCTTGATTCTAATTGAGAAGTAAGTAGCAGCTCTCAGAGGGGGATAATGTAAAGGAAGAAAGGAAAAAGGATTATATTCAATATTACCTTTCAATATAAATGTGGCCAGAACCTTTGCTGAAATTTAGATATGAGGTGAGAGAAGGTATCAAAGCAAACCCAAACTGTTTTAGCTTGGTAAACTGAGTGAATTGTGGCTCCCTTTACTGTGCAGGACAGTACTCAGGAGAGCTAAATCTTGTGAAGAATTGAGAAAGTATCTTTAGATATGTTCCTGGTGTCCTGTTGAGACTTATCATATAGGCGTTTCCAAAGCCTTGAATGTGGATGGGACATGTAGAGAGTAAGTACCATAGAGAAAGGTACAGTTGGCTAAGCTTATAGGATTGAGAAACGGATGATCCAGACAAAGCAACTAGAACAGTAGGATGAAGAATAGAAGAGACTAGCATCCCAGATATTGAAAACATTTCAAATGGTGTGTCACAAGTTGGGTAAATACTGTTGTGGGGTTAAGACATGTAAGACCTATGATAAGATTGCTGCATTTTGCTGTATGAGGGTCATTGATAACATTGCTAACCTGATCTCATGGTGTGTGAGACCCAAAGTTTGGCAGAAAGTGATTTGAGAGGAGAGTCTGAGATAAGAAAATTGTAACTCTTTTAAACATATATAAAGATGTACATGGGGAAGTGGACCGGGCTATAGCACTTGCCATCATATACCGAGGTGAGGAAGACCATGTCAGACCAGGCCGTAGCACCTACCAACACACGAGACCTGGGTGAGGGAGTGTGTGAGCCTGGTAGGGCTCAGTGCTGGGCCACTGCTCCTGTTGGTGAGCATGAGAGCTCGGACTGGGGGCAGACCAGGCTAGGCAGGGCTACAACTCCTGTTGGCTTCAAGTGGACTGGGTTAGGAGAGAGCCAGCCTGGGCTAACCCACTGTATCTGCTGGTGCAGGCATGAGCCAGAGTAAGCGTAGACTGGTTGGGCTTTGCTGCAGCATTGGCTGGCAAGTGTGGGACTTGAGGATAATCCTGCTGAACTAGACTGTAGAACCACCTGCAGAGTGCAAGATCTGGGTTAGGGAATGAGTCCAGTAGGGAAACTGTGCACACTTCTCAAATGGACAGCAGCTGCCCCTGGTGCACATGAGAACTAGAATTGGGGGTGGGCTTGGCTGGATAGGCGGTGGTACTTGTTGAAAAGAGTTAGGGCTGGAGGGTGGAGTTTGTTGAATTGAGTTAGGCTTCAAATCCCAGTGATGTGTATGATTGCTGAATGGAATGTGGGGCATACTGGAACAGTCCACTGAACATGCTGGCAGACACAGAAACAAGGGCTGGGGGCTGGCCCAGTGGGAGTTATCGGGGCTCGCTCTGACTGGGCTTCAGCTTCCTGTGGTGTATGTGGGTATCAAGTGTGTGCAAAGGTGGGGTTGGGCTGAGCTGTAGTACCCACTGGTTTGTGTAAGAAATTGGGCTGGAGATAGATCTGACCTAGCAATTACAACTATCATGTGTATAGGCTGATGTAGGTGAAAGAATGAGCTGGACCCTGTATTGGTAGGTATACACAGGAGTCAGATTGGGATCACCTCAGACTGAATTTTTTTGAGGGCCCTTCCAACTAAACCACTAAACTCAGAGCTCCAACCATGGGGAGAGTGGCAGGATCTGTGATGTGACAAGGAAGTGCATGGTCCGAATGGGGTCTTCTCAGTTACTGATGATGGTGCAGCAGACAGCATGCCCAGATTCACATTGAGGATATGGCAGTCCATTGGAGTGTGTGGCGTATCTTTGTTACCATAGCAAAAGAAGGAGAGCATAACAAATTGGTCAACTACCCCAGTCAAGAACTGACAGCAAAGACCTGAACAAATGGAGACTCTGGGTTGGATTGTGTCAGCCAACAGACCTTAGAAGGATTTCCCAATCCATGGATGTGTGAGATCAACAGCATGTCCGAACTATCAAAAATAAGCTAAGCAGAATTGTCAGAACATGCTCCACATTGGGGAGCATGACTGGGATGACTTCAGGTGGCCATTCCTCATCTCTGGGTACTGAGCTGGTTGGGAGGCTGGGTGTGGCTTCTGCCTCCTCTCAGATACAAGAAGAAGATAAGGAAGACATGAAAATAGTAGTCTCAGCCACTTTTTGCTAGTTCTTAACCAATTGTGTAAACATCATCAAATCTAAAATTTAAAAAAGAAACAAATGGGGAAGTGGAAAAAGTTATAAAAGCAGAGGTTTTTGTTTGTTTTAGAATTTTTATTTGTCTGAGAGGCAGTTGCAGAGAGGGAAAGAAAATCTTCCATTGATTGGATCATTCTCTGAATTGCTAAGAGAGCTGGGGCTTGGGCCTTCTGAAGAAAGGAACCTGGAACTCCATCTGGATCTCCTGTGTGGGTCTCAGGTTCTCATACAATAGCTGGATCTGAAGTGGAGAAGCTAGGGCTCCAACTGATGCTTATAGAGTTTGCTACTGTGCTACAGGCCAGCCCCTGAAAGTAGTTTCTGTTTCTTAAAGTATGGATGAGGGTGAACATGAAGAAATAGACATCAAATGTTTGTGAGAAAGCAGAGAACTGCAAGAAGAAATTCCATGGGTAGGACAATGGCATGGATTCTGGTCATGAGAGAGGCTGGCCTGGAAGACTGTGAAGAGTTAAACCTTCGATGGGAGAGAGAACAAGTCAATAGACACAGAAGCAGGATGCACTTTGGTGCTGGGACTGTCATCAGACTGCAAGTGCCAGAATTGAATTGAATGCCTAGACTATAAATCTGACATTCCCCTATCAATTTTACGTTGTAATTTCTCTTATAATTCATTCATCCCTTATTTGAAGATGCCATATTACATTGCACTGTTTGTTTACAATAATTCTTCATGCCCCTGGATATACCTTCCTTAGGTCCTAAGTGGCTTCTTTCCTAATTACACATGGTGTTTTTTTTTTAAAATGAATGAAAGCCCTTTTCAGGAATCTACTCTCTCCCTGAGTAGCAGCTGAAGCCGCACTAATTCTGGTGCAGATAGCCTGTATTAGTTGATCTGTCATTTGCTAGTGTCTTATAATGCCACAGTGTTCCCCAGAGAAGACCACTGAATTATTAAGACTGGTAATTTTTCAGTGATGAAAAGTCCTGTACAACGTGGGAAGGTGTGTGCTGAGAAGTTTTCCAGCTGGCTTTAAAATTTTATTTTTGCTTAAATATTTTCATACAAATGAAGTACTAATGACTAATTAGCCTGATATGGTAATCATGGATATTAGTAGATATATCTGATTGAAGATGTCACAGACTTAGTGCTTTGTCTCATCATCACATGTGTATATATATATATATATATATATATATGCTTTTGTGTACATGTGTATGGTTTTCAATATAAAGCTATTTAGTATATGGTAGTAGTGAATTTTAAACATGGTTCTCCTACTTATAAATATCCTAATTTCCAAGAACTGTGAGTGCGTTACCTTAGCTAACAGTGGTTTTCCCGGAATAGTCAATGTAAGGATCTTGTGATGGGGAAATTATTTTGAATTACCTATGTGGCCCAGTGTAGTGGTTAAGGTTTTTATAAGCAGGCAGGAGAGTCACAGTCAGAAAAAGATTCTTGATAATGAGAAAGCAGAAATGAGAGTGAAATAGCCCACATCAGCAGATGTAAGCCACTCCTGTACCTCGAATGCTTTAGATTGAATGGTATTTATTTTGGTACGCTTTTCTATGTATGTGCATAGTTTTGTTACTACATCCAAGACCATTAGGATTTTGAAAAAATATTATTTATGTATACCTCAAAGATTTTGTATTCAAATAAATCTAACATTTCATTTCATTCTCTCTTCTCTTTTGGGAGGAGTTTCTCCTGGAGTTTCTGGATGAAGGCAGCACTGCTAACACTTTTGCTCCATAAAATCCATTTTTTTGATTTCTGAACTCCAGTACCATTATGGCAACAAAAGAAAACTGTTAAATCAGCCTAAATGCTGATTTTCTACATGTATAGGTTTTTCTTAAATATTCCTCTATCCATGTATTTTTTTCCTTGACAAGAGAGTTGAGTGGTCAAGCAGGAAGAGAACACGCATCTTGGAGCTTGAACAGCTGAGGGTCATTAGTGTGTGTCTAGGGCCAGCACCCAATGGGGGTGGTAAGGTGTAGGTGGAGCTTCTGGCTGCCAGTTGCTCTCTGTTGAAGCCATCTGGACCAAGGAAACTTGGATGGAAAAATTAGAAGGGAATTCTGCTTTGTTTGGATTTGGTTCCGTGCAATCCCTCTCAATAAGAAATTTGATTCTCTTTCACACATTATAAGCAGGCCAAGACAACTGAAGCTTTAATTAGGAAATTATTCCACTCCGAAAACATTAATTTTCATGAGGAAAGAGTTTTCAGTAGAAACCAGAGCTAAGTCAAATCCGTCCATTTCTTTTTTATTTCTTTATCAGTTAATATCATTCAGTACAGAATCTGAGCACATTACTCTTTCAGCATTGTAAAGCAGAAACAGGGGACACATTTAAATACCCTGTTAGATAATCCAAAGAGTGCGATTACTAAAGACATACTATATTTATTTAAAAAAACTCATGTGAAAATAGAATCTGGCTAATTTATGATTTTTGGAGGTTTTTGTCATTGTTAGATATTCTATGTGAAACAAAAGCTCTGGCAAGTCACCGCAGGGATCTGGGATTGTTTCATTCTCTGGGCAGCAATACAGCTCTGCTTTGATGGGACTCTGTTCACCTAGAAAATGAGAAGGTGGAATCTAATGAGGTCACATTCTGTCCAGTCTTATTTTCTAAGAATCTGTGAAAGCCATCATGTTTGCTAAGAAAGAAACACAAGATAGAACAAACTAAAATTTTGGATATGTTTTTAATGTATCCATGATCTCAAGAGTTGAGTTGATAGACTGGCTGTTCTCTCCCACCAATAGCCAAGGTAATAAGTCACTGAGTCACTTTCCATGATCTGGGTCCCTTCATCTGTTTCCCTTCAATTTCACATTAATTGGTATTAGAAAGAGGCCAGTTGTGGAGGGACAGTGACCCTTACCCTTCATTTGCCTGTTTTCTGTAGGGGTGAAGGTGTTTTTCATATAGATCAATATGATCTCAGGCTTTAAGAAAAAAATACATTTAATATGTGCTTTGAATATCTGATGCTTTCAGTTCTTAATTTCATTGGGAAATTATTTCGATACTTGGAGTAAACTGAATACTTAAAAAACATGTGAAATTAACAGAATTGGCAATTGTAGTACAGTGATTTTCACCTCAAATAAATGCATCACTTTTAACTTGAATTGCAAAAGGGGTTCAACATATGTATTGGTGTTGTTGGATGCAAATCTTGGTAGTTAGGCAGTTACACACACAAGGCCTGATTATAAATGGTTGACAGTATTTGCATATTGGAATGTTCTGCTTGGTTATTGACTACAGATTTAAGGACGTGCAGAAACTGGACTTCCTCCGTGGGAGTGACTGGGAGAGTATATGATCTCAGGAGACAGCATATGAAGGAGGGCTTACTGAGCTGTGGGTGGCAAATAAGGGGTGCTATTTTAAAATGTACAAGGCTAATGGTGAAAAGTTTGGAGGAAATGAGAGGAGAACTTGCACTTGTGCTTGTGGAGTAAGTTGACAGAGGTGAAGTATTAGTATTCAAACAACCAGAAACCAGGAGAAAAACATTTTGTGACCTTTAAGACCTTCAGTGGAGTAGGAATGCCAGATGTGGACTCAACAATTTGAGAATGGTGGGAAATTTCTGGCTCTGAGACATGAAGATTAAAAGAACTGAAAAATGGGATGCATTAGAATAAAAACCAAAGGCGTGGCTTGGATAAGAGAACTAAAGGTGGCAGCTTAACTGAAGCATTGTTCTGAAGCGAACACCTTCTACCGGAATTCTCCCTTCACCTCACTTCAGGCTTTTTAGCAGACATTTATTTTCTCATTTTATTCTGCTGCCATTAATCTCTCTCAGTAGCCTCCCTTTCCCTGCCCAGCTAAAATATGGCCTATTTGTCTTGAATAAATTATCCTACACTTGAGCATGTCTTGTTTTGCTGTAATGAATTTACTTAAAATTTACAACTTCATAAAACTTTCCTAAATGAGCTTCGCTGATAAGCTAATTCTTTTCATTCAAACACTGTCATTCTATAGAAACTGTATGTGATGATGATTTACTTATTCATTTATTCATTATGTGGCTTATACTTGTTCGTGTTGATTGTGTTCCCAGATGTCTCCTGGGGTAAGGGGATATAAGAATGAACAAAACAGAACAAAAGTAATATCATCTGTTTTGAAGCTTATAATGCATTGTGTGGAGATAACAAATGCACACACATAGTCTTGTGTTGTGGTAGGTATAAAGGGATAAGCATAGCAGCAGAGCGAGTGAGGAAGATTGGCTCTTGTTTACCTACCTTTGAATATGGAATTCATAATTACTAAAAATATAAGTTGTAAGAAATACCAGAAATAGTAGTAGTTACTTTTAAAAGCTATGCATTCTTTGGAAATAAGCTTGATCTAACCTTAGTGATGAAAAGAGGCAATTTATCAGTTTAACTAAATTCTGTGACTCTAAGATTTTAGCTCTGTTTGCAGAGATTATTTGTCAAAATAAGCAGTATTTTTCACTTATGTGCTTTGCTCAAGGCAGATCATGATAAGGAATCAGATGATGTTGCTTTCTGTTTATTATCTGGTCACCGTCCCTAAGGCAGGAAGGGTTAGATTTGGTTAAACATCATTTGCAGTCAATGTTGTTTGCTTTGAGGGAGAGATTCTGGTTACCTCACAGTGAATGTATTGCTTTTCATGGTCAGATGCAAGTTTTTTTCTAATTAGTTCATAAAATATCTTCTGTACTACTTTTAATTTTGTATTCAGTTAAGTCATATGTTTCTTTTGTGTCTTTCTGAAGTCGGTGTTAAGATGAGCCATCTACTGCCCAGGAACCTGGTAATCCAGATCCCGCGTCTCTCAAAGCCCATTGTCAAATTAGATGAAACACACTGCCTTGGACTCAGGCTATACCTACCAATCTATCTCCTCTGAAGGAAAAGCTCTCCCATGCGGTGTACATAATTTCACTTGTCTCTCATCATCTATCTACTATTTGGTAGCAGGTGATATTTTCAGAATGTAAGTCTCGCTGTATAACTCCCTGGTTTATTGAACTGCTTCCCTTTGTTGTCTCTGCTTGCTTTGCATCCCTTTGAGCTTGTCTCTTGTGGAAGCATCCCATGACCAATCAGCGTTCTTCACTTCCATAGCAACACCATCACAATTCTTTCTCAAGACTTAGCTGAGGTGTCCTTTTACGTATGCTAATGTCACCTACTAATCAAGTACTTTGAATAATCAATCAAAGTACATAAATGAATTGACTTATGTACTTTGGCAGCTCAGATACTGGTTTTAATGTTAGGTATATATGATATTAGGTTGCATAGAGCTACAAAGCCTGCCAATGACTAAATGTATTTAGTGGACATTACCAATACACTCTTGATTTGGATTACACAGTTATCCTGGCTGTGTACCAAAGGGTATAGAATGCAAGCATTGGAGAAAATTATAAGTGAATAAACTTTAAATCATATTCTTATAGTTATCACATAAGGGTGACATCCAGGTTAGTTATCTGGATTTTATTCTCACTTTAGGGTTAGAATATTTAAAGGAAACAAATAACTCTACACTCTACAGTCTCAAAAAGGGCATATGTTTATATTGGAAAAATGCTGTAAGAATCATTAGAACTAGATTCAGAAGAAATCATGGACCCTACAACGTGGGGAATTTTATTTTATTAATTTCCATTTCAAAGCTATATATCTTTTTTGAGCATTACAATTATGAATCATGGAGGACCATTAAACTGATTTTGCATTATTCAACCCTATAATTTGGCAATGAGAGAATCGTTTTCCTAAGAAATGACTCATTTAAAAAGAGACTTCCTGTGAACATGGAAAAACATAAATATTACAAGAAATTTTCACTGGGGATAGGGGAGACACTTGGACTTGGTGATAATTGCAATGTGGCAGTACTGCAATTGAACAGTATAGACAAATATCCCAAGAAATGTAAAGCTCTACAATGAAATAGAGATTCTTGTTCAGAAAAGTAAAAGATAGTAAGCTACATGAAAATGCTTATCTTTTTCCTGCTTTAGAATATTTTTCTTTGTTTTAATATAGCCTCTTATGAGTCAACCAATGTTTTATTTCTTGTTCCTCTTGGAAATTGTTCTGTGTCATAATACCCCTCCCTGTTAGCCTTTATTTCCCTAATTTTTAATCCAAAATTTGTTTTTTCTGAATTTCACCCAATTTCTTCTGGTATTTTGCCCTGGGGTTCCCCCAGCTTGCATATGACTTTGGTTTTCTTTATTTTGTTACTATGCAGATTTCTACTAGCTTCTAAAATAATTTTGAATTTCTTTATACAACTGAGATTTCAAGATTGTATCTCCTTATAAAATTTTTTAAATGATCCTCAATATTCTGATAGTTAAAAGCTTTTGTTTGCTTATCTAGTACTTCTAGGAATGAAATGCTCATTATAAAATACAACAAGGGCATACTTGTACAGTATTAAGTCTTTGTGAAATGGTCAAGTCACAATGACAGTTACTAGGCATGCCTTTTTGAGTGTACCAATAGTGATTTTTAAACCTTAGCAATAGCATTTTGCATGGTTGTTCCTATGGCTTTGTGCAATAATCCCTGAGTCTAAAGTAAGGCAAGGTCATACTCATTGAATTCCTAACATCTCTCAGGTATTTTCACCTATGATTTCATTTCTATTTTAAAGTGAAGTAGATGATATTAACTCAATTTATAGTAGAAAGTGAACCTTTGCTGCAGAAAGTGACTTAACCAAAATCCCATAGCAGTAAAAGGAGAGGCAAAAATCCAGTCTAAGGTCTTTTCCAACTTCAAAATTCATTGTCTTTCCACTTCATTGTGTTGTCTCCCAGGAATTGGAGATTTGATGACTTTGCCTTGAGGTCACAGTATGAGTCAGAGTTGAGCTGTGATCACAGTGCAGGGCATCTCCAAATTGTTTCAATCCATCAAAGTGTAGTGTTTCCTCCATGACAAAGATACCAGATCAGCTTCTTGGAAGAGGACAGACAGCACAGCAGCTTTTGAACTATTACAAAATATTTTTTAAAAATAAAAAAAGCAGATATGACATTTGGCTTAACTTTGAAAAAATGTGGAAGAAAAAATTCATTAAATACGAACTTTGCAGATCACTGGTCATTTTGCTCAATAGCCAATCTTCATGAAATCTTTCTTTTGAGGAATTTTATAAACATTCCTTTCCTCTGGGCACTCAGAATGCTGAACAATTTAAAAATAGTTTGGAAAATAGATTTTGAATTTACAGTCATTCTGTATTGATCAGAAATGATCTCCCCTGAGGCATTTTCTTTAGAGGGTATTCCTGCTGAGCCTGTTGACTTACCAGCTTTGTATCTTTGAGCTTGTTACCTACCCATAGTGCTTTAATAATCTTATGGTAGTGATGTAGAACTCACATGATAGGGTGTTTTTAGGTGTATTTGAGTTAATATGTATGAAATGCTTACTGTGGAACATATAAATACTATATAAATCATTACTATTTGTCTTTTTCCTAATTGCCATGGCTTGTTGCAAATCATGTTGGACTATCCAGAGATAAAATAGGTATTAAGAAATCTGGGGGAATTCTGTATGATGGCATATTAATGTATCTTGACTGTGTTCACTGTTAGCGGTCAATATTGAGATTCAGTTTTAGGACTTCTTTCAAAGTTATTGAAAGAAGGAATTTTAGGTAACTGGAAAGTTGGCACTAGAGGGTTTATCAAGCTCTAACTATATAGATTAACATTCTTATATCTTTTAGCTGACCTAGAGAATATCAAGTACTTGCTATTGCTAAAAATTTCAACATGCTGCTGGAAACTAGAAGTCAATGATGATAAGAGATTGTATACACTTGTGTGTAGTGTAGGTGACTTTGATTTTCTCCAGTGCTGGAACAATACAAATTTGCCCAATAGCATGTACAATGTTGTAATGAATTAGAGCTGGTTCCTGATTTAATGAAGTTTGGAATTCAGTTGCACAGTAATAGTGCCAACCCAGAGCAGATGGTGAGTTTGAAAATTTGCAATTTGTTTAGTATGAATTATAGAGAACTTTATTATGACACTCTTTGTTGGCTAGTGAAACAAAATGTTTAAGGATTGGGCAAAGGAACTTGAAGTGAAAACTTTGTTTCTTAGAAATCATAGAAAAAGAGTAATTTCATACCCCATGAAAACCTGATTACAGTATGAAGGAAGGAAATTGTGCAGTCATCATCATTCTGGAAGGGACTGAGAGAATTGTGCAAATAAAGCAAGTGCGTATAAAATGAGAAAAGTTGTAATAGAGTTAGCAAAGGAATTATGTGTTCAAATTTATAATTACAACTGTACAGTCAAGTAAGTGGATGAATATGAAATCCAGAGTAGTTAGTCATGCATAACCAAGTGGAAATAATAGCTTTTGGAAGATGAAATTGTAAATGTTAATAAAAGCACATATTAATACCTTGGATAAGTCTGTACGTTCATCCAAACGATAATATCCAGGAAAAACCAAATCACAACAGAGAGTAGTAAGTGTGTTTTAGATACCAGGTATTCCAGGTTAACCTTATGTTAGCCTGGCAACCTAGATAAATGTATGGGGCTTGTAAGTATGTTTGGAGACTTTTACTCTCATGTTCTCACTAAGCACTGAATAGTTTGCCTCTATCTAAAACTATTGTGCCGTTTTATCAAAGGTCCTATTACTGAAGGTGTGTATAAGGTATATTGGACATAAAAGTGACACCTCTGATCTCCCATATTTGGTGGACAGTTCAGTCTTAGAGAATGTTGCAGTCATATTCTTGAGAATGCTAAGACAACTGAAAATGTATCTACCATATGACCCAGCTATCATACTTCAGGAAATATATCCAAAAGAAGTGAAATCTGTATTGGAGAAAGTGACCTGTAATCTTTTATTTATATGAGAACAATCCACAATAGTGAAGACATGGAAATAGTCCAGATGCTCATTGAGAAAAAGAATGGATAAAGAAATTGTGGTACATCTAAATCATGGAATACTACTCAGCCATTAAAAAATGAAATGGTGGAATTCCTAAAGAGACCTCATCTGAGGGATACTAGACCCAATTCTTGTGTGTGCTTACCAGTACAGGATTTGGCTCAGTCCATCAGACACATCAACCTACACATATACTGCTAATTACAATTGCTGGGTCAGTTCTGTGTCCAGCCCAATCTCTTACACAAACCAATGTATACCATGGTCCAGACCTACACAACCCGTTACACACTCAGCCCTCATGTTCAGCAGAGGGAACTGCAGTCTAGTCGGAGTGTGCCCAAACAACCCCTACCAGGCCTGGCCCTAGCCCTGGTTCTTGTGCTTGCCAGTATGTATAGCAGATTGGTCCAGTCTCTCCCACATCCCATTCAGCTCTTGTACACACCAGTGGGCATCGGAGCCTAGTTCTACCCAGCTGACCCTGCTGTGCAGCCCACACGCATACCAGTAGTTGTCACCACCTGTCTAACCAGGCCCTTCCCCATCCCTGGTTGTCATGTTTGCCAGTGGGAGCTGCAGCCCATTAGAGAGGTGCCTAGAGTTCCCTACTGGCACATTCTCTGTCCTGGACAGTGCACTCTCCAGGGTTTCTGCAGTCTAGCTTGACAAGATTTGTTCTTAGTCCTAGCATTTGCCATCAAAGCCCAATGAATCTCCTCTTACTCTGGCCTGTGCATGTACCAGTGGCTACAGCTGGTTAGCCCAGCCTGGCTCTCCCCGTCACCCAAATCACATACAGGCCAACAGGTGCGGTAGCCCTGCATGGCTTGGTCTACCCCCAGTCTCATGCTTACCAGTGGGAGCAGTGACCCAGCAGGGGAGCCTGTGCTGCACACCTTCCTCTGGGTCTCACATGTATCCATGGGTGGTAAGGCCCAGTCTGAAATACCTGCCTCACCTTGGCATTTGCTGACAGGTTCTGTAATCTGGCCTTTGCCCATTTCCAGCTCATGCTGATGGGTACTATGTCCTAGTCTGGCCCAGCCAGCCCTCAGTCCTGGCCATAAATGTGAACAGCCTAATATTGTGGTTCCTACCTGACCTGTCCTGTACCCTGTCCTGGATCTTATATCTGCCAGTGAACATGATGAGCAGGCCCAGCCTGACCTGACCCCAGACCTGAACCACAAGAATGTCGGTGGGCATTGTAACCTAGAACGATCTGGGCTGCTCCTTGCTTTGGTTCTTGTGTTCACCTGTAGGGACTGCATCATGAAGAAGTTCCCCAAGCTCCTATATCAGATTTCACACACACCACTTGGTCCTATACCCAGCCCAACTTATTCCATTTCTTCTCCTGGCAGGAATAGTGGCCTTTCCCAAGTGACCCACACCCATTCTGGTTGTTACTGTTGGGTGTTATGACCCAGCCACACCTGGTCTTTAGTTAGACACAGCTCGCACATGGCTCAGTAGGGGCAGAGATCTAGCACAACCCATCCTACACCCACCCTGGCTCTTACATGCACCAGTGGGTGATGGAGTCTAGCTCAGACTGGCACATCCTAGATCCAGTCTACACCCATGCTGAGGGACACTGCAGTCATATCCAGCCCAGATCGTCACCCCCATTCTGGCTTTCATGCTCACCAGTGGGAACCACAACACAGCCAGGGTGTCCACTTAGCTCTCCAACCAGACCTGTTCCCAGCCACAAATCTTGCCAATGTCAGCGATTGCTCTGACCCAGTTTGGCATAGCCTATCCCCCATCTTAGACTTTGCCATCAGATGCTGCAGCTAGCATGTCCTGGCCTACTGTTAGTCCCAACTCTCTCCGGTGGGTGCTACAGCAGATCTCTGCACAGTGTGCTCCCATCCTTGGCTCATGCAAATTGGTAGGTGTTATAACCTAGCCTGGCATGACTCGTACTCCAGCTAGCTTCTGCACATACCAGTGAGTTAAGGTTTGGTCTGACCCTGTCTGATCTGCCCCCTCTCCAGAACCAACCTACATACTTCCTGATGGGTGGATCTGCTTTGTCCAGCCTGGCTGATACCCAGGCCTGACTCACATGCTCACCAGTGGAAGCTTCAGCCCACCAGGGGAGTTTCCCAAGTTCCCCCACCAGTCCCACTCCCAGACTGAGATCTCACAGAGGATTGGTGGACTGACTGTAGAGCACATGTGTCAGAACTGGGCCTCTTCAGTGGAAAAGATGAAGCAGTGGAAGGCAGGCTCGGATGCACTTGGAGTATATGGCTGCCCATTGGGTCTTTCAGAGTACATCTGGTACCATAGCAGAGGAAGGAGAGCAGAACAAATTGGACAACTACACCAGCCAAGAATTGACAGCAAATATCTGAGCGAATGAAAACTCTTAAGTTAGACTACATCAGCCATTGGATCTTGGGAGTATTTAATCATCATTGGATCTGCAAGATTTACAGCATTCTAGAACTATCAAAGCCAATTTAACAGAATGCTCGAAGTATGCTCCATATTGGGGACCCTGGGTGGTTGTCGGATGGCCATTCCCCAACCTTGGGCACTGAGATGATTGGGAGGCTGGATGAGGCTTTTCTCCTTGTCTCTCCCTTCCCCCAGATACAGGAGGCAGAAAAAAAAATTTGGAAATAATGGTCTCACCCTCTTTTCCCAAACTTCCTTCAATCATTCCCACCCTTATCAACTATGTAAACATAATATAAAATTTTAAAAATAAATAAAAAGAATGAAATGCTACCATTTGCAGCAAAATGGTCCCAACTAGAGGCCATTATGCTCAGTGAAATAGACCAATTCCAAAAGGACAAATATCATAATTTCTTTCTGATGTAAGGTACCATTCATACAAAAATAAGATAAATCAATATGCAGGTAAGCATGTATATGCATATATTCATTAAGATGAACTGTATAATGTAGACTAGCATAACAAGAAGGGAAGATCAATTGCAGCTCTATTCCCAAATAAAAAGAGGACTCCCAATGAAGTTTAAATGTCTTGACAGTAGGATACTACACTTTCTACCATTTTCTGGATTTACTGTGCCATGATACACTTAAATAGCAGAATGTTAGATTTGTGAGTGTTGCTGAATGACTATACTATTACCATAATATGGGGGGTAACAGTTGGGCTGAATCTGGGGAGTTGGATGGGGAAATTCCCATGCTTGTGGAATTGTATCATTAAAAAAGCAGTCGTAAACAATACTTAAAAAGTAAAAAGAAAGAAGGAAAATAAATGGAGCCAGAAGGAGGACTCTGTGCACAATTGCCCAATAGTAAATATCATAAAAGAATCTACCAGGACCACAATTTCCACATAGGCCATCAGAATCTTATAAAAATGTACTGGGTCCAGCAAGTGTGTGTTCTACTTCAGTCTGATGTCAATCTTGCTATTAATTACTGTGACCAAAGATAACTGTTTTAAAATATGTTGAGTCATCCTCCTTATTTTTTGCCATTAAAATTTCCCCTTGTGACAAATAAATAAATAAGTAAATAAAGATAAAAGTTCATCTAAAAATTAACATTCATCAAGGTTTTAATTTATTCCAGGGATTGGCTCAGTTGACCATTTAACAAGTAGATTATAAAATGTAATGTTTGTTTAATATTCCAATTTTATGTGGTTTTTCTTGAGTATTTTGTATATGTTCCCAAAATATAGGCTATTTCTTTAGCAGCTATGTTCATTTGCTCTTCATTTTCTTTTTTTTTTTTTCTAAGTTCTTTGCACCAAAATGCCACTTACTTTTTTTTTTTTTTAAATAAAATTTATTTTGACATTCTTTACATACTTAGTTAGAGTAAGAAGGTTCAAGGGCTACAGGAAAGTGGATAATACTAGTATGTTTTCCATCTTGTTACCTTCATGTTTAAAAGGGGGGTATTAAGGGAGAAGGCCCACCCAATTTCCCACCCTCCCCAAGTCCCGGGTGTAGGGCATGCTCTGAGGTTCTTGCTCGAGTGGTTTTGATATTGCAACAGTTATGAATCGCTGTCAATCTTGCCACTCCAAGCACTATGAGGTCTTTGAAAAATCCACTGATTGACATAGTCCATCATAGCTGAGATGGTTGGTTGACCTGTTCTGTCTTCTCTCTTTTCTTCGTTAGGGTTCTGAGTCCAGCATTTAGATTAGGAAGATCTCCAAAGAAACTTCTTGTATGTGCTAACAAGTACAGGGCCAGGCACCGTCCATCGCTCCAATCAGCTGGTGGTTGTAATTGCTGGGTTGGTTCTGTTTTCACTCCCGACTTCCACTGGAACCAATGGGTGTTGCGGTCCAGCCTGGTTCTGCCCCGCACATATTTGGCCCTCACCTAAACCAGTGGGAGCTGCAGCCTAGTTGGAGCGACCCACAATAACCCCCACCAGGACCGCCCCTACCCTGGTTTGCCAGTAAGTGTAGCAGTAATCCAGTCTGTCCCACACCCCATTCCACCCCAGCCACTGTTTAGTTTTATGTCCTCCCGTGGAAGTGGTAACCCAAGAGGGATGAGCCCACTATTTCCCTCCCAGGCCTCTCCCACTCCCAGATTCCAGTTGATGCTGCCCAACCAAACCTCGCCCACTTTAATTTTGTTTGCACCAGTAGGAATAATCCGCCGAGCCCGGCTTTTCCCTGATCTAGTCCACATGAGGCACACAGGTGTGGTAGCTCTGCCTAGTCGGGTCTGCCCCCATCCCAGCCCATGCTCTCCTGCAGAAGTAGCTATCCTGCAAAGGAACCCTCCCTTATTCCCCTGCTGGCTCTGCCTACTTCCTTTCTTGTTCTCAGGCTGGTTGGACGCTGCGGTCCCCTCCGGTACAGGCAACCTCACCTCGGCATTCCATATTGTGCACTAGTCTTTGTTGCGACCGAACCTGGGTCAACCCTCACTGGTGCCTGGATTTGCCAGTGGATGACGTGGACAGATTCAGCCTGGTCTTGCCCCCACGTCTGCCAAGTGTATGCCAGTGGGTAGCTTTCCATGGCCTTTTCTGGGCTGTTTCCTATCATGTTTCTTGCGCTGACCTGTCGGGTCTGTGTCCTGCCAGAGGAGTTGCCCAGGCTCCTCCATCAGAACCTCTCCCAATGCCAGGTTACACGCTTACCAGTGGGTCCATGAGCCAACCCTACTCAGACCACCTCCTGTCAGAGCAGGAACTGTGGCTTTTCCTGACTGGCCTTCCACCCAATCTGGTTGTTGCTGTTGGATGTTCCAGCCCAGCCATGGTTTGTCCATACCTACGTATGGCTCACACACAGCTCAGTAGGGGTTTGAGACCTTGCCTTGTCTATCACACATCTGCCCTGGTCCTCCAGAACACCAGGGGGAGTCGGGGTCCAGCCCGGTTCGGTGCATCCAATCCCAGTCCACACTTGTGCCAAGGGAGACTACAACTGTATCCAGATCAGAACGCAGCCCCCCTTCCAGGCCACGCGCCTCTTTGTGGGAACCTCAGCCCAGCTAGGGTTGTCCCCTTTGCTCCCCAACCGGGTCTGTTCCCAGCCATAGATCACTCGCATGCCAGTGGTTGCTCTGACTCAGCTTGGCACAGCTCCTCACCTGTCCCGACCTCTGCCTTAGACACTGTGGCTTCGTGTCCCTGGCTCCTGCAGACCAGTAGGTACAAGAGCCTAGCTTGGCATGACCTTTGCTCCCTCCTGGTTTCTAGTTTTACTTGTGGGCTAAGGTTTGCTCATTCGTACCAGATCTACTCTGTTCCCTACCAGTTGACACATTAGCCAGCCATTGGAGCTACTTTTGCAGGACAAGCCCCAGGCCCAGGCTTCTGCATGGACTGGTATTTGGTGCCCAGCATTATTAGTGATTACAACTTTTACAAAGAAAGAGTTACTGCCTGTTTGAGGTCCGAGAATCACAATGGGTTCAACCTGGAGCTAATTAAGCAGCGAATCAAAGAACCAAATACCCAGAGCTCCCCAGCCGGGCGGCCAGCAGGCGGAGCCTGGCACCAATGGCGCACTGGCCGCCCGGGAACGGCTCACCATGTGCCCATGGCGGCCGTCCGGAATCCAGGCATGAGACGCCCCGTCCTGAGACCCACCAGCCGCCGGGAGGCTGCTGGAGGTTTAAAATTCCCAGGCCCAAGGTCGCGCCCCTCCCAAATCCCCTTCACCGCCCAATGAGGGTGGTGGCTGGGTGCCGGACCTGCCCGGTCCCAGAGGCCTCCCCCCTCGGTCTACTCACCCCAAAGGAAGCAGCCTCTGGAACCCAGCAGGCCCGGGAACGGCTCACCATGTGTTACACAGTTGCAAAAAAAAGGTTTTGGTATAAAAAGCTTGACATTAGAGGAATTCTGCAGTAGACAGCTTCTTTTTGTAAATATGAAGATATGTTAATTTTTTCATGTTAATTTTTCTGTAGGGATACCAGGGACTCACCGGTTCACCAGGTGTTCCAGGTTCCCCAGGAGTGCAAGTATGTGACCTGATTATAAGCACTTTGGAAATCTGATTGCTAGCAAACTAAGTCAAAATAATAAAAATAATGGAAATTTATTTTGTGTTTAATTTAGGGAGCTCAAGGACTGCGAGGTTACAAAGGAGAACCAGGGAGAGATGGTGGAAAGGTAAACATACAAATAAATATGTGTTCCATGGTTAGATTAATGGGTGTTATCATGATGGCTGTCTTTCAAAGATGTTCACCTTGGTGAAATCCAATATGTATGGACTCAGAAAATTATTGGTGACCATTGGCCAGTAAAACTCTCAGAAGTCTTTAAGAACTGGTTGAGATCTCAGTACTAGATGATCACCACTGGGTGCAGCAGACATTGACTTTGGCTAGGATTCTTAGTTTATACCTGTTGTTAAGCTCTTAGTGGTGTACTTTATTAGCAGCAACTAAAATATATGAATGGAATGTTAATCCCGTGTTAGTGTCAGATAACTCAAAGCTCTTGAATTTTGCTTCAAATTGATTTTTCCCTAGGAGAGGATCTATTGGCTCAGAATTCTTGTAAGTTGCAATGGGCAAAGACAATATTTTATGTTACCAACTTTGTTTCTCTACAACTCTGAGATTTGCCATACTTCTGACATAAGTTTTGCTAATTATGTTCCCTCACATCTAACAGTGACTACTGGCCTTGATAATTTTTCCCATGTCCAAAGAGCTCATTTTTTAATTTTCTTGATTTACTCTGTTGATTTTATAAGTTTAACCTCCAAGAACAACCTTATTTCCAGATTTTTTAAGGACATGTGTGTGTGTGTTCTGAAAAAGTCCCTACAATAGTAATCTCAACTTTGCACATATCTTTGCTTTTTCAAAAAATGCATGCAACATTTATGTCGAAGAAACACTGATGTAGACTTTATTCACTTTGTATTTTCACCTTTGTTCATGTTAATTGCAAGAAATTGTGTATCTCTATAGTCTGGTAGATTTCAAGCTACTTGATTTTGGGCAAGTTCTTGAAAGTCTCTGAATAATATTTTCTCATTTGATAAATGCAAGTTTCTGTATAGGCTTACTATATTGGGAACTACCTCATGTGATCCCTGGCACAGGTGTTTTAAGGGTTGCCTTTGTTCTGTTGAGAGAATGGTTGTGGCAGAGATTTGTACCATGGATTGGGCTAACATGTATCATAGGACATGTCAAAGATTATAGTATTTATTAGGAATAATGAAGAAATTAGTGCTTGGGAATGAAACTGAAGGTGGAATAGATGAGGGCTGATTTGTAAATTGGGGAGAGCAATAGGAGGCAAAGCAAAATCAACAGTTGATATCACTCTGAAAAAAAGAATGATTTCCTCTTGCTACTTTGTGCTTTTTGGATCTCTGTGAGCCTTTTGAAGCACTGAACGGTCTTAAACACGTATAGTCGAGGATGACACAAAGCCTTGGATTTTTATACCCATGAGGGAGACGTGGAAGAGGCTCCTGGCTCCTGGCTTTGGATCGGCTCAGCTCCAGCTGTTGCAGCCACTTGGGGATTGAATCAATGGACAGAAGATCTTCCTCTCTGTCTTTCCTCTTCTTTGTATATCTGATTCTCCAATAAAAATAAATAAATCTTAAAAGAAAACACACACAGTCTGATTTTGGGGGAAAATGCATAACATTGTATCTGTAACGAATATATCTAAGAGTAAATATTTGTTCTCTTACTTTAATTGAGTTTGAGAACAAATATAGAGAACTTTTATCTGTGCATCGTAAAAGAATTCATATGAATTTTTGTTAAGAGAAATTGTGCTTTATTGAAGAATGATACAGCTGTGGCAGTCTGTGCTGCAAAACACTAAGGCACCACTTGAGAAGGTCACATCCCATATTGGAGCACCTGGTTCAAATCCTGGCTTTTTTTCTTGTGTTATAACTTCCTGCTAAAGCCCCTTGCAGTCAACAGATAATGAGCCAACACTTGGGTTCCTGGCCAGGGAAATGGGAAACCTGGATGGAGTTCCTGATTTCTAACTTAGATCTAGTCCTACCTAGTGGTTGCAGACATTTGAGCAGTGGTTCATCAAAGGGAAAATCTGTTTTTCTGTCACTCTTTCAAACAGATATATAAATTTTTAAAAGAAAGAGAGGCCTGTTTGCATTTCTTTTCATGATCGCAAACCCTGTTTACAAGTAATGGAGCAGTTAAAACAGCTACATTCTGTACTAGAGTTTCTGATACCTGTCTTTTAGGTTCTGATGCAAATACCTGCAGGTAGTCCTGTGGCTCAGGAAACTGGGTCTCTGCAACTTGTAGGTGAGACCTGGAATGAGTTCCTAACTCCAAGCTTCAATTCTAGCCTGTCACTACTGCAGGAATTTAGGGAGTGAACTGGTGGCTAAGGATGCACCTGGCTCTTAATCTCTCTCTCCATCTTGAAAAATAACAGTGATATTTCTACTTTCTGCCTTTTGAATACTATTGTTAGTAGTACATTAAGCCTGTGATTATAAAGTAAATTGAACATATGTTACTGCAAAAATTAGAGGAAAATAAAGGAAGAAAAGGACATTGAGAGAGGGACAGAGGAAAATGTGATTGTAGTCTTAAAATTGCACCTATAAAATACTAGTAATTTGCTCTTTCCTATGTCAATAAAATGTAAGAAAAGCAAAAAGAAAAATTGGAGAGAGTAGTAGTTCTAATAATCATATCCTAAACTGCTTTATTGTTTTAGGTTACTGTGGTATGTTTAAATAAAGGTGCATATACTTTGCAAAGTCATACGTTTTATTGGCTAAGATTAATAGGGTGTTTCTTTTAACAGAGTATTCTATTTTTGGATCAGTGAAGATTACATTCAGAATTTCTAGTTTTCAGAAATTGATAGTTGGGGTTAAACTCATGTGACACAGTTGCTGTGAACCTACCATTGTGGTGCCGTCTCTGTTGCTTCCACAGATTTCATCTGACTTCTGATAATTTAGTACCCAGAATAAGTAATTTAGTGAGTTAGGTAAAAGATTTTCCTTGATTCTTCTATTGTAATGCAGGTTCTTGATGTTAGGAATTGAGAAGGTTACAAAATATATCCCTTGGATGGGTTTGACTTACGGCTGTGCAAGTAATTTTTCCAGCCAGTTTTTGGGAGATTGTTCCATCCAGTACTGTTTGTTCTCTGTTATATTTTCCCAGAATAATTTCCAGTTTGTGGTTTTTCTCCAAAGACACCCACATTAGGAGTTTCCACTTAAAACAATTAAAATTATATCCACTTTTCTTTCTGACTCTAACATTTGTTTTACATATATCAGATGATTGATGTTTTTTAATTTTATGGGTTTTGTTTTTCCTCTTCTTGGATGTACTAAGTCAAAACAAACACAGTAAATTGTCTTCAGTTGACATATCACTTTATTATGTGCTTTAAAGACAGTCTTTGAAGTCCAAAAAAAAAGTTAGGTACTTGCTCAAATTAAAGGAAAAAAAGTATTTAAGTCATATGGAAAATATATTTTGCTAAAATTTATATTAGTTTAAGTTGCTTAATTAGTATGAATTTATGAATTTTAACATTGACACACAACTTTCCTGTGGAAAATTCATTGCTGAAATGCAGGAAATATTAGTGATTTACTTTTTAGCTTATCCACACTTTTTTTCCAATTCATTAACCTTTTTTCTGATTTAAGAAATAAATTGTATTAATTATATGTAAGGTATCATTGTTGGACAAGCTATTTATTTTCATTTTTAAAACATTTAATATTTAATTTATCTCCTCAAAACAGTAAGACTTGTCTCTTTATATAAGACTCATACTTCTGGCCCTCCCACATCAAAAGTATATATGATTTCTATTGTAACCACTACATATTTTTGAGAGAACAGTATTAAAGAACTAAGTTAAAAAATTAAGTATTAAGGAATAACATGTTAAAGTTATCAATGTCATTAATATTGAAGCTTTGAGATCACATACTTCAGTGTTGTTATGAAAATTAATATGGGACAACACATGTATTTGGCCTAAATTAAATATTATAAACTAGTGATGACTGTGATTAGTTTTGGGAAACCCTGTTCTGTTGATTACAAAAGGTGATGTTTTTTGCAAATACTTTCGGTTTCTCCTTTCTTAAAGGCTGAAGTGCCCATTTGAAGCAATTACAGCAGGATTTCTTGTTTCTTTTTCATGAGATCTATCTTCTTACCTGTCAGAATACCTGTATCCTACTCTGCCTCCCATTAGATAGGTGAACTGTCCACATATAATCAAGATTGTTAATTATTCTCTTCTGCATCATTATTTTTTTCTTATTAAATTTTTCAAATAACCTCAAGACTGTCTAAACTCCTTTGGCAACACCACAGTTCTGCTGCATACCATAATGTAAGTTCTGAAAAAGGCTGACTCCCTGTCTGCCACTAAACTACTCCACTAGGACACTGACCACAACTCTGCAACGCATTAAGAGAATCAAAGTACAGTCTTTCAAATCCAATAGTCAAACCTGTTCAAATATCTTAAATATCTTTTTTTTTTTTTTTGCCTTACTGTATGTTTCAGCATGTTTGGGCAAAATTGACTAAGCTTTCTACCTTCCTTCCTTGTTGAAACTGGTTCTTCTTGGCTTCTAAGAGCTAAATTTTTGTTTTTAAAATTTTTAGCTTGTCATTGCTAGTTACCTTTCCATTTGACATTTTTGCTATGGTTTCCTCCAGTATCTCTGAACTTTACATTTTCCAAGGTTCAGTCCTGCGCTCTCTCTCTACCTCATTATTAGCACATATGTGTGTCATGTTAAGTATAAGCTTGCATGACTGTATGTATGTATTGTCTATTTACATTCAATGGTTATACCTATTTTAATATATTCACACATGTATTTGAGAATTCAATATATGCAGATATATATGAACTGTCTGTTAACTGATATGTATTTTGCTTCTTTTGAATCTAGAAAATCATTAACATTGTTCCAACTGGGAATTTTCAAATTCTTTGTCTCCTTTTCCTAAAACAAAAATCCTTTCATCAGATACTTTTGACTTAAAACAGCCCTAGTTATGACCCCCCTAAGGATTTCCTGACCTCAGATCCACTGCACGCACCTGCCAGTGTGTATAGTTCTGCCGAGTATACGTTCAGGATTGTACCATTTCTGTGGAAGCTTTGCAAGAGTATTTCCCAATTTTTTTCAGCACTTGTTTTTCTTTTAAGGTTGTGTAATAGATCAACATCTTAATTTATTATGAAGAATGTTAATTTTATTTCCTACCTCATTTGTTAGCAACTGTTAATCCTACTTTTTTTAAAATTCATCTATTGCCATCTTTTGGAAACTTATTATTTTTAAAGAAAGCCATATTTTCTTTGTTCTAAACTTTGTTTTCCATCTTCACTTTGGATGTACTCTTTGGAATGGTCATTAAGGAGCTGTGACAGGGAATAGGTCAGAAGTGATTGGCTGGACTTGAACTGACATCCATGTGGGATACTAGTGACACAAGTGGAGGCTTAACGTGTATGTTGCGGCATTATCCCCCAAATAATGACATTTTAAAAGTAGCAGTTTCACTCATATTCTCTTACAACCGAAAAGAATGTTCTTAATTTGATCTTGAAAGCTGTATATCCAGCTTGCTCTATGAGATAGACTCATCAAAGGCACAGTTGTCAGCGGTCAAATGTTTACAAACGACCTGTGGGAAATAGAATCATCTTACTATCTTTAATTCTTTTGTTTCTCTAATCCCTTATAAACTAAATGGGACCAACAGATCTTCAAAATGCAAGAGTTTATGAGTGTAAGTCTCTCAAATGCTTTGAAATAGGATCTGGATACTGGTAAATTACAGCCATGATTACCAAGAAAAAATAGGAGTAAGTCAAGGGTGGAGTCTTCCTCAAAGTGGCTGAAATCTAATAAGTGTATACTTTATGATTGTCAGTGCACACTTATGTGCCTTTCTTAGTATGTACATTGTTTTTAGCAAAATGTTTAAAAATTATAAGAGTGAAATAGAATCATATGGGAGTTTAAATAAAGGTTGAAAATTTAAAAAGACTTTGTGAAAGCAACAATAAAGAAAAGGGTAATCACAGTTTACAGTAGGGATTGATTTTGTACAATTATGAAACAGCTGACTGACAAATACTTTGATTCTTTATTGCCATCTTCTTTTTTTATATATACATACATATATACATATATTGCCTGTAAGATCACAGGAGCATGGTTGGGTGTATTTCTGAGGAAAATTTTGTGAGTAAATTTACCTTGATGTAAATGTCTATTTACCTTCCGGAAAGTTATGTTCTTCTAATAAGTGCACAAAAATATCTTTCCTCAAACACTTATCAGTTCTGGGTATTATTATGTTTTCTAGATTTTAATAACATTATTGGTTTTATTTTCACTGTTTCATTATTCATTCACAAAAGTTATTTTACCACTGCTTCTGATTAGCCAAAAAAAGAACCAAAATTATTCCCTGAATTTGTATGAAAGAGAACTGGTATGAGCAGGCCACTTCACTGAAGCTGGTTTTTATATCTGTATCCCATTTGATAGTTTTGAAGATTCATTTGAAAGTGTTATTCCTGGCATGAAGATTGTTAGCATTGTTGTGTGTTTTTGTAAGCCAGAGCATGTGTATAATGCTTTCGTTCGTATCCTCACCCTTTTTCCCCCTACTGCACTGTTCTAAAAAATTGATTTGTATTCATGTGTGTGTGTATAAATATGTAGAAACATTTAATAGACTATTTCACAAAAATAGTTTCCCCAGTTTCTAGTTTGCTTTCAACTGCTTTTGGCATTGCATCCATTCAAAATGTCAAAGTTTGTATTAGCATATGTATCCGTCTTTAAAATTTCTCTTTCTCCTTGGCACATGCAAGTACTTATGTTATTTAAATTTATTATTTTCAGGGTTTATGATTCTGGCAAGGAATTCTTTATGAAAGCATTCACAGTATCTCTTTTTTCCTAAATGGATAGCCAGTTGCCACAGCAATCGTGGTAGAATATTATTTCTCCTCCCTTTTTTTGAAAATTCATCTTTGTCATTAAATTTCCACTTTCATTTGGCCTGACATTCTGGCTTTCCATTTTGTTCCCTTGACCATTATCCTTTGCACCACCAAATTGTTTTAATTATTATCACTGTATAATGTGAGTTAGTATTGGCTGGAGAGTTCCTTTTTGATTATTCCCTACAATCAAAAATTTCCTGGCTTCTTTGAATGCTTAGTTTTCCAGGCAAATCTCAGTAAGTTTGCTTCAGTTTCTCATAATTACCATTCATATTTAATTAACATTTCTTCAAATTTATGGATTAATTTAAAAAACATTGACATCTCTGCACTACTGGATTTTCCTATTAGAGATTGTGATTTATCCTTCCATTTACTTGATTCTTGAACTTGCTATAATAATGATAATAATAATAATAATAATAATATATACTTAAATAAGAGACTGATGGAATTATGGCTCCTTATGAAGGACTATACTATTGTAGCAACATGGGGAAAATCTGTTGGCGGGTGGGAGTTTGGCAGGGAATCCCAGTCTGTACGAAATTGTACCACAAAATTCAAACATTCAAAAAAAATAATAATACACAAGCTGTTTCTGTATTGATCTTGAATATTAAGTTACTATGACTATTTAAATCCCATTCGTCCCTAATAGAAGTAGTGTTTTATTTAGTATTTTATTATTTTAACTTTGTTTTTAACTGATACATGGATATTATATTTACTTTTGAGATGGCATATGGTGTTATGATACACAGAAGCATTCTGTAATGTTCAAACAGGGTAAGCATTTCTGTGTCTTCAAATATTTAGTAGTTCATCATGGAAAAAACATTGAAAATCCTTTCTTCTAGGACTAAAAAAGAAAAATATAGTACATTATCATGTGTTTGCTCACTGTATAGCAAAGATGTCAGTTCTGTTTAAATTAGTGCTCATCCCTCTGTGTCCTCACTCATCACAGCCTTTGGTAACCACCCTCACCCTCTCGGTTAGATTCCATATAGGACGGGGGATCATGTGGGTTTTTTTTCTCTACATGACTTATCACGTTTAATGCAGTGATCTCTAATCCTATCTGCATTGCTACTAATGGCAAGATTTCATCCGTATTTAAAGCCTGAGTAATCTTTAACATCCCTTATTTATTCTTTAGGAAATGGAAACTTAAATTAATTCCACTTTGACCATTGTCAATAGAGCTGCAGCAAACAGGAACATATATTATTATTCAGATATGAAACAGGGTTTGCATATTATGTTTTCCACAATACTAATTGGTTTATTAATTTGCTTAGAGTATTGTAATGTTAGAAAATTAGATATGTGATCATAAATAAAGAAAATGTTTTATTTTTCGCCCTTTAATACTATCTCTTGTTTTGAACTGATTAGTCCATAGGAACAGAAGCCCTAGTAATGAGTAAACATATATGTATATATGTATTTAGTATAATTTCACATCAGGGTCTTCCAAAATTCATGGAAAATACATTCCATGAAAAGCCTATGTATGGATTATAGAATTTTTACCAGAGCAAACTTAAATATTGACTCCATTTTTATGAAATTTTGAAGTCCCCTGTATCGTTGACTTTTGATTCCAGGCAAAAGTGGCAACCATAGTTTGTTTCAGTTTTAGCTCCCACTCTTTTCTGAACATTATTTAAATGTATCAGGCATTTAGTAAATTCTTTGTTTTCCTTGAGCCAGTTTTAAGAGTTGGGTTGTAACTCTTGTTTACTGATTTAACAAAATCTATAATGATATTTTGGCGATTTGTCAATGTTTGAAATGGATGTGGAAAAAGTATGTTGGCTGATATGAGCGTTTAATGCTGTAGGTTCCCAGTGAAAAATCAGTAGATAATGCTGAAAAGTGGGATTGTAATATGTAATTTGGTAATTTGAATTTATGGTGCTAAGGAACTTTCTGGGTGAATGCATTGCCTTTAATGGGCTCTATAACATTCAATAACTTGTTGAACTGTGTGAAAAAATAATGTTTCTAAAAATTACATTATTCTGCAGTATCTTCTCTCTCTTGCTCTGCTAGATAACCAAGAGTATGTTATAGTCTATATGGCACCTTAAGCATGAATTTGACCCAAATGGTGCCATAAGTCAATGGTCCTCTCTTAGCCTGTGTCGTCACAATGAAGAATTTGAAGAGGGCCTGGTGCCATTGCCTAGTGGCTAATGTCCTCTGATTGCATGCGCCAGGATCCCATATGGGCGACAGTTCTAATCCCGGTGGCCCTGCTTTCCATCCAGCTCCCGACTTGCCACTTGGGAAAGCAGTCAAGGACGGCCCAAGGCCTTCGGACCCTGTACCCATGAGGGAGACCCGGAAGAGGCCTTGGGATGGGCTCAGTACTGTGTGTTGTGACAACTTAGGGAGTGAATCAATGGATGAAAGATCTTTCGCTCTATCTCTCCTCCTCTTTGAATATCTGCCTTTCAATAAAAATAAGTAAATCTTAAAAGAATTTGAAGAAAAACCTACAGTACTCATGATTATCCTAGAACTAATACTAAACCTATATCCACTAAACATCATGCTGTAAAACTTTGTCTTTTCTCGTTTTGAGATAACGAAAAGCTTTTAATCTTCACAGACATAATCTGAATAGATCCCTAGGATAAACAACTTGTACAATCATAAACTGAAAAAAAAACAGCGTTCTACTGCATATTTGTATTTCCTATTCAGAGTCTGTCTCTCTTGAGCTAGAATTGATCTCAAAGAGTAGGTTGGTCTTCACAGAAGGCTGCAGTAAACCATTTCTAGTCATTTGTGTGTGCTGACTTGCACAAGTCCATGTTGCTTCCAGAACAAGAGGCTCACCAGGTGCAAAGACAGCTTAGCTGTTGAGATTTCTGAAGATCAAAAGCATTTTCCTTCTGTGGTCGTAAATGAAGTCTTGACCAATGTTGATTAATCTTCCGTGAAGATGGGAATTTAACTATTTGCTGGTTTATTTCTAGTGCGTTTTGATTAGGACCGTGTTGAATATGTAATGACTTTATTTAGGTTTAAATGTTTCTTTAATTAATTACAAGTTTAGTTTAATTTAATTTAATTTTATTTTATTTGCCTCAGGGTGACCGTGGATTTCCTGGATTTCCTGGGCTTCATGGAATACCAGGATCAAAGGTTGAAATCTCCTTTATCTATTTTTTTATAATTAAAAATATTAATGTAATGGAAGAGAAGATAATGAATGAACACTTGGGTTACAAAAAATGATGTGACAAAACTTTAGTGATACTGACGAGGATATAAATCAATACAACACGTGTTTCCAAAGTGAGTAACTGGAGCAAGAACAGAACTGCTTGTGCTATAAAATTTAATAGTAAAAGCAAACACAGCTAGCTTTGTTCCAACAAATTAGATAATATAGTTAAAATGTACAAGTAGAAAGACATGAATTACCAGAATAACTCAGAATGAATTTTTAAGTCTAAATTGATGCACGAGAAGAATTTGAATTAGTAACTAATAGATCTTTTCACAATTCTGTATATACTCCAAAAGGTTAGAAGAAAATAAAGTGAAAGCGTGAGTCTGTTTTACCACAAAATGAATGAAATCTGTGTCCAGTTTTTACATAATGTATTTTTCCCAGGAATTTTTTGAAAAGTTTTGTGTATGTTCATGCCAAGATGTCTTCACTGGAGAATTCAATCAGATGTTCAGAGACAAAATAATAGTGTTCTTTTAAAAACACAAAAATCTGGAAGCTGAAATAAACGCAGAGGGAAAATAACCCAGTTGATTCTGTGTGATCAGTATTTGTCTATTATACGGGAGCTAAAGACATGAAAAGTAAAGAAAGTGATAGACTACTATTCCTCAGAAACATAGATATATGTAGTATTTTGATTCAGAATGAAAGTACTTCTTTTTTTTTATTATTGTTGCTTACATTGTATTATGTAGTACAGTTTTATAGGCGCTGGGGATTCCCCCCACTCCTCCCATACCCCTCCCCCCATGGTGGATTCCTCCACCTTGTTGCATAACCATAGTTCAAGTTCAGTTGAGATTCATTGCTTGCAAACACATGCCTAGCATAAAGTTCAGCATCTTATTGTCCAGATAAGTTCAGTGGCCTCTTGGGGAGACCTTCTATGGTCTGAAGATAGGTCTAACAGAGTAAAGATCCGGTCAGTTAAAAGCCCCAACAAAACCTCAGTATCAATATACAACATTATGGAATTAATTGACATAGTATTGGGTAAACAATATGTTAAAAATAATGCAAGTTCCCTTCTTCGAAACATCTGGGTTGAGACAGTATCAATGACAGGTTCAAAAAATAACAAACAACCAAACAAAAAATCACAGGTTAAATCAAGGCAAACATGTGGTATCTAATCTTTTGGGATTCGCTCATTTCCCTTAGCATTATAGTTTCCAGTTGTGCCCATTTAGCCACAAAGAACTGCATTTTGTTTTTTTTAATAGCTGAGTAGTATTCCATGGAGTAGATGAACCAAAGCTTTCTTATCCAATCTTCTGCTGATGGGCATTTCGGTTGCTTCCATGTTTTTGCAATTACTGATTGTGCTGCAATGAACATAGGGATGCATGTTGGTTTGTCGTGCAACAGGTGTTTTGGATATATTCCTAGGAGTGCTATTGCTGGGTCATATGGTATGCAGATTTTGAGTTGTTTGAGTGTTCTCCAGACTGATTTCCATAAAGGCTGTACCAATTTGCAGCTCCACCAGCAGTGGAGTAGGGTTCCCTTTTCCCCGCATCCTCGCCAGCAAGCATCGTTGGTGTTCTTGTTTATGTGGGCCAATCTTACTGGTGTTAGGTGGTACCTCATCGATGTTTTAATTTGGATTTCCCTTATTGCTAGGGAGCTGGAACATTTTTTCATATGTTTGTTTGCCATTTGGACTTGTTCCTTTGTGAAATGTTTGCCCATTTCCCGTGCCCATTTCTTGAGTGGTTTGTTTGTTTTGGTTTTTTGGTTGTTTTGAAGTTCTTTGTATATCCTGGAAATTAGCCCCCTATCGCCTATATCGTGTGCAAAGATCTTCTCCCACTCTGTGGGTTGCTTTTTTACTTTGTTGATTGTTTCCCTTGCTGTACAGAAGCTTCTTAGTTTGATGAGGTCCCATTTGTTTATTCTGTTCTCAACTGCTATTGCTTTTGGTGTCCTTCTTAGAAAGTCGGGACCTACTCCTAGGTCTTGCAGGGTATTACCTACATTTTCTTGCAAGAGTTTGAAGGTTTCTGGATGTAGGTTTAGGTCTTTTATCCATGTAGATTGGATCTGAGTGTATGGTGATAGATGTGGGTCTATTTTTTTGTTTCTACAGGCTATCAGCCAGTTGTCCCAACAACATTTACTAAAGAGGCCTTCCCACTTGCTTGAGCTGTCATTGGTCTTTTTGTCAAAGATTAATTGGCTGTATTTGTGTGGGTTCCCTTTTGGTGCTTCTATTCTATTCCATTGATCTTCCTTTCTGTCTTTGTGCCAGTACCAGGCTGTTTTGATAACCACTGCTCTATAGTATGTCCAGAGGTCCGGGATTGTGATTCCCCCTGCTAACTTCTTATTTTTCAGGATGGTTCTAGCTATTCGTGGTTTTTTGTGTTTCCAGATGAACTTTTGAATCATTGTATCCAGTTCCGTGAAGAATGTTTTGGGCAATTTGATTGGAATTGCGTTGAAAATGTATGTTGCTTGTGGTAGTATAGACATTTTAATGATATTGATTTTTCCTATCCAGGAGCACGGGATGTTATTCCATCTTTTGAGGTTTTGTTCAATTTCCTTTTTAAATAGTTTGTAGTTTTCTTCGAATAGGTCTCCTACGCTTTTGGTTAGATTTATTCCCAAATACTTCACACTTCTCTGCTATTTTGAATGGTATCCTGTTGGTTAGATCTTCTTCCATCTTGGTGTTATTTGCGTACACTATGGCTGTTGATTTTTGTTCGTTAATTTTGTACCCCGCCACTCTGCCAAACTCTCGTATAAGTTCTAGCAGTTTCTGTATTGAGTCTCCTGGTTTTCTGCTACACATACATAAATGTTGAGTCAATTTAAATATCAAAGTTTATATAAACTTTGGAAAAATTACCTTCAGAATTTTAACTTATTGATGTACAATACTTTGGTACTTAAAATTGATGCTTTACTATCTACAAGTCTTCTTAATTGTAAGCACTATTGCAGTACTAATTGTGCTTATTTTCATTTTTTTTATTTGTAAAATCTAGAAAATAGATTTTTTTTGTCAGTAAACTAGTTTATTTCAGTTTTACTTTCACAGTGGTATATTAATCTGTAAGTCTACATTATCCTACGTATGATTTTTCTTTATAAAGGAGCTATTATGAGTTCTGTAATTAATATTTATGGCTTATCATTTAGGGTGAAATGGGTCCCAAAGGAGATAAAGGATCACCAGGATTTTATGGCAAAAAGGGAAGTATGGATGACACTATTAAATATTTTCATTGAAGTTATGGTGTAGTATACATAAAAGGCATACATTAGAGTCATTTCAAAAAAGCAAAAAATAGCTGGTAAATGAAATGCATGGTATTCTACAAGACTGTATTGTACTACTGATCCTTCTTAATTTTAAAAATATTTGCAGCATATATATTTTTAGGAGGAGTTACATGTTACTTGAAAACATGTCCACTACAATCTATATCATGGGAGTTCCTCCTTTCTCATATAGACTAAGATTTGTCCTCTGTATATTTTACATGCACCTTGACTTTCACTGTTTCTAGGATGTAGTTTCTAGACAAAGATGCCAATAATTGTATTTCTGTATTTATTAACATTTTCAAACTTTTGTGTTATATCTTCCGGATTGGTAAAACGATGCTTTATGGGAAGTTGCAGAGCAGATAGGAGCTGTCATTCCCTGAGCCCTCATTACATGTGAGGATGCTTTAAAAAAATCATAGAAAAGTGGAAGTAACAAATTACTTTGGAGCAAAAAAATTGTTTGAAATGTGTGCATTTCTATGGACATTTTGAAGACAGCCATAGTGATGTTATTTTATTAACTTTCCTGTGTAAGTTTGTAAATATGTAAGTTTGAGTAGGATTGTGAAAATGTCAGCAAAAGGATTTAAAGTGTTTGTTTTTACAACAGGGTGCTAAAGGTGAAAAGGGCAATGTGGGCTTCCCTGGCCTTCCTGGACGTGCTGTGAGTTGGATAGAAGAACACCCTTGAGAATTATATTTTAAATCCTGTCTTTTTTAAAAAGGAAAAATTGTTGTAAAACTGTGTTGAAAGCACATTTTTTTTTTTCTTTTACAGGGAGAACCAGGAAGACACGGAAAAGATGGATTAATGGGTAGTCCTGGTTTTAAGGTATTGAACAAAATAGAACAAGAATATTTTTTGTAGTTTGTGAGTGAGCATTATCAGAGCATAGCAATATTATAATATTTAATTACATATGATATTGGAATAAAGTTAAAGCGCTAAATTTTTGATTAAAAAATTTATTGGAAAGACAGATTTACAGAGTGAAGGAGAGACAGGGAGAAATATTTTCCATCTGCTGGTTCATTCCCCAAGTGGCTGTGATGGCCAGAGCTGAGCTAATCAGGAGCCAAGATCCTTTCCCTGCTCTGCCACAAGGGGTGGGGAGAGTACAAGGTCAGGGCCATCCTCTACTGCTACAAGCAGGGAGCTGGATGGGAAGTGGAGCAGCCATTACCAGGACTGAATCCATATGGAATCCAACCATTTACAAGAGTGAGGACTAGCCAACTGAACCATCATGCCAGGGCCCAAAGCACTAATTTTTATTTTTTGAAGTTAAAAATGATAATAAACTTATTTGGGTTTTTTGATAACTTTCATTTGTTAGAAATATCATCATAGAATACTAAGGAAATACTGAGAGTTTCTTTGGTAAATCATTCAAATTAGATTCATTAAGATACACATCCTTTGTTGTATTTCTCAAAGGGATAAGATTTGGGGGGAAAATCTGTATGATTAATATTGAAAATTCTTTATCAGTTGTGTGGTATAATGTGGCTTTGAGAAAATTGTGGCAAAGGCAAATACAGAGTGCTGGTCACTTATTATTCCTCAAAAACCTCAAAAGCACATGCCCTTTTGATGGGTGATTAGCACCATCAAATTACTGACAAAAAATGTATTTGCCAATTACAAATTTAAATGACTTTCCTAATTAATAGTTATTAGGGAATAATATTCAAGTCAATATGATGTCTGAAATGATTGAATGCTGTAGTCTTGTGTAATCCATCAAGCATAGATTTGTATAATCCATCATAATCAAAGAAGCCACTTGGTAAAGCACTAGATTAAGTAATGTGTTTCCCAAGGTCAGGTATTTGAAGCTCAAACTTGATAAAAAAAAAAAAAGTTGTCCTTGTCTTTAGTTGAATTGCCTTCCTTTAAAACTGTTGTGTGTCTAGTCATTTGCTTCAAGTGTGTGAAACTACTCAGAATATTCGTTAATCTTGATTGTTGACAATGCTTTCCAAAGCATGTCCAAATAGTGTGTGTTAATAGTGTGTGATCAACTGGTGAGCACGCTGGCACAGCAGGTTAAGCTGACACCAACATCTCATATAAGAACTTGATCAACTTAATTTCATTGCATTTGGTTTTATGTCCTGCTGATTTAATAAACAGACAATTTACTTTTATTTGGATTGGATGTAACAGGTAAAACAAGCTATAAAGGCCCCCCTCTTCTTATGGACTTTTAAATATAATCACTCTGTGTAAGAAAACAGATATTTTTTTATCTGTGTACTAGACATTAAAATTTTCAGTGTCTTCTGTAAGTATAAGGCTGTATGTTCCACTGAATGACGATTCTATAATTTTTTTATATAGTATAGGTTAGGGTTTGGAAACAAGTTATGCATTTGTGGATTAGGATGATTTTAATTTATTGTACTTGGCAAATCCTTTATGTTAAGCTTCTTCCATTTCAAGAATGGAGAAAATGTTACCTACCTTAAATGGTTAAGGTTTGACCAAGATAACAAAAATCAGCACAGTTCTTGACAGAGAATATAAATTCAAGTACAGATTAGTATCTTGTCCGTTTCTTGATTTAAACATAACTTTTAGATTTCAGGGGGATCTAAGCGGGTAGTTTGGTATATGTGCCCTCACCTATGAATATGCATTAGTTCACTCAAGAACTTTATGGGTAGATCGCTTATACTGCATAATGTTCACCCATTTTATGTATGCAAATTAATGTGATCTAGTGTATTTGCTGAATTATATATTCATCACTGTATTCTAATTTTGGAACATTTTCATCAGTCCTAGTGAAACTGCATACATGATAGTAACCACACCTCATTTCCTTTTAAGACAGAAACCCCACCCTTCAGCTCTAGTGAGTATTCTGTCATTGTGAATCTTCTATTCTGGACATTTTGTGTTCATGGAATCATACTTGGTCTTTCATAGACTATAACAGACATCCATTTGGGGGCTTGGATCAATATTTCATTCCTTTTTATTGCTAATAAAGGTATTCCATCACCTCTTATTTGAGTCATTCTCTTTCTCCATTGAGTAATATTTCACTTGTGTGAAATATCAGTTGGAATCTTTTGATTCTCAGTTCTTTCAGCTGTGATTTTATCTCTCTCATTTCCTCAACAACAAACAGTCTTCAATTCTGTAATTATAGAATAGATCTTGATGGGTGGGCATTTAGGGCATTGGTTAACATGCGATGCCAACATTCCACGTAAGAGTGCCTCATTTATCTTGGCTCTGCTTCCAGTTCTCATCTGCTCTTGCACAACCTGAGAGGCAGAGGTGAGGAGCTGAGTGCTTATATCCTTGCCTAAGTGGACAGACCCAAGTGGAAAATCAGATTAAATTCCAGGTTCCTGATTTCAACCTGATCTAGTCCATGCTGTCATGAGTATTTTTTGAGCCAGTTTATGAAGTATTTCTCTCTGTTTCTCTGTCTTTCTAACAAATAAAAATAAATAATACATCTTAGAATCAGCATAAATAGTCTAAATCTATTTTAAACTGTAATGGGTATCCTAGAGCTGTGTAATTTCATATAATTTTTGGTATCATCTTGAAAACATTACAAGAAAAGGTTTGTTAAATAAACTCTTGCTGGTAATGTTAATTTGCAAGCATAGTACAAAGAGTTCCCTTATACTTTTACCCATCTGATATTACTACAATATTACAATATGTTTGTCAAAATAAAGAAAGCAATGCTAGCACAAGTTACAAACTGAACTCCATACTTTATTGAATTTTATTTGTCTTTTTGCGATATTGTTGCTGCCCTATTTCTGTTCCAGGATCCAATCCAGGATCCCACATTTCTTTTTGGTCATGCTTCACTGTTCTCTTCCAATTTATAACATCAATCATTATTATATGACCTTGATATGGTTGATGAGTATTGAGTAGATATTTTATGGATACCACTACATGAGTTTGTATGTGGCTTTTTTTGTGATTAGACTGGAATTATGGTTGGTTTTGAAGAAGGATATAGCAGGTATTCTTCTTAACTTTGAAGACCACACATCTTATCCATCTTATTCACTTGTGATACTAACCTCTATCACTTGGTTAAAATATACTCACGGATTCTCCACTGTGAAGTTATTAATTTTTTTCTCTCCATTTTTTTCTTCAGCAGTAGTTATGGACTCTAGCCCATACACAAGCTATAAGTTGGAATTGAGCTCCAACTCTTAGAGGAGGGAATATCCTTATGTGTTTAAATACGTTTAGGAAGTGCTTTCATCTTAGCAGCGTTGTCTTCCAAAATACTGTTTGTTACTAGTATTGGATGATATTAGTTTTGCTATATTGATCATATACCCCACATTCTTGATACACTTGTCCACTGGTTTTTGTAACTTCCTTGTTTTTCTCCAAATTTTCGATTTATTCTTATTCTGTCTGGGAGAAGAGAGATAAAATGGGAAGCCACGCCCAGCCTCCCAAATGTCCCTGTAGCCAGGAATGGGAACTGCCACCTGATATTAACCCGGGGTTCCAATGTGGTGCATGTTCCAAGGGTTCTGCCCAAGTGGTTTGCGTAGTTCCGAAATGCTATCGATTTAGCTGAGCCAAGGATGAGGTAACCCTCCCACTGACCCACTGTCCATAGTCAACTTCATTTCCATTAACCCAGATATTGGCTGTCATTGTTTGGCTGGAGTAGCTGTCCAGTTTGTTCTTACTGTACTCAATAGCTTGCCATACTCTCCATGTGCATCATGGTCTACATCCACTGCTCTGCCTTTTTCACTTGCAGGAAGGCCCAAAGACATAGGCCAGGTGACCCGAGCCCCACCTGATCCCCCACCCCTGGGGTTCATGAATCTGATACCCACCTCACAGGTGAGCCCAAGGGCACAGGCCAGGTCACCCAAGTGTGTCAGTGGATCCCCCTGAGGGCTCATGATCTTGGTGCACACGCACAATCAGGCCCCAGGACCTGGGCCAGACAACCTGAGTCCCACTGGATCCCCTGCCCTGGGGCTCACCAATCTGGGGCCCATTGACTCCAGGATGGCATGGCTCACCTCACCTCAGCATCCAGTATTGCATTGTGTAGCCTGACTTAATGCACCCTGCCCCCAGTTCCAGCTCCTGCTGGTAGATGCTGCAGCCTAGCCTCACCTAGTCACATTCCTGTCCCAGACCTAATGTAAACTGGCTGGTGTTGTGGCTTGATCTGGCCCCTCTTGCACCCTGTTCTGGTTCTCAGATCTGCCAGTGAGTGTTATGAATCCACGTGTATGTTGGCAGACCTAATCCACGTGTATGTTGGCAGGTACTATAACTTGGAATGGTCTGGGCTGCTCCCAGTGGTCCTTGTGCTCACCTGCAGGGACTGTGTCCTGATAAAGGAGTTTCCCAAGCTCCTCTATTATGTCTGCTTCCAGAGGCAGATCTCATGCACATCAGTAGGTCTTTGGCCCAGGCTGACTTAGTCTACCTCCTGTCCAGGCAGGAACAGTGGCCCTGCTCAACCGGCCCACACCCATTCTGGTTCTGGGTTTTATGACCCAACCACACCGGGTCCACGCTCAGACACAGCTTTCACATGGTTAAGTGAGAGCCGAGACCTGGCTTAGCCTGTTCGATACCCACCCTGGTTCTCAGAAGCACCAGTGGGTGATGGAGTACAGCCCAGCCTATTGCTCGCCAGACCCAGTCCATACCCATGCAGAGGGAGGCTGTAGCCATGTCCAGTTTAGTCTTCTGCCCCCAATCTGGCTTTCATGCTCACCAGTAGGAACCCCAACTCAGCTTGGGCATTCCCTTAACTTCCCAGCCATGCCTGTTCCCATCCACAGCTCTTGGGCATGCCAGGACAGATTGCAGTTCCACAGGGATAAGTCCACATATCCCCCAGAGATTTTTGCTACGAGGCTCAATTCTCTCACATGCTGGTTATTGTCATGGCCCATTCTAACATCACCCGTTCCTTGTTCTAACTCACTGGTAAGTGCTATGATCTTGCCCTGCTAGGTAGTCCCAAATTTTAGCTTTAGTGTGTGCCAGTGAGTGGTACTCGGTGGTGTTCACTGCTAACTAGTCCAGCTCAGGTCTCCCATGTGTGCTTGTACTTTGGCCTGATCCTTAAAGTCACTCTTGTTCCCCTCACCCTAAACCATTTGGTCTCAGCCCTTGCTTACCTACATGTACAGTGGCCTTGTCCATGGAAGTCCCTTAGCAATAACTCCTCACCTTGCCATGAACCCTCAGGTCATGGCTCACCCCCACTTGTGTGAGTCCCTAGTACCCCTGAGAATCCACATCCCCAATTTTCACAGCATGCTGCCAGGTAGCCTGAGGGCTTTGCCTAGCGCCATTGGCACTGGGGCCATCCAAGGCAGGTGCCTGATGTGCAGGGAGAGGTATTTTTATTTGTTACATTTATCTTGTACTATTAAGACAATCTGTTAGTTGTTTCTCTTATTCTTAGAAATTGCTGAATTCTGTTTGCAAAAACTTTTTATTTCTTTTGTTTATAAGTTTATAAAGATATTGAACAGTAGTTTTTCCTTTTAAAATTTTCATTTGTTTACTTTAATTACTTATTTTCTCTTAATGTAAAGTCAGGGAACCAGAGACAGAAGTCTCCAAACAACTGCCACATTGTGAGTTGGGCTAGGACGATGGCAGGAACTGAGCTAACACTGTGGGTATCTGTTCACATGAGGCTGGATTTGAAAGCAGGTGGACTTGAAGTCAGGCATTCCATTTTGGATGTAGGCATCCCAAGTAGCATCTTAACTGCCAATTGCCTGCCTCACTCTTTTGGTTTTCTTCTGATATATTTTAGGATTTGGTATTGAAATAAAACTGCATTTTATTTTCTACAAGACTGTGTATCCTTGATATTATTTTTTCCTTACCTTTTAGATATAATTAACCAATGGAAGGACTTTATTCCTATAGCTGTTTCACTTGTTTTCTTCATTCATTCTTTTTCCTTACATACATTTTTCCAACTATTGCAATGAAGAATTGACTTCATTTTTTTGTATTTTATTTCTTCCTTGATCTCAGTTGTTAAATTATTACTATTTTTCTGTCCATGGATTGTTTCTCTTTGACTCTGATGTGCATTATTTTCAGTGACTTTTTTTCCCAAATCTTTATTTCTGGTTGGTGTTCTCATTTTATTAAAGATTCTTTAAGTCCTTAAAATTTTATAGGATTTAACTGCTTTTATTTTTTATTTTCATTCTGTTGAAAATATTGGAAGAAGGAAGAAGAGCCATAATGTACTCATTTTAGGTTCCTGTGGCACCTCCAAGGAGATGCACAATGAACAGTTGCATTACGGGTACAGAACTTCATCTCATTTGGGTGGGAGAAAGGATAGGGTATTACTGAACCAAATTGGAATGGATTGTCAGGGGTTGCATTGGCAAGTCAGTTTCATTATAATGGAAAAGAGGAATATACAGGAATAGACAGGTGCAAACCCCAGTGAGGGATGTGGTGACAAGGAAATATTACTTCTATTTTTCTTAGAAAGCAAGAGTGGTCACTTGTTGAGAGGAAGAGGAATGCCAGAGTCCAGCTCCAGCTGAGTTCGAAGCTCGGGAAGGATGCGTGCAGTCGGCAATAAAGAAAGACATGGACACTGTCACTTGGTGCCCTCTAGCAACAGCTCAGGAAGCTGTCCTTTTTAATTTTCTCAGACACATCATCACAAGCTTCTGCACAAACAACTAATTGTTCTATTTTTACTTCAAAACCAAGGGGGCATGCACAGCTATTTGGTCATTCTGTCCATACTTAAGAACTAAGTAGGTGCCCCTAAAGTTAATTTTGCAAAATACTGTGTTCATATTCTTCAAAGCAAGTCATTATTCATTCTCCAGTAGTAGCCATGGAGCGACAGCCAGGACTCCAAGTCCAAAGCACATGCGTTTACTGCTAATCAGTAATACATTCCTACCACATTTCTATTTCTACAATTTGCCCATCATTTAATGGGAAAAATGTGTCATAAGGAAAAAAACAAAAATCTAAGACAAAAGTTTCAAATGTTAAATCCTCCCTACAACTATAGGCTCTACAACCCCCCAAATAATCAATAATTAAAAGCATATTTCTTTAATAAAAGCATCCTTAATTCCTCTAGCTAAAAATTATAAAAGTGGCTAGAGCAGTTACGTTTTTTTATGCTCCAAAGAAACTGCAAAGACAGCCTAGCCTTTGAGATCACATTATCTATATTTATTGCCATAGCAGTTTCAGCTCTACTCCCATCACTTGCATTAATATTTAGGATATTTTCAAGCCCTTTGCCAGAAGGTGTGCTACATGTCTGGGTCAGATTCTGAGGCAATAGTTAAGCACCAAATATAGTGTCCAGAAATGGCATGGGCTTACTTGTGCTCCTGTGTGTAAATTGTCAAACGCCCACTCACCAAGACTTTATCAGCGACATTAACTCTCAAGCTCACATCGGTTGCAAAGCCATCTCACAGGGGCAAACAACAATTCTTAGTGGGGAGCTTGAGTGTCCATGCAAACGGGGATAAAACTATGTCAGGGTGGTCAGAGAGACATCCACTGGGTCCTGCCCAACAGCTGAAAGCTCCCCCGGGCCCTGCCAAGCAAGGGAGTTGTTCTCTTCACACCTTCATGCCATCCACACCCATTGCACGGACCCCAGCAGAGGAAAAATATTATTGTGATTTCTTAAATAGCAAAATTTTGTTATATGTTTAAGTAACATAGGAGATGGGAGATGACAGAATTGTAAAAGCTGCATTGAAGACCAGGTGAACCTCATTTTAATACCGTGTTTTCCTCAGTCTGAGGGAGCTTTCAATTTGAATTACTGAAAGGTGGAATTTTTAGTGAGTACAATGAACGAACAATGAGATAGAGACTTAAAAATTTTAGTGTTTTAATAATGATACATGGTGCATATGCTGCAATGAAAATAAAAAAGGAAAGGATAATTTATGAGCAGGATAAATTTCCTAGATACTGCGTTCCTGGCTCTTGTCCCACTATTTTACATGTATTTTTCTCACTAATCTCATAAATCATTATGAGTTATAAGTGAAAAATCTCTCACACATGAGAAAATTAAGGATTAAAGAGATTAAGTAATTTGCCTAACATGTCATATAGACATAATTTAAAAAGCGATGAAAGTTCCTTTTACCAAATTGTCAAAAAAGCATTCTATATTCCAATGGTCTTTCCTAAACATAAAAAATTATGATGATACTGATGATTGTACTATTTTGTAAGATATTTTAACTAAAATAAAATGAGGACTGGTATAATTTTTTAAAAAAAATTATTTTTTTACCTAAATTATAATGTCATACACTGGAAATAGCACATTTTAATTGGAAATACTACAGATTAAGGGAAATTGTGAATAAGATACGATGGAAACCCCCAGTTGTCGTGATGGGGAATCTTGCCCTCTCTGGCTGTGACTGGAGATGTGGAGGTCCCTTTCCAAAACTGGTTGTGTTTTCCTTGAAATAAATCTCTGAGGCTTTTGGTATTAATGATAGTTTATCTGTAGGCTCAGGCTCACAGAAATTAAAATATCTTGCCAACATATGTAGTTGGATGCTAGAGATGGCCAAGAATTCCAGACCTGTTGAGGGTGATTCACCTCTGTGCCTGATGCTTTCCGAATGTCTTGACTTAGTCAACCCAAAGCATGTTCTCAGCCTGACATCTTTTGTACATTCTCTGGCATGTGAGATAGTTGTTTACATACTCAGAATAAACTGTGCGGTGAGATCAAAGTCAAACTAAAGTACTTCTTTACTAACAAAGAAAGTGTCTTCATGAAGATTAAATGATACTTTCGTAGCCAATAAGACATATGTTCCACCTGATTTTTGAAGATTGCTATGACCACAAACTAAATCCTTTTCTTTCTAGTGGACAAGTACCAAAGACCACAGCATGAAAACATTTTTAGATGCAGTACAAGTTTCACATATCTGTTTTTGGTTAAATTTCCTTTTAAAAGCTAACTGGTTTCTTGTGAATTAAATCATATTTGACATCTGTAGAAACTGTATAAAGGATAGTGTTCAACATGAAATTCTCTCAATTGCTTTGCATAAAGAAAGAAATTAACAGAATAACAAAATGATTAGAGATGAAGTCATATTATATGCTTTTCCCATAAACCAAACAAAATTACCTGTACCAGGTTCTCCAGGTTTTGAAAGTGATCAAATATTAAGATTATGTTTACAGCATAGGATTTTGAAAGCTGGTTTGTTTTGCATTTGGCTTTTTTAGGTGAAACATAAGCATGCAGAAATTATCCTTTCATTTTCTAATGAACCATTCTAGAAGTATATTGTTTTAAAAATGAGTAGAGCCTTTTATAAGATTACTGGCCATCACCTTGTAAAAGTTAGCATGTATAATGCTGCAATAACAAATGCTTATAGCATTGTCCATTAATAGTTTCCTCATTTTCTTTCTCTTATTTCTTAGTATTCTCCAGTGAAGTTAAAGAAGGGATATATTGTTTTACGTTATTTTTGATTCTAAGTTTAGTGCATGATCTAAAGAATGATTAAAGAATGTAGAGTTCAGGAATACAACATTTGTAGAAACAGGATACCTGTCAAATAACCTAACCATCATACAAGTCACTACCAAGTATAAAGCTATGCAATGTTTTTATAATTATAGAATAAGGGATTCATATGAATGAAAAGATTTTCTCTAAGTCTTTATATTGACATCTTGGCTGGAATAGTGGTTCTTAAAATGTGGTCCCAAGAACTTCAGTGGCACTTCATGTAAATACATATTCTTAGGGGCAACTTTAGACTGTTTGAATCAGGAACCCACATAGGGGCTGCAGTTTGCCAATTGACAAACTCTCCAGAAGATTCTGTTAAATCTAAAGTGTGGGAATCACTGCTATAGATTACAAGAAAGGTAATGAATGGGTAGTACTATGTTCACTTAAGTCTATATTATCTGGTTAATGATCCTAACAAGAAATAGGAAAAATGAGAATACATTAAATCAGGTAGTTGTGTCACTTCACAATTGATAAACTATGCTGATGCCTTGTTACTTGAACACCTTCTGCGTGTTATAAAAAAGAATAAATCTTAAGGTCCAGGGACAGAGGAGTAGAACAACAGAGCCTTACAAATCAAGGTATTCATGTCTTCTCAAATTAATTCCTTCTACTTTGTAACAATTGGCCCACTTTATTTTGTATACAGAAATTCTAACATTCAAATTTAGCTGATGATTTCCATAATACATTACCTGGAGATAGGGAAAGTTAAGTGGTTTATGCCATGCTATGGATCTCAAATAGCTGCATCAGAATTATGTAGCAAGTTGTTAAGAAAGCTACAGCTTGTATCTTCTCCTCTCTTATATGTGGGAATTATATTTTATCTTTACAAGGTTATTTTTATTTAATTTTTAAATTTTAAGCATGAAAATCAATCACCTTTATATACTTCTATGATATTTCACTACATACATACATTAAGGAATATTTAATTAAGGTGAATTCATTTATCTCTTCATGTATTTAACATTTCTTTATGGCAAAACAGTAAAAGTCCTATCCTTACAGTATTTTTATAGAGAAATATGCAACGCATTAACATCTATAGCCACTTCACTGTACAACATAATATCAAAACTTCATATCCCTATACATCTATATTCTAGCACCCATTAATAAATCTTTCCCCACCTATTCCTGGAAACATATGAATTGTCTATCCACTAACGAATAAATAAAGAAAATGTGGTAATATACATAATGTAATAATACTATCCAGCCAAAAAAGATGACATTTTGTTATTTGCAGCAGAAAGGAATACACAGGAGCTGATTATATTAAGTGAAAAAATTCAAACAGAAAGACAAGTATCAGGCGATCACACTCATATGTGAAATCTTAGAAAAAAGTTCCTCACAGAAGTTAAAAACACAGTGAAGTCCACCGGAAATTTTGCATTTCAAGTTTTCCATGTGAAGTGGATAAGATGGTTTGAGGACCATATTTTAGCATCCTGTGACAGTTGGAAGATTCCCACCTGCTCCATTTCACTTTTTTTTTCAATAAAAGATTTAAGTTATTTGAGAGTCAGAGAGAGAGAGAGAGAGAGAGAGAGAGAGAGAGAGATAAGCAGAGAGTGAAAGAGAGGGAAGGAGGAAGGGAGGGAGGGAGGAAGAGAGAGATCCCATTTCCTGGTTTATTCCCCAGATGTCCACAACAACCATAAACCAGGAATTCCATCTAGGTCTCCCACATGTGTTTTAGAGGACCAAATACTTGGGACATCTGCTGCTGCTTTTCCAGGAACGTCAATAGGGAGTTTGATTAGAGATAGAACAGAAGAACCCAAGGACTTCAACTTTAGCTCTGAATTGGGATGCCAGTGTTGCAAGTGGTGGCTTAACTTGTACTACACTCTGAAAAATTTTCCTTGACTATTGATAGGAGTGTTGAATTCAGACACATATGCTGCATTATTTTTGTGTAGTATTTAGGACCTCTATACTTATTTTAACTGATTTTTCAGTATTGATCGTACTGTACCTTTCAATAATAGACAAAATCTGGCAGTATACTAGATTTTCCACTTTTTACTCTATGTACGATGTCATAATACACTTAAACAGCAGAATGTTAAACCTATAGCTGTTACTAAAGTACTGTACTGTTGTGACAATATGGAGAAAGTTGGTGAGAGGTGGGGAGATAGGAAAGCAGAAATGAAGAATCTCTATACTTGCAAAACTGTATCATGGAAAATAATAATAGCAATTTTAAAAAGAAAATAGTATCCACTGCAAAAAAAAGAACACTTTTCTGTTTTTATTTTCCAGAACACATGAAGGTTTTCTTTGGAGCCATTGGCTCCATAATACCTTCTATACTAAATTTGGTTAATTTACCAGAAAATATTACTACTTCCTCTGGTCATCTAGTGTTCATAACTAAAACTGCAATAATTGGAATATTTGACTTTAGTTGTCATTTTCATTGTAATAAAAATGTAAGAAATCATAAAACAGTTCAGTTTTATAAGGTGATTGAGTTCTAAATGCTGATTATGTTTTTGTATTTTCTACAATTTGAGCAAATTTATTAGAAACACAAGTATGAAAACAGTGTTGGAGAATGTTTTAGCACATATGTTCTGACATTGTTCCCCCCTTACATATATTTCAGCTCAGGTAGTTGAAGACATTTATGTCTTGCTCAAAACTAGGATGTAGTGTTCTCTGTGGTATGAAATGAAAGTGTCACGATGGCTTTCAGCGAATTCTCATCACTGTGATACCCCAGTTTTCAAACACAAACAGAATGATGGCATTTAACCTGATTGGTTTCAAAAGGTCTCTGTGTTTGAGTTTGTGTCTATGTGTTGCAAGCTGTTTCCTCCTAGTCCCGGTTATTTTGTTTGCATGCCTTAGTAGTTGTCTTATCTGTGATTTTATATATTTTAGGATTTTATGCGGCAACAGTTTATTGTTTTAAAGTGTAAAGGGTCAGGTCCTTTTATATACACCAAATTATTTTGTTTTGCAGAAAATATTTTAGCTTATCAGAAGACACATATAAAATAAGATGTACATAATTTTAACATAGTAATTAATGGTCTATAAAGGAAAGCAATTAAAATTTTAGGTTGCCTAACAAATTTTTGCTTGTATCTTTAAAGATGTATTTATGTATTTGTTTCAAAGAATTATGGGTTGGGGAGAAGAAGGAGGTATCTTTCTCCTCTGGTTAACTTCACAAATGGCCACAATGGCTGGAGGTAGATCAGATGAAGCCAGGAGCAGTCAGGGCCTAAGCCAAAATAGATGTGTTTCTTCTGGATCTTCCATGTAGATATCAGGGACTCAGTCACTTAGGCCATCTTTCACTGCTTTCCTAGGTCATTAGCAGGGGGTTGGATCAGAAGTGAAACAAGTGCTCTTATGAGAGGCCTACATCTCAGGTAGCAGCTCTGCGTGCTATGTCGCAATGACCCACTTTTAATGAAAGCTTTATTTTGATTTTAGTAGGAAACTGTTCAAAAGTAATGTCAGATCCAGTAGGATGATCAAGTTTTAAGCAAAAATGAAAATAAAAATGATTGAAAGGGTTTACAAGTGTTGGTCATATTTACTCTGAATATGAATGTTCTATTTTGATAAGAATGAATCTGAAGTTCCACAGTTATTTTACAAAAGTGGAATTGGGTACCATAAGATATGGATTTTTGAAGTTAATTTTGTTCATTCCATTTATTTTTTAAAAGGTTATTTCATTGTGTCAAGGAAAGTTAATCTCAATATTCCAGAAGAATTTTTTTTAACTATATCTAGAGTGCTCTTCTATGTGTTGCTAAAAGATATACAATTATCTTAGTAAGAAAAGCAGAAGTTAAATTCTCTGTATTTTCTTGTCATTAAAGGGAGAAGTAGGACCCCCAGGTTCTCCAGGGCAAGATGGACCCCGGGGAGAGCCTGTAAGTATCTCCTCAGTTTCGCTCTATAAAGTTCTTATCCCTTCATGGAATCTTTTCACTGCTTAAGTTCTTCCAGATGACTTTTCTCTTGCTCAGTGTATTTCACAGTTTAGATGTTGTAGGCCCTTTTTTTTCTGGAATGTCATGAAATGCTGAAATATTGAACTCTTTCTTACAAACCAGAAAGAATTTTTGCATGCAATGTTAATCTCAATCACAAGAACACACACCCAAACACATAAGTGATTAGCACAAAAGTCATGGTTTGTTGTTCAGCCTTGAATCAATTTCACTTTGCCACTAGTCTGTAGTTATATAGGATGATCTCTTGGAGAATTTATTGAATAAATATATTGAGAAACATATGATTAAGAAATACTGAATTGGAATCTTAGACATCTGTTGTTTTTTAAATCAAGTATCCCAGATGATTCTCAAGGTAAATTTTAAAAATACAGTTTTGACCTACCTTTAACCTGTAATTCACTACCAACCCTTAAATACCATATCTTCTTTTATTCTTGAAAGCTAACTGTCCCCAGAGAATTTACAATTTGTTTTGGTGTGGATGTGTTTGGGGGAGGACTAGGTCACGAAGTGAAGTAATATCTTAGATATTACTTCATAATAATATCTAAGATATTACAATATATTATGAAGTGTTCAATCGAGAATTCAGAATCGAAATGTTTGACATACTAGGAAAAGAGGTGTCACCGAGTCTTCTTAAATGGTATCAAGAGATTGAATTACCCTTAACATTGCTCAAACAAGCATTCACTGAATTCTTTTATGGCTGGTATGCATTGGGACAAGTTCTAAATATAGCTGCCTACTTCAAGGAGTTTATAATCTCATTTAGAAAAAACTGATACAAATGATTATCACCATAGTGTTCTTTCTTAATCCGTAAGTGCTGCACTTAATATTTCAGAATACCTTTGTTTTCATCTGGATAGTATAGACTCTGAGTAAGCTTAATTGATAGAGTTACCTAAGGTATACGTCAGAAGAAGCCTGGAAATATGAGACAACATCGACTTAATGCATTAGAAAATCCTAAATTCTAGAAGAGTGTAGGAAGCCAGATGTCTTGCAGTGATTGATAAATTTTACCAAGGACTTGCAACTAGATTTGGTCATGAAAGGTTGTCTGTGACTGAAAAGAAGGCACAGAGAACAAGAATAGATGCACACAGAAGAAATCAGTGAATAATTTCTCAACTCATGAATAAATGAAATTATCTTAATGAGGTCAGGAGGTTGCAATTAATGTTTCCTGGGGTGGCAGAAAGAAAGAAAAATTAGAAATGTAGTTGGGACCTGGACCTAGAGCTTACTGACTATCAATTTTGAAAGTAAATGTTATTCACTTGCAATTTAACTTTTATGAAAGGGGAAAAGAATAACTTGATGAAAAGGAGTGATTTAGAGGCAGTTAATGAGCAACTAATGTGTGTACAATGAAAGAGAAAGAAAAATAGCAGAAAGTATAATATTAGTTAGTGGGCCCCTTTGACAGAACCTCAAAGGAGCTGAAGGCATCAACTTGGATGATGAGAACAGTAATGGAGAGACTTCAGCAGGAATAGCATGAGCTCAGTAGATCTTATCAAAAACCATTATTGTTTGATAAGAATTCTTGGAAACTGGATATGGTACTTGGTATGACTGTTTATGCTCATATTTTAGAAAGAATATGAAGTGTGTGAGTATGTGTAGGTGTGAATGAGAGAGCAGAGAGACAAAAGAGAAAGTGGGAAAGGAAAGACGATGAAGATTAGAGAAATCCAGATCACAAATTATTACCTGTGTTCTCATCTGTGAGCCAGTTATTGGAAATCTGTAACCCATTTTCTGTTTAAAATAATCTTATGAAGGGCAGACTGGCCACTGAGTCTATGCAATATAAGAAACATATCTTTACTTTGAAAATTACACTGTTGCAATATTAATAAATCCAAAGAAGGGAGAAGAGTAGTAAATAGGAAATGAGGAATGCTTTGGATGTGTTTTGCTACCCTAAGGCTCCTTGCTCCTCACTCCAAGCACAAGACATTGATTTGTGGTTGGTACTAGCCTGCTCACTCTTTAGAGCTTTGGCACTGAATAAAGCTCCATCCCAGGCAGCATGGCCCTTCAGATTTTAATTTTCTGTTTCTTTTTTCCTTCATGCCAAGATTCATCACTTTCCCATAATTGTCAGAGTGGGTGGTGAGTGAAACAAGACTACATAATGAAGCCATGCAGCCTACTCAGAGACCAGGGATGAGACAGAGAATAACGTGGTTGGAGTGGTGGAGGTCATTTAGGTGCCCCTTCCCTCCTGAGCATGGAAGGTAGAAAACTCGGAGTTACTGAGTGAGATTTCACCTCTTCTACTGTAGCTTCCATTTTGGGCAAGGCAGGACAGGCAATACAGTATACCACACAGTTATCTTGTTTTACCCACATCTGGTCTGTCCTAATGAATGGTGAAGAGGAAGTCAGATTTCCTATGCCAGGAAACACAGTGCGTCAGGAAAACAATGACTGTATTAAGCTTCTAAAATATGCTGACGTTCTCTGTACACAATGTTTGATCTGTATTCTCTTCCTGAAGGTACATCACTGTAAACTATTTTGTATTTTGACAGTAATGGAAAACTTGGTTGCTAGAAATACAATATGAAGATTACTCATTGCTATTTGTGGAAAATATTTCAAATGGAGAAAAAAGCTCCAAAATTTATGTGTTTTGTAGTGCAAAAATGCTTTTTCTCATTATATGTGAATGTAGTTTCTAAGATTTTATAATGAATAATTTGATCCCATGAAAGCAACAAATGCTTCATTTTATTTATTCTGTAATGTGGCAGCCAAGAAGATTAATGGAGCTCAGGTTGGACGCAACCAAGCTCTTAGAAAAACACTTAAACACCAATTAAAGACAGTGGATGCAGACTGATAATGGTTCATCCCTGAAGAATGTTAGGCAGAGTGCTATATACTCACATAAACTGACTCCTGGACTTCAAATTGAGGGTAAAACCTGCATTTCAATGAGGAATGATTACATTGCTTTAAGATAGCACCCTGCTTGTGTGACAATATTTTGAATTTTAAAGCCTGGCATTAATCAGTTCTAAAAGTAATTTATTTTATAAGTGGCAAATTCAATTAACTTCAATTCAAGTAACTGTAAACCCACTTCTAACACTGAGTAAATTTATTATAATTGGTTTCAATGATGTGTCACAGGATTTAAAGTTAATATTATTGTAGTCACTCATTCAACAGGCATTCATTGAGGGTTCTCTGTCACAGTAAATTATCCTAGTGAGAGTGAATATGAAGATTAATATATTAGTGGCTGTACCTTTGAAAGGCCATATGATTCAGTAGACGATAACACAAGATGAATGTTTTTGGTGTGGGCTTGAGAAATGGAAGATGTGTGTCACTCTGGTTGAGTTTGAGAGCATCAATGAGAGGGACGCCTACTTCTCTTAAAATGAGGTGTAATTACCTATCAGAATGTTTACCTACTTAAAGTGGGTAGGGTGCAATCACACACGTATTGATCTCTCAGTCGAAATCTGGAAGGTAAATGGACATTGGCTAGTTTTTGACCTAGCAAGGGTGTGCAGCCAATTCCAAAACAGAGAACATAATACCCTGGAATAAGCTGGTGTTGGCTCTGTGTAGTACTTGTAGGGGAAAGGACAGAGCTATATGAGGCAATTTCATAGGGGCGAGGAGACCAAATCAAGAAAGACTAGTATGTTTGTGCTGTCTGGACTGAATCTGACAGTATTTACAGTCATTTAGAGGTTTAACATAGAAAAGAGATTCGGTCAAGTTTTAGCATCAGAGGTCACCCTAACGTCAAAAGCCTAGAGAGATACTCCTAGGCCTTCAAACCTAATGGAATCCAATTTTCCAGATTTCAATATTGGTAAGGAACAATAATGCTTTTTACCTCTACATTTTTCTCCTTTCTGAATAGCAATACCTGTGACTACTATTCTATCTTCTTCCAGCAGTGTACTTAGGAAATGGATAACTTATTTATAGGTTCGCAATGAAATGAAAACAAATGATCCCACAATGAATCATACACATACCTACATCAGTGTAGCTAATGAGACTTTGGACATTTAAGATGGTATTATTTAGACAGAAACTTGAACTTTATAATGTAATGGATGTTAGGAGGTTAGTATTGAGGGTGTTAGGATGGAGTGAATATATTATCCATGCAGGTGAATGTGTATCTTTGGATGCCAGAGAGTGGATGGGGCTAGATTGGCAGTTTGCCCCCAAAGAGAACTTAATCCCTGAAACCTATAAATGTTATACAATTTAGAAAATTGACTTTTGCAGATGTGTTTAAATTAAATTTCATTTGATGAGCTTTTCTAGTTAATCCTTCTGGGTTTGGAAATGTCTTCACCAATGATCTTGTAAGAGAAAGATGAAGGGAAATCTCACTCACAGAAGGGGAGGAAGCAATGAGGCAGTGGTGGCTGAGATCCGAGTGATGTATCCACAATCAAGCAGTATTGACAACTACTAGAACCTGAGTAAGGCAGTAATGGATAATTTCTTAGAATCTTTGTGGGAGCATAGCCCTGCCAAGATTTTGACTTTAGATTTCTCATTTCCACAACTGTAAGAAAATAGCATTCTGGTGCTTTAAGTTACAAAAGGAATGATAACCAATTTAGAATGCATCAAAAAATAATACATTGAATTTTTTACTTAGTGTAATGGCAAACAATCATTTTGTATAACAAGTCTATATAAAATCACGTCTAAGAGATACAGCAGATCAAGTAGGTGTCTGTGGAATTAGCATCCAATCTGGGCACCGGTTTCAAGTCCTGGCTGCTACATTTTTTATCTGTTTCTATGCTAATGTGTTTCGGAAAACAGACAAGAATGGTCTAAGGTTTTGGGACCTTCGCTCATTTTGGACACCAGAGAATTCCTGGCTCCTGATTTCAACCTGGAATAATGCAACCATTGGGTCAATTTGGGGAGTGGACAAGTAGATGAAAGATGGATCTTCTTCCTATCCCCACGTATGAATATGTACTGAGATTTTTAAAATATTTATTCAAAAGGCAAATGTATGTATTGATCAAAAGCTTTGGGCTTGTAAATTGAGAAATAACTTGGTTTCAGTGACAATTCGGTATTTTGATTGGGATTGCAGTGACTTGCTGCAAGTAGTATGGATATTATGATATTAATTTTTCCAATCCAAAAACATGGAAGATTTTTCCACTTTTTATGTCTTTTTTCTTTTTCTTTTTTTTAAATTTTTTATTGTAGAGTTATTTCAGATAATTGGCTAAATTTATTCCAAGCTATTTAATTTTTTTGTAGCTATAATGAATGGTACTGATCTTCCAAGCTGTTTATTAGCGATGATGTTGTGTTTGAAAAGCTATTGATTTTTTGTGCTAATTTTATATCCTATCTCTTTCAGTTACTGTAGCCTCCAAAAATAGAGTCATTTAGTATTTCTATATATAAGATTATATCATCAGCAAACAGGAATAATTTGACATCATCCTTTACATTTTGTATCCATTTCTGATATCTTTTCCAACATTGTGGCCTTTGCTTAAACTTCCGGAACTATATTGAACAGCAGTGTTGAATGTAGGCATCCTCATCTGGTACTGCATATCTGTAGAAATGTTTCTACTTTTCCCCATTCACTGTGATGCTGGTTGAGGAGTTGTCATGTATTGCCCTGATTGTGTTGAAGAATGTTCAATTGGCTCAAGGTTTTATCATGAAAGTATACTGTACTATTTTTTAAAATCAAATGCCTCTTCTGCATCTAGCAATATAATCATATGGTTTTTATTCTTCAGTTTGTTAGTGCGATATATTATATTTACTGATTTGTGTATGTTGAACCATCCCTACTTCCAAAGAATGCATCCCACTTGGTCTGGGTGACTGATAGTTCTAATGTATTATTGGATTTAATTAGTTAGTACTATGTTGAGAAATTTTGCATATTTGATCACCAGGGTATGGTCTACTTTATGCTCCCTTTGTTGATTTTTTTTTCTGGTTTAATGCAATCCCAACCAAAGTATCAGTGTGTCAGTGATAGACTCAAATCTGGAAAAGAAGAAAAATCTTTAAATTCATATTGCTACAAAACACAGGGGGAAGTGGAGGAGAGAGAAGGGCATGGGGCAGGGGAGAGGAAAGAAACCTTATGCCTGCAAAATTGTAAAATGGAAAATAAGGACAAAAATCGTGGGAAAAAAAGGAAAAAAAAATTCATATGGAAACAAAAGAGACACCAAGAAGCTAAAACAATCTTAGCAAAAACAAAACTGGAGGTATCACAACACTGGATTTCAAGAAGTACTGCAGGGTGACTATAATCAAACAGCCTAGTGCTGGTGCAAAAATTGGCATGTAACCACAAAAATTAATCTAGTCAGCTACAGCCAATTAATTCTTGACAAATGAACTAAATTTCTGGAGAAATGATAACCTCTTCATCAAATGATACTGGGAAAATTGGATCTAGACATGGAAAAACATGAACAATTCCCTTACCTCACACCTTATAAAAATATCAACTCTGAATGGATTGAGTATAAATCTATGACCTGATACCATCACACAACTAGAGGAAAACAGTAATTAAAGTGTGCAAGGTAATGATGTAGGCTGGTGAAGCACAGGCACTTAGAGATACTTTAGACAAATGGGGTTAAAACAAGCTTCGAAGCTTCTTCACTGAAAAGGAAATGGTCAGGCAACAGGCACTCAAAAAATGGAAAAAAAATTATTTGCACACTATGCAACTGATAAATTATTAACATCCAGGCTCTATAATGAGTTGGAGGACACTTAACAACAAAACAAACAATCCAGTTAGGAAATTAGCAAAAACTTGGATAGACTTGTTTGGAAGGATGAAGTACACATGGCCAACAGACACATCAAAGGAAGCTCAGCATCACCAGCCATTAAGGAAATGCAAGTAGAAGTCACAAGGAGGCTTCAGCTCGGCTCTGTTAGAAAGCACGTCATCCAAAAAAAAAAAAAAAATCTGGCAGAGATGTGAAGAAAAAAGTATCTTAATCCACTATTGGTGGAAATGTAAAGTAGTTTGTAAAGTAGTTTATTATGCAATACAGTGCAGAGATTCCTCAGAAATCTGAAAATAGATTTACTGTATTACTCAGCCTTCCCACTCCTGAGAATTTATCCAAAAGAAGTGAAGTGAAGATATGATAAAATTTTCCATACTTCCAAGTTCACTGCAACTCAACTCACAATAGCTAAGATACAGGTTCAACCCAAATGATAATCAACTGATGACTGGATAAACAGTGTTCAACTGGATGATTGAACAGTATTCAGCCATTAAAAGAATGAAAACCCTGGCTTTTGCAGTGAGGTGGATACAACTGGAAATGGTTATGCTTAGTGAAATAAACCAGTTCCTAAAAGCAAGGGGCAAATATTTCTTCCTGGTATTGTATGTAGGGCTTCAGTAAGCCTGTGGTTAGAGTGAAATACATTTTTGTAAAAATTAAAAATAAGGAAGGAAGGAAGGAGAAGGATTGAGCAACAGATAAGGATGGGAAATACATGAAATCTCTTGTACAAACTTTATATTAATAAAAGTTTAAAATCAAGCTGAATATAATATTCTTGGCTTTTTGCTTAAAAAAGACAAATTGGTTAAATAATAGCACATTGTTACCAGTACTTGTTAAACTCTGTTAATAAAAAAGAAAAGGCTGTTTGATGTCAGATGTTGTATTGGCAGTTTAAGTGCCTACATCCCACACTGGGGTACCAGTGTTTAATTTCTCATTTGACTCCTGGCTTTAGTTTCCTATTCATGCAAACTCTGGAAGGCTACAATTATGAAAAATATTTGTGAATACCTGAGTTCCTGACACCTATGTGGGAGAGCTGGATTGAATTCCCAGCTAAATTTATGCTTAGCCCAGCTACAGCTGTCCATGGAAATGCATGTTGTGAAAAATATGTGTGTATTTCAAAATTTTTGCAGCAAAATAAATACATTTCAATTTAATTTTCCATGAAGTTAAACTGCTTTGTGGTTCTTTGTTCTACTATTGTAATGTTGCAAAGTAGAAAAAAATTAAAATTTATTATATAGTTAATATGCTAAGGATATAAATTATAGGTAAGAGATATAGAGTATGTGAGTATATATCCACAATAAGAATCTATGTGAATGAACATCATATGGTTTAATTAATATTTCTATCATTTTCAATAGGTTCTTTTTTGATGTCTGTTATATTCCATTTTTGCTTGCTTATATTTTATCACATGAATAAGATACTATTTTTGTAACATATTCTTTAAATTTTTTAAACCTTCATTTAGAGGGCTTTTCTTGTTTCCTTCTCTTTTACAAGATGCTAACTTTGCTGGACTACATTTTGATCTCTATGCCATAGGGAGAAGAATGATCAAGTTATTTTAAGGAATTCTTAGTTGTTCAAAATATGTTTTCCTGACTTCTCTGGAAATACTCTGACTTTATCTTCATAGCAGGACCAGAAATTTTCCAGTAGTTGGAAAAATAACAAGGAGTATTCATATTTCAAGTAATCAGCTTTTAGCCCAAGTTAGTATGTTGACCAGTTACTTTGGTCAATTCTTGCCAACCAAATTATCTTATTCTCAAATTTTCACAGCATTGTTGTCACAGCTATTCATGTCCTGGTGGTCAGTCTCACTGAAATGTTGTATACTACAGTAGCTTTGTCAGGTGATAATGCCACTCACTAGTTCTTTGTTCACCAGCTTTTGAAACTTGGGGAGGATACACGGACATGGATTTGATTCCACTCTTTGAGATCTTTGTGGGACCAATGAAATGAGAAAAAGGAAGTTTGGGGGGAGCCATGAAGGGTGAACATGTAGTTCTTAATTAAGGATATATTTACCTTCTTTACTATGGAAGTGCTTACTTCTCATTGTTCCAGGAATAAAGATGTGGGGTCATTGTGGTATGTTGGAGGAAACTGGTTCATAGACACTTTTGTTATTTTCCTTTCCTCATGCCTTTCAAATTCTTGCTAAACCACATATTATACTTGTGTTTATAGTGTAATGCTAACTGCTAAGCCACTTCAGTTTAGTGCTTACTTAATAAACCAGTAGATCTTTTGTTTAACCATCTCGCTCTGTAGTTTGATTATTTGACATATCACTTGCATGCATGTAGGTAGAAGACATATGAAATGTTTGGGGAAAGTTTATGTGGAATTACTAAGGTGATTTCCTGTATGGAATAATCTACTTTATAATGCTAGCTTTATGGAGATGTCTTTATTTGCCCATCTCTACCTGTTATTTGGGCTGAGAAGAGAGGAACAGAAATCCTCATCTGTTCTGTTAATATATGGGATGCAGTTGTATGATTAGCTGGTTAAGCCTTGTACAGTTTGTTAATTTTCCACATTCTTTGGGGGGAGGGGAGCTCTGAGGTTGGCACATCATTGATATATACTGCATGAACCAATCTTAATGTGAAACTGATACACTGCACTCTTAGTGTGAAGGCAAATCACATTTAACAATTCAGATGATACAATTTGAAAACTCAGTTCTATCTTTTTCAACAAATTCAATTGAAGCAATATATCGATAGTTCTGGTTGTTGGTTTAAATCCTGATTAAAAATAATTCAGAATACATCTTGAAATAAATTTTATCTGCGTTGATGGGAGTTGCAGCATTGTGGCACAGCAAGTTAAAATGCTGTTTGAATGCCAGCATCACATTTCTGAGTGCCAATTTCTGCCAATTTCTGCTAATGTGCCTGGGTAGGTAACAAGTCCTTTTGGCTTCTACTTCCCACATGACATATCTTTATGGAATCCTGGATCTTGGCTTCAGCCTGGCCCAAACCTGTTTGTTATAGATGTTTGTTACGAAAATTGGGTTTAGAAGGAACACTCCTTAGCATAACCAGGTTATGTATGACAAATGCTTAGCCAGCATCATATTAAATTGGGAAATGTTGGAAGGATTTTCAGTGAGATTCAGAACCAGACAGGAATGCCCACTTTTGCTTTTGCTATTCAACATGGTCTGGAAGGCTTAGCTAGTGCTATTAGGCAAGAAAAATAAATCAGAGGCACAAAATAGAAAGAGGAAATCTAACTATTCCTGTTTGCAGATGACATCATCCCATGTATAGGGGATCCATAGGATTTCACTGCAGTAAAGTTGCAACATGTTTAACCTCCAAGTTATTTAGCAAAACATAGAATCTATTCATTTTGTGTATTGTGTGACTAAGAGTTCATCAAGTTTCCTGTTGTTATATGCATATCTACAAATTTTTGCAATAGAGTGTGTGGTAATTTGTTGTGGATTGATGGAAAGTCAATAGAAAATCTTTTACATTTTTTGCTTTAGTTATTTTTTATTAGTCTTTCACCTCATTTATATAGGAAAATGTTATATACCTTATATAAAAACAAAATTTAAATGTGCTGAGGTATAAGCAGTGTAGCAATTGTGATCTCGTTGGTACAGTTGTTACAGAATATTTAAAAATATTTACCTATAAATGACAACTACACAGAAAAGATCAGTCTAGATACAGTTTTAAAATATTTACTTTATATAATATAAATTAACTGATATAAAAACTGCATCAGTTTACTATCTTCATCTTTAGTGTTTTCATATTACTATTTTATGTATTCATGTTACTATTTTTATATTTGGTGTTTTATGATTTCGAGCTTACATAATTCCTTAAAAATTGATGCAAGTTTAGTATTTTTCTGGAAAATTAATGGTTTAACTGTCATGTACCAACTCAGATAGAAGTCTTTGAAACACATCGTTATAGTGTGAGAAATTTGCCACAGTTTTGGTTTTTGTACCTGTACATACTCTTTAGGCTTTCAGAGAATTAGAGTTTCAATATATATTATATGTACATCCATTTTAAAACATTGATGGATTTAATATTTATTTCACTGTATTCTTTATGAAATTGCAAGTTGTTATGACTGCTTCGGACAAAGAAGGAATGTCAAAATTAGTGGAAAATATAGTTAAAGCATGAGTCCATTTTTGTGCAAAATTTGAAAGTTGTGCATAGTTTTTATGAATTTTTAAAGTTCCCTTACAGGCTTGAATTTAGATTTTTTTCCTCCAACCATCTTACTCTCTGATTCGATTTCTCAAGAACCTTTGAAGAACCCTGTGTACATCTTTCTCAAGAAGCGGCCATGTGGAAAAGCATGTTCCAGGTCTCCTGATTCTGTTCTTTCCAGACTGTCCTGTTTCTTCACTGCAATACATTCAGATCAGATATTTGAATTTGCTAGTCATTTGTCTTCCTGTCTTGTTCTGAAAAGCAATACCTTTGCAACATAGATTATTTAGGATACTTATTACTTTGGAAAGAAATGTAGGAAGGATTTCTGGTGTGGAAGATAGGTACCAGTAACTGGAACACATTGAAATAAAAAAAAAAAAAACACCAGGGAACTTTTCCTTTTTAGGGTACCCGTTCTCTTTTTCTGTAACTTGTCAGGTCAAACTGTTGATTTCAAAAAAGATTGACTGGAAGCATTTTGTGTTTAAATGCTTAGATTTGGCTGATTTGGGTCAATTTCACACGGGTCACGGTCTGTTCGCCAGGACAAATAAGTTCATCCATGTTCTTAGATTACAGTTTTCCTATGCAGACTAATTTGAGTATGATATTGGAGTAGTAAAACTGGCAATTTGCTTGTTAAAGGATTATTGCAACTACTTGCATATTGGTTTCTTTTAGCCCTGACACTATGGTTGTGAGTTAATTCTCATTATAGAGCTCTTACCACAGAATGATCTGTTGTGGATCGTCCATAATCTGTCACAGTGGAAATTAAAAAAGAGAAAAAAAAGATTGCAAAATGTTATGATATTGTACTGCAAATATGTTGAAAATTGTTGGTAATATTTTTTCCAGACAAGTAGTTACTGGAGAAATTAAAATGTAAAATTAATTATGGTATTATGGTATATACAAGCTGAACATGGAACAGACAGAGCAGCAGTGTGAACTGGTTGGCGCCCTCCAGTGGTAAACTGCAAATTGCCTGTGTCTTCCTGTATATCGTGAAGAACACTGGAAATCTGGGTGAGGAGGGGCAAGGTGGAAAGGCAACAGTTAATAAGTGGATAACTGATGGTGATAAAAGAGGACAGGATGTTGGAACACGTAAATTAAGAACCTTTCTCTATGTTAGGACTTTGAAAAGTCAGGGAGGAGCTGTTACAATGATGCAGCCCTGTAGGGCCAGCACTGAGCTAAGTACTTCCACCTCTATGAAGTGGATTTGGCTATCTACTCCATGTATAAAATAGGATGCTAAGATTCATCATTTAAATAACTGCTTTAGGCGTTACCAGACATGAGAAATCACCTGCTAACTCCATCTCCTAAACTTGAGACTGCCCTGTGGTGCTTCTATAACACTCTTTTCTTTCTAGGAATCATATTGTAAGATTTTTAACTAATAAACACGACTTTCAGAATGTATATTTTTCCTTTATTGGATCTTTAGGAATGAACAAGTTGCTTCTCAGTGAAATGAAAGAAATAATGTAACATATTTCTAATAGTTTGATAACTGTGATATTAAATAATCTCTACAGCAATATAGAAAAGTTGAATATTTGAATAGAAAAATATCAACAATAGGTTAGATTTATTTGCAGAGCACTGACAAAGTGCCTTGCTTAAAAGCGGATTTGACCCATGATGGTTTGGTCTCACTGGTGAAGTATATTCATCCTTGGCATTTAGCAAAATATAATGTGGTATTTTATCTTTTGAAGTAGAACATCATGGACATTTTCCCTTCATTATAAAGTAGTCTCTAAGAAAGAGGTTGAATCATTTATTGTAAAGTACACATTTCTATTGTAATGACTTGTTATAGACAAATGGTTTTAATAAAGAGGAGCTTCTTGAACATTTTTTTATGTCAACATTGCTTCGCCACAATATTATGCAGAATTTTCCAGTTGAAGCTCTGTTCTTCCTCAAACCTAAATTGAAATCAAATCTAAACTGAAATGGGGGGAGGCAAATATATCCATCTAATTTGCAAGTAAGAGAATGTGTCTGTCTTTACTTGCACATTTTCACAGTTGCCTGGACCCCAAAACACATGGGCTGAGAGTTAAATATAAAACAGTTTGCTTGGAAAAACCTTTGCTGTATGAAGTAATTGCCACTAAATACCTGTGGATTAACAAAGTGATAATTTTCCAAAAGTTTTAAATGATATTTCTGTTCATGTAAATTTGGCAATGTTTAGTCAATTTTATTATATGTATTGGGATCCCAGGAAAATAATATCTAGGAAAATTTTATGAACTAAGAGAACTGAATAATTTCAGTTCTTCTGGTTAACTTCTCCCTCAGCCTATGATTCTGTGCATGCTTTGTGTTCTTATTTCAGTTTTGTCAAGAATTGCTTGTGTAAATAAGTTTGTTTTGTTTTCAATATTTGTTATATTTATACATAATAAATCTTAGCATAATTGGTCCTAGGATATAGAGTGGTTTCTTTTGCTACCTATGAAATCTCTGTTTTGACCAACTTGGGAGGCAGGCAAAAAGTGAACTTGTCTATTGTGGAATTCATCTAAAATAGTTTCAGTATTTGGTGTTGTAAAATAATATACAGTTTGTGGTTATGTCCCCATATATGCTAAGATCAGTATTGGAATAGCCCTAATAAAACAGCCCTGTCATACCTCATGAATAGACTTAGGGAGATGTGTTTTCAAGCATTGCAAGGAGGCAGAAGCTGGACAGGGGTGGGGTGCTGTTCAATGGTGACTGAGCTTAATCCTCTTTTCCCCAGGAAAATGAAGCAGACTTTTCAACACTGAGATCAGATTCAGGGCTCTGCAATAATTTCTATTGACATCATATAAGAACATGGAGTCTTCAGTTGTGATGGCTCTCATGGAATACATAATTTAGCTTCTCAGGTCTGACAATATCATGGACCATGACCTGTCACCTTGAGTAACACTGTATTAGGACATCACCAGTGCTGTGCATGAAACAATGTATAACCACCTTGATTCTAATTCATAACATTCAAAGTTTATGGTGGATTTGCACACTTGAGGTGTGTGTGTGTGTGTGTGTGTGTGTGTGTGTGTGTGTGAATGGGAGAAGAACATGGAAAGCTTCACACCAACTCACTGCCTATTGAAAGGGGCCTTTATTTTGAAAAATACTTATGTCAGTTTATTACATTGAGGGTATGTATTTTTCCTTGGATATAATTCTTTTTCGTGAATTTTATATAGTCACAGAATTTTACTCTTGCTTTATATTTTAGAGTGTATATTGGATACATTACACTTGATATAATGCTGTCTTAACTTTTAAGTGTTAATGATACTTTTGTGTTATTCTCTAGTTTGGTTATACAATAGTGAGCTCCTAGTTGACAGTTATTGCTGACATGTAACTCATTCTGTACATAAATCCCAATATACGATTAATTTTGAATATTAAGACTAGAATTACTTGCCTCTTTTTCATTATGATTCTGGCTAAACACTGATCAGTCATTGTGATGACAATCTAGACATGTGACCAAGTATTGACAGACTACATAATCAAAAATGCTTTATCTCTGTTGGTGGCAGCTGTACCACTAGCCTTGTCTATTGAACAGCCTTGTCAATGTGAAAGCCCTGGTGGTAAATGACAGAGTGAGCTTTTTAAGAACTTACCGATGGTGCCCGATTTCCATGTCTTCCAAATTCTGCCAGAAGTATAAGATGTATGTGTTAACATAAGTGCTATTAATAATTTCAACTAAAGTGTCCCCAAGTAAGGAGCTAAGAAAAATGGTTAAGAAATGAAAATCAATTAGCATCATTATTGATTTAGGTGATAGTCCTTTCATTAAGTGACTGATAGTACAGCTGCTTTCCCATTAATATATTGGCTATTTTTTTCTCAACTTTACGGATTTAAGATGAATGTGCTGTGAATCTTCCTAGTTAGGATGGGTTGAGTTAGGTAAAGCACCTTTGTTTTCTTTCATTCTGTCTGTCTGCAGGTTGTGAACTAGGTGCTCCTTACACCAGCCAGGAGCTCACCAGGAGAAAAGATTCTGGGTGTCTCAGGCTCAGTTTAGCCCAAATTCTGTAGTTTCATTCATTTTTATTTAAGCTCATAAGATTGTGAAGGCATTTGGAAATCTGAGCTGTAATTTGACACATTTTCTGGCATTATTTATTATAAGTAATGTATCTAGAATGTGTTCCAATGAAGTAGCATCATTTCATCAATTACATTGGGTAGAAGGAAAAACTGAGATTATTTTTCTCACAGCTTCTTTATTTAGTATGTTTTTGTTTAAAGATTTAAATATTAATGATGTTTATGTAATTTCCAGACTCACATTTTCTTTTCCAAAACTTTACTATTAGCATTGTTATAATATGCATGATATAACATATATTTGTATTTTCTCAATGGGCCTTGTTCTACTTTATTTAGCTTTTATGTAAAAAATAAATTCTATTTCTTTTTAGGGAATTCCTGGATTTCCTGGAAGCCAAGGACTAATGGGCCAAAAGGTGAGTATAAATGAGAATGTAAGAGTTTAGGTCTGGAGTGCTCATTAAAAAGTAAGTTGACATGTTACTAATTTTACACAGAATCCCTCTTTATGGCATTCATGGTAATGGTTAATTATTCCAATATGATATAATTTTGCAGGTTGTTGTTTTGGCTACATAAATTAGTTTTCTTGTTTCTATTATTAATAATGTAGATAATATTAATTTGGACTTATATAAATGTATTCTTTTTAATTGAACACATTTCAATGTTTTGTGCCCTAAGATAATCTTTTTGGAATAGCTTATTTCTTCCTGGAATGTATCTTTAGATGCTCCTTTGGGTTTTATTTTATGTCTTCCTGTTGCTCTTGTTTTTGATGGATAACTTTGTGAAATATGAAAGGTTGGCAGTTGTTCTCTCTTAATAAATTAATTACTTCTTATCTGCTTATTGGTAGTGTTTATAATAAAATTTATTCTAATGATTATTTTATAAGCTATTTATCCCTTTGTTTAGTATTCTTTTATGAAATTGAATGTGTTTTTTTAAAGATTTATTTATTTTTTTATTGGAAAGTCAAATATACAGAGAGGAGGAGAGAAAGAGAGGAAGATCCTCCATCTCTTGATTCACTCCCCAGGTGGCCACAATGGCCAGAGCTGACACAATCCAGACAGGAGCCAGGAGCTTCTTCTGTCCTCCACTTGGGTGCAGCATCCCAGGGCTTTGGGCCATCCTTGACTGCTTTCCCAGGCCATAGGCAGGGAGGTGGATGGGAAGTGGAGCAGCTGGGACATGAACCAGTGCCTATATGGGATCCCAGTGTATGCAAGGAGAGGATTTTAGCTACTGCACAGGGCCTGAATTTGTTTTTAATGTTCTTAAAATTCATTATGGTGTATCTAGATATAGATTTGCTTCTATGCAGATTATTGAAAATTGAGATTACATCCTAGGCCATTAGTGTTATTTCCTCTTATTGTGGAGAAGTTCATTTATAATCTTTGTACTCCCTCTATTCTCTACACTTTCTCTCTGGAATTTTGGTTAGATCCTCCTAATTTTGTACTCCACCTGTCTTACTAGTATTCTGACTCTGTCTTACTTTCTAGTTAATATTTTTAACTAATGTTCAATGTAACTATTCTTCCTTTGTTTTGTCTAATCAGTTATTAAAACTATTATCTTGGTCCTGTGTGGTAGCCTAGTGGCTAAAGTCCTTTCCTTGCACTCACTGGGATCCAATATGGGCACCTGGCTTAATTCTGGCAGTTCTGCTTCCCATCCAGCTCCCTGCTTGTGGCCTGGGAAAGCAGTTGAGGACGGCCCAAAGCTTTGGGACCCTGCACCTGCGTGGGAGACCTGGAAGAAATATTTTTTTAAGCACTTAGCCACAAACCAAGAAATTGAAGTAAAACTGCTACTTTTTCCAAAGTTTTTATTTTGAAAGGCAGATTTATAGAAAGAAAAGGAGAGACAGAAAGCTCTTCCATCTGCTGATTCACTCCCCAATGGCCACAATGAGCACAGCTGAGCCAATCTGAAGCCAATACCCTGGAACTTCTTCTGGGTCTCCCGTGTTGGTGCAGGGGCTCAAGGACTTGAACCATCCTCAAATATTTGTCCAGGCTATAGACAGGGAGTTGGATTGGAAATGGAGCAACCAGGACATGCACCAGCATCCAACTAGTGTGGCAGGTGAAAGATTAGCTTACTATGCCACTGAGTTGGCTCCAAAAATGCTGTTATTCTAAGCAATAGTTTTTCTTCATTACATGTAACTTAACAGCATTTAAATACAATGAAAACAACAAAATTTTTTCTTGATTTTTTTCCAAGTTTCTTGCCAACATGTTCTGAACTACTTGATCATCCTTTGAAAGTGTGATGTGTCACTCCATAATTCACAATGAATGTGAATTCACAATGAATGAATGAATGTGAATGAATGACTCTAAGCCCTTATCATTATGACATTAAATTTCTTATTTTCCTACTCTGAAAGACAGACCACTGGGGTTAAGGATGTGAATTTTTATTCTGAAAAGCTTTGGTAGTGATATACAAATTTTAAATTTGATCTCTATTTTATTTTTAGGGAGAAATTGGGCTTCCAGGACCAATAGGGAAGAAAGGAGCACCAGGAATGCCAGTATGTTAATAGCTTTATTATCAAGATGTTTGAAATCCAATTATGATGTTCCAAGAGTTAGTATTCTAGGGTTCATAAAATTGAATTGATATATCAATAAGGGATATTTGGATTCTATAAAGTATATCTGTTTCTAAGAAACATATTATGTTTATGGTCATTTCTAGAGGAATCAGTATTTAACATTTAAAATGTTTCATCTACTCTGTTAACATAATTCATATTTTATAATTTCAATATCTCATAAAACATCCTAAATTAAGCACATAGTAAGTGATGCCATACTATGATCATTATTTCATATTGATCATGCTTTCTGACGTATTACTTTTGCCATGTACTTTAAATGTATATAATAGTATTTACATAAGAATCTAAATTAATTAATTCATGTCTTAATTACTGGAGTAATTATAATTGTTAGTTTGAAAGATTCTATGTATTTATTTGCAAGACTGAGTAACAGAAAGAGACAGAAAGTGATCTTCTATCTGTTGGTTCACTCCCCAAATGACCATAATAGGCAGGTCAGGGCTGGGCTGAAGCCAGGAGCCCAGCATTCCTTCCAGGCCTGCATGTGGTAGGTGGAGCCCAAACTCATAGGCCAGCTTGATTTTATTTCCAAATATTGTTGAAGGTAGAATATGTAGGTAATGTTGGTCAAGATAATATATGAAGAAGCCTTAGACGTTGTTTAAAAAAAAAAATACGCATGTAGAAAAGCTCTACTGTTGTCTTTCATGAACTCTCTAGAGATGTTTACAGTTTGTAAAATTTTCAAGCGACCACATCTTAATTGTTCAAGAATTCTCTATTCCCTTGCATGGTTTGATTTTTATTTAATTTTGTTATTCTAAATATGAAGATATTTGATGAATTTCCCAAATGTAGTATTGTAATTTAATGTTATTTATTATGAAAATGCATAATTTAGAAGCTGATTTAGTTTTTAATTTTTTTCTCCAAATAACTCTTAAAATTCTTACTTTAACATATAGGGTTTGGTGGGAAATGCTGGCTCACCAGGCCAGCCTGGAACACCAGGACCTAAGGTAAGTCCATTGAAATGTACAAGATGGAGATTCATGTGATCACAGTGGCCATTGATAACTGATAAAAAAATTTGGAACAGAGGAGAAGGAAACATGCAGAAAGAGGGACAAGTAGAGAGAAAGTGATGTATATATGGAGAGAGAGAGTACCCCACCCACCTACTGCTTCTGTCTCTCAAAATCCCGAAATAGCCAAAGCACGTCCACTCTCTAGCCAGAGGCCTGAACTTCAGGCAGGTCTCCATGTGGGTTTCAAGAATCTAATTGCCTGCTGCTCTCAGAGTTTGCCTTAGCAGGAAGCTGGAGTTAGGAGTGTAGCTAACCCTTTAACCCATGCTCAGCTGTGGGATGTGAGCATCTTACCCTCTAGGAAAAATGCTTGTCCCTTCAATGAGAGTTTTAACTACATTGGTTTTTACTATGAATGTGTTTTTCTTTTTTTTATTGCATGGATGGTCAATTGTAAGAATGAAGTCATAGGACAAAGCACTGTATATGAAACAGGCTGAAATAAAACAGATCTGGGAAAAGCTCATGAGGATTCAGAAACTTAACAATTTGTCCTCCTTCCATTTTGCTGCTTGAGTGAGCACCTGGAAGTACTTAGAACTCTACGGAGCCTTGTTTCAAAACACTGACTAAAGATAGATTTTACTAATTTTCCTGTTTTCTTTGGTAGTTTTCCTTAGTGGAATGCTGGTGGAGATAGATGGGTGGATGGATGGATAGATACATACATACATGCTTTTGGTAAAATGACTCATTGTAAATTTTATTTAGATATTCACTTCCTTATTCTTGTGGGGAAGATAGTTTTTTTTCCCCAATCTTTCAGATAATAAAATAAGCTTGGCAAATATATTTTGGATATCAGGTTGGGTTACTTTAAGGTGAAATAGAAACTGAATATCCTGGTGTGAATTTTTATAGGGATATAAAATCCTGTGCTCAGAGAATTGTTTCTTTTGTGCTTAGGTTTAGCACAAGGATCTGTTTACTGACTTTTGTACTAGGTTATCCATTTCTACATGCCAAGCATTTTCCAGCTATATGTTGACTTTGTTTTCAGTATCATTTGGGTAAATATTTTAGGATGGGAAAATTGAATTTAATAGGGAAGGGGATCATACCAAATACATTCTGGCTAGATTCAGGAAACTACTTGTATCCCAACCTATTTATTGTTTAGATTGAAGGGGAAATTTTCAAAGGAAGTACTAAAGTTGTTGTTTTGGAAGCATTCAACCTTGGAGTAGACGTTGTTTCAGAGAAATCGATCTTAGTCTCCCAGCTGGGTACATGACCTGAACTATTCTAATTTTAATTTATAAGTTATTTATACAAATACAATAAGAAAGGGAAGAGTAATTGTTTAAGGGAGACCAATGACCAATGATAAGAGTGGCTAGTATTTCATCTACGTTGGACTCTTGTGGGTCCTTGGAATTTGTGAAATTTAACAGCAGTAGACATAAACAGAATTGGTGTAAAACTGCCAAATGACTGAATTTGCCAAGAAGTGGTTCATGAATTCTGAATGCCTTTTGTAAGAAGGACGTAGAGAAATTATATCCTCCTCCTTAAAAACAGGATGAGCTCTCTCTCATGGTCTTCTAAAGAATGGAACCTGATACTTCAGGCTTTTTCATTAGCCCCATCACACAGTTGACTCACACTGAAACGTAGGTCAATTAAATATCTGATTTATCTTTAGAAGATTTTAGGAAGCATTGTTTGTAATATCTACCACTTGAATAAATTGCACTGATTGTGCAAGGCTAGTAAAGTGAATATTTCTGTATCACAGATTATTTCATTTATTTTTACATTTATTTGGTTTTCCTCATCTTGGGATTATGCAGTTGTTTTGTTAAAAACAAAGCTCAAATGTTAAAGTTATACTTCCTAATAATAGTCATGCATTTCCTAAGCCCAATATTATACTTATATTTGCTTCTCTTTCCTCCTTTCTTTCTTATAATTTTTGATATAATATAATGATATAATTTCAAGTTGCTTTATAATCTCATGGTTAATCATGCATTAAGTAAAGCTATAGTTAATGAAATAAGCCAACTCAAAAAGATAAATATCATACATTGTCTCTGATTTGTGATAATTAATATATAAAGTACCAAAAAATTTCCATGTATTTGAGTGAAGCTGATATCTTGCTATTTTATTACAGTGATATTTCTCCCTTTTACTTGTTGAATTAAAGAATTTTTCTTAATATGTAGGGTTTATGTATAGAAACTGTATTTCAAATAATTTGAAAGTTGAAAATGTAAAGATTTCAAGTGTATCCCCTTATGTATCTGTATCAAATTTCACTTATTTTGATTCATTGACAGGGGAGCAAAGGTGAACCTGGACTTGCAGGTAGTCCTGGAGCTTCTGGGCTCAAGGTATCTGTGATTTGGTGCAATTGAGAATATTTCCAAAGAAATGACAAATATGTTATCATTTGAGAAAATTAGCATTTTGACATCCTTAAGATACATGAAATTAAAAATCTTTTAAAACTGTCTACCATATAAAGGAAATGGCTAATGGAGGTTTTATGTGTGTTTTTTAAGATCTTATTGTTGGTTAATAAAGGTATGAAATAAAATTTGGCTTAATAAAAGTTGCAATCTAATATAATGAACTCTTTGGTTCAGGGATTATGAAACTCTAAACAGAAAGGCTTATGACTCCTTTGGTGATTTAAATAGTTGTCTTCAAACAGTTCAGGCATATTTCCATGCCATTTAAAAATGTTTTTTAGATTTTAAAAGTAGAGCAAGATTTACTGGCTCAAAAGTGGACATAAGAGAAAACAAAAACAAAAACAACGAGAATAAAACTTAATTTCCACTGAAAAAGGGTGGGTTTTGGTTAACATATTAGAGATTGGGGATAATGAAAAAAGGCAAAAACAAAACTCAAGAAAAATATTCAGGAATGTTTCATTTCTTACAAATAGATCCCAAATATTGTGAAGGTGTTAGCCACTCACTGGCTGAAAGCTTTAAAAAAAAAAGTCTATTTCTAGAAGGAGAAGCTCCTGTAAGTTGCTGGAGAGTGGGGCAGTTGAGTGAAGATGACTCATGTAAGGTATCTTGCTTTGAGAACAGATCAAACATTTACTTCTAAGGAAATAGTACTCAGTGTATATGAATCAAATCATAGATATGTAAAAAATTAACTATAAAGATGTCTATCCTGGGGCCCGGTGGCATGACTTAGCGGCTAAAGTCCTCGCCTTGAACATGCCAGGATCCCATATGGGCACCGGTTCTAATCCCAGCAGCTCCACTTCCCATACAGCTCCCTGCTTGTGGCCTGGGACAGCAGTCGAGGACAGACCAAAGCTTTGGGACCCTGTACCCGTGTGGGATACCTGGAAGAAGTTCCTGGATCCTGGCTTCGGATTGGCATAGCATCGGCCATTGTGCTCACTTGGGGAGTGAATCATCAGATGAAAGATCTTGCTCTCTGTCTCTCCTCCTCTCTGTATATCTGACTTTCCAATAAATAAATAAATTTTTTTTAAAAAGATGTCTATCTTAATATTATTTATAAAAATTGAAATTTAGAAAATAAATTTTAAACAGTAGGAAATCTATCAAATAAAGTATTATCTATATGGTAGAATATTCTTAGAATTAAAAATCATGCTATGAAAGTACATAATGCCATGTGAAGAAAATTGCAGTATTATTTGGGAATGAAAAGACATCAAATTTTGCATTTAGGGTGAATATATATATGTGAGACAAAAATATATAATAAATGAAAACACTGAGTGATGATATTTATGAACTTTTACTTTTCAACTTAATAACATGAAAATGTTTTTGAAAGTAGCAATATGAGAAAAAAGATTGAAGGACAAAATAAAATGATTAGTAAATAGTTAAAAAAGAATACATTTTACTTGTCTTATTGTTAGAACTATAAAGTACATTAAAATACCAAATAATTAAATAATTGCAAAATGTGACATGTTGTCAGTGTCTTTCAACTGAAAAAGATAGTGGAAAATGCACAACATTTTATTGGAATTCTGGTGTTGATTTTATTCTTTACTAGTTCTGTAGTCATGACTCTAATTGTCAACCAATATCCAGCCATTCATTGTTAAACTTGAGATGTTACGTGAGAGAGAAAATAAGCTGTATTTTTTTGTAAGCAGTCTGTCTGGGATCTTTATGGAATTTCTATGTTATCCAGGGAGAGCCAGGATCATCGGGTCTGCCAGGAGAACCAGGATACATGGGTTTACCTGGAATTCAAGGAAAAAAGGTATGCTTGATTTAGAAAATTGAAATAACTTTTTAAAAATAAGTCATTAAAGGGAGGGCACAAGAAGGGAGGAAGGAAAGTAGGAATGGAAGAAAGGAGAAGGGGAGGCAGAATGAGAGAGAGATCTCTTGTCTTTTGGCTTATTCTGCAAATTCCTGCAGCAGCCAAGGAGGAGCGAGGCCAAAACTTTGAACGTGGAACTTTGCCTGAGTCTTCCACGTGCACTGCAGGAAATCAACTGCTCACACTATCATGAACTTCCTCTCGTGCACATTAGAAACAAACTGGATTACATTCCTTTGTGGGTATTGTCTCTTAGAGGTCTTGGAAGAGGAGTGACTATCCGAAAATATAAACATATAGTAATATTCTGTAATTTCAAAAAATTTTCGATTATTTCAAATGAATTTCAGGTTTTTGTTAAACAATATAAAGCATCCTTCTAGAAAAATAAATACCACTCTTACCAAAAACAGGACAAAGTTCTGATTGGCTAAAAGCTATTACATCCACAGTGTTTTGTCATGTTTTGTCATACTTGTTCCTATTTATGGAACAAGTATGTCCCTAATAGGGTTATTTAAAAATAATTTTAAGCAGTTTAAAATGCAAATCATACATTGCTTTTTAGAAAGTGGTGAAACAAGAACAAGATTAGAGATTCTCATCCTTTTGCTTTTATTTTGTTAAAGTAAAGGTAATCTAGGATATATCTATAAAAGCAGTATTTGTAAGTCTGGACAAGCAACTGATGCTTTTATGCCAATGTCCAAATAACTGCCCAGGCATACATTTCAAGCTAAAAGTACTTGTTAATTGGAGAGGACAGCAACATGACTCATAAGAAAAAAATGCAAATATTATAAGTAAAAGCTATAAATTTGATTTCTCTTTGTAAACTCTGTAAACTTCCAGACACTTTTGTCAATGATGGTAATAGCCATTTGCCTCACACGGGAAAAACTGAGATGTTTGGAATTAATAATATGGTTGAGCAAAACTGGTGCTCTTCAAAGCAGCCAAATAAAAAGTTTTGGTTGGGATGCCATGGTTGCTTATGGAAAGTCTCACAAATTTGGTCTTAGTTGACGAGAGGTCCGAATAGGAGCATTCTGTTTGGGACAGATTCTGGTGGACTTGTTCCATAAGGTTTTCTGCAGTGCAGTTGGCTAACTTTCTCAAAAGACCTTCTTGGGTAAGCAGATATTACCATTCTTCAGACCTTTAGCAAGTAACCAAGAAAAGTACTTTAAATATTCTCACAATTTCTTTTCGTTTTGAGCCTGTTCTGGCTGTTCTTGAACCACTTGCACTTCTAGTTTAGCCATTCTTATAATTTTGCTATGTCTACAGGATTGTATTACTAAAACATTTTTAATATTTTGTAATCCCTGGAAGAAACCTTCAGCAACTTGACCCCACTTGTTGAATATTTCCATTGAATGATCTGTTCTTGACTGCAGCTTATCTGAATGCAACAGTTTTGGCATTGATTGAACAAAAAGCTTGATTTTCAGACAGAATTGTGTAAGCTGAATCAGTTAAAACTTATAGAGTCTTATCTATTGTTTTACTATTAAATCATTTTGTCCTATTAAATACATGTAAGATTTATTTTTGCCTCATTAATGAATTTGTAAGGTCCTTTGCTCAGAGCTTGAAGTTAAAATCATCTTTTGTTAGAAAAATGTATTCATTTGTGAAGTCCCAATTTCTTTGGTGCCATTCCCAAACTTTTTATCTAGCATAATAATTTCACTATTCTTTGACTCAAGCTTCAGCATCAATTAGATATTTGTTCTTGTTTTAATTTTATAAATTACATTGTACTGACAAGGATGCTTTCAATCTGATGTCTTTAAAAGACAACTGCTTCAAACTAGATCTGTTTCAGACATTTTATAACAAATTAATGTGCACTAATTTTGTGAAAAAAAATTTATAGTACATGCTTAGAGTTTTCCTGATACACACCTTCCAAAAATGTTTGAAAACTTGTTTACTGGCTTTGTTCTGGAAAGTATATCCACTCACACTCATATTCCTAGCTGTTTCTGCTTCCTAACATTTATTTTTCTATCCCTTTTATGTTACCTATTTGGTCCCTATATTATTAAATGCAATTTCAGTTTTGCCATTTTTTGTCCAGAAGTGCTATAGGAAATATTAGCTGAGATGGGTGTTGACCCTTCAGTGGCAATTAAGGATTATATTGTTACTGAATATTAATTAAACATATGATCTCTCTTTCTCCCTCTCTCTCTCTCCATATATATATATATATATTTGAGTTCAAGAAATTGCTACTTAGAAACTTGCTGTTTTAAGGAAAGTCTATTTTTCTATTAAACACAAAAGCTGGTTATGTTTATATATTATCATAAGGTACAAAAGAAAATTTTGTGAATGTTTCTATGTCTGATTTATCTTCCCCAAACAAGTTTTATAATCTGTGAAAATGAGGCCAAGCTTTTGTTGGTCTCTAATTTTCTTTCTAGATGAGAATTTTTGTGAAACTTATGATTGTGGACTATGAGGTTTCCTCCAGAAGCTTGTTTTTGGAGAGTATGTTTTCTTAAATGTCACTTGTACACATTGTGCTTTACTTTGTCATTGTTTCCTATAAACTTGTGGCTACTATGAGCTTAACGGAAGATTTTTAGTTTGATTTGTCAAAACAAGCCCTCTTGTTAGATTGTTTAACCTCAGACTGTGAACCATACAGAAAAAAAAATTTCTTTTTCCTGGTAAAATTGAGATAGTATTAAATTTGCTTTTGAATGTTGGAGCATAAGAAAGTGTTCTTTCAGGATATCTCTTTGGCACAATGTGGTTTTATTGTTTTCCCAGATACTGTGTCAAGAGTCAGCTCCTGTGTACACAGGAACTTGTGGAATTTGTATGAAACCTTACAGTTTTCTCCTTGAAGAGAAACATGTTTATTTGAAAACATAGAGAATATACTATGTTATGATACATGTTAAACTACCTTTGTATTTAGGGGGACAAGGGAGATCAAGGTGAAAGAGGCATTCAGGTATGTGTTTTGCATTTCTTTTTTAAACTTTAAAATTGGGGTTTTGTTCTTCTTAATTCTTATGTTGTTTTATCCAGTCCCTTTCTTTTTCCCCTTCAATGTCTAGTTGTTGAGTCCTTTTCATACTCAGGTTCTCAGACAACACCAAAATAATATACATTTTTTTTATCATTTTTGTTGTCATTGACAACTTGGGAGCCAAATAAACAAAATGAACATATTTTTGCATAATTTATATCTGTCCATTTGTATATCTGGTTTGTTAATGGTTTGTTTCTAAAATGATTTTAAATTGCTTGCATCAAAAACATAAGAATGATTAATGCCAGTATGAAGTATATTCAATTATGAAAGTTCTAGGAATTCTAGATACAAGTGAAGAAATTTCAAATTGAAATAATTGTCAAAAATTGCTAAATTCACATTCTAAATAGTTCCTTCTAATGACATTATTCCTTTAGAGCTGTATTACTAAATAGTTGTTTTTCAAGCAGTTGTTTACAGGAAGGTCTTTATATATTATCATGAAATTTCTTTATGTTATTTTTAGTTATAGAAGCAAGGTTAGTTTTTCATCTCTGTGTGTTTTGATTTTGGTAACTTGTCCAAAATTACATTTGACATCTTTCTCCATAAACCATCTTGTGTTCATAGATTTCTTTGATATCAGCACAGTCAACCCTTCTGCTCACTTCAAAAAAACCTTTACATCTTCCTAAAAGCTAGTTTCTCTCCACTTAACCATTCAGTTCTATGGGCCCCAAGTGTCTTTTGAACTCGTCACGATTTCCTGACTTCACTGTCCTAGTCATGTTATCAGGGATCCTGGGTTACTAACACATTCTTGTAACCAGTCTTCAGGAGTCCAGTCCACCCTTCCTCATCACACTTGACCAATACGCAGTAGATTCTCTGTGCAGCTGTTCAGGAATCCTTCAATGACACCCTGCACATTTCAGTGTAATGTCTGTTCCATAAGGTGCCTGCTGGTAGGATTAAATCTGTTTTGCTAGTGTTTTTGCTTGTCATCCTGCACATGCATCTACTCCTGCTTTTCTCCTTTAGCCAAAATGAACTACAGTGTCTTGCCTATGCCATGTGTGTCTTCTCTCTGGGTATACCTTCCAACTCAAGACTGTTCTCAAGAGCAATACATATTCCCTATACCCTATGTCAGATGCCCCATTTTAAGTTACAAGAGAATGCAGCACAATTATTTAATTATGTGTTGTGTATTTGTAAATCAACATTTACATCATTCCTGGTTGAACTGCTCACCTTTCCCATCCCATAGTAAGCAACTTGAAGGCAACAATTGACATCTTTGTTTCAGTGCCCCTGCGTGGCAGAAAATGGGTGCTGCTCAATAAATATTGGCAATTAACTTATATAATCAAAGAATAAATGACAATGCAAGAATGATTGAAAGGTTAGTCACAAGATATTTCATTGATTATAACTAGCAATGTGTCTTCCTCGTATCTAATTATCTTCTAAAATATTAGGATCAAGTAGTACTTAAAGAGTTAGCATAGTCATTCTCTGTGTAGTTATAGTTCAACACTCGTTATTGAATCACAACAAATGTGTGATAATTACTATACATACATCTCATCAGTTCTCGTGCTTGTGTCATGTTAAGGCAACGTGAGCAGATTTCCCATGGTTTATAGATAAAATTGTAGAAATATAATTTGCTGTAACCTTGATAATATAATTATTAATAAATTCTTTTAAAGCAATAAAAATATTTATTGAATCAGCAAATGTGTTTATACATGTGTTAATTCTCTGTAATTTAACATTATTTAAAGATCTACACTCAATTTTTTTGCTAAAACACAATACTATGTTTTTACTTTTTTTTCTAGGTGTGGCATGGTATCAGTCAAGTTGTTTTTACTTTCATAAAAGAAAACTTTAAGAAGCTTGTTTTTCTTCACCTGTCCAGGATCAAAACTAAACATGACTGTGTCACTGAAATTAATACAATTTTCACTTTAATTGAATTTTAACTCTGCTTTCTTGTTATTGATATAGATGCAACAGAACACTCTCATTATCTAAAATTATTTACATGTTTCTCTAAAGTTGGCAGTTTGTTCCTTGTTTCTGTCCATTTTATTTATAAGACTAGGTTTATTTTCCTTTCATTTCATCATTTTATATGAGTAAATAATCTCACAACCTCTCACATAATGCAAAGATGTGTATTACTGCTTTTGTAACATGGCTTTGTGATTTCACAGTATTACATAAACTGTACTATATGTGTGCTTATATCATATTTATGGCAACTTATTTTTTTATTAAACATTTAAGGGTCAAAAAGGAGAAAACGGAAGGCAAGGAATTCCAGGGCAGCAGGTATATGTTTTGTTGTTGTTTCTTTTTTTCCCTAAAGTAATAAAGCACATAGCTTGGCAATAGTGAGAGGGTAATTTTCAAATAGAAGTGAGTGAAGTGGAGAATAAGGATAAAAGGCACTTTAAATATGTAAGGATGAAAATGTTATCTGGTGATGCAGCAACAGTTTTCTTTGTTTTACGATAGGATACTTGAAAAGGTGTATGGAAATGGAGTTAAAAGATGTTTATTTGCTACAAAATATTTGAAATTCATGGACACATATTTTTCACTTTTGAAGGCCTCTAGTACTTTCACTTCCCAACATGGTTGCCAGGGCTTTCTTTTGGCCAAGTAAATGAAGGAAGGTAATGAATTCTACCTCTTCCTAGAGGTAGATACTGGTCAGTGGCAGCCACCACACAAAGGTGCCATAACTGCAATATAGTCTTGTTTTCTTCTAAAATGTGAGCAGTTGGAGCCACATCTAGTGAAGGAGTGTATTAGTTCCTTCTAGTTTGTTCAGAGATATAATTTACCTCTCCAGACTTATGAAAATGCCATCCAGAGGTTGTGGAACAGATACATAATACATAATAATACTACTGCTTTTGTCTCTCCCCTGACTTAACTGTCCACATTAGGTAATGTTTCATTTAGTTTGTCATGTGGCATCTAAATACAACCAGAGCCAAACTGGATCAAAAAGAGCACAGATGTATGTAGTGTTTAAGTAGTTATTTTGTATTTTAAGATGTTGACCTTAATTCCACTGTGATTAGAACCGAAAGGTCAAACTTTCTGAGTTCTCCAAGAGGTAAAACTCTTTCTCTGAGAATCAGCAGAACAGATGTACCAGCTCTGAAGTTCCAAAGAAAATCTGTGTAGCAATATCTCCAAGGAGACTGATCTCTGTGTCTCTCTATTGGGAGAACCTTAGATACCAGAGTGGAGTGTTGGAAAGCATATGACTCCAGGATTATTTGTAATATAAGATGGAGACTGAAGACTAGGAATTAAGAGCATTCTGAATTAGAAAGCTAACAATTAAGAGCAAAAGTAACAGAGAGCAGGAATTAAAATGAGTTTACCCACATAGAATCATATAATTATGTTAGGTTCAGTGAAAAACATCCACTAAGTTAAACCAACTTGATGACACTACTGAATCTGCCCCTATTCCACACCCTGACAACAGTTTGTTTCTCTAAAGTAGTCACACAATCTCCATGAACAACTGTTCTCACAGACCTTTACCACTTTATCCATTCAACCCCCAAACACAATGCCCTTCACAACAATTTTGCAATAATTCTATTTCCTTTGGAGTTGGAACTCAAGTTTAGCCACTGGCTTACATGTCACAGCACCTCCAAAGTTCCATTCACTCATTCACTTTCCAAGCTAAATAGCCCGTTTGCTCTCTCAAGAAAGGGTTGGGGTTCTATAGAAAACTCTGCTCTTGACTTGTTTGAAACATATTTCCCACAACAAGGAACAGAGCCTAACTGTAGCACCCAGGGACCATGACAGCTGTTGCTTTGAGCTGCTGAGTCGGCAGCCCAAGCTCTTGACTTAACCAAGTCTTGGTGTCTGTCGTCATACCCAGTGCTGCACATGTGCGATATTTTGGCCCTCATTTTGTGAACAGAGTCCAAGTGAATGTTTTTCTCACAAAGTCATCATAATGGATTCTTGGATCTGAAGTCTTTCCAGTTGCAGCTCTAATTCAGTTCTCACACTGGGAAGTTCCAGTTTTATCTTGCCTCTTATGCTTGCTCTAGTTTTAAGATTATGCTTGGAACACATAGCTGCTGTATTTCTTCTGAAGAGAAACACCATTTAAAGAAAGGCCTTAGAGAGAATTTTTTACACACTAATTGCAAATCCTTAGGAACAAAATGTTTCCAGATTTCATTATTTTTATAGTATTTAGAATATTTACATGTGCAAAATAGGTTATCAGGGCGAACAGTCCCAAGCCTAAGCATGAAATTTATTTATGCTTTGTGGATCTTGTGCATGTAACCTGGACATGATTTTGTACAATATTTTAAAATAACTTTCTGCATGAAATGAAGCTTTACACATAGGGTCAGGTGTTGAATTTCCTGTCTGTGTTTGTCAGGTAGTGCTCAAAAAGTTGAGCATTTAAACCATTTGTATGAGATTATTTTGATTAGCAATGTTCAACCTGTCATAGATTTTCATACTAAAACTAAGGATTTGTTATTTCCATGCTTGCAGTTCATTCTCTTGTAAAATTTTTATTTATCATGATATAGTCCATAGGCTCAGGGGTTTTCTTTGCCTTCCTCCCGACTATCCTTCCTTCCCCTACGATCATTATAAATAGTATAGCCTTTTAGCAGCAAAAACTTTCATCTGTGTTGCTGTTTCTTTTGTCTAAGCATGATCTGGTTAGGAGCCTGAAAATAAATCTAATATTTCATATTATAAATCTAATATTATGAAATATTAGGCAAGAAACTTTGTGTTGCATTTGCAATTTTTTTTTACTTAAGTAGTGAAATGTTTTTTTATATATGGGACAGTAGTACCCTGAAAAGAAAAAAATGCAACTAGTTGTTAACCTTTAAAAAAATTTTTTTTCATGTAATTCTTTCAGTCTGTCATTATTGTCATTATTAATCTTAAAATTAAAGTTTGACTCAATATATGGTAAAAGATGCATACTACATTACCATACTGTAGCATGTGTATTTATTATAGCTTTTATGTTAATTTTCAAAGGGAATTCAAGGTCATCCTGGTGTAAAAGGAGAGGTATGTTTCTTTCATATGTTGCACTTCCTTTTTAAAACATTGTATTTATCTATTAATTATTTATTTGAAAGGCAGAGTGATTGAGAGAGACAGGAGGGTTAGGTAGGGGAGAGAAATCTTTCATCTATAGGTTCACACCCAAGTGAACAAGAAACTTGGGAACAGGGCTGTGCCACATATTGCTGTATGTCTAGCATTGTGCATGTTGCCTATACAATACGCCAGTACATAATGGATGTTTGTATGTGTAGCTTGATGGAGGTATGAATAAATGGCAGTTTAATAGCCTATGAAAAAAAATGTTTGCTGGTCAATGATAGTATTTCCATGTAACATAAATTGTACATATACATATGCACACTCTCGCTATATCCTTGAAGATTTTTAAGATGGAATTATTTCTTAACAAATATTTACATATAACTTAGAAGATCGTTTTTGTTTTAGAGAGGTGAAAATGGAGAACCTGGTATCAGAGGTGCAATTGGACCAAAAGGAGAATCTGGGATGGATGGCATGATGGGACCAGCAGGTCCCCAAGGGCCACCTGGGGAAACAGGTCCTCAGGGCCCTCCAGGACTGGATGGGAAGCCGGTGTGTATTCTGTTTCATTCACAACTCATGTATTTTCATACTTTTTACTTGGTGTGTACATGTTATAACCCCTAATAATTTGATGCAGGGAAGAGAATTTTCAGAACAATTTATTCGCCAAGTTTGCACTGATGTATTGAGAGGTAAGTTTCAAACACACAGAATTAAGGAACTTTTTTCAAAGTATAATAGTCACACAAATTCTGGATAGAAGTTGCATAAGATTATAGATAAATTTAAAATGTACTCATAAGCCCTTTTGATTTGTGTCTGCTTTTACAATGATGGGATAGTGTATGCATCTTTTCCAGTATCTTTTATATATTTAAATTTATCTTTGGCACCATTTAATTTTATTATGCTTCACAATTTTTTTAAAATGTGTCTTTGTCTATTTGAATGTTAGAGTTACAACCAGTGAGGGAAAGAGAAAGGGAGGAAAAACCTTGAGTCTGCTGGTTCATCACTAAATTTATGTATTGGCAACAGCTGGGCTGTTCTGCAGCCTGCAGCTTCTTCCAGGTCTCCCAGATGGATGGCTGGACATCTTCTACTGCTTTCCTATTTCCATTGATAGGAAGCTGGGTCAAAATGGATCAGCTGAGACTCAAATGAATGCTTATATGGGATGCCAGCTCCAGCAAAAGCTTTGTCCACAATGCCAGCCCCACAATACAGTTTTTTTATATAGCTTGATTTAAAAATATGTCCAGTTTCTTTTGTGAGGGCACTTGTACTTCTCACCTGTTTTAAACCATCACTATAATAAATTTTGTACAGGGCAACAATATTTCCACATTTTTTAAACTTCTGCAGATATGATTGCTTAAAATCTGAGTACCTATTCAGTAATCATAAATTTGATTGCAGCTTAGTTTTTGAAACATTAATTTCAAGTTGGCCTTTAGACATAAGGAATGGGATGTCTTGTTTTTAAGCCCAGCTGCCAGTCTTACTTCAGAGTGGAAGAATTCAAAATTGTGATTATTGCCGGTCCCAGCGTGGTTTCCCTGGTGTTCCTGGACCACCTGGCCCCATAGGCCCAGAAGGTCCCCGAGGATTTCCTGGTTTGCCAGGACGAGATGGTATTCCTGGAATAATAGGAGCCCCTGGACGTCCAGGTGCCAGAGGAATAAGAGGTATGAAATTTGTTTGAATAATCAAATGAAGAAAAGAGGCAATTCTTCATCATCCATACTCTTTTTCTTTACTAGGCAACAATTCATCTTTCCATTTTAAAGAATTATTTATTTTTACTATTTCAAAAAATAGAAATAGAAAGGGAGAGAGAAAGGAAGGGGGGAAGAGTAAGTGAGAGAGAAAGAGAAAGAGAGAAAGAAAGGATGAATCTCCCTTTTACTCCTTCAGACTACAAATGCCCACAACAGCCCGGCCTGGACCAGCGTGAAGCCAGGACCCAGGAGCTCCCTGTGGGTCTCTAGAGCCTGGCAAGGACTTAGGATCCAAAGTTTGAACCAATGGCTGCTGTCTCCCAGGGTGCACATTAACACAAAGCTGGAATGAGCAAAGCCAGAGCTCAAATCCAAGCTCCCTGCCATGGTATGAGTAAGACATCCAAATTCCCAGTGAAGCTGCAGACCAAATGCCTACCCCTCATGCTTTTGTAAGAGAAAAAAAAAATTCTGAAATCCTGAGATACATTGCCATCCAGATTAATGACTCATTCTATTTTCTTAAAGCAATATTCTTGAGTAGAGAGACAGAGATCGTAATTAGGAACAGATGCAGTTACAAGGTGGAAAATGCTCATAGTGCATCTAGAAATTTAGCTGGAATTGAATAAGGTATTTAAACAGAAAATCAGACATCAATTCCTCTGTTTTGATTTTGGATACTTTTTACATTATTACCTTATTCGAAAAGATTTTATTATAGAAAAATGACATTCTTTAACTACAAATAGCTCACAACTTCTCTTGCTTTTACATTTTTAGATGAAATTTCCATTGAAACATTGTCAGTATTCATTTAGTAGGATATGGGCAATTTAAATTTTAAAATTGTAACAGTGATGGATACAAAAGGATAATAATTTCAAGCCATTTTCTTTTCCTAGTGTTTAATTTCCATTGAGTCTTTCATCTTGAACACTGATAATTTGGAAACTTCTGCCTTAAAAATCATTTCCCACTCATAAAAAAATGGAATGGAAGCTGTTTTTAAGACTTACTTTTCTTCCAGTGTACATATTAACAGCTTTCAAAAAAGCTTATGCAAGGCTGTGATTTTTTATATGACATAACTTTAACCACATTTTGAATTTCCATAGGGCTACCAGGAAGAAATGGCGAGAAAGGGAGCCAAGGGTTTGGGTTTCCTGGAGAACAGGGTCCTCCTGGCCCCCCAGGTAAGAATTGGTACTGAAGAGCTGCTGCTACACATTTGCACGTCTGAACATTATCAAGCCTTTTAATGATCTGAAAACAAGACATCTGTATCAATGCCTGAGCTATTCTCATTTAGCACACTGAGATCCAATTACTAGTCTTCTTAGAAAATAGTCACACATAAATCAGAATTGTCTCCTTCACATGAAATAGTTCAAAATCTATACTGTTTCGGAAATGTTCTAGAAGGGTTTTTGTCATTCTGCTTATCTAGTGTATAACTTTTATGACTGTCAGAAAATGATGCTGTACTAGACTCTGATACAGCTCTGCTTGCTTTGATAGCTAACTTTGCCATGCCGAAGTTTCCTTATTTTTAAAATGGTGGTGGAATCGTACCTTAATCATGATGTTACTGAAATATTTAAAATGCTAATATATGCAGTGTTTTCAAAGCAAAGCATGATCAATATAATTATGTTTTAATAAATATTTTCTCTTGTTATTTTATATATTATTAAGCCATCAGGATTTTAATGCATGAATGTTTAATATAGTTCGTATAAAACAATTATAATTATGCTTATAATTGTAGTTTAAAGGAAGTGCTAATTATTGGTGCTAGCAGCAAGTGAGAATGAGGAAAAGCTTCAAAACACTGTACCTCAAAGTCTGAATTTCTTCTTAAACAATTGAACCATCATCTTTAAAAGGCTAATATGCTAAAATAACTTGTTCTTCAGTTGTATAATTGGATCAGTCAGGTTACAGTTGACCAAAATAGTTCTAAGTGTTACAATGTAGTATCAATGAATTTAGATAAAAAATTTAAAATGTGTAATGGAAAAAATCATTTTTACTACAAACATGGCATGAAAATCTCCATGCCTTACCTTTCCTATGTTTATTATTTGTTAATTTAGAGTGATTTTAACAAAAGGTAGTATGAAAGACATGTATAATCTACAAAGTGGAATCTTGAAGTGATTGCTTACTGCCTTAATCAGTAGTAATATAAGTCACGTAGTTTTACAGAATAAGTGACTACTTTTGGATAATCCTTTGCTTTTCAAAAGGGAAACCATATGGAATCAGGAAGAAAAATGTTTCCTTCCTGCTTTTATTTAACATAAATATGTAAAATGTTGAATAAGTGTTTTGTCCGTTTAAATTTCTTGTAAGCTGCTATTTACCTTCAAAACTCCAAATGTTCTGTTCACATATTGCTAATGTCCCATCTTAGGTCCAGAGGGCCCTCCTGGAATCAGCAAAGAAGGTCCCCCAGGGGACCCAGGTGCTCCTGGGAAGGATGGAGACCATGGAAAGCCTGGAATCCAAGGGCAGCCAGGGCCCCCTGGCATGTGTGACCCATCACTGTGCTTTAATGCAATTGTTGGAAGAGATCCATTTAGAAAAGGACCAAACTATTAGTGTCTGATGCCTCGTTCAGCAGCCTAGGCATGGTGCTTTTCTTTTGTGGTCTTTTGCATCTCAGGAAAACAAAAACAAAAACAAAAACAGGAATCCCTTGAAAAGAAACTAATGTACCTCTACATTTTTATTATTTTTGTCCTACAGGAATAACACAGCAGTTGTTAAAAGTCACATAAACTGATTTTAAAGGCTCCTCAGTAATTTCGGGACTCATATTTGTAGTGTTAATTAATTTCAAGGATTTCTTGTAAAGTCCATTCATTTTAATCAGAGTTGAATATAAAATTCCCACCATTGTGTGTCAGCCAATCTCAGTTGTAGTCACTGTGAAACACTTCACTTCCTTTCTCCATGCAGTAGAGAGTTGAGTTCAGTTTGTTGTCTGTGTGCATTTCATGGTTCACACTTCATAGCTCATGCTCCTGCAATAGCAATGGCTTGCTGGTCACAGAAAACACAATCAGGGCTGATATTCAGCTGGGATAGATGGTACAGTTGGCTCTCTTTAACTGCAAGTTCTACTCCCCCAGATTAAATCAGCCCCAGATAGAAAATATTCAAAAAAGTGTTGTTTCTGAACTGAATGTGTATAGACTATTTTCTATCATTTTACAACTATTTATCTAGCATTTGTATTCATTAGGAATTATAAGCATTCTAGAGATGCCTTGAGCATACAAGAGGACACGTGTGATTTAATGCAAGTGTTGTACCATTTTCTATAACGGATTTCAGCATCTGAGGATTTTGGTCTGGGGCTGAGGGAGCGTCCTGGAACCAGTTCCTCATGGATAACAAGGGATGAGTTTATTGCCAGACTAGTCAGTTGCTGCAGTGTCCATGCCTGTGGATTAGGACCAGTGGCTTGTGGTATGCTTTTATTTTCCTTTTTCATATAGTACATATATATGTTCATATGTTAGTTTTCATTGTAGTTAATGCTAATGGGAATAGTGTTTTATTTAGAAAAGGTATCAACACAAACCCCTGTAGGTCCTGATATTTTTTTTTAATTTTGAAACATTATAAACAATCTTGTGTACTGTACTTTGTGCTTTTGAAAGAAACAGAATTTCAGATGTTTATCTTTGGCATGCTCAAAATTGTGTTACATGCTTGTTTTTTCAGAATACAATAAAGTTTTGTACAACAATGATTTATTGTGTTTTTATAAATCAGGTTGGTGAGCTACTCACTTAAACAGGTGCAGCAACTGCTTCCTAGGCCAGTCACTGATGCTCATCTTAGTTTATCTGCATTGATGACGACTTCGGAAGAAACTAAAGTCTGTGTCACTTAACAGCTAAGTGAGCCCAAGACTTGTTTTGATATTTTTTTCCTCTGACGATGCCCAGGTGTCTATAACAGTCCTGTTACTCCAGCTTGAGTGGCTTTAGCTAAGAAGTATTGGTGAAGCACAGTGTGATATCATCAATTTTCCAACCACAACAGTGCCATTAAGTGTCAGATTTTTGTTGGGAATATTAAAGCAATTTAATTAAAAACTGACCTGAGAATACCCGTGTCTAATGACACACAAGTAATTAAATAGGTGAATCCAACAAGTTTATCTAAGGAATATATTATAGAAATGTATACAGTGATGTTACATACGGAATAGTGTAACAAAATCCATATGTTGATGCTATAATCTCTAATGCTACTAATATTTAAATGTTGAAATTTTATGGGGTAAATTAGATTTAATGAGGTTATGTATCTCTACTTCTGAATAAAATGTAGACTCCCAATGAAGTTGTTAAATACATCTTTGCAATAGGATGCTGGAATCCCTACCATTATCTATACCTACAGTGTCCTGATATACTTAAATAGAAGAATGATGAACTTGTGACTGTTGTTGAAGGACTATACAATTGTTACAATATGGTGGAAAAGTGATGGGGAGGTAGGATATGATGAAAGAGGAAATCCTTGAACATAAGGAAATGTATCATGAACAATACAAATTTAAAAAATAATGAAATAATATCTTGTAGGATAAAATTAGTGGCTTTATCACAAGATGGAGGGCTGGCTCTCTCCTATTCTCCTCTTTTACTACCACCTTTTATATCTCCTCAGAACCATACACAACAAATGACTGTGTATGTCTATATATGAAGAAGGTGGCTCTGTGCAACCTAGATGCAGACTCTCACAGGAACTTGACCTTACTGGCACCATAATCATAGACTTCCAGTATCAAGAACTATGTGCAAATAACTTTATTTTGTTTAAGGCACTCAGTCTATAATACTATACTATACTAGCTCAACTAGAGTAGCATAAATGATAGTAGGGAAAACTTCCTTAAACCAAACAGTATAAATTATGATTTGAAAGACTTGGAAATCCCAGGACCTATAGAACTGAATCATAAGATGATAATAATAACAAGAAAAGAAGCAAAAAATAAAGAAAGAATTGGAGGCATTCATATAAACAAACTGCATAAAGTTAATGAAAATGAGAAAAAGCTGGAGGGTAAAAAGGTTGATGAATTCTAAGAATAATAAGATCTGTGGAATATAAGTCTTTATTTTCAGTATTTCTGCTTTAAAAATTGGCATCTCACTATGAAACATTTCTGTAATTGATTATGATACACAGCTATGTTGTTTTTCAGTATTGTTTTTGTCTATGAATTTGAAACTAACTTGTAATATCCTGAAATTTAATAATGAATGAGTGAATGGTTTTAACTCTAAGTACAGGGTTTGGACTGTAGTCCCCCAGTTTTGACCATGTTACATGTCAGGTCTTTTGGTTTTACTGCAGAGTATGGCTTCCATAATGACACTGTCTCGGTTCAATTTCCTACTTTCTGTTTCTAGTTGTGAGTCTTCTGCAGGTTGTGCATTAAACAAGAAATACAAAGGGTTACCTCTTAGCACTAGGTGGATTAAATGAAATACAACAGGAGAAATTAATCAGTGTAAAATACACATAAAATTCACCAGAGTCACAGGGAAAAACTCAGGTTGGCAAATCTTGAGGATGAACGAATTAAAAAATGTATTCAAAACGTTCTGTACGTGTAATACTGATGCTGATTAAAATCAATTACATTTATTACTATGCAGATTGAAGCAATCCATTTTAAAGGAACACACACAGAGGTATGGTGAAAATCTTTCTGATTACATTAATCATATATCTTCATCTGTCCATCCATCCAACCAACTACCTTTAGCCCAAACATTTTCTCATTTTTGTTAAGTGTGGCTACATTTATATCCTTAATAATTATTCCAATGAAGTAAAAAAAAACTCAATGTTCTTCTAAATTGGACACCTGAGTCTTTATTAATGCTGCCATCTCTATTATCTGGAGATTGAGGTGAATACTGAAATGGGTTGTGTAAAAATGTGTCAGAGATTAGCAACTCTGTGCCTGCAATGACAACTTTCTTTCTGGTAACTGGAGAAGCAGTATAAGTGAGATTTGCAGTTTCTTGGTTTTTTTTTTAAGATTTATTTATTATTATTTTTTATTAGAAAGGCAGATATACAGAGGAGATACAGAGAGGAAGATCTTCCATCTGCTGGTTTACTCCCCAAGTGGCCTCAATGGCTGAAGCTAAGCTGATCCAAAGCCAGGAGCCAGGAGCCTCTTCCAAGTCTCCCACACAGGTTCAAGGTCTGAAGTCCTTGGGCCGTCTTCTACTGCTTTCCCAGACTACAAGCAGGGAACTGGATGGAAAGCGGAGCACACAATTCTCAGTGACTCAAGCAAGCTGAAGGCTTGCAGTACGAAATAAATACATGAACACAAGTTTTTAGAACTTTTACCTGACTTAGGATGCCAGAACTCAACTAGCTCCCCAGTGGTTTGCTGGTCTCACTGGTGGCATTGCTTGGAGCACCTTGCTAACTTTTAACCCGAACTTTCTTACCTCAAGCTCTCTACCTAAACCTCTCTATAACTCCTTCAAAGTCCCCTGGATCCCCCCTGCCTCCCTGGGCTCCCTTGTGTGTCCCTTTCCCTTATGGGTCAGAGCCTACCTGCTAAGCCCCATGCTGTGACAGGGAATACTAGTGTTGCTGGCTGTGGTTTAACATGCTGTGTTACAGTGCTGGTCCTGCCAGTGCCTTCTGGAAGTGAAGCTGGCTTGAGGTCTATGCAGATATGAGGAAGCTGCTGGGGCCCTTGGAAGCTGGCAAGCAACGAATCTGTGGGGACACAGTGGCTGGAACTGGTGGCAGGCAGTTTTCAATAACTGTCTTGGGCGGGTACTGGTAGAAAACAGGGTCCTTGGTTCCACACTTGGAGGTGGAGTTTCATGTCCTTTTCCTACTCGCTCAGAATTATCATTATTTCTCACAGAAATATAGAAATCTAATTAGTAGTCCCTTGTATTTTGCTTCTGTGACTCCTGAAAAGCAAAAAGGCAATGAAGGAGAAAGAAACCAAGCACAACAACTCAGGCTTGCTTTTTAGCGAAGATACTGTGATTTAACTCTCCTATAATGATGCAAAGTGCTAATGCTAATCACATTTTTTTTTACCATAAAGCAGTAATGTGAAAGAAAAACTTTATTTACAGATATCATTTGATGTGCATGGGGAAAATATTAAGAACTTGTAAGCAATTTCTGAATTCCTCTCAATAGCATTTAATGTTATTTCTAATCTGTGTAAGAATTCCTTAAGTAATATATTCAACTGCATCTGAGGAAATACTTCCTATTCAGCTTTAGCCTGTTTTTTTGTTTTTTTAATAACTGCCAAACACTCCTTTGTACTTTGTCAAGACCTGGAAAATGAGGAAGATCTTTACAAGCCCTCACAAGAGTAAGTGGCACCCATGTAGGCAAAAAGAGAAGACAGCCAGTCCTGATGACTTTTTCATGCTGCACCACACTGTGACTGTGTTGTTTTCTCTTAAGGGAAAATGGACAAAATTGTAGAGGCATATGCTCACCTAAGAAATGGCTACCATCTGCGAGAGTCTGCCTGTCTGCCCAGGAGATGTTCCTGGTCCCATGTAGGTGTTCAGAGCTCTAGGAACCTATAGAAAAACAAGCAGGGGCAGAAGAGTTTTGTCAGAGAGGACAAGATAGAGCAAGAAGATGCTGATTGCAGAACCATTGATTCAGCAACTCCCCCAAAATCTGTTTTTCTTATAAATAGGAGTCATTAATAATATTATAAAAGTGAAAACACTGAGCTTTATAGTACTAGACAGTGATGAATTCAGAATTCAAACACAGATTTGCCAGGATCCAAAACATTTTTAATCTTTGTAAAGCTAAAATGTATTCTGTAGAGAGTCCATTGTGCAGTATAATGGTTAGCTGGCAACTCAAGGCCAATTTATCATTTCATGACAGTTTTTTCGTTGGCTGCAATTTATCTAATTCAGCTGTGAGTCACAGAGAAAGATGTTGCAATGCATATTTTCTGCCCTTGGCTTATGTCATTTGCAGGTGTCACTCAGGGTGACTACCACAGGTCAATACTCAGTGAACATCCTTTACAGTCTCTTGTGGATAATATTTTTTTGTTTTTAACACTATGTCGAAATTATTCTTTGTAACTCTCTTCCATGAGTTTGTTAAAGGTAAGTTCTGTGCGGTGTTTGAAACATGCTTGAAGCTCTTGTCAAGGCTTGATTTGAAATTTTTTTCAAGTCATATTTAATTCATGTAAACATATAAGGAAGGTCTATGATGATGACTACAGTCCTGGGATGTTGCTGAGTTAATAGAGTAAAATTCTTAGAAGAACCTTTTTAGTATAGCAAGTACTTAAGAAGAATTTACATAAATAATTGTATTATTACATCTTTCTAATGAGTCTGTTAAGATCCCCCAGTGTTGTGAAAAAGAAGACAAGGGAACTGCAGGCTGTTTAACATTGCAGGTTTTAAATAGAGCTGCAGCTATTGCTAGCTGTGTGGCCGTGAACTGGATTGTGATAAACCCCTGTATGCGCCATTTTGAAAGAGGAATGGGAAAAACATCTCAAAGGATTATCTTTCAATGAAATGCTTAAAAATCATACCACATATGCCTGGCTTGCTTTAAGCTGTTGTTATGGTTGTCAGAGGAGCTAGTGTCTTATGTTAGCTTCCGAATTATCTGTGGTTAATTTTGAAAGGATTGTGAAAAGTTTTACCCATACAGAAAATTGCTAGATCTCATTTCTATTTCTAATCCCAACCTCTTGTTCATCTAGTTCTGCATACAATAGAATGAAGGACATCTCTTTATTGAGATATCTTACTTTGGTAATATCTTCATGATGGGTAGCACCATCATTACCTAATTTTACCTAAGATACTGGTATTTTCATATGGGAACTAAACAGGTTGCTTGCAATCCTGACACTTGCTTTAAAATATATGATATTGTTTTCTTTTTAATGACTCAATAGATTTTATCAAGAGGATGTGCAAACAAGTTTTATAGTTAGGAAGTACAGTTAACTGTGAACAATTGGGGCTACGTTGGGTGCACTTTTAAAATACATCCTCATACACTGATTTGTAAGCAAGTGTTCGTAACAGCATGCTGTTTCCATATGTATACTCATTAAAATTCACTCATTTTGCAAGTACTCAAAGGAAAATAAATGATTGAATTCTGTGGAGAAATTAATCAGGGTAAGAAGTTATCAGTGAAACTATAAGAATTCCCTGTAGGGGCTCTTGCTGTAGCATGATGAGTTAAGCCTCCGCCTGTGGCACTGGCACCCATATGGGCACCAGTTAGTCTCAGCTGTTATACTTCTGACCCAGCTCTTTGCTAATGTACTTGTGAAAGCAACAGAAGATGGCCCAAGTACTTGGATCTCTATATCCACATAAGTGACCTGGCTGAAGCTCCAGGCTGCAGTACTGATTCAAAACACACTAGAAAGCAATGAGTTACAACAGGATGTTACTGGCGTTAAAAACCAACAGATAGATACAGGGTACAGAAAACCCAGAAATCAAACCATGTATATATGGTGAACTGATTTTTGACAAAAGTTTGCTGATTTTACAGAAAGGATCATCTTTTGAATTAATGGTTCTGGCAAACCTGGAGTATATATGTAGGTGAGCAAAATTAGGTTACTGCCTCTCACCATACACAAAACCCAACTTAAGATGAATCAAAGACCTAACATACACAATTTCTTTCTCAAGAATTACTCATTTTCATTGGAACGGCAGATCGACAGAGAGAAGGAGAGACAGAGAGAAAGAACTTCTGTCCCCTGGTTCACTTGTTAAGTGACCACAAAGGTCAGAGCTGAACTGATCCAAAGCCAGGAACCAGGAGCTTCTTCCAGGTCTCCCATGTGGGTGCAGGATCCCAAGATTTTGGGGCATCCTTAACCTTTTTCCCAGGCCACTAGTAGGGAGCTGGATGGGAAGTGGAGCAGCCAGGATTAGAACCAGCATCTATATTGGATCCTGGTGCGTGCAAGGCAAGGACTTTAGCCAATAGGCTACTGCACCAGGCCTAAAGTATACAATTTTAAAGGAGGGATGTGGCAGACAATTTGATTACTTTTTCAAAGAACAGTGCAACTCCTTCCTCTCTAATAGAACTCTTGGTTCAGTCAGACAGCAAAGTGCTCAAGCCAAAAGTAGTGCTTTTGCTTTAAGCAAATCAGGACAATTCGAATCCATTTTGCCTTATCTAAACACACAGACATGATAAAAAAAAAGCTACTGGAGGTTTAAGATTTCTGCTCCATAAAAATGAATATCACCAGGAGAACTCTCTTTGGTCCTACATCTCTGCTATAATTCTATGGCAGAATCACGGAGCTTCTATTTTATTTCCATAAAGGAAAATGTTTCTGACACATAGAGGATGGTAGAGAAGAAAGAATACACACATTACTGAACATGGAACTAGTGCAATATCCCACTTAGGGATTTTTACAATTCAATGATAAATTTTCCTTTTGAAAATCTTTTATGCTGTTATTGTTTTCTGCTTTATCCAAATGTGCACTAAATGATGCTGATACAATATGTAAGAAAGAGTCAATGATTTCTCGTCCTCATGGAATTTTAACTGTTATGATCTTGTTTGTAAACACATACGCAGTACATAGAAATAATTGACTTCTCTTTACACAGTCTAGGTGCAGATAAAATCTCAACAGTTCGACTGGCAGTAAGGTATTATTGCAATGGTTTATGTTTTATGAAGTGTGTGCCATGAGATGTTAATTTAACAAAAAGAGTGCCATGCCAAATGTGTTAGAGAAATGGAAGGATAATTGGAACATGCGTTTCAAATGCAGTCTCCTGGGTGTCTTGAATTTACTGAAATGCATTCAGAAAATGGAGTTGGACACATATTTCTGACTTTTGAGGAGTGAACCTTTTTGTCTTAAACATCTGAGTAGTGTTATACAGGCATAGCAGTATCCTTGAGAAATGCTAATTAATAACACTTTCGTTATTTCCCTTTTGTTAAAAAGGCAAAGAAAACCTATGTTCCCAACCACCTTAGCTTCCTAAAGCATGCATGTATTCTTTATGTACTCATATTTTCTTTTTTAAAAAATCAAGGATATCTTTGAATTTATTTCAAAGTGTGAAAAAATCCAAACTCATGGTATGACATTTGATTTTAAAGGCATTAAAATTAGACATTATAAAAATATAAAATAATCCTCCTCAAGTTGAAGATTTTTAAGTCATATCGTTAGAAAACTACATATTTAACAAAATAGTTGATGATAGAAAACATATTTACCAAAGTAACAATGCAAAAGAAATGGAGATTTACTTTTGAAATGACTAATTTGGGCCTGTTCAGGGGCATAGCAAGCTATATTTCAGTCTCTGGTACTGGTATCCAATAAGGGCACTGGTTCATGTTCCAGCTGCTCTGCTGCCAATTCAGCTCCCTGCTAATGGCCTGGGAAGAAGTGGAGCATAGCCCAATGTCTTGAGTCCCTGCACACACATGGGAGATCTGAGAGAAGCTCCAGGCTCTCAGCTTCAAATCAGCCATCCAGCACTGGTTGTTGCAGCCATTTAAGAAGTGAGCCAATGGATGGATGATCTCTCTTGCTTTATCTCTCCCCCACTCTTATTTTCAAGTAAAATAATTAGATCTTTAAAAAATGACTCATCCATTACATTTTTTAAAAAGATGGAGATTTTCACAAAGTATGACTATGGCAATCAAAAATTATAGGAACAAATGAGAATCTAGAAAGAAGCTAAATGATTGTACGAGGATGATAAAGACGTTCCCTGCATGTCAGAAAGGTAAAATGTGATAACAAACACAGTGAGAGTCTTTGATAATTGTCTTTGGAAGATGAGCACTTGATAGTAGGAAATAGGAGAAAAATCTGAAATTTATTATGCCTGACTGTGAAAATGAAAGAAGACAGTTAAATCATCTTCCACAAAGAATGTTGCATTTGCTGTTCATGCAGGTATCGGACCCGCACCAGATTGCCAACTATGGCATCTGATTCTTCCCTTGAATTTACATTGTATGCCAGCCCAGCTCCTGGTTTTACTCTTCAAATTGCAATCAGATGATCTTTAGGCTTATCCCCAGCAAGACTCATCTCTCATCTAAGCTAAATAAGAGCAAACACAGAATCACATTGAAAAACAGATTATAAAATTATGAACTTCAATATCCTACATAATGGTGTGCAATAAAAACAATTGAGAGAAAGGATGGGTGTGGGGAGCCATGCAGTTGGGTCGGATGGCATGGGTGTGTGATGAGCACCACTCCTCAGTTAGCAAGGCTGCGAGGAGTTTCTGGCTGCGAGGCAAGGCCCAGCAGAATGTCTCTGGTCACCTCATTGCTGCCTCACCCATTGTATGGAACTCAATCACCTCTCTGATGTTTCATAGAATTCTTCTGAGGGTGTTGTTGTTGTTTTTCTGTTAATGTGAAGTGATTCCTGTAACTGGTATGACACTTCAAATTGATCTATCATGTTATGATAAAAACACCTATAGTAACGTAAGGCTATGACACACAGTTAAAAGTATATAATAATACAATTGAGCCCACTATGTTTCCAAACATCCTGTTATGTGCCCACTTTTGTCCTAAAGTTTGCCCTAGTATAAGTAATGTTTTCCTTAAGAAATGGCTTGATAACATCTTGCAACAGATGGCAATCATGGAGGTACAAAGAGTTTGTTTACCATGCACCTCGAACTGTTACAATACATGATATGATGCATTTTAGTTTCTTAGCACAAGAAAGCAAAATATGTGGGGCATCTTCTAAAAGGAAACAAAACAAAACCCGCTCAAAATGGCTTAAATCTCAATCTTATACTGGCACTTATATTTAGGGAAAGAAAAACAATTTATAAAAATTTCTATCTTATATTGGCATTTATATTTAGGGAAAGAAAATAGTTTATATAGATGAAAGGAAGTTTCTTGCAAGAGGCCCTCTGTTTATAGATTAGCTGAATTGCCTTGATCCCTTTCACTGCGCTTTAACAAAAGAATGAAAAACAATTGAATCAGCACTAGGTGAAGGTGACGATAATTAGTGCATGATTTGATTATAAAAATTAGCAAAGAATCTGTTATATACTTTTATAAAATCCTTTCATTTATGATCTTTAATTCTGTACTCTTAATATTTTAGCAATATTAGTTTGATTGTGTTTAGTAAAAATTGATTTTGAGTATAAGTAAACTACTTGTCACTATGTAACCACATGCGCTGCCAATCATGGAGTTCCTGGCTTCAGCCAGGTGACTGCAGGTTTCAATGAGTAATGGTTTGTTGAAAATATTTTCCTTAGGATTATTTTTTGAATTCTCTTAACCATGAAGTAAAAATGAAACAATTGGATATGGTGCAAAAGCTTGTGATGATTTGTGTATAAATAAAAAAGGCAACTTTTCTGAGTTGTCCATTATGAGCATTAAGTCATAGTGGTCCGTGTCTTATCTTTTCCTATCATCTCGCCGATCCATGCATCCTTTGCAAGCTCTCAGTCGGCCGGAGCTGGTCCCCGGCAGATGGGAGATTTCAAATTCAGCATAAATCCTAAAACGCTAGTCTTATACTCAAATACTGTCATCTCTCCTAGTGTTGTTTCTGAGAGAAATGTAGAAGAACCCTCCATTTTCTAACAGTTACTTTAAAAAATAGAGTGAGGGATGGAGGTAGAGAATATATGCTGGTTATGAAAGAAAAATGTAAAAAAATGTTTAGATGGTAGTGCTTCGAAGATTAAGCAAAGTCCCATACTGTTTCTGGACTTCATTCGGTGAAGAGTACAGGATTTGGCTGAACTTTGAAATGAGGACAATGGGTGTCTCTAATATTGCTGCAGGCATCACAACACTGTATTTCAATCAGTGTGTGGAGAGAGTGGTGAAATCCTTTTGGATGTGGCTGTGGCTGGAAGGAATGACGGTGGCCCATTGTAGCAGGCCACAGCTCCCTCAATGTTTATATCCATCAAAGACACCATGTATTAAAAACTCATCCTTGTGAACTGAGGATTACAACTGCCTCATTTTCAATTCAGACCCAAATGTGTGCATCCATAGTTTTTGCAAAGAAAGAAAAGGAAAAGATATGTCACAAAGTAATAGTATTTATTGAAAATAGCCAGCCAAAAACACAATTCCAGAGGAAAGTGTTATTAGTATTTAAAATCAAAGTTCACAATGCTGCAAACTGAATAGGACACATGATTTTTTTATGTTACTTTACAGAAGGATGCTGAGGAAGCAAAGAATCACTGATTTTCCTAATGTCGAGTATCTTTTCAGTAGAGAAAACATTAGATATTTTCTCTTTTAATTCCCAGCACTACATATTTTCTTGTGCACTCTTCTGCATCATTTGGTGCCCATGCCCAAACACCTTTTATGCACTTTGCTTCAACCCATTTTAACTGTAATAAACTTGAGATAGATGCAGCACATATTGTAGAAATTATATTTGAATGAGAATGTAATATCTTTCTTTTAAAGATTGTTATATCTGTTTAATTCTTGAAGTAACTGCTCTCCCCAACTGTCTGCTTCATCATATTATTCTTGTTTCAATATCGGTATTAGATAATACATTTTACTTTTGTTGGTATGTTTTAGTCAATATTTCATATTTGTGTGAACTTTGAAGTTCCTCACTCTGGGGATTGCATGTAATTTTATTTGGATTTTCAAGATATGAAAAACTTGGAACATCCACAGTTTCATATTCCAGTGGACAATCAGAATCATCATTATATTCAAAGAAAAACATATTTGAAGCAAATTTTATTTTTGCTTCTGCTTCTGAAGAGTATGCTTTCACTATTCTTTTGGAGTACATTAATTTCCTACATCTTTGAAACGAATTACCTGTAAGTAAATAAGAGAGTTGGAATAAAAGTAAAAATGTTAATTATTACTTTTCTAAAATCATTAGACTTTCATTTAACTATGTCATGTCTTTGAGAGAGAACTGCTAAATTTAAATGTGAACTGTTATTTGATGCTGTCATTTGTTAAATATGATGATGCGATAGTATCTATGTTTCAAAACATACTTGTTTGTGTCCACAAAACATTAAAAAATGAAAACAATTGTGCTCATGGCAGATTAGATATGTAAGAGATCGTGCAAGACCAAACCCAGGCAGGCAGCTTTGTCAGCTGCATCTTCCAATAGGGATATCAGGATGCTTTCATTTCATGTTCACCAAAGATCAGAAGGCATGTTGGAGACAACCACATGAATCTTCAGGGAAGAGCTTTTAGGCGGCCGCTGCAAGTTGATCAGATCTATCCCAGAAATGAGTTGGAGGCAGACACTTGGAAGCTCATGAGTCTTTATTCACCAGCTGGTGCTGACTGGTGGATTGTCCCATACCAGTGCAAGAGGAAGAGAGAAGCAGCAGCAGCTTGAACTAACTGTGTTGAGAGGTTTTTAAGCAATGATCATCCAATCAACTAAGAGAGCTCTGGCACAGGGTTTGAATCATGCAAGCAACAAAGCTTGCATCAGGGCATATTACAAACTAGCCAATCATTTGTAGTGTTGTGAAAAAGACATTCAATTGCTTTAAGCATTGTGCACTCTAAATATCCAAATCAATCAGGGCTACCTCCTGTCTAGTAGGAAACAACTAAACCAGGCAAGCAGGTCCTTCCAATTCCATGTAGAGAAACCAATTTGGAGCAATCAGCTTACTGCTGGAGCTGCAAAAGAAAATCAAGACCTCATCCTGGAATGGGACAGTGTTTTTGCAATAAGTACTCTCACTTAACATTCCTGGGACTTTCCAACAATCCAAGGTCTTTCCAAGAATTCAAGGTTATGGACATGTCCTGGAAATGTTTCAGCTCTAACTTTACTGTCACTATTTTTATTGTCTGGGCTACCATCATAGCAGCTCATGAAGAGCCTTAATATGGGGGATTTTTCTGTCATGTTTAATGCACAGTAAGTTAAACAGGTGGAAAGGAATGAGCAAGGGACCAAATAGTAGAAGATTTTCTCAGAGCAATAACAGGGATGAAAAGAAACAAGAGTAAATGCATGCAAGGTTCTCTCCATTAAAGAACACATTCCCAGCTTAAAAACTAAGTAAGAAAAGGCAGGCAACTCAACTGTAGATTATGCAACAGATTTGAAAAAGATTTCATGGAACACAATTGGCGAAACTATGAAAAGGTGCTGTGGTTTATTGGGCATCAAAGAAATGCACATTCAAGGTACAATGCTACACCATTATACTCCCACAGTGCAATAGTTTGAATGTTCCCAACAATATTTACATTGAAACTTAACCGCACTGTGAGAGATTAAGAGGTAGAATCTGGGCAGCACCTCGCAGTTCAAAAGGTTAAGTTTCCACTTGGGCTGCTTGAATTTCCTGTCTAAGTGGAAAATTGAGTCCCAGTTACTCTACTTCAGTTTCCTGCTAATCCACTTGGTAAGGAGGCAGAGGGTGGCTTAAGTGTTTGAGCGCCTGCCATCCATGTGGAGGACCCAAGTGGAGTTTCTGGCTCCTGACTTCACTTGACTCAGCCATGGTCAGTGCTGTCATTTGTGGAGTAAAATAGCAATTCGAATCTCTCTCTCTTTCTCTCCATAACTCTTAAAAGAGAGAAGTGAGACCTTTAATAGTTGATTAGACCATAAGAGCTTTGTCTTCACAACTGTGCTGATTCCTCAATAGACTGATGGATTAGTCACTTGATTTCTAAAAGAACATGATTCCTAAAAAGGAGTAATCCAATCCAAGAAAAACAGACAAAGCTGTAAAGCAGAAATAAAAGGAAGTTATTTCCCCTCTGTTTTATGGATGGCTCATTGTGCATAGAGCATTAAAGGCACAACCACCATTCCTAGATGTACATATGTAATGAAGATGCCAGATTTGGGCTTCAGCAAGGAGTTCACCTTTGTGCACCAAGCTAAGCACCTACTACAGGAATCCAACTTTACGTTTCCTCCGGAACTCTTGGGACTAAAAATAGGCAGCATCCCTTGGAATCATCCTATATGTGATGGTCAGTTGATTACTGCCTTTTGATTGACAGAATTTCATAAACCTGTACGAATCAGAATAGAGCATAACATTCCCTATTATATGTGCATAGTGCATTTCAAAACATGTTCAGGAAATTTCTCATTCTCAGTTCAGTGAGAGTCAGGTGATAAAATATTGGTGAGTACAAGTCATGAAAGTGATGAAATCAAGCCTTAAAAGGAGCTGCTCCCTGTCAGCACTTCAAGAACACGAAGTTTGAATTGATATTTATTATCTATGGGTTGCAGATAAGACCCAGGACTTGTTGCTGAAGCAGAAGGTCAATAAGTTTATAGTAGTCATTTGCTTCTGAGATACAAAATGTTTGAGCTAGAGGGCTACATCATCAACCCAGAGCCCTCACTTTGAGCAGGTTTAATACCAGCACTGCTTCTGTATCTTACAAGTTAGATTACATAATCTTTTTCCAGTTGCAGTGAGAGCCTACCATTCTTGCCACTGATTTCTACTATAAGAACATTCAGAGTTGTTACACAGAAAAGAAGTGGCCTAACAAGTACCTGGAGTCAGAGTGGAAGGCTAAAAGAACAGCACCTCGCCTCTCATCTTCATACCCATCCTGGAAGGGAGGAACAATCTGTCCCCACCATCAACCACTCCACCAAAACGGATCAAAGAAGGAATTCCAGAGCGTCAGTCTTGATCGGGCCTCCACTCAGAATGTCCAAGGCAGTTAATCACGCCAGGGTCAAGATTCATGAGCTTCTGCATTCACAGACGCCCCTCAGCTGTCCAGTCTACTCCAGGAATACAAGCCAGTCTTGGGGCAACCCAGACAGGCCTCTCAGATAAAACCCTCAAAAAATAAGTGTGAGGGGCTGCAGTGCAACACAACCCCCAGCTCTACCCTGTGGTCTCCATTTCTGCTCACATCATCTGCAGTGGTGGCCAAGCCCCAGACAAAACTAACTTCCAAATGGAGATGGTTTGAGGACCATCTGGAAACTCATTGTGGGTAACTGGGATGCATATTGTGGCCCTTGTTTTCACCTTTTGCAAATGGGCAGAGGGCACTGGAATTTCTTCAACATCTGAAGTTTCAATTTTGGATGCAGAAATCTTTCTGTCAACACTGTCCAAAGGAACACAGATGAACTTAAAATCAAAGACCAAGAGGAAATATTCAAATTCCATGTAGTGAGCAGTGAAGACAAAGGTTTAAAAAAATACGTAAAGAATTTTCATAAGAAAGCTACACTATCTGAACTTCATATGGGATATGAATGGGAAAACTGTCAGCTCAAAAAATGAGGTCACTTATGTCAAACAAAACAAGAAGGGATCACAGGCATACTTACCCATGATAAGAACTCTTGGAAAAATGGAGAATATATATTTATATATGTATATGTTATATATATATATATATAACTTTTATATATATATATATATATATAACTTCTGTAGATATATTTCTCCAGCAATAGCTAGTATTACCAATGACCAATGACTAGTCATAAACTCTGGCAATGACTCTTGTATCCAGGTTTATTTCAAAACATTCTGTGTGGATTTCCCTTTGATTTTAACAGTATTTCCCTTTCAAAATCTTCTTGAATACATCTGCAGTCTACCATTGCATATGCAATGGCTTGTAACTTCCTTCCATTTCTGAACAGGGCCCTAGTTCTACAGAGTTAGTCTTTTGCTGTGTATTTAAGTTGATGTAGAAATTACAAGCTCCTCTGGGAGTCCAAAGAGATGATGTTGGAGTTGAACAAGTTGCTGGATACAAACGGCTGTCAGTGCTGAAGCACAAATAGATTCTGACACGTGTAAGTGATATGCCAGCCTGGGAGAAACCAGGTGCAGGAGAGGAAGCTGTGGAAACTGGCATTTCTGCCTTCAACATGACCTTCAAAAGCACTTTCTCCAGAACAACCCACTAGTTCCAGCTTCCTAACGCTTCCAAGAGTCATTTGAAAGACAAGAGGAGGTGCTAGCTTCCTACTGGCCCCTCCTTCATTTGGAAAAAGCAGCAGAGACTAGAGAGGTTTTTCCTCTATGGCAGTTCTGTCTTCTCCCTTCCTCTTTTTCTTCAGTTTTGGTCTAGGAGGACAGATGAGTTTTTCTTTTTTTAATTCATTAATTTATTTGTTTTTAAAAATTATCTTAGTTGATTAGGGCACAAAGGGTTAAGGGCCACTGGAAAGTGAGTAAGACCATTGTTTCCACACTAATACCATCATTTCCCCCCCTCCCCCCGCTGCATCTGGGGTCAGGGGAGAAACAAAGGGAAAAGCCCCACCCAGCCTCCCACCCATCCCAGTTCCCCAATTTGAGGCATGCTCTGAGGGTCCTGATCAAGCAGTTTCAATAGTTCAACAGGTCTGAATTGCTGCCAATCTCGCCATTCCAATCATGATGAAACCTATTCAGAATCCACTGGCTGACATAGTCTCTTCCTGGTTGGGGTTCTGAGATCAGCAGTTCATTTGGACGGATCTCCAAAGAAAGTTCATCTGAAATGATCCCAAACCTGGTTCTTGTGTGAATTTGCCAGTGCAGGGTCTGGTACAGTCCGTTGCCCCAATCAGCTTATGCACATGCATGTCTTTGCAATTGCTGGGTCAGTTCTGTTTCCAGCCCTGTCATCCACTTGAACCAATGAGTGTTATAGTCTAGCTTGCTCCTACCCACTTCATACTTGGTCCTCATGCAAGCCAGTGGGAGGTGCAGCCTAGTTAGGGCGACTCCTCCTAGCCTCCACCAGGCCTGCTCCCTGGTTCCCGTGCATGCCAGTATGTACCGCAGACTTAAGATACGTGATTCTTCTGGTTAGTACCAGGGGAAAGGGTAACTATTTCCTCTGAAGTAGTGAGCACTGAAATTGAAAACCTTGACTATATCAGAACCACTTCACGATGTACCCACACAGCTGCTCTCCACTGAAGAACCTTTGGCAGAGAGAAATAAAGGATGTAGACAATGTTAGTCCTCTGATGACGAATTCAGAACATATATTTTAATTCAAAATGTAAAACCACAATATACAAGGATTTAAAGTTGCCATTTGTGCATCTAAATGTTTCCAGTGTGTTCTGCTCACAAAATCATAGATATTTATTTCTCTTGGAAAAACACTTTTGGGACTTCCAGTTTCCAATCTGGCCTGTTAAAACTTGGAAGTGTTTGCTATATCTAACTGTAAGGAAAAAGCTGAAGACTGCAACCTCCACAGCTGTCCTTAGATCTAGAGGAGAAATGAGGTAATAGAACAAGTTATTTCTTCCACCACTGGAGAAACTGATGATCAAATACTGAGTATCACAGCTTAGTGGAGAATTTTACAGTAGAAATCTCTGTGGGAAGTAGGGCCAGGCAGGAAAACTTCAAGTGTAATAGATGAGTTGCTAGAAACACTGTGGACAAGTCTGATTAAAACTCTAGGGAAAACAAGACATTTGGGAATGCATTTTTTTTTCTTCTGGAACTATCAGTTTAACTCAGTGACTGTACGTGGAAAATCTGTGATTTCACAAGGAGTGGAGTAAAGAAATAATTTAGAACTCACCAGAATAGTCTTGTCTTCTTGACATTATTTATTCTCGAACGATTTGTCCAGTGAGTTACCCTAACTAACTTGAGGGAAGGACAGTCCCACTTCATCCCATACCTAACTAGTACACTGGGATGGAGAACTAGTAAGATAAATTATAACAGGAAGAGCACAAATCAAGGAAGTTGAAAACAAGAAATCAATAGGAAGAATAAACCAATGAAACCAGAAGCTCAAATGCTGACTCAATTAAAAGACCCATAAAATTGATCAAGTGCTCTAATAAGGATAATTAAAGGAAAGAAGAAAAAGATTTCTAATTTTAGAAAGTACAAATAGTGCATCATTACAGAGCCTACGGACTTTAAAATAGCCAAAAGGACTACCATGAGCAACACCCAGTGCTATGCCTGCAAGTCAGGATCAAATCAGTGCTCCCCTGGGATGCCAGGGTAGGCTTAGCTTGCTTGCTGGCTCCAATTTATTCCTGTTTAGCACCTTTGATAACTTTTACCTATGTGAAAGTTATTTTAAAAGAAGAAATTGTTCCTAAGAAATGGAGTGGAGAGTAGCTATGGCAGAAAAAAAAAATCTTGTCTTTGCTTTTAATTCCCTCTTAGTTTAAGTTCCCTTTCACAATGACGTGGCATACAGTAACATCTGCTTCACTGAGAAGTAATTGGTCCCAGCCTAAGTAAATATTTGCCATTCCTTCTTTTCCTTTTCAACATCAGATGATAGGATCATTTAAAGCAAGGACATTTAAAAGCATTTTTATCAGAATACTTTGCTTTTGCATGTGCTTATAACCACTTTCATAATCACAGTAAGAAGTTTTCCAGTTCTCTTCTATGAAATTTTCCTGGGCGTTTTCATCCTTGATTTCCGGTTCAGGTTTCTATTCATATAAAAGCTGAACAAACTGCTGTTGCTCAAACTTAAAAAAAAAAACATTTAAAATAAGTGTCATTTTCATAAACAGTTGTCTCTCTCCTGTTTCTGACTCCTAAACTACATGTAAACATAAATGATATCTTTCCAGATGACAGTTCTTTCTAATAAAATATCTTCTAATAAGGTATCTGCTGTTGTTATTAAATGTCTCACTAACCAATCGTTGAAACAGAGCTGCTTAAGCGGAAGTTCATTTTACCCTAAGGAGGGAAACTTTGGAACAAATATTCCCAATAGGGGGTTTGTTAAAATACCAGCTGAATTATAGGGATTTGTGCTGGAGAGGAAGCATCTGTTGGAAACTCAAAGTGCAACTACAGTTGGCATTATCAAGCCAACATCTGGTGGCGAAACGTAGAGATGATCATTGCTATGTGTGAAACTTCAGTCACAAAAATCTTTAGGCTGAACATCATTTACAGATTAGGATGCCTCCCATTTTTATTACTCTCAATAAGAAGAGTGAAAACATCTAATACGGTGTCACGCCTTGAGTACTTGATGGAAGATGTATATTAGCAGTTTGGCTTTCTGGTGTCCAAGACTACATCACCTTTCATGATGCCCTTTCTGCCCTCGGCTCACAGTTCTTCATCCTATCACTAGCGTATAATGGGGTAAGAAAGGCAAAAATTTAAAAACTGACACTAGAGTTCTAGTTTTCCATCTTTGTGACTTAACACACATTGATGCAGACACGGGCATAATGTGAGGAGTAAATGAAAATAAGCAAACTATATCCAGGGCTTAGTAGATTAACTAAGTAGATGATTAATAAATTCAGTGTATTTTAGGGTTGATTGTAGACTACAGCCTATCTTGTAGCCCTCTGTGATCATATGACTCACTGATGGCCTATGGAATGCTGTCAGAAGCAATGTGTTCAATACATAGCAATAAATTTCAAAACTTGCTTATGTTACTATTATAAGTATGCTATGCCAGTTACTTAGGGTTTTAACAGCAGTACTTCAGCCTGACATAACGTCTGCTTCTCCCTTTACTAGCTTCCACCCTAGCAAAATACGTTTGCATATCCTGAAGGATTAGTAACCAGCAGGTAAGTATAATGGATACCTTCTATCACAGACAGGGAAATATTTCACTGTTAATTGTACAAATTCTTGGATTTAAATACACATTATCTGACTGTGTTGCTTCTGAAAAATTCCTCCCATTGGTTAAATCCTTGTGGGTCTGAAGTTAGCAATGTGGAAAGGTGACCACATTTGAGGGTAGGGATGCGCAATGACAGATGGCATTGTTCACCATTTACACTTCCTTGTCAAGTGTGAGCACTCATCTCACAGCTGCCAAGAGTGTCACTGCTGCTGTTGCTCTTTCGAGATTGATTTGGAGCATTTCTCTCACAAAGCAACCCGGGGGTGCTGCCCCTGGCCCTTCTCTAGGGACATGTTGCATCCAATGACCAGTTAATTCTGGGGTTCACTTTCTTCATCCTAATCTGCAACAAAGCTGGATGCTCAGTGCTCCTAAAGGTCTGAAGCTTCAGTTACAATTGTATTATGATTTAATCTCAAACCAACTTCTTGTAGATCCTACATAATACCCTGTTTGTACCTGATAATCTAACCCAAGATGTTTGAAATACAGTGGTGGTGTATTTGTAGCAAGGAAGTGGAGAGGGAATTTTGGCCTCTGGTGTTGGACATTGTCAAGATTTTCATATTCATCTTTATTGATTTTATGCTGAATGTTTATATGAAGTGTTCTGGATGAAAAGAAATTTCTTTTTTATTACCTTACAATAAATAAGTGCATGATTCACTCTCTCCTTAGTCCCTAAACCCTGCATGTAAAATGATGTAAAATCCAGGTGGAAAATTCTACTGCTAGAGTAACAGGAAAGTCCATTGTCAAAGAGCCAAGAAAAATGGTTCCTTAAACATTGAGGAAAGAGATCATTGCTTTCCTCTTGCTTCCTGAAAAGTGAGGGGAACCTTTGCTCCATGGAGAAGGCATGCAATGGATTCTGTGTTCTTGCTCCAATCATTGCCATCTATGCATTTCTCTCCAGAGGCAACCTGAGCCTCATGCATCACCCAGGTATTTTATGGCTTGTTAATGTCTCCAGGATCCTGTACTCCATTTTCTCCTGATTTGTAAACATGGAACTCCAAAGTTCATTTAAGCCCTCTGCAGTCCTTTCAGCACATATCCAGTTGGAAACTAAATCCGTAACATTTAAAACTTTAATTCATTAGTTAAACTATTTATCATTCAAAAACTTTATTCAGAAGGTTCAGGGAGTGAAGAAATGCAGAAATATTTTCTCTATCACCAACAGTAGCACAGTTACTGATTCGAAATATGTTTTGTGGGAGATACTGTTGTGATGTGGTTGGACTCTGGAGTATCAGACTTAGCATTTCTGAGGAGTCTGGGGATTCTTTGAATGGTGTGTTTAATTTTATGATATATTCCTTTTTTTTCTGGATAAATTAGCTAAGGTAGATTCTTCTGTGTTTGTAAATAAGAGTTTCAGTTGAAAAAAGAACTCATGTGATCTTGTAATGCATGCAAATGATGTTTATTATATGAACATAATAAATGCCAACATTATGATTATCTGGTGGTGTTGGAGGTTGTCTCTGAGGGAGGAAGTTTTTTAACCTCTGATGTGAGGATAACGATCTTGGGGCAGGATAATATGTTTATTCAATATTTACACATCATTAAATCACACTTTTACAAAGTGTTTATCGCAGTCCTTTTGGAGAAGACTGCTTATTCTCATCGAAATCCATCTCCCCACCCCTCTCTTTTCCAACAAATGATACTGAGCAGGCTCTCTCGTGTTTGGCCTGGGAATGTGCGATCGGTAACAACAGAGGATATGTAAGGCATTTCCTAAGTCTTCTTTTAACACTGGGCTTGCAGGATCTTCCTCTGTGTCCTGTGTGCTGGATCCCTCATGTGTGGGACCTAGTGGTTAGCCAGAGTGAGGGCAGTGGAGTAACAAGTGGAAAGAGCATGGGATCCTTGATTAAATGGTATGGAAGTCCCCAATATTCCAGAATGCTTCTCTAAGGATGGATATGTAATATTGGAACAAATTAAATTTTCGTTAAAGTCACATATTTCAGAGTCAGTTTATTGTGTACGCTTAAATTTTATACTAAAAGATTTTCTGCAAATATTTTAACGTTTATTGTGCAAATCATATCTATATTTATGTTCTAAATGTAAGTTAATATAAAGGTGATAAGACAGTGACCATATGCCATCAAATTGTATCATGAATATATTTTTACCAATATGGTTTTACCTTCTGTTTACTTGTCATCAATCAAAATTCTCCCTCAAGGGAGTGGGCTCGTGGCATAGTAGATTAGGCCTCTGCTTTTGGCACCACATCCCATATGGGTGAAAATTTGTGTCTTGACTGCTCTACTACCAATCCAGCTCCCTGCTAATGGCTTAGAAATCAGAAGAGGATGGCCCAAATTCTTGGGACCTTGCATGCATGTGGGAGACCTGGAAGAAACTCCTGGCTTCTGGCTTTGGATTAACTCAGTTTTGGCCATTGTGGTCATTTTGGGAGTGAACCAGCAGATGGAAAAACCTTTGTCTCAATGTTTTCCTTCTATCCATGAAATATGCCTTTCAAATAAAAATAAAACAATCTTTAAAAAAAATAAGTTTAATTTCTTAAATTATAGTCTTGGAATCTGTCTTATATATTTTATACTTCAATTATATAACATATAAATTATTTTATTCTTGAATTATCTTTCTATTCTCAAATTATTTCAGCAATATATATATCTTTTAAAAAATATTCAATTATTTATTTGAAGGCATAGTCATGGAACCAGTACAGAGAGAGAGAGTGAATGCATTTGCTGACTCTCCACATGGCCACAATGGCTAGGGATGATCCAGCCAAATCAGGAGCCTGGAACACTATTTATATCTCCCCTGGGGGTGGCAGAGGTCCAAGTACTGCTTTCCCAGAAACATCAGCAAGGAGCTGGATTGGAACTGGAGCAACCAGGACATGAACTGGAATTCTGATATGGGATGCCAACATTGCAAGCAGCTGCTTAACACGGTGTCACACCACATTGGCTTCTTATATAAGAGGTTACACTAAAATCTATCATTTGCATTCAAAAACTAGGTCATGATGATAACTATTAGTGATCAAAATATATGCATGCTTGAACACTATAAAAAATTGTGCCATGACAGAAAAAAAATTCCAGAATCCTGTATTTTTAAAGTTATAGAATTATTCAGACTGTGCTAACAGACACACCATGACAACAGATAAAGTAGTGGCTATTAAAGCAGAAAAAAATGCCACAAACAACACTGAATCTGGAAAAAGTTGGGTCACAATTTATGATACGTTCACATATGAGACTCTGAAAAGAAACTTGCCACAAGTATGGACAAAATTTAGATCCTGGTGGTTATGTCTGTGTGGAGCCTGAGGGGGTGAACAAAGAAGGGTTGGAATCGTTGGAAAGAGTTTGGATGAGACTCCAAGATGATTGACCACACAGAAAAACAATCTTTCATCTCATTTCAACTTTACAAGTCAGTCTCTCCATTTCTTGTAATAATAAATATACATTTAAACTAAGGAGAGTGGCTATTGAAATTTCCATGTTCTCACCACCCAGGAAGGAATGCCACGTGAATTGGATTGCCTCTTGGATAGGGTGACTGCTGCTTCCTCGTGTTCTTAATTAGAAGGGAACCTGGAATGAATGAACAAGTCTTCAGATCATTGGTAATCCCTAAGTATTAATAATCACATTGCTGAATGTCGCAGTACTAATTTAAAATCATTGTAAATAACGATGCAGTGTTATAGCTTTTACTATACTAAAAATGATTTCTCAAGTTTGCCTGAGATTTCTTTGGTTTCAAAGAGCCTCACTTCTTTTTTTTTTTAAGATTTTTCCTTTTATTTTATTGTTAATTTTATGATATAATTCCATAGGCTCTGGGATTTCCCCTACCCCCTCCCCATAGTCACTCTCCCTAACTTATTTCCCCCACATTATTGCAACAGCATGGTCTTTCATAAGCAGTCATAAGTCCATTATTCTATTATTTAAGTGTGTCCTGACATTGCTAATACAGACAATGCCAGACAGTCCAGCATCCTATTGTCAAGATAAGAGTTTCATTGGGAGTCTATCTTTGATTTGGAAGTGGAGATGCCTATTGCATTGTATCTCACAACTGTATTTGATAGTCTCTATTACACAGTTGCTTTACATTTCCTTAAATGAGAAGCCATGAAATAAAATCAACAACAGGAATAAAGATAAAAAGAAAAATGTATAGCACCATGGAGTTAAGTAACACGCTACGACATAACCAATGTGTCAATGAAGAAATGAAAAAGAAAACACAAAAGCTTCTTGGAGAAAATGATGCTATTGTGTGATCTACGAGTCACTGGAGAACTTAACAAGAGAAAATAAGCTATTTTGAAGAAATGAAAATAAACACAATATCAAAACCCATGACTTGTAGCAAAAATAATATTGAAAGGGTTACTGATCTTATAATTTGCATTAAGGTTTCCTTATATCAGAGAGAACATATGATATTTGTCCTTTTGGGATTGACTTACTTTACTGAACATAAAGGGCTCTAGTTGGGACAACATGGTTGCAAGTTGAATAGTTTCAGTCATATTAGTGGCTAAGTAGTCCCATGTAGTGGATTACTACAGTTTCTTTATCCACTCCTCTTTGGATGGGCATCTGGATTGCTTCCATATCTTTGCTATTGCAGATTGTGTTGCTGTAAATATAGAATTACAAATTACTTTCTCATGTGTAGCTTTATTTTTTTGCTTCTTCACTTGACTTATTTGTGGCATGTAGTATAATTGACTTGCCAAAACTTGATAAATCATCTGCTTTATTTTCTGTTACTATTCCTTTTTTAAAAAGATTCATTTATTTTTATTGGAAAGTCAAATATAGAGAGGGGAAGAGGCTGAGAGGAAGTTTTCTTCTGTCCGTTGACTTACTCTCTAAGTGCCTTTAAGGGTTGGAGCTGCGCCAAGCTGAAGCCGTGTCTCCCACGTGGATGCAGGGTCCCAAGGCTTTGGGCCATTCTAGACTGCTTTCCCAGGCCACAAGCAGGGAGCTGTATAGGAAGTGGGGCTCTCAGGACATGAACTAGCACCTATATAGGATCCTGGCTCATGAAAGGTAAGGACTTCAACTACTAGGTTACTGTGCTTGGCCCTCTGTCACCATTCCTTTGTGCTGCCCACTGTCTTCCAGAGGAGAAGGAAGCGGCAGCATAAATACCAGCTTTTTTTGCTTTGTTTTTCTCCCTGAGTTCTTCATAGAGCCGTAGAAAAGGTTATAATCTCAAAAGCAGTTAGATACACATTCTGTCTAATCTTGTAATTTCACAAAGAGAAAAAAAAATAACTTACAACATTTACCCCTTATTTTTCCATATAAGTAAAAGATACTATCTTACATTTTTCATACTGTACCAAAAAATTATTGGAGCTGGCACTGTAGCACAGGAGATGATGCTGCTTCTGGTGCCAGAATCCCATATGAGCAACTGGTTCATGTCCCAGTTACTCTGCTTCTGATCCAGCTCCCTGCCGATGACCTGGGAGAAGCATTGTAACAGGAACCAATGAGGGCTCCTGGTGTCCATGTGGAAGAATCAGATGAAGCTCCAGGCTAGTTGCTTTGTCCTGGCTTGGCAGTGGCCATGGTGGCCATCTGCGGAGTGAACCAGCCAATGGAATAGCACTCTTTCTTGGTTCCTTCTCCTCCCTCTGTAACCCTGATTTTCAAGATAAATAAACCTTCAAAATCGTTTCCTAATATTACATCCATTTTCATTTTCAGCTCATTTTAACTTACTGTTTCTTTTTCACAATTTTTATGTGTATGCTGTATCCATATATTTAAGAAGTCTAACAGAAATACACATGTCCACACATTTAACTCAATTCTTTGCTTAACATAAAATGAAGATATTAAGCAAACTGGCATCTTTTAAAAGATTATTTGATTTATAGAGATGTTGTTATAATACATTCCTGCATTATTTTGTGCCTGGGTTGTGATTTAAAAGCCTTGCACAGAAAAACTAGGGGTTCTTTGTAAATCTGTAGAATTAAAAATAATTATCTAGTTTTCCATCGTTTCTGGCAGAAATGTGATTTAGTGAATTAGCTCCTTAGTAATGGAATTCTTTGGAGCTTTTCAATAGTAAAAATAGTACTGTAGCTTATGCTTCATCATCTCTCTTTCCGAAACATTAAATTATTGGGAGCCAGAATATTGTGAATTAATTATGGTGTGCCTCAGATGTCTGGTCTCTTAGCTCAAAAATGGTTCTTGAAACTACCATTACTGTATGTTAAAATCATTTCTAGAAAAGAACAAAATAGTGTGAATTGAACATTACCTGTCATTATAATTATCTATTGCAATGTAATAATGACTTACCATGCAATAACATGTTGAAGATGTAGTGACTTAAAACCACATCCATTGAGAATAGCAGTCCCTAAGTACTTTTCTCAACTGAAAATGCATTTAAATTAGTCTGGCAAGTCTTGCATATCAGGTGCGAATTAGAGATTGTGAATGTTAAAAAATATCCTGCCATTGGCCCTATTAAATCTGTAGCCCAGCACACAGTATCTTAATATTTTAGAATCATGTATAATGTATCACATCATGTGTTTCTCTGCTTAAAACTTTTCAATTGTTTCATGTTGATGTGAAAAATCAATGTCTTTTATTTTTTAATAATCTTAGTTGATTAGGGTACAAAGGGTCAGGGGCCACAGGAAAGTGGGTAAGACCATTGTTTCCACTCTAATACCATCATTTCCCCCCCTCCCCCCGCTGCATCTGGGGTCAGGGGAGAAACAAAGGGAAAAGCCCCACCCAGCCTCCCATCCATCCCAGGTCCCCAAAGGGAGGTGCACTCCGAGGGTCCTGATCAAGCAGTTTTGATAGTTCAATAGTTCTGAATTGCTGCCAATCTCGCCATTCCAATCATGATGAAACCTATTCAGAATCCACTGGCTGACATAGTCTCTTCCTGGTTGGGGTTCTGAGATGAGCAGTTCATTTGGACGGATCTCCAAAGAAAGTTCATCTGAAATGATCCCAAACCTGGTTCTTGTGTGAATTTGCCAGTGCAGGGTCTGGTACAGTCCGTTGCCCAATCAGCTTATGCACATGCAGGTCTTTGCAATTGCTGGGTCAGTTCTGTTTCCAGCCCTGTCATCCACTTGAACCAATGGGTGTTGTATTCCAGCTCGATCCTACCCACTTCATACTTGGTCCTCATGCAAGCCAGTGGGAGGTGCAGCCTAGTTAGGGTGACTCCTCCTAGCCTCCACCAGGACTGCTCCCTACCCTGGTTCCCATGCATGCCAGTATGTAACCACAGGCTTTTTCACAGGCTGTCCCACATCCCATTTAGCTCTCCTACATGTCAATGGGCATTGAAGCCTAATTCAACCCAACCAACCTACTATCCAGCCCACACACACACTGGCAGGTGCCTTTCTGTCTAGACATCCCTGCCCCTGTCCTGATTTTTGTGCTCTCCAGTGGGAGCTGTAACCCACGAGGGAGGTGCCCACTATCTCCTTCTACTAGGCCACTCCCACTCACACGTTATGTACTCTCCAGGTTGTTCTGGCATTTAACTTGACACAATTAGCCCCCGTGCCAGCCTCTGCCATCTGATGCTGTGGCAAAGCCCAATCAACTTTCACCCACTCTAATTTTTGCTTGCACCATTCGGAACAGTCAGCCCAATCTGGCCCTTCCCTAATCTAGCTCACATGAGGTCCACAGGTGTTGTAGCCCTGCCTGGTCTGGTCTGCCCGCATTCCAACTCATGCTCTCCAGTGGGAGTGGTTGTCCGGCAGGGGAGCCCACATTCCCCTGCTGGCTTTCCTCCTCCCCCCGCGGTTCTCATGTGTGCTGTTTGGGCGCTGTAACCACATCTGGTATGGCTCACCTCCCTTGGCATTCCTTAATGTGCACTGGTATGTATTGTGACTGAAGCTGGCCAGATCTACACTCTATGCTGTTGCTCGATGTCTTTTAATCATGCTCAACAAGGTCTACGCTATTTTGTCCTTTTCTACTTGGACATTACATTTAATGCTTCTTGCTATATTGTACCCATCTTATTTCTGTCATGCCTTAAGATATATGTTTGAAAACATTATCCATGCCTACAATATGTCAGGAAATATTTCAATAGCAGCATGATGGATCTATGACTGTTCATAAAGGACCACCCATTGTAATACTAGAGGGGGGAATCAATGGCGAAGGGGAGGGATCTTGAGGATGGGGACAGGAAATCCTAGAGCCTATTGAACTGTACTATAACACAATAAAAATAATTTTAAAATGGTATAGTACAAAACAAAATGAAACTTATACAGAAAAGTTAAATAAATCGTTTTTGGTCACTTGCAGCTTTGTTTCAATGATAAAAACATAATCAATGTTAAAAAAAAAAAACCCTATACTTAAGTGATTTCTCTTTCCTGTTGCTTTGATAAATTTCAGTTTTTTCCAGTATTTTCCATATTTCATTTAAATTAGCAACATAATTTAATAATGTTCTGATTTTAATAACTATAAAATAAAGTCTTTAAAATCATATTGTTATATTTCTGCAACCCAAACCACAGCACCCAAGGAATGTCTGTCTTTAAACCATCTAATTACATATGGTAACCTCTAAAATATATTGGTTGACACAATATCCCCTTTGGTAATGAACTGCATTGAGTCGTTTTATAAGGACTGTTAGTATGTTGGTTGTCTGTTCAATGTGGCTTTCTAAAGATGGATGAGTTGATTTAAAGCGAGTAACTGAATTAGACATCCAAGTCCTTAGATCCCTCTGAAAAACTTGGAAGAGTCCTTCCAGATTATGTGTACTGATCACATTTATCTATTGTTTATGGTTCTTGTTCTTGCTTTGTTTCATTTTTCCTTCATCACATATCTTTGTACTGAGAAACCACAGCAGAATCGCTTAGTTCCAGGGAATGCGGTTGGTTTTAGTTCATCTTACACACACTTTAGAATGTGACTCATCAGAATCCAGAACGTAACTCATTATGTCAGAAGATATATTTTTCGCTAAAGCCACAACTTAAAACTATATATTTTAACTACAAAGCCTTAAGTCTTTCATATGGAGTTTACATGTTTACCTCCCATTTGCTTATCCTCACCTTAAAGTTCATTCAAATCTATAGAAAACTCTTGCACTGCAATTCCCTTTCCTTTCTAATTTAGAATCCAACAAATTAGGAGTATGATCTATTTAAGATTCTGGAAATCTGGAGTGATACATATGTGTTTTTTTAGCGGGGGGGGGGTAGCACGATAGTGTAGCAGTTAATGTCCTCACCTTGAATGCACAAGGATCCCATATGGATGCCGATTATAATCCCGGCAGCCCTGCTTCCCATCCAGCTCCCTGCCTGTGGCCTGGGAAACCAGAGAGAATGACCCAAGCTTTGGGACCCTGCACTCACATGGGATACCTGGAAGAGGTTCCTGGCTCCTGGCTTCGGATTGGCTCAGCTCTAGTCGTTGCGGCCACTTGGGGAATGAATCATGGGACGGAAGATCCCTTCCTCTCTGTCTCTGCTCCTCTCTGTATATCGTTCTTTCCAATAAAAACAAATAATAATAATAAAAAAATTTTGTTATGTTTTCTTGTTACATTGATATGAAGACTAACATCTAGTAATTTTAGGTTTGGAAAAAGACAAAATGTTTCCTCCCCCCTCACACATGCTTTTCTCTTGCATTCTTCTGTTTTGTTAACTATTGTCTCCATCATCTGTTTTACAGGCAATATTTTGCAACATTTTTGTTCATGGTATACTGTTCATATTCTCAACAACAACAAAAAAACCCTTTAGGTTCTATGATAAAAGGTGTGAAGGAGTTGGATATATATATATATATATACACATATATGTGATTATATGCACATATGTATATATACTTCTATCCCTCCTTTCTTTTCCATACTTCTTTGTTATAATTTTTTCCTGGTATTGAACAGCAAAAGAAGAAAGGAAAAAGAAATGACAGAGAAGAATGACCTCATAATTAGCCTAAGGGTTTAGGCTTTCCTAATGTGACTTACATAGGGAACAGTGTTTTCAATCAAGTACACACTGACTTAGAATTGGATTTAGTTGCACGTTTTAAGTCTCTGAGGAACTTCGAGTTTTACTTATGTTGTTTACATAGGATAGCTTTCTTGGTGAGCCAAGTTAAGTCCAAAAGAACAAAGGTCTCCTGGCTTTCCTGAAAGTGGTGAAATTTATTTCTCTGAGGTGGCCTGAGTACTGACTCATTCCAACAAATCATCCCGTTTTCACTTAAAGATTAATGCATTACCATATAACACCCAAGGAAAACTGCAGAAATTAGTAATGATATATTTTGAGAACCATCTAGTCATAAAATAAATTAAAACCATAGGGCCTTGTTGTATATTGGATTACTCAGAAAATTGTTCAAGATAACCTCAAGGAATGATTCTGAAACCGTGGCCAGAGTGTTGCAGAATCAAGGTAACCACAATTTGCTTAGACTCACAGCAAACCAAGAAATAGTTACATTTAGGATTAATAATCAGTTGGCTCTGAATTTCCATTTACACTGTTAGGAGTTACTTATATCAATCTTACTCCTACCAAGTATGATTTGTTCACTATAATTTCAATTAATATGTGAAAAATACATGGCAGCTGCGCAGCACTAGAAAAGACGTATTCGTAGTCTCCTGTGACAATGCACAGGCTACTAGGACTATAAATCAGAGAAGACTTCTCCTGCTTTACCTTGCTCTTTCTTGTCACGGTAGACAAACAGGTTAATAATTAAGGAGCAGTATAGCGTTATCTTGCACAACATATCTGTAGTATAATCATGTAAGATGAATTTCTCTAAGCCATCCAGTCTTGTATTCATGCATTTGGGCTAGCTACTTTCCATTTTCTTTTGCATAGTCTCTTTACAAAGCCATGTTCCTGGATTCTTTTCTGTTTTGAATTTCATGGCAATATTCATGACTTGCTATGTCTCCTTCACGTATTTGCTTCTTGCCATTGTCCTAAGAAGACCTTGAAAGTTTATGTAACGTTCTTCTATTATTTTTAAATATAGAATTATTTAAAAATTCAATAAAACTACTGAATATATCTTGACTATAAGATGCTGGACTCTCTGCCATTGTCCACACCTACAATTTCAGGATATACTTAAATAACAGAAGAATGGACTATGATTGCTTATGAAGGACTATACAATTGTAATAATAAAAGGGACATCAGTAGGGAGGAGAAGACTTAGGAAGGGTGAGAGGAAATCCCAGAGCCTATGCACTGTGTCATAAAATAAAATGATAAAACTAATCAATTAATTAAAAAAGAATAAGTTTCAAAATATGTGACTCTAACTGAATATTTACAATTATCTCCCCTGAAAATAGTTATCTCTTGTTAAAGCAATAATTTATCACCAAAAAACAGATTAAAATAAGACAGCTAAAACTGCCTTATAATATTCTCCCTGACTTTATGTTATTGGCTTATTTCTTGTAACATAAATAAAATAATGCTTCTTTTGTTTCTTTCACAAGTATTATTCTTGTCTTCTTTGCCTTTCAATTGTGAAGTGTCACAATCTAACAAATTTGACAGAGCTTCTAAGAAACAAAAGTAATGCTGTCTGGTCAACAGATGTTTTGTGATTCTCACAGGCTCAATTGAATGATAGAGTGAAAAGTTCATGCAAAGCTTAGCAAAGTTGTTTAGTCTAATGCACATTTCTGTTAGGATGACTAAATTAATATTTCTGAAAGTGAATTAAGTGGTGGGCCTCAGGACAGGGTGTCTTGCTCGGGTCCTGACTCCAGCCACCACGTACACCCCAGCCAGTGTGCCATTTGGTGCCAGGCTCCACCCTGTTGGCCACCTGGCCGGGGAGCTCTGGGGTTTTGGTTCTTTGAGTCGCTGCTTAGGTAGCTCCAGGTTGAACCCACTGTGCTTCTGGTATGTGAGTCAATCCTAAAGATTCCCAATGACAGTAACTCTTCCTTTGAAGAACTTGTAATCACTTAACTATGCTGAACAATGGACACCAGTCCATGCAAAAGCTAAGGGTCAAGGCTTGTCCAGCAGGATATCCTATTACTTGACATGATGATGGATCAGCAGATGGGTCACATTAGGCAGGGCCATGACATTAACTAGCACTCGAGAACCATATCCAGGGGTAGATTCTGCGGGCAATGTGTGAGCCACACCGTATGAAAATTTTATTGCCACTGGTTAGCTCAAGAGTCTGTGTGGTGATGGACTAAGCTAGGTGTGACCAAAGAGCCTGTCATCAATCAGAGATAAAGGAACCCGCAACAGTCTGTACTGGTCAAGGCAGCAGCTCCTGAATATGCATCATGAATGGGGTGTGGGGTGGGCCGGGCTGCTACATTCACCAGCTCATACATGGCCAAATGGAAGGCCAGACTGCTCCAGGCACTGGCCTAGAACCCATTGGCATGTATGAGAACTGGGTCTGGGAGTGGATCAAGTGGAGGAACTTGGGAAACTCCCCTGGCGGTCATAGCTCCCGCTGGTGAACATGTGGTCCACACCTGAGGGTCAGACAAGCGGGGCATAGTAGCTCCAACAGTTGGCTAATGTGTAAATTTGTAATGGAATGGGATGTAATGGGCAGGACTGAACAAACCTTAACCTACAAGCGAAACTAGAAACCAGCATGGAGCACAAGTCATGCTGAGCTAGGCTCTTGCATCTACTGGTCTGCAAAGAGACAGGGATGCTAAGCCATAGTGTCTAAGGCATAGGCCAGGACAGGTGAGGGGATGAGCAAAGCTAAGGCAGAGCAACCACTGGCATGCACGTGATCTATGGCTGGGAATAGGTCCGGTTGGGGAGCTAAAAGTACAACCTTAGCTGGGTTGAGGTTCCCACCAAGGGGCACATGTGCTGGAATGGGGGCTACATTCTAATCAGGAAACAGTTGTAGTCTCCCTTGGCACTAGTGTGGACTGGGACCGGATGCACCAGGCCGGTCCAGACTGTAACACCTTCTGGTGTTCTAGAGGACCAGGGTAGATGTGGGATGGACTAGGCTAGGTTTCAACCCCTACTGAGCCATGTGTGAGCTGTATGTGTGTATGGACGAGTCATGGCTGGACTGAAACATCCAACAGAAAGAACCAGGTTGGGTTGAAAGCCAGTTAAGAAAAGCCACTGTTCCTGCTAGGACAGGAGGCAAACTGAGTAGGGCTGGGTCATGGACCCCCTGGTATGCGCGAAACCTGGCACTCAGAGGGGTTCTGATGGAGGAGCCTGGGCAACTCTTCTGACAGGACACAGTTCCTGCAGGTAAGCACAAGAAGCATGGAAGGAAACAGCCCAGAGTAGGTCATGGAAAGTGTCCCACTGGCATACATCTGGCATGGGTTGGGGGCAGACCAGGCTGAATCAGTTCATGTCATCCACTGGCAAATCCGAGCACCAGAAAAGAGTGAGGGTCGAGCCAGGTTCTGTTGCGACAAAAACCAGTGCACAATAAGGAATGCCAAGGTGAGGTAGCCTGTGACAGAAGTGACCACAGCACCCAACCAGCATGCATGAGAACCAAGAAAGGAGGGGCAGAGCTGGCAGGGGGAATATTGGGGGGGGGGTCCCATTGCTGAACAGTTACTTCCACTGGAGAGCACGAGCTGGGATGGGGGCAGACCAGACTAAGCAGGGCTACAACACCTGTGCACCTCATGTGGACTAGATAAGGGAAAAGCAAGGCTGGGCTGATTACTCCTACTGGTGCAAGCAAACATTAGAGTGGGTGAGGGTTGTTTGGCCTTAGCCGCAGCATCAACTGGCAGAAGCTAACACTGGGGGGCTAATTCTGTCAAGTCAAACCACAGAACCGCCTGAAGAGTGCATAAACTGGGAGTGAGAGTGACCTGGGAGGGAAATAGTGGGCTCTTTCCTCTTGGGTTACCACTCCCACGGAAAGGCACAAAAACTAAGATGGGTGCTGGGGTGGCTAGACAGAGAGGCACTCAACAACATCCATGGGGGCTGGATAGTTGATCTGGTTAGATGGAACTAAGCTTCAATGCCCATTGACATGTACGAGAGCCAAATGGGATGTGGGACAGACTGGACTGATCTGCTACATATACTGGCAAACCAGGGTAGGGGGCGGGCCTGGTGGGGGTTATTGTGGGTCACCATGACTAGGCTGCAGCTCCCACTGGTTTATGTGAGGGCTTTTTATGTGCTGGGCAGATCCACGCTGGACTGCAACACCCATTGGTTCCAGTGGAAGTTGGGGCTGAAAACAGAACCAACCCAGCAATTGCAACCACCAGCTGATCAGGGCGATGGACTGTTCCAGGCTCTGTACTTGCTAGTACATACAAGAATCTGGTCTGGGAATACCTCAGTTTCTTTGGGGATCTCCCCAATTGAAATTCCAGACGCAGAATCCTAACCAAGAAAAGACAGAAGACAGAACAAGTCAATCAACCACCTCAGCCATATGTTGGCAGTGAAATACTGGGCAAACAGAGACTCTATGATGGACTATGTCAATCAGTGGGTTCTTCAAAGACCTCATTGTGCTCAGAGTGGCAAGACTGGCAGCGATTCATAACTGGTGAACTATCAAAACCACTTGAGCAAGTATCTCAGAGCATGCCCCACATCCGGGATTTGGGGTGGGTGGGAGACTGGGTGGGGCTTCTCCCTCAATATCCCCCTTTACCTCAAATACATGAAGGAAACAATATGGAAATAATAGTCTTACCCACTTTCCTATAGCCCTTGAACCTTTTTACCCTAATTTACTATGTAAAGATTGTCAAAAATAAATTTAAAAAAAGAGAGAGGAAAAAAAGGTGAATTAAATAAATGTCATGGTGGGTTAACTAACTTTAATTTTCATGTTTTTTTCTTTCTTTCCTTTTTTTTAATTTTAATAATCTTAGTTTATTAGGGTACAAAGGGTCAAGGGCTACAGGGTGAAAGTGGGTAAAATCATTGTTTCCACACCATTATAATCATTTGTCCTGTATCTGGGGCTAGGGGAGTAACAAAGGGAAAAGCCCCACCCAACCTCCCACCCATCCCTGATCCCCAACATGAGGCTCTCTCCAAGGGTCCTGCTCAAACAGTTTTGATAGTTCATCAGTTCTGGATTGCTGCCAATCTCACCGTCCCAACCGCAATGAAACCTATTCAGAGTCCACTGGCTGACAGTCTCTTGATGGTTGGGGTTCCAAGATCAGCAGTTCAGTTGGAGAGATATCCAAAGAAAACTTCATCTGAGTTGATCCCAGATCTGATTCTTGAGTGAGTTTGTTAGCACAGACTCCAACACCGTTCGTCACACCAATCAGTTTATGCATATGCTGGTCGTTGCGATTGCTGGGTCCGTTTGGTTTTCAGCCCCGTCTTCCTCGTGAACCAATGGGTGTTGCAGTCCAGCTCGATCCTACCCACTTCATACTCGGTCTTCACGCAAACCAGTTGGAGCTGCAGCCTAGTTGGGGCAACTCCCCCAAACCCCTACCAGTTCTGCCCTACAGCCCTTACTGAACCATGTGTGAGCTGTGTGGGAGTATGGAAGAGCTGTGGCTGGGTTGAAATATCCAATAACAAGAACCAGCTTGGGTCGAAGGCCAGCCAGGAAAAGCCACTGTTCCTCCTAGGATAGGAGGCGAACTGAGTAGTGCTGGCTCATGGACCCACTGGTATGCGCAAAAACTGGCATTGGGAGAGGTTCTGGTGGAGGAGCCTGGGCAACTTCTCTGGCAGGACACAGTCCCATGCAGGTAAGCACAAGAAGCACCATAGGGAACAACCCAGTCCATAAGTAGGAAGTAGGATAAGAAGGGTAGCAATCTGAATAATGAACCACAGCCCAGATGGGATGCCAGCAGTTAAGATAGAGGATTAACCTCTAAAGCCACAGCATTGGCCCCAAAATGAAAATTTTAGAAATCTCTCAAATATAAATTTCTCTAATGTCATTAAACACTCAAAGACATAACTTTGCAAGGAAAGAAAATACAGCTTTGTAAAAATATCAAGATGTCACATACTTTTAAACTATTGCCATGTTGTAAGTGAAATGACAGTCAATCACAAAAGAACAATTACCTTATGCTCTCTCTTATATAAGAAAATTAACATGGAAAGTGTAACTTCAAAAATCCTATCCATACTGTTTTTTGTTTATTTGTTTCCTTCTTTGGCTGTATCCCATGTTTTTTTAAATTTTTATTTCAGTTTTTCTATTTCAGATACTTTCTTTTCTCTTGTCAAATTCATCACTGGCTCATGGATTACACAGTGGCATGATTTTTCCCAAGGGACTTCTGTGTTTCATGGCGCTGTAATGTGTCGTTGATGTTGTTGTTGTTGTGGCTGTTCTAACTCATACCAGTTGCTGACCTTGTTTCATGGCTTCCCGATTATGGAAATGTATAGTGATGGAGTACTGGGGTCTATCATGTACAGATGTAGGGGAACAATGGAACATGCATCCCTGCTTTCAGACAAAAGATGGATTCCCAATGAAACTGTTGGACGTATAGACAATGAACTATTTGACATTATCTGGACCAACAATGTCAGGGTACATTTAAATAAGAGACCAATAGAATTATGATTCCATATGAATGACTACTACCTTGTAGTGTAGTGTAATGGGGAAAATTGGGGGGTGGGAGTTTGGTGACGAATCCCAGTCCTTACAAAATTGCACCACATAATTCAAAATTCAAAATAAAAATATATTTAAAAAAAGGATAGGGGAGCTCAACAGAAAGTTAAGGCAATACTTAGGATCCAAAACAAATCAGAGTTGAGATAGTCTGCAAGTGATCATCCATGTTCTCTGGCCATGGTTGTGATGTGTTGATCTTAATATTCCCGAGGCTCAGGTTGTTTTATCTAAGTGAGAATTGGAGATTTGGTCCATGTCCAAATAAAATATGAAGCTCCAACTACAAAGCCAATGTAAAACCAAAACTCCTTGAAGGATATAAAAAATTTACCCATATGGAAAAGGAAAATTATAAAGAAAATTTTCTGTAACTTCTCAGTCTCTGGGTCATCTGAGGTTTTTGAAGTTAACACTTTGTGTTTAATTGTGGGACTACTTTCTATTGCTTTCATTAATTATCTCAGGCATCATCAATCAGCCTATGGAAAAATGCATATTATATAGAAACTGCAGATTTCAATATTTCATGCACCTAACCATGTTTCAATTTTATTTCCTTGAGACTCTGAAGTCCTTCATTTTGCTCATTTCTTATGCCAAAGGATGAGAGGCAGTGTTATGGCAGGAGATGGGAACAGGAAACGATGAACAGTAAAGAAGAAAGTACAGTTGCATTGCAGTTTCACCGTGTAGTAGCTATGTGATCGCACAGCAATTAAATTCCTTGGCTTATTTTCTCTAAGATGGGGTAAAACTACTAACTCATACATTTTTCTTGAGAAGTATGTGTGTGGAATATTTAGAATAAAGCCTGCGATTACATAAATGTTAACTAAAACTGCTAATTCACTATGGGTTTATCAGCACATAATCTATAATTTTAAGTTAATTTATTAAAAATGATGGAATAATTTAAAACAGTATTCTGTCTCATTAACTTATATAATGCATGAATTTGTCTGAGATACACGTGCCACAGATGAAATGAATGATTTTATTTCTCCTTGGTTATCCACATTTTGTCACACCATATGTTATAAAACATTTTTACTTCAAGACTTTTTCTCTTAAATATTTGTGCTTTGATATCAAATGAGCTGAAAGATAGTTTCTAGATACTCTGCATGCACTGAGATAGTTAATTGTACAAATGAATGAATATGAGCTATAACATCAGATGAGAGGACATCAGAAAGCTTGCAGAAAGATGGAATATAGGGTTTATTTCTCAAATTAAACTCTATAAAGTTCTAGTTACTTTTAGAGAGATATGATGTCAGTCACTTAGTCCATCACTAAAGAACTGGGAGTCTGTCCTGGAATTTTAACCATATCAATACAGCCTTCTTATTTTTTTTTTAAACTTGTTAAATGAAGAAAAATGAGTGCCCATTGGAAATCTGTTAATGATTGGGAAACAAAAATGAGCAGTTGCATTTTAATATGGAAGCCTAATGATTTCTCACTATAATTCTTAGAATAATTTGCTTGCTCGGTGGGAGGGATGAACAGGAACATTGCTATGCTAGGGAAGGCTCTGGTGAAGTGCTCCTGGGTGTTTTCTGCTAAAGAAACACGAATTTTCTCAAGATATTCTCATAATAATAGATTTTATTATTCTTTGGCTCTTCAGAAAACCAAGATGACTTGGCTATCCCGGGAAGCTCTGCCATGAGCCTTGTCCTTGTACGGTCTGCTTTTGCTTTGGACCTTCTGGTACCCAATGCTTTCATTGTGCTTCCTTTTCAGGTTCATACTGATGAAGCCATATTTTGTCTCTTGTTATATTTTTTGTAAGAAATGTTCCAGAATTTCCATCCCACACTGAAAGCTCTGTTGCTGTCTGCAACAGATCTAGTTACAGTAGTTTTGCTGCCCATCAGAAGGAAACTTAACTCCATTTTTTTTGGGGGGGGGCAAAATTGTTAATTGTTAACAATTAATTGTTATTATTAGCTGTTAATTGTTATTTTTCTTCAATTAAGGCATAAATAAGACTGATCCTTTATTAGTAAACTGCTGATTTCTTTGCCGCGTTGCCCGTAAATTTTATTCTCTGTTTAAAATGTTTTTACTTTTAAACAAAATATTCTACTAGCTAATTATTGAATATTTTGTCTTTTAAAATATATAAGAACAATTTTCTTGTGTTTTTGTACAAAATTTTAAGCATGCAGTGATAATTCCTTCCCACCTCCCACCACTCCATCCCCTTCTTTTCTGGTTTTTCCTTTTGATTTTTGTGATAATATACTTTTAATTTACCTTACAATCATAGATTTCATTTTCCACTATACTAGTATAAAATCATTATTCTGCAGTAGTACAGAAAAAAAATATAAACAATAATTTAATCCCAAGATGTCCATTTCACCAACATTTAATGCATTTTTGTACTTCCTGTATTAGCTTCCTCAAATTAAAGAAAACATATGATACTTGTGTTTAGGATCTGGCTTCTTTCACTAAGCACAATAGTTGCAGTTGCATCCACTGGGCTGTAAATGACAGTTTTGTTGTTGTTTTTTTTTTAATGAAATAGTGTTCCATTGTGCTTAAACTCCACATTTTCTTTATTCAGTCATGAAACGTTGGTGATTTCGGCACTCTACCAAAGCTTTACCATAAGCTTGATATTGTTCTTTGCTCACTTTTCTCAGATGTCATGTGATAGAGGTCTTTTCCAAATGGTGTCTTAATGAGCGAAAATATATCTTGCTTAGGCATGTTACAACAGGGCAGTTTATTTTGGTGCAGAAACCAAAAAAGAAAATAAAATTCATCCCCTTTTTCCATAATATTCTTTTTTCATGAACATGTTGAGGATTATTATGCTAGAGAGTACTCAGTAATCAATTAGATGACTACTTCTTTAGTTCATTCTATTTCTAAATTTTAAAGGTTTTAATTTGTAAAGCCAAGCAGTTGCATATCTTGTTGTTCAGTAATGCATCGTCACATCTGAAAAGGAGAATCTATTAATTTCAATTATGAGATTTTTTTTTCTTGTTTTATTTACAATTTTTCACTATACTTTGGTGTAGGCCCTGGAAGATCTTATTGGCTTTCTGGTGAGTGAATTTCTTAATACCAAATCATTGATGCTGGCTGGGCATTTCTACTCTCTAGCTTTTGAGTGACAATACTGTGTATCACTGATACGGTATTTTGTGGAAAAAGTTAAGATTATATTTAAAACTTTTTGACATTTATTATTCTACAGACCTTGATTTACAAATGTGTTTAATAGTTTTTTGAAAGTGTTTGTTTTGCAAATATTATGAGATTATAGTTTTATTCAGTGTGCATATCTTTGAAAATATCATAAAGCTATTCATAAAACATGTACATGCTATTAACCTGGTTAGTAATTATTTTATCACTTTATACCAAATGCTACTTAAAAATTCCTTCCCCTACTCCCTGGCTTTCTATCTCCCTCCCTTGCAGAAAATATGTGCTGTCAGGTAGATGTTGGGTTGTCATTGGTTTTTGTCACTTAATAATCTGCACACAAATTATTAAACCTGTTGTGCAAAGACTGGGCTTCTTTGAATCTCTGCATATGGATGCCCCTCATGTGACAGTAGTTGTTTCAGCCTATCTATTTTGAACAGTTATTCATAATAGTGATTCTATGTCTGTTACATATAGAAAATATAGAACTCTGTTTTTAACTAAGCTGTCTGGAAAGATGGTAAAATGAGAGGTAGCTGACAATTATGTAACTTCATTGGGCTTCCTGTTCTTGAAAACAGTTGTCATATCCACTGTTTATTCCTAATGAATTAAGATTCTTTAAGGGTGTCCAAACACCACTGAAAGAACAAGTGACCAATATCCTGTGAGCAGAATGTTCTGTTTTTCTTTTTAATCTTGTAAATTTATTTTCTGATGAATTGTAGGCCAGATTTGCAAAAGAATCTTCAGGGAATTAGGAGGGCGTAGGCAGTCCTTCAGACTAGAATGTCAGAACAGTAAGGAAACACCTCATATGGAAGAAACATCAGGTGTAAAGGGCTGGCAGGGATTTTTGTTCAATATCTGAAGAATTAGCAAGTGAATTATAGTACTCCTGGGAGTAAATTGAGATTCACTCATCACTCAACCAACAAATTCCAAGGAGGCTGTATAATTTTGTTTGCCTAGTTGTTCAACCCTATAAGGTCAAAGTGTATCAAGTTTAATTTAGCTGATAGAATGAACTGTGTATCAAAATTCATTCCACAGAAAGACCTTCCTGCAAAACTTTGTCTTTAGCTCACACATGCCTTGGAGGCTGTTTTTCCACTTACGGTGGTAGTGGTTATTGAAGACAAAAGTTGTCAATCTGTGCAAATAATTTTGAATTTTTCATGCCATCTGAAGTCTGACGCCTTGTTTTCTCATGGGAAATTGTTTCAGAAACAGCTCTGCTCTGGGAATGGCTTTGGAATTCACACACACAAGTTAATGCAGAATGTCTTGCACAGTATTAAAATTATTTTTAATACATTACAGAATTATGCTGTGGGATTCTAAAATATGAAATCATAATTCTCTTCACTGTCATATAATGAACAATTTAAAAAGGTAACATCTGTTCTTTACATTTTAAAAAAATCTAAAATTTTATCTTTGAGAGTACATATTCATCATCAGTGCTTACTAAAATGTATGAAATCAAATGCCAGACATGCTGCAATTGAATAAATGGATAGAATTAACACTCTATACAGAAGCACAAATTCAAAATCTGCTCTTACTTTCCTTCCTCACTACCTCATCCCAAGTGAAAAGAATTAGGCATTGAACAGTTGTTAACTAAATGAAAGAAATCAGAAGTCAATATTCACCCTAAAAAGAAATCACAAACTTGTTATTTACTTCCTATTTTAAAGGGAAGTATGTGGGGCCTGGTGCCGTGGTCTGGTGGCGAAAGTCCTCGCCTTGCACACACCAGAATCCCATATGGGCGCCGGTTCTAATCCCGGCAGCTCCACTTCCCATCCGGCTCCCTGCTTGTGGCCTGGGAAAGCAGTCCAGATGGCCCAAAGCCTTGGGACCCTGCACCCATGTGAGAGACCTGGAAGAGTTTCCTGGTTTCCGACTTCAGACTGGCGCAGTACTGGCCGTTGCAGTCACTTGGGGAGTGAATCAGTGAATGGAGGATTTTACTCTTTCCCTGTCTCTCTTCCTCTATGTATATCTGACTTTGTAATAAAAAAAATAAATAAATCTTTTTTAAAAAGGAAGTATGTGTATGTCACATCGCTTGAATTACAGTAAACACCAAAAATAAACAGAACATCATCTTCCATCCACTGGCCAAAGAAGGCTGTCACTGACATGGTTTCACAGTTTTGCAGACATTTGTGTGTGAAGATATATGAATAAGTTGGTATTTTTAGAAAGCTGTGTATGCATCTGAATATTGTTTCTTTTTTAAAAATGAATTAAGTTCTATTCATAAAAATATTATTTTTGTATTTGAATCCAGAAAAGCAGACATTGTCACTTTTACAGCCTAGTGTCTGTAGCATCGTAGTGACTTCAATATAGCGTGAAGGCTTCTTGTCAAGTAAATAGTTTTTGAAAAATCATATTTAACAGCTGCATGAAAATTCTTTTTTATGTGCATTGTATTCATGTAACACTATAGTTAAACATTTGGCTTCTTTTAATGGGTTTTTAAATAAAATTACTGAAACATCTCTTGTACATGATTCCTTTTCTGTACAATTCTATTTACCTGGTCTAAAAGAGTTTAAAATTTTCATATTTATAAAAGTTAATTAATATATCTCCTTCAAGAAGTCATTGTTCTCTATTTCCTTTGCTTTCATGTTCTTGTCTTAAGAGGTGAGGTGCTGGGGAATTGACATCCTCTGTGACACTAGGCCAGAGGGAGTGGTTCTGGGCTGGACCCCTAACTTAGTTGCAGTGAGAATAGTCTTTTTTTCTTTTCTTTTTCTTTCTTTTTTAATGTCTTTGAAAAGTCATTCTGTTGGCTCAAACAAAATGGGATGAAGGAGGACAAAATATAATGTGGAATTGGCAGAATATCATCCCGATCAATTGAAAGCCCCAACACAAACCTTCAGACCAGAGATGGTCTCCCCAAGAAACCATTGAATTTATCTGGATAATAAGATGCTGGACTCTATTATTGGTATATGTATGCAAAGAAAGAATCTTGACTTAATTTAAACTATAATACTACAACAAGGTGGAAGAATCCACCATGGGGGAAGGGTACAGGGAGATGATGGGGGATCCCCAGAGCCTATGAAATTGTGTCACATAATGCAACATAATTAATAAAAAAATATAATGATATAATGTGGAAATGGCTGGCAGTCTCATGGCATAGGAGAGTCAAATTTAGGATAAAGCAGTCATTACCAAAATCATAAATGACAAAATCGCAACCTAGAATTTCGTATGTTGCACCAACCTTCATTAGAAATTGATCTAACTATAAACCTTTCAGATCCCTGAGCCAAAACATTCTCTGTTTAGCACAGTGGAGGGTGGGGAGATTGGCAGGACTCTATTAGCTGGTACATAAATCCCAATGATGTATGTCCGCTGCAGGATATGATGGGATCATTTTTCCCATTCTGCTCAATTAGGATTGCTCTCCTAAATTGGCAGATTTCATAGGAAATGCATTATGTTTTATATTAGTTTTAGGTTTTTTACTAGTGATTTCACTCCACTGCCCCTAAATCAAAATCTTACATAACCATAACCAAATACATTTTTCAGCACTAAAAATGAACACTGATAAAGTAACACCGTATATAAACTCTGGACTCTATTTGGGTTTTAAGAGTTTTCTTGAAGAACATTGACTGTTTGATCAGGAGGCAGTTAATTCTATGTTGGGAACACAAAATGAACAAGAGCACTTCTGAGGCCCTGTACACAGTTGAAATAAAAACTCCTCTTCAAATGTCAGGAAAAGTACCATGGGCAAGGTACAAAACCACTGTCCTTGTGTTCCTTGTCTGTAAACTGTAACTTTAGCGATAACGTATCCAAGTTTAACATTGATAACTAGGAACACTTGATGCGTTCTACCTCTTCCCCCTGGTGAAGGTTACGCTCTACCCTGGTGGAAGCTGGATTCAAAACATGGGGGCATCCCTCATGTCTCTCTCCGTCATCCCATTCATTCGTCCTTCCCCAAGTTCTCTCTTGAATAACTTTTCAAGTTATGCCTCAGATTCACCAATTTCTGTCTTCGCTTTTAACATCCTAGTTCGGATCTTCATTGCTTATTTATCTACGTGAAAAAACATTCCTAATTATCTGTTCTGATATCACTTTTACACTAGCAAGCCATCTGCCACATTGAAGCTGAAATCATACTTTTAATAACTGTGAATGCTATTTCAGTACAAGTTTTTGGCTAAAAACTGTTGAGTTATTTCTCATGTCACTTAGAATTAGATCTAGTCACATCATTGGTTTACAAAATCTGGGTCTTGGATATCTCCTAATTTTACATTTCATTATTCTTTCTCAGCTCATAGTGCTCCAGCCAAATTGGCTTTTGGTTTGTTTCCCAAATGAGTTCAGTTTCCTGGTGCCGTAGGGCCTTATGAGTTTTCTTCTCTACACTGATCATGCTTTCTTTAGAATGTGTCCAGGCAGGATGTCTTTCGTTGTTTAAATCTTGCTTCCAGGAAGGCCTACCAATGAACATTTAGACTGGTATAAATTGGTATTCTTACTTCCTCGCTGTCTGTCCTCTGCCTTTGGAGTCTGAGTAGTATAACGGTGAGAAATTTGAGTTTCTCTGTCAGGGTTGCTAGTTCAGGGAACAAGACATAACAGGAACCAAGGAATGTACAGGCCTAGGAATGAATTCTATAATGATGATAGTTCAAGTCTCTGAGATAAAATTCTGGTGAGATTGTAAAGAGAATGGAAGAGAAAACAGAAGTTTTAAAAGTACAGAAAACGAAATCTGCTTACTTAATTGCTCACGAAAACTCTGAAATTACCCAAATTGCTATTATTGCTAATGAATGAATTTCTGTTCTGTGAAGAGACTCAAATTTCCAAGAAAGTATCAGTGGTGAACAATCAATTACTTAGTGACCTAGTTCTGGAAATATCTCTTGGTTACACTAGAATTAGGGAAGCATGTATTTTTAAGGAAAACTATGGATTTTTGAGGCTACCGAATTTTATAGAATCAGGGAGCTGGTATTAAACCCAGTATGGCAAAAAAAAAAAAAAAAAAAGTAAAAATAATGCAATTGCTATCCCACTGTTAATTTAAGATAAGAGCCATCTTTACTGTCCTGCCCAAGCACTGAAGAGAGGTTGAGGAATAAGACATACATGGATCAGGTTCAGGGGCTATCTGTCCTCAGTCTGTCCGTGGGATGCCAGAGAGCAAGCAGCTACTGGGGGTCAAGTGTGGGAGTGCTAGAGCCACAGAAGCATGCGACCAAGAGGGCGAGTCCTTCCCTATCATGGGCCTTTATGGGGGCTTGCGAGGGGAGTGGTTACACAACAATGCAGTACCGCCGCCTCTCAGGTTCCATCTACCATCTCATGACAGATGAGATCGCAGGTGCGCATAAAGGACTATGTAGGTGAGGGAGGCATAGCTTCCAAGCTTGTGACTTTGAACTAGCTGCCTAAGATCACAACAGTTTGTCAACTCTAACAAATATATTCCATTTATATAATATGAGAAGAATCATGGAAATTGGATGTAGAGGGTATGGGAACTCTTTATTCCTTCAGCATACCTTCAAACAGATAAAAAAAAATGCTATGCTTGTAAAATTACCCATGAAAAATTGCTGAAACCTCTTCTCGTTCACTATGACATGTTCTAATGAGAAAAAATTAGTGAAAGTAAAAATAATCAGTTCGTTGAGTCTATCAAATGGGTCAATGGGTATCCTGAGCATCACATCTTTTTATTTCTTCCCAAGTGAAATGAGCAAGAGAAACTGGAGAATGTGCCTCCTTTCACTCCTCCAAACAGAACACGGGAATGAGGATGCTTGACAACGTTTATTAAGGACTTGGTAAAGCAATGTATCTTCAGCATGGTGTTTTTCTAAGGGTTCCACTCTTGAGAAACACAATCTCGTTCTAATAAGGTAGTTCACTGTATCAGATGAGGCATGGGTACTTCCCAAATCATAAAGCAGAAAAGAAGAAATTGGAAAACTTCAGTGCTTCCACATGAGTATAAAATATACTCTCTGATAACTTGCTGCTTCCACACAGAGGTGTGGTCTTGCTCCAACAGGTCGCCTTGCAGCTTGGAACCAAACCAAAGGCTCTTCAGTGCCCTGCGTGTCTTGAAGCACTAATTGGCTCTTGCCCCAGTTTGCTCAGTGTAACTTTTAGGCAAGCGGAGTCTTGTGTCCTGTTGAATATTGGAGAATGGAATGAATCAGATTTAGATCATCATGTTAATAGGATAAGAATAGATGGAGTGGTTGGAACTGCTGATTAACAAGTGGAGACTTCATTCACTAGATTTTTATTCCTAGAAAATGATCAAATAATGGTGAACAGAAGTTGTACTTTTGCATCAGTCTTTGAGGGGGAGAATTTATACTGGGTGGGCAGAAGTAAACTCATTTGTTTAATGTTTCACTTCAGTCCTGGATCTTGGTGTTTGGGTTGGAAAAAGGAGAAGGAAAAGAGAACTGGAGTTGTTTGGATTTTCAATGTGGCTGATTTTCAGGGTTTTTTTTTTTTTTAATTGTTCACCTACAGTGTGGCATGGAAAGCATTAGCATTCTTTTCCCCCAGGGAAGAAGCCCTGACATCCCTGGCACTGCCTCCAGCTCTATTTCCTTACCTCCCATCGCTGTTTATGCCACAGCACTGCAGCCTCCCCATGACCACTCACTGAAATGCTCTCCTAGGTCACGTGAGACCTCTTGATGCAGACATGTTTGTAAGAAAACACTGTATGTGATTTTCCGGTGTCACTTGACATCAAGAACCCTTTGTACTGAACTGGGACTTTCCCTCTGTTTTTATCTTCTGTATCATTATCTGATCTGTCTGATCACTATTTCTTTGTCATTGTTCATTTTTATCTACAATTTTTTTTTTCGTGGCGCTGCAAAGACAATGACCTGACATTTATGTTAATACTTTATGTACTTTTGCTCTCTGGCTGTTTCAGTTGTACTGATATATTTATGATAAAAATATATCAACAAAATTCTTCCTCTTGAGATTTCTACTCAAATTTCTGGCTGCTCTGTAGCAGTCACTCATGAATGTTCCAAAGATCCTCCAAGTAGCCTATTCTTCACAGAGTTTGTCATTTTCCCACCGCTCTCTTTGAATTTCTAGTTTCATTTGATGATGCTGTTATTTAACCAGTCCTCAAGTTACAGAATCATGCAAACATACTGTTATGTGTCACCTCCTACATGTAGCTTGCAATCAAGTGGGTTGTATTTCTATCATCATCTCTATACTTTGCAAGATTGTACAAGTGTACTTCAGAGCATTCAAGGAAATTAAGATAATGCATATTTTCCATAAACAACTTGAGAACCTCTCATACAGAATTACTGGCAGTTACTCTGATTCAGACATATAAGGGAAAAAGTGAGACTAATGCCCTTCAAAACTCCTGATCCATAAAAACCTGCCTAAAAAATACAACTCTGTATACACAAAAGAAATAGCTACCCTTTGTGTATGGCATGGGCACATGCTTGGCATGGATGATCTACTCTGTGTGGACCCAGAGAAGTGTTGGCACACAAGCTTTGCATGCGGGCTCCAGGAATTCTGTGTTCTTAGACACCAAGAGCATGGTAAGAGTGACCACAGGCTTCAGGTGGCCTTATGTTGACCATGGGAAGGAGGTGTTTTACACTGTTGGAACTGGATATGCCTGGAGGAGCCCGAGATGAAGGGCAGGCCCAGGTCCTGCCACAGTGCCGATTTTTGTTAGGATTTCTTCGGAGGTACAGTAAGGCTAACAGTGTACATTCCTATTTTTCATTTATAGAATATTTATGGAGTTGTTATTCCAAATCCGATGTATGTGCAGAAGAAACAGCTAGTGAGCAAGACACAGCTCTCGGCTTGTGCAGTTTCCACTTAAGAGTTCGGCCTGAGTCTTCAGTTATAAAACTGGGCAGGCAACAACTGACATTAATATGGTTTAATTCGGTGATGACTATATTTGTATGAATATCCTATAAGTATTGTAAGTATGTGTTATTCTGGTCCTTTCAGAATGACGTGTGTCATTTCGTTAGAGCTCCTGTAAACTTCCTCTTAGTCTGTTGAGCAGCAAGAAACCCCATTGTTTGGTTTCATCTCAACCTACCAGAGAGGGCCTTTGAATTCCATTATTTAGAGTGCAGTGCCCTCTGGTGGTAAATTGACAGTACAACTCGTTTTCCCGGAGGATCTTCAGAGGGAACAGCTGTGGGTCCTTGTGGAGAATATTGACATCCTGAGCTTTCTCCCATTTATTATTTATTTATTTTTAATTTATTATTCTATTTTGACAGGCAAATCCACACTTGTTAAATTCTTTAAAATATTATCATAGGAATGATCTCGTGGAGTGTATAACAATCTGAGAATCAGAGAATAAAATCCACTGAGATTTGAAGAGAAACATCTCACTAAAATACTTTTAAGATGTATCAGAAAAAAAAAAAAACATGGAAAAAGGTTTGTCAAACTTTGGAATGCTCATCTAAAACAAGATGAACTTTCAACAAAAATAGAAATGCAGGAACTATTTAAATACAAAAAACATTCCAGAAGGATGCAGCATTTTTACAAGTGTAAAGTGATTGTCAAAATAGACATTGGAATAGTACTGGATCAAAAAATAATAATTTAAAACATTAAAAATGTAGCAATTCAATGATTTGATCTAGCTATCAAATGATTGGCAAAGATATTTAAATCAATATCTCATAGTTAACATTAAAAAGCACAGGATTATTGAAATGTAAAGAAAAATTTGAAACTAGAAAATTACAGAGGAATAGTGATGCAGTCTTGAGCTTTTTATGAACTGTCTTTGAAATGAGACAGATGTGAGAATGTAAAAGAAAGTATTTGTATATTTGATTTTATAAAACTAAAAATGACATTAGCAGACAACATAGCGAACATGACAAACAGAAAATGGTATTATATAACAGTATTGCATGGTAATTTGTATACCCATAAGAAAAACTTATAGAAGAAAATAGCATTTTCTTTTTTTTTTAAAGATTTATTTTTATTATTTTTTCATTGGAAAGGCGGATATACAGAGAGGAGAGACAGAGAGGAAGATCTTCCATCCGATGATTCACTCCCCAAGTGAGCGCAACGGGCCGATGCTATGCCGATCCGAAGCCAGGAGCCTCTTCCCGGTCTCCCACGCGGGTGCAGGGTCCCAAAGCTTTGGGCCGTCCTCCACTGCTTTCCCAGGCCACAGGCAGGGAGCTGGAAGGGAAGAGGGGCTGCAGAGATTAGAACCGGCGCCCATATGGGATCCCGGGCGTGCAAGGCGAGGACCTTTAACCACTTGCGCCACCGCGCCGGGCCCGAAAATAGCATTTTCATAAGGAGCTACTAAAGGTAAATGAACAGATTCGGGGCCTTGGGGCTGGGGGCAGCTGGCAGCCTCCCACGGAATGGTGACCAGGACCACTGGCGAAAGGCAGTGGCTGAGTCCTTGGCTTTGGGCGGTCAATGCACCAAATGGTGCCAGGTTCTGCCCGCTGGCCGCCCAGCGGCAAGCTCTGGGAGTTTTAGGATATGGAATTGCTGCTTTGGGACTCCTATGAACAATGCCAGCTTTAGTGTATATGAGAGATGAATTCTGGGAGATTCCCGGTTACAGGTTCCTGGAACTTTCGGGTAAGCATGAGGACTGAGCCCTGATGGTTCAGAGGGGAGTGTCCATAAGATCTATTTGAGCCAGACTGAATCACCAGCCAAATTAGGAATCCCGAGAAGGGCTATGAGCATAGAGCATCACTGACTGCCACACTCCAGCCCACACCAAAGCTATGGATGGGGGCCTGTCTAGCAGGGCACCATTACTTTACTGGGTGGTGGAGCAGTGGACTGGTCACATTTAGCAGGGTCAAGACACTTACCAGCACGCGAGAGAATTTGGTCTGGGCTTAAACTATATGGAGGAAGTGTGGGCCCAACCCTGTGGAAATACAAGTCCTGCAGGTTAGCTCGCAAACTGGGTTGGCGAGGGGCTAAGCTAGGAGTGACCATGGCACCTGCCATCACTTATAGATAAAGAAACCAGTGGCATTCTGGGCAGGTCAAGGAAGCATTACCTGAAGGAGCATCCTAAAACAGGATGTGGAATGGGCCAAGCTGCAACTGAAAGGGGGCAGACTGGGCAGGGCCAAGCAAAATTCAGCTCTCAAAAAAAGAATAGAAATCAGGATGGAGCACATGTCATTCCAACCCAGGCTCTTACAATAACTGGTCTACAGGAGGCAGGGATACTATGCCACAGCATTGAAGGCAAAGGCTGAGACAGGTGAGGGGAACACCTGTGGGCCTCATGTGAGCTAGATCAGGGAAGGGCCTGATTGGGCTGACTGTCCTGAATGGTGCAAGCAAAATTAGAGTGGGCAAGGGTTGGTAGGGCTTTGCCACAGCATCAGAAGGCAGAGACTGGCACTGGGGGCAAATTCTGTTAAGTTAAAAGCCAGAACCACCTGGAGAGTGTGCAATCCAGAAGCCTAAAACCCAATGGAAACTGGGTCTGGGAGTGGATCAAGGGGAGAAACTTGGGAAGCTCCTCTGGCGAGTCATAGCTTCCACTGGTGAACAGGTGGTCCAGACTTCGGGGTCGGACAAGCTGGGCAAAGTAGCTCCAACTGCTCGTCAGTGTATGAAAAGGTGATGAAACGGGCGCACCGGGCAGGATTGAGCAAACCTTAGCCCACAGGTAGAATTAGAAACCAGGATGGAGCACAAGACATGCCCAGCTACGTTCTTGCACCAACTGGTCTGTGTGAGCCACGGATGCTGAGCCACAGTGTCTAAGGCAGCGGTTGTGATCGGTGAGGGGCTGTGCCAAGCTGAGTCAGAGCAACCACTGGCATGCTCAGCATGACTGGGAACAGGCCCAGTTGGGGAGCTAAGGAGACACCCTAACTAGGTGGAGGTTCCCACTAAGGGGTGCATGGGCTGGAATGGGGCTGCATTCTGATCAGGTTACAGTTGTAGCCTCCCTTGGCACAAGTGTGGACTGGGACTTGATGCACCGGGCTGGGTCAGACTGCAACACCTTCTGGTGTTCTGGAGAACCAGGGTAGATGTGGGATGGACTAGGCTAGGGCTCAACCCCAACTGAGCCATGTATGACCTATACGTGGGTATGGACGAGCTGTCAATCAGTGGATTCTTCAAAGACCTCATCGTGCTTGGAGTGGCAAGATTGGCAGCGATTCATAGCTGGATATCAAAACCATTTGAGCAAGATCCTCGGAGCATGCCCCACATCCGGGACCTGGGGTGGGTGGGAGACTGGGTGGGGTTTCTCCATTAAAATCCCCTTTTACATCAGATATATTAAGGAAACAAATCGGAACTAATTGCCTTGCCCATCTTCCTGTAGCGCTTGAAACTTTTTACCCTAATTATGTCAAGTTTGTCAAAAAATAAATTTAAAAAAAAGAGAAATAAACAATTCAGATTTGGGTAAATAAAAAAAAAAGGTAAATGAACAGAAAACTCTATTTTTTATAATTTGGAATGTGATTATGTTATACTGCCTGTGGCATCCTCCTGAAGTCACACAGATGATATTTGTCTGTGGGTCACAGTGTGTAGGTGTTTACACATTTGAGTTATGATTCATCTGGCCAAGTACTCATTGGCCATGCAGTCGTAATGTTCTCATGTTCATACATTCCAAACATGTGCATTTCATTTTCAAACTTGGGGATCCATATTTTCCTGGGAAGCAGTAAGCAGCAAAAATCAGCTTCATAGGTTGTATGATTGATGTATTGAACTACAGTCAATACTCAATTCCTTTCTATTATTTCTAGTTAAATTTATCTGCTGAGAAATTTTATTGGTTTTCTGTTCTTAGTCCTGAATCAGTTTGACTATTAAAGGAAAGGTATCCTGGTGGCATGGCCTAGTGGCTAAAGTCCTCACCTTGAACACACTGTGATCCCATATGGCCGCTGGTTCAAATCCCGGCAGCCCCACTTCCCATCCAGCTCCCTGCTGTGGCCTGGGAAGGCAGTTGAAGACAGCCCAAAGCTTTGGGACCCTGCACTCACATGGGACACCTGGAGGAGGTTCCTGGCTCCTGGCAACCAGCTGTTGCAGTCACTTGGGGAGTGAATCACCGGACAGAAGATTTTCCTCTCTTTCTCTCCTCATATCTGACTTTGCAATAAAAATAAGTAAATCTTTTTTTAAAGGAAAGGTATTATAATTATATTGGATAGAGATAAATTTTAAAAGATGTACTTATTTGAACTGTGAAGTGAGAGGAAGGAAAGAAGAAGAACAAAAAGAGGAGGCAGAAGGAAGATGAAGAGGAGACAGATTCAGGAGGTGGAGTGGATGTGAAGGAAGAGGAAGGAAAGGGAAGGAGTGGAGAAAAGGGAAGGGTTGGGGGTGAGGAAGGGAGCTGAGCGAGTGACCTCACTGGCTGGGGTTTAGCCAGGCCCAAGCAAAAGAACCAGGAGTCATCCACATTGGAGGCGGAGCCCAAGTATCCGAACCATTATTTAAAGCTTCTCCAGGTGCAATGGCAGGGACTTGGATCAGAGGCAGCACAGTGGAACTTGAACTGGCACTCTGATATGGATGCTGGTGTTTTAAGGAATATCTTAACCTGTTATACCACAATGCTTTTCCTACAAAGAAATTTGTTTTAGCCAAGGTAAAGATTATTATGAATAACTTTTAATTGTTTTGAAGTTCGTGCTTAAGGAGCAGAGAGTGCTTTCAAACACATACTAATACAAAATGTCCTGAATCTAGAAAAAAATCAAGCACAGGGGCCTGGCAGAGTAGCCTAATGGCTAAAGTCCTCGCCTTGCATGCACCAGGATCCCATATGAGTGCTGGTTCATTTCCCAATTGCTCCACTTCCCTTCCAGCTCCCTGCTTGTGGCCTGGGAAAGGAGTGGAGGATTGCCCAAAACCTTGGGACCCTACACCTGTGTGGGAGACCCAAAAGATACTCCTGGCTAATGGCTGTGGATTGGCTCAGCTTCAGCCATTGAGGCCATTTGGAGAGTGAAGCAAAAGATGAAAGATTTTTCTCTCTGTCTTTCCTTCTGTCTGTAAATCTGCCTTTCCAGTAAAAATAAATAAATCTTAAAAAAAAAAAACTGGTATAAGCAGGTCATGGGTCACCAGTATATTCAATTCAATCAAGTCTACCCTAAGACATTTTATAATCAGGCTTTCCAAGGTTAAAGATAAAATGTGGATCCTTAAGGCTGAAAAGGAAGAAAAAAATGAACAGTTTCACTTGCTTAACTGCAGGTTTATCAGTACAACCTTACAGGTGGGGAGGGTGTGGGGTGAAATTTTTCACAGGACTGAAGGAAAACTAAACCAAGCAAAGCAAAACAAACACCAAACAAAAAAAAAACTGCCAGTCAAGTGTGCTATACCCAGTAAACCTGCAAATTCTACCTGATAGAGAGATGAAAACATTCCAAAACCAGAGCTGAAAGATTTGATCAGGTTTTCAACCTGAAATAAAGAAAGGCTAATGAGGAACAAGAAATTATCCAGGGCCAGCACTGTGGTGCAGGGACTGGGGCCACCACCGCAAAGGTGAGCATTGTATTGAGGCTATGTGTTGAACCCTGACTACTCCACTTCCAATTCAACGCCCCACAGATGTGCCCTGGGAAGCAGTGGAAGATGACACAAATATTTATGCCCCTGTCTCTCTTAGGAGACCTGAATGGAGCTCCTGGCTTCATCTTGGCCCAGCTTGATTACTGGGGCCATTTGGATAAAAGATGTGTGTGTATGTGTGTGTGTCCTCTGTGTCTATAATTCTACCTTCCAAGTTAAAAAACAATCGTTTGGAAAAGAAAATATCTGAAGGTAAAGAAAAAACCCACTCCTAAGTGTAACTAAACAGACTGGAAAAACCAGGCTTATATACCTGGTTAGGAATGCAAATTGGTATACTCATTATGAAAATACAGTATAGAAATTGCTCAAAAACTAAAAAAATGAGCAACAACATCATGCAGCAATCTCCAAGGAAAATGAAATCTGTCTGTGGAAGAGACATCTGCCTCCCTGCTGAGATGCTGTTCACATTAGCAAAGCCTTGGAAGCAACCTAAGAGCCTGCCTCCTGGTGGATGAGTGAAGACAACAAAGGTGTACATAGTCAGAGCCAGGCAGCTTTGCCATAGAGGAGGGAATCTCACTAACAACGCTGTAAATGCAAGTGGCGACCATCATGTCCAGTGGAATAGCCAAGAACTGGAGCAAAAGCATTACACGATTTCATTAATATGTGGAGTGCCAAGCAGGTGAACTCAAGGGAAGTTGGGAAAACGGTCACCAGAAGTCAGGATGTATAGGGGTATGGGGAAATGTTGATTGATAGATACTAAATTCATGTTAGAAGTAAGAAGATTTGATAGCCTACATCTAGAATATACTATAATACTATACATGCTTCTAAAAGTAAAACTGTAAGAAAGGATTTTAATGATTTTAATATAAAAACATACTAACAATTTAAGGTGTTAGATGTAGTTATGGTTATTGGATGTTCACAGACTATCAGAACATCACATGGTGGGGCGGCAGGTGTGTATAGCAGATAAAATCACTGCCTGGGACACTGGCATCCCAGATGGTTGCTGCTTCAAATGCTAGCTGCCCAACTTCCTATACAACTTCCACTAATGTGCCCGGGAAAGCAGCACCGCATGGCACAACTGCGAGGATCCCCACGTTCCAAGTGGGAGACCCTGATGAAGGTCCTGGCTCCTGGCATCAGCGTGGCCCCAAAGAGCTCACACTCTCAGTAACTCTGCCTTTCAAACAAATAAGTAAATGTTAAAGTAACACATACCCAAGAAACCACTCTAATTGCTAATGTTACATAGAAGAGAAACCACTGAAGAATGTTCAAAAAGTTAATGAAAATGCACACTGTCTTTCCCACTGTTTCATGACGTTTTTGAAGTCTTTTTGTTGAGAAATAATTATTAGGTAACATGAAAGTGCAGGATTCCATTTTTGTCTTCAAAAATTCACGGTATTTATTGTGAGAAAGCCTCACAAAAAAATAGTTACAGTTTTTGAGGGCAATGGTAGAATGTGGAATGTGGAGGTTGGTTACAATGTGACAGCAAAGACATAATCAAGAAACAACCAGAAGGTGTTTGACCTAGTGGTGAAGTTGCTTCTTGCAAAGCCTGCATCCCATGGTTGGCTCCCTGAGTTCAACCCTCAGTTCCCAGCTCCACTTGCAATTCCAGCTAACACAAACTGAAAACTGTCACAGGTGACTCTGATGGTTCAAGTAATTGGGCCCTTGCCAATTACTGGGACACGTGGATTGGGTTCGTGGCTTGTGATTTCTGCCATTCCTCGCCAGACTCAGTCCTTGTCATTGTGGACACTAGGATGAAAGAGTGAATGGAAGATCTCTCAGCTATTTTATCTCAAATAAAATGAAAAATTTAAAAAGAAGGACCTGGACCAAAAAATGGACTGCAAATGTGTACTAACAAAAGCTAAATTAGAGAGTATCAAATTATTTTTTAACACCTTCAACACTAATGCATATTTTGATAGATACGCACGAGCACACACACGTGCACATTTACACAGCAGTCGGTGTGAGGAGGGCTGGGGTTGGAGATATCCTTTCTAGTGGTTCATTCCCCAAATACCTGGCTGTCATTGAGTTCTCACCTAGATTCAAGCACTCTAATATTGGATATTAACATTCCAAGTGTTGTGTTTATGTATGTATGTATTTGAAAGGAGATTATGGAGACAAAGGGAAATTTCATGTAAAGAAACGTGTTTGCTTTAGCCTTACTTGAAGTGCAAGGAGACAGAGTGAGGTTGCACCTGCTGCTTTACTTGTAAAATCTTAGCCTGATGCATCATAACGAAAAGTGTTGCTCATCATTTCTGTTTTCCTTTTTCCGCCAGACTAAAAGAAGATAATCTTAAAGTGGGGATTCAAATTTTCTTGGAAAAAGAGTTTACCTCCATTTATTTAGAGTGACACCTCATGCTATAAAGCTTTTTTTACGTTGTCTGATCTCCCTACCACTTTTACTTTCATTTCATATAGGCAGGAGTGTTAGTAGCTTGCTGCCAGGGTTCCTGGCTCATATGCCCTTGGAAGATCTTCATCATTTTCAGTTAAAATTATTTGTATAAATAATTTAGCTCTTTGTCTGGACTATAAACTCCTTGGTAACAGGAGCTCTGGCTATATTTTCTTCCGTGTATAACAAAGTCCAGTGTAGTTCTTTCCACAAACAGGTACTCAGTATTTATGGCATCCATAATCTGCTTGCAATCCAGGAAATTTGAACTACTGAAATTTACATCCTTCTTCAATGGCAAAGTGACTTAGATGTGTTTTTTCTGAAATCTGGGAAAAATTCATCAGAATCTAAGTCTACCACATCACTTCCTTTGCACAGTTCAGTGCAACTATTCTTTCAGGTCCATAAAAGTGTCTGGGAAGTTTGCCAGAATTTACTTTAAAATTTAAAGTTTCAGCACTTTCAGACTTGCTTTCTCTGTTAAATTCTTTCCCATTAATTAGGATTTTCTGCTGTCAGGTACTGCTATTGACCACAGTACCTTTAAAAATGTTTTCTTCGTGGTCCATGGTCTCCCTTTCAATAGAACTGGAAAGAATCAACCAAACCTAAATAACCTTCAACTGATACACACCGAAAACCGTGGATAGACAATGTCATGCTTTGGAAATTGCTCGCTAATTGCACTTAAAAAATAAGATGCTTTCTGTTCTAACAGTCTATATATTACTGAGAAGAAAAAGACATTGCTAATTAAACAATAATGTAATTCTTATCACCTAGAGTTTTTATTTTATACTTCCTGAAAAAAAATCACAATTATTAGATCCAGATGTTTGTGATACATTGCAATGTTTTTGTGGTTTTCTGAGTGTCCAGTGACTTTGCACTTAAGGCTGTGTCATACATAGCACAGTGTTTTTGATAGCACTTTGTTAATTAAATGCAACATGCATATCTTTGATATACTATTTCATAAACTATTAAAATTATGACCTAATAAATATCTATTACCAACTTTGTGCATACTCAAGCATAACAGCTATTTTGGAAATGATACTAAAATTACAGTAAATTTGACACAGCTGAATTTAAGATGCAGATTTCTGATGCTGGTCACCATTTTATGGTGAGAGCATTTAAATTTAGGATCAATAGAGCAAAGTATTTTTAACTTTTCCTGTGTTGACTCAAATTAAATTTTAGGTGACAATAAAAGTTCTGCTTTGATTTCCTACAGCAATGTCTATTTTTACTCTTCTTTGGGTGAGCGGTGTTTCCAACCTAATCAAAAAAGTCTTTAATTTGCTCTACTAGTACTGCTGCACAGTTGGAAAAATCCACATCACAGTCTCTAACTCAAATATTTCTTTTAACCCAGGAGAATAAAGTGAAGAGACCAACTCACAGACCACTGAACTTAAGCACTCTATGGCTAGCTTCTTTCCAATCAGAGAAGTAAATTTCAATATTCCTGTTTAAAAAGGGTAAAACATGTGCCCCAACCCCAGGCTTTCCTGTACTTAGATTTTATGTTCCACACGTTAGTAGTGTCTTAAAGAGAACTTGATCTGTGGGACTTGCCTTGCTTTGGCCAGTGTTAGAACATAGACACTCGTCTCTCATGCAGTTACAGGTTGGTTGACATCTCAAAATAATGCTCAGAGCTGAATCCGCATTCTCAATTCTGTGTCAGATAATTCTGTTGTAGCAGTAACACTAGGATTGAGAAAGGTTATATAAGCACTCCTGAAAAATCTAATGGAGAATGCATATTATGGGGAAAATGTGTGGATTACATAATGCTTTGCCTCTGCCTCCCAAATATACTTGCCATTTAATTCCATTTAAGGCAGAAATTGGAAACATTCAAAGATCTGCATGATCAGAGCCCTTATTCCAAGGCTTTATTTGATTGCCTGTCTCCCATTCTAGCCTTAAGCTTTGATAGAATAGAAACAATGATTTTTCTGTTTACCACTGCAAGCCAGGCTCTGGTTTCATTGAAGGTAAAAAAGCCAAATGACAATCTGTCTGCTTTGTGCCCTAAGCAAGTGAGCCCAGTTATTATTAATAGAAGGCTGAGAATGAGAGGAAATTGGACTCAAATGTCCATTGTTAAGTGTTCTATTTTGTGGTTATATTAGACCTTAAAAGTGAAAACCTATACAGAGTGGCTAATAAATGCCAAAGATACTCATAGTTATAGATGAATTTAGAATTAAAAAGGAAATACCAGTTCCAGAGAAGCTATTTTTATTTGAAGAACTAAGAAGAAAGAGCAAGGAGACAGTTGATTAGGAATTGAATAAATTTGGCCGACATTTCTTCTCCATCTCCTGAGAAACAAGTGTTACTAACAAAATATATAACAAAAAATATATAGCCCAATTAAAGCCTACTGGACAGGACCCAGAGCAGTGGCTTAGTGGCTAAATCCTTACTTTGCATACCCAAGATCCCATATGGGTGCTGATTCATGTCCCAGCTGCTCCACTTCCAATTCAGCTCCCTGCATGTGGCCTGGGAAAGCAGTTGAGGATTGCCTAAAACCTTTGGACTCTGTACCTAAATGGGAGACCCAAAAGAAGCTCCTGGCTCCTGGCTTCGGGTCAGCTCAGCTCTGGCCACTGAGACCACATGGGGAGTGAACCAGCAGATGGAAGATTATATCTCTTTGTCACTCCTTCTGTTTGTAAATCTGGCATTTCAATAAAAAGAAATAAAATCTAAAAAAAAAAACATCAATAACTATTGATCAGAACTGAATCTCCCATTGAAAACCAACATTTGACTCAAACTTTGGGTGGTAAAGTTGGTATGTTATGAATATTTCAATGCTGAAATTCAAGTCGTATCTAACTCTGAGTTCTGTTTCTGGCATATGAAAAGTACATTCGAGAACATTCAAGAATATAGCGAGTAAAATGAATGGAGAAAGTTATTGAGAGTCCTTCATTTGCTACTTTTTAACAAGCTTAACCCAAGCAGTAAGAGTGATATTCTAGGACTGATACTATGGTCTAATGGCTAAATCCTAACTTTTCAAGCACTGGGATCCCATATGGGTGCCAGCTCATGTCCCAGCTGCTCCACTTCCTAACCACCTCTCCACTTGTAGACTGGAAAACCAGCAGAGCATGGTTCGGAAAGAGCTCCTGGCTCCTAGCTTTGGATGTGCTCAGCTCCAGCCATTGTGACCAATTGCGGAGTGAACCAGAGGATAAAAAATGTCTGTCCTTTCTGTAAATCTTTCAATGAAAATAAATAAATCTTCCAAAACAAAAGGGAGTGGTATTCTGATAATTCTTCATGACCTATTATTGCATGAATCTGTCCTCATCTCTACCACATCTAGCTGTGAGACAGTAAAATGATCATAGTGTTTGGGAGGTTTAGGTGGCTACCTGCTGGTTAATGAAGAAAAAAACTTAAGAGTTGTGCTTTCCCAAAAACTCACTTTCATTGGACAAGACATCCATTTGTTTCTAATTTGAAAATACATTGTAAAGAATTGTTACCCATGCCTTCCTTTTGTTGTTGTTGATGGTATCAGTTGTTTGCTGAAATGTACTTCCTAACTGAAAATATTCTGGAGAGAAAGGGTGTGCGGAGCACATTAGTGCCCATGGAATCTCGTGTAAGGATCAGGTGCTTTAGGATCTCAGACGTTAAAGAAAACCCTGTGAAACAGCCTCACTGGTTTTGGAGGTGATGAGTGTGAGGCTTTTCAGGATACTAGTCATCTTGTCCAGAGCAAATTGGAAACCAGGACAATAGGTGGAAGGGACTCAACTGCAAGTCTGGCTAAATTGTAAGTTGACTTTATTTCAGCTCCCTAGGTCACCCGCTTTCCCCATCACTTTGAGATAAAGCACTTCTGTTATAATTTGGAATTTTTTAGATTTTGAATTTTTTGTATGGAAAATTATATCTACTATACAGAAAAATATAAATGAAGTCCCATTGCTACTGCAGTAATACTTTTCACTTCCAACTACTTATAAGAAAGAAAATATTTGCTTTAAAATTACAATCAAGCTTTACTGGAACTAACGTATAAAATTTAAATGGTAGCTAAATAAAAACAACAACATGCTGTTGTTACAATGATTTTCAAAAGTAAAGCCAGAGACATGTGCCATATTGGAATTCTAAAGGATTTTAACATGTTCGCTCATGTTGTTTCTCTCCAACTTTCAACCATTCTTAAAGAAAAAGTGAATCTTACTTCTCCTTAATTCTTCATGTTTTCCTGACTCCTACTGAACAACTACTATGACTGCCAGCACAGCGTTCTCTTGTCCTTTGATTTCATCTATGTATTACATACTTAGAGAGGAATATCTGTAGTTTTTGTATCTACTTCACTAAGCGCAATTAGGGTGTAATTTATTTTTCTTCTTTTAGGAGAGTAGATATTTAAAATGCCACACAATTTAAAACAGGAGAAAACAAATCAATGAAAATGTTACCTGAATGATAAATTCAAAACTATGTAAGACCGAGAAGATATTTATAGCATATGCTTAACCATGATTTGTACGGTTATATTCCCCATAAATACCAAGCACTTACAGACTATCTACCGTAATCATTCTCCATTTACAACATTTAACAGTAACAATATATCTAGTATATATGGATAATTACTTCAGAAATTTATGTAATTTGGATATCATCCTCAATCAAAGAGTCATATTTTAAGCCTGTATTTCTTTTGGTTAACATTCTTATCTGAACTGTAGGAAAACCTATCTTAAGGAAATCAACCATGTTAATGGTTTATGCTTAAATAATAATCGTATGACTTAACATGAAATGTACAATAAATATCCTCTTTCTCACAGGCAATTGTTAACATATGTTCAGTGAGATTGTTTCAAAAAATGACTGGAAAAATATCATTCTCCAAGAATTAAAGGGACCACAGTGTTGTTTTCAGCGAGTTAGTTAAAATTGCCCTTCAGTGGCCAGATTTAAGGATACTTGAAAAATGTATTGGGGATGGGATTAAAAGGTAGATTTACTTTGGTGCAAATTTTTTTTAAAGTCCATGGGAAGGAACACTATTTTAACAGTTTATGAGAAATATATATTATACAAATTCTATGTATAAATTTGTACAGTCTTACACTGACATAAATATTTTTTATAAAACATATTTAAAAGTTCAGTTTCTTCAAACTCTTCGAAGTTCATTTGTGTTTCCATATATAAATTACCGCAATTAATTTTAGAAGACAGTAAACAAAACCAAAAGCAAAACCAAACAAAACAAAGCTTCTAGGCTTCTAATTATGCCTGAAAGTTGAAGTTGTTATCTCTACTTTTTAGTTTAACAGTACTATTCTTTTTAGTGATTTAAGCATTGAGCGTCTTACATAAGCTACAAAAAGCATAAGACTAAATAGAACAAATTCTAGTTCAGTATTCTTGTATGTTATGTTGTGTCCTAAGGGTTTGAGAATTTGGCACATGTTAAACAGAACAAAGCTACAGACATACATTTATTTCTTCATACTATGACACCTAATTCTAAAGCTATTGAAGTCTCATGAATTTTGTTCTTCATTGTCCAATTTTATGTTGTCTGAAGTTTCAAAATATACAAATGGCTTAATAAAATTTCCATTTCACTACCATTAATAAAGTAGAAGACTTGCTTTGAACATGATCAGACCCTCTTCAGCACAAAGTGTGGGCTTTTAAAAGGGATTAGCTACCATCATACACTCAAGTCCAGATTTGGAACCCATCAAAAGATAGGCATAGGAGTCAAGCTTTCATGGACATCACAGCTGGGTAGATAGAACTGATGTGGGTGTACGGCCACACTAGAATTTTCAAGATTTCTTTCTTTATTTTAAAGAGTGAGGGAGAGAGAGTTTCCATCCATTGGTTCACTCCCCAGGAGGCTGCAACAGTCAGGGCTGGCCTAGTCCAAAGCCAGACCAGGAGCTTTTTCTAGTTTTCCACATGGGTGACAGGATCCCTATCCACGTGGACCATCCTCTACTGGATTTCCCATTCTGTGAGAAGAGGTGCTTCAGACATGGGACAGAACCTGGCACTCCTATGGGATTCAGACATCTCAAGCAACGGGCTTTGCCTGTTGCACCCCCACACTGGGATTTTCTAACTGGTGCAAGAATCAGCAAGGTTCCCTTGGTTGGTGGCAACACTGGGCCATCACAGAGCCCTGAGACTGGTCAGGGCAATGGGAAGATACACTGCTCTGGAGAGACAGTCCCAAAGAGTGAGTAAAGTGTCATAACATCTACTTCACAAATTCCCCAAATCAAAATGCTGAGAGTATGTGCACTGAATGAACTTACTGGACAGTGATATTTTCTTCCTGCTAAGGCACACAGAGGAGCAGGGAAATGGAAACGTGTCTGTGCCTTTTCAACTTTAGATTTGAGTGTGGGAATCTGATCTGTTCATTTTACACTTCTCATACCAATAGGGAAAACAAAAAACAAAAAACAAAAAACCAGAAAATGCTATACAAACGTGAGCTTGGTGAGGAAAGAGAGATTATTGCCACTGAATAAACATCTGGGAGGCCTGGCAGGGTGGAGTGCAGTGGCAGCAGTGTTGGTGGTACCCAGGAGTTTTTCATTTTACAATCATATTTAGTAGTAAAATTTATTTTTGTTTCCAACTTTCTACTCTATTCTCTTTCTTAACAAAATTATTCATGCGGGGCAGCAAAAGCAAACTCTGGAAAGATACTCTCCATCTGATCTAATCCAATGTGAAAACAAAGTACAAATCATGTGACTCCAACTTAGAACTTAGGGTTAATAAGGATTTCAGAATGTATTTATTTTTATCGGAAAGGCAAATTTACATAGAGAAGGAGTGATAGAAAGATCTTCCATCCATTGTTTCATTTCCCAAATGGCTGCATTATTCAGAGCTGAGTTGTTTAAAAAGCCAGGAGCTTCTTCAGGGTCTTGCATGGGGGTACAGGGTCCCAAGATTTTGGGTCATTCTAGAGTGCTTCCCCAGGCCATAAGCAGGAAACTGGATGCCAAAGTGGAGCGGCTGGAACACTAAGCCGTGCCCATATGGGATTCCAGCACTCACAAAGTGAGGATTTAGCCACTGAGCCATCACCATAGGCCCCCTTTATCATTATTTGAAGGCAGAGTTACAAAGAGAAGGAAAGGCAGGGAGAGAGAGGAATCTTCATCTACTGGTTACTCTCCAGATGGGCGCAGTGGCTGAAGGTGACTCAATCAAATGCTAGGAGCCAGGAGTTTTTCTGGGTCTCCAGTGTGTTTACAGGAGCCTACGGACTTGGGCTGTCCTCGGCAGCAATTCATATGTATACACATACACACACATATCAGCTTATACATATATATACACCCACACACACACATATATATACATATATATATATGCAATTGTATCCACACACATATATATGCAGTTGTATGGTATTCTTTGATTTAAAACCAAGTAAAGCTGCTTTAAAAATTAAGTGTAATACAGATATGCAACTACATCCTTGGTTGGGGCAAACCCAGAGGAAAATACTGCCAGATTTTTTTTTTTAATTATTCAGGAGTGCCTTGATGTTGTGATAAAATGAAGAGGAGGTAAAATTTGGTTCTCTGCAATTTGTAGAGAAGTTTTCTAAAGATTAAAAATCTAAATTTATTAGAAAATATTTTGGAGTTATATTGTTTCACCTCTTGGCAAACAGTTTTTGGAAAAACTGCCCACTGCATCCAGAAGGTTCAGTAACCAATGTGCTTCAAAATAAGAAATTAATTAAATGAAAGATGATATAACTTTTGTGATATGAGTGTTAAAACTATTTCTTTGAAAAATCTTTTTGAAAGGCAGTGAGTCAGTGAATGAGACAGGGAAAGACAAACTGAGATCTTCCAAATCTGGTTCACTTCCTAAATGCCTGTATCAGCCGGGATGGGCCAGGCCAAATCAGGAGGCAAGAACTGAGTCTGGGTTAACCGTGGTTGTAGCCATCAGCTGCTAGCTCCCAGAGGGAAACTGAAATCAGAAGTGGAGCTGGATTCAAACTCACACACTCAGGAAGAGCACGCAAGTAGCATCTTAACCCTGGGGTAAATGCTTAAATACCATGAGTCTTAAATAAAACCTCTACAATAATTTTCTACCTACCTAATCTTCATTAATTAAGATAAGGCACACGTGGCTTTTGTGTTGTACAATGTGAATACTGAAGGGTGTTATTATCAAGATGAATTTCATTCGTTAAAAATAAGGATATCAGCGTGAGTGCTGTGGCAGACTAAGTTGGGTGGCAGCTTGGGCACAGGCATCCCATGTCAGAGTCCATAGATCCAGACCAGGCTGCTTCTGCTTCTTGCTAATGTGACTAGGAGGCACCAAATGATCCCATGTACATGAGTTCATGCCACCTCTATGCCAGATCTAAATTAGCTCCACCAGTTGAGTTCTCCCTAGGCAGAGTTCATGGCTCCTGGTTTTCATTTGCTGCATTCCTGTTGTGGGCATTTAGAGACTGAACCGTTGAATAGATTCTCTCTTTTGAGTGGATTAAAATAAAGTTTGAAAAATCCATATAATTGAATAGTGTGGTTTGATTCAAAAGTGTACAATGCTTGAATAATCAGTCCTATCAAAAAGGGCAATATAGTCATCAGGATAAATGTTAACAGCAAATTTCATGTTAGCGTGCCACTGTCATGCAGAAAAGAGACATCTTTCTCAGATATCAACAAGGACCTAGCATAGCAGTTTTATGTGGGAGTTTCCTGGGGTTCTGATATTTCACATGTTAAAACTGAAGACTGTCTCCCACAAGTCAATACACTTGGTATCTTTACTTCATTTTCAATAGGAGGATTAGATAATTTGCCACTTGCACAGAGTGGGCGAAGAACCATATTAGCCCCTGTGTATCAGTGAAGGGGCTGTTGTAAAACAGATGTTTTTCTTTATTTTTTGTCTGGTTCCACAGTCCCAGAAGTGGGAAACTCTGAAGTCTTCAGATAACTTCCTGCCATGTCTGTTTGATCAAAGCTCCTTTAGATCTGCCACTTCTCAAAGGAACCCGGCAGCAGAAGAGTCACGTCGGTCACATCTCAGTGACACTTGGTGCAGGAGCTCAGATCAGAGGCAAATGTGTTTCCAAAAAGAACAACTTCTGTGTTCCAAGGACTCTGAGTTATCTTGAGTGTCTTCTTTAGTTGAAGTTTGGAAAAGAAAGTTTTATAAAACATGTGATTCACTAGTAGGCAAAACCAAGGCCAGGTTATCTTTTGGACATATTGTGAAGGTTTTTGAATACATGTAAGAAACTGTTTTATGTCTGTTCATTCTTGAAACAGTTTCTCAGTTCTGTTTCATTGAAACGGTTTTTGTATTCTTGCTTCTCAGTGCTCTTCGGCAAAAAATATTGAGACTGTTGTCATGGACAGTCTGATTATGAATAATTTGAGATTTTATTGAGTCTCCCCCCAATTTTGACATTTCAAGTTTATTTATTGGATGTTGTTTTAGACTTCACTTCTACACCTGTCATTTTTTCCCCTTTATTTCCCTCCAGGTTACACCATTATTGAAAAAACTTCTGTTGCAGAATTACATATTGAGTGATAGAACAGCTTAAGTTTCTTTATGTTAAGCTGAGAGGTTTTTCTTGCTGTAGAAATTTGGGCCAAATTTGGTGAAGAAGGATCATGTTGCATAGTCTTCATTTGTTTTTCTTACTTGATAACTTGTTTTTCAATTTTTACTGGGAAACGATCTCTATGTTCTTTAAATATTGTTAATACATTTTGGTTTTTCAGGAAGGGAGAGATAGTGATATGGAGAGAGAGAGAGAGAGAGTAAGAGAAGGAAGGAAGAATTACCTCCACCCATCTGACTGCTTCTTCAAATAACATCAGGACCCCCAATGAATGTGTTATACACGTGTAGAACATCATTATGTTGATGAAGAAGTGGGTATGTTTGAGGTGGGTTTCTGGTGTGGAGTGTCTGTTGATGAATCTCCCATAGGATCCATTTGCTGGCCTAACTGATTAAAAATACATTTTATTAGTTTACTCTGACATTATAAGGTTTCTATTGAATTCAATTAATCGAATTAAAATTTGTTTGAAGGGCTTGTGTGCTGTTCAGTCAGTTCATCACTAGACAAATTTAATATCACAATATAATTTGAATAACAATTTTAGACGCTAGTCAAAATAAGCAGATATCTGTGCTGTGTATCCAGTATTTTGCTACTCCTAGTTGGCAGTTACAAATTTGAGTAAGGTATTTCAAATGGAAATGCAAATGTCTAACATATTCAATTAATTATAATGAAATGTTCTTCTGGAAAAAGTCTTTCAAAAGCTGGAAGATTTCAGAAATGTCTATTTTCATTAGTCTCAAGCCAAACAGGGACGTTTAAAATTGCTGCTCCTAAAATCCTTTCTATAAAGTCAACGAATAGGATTTACCCTGGGCAGAGGCTACACTAGTGCATTATTTAACAGCAACATTGAATTTAATGGATAAATGGAAATAAAGGGGTGAGGACTGCAGGCACTGAACAGTGCTTATGTAAGGACAAAACCTGAAATTAAAAAAAAAAATGTTGCTCCTTAGTAGGTTGGTTCAATTTGGTTCATAATCATGAATTTTCCTTCTGCTGCTATTACAAATTTTATTTGCATTTAAAATTCTGTTTAAGGTTTCTGATCTTCAATAACAAAATTTGGAATGTAAGATTGGTGCAGTGTTTTGACTTGGAGCATCCACGTCCCATATTGGAGTGTCTGGGCTTACATCCCAATTCTACTTCTGATTGTGCTTCCTGCCACTGATTGTGGGGAGGCAACAGAGGAGGGCTCAGGGACGTGGGTCACTGTCCCCCAAGTGGGAGACTTGGTTGAGTTACTCACTGTTGGCTTCAGTCTGACCCAAGGCTGGCTTATCCAGGCTTATCCAGGATGCTGGGAACTGAACTAGTAGATGAAACATCTCTTCCTCCCTTTTTTTTCAAATAAAATGATTATAAATAAGAAAACAGTAAATAAACAAATAGCTTCTAAAGCACAAGAACCTTGAAAATATAAAAAATGTAGACACAGTGTCTAAACTATGCAGAGCCTCCTGTGTGTGAAATATTATTTTCTATCAATGACATTTTTAATAAGGAGCTGAAAACACTTCGTGTATTGACTTACATTTCAGTATTTTTTTTTATAAAGATTTATTTTATTTCTATTGGAAAGATGGATATACAGAGAGGAGAGACAGAGAGGAAGATCTTCCGTCCGATGATTCACTCCCCAAGTGAGCGCAACGGCCGCGCCATGCCATGCCGATCTGAAGCCAGGAGCCTCTTCCGGGTCTCCCACGCGGGTGCAGGGTCCCAAAGCTTTGGGCCGTCCTTGACTGCTTTCCCGGGCCACAGGCAGGGATCTGGATGGGAAGTGGGGCTGCCCGGATTAGAACCGGCGCCCATGTGGGATCCTGGGCATGCAAGGCAAGGACCTTAACCACCTGCGCCATCGCGCCGGGCCCATTTCAGTTGTTTTTACTAATATATTTTATGGCCAATAAGAACTTATGCTATAAAATCCATAAAAATGTAAGTTTTATGAGAAGATAACGTTTTATGAAATATAATGGCAACTATTTCATTATTAAAGGTTTGTTTGTAGCTTTCTTTCCATTCCCCATTACATATGCCTTAAGAGTAATACTGTAAATGTAAAACCTGATGATGTTTAATTTCTAATTATATTGCACAGTGAACAGTATCTTTGGCTCCTTTTTGATAATGAAAGATAAAGTGTTTTTTGCACATGAAATCCTTAAATGAAATGTGTTTTGAAATAAAATGGTTTTTAAATTTATTGAGTTTGACATTACTTTGCCTTGAAACAGGCAGTAGGACTCTACTAAAGATTTCATAAACTAAATGATTTTTCTTTCCAAAACTATAATTCTTTTGTATGTGTTGGAACCATGTTTTTGGGCCACACAATCTTTTCATAAGAGGTGCTTGGTTTAGACTTGCATATATATGCATAGGTACACACAAATAGATCCATTTGTAATTTTAGCAAAATGAATGAGTCAGTAAGCATCTATGCTTTCCAAATCTAAGTGGGTTGAAGAATCCATGACAATAAAATTATAATTATTAGCTTGGTTTATTCAAACTCCTGGCTTCCAACTTCTTGTGCTGTTGTTCCTTGCGCTGTTGTTCCCCTCTTCCTGTTAAAACTTGAGATTTAGTCCTTCTGCTTGTGGATCAAGTGTGATTAATGTGCTTCATGAAAACAGTTTCATCAATTTATAATCTAAGTCACTTTGTTAAAATAATATATCCATCCATCTATGGATACCTTTGTGGCAGGTGAAAGAAACCACAGTTCACAACCCAGTTTTAGCGCTGCAGTCTCTCTCCTTTAAAGAAGGAGCTTAGAAGGCTGGGCATGCTGAAATCAGGAAGGATGCAGTGCCCACTTAATGGCAGTTCTGATGAAAGCTAGAAGAAGACCAGTGGGTTTGACAGGATTATATTTAACATTGAATATTTCACTTCATCTGAAACCTAATTTTGATCAGACATCATATGATATAAATATTAAAACGCAAAATACAAAACTATATAAGTATGTGGCAATTTTAAATTTGATAAAGAAATATATTTCAAATTAAAAGTCAGTGTCGGGCCTGGTGTGGTAGCCTGGCAGCTAAAGGCCTTGCCTTGCTTGTGCCGGGATCTCATGTGGACACCAGTTCTGGTCCTGGTGGCCACCCTGATTTCCATCCATCTCCCTGCTTGTGGCCTGGGAAAACAGTCGAGGATGACCCAGAGCCTTGGGACCCTGCACCTGCATGGGAGATGCAGGGGAGGCTCCAGGATCTTGGCTTTGGATCAGCGCAGCTCCTGCCATTGCAGCTGCTTGGGAAGATCTTCCTCTCTGGATATCTGGATATCCTCTCTGGATATCTGACTTTGCAATCAAAATAAAAATAAATCTTTTTTTAAAAGTTATTGTCATTCACTTCAATTGGCATGAATAAAATGAGCAAGTATCAACCTTATCATTCAGGGCTGTTTCAGAAGTAGATGCTTACACAGAGTAAACAGCTCAAATTCGAGTATGGAACTCTTTTAGTTATTCTGTACCTGGATGAAAAGCATAATGCAACAAAATAGTCATCCATTATTTACTGGCAAGGTCATAATATCAGAACTGTATTATTATGGAATTTTGCCATTGTGTGTACATTACAACCAGAGAGGGCAATATAATCTCTCTCCATTCTTGTATGTGTAATCTGTAACTGAATAAATTGAATAAATTGTTCTGCATCATATGATTAATATTGTAGTGACAGACATAAAAAGAACTGTGAACTTCTAATACACAGATAACTGTGAAACACTAATGAAGGGGATAAGAGACAAAATCAGAAGCAAAGACGTACACATACTTTCTTGTGGGCATGGAAATTTAATAGTATTAATTTATTAATACTCTTGCAATCTATATTTTCTTAAAACATCTGTACAATGCAACCAGAGTAACAATGGCATGTTTTTAAATTTATTTTTCTTCCTTTTAACGGTTTATTTATTTTTGTTGGGAAGGCAGATACACAGAGGAGATTCAGAGATCCAGCCACTAGTTTATTCCCCAACCAAGTGGCCGCAACAGCCAGAGCTGAGCTGATCTGAAACCAGGAGCCAGGAGCTTCTTCTAGGTTTCCCATGTGGTTGCAGGGTCCCAAGGCTTTGGGCTGTCCTCCCTTGCTTTCCGAGGGAATAAGCAGGGGGCTTGATGCAAAGTGGATCAGCCAGTATATGAACTAGCTCCCAAATACAATCTCGGCACAGCAAGGCAAAGACTTCAGCCTCTAGGTTGCCTTGCAGGGCCCACATTTATTTTCCCGTCACCCTTTCCTTAAAAATGATCAACTGAAGAACACACATGATAATTGATAAGGTTACTAATTAAGTATAGGAGCTCCAAATCAGGTGTTAAAATACTTTAAAATGTGGAAGAAATTAAAATTATAGTTTTACTGGGATATGAGTAAATACATGGATCATGGGAATAAAGAAATAATCAAGGTGTGTTTCTGAAGGACAGTGACTTGATGAAAAAGACAGGACAGGTCGCATCACTCACTTGCCACCAATTGCCATCGTCCTCCCAGCAGCACAGGCTGGTTACGGGACATCTAGGTTTGGGACTACTTCCAGGTCTCCTCCCATTTCTTTGTGTAAATACTTTCTTCTGCCCTGTATAAGCATTTCTTCTCCTTTCCCCCTCTACACCTCCTCCCTTCCCATTTAAGTCTTTTTTGTCATTATTATTACATTTTACTTTAAGAATTTTAATAATCTGTGCCTTTCATCTCAAGGGCCAAATATTTATTTTTAAATACATCAAATATAACTACAGAATTGCTTTGGGGATTGATGAACTTAGTAATAACAGGCTAATAGCATACAGGTAGAAGAAGCATTAGGAAATTTTTTACTTAAAATTTGTGGAAAGACTTGCCATGTTTGTGGGGTTTGGGCTTTAGAGCTATTCAACACTTCACCAAGTTACATGGACTGGAATTAAAACATGCAGGTTTTCTTCAAGACTTCAAGGGCTCTGAGAGGCAATGAGGGGTCAACACAGCTTAATCTTGTTTCAACACAAATTCAACAATTGCAAGAAAAGGACAGGTCCTTGGGATATATCCCACATTAGAGTGCCAAGTTCACGTCTTGGCCACTGTTCTTATGATTTTACTTCTTCCAATGCACCCAGGAATCAGAAGATTAATACTCAAGTACTTGAGTGCCCACTACCCATAAGAGAGTCTATACAGTAGTTCCTGGCTCCCAACTTTGACCTGTTGCAGCAGTCCAATAGTTGAGAACATTTGAGAATTAACCAGCAGATGTGAAATCTCTCTTTGTCTTTCTCTGGTCTCCAAATAAGTAAACTTTTCAAAACCTTAAACATAATCGAAAAGAAAACATAATTAATAGTGCACATTAACATCTTAGGGTACATTGAATTGTAAAAAAAAAAAAAAATCAAGAGTGCTAAAGCTGTAAGAAAAATGAAAGCAACTGCCCCAAGCAACACAATTTAGTGACAGTATTAAAAAAAAAAAAAAAACAAACAAACCACAAAGCAGATGGAAAACTTACTTAAAATTGGCTTGGAAATAGTAATAATGAGTACATTTAGACATGTAGTTGAATTAAGAGGCTTTGCAAGTGACATAGACTGCAAGTATCAATTGAACTGTTAGGGAAAATTTTTATGGTTTTGGAGTTTCATCCAAAATTATTATCCACAAGGCAATGAAACACTCTGGGGAGAACAATTTTATTTGCAATCTGAAATAGCTCAAATTTATGTATACTGCTGGCATCATCACTCAGAATAAAGATGTCCATCAACTAGGTTCACTTTGAGAGCATTTCAGCATTTCAGTCCAGCAGACAAACCACAGAGTTCTGCCAAGGATACAAAGTTGATAGGCCTTGGAATGATGCCATAGCCTATGAAGACAAATTTCGAAGGAAGATTTTTTTTGTTTACCTAGTTCCCGTAGGTGAATGTGTTCACATCTATATTATAAGCTCCTTGGTCTGCAGCCCTAGGCTTAATGACAAAAGTTGAATGTGGCAAACGCTTATTTTAAATAACTTATTAATAACTTTAATTAAGATTAATGACACTTCAATTTTTTTTCCAGTAATTCAAACCATTCGTTCAGGTCATAGATTCATCTACGTTTATTAAAAATCAACAGGTAGCATACATCACAAAATATCTGAAAATATAAAACTGTATTTCATTGTTTCTTCAACGAAGCTATTCAAGAATTCCTTGGGAACAGGCTTTCAAGCAAGTAACATATAGTATGGTAAGTGTTTTCAAAAACTACTAAGACAAAGTTATATTAATTGGATGAAAGTCAGTGTTCACTTCATGGACAATCAGGAAAAAATTCACAAAAACAACTACCAAAAATATTTTGTAAGATACTTCCACATATTAAAATATAATCTCTGATTTGTCATATAGGATAGTTTCATATTTTTGATAATATTAAGTAGTATTCATTGAAAAATGAGAATTATTTTAAAACATTGTATTACCAAGAAGAACATAGCTGGGTACAGTATTTTGTTTTGTAGTAAAGGATGGTATATTATAAAGGGAGCTGGAATGTCCTGTGATTTGAAAAATAAGCATGTTTGTAATCAAGAGATTAAACTCATGAATTATATTATTTCACCCTTTCCTCTATGTTTAAGAAAGTTTTCTATACTGAATTTATAATGTTTCAGACTATTTTCTGTGGAAACTAAAATGAGACGTAATGAAAAACTATCCAATTCAAGATTTCTTTAATCCAAATAACTAAGTCACATCTAAGTTGCACAAATGATTACTGTTCATTCTCTGGCAGGATACTAAATGGCTCTGCCACTTGGCCATCATAGCACTCTGGTTGCACTCTGCATTGAGTAATTTGATTTTAGGGCCTTCCTAACATTGCAAAAATTTAGTGATTCATTGCAAAGTGACGCTCAATATATGTGAACATCAGGAAGTTGCCTCTGTCACAGATGAAGGTGGTTGTCTGAAATGAGAAAACCTTAAATTTATAAGAGACTTTTTCTATAACCATCCACATTTCCTCTGGCATAGCCACAAATCCCTATCTTGTTCTGTGTTTCCTGTGGCTATTATTTCCGTTATAATCCTCCTGGCTTCTCAACTCATAGATTTTGGAGATATTCTTGAATCTGTCCTTTTTCTTACCCACCTTTGTCACCATATTCAGAATCAGGAACAAGAGCCTGTTGAGCTACCTCCTCATCAGAATTCAGTCTTCCCAGTGAGTTCAAGTTATGGTCTATCTGCTGTTACCATGATCTTTCTGGCATACACATTTCATCACATCAGGCTCTTCACATGTATTATAGGGATTATTTTTAAATCAGATAAACAAAAAACTAAATCAAAATGTAATGAAAGCCAAAAATTGCCGAAATAGTGTAGCACTGAGTACCCTCATTCTCTGGTGACCAAGTTAATGACATCTTTAATGTTTGACTCTGTTCCAATAGCAGTGATTTCCTTTAAATAATTCCACTATCAGTAATATTGAGTACATTTATTCTGCAGAGACAAATTTATAAAGGACCTGATTATCAGTATAGAAATGCTCAAGCACAGCTTGGTATGTTCACACATTTGAGTATTGTGCTATATGTAGCAATAAACAAATCAAAATATGCCATTAAGAAAATCTATATATCTGGTGTATTATTAATAAAAACAAAATGGTACAGAGTAAAATGTAGAATGGATCATTTATATTAAACTGTTTGTTTCATATTTTTTTCTATCCATACAGATAGATGCATTTACAAAAGGTGGAACACCATCTCCTACTTAGTATCATGGATAATGTAGTTGTAGGCTTACCTCTATCTTATTTATAAGCTTTATGATCCTGAACAAGTTAGTCTTCCTAAAACTCCTTATTTTCTTTGTAAAACGGAAGCTATTATCATAACTAACAGGGTTGCTGTGAGCATTAAATGAGCTGTCCAATATGGCATCAGCATTTGGCATATCATAAGATGTGTACATCAATGGTTACTATAAATTTGTATGTTAGTGAACTTTCTCTTGAAGATGGTCAAAGGGCTGAAAGTTATCTTTTTAATATAATGCACAGATATTATTTTTTATAATATTAAAAGGAAGCTTTTTTTTAAAAAAATTCCTTCAGTAGTTCTCCATTTCTTTGGGGTGAATTTCAAAATAATTGGCTTCCCGCTCCATATTTATCATCACCCTTGTCTTCCTATCGTATGCTATATCTGAGATTTAATCAATACCCTTTTCGTTTAGATGCCCCTCTAGATAGTCTTGTATTTGTTAAGTTTTAAAATATTTTTTATGCTATTCTTCCCTGTGACAGGATATTTCTCTCTCAAAAAAACCATTTTATTTATTCTTGTTGGAAAGGCAGCTTTCCAGGGAGTAGAAACACATGGGTGCAGGGACCCAAGGATTTGGGCCATCCTCTGATGCTTTTCCAAGGAACATGCAGGGAGATGGATGGGAAGTGGCACAGCCAGGACATGAACCGGCACCCATACGGAATTCCAGCTCATGCAAAGTAAGGATTTAGCCACTAGACTATAACGCTGGGTCTGTGAGGCCCTTACATCCCTCTGCCAAAAACATCTGCTGTCCCTTGTGCCTCTTCAGGTACACTCACAGTTCTTGAAATGTTCATTGGATGCCAAGATTATCTACTCGGTTATTGCTTATTTAAGTATTTCCTCACTTGTTTATCACTAACATTTGAATTTAGGAACTGTGTGTGTGTGCGTCTAATTTTGTACTGATGTAATGAATTTTAAATGAACAAATAAATGACCTGTAAATAAAATTTTGCCTAGTAGAGAAGTTTCAGGAGTCTTCCCAGGTATTGCAACAAAAATCATACCAGCTATTTCAGAGTGGTTATGGAATTGGTTACAATTGGTTTAATGAGTGAAAATGAGTACTTGAATTTAAGAACAAGAAGAACCAGCTTGGGCAACAACAGAAAAGAGTTTGGTCCTGGAACCCAGACATCTGATGAAGAGGCTCGAGTTTGTACTGGGATGTGAAGAGGATACTGGACGGACTAGAGGTTCTGGTGGGTCTTAAATTGCTGGAGCAAGTGTGGCCTGATCAGTACACAGACTGATAGGGGACGTCGATGAGTGGATGCTTGAATAGTCCTGGACAAAGTTCAATTTGGTGTGCACAATGGCTCTGGGATTGTTTGAGTAGCGCTGCATTGGGGATCTCAGCCTGTTGCATCTCTAGGGAGATAATGTACATAGAGAAGTTGATGCTAAATTTGCTTGACAAATCAGTGAATGAGCCAATGATGGTAGGAACTGGAAAATAGGAAGAGAATTCTTTCTTTCCTGGGCCTTTCAATTTTTTCCACTGCCTACTATGGGCAGATGGTAAGGAAATCAGTTGGCAATGGAGTATTGGAAAGCAATTTGAAGAGTTTTAACTCCAACATCACAGGAGAGGGTGCTAAAGATTGGACTTGTTGCTGAAACAGTTATCAATATAATGGGTCTCAAAAATGTGATAATACAAAGATTTATTATTCTTTCAAAACATGAATATGCAGACTTGTGATACCAATGACACAACGCCATTCAGATTTTATTTAAGAAACTCTACAAAAATAATTTATGCAAGATTTCATGATTTTTCATTGAACTTTCACATACCTGTTTCTAAGCTTTATAACAGAAAAAATTGTTTTGATTTACAGATTGCCAGATGTTAAACTAATAATAGGTGAAGGATATGGTGGATGTCTTAGGAAATTTTAATTGAAACATAAATTCTGAAAGTTTAATTAAATGATAAAAGGATATAATCTGCCCTTTCTTTTGATAAGAAATGATGGTGGTTTTCATCAGCAACAATGTTCCTAGTCCCATTATACATTATTTTTGAATGTTATCTTATTTATGTAAGATTAGTTTAAAATGCAGTAAAAGAATCATGTGAAAATACTTAAAAATGCAACTTCAAATAAATAATTTGATAGTGAATTTTTATGTTTACATAGGAGAACAAATTAAGCAAAGATAATGTCTTTGACCTAGTGACTCATCAGTATAATATCATTAGTATTATGTGGTCATGATGAAAAGAAATAATTAAAAATAACTTTGGAATAAAAGCAAGTAGCAGCTCACTGAGAGAATGGAAGATTAAAATGAGTAAGCAATAATATTTGCCGCAGTTCAGAGTTAAAGCTAAAGGTTAATATTGGCTTATTATTTGGATACATAATGGAAATTTAACATTCTAACAACCTCAGTTATAATGTGTAATTTGATAATATAATCTAAACAAAATACTTTGGGAATGTTTTGAACATAATGGAGAACATATTGTCTTGTTTTAGAAGAAAAATCAACTCCTGAATAAATACACCAGACACAGAATCTAGTACATCTAATTGGGTATCTATCAAGTGAAACATAGAATGCTAATTCTTATTTATTGAAAATAAATATTCTGGAAGGGAACATTTAAACAAATCACATAACGTTTACACAGATGGTTCATGGATTTGGGAAACTGAAAGCTAAAATTTATGATAGAAGATCTTTAAATGTAATTCTTCCTTTGAATTTTATTGATAGACCTGTGTAAGTTTCAGTCAGAGAAGGATGATTAAGCTTATAGTTTCTATGTGAAATAACAAAGGAAACAGAATGGAAATCTTTTCATGCATAAACAAATCATGTGTCCTTATTAATAATACTTTGACAATAGAGAATAACTCATGGGACGTGTATTGCCTTAATCCTATTACTAAGTAAAAACTCTAAAAATGTACATCATAATCCAAGATTTTACTTGGGATAAATGAGAGATTACTTTGGTGAAAGGACCATTGTGTGGAAGAGAGGGAGGAGGAAGGTAACTCCTACAGATGGACTCCAAGAGAAATGAGGGGTCTAAAGTGGCAGAACATTTTTTTCCTCCTCACATCCATGTGGGCAATTATACAGGAAAAATGGGGAACACTGGCCAAGTAATGGCAGTTCTTTTGCAGACATTTCACCTTCACTCTTTCGGATGCATTGGCCTGTGGGTGTTTGGATATTTCCTGGAAGTTATTTCTGTTGCCTATGCCCATTTCTATTTCTATACCTGTAAGTTTCCATTATACATACAAGTATGTAGAAAATTGCTGGATACGATTGGATTCTCTAACATTAAAAGAATGTAACTATTTTCTGATGGTTTAGTTTCTGTTAAATGATACTGTGACTTGAACATTTGCTGCTTCTCTGTGGTGTACAGGGGTTTTAAGGATCCAACAAATTGTTGTGGAATCATTCAAGCATCAGATGTCCATTTTACAAAGTTAACATTTCCCTGAACTAATTTTATCCCACATTTATACCAAATATCCACCACTTGGCCATACAGAAGTTTTACGCAGAAACACCCCAACTGCTAACAACATCTGCTTTTCATATCTCAGTAGTAATCCTCTTCTTTTTCCACTTCAAAATAGAGATTTGTATTCTTTGTAGCCAGCAAACTTAAAAACTAATCATGAGCTCTAACACTTCAACATTTACTAACCATTCACTGTGAGATAATACAGAGAATGATGCTGAAATATTGCTTTAATTCTTTAGAAGATTCCAGAAAATAACTTAAAAGATTTGTGAAAGATTAAAGAATCTTGATGAATCAACATTGAATGCACATCCAACTTGGCTAAGTCTGTTTGGGGAAGAGTAATAACTATGTAGCTGAGAGAAAATTAAATTCATCAGATGGCCATCTAAAAGATAATTTTTACTTTATTTTCTAATATTGCAATCTTTTTAGTCACACTGATGCATCTTAAACAAATTCTGTCAGCATTTTTAAAAGGAAAAATAATTTTCATAGTTTAGAATTGTTCATTAAATTTAGCTCCACTACAGTTTTGTTCATTTATTAATGGTATTTCAGTACATTTAATCTATTTAGCATTTTTCCTTATTATCAACTTTTCCCACCACATTGAAAGCATTTGTATTATTTGCCAAATTAACTGAGTGCCTTAGTACTTGCAACTATGTAACACAGTGTGAAATTTATACCTCATTTCTTTATATGTTGTCTTCCCAGTGCTATTTTTAAAAGAATTTATTTGTGATTCTTTTTATTTATTTATTGGAAAGGCACATTTATAGACAGAAGGAAAGAAAGACAGAATGATCTTTCCATTGGTTCACTCCCCAAGTGGCCAGAGCTGAGCCTATCCAAAGCAGGAGCCAGAAGATTCTTTGGGATCTCCCATGCATTTACAGCTTTCCAAGGCTTTGGGCCATCCTCCGCTGTTTTTGCAGGCCATAAGCAGGGAGCTGGATGGGAAGTGGAGCAGCTAGAACATGAACCAGAGCCCAAAGAGATTCATGATTCTGGCAAGGGGAGGATTTAGCCAATTATACCATCACACTGGGCTTGGTGCTATTTTTGTTTTGTTTAATTTCATCCTTTTTTCGTAAGCATTTAAAAAAAATTTCCTTCTGTTTTTTTTTTTTTTAAATTTTATGATACAGTTCCATAGGCTCTGGGATTTCCCCTACCCCTTCCCCAAACTCCCTGTCCCTTCTCCCCCACTGATGTCCCCTATATTATTACGATAGTACGGTCCTTCATAAGCAGTCATTAGTCCATCGTTCTGCTATTTAAGTGTGTCCTGACATTGGAGTACAGAGTGTCCTGACATTGGGGGTACAGACAATGGCAGACAGTCCAGTATCCCATTTGCAAGATATATCCAATACTTTCACTGAGAGTCCATGTTTGATTTGGAAGTAGACATGCATATCTCATTGTATCTTCACATCTGGATATTTCAATACTCTGGTGCCAGTATTGTTTCATTTCTTTGTTCATCCAGTCATTCATAAAAAAGGATCCCAAGGGAATATCTGCACATTGCTTTATCTGAAGATTTGAAGATACTTTGTGAAGTCTGCAACAGAATACAGGTTAGAGACCGATCAAAGCAAGTATTCTGCACTTGGTGAAAAGCTGCAGCTCTTAAAGCCTGGGTTCTGCTTCCCCTCTTGTAATCTTTTCAATGGAAGAGGGAAATCATCAGAGAGAAGCCAAAAAATAGATGGATTAAGAAGCCTAACAACACACATGTCCAAGGTTCCAGTTGAAGCTAAGACCCAGCTCTACTGCTGCTCCATGGGAGTCCCCCTTTTTTTTCCACTCACTGCTTCACAATTAAGCTTGTCTCAGGGAGGACTTAAAAATGGAAAGATGGAAAGCTATTCATTTCCAAACCATAAGATTCAATATCATTAAATGGGTATTACTGAACTTTAAATGACACTGGCTCTGGAGTGGGTGCTGGGAAACAAAGGTACATACGATATGGTTTCTGATTCCAGGCAACATTGATTTAAGCAAATACTCACAAGCACAGGAGAGAGCAAAGTGTATTTTAAACAATGATGAATTTCTCATAATGCTTGAAAAGGTCAACAGGGGTCTCTCATGATTCATGGAACTGTTTCTCAAAATGTGTACCAAAGTAGCATTTAAAAAAATTTTTTTTTATTGTGTTAGTAATAAGTTGTACTAAGCAGTCACATAACAGTAAATGAGATATATTTGATTTTTCAGTACTAAATTGCTTTTATGTGTCCTGTTAAAATGAAAATCTTTTCTTGGCATTTAATAGTTGATGTTTCCAGTTCAAAATCAAAAGTATCATTAGAGCAATTGTTTCAGCTGTTATTGATGGGAATGTAGTACATTCCTGGGCTGCTAGAGGGCAGTGTAAGACAAGAACTATCAGAAATAACAAAACTTAAAAAAAAGATCGATTAATGAAAACATACATAAAAATACATTAAGCTGTAAAATATAGAAAACATAGCTTGTAATGAAACTCCTGTATTCCTTTTGATAATGCACTCATTGGAAATAGAATAGATTGGTTTCCTTTTTCTTGTCTTTGGTTGGTTTTACTAACTAGGGCTATTTGGAATTCTTCACTGGGAAAAAGAGGAGCTTAAATCCTGAACTTCAAAAATATTCTGCTGATTCCTCTTATTCAGTTAATCTTTGAAGCTGTAACTATGCTATGAGCTTGACTATATCACAAGCTAGAAATAGTTGATGAGTAGATAATTAAACAAAAGAAATTAATGAACTTGATCATGACCCAACCATAGTTCCCATTTGAATGCTTCACTTATCAGCACAAATACGATGAGTCTGTCCTCAGAACCTAGGAGTAGGGATGCTTCTTTCTCAGAACTGGGCCCCATCCTCTGTCCTCTCCGCTGTCACTGGCCACTGGGATCCATGCACACTAGGACTTTTTCTCAGGGCTCCTGTTACTCAGTGTACTCTCCTCACAGTGATCTACGCTCCTGTCTGTGTTCCTATTACCATGTGTCCACCGCATGCTCCCAGTGTGGGTATTGCTTCATTAGCTCTGGATCTTCTCTCAGGCAGCAGTGGAACATCAGGAGTTCCAATAATTTTAAGGAACACCTTAAAAATCCCAAACCAGCTCTCCTCCTACCATTGACAACCGAGAAAGAATATATGAAATGACACAACAGTACCCAACTATAATTAAAGCCAAAGAAACCCATCAATGCAATACCTAAAGACATCCTAAGTAAACAGCTTTTTATGACAAAATCCATCATTCTAAAAATACTTAAGAGAGAGAGGAGAGGGAAGGAGAGGAGTGAAAGGACATCTGCTGATTTCTTCCCACAATGGACACTATGACACTGGCCAGGGACAAAAGCCAGGACCAAATAACGCATTCCAGACCTCTTCTGTGGGTAGCAGGATCCTAATTACTTGAGTCATCACATCTGCCTTCCAGAGGCAGTGAGCAAAGAGCAGGTATGAGGAGCTGAGACCAGCAACTTAACAGAAGCTTTTCATTCTGGGATGTAAACATAACTACTAGACTGAATGTCCCTTCCAAAGACGCAAAGCCTCCCAAGCAATAGAGACAACTTCAGTAAAAAGAAAACTGAGTGCTTGTTTGGTAAACAATTCAAGAGTGAGTGTAGGATTATTCAAAATGATACAGGAGAATACAGAAAGACAGTTTACAAATCATAAAAATGCATGATTCTTGATTTCTTTTCTTCAGCGACACATTAGTCATTCAGGACCATGTTGTTAACCTCATGGCATTGTTAGTTTCTATTTTTTCTTCCTGTTGTTGATTTTGTTTTGTGGTTTCTCATTTCAGGGAATGTATAATAACTGTGTAATGGAGGCCGTCATATCCAGTGGCATGTTGTTCAACTTCATGGCATTGCAAATTTCTGTTTTTCTTCTTGTTGTTGATTTTGTTTTGTGGCTTTTCATTTGGGGTGATATATAGTGACTGTGTAGTGAGACTGACATGTCCAGATGTGAGGATATGGTACAGTGTACATCTCTACTTCCAGATTGAGGATGGGCTTCTGTGAAACTGCTGGATGTGTCTTGACAATTGGATACTGGACACTATGCCATCATCCATGCCAGCAATGATGGACTTATGACTGTTTATAAGGAACTAAGCTGTTGTAACAATTTTGGAGAACTTGAGGTGGGGGGGTAATTAAAGGAGAGGGTAGAAGAAATCTCAGGGCCTAGGGAACTGTATCATAAAATGATAATAATAATAAATTTTAAAAATGCATGATATGAATGACAAATTCAGTAAAGAAATATTTTCAACAAGAATCAAATAGAGATCTTGAAAATTTAGGACTCAATAAGTGAGACTGAACAAAACAAAGCAAAACCCACATAGCTGGTTGTGTTTGGCTTAATAATTGAGATAGAGATAACAGGCCATTTAAGAAACCAAAATGGAAATTTTTAAACATTGGAAAAAATGGAAACACAAAATATCAAGATTTATGGGATACAGAGAAGCAGCACCAAGAGTGAGTGGACTTAGAGCAGGAAGTACCTATAGTCACCAAAATTCCAATCAAGCAAATAGAACAATATCAATACAACAAGGCTGCTCTGAAGAACAAACATTCTTCTCCAAATTTTTGGAAGGAAATAAATTTAAATGAGCAGAGCAGAAATAAGTCAAATAGACACTAAGGAATCAATTATAGTAGGTCACAGAAATGATGATGTGGGCTTTTTTTAATGAAAGAACAAAAATGACACAATGTTAATTAGATAAACAAAAAAGAGCAAGTTCAAATAAATAAAATCAAAAATGAAAAGGAGAAACTGCCACTGATACCGCATAAATACAGAGTATCATTAAAACTTACTTTTGAATAGCCATATGCCAACAAATTAGAGTAGATAAATTTCTGGACACATATAACCTGAAATTTAAATATGAAGATGTAGAAAACCTCTAAATATCAATAGGAAGTAGTGAGATTGAACAATAATAGATTTTTTTCTATAAAAGAAAAGCCAAAGACTTGTATATTTTCACTGATGAATTTTACTCCTGAGGAAGAGCTGACATCAGTTCTTCTCAAGATATTTCAAAATATTGAAAAGAAAGGAATCCTACAAAATTTATTTTCAAAAATCAACATTACTCTTGCTCATTACTGCACTGGAATTCTTAGACACAATATTTTGAAAAGATATTTGTTTATTTATGTAAAGGGCAAAATAAAAGAAAGAGAGATAGTTTTCATCCTCTGGTTTATCCCTAATGTGGTCGTAAACACTAAGACTTGGGCCGGGCTAAAGTCAGGAGCTAGGAACATGATCCAGCTCTCTCCTTTGAACACTTAGGTCATCTGCGGCTGCTTTTCCCAGGCCATCAGCAGGGAACAGGATCAGAAATGGAACAGCTGGAACATGAGCTGGCATCCAAATGGTAAACTAGAATTAGAGGCAGTGACTCTATCCACTGTACTGAGATGCTGACCCTAGCTACCACATTATTAAACTGAGAAATAAAAGACATGAAAATAAGAAAAAAAAAAGAAAGTCTGTTGCCTCTGAACATAAGCCTATATGTAGAAAAGCATGAAGATTCCAGCAGAGAATAAAAACTCTGTTAAACAAATCCAGCAGGGTTGCATGATACAAAATTAATGTGTAAAATCCAGTATTTTTATAGCTTGCTGAAAAAGTAAATGCGTCCTGAATCACAACAGCAACCAAAAAATACCTAGGAGTAGTTTAAGCAGGGATGTAAACATTATAAAACATGAATAAAAGAAACTGGGGGAAAATAACAACAGAAATATGGGATGATTACATGTGTTCATGAATTAATGTAATTAACATGTTTATACCACTTAAAGCAATTCACAAGTTATATCATCTCTGTCAAAATATCATTGACATTCTTTCAAGAATAAGTGTTAGTGAAAAGACTTGAATAACTGGAACAATCTTTAACAAAATGTGCAAAGTGGAAGGTGTCACAATAATTGATTTTAAGGCATATTTGGTAAGCCTCATTACTATGGTAACAAAAATTATAGTAACCAACACTGCTCAGTATAGGCAGAAAAACTGGCACATTGACCAATAAAACAAAATAGAGAATTACAAGCCTCTAAAATTGATGTACTTTCAACAAAGTTGTCAGAAAACCTAAACTGAAGGATATTTTCCTCAATAAATGCTGAAAGGAAAACTCAAAAGCAATATACACAGTATTACACTTGCCCCTATATCATTCCTCATCTCATGCAAAAATCAACTCAAAATAATCAAATAAACCAAATCATGAAAGATTTTAAATTGTTAAACAACTAGAGGAAGCACAAGGGAGCCCTGCAAGACGTCAGTGTGGGCAACAATTTTTGCATAAAATCCCACAGTACATTCAATAAAATCAAAGTTAGACAAATGGGATTGTATTAAACTAAAATGCTTCTGTACTTTAATGATGATAAACAGAAGAATAAAGCGGTGATCAACAGAATATGGTAAAACATTTTCAAATTGTTCATCTGATAAAGAATTAACTTTCAGCATATTTAACGATTTAGAAAAAAAAATCAACAGCAAGAAAACAAGCTGTATAGTTAAGGACGAATCACCTGAATATACATTTCTCCAAGTAAAACTACTCATAGTCAACAAATACATGAAAAGATTCTCCATATAGCCAGCCATCAGCGAAATGCAAACCAAAGCCACAAAGAGAAATCTAACCACTCCCACTGGAATGCTTAGCACCAAAATTGCAGTAAGAAAAATAAGTGCTGGTGAGGATGCAGTAAAAAGGCAACCAGTGTACACCAAAGGTGGGAATGTAGGTTAGAGGTGCCTTAGCAATTGAAAAATAAATCTTCTATGTCACCCTAAGTTATTCCTTTTCTAGATATAAGTAGCCAATATATATGATATTAGTATGAAATGCCTGTACCCCACCCCCTATTCATTGCAATATTATTTACTATAGTAATATAATATATAAAATCAATCTAGATTGCCATTGATGGATGTTAATCTAATTTAGCCATAAATAATGATGAAATCCTCTCCTTTACAGAAAAATGGAAAGAACAGGACACCATTATGTTAAGTGAAATAAGACAGACACAGAGAGATAATAAATACCACTTGTTTTCTCTAATAAATGAAAGTTAATAAAAAGCAATAAACCTGAACTTCAAATAATGTTTACCAGTGGCTAGGAAGGGAGGACAAAAAAAAAATAGCTTGGACAAAGGGTACTAAAATTATTTAGATGGAAATAGTCCTATTTACAGAGCACAGAGGGGGAAACCGTAGATCTGAACAATGTAATATGTTCTACAATAAAGAATTCAGAGAAGGAGATAGTGTGTTCCACCTGTGAAGGAAGGTGGGGTGGAGGGTGGAGATTCTGACTGCCTGATTTCATAAGGTCAATTTCTGTTCATCTCTTGAAATATTACACTAATTTCAGCGATGGTGTGCAAATCGTTCATATAAATGGAAAATATTCACTTATCTATTTGAAACTCAGAGTTACAGAAAGAAGGAAAGAGAGTGAGAGTCATGGGAAGAGAGTTTTCCATCCACTGGTTCACTCCCTAGATGGCCACAAAGGTCAGTTCTAGGCCTATCTGAAGCCATAGAGCCAGGAACTTTGCCCAGAGTTTTGAGTGTCCTATGTGGGTGACAGGGGTCTATACTTTGATTCACATCTGCTTCTTTCCCCACGCCATTAACTACCAGCTGGATTAGAAGTGGAGCAGCCAAGAGATGAACCAGGATGTTGGTGTTGCAAAGTGTGGCCTTACACATAATACACAGCATCGACCTTCCCATCCTGCCCCAGGAAGATTTTAATTGCAAAAACATGGAAGCAACCGAAATGCCCATCAGCAGAAGCTTGGATAAGAAAGCTTTGGTTCATCTACTCCATGGAATACTACTCAGCTATTAAAAAAAACAAAATGCAGTTCTTTGTGGCTAAATGGGCCCAACTGGAAACTATAATGCTAAGGGAAATGAGCGAATCCCAAAAGGTTAGATACCACATGTTTGCCTTGATATAACCTGTAATTTTTGTTTGGTTGTTTGTTATTTTTTGAACCTGTCATTGATACTGTCTCAACCCAGATGTTTCGAAGAATTGAACTTGCATTATTTTTTAACATATTGTTTACTCAATGCTATGTCAATTAATTCCATAATGTTGTATATTGATGCTGAGGTTTGGTTGGGACTTTTAACTGACCGAAACTTTACTCTGATAGCTCTACCTTCAGACCAGAGAAGGTCTCCCTAAGAGGCCACTGAACTTATCTGGACAATAAGACGCTGGACTTTATGCTAGGTATATGCTTGCAATGAAGGAATCTCAACTGAACTTGAACTGTGGTTATGCAGCAAGGTGGAGGAATCCACTATGGGGGGAGGGGTATGGTAGGGGTGGGGGGAAATCCCAGTGCCTATAAAACTGTATCACATAATACAATGTTAATAACAATAAAAAAATGGAAAAAATAAAGGGAAAAGAGAATAATTATTCATAGATTTTTTTGTGAGGAGCAAATTAAATAATATATGTGGAGAATCTTAGCATGATGCCTTGTATAGGATTAGTGCTCAATAAATGTTAGGGAAAAACTTAAAAGCAAATTATTGCAAAAACAATCCGCAATGCCATAAATTTAACCAAATGTATTGTAGGAATTAGACAATTAAACTTAACTGAATTATGTAAAGGGTAACTTAATAATTTGAAACGTGTTTCTTATGCTTGGTTGCCTCAATCATATCCACACTTCATAAATCATTGTGCAATTCAAGGTAACTCAATTAAAGTACTAATTGTTTTCTTTAATATAATCAAGTGTTTCTACAGTTTATCTAAAAGAGATATAACACTCCAGAAAATTACTGGAAAGAAATTTAGCAAATGGGTGCTTTTCACTGCAAGTATTGTAGAAAATTTAAATTTTTCATTCTTGCTGATTTTTATAGGGAATATTAGCTGACCATTAAAATTATGATGCATCTTTAAAAGACCTTTAATTTAAAAATGAAGTGTGTTTAGAATAAAGCTGTTTTACTAAATTCTGTATATTAACAATTATTTGTGCAAAAAGAAAACATTCTGAAGCAATGTACATCAAATGGCAGTGAATACTTTTGACTAGTGATAACTTAGTAGGTGATTGCTTTCTTCCAGATATTTTTCTGCTGTTTGAATCTGTTACAATAAATATGCATTAAATTCATGAACAGGAAATAGAAGTAAAAAGGTCCATCAGCCATTTTATAAGTTATTATTGAGCGAAACAAGAAGTATCTTCTTTCATCTCATGGGAAGATGGGAATTATGAAACAAAGCATGATATGCACGAATTATAAAGGTTTTACAACAAAATGCACTTGCCTTTCAACCCATTTTCCAACACACTGAAACTTTTTGTCTCATGTATTTCATGTTTGTTTGGTTGAGTGGGAGGAAGGGTCAAGGGATGGTAGAATGCATGCTTCATTATCAGTTCGTGTTTTCACAGTCAGTGTCACACTGCTAATCCCATTATATGCCCTTTTGATCAACCCAATAATCCCTAATAAGATTACCAGTTATTTTTATATTATCAGGACAAAATATTTCCTGTGTTTTTAAAAGGTTATTGGTACACATTATTTGCATATACGTTTGTCTACCTAACTGAAACTTAAATAAGCCCATATTTTAGCAGATATTGGCCTAATGAGACTGAATTATAAAGCATGAATATTATAAAGAATTTCACATTTGTTATCAAGTATTATTGAAAGAGGTCAGTGTGGTAAAGAATTTAGGTAAATTGGAGAAAGAAAAATATCTATCAAAATGTAAGATCGGACGTGTTAAGATGATGGGAAGCTACAGAAAGTTTTACAAATTTATCCACTTTCAGTGTTTCTTCCTCCCTGAAAAGCTAGTTATGCAGTAGAATAAGGTGGTTATGTCACTATTATGTATTTTAATAAGACATTTTTGTCTAATCTTTCCATGGACTGTGAGCCAATACCACTGGTTATATTTTCAAGAGTAATTTTACCATTAATTATAAAATTATGTTTCTCAGTTAATTTGTGACCTAACATACTCTATAATATTCAATGTGATTTAATTAAATGTGGAGGAAATAATATTTGGCACAACATGTTTCTTGTATTTTTATAAAGTCATTTGAAAAAATATTTAGTTGAAGAAGTAGTTTACAGATCTACTTGACATATTGAGAAACAAAAGAGTGGTAGGCCATATTAATGAAGGTTCTAGTTCAGGAAGTACAGTACAATATTAGATAATCCAATAATTGAAGAATATGGACTATTTAGGAATTCTAGAAATATGTTTTATTTTACATCATTTATTAGCTGTTAATTATCTCAGTGACTAATATTAAGCTACTAATCTTAGTCCCAACATTCTTAAATTTATCCAATATCCTCTGTTAATCAAAACCTTTTTCTGTAGAATAATTTTACACTTACTATTTGACCTTCACACACAAAAACTTTTTGAAGTGCTATTGGTCTTGAACTTTGACATATCTGTATTTATCATTATTAGTAACTTGAGGCTTTGTAGTTTAAGAAGGCTGAAAACCCACCTATAATAATGCTGCATCGTAGGGGGCTAGCTCTCCAGCCTTCACCTGAAGCGCTGTCATCCTGTAAGAGCATTGGGTTGAGTCCTAGATGCTCCACTTCCCATTCAGCTCCCCACTAATTGGCTGAGAATGCAGTGGAAAATGTCCAAAGGCGTTGTTCATCTACATCCATACGGGTGACCCAGAAGAAGCTCCTAGCTCCTGGCTTTTCATCCACCCAACTGTCCTTTGTGGTTATTTGGAGAGTGAACCAGCAGATGGAGTATCTTCCCCCCCACCCCCCAACTTCCCCATCTCTCTCTCAGGCAGAAACCTGAATGAAGTGTACCTGTGATTCTTTTAATATGGAAAGATGGGCCCATGTGGTATGTAGGGTGAAAGGAAAATTAAGCAGGGGGAATGACTTCTTCAAGGTTTCTGACATACAGGTGTACTGAGGAAAAATCATAACACCCCTTAAGTTAGATAAATATAATGTCCATGGGCACTGATGACATACAGAAATGCTTAAAGGAATCAGCTTATATGAGGAGCTCAGAAAGAAGTTTTCTTCATGCTGCTCAGGGGCAGTGGACTTCAGCAATTGGTGTTAGCAAGAAGGTCAAATGAACCACGTGGGATCTGACACTCTGAAGATGGGCTAGAGCTTGAATGAAAAACAGAATGAGGAAGGGAATAGTTAAAAGTTCAGTGAATTTATATAATATGATAGCTAAGCTGTTAATACCCCAAAGAGCCTGTTAGACTTAAAAGAACTAAGCTGCCTTGAAAATATTTTTGAAGGTTTTTTTTTAAATCAGCAAAGTAGTTGTGGAAATTGAAACAAAATGACATCATCTTTGAATTTTATGAGTACTTTTTTTGTACATCTGAGTTATAGTGTGCAAACTTCAACTCCTGCTGTATTATCCTGTATATTTGGCTCACTGCACAGTAAGACTTACTATAAGGTCTGCAAGCTGCCATGAATCCAAACTGATGAGTTTGTATCTTTCAACCACAAACTGTCCACAAGAGAGAAGATTTTCCAAATTTCTACAACTTTTCTTTATTTTCATGTCTCTGAAAATTTCCAATCCCACCATAGTGTGGTCGAATTATGGTTCCAATTTCTCCCAGGGCACCTCTGTTGCATCCTTGTAAATCCTTCACTTTCCAGAATTAAACAGCATCTACCTTGCATGACTTGCCTCCCTAGGGTCTGCCCCAGCTAGTTGGGCCTGGATCTGGATTTGGCCACCCACCTATCTTAAACTTGTCCCAACCAATATCAATATATCACTCATGAATCTGCCTTTCCCTCTCAAAGCATGACCTAACTTTTATTCCAGTTCTGAAGACATGAGCTAATATCCCATCTCCAGTAGGGGAAGTATGTACTCATATTTTACATTACTACATGCTTTATCCCCTGCCTTGCTTCTCTAGGTCTGATAAATCATTTACTTTAAGTAGATCTCCAATCATATGGGGGAGTTTTCTAAGCTCATTGCTATATTTTCTTTCTTTCTTCCTCTTTCTTTCTTTTTTTCTTTCTTTTTCTTTCCCTCTTTCTTTGATTAATTCAATTCTTCCATCCATGAAACATTATTTAAAAATTATAGTCTCCTTGGCAGACAGTTTCATTGGGTCAGTTCTAAGGTATGACTTGGTGTGGGAGAAGCTAAATTATCTGTTCTGTGTTACCTGTAAGTGAATACCATTAGCTGTTACAAATCATAGTGACTTATTTTTTGATACAGTCTGTAACCAGTTGAGTGTCTCTCCTTTGGCTCTCAGGAATTCTACCTCCTTCCATCAATAAAAGTACATAATCTCATAATCCTTTGGTTTCAGCCATAAAGGAAACATAGGGTGTATGTAAGAAACATCTTTGGGTTCAGATCCAGAAACAAAATACACCAATTTCATCCATGTGCCTGGAGCATCATTTTCTCTCAGGGTTATTAGAGAGACGGAGAGATTGCAAGCAAAACATGCATATGGTGAATTTCATCTCTTTGCACTTGCAGCACACTCAACCCATTCTCAGGGGAGATCCTTTGAAACTGACCAGGTTTACATCCAGCTTGAAGGCCAGCATCTCATTGCTCTGTAGCCTTTTCCTTCAAGTACAAGAATGCCTTTATTTGATTTTTTAATTCTAGAAAAAAATGCTAGAACAATCAGTAGAACTAAAAAAGGATTGAATTAAACAGCCAGAAATCAAAAGAAAAAAAATGTTCAAAGTTGATAAGTTAATGAAGGAATAGAGCAACAGAAGATATTGCTAAGAAGCATAAAATATGAGTTCCATTCATTGAGCAAATCTTTGAGCACTTCCCATGTGCATATTCTGGTCTTTGTGGAATGTTAAAAACCTAAAATGGGAAGAAATGCCAATTTTTTTAATATGTTGGGAGAGGGGGAGTGAAAGAGGCAAACTAAAGAAGCCATACGGATAATATATCATATTGTAAAAGGTGGTAAATGCTATGAAAAAGGAAAAATATAACTGTATAAACAGTATTAGACATATCAGGTATGAGAATGAGGGGCATATTTAATAGGATTAAAATGTAAATCTTTGAAAAGGTAATCATTGCAGCCAAGGTTTGAAGGGGTTGAGCCAGTTTGTCTAGGCATAGGCAGTACATATTGGCAGGGTAATCATATGCCCATCTACCTGTTTAAGTTTTTCAGAAGAACACTGGTAGCATATTCTTTACATTGCAGTGAAATTCTGGGGTGGATTTTTGGCACAATAGTTAATTTTGGGGGATACCTCATCCTATATCAGAGTACTTGGTTTGAGTTCTGGCTACACTACTAATCTGATTTCTTGCCTTCATACACCTGGGGAGGCAGTACTGGAGGGCTCAAGCGCCTGGCCCACTTCCATTCTTATGCAAGAGCCAAATTGAGTTCCAGGTTCTTGACTACAGGATCTGTGGAATGAATAGATAGATGGAAGATCTTTGTCTCCTGTCTTCTGTCTTCCAAATAAAAATAGAGATAAATAAATTAAAAAAAAAAAGAAACAGATGAGATTCAGTAAGTACTGTGTCATATGTGATGTGGATAAGACTGAATTATTCACCTTATGTTCTCTAATCATAGTGCAATGTAATCTAAAACCAATAATAAAAAATTACATTCAAAATGCAAGCATTTAGTAGTTAAAATGCCTTAAAAGTAGCACATGTATTGAAGAAAAAAATTAAGATTTTAAAATACTTTCAGTTAAATGATAATGTCAAATAAATAACATGGAGAATTCTTATTTTTTAAGACTTTGTTCATTTTTCTTGGAAAGGCAGATTTACAGAGAGGAGTGACAGGGAGATTGATGTCTTCCATTTGCTGGTTCACTACCCAAGTGGACACAATGACTGGAACTAAGCTCATCTGAAGTCAAGAGTCAGGAACCTCCTCTGGGTCTCTCACACGGGCGCTGGGTCCCAAAGCTTTGGGCCATCCTCTACTTCTTTCCCAGATCACAATCAGGGAGTTGGATGGGACAGGAACCAGTGCCTGTAGGGGATCCTGGTGCTTACAAGGTGAGAATTTAATCACTGAGCCATTGCACTGGGCTCAGCATAGAGAGTTCTAAAGCATAAATGAAAATGTGATTTATTTATAGATATGCCAATTTGATTTAAACAATTTTTTAAAGACTTTATTTATTTATTTATTGGAAAGTCAGATAAACAGAGAGGAGGAGAGACAGAGAGGAAGATCTTCCGTCCGATGATTCACTCCCAAAGTGACCACCAGGGCCAATGCTATGCCGAGCCGAAGCCAGGATCCAGGAACTTCTTCTGGGTATCCCACATGGGTACAGGGTCCCAAGGCTTTGGGCCATCCTCGACTGCTTTCCCAGGCCACAAGCAGGGAGCTGGATGGGAAGTGGAGCTGCCAGGATTAGAACCAGCGCCCATAAGGGATGCCGGCACGTTCAAGGCGAGGACTTCAGCCACTAGGCCATGCCGCCAGGCCCTGATTTAAACAATTGTAGAAAGTAGTATTCAATCAATGGTTTTGGAGTAACTGTGGTATTGATGAGGGAAAAAAAAGATGGTGAATAGGGTTGAATAGAGTGAGGACAGGTTTAAATAGATGGAGAAGAATTAACCAAGATAAAGCCAAGAGGGTGCAGTCCAAAGAAACAAGAGGGGACAGACTGAAGGCAGAGGGGCACCAGAGGACTGGTGGATGCAGCGATAAAGAAGAGACAGCACAGCAGTGCTGAAGTGATCAGATACCTCAGTGATGATTATCCAGCGGTGATCAGCATGATCAGTGATTGGTGGCCAGGTTCCATCCAAACCATGTCCAGGTGGCTCCCAGATCTAATGACCAGAAAGTTCCAGCAAGAAGAGGAAACAAAACAAAACAAAACAAAAACCTGTGCCAGCAGCACCACTGACACTCCTGTGACCTAGGACAGCTATTGTCTATCTAATGCAGGGTGCTGCAGACACTGCAAGTGGGAGAAGGGCAGAGCAGGCAACAGTATGGTCTCAGTGCAGGATCCTAGAGGGTGAACCGAGAGCTAGGACTACAGAGATCATGGTGGAAGACTACATGAGAGCCCGGGACTGAAGCTCACTGGAGATGGTGGCATCAGCAACTGCAAACAAAGAACCGGATACTGAATGGCATCAGTGAAGTCAGCCTGCAGATCTGTGCGGAACAAAGCTGAAAAATCAGCCCTAAGAAGAATCTGCTAAGCAGAGTTGTAAAGACCAAAAGCAAAAGGAGAGGCATACACCTCCCCTGTAAAGGAGCAAAAGCTTTTGTCAACCTCAGAGTTAATTGAGAAATATAGCAAGGAACTTCCAGATTAAAAAAAAAAATTGTTATGAGGGTTCTTAAAGACAATGAGAAATACATAAAAGAGTTCAAGGAAATTAAGGAAATAACCAAATTATTGGAAATCAAGGACACAGTGGAGCGAATAAAAAATTCAGTGGAAAGCTTCAATGATAGAATCATTGAGGCAGAATGAAAAATCTCAGAATTGGAAGACATTTGCTGCAATAAGTATGAAAAAGTCAAAAAGCTGGAAGAGGAACTGAGTCAAACTAAGAAAAGCATTCAAGAATTAAGGGACATCATGAAGAGGCCAAATATAAAAGTTATGGGGTTCCAGTGGGTGCAGAAAGAGAAGCTGGGTTCAAACACTAATTCAATTAAATAATAACTGAAAACTTTCCTAATATTAAGAAAAGAATTGGGAAACAAAATGCAGGAGGGGCTCAGAACTTCCATTGGGATTGACCAAAAGCTGTCTTTGCCATGACACACAGTATCTAGCTCTCTTCAAGCTAAACATAAGAGAAAATGCTTCAATATGCATGTGAAAAAACAATTAGCTTATAGGAGCTCCAATCAGACTTACAGTTGACATTTCAGAGGAAATTCTACAGGCCAGAAGAGAATAGAGTGATACATTCCAGATTTTAAAAGGAAAAGTTTTTCAGCCCAGAATAACTTACCCAGCAAAGCTTTTCTTTGTCTTTGAAAATGAAAGAAAATACTTCCACAGCAAACAAAATCTCAAAGAATTCACCCCCTTCCTGACCTGCCTTATGTTTCTTAAAGAAGTCTTACTGACAGAAAAAAGGAATAGCATCTGCCAAAACCAAAGTCAAATGTGGAGAACATCACAATAAAACAGCAAAAGAAGACCAAATTAAACTATGAACAACTCGTTGCTAAAAAGACAGGACAAAATCACTACCTATTGTTATTAACCTTAAATATAAACGGATAAACACATCAATCATTTTGGATTAGCGGAGTGAATAAAAAAAATCCTTCTGTTATCTATAGGAAATTTTTTTTCCTCATTCACCTGCAATGCTATGGGCCAGAAGGACCACAATAATGCAATTTTCTGACATAAATAATTTATTCACAGAAATATGAAGTTTTACACAAATATCCCTTAATATAGGGATATTATAACCACTTTGCCAATTCTCATTTATTGTATTCATGTGTTTTTACAATAATTGCATCAAATTTCATTTTTATCTAATTTAGTAGTGCTAGTATCGTATTACTATTAAAATCTATATACTATTTGTAGACAGAGATAGAAAATAGAGAAGAAAAAACTAAATTTGATCATTGAACAAAATTTTTAAGAAATTACAATGTCACTTGTATTTAAAGAAGTGTAAATTTAGCATCAGCACATTCTGCTCACAGAAGTGTGTGGGAAATCAATATCTTAAGTTCCTGCTTTTATGGGTAAAATATTATTGCAATTTTCAGGAGGACAATTTCTTCAAAAGTATTATGGATAAAATCTCTGAAATTTCACATTACAGGCTGGCTCTGTGTTATAGTGTGCAAAACTGTCTGTGATGCTGCAATCCCATATCAGCCCAAGTTCGTGTCCTGGCTGCTCCACTTCCAATCCAGCTTCCTGCTAATGGGGAAAAGAGCAGAAGATGGTCCAGCTGTTTGATCCCTTGCTATCCACCCATATAGGAGACCTGGAAAATGTTTCAGGTTCTTGGCTTCAACCTGGCCCAGCCCTGGTTATTGTGGCTGTTTGGGAATGAACCAGCAGATGTGAGATCTCTCTTTTTTTCTCTCTGCAATTCTTTGTGATTCAAATACATAAATCAATCTTTTCTGAAAAAATAATTTTTCAAGGTGGAAATAAAAATTAGGGCATTACTTGAGACATCCATATCCCATGTCTATCAGTGTCCTTTGGTGGTAATTCCAGTACTGCTTCCGATCCAGCTTATAGCTAATGTGTACCCTGATTAATGGCAGGTGATGGTGCAGATACCTGGATCCTTGGCATCCACCAGAGACACTGAATTGAGTGGTTATCATGGGCATCTGTATAGTAACTTAGAGCCAGTGGATAAAAGGTACTGCTTTCCTGCCCTTCATCTAGCCTTCTATCTTCCAAATATTTTTGCATTAGGAAATTAGCTAACCAGATGCACAAAGATATCATATAGACAACTTTTCTATGAAGTATTCTTTGGTAATGGAAACAATTAGGGAAACTAAAGCATGCAGAAAGGCTTGGTTGATTTTGCTATTTTGGTACCTTAATAATAGTCCACTAAACTAATGGTGTGGATGTTTATATTTATGAACATAAAAAGATACTCATTGTGCCAAGGGACCTTGAAAAGTTAACTGAAAATGCACTCATGACTTTCACATAATCCATGTCTTACAATTTTTTGAAGACTGTACCATAGGTGAAAATACAAGTTTGGGGAAAACACATATGTAATACTTCCAGATGAATTTCTAAATGTGTAGACAATTATATATATATTTGCATAGGAGACATTGGAAAGCAAATATAGGAAAATTTACCCAATGAATGTCTTTCAAAGTTAAGCCTTTCTACATTATGATTTCTTCAGATCATTTTAACTGTTAATGATTTTGATAGACTACCACCAGACTTAAGCAGCAAAAATAAGGACATTCTTAACATATAGTATCAAAATTCAGATGAAACTGAAGAATTTTTTTATATCCTTTTATTTCCCTTTCATGATTTATATGCTCATATTTATATTTTATAACTTTATAGTTTCTTTGTTGCAAAATTTATTGGTCTTTATATATTTGAATTAATGAATTTGATTGCTCATTACATCATCTGACTATACTTCTATGTAGTACATTAAGAGTGTAAGTTTCAGTAAGACTTCATAACGTTAAAAGCATTTTCATGTGTGTATCTCAAACAGTCCACACAGCTACTCCAAACCATCACAGCTCAGCTCAATTCCGATTATGCCCTTCTGTCTCCTCACACTCAACAGATAACCTGCCTTCTTACTTCATGACCTCAAACTCCTTAGAATCCCTTCCTGTCTCACTCCTGCACCTTTTCCACTCACAGCCACACAGACATTTATATGTGTCTAGGGATGTGCCTATCTCTATCGCACCCCGCTGAGTGGACAGAATCCGGCCTTCCACCTGTGTTCTGGGTCTCATCCCCTGCCACCTCGTTAGTAGTATTCTGTTGGTAATCTCCCTTTTTTCTTGTGCATGTTCCTCTTTGTTGATTCTTTTTTCTTCATACGTGAGCAAGTTTATTTCCATCTTCCTGTAATAAAAAGGGAAACAAATGTACCCTCCACCACAAAGCCCAAATTCTTCCTTGAGCTTTTCTTAACACTGTGTGTGACACAAAGGATGCAGATTTTGTTTGGTGTAAGCAATAACCAAACAGCCAACGGTGGCATATTCACCTGTGTATGTCATGTGGGTTTGCATGGATGACTACTGTCCTTTGTTTTCTTAGGGCTCTGGGTGCAATTGGCACAACTCATACAAAGAAGATTTATTCAAGTAAGGGCTGACTCTGAATTCTCCCTTGAACAAAAGGGGGAAAAATAATTGAGACAAAATTGTGGATCCTTTTCAGATCTTCAGAGAAGAGTTATGGGTGTTAGTTGACTGAAAAATGCCATCTCTTCTAGTTCTGTTGCCATCTAGATTCTGAAGGAATGGGGTGTAATTGCCATACCAATAAAAGTCAGATATCAACCTTCAGTACCTGACTAAAGTGACAGCAGAAAATGTTCTGGATTCTTTCTTGCCTTTCAGATGCAGCTGACCCCCTTTTGATGTATCTTACATCCTTTTCTCTACTCCCTCACAGCTGCTTGCTTTTTCCTGAGATCATTTATCAATTTCTTTTCCTTAGTCTCTCTAGCTTGTGCGTTGGCACATCCTTGTCTTCATCTATTAATATAATGCTATGCTCACATACATTAAAATATTTAGGCAAGAACAGAGTAATGATAGATCTCATCAATCTGCTTCTTAAATCATAGAACAGGAAAGCTCATATTTTCAAGATACCATGTTCAGTGAGAAACAGATCCTGAACTCAACCTGGATTTCTTACTTTCAATTTCATCCAAATTGTTTTCAGGTTGTTCCTTTGAAAATAGTCTTGGACCCATCCCCAATCCTCTACGCCCCAGGATATCACAGCAGAAATATTTGAGTGATCATATCCACTATCTGTGGAAATTTTCCAGATTTTTTTCTCAATTCAATTTTTAGTCACCTATGTGGATAAAACTTTCCATGGAGGCGTGACTGTTCAGGGGGGAAAAATTCAAGTGTAAGTGAAATAATGCAGTTTGCAATGTGTGGAAACAATACTTCTGATATTGTAATTAAACACATACATGCACACAGAGAGAAAGCTGTTGAAACATTACATGGTGCTGTATTGAGACAGGACAAATTTTACAGCCCCGGCAGTATAGTACACTTGGCCGATGGTGGCTAATGTGCTATGCCTCACAGACAAACCTCAGACCGAATCTGCCATCTACCCTGCTTTTCCAATTGCTCTAATTACGGGCTTTCAAAAGAATTTCTATTATGGCTTACCATTGTATGTGTGTGTGTGTGTGTGTGTGTGTGTGTGTGTGCGAAAGAAAAATATATCTTGTTCTCCACTGTCAGTCCAACTGTCAGGTTAGCTGTTCAGAAAAGAACTAAGAAACATCTCATTGTATGCAATGTTGAAGCAAGGATGAGAAAAACTCCAGTCAAGAAAATTTCGGTGAAATTTAGAAGGGTTTTCTTGTTTAGAGATCTGTGGGTTCCCCTTGACATTGTCATTTGTTTGACACACAAAGTTGGGTTGATTTGAACTGTGATAAATAGACTATGCGTAATATGCATGTTATAGGTGAGTGATTTTAATTATTTGCACATATTACTCAATATATTTAAGTATAACACTCAGCATTCAAGAAAAAGCATGCATGTAAGTAGATATCTATCTAGAGAGAAGGATCTAAAAGGCATGAAAGGATAGGTAGAAAGAATTGAAGAGTTTATTTCTGAGCATCATGTGTGCTTATAATTTTGGCTTATTTACACTTTGTGCTTTTTATGAACTTTAAAAATTATTCACAATATTGCTCTTATTATCAGGAAATATGTCCCAAAATTTCAACCTGGATCTGTTTCAGGAATCATGGCTTCCAAATGTAATGTCAGGTAGCTAGTTGTTTTGTAGTGATAATAATTGTTATGAAGATTGCATTTTTAACCCTAGAAGAGATTTGTTACATTAGACTTCTTTAGTTAGTCTTTGTGCTGAATTTTTGCAGAATTTTTAAAAAATAGATAATTTTTTTAGACAAATACTTTGGTATTTCTCAGACAGAACACTTTATTCCATAAAATTCTTAAGCTCTTAACCAAAGAATGAAATCATGATGAGATCATTAAAAAGGCAACTTTTCACATAAGAATCATCCCCTACACTGTTTAAGAAAGATTCTTATTTATGTCAATGAAATCATGCCAACAGTTTTAACACTGATATAACAATCATAATGCATAATAATGATAATAATAATAATGCATCATAATAATGTATTAAAGATCCTATCTACTTATAATAAATCCGCATTGGAATGTGGTTTAAAAAGTCTATGTTCTCAGAGAATTTATTGTCTTTGTTTACCAGAACTGGGAAAAACACAGAGAATCAAATTAAATGATTTATCCAAGGATATACATTATCATTTTAAACATCTGGAAATGGACACTAGTCTCCTGATAACTCATTAAGTGCTCTATTCATTAGAACAAATTTCCCACTAAGCATGCTATTTTGATAAATTAACCCTCATAAAAATCAATTTATTTATAATATAATCTGTAAGCAGCAATCATAATTTTGCTTTACTTAGATTTAGTTTGAGTTTTGATAATGATCCAAGTCTTTTAGGAGAAGGCGATGGGAAGATAAAGTTGGGAAATTATTATACAGTGCTAAGAACTAAAAAATATTTGAAAGAAAAAATTCACGGTAACGTTCTTTATTCCAGACGTTAATTCCATCCAAACTGTAAACTGGATCTTCATAACAAGCAAGAGGTTTCATGCGGTGCAACTCTCTCTTAGGCTGCAAACATTTGCTTCTGATTTGAGCTGTCAGTGTTGCAACTTTATCTTGCAATGTTTTGCTCCATTTTACTTTAGACCTATTGAAACCATAAGGGACGTAAAAATGGAATATATGTATTAATATTTTAAATTTTGGGAAATGTTGGAAAGACAAAGCAGTCTTACTTTATATTTGGTTTTAGTTACTTTGTTCACTTTTAGTTGTAATAAAATGTTAACAAGAGAAAACTCTCTGGGGTACAAGCCTGTTTATTTTATTGTACTCTGTTTAGTTGTTCAAGGAAAAAAAAAAAGGTTACAGAAGTGTAATCGTTGCCATCTGTTGTATTTGAGCAAAATCTAGCCCCAAAGTCAGAGAAGTCATGGCAACAACTTATAAAAACAAATGTAATAATATCGACTCACTATGGTTACTAGTGAAACTTCATTTTACTCCCAAATGAAGTAAGTTTCCTTGGAGGGTTATGTTAACATTTGATTTATATCATTATTAAATTTTCCTCCCAAATCATCAAAATCTCTACTAGCATCGTTATTTAATTCCGTGCCTGATAGGACATTAGCAGATTTTCCTGTCACTCTGACTCAAACCCCCATTAAAATGCCGTCTGTGAAGAATATTATTAAAATAACCTCTTTGGAAATATTTTTAAGAAAAAAAAATGTGACTCCAACTATATACATATCACATATCCCATAATGCTCAATGGCTACTATTTTAGGCAAATATACAAAATGCATGAGCATATGTTCAAGTGTAAGCTCCTCATTGTAGTTTCAACTGTGTATTCATTAGGTGCTGCACTGTGTGGTTTTTGTCATGTGTTTCTCTAGAAAATGTCTCTTCAAACATTAAGCAACCTTCAAAATAGACTTGATTTACACAAACTGCTCTCTTTAGAGAAGTATGACAGCAACTAGCTTTTCAAATAAATGGAGTTAATATTTAAGGACACTTGCACTGCCTTAGTGTTCACTTACTTTTATAGTTTTCTGAAAGAAAACTTTAATTATCTCTACCAAAGTTAAGAAATATTTTTCTATGTCTACAACATATGCATAAATATGGACAAGACTCTTAAAATATTTTTCAAAGAAAACATACCAGAATTATGGATTTAAAGAATAGAGCCTAGCGGAGGTATATTTATATGAAACTTGCTGTTAAATGATTTTCCTTCTCTATTTCTATTCCAGGAATGAAACAAATGTACAAATTGAAAAGATAATTGTAGTTATTGTTAACAAAGTTTCATTTGTATCATAAAATAAATGTGCTGATTTTTACTATTTAAGAAATCTCAATACATTTATATTTATCCATAAGAAAATAAATGCAAAACTATTTGGGGAATCTTAATAAGAGACTTACATAAGCATATCATTGCAATATCTACATTCCAAGAACTACTTTTTAATAGGAAAGTTATAGAGCAAGAGAGAGAGAAAGAAATTATGCATGTGTGCATGCTACTAAAGTGCACAGAAGAGGCAAATGTGCATTTTTTCATTTAGACATGAGGCAATGAACTATGTACTGTGTGAGGCTCAAAAATGAACTTTTGCAACCTAGCATAGTTTATACTCTAGATCATAAGAGGAAAACAGTATACCTTCATATCATTGCATAACTGGAGGTAATGTCAGATCATATTTTTATAACAAATGTCATTCCTTTGATTGTATTTTTAATCCCTAAAACTATATGTTGCTGTGTGTATGAGTCCCTATATGGTGCTGTGATACATTTAGGACAAAGAGTTCAAGTAAAATTGTCACATGCCGTTTTTGCACTGAGCTGGTAGGTCACTTGCCAGACCTCCTAGGTGCCATCATCTATTCTCAGAGATACCAAGGTTCTTCAGACTCTTTAAGTACCAAAAGATTTGCTTGAGTTAACCAAACCTGCTGTGGTTGCTGAAGATGCAGTGCCAAAAAGATATCACAGATGAAGCTTCTCTGCCTCCTGGGCGAGGAACCTCTGTTACAGCTGATGGAGTTCATGGGCCTGGCACGGTAGTCTAGCAGCTAAAGTCCTTACGTTGCACATACTGGGATCCCATATGGGCGCCGGTTCTAATCCCAGCAGCTCCACTTCCTATTGCGCTCCCTGTTTGTGGCCAGGGAAAGCAGTCGAGGATGGCCCAAAGCCTTGGGACCCTGTATCCATGTGGGAGACCACAGGAGGTCTGGGTTTTGGCTTCGCATTGGCACACCTCCAACAGTTGTGACCACTTGGGGAATGAATCATCGGATGGAAGATCTTCTTCTCTGTCCCTCCTCCTCTCTCTCTATGTATCTGACTTTCCAAAAGAAAAAAAAAAGTTGGTGGAATTCAGGCTCTGTGGTTGTGGTACATAACCTCAAATGTGGAAAATCCAGCATGACATAATAAAGGGTGTGTGCGTTTGCAACAACAATAGTCACAATTCTGGTGCCGTCAGCATTTATTTTTCTTGTTGTAGCTCCCTCTCTCCTGGAGATTTAGCCATGAAAAATCCTTAGGAAGACTATCAAAATCACTTATAACCTCTAATCATACGGGAAATGTGTGGAGCCAATTTTGTACGTGAATCCTTATTTATCTTAAAATCTTTCCAAGGGCTTATTGTCTTGAAAATGTTTTCCCGGTGCCCAATTCCCTTGTCTTGCCAACCTGTCCAAACTGAAAAGCCCATAATGAGAACAGTTTGTACACTGCTGGAAGTCTGTATGATGTGAGTTCACGGACAATGAGTTTGGAATTTGAGAAAAGAGACCACTTTTGTCTAAAAGGGTTTTTTAACGAGTAGCGTTTGTGTGCATGTTCGGAGAACTGAGAACTGTATATGGCCAGGTACACAGTTTCCACACTTCAACTTTTGAATGGAAACCAATAAAGTCAGAAGAAGATTTTAAGCAGAACAGGTTTACATAAAGATTTAAAGGCTTATAAAGTGTGTGGGTGGAATGGAAGAGTAAGTTCTAAACTGACCCTCCAAGAAAACTGTCCCAAGCGTCATAGAATTGATTCGCTCCTGCCATGCTTCCTCTTAGCTTGTGAAGATCACTATAAATTTAGGCACTTGGGTGAGCTGCTATTTTGGGATTAGGAAGATGCTCTTGCCAGCAGCTGGGTACCTGCAGAGGAAATGACGGAATAATTTGATGGAGAATTTCACTTCCCCACAACTTTACTTTTTAAAAGAGGATGTTGACTTCTGGTTCACTTTTACTTCCCTAAATGATGGGAAGTTTTATCTACTGTTTGGCATTGCATTTGCTGCAGAATCTAAGACAAAAATAATTCTGAAAATGCTTATAATATTAAAATCAATTAGCAAGCTTCGTCAGGGCCCTCACCCACGCACCAAGAGCTGGTTATTATGAAGATTTAGCACATCACTAGTGTATTAACCTGGCTCACATTATCTCCAATATTGTGCACAGGAGATAGAATATGAAGACAAAGTATAAAATCGTACTAGAGGACCCAATGCAGTAGCCTAGCAGCTAAAGTCCTTGCCTTGAATGCTCCTGGGTCAAATATGAGCATCAGTTCTAATCTTGAAGCCCCGCACCTCATTCAGCTCCCTGTTTGTGGCCTGGGAAAGCAGTCAAGGATGGCCCCAAAGCCTTGGGACCCTGAACCCACGTTGAAAATCCGGAAAACGCTCCTGGCTTCTGGCTTTGCTTTGGCTCAGCTTCAGCTCTTGTGGCCACTTGGGGAGTGAATCATTGACTGGAAGATCTTCCTCTCTGTCTCTCCTCCTCTCTATATATCTGACTTTGCAATAAAAATACATAAACCTTTGTAAAAATTGTACTAGAATTTAGTGACTATAAGATTCAAATGTTGATGACTGATTTGGCACTAATAAACATAAAGCTACCTTTTTTTTTTTTTGCAAACAACCTGACAAATGAAAAAATATGTTTTATAACTCTACTGGATTGATTTACTAAACAATAGGAGAGAAAAACTAAAATAATAGCAAATACTGTAAGCCTTCTTAAAGCAGTAAATTGATTTATATAATTCATATGTTCTTACTAAGAATATTACATTTATTATGATCAACTGCCTCTGTACTGACCCACTTTTACAATTTGAAGTTATAGAAAACAGACACTTGGGCATGTGAGAAGATGGAACAACTAGCTTTTTCCACCATTCTAACATCATAGATAGCATTATATCAATTTAAATTAAAAGCATCATCAATGGTGAATCAGTTCATTCGCCTCAGAATAAACATTTTCAAATTATGTTACAAAGAAATTTTGTCTAATGCAAATCATTTTAAAATGATTTTTAAAATTTGTATTATGGTTTAAATAAGCCTCTGACCTTTTCTTATAATCAGTTAATGATAAATTAAATCATTTTATTTATTTTATTTATGTTAAGCATCAAAATGTTTCACTAAATGACTTATGGGTATAAACTGAAGGAAAATAAAAACAGCCACGTTGTTTTTGCAGAATCAAAATAAGACTATATGTAAGAAATCCATCCTCTTAAACTGCAGTTAAAGACACTTAGAGCTATAACTTTTAAGAATTTAATGAGCAGTAATAAAGACAAGGAATATTTGTGCCCGTGCAGCTCTCTATATTTATTGAACGTTTAAAAAGAAACTGACCAGGTATGACAGATGCACAGGTGCATAGGTGACTTTTTGAAACTGTCGGCACTTAAAATTGATAGACATAGCTGTCGGAAATGGAGCCATCCGTAAGAGAGCAGCAGCTCCTACAAGTTATGTGGAGAATGCGTAACTGAGAGGAAAAGTAGCTAATTCATCAAAAAATCTAGGTTGATCTCAAATATGGAAGAGGGAATTGGGTCAAACATTAGTGTCATCTTGCATGATAGAACTGAAATCAATTTGTAAGAAGCCATGTATCCTGGTGCGTATAAACTGTTGAGAAGAGGCTTAGCCCTGAAGAAGTTTGTTAATAGTAAGGTGAGCCCTGTGAGAGAAAATTTTATAGCCACAATCTGCAGTTGACAACAACAGGGAGCTAACTTCCCTTATTTCTCTGAAGGCAACAGGTTTGCCTGTCAACTGCTATTTTTTCATGTCTTATGCTTATTAGCATTAAGACAGAGAGAAGAGAGTGAGCCTATTGGGCTTGATTTCACAATTTTTCTGAGTGTCTGCCTGAATTAAATGAACCAATTCCTAAAAGTAACCAATTCCTGATGGTGTTGCTTATTTTGATGATGGAGTTACAAGATAAACAAATCATAATCTCAGCAAATTAAAATCCCTATAAAGTTGACTTTATTCTTCTCTACTTTTTTGAAAAAAATAATTAATTAGCTGAAAATTTTTAGAGAGAATGATTTTCTGAATGCTAGCTCTGGGTTTCCTTCTTACATACTAATTTGCAATAATAGAAATAATTGGGAAACCCAAAGTCAATACTGGCATGTAGAGAAGAATGCTGTAAATTTGCCATAGTATTTCAGGAATTTACGATTGAAAAGTATAAGTTGATGGGACATAAAACAGCCACATTTGAAATTCTTCTTTTTTAGCGAAGTGGGTAAGCACAGAAAATTCTGGAAAGTAAGAAAGAAAACCTCTGAAAGAGGAAGAAACCCTCCAGTTGGTTTCTCTTTTACTACTGTAATTTAAGACTTTTAAAAGGATCTAAGGAGTAATGGGCTTCCAGGTAACTGGAAACCCAGCAATAAGATAGGAGCCTTACTTGACAGTTTAATGTTTACAAGAAGTCAGTAGGAAAACATTACATTGAGAAGATAGATAATAAATGAAAACCTGGTAAGAAATAGAAAAGGAGTTAGCTGTGAGAGTTAAGACAGGTCAACATGCAAGTGCATAATTAAAACTTGCATCACAAGTTACAAAAAGTATTGCTTTTCAATCTGGCAAGAGAAATTTAAAGTCTCATGGAGGGTCTGGAAGTTGGAGATTTTAAAAATATGAATAGCTGAAAACAGAACTTGAATGTATATCAGTGCTCTAAAAAAAGCAAGAAGCAACAGTCAATGTGACAAAGGAAGAGCATTTTCTGTTATTGTAGATTCTCGTTTGCCTTTGTTGCAAACTGGAATCTACATAATGACAGATGTGTCACTGAACAAGGAAAACATGAACGACACTAGGGTGACCATAGTAGAAACCCTAGAGAAATTTTCAAATCTGGAGAAAATAACCCTCTAGCAATTTGGTCAGGAAATAAAGCATTAACTTCAAAGAAAGAACAACCAATTCAAGCCAACAGCTACAGAATATAAAACACAAGGGGGTAGTGCAATAATATGTACAGTTTTAGGAGGGAAAATTTGTGATCTAGGATCTCTTACCCCAGTAAAATTGATATTTGTTTGTATTAAAGAATAGTTATTTTCAGAAAATGTTGATAATGAAAATCGAAGCAAATAAGCAAAATGAAAATTAAATAATCATAGTGAAACTAGAGAAACTGGAAAATGTCAACACAAAGTGAAATGATTTTCAAGTTTCTGATAATATTCCTGATGATGAAAGAGTATAACAGTATATAGAAGTAATGCATGGAGGAATAAAAAAAATCATCTGTAATAATTTATTTTACTCTTTGTAATTGAAGAAACTTATGCTCCACTCTTCACTGGTAGAGTTCTCAGTAGTTTCCTAGATACATGATCACCAAGGAAGAAAGGCATTTAGAATAAAGTTAATTAAGATAGAAAAGTAAGGATGAAAAGCATAATACACAAAATAGATTATAGATACATGATGAAGCCAATCAAAATGTAGAAATGATACATATTGTATTATCTAACAACACTACAGAAAAACAAAAATTTTGGAACATTATACATTAATATCAACTCAGGACTATTTTGAAAAGTGGTCTAGGGAGAAAATTACTTTAAAAATAAAGAAACGGTAGAAAATAAAGCTATACAGAAAATAAAGCTATACAGAAAATAAAGCACAGGGAACATTGTCAAATATGTTACGGCATATATCAAAAGCCTTACTTAGAGAAAAATTCATGAATTTGTATGCTCCATAAGAGCATGAAAATAATAAAACATTAAGATTGAAATTTGAAAAATAAATCTGAAAATAGGAGACTGATTTTAGCAGTCATTTATTCCGAAGTGAAGATCCAGAAACGATAAAACCTAAGAAGTAAAGCAGTTTGCCATGTGGAAAATTTAGAAAGTTTTAATTGTAGTCAAGATCACAAGATAATACTTTTGACAAATGATATCATGAATCTAAATTTAAAATAAAAGATTATGGCCATGATATCATAGCCATCTTCATAATACTTGTTGCAAACTACTTGTTAAATATTTGATATTTTTGCCCCCAAAATATTTCAGATACAAAAGATATATCAGTGTCTTAACATAGAGTTATCTTAGCAGTGAGGAAAATGGCAACCAAAAATAATCATTGCAAATAAATAGATTGTATTAGAAAATGAGATTTGCTCTGGAAAAAGGAAAAAATAGAATAAGGAAAAATGATTAGAACTAGGGGGTGAAGCTGTACATTCAGTGGTCTGAATGCCAATGCAAGAAAATGATATTTGGAAAACACCAAATAACAAGAAGGAAGTGAAATTTTTCATTGCCTTGCTAGCTTGGGCAACTGTGATTCAGGCAGATAAGTGAGTGCAAAATCTCTACGGAATGAGCTTGACTGGGGCACACTGAACAAGACACCCTTAGCAAGCAAGCCTAAGAGAGAGACACATGGTGCAGAAGTGTTGGTGATGGTGGGGACAATGTTACATCTCCCACAACGTTTTCACCTTCTATCTGGACACACACCCAGACCATTCTCTGTAGTCTGACAAAGGACATATAGCAAATTCTTGACGTTAGACTATAGGCAGAATGTTTGCTTTAAAAAAGTGTCCCCGAAATTTCCCAATGAAATCCTCAGCTGCTTAGTCATCTATTCATCTTTCTTTTGATAACAGCAATCATTTCAAGATGTCCTTTATAAAAGTCATAGAACTGCATGATGAGAAAATCAAGCTTCCTGAGTGATTCATGAGAAGAGAGCCACCCAGCCCGCGTCACATTGGGACATTATGCTTTTTTTTTTTTAACTTGATACTTACCATAATGTGTAATGGCTAGTGGAGAAGCATTATAAGGACTTTGCTGATTGATTGAAAATGGGAAGCTAGTTCTGAATTTTAAACAAAAGCATGATCAGATCCAACTCATTTTTGTTTAAGAGTTTCATCCTAGCTGCTCTGCTGTAATAGATAATGCAGGTGTAAGAGAATAGAAACTGGGGCAAAGGGGTGGGCACTGTGATAGAGCAAGTTAAGCTGGTGTTTGGGATGCAGGCATCACACACAAGATGTTTTCAGCCCTGGCTGCTTCATTTCCCATTTGGCTCCTGCTACTGTGCTTGGAAAAGTTGCATAACATGATCCAAATTCTTGGGGTTCTGACATCCTTTTGTGAGACCTAGCTGGATTTTTAGGCTTCACGCTGTGACCTGACTCAGCCCACGCTGTTGCTGACATTTGGGAAAGGACCCTGCAGATGGGAGGTCTCTCACTTTCTCTGTTTACCTTTCAAGTAAATAAATAAATCATTCCTTAGGGAAAAAATGGAACAGAGAAATTAGATAAGAAGTATTTTTAACAAGGAATGATGGTGACTTAGGTTACACCATCAGCAGAGGAAAACGAGAAATTGACAACATCCAGGTAGATAGTACAGGTGCAGTCAGCAGGATGTGTGTGTGTGTGTTTCACTTTGGATATGGTAGTAAACAGAGGATGATTCTAAAGTTTCTGAAGCCTGAGGAGTTAACAAAATCTGAGATTTGTTGCGTAGCAAAGATGACCAACCTTTGAACCTGTTGTCCATGTGAGTCACCTCTAAGGATGCTCTGATTGTGGCTATCCAGGAGGAGCCTGAAGTCAGCCATGGAGACGATGAAGTGAGTTAGGAACAGAGAATGTTTGATAAAATATTTTTGCTTGACTTGCTTTTTACAGGTTGTTGTACATGCAGATTGATTGATCTAGTGTATCTTCTCAGCAGTTTCCTCCCTCTCCCATCTCTGAAGAATGCAAACTTCTTTCACCATTCCTTCTTTCCTTTCTCTGCTTTCTCAAGTAATTTGTCTATCCTTTTTTTTTTAAGATTTATTTATTTTTATTGGAAAGGCAGGTCTACAAAAAGGAGAGAGAGAAAGATCTTCCATCCATTGGAATAGCTGTAATAGCTGGAGTTGAGACAATGGGAAGCCAGGAGCCATAAGCTTCTTCTGGGTCTTCCACACATGTGCAGGGTTCCATGGTTTTGGGCCATCCACCTCTGATTTCCCAAGCCATGAACAGGGAGCTGGATGGGAAGTGGAGCAGCTGGGAAGCAAACTAGAGCCCATATGGGATCCCTGTGCTTGAAGAGGGAGGAATATCCAATCCAGCCACTATGCCAGGCCAGTTCACCTGTTCTATTATTATTGCTGTTGTCATTATTTTACAGTGCAGTTCCATAGGCTCTGATGTTTCCCCTCTCCCGTCCCCAAATCATCTTCCATCACTGATTCTTCCATATTATTGCACTAGTATAATTCTTCATAAACAGTCACATGTCCATCATTCTGCTGTTTAAGTGTAACCTTACATTGTAGGTATGGACTACGGCAGAATCTCCAGCATCCTATTGTCAAGACGTATTTAACAGTTTGCTCGGAAGTCCATCTTTGGTTGGGAAGTAGAGATGCATACTGCATTGCATCTTCACAACTGGTTATGATATTTTCTATTACACAGTTACTATACTTTCCCTTAAATGAAAAGCCATAAACCAGAATCAACAACAGAAGCAGTAATAAAATAATTTACAACAAAATGACGTTAAATAACATGCTTGAATGACCATATGCCACTGAAGAAATGGAAAAAGAAACTCAAAAACCTTCCTGAGGAAAGAGATGTTACTGTATGACTTATGTGTCACTGAAGAAAATAATAGAAAAAACTTTTTGAAGAAATGAAATTAAAAACAAAAACTATCAGATCCCATGGAATGTAGCAAAAACAGTATTTAGAAATATTTTATGATTCATCTATTTTTTAACCACAATTTCTGGGAATTTGCTTTTGTCTTTATATTTCCATTTATTTATTTTTACACTATATTTCCTTCCTTCCTTCCTTCCTCCTTCCCTCCCTCCCTTCTTCCTTCCTTTCTTTCTCTTTCATTTTTTATCTCTTTTTATTTGTTCCTCCTTTTCAACTGCAGAATGAGAAAGCCAGAACAGAAGATGAGGAAGGAGAAGAAAAGACAAGGAGAAAGATTTTTTCATCTGCTGGTTCATGTAACAAATATCTGCGGCAGCCAGGACTGGGCCAGTTTGAAGTCAAGAACATGGTCTCCGACGTGCGTAGAGGAAGCCCAAATACCTGGGCCATCATTTCCTGCCTCTCCTAGCGCAATGTCAGGAAGGGAACAGAGGTGAAAGCAGGATTCCATGTTAGTGACGCCAGTACCGGATGTGGACATCCTAAGCGGTAGTGTCACAACGACCCCTCCTGTTCATTCATCCCAGGAACTCTTATTCTTTTTTGTTCATCTCAATTTACATTCCGTTCTTTTATCTAATTCCTTAAGTCATATAGTGAACATAAAGTCATCATTCTTTTTTCCTTTATAAAATAAGCACTTAGGCATGCACTTATCTCTAAATTCTGCTCTGCTAGCATTTTAAAAGTTCTACATTTGGTGTTTGAAATACATGTCAGTTTTTCTATTTTTAACAAGTATATTTACTTTCATTTTATTTAAAAGGTTGACGGACTGAGATGTCCTGCTGCTGGCTCACACCTCAGAACACTGCAATAGTGGGACTAGATCAGGCTGAACTCAGGAGACCGAAACTCCACCCAGATCTCTAGCTCACGTGCCAGGATCTACATACTTGAGCAATCATTTGCTAACTCCTAAGGCATGCAGTAGGGGGAAGAGGCATGATAAACGGCAGAACTGGGACTTGAACTTGTAATACTTAACCTGATCCCATCTATCAGTTTTAGATATGTGCTTGTTTTCATTAAAATTTTTTTCATTGACTCATGAGCTAGAAATATTTAAATCTTTCAAAAAATTCATCAATGATTATTCTTTTAATTACAACTAATTTGAGGATGTGGTTTAATGTAAAGCAACTGAACGTTTTGGTGACTGCTTTATGGCTTGTTGGATGAGTAAATGAACAGAATTCGTGTTCCTCAGTTACGGGTCTTAAAAACGTGTTTAATGAACTGATTAGCTGTGGTGTGTGAATGTCCCTTATCCTTCCTTTTTAATTGATTTACCCATTGCTCAGGGAGAGATGATAAAACGAATTATGCTGGCAGTTGGTGATTGTACCATTTCTCTTTTGTGATTTCCTCAAACTCTTTTGCCTTATCTATTTTGTGGCTATCTTATTAAGTGCATTAGTCTTTAAAAGCATTTTATCACCTTTATTAATTGAAGCACTTATTATGTAGTTCATTACTTTATGTCAAGTCATGCTTTTAGCTTTAAGCTTTGTTATTAATAGAGTGTTGTTAGTTCTGGGGGCACAAATATTTATGTGGTTTATCTTATTTCAGTTTTTACTCTGCATCTTTTTTATTCATTGAATTTAAGGCTATTTTTGATATGTGGCAGGTAGCCTATCTTTTTAAACCCAAGCCACATAGAAAGTTTTATGTTTTCACAGGTGAAATCTATTGCAAAATATTTTAAAAATGTATTTGAGTTTATTTCTACTACTGTACTTTGTGATTTATCTCTGATTTCCTCTATTTTTCACTCAGATAAATATTGCTTTTTCTTTTTCCTAGCTTTTAGCCTTTTGCTTTCATTGCTTTACAGACTTTCTGCTCGATATTATTTTTATTGATATTCTTGAAATTAAAACAGAACCTGAACTTACCTAATTATCAAGTGAAATAGTATCTGTATTCTATCCTGGAGTCAGCCATAAGTGTCTTCAGCATAACTGGTGCGAGTTTTATTTTCGTATTTTTAATTTATATTTTTATGTGATTATTTTTACATTGAAAGACAGAGTTACAGAGAGAGAATTTTCCTTCTACAGGTATACTTCCTGGAACCAAGAGCCTGAAGCTTCTTCCGGTTCTCCTATGTAGGTGGAAAGGACCAAAACATTTGGCCATCTTTCACTGCCTTCTCAAGCCATCAGTGGGGAGGGTGATGAGAAATGAAACAGAACAGGAACCAGTGACCATATGGGATCCTGAGCTTGCAGGCTGTTGAGCCACAGTTTCTGCTCTAGTTTTATGTTTTTAAATTCTCCAAAGTAATACATTTTCATATTCTTTGTTCTTTGTTTCCTGCTTCTCAAAATTTTTCTATCATCTATTGCTTTCTGTCTTGAATTGTTAAGAATTTTTTTTTTCATGGCATACTCTTTCTAAATGCAGAGGTGTGTTGCTTTAACAGGTTTTTAACCGGTATTTGGTATCTCAATTTTACACTGAGACCTCTTGTCCCAAATTTGAAAAGATTCCGCTGTCTTACTACTTTCTGTGTTGCTGCTTGGTCTATAGCTTTGAATTTAATCTTTGGAAGTAATCTTTGTTTCTATTTTTCAATTTTACTTTCCCAATTTTTTTTTTTTTTTTTACTATGATACTGCCTGTGAGGAGTGACATAAACATTGGCCCTGAAGGCCATGTCCATTTTATACTTGATTCCCCTTTTTTACAGCTCGTGAAATTTGTGTCATTCTGTCATCCACCAATGAGATGTAACCTTATGATATCTTACCTGAGAACCCCACCCACCAATTTCTTGCGGCCTCTCCCCCTAATCCCTACCCATTTACCAATCACCTGTGGCAAACACCTGTGACAATATCAGTTACCAATCCCTTGGGGCCCATCTGCAGCCCCTACCCACCAATTCCCCAGCCCACCACACCTTGTAGGCTCACCTGGATTGTATAAAATGATCCTTCACATGTGCCCCTGCCCTTTTCTTGTCTCTCACCTGTCCTTCTCCATCTTGCTCTGGCAGCCCCGTCCTACCACCATGGCAGGAGACATCTCCCTTCTTGTTCTCTCCCCCTAGTCCCCCATTCCTGTTCCTATCCTGCTGGAATAAAGGACCTCCTAATACCTCGTTGCATCTGGTATTTCGGCTCATGGTAAACTAATTGTGAAAAGAAGACTTGGCTGTGGGAATTAGCTGTGTGTAAGAACTTAACTGAGTCCAAAAACTAACATTTCTGAGAGTGCACCTCAGGATGTTTTTTTTTTTCTTCCCGTTTTAGTTCTGCTTGGGATTTATACTGTTTCTCTTCACTTTTGCTGGATTATTCTCAAGATTATTTCCCCTTTTTTGACTTCTTGCCTCATTCTATGTTTTTCTAGAACCCTCATTTGATCAGCACTTCTGTTTTGTCTCTTGATTGTCCTCACATTATTTTTCTATTTTCTGTTTCTTTTTTATTTGCTACACTTCAAGTAACTTTTTAGCTGTATCACCCAGTTGATTGTCTTTTTCATGTCTTACTTGTTTTATTTTTTATCACATACATAGAAAAAAGTGCACAAAACATACACACATAAATCACAACTGATCATCTGTTTCATATCCATATCAGGAAACACAGTATTTTCAATGTCTATGCTTCTGTCCACATGGCAAAAGATAATATAAGCTTTGTGAAACATTATCGTTATATAATTTTAGAGACTCTCTTTAATAGAAAATGCAAAAAGTTATGATTATAATTCAGCAATCACCCAAAATAAGAAAAACAATAATTACAAATTAAGAAGCTTAAACTCCCACAAATATCAAAATTCAGAAAAAAGTACAATATTTTATTTGTTACCTGCTGGACATACTTCTGTAAGACTTTTTTCCACATTTTATAGTAAATTCCTTGATTATCTTTTCTTATGACAATGATTACTGTACAGTTTATAATTTTTGCAAGATGAATACAGTAAATATGACAAAATAAAGGTCCTATGCCTGATTGAGAATATTCATAATCAGTGAGATACTTACAGCAGGCAATTATTTACCTATATATACTTAGAATTTTTATCCCTGTAGATACTTTGCTCTAGAGACATAGATTTTATCAACTGCCTTTCTCTAGATCCCTAACAAAAATTTAAGAATACTTATAGTGCATTTATTTTGTTTATAAATATGTACCCACGGGTACAGGGTCTCTAGGCTTTGGGCCATCCTCTGCTGCTTTTCCAGGCCACAAACAGGGAGCTGGATGAGAAGTGGAGCAATCAGGAACAGACCAGCACCCTCAAGAGATATTGGTGCTTACAAGGGAAGGATTAGGCAACCAAACCACCATGCCAGCCCCTTTTTTCAGGATTTCAATATCTGAAGCTTTTGTGAGTTTTGTGTTTGTCTTTCTCTTTTTAGTTATCTCATATAATTGCTTTATATTATGCAGAATTAGAAACCTGAAGGGAAGTGCGGTTTTGTTTGAAGTGATGTTTTCCTAGTGAAAATTGCAGTATTTTTGTTTTTATTCGTGAAAAGAGCTCATGTGTGACAGTAATTTTGGACTGCCTTACCTTCATTTCTTAGGAATGATATGATCCACTGGAGTTTGCACTTAATTTGTCTCCCATCTAAGCATTAACCAGGCCTGACCCTGCTTAGCTTCTGGGATCAGACGAGATCGGGTGCATTCGGGGTGGTATGGCTGTAGACTGGAGTTTGCAATTAATTTGTTAACAAGCAGAATGCTGAGTTTAAATGAGTATTATATGATTAGATTGTTGATATTAAAAGGAGAGACAGAGACTACAAAAGCGTTTAGGCAGATGGTTGGAAGTTGGGAATCAAGTCAGCATATCTCCATTGTCATCCATGCAAAAGAAAAAGTAGCCCAGCACACTAATGGTGGTAGCAAGAGCGGGTGCATTATTCCTCCACTGAATTGGAGGAATAATGTGAATTTCTGTTTAACAATATAAGTAAAAGCAGAAAATGTAAGAATAGCATTGGCCAAAGAACCACGTTTTTGTAAAGAAGTATTTTCATTAACAGAAATATAAATTAGCCAAATCTCCAAGCAGGGAATTTAGAAAATATGTATCAGAAATTATATAAACACATTTCTTTTCATGATAATTCTAGCTTTAGAAATAGGAAAACATTCAGACAAGCATGTAAAAGCTGCATAAACAACGTTTTTCCCTGAAATATGATTTTGAGTTATCAAAATTAAGATCTAAATTGTGTATTTATATGTATAGACATGAAAAATGAACAATGTATTGCTAAATAACAAAATAGTTCAGAAAATAGCATGAAAAAAGTTAAAGCACTAAACCAAAATTAATGCATATTTCTAAAATGTCAGTATATTTCTGTATATCATTTTAACAGTCTTGCATTAATTTTTCTTGATTGTCTTATTTTTTAAAATTACTTGTTATATGAAGGAGAAAGAAAAAGCAGAGAAAGAGGGAGAGAGAGAAGGAAAGACAGAGGGAGAGACAGTCTCACTCTCTCTTGGATTGTTTCACTTCGCTAGAGCTGAGCTGGGTCAGTGCCAGGAACCAGGAGCTTTTTGTAGGTTTTGCACATGGCTGCAGGGGCCCAAACGTGAACCATTTTCTGCTTCCTTCCCCAGGTCTTTAGGAGGAAGCTGGATCTGAAGTGGAGCAGCCAGGATTTGGACCAGTTTCTATAAGGGATGTTAGAGTCTCAGGTCAGCTTAATCAACTCTGAAACAATGCTAGTCTCCATTTCAACAACGTAAATGGATTATTATGTTTTAATTTAGACCAGGTCTGTGGTAGGCTATGCTAGGTATCTGTCAGTCCAGATGAGACGGGACTGAGCCAGAACTGACCAGACAGCCCCCGAGGGGTATGTACATTTGCTGGTGCAGGTGGTGGACTGAACCTGACCCTGCACTAACTGGTGCACTCAAGAGTCAAGTCTGTGGTCATCCCAGATGAGGTTTTTTTGGGAGCTCCCCAACTATATCACTGGACTCAAGCCCTGGCCACAGGGAAAATCACAGAATGTGTGGCCTGATCTTGGAGTGCATATGTTGGGACTGGGCCTCCTCAGTTTCTGATGTCTGTGCAGTGGACAGTGTGCCCAGATGCACACAAGGGACATGAAAGCCAACTCATCTAGGCCAGCAGAGGATGCTGAGTGCCTCATAAGATGATGGAAAGCAGAAAAGGTTGGACAGCTCTCCTGGCCAAGCTTTGCAGCAAGTGTCTTGGTCTGTAGCAGCATTAAGGTGAATTTGGTCAACCAATAGACCTTGGAAAGATTTTTTCAACCCCGGAGCAACAAAACCAACTTCTCAGAAATTTCAAAACCAATCAATTAACACCTTCAGAAAAGTCAGGGTCTCTAAAACCTCATCAAAAGACAATCCCCCAACCCTAGATGCTGGTATAGTTTGAGAGCAAGGAGCAGCCCTCATTCATCCCCACTCCCTGTAGACAGAGTAGAAAAACAAATCTGAAACATTCCTTTTGCCCACCTTCCTTTGTACCTCCACCCTGAATGGAGGCCCACATGGTTGTGCATCCCTCTAGAATATATAAACAAAAAGAAAAACCAAAAAAAAAAAAAAGAAGAAGAAGATGACCTGGGATTTTTAGAGGTAATTAAGTCATGATGGTAAGATGAGATGATTTCTTTTTACCATGTGAAGATACAGGAAGCTTAACCATTTGTCAACCAGGAAGGTCCTCACTAGATTTCAGAATCTGCAAGTCCTGAGTCTTCATAAACTTTAGAACTGTGAGAAATACATTTTTGATATATAAATCACCCAGTCCATAATACTTCTTTATACTAGCCACACTTCATCAAGATGATATTGTACTGGCTTATTTACATTAGTACATGCACGAAGCATGGTCAGAAAGGGTCCTCCAACAAAATTCCACCTGCTCTCTTTATCTCCCAACAAAGGACGGAAAAAGAGAGTGTTTACAGAGAAGCTTGACTGAGTGCACTTCCTCATGTTGGCTGGCTGTGACCTTACAGGCTTGGGTTTCACCCAGGGTCACTACCCTTCATTAGTCTAGGTAATAAAGGTGACCATGACAGAGCTGTCTAAGTGAGATGCAATTGGACCAGGGTCCTGCCTTTGTAAGATGCTTAAGTTCTTTTAAAAAAGACCTCATGTCTGCAGTAAATGTTGCAGTACACTTTTATTTGTAGTAAAATTAATCTAAAGAAAATCTTGTTCTTGAGTCCCTTAAATTGCTTGTAAAAATTCTCTGTAGATACTTTTTACATAGTAGTCCTTATTACCAAGTGCTTTGGAAAGTTTAAATTTTCTTTAGAGTAGAATATTTTCATTCTTTATATTTTTTAACATTCCTTTAACTTAGGCATTAAGTCAATGGTCTCCCTACATCCTGAATACTTACTGTTCTCTGTTCTTAGTTTATTATATTCATTTTCTGTTTTTGCTTGCTTTTCTACTGCTGGACACAAACAGAACAATGACAGCTACAGCTTTGCTTTTGCCATTGTCTCCCCACCCTGCTTGTTCTTCCACATCTAGAAAGACCAGGATGATTTTTTCCTTAAACAGTGTTTCTTTCTGTTAGAGTGCTTTTAAACTCTCCTCCTTGAACCTTTTAATAGGACACAGAATGCCCAGGTTAGACTGTCCTCTAGCAAGGAAATGATAGCACAGTTTTGTCTATTTGTGCCACTATTGAGATCTTCCTGATCAAACCACATTATTTCTTGATTCACAAGGCCTTTTTGTCATCCAAATCTGTCCTCCCTGACCTAGAAGGCTTGACTCTTCAAGGGCCTCTCTCCCTGCTGCAGCCTTCAAGGGTGCTCCCTTTTCCATTATCTCTTTGGAACCGACCTTTCTCTCTGAACAAATGAGTCACGTTTATCTAAACTTTACCTTTCAACTCTTTGTTTCTTTTTTCTTCTTCTGCTTATGTTTGGGGCCTCTGGAAATCTGAGCCTGGAGAAAAGAAAAACAAATACTCTGCTCTTGTCCTCCCGAGGATGCCTTAACTCTTTTTTTCTGTTTTTCTCCAGCAGACACAGAGGCTCAGTATCCATTTCACACAGCTCCTTCTGCCCAGGCTCTTTTAGTGCAAAGTAGAATGAAGAGTTTAGAGTCAATGCAGGGGTTCCAACATGCAACTCCATTTCTTTATAAGAGAGTTTTGCTGCTTATTTTGGTGAGGCTTATTTTATTATTCAATATTATGAATTAATGGTGATTGCTGAGTTTCTGCATGTGCCTAGTGTTGTTAAGGATTTTCATTTTTACTTGTACATTTGAGTTTGCCAAACAAAAATCATCCCTGGGGTTTGGTCAATGTTGTGTTTTATGAATCATGCTACAGACAGTGGATACAACATATTTTACAAGTACAGTCATTGGATCAGAGATCTGAGTTCAATTCTGTGTCTGCCAAGTACTATGTGTACGACTTCACATAAAAGTATTAAACATTGCTTTAACCACACAAGTACTTTAAAAGTACATCATGAAATGTATCTCATTATTAAATTCTTACAGTTGTGTGGTGAATGTATAAATTTTAGACTCTAAACTAGATTCTATTTAGTCTACAGTATCTACCTAATAGAGTTATTGTCAAGAGAAACAAAGTTGTGTAATTTTTTTTGATTTCTTGGAAGCTTTAATAAATTTATAGATATCTATGCACATACATACATATGTAAAGTGTTTAGTATCAGGTTTGGCTCATGCCAGTAGTCAATAAATTGTTCTTCTGTTCTGTTGCATTTGCTCTGTTTATTAAGCTGTTATGAAGTTCTTGGACCAGTATTGGCTAGCATAAAATAATGTAAAATCATAATAAAATGAAAATTTATGTTAGTTATATATGTAACAATAAATAATTCCAGTTAAATTGTTACTTCATTTATTTTTTACAATATTTGTTTCAGAAGCAGAAAAAAATGACAGTTCTTACCAAGTGGTTCATTGCCCAAATAAATGAAATAGCAGGAGTGGAGTTAGGAGCTAATAGTTCCACCTGAATTTCCCATGTGTACAGCAGATACCAACTCCTTACTTATCACCTGGGCCTCCAAGGGGACACATAGAAAAACTTTCCAACCATAAAAAAATCAAGAAATAGTTCCTTTTCTTGACACAATACAAAAATAATCTTAGATAAATAAAACTGGAAAATGCGCTGAAAGTAAATTGTAGACCAACCTTCCCACAAAATCTAGCTGTAGCTGTAGAAAAACTTAAAACAAAATATTGGTGAAATGAATTGGACAATATACAAAACAATACAATTCTTGTGTTCCAGATTTAAGCTTCCCTTGACGTTAGAAAAATATTAATGAATTCGCTACATGAACAGAGTAAGGAAGGAAAAGCCCATATGTTTTTCTCAATAGAAGTATGTAAATCATTTGATGAGATCCATAATTCAGTGCTAAAAGATAAATGGGCTTTTTCTTGGTTTGCTGGTAAAGACTGTACTTAGGATCCTTTTGGAATTCCTGGGTTTTTATCCTGGCTCTGCTCTGTTTCCAGCTTCCTGTTAAGGAACACCTTGAGGGGCCACAGTGGGTAGTTCAAGCAGTTGTGTCCGTACTACACATCTGGGAGCTTCGGCATGAGGTTGCCGCCTGGCACAGCCCCAGTTGCCACTTGGTTTCTTGGGGAGTAAATCAGCATGAGAAATAATTTCTACATATCCATCTCAGCCTCTTTCTGTCTCTGTGACTTGCAAAGAAGTACAATGAAAACAAAAATGAAACATCATCAATAGCACAAAGTATATTCTAACAATCTAGAAGAATTATAATTCTTAATGCTATAAAATGTTAGATGCATTTCTTTCTTATTATATAATGTGAGGATTACTTAGTATCAGTATTTGCCTTTGGCAGTCTAATATTTTTAGTTCCTAAAATTAAAAGCATAATTCTTATGGCCAGGACACTGAGGATTATGTGCCCCTGCCAGAGTATGATAAGTGGGATGGTATAGGATGACAAATATTTCCCTGTTTTAGTCTTCCCATGGATATCAAATATCTGGAAATGTGTGTGCATTGTGGTAGCCACTCTTTGCATTTACTCTTCAGTTCTTGAATGGTGGCTAACCCTATTTGAAATACTCTACACAAATAATAATGCAAATTGGATTTCAGAAAGATTGTACAAAATCCATAAAATATCTATTTTTTGTGACAAATTTAAATCCTGGTATGCTGGATGTTATGTTAAATGATTACATAACTAAAACTAATTTCACTGTTGTCACTGTGCACTTTAAAAAAAACATGACATGACATAGAGACTTATGCTGAGTCAAGTATTACATTTGCTGAGCAGCTCTGGTTCGCAGTAAATCAAGTTTAAGAGTGTTAGTTCAGGATAGAAGGTGGAGTGGAGATGCCACAAATACTGGCAAGAGGAGCAGGAGGAGGAAGAGGCAGCCTCCCTCCCCCTAGGCATGAGGCTCTGGCCATCACAGTTTGAGGGCCCTGGTTCTGCAGGCTGAGAGATCAGAGCTGAAGATATCCCAAGTTGTGCAACAAAGTTATTTTCAGTTCTGAGTTGTGGAGGCTGAGGTGCTGCCATCATGGCCTCTGAGACGGCAGCCTGATCAGCGCTGCTGAGTGATGAATCTGATGGTTTCTGGCTTCCCTGCACACACAAGATCTGGTGCTGGACTTTTGCGGCTAGACCAGTAGTCTCATGTTCATAAAAGCCTTTCTGGCTCTCCTATCAGACACTAAGCTTCCTGAGCAAGTCCTGTAACATATACATACCTCTTTTTTTCTCACACTTTTAATGCAAAGTGTTTCAGACATAAATTATGCTTTAAGCAGAATTTTTCCTTTGTTCAAAAACTTTCACAGGACCATGATTCTTTCACTTTCTAGCACTGGCAGCAGCTGTGGGATTCCTTCAAAGCATACAGCTTTGTGATGTTGTTAGCTTGTGGTGGACGGTCTATTAGTATCATTATTATTATTTGTGTGCTATTTAATGCATATTTTATGCAGACAAATTTATAACAAGTGGATTTGTATATTCACTGGAATTATTCAGCCTCTACCGTGTGATTCATTGTGAGTGCTAAAAGGCACATAAGACATATTCTGTATCTTCAAGAGATCCACCATCAACTAGTAAATTTAAACATATTAATAACTTCAACATGAACAGCCTGCGAAAAGTGACAGGAGCTATAAAAATTCAGGACTTGACCAGGGAAAAAGGAATCTATTTGCTTTACCTAAAGAGATCAAAGTAAAGATGATTGCGATGGCATCTGGACTGTGTCCTGGGTGGTGACTGGAATTTGAGCATGTGTAGAAAGTGAAGAGAGAATTACCTCCAGGCACGGGAATGCCATGACCAGTGCTATAGTCAAAAAGGAAGTTTGGTTGAGCTGAGCAACCCTTTTGATGTGCTTGGTTCTTTTCGTGAGTACTGTTATTTTACTTGATAAGAGATAGTGAAAGACTGAAAACCCATGCAGGTGACGTGAAGACTAAGCTTGATATTCAGGGAAGTCTTGCTATGAGAATTCTCTCAATAGGAGAATGATGCAAATGATTGAGGCATTTGTGATCATTGCTCCTGGAAAAGATTTCACAGCATTTTGCAACCAACATTTATGCAAATTATGTATCCCATGAACATAAGCGCATATATATATAATCAAAGCTTGAGCTAAGGCTAATTTACCAGCTAGTCAAAGAAAATTAGGATTTTTCAGATTCTAAATGTAAGCAAATTTCTAAAACATTGTCCACCAATGTTCTCTTAAGTGGCAAAATTACTTCTCTCTCTGCTGTTACTCTTCAGATATTTTCATTTGGTAAAATAGTTGTCTTCATTTATTATTCCCATTACCTCTCTTTACATACATTTTCAAATCTGGATTCCATTTAGACCTCTCTACCAGCATGCTTTAGGCAGTCTTTGATGATCTCCTTGTGGCTTAATACGGCAGATGCTTTCTGTTCCTTATCTTGATTTTATTATACCATTTGATAATGGTAATTAATATTCCTTTTGAACTCTTTGCTATCTTTGTTTCTGTGACATGATTATCTCTGTTTCTTTTAGTATCTATCCAGCTATTTAAAGAACAACACTTGCTTACTTTGTTATATATATAATTGTGTTTCCTTTCTGTCTATAGCTATTGTATCTCACTCTACACTTGTTTTCCTATGGTTTCTACCTGGATTTCTAACATTTTTTTCCCCTAACAAGTATTTATTGAGCACCTGTCTTTGCCAAGCATAACTTTATTTTTCCCGAATCAGCTCTTGCTTCTAAACTCCAGATCCTGGATATGCATTTGCCTACTTGAGTTAATCTGCTGTCTGTCACCCAGGCTTGTGAAGATAGCATTCCTCACTCTGAACCCACTTTAGACTTACTGCTGTCTCTCTAACATTTTGCTTTTTGAACTGTCGGTCGGGTCATGCAGTTGATCTGATTTGCATCCTAGGAACCATGCTTGACTCTGTATTTCGATGAATGACATCATGGAACAGCTGCCAATGGCCAGAGAACAGATGTCTTCCTTGTATGACATAAACACCCTCCAGAGAGAAAGAGAAGTGGAAATAACATCTTGGGGAAAAAAATCACTTAAGTTGGAAATAACTATTTTTCTATAGAGTTGGCTAAAGAATTACTATAAAGATTTAAAATTAAGATTGGAGCAAGTTAAAATAAAAATCTTAAGAATGTTTGCTACCTAGATGTTTAACCTAAAGATACACCTTAAATTTGTTATCTTACAATTCACTTCTATAATTGCTCAAAAGTTTGTTACAACCTTTAGGAAAACGTTTTTAAAAAATGTAGTATAAGGAAGAAAAGAAAACCCTTTACAATCCTGTTCATGCATATTTCTTGAGCTTCTTCCTGGGCTATGACCATCCTATCATCCTACCTTTGAATAAACATCTACATATTTTTCTCATCTCCGTATTTCTCAGTCAGTGCTCATCTGAGTGATTCCTATTAATTTATCCATTTATATACATCGCAAGAACATCCATGTGCCTAGGATTGACTAGTTCTGAAATCCTGAAGATGAAAAAGCAAAAAGAGAAAAGAAACTCTCCAAGAACTCAGTAAGTGTTGTAGACGGCAGACAGAACAGATAACTGTTTTCTTTTTTTTAAAAAGATTTATTTTTGTTAGTTTTTATTGGAAAGGCAGATATACAGAGAGGAAAGACAGAGAGGAAGATCTTCCGTCCCATGATTCACTCCCCAAGTGAGCGCAACGGCCGATGCTATGCCGGTCCGAAGCCAGGAGCCTCTTCAGGGTCTCCCACGCGGGTGCAGGGTCCCAAAGCTTTGGGCTGTCCTCGACTGCTTTCCCGGGCCACAGGCAGGGAGCTGGAAGGGAAGCGGGGCCGCCGGGATTAGAACCGGCACCCATATAGGATCCCGGGCGTGCAAGGCGAGGACCTTTTAACCACTTGCGCCATCGCGCCGGGCCCGATAACTGTTTTGTATCTTGAAAGAAATATATCACAAGTGAAGTTCTTGAAGTTCAGAGAAAGTTGGTGGAAGGTACCTTGAAAGAGATGAGACTAGATCTATTTTCCCAAAATCAGAAGAAATCTTCCTCTCTGTAATTCATCTTTGCTCTTTCTAATGAGGGTGCAGTCAATGGCCGTCTGAGTACTTTTTTTCCAAAATGGGGCGCTTTAGAAAATAAAATGGGTTTAACTTCATTCAGACATGGTTCATATCAAACAGCTAAGGCGTAGGCATTCTGATTTTGAGAAACTGCTCTTCAGACCATCGGATTACTCAGGCAAAGGTAAGTGTTGTTTTATAACCTCAGTTGGTGAGTACACATGGAGAAAGCCACAACTATGATGGTGATTTACAGTCCACTCGGGATATAGCTCAAGTATTATTTTTTCAGAAAATGCTGCAGGATATTCCTCAGCGTGGGATAGGCACCCACATCCAACTGGTCTTAGCTTTCTTAAAATACACTAAATTGTATATTTTTATCTTCTCCCCTAATTCTGAGGTTAGGAAGCTTGCTATTTCTGAAGGATAAATACCATATTTTTTATCTCGATGTTGGCAAAAACCTGGTTATAATACCACAGAAAACACTAACTTGATAATTATGGAATGTGTGGAGTATGTATCTTGAAATATAAGGGACTGAGGTTTAGGAAGGAACAACAACAACAAAAAAGTCATCCTGTTCATATTATGTCTAGTGTATCAATGTTTTATATTGTTTTATGAACTCAACATTAAACTAAAAATGGTGAACTTAAACTAGAAATAAGCCCAACTTTATATATACTAACTAGCTAATAATCTTCAGCATGTTAATAAATGAGATCATAAAAATATATTTTACTTTGATATATATTAAATGCATACATAATACCTTTTTTTGTATACCTGTAACTACCTGTTGGTACATATACTTAAAGGAGTAGAGGAGAATAAAAACCTAGTGAAAAAGACATACCACAACCTTTCCTGAAAGTTCAAAGGAAAGAGGAAAATAAGTGTCATTTAAATTAGGAGAAGAAAAAAATTTAGGATGAAAAAATTTGTCATATTGAAATATTTAACGAAAGTCAAGAAGGATGAACATGGGTTTTATATTCCTTGGGAAAATCCTGCCAGCAGGCCCTGACCAGATGTGAGGTGATGGTATTCTTTGGTCGCAGAACCACTGGAGACAAACTGGTGAAGGCTGTCTGTATATTGCGAAAAATTAAAAGCTTATGTAGTATTAGACAAAGGAGAAGGCAGAAGGGCAGTCCCCACTGTACTCCCACTGAACAATGATCTTGTAAGTAGCTAGTAGGCATGCCTGTCTGGACCCTCCAACCAAGTCTCAGGTCACGCTCCTTGCACGTGGCTGAAAGCTGTGTCTCAGGCCATGGGCAGGTAGGCTGTGACTCAAATGAACACATAAGCTTGTGCGTAGGCTGAAAGTTATGCATTGGGTCATATTTATCACATGTGGCTGGCAAACAGGATATGGGCTGCATTTGACTTCTTAGAGTTGCCTATCAGGAAAGTCCTAGCACAGCTCATCTAAGGACAGAGAAGGGAGCCTGGTGCACAGCCCACTGTTCTTATTGTATGCCAAGGGAACAGGACAGGTTGAGGCCTCAGTTAGTCAAGATCACTGAAGGGGGTTCCCCTGGGGATGCACTGTGCTGTGTGCCTATGACCTCCCACATAGGCTAAGCAGGCAGAAATTCAGGGGCAATCCCCATACTATATGACCATTCGGGGAGCAGAAACAACACGTACAGAAATAATTTTGGTTTAGTTGTGGGGACAGTATTTTCATATTAGCAGTTGATTAATGCATAGTGATAAGATGGTGCAGAATTAAATGGAAGACAGATTGGACAATCTGCGAGATCTGCAGGTGAAGTCACAGTTCATACATTCATCCCCAGTTATCCACAGGGAACTTGGTCCAGGATAAGCTACTGCCCTCAGATTTTTCCAAATTCTTTGGATGTTCAGATCCCTAGCATGAAATGCCATAGTATTTGTAAACTGTGTACATCCTTTTATTTCTAGCTGATGTAAAATCTCTCTCTCTGTTTCTCCTTCTCTATATAATCTACCTTTTCAAATAAAAACAAACATTTTGGGGGCCTTTTGATAGTTTTTTGCAAGATTTTATTCCTCTAGTGCTTCATAAAAAGTCTTATGTTTTGATTCTTAAGATTCTCAGATTGTAAGATTTAATTTCATAACTTAATAAACTTGAATGTTAATGAATCATATTAATTTTAATGTTATATTTATTTGATAAAGGCAATTAAAAGAATCATTTTCCTTCACTGTACTTCATTATTGTAAAATGTATAATAATATTAATAAAGCAAGGGAAAACTTTCAGAACAAGAAATTTTCCAATGATGCTTGAGATTAACTTTATACACATGTATATGTTCATGTATTCCCCATGTACATATATTTACATTATAATTGTTACTATAATTTATTTCTATTTTTTTGTGTTCTAAAGACCTTATTATGATTTGGTGTAATACTGATGATTAGCATTTGGGTCCTGAGGAAGTGATGTTTCTTTGAAATGTTCAGAGATTAGCTGCAAGTGAGGTCCTGGATTTTACAGGAATGGGTGTTCCGGATGAGTAAGCGGTTATGCAGAAATCCTATTGCAAAGAAGAGTTTGACCATTCAGAGGAAATGAAAAAGGGTAAGTTTAAGTGAAAGATAGGCTATCGTAAGATGGTGGTGTATATTTGTGCTAGAATGGGGGAAGAGTAGAGGTGGAAGGCAAAATGTTCAGAATTTGTTCTTCTCATTTATGCTTTTCCTCTCTTGCCACTAGTTGTTTTTTTTTTTCTTTCTGATAATTTGAGGATTTGAGTGTGCAGTACCCATAAACAAAATGGGTTCACTAGAATTCTCAAAAAAATCATGCCCAACCAGAGTCCCCAGATGTGTTCTAACTTAGATATTGGGTCTTTGCCAATATAGTAAGTTGAGAATAAGTCATGTTGAATTAGGGTGGGCCTCAAACCCAATATGACTGACATCCTTATAAGAGAGGGCAGGCACAGACAAGGGAATGGGGCATGTCAAGTGGAGCATAGAGAGTGTAGTAATGCTGCTGTGAGCCAAAAGACAGGACAGAGAAACATCTTCCCCTTGGGCCCTCAGGGAGGCTGGAAGCTGATGGCAACTTATTGTGGACTACTAACCTCTAGCAATTGGAAAGAATATTTTTTATCTTATTTTATTATTTCATTTCATTTTTATTTATTTATTTGTTTTGGTAAATCACCCAGATGAAGGTCATTTGCTATAATATTCTTAGGACACCAATATAGGGAAGTAAGGATAACTGTTGCTTTTGAACTTTTTATTTTTGTTTCATATTCTCTGGGCTTTGTTTAACATTGTTGCCTTTTTTGTAAAGTACATAAGTGGATTTTTTATTTAAAAAGTTTAATTGATAAATAGAAGCTGCATATATTCAGGGTGTATATGATATTTTGATAAATGTAAAACTTGCATAATTCTCATAACCAAATTGATATATCCTCAGCACCAATATTGCACATTGGAACTTAAAGAATTGCTCATTTTGCAGCTGAAAGTTAATAATTTGATGAACATGTACCCACTTCTTCCCACCCCTTAGTCTTGCTAACCACTTTCCTACCCAATTTTTGTGATTGTGACTTTTATAGAGTTCTTATACAAGAAATACAGTATTATTAACTCTATATCCTACTTAGTAAAGTCCAGGAGAAGCAAATAGGGACCTGATCAGTAAGTACAGACTGAGCGATTACAGGCTAGTTGGCCTTTTCCCTGGCTGTTCCAGACTTTCTATATCTATATCCATGTCTCTCTCTGTCTACCTGAAAAGCCAAATGGGAAGCCTGATCAGTAAGGTACAAGCTGAGTGATTATCAATGAGCTGACTTTTATTAGTCTCTGTCTATCTGAACCAATTTGGGGGCTCACAAGCAACCTGATAGTTGGTGTAAGAGAGGCCTGGGAGCCAAGGCTGGAACTAGATAAGGGCCAGAGAAAGCTCCTCCCCTGAGTCCAGAAGGAAATTTACAATCCTTTTATCTTGGAGTGCCACCCAGGGCTCCTGCTGTAATTCCAATGTCACCAGATCCTATGAGAAGGTTTTGGGCTGCTGCCATCCTATGTGGGAAATCCAATAGGAAATGACTGGTCTTGGAGTTCTCAGCCTCCAAGGGCATTCATATTCCCTGTGATTTCCTAGGCAGTTGGGATACAGTTCTCAGTGTCCATACTGACAATCCTCGATAAAGTATTCATTGCTTCTGTGGTGAAAGTACTTGGGGTGAAAGTCTCCAGGAGTCTCCAGGACTAGGATACAGACCTCCTCTTATCCTTCTGTTCCAACCTGAAATCCCCTCCTGCTCTGTATACACAACCTCCTTTTAGGAGGGTGTCAGGATTATTCTTGGATCCCACCACAAATTTCTATGGCTTTTCTAATGTCAAAGACTATTAAGAATTTGTCATCTATAAATAATAAGTACACTCCAAGATATAGGAACAGGGAAAAAAAACTTCTTAGAAAAGACACCAAAAGTGGCAGAATAGAAACAACAGAAGGGAACCCCCACAGATACAGCCAAATAATCTTTGACAAAAAGACAGATGACAATCCAAGCAAATAGGGAGGTTTCTTCAATAAATGCTGTTGGGACAACTGGTTGATAGCCTACAGAAACAAGAAGATAGATCCACATCTTTCACCATACACTAAGATCAAATCCAAATGGAGAAAAGACCTAAACCTACACCCAGAAACCTTCAAATTTTTAGAAGAAAATGTTGGAAACACCCTGAAAGACTTAGGTGTAGGACCTGACTTCTTAAAAGGAACACCAAGAACACCAGCCATCAAGACCAAAATAAACAAATGGGACTTCACCAAACTAAGAAGCTTCTGCATGGCAAGGGAAACAATCAACAAACTAAAAAAGCAACCCACAGAATGGGAGAAGATCTTTGCGCACTATGCAAGTGATAGGGGGCTAATCTCTAGGATATACAAAGCTCTCCAGAACAACCAAAACACCAAAACAAACAAACCACTAAAAAAGTGGGCATGGGAAACAGGCAGACATTTCACAAAGGAACAAACCCAAATGGCAAACAAACATATGAAAAAATGCTCCAGTTTCCTGGCAATAAGGGAAATCCAAATTAAGACAACCTAACACCAGTAAGGATGACACACATACAAAAAACCGCTAACAGGGCCCGGCGCAGTGGCGCAGTGGTTAAGGTCCTCACCTTGCATGCCCGGGATCCCAGATGGGCCCTGGTTCTATCCCGGCAGCCCTGCTTCCCTTCCAGCTCCCTGCCTTGTGGCCCGGGAAAGCAGTCGAGGACAGCCTGAAGCTTTGGGACCCTGCACCCGCGTGGGAGACCCGGAAGAGTCTCCTGGGTTCGGATTGGCATAGCATCGGCCATTGTGCTCACTTGGGCAGTGAATCATGGGACGGAAGATCTTCCTCTCTGTCTCTCCTCTCTGTATATCCGCCTTTCCAATAAAAAAATAATAATAATAAAAATAAATCTTAAAAAAAAAAACGCCAGCAACAATGGCTGGCAAGGATGTGGGGAAAAGGGAACCCTACTCCATTGCTGGTGGGGCTGCAGACTTGTACAGCCTCTATGGAAATCTGTATGGAGAACACTCAAACAGCTGAAAAGCAGCATACCATATGATCCAGCAATAGCACGCCTAGGAATATATCCAAACTCCTGTTACACGACAAACCAACGTGCACCCCTATGTTCATAGCACCACAATCAATAATTGCAAAAACTTGGAAGCAACTGAAATGTACATCAACAGAAGACTGGATAAGAGAACTATGGTTCATTTACTCCATGGAATACTACTCAGCCATTAAAAAAAAAAATGAAATTCATTTCTTTGTGGCCAAATGGGCCCAACTGGAAACCATTATGCTAAGGGAAATGAGCCAATCCAAAAATGTTAAATATCACATGTTTGCTTTAATTTAAGATGAAATGATGTCAACTACAAAGGCATATGGAGGGAATCAGGTACAATACTGACAATCTCTTAACAGGAGGTCATGTGCATGGAGCCTTGTGGTGGGGGTGGGGGGGCCCAGAGTGGAGCAGGTGGACAGGAGGAGGCTTGTATCCCAACCCTGAATACTCCCAGATCCTCACCAAGGACTATCAGTACGAGCTCCAAAGACTACATCCCAACTGCCAAGGAGACCACGGGGAATTGGAGTGCCTTCAGAGGCCGAGAACTCTGAGGTCACTCACCCCCATTTGGATCTACCACAGGGGATGGAAGAAGTCCAAATCCTGCCTTGCAGGATCCAAAGGTCATCAGAACGACAACCAGGAGCACTGAGCAGTCCGCAGAAACAGAAGAACAGTAAACTTCCTTCGGGACTAGGGAAGGGAGCTTTCTCTGGTTCTTGCCTGGTTCCAACATTGGGTCCCCACCCTCTCTCGCAATGACCATCAGGATCGCTCCGGAAACCTCTCAAAACAAGCAAACGAACAAACAAAAAATCTAGAACAGATAGAGAACAACAAGGAAAGCTTAGAATCAGACAGGAAACAGTCAGCGGGGATGCACTTATAACTCACTGGATGGGACACAAGGATTAGTTACTCCTCACTAGGGTATCTGCACACCCCTCCTAAAACTGTTCACCTAAACCGTTGACATATGTCTTGTTAGAGGTATAGAGTTAGACTACCCGAAAAACAGCCAGGTTCAGCAAAATCATGCTTCAACTCTACAAACTGCTAAATATTAAAATTAAAATAGACATGAGACAGCTGAATAGTAATCTATAGCCATTTTAAGGTGTATAAAACCTGGTTGTATATAAACTAATAATTGAAATGTCAATGAAGAAATCACAGGATGTGGTTCAGAACTTTCATTCTTTTTTTTTTTTCTTTTAACATATTGGTTACTCAATACCAAGTTAATTAACTCCATAACATTATAAATTGTTACTGATGTTATGTCGGGGCTTTTAATTGATCAAGATGATACTCTGCTGGCTCTACCTTCAGACCAAAGATGGTCTCCCCAAGAAACCGTTGAACTTATCTGGACAATAAGATGCTGGTTTTTATGCTTGGTAAATGCTTGCAATGGAAGAATCTCAACTGAATTTGAACTGTAGTAATGCAACAAGGTGGAGGAATCCACCATGGGAGGAGGGTTTGAGGAGTGGTGGGGAGAATCCCAGTGCCTATAAAACTGTGTCACATAATGCAATGTAATCAATTAAAAAAAAAGACACCAAAGGAAAGGCAATCAAAGCCAAAATGAACAAATGGGACTACATCAAACTAAGAAGCTTCTGTACAGCAAATGAAACAATCAGCAAAGTGAAGAAGCAACCAACAGAATGGGAGAAAATTTTTGCACACTACTCAAGTGATAGGGGACTAATATCCAGGATTTACAAAGAGCTTCAGAAACCCAGGGACAGCCAAAAAACAACCCTGTAACAAAATGGGCAGAGGAAATGAACAGACATTTTTCAAAAGAACAGGTTCAGATGGCTAACAGACATGTGAAAAGATGCTCAGGCTCCCTAGCCATCACAGGGCTACAAATGAAAACCATGTTGAGGTACCACCTAACTCCAGTGAGACTGATTTACATTCAGAACTCAACTAACAACACCTGCTGGTGTGGATGTGAGGAGAAAGGCACCCTCCTTCATTGCTGGTGGGAGTGTAGGCTAGTACAATCACTGCGGAAATCAATATGGAGAGTGCTTGGAGAATTGCAAATAAATCTGCCCTATGACACAGCTATCCTGCTGCTAGGAATATATGCAATAGAAATGAAATCTGCATATGAGAATGGGATATGTAATCCTATATTTTCAGCAGCACAATCCACAATAACAAAGACATGGAAACAATGTAGATGTGTGCCTAAAGAAGAGTGATTAAAGAAACTGTGCTACATCTACTCCATGGAATATTATTTAGCTATTAAGAAGAATGAAATTATACTATTTACAACTAGGTGGTCCCAACTAGAGATCATTATGCTCAGTGAAATGAGTCAAAGAACAAATACCATATGTTCTCTCTTATATAAGGAAACCAGCATGGAAAGTGTAACTTCAATAAACTGTTCCATACTGTTTTTGTTTTGTTTTGTTTTGGCTGCATCCCATGTGTTTTGATGTTTTCTATTTCAGCTTTAATACTCTCTTTTCTCTGGTTGAATTCATTGCTGGCTCATGGATTATACGGTGGCATCATTTTTCCCCAAGAGACTTTTGTATGTACTTGCCAAAACAACTGAATGATTGATATTCTGGAGCACTAATAATTCGTGGGAAAGTGTATGCTTTTGTCCGTAGAATTTCCCGATGGATTCTCGAAAGTGCAGGTTTCCCTATGGCTTATCTGACCTCGGAAGTGCAGCAACTCCCTTGAATACAACACTGCCCCTGGAGAAGATGGAACCCCCGGTGGAACTGCCTCTAAGAACTGAAAAACTAAATTTGTTTAATATTCCTCTTGTTTCACTACAGGCCAGGAATGCAGAGAAATTCTCCACCTTAGTTTTTAAATGAAACTCATTACTGATTTCCATAATGGTTGCTCTAATTTGTATTTACCTTGAAAAGCAAGAACAAAGGTGATGGAATTCCCCTTGCCATACTGATTTCAAATTATGCTACAAAGATACAGCATTCAAAATGATATGGTGCTGACATAACAACAGGCAAATAATTCAATGGACCAGAATAGCAAACCTCGATCTGTTTGCTTAAAGAACAACTCATATTTGACATGGATGTTGAAAATACTCAAAGGGGAGATGTCTTTTAGATAAATAATGTTTAAAAAATCTGGTTACCTGCATGTAAAAAGAAAAAAGTCAACTCTTATATTATAGCATATTCAAACATTAACCTGAAATAGATTGAAGACTTAGATGAAAGTGCTTAAATTTTTAAGCTCCTAGAAGAAATAACAGGGAAAAAGCTCCAGTGCACTGGCCCTTTCAATGTTTTTGGAAATGATACGAAAGGAATGGACAATAAATGCAATACTAGAAAAAAAAGGCAACCACATCAGTCTAAAAGCTATAAAGGAAATGATCAAGCAAATGAAAACATCATCCATGAAATGAGAAAGTACTTTCAAATATTCACCTGATAAATAGTTAATATTGAAAATATGCAAAAAAAAAAAAAAGGAGAGCGAAGATGGCCGACGTAGGAGGAGGGCTGTGAGGGAGAGTCTAGTGAGAAAGGGATAGAAAGCTACAGAAGCAGCAAAGAGGAACAGCAGGGAACCGCAGGGAGAGGTCCGTGAAGCTCCCTGGGACAGTGTGGAGCCAAAAAGCTCCACACAACTCGGAAGAACAACGAGAACGGAGCAGGGCAAAGGCAGAGAAACCGACATCCCACTCCAGACCTGCTGAGTCACCTTTGAAAACGGCCTGACGGGAGACGCGGCCAGCTCGGAGGCGGGGAGATCAGGGGGATCGTCACCGGCGGGAGGCCTTCGGCAGCGGTGGAGGCAGACTGCAGCGGCCGGACTTTTGGTGAGCTGGGGGTTGACGTGGCAGCCTCCGCATTTCTTGCCCCCCCGCTGAGGCTCCAGCCTCAGAACGCGGAGCAGACGGCCGAAACTGTTGGGTCTGTGTGGAACTACGCACAGTGGTGTTGTGTTGGTGGCTGAGGGGGCCCCGGGAAGGCGCATCGGATGTCCCTGCGCTGAGGGGACCAGTGCGGCTCGGTGCGCAGAGGTAGCTGGCGAGGGTCTGGAGTCCCCCACATCCTGCCTGGTGAGTGCTTGAAACCACCAGGACTCTGATCGCCGCACCGAGCGGGCTGGGCGCCCCGCCTGCAGCAGCAGCACCTCCGTAGCGCAGGTGTCAGGTGTCAGGGGAACTCCTGCAACAAACTGACACGGTGCGAACCTGCCGCCGTGAAGTCATTATAACAGGGCGCCTGGGCCACTCCTCCGCTAAGGGCCTGAGTGGGGGAGCCACACGGGAGCAGGGGCTCTGAACACCCACACACCACGAGTGGTGGATTCACTGCACAAGAGCCACGCCTGCAAAGTGCCTCACCCACAGTCCCGTGTGTGGGAGACGCACCAGGTGGGCTCTGAAAAACCCTGCAGTCCCTGACACGGAGAACGCAGGGAGAAAGCACATAAAACCTTCTACGCACTGCGGATTCCCGTGAAGGGAGCACACCCAGAGAGCGCCTCCATCCCGCCACGCCCTGGGGTGTCACACCTGTAGAAGAGGTGCCCAGAGTGTGCCTGGAATCCACTGGGCCCCCAAGGTGGTGCTCTACAGCCCCGGGCCCTGAGAACGCACCAACGGTGCCTTGAAAATTACCACGCCCGGCAACACCACGCCTACAGGCTCCAATCTCTACAGGAAAGCACCTGACAGCCCCTCAACACACGGGTCCATTTGCCTCACCAGAATACACCAACGCAATGGGAAAAACCACCAGAAAGAGTTGTGCTCCAGATGAAAGAGCCAGCACCCCACCAAACAAGGGCCAAAAGCCATTATCAATATCGACGATACGAGATGAAGACATGGAAGTGTTACCAACAAAGGAATTGATGAAAATAATGCTAAAATCTCTCAGAGACGTGGACACAAAGCTGGAAGACTTCCAGAACCGCATAATCACCGAAATACAACAAATCAAAACCAAACTGGATGCCCAAGATAATAAGATTGAAAGCCTCATCAACAGAATAAATGCGGCAGAGGAAAGGATCTCTGAAACAGAAGACACACAAAATGAAAGTGCCCAGCGAATTAAACAGCTGGAGACAAACCTCAGCAAAACTAATAAAATGATGCAAGAGATGAAGGATTACCTTAGAAAATTGAATATTCGGATCATCGGCCTCCCCGAGGGAGTAGAAAGAGAATCTGGGATGCAAGCAGTGCTCGATGAAATTATACAGGAAAACTTCCAAAACACTTGGAACACGAATCCACCCCGCATACAGGATGGACAGAGAACTCCCAACAGACATGATCCAAAGAGATCTTCACCCAGACACACGGTGCTCAAGTTCTACTCCAATGAAGACAAAGAAGGAATCCTGAGACAAGTACGAAGTAGAGAAAAGATCACATACAGGGGAAAACCCATCAGAATCACTGCTGACTTCTCCGAAGAGACACTACAAGCAAGGAGAGAATGGACAAAGATCTTCCAAGTCCTGAAACAAAACAACTGTCAACCAAAAATAATCTACCCAGCAAAGATCTCATTTGTATATGAGAACGAAATCAGATACTTCAATAGCAAAGAAAAACTAGAAGAATATGTCTACACAAAACCAGCTCTGCAAAGTCTCCTTAGAAATGCGCTAGTCCCGGACAAAAAGGAGGCAAATCACAAACAAAGTTGGCAAATAAGAAGGTCTCCAAACTAAAGGCCGCACCAACAAGACAATTACATAGGCAACAACACACACACAACACAATCACATGGCAGGGCAAAATTGCAACCTCTCAATTTTAACTCTCAACACAAATGGTCTAAATTCACCAATCAAAAGACAGAGATTAATAGAATGGATCATCAAACAAGACCCAACCATCTGTTGCCTACAAGAAACGCATCTAACCAGAAAGGATGCAAAGAAACTGAAAGTGAAGGGATGGAAAAAGATATTTCACGCCAATAGACGAGAAAAAAAAGCTGGGGTAGCTATCCTAATTTCAGACGAGATAGATTTCATTCTAACCAACATCAAAAGAGACAGGGAAGGCCATTTTATACTGGTGAAAGGAATGATCCATCAAGAAGCAATCACCATCATTAATGTTTATGCACCGAATCTTAATGCACCTACTTACGTAAAGCAATTACTTACAGACTTAAGGGAAGACATAGACACCCGCACAATTCTTGTAGGCGATCTCAACACACCTCTAACAACAATGGACCGGTCTACGAAACAAAAACTCAACAAAGAAACAACAGAGCTCACACAAACAATAGAACAACTGGACTTAGTAGACATATATAGAACTTTTTATCCTAAGTCCACAGACTATACCTTCTTCTCAGCGGTGCATGGCACCTTCTCCAGAATCGACCACATGATAGGACATAAAGCGAATCTAAACAACTTCCAAAACATTAGTATCATACCATGTACCCTCTCAGACCACCATGGGATGAAACTGGAAATCAACAACTCAAAACTCCCCAGGAAGTATAGGCACTCTTGGAAATTGAACAACATGCTATTAAACGAACAATGGGTCAGAGAAGAAATTAAAGATGAGATCAAAAAATTTATGGAAACCAATGAAAACTCTGATACAACATTCCAAAACTTGTGGGACACCGCCAAAGCAGTGCTACGAGGTAGATTCATCGCAATCGGAGCCCATGTCAAGGCCCAAGAAAGACGCCAAATACAGGAACTAACCTCACACCTCCAGGATCTGGAAAAACAGCAGCAGAAGAGTCCCACACACAATAGGAAACAAGAAATCATCAAAACAAGGGAGGAGATAAACCAAATAGAAATCAAAAAAACTATACATAAAATCAACAAATCAAAAAGTTGGTTTTTTGAGAAAATAAACAAAATAGACACTCCACTGGCCCGATTGACCAAAAAAAAACAAGAGAAAGTGAGAATCAATAGCATTAAAGATGAAAAAGGCAACATAACAACAGACACTGCAATCATTAAGAAAATAATTAGAAATTACTACAAAGAACTGTACTCCCACAAATTTGAGGACCACCAAGAAATAGAAAAGTTCTTGGACTCCCACCACTTACCAAAACTCAGTCCGGAGGCAACTGCAGAATTAAATAAACCCATAACCGAGGCAGAGATTGAAACAGTCATCAAAGATCTCCCAACGAAAAAAAGCCCAGGCCCAGACGGCTTCACTACAGAATTCTACAAAACATTCCGAACAGAATTAACCCCAATCCTCTACAAGCTCTTCAAAACAATAGAGGAGGAAGCAACCCTCCCAAACTCATTCTATGAAGCTAACATCACCTTAATCCCAAAACCGGACAGAGAACCATCAGAGAAGGAAAACTACAGACCTATTTCTCTGATGAACATTGATGCTAAAATTCTCAACAAAATCCTAGCCAATAGAATTCAAAAAATCATCAGACAGATCATTCATCCGGATCAAGTAGGATTCATCCCTGGAATGCAGGGATGGTTCAACATTCGGAAATCCATAAATGTTATAAACCACATCCAAAAACTGCAAAACAAGAACCACATAATAGTTTCAATAGATGCAGAAAAAGCTTTCGACAAAATCCAACACCTCTTCATGCTAAAAACTCTAGCCAAAGTAGGCATAGATGGGAAAATCCACAACATAATCAAAGCAATTTATGAAAAACCCAATGCCAGTATCATACTGAATGGAGAAAAGCTAGAACCCTTCCCACTGCGATCTGGAACAAGACAAGGGTGCCCGCTATCACCACTGCTATTCAACATAGTCCTAGAGGTACTTGCAGAGGCCATAAGACAAGAAAAAGAAATCAAAGGCATACGTATAGGAAACGAAGAAGTCAAGCTTTCACTATATGCAGATGACATAATCCTGTACATAGAAAAACCAGGAGACTCAATACAGAAACTGCTAGAACTTATACGAGAGTTTGGCAGAGTGGCGGGGTACAAAATTAACGAACGAAAATCAACAGCCATAGTGTACGCAAATAACACCAAGATGGAAGAAGATCTAACCAACAGGATACCATTCAAAATAGCAGAGAGAAGTATGAAGTATTTGGGAATAAATTTAACCAAAAGCGTAGGAGACCTATTCGAAGAAAACTACAAACTATTTAAAAAGGAAATTGAACAAAACCTCAAAAGATGGAATAACATCCCGTGCTCCTGGATAGGCAAAATCAATATCATTAAAATGTCTATACTACCACAAGCAATATACATTTTCAACGCAATTCCAATCAAATTGCCCAAAACATTCTTCACGGAACTGGATACAATGATTCAAGAGTTCATCTGGAAACACAAAAAACCACGAATAGCTAGAACCATCCTGAAAAATAAGAAGTTAGCAGGGGGAATCACAATCCCGGACCTCTGGACATACTATAGAGCAGTGGTTATCAAAACAGCCTGGTACTGGCACAAAGACAGAAAGGAAGATCAATGGAATAGAATAGAAGCACCAAAAGGGAACCCACACAAATACAGCCAATTAATCTTTGACAAAAAGACCAATGACAACTCAAGCAAGTGGGAAGGCCTCTTTAGTAAATGTTGTTGGGACAACTGGCTGATAGCCTGTAGAAACAAAAAGATAGACCCACATCTATCACCATACACTAAGATCCAATCTACATGGATAAAAGACCTAAACCTACATCCAGAAACCTTCAAACTCTTGCAGGAAAATGTAGGAAATACCCTGCAAGACCTAGGAGTAGGTTCCGACTTTCTAAGAAGGACACCAAAAGCAATAGCAGTTGAGAACAGAATAAACAAATGGGACCTCATCAAACTAAGAAGCTTCTGTACAGCAAGGGAAACAATCAACAAAGTAAAAAAGCAACCCACAGATTGGGAGAAGATCTTTGCACACGATATAGGCGATAGGGGGCTAATTTCCAGGATATACAAAGAACTTCAAAACAACCAAAAAACCAAAACAAACAAACCACTCAAGAAATGGGCACGGGAAATGGGCAAACATTTCACAAAGGAACAAGTCCAAATGGCAAACAAACATATGAAAAAATGTTCCAGCTCCCTAGCAATAAGGGAAATCCAAATTAAAACATCGATGAGGTACCACCTAACACCAGTAAGATTGGCCCACATAAACAAGAACACCAACGACGCTTGCTGGCGAGGATGCGGGGAAAAGGGAACCCTACTCCACTGCTGGTGGAGCTGCAAATTGGTACAGCCTTTATGGAAATCAGTCTGGAGAACACTCAAACAACTCAAAATCTGCATACCATATGACCCAGCAATAGCACTCCTAGGAATATATCCAAAACACCTGTTTTACGACAAACCAACATGCATCCCTATGTTCATTGCAGCACAATCAGTAATTGCAAAAACATGGAAGCAACCGAAATGCCCATCAGCAGAAGATTGGATAAGAAAGCTTTGGTTCATCTACTCCATGGAATACTACTCAGCTATTAAAAAAAACAAAATGCAGTTCTTTGTGGCTAAATGGGCACAACTGGAAACTATAATGCTAAGGGAAATGAGTGAATCCCAAAAGATTAGATACCACATGTTTGCCTTGATTTAACCTGTAATTTTTGTATGGTTGTTTGTTATTTTTTGAACCTGTCATTGATACTGTCTCAACCCAGATGTTTCGAAGAATGGAACTTGCATTATTTTTAACATATTGTTTACCCAATACTATGTCAATTAATTCCATAATGTTGTATATTGACACTGAGGCCTTGTTGGGGCTTTTAACTGACCGGATCTCTACTCTGTTAGACCTATCTTCAGACCATAGAAGGTCTCCCCAAGAGGCCACTGAACTTATCTGGACAATAAGACGCTGAACTTTATGCTAGGCATGTGTTTGCAAGCAATGAATCTCAACTGAACTTGAACTATGGTTATGCAACAAGGTGGAGGAATCCACCATGGGGGGAGGGTTATGGGAGGGGTGGGGGGAATCCCCAGCGCCTATAAAACTGTACTACATAATACAATGTAAGCAACAATAAAAAAAAAAAAAAAAAAAAAAAAAAAAAAAAAAGAAAATATGCAAAAAAAAAAAACCCACAAAATTAATAGCAAAGAATGAAATAACACAATTTAAACACGTTTAAATATCGGAAAAGATGCTTTTGCTGAATGAGGCGATCAAATGGCCAGCGGGCAGGTGCTCTTTTCCATCAATCAGAACACCTTATTTATTGTGATACCTTCACTTACTCTTTGTGTCTTTTGGAGCCTCTAAACTTTGCCACGCGTGTTGGGTCTTGGCGAGGCGTGGGGGTGGGGACTCTTGAGGGGGTGGCGGCGGGGTTTCAATGTCTCTATTTCAGCCAGTTCTCTGTGTAGGTAGTCTCTGTACACCTTAATGTGACTCAACACATTGCCTTACCCTCTGTGGCCCACATCTTGTCTGCAAAATATTTGCTGCAGTTTTGATTCTGTTGTGTTCTGAGAATGTAAGTTCATCCCAACTCAGCCACGCCCATCCACATCCCCCCACCTCAAAGCTGTTAGCCAGTGCTTCTTTGCCTTTAGTATTAGAGAATACTAGGAAGTATTCTGTAGGAATAAAAGGCCATTCATGGCAACAACCAACAATAATGCGCACACATCAAGGCCTTCGCAGTGCTTCTTCCTTGTACATTGCCATTGGTGTCTAATGTTTACTTTTTTCTACACTTCAGTGCGGGACTGGGTTTATAAAAACCTCTTTTTTAAAGGGAATTTATTTATTTTTATTTTTAAAGGCAGATTTACAGAGAGAGAAGGAGAGACAGAAAAATCCTCCATCTGCTGGTTCACTCCCCAAGTGGCCACAATGGCTGGAGGTGAGCTGATCTGAAGCCTGGAGTCAGGTGCTTTTTCAGGTCTCCCACATTGGTCCCAAGACTTTGAGCCATCTGCTTTCAGGTCACAAGCAAGGAGCTGGATGGGAAGTAGAGCAAGTGGAACATGAACTGGCACCCATATGGAATTCTGAAGGATGAAAGACAAAGATTTAGTCACAAGGCTATCTGCCAGGTCCTATACAAATGTTTTAAAGAGAATTCTTATATTTGCATCAGACATATGGAATGTTTATAAACCATTCACCTGGTCACTTTTTATATGTCATTAGCATATAATATTTGCTACAGCCCCCCCCCCCACAAATCTATTCTCAGTATCAAACACTTAACTTAAGGTAAGGTGACAAATATAGTACTTATTGACTGAATGAATGATTAAACTATGAAAAGTACTTGATGTCCTGATAATAAAATTTAAAAGAAAAAATTCATGCAGTATGTTAAAAGGATATATTTAAAGATGGACAATTGTCTTACCATCAATATTATGTATGTTTTAGGCTAATACAGCTTTTTTTTTTTTTTTTTACATTCAACTAGGTCATTTTACTCAAGGAATAAGATGCATTATCTTCGATAACTAATTTGTTTCTGGAACAGGTGTTACAGTGCAATGAGTTGAGCTACTGCCTGCAATACCTGACTCCCATGTTGCTGGTTCAAGTCCATGTTGTTCTCTTTCTGATCCTGGGAAGGAAGAGGATGACCCAAGGATTTGGACCTTTTCCACTCATGTGGGAAACCAAATGGAATTCCTGGCTCTTGCCTTTGGCTGGGGCTACCTCGTGCTGTTACAGCCATTTGGAGAGAGAATAAGAGAATAAAAGAGCACTCTCTTCATCTTGCCCTGTCTGCTTGTCACTCTGTTTCAGACAAATACATAGACCAATTTCTTAAAAATAGGAGGCTTCTTAGCCCCAGTCTTTAAAAATCAGAAAACCGATTTTGATATTTATTTTCTTGTATTGAATACAAAATATCAATATATAAACTATGGATTTATAACAGATCCACACTCTTTAGAAAAGAAAATATCAGGTGAAATGATTAAACTTTCCAAATATTGACATGCTAATTCCAAATATTTTTTAATCAGATTGCATCTTACCCAAGTAAATAGACTACTATCACACCTCCACAAAATATGCCCAAATATAGAAGTTAAATGTGATAAACATGTGTTATTCCATACTTTCCATTAATCTGATGATAGCATTAGCACATGCTCCTGGCTTTAGAGGGTCTCATAAAATTGCAGATACTTTGCTAATTGTGGCTGTATTCTCACCTGTTGATTTGTGCTGGTGGATGAAGAGGGATTTGCTTCCAAACTGACTCAATTGACTGTTAGGTGTGCTTCCAGGTTGCCTCTTAGGTGTTTCGTGACTCTCGGTTGTATTCAGTGTAGGCCACTTCATGGGCTCACAACAGGATAGCTGGTGATTCAAGAGAAAAAAGCAAGCTACGTGGAAGCCAATGTATTTATATATCCCAAATAGCAAGATGTATCTTTTTTATGGTGTTCATTAGAAGCAACCAAGAAGTTTAGCTCACACTTAAGGGGAAGGAATTGTACCAGGGCATGAAAGCCAGGAGTCATTTTATAGGTTGTGTATTAATAATCATTAGAACTTACAGCCATGTGCCAGTGTGGTGGCAGAACAGGCGGATCCTCTACCTTGCAGCATCAGCATCACAAATGCTCATCAGTTCTAGTTTTGGCTGCTCCACTTCCCATCCAGCTCCCTGCTAACATCCTGGGGAAGCAGCAAAGGTTACTGTGTCCCTGCATCTAGGTGGGAGACTCACAGGAAATCCTGGCCCCTGGCTGTGGGTCAGCTCAGCCCAAACCATTGCGGCCACCAGGGGAATGAATCAACAGATGGAAGATCTTTCTCTCCGTCTGTCCTTCTGTCTGTAAAACTGCCTTTTCAATAAAAAAAGTAAATAAATATGTTTTTTTTTAGAAAATAAAAAAAGAAAGAAAAATAATCTTTTTTGAGAAAATCAAGTGCCTACTTTGAAGGTAATGTGTAAATTCTAAATTTTACCAATTATAAGGCCACTCTGTTTTCTTCATCACAGAAAAACCTACTATAATTCTTTCTTTTTTTTTAAAGACTTACTTATTTTTATTACAAAGTCAGATATACAGACAGGAGGAGAGACAGAGAGGAAGTTCTTCCGTCTGATGATTCACTCACCAAGTGACCACAAAGGCCAGTGCTATGCTGATCTGAAGCCAGGAGCCAGGAACTTCCTTCCAGAACTCCCACACAGGTGCAGGGTCCCAAAGCGTTGGGCTGTCCTCGACTGCTTTCCCAGGCCACACGGAGCAGGACAGGAAGTGGAGCTGCTGGGATTAGAACCAGTGCCCATATGGGATCCTGGCGCGTTCAAGGCGAGGACCTTAGCCGCTAGGCCATGCCGCCGGGTTGTGTAATAGCAGTAGGTGGTGTTGATCTCTTTGCAAACGTCATCTTGAGACAAGATCATGACTTTACTGAGGAGGAACCCGGCCCGTTTTGCAGAAATTAGTTCAAAACTTCTTATCATATTATCTTCTCTATTTTTCTAGCACATACAGATACATTTTCTAGAGCTATAATTATTTTTTTTCTTGAACTGCTGTTGTATCGCCATTTATTGTTTAAAAATGCAGTCACTTCTTTGCTTTTATGAGATTCTCATTTTTTAAATATAGCTTTGTTCTTTTTTACCCATTCTGAACATAGTTTAAAAAGTCTGCTATAGTCGGTTTTCTTTCCAGTTTGGATTGTACAGTAAATATCTCCTGCTGCCTGGTGTGACGACTTGTGCTTCATGCTAGGCTGTTCCCTCACATGGTTTTTGGTTTTTGATTTTTGAATTTTGTCTCAAAAATGATCTTTTTAAAAACCCTTCATTGAGATACTCTTAGCTCCAAGTTGTCTAGCAGATTCTAAGCACCTTGTTGATTTAATTGTTTTAGAGCAATTTTGAAATATGGGTCTTAAAAATTCATCTACAATCTATAAGAAAAGCATAGTACCATGATGACTTTTGTTTTACTTTTCAAAACTAAATTTTGTGTTTATTTAGATCCTTATTAGATATCCTTGGTACTCCTCAAAGTACGGACTCATCCTCTATCATACAAGGTACACCCATTATTTTCTTAGTTTTCATATATGGATTATAGCTCAAAGGACCCTTTGTTAGTACAATTGGCCCAGTTGTGGAGCTGAACTAAAATTACGTATATAATTTTCTGCTTAGCCTGTTTTCACTTTTCTGTTTTTCCTGTGTTTATGTCTTCACTCCCATTCTTTTGTGACTTTTAAGAAAAAGAAAGATCAAAAATGATTTGAAAAAAAGTGTTACAGAGACATAAATACAAAGAACATGCACAGAGAGAGAGAGAGATCTTCACCTGGCAGTGCACTTATCAAATGGCTGCAATGAGCTCTGTGGCTTTTTCTTTTTCCTGTTGCTTTCCCAGGTGCATTAGCAGGAAACTGGACAGTAAGTGTTTCAGTCAGGTCATGAACACCGTACCGGGTAGCTTAGCTTGGCCCACTATGCTGAAAGCTGGCCTCTTCTCTCCTGTTCTTATTTCTTCCTCTTTTGTGTTGATTCTGCCCTCATAACTAAAAAATCTATGAAGATGTGAAATGCTTCATTTTTTCACCTACCGGTAATATGCTGGAAGCACTTAGGCACCCAGTGTATCAGATTTTACACTATAATTAAAAATTGTTTGTATAAAGAACTTAAGAGAACATAAATCTTAACTGTATAAAATACAATCAGTGTTTGCTGATTTCGAATATGGCACCCCAAATTCCTGTTTTGTAGGGTAGTGGTGCAGTTTGGTATCAAGAAAAGTAATAGAAATTTCATAAGAGAGCTGTAGGATATAAAAGTCCCTTTGTGTTTTTCATTGCTAAGTCTTTACTTGGCCGTTCTTTACAAAATAAACGGGAATAATTGTTTCCATGTTCTAAAGTTCGAGAGTTCTGGGGCAAACAGAAAAATGAAAACAGAAGTACTTAAAGGAAACGCAACTTCAGGGGTGGATATTTTCATACCAAGAGTGACAGGATCACAGTATCCAAAAGTGGGACAAAGTACATCTAAAGAGTCCATTCAGAAAAGCTACCACGAAGTCACGCAACTTCATAATTTATGTAACCAAAAGGTGGCAGTGTTCCATTTGGTTTCATTTGGAACCCTATTTTTCTTGAGATTTTCAGATATAGATGCAGCCTCCGAATGGCTTTTCAAACAAATATCAGACACTGTTACTCTGATCACATCTCCTTCAAATAATTCTGACTGAGCAGAGAACGTGTGGGAGCACTAATGTGCTCATAGAATGATTTGATCTAAACAGCAAAAAATTGATAATGCTTTCAAAGTTATTATTTAGGTGTCTCACGTTTAAGGTTTCTTTATTATTAGATGAATTCATTGGTGGTTCTGTTCTGTTTTGCATACGGACTGATGCGTTTTATAGCAGTGATTTGTTTTCAGTTATAAATGGTTCGTGAAGGAAACACTTTGCATTTCATCTTCATACCGATGATGCGCTTCCATCATTACGCTTTCATGTTTGGCTCAAGAAGTAAATGGTAAATAATAAAGTTTCACACTAATGTCCATTGATTGAAAATGTACCAAGCCATGTCTTTCGATTATGAATAATGAAAACAAAACAGATAACTGAGAAAGATTTCAATTCCAGGTTCTAAATCTATTCTCCAAGCCTTCTTGAGGTTAAAGTTCTGCTTTACAAGTATATCCTGGCAAAAACTGACGAAACAGTCAATTATTACAAACAAAATCCAGGTTCCTTAATTAAAATACAAAACATTGGCTTTCCTAATTAACCTGAAAGAAGTTATGCCTTAAGGAGACTGCAATTACGGTGGCGCCTTCCAGCGGCGCTGATGGTCAGCGCCTGTCAGTACTGGTAGAAAAACTATTTTGTTTTAGACTTTGCACTAGTGCTGTGGATTGTTACTTCCTTAGCAAATGTTTGGCATCAAACTTCTAAAACAGAAGTTTCAGGATTTTGTTTTGAGTTTGATCTTTTTAACACCAAAAGACTTTCATTTTTAGCCTTATAAACATAGGGAAAAGTAAACTGTCATTTATTATGATTCCACTTTTGAACTTGAAAATTTTACCCATGTCCATTTGCCATATACAGAAGTTTTGAATATATTTGGCAAGCAACAGTAAGTATAAATTAATGAACCATTCATGCCACGTGTAAATTCAAAACAAACTTTTAACTAAAGGCTTTATGTTTTTGAGTGAGAGCTATTTTTAGTTGGTGAAGCAAAATAAGCTTTTAATAGTTAATGGATTTAATGAAAAAATGAATAAAATACATTGATTTTGAATTTTCTGTGTTTTTGGCTTTCTTTTAAAATGAATTATTCATTTAAACTCCTTTAGCACCTAACCTCAGAACATTTTCTGGAGCAGAGGGGGTCAGGGCAGTTTCAATTTCACGTTTCTGTATTCCTTTGCCTTCCAATTTGAAGAATGTGAATGGCAGTCAATCTGGCCCTCGCCGCTCAGTGAGGAGAGAAAAAGTAACAAGTGATTTGTATACCATAGTTTTATACTACATTTCTGGATGCTGTGCGTTTCTTAAAGAATTTATATAATTTGAAAAACTTGAAGCAAGTCTGCAGCTTAAGACAGCTAGCATGAAAAGCACTCGTTTCTATTTTCATATCTACCTCAGCTCATCTGGTACACTTGATCAAGCACTGGACAGTGTGAAACAATATGTTCACATAAAAATACTCCTTAGTATGCACCGCTACCTCTTGTGCATGTGTTGAACTGCTGGATATACTTTTTGAGCTCTGTTATTAATATTATAATGATTTGTACTAACCAATCATGATTAAAACTTTTATATCTTGGATGCTGATACTGTATCAGCAAAGTAGTGAGAGATCCAAATATTCATTAATAGTTACTGGTGTTTTGCTATAGATGGATTCTGAAAGAAAATAATTTTTTAAGAAAAAGATTTACTTATTTATTTGAAGGTCAGTATTTCAAAGAAAGGGAGAGACAGAGAGCTAGAGAGACAAGATCTTCCAACTGTTGGTTCATTTTCCAAAAGGCCACAGTAGCCAGGACTGGTCCAGGGTGAAGACAAAAACTCCATTCAGTGTCACATATCCATGGCAGAAGCCCAACCACTTTGGCTGTCCTCTGCTGCTTTCCCAAGCACATTAATAGGGAGCTGGATCACAAGTGGAGTAGCCAGACATGGACTGGCACCCACGTAGGATGCTGGTGTCAAATTGTGGCACAACATTGTGCCAGATGGGAAAAGCAATAATCGAATGAATAACTATTCTATGGCAAATGTTGAGTTGAGCACGGAGATTTAATGATACATAAGATGAAAAGTCTGTCCTTCAGAAAAAAAATCTAATAGCATCTGATTTTATTATTATTATTATTATGTGTCTGGCCCTTTATTACCTTATTTTTCATTTCTCGCAAAATTATGAAATACCACATAATAAGAATGCTCACTTCAAATATAAGGAAATTTAGAGCTGTATGGTTACACGTGTATGAAAGGAGGAGTTAGGATTCATTCTGTCTAGTTTATGGATTTAGATTTTTGTCGCTGTGTTATCTTGCCTCTCGAATTATAAGACAGATTGGATTTTTCTAAGTGCATTGGTGAAAGAGCAGCCTTGGGATAAAAGTTGCATAATCATCATCTTTTTTTTTTTTTTTTAAAAGAAATGACTCCATGGTAAAATTTCTCTGGAAAATGTGAATACTATTCCTTCCCTTCACCACATCTTTATTTTAGGATACTGTGTAATAATGTAGCAAATGCTTCGGGCAATTTCTATAAAAGTATGAAAATTATTTACCTTAGAATGAAAGTTCTACATATCATAAAAGAGAAGTGCTGGCTAAAGAATGTTTTACCTTATGAGAGAAAATATATAAATTGTCACCCAAGTGTCATAATAATTGTGTCAAGTGCATATCATCAGCAACTGGCTTCTTAACTTGAAAAAATATGCAGATGTACTTTTTTCACAGGTAGCAAAGTAGGCAGCAGCAGCAAAATGAGCACGTCAGTCAGTTCCTTTGATACAAAATGCAATGCTGTCAGTTAAATAAATACTTCTGTTGTCAAAAACCGCAGCCAGGCTGGCAATTGCCTATATTATTTTTGTTATCACATTAAAAAAATTACTTACACTGTACATGATAACCTTTTGGTAGCTCTTAGCTGATTGTGTATTGCTTCCTTGTATCAAAGCAGGGCAAAGCTAACTTTCTATCTTCATTCGCCTTGTTCAGAAACAGCCTACTTTCCGTAATAGTAAATGGAAACTTTAGAGTAGATGTGCATTTTGTATTTTTTCCTTGTGCAGTGAAAGAAGTCTCTCTCCCTCTTTTTTTAACGCTCTACTGAGAAACCATAGGAACAGTTTTGGGATGGACTGGGAAAACAATGAGAGATTACTATCAAGGACAAAAACGCTGTATGTCCTTCAAGATGTGAAGAGATTGTCCCAAAGATAATAGCACAAAATCACTGGCTTTGTCTAACTTCGCCTGCTGTAGACATAACAACCTTATTTTGGGGAATGACCTTTTCCTGGTAATTCTTGATCCTATTTCTCCGTATCACTTTGTTTGTATTAAGCAGGAATACAAACAGTCTTCGTTTGTCAGTGTGGACCAATCAATGGAAAAATTCGTAAGAATTTCAATTTTATTGGACATGTGCCTGTGATAATAAATTATGGAACACATTGACTTTATGAAGCATTTTGTCATACATTCTCTAATTTAAGGAGTTCAAGAAGCCAAAATGAAGGTATTATTTTTCTCTTTTTCAGATAAAATTTATTCACAAAAATGACTATTTCTAGTTATATTTCAGTGGTATGTTTCCATGGTGACTTTTTTAAAATGACAAGACCAAGATATAAATCTGGTTTCCTGGCTGCAAATGTTACTCATTATCCTTGCCAGTCCATCCTCAAACATCTCATTGTATAACTCACATAAACAGAAAAAAAAATGTAAGCAACAGGGACTGAGGAATTTTTATGGCATTCTTTGGCCACATGTTTAGTGATAAGCTATAGTGAATGCCATTCAAAAGACTATCTAATGCCTGGATTGTTGTAAAAGATAACGTACTTAACATATAACAATGGATTTTAATTTATTTTGTTTTATTATTATTTTTAAAAGATTTCTTTTTATCACAAAGTCAGATATACAGACAGGAGGAGAGACAGAGAGGAAGCTCTTCCATCTGATGATTCATTCCCCAAGACACTGTAATGGTCAGTGCTGCGCCAATCCAAAGCCAGGAGCCAGGAGCTTCTTCTGGGTCTCCGACATGGGTGGGTACAGGGTCCCAAGGTTTTGGACCGTCCTCAACTGCTTTCTCAGGCCACAGACAGGGAGCTAGATGGGAAATGGGGCTGCAGGGATTAGAATGGACCCGTTTGGGATCCTGGCATGTGTTTGGCAAGGACTTTGGCCGCTAGGCAAAACTAATGCCCTGTAGCTATTGGCTTTGTCTTTCTAAGTGATTCTGATTCCTGTGTATCCGGATAATTTCTGCTTTGTTCTGATGGGGAACCATACTAGCACTGCCTTTGGCTTACATTTACAGAGTCATACATTGATAAAAATCTCTAGATATAAGAGGAAATACAAGATCAGAGTATTGAAACTGCTCCAATTTACTGTGAAAATAAGAAATATGGGCCCTGTGCTGTGGCTTATGAACATAAACAATTTTAGATGTTGACATGATTTGTGTCTGTTTAAAGGATATTTGATTTTTGTTAATGTCTTTCTCATTGATTTAGGATGTTTGGGCATATATGTAAATTAGTGGCTCAGCTACCTAAGGATTTATCCTTGGGTTATGATAGAAATTGTAGATACCGTGCTTTAACTGCATTTTTACAAATGTGGTTGGAAGATAGCACACAATAGATAGACATCATTTCTAAAGAATTTTTCTTAGAAAAGGAGTAAAGGAGGCTCTACATGGTAGCCTAGCAGGTAAAAGGGCTTGACTTGCATACACCAGGTTCCCCTATGGGTGCCGGTTCTAATCCCATCCAGCTCCATGCCTGTGGCCTGGGAAAGCAGTTGAAGACAGCCCAAAGCCTTGGGGCCCTGCATCCACGCGGGAGACCAGAAAGAGGCTCTGGGTTCCTGTCTTCAGATGGGTGCAACTCCACCCATTGTGACCATTTGGGGAGTGAATCATCAGATGGGCGATCCTTCTCTCTCTCCACTCTCTGTATCTGCCTTTCCAATGAAAATAAAATATAGCTTTGAAAAAGAAAAGGAATAAGACCTTGAAAAAACATTTTAGAAAACATAATATTAAGGGATATTGCATGTAATATTACTGCCTCATATTAAGATCAGTGTATTTAGTGTCAGAATATAAAAATATTGTGAGCAATATGTTGATACTTTGGACTCAAGGTTGACAACCCACTAAATTACGTGTGGGTTAGCACTAGGACATTATTTTATCGGATTTTTAGGTTATTCTCTTAAAATTTTAATATGAGGCTACAAACTTATTATTATACTGACCATAGTATAAAGGTTGTGAATATCTCCAAATATTCATATCAACATCTGTAAATATTGATTTTCTAGAGCTGTTTTTATATACTGCAATATTTACATACATTTTCACGGAGGCAATTTTAAAGTAGAATCTATTTATCAGTTAAGGAGAATATTATAATAATTGCAACTGACTTCTAAGGAAGAAGGGAGGATCAGAGATCAGGAAGGGGGAGGATAAAATGCCTCTCTGCAGGGAGAGAGGAGTGGTGAAAGGTGGGAGATAGAGAAAACAGTTACACACTTGAAAGGGAGTTCTAGATAACAAAACCAGGAGGGATAAGGCTTTTAAAAATGGGGACAAGAGATAAAGCACTTAATGCAAAAACAGAAAAACAAGATCCAAAGAGAATGCCGTGGTTTCAGTGAGAAAAATCAATATGCTAAATTTCTAAATGGAATGTGACAAGGAACTCAGTATGTGAGAAAACAATGGAAATAACAATTCACCTCTGAGGATGGAAACATACAGATATATACACCTGTACACACACACACGAACTAGACAATCAGGAGCATATCAGAACTAAACATATCCAAGTAGGCATCAAGGGCACCTGTGACATACGTTCAGATGATGGAATTTCCTTAACTTGTATGTTACAGATATGTAATGCAGAAGGCCTATCAATCCAAGAAAGGAGCAAAAAGGAGAGCAAAGAGGATTATGAAGTAAGTAGATATTTTAAAAATATATATATATCTTGTTTACTCTGCAGTCCAATATCACTTTATGCATATGACACTACATTTTAAGCCCAGCACTCAATGCATACATCCAAAAAAACTGTTGTGTAATAACTGGCCCCTAATTTTTAGAAAGTATTTTTCTATTGTATTTCTTGATCTGGTAGGTGCAGAAAAAAAAATGTATAAAGTTTGTACATAAACAGCAACTTGTCATATATCATGGACTAACAGCAGCAATGAAGGCCAGAAAAAAACCCCAACTTGCTCCCTTCATAAACTTCCTTAAAAATTAGAACATACACTTTTATGTTTACCAGTTTACATGCTAACAAGAGTGTTAGGAGTCTCAGTTTGGGATACATTTTAATTGGGTATTTAAAGCACTGAACTTGGGTTATTCTTCTCAACCCCAGGAGTACTTATTTAAGTGTTCTTGAGTGTGGGTCAAGTGTTAGTATTTCTTAAAATGTCATCCTGTCAGGAATGCATAACTTTAATGCGCAGCATGGCTTGTGAATCTTTGTGTTGAAAGGATCTTATGTGTTTATTGCTTGAATATCAATAATGAGTGTTCATTTGCATTATTGGCTACATTTCCTCATTGTGGCACGCCTTAGGAAGCAAAATCTGTGCATGTTCATCTTGCAGAATACTGATGTCATGGAAGACACATATACAAGTTCATTCTATGTTCTGTGATACAATTGGTATTAATTTTTTAAGCTCTATATTTATTTAAAGCTTTTGGAGAAAATACCATGAGGTATAATCTGTTTCCTGGAGAATAAAGTTGGTTTAGTATACTTCATTGTTACAAAGAATATTCCCAAAAGGCAGTGTTACATTATGGAGTCCAAAAAATCTCATTTTGAAGGTATCATAAGTGCTTATAGATTTTATTTTTCCATAAAGGACTGATGAACTATAAATGAGAATACTTGGGTGTCAAATGGCATTTGTGTCTTTCTTTGATCTGTCACACTCCGATAGGTTTCTAATTGGTCAACAGAGTTATCCTTTTGTGCACACAGAGGGTCAATTGCAGCAACACTTTGGATTGTAAAATCCACAAATGCTCCGGTTTCCTATATAAATGGTAAAATATTTACATATAACTTGTGCACATCCTCCCCTATATTTTAAATCATTTTTATATTACTTATCATACCTAATAAAATCTAATTGGTCTATAAATGGCTGTTATACCATGTTGTTCAGGGAATCATTATAGAGAAAAAAGACTACATATGTAGTTCAGTACAGATGCAATTTTTGGATATATATCTTAAATCTGTGGTTGGTTGAGCTCATGAATGTGGAACTTGAGGATCCAGAGATCTAACTGTATTAGCTAGATACTTGCAGTCAGAATTGGCCATCTGCAAAAGTGGGAAGAATAGAAAATGTGAATTTTAAAGCTCTTAGTTTGTTGCTCTCCAACACACCCTTCTGAGTGCTTTTGTTCATGCTTCAGGCATCCTTCAAGCCTACTTCATCCTGGTCTCTAATGTTTGTTTCATTTCTGTATGTACCTGCTAAGGTGTAGTGGTTGTAGTATTAATTGTGAATATTTATTAAACGAAAGGAAGACATTTTCAGTGCTGCTTGTATTGTAACACAGACCACAGGAAAAGCATCAACAAAACATATGAAAGAACTATTACAATTTTTAAAATGAGGTCTTAATTGGCCAGAGCAGCAACTGTTCAGTGAGTAGGGGACTTCAATTCAGTAGACCTACCTTCTAAGGACAGACTAATATGTCGTTCAAGTGTTGATGCAAGTCATTCTAATGTTATTCCTTCTGATTCATTGCCATTTTCTAGAATTGATAGAAAGTTGTATTAAGATTTGTAGCCATGGGGTGAGAGGGAAGAAACATACACTATTTGAGTTTCTTTACAAAAGGAATTAGTAGGTTAGGAAAGCCTACCTACTATAAGATGAGCAATTCATTTTGTAAATTTCATGAGTCCTTCCAACAACGCTTCCAGTAAGAATTATTCTTAAAGAGTGCCTGAGATATTCTTCATATTTGTTAAAGAATCCATTATTCAACACATTTTTAAAGAGAAAACACTTATTTTTTTACAAAGTCAGAGTGCCAAGAAGAGGTCTTCCATCTTCTGGTTCGCTTCTCAGATGGCTGCAATGGCCAGCAAGGAGCGTAGGCCTAGGTAAGGATCCAGGAGCCCTTGTGGATGTCTGGGGCTCAAACACTCGGTCCATCTGTTGCTGCTTTTCCCAGTGTGTCAGCAAGGAGCTTGAAGGGAAGTGGAGCAGCTGAGACACATGAATCGGCACCTATAATGAATTTGGATATTATAGGCTGGGCTGTGATTTGATGCACCACAGCACTGCTACTTGTTAAACAGTTTCATTGAACTGCAAATATACATTTCTTCATACTGGTGAACTAAGCAAAATCAGTCCTTATTTTCACACAGTTTGAATTTTCGCTAATATCTCAAGTGAAAAGAAATCCCTTGGGCCCTGTGCAGTGGCCTAGTGGACAAACTCCTTGCCTTGGACACGCCTGGATCCCAAATGGGCACCAGTTCTAATCCCAGCAGCCCCACTTTGCATCCAGCTCCCTGCTTGTGGCCTGGGAAAGCAGTTGAAGATGGCCCAAAACCTTGGGACCCTGTAACGCATGTGGGAGACCCAGAAGAAGCTCCAGACTCCTGGCTTTGGATTGGCTCAGCACTGGCCGTTGCAGTCACTTGGGGAGTGAATCATCGGACAGAAAATTTTCCTCTGTCTCTCCTCCTCTCTGTATAAAAAATAATAAAAATGAATAAATAAATCTTAAAAAGGAAATCTGTATACATTAATAAACATTTCTTTAAATAAACTGAAATGATAAAACCATATGATGGTTAGACTTGTTGAAGATCAGGACTTTGTGGCTTTTTTTATGTCTGTGGTATAGAGCATCAATCACACTATAAAGATTTGTTGAATGAATAAATGAATTGGCAAATGATTTAAATTGTGGGTTATTATAAATGAGTTCGAAACTTAAGAGGTGTCCTATAAAGTAAGTTATGGGATCATGGTTAACACAACTACTTAATGGTCACTCTACTTGATTTGTCTTGTGAACAAAACATTTGGACATGTAACTGAACTGCTCCAATATTTTGGGGTAATATTGCTCAGATACCATTTCAGGTTTGTATTTCCCCACCAGCATCAGATTTTTAATTATTAGATATTGGTTGGTTGTCATAAAAATAACTATATCTACTCACTGTGTCCACCCCTTTGGAACTTGTAATAATTCAAAGCATAGTGAAAAACCGGCTCCTCACTTAAAACCATTCAACAATGTGACCATCTATTGAAAGGACCAAACATTTCCCAAGTTTTTGGTGACCATATTTTATCAGTTAGAAATTTCGCTTAACAGCTAGTAACCAGATCAACAACAACAAAAAATATGCAAGTTACTCTTGATCACAATCCCTTTCAGGTTGCTGCAGGCAGATCTGAGTCAGATGGTGGTGTTGTAGCACCGCTGTGCTTTCTTTCAGACCCTATTATGCACACTACAGTCTGTTTATACGTGGGCTACATTTTGGCTGCAAAGGAGAGTGAGCTGAAGGGAATTTGATATCACAGATGTGGCTCTGTTCTGCTCTTGAGCACGCATTCACTGGAGTTCTAGAGAGGATACTTCCCCTGAATTTCTGTTCACTGCTTTCTGCTTCAACGTCCTTAGTGGCCTTCTGCCTACCCTCTCCCCTTCTTCCCTTAACACCATCTCAGATACCATCTGCTTAAGAATTTTATAATCATGCACAAATGATTTTGAATTGGCTTCAAATTTGAAAGAAAATATAGCAAGGCAGTAATAATCCGCACGGACCTCTGTCTTTCACTAGTGTCATATCCAGCTGTTAGGATTTTTTTTTTTCAAGCAGAAAACAACAGGACACGAATAAATGAGCCAAAACAACCCAGTGGTGGAGTAGGAAGCTCGTTCTAGAACATAATAGGCTTAAAAATACTCCCATTTGTTCTAAGCATAGAACAAACATAATATTGGTCAATTGGACATCAGTAGTTTGTATATCCATGATCAAATAATGTCAAATTTTAGTGAGAAAGTAGAAAAATGAACAGAAACAAAAGACAGTGAAGGGATACTTATTTGGAATTCACTGACTATATGCTCTGTACAAAAGTCGCTTACATTAATATACACCCAGTTTATGGAAAATGAATTTTTATGAAGCCTGCTCTCCCTATTGTTGTTATCTTTGGGAATAACCTGTGAGACTCGGGATGTTACCCCTCTGCTACCTCTTCTTTCCCTTGAGTGCTTATAGTGCATTCAGTGTCCTATAAAATTTTTAAAGATGAGCTCAAAAAGTTGGACTGTTTATACCTTGCATTTCTTTAAATTCTCATTATTCAAAGTGCTCTTACTCTTTATTTAGATACAAATCTTACCTTATATTTAAATACAAATCTACTTGGGAATTCAAATGATATCGTAAAAGACACATCGTTTTTAACTGAAAATGCATCTGATATTTTTGAGTTGGCATTTCCCCTTTACTCCTGCAGAATATTTGGTCCTTTATTGTCGTTCTCTTATGGTGCATGCTGATCTTTTGAAAACTGTATGTTCGCCAAATCTAGCCTGAGTGAACTTGGAGGGAAGAGGAGGGTGCAGATTAAAAATTCTAACTAAGAATACTATCAACTGATATTCAACCTAGTGGAAGGCTTTATGCCTGCTTAGGCAATTATCTTACAATTACACTGATTGGTATTATAAATCATGCTTTCAGAAAATGAGTTTTTAGGACTCGTAACACCTTGCCATAAATTTCTTTTCAAACATGTCTTAGGGAAAAATTGCACATATGGAAAAAAATAAGACTTTTTTCTTCCTCTAAGGTAGCCTATTTTTATTTTGTAACCCTAACCTGTGCTCATGAGACATGAAGAAAATCTATAAGCTAGTAATTTGTTTTTAGAAGTAGAGGGAAACTGCAGCTTGCTTTATCTGTGATAGGTTTTATAAATGTAGAGCAGAAGTTATTTTTTGTCTTAAATTGATTTGACTCTGTACCGGTGCCCAAAAATTCTTAGTTTGGTTTGTGCATTACATAAACAATCTCAAGAATTTTAGCAGTTGAAACCACTTGTTATTGAAATATTGCTTCCTCACTTATCCCCAAGTTGTACTACTACTATTTCTTGTGATGTATATTTTGCAGAGGGATTCATGTCTGTATGTCGGCATAGGAGTCTGCTCCTGTGACGCATCCCACGGTCATTAATAAAGGCTATTCAGGAGGACCAATAATAAACATCATCACTATGTTTCAGAGCAGTGAATGCATATAAGATAAATGATGCATAGAATAAGTCTCTGTAAGCTGTTTCTGTATCTTGATTTGATCGATAAATTGAACATTTGTGAGAAGAATGAGTTTGCTTTATACTCTCAGTGGGAACATTTATAAAGAAATTCAACAAGAAACCAGGCGCCTCCAGGTAAAGAAAAAGCATTAAATTTCTTAACAGTTCTAGCAAGTGGTTGATACATTTACATTAATATCAGAATATTATCCCAGATAATGAAAGTTCTGTGAGCCCCAAGGTTAAGTGAGAGCTTATAAGGGAAATTATTGCTACACAAAAACATTGCAGACTCCCAAATGTTAAAGGCATTAAACATTAAGGATAAACACATACTTTGGTCATTTCCTTGGATTAAGTATGGTATTTTAGAAAGGTGTGCATTTTTCCCACTTTACCCATCAAATTGTAACATCTCAAATTTCATTCTGTGTGTAGACATGGAGAATATTTATTTTGTGTTTATTTTTATGAGCTAAAACAAATCAAAGCATGAGTACAATTTATTGGAGGTCTCTAATTTGTAAGAGTGTCTACATTTCTACTAAATAGACTTTAGGTTAGGAATCAAAATCTGTCAGGATATTAATATTTCAACTCTGCTGATTTCATAACAGCACTATGAATACACAATTCTGTTTAAAGTTTTGATATTTAAAGACATTAAAAGCTGTGTCAACTAGTCACCATTATCGAATTATTGTAACAAATACTTTAAGAGCTGGGTTGTGTTTACTTGTGCTTAGTTCTTCAAGCATTTTATCTTGAAAAGACTGCCATTGAGAAATAACAAATTTACTTCTGTGTACAGCCTTTCCTTTTGTTTTAAACTAAATTCTAGTGACTTGTAAAAGCTAGAAACAATCTCGAATATAGGCTAGAGACTTTTCATGTTAATTTATCCCAAACCTGAGGCTTAATATAGAAAGTGTGTTGAGTGCAAGCAACATGCTACTAAAAAAAAAAAAAGCCTGAAATAAAATGGGTGGCAAAATCATTAGTCTGCAACTTGAAAACTGATTTTATTCCTCATGGAATTTTTATGCTGCATATATTATTATTTTCTGTTTCATGTGTGGTTAGGAAATTGTGAAAATGGAGGCTTTCCTGGTAGCAAAAGGGTTAAGTTCTTTTTGCTTTACCAGTTTCAAATTACAATGAGAAGCCTCTTCTTTCCCAGCAGGGTTGTGCTTACATTACTCCTTAGATCTCTCTTGAAGAGGGCTGGTATATTTGTGCCTGCTGGAGGTGGAATTAACAGTAAGAAGGAGAGAGGGATTGAATGGATTTACAGGAAGGACTTCAAGTAAATTCAGGGAAACACATTTACTTGAATAGCACAACCTTGAGTGTTTTACACTAGGAAGACACAAAAGATGTTAAAGTTATCACCAAGCTGCGGAACAAATATATATTCCAACAGCAAGGTGCAGACCAGCATAGATCTGTGATTCAGAAATCAGAATCTGTCTTGGAAAGAGCGCAAGGGTTGAGAAGAACTCAAGAGCAAGTGAAGATAACTTGGGAACTTCAGTTTATCAGAAGATCAGCTCAGCTTTCGTTCATTTAAATCCTAAAGGCCTCATCATCCTAAATTCATATAGGAATGCATAGGTCATCCGATCAAATACTGTTAGCCGTCTTCTGCTGCATCAATGAAGCAAAAACTTTTAACAACTGTGGATAATTGGAAATCCGAGTTTCAGCTCTCCTAGAAATAACTACTTTTGACACATTTCAAAATATTTGAAATAGGGAAGGAGAATCATTGAGAAGGTTGTGTTCAGAAATGTCACTGTCATGAAGAATAGGTAAATTTGTTTTTTCAGCTACTGGGAAACTGCACCTCTTAGGAACTTCGCGTGTGAGTGTGTGTGCATTTTTAAGAGGACTAGAAGGACTAAAAATATTAACTCTTGCTTTTGGACAAAAATGCATTTGACTGTATTTTTACTTAGGGGTATTGTGGGTTTTCTCTGGAGCTGCTGGGTTCTAGTGGGTTATGCAAAAGGAGGTTTGGGAGACAATCATGTTCACTCCAGTTTTATTTATAGAAGACTGCGGAACCACGAAAGACGGGAAATACAGAGGGAAATTCTCTCTATCTTGGGTTTGCCTCACAGACCCAGACCATTTTCACCAGGAAAACAGGCTTCCTCAGCACCTCTCTTTATGCTGGACTTGTACAATGCCATGGCCAGTGAAGAGAATCCTGAAGAGTCGGAATACTCAGTGAGGGCATCCCACCTACCAGGAGACACCAGAGGGGCAAGAAAGGGATACCCAGCTTCTCCCAATGGGTATCCTCGGCGGATACAGTTATCTCGGTCGACTCCTCTGACCACCCAGAGTCCTCCTCTTGCCAGCCTGCAGGATACCAACTTTCTGAATGATGCTGACATGGTCATGAGTTTTGTCAACTTGGGTATGTTGCTCATTTATTTGTTAATCTATGTTCTTACAAAGTGGAAGTTTTCTTAATGCTGAAGTAGCTACTTGGTAGGTGGTCATGTTTATGTAAAGTCATTTTCTATAACTCTCCTCTCTGGCTTCTGTTTCCCTTCTTTGATGCTGTGTTGGATTTTGCCTCAGGCAGTGGAGTCACACTATATTTAATTTGAAAAGCTTACAGTTAAACACTTATATCTCAGTTAGATTTGACTTTGCGGGACCTTGTTAAAATTGCAACCTCACTTCAACTTTGGAATGAAAAGGTGATAGTTTATAGAAAGGGAGGATTTAAAGGTAGAGTTGAAAAACAAGCACCTAGTAAGGGAAAAGTAAAAGTGACATTCTGAGTCATTTTGTTCATTAGTACTTTGAAGGATGTGTATCAGTGTGTGCTACTTGAAAAATCTCACCAAGGGCAAGCTCTCATGTAGCAGAAGCAACAACGTCAAACATATTGATGTAAAGTCAGCTAAGAGCCAATAACACTGTAAAGATTATTATCAAAAAATCCAGACGGGAGGGGGAGAGGGGAGAAGAAATCCAGGGAGAGATCCTGAAATTCGTTTAAAAGGATTTTAGAAAAGGAGTTTCAGTCTAAGATTTCCTATTATGTCACAATTACAGTATGTTCTACCTAATGATTTTTTCCTCAGACACATGTAAAATAATCTGTCATGGTCTTCACCTAAGTTTTTTGTCAGTTGACATAAATTGTTCAGTAGAAAATTTCTGTGAATAGCAACAATATTAGTGAATAATCTTTTTAAAACGTGTCTTCCTCACAACAGTAAATCCTGATGGTTTTTAAATATTGATAACATCAAATGATAAACTAGTGCTCAATAGTCCCTCTTACAATAACATTCAAGAACTTATCAATCGAAAATAATCTAGAAAGGACTGGTGTGTTCTTTAATATTTCTTTAAGGTCAAATGTGAGCATTTACTGTCTTAAGATATTTAGAGAATATGCACATAAATGTCTGATTAAAAATTGTATACATAAATTTAACCAACTGGAAATAGTTGAGAATTGCATAATGTCAGAACTTTTTAAACTTTACTTTAAAAATACAATCTGCCTTTACCTAAAATTCCTGAACTACAAACTTCCTTGTGCGGTATCTCAAAGGAGATATTCCTTGAAAAGTCAGATAGCAAACCTTAATAACCCATGGATGCTTTTATAATATATGCTTCTTAATACGTTCTGCTCCTTTGCTCTTAGCAATTCTAGCATGAAGGATAAGGTGCTTAATAAATCATATGCTTTATGTTACTTGAAACAAAGCTCTCATTATTAAGTTTTGGTAAGTTATCCTTTCTTGCACTAATCAGTGTTTCAGAGGCCCTCCTGCTTGCAATTACTTGACTTCATTTGAAACTTAAAGACATTGAAATATAGTTTAATTCATAATTAGTTCAATTGATTTTTCCTAGCATAAAGGGCACATGAATGTGGTTCATGGACTATCTTACTTTATCTTTCAAGCATTTAAGTTAGTTTTAATGTTTTGTAGAAAATTCATTTATTCATAAAACAAATTACAGAAAAAATTAGCTGAAGGCAACCAAAATCTGACAGAAAACATCTATTGTTACAGACTGTAAAAAACAAGCACTCAGAATTTGTTCTAAAATAATGCATTTTTATTATAGTTGAACACATTGATCATTCACAAAAGAATTGTAGATATTTTAGAAAAGAAGTGTTTTTTTTTTCTTTAATTTTGTGAACCAGTGCTTTTTACTAATCTGGAAAGAGTAAGAAAACCAAAGACAGTAACAAACAGTTTCATTCCATGATCTAGACCTTTCATTTTTTATCAGTGAATATTTATATCTTTAAATTCAATAAAATTTCAATTATATTGACTGGACTATGGTAACACAGCAGTCTATCACCTTATTATTTATATGAAAAAAAATGTTGATTTAATCTACCTTAACAGCACTGAATACAAGGTTTAAAAATTTGTATTTATTTTCATGATGTGTGAACATCTGAATGGTGACTTTTGTTCAATACCAAACTGTGTCAGTTATTATTTCTTCTTTAATACTTTCAAACTATATGTCTCACATGAAATACTGAGAAAATGGTTCTGAAACTAGGTGAGTTTTTCTTAGTCATGTATGAGGAAAGTCTGCAGCACTATTATCCTTACATCTGGCTGTCTAATTTATCCCAAAGTTGTAATCAATCAATACTTAGTAAAAGCTTAACTGCTTTTGTCTCTTCCACACAAAGCAAAAGAGCAATACCATTATTAACTGCACCAAGAATTTCAGTGTATTTCACTCTAACATTTATTGGCTATTGTTCCCTGCTATTGTTTGATTTTCTTGGAAGCCTTAAAGAAATTATTTTCAATATCTCAAAAGGTATATTTACAGAAGAGACTCAATCCAAGTAACTGAAATTAGCAGTAAGCAATGGGTTTTTACTGAGTCAGTCACCTGGGCACTTAAATATATAAAAAAGAATCTGTTGACACTTCCCATAATAGGATGAATTATAGGAAAAGAATTTTTTACGAAATTCTTGTATGTTATGTTTTTCAAGGTAAATAATGTTCTTTCTGAATTTATTTTGTTATTCAGAAAGATGCCAGGTTTTGGTAACCATAACAATTTTATTTAATACAATCAGCTTCATAATTAATATTTACACTTCTTACATTTCAAGTGAGAAGAGATTTAATGAGTAAATGAAAACTAGAGTTTACTGAAAATGAAAAAATGATATGCAAAAAATTACCTTGAGCATGTAAATATCAAAATATAAAACCAAATATGTTATTTTTACTTTGAAATTATTTTAGTGATTTGTTCATTTTGAAGAAATCAATATAAATGATTGTTTGAAGAGAAATTTTCCAGTGTATTTTATTCATTATTCTTAAGCTAAATTTTTTCTCAGTAGCAAAGGTTTGCAGGTTATCTTTTTTTTTTTCTCTAGAAATATTAAATATCAGTGGAGGTTTTTCTTGTTAAAACCACTTTGTTAATAAAAATATCCTTCTCGTAAATTTCTTGCTTTCCAGCATCTTCACAAAATGTGAAGAATTAGTTTATATGTCAAATCCTTATGCACAAGATTAGATCATTTGTTTGCAATATTTAACTAGTACACTGCTTGTTAATGTAAAGATAAACATTTAGTTGTTCCCAAGATTCCTTAATTACAAAGTAATTTTTTACTATTTGTAATAGTTTGGGATACCATAATATGGTAGTTTTCTAGAAGAAATTACAAAAACAGCAAAATAGATTTAGTTATATTATTGTCTGCATGTATTTTTCTGAGAAAAGTCTATTAACTCATTTTATCAATTGGTTTTGAGTTAAATATTTCTTAGATATCATTCAATAGTATGCATTAATTTTATAACGTAAATCATATTTTTACTTTTCCCTATTTTACAATAGTATATTTACAATAGTGTAACACGCAAAAGGAAAAAATGACTTAAAAACTTTAAACTCAACCCTTCTACTCTGGCTTTCCCAATCCTAAAAATCTCCTGGTACTGAAAGAATAAAATGATTATGTCCTCAGTTGACATATTTGAAAGACATCATTGATATTTATAGTTGCTTTTGGCTGATTCAAGTACCCAGAAGAGAGGAATTTATGTACATACCCACCTAAGATACCTATCTATGTAGTCTCTCCAGCAGGGTGATTAACACTTATGTAGCATAAACACACCCATAAACACATACACAAATTTTTGTGAAGGAGAGATGGCATGGAAAAAGAAATGATGTTAAGTCATTATAGTATATATTTATGAATCGTGCTGAACTAGTGCTAATGCTAGTTAAAGCAACTACCACTTTTTAACTATTTTTTAACTTTCGGAGCATATGGCATTGTTGAAGTCTGACACCTTTTACTGTGTTCTTCAACAACCCTAGCATTCATCTAAGTGACCAAAACAATCCCTTAAAACCCTTTGGATGTCATTCGGATGTCAGAGGTAGTTGTAATTATGGCTTAATTGAAAGGTTTCTTTCTGCAAGATTTAATGCTCCCACAAATAACCAGTTTCAGAAGTTCAGTAAAAAGAAATCGCTGGAAATACACAAGGAGCCTTGAACACAGGCTCCTGGGACTGCCCCAGTCACCACCTCCAGCTCCTTCCCTTTCAATCTTCCACTTTCCTTAATATCACCTCCTTCTCCTCCCCCTCTCTCTAACCCCTCACACGTTTGGGGACTTGGCTCTTCAGTTTTGTGGTATCTTTGGCCCCAGGCTCTTTTGGCACCCCTCCCTTTACCACCCCCACCCTTCCTGGGGTCTGCTTTTAGTCCTAGTTCCTTCTTAGCTGGAGGCTTAGATTAGTTGGAAATCAATTAGTTCCAGTTTGAGAATGTAGGTACAGTCTCCTGTTTTCTCTCTGGTGGAGAAGGAAAAGGCTCTGACGTGCCAGTTGCAGCCTCCACCCACTGGGAGGAAAGCTCCCAAGGCATAAGAACTCCTGGGCCCTGGCCACCCACTATAATCGTTGCACCACCATCCCATTCTTTCCTCCTCATCTCTTCCTAGAATCTCATTGATAGAATTTAATTGCTTTTTTTTTCTATTTTATGAAAACAGTCAAAACGTAAAAGAACAACAACAACAACAAAAACCCAACATTGAACTAAATAACACCACTGAAACATGTAATTCCCATTTAGTGTATAGGCAACTTTTGCATATAATAACTTAATATTTACGTCATTCTTGTGAAGAAATCACTATTTCTTTTAAGCTGAGAAAGTTGATGAGCAGGATAAAAGCAGGAGTCCTAGCTGGAGGTAAAGAAAAATGCTGATGAGACAGAGAAACAAAGAAATTGCATTTTCAAGAAGTTCTTAACAGGAGGAAACTAAATGCAATGAGACATTGAAGACTGCTCTGCTGTGCAGGTGGAGGGGGTGGGAGGAACTCCTCAGTCTGCCTCATACTGACACGGCAGCTAGTTCATCCCCAGCCAGAGTAGCTCCCGGGAAACTCTTTCATCCCCACACACTAAAATGCCAACGTGGGGAAAGGAGGGGGAGTCTCAGTATGTGTGGACGAGGAGCCCACAGACTGGGCTACTCACATTCGCAGTCATAAATAATGTAGTAGCTCAGCTTTAGAAGAAACCCACAGGTTGGGGGAAGAGCCTTCCCTGACGCACAGAGAGGGCTAAGATCAGAGGAACCACTGAGAGGGCTGCAGGCAAACAATGAATCCCTTGTTCTTAGTAATATTTATGAGTGCTTCTTTGCACCTCAAGTTCATTTTTTATTGGCTGGGCTGTGGGGTTTCCCCATTTGCTCATCTCTTAAAATAATACCCTTGGCAAAGATATCCTCGAACACACCATTCAGCCCTGACAACCAGTTCATTTATTTGGGGGATGGGAGAGTGAGGAAGAGATCTGTTTTGATTTTGATGTCGGATTGGGATGTTTAAGAGTTAGCTCACAAAAACTGACCGTAAAGTAAAAATAATGGTGGGAGTATCTAGCTGCTTTTTTTTTTTCTGAGCTGTTTAAAAAAATGCATATAGCTAGTAGCAATTCCTGGTTTTTGTGAGTCTTGTCTAAATGGTTGAAAGTACAATTATAGTCTAAAAAGCAGGAACAACATGTATGAATATTTAAAATGAGAAGAAATTATTTGAGATTTATAACAATAATAGTTCTTGGGGTGTAATGCAATAAGCAAGAGCAGCTAATAATGGAAAAAGTCTACACCAAAGCAAGCACATTGTCTTCTGATTAGAAGGCAGTATACTAAACATACATTGAATGAGTTGGAAAAGCTAAACTTCTATAGAATTTTGAATATGTTAGTGTAGACATTAAACTCAGGTGTATGTTATTTTGTAATTTCTAAAGTAATGAAGATGCTTGTGTTCATAATGATAAATCTATTCATCTTGTTTTTCATAAATGTTGGTTATAGGTGTCTGTATTCTGTATGACTTTGCAATTTAGAAATAAAATAAACCTGATTAGATCATTTCTAAGATATTATATTAATTTAATTTACCAACTTTTAGTGTCTTTGTTAAGCTGCATGAAGCTGTTAGGGATAAAAGCTAATAAGTTTCATAAGGCATGAATTTTACCTAGGACTGTAAAACTTGTGTCAAACCAAAAAGATAATTGACTTTCGTAACATTTACAAAATGCTCCAACTGTTTTTATGTGTATTGATGTGAAAGCTTATTATTTATTGTGCAGATTTTCTGTCCTGGTTTTGACTCTGCATTTAGCCTTTCTTTGGAGTAGCATCGTTTCTAGACATGCAAGTCCATGATATGTCAGTTAAGATCAGTCTTTGAAGAATAGTAAGACTTAGATGAATGTCTTTATTGCTATTAGAGTTGGAGCACTATTTAGGAACTTTACTATGGTTGCAGGGGTGGCTGTATCATCTGCAGAGTCCATGCAACCTGAAAATGTAAGCCCCTTGTTAAAAATATGTATATATTTTATTGATTTCAAGATGGTGACATCAGAGTATTGAACCAAGCAGGGCCCATGCTATCAAACCTACATTTGTAACTGCATGCTACGATGGCTGAAATCATGTCATGTTTTGGTCCTAGAAGAGACATTATATAGAATCTCAATCATTGAAGATTTCAGTGGACAAGCATTTGTCTCTTTGGATAAGACACCACTCAGGAAACCCAATGTCCATATAAACTCCATGGTTCCAGGTTCCAGTTCTACTTTCCAACTCAAGCTCCATCCAGGATGAGTCCTGAGAGGAATGGTCAGGTTCCTGTGACTCAGGTAGAAGATCCATATGGTGTCCTGGCTCTCTTTGCCAGCCTTTCTCAGCCCAGCATTTGCAAGCCTTTGGGGATAAAATCAGTCTTTATTTCTGTCTCTTTAAAAATAATAAGCAAAGTGATAAAGCAACATTCCCCCCAAATTAAATTGCATATGTATATGGATTAGTCATTTAGGTGATATATCAAAACCATTTTAGAATAAATTGAAATTAAAACCAAGGAAAAAAATTCAAATACCTCATCAAAACAGGGAGAAGTAGCACTTTCAGATCATAATATAAGAGTCTGCAATTGCCAATAAAAATTCAGCTTTGCAAATCCAGCTTTTATGCAAACAGGTAGAGCCCTAAGAAGAGCAACACATTTTTAAATCTTTAGATCTATTTATTTCCACTCTTAGTCCCTGTCTTCTGAAACGACCCATGATTGCGTGTTAAAGTTACTGAATTCTGAGTGGAATAACATGATATTCTCACATGTAACATTCACATTCCATTGTTAATGTTACAAGTGAAAATAATGTTACGATGAGGTAAATTGGGATTATAGTTTTTCTTCTCCACTGCCTTTACTTTCTCCTTGAAGAGTTCTTTCGACTCAGAAGGAGAATTTAGTGGAGGATCAGCTATGTCAGCTATTTAGTTCTCATAAATAATCAACCACTAAGCCTTCGGGCCAGAGCCATCTCCTTCGCCCTTTAATCACAGACAAGCACGGAATAGAATAGCTCCTTTCCAGGGTTGCCCATGTTCCTTTTCAAAGTTGCTGAGCATGACAATTTTACGTCTATAATTATTAAGAGTTGAAGAGAGGAGGGTTCAACTCAGAAATTGTGTATTAGGCTCCTCTGCAAATAACCTTGACACAGGCACTGAAACGATGCACAGGGCCAAAATGTGCAGGTCATCAATTAAACAGCTCTTATGGTTAATGTTTTGCAGGGAGAGAATGGAGGAGAGGGGAGTCATTTTTTTTCCTTCATCTGTCTTGGTAGGATTTAAGTGTTATGCTTTGGAGTCCAACTAGTGTGAATGTGAATGTTGAGTGTAACAACTGCATGTTATTGAGTAAGCGAGGCACTTCATTGGGACTGTTCACTCATTTGTAATGTGTAGGTTATATTTACAGAATGGAGATTAGGATTCAATAAGGCAAGGACACAGTTTTTAGTCCTATTGGGATGAAAACTCAATGAATGATTCCTGCTATTACTACAATAGCTTTCCCTAGAATAGGACCTATGGATATTAAGGTTATAGTAGATCTGAATTTGTTCACTAGACTTTGACAAATAATTGCTTTGCTAAAATTCTGAAGTATTATGCACACACTATTTCCTCTCCCCAAAGAAAATGAACTGTTGGCTCTCTTGATTGTTTTTGAGTTGGATGGCTGATGGACTTTGTTCGCCAGTAGTGTGTCTAGGTAAGGTCAATCCAGCATGGTTCCTTTACAAGCCTGACTACAGTGCTTCGTTCTGAATGCCCAAAGGCAGTGATCCCTGGGATGATCTGCTGAAGATGCTTCTCTTATGCATTGCTTAGTACATTGCTTAGTTCCAGTATTGCCTTTTTATTTCCCTTGCTTGTTATGGTGAAAGTACACTGATTCAAGCCAAATTAGAGGATACTGGATTGCACAGACATGAACCATGCATAATCTCTAAAAGAGCTTTCTTTTTTTTACAAAGCTTTATTTTATTTATTTGAAAGGCAGAACTCCAGAGAGAAGGCATAAAACAAAACATAGATGCAATTCCCAGGTCAGAAATTGGACTAAGTCATTTACATGCCTCATTTAAATTCATGTGCATTGCAATTCTACGGGCAAATATTTTCCTGTTCTCACTGTACTGATGTTGGGAGGTGGGATTTATAACCCTGGAACCTTGACATGTCTGATTACAAACTTCACATTCTTCACCATCACTTATTAGCTTGCTAATCCATTTGTGAAGAAAAAATGATACAGTGTTTAACAACAATAATAGCAACTCGTAAAATCATCTTTAAGTACATTACCTGTTTTCAACTATGTTACTGAAGTACATAGCACTCAAGGATGTAGATAACAGAAATCTATGGAAATTAGTCCTGAAAAATATTTCATTCAGTTATTTACACATACGAGATAACTACTTACTATTGGATCCATTCTCTGAGGAAGATTGTGCTTATTTTCCTGCCAAAATCCCAGAGCAAAGCAGCCATGGCTAGACCCAGAATCTTTGATTATTGTGCCAGAACTTTTTTCACATAACATTGCATGTTGTAAATGATTCACACCAAAATGCAGGGCAAAGTAAAAATAAAAGCTAACAACCATTATTGAAAAGATTTTTTTTGGCTGTTGTTTCAGTAGCCAGACTGAATTAAGCTTCTAGCCATAGAGAAAGTACATTTCACACTTCAGTTCCTTGAAGGAAATCTTTAAGAAGTAAATTTGTATGCCAATTAATGGAGTTGAGGAAAACCCTTTGGTCTAAAAGTACGGAGAAAACAGAACCAAATTGCAGCAAAGGCTAAGGCTTCTGTCAAAAACATGCTTATGTAGCTAGAGGAATGCCAAACTGCCATTATGAAGTTCCAGTAACTTTGAAGAAAACGCATAAAAAGAAAGTTTACATTTTACACTGTAAAATAGGGAGTGACTTAAATGCTCATTATTGATTTCTGTTGAACTCACGACTTAGGGGTAAAATACTCGTCTTGGAAATTTAAAGTAAGTATTTGCTTATTTTTATTTGAAAGGCAGATTTACTGAGAGGATTAACAGAGAGAGACAGAGACATCTTCCATCCTACCTGTTCACTTTTCAGAAGGATGCAGTATTCAGGGCTGGACCAGTCTGAAACCAGGAACCTGGAGTCTCCCACATGGGTGCCTGGGTCCAGTCACTTGGGTCATCTTTCACTGCTTTTCCAGATGTGTTAGCAGGAAGCCACTTAGGAAGAGAAACAGTCAGAACTTAAACTGGCACCAGTATAGGATGCTGGCACCTCATGCAGTGCCTTAACCTTTTACTCTCTGGCCCTGGCTCTGAAGATTATATTTTGTTATGGTCTAGATCTTAATCCCTGAACCAATATAGCTCTTCAATTGTATTTGATAGAGCTTTTCACCTGTGTTCCTTTGCTAAAAAGAGTTGATTCAATGTTGGTTGCTGTACATACTGAACATGATCTAGTCTTGGATAGTAATGAGGATTCATGGAGATGTATTTTATGACCTGGAAGAGAATTCCCAGAGTGAAAGGATACAAATGATTACTTTAGGTTCATTGTTGAAGATTACTGACCAGTACTGTGTGACTGCTTTACTCTGACCAACTTCTTATTGAGCTGGTGAGAAGAAGATTGCAGTAAAGCATGCATTTCATTTCGCTGCTGTTTTCTTGTTGCTGTTGGTGCTCACCTCTCAATAAAAACCCACAAATTGGCACATAATCAACGAAATAATAAAATTGAAATTTAACACTTGAAATGATTGCTTTGTTACCGAATATTATCTTCTGCAAGTTGTAGGCAGGTACTCAGTATTTATAAAGTGCAGGATGGTATACAAATAAAACTTCCAGTGCTGACTTATTTAATTCTCCTAAATTGGCTATATTTTACAGATGGGGTAAGTAAGGCCTTGGGACCCTGACTCATCTGTCCAAAATCCTACACTGTGTAATTGGAAGAATCAAATTCAGGGTTAAAGCTATTCACTGCTGTGATCTTTTGCTGTTATAAATGTTATCGCAACTGAGACAATGCTGAATTGTTCTCAAAGTTCTATGGATTTACCCAGCTTGCTGTGTATTGCATTTAGAATAGCTTGCTTAATTAGTAGTGAGCAACATGCTATAAAATGACATGTAGACATTTAAAGTCTCCATTAGTTTACCCACAATCTTCCCCCTAAAGTCTTTTGATACCTGAGTTGTGTTGCTGTGGTCTTCAGAAGGAAGCAGATACAAAGTGCAAAGGAAGAGGAGCATTTTGTGGACACCATGGGTACTGATTTTGTGCTGTGCATTGTAACTGGCCAGTGACAGCCAGTGGAGAGGTGATCTCTATTGTTGCTTTCTACCTTAGGCACCAAACAGAAAAGAGGCAGAGGAGCAAACAGCAAGCAAAGCAGTGATTGGAGATTGCAATAAAGTAATCGTTCATTTAGATGCTGGAGAATTTCCAAACTGTCCACTCTATTCGAAGCCCACAGGGCAAGGCTAAGAGTGAGTTCCTTGACTCAGCTTCTCCCATCCAACCTCAAGATTAATTCTTTGACATATGCTAACTTAAACCCATCATTAATCCTAATTATTTTTAAAGATTTATTTATTTTTATTGGAAAGGCAGATATACAGAGAGGAGGAGAGGCAGAGAGGAAGATCTTCCGTCTGATGGTTCACTCCCCAAGTGACTGCAATGGCTGGAGCTGAGCCAATCAGAAGTCAGGAGCCAGGACCTTCTTCTGGGTCTTCCATGTGGGGGAGGGGTCCCAAGGCTTTGGGCTGTCCTGGACTGCTTTCCCAGGCTACAAGTAGGGAGCTGGATGGAAAGCGGGGCTGCTGGGTTTAAAACTGGCGTCCATATGGGATCCCAGCACATTCAAGGTGAGGACTTTAACCGCTATGCTATCGTGCCGGGCCTGGTTAGTCCTAATTATTAAGGTTGCCTGTTCACACACAATCATTTACTACTTTTAATTAAACTTTTTTGTATTTCCTAAGATGTGCGTCATTGAAAATATGACCATGGTTTTAAGAGATATAATATGAATTCTGAGAGGAAATAGTCACTGAGTTTTTTTTTTTTTTAATATTTCTAGGACAGGATTCCTCTGTTGTTTCTGTGCTAATAAGTGTTGTAGTATCTGGAAGGAGGATATGGTTAGAATGTTACACATACACACTGGGGTCTGCAGCAACAAAGGTTCAATTGCTTGTAATGTCGCAAGGAGTTCATTCCAAGATGCCCTGCTCTGTGAGGAAACACACTTCTATAAAAGTCATTTTGAAAATAGGGCACACAAGACATTAAGATATTTAAATTCGCTGACACTGTGGCCACGTTATGTCTAAAATTAACAAGTAGAAGATGTTAGGGTGCAGGGAGTTAAGATGCCAGGCTGTTTCTGCTTTTGTTTCTCCTTGCTGTTCTGCTTTTCAAGCAGATGGACACCTGAGAAAAGGAAAAGCAAACAAGAAAAAAAGTAAAGATTCCATTAGCTAGGGCCAACCATTGTTGATATTTTTATAGATTTCTTTCCATAATTAAGCATAGTGATTTGTCTATACTCCAAGATGATTGAAGTTTATGGAAGCTTGTATTCTTAATTTATTCTTGAATTTTTAGTATAACACATTTCTAATTTGTTCATCTACTAAACAGTTAATCAATATTTTTACAAAATGATTTCATTGTTAGTCATTCTTTCCAGTTTTGACTATCTCATACTCTGTCGCAGTGGATAGCTTTATCTGTATGACTGAGATAATTGAGAGGTGGAGGTGTAAGTCCTTGTTTATTATGCTTTTTGAAGATAGAATTATTTTGAGAAGGGAAAGAAAGAATACTAGTAAGTGTATATTTATTTTAAATCACATCTCAACTGTATGTATTTAGCAAAAAAAATGCTTTCTGGCTTAATATCTAATTTAGTCTGTAGTCAGACTTATTTCATAGAATTCCAATATGTTTTGAATCTTTTTTTTTCTTTTGCTTTTGGAAGTTCTTAGAATGATGATATTGTTTACAGAATATTCACAAGCCAATTTCATCTTCTGGACTTCTTAAAGATTATCCAGGCAGGCAGCTACTTCCAGAGATCATGGGAGAGTGCCAGGTATGTGTTTATCACTAATTTTGTAAGTCTGGTGTCTACATGATGAGTTGAAGGGGCTGAAATTGTAGTAAAGCAGATCCAGCTGCCAGCTGCAGCCCTGGCATCTCATCAGGGTGCTGGTTCCAGCCTTGGCAGTCCATGTGGGAAATACTCCTGATGTGCCTGGCTCCCAGCTGCAGCCTTGTGCAATGCCTTGCAGTCATTAAGAGAGTGAATCACCAGATAAAATATCCCTCTCTCTCTTTCTCTCTCTCGCTCTAATGACTTTCAAATAAATAAATGCGTCTTTTACAAAAATGGGATGCTGAAATGTAATTATGTACATTTATCATCAATCCCTGATCTTTGAAAATGTTTCTAAAATATGCAAGAACATGTTAAAATTCAATACAGAATCATAGGGTAGTATTTCAAGACATCTAAGCATCAATTAAAAATTCAATTTAAGTAATTAACTGCAGAAATGACTGGTGACATTATGAATCAAATTAAGTATATCAGAATTATCAATTGGAAGAGAAAGGTCTCCTCTTATGTTAAGAAGTGTAACATTCAAAAGAAAACACATAAAATGAAACAGAAAGTAGCTGTGATCATAAACTAAATAAAATTTCAAAAAGCTTATAATATTGGAGAATGTTCATGTGGAAAGTAAAAAAAAATATGTGAGAGAAAAATTATTAAAAGTGTGAGACTTAATAAAAATGTTGTAGTATGAAATCTTACCATATAGTTCTAATTCATAGTAGAACACTGACAGATGTAAATGTAACATATTGATACACTTTGGAAATAGAATAAACAGAATCAACTTAACTGATATATTTCAGGGATTTAACTTTAAAAAATATACTGACATTCACACACGTAGAAGCATACTTGTGAGTGCTTTCATGGAACATTGTACTAGATTGCTAATCAGATTATGCTAAAATTTACAAGTATTAAAAATGTGAATCATCATTATGCTCATGAAATGTTTCATTCAGCATCTCCCACATGTAGGGAAAGGCTAACTAAACACCAGTGGGATACCACTGTGCGAAACAGAACAAGGCAAAACACCCTGAATTCAGAATATGTAGTGTTCAAAGATGTAGGGGAACTGAAAGACTTATAAATTTATGACAGGATTCAAAATGATACAGTTATTTAGAAGCTATCTTAGAAGCATTTTATAATAAAAAAATACAATTGTCATTGTGACTCAGAAATCCAACTTACAATTATTTCTACTAGAAACATGAAACCTTAGATTCACACAAAACCATTTAAATGCTGGTTTATAGTTAACATATTTGTAATTTCCTCAAATTGGAAACAACTAAGTGGCCTTCAGTGGTTGAATGGTTAGACAGAGGTGTGTTCATTTATTGGACTAATCAACTTTGGGCAGACAGTAAGGGTAAATGTTAAAGCATGCATAAAGCTAAAATATGCCTTGCTAAGTGAAAACTGCAGGACTTAGAAGGCTAAGTATCATACACTTCCGTTTATATTGAATTCCAGTAAACAAAGAGGTAGAACTGGGACAGAGATCAGTGCTTCAGGCTTACAGTAAAGGCAAGTGATGGGAACGGCGTGACGGGTGGGCGACAGATCTGTTCTGTTCTCCATTTGTGAAAATTCATCGAACTAATGGTAGGATTTATAGGTAAAGGCAAATTTAAAAATGGAAGACATTGTACATGTCGTCTTTACACATGAGCATGAATAAAATTACCTTTTAAAAATAGATAACTAAATTAACAGAAAACTGAATGCTTATGGAATGAGAGTTAAAAACACAAGACCATAAGAGTAATATCAAAATATAAAAATGATTACAAAGCTATATTTAGTGATATGTCAATGGCTATGGAATATTTGAACTAAAAAAAAGAAATCTTGATTTTTAAAAATTTATAAACTGAATTAGAAAATAGACACAGGTTCTAAAATTAATTCATTTAAGAATTCCTAATTAGGAAGAACAAATAAATAGCAACTTCAATGAGAATATAATAGCATTAAAGAAAACAAAGGAGAAATGATATAATATAGATATTGACATTAATAGTTTATCACTAATATATTAAGTATATGCTAATAAATGGAAAATCTCTTGTTGATATCAGAATTTGTAATACCAGCTGTTTCTGTTTCTTTGGAATATTTTAATGGTTATTAAAAATTTGCATGTTTGCAGATTTTCATTTAAAATACCTTCAATAAAAAATTTATGGTAAGATTCTTCTATGCTTGGTAAATTTCTGAAATTCACAATGTTCTGGAGATGTTCAAGTTTCCTTAGAATGCTATTTGTGAAACTACATTTTCTGGCACTTGAAGATATCTGATATAAAAATGATAATATACTAATTCTACAGAAAAACTATAAAGTGTAGCTCAAAATTTTATTCCATTTCTATTGAATTTATGCAAATAACACTTTTTCTACATTAATTTCTGCAGACTATGATGTTTATTGAAAGATAAACAATGAAATGTGCTAATTGGAAGCACATGTACCTATATTGGAACTACATCATTTACACCATAAGTTTTTCTAGCAAATTGTGTGTGTGTGTGTGTGTGTTTTCTGTGAGGGATGGTTTACCACTGACATTGCTGACAAATGGAAAGACATAATACAAAGTGAAGTAATTTCATAGCTGATTTTCTAAAAAAAAAATGTCTGTTTACTCAATTTGTGGTATTCATACATTCTGTTATTCAAAAGGCAAATGATGATACAGGGAGTGGGAGAGGGAAAGATCTGTCTGCTGGTTCATTCTCCAAAGCCTACAACAGTAAAGTCTGTTGGCCAAACCTGAGTTCCGGACGCTAATGAACGTTGCCACATGGGTGCCAAGGACCTAAGTTTTGAGCTATCCACTCAGTGTGTTCCAAAGTGTGTGTTAGCTAAAAACCAGACTGAAAGTAGAGCCGGGACAAGAACCCAGAGACTCCCACAGGGGATGCAGGCATCTAAACAGCTTCTTAATTACTATGCCAAATGCCTGCCTCTTTATTATTACTATTTTTAAATTTCTCTACAGAAACAATCTCTCTTTTTCCTGCATCTGGAATGCCTTCTTCTAAACTTCAATACTTGCTATGCCAATGCTTTTAATGCAAAATTTGGGAAACAGAAAATTCAATTCTGTTACCACTGGAGAGATAGTAACATGAGACTTAGAACATCAGAAATAGAAACATTTTACAATATGATAAGTGATTTCTGTTGTGAGTTTTCACAAGTATTTTAACAATAAAATGTATTCAACAAGAATGCAAAGTAAACAACAAAAACATGAAAGGAAAAGAAAGCAGCAATCACGGACAGTTAACATGGATCTGCAAGTTACAGAAAACGCCACAAGTCCTTATTGTACATAACTGTTAATACTACCTCAGGAATCAGCCGAAAGTGTAGTCAAATAAACTGCGTGACTAAATGGCCAGACATACTAATAAAAATGAAAAAAACCTACTAGATTACTCCAATATAAACCAGACCATGATGAAAAAGTTACATTCCCATGCAGCAAAAGTAAAAATACACAGCAACATAACAATGTAAAGATTTAAAAGGAAAACTCTAACAAGAACATAAAAGGGTTTATGGATAAACTGTATATAATAGTATTTTTTATAGAACAGGATAACTAACAAACAATACTATGTATAATAATCTAATCTGTAATAAATGCATAAGTATAAATCTAAAGAGCTAAAGGGTTTAATTAGTTAATTAATTTAACAATATTTATTTTGAAGCAGTAATTGGGAAAAGAAATTCTACTTCTAGTTTAAGTAGAAAAATATTGGGGCTGGATGTGGTAGCCTAGTGGCTAAAGTTCCCACATGGGCACCAGTTTGTATCTTGGCTTCTCCACTTCCCATCCTGCTCCCTGCTTGTGGCCTGGGAAAGCAGTCGAGGACGGTCTTGGGACCCAGTACCCATGTAAGGAGACCTGGAAGAAACTCCTGGCTCCTGGCTTTGGTTTAGTTGCAGCCATTTGGAGAGCTAATATTTCCAACAAAATATAAATAAACATTTAAATAAAAAAAGAAAGAAAATATTGGAAGCAGTGATAGGTTTATCTCTATCTTTTTCTATTTCTCTAAAACATAAATGAACAACTTCTCTAACTAGTAAAAAAGAAGTATTAGAATATAACAAGTTGAGTTAAAAATGTTGGGAGATGAATGAAGCATAAGGATTACCAACTAAACATGCAATGAAATTATATAAACTAACAGAATTATTAAAATTCCAGTACAGAAAATTGTAGAGAATTTAAGACAAATGGGTGAAGCAACTTTTCAGGGATGCACAATGATTTATGCCTAAGTTTTGAAAATTTACAACAAAATACCTTGGGAAGAAACAAAGCAATATCATTTACTCGGTTCATCCCTTGAAGCTACATTTTTAATTTTCTTATTGATAGCTGGTTAGTATTTTTGTAACTGACATGTAAGGAAGGTGCATTTTCACCGTTAGAAAAACCGTTATTTCCTTTTTGTGTTTTATGTAGGTTCTAGAGTATTCACACATGCTTTCCTAACTTCTTTTTTATTATTGAATATTATTTTTTGTCAAACAATATTTCATTTAGTGTACTTCTTGCTTTGGATTATTTTCAATAAAGTGAGGATAGACAGACACATAAACAGATATATTTCTGATTGTTTTCTAAGAAATGGATGGCACCCACATATACTGCACACACACACACACACACACACACACACACACACACACACACACACTTTCTGTTAATGGAAGGTATGGAGCTTGAAATTAATCTTTCTTACTTAACACAGAACCAATAGAATTTTCTTTTCTTTCACAGACTCAAACACTCAAAACACAAAGTCTAATATAATCAAATATAAAGAAAAGGAGGTGTTTTATGAATTATGATCTGAAGTCCTGTTAAACAAAACCAAAATCCTATTTTCCAAGCCCACAGCTTCCTTTGATGTCCAATGGCACTTCTGCTGATTCTTCTCTCTGGAAATATTCTGGCAATATTTTCTGGCACTTAACCCCCGTTTCTGTGTCCCTTCCAGGATAGCCTCCCAACTCCGTGAGAAAACTGACTCTGTGCCCTTTCTGGTCTTTCTCTGTCTTGGTTTCCTCTTTGAAATGCATCTGCCTCTCTTCTCTCTGATACACTTAGCATAATACGCACCATAGTGTTAAATTATATGCCCAAAAGATCTAGCAAGAAGCTGTCAACAAGTAATCTCTTTTTTCTGCTTAAGCCAATTGATTTCTGAAAGAAAACAGTATGCTGTTTAGCTGTTTAAACAAAGAAAGGAAAGCTAAGAGAAAATATGACAGTAGTTTTCTTTTTCTGTTACACTGGTAAAAAAAAGGCCAAACAAAACACAGCAAAATATTGTATTTTAAGGAACACTTTAACAGATATAAAGAAGGATGGGACAAAAAACCTTGTTTTGGGGCCAAGCACGATAGCCTAGTGGTGTAAAGTGGTCTCCTTAAGTGCGCTGGGATCCCAATATGGGTGCCAGTTCTATTTCTGGCTACTCCACTTCTAATCCAGTTCCCTGCCTGTGGCCTGGGAAAACAGTCAAGGACACCCAAAGTCTTGGGACCCTGCACCCACATCGGAGACCTGGAAGAAGCTCCTGGCTCCTGGCTTTGGATTAGCTCAGTTGCAGCCATTGCAGCTGCTTGGGGAGTGATCATCGAATGGAAGATCTTCCTCTGTCTCTCCTCCTTTCTGTATATCTGCCTTTCCAATAAAAGTAAACAAATCTTTAAAATATCTTGATTTTTAATGGAACAAGATGTGCTTTGCTGGTATAGAGTTGTTAATATTAACAGCCTCTAACATTTTGTGCATTATATACCAGATGACTGATAAAAGAAGTAGTTCTGGTCGTCATTTCCAAAGTTAGCGTTATTATCTAGTAATTATTTCTAAAGAGTAATATGGATGGTAGATTTTCTAGATTATTAAATATTTGCAGCTATCTTTACCTGTTAAGCCTTTTAAAGACTTCCATGACAAAATTATAAGGCATATGCTTTCACTAGTCTTCATTTTATAGATGATTCAATTAAGTGTAAGAATGTGCAGCAACCTGTCAATTCTGATAGTTATTCCAGGAAAAATGATTTATTAGAGAAAATATTGTAGTGATAGTCAATGACAAATATCAAATGTGCAAATAATATCAAAATATTATTTGAGCACAAATTCAAGAGGAAGCAAATAGTTTCACCAGAAAATGTACTGTGAGTTTAGGCTCATCAATAGAATATTAAAGAAAATATAAACATTTTCTGGTTCTGTCTGATTTCTTAAAGTTTTTACTAACTGTTTTATTGAAAGGCAGGGAGAGAAAGAGATGTACCTGCTGGTTCTCTCTTCAACATGACTGCAACAACCAGCTTTGGCCAATGCCAGTAGGCTGGGCACTCCATTCCTCACATGGGCAGCAGAGACCATCCCACTTCAGTATTATTTGCTACCACCCGGGATGCTCATTAGCAGAAACTTATATTGGAAGCAGAGACAGCACTTCCAGCCACCCAATTTTAGGATCCAAAGTGGAGGCTTAAGTCTGTGTGCCATCACCATCCTTCCCTGTTTCAGTTGTGACAAAACACCTGCCTCCATTCTTTTCAGAAATCTAGGGGGATTTTTTTTCACTTCTGGTGTCCATGGTTTAAGAGATGGAGAAATTTCAGCAAGTCCAAAGGAGGTAGATGCAGCCTATCAAGATTTTCTAAAGATGTGATAACTAAGAACACTTGGAGGAAATCCTACAGGATCTAAATTCCTTATTCTCTTGCACTGTGCTCTAAGTAATATAGTTTCTGTCTAGTTCTCCAATATTTTTCTTAGCCTTTTCATTAAATCACTGCTCATCTTGTGATTATGCATAATCTGAAGTAAAAATAGATTTTGCTGACTACATTTGGGCACAAGATAAAGGTGAAGTATTGTCACAGTCCCAGGTATGCACAGAAAAAGTGAACTACTTTGGGTGGTGTTTATTCACATTATCAAAGACCTGCAAGTAACCCACTTTCTAAGATCTTAGATAAGCTTTAGATGGGATCACTCAGAATACATGAATTTCAGGAACTGGTTTATTCTGAGGTTTTTCTCTTTATGACCAGAAAGAGAAGAAAAGCTTCCTTGCAGCATGTTGGTCCCACTGGATGTCTGAATTATATTTAGAAATAAGACTGTTTAGGGTTAACAGACCCAAGAGATCAAATATGGCACAAATTTGAAAAGTAGGAAATAATATTATCTCCATGTACCAAACCCTACTGTGGCTGTACGTAGAACAGGGGATATATTCTTAACTCCTTAGTCAATAAACATTTATCAAGGTTCAATGACAGGTCAAGCACTCTTTGAAACCCCCAGTGCTACATCAGCAAATGAGATAAAGAATTGCTTTCTTCTTTAATACCATCTGCTATCTGGTAGCTAGACCTAACATTTACACATATGGGTATAAATGTCTGTGTATGAATATTTCAACTATGTTGAAATTTGAGAAGTGGACCAATTCTGCTTAACTTGGTGTGTTATTATATCCAAGAAGATGAGAAATAAACTGCAGGGACTGGGATGCAGTGTTTTCTTTGTTTACAGTTTTGCATTCTTCGGGCCATTGAGTGATTATACCAAAATGGTAGCGGTCAGTCAACCAGAAACCAGGAGTCAGCTGAATTTTTGCAGGATATTTATTCATCCGTTGGGGTGGTCTTCCAGGAAACAGAACAACAAACAGAACATTTTACAAGCACTGTTATAGAAATATACACAAAGAAGCACTTTGGTTGAAAGTGGAAACTTTCGACCTCACACAAGGAAATCTAAATGTAACTTAGGCTATACCAGCAGTTTTGGTCAAGGAAAGCACATTGAGTGCTTGAGAAGTTGCTTTGAGAATAATAGCTTAGGAATTTAACTGTGTAAGTTAAAAGCATTTGTTCTAAGGAAAATGGGTTAGAAAATAATTAAAATTATTTATAGCAAAATATAAGTAATCTTTATGTGGAAATTGCAGGAATTTTTTTTGCCATAGTTTGCCCTAGGAATCCTTTTAGAAGTCTTGGTGTGCAGTTTTTATTTCCAGCCTATTGACATTTATCATTGGTGTATTGCTTACTAACATCCAATAATAACAATTGTTCTGTGTATTGATGATTTGAATGCTTCTAGGCAAATTTGTACATGTATTTAAATACTTTGAGTTTAATGTTAAACAATGTACCCATGTCATCAAAACGTCATACTGTACCCCATCCCATGAGTATGCACAATTATGATATGGCAGTGAAAACCAGAACTAGAAAAAAGCAGGTTTACAGGTTGATTTGCATGTGTAAGGTGGAGTGAAAATAAGTTAACACTAAACTATATCAATTGCACATAATGAAAAGAAGACAACTGTAAGCTGTGTATATATGTATGTAATTTTAAATGAAGAAGGAATGCATTACAGCAGATAAGATCCACTACTGACATGGAATTAAGGAAAGGCTGTAGTTTTTCACATGAAAGTGGAAGTAATGCTTTCCAGAATCCTTCATACAGCCACCTTTTCAAAACTATTCTGTGTTGCCTAATAATGTAATGAGAATTACCAAGCACAACCACCAACGCTCATGACAATACATTATTAGAAAATGCAGATGATCAAATACATACTTGAATTTCCCTTTCAGTTACTTAATAATTATAGAGACCTCAAATTATGGGAGAGAAATCATAAAGCCAATGCATTCTCTTCTGTTTCTTTTTTGCTTATTATAAACATATGGCCTTTTACTTATATATTAGCCAGAAAGTGGAAATTAAATAATAATTTCACGGCAAGAAATAGCTATCTGATGATACAATACATGTTTTCTAAGAAAATGGGCATAGTAAAATTTGGTAAACTGAATATAAGGCAATCATAGCATAACCCCCAAATTGCAGGGGGACAGAAGCACCACAGTTTTCCACCAATTCTTGCTTCTTCCCTTGAAGTTCCTTGCAATGATTTTACACTATTTCAGCCTTGTATTTGTACCAGGGTGACTGTAGGAAAGGCTTAAGTAATGTTAACTATACCGTATTGTTGTCACCAGGAGACCTGCATGGACAGATTATGGGAGGCCCTCAACTGCAGTTAGTGTGGGATGCTGATTATTCACACAAACCAAGGGCTCTACCCATCTTCTGAATAAATCACCACATCCACAGCATTCATGGCATACTTCTGCTCCAAGAGTAACTTCACAGACCCAACTTAGATTTCAGGTGAACTTACTGCACTGTGATTTAGTCGATTGCAGATGTTAAGTGATTTGTACGATAAAATCATTTCTTACAATAATACATGAAGTTCTATGTTTATTTTTCACTGCCTCAGGATTTCTGATTTGTTGTGAAACTCAAATTTCTTGGCAAAAATATGAATCTCATTACGACTGTTCATTGAAGTAACTATGACAGCTCTGTTTCTTATTACGTACATGTGCAGTGTAAAGATATTAGCCATAAAATTTGGTGAATGTCCTCTAGGGGATTTCAAATTTTAGTATGTTTCAAATAACATGAAGAATAGCATTTGTTTATGGTTTTTATGTGTATAGGAAATAATAAATACAACTGACAGTCATGTACATGGTGAATTAAACTAAAGCTATATGATATATACAAGGTGTCATTTTTTGCTTTTGAAACGGACTTAAAGTGAATTAACTATGTCAAAGTCAATATTTCAAAATGCACATTTTTAGCCAAACATACACATCTCTTAGAAAATATTTTAGTTGGTGTGAAGCATCATTATAAAACAGAACCTTTAAAGATAAGTTTTATTTCTTAAATACTTCATTTTTACGAGGTCATAAGTAAGTTTTGCAGAGCTTCAAAATTACTTATGGCAACAATTAAACTGTACACTTAGTAGCTTTAAAGGTCAAGAAGACAAATTTTCAGTGGAGTGTGTCATTTATAAGGTGGTAATGAAACATTGGTATTCCATTTTTTGAGTATACATTGACTTTCAGGACTCCATAGTTATTTTGGTGTAGCAGGTGTGAGAAGGAAAGTAATTCATAAAACTCATAAACTCACTCTCAAGAAAAAAAATCTATTAAAAAAGAAATTTTCCTTTTTTGAACTAAGAATTAAAAATGATTTCAGAAATATACATAATCTGTTATAGCTTTAATATTGTATAACTTTATAATAATGTATCAACTCATCATAACATTGGCAGTTTTTTAATTATTTTACTTAAAAAGGGTTATAATCTTTACAATAGTTTGTTAGGGAAGAAAATCTGACAACCTTTTATTTGATTGTTCAAATCAAAATTAGACTAAAAAGTTCAACAAAAATAGAATAGTGACAGGAACATTGTCACAAGGCTAGCCCTTTTTTTGAATGTCAAATCAGTGGTAGAAATGGCTCATTTCAGCGGATGAATGAGCAGCTCTTGTACTCGTGTGCTGGGACAAATGGTGTGATTGCTGCTTTGTCTAACATGGTGATTGGAAAGTAAGTGGAAAGATTCATCTTTTCCAAGAATGATCCCTTCTAAAGCTTGCCTAGGAACATGGGCAGTGGCTGCTTGCAAGTCTTTGAGAAGGAGAATGAACTACCTGAAACAGTTTACTTTTTCATTGCATACCTGGGACTGCTATGAAAATCCATCCTCACCTTGAGCCCAAATGTGGTCAACAATAACCTAGTTCTAGTTTGGATTATGTATGATCACATGCCTATTTGATAAAATATTATACCTGATAAAAGATTCTGATGCTTCAGATTCAATTTTTCTCAATCTCCAATTACTTTATTATATAATGAGAATAATTCTTCTGTTATATAAGGCCTCCTATTAAATTAGGATCTAACATTAGAGTTATTTTTAGAACAAGATGCTCCAGCAAAGAATGAAGTAGCTTAGTTAATTTTTTCACTTTTAAAATCAAAATAATAAAATATAAAATTACTACATAAAAATCATCTTTTCAAGTTTAGTTCTAGGGAATAAGTTGATTTTACAGCTCTCTGTTCAAAATATGTGTATAGCTCACTTGTTTTTGAATATTTCTTAGTGATTGTGCAGGTTCATCTAGACCTTCAGGGATGAAAGCAGTGAAATTTATATTAAATACAGCTCCTATGTTAGATTTATGCAGCAAATGATGTAACTCCAAATTTGGAGGTAAAAACATCACTGGAACAAGCATTATGAAATAGCTCAATAGTGTGGGAATATTTGAAGACTTAGCTTAAGCTATCATTACAGATACATACCCTTAATTTTTAGCTTGTTATATTTTCCTTTATTCTATAAGTGTGCTCATTTAAAATGCCTAGAAAGTTGGAGAAAAGTATTTTTATTCTTGTCAAATTCATTCATTCATTCATTTAGGAGACTGGGAAGAGAGAGAAACAGACAGATAATCAAAGAGAAAATCCCCCCAGTGCCTGGGACTGTATCAGGAGCAATGCTAGAAGCCAAAAGCCCAATCCTGGTCTTTCAGGCAGGTATTAGAAACCTGTTAAAAAAAGTGGAGCTGCTTGATGCGAACCAGCACCCTTAAGGTATCTTGACCTTGCAGCTGACTTCTTTACTCATATGGCTCTGTGCCTTTCACTGCCTCTGAAATGTCTCTCTCTCTATATATCTATATACATAGATATTATGCATCTAGATATTATGTATATAGATATATAGAGAGAAGGTGTATATAGAAAATATATTTACACATAATATATTATATAACACATAATGTATTACATACATTATATATATGCTACACACACATATATGTATATAACTACCAATCTGCATAGGAAGTAGCCAGTCTAATTTAAAAGTCAATTATTATCAGTGAGTCCAATTCATATATGCCTTAATGAGTGATGGTAAAGAGATAAGTAAAACTCCCTTAATGTAATGTCGCTGTGAAATTTAGGTGTTTTAATTTGTTAATCCTATGGAAAAAGCATATAAAATGTTTGCTTTTTTGTTTTAGCTTTCGTAAGAATCAGTAGCCATATTGGAGAAATAGATTTAATGATGCTTATTCTTGGGAGGGTTGCATCTGGTGCATTTTTAAAAGGTATTGCACAATGGATAATGAAGAGTTAAAAACTTGTGTTCTTCAGCAGAATAAGTTAATGCAAGATGAGACAACAGTTATCATTTTGGACACTTTCGTTATTTGCTTGTGTGAGGGAAAAGTGGCTAAGATTAAGTAAAAGAAGGTGAACCTAAAAAAGGAGCAGCAGGCAGTGAAGTGAGGAGGTAGTGATATAGGTGTCTGTGGCAGTTGGCATTTTCAGGGAAAAGTATGAAACAGAGAAATGGAGAGAGGAGGGGAAGAGGAGGGAGAAAATGAGCAATGTTGTTCCACTGAGAACCCTTTGAGAACTTAATGAAGGATTGGGCTCTGAATGTGCGGGCTTACACTACGATGCCAGTAGCAACTGCTGCATGGTTATCCCTTGAGTAGCTATACCAAAAGCCAAGTCATGGGAAATACGACTCATCTAGGAATCACAGAGGATTTCTAGCAAATATAACTGGGATCCTGGATGTTCAGGGAGAATCCTAGAGAGGGGTCCAGGGCAGTAGTCTAGTGCTGAAGTTCTTGCCTTGCACTTGCCAGGATCCCATATGGGTATTTGTTTGTGAGCTGGCATCCCTGCTTCCCATCTAGCTCCCTGTTTTTAGCCTGGGGAAGCAGTTGAGGATGCACCAAGACCTTGAGACCACGCACTCGCGTGGGAAACCCAGAAGAAGCTGCAGGCTTCTGGTTTGAGATTGGCTCAGCTCCAGCTGTTTCTGCCAGAACATTTTCCTCTCTGTTTCCCCTCTTCTCTGTATATCTGACTATCTGACTTTCCAATAAAAATAGATAAATCTTAAAGAAAAAAAAAGAGCTCCTGTGTGTGTGACTGGGAGTGGAGGGACGATCCTAGAAAGTGGAGTAAGATTATCTAAGACAGTGTCATGCCACCAGCTCAAAAAAGGGAACTAGATGAACCCTGAGCAATAATAAAGCCAATCCTTGCAAGTCTAAGAGGATTCACTATACATGCAAATATCCACCAGAAAAACAAAATAAATTTTTAAAACCCCAAGACTTTAAAGTAGAAAAAGTCATGCAGACTCCCCACACCATAGTATTAAACTAGAATGAAAGTGATTCATAGTGATGATCACACTGATTAAGGAGAGTGGATGCCAAGAATATAAAGAAGTTTGAAGTAGCAGGCAAGAGTTTTCAAATGTGTAAACACATTTAAGTGTAGGAAAGTATGACCGCTGTCTATCCAAATCCATCTGTCCTCTCTCTGCCATCGTTTCTGTTGCTGTGATGAGCTTAAATTCATGCACTGAAACCTTAATCTCCAATACTTCAAAAAGTATTCAGAGATTGATGATGAAGTACACATACAGTCTTCAAATTGGACACTTACCCTAGGGTATGGGCTTAAACAGAAGACAATTGGGGGTAAGAGCCAACAGGAAGGCAGAATCAAATTAGTCTCAAAAAACCAAAACATTTTGTTTAAACCACTCTGGATTTGCCCATGCTCCTACCTTAGCAGTGTCTGGGGCTGTTCCAAATTGTGGGTGTGGTTGTTTATGTACATTGACCTCAAATGTTCAGCTCACTTCCCTAGCTTGCCATGGATTTTCTGGATACAAGGGCTGGGCCTGAAGGCATCAGAATTTGGCTCAATGGTATGAGCCTGGCCATGACTGAAACATGCACATTCCAGCTAAGATTGAAAGGACCGTCTACACCCTACTGCCAAAGCACATGTTAATAGTGGAAGAATAATAGTGAAGGGATAACCGCTCAGCATTCTGATGAACCCAAGATATAAGAGGGGCCAGCATTTCCTTGCAGTTTTGTTGTTGTTGTTGGCAGCAAATGATGTCTCAAATACTTGGGTCCTTGACATCCGACAGATGATGCTGATTGATGCCAGCTTTGACCTAGCTCTACAGTGAATATTGCAAGTTTTGGGAATGAAACAGATCATGTAAAATCTCTTGTAGATTCCAATTATTTCTTCCTTTCTCTCACTTGTCTCTTTGATTTTGAAAACTTAAAAAAAATTTGTTATTCACATGCAGAACAATGAAATTAAATTTATCTATTTCACTAATCACCAAAATTATCTTTTGAGCAGATTAAAGTGCAAAATATAATCCTTGAAACTATGAAACATCAGTAAGACAAGGTTAAACTCTTTAGGACAATGGGATGGACATGGATAAGTTGAACATTTAAAAACTATCTATTTCACTGCACTTCAGTCTTATCTTGTTTTTATTTAATTTTTAAAAATTTTAATTTCTAAAAGGTGAATACATTTCCTGTGTTTCAAAATTACAGATTTAATGACATGGCAATACTTCTCATTCCAAATTTCCTCCAGCCAATGCTTTCATCTTCCTTCAGCCTTCCTTTTTCTCTTTATTGTTATAATGACATGCTTTCATTAATCTTATGGTCTCAAGCTTAATCCTTAACCAAATGATGAATTAAGCAAATAGGGCACTGTGCCATGGCTTAGTGGCTAAATACTTGCCTTGCAAGTGTCAGGATCCAATCTAGGTATCATTTTGTGTCACAGTTGCTCAGTATCGAATACAACACCCTAGATGGATGTCTTGTGGGAGAACTGGAAGAATCTCCTGACTCCTGGCTTTGGATTGGCTCATCTCTGTCCATTGCAATTACTTGGGGGAATGAACCAGTAATTGGAAGATCTTTCTCCCTGTATGTCCTTCTCTGTGTTAATCTGCTTTTCCCATGAAAATAAATAAATCTTTAAAACAAAACAAAGCAAAGCAACAAAAAGAATTAAACAAATAGTAATTAGAAAAACTACTATTTCTAGGAGCATAGACAAGAAAGGTAAACAAGAATTGAATCTCAACTGTTTGAGGGTTTGGATTCATTCTTCCTAGCAGTTTGGTACAATTTAGCGGTGAAGTCATCCAACCCTGGGCTTTTATTTTTTGGGAGGTTGTGGTACAGTAAATATATTTAACCTACTCACAATGTACATTCCGGAGCAAAGTGACACTTTTTACCTTACGTTCCCCTCCTAACTGCATTCCCTACCCATCCTCCAACTCCCTGTTTTTTCATTTTTCCTCTAATTTTTACAATGGCATATTTTCATCTCACTTCATAATCATAGACCTAACAATTCCTTAGGTAAAGAAAACAACACCTAGCATGTAGAGAATATGTTACAACTGTGCCTCGGGGTATACACAAAGGTTGCAAACAAGAATTAATCCAAAAGGTCAATGTTGTCCAATAGATAACATTTTTCTTTTCTCTAAAGATCTATTTATTTTTATTGGAAAGTCAGATTCACAGAGAGAAGGACAGATAGAGAGAAAGAGCCTTCATTCGCATGTTCGCTCCTCAAGTGGCTGTAATGGCTGGAGATGAGCTGATTCGAAGCCAGGAGCTTCCTTTGGGTCTCCATTATGGCTTCAGGGTCCCAAGGTCTTGGGCTATCCTCACTTGCTTTCCTAGGCCACCAGCAGGGAGCTGGATGGGAAGTAGAGCAGCCATAGCACGAACAGATACCAACACAGAATCTTGGCACATGCAAGGCAAGGACTCTAGCCAACTAGGAGACTATTGCGACAGGCCTAGGATAACATTTAAACAAATTTTTTTTATTTATCCTAATTTCAGTTGCTAAATATCTGATACTATAAAGAATGGGAGTGGAGCAGCTGGCACACAGACCAATGCCATAGGGATCCCTGTGCTTACAAAGTGAGGATTTAATCATTGAGCTATTGTGCCAGGACCTAGATTACATTTTTATACTCTGTATTAATTATGACAAAGCAGGGGAAACATATATTATTTGCCTTTTTTGGACTGGTTTATTTCCCTAAACCTGGATAGTTTTTACTTGTATCTACTCAGCTGCAAAGGAGAAGATTTCATTATTTTTTTAATAGTTCAGTGATATCCCATACTGAATATATATACTACATTTTCCTTATTCAGTCATCACTTGTGATGGTCATCTGAGCTGATTCTATATCTTGAGTATTGCAAATTGAGCTACTATAAATATGGGGATAATGATAACTGCCCATATTCTGATTTCATTTCATTTGAATAAATTTCCAAGAATGAAATAAATAGGTCATAAGGTGGGTCTATTTTCAGAACAAAAGAAATAATCCAATCAAGACACAGGTGAAGATTTTTTTAATTAAAGCTCAGTCTTGGTTATTGATCTGTTTAAGTTTTCCAAGTATCCATAAGTCAATTTGCATTCAGAAATTTCGTCAGTTCTTCTAGGTGTTCCAACATGTTGGTATATAACTGTCTGCAGCAATTTGTAATGATTCTTTCTATTTCTGTTTTATCTGCTGTTACATGCTCTTTTTCATCTATGATTTTATAGATTTGGGTTTTATCCTTCTTTTTCATTTCATTTTTTGGTTTGTTTCCAATTGTGAATTAATTTGTTTATTTTTCTAAAAAGAAAAACTCAGCTCTCCACTTCATTTGATTTTTGTTTTAATTTAATTGTTTTTGTCTATAGTTTTAACTATTTTTTTTCTACTAACTTTAGGTGAATTATTAGATCATTCATATGATACCTTTACAATTTCTTGATGTATGCCCTCGCTGCTCTTCATTTGCCTCTTACTATTGCTGTTGCTGAATCCTGTCAGTTTTTATTTTTTGTTGTGTTGTCATCTTCATTTTTTTAGGAATGTTTTAATTTCTCTTTTGGTGTTTTTCTTTGATCAACTGTTCATTTTGAGGCATAGTATTCAGCCTCTTTGTGTTTCCTAATTCAAATTTCACTCCACTCTGGTCAGAAAAGGTGCATGGTATGATTTCACTTTTTTTTTTTTCATTTGCTGAGAATAGTTTTCAATCGTAGCATAAAATCTGTTTTTAAATACATTTCTTTCCCTCTCTCTCTATAAGTCTGTGCGTCCAATAAAAATAAATAATCCTTTTTAAAAAGGGGGTGGGGGTAAAGCTATGACTAGATTGGCTAATCCTCCTCTTGCAAGTGCCAGGACCCCAAATTGGCACTGCTTTATATCCAGACTGTTCCACTTTCCATCCAAGGAAGCTGCCTATTTATGGCTTGGGAAAACAGGAGAGGGTGGTCCAAAGCCTTGGAACCCCACACGCTCATGGGAGACCCAGAGGAAGCTTCTGGCTCCGACCTTTGGACTGGCTCACCTCTAGCTATTATGACTACTTGGAAAGTGAACCAGTGGGCAGAAGATCTTCATCTATCCTTTCTGTAAATCTGCCCTTCTAATAAAAAAATTTTAAATATTTAAAATAGCATTTAATTAAACATATTGATTTTAGCATTTGATCTTGGATTTTCTTTCAAACAATGTGAACATTTTTCTAGTTATAAAACACTTCGGCTTAGAAAAAATATATCAGAGCTTATTGTATGTGCACATAGTGAATATGTGTACTTATGGTATGCTTTTTAGGTTTCAACACACTATATAGACATACATCTATACATGTATGTCTATACCGTATAATGATAACCTTTGCTTCATCAAAGTGCTATGTTAAATAAAGCTCTTTTAAGGAAAGATTTATTTACATGTATTTGAAAGGGTTACAGAAAGAGAGCTTCCGTCGTTGGTTCACTCCCCGAATGGCGGCAGCGGTTGGAGTTGGGCTGCTCTGACGCTAGATGCCAGGATGCTCTTTCATGAATATTTGGGCCCAAGGATTTGAACCATCCTTTGATTCTTTTCCAGGTCATAAGCATGGTATTGTATTGGGAGTAGAGTGACCAGAAATTCAATTCAGCACCCATTTGGGATACTGGCACCATAGGCCCTGGCTTAACCTATTATGCCATAGCATCAATCTTTAAACAAAACACTTGCATATTAAAACCAAGTTCTATTTCAAGGACTGAATTAAGTTTACTACTTATTTCTAATAATTTTGTTGCAGAATTTAACTAAGGACTGCTTTTTATGTTATTTGAAATTCAGTTATTGCTTTCACATAATTTTAAAAAGCAATCTATTTTTTTAGGATTTAAATTTTTTTTTTATTTAAAAGATGTGTTACAGAGAAAATGAAGAGGGGCATAAACAGAGAGCTAGATCAGAAGTGGATTATTTGTGACATGAACTTTTGCCCAAAGACTTGAGCCATCTCTCTAAACTTTCTTAAGCTGTAAGGAGATTTATTGAAAGTGGAGCTGTCAGGTCACAAATTGGCACCCATTTGGGATGCCAGGGCTAATGCCACAGGCAGAAGTTTAGCCTACCATGCCATGGCACCAACTCCCAAACAGTGTATTTTTAAACTTAATCTGTTGAATGTATTAAGCACTCAATGAACAACACTTGTATTAGAATAGTTATTCTCCTATTTATTGGGTCTTTTACATATTTTACTTTCTACGTGTTTTGTTTTAACTGGGGAAATAGAAATGTGTAGCCTACAAGTATATAAATATTCAAATGATGTGATGGCTTCATCACTCATTTTAAAAAGAAAGTCAACACTTCATTGTGTTAAACCAAAACATTGAAAGCATTTCAGCAGTGATATAGATTATATGCTTATTCTGAAATTCTAGACTTGTGTTGCTTAATTTTTGCAGCTCATCTCTCACGTTAGTTTAAATTTAAATTGGGGGTGGGTCCTGGGACTGGGCATCTCATGCCTGGATCCCACAAGCCAGACACCATGTGCATGTGGTGAGCTGGGCCCAGGTGGCCAGTGCGCCATTTGGCACCAGGCTTTGCTTGCTGGCTGCCCGGCAGGGGAGCTCTGGGATTTTGGTGGTTTGAATTGCTGCTTATGTCACTCCACGGTGAACCCAATGTGCTTTTGTGAGGTGAATATATCCTAAAGATTCCCAATGACAGTTACTCTTCCTTTGAAGAATGTATTATCACTTAGCAATGCTGACCACCAAATACCAGTCCATGCAAAAGCTACAGCTTGGGGCTTGTCCAGCAGAATTATATTCTTTTACCAGACATGATGATGGATCAGGAGAATGGTCATTTTGGTCAGGGCCATTACATTAACTAGCACTTGAGAGCCATATCCAGGGGTAGATTCTGTGGGGGCTGTGTGGATCAAGCCCTGTGGAAATTCTAGCCCCACTTAGCTCAAGAGTTGTGGAGGTGATAGAATAAGCTCGGGGTGAACAAGGAGCATGTAATCAATCACAGATTAAAGAACTGACAACAGTCTGGACTGGTCAAGGCAGCATCACCTGAATGTGTATCCTGAATAGGGTGTGGGGTGGGCCGGGCTGTAATGTTCACCAGCTCATACAAGGCTAAATGGAAGGCCAGACTGCGCTGGGCACTGGTCGAAAACCCTTTGGCAATGTAAGAACTGGGTCTGGGAGTGGATCAAGTGGAGGAACTTGGGAAACTCCCCTGGTGGGTCATAGCTCCCACTGGTGAACATGTGATCCAGACCTGGGGGTTGGACAAGCTGGGCAAGGGAGCTCCAATGGCTGGCTAATGTATGGGTTCGTAATGGAATGGGGTGTACCGGGCAGGATTGAACAAGCCTTAGCCCACTAGTGAAACTGGAAATCAGGATGGAGTACAGGTCATGCTGAGCCAGGCTCTTACACTTACTGGTCTGCATAAGTCAGGGACGCTAAGCCACAGTGTCCAAGGCAGAGGCTGGTACAAGTGAAGGGCTGAGTCAGAGCAACCACTGGCATGCGCGTGATCCATGCTTGGGAACAGCCCAGTTGGGGAGCCAAGGGGACACCCTAACGGGATTAAGGCTACCTCCAACGAGCATGTGGGGTGAAATGGGGTCTGCGTTCTGATCAGGATACAGTGTAGTCTCCCTTGGCACAAGTCTGGACTGGGACTGGACGCACCAGGCTGGGCCAGGCCCCAACACTGTTTGGTGTCCTGGAGGACCAGGATAGATGTGGGACGGACTAGGCAAGGTCTCAACCTCTACTAAACCATGTGTGAGCCATATGTGGGCATGGATGAGCCGTGGCTGGGCTGAAACATCCAACAACAAGAACCAGTTTGGGTCGAAGGCCAGTCAGGAAAAGCCACTGTTCCTGCTAGGACAGGAGGCAAACTGAGTAGTGCTGGCTCATGGACCCCCTGGCATGCGCGAAATCTGGCATTGGGGGAGAGGTTCTGATGGAGGAACCTGGGCAACTCCTCTGACAGGACACAGTCCCTGCATGTAAGCGCAAGAAGCGTGGAAAGAAACAGCCCAGAAGAGGTCATGAAAAGTGTCCCACTGGCATACAATAGGCATGGATCCGGGGAAGACCAGGCTGAATCAGTTCACATCATCACTGGCAAATCCGAGCGCCAGAACAGAGTGAGGGTGGAGCCAGGTTTGGTCCCGACAAACCGCAGTGCACAAAACAGAATGCCAGGATTAGGTTGTCTGTACTGAATATGACTGCAGTGATCTTCCAGCACACGTGAGCACCCAGAAGGGAGGGGGCGGAGCCAGCAGGGGGTTCGGGGTGGTTCCCTTGCTGGACAGCTACTCCCACTGGAGAGCATGAACTTGGATGGGGGCAGACCAGACTAAGCAGGGCTACAACACTTGTGCGCCTCATGGTACAAACAAAATTAGAGTGGGCGAGGGTTGTCTAGGATTAGCTGCAACATCAGCTAGCAGAAGCTGGCACTGGGGGCTAATTCTATCAAATTAAACTGCAGAACCACCTGGAAAGTGCACAATCTGGGAGTGCGAGACCTGGGAGGGAAATAGTAGGTTCACTCCTCCTGGGTTACCACTACCATGGGAGGGCATGAAAACTAGGACAGGGGCTGGGGTGGCTAGACAGACAGGCACTCAACAACACCTGTGAGGGCTTTATTGTTGAGCTGGTTAGATGGATCTAAGCTTCAATGCCAATTGACATGTACAAGAGCCAAGTGCGGTGTGGGACAGACTGGACTGCTCTGCCACACATACTGGCAAACCAGGGTAGGGGGCAGGCCTGGTGGGGGTTATTGTGGGTCGCTCTCACCAGGCTGCAGCTCCCACTGGTTTAGGTGAGGGCCGAGCATGTGCTGTGCAGAACCAGCCTGGACTGCAACACCCATTGGTTCCAGTGGAAGGCGGGGCTGAAAACAGAACCAACTCAGCAATTGCAACCACCTGCTGACCCGGGGTGATGGACTGTGCTGGACCCTCTACTTGCTGGTGCTACAGGAATCTGGTCTGGGAACACCTCAGACAAAATTTCTTTGAGGATCTCCCCAGTCGAAATGCCGGACTCAGAACCCTAACCACGAAAGGACAGAAGATGGAACGAGTTATCAACCTCCTCAGCTATATGTTGGCAGCAAAATACCGGGCAAACGGAGACGCTATGATGGACAATTTCAATCAGTGGATTCTTCAACGACCTCATCGTGTTTGGAGAGGCGACATCAGCAGCAATTCGTAACTGGTGAACTATTGAAACCACTTGAGTGAGTATCTCAGAGCATGCCCCACATAAGGGACTTGGGGTGGGTGCGAAACTGGGTGGGGCTTCTCCCTCAATATCCCCATTTACCTCAGATACATGAAGGAAACAATATGGAAATAATAATCTTACCCACTTTCTTGTAAAAAAAAACTTAAATTGGGAACTGTTTCTATTTTCTCCAAATTGTTCGTCAAAACTTCTCTTTGTAATCCCTTAACACTAGTGTGATTTTCAAGCGTTGCAAAGTTGCTTTATTTATTGCCTTTTTCTGTTGAATAAGATGAAGGCTAAAGCTTGCATTTTAGAGAAGAAAGATAGGTTACGGGCAATTGGACATAATCCAAGCCTCAGATTGAGAGGGATGAAAAATAGAATCTTATAGCTGAATCGTGAGTAACGTAAGTTAATATAAAGCACAAAAGTAGTGTATAATACATATTTTTGACAAAACTGCTCTCCACTCAGAATTCAAATTGGGCATATTGCAGTTAAAAGGATGTTTAGTAACTCTGAATTCAACTAAATTTGCTTTTGAGTTTATTTGCAACTTAATATGTAGCACAACAAACAAAATAGCATAGCTTAACCGAATAAAAGTTACAGTTAAAAAGTTAAAGTTTTTCTGTCCAAGTTATTTCTAGCATTTACAATAGAATATATGATCCCTCTCTAGTTAGACTCATCCATAGGTACAGTTTTGACTCCCCAATATTGTGCAGTTGTTTCAGTAAATTTTGCGATATTAAGTCTTGTGAATTTTTTGAGAATCATTCAGAGAAAATTGGATCAGGACCTTGAATCTCATGGAATTGTTTTTTGATCATATTTTTAAAAATAGGAGTTGGTACTTTGGCAGCACTGAACATCATTTGGGACACCCATGGTTCTATACCAGAATGTTTGACGATTCAGCTTCCCGCTGATGTGTCCCCTGGGAGGCTGCTGTTAATGGCTCAAATAGTCAAGTCACCATCATCCAAATAGGAGACCCACGCTGAGTTTCTACCCCCTGGTTGCCTGGCTCAGACCTAGGATGTCGTAGGTGTTTAGACTGTGAATCAGCAAATGGGAAATATTTGCCTCTCTGCCTTCCAAATGAAATTACATTAATAAATAAAAATCATCTTTTTAATATGTCATTGCTATTCTGTATTGTAGACAGGATAATAAGAATACTAAGGGAACAGGTTTGCACATTGCAGGGCATTATTTTTCCTCCCCCACCTCTATTCTGCCGCTCCTAAACACTGCTTCCCTTATATTAGTATAGTAGTGTAGTCCTTTAGCAAATCACAAGTACGATATTCTGCTATTTTAATGTATCACGGCATGATAAGTAGACACTAATAGAAAGTCTATTATCCTATTCTCAAGGTATATATCCAACTGTTTCCTTGGGAGTCCTGTTTTTATTTGAGAGCAGAAATGTGTACTATGATGTGTCTTCTCTGTATGTTAGTCTCCATTTTACAGTTCACCTGTGAGAATGTATATACATTTACCAATGCATCTATTGATCTTGTATTTTGAGTTAAAGTTGCCTCGCGTTAGAAAGAACTCATGATATTTGTCCTTTGGGGACTGGCGTATCTCCCTGGGCTGAATTGTCTCCAGTTGGAACCATTTTGTTGACAATGTTAGAATTTAATTGCTTTGAAGGGCTGAGTAGTATTCCACTGAGTACTTTTACCACAGTTTCTTTTTGAATGTCCCTTTTCATGGTCATCTGGGCTGTTTCCATATCTTTGCTATTGTGCATGATGCTGCTATCGATGTAGGGCTACAGGTCACTTTTTTATATGTAGATTTAACTGTATTTATTCCCAGGAGTGGGATATCTGGGTCATATGGTATATTGATTTTCAGTTGCCTTAGCACTCTTCATGTTGACTTCCAAAGTGGTCCTGCTAGCCTACATTCCCAGCAATAGTGCAGTAGGATAGCTTTTTTTTTATACACTCCCTCATCAGCAGGTGTTTTTAGTAGATTTCTGAATGTAATCCAATCTCACAGGAGTTCTATGGAATCTCAATGTGGGTTATATTTTTATTTCTCTGATAGCTAGGGAGTTTGAGAATTTTTTTCCATATGTCTGTTAACCTTTTGAAAACCACTCTTAAAGATTTAGTCAAAGTGCTTAACATTAAATAAGAAAATAAAATAAATAGTTCCTAAGACTGATCCAAAGTGCTAAAATGGCAACTGCTGGTCACAATAAGGTCTTCTTAGACAAATTGTATGCAAATTTCATAGTCATTTGTGGAGATCAATCTGAGCACATATGTGAAATAATTTCAAACAATTTATGGAAGTGGATAACATGAATAATCAGAATCATTTTTAAGTTTTTTGGGGAAAAATAAACTGGTTTTAACTTAACTAGCTATAGATTTTGCATAGTATGCTTCTGTTAACAAAATGTGATTTTACCTTCTTTAAAGAATGAGATTATGTATTGTGGTGGAATAGGTTTGACTGCTGCTAGTGATGCTTGTATCCTGAGTGGGAATAGCTGGGAGTGAGGCAGCATGCACTTCGGGTACAGCTTCCTGCTGGCTCATGGCCCGGAGGCAGCAGGTGATCACTCAAGCCCCTGGCTCTCAGTCACCTGGAATTCTGGTTCCTGGCTCCTAGCTCTGGACTGGCCCAGCCCTGGCTCTCGTGTGCATTTGGGAATTAAACAGAAGATAGAAAAATCTCTGTGTTTTTCTCCATGTTTGTGTTGCTCTGCCTTTCCAATGCATAAAAGAAAGTTCATAAATTTAAAAATTAATAAGACTATTTACAGTATACAGTGACCTGGGAGTTTGGTATGCTACTCCTGACACCTCACATAATATCTGCATAATATACAAATTTATCGAATTGGTGGTTGGATTGAACTTAATGGCCATTGTCTAACTGAATGGATGTTGACCTGGGAAAGCAAATACATGCAATCAACCAAGTGAAAGTTTTCTCTTGAGGCAATTCACAACCTCCAAAGCAAATCTTGCATACAGTACTAAGCACATGAGTAGTGCTTTCGCTTGTTAGTATATACAGATAGCATTAACTTATTTTCTGTTGTTGAATTCTTCAAATACAACTAAATAAAAACAGAAACCAATAAAAATGGAGAGTGGAAGGAAGTGTTTGTAAAGTTTAGGCACAGTTATTTTAAATTAATAAAATAATTCTACAAGCAAGTTATTAATCAGAGATGAAAAATGTTTCACCAAATTAACATCAATCTTATTTTGCTTTTTGTAAACTGTATTTATTCCAGAATGAAGCCCTGCAAAATAATCCCCTGCAAAATAAATAAATAAATAAATAAATGTGTACTTCCCAATTACCCTGTCTTTCCCATGTTACATCCTAGTCTCTGTACCTAAAATAGTGACTGGATGATAAACAATAAATGTAAACTGCGTCTGTCTTCCTTTCCTAAATATACATTTTCTTACTTAATATGATGTGTACATGTAAAATATCTTATAACTACTATCATTTTATAATAATAAGAATAATGAGTTTTAAATTATCCAAGCATTTTCAGACTTTTTTTTTAAAAAAAGGATTTATTTATTTATTTATTTATTTGAAAAGTCAGGTATACAGACAGAAGAGACAGATAGGAAGATCATCTATATGCTGGTTCACTCTCCAGGCGGCCACGATGGCTGGAGCTGAGCTGGTCCGAAGTCAGGAGCCAGAAGCTTCTTTCAGGTCTCTCACAGGCAGGTGCAGGGTTTCAAGGCTTTGAGCCAACCTTGACTACTTTCCCAGGGCATGAGCAGGGAGCTGGATGGGAAGTGGGACCGTTGGGGCATGAACTGGTGCCCATATGGGATCCTGGCACATGCAAGGCGGGGACTTTAGATACTAGGCAATTGTGCTAGGCTTGCTTTTTAAGAGTTTTAAATATGCACCTAGGCTTCATAAATTCATTGCAAATTCCTGGTTTTATAGAGGATATCCTGTATGAGCGTGGATAAGGAAAAAAGACATTTTAGTTCTTAGTTTCTGTTTCATTATTAGGGAATGACACACGTTTTGTTCTATTCTCTTCAGAGTGTTTTGCTTGTTGAATTATTCTATGACATCGCTTAATCAAAGTTATGAGGTTATGGATGCTAACAAAATTTATTAAGTCACCATTCTCTCAGATGTATTTTTGTTCCATTATTGTTGTCAGCTCCTTTATTTATGTGTCTTCTTGGATTGATTTTCAATTTCACTTGATTTCCTTCTAAAATAGAGGGAGAGGGGAGGAGAAAGCTATTTGCAACTAAAAGTATATAAATATGTGAAATATACCTTAGGTTGGAGAAAGCTTTCATTTTTACTATGTGTAATGGGGCATGGAGACTACTGAGCTTTTTGTCTCATGCTTTCAAAATTATGCCTAGTTTGCTATTGTGGACAAACTGCAAGGAGGAAGAAAGTAAAATAGAATTTATGGACATTTACTGCTTCCATACAAAATCAATTCTTGGTGTACTTAAGTGTGACTATAATCATAACTCGAGTTAGGTAGAATCCACTAACCTGTAGCATTATCAATACCACATTCCAAACCATTATTTGATTTTTTTTAAAGATTTATTAGTTTTTTATTGGAAAGGTTGATTTTACAAAGAGAAGGGGGAACAGAAAGAAAGATATTCTAGCTGTTGAGTCACTCCCCAAATGGTTGCAACAGCTGGAGTTGAGCTGATCTGAAGCCAGGAGCCTGGAGCTTCTTCCAGGTCTTCCATGTGAGTACAGGGTTCCAAGAACTCGGGCCATCTTCCCCTGCTTTCCCAGTCCATAAGTAGAGAGATGGATCAGAAGCGGAGCATCCAGGACACAAACTGATGCTCATTTGGGATGCTCATGCTTGGAAGTGATGGATTAACTTGTTGAACAAATGTCTATTGATTTATTTTATTTTTTCTTTATCATTTTGTATTTTGTTATTATTATTATTCATTGTTATTAGTATTCATATTATTTTATAATATGGTCCCATGGGATCTGGGGTTCCCCTCTCCAATTCCCTTCCCTCTCACTGACTTTCCCAATATTATTGCAGTAGTATTGTCCTCCAAAAACAGTCACATGTCTATCAGTCTGCTATGTAAGAGTAAGTTTACATAGTAGGTAGGGACAATGGCAGAAACTCCGGCATCCTATTGTCAAGACATATTTAACAGTTTCTTTGGGAGTTCATCTTTGGTTGGGAAGTAGAGATGCATACTGCATTGCATCTTCGCAACAGGTTATGATATTTTCTATTACACAGTTACTGTACTCTCCTTTAAATGAAAAGCTATAAACCAGAATCAACCACAGATACTATAATAAAAAAGTTATAACAACCTGAAATTAAGTAGCATGCTACTAAATGACCAATGTGTCACTGAAGAAATGGAAAAAGAAAATTAAAAACCTTCCTTAGGAAAATGATGCTACTGTATGACTTATGTATTACTGAGGAAATTAGTAGAAAAGAAAAAAATTGAAGAAATGAAATTAAAAACAAAACTATCAGATCCCATGGAACGTAGCAAAAACAGTGTTGAGAAGGACTTTGATGTCTCCCCTCCATTGTGCCCTGTGTTTTGCTGTAAGGCAATCTATCAAGTGTAGTCCTGATTCCAACTTTCTGCTCTTCACATGAGTCCTGACACTGCTGGCATAGGCAAGGGAAGAAAGTTTAATGTTTGGTTGTCTAGGTATAATTGGAAGTTTCATTGGGGGGTTAATGTTATTCAGTTGTAGGCATGCTTTCTGTTGATTTTCTTTGGTTCCTGAAATTACATCCTTCATTTGTGAGATTACAAGTGTGTGTTTGTTTACCTTCATTTTTGTTTTGCATACTCAATGGAGGTTGTCTTATATTAGAGTGAACATATGATATTAGTCCCAGTGGGATTGGCTAATTCACTGAGCGTAACAGTCTGCATTTGCAGCCATTTGATTGCCAAGGGTATTTTTTCATTCTTTTCAATAGCTGTCTTGACTTACTTTTGCTGGAAAGAATCTTAAAAGAAAAATAAGAAACAGTAGATTTTTAAAATTAATATAAACACTGAAGTAATGTAAAAAGATAAAAATTCAAAAAAGAAATTCAATAATTGCTTGTAATGTTTCAAAGAGGAGAAGCGTTGGTTTAAGTTGGCCTGACTTGGAATTTTTGCTTCACAGATTTGTATATATAAACTTGGATAAGATTTTCTTTATCTGCCTTAATTCTTAATAGGCTACTGTCTAGTGTTTATGGAACAATGGAATAAAAGATAATTTTGTTTTGCTGCCAATATTTTTGAATTCCACGCATAATTTGTTTTCCATTAAGTCATGATAAATGTAGAATACGACAAATATTTATGAATATCAAAATAATACACAGCCAAAAAAGTCTAACATTTTTTTATTTACTTTTCAATACACCTTCATATGTTGCATTTCATCAGGTATATTTTACATAAAAAGTAGATGTGACAACAGTCACTAATAAAAGAGTTGAGAAGCATCTATTTTTTAGAAGTATATTTTTTAGAAGTATTTAAGTTTTCAAGTGCTAAAATGCTTCCAGAACATGAGATAAAGAAGACACTTTGTAAAACTCTGGTTCAGTTTGACAGTTTTAAAAATTCCTGTATAGTGGAGATGGTTTCTCAGGAAATTTGGAAGACTGCAGTGTAAGAAGACCAGGTACCATCTAACCAACTGACACACAGTGAAGGGATGGAAGCTTTTCTGCATTGTCACTCTCTCCACTCATTACGATCAACAGCTAGCTATCAGGAGAGGACAATAAAGGAAAAGCATCTTCCCAGCTCCCCAGTGGGAAAAGTGAGTGCTCTTAAATGACCCAACTAATGTGATTTTGCGAAGTCCTCAGGAAATTTGCAAACACGTGCCAGTTAAGCCATTTGCAGGATTAAGTCTAGTGCGGGTGGGCCAAGCTTTCATCAGGGGTCCAGAGTTGGCGAGAATGCTAAATGGCATCTTTTTCGTGTTAACCTTTAGCTTGTCTTTCTGTTGAGTCGCACTCGGTAGGTACCTTGTATGCTGGAGCAGAGCTTGCATCCTGAGCTGTCCTATCATATACATTCTGAGCATTATCTTTGTTTTTTTCCTTCTGTGTTAGGCATTTATCTGATGTAGCCATATCTTTCTCTCTCTCTTTTTTTTAAATCACTTTCTTCCTTGTTTTGATAAATTCTTCAGAAAATTCTTGAAAAACATCTTTTGAGATTCAAAGTTTTGATATTTGCCATATGTGAAAAACCCTTACTTGAAAAATAATATTTGATGGACAGATTGGTTAATTACTGGCTCTAAGATAGAAACAATTTTACATCATGAGTTTAAAGGCCTTAGTTCCTTTGCTTTTTTTTTATGTTGCAGAATTGTTTCCAGGAAGGCTAAATCGGTTTTGAGTCTTGATTTCTGCATGTGTGATTCCAATTTTGTCTTTTTGTATTTTCTGAAGTCTTTTTAAAAATTTATTTATTTTTTTCTAAAGGCAGATCTACAGAGAGAAAGATCCTCCATTCTCTGCTCCATTCTCCAAATGGCCAGAATAGCCAGAGCTAAGCTAACCCAAAGCCAGGAGAGAGGCACCTCTTCCAGGTCTCCCATACAGGTGCAAAGTCCAAGGCTTTCGGCCATCCTCTGCTCCTTTTCCAGGCCATGGACTGAATGCTGGATGGGAAGTGGAGCAGTTAGGACACAAAACAGTGCCCAAAGGGGATGCCAGTGCCTGGTGGAGGAGTTGCCAATTGGGCAATCCTGTCAGGCCCTGTAGAATCTTATATATATAAGATAAGATATATAAGATAAGATCTATATTATATATATTATATATATTATATATTATATATATATATAATATATATATATATTCATATATATTATATATATTCATATATATTCATATAATATATATATTATTTATATATATATCATATATATATCATATAATATCATATATATATATATATATATATACATCATTTATATAAATATATATATTTTATATATAATATAAAATATATTTTATATATAATATATATATTTATATATATATAAAATTTATATTATATAATATATATAATATATATTTATATATATAAATATATATTAATATAAATATATATATAAAATATATATATATATATAAAATATATATAATATATATATATAAAATATATATAAAATGATATATATCAATATATATCAATATATATAAATATATATATAAATATATATACAAATATATATATATACACATAAATATATATATAAAATTGATATAAATATATATATATATATTTTTTTGCACAGCACAGCATAATTTCCAGTCTTGAAATTCACCACTTCAGCTGGGTGAAGCAAACTTTCATTGACGATTTCCTTTGTCCATATCTCTTCCTGTTGCTCCTGTTTGGTAATTCTAGACTATTTTTTTTCTTTTCATCATCTCACTTTCTTAATTTCTACTTGTTTTATTAATACTTCTCTTTTTGAAATTTAGCCAAAATTTCAAACTGAGATTGATTTCTGCTTTGCATCTAAGAAATTATTTCAATATTGACTACTTCCTTTTTATACAGAACTGCACCCATGCTTTATAGGTGTAATAGCTTCTCTTTGCACTCAAGGGATAGTAAAGTAGTGTAATAGCCCTCAAATTTCCTCTCTTTAAAAAATTCCAGGGTCTGGCATGGTAGCTTAGTGGCTAAAGTCGCTGCCTTGCATGGTCAGGGATCCTATATGGGAGCCAGTTTGTTCGTGTCCCAGAAGACCCGCTTCCCATCCAGTTCCCTGCTTGTGGCCTGGGAAAGCAGTCGAGGATGGCCCAAAGGCTTGGGACCCTGCACCCTCATGGGAGACCTGGAAGAGCTCCTGGCTCCTGACTTCGGACCAGCTCAGTTCCAGCCATTGCAGCCACATAGGGAGTGAACCAGTGGATGGAGGATCTTGCTCTCTGTCTCTCCTCCTCTCTGCATACCTGACTTTGCAATGAAAATCAATAAATCTTCTTTAAAAATTCCATTTGTCTCTGTACATCAGACTATAGAACTTTCTGTTCTAATGTGCAGAACAGATTGAACTTCTGCCTGTGAGGCTAGCTAGTTTGAGTTTTGGTTCTTCCTTTTCCTATTTCACTCCTACCTAATGTTTTTTGGAAAGCAGTAGAGGATGGCTGGACTATATGACCTCTGCACTCACATGAGAGAACCAAAAACCGTCTTTGGCATCACTCAGTCCTGGTCATTGCAGCTGTTTAGAGAGTAAACCATAGGTTTCTTTTTTTTCTTCCTTCCTTTGTTCCTTCTTTCCCTCCACCTTCTCTGTCTCCTCTTTCTTTCTCTTTTACTCTGCCTTTCAAGAAAATAAATCTTAAAAATATGTAAAAATTTCTCAACTACCTGGTGATCTTTGTTTTATCATTCTTGCTTAAGAATGTGAATTTACAAGTTATTCAGAAACTCTTAGCACATGGATGTAACTTGCCAGTATCACTGCTTCATTAAAGCATTCTTTGCCATTTTGTGGGAGTTAAATCTTCCATCTGGAATGGTCATATTTCAAAGACAGCACTCTCACTCTCTTGCATAGAAGTCGAAAGCTTGGTTGTCAATGTACCCGGAGACTTGTAGGTAAGTGATTGGGAACTCAGCTTCCCATTAGCAAGCATTTGTTTAGTTTCTCTGTTTTCATTACATCAGTGCTACCAGAGGTGTGCCTCTTAGCACCAGGTTAGACCCTCTTTTTTCCCTTTCCAACAAAGCTTTAAGGCTCTGCTCATCCTGGAAAAAAGAACAACAACAACAACAATAAAACAGCATGTGCAGGGAGACTTATGAATCACATTTACTTTGTAATCATACTGAATCATGTTTACCTAAGTGTAACACGTGTTGTTGCTTTTCATTGGCATTTCTGGAGATATTTTGTAGCATTTGAAGGGATGTATGATTTAGAATTAGTTGTCACTCAACTTTTCTGATGCTACGCTTGGATCTTATGTAATAGGACAATGGATTCATTGGATAGATAACTAAATAATACCAAGAACAAGCAGAACTTTTCAGATGAATCAGAAAACTGTTTACCTAATAATTATTATAAGTTTGAAATGGAACTATAGAAAATTCTTAGACTTGAATACAAAATAATATGGTTTTGGCATGGATCCTAAAAACGTACTGCTTTTTCCAGGTGTGTCTAAAGAAATTTTGAGTGTTTTCATATTAGAACTAAAACAAAGATACTACTCAAAAAAGTTTAACTAGATCTTGCTGCATTTTGTGGTTGACATTAAATCCCAATACATAGGGGGAGCCCAGGAGTGTGAAACCAGATCAACCAAAATATGGAGCTGTTGCTGGGAGTGCTCTCTGACACTGAGGATCTCATGACGCTAATTCCAATGTGGTCTCATTCAATAAAATGCCCCAGGAGTTTGTGATTTCTTTGTTTATGCTGGCATCTGTAGCATCTTTGTAAATAAGGTCTCAGATGATCAAAAAACGTTATTTCATTCATGTCTTGGTGCATATAACTCACTATATTAATAATGTGCTATAAAAAGACATTAACCAGGGCCCGGCGCGGTGGCGCAAGCGGTTAGGTCCTCGCCTAGCACGCCCGGGATCCCATATGGGCGCCGGTTCTAATCCCGGCAGCCCCGCTTCCCTTCCAGCTCCCTGCCTGTGGCCTGGGAAAGCAGTCGAGGACGGCCCAAAGCCTTGGGACCCTGCACCCGCGTGGGAGACCCGGAAGAGGCTCCTGGCTTCGGATCGGCATAGTATCGACCCGTTGCGGCTCACTTGGGGAGTGAATCATCGGACGGAAGATCTTCCTCTCTGTCTCTCCTCTCTGTATATCCGCCTTTCCAATAAAAAAAAAAAAAAAAAAAAAAAAGACATTAACCAAATCCTGTGCAGCATACTCCAGTTTGCATCAGTAAACACTTTAAAGACTGATGAGATGAACTTTCATTTTCAAAGTTGATGTTGGAAAATCTTAAATCATGTAAAAGTGGTTTTAACTGTCAAACAAATGGATGCTCACCAAAGCAACCGATTTTTATTTTTAAAGATTTATTTTTATTATTTTTTCATTGGAAAGGCGGATATACAGAGAGGAGAGACAGAGAGGAAGATCTTCCGTCCGATGATTCACTCCCCAAGTGAGCACATCGGCCGATACTATGCCGGTCCAAAGCCAGGAGCCTCTTCCGGGTCTCCCACGCAGGTGCAGGTTCCCAAAGCTTTGGGCTGTCCTCGACTGCTTTCCCGGGCCACAGGCAGAGAGCTGGAAGGGAAGTGGGGCCGCCGGGATTAGAACCGGCGCCCATATGGGATCCCAGGCGTGCAAGGCGAGGACCTTTAACCACTTGCGCCACCGCGCCGGGCCCGCAACCGATTTTTAAAAAGATGAATTATTTTCAAGATTTTAGAAAGAAATTTTTGGATTAAGAACATGTTACCAAATATTTGAATGTGTTATGCATTCAAATTTTGAAGTAATGAAATTCTTAAATATTCTTTTTGTAAAGTAAAATCTGTGAGAATGTAATAAGCACTTTGCTTCAAAAAATCCTCATTGTCTTCTGACATATCAATCCTTCCATAGATTATTTTAAATGTAGGTCTGTTAGAAGGGTACTATTTTTTTTAAATTATCTTTTTTTTCTATCCAATAGTAATGTAGCCATTAAAGAATTATAGTCTCTTAGGTTAGCGTATCATTTTAAGTACCAACATGGGTTGTGTGAAACTGAAAATAAATATATGACATTAGGATTCTGTCTCAGCTATGGTCATTTATTTGGATTTCTTTCAAAGAGTGAAGAAAAAAATATACTATTAGAAAGAATACCATTTTGTACTAAAGGCATGGTTCATTTAAGAATATATGATTCAATTAGTTGGAATAAGTGTCTAGATTCACTCTCCGTCTTGAAATAACCAACAAAATGAAGCAAAACCATTCTCCATCAAACCAAACTAAACAATAAATTGTATCGCATTTTCCTATACATATCTACTTTAAACACATATTCCTCTGTATGTAACTACTGAACACCTGCTGTGAGCCAAGGATTGAGATGCAAGCCAAATGGATAATAGTAAACAAAGAAGAAATTAAACACTGCTATGAAACTTAAAATCTACTACAGGAGATGAAAAGAAAATAATCACTCCTTGGAAACAAATGGATCACAAGTGGTCATTTTGTATTCTTTTCCTGAACACAATAGGTATCAGCTACTCATAATGTATGTGTAGTGTATTATACTCATTTATTCCTCATAGAAACTTGTGAAGCCAATCATTGTATCCTAATTAACTTTGCACATCATTAAGTATAATTGCATTTTCCTGTGACATTTTCAATATATCCAACATCATGTATACAAACCAATTTGGCACAAAGTTTTATAGTTTGCCTTTTGTTTCAAAATGATAAATTGAACACAAATTGAATATGAATGAACTTTGTTAAAATTACTGTACTGATTTGAAATTAAAAATGGTTAATTTGAGAAAGACATTCGTTTATTTTCAGAAATCCTCACATCCATTCAAGTAAGTAAATATTCTGTAAATTTCACTCCCTTTTAAATTCTGCATGGGTGAAATTTGAATAATTTTAATGTAATTGTTAATTTTTCTATTTTGTGAAGGATTTTTTGCAGTAGAATGTAATTTTGTTTCTCTGATTACAGTGTTGAAAAGTTCTGTATGATGAACATCAAGTGCAATAAAAATGTAATATAAAGCAACTTTCTTTATAACATATATAGAAATATGCAAGCAGAAAGAATTGATGTATTTAAGGTGGGTGGTTTCACTGACATCAAATGTAAAATGACATCATGATTATCTTTAAATCATAATTGAAGGAAGTGAGAACAGACTCAGGCTAGAAGAATTGCTATTAAGGGGGTAATAGACGTTTGAAGCCTGGCTTTTCACAGTAGCACAATGGCTAATCCCTGTGACTCCTGACCTTTTGGTGTCTTGTAAGCAAGAATTGGCATTAATCCACTGCTTATCTGTCACCCGCTACATTTGACAGTTGTGGTCTCTGTTTTCAATTATCAGTCATTAGAGAAGGCACTGAGCAATTTCAGAAGAAAACTCACAAAACCTTTGGCCCATTTTTTTTTGTGAGATAATCACAAATGCTCGTTGCAGATAAACTATCATTTCATGGATTTTAAGATGCAAAGGAAGGTTCTTTGTTAACATTGACTTACTGTAACCTCTGTCACCTTTAGGTGGTTAAAAATGGACTGTTTTATTTTACTGATGGAGCAGAAGAATTCACAGGGCCGTTGAGAAAAATCTGGTGAGATTAGAACGGTTGACCTCTAGCTGCCAGGCAATCTATAAAAGGAACAGATTTTTTTTTCACTGAAGATAACACGAGAACTAAACATTTGTTAAAAGGAGACTATCAGATGGATGTGCCTTTCTATTTACTTTTTCAAGAAAACAAAACATTTTAAAAACAAATATTTGTATGCAGTAAGATTGGAATTTATTATTTGTCACTAAGTGTTCACTTAGGATTAACCAATCTTTTTTTCCTTATATTAAGTGATTTTTATTTATCTTTTTCTGTATTGGTTCAGAACTTATTTTTGTCACTTACAACTAATTTTATTTATTTATTCATTTATTTTATTTCATTTTATGACATGGTTTCATAGGCTCTGGGATTCCCCCTACCCCTCCCAAGCCCGCCCCACATGTTGGATTTCTCCACCTTGTTGCAATATTACAGTTCCTATCCACTCATGATTCCTTCATTGCGAGCATGTACCATGCATAGAGTCCAGCATCTCATTGTCCAGATAGTTTCAACAGTTTCACTAGGAGACCATCCCTGGCCTGAACGCAGACCTGGCAGAATATCATTCCCTCCAATGAAAAGTCACAACATAACCTCAGCAACAATTTATAACATTATGGAGTTAATTGACATGGTATTGAGTGAGCAATATGTTAGAAAATGCAAGTTCCTAACCACATCCTGTAAATACTTCATTGACATTTCAATTATAGTTTATACATAACCAGCTACTATACACCTTAAAATGGTTATAGGGTACTATTTAGCTGTCTCTTGTCTATTTTCATTTTTGTATTTAGCAGCTTACAATATTGAAGCATGATTTAACTGAAGTTGGAGAATTTTAGGATAGTCCAAACAGGATTATAACCCTAACAAGGCATATGTCAACAATTGAGGCGCAGAACAGTTTTAGGTGGGGTGTGCAGAGAAATCTTCAATACCCTAGTGAGGAGTAACTAATCTTTGTGTCCTACTTAGACTTATTATTCATTTTTAACCTAAAACAGATGAATATTTGTTTTAACTACTCTTTCTTTCTCTTTCTTTCTTTCTTTCTTTCTTTCTTTCTTTCTTTCTTTCTTTCTTTCTTTCTTTCTTTCTTTCTTTCTTTCTTTCTTTCTCTCTCTCTCTTTTTCTTTCTTTCTTTCCCTTTCTTCCTTTTGTATTAATTGCTACTACTAAAAACAACACCAGGGGTGGGCTGCTTCCTGTGCTGCTGGCATCGAACATGAGTACTCATTTGATTCTCAATTTTCAATCCAGCTTCTTGCTCATATAGTACAAAGGCAGTCCAAACAATGCCCAAGTGCTTGGCCTCCTTCCCCCTATGTGGGAGATCACAATGGTGTTCTTTGTTGGGCTATGCCAGCCCCAAACATTGTGGCCATCTGAAGAATGAACCAGAGGATGGAAAATCTTTTATCTCTCTCTCTACTTTCTAAATGTGCCCTTCAAATAAATAAACAATAAATTACATAGTCTTTTAGAACAGCAGGATGAGATGTGCATCAGGACAACCCTTTCCATTTTTGATGCAAATTTCTGCTGCTGTGTTGGGTAGATGATATTTCCAGGTGCTTGGGTCCCTTCCTTTGCATGGAAGACCTGGATGGGGTTTCTGGCTTTGGACTGGTCCTGTCGTCCCCTGACTGCTCAGGTCCTTAGGGGGGAAAAAAACAAGTGGAAAACCCCCAACTCCCTTCAAAGAAATAAATAAAACCTGAAATAGAAAGTTGTTACCAGCAATTTCTATTTCCTATTCATCAACATGCATTTAAAATAATCAATATTTGGAATCTTTTGAAAAAGAACTGTGCCAGAATCAGTAAATTTTATTGGACTACTGTTTTTGGGCAATATGTGAAAACTAAAATATATTTTTCTTTGTGGCACACCTTCTAGTTATGAAATATTCAAATAAGATATTAAGTAAGTACATTTATTCTGTCTCCCAACCATTACAGAAATGTAGCCTGGAATAGGCCTATAAGATCTTGCACTGAGCTCCTATGTGTTTTATAATGCCTCACAATGCCTTACTTATTGGTCCGAAGCAAGTATCTTATGTATATTAGGTATGGAACAAAGTAAATGCAGCAAAGTTATTATTTTTAGAAAAATCAAGATGTGTCTATTGGGAATGTGAGGAAGAAAATGGTATTACCCAATAACTAGGAGGTGACCTGGTGCTGTTAGCTATTTCTTCGAATTACTGGGAATTTTACACACACTCACAGAACTCACAGAACATTGACATTGGACAAGACTTCTGTATGACAGTGTAGGATGCGGGTAGCTGGAGACAAAAGCAAAAGTGCCCACAATTGTATCTGAGCACAGGTGTTAAACAAGAACATTGTTGAAATCTCAAAAATGCCTAAGCATCGTTTTTTGAGATTACTGATTGTTGCTTCTTTAATCACAGATTTATCCAGCTTTCCTTACTCTTACCTTCTACAAAAATTTACGATAACAATAATAAAATTTCTCTGCTTCTTCAGAGCACCCAGTAGAGCAAAACTTTGCATCATGGAAAATTCTGGTAATTCATCTCATTTAATCTCAAATGAAGTTCATCTGACACCTTTTCTGGGACGCCCTATGTCATCCACCCATAACATATATTGATAAAAGTCAATAAACTGAAGTTTGTTCAGTCAAAAATGTGTCTCCCAGAGTGTTGTAGTTTCCAAGACACTGACATAAGGTAGAGGGAGAAACAAATTATACAGTAGATGAAAACATGGTGAAATGAGCCTAGATTATTGAGAACAAAGTTGAAGTAAAAACATGGACCTTGGAATGGCAGGGGACAATTTTTGTCCTGACAAAGAGGTAGTTCTCATCACTACATATAACTCTAGGGTGAAGAACACTAAATTAGGAGTTGTAAAACTAGATATGGTTCCTAGGCATCATGCTCAATAACTGTGCCACTGAGACTGCCTATGGGTCAAATAACAAAGAAGAAAACACAATTAAAAAAATTTAATTTTTCTAATTCAGTAACTTTTAGTATGTCATCACCCTTGCTTATTTTCAGCTTAATTACTGGATATACATATGTTTAGATAAATGATTAGTGTGGGCAAATGTTATCACTATTGCATTCTTTTTTTTTTTCAAAAGATTTATTTATTTTTATTACAAAGTCAGATATACAGAGAGGAGGAGAGACAGAGAGGAAGATCTTCCGTCTGATGATTCACTCTCCAAGTGAGCGCAACGGCCGATGCTATGCCAATCCGAAGCCAGGATCCAGGAACTTCTTCCAGGTCTCCCACACGGGTGTAGGGTCCCAAGGCTTTGGGCCGTCCATGACTGCCTTCCCAGGCCACAAGCAGGGAGCTGGATGGGAAGTGGAGGTGCCAGGATTAGAACCGGCACCCATATGGGTTCCTGGCACCTTCAAAGCGAGGACTTTAGCCACTAGACCACGCCGCCGGGCCCACTATTGCATTCTTTATAACCCTGAAGGCTGAGCATTTAGTTCATTCAGTCTAAAGAAGGTAGGAAGACAATGAGGCACCCTTCACTACAATATCAAAGCATCCTTTATTCAAGAATTATTTCTTGCTGGTTTTGTTGTGGTCCAGCCCTGGCTGTTGTGGCCAACTGTGAAATGGATCAGCAGATGGAAAATTTCTCCCTCTTTAATCCTAATTCTGCCTTCTAATTAAATAAAGAAAAAAATAAAGGCTTTGTTTAAAAAGTAATCAATTCTTCATCATTCTAAATCATTCACATTTCAAAGCAGTATAAATTACAAATATTGGATCTCAGAATTTCCTAAATTTTGAGGTTAAATGCATGACATTTTGGAAATCAACATGTTTCATTATTTTATTAGAGTATTTAAATTATCTAGCAATTTGGTTTCCTTTGAAAATTTCCATGTTAATAAAATTGCATTAACGCAGTGCTTCTGGGTAACCGTTCTACAGCAGTAGAGGATCTGAATCAGCTGACATTGTTCTTAGAAACAGAACATTCAGAGGGATGATTTTCTTTCCTTCAGGTCACACATTGCTGTGACGTTAAGAGACTCTTAGGACTTTTGGAATCTAGAGTTTACCAGACTCCCTGGAATGGTTATCCATTCATAGAAAACATGTACAGATTCATTCACTGACCAATAAATAGGTCTTTATAGGACCAAGTTTATATTTCTCAATGGGCCAGTCAGTGAAAGATGTCTTGTGAAATGTTACATCATGGTAGTCACAAGATAACTTTGCTTCTTTTTAAATTTTTTAACTTTCAAAAGAAAAGTAACAATATTGTGAGTAATCTTCCAATGATGTGTGTGTGTGTGTGTGTGTGTGTGTGTGCTCAGCAACAATGATCTGTATTCTTTCAACAGCTGGCTGTGCTCCTGGGAAAATGCTATCTGCTCCTTGCAGCTACTGATTTTATTTGTGCCTTCCAAGTTATAGCTCTTGTGTGAGAGATTAAGACTTATTGCCCACAAATGCATCTCCTTAAAACTGCAGATTAATCACCGAATAGATAAAACTGTAATCCTGTGCTAATTCATTCCATTCTTCAGATATTGCAGACATGAGAATATTTAGCACGGGGCATTTTTATCCAATTTCTCGTAGTGGCAAAGTCATTTGAGAAGTATGTATTTGGGGAAAAATAGAGTTCAATCAATCATGAACTTCTGTTAAGTTACATCTATCTCAACAATAAAAGACTTCAGTGTACGTCTTAAACAAAAGTTTAATATTTTCAGAAGTGTGCAGTTCAGGGCATGTAAGACATAGTTTGGTGCTTATAAAAATGCAATCCTGTTTCTTCTCACTGTCAGCCTATTAATCATGGATTGTGAATCTTTGATTAACATTTTACCTCATGTATGCCTTAATGGTTTCACTTTTACTTTTTTCCCCCCAAAAAACTCATTTGTTTTTACTGGAAAAACAGATCTACAAAGAAGAGATACAGAGAAAGATCCTCTCTCCACTGGTTTACTCCCTACGTGGTTGCAATGGTTAGAGTTGAGCCGATCCGTAGCCAAGAGTCAGGAATTTCTTCCGGGTCTCCCACGTGGGTCCCAAGGCTGTGGGCTAACCTCCATTGTCCTTGCAGACCAACAGAAGGGAGTTGGATGGAAAGTGGAGCAGTCAGGACAGGAACCGGCACCCATGTGGGACCCTGACATATGCAAGGCGAGCACTTCAGCCTCTAGGCTACCCCACAGGGCTCGATGTGTCCACTTTTAATATCAAAATATAATAGTAAATCATTGATTCTGAGTGTCAGTTGAATTAAAATTTCTGTTGCTTCATTTAGATGGACAGTTTCACTTATATGTTCACATATACGAAAGTATTTCAACAATATAAAAAGCCACAAAGCATGAAGAAAGTATGTCAGCATCAAGCTGTGATCACTGTGTAGTAGAATTTATGCTTTATTAAAACTTTGATTTTTTTATGAGTTTATATATGTGCACGTATGTTGGCAACTGTCAGCTTAAATAGACAAATCTGTATTAATGGGCTTATCTATATGAATAATTTCATAGAATAGTAAGTAGCATGGTCTACATAATCCCAACCATGGATAATACAGAAACTGAACTGATGCACATTTTAATTATTCATTCTTATGGGGAGAGTCCAAGGCTTGCAATTTTCAAAACATGTCTATTTCATAAATGGCAATTGGAAGACTGTGTCACACTGATGTTTGTCCATTGTATTGTTCGTGTGAGCTATCCCAGCAGACAGGAACATTTGAACAGGCTGTAGTGTTGTCTTTGTAAATATAATGATTATTGGTTAATTGAATGACTTAAGGCATGTTTTTAATCGAGTTTGTTTCTAAACATTCTTTCCCACACATGAGAAATGATGTTTCTGGCCAGGGTGAAGGAATGCTCTGCTAATGTAAGGTGGGAACCCATGATCTCAATGTTAACACTGTAACTCCTTTCTCCTTGGACAAATCTGGGACTGACTTAAATGAGCCAAGAGCTTTGTTTCATTTTATCTGTTGCTCTTCTCCAATAACTAAGTGACTACTTTTAGTTATGCATTAGGAATATAATAAAAGAATGTATAGAGTTTTGTGTATTTTCACCTTCTGAAAATTTAGTAACCTGATTTTTTTTTTTACTAGAAGTGATAGTAAAGAAGATTCAGAGAGCAAGGTAATTGGTAGAAAAAGCACATATATATGGTTGTTATAGTGTATGTGTATGTACAAAGTGGACCACGTATTTACTAGAGTACAAATCTGGAAAGTCAACATTAGTACGTACACTTCTGATTTGTTTTATCTTGATTACTTATACATTGCTTAACACTGAAATGGGTTATAGCTCATGGTGATATATGCGAAAAAAGAATTTTTATCATTTGTCAAAACTGTCATAAATTTAAGAATAATTTTGTAATAAATATTCACATTGAAGGAATGGGAAATTGCTGTCTATATTCTTTTTAAACCTGTTTTTGGAGTTTGGATTTTGGGGGCGAGTCTGGTGAAGATTAGGTAACTCAGCTGCTAAATTAAAATAATTTCAAAATTAAAAATTATAATTACTTTAAAAATCACTTAGAAACATATGATGTTGCACTCAGACATATGATATTAGTGTTTGTTACGAATGCAATCACTTGTTTGTTCACTGAAATCACCTTAAGTTGAAATAAGGTAAATATTCAATAAATGCCTGGATTATTACAATATGCTTCTGGGAGAAATATTGGGGGAGGTGGGTCCCACAGCATTATCCAGAAAACATAGTATCTTTTAGTTTATAGTGACATTCTAGAGAGGAGAATTCTTTACAGCCAGGGGCATTGAGAAAGGATCAAGTGTTTCAATAAATAATTATGTAAGAAAAAGCTATATTTAGCAAAAACAAACTCAGGATTTTGTTGATAAGACATTGAGAATTAAAATATGGAGACCATGTGATCAAATATTTCATCTTCTATTTATAACAAGCTTTGCCTCTTTGACCATAAAACTCACATACAAACATAGAGCTGAGAAATCAAATATGTGCCTCAAAATTATATATTTAATTATCGTGTCTTTAGCAGGATGATTTGGACTGGCAGGAGAGGACAAGATTTTGATCCATTGTTGCTATTTTTCACTCAAAGTATATTAGAAAACTTCTCTGGGTTAGCCGTTATATTACTAGAGATATTAATTACAGATCGGTGATTAAATCCATTCTTTTGCCTATTCCCCAATGTTGTATAATTTTAAGAGACATTGCTTAAATAGGTTGACCATGAATTACTATCTAAATTTAGAGGAGTAGGACACCATTATGTAGGTGGTATGAATATTAAACAAGGATTTATAATGAGCTTTAAGAGACAGGCATCTGTTATGGACTAACTGTCATCACCCAATTTCTTTTTGTTAAGACAGGGATATTAATATCTGCCACCTCCTTAGCATTACTCTTTGAGGTATCTGAGATTACCTTGTTGAATATTTGTGGGCATCATTAGGAGAGCAAGGCTGTATAAATGCAAGTCTTATTCCATTACTCACTCCAACATGTCCCATGGAATTTATTGTTGCAATTATGATTCAAAGCAATAGGATACAGGAATTTGAATTACTAGACAAATCTGCAATGTCATTTTTTTTTCTACGTGGTGTGTTTAATAGAAAATTTTATTAAACTCTTTGAAAATCTGTCCCCTTTAGGGTTTAAGTTAAATAGTCTGGGTTAGAAAACTGAAATTTTATAATAATAGCTGAAATTCTAGCTTTCCACTTTATTACACTAACATCTCACAGGGGATTCCAGAACAGTAGATGGCTTTACATAACATGAATTTAATACTCATCTGCATTATGCAGGTGTACACTACAGATTGAATCCTGAAAAACTTATGTCTTAGCTGTTTATTTCCCAAACCATGTCTTATTGTTTACTTATATTTCAAATACAAATTTGTCATTAATAAAAAATTGCATGATGTATTTTATCAGATAGAATTATGAATATTTTCTTCCAGAATGGAGGAAATATCAGTATATTTGAATGTCTTGTCAGTGCTTATATCATTAAATGTAGAGCTCCTCAAGCAAGGCTTGGCCAATGCCACCTAGGCAAACACATGCATATTTTCCTGGTGAAATGATACATATTCAGACAAGTGGGACAGATACTTTAAATCATGTAACATGACTTGCAAATAACTTTTAAAATTTTCATTTTCTCTTACATGAGCTTAAAGTGGAATTTTAATTTTCCATAAGATTTTGGATATTGGGCTGATAAGTATAATATTTCAGATCTGTAATAATGAAATAAGATAAAGTAATAGGTGATAAGCAGAAGTCATATGTCCTGGCATGTAAAGATTATAGCTTGGTAAAATGCCAAAAGCCTGGAATCTTGTCCTTTAGTATACATTTTTTGTACTTCTACAGTTTCCAGTTTGATATAAAGACAGCAATAGAAGTAGGTTGCTAGGTAATGTCATAGTCTAATATTAATAAAATTATTAAATTGAATAATGTTTAATATAAAAATGCCATTAAAATTATCTTAAAGACTGGACATTTCAATTAGCTATTAAGAGGGCTTTTAAGACACCTGTTCTCACAGGGGAAGTCTGGGTTGATAATGTGCACTGAGGAATAGCACCAAAATGACTTAAGTAGCAGGTTCCCTTGTCACCCTTGTGGCAGACACAAATAGAGTCCTTGGCTGTTGGCTTTGGTTTAGCCCAATCTCAGCTATTGTTGACATCTGGGGAATGAACTAGCAGTTATGAAATTGTCACCTCTTTCTGTGTTTTCATAAGCCTTTGAAATGTCATTTACTTCATTGAAGTTTGGTTTCACAATGTAGGAAAACCAGCGATTTAAATTTCACTCTATGAGACTAAAGATGAGGCCAGTTCTGATACTCATTTGTGCATACAGAGTTATTTGGCATCCAGTGAGCAGTGGTGTTGTCCCTTTCGCTTCTCCTTTCCTATGTCTCAGAGTTACTTAAAAGAGAGATGAGGAATTCACAGCAGCCCCAAAGAAATTTAGACAAAGAAGAGGTTTAAATTATGAAACAAAATCATATGCTAAAATTGGGAAAACACCCTAATTGGGAAAATATGCCAATGATTTCTCTGGAAACAGACCTCTGTTAGCACTAAGATAACAACGGTTTAATAAACAAACTTTCATTAATCACATGAGGTCGTGTGAGTGCAGTCAGACAGCCTAATAGCAGTACTCCTGCCGAACTAGACTCTTGGTGGGATAAAAACACTCCCTAGTGTGGTTTACGTTTTTCTGTGGTCTCCTAAGCAGTCTCCTATTATTCATGAGATAATAAGTCAGAGGGTATTTTGGAGGATGGGTTTGCTTGTCATGAGGTCCGGTCAGACACAGCACACATTTGACTCTGGAGCACAACAGCTCCTCTTGGTTGACCATGATCCTGTTCTTTTCTTTAATTTAAGTTCGTCCTGTACCCTAGGCTGCCAGCCTTCATAAGTTTAGAGTACTGTTGACATAATTTAAATAATCTTTTATTTTCTATTCTGATAATTTTTAATCCTGTGAACCTATTTTGCCATTTGCCCACTTTTAGCATTTTATACCAATATATTAGTAATGAAATAGCCATCACAAAAATGAAAGGAAAACATTGCTATGAACTCTAATTGCAATTCTTTGTATACATTGTCTCACAGAGTATTTTTTTAATTTTGAAATAATAAGCTTTATTACACTCGATAACTCAGATTGAGAAATCTACGAATGCTGAGATAACACAGATTTTGAGAAATTTACCAATGCTGAGATACTTTGCTTCATGAAATAACATTAAATTTCTATAAATAAGACAATTGTATAAGCAGTACATTAAGAGAATTTTGGATATCTACTCGATATAAACTGCACCAGAAAATACACCAGTGAATGAAAAGAGATTATAAATGAATATGCCTGATATTTATTGTCCTGATTTGTATGTTTATTTACTTTTATTTGAAAGGCAATTGTTGCAGAGAAAGACATAGGGATAGGTCTTTCATTCATTGATTTACTTCACAATGGCTGTAATGTCCCAAGATGAGCCAATTTGAAGGTAGGAATCAGGAGCTTCCTTCTGGGTCCCAAGGACATGGTCATCTTCTGCTGCTTTCCCAGGTCATAAGCAGGAAGCTAGATCTTAAGTGGAGTAGCCAGGACACAAGCTGAGGCAAACAGGGGATGCTGTGCTGCAGGCTGAGGATGAGCAGGCTACTCCCCAGGTCTAAAATTTTTTAAACCTTTCATGATATTTCCAAAAGAGAACATTTCAGACTTATTTAGTAGGAAGTCAGCCAGAAGAGAGAATTATGTTTTCTCAATTCTGAATATGAATAGAAACACATCTTTGGGAGACATATGCTGCTCGAGGGACATGAACTTATGACAATGCCTTTTCTTCCCTTAAAAAAAATCAAAATATTTCATTTGTGCAAGAGAAAAAAATTTCCTAGGAAGATATTTTTAAAATGATGTCTTATAAAAAATAATTTGTCTTATTTACTTGGCCTCTGAAATTCCATAAACACAGCTCTTGCATAACTGAAAATTGTAAATTTTGCTTTATGTTTTTTCTTCCATTGTTGTGCTAAATCCCACTGCTAACTTTACCTGGAATGGAGAAATGTTTCTATAAGATATTCCTTTTTCCTATATGAAACTCTCTGTGCTCTGCTACATGACATATACTGGTAACTGCTTTACAACCTTCACTACTTAGAATATTTTTGGATAGGCTTGCCATTTAGGAGCCAGGAATTTCTATAAAACCACAGAGGTTATGTTGCTTTTGAACTACAGGCAGTTGGCTTGTGGCATTTCCTTTAACTGGAAATACATATGAGTTTGTGGTTTCAGTGTTTTCCCAGTCTTATACTATCCTGCTTGTTTGTTTTCATTTTTCAAGCTGTAAAACTTATCTTTAATTTCCATATTTTATAAGGGCTAACTGTTTCCCTTCCTTTCTCTCTTATTTTGCAGTTGAAAGAGACAAGGATTTTTCTCACCAGAGAAGGCATTACAAAGAATTTCGATTTGATCTTACTCAAATTCCTCACGGAGAAGCAGTGACCGCAGCTGAATTTCGGATATACAAGGATCGGAGCAGTAATCGATTTGAAAATGAAACAATTAAGATTAGCATATATCAGATCATCAAGGAATACACAAATAGGTATCAGTTTTATAGGAAACTTACTATTCTGGCAGATAGTAGTAAATTTTGGGACAGATATTGTAACCTGTTTGATCTATATTTTCTTTGGATGTAATGTCATTTAGAGCCAGAGAGACTCGTTAAAGAATTGATCTCAAAGTCCCTTCTACATTTCGAGCTTTTCCCTTTTTCTGACATTATCCTGTATATCAAGCCTAAGCTCCCACGTAGTGCTTTCTACTCTGTTTCTCCTTCTGTAAATTTTCTGTCACCCTGGAGAATTTCTGTTGTATTCTTCCCATTAGAAATTTATATTTAAATTTAATCCATCTTGTGTTCTGGTAGTTATAAAATTGCTTTACTTCTCCATGGCAGAGGTAAAAATTGTACAAATGTTGTCATATGCATGTTCAAGACTGCTTGCAACAGTTTCTCATAACCTGATTGTGTTCAATCTTTGAGATGCTCAATTTGGAATGGTACAAAGGTTGACAGTTTGAAATGATGAGTGCACAGTAACCTTATTCGATAACTATTACAAATGCTCCATCAAAGATGAGTGAAAAGGGAGCACTCATGCTGTTTTCTGACCTTTAACTCAGTGTTGAAATTGTTTGGTTAACATATGTTGTACCACATTAGTCACATCAGTTGGGCAGCACACACACACACACACACACACACACACACACACACACACACACTCACACACTCACTCCAACAGTAGGGACCTGTGAAATGTTTCTGAAGAATGAAATTAAAGTTTGAGAATTTCTGTGCAAAATAATTTGAAATTCATGTGTGTAAGGGATCCTAAAAATTCATGGAAAAAATTCATATTGTGAAAAATATCCATTGCTTTCCAATATTTTGCATCCAAACAATTTTTAGCTTCTCTTTCCAATAATTTTTATTTACTCATGCATATTGTTAAATTGAAATTTGTCTTTCAATAACTTTCATTCATCAGCTACAGACCACTTTTGTTGAAATGCTGTGTCCTTCTAAGACAAATTGTTTTATTTTGTATTTATTTCAAAGGCAGAACAGAGGAGAGAAGGATGAAGAGATAGAAAAGAGAGAGAGAGAGAGCAAGGAAGAGTGAGGACAGAGAACCTTTCCATCTTCTGGTTTGCTTCTCAAGTGTCTTCAACAGCTTGGGTTTGGCCAGGCCAAACCAGGAGTCCACAAGTCAATCTACTTGACACTGGGGCTGTCAGGGACCAAAATATCTGACCAATACCTGCCTCAAGAGTGTGAGTTAGCAGAGCAGGGATTCCAAGTGAGACACTTCAATATGAGATGCGGCTATACCATGTGGAAATAATCCCTGTGTCAAATGCCTATCCCAGGACAAAAATCTGAAAACAGCCATTCTGTCTTCTCTGAGGTCCTCTTCTCATCCATTTTTAATTTTTGTTGCCAATTTTATAACTGAATTTCTTTTAATGGCCTGATAGTATTCCATGGAGTATTTGTACAGTTTCTTCTTGCATGCCTCTTTTTTTTTTTAAAGATTTATTTATTTTTATTGAAAATGCAGATATACAGAGGAGGAGAGACAGAGAGGAAAGTCTTCCACCCGATGGTTCACCCACCAAGCGGCCGCAATGGCTGGAGCTGCGCCGATCCGAAGCCGGGAACCAGGAACCTCATCAGGGTCCCCCACGCGGATGCAGGGTCCCAAGGCTTTTGGGCCGTCCTTGACTGCCTTCCCAGGCCACAGGCTGGGAACTTGATGGGAAGCAGGGCCGCTGGGATTAGAACCGGTGCCCATATGGGATCCCGGAGAGTGCAAAGGTGAGGGCCTTAACCACTATGCGATCGCGCAGGGCCCTGTATGCATCTTTTGATGGACATCTGGAGTGTGTCCGTTTCTTCACTATTGCAGATTGTGCTGCTGTAAAAATAGGGTAGCAAGCCACTTTTTAATATGCAGATTTCATTTGCTTTTGGTATATTCCCAGGTGTGGGATACCTGGATCATATGGTGGTCTCCATACTGACTTCCACAGTGACTCTACTAGTCTGTATTTCCACCAACAGGGAAGTTCATTATCTTTCTCGCCACACTCACAGCAGCAGGTGTTGTTAGTAGATTTCTGAAATGTAGACCAATCTCACTGGAGTTAGGTAGAACCTCAATATGGTTTTCATTTATAGTTCCCTAATAGAATCTGAGCATATTACAATAAGTTTATTGGCCATTTGAATTTGCTATTTTGAAAAATGGATGCTCATTTCCTTCACCCATTTCTTCACAGGGTTGTTTGTTTTGCTCTCCAAGTTTCTGAAGCTCTTTGTAAATCCCGTATACTAGTCCCCTACTGGTTGTGTAGTGTGTAGAAATTTTCTGCCACTCTGCTGGTTGCTTCTTCATTTGTTGATTGTTTCCTTTGCTGCACAGAGGGCGAAAATATCTACTGATTTTATGTTATCTAGTTTACCTGTGCAGTATTTGTGTTTCTGAAAAGTATGTAATAACACTGGGAAATGCTCAGATTATAATACTAATTTATCCAAAGCAGAAACAATAATTTTATTTATTGTGATACTAATTTAAAATACATTCACATATAAAAGAAGCCGTAGGAAAACATCAAATGTTCATCAAATGTCTAAGTTTATGCCACACATATTTTCACAAGCCAAATAGTATTTCCAACTCTTCTGAGGTGGAGGAAGCAAAAATCAGAGCAAAACCTGAGGATTTTAAAAAAACTGTTCTATTTTTTTTCTTAAGGTATAGCAGTAATTTCCCACAGAAAACAATGATAAGCTATTTTTTTCTTTTCCTTCCTCTATGAAAACATTCCCTGCTAATTCAAATCTTTGGCTTTAATCTTCTGAAGAAGAGAACTAGGTTAAGAATAGTGAATTTCATTTATATATCACAAGATTATGGTCAAAATGAAATTCTAATTCAGAAAAGTAAATTTGATTTTTAGTATTGATTGTGGTTTCATATGCTCTATTTTCTAAAGAACCAAAATGGAAGTAGGACAAACTGGTACCTCAGTTGTTTCATAGTGAGGTTCATCTCTCAGAATTCTGTGATGTAACTAATGGATTTATCTACTTAGTGTCTTCAGGTAATGTCAGAAGCCACTTAAAAGCCAGAGCACATTTTGTTCTCTGATGCAGTGAATTTTACAATGCATATCCATGTTACACATGCAAAATTCACTTTCCAAAAGGAATTGCCTAGGAGGGTCTTAGGATCTTTGTAGTAATTTTGAAGTCCATTTCAATGGCTGTATTTTATATTCAACACATCATATTATCTGTTAACCATCTAGAAGATGAATTTTTTGAGATGGTCATGTAATCAAATCAAAGAAATGGCAGATCCATTATGTCATCTCTCTACCCATTTGTTTATCTTAGCAAAAGTTACAACTCTTACAATTATGTATTTGATTTTTACCATTTCCCACCTCCCCCACTCACATTTGAATGTGTGACATTTTAACGAGTGTTCTGATGTTTATCCAAATCTTTATTTTTCTTGGTAAAAACTTAACACACTTTGCATCATCTCACTTATTTAATCTTTTCATATAAACCTGACAGCCCTAAATTCTATAGCAGAAAGCATCACTCTTCAGTCACACCTCATATATCTAGCATTATTGGGAAATGAGGTTTCCACATGATTGAGTTTTCCAGATAATTCAACTGAGTTTGGCATGCTTTTGTTGAGCGCCTACCATGTGGCAGGCACAGAGGACATAAGACCGAATAAATAAGACCTCAAAAGCTCATAGCCTGGGGCCAGGGGCTGTGGTGGGCCTGCCGCACACAGACTTTAATAACTGCAATACAATGTGCTAAGCCCTATGATGTAAGTATGCACTAAGTGTTGTGGAAATACAAATGAAGGGAAAATTAATTCTTCATGTGGAAGGGGGACGGGCCTTAGGGGAAGGTTCTGAGTTGAGCCTTTCAAGATGAGTAGGAACTTTCTACAAGCGAAAAGGAAGGAGCACAGAAGGGAGGGGGAAAAGGGGAGTGAACTAGAGAGAGAGAGAGAGAGAAGAGTGAGAAGGGGAGAGAGTGAGAGAGAGTGAGAGAAATAGAGAGATCTTAAAACACATGTTCCTATGTCATTAAGTATTTAGTTAAGAATTAAACAATACTGTGCAAATTAAATGATCAAGACCAATATTCGTACTAGCAAGAGTAGTAAGTAGCAATATGACCACTCATTTTGAGTCTGGTTTTTTCCTAAATAATCCACTTGAATTAAATTTTACATAGGTATACACACATATTTATATATCACTCACAGAAAATGTGCTATGTATAATTCAAGCCTTCCCTAATGCTCTGTTAGAATTATAAATTTCTACCCATTGTAAAAACATTTTAAGCTAGCCTGCTGAATGTCATTAGCCACCTTCACTCCTGTCATCAGCCCAGTTCACAGTTGGCTTCATATTTACATCATGTCCCTCCCTGTGCTTCTCTATGATTTGTGATTCTCCTGTGTGCCTACTTCAGAATGCACTTGTGCAGTTTCCACTCAGGAAGATTTCCTGGGCTCCTGAGAGCAATGTACCAAAGCAAGATGCTTGGATGGCAGATGCTTCCCCCAAAGTAGTTAAGACAGTGTGGACGTGTGCTTTGTCTTCCTTCAGCAAGTAGGAATCACGTTCAGTGCCTCTAGGTGCGAGTTCTATGATTTTTTTCCATGGTAGTCATTTGCCAAGTGCTGGAGAGCATTTTCAGTTGTCACACTTGGTGTGCTGGTGACTGACCTTCTGGTGCAGAAATGTGCTAGGCTGGTTAGATGGGTAAGGATGCTGCTGAATTTTCCAAAGTGGATAGAACAGCTTTTTCATCCTGTGAAGAAGCTGAATGAAAAAATTCAAAGTATTAAATTTGACAAAGCCATGAATTTTGAAGATTTGAGTTATCTAACTGAACATGACAATAGTTGATACTCCTAAATGTGAATCAGCTTGTATTCCTTTTACTAAGTCATAAGGCGTGCCCTAACATTCATAAGAAATGGCTGTTGGGAAGTTGTACTGAGTGCATTGTTTAGAAGGAGCATGAGAAATGGTTGAGTTCTGGGCGGTGGTCCACTTGTTGCTGCTGTTGAATGAATAACACTGCTATTTATACAGCTGATAGTACATGTTCCGATTTCTCTGCAGGAGAAAAACAAGAGATGGTATAAGGCTAGCAAATGTGTTGAATCTTTAAAATATTTTGGCAATCAAAGAATTCTACTGAGGAAAAAGTGAATTTTCTTGAATTCAACTTGATTTTCTATATTTGCCATGTTATCATTCAGTGTTCATCTGATATGATGACTATTTAACAATTTTCATCGTTGCCTCTTAAATGCAATTCAGAATCAAATAGTATGAAAATTATGCTCAGAAATATTTACAAAATTTTACACTCTGAGAAAAATAATTGCTTGTTAAAAACATGAATCTGTAATAAAATCTACATTTGGATTTTCAGGATAAAGCTGCTTATTGACAAAGTCTAGAGAACACTAAGTACTAGACCTGCACACTGAGTTCTTATGTGTTGTGATATTGTGATGCCTACTTGTTCCTTGTATAGATATTATTACAAAATGTCTGAACGTGATAAGGCATTAAAATTTGGCTCTGTTACAGTATTAAAAAGTACACGATCTTCAGGACTATGTATATTGCTTGAAATACTTCAAAAACAGCATTTTAAAAATTTGTGTGTGATTCTGTCACTGGACATAATAGTTTTTAAAATATTTATCTATTTTTATTGGAAAGTCATCTTTACAGAGAGAAGGAGCTGCAGAGAGAAGATATTGCATTGGCTAGTTGACTTCTTGAGTAGCCACAAAGGCTGAAGCTGAGCTGATCTGAAGCCAGGAGCTTCCTCTGGGTCCCCCACATGGGTGCAGGGTGTTAGGGTTTGGGACCATCCTTGACTGCTTTCCCAGTCCACAAACAGGGAGCTGGATGGGAAGAATAGCTGGTGCCTATTTGCGATCCTGGTGCATGCATGACAAGGAATTTAGGCATGAGGCTCTTGTGCTGGGTCCAAAAATAATGTTTTTAAAAGCACAGATACTTACAGGTGGTTTTTGTTGTTGCCGATCATTTTTAAGCATCTATTTAGACAAACGATTTTTATGTCCATGATGCATTGTCTGACTCTGGTGATGCAAGTGACCTTTAGAGGAATCACTTTAAAGGATAGTGAAACTGGATTTTTGACATAGCATTCCAGGAAAAATGATGAAAACTTCATCATGTCTTCTTTTTCTCTAACTAGCTAACATTTCTGCTTCTCCCTTTATCTTTTTCTTTAATTTTGGAAAGTCATTTACTTATTTGGGTGAGAGGGAAAAGTGGGCAGACATTTCCATCTTCTGCTTCATTCCCCAGTGGCCTGCGGCCCAGAACAGCCAGGGCTGACGAGATCGAAACAGAGAGCTAAGATCGTAATCCAAGCTTTGAGCCGTTACCTCCATCAGACTTCCTTCCTTCCTTCCTTATACCCTTCTTTCTTTTCTATTATATCTATCCATCACTCATGTATCACTTACTATTTATCATGTTTCTACCTGTCATTTATCTAACATTACGTTTGTTCTTCACAAAACCTTTTAAAGTAAAGATTGTCATGCCATTTTTAATACACACAGTAAGATCGAATCATTTTAATTTTATCAGTCAATATTGATAGTCCTTAGCTCTTTTATTTTCATGGTCTGAGATCAGCAGCCTAAAAATCTCCGTTTTGCCAATTTGTATTTTTCACTAGTTATAATGAAGCTGATACCCAAAACTAGTGAATTTGGGCTCCAGCTGCTGAGACTTCAGTGAAATTTTCCTCTTTTGGTATTTTAATACTTGTATATATATAAAACCATTTCCTTTCTTAGTGAAACAAAAAGCAAACAAGTATATAAAATATTAATTTTTCAGATGTGACTGGGCATGTTTAAAATTCTAGCCATGACTCATTTCAGATCTGCTAATGTAATTCCCGGCACAGTAGCCTAGTGGCAAAAGTCCTCGCCTTGCAAGCATCAGGATCCCATACGGGAGCTGGTTCTAATCCCAGCAGTCCTGGTTCCCATCCAGCAGTCCTGGTTCCCATCCAGCTCTCTGCCTGTGATCTGGCAAAGCAGTCAAGAATGGCCCAAAGCCTTGGGACATTGCACCCACGTGGGCGACTCAAAGTAGGCTCCTGGCTTCTGGTTTTATATCGACTCAGCTCCAACCATTGCGGTCACTTGGGGAGTGAATCAACTAATGGAAGATCTTCCTCTCTGTCTCTCCTCCTCTCTGTATATGTGCCTTTTCAATAAGAATAAATAAATCTAAAAAAATTTGTTATAAGCAATCTTTAATGTTTGCGTATACACATTACATAGTATATGTCAATTTTGAGTACATATAGTTAGAATATCTGTATATTTCATGCCATTACAACTCTATCTGGAAACTTCTCACATGTGTATGCACATAATTCTGTATTTAAAACCTAAAAGATAACTTTATTAGGCATAAAGGACATTGTTATGCATTCGAGATGAATCTTTCCCTAAAGTAGAAAAATGCACGTTTTAGTATGAATTCATATTTACATAAATTTATTTTCAAACAGCTATTCTTTTTTTTTTTTAAGATTTATTTTTATTATTTTTTCATTGGAAAGGCAGATATACAGAGAGGAGAGACAGAGAGGAAGATCTTCCGGCCGATGATTCACTCCCCAAGTGAGCGCAACGGGCGATACTATGCCGATCCGAAGCCAGGAGCCTCTTCCGGGTCTCCCACGCGGGTGCAGGTTCCCAAAGCTTTGGGCCATCCTCGACTGCTTTCCCAGGCCACAGGCAGGGAACTGGAAGGGAAGTGGGGCTGCCGGGATTAGAACCGGCGCCCATATGGGATCCCGGGCGTGCAAGGCGAGGACCTTTAACCACTTGCGCCACCGTGCCGGGCCCCAAACAGCTATTCTTAATTTTTTTTATCATTGATAAATGCTGTAAGTAGCAATACAGGCAGACAATATGGACTAGGATTATTTCTGTCTCTTTAAAATATTTTTAAGTGAGGCTTTGGATGTGCTTGTGTTTACCTCCTCAAATTTGTGTGTACATTATATGAATCACAGGATTTCTGTAGACGTAATCAAGCAGAATTGAGGTCAGAGTAAACGGTCCTAATCCTGTTAAGTGTCATAAAAAGGTGCAAATTGAAGCAGAGCTCTTCCTAAATGGAAGATGATATAAAGTGGCAGAGGGATAAGTCAGCCTCTTACAGAGAGAAAAGACTAGGAACAAATTTCAGAAGGATTCAGCCCTGATGTCACCTTGATATTGGGCTTTGAGACACCAAAACTATGAGACAATGTGTTTCTGTTGCTTACGAGTATCTAGTTGTTGCCATCTTGTTACAATAGCCTTAGGAATGTCACAGGGATATAGTCAAGAAATGTTTGCTTACACAAATCTGTGTCAACGGATTGCATTTTTCTCGATTAAAAGAAGTTTTAGTTTCATTATTGTAATTGCACAAAAGGAAAAGGAATTTTATTTTGGAATGGTTTATATGACAAATGAATATATATTCTATATTCGTATGTTGCTCTTCACAGTATTTAAAAAATTTAAAAATCTCTTATTAGCTATTGTAAAACTTTCTTTAAAAAGTCAAATAAAAATGTGGAGACAGGAAAATTTTAACAAGTATATTTTATACTATTCATAGGAAATACTTAGGTATTTTATTATTCCCAGTGTTGTAAGTGCCAAAATTTGAGTGGAGATATTCTATACTTCCTAATAAATCACATCTAATTTTCTACAATCTGTACGAAGGTATTGTATTCTTCAAATGCTCTTGTGGGGCCCGTGTTACAGTGCAGGTTTAAGTTGCCTCTTGTGATGCCTGGATGGAGCCCAGCCTCCTTAGTTTCAATTCCAGCTACCTGTCAGTGTGCCTGGAAGGCAGCAGAGGGTGACCTGTGTGCTTAGAGCCCTGCCTCTCCCTGGGGAAGACCCAGCTGGACACCTGGGATATAGGATTGCACTAGCGGCAACCATTTTAGAGTGAAAGTAGCAGAGGAAAGATGTCTTTCACTTTGTTTTTCCCTATGGGAACTCTGCCTTTCTGATTAAACACATCTGTCTCTTTTTAAAAAAGTTATGTTAGTGAAGATAGTAAATGAGTATAAATTCCAAAATTATGCTCATTTTGTTTTCTAATAATAAGCTCGATTTTCTGAAAGTCTATTCTGTTGTTTTGTTGTGTGTAAAGAACTGCTATAAACAAAAAGAGATACATTGAAGACACTGTTAGTGAAAAATAAATCCATGATGATTAGGAAGTTAATCTGCCAACTCTTCAGAAATAAATTAGAAACACAAAGTATTATTTTTCAGACTAAACTGCTCTCTAGCTTTGCTACCCAGTGAGTTGTGTTTTGTATCACTAAAATTCAGATAATGTGCTTTTATGAGTCTTTAGGAAGCTAGTTGTCATAATATATTAACTGAAACCAGAACCATTTTAGACATGTTAGAAAGGTCTCAGATTTGATGGTATACCTGAATTTTTTCTTCTGAGAGAGCATAATTGAAAACATCATGTAAAAAAGTACAGTAAAATAGTTAATGCTCCTCAAATTTTACCTCTGTGTTTTTGTCTTGTTTTGTTTTTTTCCAAGTGTTTATGAATGTTGTGGCGAACAGTGGCATCATAAGCTTTCCAGAGTTCATTAGGCCATTTTGTCATAATGCAAATGAAGGCAAACTGAAATGCTGTGTTAAAGTCGAGCATGTCCAAGCCACAGGATGCCTCCCTTTCCTGATTAAGGGAACAGTGTGATCAAGTTAATTCCAAACTTAAAGTTTTAGAGGTATTTTCAAAATATCTCAAAGTCTTAAACACAATCTACACTGTCCGGACTTTGTTAATTCAGTGAATTTCCCAAGAGAAAGTGAAAGAATTCCAATTGACATTCTTCCCAGTCATGATTATTATGGGTATTTAGAGCTCAAATGGGAACTAAGTGGATTTTTGTTTTTGCTATATCCTTGTTATATGCATGTAATATTTCAAAATGAGTTCTCTGATACAAAAAAAAAATGAATGTAGTGTTCCCCTTGTAAAACACCAAGACTAGTATTCTGAAAATAAAGTAATGTATGCGTAATTTGGAATAAAATAGGGAGATGATTTAACTGATAGTATTGCAGTTATTCTAAGTTTTCCAGATTAGTGAAATATAGTTAAAATAGTTTTTATAAATAGTTGTAGTTCCGATAAAATGTGCTGAGATTTATTTTACTTCATTTCTTCTAAAGTAGTTTGATTTTAAATTTCAGAGTAATTTTAAATAAACAATGAATTTGATTTATTGAACTCCATTTAATAACATTTTTAAGCCACTTATGAGAAGACTTCTGTGAATGAAAGATAAGACAAATATGGTAGTATGTAACATAACCAAATACAACATAATTATTAACTAATATAAATAATATATTGTTAAGCAGATTTAACACAGTATACAAATAATGCTATCTCTTCTCTCTTGAAGGAATTCCAAGATTTTATAATTATCCTGTCTGACGCTCCATTACATCAATGTGAGAGCTATTAAAATATTTAATATTAGAAAGTTCGGTAAGATGTAACTCAGAGATTGTCTTAGTAAGAAAATTTAAAAATATCAAATTATTTAGTGTAATCGAAAATCACATATTTGTAAATTTATTACTAAAATTAAAAATGAAAATGCATTAAAATATGTTAATGTTTTTACCATGTGTAGTTTATCTTGGAACATGTAAGTTCATATTCACTGTCCATACTTCCCCTGGGAAACTGATGCTTCCAGACTTTAAATTAGCCCATGGCATAAATGAGCACTTATCCTTGCAGCATAACACCAGTGTCCCACGTCAGACTCCTGAGTTCAGTTCCTAGCTCTGGCTCCTGATTCCGAATTCCTAGGAAGCAGTGGCGATATCTCAAATAATCGTGTTCATGCCTCTCCCTGGACCCACTTAGACTGTGTTCCCAAATCCTGCCTCTGACCCCAGCCTAGCCTAGTCAGAGGGTCCTCTTGGAAGTTTCTCTGTCTCTGTGATTCTTTCTTTCTTACTCTGCTTGTAAGAGTTTTTTTTTTAATGTTATAGTAGATTTAATTCAATTTAAGGGATTTATTTCTTAGTTTAATGGTTCACACTGTGACCCTCTCTTAGCATTTGCTATTTCTACAATAAATACATAACAATGGTAGTTATTACAGAAGCTAGAATCATATCCTGCTTGTATAGTCTCCTTTGGAGAACACACGTTTATCCGAACTGGAGCAAATACTTTCATTTCTGTCTCAATCCAGTGCAATCCTTGATTTTGATGGTTTCTTAATGCTGGTCGTTTCAGGGAACACTGATATCAGGGACCAAATTAGGAACCCAACTAAGTTTCAAAAGACCAGGAAAATGGAAATTACTTTCAGATATTATTAATATGCAGCAGGTTTTTGGACTGGGAGCTTTGCAGTCAGGGTTGCAGTCAGGGTTATTCCTCATCTCTGAAGTCACTCGTTCCTCTTGTTCTTTAATTAACTCCTCTTAGTTTAAAGTGTGCTTTTGGAATGTTTTCACTTAAGGGTAGGAAATGATGATCTCTGTTTACATTTTTGCTTTTTTCTTTGGTTTCTTTTCTCCTTAGGGATGCAGATCTGTTCCTGTTAGACACAAGAAAAGCCCAAGGTTTAGATGTGGGTTGGCTTGTGTTTGATATCACTGTGACCAGCAATCACTGGGTAATTAATCCCCAGAACAATTTGGGTTTACAGCTTTGTGCAGAAACCGGGGATGGTAAGTGCTACATTTCATGTATATATATATTTTTATTTTGCATTGTTTTCTTCATGTTTCATGGGCATTTTTCTCAACATATTGAAAGTTACTGTTTAGTGTGATTTGAGGAATATATGTTTTATAATTATAAAGTATTATGTAGCACATTTCCTAGGTTAGGCAGAATATTGCAGTATATCAATCACTTAGTTTATGAACACATTTATTATCAGGTTTTGGGGTTGGATGAAGGAGTAGGTACTGTTTTTCCAAGGAAGCTTTAGTCTATTGTTGTGGACATTTACATAAACAAGTAGTACTTTTGTAATGGAATGGAAATAAATAAGACTGTACAAGGGTTATGTATCTGTCTTGAAAAGGTGATGTTTACACAGCTATATGCAAACATTTATAGAATTTTGTATCAAGGAAGAATGGATATTACTATGCCAAATTTTTTTTAACTGGAAAACTAATAGATCACAGACATATGTAACAAAAAAGTGTTATGGAAATGAAGAAGCTACCAAGAACAAATGAAACAATCAAGAGAGGTGGTATGCAAAACCAGAGCCGTGGAAAACTTCAGAAATTATGTCAATTAGATATGAACATATGGAAATATTTGAACAAAAACAACCACTCTGGGAGAATCTATGAGCTATTTCCAGTTTTAAGAAACTCCCTAAGTGATTCTAATTTTTATGTTTAAAGTATTTGTGGAACTCCTATACACCTTGTGAACTTGGCTAGCTTCTGTAGCTGAGAAAATGCAGATGTCTTCAAAAGCACAGTAGTAAAGGAAGGCATGAGGTTGTACCCACACAACGATGTTCAGAATGCATTCCAGCACACACCAAGAGTGTGCCATGGACTTACGAAAAACCAACAGCATAGATTTCAGCAACGACTTGAAATATGAAAGTATATGATTATGGAAGAAGCTGGTGGGACACACTTGAGACAAATAAACAGAAAGACCTTAACATATTTATCAAGAATCCCATGGAAGCCAAGGTGGATATTTGCAGAATTTTATGTGTTTAGTCACTCAGAGACAAAACATTCTAAATTTAAATCCAGACTTCCAGGTAACTTAGAATTGCACTTACCATTTGCAAGAAAGAACATCTGTATTGATATGCTACTTGGATGCATAATTTCCAAATATATAGGAATATGACATGTTGTTCTCCACTACGCTCCTAGTCACTTATAAATGCCAAAGCTGGGTCCTAGGAGGCTAGCTCTCTCTCTTTTTAATCGGTTAGTAAGAGAACACACCTTAAGTTTCAATCCATTTAGTTTTCCACATAAGCAAGAGACATTACAATTAGAATCTGTTTTATTCATTCCTCCTTTATATTAAGTAGGCCTTGATTAGTAAGTGATGGAAATATAATTTGATTCTCTTTTTTGGCCTCTGAAAGAGATGCATTGCCTTTGCTTTAAGCAATAAGATTTCACAGTGACCTTAAAAAAATATGTAAACAGTTTCACAGCTAATAGAAATCATCACGAGTGTTGTGACTACAAGGGTTGTGTACAGTAGATAGAATAATTTTGATAGACACATGTAGTAACCTGTATCGTAATTCACTGGGAGATTCATGAATCTCATATCCTAATGTAGAAAAAAGAAAAAAATTTACTCCAAGTGCTATAGACAGTTCTAAACTCCCCCTTAGTCCCCAAATCCAGATTTTCCATAGCTGTTACAGTGCTGAATTTTTGAATTTTTTTCCAAATAATTAAAGTACTTTGGATTATAGGTCGTTTTCTAATTAAGGCTTTGAGATTGTCATTAAGGATCTTTAAACTTCAGGCATTATAAATGCAGACCGAGAAAGGCACATATTTAAATAATCTTCCAAAAATTCTAACAATGCTAAACTACTGTACATTTATGGTCAGAAATGTGACTGGAAAGTCAGCACTGTGTGGGTGAGCCAATCATTTCTTCCCTGGTATGTGGCCAAAAGAAGAAAAATTAAATTAGTGGCATGTACTTCTCCCAGTCTTCTCCTTGGGGATATACTTGAAATGTCTAACTAAACAAGTAAAAAAAAAATCTATGAAATGTGATCAGGCTGTTTTGATTTCTGTCCTCTTCCCACCCCACATGAGTTTTCTGAAGTTTCTCTTTTTTGTGTGTGTTTATTCAATCTTTCATTTAACTATTTATATGATATAACTCCTACCTTACTTTCAATTTATCTTTTTTCTAAGAGGTATTCTATATTTTCAGTTTCCATGTCTCTGATTTATTTTTCTTACATTTGATGGGTAATTTTACCATATATTACTATTATATTATTTATATTTTTTGAGCCTAAAATATTACTTCACTCTTTTCAAAGGTCTCCAAATTCCTCTTTTCAAGATTAAGTTTCAGATATACACCCTTTTGAGGCATTTGTCTTTCTAATATTGCCTAATATGTAGAATATTGAAGCTGCTAAATGTACCAGACTAGCTATGCAGTTCTTAAACATATCTGAACTATAGATGGAGCATGCACAGCCATGGAAAAGCAAGTGGCTCTCCTGGTACCTTACATTTCACTAACTGCAATCTTGTGCAGAATATATATGTGACATTTCTTTATAAATATGGATTACTAGTTGTTTATTTCATCTTCACTCATTACCTCTGCTGTTGGTTTCAGTGTCATTTCTTCAACCCAGGTAAACAGACTGCCTTCTACATTTTGTTTAGATTTACGTATTTTTATTTGAAGTGCAAATTTGGTATGGAGAGGTATGGTGCGAGAGATAAGGTCTTCCATTTGATGGTTCACTCCCCAAATGACCAGAGCTGTGCTGATCTGAAGCTGGGAACTAGGAGCTTCTCCGAGGTTACTGGCCTCCCACGTGGTTGCAGGATCCCAAGGTCTCTCGGTCCGTTCTCTGCTGCTTTCCCAGGCCGCAAGGAGAGAACAGGATTAGAACTGGAGCAGCCGGGACAAGAACCAGCTCCCTTTGGGTATGCTGACACTTGCAGGTAGAAGTTTAGCTTGTTATACCACTATGTTGGCCACTGTATTTTGTTTTTAATAAGGCGTTCTGAAATGTCTTTACTTTTCAGAAAAAGTATTTGGAAATCATGACAGAATGATATGCAACAAAGTTTTTTCAAATCCAGCTATTGATTAGTATTAATTAATTCACGTACCCAATGTAAAATTATTGTCTTTATTTTCCAAAGGGAACCTCTAAAATTAGTATAACCCTGGGCAGATATCAGTTAGCTAAGCTTAGAAATAGTAAAATAATCTGATGCTTGTAATGTTACCATCAAGATTATTTGGAAAAATAGAAGCAAGATGGCCAAAGGTAAATAGGAGAGAGTCCTGAGTGCCATAGCGGAAGTGGTGGTTAAGTTGGCCAATAGAGAGGATTTTAAGAAACAGAGATGAAAAGAGAGGGAGCCATGGGGATATTGAACGTGGTGGTGGAACAGGGGGAGATAATTCATTCCTAGATAAGAAACAGTGCAAGCAAAGCTTAGCAATAGCAAAATGACAATGCTATACTCTGGCAAAAGTTAATAGTTTAGAATGGGCTAGAACACATTTCATGTGAAAACAAGGCTGAAAATGAGTGACATAGCAAATCACGGAAGGTATATGATATCTAAGTTAAATACAATATATTTTTAGGAAGCTTGATCTCAAGTCATGAAATAAATTTGAATAATCAATCACATTAACATCGTAGTGTGTACCTATCTGAAACAGTATAATTTTCATGATGTGTATGTGTCTCTGTTACAATTGTACACTTTGTGCTTGGTACAATGCATGTAATAGATATTTTTTAATGTTTTGAATTATCATTGAAAAGTTTGCCTTAAAAACATGCATTAAGGCTGTTCTTTCTTAGAAAGTCAGATATACAGAGAGGAGAGACCGAGAGGAAGATCTTCTGTTTGCTGATTTACTCTCCAAGTTGCCACAACAGCCAGAGCTGAGCCAATTGAAGCCGGGAGCCTGGAGGCTTTTCCAGGTCTCCCACACATGTGCAGGGTCCCCAGGCTTTGGGCCATCCTCAACTGCTTTCTTGGGCCACAAGTAGGGAATTTGATGGAAAATGGGGCCTCCAGGATACGAACCAGCACCCTTATGGGATCCTGGCACGCGCAAGGCAAGGACTTTAGCCAAGGCTACCGCATCAGGCCCCATCAAAGCCATCTTTTACTGAACATGCTAGTTACAACAGAGACATTGCAAACTGAATTTGGGAAATGTATTAATCAAACTCATGTGCTATAACACAGGAGAATAATTTTGGGGGCAAGCCTCAGTATAATAACTAAATAGTTTTGGATCATAAGATGAGAATGTGAGTGATGTATATTATTAAATCATGTTTATTGTGTCTAGAAAACAAAATAAGAAAGAGCCTAAAATATTTTAGAAATGAAAGGCTATATAAATGATAAACAGAATTTATATTCCTTAGAGAACCTGTGGAAACATTATGTCAGTTCTTGAAATACTCTTTTTAGCAATATGTTGAATAAACCACAGTGTGTTTGGCAGGAAAATGTAATGATATTTTATTGCTTCATTATGATGAATGGATAAGTTTCTGAGAATTTTGTCAGTTTTCAGGGCAAATGTAACAAAAATACAAGCAAGTAAATATAAAAGGTTTATTTTTCAAGAGTTTTGAGATCGAGATTCCACAAAAATGGCGTTCAGTTTTGTAAGATCAGTTTCAAACTCATCCAGCACTCTGTCATAGACATGACTAGCCAGAGCACGTGCTATTTTATTTTCAATAACAAATGAATAGGCTTAGATTTATTTTAAAATTTTATTTTCTCTGAGCTTTAGAAATACATTAATTATTTGATTTAGGATGACTTTATTAATATTATCAATAAGTTTGGGGTAGTGATTATTTTTTCCTACACACATAAACATACAATGTTATTACAAAGATAAATCTTCACTCTTGACTTGAAGACTTCGATGTTCTTCCTAAACTTACTGATATTTCCCTAAGAGCCAGGGAAACAGCCTTTCTTCATGTATCTATTAGTCACCTGAATTTGTTCTTTTGAAAAATGCTTGCTCATTTCCTGCACCCGTTTCTTCATGGGGTTGCCTGTTTTGCTGTCACTGATTTTCCGGATCTCTGTGTAAATCCTAGATGTCAGCCTCCTAGCATCTCTTCCATTCCGTTGGTTCCCTCTTTCCTTTGGTGATGTGTTCCTGTGCTGTGCGAAGCTTCCTCGTTTGATGTCCCATTTGTTTAATTTGACTTTGACTACCTGTGCTTGTGGTGACTTCTTTTTATTGTTATTAACATTGTATTATGTGATACAGTTTTATAGGCACTGGGGATTCCCCCCACCCCTCCCATACCCCTCCCCCCCATAGTGGATTCCTCCACCTTGCTGCATAACCACAGTTCAAGTTCAGTTGAGATTCCTTCATTGCAAGCATATACCTAGCATAAAGTCCAGCGTCTTATTGTCCAGATAAGTTCAGTGGCCTCTTAGGGAGACCTTCTCTGGTCTGAAGGTAGAGCTAACAGAGTAAAGTTCCGGTCAGTTAAAAGCCCCAACAAAACCTCAGCATCAATATACAACGTTATGGAATTAATTGACATAGTATTGAGGAAACAATATGTTAAAAAATAATGCAAGTTCAATTCTTCAAAACATCCGGGTTGAGACAGTATCAATGACACGTTCAAAAAATAACAAACAACCAAACAAAAATTACAGGTTAAATCAAGGCAAACATGTGGTATCTAACCTTTTGGGATTCGCTCATTTCCCTTAGCATTATAGTTTCCAGTTGTGCCCATTTAGCCACAAAGAACTGCATTTTGTTTTTTTTAATAGCTGAGTAGTATTCCATGGAGTAGATGAACCAAAGCTTTCTTATCCAATCTTCTGCTGATGGGCATTTCGGTTGCTTCCATGTTTTTGCAATTACTGATTGTGCTGCTATGAACATAGGGGTGCATGTTGGTTTGTCGTGAGACAGGTGTTTTGGATATATTCCTAGGAGTGCTATTGCTGGGTCATATGGTATGCAGATTTTGAGTTGTTTGAGTGTTCTCCAGACTGTTTTCCATAAAGGCTGTACCAACTTGCAGCTCCACCAGCAGTGGAGTAGGGTTCCCTTTTCCCTGCATCCTCGCCAACAAGTGTCATTGGTGTTCTTTTTTATGTGGGCCAATCTTACTGGTGTTAGGTGGTACCTCATCCATGTCTTTTTTTTTTTTATTATTATTGTTGCTTACATTGTATTATGTAGTACAGCTCCATAGGCGCTGGGGATTCCCCCCACCCCTCCCACACCCCTCCCCCCATGGTGGATTCCTCCACCTTGTTGCATAACCATAGATCAAGTTCAGTTGAGATTCATTGCTTGCAAACACATGCCTAGCATAAAGTTCCGTGTCCTATTGTCCAGATAAGTTCAGTGGCCTCTTGGGGAGACCTTCTATGGTCTGAAGATAGGTCTAACAGAGTAAAGATCCGGTCAGTTAAAAGCCCCAACAAGGCCTCAGTATCATTATACAACATTATGGAATTAATTGACATAGTATTGGGTAAACAATATGTTAAAAATAATGCAAGTTCCATTCTTCGAGACATCTGGGTTGAGACAGTATCAATGACAGGTTCAAAAAATAACAAACAACCAAACAAAAATTACACGTTAAATCAAGGCAAACATGTGGTATCTAATCTTTTGGGATTCACTCATTTCCCTTAGCATTATAGTTTCCAGTTGTGCCCATTTAGCCACAAAGAACTGCATTTTGTTTTTTTTAATAGCTGAGTAGTATTCCATGGAGTAGATGAACCAAAGCTTTCTTATCCAATCTTCTGCTGATGGGCATTTTGGTTGCTTCCATGTTTTTGCAATTACTGATTGTGCTGCAATGAACATAGGGATGCATGTTGGTTTGTCGTAAAACAGGTGTTTTGGATATATTCCTAGGAGTGCTATTGCTGGGTCATATGGTATGCAGATTTTGAGTTGTTTGAGTGTTCTCCAGACTGATTTCCATAGAGGCTGTACCAATTTGCAGCTCCACCAGCAGTGGAGTAGGGTTCCCTTTTCCCCGCATCCTCGCCAGCAGGCGTCGTTGGTGTTCTTGTTTATGTGGGCCAATCTTGCTGGTGTTAGGTGGTACCTCATCGATGTTTTAATTTGGATTTCCCTTATTGCCAGGGAACTGGAGCATTTTTTCATATGTTTGTTTGCCATTTGGACTTGTTCCTTTGTGAAATGTTTGCCCATTTCCCGTGCCCATTTCTTGAGTGGCTTGTTTGTTTTGGTTTTTTGGTTGTTTTGAAGTTCTTTGTATATCCTGGAAATTAGCCCCCTATTGCCTATGTAGTGTGCAAAGATCTTCTCCCACTCTGTGGGTTGCTTTTTTACTTTGTTGATTGTTTCCCTTGCTGTACAGAAGCTTCTTAGTTTGATGAGGTCCCATTTGTTTATTCTGTTCTCAACTGCTTTTGCTTTTGGTGTCCTTCTTAGAAAGTCGGGACCTACTCCTAGGTCTTGCAGGGTATTTCCTACATTTTCTTGCAAGAGTTTGAAGGTTTCTGGATGTAGGTTTAGGTCTTTTATCCATGTAGATTGGATCTTAGTGTATGGTGATAGATGTGGGTTTATCTTTTTGTTTCTACAGGCTATCAGCCAGTTGTCCCAACAACATTTACTAAAGAGGCCTTCCCATTTGCTTGGACTGTCATTGGTCTTTTTGTCAAAGATTAATTGGCTGTATCTGTGTGGGTTCCCTTTTGGTGCTTCTATTCTATTCCATTGATCTTCCTTTCTATCTTTGTGCCGGTACCAGGCTGTTTTGATAACCACTGCTCTATTGTGGTGACTTTTTATAGAGGTCTTGTAGAGAGCATTCTCTGTTTTCTTCTGATAGTTTGATGGTTCCTGGGTGCAGATGTAGATTCTTGATCCCTTTAAAGCTGAGTTTTGTGTAAGGTGAGAGCTGGGGGTGTTGCCTCTAACTTCTGCAGGCTGATAGTTTTCTGTTGCTTGGTTCTTTACATGGTATAAAACTTTCCAGTAACTTAATTCTTTTTTTTCAAACATAGCTTTATGTAAAATATTTAGAGATGAAAAGCAAAGCTCATCTGTTGGTTCATTAAAAGTTCTTTTATTTTATAAAGTCCTATTTTCAGACATTTTAGATATGGCAATTTTCACAATGAATTTTGTCAATAATTTTTTTTTTCTTTTTATGTAAGGCCACGTATGCGTTAAGGAAAATTCTTTCTGTATGCTTCTGATCCATTTGTGTTCAAGTCAACAGTGTTGTGTTGTCAAAGAGTTGTTTAGCGTCCAGGAGACATTGTAAGTTTCTTCTTTTAGAAAGACAGTAAAAGCCATTCTTTTTTTCCTTGAACAAAGTCATAACTCCAACCAAATCAAGGTAAAAACTTCAGGTTAAAAGATTAGATATTTTGTAGTTTTATTAAATTTTAGACCCAAACCAGGCAGATTTGAAAGATATTAAAATTTCTTTTTAAAAAAGATTTATTTATTTTTATTGCAAAGTCAGATATATAGAGAATAGAGAGACAGAGAGGAAGATCTTCCGTCCAATGATTCACTCCCCAAGTGAGCGCAACAGCCGGTATTGCGCAGATCAGAAGCCGAGAGCTCTTCCAGGTCTCCCACATGGGTGCAGGGTCTGAAGGCTCTGGGCCATTTTTGACTGCTTTCCCAGGCCACAAGCAGGGAGCTGGATAGGAAGTGGGGCTGCTGGGATTAGAACCATATAGGATTCTGGGCGTGCATGGCGAGGACTTTAGCCGCTAGGCCATGGCGCCGGGCTCGAAAGATATTAAAATTTCAACGTAGCTTCTTCCTTAATTGATGTCTTAAAGAACTATTTATTTTACTTGAAAGACAAGAGTTTCAGGGAGAGAGGGCAAGACATAGAGAGATCTTCCATCTGTTGCTTTACTCATTAAATGGTGGAACTGGCTAGAGCTGGGCTGGTCTGAAGCAGGAAGCCAGGAGCTTCTTTCAGATCTCCCACATGAACCCCTGATCATTGGGCATTGTCTGATGCCTTCCAGCCAACAAGTAGGAAGCTGGGTGGAAACTGGATCATCCGGGACAAGATTCAGAGCCTATATGGGATATGAGCACAGCAGGCAGCGGGTTAGCTTTGAAATGCCACTGTGCTGGCCCCATTTGAATTGGTTTTTAAAGAGATTTATTATTGCTGTTATTATTATTATTATTATTGGAAAGGCAGATATATAGGAAGAAGATACAGAGAGAAAAATCTTCCATCTTTCACTCCCCAAGTGGCCACAATGGCTGAAACCGAGCCAATCCAAAGCAGGAGCCAGAAGCTTCTTCCGGGTTTCCCAAGCAGTTGCAAGGTCCCAAGGCTTTGGGCCAAATTTTACTGCTTTCCCAGGCCACAGGCATGGAGCTGGATGGGAAGGGGGGCAGCCAGGACATGAACTGATGCTAATATGGGATTCTGGCTTATGCAAGGTGAGGATTTAGCCATTAGGCTATTGTACCAGGCCCTCTAAACTGATTTTAAATATAAAATAGTAATTTTTATGTATCTTTTTGTAGATAACTTAGATGTAAAGTTTTTATATTTCATTTAAATTGTGAGGATGAATAGGATAACTCCATTGTAGAACTAAAAATTCTAACAAAAATTATTAGCAATCATAGGTCAAACTCTTGGCTTTGATAAAACAACGTCTTAACCACAACATCAGTGACATGGCTGCAATAGTGACTGCCTTAGAAGAAGTGTGATGTTGCAGTCAGTGCTAGTATGTGGCACGTGCAAGATCAGGAACAGATGTCAGGCTGCTGTTCTGAGCTTGACATTGTACTGAGATCTTTCCCTTATTTTCTGAGTACTATTCCTTTAACATAGGATGCTTTGTTTTCACTTTCTTTTAAACATGTATTTGAAAATCAAACACACACACACACACACACACACACACACGGAGAGAGAGAGAGAAAAAGAGCGAGAGATAGAGCTCCCATCTACTGGCTCACACGCCAACTGCCTACCACAGACAGTTTAAGGCCAGGCAGAAGCCAGGAGCTGGGGCTTCCACTGGAGATATTTTTGGGTTGGAATTTTTTCTTTCTTTTTCTGATAGTAATGTATGCCAAGTTTTAATAAACTAGTGCTGTATATAGTAGAGTACAATTATTTAAGCCATTGAGGCTACCTCCTAGGGTCTATGGTGTCAGACATTGGAGTCTGGGTCCAGTGCCAGGAATTAAACCAAATAAATTTCAGTGTTGATGTCAGACATCTGAATTGCTAGGCTAAATACCTCCTCTATAGTACGTTTTATAGTGGAGACTTACAGATAATTTAGAGCTTTAGAAAACACCAGTGCTTGTTCAAAGGAGACAGGTAAGCTGATGTACATTCGGAAACTTTGAATGACACTTTATTGTATAGGTGATTCTGTCATTAAATCCATTTGTAATAACTTTGATTAAATGTTTACAGGTAAGAAATTTTAAAAACAGCTTTTAATCAAAATTTTTGACAGATGCAAAAAGTTATGCATATTTATGGTGTGCCAACTGATGTTTTGATACATATATAACATCTAATTAGGGTCAATGTACTAGCTACCCTAAAAACAGCATTTTCCTACAAAGAAAGTATTTCAAATTTACCTTCTAGTATTTTTAAGGAAAAATACACAGCATAATATTTATAATTATCCTACTGTACAAGAAGCTGTTGAATAGGTTCTAATCTTGGATGTTAAATCATTAGAAGTGAATATACAGATATAACTCATGGTCGGTTGATGCTTATATTTGTTGTATATTCATGGGCCAAACTGGATACAATACTATCAGTACTTTCTTGAGAATTTCTTAAGATTCAACCTTTTCACATAAATATAAAATAATTACTAGTTATTCTTGGCATAACTAACAGCATCCATTAAAATAAGGGAAACGAAATTTCTTTCACAGTTCAGGTTGTATATACAGGGCTAATTTATGAAAGGTTGATGTATATTACCATCAGAAAAAAGTTTCCAATCCAAAGATGTCTCCGAGATTAAGATGTTTATGTCCCACACCAGAGTGCCTGTGTTTGAGTCCCAGCTGTTATGCTAGATCCAGCTAGGATTCTGTAAATGAACACTTGGGAGGCACTGCATGCTGGCTGAAGTCACCTTCTTCCTGCCAGCTACCTGGGAAACCTGGGCTGAATTCTCAGATCCCAGGTTTGGCCTGGGCCGACCCACACAGGTAAAGGCATTTGAGGAAGGAACTAGCAGATAGCACTTTATTCTGTCTCTCACCACTGTCTCTGTCTTACTCCCTCCTCCCTCCAATAACAAAGAAACAAAGCAGCACAAGAGAAGAAATGCTTATTCTATTACATAAAGTGCTCATGTGAATGTACATTAAACAATTATGCAAGTTACTGATTTTCCACTCTTTAGGAAGTGTAAGTCTATGAAGGAATACGCGTTTTTAATGTAGTATCTGAGTTAAACTTCATAAGGCCTAGAATCTTTTGTTTGGAATCCAAGTTTTGGATAAGGACATCTGTTGGGTTATCCTTAGGATCACTAAGACGGTCAATTTTAACTCAGGGGGAAAAAATCTTTAAGCCACTGTGTTGTCAGATGACTATCTGTGTGAAAGGTCAGCTGATCTATGTGGCTGGTTAATCTGAACATCAACTGGAAGTGCTAATAAGAAACAGAAGAAATATGGAGATCAAGGGTGATACTTTTCTTTCACTTCTGCTGTTTTGACTGTAGTTTCTCATATTTATCTAAGTTCAAAAAGTTGAATTATATCTACTTATCAGAAGATCTTTTAAACAGTTTAAAATTTGATAATATTGCTTTCCCTTAACTTTATCTTATAAAGCAATTAAGTCATTTTGCTCATAAAACCATATGGCTCCCTTTCTGCTGAATTTATGGTGATGACAGTTGGCTTCAAGTAAATAAAAGAGAGAAGCTTTATATCCAAGAAACAGCAACAGTCAGATATCTTATTAGGGATTTCAAAAGGAAAAAAGGAACTTATTTGGTTTAGATAAATATTATCATAAATAAGTAGTTCTTTATGTAATTGTCTAAGGATAATTACAGTTTGACTTTTGGATGAATGCCTGAAAATGAATTACAATATCGAAAGAGTAGATATTCCAACATTTTAAGATTCAAAATGCATGAAGAAAATTGAGCATTTTATCTATAGTTCAGAAGTTAAAGCATTGTGCTGAAAGGCAGATTTAGGATAGGACCCCATAGGAAAAAAAAAAAAAAAGGCCTGAGAAATGGATGTTACTGATCTTGGAATTGTTTGTGCTTTGAGAGAATGAGCTATGGGGCGACTGGACTAATTCATCATTTAGCCGACATTTTGTCTGTGGATTATTGTACTATAAGATTATTTCTCATGTGGTACTTAGGGTCAGTTACAATGTTCTGATATCATACAATGGTAAACCGATTTTAATCTAAAATAATATAATCAAGCCTTAAGCATTATACATACAGAAATACCAATAGCTGAAAGAGTAAAATGAATACAAATACACAATCTTCAAAAGAACTTGGTCTTAAATACTCAGATTCAAACCCAAACTCATCATTCTGTACCAAATCAAAGATGGAGGAAAATGGTAAAGGCAAGAAAGTAACATCTTTCTCTGTATTCTGGGAGGAGACGAGAGGTGAAGCAGGCAGCAGATCCAGGCTTTTACTCATTCTCAGGAAGTCATGTGAGGATCAAATATGAAACTCTACACGGTTAAATTTCCAGAGAACTTTCAGTACATCATTTAGCAAGATTATATTTTTCTTTAAGTATCACGATAAGTTTTTTACTGTCATAGCAAAACAAAAAGTTCCACCTAAATATCTCCAGTAGTTTTTAGAGTAGCTCCTGTTTCTGCTAAATGTATATAGAATTTCATAGACATTATCAAATAAATTAATATTTGATCATGTATTTGCTTTTGAAGATTATTTCTTTTTTTTTAAAGATTTATTTTTATTATTTTTTATTGGAAAGGCGGATATACAGAGAGGAGATACAGAGAGGAAGATCTTCCATCCGATGATTCACTCCCCAAGTGAGCCGCAACGGGTCGATACTATGCCGATCCGAAGCCAGGAGCCTCTTCTGGGTCTCCCACGTGGGCGCAGGTTCCCAAAGCTTTGGGCCATCCTCGACTGCCTTCCCAGGCCACAGGCAGGGAGCTGGAAGGGAAGCGGGGCCGCCGGGATTAGAACCGGCACCCATATGGGATCCCGGGCGTGCAAGGCGAGGACTTAACCACTTGCGCCACTGCGCCGGGCCCTGAAGATTATTTCTGTGTGAATCAAGCTTTGAGAGAGATATTTCAAATGTGGTTAGAGGAAATAACTGTTAATGAGTTTAGTATGAATGCTTAGAAATGTAACCATTGGAAAAAACTCTATGCCCTTGTGTCAAAAATGGATAAATTTCTATTGAAAATAAATATGACATAAATTTCCCAGAGGGTTTGAAATCAGCAATCATTAATTTTTCAACCAATGTAAGCTGTGACCCATGGGTTTTCTGACGTGTGTAATGACTTAAAGCAGATCATAGAACATAAATCTTTCTTATATGCTTCAGTTTTTTGCCATTTTTCTACTGAATAAAAAAATGATGAAAATAAACATTCAATCATTCATGGCTAGAGTAAATAGGCGAAAATACTGGAAGCTTGTTAAATTTCTACTTTGTTCAACCCATGACTATTAATATCTTGTTAAGCATATGAAATTTTCTCTTTTTAAAGATTTTATTTATTTTTATTACAAAGTCATATATACATAGAGGAGGAGAGACAGAGAGGAAGATCTTCCGTCCGATGATTCACTCACCAAGTGACCGCAACGGCTGGTACTGCGCCAATCCGAAGCAGGGAACCAGGAACCTCTTCCAGGTCTCCCACAGGGATGCAGCGTCCCAAGGCTTTGGGCCGTCCTTGATTGCTTTCCCAGGCCGCAAGCAGGGAGCTGGATGGGAAGTGGAGCTGCTGGGATTAGAACCAGCGCCCATATGGGATTCTGGCACGTTTAAGGCGAGGACTTTAGCTGCTAGGCTACGCTGCCGTGCCAAGCATATGCAATTTTCAAGGGACATTTTTTTATGTATGTCCACATTACTATTTTCTGTCTACACAGATAGCTACTTGTTTTACTGTAGTTTTGACAGTTATTTTCCAGTATCATTTGTTCTCTCAAACTAACACTTTTTGTAATTGTGCAATTCTGCAGGTTTTACTTGCTAGAGTATTTGAAGTAAGTATTGAAGCCACGTATTTGCTGTGATGAACAAATGGCTTTGTATTGACAATGAGTTACAAGAGCTAACTTTTGCTTAGATTTTACAAAGTGGCAGGCATCTTACTAAGCTCTTTAAATGATTCGTCCACTCACTCTTTCATTCCATTTTGTCCATAGGAAAGCATGGAGTCAGAAAGCTTGAGAGCTTTCTCATAAAAATAAAGCTTATTTGTTTTCAGAACCACCTTCTTATATACCGATTCTTGCAATTATATTGATCTTAATGCATTTTCTAAACTGGAAAACATATACATTTGTATGACTTCTAAATAAAATAATGCTAAATAATTATGAGAATTTCAGTTTAGGTGGGATCTTTTCAGAATTCTTGAAGGCTTTTATATTTTCTGTATGGAGTTTAATTTGGATTTGGTTCAGAAAAAGTAACAGCTATTCTACTGCATTAAAAAAAAATTCTGACTACTTTAATACTTATTTTTACCCCTTACAGAATTACAATTTGATAAATTCATAAATTCACAAGAAGAAGAAATGATTTACTTCTGACCATGATTCACTGCAACATGTAGTTACATTTAGACAAATTTAATGTATTATTTTGTGTTTGATAATGAACTTCCCTCTCTTCAGTGAATGCCCTGTGTTGCTTGCTATTCTATTGTGGTGAATCACCCTCTTTCATTTGTCTTGTCTGTTGTACATCCTTGCAATGCATACTACCCATCATGGAGTCATTATGTCTACTCTACTTTATTTTAATTTGTATAAGGAGGGTTTAGGTTCTCAGTAAGAGAGGAAGGTACAAAGATATCCTTTAATGATTCTGTCCTTAATGTCCTCCAACACAGTGGTATGTTATTACAACTGATCAAAATATTATGCCTCATCATTACACCCACAGCTCACAGTTTACATAAGGTATCGCTCTTGGTATTGCACATTGTAAGCCTTTGGATACGTGAAAAAGTGACGTGAATTTAGTGTTATAATCTTAATCAGTCATTTCTTGACAGTAAAATCTGTACATATTTCTTCTTTCCTTCCCAAGTCCCTGGAGACTACTCAACTTTTTACTGTCTCTCAGTTTTTCTTTTTTCAAAATATCATATGGTTAGTGTCACATCAGTGAAGATTTTCCTATAGGCCTCTTTCACTTAGCAATGTGTATTTTAGTGTTCTCCATCCCTTTTCATGATTTGGTAGCTCATATCCTCTAGTGCTGAATAATTCTCCATTGTCCAGAAGTTTCACAATTTCTTTATTCACACCTCTGTTGCTTCTAAGTAATGGCAAATATAAATAAAGGTTGCTTAATTACTGATTTGTAGATTTTCCGCAAGATCTAAGTTTTAACTTCTATGTGTAATTAAAAATGAGCATGGAAACCTCTGCAACATCATCCCAGGTATCAGTACATTTTATATTTCCACCAGCCACATAGGAAAGTTTCCGTTGCTTAAACACACTCATTTGCATTTGGTGCTATCACTGTAGCATTTGATAATTAGCATTTCCCTGAAGATGCATTATTGGAGCGTCTTATAGACTTATTTACCATTTGTATACTATCTTTTATTAGGTATGTATTAAAGTCTCTGATTTATAACTGAGTTGTTCTCTTATAATTAAATTTGAGGAATTCTTTATATATTTCAAACAATTACACCTTATCAGTTGCTTATTGCTTCTGTCATGTGGCTTGCCTCTTTACTTTCTTTGCAGAACAGAGGTGGTCCTTCTCTTTCTCCTTCACCTGCTTCTCCTTCTCTTCTTCTGCTCCTCCTCCTCCTCCTCCTTCTTTTTTAACGAAGTCCAGGCTCTGAAATCTTTCTTTCATGAACTGTGCCTTTGGGAACCACTCCTCCTTTTCAGCTTGAATGTCAACTAGCTCAATCAAACCGCAGCAACTTACCTTGAGAATATTTACTTGAGCAGTTTCTAAAGCTTATTTGTTTTTCCACTATAATTCAATAATAAATCTCTTTTCATTCTACCATCTATTTTCTGAAAATCTCAGATTTTGAATAAAACAATTAAACGCAATTATTGATCCCTCAGTTCCACTGAGAATAAAAATCATGATTCTGATGAATAATATGTATGTATATGAGTATTTATATATATGTATGTTTCTTCCATAAGTACTCTGAAATATACTGTATTCACAGTCTTGTTCAGTCATATGATAAATCACATGCAGAAAATAATTTCCCTTAAAAAGAGATGTTGAATATAGGATATATTTGATAATAAGTTAAAAGGCCAAAATTTATTGCTTTATCATTTAATTACATAAATATCATTTAGAAAGAGTTTGAAAGAGTTTCTTTTGCTTTAATTTTAATATTTTATATATCAATGAGAGTGCATGTATAACACATTTTGCTATCCTAAATTTTAGCAATAAACTTTAAAAGATACATGAAAAATGGTTTTAAATGATTAAAAGTAAGCAGTGACAAGTAGAAGTTAGTTGTGGTTCATTATCTGGTAAAAATGTGCTTTACCATTTTTTTAAGGTTTCTCCTAATGAAAGGGGATATGAAAGTGTTTGACTACATCTGTATTTCTGTTTTTGATTTTCCCTAATTCAGAACAGTAACCATGAAGCACCAATCTTGCCAAACAAATGCCAATGTCAGGAACATATTCTAGTTTTTGCTGTTTTTATTCTTTATGTTCTTGACTCAACTATAGCTAAACGAATAACCTAAGAAGTAAATATTTTTCATGTTAACATCAACTTAAGTCATAAAAAATACTAAATGCTCATTATTTAACTCTATCCTTTCCGTTCTTTCCATCTATGTTTAACCTATTGCTGTGACTATTTCCCAAGGATATATTGCAAATACAACAGTAGTTTGTGTCCTGTACAGAGAGCATTAGTTGGAAAAAGAGAGAGATCATCAGTAAATATAAGGCATGAGCATTTATTGTGGTTCTGTAGTGAGTTAAATTTTGGCACACGTCTTGTGTAAGCTCTCAAGGGAGAGGAGCAAATCGAAACAGAACAAGCTGAAAGCATCCAACAGCTAAAGCCTAAAGCCAATAGTATATATTTCAAGTGTAGTTTAAAATATGCCATTAATGGAAAATTACAGTGATAGGGGAGTGATGTATCCCAGTTCCATTTGAGTGGAATATAAGCCATAAACCACTGGCCTACTCATGGTTTGGTAAGGTGCTTTGATTCCTCGTCTTCTCTATCTTGAGCTGAAGAAAACCTACTGTTACAGCCGCTTTTCACAGTTCTTCTAGGAGTACCTCCAACAGGTTATGAAATGGATGAATATCCTCGCTTCTTCCCAAGGTGGAAAGCTTTTACCCCAAGATCCAAGGTGGAAACATTAGCCTTGGCCAATTTTAGTAAAGCAGAGCACTGTGTTCTTAGTGTTGACAGGGCTGAGTTGAAAATCTGACTCTTCTTAGAGTCTTTTTTTTTTTAAATCCTTTTAAAACTGTAACTATTGCCTTGCCGTGAGCCGGGAATAAGATTCTGTTAACTGATGAGATTGAGATATGACATCTTCTGAAGTACTGGATTGACAAACCTCAGCTTTCAATTCTCCTGGTCTTTTGAGAAGTATGCTTTAAGTTACACAGTTTGTTTCTGTAGAGATTTTTTTTTTTCACAGTAGTTCTCACATTGGTAGAAATAATAGGAAAGAACTACATGTGTGTGGGCTGCCATGATTTTGCCAACCCATTTGAGTGAAAGGAAAACTCTTGGAAACCAATTGCTTTTTGCATGCCGATGGCTCATGAGGACACTTTCTCCAGGTGGCCCCCTTGGAATTGTGGTATGAAATTGCACATTACATGCTGGTAGTCTCTTGTGGACACAGGCCAGATGCCATTCCTGCCATCATGATAGAAATGGATAACTGGTAAAGAAAAACTTCCTTTCTTTTTACTCTGAAGGATGTTTTGCAATCCTGCCAACATGTGTACAGCAAAGAATTATATCCCAGCCTTCACATTTGTAAGAAAAGTAGAGACTCATTATGGCCAAATAGTATCATGGTGTCAGATCTCAACTGCATATTTTCAAAATATTTTTCACTCTCTTTATTAAATATTAGAATAATTTTTATTCTAATTTGTTGGTGCTAGAATTTTCTGAAGATTGTGGAAGTGTCTTATAATCATTTTACAGTTTGATGTGTCTGGTTGAAAAAGAAGGTCAAATGTTTAACAAACTTGAGTTTCCATATGACAGTTTTTGAATAGTATCTAAAGTGGGAAAAATGAACACCTCTTTTAGGGTAATTGTATTCAATGCATCTCAAAGACTAATTTCACCATTGTGGATAAAATACATAGTATTACATTAAATTAATTTCACTGCTCTGGAGCAAATTAAAATTAATTCAAGGTCTAAAACATTTTCCTTGTTGATATTGTAATACATAGACTCTTAAAAGACATATTGGTAATTTAAGATGAAACTACATCACTAAAGAGCTTTATTTAAATCCCCATGCTTTTAAAGGAAAAGATTGTGTGTACATACTTAAAAAATGTACAAGTCACATAATAACTGGAAAAAGTGTAAAAATAATCCACTCTTCCCACAGTTTTGTGAAAAGAATGTTTGTCATTTCTTAAAATAAATGAGGGTTATAGAAGTAACTGCTAACCAATCTTTTTGGGTTATGTGACAGATCTCTGTAAAGCTCCCAGGGCCTTGGGGGGAAGGTGCTATAGAAAGACAAGGGCTATTACAAAGTAAGTGCTTTTGTGGAGGTGAGCTACAGCTCTCAGCATGAGATACGTATTTCTATCAGTTTAAAATAGTACCTGTGTGAAAAGCACTTGTTGGGCTTGTCATATAGGAGACAGGAAGACCTTCATTTCTGACTGCTGTCCCAGGGAAAGAAACTGGACATATTCCATGATCTCAGTCCTACCTTCCATGCAATAAATCTCTGACCGATCTGGAAGGTTTCTCCAACTGGGTACAAACCTGTGTCTCTGCTGCTATGTGGAGCTTAGCCTCTCAGTTCTCAGGCCCTCCATCCTCGAGTCTCATGATCTTCGGTTCTCCAATGTTTGTGTTTTTCCCATGTCATGGCCTTAGTCATGTTTGGCAATGTTTATAACCAAATATCCCTATTTCCTTTTCTACTTCTGAATGCTTTCTCAAATTCTAAGACATCACATTTGTTCTGCAAAACTTCCAGAAAATGTCACATTTTTTTGTTTATAATATTTGCATTTTTAAATATCTCTATAACATACATAGCTCAATCATAAAAGAGAATGGATAACTTCTACTGCTCAGTACTGCAGGATTGTAACCACATTGTAATCCACTGAAAATTCATGGTTGCTAACAGTGTGTCAAGGACACGATTACCAATTGCTCTCCTTGGAGCTCATGTCTCTAGTGTGTCATTTTTCCTTCACTGAGACCCAGAATCCTATGCTTATTACACATAATATTATATCCCTCTCTTTTTAAAATTTTGACACATTTTAAGCATTTTATAAATAATTATATATCTATAATATTTTATATGAAGTGGTTATTCATAAATTATCCTTTAATATGTCTATATAAAGACAACGGAAATATTCAGCAAAGGCAGTAAACTACAAACCTTGTTATCAACCAGAACTCTAGTGTTACTTCAAATAATTGTTTACAAATCTTACCTTAAATTCTAAATTTCTGAAAGTATAACAAAATCTCAATTGTGTATTGTCAGAATTACTTAAACATTAATCTCCATCCCAGTTTTACTCTTTCTTTTAAAAAAATAAGAATATTTCTTTTTAGAGACAGAAGCTCTTTGTATTAGTAGTTCACTTCCCAAATGGCCGCTGTGGCCACAGCTGAGCAGATCCTAAATTGATATCAAGTGTTTCTTCTTGGTCTCCAAGGTGAGTGCAGGGGCCCAAGGACTTGAGCTGTTCCCCGCTGCTTTTCCAGGCCATAAGCAGAGAGCTGGGTCAGACCTGGAGTGGTAGGTCATGAACAGGTGCCCATATAGGATGTCAGTGCCACAGGGTAAAGGATTAGCTTGCTGTGCCACCTTGTTGGCCCCTCCAGGTTCACTCTTTTAAAGATTCATTTACTTATTTGAAAGCCAGAGGTGCAGCGAAAGAAAGGGATAGAGAAGAGAGACAGAGAACAAGAGTGAGAGAGAGGAAATCTTTCAGCAGCCAGGCGCTTCTTCTGGGTCTCTCATGTGGGTTGTAGGAAGCCAGTCACCCAAGTGATGAGCTGCTGCTTTGCCAGGCACATTAGTAGGGAGCTGAATTGGAACTGGAGCAGCCAGCACTCAGACTGGCACCCTATATGGAGTGCTACAATCCCGGCCCATTCACGGTATTTTTATTGTTTTAAATTCAGTGTAAACTATTTATAGAACAACAAAAAAAAATGTGTAGCTAAATTATAGTATGTTTAAATTTAAGTCTGTAATGATATGTATATCATTACATATATGTTATATAATATAATGTTTTATATATATATATGTATTTGTATCTGTGTGCAATTTAAGTTGAAAAAAAATCTGCATTTCCAATATTCCTTAAAATTCAATCTAAAATTATTTGGTTTATAATTTGGATAAAGAACTCTGAATATTTAAAATGATTTGTTTCTAAATAATGGTGAAATTCCAATATAATTTAGAGTCATAGAATTCATAATTTGATCATACCTTAAAGTAGGGTCAAATTGAAATGTGAATGAGAAACAATCGATTGGTTTACCTTTTATGAAGTAACTCACAAAGGATGCTACAGAGTTCTTTAAATGAAAGAAAATTACTTTTGCACAAATTCTATCACAGGTGTTTTAGGCTAAGCAATCAATTGCTGTTAGTTTATAGAAGAAAAAATAACAAAGTACAATTTATGTTAACATCTCTGAGTGTATCCCCTTCAGAATTTGATAAATCTTAAAATGAATGTTTGTAGACCTATGTTTAGCTTATTAAATGCTCCTATTTGGAGCTATTTTTCCTTGTAAAATCAACATGTCTCTAGAGGGCTGTGTTATTTCAGAATACCCTTTAATAAACCTATTTTGAAAAAAAAATAAATATTTTAAAGTTCTAATTTCCAAACGGGTTGGTCTGAAAAAAGAAAGCACTAAGTTTGGGAAGTATATGATCTTTTCTTTTATTCCTGAGCTTACCTCCCTCTATGTCTAAAATCATAAGTGATCTCAGTTGCATCCTTAAGAAAGTTGATGTAACGCCTTGACCACAGTTCTTACTTGAAGTCACTGCGGTCAGAATGGCGGATCTGAAAGTCTTGACTCTCCAGTCTTAATGATGGCAAGGTTTAGTTGGTCAGAGCCCCAGTCTCACATACGTTTTTGTTATTCCTGCGTGTAAAAAAAAAATGATCATTCTTTTCAAGATATCAACCCAATGTGATTTTTATTTATTTTGTGGTTAATAAAGCAGAGATAGTACATTCACAGGGATACTGCTCAAATTTTTTTTCTCTTATTTTGGTATATGTGCAGTAATTCTGGGGTGATAACAAGATGGCCAAGTACGAACAGGTCTATTGGTCCTATCACATGAAAAGACTGAATGGATGTTCTTTTGCAGAGATACATGATCTGTGCTAATACAAAACTAAGCCTCTTAAGCTTGTTCCTCATTTCTCCTTGAATTTCATCATCCAAGTATCGCATGACACACAACCCAGTTTTTCTTTGGCTGTAGCTGCCGCTGGTTAGATCACTTGGAATGCTGGACAATGATTCAAACAAGCCTTCTAGTCTCCTCTCTGCTATTTCCCCTTTCAGGCCATTTGTGAAAGAGAATACAAGGGCCTTTAAGCTTAAATAACACCTGGTAACCAAATTCTTGACATATATTTAATCACCCCAATCATTTAGCAAACCATCTCATTTAGCAAGTCATTCCCACTGTAAAAACACAGGGGCTTTATATGACGTAGAATTTCTCTTGATCTTTGAGTCACTTTATCCCATGAATAACACTGTCTGTTACGATAGCATAATTGTCATTGCACATTAGCACTCCCAACGCTGTCTGAGAGTTGCTCTGTTCACCTACTAGGGCTGACAGTCTCTGAAATCAAGGCTTATGTTAACATTGGTACAGGAGATTATTTGTTTATTTGAAAAGCAGAGAGACTGAGAAAGAGAGGAAAGTGATCTGTCATCTGCAGGCTTATTCTCCAGATGCCCTCAGCAGCTGGTACTGGCTAGGTTATTTCATGAACTGGAACTCAGTTGAGGCCTCCCACATAATTTGCAGGGCCCAGCTACTGGAGTTATCACCAATTTCCTGAGATGCATATTAGCAGGAAACTGGAATCAGGATCAAGACCAGGACTCAACCCAATCACTCCAATATGGGATGTAGGCATGCCAAGCTGGGTCTCTACCACCATGCCAAATGTCCATGCCTAGAACTTGATTCAGGAGCTCATTCAGTTTCTGTCATCCTGGCAGAACATGAGACTGCTCAGAAGTTACTTCTCCCACATAGGGATAATCTCTTTCTACCAGTTGAGCTAGCCAAGGTCCAAAGCAGTGGTGTCTTACCCTCCTGGTATTTTATGGAGACTTTGGGTACAAAGTCCATTACATTTCCTTTGCATGCTCCTGGTTTCTAGGAACTTGACATGCAAACATTAGAGCTTTGAAAGAAGAGATTCTTAGTTGCAGACTCAGACACAATCATTAGTTTTTTATGCTCCCTTGAAGCTTAGCATAAAATCTATGCATCTTGAGTTTCCACTTTCTCTAGGATAACTTCTTGCCCATGATGTTACTCAGTCTTCTAAAGCATGAGAATAGTTTAAAAATTTTATGGAGAAAGTACTTAATTAAAGTTTTATTTTGGTACCCATAAAATCATGCATAGTTTTTATGATGTGTATTTTCCATGAATTTTTGAAGACTCATGCATTGACAGATTTCAAAATTTCTACACAAAAAATTTTCATCCACTTTTCATGAACTTTCTATTTTTAAAAATTTATTTCTTTTTATTGCAAAGTCAGATATATATAGAAAAGAAGAGAGACAGAGAGAAATAACTTCTGTCCGATGATTCACTCCCCAAGTGACCATAACAGCTGGAGCTGAGCCAGTCTGAAGCCAGGAGCCTGGAACCTCTTCCAGGTCTCCCACACGGGTGCAGAGTCCCAAGGCTTTGTGCCATCCTCGACTGCTTTCCCAGGTCACAAGCAGGGAGCTGGAAGGGAAGCAGGGCTGCTGGGATTAGAACTGGTGCCGATATGGGATCCCGGCACGTTCAAGGCGAGGACTTTAACTGCTAGGCCATAAGCTGGGCCCTCCATGAACTTTTTAAGGTTTACATTTCTCCCTCACACTTCCATTCTTTCCCCATCTCTATATATTTTACACATATATATGTAAATATGTGTGTATACATATATATGTATGTATATATGTGGATATATGTATGTATGTATACTTTATCATCATACACACATAAATCCATCACTTTCCTAAGTAAAATGCTTTCAAATTGGCTTCTTAAATTATGTATTTACAAAATCTAAAAATCCTGCATTGGTAAGATATATTCAAACATTCTGGTCAATTTTATAAAGAAATCACTATTTTTTTTTTAATCACTTTCTGGGAAGGAGGCACACACACACACACACACACACACACACACACACACACACACACACACACACACACACATCTCTCATTTGCTGCATTATTCCCCAGATACCCACAGTGCAGCCACAGCTGGATAGGGCTGGATCCTGGAACTCAATTTAGGTCTTCCAACCACTTTGCCTGCCAGAGTCTGCTTAAGCAGGGAGCTGTTGTCTGTTGTCAGGAGCAAGAGCTGAACGTGAATCTTAGGGATTCTGCTTTTGGACATGGGTGTCTTAACTAGCATCTTGCCCAGTAGATCAAACCAAGCTCAGTCTTATAGAGTATTTGTATCACATACCATATAGCTGGGGTTCCTTTCAGCACTTCTAATACAGTTGCTCAGTAGAGGTACAGAGTATCTAAGGACAAAGTAACATAGGTAATGCATCTATGGAGTAGCTCAGGACCAGGGGAAACTTGGGGAGCACTTACTCATGGAATCTTAATAGTCACTGCAGTGCTGAAGTAAAAAGGAAACCAAGGGAAAACTTAATAATATTAAAAGTTATTTTAGAGGGAGTTCACATTGGTTTGAAGAACACTTTGCTTCACATACAATATCCATCTTTGTAAAACGAAAGAAATCCATATTTGTAACGCACTTACCTTCACAGTTTTAAGAGCATACATCTTGAGAATAGTATTATTTCCCTACATATAAAAATTAAAAGATTGGAAGTTTTTGGGATAATAAAAAAAATCCTCTTGCCAACCAAAGGCAGCTTGGAACTTTGTGTTAAGTGCTTTTTTAACTATAAAAGGTCAGTTTGTGTTGTAATGAATGAAAAACTGATTTTACTGTATTGCATTGAGAACATCTTGCAGCAACCTATTTTAGTATTAAAAAGAGCATATATTAAAATGATTTCTGCAGTCATCAATGTATAAGGGTAAAAATTTAGTTCCTGTTAAATTAACACCCCATTAAAAATCAGAATAAAAGCTTTGACAAACACTTATGTTGTAGTCCAAGACAGAAACAGATTTTTTTTTTAATGTGAAGAACAGATCGCCAGTTATTCTATTCCATAACAGTTAAGTTTCTCAGCCTGCTTTTTTCTCTCTCTCTTTCGCTGAGTTTTCTGTCACTGGAAACATCTTAAACCAATTTCAAGCGCTACACCTGAATAAACATGTTGTAAAAGTGTTTATGTATTGAAGTGGGTCAGTTCAAGGTATGGTATTTGGCTGGAACTTCTAATTTCTCTTTTTACAGCAAAAGGGCTGCCAGAAGGAGGAAGTCTGAGCTGAATTAATACATTTGTTACAGTGGAAGTAGAATGGAAACTGCTCTGACCACAAATCAAACTGCCTCTTTCATTTATGCCAGTGATAGAGTTTTTCTAAGAAATATAGACTCTGGCAAAGAGCCACTATAAGTTCACATGGAAAAGAGAAACCTATATGCTTGTTTGCTCAAGGTTTACTGCTTTGATTATTTGTAAGTCCCTTTTCTGGTAAGACTGAATGTAGTGGCATTTGTCAGGCAAAAGACCGTTCTCATACTTGGAGGAATTAGATAAGTTTACCCAGCGAGCTGTAGAACAGTTACAGAAGACACCCACGCTGCCCGAGGTGGTCCGGGCTTCTATTTTTCACTTCACCGAAACCTCCACATTTAAAGGCCCTCTGTGTCCCTTCCGACAGCTGCAGAAGCTCACAGGACACGGTCTCGTTTTCTGATGGTGGAAGCTCTCGGCACAATGCGAGTAAACACAAAAGTGTTTATGCTGCCAAAATCAGTTTTGCCGAGAGCAAGGTCTTATTTGCGAAAATGCTATGGATTCCGTTTCTGGATCTTGTTTTCCTTTTCTTTTTCTGAGTTGGGTCAGGCTTGATAGTGGACTGAGGTGGCTCCACAGTCTTTACTGAATAAATATTTTAAGAAAACATGCATATATCTCAGGGGGCCCAGCCAGAGTGAATCATGTATGTATTTCAAACCACAGGATATATTACTTTTAAAAGATTGATAACTTCTTTATCTAAAATAGAAAATTTGCACCAGTTTTGGGTAATTCTCAGCTATGTTTACACTGTAAATAGTTCGTCCTCTTTGGATGATTTACATGGAAGCACATATCAGATCAAGGCTTTTTTCTGGATGTGATATGAATAAATAACAAATTTTATTAAGTGTATTTCATACTAATACCCACAGCTATATTTATATGTATATATATACATAACATTCAGTTTTCAATGATTATTTTAAAAGAGAAGAGCGCAACAAAAACCATTTATAAAATTCAAGGAAAACAGTACACCTAACTGATAAGATATATGTGAAACTAATTGAAATAATGTTTGGGGCCAGGCGCTGTAGCGTAGCGGCTAAAGTCTTGCAATTAAAACCTTGCATGTGCCAGGATCCCATATGGATGCCGGTTCTAATCCCAGCAGCCATGCTTCCCATTCAACTCCCTGCTTGTGGTCTGGGAAAGCAGTTGAGAATGGCCCAAAGTGCTGGGATTCTGCACCTGCGTGGTAGCTCTGTAAGAAGTTCCTGGCTCCTGGCTTTGGATTGGCTCAGTTCTGGTCATTGCATCCACTTGGGAAGGGAATTAGCAGATGAAAGATCTTCCTCTCTGTCTCTTCTCCTCTTCTCTGTAGATGCGACCTTCCAATAAAAATAAACACATCTTAAAAAAAATAATAATGTTTGGTTGGGACTAGAGTGGTGGCATAGTAGGCTGATCTTCCCTCTACAGTGCTGGGGAGGGGGTTTTCCATATGGGTACCAGTTCGAATCCTGGCTTCTCCACTTCCAATACAGCCCCATGCTTATGGCCTGGAAAGGCAGTGGAGGGTAGGTAGCGCAAAACCTCTTGTCCATGTATCCACATGGGAGACCCAGAAAACGCTATAGGCTTCTGGCTTCAGATTGGCTTAGCTCCAAACTGTTGTGCCCATTTGTGGAGTAATCTAGCAGATGGTGAAATTCTGTCTCTATCATGTAATTCTGATTGCAAGTGAAAATAAGTAAATCTTAAAAAAAAAAAAACTAATGCAAGGTAAACTGCCAGGCATATACATAACAGGTATTCCCACATATTTGACGTGCTTGTAAATATTATCATTGCTACACCGGAGGGGAGATGCTTTATCCACATGGACTTCATGCTCTAGGGCACCTGGAGTCTTCTCTCCATTCTTTGTTACGAGTAGCATCACTTTCCTCTGATATTCTACCGTTCAACTCGGAGGGCTCCCGGGCTTTAAGTTGCAGGCTGGTATAGAAGCAAATGTGAGGCTCCAGCCTCATCTGGATTTTTTTCCTCCCCTCTGAGAATGCAGGTTTGATTTGACTCTTTTCTTTTCACGTAATTTCCAAGGGTGCTACAATTCAGGGGAGGAGGAAATTCTAACATATCTGTCTTGAAAATGCTTTGTATCTACAGTTGAACTTGAGTTTAAAGCAAACCTCTCTCCCCAGAATAACTCATGAAATGCTGTATGTAGAGCACAGTTTTTGCAAAGTTTGCAGAGCAGGGGGCAGAGGTGAAGAGGCAAAGGCTAGCAGCAGTAACACCCGAAAGACTCCAGACAGACAGGAGGAAGGAGAAACACCTTGCCAGGATTCAGCTTTTCTCGCTTCCAGGAAAATCACAGGGTATGAAGCGCAGAGGAGCCCGCCGCTGTTAGTTTTGAAACTCTTTAATGTGAAGATCCCAGGCTGATGGGTGGCAGAACTTTTCCGTTAGAGTGTTTCTGACTTTATGTGAGTGGCTGAAAGCAGACGGAGGGTGTTCTGTGGTGAAACAATGAAAGAATGCTACACAATGAAAAAGCAGTCAAACTTGACACGGAAGCTGGATGCAGGAGGTAGAGCCTCCGAGTTTATGAGAGTCTTGGCTTGTGAAGAAAAGAGTCACGTAAGGGTTTAACGTCTCCGCTCTTCAAAGGATCAGCATCATGCATCTACGTCAGGTCAACTTTGTCTTCCTTTCCTAAACCAAATGCATGTACATTATGTTCTAGGACGCAGCATCAACGTAAAATCTGCTGGTCTTGTGGGAAGACATGGGCCTCAGTCAAAACAACCGTTTATGGTGGCCTTTTTCAAAGCAAGTGAGGTTCTTCTGCGATCCGTGAGAGCAGCCAGCAAAAGGAAAAACCAAAACCGCAATAAATCCAGCTCTCATCAGGACTCCTCCACAATGCCCAGTGTTGGAGGTAAGATATAATGAGAGCAGTAGAGACTTGCGGGGTCATATGCTGCAAATCAAGTAGTCCCAATAAATTTACCCTCTGCATCCACCCTCATTTGGTGTAGTAAATCTTTCAGTGATTTTTCAAGCATCCCTGGAATGTTTCATCAGTGAATCACTCAGTAATTCATTTTCAAATAAGTATGGCTTGCCTTCTTAGGTTGAAAGATTAGCTGAAATTAAAATCAAGTTGGCAGTAATAAAATTATGAAATGACTATATCAACAAAGTCTAGCTCAAATGAAGCCACACATCCTGCTCAGCTAACTTCCCCAGAGCCTCTCAAGTATGGATGGTCAACCAGGTAAATTCAGCATAAAATCCTTTCTTTAGTACTTCGATGGGAACTATTCATTCACTTTCTGCAGATGAGGGCAGAATAGGTTATAGGAATAGTAAGATTAAACTTACATTTACCTTAACTATGCAGAGGGCTATTGCCTAGGTAATTTTCTTTGGGTGTGTTTGCACACAGACTCATATATAAAATCCTTAACAAAATGTTACAAATGGGTAACAAAGGTGGATGTACCTGCAGTTTATTAATAAACAAACAGATAAAATTGCTGTTGATCTGGAAACTTTTATCTTCTCAAATCTGAAATGATTTAATCATGTTATTCATTCCAAGAGGGATGCTCTAGGATACCATTCTGCCTTTCACTTCAGTTTCTTGGAATAAACTTAAAATTTAAATAAATTTAACATTTAAATGCATTTAAAAATCAACTTTAAAAATCATAGTGGTTTATTTGTAAAATTTATGTTCTGTGTTAATGCATTCATATACCTAGTACCCCAAGAGACACAATGGACAAGTTGTTGTACAGAAAAGGTAAGGCTATTGAACACAGTATTCAACAAATCAAAATTTTAATTTCCTTTTCTAAAGAGAGAGAGAGAGAGTGTGTGTCAAACCATCTTCCACTGGCTAGCTGATTCCACAAATAGACTCACCAGATAGGTTTGGACCAGGCTGAAACCAGGATCAGAAGTTTATCCTGGTTTCCTACATGGCTGGCAGGTGCCCAAGTACTAGGGCCATCTGCTGCCTTTCTTGGGTGTGTTAGCTGGAAACTGGATTAGAATCTGAGCAGTTAGGACTTGGAACCAGCAGTCCAGTGTGGGATGCTGGTATTGCAAGTAGCAGTTTAATTAGCAGTATGACAAAGACCTCAGAATTATAACTTCAAACAGCCTTGTCATTATTTCTGAAATCTCCATTTATTCCTGATTACTTGAAATTATATAACAACTATTTATTAATTGAGCATGATAAGACAAGGATTATAAATAAAACAGAAACCAATAGTTGGTTTTGCACCTGATAATCTCAATATAAATTCTAAGTGGAATTGATGAGAAACTTTGGAAAGTGTAAATGACAGAAGTACCATGCTCTAAAAAAGTTCTTCTGTTATATGCAGCAACAGATACAGGAGAGGCGATTTCTATTCAGAATTACATTGAATGGATTCATTGCTGTAGTAAGGCAGTATTTTGAAGCAATTTTCCAACAAAGATCTTTACTTCTTTAACTTAAAAGTCAAACATGACATTAGTGCCTCATTACAATGCTATTTTGTAAAAATTTCACAAGGTATTTAGTTTGGCAAAAAGTTATAATTGCCTAATATGAAAGGGGGAGAAAAATAAATTTCTAAGACCTTTCCTTCCTTGTAAATACTGGCCTGTCAAATTTGTATATTTTTCTTTTCATGTAGAATAGTTCTGAATTTGGTTGAAATGTTTTTAATTTAATGTAGCAGACTGCATTGAGAGAGGCTTGCTAAACCTTGGGTGGAAGAGTAAATAATTTCTGAGGAAATTACAAAGCAAGAAGTATGTCGTATGCTTCTTATGAAAGCTCATAATTACTCTGGCAGAGGCGTTTCAGTAACTGAAATCAAAGTCCTTCTCCCTATTGGTTAACTCTATTTATCTTCTCTTCCTGACCACAAGCAACAAACGTACTTCTGTAGCCATGGATGAATAAAACACATGGAGAGAAATCACGTAACCTTTCACCAGTTTCCTAACACCATTTAGGGTACAAAATTATTTTAATATAGACCAATATTTTCTTTCTAAGAGTTTGTCATTGGCAACCATTTCTGTGAAATATGTGGTAGATGTTTTTGGAGCGCATTCATATTTTGATAGTCAGAAGAAAGAAAAGTAGCTGGCTTGTGTCTCTGAGACCTAACCTTTCGATAGGTAGTAATCAAGCAGACTGGGAAAGGTCTCACAGGATTTAGTCTAAAAGACAGAGGTCTAAGGAAAGGGAATGCTAATATAAACAGAAAACTTGATACTTAGGAGACTTGAAATGCCAGCTAAGTTTTAAAGTTACCCAAATATCAATAACAAGTGCTGTAATAGTACCAGACTTGAACATAAAATAGTGTGCAAATGCTCCCTGGTTAAGACAGGGTGGAGTGGGAGAATGAAAGAGGAGTCTTAGCTGGTTACTTGATGGTGTTTTCCCTAGAGCATATCATCAATAGCTGAAAGTCTCAAATGAGTACAGCACAAGTAAAAGTCTGGCGATTCTCGCCAAATGTGCTCCATTTCTGTTTTATTCCAAATATTGATGCCTCTGATTTCTCATTACCCTACACTCCTTTTAGTGCCCACAGCTATGTTTAGCACAAAGTGGGAGCCTCCAAAATACTTGTCAAAGAAAGTAGTATGAGAATATGGGAAAACTAACCCCACCCATCAAATGAGTATACATGGAACCATTGCTCCCAGCTTGTTATTGTTCAGGTTTTTGGAAAGATTGAGCTTAGGTGGAAATTTCCTGTAGTGGTTAAATTGCCACTTGATATGCCTATGCTTGACATTGGAGAACTTAAGTTTGAATTTTAACTCCACTTTGGATTCCAGCTTTTCTTTAATGCATCCTGGGAGGCAGCAGATGATGGTCCAGATATTTGGGTCCCTGCCAGCCAGGTGACATATTTAGATTGGATTCTGGACTTCCCAGCTTCAGCCTGATACACGCCTAGCTGTTAACAGGCATTTGTGGACTCAAAGAAGAGATGTAGGTGCTCTCTCTCTCTGTCTCTCTCTCTCTTTCTCTTTCACTCACTCTGTCTCTCTTTCTACTCCTCCTCTTGTCCTCTCTCTATGCTTTTCAAATAAGTAAATGTGTGTGTGTGTGTGTGTGTGTGTGTGTGTGTGTGTGTACTTTAATATTTATTAAAGAAAAGACTGAGTAGAAATGTTGTGGGAATATTGCATCTTTGTAAACTAGCGTGGCCATTTCTTTGAACATGGGTGTGGGCAGCAGATAACTGAGAAAACTGTCGTATGTTAAGCCGACAACTACCCATGGTATAAAGGCACGTGGCTGATTATAGTTTTAAAGATTACATGTAACACAATACTGCCCCAAGTATTATGTCAGTGCTGCAGATAATACAACATTAAACATCTGGAAAATGGTGCTTGAGTATGGTACAACGGTCTGTGACACTGGCATCCCATATGAGACATGGTTTGGCTATCAGCTTTTGCACTTCTGATCTGTGCTGCCACCACCCTTAGACAACAGGCACATGTCATTCGATCCTCCTGGCTTCCATCTAGTCTATGCCCAGCTGCGCGTAGCCATTTGGAGAGTGATTCATCGCATCATAGATGCCTTTCTCTGTGTCTCTCCCTATCTTTTCTGCAACTAACAAACAAATAAACAAATAAATAAAGGAACATCTGGAAGAACTAACAAGGCAAATGGAAATTCTAGGTTTAGCACAGATCTGTTCAAAAAGGCTGTTGTCGCATGGTTGCCAATATGGCTCTCTAGAGGTAGATCCAATCATGTGGTGGCCCTGCCTAATCCTTGCTGCTTTGCTAGGGAAGACATTCATGCAGGTGCCAAGTTTGAATCATCAAGCACTTATTCTCATCTCTGATATGCATTATCTCTTCACTTCAAGATGTGTTATAATTTCAGGCTCCTCGGGATCATAAGTCTTAACCAAAATAAGAAAACAGGATTAGCTAAAATCATTCATTATAGTTTTTATTAGCCAGTATTTAAAAACATTAATAAAAACTAATGCTTTCCATTACTCAACTAATTTTTCCATGATAGTTTACCCTGAGAGGCTGATATCAACATGGTATTGTGCTCCTAAACATTTCCTTCCACAATACAATTCTTTTCAGGATGAAAATATTTCTATTATGTGCTTTTAAATGCATGAATCATCTACTTTATGTATTTCTTAAAGTGTCTTAGCCATTTACCAAATAGTGACCTTATTCTTTAAATGTTTATTTATTCAATTGTAGTGTTATAAATGTATTTAAATATATCACTTCTAGAAATATTTTAATTGTTTCCAATTAGTTTTTCAAAACTGATACTGCACTGAAAATCCTAGAATATTCCACATGTCACAGCCTTTCTAATGCACATAATTTTATAGCACTTAACATTAAAAGCTGATATTTGTTTTCTGAATCAGGCATAATTTTGGAAACAAATATTTTGGTGAATAAAATGTAATTGGCTAACTCTATCTGTTCATTTATCATCCAATATGAGCTCTCAAGTTATTAATTGTAGACCCTTGGACAAGTCTTGGAAGACTTAGATGAGAAATGACAAAAAATTTCCAAGCAAAAGCTATGTGACCAGTGGGTTTGACATAATAGCTTAATCATTTTGTACTCCCCGGGCAAGGACCTGTTTTGAGTTTCAGCTTTGATTCCAACCTGTCTTAGTGCTAAGGAAGACCTATCTGTGAGTCTGTGGCTCTCTGCAGTTTAAATAAAACGTAAATCAAAGGAAATTAATACATGGATACAAACATAAATGAAATGAAAATAAAGAGATGGGTGAGTGGATGAATCCATTTCAGGTATATGCACCCATGCTGCAGTGTGGAATGGTCTGATTATGAAGCATTCCTATTGAAATGAGTATCACAACAGTTAAGTTATGGCGGCAAAACCTGAAGAATGCTACACAATATAATTGGTGTTAGAGGACAGCCAGGATAAGATGCATGCTAGGATTCAAACTTCCTAGAAAGGACTTCAGGAGATGTGAGATGGCCAAGAGTGCAAAGGACTATTTGGGTCATTGAAATAATTAGTTAATAAGGCCTCTTGGCTTAGTGTAATATCTGATAAGCAAAGAGCAGAAATTTACGAGTTTTCTTCTACTTGCCATCAGATGACTTGTGATCCTGCACACTGCAATAGTGAGTACTGAACAGAGAAATAGTGAGCTCACAGCAACAAGGGACTTTTTGATTTGAGGTGTTTTGGAGACAGATGGAAATTCAGGTTTGTGTATTTCCAGGTTTTGTGAAATCCTGAATTTTTAGGCCAGTGAATTCTAATGAGGGATGGTAAGGGAGCATCTACATGAATTTGCTAAGCTTAATTAAGCACACACATTAGATAATCATTATTTTGTGGTGTGTGTTATGCCACACATCTGCAACAAGAGAAACAAAAAATATCCCATGTAAGTGGTAGTTTCAACCAGGTTGAAAAACGTGATTGTGCATAAATTCAACAGAGTAATTCCAGGGGAGAGTGAGGTGTGGGGGTAGAAACAGCTATTAAACGAGAGAAGTAACAGTGTTTTAAAACTCCTCATTTTTGATTAAAATAGTAGCTTGAGTTTACATAAGTTTCTCTACCGTCAAGGGAATTTTAGGATGTATATCATTGATTCACATTCATTGAATATCCTATGAAAGGAAGATTCTTGCTTTTGGTTATTGTTTGTCTTATACATTCATTTACATGACATTTCAATTTTCAATAAACAGTGTCTACTGTTATAACAATAACAGTATTGTGGGGTTCAGCTTTCCCTCTTTGCCCTTTGGGAAATGAGAGTGGTGAACAGCAACTCTTTGCTTGGGAAAAAATAGCTTCTAATCATATTTGGTTCATTTAAGCTGTTGGCATGCTTAAATTATATTTTGGATTTTGCTTTTGTAAACATGCTTATATTTAACAATCTAAAGAAAGTACTATTACAGTTTAAAGGAAAAAGAAACTTATGGTGTCATACCAAAGTTATCTAGATTTGATCTGTTGTCTCTACATAGTGAGGTTAGCTCCCCTTTTTGTCTAGGATGTGGCGTGCAGGCCACTGAAAGCCTTTGAAGATCTCCAGCATTTTTTTTTTTTGCACAGATGAGACCAGTGTTTACTGATTTTAAAATATCTGTATCAATATAAACAGAACATATTGCATGTATTTCGTAAGTAGAATTGTAAGATAATTATACATCCCTCTTTCTTTCTCTTCCTGGCTAACCTTCTTCCTTCCTGAGTGACAGCTCTTCCATCCTTTGCTTTGCTTCCTGCGTGCTTGCAGCAGCTAAGGCTGGGCCATATTGAAGCTGAAGAACAGAGTTCAGCAAAGGTCTCCCATGTGGATAGTGGAGTCTCAGGTATTTGATCTGCCTCCCAAAGAAAATGATATTAGGAGAGTGAAACTGAAGTATAGCACCTAGGATTTGAACCAGTTATTCCAATATGGCACATGGCCATTCCACGGGGCAATTTAGACACTGTCCCAAATGCTGTCACACCTTTTACAGGTCGCTAATAAGATTTAATTCCAGAAACTGATATAAAGAACTTCACATAAATTAGTTAATATTTTCAGTATTTTGACAGTAATTTCCCAGTGTTAATGACATTAATAGGTGTTATAGATAAATACTTGCAATTTTGCTGCGGTGTGCTAGCGTGACTTTCCTAGTGTAGACTCTGGCAACAGAACATTTTAGTCTTTCTGTTATTACTCTTCATTTGTAGGCAGATTCGTTAATGGAGGAATTATGTCAACTTCCTTTTAATCTCCTAATTGATGCGAATCAGTATTTTTGATGATGCAAATCTAATTTCCTTGCCATTCTTCCAAAAACTCCTTTTACCCAAAATTTATGGTAAACCTTACAGCGAATTTTGGTAATTTTGGCACCATGTGTACTTTGCCATGTACGCACTATAAAAAAAAAAGATCTGAAGGAATATGCATGGCCCTGTCACTTTATGAAATCAGACTCTTGGAGCCAAGTTCTGTTATAATAAATTCCATTGTTCGTTACCTTTATGTGATGTTACATTGTTAAAATCACTTGATCAACATGAAAAGTTATATGTATGCAGCAGATATGTTACCTCCTTTTCATAAACTTGGAATTCAAGTAATCAAACACGTAGTTCACAACTTTCCACATATTCTTATAAACGGCATTGGCTATAGTTTTTTTTTAATTGGTACTAGACTAGGTTTTTACAAATTAAGGCAAAGCATGAGTGAATAAAAGCTACCATTATGGGAATTTTTTTATGCAAGTGATGAATTCCGTGGTTAAGATGCCTGTGTCAAAGGAAAGCTGGAAATGCCTGTGTGTCGGAAACCCTGAGTTCAGTGCTTAAGCTCGGAATCCGGACTTGACACCAGTGCTGAAATGGGAAGCATTGGTGATGGCTCAACTGATGGAGTTGCTGCTCCCCTCAGGGAAGATCTGAACTGCAGTCCAAGATTGTGGCTCTAGCCGGCCCTAACTTTGTGTTTGGAGCTTTCAGAGACTGAACCTCGGAATGAGAGCACTCTGTTTCTGTGTCTGTTTCTCTCTTCATCTTATAGATAGGTAAAGCATAATTACATTGCAATTCCATTATAGCTCTCATAGGAGTTAGCAAAGGAAATCTAGTCTGCCACGTGTTCTTGTCTAGCTTAATAGTTCTGAAGATTTTTTTTATATTTTTCCTTGTTTTTTTTTTAACATTTTTATGATACAATTCCAAAGGCTCAGGGATTCCCTTTGCACCTTCCCCACTGCACCCTTTCCCCAGTTCTTTTCCTCAATATTATTATAATGTTTTAGTCCCTCAACAGTCACAAGCCTATCATTCTGCTATTTAAGCATATCATGATGTTGTATTTATACATAATGGTAGAAAATCCAGCATCTTGTTGTCCAGATATATTTAACAGTTTTGTTCAGAATCCTCCTTTTACTTGAGAGTGGAAGTGCCTACTGAAATGTATCTTCACTCCTTGGTAAGCTAGTTTCCATTACACAGTTCCTCTAATTGAATATATGCATATACGTGTTTACCTGTATATTCAGTGATGTTGTATTTTACATGAAGGTTGCCCTGTATCAGAGAGAGCATAAAATATTCGTTCTTTAGGGACTGACTTATTTCAAGGAACACTGTGGTCTCTAGTTGGACCATTTTGTTGCCCATGCAGAATATATTGCTTTTGTTGGTTGAGTAGTATTTTATGGAGTATTTATACCACAGTTTCTTTTTCCATGATTCTTTGGATGGGTATCTTGGTTGTTTCCGTGTTTTTCCTATTCTAAATTGTGGTGCTGTAAATGTAGGATTACACATTGCTTTTTAATATTCAGATTTCATTTCCTTTGGGTATATACCCAGAATGGCATAATTGGGCCTTATGGTAGATCAATTTCCAGTTATCTGAATACTCTTTCTACTGACTTCCTTAGTGGTTGTACTAGCCTACACTCCCACCTACAGTGGAGTAGGGTACCTTTCTTTTGACATCCATATCAGCAGGTGTTTTTAGTAGATTTCTGAATGTAGCCCAATTTCACTGACGTTAGGTGAAACCACAATGTGATTTTTTTTTGGATTTCCATGATAACTAAAGAGCCTGATCATTAAATCAATCTGGTACTGGTACAGAAACAGAGAAGATCAATAGAACAGAATAGAAACCACAGAAGGGAGCCCACACATGTATAGCCAACTAATTTTTGACAAATGAACTGAACATAATGCAGGAGGAATGGCTGAGGCTGATCTCCTCAGTTGCTGTTGTGATAAGTGGATAGCAGCCTGCAGAAGTAAGAAACCCCTACCTCTCACCTTTAAATGTATCAGGCTCTAAAAGGATCAAAAACCTAAATCTGTACACCCCAAACATTAAACTATTACTAGAAAACAGAGAAAGTACTCTGCAAGATAGATGCATTGGGAAGATTTCTTTAAAAAGTCGAGAAAAACCCAAGCAGTCAAAGCCAAAATAATTTGAACTGCACTTAAGAAACTTCTGAACAGCAAAGGAAATGATCAACCAAGTGAAGAAGCAACCAGCAGAATAGGAGAAAATCTTTGCACACTACAAAATCAGTTGGGACTAGCATCCAGGATTTACAAAGAGCTGCAGAAACTCGGAGAGCTAAACAACCAACCGTGTGAAGAAACGGGTGAAGGAAATGAACAGAAATTTTTTCAAGAGAACATTTTTCTGAATGTCTGAGAAACAATTGCCATATCTATGCATGAACAAATTGTGAACTGTTGCGCTCATGCAAAGTTGAGTTGTGGTCAAGGAGGTACTTAGCCTAAAATATGTAATATCTGCAGAAAATATCTTCCTACTCCTTGTCTAAAGCTTGTCTGTTACTGTTCTCTATTTTGAATATTAGGAAGTAATCAAATCAAGCCAATACCAAAATCATTTATTTCCTTCCTTTAAATAATTTGTAGGAACATTTCATCCGTATTTATATTAAAGTAAAATTGTCTGGGGTCTGGTGAGGTAGCCTGGTGGCTAAGGTCCTCCCCTTGCATGCACTGGGTTCCTATTTGGGTGCTAGTAAATATACCGGCTACTCCACTTCCCATCCAGCTTCCTGTTTATGGCCTGGGAAAGCAGTAGAGGAGGCCCAAAGCCTTGGGACCCTGCACCTGCATGGGAGACCCAGAAGAAGCTCCTGGTTCCTGGCTTCAGATCAGCTCAGTTCTGGCCATTGCGGCCACTTGGGGAGTGAATCAAAGGATGGAAGATATTCCTCTCTGTCTCTCCTCTTTTCTGTAAATCTGACTTTCCAATAAAATTAATAAATCTCTTTTTAAAATACATCTGCAATTGCCTAAAATTTTTTTAACCACTAGTGCTGTTATTCAGTTAAGACAGAAGTTTTCATAATGTGCTGGTTCCCTAATAAATTACCTTCTAATCAGTTCTTCTGTCACCAGTTTATATAATTTGCTTTAATAAAAGTGGTTCTCATTAGAAATAAGTGAGCTGGAAAAATGAAGAAAAAGATCTGAGTCCCAAGTTTAATTATTATCTATCATCTTTAACTCACATTAAGCCATTAGTAATCGCTAAGGTAATCAATGACAGGATCCCTAGGACACTTTGACAAAACAAACATTCCTTGAAACAAGCAATTTGCTCTTTTATATCTCATATTGGAAATAGTCTAAGTAGGTTAGCTGTTAGAACACCGTTTGCAAAAGTATGAGCAAATTCTGAAATTGATACCATATACAAAAATCTGTTTCATCTTTATTTTACTTTATTCCATTTCATGATCAGATTCTGCTTTTACACCTAATGCCTTTAAACCATTTTGAAAAGTTGTTGGTATTTCAGGTTATATTCTAAGATATGTAGTGAAAGTAATGTGTTTCCTTTGCTTATAATTAGTTGTCGAATCTTGTGAGGAATTTGTTCATTAACTCCTCAAATATTTATTGAAGGCTGGTGCGTGCCAGGCACTGTTTTTGTCAGTTTGGCTGTATCAGTGAACTAAGTAGAGACAAGCAGCGTTCTTAACCTTAAAGAGCTTACATTTTACAGGGAAAAAACTTGAAAAAAAAAAGCTACACATATAATAAATTAAGAAATGGGGTAACATTTTAAGGTGTAAAAGATAATAGCGAGCAAAATGGAGTGAGAGAAATCAATAGTATTTGGGTGAGAGTTGCTGTATAAATATGGTAATCAGTGCAGACCTTCTTGAAAAGACATAGAAATCAGGCATGAAGCTATCCGAGAGGGTTTTCCGTGAGAAGGGCCGGCCAGAGTAAACATGTTAAGGTGGGAGCAAGTCCAGCTGCTTCAGGAGATGTGGCTGGATCAAAGTGAAAGGAGGAAGAGTGTAGGAAATTTGTCTGAAGCGATGACAAATCACTCCAAACCTTGCAATCACTGTGAGGATGCCGTTCGTAATACAGGGATCACAAGCAGACTTCCTGCAGGGGAGTGATAATTCAAAGGTCCCCCGGGCTGCTTGCTTGTGAAACAGGGAGTACAGATGCAGGTGGAATAGTAATGAGGCCGCTACAGTAATGCAAGCTAAGGATGGTGAGATTGGTCTAGACTCTGTGATGAAGGTGATGAGAATAGATTGATTTTGGACTTATTTGAAGGATTGAGTTAGATTTTTTTTTTTTTTTTGACAGTTTTGAAGTAAGAGTTGAAGGAGAATGAAGAGAGTGTTCTGATTTTTTTTTTCCTTCCGTCCTGGCAATGGTAATTAGTCAAATATGGATTGTTCGAAATTATCTTGGCAGGATGGAGGAAGGATGGTTAACAGATCTGAAAATATTATACTGAATTCAAGACTATTATCTGCCTCGTAGATTTAAAAATATTGTTTCAGTACTTCCTGTGTGTGATTATGTTAAGTAGCATGACAGTATGGATGCATCAAAGACTGAGCACACATCAAACGGCTAGTATGTGGTGAATGGAAGATACTAGACTGCGCCCTGCCATTTAGCAGCTCTAACAGAGTCCATTTACAACTTCCATTTTATGGAAGAAGGAACGCAGATACATTTCTTGATTGGTGTTCACTGAGGAAGTTGCCGTAGCTTTCAAAATTCAAGCTCATCTTCAGCAACTTCAGATACAATCCTTTTTAAACTTCTTCTCAGCAAACCCGTCAAAGAAATGCTACCAGCCTGGTGAGGAGCCATTTATCTAAAATGTGATTTTTGATTTCAGATTATAACACAAGCGAACAGAAACAAGCCTGCAAAAAACATGAACTTTATGTGAGTTTCCGGGATCTGGGGTGGCAGGTAAGAAAGTTCAATCAACTCTGTATTTTATCCTAAGTCCTTCATTAGTCATACTTTTTACAACACAGTGCCCTACGACTTTTGGAATAACTGTTTGACATGTGCCGTAACCATGACATTTTCATTTCCTTGTTATCCTTTCATGCCTGAAGCATAATTAGCGAGCTTTCTTTAAAGCACTTTGAAGTAAAACAAAACCCTATGGTATTTAGGAACAACAACAAAAAATAATGTTGTTGTTTAAATATCTCAAACTATTCCTTTTATTAGAAATGGAAAATTTTTAGATCATTACAGAAAATACCATCAGCCTCCTCAGAAACTCACCAGCATTGTAGGGCTAAGCAAACTCAAGTTAATGTCTGACACTAGGTGTACACACAGAAATAAGTGTTTTTGCTTTGAACTTAAAAATAATATTATTTACATATGATTTATAAGTAGGGTAGGGAAGAAGATTTAATTACAAATATGATTAAGGGCTCCAAACAGTGCATTTAAACTGAAATTTTCAAAGTTCTGCTGATAATCCATTAAAATAGATTCTCAGTACAGAAGCATTCTTATTGAGATATAATCTTAAAGTATAAATATTTTCAACTCTTATGGTGAGCTTTCAGCATAGATAATAGTTCTCATATTTGTGCCATTTTGTATTTCTTTGGGGAAATATCAGGGCAAACATTCCTAGTGCCAATTTTTTAACTTCCTAAATTTTTTGTATGTAATTTTCAATAATTTTATCCAACCCATTTCTTCTAAAGAGACTGTAAATTTAATGCATAAATGATAAGAAAAGGGACACCTGGAACAAATATTAAAGCTTAAGGAAATTGTCAGGCTTCTAAAACCAGGAATGAGTTATTAAGAAGTAATGAGAATTATCTCAATTAAGTTTACTCTCCTTTTCCTTTCTGGTTCATTTGAACTTTCTGGAGGAGGTCAAGATTTCCTGTTTAAATAATATTTACAATGTTATTTCATGATTAGGGTTTTATTTATGAATACATAAATGCTATGAATTAATGCTATGAATATCTTACATAGAAATCTCTTGGGAGAAATTAGACAGGGCAATTTCTTGTTAAAAATAGATATACTTTTATTGTAAACATTAGCTAAAAAAAAATTTAAGGGAGTAGGGAAAGCTATCGGAATATAAAAGGAGAAACTTGCTTCCATTGAATGTACTTGAGGCTTCTTTAGGATTTCCTTTCCTTTCAGTGATTTCCTTTCTGTGTGTACGTGTGCATTTTAGGACTGGATTATAGCACCTGAAGGATACGCTGCGTTTTACTGTGATGGAGAATGTTCTTTTCCACTGAATGCCCACATGAATGCCACCAACCATGCTATAGTTCAGACTCTGGTATGCTTTCTTTTCGTAGGATTAAAATTGTTTATAATGAACAGTGAAGTGTCATTTCATAGGAAAGACAATCATTTAGAGTGGGTTATCTTTTCTCTGTCTCTTTGTTATCTTTTATAGCTGAAGTAACTATTTTGGTCTTCTTTTTGTTGATTCTTGACCAACAACATTGCTCATTCAGTAAATATGAGCACTCCAACAGGCAATATGGTTTCTAGGGATGAAGGAGCAGGTGCTCTGCAAGGATGGATGTGTTGTATTCAAATTTCCATCAGTGAAAGCTATCTCCAAGTTTAGTTCCCTTCTTTTCTGTGAGAATTCAATTTAACACAAAAGCATATTGGGTATGGAGACATCCTGAATGCTTCATTGTGCAAAGGCACAATCACAATCACCATCTTTCAGTAGTTTCACTGCAAAACATCTCCTTAAACATTATAAGTAATGCCACCTAATTTCTCAGAAAATTCTTTTTTTATCGTCCTTGCAATAACTAAGTAGAATTTCTTTCTTAGAGACACACACATACACTCACACAATCAGATTATCTAAAAAAAAAAACTTGAATATGTTCACTTTCTCTCATTTTTACTTCTTTCTTATTATATATTTATGATTAATTATTTTAAGTTCTTGAGGCTATCGTCTAGAAAACAGGATTGGAAAACAAACGTTAAAAAGATCCAGACATGAAGTTGCAATGAGATTGTGCTCTGCAGCTCTGCCCTGGGAAGTAGATATCTAAAATGGAAGCCTGATTTTTTTTTTTTTTACCCCTCTGGCACTGTGCATGATGTATGTGTGTTCCGAGGACATGAAACAAGAAGACAGGAACATTTGTTATTAAAGGAAATATGTTTGTGACTAATATGTTTGAGACTATTCAAGAACAATCTGTTTTTTTTTTTTCCAGAGTAGCTGCTTCATAAGGTTTTCAAGGCCATTGAAACAAAAGGGTTATCGATCTTGTGGGGGGGGGCGGTTATAGAAGACAAAGCTGATGTGGGACACAAGCTACATCTGAAACTATCCAACTTTGAGTTTTGTGAGGTCTTAGGATAATTCAAGTTCATGTCAGATCACCTCATTTTTCCTGCTGTTTCTATCCACATGCAGAACTTCTTTGTCATTTCAGCCAGGATGCCGTGCAGCCAAAGCTCCAAGAGGCTGTATTTGCTTTTGTAGATCCCTTAAGGCTCATCAGTGGAACTTCCCATAAACTCCTTTGGGGGAAGGGCCAAAGAAGTTGGGTGGGAAAGGGGAAATGATGCTGTGGCTCCTTGCTCAATTACTGCGTCATGGGCAGACTGCCAGTCTGATCAAAATGAGTATCAACCCTTTATTTTAGGATACCACTTTTAATACACATCCACTTTTTTTTAATTTAGGGAAATGGATATTGAATTTGTTAAACATCTAGCCGTCTTGCTTATGGTTTAGTTTAGTTTGCTTTTTGGCACTTAATTAGGGAGTGGGCAGGGGAGAAAGAACATAAGACAATCTTAAACTTCAGCCAATCTGGAAAAAATGTTCTGTGGAGAGGAGTTGAAATCATTGCTGCAAAGCAAGTATTGGCTGTTATTTCATCATGACTTTAACTGTCTTTCGCCATGGAAACTTAAGATTTGGCACAACATTTGTGATTTATTTTCTAGTTATTCTTTTGAGAAACAATTCTTAGATTCTTTATACACTCCAACTGTGTCTTCATTGAATTGCACTTATAATCCCAATATTTCTCCTGATGGGAATAGAAATTGCTGTTTCAACTAAAAGCTGTCAATGCTGGTCCCATATTCTATCCTTAGGAAAATTTCCACTGAAAAGTCTACAGAGAGAATTCCTGCTATTTAACTTATGAACTACTTTTCAAGACCCTTAATACACGCTGGGTTGAACTTGTTTTTAATGCTTAAGAACATATCTGTCACAACCAGTCTGCTACTCAAATCTAGTCACTGAGTTCAAATGGGAAGAGGGAGGCAAAAAAAAAAGAAAAAGAAAAAAAAGATATATATATATATGTATATGTTTCGGTTTATATAGCGAGACAAGCATATTATTATAAAGTTGGGAACAAACTATTTCACTCATTCCTAAAAACGCAAATATATTTTTTTTTTCCTTTCTCAGGTTCATCTGATGTTTCCTGACCACGTACCAAAGCCTTGTTGCGCACCCACCAAATTAAATGCTATATCTGTTTTGTACTTTGATGACAGCTCCAATGTCATTTTGAAAAAATACAGAAATATGGTAGTGCGTTCATGTGGCTGCCACTAATGTTACAGTACTGCTAATAACAGAAAGGTCTGTACTAAGGTTCATGACTGCAATAAAAAAGCCTACTTTCAGACAAAAGGGGAATGTTCTTAAAACTAGTCTTATTCCTTTTATCTTTCTTCCTATGTACAATATCATGTATATAGTCATTTTTATTTATTTTAAGGTATATATACTCTCTATGGCGAATGTCATATCAGTAAGATGTATTTTAGAAATCATTCCATTATATTATATAAAGTAGATTACTTCAACTTTCAGTGAGGTATGTTGAATCCAGTTTGGCTCCATTTCAACATGTTCTTTTCTAGCACAATTTTACAATTTACTGAGATTAAACAGAATTTCTTTTTAATACTGTTGAATGAAACTGAATACATTTAGTTATAGTGTGCCAAGGGAAATTGCGATAAAATATTTATTTAGAAAAAAAAAAAGCTAAAACAAAAGAGCAATCCAAACAAAAATGCTTGAATAAAGAGTTTTCTTTGAGAGTTTCTGCTTCATTAGATAAAGTGAAATGTTGACCTGGATTTGAATAAATAAACAGTAGCCAGAAAATAGAAACTGAAAGATTGTACATAATTGTTATAACTGCTTTAACAGTATTGGTGTAACTGTAGGAGCATGTTCCTTCTTGGCTTGCAGAGTGTAGATTTTGCAAAGAACTCAAAAGCTTGAAGAATTCTGTGGCCACAAGCCTGAGCTTGTGTCTGTAACTTTCCAGGTTAACAGTAAAAAAGAAAAAAAAAAAAAGTAGTACGACCTTCTTACCTCAGAGAAAGCACATCTGTCTATTATCCAGCACACTATTGTTGCACATTCTTTTCCGATTTAAAAACTCTGTCCAAAATAAAGAAGTTTTCACGTGTGTTTCTCTTCCCTTCCCACAGACGAGTCACCGAATGGGTAAAACATGTAGGCACAGATGATGCCGACACAGCCGTATTCCTTAACTCTCTCTCCGAATACTGACTTGACTGATCGATGTGATGCAAGGAATTTTATTTGGGCTAAAAGCACTGAAACTAAACTGGTATAAACTATCAACAATCCCAGAATGGCTTTGACAGAATTGCCATTTTGAAAGAACAGCTGAAATCCATTTTTCATATCTTGTGAGAATGAGCTCAATGAAAACCTTATTTTGTAAAGGGATTTTGTAAATGTTCTTCCATGTGCATGTCATTCCAAATGGCAAAGTCCTGGGGTTTGTGGATGTGCGTGTGCATTTTCCTCCCCCTGAAATTAATTTATTTTCCCTCTCTATTCAGATGCCTTCTAAGGCTTATTTTGGCACATCGATGTGTTGAAGACTGGCCTTATATTCATAACGTATTACTTAATGTGGGCCCTGTAATTAGGCTGCTACAATTCACCTAAAATATTTGTAGAACATCACTTATTGATTAGACTTTTGAATCTTTCCAACCAAACTTGTATTATAACTGGCTGCATAAACATAATTGGCGTGTTCATAATTCAGGCGTATCACAATGTTGTTTTATAATACAGTTTATCATAAAGAAAATTCAACAACTATTTTGGGGGTACATTAAATAATATATTTTAATAAGAGTGTACCATTGAGAGAATAAAAAATGAAGGTCTATTATATTGTTCTTTAAATGTGCTGTATAAACATATTTCTATATTTTAAAATATATTAAACTTGTGTTGATAGTTTCTGTTGTTTTTGATTTGATTATATAAGAGAGATGCAGAATGTACAAGATGTTAAATGCCTCAGAAAGTCACACAATAAGAGTATTTTTTGTAGATTTCATGAAACTTATATGCTATCTTTAATTGTTAAAATTGTTTCTTTATATTGCTAATACTTAATTCATTATTAAATGAACACATGACAATTTATAAATCACATGTTTTATTAATCTCTTCAATCAACAAAGACATCTCTTCAATCAACAAAGAAATTTCCACAGAGTCGAAGTTTATTAGGATTTTTTAAATTTAAAAATGTATTAGGATGAGAAAATGATTCACTTGTCTTTTTTTATCAGGAAGGAAACAATATTTTTGTTATACTCACAATATTATCAAATAAATATTATTGTAATTTCTTAGTACAGCTTTGAGAATATTCAGACTACTACCAGAAAGCAAGATAATGTGTCTCATTTTAATAAGTCTTAAAATCGGGTCTTCTTTTCTGCTAAATGCAGTAGTTTTATTTAGATTTCTGTGTCATTACTAATTTCTCTGCTTTTATAAGTATTTGAGTTTGTAGAACAACCTGAATCTTTGCGGTGAGGATACTGAGTAAAAAAATATTCATGTTTTTAAAGGGAAAAATGGTATATGTTGAACTAAAGAAATAAAGCACAGAAAGAAGGTCCAAAATTATTTTTTTCTCCACTAAAGAGCTGTCATTTTATAATCCCTCTGTCTCCGTTTTTGAATCAAAGCCAGAGTCTACTGGCTACTTTACAGTGCAGCAAGTATCTCTGAAGACATTCACGGAGATTAGCTTGTGTCGCAGTTACCTTCCATACAGAAGCAATCTTCATTGCAAACACAAGCAACCATCTCATAGCTATTGAGTCATTGGCTCCATCAACCAAGTTTCAGTCTCAGATGGTCTGTTTTTCTGTTTCTCTTTTTACATTTTTTTTTTGTCCTGCAACATTTTAAAGTTAGAAAGATGTTTTACTGATAAAGCACATATATTGTTGAATGTACATGGAGGCATCTGTGTTTCATCTGTGTCTTATCAAGTTTGGTTAAGATCATTATTGAAAATAAGAAAGGTAGCAATCAATGCTAGTATTTATTTATGGTGTAAAATGACACCATGTCCAAGTTCGAGGTTTTAAAAAGAGAAACATTTCTGCAAAAATTACCAAGTGTGCTTTGGTTTTTGTAAAAAGCTTCTTGAATGGCAAGGATTTCAGTGTCAGGAGAAATAAGATCAGACAGTCTTCAAAAATCCCAAAGAATTTCTGTGAAATATAAATGCCCGCTTTTGCTTCTTAGTTTCTTTTTTGAGATCATTTCTGTACAATCAATTCTGGAAGTCAAGAGATACAGTTGATGTGGACGGGATGTGTAGATGCTTTACAGCCTCAAATTCTGAGAATTACGCGTAGGGGGATGAGGCAGCCAACCCTGCAGAGACAGCCTCAAGATCTAGCCAGGCTGCAAATACGACCTGACCCCGTGATTTAGTCAGTGTGAGCTTTTCTTAATAGTTCATTGTGACTCCTAAAATATCATGAACATCATGAAATACAGTACAACCTATATAAAAGCTAGACTGTACTTGTCTTCCTACACCTGCCTATAGAAGCACAGAGTCAGAGAATAATGATCTGATTTGAGGCACAATTTAAGCTATTTACAGCTATGTTCCATTAAACAACAAATGGTCAAACCACAGGATGCTTCAGGGTATTAGGAATATTAGGAATATTCTGCTTCCCAGTGAACTGAAACTTTGGTTTTAATGTCCAGGCCCTAGAGACATAAGGCAAAATTTTTAGGTCTATGCAGCAAAGGGCTCAGATCAGAAACTTTCACATAAATCAGGGAATCAGGAAAGGCCAGACAACAAGGAAGTTTGTCTTGGCTCTGAGTTACTGGAGGAGAATATTACTCTGGGAATTAGCGGCCATGGGCCAGCTTTCACATGCACTGTGACCAGAAATCACGCCCGGTAGTGGTGTCCTCACATACACATACACTCACGTGCGTGACATGAGCACAGTGTTAACCATTGCTGATTGATTGGAAAAACTGAAACAACTCAGAACAAGGCCAAACCTAGCCTGCAAAAAACTCTGAGGAACTTGCCAATGAATATGAACTCACACAACAAAATGAACAAATACAAGAAGGAAAATAGCCATGAAATAAGTAAATAAAGAATCTGCATAAGAATCAGAAGAAACTCAGAAAGGCCTTATGCACTGAATGTTAAATAGGTAAGAATATCTAAAGAAATGATTAGGGAAACAGCACTGAGACAAAGAGAGAGAAAACCCGAAAAAGTTGAAAATACATGAGGATCAAGGAAATGGTAACATCAGCCCACCGTTAGACTAGAGAACTGGGGCAACTTTTGGACTAACAGTTTACTACACAAACAAACCTGGGTTCTCAACCTGAAGTTTAGTAAACATAGAGTTATTATCATCAAATTACTAAGGGAATGTAGCTATCATTTTGTATTCCATATCCAGCAAAAGTACCTTTCAAAGCTTAGGATGAAATAAAGACATTTCAAGTTTATAAAAAATTAGTATATGATTTATCAATAATTTCAAAGCTACCTCTGCATATATCATGGACAGAAAATCATCCCAGAAAGAAAATATACGCAAAACCTAAGAGAAAACAGATGGTAAATGTTAAAAATGTATAAGTAAGCACTAAAATGGTTCATAGCATTAAAAGATGCTATTAATGAAAACAGCATTAAGCCAGTTAAAAGCAATACAAGGCTGGTATATCTGCTGCCTGCAAAACAGACATACCATCTGGACATTGGTTCAGGTCTAGAACGCTTCACTTCTGCGCCGGTGCCATGCAAGTGTGCCTGGTAAAGCAGCGACAGAAGGTCTAGATGGTTGGGCCCCTGCATCCATGTGGCAGTGCAGGAAGAAGCTCCAGTTGCTAGTTTGGATCCGGCCTGCGCTGGCCACTTTGGCCGCTTGGGGAGTGAATGAGCACTTTAGAAAGATTGTACCTGAGAGAATTGAGTAATCTTTGCAATGTAAGGATTTGCTATTAATTACTTTACAATTGTTGTCATATCTTCTCTAAAGTACTTTCTATGTGGCTTTTAATATTGTCTACTGCAAGTTAACTAATTCAAAATATTCCTGGCAATGTAATGATTTGATCTTCATGGTATTAACACCTTGATTACTCAAACTTCTTATTTTAAATAAGCCAACAAAATATCTCCAGCTAATTTATTTATGTTAACTTTAATAAGCGTTTCTAGGGTATTGTATTAAGGAAATGAACTAATCTTTGAGAGAGTAAACATAATGAACATAATGGATCCTATGAATCTTAGGTCACTCTAATCTTCTGTTATCAATGGCTTATATGAAATGAAAACGAGTTAAACTACTTTCTGTATCCTTAAAAATACACCTGCACAGCTTTGGATACTCTGGTAAAAAAATCATTTTATTCACCAAACGTGTCTTCCTTGAATTCTGGCTGCTGATATCCTGCTGATTCATGACCCTCATAACCAAATGCACAGTATGAGAGGTGCTTTATAAACTGGAGACAGGCATCATACTGTGCCATCTTTTTTAAAATAAGACTTATTTATTTTATTGGAAAGGCAGATGTACACAGAGGAGGAGAGACAGAGAGAAAGATCTTCCGAATGATTCACTCCCCAAGTGAGCGCAACGGCCAGTGCTGAGCCGATCCGAAGCCAGGAGCCAGGAGCCTCCTCCAGGTCTCTCACATGGGTTCAGGGTCCCAAGGCTTTGGGCCGTCCTCGACTGCTTTCCCAGGCCACAAGCAGGGAGCTAGATGGGAAGTGGAGCTGCTGGGATTAGAACCGGCGCCCATATGGGATCCCGGCCCGTTCAAGGCGAGGACTTTAACCACTATGCTATCACCACAGACCCTGTGCCAACTACTCTTTCATTGTACGCTAAAGAAATAATTCAACATTAACTCACTGGTCCTTTTAAAATAATGTATTTAAAACAATGTATCATTTGAATTGAAATGTACAGCACATATAATAAAAACTCTATAAAAACTGAGATAATGTGGCAACCGAATTTTTATTTCTAAATCAGTGATTCTCAAATATTTTCACCTTAAAATATCTTAATGTGGATAAAATTAGGAACACATAATGATCTGTAAAATATGATATAAAACTCCTAACTTAGAGGAGAGAGGACAAGAGTTGCCACAAAATCTCATTCTTCGCAGCGATAGAGAGTTGGTGGCAGAATACAGGAAGGAGCCGAGTGCAGACCAAAGGCAGAGGCACATCACAATCCTAAAGTTAAGGACGTCATTTTTTACCCAGAGAAGATCGACAGTCGAGTTTAATATAGACAGGCCATGACTTGCTATGTTTATTTGTTTATATAATAAGCCAGGAAAGGGTAGATTAGGAGAGACCTACTATTTGCTGGTCCACTTTTTAGATGCCCACAATGACAGCACTTGGGCCAGACATAAGCCAGCAGTCCGGGTCATTATTCAGGTCTCCCACATGGGTGGCAGAAACCTAAGTATTTAAAATATCATTGCTGCCTCCTTTCAGAAGGAAGCTGGCATCAGGTGGAGCCAGGATTCAGTTCCATGCACTCCCAACAGGAGATGCAGGTCACATAGCTACTAGAAAACACTGCCCTTGCCTATTCTGCATTCTTAAAAGAATGCCACTTGTTTAACAGAAGATATTGGGTAGGGCAATAGAAGCAACAGTTAAGGAGGATAATTTAGGGGATGCTGAAAAGAATCCAGGTCTAGAGATGATACAACATTGAACTAGTATGATAACTACAGAGGTGATAATTCATTGTAATCCAGAAATATTAAAATGTATTGTGAGAAGATTTGCTAATTGGATGTGAGAGAGGGCTAAGCTAAGTGTAACTTTCATAAATATGACCAGAGATATAGAAGGGAAAGTTATTTACTGGGTTTCAGCATAGAATAGGAAGACATTGTCTGAAGTAGTGGATGTCATTTTTGGCATGTCTGATTGTACTTCAGAAATTTGCTTGGTAAATACTTCCAATGTAAGAACCTCAACTGAATTTGAACCGTGGTAATGCAACAAGGTGGAGAAATCCACCATGGGGAGAGGGTTCGGGGAGGGGTGGGAGGAATCCCAGTGCCCATAACACTGTGTCACATAATGCAATACAATTAATAAAATATATGTGTATATATGTATATATATATGTATGTATATGTATGTATATATATATACAAGGAAACACTGTTCAGCCATTAAAAAAATACACTGCCATTTGCAATAACATGGATAAATCTGCAGGGATTTATGCCAAATAAAACAGATTAAGCACAAATACTGAATGTGTTTCAGTAAGCATGAAGTCTAAGAAAGTTGATATAATAAAAGTAGAATAAGTGCATTAGCAGTTGCCAGGGACTGGAGGAGGGTGGTGGTTAGGGAAAGGGAAGATGTTAACCAAGTATAAAATTTCAGAGACAAAAGGAAAAAACTTTGATGATACATTGAAGAATTGTGACAAAAGTAAACTATTATGCATTTTCTATTTCAAAATTGAGAGTAGATTACAAATGTATTCAGCAAAAACAAAACATACAGATTTGTTGATAAGCTTATTATATTTTAAATAGATAACATAAACATAAATTAAAAATCAAATTTTACCTAAAAAAAAAAAGTAGACTGAAAAGTGAGCTTGGAGACTACAGGGGAGGCTTTGGACATCATCGTGAGATAGCCTTTAAACTATGTAATCAGGGAGATATTTACTGCAGAATAAGGTACTAGCGATAAGCGGTAGCTGTTTTCTAAATTTCACTACCCACATCTTAATCAGATTATTTCTGGGTCTTCCACATGGTGTACTGGGTCCTATGGACTAGAGCCATCCTCCACTGCTTTCCCAGGACACAGCATGGAGCTGGATGGAAGTGGAGCAATAGGAACAAGAACCTGTGCCCCCATGGGATACCAGTGCTTGAAGGTGGAGGATTAGCTTGTGGAGTCACGGTGCAGGCCCCATTTTTAAAGAATATGCTAATGTTAAGTGTTGAAAATATAGATTATTTTCATTTTGTTGTGTGCATATACATACGGCGTTTTCTTTACGCACTCACCCACTGATGAATATTTAGGTTAATTCCAATCCTTGCTGCTATGGATGCTGTGGCAATAAACTTGGGAGTTTCATTTTATGTGCTGACTTCATCTCCTTTGGATACATTCCCAGAAATTAGATGTTTGGGTCATAGAATAGATCCATTTCAGTTTTCTGGGGACTCTCCACACTGTTTTCCATAATGCCTGTGCTAATTTACATTCCCACCAATAGTGTACTAGGGCTCCCCTTTCTCCACATTCTCACCAGCATTTGCTATTTTTTAACTTTGAAAATATCCGTTCTAGCTGGAGCTTGATGACACCTCATTTCCCTGAGGACCGCTGATATATATCAGTTTTGCATGTGTTTTTTTTGCCATTTGTATTTCTTTTGAAAAAGGCCTATTCAGCTTCATTTCCCATTTCTAAAGTGAGTTAATTTGGTTTTGATGTTGAAATGATTGAGCCGCTTTTATAGTTTGGATATTTACCCTTTATCAGATACATCGTTTATAAATGACAGCATTCTTCCTATGGGGTGGGAGCGGGTCGAAAGACTCAAGTAAGGGATTATTAGAGCTGATATATCGTTTTAACAAAGTTGTAGCACACAAAATCAACCTGTAAAAGCTAGTAGCAGAGTTTTCAGTTACTGGCCTCTAGCACTGTGCGTTCACGTGTGTGTGCACGCACCCATGTGCACACATTCTTGACTGATCATGGAATTGTGATCATACTGTGCGCGTAGAATGTGTTTGGTAAGACTGCCTCCTCTTCGAGTGTTTGGTATGGTTTTTTAAAAATGATGTTATTTCTTATTGTGTTTCTTATTTGTTAGAATTATGGCCTTTTCCTTATAAACACCTGGGATTTTCTTTATTGGTATACCGTTATTTATTTAATATTACAACATCACTTATTCACCTGCTTAGGTTTCATCTATCTTCATCATTCAGTTTTATTCAGTTACGTGTTTTCATAAATGTGTCATTTCCAGTTTGTTGCCACAGGATTCTTTATGAAAATTCCTGATTATTTTTTCTGATTCTGTGGTGTTTTATCAATTTAAGTAGGGTTTTTTTCCCCTTTTTTCTTGGCTAATCTGGCTAAAAATTTATCCAATTTGTTTAATTTTTCGAAGAAACAACTCTTCCTTTTACTAACTTTCATATATTTTAAATTATTTTGTTTATTCTTTAGTTTTTATCGTTTTTTCTTTTCTCTTCTACCAATTGTGTGTGGGGGGGAGTTATTCTTTTGTAAGATTCTTGAGATGCATTGCTAGCTTGTTTGCTTGACCTCTTTCTAAATTTTGGATGTAAGCACTAAATTCTATATATTTTCCTCAGCATTGCTTTTTCTATATCTTTTGTTTTCTACTGTGTTATTTCCATTTTAATTCATTTCAAGAAACATTTAAAATTTCTTTTGAGTGTTTAATCAACCATTGTCTTTTCAGCACGTTATTTAGTCTCCACATATATTTGTAATTCTTACTGCTTATCCTCTTGTTAAATTTTAGCATTATTTCATAGTGGTCAGAAGCATTGTGAGACATATTCTCAATTCTTATTCTTTTATATTGATTAGCCTATTTTCTGGCCTAGAATATAATCTATATCTGAGAGAGAAAAAGAGAGAGAGAAAGAAAGAAGGGAGAGAAAGAGGGAGATTTTTCCATCTAATGGTTCTCCAATCCCTACAACAGCCAGGATTGGACCAGGCTGAAGGAGGAGTCAAGAACTCTACCAGACTTGCCTTGTAAGTGACAGGGATCCAAATACTTGACAGACAGCCTGCTGCCCTCTAGGGTACACATTAGTTGAAAGCTTGATCAGAAGTAGAGAGTGGCTCAAACTCAGGTCCTTAGATATATGTGACAAGTCAAATTTTGGTTTACCCTTCTTTGTTTCTCTTAACAGTTTTTTTTTCCCTCAAAATCTGGTTTGTCTAATATAAATAAGCATAAAAATTGTCTGCTTATTTTTGACTCCCTTTTTCAGAATCTGTTTTTCTGGGCTTGGCATGGTAGCCTAGTGGCTAGACTACTCGCCTTGCACATGCCAGGATCCCAAATAGGCACTGGTTCTAATCCCTGCTGCTTTACTTCCTATCCAGCTGCCTACTTGTGGCCTGCGAAAGCAGTCCAGCACAGCACAAAACCTTGGGATCCTGCAACCATGTCGGGGTTCTGGAGGAAGATCCTGTCTCCTGATTTCGAATTGGTTCAGCTCCAGCCATTGTAGCTACTCGGGGAGTGAACTAGAAGATGGAAGATCTTTTCTCTGTTTCTCCTTCTCTCTGCAAATCTGACATTCTAAGAAAAATAAATAAATCTTTAAATATATACATTTTTCTCCATCCTTTAACTTTCAATATTTCCTGAATAATTGCATCTATTGTAGGTACCATATTGTTGGATTGCTCATTTTTTAACTAATTCAGACAGACAATGGTTCTTTTAAATGTGGAATTTAGTCCATTTTCATTCAGAGATAAATGATAATTAGGCTTTTAAATTTATCCTCTGTTTTGAATATACTTTGTTCTCTTCCTATTAGAATTAATACTCTCAAACTCAATTAAAGCTATCTTTGTTTTTGAATATATCATATCATTAAACATTGCTGTAAATCTAGTTATATAGTGCTGCATAGTTTTGCTTGTCTTGGACTGTCTGCTCACATTTGCCAAATAGTTTTGCTGGATAAAATTCTGGGCTAGCAATCTTTTTTTCTTACTAAATTTGTAGTATATCTCTTCATTTTCTTCTGACATGTAAGGTTAATTGAGGAGATCTCAAGTTTTGGATATGTAAACCAACATCCCATCACGAGAGTGATGTATTAGTTAATTCTGTGACTAACAATTTGAACAAGACTCAGTAATTATGCAGGTGATGCTGCCTGGATTCATTTTCACAGATGCAGTTATTGTATGTACTTGTTAAGGTGGATTTTTTTAAAAAAAATGATCCTTTTATTTGAAAGGCAGATTTATGGAGAGAAGCAGAGACAGAGAGGGAGACGGGAGAGAAGCAGAGACAGAGAGGGAGACGGAAGGAGAAAGGGAGAGAGACAGAGAGAGAATCTTATACCTATTGGTTCATTCCCCAAATGGCTGCAGTGGCTAGAGCTGAGCTGACCTGAAGCCAGGAGCTTCCACTGGTTCTCCCACCTTACAGCAGAGGCCCAAAGACCTGAACCACCGACGGATGCTCTCCCAGTTCATAATCAGGGAGCTGGATAGGAAGTAGAGCAGCTGGTACACAAAGCAGTACCCATACAGAATGCAAGCATCCCATACAAAGGATCAACATGCAATGCCACCACATGTTTTAACACAGCCTCGCTTATGCCCAACAGTTGTTACAGGATATTGGTTGCTGTTGGTATTTGGCAGTTCAGGGTGACAATGATGGTTAACGCATGAATCTCCAGCAGGCTGACCTAAGCTCATATTATTTTATTTTTAACTAACATATAAAATTCTGCCTACTCACTGGATACCATTTAACATTTCATACATGTATACATGTCTAAGGTTCAAATCTGGTAAGTATTTATTTCAAGCATTCATTATTTTGTGATAAAAATACTCAGCTTTTTTGAGATATAAAAATCTAAGTGGAAATAGTTAAAGTGAAATAAGTCAGAGGCAGCAAAACAAATCTTGACTGCTCTTTCAAATGTGGAAGTATTATAAAAGTTAATCACTATTTATATTAATGATTAATAAAGATTGGAAAATGGGGAGAGATAATGGGGGATAAAGAGTACCAAGATTTCTAGTTCCTAGTGTTTTACAGTACAGTTGGGAGACTAGTTTTCACAATAAACATCTATTTCCTTTTAACTTAGAAATTTCTTTAACTTGAAAAATAGAGTCTATTTCTCTTCTCTCTGTTTGAACTTGACTACGTGATTGATGTACTTTGTCCAATGGATGGATACTGGTTATAAAATGAAAAAACCTGGAACGTCATTTGTATGATTAGTCTTACCTTATTTGAATCATGATTAAATTACTCCTGTCATGACAAGGACATGTTTAGACTGGTCTGCGGTTTTATAAGAAGGGTGAGAAATTCTTAAAGCTAAAGACCCAGAACATGAAAGAGCATGGTTAGACCCAACAGAAATCTCAGTTTTTCCCAGATTCCATGAGCTGACTCATAGGCAGACTGAAGACTTGTAAGGGCTTGTTTTTCAGTGCTGCTCAGGTTTTTTTGGTTGATTGCTACACAGCATCATCATATCCTTAGTATTAGGACTTTAATTCAGGGGCTCTTTTCATCATTTTGCAAGATACTTTTGATGCTGGAAAAGTTAAATAATGTCACAACATTATGCTTTTGTTTTTCAGGAATAATCTGAAAATGTACACGGAATAGTTTTTATGATCTATTTCTAGGATGACTATCTATGCATCTATCTAGCCACACACATGTATCTTCTCATGGGAATTAAAGCTAGTCATAAGATCACATTCCACTTGATGTTACAATATGACAAAAGAAACCAATAATTTTGCTGTGTATGTAAGATAAATTTCATTATGGTTACAAAATCAAGAAGTTACAATGTATATTATATTCTTTAAACAAATAGGGCTTACAGTCAGATCTAATTTAACCTGATTTCTAATCTCCTAATTTTGCAGTTGGTAAATGTGTACATAGCAGAGTATTATTATATTTTTAATTTCTTTTTAATGACTACTAGTGGCAATAAAAACAACTTGTGTATTTCTGTTTGAACGTTCTCAAAGTATCACTTTGGAGAACAAAAGACTGAGTTTTATTTTGGAAATATTAAAAAAATTCCTTTTGTCATTATTGCTTAATGACAATCTTGAAAATAAGTGGCAGTTTATAATTTATTCACATGGTGGGAGAATCCTTATATGTACTCACAGCTAACTTATTTTATTTTATGATTATCTGTATAGTTGTGTAAAACAATTCTAGGGGATTGTCTGGGGGAAAAGATTTATTATTAATAAAATGAAATGAACTGTAAATAGCATAAAGAAAATCAGCAAAGAGGCAGTGAGATCAAATCCGTTGCTGTGGCATCTGGTCCTGCACCAACACCCTCCCAGGAGAACACCGTCTTGCTAGGAAAACGCTTCCATACATAAACAGAATTCCAGAGAGTGATTAAAGGAACACTTCAGGAGTAAATGGCAAGGACACTGAAGCAGAAATAAAGTATTTCCAGCTAGCAAATATGGATAGAATTCAACACCACTAGATCAACTTTTCTTATAGAAAATCCTGGAGGGGACCCTAAGCTAAGAGGTAAAACTATCATGAAACCATGTGACCGCACCAGATTAACTAACTGAGCAGACACATTTTGTAACCAATCAATATAATGACAGGAATTGGTTCTTTTTATTTATCCATAGTAATCCTGAAAATAAGCGTACCAAATTCCCAAGTAAAAAGGTATAGATTGGGCCTAGCATAACGGTTAAGGTCCTCACCTTGCACACGCCGGGATCCCATATGGTCACCAGTTCTAATCCCGGCAGCCCTGCTTCCCATCCAGCTCCCCACTTGTGGCCTGGGAGAGCAGTAGAGGACGGCCCAAAGCCTTGGGACCCTGAACCCACGTGGGAGACCCAGAAAGAGGTTCCTGGCTCCTGGCTTTTGATCAGCGTAGCATCGGCTGTTGCGGCCACTTGGGGAATGAATCATTGGGCGGAAGATCTTCTTTGTCTTTCCTTCTCTCTGTACATCTGCCTTTCCAGTAAAATAAATAAATCTTATTTTTAAAAAAAGGTATAGATTGACCGATTGGATAGAAACAAACACAACAATATGCTGTTGACTAGAACCACATGTCACAAGTAAAGGTACATGTAGACTCAAAGTGAGGGTTAGAAAAAGATACACCATGTAAATGAAAACAAAGAAATTAGTGGAAGCAGCTCTAATCAGATAAAACACTTCCAACAAAAATCTGTTAAAAGGGACAAAGACAATTACTGATGAAAGGAGCAAATGAGCAAAAAGATAAATTATATATGTATATATGTGCATTATGTACATATATGTCACACAAAGTAAAATTATATATGTAGATATAAAATATAATTACAAATAAATGGAAGGATAGTCTCCATTACAATATCAGTTGAGGATTTCAACACCCCAAAAAGAAATAAAACTCAAAATCAACAAGAATAAAGGCAATAGAAAATTTGCAAATTGATAGAAATTAGATAACATGCTCCTGAATGATTACTGCTTTGCTGAAGACATTTTTGAAAACACTAAAAAATTTCCTGGAAATACTTGAAATGAATATTTCAAAAACTGTGGGATACAGAAAAAGCAATGTCAAAAGGGTAGTTTCTCGGTATAAGAGCTTATGCTAAAACGATCTAATATTGTAAATCAACGAATATAGAAAAACATGGAAAAACTCCAAATACCAGGAGGCACATTATAAGATTCAGAGTAGAAATGTGTGAAACTGAAATAAACAAAAAACATAAATGAAACAAAAAGTTGTTCTTGAGAAGATAGACAAACATTTATCCAGATTCACAAAGAAAGAAAAGAGAAAACACTCAAATAATACAGATGACAAAAGGAGCTTTTGCAAACAATGCTGCAGAAGTATAAAGGAGGCTTTGACCCTTTGGCTCAGTGGCTAAATTCTTGCCTTGCACGTGCTGGAATCCTATATGGATGGCAATAGTGTTCTGGCTCTCCATCCTTTTCTATATAGTATCAGATGTTTAGCAAGGGAAATTAGAATTAACAACAACAACAACAACAACAACAAAATCACTGAATTTGGAATGGAGGAAGCAAAATACTGTGTTTGTAGATGGCATGATTCTTTTAAATTGAGACTGCTAAACACTGAAATGCTGTTAGAACTGATAAAAGCAATCCAGTCAAGTTGCATGATTTAGAACAAATAAGAAGAAAGAAATCCCAGTCATAATAGCTCTAAAAATCAAATATCACATGGTCTCTGCATCATGGCTCAGTGACTAAATGCTTGCCTTACAAGCGCCAGGATCCTGTATGGGTGCCGGTTCTAATCCTGGCAGCCCCGCTTCTCGTCACTATCCTGCCTGAGTCCTGGGAAATCAGGGGAAGACCCACCTTGGGACCATGTCACCATGTGGAAGACCCAGAAGAAGCCCCTGGATTCAGAATAGCTCAGCTCTGCCCATTGAAGCCACTTGGTGAGTGAACTAGTGAACAGATCATTCTCTCATAAGACCCAAGACTATGAAATTGCTGGAAGAAAGCATAAAAACACTTTATGACATTGGGGCAGGTAATGCCTTCTTGGTTAAGATCTCAAAAGTTTAGACAACAAAAGCAAAACTGGGGTATGTGTTCTATCAATTCAAGAACCTTTTCTCAAGATAAAGTACAATCAATAGAAAGAAAAGATGTCCATCAGAATTGGAAAAAAAAAATCTTGACAGGCTACTAATTTGTAATATCCAGAATAAACCATAACTCAAAGAACTCAATAATACAAAAGCAACAAATCTGGTTAAGAAACAGACAAAAGAAATTCAAATGACTTAACAGATTTATGAAAATATGTTCAGAGCACTGGACATCAGGGAATATAAATCAAAATTATCATAAGAGATTGCTTCACACCTGTAAGAATGACTATAATAACAGTAACGAAGGCTGGAGAGCATGTAGGAAAGGAGAAGTCCTAGGGCCTGGCATAATGGCACTGCATGTTAGTCCTCTATTTTAGGTGCCAGCATCCCATTTGGATACCTCTTTGTGATCCGCTGCTTTACTTCCCATCCAGCTCCCTGTTTCCAGCAGCACAACCCACAATAGCAAAGACATGGAAACAATCTAGATGTGTGTCCAAAGACGAGTGGTTAAAGAAATTGTGATAAATCCACTCCATAGAATATTACTCAGCTATTAAGAAGAATGAAATTAAACTATTTACAACTAGGTGATCCCAACTAGAGACCATTATGCTCAGTGAAATGAGTCAATCACAAAAGAACAAATATCGTATGTTCTCTCTTATATAAGGAAACCAGTATGGAACGTGTAATCTGATCCATACTGTTTTTGTTTTGTTTTGGCTGCATCCCATGTGTTTTGATGTTTTTTATTTCTCTCCCTAATAGCGCTTCTGAAAAACTCGCTACTACAAGAATCTCTGTCCCCAAAATTTACTGCTGGTGAACATGACCAAATACAATGGGGTTGATAATAAAATATGACAAAAGTTTATTTTTCCCCATGTCCACAGTTTGCTAAAAAATGATTGGAGTTAACATTTAAAATAAGGAATTAAAACTAAATAACATTGATAAAGTGAAAGTAGAGTTTTGAGTAAGCCCCAAAATGGAAACAAGTCCTAAAAGTCATGAGGGATTGGATTCATGCAGAAAACATAGCAGAAGGCAAGCCAAGATTGCAGAGCAATCGATATTGACGGAGCTCATGAGAACCTCTGAAGTGGTGACGTTAATACAAATAGTAGCACAGCAGCCTGGGAACTGTCAGCGGAAATAATTCATTAAATAACTGCTTCAGTAATACCTGGGTCTAGAAATGTCAGCTCTGCGTGCTTATTTTCAGCTGTTCCTACAGATGATATGGCTGTCACATTTGCCTCCAAGCTAGAACTTAAAGCCTGTGTGGGGAGGTATTCTAGAATGAGCGTAGGACTGAGAGAGAAGTAGAGGAGGACTTGAAATCACTCCACAACTTCGTATTAGACACTGAGAAAATATTAAAATGAGAGGAAAAGATAACATGAAGAAAGCTCCATGTGGTAGTGAAATACATTAAATTACTCCTGCCCCAGTGTAAAAGTCTCTTTAATTTGATAATTGAAGGCAATCTTGGGTCTCCTTGCTCTAAACCCAAGCTCCCTACCAAGGAATTGATCTGTTGACATGACCCTATGTGCTAATGGAAACCAATAGTTGGCCTCTGAATTAAGGGAGAAACTCTTGGGAAAACAGATAAACACAGCCAGAGAGAAAAATCCATGAGTCAACACTGTAATTTTTGCATAAACGTGAACCAAGTGCTAAAATCAACTCATGTTTTGGGGAGAAAAACAAAATGTGAAACGAATGAAATATATCTAATAACTCAAGATAATCAAAAGTGATATATGGAATAAAAATAGTTTTCCACATTTTTAACAGATTTAATCCAGGGTATCCAAACTTTGGAATAGGCACATTTCGAACTGGGTAATGTTTTTTTCCTGTCATGTGCTTTTTTGGTGAATTATAGAATATTTGGCAACATTAAATGACTTCTCCTAACTATAAACCAGTGACAACTATCACAATTGTTACAAACAAAAAAGTTTCCAGATTTTGCCAAATATTCCCGGGAGAGAGGAGGCAGTGTTGGTGTAAGGGTAGGCATTTTCTAGAGAAACACTGAACATACTCAGAGGTATTTTGAAGAATAATACCTCAGTAATTTAAGATCATACTATTCCTAAAGAGAAACAATTTGATATCAAGACAGAAACAACAGAAAACAAAAGTTAAAAAATTGAGAGAACAGAATAAATGCAGTAAGGAATGAAAAGAATCTGAGTATTCTAAACCTAAAAATTCAAAACTTACTTTAACATACAAGGGAAAAATATTAAAGCATGATAGACAAAAAGGAGAAGCAGTAGGTAGATCTTGGAGGTCATTTATTAACATTTCCAGAAGGAGGGAAGAAATGAAAGATGAAAAAAATAATCAATAAATCATAAAAAATTATTTCAAGCTGCAACAAAGCATAGATCTTCAGTTTGAAAGGATATATGATGATCAAAAAAGATGGTCTGAGAGTGTGCTATGGGTCCAGTGTTGCCCAGCAGGTTAGGTTACTACCTCTGATGTTGAATCCCAGTTCAAGTCGCAGCTGCTGCACTTCCAGTCCAGTTTGTCACTAATGCACTCAGGAGAATAGTGCAAGCTGGTCCAAGTACTCAAGCTGCAGCCAGCCATGTGAGATCTCGAGGAAGCTCCAGGCTGCTGGCTTTGACTTCAACAAGTCCCTACCATTGTGTCCATCTGAGAAGTGACATGTAGAATTGAAAAATTGTCATTTGTCTCTCCAACTTTTTCCGTAACTCTGCTTTTCAAATATACACTTTTTAAAACTATGTCCTATGCCTGTATACTTTTTTGTGAAATATTGGTATCCAATGAAGAAGAAACAATTCCAAAATTCCTTAGACATACATTGTCTGTATAAAAGGATATTATGATTCATCAATGATGATAAGGAACTCTAGGGGGAAATAAAGCAATGCCTTTAATGTCTTTTAAAAATACCTTGACCTTACAATTGTATTGTAAGCCAAACTATTAAGACAATGTGAGTCTGAGATTAAAAAAAAAAAAAATTAAAATAGCTAACAGTATACCCAGATCAAGTAAGGCTAAAGAAAGAACAATGAAAAAAACTGTAAAAAGACGACCTCTTGGGTTTTAGGGAACAGTAGTTGATTGTGACTATGAAAACACTTGATCTTAGCCAAAAGGCCGAGAAGCGATTGTGACTATGAAAACAAAGAAATCTGAAAATGTTGGGAAATAATATATTTGGCCTCAGTGTTGTGAACTTTCTCTTTTGCATTTCAGGGACTGAAAGGCAGGTATGAAATTCCTTTTTTTGGGTGAAATTCATCTCATGTTTTAATTCTACATTACATGAACATAATTATGATAAACTAAACTCTGATTATTTTAAAATGTTAAATTTAAAGCATCAAACAAATGAAATAGAAGCTTACTTTTTGATAGAATTATAGGACGATGCATTTTAATATAAAGCATTAAACTTGGCTTGATTAGCCTCAGCTCAGAGTTTTCACTTCCGGTTGTTCATAATGCCACAGTCAGACAAAGGCTGGAAGTCGAGTGTTCTCTTAGGCTTCCTCTTCTGTCTGGCAGCTGATCCTGGCTGTCATCTAGTTCCTCACCTGGACCTGCTGGCTAGAACATCTGTACATGGTCTCTCCTTGTGGTCTGGGTTTCCTCAAAGCATGGTGGCTGAGTTCCAAGAATGAACATCCCAAGAGCATCATGAGAAAGCTGTAGTGTCTTTTATGACCTGCTCTGGGATGTCTAGTAGCCACTTTGTTCTCATGAGCCTGTGAGAGTCAAGAAAAGTGAAGAAACATTCCGTATCTTGATGAGAGGAAAGTCAGCGTCAAGATGTAAATGAGGGATTTTGGATCCTAATGAACGGCTCTCAGAAAATAGGATCTGCCACAATAACCAACAAACTAGGGATGAGTTTGTTGAATAAGTGGTGGAGGATAATGAAGTGCAATTTGGATAAATTCCTGATAGTTTGCAGTGGCAAGCAACAGGTGAATTTTAATTCAGACTAAATAGTGATGGAAGTTTACTTAGAGTCATAGTTGTAGCACTAGGAATGTCCAAAGGCAGTATCTAACAGTTCTATAAGGGTATCTGAGCGTGGGGAAGAGGGCAATGGGATTATTTTGAAACCTATGTTAGTATTTTCCGGTATGCAATATGAACTTTCAAAAATATACAGTAGGATATAACAAAACACCTGAGCTTTCATTAATATGATACATTTTTTGGGGAAAAAAAAAGCCAAAAGAAATGAGACAAATTTAAATATTTGAAAAATATGGTCATTTACTTAAGCAAAACTTTTTTTTTTAAAGATTTGTTTATTTTTATCGAAAAGTCATATATACAAAGAGAAGGAGAGACAGAAAGGAAGATCTTCCATGTACTGATTCACTCCCCAAGAAGCTGCAACAGCCAGAACTGAGCTGATCTGAGGCCAGGAGCCAGGAGCTTCTTCTAGGTCTTCCACAAGGGTGCAGGGTTCTAAGGCCTTGGGCCATCCTTGACTGCTTTGCCAGGTCACAGGCAGGGAGCTGGATGGGAAGCATGGCTGCCAGGATTAGAACTAGTGACCATATGGGTTCCTGGCATGAGCAAGTTGAGGACTTTAACCACTAGGCTACTGCACCAGACTCTGGTTATCTTTAGCTGGTAGCTTCTGATATGCTGAGATCTTGTGATTTGAGATAGAGTACTCAAACTGGACAGAAAAGTTAACTTTCACTTGGTCTAATTTTTAACACTTGTGTCTAAGAGGTGACGTAGAGCATATATCAACTTTGACTAACAGAACACATTTTCCCTGGTAAAGCTACTGTGGAGACTGTAGCATCGAATAATTTAATCAAGTGCTGAACTAGATTTGTTATTAAGGGATCTTGCAAGAAATCACATGGCCGGAGGTAGTGTAATCTGTTGCACCACAATGCCTGGCCTAAGTTGAACTGTAGCAGGTTTGTGTAGAAAGCATCTACACATTTGGATACTCTCTGTAGCTTAGGTATCTGCTGGGTTAGGAGAGTATCCGCTGTGGGAAAGGTGGGACTGATAGATTTTAGTATAGCACTGGCTGACATATTCTTTACTCTGCTTATTTGAACTCACCTTTACAGTCTTTCAAATCTGCGTTCAGTTCAGTATTCGACATGCTGAGCTTCTCTTATTTCAATCTCTCCCACGATTTTTGAGAAATACTTTCCCCCTCCATGTATCCTCTGGGAACTAATGCATGATCCGAAATCCCTCCCCAAGTATAACTTTTTTGGCCGGAGACAAAACTGAATCAAAAATTCACATGAACAATTATTAACAACACTCTGATTTGGTTGCTTTTTATTTTTTAAAGTCATTTTTTAAAATGTTATTTTCCATGATTTAGTTTTGCAGGCCATAGGGTCATTTATCCGTTGCCCGTTCTCCTTCCTCTCTTCCCATTTACAGTTGTAAGTTTGACGTTGCGCCATTTAAATGTAGCCATGGCCTTGTAGATGTAGACAATGGTATAAAATTTAGTATCAGATTGTCAACATACACTCTAGTAAACAGGAAAGGCAAGATCACAGAATAAGATTTCCAGCTAACCTTTTCCCTTTGTGCAACTAGCATTTAGAAAAATCCCAGCAGGCTTGCACTCTGAAGACTGTTTACACTGTAGTGAGTGCTGCGGTGTGTGTTGTTTTGGCGTGGTACATTGCGATGTCTGCATTTTAGCACTGCGCTGGACATGTAAGTATATGGTAATCAACATGCAAGGTTAAAAATGCAAAACTAAATTCGCCTAAGGCAAAAACTTAAGTTGCTGAATATATGTCTAATGGTAATGGTGTATACAGAAAGAGGAAGTAGCTGTAAATTTTATAAACACCTGGGTAAACATCACTAGCAAATTGTTCAAAGAACAGTAACAAAGTAAGTAGTAAAATAAATACACGTGACTCCATTATGTATGAAAAGAACATTGAGTCTACCGTCTGTTATAAACAACCATATCCCTCTGTCTTGCTACTCATAAGCTCTACCTTGCTATATATTCTACTCCGTCTTGGGCTATGTTTATACTAATAATACAAATGTGTTATTAATAACATTTGCACAGGAAAGAGGCTATGTGGAAAAACAGTTCTCAATGAGCAAACGTGTGTTCCAAAAGTCTGCAGAAGTCAGCTATTTTTCTCATTCCCGTCTCACCTCTCTTTTTTCTCCCTTTTCATTCTCTTACAGAAAATCCCTTAAAGATAGGTCAGAGGTAAAAGACAGTCTGGTGACTTCCTCTACTTCTTGGTGCTTTCCTAACTCTTCATATGTCACGCTTTTCCTTATTTCAGGCAATGTCATCATTTGGAAGGATACAAAATATGCCTTCCTCATTATTAGACATTTCCCCTGCTAGTGAGGCTCCTTTAAATGAGGCAGATTTTCTTTTTCTTTTTGAACTCTTTTTTCCAAAGAACAAAATAACAGACAAAGGAACTTGGAAAATCACTCCTAGTTAGTGCTTCCGTACATGTTAGAAGTGGTGTTTGCCAAATCTTTACTAACACAACTGGATTGAGTTCTGATAAGTACTATAAAGAGTTCCAAAGAATCATGGGTCATGGTCATACATTTTGCATTCATTCCAGCTCTTTAAATTGCTTTTATGTTATTTATATATTTATTTGGAAAGGAGGAATTGAAGAAGAGCGAGAGAAAATACAATGGCCTCAAACTCAGGGTTGAACCAGGCCGAAACCAAGAGCCTGGAACTTCATCTGTGTCTCCCAGATGGATGGCAGGGGCTGTCATCTGTTGCTGTCGCATGGGGACAGGGTGTGCCATGTGCCTACAGCCTCCACATGAGTAAGCACGCCCATATCCAGAGGCGATCTCCCACACCGTTTGAGCAGCTTCAGGACTGAAAATTGTAGACTAGAATAGACTTTCATTAAAAGAGTACATTTTAAGTAAAAAAAAAAAAATGCTTTAGAAAAACAGAGTAAGGGAACTGACATGGTGATTTGAAGACTAAAATTAAATTTATGGTGGAATTCAAAATGCTCTTTGGAATCAAATATTACAAGATGAGAATGCCTTTCTTTTGTAATTAGTGAATGGTTTTTCATGGTATTTAACATGAAAATTACAGTGGCTAGTACTACAGAGAGTAATATAAGGTTATGCCACTAATATGAGTTTTTTAATTTAAATAATTTTAAGTCAAATTTGTGGTTTTCATATTAAAATCACTGATATTCAAATTCGGAAATTATTTTCACTTCTTAAAACTTACATAAAAAATCACCTCTCAATTTAGAACTTACATTTTCGCTATAAAAAAGACATAGCTCCACATGGTAAATAATTTGGTTTAAAATTAATTTCCTTTCTTTAGCTGCAACACAGCCTATTTATTGATTTACATAAGGATAATTTGGTTCCTCCCCATGACTTCTTTTTCTCAGAGTACATTCAAAGTATATTTAATAACTGAAATGTTCATGCATGGCCTTCCCTAGAATATTGGTGCCTAGAAAACCAATGATCTGTGTTCCAGAAAAAATACACATATGCATATATACACATATTTATGTATATATGTTTGAGAAAGAAGAAATTAAGAAATTTAAAAATCTCTATTTCTTCTTAGAAATAAATAGAAATCTTAGACTAGTGGACATTTAAATTTCTAGTAAGGAAATACAATGTCCATCATGTATAAAATAAGTTTGACAATGGAATTCATCTAATGTAAGGATCGTCAATGTAGCATGATTGTTCTGAATACTTTTTGTAAAATATTAATATATAATAAATGCACTGCTAATCAGTCAAAATATTTCTTAATTCTTCCAGCTCAGATTTTAATACAGTTTCTCTTAAAAGAAGTCAGTACCCACCGATTTGAGTCAAACACATAAACCCTTGTAACTCACTATAGTAAAACTATGTAATAATTAAAACTCTAGTTAAGCTTCTGTAAGTAGAGAGTGACTCTAAAAAGATGGTTTGAACCTGTGTGTCCTAGGAGTTCAAGGAAAATTTTATCCATCAATTGCGCCTCTCCTGACTCTCAAACTATTTGCAAGAGAAAATCAGTATTTAAAGTATGAGACTATGAATTGGTTATGCAAGGTTTCTAACTACAGATGACTTAAAAATCATAGTTACACAGTTCATGTATTAGCAATGGTTCATCCTGTTAAATTCATTTCCTTTTTTCCTTTTTGCATAGAAATGCAATTACCCATAAAATCTGTGTAACGTATATTTTAGTAAATGTTACGTTCAATATTCAGAAACCAGAAAGCATTCCCAATCTCTGTACAAGTGATTAGAAACTGAGACTAAAAAAAAAAAAAATAACTAAATTGTATTGACATTCAAAGCAATTATCTTGGGGGCAGCATTATGGCAGAGTAGGCTAAGCCTTTATGCGCCCCTGCATATGGACACTGGTGTGAGTCCTGGATCCACTTCTGATCCAGCTACCTGATAATGTGTCTGGAAAAGCAACAAATTATGAACCAAATCCTTGGGCCTGCACACCCACAGGAAGAACTGGAAGAAGCTCCCCGGACTGGCCTATCTCTCTCTCTCTCTCTCTCTCTCTTTTTTAGTTATCTTGGGAGTGAACCAGCAGCTGGAAGATTTCTCTGCTCTCCTTCTTTCTGTAGAACTTGCCTTTCAGGCCCAACTCGATGCCTTTGGTTGGATAGAGGGACCTGGCCACTCAAAAATGGAGAGGTATTGACCCCTTGCAAACTTTGGGAAGAGGGTTTGCTTGTTTTTTCCCAGAAACTGAGCCACAGCCTTTGTGGGTGCCTGCTCCTAATGTAAAGCCCTGGACCCCATCCACTGGAGGATGCCCCTTCAGTAAGACAACTTCGCGACCTCATCCTGAAAGATCCATCACCATCAAGGACACATTGGAGGAGGAAGAGGCCAGACCCCTCCAAATACTGGGGACGTGGGGGATTTTAAGACATTGGCACATCAAGCACAACTGTCCCTGACATCATGATTTATTTGATAAAATAATTGAATGATTTTTATTCTGGAACACTAATAACCCGTGGGAAAGGCTATGCTCTTGTCCCTAGAATATCCTGATGGATCCTCAAAACTGTGGGTTTCCTTATGGCTCATCTGACCTAAGAAGTGCAGCAACTCCCTTGAATTCAATGCTGCCCCTGGAGAAGATGGAACCCCCAGTGGAACTGCCTCTAAGAACTGAAAAACTAAATTTGCTTAATAGCCCTCTTGTTCCACTACAGGTCAGGAGTGCAGAGAATTTCTCCACCTTCTTAGAATGTTTGAGGAAGACTTTAAGTGTAACTTATTATTTATAAATAACAGATTCTTAATGGCCTTAAACATTAGAAAAGCTATATAACTTTGTGATGGGATCCAGGTGTGACAGGTGGCACTATTGATTAATTGCATACTCATAAAAAGTTACATTCATAAATGTACATACTCACATACAGCAGAAGTGAACAAACACACTCATAAAATAGGCAAAAAAAATTTGTGATCATGATTGTTAATCAAAGATTCTATAGAAATGTGAAACAAAGCCATGGTGGTTTATTAAAATCAGATGTTCGCTAATCAAAATCCAGGGGATTGGGAATTTTTCTCATGGTCCGTTCGTAACTTTTGCTGAATATTTAAGTTCTTCATAATTAAGCAATTAGGAATCAAAGTTTCATATTGACATATACGTCATTTTAAAATTTAATTTTTGAAGCTTTATTCTTTACTCATCTGACAGATAGGTATTGTACTAAACACACCAATTCGTCATATCCTGTGAAATTTACCTCCCAAATCTGATTCCATTGCTATTTTCACGTGATTTAAACAAATCAGACATTTTTGTAGTCTGGGTCGCCTTCATTGGCTAGAGTTGAGGGTATAAAGGAACACAAGGCCCTGAAAATGGACCTTGCCAAGGTGTCGCTGTCCTGCAGCGATGGACTTGGTGCACGGAGCCGATAATAACACGCGTGGACTCTGACTTTATACATTGCATCAGACTTTATACACTGAGGGTCATGATGGATAACGGAGGAAGTATTGAACTTATCAACAAAATCCATCAACAATTTCTATACTTTTGTTTGGAACTCCTTTTGTTTTGTATATTCAATCAAGTGTTCCCATGCATATGCTGTCCACTCAACTGTTCTCATACAAATGATATCCAATCAGGTATACAAAAGGTATCCATTAGGTTGTTATCATACAAATATTATCCAATCAATTATAATCCTGTGCTCACTGACCTTTCAGGGTCACAATGTCCTCCTACACCAGGGCTTACTCAGTTAGAGCTGTTTCCTTTTCATTTCAGTGCTAGAAATTCTAACCATTCTCTTTTTGGTGAATGAGTTTGAAAGAACTAAAGTTTTAATGGCAGCCATGTTTGCCTCTCTGTGGAGCAGCTGAGAGCAGTGGTCTCCAGAGTGTGAAGAGGCATGCGGCTGAGATGAAAGGAACCAGGTGACGGCACATCCTAAAACACAGATGAATCATCGAAAACATTATGGCAAGTGAAAGAATCTAGACACAAATGGCCATATATAATGAGATTCCACCTGCATGACCTATCCTCAATGCCTAGATCCCTAGTGACAAAAAAGAGATTAGTCAGTGGATAGCACGGGGCTGTGGGTGGAATGGGGAGTGATCAGTAACAGGTGTGGGGTTTCTTTCTGTGGTGATGACAATGTTCTGGGAATTAGATGTGATAGCTCCACTAGTGAAGATGCTCAAAAACTACTGAAACTAGCACTTTAAAAGGGTACACTTTATGACATATAAATTGTATTTCAAGAAAACACTTCTTTAAAAAATGGGATGGAGCAATAATTCTGGAGGACAAAAGGGGAAGGATATTTCAAGGTTTGACAACAAACATGTGGCTTGTCTTAGATGAACTCAAAGCCCAGGACTCTTCTGACTTAGCGCATTCCAGGATTGTGTCACATATTCATAAAATAGGGTTGGTTTTATTTTACTTCAAGTGAAAGAGTCAAACATCTATGGGTTTTATTACTTTGCTTTTAAATATGAAGGAACTGAGGCACAGCAGATGTAATTCACAGATCTAAAATAAAGGTGAAATATTTTAGTCTTTAGGTTAATTATTCTATAGTTTTTGCGACACATGCAAATATATTTTAAGTGCCTTTTTTCACATTTGATAGCTTGGATTTATAATTAACATTTCTCCTTCCATTTCACAGGGAAGTTTATTTTTTTTCTTAATGTGAGAATTTCCATTTTGTACTTTTATTTTTCCTTGTATGTTAATCAGTAAACCTGGCTTCCTTCCAGCTTCATCCTGCGCCAGGCTCAGATATCAGACATAAGAATTTGAATAGTGAACCAAAGGATAGAATCTCATTCTCTCTCTCTCTTTTTCTGATCTCTAAAGGAGACAAATAAATAATAAGATATTTAATAAGATTTAAATTCCCTTTAATGTGCTTAAAACCCAAAACAACCTCAAACCAATAATGCCTAAATAATGCTTACTTCATATTCTCAAAGGTAGTGAGGAATCAGCAAGCATCATGTTTGCTCATACAGTTCTGAGCTTTCACATCCTCATATGGTTTTGCACAAGCATCGTTTGATGTACACAGGAGATGCTTCAGATACGCAGGTCATCAAAAAAAGTTCATTAATCTGTGTAAAAACTATATACATCCTCCTATATCAGTTTTTTTATTTTTAGATATTTACTATTCATTTATTTGGGTGATTTGAGAGCAGAGAAAATGAGAGACAGACAGACAGAGAGAAATCCCTCCTTCCCTGGTTCACTTCCCAAATGCTTGCAGCAAACAGCTGGACCAGATCAAAGCAAGGCATTAGCGTGTACTGAATAGCAGAAGGTGGTTTTGGGAGTTGAAGGCTAAATTTGAACCCAGGCATACTCCAGTTTGGGATTCAGGATTCCTTTGGGGTTTCTGGGACGCTAAATGCTGCTTACTCATTTCTACAGAGTATTTATACTACTTAAATACCATGCAAATTCTAAATAAGTATCTGTTACATTGTGTTGTTAGGGAATACTGATAAGAACATAAAAATGTGCACAGCCAACATGGATTAATTAAGAATTTTTTTTAAAGAATCTTAGTGTTGGTTAAATCAACTAATGAGAAACCCATGCATATGAAAGTTGACTATATTAGTGATTCATATGATTGTTTCCAGTGAAAAGCAAATGGACAATGTCTGCACTCAAAGGGAATCCTGCTTGGTTTTCTTAAAGGTAAAGAGCTAGCCTCACAACTATTTAATGTTATGCACTTACTAACTACCTTATGTTTACGCTCTAGAGAGAAGAAAGTGTAAGAATAACTTGAACTTAGGTTGTAATTAGCACAGGAAAGTCAGACCAAAAGATGAGACTGAATAAAACAAAAACTATAAAACATCATATCACTTCCATTTATTTTTGTATTTCTATCTCTGAGGGTTTGAATATAAAAATAAAATTTAACCATGTAAATCACTTAAATGAATTAATCAAATTTTTAGGAGAAGAGGGAAGTATCTATTTGTATTGGCATGGTCCTTAGTTTGTACTACTCCAGGTAATTATTTTTAAATTGCGGGTTGCTCCGACTAGACAGCCAATTCCACTGGAGTATGTGCTGGGCAGAATCAGGCTGGACTGCAACACCCATTGGTTCGTGTGGAAGACAGAGTTGGAAACAGAAGTGACCCAGCAATTACAACCACCAGCATATGCAGAAGCTGATTAGGGTGATGGACTGTGTGGGACCCTGTACTGGCAAGAACACACAAGAATCAGGGAATTCCTCCAACTGAACTGCTGATTTCAGAACCCCAAACATGAAGGGAAGTGCAGTTCCATGGTCTGACAATGGAGTGCATGTGTCAAATCTGAGTCTCTTTAGAGGCTCAGATGGAGCAGTAGACAGCATACCGAGGTGCACATGGAGGATGTGGCAGTCCATTTGAACCTGCAGAGGAATCCTTGTACCACACTAGAGGATGGAGGACAGAACAAATCAATCAACTACACCAGCCAAATGTTGGCAGTGAAAATCTGGGAAAATGGAGACTCTAAGGTGAATTATGTCAGCCAATAGGTTCTGGAGAGATTTCATTGTGGTTGGAAGGGCGAGATTGGCAGCAATTCAGAACGGATGAACTATCAAAATCACTTGAGCAGGACCCTCGGAGCATGCCTCACATCAGGGATCCTGGGATGGGTGGGAGGCTGGGTGGGGTGTCTCCGTTTATCTCCCCCCATACCCAAGCTACAGAAAAAAAATTAAAGTAAAAAATGATCTTACCCACTTTCCTGTAGTCCTTAATCCTTTGTGCCCTAATCAACTATGTAAAGATGATCAAAATAAAACAATTATGAAACATAAATAAACTTCAGCTACTGACCATTAAAAAAAAAACCCACATTGTATCTAAAGTACTCTACATATATGCACAATGAGATTTGCATAAACTCAAAAAGTGGTAATTTAGCACAATTTGAGATCTGGTTGTATGCTACTGATTATATAAGTTGTTATTCCTCAGTAAATTTTTATTTCCTATCTTAGAATATGAAAATCCTTGCACAGTAAATTAATTTAAAACTAAAAAGCAAGCAGGCAATAAAAAAGTAAGCAGACTCTTTCTAAGAGTATTAGCTATATCCGAATGGTGAGATTGATATATTCTAGAATTTTCTAGTTGTTTCTACAAATAATTTAATAGATTTTATTCAGAATAAAGTTGTTGACGTTAGGAAGATGCTATTCACTTCATGAATTTTTTAGCATAATGGTATTAATTTCTGTGGGAGCTGACTGCTTTGGTTTGAAAGATGTCAGTCAAGAGCTAGGTTCAAGTGAGGTGTGACCTCCAGATGCTCTTTCTTGACTGAGCAAGAAGGCGGCCTGGCTTGGGGGAACAACTGGAATCAAAACAAAATGTCTCTCGAAATGCTACAACTTTATTTAGTCTGTATCTGTGCGACACTCGAGTAAAATCAATTCTGTCAAATCAGATAATCCAGGAGCCAAATTCAATAAAAATCTAAAAATCAACCCCAAGAGGTCTTTGACAGTTTTGAAATACAACCTGAAATTTCCCTTTTCCTCATGTGTTTTACAATAGCCTAAGGAGATAGGCAGAAAATAATTTGGCTGAGTTATATATTTCTTTTTCCAAACGAGAAGTTTGAGTGATTCTTTTAAAAGACTAGAATGCACTTGATTATGAATGTTAGGGTAGACTTGATTGTATCTGTTTTTCTTTTCTACTCATTAATTTATCGAAGAGAGATCTAGTTTTCCTGATTCCAATGGTCCTTGAGGGAAAAGACTGAAAATATGTTTAGAAAGAAACCCAAAGCATGTTTAAAATAAGATTGAAGCTGCTTACCATGGGCCTGCAGGACCCTATGAAAATAAGGGCATGCCAAGAGTTTATTTCTTCTGGTTATACCAGCTTTTCATTCTTCATTAAAGTCAAACTGGTTCCCACCAATGACTTTCCACTTGCGCATGCTATTTCGGCAATAGTTAATCCCAGCTTTGCTGGTAATCGGTTCTTTTTCATCACTAATTCTAGTCTGAAAACAGCAACTTGAGGAGATTTTGCTTGACCAAGTACCTAATCTAAAGGCTTTCCAACCACCAGCAGTCACAATGATGTGTTTTATCAGCTTTTTAGTGCCACTTGATTTTAACATTTTATTTATCTATGCATTTATCAAATATTTGTGTATTTTAATTTATTCATTGTTGCCTCTTCTCAAAATTCAGAAGTCTTGATCTTAGCCTGAAAGTGCAGGCGCTATGCTTAATATTATCTTAGCACACCAAAATGTTGATTAAAAAAAACTGAATATTTGCTATGAAATAAATAACATGTATAAACATCAACCATATACACAAAATTTTATGAGCCATTGCACTAATGTGAACTATTTCTCTAAACAATAGTACAATAGTATTGACACATAAAAGCAAGTAAAAGCAAATTTATGCAAAAATTACTACATAAAACAAAATAGTTTTATATAGTTTTTAAAATAGTTTCAGTTTTCCTTAGAACAATCTTTATTTTCTTCTTTCTGTAATTTTTGCTGTATTTCTGAATAGCATTCTTTTCTTGAGCAAATTGTTGTCTGTTTATATTAAAAGAATGCATGGACTGTGTCTATGTGCACAGTTTTAAGCTCTCATTTCTGATAATACAACTAGTTGATTTGGACAGATGGGAAATTTCCTCTTTGCATTTCAGCCACATTTATTACCGATTCGTTATTGTTTGAAATTCTGAGAATGTTTTACACACGTTTACGAAGAAAAACATTTGGCCTCCGATAAACGAATGACAAGCGTGATATAAACGCTTGGGGAAGATCCTTTAGGATCTACCCTCGGAGACCTGCACATCTGTCTCCAGCTGTGCATCTACTCAGAACTGAGATGACTAATCCTGGTTTGGCCAAAGTCAGTAATTATTTTTACTGTTGATCTGAAGATCAAAGGTTATTCCCAGGAAGTAAGGCTAGGGCAATGGACTTAGCTATCTGACAGCGCTGGGGATTTATGTGAGCTATCATTGGTTCATGGTTTGCACATTAACCTGGTGCTAATGCATATGGATGACAGCAGAAATGTAAACAGCCTTTATGTGATATTAATTATAATTGGCTGAAAGGAAATTAATCCATGGGTTTTGAATCATCTTTGCCCTTTTCTCTGGCCTCAAATCCTGACCCAAAATGTTAGGAAAATCTACGGCAACTACTTCACGGGGACTTTGTTAATATATGAACTACCACTGGTTAGAACTTTGTTTTGAAAAATTGTTACTTTAAGATTAGTCTCACTTTCAAAGAAGTTGTAGTTCTTGTGAATTTATATTAATCCTAAACATGTAATTTTTTTACATTTTTTTTTCATCCGAGGAAAAAGCACACGTGGGGAGACATATTCACGCCACTGCTGTCCACTGCTGCTGGCTACTCTAAGCGACCCATGGCTGAGAAACAGACCGTACTGACCTCAAAATCAGATGTACTGTTTAGACCCGTGCATCAAGCTGTTAATCAGTGTTAATTATTGTACTTTAGATGTCTAGGATGATGCTTTACACATAGTAGTAGAGTACATTACTTAGTTACCACAATTTTGAGTATCTTAAAAAATCTTTTATTATTATTATATCATCATTTTAAGATGCAGTTTTATAGGCTCCTGAGATTTCTCTTACCCCTTCCCAATCCCTCCCTCCACCGAGTTCCCCTATATCATTACTAAAGTATAGTTCTTCATACACAGTCATATGTACATCATTGTGGGCATGGACAATGGCAGAGTCAGCATACTATTGTCAAGATATTGTAAACAGTTTCATTACAAGTCCACCTTTCGTCTGCAAGTAGAGATGTATACTGCATTGTATCCTCATATCTGGGTATGTTAGTCTCCATTTCACAGTTACAGCACATCCCCTTAAAAGAAAAGCCTCAGTACAAGATCAACAATAGGAAGAAAAATAGAAATTTACAATGCCATGAAGTTGAATAACATGTCACTGGATACGAGAGCCTCCATCACACAGCTACTATACATCCCATTAAATGAAAAGGTACAAAATAATATCAACAACATGAAGATAAAAGAAATTAGCAACTCCATGAAGTTAAATAACATGCTACTGAATGACTAATGTGTCACTGAAGAAATAAAAATCAAGAATCTTATTGAAGAAAATGATGCTACTGTATGATCTATGAGTCGTTGAAGAATTTAATCAGAACAAATTGTTTTGAAGGGGTGAAACTAAAAACAACAACAACAACAACAAATCAAAATCCATGAGATATAGTTTCCGCTGTTTCTTTTTTTTTTTTTTTTTTTTGATGAAATGTGCCTCCTGTAGGCAAGTTGGCCCAGGATAACAAATCCAGCAAAGCTTTCTTTTGTCTTTGAAAATGAAATAAAATTCTTCCACAGTAAAGAAAAGCTGAAAGAATTTGCCTTTCAAACCTGCCCTACAAAAGATACTACAAGATGTTTTCTTGACAGAGAAGAGGCATAGCACCCACCAAAACCAAAGCAAATGTGAAGAACATCCCAGTAAAATGACAACGGAAGACTAAATCAATGAACAACCCATTGCTAAAATGACGGGACCAAATTACCACCCACACATATTATCTCTGAATGTAAATGCCTTAAGCTCAATCAAATGTCACAGATTAGTAGACTGGATTTAAAAACAAAACCCATGTATTTGTTGCCTACAGGAGTATTGTTTTTATTTGTATGCAGATGAGATTCCCTAAATGACAAATGAAAGACAATACCCTACTACAACTCAAAACAAATATTTTATAAACTGTAGACTATTGTCTCTATGATTTTAGTCATGAATTTTATACTATTTCTACCCTAGATTCAGAAATCTGTACCAGGTTTGATACTTTCATGGATCTTTTGTTTATTTTGATGTGGTTTGTCTGGTGATTGGATCAATTACAAGAAGGATGTCTTCCTTAGGTGACTGTGTTTTATTTGGAGGCATTAGAATATGGAATTTCCCTAAATAAAGTTATACCTGAAATTCAACTTCTTGGGAAGGACATTGTTATTGTAAAAATTTATTAATTTATTTACTCATTTACTTCCAAAGTTGGAAGTAGAGAGACAGACACACACACACACACACACACACATTCGGAGGAAGGTGGAGGGGAGAGAGAGAGAGAGAGAGAGAATGGCCATTACCAGGGAGCTGCAATGGCTGTGGAGAGGCTGGGACCGGAATGGGGTCCATATGGTATGCTGGCCTCCCACGTGGCAGTTCTACTTCTACACTACAATATGTACCCTGAGCATGACATCTTTTAAGGATAAAGTTAAATTTTTATTCTTTTGGCTCTCATATTCTGTAGAAATTTGTACAAAATAAGCACTCAATAAGTTTAATAAATATTTAGAAAATAGTCCCAGTGAACTTTAAAGAATAGGTCAAGTAGTTGGAGAAGCCATCTGATTTTTGTCACCAAATGTGTCTCATTGTATACATAGAAGGAGTCCATGTGAGCGCAAAGTTCTCGCTGTTTTGCATTTTGTAAATCACAAATTTTAATCTTGCTTTTAGAGCTTGTTGGAGAGTTTACTTGAATTTAGTAAGGTGAATGAAATCTGTAATTTTGTAAAAATGTACAAATATATTGCTTGAGAGAAGAGCTTGTGGGGTTGATCCACCAGGCATGATTTACTTAGGTAGAAGAGAGCAGTGCCATGAGAAAAGGTGCTTGTTATGCAATTTATGTCTATATGCATATTAGTATTAAGTAAAAAAAGTAGCTTTCCAAAGCATCTTCTGCACAGCACCTTCACAGGCACATGAAACTCTCCTTAGGCAGCTATGACACAAACTCCCAACTTACTGTTGGATAGCCGCTTTTGCCTCTGTGTGTCTGTTTTTTCCACATTGTGCTCATGTAATGTCCTGGCTTCTCTGTTCATGATTTGGAAAAGAAAACTTTTAATGGCTGGCATGCCTTGTGAACCTCAATTCTACCTCCCCTGCTTCACCTAGCACTGTACTCCCTTGTATTCTGTGGAGGCACTATCTATATATATTTTTTTCCCTTTTGTTGCAATAATTATTCCCTAGGCCACAAGAACTTTGTATATGTTTATCTTTTCTGCATATCTAATAAGACAGTTAATGCTTCATTGTTCAAGGCCACCACATCATTTTCCATTTCCAGCTTCTCATATTTGAGAAAAAAATACAGGGAAAATAGAAATAGCTTAACAACATCTACTACTGGCATTGTAACAGCTATTTATTGAATGTTTATTATCTGTTAGTCATTTTGCATAGTTAAAGCAATTTAATTCTCATAATTACCATGACAGCTGAACAATTTTATATGTGAACAAATAAATCTCAGGCAGCTGTACTAACCTAAACAACTTAGAATTTGAATTGGGATTTATATTTACTTCAATCTGTGCAGCATACTGCAAAGGTATTACATGGGATACTTTACTTATCTATCCATCTATCTATCTATCTATCTATCTATCTATCTATCACCTATCAATCATTTTATTTTGCTGGAAGCAGGCCAAACAAGGGAAATTACATAAGCTTATACTGCATGTATCATTTTCATCTTTGTACACTATTTTCATTCTGTTTTTTGGTAATAGATGTTTAAGGTTTCCCAAATGAAATCTGCATTAATGAAAAAATAACAATCTAATTCAAAGCTTAACAACCAGAATATTGGATCAAGATCAGTGGATTCAAAGGCCTCACTCCATTTTCCAGCTCTTTGTCCTTGGGAAAATTCCCTGAATTATCATGCTTCAATTTGATCAGTGTGGGGGTTATACAAGTAAATAGGTCAAATGTGGTGGGCTGCTTATAGCAACTTAGTGTTTTACACTAGTGTAATTTACAGCATCCCTGTGATATGCAGTGGACCACATTTAACATATTACTGCATTCATTTGTACATTGCATCTTGATCTAATTTCCTTTACTTTGCCAACTGTATGAATGGCCAAGTTGCCTTTATTTTCCTTCTTCCAAAATAAAACAAAAAGCTAATTGACTACAGTAGTTTGGAAAATCTTGAACAGCTTTTCAAATAGTGAAACAATTTACTTGGTATTAATTTTTAATGATCAAATTTTAAATTTTAAATGACTGGTATCTTTAAGATAGATAACCAGTGAAGTTTTTAATATCCTCTACTTCTAAATCCAAGAAAATGTATCAGACCAAGATTGATAAATTTGAAGAATGCTCTCAAGTAATAGCTTTTTACAAAAGTGTGTTAACAGTATTATATCCAAATGAATTTTATTTCATACTTTCTCCTGGAGCAATGATTGCCTACTCTGGAAAGGTACATGGAACCAGTGGACCTTGAGGCACATCAGGCTAAGGTGACATTTGGAATGTCACATTCCAAAGGAGAATGCTAATTTGGATCCCAGCTACTTTACTTTTGCTAAAGTGCTAATCTGCCTGGGAGGCAGTGAATGATGGCTAAAGTACTTGAATCCCTGGCACCCAGGTTGAAGACTCTTCTGGCCTCTGGCATCTGACTTTGGCCTTGGCCAAGCACAGCTGTTGCAAATGTTTGGTGAGTAAACCAGTGAATGAAAGATCTCTCTCTCACTATCACTATCCTTGTCTCTCATTTGTCCTTCATATGGATAAATGAATAAATCATTAAAAACTAAAATATACTGTGAAAAATCCATCTGATTTCCTAGTTATGTATCAAGACTCAAAAATATGATCTCATTTTGATTCATAAAGATGACCTAGATACTAATCAATCTACTTGTGTAAGATTTCAAGGATTATTTGCATTCATGAGTTTCAGTTGAACGCTATTAAGAGAAAGGTGTTTGTACCCAAGATAAGGCATAAAGCCAACATTCAAAATAAGCAACAGCAGAGTGTCCTGGGAGTGAGCATAATTAAGAAATAGTAGTGTTGGGCCCGGCATGGTGGCCTAGTGGCTAAAGTCCTTGCCTTGAACATGCTGGGATCCCATATGGCAGCCCTGCTTCCCATCCAGCTCCCTGCTTGTGACCTGGGAAAGCAGTCGAGGACGGCCCAAAGCATGGGACCCTGCACCCATGTGGGAGACCTGGCAGAGCTGCTGGTTCTTGGCTTGGGATCTGCTCAGCTCTGGTCATGGTGGTCACTTGGGGAGTTAATTATTGAATGAAAGATCTTCCTTTTAGTCTCTACTCCTCTCTCTATATATCTGATTTTGCAATAAAAATTAAATAGAAAAATGTTATTGATGCAAATGCCCCAAAACTGTATAAATTAGAAAAAAAGAAATAGTAGTGGTGAATAGTGAAGTTTATTGCACAGGCGACTAAAATTATTTTTAAGACATATCGATCATCACGTAAGTGAATTAGCAATCATTTTTATTATGTGTGTTTTTCTGTATCATTGTTTGACCTCGAAGTTCTAGGAAATGGAAATACACACATGTAAGATTTTCAGTATCCCTTTTCAGAGCAGTCGTTCACGTTTCAACATGTTCCTTACTCTTTAGTACAAGTTCATAAATTCTAGGTGATCTCTTTTTTATCTCCCATTTGCTCATCTTTTTTTCTCCGTCCAACCTTCCTTCCCTCTTTCATTTCATTCCTTTAATGAGTCTCACTAAAGTAACCTGTGCTGGCTCAGTGTGTAGAATACGTTGATCAAACATCTAAACATGTCTCAAAATAAGAAGGATGATTTTGGCTCCGCTTTACTGTTGAACAGAACTATAGTGTATGAGGTTTGACATTAAGGCAGCACTGTGGTGATATGGAATGGGCCTGTGGGATGAGTTATGAATGTAGGCCTATATCTAAATTTCAGAAAGGTCTTACCACAAGCAGTTTCATCACAGCACTTTTCAAAGGTATCAATGCACGTTTCTTCTTTCCAAAAAGGAGATGGGCAATCACACATGTTATTTTTTCCAACTCCTTTGAACATAGCAGCCAATGGCTTTTCCAATGGCTTTCATTTTGTGGTAGAATTTCATAAATACTACACAGAACACTGTGACTAGACCTTTCAAGTGATTTGGAAAAAAAAAATCCTTTCCATTTCCATTATAACTTTTATAACATGAAACATCTTGTCCTTTGTTTTATTACCGTTTTGCCCAGGTAACTATTTCCATGTTTTCAGGCGATGATACATAGTAATTTTGGATATTTCCAAAGAGTTTTTTTTGAGAAGTGTGTTTTCCACCAACTCTAAATTATAGGTCAAAAATCGTGTTTAATTTCAAAATAGTTGCATTGGTGTGTGCGTGGGGAAATGTTTTCAATTAAATCTATGTTGAATGTGAATTAAAGTGCTCCGCTAATCTGCCTGGTAGACACAGGATGATTGCTAAAGTGCTTGAGTTCCTGGCACAGAATTTCTGGCTTCCGGCACTTAACTTGGCCTAGCCCAGCCATAACTCTTGTAAATGTTTGTTGAGAGAATATTACCAAGACGAAGACAAACCCAAACTCATTGTTACTGTGAACACGTATCAGTACATGGATTTGGTAGTGTGTCAATGGGAATGGGAAAAGCTCTATTTTTTTTTTTTAAGACACTGAAATAATGGTTAAGAGGGCGAGAATGAGGTGGGGGTAGCAAAGGTAGCCAAAAGGATTTTAGGGTTGGAAAACTATTGCAATATCATAGTTTAATATTAGTGCAATGAGTCATGCCAATATTTTTAGGTAAAGGTTTGGTTAACTGTCTATCAATGTTTTATTCTCTCTTGAAAAGTTGGTAACTTTTCTAGAAGTTTCTGTAGTAAACAACAAAGATAAGTGAATATGGGCAATTAAATCCAAGCTAATACAGACATTGCTATATATATATATATTTTAACCTATTTAGGGTTAGCTAAATGTTCTCTTTTCCTCAAATAAGAAAATATCGTGTTAGAACTTTTTATATGTTTGTAGAGAATACATATATTTACCACATAGATTTGTTAAATACAGTTACCAAAATTCCTGCTTATTCATGGCTACAGAATTGCTAGAGTCATAAAATAGAAATATAGCATTTCTCTTTATTATATTTCTGTTTCTAATTTTCAGCACTTAAAAAGTATTCTTGTGTTTGAAAACAAAAAATTTTTGAAGTACTCAAATAATCTTGTTAGGTTAAATTTTATTTACTCATATAGAAATCAATTGTACAGAAGTGTACTACAAGTATACTTTAAAATATTAAGCTTAAAAACCAAGAGATTATCTATTTAATCTAGCCAGATTTTAGTAGCAGCAATAAAATATTATTTAGATGAATAGAAAATATTAGGCCACTATTAAAAAACCTCTCAATATTTTGAGGCAAAACGATGTCACATGTATTTATCTGAAAAAGTCTGCTTCAAAGATAAATAATAGTTGGGAATTCTCATTTTTTGAGTGAGAATACCTATTTGTCTTGTACTGCAATTTTATAAGGTCATTTATGATTTTAAAACTACAGAAATGTACAAAACTAGCCATTTGCGGTTAAATGTTCATATTCAAACAGAATTGCATCAAAGGATTACAGTAAAGGCAAGATAGGTAAATTGAAAAAGAAGGAAATAATCTAAACATTTTAGATCTAGAGGACACTCCCGGAAAAGAATGAATGCAACCAAACAAATCCAGTATCTTCAAGTCATGGTCACATATCAATTCTAAGCTTCACAATTACAGAGAAAACGCTAACCTTGTATCTTCTCCATCATTGCTGAGGAAGAAATAACCTCATGTGAACCAACGTGAAATACTTGCAATATCATTACCACCTCTCCTGTTGGGGAAGGATCCCCAAATCATCCCTGACAAATGCTGGGAAGCCCTTAACAAAAACTGCCCTTCAAACGCAGGAGCTTGAGTCAGGGGTCACAGAGCAGAGAAGAGATTCAGCTTGTAAAACAGCTTCTCAACCCGCCCAGGACAGAGATGTTGTGGATACAACTCAACAACACAGAAAGAAATACACTAAGTGGGAGGAATATTCATGGTGTTCTGGAAAAAGGGCAGAGTAATTCTCAGAATTAGGAAGCTGCCTTCTTTTTGTCTTGTTGAGGTCTTTTGCCCCCAAGGATCGCTGTGACCATTATCCACTATCATTTTGGCATTTGCAGCGCTTTTTACTGCTGAAATTAGATAATAATAGTTTGAGTCCGTTTAAGATCACATGGGAAGCCATCGTCTTGTTCACTTTTCACACTCATTGGTCTGGGAAGGCATGAACTGACGCGCATATTCAATTTCACAGCTGTGACTTTATAGGCTTCATGTTGCAGTTTGCCTGCAGTTTCGCTGACTGGACACATGAGGAGGTTGGGACATACTTTTTTAAACTTGCTTAGGTTTTTAAATCAATTTTGTGCCTACCGAGCAGGGGAAGATAAGTATTGCTATATCCCTTGAAATAACAAAGAAGCCTCTCTGATGCAGTTTATTGCTATCCTACTGCAGTTTGAATAGTTTGTGATTTCTTTCAACTTTACTGGATATAAGTGAGATGACAGTTTTTTCCAAGTCACTTTTTTTTTTTACAAACATTGTCTGCATTCCTACTAAACTAAGGCATTTTTGATTTTTTAAAGTTCATATTTGGTGAACTACTAAGCCTTTTATTGTAATATAAATGTAAAATATGTTAGCTCAAAAGCTAAGAAAAAAAAAGAGAGAGAAAGGGAGAAAAGGTGGGTTGGAAATCGGGATGATAAGAATATCATTATGTTCTTACAATTATTTCTACAAATCACATTGAGTCTGTTAAAAGCTAATTTAAAATGTAAGTAAAAGGTAATATTTTAGAAAGCAAGACTATAAAAAAATCCAGAGTTCATGTTCGGTATAGAAAGAACTTTGCTAATTCGGAGGCTAAGGAAACATTTAGTACTGTTAGCAAATGAAGTATTTTTATCATGAAAATCCTTGGCGATTTTAACCTGGATAATAATAAACAGACATTTGATGATGGTTTAGTACTAACTCAAGAGCTGAAATGGCGGCTGGCAAAACCAAGTTGAGAGTTGGCACATTTTAGTTTGTGTAATGGGTAAATGCTGTTTATGTACAAAAGCAGGGCTCACAATATTAAATAAGTGGAAATGAATGTCTTCAGTGAGCTACATTATTATATATGTACATATATAGTTTTTTGGTGATTGTCTTCTCTGTATCGTTCCAATTTTTAGTATATGTGCTGCTGAAGCGAGCACTTTTTGGTGATTGTGATAGAATGCAGTCTGTATTGTTTCTCTACCATCCAAGATTTATAGTCCTTTGTCACAATTGGAGGTATGTGTTTTTTGGCAGTTTATCCTTAGATCTTTTCATAAAGTAACAGCTTCTTTTGAAATGATTGCACTCTCAATAGTAGTATATTTTGCAAAAAAAAATGAAACGAAGCTTTCAGTGGACTTGACTTCTTCAAGTAGTTTTAATTGTTGTGCTTCTTTCCCTGTAATAAAATCAGCTTCAAATAGTTTAATGCTATTTTAGGCAAGTATCCTTCAATAAATTAAAAAAATAGCAATACTTATTCTTTTTTACGTAGTTGAAGTTTTAAAGATAAGGATATTTCTAGCTAGTCTTTCTAAATTCTTAACTTTATTATGCATTGGAACATGGAAAAGAAACTTGCATTGGCATTCTTCATTGTGTAGCTTGGATTCTGTTCTCTGGCTCCAGTTTACATGCTAAGGATTCAGTGTGGTGAGGCCAACATCATTATGAATAGACTCCTAGCTTCTGGAATACTGGGAGCATTATTTTCATAATGCCAAGAAGGCTTTAAAACATTGCTTTCATTATAATTGGGATTGCTGTAGGAATCCTGCAGGCACACTGTTTATATCTGGATTTTATTTTTCTGAGTTTTTTTTTGAAGAAGCCTTACACTTTTATTTAATAGATGGCTGAATAAATTGGTTAAATGAAGTCAAGATGCACTAATGCCAGAAAGATGTGTAAGCAATGAAACAAGATGTCTTAAGAAGTAATGTTTGCTTTTGTATCAGCCAAGCTTACCATTAAGACTATTCATGTCTATTAGACGTTTGCCAATTTTTTGTACTTGGCAGTAGGAAGAACTGAGCCACGGTTTCTTCTTTATGTATTAGGTGAGTAGGAAAGGAAACCCTTTGGAAACCTGGCTTTGGTAAAAGTTATCATGATTTTTGTGAAATTCACTCTGCATACATACAGAAAATTCCACTTTTTTGGGTAACAGCTTACACAGAATTGAGCTTGTAATTGAATATCATATTGACAGAGCGGCACCCCTTCTGGGCTCACTTAAACGTAACAGGTTCCTACTATTTACCACACATATTATCCTGCATTCTACCTAGACACGCTACAATTCAATAGAATTCTTCAGTAGACCAGAATTTAGCATGAACCTCACAAATCGAGGACAGATGCGTGCGGAGGTAAGACCACCTCTACATTTGACATTAGTTGCAAATCTCAAGGTCTTCTACATTTCTGTCTGTTGAGGTAAGAAGTCTGTGGCTCCCATGACCCTCCCCTCAGACATGCTAATTTCCACAGAGACACCTAGAACTCCCCCAAAAAGAACGTATTTGAAGATAAAATTTTATATAAAGGATATAGATCAGGAGCAGTCAAGTGGAAGATTCACATAGGCAAGGGGCTCAGGCAGCAAGCAGTGGGAACAGAGGCTCCATCCCCAAGCTTGAGAATCTGGTTTTGTGATTGATACCTCGTAGCAAATCTATCTCATGCACTAATCCAGACATTCAAATGAGCCCGGCGTTGTTTTTAGGGTTCCACTATGCAAGCCTCATATTCCAGCTCCAGTTCTCTTGCTAGAAGTTGAGCTGGTTGTATTTCAAGCCTGTATTAGCAATCACACTCCTAGTTAGCAACACTAAAGGATTGTCACTGTGTGAATTTTTATAGGCATTGTCATTAATCATCATATTTTATGTGTTTCTCTATTATTTAAGTTGCTCTCCATAAGGTTAGCTTTGTAAAGGAACAGATTACTTTTGAATTGTGTTCTTTGCACCTAAAACATTGCTTAATGGCACAGTTCTCATTTTGCTCCCAATTCTATCTTCCTGTTAATGACACCCTGGATGGTAGAAAAGGTGAAAGTTCAAGTAGTTGGGGTCCAGCTCCCCCAAAACGGGAGTTCTGAATTCAGTTCTAGAATTGTAGGTGTAGTCTGGCCTGGCTTTAGGTGTTTTAGACCCTTGGGGCGTGAATCAGGGTATGGGAGAGCAAGTACACTCTGGTGGCCTCTCTTCCATCGCTCTTTCTCTGTCTTCCAAAAAAAAAAAAAAAGATAGAAACAAAAATCAAAAATCAAAATCAGTACTGCCTGACAGTCAAATGGCACACAATGCATATATTTTGAATCGATAATGAGAGATGGGCATTCACTTCTGAGTAAAAGAAACCTCTGATTTATTGCATCATAATCTGTTCTCTGTAAGTAAACATCTGTCAGCTAAATAAAGATGGATGAACTTATGGAAAATGTTTCTAAAATTAATTATTTACTTTTCTGAAGTAGCAAGTTTTATGTTACATTATAAGCAAAAGCGTTAATGGCTTTACTAAATGAAGAAGTCAGCAAATAAAAAGCAAAAGAAATGTAGTCCAGTAGAAAGATATGCCAGGACTATAAGCAACAATCAGATGAAAAGATGTCTAACTTCAATCACAAAAAAATGCATTTTTAAAATGGTCACAAAGTCATTTAAACTGCAGCAGTATATATTTTATATTAATTTTTTTAAACACAGATCAAACAAAGTTTGACAAAGCACTCTATTTGCAATGGAACTGATAGAAATGGATCTTTAGTTCCTGTGCTTGTCTTTGCTCTTTTACTTTCTTTCTCCTTCCTTCCCCCCCCCCCTTTCTTCCTTCTTTCCTTGCTTTTTATTTCTCTGCATATAAGAGAGATCATGCATTGCATGTGTGGTTTATTTTTGTCAAACTGATGTCCTCCATTTTCAACCATTTTGAAGCAAATAGCAGAAGTTCATTTTTTAAAAAAGATTCATTTATTTCTTATTGCAAAGTCAGATATACAGAGAGGAGGAGAGATGAAAAGGAAGATCTGTCTGTAAAGTAGCTGCACTGGCTTGAGCTGAGCCAATCCGAAGCCAGGAGCCCAGAGACTCGTCCAGGTCTCCCACGCGGGTCCCAAGACCTTGGGCCGTCCTTGACCACTCTCCCAGGCCACAAGCAGGGAACTGTATGGGAAGCGGGACTACTTGGATTAGAACCGGCACCCATATGGGATTCTCCAGCACTTGGAAGGTGAGGACTTTAGCTGCTAGGCTACTACACTAGGACCAGAATACCATTCTTCTTACTAGTTAATTTATATTTCATTGTCTCTATCTATATCACATTTAAAAATAGTTATTTATTTTTATTGGAAAGTTAGATATACAGAGAGGAGAGACAGAGAGGAAGATCTGCCCTCTGCTGATTCATTTCCCAGTGGCCCCAAACAGCTGGAGCTGAGCTGATCTGATACCAGGAACCAGGAATCAGGAACTTCTTCCTAATCTCCCACAAGGGTACAGGGCCCTCAGGCTTTTGGTCATCCTCGACTACTTTCCCAGGCCACAGGCAGGGAGCTGGATTGGAAGTGGGGCTCATGGATATGAACTGGCCCCCATATGGCATCCCAGCAAGGAGTGCCTTTCATTTTATGTGGCCATTGCCTGAAGTTCCCAGACTGTAGTGCCTAAACACATATTTGTATTTATTCCTTATGAAGCTCAGTACTTGATTTTCTTTTCTAATGATATACTTATTTATTCAAAATTCAAGGATTACAAAGAGAGGGAGACACAGAAGAGTGAGAGATCTTACATCTGCTGGTTCACTCCCTCAATGGCTGCAGTGGTTGGAGTTAGGCTGGTCCAAAACTGGGGGCCTGGAGCTTCCTAAAGGTCTGCCATGTGGGAACAAGGTGGTGGTCCTTTGTTGCTTTCCCAGGTACATTGGCAGTGAACTGGATGTGAAGTGGAGCAGCCAGAACTCAAAATGATACACATATGCAATGCCGGCACTACAGGCAGTGGGTTAGTACAAACAACAGGTTAATTTTTAACTTCATAATTTTGCATGATTTGCAATTGATGATATAAATATCCAAATGGAATTTGGCAGAAAAATATTTCCCAAGTCCTGCTAAATACTAGTGGCTGTGAGGAGTTTTAGTTTTTAGATATTGTTTATTTTCTGCAAAGTTCAAGAAATAACTGTAGACACTCTCCATGCATTTCTACCTCCTAAATATAAATATTGTTTGTGAAAGCAGTAGGATTTAATCCTATGATGAAGGGAACTATCTTTCTAAGTGCTTTATAATTTTTAACATATCTTGCTCACAGCAGAACTCTTCCTTGAGGAATGGAAGATGAATAATGTCTACAATGCAAATGTTTAAATTGTCTCCTCGTGTTATTTAGTTTGTAAAATCAATACTAATCATCAGTATTCTGAGGCATTGCATCTTAAAGGTGAAATCCTGATTGGATTCTGGTCATATATATATATATATATATATACTCATAGCCTTCTGTATATTTCTTACAGATAATAGCAAACAACATTGCCTGTTCACTCACTTGAATCTTCCAGCAGGTTGTATGTGCCACAAAAGAACTCATTTGACAGTTTCGATTTGTTCTCTCACCAGTTTTCATCATAGTGCTCATAACAATGTAGTTGAGTTGCAACATATAATTCCAAATGAATGTGACAAATCTCAGATAAACTCGTTGACATTCTAAAGAAAGAAACTTGGACATCTATGTAACTAACTGGTTAAACATTCTATGGCGGGCTAATATATGGAGAAGTAATTTCGTGGCTTATTTTTGTTTCCATGGAGAGAGGGAACAGTGAAAGGCACCCATACTTCCTTAAGGAGGGCAAAAGTACAGAGATCTGTGTTCAGTTTTCTAGGCTTCCTTTAAATGGAGTGTGAAATCAGAGCTCATCTGCATTTTTGGAGCTTCTTGATAATAGTTTTTGCACATTCTACATGCTGGAGGTTGAAATCCACTAAGAAACTCATTCCAAGAATTAAGTAAGTGAATCCAGAAGATGAAATCCTACTGTTCTTTGCACAGATTGAGAAGGTTCCTGAGTCTATCTAAGGCGAAAACACGTAGGTATGTGGGGTTGGATTATCAGCAAAGAATACTAACACTTCAACAAAAAGCTAGATAGCATTGGATTAAAGAAGTTTGATGTCAGGGAAGTATGGATACTTTAGTGTTCAATCTGTGAAACATGTAACACCTATTCTCTCTATACTAATAAGACATTTTAAAATAAATCAACTGCTTTTCATAAGCATTTATTTGATGTGTATTGAATATAATTATAATCAATTAAAAAAATGTTGAACACTTTACTTAAAAATTTGAACTTCCAATAGAGTTTTCCATCCTTCTCTGTTTATTTTGTGGATATGCACATTTTTGCATTTAAGATTGTTATTTATCTTTAGCGCTTACAGAAATACCTTCAAACCTTCATTTATTTCTGCTCTCATGCTCCTCTCATGCTTCCATATGCTACCTCTCCTTCCTTCCTTCCTTCCTTCCTTCCTTCCTTCCTTCCTTCCTTCCTTCCTTCCTTCCTTCCTTCAAGCATATATGGAATATCTATTTTGAATTAGGCAAGTATTCAAAATAAATATTCCATATATGGAAATAGGTATAAAGTACATTATTTTGGTGGTGGGTTCATGTGCAGCGCAAGTTAAGCTGCCACATGCTAGTTCAAATGCTGGCTGCTTCACTTTTATTCAGCTCCCTGCTAACACAACTGGAAATGATGCAGATGACAAAAGTGCATGCCTTCTCATCCCCTGCCATACATATAGGAGACCATGATGGAATTTGTCAGTGCTGGCTGTGACATGTACCAGCCCCCTGGACACCGTTGTCATTTTGGGAGTGAACAATGGATGGAAGATTCCTTCCCTATCAATCTCTCTGCATCCCTGCCTTTTAATTAAATAGATGATTTTTTTATTGTTAATAACATTGTATTATGTGATACAGTTTTATAGGCATTGGGATTCCTCCCGATGATTTGTTTTTAAAGATGTTTTATGGCTGCAAAAGTTGAAGCTGAGCTGATCAGAAGCCAGGAGCTAGGAGCCAGGAGCCTTTTCCAGGTCTGCCACATAGGCACAGGGTCCTAAGACTTTGACGATTCTCCACTGCTTTCAAACAGGGAGCTGGAAGAGATGTGAAGTAACTGGGACATGAACAGACACTAATGTGGGATGCCAGCATTTCACGGTGAGGATTTAGTCATTGAGCCATAGTGTCAGGCCCAAAATACTTGATTTTTTATCAGTGATTTGATTGGAAATATTTGCATGGGGATGCTTAAGTTATTTCAAAAGAAAAATAATACTTTACCATTTTGTGAAAACTTTTATCTGTGAAAGAAAAATTCTTTTTGAAATCTAATAGATCTAAAAAAGGACATTATGGACATAAGTAAACTGTAAGATTTTTTGTAAAGAAATTATAAATTAGCCTTTAAATCTTTACTACTTTGGCTGCCATTTTTTTTTTTTTTAATTTTTTATTGGAAAGTCAGATATACGGAGAGGAGGAAAGATAGAGAGGAAGATCTTCCATCCGATGATTCACTCCCCAAGTGGGTGCAATGGCCGGTGCTGTGCCAACCCAAAGCCAGGAGCCAGGAACTTCTTCTAGGTCTCCCATGTGGGAGCAGGGTCCCGAGGCTTTTGGCCATCCTTGACTGCTGTCCCGGGCCTCAAGCAGGGAGCTGGATGGGAAATGGAGCTGCTGTGATCAGAACCAGCGTGTATATGGGATCCCAGTGCATTCAAGGCAAGGACTTTAGCCACTAGGCCACAGCTCCAGGCCCTGCCATTTCTAATTAAAACATTTTTTTGTACATGATCAGTATCTTAAGAGATTTCACAATTAGGAGGCTTTTAAAGAGTAGTAGTTGGTACACTTTTTCATAGTGACTTGTTTTACATAACTTGGAAATATTCAGTGTGTGTGTGTATGTTGTGAATGTATACACTTTCAGTGAAAATTACACTTGCAGATGGCTTTGGTTTCAGATTCAGACTTTGAAATATAACCTAATTCCTTACAATGATACTTACCACTGTTATAGGTTAATTTTCTACAATTTTATTTTAAAATGATATGTTTTTTTCTGTTTGAAAGCTCCTTAAAGTAGACATATTTCAAAAGCACAAAATATTAATCATTCACATATGGTCACTTACCAGTAACCAAGGAAGCACTTTCTAAAAATAGTTAGGGATCTCAGGACGGGGCGTCTCATGCCTGGATCCCAGATGACAGCCACCATGTGCATGTGGTGAGCTGTTCCTGGCCTGCATGGGCTCCGGGGGCTGCTCCCTTCGGGGTGAGTATACCGAGGGGGGAGGTCTCCAGGACTGGGCAGGTCCAGGACCCACCCGCTGCCTTCACTGGGCGGTGAATGGGATTGGGGAGGGGAGTGACCTTGGGCCTGGGAATTTAAACTTCCAGCAACCTCCCAACTGCTGGTGGGTCTCAGGATGGGTCGTATCATGCCTGGATCCCAGACAACAGCCACCATGTGCACGTGGTGAGCTGTCCCCAGGCAGCCAGTGCGCCATTTTGTGCCAGGCTCTGCCTACTGGCTGCCCGGCTGGGTAATTCTGGGATTTTGGTTCTTTGAGTCGCTGCTTAGTTAGCTCCAGGTTGAACCCATTGTGCTTCTAGGACGTGAAGCATTAGTAAAGATTCCCATTGGCATTAATTCTTCCTTTGTAAAACTTGTAATCACTGAACAATGCTGACCACCAAATACCAGTCCATGCAAAAGCTATGGCTTGGGGCTTGTCCTGCAGAATTATATCATGTTACCTGACATGATGATGGATCAGGAGAAGGGTTACATTAAGCAAGCCATTACATTAAGTAGCACTCAAGAACCATAACCGGGGGCAGATTCTGTGAGGGAGGTGTGGGCCACATCCAGTGAAAATTCTAGCCCCACTGGTTAGCTCAAGAGTTGGGGTGGTGATGGACTAAGCTAGGTTTGACCAAGGAGCCTGTGATCAATCACAGGTAAAGGAACCCCCAACAGTCTGGACTGGTCAGGGCAGCAGCACCCGAATGTGCATCCTGATTAGGGTGTGGGGTAGGCCGGGCTGCAACGTTCACCAGCTCATAGAATGCCAAATGGAAGGCCAGATTGTGCCAGGCGCTGGCCTAAACCCAATGGCATATATGAGAACTGGGTCTGGGAGTAGATTAAGTGGAGGAACTTGGGAAATTCCCCTGGCAAATCATAGCTCCCGCTGGTGAACATGTGGTCCAGACCTGGGGGTCGGAGAAGGTGGTCAAAGTAGCACCAAGAGTTGGCTAATGTGTCAATTGGTAATGGAACAGGGTAGAGCAGGCAGGACTAAACAAACCTCAGCCCACAAGTAAAACTAGAGACCAGGACAGAGCACAGGTCATGTCGAGCTAGGCTCTTGCACCTATTGGTCTGCGTGAGCCAGGAACGCTAAGCCACAGTGCCTAAGGCAGAGGTCTGGACAGGTGAGGGACTGAGCCAAGCTGAGTCAGAGCAACCACTGGCATGCATGTGATCTATGGCTGGGAACAGGCCCAGTTGGGGAGCTAAGGGGACAACCCTAGCTGGGATGAGGTTCCCACCAAGGGGCGTGTGACCTGGAATAGGGGCTGCGTTCTGATCTGGAAACGGTTGTAGTCTCCCTTAGCACAAGTGTGGACTGGGATTGGATGCACCGAGCCAGGCCGGACCCCAACACGCTCTGGTGTCCTGGAGGACAGGGATAGATGTGCGATGGACTAGGCAAGGTCTCAAACCCTTAATGAGCCATGTGTGAGCCATATGTGGGTATGAATAAACCATGGCTGGGCTGAAACATCCAACAGCAAGGACCAGTTTGGGGTGAAGATCAGTCAGGAAAAGCCACTGTTCCTGCTAGGACAGGAGGCAAACTGAGCAGTGCTGGCTCATGGACCCACTGGTAAGCACGAAACCTGGCACTGGGAGAGGTTCTGATGGAGGAGCCTGGGCAACTCCTCTGGCAGGACACAGACCCGGCAGGTAAGCAAAAGAAAAATGATAGGAAACAGCCCAGAAGAGGCCATGGAAAGTTACCCACTGGCATACAAATGGCAGGGGTCGGGGGAAGACCAGGTTGAATCTGTCCATGTCATCCACAGACAAATCCAGGCACCAGAACAGTGTGGGTCAAGCCAGGTTTGTTCGCAACAAAAACTAATGCACAATAGGGAATGCCAAGGTGAGGATGCCTGTACCGGAATTGACCACAACACCCAACCAGCAGGTGTGAGAACCAGGAAGGGAGGGGGCAGAGCCGGCAGGGGAATAAGGGAGTGTTCCTTTGCTGGACAGCTACTCCCACTGGAGCGTGTGGCCTGGGATGGGGGCAGACCAGACTAAGCAGGGCTACAACACCTGTGTGCCTCATGTGGACTAGATCAGGGAAAAGCCAGGCTGGGAGGATTAATCCTACTGGTGAAAACAAAATTAGAGTGGGCGAGGGTTGTTTGGCCTTAGCCACAGCATCAGCTGGCAGAAGCTGGCACTGGGGGCTAGTTCTGTCAAGTCAAACCACAGAACTACCTGGAGAGTGCATAATCTGGGAGTGGGGGAGGCCTGGGAAGGAAAGAGTAGGCTCCTCCCTCTTGGGTTACCACTTCCATGGGTGGGCATAAAACTAGGACAGCGGCTGGGATGGAATGGTGTGTGGGACAGACTGGACTACTGCTACACATACTGGCAAACCAGGGTAGGGGGCGGGCCTGGTGGGGGTTATTGTTGGTCATTCCAACTAAGCTGCGGCTCTCACTGGTTTATGCGGGCCGAGTATGTGCTGGGCAGAACCAGGCTGGACTGCAACTCCCATTGGTTCGTGTGGAAGTTGGGGCTGAAAACAGACCCAACCCAGTGATCGCAACCACCAGCTGATCGGGATGATGGACTGTGCTGGGCCCTGTACTTGCTAGCACATGCAAGAATCTGATTTGGGAACACCTCAGACAGTTTCTTTGGAGATCTCCCCAATCAAAATGCTGGACTCAGAACCCAAACCAAGAAAAGAGGTAAGACAGAACAGGTCAACCAACCTTCTCAGCTATATCTTGGCAGCGAAATATGGGGCAAACAGAGACCCTATGATGAGCTATGTCAATCAGTGAATTCTTCAAGGACCTCATAGTATTTGGAGTGGCAAGATTGGCAGCGATTCATAACTGTTGCAATATCAAAACCACTTGAGCAAGACCCTTGGGGCATATCCTACATGCAGGACCTGGGGAGGGTGGGAAATTGAGTGGGCCTTCTCCCTTAATGCCCCCCTTTAAACATGAAGGAAATAATATGGAAAAAATAATAGTCTTACCCACTTTCCTGTAGCCCTTGAACCTTTTTACCCTAATTAACTATGTAAAGATTGTCAAAATATAAAATAAATTTAAAAAAAAGTAAAATAAAAATAGTTAAATAATGTTGAAAAATCCATGAAACTAAAACCTCTACACATTCAAAATAAATATTTATATGTATTTACACAATGAGAATGATCCTCCGAGGATAGAGATACTACCCCCGCTCTGCCTCTTGGATTGCTTGCATGAACACTACAGTGCATGGTCTACATTCTACTTAATTAAAAGCCACAGTAGGCCGTTCTAGATGTTAATGGGTCCCCAAGTTGAAGTAGCCTGTTGACATCAGATGAATGGGCAAGGCCACCTGCTAGCCCCACTCCTGGCTTTGTGAATGATTTGCATTCCTGTGGCCTGTTGCTCCACGTGACCACTCTCAGCACTTTATAGCCTCATGACCTGTTTCATCTCAGGGATGCCTGCAAGTCATGGCATCTCTCTTTAGCATTAGCAACATTAGCCATGGCTTCATTCTGTGATTACTCTGCTTAGATTACTATGTTTTTATTTGATGTAGGCCACATAAAATAAAGGGAATATCTTTCTAGTGGCTGGATTAAGATAAAATAAAATATGTTTTGTCTGCAATGATTATGGAATTACTAATTTTTTCCTGAAGGCAATGTTCTTCATTTTAACAGCAGTGTAAGTTACATTGAAGGTATAAACCTGACCATTATTAGTTATGCAGAGGATTTTTCAATTTTACTCCAATTTAAAAATGGTTTTGTTAACTTAAAGGAAATCACCCAAATGCATTTGGATTGGAGTGTAAACCTGGGAAGGTACTAGTACATAAACCCAAGAAATTAGGATACAAAAAGAAAGGAAATTAATTATGCTTCTATAGCTTGGAATATCTCAAGTATACTGGTAAAAGAAACGAGATTACGGAAGCTACTTGGAAAACCATTGTGTTTAATTTATTTTAAATGTGGCAAAACTAGCAGAGTTTATATAAGTAGACTTGGTGCTCACTATGAAAGCATACAATACATACAATACCATACACTAAGCACTACAGAGGTAGTGACATTATGCATAGAATTCATTTTTGTGTGCCTGGCATGATAGATCAGTAGCTAAAGTCCTTGCCTTGCAATGTGCCTGAATCCCATGAGGTGGTTATTGTCCCACTGGTACCACCTCCCATTCAACTCCCAGCCTTGGACCTGGGAAAGCAGTTGAGGTTGGTCCAAAGTCTTGGGAGTCTGTATCCATGAGGGAGACCCAGAAGAAGTTCCTGGCTCCTGGCTTTTGGGCCGGCTCAGTTCTGGGCAATGCAGCCATTTGGGGAGTGAACCAGTGGATGAATGCTCCTTCTCTCTGTAAAATCTGACTTTCCAGTAAAAAAATGAGTTTTAAAAAAAGAGTCTGCTTTTGTTGTTATTAGAAAACATTTACATACAGGCGTATTATAATTAGTTTTGTTCTTGATGTTAAGATAAAATGCATGAAGCACTTTACCTATATCTCCATATATTCACATATCTATATTTATATATCTGAATTTGAAGTTTCTTTGTGTTTCACTTGTCTCTGTTTGGCAATTTAGTTTTTAATCTATAGTATGATTGCACCATTGCCAGTATTGAATTTGGTTTTCTATGTGACAGCATAGGTTTTCAAAGATAAGGTGGTCATAAAATAAAGAATTAATTTAAAAAAGAAGATACGATGATCCCTGAGAGGACTTCAATTGAGAATGTCCAAGTTGCAATACAGAGAGGAGGAACTTAAAATCATGTATCCAGCTAATACATATAATATACTGAAATATGTACTATTTCAATACTGCAATAGATATATAGAAAATATATTTCTAAACACTTGTTTGGAAGCAAAACAATGAAAGAATTCATCATGAACAAATTCACACTATAACAAATGTTGAAGAAATTTCCTAAGAGAGAAAGAATAAAATAGAATGAAAAAGTAAATTTTCTCAAAATGAATAGAAATTACAAACATAGTAACTACAGGGATAAATACAGACTGTCAAAAACAGTTTAACCTCTTTAACATAGCTGACTGTTGAAATGAAAAAATGTATTATGGGATTTATAATAAATATATTACTAAGTAAAATGTGTGAAACAATAGCATCTATCATAGAGAAAGGAATAGAAGTATACCACTTGAAGGTCCTTTTACTATATGGATGTTACACTATAATTTTTATGTAGACAGTGTTAAGTGCTATAAATTCTAAAGCACTGACTGAAATACTAACCTAATACAAATCAATCAATTAAGAATCATAATTCAATTGATCATTAGTAGAAAGGAAAATTACAGATAACAAAGGAGCATACTGAAATAACTAAATGATATTTGAAAACTTATGTGTAGGAAAAATCATGTTAAGCTCAAATGGTCTAAATACCTTAATTTAAAGACTGCACAGTGGAAGAAAAAAGTAAGCTCCAACAACATGCTGCTTATAAGAAGCCATGTATTAAATATAAAGAAATAAATGTGAAAAATTGAAAGAATGAAAAAGTGTGGTATGTTTAAATACATGAAATAAAAAACCTAAATAATGAAGTAAATCAATAACGCCTTTAATTAGCTTTGTCACTGTCATCAAAATTGATATCAACTTCTTGTAAGACTAACTTGAATAAAAAAGAAAGGGAAGAAGGCGTAAAATCCCATAGTCTGGAATGAAAATTAGCATAACTAAAAGTGGCCACAGGTATTAGAAAAACAATAGAATATGAAGAATTTAGATTTATAAAATTAGATGGGATATGCAATTTTGTAAATTGCACAGACTACAATGTTTCACAGAAAATACAAAAGAAAATTTGAATTGTACACTTCTCAATGAGAAAATATTAAGACTAATGACCTCAAAGGCAAATCTACCAAGTGTTTAACATGAAATAATATTATTTCTGTTCAGATTCTCCAATATCCATCTCTTATTCAATATGCCTAACATTATTTTACTATGAAATCCAAATTAAAATATTTGAAGAAAGCAAAATTGCAGATGACATTCCCCAATGAGTGTAAAACCACACATTCTAAATACAGTTCTATAGAACTGACTAAAACAAAATAAAAAAAAAAATTAGTTGTTGCAGTCAGTGGGGTTTTATCACAGGAAAGAAAGGAAGAAAGGAAAAAAGAAAGGAAGGAAGGAAGAAGGAAGAAAGAAAGAAAAAGAGAGAGAGGAAGAAGGAAGAAAGGAAGGAAGGAAGAAAATCACTGCATCCCTCCAAGACACAGATGGGGTTGATTTTGAAAACAATTATGCTGAATTAAAGAATCTAGAAAGTAAAGTTTAACTTATATAGCTGCTATTTTTAATCTACTAGAACAGTAAAATAAATTAAAAGTTCAACAACATTGAGGTTAATCCATAGTGACAATATGGCCATTTGGGGAGTGAACCATTTTGTAAGTTTTCTCTCTGTGTGACTCCCTCTCCTTGTAACTCTTGCAAGTAAAGAAATAGAATCTTTTAAAGAATTAATCCTAAGTCTTTACCAGCAAATCATATATCTTAGTTTATTTATTTATTTTAATAAAAGTGGCCTGGTCTTCATTCTTTGGATCACAATAATCCAACATTAACAGACATTTGATTATTTTCTCCATCATTAAGGGAACTTCCTTACTGAGCATTTTGATATGGATATCTAGAATATGACTGAAAGAAAAAAAAATAGACAAATTTGAAGATTCTTAAGTACAACTACATGATAAATTTTCTTAAGCATTTTGAAATACAGTCATAATTTTTGTAGGGGGTATGTTTCGAATCAGGAGTTTACAAAGTAAGATGAGGAATGGCAGTTTGATGATATTTGATGTTTTTGTGATTTGCTGAAACTCCAGTGGAGTGAGAAGCAACTTGCTGTCCTGTTTAAGCTTAGCACAACAAATTAGGCCTGGGCTAATTAATTCTGAGTGTTTTGGATATGCTGCTTAACCATACCGATTTGTAGTTTTCTCCTCTGATAGTGGGAGTAATTGATCTGCTTTCCCGGGTTATTATGAGAATTAAACTGAATAAGCCAACTCACAAAATGCCTTGGAGAATGTGATGGCAAAGCTGTAACACTGCACCAGACATGAAAAAGCGGAAGCAAAGCTGCTAAGGGGTCCCTGGCAACCCTTCCCTCTTTCTTGAGGACATGCTTGAAAGCAAGCTTCTTTTAGCCAAAGAACTGGTAAAACTGTAATATGGTTTTTTCTTGTTTGTGCTCATTCTTTACTTTGAAGTAGATCCGGGTGTTTATTCTTACTGTTAGTTTTGCGGTAGTGAAGAGGTTTTCTGAACGTTTAAACAAAGATTGGCCAAATAAAGGATGATGGGAACAGTGAGCGAATGAGGACACAAGCTGCAGTGTCATGACCTTGTAACAGTAACTAACGAACTCCCCTGCTACAACTCTCTGCTACATTCCAAAAGACCGGTCCAACTGGGGAATTGTCCTACCTTCTGCTAACATCCCTCCTGCAGCATTTCTTCCAACCACCTTGCCGCTCTGGAGCAAGGTCTACCAAGATATAATCAGTTACTCCAGTCTCCGCGTCTCTATGGCTCTGAACCAGCCATCCCTCTGAATACCTCAGGACCCTCGCGTACAAGAGCCCCAGCCTGCTGAATGACTGGGCCTCTGCTGCGTGCTCCTGCTCTGGATCACCTTGTTTGGATTTATTTCTAATAGTTATGATTTGGCTGTGTGTTAGCTCCCTGTTGTCTCTCTGTTCTGTGCCACTCTGCGGCAACCAGTGCAGCAGAACAGCGTGTAAGTTCTCCAAACCTTAGTGATTCCATCTGAGAAAATAATGATTACTCTTTCAAATTGTTTTGAGATTGCATATGGAAAATATTTACGACATGGTCTGGGAAAAAGCCATCCACAGCATATTTGTGCCAAAGTATATTTAGAAAACTATATGACCATGTGCAAGTTATAGCTGACTTTCTATGGACAGATTCATACTTTTTATTTGCCAATTTCTCTCATTTGTTATAGAATCATAAGATTGTTTTTTTTTCATATACATATATTTTAAATCTGTTTTAATTTTATTGGAAATGTAGACAGGCAAAGTTGAGAGAGAGAGAGATAGAATCTTTCACTCCCCCAAATAACCACAATGGCCAGAGCTAAGTCAATCCAAAGCCAGGAGCCAGGAGCTTCTCCTAGGTCCCCAGGTATGTATAGTGTCCCAAGGGTTTGGGACATCCTCTACTGCTTTCTCAGGCCATAAGCCTGAAGCTTGGTGGGAAGCAAAGCACCAGGGATACAAACTGGTATTTATTGGGGATGCCATAGAGTGCCATATAGTGGAGCTATTGTGCTGGTTACTGTTTCATATTTTTGTAACTTCAGCAGTAATCAATTGGAATTGACAAACAAAATAATAAAATTGAAGAGTAGGATTTGTTGCTGAGAGCTATTCTCACCCTTCCTTCTGTTGTCCAGAGTTCTTCCGTTACACTGCTCTATGACATGGCATTGTTTTAACTTGTAACTTTTTATTTTGCTTTGCTCCCACTGAATTTATGTTTCTTAATTCAGATAACACACTTAACTTATAAAGTAAGGGAAGACAATAGCATTTGAATAAGAATGTAATTTTAGAAAGAAGCAAGTATAAAAACCAGCAAAAAGCTGAATAAAATAAGTAACTTGCGGGGAAAAATGACTGGAGATTTTTTTCTCATAAAATGATCATTTGACAAAATCTAACCTTATTTACTTCTAAATTTCTTTCAAACTAATTTTATGTTATTTTGGAATTAGAGAAAATGAAACATAGAAGAATCAAGAAAGTAAGTTAGAATCTATATTGAATCCTAAATCTTTTTTGAGTGTTGTGTTAGTACAAGACTGTGCTATTTTCCAAACCAGTCAAAAGCACCGAAGCTTTCATTAGGGAACTAACATCTGAAATATGACATTTAATCAAAACTCCTGTTGGCAAAGAGGTAAATGGAGTGGAAGGGACACAGTTAATGAGCTGAAAGCGCGTATGATGCCACAAAGACACATTTTGTGAGGCTCTAATCTCAGGTCTGGTTTAAGATGACAGAGATTTTCTAATGAAAAAAAAAGATGTGTTTTTATACCAGAATTTCTTCCCAGAGGTACTTACAAGGTTGCTGGCATCATTACACACAGACAGTGTTTGAGGAAATGAATTCTCTTTCCCATTTATCTTTATCACATATGTAGATATTGAATAGGGAGAGGAACATGAAAAATGAGATATTTACTTTAAAACTCATTTGAGGAAAAAAACAGGTATTTTATTAAGTTCAACTGGATGGATATACAGTCTTTGAATCTCTAAACCCCTTTGCAGATTCTTCTATGAAACAATCTTTCATTCTGTTTCATGTATACCTTGGAGACGGAAGGCTCAGCACTTATTAATCATACTTTCTTTTCAGCACCTGCATTGTGATAATGCTATCAGTTCAGAGTCAGAGTCTTACTCTTTGTCAATATAGAATCTTAATTAAACAAAATATTTGTCTTATTTACCAAAGACTGTTGTGGCACTGGAAGAAAGTTGCTATTAAATCAGACCTTCAGTTAAGCTGGTGTGGACTGCCCATAACAGTAGTGCTGAGCCTGTGATCCCCGTATGTGCAGCATCAGCACTTCTTAAATGAGAATCTATGTGTAAATAAGAGGCTCCCAAAGTCTCCTACCTGTTGCAACAAGAGAAGCACTGCTCAAGGGAACACCAATGTACCCATGTGCACAGTGATGACCGATGGCCCTGCACTGAGCCTAGTAATATAGGCGTAATATAGTCAAAGTGTAGAAAATATCGATAATATCTAATACTGCATATGGTCCAAGAGTCTGTCTGTGGCCCAGCTTTTCTCTTTACACTTCTAATTGTTTTTTTTTTTTCTTTTTGCTTGAAAGAACACATCAAATTTCCTTTTGGATCTCTTCTAATATAGATCTCTTGGTCCAAGGAAAAGAAATTTGGCAGGAAAGTTTAGCATCAGTTTATAGGGATTTTTTGTTGTTGTTGTTGACATTTCTGTATCTTCAGAACTTTCTCCCATGGATAGCCAAAAAGACTGTGGGGTCAGGGTTGGGTGACTATTGTAATGGATTCATATCAGTCTAATTACAGTCCTTACTCTCATGAGCAGGAGATGCAGACACTCTGGTTATGCCTAAGCAGCCCAGAAAGACTTGAGGAAAAAAGCTTCCAAACCAACCACTTTCTAATTGATTAATAAAGATAACTATCTTGAAATGTTGTGAGTTTTTTCCCTAAGGCTGTATATATGTCAATCATACACTGGAAATTCAATGAGATCATTGTTTTTTCTGAATGATATGAGACCAGTTCCTCTCTTTCCAAATAACTGAAATAATGAGATGGCATCACATAGAAAAACAATTTCATTTTCTTCATAACTTCCGATTCTTTTTATTCAGTATCACTGGGCTTATCAGATTTCATAGGGCCTATTTCCCAACAACTTCAGTACAATTTGACTGTTACTTCACTTCCAGTCATTAATCATAGGTCAGTCTCCCAATGACCATAAATCATGTTTATTAGTAACTTATTTTTAATTTATCCCTTGGACCTTCTTTCACTGAATTTTTCTCATTTTCTGTGTTTTTGTTATAGGCATGGAAACACAAAGTTTGGGCTATTTTCTTACCAGGTTCAAAAGTCTTTGTAGCTGATATTTCAGTGTTGATTGGGATGGGTTAGAAGAATTTGGAAGAGAAAAACAGATGAATTTGAAATTGTCCAGAGTAAACATTTTTGGTAGTGTCAAGTATTTATACCACTAGTTAATAGTATCTCAGTGGCAATTAAAATTTGTCAGATATTGGTCATTCAAGTGCCAATATCCTGTTGTTTAGTGGTGAAGAAATTTTCCTATGGGTGGTTGCTCTGCTATTGATGAATCTAGCTGTTGTGTGGTTGATTTCAGCATGGTTTTGAGGAATGGATGTGGATGCTAAAGTGTGTTCATGAATGTAATCGCTACAATGATGGCCTCACTGAGTGCCTGGTGGCAAGTCATCATACCATTTATGGCATTATCAGACACTAACAAAAAGTCCTTATTCATGGTAGATGGGAGCATTGAGGCAAGAAGGTACATAGAATACTTTATCTTCTACTTTTGTCTCATAGGGTAAATGTGAAAATCAAATGAAATAAATGTGACTTGGCTTTAAATAGGAGGAAACCATAGCACTGAGATTTATTATTATTTCCAGTTTGTATTTAATTTCACTCTTATGCTCAGTGGATGATGAACTGGAGCTGTAAGTAGAATGGATTAAGATATTTGGTAAAATACATATGCTGCTACAGAATAGCTTGGTAATAGTTAGAATTCCAAAATAAATTTTATAGCCTCTTGTATTTCATTTAATAAAATGAAATACAGGGCCTAGCACACTTCAGCCTAGTGGCTGAAGTCCTCACCTTGCATGCGCCGGGATCCCATACGGGTGCCAGTTCATATCCTGTTTCTCCGCTTCCCATCCAGCTCCCTGCTTGTAGCCTGGGATAGCAGTCGAGGATAACCCAAAGGCTTGGGACACAGCACCCATGTCAGGGGACCCAGAAGAAACTCCTGAGCCCTGGCTTTTTGTTGGCTCAGCTGTTGCCATTTCAGTCACTTGGGAAGTGAACCAGTGAATGGAAGATTTTTCTCTCTGTCTCTCCTTCTCCCTGTAACTCTGACTTACCATTAAAAAAAAAAATCTTAAAAAAGCAGAAAACTTTAATTAATAAACTACTTAAATGGCATTTCTTAACCCTTCTATAACAGTAACCTATACATATGAAGTTATTTTTAGAATTGCAAGAAAACCAATCTTTGTTTCCAGAAGTATACTTTTAATGGAGTGAATTTCTCCTTGCAGCTTGTCTCACATTATAAACAATGTTGTACAGAAAGTATTTTGTGTGGTGGAAGCTGAGATGTGGCAGGAATAAGTGGTTTTGGATGCCCAGGTCCCATCTCAGAGTGCCTGAGCAGGCAGTTCATGATGGTTCAAGTGTCTCTCTGTCACTCTACCAACCAAATAAAATAAATACATCTTCTAATAAAAATATTTTGTAAGGATTACAGCTACTAGAATACCACCTCCCTGCACCATTGTAACTGTGTGCAAACTGCCATTTCATCCAAGTATACAAAGTAATAAATAGACCAGAAGTGCCAAGCAAATGCAAAAGCAGGCAGTACATTTTGCCTGCATATGGGAACCATCTCTTTCAAACTTAACGCCAATCAAGATAGGCAGTTTGAACTGTTCTTCTGATGCTTTTGTTAAGAAACTATTTTTATTATTAATGCCAAGATTTTGCTTTTGGTTTTTACATGAAAAGCATGGACAATTAAAACATTTTGTATAATGGGAAATTTTAGTGAATACTATTTATTTCATGCACGTTTGAAGGAAAATATATGGAACTTATTATGACTTATCTGAAATATTCAAGTCCTGTAAAGATTATGCACAACAATGGGTCTTCTGATGCTCCTGCGCTGTTATTATTAAGTGTAGGCAAATGTATAATGGGGGGAAATTCTTGAACATGGGTCATAGAGAACGGGTGAGGAAAAGGGAGAACTTTGGACCACACTGTTGCTATCAGCACTTCTTCAATGCAAGACTGCTGAATGGACTTTAACCCCAAGCATTTTTGGTAGTGTTGAAAGTTTGGAAGGCATCTGCTTGAATGTTCACAATGTTTTGGTATGCCACGTTTTCAATAAAAGATAGGGATAAAGAGAATTGAATGAGAATTTCCAATGGATCTTTTTTTTTTTTTTGCTTGTGTTTACAGTCCCTGACATATGTAGCACCTTGTTTTTTGTTTACATTTTCCTGTTCTTATGCTGTATGTTAATTGAGCATAAGTGTTCCGTGATGTACCAACTTTTACTTTAGCGGTCATTGAAAGTTAGGAAATGAGTGGTGTTTGGTATTACCCAGCTGTGGTCTTGAGTGATGAAATTGTAAAAATATGTAGTGTGGATTCTCACAAAGCATATGCCTTAAATATGTAGAAGTCATCAAACACATAAGGCTAACATTTAGGAAAAAATGGCTGTACAAGGCTGGAGAAGCATCAGTTTCAAGGGCTGAAGATCAGAAGTTTTAGACTTTGATTTTGAAATGGGAAATGTTTGTAAAATTATGGTAACAATACAAAAATTCACAATAAAATCAAAATGTTTTGATTTTATTTTATACTCATGATAAAAATTAGCACAAATTCACACAGACACACACAAATGACTAAATTAGGCTACAATTTGAAAACAAGCATTAAAATAAGGATATTTTCATTTCCTAACAACATTTTGTTTTGTATTCAGATGTAATAAAAATTAGGACATGTAAAGGCTGACAAAACTAAGCTGAAAATAATTTTTGCACAAAAATGAAGAGAAAAATAAATAAATGGAATCTGTTCTCTTTACATTATTAAAAGTAAAGAGCCAATAATATGTACTACCTCCAAAATTCACTTAAATTTGCTACTTCACATTTTACCCTTTCAAATACCTTAGGAATCTGAAATTTTAAGAATCATGATGATTAGATATCATAGTCTTTACAAAAGAATCATTCAGTATTTTACTCAAGTTGATTATAGCCACCGATACTTAAGAAAATTTATACATTTTTCTAAAGCAGAAAACCTTTCTTTGTTCAAGATAGTGTTAGGAACAATATATTAAAGAAGGATATGAATAAGTCAGACAAAACATGCCCGTTCTTTCCTGTAGACAAATGTAGAATTCATTCTTGGAAGTTTCTGTAAATAGGATTTTCAGCACATTCTGTACCCTCTCCAGTGCTCTTGTTCCACCTTGGGATGATGCTTATGCTTACATGAAACTTTTGATTTAAACACTCCCATCAAAAATATTTATTTAGCATGCTACAAGATGAAGCAACAGAAAAAAAAATACTTCTTAGGAACAAGTAAATGTTTTTGTTTTCCTCTTGCATAAAGTTTTGGTGTGACTGAATTTTTGTTTAAATGATACTTTTGAAGACTTACTCATGGATTTCTTCCACTTCCACATAGAATTTTTTTCCACTTCCCAAAGAATATGATGCTAGTATGCCAATTTAGGAAATATCAAATCGAAAAATCTCTTGTTACAACTGAAGCCTTATTTTCTCTTCCTCTTTGTTCTCTAAGCTGAGGGAGGGAGGGAAGGAGGAAGGGATGGAGGGATGGAGAGATGGAGGGAAGGAGAGAGAGAAAGAACAGCTGTTCAACATCACCCTTTTATAAAAAGTCCCCTTTTCCTTTTCAGCTCATTTAAAGCTCCAAGTTCTGAGTTTTCCTCTCAGGTCCTATTACCCTTGCTAACACTCTCGGATGCAATTCTATAGTCCCACCACCGTTGCCTCACATATGTACAACTTCAGATTGGGAGAAAAGTGTCATAAAGACAACACTTAAGAGCAAAATTATGCTTGCCTAGCTCATTTAAAATACATGTCGGTGAACTATCATAGTAAGATGAAGTAATGGTAAGTTGATAGATGTCATGTAATCCTTTCATTGTTTTTTGAAATTTGGTGATTTTCTGTTGCATGCTTTTAAAATTATTCTCATTGGTTATGCTGTATATTAACTATTTTTAAATCATTTTTATTTCATTTTAGAATGACAAGGCTATAGAGACAGTGAGAGAGAGACAAGCAGTGAAAGAACCCTCCTATCTACTATTTCATTCTCCGGAACCCTAAAATGTCCAGAGATCTGCCAAATTGAAATTCATCTTTCCTCCTCTTTCTTTTTTCTTCCTTTCTTCCTTTCTTCCTTCCCTCCCTCCCTCCCTCCCTTGCTTCCTTGCTTCCTTGCTTCCTTGCTTCCTTGCTTCCTTCCTTCCTTCCCTCCTTTCCTCCTTCCTTCCTACCTTCTTGTATTTATTGCTTTAAAACAGTATACAGAGAGGGAGACAAAGAGATAAAAGTGTTTCATCTGTTGATTATCAGATGACCAAAATACTCAGGTCTGAGTTAGATTGAAGCCAGGAGCCAGGAACTTCATCCAGAGCTCTCACAGAGGTGGTGGGGACCCAAGTGCTGAGACTATTTTCCACTGCCTTCTCAAGCACAATGGTAGGAGATAGACTTTAGGCAGAGTGCCTGGGACTTGAACAGCACTCCTTTTGGGATGTCAGTGTTGCAACTGGCACAACACTGGCCCGCAGAGAGATATCTGAAGTCTAGAACAGATCCCAGTGTCTCTCATTAGCGGAAGTGCTGTCATCAGCTGCCTGCAAGAGTCTCAATCACCTGGAAACATTGAATTCAGGAACTGGCACTGGCACTTTAATATAGGCACTCAAATATGGGAACAAGTGTTACTACCAGTGCCTCAAACATTAGACAAAATACCTGAAGCCATTCATCAGCTTTTATTTATTTATTTTAAAGTAGAAGTTAGACTTAGTAAAGGTACTTTCTTTTCATTCACTGAAGTCTAGTGAGAACTGTGATACTGGAGAGGAGTTTGTCAACTGTAAATGTATAAACATTATCTCCACCAACAAACATTATAAGATGTTAATGATTTTGTTAAACAATTACTTCCCTTCTTTACCCCAAATTCTGACTCTTGCTGTTTTTCCATTTGTATATATTAGCAACAATTTTTGTAGGACAATATTTAAGGTTACGGGTTTTTGTGTCTTGGATTTTTCATATCTGTGGTATCTTAGGTAATGCTCAATATTTTAAAATCACAGTCTCTTCATCTACACTATGGCCAAAACTAAACAAAATGGACCAAGACTTCAGGTTAGATGTGAGAATTTAGTGGGGTAACATTTTCAAAATATTTTGTAAAGTAGCTGAGACACAATGACAGTGTAATAAATACTAATAATGCTGTTGCATTAAAATGGCTATTGAAACATATTTACTTTAGTATACTTTAAAAAGCATAGCAATTAAGAGTGAGACTGAGAGAGAGAGAGAGAGAGAGAGAGAGAGAGAGAGAGAAGAGACTTTCTCTTCCAAAGTGTTGCAATAGTCAACCTCAAGGATCCAGAATATCATGGGGTCTCCCATTTGCGTGATGGGATGCAAGTTCTTGGGCTATCATCTGCTCTTTCCAAAAATGTGTTATGTGGAATCTTGATCAGAAGCATAGCAGCTGTCTCCTATGGGATACAAGCTTCCCAAGCAGTGTTCTAACCTGCTGACCCACATAACCCACCCCCAAAATACATACACATGATTTTTGTTAGTATCACCATTCCTTAAATTATATGATAACCAAAACAGAGTTTGCAGTTTTTCAGTGTGTTTATTCAATTTCAGCATATCAGTAGTTTCAAGAATGGTTTAACACGACTGTATTCCAATGGTATGTTTACTTATTTGTATTTGCCTATTTAATCCTGCTAATAGTTGTTTGCTATTTACTCACAAACTTATTTATTTGTATTTTTGTCATTTCAAGTGTTCTTCCCAGCTTGCCTTAACACATTTGGATCATGATGCATCATTTATATGTGTAGTAGTTATATATATATACATATGTATATATATATAATTTGTTTGCTTTAGGATCATTAATTGTGGGGCACAAGGGGAAAGAGATCACCATATTAATGCATAACGCAAACTCAGCAATCTTGTGGTCCCACACTGTCAAGACAGACACAACTTTCTGAATTGTGTTTGCTCTGCGTCTAGACCAAGTACTTGGGCTCACTGTAGTGAGAGTCTCAGTTTCCGTTTTCTCAGTGGGAGACTCGGCTTCCTGCTTCTGCGCTTATTTACGCAGGGACTATGAGGAGACAGGCTTCCCTCAACAGAGCTGGATGACTTTTTAAAATACTGCTGGCAAGACTATTTGACTCTCATTCCATAGGAAGCTTGTGTATTATTTATAATGTATATAAATAAATCGCTGCTGCTATCTTTTTCTAATCTCCTGAGCAAGAGGTGAAAAGGTCATCTAATTTAGATAACAAGTTTTTAAAATGTTGACAGCTTCCCATGCTGATGTGTAAAAGGCACTTAGGATCAGAAAGTTCTTGCTAACGTCAAACAAGCAATTCCACTTTTGGAATGCAGAATAGCTAATTATTAACAATGTGTAGTAGAAAATTCAAGTAGAACTTTCGCTTCCACCAAATGTGAGTTCCGTGTATTATTCTTATACCGGGCAGCTACATACAGTATTTATTTTATGCACACGTTTAAGTAGTACCTGTTATTTTTCATGCTAATATGCAGTAACAAGCCTTTAGGTAAGTTAACTACCAAACACATCCCAGCTTAGCTTTGTTGTTCTTTTTCAGCTATTAAGTACATTGCATTTTAAAAGAATTTTTCCATGAGTCATAGTGTACCAGAGCTCTTTGCCAATAAACATGTAAGATACGTTTAACCAAACAGAACAGTTTTCAATTTGATGGTAATGGAGTTTGTTTAATGAGGAAAAGAACATAGGTTAAGAAAATGGTAAAGTGATGATTTTAGATATCAAAAATGAATTCAAGATTTACCCTTAATAGAACAATTTGTGGAAAATACTTTAAGTTGTGTAATGTAAATTTACCAAATCAATTTAGATTTTTTATAGAAAACAGTGATGATCAAAGTACAAAAAAAGTAAACAGTCAAAATCCAAAACATAATATGTTAATTTTTCTGTTCATTATCATTTCTATAAATGGGTTTAAAAATTTGAGACTAGTGACTAATAATATAACATATTATTAGGGTGTAAAATTTACACAGTAAATACACTGAAATTCTTACTTTGATATTGCTTCCTGCCATGTAGTTCTATCCCATAAAATATTCAGTTATTGTAGTTTATCCACATTCCTAAGCTAATAAAAAACATATATGCACACGCAAATGAGTATACACACATTGATTTTTTTTAAAAAAAGGATTTATTAATCTATTTCAAAGGCAGTTATGGAGAGAAAATTTTTTATGCACTGGTTCAATTTCCATATGGTCCTAATAGCTGAAGCTGGGCCTGTCTGAAGCAGGGAGCCAAGAGATTCTTCTGGATCTCCCATGTGGGTTTAGGGGATAAAGGACTTGGGTCCACCTCCAGTGTTTTCCCAGGCCATTAACAGGGAACTGAAACAGAAATAGAGCAGCTGGGAGTCTAGCAGACACCACTATGGGGTGCTAGCACTGCAGGCAGCATCTTTACCAGCAATACTATAAGGCCAGCCCCACTTGATTTTTGTATGGGCATACTTTTACTTTGACAGTTTTCAAATTATAGTGCCTGGTTATCATCTTTTGTGAACGTATAGAGAAGTCTCTGACCTAATATTGACATAAATATTTGGTGAGCACTCAGTACAATATGGATGGTTTTTGTGGAATGGAAGCAGTGCTACATGACAGCCATAACTAGATTTCAGCTGCTTATAGAACAAGAGTTTGTTTTTCACTCTTGTTTCAGATTCACTATTGGTAACCTGTGTAGCTGAATTTATATAGTCTTTCCTCAAATTCTCCAGCATCAAAACCAAAGGACTTAATTTAAATTTAGTTGATAAATTAAGAATCTGTAAGTTCAGGTTCTATGTGTTTTTGCTAGTTATCAGTTCTACAAGGGCAGAGAGAGGAGCATTGAAGCATATAACCAAAACTTATAATTCTCTTTCAAATTCTGTCAACTTTTACTTTATGTCAAAACTTATTGACACATCTTTCATCAACTTCTTATTGCTGTAGGAATAAAGAACTTCCATTGATCAACTCCTAGTTCTGTAGGGCATAAATTCAGGAAGGTTTTCCTTGTTCCGAAGGACAAAGATGTATTTCTAATATTATTAGCATGTCTTTTTCATTTGACACGGCGGTAGGAAGGAAGGAAGAGAGGGAGGGAGGAAGAGAAGAGAGTGTCAAAGAGAGAATCAAAGAACCGCGTCTGCTAGTTTGTTCAACAAATGCCCGTGACAACTGAGGCCGAGCCAGGTCAAGGCCAAGAGCTAATAATTCAATCCAAGTCTCCCAGGTGGTGGAGAGATACCTTAACGACTTTGAACATCATCTGGTACCTCACAGTTTATGCATTAGCCACAACTGGAATTGGAACCAGAATCATTTTCCATCCTGGGCACTCTGATATGCCAGATAATTGACCCAACAAGCATGTAACATGCACGCTAATTGTCCATCCCTAAAGTTTACCCTTTGGTGCTCCAAATCCTTCCTACTTCTCTTAGGCAGAGAGAGCTGTCAGTCTTTAAAGTTCACATTAATCCGGCCCCTTATCTGGTCTCAACCACAACTGAATTAGACCTTTTTCAGTGTAACATAGCATATTTAGAGGAGGAACATACACTCCTATTTTTTCAAAATTCTATGTGCACTTAAAGCGAAGGAGAGTATTCTTGCTGCTTCTTAGCGGGTTTCCTGCTAACTTATATCCTGGGAATCAGCAGATGAAGACTCAAGTATTTGGGTACCAAATGCAAACTTGGAAAACCTGGACTGAATTACAGACTTCGGTTTTTGATGTGGCTCAACTAATTCTGTGATGAGCATTTTAGGAGCCCATCAGCAGATGAAGGCTACCTCTACCTTCCAAATAAAATGAAAACATAATATCTGAATGACAGGTTTTGCCATTTGTGTGTTGTTGTACTATCTGTTCTTCACTGTGCTATTTTAGATTATTTTTCCCTCTGTAATTCTACTGATTTTGGATTATGTACTGGATATTTTGAGCATCATTCAAAACAAAGAGACTTGGAGGGAGCAGAGTGACTCTCACTTTAGTCTTTGGATAAAGCTAAGATTTTGGCAGGGTAAACAATAGACTTGGTTGACACTGGTCAGATCTGTTCATCTAACTGAGTTGTTTCCAAAATAAATTTTCAAAAGTGTTGAGGTGTCATTCATAGCCTTTTTAAAAATTTATTTATGTTTATTGGAAAGTCAGATATACACAGAGGAGAGACAGAGGGGAAGATCTTCTATTTGATAATTCACTCTCAAAGTGGCCACAATAGCCAGAGCTGAGCTGATCTGAACCCAGGAGCCAGGAGCCTCTTTTGATTTTCCCACGTGGTTGCAGAATTAGAAACAGAGTCCATAAGGAATCCTGGTGCATGGAACATGAGACTTTAGCTGCCAGGCTATTGTGCTGGTCCAAGTCTTTATTTGTGAGCACAATACTGACTAAACCATTTGGGACCCAGGAAAAATATATTCATTCCATAACTGGAAAAATCATTGGCATGATATTTATAATTGATTTAAACATCCACAATTTGGAAGTAGCTGTATGAGCCAATAAAACAATTAAATGGATTTTCTTTTCTGAGTTTGCTCACCCTACTGTTTCCTTAGTAATTTACCAAAAACAGCTTTTCCTCAGCAGCCGTGCTATCAATGGGGTTTTAGCTTCAAAACCAGAATTCAAAGTAGTATTCAACTTAGCTCCCAGTGCCTTATTGCTCAATTCACTCACTTCTAAATCAAAGCTTAATTTCTTCAGCTCCACACACATGCCATTTGTTGTAACTCAGAAAGTCAAAGCGAGTTCAATGGGCTCTACCTCATGAAGAGAGCTTCTCCCAGGCATGGCAAGGGTATTTAGACAAATGTTTGTTCCATTTAGAATATATTATATAAAATGCAAGATTAGTTCTACCTTATTAATTATTTAATCTATGCTAATAAAAGCATTGGTTATACAACTAAATGTTTTAATAAAAATACTGCTATTTTCATTTCTTTTACTATGATCATGAACACTGGTGGACCAAAAAATTATTGCGTGTATATTGGAGCTTAGCCTTTGATGAGAATGCATCATGCCACATGCTTCATTTTTATGACTCTGCACTGTGAACAAACCATCACGGATACCAGAAAATGCGAAATGGGCTCTTTCCTTCTAGGGAATTTATGTCTGCATGTGTAGCAGCTGAAGATGCAGACTCTGAAGTGAAAAAGATGATCCTGTACCTCAGCTGAACAACCTTGGCTAATCGGTTTAGCTCCTCTGCTCTAACCTTCTTATCTTTCGAATGGACACAATAATGTCAGTTTTGGCTTAAAGAATTACTGAGAGGATTAAATGACATAAATATAAACTCTAGTACGTAGTAAATTCTCAGAAAATTGTAAAGATATATTTGTAATATTAACATTGATTAATGTGTTCATAAAATGAATCCAATTTACATTCTAAGATAAATACAAGTATCTTTAAAAATGAGTAAAATGAAAAATAACATTTACAACGAATGGATGCTAGATGATTCACAACGCACTCTTGGTAAGTGATTAGTAAATTGAAAAGCTTCTAAATATTAAATGCAAACATTAAGTACAAATTAAATTGTAAGTACATTAAATTGTAAATAGTGATAAAAATTCAGTATAACATATTACAACGTGTACAGGCCACCCTCACAGACAACAAGAATCTGAACCATCTCTACGAGAAGACCCTCTTACGTTCATCTTCACACGAGGCACAACTTTCTTCAAAGTTAAAAAGGTAGGGCAAAGGTTAATGGAAACTTGGCTTATGACTTTTATGACCGAGTCTTTTCAAGGACATGGTGTTCAGAAGTTCAAACTTATAAAAGAAAGAAAGAAACTCTAGAAGAAATGTGAGTGCTTTCTGACTTCCACACAGGACATTGAAAACAAGAGCCCACTGCCATGTATTTGTTGCTCTCCCCACATGCTCAAAGGTGCTCCATCCAGGCTGTTTTGACAAGTAATGTTCCTAAAAATTTTGAAATGTTTAACTGGTAAAGCTTTATAAACTGCCTGATTCCCAGGCAGTGGGATTTATTTCCTTTTGCTGTAAATCAAGCATTTAAGATGATAACTCAGAGAAAATAATTTGAGTATTATTGCTTTGGAAATAATATCTGTGTGAGTCCTTCATGCTCCATTAGTTACAAAAGATTAAATTAAAGTGAATCAGTCTTGCTATGAATTTATGATCACTTGTGGCCTGATCTCTCATAATAATTAAAAAAAAACCCTTTCTAATCTTTACAAGCCTTTAACACGTAATATTAAATGTAATAACATAGAACTTGACAAGTTCACATGACAAGCAGTTTTTTCACATGACAAGCAGTGAGAAAAAAAGAATACAATTGCATTTGTTTACGGCATTAAAAAAGCAAGCATCCTGACAAATCTAGTCACTCTACAGAATATAATATTAATACTTTGAGGATATACAACTACATTTTTTCTTTGAAGAGGATGAATATCTTACTAAGTATGCAGTTGCTTTGTTCTTGAAGCAAGATTTTCTTTCTGACATCTTGTACAGTTGAATTAATGCTGTCTTTTAGGTACTTTTTGTAGAAAACTATTTGGATGGCTATGTAATGTTTGGTCTATTGCTTTTTAGCATCCAGTTGGGACTTCGGTGTCCATGTTTGATTCAGAACAGCATAAAGTTTCTGAAAAGCTTGTGAGCTAAAAGAGTTATGAGCACAGGGATTCCGTTTTTCTGCCTCTCTCTGTGACTTCTTTCTCAGAACCCATGTCCTGGTCCAGGGGGCTGTGGCTGCTCATGCAGTGATTGTAAAACAATCACTTATAAACTTGCATGAATAAAAGCTTCCTAATTTGTCCAATGTCATCGAAGGTTCATAATATTATTTTATTTTTAAAATAAAAATCTGAGAGCTCAGAAAATATAAATGGGAGAATGGTTCAATTGGTTATCTAGAGAAATTTTAGAAAAAGCTACACTAAAGATTTTGAAATACAGATTTCAATAATTTCCTCATGTAACTAGTTCATTGTACATGAAAGCCTTTTGTAGCCCAGCTGAGATGGAGACAGATGATTTTGCAGTAATGCTTTAATTCCAGTTAAAAGCCCAAGAGGTTTTCCCGAAAATAAAAGGGAAAGTTTTGGCTGGCCTTGATTGAGGAAACAATTTCTACAGCTGCGGAGCTGTGGAACAGGGGAAGGAGGCAGATAATGTGCTAGCCAAATCAACAAGAGAGGGCGCTACTTGGTTCAGATTTAGAATCTCCCTTCAGTCTTATTTTTTCAATCTACCAACCCAACTAATATATTCCTGTCCACAATATGAAATAATAACTAAATTGATAAAATATGTGTACTTAAATTTCTTTTCTGGGTGTTTTGATGAACGAAAACATATGACTCAGCTAGGAGGTTTGTTCTTGCTTTAGTCATACCCTACTTTAAAAACAAAATAATCTTACTAACTTGATTACTCACTAGATTCTTCAAATATGTCTTAAAATGATACTTGCCTGCATCTGAAAATCAACTCATAAACAAGAACACTGTGACTAAAGATTTCAAAACCTTCCTTGCATTACTGAAATATGTGTATACCCTAATAAAGCTGGTTAAAAGGATATAGGAGTCGGGCTCTATGAGGCGCCGGCGGTTTCCCATTTCTTGTGTTCACACCCTATTGTAAACTTCCTCTCTTGAGTATGGTTTCAACATATTGATTCAGTGTAAATGAATTAAATAGGACAGAAGTGATAGGATGCTTTTTTTTTTAGTTTATAAAGACACGGCAAGTTTTCTAATGTCTCCCTCATTTTATCCCACAGTCCCTTTTTCCTGACCACTTTCTCTGAGATGAGATGGATTGCACGTAATAAGCAGTTTCCATATGATAGATGGAGAGGACAAAGGACTGGTGATACCTATGTGGTGAGCCTGGATGTGGATTTTTTTTTAATCCGCACACACTTCTGAGAGGTCACTGTCTTGATTAATCATTTGAACATGTAACATGGGAGACCTTGAATCTAATACATTCATCTAAGCTTTAGTTAGATTCCTGATTCAAGGAAAATTTAACAATAATTGCATGCTGTGTAACCCAATAAAAATGCAGGGTTAAGTGACAATATTTGAATTTTATTAAAAAAAAAAAAGAATAGCACCTAGTGCAATAGCCTAGTGGCTAAATTCTTGCCTTGCTTATGCCAGGATCCCATGCGGGCAGCAGTTCATGTCTCAACTGCTCCACTTCCCTTCCAGCTCCCTTCTTGTGGGCTGAGAAAGCTGTTGAGGATGATGCAAAGCCTTGGTACCATGTACTCACAAGGCAGACCCAGAAGAGGCTCCTGGCTTCTGGCTTCGGATTGGGTTAGCTCTGGCTGCTGCAGCCACTTGGGGAGTAAGTCACCAGACGGAGGATCTTTTTCTCTGTGTCTCCTCCTCTCTGTATAGCTGACTTTCCAATAAGAAATAAGTAAACAAATGTATAAGAACATCTAACACTTTGAAAACAGGTTTTTTTAAAATTAAAATACAATCTATATAGCAAGACAAACACAAAAGTGTATAGATAAGTAAGTTTTGAGACCTTGCATACACGCATGACCAACACCCACGTTAAGAACACAACTTTACTGGTTACTCAAGAGACCTTACTATCCTCTCTTCTTAAAGTCTTTTTTTAATGTGTCAAATGAAAGTATATTGTCATTTACATAGTATGATTCAGAGAGGCAATATTTCTAGCTATGTACCTAATGATATGACATACACACAGTTTTCTATATGTGTAACTACCAAAACTAAAAGAAAGTATCGGATATTTGTATTTTGGATCTGGTTTATTTTGTTGTCATAGTGATCTCCAATTCCATTCGCAAGGATCTCATTCTTTTTTATTAGTTAGCCATATTCTCTTATGCATATATGCCACATTTTCTCTGTAATGTACAACCCCATCCTTGCCCGGTAGCAATCACTGTTACTAAGTGTTTCGGATGTGCATGTATATATGGATAGATCGGTATAGCTGTGTGTCTTCTAAAAAAGTTGATGGTAGCAGCCACATAACTATCACACATGCTATATTTTAAATTACAGATATTTGGGACAGTTGTTATGTGCTTATTATTTGTAATAGCTTATCCAAAAAGTACCTAGGTCATGAATATTTTGATTTGTAATATTTTACCATCATACATAGTATTGAAAAGAACACTTTTTTTTTATAGACTTATTTATTTTTTTTGAAAAGGCAAATTTACAGAGAGAAGGAGAGAAGAGAAAATTTTTCATCTACTGGTTCACTTCCTAAGTGGTCACGATGGCTGGAGCTGAGCTGATCTGAAGCTGGGAGCCAGGGGCCTCCTCCAGGTCTCCCATGGGAGTGCAGGGTTCCAAGGCTCTCGGCCATCCTCCACTGCTTTCCCAGGCCACACGCAGAAAGTTGGATGGGAAATGGGCAACTAGGTTAGGAACTGGTGCTCACATGTGAACCTGGTCTTTGCAAGTCGTGGATTTAGCCACCAAACCATCACTCCAGGCCCGAAAAGCTTGTTACATGTATGCAGAAAGAATAACATTTTTAAATAAAACTGTTGTGAGAAAATGAAGTCAAAGTGCAAAAAATACAAATTTCATTTCTCAATATTAGTTCCATCAGTTTCAATGCTCTAAGTGTTTATATCAGCCATTTAGTTCATCTCTAAGAAACCAAGGGCCCTGATGATTTACTTTTGTTAATGAAGACATTTTATAAAAATATTTAGGTTTATTGTCCTTATCTGTTTACTTTTAAAATCACTTTATTTGAAAGACAAAGGCAGACAAACAACATATATCTACTAGTTTATCTCACAGATGTCCACAATGTCTAGACATAGACCGATCTAAAGCCAAGACTTGGTAACTAAATCCATTTTTGCTGCATGTGTGGAAAGAATAAGTCCACTTGAGTCATCACTGCTACTTCCCAAGGTACTAATGGCAGGAAACCAGCATCAGAACTGAAGCTTGGACTTAAAACCAAACACTTTAATATGGGATGCACATCACCCAAGTGCATTTTAACCACTAAGCCAAACACTTGCCTCCCAGGAACTTTGTAAAGCGCCCTCACCGTATCCAGTTTTCCCCTATAAATTGTTTCTTTTAGCAGGAACACCAGGTGTATAAGATTACTCTGTGCCAGACATTTTTTTTTATAAACATGGTTGTAAAACATTTACATCTCTAAGTCTCAGAGTCTAAATAAACAAGTGGTGCCACTTGTTTTAATGCTCATTAATTTCCATGTGAATTAAACATGAAATCTAATTTGTCCCAGGATAATATTCACTTGTATTTCCTGTGCTGTAGATTGATATTTATAAGCCTTTGGATCACTGATCTTCATCCTGATGATCTGTAGAAGCATTTCATAATAAGATGATAAAATTGATCTTTTATCTGTTTTATATGTTTGAATTATTTCCCCTATTCAACTTTTCTGTGTATGATTTTTTCTTAAAAAATCTGTTTCTGGGAAGATTTGCACAGAATATGAAGAGATCTTAACCTCCAAACATTGAAAGGACGGAGAGAGTCATACAAAGTTTGTGAATGAAAGTGAAGCAAAGCTTAGATCATTCAATATGTTTTGAGCAGGTGAATAACATCAACAAAAGGCATAAACAGATGACTAAAGGCTGTATTTTGTTCCCTTCAGAAATGTTATTTCATAGGGACTTGGGAAATGCTTTGTAAAAATGCTTGAGTTAAGGTTTAATTTTAAGAACAGCTACAACAATGGTAATAGTCTAAAATTTTTCGGCAGATACGAGATGGAAAGAAGAGAGGTAACTAAAAGCACATGAGCAAACAAAAAGTAACAAAAAGGAAAAAGCAATGAGAATATGGTAAAAAGAATGTAGAGTGTAGAAATTACTAACTACTTGTTGTTCAACGGTGTGAAGTGTCTCCATGAGGCACTAATCAGTTGTTGACTTGACTTATTCCTGAACTGAGAGATGAACAAGTCAAGGTAAAAACACCAACATGATGTGTTTGTTTTAGAAATTTTGTATAATTGTCCCTTAATTATATTGGGCACCATTTTGTCCATGAAAGTAGTGGAATCAATGAATTACTAACTCTGGCATGTGTCCAGAGAGTGATATTTCTAAAAAGCTAAAGAAGCCAGCAAATGCCTTGCTGCTTGATTCAGCTTCCTGTGAGTGGCATGGGAAAAGCCACTGAAATGTTCTGCCTGGGCTCCTGCCACTCATGTGGGAAACCCTGTAGATCCTGGCTCCTGGCTCCTAGCTTCTGCCTCGGTGCCGTCTTTGTCTCTTCCTCTCTGTGCAATGCTGACTTTAGTACAGGTAAATACATAAATCTTAAGGAAAAATAAAATGTTAAGAATGGTCTTGTTTAATTTTGCAGCTACATTGCTAAACTGTAGCATTAAACATTTTTTTTTCTGAAAATAGGTTGCCAATGTAAAGCAAATTAATTTTCACATATATTCAGGAAGGAATCACCTACTGTCCAATTCAGCATCTTGAAGAATATGGATACCCTATGGTCCTTCAAGATAATGCATTGCTACATGGGAAAACAGTATCTCTGAAAACATGAAAAGTTGAAATATAGAAGTAAACCACAAAGTGAAAAATTAGCCAAATGAATACTTCTTGAACAGAAAAAGGAAGAGTTGATAGGTAGGATACATAGGAGAGGTCTGGAAAAATCACCTACTTCTAACGGCATTCCTTCCCTTCGCCGTTACATGACAACTAGCAATTAATCAACCACCTCAGTCATTTTCTTTAGCATTTACTTTTTGCATTTGAGACTTTTGTTTTTGGTTCTATCTCTGCAGACTGAATTTTTCTTTTATAAAGAAAGGGAGAGAGTATGAGCTTCACTTTTCAACTCTAATCTCATCCTGTAGGACTTGCATGGGACCTGCCCTATTTTCATGTTCAAGTGACTGATGACCAAACAAGCCCCTCAGTGGGGTCCATCCTATTCCTCTCAGCATGCATGAGAAGTGTTGTTTCAACACTTACAATCTGGGGTGAATTGAAATCATGATCAGAAGTGATATCATTCTTTGAAGTGTTAGCAAAAAGAGAACAAATGCTTGGACAGAAATTCATGAAGGAAAAGAAAGCGTTACTGAAAATGAAAATGATTATTGAGTGAAAATATTTAACAATAAGATGGAGATAAATTAATTCCTGATAAAGTTTGAATCCAAGAATTTGTCAGACCTTTTTAAGTGTCATTTACTTCTCTCAAACCGCTATTTTATCCTAACCTTAGTAAATAGAACTAAGAAATATGAGCTTTCACGACTTTTCATTGCACTCACACATGCTATTCTGTTACTGTCTAAATCAATAGCAAATTTCTATTCTTTTCTTTTGAAAAGTATCAACAATATGATCATTTCTAATCATTTCTTCAGGTAATATTGTGTCAAGATGTCAAGACAACCATTATTCCTTATTGAATTTTTTTTGTAATAACTTTAATAACTTTTTACCTCTTTCTTCCTCTCCATTTTCCTCTTATCCTTTAAACAAAACCACAGTAATTTTTAAATTTATATATTTGAAATTCAATTACAAAGTAGTTGAGAACGAGAGAGAGAGAGAGAGAGAGAGATAGAGAGAGAGAGAGAGAGAGAGAGAGATCTTCCTTCTGCCATTTCACTCCCCAGACAGCCACAATGGCCAAGACTGAAGCAAGCCACAGCTAGGAGCTTCTTCCAAGTCTCCTCCATAGGTGGCAAGAGTCCAAGCACTTGGGCCACCTTCTGTTTTGTTCCAGATCATTGCCAGGGAGCTGGGTCAGAAGTGGAACAACCCAGAATGCAAATCAGAACCCATATGGATTATTGACACCACGGGTGTATCTTTACCCACCACACTACAATACCAGTCCACCATACTAACCTTTTAAGGTTAAAATCATTCCTATGCTTGGAAACTTCCAATTCACCTTGAAATGGACAAAATAGATGCATTCAATAGCTTACCACAACAATAGTTTATTCCTCAGCACATCACAGTTTCAATGAGCAGTATTAACTGGGATGATTCATACATCAGAGGCCATGATTTCTTGAATGTTATGGTTCCACTACTTTAGTGTGACTCAACATCTTCCATTGGCTCACAGAATTGTAACAGAATGGAATATATAAGAAATCTAAAAGGCCAAGCATAAAAAATGGTGTTTTTAATTTCTACCAAATATCTCGGTCACATTACCTCACTGAATTGCAAGGGGGATGAGCAATATTTCAACACTGTGTATGGAGGAAGAAAACTAAAGACACCTGTTGATGAATAATGATTGTTGCTCACAATTATTTTCTATCATGCTTAGAATGGAAATTGAGTTTTTGCTTGGTCCATTGTACTAGGTTTGGAGAAATACAGGTTTATATGAAGGAGAGCATATGGTAATAACAGTATCTAGAGTTATGACTCATGATATAAATCACATAGTGGAGATATTTGTCGAGAGAAGGAGCACCTTTAGGAAAAGAACATTATGATTGTGTTAGTGTTCATTTTTTAAGGACATATCGAAATGAAAGTTCTAGCTTGGAGAGAACATTTTAAAAGAGAGGTTTTGGAAAGAGATATTACTTGGGTGCTGTTATTGTACAGATAGGTTTCAAGGAATTAAGGAATATGTGAAGCCACAGAGAGATTAAGAAGAATTTAAACCTAGAATGGAACATAGTTAGAATAAATTTCAAGGGATGATCAAAATATAACTAAGAGTTAAAGCAGAAAAGAGTGGCATTATAGGAACAGATAATTCCAGAAGAGGAACTTGCTAAAAAAATTTTAAATGCTGTTGAAAGATCATCTATAATAACAGTTGACTGAAATTCAATACTTTAGCAAAGATTAACTAAAGATAAAATGGACAAAAGCAAAGTACTGTGGGTGGCAGTTTAATGACCTATGCTACAAGGCATGCCCCACGGAAGCTTCGTTATTAAGCCAGAGATAAGTTAAAATTTCTGCTTCGTCTCTTACTATATTGTTTCAAAGGTATGAATGATATGTGGAAAAAACATGCCTAGTTCGCACTTACTCATGTATCCTTTTGTTGAAATGGAGAATTGGTTGTTTATGGTTACACTGAAGGCATTCATCCTATTCATCTTGAACACAAATGCTATACTCACCACGAACATACCTCCCTTTACCCTATCATCAGCAATCTTCACATTGTTGTTCTTCGAAGAGAAACTCAATGTAAAGGATGTGACAATGGCTCAACTGGTTGGCCCTCTGCCTGCAACTGACAGCACCCAATGTGGATACTGGTTTGTATCCCAGCTGCTTTACTTCCCATCTATCTCCCTGCTTATTACCTGGGAAAGCAGTTGAGGATGGCTCAAGTTCTAGGGACCAGAGTCCACATGGATGACCCAGAAAGAGCTCCTGGCACCTAGCTTAGGATCAGCTTATTTCTGGTCTTTGCAGCTATTTGGGGAGTGAAGCAGCAGGTAGAACTCTTTCTTTCAACTCTTCTTCTCTCTGTAGAGCTGACTTTCCAAGAAAAATAAATAAATCTTAAAATAAAAGTAGTAGGTGGCTGGAGCCATGGCTTAATAGGTGCACATCATGGGCATGCCATATGGATCATGTCTGGGCTGATCCAGTTCTGACTCAGCTCCCTGCTAATGTGCTTGGGAAAACAGGGAGACTAGCACAAGTCTTTTAAACCTTGCATCCATGTGAGAGACCTGCAGAGAGATCCTGGCTCCTAGTTTCAGATTGGCAAAGTTCTGGACATGCAGCCATTTGGGGAGTGAACCAGAGGATGGAAGATCTTTCTCTCTCTCTTTTTTGTGTGCAAATCTGCCTTTCCATTGAAATAAATAAGTAGTAATAAAAAAGATATTCAATGTTACTTAGAAAATGAAAAATACTCAAATGAACCTTCATACTGTTTCAAATCACATCTCGTCTTATTCTGGAAGTACTGTATTCCACTTGTAATCACGGTGCCATTCTGAAGGTGGACTGTCTCAGAATACACACTAGGAAGGATTACTATGCTGTTGATTTCTTTCAGCCTCACTCAAGGTCCCTGTTGGCTCTAGAACAAGGGCTCAAATTGTGGGTTGCATGAGAAACAAGATTCCTTCTTAGGTCATCTCAACAAAGCCTATTTAATTCTACCGCTCATGCTCATTTTTTTCAACATCTTTTTCTTTCTCTAACCTGTAGTGATTTCATCAATTATAGGTATTACACATTTTTCCAAGTCCTCTTTTAATGATCTGATTTCCAACTATAGAGTGGCTTGAGATTTTCATTACTATTTGAAGATATGTTTTTGGTAATAAGAAAAATATTTTCCTCTCCAATGCCTAGCTCTTAAAAATGCAAACTCTTTTGGGTTTCAATAATTATTTTCCTGCTTTGGATTTAACAAAATCAACATAAACATTTGATTACTTAAAATTTTTTGATTCTTGTTTTTCTTGGCCTGGAGTGATGAAGGCCTTTGTCTCAAGGGAAGTTTATTGCTAGACACAGGGATGGAAATGTGGTAGTGCAGAATGATTTTTTAAAGTCAAGCTGAATATGGGTTTCATTATTTTCTATGTGTGTATGTGTTTACCTCCACAAGAGACTTTTCAGGGAAATGTCTTCAGAATAAAGCTAGATATATTTACAACTAGCAAGCAAGATGAAAAAGGAGAAAAGAAAGAGGCAGGAGGAGAAGAAAGGAGCTGGTTGGCTCATTGGATGAGATAGGAATAAAACTTTTTCTTGTAGATCAATGAAAGGAGCTGTTCAAGAGACTATTTGTTACATTTCCCCTGGATTACACAATCAATAATTCAGTCTTTTTAAAGATTTTTTTTTTCATTAGAAAGTCACATTCGCAGAGAGAAGGAGAGACAGAGAGAAAAATCTTCCATCCACTGGTTCACTCCCCAAATGGCCCCAATGGCCAGAGCTGAGCTGATCTGAAGCCACAAGCCAGGAGCTTCCTCTGGGTCTCCCTCATGGATGCAAGGTCTCAAGGTTTTGGGCCATTTTCTGCTGCTTTTCCAGGCTTCAAACAAGGAGCTAAATGAGAAGTGCAGCAGCTGTAACAGGATCCAGAGCTCATATAGGATCCTGGTGTGTGCAACATAAGGATTTAGCCACTGAGCTATTGTACCAGGCCCCATATCTCAGTCTTAATTTGTGTTTCTAGCCATTCTTTATGAAAATTTCCTTATTTAGTGATGGCTTGTAGAATACTTAGAAAAGCAAAGTCTGTCCCTGATTCTCTGAGTGGACAAAGTTTTCAAGTAACTTTGATTTGAATACGTTTTATGAAGTTCTTGAAATCCATGTGATCATCAGCTATGGGGATTTCAAGCTGTTAGGAAGGAGCACAGACAAGGTGCAGCGCATGAACATTATTGACAAGCCTAACTACAGAATCACATGCACGCTGGTACCTGCTTTCTGTCCGTAGCATTCCACTCTCACAACAGTTTATTCCCTTATTTTTTTATTCTCTTTATTTTTTTTTCTTATGTAATAAGTTGGACCACCTAAATTTTATGTAAATCCAGGATTTTCATTATGAAAGCATTTTAAGTTTGAAATCATTTTGGTATTTACATATAAACAGTTAACAAATTTCCACTAATGGTTTTATCATATTGTTATAACTATGACTACATTGAGAGATTCTATCACAAAAGCATTTTATAGGGGATATATTGAAGAAAGTCATCGAATGGATATATTGCTAGAAGAATGAGAAATCTCATTAGTTCAATGTTCATTCTTATTGATCCATGATTTTATGTTGCTTATTGTTAACCATTGAATTTTATTTATTTATTTATTTTTAAAGCTTTATTTTTATTATTTTTTTATTGGAAAGGCGGATATACAGAGAAGAGAGACAGAGAGGAAGATCTTCCGTCTGATGATTCACTCCCCAAGTGAGCGCAACGGCCAATGCAATGCTGATCTGAAGCCAGGAGCCTCTTCTGGGTCTCCCACGCGGGTGCAGGGTCCCAAAGCTTTGGGCCGTCCTCGACTGCTTTCCCAGGCTACAGGCAGGGAGCTGGATGGGAAGAGGGGCTGCCGGGATTAGAACCGGCACCCATATGGGATCCCGGGCGTGCAAGGCGAGGACCTTAACCACTTGTGCCACCTCGCCGGGCCCTAACCATTGAATTTTAAAAGCTCTATTATTCCTTATTCCAATTAAGTTTTTATAGGAAAATGAAAAAATATGAAAATAAATTTTACTGTAATTGAGTGATTGCTTTATTCATAACAAACAAAATTCTAAGAGAAACAAATTCTAATTACTTCCATTTTACAACATATTTTTCTGTGGTTGGCTCCAAATTACACATTTATGCATATTTCATCTGATGGTTGAAATAATTCAAAGTTGTGGAATTCAACTTTTCATATTTTTGCCAATTATCAACTATAAATTCTGTATATTTACAGTAACAATATTAACCATGGAATAATCCTATTATTTGTTTCTCCTTCCTTAGAAAAGATGTGCATTTCCAAGTATGTGTGTGAAAATACATAACCATTTGTATATAACACATTGGCGTTAATCATGTTTTGTTACTTGCTACTATTTGTGGGTTTTGGTAATGATAATAGTGGTAGTGGAGTTCAGTTGCTGGTGCTGGTCACAATGCTGTTAGCAATAACAAAAATAGAATACATTTGTTGAGATTGGCCTCCGTGAGAATTGTAGGGTGATTGATTAGATATCATTTTCATGAGGACAATTGATTGGATGGCATTTTGATCGAACAATTGATTGATATACAAAACAAAGTGATATTTTCAGGCAAGGAGTGGGAACAATTGGTGGGCTCCACACACAGGCTTATGGGAGCTATGTAAATGTCTCAAATCCTCCTCCCTTATCCTATCTGACCCTCAGTCTATAAAAGCCTCATGCCTCTAATAAACTTTGATTATTAACCAACATTTGGTTATCCATGAGTATGATCAGCTCCATGTATCAAGTCCTTTGCTGCAGGGCAGCAAACAGCCGATGCTTCAAAAAGTTGGTGGAAAATGTGCATCACAAAATAACTATGCATGTATTAAAACATTTATTACACTTATATTTTAATTAAGATTTCTATGAACTTCTGAAAGAATTATTGTATGTGTTCTTATATTCCTAATTTATTAAATAATTTTGCAACATGTAAAATTATTTCTTGAATCAGAAACTATAAAGCTGAAATAATTCTTACTAATTATAATTAGAGTTTGCATAGTGATTAGATGTTAACTAAAATCTTTGGATAATTATCTTTCAGATGTTATAAGTATTGTAATTGTCTAGTCTTTTCTGGGTATGCTAGGAAACAGATATAATTTCCTTGAGTGCTTCTCAATCTTTAGGACCATATGGTAAAACTTTAGTGTTTATTGTACTGCTGACTTATTCCCCTGTTTCTGTTTTCCATTTTCCTAATTCCCTAAATTACTTAATTTATATGCTTTACTAAATGTTTGAAACCTACCCTAAGACAAAACAATGTCTAGAGTACATCAAAACAGATTTTATTACCACCTGTCATTCTTCCAGGCATTTGCACAAAGCCACACGATGACGCAGGTTTCTCATTGACATTTCAGAAACAAGAAAATGAGTTCTCAGAAGGTTGTCAGATCAGTTCTATTCACAATAACTGTAAAAACAAAAAAAATCAAAACACGAAATGCTTAAATATGAATAAATTTAAACAAGGGACTGAAGGATGTCTATGATGGAAACATTAAAGGACAAAATAGAACAAGAAACCAAAAACTTGGGAAATTTTCTATATTCACAAATTGGTAGAATTAATATCAAAATGTTCTTACTATCAAAAGCAATTTGAATTTAAGATAATCCACAACAAAGTTTCTACAACCTCCTCATATCTAGAAAAAATGGTTTATTAAAATTTAGAATAAAAACCTCAGAAATTAACCCACACATTCTATAGCCAACTAATTTCAATTAGCTTAGATCAATCCAGGCGGAAAGGATGGTATCTTCAACAAAATTGTGTTGGGAAAATTGGACCTATGTGTACAGACATCTACTTTACATATTGCATAAGACTCGAGAATCTCAATCTACTACCAGAAAGCATTGAATTGCTGCTAGAGGGAAAGATCAGGGAAACTCTTTAAGACGAAGACTTCCTGGGAAAGATCACAGAAGCATAGGCAATTAAAACGAAAATAGACAAACTGGAATAAAACAATCTCAGAAGCTTCTGCACTGCCATGGAAACTGTCAACAAAGTGAAGAGGCAGCCAGAAGAATGGGCGAAAATATGTGCAAATTATGCAACGGAGAGGGGATTAGTGGCTGGGATATGTAAGGAGCCCACAAAACTGAATAACACCACAAACAGCCCAATTAAGAAATGGGCAAAGGGCATGTAAAAGAAATTTTTAAAGGATGAAACAATAATGGCAAAAAAAAAAAAAAAAGAAAATATGTCCAGGATCAGTAGCTATCAGGGAAATGCAATTGAAAGCCACGATGGGGCATCACTTTACCCTAATTAAAATACCTATCATGTGAAAATCAAAAACCCAAACTGAAACAAAACACGAGAGCTGGTAAGGCTGTGGGGAAAAAGCTACCCTAATCCATGGTTCCTAATAATGTAAATTATTCCAACCATTATGTAAGACAGTATGATATTACTCAGAGATCTGTAAACAACTCTGCCATCTGACCCAGCCATGCCACTCCTGGAAATTTACTCAATCAATATGAAAGCAAAGTTCTTTATACACATGTATTTATTGAAACAATTCACAATAGCTAAGATATGGAATCAACACAGATGTCCATCAACTGATAAATGGATAAAGAAGTGATGATATATATACGCTATGCAATACTACTCAGGCATAAAAAATAATACCCTGTCTTTGACAACAAGATGTGTACAACTGGAAACCACTAACCTGAATCTGCGTCAAAAAGGCAAATAGTATTTATTTTCTCTGATATAGGATACAGAACACACAAAATCCAGCGAAATATTTTTTTTTCAATTTTAAGGGTCAAATCCTAAGATCAAAGCTACATATGTATTAAGACAAATTTTGTGATTTTTAGAGTTGGCAGCAAAATGGACAAAATCAATTATGTTGGGATCAATTCTATGACTCAACAGACTAGTCCTTCACCTCAAGTGCCAGCATCTCACATGGACTCTGGCTCAGGTCCTGGCTGCTCTACTTCCCATTCAGCTTCCTGCTTATGACCTGGAAAAGCAATGGAAGATGGCCCAAGTCCTTGGGTCTCTGCACTAAATGGGAAACCCAGAAGAAGCTCCGGGCTTCTGGATTCGATTTGGCTTAGCTCTGGCTGTTGTAGCCCTTTGGAGAATGAACCAGCAGTTGGAAGATCTTCCTATTTCTGCTTCTCTCAGTAAATTCACCTTTAGAATAAGAATAAAGAAATCTTTTTAAAAAGTCAGTTATGCCTTGAACACTGACAGTATGCCCTCACCACCTGCATTTCCAGTAACCTTGGCGTTGGACTCACAAGGCCGCTGCTGTGACTAACTGCTCATTTTGAATTCTTTACTGAATAATCTTGCCAAGAAAGCTGTATGTACGTATGTGTATGGGATAAATTTAAATCAGATTTAAATCAGATCAAGCACACACACACACACACACACACACACACACACACACACACACACATCTGATTCTTGAAGAATGTTTTTACTCTCCTAGCAGGAACACAGGATGCTGAATGATTAGATGTGGCTTCTAATAAAGACATGTGCACTGAATCTGCGACTAAAGCATCTAAATGAGATTAACAAAGGTTTTCATAGAGCAGAGAAATTCCTTAAATATATGCTTATATGTATCATATACTGCTAAAGTATAAAAGATAAAGATTTAGTTGTTTCATTTCTTGGTTGATTTTTAAACTGTTTATGTGGAAGAAGTAATTTTATTATTATATGTATTTTAACTTTGGAAGTACAACTGGATCAGGGTTTTAAAAGTTTATATCACTGCAGGAGGCCGCCTATATTGTGTGGAACCCCAGGTAGGTCTGTCAGAAGTGAATAATGATACCAGGAACTGTCTTTTCAATGCACTTTCTATACAGTGCTTGGTTCATTTTATTAAATTTGTTAAACAGTTAATTACTTTGGTCTCTAAACTTATCTCATTATTGCACAGACTTTAAAATGATACCATTTTGCCTGTAATTGTAATGAGAAAAATACTTGGGGGACCTGGTGTGAATGCAAGACACCTCCTTTGTCTCAATTCTCTAGAGGCGTATTACTCATGTGGTAGTTTAACACATCCCTATAAGCAACCATCCGTTGCTTAAAGTTAAGAAATATGAATCTTTACACTAAGCCATACGCTATTTAGTTTACCAGCAAATGAATTTCAAAGAGGTAGGATGTGAAGCCAGTTGTTACATTGGAAACAAAGCATTTGTAGCAATAATGCATTTGTAGCAATACTGGAAAGTGGCACGAGCTGCACCAACATAGGCAGAAATCTTAGACTCTGTGTTCTTAGTAAGAATATATTACAAAACATTTTACTTATTATTTGTAGTAATCATCTTAGTCTCATAGATCTTCCATCATGTCTTTATCTGAACTTTTATGTCTACTCTACATAATAATTCCAGAATATTTTTGACATAGCATTCTCTTAAAAGTGCTTAGAATATGCTTTTCTATAATTTAAGATATTTTCAATCATTCCTCAGCTGTGTCCTCCTTTGGAAGTGGCTTCCATTTTATGCTTGCCTGAGTAGGTTTAGGTTCTGTATGAAGTCTTAAGTCATATTAACTAATTGTTGTAAAAATGCACCCCAAAGGTGTGGGACAGGCTGGATTACTGCTACACTTACTGGCAAACCAGGGTAGGGGGTGGGCCTGGTGGGGGTTATTGTGGGTCGCTCCAACCTAGGCTGCAGCTCCCGCTGGTTTATGTGAGGGCCAAGTATGTGCTGGGCAGAACTAGGCTGGACTGCAACACCCATTGGTTCCAGTGGAAGTCGGGAGTGAAAACAGAACCAACCCAGCAACTGCAACCACCAGCTGATTGGAGCGATGGACGGTGCCGGGCCCTGTACTTGTTAGCACATACAAGAAGTTTCTTTGGAGATCTTCCTAATCTAAATGCTGGACTCAAAACCCTAACGAAGAAAAGAGAGAAGACAGAACGGGTCAACCAACCATCTCAGCTATGATGGACTATGTCAATCAGTTGATTTTTCAAAGCCCTCATAGTGCTTGGAGTGGCAAGATTGACAACGATTCATAACTGTTGCAATATCAAAACCACTTGAGCAAGAACCTCAGCGCATGCCCTACATCCGGGATCTGGGGAGGGTGGGAAAATGGGTGGGCCTTCTCCCTTAAATAACCCCCTTTAAACATGAAGGTAACAATATGGAAAACATACTAGTATTATCCACTTTCATGTAGCCCTTGAACCTTCTTCCCTAATTAACTATGTAAAGAATGTCAAAATAAAATTTTATAAAAATTAAAAAAAAAATGCACCCCAAAGGCACCCTAGAGGCCAGTGCTGTCCTGTTTCAAGGATTTACATTTTTAGTGTTTTCAAATCAGAATTTTCTCCTCTCCTGGAGTTAATACAGTAAGTTAGGACTCTCAGTTGCTTCTTATCAGACTAATGTCTAAGTCACAGGACAAATATTAGATGAGAAGCTGGACTGTGAAGACAGTTTCTGAAATATTTCTTCGGCTATGACCAATTCTCCAGAACTTACTTTCCATGTCTCTGCTGACACGTTTAGTAAACATCACCTTGTCTGTGTCCAGCCATAGCCAGTATTCCTAGAGCTGCAAGAGATTTTTCCTTTTAAGCCTTCTGTCTAGCACATGTACTCCCTTTGCTGTTTCTTCCTTCTGCTCTAGCTCTGGAGTAAGGACAAAGAGGAAATCTGCTGAACTGCCCAGTGAATGATGCCAAATATTTACCATCAACATTGACTCTTGTAAGAATGGTGTCTTCTTGATAGGTTCATCCTTTCTGTAAAGAAAGTACATAGTCTTAGTAACTCGATACGAATATCAGTTCAACCAGAGAAACAGAAGTAGAATATATGTGAAACACAGCTTTTTGTTTTTAGCTGGTATATTTCACTAGAATTAAGGGAGTTTTTATTACCCCTAACTTTTGGCTAGGGTTTTGTAACAGACAGATCTTTGTCATAACTAACGTTTGGCATTCCCTAGCTCTGTGATGCTTCAAACTAAGTCGTAAGTTGGAACTTGACCTTGTCAACATTTCCAATAGCCATTTAATCATGTATAATTCAAAACCTGGCCTCAGTTGTCTGTTTTCTGTGCTGCAAGATATGGACAATGAGATAAACTTCACTGTCAATAAATATTCATATACTTTAACTTTTCTATTTCTTTTGTCATGGTATGTGATTTTTTTTACTGTAATTTTAGACAACTTAAAAATCTATTGCAATCAAATAATATTATCTATCCAGACAATGGAGGTGTAAGTATTTTGTCTAGTTTTTTTAAATGTATACTTTATAGCCAAATTCAACTCTCCCTTAGGGAGATTTTGTGTTTTATATTTGGAGGTTTACTTACTTGGAGACTCATGACACATGCGCCTTAGCAGATAATAAACTGCCTGGGTAATTTTTGGAGTGTATAGAAATGCTCATTTACAGATTGCATTTGCAGGATGCCGTTTTCCATCTGCACATTAAATGGTGCTGATTTTATTTACAAAAGGCCCTATTAGGTGGCGAGCAAGAGAAGTAAAACATTGTAGTGCCTGAAGTTCTCCTTTGAGAAATCATTCTTTTCCATGATATGAGTAATGGACCACATATGACCACATATGGCTGAATAATTCACTCAATAAGCCAGAAGGGTTCTTATTATTTCAATCAAGGAAGGCTTTATAATTTGGGAAACCCATCAACAGATTGATCTACACGGGAGAGAGTTTTGATATGTTCCCATTCATTATTGTCGCATTCAGCTGCAAGCATGTTGGAAGCAAGCAGTGTAGTCTTTATAGGTGTGCCATTTATCACTTCTGGTCCCAAGGATTAAGATGTTTCAAGTCATTTCTCCAATTCCTCTTTGTCTTGAAAACCTGCTGGGTTCACAGTAGTCATTCTGAAGAAAGAGTGGAAAAGTCAAATAGCAATAACTTACTCAGGGAATCTGAAGTTTCAAACATACAATTTCTCTCTCTCTTTTTATCCTTTGCTCATCATTTATTGCATTACTTTTCCTTGATGTCATGGTTGACCAGATGTTTTGGCAACATTGCATCTCTCTCTCTCTCACACACACACACACACACACAATGAAGCAAAGAAACACACTTTAAACAAAGGTCTGACTCTATCAGTTTTATTAACATTGTCATCTGACTAATGATCTTGCATGCAGTTGTTGGTTGATGCTTTGAAAGGAGAGTTCCATGTAATATTGAATTAATATTATCATTACACATTAATACTGCATTGTATTGCTAAAGATGCGCTTCAGGTTTGTTTTCCACATTACTGTCACCTCCTTCAGTGAAAAAAAAAAGTAATGACAAATATAGACAAAAAACTTAGATGAAGTCACTATGTGACTTCACTATGTGTAAATCAGGTTAATAAATGCATAATTTAAGTTAGATATTCGTGAATAAATTTGTTATAGGTTTATATTTACGAACTTACTCAGAATGATGTTTCTGGCAGGTGAAGAAACTGTTTAACTATGTAATTTTTGGACATTTTTGTCTGTCCTTCCTCAAACTCCATGATGAACTTTTAATAACATTATAGATCTTTTAAAAGATTGTGTACATTCCTCTTTGTTGTGACTGCCCATTTTAATTTGCCACTTCATGGCTTCCTATTGATTATACTTTCTGTAAAATTTTTATCTCTTAGGTCTGAAATGCTTATTGATTTTGTTTCAAAAACACTGTTTAAACAAATATATAATTTAGTTTGCTAGAAAACCAACAGTTATTCATCGATACAGTTGCACCAAGCTTAAATTTCTCAAATGGACATTAATTACCCAAATGTTCTCTATAATTCTTGTGTTATCTTCCTTTTTTCATAGATCTCTCTGGCACTCACCTTAGCTTACTTTCTTTTTTTATTTCATGAGTACGGTATTGTCACTTAAATCTTTGATCTTATTTCATGCTATCTTATCTACTTGAAATTTTTTCTCTGATGATTCAAACATACCTTTCATCTAAGGCTCTTCAGAAAATTTCATTCCTGTGAAAAATTAGTAAGTAGCCAAATGCTTCTTTTTGTTGTTTCTGTAACGTAGAGACATGCTTATATTAGTGGGTTTGAGTTTGTGCACTAATACATGTTTGTTTAATTTTTCTGGGTAATTTGGGGAGGCATAAAATTGAATAACATATGCCTTGAGACTGTTCTGGACTAGTGGTTCACATGTGAGGGAATGAATTGCCAAACATTTATTTTATTTTTCTGCTTGCAATTGCCTCTACCATTTTTTATAAATAATATACTTTATGTTTCATGTGAAACATGAATCTATCCCGAATACAAAATTTTGCAAATGTGGAGGTTTATGCAAGGCATGATTGTCTCAGTGACGTGAAGAACCTTGACATGTCCTTGCATGATTCTATTTTGTCCTCGGATAGCTAGCAGCCAGAATTCACAGAACAAGCCATGCACTGAAATCTTCTCCTGTCCCAAAAGTCTGTCACAGACCAACGAAGACTATGATTATGGTTTTTGTTAAACCAGCATCTATATTTTATTGTTCAGGCATGATACTCATTATTTTAAATATTGTATCCAATCTCAGAAGCTTACTACCCATTATGAGATTGAATGTGTACAAAGTTCATGTGTCTCTGATTTTTCTTTTTTTTTTTAAAGACTTATTTATTTATTTATTCATTTGGGAGGCAGGATTCCTCTCTCTCTCTCCAAAGTAGAATGCTGTCTGTTCCTGGGCTGCATTGCCACCGAAAGGCTGTCCTGCATCTTGGTTTTATGCAGATACTTATACAAAGGTGAGTACTTCCAAAAATTTGAAGTTACCAGGATCTTAACATCTTTTTGCATAAGTTCTTCCCTAGTGAAAAACTCTAAGGTTATACAGATATGAATAATTCATTACAAAGAATACATCAACTCCTGGTTTACTAAGGAATCCAGTGCTTGTAGTTGACTGTTTTGCATATAGGTAGCTTATTCAACTCCCATCCATATAATTTTGCCTTGAATTTAAAATAAGGAAAGACATTAAAATCATTATTCTTACTAACAGTACAGAGTTTCTGTTAAAAATGAAAAAAACATTTATTGAAAATGCTGTCTTATAAAGAATGTATGTTTAATGCTTGCACAATGTAACTGTTCTAAAGCAAAATGTTTTTACTATAGGGAATGCATATATCTGGTTTCATAATATAATGAGTCCCAAACTTGAGCAAAATTAGCCATCAAATAGAAGACATATACATATTTGAATATTGGTTTCTGTACCAACATATATATATTTAGAAATATATATTTATATAAATACAGACATTATATAAAAAGACATTGGAATTGTATATGGTATACACAAATATGTGTACAAAATATTTTTATTAAAATTTAAAAATATATAAGTGAACAAACTTCATGTAGCTTATTTAATGGAATTAAAAGGATAATGAGGGAAAGGAAGAAAGACTTAGTTGAGGAGGCAATCAAGCTGCAATGTCAGTCTGTCAAGAGTCTCTGGAGCTGAGACAGCCACAGTTCATCCATTTGAAGGGAATGGCCAGGTCTTTTACGCTTGCTTCTGCCAGTTAGGGGGTGTAGCCACCACTGGAAAGGGCAGAGCTCTCTTCCCAGAGGCATCCGTGTAAGTGCTGCCAGCTGAAGGCTGTCTAGCAACGGCATTTGGAGCAGCTGGGATTACACAGTCTTCCCTGTGGAATGCAGGCAGTAGATCTCTATGTCTGCCACACATGGCACACTGCGAGTTGACATCAGCACATTAAAAACTGTAAACTACATCTTCATGCTATTTGGCTAATTGACTTCCATGTACGTCGGTTTTCTCATTGTTTAAAAAGAGTCACTTATACTAAGGGTTTGTTGGAAATTCATGCCTGTGAAAGAGCTTAGACTACTTGAAATTAGTGCCCACTATGGGAACTTTAGAAATGACAATCGACCTCCCATATAAGTAATATAACTAATAATGTTATATAACATAGATGGTAAAACATCTTCATTGCTGGTATTACCTTAATCATAATTGCTATATAAGTTTTCTGCCCATTGGAATATTTTCAAGAAAAACATCTCATTTATCCAGGTGCAATTCCCTTTGGCTGTGCAAAAGGGTATTAAGTAAATGCAAGCATGCCTTCTAGCTAATATCTCGCTAAGGTCAATGTGATTGTGAATTCTAGAAACAATACATAGTATGCACCGTTGCTGTGCGTGTCACTTTAAGTCAGGCAGCAAGGGAATGCAGCATCTTCTCTAACTCAGCCAAAGCGAGTATTTAAAGCCTGTTGCTATTTTTGCCTCTTAAAAATTTTTTGTCCCCAAGAAAATCAGAATTTAATTTTTTTCGTAACAGATTGAGTTGGTGTAGTGTGTTCTTGGTTATTGGAATACTCATACAGCTTTAGGATTTTGAATTGGTAAACATCCCTAAAGTGTGAACAAGCATGATGCGTACATTCCGTGTGATTCCAGTCGCATTCAAGTGGATGTGTGTGCAGGCGCGGGACCCAAAAGGACATGTTGAGCTCCTCTGCTTGTGATTGTGAATGGCTTTTTTTTTTTTCTTCTTGTGTTTTCCAGTTTCCTGTAATGCACTTATTAGCTTTGAGAAAATAAAAGTTATTTCAAAACCCCCCCAAAAAGAAAAACATCTCATTTATCTTTGATTTAAAACTTAAAAAAAGTTAAAACTGCTGACTTTATATCTCAATAGCCCTTGAAAATTCCATTGTTTATTCATCGTGCTTTTAAAACATTCCACTAGTATAAATATACTAACAGTGAAGTGTTTTTGCCTTAGTCTGAAGCTTCTGGAAAGGACATGCACCGTCCTTTAAAAATGTGATCTTAACATCACAAATATGAATCTAGAAAAGTTGAAAAACATGAGAGCAATCCAAACTAACCTGGAAATATAAATTCAATATTAAGACATGAAATATGGCTGATTATGTGTGTTTGCCACAGCCCGGCAAAGACAGGAGGCGTTTGTTTTGTTTCAGACTGTGGACGTTAAGGAGCATGCATTGGTTTCTTTTCTGCACACTAATTTATATGTAATATTTGTTTTCTGATGAATTGACGTAAGGGTTCTTATTTCAGAGGTTTTTGTCAATAGGAAACTTGGCAAGAGTTTTATAGATAAAACATTCAGCGGTGGTGGCGCCCGCAGCCACCGAGCCAACTCCCTCGCTACACTGCAGTTTTCCTAAAATGAGTTCCTTTAAAGAAGAAGAAAAAACAAAGCTGGAAAATTATGGATGAAACAAATTTTATGAATGACCTTTCTCCTCACTAAATTCCCCAGACACTTAAAACACCACTTTTCTACAGGAATAGATATTGAATCAATAAAACTTTTATGTGTACTCACAGAATAGAGTTACTATATTATTACTGAGAAAACTATTTAACTAAATATGTGAAAGAACCAGGAGACAACTTATTTTGTTGCTTTTTAGTGTGCCCCTAGTATAAAAGAGCAAAACTCCTTTTGGGAAAATCATAAGCTATAAGAATAAAAAAATGATTGATTTTAGAGGACCATAAACATGCTGCGCAAGTTTTGCTTTGGCAGAGTTAAGGCACCTTAGTCACTTATTTGCTTTCAGACCGATGAGATGTAATCTAATAGTAAAATTAATGATGGATATTCTAAAGAGGCCATCAGTTTTCCATAAACTGGCCTTCCATGGTGACTCAAGATCGCAAAAGCATAAGTATTTCCTGTTTCCAAATTATGAGGTGAAATAAATCAAATATCAAATCACTAACGGTTTACTGCTCATAATTTGACTATTCTCCTGTTGAATGAACACAAAAAAAGTAGTAAAACTGTTACTCTGCACCCAAATAAAGTAGTTAAAGCTATATGTTATATTTCAGTAAAATGAGCTTAACATAATTTTATATATATAAACATATAAATATATATATGTATGTATGTATTTGCCAAGGCCATTCATAACAATATCCCTATATTTTACTTTAAAATATACTGAACATAAGGACAATGTATTGCTTTTTACTTATAAAAAGCAAAAATAACAAAAAGAAAAGATTTCGAATGTTTCTACATGAATAAATGATAAAGGTTGACAAGGTAGACATAACATTATTCAATGTGTACATGATTGAAAATATCACATGGTAGCCCATGAAATGTATAGAGCTTCTGTATAATTTCATTATAGAAATAGTAAAAAATGAAATAAACAAATATTCAAACATACCTTAAGAAGTTCAAAAGAATGACCAAATATCTGAAACTACCAAAAAAGGAATGAGTTAAAGTCAGTATGTTAGCTTAAGAAACAAAGCTAAAAATTTCTCTGTCATGTCATTATTCATAGCAGCATCTAATCTCAGGTAGTTTCATCAAAATCACTACAGTTTCTAGAAAAATGCAATAATTTACCCTCAGAGATATTTTGAAGACTTAAAAAAAAATAACCAAGTAGAATTCTTTTTATGTTCTTTTCCCAGTTCCTGTCAACTCAGAAATTTTCCAAATTCTGTACCCAGACTGACATTATCATCAATATCTGGGACTTTTAAAAAGATTTAAACTTCCAGGTACCACCATAGACGCATTTAATGAGTTAAGGCTATCAGTTTGTATTTTAATAGATCCTCCTGGTGATTTTGATGCGTGGTACAGATTAGCAGCTATGCCTTATTAAGCTGTTCGTGAAGAGGAAGTGAAATTTTAATGTAACACAGAGATCCCTAATTTCATATGTTTGACTTTTAAATTATCTGATTCATTTCCTATTTCATAATTTGGCGCAACCAAGAGTTCCCCTTCCTCATGATTATTGTTCAATCTGTAGAAAAATATTTGTTAAATTGTGGATATGATTATTCCATTACATTTTATGTGCTTTATCATGTAGGGTGCAACACAGAAAAATACCAAAATCTTGAAGACTTAGTTCAATTGATTTTGTATTAAAGTGTGGAAGAAAATACAAGCAATTCAACAGGATGCATGGCACACGGACAACAATGTGCTTGCTGGAATGGTAATATTCTTAAAACATTTGGAAAAACCTCCTGTTTTCCATTAAAGTTGCAGGCATTAATTTTTGAATATTCATGGAAACAGGAATCTATGAAATATGTCTTTATAATTGACTCAGATAAAATTCCAGCTCTGATTAGCTTCATGTCCTACAAACTCTCTTTCTGTTAATGTTATCATAGACTTGGGGTTTTATTTTAATCTTTGTGTGCTTTAATTAGCAAGATAGCTAATACTGAGAGGAGTATTTTAGAGGTAATGCAAATAGTTCACCAATATAGTATTATTTCTCATAAATATCTTATTTTCACATGATCAAACATTCAAGGAAAATGTAAGGAAGCTAATTAGGGAAAACATTAATGTAAAATGAATTATAATACTCTAGGTTGAAAAGAGCATGCAGAAAACTACATTTAATATTTAGATTGTCTAGCCTTCATTTAATATGTAAAGTTAATGGTATAAAAGGTAACAATTAAGAAATATGGCTAAAATCAGTCACCGATTCACTTGCTTATTTCATTTTCCTGAACCTGAAATTATTTTAAGTTCATCTTTCAATTAAGAATATTTTACAATCACGAAGTAATCTGATTCATTAGGGAAAAAGAACAGATTTTTTGAGCTAGATTTGTTGCATTCCTGCAGAATAATTGCAAAATGGTACAATTCTCTATGCATTCCTGTATTTAGGCTCTTTGCAATGTAACTAACTTCAAGGAAGAGATGTCCTATCTCTAAAGTCTGGGTTAGGTGGGAACTTGATTTGAGCTAACAGAATGCCTTAGGGTTGATAGTGTGTAAATGTTTTATGTGCATCCACATTTTCTCTATGAAATGTTCCTAGTCACTTTCAAAACAAACTGGGGCTGTCTCACAAACTTACAGAATATCTCATCATGTGGCTTCCTCACTCCTACAGTACTCTCTCTGTCTCTCTTCTCTGTCTCTTTCTCTCTTCTTTACTTTCAATGTATGTAAGAAACTTTATTGCTGAAAATTGCCCATCCCTGGGCAGGGGCAGGTAAGGAGCCTGGAACAGAGCCAGGGCACTGGCTGGAAAACAGAATGAGGCACATTTGATCCATTATCCTTTTGTGCCTCACAGCTCCCTTTCTGTGGTCGACAAATAGGCAGATAAACAAAAATCAAGAGGTCCTCCTAGAACAGTGATTCTCCTGCGTCCTAGGGGACCCAGATGCTGGAGATCAAGAGATGAGGTGAATCAGGCCCAGATCAGCGGTACTGCATGCCTGACCTTCAGGCTCAATATTCACAACAAACTTAACTTCTTACAACATGGCACTGACATATTTTCATTTCAGGCAATTGGGATTGCCAGCTTTATCATATATAGTACAGAATGCCCAGTTAGAGTTACTTCTAATTAGATAAACATAGTATATTGCAAGAAAAAATGTTTACACATTTGAAGAATAAATTCATACTAAAGTACTTGCTATATATGTTGATGCAGTTGCTATTAAACCACATGTCTTTTATAAATTAGTTTCTTGATGCTTTTGTTGTACTTGTTTCTTATTGCTTGATAATCACCTGTGAAATCATTTTTAGCTATAACGTGAGTTCATTTACACTTATATAACAATGACCACATCTAACCTACTTTGTTCTTAAACTAATGAATTTTCTAATAGCTAGAAAAAACTCAGCACTAACGTCCAATTCTGGCACACAAAATACATACTGAGGTTATTTTCAAAATAGTAGGAATAAAAGAATTGGTTTCCAAATATAATCTTGTAAAAATATACAAAACTATTTGTCATGGCTTAATATGCTTTTGCATTCTGCAATGCTATATTTGAGAAAAAGCATTGCGGTACTTTCTTTTCTGTTTTCTATACTACTCATCACAATTTCATTTATTTTCACTCTGGAAGAGTATTTGCTAACATTTATTCACAAAAATTTAAATGAGATTTGATAACCAGTGGCAGCCATGACAGAAGACATGACAAGGTTGCCTTTTGAAGTTTATTTTACCATGTATAATTACTGTTCTTCAGTACAGGCTAGACACTTCAAAGTATACAATGTTTTACAATTTTTTTAACACTGAAAGTAATTTCTTTTAAATCAAAGAGTACTTCATGAACATTGCATTATCCTAGTGTTAAAAGATAATCTGAGCCTGGTGCTGTAAACTAGTGGCTAAAGTCCTCTCCTTATGAGCACCGGGATACCTTACAGGTGCCAATTCGTATCCCAGCTACCCCACTTCCCTTCCAACTCCCTGCTTGTGGCCTGGGAATGCAGTTAAGGACATCCCCAAGACTTGAGATCCTGCATCCATGTGGGAGACACAGAAGTTCTTGGCTTCTTGCTTCGGATCGACTCAGCTCTGGCCGTTGAGGCCACTTGGGGAATGAACCAGTGGTTAAAAGATTTTTCTCTCTGTCTCTCCTCTCTGTAAATCTGACCTTTCTTAAAAAATAAATACATTTTTTTAAAAGTACAGTTAAAAAGATAATCTGTGCTCCACTTAATGAATTATTATTAATTTTTAAGGGAGGGGGAGAGAGAGAAAGAGAGAGAGAAAGACACAGAGATCTGTAATCTTCCATTTGTTGGTTCACCCACCTTCTCTGCTTCTCCCCCAACCCCAGATGGTTTCAGAGTATGTGACTGTCCTAGGCTGAAGCTAGGAGCCAGAAGTTTCTTCCTGCTCTCCCACAAGTGTTAAGGGCAGAAACAATTGGACCATATTTTACTGCTTTCTCACTCAGGAACATTAGCATTGAGCTGGATCAGAAGCGATGTAGCCAGGACTGGAACTAGCAACAGTATGAGATGCTGGCAATGCAGGTGGTGTCTTTACATTCTAGGCCATAACATTACCCCTTATTTAATGGGTTCTTGAAAAAGCTAATGGTTGAGTCCAGCTCGATGGCATATCAGTCTGATCCTCTGTTTGAGGTGCCAGTGTCCTATATGAGCACTAGTTTGTGTGCCAGTTCTCCACTTCTAATCTAGTTCCTTGCTTATTGATTGAAGAAATTGAGGATGCCAGGTCCTTGGGTACCTATACCTATGTGGGAGATCTGAAAGAGTCTCCTGGCTCCTGGCCTCAAATCATCTCAGATCCAGCTGTTGGGGCCATTGTTGAGTGAACCAGCAGATGGAAAATGTTTCTATTTCTACTTGTTTCTGTGAAATTGTTTTTCAAATAAAAATATGCATATCTTTAGAAAATATATAGATAGGATCCGGCGGTGTGGCCTAGCGGCTAAAGTCCTCGCCTTGAACACTCACTGGGATCCCATATGGGCGCCGGTTCTAATCCTGGCAGCTCCACTTCCCATCCAGCTCCCTGCTTGTGGCCTGGGAAAGCAGTCGAGGATGGCCCAACCTTGGGACCCTGCACCCGCCTGGGAGACCTGGAAGAAGTTCCTGGATCCTGGCTTCAGATCGGCATAGCATTGGTCGTTGCACTCCCTTGGGGAGTGAATCATCAGGTGGAAGATCTTCCTCTCTGTCTCTCCTCCTCTGTTTATCTGACTTTCCAATAGATAAATAAATCTTTAAATAAATATATATAGATAGATAAATATAATGATGGCAAAAATTCAGAGGAACCCACTAATAACCAAACAGCTACAAGAATGTGTCAATTACCCATGAAAGAAAACTTAACAACTAACTGCAATTTGGTTCTATCCTGAAAAAGAGTGGCAAACTTAGACTCTAACCAGAAGTGAGCTTGATATCTACTGCAAAAAAAATAACATTGCATTTTCCTACAGAAATCAGCTGTACTCGTAATGCATGACAACAAAGTCAAAGTTAATTTTCCATAAGATTTTGAAAAGCCTGGTTTAGAGATTTGTGGACTTGCATGAGAAGCACATTTTGAAGGATTGTCACCTGACGTGGTTATTCCTGGTGGGAAGACTGTTGTCTAGTAGCCACATTCTGAATCAACGTCATTTGCACAAGACGATGGCTGACTTAGGAGCTGTGTGGAGCATTCCGTGGCTGATTTTGAGGAGCTCTGGACTGTCATTTGTTCTTCATTGTTGCTGGTTGGTATCAAGCACATATGCAGCACATTCTGTTCAATGGTAGTTATTTGTCAAGACTGGAGACGTGAGCCCAAACTAGCCTTTTTTCTTTCTTTGATTATAAAAAAATAATTTAATTCTCATCCTCACATCTTCCTCCAATAGATTTCTCACAGTCAAAAATACAGGAGAAATTCTAAGATGCTGTCTAGTTCATTGTTTGTAGAGTATACCATTCAACAAATGCTTTTGTGAAAATGATTTAAACACTAAGTACCCGTAGCAGCAATAGCTGTGTGATATTTTCATGATTTGTGCAAAGCAACATTAAGGATATTTAGTGCATCACATGAACAGCTTTACAGACGCTAGGACACAATCTTTATAGGATATGTTGCATTTATGCAGAAAATTTGACAGCCCTAAAGGCAGTAAAAGCAGATTGAGCCTTCAAAATAAATCTCCATCCTACATTTGAACATACCCAAAATCAGGACCCTATATGTCCTTAAGTGAGCAGATTAATTGACTGTGGTCTTATTTGAGGAAATGTAATCTTCACTATAATTTTGTCTTGTTTTTTCCCCACTGGTCCAACTTCTAATTTTAATCACACAGACCTTTCTTCTCCATTCTCCGTTATGGATTTCCATAAACTTTGCCTTTTAGCTATCATCTTCACAAAGAGTTTAAATTATTATCTTTCACTTCAGGTGAAATATGCAGGCACTCCTTCAATCTGTTTTGTCATGCACTTAAATTACATATATGCATCAAAAAAACATTTCTCTCTCAAATCCCTAAAAGGTCAATTTTCATGTGGCCACTACTTGCCATGGAAGCATACTACATTTAAAACATCTGCAACAATTATGTTTAAAAATTGTTTTATCAGGCTAATAATTCTGCATAAAAATGAGGTTAATTTAAGAGGATTTGTTTTTGTAAAGTTGCTGTGGCTGAAGCAATGAACATTTTCATGTTCTAGTCTTAGATAATCTGCCACTAATAATTTCAGCCCTCATAGTACCTGAAATCCATATCACCTTAACTTTGAAAGTAATTCATTTTGTTTTTAGCATCAGTAGATCCTTTCCACCACTTCTCCAACATCTTATATTCAGTGCAGGAATTTGTTTGTTGCTTTTATATATGAGATCCAGACCTGCAATTTTCTGGGCCATGTACCCTGAGTTCTTATAATCTCTTTTTTTTACAACTTAATATATTTTGTATTTCAGTTTTCTTTTATCAACTTCTATAACCTTTTCAACAGCATTTTTGAAAATCTGGGATTAGTTTTTGCATAGAACTGCTTTGTTGTGGAAGAAACTACATCTTTATAGTGGCTGTAAATTGCATTTATCCATTTTTAAAATACATTTTAGTACTTTTATGATAAAAGAGGATGTCTCATAGATGCATCACATTTTGAACTTTAGAGAAGTTTGCATGATGCCAAGATGGTTTTGAGTGTTTCTTTATTAAAATATTAGTAAGTATATTGACATGCCATTTATAATTGAAGCCAAAAATGACAATATTTTTTACTTCCATATGTTAGGTTTCAAGCAAGATCTTACATTATTCATAACATCTAAATGCTACAACTCAACCTTGAAATGAAATCCAAATGAAATGTGAAAAAGCAAATGATAGCCACATTGGTTGCTGGTCACAAGAATCATTGTGTTTAGCATATAACAGTTTACTTATGTTATTTTAATATATCTTTCATATGGATGGTAGTATTTAATTTGCTTTTTTTTCTTTTTGATAAGTTAACAACTGGCTTGAGTTATGGGTTATGTATATTTTAGTATTCGTCATTGATTTTCAATATCTACAAAGGAAATGGAATTGTTGCAGATGTTTTAAATGTATAATGCCATCTTAGCAAATAAGAGCCTAATGAAAAATTGACCTTTTAGAGAATTAAGAGAAAAATCTTTCTTGAGGTCTACACGCAACTCAAGTGCATGAATAAATGCGTTTCAGACAAGTTTAAGATGCTGACCATTGAAGTTGACAAACTTTTAGTCTGTTTGGTTCAGCAGGTTAATCAGAGATATTCTGAGTTATATAAGAGTTTTCTGTTTTTATGATCTTAAGTCTTAAACCTAATATCACTCACTCAGTGAATCCTTACACAAACGTGTGTAATTTTTGGATAACTATTGCTGAGTTTGGAGCCTGAGTTTGAAGCTGTGGAAAAATCGTTCTTTCCTCATTGCATTGGGAGCTTCCACTGGGATGACTGACACGTAGTTGTGAGCTGGAACAGCTGAAGCCGAAGAGTCCACTTAGGATGGTTCCTACTCACCCTCTAGAAGGGGAGCTGAGCCTGGAATGCTTGCAGGGAGCTTCTCCAGGGGCTGTGGATTCCTCAGAGCCCCATGGTGTCTGCTGTGGAAGGGCAGGTCCAAGAGAGAGTGACAGAAAAAATTTAGGTAAAATTGAAAGGCCTTTCGTGTTTTAGCCCAAGAAGTCGCAATGATCATTACTTTGTGCATTAGAAAGGAATCAGTTATGGCTTCTTTCCCAAAAGAAATCAGGCAGACATGACCTCTCGGTAGATTAGTTTCAAGGAATTTGTGTGTTTTAAAACCACCATAATAGGAGTAATGTGAAATTATACATCACCTTATTGTTTTTTTTTCCTTTAAAAATAACTAACATTGTCACCACAGGATCCTTAATTAACACGTAGTGATGCTAACTTCCTGGTGGTTAATCTGTGGGCAGTCTGCTTTCTGCGAGTGTGGGCCAACTCTGTGACTTGCTCTTTTAACCAACAGACTATGGCAAAGGTTGTGGGGTGTCATTTCAGTGGTTGCGACACATCAAATGCAGTGTTGTCTCAGCTGACTGGCACTGGAGACGCTGCTGGGGACTCGCTAAGATAAGCAGCCAGGTAGAAGAGGCTCACCTGGCAAGGAACTGCAGGTGGCTGCTGAGAAGGGAGGGTGGCTTCCAAAGTCTGACCAGCACATAATGAGTTCCTATTATCCACAGAGCTACAAAGAGATAGACTGTGCCAACAATCTGAATTAATTTAGACATGAATTATTTCCCTACCAAGAATACAACTTAGCATAAAGTCACTTGCCTTGACTGGAGCTTGGTAAAGCCCTGAGAAAGAGAACTGGGTTAAGCTATATCCACACTCCCAGCATAGGGAAGTTATGAAGTATTAATTGTGTGTTATTTTAAGCTGCTTGTGATAATTCTATAGATAGCAAAAGAACTCTAAGAAAATAATAATGCAGTTTCAATATGTACTGTGGCTTTATTAGTTTATAGGATGACTATATAATTTTATTGCCTACACTAAGATGTTGTCATTGAAAAGTGCACTGAAATATATGGAACACAATGGAGCAAATTTAAAATTTAGTGGAAAGGCTTAGTAATAGAATGAATGAGGCAGAAGAAAGAAGCTCAGAACTGGAACATATTCCCTGCAACAATGGTAAAATAATAAAAAGCTTGAAATGGAACTGAGTCAAGCCAAAAAAAGTATTCAAGAATTAAGAGACACTGTTAAAAGATCACATATAAGAATTATGGGAGTTCCAGAAGGCACAGAAAGAGAAGCTGGGTTTAAAGATGTATTCAATGAAATAATAAATGGAAATTTCTCTGAGATAGAATTGGGAAACAACATCCAAAAGGGGCACAGAACTCCCAATAGGGTGGAACAAAAGTGATATTTACCAGGACACATGACAATCAGGCTCTTTTCAGTGGAACATAAGGAAAAGATCCTTAAATGTATATATGAAAAAAATCAGTTAACATATAGAGGAACCCCAAAGAGACCTACTTTTGACCTCTCAGAGGAAACTACAGGGCAGAAGACAATGGAGAGACACATTCCAGATTGGATATTTTACCCAGCAAAGCTTTCCTTTGCCTCTGAAAATGAAAGAAAATTCTTCCACAGTGAAGAAAAGCTCAAAGAATATGCCTCTTCCAGATTTGCCATGCGACTGATACTTACAGAGGTCTCTTAACAGAGAAAAGGAATAGCACCCACCAAAACAAAATGGTCTTCACTTGCTTTGGTGGTATAGTGGTGAGCATAGCTGCCTTGCAAAATGGTCTTCACTGATAAAAATCTTAACCAATGCTGCCCAACAATTTTTTGTGACACAATTTTAAGATATTACCAAGTAAATTTATGCATAATGTCAGTAGAAGGCATGCATATTTAATTTTATTCACAAAGCTACTAAAATTTGGTGTATTATATTACTTGACAATAATTCCTATAGTTTAGGAGAATTATTTACATTAGTGATGAGTAGTACAGATTTGTTGCCAAACTGCTTGGATTTATAAGCCAGCTAAATTACCAACTAGCTATGTAAGTATGTCTAAGATGTTACTTCTCTGTGGTTTTAATTCTCTTAGTGAAAGTACGCATACGTGATAATTGTTATTAGAATTCAAATGAGCTATTATTGGAAGAGTTATTAGAATTGTCCATGGAACATGAGAATCAACCCTAATCACTACATGTAAGTTAAACATATGTTTTCCTTTTATTATTGTAGCTACAATTTTCGAAGAAGTTTGAAATTGAATGAAATATGTTTTTTATAAGAGGCCTCAAAAAAAACTTTATGAAGGTCCAGCATAGTAGCCTAGCAGCTAAAGTCCTCATCTTGCAGCACCGGCATCCCATATGGGTGCCAGTTTTAATCCGCTTTGAATCCAGCTCCCCGTTTGTGGCCTGGGAAAGCAGTTGAGGATGGCCCAAAGCTTTGTGACTCTGCATCTGTGGGGGAGATCTGAAAGAGGCTCCTGGCTCCTCACTTTGGAATGGCTTAGCTATGGCTGCTGTGGCTGCTTGGGGAGTGAATCATTGGATGGAAGATTCTTCCTTTCTGTCTCTCCTCCTCTCTGCATATCTGCCTTTCCAATAAAAATAAATAAATCTTTAAAAACTTTAGAAAAACTACATATTATGAGGAAAAGTATACATGGATTGTAAGATCTGCCACAGTAAGCACATTTTACTTCCATTTTATTTGAAAGCTTGAAGTACCTTCTTATTTTAAGCTTTACAAATTAGTTGCTTATCTAAATAAAACTTTAATTATTAGACTATGTTCTTGTTAGCCTTTTATGCACAGATAGGCACTAACTAAAATGGGGATTTAAAGTAAGGGATATCATAGTTCCTGAAGAATATCTTCAAAAATACAATCTTTATAAATTATGGCTTGTGGTTATTGTTAACTTTGTTTCGAACTAGGAAGGTACTTTGTGAAAATTTTTACTGAAAAATATTGACCCCATGGTGCAAAACGTTTAAAAATCCATGCATAGTCTTGATATAATATTCATTTTTACAAGATTTTTGAATACCCTTTATACTCTCACTGCCATATCTGATTTAAAAAAAAGACTTGCAAAGGTTTTTTGCTCCCTAGAATTTGTGAAATAAAAAGAAACAAAGTAAAATGCGAATGCTGTGAGAGATAGGGCTAATCTAATTTAAAGGACTTTCTTCAGAACTTCTCCTACTTCCTTATAAAGAATTAATTCCCTTAACATCTGAAAGACTATTGTAGAATAGTACCAACTGGAAGCTGCCTCTGATATTTGAGTCTCATAAATACGGCATGGTTATCCGGATGTGAACTTTGAGTCTTACGGTTTGAATTGATCTTTAAATAACTGCCTGGGGACTGTACTCTTGGAAAAATTTCAACAGTTCAATGCATAGGACTAAGGGGAGAAGAAAATCTGGAGAGGTTTTGGGAGTGAAGGGAGCCTTTCCTCTGATTTAAATAATTGAAATATGAGAAAGAATCGAGACCTAAAATGATCAATATTTTTTGTGGATTCCGATCTTTATTCCTATGATTTTTAGCAAGGCATGTGAAGCCTGAGAATTTAAATATAGGTTATAAAATCAGTCTACTTAGATTTGAATGTTGGCATTTTTATTACTAACGTTATTAGTAAACTAGTTGACTCCAACATGCTCTGATTTTCTTTCCTTTAGCAAAAGTGCTACACAGCTTTGTTCACGTACATGATAATGTGCTTTTCAATACTAAGGGTGATGCCTAGCACTTGAAAAATGTTCAATAAATGTCAGTCGTCATCAACTTCCTTATCATAATTAGATCGTGAACATGACAATCATCATTTAAACCAGAGGCTTCCTAGCATGCAGAAGCCACAGCAGGACATGAAGAGAATTTTGGTCATGAGCTTGAAGGTGAAGTTACTGGTGGGTTGAGGCCAAGAATTCTACCAAAATCCCTATGAAGAATAAGACAGCCCCAACCACAAAGAATTATCAGAACACAAATGTCAAGAATCTTTATGATAACAAACACTGATTTAAGTGATTCTATTATTTAAGACACACTTTGAGTGCAAGGAAACATTTCAAATTGTTACAAATAATTCCGATCAACTCTATTAATTTTGTGTATTCTAGGATTAGGTAAAATGAATTACCAAAAATCAGAAATATCTATACCAGCAGGAAAGAAAAAAAGATTCTGAAGGAGTAATTGCCCAATCAGTAAGGGTGTTTTCTACTCTTGAGGGGAAGTGGTGAAATGGAAGAGGTGTTGTATAGAAACTGGATTGCGACAAGAAATATTATTTTAAGCCACACCCCCTTGACAACTTTCAACCTAGGTTTCTGGCATGGATTATGTAATTAATTGGATTTTGTAACTAGTTAAAATTTTAATTTAAATTATTGACTTGCTCCAAAAGTCATTCACAGAGGGAAATTATTTTTGGTAACAATTCTTGAGATTTATCTTCTCACAAACCGTTTAAACCATGGATTTCTTATGATTATATGTGTATCAAAACATTCATATATTTGTTAGAAATTATAATTTCTGTGTTCCTGATCACGGCTTTGTTGTTTTGTTTTGTTTTATTTTTCTACTTTTGTGGTCTGGCACACTCATTAACATATTTCCCCACATTTCATATGGTTTTGTTTTGCTTTGTTTCCTAAACTAATGAAGTTTCACTCCATTACTAAAGAAATTTTTCCATCAAAGAAAAAAATCCTTGCCAAAAATCTTTCTCAGATTTTCACTTGGAAGCACAATTTTCTAAAGAATTCATAAAAATGGATTGGAAAACAGAGTCTCTTTCTTACTTGAAAGCCATCACTCCAAGAACAATTTAATTTCTGCAAGGGCAGAAATTCATAAAAGTGTTGAGTTATTGGCACTGGTCAGTGCCCTAAATTTTGCTAGCTTCAAAGTTTCCTTAGCTTCACAAATGGAAATGTACCAATGTGGATTCATTACTTTGTAAATCAATAATTTAACGTCATCATCTGATGGACTTAGTTGTTCCTATTTATTTGTAAAAAAAATTAAAAACCATCATTTTACCTGAAATATCTTCAGTAAAGAAAGAAATGCAAGCTTACATTATGGCAAGTGCTTCTATGAACATTTTAATTGAACATTTTTAAAAAGATTTATTGGTTTTACTTGAAAGGTAAATTTAAAGAAAGGAGAGGCATAAAGAGCTCTATTCGTTGACTCAGGCAACAACGGCTGGTGCAGGCAGAGTGGATCTGAAGTTGGGAGCCACAAGTTTCTTCTGAGTCTCTCACATGAGTGCAAGGGCCCAAGGACTTGGGTCAAGCTCCATGGCTTTCACATTCTGTAAGCATGGTGCTGAGTCAGAGTGGAGCAACCGGAACACCTATCAGTGCCCATGTAGGTTGCGGGCTGAAGATTATGCCTCCACGCCAGCTCATGCACATTAGTTTTATGTCTCTTTTCTTGTTGGTAATGAAGGCTGACATCAGTTACTTCCCAGTCTGTGCAGTGTCTACCACTTCATCATCCTCTTGAAAGTCCTGAATTCTCTTATTATCTCATCCTACTCCCTTATCTTCTACAGCACTAAACTTATTTATTTACTTTGCAGTTCTCAATATACTCCCTTTCAATGGATATTTGAGGAATATTAGATGAGAGCTTCACATTAGAATGTAATATTTAAAAACTCCCTTAAATTTATCATTGCTCCCAATGAGCAGTAGTAATATAACATACTCAGTTTATTATACAGTTAATTAATGATTTGAAAAACATTAGGTCCATGGGCAAGTAGCTCGGTAGTTGTGATTTTTAATCCATGTCCTATAACTTTGGAGCTTAATTTTTTAAACTCTTCTAATTAGTAGGCATATTTTTAACTTCCTTTTAAAACAGTTTTGTTTCAATGTTATCACTTCTGATGTAAGGTCCTTAGTTCCAAAATATATGCCTTGGACAGTTTTATATTTATTTTTCTATCAAGCATTGAGTACCAGATTAAGGAAATATTTTTACTGCATCAAAAAAATATTCTATAGATATTGTGAAATTTGAGTTTGACATTGTCTCATATGTATTCTTATAAATTCTAATCGATGCCTGATTTTGACTGACAAAAAGCAAAGTTATAGAGAGGGAAGGATATTTGAATATCTGCTCCAAGTATAGATAATGCAAAATATGGTTTATATTTGTCATTGGTATATAATTGCCTTCTCATTCAACAGTACTCGATATAGATTCAAAGAATAACACAGGTCATGTGATTTCTATTAAAATCACATTAATTATAACACATCAAAGTATATCAACATGTTGATAAAAAAATTGTCCAGATATAGTTTTAGTAGTTTGGTGGAATGGAAAGATATTATGTATCTATTGACAAAAATATTGTGCATCACAGATATCTAATGAAATTAAAAATGAATGTTTGTATCTTATTTTGAAACATAAATGCCAAAGCTTATGCTTCAGAGTTCTTTAGAATTAGTGAGGGAATGAATTGATTCCTTCATCTGGGTAAATAAGCTTAGAGTCTCATTTTGATTTCAGTGTATAATGCCATGTGTCCATTATCTGTAGTAGGGTATTATTTTCATAAAATAGAGCTTACAGCTTATTCATGTCAGAACAGTGTTGCTGTCAGTGGAGCTTTGTTTTAGTGACCAACCACAGGGTGTTTCCAAATTCTCTGCTATCCTTCCCATCTATTAGGCTAGCCAGAGATGACATACGTGGAAAGTTATCTAAATGTTTGAGCACTGAAACTGGGATGATGAAACTGCTGCTTCCCTGTAGGTGTCATTCAGTACTGATAACCAAGTTTTTCTTGTTCTTCCATTTTTATTGCTAAAGACTGGAGCACATTACCGCTGCGATGTTTTCCAAAATTCTAGGGCATCACCTTTTGAGGTCCACCATGTATGTTTTTGATCCCAGCCCAGTAAATACTTTGGCTTCATGCCACTTTTACACTTAATGTTTAAAGGAATTTTCTGTGTTCTCTTTCCCGTGCTCTCTGTAATGTTAGCGTACAGATTCTTAAATGATGATTTTTGGTATGAAACAGACATAAGATACTATTTCAAGCAGAATCTTCTCACTGAAGCACTTTCCAGTTGAAAGGATTGCATCAGTCTAAGTAGTTTTGAAATGACAGGTCTCCAAAACACAGATCTTTCATGATTTTATTTTTGAGAGTGTTTAATACAGGGATAAAGTATAATCCTATGATCTTCTGTAGTTATGCCATACAGAAAGGAAACGAGAAGTGTTGCATGGCTTCTGTGTGGTGTTCTTATGTGTGTGTGACTTAGTCAAGACATCAGAGTAACACTGAGGATTCTCAGGCTCTCAGAGATAAATTCCTGATTTTCAGTCCACCTTAACATCTCATATTTTCTACTTTTTTTTTTGTTAGCATGAATAGGTTTATAATATTATGGAATAAAATTGTAAAAATGGAGTCAAAGTTCTAATAAATCAATAAATAATAAATAAATAAATGCAGCAATCAAGACCATCTCCAGGGGCTGAATGTGACTTCAAGGAAGCTGGCAGAAAGGTACAGGTCGTGAGAGCCTGAGGTCCTAAGGCCATGTGAAGGCTGAGCGTTAAGGCCGTGTGGGCACAGGTGGCTGCTTGAGACCTGAGCATGAATCATGGATCTTAAAGGCTCTTCCATAACACAGGGCAGAAGAGCCTCCCTATCTAAACGCCCTCAAGAAAACCGACAGCAAGGGCCATCAGACACAGCTTCAAGGTCCAAATGGTCCTCCAAGATAATGTGATAACATAAAATAATCTTACATCAAACCAAACTCATTAATAAATCCGTGAGAAGCCAAGGTGAAGTAAAACAGCACGGTAGTGATAAGTTTTAACTGCCTTGTCGTTTTGCTAAATTAATCAGGGAAATGTTTATTCAAGCAACCCTATCATCCTATTGCAACCCCCTACCTCACTCTGGAAGACTAACTAATATCATATGCCTTAGAATATGACTGTAAACACTGTTCTTATTAAATTCAAGGGGACTTCAAAATGCATAAGAAAATGTAGAATTAGAAGATAAATTGATTTGGGAGCAAACATTCTGAAATTTATAGACAGGTTTTTTTAAGTACAGATTTTTCACACACTCATTGTGTTTGGTTTTCATCACCGGTAATATAACTTGAGCTGTTAGATTCTTCCCATGCTAAATGCCTTCCAAGGAGAAATAAGGCTGAGTATGTTTCTATAGGAGAGACAACAGATGACTCCAAATGGTTTAACTTCCCTTTGGACAGATTCGGAGTAAATGATTAAGGAGAGATGGCAATTAAGAAAAATTCAGAAGAGACAAAATTGAATGATTTTGCATAGAATTTAGAATTCTCAATGAAAGGATTTTCTTTGTTAAAAAGATTTATTTTTATCCCTGAAAGGCAGATTTTTCTTCTTCTTCTTCTTCTTCTTCTTCTTCTTCTTTTTTTTTTTACAGAGAGGATAGACAGAAAACTCTTCCATCTGCTTGGTCACCCCCAAATGGCTCCAACAGCCACAGCAGAGCTTATCTGAAGTGGGGACACCTCTCTGGCCCACTAAGGACTTCTGTACTTCTAAGAATTATAGTTTAAATTATTCAAATTATGATCATTCCAGATTAGATGTATTTAAAAACTGTTAACAAAATTTTTTTTTATATTTATAAGGCTCCTCCTTTAAAAAAAAACCAACTATTATTATGTTGAAATAATTGGGACATTAAATTTTAAGATTCCTCCAAACTATAAAACTAGTAAGAAATAAAATTTACTGGGAGTAGGGGGTGGGGCAATGGCTCAACTGGCTAATCAGCCATTTTCAAGCACCTGCATTTTTTATGGCTGTCTATTGGTATCCAGACTGCCCCACTTCTCATCCAGCTTGCTGCTTATGGCCTGGGAAAATAGTTCTAACTATAATTCTATAATGGGAAAATTAGTGTGAGATTAGATGCAGCCCATATGTAGCATTTCATTTATAGCAGAAAAAAATAATACTTGAGTTGTGTTGAAAACATCCAACTGGAATTGAATTGTACAAAGCAATCATGTACAGGTAAATAATAACTGGAGTTTCAGTGCTTTAGGGAATTTCAAAGGTGCCGAGTAATTCAATGACTTCATTTTAGCAGGTCAGAGCGTGTTCCCCAGTTAATATTGCTTGGGCAACACTGTAAGAGGTCCATAACACCTGCATCCTCTTTGTCACTTCCACTCTGTTCCACCGAGGAATTCACTCACTTCGTCTCTCACCCCTTTTGCATTGTTTTAACCTTTGATTTTGCGATCAGTGCCAGTCTCACTACCCACACAAATAGTAATGATGGTTTATTTAATGTGGGTGGTAAATTCCTTCTAAGTGTGTCTATGTTATCCTTGTTTTTTTTTTTTACGAAGTAGTCTTTGGTTCCTTTTATCTGGCTATGCAACTGGATGTGTGTCAGTCAGCCTCAGGTTTCTACCCATTGCAGCAACCAGGAGACAACCCACTGGAATCCTCGCTCATCTCCTCTGGATGCCTGTCGATTCCGCTGCAGATGACTAAATCCACTGCCAAGAATTTCAGAGTACATATGTGTGCTTGTGAAAGCAGTGTGGGAGTCCACCACGTGATCTGCCTGAAGGCTATTTTAATTCGATTTCTCCAATTGTGACATACTAAGAGCGTGTTTAAAATGTTCACTGCAACCAATATAGACCAAACAGCTTCACTAACTTTGTGTCATTTTATTGTTTAACTTGAAACTGAGCTGTAACCAAGGTCTTATCACTGTATTAGTAAATGCATCTCCCCTAGTTCAGGATTGTCTATCTTTTCTACCTTATCAGATTTTGTAAACATGTTTTAACCTTGCAATCTTCCTCTACCGTTAAAAGTAGAGTTTATTGACATACTGCATAAATTCAAGAGAGTTCAACCAGGGAGAAATCTACACGGAACACGAAAGGCTGAAGATGGGAACGCACATTCTCTTCATTTTGGTTAGATTTTCTTTCTTTCAATACATGAACTCAAGGGGAAATAAGACAGTGATGAACTTGGGCAGATAGTGTCAGCCCTGAGCACACAGCGCAGGGCGGAAAATGTGCCAGCCCCAAATGCCCTCCGACTTTTATTTCCTCCCCTCTCGCAGTTCCCGGCATTCCCCGCTTCCGTCGCAGGTGCATCCTGCACCAAGTTCCCGGGGCGCAGTCTCTTGCAGGCGCCCTGCTCTCTATTTTCCTAAGGCACTAGTGAGAAGAAAAAGGGGACTGAGCGTCTCCTGCGCACAGGGGCCGCGCGCTCCGGAGCTGGCTGCTTCTCAGAGCCGTGCCCGGCCCGCTCCTCTCTCCAGGGTCCCTCTTAGCGCCGGCTGCCGCCCCCAGCCCCGCCATGGGGAATGTTCCGTCGGCCGTGAAGCACTGCCTCAGCTACCAGCAGCTTCTCCGGGAGCATCTGTGGATCGGGGATTCAGTGGCAGGGGCGCTCGACCCCGCGCAGGTACAACCTCGCGGCAGGAGGTGTCCTGCGGCTTCTCTCCCCTCAGTCTCTCCGCTTTGTGTCACCCCGCACTCCAAGGCCCTTTCTGCTGCCATTGTGTCCTGTCAGACTTCACTGCTTCAAAGGTGTCCCATCCTCTGCCAGGAGACGCGTAGACCAGCCCCCGGCAAAATGCCCACCTGTGCCCTTTGGCGTCTCCCCAGAAAAACAATCCCCTCTGTTGGTGTTCCTCGGGAAAGATGTCATAGGCTATCCTTAAAGATAGCGGCCCTTTTCTCAGTTCCATTTTTGTACTGTGTAACAAAGATGACAGATTTGTCACTGAAAGGCAGGGAAAGGAGCCAAAGTAGAAAGCTAGAAAAACACATAGAATGAAATTATTTATCTTATTATTAATTGTCCTTAATAGGGTTTTTATGCTTGAGTAAATAAATTTGAAAATTGCAAGTAACAGTGATTTGAGACTAAAATTTGATCTTAGAGTATTTCTCAAAATCCTTGGTAAAGACAATAGGAAGCTTAATATCAATATACTTAAGATTTGATGCATTGCCAACCAAAGATAAATGAAGAAAAATATAGGAAGAAATTTACTTTCCCTTTAAAAAAATTTTTAGGATTTTACAAAATATTAAGTAACAGCAATGATTGTTGTACTGTTTGACTGGAAAATGAGAAGGACACGGTGAGGGGGTCAGCATTTAAAATGAAATAATTGAAGGTATTGAATGTTAAATTCCTTATTCCTGATACCTCATGAGAACACATGGTAACTAATTTAGTGGGTAAGCATACTTTAATAATATGTGCATTTAAATCAATGTCCTAATATTAGGTGCTCCATTTGTGATTTAGGCATTCTCTGTTCAGTGTGTCAGTATATGAATTTGTTACCTTAGCTCTACAATTTGAAAATCATGATCTGTGAGTATTTTTTCTTATTTTTTTATGTAGTAAAATCGTTTGAGAAATACAGAAATGAAAACAAAGGCAGCTGCCATCTGCAGTTTCATTTCCCAAATATGGGCCAGCCTTAACATGGGCCTCCATCCAGATCTCCCGTGTGGCTGCCAGGAGAGCAGTCACTTAAGGCCACGTTATGAGCCGGGTCAAGGGTAGCAGGGAGCAGGAGGCTGTGAGCTTTGGTACTTCCATGCGGGACCTGGCATCTTAATGACTGGGGCTAAAACTGACTGTCATTTGTGGACTTCTTGTAAGACGTTTCATTCCTCATGGCGTAAAAGAAGGTCAGCATTATTTAGCTCAAAATCTGTTGATGACAATGATAGAAGAGAGAATGTACCATTCATCTTGTCACATGTATGTGCACATTTGATTTCCCTAGATTGTGTTTTCAACTTCCTTTTATAACTTCTTTAACTTTCATGCTCAATCTGACATATAAAGCAGAAATGCCAACTTTCATATTTCAAATCTGAATCTTTGAGTGACTTTGTTGCCGAGTGAGCATTGTGTTAATCTTCCTTTTCATTGGCCTGGTTGCCTTGTTGAGATGTGGAAATGGGATTAAATATATTACCAAGATGACTGATCAAAGAATATGAGCAATTAGACTCGGGGACACACATCAATCTGTAGAAGACATTTGGTTTCTTTCGAAAGAAATATCTATACCTTCCCTTAATATGATCTTTTACCCCACAATTGTTTTGTTTGAGAGTAATTCTCAATTACTTAGTGGCTGTTGAATTGTTATTTTTTGAGCTTTGCTTATTTAAATGCAAAGGGGCATGGAGGCTTTGCCAATCCCTCTTTAAAATGTAGCCACTTCGTGGACTTTGAACACAACTTTGCTACTTTCAGCCCTATTTCCAGGGTTCCTCGGAAATCTGGTCCATATCTGAGTCCCTCACGTCTATACCCCTAGATCGTATTAGGGACAGTCACAATTTCAGTCGCTATCTGAGCATGACTGTCTTCCCGATTTATGTTCCTGTCAGTCTCAATGACCCAACTCATTTCCCAGCATCACTTGCATGCTCAAAGACAATTCAAACTTAGCACTTCCAAAATCCCATTGTGTCCTTCCAGCCCTGGGTCTCCCTCAGTGTCTTCCCTGGCAGGGAATACCTTCTCAATCAGTTACATTCTTCCACCCAGTTAGGAATGGCTTCATTCTTTCATTGTCCTCCCATTTTACTTTGCAAATTTCCTTGAAATACATTGTTTTCTACCTTTGCTGCTACTTCTGATTTATTTCTGTTGTGGGCTGCCCAACTGCTAAGTACTCTTGTTCTCCATGTTTTCCTCTTCAATCTGGTGCAGATGCCATTTATTTAAAATGTAATCATAGCCACAGGCGGCAGGTGTTTGGGCTGGCAGCTGAGCACTTCACATGGTATCGTGTGAAGTCATCTGCCATATGACCTCTTTTCTTAATTTAATTTTTAAGAAAACTTTTATTGGATATACAAAGAGGAGGCGATACAGAGAGAAAGATCTTCTGTCTGTTGAGTCACTCCCCAAACAGCCACAATGACTAGAGTTGCACTGATCTGAAGCCAGGAGCCCGGAGCCTCTTCCATATCTCCAACATGGGTACAAGATCTTAAAGTTTTGGACCATCCTCGATTGCTTTCCCAGACACAACCTAGGAGCTGGATGGGAAGCAGGGCTGCAGGGATCAGAACTGGCCCCCATATGGTTCGTGCAAGATGAGAACTTTAGCCACTAGGCTATCGTGTTGGGCCCCCATTCTCTATAACTTCTTATGTTCACATTTTTTTTAAAAGATTTATTTATTTATTGGAAAGTCAGATATACAGAGAGGAGGAGGAGAGACAGAGAGGAAGATCTTCCACCTGATGATTCACTCCCCAAGTGAGCGCAAACGGCCAATGCTGTGCAAATCCGAAGCCATGATCCAAGAACCTCTTCTGGGTCTCCCATGCAGGTGCAGGGTCCCAAGGCCTTGGGACGTCCTGGACTGCTTTCCCGGGCCACAGGCAGGGAGCTGAATGGGAAGCAGGGCTGCCGGGATTAGAACCGGTGCCCATATGGGATCCTGGGGCGTTCAAAGCCAGGACTTCAGGTGCTAGGCCATGCCGCCGGGCCCATTATCTTCACATTTTTTATAATGGTCCACAAAATCAGATTGATGCAATCTTACGGTAGTTCTAGTGTACATTTCCCTGATCATTAGTTGTAGTGCTTTTGGGTTAGAGTTTTGCTCATTGCAATTGAACGGTTTGCGTTTCTCACTGTTTATCAACTCCTTTTCGACACATTTCTTTCTATTATTTTGATTGTTTCTTCACTTTGCTAATGGTTTTTTAATAACCTTTTCTTGGTCCAATATTGTTGTTTCCCTTGCTTTGGGGATCTGAATTAAAACAAAACAAAATAAAACCAAAAGCCTTGTGATTTTCATGTCCTAGAGCACTTGCCTTTATTCTCTTTTCGTAATTTCAAAGTTTCAGGTCTTACATTTAAGTCTTTAATATATTTTCAGTGTATGTTTGTACACTAGAAGAATGTAGTTGGATTCTCATGCCTGTGTACGCAGTTTGTCAGCAGCAGGTATGAGAAAGCCTGTCCTTTCTCCAATGTGTGCACTTAGCATCCTTGTCGGCTTGCTACTGAAGCAGGAGGGTACTTGCAGGTTGTACATCTTATTTCCTGAGTCTATTGGCCTATTCATCTGCATGTCTATATATACTTTCAATCACTGTCGCTTTACAATGCATTTTTAAAAAAAGATTTGTTTATTGTTACTGGAAAGTCAGATAAACAGAGAGAAGGAGAGACAGAGAGGAAGATCTTTTCTCTGCTGGTTCACTCCCCAAGTGGCCACAGTGAACAGCTGAGAGCATCTAAAGCCAGGAGCCAGGAGCCTCTTTCCAGGTTTCCCATGTGGGTACAAGATTCCAAGGCCTTGGGCCGTCCTCGACTGCCTTCCCGGGCCACAGGCAGGGAGCTGGATGGGAAGCTGGGCTGTCGGGACAGGAACTGGTGCCCATATGGGATCCCAGCTCGTACAAGGCGAGGACTTGAGCCACTAGACCATCGTGCTGGACCCTACAATGTACTTTAAAATCAGGGTGTGTAAATATTTCTTACTTTATTCCTTTTACACAAGATATTGGTTATTTGAGTATCTTTCATGATTCTAAACAAATTTTAAAGCATCTCATCTAGTTTTATGAGAGTGATATTTGTATTTTGAGAAAAAAATGTGTTGACTGTTTCAGTGACTTTGGTGAGTATTGAATATTATAAATATCAGTATTTATTCTTCCAACCCATCAGCATAGATATCTTTTGCTTTCTTTTTTGTCTTTTTGGTTTCTTTCATCAGTGTTTCCCAGTTCTTATTGTGGAAAATTTTTCACCTCCTACATTGAAGTTATTTACTAAGGATTTACATTTTTAAAATTTCTTTTGCAGATAATCTGTTACTACTTTGTATTAATGTTATCGATTTTGGTGTGAATATGTTGCAATATTTTCCTGTTGAATATGTTGCAATATTGTTGCCTTTATTGTTCCAGTACTTGTTGTTGTTGTTGTTTGGTGCAGACTATGGTATTCTATGTAAAAGTTCATCTCTTCTACCACCGGTGACAACTGGACTTCCTTCTTTCAAATGCAATAGTTTTTATTTCATTCTATTACCTCCTTTCTCTATGACTCTCAGTGTTGGGTTAGATAAAAGTGCTGGAAGTGGTAATTTTTGCCTTGTTCCAAATCTTAAAAAAAAAAATCTTGAGATTTTCTTCACTTGGTACGGTGTTAGCTGTTGTCTTGTTGTATTTGGCCTTTGTTACTTGTGTATTCATTCTTCATCTAGTTTGTTCAGAATTTCTATGAAGGAATTAGGTTTTATCATGTGGCGTTTCTTTGTCTATCGATATGTTCAATTTTCTGTCACGCAGTTGAGTAAACATGATGCGTGTCATGTTTAGTGATTTTTTCAACATGAAGTTGATGAGTAATCCTTTTATGGTGCTAGTATTCTTTAGGATTTTTCCATCTACTTTTATCAAGAATATTAATGTATACATTAGATCTAATAGAGATTTTCCCTTCTAATATTTGGAATGATGTAAGAAATATTGATGTCGAATTGTACTTAATTGTGTGATCGAATTTAGTAATGGAGAAGTTAGATTCTGGACTTTTTTTTGAGGTGGACTTTCTATTATTAATTGAAATTTGTTGATTGTCCCTGGCCTATTTTGGTATTCCAGGGCTTCATGATCCCCTGTTGTTTAGGTGTGTATGTATGTCCATGGATTTGTGTGTCATTTCTAATTATCAGATTTATTGGCATTTCATTGCCTATAATAATTTCGAATGATCCTTGTGGCTCTATGTTATGAGTTCATTTATTTATCTGAGTCTACCCTTAATTAATTTGGTACATATTTAAAAAAATCTTTCTACATCGCTACACTTTTAGTATGAATAATTTAAAAAAGTGTACTTACGTATTAAGTTCATTTTATCTTATATAAAAATTAGTGCCTTTAAAAAAAAATAGTTATGTCTATTTGTCCACTGTTCAGTTCGAATATACCTTTTATTAACTGCTCATCTGAATAAATCGTTCTCCATCAAGTGAATCTTTGTGTATTTATCCTTGCTATGAGTCCTGACATATTATTGTCTGCCATTTCTATCAGTCTCCTTCCCTGCTTTGCAGCTCTTCTTTATTTTTTTTAAGATTTAGTTTTATTATTTTTTTTTTATTGGAAAGGCAGATATACAGAGAGGAGAGACAGAGAGGAAGATCTTCCGTCCGATGATTCACTCCCCAAGTGAGCACAACCGCCGATGCTATGCCGGTCCGAAGCCAGGAGCCTCTTCCGGGTCTCCTGCGCGGGTGCAGGTTCCCAAAGCTTTGGGCCGTCCTCGACTGCTTTCCCGGGCCACAGGCAGGGAGCTGGAAGGGAAGGGGGGCTGCCAGGATAGAACCGGCGCCCATATGGGATCCCGGGCGTGCAAGGCGAGGACCTTAACCACTGTGCCACAGCGCCGGGCCCTGCTTTGCAGTTCTTTTGTAATGTTTATGATGATGATGATGTTTGATAGGCAGAGGGATGAGAGACGTGTGAAGGCCTTTCAACAACCTGAGCGGGCGGGCGAAAGCTAGATCAGCACTGGTCACGAGTCTTGTATTAGAATGTCAGGGTAGCAAGAGGCTGAGCCATCACCTGCCACCTTCGTGGGTACACATTATCAAGGGGCTGGATTGACCTGAGAGTAGCTGGGACTCAAACCAGAAATTCAGAGAGGAGGTGTAGACATCCTGTGGGCACGACACGCCCCTCACTATGTTTCTTTTTTCTTTCTTTTTTTTTTTCAAAAGTTTTTACTCATTTTTATTGCAAAGTCAGGTATACATGGAGGAGGAGAGACAGAGGAAGATCTTCCATCTGTTGATTCACTCCCGAAGTGACTGCAATGGCTGGAGCTGCTCTAATCTGAAGCCAGGAGCCAGGAGCTTCTTCCACGTGGGTGCAGGGCCCCAAGGCTTTGGGCCGTCCTCGACTGATTTCCCAGGCCACAAGCAGGGAGCTGGATGGGAAGTGGGGTTGTCCATATGGGTTCCCAGCGCATTCTAGGCGAATACTTTAGCTGCGAGGCTATTGCACTGGGACCCCCATCACTATGTTTCTTGTCTTCAAGTTTGTGTGCCTTTTTGTGGGTACTTTTTATTTTATACTTAGATCAATTGTTATTTTTGGAGCAAGCGGAGTAGTTTTAGGACTAAAACTCAATTTCAGGAAAGTCTGTTTCATTACTGCACCTTGTTTGTTCAAACAGCATAGACCAAGTGTATCACCATTCTGATATCTGTTGATGCAAGATAAATGACAGGTGAGATGAAATCAGTAACTTGTTAAAGAGTTGCAATCCTGATTTTAAGTCAAACTTTATTATAGTACAATAAAGTCAAGAGATTGAAATTGTAGATATTTGAGGCTTATGAGATGAACTGTCAGAATTAATAGTAAGCGTTTTCTTGACTCCATGAATTAATGTGTAGAATGGAGTAGAAGTCCAGTGAGTTCCACAGAGAACAAAATCTTGGATAGAATGTTCTCCAAGGCGTTAAATATGTCACAGAATGTTATTGGGATCTGTAATGAAAGGAGCAATGCTGAATTACGTTCCAGAGTCTTTGAAATATGATGGTCACTAGTCATCAAACAGTGATTCAGGGGATTATAACCAGATTGCACACATGCCAAAGGAGCAAGTCTTTTAAACAAGTGGGTGTTTACTAGGGAATAGAAACTTAGCCTACCGATAGAAAGTCATATGACAAGGTTATAAATGAGATACAGCTTCTCAAAAAGCAGTTGAAGCTTCATTAGGACCAAGAGATGATAGAAATGTCCAGTAGAGAGGCTGACATTTTGACAGGGTTAGTAAGTATAAAGAAAAGTTTGGGAAAAAGTAAAGAACTAGGTGAGATCATTCAAAAGGAGTTGATAACTTTTGGAAATTGTACATGATGTATTGGGAAGCGAATAAAGATAACAATATGAGGGATGAAATGGGTTACCAAATGAATCGATCTGCGTCTCACTGTGAGTCTCTGTCAGCCTCAGCCACGTCCAAGACATCGCGTCCTGAGAGGATACGCAGCTTCCGAATGTGCATATACAGACCTTACAGCCTCCTTAGGCGAAACGGGCTGCTCATACCTTGGTCCCCGCCAGGCTGTGTTGGCTTCGCTATGCCGAGACCGAGAGCAAAACTCTTGAGAGAGCAGTCTGATTGCTTTACCCTAAGAAAATATTTTATAAAAGATTCAAGGATACTTCAAGAATTCATGGAAAAGTGCATAATAAAAACTCTAGGTGATTCAATATTTTGGTCCTAACTAAACATCTTTTAACTCAGTTTTCTACAGAGATTTTTCAAAAGTATGTTAAAGACATTTAAGTCTTGCTCATGTTTTGATCACTTGAAATATACTGTTTCATGTGAATTTCCAGGTCCAATAATTTTATAACTGTTTAGCTACAACTATTGAATGTTGTATTTGCTATTAAATATTTTTAATGATACAGTTCTTTAGGACCATGAGTTTCCCCTTCCACTCTTTCCATCCCCCTCCCCCCTACTGATTTCCCCTAAATATTGTAATAGTATAGTCCCTCAACAGCAGCCACAAGTTCATCATTCTGATCTCTGAGTGTATTACGGCATTGTAGGTATAGACCATAATAAAGCCCAGCATTCTATTGTCAAGCAGTGTCTAGCTGCTTTACATGCATTGGTTCTTTAATCCTAGCTCTCATTGATTTTATATATTTATTCTCTGTTCTACAGAAGGTTCAATAGTTTTTCCATGGTCAATAGAAAGTGAGTGGCAGGACTGTGATCTGAGCTGAGGTAGTTCTCATTCAGAGCCTGCGGTTTTCACATCTCTACCAGCACTTTCTAGATATTCTGGTGTCAGGAAAAACACAAGCTGTTTGTTCAATGTACTGGAAATTCTTTTTTTTTTTTTTTAAGATTTATTTATGTTTATTTAAAGTCAGAGATAATTAGAGAGGCGAGACAAAGCAGAAGCTCTTCCATCCAATGAGTCCCTCCCCAAGTGGCTGCAATGACTGTAGTTGGTCCGAAGCCAGGATCCAGGAGCCTCATCTGGGTCTCCCACGCAGGTACAGGGTCCGAAGGCTTTGGGCTGTCCTTGATTGTTTTCCCAGGCCACAAACAGGGAGCTGGATGGGAAACAGGGTAGCCAGGACATAAACTGGCGCCCATATGAAATCCTGGCGCATACGAGGCGAGGACTTTAGCCACAAGGCCACTGCATCGGGCCCTTTACTGAAAATCTTTAATCGGGCTCTCTGAGTTGGATCCTAACAACTTTGTTTTTGCTTGACTTAGTTTTGGGAAATACTGTGTTGGATGCTAGTGCCACTCCTCTGCCCATTATCTGCTGTCACAGAGTCTGCTCTTATATCACATTTCCTCTCTTTGCTTTCGGAGAGCTCGGCTCCTGCCCATGAAGAAAAGAGTGCTGTGCATTTTGACTGCCCTTCTGTCTTTGAGGTCGAGACTAGGGTTCTATCCAGAGTAGAACTGTATTGGATACAAAAGGAAAAACAACTTAGTTTCCAATAAATTTCCTGTTTCCTCCAGTCTCCAATACTTTGTGTCCTTGGATTTCTGTTGGCTCCTGCGTTTTTTCTTTCTCTTATTCCAGCTGGCTTTCACATCCTTCCCTCCCCCATTGTGTGTTCTTGTTTTTTTCATTAGCTCTGAGCTCCTCCAAGTTTTCTGGCTTTCTTTATGCTTACTCACTCTGTGCTGTAACTTTCGCTGACCTCTTTTTCCCTTCTTGTCTAACACTCCCAAGATTAGCATTTGTTATTTTATTTTTTTTAATCAGTTAAGGGGTTAGTCTATATAGAGAGTCCTAACTATAAGTCACTGTCATGCAATATGTAGTCATTAAATCATGCAAAGCAAAATCACGTTTGGAGACCATTGTCACAACAGAAATTGTGGTTCAAATGAGGTTGTCCAGCTTGCTTGCAACCATAATAATAAAAGCAATGTTCAGAACGTTTTTTTTTTCTGATTGAAATTTTGAATATTGTTAGTAGAAGAATGATATGCTAATTGACTTCCCAGTTAAATCAAATTTAAGCCTGGAAATATTTTATATAGCGTAGACTATCGTTAAAACACACATACGCTAATGCATCAACATTTTTAATAGTACTTCTCTTTTATTTGTGTACTACCTGTTTGTGGCATCAAGGTTATTTTCTTATGCTTATGTGTTTTTTTTTAAGAAAATATGTATTCATTGGAAAGTCAGAGGGATACACAGAGAAGCAGAGACAAACACACAGAGCTTTTCCATCTGCTAGCTCAGACTTTGGGTGTCCATAGTCACAAAGAGTGGGGCAAACTAAAACCAGGAGCCCGGAGCTCAGTGTGGATCTCTCAGACAGTGGCAGCATCCCAGTTACTTGAGTGGGCTTTTACTGTGTCCCAGGAGGCACAGCATCAAAAAGCTGGTGCTGGAAGCAGATCTGGAATTTAAAGGCAGGCACTGCTGGATGTCTGAAGTGCCATCCTAACCTGTGACAAAGGGCCATTCCTGCATCTGTGGTTTCTGATCCACAGTTACATGGGAGGTATTTTAATGAAACTATCTATGACATTTACGAACATTGGTATATTTTTCTCAACATTGTGGGATCCAATTGTAATCATTCAGCAAGCATGAAATTGTCTCCAATATTAGAAATTTCCTATTTTCCTCTTTGGACAGTCTTCCTTTTTCTAAGTGACCAGAATTCAGTCCTAATTGAGCCCTCAAATGCTTTTAGCTTCTTGTGGATCTAACCATATTCATAAGTATTCATAAGCCAACTTTTATGTTTTTCTCTTTACAGGAAATAACATTGATTGGTGGATCTTTTCCTCCAGTCACTCTAAGATCAGAATTTATGTGAAAAGAACTTTATATGAGGGTGATTCTCATATTATGGAGGTTCAGGGAGGATCATATTTTAAACCGTTTACCCCATTTAATTTATATGAACATCAACTAAGAACACGAATGGAAAAGCTCTATGAAAAATGAAAATGAATGTTGTGGTTTCTGGTCAATGGTGAAGGGATCAAGTAAGAGCTCCAAGCGTGCTTTTGATAGGGGATTGATGGAGGAGATGGAACACATTGTTACAGAAAATGCAATCACTAGAATTTCTCTCCAAAAAGCATTTCCCAGGACACATCTGGATTCCTCACTGTTATGTTCCTTAAATCTCTCTGTGTCCTCCTTTGTATTTGGATTATTTTTTCCAGTGCAATTTTTTCTTGGAATAACATGAAGAACACAGCCTATAAACTTGTTCTAGTTCAATGCAGTGGGAATTTGTGATAATGGCCTGTAGTCTTTGCACACATGGCACTGTATACCTGTTGAATCTCTTATTTTTGCTAAGAAAAGCATAAAGGATCCACAATGCTAAATATATGTATATATTTTTAAATTTGAATGCTTTGATTGTTTAAAGTTTGAAAATTCTATTTCACTACTAGCCGTCATCTCTGCCCTGCCAACTACAATTATTTTGCTCATAGGGTATTTTTGTACAGCCGTTTTTGTTTTCTCCATTAAAACAGAATTCTCAACCAAATATGGTTGAATGGAAAAAGAAATATTTCTTATGAAATACTGTGGGGCTCAAAGAGGTCAGTAAGTCAACAAGACGGCGACTAACAGGGCCACTGGGTTACATGTGGCAAGCAAGATGGCGGCCAAGGACAGAGCCCTGGGCGGGAACCAGGCCGGGCATCAAGTCATTTCAAAGAAAGACTGATTGGTCAGGGCATTTCGCTCACCTGCCCCTGGCCTATGGGAGGTGGCTTTCACAATCATGCTGATGACAATTGACTCCTAGTTCCCCCTCCAGGAATTCCTGGCCTAAGGCTGTTCACTACTCTATAAAAGAATTTGTATTTCCCAAATCAATCAGAACTGCATGGACAGAACCCCTAATCCTGCTGGTCTGTTCGTCTCCTGTGCCCTGGGAGGCTGGGTGGCGGGCAGAAGGCTCAATTGCTCCGGCAACGGGGTATTAGAGGAATTTGTGGGGGAGTCCTCGTGAAATACTTAATATTTGAATGGATCAAGTCTTCACACTGAGTGTCACTATATTTAACTTATCTTTGTAATAGTGACATGATGTAAGCTCTTAAATTCTTATTAATGTTTGACAAGTTTATTCTTTGTATTTGATAAATAGGATGACAAAAATCCAAGATGTAATGCTGGTTTCTTTTTTCTTAATTAACTGACTTCCGACAGCTGTAGTTATGCATTTAATTACAATATATGTAATATTTTGAGTACTAGAATTAATTGTTTTAGCTCTTATTATTTATTTATTAATTTTTAAAAGATTTATTTATTTTTATTGCAAAGTCAGATACACAGAAAGGAGGAGAGAGGAAGATGTTCCGTCTGATGATTCACTCCCCAAGTGATGCAATGTCCGGTGCTGCGCCGATCTGAAGCCAGGAGCCAGGAGCTTCCTCCAGGTCTCCCACATGGGTGCAGGGTCCCAAGGCCCTGGGCCATCCTTGTGGACTGCTTTCCCAGGCCACAAGCAGGGAGCTGGATGGGAAGCAGGGCTGCCAAGGATTAGAAACGGCACCCACATGGGATCCTGGTGCATACAAGGCGAGGACTTAAGCCACTATGCCACTGCGTTGGGCCCTTATTATTTATTTTCTTACCAACCCATTTAATATCCATTTTTATATTGTAAGAAAACTTTAGGAATCAAGAAAGGAACAAACCAAAAATAAATTTAAAAATCCTGTTTTGGATCACTGTTCTGAAGGTCAGAGAAATGAGGACTAACTTTTATTTTCCACACCTGTTATTTCTGTGGAATGAATTCACAGATTGCACAACACTCACCATCACGTGCCTCCATTCTGCAGGGAAAGAGGTAGAGTTATTAGGGGTACATTGATTCCCCTCAGAGCTAAGCAGCTTCTCCATTGCTCCATTTAGCTAAGATCTGTGATTTTGAATTCAGCGTTTGAATTCTGTCTCCTATTGATGCTAAGTGCATAAAATACCACCTTATGTTCGTAACTTTCCAAGTCACACTTTCTTTGACTAGGAAATACAGAAGTACAGAGGATTTCGACTGCCTAAAGAGATGACTTTAATGTAATTTTCACGATGAAATCATTTTGTGAAGTCTTCTTAGTGATTTTTTATTAACAAGCAGTGGAGTCTAGGAAGCTTGGCAAACCATGAGGCAGGAAACCCCAAAAAGAACATATCTGTCAGACGCCTTTCCATCTGGGCTCTCCTTCCAAGTCTATTTGGATCATGAGGAGAGTAGAGTGGCTCTCTGCCACCACTTGCATACATCTGTAACCCACGGGGGTGTCCAAAGACAGACATTCCCCTTTCAAATCCTTCATCCAGCTGTAAGTATGTTGTTGTGAAATAGAAACAAAATTTAGGTTAATGTTAAAATCAGAACATGAATCTTATTTTCATGGGACTCAATTTTTATTTTCTGAAAAAAAAAATGATTTAGGGGCTGAGAATTCCCTAATTTCTGAAGTGATGTAGGGAAGTTCCAGCCTTGCATTTTACAAAAAGTGGTGGAATAGTTTAGGCATTGAAGCCGAGGGTAGATTGGACTCCTTTTGCCCAGATTTTAAGGCTGTGTTTATAAAACACATTTTCAAGTCCTGCGGAGAAACAGATGTAGTTATTCAGAGTTTCACTCATGAAACCCTGCTATCACTTCGACACCATTCCCTCACGACAAGATTTTAATATTGAATTTAATACAATTCTGCTGAATGCATGCTCTAGAATATGTTGAAAAGAAAAGACGTGTCGTGGGAGATGGAACTTAAATCTTGCATAAATAGCCATTTATAGAAAGCTGTACTGCTAAGTGGATGCTGATCTTTGATAGACAAGATACAGTGATAATTAATTAAGTAGGGTGTCAAATGCTTGTCTTAGTAAAAATTATTTTTCAGGGCCAGTGATGTTGTGTTTTCAGAAACTCGCAGTCATTTTGCAAATGACGTGTCACATGGGGCAAAGGAACGAACATATGAAAGACAAGCTACCATGTTAGCTGTGAATAGAACATCATTAACAACAGTGTGGGAGACTGGACAGCAGCATCAGCTAGTCTTCAGGCAGATCACCTATTTCAAAGACTTTATCAACGCTTCCAGAATTTCTGAATTCTCATGAGATTATGTTATTGACACTTTCAGTATGAGGAAAGTGATGCTGAGAGAGCTGATGAAGTGCTCCAGGCCGGTCACTTTGTAGAGTTACTGTGTTTGACCAACATCAAGTTCCAGTGTCTTCAACTACATTATAGTAGTATACCGAGCTTTAGAAACCGCAGAGGAATTAGTACTTATTTTAAAATTCTTTTTGCTTTTTAATATATGATTCAATTTATCATACACACTATCACTTTAAAGAAACAAACTGCAGTTGTTTACAGAAGTTTGAAAATGTAACTCAACTTCTGTTGTTAATTCATTTCGTGACCAGGCATTTCCATTATGAGGCACAAGAACCATGCACAATTTGCAGCCACATCACAGAAAGTTTATTTAGACTATCTTATATATATATTTGTAATTCTTTATAACTGTTCATTAGTATCTGCATTCAGTGTACATTACGGTCCACCAGCTCTCCTCGTCTCTAATACCTTTGGACAAACAGCTTTATAGGATATTTGTGATGGGTGTCCTTCCACAGTTCTTCAGAAAGTAACTCAAAGTCATAAAAAATTCTGGTTCATGTAGAATTTATTCTTGAAGCCTTTCTGTGCATCTGCAGATTTCATATTAAAGGAATAAATGGTCATTTTAATTTGGTACACTTCTGAAACACATACATGCTTTCTCATCCTTCGTATTTTCATGAACTTTCTGAATACTCCTTTACATAGAACATTTCTAGGAGACTTCTAAAGAAATGTACTTAGGGGCCAGCACAGTGGCAGAGCAGGCTAATCTCTCTCCCGTTGGCACTGGCATCCCACGTGGGTGCTGTTTCATGTTCTAGCTGCTCCACCTCTGATCCAGATCTCTGTTTCTGGCCAGGTAAAGCAGCTGAGGATAGCTGTAGTTCTTGGAACTCTACACCTGCATGGGAGACCTGGAAGAAGCTCCTGGTTCCCAGCTGCGGATCAGCTTAGCTCTGGCCATTGTGGCCATTTGGGGATTGACCAGCAGATGTCTCTCCTTCTCTCTCTGTAAAATATTCCTTTTAAATAAAAATGCATACATCTTTGAAAAAGAAATGTATTTAGCTTATGTCAACCATTGAATATTTATTCTTTCTCCTAAGTGTCCATTCAGGCCCCAAGTGTGTATAGTAAAACCACATTATAATGCAATAAGTGGGAAACTGCAGTCACCTAGACAGTATGGAAATGTTGTTGCCTATGTGATGATAATACAATCTTCATAAATGAGACACAAATTATTTGAAATGTAGAAGCTGATTGCTGTCAGTTGTCATGAGAAATACAATGGTAAATGAGTGTTACACTATTTACCACAGAATAAAAGATAATGTGGGAGAAAGAAAAGATAATGATGCCTTTGCAGTTCTAATATCATCCTAAAACATCCTAAAACATTCTTTAATCACTTGCGCCACCGCGCCGGGCCCCATCCTAAAACATTCTAACACAAATTTTCCTGTGTCAATCCAGAGGGAAATGAGGGTCTGCAGGTGCCCCGGAGTTGTGTTGTCATGAACACTTGAATTCATATTATCACATGATGCAGATTCATGAGACTTTGCTATTCTTCTGCTTCTGCTCAATACTTAAACTGTGCTACGAGTGCTAGATGCTGAGAAGGCCAGGGCTCCCTGTGTTGTTATAAAATAACTCATTTCTCAACAAAGGAGCTTCCACTTGCCATTCCCCATCCCTGCCCTCTGAGGAAGCCATGTGGGGACCAAGAGACAAGGTGATACCTGTCATTCTCAGTATTCTCTTCTGTTCTTAATGATTGATAAAAATATATATATATATCTCCAGGGCCCGAGCGATGGCCTAGTGGCTAAATTCCCACCTTGCATCTGCTGGGATCCCTTATTGGTGCCAGTCAGTGTCCCAACTGCTCCACTTCCCATCCAGCTTCCTGCTTGTGGCCTGGGAAAGCAGTCGAGGACGGCCCAAAGCCTTGGAATCCTGCTCCCACATGGGAGACTTGGAAAGAGGTTCCTGGCTCGAGGCTTCAGGTCAGTTCGGCTCTGGTAGTGTGGCCACTTGGGGAGTGAACTAGCAGACAGATCTTCCTCTCTGTCTCTCCTTCTTTCTGTATATCTACATTTCTAATAAATAAGATAAAATAGAATAAAATAAAATAAAATAAGATACATCTTTTTTTTTTTTAAGATTTATTTTTATTATTTTTTCATTGGAAAGGCGGATATACAGAGAGGAGAGACAGAGGGGAAGATCTTCCGTCCGATGATTCACTCCCCAAGTGAGCGCAACGGGCCGATACTATGCCGATCTGAAGCCAGGAGCCTCTTCTGGGTCTCCCACACGGGTGCAGGGTCCCAAAGCTTTGGGCCGTCCTCGACTGCTTTCCCAGGCCACAGGCAGGGAGCTGGAAGGGAAGCGGGGCTGCCGGGATTAGAACCGGCGCCCATATGGGATCCCGGGCGTGCGAGGCGAGGACCTTTAACCACTTGCGCCACCGTGCCGGGCCCAAAATAAGATACATCTTAAAAAAAGAAAATGTCTCCAACTATACAGTGACTCTAAATGCACAATAAAGTTAAAAAGATGCCATTTGTGTAAGTAAATCACCTGATACCAAGCATCCCAATCTACTTCATCAATGCTAGCTAAGAATATGTACATGTAAAAATGACAAGAATTACATTTTTATTCTCAAATCCCAAGTTCAAGAGAAACTAGCTGGGTGTGTACTGTCATTGTCTGCTCTATCTGTCCATTATGTGCTGCAGTTGCTTTCTTGGCTTCTTTTATTTTCCTGTACTTCGGAATATTAAATCAAGCTTTGGAACAGTGATTTTTACTCTATTTATAATTAATTGACTCTGACAGTGGAACCCAATTTTTATTACTAGAACAAAACTGCATGTCAGTCTTTTAAAGTTCCAGTCCCTTTTGTTACAAGCTCTGAAAGATGAAACCTCAAGAGCAAGGAGCACATGGTCATGGAGGGGGACTTCCCTGAAACATTTCCGGCACAATTAACTCCTTTTCCGCCAATGTATTTGACATTAAAAGTGTATGTGGGGTGTGAATGTTTCCATGTACGCTAACATATATGGATGTTTCTGGTTATTGGTATTTCTGAAACATTTTTACAGATTTAGAGAGGGACAGACAAATGTTGAGATGACTTGTGAACTTCGACTCTATAGAATTATTTGAAGATGTAGTGTCAATGTTTAAAAAGATTTTCATCGTTTCATTCTTCAAAAGACTTATTTATTGTTGCTTAAGAGAAGTGTAGACAGAGATCCTTCATCCTCCATCCACTGGTCTACTCCTCAAATGTCTGCAATGGCTTGGTTTGTGCTTGTATCTGGAGCTTCCTCCGGGTTCCCCACTTGGGTACAGGGAACCATGGGCCCAGGCTATTCTCCACTGCCTTTCTTGGCCAACAGCAAGAAGCAGCACTGGAAGTAAAAGCAGCCGGAACTTGAACATGGCACTGTATGCTTTCACCTTAGGTAGAGTATTAGTAGGGACCATGGCGCTGATTAGTTCTATTGAAATTCTGAAGTTAGGTTCGATACTAAAATAAGAAAATGGAATTTAAACTTTTGCCCATGTTTAAATATATTGATAAGGAAATTCCTTTGGTTTTATAATTGATGATGATGTACTTTTCCTTAAGCATAATCATGTAAATTATTTTAAAATTCTCTTTGGACAGAATTATGGTCCTCAAATTGTGATCCTCTAATCAGTGGCATCAGCCTCATCTGAGAGCTGATTAGTAATGCAAATTAATTCATGGACCCAACCTGACCTAATGCGTGTCAGTCTCTGGAGGTGATCCCAATAAACTACTTTAGCATTCTCTATAGGAGAGATGTATGCATGTTAACATTTGAAAATTATTGATCTACAACATTCATGACTAAAGGCTAATGTGATCTATACAGGAAACACCTAGGAATTCAGAGGTTCGCACTCAGTATAGGTCTTAATTGTAGGAATAGTATTTTCTTATTTTTATAAAGGGGCCTACATCAGCTGAGCATATAGGGGAAATAATATCAAGATTTGTAAAATAATTTTCTAAGAAAATAAAATTCAGTGATATATAAAACTGTTAACTAAGCATCCAGAAATAAATAATCTTGGTCAGCCCATGTTATATCTGTTTCCCATACTCAGTATGTTGAAATGATGATGTTGTTGACATGAATGACTTACGTACAGAACAAAGTGAAATTTTACTGAACACTGTGAGGAATGGTGTACAATGTTGGCTTTTCAAATAACAACAGTTCACTTATCCAGAAGGGAAAAAGACTAATTATTCTTTGCATTGTAACCTGTTTGCTCATTATTTTTTTTGAGGGAAATTGAAACTGGCATTATTATTTAATTTTTTTTTACAGGAATGGAAAGGAGGAACATTGATTTATTGCTGAAGATGACTGATAAAGGTTGCATCCAGCTTTAGCAGAGCTGTGCAGAAAGTTTTTCATTGTTTGGAAGTTTCAGGCTGCAGATGTTAGTTGTTTTTGTGAGGAAATAATGGTGTTAGTTATGAATTTTCTTGGAAAGAAAGAGCTTAAAAGCTTTGGAGTGCCAGGATCTCAGTATGCACAGCCAAATGAACATGGCCGGAATGTTAGGTGACGTCCATGGGGAGTAGTCTAACAGCAGCATCTGGCAGGAAACAACAAGTGACTGGAGGGTTTATTTTACAGGCAAATGATTAAGAGGCGATTAAATGAAGGTGTTAGGATGTGAGGGAGGGAAGGAAGCACTGAAGGTGTACATACAAAGTGGAATGAAGGGATTATGGACAAGACTTTGTAGAATGAACTGTAGCTCACATCTGAACTTTTAAAAAGGCTGGAGTTGGAATTTGGGCAGTACAGCATGTAGGTATCGCATGAAACAAAATAAGAAGTTCACATAAAATAGGACATACTGGGAAGTATTTTTTTTCTATTGGAATAGCAAAGGAGAATGATGATGTCTAGTTATTCAGAGCCACTGGAAATCATTATTTTTTTAAGAGATGGAAAGACATCCCGCTATAGCACCTTAAGAGTATTACTTCAGATATACTGGCCTTACTTTAAATCCTAAATGAACTCTGGACTTTCAGAATGGGAATTTAAGCTTTTGATCAAGCGAATGGTTTGCTTTAGCAGTTTGATACTAACCCAGCAATAATATCACACACACTGCTGACTCAACCTACTTTGAGAAAAACATTTGTTTCTACTTTTCTTGTGATCAGTTATGCTTTCCTGCCTATTTTTCCTGCCCATTGATAATTTCTGCTGTCAAATCTAAATGAACAAATACACAATTAGGGAATAAATGTGTTTAATACAGGTGATGTGGGTTGAAAATGAGTTCATTTTTTTTCCCCAAAGAGTTAAGTTTATCTATAAAAGCAGAAATCAGGTTACCCTCTGAATATAAAATTTTTGTTCTTCTTACCAGACATTTGAGTAGCGTGGGAAAATTAGGAAGCACAACCTGATATGCAGTTATTTTGCTTCATGCTCTGTTGGTGTAGATGCAGACAAGACAGAGGTGAATGCTGTGGCTTAGATGCTCAGCAACTACCTGGGAAGTGTGTGGAACATGACTGTATAAATCAAAGCATAAGAACTCGAACAGTAAGTAAACAAATCTCTGCACCAAGCTATTTAGTGTCTGTAGGTAAGTTCTCAGTTTGGAGATCTTAGCAATTAAATGAGACAAGCAAAAAAATTGTTACCATTCGAGTGATTGGATCAATCCTTGTAGAGTGGGAGAGAGCTCGCTGTTGGAAAATGGTGGTATTCTGAGGGAAGCCAGGTATATCTTAAATGAAGAAGCAGATTTTGAACAAATTTAACAATTTATTTTCACTTACACTTGGAAATATTTCCCTCTTATATCTTTTCTGGATGTCTATGTATTTTTGCATTGTCAGATTTCCAGAGGAAATCAAGCTGCAAATTCTAGATCTGTTCTGCGCAGCCTGGGAGTTAGGAACCTTATTTTGTCAGGGTGAAAACTGTTCTGCTTGCACTTCTCTTCCTGCTGCCTCTATGCAAACCGCACTAGTCTAAACAGCCATTATGTCTCCTCTGGATTACTTCTATAATCTTCCATTTTTTAATTCTCACTTTTCCATTCTGGTTCCCTTCAAGCTATTCTGAAACCAATAATCCCAGTGATCCCAGTGAAATATATCTAAGACCTACCATTCCTCGTCTCCAAAGCCTTCCAACGTTTTTCCAATTGCATGGGCCTTCATGAACTGGGACATTTCTGCATGCCCAACCGCGATTGCTTACTCCTCTTATTTAACACTGGTCTTTTGGCTCTTGCTAAAGCAATTGACATCCTGTACGCTTTTCCTCCAATCAACTGAGATGGTTTTGCTAATTGTTCTTTCTTTTCCTCAAATGTGAGGCTATTTTCCAAAGTGTTTATACAGTTTTGCACTTATCCCAATCCTCTTCTCTCTCCTCTCCTCTTCTCTCCTCCCCTACCCTCCCCTCCCCTCCTCTCCTCTCCTCTCCTCTCCTCTCCTCTCCTCTCCTCCCCTCCCCTCCCCTCCCCTACCCTCCTCTCCTCTCCTCTCCTCCCCTACCTCCCCTCCTCTCCTCTCCTCTCCTCTCCTCTCCTCTCCTCCCCCCCCTCCCTCCCCTCCCCTCCCCTCCTCTCCTCTCCTCTCCTCTCCTCTCCTCTCCTCTCCTCTCCTCTCCTCTCTTCTCCCCTCTCTTTTCTTCTCCCCTCTTTTCTACCCCCATGCTACTTTCCTTCTCTTGTTTGTTCCTTTACCTTTCCATTCACTATAATTCTCTCTTCCCCTCCTCTTCATTTTGTCCCTCTTCCTTCCAAATAATAGAAAAATAGGACATTATCTGCTGTAACCTGATTCAGAGTGAGAGAAGAAAGTAATCAAGCATGAGTTTATGCATTGACTAAAAGAAAAGTGTCCCACATCCTACGTGGAAAAATCTATGTGACGAATGGACTAAATATCAGTTTCTCACAGAATACCCTAGACCTGAGCAAGCAAGATACCTTTCTGGGCATCATGAATAGTGTCAAATGCAGTCATGTAACTTCTTCAGAATGACAGGTTCCCATTATTCTTGGCATAGTTCATCATCAACATAACCTGAAAGCTCCAAAAGTATGTAGCTTCTGAAAACTTTAGTATCTTTTGTGACTTATAAGCTTTCCCCTGCTATCAACCGCAGTGGCAATTAGGATAATCAATGTACCCTAAGAATGATACAGAATAAGTGACTGGTTTATTTAAAGCATTGTAACATCTCTTTTGCTCAAGGGGATCTTTCTAACTCCAATTTTATGCTGTGTACGGGCATCTAACTGTTCACCAGCCAGTCCCACACTCCATGAGGGAAGTCTTCATTTGATAAAATATATAGCCTATATGCAAAGGTTATTCTTTGGAAGCTTTCTGCAGCTAAAGAGAAACTAAAATCTTGTCTGTGAAGATGACAGCAACTTTTTGGATACTCTTGCTTTGAGAACGTGATGCCAATAAGAGTTATTAACATATCTGATTTCCCATTTAAATAAGTTTTTTCCTAAATAAACTTTTCCAACAAGTAAATAGCTATGATTCCTGCATTTGTGGATGGCAGAGTGAGGCTTTGAATATGAACTGTCATTTATCCTCAAGCTGCAGTAAGTACCCATCTGTTGCCTCTCCAAGATTCAAACGGGGACTGATATTGCCAATTAGAACAAGATGGGTGAAATTGATGGGGTCAGTACTGGAGGTGAATAAAATTGTTGGCAGGTTCCAGAATGGGATAATGTCTTCAAAGTGTTTTGAGCTTCTTGCTTAAAAGATCTTGAATAATTTCCATGTAATATTTTGGCTATGGCAAGAGCTCTATAAGATGATCTGCTATGCTATCAACAATGATTCCAAAATAATTTTAGACATGCAAGTTCATTTTAAAATATCTTTCTTGAAAAGTGAGAAAAATTCCATATTTTCCAATATTTCTTATGAAAGGCAAGCAACAGATATTGATATAATATTAGGTCTTCACTACATTCCATGTTCAATGTTTTATTTTCATACTCTCATTTAATCAACTTTTAAAAAGATGCATTCATTGTTATTTGAAAGGCAGATTTACAGAGAGAAGCCCAAATGGCTGCAGTGGACAGAACTGAGCTAATCTGAAGTCTGAAGCCTGAAGCCAGGAGCTTCTTTCAGGTCTTTCACATGGGTACAGGGGCCCCAAGGACTTGAGCCATCCTCCACTGCTTTCCTACACCATAACTGGAGTGCTGGATCACAAGTGGAGTAGCCAGGACTAAAACAGGCCCTCATGTGGGATGCTGATACTGTAAGTACAGAGCCAGGCTGTTGAAACACCACACTAGTCCTTCTCATTTAAGCATTATAGCAAGTTTATGGGCAAAATGTTATTACTGTTTCTACATTTTAAAGAAAATGAGAAAGAGCAAGTAAATTATTTTTCTGCCATTTTTGCATCAAAACCCAATGAAGCCAATCTATTTTTCTTTAGAATTTTTCATCATCATAATGGATGGCCTGCTGCACCATCATTTTTGAAATGCTTCTGAATATTATTATTGTACATACATCTGCTAGAGTGACTATGACTTGACTTTAGAAAATTTTAAGTTTTGATAGTGTTTTCAACATTAATATGTATTGACATAGACTTTCTCAAAGTTCTAGCACAGGGTTAGCTGTCAATATTAAGTGGGTGTATAGTTGAAAAATAAGAATTACCTATCCCTGTTTATAGATGCATAACTAGATCCCACTAGGTAGTAAGTACATACCAGGAATGGCAAATCCGTTGTCATCGATTATGAGCCAAAAACCTAGGAAGTTTTTCATTTTTACCTTCCTGTAAGGTATTGAGAATACTGTATTCTCCAGAGAAATGAGTACATAGCATATACTTCAGGCCATGTTAACCTGATTTTGCAAAATTGTCACAATTGCCACCAGAGGCAGAGAATTTGCACCTAATGCTAGTAGTCAATTGTCATCCTTTAAAACTTTTTTATCTTTCTCATTTTGGAGGAGGATGTACTGCTGCTTAAAGTAAGTTTGTGATGATGCCGTCACCCCCATATCCTTTGTTTGTTTGTCTATTTATTTATTTATTTATTCATTCACTTTTAAAATTATTTTTTATTGGAAAGGCAGATATACAGAGAGGAGAGACAGAGAGGAAGATCTTCCGTCTGATGATTCACTCCCCAAGTGAGCGCAACGGCCGATGCTGTGCCGATCTGAAGCCAGGAGCCTCTTCCGGGTCTCCCACGCGGGTGCAGGGTCCCAAAGCTTTGGGCCGTCCTCAACTGCTTTCCCGGGCCACAGGCAGGGAGCTGGAAGGGAAGCGGGGATGCTGGGATTGGAACCTGCACCCACATGGGATCCGGAGCGTGCAAGGCGAGGACCTTAACCACTTGCACCACCGCGCCGGGCCCGATTCATTCATATTTTTACTTTAAATACACAAACACCCACGCAGGAGGAAAGACAAACATAGTACACATTCCAAAAGGCCCCAGTAGCAAGCAGCCTGATATTCAGTCACAGATTGTAGGAAGTACCTAGGCCATTATCACTGCCTTCTTAAATGCACAGTGGCAAGAAACTGGAAATGAAAATTCAGATGTTTATCCACTGGATACCAGCAGTTCTCAGTGGTTGTAAACATTCAACTCATCTGTGAGACGTGGTTAAAAACATCCTGGTGGATAAAATGGCCTTAATTGTGAATCAGTGAAATGTTGACAATTATACTATTGCAAATTATGAGGGAGTAGCAATATCCTACCTATTTTCAAGGTTATATGCTAATTCAAAATTAGCCAGCACGTGATCTAGCTCTTTGGAAACCGCTTCTTCAGATAATTTCTGGCCACAATTTTCTTAGGTCTGGTTTCCTACAAAATATGTTTTTGGATGAAGATTTGTTCTCAGGAAGTTGTTACCCTTGAATTGAATACCTGAGGGGAAATGAAGGATGTAGGATTAGGCAGAGGAAGAAATTAAACATGATATAGTCACAACAAAGACCTCAGTGAGTCACTCTGGGATGTCTGGAGTTCCTATGGGCTCTGGTTGTACTACCCTGGTTCCGAGGTTGAGGCTTTTACATTCCATCAGCCACTCACTGGATGACTATTATCTCAGGAAGAGGTAGCTTTCTTTATTGAGGGCGGCTCTTGTGAAAGGGTTCAATGAAATGCCTTTAACCTCCCAAACCCTAGCTTCTGGGAATGCTTCAATCCCATTAACAACATCTGAGCAGCATATCATGTTATGTACTGCAGAAATAACAGAAGTTGGATTTTCCAAGCCTATTGACTTCACTTCACTGGTGTCTGGTATGATTTCTGTCACCCACTGACTTTGCCACCTTTATTACTTAGCAATCCATCCATACTACATTTCACTTAGAATTCACATGAACTCGAAGACTACATTGTTGGTTCGCTATTTTCTGAGAATTTTTGTTGTTTATAATCATGCCAATGCTCAGATATTTTGATTAATTTTGAGTATTTTCAATGGAGAAGCTCAATTAAGATCTGAACATTTTGAAGTGGCCATTCAGCCTAGCAGGTAAGACTCAAGTCGTGATGCTGATATCCTGCTTCTGAGTTGTATTCCTGTCTCTGGTTCCTGACCGCAGCTTCCCAGCAGTGTGAACCCTGGGAGGCAGTGGTGATGACCAAGTAACTGAGATGCTGCCAGCCATGGGGGAGATCTGCAGTCACTTCTTGACTCAGCTTTGCCTAAGCCTACTCCAGGACATGGTGTACATTTGGAGAGTGAGGTAGTAAATGAGAATCATTAGTGTAAATGTCTCTCAGCTAAATAAATTTTAAAATATTAAAAATATAAAATATTTTTTGTCAAATTGAATTCTGTGGATGGCTTCATAATCTTGTTAAGCTGAAATGAGTATTTTAAAAAGCAACAAATGTCATGGCACATCTCTGAAATGATATCCCAAGCTGCTAGTGTTGTGCAACCAATATGAGATAAACAAAAGATCTTGTAGGAGTTGGTATTGTGGCTGGACAGGTAAAGCCACCTTCAATGCCAACAACCTGTGGAGGAGCCAATTCAAGTTTCAGCTGTTCCGCTTCTGATCCAGGTTTCTGCCAATGGCTTGGGAGGAGCAGCAGTCCTTAGAATTTTGTCTCCCAAATGGTAGATTTAAATGAAGTTCCTGGATACAAGCTTCAGCCTGGCCTGGCTGGAAGGATTCAAACATCAGCTCTGTTGATTTATGCCTTCATTCTTGTGAGACACTCAGAGAAAAATATGTCTTTTGATTACTCTGGAGGAACAATGCTCCTAATGATATCTGCTGTATTCGTAATAATGGCTTATTATTTCTGATTATTCTTGGATAAGAGAAATTAATATCTTATAAATAGCAAATAGCATAATGCAGAGAGTCTAAAATTACCACAGAATACAACAAGTTTATATTTCAGATGCAATGACAAAAATAGATTCTTTTGGAGCAACCTATTTCTAATGCGCCTGTAAGAAATCCAATTTAATTTCCCCCCCCCCAAAAAAAAATCACACATTGCCCCGATTCTGGCCTCTCATCTGTGTAGTAAGAGCATTTGTTTTAACCATCATAGCAGTTCTCTTTGGGAATGCTGACTGTGAAACAGGATGTTCAATATTCATGAAGACTTAATTTACACACAGCATAGCCCCACAGAAACAAAGTGGAACATATACAGTTATGTCTACAAATTTCTTCCAAGGATATTTGCTTTTTCACAGGGGGAAAAAAAGCAGAGCCAATAATAAAAAAATTCATCTGTCACCATGAATGGAGTTGACCATGTGAATTTCTCTATACATACTACTCAAAGTTTACACACACACACAAAGAGAGAGAGAGGGAGAGAGAGAGAGAGAGAGAGAGAGAGAGAGAGAGAGAGAGAGAGAAATTGAAGGCATTAGAGAAATTCCTGTCAAAATATACCTTCTTTTTTATTTTACATAAGGTTTACAAGTGTGATTAAAGATGTTGTTTATATTGTGCAAAATAGAATGATTACTTGTAAGTTTTTTCAACCAAAACCCAAGTGATAGTATGAATTTAATCTGATATTTAAGAATACAAGAATAGCCAGGAGACTTCACCTGGCAAATATTGAAAGTTATTCAATCTTTCAGGTCTGCTTACCTCACAGCTAAGTATCATAGGTAATATGTAGATATAGAAGTTCTTTGGAAAGATAAAGCAGCATGTAAATGAAAGGCAGTATCTCATTTGTTGTTGTTTTCTGAAAATCATCTATTAATAATCTTGTCAAATGTAAGCATTTTTGGCAGCTTTATAAGATAACTTTATGAAACCCTTACTCTGGATAAAACACCTTTGGTTTGCGCTAGCATCAAACACCGCACTGCATGTTAAACACAGTGCGCTAGGGGTAGTAACAGACGTTTTAGGGATATGAAAGATAAATTTTAGGGGGTAGACCTTCTTATAGACTGTTGCTTTTACACACTGCTTTACAAAATCATAGCTCCTTGTAACTTCTAATTGTTTACTAACATTCACGTGTTCAGTGTGTAAGAAAAGCATCTTCCTGTTTCCTATCTCCGGGTAGCATCCAGATCCTTGTATCATTAAGTTGTAACCTAGTTAGGGGTTAAGAATTTCTATTCACATTGTACATTTTGTATTTCCAGCCTTAATAATAATGTTATTAAATTACATTAGAATGTTATACATTATAAATAATGTTATGTACTTATCATGTGTCCTTTACGATAACTTTGCGAGAGCCTATTTTTTAAAAAAGGGTAGGGGAATAGGCAAGGAAGTACAGATATGTTTGAAAAGAATTGTTATAAAATAATGTAAATGAAATTACTGAAGTCTATTTAGAAGGTCACAAAGGTCTTGCCTATGTAGAGAACACATTAGATTTAGAAGAAAACAAAACAAAACAAAAAACAAACAGCAACAACCACAACAAAAAACAGCTCCCTACCCGAACAAACATGGCATTTTCTTTCTTTGGGATTTCCTTTTCAAGAAAGTTTGACTTTCTTGGAAGTAAAGAGCAGGCCTGATATGAAATGTTGAGCTTTCTTATGGGCAGCTCCTGAAATACATTTTTCTGCCCATTCAGGTGTTATCTAATGCTCTTTCTGTCATCCAGGCTGCTTCACTAGGGGTCTATCTTTTGGTATCAATGCAAACTTTGGAGTGTGTGTGTGTGTGTGTGTGTGTGTGTGTGTGTGTGTTATCGGGTATCACTAATCCCTTCCAGGGATTGCTATCTCTGTTTTGACTTTTCTAAGGGTTTTCAGATATTCTCAAACAATGTCTAGTGAACAAATCCGTTTGAATGCTGCCCAAGTACATAGAACTCACTAACTCAAAACAGTCCATTTTCTCCTAACACTTGCCTGTCTTCAGACATTCCATACTGCAAGCTATTCCTTACCACTTGTTTTTATTTTGCTGCTTTATGTAATTTTTTTACATATTTTCTGGTTCTAGTTTGGCATGTCCCCTGTGTGTATAACAAATGCAGTACTCAATAATTAATTGTTTCTACATTAATGAGTCTCTTCTTCAACAAACATTGAGTAACACTAGATTCAAAATTGTAAAGCAACATCAAATGTGCATGCTTTAACTAAAATAAGTATAATTTTTTATCTTTATTTTTTCTGTATTGCTTGTAAATAATGCCACTCACATCATGTTGACACAAAGAAATATCTACAATTTTTAATTGGTTTTTGAAATGCAGTTTCAAGAAACATCCAGTGATAATGAGAGTATCTAGCTTAAGAATATCTTACTTTGTTCTTGTTTCATTTCTGTCATTTTCGGATTGGAAATACTAAAAAATAATAAGCTGCTCTTCCTTACCCTACTTTCCCATATGGTACATTTTCTTTAATGCTTGGTTGAAGTTGTAGCCTTGCTTTACATTTTGCCTAATTCCACCGTTGCCATGCAAAGCCGAATGCTCTTCTGAACCTTTCGTCTTTCCAAGTTAACTTCAGGCATCACAACCAGTATAGAAGATGAAGAAATGAGAATTCTTTTCCTACATTGTTAATTTTTGTTTATTCAATTACCCAGTATCATACAAATTGTGAAGGATGTCTTATTGTGTATTGAGGAAGATCTCAATTCCTTAAGTGAATCAAGAATGCTAATGAAGCTGATTACAGCTTTGGACACCAAGAGGGCCAGTGAGCATATTTATGTAGTTATTGAGAACAAGAGAGATTATGCCAGACACAAGTGTACAATGTTCGAAGGAGTCTTTATTAGTCAAGTTTGGTGATGGCAGTGCTCACCATACTGTATGAACTACAACCATATTTGGAGTTGCACCTTGAAATAGCAAATGATCAAAACCCTGGGATGAAGAAATGGTCATTTTTATAAAATCAATCTGTTAAACAGAAACCTACGTCCCCACTTCCCCAGCAATATGAACTATCCGTAGAGACACAGAACAACCTGGACACACTTCTAAAACTGCAAATACATACAAACGAATTCATCTTTTCTAAGCTTCTCTGCCCAGATTCCATTAATGCTAGTAGTCTGCATAGGTCTCCCCTCTCTTGAAACACTTGAAAGTACACAAATTAGCAATACAAAACATCTTAGTATTTGCGTCTTTGCTCATTTGCCCAAGCAGTATGCAGAGTGTCAGGAAAGTGATGTATGTGGGCCACGTTCAGGGGCTGCCTCTGTCCTCAGACTCTGTCCGTGGGAAGCAAGAGAGCAAGTGGGTATACAGGAGGCCAAGAGCTGGAGCATGAAAGAGGTGAAGAGGGCCAAAGCATGAGTAGTGAAGCATGTGGCCAACAGAACGAGCTGCTCACCAGTGTGTGCTATTATGGGACTTGAGAAAGGAGTGATTATGTAACAATGGAACACTGCTCCTCCGACCCATGTGACAGGCACTGATGAATATACATTCCTTGATGTATAGGAAGGCAAAGAGTATTACACAGGTGGAAGAGATGTGGCTTCCAAACTCATGACCCTGAACTAGCTTCCTAAGACCATATTTTAATTTTAAGGATTGCTGATGGATGCAGATTCATATCTTCTATAGCTGCTTCCTGTTGACTAGTGCTGTAGGTTCTTAATCTCAGGTTCAGAAATCTCTTCCTATCTCATGTAATGGATCTGTTTCAAGAGTTGGAGGATTTTTAGTCAGTGCCAATAACAGTGCAACCAGCATGGTCCTCATTACTCTGAGTAGTTGTTGGATTGTAACACAGCCAATTCGATCATTCAGTAAAATCTGAATAAATCAAACCTTCAAGTGGAGTGCCCGTTAAGAAGACACCTTGCTCTGGAGTCAGAAAAAGAGATGACTAAACATCCACACCAGGGTTATCGTATAAATAAAGTTAAGAGGAATGAGTTACTTCTTTTGTGACAGTATGCAGTCCATTGCCTCCAAATATTTGAGAGACTATATTAAATCCCTTCTTCCTAGGAGGTGGCTGGAGTCATGTATTTCCTTAATAACTGACCCCTGAGAGGCCACTGATGACAAAATCTTGTGACCTAAAGTCCCAATATAATCTCATTGTTGTCTCCATTCAACCTCCTACTCTACAGTGAGGGTCTTTAGTTATCTCTATAGACTAAGAAATCAAAGCCATTTCCATAGCTTGTTGTGCAGTGGCTCTTTTGGTTATCAAATCTGCCAATATCTTTCCCTTGCTATTACAACTATCTTCCTTTTGGTGTCTCTTACAGTGAATGACGGTTGCTTCCCAAGGCTCCCAGTACTTGACTGAAGCACGTCTCATCTCTTTTCCAATCTTGATAGGAAAGTTCTCAGCATTAAATAAGCATGTTTCCAGATGGCTACATGTGCATGTAACAGAAGGAATCTGTACAGGTATTTTTTCTATTTGCAAGGCTCTAGTTAAAGGAATACGTCCAGATTTTGAGCTCAAATATTACTTGGCATTGCTTGAGCTTCTGTTACCTCAGCAAAACCCCGAATGGCACAACCTAACTTTCTAACTCTATCCTTCACGGACTACTGCCATCAGTAAGCCAGTCAACATCTGGATTCCCTAGAGGTTCATCCCGCAGGTCAGATTTACTAGAATATACTCAAAGCAAAGAAACTAAACATTCAGACATAACAATACATTTTGTTTAACACACTAAAACAAAAAGCTCTTTTGAGAACACACTTACCCATAGAGAGAGATCCTGAATCAAAAATAGCCACATTGTCAGTATATGCCAATGGTTAGTGATGAGACAGTATGAATTGGTAGATTGAAATTCATCCTTTTGGAGGAAAAGAAAAAAAACAAAATACTTTATAGTATAGGTCCCTTGAGCATGGTACATGAGGAAATTCTATCAACTAATCATTTGAAGAATGTAAGGATAGGTTACCCACGTATAATGCAGCTTGGCGGCACCACGGTGTTACACAATCTGAAAAGACGCAACACGCTTCTGAGCCAAATGCAATTTAAAATTTACAAAGGCCCTTCCCATTTTTTCCTGTTTCAAATAGCATCCTTCTAAAAGGGTATATTTATAAAGCAGACAATCATATAGTCATTTAGAGTAATGTAATAGAATAATATAATCAAGTAGTGTAATGGAGACTGTCATATTGAGATGTGAAGATACATTGCAATATGCATTTCCAAATGAAACTGTCAGATGTATCTTGATAATAGGATCCTGGAATCTCTGACATTTTCCATATCTTCAATGTCAGGATACACTGAAACAACAGAATGATTGACTTATGACTTATGAAGGGCCATGCTATTGTAATAATACAGGGGAAACAAGTGGGGGGAGGGAAATTGGAAAGCAGGGAGGTGAAATCTCAGCACCTAGGGAACTATATCATAAAACAAAAGAAAACAAAACACATCCTTTATACTAGTCACATAGTGCTTAGGCTGGATTTCATAGGTCCCCTACTCCAGATCATTTGGCATCTTAAATTTGAGCAAAAGGAAGAACAAAGTGTTTATTACCTTGAATGTGGTTCCAATGGGAACAACAAAGTTTAGGTCCAACTGGTGAACTGTCCTTCAGGAAGCAGCACTGAGTTGGTAGCTGTGTCAGAAGACACAGATAAGAAAAGACACATTACACTGTCTGCTGCTTTCTTCTCCAGCTTCATATTTTAGGGTATAACCCAAAAGCCCAAACTCACATTCAAGTTAGTAGTTAAAACGATATCATGGGCTATGACAGTGTGGTAAAATTTATTAATATAGAGGTTGTTATTTTTTAGTAAGCTGTAACAGTAGCAAATTACCCACAAGGTTTTCTCTTTAGATCATTGGTAGACTACTTATCCCATAGTTGCACTGTAGATATTACATTTTTGGATTTTAATGCAAGTGGGAACTATATCACTCCATTTACAAAATGACTTCATATTACAAAGAATATAAATAGGGTGGTTGGATTATATTATTGTATTAATTTCTCACTATTTTAATTTTCTGAGATGAGAGTTTGTTCACCCAATTGTGTTCTATAACTTGTGAAATAAACTACAGTGACAGTCTAAAAATTATCCTTTTTTTGTTTCTATGTTTCTATTTTCAGGACTCATCTCAGGTATCTGGACTCCCTGAGTATGTTAAAATAGTAGAAGTTGGACCTAGGGATGGATTGCAGAATGAGAAGGTAATTGCATGCTAGTTTTATGAAGTTTATTTTAATATTAAATATTAGTGTTTCTAAAGATTTCAGACTTATTTGCATTTTCTATGCCACATGATTTTTTATCCTTAATTGCTACTTAAATTTTTAAATTACAAGTAATATTTTTCAGAAAGTGATTTTCTGTTAAAACAACAATAGTAACTATACAATTACTTCTAATTTAACTGTTTATGTCTTACAGGTTATAGTTCCCACAGACATAAAAATTGAATTTATTAATCAACTCTCCCAGACTGGCTTGTCTGTTATAGAAGTGACCAGCTTTGTGTCTTCCAGATGGGTTCCACAGGTATTTAATCTGTATTCCTTAATTAGACCCTTAATCAAACTTTGTGGAAATCATTTACTATAATACAGATTATGATATTAATCTACTATCATTACACATTTTTCATATTCTTTAAAATATTAGCCAACACCCTGATATGATTAAAGAAAAGTCCTTTGGTAAAACATTAATTGAATTCTAAAAGGGGACTTAGAATTCTTCAATATGTATGTGAACTTACATACGGTCTTAATGGATGAACAGAAGATAGGCTCTTGAATAGTGTATTGGCCTCAAGTTACCAATTTATTACTGACATTTCGAATAATTTAAACTTCTCCATGTGCTTTAATACTTTTTTTCTGCTAAAATGAAGTAATGATAAGTGTACTGATAACCCTACCCACAGAACTCGAGATTAAAGATTAAAGTGTATATTCTACTCTGTTTTGCTTAGCATATATATTTGCTACAGGGGTAAGCTACGAAACATCATCAAAGATAAAGAATAGAGTCATCAATAATCCTTTGTTTTTATTTTATTAATTTTATTATTTATTTATTTATTTATTTATTTATTTATTTATTCAGTTCCAAAATATGCTAGTCCTTTTCAATGGTTTTTCAAAGCTGTATAGAAAATAATCATTTTCCCACAGTGATGTTCATTGCCACATTCTCTTATTACACAATGATGGAAACTGACTGGTAGGTTGCTCCTCATACCAATCTATAGCGTATCTGGTGGCATTTGAAATGATGAGGCTGGAATCCTTTCTAGTTCACACTTGTTTCTTTGCAGTGGGTTAAGACAAAAGATGGATAAAAGAAAAAAGAAAAATGGCCCCATGTGGGTAGTAAGCAACAAATGCCTCCTGGTTTTACATTGAGTAGATACACATGAAAGGAATATAAAATGGTGTGATTTATTCTGGGTTTGGTCCTGAGTTGAATTTGGGATTTGGCCTACTGAGATTTAATGAACTCTTCCTAGACTCAAAGTATTATCGAATAAGTGATTGAATTGCCCCAAATAGTTCTTAAGGACAGCTGTGGTAAGAATTGCTTCTAGCACTTTCTTTCTATCAAGATTATGCCATGAATTTGAATACTTAACCTCTGGGACTCTTGGAAATCCCAGCACTGATGCCTGAAGCAGAGGAAGGGTGGGAGATAATAATAAATGTGAATGGTACCTCTCTGTGAACGTCCAACTTTGAGAGCTCCTGGCTCCTGATCAGTTCTCAGCAGTATTATTTAAAGGCATATCTGACTGACAGAGGGATTGAGTTCCAGGCAAAGTAATTGCCTTCTATTTCATCATTAACATTTCTCCCAAGATTAAAATATGTATGTAGCCTAAATACTAATTGGTTCTGATTTGAATAAAAATTCTCTGTGCTTCAAACATTAAAGGACAATGTCCTTTGCGTTTAATACTTACCCAGGTACATGTATCCCAAAGAGATAAAGTTACTTAAATCCGTATCTACAAAAGATCGAGGTGCCTGGATCAAAGAAATTATTATGAGATTAATCTATCAAGGTTGAACTAATCACCAACCCTGAAACTATCACAGGTTCTCTAAAAGGCATTATTGATGATATCATATTTGTTTTTGCAGTTTGATTGATTATAATTGCCTTTTTGTTGTAAATTTCACTGATACTGCCTGAGCACAGCATCTTTATATGCTTCTCCCTCATTTTCGAAGACAATTATAAGATCTCTGGATAATCTAACTTTAATGTAGAATTTTTATGAAAATGATTCTATTTCAACAGGGTTCATGTATATGGCTGCAATAAATGCCTACTTCTAAACATAACATATATGGCAACATATTAGTATCCTGTTAATTCTCTTCATCGTCTTATATTTTTTCTCTCAGACACAGGTCATGGGAATAATCCCCAGTTTATGTTTAGATTCCTGCTTGTTCACTTATTTCTTTTTTTAGCATTTTAAAACCTTTTTACAGTTTCCATCCTACTGTTTTGCTTGGCAGAGGCTTTCTAACCCAAAAAGCTAGAAAGAAAATTCCACAGTAGTAGGGTGCCATGTAAAACAGGATTCCACACCTATAATCTAAATGGCCAAAGATGATAAACTACCTGCTATTAGAAAGTACGTATTCATTAGGACTTGTCTGGAAAAACCTTTCTGTAGAGTGACATGCAATGTGAGAGTATTTTAAATGAGTCCAATTTAAGCCGCACATGCTTAGTCGCAACAAACGATATCAACAGAAGGAAAACATGTTTGTAAAAATAGATAGCTTTATGGCAACTCTGGAATGTGTTGTTGTTAGATGTAAGTTATTTAAATGATTATAAATATGGTGATTTATAAGAAATGAAGTAAAATTTTAAGTGCATTTTTAAATTTAGCCCTCTTATTTTTAAATACTTAATCCACGAGTAACAAAGTAAACATATACTTTAAAAACAAGAATGCTATTTTAAGTGTGTCATGTATTAAGGTTCAGTTATAAATATCTTCTCTTTCTTTATGTAACTTTTTTACTAATGGAATCAGTAGACCACAAATCTTGAACACAGAGATAGAAATAAATCTTCCTTGTAAAAGTACAAAAATGAATTTAAATGTGTGCAAAAGTAATCTCTAATCACTAACACTTAGTAATATGATCTAAGCACAACACTAGCATGTACATTGTTGGTAAGAAGGAATGCATACATTTTCCCTATTCTTTTACTGTTTACTACAATTCATTCTTTACTGGCAATGAGAGCATATTCACTAGGTTGAAGTTTTAGGGTTGTGTTTCTTTGGGTGACATGCAAAACTTACTGAGAATTTCATGTGTCAGCTAATGACACCTCCTTGGAATTTCTTCCTGGACCTAAGTAATGTAGGTGTGGGGAAGATAGAAAGAAACAGGTAATTTTGTGTAGCTTGTGTGTGTGTGTGTGTGTGTGTGTGTGTGTGTGTGTGTGTGATAAAGAGAGAAGAGAAGAAGGAGCAGCAGGAGGAGAAGAGAGTAGTAGGAGAAGAGATGGAGAAGGAAAGAAAAGGAAGAAACGATAGGAAGGATGGAGAGAAGAGTGGAAAGAGGGATGGAGGGAAAAAGGGTGGGATAAGAGTGCTCCCAATTCTTACCTTATGACACAGCATCCTAATTCCGAGAAACTTTACCACCTGGGCAGAGTTGCAATAGAAGACTCATCCTTTATATTGTAATGAGTTGACTTTTGCTATCTTCCCAATGAGCATCTTGATGAAACTTACTAAAATCATAGTTACTGTATCTTGATATTACAAGAGTTCCTTTAATCAGATAGGTAAGGAAAAAGAAAATATAGATAGAAACAGAAATAAGATTTAACCCAAGCAAACAAAGAGAGTCAAACTCTGAATGGTTCTCAGTCCTGTACTGGTACAGTGCTTTCTACAACAATAAAATGTTGCTGACATTCCTCTCGGTTGCTGTCTGCTCTGCATCTGAAGGACTTTCCCATGCTTTTGTATTAGCAGCGAATCTGCGTACTTCCTTCAGTCGGCTTCAGGAACAAACATTTCAAGCCTCAGAGTATTCATTGAAGTACCCTGAATTAACGATTCACACTTACAGTGCTTCCTTGTATAAAGATTATATTGAGAATTTTAATAGTTTATTTTATTTGAACATATTTTATTTTTTGATGTCAAATAATTGCTGTAATATTTGTCTTGGGAAAGGCAGGATAAAGCTGATTTCTTTAGGTAAATGACTGACGATTGTTGAAAGTAAATGGGTGTAAAATGTGTGATAAAAGCTATATATGCAGATAAAATACATTTTTTTTCTGAGAAAATTGAAAACAAGAACGTACCATCTCTGCCCTATTTTCTTTCCACCAATTCATGGCATGAGCTACAGACCCTTTAAATTCGCCTTGGTAGTTTCGTATTTTTCCTCCACAGTGTATTGTGGCAAATTTTCTGTTTGTCCAAGCTTTTATGTGCGTATTTGTGTAATATATTGACTTTAAGAAAAATTGAGCTGATTCTTCTGTTCATCTGAGTCACAAATAATCTCAAATTTCAGGGGTTAAAAAAAACCCCACAGTATTTGCTTTTGTTTATGACCCCTCCCAGTAATAGCATGGGGAGGCACCTCCAATTAGAGGTCCCTTAGCTGCTAGCAATGGAAAAGCTGGTAGTCAGACCTGGAATGGGGTTGGGGGACTGGAGCAACGAGCTTGGCTAAGCATCTTTTTGTGTGTTCCTTGACCTCTCCCAGAGGTCTCTCTGCAAGGACTGGTGCCAGCTTTATCACGGCATGACAGTTTTTGACAGTTTGTATGATGGGATTTAGCTACAAAGGTATGTTTTTCATGGTGAGCCTTGCAAACTTTACAGTACTTGTTAAATTTCTTAGTTGAGATGGTTACAAAAGCTACCCAGCTGCAAAGATAAGAGACATATTTCATCTTTTGAAAAAAATTATTTTATCTTTAATATTGTTTACATAGCTGAGAGGGATGTATGCCCATATGGGCCTCCGATTAGGGTGGAGAGGGTTGAGGTATAGCAGAATACTTGTTTTAAAGATTTTATTATTTATTTTTATTGGAAAGGAGATGTACAGAGAGAAGGGGAGACAGAGACAAAGATCTTCTATATGCTGTTTCATTCCCCAAATGGCCACAGGAATCTTAGCTGAGCCAATCTGAAGTCGTGAGCCAGGAGCTTCTTCCTGATCTCCCACGCAGGTGCAGGTCCCAAGTCTTTGGGTCATCTTCAACTGCTTTCCCAAACTACAAGCAGAGAACTGGATGGGAAGTGGTGTAACCGAGACATGAACCAGCGCCCATGTGGGATATTGACATATACAAGGCGAAGACTTTAGCCGCTAGGCCACCATGCTGTACCTGAATATTTCAATTTTTTTCCCTCCTGTGTCCATTGTAGAGGGACTGGTCCTTGCTGTCAAACTACATCAGCACCCAGGGATAGGGGACTATATTTTTTTTCCTGCCTTAGTGATTCTGATGTGGGGAAGAGTGTTTGAGGCTGTTACTTGAGTGGTTTTGATAGTTTTAAGACATTGTTGCCTTTGTGGCATGGTGATTGAGAAAATCTTCCCAGTGTCTGTTGACACACTCCACCTTAGTGCATTCACTGACTCAGGAACATGCAGCAAAGCTTGGCCAAAAGAATGGTCCAACCTGTTCTACTTTCCATCCTCTGATGAAGAATTGCGTGTCCTCCGTTGACTCAGATGAGCTGGCCATCTGGTCTCCTGTGTGCATCTTGAGCACGCTTTCCACTGCACAGGCATCAGCAGCTGAGGAGGCCCAGTCCCAGTACATACATTCCCAGCTTGGACAACATACTCTGTGATTTTCCATGTGTCTGGGGTTTGAGTCCAATGGTCTATTAGGGTAGTCCCCTGAGAAACCTCAGCTGCAGTGACCCAAGATTTGACTATTCTGTGCACTACTCAGTGCCTGGTCAGGTGTGGTCTGTTACCTGCACTAACCAACCAGCACACATACTGGTGGATGCAACTGCCTGGTCAGTCCTGCCCCCAGCTGTATCTCTCATGTGGACTAATGGGTGCCACAGCCTCACATTGTGCAGCGTGCCACAGGCTTGGTCTCCACACATAGCCATAGCAGTGGTCTCACAGCATAGTTGGGAGAACTCCCAGGGAACCTCTACCAGGTTCACTCCCAGTGCAGATCTAACTGCTATGATGGTCAGGTGAGTTCTGTGGGCCAGCCTGACTCAGCTCATCACCATTCCATCTTTAATGCAAACTGGCAAGTACTTGCAGACCCAAGAGGTCACATTACAAGTCCCCTACAGAATCTGTCCCCAGACCCAGTTGTCTCACATTCTGGTACGTAGTGTGGCTCAGCCTGACTTGACTTAACCTCTGCTCTGATAATAGTACCTGTCAAACATACTATCAGGTGCTCATACACCAGCACAATAACAAACAAAAAAGCAAAAAGTAAATAACCAGATCTCCCCCTCATCTCCCCAAGAATTCAAATTTTAGCACAACATGGCTATCAGTGCTTACCTTACTTTCTTTACAAGATGGTTTTACCTCAAATGGAATTCAGATCGGATCTTTCAGGGAGAAGTATGTTTCTCAGACAGCTAAGAGATGAGAAAAAAAAAAAAAAGGTGCATCTAGAGCCTCCTCTACGTGTTTCTTATATTTGCATGTGCTAAAAACAGAAATTTGAGAAAGCTGGTAAATGGAAGCCTCAGACATGAAGACAACGTTTTCCAGTATACCTGTTTCCAAACATGTATATAACATAGGAAACGAGCTATAGGAGGAGCAAATTGCTATCCAGCCAGAAAGTAGAGATGAAAGGAAGAAGAAAAAGCCAGAAAGTAAAGTGCAAAATTAAAGCTTATAGTTTCTTTATGTATTCCTTCAATCCTTGTCATCTACTCTCAAAACAGCGAGCATTCACTGTCATCCAAAATACTGTTCCACTATGGACTTTTATTTCTAGTGTGTTCAGGAAGCTGTGCCTTCCCAGTGCACACCTAGTCATTGATGAGTAGTCAAGACTGATGCCATTTTTTTAAAAGATTTATTTTTATTATTTTTTTTATTGGAAAGGCAGATATACAGAGAGGAGAGACAGAGAGGAAGATCTTCTGTCCGATGATTCACTCCCCAAGTGAGCACAACGGCCGATGCTATGCCTGTCTGAAGCCAGGAGCCTCCTCCGGGTCTCCCACGTGGGTGCAGGGTCCCAAAGCTTTGGGCCGTCCTCGACTGCTTTCCCGGGCCACAGGCAGGGAGCTGGAAGGGAAGCGGGGCTGCCTGGATAGAACCGGCGCCCATATGGGATAGAACTGGCGCCCATATGGGATTCTGGGGGTGCAAGGCAAGAACCTTAACCACTGCGCCACCACGCCGGGCCCGACTGATGCCATTTTGAATAGCCCATTGGACCCTAGCTGGCATGTCTGGCATGTCTGGCACGTTTCTGCGATTTAGTTCAGTGTGTTACATGAGTTAGGTAATGCCTATTTACTTTTGCAAGATGAATACTAGGAAATTTTCTTTTCAAGCAAATGTTAATATAATGCAGACATGGAAAAAGTACATTGTTGTTGTTGTTTTGTTACCACAAACACCCTGTAATATTTAGGTCACTATTCTAAAGCATGTCTAAATTTGTAAAATTTTCTCCATTTAAAGGAAATAATCTCTTAGGCTGAATAATATAGTAGACTCTGTCTACAATATGGCAATATATTAAATTTATAACTTAAATAAGTGTTATTTATATATTAGTAGATATTGCTCAATATGAGTTTACAGGCAATGGTGATGTGAATGCCTGTATTCTTCTGATCAAGGGGGAATGTTTGATCATTTTCTATGTTTTAAACATCAGTTATTGTGCCCATCAATGCTTCCAGCTGCTGCCATTGTGCTGAAGGAGTGTGGGCTTGTGGGGACCCAGAAGTGTGGACTTGCAGGGCGCCTGAGGGATAACACTTATGCATGCATGTGGAGACTTGGGAGCTCAAGTCACAGCAGCTGGAGTGAGCCTGGGGATTTTCCCATTGTGCTTGGTCCCCTGAGTGGGTGAGGGGAGCAGAGAGCGTTAGGTTAACATGCTGTCTGAGTGTGCTGGTGGGATCAGGCTTGGGGAACTTTGTATGGGTTAAGAACTTGAGTGGGCAGAGGGGAAGTTCCCAGGCCAGCATACATGCCAGGAGCTTGGACCCTAGTGGGCAAGCAGAGCTCCAGACCAACACACCATTACACTGAAATACTGGGCTTTGGAGGACTGGGCTGAGGTACAGGGACTGTGGATTATCCAGGGAAGGAGGTAAGGGGATGTGTGGGAATGATGACTGCTAAGGGAGTATATATATGACTTTTCAAGGACTTCCATTGACAAGGCCACTGTACTTGCAGTTACCTGAGGGGGTTGAAGCTGTAGTTTGAATGGGGGATCTGGAGGACTTTTAAGCATCAGACTGATGCACCAGCCTACATAGCTTAATGCAAACTTAAGCTAGGCCTGGGGCCTACCTGGCAGGGCTAGATTACAGTACCTGTGTTACGCTAGACAATGACATCAACCAGCATGGTGGAGAATCAGGTCTGGGGCTCTATTCTGAGGGAGATATGTGTTTCCACCACTGTGGAACTATAATTTCTGCTGGTTTGCTTAAGAACTAATTTAGTGACAGGTTGAGCTAGGCATGAGCATGGAACTGTCCAACACTCATGGGCACTGGGGTTTGGAACAGGTCAGACTGGTCCAGCCTGCAGCACAAGCAAGGCACACCCAAGAATAAGGTGTGTGGTAGGATGGGCCACAACATCCACCAACTCACAAGGGCTGGGTCAGAGGGGACAGACTATACTGGGTAAGGGTCTAGCACCTGCTGGCAAATGTGGGATCTGGGCTGGGGGTAGGCAGATGGGGGGACTTGGGAAACTTCTCTGGTGAACATGCAATGCAGTCTTGGGTGTTGGTCAGGCCAGGCAAGGTAGCTCCACCCATCGGTTCTGGGGGTAGTGGTGTGGACTGGGAGGGTCCATGTCAAACTTTAGCACATACTGACAGGCTGGAGTATAGGTCATGCCAAGCTAGGCCATTTCCAGGGATGGGAGTAGATTGGGCAGGGACTAGGGGTGAACTGGGACAGGCTAGGCTGAAGCATTTGATGCTAAAGGTCAAGGAGGGGAATGGGTGTTGCTGAGCTGGGTCAGAGCAACCACTGGCACATACAAGATCTGTGGCTTGGAACAGGCCTGGTTGGAGTTACCAGCCGGGAATGCCCTGGTTGGGTTGTGGTTCTCACTGGTGAGTGCGAGAACCAGAATGGGGGTGGTGATCTGGGGTGGACATGGCTGCAGTGCGCCTCAGAATGGGTATGGACTTGGTCTTGGGTGTTCCAGAATGGGTTAGAATTCAGCACACACGAGTGCTCCTGAAAGGCAATGTGGGTATAGGATGGTTAGTGCTAGTTCTCGGCACCTGCTGAACACCTGGCTGGGCTGTAGCACCCAACGGTAAAAACAGAATGGATTTGCACCAATCAAGCAAGATGACTGTTCCTTCCAAGATGGAAGATGGACTAAGTCAATCTGGACCAAGAACCAACTGGTTTGCACAAGATCTGCCACTGGGAAGAGACCTGATAGAGGATCTTGGGGAACTTCTCTGTCAGGACGCAGTACCTGCAGGTGAGTACAAGAACCAAGGCTGGGAGAAGCCCAGACCAGGACAGGTTATAGTACCTGCCAGCATATGTGTGGGTCAGGTCTGGGAGAGGGCCAGGCTGGACCAGTTCATAACATCCATTTAGTAGATCTGAGAACCAGGATGGGGTGCAGGACATCTTGGGTCAGGCCACAGCATCAGCTAGTTCACATTAGGGTTGTCATTGGGGGCTGGCTAGGCTGGGCTGGGGTGCAGCACTCTGCCAGCAAAAACAGAGGTCAGATAGGCCATGCCAGTCTGAACCACAGCACCCACCAGGACATGTGAGGCCCTGTGGGAGAGGTGCAAGTGTGGTAGCAGGGCAGTGTGGGCTCCCCTGCTGGGCCAATAATCCCACTGGCGAGTATGAGAACTGGGGCTAGAGGCAGACCAGCCCAGGCAGGTCTACATCATTTGTCCTGCAAGGGAACTGGGTTAGGAGAGAACCAGGCTGGGCTAACTGACTTTATCCACTGGTGCATGCGTAAGCCAGAATAAGTGAAGGATAGTTAGACTTTGCCACAATATTGGCTGGCAAGTGCTGGAACTGGGGAAAAATCCTGTCAAACTACACTGCAGAACCACCTGGAGAGTGCATGATTTGGGATTTGGAGTGAGTCCAGGAGGGAAACTGGCTACTTCTCTGATGGACTATAACTCCCACTGGAGAGCAGGGGAGCCTGGGGGTAGGCCTGGCTAGGCAGGTGATGGCACCCACTGTCATGAGTGGGTCAGTTGGGTTGAGCTAGTCTCCACTGCTCACCCATTGATGTATATGAGAGCTGAATGGGATGTGGGACAGACTGGATCAGTCTGCTGCATATACTGGCAAGCACAGGAACCAGGGCTGGGGTAGGCCTAGAAGGGATTACTGGGGTTTGCTTCGATTAGGCTGCAGCTCCTGCTGGTGTATGTGAGGGCTGAATGTGTGGTGGGTTTGGTTGGGTTGGGCCGCTGTATCCATTGGTTTGTGTAAGAAATGGGGTTGGAGACAGAATTGACTCAAAAATTGCAACTACCAGTGTGTGCATTGGCTAATGTGGGTGACTGACTGAGCTGGGTCCTGTACTGTTAAGTACACATGAGTCAGGTCTAGGGTCATTTTAGATGAAGTTTCTTTGGGGATCCTCCCAACTAAATTGATGGTACTCAGAATTTCAGGATCTTCGGATTGACTGCAGAGTGCATATGTCAGAGCTAGTCCTCATCAGTGGCTAAGATGGAGCAGTGCAGGGCGTGCCTGGATGCACATGGAGGTTATGACAATCCATTGTGGTCTACAGAGGTCATCAGCTACCATAACAGAGGAAGGAGGGCGGAACAAATGAGTTGTCTACTTCAGCCAAGAGTTGACAGCAAATACCTGTGTGAATGGAAACTCTAAGGTGGACTATGTTAGCCAATGGATGTTGGAAATATTTCTTCATCCTTGGATTGATGATATCAGAAGCATTTTAGAACTTTGGAAACCATTTAAGCAGAACCCTTACAGCATGCTTCACATCAAAGACCCTGAGATGACATCTAGTGACCATTTCCCATCCCTGGGTATGAAGCAGTTGAGAAGCTGGGTGCGGCTTCTCTCCTTATCTCCAGTTTCCCCCACATAAAGGAGGAAGTAAAAGATAATTTGGAAACAATGATCTCATTCACTTTTCCCTAATCCTTGATCTTCACACAGTGATCAACCATGTAAACACCATTAAAAATTAAATGTAAATAAAATAAATATCAGTGGACTGGTACTGCAGTATTTTAAATTATTCCATTGTACAATTATATCATTGCTGCTGTTATCACATAGGGATACCAGTTGCCTAATATTATATTACATTATTAAAATCTCCTTTGTTTCTGGGCATAGCAGGCTAGTGGCTAAAGTTCTCACCTTGCACGCACCAAGATCCCATATGTGAGCATTTGGTTCTAATCCCGGTGGCCATGCTTCCCATCCAGCTCTCTGCTTGTGGCCTGGGAAAGTAGTAGAAGACAGCACAAGGCCTTGGACCCTGCATCCACATGGAGACCCCGAGGAGGCTCCTGGTTCCTGGCTTTGGATCGACTCTGCTCTGGTCATTGCAGCTACTTGAGGAATGATTCAGAGGAAGATCTTCCTCTCTGTATATCTTTATTCCCAATATAAATAAATACAGTCTTTTAAAAATAAATAAAATATTCATTGTTTCTTAGAAAATAATATGGGGAAATGGAAATCTAGGACAAGGGAGTATTATGTGTTGTTCATGAAGTACAAGTAATTTTTCTCATTGAATTTCTTTAAAGTTAATATGCAACAAAATTGAAAAATGCAACTTGTTAAAATCATTGTTCCTCATGAATTGGGAATTTGTTCTCTACCTAAGATCTTGTCATAAATATTTATCTAAAGGAAAAGAAAACTTTATAATTGAAAGTAATAATATCAGCAACTCTTTTGTTTTCCTTTTTCCCCATTCTGACAAAAAAAAATTGTGATTATTGTGAGGCATTTCATGTGCTCAATGCACTCAATGGAATAATAATTAATTGATTTGGTTGATCACATTTTGATTATCAAATTTTCTTTGTCCCTAGATTTATAAAAGCTTGAAAATAAAAGTCTAAATATTGCTTCCTCTCACCCTTTACTCAATCTTACTGAATTAGCATAATTTTTTTTGTCAAATTATCTTTACATTTTCCGGTAAAGAACAAGTGTATCTTTAACATATTTGATCATGCTAACTTCCTGTATCTTAATTAAAATTATTTTATAGTTTGCTTTTGTAGAGCAATCTGTATGCAGTGTCATTTGAAAAGTCTGTAGCTAATATACTTATGTAAAAGCTGAGCAGATATCCAGTTTGGCTTAGATAAACTGGAATGTAAATTTTAATGGTCTTTTCTGCATTGCTATGTTTAGTTTGTTGATAAACATTGTCAATAGCATTTCAGTGTAAACTCATTCCATTAATATGACTCCTGACTAAGCCATTTAAGTGCAATCCATTTTAGGAGAGGTAAACCATGCACTGTGTATGAGTTTAGAGAGAACTAGAGGTAGAAATCTTAGCTGTAGACTGATTCACACATCAGTTTTCAGTACATAAAAGTGTCCTGTGGTTTCAAGAACTCATGATCCTTGTACACTGAGCACAAAAGTGAAAAGCATCACTTCGGTTTCCCTTAAGCAGGTAATGATTTCAGAAGGAAGGTGTTTCTTAACGCTGATAAAGGATTACACTTTCCAGGTAATTGTTTCAAAGTGACTATTTAAATTTTTAGGTACACATTATTTGATTTAAAATTTTCTCATTTAATTGCTTGAAAAGTAATCATGCGGAGTCAGAAAGATAAATCTGAATGCTAATAGTAACACTGCACCCCCCAATCACATTCAATAATACTGAAGTTTTACATTTTAAAATCTACACACTAATGAGGCATATATGCTGATGTTTCAATTTCACATACAAGGACTACAGTGCATATGTGCAGATAGTGAAAACTATTTTTTACATTTTTTGTTTGTTTTTAACTAGAGTGACAGAGAGAAAGGGAGACATACACACAGAGATCTTCTGTCCACTGTTATACTCCACAAATGGCTGCATGGCTGGGCCATATCAGGACTAAGCCAGAGCTTGAAGCTACTTCTGGATCCAAAGTAGAGGACCAAACACTTCGGCCATCTTCTGGTGCTTTTTCAGGCACATTCATGATTACCTGGATCAGAAGTAGAAAGGCCAAGATCTGAACTGGAACCCATACTGGATGCCAGTGTCATGGGTGTGACTGAGCCCATTACAATACAACAGTTCTAGTGGATACATTCTAAAACAATTGACTCATTGAACATGTAAAGAGAATCTATTATGAAGAAAGGGATATCTATCATGATGAATAAAACTTTTTATTAATGAAATCTATATGTATCAGTATAAAATCTAGAATAAGCAATTTTAGTACAATAATATTAGTGTGAATTTCCTTCAGCATCTTGAAATTCCAAAGAGTATTTAATTAAAACTCATGAATTTTTGTAGTAACAACTTTTAGCTTGTTGAAAACAATTATGAAATGAGAAGCATTCTTTAAAAGACTGCACTACAAGATGTCGACAATTGAACTATCTAAAGCTATAGATACCATAAAATTTTCATTATCCTAAAGGTTATATATCCAGGTATCCTGTAATTCTATAAATTGAATATTCAAAATAAACTGATTTAAATTTTTTCAAGATTCAGCCCCCTGCTACTTACTGTGCAGGTATGTAGTAATATATATATGTATATATATATATGTATATTTCTTATTCATCCAAATACACAAGCACTTCCCCTTCCAGTTCTCCAGTCTGCAGGTTTCCTGAGCTTTTAGTGATATTATATATGTTATTTAACTTGTTCTTTCTAATATAACCATAGAAAATCTGATACCTGACTTACTCATTTATGATATAATTTGGCAATGTATTTTCATTTCTATGGCTTGGATCCTTTCCATTTATTCATTCATCCAGCGAATGCTTTCATTGTATCTATTAAAATTGTGTTGACTCATTTTGATGGGACTCAAATATCAAATAGCTAACAATAGCTACTGTTCTTATTGCCAATGAATTGCTCCCGCTCCAACAACCCAGACCTATTTTCTGTTCTCACCAGGGTGGATAGGCATTGTGGATACAGTTGGCCTGCAGAGAGGAATGTAAGTACAGAAAGAAGACTTCTTTTGCAGTCAGTGTAGAAAGAGTACAATTAGATACAGTATTTTAAAAATTGTTTCTGGCTTCATGCAAAGCAAGCAATAATATTACCAGTGTCATTATCAAGCACAAGGTTATGATATATGAGAGGCAACACAGTTGAGTGGAAAGAAAATTATACTGGGAGCATTGAGACTTTTTGCCCTTACTGCCGAATGATGTTGGGAGCATGATTGTTTTGACGTGGGAAGACCAGGAGGGTGGTCACAAAAGGCATTGACCTGAACAAAGAATAACTAATGCATCCCTGTTATGTTTATTTTAGGCAACTGGGAAATGTTATTGAGTAAAATGACTTTCATTTCACCATCCAGAACATTGGTCTTCCAGCACACACCTCACACACATATTTGGCATGGGTGGCTTGATCTTAAAATTGAAAATGAATACATGTTGACACCATTGTACTACTAATAAATGTTTTTGCCTGCATCTACAGTGAGTGATTAAGGGTAGTGGCTTTGTTCCTGCTTGAGAATGAAATTTCTCTGGCAGAGAGTAGTATAGTGTCCTGAGTTATATACAGGTAATGTTAAGTAACACTGTACGGGAAATTATACACCAGACCAAATTAGTCTTAAGGCTTCTGGATTTAAGAAGCTTTGTGAATATAGTGTCAGACCGTTTTAGCTTTGGCAGTCAACAGAGGGTATTCGGTAGGAAAAAAAAAAATCCTGGATGTTCAATTTTCCAGAGATTTCCTGTGTTTATTATTCTAAGACTGTGATTTATTAAAACTGTCTTACTTCTTCAAGCAGACCAAGATTTCCTGTGTGCTACTGAGGCTAAGATATATGGGGTTTGTGCAAAAAGTCTGTGAATGAGACAAGGTTATAGTACACAGGCTACAGTGCTATTCATAGCTGCTTAAAGCATTTTCACCCAGGGTTACCAGGAAGAGCAGTAGGCTCATTTTTTCTCATTACCAAATTTATGAATGTATTACCTTTAAGAGGAGTAACTGCTCCAACTGAGTTTTGAGTTATAGGGTCTGAAACCATATTATTTACATTTTTATAGTAATTGACAGCATGTGCTGAAGAAATTACTCATTCCATATCCATCTTTCCTGCTGCACTCATGCATATGGAAAGTAATAGCATCAGTTGTGTCTCAATTGGCCAGTGGAGACTGTAGGCAAATAACTTCTGACATTATCCATTTGTTTTGAAGAAGTTTAAATGTTGTCCTTAATGTCGATGTCAGTGGTACAGCAAACAATGGTTAAAAATCCTTCCAGAATCTTTTAAAATATATTTTAGATACTATGATCAATAGTGAAAAAGGAAAACTTGGTGACATATGCTTGAGTTTAAATCTATTTCTTGGAAAACTTAGTTTATCAAGCAGGGGATTTGTGAGTCTAAATATATGCAAATATTATGTATAAACTCAGCAGAAAGCATGCCAAACTGACCTCACTTGTTTGTTGAATTTTTAGAGTGATAAATGAAAAGAATACCGTGGATACCATAAGTTGATATTTCAAAAATTCCTTGTCTATCTTCTTACCCGTGGAAGATAGGAATTTCACCAACAATGTTATTGTCTTACCTTTTGTGTTTTTATCTATGAAACGTTTTTCACCCTGGAAAACACATTTTTTGGGGGGAAACTCAATGTATAAGAAAAGATTAATGTAAAAAAATTTTTTTATGTTACTGTTACCCGAAGACCCTCATAAAGGGCCTATCAATGTGCTCAGTTGATTATATGTTTAATGAAATCTTCAAGTTAAATAATTTTGCAATCTTTGGCTTAAAAGGCTTCCGCTAAAATCACAATGACTTCATGCCCACAATATATAGACATACCTGTGAATAAAAGTACAATGAAACTTTTCCTATTGAAGTAAGGTTAGAGAGCCAGACCACACTGATTTGGCTTCACTTAAGCCCCAACAACAGCCTTTGTGACTGGAATTCACTATGATTCACAGCTTTGTTAATGTCTAACATCTTCTAATAAGGTGTGGCAATTAATGTCTTGAGTCCTTTGACAGAATAGAAGCTGACTCTACACAATGGGTCCTAGAAGACTGTAATTATAAAACACACTTCAAATTAAAGCTGAGCTCAGTTTGGGAGATATTGAACTAGATGATGAAATATGCTCCCCACAAACTTCGAAAACTGAGAGTGAATTCTTTTTAGGAGACGTACACTTCACAATGTGATTTGTAAAATCCTTAGCAATGATGAAAAGGACGCTAAGGAAGACAAAAACTCAAAGATATATATGTCAAGAAACTACTAGAGAATGCACTTTAAGTTACACTGATTTGAGTTCCAGACCAATTGTAGCTGGATAGTATTTTGCATCCTTAATATTTTTAAGCCTAGATCTATCAGAACTATCTTGCTCACTGCATTGTGAATGTATTTAAAGAGCTACTACACAAAGAAATTGAACACATATCAGTAGGCTTAACATACTGTTTGGAATAAGGTAGGGATATTTTTACCATTATCACCATCATAAGTAAGAATATATAAGATGAATCAGTGGAGAAAAAGAACTAAAATTCAAAATGAATCAAACTCAGAATGAGTTCAAAATAGAAAAAAAGCTGAAACAAAAGGCATATAAATATTGGTTCAATTCATCAGTTACTTATTAAACATGGCTTTTTATGCAGAGTCCTTAAAGAACTATTATTTTGCCAGGAAAAGAGACACACAAATCAACCTAAATTGTGTAAGACACAATGAGAGCAATGGTCTATCTATCTATCTATCTATCTATCTATCTATCTATCTATCTATCTAATCTATCTAGCAAGCTATAGAAATACATACAATTAAATCAGACAGTGTTGAAAATGTCTTGTAAGAGCATATTTTGGGTTGAATATTGGAAAATAAGAAGGGCAGAAATCATTTTCAGGCATATGGAAGGATGCATAGGATCAATGTGAAATAGCCTGGCACAGCATTGTAAAGGCTTGGCCATACAGAGGTCAGCTGGGAGAACTAGATGAGCTGATAAGGGAAAACAGAAATCGGAGTACTCAAGCTCCTCAAAGGTCCTAACAGCAAAATTGTCTGAGTCTCAGCAGTGAGGAAAAGACGGCAAGGCTCGAGCTGGAAAAGGCTGGCCTTGATGTAGGTCTGTTCTTTTCTTGTGGTGGTGTTGTTTTCTTATTGTTATGATCCAAGCTACACTGATTTCCTGGAGTCCAGGTAGTTTAGAGTAATTTAACCCCACTGCAACTCTCTGGACTGTGAAGATGCTCATAATAAAACAAAGAAAATGTCCTTCTCTGTGTGTTTATGTGAATTGCAGGGGAGGCTTGTGTAATAATATTCATTTTTCACCCCAAGGAAGGACTGCATGCCCTTCCATGCCCATGAGAATAAATTACTGGAAATTTTAAAGATTATACAGATTTCCGGTCTGTGGTCAGAATGGATTATGGAGATAATAGTTTGAAAAGCCGTCCCAATAGTTCTGATCTCCGTGGATTCCTCACAATTGAGTTGGAGAGGCATCTAGCACTGCTAGACCCTATGGCCAGAGCTGCAGCCTGTGCTCATTGCACTGAGGGCAAGTCACTGTTTCTAAGACATTTAAATCCTTCATTCTCCGTGAGCTCTGTCTCAAGCAGAACTTAGCTAACAACATTAAAAGGACTGATTATTTAAATTTTATATATTTAAGCAAAATTTGAGGCCTTACAGGATCTTGAATTGGCAATATTGTACTTATTTGGAGGTTTGAAAAGAATACCAAAATAATTAGAAATGCCAGGCCCGGCGGCAGTGGCGCAGTGGCGCAGTGGCGCCACTGTGGTTAAGGTCCTCGCCTTGCACGCCCAGGATCCCATATGGGCGCCAGTTCTATCCCGGCAGCCCCGCTTCCCTTCCAGCTCCCTGCCTGTGGCCCAGGAAAGCAGTCGAGGATGGCCCAAAGGTTTGGGACCCTGCACCCACGTGGGAGACCCGGAAGAGGCTCCTGGCTTCGGACCAGCATAGCATTGGCCGTTGTGCTCATTTGGGGAGTGAATCATTGGACGGAAGATCTTCCTCTCTGTCTCTCCTCTCTGTATATCCACCTTTCCAATAAAAACATAATAGGGCCCGGCGCGGTGGCGCAAGTGGTTAAAGGTCCTCGCCTTGCACGCCCAGGATCCCATATGGGCGCCGGTTCTAATCCCGGCAGCCCCGCTTCCCTTCCAGCTCCCTGCCTGTGGCCTGGGAAAGCAGTGGAGGACAGCCCAAAGCTTTGGGAACCTGCGCCCACGTGGGAGACCCAGAAGAGGCTCCTGGGTTCGGATTGGCATAGTATCGGCCCGTTGCGGCTCACTTGGGGAGTGAATCATCGGACGGAAGATCTTCCTCTCTGTCTCTCCTCTCTGTATATCTGCCTTTCAAATAAAAAAAAAATAATAAAAACATAATAAAAATAAATCTTTAAAAAAAAATAATTAGAAATGCCACTCCTCACTGTGCTTATGTAGAATAATGAAATGAACTCAATTCACATTCTAGCACAGGATTTTGAAAATATTGATTCCAACTGGCTTTTTTCAAATAAAATTACTTTATTATTTTTCACATTCATCACTATTATTATTATTTTATGATAAAGTTCAATAGGCTTTGGGATTGCCCTTCCCCCCCGCCCCAACTCTCCCCTACCACCACTGATTTTCCCCATATTATCACAATAGTATAGCTCCTCAAAAACAATCATAAATCCATCATTGCATGCATGGACAATGGCAGAGAATCCAGAATCCTATTGTCAAAATATACTTAACAGTTTTGTTGGGAGTCCACCTTTGATCTGAAAGTAGACATGAATACTGCATTGAATCTCCACATCTGAATATATCAGTCTCCATTACAGTTACTATACATCCCCTTAAATAAAAAGCCACAAAACTGAATCAACAACAGGAAGAAAAATAGAAATTTACAATGCCAAAATGTTAAATAACATGCTACTGAATGACTAATGTATCGCTGAAGAAATGAAAAAGAAAATCAAGAACCTTCTATATGATCTATGAGTCAGTAAGGAATTTTTTTTTTTTTATGGGATCCCTGCGCGTTTAAGGTGAGGACTTTTTTTTTTTTTTAAAGATTTATTTTTTTTTTATTGGAAAGGTGGATATACAGAGAGGAGAGACAGAGAGGAAGATCTTCCGTCCAATGATTCACTCCCCAAATGAGCACAACGGCCAATGCTATGCTGGTCCGAAGCCAGGAGCCTCTTCCGGGTCTCCCACGTGGGTGCAGGGTCCCAAACCTTTGGGCCGTCCTTGACTGCTTTCCCGGGCCACAGGCAGGGAGCTGGAAGGGAAGCGGGGCTGCCGGGATTAGAACCGGCGCCCATATGGGACCCCGGGCGTGCAAGGCCAGGACCTTAACCACAGTGGCGCCACTGCGCCAGGCCCAGTCAGTAAAGAATTTAATGAGAAAAAAAAACTGTCTGAAGAAATGAAAATTAAAACAAAAGCATCAAAATCTATGAGATACAGTTTCCGCTGATGTGTCTTCTGTAGGCAATAGATGGATTGGTTTTGCTTTTTGATCCAGTCCACTACTCTACAGCATTTCATTGATGAGCTCAAGTCATTTACATTCAGGGTTAATGTGAACAGGTGGTAATTTGGTTCTTTCATTTTAGCATGGCCTGCTCATTGTTTGATTTAGTCTTCTGTTATCATTTTAGCGGGATGTGCTTTACATTTGCCTTTGGTTTTGGTGGGTGCTTTTCCTATTCTGTCAAGAGAACGTCTTTAAGTATGTTTTGTAAGGCAGGTCTGCAAGGGGTGTATTCTTTTAGATTTTCCTTACTGTGGAAGAATTTTCTTTCATTTTCAGAGACAAAGGAAAGCTTTGCTGGGAACGTTATCCTGGGTCAACAATTTTATTTTTCCTTTAGAATCTGGAATATGTCACTCCATTCTCTCCTTGGGTATAGAGTTTCCTGTGAGAGGTCAGCTGTGAGTTTGAGTGCCATGTCTCTATATGCCAATTTATTATTATTTATTATTATTTTTGATCCAGGATTAAAATTTTAAGGATTTTTTCCTTATGTTCATTTAAAGAGAGTTTGATATGTTTCTTTATGAAGATCATTTTTGGTCAGCCCTGTTGGGAGTTCTGTGCCTCTCCTGATCTCTGTTTACCAATTATTTCTCCAGAATAGAAAATTTTTCCTTTATTATTTCATTAAATACATATTTAAATGCAGCTACTCTTTCTGTACCTCCTGGCATTCCCATAACTCTTTGTATTTGAACTTTTAATAGTGTCTCTTAATTCTTGAATACTTTTTTAGCTTGACCCAGCTGTTTACAGCTTGTTTCCCCTTTGTAACAAGAAATATCTTCCAATTCTGAGATACTTTCTTCTGCCTCCATCATTCTACTATTGAGATTTTCTACTCAATATTTTGCTTTAGTGCATCTTTCATTTGCAATAATTCTGCTTCAGTTTGTTTCAGTGTTGCTACTTGCTGTGTGACATGGTCCTTAAATCCCTTAAACTCCTGTATGTGCTTCTTTTTGTTAATAAGAACCACAAGTTTACCAAACTCTGTATTCCCAATTATCTCGATGTCTTAGTTAACTCTGAGGTTGGCAAAGGCTTTTGCTTTGCAGGGGAGTCTTCAATAATATTCATTGTGCCTTTGTCTCTTCCTGTGCTCTTGGTTATTGCACCTCTGGTTAGCAGATGTTTCTCTTTGGGGCAGGTTTCTAAGCTATGTCACTCACAGGTCTACAGTTCAATTTTAGTTATTGTGGTTGGTACTAGTTCTTCTTTGGCAGTTACTTGTACCAATCCACCCAGTGATTTTCAGATCTGGGCTCTTGTGTTAGACTTCAGTCAAGGTCTTTGTAGCCAAAATGTTCAGTTTTATTAAGATTCCATCTTTGATTTGGAAGTAGGGATGCATAATGCATTTGATCTTCACATTTGGATATGATAGGGCCTAGTATAGAGTTACTTTACATCCCCTTAAATGAAAACCCATGAAAAAAAATCAACAACAGGAGTAAAACTATGAAAATTATAATATGATGGGCCCAGCGTGGTGGCGCAAGTGATTGAGGTCCTCGCCTTGCACGCCCAGGATCCCATATGGGCGCCAGTTCTATCCCGGCAGCCCTGCTTCCCTTCCAGCTCCCTGCCTGTGGCCCGGGAAAGCAGTCGAGGTCAGCCCAAAGCTTTGGGACCCTGCACCCGCGTGGGAGACCCAGAAGAGGCTCCTGGCTTCGGATTGGCATAGCATGGGCCGTTGCGCTCACTTGGGGAGTGAATCATCGGACGAAAGATCTTCCTCTCTGTCTCTCCTCTCTGTATATCTGCCTTTCCAATAAAAAAATAATAATAATAAAAGAAAATTATAATATGGAAATAGCTAACATGTTACTGAAAGACCAATGTATGGCTGAAGAAATGAAAAAGAAAATCAACAACCTTCTTGAAGGAAGCAGTTACTGTATGACATATGAGTCAGCTAAGAAATGAATCAGAGAAATTCTTTTCAAGAAATGAAAATAAAAACAAAAAATATCAAAACCCATAAATGTAGCAAAAACTATGTTGAAAGAACTATTGATCTTATAATTTGCATAAAGATTGCTTATGTTAGAGATAACGTGTGGTTTTTTGGCCTTTAGGGATTGACTTATTTCACTGAATATAATGGTCTTTGATTGGGACCATTGGGTGGCAAATGTTAGCATTTCATTCTTTTTGATGGGCTAAATAGTATTCCATGGAGTAGATGTATCACAGTTTCTGTATCACTCTTTTGGATGCTCAGCTGGGTTGTTTGTGTGTCTTTGCTATTCCAAATTGTGCTGCTGTATGTATATAATTATAGAACCCTTTCTTATATGTAGGTTTCACTCCCTTTGTATGTAGTCTCAGAAATGGAATAGCTGGATTATAAGGCAGATCAGTTTTCAGTTCTCATAACATTCACCATGCTGACTTCCATAGTGGTGCACTAGCCTACACTCCCACCAACAGTGAAGGAAGGTGCCTTTCTCCCCACATCCATGCCAGCAGGAGTTTAGTAGAGTTGTGAACATAAGCTAATCTCACTGAAGTTAAGTGTGGTCTTCCTTCTTATTTCCCTGACAACTAGGGATCCTGAGCATTTTTAATTTTTTTTCCATTTTTTATTAACCTTTTGAATTTTTCTTCTGAAAAAAATGTCTATTCTTTTCAATCACCTATTTATTCGCAGTGTTGTTTATTTTGCTGCTGTTGAGTTTCTGAAGCTCTTTGTAATCTTGGTTCTTAGTCCTTAATTGTATAGTTAGCAAAGATTTTTTCCCTTTCTGTTGGTTGCTTCTTTGCTTCATTGATCATTTCCTTTGCTGTACAAAAAATGTCTTAGTTTGACGTAATACCATTTGTTTATCTTGGCTTTATGCCTGTGCTTTTGATGGCTTTTATAAGAAGTCTTTTCCAATGCCTATATCTTAGAGAGTGCTTCCTACGTTTTCCTCTGGTTATTTGATGGTTTCTGATTTTTGTAGAAGGTGAACCATGGGAGTGTTTCTTCTTTCCTCTGCAGGTTGCTATCCAGTTGTCCTAATAGGATTTGGTGAAGAAACCAGCCTTTTCTCTCTGGATTATTTTCAGTTTTGATGTCAAAGACTAATTGACTATGGGCTCCCTACTGGTGTTTCTATTCTGTCCCAATTATCTTCTTTTCTGTTTCTGTACCAGTACCAAACTGTTTTGACAACTACTGCCCTATAGTATGTCTTGATGTGTGGAGCTGTGGTTCCTCCAGCTTGTTCTTAAATTTTAATATACAGGAGAACAGTTGATTGGAGACAACTTTAAAATATTAATTCTTTAATTTTATGTTAATTTAATAAAACATTTTATTCAAATTATATTCATTAAATGCATTATATTTACCTCTTTGCACTTCACTAAAATTTGTAATGCCAATGGGCAAATAAGAGTAATTGCCTTAATATTTTTTAAAGACTTATTCATTTTTATTGGAAATTCAGATTTACAGAGAGGAGGGAAAGAATGATCTTCCCACCCCAAATGCCACAATAGCCAGAACTAAACCATTCTGAATCCAGGAGTCAGGATTTTCTTTTGATTCTCCCATGCAGGTACAGGGTCCTAAGGCTTTGGGCCATCCTCTACTGTTTTACAGACCACGGGCAGAAGCTGGATGGGAAGTGGGGCAGTCAGGACATGAACCAGTGCCCATATGGGATCCTGGCACATGCAAGGCGAGAACTTTAGCCAGTAGGTTACCACCCTGGGCCCTAATTGTTGTAATATTTAAGAGGAGAATAAAAACACTAATGCTTTAATTATTAATAGCTATTTTTAAAAGTTTCCCCTTTCCCTTTCTTTTCTTTTTTATTATTATTTTCCAATAGGCAATTTTGTAAGTAGAGTGCTACCCAATTTTTTCTTCATTATCACCTGTATATTCTAGCATTGTAGTCCTTTCATCTGCAGTTATGAATCCAACACTCTGGTCTTCGCATGTATCATGACACTGCAATGGTGAAAAATCTAGTATTTTTTTTTTGTCAAGCTATATTTAATAGTGTAATTGGGGGTCTCTTTTGTTAGAGAATAGAAATGAATACTGCAGTTCCTTGAACCCCAGTACTCTAGTCTCCATCACACCAGTCTTTTTATGTGAATATGTGTATATTTGTTTTGTTGCAAATGGTAGAATTTTTTTCTTAAATTTAAAGATAGTACATCATTTTTATAATATGCTAGGTTGTATAGATAATAAAAAAGAAACTCTCTATTATCTATGCCCATGTTCAGGTTACCAAATTTGGGTAAAGTATGTTTTCAAAGCTTTCTTCAACTACTGTCCTGTATACTGTTTATACATTATTTTATATGCTTATTATTCATGTCAAAATCTACTACTCTTACAAAGGTTCATGTTTATGTCAATGGTAATTATTATGAGATCTGATTATTACTTATGCAATTTTTGGCAAAAGTTCAGTTTTTATTTAACTCAAAGTTGAGGTTTTTCAGAAATGTATTCAGAAAATAAAGTTTTGACACAATGGTTTAGCTGAGCACTGTGACTTTTATTTTTCCCTTCATTCACAATGCCTTTATCCTGTAATTGTTCACACAAAGCATTATAAATGCTATTAACTAAAACTTCTATTCTAACAAACAGCACACTAGTATTTCAGCTTTGTTAGCATTTTATATTGGACACATGCAATTTGCATGTTATGAAATAAGACAAAGTTTCATACACTGAAAATAATTGCTTCAAAATTTTCATGTGGTAGAGAACTACATAACATGCTGCCCTTGGACACACAATAACATTAGGAATATTTGAGGATGCAAACATGAAATGTAGACAGAATAAGTATTGCTGAAGTGGAAATAGAAGGATTCAAAATTCCAGACTGTCTATATTCTCAAATTTAACCAGATAATGCTATTTTGGACATTAATGATTAATGTGTGGTATATATATATATATATATATATATATATATATATATATACATATATATTACACACAAACACATACACACATATATATATACATATATATGAAACATCTGTGGAAAAGTTAAACTGTGATTGATAGAATGTTGAAATCCATAAATTCATATGCAATTATTGTGTTTTTAAGATGGCTGATCATACGGAAGTGATGAAAGGCATTCGCCAATATCCAGGAGTTCGCTATCCCGTTCTTACTCCAAACCTTCAGGGTTTTCACCGTGCTGTAAGTGTGCTACTGCTTACATTTCTAAAACTGACATATCTTACTGTTTTAAAGATTTTGACAAAATTAAAATGATGTCATTTGTAACTCAGTTATCACCCTATGCTAATATGTGAGAATACTTTAAAAGTTTGTGGTAGATGAAATGAAGACAAAAGTTTATTCTTATGCAGCAAATTTGAAATTAACATGATTTTTTTTTTTACAGAATGCATTTACTATATCATTTTGATGTCACTTAAAGGGTTTTGCACCAAAGTAAATTTTTCTTAGTATTCTGTTGTCCCATGGATTCTTTGAAAGCTGAAACTGGCATGAACAATGGCAAATCAGAACTGTTGCTTTTTTGGTAATGAACCCAAACTTTCTATATGTCACCCTTTCAGCTTAATCATTGGAGGATCACAAAACAAAAATATGATTCTCCACCTCATGAAAGTTTCTGAAAGTGTACCCTCTGATTCCATCATCTAAAGTAGTATTACAGACTATAACTTAAATAACTCTCAATGCAATATTATGACTATTATTAATATTGCTTAAATAGCTAACTTTTTACCAATCATTTTTCAACAGCTTTTGGTTTTGTTATTTCCTCCAGGGTGAGGATAATCATTTTCATTGTATCTTCTTGTACTGATTTTCCCTCTTTCTCTTTTACTGTATTTCTTCTGATATTAAAATAACAGGTTTAATGATCACATGTTTAATAAGAACCACTTGAACGTTATGTAAATGCTTCAGCTAGTATGCTTACTTGGGTTCAGCTACTGATTGTGTCCATAGATATTTTTCATTTCTGGATTTGAGGCTATATTGTATGACGTTGAGGACATGGGAGCTACTTAGGATATAATTTATGAGTGTATGTTGTTAGAACCATTATCTTTCATTTGATTTGATACCATTCTTATTTTTTTAGTAGAGAAAGAAATAAAGAGATATTTTAACCTGTTGTGTCAGTGGTACCCGGCTGCAAAACTGTAGATTGTCCTGCCTTTTAACAGATATTGACAGGGACATTCAGGGTTGTTTATAAGCTCATGGAATGTAGCTGTCACTTCTGCATTCAAAATGTGGCTCTAGAACTTCCCTAACTCTGTAGTGTTGGTTCTTTAGCTTCTTTGGGTAATTTTTTTTCCCATTCATGCCTCTATGGTATTGTTCAGAGATTACAAAATAAAAGAAGACATAAAGCCATAACAATAGTATTGACAAATATACTTTTACCTGACAATTTCAAAAATTATTTTGGGTGTAATTGTAAAGGCTTATTTTTGCATGAAGTTTGCCTTATATTGGAGAAAACATACATGTATCCTTCCAGGATGGCTTGTTTCACTATGAATAATGGCTGAGTAGTGTTCCATGGAGTAGATGTACCACAGCTTTTTGTCCATTCCTGTTTTGACAAGCATCTGTGTTGTTTCCATGTTTTTTTTTGAAGATAGTGCTGTTATAAATATAAGATTACCAGTCACTTTCACATATGCTGACTTCATTTTCCTTGGATTTATTCCCAGAAGTGCAATCGCCTATTAAGAAATAGGTGAAGAAAATAAACAAGTATTTTTCAAAAGAATAAATTCAAATAGCTAATAGAAAAATTAAAAAAAATGCTCAGGCTCCGTAACTAACAGAAATACAAATAAAACAATATAGCTTAGGAAGTAGTTTATCTTCTACTACCTCTGTCATTTGTATGTACATTTTTCAAAATTATTAGCTTTTGCCTTTAAATTGTATTTTGCAGGTTGCTGCTGGAGCCACTGAGATATCAGTTTTTGGTGCTGCATCTGAGTCCTTTACCAAGAAGAATATTAACTGTTCCATTGAAGAAAGCATTGGAAAGTTTGAGGAGGTTATTAAGTCTGCAAGGCATATGAATATACCAGTACGAGGGTATTTGTTAAATTCTGTATCTTGTTTATATATTTTTTTTTGGCGTTTTTTGGTTGAACTTATTTTTGGTCTATCTTCTACCACCAATAAAATATGTACAAGGAATTTTATTTATATAATATTTAATCAGAACAGTAACTATAACAGTAACTATATAGTTACATATATTAATGTTATCAGTAATTACTTGTTTATGTATAACTTGTCAGTTTCGCTGTGCCATTGAAATCAGAGGCATTAGCTTAAAAATTGACCATCGTTAATCATTTTCTTCACACTCAGTTATCCAAATGCATCTCTATTTGATGTCAACCTACTATGAGTTGTTAAATTAGAATAAATTCTTTAGAGTTTTGGGGAAGGAATCATTTTTATTCTTGAAAGAGCAGCTTATGTAGAACTTCAATAGAAAATATTCAATGCAAAATTTGATCTTTGAATTTATCTGTGAAATGGAGTCCAACTCTGCCCTTCGTTCAATCCCAACTGCCTCCTCAACACTCAAGTGACTGCTATTTTCTGGGAGACCATGAAAGCACACCACGCATCTTGCAGATCACTGTCCAAATATGCTTGTGAATTTGTACATAGAAGAAAAATAAGAAAAATACAAATGACCTTTCATATTGCCCCTATTATCTGAAGTGTATATTTATTTCACTGATGGTTCTTTGTTCTCAATCTTGATTTCATTTTGTTTTATTTTGTTTTGTCTTCTGTTTTTATTTTTCCTAGAAATTTCATTGTCCATGGTCTGAGCTAAGGAACAGAATCAAGTAGATCCAGTCCATAAGTCATTTTTGAAAGAGAAATTGACCCACTATCCACAAATTCAGAAGTATTCCTTAAGATTTATTTATTTTTAATTGAAGGTAGAATTACAGAAGGAGAGTTTCTGTATTCTAGTTCTTTCCCCAAAAGGTTACAACACCTAGATTTGGACAAGACTGGTGTCAGGAGCCAGGAAAGTCATCCTAATCTCATTTATGGGAGACAGGGAACCAAGTACTTGGGCCATGCTCTACTACTTCCCCAAGTGCGTTGGCAGGAAATTGAATGAGAAATGGAGTAACAGGTATTCAGTCCAGCCTGCTTTAATGTAGAATGTGGGTGCTAAAGTCACAGCTTAAGTACTGCGTCATGTCAACCTGACACAGAAAAAAAATTTGTAATTATGTGTATCTATTTTATGGAAGAATTTGATAGCCAAGATAAGTTTTCTATAAATAACAAGATCACACTTTTAGCAAAATATAATATATATATTATATATACAAAATATACATATATATGTATGTATCTCACCATAATCAAAAAAGGAGATGCCGTTCAAACTTCTAAATTCACATATAAATAACTGTTTCTCTTTCCTTCATTGAGAAAGAATAGACTCCATTCTTCTCAGCACTCATTTAAAGTGTGGAGGTTAATCTTCAAAGCAATTACCACTTGAAAGTTCAAGAAAGAGCAAATAATTAAAATAAGTGTTCTGCAACTCATTCTTCAAATATGAAATGTATGTATGATTTTAATATTGAACGATCAATGTAACCATGAGTTGTGTAAAATTAAATTTTGCTAATTTTCTTTCATAAAACAGAACAATGTAATTGAGTTAAACAACTCCAAAGTTATGTTTAATATTATTTCACAATTAATATTATACAGTCAGCAATGAAACTTCTAGCTATTCTGTGACAAAATTTTTCCAAGCTTTGTTTAGAAGGTCAAGTATTGAGGGACTTGGAATGACTCACAGTAAAACTACATCAATAGAGCACAGGGGAGACTTTATAGTGCAGCTACACTACAGACAAATGTGTGTCTTCAGGATGTATTGTGTCTTTGGAGTGCAACTCCTGAATTTTCACAAATATTATCCATTTTTATAGGAAATACATTTTTCAATATCTGAGTTCCCCATTGTCTGTACAGTTAAAATATGGTCTCGCTCACTTATGATTTTTAAGATTTTTTATTTGAAATGCAGAGTAACAGAGAGAGATTGACAGAAAAAAAAATTCTCGTAGGCTTGTTCACTGCTTTAATGCCCACCAATATCCCTCTAATGACAGAACGCAGATGCTGGGAATTCAGTCACTGACTCCCATCGGAGTTGGAGGGACCCTCCACTTAAGGCATCACCCTTATCCCCCAGTATGTGTGTTAGCAGGAAGCTGGAGTCAGGAGTGGATCCAGGAATTACACTTGAGAACTTGAACAAGAAGCCTTTCCGTCTTCTTAACTGTTACAACAAAAGATTGTTCTTCTTTGAAATTTTAACAAAATTTAAATAAGAATGTCATATTACTTGAAATATATATTTCAGATATTCACTGTTCTTACAAGCCATAAGCCATAGAAAAAGACCATGCCCAACTAGTTAAAACTGTAATAGATGCTTCAGCATGTCCCAATGGCTGCATTAACATTACTTGATCATAATCCAAAAGATATATGTTACCGCTGCCAGAGTTAAAGAACATAAAGTAAAACACATCATGTTCACTAACAACTACTTACTTATTTATAAAAAATGATGAACTTTCTTACACTAGTGTTTTAATTATAGTCAAGAAGGCTAGTTTTCACATCACCGTTACTCCATTAAAACACATGTCACATGCAGTACACATTTTTGTACAGGTTCAGAATTTAGCTGAACATCTGGGACACATTGCAGAAAGATAGTATGCCAAATCAATGACAAAAATGCAGTCAGGTAATTATTGCTGCCTATACATCATGCGAATGAATAGTGAAATGTTCACATTTTGGATTTCATTCATGTGGCATATGTTTTTAAAGGTGCAGGTATTTTTTCTGCTATCTGCCCAAAGTCATAAAAGTTAAGAAGGTGAAATAAATAAATAAAAGTTTGCGATTTCATAAAGCAATATCAATGGCATTTATTCAAAGATATATTTATTTGTTAGGATTATTTTAAAACGGAAATGTCTCAAAATCTGAAGTAGTGTTTTACTCTGTAAGATAGTCAAGATTTGTTGCTTTATGTCTATAATGAGTATTGAATTGAAAGCAGCCACATGAGCTACATGCTTACCCTTTAAGGAGCTATTCATTTTAAAAACAGAAAATGAGTACTGAATTGCCACTATTGATTTCACCATTGAAATGTTTATAGATGGGTAATGTAAAATTCCAAGGTCAGAATTCCAGTATATCAAAGGAACTGTGAAAAATTTAATGTAATTACATGTTATAATTCCAAAATCCATGCATGGAATGGCTTGATGCCTGATTAATCTTCTGAACAATCAGGAAGTATATTTTTGATACTTTTTCCTAGGTATCAAGCCTAAAAAAATAAATTTTGCATGGTTTAAAAAGTCCAAGATGGAAACGCACTTATCTGTGAACTGCACCCCTTGAAACGGAGCGAGCTTTCCGAGAGTTTTAATGAATCAGGAATGCACATTTTCTGTATCTCTTTTTCTACTGTTATCCACTCCGCCTACATTTATTCTTATCTAAAAACTAAGGAATATCTTGTCTGTTTTAAAGGCTGCCAAAAGGGATTATGCCACATATATTAATGATAAATAACTTTGACATTCTAAACTATTTCCTGTGATTAATTGATTTTCAATTGTTTGGCTAGCCCTAGCTAACATTCTGTGCTTTAAATTATAATATTGTGAACCACTTTTAAGTTTGCCGTTCCTGAAAATCGGCAATTGTCACTGGTTTTTTTCTTTGGGAGAAGATTTATAACTCAATATACTTATTGAAAATTTTAAACCTGATTGCTAAGTGAGCCAAACCATTTAGATTGTATTGCACCGAGTTTATATTTTCTATTCTTCTGTGCAAAATGTATTCTGATCCTTATCACGAAGGTAATAAAATGTTGTTGAGTGAGGCAATGCATATCATTGTTTAGGGCTCTTAAAATACAATCTCCCTCCCCTCCCTCTCCCCCCCCCCCCACATCGTAACTTTGAGATTGTGTTCCTCAAGACTGGTATATCAAATACCTTCCAGCAAATGATCTGTCCCCATGGAATTCACTTGTGTGTGTACAGCACCATCTCTTTAAATGGAGCATCATTTTACTGCCCCTTGAATTTCCTTTCCAACTTCTGTAGTTAAACTGAAACTGAGCTCTTAGCCTGAATGAACAATTCAAATACTCATTTATCAAAATATTGCAGAAAATCTGTTAAGGCTATTTTCATATGGTTTATTTGGGAGTTATACTTTTATAGTTTGATGCGCTAGTCTAGCACTGCTGCATGCTAGAATATTACAACCCTGCAGTGGTTAATATGCGTAAGTTCTATGTGTGTGGCCTGGGAAAACAGTAGATGACTGAGCAAAGCCTTGGAACTCTGTACCTGTGCAGGAGACCTGGAAGAAGCTCCTGGATCCTGGCTTCTGGCTCGTGGCTTTGGATAGACTCAGCTCTGGCCACTGGGGCCACTCAGAGAGGGAACTAGTGGTTGGAAGATGTTTCTGTCTCTCTTTCTCTCTGTAAATCTGACTTTCTAATAAAAATAAATCTTAAAAAAAGAAATGTTAAGAAATGTTTGAGTAACAGAAGTTTGCTTCGATGAATAAAGGTTTTCATGGGAGTATACAGCAAAACAGGAAAATGAATGACTTTCAAAAATTGATGAACTTGAACACCAAGTTACTCTGTGTAAAATGATATTAGTAATTTTTTTTTCAAAATAGGAAATATGTGATCAGATCTATGCTTTAACAATATAATGTTGACAGTTTAAATTGTAGTGAATTTGTGTGACACTGCATGAGAGACCAGGGTGGCATCTCACAGAGCAGACTGCTCTGTTTAGTGTGCTGGACACTCATGGGCTGCATGACCTGTGGACCACAGGAGAAGGATTAATTAGTTGGTAAAGTCTCAAAGGCTAGCAGGACTCAATCCTAAAAAGCTGCGTGTTTCTCTAAAAGGTGGAAAATGTGAAAGTGTTGAGTAAATAATTTTTCATGTGCAAAAGAAATTTTGGGGTTGATTCTGGACTTTACTGCATAATTTTTTAAGAACAGACTTTGCTGGACTGAGTTGTCTCAGAAACCTTTTTACTTTTTTTACTCTACATAATGGAAACATAAATGTAACAACATTTAAGCCATATAGCCAAACTTTTAAAGAAAAAATAGTCCCCAGGTTTCATCAAAGAATATGTAGTCATGATGCACGTTGATGCCAGAGTGGCATATGTAGTTATCCAACCCAGATGTAATCCCTAATGGGTTAGAAATGGGATTTCAATGTCTCTTTGTAAAAAGATAGATGTTCTGTCTAGACTTGGACTTGGAAATGAGTAATTCTTGGAACCTGGCAGAATCTTACTGCCCATGCAAAGTCAGTGGAATCTGTGCCAGCTATAGTTCTGTGTTTTGGATTTATGATACATAAGTATTGTGGAAACTAAAATTGAGAAATAAAGCTTAGAAACATATCCAGGAACTGGTCATATCTATGAGGAAAGGGGAAAAGGTAATCAGACTCTGTTAACAAACCATTTAAACAACTCGAGGCTCATGGAAATCCTGTATTAAAGATACCACATACTAGTATTCACAATAAAAACTGTTATCCACAAGAGAAATTAAAATAACAGTTTGAAAATAAGATTGTAAACTACCCACTTAAAATGCTTATGGAGCAGGGCCCGGCATGATAGCATAGTGGTTAAAATCCTTGCCTTGAACATGCTGGGATCCCATATGGTCGCTGGTTCTGATCCTGCTGGCCCTGCTTCCCATCCAGCTCCCTGCCTGTGGCCCGGGAAAGCAGTCGAGGATGGCCCAAAGCCTTGGGACCCTGTACCCGCATGGGAGACCTGGAAGAGCTCCTGGCTCCTGGCTTCGGATTTGCTCAGCTCCAGCTGTTGTGGTCTCTTGGGGAGTGAACCCTCAGATGGAAGCTCTTCCTTTCTGTCTCTCCTCCTCTCTGTATTTCTGACTTTGTAATAAAAATAAATAAATCTTTTAAAAATGCTTATGGAGCAAAGGAAGTAAATAATGAACAAACATGTATTTATAAAAACTAAAAAGCAAATGAGCATTTGATCAAAATAAACATATTTTTATAAAATTTAAATGCGTTTATCAAAAATTGAATCCCTTGAACAGCAGATTAAATTAAGTTGAAAGGAAGAATGGTGATCTGAAATTAGGCATTGAGAAAAGTGTAAAAATGAAGTTCAGAAATAGAAATTAACAGAAGTTTTACATCTGAGGTTAACACAACTAGCTTGACTTTCTAGGAGAAAATAGACTTGAGAAATGTTGGAAGACCTAGTACCAAGAAATTATAAAAAATGGTGCACACAAATGTAGTCATTAGAAGTGGAAAAACAATTATGTATCTGTAAAGGAGATGTAGTTACACTGACAGCAATAAATTCAGCAGTAAAGAATTGAGAATAGAGATAGTTTCTGATACAAATGCCAACAAAGAATTTTGCATATAGTCAAACCATTGTTAAAGAATGGAGGGGATATATATATATATATTCATGAGGTAGCATTGTGGCCACGAGGGGCCAACCACAATGCTATTGTCTTACATGAGCACCATTGGAGTCCTGGCTGCTCCACTTCCAATCCAGCTGCCTGCTAACACACCTAGGAAGGCAGTGAAAGGTGACGCAAATCCTTAGACCCCAGAGTCCGTGTGGGAGACCTAGATTGAGTTCCTTTTGTTTGGCATTAGCCTCATTCAATTGGGATGTTGCTGCTACTTTAGGAGTGAACAGGTGTTTGGAAATCTCTCTCTCTCTCTTGCTTTTTCCTTCTGTAACATTGCCTTTCAAATACACAAATAAATCAAATAAAATCTCTTCTTTTGAAAGCACATCTTGACAGTGTGGTCTGCAAATGGCCACCATTTAGAAATTCTTGCAGAAAGAATTAGTTAAAGGTGTATTTGAGTCAAGAGAGCACTGAATTAGAAGTAAGGAATGTGATATAACAGAAATTTAGGTTAGAATTCTGAAGTTCAGAAGAATGAAAAATTGTATGAAATATATCTGGGAGAGATTTAGCAACTCACTAATCAAGGACGAATAAGACTATTGTGCATATACAATCCTGGGATTGTCACTTTTTTCAAAAGAGAGTCAGTCAATACAGTTGAGGTTGTATGGTTGCAGTTACATAATTTTTACTCATGGTGAAATAAAGAGATAGAAAATGTCTTATAGGCACTTATGATTGCTACCCTTCCCTGGGTGACTTATTTAATTGGTTTGGAGTGTGTTTTAAGCATTGGAGTTTTGCTTTGTTCTTTTAAAGCTCCCCAGGTGACTCTGTGCAGACAGGATTCAAAATCGCTGTCATCAGTTGCTAAAGAGAAGTCCAGAGCTGACTGAACCCAGTCATCGGAGAGTTTTTTTTAATCATCATAGAGACATTTGGCCCTTAGAAAAACTAACCTAACTTTTAACAAGAATTGGCAAATATTTTCTTGAAAGTATAGAAGTAACATCATAAGGTTTGTAAGTCAGATGATGTCTGCTGAAATTGCAATACTCAATTGTGTCGTCAAGGTGCAAAAAGCCTAGGATAAAATGTAAACAGTTGTGCTGAACTCCAATAAAATTTTATCGTCAAAAAGAGCAATGGACAGAAATTGTCATATGAGCCTGAGTGTGCCATTCATTATATCACAGTGTTAAAGTGTAGTTAAAAGAATGAAGTTGAACATTAGCTGTAGAGAAAGTACTACTAATTGGCCAAACGATTGGTTACTCACAAGACTGGAGAAGTACATGCAAAAACAAAAGGTGATGGATTATGAAGACCTGTGAAATCACAGGCCTTTAAAGGTCACGAAAATGAGTGAAGAGATTTTTTTATCTGTTGATTCGCCTCTACAGTGTTTGCAGTAGCCGTGGGTGGGATAGGCCAAACACAATGCATTTCTCTGGATCTCCAATGTGGGTGGCCTGAGTCCAGGCACTCGAGTCATCATCTACAGGCTTCCTGGGCTGCATATTAGTAGGAGCCTTGATCAGAAGGCGAGCTCGGACTGGAACCAACACTCCTAAACATGTTGCAACCTCCCAAATTGAAGCTTAACTGCTGCACCAAATACCTGTGCTCGAGGCAGATACGGTTTTGACAACACAGCAATAACCAGGCACAAATAGAGATTTGTTTTGTTTGGCATTAGTTGTTCTTTGTTTTGTTTTTCACAGTTAGAGGGAGGAGCTGTAAATTAATGGTTTGAATTTTGTCTTAGTGCACATCTAGATGTTTTGGATTCAGGATAAGTGTACTCATATTTTCATTCTGTTATCCAAATCTCTATATCTGTATTGAAACCATGTCCTTTTTCACACCACTGGCCTCCTTCTCCTGTGTTGTGTTCAGAATAAAACAATTTCTTTTCACACATGTTGGTTAAATTTAGAGATTAAGCAATACACTTAGGTTACAGCAATTGAAAAAGTAAAGAAATATGTTTCTGGTCCATTGTAACTTTCAAATTTTATTTGAATTTGCCCCTCTCTCATTCTTTTTCATAACTACTTGCCTGGCATATGGAACTGCTTATTCATTTTGGTCTCCTTGTAAAAATTGCATTACATTTTAATATTTCTAAGATGGCTACATCTTAGAATCAGCGATATGTTGTGAGTCATGGAATATGTATTTTATTTTTCTTCTACAAAGCCTGTTGAGAAAGCCATGGTGTATCCTCCAATCATTAGCATGTTAGAATCAACGAGATGTAGCATTTTTTTCTTGTGTTTTTGCCTTCACTTTTTCCCTGACAGTCACTTTAGTACTCCAAAAGGGTTATATAACATGGAAAATGCATCTGATCTTGATACTCTGCTATCTAATAATTTTGAGAGCCCCAAAGTAACCATGAGTGATCTCAGAGTTCAAACCTCTTGGTGGGGCTCTAAAAACCTTTTATACTTTGGCTTAAAGGGTGGGATATCCAACATTTTTACCCACCACCCCTCTCTGTCTCATGGGATTCTTCATTCTTGATCATCAAACATGGTAACCTTGTTCTAATCCTAGTGTTGCAAGTACCTCTGAGAAACTTTATATTAAAACACGATTGCTGATAAGCTGAAAATAACCGAAATAAGGTTTTTCTAAAAGATAATAAATGAAAATAGAGATAGATTGTTGTCTTTGTAAGAAAGATTGAACTTTTTAATATTAGAATGACTTGCTGATGAAACTTATAGAATAACTGCATTTGGGGCCTTTTAAATACTGTTGTGTTTAGAGTGATTTGCACTTGCTTATAACAGGTAAACAAGTTGAACGATGAGGCTGTGTCCAGTTTTAGAAGCTTTTGGTGATTAATGGTTGCACCTAAATGAGGCCAAAACATCCAGACAGCAGTAAAAAGAGAAATTCTGTTTATTTTTCCATACTGTCTCTTTATAATTTCAACTCCATGGATGTACAATTGAGTAAATAAGTAAGTGTAACTTTGTGAGTAAAACTAGGTATTTCACTGACACTTTCTGCTTTGAAAATTAACATGTTGCTGTATAAATGCTGTATATTTACTGTATAAATACTTGCTGTAAAATCTCCATCTGACATCAAGCAACCTGTATTAAAGACATTAAAAATATATAATAATTGAATATATCCTATTTTTAAGTATAGGTGGAAAATACTGATCATGAAATCATACAAAATAAATTTTCTTGATGATTTCAATTTAATAAAAAGTAAAATTAAGGTAATGTCTTACATACATATTTATATAGCCTTGTATTTTAATTCAGGTATGTGTCTTGTGCCCTGGGCTGTCCATATGAAGGAAACATCACCCCTCAAAAAGTGACAGATGTAAGTTGCATTTCCAGCCTCCTTGGTTCATGGTAAAGTAATGTGTATTGTTTTCATAATCCAGCTGCATCCTTCCCTATATACTACATCTGTATAGCAAAGAGAAATCAATATAGAGGGTGAGTATGCAAACATTTTGTAAAGACATCTTTGATCACTTTGCCGCTTCTTTTGAACATCGAAGAATTGTACATTTGCTGTAGCAGTATAAATAGCATTTGCACTCTCCCATGGAATGTCAATGCAGTTTGCATACTTGCATTTAAGCCTTTTGCATCTTTTGGACTATTAGATACATCTCTTTCCTTTCTTCTTCATACTTTCATATTTATGTTAAAATATACAACGTCAGTGACTTTGCTCTTTTGTGTTTCTCTAGATCTTACTGCCATGATAATTTTGCTCTCATTCCCAAGCGATTTCACAACACTAGGTCATAGTAATTAATAATGGCTTGTTGACATTCATTTCCTAATTGTTAGTCTTTTATTATTAATTTTTGTCAAAGAATACAAAATTACTTGTCTCTGAGACTACAATATGCTATCTCAAAAACTCATCTGTATGTGAATTAAGTCAATGTAACCCCAGTCATTCAAGTTGCTAATTTTGATCAATTTAATTATAATAATATGTTGCAGAAGAATTGAAGATGGCATTGACAACAGAATAAGTTTTGAGTTCAGCTAAAACTATTCTGCATTGCTTGGATCTTTTGAAATTCAGCAGTCATCTATCATTTTAAAGTTGTCCTACCATTTATTTTTCAATTAAAACCTTTCCACACAGAGGCAGATATTATATTAAATAATGAAACTCAAATTATTGCATAGAATGAACCTCCAAGATTTGAAATTTCAGGTCCAATAAAGACTGTGTTGGGTTGGCATCTCCTTACGCCCAGTCTCCTTGCATTTCTGCTTTTTGCCCTGCATGCTCCTCTGCCCCCAGTGTATTAAGCACACATGGAACTGGGATCTGTTCCTGCAGCTTAGTTGCTGCTGTGGAGAGTCATATTACCAGGCAGAATACACGTATTGGAAATTCATGATCAGTAACTACAACAGGGCCTTTTGTGCTATGCTAGTACATTTTGTTATTAACCCACACTCTTTCATCTGATATATATTTAAGATTTGGAAAGTCAGATACACAGAGATGTGGAGAAAGACAGAGAGGACGATCTTACATTTGATAATTCACTCTCCAAATGGCTGCAATGACTGGAGTTGAGCTGATCTGAAGCCAGGAGCCAGGAATCTCTTCTGGGGTCTCCCATGTGGGTGCAGGCTCCCAAGGCGTTGGGCCATCCTCAACTGCTTTCCCAGGCCACAAGGAGAGAGCTGGACAGAAACAAGCGCTCATGTGGGATCCTGGAGCAAGCAAGGTGAGGACTTTAGCCGCTAGGCTACCACCTGGGGCTCTGACTAAAGATAGTACTCTTTTCGAACCTCTAATGCTTTCTAGTTTTCTCTACCCCTGCAGTTTACTTTTTCACCACATGATCCTTTGTATTTGACTTTTTCCCTGCCTGGAACATTCTTTGAACTTTATATTTGAGCTATCTCGGACCCACTAACCTTTAATTCTGATATTCTTCTTGGAACATCCTTCTCAGTCCATTTCTTGTCGCACTCTTCAATAAGTTCGCATGTATTCTATCTTAATTTGTCACTCAAAAAACCCTCAATTTCCCTCACATGTACTCTTAGAATATTACTTCTTTCTTTCAGCTTCTAAATTTACATAGAGTTTATGCATTTCTCAGTGTAATGAACAGATCTGTCCTCATTTGATTTCTTCACTGTCCATTATACCACTAGCCATGATAATGCTTGTTTCTCCATTTCATCCTATACCGTGGCACCACACTTGCTGTAAAACAGTAGGTAAATAGTACATGCTAAATGAATTAATTACTATCATGTACCAAACTGAATGGGAAGTGACTTTTACAAAGTCTCACTGCATTTTCAAGATCAAGTATAACATTTATGACATCTTTTTAATTCTGATTTTAAGGATTAATTTGCTTAATGCTTAAAAGATATACTAAATGAAGATATACCACTGTCTGTATTTTTACAGATAAGAATCTAAAGTTTAAACAGGTTATTCCCTGTTCACTATCATATTCCGCCAGGCCCTCCAATGAATTTTTAATTTGCTCTATTTTGTCCTTCATTTCCAATAATCCTGCTTGATTTTATTACAGTGTTGCTATGTCTTATGTGGCATATTCCTTAAATTCTGATATATGCTTCTTGTTGTTGATAAGGAGCTTTATAACAAATTTTTAAGTTCTTTATTCCCCCATTTGCTTGATATATTCCTCAGTTAACTCTGAGGTTGGCAAAGGCTTTTGCTTTTTTTACAGGGGATTCTTCAATAATATTCATGGTGCCTTTATACTTTGTTTTTGGTCATTTCATTTCTGGTTGTCAGATTTTTCTCCTTAGGGCAGGTTTCTAAGCTGTGTCACAGGTTTAAAATTCAGTTTTACTTACTGTGGTTGATACTCAGTTTTTCATTTGCTGTCACTTGGGCCATTCCATCCAGGAAGTTTCATGTCTAGAGTCTTGTGCTAGGCTTCCACCAGGGTTTCTGTAGGCCCAGCTTCTGGCTAACCACTCTCCACCTCCTATGATTCTATGCTGTGGCTGCCCCCTTGCCTCTACAGCCTTTCTCCTGCTTCTTGTTTGAGCAGTTCCCAGGTTTATCGAGGCATCAAGTGCCCTGAATAATTGGTTGTTGGTGGTGCCAATCTTGTCACAATCTGCTGGCTGTTAGGTCTGAGGGCTACCTGTATCTCTATTGGGTGGGATCCATATCATGCCAAAGTTAGGTATCATTACCTTGTGTGAGTAGTGCAATGCAGTGAGCTGGTGCTCACTGTTGTCCTTCCAGTCTCACAGCCTTCGCCACACTATACAAATTGCTGCCTGATGTGGCACTGACAGAGTTCTGGGACCGCTGACCATTAGGTCTTGTGTCTACCCAGATCTATTTTGGGTGGAACCTGTAAGATGACACATTGGTAGCTTTCCCTGTGGGACCATTGCAATGCACTGAACTGGAAATGAATTTGCTCCCAGCTCAGCACATGCAAAGTTTGCTATTGTCCTTGCAGTTCCACAGCCTTTTCCTCTTTACAAAAATGTGCACCCGATGTGGCACTGGTAGGTATCTGGGATGTGAAATCCACCTTGTTCTTGCACTGCCTGTTTCGGGTCTGCTGTTCTGTCTGTCTGCTCCTGCTTGGATCATAAAAATAAGCAAAATGGACAGTTATTTGCCAGGGGCCACTTCTTAAGCTCCCAATGATCTCTCCTTCCCATCTGCCTGTGGGGGAGTTGTGGGCACTGGTGGAGCTCAGGTTGCCACTCACTTACTGCTGCTGGAGTACCTGGTCACTGCAATTACCTGTGGTCTCTGTGGTCTCTGTTGCTTTCCTGAGTCCGTGTGTCTCCAGGTACCCCTTTTCTGTGAGCTTGTCCTCTCCTATATCCTGGAATCTGTGCTCCATACTTCACCCTGGTTAAGGATTCTCTGTCTGTTTAAAAATGTCCTTGCACTATTGCACCACATTGATTCTTCACCCAAAGTTTTTAAAACGATTTTCACTTAATGAGTAAAGAAAAGAACAGAAAGCTGAAGCATATGTTTTCTAGGCACACAATTGATCTTACTTGTGATATTTGGCCTCTGTGTATGTTTTGAGCATAGACAGTTTGTATATTCACATGCGTTGTTTTAATAGCACATCACCTTTCTTGACAGGTGGCCAAGAGATTGTACAGCCTGGGCTGCTATGAGATCTCTCTGGGTGACACAATTGGAGTAGGAACACCGGGAAGCATGAAAAAAATGCTAGAATGTGTCATGAAAGAAATCCCCGCAGGTGCTCTTGCCGTTCACTGTCATGACACCTATGGACAAGCCTTAGCAAACATCCTCACTGCCCTTCAGGTATGATATATTCATTGTGTGTTGTGTATTAGGATATAAATTCTTACTAGTGATATAAACATGTTGAGAACTTTAGATGTTAAGACAATGTTTTATAAACAGTGCTTACCGCATGACAGGCATTCAAGAAGTATTGATAAATTCTGAGTGATTTTTTTTAGAGGGAGACAGAGAATAGATGCTTCTGAGAAACATCTGATTTAAAAAGTTTGTGATTCTATTCCTTTTAGAGTATTAAATCTGGTAGGGGATTCTCTGACTCTTTCAACTCCCATATACTCTGAAATATGATGTCATTTTTTTCAGGAGTACAAATAAGGTAGTACAGTTTTTCTGTTGTAATATTATAATGCTAATTTTGCTAACTTGGTGCTCTCATATGGGACAATATGTGGGAGTGTGTGTGTGTGCATGCGTTTGTGTGTGTGTGTGTGTGTGAGGCATGCTTCAAATACAACATTTAGGAAATAGACCTTCTGAAAAAGACGAATTGTGTGCTTGGTATGGAAACAAAGCCCATGTATTTGGAGAAGAAATTAAGGTCTACAAAATATGTTAAACTTTTTAATTGCATTGTCTGTGTTTGCAGAGTGGCAGGACTGGAATCTTGGACATTTGGCTATTATGTGACAGGTACACAGAAATACGGGAAACAATCATGAACCCAAACAAGATGAGTGGAGTCACTGAAAACGTGTGTAAGCTCAGGACTCCCTGGAAGACAGCATTTGGAGAAAAAGGGAAAATTAATAAAATTAAAAAAAATCTGCCCCACAGAGAGTTGTGGGTTAGTAGGATCTTCGGGTACTAAGGAAAACATGTATTTTCTGAAGCAACATATCTTCAACCTAAGTCAAACTCTGTGTGTGTGTAGATATGCACATATGTGCTTAAAGGGGAGTGATAAATTTATGAGGTGGTTAGTAGAGTGTAGTTAGTAGAGGTAGTTAGTAGAGGTAGTTAGTAGAGGTAGTTAGTAGAGGTAGTTAGTAGAGTGTAGCTCATGAAGTAGTAGAGTGTCTGCCTAAGAAGCTGGAATTTTGGTTTCTATTTTAGTACCCTGTGTACCAAGTGTGTGTGATTGTGAGAAGCAAGGGCACATATGTGAGGCAAGGTGTCTAGCTAATCAGTGGCATACATCCAGATTTGTGTTCTGTTGCTCCAGAGTAGAATTTAAAGTATCAATAGAAATACTTGGATAAAATGAGAGAACTGGTTTGTATGATAAACAACATTGTATGTGGCCAGAAGGTAAATGAATGATAGAAGAAATGCTTTTAAAAAATGCAGAGATGTCTCAAATATGCTACAAGTTGAAGAGTTCAGGTAAATACTGCATTTTTCACCACTCACTTTTACGTAGTTTCATAATCTAGAAAAGATATAGACATTACTTTCCTGAAGTTGAACATCAAATGTTCTTTACATGTTTTGGAGATTTTATCTTGGTATGATGCAGCAATGTCATTCCAAGTACATGGCATACACTCTGAGCAGTGTTAAGGTGGAGTTTAACAGAACCCGCTCTCATTCTTTCCCTTGCCACTCTTGATAACAGCAACAATAACAACAACAAAACAAACTTTTTAGTTGAGAAGATGAGAGAAAAATGTCCTGGAAAGAAGCATCAGTATTTGAATCAAAGGGGAATTAGAGAAAGTCTAGCTTCATTATGAACAGAGTTGACCTTGGCTTCAGGAAGCAGTGGACATAGTTCTTCTGTTAAAAAGAGAATCTTTGAAGTGGCTTTGAAAAAAAAAATGGTGGTGTATGTAGAGTGGATATCATTTGCCTTAATTTAGGGGTGGAGAAGAAGTTTACAGTGTTCCAAACTGGAAGTTAATATTAAGGCAGGGAGACATGTAATAAGTGGAAACTTGGCCACAATGTTAGGAAACAAATGAGAGTTATAAATGGAATGCCCCTTGAGTCTGGAAAGCACATACTGATCGTGTAGTAAAGGGATCTTTTTTGGGATCCTAGGTTTATTGCATTTTTTATGACTTAAACATATGACTTATGGACCTGGAGATGGCTGTATGGAAATCAAGAATTCATAATTATCAGATATTATTTAATATTGTGAAACTATTATGAGACTATAGATTTAAGTTGGGATAGTCATAACCACTTAAATCCAAAGAGCAAGAAAATGAGGTGAGAATGCATACAGCATTTTAGTAATGGAAGAACTGTTCCTGGTAAAATATATCTGCATTAATTTCAGCATAAAAATTGAACTGCATCATTGTGCACATTTCCATATTCCTAAGTAAAAAAAAAATTAACAAATTATTGAATTTTCTTAATACAGAACCCAAGCAGTTGTTCAGGTTCCGATGTTCCCTACTGCAATGACTTGAGTCTTCATAACTGGGTAAAAATGGAATAAAGCAAATGAGACCTAATACCACAAATAACAGTCACAAGCTAATTAGTAGCAGAGACAAAGCAGGGCAGGCAACATTTAGATTTTTCCTAAAGAAGGATGGTGTGTACTTTTTCTCTTAAAAGTTGGTTTATTATTCTCTTTTCTAAAACAACAAATTATTTACCTAATTTTTACATTAAAAACATTCATTTCTTTGCAAATCTCACTAAACCGTGTTTTAACTCGGCAAAACAAAATCTTCCTTCACATAATGTGTGTTTGACCTGATCAAGAGAAGTCGGTGGAGAAGCATCTCTGTTTCCAATTCCGTGTTTGGTAGAAAGACATAAAGTTGTCTCCTTCCCTGGACGGGGGAATACTGCACTGAGAAGCGGAGTTTATAACTGATGCCTTGATAGCAGTGCGTTTGTGAATATGTTTGTTGTGGTCATCATAACTGTTAACATTATTACTATTATTTCTAAACTATCAGTAATGACTTTTATTACAGAATTTAGCCATGAGTAGAGCTAACATTTCATAAATACATGCATTGGTGCTCATCTATTAGAAAGCTTATTGAAATAGCTCAATAGAAATAAATATGTAAAAAAGAAATTAAATGTTGAAAGTTACATGCCTCTGCAGAGGTTTTACAGGGTCTTACATTAGCTTATCACCAGACATTTATTTTATTAGCTACTGTTATACATGCAGTTTTTATTTTATTACAAATGCAGTTATAAAATGCAGATTAGTACATTAAAAATTGTTGGAAATATTGCTGTGAACAAAATTGTTTCCATTTGTCAGTGTTTTCAGTACCTGTCTTATTATGAAGTAATTTTTCTTGATGCATAATTAGAAGTTTTTGGTATGGTATTCTGTTAGAAATCATTCTAAGAGGAAGGTGAGTTGATATACATGTTATGACCCCAAATGAAGAGGGCGGTATTACATCCTTTCTGGACTGGATGTCACAATGTCTACTTTCCTGAATTGTGTGGAAATTGAGATAAGAAAATGAATTTATGTGGTGATATGATACAATTGATTGCACATAGTTCAACTTTCAAATATTAAACAAAGCTCCTGAGCCACAGATGTCTGTGAAAAAAAAAAAATGGTTAACAAAGGACCTTAACATTTTTTCCAGGTGGTTGCATAGTTTATATCAGTGATGAAGAATGTGTAAACGTTTGAATGATTTTGTTAATTTTATGCTGTTGTCAACATTTTTTAAAGAAAACACTTATTCATTGTTTTGTTTAAAATGCAGAACAACCAAGGAGAGAAAGAAGGTGGAGAAGAAGGAGAAATAGAGTGATAGATAGAAAAAGGTTAATTTCAATTTAGCAGTTATATAGGTCACTCTCCAAATGGTTACAATAGTCAGTGTAGGCCAGACCAAATCCAGGAGCCAGGGACTGGAGCCTCATATCTGATCTGAGTGCCGGAGGTCCAAGTACATTTCTGATCTCCCGCTGCCTTTCCAGATGCATTGACAGGAAGTTGGACCAAAAATAAAGGAGCCCGGAGTTAGACTGGCCCTCTGATATGGAATTCTGTCATTGCAAACAGTGACTTGATCCACTGTGTCACATACCAAGTCCTCCAGCATCTTTTAGCAAAATATTGAGTCACCACAGTGGCATAGTGAGCTAAGCCTCTACTGGTAGCACCAGCATTCCAATTGGTGCCAATTTGTGTCACAGCTACTTCACTTCTTATCCAGCTCCCTATGGACAGCCTGAGAAATCTACAGAGAATGGCAGAAATCCTTGGGGCCCTGTATCAACATGGGAGACTCAGAAGAAACTCTTGGATACTGAATCCTGGCTTCAGATTAGATTATCTTAGTTTCAGCTCTTAGCACCTTTTGGGGACTGACATGGCTAATAGAAGATCTGTCTCTTTGCTCCTCTTCTCTTAAAAAAAAAAGTCCTAAATTGGCAAAATTTTACAGTCATCAGGGTATCAGGTGGTCAGTTTTATCTTCAGAGACATTATAACTGTCGTCTGTTTTTGTATAGCTACATGTATCAATGAGTAAGTAAAAATGCTGCTCTGAGCTAGGTGGCATTTAAACCAGTTCCAACTAACTAACACTTAAAAGTAAAGTGTATGTAGTTCCCATGTGGTACAGCAGTGAAGAGGATGCCTGGAATGGGCCGAGGAATTCTAAACTCTGCTACAGGCTCTAGCTCCCTCTTCATGTGGACACTTGCAGAAGCCATGATGGTTCAGACAGTGGATTCTGTCCATCTGGAAGATCAGGTTTGGGTTCCTGGCTCCCAGCTTGGCCTGTTGGAGCCTTTGAGGGTGTGTGAAATTGAACCAATAGATGCAGCTCCATCTCTGCTTAGACTTCACTTTCTTCCTCTCCCTCCATCTCTTTTTCTCAAGTGGATAATAAAGCATTTTGTTAACTTTTACTTTAATGAATGTAGTTCATCCTTGTATGGCAGACTATAGGTAGATCCTAAATTCGAAGCTCACTTGAATTTATTCATGCAGATCAGATGGACCACAAATACAATAATTGAGTAATTATGTATTCTCAGTGCTTTTTTAAGATTTGGAAATCGCTGGATCCATCAGCACATTTAGTATTTTTATTTTTAATAATGAACTAATGTTTTTAAATTTGTATTTACTCATTTATCTTGAAAGTCTGAGTTACAGCAATAGAGGGAGAGACATAAACAGAAAGAGGGAGAGAGAGAGACCCTTTGCTGGTTTGTTTCCCAAATAACCTCAGTGACCAGCAGTAGGCCAAGTTGAAGCTGGAAAGCAAGCAGGAACCAGAAGCCAGGCACTTCCTCCTGGTCTCCAAAATGGGTGGCTTGTGTCCAAGAAATTGAGTCATCTTCTTATGCTTTTCTTAAGCCAATAGCCTAAAGATGGATCAAAAGTGGAATACCTGGGGCACAGCACAATGTCCATAAGAGAAACAGGCATTATTAGCTTTATCTACTATGCCACAACACGGGTCCCATGACTTAATTTAAAATTCCTTTTTAAAAAAATAATTATTTGGGGGGGGGAGGAGGCAAGTTGGCAGTATAGGATACAGACACATTTGATATGACGGAGAATCTTTAGACAGGGTGAAGTAGAAGTAGTAGATTACAGGGAGAAAATAGGGGTCACTCAGTAAGCAGGGAATACCTGGACATAAGAAAGTGCTGGTGGTGGCAGAGGTGGCAGAGCAGTGGAGAAAAAAAACCCACCAGCAGTCAGAGAATAGCAATTCAGATTACGGCGATCTTGGCCCCAGCACCAGCCAGACATCCAGTGGTGGCCTCCACTCGGCTTTTGTGGCAGCTAGGTGGGAGGGAGCTTGGGTCCGTGTGGGGAGTTCGGGAGGCAAATGCAGTCTGAGACATGCCAATCACACTGAATAGCTCAGACCAGCAATAAGCGGAGGAAAAAAGAAGGGACTCCAGGCGCCATCTTGGGTGGAGAAGCAGAGTACAGAGCCCAGAAGGGGCTTGTTTCTGGCTGATCACATGGAACTGATCCGGCAGGGAGGATAGCATCAGCTTGGCTCCCTATAGGGTCTGTGATGTCCCTGGGGCTGAAAACCAGCAGCTCCAATTCTCCAGCAGTGCCACCTGGTCCATCTTAGGTAGGAGGGCAGCGAGAGTGGATTTCAAGTGAAGGTTCAGAGTGGGCTTGTTTCTAGCTAATTGCACAGAGCTGAGTCTACAGAGAAAGCAGCACAGGCCTTGCATATTGCAGGGTCTGTGTAGTCCCTGGAGCTGATAGCCCCAGATCTTTGTTTGTGCCCCTAGGGGTTCCATCTTGTGCAAACATGCAAGAGCTGCAATCATTGATAAACTGCAATAGGAACAGTGGTAAACTGCACATGTGCTAAATCAGTAGCCCTCAAATATCAATGTCATGGGACCAGGCACTGTCAGACTGAAGGGAGGACAACTGAGCTACCCAAGAGCTAAGCTGGGAACAAAATCACCTCCATCTTATAGCACTACACAGGCCCCACAGACAAAACAGCCCCATCAAGGCACACTACCAATTCCCCCCAAAATAACTCCAAGAGGCACTCACTCAGACTTATGCGCTACCAGGTGTCAAAAAGACCAGTGCCACCGACAAGATCAGTGCTTCTAACAACGCAATTATTCAGGCCAATTGGTGTTTTGCAAATCCAGGGCACTGATTGAACATCAAAATCAACTTGTAGACCTATAGGTAATATACATCTTAGGAGTCTGCATGAAGATGATTCTGCCAACCAAAATGGCAACAACAATAGGTAAAAGAAAAGACAAAGGCACTATGTATGTTACTGAAGATTCTTGAGCAAAGGAGCAAAAGCCCCAAACACTCTCAGAGTTAACTGAAGAAAACATTTAGAAAATGGGTGACACAGAATTTAGAAAACTCATTATAAAGCCTCTGATCAGCAATGAGAAGCACATACAAGAGTTTGAAGAATTTAAGGAATATGTTACACAAGAAATAGCATCAATGGATCAAAGGAAGGTTGATATATCAGAAATTAAGAACACAGTGGAGCAAATTAAAAGTACAGTGGAGAGTGTCAAAAATAGCATGAATGAGACAGAAAAAAGAATTTCAGAATTGGAAGATATTTCCTATCACTATGAAGAAACACACAAAAAGCTGGAAGCAGAGCTGGGTCAAGCTAAAAAAAAAAGTATCTAAGAATTTAAAAATATGATGAAAAGGCCCAACATAAGAGTTATGGGAGTTCCAGAAGGTGCAGAAAGAAAAGCTGGAATTAAATATCTGTTCAATGAAGATGGGAGAATCCACCATGGGGCAGGGGGAACAGGTTTTGGGGAGGGGAGGGGGGAATCCCAGTTCCTGTATAACTGTGTCGCATGATGCAATGTAATAAAAAAGAAAAAAAAATAAAGATCTGTTCAATGAAATAATAAATGAAAACTTCCCTAATCTGGAGAAAGAACTGGAAAACAATATACAGGAGGGCCACAGAACTCCCAACAGAGTTGATCAATGAACTTCACTTCAGTTTTGATCAAAACCAAGCTTCACCATGACACATGATAATCAAGCTCTCTTCAGTTGAGCAAAAAGAAAAAAATATCCTTAAATGTGCACGTGAAAAAAATCCAGTGATATATAGAGGAACCCCAATTAAACTCACAGCTGACCTCTCAGAGGAAATACTACAGAACAAAAGAGAATGGAATGACATATTCCAGATTCTAAAAGAGAAAAATTTTCAGCTCAGGATAACATATCCAGCAAAGCTCTCCTTTGTCTTTGAAAATGAAATAAAATTCTTCCACAATAAAGAAAAACTTTAAGAAATTGATTCATCTAAATCTGCCCTACAAATAATACTCAAAGATGTTCCCATAAAAGAAAAAAATGAATAGCAATCACCAAAAACAAAGGCAAATGTGGAGAATATCTCACTCAAAGGCTAACAGAAAATTAAATCATAGAACAACACATCACTAAAATGACAGGACCAAACTATCCCTTATCCATAATAACTCTGAATGTGAACAGCTCAAACTCAGCAGTCAAACACCATGGATTAGAGAACTGGATCACAAAACAAAACCCAGCTATCGGCTGCTTACAGGAGACACATCTCACCAACAAAGATCAGAGGACATTGAAAGTGAAAGGATGGAAAAATATTCCAAGCTAATGGTAAGGAAAAACATGCAGGGGTAGCCATTCTTATATCAGCTGATATAGACTTTGATGTGAAGAGTATCAAAAGAGATGAAAAAGGATACCACATAATAATGATCAAAGGATCCATTCAGCAAGAAGAGATCACCATAATGAATGTATACACACCAAATGCCAAAGCATCTAGCTATGTGAAACAAATATTTGTGGGCTTAAAGGGAGAAATAGACTCTAATACGATCATAGTGGCAGACCTTAATACCCCATTAACATCAATGGACAGATCAAAAACCAGAAACTCAGCATAGAAGTAACAGAACTCACCCAAACTCTAGAGCAAATGGACTTAGAGACAGAGAATACACTTTTTTTTTTTCCATCAGCACATGGAACCTGCTCCAGAACTTACAATGTTATAGGCTACAAAAGAAGCCTCAGGAAATTTTAAAAAGTCAAAATTATACCATGCGTCTTCTTAGACCTTCATGGAGTAAAGCTAGAGACCAAAAAGTCAAAACACCAAGGAAGACTTGCAAACACATGGAGACTGAATAATATGTTAAGAATGAGCAATGGGTTAGAGAGAAAATCAAAAGGGAGATTAAATAATTGCTTGAAACAAATGAAGACATCAACACAACATATCAAAATTTATTGGACACAATCAAGGCAGTGCTAAGAAGAAACTTCATTTTGATCAGTCAAAAAACTAGAGACTAGAAAATCATCAAGTAAATAAGCTAAGCTTACAGCTGAAGGAACAGAAAAATAACAGCAAATCAATCCCAAGATTAGTAGGAAAAAAGAAATAATCAAAACACGGGGGAAATAAACCAAATGGAGACCAAAAGAACTATACAGTAGATCCATTGATCAAGGAAGGAGCTGGTTCTTTGAGAAAATCAACAAAATAAACTTTCCACTAGACCAACTAATCAAAAAAAAAAAAAAAAAAAGGAGGGAGAAAATAGAAAATACACATCAATAGCATCCGAGATGAGAAAGGAGATATAACAACAGATACCTCAGAAATACAAAGAATCATCAGGAACTATTACAAGCAACAATATGAGAATAAATCAGACCTAGAAAAGATGTATAGATTTTTGGACACATGCAATCCAACAAAATTGAATCAAGAAGCAATTAACAATCTGAATAGGCCAATAACATGCACTGAGATTGAATCAGTAAGTAAAGCCCTCGCAACCAAGCAAAGCCCTGGATGAGATGGCTTCACTGCTGAATTCTACCAAACATTCCAAGAGGAAATCACACCATGCCTACACAAGCTTTTCCAAGCAACAGAAAGAGAGGCAATCCTTCCAAACTTTATTAAGCTAATATCATCTTAATACCAAATCCACATAGAGAACAACAGAAAAAGAGAACTACAGACTGATATCCTTGATGAACGTAGATGCAAAGATCCTCAATAAAATACTAGCAAACAAGATCCAACAACACATCAGGTAGATCATTCTCCCAGACCAGGTGGGATTCATCCCAGGCATGCAGGGATGGTTCAACATCCACAAATCAATGAACATGATACATCGCATCAGCAAATTGAAAAATAAAAACCATATAATCCTCTCAGTAGATGCAAAGAAGGCATTTGATAAAATCCAACAGCAATTCAAACGGCATATATGTGATCAATGTAGCCTGTTCTTGGCATTTTCAATTTAATTAATGTGACAATATTCATTCAACATGCGATTTCTAGATTTCTTTTTGCGCTTACCCTTGGTTGCACCAAATAAGTTTGTAATCTTGGGCTTCAGCTGTTATTTTATTATTTTGTAACATGATATTGCAAGCTTTGGATCAGGAGAACAGATTATTACTAGTTATTTGTGTATTTTTAAAACAAAAAAATTAACTTTAAAATGAATCCCCATCAGTATTATGACATCAGGAAAGAAAAAAAACATCTATTTTTTTTTATTAATTACATTGCATTATGTGACACAATGTTATAAGCACTGGGATTCCCACCAGCCCTCCCCGAACCCTCCCCCCTTGGTGGTTTCCTCCACCTTGTTGCATTACCCCAGTTCAAATTTAGTTGAGATTCTTTCATTGGAAGTATCTACCAAGCATAAAGTCCAGCATCATATTGTCCTGGTAAGTTCAATGGTTTCTTGGTGAGACTGTCTCTGGTCTCAAGGTAGAGCTGACAGAGTATCATCCCAATCAATTGAAAGCCCCAACATAACATCAACAACGAATTACTACATTGTGGTATTAATTGACATGGTATTGATTAACCAATATGTTAATAGGAAAATGCAGGTTCTTAACCACATCCTGTGACTTCTTCATAGATATTTCAATTTTGGTTTATATTCACTAAACAGTTTGGGTGCAGAACATTTTTAGGATGGGTGTGCAGAGAAATCCCCAATACCCCAGTGAGGAGCAACCAATCCCCGCATCCCACCTAGTTAGGCATGAGTGAGTCCACACTGGCCACCTCCTGTCTGATTCCAAGCCTTCCTCATTGCTGTCTGTCTTTCTATTCTAGGTTTTTGTTTGTTTGCACGTTTGTATTGAGGGGTTTCTGAAGCGATCCTAATGGTCATTGCAAGAGAGGGTGAGGACCCTCCAATCCCCCCAAAAAACAACATCATCTATTCATTACATATAGTTTCTTCATTGTAAGTTTTCTTCTTGGGACTTGACATTGCCTTTTATATAACTCATAGGATATTATGGCCAGAAAATGATACGATTTTTCCATTGGCATAAGAAATGGAAATTCAAAATTCATTTGTTTTTGAGTACTTCTACCCATTCTGTAAATGTGTCATCTTATTAATCTTGCTTTCAGTATCGTTGCAACTTAGTATTTGTCATCTTAACTCATATGGCTTAAATTTGGAATTTTTGTTGTTATGCTCTGTTGTTTGTATAAAACACATTGTGCTTTTCTAAGTTCTTTTTAAGTTTCTTTTTTCCAATTTTTATTTTTAAAGTTTATATTTACAAGGAAATTTTATGTCCATCTTCTCTAGTTCCTGAATATAATGCAACACAGACCTTTTCTTTTATAATACTTGCTTGAAATTGGCCAGTTTAGTATTGCATGTAGACTAGTATTCTTATGACTGCTTTGTTTAAGTTTCATTTTGTTTAATATAATCACTTACTGACTACCTGTAGACATCCCCACCACATACACAACTAGACTACTAAAAGAGTAATATTTAAAGATACGAATTTTTTATTTAGATAAATTTAAATCTTTGTTATTTAAATAAACTTCTCATTTGTTGCCAAATATTTTCGGTTCTAGTTGTCATCTAGGTGGAAGTAATACATATTTTTAAAACGTATTAATTCAGATTTTTAAATTTATTTGTAGTGTATTAAAGGTGAGTCAAGACTAAGAGGTAATTGAGGATAATAAGGAAAATATTTGCAAGGAATCTCCATCTGGAAGTGACAATGATTTTCTCTTATGTATAAACATCACCTTAATATAAATTAGAATATTCAACAGAAGTTATTTCTCTCATTTGAGGTCTTTTAGAATTATTTACCCTTATTTAATGAAAAAAAATCATTGGATAACTTTCTATGATAGTTTGCTATTATTGTGAAAATTAGATAATAAAAAATGATATGATACACTTTCACTTATTGCAATTTTTTGATATATACAAGAATTCATATTATGTTCATTTAAACTTCAAATCTAAACTATACTGTTTAATTAACATAAATACATCTCTATAGGAGCCAGCACAATGGCATAATCCTCCACCTGTAATGCTAGCATCCTGTATGGCTGCTGGTTCCTGTTTCACCTGCCACACTTCCAGTCCAGCCCCTTGCTGATTGGCTGGGAAAGCAGCAGAGGATGACTTACAAGTCCCAAGGCCCCTGCACAATGGGTGCCATGGAGCAAGCTTCTAGTTTCTGGATTCCTATCAGATCAGCCACTGCTGTTGTGTCCATTTGGGGGATGTAGCAACAGATGTGAGATCTCTGTCTCTCTGAATCTCCATCTGTCTGTAAATAAAAATATCTTTTCTTTTTTGAAGATTTTGTAAAATTATTTTTCTTGGATTCACAGAGAGAAGTAGAGACAGAGGGAAAGATCTTCTATCCACTGGTTCACTCCCCCAGTGGCTACAATAACCAGATCTGAGCTTCCAAATATTCCACACAGGTTCAGGGTCCCAATGCCTTGGGCTGACATTCACTGCTTTCCCAGGCCATAAGTAGGGAGCTGGATGGGAAATGGTGCAGCCAGCGCATGAACTGGGACCCATATGTGATCCCGATATATGCAAGGCGAGGACTTTGCCATGAGACTACTGCGCCGGACCCATAAACAAACATATAAACAAATAAATAAATATTTTTAAAGATTTAATTATTTATACTGGAGAGGTAGACCTACAGATAGGAGAGACAGAAAGACCCTTCATCTCCTGGTTCACTCCGCAAGTGGCTACAAAGTGTGGAACTGAGCTGATCCAATCTGAAGCCAGGAGCCAGGCGCCTCCTCTGTTTCTGCCACGTGGGCATAGGTTTGCAAGGCTTTGGGCTGTACTCCACTGCATTTCTGGGCCATAAGCAGGGAGCTGGACGGGAAAAGTTAAACAGAAAAGTTAACCCAAAAGACATGCAATAACATGTTCAACAGGATTGTTAATTATAAAAATGCAACTTTATAAAAATATATTTATTTATAGAATTATAGAATGCAATGTTACCAGAGGTTTGTGTGTGGTTAAAAGTGATGGAGTGTGGAGGAGGCAGAATTGGAGAGATATGGGCCAAAAATTTGGTAAATTACAATTAGATAGGAACGATGATTATTTTAAATGCCTACACTTGGAAAACAAAGACACAAACTTGATATGTGATTGCCTACATATGAGAAAAAAAATAGATCTTGATTGTGCTATTTCTAATGTGGGTGAGGAAAGTATTCTGCAATTATCAGTAGTTATGGTCATACAACTTGTGAACAAACTGAAAATCACTGGGCTGCACATTTTAGGTGGTGAATAGTATGACAAGTGAATTATATCTCAATAAAGCTGTTTTTTTAAGTAATGCTATAATATTCTTTATGGTAGAAATTTAAAGATCAGACAATATCCAGCACTGCTGAAAACACATTTTTACAGGTAATATTATATTTCCAGTGGGACTAAAAGTTGACACAACAGATTCTGAACTACCTTAATTTTTTATAGAAATTTTGGACATTTGTCCATCCTACTTGGTGTGTATTAAATTCCTAAAAATCTGTTACACATGTGCTACAAGAGACATGGCATGGGCAAAATACGGGAGAATTTTCCATACCCATAACTGAAATAGTTTACATTTTAGTATGGAATTAATTGGATTTAAGTGTGGTATATTAACACAATGCTGCAATGTAGAATCCCTAAAGGTCTTTTTAAGGATGTAGATCAATCACAAACACCTGGTAATGAATGAAGAAAAGAAAATTATTGAAAAACACAGAGCACTATTTCAGTTTTGTAAAAGTCAAAGACAGACAAAATTAACAGCTGGTTCAATAACACTTGAAAGAACAGCAAGACAATGATTTGGACAATTTTCTCAGGGAAAGTTGCTATGAAAAGAAAGAAAACTTAGAGAGGAATTTGATACACTGGCAGCATTCTGTTAAACTCTGTAATGAGAAGGCTATTAACACCTTCGAAACTGTACATGTTCTCTAAAGGTATTCCTTAGATTAGCAATAACAGGAATGTAAAGGTTTAAAAAGAATGAGAACAGGATACTTCCTTTTAACTACTAGTGCATCTTTTGTCCATGATTTTCTAATAAGCAGTTTCAGTTATATAACAACAACAACAAACATAACATTACACTAACTCCTAAATGTATTCAGAAAATGTCCACCTGATAACTTTCAATTCATTGTATCAAGCATTCAGTAAAGAGATTTAAAGCAGAAGTCATCCGGACTTGTTTGCAAAACATGAAAGGTGACTCAGAAAGTATTCTGCACTGATGTTTCTGAAGCCAGAGACCAGAAAGACACAGTGGAAATGAGCCTCCTTACTATTCTTGTGCCAAAACAAGCAATTATATACCATGTGAGAAAAGCTGTAAGAAATATTGCTGGGCTTTACTGGTTCAAACATCTCAGCCAACTTTTGTATTTGTGGCAGACCGGACACAAAAACTTTACAGTCTTCAGCAAAGAATAGCTTTTTGAATATTAAATGTATCCCTGATAAAACAACCCCAGGGTCATGAGAAGTCTTCTCTGCCAATTTCATTTCACTGTGGGATCCACTGACATCTGGTTCAGCTGCGGAAGCTGGAAAACTTCTTTAAAATTCTCTTGACAGTAAAAATGGACATGTGGAAAACATTCTAATCTGTTAATCTTTGGTGCTCCTGGAAAGGGGACATTTGGCTTTATACTTCACAATGATAAATATGAAACTTCCAGATCTAGTTGTAAATAACTTAATGACATTTGAATAAAGAATAGAATTTTTATTTCCCAAAGTGCCAAAAGATGAATTTGCACCTGCATCAAACCCATAACATAAGAAGCTGTTGTGGGGCATTGTTTACATTTGGGTTTTATAATTTGTCCAGTTTTACATTGGTTCCATGTGACTAGCGACAATTAGTGAACAGTAGCAAGTTCTCTCCCTTCTTTCACATCCTTCTTTCCTTAGATTCTTCCCCCAATTATGGATAGAACCCAGACCCATTTCAGCTCTCCCATTTCCCTATTTCCATTACCAGTGAATAATATATTTAAATAATCATAGGAATTGAAAAACAACAAACATAATGCCTGCTGATACCCTCAACATTTGCAATGTGAGCTTTAAGAACAGTATATAAATATGCCAGCATAGGAAAATTATACATGAAACAAAACATGGAATCCTATGGAAAGATACACATTGAAAGGGATAAAAAACTGTGGTACATCTACTTTAAGGAATACTACTACTCAGCAATTAAAAAGAATGAAATTCTGCCATTTATGACCAAATGGTCTCAACTAAAGTCCTCATTTTGCAAGTGCCGAGATCCCATATGGGTGCCTGTTCTAAACCCAGCAGCCCCGCTTCCCATCCAGTTCCCTGCTCATGGCCAAGGAGAGCAGTCGAGGACGGCCAAAAGCCCTGGGACCCTGCACCCACGTAGGAGACCTGGAAGAGGGTCTGGGGTCCTGGCTTCAGATCAGTTCAGCTCTGGCCATTGGAGCTGCTTTGGGGAGTGAATCAATGGATGGAAGATCTTCCTATTTGCCTTTCCTCCTTTCTATATATCTGCTTTTCCAATAAAATAAATACATATTAAAATCATTATTAGATATTAAGTAACTTGAATTCTATAAAAATCTTGTAATGACTGAATTGTATCCTCAATTCCAAGTTCTCAAAATGAATTCCAAACTCTTGTTAGGTTAGTTTGGCCACTTATAGTCTGGTTACATGTCACACTCCTTTAACACACTCCGAATCCTTGAACTGGGGACTTTACATAGGCTGTTCTGGGGAGGGTAATTGTAATTTATGTATATTTTTATGCATGTTTTGGAAATACTTTCTAAAACTATGCCTCTGATTTCTGCTTGGGAATGCACAATAACTCCCCTGTCACAGTGTTCTTTATGCAAAATATTTACCACATATTTACACATTGCTATGTGTGTTAGTAAAAAGAAAGACTGCATTGTGATAATCATGTTACATGCTCAATCTCCATCCAAGAGGAATGATTAAATTCTGCAAAAACAGTTTACTGGAAACATTCTATTTTCTGTAACAATGATGAGGAGTTTTTCGCCTCCATGATTTTCTTGTGTGTAAGAGCTGGTGTCTTGACACCACGGCGCCTACGAGGGAAAGCAGAACACTTGCACTCAATGAGGGTACCTTCTGGGAACCTATGCAAAGTGACTTAAAATTTAGAAGCTCTCTGTTTTTAACTTCCATCAGTTTTCCTTAATTGAGCTCTTGTCCTCACTTTTAATTCCGTTCTAGTTGGGATTATATGTAAGGCAAAGTGCTAATGAGACAAAATCCACATTGGTAGGAGGGCAAATTATTCCCACATTTTTGTACGTAAGAAGTTTGAAACTTTGATGAAACATTTTCAAAAATATGGTGAAAAATTCCACATGGAGAAAATATATTCTGTATTTTACTTTTACATGAATTTTAGAGTTGAAATACGGGCAGAGGATGCCACAGAATTTGCATCCATTGCATGGGAGTAGATGATTCTCTAAATAAGGACTTTTTTAGTCAAAACTAATTTCAGTCCAGTGACAGGGTTTCTTGGAAGAAACAATGTCTTCAACTGAGGAAGAATTAACTACTACACACACATAAATGAGTAAGGATTCTGGGGAGAAAATACATTGTAATAGGGGCAAGAAGGTTTACTGCAGTTTGGGGGAATAGCAATAGAAACACAATGGCACAGGCAGAATTACATAAAACCATGGTAATCGATGAAGTAGAGTAAAATATTCTAATGCTAAATCATCAAGAATTTTGCCAATATTAATGAGAATCTTAGATTGCATTCAACAAAAAATGGAGAACCATAGTGACAGGAAATCCAGACTGGGATTTTAGGAAGAAATCTTTCTTGTCTATATATAGATGGTAGATTTAAGGGAACTAAGAGCAAACAGGATGAACAACAGAGTCTTCCATGAATCTACTGAGAAGGAATGAAGACCTCTATATAGGGCATTCATAGGAGAGTGGACAGAAGGGCAGACAGAAAATGCATTTAACAATCTCATGATTTACTATGAAGGAAGATAGAGAAGAAACCTATCTGAGGCATATGCCTTTTGCATGAGTGACCAAGCGGACAGTGAGAAAAATTTGTCACGTGGATGCATTTGCCATATTGCTGTAACTGTCCTACAGAGCAGAAACACTGGGGCCTAAGCTATGCCAATGGCAGTGGAAGCAAGAGGAAAAAGCTAGGAGTCACTGGGAATTTACAGATGAGCTTAAAAAAGAAAAAGTGGGACATGGTCATCACTCTCCGTGGCAGATAGCTAAGCATTTATTCTTGAATCCTTAATTTGTTTATTTCCTTAAAAGTCTAAACGTTCATTTCTCCTCAAACCTCCTAAAACACCAAGTTTCTATTCTTTATGTCTATAGATACTGCCTGTTCATTAGTGAAAATGGCTAAGTGCATCTGGTATAATGTTCTCAAGTGTCTGGGCCTAGATATGGCTCTAGGAGAAGCAAGTAGTCTCTACACTAAAGAATCCTGCCCTTTGGCATGCTTTCACTTGGCTTGGATTTGCACCTTAATATGACAATTTTTTACCTAAGCTGCTTTCAAAAAGTTCCTGGAAAATGTGTGTACTGGAAAACAATACATGGATTTCAAACAAAATTTGTATCAGAGAGTATCTTTAAATTTCATTTCCCATGAAGTTAAAAATTTATTCTCATGTATTGGTTTATTTAAAAGAGAGAGAATTCTTTCAACCTGTTATTTTGCTCATCAGATGTCTACAACAGACAGGAATGGGTCAATCCCGAACCAGGAGCCAGGAATTTCTGCTGGGTTTCCACTGTGAGTGTAAAGAATCCAAGTACTGGGGCCTTCACTGTTGCCTCCCACATGCATTAGAAGGAATGTAGATTGGAAGCACGGGTGGAACTCAATCCGAGGCATGCAAAGAATGAATGAGAAGTGAGTTCACGGTCAATGGCTACTGTACATTCACAAAAAACCTTCCTTAAGAAATATAGTGAAGGGGCCATTGAGGTAGCCTAGCGGTGAAAGTCCTCACCTTGAATGCACCAGGATACCATATAGGCACCGGTTCTAATCCCAGCAGCCCGACTTCCCATCCAGTTCCCTGCTTGTGGCTTGGAAAAGCAGTCGAGCACGGCCCAAAGCCTTGGGACCCTGCACCTGCGTGGGAGACCTGGAAGAAGCTCCTGGCTCCTAGCTTCGGATTGGCCCAGCTCCAGCTGTTGTGGTCATTTGGGGAGTGAATCAATGGATGTAAGATTTTCCTCTCTGTCTCTCTTCCTCTCACTATACATCTGACTTTGCAATAAAAAGAAATAAATCTTAAAAAAAAGAAATAGTGAAAAAAACACAAAAGTAAACACACTTTTATAATGAACACGTTTTAATAATGATTTAATATGAATCACAGAAACTCTTAAAAGGTGTTCATGAAGAACCTACAATGAATATAATGCTTCTTAGTGATCTTTTAGAAGGAGCCTCAACTTGAAACAAACAATCACACCAATAAGGCATGCTATTTATCACCGCTTTCGCATTTTAGTCAGTATAATGAAGTAATGGGAGGAAATGATAAAAAATATTTGTGAGTTGCACTTACTCATATCTTCAAGTGGTTGACAGTTTATTAGGATCTATGTTCTCTTAGATTCTCATACAGCCAATCAAAGCATTTGCAGTAAAGACCTGTTTTATCTTTTAACTTTGTTTTTCTATGAGTGTTTAGATTTCTTGTATATATGTATGTAATTAATATACACTAGTTAAACATAATTGAATGTATAAATAAACAAGAGTATTCAGAAAATTTCAGGTTAAAATGTTTAATGATGTTTCTGAAGAAAATGAATAAACAAGATATAGAAAATGTAATGTCAAATTTGACTTAATAACCATTAAAGAAGGAAGTGAGTTATGAATTGAAATCAAATATTAAAAAACAACCTTTGCAATGCAATCTGTATATAAAAATATAAATTGTTGCAGAAAAAAATAGAAAAAAAATCAAATCTATGAATGGATATATAATTCACAGATGGAAAGCTTCAAAATCTTTTTTAGGGATTTATTTATTTATTTATTTATTTATTTTGCAAAGTCAGATATACAGAGAGGAGCAGAGACAGAGAGGAAGATCTTCCATCCGATGGTTCACTCCCCAAGTGGCCGCAATGGCTGGAGCTGAGCCAGTCTGAAGCTAGGAGCCAGGAGCTTCTTCCAGGTCTCCCACGCAGGTGCTTGTAGGGTCGCATAGCTTTGGGTCACCCTCGACTGCTTCCCCAGGCCACAAGCAGGGAGCTGGATGGAAAACGGGGTTGCCAGGATTAGAACCGGTGCCCATATGGGATCCCGGGTGTGCAAAGGGAAGAGCTTAACAACTATGCTATCGTGCCAGGACCAAAGATTCAGAGTCTTAAAAATGACAATTGATCCAATTTTCATTTTTTCAATGGCTTATTTGTTTATTTGAAAGGTAGAACAGCAGAGAAGGAGAGAAAAATCTTCTATCTACTGGTTTACTACCTAAATGGTCTAATAGTTAATATTTGGATCGCAGTAAAATCAGGAACTTGGAACACCATTCAACATTGCTGCATAGAAGGCATGGCCTGAAGTGTTTGGCCCACATTTCCCCAAGAATATTAGTTTGGAGTTGGATTGGAAGTGGAGTAGCCAAGACTTGAACTGACACATTTTTAAAGATTTACTTGACCACCTGTGATAGCCTAGAGGCTAAATGCTCACCTTGCATGCACTGAGATCCCATGTAGGCACTGGTTCTAATCTCGGCGGCCCCACTTCCCACCCAGCTCCTTACTTGCGGCCTGGGAAAGCAGTTGAAGATGGCCCAAAGCCTTGGGAACCTGCACCCACGTGAGAGGAAGCTCCTGGCTCCTGGTTTCAGATTGGTTCAGCTTTGGCCATCGCAGTCACTTGGGGAGAGAACCAGTGGATGGATCATTTTCTCTGTCCTTGTCGCTGTATATTTGCCTTTCTAATAAAAATTAAAAAAATATTACACAATGCATGAAATTATAACATTAATATTTAATGATCTTTTCAGCTGAAAGTATATGTTAATATACCAACAAAATTTAATTATATTAGAACTTATGCTAATATTATCTTCAGTTACTTTTTCTCAGTATATATATCTTGATAAAATCTAAATTTAAGTAGCCACAAGAAATGTATTTACAATTTAATCATTAAATTTTAAATTGTGTGGACAAGAGGAATAGCACACATGAAAATCAAAATAAGACATTTTAGTTCAATATGTTATGTTGTTCTTGATATCTACCTGTTTTATATTCCACTTGTTTTATGATTCCTGTACATACAGAGTATGACCCTGGAGGTGTGTCTTAAAGCATTCAAAGGAACCTGGAAATATTTTATCCTGAAATTATATTCCAAGTGTTCTCTTAGGAAAACAGAGAAATGAGTAGCTGCATCAGAACCAGAGCAGAAGTGAAAGCCCACTTTCTCCCCGCGATGATTCCACCTGCGGAGGTGCCTAGGGGGTCACTCCTTTTGGGGACTAGGGGAAATGAGAAAGTAGACATTTTGTTTGAAACACTTGGGAGTCTGCAATTGCAAGAATGTTTTAGATCAAACGTTTTGAACTGTATTTTAAAGCCCTTTTGTTGAAATATGTTTCATTTTCTTTTTTATTATTCTTTTCATGACATGGTTTTGTAGGTACAAGGAGTCTCTCCTCCGCTTCCCTTTCCTTGCCTCCCCAGTCTCACTCCCCACAATCTTCTCCTTGTTACAACAGTATAGTCCTTCAAGAACTGTCACAAAATACATACATAAGTAAACATACTTACATTCTCATAGATAAATAGTATAATGGAGACTAGCATACCGTGAAGTGAAAATATGTTGCAGTACAAAACTCTGCTTCCAAACAAAAGCAGGCCTCCCAGTGAAATTGTTAAATATACTGACAATATTATGTTAGTTTTTTTTACCGTTGTTTCTATCTATGATGCTGTAAGACACTTAAGCTGGACTAAGACACTAAGTTGGACTTCTGACAATTTTATTTTCTTACAGAAGATTTTTTTGAAATTTATATGTGCTAACTTTTTTTTTCAAAAATTTCTCTAGTAGGAGGTTCTTTTTAAATCTTTAAAAAAAAATGTATTTGAGAGGTACAGAGACACACAGAGAGAGTGCATGCACTCATTCTCTTCCAAATCGCCTGCATAACCAGGACTGGTTGGAGACAGACCGGGGAGCAGGGAACTCCATGTGGGAGCAGGGTCTCCATGTGGGAATCAGAGACACAGTCTAGCAGTTACTGCTGCCTGCCATTGCATTCTTGCATAATAAGCTTGATCTTAGGTTATTTCCAAATAAGTTCTAGACCATTTTATAATCAAGAGCAGATAAAAATAGCAGCAATATTTGGGTGAATCTACACACACGCTTGTTTAGATAAGAGTTTATAAGATTCTGTTGGAAGAAAATATGTAGATTGTGTTTTTTATGTCATTGACATTCCAGATATAGCGATTAAAGGTGGGTTGAAATCAGGGAGGGAGAGAGAGAAGAGAGAGAGAGAGAGAGAAAGAGAAAGCACAGGGAGAAAGATTTGTAAAATTCAGAAAATGAGTAAATCAGATATTTAAGATATGAGTGTCCACAGTTAGTATAGACAGGAAGGAAATATTTTCTCAAATATTTATAAGAGATAAAGTTGAGAACGCAAGATGCTCAAGGAGCAGATTTCAGCAGTTGACATGAGAGGTAACTCGGTGTAGAAAAGGAAGTATGGAGAAGCAACACAGTCATTTTTTAAAACAATTTTTCTCTTTCGTGTATGAGTTAGCTTTACGTAGCAGACTTCATCTGCTGATTCTACTCTGACGGAAGTTAGATTATAGTGTTTCCACAGTCGCATGTAAATATGGTGTAGCTGTGTAACTTGTAGAATAAAAAATTTGCTTGGTCTTGATTTTCTGTGTTTAATAGGGATCCCCTTCTTGCAGACTAAACTGAATCATATAAGCCCTGTGAATATTAGTAAACGCCCATCCTGAATTTTATTCATGTTTTTCCCTGTCACTTAATTCCCTCTTCTAAAAATTAGAGTTAGTGATGTTTCCATCAGTAACATGCAGTTGAATAGCTCTGTACAACTACGTAGTTTGGAGCAGCTAAAGTATCTAGTATTGTCTTGAACGCTTCTTTAGTAAATGGTATTCTAATAAAGTTGAATTTACATTTAAAATGAGCCATTATTTTGCAAGTATGTTGTTCTAATTTTCAATGCTACTTTTTTAGTTTGGGTAAAATTAAACTTTTTCTTTTTTGAAGGTTTAGATTTTTAATGAAATGCAAAACAAATCAGGTCTCAAAAAGTAAATCTATAGCTCAAATTAGAATGAAAAAAAAGAAGTTCATGCCTGTCTTATTCACACTGTGTGCCAAGGATTTTCATCAAACCCTTCCTGCATAGTGAATGCTGCAGAGTGAGCACCAAAACATTCCTACATTGCATATTTGGAAAATCTTGCTGTGTTCGCATTCCCCACCGCTCAGGATCAATTAGCAGGCATTTAAATATTATCTCACCAGCCAAATTTTGGTGATGGCAGAAGTGGTTGGTGGATGCATGGTTATTTCACTTGGGAATTTGAGATGTGATGAACCCTGCTTATTTCATTTTTCAACCATGTCAAGATGCAGCGCAAGTGTCACTCACAGTGGGAGACTTCAGAAAGCTAAGGAATGTTTTCCACATGTTTCTTCTTTAGCTTTCCAAAAGGCAATTTTCTCTCTCTCTCTCTCAAAAACAATAAATAAATAAATAGAAGAGAGAGAGAGAGAGAGAAAGAGAGATGAGACAAGAACAGAAAAAGGCAACATGTTTTATGTCTTAAAAGAATGTCTTGAGGACCAAAAAATACAGTGCATCACTTTTCTTTAGGATGCTTACACAGCATGTTTTTAAAGCACTACAGAACAGACCTGACAAACTGGGTTTTGTTTTGCCTTTTTTTTTTTTTTTTTGCTTTTTATTTTCTAGGGCTGGAATTATATAATTTTGCTCCAAAGGGCAAAAGTCTTAATAAAACATAGTAACTTATTTCTCATGAGAAGGTATCATAATTTACATTTTATATGCCTCAGAGATATTTCCAGCTTTACTTAGTCACATATGTGTTCAAATTCATTAATATTACAGCAATAAATAAGCAGTGCTGACATTAAATTGTTAACATTATACTAAATTTCAGAAATTACTCTTATAAAATACTTAGACAAAAACATTTAGCTACATAACGACAAAACATGTAACAATAGAATATACCACCGCCTCTGCATAAGGATGACAATATATTTATTTTAGAAAGTGTTCTGACATGGATCAAATGAATGCTGCAATTGTTGGTGTGTATCTATAGATGTAATTTTTTTCCTAGCAATACGATATAATGTTTTCTTCACATTTTAGAGTTGACCCATTCAGAATTTTTAGGGGAATATTTTTTTTTGTCTGAAAAGCATGAAAGTTTATGGAACAATAAACATGTTCTCTTGAAGTTGAACATGTGTTTTGAAACCTTCATAAATTTTATCAACAAAATATTGCACAAGGAACACAAAATGTCTCCATATATTCATGTGCCATGTGTCAGTCCATGCTATGGTATAATCAGATGACATTTATCAGATGTAAAGGCTAGCACCTAGAAGTCATTTTATGAAGATTTTATAGGGAGCTCTTATCATTCATAGCTTTATGATTAGAAGAGTACTATGAACACTATTCTTCAGTCTCAAAAATGACTTTAAACATTTTAAAAGTAAAATTTAGAAAGGAATTGCTTTAACAGCTTACATTTCAAGTGTGCAAGGTGGTGTTCAAAATAACTAACGTGAGATTTCCAAAGTCAGCTATGCGGCTAGGGAAGAATTACAAACAAGACCATAGACCATAGCTGCTGGTTTGTGCTGCCAAACGCCGGCTTTAAGTAATGTACTTTGAAATATTGTTGTTAGAGAAAAAAGACAAAAAAACGATTTACACGAACTGTCAGGGCTTTCTAGGAAACTAAATTATCTGTCCTTTGTCTTTGTTAAATGGCTGTGACTTGTTTGTTAATATCATTTAGTGCTAAAATGAATTTGAAAAAAAAGTTCGATTTTTGCACACTAACATGTTTTCTGTATAAATGCAGCACTTTATTTTGTTTAAAATTTTTGATTTATGTTTTCTTTAGTGAGATCAACTTCCTCTAAGAATCCTATCATTCTGAAATTCCTAAACCAGAGGCATATGCACATTTGTTAGATAATTCATAAATGTTGATATAAAGTTCTCAGGGTCAAAGAGAACAATGTTAGCAATTTATACACGATTAAATACTTGTCTGAAATTTTGAGAAAGAACAGATATGCTTTTATTAATACATGCAACCATACTCACAGTATCTTATAGATATGAGCTGTAAGAGTCTCAAATAATGAGCTTTCTCAGTCACGTAACAAAATAGCCATCAAACCCCAATACACACGGGTAATCGTCCATAGACATACATATCTACTGATATATTTATCTGTCCACATCTTAAAATATATGCATTATTACATTTGAATAAAGTTTAAACTGGATGTATGTGATTATTCAGATCAAATTTTTAAAAAACCCTAGTATTATTGTAATGCTGTATATTATACTTAATTATATTCTCCATATTGAGTTTCACATACAAAGACTTCATAAATGTATTTTAGTAAATAATCAGTGAATGATACTTGAAATTTGAGATACTTCTACCTAACTGTGCTGGTTAGCAGGAAGGATCCAGCATTGTGTCAGGGATAATGTCAAGCATTAATAAACAGGAAACCACTATTAACGAGTTCAGTTATTGGCATTGCTGATACTTAGTTAAGGACTGCTCCCAAGCTTTAGTCTTTGCCTTGGAAACTTCCTACTCTTTAAGCCAAGTTCAAATGTCACTTCCTCCATGAAAATTGCCTTGATTAACCCAGCCTGACATGATTTCCTTTTCCCTTGAACTTTCAACAGTAATTTCCTAATTGGCATGAATTAACACTTTTCAAAGTCTCTCTCAATTACTCACATATATCTTAACTTTTCTGAGTTTAAGTTTTTTTCTTTCTTTCAAAGAAAAAAATGCATGCTAAATGTATGCTAAGTACATTAGCAGCCAAAGTGTTTTGTGACTTGCAGAAGCAGTAAATATTGGCTGGTTACATGATTTACACTTTGTCTTACATAAAATTGAATGTCCTCCTAGGAGTTTTTATTACTTAGTAATTTTGATACAAGAAGGTGTCACCAGTGTTTTTGAACTTGTTCAATTTTAATAAGCTATTATAAATTAAAATTATTTTGTCTCTTAAGAAATTAAAACCTCTTGCAATAAGCTGAAGAGGATTTTTATTCAGAACATTCAATTTATTTTGACATTCAATTTATTTGAATCTGACTCTTCTTGTTAATAGTTTCATGTAAGCTTCGGCCCATAGTTTGTTTCCTAGTATGTGCATTTATTTCTCCAGGATTTCCTGTGCTCACAGATAAATGTATTGTAAATAAAAGCATACATAGAAACATATCTACTAGTCTACTCTGAACATTTAAAAAGTATGGTTGAGATTCCAAATTCCTACACTCATGATCCTGACCTTAAGAGAATTAACAAGTTCTGTCTTTCAAGTTCTGTGCCTTTCTCTCTCTCTCTGTCTCTTTTTAGAGAATGGGTTGGAGTGGGTGGCATTAAATGATTCTACTCATTTGTCCTGACTAATAACTATGAATTATAGTAAAGTAAATAAAGAATGTTTCTGCCAGGCAATTTTTGGATACAAATTAGAAAGAAAGCAAAAAGCTTCCTCTGAAAGGCCTTCCTTTCTTTCCTTCTTCCTTCTTTCCTTCCTTCCAGCCTGCCTTCTTTCCTTCCTTCCTTCCTTCCTTCTTCCTTCCTTCCTTCCTTCCAGCCAGCCTGCCTGCCTGCCTTTCTTTATCTTTCTTTTTCTCGTATGTCCCTTGGAAATCAGAGATGAGGATGGTACTTGCTTTGCCTTGTGAAAATTGAGAGGCCCAATTTATGTATTTTTGCTGAGATAAGCTCTTCTGGTTTGGTTATCATTATTAATATTTGGTTTGCTTTCCTGCATTCATGGTTATGGCTTTTTTTCCCTCAAGAAGATTATCTAGACAGCATGGAAAAGGAAATTGAGTTTCACACAGATTTTAAGATTCCTCTATGCATAAATGTTTTCACATTAAACTAATAGGATGGCATTACACTTTGGAACTTCACCAGAATTAAAGTTAAAATATATGGTTTGAAGATGTTTATATATATACAAGTTATATGGAAATTTTTGTAAGTCTACTGGTATTTGGTGCACTTACTGAAACTCCAAATATGTATGGGTTAGTCATTTCTCAATGACCAACTTGTAAAGTGTTTTCTTTTTTAAAAAATCTATTTATTATCATTATTATTATTATTGGAAAGACAGATACAAAGAGGAGAGACAGAGAGTAAAATCTTCCATTGGATGATTCACTCCCCAAAGGGCCACATGGCCAGAGCTGAGCCGATCCTAAGCCAGGAGCCAGGAGCCTCTTCCAAGTCTCCAACATGGGTTCAGGTTCTCAAGGCTTTGGGCCATCCTTGATTACTTTTCCAGGCCATATGCAGGCAGCTGGATGGAAAGCATGGCCATTGAGACACAAATCGGCACCCACATGGGATCCCAGCGCTAGCAAGTTGAGGACTTTAGTCACTAGGCTACTGTGCCAGGCCCAAATGCTTTTTTAAAAATATTTGCTTTGTGTGACTTTTTTTCCTTAGATATTATTTTCAGAAATTGTGGCTTTGTATTGTGGGGAAGCACATGTATGTGTGTGACACTCCCATAAAGGCATTGTGTCTTTGGTTAGAATTTGCCATATATTACCATTTCCAGGAATGGATTTTCCACACTACAGCAGTTACCCCAAACTACAATTACAGAGGCCCGTAGTATTTAAATATATTTAGCTGTGTTTATAATTTTTGACAGAATGCAATACATAAATAGAGAAAGGCAATTCCTAAAGTTCAGCAGTCCCACGGAATTACTGCAGCTTAGAGTATCTATCTCCAGGTGTCACTATGCTATGCTTTTGATCCACTTCCCTGCTATTGTGCCTGAGAGGCCATGGTCATTGACCCAAATACTTGGGTTCCTGCCACACAAGTGGGACACTGAATCAGGTTCTTGGCTTTTGGCTTTGTTTTGGTGTAGTCACAGGTTCTTTATGGCATGAAGCAGCAGGTAAAACATCTAAAGATTGATTTTATTATTTGTTGTTGTTGCTATTGTTGGAAGACAGATATGCAAAGAGAAGGAGAGACAGAGAGAAAGATCTTCTACCTGTTGATTCACTCCCCTAGTAGCCACAATGGCTGGAGGTGAGCCAATCCAAAGCCAGGAGGCAGAAGCTTCTTCCAGTTCTGCCACACAGGTCCAGGGTCCCAAGATTTTTTGGGCTCTCCTCTGCTGTTTTCCCAGGCGACAAGCAGTAAGCTAGATGAGAAGTGGAGCAGCTGGGACTCAAACTGGCGTCCACATGGGATCCTGACAGATGCATGGCAAGGATTTAGACACTAGGTCATCGTGCTTGACCCTTCCAAAATAAACCTTTTTTAAAAATCAAGTTGAAAATGAGCTCTTTGAAATGAATCAAAAGGATGTAAATGCTAATGTCCATGCTAGTAAGATAACAACATTAAGTATTTTATTGCATATATAATAGTTTGTGGAATCTGTAGAAAATATGACAATGTCTAAATTAAGGCATCTTGTGATTCAGTTGCTTATCCCTATGTTCTACACCAACCATGCCCCATATTCCCTGCTCTTTGTGCTCATAATCCTACTCACTTCATATGCACATTACCCGCTTAGCAATTCTGGAGAAAATGAAATATCCCATTTTCTTCTGCTTCCAGGTTTATGTGTCCTGTAGTCTTTGAGGTTGCCGGGTACTCTGGTTTTGCCACCCAGACTTTATAGCTCACTTGATGTTGGACTTCTGACAGACTCCTATACCTTCCAGTACATACTGGACTGCTGGACTGCAGGACTATAGCACTCTCTTAAGCCCATAGAGTTTGAATGACTGATAAGTCCTAAGCTTGCCCACTGTTGATATTCTCCCTTCTCTGGTGTGCAGAATTCCTTGTGTCATATCTTTTGGAATTACTTTGCTGTCCAATCAAGATCGAGTATTTGGATTTCAAGAATATTTGACCAGGAACGTAAGATATGAACTTACCCAGGATATAAAAGTCAAGTGTGTAGGAAGACTGAATGGATCCAAACATGAATTAAAGTATTTTGAACAGTCATGATTTCGAAGAAAGTTTCCTCCACAATTCACTGGAGTTGATTCTCTTTCCCATCATGGTTAACTGGTCATCTTTCACTTAGTTGTTATGCCAGAAATCATACTTATTCTGTAAAGACATTTCTTCCTTGACTGTTGCCTCATAGATTAGACACTGTATTGTGTGGATTTATCCCAAATTCATTCCTTCTCTATTTTTTTCCTTTGTTTTAAACACTTGCCATCAATTTCTACTTACGCATTTCATAATCTCTATCCATTTCAATTATTGTTGTCTTGCTGTCAAAATCCAAAGTGCTAAGGAGGGCATGGATATTCAGATATGCTAGACAGAATTTTATTGCTCAGATAATTAAATCTTTGCCCATGAAAGGTTTTCAGGGCTTCTCATGGTCAGGAACTACATCCATCCGCATGCCAACAACATTTCAAACAAACATTTCATTAAGCCTTTTTGTTTGTTTAATGTGGCCTCCATAATCATCACATTTCACCTTTTTTTTTTTCAAAACGTTCCTGGGTGATGCTCCGTCCCCACCATCCTCCAATTGGAAGTGTCTTTAAAGACCAGTTCTGAGGCAAAGTACTCACTAATATTTTCACCATGTCCACTTCCTCTTTGTTTCGTTCTCACTCCACTATAAAATAGAAAAATCATCTCATTGGTGATTCCAAACAGATGTAATTTGAATTCTCATAACTGCTAACACATTCCACTTTGTATTACAGTTAGCTCCCTGTATTCATGAAAATCTTCTCTGCCAAGTCATTAGTTTAATGATATGCTGATTAGAGCTCTTTGTTTGCAGGCACTAATAGCAAACTCAAAGTGCCTACAGCAAAAAGGAAAAATGTGTTATGAGGTCATAAGGATATCTTGGAAATGCTTATTCTAGAAATGATCTAAATCATTTTCTAGAGTGCCATTGGACAACTAAATCCTATCACCACACCTAGCCACAAGGGCAGATTGATAACATCATGAAGCTAGAAGTTTCAGGAGAAAAGGAAAGAGATTTATACTTAACAGTTGTAGTGGCACAAGCAAGCAGGTACTCAAAGGTTTAAAATTTTTCCAACTCTTTGCAAACAGAAATTATTTTGAAGTTTGAAAAAAAATGCAGATAGTTGGACTTCACCTGATTATCTGAAGACAATATAATTCTGTAGAATCCAGAAATCTGAATTTGTAAAAAGGACTTCAGTCAGTCTCATTGTGAAAAATATCTTTCAAAGAAGGAGGGAGTCACTGTGGCAGGACCAGGAGACAAAACTGGAAACAGGGACTGTAATATTTCCAAAATGAACTCTAGTCTTGTCAGTCAACTGTGTCAGGAGACCAGTGGCTTTGGAATAATTTAGGATTGGTTAGCAATGCAGATTCTCAGGGGACACTTTGGATTCAGTAAGTGAAATCATATGCTAATTAAAGTCATGGAACAGTGGTCTAATTATTTTATGCCAGAATACTTGGGAGTCTGGATAGATTCTGAGGAAGTTAAGTTTCAAGAGCAATATCCAGCATACTTTGGGGCTGCAGTTATTGGAGAAGAAGGAAATAACTGTGAAAGAAGACTGAATATGTGTTAAACAGCAAAAGTCATGTTTCCTAAATTCATGAGTCGATGCATTTTTGTTAGAGAGTACAGAAAAAAATAAAAACACAAGTTAATTATACAAAACCTTCTTTTATGTCCTACTTTCTGCATCATTTTTCCATATCACTAAGTGATTTTTAAAATCGGTTTCACAGTAGTCATTTAATGTAACACATGAACAGTTTCTCGATGACATTAAGAATAAAGATACTTAACCTATTGACTTTTTTCTATGTTACAGAACTGACCATCCTTCAACATAAAGCTATCTGAACTTTCTTTTTTTATTTTCTTGAGATAGCATCCTGGAAATACAATCACAAGCACAACAAATATTTTCTTTCGGAAGTCTTGATCATGTTAATTTGAATCTTAGTTTTTACAAAATTAAAGAAAGTCTTATAGTAAGAAGAAGACTAATACTGTTCTCCTAATTCATCCTGTTGGAGTTGTACGGACTAAATTGAGCAATGTGTGTAAAGTATTTAATAATATGACTGGCATATACATATTCAGTCCTTAGCTTTTATTAAGTGCTAATTATTAATATTGGGTCATAGCACACAGTTAAGTACGGGTTTGCATTCTTTTTTGGCTTCATAACTATGAAGTAGTGCATGTCACTTGTGTTATATGAGCTCTAGAGTGACTCTCACCAAAATGGGCATGTATTATTAACCATTTCATCTTGACTTTGCAGGGCTTATGACTTAGGAAGCACGTGATAAAACCACTGTGTCACTATGAACATAAATATTCTCTACTAATATTTATTATTTTTCATTTTTCTGAAATTAAAAATTTCCTTGATTTCTTTACATTTTCTTTACATTTTTTTGTGTACTCCTGTTTCTATCCCAATGTTAATATACCAAATAAAAATTAAGATGTAATCTGGCTCCCTTTAAAATGAAAGAGTAGTTAATTAAAAAGCAATGAAACTTATGGGAATTTTTTTTCAATTTTTTTCTAAAAAAATTATTAAAAATGTTTTTTTTTACTGAGTCCTACATGTTTTTTAATTTACATATTATTCATATTATATGTTCAATTTATGAGCACCGTGGGTATTATTTACTCACACAAACAGTTCATTGTCTAAGACTAACATGGCATAATGTTGCGTTCACAATACATGACACAAAGCTTGTTCTTTCTCAGGTGAAATTATCATTTTATGTATGGAAATCATTCAGAATACTGATTGAGAAGCAGCTCCAGCCATGCTAGTGCGTATTGGAAGGGATCCTGTAATGCAGTAGCAATGGCCTGGCCCCTGGAATAGCCACTGGAGCAACACTGCACATATGGAAAGGGCACTGGACATGATGAACAAGTTGAGAAGAGCAATATTGGGAAAATGAACATAATATTTTATCTTGCATGAGTATTCTCCTCTCCCAAATAATTTAATCCAAAAGCGGATAAATTCCACTACCAGAAGGTTGTTGGTGTGGGCGTTTGGCCTGGTGGTTAACACGGTCTCTTCCTATATGAGAGTGCCTGGGTTCAATTCCTAGCTTTGATTCCTGACTGCAGCTTTACAACTTTGCACACTCTGAGAAACAGTGCTCATGGGCTCAAATGATTGGGTTCCTTCTACACACATGAGAAATATGAATTGTGTTGCTGAGTCTGAACTCTGGTCACTCTCTGTGCCTCCCAAACATTCCATGTTTTTCATATGCTAGGCTAATAATTTGCACTTTCTTCCTTTCATACTCATTTTAATTATTTGCTCATTTATTGATTTTTATTTGAAAGACAGAAACATCTCCTATTGATTTGCTCCTTATATTCCCAGCATAGTCACAGTTGGGCCTCATTAAAGCCAGAAGACTTGCATCAGATTAAGTCTCCCCCATAGCTGGTGAAGACTCAAGCACCTGAGCCATCAGCTGGTGCTTACCAGCGTGGACATCAAACACTGCCATGGCAAGAGGATGCACAGTCCAAGTAGCATTACGCATTTACCTCTTTTTTCTCGTTCTTTTCTTTTCCAGCAATCATGGTTGTATGAACCCCAGAGACACTTACTTCTCTTGACAGTAGTAAGTTATTTCACAATGATAGACAAAATACATAGTAATTTAATTTTCTGATGCTAAGTTCCCTGACATATAGAGCTTTGTATTTATTCCAAGTACCTGACACAGAGAAAGTTAATGAATAGTAATCATTTTATTTTTAAGGAAAAATAAGACCATGAATATTTTGAACTATTTTCATGTGTTCTGCATCATTAGTATGCGTATTTTTGATTTACATTTAAGAAACCTATTTATTGTGAAAAGATGAAACTTTATTTACTGCATTGCCAGTTTGTTAGGCAGACACATAATGGGGTTGTAAATGCTTGCTAATAAATTGGTGGATTTTGGTGTTACATTGCCACCTTGTGGTTTCATGTTCAAAAATATACTTTTTAGAAAAAGCAAAACTAAAAATCAAATATTTCATTCTAGTAATGTCTGGTGGAAAAATCACCACATAAACATACTTGTGATATTTGCTTACACACACACACACACACACACACACACACACACTGAAAGTCTGAAAGCGGTATTTTGTGCTTAGAAACAGAAAGGGAACATCTTCAAAATATTCCTGTAATACAGGTAGTCATGTCAGTGATTAAATGAAATCAGCAAAAAGCTTACTATTTTCCAACTAAATTCAGAACTTGCTTAAATGATGTTACACACCACTTCTGATGGATTAAGGAATTAGATATGAATAAAGCATATAAGGAAGATTTTGGGGGGACACTACGTCTAGAAATTTGCAAAGTAGCTTGATTAGAAATAAGAACATATAATTGAGAATACGGCTATCCACTGAGGAAAGCTTTTTAAAAATTTATTATTTTTTTTATTGGAAAGGCAGGTTTACAGAGAGAAGAGGAAATAGGAAGATCTTCCACCCGCTGGCTCATGCCCCAAGTGGCTGCAACAGCCAGAGCTGCGCTGACCCAAAGCCAGGAGCCAGGAGTCTTTTCTGGGACTCGCACATGGGGTGTAGGGTCTCAAGGACTTAGGTCATCATCCAGTGCTATCTCAAGTCACAAGCAGGGACTGGATGGGAAGGGAAGCAGCCAGGACACAAACAAGCACCCATTTAGGATTTAGTGTTTAGAGGTGGAGGAACTGCCAGTTAAGCCAATATACCAGCTCCAAAAGCTTTATTTTGAGAGAAGAGAATCAGATATATAATAGAAGGCAGAATTTATTGAATAAACAGAAGTATTGTTCAATCACTGCCATTTACTTTTCTGTGTGATTTGTTTTTTAAGAGGCATTATAGGTAATTAATATCAATCTTCCTCAACTATAATGTAAAATTGAAAAAAAAAATGTTTTATAAAGTTTCTTAATTAAATGTAAATCTCCATGCTGTTCTTAGTATTGAGTTAATAGACTTATGGGTAGAGACTACTGAAAGATAATCTGTGTCTAGAACTAAGTTGATATTTAAAAAGAACAACAAGCTGTTTTTCCACACCCCTGTACACAGCGATCTTGTCTTTTCCAAATTATGTCTACAGATGAGCCTTAGCAAGCTAAGATCAGTTGGCTGAGAGTCATGGTGTTAACCAAGAAATTCAGCATTTCAGCTCTATTTACAATCATTGTGAGGTTCTTAATATCAATAGAATTCATATTAAAGTTTGCAAAAAGATTTCTTATTTTCTACTTACAAATGAAATTAGCATTCTTTGTAGGGCAATGGAAACGAGAGGAAAATAAAACTGAAGTAAAAGAAATCACTTATATTTGATATAATCTAATCTCCCATGACCAGTACTATTTACTGTGTACATATATTATCCACATCTTTTATTTTTTTAATGTAGCAAATAGTACCTTGACTCCAGTTATAACAGCTTTTCCTACTGCAGAAACATTTATAGTTGCATTTTAAAGCACCAATAACTATATCATCCTTACTTATAATCTTTCCCATTGTGAAGTATTTGATTTTTTTCAAAATATCATTCATGAAACCCATATTATAAAAGTCTAGATGTAAATGAATGCATGTGTGTGCATTGTCTGTCTTGAACAACATACATTCATTCATATATCTTTGTTTTATTTCCTATCCGTAATTTAGTTAAACTTATTAAATTGTTAGAAAAGGCATCTTGAATATATATTTACTTATTTGAAAGGCGCAGTGACATGGAAAGAGGGACAGAAGGAGAGAGAAAGTTCTTTTATTCTCTAACTCACTATCCACGTGGCTGCAGCAGTAGCAGAAACAGCCTAAAACCAGGAGCCAGAAGCTTGATGTGGTTTTCCCTCCTGGGTTGTGGGAGCTCAGATATTTGGGCTACCGTCTCTGCTTTCACCGGAACATTAACAAGGTGTTTTAGTAACAAATTGTTGTGGAAGTGAATTTTGACATCTTAAGATGCTTTGGTTACTAGAAAAAAAAAAATATATATATATATATATATCCCCTGAATATGGTAAGTCTGTCTCTTCAGTTCAAATAACACTGCCTTTTTCTACCATTTATATTTACAGAAATATAATGCTTATATGGACAAATGCACAAATGACAAGCTCAATTAGTTTTCACAGTCACATGACTGGTATAATCTACCCAATTCAGTAAGTGGAAAGTTTGAAATATTTGGCAATCTCTGCTTGTGACCATTTTTAATCTCACTTCAAAGAATAATTGTTATCCTACATAGTAACATACTTCATTAGTGTGGTCTATTTAATTTATCTAAAAATGAATCATACGTTAGGACTCCTATGGAGCCTGACTTCTTACATACAAGATTTCATTTGCAAAATTCGTTTATATTGTTGAAGATGTATATTGATTCATATGTGGTTGCTTCATAGTATTTCTTAAGCAGCATTCGTTAGTCTGAAAGTGTAAACTATCACAGTGTTATAATTTTTACTTACAATCTTCGCTCCAAGGTTAGGTTCAGTGTGTTTTGTTGGCTTCACTGGTTGCTTATGCTTGTTCAACTCTGACCTTAGTCATTTATTGTTTCTCTAATTTGACACTGATTCTATATTGTGAATAAATTGTTAACTGCGGCCCAAATAGTAAGTCAAATTGACCTGCACTTAACAAAACAGAAAAGTGACTATCGTCTTCTCACTGTTGTAAGAAGGCTAGCACTAAAAACCCTGTCCTTTGGACAAAGGCACACATTTTGCATTTGGGCGTTGTGTAGTCACAAGGCATTGATTCCTAGCAGTGAGGAAAAGAACAGGATGTGTAGATTCCAGACGCCAAATGGGAACTATCTAGAGTAGGTGAAAGCCGCCCTTCACGTATCATGCCGGGACATCTTCACTTTTGCTATCTCTTACTACTTTGGGGTCTTATTTCAGCAAACGGTTTCTTTGCAGTATGTGCTGCACCATGATGCAATCCTTCTCAAAATTTAAAACTGGCTCCTGAATATTTTGGAGTGTTGGGTTATAGAAACAGAGTTATTCAGATGTTTCATATTGGGGGATGCATTGTTAAGAAATGAAAGTACAGAAGTCAGTCCTTGTTTCCCAAGGAATTATAAAGATTTCTCGACTATAGTTTTGTTCCAATGAATTTTTATGAATATCCTCTTTAGTCCTGAAAGGTAAAGTAGAAAATTGGTTCAAATGGTCCATTTTCCTTGGACTGCTCAGGCATATACGAGCCAACTGGAAGTTCCCAACAGTCGAATGACAAAAATTTTGTGCAATGCACAAGAAAAAATATAAAGTAGTATTGGCTCATAACCCCAAATGGGAAAATAATATTTGTAAATGCTCATGAGTTCCTGCTGACACAAATAAATGTTTCAATGAGTGAGTATGGAAGGATAGGCCAATATGATTTAGTAAAGATTTCCAGATTAAAAATGATCTGTTTTAAATGCTCTATTTTTAATCAGTGAGCTGAACACACTGACTTTTTCCAAAGAGTAGAGTATGGGAAGATTGGGGAACACTGCGGTTCATATGTCTGGCACAAATTATCCTGGCCAAATGATCACTGGTAATATCAGGCATAAAAATATGTATTGATAGCATGTACACTGAATATGATGTTTTGAGAACAGTGCTTCACCTCTGTGGTATTCCTCCTAAGTACTGTAACTATAGAAAAGAGAGAAAAAAAGAGAGTACCATAAAACACATAGGGTTAGTACTACTCACATAGTTAACATCTGTTAAAATATCATAAGTTAGAGGAGACCTTGGAGGCATGGTTATCAAAACATCATGGGACCCAGCGCAGTGGCCTAGTGGCTAAAGCCCTCTCCTTGAATGCGCCAGGATCCCATATGGGTGCTGGTTCTAATCCCAGCAGCTCCACTTCCCATCCAGCTCCCTGCTTGTGGCCTGGGAAAGCAGTCGAGGACAGCCCCAAGCCTTGGGACCCTGCACCTGTGTGGGAGACCTGGAGGAAGTTCCTGGTTCCTGGTTTCGGATCGGCATAGCATTGGCCGTTGCGCTCACTTGGGGAGTGAATCATCAGATGGAAGATCTTCCTCTCTATCTCTCCTCCTCTCTGTATATCTGACTTTGTAATAAAAATAAAATAAATCTTTAAAAAAATAGCATAATAGGATGAAATTCTGGTGAATTACTGGAACAGCAAAAAGGCATCATGTTTAATTTATATATAACACACATATATGCTATATATATTTATTTATATATTATGCATGTTGTATCTATATATTTTATATAATTATTACATATTATGTATTTTCTCTATATTCATATATATCTTTAGAAACATCTTTTAGAATGTCTAAAGTGAGTTGGAACTGCTATACATCAGGTTATGTTACAATCTGCAACACCAAGATGCAATATTTGCACCCCGGTGTGAGTCGCAGCTGTTCCACTTTTGTTCCTGCTCCCTACGGTTTTGTCTAGGAGAGCAACAGAAGATGGCCCAAGTGCTTTGGCCTCTGCCATCCATATGGAAGATCATGACTCGTGTTCCCGGATCATGACTGGGCCAGCTCTGGCTAGATGGGAATTTGGGGAGTGAATCAGTGGGTGATGAATTCTTTCTCTCTGTTTTCTATTTTTGTTTGCTTTCTCTCTCTCTCTCTCTCTTTCCCCTTCTCTGACATCTCATGTCGGTGTGCATGTGACTTTGCATTTCAACTAATCAACTTTATATTATAAAAGAATCTTCATTAATAAATCTATAAAGGATCATATGGTCATTGATAAATGTCTTGAGAAATCCAAATAATATATGAGCATCATAAAATAGGTAATTAAACTCACACAGTACCCCAAGTATGGATAATGTTATACATCTGCTGAAAGTGTTTTAATTAATTTTTTAAAGGAAAAGGAATTGTGATTAACAAAACTGTGTTGATATTTGTTCATTATTTGTGACAAATATGCCGTGATGATGTGACAAAGTTTCTTCACTTGGCCAAAACTTACTCAGGCTTCTGAAACTGCTTCTAGACTCACCTACAAACATCATTCGGAAAGACAAACCTTATCATCTCTGCTAAGGAAGTTCATCAAGAACCCTAAACAGGCTGTACATCTGACCGAGTTTCTTATCCTCCATTACCCAATAAGATGATGCCTGATCCCTCTGGCTGGTCTGCAATAGGGCTCCTGTTGAGACAGTTTAGTCAGAATTCCCCTTATCCCTGATTATTCCTCTTAGTAATTTTTCATCAATGGCTTCCCACCCTCCTACTTGTCTATAAAACCAACTGCCCTTGCTGTGTTTGGACTTAAGCCCAATGTCCATGCTTTACTCTGAAACTCCACTGTAGTAGCCTTTATAACTATTAAAACTGTACTGAATGAGAGTTCTTTATTGCTATGATTTCACAATTATCATTGACTATTTCTTATAATGGTACAATGCAGATAACATTTGGAAAACTTCTGGCTTGTTTACACAATGTTTCTGAAAACATAAAACTATTTTAAAATAGACACTATACGAGAAAAATGCAAAGATAACATAAAGTAAAGGTGAAGGGAGGGGAATAAAATAAGGTTAAGAGGGAAAAGAAGAAAGGAGAGAAAAGGTAGGAAAGGAGGAAGAAGGAAGAAGGAAGAAATCTCAAGCCCAGGGACCATCTGTTGGGATTCAGTTAGAAGCTCAAGTTATGAGATTCCAACTCAGACCTCTGGAATCAGAAGCTCCGGCCATATATCAGTATTCTGTGATTTTGATCCCATAATTTAGAACCACTGATCCAGAGCCTGACCAAGCCTTCTATATTCAGATGCTTCTCATTTTAGATGAGGTCGCATTACTTTCCATTCAACTCTTAAAAAAGTCATTTTAGGCCCCTCTGTAGAGTCTGTTACCAAGTTGTCACCTTTCATAGAGGAAGAACATGCCTGTTTCTCTTTTCATATTGTTAACATCTGCTCTCCAAGGTCTTTGGAAGGCTCCCTGAGCTCATGTTTTCTATATCTTCCCCAACACATATCGATCTGTTCTACCTTTGATATCTCCCAGCGCATGACTATTACATGTTTCCCAAGGCTCCAAATCAAGACAGAGAACTGCCTCTACTAGGCATCTGTTTTGGCTTCTGTACAACTTGGCATTTTCTCTGCAACTTGGGAAACATATGTTTAATCATTATAAATGTCTAAGATTGTGTCTAACACACCTGAGATGTTAAGGTTACTGCATGTAGTAAGTATCTGAGCGAAATTGGAGCTATTATTGATTGTGTGGTTGTTGTTTTTGTTCTGAAGTATCTTTTAACTTTTCACAAAGAAGCAGCATTTTGTGTGGACAATAATGACAAGATAGACACTGGGAGGTCTGGAACTTGAGTTGTGGCATAATAGCTAAAGCTACCATCTGCGACTCCCTTACAGCCAGTGGTCTGTATCCAGGCTGCTCAACTTCACATTGAGCTGTCTGCTTGCTAATGACCTTGAGAAGAGGAACCGAAGGTGGCCCGAACATTTGTGTACTTATAACCACGTGGGAGACCAGAATGAATCTCAAGGTGTCAACCTGGCCTAGGTCTTGCTAGTTTCTGCCATCTGGGTAGTGAGCCAGCTGATGGAAGATCTCTGTCATTCTGTATGTCTTTCCCGACTTCTCTGTCTCTGTACCTATGACTTACAAATAAATGAGTTGTTAAGAAAATACTGGGAAATTCCAATAGGGGAACTAAGTCCACAAAATTTTATTGTAACACACTGAGAACCCCTCCCCCATATCACATATCTCAGTTTCTAGTTACCTTCGTTTATGCTTGCGATGTTGGAAATATTCCATGTGGCCTGTGTAATGCTTTTAGTATAAAGTAAATGAATTAAAGTGTATATGTAAAATCTGGGGGTAGATTAACCTTACATCATGCACTAAAAGTAACAGCATTTTAATTTTTCTCTGAATTATCCTAGTTCCAGAGATCCTTAAGAGTCTCTCTTAGCCTGAGAAACAGGATTAGTGAGGAAAAAATCATCACCTTAGGGATTGTTGCAGCAGCAGGTGGGTGCGTGAGTCTATTTAGATAGCAGGTTTCGATTTTTGCCTTTTTGCTTTTTGTAACAAGATAAATAGAAGCATTTACACTCCATAAGCACACAAGCCCTCAGTGTTCTGGTTTGCTTTGCAGATGGGAATTAGTGTTGTGGACTCTGCAGTATCTGGGTTAGGAGGTTGCCCATATGCGAAAGGTGCTTCTGGGAATGTCGCCACTGAGGACTTGGTGTATATGCTTAATGGACTGGGACTCCACACAGTAAGTCACTTTAAGATATTTCAATAGTCATCCATTCCTTGCAGCTGCAAATCGGAATGCTTCTCTGGTTTGACAAGCAATTTTGAAGTCAAACTTTTACCACACTTTTGCTTTGTGTAAAAGTGCACACAGGGAAAATACAATAAAAGTCCTTTGGGGGCTTTATAAAATAACTTAGAGCTCAATCACCGATACTGCTACCACTTTACATTTTATAGTGTTGCATGAACTCAAAGTATGTTTCCGTGTATTATCTAATTAATTTCACATGTTTTGTGAGTTAAACCTTGTGTCTTTACTGTGATGATTGTTGAGATGTGTCTGTTTTATTTTTATTTTTCTTTATGGATGTTTCCCTTGGAGGAGACTGGGAACTTGATTGTCTCACAGTGGCAGCCAAGACATCTGCAAATAAATTAAAAAAAAAAACAAATAAACAAGGAAACAAACAAACAAAAGCTAAGATACCTGAAAACCAGGCAGGTGAAGAGTGCATAGTAGCAGTAGTCACTTGGAGAGCCTGGCATTGTTGTGCAATGGTTAAGTTTATGTTTGCTACAACTGCATTCCATTTCAGAGACCTAGCTACTGTTCTTCCAATTCAGCTCCCTACTACTGTGCCTGGGAAGGCAGAAGAAGGTGGCCTACATACCTGGGATCCTGCTGCCCATGTCCCTGGCTCCTGGTTTCAGCCTCGCCCAATCCTGACTCATATAAATCTTTTGGGGAGTGAACTAGTGGATGGACAATTTTTATTCTTTGTCTTTCTCTCTCTCTTTTTTTGTCAGTAGCCTTTCAAATGAATAAATATTAGAAGGAATACTTACTTGTAAGTAGTACTTGAAAATCACCCGTGGTATAATAACCCCATAGTCAGCGTCTTGTTTTTTGAAAAGTGTAACAGAATATGTTGGACTACAGTACAGAAGATTTTCAGGAAAAAAAAAAACCCTACGGCATGAAAACTGTTCCTAGAGGATAAGACACTCAAAATACTTTCTGAGACATAACATCACCACCTGAATTGCAAAATAACTTTGCCCCTTCGGAGTTTTCCATCAAACTTGCCTGTTGTCCCCATTTCTGTATATTCTAATCTGAATCTGCACACCTTGTGCAGATTCTCATCATCATCTGAAATGATTGTATATTATTCAGACAGTCTAATTCATCTGGGCAACTAGGTAAATCATTTAGCTTATCTTCTGGTTTCTAGATCTTTCAATCCCTCAGACCAAATTTTTGATTCCATGTCTTAGTTCTTTTATATCATTACCTCTGAATTTATCACGGAGTGATGTCATGATCCCGCTCATAAGCTCCTCTCATAGGAGAGAGCCGTTATTAGTTTATTCATCCTCGGTGCCTGTGGCATACAGATGCTCAATAAATATTTATTGTAAGACTGATTTCACTTGGCGGTGAACACCAACAGCTGTTGCCTATAAACACCAAAAGCTATTGCCTAATATTTCTGGTTTGGAATAAATATCGTTCCATTTACAAAGTAGCTTAATTATTTCTATCAGAAGGCTATGGCAGAAACTGAGGGGAAACAGAGAATTTCTCAGCTACTGTATCACTGAGCTTCACTGCACTGACAAATGATGCTTAAAATATATCAGGTCTTGTTCCAGAACTTTGAGCTCTAAATGCAAGTTAGTCTAACAGTAAGAATCTCACACTTCAAGAAAATTGTTGCTTTGAATAGCTGCCACAATTCAATCAGTTACTGTAACTAATGAGTCAAACTCATATTTAGAATTCTAATGGGTTAATTATGCATTCCAGATTCAATAAATTTGTCAGAACAACCAATTGACTTCTAAAATATGCTTTTTTTCATTTCTTCTTTTTCATGATTAGTATGACTGTCTCAGTGCACAGTTTTATGTCTTTGCTAAATTTTCATTCTACTACTCACTTGGCTGACTACAGGGTTCCCTTTAAATTGAGACTATTTTATCTGAAATACTAGTATGACTCTACCAAACTTCTCTTTCACACTCACCAGTGAATTTTTATTTCCTAAAGGACAAAGCAGTACTCTGTCACAGCATCTGGCCTATGTCCACTTTTCCCAGCGTGAAAAGTGCAGATTTTCTTTTCTGTACTTGTTCTTTTTGCCATTGTTCTCTATACACACCATGCCAGTTTTTTTGAGATGCCTTGTGCTGTTTTTCCTCTTCCTATGGTGTATCAGACAGCCTCCTTCCTCTCAGTGTCTCACACTGTCAATATAAAATTTGGGCCAGTATTTGTCCTCCCTGGAAAACACATTCTGCTGCTTTTCCTCCAATTAGTTTGTTTTCCTACGCATCTGTCTCCATACTCACCAGGGCATATCACTTTGAAGGGCTATAATTATATTGATTGTTTTGTGGTTACATTGCCTGCTTGATCATATGTTCTCCAAAGGAGCAATTGCGTCCTTTCACAACCTTCTTAAAATCAGAGTTTATCAAAATACACAAGCTATAAAACATCTAACAGATGCTTTAAGAATAGATGCAGTATTTTCTAGTGGTATCTGTTCATTAAATAAAATGGTAAAGGACATAAAAAAATCAAAAGTCTTCTTTAGTGTTGCATACCCAAATTCACCCACATAATCTTATGGATAGCAATTTGGGGAAGCAAAGAACTTTAATAACCCAAGTCTTTCCATGAACCTTTGATGTAATACGGAAGTGAAAGATGGCTTGGAAAATGTCAGTATCATTGCATTAAGAGTGTTATGCCAGTCTGCCTAACAGGTCACTTGAATTCATTATTATGGCAAGAACAAACTTCCTACATAAAAGCAAATAGCGTTCCAAAAGTAAGATTACAATGGAAAGAAATAATGTAAATAATTTACAGATGTCATTTCACCAGCTATTTTTATTGGTCATTATTAAAGAGAGAATATAAAGAGAACTGCGCTTTCCCGTTAGAATTAATTTGCTATCTTTAAATGTCTCCTCTTTTTAAAAAGAGGAGTATCATTATGGAATGTTTCTGTGACAATTGTTATTTGTCCACTTAAGGGAAAGTAAAAATTCTACAAATAATGAAAATTACTTCTTAATAGCAAGGAAGACTGAAAATATTAAATTTTAAATCCGTGTTATTCCTCGACTCTGTTGAGGGAGGATATATGAACTTATGAAATACTCCACAAGGGCAAATTTGTGGTTAATCCTGCTAATGCTCTGACTCCCACTGTGACAGTGAAAGTGCTAGGTGGAGACTTTGATGTAACCTTTTGTGACATCAAAATCTTAAGATGAGGAACATGCCCTGAACTTGGCCTGCATATTCAACTGTGTACCTGTCATCCATGGATTTACCTAAGCCATTGTTGATCCTATTTCTTCTTTCAGACAGTACAATCCCATAGGCAAACAAGTTCCAGATGTATACTAAATACTGCTTCATTTGATTTGACTTACAAATACCTCCTTCAGTATCATAGTAATAACAGCATTTCTGAACATGAAAAAGTGTGTCTGTTATACATAAGTATACGCATACATATGTACTAGCCTATGTATCTATATTTTATGTAATCCTTATGGCTTTATCAAGTCTATTTCCTTAGAGTAATAGTGATTTTTTTATTAAGTTATTTTTATACCTCTCTAAACCACTATGATTTTGATTGCCCTTTATTTATACTGTGTATATTATTTTCTTATTTCAATATTGTCCTTCGAAGTGTTCAGGTTTTAGCCTAAATTATACTGAATTATTCAGGTGTGTCTAGCTTGTGTTATAACAGAATAAGATTCAAGAATTTTTTATAAAGCAGACAAATCTAAAATGCAGACTCCATGGTTCATGAAAACAGATATTACACCAAAATCGGTAACAAGTAATGCTTTAGAAATTTTAAGTATTTAGTGATATTCACAACACATAGATAATGTATACTTTTACATATATAGTTTGCTCTTTGTACTCTCTCTTTTCCTTGCCAGGGGGTGAATCTTTACAAAGTGATGGAAGCTGGTGACTTCATTTGCAAAGCTGTCAATAAAACCACAAACTCTAAAGTAGCACAAGCCTCCTTCAGTGCTTGACCTGACTGATTCAGGACTTGTAGCTGTGAGGGTCCCTTCCAGCTAAATACAGTCATCTGATCATCCTTCATGTCAACATTTTCTTAAATGTGAAATCATAGACATGAGCAAGAAAAAAATGAGATGTTTAAAAACAAATCACAACTGGATGAATGATGAAGTCACCGGGAATGATATCGGTCGTCAGGTAAATTGCTAGCTGGAGATAAATAATCAAATGTGTAGTCATCTGTGTGGGCACAGAAGTTCTACTCTTGTTCTTATAGAAAAAGTTTCAGTTTAGTAAATGTAAAAAAATTGAATTCATGTTTCCGTAAGTATCAAATATTGTGTTGATTCTTAATCAAACTTGCTTAGCACGGTGCACACATTGTCAGTAGTTCATGAATTCCTGTGGAGTGGTCCAAGTGTGTGGCCTTGATACTAAGCATTATGTCTCTGGATCCCAACTTCTCACTTGCCAAGTCGGTTAAGTTATGGACCAAGAGCCAAATCTCCATCTGACCCTACATAATTTTTACCAATATAACTTTTATATTTCAAATATGGCCAACATCTGTTAACTATTCAATGACTTTATCTTGTTCCAAACGGCTGTGGTCAATGGCAAGATGCCACATCATGAAATACGTTGCAACCTGCTATGTTTGTTACATGCATCCAGTTTACCATATTTTACCTTTCATCAGTTATAGTGAAAATCAGCACAGTATTATTCAACTATTGAGCAATTGTAAGGCATGATTTCTTTTCCTGATGTCTACATTGTGGTGATGATAATAGGCTGGTATATGTACCATAATCTACTTTCATAGTTTTCAGGTCACTGGAAAATATCCTAAGGATATCTAATTATTAACTTAAGACTATGGTTATAATGTTTGACTTAAAAATAAGCTATCTTCCATTGATTTGAAATTCTTGATTATATCAAATAATTTTTGGTTGACTCATATAGTGATTGTTTTCTAAAGTGTAATTGATGACATTTGTGCATTGTATTGAAAGCATTGTCAGAAATAGCAAAAGTTAATATATCAAACATTCAGAAGAGGATCAGGGGAAAATTGTCAGGAAAGATCTCTTGTATAACCTATGCAAATCATATGACTACAGTATTATTACCAGTGGGTCTAAAGTGTTAGTTCTATTATTCTTGTAAAAACTGGTGTAAAATTAATAATTGCTTTTATTTTTAATAAATTTGGATATAAATTAAAATATGAAAGTGAATGTGTTGTGTATTTCTTAAGTTCATGAGAATCACCGAAATGAAATGCAATTCAAGAAAATAACAGAAGTACTGATTGCAAGTGAGTTATCTTTAAAGATATGTAAGAAGGATCAGCATTGTGACATAGTGGGCTAAACCGCTGCTTGTCATGCTTATGTCCCACATGAGAGTGCAGCTTTGCAACATCAAATCCTAGCAGTTCTGCTTTTAATTCAGCTGCCTGCGAATGAGCTTGAGGTCCCTGCCAACAATCTGGGAGATGCACATGGAGTTCCTGGAGGTTGGCTGTTGGGCGAATAGTTTAGTTGTTGCAGGCACTTTGGCAGGAGTAAACCAGCAGATGGAAGATGTCTCTTTCCGTGCCTCTCCCCCCCCATTTTTCTCCTATGCTTTCTTTAAAATAAACAATTAAAAAAAAAAACTAGAGTAAAAAAGAACCACAACCAAATCATACTGGCAATTAACAAAACCAAACTAAATTTCCATGGAAGAGGCCAACTTGTCAGCTTTTGGTATGGTTTTCGAGCTGCAATTATAGCAACTTGCCTGTCAACACAATTTAATGAGAACAATTCTTTGTTGGGGAGTTAGTTTTGGAAAGAGGGACAGTTGGGAGACAAAACTGCATTTATTTGTGTCTCTTCCTCCATTTGATTTCCTATGTGCATCTACCATCATGCCATCTCATGCCTTCACAGTGGAACAGTCGCAGGGCATACACACTAGATGTATATGGCAGATCTGCACTTCTGAGGAGACTGGTTCCTCTTTCAGAACTGTAGAGATCCTAGTTCTGAGACACTTCAAGGGAAAAAATCTGTTGATGCAGACTACTTACAAAAACAGCTAATGAATGAACAAGAAACGAATAATCATGGACTTTTTAAAAGGCACAGACCACAGTCAGAAACCTCAGCATACTGTAGCACACAGTTACACTTCATCCACGTCAATCTACTAAGCACCTCTTAGTAACATCTTAATGATGCCTAATCACATTTACCACAATGAAGTTTGTGGTTTTGGTATTCCATCGCCTTTCTCTACCTAAACCATCTAAGTGCCTTTGCTAGCTTAGGCAGTGTATATTTTCTGGCTTGGAGAAGGTTTGGGGAATGGGCATCACCTAAAGCTGCCTGAAGTACATAGGCAGAATTCCCTTGAAGTTCCCCCAAAGGCATATTCTAACTAACTATAAAACATTGTCATTTCAGGATCCACCCGGACAACCATCCACTAACACATAAATTGCTATCATATTTATCCTTGGTAGGGCTTAGGAATGCCAAGCACTTTTAAGTTTTATTCAAATAAAAATCAAAATAATTAAATGAAGAAAACACTTCTTCTGTGTCTTCGATCACACAATGTATTTTACTACATGCAAGTCTTCATGTCTTTTTGAAAGCAAGACTGTAAGATCTTGGGGTTGGCACGATGGCTCAACTTGCTAATCCTCCACCTGTAAGTACTGGTATGCCCTATGGACACTGGTTCGTGTCCTGGCTGTTGCATTTCCCACCCAGCTCTGTACTTTTGGCCTGAGAATGCACAGAAGGACTATACAAAGTCTTGGAACTCTGCGTTCATGTGGAAGACCCAGAAGTAGCTCCTGGCTTCAGCTCATTTCAGCTCTGGCCATTGCAGTCATTTGGGGAAAGAACCAGCTGATGGAAGATCTTTCTCTGTGTTTGTGTTTCTCTTTATACCTGCTTTTTTCAAAAAAAATTAATAAATCTTTTTTTTAAAGACTAAGTTCTCTGAAAATGCAGCTTCCTAAATACTAGATTCATTAACTTCACAATCAAGTAAATGAAACTTTGTATAACTTCCTGGGAAATTCCTGAATCTCTGGTCTATTATTTATTTTTCCCGCAGCATTTAATAAAAGCTCCATTGAATTGGTTTTATATGGCTGTTTATTATTATATATGTTCATCATCTACTTTTTTTAAAAAAAGATTCAAAAGATTTATTTATTTTTATTGGGAAGGCAGATCTGATTTACGGAGAAAAGCAGAGATAAAGATCTTCAATCTATTGGCGTACTCCCCAAGTGACTACAACAGCCAACCTGAGCCCATCTCCTGCCAGGAACTGGAAGCCTCCTCCAGTTGTCCCATTCGGGTGCTGGTTCCCAAGGACTTGAGCATCATCTACTGTTTTCCCAGGCCCCAAGCAGGGAGCCGGATGGGAAGCAGAGCAGCTAAGACACAAACCTGTGCCTAAATGGGATCCAGGTGTTTTCAAGATGAGGATTTAGTCTTCAAAATCCCATCAAGTATCTTCTTAAAGATGAACTCCAGGGCCCGGCAGCATGGCTTAGTGGCTAAAGTCCTCACTTCGAACGTGCCAGGATTCCATATGGATGTTGGTTCTAATCCCGGCAGCTCCGCTTCCTAGCCAGCTCTCTGCTTGTGGCCTGGGAAAACAGTTGAGGCTGGCCCAAAGCCTTGGACCCTGCACCCACATGGGAGACCCTGAAGAAGCTCCTGGTTCCTGGTTCCAGATTAGTGCAGTTCGGGCTGTTGCGGTCATTTGGGGTGTGAAAGTCACTTGGGGAGTGAATCATCGGTCGGATCTTCCTCTCTATCTCTCCTTTCTGTATATTCGCCTTTCCAATTAAAATAAATAAATCTTCAACAGATTACTTTGACTAAGGAAACCACAAATGCCATCCCTATCACAGTATACCCATACTGTAAAGAAGAAATTCCATATGGACACTGGTTCATGTCCCAGTTACTCCACTTCCCATCCAGCTCCCTGCTTGTGGCCTGGGAAAACAGCTGAGGACAGCCCAAAGCCTTGGGATCCTGCACCTGCTTAGGAGACCTAGAAGAAGCTCCTGGCTCCTGGCTTCAGATCAGCTCAGCTCTGGCCACTATGACCCACTAGAAGAATAAACCAGCAGACAGAAGATCTTTCCCTCTGTATCTCCTTCTCTCTGTAAATCTGTCTTTATAGGAAAAATGAATCTTTAAAAAATTAACTGAAGTTCAACATTTTGCAAATATTAATCTTAGATGATGTATATATGTATGCATATTTAATATATCTTAAATGTGTGTATGCACACACAAACACACACATACCGTAGGGCTGTTTTTGGTCCACATGCTTTTGCAAGAAACTTTATACCAACTCAGATGTAGGGCGAATGATTGAATTAAGGTAATTGATGCACATGCTAATTCTACAGGCAGCACCTAAGATACTATCATGAAACGTTAAAAAACACAAAGCTTAATACAGAAACAAATATCCATTAAACAGAAAAGAAACAAAGGTGAAATTCTTAGATTTGTTTACAACAAATTGACAATGTGGATACAAATAAAAGCCTTCCTAAGGTGAAACAGAATTAAGAGCTATTCTGCAGTTTTGTAATAGGCATTAAAGAGTGCCTGTAATTCTATTTCTCTGAATCTCTCACAAACATGACACATGCACACATAGAGCCATGTGCGTTATGTAGAATGCTATTTATGGCAAGCGAACCTCAGGGTTTTAGTCTATTTTATGTTGCTATCATAGAAAGCCTGAGACTGCATAATTTACAAGGAACAGAGACTTGTTTCTTTCAATTCTGAAGCTGAGAAATCCAAGGTCATGGAACCCACATCTGGCAAATCCCTCTTGCTGCCTCATTCCATGTCAGAAGGTAGAAGACAAAGGGAACATGTGCTTGAGAAAGCAAGAGATTGAATTTAAATCCCCAAGACCTTTTGCAATCAGAGTTATTCTTCACATTAGGCCCCACCTGGCAACACTGCTTCATTGGTAAAAATATTTCTAACACATGAACTTTGGGGGTGAATTAAATCCATACCATTTTACTGATAGCTCTTCAAGTCCGTATTTCTTTCACATGTAGAATACATCCATTCCTTTCCAGTAGCACCCCCCTGCCCAACCTTAATCTATTCCAGCATCAACTCATAAGTCCCAAGTCCAAGGTCATGTTAAAATCTGATTAGACATATTCCAAAAAAATGTCTCATTGTACCTCTGATCCCAAAAATTTAAAACACTATCAAAATCAAAACTTCAAAACTATAGTGGTGGGACAGACATAAGATAGACATTCTCATTCCAAAATGGGAAATGGGATACGATTAAGAGTGATGAGAAATTCCATAAAAGTAAAAAATCCATGGGGAAGATCACAGTAAATCTTTAACCCCTGGAATGAATTTTTACTCTACCACCACAAACATGCTTGAGATGGCATGCACAAGGCTTGGGGTGGCCGTGTGCCTGACTGCTGCACTTAGCTTACACGGTGGTTCTTATTGTTTGGAGTCCAATGCTTTAGCAACTCAAGGCCCACATTGTATGTTTGTAGTGTTAAAGTTCCAGGATCTAGCAAGCATTCCCACTTCTCTAGTTCAACTAGGAATTGTACAAATGGAGACTCTTTTATTTCTGCTCCTGTGTAAGGTTTCTGCTTGTGCCCCCGGGCTGCTTAAACCACCTTTCATGGTCTAAATGGAGGTTGACAAGGCCTCATAGTGTGTACAGTATAATCATCTGCAGAACTCGCATTAGATAAATTCTGTCAAAACTTGTAGCTGTACCTGTATTACCGGTGGTCTGAGCTGCACCACTGGCCACTTAAGCCAATGTAGCCAAGGATGCGGAGTTACAAATCCTGAAACCCATAGGGACCTCTCTGGGAAACTTCCCTTCATTGTTCAAGATTTCCTAAAAAGACTCTGATATTCCTTTGAGAGTATACCCTGATTTTCCCGTGAATGGCTCCTGAATGTCTTTAATTTGTAGTAATCTTTTTAGTAAATTATGTCATCATAACTCCCTTGTTTTGTTCTCCTAAAAATCCCCTTTTCTTATTTGCATATGCAGGCTGCATATTGTCCAATTTTTTTCTCATTGCTTTATTTTTAATATAAATTTAGCTCTTAAGCCATATCCTTCTTATTTCATGTAACAACACATGCTTAAAGTACCTGTTTAGTTTATTCAATATTTTGCTTAAAAATTTTATCTAGCAGATACCATAGTTTATTCACATTTCATAAAGATTTGGAATATGGACATAATTTCACCAAATTCTGTGAACAATATAATCTGGATGCATTTCACTCTGTTTTCTATACCTTGTTTCTCAATGCCATCTAATCCCTCAGTAGAGTAGCCTTTATTTGCTGTACTTATACCAACACTCTACCACTGCCATGTGAGTAAGTGCTAACAAAGTAAAGATGCTATGAAGTCTTTGTCTAAGCTTTAGCTCCACAGGAATCACTCCTAATGCTCCTTTCATGACAAACTAGGACTTTTTGTAGACTTTTCCCTGCTGTTGTTCAATTTCATACTGTTGTCACACATTACTTGTTACAGAAGTCTCTTCATCTCTCAGTACTGTTCTTCCATTTCTGGTTTGTGTGTGTGTGTGCTGCTAAAATAGGATGCATGCAACATGGTTAATTATAAAACAAGAGATTTTATATCTTATTGTTCTTCATTCTGAGAACTCTGAGGTCTGGGACACCTCATTGCTGTTTTATGCTATAACAGAGGGGTGGATACCCATGCTAAGGAGAGCAAACAATTGAACTCAGTAGCTCAGTCTCTTTGACAGTCAGTATTTGTCATGAGGGAGGAGTGCATATGGCCTACACATTTACTGTTAGACCCTACCCTAACCCCAATGTTGTTACATTGTGGATAAAGCTCACATTACCTTGGTGGACACATTTAAACCATAGCATTTATTTCCCTCCTGAAAGTTTTTGTAACTTGACTATTTTCTAGGCAAGGATTTGCAATAGAATTACCTGTACAAAAATCCATAGTGTATATCTTCCAGGAAAAGCAAACCTATTATGTGAACTGAATCTATGTGAGTAAGAGATATAAACATTGCATACTGATTTGGCATTTAAGCCTCATTAATTTGATATTCCTTCAGTAGTGCTTATTTGAGAATCAAACTTTGCCATGTTACAACCCTCAATTCTCTATGGCAGACACATAAACACTCAGTGGTCTCAAGTCAGGCTATACTGGATTGAGCAGTGAAACAGAGATAAGTTAGTTATACCCTGGGAGCTCCTATTAAACTGGCCTAAAGTGTGCTCTAAGCATTAAACAGTTAAGAAATGATAAAACATGTCCATCTAGATGGGAAGGGCTAAAGTGAGTTGACCTTGGGGCTCCCAGCAGCATGGCGGCTCCTGGGAGTACCTGAGCCAGGTTGAACTCATTATTCAGGACTGTAGCCCCAGCCACTGCTGCCAAGTAGAGAGTGAATCCTGGGATTGTGGGTGTGGAATTACTCCATAGGGACATCCATGGGTAAGGTCACTGTACGTGTGGGTCAGGAATGAATCCTGAGGAACTTCCAATGACAAGGGCACTGTACTTGCAGGTAAGCAAGGAAACTGAGACCTGGGGGTTCGGAGGGGAGAGACCAGAAGATTTGTATGAGTTAGTCTGATACACTAGCCCACATGTGAGACCTGAGTAGGGCATGTTAGCTTGGAACATTGCTGACCAACACATGCCAGTCCACATGAAAGCTAGGTTTGGTGACTTGTCTAGCAAAGATAGATCCAAGTACCTGACTTAATGTCAGAACAGGGGATGGGTCGTATTAGGCAGGGCCATGACATACCGGCAAGCATGAGAGCTAGGGCGTGTGGTGGTCATGGTGGAGTTATTGTGGGTCACTCCAACTAGGCTGCAGCTCCCACTTGTTTGTGTGAAGGCTTAGTGTGTGGCGGGCAGGACTGAGCTGGGCTGCAACACCCATTGATTTTTGTAGAAGACAGGGCTGGAGGCAGAACTGACCCAGTAATCGCAACCACCAGCATATGCATAAGCTGATCTGGGTGACAAACTGTGTCAGACCCTATATTGGCAAGCTCACACAAGGGTTAGGTCTGGGATCACCCCAGATGAAGTTTCTTTGGGAATCCCCCCAAAGAAATCCCATGATTGGACTCAGAACCCCAACCGTGGAGAGAATTGCAGGTTTCATGGTCTGATCATGGAATGCATGTGTCTGATTTGGGCCTCCTCAGTGGCTCACACAGAGCAGTAGATGACATGTATGGGTGCACATGGAGGATATGGCAGTACTTTGGAGTCTGCAGAGAACACCTGGTATCACAACAGAAGACGGAGGACAGAACAAATCAATCAACTACCCCAGCCAAATATTACCATTGAATATCTGGGCAGAGACTCTAAGGTGGACTACATCAGCCAGTGGATTCTGGAGTGAGTTCATCGTGCTTGGAGTGGTGAGATTGGCAGTAATTCAGAACTGTTGAACTTTTGAAACCTGTTGAGGAGGATCCTCAGAGCATGTCCCACATCGAGGACCCTCGGATGGTTGGGAGGCTCAATGTGGCTTCTCCCCTTATCTCCCTTTTTCCCCCAGATACAGGAAGGAAAAAAGAGAATGTGGAAATGGTGATCTCACCCACCTTCCAGTAGTCCTTGATCATTATGTCCCTAATTAACTATGTAAAAATCATCAAAAATAAAAATGATTTAAAAAATGGTAAAACACATGCACAGTTATTTATTTTTAAATCACTGCTAATTCGTTTATTCAGAGAGAGAGAAGCCCATCTCCTGCACAGCCTTAGCTGAAAATCTCTAGGATTTTTACGTTGTGATTTGATAACCAATGAATTAAGGCCTACTTTGCAGTTTCATCCAGGTTACATTGAATTATTGGAATCAGTTCTTAAAATCCAGATTGTAGATATATATATATATATATATATATATATATATATATATATTTCAGAAATGAGGGAAAGTGAGAGAATACTGATCTTTTATTATGCGGATTTACACTTACAAGAAATGGAAATGATCAGGCCTCAAAACAGCATTACTGAATCAGAAGCTTGGAATTGTGGCTCACTAACCTGTGGTTTTATATACAGTACAGATGATTCTAAGGCACTCTGTAGTTTGAATACCTATCCTAGAATGAGCTGGCTTCTGAAAAAGTGATACACCATATTTATAACTGAATAAGGAGACAAACAGACAAGGCTTGATTTATTCCATGCCCAACATTGAAACAAAGCATCATTTCATGGTAAAAATCATACAATCTGAACAGCCCATATCATTTCATATTTCCTGTGTGAATAGCACTTCCAGAGGAGAGGTGCAATACATGTAACACAGCTCAATGCCTACATCCATGTGCCTCTCTTGGCTCTTGGCTCATAGCTTTACAAGGTGTGAAAACCATGTGAATAGGCTCATCATCAGAGTTTTTCCAGGAGGTTTAGATCTGAGAACAATTCCACCAGGTTAACAACATTGAAGATTATTGTAAGTCTGGGAGCGAATTAAAGTGAGTAGTCAACAGGGCAGGTCTAAAATAAAGCATCACTGGGTGGAAAAAAATTATCACCAAATAATTTTGCTCTAGTGAGACAGGAGGTATAATGGACTCTGTGCATACTCATCAGTCTTGAGCTCTTTTGGCACTGTTGGATCTTGGACTCCAGAGATAAGCTTTGGATTTTGAGTCTTGGCTCTACTCCTCAATGACCATGCAAACTTGTTCAATTTTCCTAATGCTTTTAAGCCTCACTTCAGTTCATACTTCCTTTACCAGTAAAATTCAGACAGTAATAACCCTTATTTATACAGCTGTTGAAGCGTTTTCATGAAAGAAGCTTAGAATCTTTTGGCAAAATGCCTAGAACTTAGTAAATGATCAATAAATGTTAGCTATCATCATTTTTTATTATTTCTTCCCATGGCACTGCCCTGGAGTGGAACTTCTCCATTTATAAAGCTGTTTAACTTTCAGGAAAATTCTTGTAAAAGATCATCATTTATCTTATTCCATGTAAAGAGACTATTGTATAGAAGATCTTTTCTTAATCCAAAAAAGACAGCTTATTACCAAACCCCAGAGCCACATCGTTTTAAATTGGTACCAAAGCTCAGTTTTTTCCCTTTTAGGCTATGTCACTGAGTTTTGCACTTAGAGCCAATTTATCTCAGACTGTTAATTTGAAGTTATTAAAAAGATGAACTTGTTTACTTGAAAGCAGTTAGCAAGAGTCAAGGAGAGAGAGAGAGAGAGAGAGAGAGTCTTCCATCTGCTGGTTCAATTTTCGAATTTCTACAATGGATAGCACTTTGCAAAAGTAAAACCAAGAGGTGGAGACTTCACTTGGGTTTCCCACATTTGTTTCAGGGGTCATATACTTGGTTCATCATCCCTTGCTTTTCTAGGGGTTGATAGCATGGAACTGGACTGGAGTGAAACAGCTGGAACAAAAAACAGTACTCATACAGGATTCTGCTGTTGCAGATGGAGTCCTAACCTGAGCCAAATAACAGCAGGGGCTTCATATTATACAGAAAGGCCTTTAAGGTTCCTGCCATTTGTAAAGTCAATCAGTGAGTCACAGAAGGCAAATTTATTATCCTGAATTTTGAGTCCTGAAAAGTCGGCTCTCTATCAGCAGTTTTGACAAGGACAGTATTGAATTATTAGGAATACATTCTGGAATTTTTTTCTGAGAGGGTCGCAGCATTACAATTTGTGTGTTCCCCTTTTTATCCAAGAGGCAAAAAGACAGATACACATACACACAGTCTCTCTCTCTCTCTCTCTCTCTCTCTCTCTCTCTCTCTCTCTCTCTCTCTCTCTCTCCAGGGGCCAGGGGCCAGGCATTCCATCCAGATCTTCTGTGTTGGTGGCAGGAACCCAATTATTTCACAGGTAACGACTACTTCCCAAGGACTGTATTAGCAAGAATCTGCAGTCAGGAACAAGAATCAGATATTGAATCAAGGCATATCAAGTGAGATGAGGGTGTCTGAACTGCTAGGACAAATGTTCTTTTAAGGAATTTCATGTGTTGCTTCAGGGAGTTTGCACGCATGTGCAAATATTGGTATCCAATGAGATCATTGACGCATCTTAGTCTTCTGCTCCCTCCTGGATTTTCTTGTATTTTAATCATTCCTATGGCAGAAAGCTATTCTTTTTCTCTTACTGGATTTTGATAGTATAAACTACCATCATTAGGCAATTAATGTACACAGGCAAAGTTGTCCTTCAGAGCCATTTTTGTTGTTGTTCAAAAAGTTTTGCTTATCATTTGTTGAAGTGAGAGGAACTACTCATCATGATGAGTCAAAAGTGGCTCAGTAAAAGGTTTTTCCAGAGAGAATTCAGACCATGCCTTGGTAATTCTGAAGAGGGCCTAATCTAACTAGAGTTCACTCTAGATTGAATTCTATCAGTGAGTACAATTTTGTGGTTGGATTTCTGAATGGATGTTGACTATAAGGAAATCAAACTAGAGATAAGACAAAGCTGAAACATCTAGGGGTTATGTGCACTAATGCTGATGGCGTAATATAGAAATGAAACTGTACTGAGTTCTAGACAGAGAAGCTATAGTTAATGAATCTAGACAAGTTGAGGATGGACTATGAAAAATACATGATTCCCATCCTGGTTAGATGCATAAAATTTCATTCACTTATTTACTATTTTAAAAATATTTACCAAACTCCTATTATATATTTAGGATTGTGTTTGCTTGTAACAAAAATATAGAGGTACAGGGTTATAGTCACTGCTCTTATGACCTAAGCAATAAAATGTCACTGTCTGGTATATAAGTGTTGAAGCTTTGAAGTCCTTTTTTCCACTTACCCCCAATGTGCCTCATGTGGGCAAAGTGATAAGATCAGCTATCCCTCCATCGTTGCTGAGGGAAAGTTCAAATCACGTAAACAATAGGAGGAAGTTAAAACAGAAGAAGCTGCCAACTTGTCTCCATCTTCCAATCACAGTAAAACCTGGGGTCGATAACACTTATTCTTCCCAGAGAAGCTTAATATGTGAATGTTTTATCCCTTCATACCCTTTCACTGTGTGTATATCTCATCAGCCCAAATATCTGTTCAGGTTTTTCAATTGTAAGTCATCACAGTACCTTATAGCAGGGTGTCTCTGTTTGAGGATCCTTATAAGTTTGGAGGTGTGGTAGCTTTGATTTGCACGCTGGATTTACCATGGACAAACAATGGCATGTCTAGTTGAAAGTCACAGTCACATTCCATACCACAAGATGGACAATAGCAGAATCTCTTCATCACTTTCTTTTATCAAGAAAATTCTAGTTTTCCCAAAGACTTTGAATGCCACTGACCAGACATATCACTGTATTTGTTGTCAATGAGTCTGGAAATTTAAGCATTATTTTTATGTGTAATTTAGAGCAACCGCAAACAAAGCCATAATTCTATGTACTAAAGTGTATTTGACTAGAACCTGGAAAAGCAAGCATGTCAACCACGCCACATAGAACTAGATTGCATTTTGCACTAGGAATTTAGCCATGAATAAATTAACAGTTGCTACCTATGAAGATAGAGAAGTGCAAAATTTATCACCAAATAAAAATTAAAGGTACAAAACTGCTATGAAACAGAAGTTTTGCTTTAAGAATATACGAAAATGTATGACTTTGCCAAGCATATCCCTCCAAATATCATGATTTATGAAATAATATCGGAAGTAAGATGGTGCTGAACAGCAGAGAGAAAAAAAATGTTTCACGGGAGGGGCACACATGAATAGAATTATGCAGAAGGAAACAGCCTGATGGTTTGGGGAAAACAAAAAAATAAATAAAATAAAACTGAGCAGATAAAGCATAGAGGGAAATGGGAAATATGAATATATGAGCTCAAGGCAGTTACCATGGAGCTCATCAATGACGATATTTAAATAACAAGTTAGGAGGATGGATGGGAATCATGTTTGAACATTTTTCAATACCATGACCATTATTTGAGACACTGAAGTCATTTTCTTGAACTGTATACTTATTTTTTTTTTCAGGAGAAGAAGACATATATTAGAGAAGATACTTAAAAGCAATTACATTTTTATTATAACGTGTCCAAACCAACATCTTGATCTAGGTATGAGAGATCGTCCCAGGGTCTCTGCTTGCTGAGCCCATGCTGGAAGCCTTAGGCACAAGGCTCAATGTGTCCCTGGGGGAACCACCTGACAATGGTCTTGGCTAACAGAGATCTCAAACTGGCCTGTTCACTGAGCATGCAGCGAGGGCGGTGGGCTACACCCCAGCATCTCTTCTCTGTCCTTGGATGAGCTGTTTTAACTTCCCTGATGAGTAACTCTAAGTAGTTAAATACTATCCTCATTTTTTTCATCAGCCACGTGTGATGGATATACCCGACAGCTTGGCTAGCATTTGCGTTTGCCCATGTTAATCTTGCCTTACCTGCCTGTGACTTGAGGCACAGCTTCTGCTTCTTTGTGCAGCACATGATCTGTGATTTGAGGTCCACATAGACAGGCATGCTTATTTGCCAGTCACAATGATTGCTGGGTGCAGTATTGTTGGGACCATTCTGTGTCTTCCCCCTTTTCCCCCTACATAGGATTTTAAGTTTTCCCTAATGAATGAATATCCCTCATCAATTTGTTTCTGGTGATTCTGTGGCCAAAGAACACCTTCGCCTCATGCTTCAGTGGTCTCAGGGCTGCTGGTCAGGAAACCCCAAGGGGAGCTGAAAAAAGATAAATTACTTCTTCTTACTCTTATTGACTATTAAAGAACATTTGGAATGACAACTGTTAGGTTGCCGACCATCGGTGCAAAGAAAATCTCAGCCAGTCATTAAAAATGCAAAAGAGTTTTTTTTATTTGGAAAATCTGCTTCTGGGCCTTTCCTGTGTAGCTGAGAAGGAGAGGGAGGAGAGAGGGAGAGTGAGAGAGAGAGACAGAGAGAGAGAGAGAGACTGCATAAACAAAGGCTGCAGGAAAACTCAGGCAGAGGAGCTTGCCAGAGGGTTTTATAGCTCTTCTAACATGGAAGCTGTTTAGGTTCTATTAGGTAAGTTCATCATTGGCCAGCTGGAGCCCCATTCGTCCAATGACATTACTGGCTCACTTGGCCGTTTCCGGTTCTGAGCTGAGGTCTGAGTGACATGTAGATAAGTCCAACCCCCTCCTGCACCCACAGCAGCCATCAAGAACTAGGTCTTTAAAAACTAATCACTTTGATATTCTTGTAGTTGGAAGGAAGTTTATGAATAATGTACTCCTCCATTATTGGTTATAAAGTTGATATTTTAATTAAGGATAGGGTTTGTAATAAGTATAGCAAGAGGGAAAATATTATCACTGAAGTTATGTATATTTACATTGGAATCATTAGGTAAAGTTGCAAAATATGCTTTTTTTAAATAAGGTATGGCACCAGATTTAAGCTCTGTAAGAAGGCGACACAGTAAATAACACAACACTGTGTTATGCTTTTCAGTGAATCATAAACTAAAGATGTACAGAGCTGGAAGGCTAAGTAGAGAATAAGAACAAAAAGAAAAGTAATTATGTTATTAGTTTAAAAACTTTTTTTTAATTTTTGATGGTATAGTTCCTTAGGCGTTCCCCTTCTACCATCTCCGCCCCCCCAATCTCCATTGAGTTTCCCTATGTTATAGCTATCCTATAAACCTGCAGCAACAGTGTTAAGTCCATCATTTTGCTATTTAAGTGTATGTTCACATTGTAAGTATAGACATTGTAGGTATAGTGGTATAAAGTCCAGCATTCTGTGCCCTGCATGATGGCCTAATAACTAAATCCTCACCTTACACATGCCAGGATCCCATATGGGCATTGGTTTGTATCCTGGCTGCTCCTCTTCCCATCAAGCTCCCAAATTGTGGCCTGGGAAAGCAGTAGAGGATGGACCAAATCCTTGGGGCCCTGCATCCATGTGCGAGACCCAGAAGAGGCTCCTGGTTCCTGGCTTTGGATCAGCTCAGCAGTGGCTATTGAGGCCACTTGGGGAGAGAACCAGTGGATGGAAGATACTTATCTGTCTCTTTCTCTCTGTAAACTCTATTATTCCAGTAAAAATAAATAAATCTTAAAAAAATCTCCAGCATTCTATTGTCAAAATATATTTAATAGATTCATTAGGACTACATATTTTATTCATACTTTATCTAATGGTTTACTTGCCCTCATTATACAATTCTTCTAGATAAATATGTAGGTATCTATATACCTATTGATCTTGTATGTTGCATAAATGTTGCCTTATAACAGAATGATCATATGGTATTTGCATGTAGTTAGATTTTACTTTTCAGAACTGTAGTAGATTTGGTTTTATGCAGAGATCAGCCTAGGAAATATTTTTTGAGTAGTGGGATCATTTTCAAAATGAAGTGATTTCTTATATTTGAGAATAACTTCTGCAATCCCTTGTCTATATGGCCCACTTGTTATTTAATTTTTTTGTGTGGCCCCCAAATCACCTGGAACAGAGCCTGCAAGCCACTGGTACGTAGTTACCTATTTATTTGCTATTATTCTTGTTGGTTATTGTAGGCCATTTTCAGGAACAGTGGGCATTGTTCTGTATAATAACCCATATCAGAAGTTTCCAAATCTACAGTTATTTGTAGAGTCATGTCAATGTGAACCGATGGCAAGTACTTAAGATGGAATTAATAAGAATTTTATTGATTCAAGGTGCTTTGCACCAGCTGTCAGACACAGACCAGACTCCTTAGCAATTCTTCACCCTGAATTCATAAAGAATAGCATCCCCATAGGACAATTTTAATTGGAAGCATATTTCCCCCCATGATGCAAACTCAAGGTCACAACAGGTATCCTGAAAGATTGTTCCACCATATGTTATCCCCAGAAAATATATTCCCCAAGTATCACAAAACACAAGGGGTAAAGATTACATAAGTCTTAAGACAAACTTCCCATCAAGTCATTTTGCCATAACTGAATGGTTGGGTTTCAAATAAAGGCAAGATGCAATTTAGATTCTGCTATACATCAGGAAAATGAAAATTATGTTATCCACCTGTTTGAGGGTCTGTTACATACTAAACTGCACTGTGTGCTTCAAGATATATAAGGATGATTTTAATACATGGTCGTATATTCTTCAAACCAGAAAACTTTGCTTTTTAAAATCACAATAAGCCTAAATACAGAGTACTCTTTCATTGCTAGACTTTAGAGAGGTTTGTTAAGAACATAACAACATCTCTTATAAAAGATGGAAGAAATTTCAATCAACAAGGTATTTTATATTTAATGTTTATTTGTGATGACATCTGAAATAATTTTTGGAAGTTGAATGTAGTTTGGTAATGATTAATTATAACTAAAGTTTTGTGAAAAATTTTAAAATTTGCTAACCTGTAAACATGATTCATATTAATGTTTTCTGTTTTGTGATAAAAATGTTTCTAAATTCTTTTTGCATGATTGTCAGGACATAAATGATTTTATCAAGACAAATATATTTCTTATTATATAATATCATCACAATATTAAAGTGATACAATTTGCATAGTGATATTCCTTTTTAAAAAAGTTTTATTTATTTTCATTTAAAGGTAGATTTACACAAAAGAGAGACATAGCTGTTCTATATTATGGTTCAATCCCCAAGTGACCACAATGGTTACAAGTGAGCCCATCTGAAGGCAAATGCCGGGGACTTTTCCCAGGTCTGCCATGTGTATCTGGAGGCCAAAGACATGGGTCCTTTTGCTGAGTCACAGGTAACGAGCTGGGTTACAAGTGTAGCAGTCAGCACATGAAGCCTTATCCAGTAGGATGACGCTGCTGCTGCTGTAGGTACAGGATTACTGCTTCACCACGTTGATTCACCACACTCACATATATATTTTCCAATTGAGGACAGCAAACAGTACAAATGAAATTTGTTACCATAATTCCTCCAGGTCTCCATGTCTTACTTTAATTTGAAAACGCATTGTTTAATTACCTAATTGACTTCTACTTGACTTTCAGTTTCTTAAGATGAAAACTGTTGTCTGTGATTCGAGTCCAGTGCAAGAATTGTTATATAGTAGTGTCCGAGGGCAGGAAACAGTGGAAAAACAGGAGAGATGTTTTATAGCAAAAGAAGAGATATCCAGTCTTTGTAAAAGTGCAGAATCAAACCGCCCAGACGGGTCAAACTCAGTCACTGGTTAATTAGGATGCTGGTAATTGGATCTAACCTCTATAGTGTTATTTTTATATGTAAAAGGATAGTTTCTCAAAAAAAACCAGAGTCTGGCCCGGCGCAGTGGCGCAGTGGCGCAGTGGTTAAGGTCCTCGCCTTGCACGCCCGGGATCCCATATGGGCGCCGGTTCTAATCCCAGCAGCCCCACTTCCCTTCCAGCTCCCTGCCTGTGGCCCGGGAAAGCAGTCTAGGACGGCCCAAAGCTTTGGGACCCTGCACCCGCGTGGGAGACCCAGAAGAGGCTCCTGGCTTCGGACCGGCATAGTATCAGCCGTTGCGCTCACTTGGGGAGTGAATCATCCGACAAAAGATCTTCCTCTCTGTCTCTCCTCTCTGTATATCCGCCTTTCCAATAAAAAAAAATAATAAAAATAAATCTTTCAAAAAAAAAAACACAGTCAATTAGCATATTGACCTTAAATCTCTCCTTTGATCACATCTCTCCTTTGATAAACATCTCTAGGCTTCATATGAATCATCTGCCAGAGAGAAATCGTTGTTAACTCTTTGAGTTTTACATTGCTGGCATTCAACCTTTCACTGGAAGTGAGAGGAAAAGTCACTATCCCCATTGCTGCAGTGGTAATGTAGATTATTTAACTCTTACTGATTTGTTTAATTTCCTTCTTTATCGCAGAAGAGGTTTTCAAACATACGTAGCACCACACACAGGAACAGAGAGAGGGCTTACAGCAGAAAACTCCAGTTCACTTTCCCAACCAAGTCCCTTTTCAGCTGTACGACTTTGAGCAAATTTCTTAGCCTCTTAAAACTCATAATTATTCATTTATAACATGAAGAAAAATATAAAACCCACAACAGAACTCTGCTGACTACTAAATGTATAAATGTTGCAGGAGTTCCCAGCTGAGCCACTGTTTAAGTAGATGTAATCTATTTTGTAATTCTGCATTGCTAACCTCATAGCCCCTGGCTACTCTGGAATAGAAGCAAACTTACTTGCCCCACTAATTTAGTCAGCCAGATGATTTACCTTAGTCAATGAAATGAAAGTAGAAATGATATTTGTCACTTTAGTTGGAAGTTATAGCAGGAAAAGTCCTTTTTTTCTCACAATATTTAATTTCATTTGACGGTATTTCAAAGGAAAAAAGTGGCATTTTGTCAGATTAATTGTACCAGTGAAGATGATAGAGCAGTTGGAGATTACTTATAACAGACTTGCTGTGTAATCAAGAAACAAGCCTTTGTCTTGCAAGGCAGTAATATTTCATTATTTCTGTCACTATAAAATAACCTAAATTATGCTGCTTGATACATCTATTACCAGAGTTATTACTATCATAAATAAATTAGATCATGAAGGTAAATATGCCATTAGATTAAAATATCAATAAAAATAATGTGCAATTGAAAATAATTTTTAAGCTATATGCAAATGAGACTCTGAGCTTCTATCACTTATATCATAAAAGGAATGCAGTTATATGCATAATTAAAACCCAATACACACATGGATCATTTACTAAAGAGGTTCATACTACTTGGGGTTCAGAAATCTTAACTGTTTCTCATAGAGCTTAATAAAAGGATTGCATTTGACATGCAAATTAAATGTAATGTGGCAAAAATGTTTGCTCTGAGGTCTTTTCTGACTTGTGACAATCACAATGAAATGACTTGGAACACCACAGCGAGGCAACTACAGCAGTACAAGGCTAACAAAAGCATTGTCCTCATGGTGGATTTGTGTTTGAAGCACTCTCTGCCATAATAAACTCTCTCATCTTCCACATGAACAGGTGTTACAGGTGATGGGAAGGAGGGAAGGAGAGTGGATATGTTGTATCCTGTACCTCTTTTCTTCCTTTCTCAGTTTCTTCTTCCTTCCTTCCTTCTGTGCTTCTTTTCTTTCATTCCTTCTATCTTTACTTCCTCTCTTTCTTCCTCATATTTATCACTTCCTTTCATCTTTTAACCTGTTCATTTTCCTTGTCCCTTTATCTCTCTGTCCTCCTTATTAATTATCCATTCAAGTCGATGCTAGTTAGTTGAACCACTGTATATTTGAAATAAGTGAATCACGGAAAATCTTAGGTCATTTTTTTCCATTCTCCTTAAGACAGGATGCTTCCAAACCACTAAAACAATAGTATTCATCACATTGGAGACAGTTGGTTATGGTCATAGAACAAAGAAATCATTGTTGAGTTCAAGCTTAAAAGTCAGACCTTTCATGCATATACATTACAAAAAAAATCATTGAAAGCCAGGGTTTGTTTGGAAGAAAAGTAGTATTTTCCAAATCTTAAAAACTTCCTCCTACATTTCATGATCTTGTTCTGGAAGACTTGAGTCATAAACTTGTTATAGTATTAACAGTATACAGGATATAGTGTAGGAAGTAAAAATGAGATTAGAGCAATCAGTCTTGAAGAGAGACAAGAAAGGCAGAAGCAAGAGGTCCAGCTTTGGCAACCGGCCCCAACTGTTTCCAACAACTACTATTCCTTCCAATAACCCCTGCAATTGTTTGCTTATTCTGACCCCTGGCAGAAAAGAGAAAGAATGCTCAGACCTACATGCATTTGGTAAAACTTGTCAGTTGCAGAGGAGCCTGATCTTGCTGCACAATAAGAATATTGCTTTGATTATATTGCTCAAACAGCGAAACACTTGGACACTAGTAGGAAGGAAGTCATGTTGAGGGAGGAATGTGAAGCTAGTTTTAATCATATGCCACAAAATACGGTTGTGTATAGAGAATGCGTCTAACCATTGCACTCTCCAGAGGAATGTTGAGAAGTTGAGACCTATTTGTAGAGAATAAGGATGTGACCCAGACTCATAGAAGGAAAACCTTACTTCTGATGTCCCAAACAGTAAGTCATGACAAGGAAACATGCTACCAAATGACAGGATGGGGCAATGACTCAGGGGATGTTGCTGCAGTACAGCCAGAAACCAGACCTAGCATCTCATCAGCAGACTGATTATAGACACAAAAGGGATTGCACATCCCCACACATTCCCTTCACATACAAAGATAGCCTCTTGGGAAAGGGGAGGAGAAAAGGAGGTGAAAATTCATCAATTAGGAATTCAAAGGCAAAATTGCCAATTATTCTGGAGGAACTGAATTAATCTAACGTTCATTTGGTTTACTTTTTTAACCATTGTAAGATCTCTCTCATTATCAAAGGTAATAGTGACATTTTATATCAAGCAATGAATATACAGATAAATATTCAGTATCTTTGAGTACATGATATAATATGTTGTATTTTGACTTGGTTGTTTCACTTTCAGGTTGCTTTGATTATTTCATACAATTTTAGATATTCCTGTTGTTTGAGATACCAATTTAAATGTTGAGTCTGCCAATATAATTACTTTAGGGTCTTAACATAAAGAGTTCAAAGCAGTGTGGTTAGAATGAATAATCTCTTTACAATACATTCTCAGAAAATATGTGTTGTGGAAAACCAATGTATAGACTTTAGAAAGTTTGCACCAAAATAAATGTATGTTTTTAATTTCACTTACCACATGCCTTTGAATTCCTCAATCTTCACAACAAATTTGAATAACTGCATTGTTATAAATAAGCAAATGAGGTAACACAGAGTTTGACCAATGTGTTGATATCAACCAGCCAATCATTATGGCATGATTAACTTCAATTCCAGGAAATACAGCTCTAGGAATTCTCTGTTTAGTCACTAATTTACATTACTTGCAGTTTTGGAGTTGTGTTAGATAATAACTCAATAGCCTAAAAACACTAAAGCATTACTAATTACATACTAGATGGAAAAGTAGAAAAAAAAATGTTGAAAGTATTACCTAACTAGCTCTTTTCTTTTCATGCAGAGACTAATACCAATCACCAGATCAAAAGGACATTTTTCCTCTTCTCATCATAGGTTTTGAACTTGTTTAATACAATAAACATATAAATAATTTGTTGTGCTTCAATTTCTTATTTAGTCAAATTTATTATAGTCAACTAAAGGAGAGCATGAAATCATAACATTATTCACTCATTTTTTTCTAAAATAGGATTTTGTAGTTATATTTGGGTATCATTTGCATATTTAGTTAGGACTAGGCACAGTGCTGCAAGTCAAATAATCTTATGGCACTTAGAGGTTGCAATTTGCAGAATTTAGGCACTGCTTGTTTTGCTTGATCTCTAGAAAACATCATTTGCCCTACCCACTGGAGATTTACATCTCATCTCCGAAAAACTCTCCAGTTAGGGGCAAGATTGACTATCCTGCTCTCCAGATGGCCACATTTCCAGCATGCGTGACATCCGCTATTCCAAGGACATTATTCTCATCACATATGGTGATTACTAGCACAAATACAAGAGGGCCTAACATACTATGGGAAGTTTCTGCTTTCTAGATTATCTGTTTGTGTGCTTATCATTTCCTCACTCGGTTTCCAGTAGGATTCCATTTTCAGTCCTTCTCTGCTGCTCCAGATCCTTCCACCAAGCTTCAGGAATTCACACTGGGTCACATTCAGACTTCCCCACAGCTTCAGCTTCTTCTACTTTAGCCTTGCCGTTAATGCATTCTTTGCTGTTCAGGCCGGGATGAGTTATAGGATCCCCCTAGACACATAAGTCAGCAGATGATTAAATCTGCTGTAAAATGATGCAGCATTTGCATAGTACCTGTGTACAACCTCCCATATGTTTTAAGCCACCTCTATACTGCTTATAGTAACTAAAATAGCAAATGCTATGTGAATATTTGCTATAATGTGTGGTTATGGGAATAATGACAAAATCTGTAAATGCTCAATACATAAAGAATTTAAAAATATTTCTTATCCACATAAAGTCATGAATTAAATGTTAAAATCAATGCACAGACCTGAACAAAAGAATGTTTGGGGATGACATAGGGTGGCCGTTCTCCATCCCTGGGTACTAGGAGGCTGGATGTGGCTTCTACCAATGTCTCCTCCCTTCCCCCAGATGCAGGAAGAAGAAAAAGAAATGTGGAAGCAATGGTCTCACCCATTTTCCCCTGATCCTTGTCCCTCCTACCCTGGTCAGTTATGTAAACATCATCAAAACTAAAACAACAACAACAACAACAAACAAAAAAAGTCATTATGAGCCATGATGCATTGGGAAGAAGCATGGATACCAATCAGTAAAAATTACTTAGGTTATTGTACTGGACTTACAGGGATTAGAGTCATTAGCTCAATGTTTAGCAAAGTTTGGCCTGTGGATCAGCAGTGTCAGTATCACATGAGTTCTGTTAGGAATGCCAATTCTCACTCCAAGACTCATTGTATTGGAAGCAGATATTCTTGAAGGTGGATCCCAGAAAGCTATGTTTAAAGTAAAAACAACAAGGAATGTTAAAGATGTGGAACTAGGGGACTCTGATATACTGTTGGTGTGAATGCAAATTACAATAGCCTTTATGTAAATCAATGTGGAGATTCTTTAAAAAGCTAAAAATAACTCTATCCTATGAACTATTTGTACCACTTCCAGGAATATCTTCAAAAGAAATGAACTCAGCATATGAGATAACTAAACTCCTACATTCATTTCAATGTTATGCAAATAACAAAAATATGGAATCAACTTAGATACTCATCAATGCATGAATGGATAAAGAATATGTGGTTTATATAGTGATGTAATTTTACTTGGACATCAAATGCAATCCTAAAATTTGCAAAAAATGAACAGAATTAGATATTATGCTAAGTAAAATAAATTAGACACAGGAAGATATGTATCATCAAAGTCAGTATATATACAGTGATAGTAACATATCAGGTATATAAGTATTTATAAATGTTATCTTAACTTTATTATATGCCTTGCACTACAATAAAATCTACTTTCTTCATTTATGAACTTTGTCATGATTCATATACAATGTGATATTGATAAGATGCCCCTGCTTTCAAAAAACAGCATGAATGTGTAGGTATACTTTTATTATAAAATGAATATGACAAAATGTTAAAACTTGCTAATTTATAATAAATAACATCAAATAAAAACTTTTCTATGGAGAAATCAAAATTTTCTTCAATTATCTATGAAAAGAAAATAGAATTAAGAAGCAACAACAACAAAAAGCAGGCCTTAATGGTGATTCTGATGAGGGTAAGTTTGAGAACCACAGCTCAAGCTACTTAGTTCGTCGAGGTTCCATCCCATAGTCTCATCTATTTTTGGCAATTTGCTTCAATGTTCACACACTTCACTGGGTATGAAATAGACAATAGATTTATTCTAAATACATCCTGTTCTTTATGAAACCAGGAAAGAAAGGAGACAGCTGAAGATCTATATATCTCACTTCTAAGAATACAATCAAGAAAACAAAGTTAGCATATGAAAGATGTACCTGTACTGATACGTTTATTGCAGGCATTTGCCATATCAAAGAGAAGGCTTCAATCTGAATGTTCATCAGTTGATGACTAGATAATTTGGTATATACACATGGTGGATTATTACCCACACATAAAGAATAATGCCCTGACATTTCCACAAAATGGATGAAACTGGAGATCATTAATCCTAAGTGAAAAATCCAAACATAGGAAGATAAATATTACATGTTGTGTCTTATATGTGGAAGTTGTTAGGTGTGTATGTACATAGTATAAATAATGTGTAAATACCATATTTGTCTCCACTGATATATCATCAACATAACTTACCCTTCGTTCCCTACTTTATGAACAGTCTTGAATTACACATTTTGTGACATTAACATTAGTATGTTCAAGAAAAAACAGCATGCATGTGTGTGTGTATATAATACCTAAGAACTGAATATGAAAAATGCTAAAAATTGCCACATCTGACAAAATATAATTTTTAAAAAAGCAAAGAGAAAAGATGGAATAGGATTAATGCTTATGCTACAAAAACATTTTTCATAAAAATATCAAGTGAATGATTATATGAACTGACATTTGTTTTATTAGCTGATTATGTCATCAAGGTGAGAACAGATACACTAGGGTAAAATACTTCATGTGAGTCTGGCATGGGTAGCCTAGTGGCTAAGGACCTCTCCTTGAAGTTGCTGGGATCCCAATTGGCATTGGTTCTAATCCCGGCAGTCCTGCTTCCCCTCCAACTTCCTGCTTGCGGCCTAGAAATGCAGTTGAGGACGGTCCAAAACATTGGAACCAGGCACCCCTATGGGGGACCTGGAGGAGGCTCCTGGCTCTTGGTTTTAGATTAGCTCATCTCCAGCCATTGTAGCCGCTTGAGTAGTGAATCATTGGATGGAAGATCTTCCTCTCTGTCTCTCCTCCTCTCTGTATATCTGACTTTCCAATAAAAATGAAATAGATCTTTAAAAAATACTTTATGTAACTACTTCCCTGTACAATAAATCTTTGTGCATTTCCATATTGCCACCAACAATACTGAGGATTCTCAGTTCTTTTCACTGCCTTCCACCCTCCAGGTGTTGTGAAAGATCAATACAAACAGCGGTAGCCTAGATTCTCATCGATTACTTCAAATATACGTCTAAGTTCTTCCTCTATGACTGAGATGGTGTGGGTACTAAATATTTTGTTTGCCTGTCATATTTCATGTCTTTAATGTCTAATATTTTTAATCCTTTTTCTCTGTATTTAACAAAGCTAAATTTGATGAAATAAGCACAAAGAGTAGGTCGTCTTTGAAGCTTGTTCCTAACAGATACTCATGACTTGAAATTTTATTTTATTTCTGATTATTTCATTTTATATATTTTACCTTAATATATATATGTGTGTATATATACATATATGCATATATATATTTCCCTCCAAAAATTACCTTTCAGAAACTGATGGTATACTTATGTGAATAAGGTACCTTTGATTTTTTTTGAATGGAAGCATTTAGGCCTTCAACCCTATTAAGGTCTTAAAGGAGAAGTAACATACCAACTAATGCTATAGAGCACCTCTGTGTGGATTGTAAAAACAAAACAAAAAACAAAAAACAAAACAGAAAAACAAAGCAAAACAAAACAAAAAACAAAGGCACTCGTGATTCCGTCTTGACCCTGTCCATTATTCTGCCACTTACCTGTTGGCAGCAAAACCTTTAGTCTCTTGATTTTTGATGAGAGAATGATCCCTAGGTTTCTGGAAAAGATTACCCTTGACGATTTATTATTTATTTATTTATTTATTTATTTGTTTGTTTATTGAATTTATTTATTTATTTATGCCACAAAAGAGACAACGTTATCTTCCTTTTTGACAAATTCCATTCATTAATACATTTCTTAAAATTATCAATCAATATGGTTCATGCTACAAAACCTTGCCTTAGCCAATTTAAAATGAACTCAAATTGAACTAGAGTCTTATTCTATCACTGAATTGATGACAAAGACAGTCTAGATTTTTGTAGTAAAAACTAATGACTGCCTAGCTAAAAGCTGCCTTCAGTTCATAGATGCTAATAAAATTCTGATTTTGGAGTCCATAGACCTTTGATGTGATTCAGAATAAATTCTTAGATTAAGTCAGTAATGGTCATTTGAATTCCGTTGTTTCCAAGGTTTCAAATAATTACTAAATTGTGATTATGAAGATCAAAGAAAAATAATCAATGATTATCAAGATAAAAAAATCGAGCCATGGAAGGTCTCAATGAATTCACTCCATCATGTGGAGATGCCTTTTTATATACTTCTTGCTTTAGGGGATGACGTGTATTTCTTAGTAAATTGTTTATTAAAGCTAAAAGTGTTCTGTTTCATCGATATGTGATTTAAATTGATGTAAATAGTATTTCAAGAAGAATATTTAAAGTGAGCATCCACAGCTGTTTGACACACACTTTTTTGTCTTGCATTATTATCTTATGGGACTCATAAGCATCTCTTTTGTAACCAATTTAAGATGTTCTGCTTACTATGTGTGACTATCCCAAGGTGAGTGCTGTGATGCAGAATGCTCATATCTCACTTCAGAGCTCCTCATATAGAGAACTGTCTGCACCTTCAATTCTCTTCCTTCTAATTCACAACCTGCAAAGCAGTGCATGAAGGATGAAGTTCATACACTTGGGCCAAAGACACCATATGGATGATGCAAATGGATTTCATGCTTCTTGGCTCTGTCATAGCCCAGTCCTGGCTTTTGCAGGCTTTCTCTTGCTCTGCTTTTCAAGCAAAAATAATCAAGTAAGATTAAAAAAGAGAAAAGAAAAGAAAAAAGAAATGCCTACCAGTAGAAAAAAAATAATTTTTCTGATGAAAAATGCTAAAGACTGAATCAAAATGTAGTGAGAACTATACAAAATAATCAATTGTAGACCTACAATTCTATTTCAAAGCTGGTGTTTTTAAATGTATTTAGAGTTGTTTCTCCACGAAGAATATTAAATAATTAGTTAATTAGTTAGATCTTTTATTTAATTAAGATTCTATGACCTTTGGTAAAGGTATAAAATGTAAGATAATCTAGTCTCTTTTACCAATATAGATATATGTGCAATATATACATGAACAGGTTAACATTATTATTTGTCTAAATGGGGAAATACAGTAATTTTATGAAGTTTTATTAGTTTACTACCTATATTTAAAACATACTGATTTTGTCTAACAAATAAAACTTCTGTTTTAAGGACCAATTATGCATATAAAATACTACACAAAACTAAAATTGTTACAGACCTTTGATCATAGATATCTTTATTGCTATGGATTTGTCTGTGGAAAAGTCTTGGAAAACACTGCTTCTAGCACCTCAAGATTTGGGGTGGCATCTGAATAAATGGCATCTGAATAAATACAGGTGCCTCAAAGAATGTCTTTGGAGAAAAAAACTAGAGAAATTTAAGTGCGGTAAATCATCGCTGCCCAGATGGTTTTCTTCTCAAAGCTCTAAGAAAAAGAAAAGTAGGAAAGAGCAAGCCAGGCCGATGAGAATATGGGGAAATAGCAATGTTAGTTCATACAGGGACATGCCAGCCTAGCACTGCCTTAAATATATGATGCCATCGTTATGGCCATCAATTCCTTGGACTTTATTAATGGGCTTCTTGAACTCACAATTAAGTGTTGTGAAAGAGAGGTAGAGAGAGAGAAACTTCCCATGTTTACAGTAAGCCATAAGTATTCACTTTAATGCCCATGGTAATAGATGGAATGAGTGCATATGCCATAATCCCCGAATCCGTTTGCAGGACTATCATAGGAATTTCAAAAGTAGGAAAAGACATGGATTTGGAGCAACGGGAGAGTGTCTGCTTTTATTCTGTCCTAAAATCTTTACTTAATGAACTCTTTGATGTACCTTTTTGATGTACCTCATTGGATTCCAGTTGGTACCACTCCACGGATTCGTAAGTCCCAGGAAAATCTGTGGGAGTTTATGGAAAGAATTCTGTGCTGGAGAAGAAGCCATGGGTAAATACACAGGCACAAAATCTGCTTACCCGAAAAGTCAGGCTGCTCAGGAGCGAATTTCACCCCAGGGTTCTTCTGAGAGCCTGTGATCTGTGCTGTCTGGTGACCTGACTACACGTTACCCAGAACAACTTCCTCAGAAATCAGTTTAATTCTCTGGCAATGAGCATCCTTTATTATCTGGGGTGAGAAATTTGTAAGAAGGATTTTGGAAAACTCAAAATGTCATGGCTCTAGCGCAGGCCTCACCTGTCCTTGCTAAAACCAGATTTTCCAAGACCATTAATTAACATGAAAGTCCCACTGGTTTTGGAAAGTCAGTTGGTCCAGGACTGAAATAATTAACAGTATCATCATACAGACAAGTAAAGGAAAATAGATGGTATTCTAAGATTGGGTTAAATTTCAACTTTTGTCAATTAGAAGATGTTTACTAATAATGGTCACCAAGAGTTTTTTAGTGAGATGTGGGTGGTCTAGAAAAATCATAGGGTGGTAACCAGGAATCATGAACTCATCATTAATAACAACTGAGCTGTTATGCCATTAAATTTAAGGCAACGGGCAGGAAACATTCACTAGAATTCTGGAAGATTGATGTAGAAGTCTTTACACTGAAGGAAACAGTAGTTAAAAGAGACCCAGCACCAAATGACAACTCTGAGCAGTAACCAGGAGATGACCACGCTCAGCTTCTGCTATTTCTCACCTTTGACTAAACCTACCTAAAAGGTAGACTGACATGGATCACTGTCATGCATGTAGCACAGGCTCTTAGGGGTGTATACAAAGCACAGAAATAAAGAACAGATCGAACAACAGTAGCCACACATCCCTTCTGCATTATAAAACATCCTCCTGTATGAACTGATCTAAATAGCATAACACTTCTGTTAGATTCTTAGAACCTCAACTTCTTGCCAATATCTCATTCCAAGACACTTCTGTCTATGCATAAAATATTTATGAAGCATATTTACTTCTATGTTTAAATTTTCAATGATACAGTTCCATAGGCTCAAGGATTTCGCCTTCCATCCTTCCCATTCCCCCTACACACCCACTGATTTCCCATATATTACTAAAATAGTATAGTATCTTTCTAAATATATTTTTATTTTGGATTTTGAATTCTGTAGTACAATTTACTATAGGCTGGGATCCATCCCCCCAAACTCCCACCCCTGACAGATTTTTCCCATGTAACTACAATGGTGTAGTCCTTCAAAAAGAGTCATAATTCTATCAGTCTCTTATTTAAGTGTACCCTGACATTGTTGCTACAATGTCAGACCAGCATCCCATTGCCTACACAAGTCCAAGAGTTTCATTGGGAATCCATCTTTTTTCTGGATGTAGGGATGCATGTTCCATTATACTCCCACATCTGGACCTAAATCTACACCCAGAAACCATCAAACTATGAAAGGAAAACATAGGAAACACACTCTGAGATATAGGGTCAGGGAAAGACTTCTTAGAAAAGATATCAAAAGCAAAGGCAATCAAAGCCAAAATGAACAAATGGGCCTACATCAAACTAAAAAGCTTCTGTACAGCAAAGGAAACAATTAACAAAGTGAAGAAGCAACCAACAGAATGGAAGAAAATTTTTGCACACTACACAAGTGATAGGGGACTAATATCCAGAATTTACAAAGAGCTTCAGAAACCCGGGAACAGCAAAAAAAAAAAAAAAAAAAAAAAAAAAAGAAAAAATCTTGTAACAAACAAAATGGGCAAAGGAAAATGAATAGACATGTGAAATGATGCTCAGGCTCCCTAGCCATCTGAGAGGTATCAATGAAAACCACGTTGAGGTACCACCTAACTCCAGTGAGCTTAGCCTACATTCAGAACTCAACTAACAATACCTGCTGGCATGGATGTGGGGAGAAAGGCACCCTCCTTCACTGCTGGTGGGAGTGTAGGCTAGTACAACCACTGTGTATGGAGCACTGTAACATAGTATAGTATTTCAACAACAGTCACAAATCCATCATTCTGCTACTTAAGTTACTTCCAATTATTGTCTTAATTCACTGTTACTACTGCACCATATTCATTTCTTTATAGAATCCATCACCTCTAGAAATAATGCCACTTATTTCTTTGCTTTTTCAATCTCCAATTTCTGGCACAGTGTCTGAAACATAACAACTGCTCAGTAAACAAATGTTGGACAAATCAACTAGCTCAGGCTTTCTATATTAGCTAATCACTGCAGCACATTCAAAAAGAGAGACTTATTAACCATGTTTAAATTAGAGTTACTAGGCAAAAAGAAGAGATGGAGAGATATCCCTCCACTGATTCACTCCCAAAAAGGCTACAGTGACTGGGGGTGGGTCTGACTGAAGCCAAGTGCAGGATTGTTTTCTGGGTCTTCTATGTGGATGCAGTGACCCAAACACCTGAGTCATCTTTTGCTGGTTTTGCCAGTCCACTAACAGGGAGATGATTTAGAAGGGTTAGTAGCCAGGAGGTAAACCAGCACCATGTGGGATGTTTGTTGACCTCCCAGATAGGGTTTTACATGCTATGCCACAAGGCCAGCCCCATTTCAGCGTATTTTTTTAAAGATTTATATTTTATTGGAAAGACAGATATACAGGGAGGAGGAGAGACAGAGAGGGAAGATCTTCTGTCCAATGATTCACTCCCCAGTGACCGCAACAGTTGGTGCTGTGCCAATACAAAGCCAGGAGCCTCTTCTAGGTCTCCTATGTGGGTGCAGGGTCCCAAGGTTTTGGGCCATCCTTGACTGCTTTCCCAGGTCATAAGCAGGGAGCTGGATGGGAAGTGGAGCTTCTATGATTAGAACCAGCACCCATATGGGATCATAGCGTGTTGAAGGCGAGGACTTTAGTCACTATGCTATCGTGCCGGCCCATTTCAGCATATTTTTAAGCTGTGTCATTGATTTTATTCTTAGCTTTGTGTTTTTCATCATTTGTATTTCTTTTGTAACACATTTTTCGTATTTTAAAATCAGATGTTATAACTCTCTTATTTAAAATTATTTTGTGCCACTGTGTGGCCTTTCAAACTAAACCATTAAGTCAAGAAACAATTATTGCTTGACTAGCCACTATGTCCTAAGAAAGGGAAAGCAGAGATGAGTCCATAGATGCATTCTGAATGTGTACAGATATGTAAAAACCAAGAATGATTAATTTGTCACTGTAAGATGCTGCCGTCTAAAATAACGGAGTGTTGGGGTCTACAGGAGCATGGGTATTTGACCTAGGACAGGGAGAGCATGTTTGGAAAGGTTTCCCACTAGGACTCAATTGTGATCAAAGAGAAGGCTGTCCAAAAGAGTCCCTCACATCACTCTCACATCATCTCCTTAGCCTGACCTCTGAGTACACTGAGTGCCTTGGGTCTGATGTTTGTCATTTTATCTCCTGTGTTTTCTCATTCTTCTCCAGAGGCAGGTGCCTACTAGTTAGCAAACTAAATGTCCATGCTGACTCTTCCTTCGCTTTGACCTGCTTACTCTTGTTTCCAAGCACATGAAATTCCTCTCCCTAGTCCCTACCCCAGATAAGAACCTCTATTTCACTTTCTCACCTCCCCTTCTCTGTTCAGCACAAATATTTTTCTGAAATTAGCCTGGATTCTTTTCTTCATTTACCGGAGAACAGTTTGCATTTCCCCAGGCATTACCAGTTCTAAATTAAATGGCACTGTTTTGGAAATGGAAATCCCCATACTCGCTTCAGATTAACCCTCAACATTGCCTTGGGAATACACAGAACAACACAAAGACATCTGATTTACCTAGGTAAACAAGGGCTTTAAAAACACTCTGTGAGGATCTGGGAATCTCCAGGGTTGGAATACAAGCTGCCTCCTGTCCTCCTGCTCCACTCTGGGGCACCCCCCTGCTCTGTGCATATGACCCCCTATTAAGAGGCTGTCAGGATCGCTCTTGAATCCCACTGCCTGTCTTTATAGTTTGCTAATGTCTAGTGCAGATTCGAGCCTGTTGTCTATAAGTTATTTGCTATATTCTTGATAGGTTATAGTCAACATCTTCCTCACACATTCTAAGAAGGTGGAAAATTTCTCTGCTCTCCCGACCCATTGCAGAATAACATAGGGTATTAAAAGCATATTAGGTTTTACAGTTCCTTGATGTAGATCATAAGCAGTCTGACTCACATTGATTGTGCGTTCTTTGGTTACATCACAGTATCTTATTGCATGTGATACAGGCTGTATGAGGTTGAAATAATATTACAATTTACAGGTACTATTTTTCAGATTGACATCATTTCATCTTAAATTAAAGCAAACATGTGTTATATAACCTTTTGGGATCGGCTCATTTCCCTTAGCATAATAATTTCCAGTTGGGCCCATTTGGCCACAAAGAAATGCATTTCATTTGTTTTTTTTAAATGGCTGAGTAGTAGTCCATGGAGTAGATGAACTATAGCTTTCTTATCCAGTCTTCTGTCGATGGGCATTTCAGTTGCTTCCAACTTTTTGCAATTATTGATTGTGCAGCTATGAACATAAGGGTGCACGTTGGTTTCTGGCGTAGCAGGTGTTTTGGATATATTCCTAGCAGTGCTATTATGGGTACCAAGGGCTGTATCCCAACTGCCGATGAAACCACTGGGAATTGACGTGCCCTCGTAGGCCAAGAACTCTGAGGCCATTCACTCCCTCTGGGATCTCCCACACAGGATGAAAGAAGCCCAGATCCTTCCTCACAGGATCTAATGTCATCAGAACAACAGCCAGGAGCCCTGAGCAGTCCTCAGAAACAGAAGAACAGTAAATTTCCTTGGGGACTCAGGAGGGGTGCTTTCTCTGGTCCTTTCTTAGTTCCAACTTTGGATCCCGACCCTATCTTGCAATGACCAGCGGGGTCGCTCCGGAGCACCCCACCCTATCCCCCCCAAAATTAGATTAGATAGAGACCAATAAGGTAAGCTTGGAACAGACAGGAAATGGTCAGCTTGGACTCACATATACCTTACTAGGTAGGACACAAAGATTAGTTACTCCTCACTAAGGTATTGAAGATTTTTCTGTACACCCCTCCTAAAACTGTTCTGTGCCTCAATTGTTAATATATGCCTTGTTAGAGTTATAAGCTTGTTTGGACTATCCTAATTTCACCAAGTTCAGTTAAAAACATGCTTCAACACTATAACCTGCTAAATATGGAAATGAAAATAAACATGAGACAGCTCCATACCCTATAACCACTTTAAGGTGTATAGCAGCCAGTTATGTAGAAACTAAAATTAAAATGTCAATGAGATAGTTACAGAATGTGGTTAAGAACTTGCATTTTCTAAAATATTGGTCACTCGATACCATCTCAATTAACTCCATAATGTTGTAAATTGTTATTGATGTTATGTTGTGGCTTTTCATTGGAGGGGATGATATTCTGCCAGCTCTACTTTAAGACCAGGGACGGTATCCCAAGGAAACTGTTGAATTTATCTGGACAATAAGATGCTGGACTCCCTCCATGATGCATGCTTGCAATAAAGGCACCATGACTGGATATGAACTGTACTACTGCAGCAATGTGGAGGAATCCAACATGGGGAGAGGGTATGGGGAGGGGATGGAGGAATCCCAGAGCCTTTGAAACTGTGTCATAAGATGAAGTTAAAAAAAAACACTCTGTGAACATAGTCAACTAATGACTTCACATTTAATTTAATGTTGACAGTTTAATTCAAATTGTAGTGAAGAGTAATGAGACCAAACAGGAGAAAATATTTAGCCTTTAATTTTAGTTATTTATTAGTGCTTATATAATGGTAATAATTATCACAGATTATCTTATTATCCTCAGTTTATTGATTATATGTACCTCTGTGTAACTTTAAATAAAACAATCTTGTGTCTATCTTGAATACAGAGTTTAAATCATATACATATATTTATATATATAATATATATTTTTATTTATATATATAATACATATTTTTAATCACAATTATACTTTTAAATTAAGCCAAAATGTATGGAAACACAATGATAAGTGGCAATTGAAGAATATCACTAAATAAGTTAACTTTACACAGAAAAATTATATTCACACATAGCACATATCATTATAAATGCACAGTGAATTTTATAATATAACTGGTCCTCACAATTTTGGTATGAAATAAAGGCGTAAAGTTTAAAAACCAAAATTCAACATATTGAAATTATAAAAATACGGGGACACCATTTTGATTTTTGAGACTCATCATTACCTGAACACACTGAGGAACTTAGTCAATGCTAATGATTTAGGTGCTGATTTGAAAATATGTAAAAATGCATAAATAATAAATGTACTGGATATGCTCATTTGCATTTCTTTTATGACAAGATCACAGAAATATATAAGCTTGGTCAGAAAAATTCCTGCTAAATATAACAGCATATTGCTATGTTGCCAGTTAATATCATATACAATCATATTAACCATCCAAGAAAATCATGCAAAATGTAATTTTCACTAACAGTTTTTGCTTTCAAGGAAATTTTATTCTGTACTACTGTTATCAAAAATGCAAATGGGTGGTTTTACTTAAATCTTTTCTTAAGAAAAAAGCAAATCTATCATCATGATGCCACATTACTGTACTTCATATTGTTATCTTCAAAATAAGTCAATGTTATTAAATTCATCCAAACATTTTCTTTATTAATGATGGACATGATATATTGTTTACTTTCTTTAAATGCATGCTTTAAAGAAAGTGGTTGTTCATGAGCCTTGCTTCCTGATGAATGACTCTTCCAGGTATTTGGACTGGTGAAGGATCTCTTGTTGGATTTGATATTTTAGAGGTTCTATATAAAAGTAAAAGCAAAAGTTAACCATATGCCATTTTAAGTATTTTACAAATGTTCTGTGAGTGCTTTTATTTCTGCATGGAGTTTGTGGCTGGAGGAAGAAAATGATCAAGTTTCTGAATGCAAAGTTCCAATAATAAACTCTCATAAAACTATTCTAAAGTGCATCAGTAATTTAGCTGTGATTTCCAAGTAATCAGTTGTTATAAAGACTTTTCTCAAATTTTTGAGGTTTAATCATTTTTTTCTACAAAAAAAATATAGGAAGCTAAAGGTTTTTAAAACGCAGCACAACATGAACCAAATGGAAAAATCAATGTTGTCTGCAGGTAAGTACTCCTGTGGTTGGGACTTGACCATGAGGTCAGTTAGCTGTGGCTTCCATAAAATGGGCTTCTTTGATTGTAGAGCTAACTTGTCTTCAGATGTGGGAAAACACAGAGTTCCTTATTCTGATGCTTTTGTGTTGTTTTCATGATGACTGCTGCTTTTTCATTTACCTCACACTGCCTCTGGAATTTTCACGTTACACAGCAACATCGATCTTAAATTATGTGGAAAGTCATTTGTAATGAAATGTAGAGTACTTACGAATACAAATAATTTGCTTTTCAGTGTGCATTACAGTATATTCAAGATTTTTGTCTATAGAAACAATACCCCCACTGTCATTCAATTCATGGACATATTTGGATTCAGGGAAGTCAGGTGAGGTTGCAGGTGACACACAGGGAATTGTGAGTGTTCTATAACTGTTTTACCTTGGAATGGCACTCATCTGTAAAAGCTCATGGCCCCTTGTGGCAGATATGAATTGAATACATTGTGTGTGGCTATGTAGTAAAGACTGAAAAGTATTAAAGTAAGATTTTTTGTTAGGCCAGAAAACCATCTGTGCTTTTCTGAAACAATAAGTTTGTCCTGGAATGTATAAGCAAGTTCAGTAACTGAACAGTGCTCTCAAATATTTTAAACTAAAGAAGGCTTAATAAATCCCAAATGTGACTTTCCCTCTTAGAAATGAACTCTAATTATTTGGCTTTCAAGCTGTATTTGGAACATAGGCAAGAGCTCATACAAATCTAACTTTTAAGGCTTTGGAGAAAAGCAGCTTGTTTTATTATTGGTTTGAATAATCATCACATTAAGTGTTTAAAGGGGTTTGTATTAAACTGGTAAATATTTTATTTAGCTGTAGTGCATTCAAAAATGAGTAAATTTGATCATACCTTTACCACGTATTTGATGATTTGCTATTACCTTGTATCTCCCCACTTCAGGCTCATTTTATCTGTGCATTAAGACCCCAAAATATGTAAGTCTTGAACTTCTGGAGGAGCAATCAATGTTTTTAGCTGCTACATGTCATGAGATAAGAGAAATATTGAAACTCTTGTGAAAGTCCAATTAGATTATTAAATAGAATTTTTGTGTGTACATATATGTACATGTGTGTATTTCCTCTATTAAATGTAACATTCACATTTTACATTTATATGTAATAAAATATAATTGACTAAAATGAGATTAAATATTCTTAAAAGTATGTGTATGTGTAGAATTTTATGTGCAACTGTAAAAATTTTAAATTTTAGAAATTTAGAAATAGTGGGGCAGGCAACTGACATAATAATGATCACTACGAGGGAGGCCCACACCCCATGTCAGAGTGCCTGGTTCAAATCTCAACCTTTCTACTTCCAATCCAGCTGCTGACTAATGTGAAAGCAGGTAGCAGGTGATACACCGAGCACTTTGTCTCTGCCTTCTGTTTGTACATTGGAACAGAGTTCTAGGATCCTGTTTGAGGTAGGCATTTCTTGAGTTAAACAGGAGGTGAAAGACAGTTCTCTCTCTTTCTCTGTTCTGTTTTCTTATATAATAAAAATAAATTTTAGAAAATGAAAAGAAATCAAATGCAATAATTTAGAGACCATGAATCTCTAATCGTATAGTCTCACTTCCGCACTAGCACATTATTGGAATTAAGCAAATGAAAAATATTCAGAAAGAAAAATAAATCAATGTCAGCTACTACTAGCTAGTGTCTTTCTTTGTGAACACTATGAGGCATCATTAAATATCTCATTCAATTATTGTATATTAAACTCGAATGAAATTCATTGGTAAACTAGAATGAAGCAAGAGTCTTGAAGGACATGTAAGCTTCAAAGAAGTATATGATAATTTGGTAATGTGAGCTCCTCAATGTTGCAAATAATTTTTATAAGCGATGCACTAAAATTCAATTTTGATTTTGTAGGAAAAGCAGGAGGAGCATTGCTAAAATTTTAATTTTACAGATACATAATACAAGTGTGCTTATAAAATATAGCATACAGTGTCTCCAGTGATCCCATTTCCTTTACATAGACGCAGCATAAGGTGTCGACTGATCTAGCCCATGGAAAAGGTGATTTTGTGTCTTAAAGAGAAGGGTTGATTATCAGACCCTTGGAACACAGTGTGCCCCTTGCAGCCCTCCAGCTCCGGGGTGTGTCCAGTTACCTGAGCTTGAGCAAAATCAGTAGCAGGCTCCCACAGGTGACCATCACACATGTGATAGCATAGATTACATGGCCTACAAGCACAATATGAAGAAGCACATTATTTAAAATATCATAATTCAAATGTTTCAGAGAATTTAACTTAAACTCACCATTGAAGGGGAGTTGAGATCCAGTCAAGGTCATTTCCTTTGTGTGTTTTCTTTTATACAGTGTAATGCTTTTGACATTTGACAGGGTTGGATAATCTGAAAGAAAATGATAAAAGTAAGATGAAACTATTCAAGCATGAATTATTTTGTCCCATATGTTCTAATTTGCCAAACATTATAAAGTAGCAATTTCTACAATGCTATTTTAATGAATCCAATAGATTTAAGTGAAAGTGAGAACACTTTTCTCAAAGTGTAATATTTTGTTTTCCCCACTTTTAATCAAATAATTCCCTATAGAAAATGTTCTTTGTAAAGCATAACTAAAATGATTATATTTTATATACGTATACTAGAACAGGTAAAATATTGTAACTTTAGCTTAACTGTTGTGATATTGACCCGAACTGGGTCTTCACATTCTGTTATGACCTATTTTTCTCTTCCAAAGGGGTGACTCATGAAAACTAAAGCACCCAGACTTGTTGGCCACTTGTATGAGAAGCACAATATGACAAAACGACCATCTTCTAGTAACCTTACAAAAATATATGACCAGGGGCCCGGCGCGGTGGCGTAAGTGGTTAAGGTCCTCGCCTTGCACGCCCGGGATCCCATATGGGCGCCGGTTCTAATCCCGGCAGCCCCGCTTCCCTTCCAGCTCCCTGCCTGTGGCCCGGGAAAGCAGTCGAGGACGGCCCAAAGCTTTGGGACCCTGCACCCGCGTGGGAGACCCAGAAGAGGCTCCTGGCTTCAGATCGGCATAGCATCGGCCCGTTGTGCTCACTTGGGGAGTGAATCATCGGACGGAAGATCTTCCTCTCTGTCTCTCCTCTCTGTATATCCCCCTTTCCAATAAAAAAAAATAATAATACAAATAAATCTTTCAAAAAAAATATGACCAGGCCTTGAAAATAAGTTGTTTCCTGTTAAGACATAATATTTTCACTTTAGATTTTCCACTTTTAAGACAAAAAAAAATGCAATCTTCAAAATAAATTGATAGGTCTAGTTTTGGTGGTTTTTATTGTCAATTCTGAAGTAAAATCATCCTTATTTTTGCTTCAGTCTGATACAAATGTGAACTTCAAGCATATGAAGACCCAGGTAACCATTCTGATTACGATGTTCACTTCAAGGCATTAGGAAGAATGAAGTAGAGTCTCCATTTAAAGACTTTGCTGTCCCTTGTAGATTTTTCCTGTGTTTTTAAGAATTGGAAGTTTGTAGCAATGAATGTACCAAATTGTACATAAGTAAATGTATGAAAGTGGGCTGTTGCACTTGTGGACACATGCTGACAGTGGTCTCTGAGTAGAAGGAAACTTAGAAGACACACTGCCAATGACTCTATCAACCGTCTCCGCCAGGACCCCTGTAGAGAAATCAGTGCCTTGGAAGCAAAGGTTTAAACTCTAAGTTAGAAATAGTCAGCACACAGATAGATTAGCATTTCAGATCGGTATTATGATTTTCAGTGTGAGTCAGGGGAAAAGCAATATGAGAACCAGAAAAAAATATAAAGGGTTAGCCATTAGAAAATAATTCTCAGAGAATCTGAAGTCTGGCATACGTAACACATGTGCTTGCGATGTTTATTAGTTCCCAGCTTACATTATACGATTAGATACTGTGAAAGGAGCTTTAGAATCCCCTGGCCTTTGACACTAAACAGTCAACCTCAATGAAAGGTGAAAGTACAAGAGGTAGAGGTCCCAACTTTTTGTTCAATTTTGTGACTGCAAGACATATTTTATTTAACATAAATAAATGGAAACATGGAGCAAATCTAAATAATACTGTTTTCACAGTAGTGCTTTCTTTATGAAAAATTTAAATTTAATAAAATTGAACATCTAGCTTTCTGAAGCAAAATGAGTAATAAAATTGTATATTTAAGTCAAGCAAGAATATGACAAGATGGTTTAAATCAATACTATGCTCAGTATCAGAATGTGAAAGATGAATAGCTTTAGTATCTTTAAAGGTTATCTTATAAAACATTGAACACACTGATACTCTGAATGTAAGTGTATGTAATATATGTTCTATTTGAACTGTGCTATTTTTCTTGCATGAAATTCTATCCCAGAGTATAATATAGTTCTAGTTACCTATTATAATTAATGATTGCATGAGAAAAAGGGGATTATTTTTGATAAATTAGGCTAACTTTTATATGTAACTGCTTAAAGTAATTCTTAAACATTCACCTAGCAAATTTAAAAAGAATTGTCTCATTCACTAAATTTCACTCACATGGAACTCATTAACGAAGTTATAATAGATCAATGACAGAAATGCTAACTAATGATCCCAATGAAAATTTAAATGAGCCTAACAATCACTCTACAATCTTAAATATTGCACCCTAGGAGGATACCAAATACCAGTTAGAGATTAATGTTTCTGAGGGTTTCTTGGCTACTGAAACCCATTGGAGATTCTTCCCCTCTTTTTATAAACAAAAATGAGGTTTAGCGTTTTAGAACTATGAAATTAAAGTCGGCTGAGTTGATATCTCAGCTCAGTTCCACACCATCTGCTGTATTTATAGATAAACACTGTCAGTCAGTTGTTTTTCTTAATGTATGCTCTAGAGGAACTAATGCTATTATGAACTATTTTGTAAAATCCCTGTACATTTGACAGGAAATCAAGATTAATTTCAATCTTGCATTAGGAACAAATTAAATACTGTTCCTTCCAAATGAGTTACAGAGATAGGATCACATTTATTTTTTTTTCCAAAATCCTTGTGTAGGCCACTAAGGGCTGCTGGGGACTGAAACTGCACTGAATAATGTCTATGAAATCGTAAATTCCCAGGAAAAGATCTGATAGATTGGTTATACAATGGTGATTTAAAAATAAATGTTAGAATATTTTAAGTGGAATAATTTAAAATAATTTAAAATAGAATAATTTAAAATAGAAAGTAAGCATGGGACCCTGTGTGATAGCATAGTGGTTAAAGTCCTCACCTTGCACGTGTTGGGATACCATATGGGCACCGGTTCTAATCCTGGCAACCCTGCTTCCCATTCAACTCCCTGCCTGTGGCCCGGGAAAGCAGTCGAGGACAACCCAAAGCGTTGGGACAATGCACACGCGTGGGAGACCTGGAAGAGCTCCTGGCTCGGATCAGCTCAGCTCCAGCCATTGCGGCCGCTTGGGGAGTGAATCATCAGACTGAAGATCTTCCTCTCTGTTTCTCCTCCTCTCCTTTCCAATAAAAACAAATCAATCTTTAAAAAAGTAAGTAAACATATAACATGCTGTGAATGTGCAACTGTTCTTTCATTTATTTTTCATTGAATCATAGAAAAACCAGCTTGGAAAAAACGGCATGTGTTTAGAGTGATCTAAATAGGGAAAAATATGTTTCCCAAACTAAACAGTCATTACAAGAGCTTGCACAAATAAGACAATGTGAGGTAATAATGGGAATAATTTGAACTGTACTTGATAGCTTTCATAACTTTGTGTGAAGGTTTGGGAGGCTATAAACTTTTTTAGTGAAGATGAGTATAAGCTACGCCATCATTGAGAGTCCAAGTAGGATTATTATAGTGTAGTTAGCAACTAAACAATTTTCCTAAAACTAGTGTTTTGCATATTTCTAAGAATTTACCCAAATGGCTGATACAATTGTTTTCCTTAGTTTATTGAAAACACTAGAGCACAACACATTAGGAAGAAAATGAAGAGGAGTATCTTTTGGAGGGCAATCATCATTATCTAAAATGATGAAATGACCCCAAATCAGTTTGCTGTGGATACATAAGAGAAAGGATAATCCTTTCCCAGGTGTATTTTTAATCCGCAGTTGCTGTGTTGTTCAGCATGAACTTGGGATATGTCTAAACTGGGGCCATCCATCATTACCAGCCTGCAATAGGATCAAGATCAGTTCAAATTCCTCATCCACGTGTCTGATCTATGGTTGAGCACCAAAGGAAACTGGCTCTGATCTTCCCATGCAGGGACTAGCTCTGTGTATTCACTTGACATCTACCTCCTTTTTCTTCTCTTAGGAGGACGACTACTCTTTATTATGCAGCCTGGGATGGAAGAGAAATGGGGTATTTAAGGATACAGTCACTGAAGTGCCTATGCTAGTTCACATTTGTAGCCTACAGCCCACTGAGACCAGTACATCACGGAAGTAGAAGTAAGAAGCCTATTTCTATGGACTGCTGTTGCCGCTACGGACTCCTGCCAAAGACCGTTGCAATCAGTCACAGCTGATAATGGTCAAACTCAAAGTTTGATCAGTTGGAGATCCAGGCAAGTCATTTGCTATTAGGGTGAGTTTTAGGATTCTCCCAATAGGCCTGGGGACAAGGACCATTAGAATCTATACAGTGTTAGAATTTACCGATTGGTACAGAGTTCTAAGAGAAAGTTCTGTGCTTCCTTCTCTGTCTGTGTTCGGAAGAATGTTGATGGAGGCAGTCACTTGACCACCTGGCTAAAGAAAACCAGGAAACTCATAACAGGACCACCATAGAACCTTGTCTATCCTTGGATATTAAACTTTTGTGTATAAAGTCTAGACTTGGAATAAATCTCCTTTAGACCAAGCAGAATGAAAGGGATTTCTCCTTTGATGCTTAGGGACTTTAGGGCAGGGATGAGTAAACAGCCGTTTCTCTCTTCTTCAATGCATATATTATTAACATTGCACCCAAATGCATATATTATTATTGTTATTATACTGTTTTCTCTCTCTTGGCTGCCTTAGCTCTGTTAAGGTGACTTGATGCATTAATACCTACAGAAATTGGTGTTTCTGTGGGAAGATGATCATGGGAGCATCTTAAGTACATTTTACTGCCTCCCCGATCCCTTCTCTTTAAAATGAGATAATGTCCACCACAATAAATTGTTAAAATCTGAACAAGAGGGAGTCAGTATCAGGGACACCGTGGGGAACACACCACCACCGGCAACACCACCATGCCACATGGGTGTAGTTTCATGTCCTGGATGCTCCACTTCTGACCTAGGTCTTTAATAAAGACCTGGGAAAAACCAGTGGAAGATGGCCCCCGTGTTCGGGCTCCTGGCACCTGCATTAAGGACCTGGATGAAGCTCCTGACTCCTTCCTCAGGCCCAGCACTAGCCACTGTGGTCTTTTTGAGAAGGATTCTGTGAATGGTTATCTTTTTCTGTTTTTCCCTGTTTCTGTAGCATGAACTTTCACAATTAAAAAAAAATCAAGCAAGAGAATAAGTGAAGAGAGCTTAGCACAGTATTTGATACAAAACTAACAAATTATATCGTTACTGAGTTTTATACAATTTAATTTGTTATTTAATATGAAAAGGCATAATGTTAAATAAAATGGCATGACATTTTAGGAAAGACTTCAAATGAAGGAAGAAAGAATGATAAGGGAGAGAACTGCAAAATTTCTCTCCCCACTTTTCAAGTTAATAGAACTGAGAAAATACACAGGCTTTAAAATAATCAAGAACGCAATCAGATTCTTAGATGTGTGATCCACTAGTATCACCAGGCACGGGTAGTTAGTTTATCTGCCAAGTCCCATTACTCTCAACTGTAGAAACAGAATTGAGTACTATATTATGTATCAGAAAGATATTTTTTTATCATTTTAAAGAGTTATACATCTACCACTCAATGTCCCAAGAGGGAATGTCATATTTTTTACTGCGTAACTGACACTGGACTTGACCTTGACTTGCACTAGACAAAAATGTAATCAGAAGGGACAGCAAGGCACTCAGCCAGTTAAGAAGCCTCTGTAATGCTGGTATCCCATATTGGACTGTGGCTGAATCCTGCCTCCCATACTTTCAATCCCGCTTCCTGCTAATGGGCTTAGAAAGGCAATAGATGATGGCTCAGGTGTGTGTGTGTGTATCTCTCACCCAAGGGTTGGCTATTTCTTTATCTTCTCTCTTAATCTTTCTCTCTGTTTTTCTGCCTTCAAAATAAATAGAAATACATTATTTTTACATGATTTATTTATTTTCGTTGGAAAGGCAGATTTTCAGAGGAGAGACAGAGAAGTGTCTCTACTTTGGCAATGAGTACCTTTCCTGTTTTAAAATATGAGGCATCGTATAGTACTCATCATGCACCAGTGTTAATCTCAAACTCACTTTATGTCAAAAGAAATTATGAATGCAGCTCTAGTATCTCCACTAGTATTTTAATTATACCATAATCAATTAAAGGCACAGTAGTTTTGTTCATTAATGCTTTTAATTTGACGTATGAACTCCATTTAAAATGTTTTTTTTTCGATTTGTCACTTTAGCAAACCTGAAAGACATAAGCATAAAAGTAAAAATCAGTTACTAATGATAGAGATGACAGGTGCTGGTGGAGAGTATTATTTCATCATGCAAAGAATTTAGTCATTGACTTTAAACCATGGATTCAAGGCTGTCCTCTAAAAATTGCTCGCTGTTTTTTATGGACTAATTTTTCTTTTTCCTAAGTTTTTGGGGTTTTTGTTTGTTTTTTGTTTTGGATGGGGGGGGATTCTTTTTCTCTGTCCCAGTTCTCCATTCAATAAAGTTGGTTCCAGATACTTACAAATTATTGTGAGGATTAAATGAGACAAGACATATAAATAATTCTGTTGAGGGTAGACAAGCAATAAAAACTACGATTTGTTTTATTAGAAACATATTTGATAGAATCACATATCTGTTTTTTGCAATTCAGCATAGAGAACTAAAGCTTTTAAAATTTTGCTATTGAGAATATTGCTGTAGGTTTTTAATCGAATAGGACATGAACAAAAGGGGAGATAATGTCAGAAAAAACTCTAAGCACTTCCAATGTAGAGTCAGGTTGGAGATCCAATGGTGGAGGGTACAGAGCACAAAGAAATTGTAAGTGAAAGAGAAAGTAGATTGAAAATTACATTTTGATGGTCTACTCAAGCAGACATTTAATACTCCAGTGGATGAGGACAAGGCAAGGGAGAGGATAAAGAATTATGTTAAATAAAGGGCTTATAAAAATGAACAATTAATGAAGAATAATTAGATACAGGGATGGTAACAGCTAAATTAGTTTTACTAATTGGAAAGAAATAAAATTAACTTGGATCAGTAAGAATCATTACTACTTCAAAAATTCCCTTTCAAGTAGCTACCTGGTAGTATTAAAAGAGCAAAAACAGTTAAAAATAACAATGTTTCCATTGTAGGATTGGAGTGCTGGAATGGATGTTTGGGCCAAAGAACAGTGAGAAAAATTGGGTGAAAGCAGCCTTGTAGAAGTGTTGGAGGTAGCTATTAAGGTTATAGACATATGCTCAGTGTGTGTTTTCCATGTAATAACTACCATATGTACTTTAAACAAAATACTATTGTAAGTTTTAGACTATCATACTAGAAAGAATCAGAGAATGGAGACACAAGTACTAGATAATGGCTGCTGGAAACTTCGCAGTTGCTTCCTCACATGATTTCTAGTTACATAGCACAATACATCACTAAGATGCCGTCCTTAAAAAAAGAATGCCTTACACACTCATCTGCACCTTCTTTCATCTTGCCTCCCCAGCTAAAGTAAGCATACAATTAGGAAATAGTGGCTTCTGATGTCTTTGCAACTGTTTCGGCTACCCTGTCTGTACTGAATGTCTCACTGCCTGAATCAGGAGTGATTTCCATAGAAGATGTGTCCCAGTGTGGTGACAAACTCAATAAGGTTGGTGATTGGATAAGCTAGCTTCAGAGGCAGCCCAACATTCCATCTGAAGTACGAAGTAGAAAGGAAAGGGGAAAAGGTGGCTGGTATCTGTGACAGTGACACACTTTCAAAGCCTTGTGAACACCTGTATGTGCCAAGCAAATTTTATCCATGCACTGTATTTTATATAGTTTTCAAACTGATTTGTTTACTGAAATTTATACCACACACCTTAAATATAAGATTAGACATTATCTTGCACTCAGTTGATAGTTTACTAAATACCAATGTGAGGTTAAGGAATTCTTGACACTTTTAGCCTGAGAAAACATTTATTGAAATTTGCACTGCTGCAAAAAGTTTCTTTTTGTAAACTCAAAGGAACTTTAGCAGATGATTTGCAAAAATCTGATATGAGTGGAAGAGAAACAATTTCCATCAGCAATAGATCTTTACCAAATCTCAATTCGTTTTTCACCTGTCTCATCCAAGGGACTATATTTGTTTAATTACAAACATCCTCTTATTCTAAAGAGTCTGTTTTTAAGATGATATTCCACTATGTAGATGTCAGGGTAGTGACTATTAAATGCCCACATATGGTGTTTCTTGGGAACGCAACTGATGTTATTATGTTGTTGTCACTAGAATATTTGGCTCTTTAAGCCAGGAATACACATGCTCACAATAAATGATTTTTAAGACTTCACATACACAGTCACAATGTACAAAAATATACTGGAAAGGCTGCTTATTTTATGCAGCTTTGGCACTAAGTCCGTCCCCAATTACAGGCAACTAGGGGATTATATGCAGCCAAGGAAAGCATCATAAGGGTGGAAAATGGAAAAGATAACACTGAGCTTTAACATGGTGAAAGCTGCTATTGTTCAAATCACAACAATGTTGTTTTGTTGCTTTATTTCCCTCCATGATCTTAAATGCGCCTTTCTTCTTTAGTGATGCCAAAATGTGAATTGTCTCACTCATCAATGGCAGCTCTTTAATCTTTCTTTTTAGGTTTAGAGCAAACAGCAAAGGTCGTCATGGATGATTCATCCAATGTTTCATGCTCAATGGCAGACTTTTTCCCCTCCCTTAATAACGCCTAAGCCTTTAAGAGTAGTGTTGGGAGAAAGTAAAGGCAGAAGACAACTGTTCCGTTGTTTCTGTCGAGAGTTTGTACACTTCAGTATTTCCAGATTATAGCTGTGTGAAGCATTTTCTGCAAAATAGGACGCCAAGCCAAATTTGCTGGGTTTCAGGTCTGAAGACAAAATTTGAACCAGCTGTATTTTACTAGGAACTTTTGTATGCGAGTAAACCTTGCGGCGAAACTAAAGCCAGCATTTATCTCCATCGAAATGGGCTGCATCTTTAGGATTGTTTCTCTCCCATCTCTCCTTCAAGGAGTTTGCATTTTAAAAAGTTCTAAGATAAAAGCCTGTCAGATGATTTTTAAAAATTGTATCTGATTCGAATTTTAAACAACAAAAGTGAAAGGTGTAGCCAGACATGATGCCTCTTTCAATGAAATCTTCAGAGGTGGGACTCTGATTTAAATGATCCAGACATGGATTTCTGCTAAGAGAGCTACCAAGAAGAACAAAGCTTGCAGACAGGCTCACATTCACTTAAACTCACACACATACTTGAAGGCCTGGTCAAAGTGACAAACAGCAAAGCATTGCATTTGTCAATGACTAAATTTTCACGCTGTGTTTTGTGTCACTTGGGTGGAAAATGTTGTGTTTATTTATAAAAATACAATAAAATATGTTTCGTTTTATAGATTTGCACTATAGTAAATAGAAGCACTGAAACATGTGCTGTTATGATTCTTGAGTGAACCTGGGATATATTATTTACAAGGTTCTTTGGAATTTGAAAAATAAAGCGATAAAATGTAATCAAACAGGAGAGAAAATCGTTTCACTCTCAATCTCAATTTAGATATTTAACATAGTTGAGTATGTTTTCTAGGTCAGAGAAATAAATGAAACATGTGCTTAAACATTTTGTATGGAAAAGTTCTTGGCAGACAACTGGCCCTTTTGATGCAAGAAGAAACATCATTTATACAATGACCCTATAAACAGAAAGTATGGGGATTTGCTGAAAATAAATGATCTTCAAACACAGGCTCAGTCACATAACTACAAAATATCAAGGCATATCTAGTAGGAGAGAATTGCTATACAGAACTTACTAAATTGAGTATATAAGAGATTGCAGCTCTGGAGAGAGCATAAGTGATTTTTCTCTGTTCCACCTGGCAAAATTACAAATCAAACGCACTCTTGGTTCCTTGTTCTTTATATTACAGCAAATTGCTTACCATCAAACACACTGCTCAAAGAGCCTCTTGTTATATCCACATATACTCCCTGGGAGATGTAACATTTTTAATCAACTCACAATTCTACATCTCACTTCATTGATAAGAAGGCTGTGGCTCAGTGGTTAAAACCACAGTTTCTATTGCCAAAAAAAAAAAAAAGCTTTGAGTTCTGGATTCTATTGCTTTTGGTGCGATTTGGATACCTTACAAACTTCTAAGCTTCCACTAGGATGAAAGAAAAAGCATCAGCCTCATATACTATTTGTGAAAATTGAATGGAGGCATACAAAATGAAGGGACTAATGGGTACTCAGGTAAGCCGTAGGTCTTAAATACAAAAGCCAAGTCAGTTAACATTCACAGCCAAGAGTTAGCTTTAACCGGGCCAGTAATGTTTCTAGATGCTTCCTAAAGCCCCATTATAAGGATATAGAACCTTATAGACCTTCAGGTTTCTCAATATCATAATTTCAGAGCACTGAAATGCACGATGAAATCTCCTTGCAGCTAATCAAAGGTAACATTATTTTCAAAATATGCAGAGATCCAATACCATTAATATTAATGCAGTTTCCCAAAGATTTACTTTTGAATGTCAGTCATTATTTACAATTTCTTTGAAGCCTGTGTGTTCTTGAAATGTACCAATATCTGACCGTCATAATTTTTCATCAGAAAAGATGTCAAATATAAAGGCACAAGTAGGACTCGAGCTCATCTACAGGATGGCACTGCTCTACTGCGGAGATATCAGCACCTTCCAAGATAGTTCCAAGTACATGATCAGTGATTCCAGAGAATTCATACTTTAATATGCTATATGAATGTACGAACTGAGATAAATTGAAAAAAAAAGTCTATGAATCTGAAGTTTATCTTTATAGAATTCTGACACAGAATACACTCAATAGCACCAAGTGTTCATGAAAGCTGAAAGTCACTATGTATGACTTGTTCAAGTACATTAAGATTTTGTTTTGGAAGATTGAACAAGTACCTAGATGTAGATCTCTTAATTTTCTGGTCATTTGGTTTCTCCCCACCTCCAAGCCTAACTTTACTCAGCGTGAAGCATGGCTTGGAATGACTTTCTGAACATGAAGTTTTATAAACTGAAAACCAAGGGATGATTCCATTCCTACGCTTTCTGACTCATGATTTATCCATTAGATCATTGATTATCAACATAGACAGGGAAGTTGTGGGTCAGTGAGGACTATTTCAGTGACCCAATCTGTTTTTATCATACTATAATCTTGGTTCTAAAGTATTCAGGAGGTAGTAATAGTTATTAAAAACATATTCGTCACCTATCCAGTCCTCCATGAAAACCAGTACCTACCTCCTTGTTGAGTCTAGGGCTGTTTGCATGTTGTGCAGATAAATGGGAAGTGCTCAATACAGGTCACAAAGTGACTGATATGGAGTCCCCTCTGATGGAGGCACACTAGTGGAGACTTAAATTGATGTTTCCATTGGGAGGACTTTGCTAACTTCCAGCTGATTTGTGGGAAAGAATCAATGTGAAATGTAAATCATTGAATGTGTTGTTATCTGGGCAAAACATTCTAGCTTCACCAGAGAAGTTGTCAGAAATGTGCATACTTTTCCATCTCAGGGCTATGGAGTTACTAGCCTTTGGGATACAAATCCAATGATATGTGTTTAACGAGCCCTTCTTGCGATTTAAACATAGACTCACTACACTAAATAACTATTTGAATTAGTGTTTTAAGAAGTTATTAGGACAATTTCTTGAACTCTTTCATAATACTAAGATACAGTGTTCCTGAAAACACAGATTGCCATTTTTTCACAAAACTCATCATCACAACTATCAATTACATATCTATTTCTTTGTAGCAGGTAAGTCATACACACTCATGATACTTCCATATATAAAGTGAGAATCGTCTTTATTTTTTCTTAAAAGTGCTTTAAGAGATATATCATCTAGGTATTACTACTCAAAGTATAAGTTCCTAGACAAATAATAGAAACCACTCCAGGATTTTGTTAGAATGCCCTACTCCGAACCTATTTCATAAAATCTCCACTTTAGTTGGAAATCATATGATTGTTATTTGCAATGTCATTAGCAACCAATTGGCATTATTGACCATCTTCCTAGAATCTCTGTGACACTATGATGATTATGTAAAAATTGTTGACTCAGTACAGTATGATAACCCTATGGCTAAATCCTTGCCTTTCATGCTTCGTGACCCTACATGTGTGCCAGTTCATGTCCTAGCTGTTCCACTTTCTATCCAGCTCTCTGCTTGTAGCCTGGGCAAGCAATAGAGGATGACCCAAAGTCCTGGGATCCTGCACCCATGGAGGAGACCCAGAAGAAGCTCCTGCACCCTGGCTTCAGATCAGCTCAGCTACTTGGGTAGTGAACCAACAGATGGAAGATCTTTCTTTCTGTTGCTTTTTCTCTCTTTGAATCTGCCTTTCCAATAAAAATACATAAATCTTTTACAAAGTTGTTAATTGTGTGATTTGTAAATTCCTCACAGTCTACAGTGCTACTATTTACTTTTCTTTGTTTCATATACTTCTTTACATAGATCAACTAGTTCTCAGACAGAAATGATAATTTTAAATTATATTTTACAGTGTAAAACTTGAGACAATGAATTATTTGTTTTCAGTTACTTTGTAAAGGACAACGATATTATTTGTACCTAGACATACTGGTACTTTTATTGTCTCTCTGTGGCTATGTTTCTTAATAGGTTTTAAAAACGCTTCCAAACAAAATATTGGACTTCAAGGGCACTTCAAAAGTTCATGACAAGAGGGAATTAAAAGTTTATTTTGGCACAATATTTGGAAAAACATCAACAATTTTTCTGTAATTCTCATTGTTGTAAACTGTTTGAAGACCTCTTGTACTACAGATAATACTGTTGATTATGGATTTTTAATAAAAATTTAAGAGTTGGACTAAGGATGAAAGAAAGTAAAAGGGAGGCCTGTTTATATTTTGGCTTTGAAAGCTAATAAATGCTATATACTCAGACTTCTCCCTGAGGAACATATCAAAGAAACGTCCAGAATTCTTAATGTAGGAATTTTTTTAAAAAGGCAAAAAAGCTGTAAATGCAGCATGTTAGCATGGATTTGAATTCTTACATTGGGTGGTAACTAAAGTCATTTAAAAGAAACAGTTTATTTGTTTTTATTATTCTTTTTATTGCCAACTTAAAACACACATGTCTGTTCTTTAAGTAATTCAAAAGTTTGCAAATAATGGAAAGCAAAATCCTAAAGGAATAATCATTGATTCTTAAAAGGAAAAACACACACTTGTAAGTGAGTGTCAATGAATCTGATGGACTACAAATTCACCACGGAGCCACTTTAATCCAGAAAATACAAAATACTAGACTGTTTAGAGACTCTGTTATAAATATGAATACAGAATAAAGAAATTGTGTTGAATGTTCTTTGGAAAACCAAGAGACTTTTTTAGCACCTGGACTGAATTTGAAGGAAACTAGACTTGAATTAGAGTTTTGTGTAGAAACCAAGAAAAAGTCAGTGGTTTTGGCCAGATGAAGTGATTTATTTAAAGCCAAAAGTTAACATAAAGCTTCTGGAACACTTTATGTGAATTGGCTATAAGAGAAGGGGGTGGTTGTGGGGTGTGTGTGTGTGTGTGTGTGTGTGTGTGTGCAGGGAGTGGGGGATGGTATACATACAGATGAATGACATTTGGAAAGAGATTTTTTGCCATGGAAAAATTTTTCAGAATCACTTAGCTTACTGCTTTTTTTATAATGTATAATGTCCCCTTCTTAAACACCCAGTGATCACATGACAGTAAAACTTAAAACAAGAATTTACAAAAGTAAATTTGAGCTTATATTAATCAATTTTATGGTCTTTCAATTATTTTTTTAACGTAAAAAAATTTATTCAGTTTAGAAAAATATTATATAATTATGTGTTACACACCTTCATACATGTCTGGGTGTGTTTAAAGGACTTTTTATAAAAGCCTTCTCTAATTCAATGGAATTTTTAGATCCAGACCTTCCCTGGAATAGACAGATGAAATGTTCTAAGGCAAGATGAATTGCAGCTAAATAAATCTTGTATCCATTGAGTGCAGACAAGTGAGATGACTAAAACAGTCGCACTCTCATTTTGATATTTAGGATGATCTCTAGACAGATGAATGAGAAGCAGAGCTATAAAAGAAAGAAATTAAATGGTAGAAGCAGGTACTCAGTATGAATATCAATGTCTTTCACTTCTAAAACAATATGGATTTTCAGGAGTTTTATATTAAATTTTACAAAAGCCAGGCAGAACTACAAACAAATTGTGGCACTCTACTGTCATCCTTAAATTAACACATAAGGTTAACCCTATAATTAAGGACAAAACTCTAGAAGAACGAACTGCTATTTGTAGTGTTGATATGATCCACAAACCAACTCAAAAACAGTTTGTAATTAACCCAGACTTTCTGAATGTAGATCCAGCATTAGAGGAAGGGTTGGGAAACATAAAGGGCTTGAAATGTTTACATTAAAATGAGCAGTAGGAATCTGATCTTATTAATTTCTGATTCTTTCACTCAAATATTTGATTTGAAAATGCTGCCTTAAGTGGAAATATAAAAGATTGAAACTTTTAATAAGAAAACTGTATTTTGATGGATACTTTAATAAAGAGAATAAAAAGAAATAAAAACAGAGTAGGCATTCCTTTATCCATTCATTTATTTCAGTAGCTATGCACTACTGATTATTTAGGTTACTAGGGTGAAGCAGGCCACCTTGAAATCCACACTGCATTAGTCTTAGCAGTTTTGTATTTTGAAGAACAGGAATTTCTTATTCCCGGGGAGGTGTGTGTGAAAAGAGGCCCCAGGACCTAGAGTTGGTGATGAGGTTTATCCAGCAAGTGAGTTAAAGCAGTGGTTCCCAAACTTGGTTTAAAATCAGAACTATCTGGCTTACTTTGACAATATAGAGTTCTGAAAACAGAGTACTTGGTCTGATGACTAACCATTTATATTATGATCTAGATATTTATGTGGATTAACAAGATTTGAGAGCCACACAAGAATTGTTGAGGCCTGTGGTGTGGCCTGTTAGGCTGCCGTTTGGGATGCAGGTCTCACATAGTAGAGTGTCAGTTCAAGTCTTGATCCTACACTTTCAATCCAGCTTTCTGCCAAAGCACCCAGGAAGGAGCAGGTGATGAGCCACATGCTTGAATTCCTGTCACCTGAGAGATTTGGAAGGAGTTCTGGTCTCCTGGATTTGACTTGATCCAGCCCAGCTGTTGTAGACATGTAAGCATTTGGAAATGAACTAGAGAGTGGAAATTCTCTCTCTCTTGGTCTCTTTGTCTCTTTCCCTCTCTCTCTGCTTTTCAGTCTCTTTCTCTCCCCACTGCTCTTTCACTTCACTTTCACTCTCTCTTTGCCTCTCTCCTTTCTCCATCACATAGCATTTTGAACCAATCAACAAATAGTTTTAAAGATATGATGCTCATTAATACTGCTCAATAGTCTGGAACTGTATCAGTTATGATACTATTCTTCACTAATAGTAGAAAAACTCTTTCCTTAAGTTTAGGCAACCAGATGGTTTCAGTTAAACCTTAATACAAAAACTCCTTAAAATGTGTAGTAGCCTTTGTGTAATATCAGGAATAAAAGGAAAAATCAATGGTCTGGTACTTAATCCAGCCAAAGCAAAAGTTTAAAGGTGGTGTGTTTGAAATAAACACAATATTTTCTATTTAACAGGAACCTTTCATATTTAATTTCACCTCATGATTCTAGATAATAATTGGAAATTTTAGCAAGCAGTTGTTAGAAAGTGGTAGTCCAAACATCTGCAGTTCTGGAACAGGGCCATGCCATCACTACAGTGAAAGACTGCCATTCATTTGAACTATTTCTTCTGATAGTATTAGATATGTTGTCCTTAGTTCCAAGAAATGTGGACACAGTATGTCACAGTTCTTGGAAATTTCTTACTCTTACGAGCGGAAAAGCACAAAGTTGAAAAAATTTAGGACTGTAGACAAGGAAGTGAGGGCAAAAGATATGCAAAAGAATCTCATGAATCCGGCTTTTCTTTTAGGCTAACATCCAATTCCCTGACACCATGCTAGGTTAATGACAAGTAGAGTGTATCCACTATACAGAGCACTGTACATTATAGGTAAACTAATGATCTATCCAGTAGTTTGTCAGTCCTGTCTTTAAGTCACCCCATGAGTACACACTGAGCATGAGAACAGCATGTAAGGATGGTATCTATGTTCCTTTTGTCTAAGTAATCCCTGGTAAACTACAGTTTATATATTATTACTTTGTATTTTTTTACCCGGTATGTATACTAATATTTCCAAAGTTTATTTCAATTTTCCCAGCATATTTAAAGGGTATCACCAAAGACAATGAAATGAAACTAGTTTTAGAGAGATGATTAATTTGTCTTTTTTTGAAACACTGTGGTAGAGAATGGCTGGCCCTTCTTTCCATCCAGTACAGAGCTAAGCTTTTTTTCCAGCTTACCCACAAATACATAGAGGTGTTGAGAAACACACTAACCACTGGCTCATGAAAATGTACGTCATGATCCCCTTTTCTTCATTAGCAAGATGAATGAAAAGAAGATTTGTGTACTTAGAAGAGAGTGTGGTGACACAGAAAAAGCATTTGGAATCATTGAGCAGTTGTGGGATACCTCAGCTTTTCCAGAGGCCTTGCCCCACCCAAACTATTCCCCTAATAATTACTTTTTCTGTGAACAATAAACTAATTTTGTCTGCCTGTTGATATTAAAAAATGACTGAAGTTAATTAAACAACGAAAACAAACAAACAAACAAAAAGAGTTCTGGATTCATGCTGTAGGGTTGGGCTGTTTTGACAGCATGTGAGTATGGAGGGCTGATGGGGGCAGGGGAAGTGGGCTGTCTGTGCCATTAATAGAGACACACTTCCTCAAGCATGTGCTGTGCTACTCTTAAATGTGTGGAGCAGGAGATACAGATTTGTCTGAAGTTAGCAAGGCAAAGGGATTTTTTTTTTTAATGAATAAGTTTTTCTATTATTTCAGTTGCCCAAAGCTCATTCAGGTTTCTTTACTTCTATAATTATATTGTTGGAAATCCCTTGATTTGGTAAACAGTGTTATGACACTGCAGCTAAGATGCCATGTGCAATTCCCCCATCTTGTTTTGGAGCGCCTGGTGTGATACGGCTTAAGATCTGTGTTCCTGCTGCTGTGGACTCTGGGAAGTAGCAGATGTTGGCTCAAGTACTGCTGTCTCTACTACCCAGGTGGAAGATTCAGATGAAGATTTTGTCTCCTGGCTCCTGGCTTCAGTTTGGAGCAGCACTAGCTGTGGTAGGCATACAGGAAGTAAATTAATGGATGGTAAACTTTCTGTCTATGTCTGTGTGTTTAGTTTTTAAATGAAATGAAACAAGAATAAATGTTTTGAAAAGAAATCCTAGCTTCAGCAACTAATATTTCTACCTGCAACTGTATCTAGGCAGGAGATATATTTCAGGAACATTTTCAATAAACGCAAAGAATACTTTGCTGCTGGATGGTAGAGCTCTGCTTTCCTTTCCTGTAAGTAGCTGCAGGATTGGTAGTGGCATGTAGAGATGCAGAGGCATGGGTACCTTGCAGACACTCAAGGTGGTGTGGACTAAGCCTGAGAACGAATAACAGAAATGTAGGATTTGTGATCGCATGCTTGAGTCTTTCTGTAAGATGTACTCTTGTATGTTTGCTTACTTTGAATGTCTGACAAAAATTATTTATAATCCCAAATCTTAGGGTTTTTTTCCTGAAATTAAAAAAAAATTATTTCAGAGAATGGGTTTTTTCATCTCATTATTTCATATTCATCATCAGATATAATAATATTAGGGAGAGAAAATAATGCTAAGATTAAATACTTTGTGGCTTGTTCAATTATGGCTCCTTGGTGAATCCTAGAGTGAATATGAACCTTCTTGTGTAGTCTTCACTCACATTGGCTCAGCATGGGACTTGTTTAACGCAAAGAATATTTACAATAAATGGCCTCGGCTCTAAGTTATTTGTTTTGCTTAGTGATTTCTGTTATTTACCAGTAACATATGATACATGCAGTGATCTGATGGATAAATAACATTTTATGCTCTGTATTAAAACAAATAAATATGTGGCAGTAACCTACCGTATAAATCAGGAATGAAGTGACATATCCAAGTAAAGTCGCAAATGCTCCGACCGTAATCGGATTACTATTTTGTATTGTGTAGTCAAAAGCAAAATAAGCATACTTCTCTTTCATCTCTCTATTGGTTGATCATGTACAATCTCTAGAGAGGATGAGGAACAAAAATAAATTTTACTATGGAACTTACTGAAACATGATTTCCTATGCAACATATGCTGGAAAATCTTGCACAGTGATTCTTCACTTTGTGTAATGGTCCTGCAGTTGCATTGCACTTGAAGGACTGTCCCAAGGGTACCCAGGTACGCTGCTACGCAGTCATCACTTCCTGAGCAAATCAAGTCCTTTCTGTTTAAGGTGCTGATACAAGTCTCATCTTCGTGGCACTTTGCAGTCACAAGCTGCCAACATTTTGATTGAAATGCTCTGTAATGTCTCCTAGCAAAAGAGTAAAAACATAGAACAGTATTAATTTAGGTTAAATTTTGATTGCCCCTTACGTAATGAAAGACTGACATAAAACAAACACCTTCTGGGTTCCAGTACACAGTTAAAACCATCTTTGTTCTTTCAATAGGGAGTGTGGAAGAAAAAACAATTAGAGAAATCTTTTGAATTACTGCCGTCTGTGATGAAAGACAGAGGCAAAATGTGGGATTCCCTGTGTGGATTATTCTTCATTACTAATTTTCTTTCAATGGGTGATGATTTGCAGTGTGAAATACTTGAGAGATTTATTAGCGGCTTTTTTTGGAAGCTGGATGTGGTTTTGTGGCTAGCATTTGGCCACTGTCTCGCACAAGGGATTTCTAAGAAGGAACTTAACCTTTTTAGCAAGGATCCCACAGGATGGAAGGCATGGGACTTTGTCTCAATATTTCTAAAACAGGCTAACTAGAATTCATAAATTTTCAAGATTTTCTTTTAGCAAGAGCTAAGGTAAAGCCATATTTATGACTTTACTTAATGGTCAATATAATGCCTTAGAATTACATCCATTCTTAACTTGACTGAGTATATGATTCATATTACAAACACTTTTAATAAAATCCTGTTACATATAGTAATTTCAGTTTGCAACACTCTTGCCGAGAAGACATATTTCCTATTAGAAAAAAATACATATATATTAATTTCTCACTTTGTATTTAACATTTATTTTGTGCTCATTCTTGAATAGGTTGCCAACCAAGCATACATAAAAGATGGAGGACTACGCTGCATTTGTCACCAGTTTATTTGTACAGTTGATAGTTTAAAAAAAATCACAAAGGCAAAGAGTTTTCAAAACCTAATATATATTTTTTAAGATTTATTTATTTTTATTGGAAAGGCGGATTCACAGAGAGAAGATACAGAAAGCTCTTTCATCTGCTGGTTCATTTCCCAAGTGCCCACAGCTGCCTAAGCTGAGCCGATCTGAAGCCCGAAGCCACGGATGCCTTCCAGGTGTCCCACATGAGCACAGGGTCCCAAGACTTTGGGCTGTCCTTGACTGCTTTCCTGGACCACATTTCCCAGACTCCCATTCTCTCCCTGTATCTTTTTATATATGTTTTAAATGAGAAAGAAAGAAGTAGGGCCTGGTGCATTAGCCTAATGGGTAAAATCCTCCCTTTACATGCTATGAGATCCTATATGGGTGCCGGTTCTAATCCCAGAAGCCCCACTTCCCTTCCCGCTCTCTGCTTGTGATCTGGGGAAGCAGTTGAGGATGTCCCAAAGCCTTGGGAACCTATACCCAATTGAGAAACCTGGAAGAAGCTCCAGGCTCCTGGTTTTAGATCTGCGCACCTCTGGCCATTACAGCTATTTGGGAAGTGAATCAACACGGGGGAGATCTTTTTCTTTGTCTCTCTCTGTATATCTGACTTTCCAATAAAAAGAAGAAAGTAAATATGTAAATTATCAAATGTATTAAAAGAACAAAAGGTATCCTTTGATATACTATATAATAAATAATTTGAATTTTCAAATATTTTATATCTGAAAAAGTTATACCTTAATTTTTAAATTTTGTATTTGGAACACTTTAATATAAAGTATTTTATTTATTCTTATTGTCTTGGTAACCTGTAATTTTAATTTACTCAAGCAATCAAATGTTCAAAAACAAATTTTTGGAAAAGAGTTGAGGATTTTATATTTTTGTAACTTCCATTTCAATTGGAAAATGTAACAATATGTAAAGAAAGTTTCTGCACTGTAATGCTATATTTGCCTCTCTCAATTTTGCCTTTGCACATTTTGTAAATATTTCATATCCTTAACATAATTAAGTATATTATAGAGATTTTTTTCTTTTATAGTATTGAGTTTTTAAACAGTATCTTTCATTATTCTTTTGTGCTTATTTATATGAAAATATGAAGTATTATTTTTTAATATATTCTTTAACTTTGTAATTTGTCAAACATAATTTCAGTTCTCAGGGCATGTACTGGACAAAGTTAATCTCATCTTTTAGAAAACTAAAGGAGTCTCAAACTGGAACAGGTACACAAAGCGCGTTTATAGCCTAAGTTCCGAGCCCTGACCCTGTATAAGCATTTCTTGAAAAACGATATGTGATAAAGGGCTTAACAGCCTCACTGAAGTAATTTGACATTTGAAGATTTCTCTCATCTTCATTATATCAGAATTATTTAATATAGGTAATGAAAATCTCCTAAGGCCAAATTTGCTTCAGGAAAAGTGTGGTTTTTCTCTTTTTTGCGTCGACTATTAGTGCTGCTTGATATTTTCATTGCATCCATGCAGAATACAATAAGTGATTATTGGCACATGGTGAAAGAAAATTGAAGACATGTAGTCCTTGCTTTCTGAATTATTCTAAAAAACAAATTGTTAGAACTTTTTTAAAAAGATAATTCTAAGAAAGAAGATATTATTGAATAGTTAGGGGCAAGTAGATGATACTTTTTGAGTACTTGTCATGTATCAGATGTTCATCAAACACCTTAGGGAGGTGATAAAACCTACCAGCTCTTGTTGAGGAAAACTGCCAACTTTGTGCCAGTCAGTGTGAGTAGCCATTGATACCAGGATGAGGTCAGTGCTGAGAGAAAGCTCCAGAATGTGTCACAGGGATTGTAGCAACATATTCCACTACTCACCATGTAAACACTTTTTTTTCTTTAATTTCTTTTTAGTTTGCTTATTTTGTATGTAAATTTAGAAATATCTGAAAGCTTAGTGCAAAATATTTAACTGTCTCAAAGCAGCACATCACAGTACTTGCACTTTCTAAACTTTTTAAACAAGGATTTCATTAAAATCTGTTTTCCCCTAGTGTTGGCTGTTTCACGTATTACTTGACATAATATTTCCAGATAGATGGTCAATGATAGTTGATACATAGATAGATGATAGTTGATAGATTACAGATAGATGATAGTTTTTATTCAATAAAGATAAATGTTTGCTTGTTGCTGACCTTAAGATTCATTCCAAATACCTCAGTGATGTCGAAATGTGTAATAAATGTGTATCTCAGAATCTCTGAGATGCAATATTTCACTAGTAAGTCTTTCTAGAATGATAAATAAGTTTGAAAAATTCAAATTGAACCATATTTTTTAAAAAAATAATTGCCTTTATTATTTTACTTAAGAAGCATAACTAATAAACCTTAAGTAATGGATACACACTTACATAACAGATTCTTAAAACTGTCTTGATACCCTTGACACTTTATATGGTAAATTGAAGCAATATGCCAGTGGTCTACAATTCATCTTAGATCTGTATCTTTCATCTCAGATTATAGCTTAGAGGGAAGCAGCTATATTTGCCAAACATTTTTAGGCTCTGGAACTGCTATCTAACTTAGAAAAAACTGAGAAAAAGAGGCAGAAGATAATGGAAAAGCTAAAACAAAGTAGTTTACTAAGAACCTTCAGGGAGTTAATACCATTACAGGATCAGTATTTTGCCAGTGGTTGAAGAGAGCTGGCAAATGTAACAAATCTCTGAGCTCTCACACACTGAGCATCTCCTCCATCCTAAACTATTGTGTTGATCTTGAAATTAATTTGATATATACAACATTTCATTCATTTAAATAAAATGATATACAATAGTACATAATAGAATGGACTGGGGAGACAAATTCATCTAAAGATTTATTCAAAAAGTGCAAAGATGAATTCAAAAACTATGTGACTTAATGCTGGATGTTAAATAAAGCTTCTTCAACATCATAATGTCAATGTTACAAATGGCTTTGACTTATCCAGTTTACTCAACATTCTCATTTTTCTTGTACCTTCATATTCTGATCCAAAAGTTTCCACTTAACTGAATTTCTGACCAGATAGAAAATAAATCTATCATGAATAAACAACAGCAAAAATGAGCTAATGAAGACCCCAGTGAGCAAAAGGAGAACTCAAAGCATATACAACTAAATTTAGATTTATTGAGAGTGTTTATCTGCAAAAGTACTGTCTGGTCTTCGCTATCACCTGGAGGGAAAGTTTTGACAAAAGACCCAGATCATTTTTGATTGGTGTAAACCCCAAGTTCGTACAATGTCCTTCCAGGCCCTAAGTGATATAAACCTAAAACTCATGCAGTAAAGTAATGAACCTGTCTCCTGTTGCTCTACCTTTGCACACTCGACCCCTTGGAACATGGAGTGCTCAGTTCTTCCTTGGCGCTGAGGAGGGTCCAGTTGTTTGCTATTTCCTGCAGGGCACTTAGTGAGAAACTCCTATTCCCTCACTTCTTTAGGTATATTAAAATTTTCCCTACAGAGATCACACTTTGTGCTGAAATTGTCTTATCCCATTCCCAGTGTCCTTTAATTTGTTCTTTTCTTTTAAACCTAGAGGACACTCATTACTATGTCATGTGCTGATCAGTTTGCTTATTTAATCTGTCTCTGACCATAAGAATTTAAGCTCCACTAGAGAGGCATCACTGTTTCTTATTCACTGATACTCAGAGTAGCAGTAGGCATATGGTAAATCTTTAAATGAACAAATAAGGGGTTCACATTCTTCTCCTGATAACAAAGCATGTAGGTGGTTGGGGAGAGGAGGGTGGCCACAATCTGACAATATGACACATGTAGATATGAGGGATGTCCAGACTCTTCAAATTACTTTCTTGTTCCTGGTGTCCAGCTTAAGACACAAGAGATATAGTTTAAAGTCTAAAGGGTCCTTTGCTCAAATTCCATGATGTTTGACAGACTTCTATAGTCATACCAAAACAAGCAAGCAAGAAAGCTTACATTCAAATCAAGTGTATGAACCAATTCATTGCTTCCACTTGAATTTATTGTTTTAATAATGCTGTCGCCCGGCTACCAAATCCTGACATACTGAATTTCTGTGTTCCAAAATCTTGTCCTACATCTAATTTCAAAAAAAAAAAGGACACTACATATGTAACTCAGCTTTAAAATTATGAGTTGTCTGGTTTTATTTACACCATGTTGGGTGATGGTGGGAACTGTTGCTAATGTAATGAGATCAAGTGTTAGAACTGGACTATACAAATAAAGTGCCGAAATAAGAAAGTAAGGTATGTGTGTTTTACTCACCTGCATAATTCATCATTTCGGCAGCTGTGAATTACATTGAGGCAAGAAGGGGGTGGAACTATGTTCACTGCACATGGCTTGCTGTGAAGAGCTTCTTTGGACTGCTGACAAGGTATATCAGATTGAGCACAGTCACAAAAAGCCAACATCTGGGCAATGTTAAAAGGCATATTTTGATAGAAGAACCGTATGGCTGTTTGGCAGTGTTTCACATCACACAGATTTCCATTTGCTGAGCAAGCTTTAAGGTAAGGTACTAAGTGTGCATTACAGACCACATCCCCTACGCACGCCTCGGTCACTTCCAAACAGGATGGGATCCCCTGGAATTCTGAAAGCAATGAGATGCCTCAGTCATGGAAAAGCTAACACAGAGTCTGCAAAATACTGTTGAAAAGACTCTAAGAAAAATATAACGAAGTACCAATGTGCTATTTTTGGCAGAAGCTTCTCCTTTATTAAGAGTAAGTTTGAATTTACTGAGACCTAAGTAGTGTGGTGTTTGAATCATCTTTCATCTACACTGGATATGTATTGTGATGCAACATGACAGGAAGTGTGTAGAGCCAAAATTGAGAGAAAGGAAAAAAATGCCTGAGCCCAAATTTCTCAAATGCAAATAATAAATCTTCAGAACTTAGATTTGAACTGTACAGCTTGTGAATGAGAAGTTCACTGGTGCAAGTTTAAGTGATTCTTGTTCTGTTACACAGTGTCCTAGAGGTGTAGGATCACCACATTATTTTTACATGTAAAGATGTTTATACTGTGTAAAACAGATATATATAAATGTCCTCTCCTCACCACCATATGTGCATTCAAATACATTCGGTCTTGAAAATTTTAACTTATATGATTGAAATGCACACAAACTTTAATTGCTATATAGCATATGGTTTTAGCTATATAATATTTCCAAGTACATACATAAATACTTGATGGATGGACAAAACAATTGACATGTCATTAATGATAGAAATGTAGTAATTCTGATGCATTTTGTTAAAATTGGTAAGCAACATAATTTATTTAGAGATGGCGTAGCTGAGAAAGTAGAAATTATATTTTAAGCTATATTATCTAGTATTTACAATATAGATAAAATCATAATTTATGCATTACCATGATAGGCAAGTGTCGTAAGATTCCACTTGAGTTTAATGTCCTCTTTCATGCTACCTAGAATGGAAATTAAGAAAGTATTGTACAATTTTATAAATTTCCTAGAAGAATATGTATCACATTTATGAATGTATAATTGAGCAAAAAACACACAGGCTCATGAAATACTAATTTAACACTTGATTTTACCCTAACATTTTGTGATTTTTAGATGAAGAAAAATAAACCTCTGAAATATCATCCAAGCAAGTTGATCCAGTAGCTTGAAGATTTAAACAAATGTTAGTAACTAGACCATGTTCCTGGAGATAAACAGACTGTTTTGGAAGGATAGAAGAGACATGGTCTAAACAATAACAAAAATCTTTACCCAGAAGGGTCCTACTTAGATCCAAATGGAATTTAAAGGCAATTTGTATTTTTCCAAGAGTTCTTATGTATTAAAATTATAGAATGTGAAAATATTGTCAGTGATAGAGGATGCAGTAGCTAGCTATTTCAAACATTATTCACTCAAGAAATACTGGTTGAGTCTTTTCCCAACTGTGTAGCCCTTGTCGTACTAAGGATGACAATCTTGTCCCTTTCAGTCCGCATCCCGCAGCCTGATAAGAAAATGAACATGTGAAGTGAAATGAGCACTGGTACATGAAAGCATAGAGTAGTAGAGATACAGTGGGTCAGATTTTCATTTGAAAGTGTAAGTGTTTCTATTGTGTACTAAGATTAACTTTTGTTGTAGTATGAAATGTTTCTTTATGATTCGTTTCGTCCCTAGCCAGGACGCCTCTCCCAATATATGTAGATTTTGCCCAGCAGTCTAATTCATGTGTAAAATGGCCCAATCACTGGAAAATTCTTCTTAAATAAGCAATTATGTCACAATCTGTTCAGATCTTGTACAGTTCCAGTTATTCTACGTATACATGTTTTCTTGTTTCTGTACATTCAGATGACATTGAATGGAATCCCAATTTTGAAATGTCATGCACTGTATAGCTTTTATATCAGACTCAAAACTCTAAAATGTACCCTAGCTATTCTGTCACAAACTGATGTGCCTGCACTGGGCCTGAAGAGTGAGGTTCTGCCACTCATTAAAAACTGCTCAAGAAACTTCCTTTGAGTTAAAAGTGCATCCCACATTTACTTGAGGTTAGCAACCAAATTTTCATGGACTGAAAAATATATCTGTTGAAGCCCTAATTCCTCAGTTGTACTTGAATATGATACTTCTAATGAAGCAATGAATGTGAAATTAGGAATAAACGTGGGTCCCTGATCTGATGGTATTTGTGACCTCTGCTCTCCACAGCCCTGAAGCACACACCTAGAAAGGGTCCCAGAAGAACCTAACAAGAAGACTGCTGGCCATACGTAAGTGAGGAAGAGAGGAATCCACCAGGAACAGACCATGCTGGACCTTCATACAGGAATTTCAGCTTCCAGAATTATGAAAATTAAATGGTTGCTTGTAAGGCTACTCAACCTATGATGTTATGTTTACAGCAGCCAAAGCAGACCAATCTATTTATTGCCTGCATAATGATTATACAAAAAAAAATGTTATTTTTAGTGTTGGGAAATAAATTCCACCTTGGATAATATGCTGCTTTATATTATATTATGAATAATATGTTGCAGTAAGTGCAGAGATTAAATACTAATTACATTATGTATGCATATATGCATAAAATACATAATTTAAGCTTTAGATTGATTACTAGAACTCTAGGAAGCAATAAATATTGTGTATAAATACAAATATGTACTTTACAAGCTTCTGTGTGGGTTATAATATTATATACAAATGCACAAAAATATATAATGTTTCCTCAACTATAGGGTTTTATACTATAATTAAATATCTTAGACTCACTACCATATATCCCCTTGCCTTATGCACCCTATTACATGTTTTGTTTCATCTGCTATGCATCTTGCTGGCAGTTTCTTAGCTCCAGCTATACTGTCCTCCTGGCATATCTCAAACCTCAAGGCATATTCATAGCTCAGAATTATTTTAATTTGCTGTGTTCTGCCACGTGCATTCTTTTCCCACCCATACATAGGCCTCATTCCTTTGTCTCTTTTCAACTTTTCCTACACATTAAATATTAGGACACTATAGTGATTATTCCATTAAAATTAATCCCTCAACCAGACCTTTTACGCCCCTATTTATTTCATTTCTTTTCTCAGCATAAACTGCTGTTTGGAATATTTATAATCATCACTTATATTGCTAGTGGGGTGTTAGTAGTTTATCATGTGAACCTTGGTGATGCAGGACCTCAACTCCTTAAAATTTTGGTCCTTTTTTAGACATTGCCTTTCTCAAAAGAAAGCTGTCACAGCAAATCACAGATTTTTCCAAGAGCAGCTTGTGTCCAGTACCGGCCAGTATGTAGCATGTAAGGAGATCAGTTTAATGGGAGGTCTCTTTGAAAGCCATCTCAAGGCCATATCCTTCTCCAGAAGGAACGCTCTTCTGTGTCAACTTTATATCCTTTCATCCTTCTTCAGTTACTCCTGAGAGCTTCTTTGCAGTTTTTGTCTGCAGGTGCCTGCCCCAATAATCTTATGCATTTAAGTTTCTGTCTTAGATTTTGTATCTAAGGACATTGACTCTACACATCCTTCAGTTTAGCATCTAAGTTCCCTAAAGCACAGTGATCTTTACTGTTTTGTTTACTTCTCTGCGACCAAGGATTAGGACATAGTGTAAGACACTGTCGATTCTGAAAAGAAATGATTACCACTTCAGCAATTTTATATGTTCTTTTAGTTACTTCAGTGAACAGGTAATTGGTTGTTTTTAACCTTAGAAGATTGTAAATGACTCAGAAGCATTTGTTCAATGAATAAGACCAATATTAAGAAAAAAAAAAACCCCTAAAGATAGTATGCCTCTTTCTTCACAAGCCCTTTAGGATATGGTTACTGTATTGTGTATTTTAGTTATAATTTTCTGAAATGAATACAGCCAGCATTGGAGAGTTGAAATTATAAGCTAGATATTTTCTGGAAAATGTATGCATGGGATTATACGTAATGTTTCTGAATCTATTTGAACACCAACCTGAAACAATGTCCTGATTGAATGAATTCTCATTGTCTTCACTGTAACCTGTTACTTGAGTCATTTGGATATCTTGTATACAAATGTCTTCAAACAAACTTCTCCAAATTTGAATGCAATCTGCTTTTGAAGAGTCACTGCACTGACAATTTTCCAAACTTGTTTCTTTCAGATTTTCTCTTAATTTTGCACACAGTTGTCTTCCAGCAAGGGTTTTGCACTGTTCTGTTTCTCTCCTACAGGTTTTCTTGAAATTTTCATACAATGCAGTGCAGTGTTCAGATTCCAGGCAGGCATGTGCTGCTAAGACACAGTCACGCTTCTTTTCAGTCATGAGCGGTGTATCTTTCTGAGAAAACCATTGTGTGACATTTGACTGTGCAAACAAGACTGATTCTTCTAAAAGGGATGACAAATTAAATAGGTTCATTTGCTTAACGCTTCTAATAAATGCATTTAAGTATGCACAGACATATCTTTTGAAAATATCCCATAAATCAAAAGCCAGTGAGACATTATTTCAACACAACCATTATAAATGATGTTGATTTTTTTTAAAATGGAAATATGTAACATTCATCATTTATATTGTATTAATGACTAATTTCCTATAGTGATATTTTATCAACATCATTTAATTTTGTATTTTTATATTTTGCTGATGACTGACAGTAATTATGCTAAATTTAAATTATTTATGTCATTACTTATCACATAAATATTTATGAAGTTCCGTCTTTTCCCCTGAAGTTGTATCTTTGCTAAAATGTTTGTTAATGTTATGAAATAATATCCCCAGTTCTGGCTTCTCAGGCACCAGTACCCCATATGTGTGCCTGTTCCATTCCTAGCTGTTTTCACTTCCAATCTAGCTACCTGCTAATGCACCTGGGAAAATGCCAGAAGGTAACACAAGTGCTTGGTGCCAGAACCCACATCATAGATCGGAAGAAGGTCTAGGCTTCTGATTAGGACCAATCCAGCTCTGGTTATTTTAGATAACTGGGGAGTAAGACAGTGAACGGAAGACCCCTTTTTTTCTTGGTAATGCTACCCTTCAAACAAACAAACAAAATCTTTTTAAAAATCCCCATTAAAGAGATTTGTAAGACAGTTATTTTTATTAATTTCACTTATGCATGAAAATAGATACATCTCAACTTATGTCAAATAGAAGTCAGTCTCAAGACAATTTGTTAGGCAATTCCTCTAATATAAAATCTTCAGAAAGGCAAAATGAAGTCATCTACTAAGGATTATAATAGAGAAGTTGGACAATGAGTAACCCGAGATCAAAGCCAGAAACATTTACCTCTTTTAGAGTGGAAGAAAGTTGATAGTGGTAGGAGTAAAAAAAAAAAAGTATATTAAAGAAGGTGCATTTCAGGATGGTCACATTTCAGAGAGCATATATAGGGAGGTTGGGGACCTGAAAAATATTGGCTTAAGAAATGTGAGACCTTTCAAAAAGTCTCTGAGTATCTCCAAGAAGACATGCAGAATAACCAGTTTACTATTATTGTTATGTGCCAGATAAAAAGACCCTATGAGATTGTATTTATTCATCTTCTATCATCTAAGTATGGTAAAATTCCATTTTAAAACAAATAAATTCTAATAGCTCACCAATGTTTGAGATGGTTTTAGCAATTACAAAAAATGCTGTGCATTTAATGAGACCTACAGTTGACAGAACTCTCAGTCATTGTAACAATAGTTAACCAAATTAAAAAAATAATGGAGTTGATTAAATTATGCAGAATAAGTTAATTTTAAAATTCTGATTTTCCTTTTCATGACTATGAACTTTCCACATTACAAAATATTACCTGACTTATTGATACATTTTTTCCCAAGCAGTTTGTTCACAGTACAATCAAAGTCATCAATACAGACACATTCTGTGAATTGCAAATTATTTTCTATTAAGGAGTAGATGCTCAGGATACAGTGTGATGAATTTCTCATTTTGCAGGGGTCACCTGAAAATTACAAAAATATGTAACAATCCACATGTTAATTTAAATATAACTTTTCTGAGATCCTGTCACAACTAACATTAATCTCCATATTCCATTAATATAGAAAGATTATCAGGCATTCCTTCAGTATGTCCATAGAAGTGGCATTTTAATCAAAACATTTATTATTACTATATGTTTTCTTACAGGATACTTTATAAAATTCATTCAAATTTTCTGCAATTTGAAATAGTTTTGTCTTCATGTAGAATACCGACTTTTGTTCTCCAGTAGTATTCAAAGCTATTTTTACAATTTTCTAGTTTTAGTTGTTTAACCTCCTTAACTAATTCTTGGGTATTGTGTTGGGCTGATAACTCATTTTACATGTCACTGTAAGAAGCTAATAAGAGAGGCTTAGATGATTTTATATTTACTATGGTAAGAGAAGATTCTAGAACTTACTGAATATATAGTTACTATTTCTAAATAAAGTATGAGTTTTTCATAGTTACCAAAGTTTTATTTTATGTTTCAATTTAGAAAAACAAATCAGATACCTGAAAATCTTATTAGTTGTTCTGAATAGAACTACATGAATATATTTAATTTGTCACTTAAGAATATTTAATTCTTTAGGATATCCTTATCCTAAATAATAATACTGGAATACTTATGTAAATATGGTTTACTGCACATCTATAGCTTACTATAGGTTACTATATGCAAACAGTTTTCTGTTTATATTATGAACTATGTTATAATTCATGACATACTAAATGAGATATTCTAAAATCTCATCTTAAATTGCTTCATAAAATTAACTAGAAGTCTTATTATCAAAACAAATATATTTGTCATCTTGCGTTTATCTTAAAATTAGCTATTTGGCTAAATTTTAGCTCTGAAATCATTCTGAGCATCCATATCAATGTTGAACTGGTTAGTTACATCTTTCCCTGAGTATGAATAACCCATGTGTTTCCTCAAATGTGCAGGAAGAAGGTGCTTTTTCCGGCTTCCTCCACATCCTCTGTGATCGAGGGAGTCATGTTGTTGAGCAGGCACTCTCTGGTCATCTTTGTGCACACTGGCATCATTAGAACCACAGCTTGCTACATGTTAGCGGGACAAACAACGCTTCACACCTCTGGGTGGTAATGGAATCTTCCTGAAATTAAGTAGGTGTTACGATCAGTACTGAAGTTCCTATTTATGAAGCTATGAAAGAAAAGATTCTTATTTTCCCTTTTGTTTTCTGTTACTGAATATTTAATAGGCTTATCAGATTTGTATGGTATTATACTTTTAATAATGCAATATGACAGAACTTGTCATTTTGTTGGCATATTATTTTTGAGTCCTTCAGGCATGACACTATTATGGCAGTGTTCCACTCTGTGAGAATGATCCATTTTTTATGTCTTCTTTTGGTAATTGAATGTATACTGTAATGCTCTCATTTAATATTTATTGGGCTTCTTGATTATTCAGAACATATGTATGTTTTTTTATGTAAATACAAGTCAGTTTCTAATCTTCAATTCTGTATCTCTTGAACCACCTCTAAGCATTTGGAATGCAGAAAAGTTAAAAATAAAAATATATTGGAGCTGCCATTTTCGCAGAGCAGATAAGGTTACCACCTGCCATTCCAGCACCCTGCGTAGGTACAAATGCAGGTCCTGGTTGCTGCACTTCTGATCCAGTTGCTGTTAACAGACTTGAAAAGCAGCAGAAAATTGGTCAAGTGCTTGGGGTCATGCTGCCTGTCTGGGAGACCTAGAAGAAGCCTTTGGTTTTGGACTGGCACGGTCTCAGCTGTTGTAGCCTTTGGAGAAGTGAACCAACAGATGGAAGATTGATCTCTTTAGTACTTTTGTTGATATCTCTGACTTTCAAACAAATAAATAAATCTTTTAAAAGTTTAAATACAGCTCAATTTGTTCCTGACACAGTTGTAATGGAAAATAGTGTATATGCTACAAAACTATAAAATATACAACATGCATGTGAAACTAATTGTAATCAACATTATTTCTGTTATGTTATCATTAATGTTTTAATATACAAGTAAAATGCAATTTTATTTAAATCACTTTTGCCATGCTACTTAGAGGTATGCATATAAATGTAACATGCACAGTGAGAAAAAAACAACATAAAAGGAAATTGTTCACAAATATTTACTAATGAGGGATATCTTGTAGCTAAATTCACTAAGAAGTGATTAAATATGGATCAAATAAAACATCAACTCTGAGTAAGTTATTTACAAAAAAAACAATCTAATCTTGGGATGTCGAAGAAAATATCAACCCCGATTTTTACTTTAGGAAACAAAAAGGCGTTTGAGAGTGTGTTTTCTCAACTTGTCTCACCTGCAGTATCGCAGGCAGCTTCCATCACTCTCCATGCACGCGCACAGACGTCCAGGTCACCTAGGCATCGCTCTCTTAACTGTGTACAATCACTGACTCGGGAAGTAATTCCATTTTCCAAACTTAGCACCAGAGCTTAAACAACAACAACAAGATGAGTTTGTCATATTCCAGTTCAATAGAAGAATTGTAGAAAACAAAACATAGCAAAATTGTTATAAGACTGAAATGAACTGTAGCCTTCCCCCCTAGGGAGACATCTGTACTTCTCCTACATAAGGATCTTAAAGGAGTGTCTATAATGGTTCCCTTTCTCACTACCTGTCCATTATTCATTTCCCAATTTATAATTTTTAGGCGTATTGTTTCATGGAAAATGCTCTTTAAAACAAACAGTAATCACTCTCTTAAAAAAAAAAAAAAGCTAAGCAATAATAAATGTTAAACTCCCTGCTTTTATCTTTACATATTTTGTGGATGTTCTTTAAACTTTTTTGATTTGGGAACTCTTTCTTGGCTGATAATTTTGCAGTTAGTAATTCTGGTCATAGTTTGAATCCTTTCCAGTATCCACTATTCTTTTGCTAAGGGATATTTTTTAAGAGTTTTTTCCTCAGAGTTCCCACTGTTATCTTTACAAATCCAGTCCTCATGTTTTGTCCAATGTATGCTAATTGTGATGTTAATTAAAGTCCAGCATCTTCAAGTACTCTATTCATAGGTATAACTATTGTCTCTGCCTGAGAGTCCCAGATACACTTTCAGAGTATGTTCTCCTTTACATAGTTCTCATAGTTACTACTCTTCTTTTAACCTAGTTTTCCCAAAACTCTAGAATACGAATTTCCTGCAAGAAACTCAATTTATAAGAAACTGCATTTGCTATAGATCATTATGTCTTGTAACTAGTCTCAGGATATCTATAAGTGTTAGTCTACTGGCTGCTTCATTAAGATTTTAATAGTACTATCTACCTACTATCTTTTCCAGATGTTTCATTTCTTTTCACCATTTAATATTTTATTCAATAACTCACTTGTTGAAATTGTTGTGGATCATTTCCTACATCTTCTACCGAAGAGAAATATTGAATCTAAGGAACCATCTCAGTGATTTAGCTATCAAGATATAAAAACAACATTTTACTATTCTAACGTTCATTGTTCATTTCTGACTATGATTTGTAACATCATGCTTAAACCAGGATTTTTGAGAGTCCTTAAATCTTTGGTGAAAGTCAAGTTCTGTTTTACAACAAGGTATTTAGAAAATGATGCATGTTTATCACCCTCTACAAAATTATGGAACTCATTAGTATGTTTGATCCATTGTTTTCCATATTTCTATACTGACAGATATTTGCCCATATGAAACCTAATTAGTTGAGCATGTAACCTGAAGAGGGTTGTATGGGAAAAAGTTTATTAAATATAATTTGATATCTGAGACTGTCAGAAATAATTTTCTTTCCTCATGCAACTAAACTAATAAAGATGAATTCAGAAGTAAAGGTTAAAAACCTTTCTTTTTCCACTGAGGACATAATGAGACTTTGTTGCCTTTTGTATGCTTCATTATGCTGTTGCCTCATTTTCCAGCATTTGAGTCTCAGAGGCAGGTGTTTGCCGCAGTGGTTAACACACCACTTGGGATGTGTGCATTCTATCAGAATACCTGATTTGGAATCCTGGCTTAACTTGCAATTTATGTTTCCTGCTAGTACACAATGTGGGGAGCAACAGATAATGACTGAAGTGCTTTGTCACTGACACCCACATGGGAGACCAGGACAAAATCCACAGAGCTCGGCTTCAGCCTGGCCCAACTCTGGCTTCTATAGTATTTAGGGATTGCATCAGCAGGTGGAAGGTCTCTCTCTCTCTCCCTCTGTCTTTGTTGCCTTTTAAATAAATACATAAACTCCCTAAGACAATTGAAATTTCTTAGATTGTTTCTGTACAAATTATCTATAGAAATATGTAGAAATGAAAAGAATGTCATATAAAAACTGCATAGATTCACAAACTGTTTTGAATCAATCATCATATTTTTGGAATACCATTGTAGCAACAATAAAGCCTTAATAATATATTATACATTCATGCAAAAAATAATGAAATATTTGGAATTAGGCACAAGAAGCTAAATTCTGGAACATTGAAAGAATTGTTTGAAACCAAAGAAAAGTTGAAAACATAAAAAAGATTATCCTTCCTAACTATTTCCATTTGAATTATTTTAACTCCCATTTATTGTTTAGTATAACTTTAAATAAAGCTCTTTGGACTTTTGCCAACAAATACCCTTCATTGTTAAATACCTATCAGCTTCAAGTGAAGATAGTCTTTCTTATTTTATTTATCTAGCTATAGTTATAGCTATCCCTTTTCTTAAGGTTAATATTAAGATTGTGCTACAAAATCAAGAAAATGTAAAAGCTATGCTTGTGCATGTAGCAAATACATGAATTCAACATTAAATGTCAATGAATTATTTTCCACCAACATCTGCAATGTATTCTTAGAACTTAAGGTTTTAGGATAAATCCATGTTTCAGATCATAAACACTGATCAAATATAAAGCATTTCATGTCATAGTATTCTACTCTACTAAATGACTCTTAGTTTAGGAAAAACTACTACTGTTTTGAATTAAGGGAGATTTAGTGGTCTAACTAATTTCATTTTATCAAAGCAAAATCAATTACAATTTTAACTATACCATTTTATAACTTGTAAACAGATACTCATTTTATAATTCATACACAGAACCTGGAAGGTGTCATTTCAAAAATAGCTAGGAAATAGGTAAATTCCATACATTCTTATAAATAAATTATAGACATTGGGTTAGTGTATGTGTTTAAAAAAAGAAACAAACTGAATGATTAAAGCAAACAGAGAGCAAAATACATCTTTTATAAGTGTAACAAAGACGGCATAGTTTGGTGATGTAACTTATATTTTGCATAAAGTCCCTCTGAAGTCTTAAAAGAAATGGCACGTGGTTTATGAAGAACTAGAAACATTATCAATTCAGACAAACCAAAAGAACAGTTCACTTACCCAGGAAAATGAGCGCAAGCATGCTAGAGAAGCTGGTGCTGGCCACCTAAAGGACAGGTAGAGGTACTCACTGCAACGACTTTGTCCACATGAACTATCTAGAATAAAGCTTCAGTTTCTGCATTGCTTTTGAAAAACATGACCAATTCCAGTCACTTGATATGTCACCACCTCCTCACAAATATTTCCTGGGCTGTGAACTCTCCCTGTTATCTTGAAATTAAATTATCCTCCTGACTGTGCTAAACTCAGATGTGATCCTTCCAAGAAAGCCCATAAGCCAAATAAAAAGAGAAATGACGCATTCTCTGTGCACTCAGAAAACCTTTTTTTTTTCATCTTCAAATAAAGTACTAAGAGATCTAAAGACCTCACAAACAGAACCCAAGGTTTTCCAATACACTTAAACATTTTACTTACCCCTTCTTTTCCTTATACAGTTTGAATACACAGCAAAGAATTAAAGGCATCAGCAGTCCAGAAGAATACATGAGAAATTCAAGCTCTGTTAGATTTAGAGAAATAGACTATCTCATATCAGAAATGTTTACTTTGTGCCTCTCACCCACCAAGTACTTGAAAACCGTACCACTGAATTTATAGTCACTCATACCTTCCACATACAGCAAAACTGCCAAAAATGATTATCTATTCCACTGGAAGGTAATTATAGTCTATGGTCTCTGTCATTTGACAGGTGTTTTTTCTGCTGGCTTCAATGAGCAGCATTATTTATCTCCTGTTTTATTCGATACTGTTTTTCCTTACGTCTACAGAGCAACGCTTCCTTGAGTGTGCTAAATGTTTTGCTTTTTAAAGAATATTTATTCAAGTACATTTACTTATTTAAAAGGCAGAGTTACAGAGGGACAAGCGACAGAGAGATCATCTATTCACTTTTCATGGCACAAATGACTGCAATGGCCAAAGCTGGGCCAAGCCAGAGCCAGGAGCCACTTCCAGGTCTTCCATTTGGGTGGAGGGACCCAGGCACATTGGTTATCTCCTGCTTTTCCCAGGCCTTTATCAAGGAGTCGAATCAGGACTGATGTTGCTGGGAAGTAGACTGGTACCCATTTGTGATGCTAACATCTGAGACCCTAGCTTAATCTATTATCTTACAAAAGTGGCTGCAGAACTTCTATCTATAAACCACTTTGAGGCTGATCTACAATAAAAGACTTAAAGAAATATAATTTTCTGTTTCGGCAAGAAATGAAGAGAAGACATATATGGGAACATTTGTGTGTGCACAGCTGGCACAGTGCAGAATTTTTGTTTCATTACTTTCACTTTACAGTGGTAGGCAAGACATGATTCATTTTTGTTTCTAGAATAGCAAAGTAAGATTAATGAATTTGTTTCATGTATTTATTATTTAAACTGTCTCTGAGACTTCAGTTGTTTAGTTTAATGTCCAGCATGTCTTTTATCTGGTATAATTATTAGTTTGATGGTTCAGTATTCTTTTTGTTGCTTTTCTGTATCAGCTTGTTCAAATAAGTTGTTTCTTCCTGATAGCAGCATGATTCACCTTTTTGGTCTCTTAAAAATCATCATTTATAATGTTAGTATTTTCTATGAAAATTTCAGATAATTAGGTTGCATCAATGGTGAAACTGTCAAGTACCAATCAAGGAACTAATCCCATGTTCATCATGGTAGTGTAAATTGTAGGTGGAATTATTTCTATTATGGTTACTGACAATAAGGAGGAATGAATACCAAAAGTAAATAGGTGAAAGAATTTTTGAAAGGTAAAAAACACATTCTTAATAAAGCATTTAAGTGGTGAGTTGAAACTAGGGAACCATGAATAAATGAACTGATAAAACAAAGGAAAAGGAAAAGGGAAGTGATCCCCTTTTCCATTCAAGGGAAGTGATATACACATGACTTTCTAGAATGTGATGGTGCAAAGAGCCTAGATGTAAGGCAGGACGCACAATATGAATCCTTAACAGAGAGACAGAGCTTTGGAATCTCTCTTGTACAGATTCACAAAGCACCTGTGGTCATATTCCTGCTTGTCACACATAAAATAATCTCATCCGATGTGTTCCTATGCAAAAACTACTCACAGTGACATGTGTCTCTTTTTCTATAGACTCCTTCATTACGGTAATATTATATAGGCAAATGCATTTTTTTTTACAGATTACAAAGCAAATTATTCATATTGAGGCAATATCAAAATATCTTAAAAGTAAGTTCATGGTACAATGGTATACATGCTTTGTATTAAAGAAATAAATGTCTATATCCAACTGGGCTGAAAACATCATAATTTCAGTGTAGTGATAATTGTATATCCTAATTTGAGATCTCTTCCATGGGTCTATAAAAAGGTCTGCAATTTCTTTTAGTGACAAGAATAGCACAGGAAGAACTGGATTTTATTAACGGGTATAAATAGAGCACAGTTTTACACGCTGGAAAAATTATTGATACTCCAAATTAATAAACTGTAATGTGATATCTGTGAGAACAAGATTATCAATTATTCAGAAAAATGGAAAATGATTACTGAATCATAACAGTTTAGGATGAGTAGAAGTAAAACCCATCAGTTTTTTTTTTTTTTAAAGATTTATTTTTGTTATTTTGTTATTGGAAAGGCGGATGTACAGAGAGGAGAGACAGAGAGGAAGATCTTCCATCCGATGATTCACTCCCCAAGTGAGCGCAACGGGTCGATACTACGCCGATCCGAAGCCAGGAGCCTCTTCCGGGTCTCCCACGTGGGTGCAGGTTCCCAAAGCTTTGGGCCGTCCTCAACTGCTTTCCCAGGCCACAGGCAGGGAGCTGGAAGGGAAGCAGGGCTGCCGGGATTAGAACCGGCGCCCATATGGGATCCCGGGCGTGCAAGGCGAGGACCTTTAACCACTTGCGCCACCGCGCCGGGCCCAAAACCCATCAGTTTTAATTTTCAAAGAAAATTTGTGATTAAATTGTGCCTTATCTTTCAAACAAAATGCTGTAACCAAATAATTGAAGCAAAAATAGAATAGTTGCTCTGGTAGAAATCTGAGTTTAAAACCTCAGGTTGTGGTTTTTGCCTTTCACCAGGACCATATTTGTTTGTTTGTTTGTTTGTTTGTTTTTGCATTTACCTGTATCTCTATTTTTAATATTTTTTTTACATTTTATTATTATAATTATCATTTTATGATACAGTTCCATAGGCTCCTGGCATTTCCCTTATCCCCTCCCCAATTCCCTCCCCCCCACCTAGTTTCTCTATATCATTACTAAAGCACAGTTCTTCATACACAGTCATATGTCCATCATTGTGCACATGGACAATAGCAGAAGTCCAGAATCCTGTTGTCATGATATAGTTAGGTAGGTGGCGCTGATCTTGTCGGAACCTGATGGACGTTAGGTCTGGGTGCCACACGGACCTATGTTGACTGGTAGGATGCCAGAGTCGGTATTATTTTCCTGCGGGACCAGTGCAATCCAATGAACTCAGTGCGTTCTCATGAGCTTAGCACATGCGCAGTTCACTGTTGTCCCTGCAGGCTAAAGCTATTGCCACAGTGTACAAAATGGCGCCTGAGGTACCGCTACTAGAATTTTTGATCTGCTGGCATCTGATCTGAGGGCTACCCAGACCTGTCTTGTGTGGAACCCGTGGAATGCCACATTGCTGCAGTTCACTAAGTCAGAAATGAGTTCACTCCCAGTTCAGCGGATGCTCAGTCCTTTCCCTTGCCTTTGCCTCCTTACACAAAATGGCGCCCAATTCAGCTCAAGGGGGCAGACAGGGCTGTGAAATCCATCCTGTTCTCGCACTGTCCATCTGGTATGTGCTGTTCTGTCTCTGCTCCTGGTCAAATCAAACGGACCAGCAGGGCAGACAGTTCTTTGTCTGGGTTCACCTTCCAAGCTCCCATTGAATGTATGCTATGATGAATGTCTTAGTTGTAAGACCTGTATAAACAATATTCTCTCACAATGAGTATTAAAAGATACGTGTCTTCTTCTAAAAGTATTTATTTTTCATTTATTTAAAAGGTGGACTGGAAAGAGAAGAGAGTTTCCATCCATTGATTCACTCTCCAAATGCTTCTGACAGCTGAGTCTGGGAGTCAGATATGCAATACACGTTTTCCTCATGATTAGTAGCTCAACTCTTGAGCTATCACTTGAGTGACGTCAGGAAGCTGGAATCATGAGCCAGAGCTTGGAAATCAGTTTTCAATGAGCAATAACTGTGCCTTGGATAAACCTCATTGGCTACGACACTGCCACTACACAAAGCTAGAGCTTGGAATCAAACCCAGGAACTCTGATGTAAAGTGCAATTATCTCTGTCCTTAGTCCAAACACCCACTTCTCATATAGTATGTTTTTAATAAAAAGAAAAAAGACAATTTTTATACTGCAGGGCCTCACCTAATTAATTAGTTAATTAATAATAAAATCAAAGTCACATGATATAATATTTAATCAGCTCAGTAAGATTTTCTTGCTGAATGTGTCACAAGCTAATGGGGATGGCCACGAATTGAGGAACCAGATGGCCCAGATTGGGAAAAGCTGGGAAACAGCATGGAGGCAAAGCCTGACGTACGTAGTAAAAACTTCAAGTGAACTAACATTTTTAGATTCACAGTATGTGAAAGACCAGATTTTAAGTAGCAATAATACCTTACCAAGTGGATTAATGTTTATCCAACAAATAACAAAGAGGCAAATGGTGAGTTTACACAAGAAGTAACCACCTGGGTTTTTTTCAGGAATTTCTTGAGCAGAGAAGGCTTTGGAAAATGCTTTGCAAACAAGAATAATGATCAGTTATGAGAATATTCCAGGTTTCTGGCAGTTGGGGGACAGTTCAAAATTGAACTAAGAAGTACTGACAAAGATGGTAGATTGAAAGCATTTAAGTATTTAAAGTGAACAGGATCTGGTGGCCATTTGAAATGGGTGGGGCAGGGGGAAGGAGTGCAGGTCTTGGTTGTAGTCAAGCCATTGAACTCCTGATTCAATATTCTACACACAGTATAATTCGGTCAAAGCGTTAAATATTAGAATTAAACAGAAATTCCTATGATCTGCATTTTTAACGGAGAAGATGAGATGGCTATGGACAAAGGAACTTACTAATTTACAAGATTTGACTCTAAATCTGAGTCAAGAGTAGATTTATTCTTTAGGATTTCATAAACATTAAGTTGGTTATTGGAATGCTTTTCTTTAATTTGAAAGGCAGAATAATGAGAGTGGGAGGATGGGACTGAGTGACAGAAAGAGAGGAAGGAGGGAAGCAAGATAGACATGTGGGCACTGAGGGAAGAACTACACCTTGAATGGCTGCAAAAGATGAGGGCTGGACCAGGCCTAAGCCAGAAGCGTGAACCATTTCCTGGTCTCTTACAATTGCTTCCTGGACTCTCGCAATTAGCCCATCATCCATTACTTTGCACAAGCATGTTAACTGGGAACTGCATCACAAGGAGATCAGCTGACACTGAAACTGGTGTTCTGATATGGGATGTCAGCTTTGCAAATGGCTGCTTGATTTGCTGTATGCTACCATTCCCTGAAATACGATGTTAATGACATCAGAGATTTTGTCATAAAAATATATCAAACTATTAGTAGTAAAATGAGATACTTAGATTAAGATGAATTAATTTTATAAATAATTACGTAGCAACTGTGCCTTTAATGGCAACAAGAATGCAAGAATTTCCAGCATACCATTCTACATGACAATGAGATAGAATAAGACATTCGTGCCTTTTCTCAGGCACCTTTATATATTCAATCGTGTCAGGTATATTGGCCTATGTCAATACCACACCCTTTCACCTAACATTTGACATTTATTCATTGTTATGTCTTGTTTAATAGCTTAGGTTTTTGGTGATTAATCTTCATTTCAAGTTCACTATAAACTTTAATTTATGATTAATATACTTTGCTTTGGCAAACACGACTCACAAAATAATTACAGTAAAAAATCTTTTGGATCATCTGTTTCTTTTCCCTATAGTAAAGGTCATAGATAGTTTTGTTTATAAAAAAAAATGCACATTCCTACCTGAAAACAGCCATGTTGGGTCTTGCTTTGAATTAATTCTATCTAGGGTTTCTAGTATGAATTTTAGAAATTCATGAAATATTGAAGTATATAATCATGATCAACTATGAAGAAGTAGTTTGACCTCCTCTAACTTTGTTATTCCTTCTTAATGTAGGAATCTATTGCACATTTTCATTACCACCATGAAAAGATATCATGCATCTACTGACGCAACAGATTTATACAAAGCAGACAAGAGGCTACTTCTCCTCAGAGAATCATGTAGTAAACCACATAGCTTTGGGACTCAGAGACATGGCTGGCTGGCCACAGGAGATGTTTCCCATTGCATTCCAGAAACAGCTGTTTTATAAAAGATTTATTTTTATTCCTTTCTTTTTTTTCTTACTGAAGCAATCTTCACAAAGGTTAACACAGGAACTAGGTGCTAAAAGTGATAAATTAGAAATGCAAATGTCTCATGCAATGAAGAGCACACAGAATAAATATTCTACTCACCTAGTATTTGTTTTTTCTTGTTGGAATCACTCAGTTGCCTTGCAATTGTAAAATAACATAATTGTTGATGAAATTCAGAAAATAGAAAATCCAAGATAAAGAAACAGAAATAATGCATAATCCTATTCACACAAATGAGGGATATGAAAATGTTACATACATCTCAGAATTTTTCTAGTCTCAAATGCAAAAATAGATATTGTATGTATATGTTAAGACTGGTCATCTGAATAGATCCAGGAAAAGCATTTGATAGGATGCAACACTCCTTAATGATAGAGACCTTCCACAAGCTAGATATAGACGGTGCACTACTCAAAATTATACTATTTCTCAAAAATCCATAGGTAATATCAAACTGAGTGGAGAAAAGTTGAGAGGGTGTCTACTTTCACCACTCCTAGCTAATATCATACCAGAAATTTTAATTAAAGTAATTAAGGATGAGAAGGAAATAAAAACATCAAAACTGGAAAAGAAGGAAGCAGATGGTATGATGTAGTACACAGGAAAACTTAAATTCTCCACTACAAAACTGTCAGAATTGATGCATCCGTCCAGCAAAGTTAAGAAGACAAAATAAGCATACAAAAATAATAGTTTTTTTATGATGAACTAACAGGAGGAAAACAAAAAGAAATCCCATTAACACAAAAAACAACTATTTTAAAAATAAATAACCATATTAGTGAAATAGTTTTACAATAAAATTATCAAACATCAATTAAAGTGATCATCCATTATAAAATGGAGAAATATTTTTTGCTTTTGGATGGAATAAGCAATCTAATTAAAATGTCCATACTGCCTAAACAATAGAATCAAGGCAATCCTATCAAAATACCAATGACATTCTTTATACAATTGGAAAAACTTGTAAAATTCATATGGAATCACAAAAGACCTAGAATTGTCAAAAGGAATCTGAACAAGAAAAACAAGCAGGAGGCATCACAATACCTACCTATTTTCACTTGGCAAGTGTCTTATCAGGTAAGGTGCTAGGCTTTTTTAACTGCAAGGTACATTAAAAATGTTAGATTAAAAAACTAGAAAGAAAAAAAAGTGAGGGATAGGAAAATAGGAGGGAGGAGAAAGGTAACATCACATGTTCTTAGAAGTAGACCTTTAAATTACATCTGCTAAAGTAATTGCAAATTATAACTAAATAATTTAAAATGTACTTCACATGGCCTGCTATACTTAGGTATGTTCCTTTGACAATGTACTAGGAATACCTTCATTTATCTACATAAAAATGACAAAAATAAACAAATGTCATGTTTACATAATATTCTTGTTGGAGATGATCTCACTCTAATATTCAATGTTTTCTCACATCCAGTCTAATGTTCATGTGTTTCCTCAATAAAAACTTGTTGAGTAGCAATTGTACTCCAGGCACATGTGTTATTTTAGAGACAGGTACTAAAAGAGCTCCAACTCCGCTGTTCTAGACTGTATTCTAATTGAGGCATGTAAGTTTAACAAGCAAAGCAGAAATACCAACAATACTGGTTATGCGTAGCACTAAGAGGAAACGTAAGACAGGACAAAAGAGATAGAAAATGCCATAGTTGTGTGGGAAAGAATTACTGTTTCCTAGAGGATTTGTATGTAAAGCAAGTGCAAGGAAAATAACACAGAATGAAGAGTGATCCCAGCAAGAGACATGAGAAACTGCAAATCCTGAGATAAGCTGTCCCTGTGCTGTGATCACATGTCAGCTATTGGACCAGTGTGCGTGAGCTAGGATAAGCCGGAGAATGAGTGTTCCGGAACGGGCCAGAGGGTTAGGGCGGCACGTGATGGGTGAATTTCTAGACGTACAGTAAGCACACTGGTTTTATTTTAACCTGAGTAAAACAAGGAGCCAGTGGAGAACACTGAGTGGACTAGAAATAAGAATTGAGTCTCTCTCTTTTCTTTCTCTTTTCTTCCCTTCCTTCCTTCCCTCCCTCTTTCTTTCCCTCCCTCCTTCAATCCCTTCCTCTCTCCGTCTTTTTTTCTCTATTTTTTCCTCTTTCTTCCTTCCTCTCCTCTCCTTCCTTTTCCTTTCCAATTCCTTAAGTGAATATAGGAAAAATAGGAGTTTAAGTGTACAGAAACGCATTAAGGCATCAGGTTAAGACGATGAAGTGGGAAAGAACAACTACAAAGGCAATGGCAGAAAACCATGAAAGTACAACATCCTGGAAACCAAATAAAGACTGTAATTCAAGGAAAAGGAATAATCAACTACTGAAGACTCCCAAATAATAAGTAGAGTATTGATTGAAGAGTATAGGCATTATTGGTAAATTACCAAAACAGAAATGTGTTCTGGCATTTGGAATGTAAAAACGTAGTTGGAGTGGGCTTAGGAAGCGAGGAAAATTTGGAAAATGAATATTTTCACATTCAAAGGAATTTGTTACAAAGATAAGCAAACAACAGAGGCAGTATCTGGAAAGGATCATCAGAGACACTGGAAATGTCAGATATTTGTTCACAGTTGAAGCACTTTTCTGACTGCACATAAAATAGTATGAATGTTTGAGTCAGCTGTTTTAACTGGGCACTTTGCTGTTGCCCATTTATCTCTCAAGTAGATATTCTTGTGACAGTCTGTTCTCCCTTGTGGTGTTTCTGTTTCTGGTTTTGAGTTCTCATCCATATGCTAAATGTGTCTGCTGTTTCCAATAGAACAATGACAATGCTGCATCATTTTACACTGAGCACTGTAACTTCACTATAATTCTCCCTGAAAAGAATTTTGCAACTTAATGAGATCATCATAACATTTTTCAAATGCTTTTCTTTTTTTCTGCTATGACGTGTTTATGAATAAATTATACTTTTTATTGATGTGAAGTTCATTTCCAACTCATACTTTTGTAAGGATGGATTACATTAAATAAAACTGAGGGCTAATGTGATTTGAACCTGGTGCTTTCTATGTGGCATGGCCCTCTAACGCTCAGCACTTCTCTCTTGTGAGCCACCCTATTAATCATTTTTCCATTCAGTTCCCTCCAACCCCTCCCCCTTTCTACCTAATTTGCATTAATCTCCAGGTTTTTGGGTAGTCAGTTACCACATTTTGTTGCTATGTAAAATACCCCCAACTTACTACTTTAAAGTAGCAATTATTTAATTTCCCTCATTTTTTATTTAGCTTTGAAATATCATAGTGCCTTTGCTGGGTGCTATCAAAAGCTTCTGTGAGTCTAATTTGGATTTGAAATCTTGTTTATTTTTATTAATGTAATTTCAGTTATTATTTTTAATTAAATTATTATTTAAGAACATAAGTTTAAAGTTTAAGTAGCTATAGTAATATTATTTATATGAATTATACCTCAAAAGTGGTTCTAAGTGTTTGATATGTAGTGAGTCATTTATTTCTCTAAGGATTTCTATGAAATATAAACTTTTGATACATCTATATTATTCATTATTAAGCTGAGGCAGAAGTAACTTTCCAAGATCACAAAATCAGGGTGAATGTACAGTTTGTTTAAAATCAATGCATGCTAATGATTTTCTTTATACCCAATCATATAAATTACTGTAAGATTTATTTATGATATTTTTATGCTGCTCATATTATTAAATTAATCTGAGTATCCAAATAATTAGTGATTTCTGAAAGACATTTCAACATCTTAACATGTAAATTTATATATTTTTACTCTGGTCTACAAAATGTGGTAAGCATAAGTATGATTTGCCTGTAGCAATGAAAAGAAGGGAGAAAGAAAGGAAAAGCAAAAAAAAGGAAAGAATTAGGATCCTGGCATGATGGCCTAGCAGCTAAAGTCCTCACCTTGAAGGCATCAGGATCTCATACAGGCCCTGGTTCTAATCCTGGCAGCTCCACTTCCCATCCAGCTCCCTGCTTGTGGCCTGGGAAAGCAGTCGAGGACAGCCCAAAGCCTTGGGACCCTACACACATGTGGGAGACCAGGAAGAAGCTCCTGGCTCCTGGCTTCGGATTAGCTCAGCTCCAGCCATTGCGGCTGCTTGGGGAGTGAACTACCAGATGGAAGATCTTCCTCTCTGTATATTTATATAGCCTTTACTTAGTAGGTTGTTTAAGCAATGCAGAAATTATTTAAAATATATGGGAGGATGTGCATGTGTTAAATGCAATTAGTATGTCATTTTTCATAAGAAATTTATACATTTGTATCTGTTAGATTCTACAGAGTGTCCTGGAAGCAATTTCCAGTGGGTATCAAAAGATGGTTGCACATTTCATTTTTCACTTGAAAATTTACTGTGTGTAATAAAAATGATAATTTTACAGTTAATTTGTGCTGCATGAAGTTATTTTACTTAGTACTATGTGTATTTTGCTAATATAATCTGAAATTCATATATTGTCATATAGATTACATTTTCTCATTCAATTTTGTTTTCATCCAAAATTTTATTTCAATTAATAAAAATTTTTTTGTGATGTTCTTACTTGCACTCAACTAAAGTATTTTTGCTCATAATGTTACTTCTGTTTTTTTTCTTATCATTTTTCACATGTTTCTTACTAAAGATACATGAGTAGAATTTGGATTAAAAGGGTAATTCTATCTGTTCTATTTTCCATATAAAGAATTAATTTTTTTAGGTTCTGAGTCACTTCATGAAGAGATTTTTCTTCAATCTTTGTTGTTGTCGTTTATTGATTTAACAGGCAATGATTTCTCCTTTATTAGTTTACCTCCTGAATGTATGTTTGAGAGCCAGTTTGGCCTCTGCTTAGGTGAAGAATCAGGGAGTCAACCCAAGATGGCTGGCAAGTACGCGCATAGCTGACCTGTCATTTATTGCTTCCTAAAGTCTGCATCGGCAAGAGCAAAGGGGACATTAAAACTCTGGCACTCAACATGGGGTGGGACACTACAATTTTACATACTATCGTAAAAGTGTTACTCTCTCCCTAATTTTACTTGAAGTATTAGTAAGTCAAAGCTAACTGCAAAATGAACACTGCAGATCCTGGCCTCAATGACAGTGAAAGTGATTGTTGGTGGTTTCCATAAAGCTCCGCAGAAAAGGCAGGTGACATGTGCCATTCTGTCCCCTCTTACCTGTCCCTTCTTGCTATAATCCTGATCATGGATAAAACCTTAATCTTCCGACCAATTATTTCCAGTTTGTGTGCATCTTTGTAAAATGAGTTTCTTGAAGGTACTATATATTGGGCCCTGGTTTTTATTCGTTCAGCCAAACTAAGTCTTAGTGAATTTAACTCACTTGCATTCAAGCTTAGTTTGTATAAATAAGAACTAAGACTTATAAATTTGTTGTTTGGATAATGATCCTACCTTATCTTCAAGTAAACTTGGTGCTCATAGGCATTTCATGCTTTCTTCATTAAAAGACACCTTTTAGAATTACTAAGTTGATCTGGTGGTAGTGAATACTCTTTTTTGGAAATACTGTATTTCTCCTTCACTCTTTTTTAATGTATTTATTTTTATGGCAAAGGCAAATATACAAAGAGAAGGAGAAACAGGAGAGGAAGATCTTCTATCCACTAGTTTACTCCTTAAGGAACTGCAACATCCAGACTGAGCCGATCTGAAGTCAGGAGCCAGGAGATTTTTTTAGTTCTCCCATGCAGGTACAGGGTGTCAAGGCTTTGGGCCATCCTCGACTGCTTTCCCAGGCCACAAGCAGGGAGCTGAATGGGAAGTGAGGCTGCCGGGATTAGAACCAGGTGCCCATATCGCATCTCAGTGCTTGTCAATAGGCAATGAACCACAGTGCCTGCCCCCATTTCTCTTTCACTTTTAAAGGATGGTTTCATTTGATATACTATGTTCGGTTGGAATGGTTTTTTTGTTTTGTTTTGTTCTGTTCTTTGTTTGCTTGTTTGTTTTGTTTTGTTTTTATTTTAATATCTTAAATGTATAATCAGTGCCAGCACCGTGACTCAACAGGCTAACCCTTTACCTTTAAGTGCTGTCATTCCATATGGGTGATGATTCATGTCCAACCTGTTCCATGTCCCATCCAGCTCCCAGCTTATGGCCTGGGAAAGCAGTGAAGGGTGGCCTGGTTCCTTGGGACCCTGTGCTCACATGGGGGACCTGAAGGATTCTCCAGGCATTTGGTCTCTCAACTGTGGCTTTGCAGCGCCTTGGGGTGTGGACCATCAGATGGAAGCTCTTCCCTACCCTTCACTATCTCTCCCCTTCTCTGTATATTTGCCATTCCAATAAAAATTAATACATCTAATAAAAAGATTTTGAAGCTATAACCTTATTCTCTTCTAGCCTATAGGGTTTCCACTAAGAAGTCTAATAATGTAATTGATTTTTCTTTATATTTAGCATGATGATTTTTCTTGCTGCCTTTAGGATTCTCTTCTTTTGACAATCTGACAATAATACTCCTTGAAGATTTTTATTGGTTGAGTCTCCAAGGGGTTCTTCAGAGTCTTGTATATGGATATCCATATCTGTTTCAAGATCTGGACAATTTTAACTGTTATTTGATTTTGCAGGTTTTGAACTCATTTTCTCCCTTGCTCTCCTTTAGAAATACCCATAACACAGATAGTTCATCATTTAGTGGTATCCAATTTGTCCAGAAGAGTTTCTTCATTCTTTTTGTTTTTCCTTTACTTTTTCTGATTTTGTTACTTCTACATTTTGCCCATGAGGTCAGAAAACATTTCTTCTTCTTGGCATATCTTACAGTTAAAGTCATCAATCATGTTTTTCTAAATTTCACTGACTGATAATCCCATCTCCAAAATTTCTATTTGGTTCTTTTTTATAAATCCTTTCTCCTTAGTAATATTTTAATTTGTGTTTTACTGATTTCCTCAATTGTTCCATGTGCTTATCTGCAGTCTTGTGCATATTATTGAACTTCATTAAAATCATTATTTTGAACTTTATGCTTGTCATTTTGTAAACTCCCTTCAGTTCATGATCTAATTCTGGAATGTTATTGTGTTCTTTTGGAGGTATCATGTTACCTTACTCCTTTGTTTCTCCAGTGTTTCTTCATTTCTATCTGCCCATCTGTTGCAATCATCCTTTCTTCTTCATGGAGTAGAGGTTAGTGGAAAAGAGTCTTTGGCTGAGCTGGAATGCAAGATGTTACTTGCCTTGTTGCTTTGGCTTTGGCTCTAAGTGGGCCTGGGGTTATAGTCTCTGAATGATTTATTTTTCTTTGATCAGTGTCACTCGTATTCACAGGTAACACAGTCCTCTGGTCTGCTGGATTTTGTAAGGAGAGAATTGTGTCTTTGAGATGAGTAAAGTTAATGTCAGTCTCCCTGGTAGATGCGATAGCCAGGACTTTGTTCTTGGTGCTGGGAGAAGCAAGGATGCCTACCTTTTCTCCTAATGGCAGGAAGGCTGAGTGATGCTGAGGATTGTGGAATCAATTACTATGGCTCTGGGACTGTGAGATATGGATGGATCTTCTGAGGCCATGTTAGATTGAAAGAGGTACATGGCTTGTAATACCAGTGTCCCTAGTCCTAGAACTAGGAGACATGATTTAGATCCGGTTACAACCCCAGAGTTTGACTGCAACGTATACAGCATGCTTGATTCTGGAACGTTTATGTCCAAAAATGTGGAATGTATGTCGGTGCATGGTCACCAGGTGCATCCCAGGGGCACCTAGAAATTTGTAATAAACTCCTACATTGATAGTGCTGCAGAGTATAGTTGAGTTCAGAGCTTATACAAGGGGGAGCAGACTTTTTTAACATGCTGCTTCCAGAAGCTGTGGTGGATCTTCCTGGCTCACACTGAGTGCATAAGTATGGCTCTGGAGTTCACATCGCCAGCACTCCCACAGTTACAGGATGTGGAGGATTGATCCACATATTGTCATTTGACTGTGATGCTGGTGGAAACAGAACAGAGACACACTGTGTTGCTTTTTGCTGCCAAGTGTGGTGCTGTGTATGTGGAAGAGGGCGGGAAGGAGAGAAATGTGGTTTTTCTGCTCCTACCCAGCAGTTCTGAGACCCCAGTGCACACTCCAGAAAGAATGAAAAGTTAGTGAGTGACTCTGGGATTCCCATCTCAGCTGAAACCGCAAGCAGTTGAGCACACGGTGATTTCTTCCTACCTTGTAGGGGTCGGATGGTAACTAACAGCCAGCAACTGTTTGTACGGCCCTTAATGGTGCCAGTTTTCTTCTGATGTCCCATAGAGTGTTCATGGTCTATCTACACCCCTGCTTCTTTGCTGAAAATTCCTGTCAGATCTCTGAAAGTACACTCTTTGCTCTTTTCATATCCCAGAACATCTTATTATAATTATACTCATTCAGCTATCTTGGGTTTCCATTTTCCCCTGTTGGGAGATTCAGCTTAATTTTAATTTTTCTACCTGGGAAATGGTCTCCTTGACTCATTAAATGTCCCCAAATGTCACCATCTGATATGACAGGTCGTATATTCAGAATTACAGATCACCAACATCTGCTCCTACCATGTACAAAGCTACTAAAGGTCTGAGGCCCTGCAATGATGGGATTTTGCAGTGATGTAGTAAAATCTACTCAGAGCATGATTGCTCTTTGGGAAATAGTAGGCCAAAGGTAAGCTCTGAAGAACTTCTACTCCTTAAACCTATGATAGGCTTTAACAAGAGATATTTTGGGGTGTGTATAACATGAGGGTATAAAATCTTTCCCACTTAGAGTAGATGCATACACACTGAAGCACAGGGTCAGATGGTGGGATCGGGGAGAGGGTGGGAGAACAGAATCCTCCAAGCTCACATTTGTACACCAAGGCCTTCATTGGCAAGGAGCAGCTAGCAGAGCCGGTAGTAGTGGGCCAGGTGCTGGCAGAATCTTGGCTTTAAGGAAGTTGGCAGCAGTCTCAGGTGCCTGAAGAAATAAGTACCAGGGGGATGTTATTGTCCTTTTCCAGGGGAGGAAAAGAAAAAAGACAGCAAATACAGGGAACTTCCATGTGTAATTCTAACTCAGCCGCTCCTCTTAATACACACGCACACACACACACAAAAAAAAACGTATGTTAACGAGGGGAAGAGACATTCAGAAATGTGTTTCAAATGCTTCAGCTACTGGCATAACCTTTTATGAAAGTGAATGGTGGCTGAGATCCATTGTAAACAGAGTTAAACATTAACCTGATGTCTTATTTCTTAAATCTGCATCTCGATATTGAATTTGGTGTTTTCTATTCTAGCCCATGCCACTGGCTTGGCTTCGTTCCAAATCGTGTTTCTTGTGGATACTTATCTGTCTCAGACCTATCTGCTGTATAAACTTAGCATATTCAGTCCTCAAATTTACCAGCTGGAGCACTATTAAAACACTCGCCAGAGTACAAATCTAAGTTTCTCTAACCTCTGGATAGAATTATAGAGTTTCTACATTGTCCTCCATAGCACATTCTCAAATCAAATGATTCTACCACCTAATTCTTCTGATCCACCTAACACCATTTTCTGCCACTGATCCACATTTTCCCTTTAATTGACATGACTCCCCTGAAGTGATCCTTCCGCTATTCTATAGCTCCATTACCCTGCAGAATAGCCATGTTCATCTCTGCCTTTGAACTTCCAGGAAGGTTTTTCCAGGCACCTTTGCTTGAGCAGAGTCAGGATTTCCGTCCTGTCTAATCTCCAGCACATAAAATTTGATTTTTTGAAATTTGATTTACATGCTTCCTCATAAAAGAGTTAGCCTGATATGAGGAGGGATTTAGTTGTTTTGATCTGTATAACATATCTTAATAAACTGTTTAGGCAAGTGGTAAGCACTCAATATTCTTTACTCCTTAATAATGTCTCATATTGTTTCTAATATTTTTCAAAACTGACTTAAATAACGCATAAGCCTAGATATGATTTCATTTGTTGACTTGGTCACTGAAGTGAGACAGTCTGTTGCGCTCTGGAGCTGACATGCAAATCTTTTGAATTGAGTGTGGTTTCTTATTTCCCATAGGTAGGTCCTAGTAGAAAATAAAAATCTACATCTACAATTAATTGAGAAGAAAAGTGGTACTCTTGTTCCCTTAAGTAATATTTAGTTGCTTGCTGGATTAATAATCCATTAGATGATAATGCTATCTACTTCTTTTAAAGTGATTTTTCTAATTTTAAGTAAATTGGGATCTGAAATGTGCATCAGGACTTGAAATGTATTAATTTGAAGAGGATTTAAATAGATCTGACACGTCAAAAATCCTTTCTGGTAGATTTTTTGCAGAACAAAAAATATTAGTGTGGAATGGAGAATTATTGAATCCCATGCAAGGGATGTTGAGATGTGCAAAGCAGGTGTGTTCACTTGCCAGCTGCCATGAGCACGCATGTCTTGTTCAATCATCCCTAAAATTTAGAGCCAACATTATCTCGTCTATTGACAACATACTGAAATCTCAAAACTACCTTGTGTCTTAGTCTCTCTCTACATATTTTTTAAAGATTTATTTATTTTTATTGGAAACTCAGATATGCATAGAGGAGGAGAGACAGAGAGGAAGATGTTCCGTCTGATGATTCACTCCCCAAGTGACCGCAATGGCCAGTGCTGCACCGATCCGAAGCCAGAAGCCAGGAGCCAGGAGCCTCCTCCAGATCTCCCACATGGGTGCAGGGTCCCAAGGCTTTGGGCCGTCCTCGATCACTTTCCCGGGCCACAAATAGGGAGCTGGATGAGAAATGGAGCTGCCAGGATTAGAACCGGTGTCCATATGGGATCCCGGTGTGTTCAGGGTGAGGACTTTAGCCACTAGGCCATGCCACAGGGCCCCTTAGTCTATAATTTTAAGTTCAAATATTTACTCTTTGATACAGCTTAATTGCTATCTTTAAGAAGTAATTTTGGGCTATCATTGTGGTACAGCCTGTTAAGATACCACTTGCAAAACCAGTATGATATATTCAAGCACCGGTTCGATTTCTGACCTGTCAGTCTCCAAACCTGCTTCCTGATAAAGTGTCTGGGAACGCACGGGGTGTGTCCGCAGCGTGTGGCTCATGTCGCCCATATGGGACATTCAGAAGGACCTCCAGTTCCCTAGCTTCATCCCAAACAAGACCCACGGGCTGCGGCCATCTGGGGAGTAAATTACTGGATGGAAGACCAATTTCTCTCTGTGTTACCTTCTCCTTCTGTCGCTCTGCCTTTTAAGTAAAAACAAAACAAAAGGAAACTTTAAAAAACTGAAGAGAAAGCATTCACTAAAATGTATTAGTAGTCATTTTCAGTTTTACTTAATATTCATCCTAGTACTCACTTCTTTATTTCCAAATACTTTTGTACTTTGTACCGAATCACTTTATTTATATCTGTTCCAAAACTCACCGATGTGGAAAGTACAATTAAAAATTAAAACGCTAAGAAATGGAGGCATACAGGGAGAGAAGGTAGAAAATAAAACGCAGCCAGATGGAGATGAACACATACAGTGTAGGCCATGATGTCACTCACAATTGCAAAGTTGAGACTAGGCAGGTCACAGATCCGCTTTGAATCTTTCCGGCAGGCAATTTGAAAAGAAAGTACAATTTGTTCACATTATAAATTGTGCGATGTTTCTTCTGACAGGAAGGTAAGAAAATTACAAGTGTTCAACAAAATCCAGGTGAAAGGGTCTTCCTAGGTAATCTTCCACGGGACCTTGAAAGGCCATGAACAGCTTCTGCAGCATTTGCAAGTATACATAGGACAGTGTTGTTAGGATCTATTCCCTGGAATGCTTCTCAATAAAGTGTACTGTCATCATGGTGGGAGTAATACGCGCACACACACAGCCTACAGTAAGTAAACGCAGCTCCACTTGGCTTTAAAATAATGATGAGTCTTAGAGTAAATGACAAGGAAAGAGGGTGGGAATGGTGATGTGAAGAGATAGAGAAGCAGAGTGAGAGAGAAATCCTACAGAAAGTTTATCCGAAGATACATTAAAGAGAGTGTTAAGTACCTTTAGTTCTAAATACTATCAGTTAGTTTCAAAAAGACCACTTGGAATTTTAAGTCCAAAGTGCACCATCTGGTGGTGGTAGAAATAATTTCATTCTGCGGCAATTATCCAACAACTTTGCCTGAAAATTTACAACTGAGAGATACTCATAAATTTAGAAAGGACGTTGGAATGTAGCTGTGCTACTAGAAAGGAACGGAGACATATAATTTAGATCTTGTAAAAGTGGGATTTGTATTGACATTTTCTGACCACTAAGAAGCCAAATAAGGAGTGTGGTATGACTGGAATGCTGTCAGTTCCAGTCTAAAGCCCAGAGAGGCCCATAGGTTACAAATATTCTCTTCAAGACCTAATGAGTCTCTTGTAATACAGATAAGTGAGTCTGACCCCTTAGAGACACTGCCAGTAAATCAATTGCAGAATGCCACTTTAAACCACCTGAAGCAGGGTCCATGAGTTTTATCCCACAACAACTATGTACAGAGTTTATCAAATGATTTCTACTCTTTGATGAAGAATCTCCAGAGATTGTAAAGCACCAATGACCCGATGATCTCTCAGGAAAACTTGTTAAAGATGTTAGCTTTGTCAAGAGGTACAATTGAAAAGAATACTCTAATAAATAACTCACTCACAAAAGGCATCCAATCTTAAGTATCGCTTGATTCATTCTCAGAACATCTGGTTGAAAAATAAACAGCAACCTGATTAAGATGAGGTGACTTGTTCCGTAGCCAGTCATGAAGTATAGTAAAGTATTATAAATAGAGACCTCAATTGTCCAAGCATTGGTTAGCAGTCATGTTGACAGATAGTTATACAAAATAATAATGCTCATTTAAAATATATTTAAACTTAATTTTAATAGCAAGATTATTTCAGAGGTCTCCCTTAGATAACTCTTGTGGTAACAGGATGTTTCCATACATTTATAAAATACTAACTATCATTCTATCCTGTAAGGTGACAAAATTCATTATTATCCATCCCTTAGAAAATCTTGTTAGAGAACATCTTGGCAGGTGCTGACCCTTGAGGCAATATTGAGCCTCAGATCTAGTGCAAACATCACTGGCTGGACTTGGGCACATTCTTTGAAAAGCAATGAGACAGGAAGATGGTTCCCCTTTCTTCAGCAGTTTGTATTCAGGGCTAATTTTAACCTGCATCCAAGTTGTCTATGTGCAATAAATGTGAATCTCCTGCAAGAAAAATTGCGATTTTCTAAAAATTTAAAACATAGATTTATAGTATAGAAAAAGGAAAATATTTTCTTCTCAGTCCTCTGAATGTCATGATCTCACTTCACTGAATTTATGTACAAAAGAAGTTGCAGGAGCAAAATTTAGGGAAAAGAAGTAAATAGACAATGTCTCCTTTCAAAAAGAAGATGCTAAGAGCCATTGTGATAATATTTGAAGCTAAATATTATTTCTTTGTTATAATGAAACAAAGCAGAAGTATATTTGAAAGATATGAGCTAAAGCTTCAATAGCCTAGATTAGATTTTCATGAGAAAAGTAGATTTTTAGAATTGATAAAATATAGATGAAAGGAAGAAAATGAGCTTTGTAAGAAGAAAGATAGGTTTGTTGTGAAAAACATTTTACTGATTGTCATGATAATAGAGATAGGGTAATAAAGAGGTGTGTAATAAGTGGCATGAGTGCCGTGTGCCCTGGAGAGGTGGGAACTGCGTCCTGGATGGGAGAACACTGAGTGGGTTTACAGCCAATGTCTGATCACAGGAGTGCTGGGCCTCGATTGAGCCATCATGATCTCAGTGCTCTTGCAGAACAGACTTCTCTGCCCATGAAAAACTGGCGAGTTCTTTATCAAGACAAAAGATGAGAGCTTGTCCGCAATAAAGCATGTCAAGCAATGAGTGTCACAACACTCAAGATCTTGCTTTTGGAGCTCAAGGACCATTGATTCTTCAGTATAACTGATATGGAATTTTTAAAGTGATAGGTAATTAATACACTTCTTTCATTTTTGTTATCACATGCATTCTGATAAAAATTAGAAAATGCACTTAAAGAAAAAGAAAGCAAAAACTTTGAATAAAAGAAACCGTGGTGATTGTGATGACTCAACTGGCTAGTCCTCCTTGTGCAAGAGCTGGCATCCCATAATGGCACCAATTCAAATCCCTGCTGTTTCACTTTGCACCCAGCTGTTGTCCTATGACCTGGCAAAGCAGTAGAGGAAGGCAGAAAGCCTTGGGACCTTGGACTCATGTGGGAGACCTGGAAAAAGCTCTGGTTCCTGGCTTTGGATATGCTCAGCGCCAGCCTTTGCAGCCATTTGAGGAGTACAGCAGTGAATGCAAGATCTTTCTTTCTGTTTCTCCTTCTCTTTCAGTAAGAAAAATTCTTAAAATAAATAAGCTCCCAGAATAGCTGAAACACAGTGTCTTTGATATTTATGAAAGAATGAGAAGAGCAAGGAGGCAAGTTACACACATTTCAGAGAAACTGATCAAGGATGCCACCATTTCTTTCTCCTTGAGTCTCTGTGTTTCACAGAGCCTCTGATTGTGCCGTGTGGAGACAAACTTTCCAGGCATTCACCATGGCCATAATCCGTAGGAGCCACTACCAACAGGAACCAGGGAAGAATGTACTGTTTTCAGTGGAAAACAAGTGGAGGCTGCTGCCCATAACTTTGTATTCTGGGTTTGGGTTTGCAGAATCCTTCTTCATCGTCTGACACCAGCTGCTTAAGACATAAGGCTCTCTCAGAGGGCAGCAGCGTAGGAGGACAGTCTCACTGAGACATGGGTCAAACTCTTGAATTCACAGCATACTAGATGTGTTTGTAATTAAACTTCTGACATAAATGCAGAGAGAGAGAGAGAAAGAAAACTGATCAAAGATGAATAAGGAAAGCTGGAAAAAGCTGGCACATGAAATCAATATACACTGCAGGCTACTTCCGGAATAATCAACTGTGTTGCACTCACCTAACACCCTGCATTTGTAAACATTTCACATTTTCAGCCGTATTTGTTAGTAATGCTCTAAAATAATGATTTTTTCCCCCTATTTCCTAATAGAATCTGAGACAGAAAACAGAATGAAAGAGTTCTGCACTTGGTCTGAATCACAAAAATACAGCAGTTAACATGGTACCCCTGTGAAGCGGAATATTATTTCTTTTTGATCATGTTGTTAATGATTTCTTACTTCATGCACATTTTGTTTACGCCATTTTTCCTTAATAATTAATATACCTTAAGTATTTTGAAATTCATCATAGGTTGATTACAAAATAAATAAATATTTGAAAAAGTTTTATCGTTCTGCTGCTGCACGCCAGTAGATACTTTGGTTCCAAAATAGTAAAGGAGATATTTTGGTTTGAAAAGTCTGATTCTAAACAGTGCTTTCAGATTTATCTCCCCACTAGATAGCTGTAGCATTTAGCAATGCTTTTCAAAACTGGGATAGATTTCAGGGCTTGAGGCACCAGCCAGGGTCAGATCACTGTTGAACAAAATATTCTGGAAAAAAAAAATCGGTTTTTAAAAATAAGAGATTAGGGCCCGGCGCGATAGTATAGCGGTTAAGGTCCTCACCTTGCTTGCCCAGGATCCCATCAGGGTCCCAGTTCTAATCGTGGCAGCCCTGCATCCCATCCAACTCCCTGCTTGTGGCCTGGGAAAGCAGTCGAGGATGGCCCAAAGCCTTGGGACCCTGCACCCATGTGGGAGACCAGGAAGAAGCTCCTGGCACCTGGCTTCAGATTAGCTCAGTTCCAGCTGCTGTGGCCGCGTGGGGAGTGAATCATCAGATGGAAGATCTTCCTCTCTGTCTCTCCTCCTCTCTGTATATCTGACTTTCCAATAAAAATAAATGAATCTTTAAAAAGAAAAAAGAAATTAAAAAATGAGATAGTCCAATTATTTGGATAAAAAATGTTATTCATTCACTTATTCATTTTTACTTTTTATTCAGCATCTGATCCATTGTCCTCATGTTTACTACTTACCACGTATTCCACTCAGCAGGCACCAAGAAGCGCAGGTTGAGTGCATAGAGTTGGACCAAGTGACAGCCTGGGAGCTCTGCTGTGTTAGATGAGCAGGGGAGGAAAGTCTGCTAAAGCTGGGGCTCGGGGTTGGCAAATGAAAAGAGATTGAAAGCAGGGCAAATGCAAAATGGTGCTTCCAGGAACTGTCCTCTGATCCCCAACTTTACATTCATGGCTGTTGGCCTGTATGAAGTGGAGATGCTGTGATCTGTCTTCAAGAGTTACCAAGTGTGTGGTCTATGGTTACACATTACTCAGAACAAAGATTTCACGTTGCTGAAACACATTCTTTCTTGGGATTCTGCCATGAGATGGTGCACTTCATTTGACACACCATCCTCTACATCTCTCTATGAGTCAAGCATTCATCTTGCCTAGTTACTTTAGCTCTACTTGTGATAAAATGTTAGGATAAACATTAATGAATAAAAAATGATTTTTTAAAATGAAATACTTGGCACTTGATTCTGTAGTTTATCAGAATCATTAGATAATGGAAGAACAGAAAACATTTAAATGTAATAGGTGAACTTAAAGTGATCCTAGTTTTACATATAATAACCAAGAAAAAATTTTCCATGCAATTGCCATACTTAATAGTCTAATAATAAACTAAAAATTACAATTATTATTTCATATGATATGGAAGTATTTTAAATGTCTTGACTCATTATAACAGTCCCAGGTTTAATGTTATATGCATGTGAATTTTCATAACTATTATAAAATATTTTAACTCTAATGTTAACATTTATTTTTATACCTGTACTTAGAAACAACATTAAAAATCTTTTATATCATGATTATTGCTGGTTATATAAACTTATTGTTAAAAATATCTTGGCCATTATGTACTGTACCACAAAGCTTAATTCAATCTTTAACCACAAAGATTTGACAGTAATTATGAGTGAATATGCAATATATCTAATCAACAGCAGCAAAATGTTTCATGCAATAGAGATGGCAGTGTAAATGTGATTACAGAGTTTTCAATATTGTTTTTACTTAAAAAGTACAGAATGAACATCTTTCACAGAATGTTGGTGTCATCACATTGGATTTGATAAGAAATTTCTTCATGAACACACTATACAATCAAGCATAAAGAACCTTATAGGTATAATTGTTAAACAATGAACAAGTGTAATACATATGAGATACAACAGTTATAGAAATACATTTCAGGAAAAGCTTAAAAGACATTCTAACTCCAAAGCGTATAAAGAAAATATGAGAATAGAAATACGTGGCAATTTAGAGGGTGATTGATCACCCCCATTTTAGTTGCAATAATTGTGTAGAAAACAATTCCCTTTGAATTAGGGGAGATACTATTGTTTTTTCATGCCTTTTTACTTCACTTTGTGTGGGTAAAGGTAATACTCTAGATTAAGACAATATTTTCTCTTTGTATATATTGTCTCTAAAAAATCTATTTTCTTTCATGCAATTTGGAAAATTTTTTAAATAGCTTAATTTTTTTTAGCTTAATTTTTTCTTGTGATCTATAAGAAGTAGAAAAGTCATCTCTCATAAAGGTTACTGGAATTGAAACATTGTCTAAGTTGTAGTAACTTTCCAAATATTGTGAGATGCAATTTATTATTATTATAAATTACATCAAGTGCAAAACAATGGACTATTATGCTAGTATTGAAGTAAGAATAGCCCTCCTGACTATTTGGATCCAGAACAGCTTTGGGATTTTCCCAATTCTGGTATTTCAGGTGTAAGCATATACAAACAACATTTTATTAACATATTTACCATAATGTTTTCTGAAAACATATACGTAAGGATTGAAATTTAACATCATTGTACTTGACAATCAATTGTTTAGCAATTATGTATAACGGGTATTTAACATTCCAAAAGCTCTTCAATTTTTGGAATATTTTGTGATTTCCTTCGTAAGCCAAGAGTAATTTGTTGGACAGAGTAATTGTACTCAAATATCAACTTTTTTTGGTTTTGTTTTGTGGAAATTAGAAATACTGATGCTCAAATAGATTTTATTTTAGAGGATTAAACTATAGTTTATCCCTATTGACAATAAAATTTAGGGATATTGACATCTTACATTAAATCTTTGAAATACAGCAAAAATACACATATTCAATGTGTTACACAACATATTCTTTCATAAGAATTCTCATTTGTGTCCTTAGCACACAATGAGGTACATAGTTGACCATTGTTCTATACATAGATTGGCAGAGTTGTCAACACCTGTTTCTTTATCATTAGTTCTTAAGAACCATACTAAGTTCAGACCTCTTAGAAGTCTTCCTTGCTCCACATGTTGAGAAGTACATACAGTCTATTTTTCCATCCCCACAGTTTCTTTTAATTGCTTGTTATCTTACATTCTTTCCTTCCAGGAAGTACTCATTCTTAGAACTGTCTGCTTCCCTCAAACTCATATTTTTGTAATTGTAAATAAAATAAAGGATATGAAAGATTCATTTAAAAACTCAAGTCACCCAGGCTTCCAAGAGCACACATTTGTTTAGAAATCAGTTTTCTTCCACACTGCTCTTACAACATAGTGGAACTTATTTTGCAAATCATAATATCTTTAACTGAGATGACATTGGTGAAACTCAACAGAAGCTTCTTCTTTCAAACTTCCAACCACGCTGACAGTACTGATGCTGGCGGTCCCTATTGTAGATACCTGTACAGCAAAAGATTTTATTTCACATGTGCTAATGAGCTCCGGCCTGTGCTAGCATATTTACAGCAATGATTCTCAAATCTTACGGAGCTTTAGAAATTATCAGTGGGGCTTGTTAGTACAGATTCCTGGGTTTTAGCACTCTCAATGTTGATGGTTTAGTAGATTGTATATGAATTTGTATGTGAACAGATTCTCACATAATGTTGATGCCAGAATTTTTGGACATATATTTTGAGAATCACTGATTTAGGGCAAATTCTGAATTCAAAACTGGAACACACATGCTTCTTTCTGTGGCTTTCTCTCACTCTGTCACTTTTTCTTTTGTTCTTCCTTCCCTCAGCCTAAGTGACAAGAATTAGGCAAAGCAGTATCTTACTCCGATCCATTACTATTACTTGGCTATTAAGGCATATTAACATAGTATGTTCAAAATAAAAATGATGACTTTCACCACAACCAGAAAATTGTAATTCTCATTTCTACCAGAAACAACACAGAGTTTTCAATTGTACAAAGGAAAAAAAGATTTAAATGCATTGCTTTCACTGAGACATTGCTAATATTCAGCAATATTTCAATAAAGCACACATAGGAGAATCAGTTTTTGCTTTGATTAGTAAAAGGCACAAGGTAACAAAAATCCCACAGGCTAATATTTGAGGGAAAAATAACAAAAACTATTTGCATTATTTTTCTTAAGGTAAAGACTTGGAACAAAATGAGAAAATAGTAAGATAGCAATTACCTCCTATGATTTTCTTAAATTTTTGTACCCGTATCTTTTACTTCAATATAATCAGAACACCTGCTACTCTAATAGGATATAAAGAACACCACCTCACAAACATTTCCATAACTTTATACATAAGCTAACATAAATATCTACGGCAAACAAACTTCAGAGGAACACATTTGAAATCATTCAGTGCTATCAATCCCTGATATTTCATTTGTACAAAATATACTATAGAAATCATTTGTATCTGAGTTAAGTGCAAGGCCATCTATTTTTCTGAACCTGTAGTCCTCAGAGTCCCACACTGGTGTAAATCGCTGACATGGACAGTGTAAGCAGATGGGGAAATGTGCAAGTCTGCAATCGGGTTCTGTTGAAGACGGAGTGACTCACTGACAGCCTGCCATGCCCGTGAACCCTCGCCCTCGGCTGCCGCCTGCCTTGGACTCGCTCAGCAGAACACAGCTCTTTGGAAAGCCTGTTCGCATCTAGCCCTGCTTCCCCCTCTGGAGCACATCACAGCGCTACATTCATCAATTAATCTTTCGGGGCTGAGTCCACCATTTTGGGGGGTTCAAATGATAGAATACGACAATTTTATTTTCTTCTTAGTAGGAAGTATTTCTTGGAATTGAAAATTTTTACTTATGAATAGCCACTCCAACATTTTTATTTTAACGGAGTCTTGTTGGGCATAGGTCAAGACCAAAAAAAAAGGGTAAGTTGAAGTTACAAACCAGAGGAAATTATGTAAATGAGATATTAATTTTAAGGCAAATGAAGTTGAACTGCATATATTGTCTGTAATCTCGTTGGATAGGCTTTGAATTATCAATGAGATCTAATTTATGAATGTTCTCTGAAATGCTAATTTTAATGGTAGTGTATTGTGCCTATGTGTCGTACATTTAGAGTTGGCAATTGATACTTCTTTCAACAACTAAAACAAAATCATCATATAACATTTAGCAATTTTTAACAAGAAAACTGAATGTTTCGACTTAAAACAACAAGGAATCATCAAAAGTATTAGAAATGATTAAACACTTAATGAACAATTTTAAATACATGAAACTGAAAGCAAAACACACTTATGTAAGTTCATGTGCAGGTTAAACTTCTAAAACAGTTCAGTCAAAAATTATTTAAAACTTTTTTTTGTTTTAATTTCCGAAGAACACTTAATTAAAAAAAGAAAAAAAAAAGAAGAACCACAAGAAATTTAGCTTCAGATCATTAAGATAATAAATTCTTTCTTCACGGAGATTTTTAAAAATGATACTTTTACTCAGGTATCCTTGTCATATGAATAAATATTCTACCAGTTTTGAGGTGGTGCTGCTCCATTGACTGCGGGGAGTGTGCTGAGGCTCGTGAGCACAACCTGCTCTGAGAGTTTTGATACGTTATCGAAATTGCTGATCTGTGTGGTCAGGGACTTCCTGCTCTCTGTGCTGGTTCGGCCCCTGGTGAGCCGATCCTCTTGACGATGGTGAGCTCCAAGGCAACAGCAAGCAAACGCAGCTTTAAATTCCTCTCGAAATTTTCCTGGCAAACCAAGAAAAATGAAAGGAAAAGGAAGTATTCAGAACTGTTTGAGCAGGTAACGAGCAGGGTACAATTGAGTTGCTCCCTTGAGCCAAGCTAACAATGAGGTTGTAATATTCCTCAAGGATGGGGAACATAAGAAGAGGAAATTGAGTTTATTGGAAGTTTGGTAGACTCTAAAAACAACGCACAATTCCTATGCCAGAATGAGATTGCTCCTCGCCTATGACTCATGAAGCTTGCTTTGTAAAATTACAGCATATGTATTCGTGACTGTTGCTAGATTTTAACATAAAAATGATCATAAGAAAAAAGATTGCACAGAAGTGTCTGATACACGCAAGGAAAAAAAAAAAAGTAATAGCGAAAGCGCTACAGAGGTTACAGAGGTTATTCCTGCCTGTACTAGTACTGATACCACCACCTTGAGAAACTGTCCAGGGAACAGTTTCTAAAAGTTTCCAGTTCCATAATCTGAAGGGAGAAACTTTAGAAGGTTTTCTATATCTTTAAATGACAGGGACATTCTAGAACTGCCAAGGTGAAAACCCTAGCAACACTTGTCTTGCAATGTTGAGACTCATCCTGCTCTCCCTCTGGGTTACAGGATGACGCAGGAGAGCAGCACTCTCAGGCCTGAGGTAGTGGCAGGCACCTAGCAAGTTCTCCTAGCTGTCAGTTGCCTGCCCTAACTTTGCCTCACTTGTCATACTAGAACATTGAGTTCATCCAGGCGTTCTGGCTTCTGGTGCTTGTCGCTTCAACTTCCTAATAAATTGTGCTTCCATAATTTAAGATAAAAAACTTAAGTCATTGAGTATTATTTTTATAAAGACAAAATTATTTCTTAAAAATGAAGGCCAATGTTGAGGGTTGAAGATGCACATCTCATTTATTAAGTATGCAATAAAATAAATCGCCATTCTTCCCTATGAAGTCACTGCAAACTTGGAAAAAGAAAGAAAAAGGAAATAGCCAATGGACTGGAGATGAAGAAAATGCAATGAAAACAAAAACTATCTAATAAAAACACAAATCTAGAAGTCAAGTAAATATAAAGACAGCAATAGTGTCTAGGAGCTGGCATTATGACACTGTGGATTAAACTGCTGCCCAAGATGATGACATTGAATGCCAAATCACTGAGGCTGGCTCCACCTGCTCCACTTCAGATCCAGCTCCCTGATGCAATGTCCCTGGGAAAGGACAATATGGTCCAGCTACCTGGGCACCTGGGACCTGTGTGGGAGAACAGATGGGCTTCCTGCTCCTTATTTCAGCCTAGCCCACCCCTGGACATTACAGCCCTTTAGGAGAAAAAACGGAAGATCTCATTCTCTCCTTTTCTCCTTCACTGTGTCACTGCCTTTCAAGGAAATAAATAAAAATCAATCTTTTAAAAACTCAACTTCTTTAAATTGCTATATAATTATATTGATTAAATGATCATATTAATGTGTTTTGTTATTTATAAATAAGTTTTGTGAGCAATGAGAAGTCTTGAGACAAACCTGAGATGTGACCCACAAGAGAAAGGCAAACACAGTGAATTTCTAAACAGAAAGATTCCAATTTAACCTTGATTAGCCTCCACATTTCGGAAAAGGGATAATATAGAAATACAAAAGAGACAAAATATTTTATGTTTTTTGTAAATCACAATTTTAAAGCATGGCACTCAAGATTTCACATTATTTACTCAGGATTTGAACTCTCCTCTTAAGCAGCTTAGATTTGCAGAGGAAAAGCTCAGATGCTTTTCTTTGTTAGATTGCATGCAATCCCTCTCATAAATTGCAAAATAAAAGACAGATCAGATTAGGAAAAAAAAAGTATTTTAGCAATCAGTTAAGTTTGTCATATATTTCAAGAGTATTGCAACGTTTTGGTCATTGATCCCTAATCCTTGGTAAAAACTTTGACTTATAAAAGAAATAACTGAAAACTCACCACTGAGAAAATTATAAATAATTGGGTTCGCAGCACTATTGGCATAAACAAGCCAGTGTGAAAATGTAAACCAAGCATACACAGTCTCTCTATCTTCTGTGTGGGCGAACATCCCAAACACTCTGGAGAGAAAGAAATAGCAAGAGAAAATACAGTGTGTTTAAGAAAGTACCTTTTCCATGATCAAATTCAAGGTGAGCAAAGCTATTGATGGAAGCTGCCTTATGCCACATCCTTTACTGCCAATGCTGAATACTGATTGGTGAACCATGGGGTAGTTCCTTTAGAACAAAGCCCCTATCTGAGTAGACATGCCATGGCATGATTTGTAAAAGAAAGTTTCAATCAGGTTAGAGAAAGAGCATTTCTTACTCATGCAAACAGCAAATAAAAGGCTTTGTGCAGATAAAAGTATCATAGTTGAACATATGTACCATATTTCATTTTGTTTCTTAAATATAATAGAAAAATATTGTATTTATTATTATATGGATCTTTGAAAAGCAGTCAATGAGAGGAAGTCGGTAAGTATTCCTTCTTTCATTTGTGCATGGATGAAAGCATTACATTTGCTTAATTCCGATCTTCCTGGCCATGTTGAAATTTCACTTTTTGGACTTCTTTATCCCCAAAGAATTATTATTTTCAGTAGACCTAATCACAGAAATTTCTTAAAAGCTTCAAAAATTTCTTAAAGCTTCAAGTTTTCATGTAGCAAATTATACCTAGAAATATTCTATTGTGGCAACCTTAGAGACTTAAGATTTGTTCTAAAGTCAAAATATCATATGTATCAAATTCATCAAATGTATTCCCTATCCTGTAGTAGTTAGCTTGCACTGTAAGCTTGCATATCAATGTTCATAATGTGTTGTCTGTTGGGGGCGCTATCGTTGAGAGCATGATTTTTGTCCAATCAATCTTTTATTTCAGTAATACATATGCTAAAAATATTTTTCTCTGGAGCAAAGTGATGCTCTTATAGGTAACCAGTTTTTAGTAAAAATACCATGAGACAACATGGCATATGAAATACATTATTTACTATAAGCCTTCATTTAGAAATAGCTTTGAAATTTTGGACAAGCCAGAAATGACATGAGGTTGATTTTGACAACTCCAGCAAAAATTCAGGTTTAAAAGACAGAAGCTAGGAATTTTATTTGTTTGTAATATAAGAGGGAGAACCACTTTAGTACCTGAGGGTGAAACTAGACATGATCACTTTAAGGAAAGAAAAAAATCTATGATAAAACCAATTTTCCAAGTCACTTTATATTTTTAAGTTGTAAAAAAATAAGCAGAATGTGCAAAAAGTTGAAAATATTTAAAATGTAACATGAATTTTCTCCTTAAAATGTTTGTTCTTGGAAAGGAAGGAAATGTCCAAGTCTATAAAGCAGGTGCTGGACACAAGTACAGCAAAGCTGCAGGTGCTGAGATGTAGAGAGTGGTTCTGGAGAGTAAGGCAATAAGCAAAAGAAAGATGAAGACCCATCCGGTCCTGTGTTTAGCTTCTTTTAGCTTCACTTTGAAGAGCAAGGAACCCAATCTAGCACAAGAACATAATTCTATGATATTGCTGTGAGCAAGAAAAAAACTAAGAGGGGAAGCATGAGAACAGATGAAGGACAAAATCATTCTTTTCTTGTGAGGAAGCCTGCACCTCAAGGAATCAAGGTGCCAGAAATCTTACACCTTTGGCTGTGACAACAGTTCATTTTCCATTTCTTCGCTGTTGAAAAAAGCCATTGAATAATCAAAAACACGGGCCACAGAGAATGTGAAATCTTTGCAGCTGGTTTTACCACCTTTAGCTAGAGACCAGGCAAGGCTGTCTCTCTCTAGAGTCCCCAGCTGTGAGGAATATGATATTGACTCTGAATCAGGGAAAAGTGAGAGCAACAATTCTGGGTTTAAGTTTGAAGGCCATAATAAACAGAATTAGCATTGTCTTGGGACCAGATTCTATATAACAGCTTTGATAATTTCCAATAAATTTGGTTGGTCATGAAGTTCAGTGAGAATCTCAGCATCTGTTGTTCATGTTATTGCTCAACTATTTGGACTTAATCATTTCTGCGTTGTAAAATTTTACATCCTTCCCCTCACTGAAAAAATTGTGAGATTATTTTTTAATAATATTCACCTTGAGCTTGATCCAGTGACTTTGAAGCATGCATTCTCTTTCTGTTTTTACATTAAACATGCAGCATCTGCTTTGATTGTTTGACACGAAACATCATTATATCTTTTCAGTTCTTACACAGAATTTTGTCACAATTGCCTATGATTTGAGAACTTCTGGGAAACCTCTTTTTCCTCATCTCATCAAAAAAGAACTCTAAGCTGAAAATACGGGTGTTTTTGTTTGTTTGTTTGTTTCATGTTAGACTTTTTTGCTGCATCGAAGGCATAGCAATTAGTGCCAAGAGTTTAGGAACATCTGCTTTCTGTCTGCCATTCAACAGAGAATCTGCATGGACAAGAGGTAGCAACAACATCCAGTCATTTGGCCTGAAAGGTACCTATCAAGAAAATGTAGTATTTCTCCCTGGCATGAAAGAAAATACTTAATTATGAACCAAGAAATGAAAAACAACTTTATTTTCAAATAGTAGATGAATTTTACCTTTTCAGCACATTGAGGATGCTAATTGGTAGGTAGCAAATTGCAAACACCAAAAGCACAACCATTAACATCCGGGCTGTTTTCCTCCTGGCTCGGATCTGCTTTATTTCAGCAGCCACAGCACTAATCCGGGACTTGGTCGGCTGGCCTGGCATGCGAGACTGGGAAATGGGCTGTAAAGGCTTCCATTTTCTCTGAACTACAGAAGATGTTCCAGGGATCTGAAAGGAAAGGGGATCCTTTGTTGCTATTTGGCTTAGGAAAGTTCCGCTTTGGAGAAGTAGTTAGAAGACCCAGGAAGGTGTGCCAGCCTCGGCAGGTCTGGGGCTGCCAGTTTCCCCAGGACGTTGGTGGAATGGAGCAGGTTTTTGGCTTTCCTTCAGGCTAGGTGTCTGGATGGAAGCACTTTAAAACAGCATAATTTTGTCAAGTCTCAAAGACAATTGCAAGTGGAAAATATATTCGCTTACAAGAGGGGAAATAAGAGCTGGAGACCGAGAATGTTAAAAGGAAGACAACCAAATTAGGAATTCTGGATCAACTCAGATGTAAGTCTTAAAAGTATGAAAACCTAGCAGGGAAGGAAGCAATGCACATGAATTTTTTCATGCTTCAATACTGCCATCTGCTGTCAGATACAAAGACAGGAATTAAGTCCTGATTCGTCTTTTGTGGTTGTAAGATTTTCTGTTTCTCAGGTTTATGTAAAGAAAACATTTTAATGAAAGGGAATTACATTTACACACACACATATGCATTCTATCTTATTTGTTATTTGTGAATATGAAATGTCTTGAAGCCCATTTTGCTGTCAAGCCCTTTAAAATGCGCACAAACACTAAGAGTGCTTTGTGGTCTTTGCATTCATATTCCAAATAGCTAGAAATGGTAAAAAAAAAAAAAAAAAAAAAGTTAAAAACTGTTACATGACTTATGACTTGTACTTTTCCATTTCTTTTTAAAGTATTTATTTGATAATAGCAGAGAGTCCCACCAAGTATAATATTTTCTTAATTCTACGCTCATGAAGATTGACAGGGTTTCGTGAGCAAAACAATAGCATTCAGCCTGTACAATTTTTTTAAGAGGAAAATGTGTCAACAAGCACACCATAATGCTGCTTTGGTTCTGTTAAGATTATTCAGCTGTTACTTTTATCTCTGTAGTGGAAGCCAGGACAGAATGATGTGTCCCTGTGGTCTCGCCAAATGGATGTGAGATGGATTCTATTGCCTTTTACACCACGAGATCAAAGTCCATTAGATAGTGTTTAATTTGAGGACAGAATTTCACTTTGATGTCCACACAGACAAATTAATATGATGTGCCCTTTGACCGTCTCCTCTCTTGAAGAAGAGACAAATGATCTTGATGCAAAACCTACCCTTAAATAGAAAACATCTGATAAACTGCTTCTCTTCTCTCTATCCTGTCATGTGGACCACAATTTCCCTTAGTCATAGTCCAGCCTAATCTTTTTGTCTACTGTCTGGTGATGGGGATGGGAATAGAAGCTGAGGACACCTTCTCTTCTAAGGTGCTGTTTTTAGAACAGTAACTTTAAAACAAAGCAAACAAAACAAAACAAAACAAAACCCTAAGAGGCAGCAATGAATATTGGAAAGTTCCAGAAGAAATAGCATGAAAACCCTGTGAGCGTGCTAAATGGTCTTCAGCTGTTTTTCTAACTGATCTCAGAGATGATTCTATTATTGAACGGTTCCCTGAAGTACAGACCCAATATTCTGCATCTGATGACTTCTGTGTCTATCAGAAAGAGTTCCAATAAGGAGGATCAGTAATCAGAACCAGAGACAAGATTCCTGCAATCAGAAAAACAAGCTGTCAAGTAGCGATCCCTTTTTTTATCTTATGACCTGGATAAGGGTAGAGATGTGTAGTTTTGTACTCATTTTGACAACAGGTAAAGTTCTCCATTGATAACCTGTTCAGAGAAACTAAATATCCAGAATTACTAAGCATAATTTTGAATAATATTTAATGCATCCCTAAAAGTAGCTGATTAGAAATACTGTTAAGCAGATTTTACAGTTCAAGCACTTAGGATTGAATCAATATCCATATCTTTCTCTTTCATGAGTGTGAAGCCAGAATTTGAGTTCTTAACTGCAGAGCTCATCTTTTTTTTTTTAACCAATGCAAAGCATTTATCTTAAACTTAAGCACAATGTGATATACAAATTGGTTAAATTTTGAATGTATTGCTAGTTACATAAAAGCAGTGACAGTTATACAAAAACAGTTAAACAAAGCAGTTATATAAAAGTAGTAACAGTTATACAAAAAGATTTTCAATGATCCAGCCTGAGAGGCTGTCACTATGGGAAGATCTATTTCCTGTCATGCCAGTGGTGGCTCAATAATCTATGGCTGTGGAAGTCAAATACTTTCATTTCTCTGCCCTAAGTCAATTTATAACTCACACTTAATATGAAAATACATTCTGAAAGTAGCATTGCCACCCAAAACATTTAGCAATATCATGTTGGTAACTGATCTGGAACTCTGTCATGTCTTAAGTATTTATGAGCATGATGAAAGGGCAGATATGTTACCGATTTTAAAAGGAGAAGAAGGGCAGTCAATTTTCCACTGCACATAAAATGGAAAAATTCTTTGAAAGACAAACACTACCAAAAATTTGACATTGTACAGTTTTGACAAATTTTCTTGCATCTCCAGGCTTGGATAGACTGATTATCAAATTCTCTCAAATAGCAAAAATTAAGTAATAAATCTTATTCACACTTTTTTACAAAATTCATAGAATCTCAATAAATTTCATGAGATCACAATTATCCCAATTAGACTCCTTAAAAATTGTCAAGTCAAAGTATACATACATATATATATTTGAAATATGTATTAAGCCAGAAATATATATTAAAAATATGCTATTTGATCAACTGATTCTAGCAATACAATGTTGGCTTTAAAATTGAGAAATCAATCAATCTTATCTATATTAATAGCATAAAATATAATTAGATGAAGGAAAGATTTGAAAAAAGATCCACACCAAGATATAATAGAACTTTCAACAATCCAATTATATAAGAAAACTTTCTGAATTAGGTAAGTGCTATCTATGAAGACATTAGCTCTCCATGGTAAAAGGTGAGCATTTTCTTCTGCAGAAAACCAGGCAATGAATTCTTCTCTCACCACTTCCAGTCAAGTTTTAACCAAAGAAGACATGGAAAAGAAGCAAACAAAAAAAGCAATAAAGATTTATTCCATTGACAAGAAAATTTTCTCTGCAAAAAATTTCCAAAGAATCTACAAAAAACCTCCTACGGGGAAAAAAAGAATACTTAGCAAGATGCAGGTCACAATAGTCTAAACAAGGATCAGTTGTATAATATACATTAGCAATAAATAAATGGAACATTAAATTAGAAAACAATAATTTTAATATTAAAGAACATAATTTAGGCTTACACTTAAAAATATATTGGCAAGAATATGTAAACTGGAAATTACAAAACATGGCTAGGAGGTAGTGAGATAGTAAAGCAAACCTAAAGTAATGAATGAATTCAACATAAATATGGACTGGAAGCTACAGTATTGTGAGTCAGGTAATCTTTTCGAATTGATCTGTAGAGTGAATGCAATCGATCCAATTCAAAATCACAACAATATACTTAATTAAAATATTTACTTAATTTTTAAATGAACATGCACAGTACCCGGTATAACCAAATAAATTTTGAAATGGTAGATGACCTTTGATTTGATTCAAGATTTTTGAAAAATACGGCATGTTTTTCTGTCTAAGTGTATATGTATATGGGAGGATTAGTCTTCTATAAACCACCTAAAATGCTATATGGAGTTGTGAAGGAAAAATATTCAATATTTATGAAAGAGGCAATAATCCCTCAAAGTGAAGGGAAGCAAAAAGACACAGAACTGGGCTGTGGGAAGAGACTATTCAATGAAACCTTCAAGAATATCACTTATTGTCACCAAAAGAGAAATCCAGAAAACTTTAGGACATCATTCCTTTGAAACTATTGGCAGTTTTAATGAAAGCTGCTTCATTGTCGGGATGGAACTTGAAGCCGGAACACAGTGGGCTGAGAGAATCCAGTGAGAGTCAGAAGGAAAGGTGGCCAGAAATGGAAGTTAAGGATTCCATCTTCAAAGAGAAGCAAGGAGTTTAACTAGTAGCTGGAAAAGTCTGAATGTTTGGATGACACATTTTTAGCACTTAACAATTGCTTGCTGCAGGAGGTAAATCTCTTCCTCTTCCCCACTTCCCTGAGTGTTGAGTCATTCTTTAACACTCTTTGGGTACATAATCGCTTAATAAGCTCAACTCCATCTCATGAAACTTTGGTCTCCTTTTTAATGCTTTAATACATATTTCACCTTACAGACTGATGCCCACAGGTATGATGATCTGAGAAAAATAATGGTTATTTTGTTATATAGATATTCAATTTATTTTTAATTTTAAAAATTTTACTTCTTTTCCTTCTTATAATTATCATTTTATGATACAGTTCCATAGGCTCTGGGATTTCCCTTATCCCCTCTCTAATCCCCAGCCCCTCACTGAGTTCTAGTTCTTCATACACAGTCATATGTCCATCATTGCTGGCATGGACAATGGCAGAGTCCAGCATCCTATTGTCAAGTTATAGAAAACGATTTCATTAGGAGTCCATATTAGATCTGGAAGTAGAAATGCATACTACATTGTATCCTCATATCTGGATATGACAGTCTCCATTACATAGTTACTATACAACTCCTTAAATGATAAGCCACAATACAAAATCAACAACAGGAAGAAAAACACATTTACAACACTATAAAGTTAGATAACATGCTACTAGATATGACAGCCTCCATTACACAGTTACTATACCTTCCCTTAAATGAAAAGCTACAAAACAAAATCAACAACAGGAAGAAAAAAGGAAATTAACAACACCATGAAATTAAATAGCATGCTATTGAATGACTAATGTGTCACTGAAGAAATGAAAAAGAAAGTGTACAATCTTATTGAAGAAATTGATGTCACTGTGTGATCTATGACTCACTGAAAAATTTAATCAGGAGGAAGGATTTTGAAGAGATGAAACTAACACAAAAAATCAAAATCCATGAGATACAGTTTCATATGATGTTTGTTGGTGAAATGTGTCTCCCGTAGGCAACAAATAGATGGATTTTGGTTTTTAATTCAGTCTACTAATCTATGATGTTTGGTTGATGACTTGAAGCCATTTATATTCAGGGTCAATATGAATGGGTGGGAATTTGGTCCTGTCATTTTATCAATGGGTTGTTCATTGATTTAGTCTTCTGTTGTTGTTTTACTTGGATATTCTTTACAATTGCCTTTGGTTTTTTAAATCTGCCCTATTGACTTAAAAATCTTCTCTTGAAAAAGAGAAGAAGAACACCCACCAATTTAGTTTTAAATCTTTTCTTTCTTTTGGAAAGTGCAAGCATCAATATGAGAGTAAAGCAGGTATGAATACATGGATTTGGATTCTGGCTGTTAACTGTTCTATCGAAGACCTCAGTGCCTGTGTATTACTTGATTTTGCTGTTTTATACATACTGTTGTGAAAAATCAGAATGATTCAACAGAGTGGTGACTTACATTTTCCAGATAAAACACAGATCTTCCCAAATTGCTTACAAGTGAAGAGGATCAGGGGTTGAAGGAGATCTTTGAGTAGAAAAGTGGTGGGAATTCCTTTTCTCGTATTTGGTGGAATCTGGCAGGCTTTTATCTGCTTTTACTCTCAGAATCACTGACGTGCGCTTACACTTCAACAGCAGTTTTAAGAGAGCAGCCTGAGGCCTGATTTCTTGTACCCGCTCCTCCCACACTAGCCTTGGCTGTATGAGAAAAAAAGCATTGGAACAACACATCTGGGAAACAGGATAGACTGGAAGTGGCTTTGCATCAGAGCCACTGTCACAGCATTCCTACCCGAAGCTCAGATACAGCACAGAAGAAAAAAATCAGATGTAGATCCTGACTTGGACATTCAGGTGTCTAATAAAATACAGTCACAGCCCTATAGCCTGAGTTACATTCTTGCATTTGCTAAGGAGCCTTTTCTTCTTCCTCAAACCCAGCGTCATTTGATGAGGATTATGTTCTAATACTCCTGACTTCAGGAAACTTTTCTTGACCTTGCCTCTGCTCTGATATTATGGTCCATACCTTAAATTTATATGATGCAGACTGTCACCATTTTCTTTATACAGGCTTTCCATTCTCAGAATAAATAGCTCTACTTACAAATTTTACACACATTGGATATAAATACTAGTCCTGATTTTCTGACGATACTGTCCCCACAGATTCCCCACCAACCCTAAGGTCGGATTCCTGTCCTTTGTCCACACCAGACCTATTCTCGCTCAAAAAATCCCGCCCCTCACTGTATTAGCTCCTCGACAGAAATTGATTCCACTTGCCTTTCTGAAATCTGACACTTTATTTTTACTGACTAGATTGTCTCATGTCTGCACCTCTGTAGACCGCAAAATTTTCACTCATAAACAAATCTTGGAGGTTCTCTGCTATATACTTTATAACATCATGCTAGATTATGTATATAACCTGGCTTCCTTCCCCAACAATATCAGAAAACTTTTCTAAATTAACGTAAGGATTATAGCTTAGCAATTTTAATATATTCATAGAGTGCTGCAACAATCATATAATCACTATCTAAAATCAAAAAAATATTCATTACCCTAGAAAGAAATTCAAAAGTCATTAGCTGGGCCTGGTGTGATAGCATAGCGGTTAAAGTCCTCACCTTGAATACTCCAGGATCCCATCTGGGCCCTGGTTCTAATCCCGGCAGCCCTGCTTCCCATCCAGCTCCCTGCTTATGGCCTGGGAAAGCAGTTGAGGACAACCCAAACCCTTGGGAGCCTGCACCCATGTGGGAGACCTGGAAGAAGTTCCTGCTCCTGGCTTCAGATTGGCGCAGCACCATTTGTTGGGGTCACTTGGAGGGTGAATCATCAGACAGAAGATCTTCCTCTCTGGCTCTCCTCCTCTCTGTATATCTGACTTTCCAATAAAAATAAATAAATCTTTTTAAAAAAATTCATTAGCAATCACTTCCTGTTGTCCAGTCTTGTAGGCCCTGCCCAGCATGAACCTTTGTCTCTTTAACTTTTCCTATTTTCAGTATTTCTCACAAACAGAATCACAAATATATATAGCAAATATATATAGCTCTTTTGTCTTGATTCTTTCATGTAGCATTATATTTTCATGATTCACCTATGTTGTAGCATATATAATTCACTTCATAGGTTTATAAAGCTGGATAATACTACATTATATGCATATGACACAGTTCATTTAATATTTTCACCCACTATTAGAAAGCCATCCTTGTTGTATTCCTTGGACTACTTTGAATTGTGCTGGTTTGAACATCCTTATTTAAGTTTTATGTAAGCATTGTTTCAGCTTTCTTAAAAATATTCCTAGCAATTATTATTGTAAGTCATATCGTAAATTGATTATAATTCTGGGTAACTACACTGTTTTTTCTAATCAGCTGCATCATTTAGTATGGCCACTAGGCAAAATATAAGGATTTCAATTACTCCACATCATCATCATTTTTTTCTGTTTTCCATTTTTAATTTTTGATTATGCTGCTGAATCTGGAGAGGTGTTCCAGCGATATTTTTATTTGCATTTCTCTAATGTTTAATGATGTTGAGTATATTGTTTTGAAGAAGAGATTTTTCAAGTTTGAAAATTTCTTTGTTAAAATAAATTTTATGTATATAGTCTTATGTTATATATGTATGTCATCTTATTTGAAAGAGAAAGAGAGAATGGGAGAGAGAGACTGCTCCAGTATACTGGTTTACTGGTTTTACCCCACTTGTCTGCAAAGGCTGAATCTGGGCATGACCAAAGCCAGGAGCCAGGAATTTGTTCTAGGTTTCCAATATGTGTGACAGGAAGTGGTGAATGCCGAGACTTGGGGCAGGCATCTCAGACTGAGCCACAGCACTCGATGGTTCATGCAAGACCTGAATGGGAGCAGGTGTGGTAGTGGAATCCTGGGGACTCCCTTGCTAAGCTGCTGTTTCCACTGGTGAGATGAGGGCTGGGTACGGCTCAGTTTGATCAATTAAAAGTAAAGAGACATAACATGACAGTTCACAACTCAACAAATGAGACCTCACAGAAATGTTTATGAAAGCACACTATTCCCCCAGGATTTTTTGTGCCACCTGTTGGTCTGAGAATGACATGTGCCACTAAATACTGTTCCTTCAGACTGAATTCTTTCAGTAAAAAGGAACACATGGAGGAGACTGGCACCTGATCCTCACCCCCATAGGTAATGGGAGTGACACAGCACTGTTGTCACAAATTGCTTTCCTTCCTCCCCCCTACCCCCGCCCCATGGAATAAATTGCTGATAACTAATGGTTACAATAGTAAGGGCAGGTTATGGGGAATCACAGTAACAAATACCCTGAAACATGTTACCTTCAGGAGTAAACACAAAGTGCTGAGAACATTGTAACTAAGATGTAGAAAGTTGCCCTTAATAAATTCCAGCAGTTCCCATGTGCTTTTCAGTTAGACCTTTGGGGAACAGAATGCTAATATATACTGCTTCTGGTAATATAAAGTATTGGAACAAATGGCTGCTTTACAAAAAGATAGATGGGAGATTTTTCACATCATGTGAATAAAAGGTTACAAAATATAAGTGCTATTTATATTTATTTAATGAAAGATGATCTTCAAAAGTCCTTTGATAACAAGGATTAAATAAAAGTCAAAGACCCATCCTCAAAGACTAAATTAAAATAAATCCTTTTAATGAATTCAGGTGGCTTTAATCAATCTTTTCAGGTGGATAAAAGATGTCAGAGAGAATATACAAATGGCCTGGCTTTCTGAAAGTCTAACAAACTTAAAGTATGGCAATGTGATTATAGAGGTAAAGAAAAGCAACTTCAAGAATACACTGTGCAAAATACATGAAGCCGTGATAAAGTCTTTGTACCTTTAAAAGCCAAATATTTGTTGGTGACTTTGTTTAAACTGCCAAGATTCAACTTAAATGCTACTTGCCTGGATTTAATTCTCTTCCCCCTTGTTCAGAGCCTCTGTGCTTATTAGATTTATGAAGATTACTTTGACCCTGCATCTTTCCACGCCCACAGTCTAGGATACGCATTTCTCAATGGATTATTACTTTTTGTAAGATAAGTATGGAAAAGATACAGGATAAGTGTCTCATGCTTGAATAACAGAAAATAATGCAGATCTTCATTGATATAACAGTATTGTGTCAAATTGCACTAATCCCAAATCAGTAACTATAAATCTTTTTTAGATGTCAAAATTTTGCTTCATTCTTTAACTCTTGCATAAACAAAACTTTTAAAGAGCAGATTTAGTGCCCAGTGTGTTCACTCAACTGTCTAATCCTCCACTTCCAAGTGCCAGCATCCCATATGGGCACCAGTTCATCTCCTGGCTGCTACACTTCCAATCCAGCTCCCTGATAGTAGCTTGAAAAAGCAGCAAAAGATGATTTAATGCCTTAGGCCCCTGACCCACATGAGAGACCTGGAAGAAGCCTGAAAAAAGCTCCTGGCTCCTGGCATTTGGTTCCCAGCTTTAGATCAGCTAAGTTCCCGCTATCGTGACAGTACGGTCAAGGAACTAGTGGATGGAAAAATCTCTCTCCTTCTCTCTGTAAATCTGGTTTTCTAATACAAATATTAATATATCTTCTTTTTTAAAGATTCATTTATTTGTATTACAAAGTCAGATATACAGAGAGGAGGAGAGACATAGAGGAAGAGCTTCTGTCCGTTGGTTCACTCCCCTAGTGGTCCCAATGGCCAATGCTGCGCCAATCTGAAGCCAGTAGCCAGGAACCTCCTCCAGGTCTCCCACGAGGGTGCAGGGTTCCAAGGCTTTGGGCCATCCTCTCCGCTTTCCCAGGCCACAAGCATGGAGCTGGATGGGAAGTGGAGCAGCCAGGATATGGCTGCCGGGATATGGGATACTGGCGCGTTCAAGTTGAGGACTTTAGCCGCTAGGCCACTGTGCCTTGCCCTAATATATCTTCTAAAGATGAAATGAAGCACAGATTTAACCCATAATGTAAAATCTCATCATTAGCTATAAATTTAACTAACCCATACACAGAAATCTCAGCAAAATATACTGTTCTAGACTTACAATTTCTGGAAAATCCAAAGGAATTGTAATTTGCTATCTCATAAAAAATTAGTGATGCTATTCGTAGACAAGAGTCAAGTGAATGAATCATGTAGGCTAAACTTTGGCTTAAAATTAAAAGACTTACAGCAGCTTATAAAATGCATTGCTTAAACCCACTCTAAAAATATGCAGACATTTCCGTATGAGGAAGGCCTCTATACTTGCAGAAGAAACTACGGCCCTTCTCTGAGCATACTCTACTGGCTTAAATCGTTTCCAAATTTAAGAAAAAATCAGCAACGTTAAAAAATTGATGATATTTACATACCTGTCGGCACCAGAGTTTACGAAATATTTGTAGATAAGCCAACACCATAAGACACAGTGGTGCCATGTATGTCACCAGAAAGAAACATATGTGATACATCTTGGGGTAAATTTCACCTAGGATGAAAGTTGAAATAATGAAATCTTAGGTTACAATGCACAAATATTCTTATAGACATACCTGTCAACATTTTTATTCAAAGTAAAAATTTACCATTTATGTGGCTGAATTAGCCTAATATGTACACTACCTTCTCATGTCAAATAACCTACAATACTCAACTACTTACTTTTTGTTTTAGTAAATTTAGTACATATCTAAAGTAAAGACTTCCTTGTACTTAACTGACTTCTAGAGAGGTAATGGCTCATCATTTTTTAATGTATGTTACTACACTTTATGAAAGTCAAGTGGCTTATTTATTAAAACACATTATTAGACTTGGGTAGTTAATAAAAATTGATTTTTGTTTTGCCATGCTTACAAGAATGAATGTGACTCAAACAATAGCAATTTATTAAGTTTGGTTAAAATGAGATGATAACTCAAGCGATTCAGTACATAGAACTTAGATAAGAAATAGCCTATTCCTAATTGTACCTTCAAATACCTTCCTTGGGAAAAGAAATACAACTGGCATTGGTAATTATTCCTTCCGTTGACTCCCTGGCACTTACTTTTGAATTTCTCTTTAAACTTGCAATGTCTTTGATTGTGTATGTTTGCGCATGTGTAAAAACATGGATTTTTAAAACTTAAGTTCAATTGTGTGTCAGTATTTCCCTTTGTTATCTCCATCTCACTTATTCACAAAAGTACCTTCAGGATTGTAGTATTTTTCTTTATTTTTAAATTAAAAGTATAAAAATGAGGCCTATAAAAATTAGACTTTGAATAAAGAATCAATCATTTGATAAAGGGCTTTGTGGCTTAAGTTAATATTTCAGTATTTCTAGACTATGCCTATTAACTTTATCATGCTTTTCCTTTAGAATTTAAATACATCACAGTAGTCCATCTACTAATTCCACAAGAAAAAGTGGAAAATTATATATATATATATATCTTGCAAACATTCTACAGATAATAAATCCAATAATTCAACAAAACATTTAAGGTTTTTTTTTAAAGATTTATTTATTTTTACTGGAAAGTCAGATATACAAAGAGGAGGAGAGACAGAAAGATCTTCTGTCTGATGATTCACTCCCCAAGTGAGTGCAACGGCCAGTGCTGCACCTATCTGAAGCCAGGAGCCAGGGGCTTCTTCCGGGTCTCCCACATGGGTACAGGCTCCCAAGGCTTTGGACTCTCCTTGACTGCTTTCCCAGGTCACAAGCAGGGAGCTGGATGGGAAGCAGGGCCACCAGGGTTAGAACCGGCGATCATATGGGATCTTGGCACATTCAAGACAAGGACTTTAGCCACTAGGCCACAGTGCTGGGCCCTGAAGGTTTTTTATTTGTTTGTTTGTTTGTTTTTTAATTTCTGAAAGTTAAATCTCTGATTTTGGATTTGCTATTGGTGAAGCTGTTGGTTTCGCACTGTTATTGAGAAATAATGCTGTGACTTCCACACATTTTAGTCTTTTCATTGTTACAGAAAACTTCATAGACCTGTTTATGGGATCAAATTTGTGTGATGGGCAATTTTAGCCAAAAATATGTATAAGTTTTACCTCAACAGTAGACAGTATTTGTTGATGAGGTATTTAACCCTGACTAAATGCATTTTTCAAAATGTCTGAGAATTTAGTATTAAGTATTTTCACCACCTGGAGTCAGACACATTTGAGTCTAATAGTTTCTACATTCTTCATTGTAAATCTCAGTTATGTTTCCCAGATTAGACATTTCCCTTCACTGTAATCCTCCAAGGGGAAGCAGGTGCATATGCTGCTGTGAGAGCCAAGAGACCAGTCCCACCTGTCGCTATCAGGCTCTGCCGCCCCAGGAAGCTCTTACCGACCTCAGCAGTTTCTGACTTCCTTTCAAGTTTATTCTGCAATACAGGCCATACAGGCCACTTTGATAAAAAGTGGCAGAATTCAAGTATCCTGACTTGAGGGGTAACAAATAGGCTTTCTCTTTGAAGCACTGCAGCCTGAGTAGCATTTGGTGGGTCCCTTTCAAAGGAGCCAGAAGGGGACCTCAGCAAGTCCCAGGCACCGGAATAGCTTTGAACTTTCATTTGTTTTGACTGGGTGTCACATGAGCTTTCTAACTAAAACTTTTCTTTGAGACTCACAAACCTATGATATTTGCTTCAGAGTAAACTGAGTAAAGCAAGAAGGTAGATAAGATGGATGTGTGTGTGTGTGTGTGTGTGTGTGTGTGTACCCATGGAAGATTAACGTGAAGGAAAATGTCTAATTTGAGAAACAGGACTGAGATTTACAATGGAGACTATAGAAAATATTGGACTCAGATGCAAGTAACTCTGGGTGACATGAATACTTAACTCACATGTAAAATATACATATATAAACATATATCCATATATCATATATATACATATATATAAACACATATCCATATATATATATGTTTATATATATATACACACACACACACACACACACATATACGTGTATGTTTGGTAATTTGGATACTTCCAGGCAGGGGTAGGAGACTGCTCATAGTCTCATGTCATCTCCCTCTCCTCTTGATACGTAAATTCATCAAACCCTCCTCCCTTATGTCCACATGACTTTCAGCCTTTAAAAATCTGATGCTGTTAATAAACTTCCGCTATTGACCATCAGTCAGTACTCCACATGTCTGCTTATCAGTTCTGTGCACCAAGGCCATCTCTCCTGGACAGTGAACTTAAGACAGCATAAATTGTGCTTTCATAAGGAGATGATGACAACTGGGAAAACAGAATAATCTTTAAACGTTTTTTAAATTTAATTTGTGGTAATGTTTATATGGTTGATTAGGGTGGGAATGGTCAAAGGTTAGTGAAAAGTGGGTGAGATCCCACTTTTCCTTGTTTTCCTTTTTCTTCTTCATGTTTCTGGGGGAAGGAGGAAGATAAAAGGAGAAGCCACACCAGTCTCCCAACCACCTCAGCATCCGGAGATGGGGAATAGCCACCCTGTGTCAATCTAGGGTTCTTGATAGGGGGCCTGCTCCAAGGGTGCTGCTTAAGTGTCTTCTATAGCTCTGAAATGCTATCAGTGCCATCAATCTAAGAATGAGGAATTCCTTCAAAGATCCATTGGCTGAAATAGACCATCTTAGAGTCTCCATTCACATTGATATTTTTTTGCCAATGCTTGGCCTGGGTAGTTGACCAATTTGTTCTATCTTCTTTCCTATGTTATGGTACCAGATGTCACCTGCAAGCTCCAATGGATTGCCATATCCTGCATGTTCATCTGTGTATTGCCATCCACTGTTCCATCTAAGCCACTGAGGAGGCCCAACTATGATACATGCACTCCAAGGTCACACCACAGATCCTGTAATTCTCCTCATGGTTGGAGTTCTCAGTCAAATGCTTCAGTTGGGGGGAATCCTCAAATAAACCACATCTGATTTGATCCCAGACCTGATTCTTGTGTGTCCTTGCCAGTACGGTGTTTGGATCAGTCCATCACCCATATCAGGCTATGCACACACTGGTAGTTGAAATTGCTGGGTCAGTTCTATCTCCCACTCCATTTGCTATGCAAATTCATGAGTACTGCAGCCCAGCCTGACCCTGCCCACCATACACTTTGTCCTCACATACACCAGCAGGAGCTGTGGCCTAGTCTCAGAAACTTCAACAACCCCTACTAGGCCCACCCCCAGCCCTGGCTCCTGTGCTTTCCAGTATGTGTAGCAGACACAATATCTGTCCCATATCCCATTCAGCTCTCACACAAGTCAGTAGGCATTCACACCTGGCCCAATCCAACCGACCCCACTATCCAGTCCACATTGATGCCAGTGGCTTCCACTGCCTGTCTAACCAGACCTTGCCCTAGCACTGTTTCTTCTGCTTACCAGCGGTCCCTCTCCCCTACATTCCCTTGCCACTTTCTCTAATCAATCCATAGTCCTTGTGTCCAGGAGTACATGGGTTTCCCAGCTCAAACTTCTGAAGCCCAGTGGGTGGTATACTGCCTGGAGCTCTGTCCACCTACCAGGATCCCAAGCTCCTAGCAAGTGTGCTGGCCTGGGATCTTACCCCTCTGTACACCCAAGATCCAGGCCCATTCTAATTTGCCCAGGCCTATTCCACTGGCACACTCGTCATGCTGACCTGGAGCTCTCCCTACCTCCTCCTACCCCACCTGGGATCAAGAACATGGGGAAATCCCAGGCTTGCTCTGCCAGTCTTGATGTGAGCCACCAGCTCCCTCTACACCCCACTGGCGCTATCTCCCAGGCCTCTGCAAGACTGCACCCCCAGACCCCTGCATGTGGAATGGGGTGGCACCTACCCCGACCACAACTGGTCAATAGAATAATCTAAAACCCTCATTTTGTGTTCAGATAATCAATGTTTCCAATAGATTTTAAGACATTTATTCATAGCCTAGAATGTTGCTATATAAAATGTCTTTCATTTAAGCATAATCTTAATTAGGTAACTTTATTTTCAAGATTGACAACTACAAAAAACTTGCTTCTATTATGTTAGTAAAGGGCACAATTAAAAATAAAATTCTTGTACAAATATAAATATAAGTACAAATAGAAACAGCGAACACACATTTAGAAGACTTTAAAAATACATGATATAATGGAACTACAGGATAAATTTGCTTCAGTGTCCCAAATTTTATGAAATCCATGTGAAGTTTTTAAAATTATATATTTTTGAACTTTCTGAAGACTCCTTATATGTATGGACTCTGAAAATCAAATATTACACCATTGTGAAACTATTAAATAATGTCAAAAAGAATATTAAATAGTTAAAAGTAGATCAATTTGATATCTGCCTCTATGAGCATTGCATTAATTATGGGATATAAAAAATTCCTTTGAAAAACTTTTCTGGATTATTTAAAGTATTTAGGCTAAGATTCAATGTTCAGGTATTCACTTATGGTTGTATCTTTTTAAAAATTAGATGTTTGTAATAGAGTTAGATAATACTAAATAACAAGGTATAAAAAGTTATGTGTTTATATAATTACTGAAAGGCAATTGGAAAAAATACATCTACATACTCAATCCTAATAATTGCCAGTGTTCTCTGGTTTTGTAATCTTTTTGAAACTGAGGATTAATACTATTTGATTATTTAGGACAATATAACAAAAGAAAAGCTTGACAACTTTATAAAAGTTTCTGTACATACAAATGAAGTAAACTACTAAAATACTTCAGGGAAAATATGGCTCATACATACCAAATAATGTGTTTTAATAAATTATAAACTTGGTAAACTTAAATGATCATAACTTTTGATTTCTAAGTTTTAAAATTGATATACGTATTTGCCTCATAAACTTGAACAAATAATTTAATCTTTTCTAAAAAATATTAATTTATTTTTAATTGGAAAGGCAGGTCAGATTTACAGAGAGAAGGAGAGACAGAAAAATCTTCCATCTGCTGTTTCACTCCCCAGATGACTACAATGGCTGGAGTGGAGCCAGTGTTGTGATGTATCCCATATTAGTGCCGGTTTGTGTCCCTGTTGCTTTACTTCTTTACTCATGAGCCTGGGAAAGCAGCAGAGGCTAGTCCAGGTGCTTTGGTCCCTACCACGCACCTAAAAGACTCAGATAATGTTTCAGGTTCCTGGCTTTTCCCTGTCCTGGCTCTGACTTTTAAAATCACTTGACAGGTGAACCAGGAGAGAGAACACTCTGTGTATATCTCCAGTTCTTCCTCCTTCCCTCTTTGTCACTCCACCTTTCAGATACATAACTAAATATTTAACATTTTTCTTTTTGTATTAAAAATTACTTATTTTAACAGCGGAGATGGGGGAGAAAAACAAATAGAAATACTGCCCACATTTTTTAAAAAAATATTTTCAACCCCCTGCAACAACCAAGATTGAGCCATGTTGAAGCTGGCATAATCCATGTCTTGGGCAGAGACCAATCAGGTATTCCAGGGTGGGATGCGGGTGGGTGTCTTAATGAATTCTAGGTGCTAGGCAAAATATGTGCCTCTTAACTCATGTTTGTTGCTTTGCTGAAAAGTTAATAGCTTCCCATCAAATTTTTTTCCCAAATAATAAGAGTTGAGTTCTCTTATTTGTACTCTTGTACTATGTAAGTAAATAAATTAAAATATTTTCAAGTTCCCTATACTGAATGTGCTGTCTTAGAAAGACACTGTTTCTCTTCCAGGTTGGCATAATGCCTTACACATCCTAAATGTGTAAGATTATGTTTGAACATTAAATGACTAAATGGGTTGTAAGGCATTTAAAACATTTTTAAAATCAATTTTGAAGTTTTCTATTTATTTTAATTTTATCTAAACTATTAAAGAAAAAAGTTGAAAATACTGAATATGACTTAAAGAAAAATACAGCAAAGTCTGTGAAATGATAGAAAGGAAGGGCAAAGCTCAGAAGAAAAGAAATATTTAATGTTTGGGGCTAATAAGAAAGTAAAACCCTGAATTGTAGCTGTATAGATTCTATGATAAATCTTAACTTGTAAATATCTTTTAAACATAGTCTTACAATAGTGAAAACATAGGCCTAATATTTCAGCTACTGTTGTTTTTTTCTTTCTTTTTTCTTTCTTTTTTACCAAGGTGAAAATTATCATTGATTCAACAATTCAAGTATTTGAATATATCATAGCCCCAAGCAATCCTAGTGTTTTTGATACATGTATACAATAATCATAAATGTAGGTCTTACTTATAAACAAGTGCTTATCCTGTATTTAAGTTCTCTCTGTAAGAGCTAATGCAATACACATACAGCAAATGTTCGATTTTTTTTTCAGATTTCTTGTGATAATTTATTTATCAATACATTCTATGTTGCAACACAGGTTTCTTTTATACCCTGTCATTCCTTGCTGTGCAGGCATTGAGAGAAATGTTTCCACTGCTATGCAGAATTCTCAGAGTTGGCTGTAAGTTTTGCAATAAAGCAATATGAATTTCTGCTTACGTTTCACTATCATACATATCAGATGGGGAAGCAAATTATTCATAACCAATATAATTCTTAAATCAGATACTAAATATCTCATTGATAAAACTCATCAATTGAACATTTGTGAATATAGGGGGTAAACTTACATAGGACATGCTTTAAAAACAACAAACCAACTATATTGGAAGCCCTTTAGAGAACTTGATACATCAGACAATATAATGAACCATCCTTGAAAATGATAATCATTTGGGGATACAAAATTAAATTTGGAGTTTAGAAAATTTAAGAAAAACTAACATAACTAAATCCAGATTGTAACCTAAATTCCCCCTTCCATTGACTGTATGAAAAATATGAAAACTGGAAATGAATCCATGTAGTCTTTCCAAAAGACATTAATTTGTTTTTTAACTTGTTTTTTTGCACTTTTGCAGCTCTATTAAAAATACCAATAAGTTGTATATATCCTGATTTATTATGGCAATGCAAAATCGACTTTCAGTTTATAGCTGTCATAGAAATGCATGCTTGTAGCCTGCAATATACTCACCTCCCCAGCGCTCATCACAGACTGTAAAGAGAGTCGTTTTGTTGGCTAAGCCAGGGAGCATGGTACTGCACTCCATGACGATGGCCTGAGGAATCATTATGATGCAGGACACAATCCAGATGATGACGATACTGTTGCGGGCCCTCTTGGCTGTGCTCTTGAACATCAAAGGGTGACAGATGGCATACCATCGATCTAAGGCGATGCAGCTCAGTGTGAGGACAGACACCGATACTGACACAGTCTAGACAATGGAAAAGAGACAGTACAAGATAGCCATCACGTGTCAGAAGGATCACTCATTGCCCTGACAGCATTAGAAAACTGCTCACAATAGGCAAGAATATCCAAAGCTGTCCAGAGGTGTGGATGCAGGGGAAACATAACCCTAACACACTGTGGATGGAAGTGCAAATCAATGCAGCCTTTATGGAAAATAGCATGGAGCATCCTCTGATAACTAGCAGATCTACCATATTCCTATTCCCTTTTGGTTACCACATCCAAAGGGTGAAATCACCATATGAAAGAGATACCAGGAGTGGCTTATATATTGCATATCAAATCACAATGTTAAAGATATGAAATTGAACTAGATATCTATCAGGTAAAGACTAGATCAAGAAAATGTGGTAGATATATGTGATGGAATATTATTCAGCAATAAAAAATAATGAAAGCCTCACATTTTCAGCAAAATGTGTGGAAATCAAAGTCTTTATGATAAGTGAGATTAAACAGACACAGAAAAACTAATTCAATATGTTTATCCCCATAAGTGGGAGTAAATAAATATATATTTATGATATACTTAATATGCAGTATAAAATGTGTGGACTCCATATTATTTTTAGATAGATATTTGTAGATAGCTGTCCTCATTTTCATGCACCCATTTGTAAAACCATACCATCCTTTCTCTACACTAGGATCTTGTCATGAATCCCATATATTGTGAAGTCAATATTCCTGTTTTTATACAATAGCAATTCTTGTGTATATAATGTTTACACATGAGCAGATTTGGAAAAGATGTTAAAATTGTTTTAAAAAAGATAAAAAGTAATGTGTATATCTATGAAATTTTGAAACTTGCTTCATAAAAAGTCTTAAGAATCAAGTAACACTGTTTTACACAAGAGAAAAATTAGCATAAAAAGATGGCATAAAAAGATCAGGTACCTTGTAATGAAACTATTAAACTGGAAACTACAAATTTAATGGAAGATAACTAAATAAACAGAGACATAAAATATCAAAGAATCCACAGAATTGCTTCTTTCTAGTAATATCAGAAAGAAAGGAAATGTGTTGGAAAATGTTTATTTTCTTTAAAACATGGAACAAAATGCCATTAAGACCTCACTAATTTCTTTTTCACCAAATATGTTAATTTATAGTGTAACATTTTTGGAAAATAAATTTTACAACTTGGTCTTACAACAAGATGGCTTCTTTTAAGTTATCATATAAAATTTAATTGTATTTGCAAATAACTATACAATTTGAATTATAGAAACCTATTTCATATTATCAAACAACAGGAATAATTTGTACATTAATTTCCAACATGTTGCATACCCAAAAGCAAAGATCTTATTCAATCAACAAAGTGGTGTAAAAGGATCTCCTTTCTAGAACTTATCTCTAAATCCCAGAAAGATTCACTGAGTCTAGAACTCTGAACAATTTCCATCATCATAAATTATGCTGCAATTAGGAACTTTAGGGAATAGCAAAGAAATGTTTTAAACCTGGCTATACTCACATGTTCTTTTTAGGTAATTAATGTTTTACCTCCTGGGTAAACAAAGATTCTTAACATCGCTCAAAATTCCCTTTATAAAGAAAAGTACTTTACATTTCTTTTATTTTTAATTAGAAACTCCTATTCCATTTCTTTTCAGTGCGTGTCATGTGATAACTCATTTTGCTTAATTTGCTTGTTGAATCACCTGCTTCATACCTTTGTGCTGACTATGAATATGCCGGTATATATTTTTCTTAAATGAAAGAAGTTTGACGGATGAGATTTGTACCACTTCTGCTTCTGTATTTCCTTTTTGGGAAAGATGGCAGTATAATCAGAATCAATTTGGTAACCAGCTTTCCTGGGCTTGAATCTGATTTCCTTTCCCAACCGTGTGATTTTTGGTAAATTAATTATCCTCTTTATTGCTGTATAATAATTGCACTGAATCACTTAGGCAGAGGTAATTAAGATGTGAAATACCTGGCCAAAGACTGGCATATAAATGTGTACATCTGTTATTTGCTATGCTGATAACTGTAATTAGTAATAATGCTATTTCGACTGCAAGTGGGCATAGAGTTACAAATACGAAGTGGAATAAACTGCCTTTTAGAGAACAACAGTGATATAAATTACAAATAAAAATGTAAGTTTTGACAAATTCTCGGAGGTCAATTCCATGTATAAGATTAAAGAACTAAAATCTACTGGAATCACTTAGCTTAGTGATTGGCTACTGGGATTTCTTTTGTACTTCCTTCGAGTGCTTTTGACTCTACTTCTCAAAATAACTTCACTCCCGCCTTGCTGGGCTCCCCTTCCTTCTGTTCAAATAAAATCAATACTCTAGAGCCCCTGAATACCTTAGCTAACCTGGGAATCAAAGTATGGCAGTCTAGACCTGCCCAATTTGCTTTTCTCAGCTGCAGTTCAGGACAGTATTTATCCATTCTAACAATTAGAGGTGAAAAATGCTCAAGAGTTAGTGTGTTACTTTTTAATTAATTTTAATTCACTTGGATAGAAGGAAAAGTATCATGATTTAACTCTATATTCAGATACTACTCAGTAGCAATGACTCACAGTTGAAACAATTGAATAGAATCCTGGCAGTGACTTAGAAATAACTCTAGGTTTGCAGGTGGGTAAGAATATTAGTATACAATTGCATCTCCCGTGATGGCAAGCTAATCCTCCTCCCGTGGTACTGGCATCTCAAAAGGGCTGGTTCATGTCCTGGATTTTTTACTTCCAATCTAGCTCTCTGCATGTGGACTTGGAAAGCAACAGAAGATGTCTGAAGTCCTTGGGCTCCTGCACCCACTTGCGACTCTGAAGTTCTGATCAATTCAGATCTGTTCTGCGACCCAGCTTCAGATCAGTTCTGCTCTGCCTGCTGAGACCATTGAGTAGCAAACCAGTGGAGGAAAAATCTTTGGCTTTCAAATAAAAATGACTAAATACTTTTAAAGAATATAAATAATTAGCATTTAATTTAATAGATTTTCTTTAGAGGTTATACGTTGTAACTTGTGGATATAAATGGAAATTCTGCTACTTTGTTTCACTTCGAAGTTTGCACTTTCGTTCTTTTTATTTATCATTTATTTTTTTAATTTTAAAATTGTTAGTTGAGAGTTAGAAAATCATCATCTGTTCCCTTCCTGGGTCATCAACAGGAAGCTGTATCAGAACCAGAGGAACCAAATTCCAAGCAGAACTCTGAAATGGGATGCAGACATCCCAACTTGGTGGTCCATGTGCTGTACCACAGCATCTGCTTCTTAAAGGATCCTAAGTATCTATAAACAGTGGAAATGGAAATAAACCAAAAGCTTGGAACTGATAGATCGGAAGGCTAAAAATAAGGCTGAGAAAGTGAAATGAGTCTGTTTACACAATGCCAACTGCCATGTTTCACTTGAATTCTGCAATTCCTTTTCTTTACATTTGCTGTGCAATTTCTTTTTCTGCAGTATATAAAAAAGTCATTATGAATAAGTAGTCTCCTGCTCTTATCAATCATGGTTATTGGGAGAGAAGGAAAATGCACGATAATTATTCAGCCAACAGCCTAACAAATGTTAATGGTTTTGGAATTACAAGATTGTTAAAGACTCATAAGAATCATTTTATTCTGCTAGGTTTTATTGCAACTGTGATATTTTTTAAGAGTTTTGGGAATTTGCCAAAGCGTTTCAGTGTATCAGTCATCAATCTAAAGTTATATTGTATTTAGAAGAAAAACATGTAAATCACAGCAAATTAACAAATGGACCTAAAGTTGTAAATAAAACCAAATAAATGTAAATGGTTGCAAACATTATGTAATACATGTTAAATATTCAGTAAGAGAGAGATCCCATATCAGAAATAAAAGCTACAAGTATTGTCACAAGCAGGGGAACTAAAACTACTCAAATTAAATGATAGCTGTACCCCCAGGTCCATCGTTAATGGTGAGCCTCTGGAAAAAGGACAATAAATGTTGAAAAGATGAAGATACTGATTTTACCGTTTAACGGACTTTTTGTGAATTTACATCCTCACATACAAAGTAATGTTGAATGAGTTTATGGGTGGCTCTAGTCTTTTCTGCACTATGGGGATTCAGTATTGCTTGCTCCTTGGCCTGCGTTAAAGGGGGTCAACTGAGTAGTCTGCTATATTGGACAATGTTTGGAGAGAAGCAGACAGACTATCTCAGGAAATCAGGAATATTTCTTTAGCTGCAGAAACTTGCCATGCAGTCATGCTCTGGGAGAGAGAGTCTGACTATTGGAACTTTCCGTTTGAGAGAGAAGCACATTCAGTGACTTTAACAAGTCCCTCTGCTCCTCATCATTCATTGGTTGCATGCCAGTTGCACTCTGTCTCCCACGAAAGTGGAAGATTCTGGAATATGTACTCTGTAAGACCACATCACTGCGTTTTAGAAGAGCACTGAACATGGTTCAAGGTGATACATTCTTCCCTTGTTACCCCATTATCCACTGAGGAATTGTCTGGCTCACTGAAAGAAGGTGAAATATTCTCAGTCAATGACCAGTCTAGGTAACTGGAGTCATCCAGAAACCTAAGAGGAGTCCTAAAACTTCCTGCTACTTATCTGTCTACTGCATTAATTTAAGTCTCCAGCTCTTAACTTTTCAGTATGAAATGAATCAACTTACATAGTCTTCAAATTTTTGAACTGTCAGAGCCTCAAATATTGCTTTGTTGATGGTCCTTATATACAACATTTGCTCTGGGCCCAGTACAGTAGCCTAGCAGCTAAAGTTCTTGCCTTGCAAGTGCCAGGATTCCATATGGGTGCCCGTTCCAATCCCGGCAACCCCACTTCTCATCCAGCTCCCTACTTGTGGCCTGGGAAAACAGTCATGAATGGCCCAAATCTTTGGAACCCTGCATTTGCGTGGCAGACCCGGAAGAAGCTCCTGGCTCCTGGCTTCAGATCAGCACAGCCCCGGCCATTGCGGCCACTTGGCGAGTGAACCATCGGACAGAAGATCTTCCTCTCTGTTTCTCCTCCTCTCTGTATATCTGCCTTTCCAAGAAAAATAAAATAAATCTTGAAAATTTTGTTCATCCTCTTTCAATAATTTTGTGGATTTATTATTTTTAGCTAGAGTTTAACTTCTTCCTCAGTCTCATAGTATCACATATCTTCTTTAAATTTTCAAGCTTCTAAATAGCGTGTGTGTGTGTGTGTGTGTGTGCGTGTGTGTGTGTGTGTGTGTGTGTGTGTGTTTAGCTCATTGGTTAGTTAACTGAAGGGCCACAACTGTGAAATTAATCTGTAATATGTTATGGTGGTTGAGAAATGTCTTTACCCATTTGCCCAAACCTATAGAGTGTATGTCAAGGATGGAACTCCAAACTACGGACTCCGGGTGACGGTGATATATTGGCATAGCTTCACCAGGTGCACCAGTGTATCACGTTGGCGGTAAGGCAGTGTTGGTTCTGGGAGAGGTACATTTGTGGGGGAAAGTATGGGAACAGGTGTAATGCTCAAAATCACCGTACCATGTGCTCAGATGCTATGACACTAAAACTGCCTCAACAATGCGTTCTTACAGAGCTTTCTGCGTTTGAGTTCAAAAATTATGAAAAAAAAATTCTTACCTGTAAATAAGGGATCACTTTACAGAGAGACTGCCCGAAGAACCAGGTCTCCGTGATGTCCACGACCAGCGTGGCGGGAAGGCAGGTGATGGTCACCAACACATCAGCCAGAGAAAGGTTGACTATGAAGTAGTTGGTTACGGTCCTCATGTGGTGGTTCTTCCACACTGCCACACAAACTCATTTGAGAAGAGAGAAAAATTAGGCTTGGAAAATGGGTACCAGTGAAGAAACGTTGGAAAATTTACACACATGTACCAAAAACAATAGATAACGGAAGCGTGTTCTGTGTCTTCAAAGAACCAGTCAGTTGACTTCAGCGGGGAAGACACATTTCAAATGAGTGCATTCACCTTGCGTGCTATTTCTCAATGGAATCCAAGGCCGTGCACATTTTCATTTCATTTTAAATTGAATGTCTGAGAATGTAAAGGACGATCATTGACTCATCCTTCTGTTCCGTTACTACTAAGTATACGGTAGAACCCAAAGAAGTGTTACTCTATCAGGTAATAATGGAGCAAAAAGTTTCAATGATTTGTGTTTTCTTTCCCCATAGGTTTGAATCATATCTGCTTGCAAACTGTACTTAAAACGTCTAATAGTTGGAGTTTTGTCTTTAAAACACAGTGGTCAACAATTGCTTGGCTCTCTTACTATTAGCAAATACTGAGTTTCTGTTATTGAATCACGATAATGCTATGAAGGGTAACACATGATATAATGAAATGGAGAATGCAGGCATGATATCTGAAGATACTAGATTCATTAAGCACAGTTATAGTTAGAACTTGGATTTAATTCTAAGTGAAAATCTGGTCTCTACTGCACAGCTTGTCTCACGAAAACCAGGGAGCAATAAGTAAACTCGTATAAACTTTAGAAATCCAATTTGCTCCTTATAACCCTTATGATCTTGAAGCATCACCTTCCAATCAAACACATTTTTTGACGCTTTCACACTTGGCCTTCTTTTCCCCTGTACAGAATGTCTGCAGTGTAAAATTAGGGGCTATTTCAGTTCCAAAAAACAACTGAGGAAAAAAAATACTGACTGTCTCACTCTCTATCCTCCTTCTGCTTTGGGTATACAAAGATGACATCATCGCTGGCTCTAGAACTGCGTGTTTACGCACCGCCGCTCACATCTCTTGGTGGATTTCTTAACTGCTAAGGACTGAGAATTTGGGTATCACTAACTTCACCTGCTAGCATTTTCACTTGTATGTCCAGATGATGCAATGGTTACTGATTTTATACAGTAATGAAATAATACATTTAATCACTGAATGAGGAATTCAGTTATGGATCATATAGTACAAGTTTGGTATTTTGCAAAATGGTTTTATAAGTTCATGAAGCTGAATTTATCTGCTAGCTATGAACAGATGTCAATTTTAACAAAATACCTGGGTTTCTGAAGATTTATCTTTGAAAATGTGACATCTTTCTCTCTAAGATATTAATACCTTGAAACTCAGGAAAAGGAAAAATTTTAAATAAGCCTGATCTTCAAAAACCTTAAATTCAGGATGGATTGTCCTACATAATACAAATGATTTAATTTATAATTATTTTATATTAATCAGTGAATATGTAAGACAATCCAAAAACATTTTCAAAAATTCACTCCTTGCTATTTAATCAAAAATCATGTTTTACTATTTGTGAAACAGAAGTATTTTTACAGAAAATTGTCATGTTTTATTTTAAACAATGCTTCGTGTGACATTTCACCATTAGTTGTGGTTTATTTATTATATGTGTGTATGTGTGTAGAAACATGTAAAAAAGCAATTTCTTGATTGTTAGTTGCTATATAAATCACACATAAAATAAACTTTTAAGCAAATGTGTCTAGAAAACTGTAGTTCCACCATTTGCCACAAAGTGTCAGTGAAAGCCTTTGAAATGTTTTATATTGGAATTTCACAGCCAAACTTCATACGTTAAATTATGTTGTTTAAAACATAAGAGTGAATTTTGAAATTTTGTATCTTAAAGCTCACCAAAAGGGATAACATGATAGTTCCTAATTAAGACACAAAGAATGGCTGAGTTAAAGTGAAATAAGCAATTTTTCTAAATGTAAAACAGGAAGAAAGCATCTGAATGCATATAGAAGAGAGCCAGTGTTTAACTTTGGTAAAGAGATTTACTGAGGGCCTGGCGCGATAGCATAGTGGTCAAAGTCCTCTAATTGCATGCACCGGGATCCCATATGATCGCCGGTTCTAATCCCGGCCACCCTGCTTCCCATCCAGCTCCCTGCTTGTGGCCTGGGAAAGCAGCTGAGGATAGCCCAAAACCTCGGGACCCTGTACCCGCGTGGGAGACCCGGAAGAGGTTCCTGGCTCCTGGTTTTGGATTGGCACAGCACTGGCCATTACGGTCACTTGGGAAATGAACCATCGGACAGAAGATCTTTCTCTCTGTCTCTCCTCCTCTCTGTATGTCTGATTTTTCAATACAAAAAAAAAAAAAAAACACTTTTTTTTTTTATAAAGAGACCTTCTTGAGCAGTCCATGTAGTTAAGTCATTCAGCACCATGTGAAGTGTTTAGATTTCAGGATCTGGATAGTGGCTCATCAGTGCGTATCTAAGAGGGTAAGACAAATGACGCAATTCCGAGACATTTTTCTCATTTTTTCCCACCCTAGTCCATTTTGACCTTCCCTTTCTCTGTTATACCAACTTTGTGCCAATTTCCCCAGCTCAAGTTCCCACCCTCGGTCTCCAAACGTTGGCAGTGTTTTCTATAAACCTCTGTGTCTCAGAAAAATGACCCGTTTCCCTCTCACACTTCTCTCTGCCTCTCTTTTTCCCTACAAGTTTAGAAAAATGGGACATTGCCAAGAAGAGCAAGTTTGTTGTGAAACACACCTGTCGAAAGGTTATCTAATAGCAGCAGAGACAAAATGTTCAAAATGGTTACTGCATGCAGTGTTAAAACATGAGTTTCTTTTCTGCTTCTTTACAAAAGCAGGACACTATGTCCAAACTTGAACAAATATCTCCCCATTAGCATCCATTCTTTGTATTAATGTTGATAGGAATTGTCCCAAGGAGAATGGTGTCACTGCAGATTTAATACCATCAAGGCAGTATGGGAATTCCTGTTTTTGAACAATCACTGAAGGGAAATGAGGGGAAGTTACATAGGCTTTTTTTTTTTTAACTAGAAAAAAGGGAATGGATTTTGATGATATCTTGAAATTCCAGGTAAGTAAGCTGGTGAAAATAATACGGTAGGTGAGTGATGTTTTTATTGTAATGAAGCTGAAACAGAAGGCCTTCCTAGGGACTGAATGTGAGAAGACAGTGTGATGAGCAGGCATGCTGCTCCAGAGCCGAGGAGTGTGATTCGCACTGAGTCGAAATCATTAAGCTTACTGAATAAGCCAGTTCTCTAAAGACACATCTATTTTTTTCCCTGGTGTATAACAATTAACGTAGAACACAAAAAAATTAATAAAAATAAAAGATAGCTTGCGGTACGCGTTTAGCCCTTATTTATACTCCCATTGAAATATGGTCTTCCTATGTTTTAATTGTTGAGTATTATGGTTAATGGTGATTTAAAGCAGTGATTTTTTTTTTTTTGAGTGGACTGAAGCAGCACTGCAAAAATAAAAGAAAAAAGGAAAGAGAGAGATAGTGGAAGGGAGAAGGGAAAAAAAAGGAAATATGGTGAGCCTAGAACTGCATTTATTTTTGTGCCTAGAATCCTTTCACCTTATATTACTAAACATTAAAAAATAAAAGAGAGGGCCCAGCGCGGTGGCGCAGTGGTTAAGGTCCTCGCTTTGCACGCCCGGGATCCCATATGGGCGCCGGCTCTATCCCGGCAGCCCCGCTTCCCATCCAGCTCCCTGCCTGTGGCCTGGGAAAGCAGTCGAGGACGGCCCAAAGCTTTGGGACCCTGCACCCGCGTGGGAGACCCGGAAGAGGCTCCTGGCTTAGGACCGGCATAGCATCGGCCCGTTGCGCTCACTTGGGGAGTGAATCATCGGACGGAAGATCTTCCTCTCTGTCTCTCCTCTCTGTATATCCGCCTTTCCAATGAAAAAAATAATAATAATAAAAATAAGGGAGAATAAGGTGACTAGATTAGAAAGTAAATGGTAAACAATGAGGAATTCAACTTTCTATATTCTGTTTGAAACAATCAATACCTAATTGGTGTTTGGAGATTCGGACTTGTATGAAGGAAGACTTATTTTATTTATAAGTAAATGTTTGGATTCAGTCGGACTAGACATAGGTGATTAAAGCCGCCGAAGTGAATAACCAGGGCTGAAATTAGAATAGGAAAAGAAGGAGTTTAGCTATGTACAGAAAACTGCGATTGCAATCAAGAAGTGCTAATTGCTCTCTGCAGCACTAAATGTTATAATATAATGTATTATTAGCAGCTTTTATATTCTAGGATGTTTGCTACAGAACAAATGCCCAACACCCAAAACAAAATTGTTTAAAATATGGAGAATCTACTATAGTGGAAAGGGGCTAATGGAAGAAATGCATGAGGAAAGACATCTGGAATATTGTATCTCTTTTAATAATGTAGCTATCGACACAATAACAGTTTTCCTTTTCCAACAATTTAAAAATAACTTTCTTTTGGAATGCATTAAGTTGAATAAAAATGTGAATAATCTGAAATAGGAAGGACAACAATTGGAGTTCAAGGTCTGCAAAGAAAGAAAACAACAATCTGCTTTCATCTGCAACTGCAGGAGTAAGCAGTAACGGAAATGAACCTGAAGAAGCCCTCCCCAACACTGAAATCTAGATTCAAATGCCTTTTTAGTCCACTGGACACAGATCTCCTTCCCAACAATCATTGCCTGAAAACCTTTATTAAAACTTCTACAAAAGCCCAGCACCATGGTCTAGTGGCTAAAGTTCTCCACTTGAATGAGATGGGATCCCATATGGGTGTGGTTCTAATCCCGATGACCCCCCTTCCCATCCAGCTCCCTGCTTGTGGCCTGGGAAAGCAGTCGAGGATGGCCCAAAGCTTTGGGACTCTGCATCCATGTGGGAGACCTGGAGGAAGTTCCTGGATCCTGGCTCCGGATCAGCACAGCACCAGCTGCTGCATTCACTTGGGGAGTGAATCACCAGACGGAAGATCTTCCTCTCTCTCTCCTCCTCTCTGTATATCTGACTTTGCAATAAAAACAAATAAATCTTAAAAAAAAACTTCTACAAGAAGATGATAGTACCCTCAATATCACATAATTCCTTTACTGTTTCAAATTAAATGGTCAGGGAGCCAGCATGGTGGTTCCCGGTTAAGGCATTGTTTGAGATACCAACATTCTGCCTCAGAGTGCAAGGTCTGGGCGCTATGCTTTAGATCATGCTTGCAGCTAATATGCCTTGGAAGGGCAGGTTGGATCAAATACTGAGATCCAGATGCCCACGTGGAAAAAAAAGAATGGAGTGTCTGGATCCTGGCTTCAGCCAGGCACAGTTCTGGTTACAGTCATTTGTGAAGTGAAACTGAGGCTGGAAGATCTTTTCTGTTCTTTCTTTTCCTGTATCTTCCTCTCTGCGTCATTCAAAAGCCTGCCTGTATACAAGGAGGCAGTAGTACAGACTGAAAGAATATCTTCGTCATGGTGTAAGTATGTTGCAATTGTAAGGAATATGATGACTGCTACTGGCCTTACTAATTTGAATTTTACAATCCTTTAGAATTAATGACTAAGTTTATTCACTATTCATTGCAATTTATTTTACTTTACTAAATAAATTTGCATCATTCGTGTCTTGTTACATTGGAATATAGATCACGAAGTAATTGAAATCAAGGATGATTCATATTTTCTCAAATTATTGCTGTTTTTAAGATTGATCAGGAATAAGACCCTTCAATGGTATTCACTAATATGTGCATGAAACTTGTACTAAAACAACTTTATGCAGTGTTAAAAATTCACATTTGACTCCCTGCTAATTTTAAGATGTATCTCTCTCCTGTTAACGTGTACAATAACCATTTCTCTAAAACACTGCTTAGATCAAGGGTTGGTTTAAAAATACTGTTTTCTTAAAATAAAAGATAATAAACTAGTCTTTAAATTTACCAATCCATCTGCTTTAAAATTACTTCCCTCAAACAAAATTAGATTTTATAAGATTTATGGCTTTGAAGTTTATAACACATAATTAGATTCTACTCTCAGTATTCTGCTAACTTTGGGCAAGTTATTTTTCATCCCTGTGCTTCAGTTGTGACATGTCCAAGCGGGAGATACCTGTACGTGTCTCACCGGATGACTTGCACGGACGTTAAAGAACTTGCCACAACTCTTAGAATGTGGATGCAAGACATATTAATGCTAAAAAATATTTTCTTCAGCACACTAACATTTAATGAAATAGCTCAGAAGTGATCTGTATTATCCATTAACCCAAATTTTATCATTGAAAATGAAAAACAATTACTACAGAGCTAAATTGTATTGAATAGCTAAAAATGGAGCTATACGAAGAGATTAAAAATCATCTCTTACTCGGGGGGCTAGCAACGACTAAAGAATGACATTTTCAGACAGCATGTGAGAGAAAGTTGTTTTTTATTTATTGTTACTTCAACTCTATACAAGAATGTAGGAAAAACCAGAATGCTCACCTGGCATCGTTAGACAAGAGGAATGACAGACAGTTGCAGCTATTTCAAAATTTACATCCCATAGATTCAGTGAAAAATCCCAAGGAAATTGAAACTATGTGGTGAATTTCAATAAGTGAACATGTAAAATCATGTTAATTAATTGTCCATCTGATTAAACAATATTCCTATCCCAATGAATTGATGTGAAAGCGAATCACATGCAAATTAATGTAAATAGATACACAAAAGAGGGAACTATCTTTGAAGCAAATATTAGTGTTGTTAAGTTTTTAATTATATGTTGAAGCCAAATGTTTCAATCAGAATAGATCTTGTGTTTTTAAGATTTATTTTTATTATTTTTTTATTGGAAAGGCGGATATACAGAGAGGAGAGACAGAGAGGAAGATCTTCTGTCTATAGCAAGTAACTGATTGTATTTTTGCATTTATCAAAGTAATTTATCAAGTAATTCTGTATAATAGCGGAATGTGAATTTGAAAGAATACACAAAATAGTTTCACCAATATAAGTTTCTTAAGACAAATAACACACACACAAACACACACACACACACAATTCCTGTCACATTTCTAATTAAATATGAAAAGCCAGGACAGGGTGGTGCTGGCTGCATGAGCACCATTTACTTTGAAACATGAAAGGAATCATGTGATATTGAGGGTACTTTTTAAAGATTTTCAGGCAATAATTATTGGCAAAGAAAATCTGTGTCCAGTGAATTAATGAAGTCATTTGAATCTAGACTTCAATGCAACAGGCTAGCCTCTGTCTGGTAGCATCTGCATCTCCAATGGGCAAAATTCTAGTCCTAGCTACTCTACATCTAGTCCAGCTCCCTGCTGGGAAAAGCAGCAGAAGATGGGCCAAGCCTTTGTATCCCCGTGCCTATGTAAGAAACCAAGAAGAGACCGCTGGCTCCTGGCTTCAGGACAGTTCAACTCCAGCCATTTGCAGCCTTCTGGGGAGCGAGCAGGCAGATTGAGCATCTCAGGCTTTCTGCCTGTCTTTCCTTCCCTCAGGAAATCTGTACTTCAAGTAACAAAAAAAATTTTTTAAGTGCTTAAAAAAATCACTTTCAGATAGAAGTTCAATAAAGTGGGTTATTACTTTTAATGCTGTTCTTCATTGAAAGAGTAAGCAAAAGGCAATTCAAATTTGAGGAAATTCTTGGAGCATACATTTACCATTTCATAAATCAATAACACGATACATAAAAATCTCCCCTGTAAAAAAACACCAAGAAATAAAGAATAAAATTATATTTTGAAAACTCTTCGGTGAGACCCAAAATTGACACAGTGCTTTATAACTAAACCAAAATTTTTTCTGCAGCTATGTAAATATTAGATTTTGAAATGAATATTAAAAAATATGCATCAATTTTTCAAATGAATTGTTATATTACACCACCAGACTTTTAATGTGAACATCATTACTCATGCTCTTTAAACACATTTTTAAAAACACTGAAAAAGAACAAAGAAATAATGGGATATTCGAAAGTGTTCATTTCAAACATTTTTTAACGGACAGAACCCTTGTGTCCATGCAAAGGAATTCTGTTCAGTCTTACTTTATTTTTTCCTGGTGAATTTTTTTATTTAACTTTTGAATTTTTACATTTTTCCTGATTAAACTGAGGAAGGTGAAACTAGAAATCTTTTAAAGTCTTTTAAACCGTTTAATCTGAGGAAATACTTGTCCATTCAGCCAGGCCGATCTCTTTCCCAGGGAAGGAGACAGGCTCATTCGCATGGCTAACTTGCTTTGATACTCTGAGTCACATGTAAACATTTCCTGTACCTGGAACCTCATTTTTCTCCATCAGTGAGCGAGAGCAGCATTGTCTCAAGTTAGCAACGTCCAGCACAAACAGACAGTTCTCATTTCCTTGTAATACAGTTCCTAACACATAACACTTTTCTCCTGCTAACTGTTCTGGATGTTGCAAATTTTATCTGTGTGCGACACTTGAGAATATTTGCATTGGTTATTGAATTATTTAGAATTACCTCTAAGCCGGAAGATTGCTACCCTGACTTAGCCTTCACTGAACAGGGCTTCTGCGTCTGATCTCTGATAACATTCCATGGCTGGTGGTAAATGAAGCTTTATCTTGAATGCAGGGGAGTTGAGGGCTTGCCAGGGAAGATGGATTTTTTTTTCCTCCAGCAAAGCACCCCCTGTCACATGGGGCTAGTGGCCTTCTGTCAATACAAAGAGGAAAGGTGACACGTACTTCTATCCATGTCAGGAGTAGGAGATTTGCAGTTTTGCATTCTTTGCTTCTACCTGGTTTTCTGTAATGTCTCTAGAATGAGGGATGTGTAATATTTTCTCAGTGCTTGCAGAAATATCACGGAATGACAATCTAATAGTGACAATGGCCTAGGAATATAGGAGTTACAGGAAAATTCAATTATGTAGACTAATTATTGAAAAGATGAAATGATGAGATATTTTCCACTCTGTGCAACCCCCAGGAAAGAGTCCAAATAAAGTTGAGGTGAATGGATCTAATCTTGGTAGCCTATTATTACATCTATGTTTTTAGGGGAATCAGGGGGAGGAATTTACAGTCTTCATCCTCATGTTTCCTTGCTAATAGACACTCCCATCCCTAGATAATCTCATCATTAACTTTCAGATGGGAATGCAAAATATTGTTTTTTGGTTCACAGAATTCCTATTACTGCTACTTGTTTCTTTTTAAAATTGTACTTTTTCATGTAACTCTGGAGGCCTTTATTTTATTTCTGAGTAGATCTTTCCTTTGAATCTGTATGTAAGATCTACTACATTTTTTTCATTTATGTCTATTATGAATAAAAGTTAATGTGATTTCCATCCTCCTGATACATGTTTAACATCTGCAGAGTAGTTTTAAACTTGTGCATACAAATTTGTTAGGCTGAACTATAAAGAATTCCTCAGGTACTCCTCACCCCATGTTTCTTATTCATATCTTACAATATTCATCACAATTAATCAACTACACTATGCTTCCCCTTTTAAAATTCAAACTTCTTTTATTCTTCCATCTCTCCAGCTTCTAGTAATCAACATAATTTAGTCATAATGAGTTTTTTTTTTAAATTATAGTGTACTCTCATGTGGCATAGTAGTTAAAGCGGCTTTCACTCTCCCATGTGGGTGCTGGTTCAAGTCCTAGCTGCTGCACTTCCTACCTACTTGCCTACTGATGTGCCAGGGAAAGTGGGAGAATATAACCCAAGTGCTTGACCACTGTACCCAGGTCCATGCTTCTCTCTCTCTTTCTTTCTCTCTCTTTTAACATATATTTCAAATAAAATAAAGTTTAAAAATTTCAAATAAAATAGAATTTATGAATGTATGATATTTATCTTTCTGTAGTTGGTGTTCCATCCATCTTGCTACAAATAACAGGATTACATTAGTGTTTTTGCTATTTCTATTGTCGAATAGTATTTCATTGAACACATATATAACATTTTCTCATATCTTTTTTTTTTTTGATGAACACCTTAGTTGGTAGTATATTTTCATTATTGTGATCAGTACTGCTATAAACCTGATGGATCTGTTGGATATCATTAGTTCATGTCTTAGGGATTGCACTTATGTATATTAGGATTGAGCAATAATAAAGTCTAGTTTTGTAAAAAATTGTTCTCCATATTGACTGTGCTGACACTCTCACCAGCAGTGTGCAAGAATTCCCTTTTCTCCACACCCATGCATTCTCTCTCTGTCTCTCTCTCTCTCTCTTTCTCTCTCTCTCTCTCTCTCAGCTTAGTCGGACTGGTACATTATTTGAAGAAACACCTCAGCATGGTTGTGGTTTGTATTTCCCTGATAGCTAGTACTCTGAGCATTTTTTCATGTGTTTGTTGATCATTTGTATTTCTTCTTTTTTCTTTATTGTGTTTTGATACGGTTTATTTGGCACTGGGGTCTCTCTTTTCCTGCCCCCAAGTTCCCTCCAACTGCGTCTGTTCTCCCCTCCAGTCTCTGTGTCCTTTGTGACTTTTTCTCAAGTCCATCATGCTGCTGCTGGAGTGTTTCCCAGCAACGTAGGAGACCGTCAGTCATTTCATGGTGAATCCATTCTTGCACTTCTTCTTTTGAGAGTTGTCTATTCATGTCTTTTGCCCATTTCTTCACTGGATTGTTGCTGAGTTTTTTGATTAGCTGACATAATCAGAGTATTAATCTTTTGGGGGGTATCTTGCAAATATATTCTGTCATTCTATGAGCTATCTCCTCTAATGATTGCTTGCTTTTCTTTTTTTGTACAAATGTTGCTGAATTTGAATGAATCGCATTTGTCTAGTGTTACTTTTATTTCCTGCACTGGTGGAGTGGTATCTTGAAATTCATCAATGATTTGAAGTGTTTCCCCTGTGGTCGCTCTTAATATCACTGATTAATGCTATAATGCTGTAAATATCTTAAAAAAAAAAAAACTTATTTAGAGAATAATTGAAGTTATTTATTTGTTGGATAGCAGCATTCCATCCTCAACCCTACCTGTGAAAGTCGTAATTCAATTCTATATTCCAATAACACCATCTCAAACAACTCTGATAAGCAGAGTCACACTGCATCTATGATTCTGTGACTGCATTATTTCATTGGGTGTAATTTGTTTCAGGCTTTTTCATATAGTTTGAAATACTAAGAAATTCTGCTATTTAAAAACTTAATAATGCTCCATTGTATGTGTATATACTTTAGTCTGATATTCATGAAAAGACAGAAAGCTTCTTCTGCAAATTGGGTGAATTAAATCAATGTATTTTTTTTCCTGAAATTGCTCAAAAAGTGCTGAAAATTTGTAAGGTTTTTACTAAACCGTTTTTCTATTTCAAGATATTTTTATTAAAATGTTATTTTCCAAAAAAAATGAAATAAAGCCTTTAAAATTATAAAGGGTGTTATTTTACAACAGATGATTTTTAAAATCTAGAACAATATATGATGAGAGTAAACTTACCAATTTTCTAAGAAAATGACATGTCTGCTGAAAAATGGAATGTAATTTTTTCTCAAGTGCTGATTGTTGGATTATTGTCTAACCCTGGATCATATTATTAAATCATTTTTGTTCTTCTGGACATGTCTATCAGCATCATTGTCAAAGATATCATAGTTATGACAATAAGAAAGGATAAATTGGAGTAAATATTACAGACCTAACTTCTTTAGTTGTATTCTGTAAAATGCAAATTGGGAAATTTTACTCTACATTTCAAGCCAATGATGAAAAGAAGCAAGATTATAAGCTATCTTCACAATCTCAGGGTGGTTAACCCTGTGATATAATGCAATTGTCTTCAATACTGGACTGTGACCTCCTGTCTTGTAGCTACTGAGAAACTACTTATTTGGATAAACAATAATTTTTATATCAATCTTTTATGCCTTTTCTAATATTATATAGGAGTATATTATATAAGTCTGTGCTTGATTCTGTACATATTTCAACATATCAACTCTGTTTTTAATTTATTTCAGATTATCTGTTTATTTTCTCTATTTTTGCTCACAATAGAAGTTAACTGCTCCCATTCAGTGCCAAACTTACCCCCAACACGTTTTGCCAAGAATATTTTCATTCACTCAATACTGCACACCATGGGAGACTAGAGATGCACATGATATAGCTCTTAGCATGTTAGTTTCTAATGGAGGTAGAAAACTAGATAAACAGAGACATCACAGTAAAATATTTAGTATATAAGCGTATTCTTTTATGCAGTATGCAATGCTTGATTTCAATACACGTTCAAACAATAATGCTTTCCGCTGTTGAGCGTCAAGATAGATATTTGTATAGACATACACATTATTCACTCAGTAAAGGGACGTGTGAGAAACTAGAGCAAGGCAGAACTGGATTTCATTTAAGCTTCCTGAATATAACAGCTCTGTTACTTCAGTCAAGCTACCAAAACGAGCTAAAATTAATGGAATTGCAAACCTAACACCTATCCCATTGGACAAACATTTAAAAAGTGAATGAAATGCACATGTTGATATCAATGAAATTCTCAGGAAAAGTCAGCAAGTTGCTATCGCTCACTTATTACTGGTATACAAAGCTATTAGCTTTAGTAATTGTGTAACCCTTGTTTGAAAAACTCCAGTAAAAAGACGTTGATGTCACAAATTAGAACAATAACTAAAGGAAAAGTTCAAGTTACAGAACAAAGCCTGGCACATAAAAGGAATATTCAATAAATATCAAGTATCAATTATTATTAAATTATGCTTATTACATCTATTGTAATTCATCTGTATTTTAAATGTTTTGTCTTTTTAAAAATAGAGGCAATGAATTCAAAACAAAAAGCTGTTTTTCAAGGAAAGAGTAGTCTGCTACTTTATGAGCTTTTTGCCTCTGTAAATAATTACCTAGGATTTGGTATCTCTGTAAAGCACAGATGACCCAGAGATCGGACAAAAGCAGAGTGAATCGCAGTGTCCTTATGTTTGTCAATGTTAGAAGATAAAGATTTTTTTTTTCTTTTAGCCTCCACACTGAATAAATGCCGAGTACTTTCCAGCGATATAATTCATCTTATAATGTCATGTGGGCTTAACAACGCTCATGAAACAAAATCAAAGAGAAGGAAAACAGGAAAGAACAAGAATGGTGAAGACATGATAACCAGCATGCTCTGTGAAGACATGTGTGCTGACTTTTGATTTAAGTTAAGGCTGGTTTGTTTACTCTGCTTGTTACACAGGAATGTCCAAGTAAGGCAAAACTACGATTTTGGATGTCTTTCTTACACTGTTGTGATGGGGCCAAATAATAAGGGGATGCAAGTGTCTTGTCTGTTGCATGAGTATAAAATAGGGCTTACAACCTATTTTGAGGATGAAGAGTCCCTATATGTCAAAGACTGTTTTAGTCAATGAGTAGCAGTTTTACTTAAAAGAAACTGTACTTAACAGAAATTGTACTTCAGTTTTGCTTGATAAAGAAACTATTATCTTACAATTACAACATTTCTGGGTGAATTTTTAAACTGAATCTACAGTTTATTAATTACAGCAATTCTTTACATACGTCTGAAAAAGATCTATGGATATGGAGAGATGACACTGCACGGCATTATCAGAAAATCTGATGATGTTGACTGAGATTCGATGTTCATGCTGAGATTTTTGTTTTAATTGATCTCATGTATGAAATCTGGCCTATAATTCAGAATCTTTCAGGAAGTATTTGGGGAGATGTTGACCTTCCTGACTAGGACCATGCTTGTGAAAATGCAAATGGCTCCAAATCACCTTTTGGAACTAGACATTACACGACTACTTTTGAGATGCAGTCAATATCTAATCTCACAAGAAGGTGGTGGTAAAAATAAGTAAAACTTCCTACACTTTAAAGAATTAAAAATATTGTAATAGTACTTTGATGAAATCCATTTATACCATCTGTGAGGTTGTACATCTGTTTGGATATATGTTTAATAAACTTTTGAATTTTAATTAACTTTCATTGGTATAAAAGTTTTATACATATTTGTTTGAGGGAGAGACAGAGAAAAGCAGGATGGCAGCCAACAACTGGTAGTTCACTCTGCAAATGCCTGCCATGATAAGGGTTGAGATTTGGTTGGAATCAATGCATGAAGCACAATCCAAGAGTCCAATGACTTGATTATCTACTGCAGGCACTCAGAGTCTGCATCATCAAGAAGATGGTGCTAGATACCTAAGCCAGGAATCAAATCCAGATCCTCTGATGTGGGATGCAGGCATTTTAACTGAGACTAAATGCCCATTTTTAAATTTATACTGCTAAGTGACAACTACAAATTGTATGTGTCTATTATGCATAATGTGATGACTTGAAATACATAAACATGTGTGAAATGGCTAAATGGAGCTAATCAGCACATAAATTACCTAACATATTAATGATTTTTGTGTATGTATTTGAATACCTAAAATCAATTTTTATTGTCAAGAGTACACTTTATTGTTACACAATAGATCTTTTGTTTTTAGGTACTGAAATATTGTTTCTGCTGATGAATATCTGCACAAAACACTCCACCTTGTTTCTGACTGTGTATTGATGATCACAAGTTTTTTATCCTTCATTTGGTTAATGCATCACACTGATTTTCACATGTTGAATCGCTCTTGCATTCTACATTGTCTTAGCTATAATCTTTTTCCACAAAGGTTTGGATTATGTTTGTGGAGAATCTCTGGATCTATAGCAGTTATACACATCAGTCTGTAGTTTTCTTTGTCTTTCAGTGTCTTTGTTGGTTTTGGCATCAGGATAATGCTAGCTTCTTAAAATGAGCTTTGAAATGACTGTATCTCTAATTATTTGAAAGACACTGAGAATATCGTTTTCTTGAACATTTGGTGTTATTTTCAGGAGAACTCAATTGATCATGACCTTTATTTTTTGACGAGTTTTGATTATTATTAAATCTTCTTACTATGTTATGGATCGTATCTTACCAGATTTTCTGTTTATTTATAATCCAATTATATAGGTCACGTGTTTCTAGGAATTAGTACATTTCTTGTTGGTTATCAAGTTTCCTGCTGTATAATTTTTTTATAAGTATCTCTCATATAATCACTGTTATAATTATTGGTGATAATGCTTCCTATTTTATTTCTGGATCAATTTAACTGCATCATTCCTCCTTGTATCCTTAGCAATTGTAGCTAATGTTTTGTAGATAGTGTTGCTTCATTAGAACAAACAAGCCTCTTAGCTATATTTATTTTTCTGTTAATTTTCTACTCAATTTAACTTACTTATTTTCTAATATTTATTTTTATGTTTGCTAATGTACATCTTAATAATTTCTTATTCTAGGCCTGTAAGGCATAAAGCTAGGTTATTTCACTGAAATCTATCTTCTTTTTTAATTATAGGCATTTGTCACTGCAAACTTCCCTCCTATTATAGTTTTTTTTTACATTCCATAAGCTTTCATGGCTTTAATTTCATGATTTTTTCTCTTGATTTATATTTTAACTTTGCTTTATGTTGCCTCTTTTACCTATTAAGTAATATGTTGTGCATTTCCACATATTTCTGAACTTTATAGATTTTCTTCTGTTGTAGATTGAGTTTCTTTCTATTGTAGTTAACAGAAAATGCATATCATATTTCAATCTTCCCAAATGTGCTAAACATATCCTGTGACTTATATATACTCTAGTCCATAGAAAACTTTATGCGTGAATGAGAATATGTACTTCGATATGATTGTGGATCCTTGTATACATCTCTCCATTAGGCTCATTTAGTCACCACATTGTTCAAGTCCCTTAGGGTGGTTCTGTTCCCTTGTGTATTAATCTATTTTCTTCTGCTCAAACAAAATGCCCAAGAATGAAGAATATTTAACAAAGAAAGTTTATTTAGTTGATAATTTTGGAGGGAGAAAGTCCCTCCATGTTCTCTGTTGATGGCCTTATTGCATTATCATCCTAATGATCAGAACTCATGTAGAAACCTCAAGAAAATATGAAGCCACAGATAATGAAGGATCAATTTTGCTCTTTCTCATAATAACGCATCTTCATGGGAACTCACCAGGGTTCCACAAGAGCTGTGCTAATCCCATCCAAGAGTGATACACCCTAATGATCTAAATACCTTTCAGTAGGCACTACCATGTAAAGGTTAGGCTGCCTCTTAATACCTTCACCTTTGGCATCACAGCCCTAGCTTGTGAATCCTCACATTGTATCTAAACTTTAGCGCTTGTATATCATAGTCTATTCATAATGGAATGCTGGTTCAGAAATCGTCTTACTATCATTAAGATGAGGTTTTTGCCCTCAGATCTATAAATGTTCACTTCATGTGTTTGGGTATTCTGATATTGCATGTGTATATATTTGCCACTGTTACATTTTTCCTGGTCATTTACAGAATGCCATTCCATAATGCCCTTCTTTGTTTCTTGTGACGTTTGTTAGTTGGAAAAACATTAGTTGTCTGGAAACACCCATTCCAGTTCTCATTTGATTGTGTTTAGTATGGAATAACTCCATCCATTCTCTCAATTTCAGTATATGTATGTTATGAACTTAAAACTAATCACTGGTAGTCATATAGTTGGCTCTTGGTTTTGGCTAAATTAATTTATTAGCTTTACTTTTGCTTCCGTTTATGATTAAAGTAGTTTCTTCAGGAGAAAGATTTACTTTTACCATTGTATTAATTGATTGTCTCTCTTTATAAATTGATTGTTGGGTCCCTTCCTTTGTCTCTTGCTATTTTCATTTGTGTTTCCTTGAGTTTTTTTTTTTTTGGTAGTGACAGGAGTTGGTGTCTAATTTTTTCTTGTTGACTTTCTATAGATATGTCTTTGTAATTGTCACATGACTTACATTAAATAACAATGAGTTTTAAGATGATAAAAGAAAAATTTCAATTTCATAAAAGTCCATATTTTTAGTTTCCATCTCTGCACACTACGTGCTATTGATTTAACCCATCTTTTTATTGTATTATTACCAAAAATGGTCTGTCATATATTTTGTAGTTGCATTCATTTTTATGCCTTTAGTTTTCATCTCCTAAACCAGAATAAGAAGTGATTTATTTTCCACCACTACTGTATTATTTAGTACACTATTTATATATTTGGCGTTGCCAAATTGCTTTGTGATTTCATATTCAGGCACGACCTATGCCATTGGAAGATCCTATTAAAATTATAATACTTTAAAATGTCATCCTTTCTTTGCAAGGGAGAACCTGAGAGCTTGGAGTTTCTTCAAGTTATCACTGCGCTGTGCCAAGAGAAATGACGCTCTAACTATGGCAATGATTGTCACAAATCCCCTTCTGGCTTTGATGCAGCTGATTTTGCATTTACCTGCAATGAAGGATTCTCTTAAACATTATTTTTAATTTCTCACAAAATAAGTCTGTCCATATACTCTTTTGAATCTGTATTCATAGGAAAAGGGCATTCTAAGATATCAATTTCTTTTATCATATACCATCCGTGGTTCATTTTAGAGTCACTATATTTTTTAAAAATAAGACTATTCATAGAAAAGGAGTTAACTTATATATTGATAATATTAAGATGCTACAAGATGGATTTCTACCTAACGGAACTTTATCTTTTATAAACCTGACTCTATTTCTTGCTGTTTTTTATTCTTTCTTTTGTATTCAATATTATCCTTCCAAGTTCTGCAATTCTTCAGAAATTTAATTCTTTGCTGATACCTCCATTCAACTATCCAGAGTTTGACCTCAGGCTGCCTTCTTTTTGTCCTGTCTGTTTCTACTTGCTTCTTTTGTGTACATAATTTCATTCTCTCCCTTGAGCATCACTGAGGAGAGATTTGATCCATACCAAGTTGTAAGGTGAAATCACAGCTGCAATTTGCATGTGAAAGTATAGGGAGTCCTCTCCGTTGAAGAAACATACTTTCTGTACTTTCATTTTTTGAGACTCAGATTTTGTTTAAGTTTTCTAAGTAGGTTGAATTTTCAACCAAATGACCATTTCTCTGGTGCTTCTTACTGGATTGAAACAAGATAATGACACTGTAAATCATCCATTTTGCAAAGGATGCCTTGAAGCATGAAGAGAATGAACATTTTATATTTATGAAGAATCCTGATAAATTCTAACCCAATGTTTGCTCAACACTTTATAAAATTCTAGAGGCATAAGCCCTTTCCAGTTTTTCTGCACAGTCCTTTATTCTCGGGTTACCCAGCACATACATAAAAAAACGTTTATCTGTGCTTGCGTTATCAGACTTGTTCATAAATATACACAAGGCTTGAAAAGAGGAAAGAAGCCTTGAAAGAATGCTTTCCTGATGCTGCTTTTGCTTTATATCAGAGAGTTAATCCTTCTTAGAGAGTTCAAAAAATAAAATTGTTTTATGTATCTTTGGATAGAAGTATTTATTTATCTGCTTCATTAAAAATCATTGGGGAGGGAGAAGAGAAATAACTATTAGCTCAAAATATAATGATTTATTGCTGAAACTGAACATAATTCCCCATGAAAAATACTGGATTTGGGGGCCAATACAGTGGTAAAGTTAGTTAAACGTCTGTGCTGGCACTGGCATCCCATAAGGTTGCCGGTTCAAGTCCTGGTTGTTCCAATTCTGATTCAATTTCCTGTTAGTGGTCTGGGAAAGCAGCAGGGTCCAAGTCCTTGGGTCACTGTTCCATGAGGGACCTTAAGGAAGCTCCTGGGAGCTGGCTTCAGGCTTCAAACTAGCCCCAATCTGTTATTGAAGTCTTTCAATCGGTTGTAAGGGGTGAATCAGCAGATTGGCGATTCCTTGCTTTCTTTCCTCGTTGCTCTGTCTTTCCAATAAAAATAAATAAATAAAACTTGGAATTCAGTCATTAAGGAGACAAGTCAAAACAGATGATAGTTTTCTCCGGACATCTCCTGGGATTAATTTCTGTGTATATGATGGTCTCCAGGAATCAAAACTCCTCCGTTCATTCAGGCAGTAAGCCTTAGACTCAGGGGGAACAATGGCAGTCACATTGTAAAGAACGATATATGATATCCATCTTGTATTGCCAATTCTGATGTAGAAATGTATGAATCAATGTTGAATATTTATGTTGACATATCAGTAAAGATATGTGTCTGGGTGAATATGTGTGTGTTTCCATTAATGCAACTATTCTGTCATTGTGGTACAGCACTTATTGAGAGAGCACATATTAATCAGCACTACAGAGCTTTTAATATTACCACAATATTTACTAAATGATCTAATTCCACAACAGATGTGGTGAGCAACAAATAACCCATGAAGCTCATAAAATGCAATGTAAACTGGGAATTAGAGGAACAGAGAAATATTTTATACTATTTCCCTAATACTTAGGAAAGACACCATTTCTCCAACAAAGCAGTGAATTCAATTTAGGTTGTTTTAATGGCTGTGTGAGTATTAATATTTATTGCTTCAATGAGAGTGAAGATTGAGGAGGTTCTTGGATTGCAATTTATTCTTTTTAAAATTTGTTTGTGTATATGATGTGATTGAGTGCTATATAATAAACTGTATTTGAAAATACTTGTAAGGAATAAAAATACTGTCAATGGATCATGTTCAGAAAGGCTTTCAAATGCAGAATAGTGGTAAGATAAAGATTTTGTTGTTACTGTTGTTCTATGCAAAAAGAAATCAACTCTAAATTACGAAAAAAATAGAACTATGTTTTATGTCTTATAGAGACTAATACATATCTATACATGGACTCAGAAAGAGATTGTGATCATAAAACAAAACCATCAAGACTCTTCTTGTGTCTTTTTTTTCTTGCATTCTTACTTTGTTTTCCATGCTTTTCTTATGCAATGAGCAGCCATTTCATTCTAATATAAGTAATGACAGACATGAGCTGCAGTTTTATGTAAAAATATAACATTTTAAGAAGGAATCCAAAAGTATCCCCACCTTGTTAATGTCTACTTCTGATATATTTGGAGAGGGTCTGAATTATAGTCTCACAAAGTTCATGTATGCTGGCCATTTACTTATATGTTTGAAGGATAGGACATTCTGAGATAGAAATGAATTCAAACCAATCAAAAACTAGTAAATATAAAGACTTATTCTGATAATTGTGTTGTAAAAGTAACTGTATGTCTTAGAGTACATAAAATTATTTTATCTAAAAACATCTTTTAAATAGTTCCATATTTGCATTTTGTTTTTAACATAAAAGAGGATTTATTAAGATAAGGTTTTTAAACTGTATTTATTTTGATTGGAAAGGCAGATTTAGAGAGATAAAGAGAAACAGAGGGATATTCCATTTGCTGCTCACTCCCTAAGTGGCTACAGTGGCAGAGCTAAGCCGATCTGAAGCCAAAAGCCAGGGACCTCCTCTGGGTTTCCATATTGGAGCACAGTTCCAAGGTTTGAGCCATTCTCTATTGCTTTCTCTTCTGCCACAAGAAGAGAGCTGGATGGGAAGTTTAGCAGCTGGGACACAAATCAGCACCCATATGAGATCCCGGTGGTTACAAGGTGAGGATTTAGTTACTATGGCATCAAGCCAGATCTGAGATAAATAGATTTGAACAATGCTTTTCTGAAAGAGAAATACATGATTTATGGAATTGCACTCGTATATAATGAGGTACTATATAGCTCTTTTGTATCATCATTGATCCATAAAACTTTTTTATTTCCCTCATATTTATGTGCCATACGTAAGCTTGTTTTGTGATATGACATATTCATACATGATTTCAGGTAGATTAGGAATTAAACCATGTCTGCTGAAATCTGCCAGTGCAGAGTAGAAAATAAAGGAATGTTGCTCTAATTTAATGGACTTGGAAAACACTATGATTTGTCTTATCATATTATCATAACACACAATGATACACAATAAACAGAAAACCTGTGTAATAAAGTAGCTATAATAAATAAAGTAAGTCCATTTTCAATTTATACATATTCTCCAGTACATCACATCATCTTTCTTAAACATGATTCATCAGCAATATCCATGTTAAGACATGAAAGACATGATTTATATTTCAATGTAATTCAAAACAATGCTTGGTTTCAAGTCCTGTGCTTACCTCCATGTGACTGTAGTAAAAAAAATTAAAAGTACTTGTACACAAATCCAACTTTTAACACATACTTCTTTTGTTTATGTAGTTCACTTGCACCTGATGCTAACTGAAATATAATTGATCTTTGAATTCCCTTAAATGTGCCTAATAGCATTTGTCATAGTTGTATTCCATTACAGGATTAATCTCAATGTCTTCCACGTGCAATCCAGCAAAAAACTGAAAAATTAATACCTCATTTCATATTAATCAGAGCATAAATTAGTAAATGACATGACTAATTCCCCAGATAGATCTTTCTGTTCCTTTCAATATACTTATCATGGCAAATTTAGATCTCATCAGCAGTGAGGTCATTATATGGGTAATACATTTTTAAATGCAGGTTTACAGATAAAATTTATGATTCTGGATTTTTGTTGTTAAATAGAGTAGTTCAGGTTAAAAATATTGCACATTCTTTCATTAGAGTAGGCATTCTAAGGATGTTCAAAGATTTCACAAATTTGAATCCCAACCTGTAACACATGATGTCACCGTAATTCAGCTATTCCAAGGACCGTAAGAAAAGTGTGATGCAAAAAGGTGTTATGCGATCCACAGATTCCCATCTATTCTTTCAACATCTGTAGTTAGAGAATATATTTTAATTGATAAAGATACAGCAACATCCATCAATTTTATTGCCTTCTTTTGCAATTATTTGTCTTAAAGAAAGAATAAATTTTGCTACTTCATTGCTAGAAACAAAACAATACAACTGTGAAAGATTACCTTAGCTGATCTTTTGACCAAGGCAGAGGACCTTCAGTCAAATAACCTGTTACAACAAATGCTTTAACATTTGAAATCTTTAGGTGCATATGTCCTTGTTTAAGCTCATTCCTTCATTTTAAAATTCATAAAATTTCATTCTTAGTGCTGTCTTATATCATTAGCAACTAGACAATTTTGTAAAGAATCTATTATTTCTTCTCTTTGGTCCTAATACAAACCCACGAAAATGTCAGTATTGTTTATGTATCATAAACTCTGATAACGTTACTGAGTTTTAGGTCTGTTCCAAATGACATATTATAAAACGAGTCACATTTGTATTTCTCAAACTCAGTAGGCAGATAACTGAAAAGGGAATTCATATTCACTAAATTCATGAAAAAGGCAAATTCTGCACATACAAATTTCTACATTTAAGTTATTGAAGGCAAGTAAAACATTTTCTTCCACATTTGAAATTTCACTTATGAATGATTTCATAATTAAATGTTTTATATTACAAGATACCAAAACCACATATGAAAAAAATCTTATCCTATTAATGATGTATGTAAATTGTCTGATCTATTTAAAAATTTATTTAATCCTTAGCATAAAACATAAATAAATAGAATCAACCTTAGTCATCTAATTATTTCTATGTCTAAATACAAAGGGTCTTAGATATTTAGGCACTGGTTTGTGTTCAGGCTCTCTCTCTTCTGATTCAGTTCCCTGGAGGAGCTTGAAAAAAGCAACAGAAGATTGCCCAAGTGTTTGGAACACTACACCTATATAATAAACCCATATTAAGCTCTGGCTCTTGGCTTCAACCAGATTCAGCACTAGCAATTGCCACCATCTTGGAGTGAACCAGCAAATGGAATAGCCTCCTTCTATTCCATCTTTGACTTCCAAGATAAATAAGTAAATAAATATCAGAAAATAATGGAACAATAAAACTATTCCTATCTATAACAATGCAAATGAAGTCCTGAATATTTTCAATAAATGTTACATCTGTTATAATTTCCTCCAGTATTTTTTGGTCTAGTTAGCAGAAATCAAGGATGTAAACTTTGATTTTGGGCTCCTGGATGTTTATAAAACAGTCAGTACTTTTGCAAGTTTTGGGAAGCACTTGGTATTTTTCACTATCCTTTACAAAAATCAAAAATCACATATTTCTAAATGATTTGCTTTAGAATTTTATTTATTTATCTGAAAGATATACAGTTATTTATTTGACAGACAGGCATATAGAAAAATAGAGTTTTTACCTGCTGATTTACTCTCTGAAACAGCCCAGGCCAAGCCAAAACTAGGAACCAGAAACCCAATCCAGATTTCCTATGTCAGGAACCCAATTATCGGAGACACTCCAGGCTGCCTCTGTAGTGCAAATTTGTAGAAACTAGAATCACAAATATCACTGAGATTTGAACCCAAACTTTTGAATAAGGGATACAGGCATCCAATATGCCACCTTCTTAGCTTGGACATACTTTGGACAAATATATTCTTAGATAGTTACCATTAAGTTCAATGTATGTTTGAAATGTGTAGCAGTTTAGCTAGTTACATAAAAATATAGATAGTTTTTTCCAGTGGAAATAATTTCCAGCACAATCTCAATTATGAGACTTACCTGTATGTAATTACATTTTAGACTTATGCTTTTAAAATTATTCCTAGAGCTTTTTTCATTTGAAAATGGTTCAAAACCAAATTAAGTCCAATTTAGACCTTTCTTGTACTAAAAATGTCTGAATCCTTCTTCATCTAATACTTGGCTATTTATCAAGTATATTAAAATAATCTTCAAAACTATAGAAATATTTATTTGTGCCAGTCTTCTAGAAATTCAGAGAAAGCTTTCATTAAGTAAAACAGTAAAATTTTTAATCATCAAATATTCAGAAGTGAAATAAAAATAAAACATATTAATTAGTATGTGAGGAAATGGATGTTAGTTAAACCACATAATTGGAGATATCTCTGATATCTGGTTACAGATGAGAAGACAGCACAAATACAGACAATATTATTTCTTAAAACTCATCTGAGAAACAAACATACTAATTAACCAAAACACCTTTAAAACATCTTTCTCAATTTCTATTCTGGTTTCTAATTTCCTTTGTGTTTTTTTAATCTCAAGTTATTAAAAGATGATTGTTGGTTTTATTCCTTTTTGAGTCTAGTGTTTTTATTTTCCACCTGGCCATTTCTACCTTTAAAGACTTTTCGGTCCTGCATGGCAGCCTAGTGGCTGAAGTTCTCACCCTGCATGAGCCAGGATGCCATACGGATGCCAGTTTTATCGTGGCTGCTCCACTTCCCTTCCCGCTCCCTGATTGTGGCCTGAGAAAGCTGCAAAGCATGGCCCAGAGCCTTGGGACCCTGCACCAGTGTAGGAGATCTAGAAACAGCTCCTGGCTTAGGATAAGCTGAGCTCCTATCATTGCAACCAGCTAGGGAATAAATCAGCACCTGGAAGATGTTTTTCTCTGTCTCTCCTTCTTTCTAGAAAATCGACTTTCCAATAAAATTTTTAAAATCTTATTTGCAAAAATTTTCTCTTTGAAGTTATTAGTTGAACATATATATGCTAGACGTGCCTTCTTAAATTTTTGTCCTCATGTTACTAAATAGAACTATCAGAGCAGTAATCATGATTAAACAGAAAAAAGAATAGTAAAGGTCTTTGACCCTCCCCTCCTTCCCAACAACACCACGCAACAGCTGATTGGAAAAACAGATGCTTCCCTAAGGAAAATAGTACCAAGGAAAAGAGAGAGAAATCTCTAACCCTTTGTCTGATCTCACTCTAAGCTAAGCCATAAGGGTTTACGTGACCAGAGTGAGGTGCAATCAATGAATTATGCCAACCTTGCTTCCTTCTCTCATCACCTCATCTCTATACCCTTTCAATCACACCACAAGGCAGAAAGTAGAAGGAGATGGAGTCACAACTCATCCAACTAACATACTGCATGTAGGGTAGATCAAGCTGACAATAAAACACCAGAAAGAAAAGTTCTAGTGGTCTAGGTTTGCTTTATTCCAATATCTAAAATTACAGCAATTTCTAGTTGAGTTAGAGGATCTTATTGCACATACACAGAAGTGTTAAGTCCACAAATCTTGCTCAATGGGTTTCATAAATTTAGACAGGTAACTGCACTCATAATATTGACATCATTCTGAAACAGAAAAGAAAAAGCTTCAAAGATTCTATTCTTCCAATTCATAAATGAACTACAGGATGCAGCTGTGAGGTTCATGAAAAGAAAAATTCTTGAGAGAGGGCTGAAGACCAAAGACAGGACAAAATTAATTATTCTAAGAAACAAATGATAAATTTGGGAATTATTTTGATTGTATTTTAAAAAATTGGATGAATGATGGGCTAAGATAAAGGCAGAAGAAGAAAGGTAGACTTTTTTTATATGGTGCTTGAATTCAAAGAATTAAAATACATATTCAAGGCAATAGAAAGTAAAAAACAACATTCTGTAGACAAACATTTTAGAAATCAAAAGAAAAGGGGAATGAGGTAAAACTAAGTAGAAGAAATTAACTAGAACAAAGATCCAGTTTTGGAATTGTATCTGACATTGGAAAAATTTCAGTGTTATGCAAATACAAGATTTTTAAACATAAATATCAAATCTGGTAAAATAGAACTATGTAATTTCAAATAATAAAATATAACCAAGAATGAGGAACAGGGTAGTTCTAAAGATATCAAAAAGAAGCGATCAGACTGAAATACTTTTCTCAAAGCACTAAAGTATAAAGTCTTCAGGAAAAATAATTTTTTAAAACATTTGTTAACTGACAATGTTATATATAATTGAACTATGTTCATTTGCAAAGCTGAAGAAATTATATTCTGTTAATATGGAAAACAGAATATAGAAAAGCGTACTCTAATCCACAAAATCAATGCAATCAACAGAATCAGGACAACTCCAGGAGTCCATACTGTGGTGTGGTGAATTAAACAGCCTAAACAACTACCCACAACACTGGCATCATATATAAACACCAGTTAGAGACTCCACTGCCCCACGGCTAATCCAGCTCCATTCCTAAGGAATCAAAGATGGCCCCAGTGTCTTCATAACCATATTGGAGACCTAGAAGAAGCACTGGGCTCCTGGCTTTAACCCGGCAAAACTACAGTCATTGCAGCCATATGAGGAATGAATCAGCAAATGGAAAATTCCTTTCTCTTTGTTTCTCCCTTTCTCTTTCTGCAACCCTTTCAAATAAATAAAACATAAAGCTTAGAAAAAGACAACACAACTAGAGAAATGAAGTATGAATGAACTACAATTGAATATTAACATTAATTATATTATAGAATAATGAATAATTTGTAGATATGTGTAGAATTCAGATTAAAGTGAAAGCTATTAAATAAGATTTGCAGAATATACAACAGTACATCATAAAAATGCATTATTATGTAATTACAGAGATAAGTCAAAACGCTAGGTATCTCATAAATGGCAAAAATCAGAAAGTCTATAGATCAAAATAAGACCAAGGTTCAACATTGTGGCATAGTTGATTAAACCACTACGGAACATCACAGCCATTATGGGTCCTGACCGTTCCATATGGATGTATCTCAATGCTGACGGGTGGGGAAATCCTTGGGCGATGACCCAGATACTTGGGCCGTTGCACCCGTGTGGGAGACTCAGATATAGCACCTGCCTCCTGGCTTTGTCCTGGCCCAGTCCTGACCTCTGCAGCCATTTGGGTAATAAGCCAACAAAGCAGATGGATTATCCCTGTGTCTCTCACTTTCTCCGTATCACTACCCTTCAAATAAATAAATGAATGAATAAATAAACCTAAGAAAAAAGAAGCTAAATGGATGATCAAAGAAATTGTGAAGAGACATTTTAAATCATGGAAGATTATGAGCAGGGCAGAGGGAGAAAGAACAGTGATTGCTTTTACAGAGTGACTGATAGATTTCATCAAAATCATTGATAGAGTAAGAGTGAATAATAGACTTCATCACAACCATTACTTGAGTAACTTGTAAATCCTGTCCTCCAAATCATTCCTAACAATCTTAAAAACACTCAGGAAAACAAGAAAGAAAAACAACACATGTAGTACAATTAAAAAAAAAGAAATTTAATAATGTAGAAAGCATATAGAAAAAGAATATCCAGATTCAACTAGAAATTAAAGGATTTTACAAACAGGTACTTCCAACTTTATTATTGCAGTGGAGATGGGGGTCTTTCAGTTGGAGACACTTGAACAATTGCTATGCTCAGGTGGACTGTGAAGGTTAAAGGCAGAGACGAAGTCTGTCTGTTACTAAAAACCGCTTCTCAATTCCTGGGCTCTTGCTTATTTGCATTCATAGCACAAGCTGTAGATTACTTTAATGTATTCATTCAGGTACTAAGCACATTGATACTACGTGGTGAATAATGTGATGGATTTGGATTTTTGACCAAATGATTAAATCCATTCCTTATGAATTTTTCATTTCATTCATGGAAACATGGGGGACTCTTGGGATTTTAATATAATACTTTGTCAAATCATCATTTATAAGAAAAGGTGTTCTTCCCTTGTTTAATTTTTTTCCAAATTTACATCTCCTTGTTATTTTTCAAAAGTAAACAAATGTAATTATTTTAAAATGTGCCAAGGAGATGTTGAACAATATTATCCCTAAAAGCATAATTGAATTTTGAATTTCCCATTCCTTTTGAAGACATAATTTGTATTGCTAGAATCAGTTATTTTGGATATGTAAAAGCTGAGTGGATAGACTTCAAGAAGCTAAGCAATGACTTTAGTTCTGAAACTACTCACATGAAAGAATTAGAAAGAAAATAATGTCATCAATCAAGTGTTTTCACCAATAAACACCTGAGATGGAAATACACTATTTGTACTCCTCAAAATATTCAGTCCCTTTTTTGTAATAATCCAGCTAACTGATTTTAACATTTTCCAATTTGAACCCATCTTCCATTTGCTGATGTCTCATATTTTTAAAAAAGCAGTCACAAACCCATCTTTTATAAAATTTGAAATTTTGGTTAGATGGTCATTAAAGGAAGTTTTTCCTTAACATTTGGAATGATCATTTGTGTCTTATTGTCATTAAAACATCCATTTTTTCATTCTTATGTTAACAATAGTATCATTTCTTTTTCAGGAAATCCTGCCATCCCAAGATGCATAAAGCCTGCTGTTTTTCATGCAAGTCCATCCAGTCGCATTGATTCCTTCTATTGCTATCCACAAAAGTGGACATGACTCAAAGCAGTTTTCAATTTAACAATCATTGGTTAAACATGTGAAACTGTAATGTGCAAGGCTAACTGAATCCAATCAAAGCAAATCCCAGGATTTAGACCTCAGAAATAAGAAAAAGAGGAAGATTATTCATTGGAGTTGTTCAGAGTATGTTACAGACCTGATGTTGTTGGATGCTTGAGCATGACTCCAACAAGGGAAATAAAAGTCTGGATTTGCAGACGTGTCAGATGCTGGTGACAGTATTAGAATCCTTGAATTCAGCTATAGGTGAAATATAATGGTAGGTTTTTCAGTATATTGAACCAATAATGTTCTACCTTCTCTTCTCTCTCTCTGACATTATTTTATTAAACTATTTTTCTGTGTTGTCTTATCTGTAAAAGAACAAAACCAAGACAATACAATTGAAAAACTCTTACTTCTAGAACTTTTACTTGTTTATTGTCTAAGTGAAGAAAGTTGGAATTATTACATATTATCAGTTTATCGGTATAATTTTGTTCAGGGAATCCCACATTCCAAGATGTATAAAGACTGCTATTATACAGTATATAGTATAGGATAATTTATCATGTATGTTAATTATTCTTTTTCTTATTATCATTATCATCATCATTAGAGGTGCTGAGATAGTTAAAGTTAGATTTGGAGTTCATATTTGGATCTTGGTTGTTATCAGAGATAAGATTGGATATTGTGTAAGATTTAGGGTTAGTGTCTCGAGATAGAGATAAAGGTTGGTGTTAGTTTTAAGGTTCTGATTGAACATATGGTTACAGTTATATTCCATAAGTGAAATGGAAAATACTTAGAAAAATTCTCATTTTTTAAAACAAAATTATGATCCATTTGGCAAACAGTGTTGGCAGGTGGTGGAAGAGGACCAAACATTTCTATTTCTAATCCCAACAGCTGAGATCCGATGGTTGACAATTCCTCATTACCTATATATATGAAATGGCAAAAAAGCAGTTTCCCAAATGAAGAGATATTACTATTCAAAACATGGGGATGAGAAGAAAAGGGAATGTGATTATACGTGGTTGCTGAGATGACAAAAGCAACAGCCATGGACTAGAGACACTACGCTCTAGTGAACTTCAATATGCTTGATATTTAGGTGTTGTGGAATATACTGGGCTAGGTCCTTTTCATTATGAGAACTCTTTCTGTGCCTGTTTAAGTCTCTCTCTCTTTGTCTTATTTATTCACAGCATCTCTACTAGTCCCATCAGTGACTATCAAAAATAGCATCATAGATCACCTTCCTGTTAATATCTTTGTTTAAGCACAGTTAAAGATTTAAGTCAATCTTCAACTCATTTTGATTTGCTCTTCATTTTATATTTTTATTTTTGTACATGTATTTCCCTGAGATTTTTTTACAGTTAGGTTTCTGTCATTCAAAAAAAGTTAATAATTGATTTTTCATTATGTTGCCACATGCCCTTTCAGATTCAGATTGCTATTGGACTTCCTCTTCAGTCATCTACTCTTCACTCTTTCTTTTTTCTTCCTACCCTTTATTCTAAAAGTGAACAATTGATAATCATCATTTCACAGTAGTGTTAGTAACAGCTTAACTGGAAAACACAATATCCTGAGAAAATAATGTGTCATTCTGTATTATTCTGCTTGAGAATATTTTGTATGAAGAAGTCCATGCTTGTTTTAAATGTAACTTTTTCTCTCTTTATGATTCTAATCTCATTAAAAGTTATATTATCTTGCATTTTGTAAAAATCCAAGGGCCAATGCTTCTTTCATTAAGAAAGTCACATTTAATAATAAAGCACTGTTATTCATGTGCCATCGTTTTGCTTCTACACTAGTCACATTTGAAGACTATTTGAAGACAGTGAAAAATATTAATAAGTAAATATCAAAGTTTTAGAGATTGAATATTATGAAGTTGAACAAAATACAGAAATGATATTTTAAAATGAATGGTCAGGTTTTTCTATGACTTTGTTCATTATGTTTATGAGAAAGTTGAATTCTAATATTAACATTTGGAACTTCATAATATTGATAAAGAAGTAGAAATAGCAACACAGCTTAGTTAGCACCCTGGATATATGTTCAGATTTGACATTTTAAAATTAAGAACCACATTTAATTATATTGCTATATATTTTGGAAAATCCACTAAATAATCAGGATTTCTGGATGATATATTATTATATTTAATGGATATTTATAAACAGTACTTAAAATGAACTTTGCCTCTTAATTACTATTGTTAAAAAAGAGAGCATTATTGTCTTTTAAAGAAAGTCGGAATGCTACTTAGCAATAAAAACATTTTCCATTAAAATTTTAAATAAACAGGCATACAAGGAACCCATGTTTTCAGTAAAATCATATGCACTCTAAAGGTGAATAAATCCCAAGTTTTCCCACTTGCAAATGCCATCCATATAGGAGAGCCGGTTGCTTCTGGTCTCCTGAACCAGTAGATGAAAGTTTCTTTTTTTTTTTAATCTGTTAGTCTATCTTTTGTCTCTTGTTCTCTTCCAAATAAAATATAATACATATAATAAATAGATAGATAGATAGATAGATAGATAGATAGATAGATAGATAAATGAAATGTTAGTATCTGCACTCCATCCTGATTATATCTCAGCAGGATTATCAGGATCCAGACTGGAAAATGGTGGCACTTTCTCTTAAAACTTCCTCTTCCCTGATCCTCCAAAGCAATCAGACCCTGCAACTGTGCAGTCACTATCAAAAATCTCCAGTGAATTTTCCTCACTTCTTTAAACAGAGCAGAGATTATGTATTGCCATACTCAGACATTGTGCTAGAAATGAATTTAACTGCCTAGTTGTAACACTGCAGGCAAAAGCATCATAATAGGCCTAAAATAAACATATTCTCTATCCAGTGTTGTATGAAGGGTTAACAGATTCACAAGGGATACTTAAGGAATGCCAACAAAACAGGAAGGCAAATAGATTGAATGAAGAAAAAATTTAAAATATTTTATCAATTAATAATTACCTTGCTTATCAATATCATATATGAACATAAAATATTAGCATATAATTCAAGCAAAATAGTGCATTCTCTGCATTGAAGGCCTTAGTTTTCTTAGTAAAATCTGACATAGGTCATAAATATAGAAATTCAAGGTTTAAATTTGAATGACTTGAACTGAACATGAAATAGTCAAATTACCTCTTATTAATGTCACTGATATCTCCTTAAAATATATAGAGCAAACCCAGAAGATTATATATATATATGTATGTATGTATGTATGTGTGTGTATGTATGTATATATATATTATATATACACACAGCATATATACAATGATTGGGAAACACTTTAGATCCACATATTCCAAATTTGATTTATTATACCTAAAAAAGTATTCAACATCTCTTCTATAATCTACAATGGCCAAATTCATACCCAAAGATTTATAAATTTGCCAGAATACTTTGGTAACAACTGGACTTTCGAGATGGAATGTTTTGCAACTCCCAAATATTGAAAAAGGGGTTAGGTAGCACTATTTGTAGTAGATTACAAAGGCAACTGCAAGTGTCTAGGCTTCCCTACAGAAGATTAAAGACCTTCTGCGACAAGTCCTTGAAGGAGAGTCTTTATTCCTGTCTTCACCTTCACTCTTCTGATATCTTCTTTTCCATAGTGTTATTGCTAATTTTTAAAAATGTTTTTAGATTTTCATGCAACATTATCATTTGTTTTGGGACCAACAATTTTTCTAATTTGTAATTATGTCATGACACACATTTAATTTTCATAGTGGCACTTCATTTCTTTCCATGACATCATTATTTGAATTTATTATATATAGCAACATTTAGTGGTTTAAAAAACACAGTGTAAATGGGAGTAAAATTTATTTTAATTCTGCAATATTCTCATATAAAAAAGTTAGTGTATATAGATCAACATTTTTTACTAAAAATACTATTCCATAGAAATGTTATCTAAAACTTCTGATATATTGATTTTTATTAATTTGTATAGTAAGTGCATTGTTTGCCAAATACAATGACAAAGTGTGTAGCTGTTCACATTGATAACGCTACTTAAAATGTTTTGTAACTGAGCATGCTTCTTTTAAGTTGTCATTCAGAAAACAGTTTAGTCTTCCTTATATTGACTTACAACTCTTTCTATAGGTCTTTGAATTGCATTTTCTTTTCTTCCTAATGCTGTTTCAAGAACTGTCTTTTAATCATCACTTATTTGAGGGCGCTTTATCAACAAAATTGAACTTTTGTCCAATATTAAATAATTCAGGTTCATATTTGTTCTTCATAAAAAAACAGGAGCCTAATTTTACTTTTCCTTATGATGAAAATTCTCATATTCAGTGTACATGGACCCTAAACATCTAAATTCTAATCTTCATTTCCTGAAACTGATTTTGATAAGTCATGCATGGGTGCTAAAATCAGATCATTTTATCATATACCTTAACTTTGTTACATGAATTTTTAAAAGTGTAGGGTTCAAAGTCATCATTTCCAGAATTTAATCAAGCATATTAGGTATGGTTTAACGCAGGAGAAATTCAAAATAGAACAATTTCTATAAAAGGAATTATTCATCATTTTATATTCATTATGTAATTTCTTCTGTAGTCTTTGATGCCTTGGGTAATATAAGAAATGTACAAAAATAATATTTTTGAATACATCTTGATCATATTTCACCAGACCTAAATTCTGCCTGAATTCTTGATTTTGTATCTAAATGGCCGCTATACATCTACTTGTACTGCATCAAATAAATCATGTCCAAAATAAAATATTGATTTCAGCCTCCCTCCCTATTTCAGCCTCACTCCAAGTGTCTCAGTAAATGGCAACATTAACTGCGTACTAGACATAAAAATGTTGACGCATATCTTTTCTTTCTAATCAATCAGCAAATCCTATCAGTTCCAGTGTTAAAATATATCCTAAATATCACTACTGAAATATAAGTTTCCTGAGAAAATAAAGCATATATTTTATTTGCTGCTATGGATATATAATAAATTTGTTTTTATTAAAAATGTATTTGGTATTTCATACAAAAAACACAAACCTCAAGAGAAAGATATTTCCTTGAATAACTCAATAGTTATTTCAGTGGGCATAATTTAAGTAATTTTTACATGAGCTGTGTATATTATATGTAAAGAAATACATTTCCAAATGTAAGATTAATTATAAATAACATGCTGGAGAACAAACTGCTTCCTGCTGAACAAATATACTCAGATGCTACTGAACTCAATCCATATTCAGCAGAGCTCTCTACTCTTCACATTTGATATTCTTGCTTAGGTTGAGAGGGGAAAAACAACAACAACATCCTATGGCAATCATTGTTATTTCTGCACCCCTAATTGCTAGTGCATGATGACAAGATAAAAATATGTCGAAAATCCGTTGTTGTTAACCGTGACTAAGCATTCAGAGCAACATGACAGATAACAATTTACCAATGGATAAAATCTGTGTTTTGCTTAACTTGAATTCTTCACTTCCTTAGTCTCTACTACCATTGATTAGTGACTTTGACCACAGAATTCAAGTCCCTTTCAATTGAGTTTATAAGAAAACACGTTTTTCTTAAATTTCACAGTTCATATTGTTCAATACGCTAAGTAGACTTATGATGAAATTACTCACAGGAAGTTGTTAAAGGAAGAATGGAAGTGAGAACAGGGCATGCTCACTGTTTAGAAATGGTTCCCTAATGGTACTATTTAAAGCTCCTCAAGCGATGAACTCATTGCTGTTCTCTAACTTAAGTTTCACGACCTGCAGAAAGGAACAAATTATGTGACACTACCACACTTACTGCCATAGGCCTCAATTAGACAATGTATGAATTACAATTTGGGTGAAGAGCATATAATTAGTTCAATAAAATAACTCAAAAATGTCACTCACTGGATTACAATAATGAGAAATCCTGAAAAGGTTTGTTTAATTCTTACAAACTCCACATGACTATAGTATAGTTCTAAAACATGTTATCTCAAAAGGATAAGAAAAAATGATAAAAAGAGAAAAGGGAGAAGAAGGGAGTATGAGAAGGGGATGCGGAAGTAGGGAGGAGTAGAATTTTTTTTCATTGTCCAAATAAATTCAACTTCACTTATCCGGGCAAGGTTGCATATTTTTAAGTTATAATATGATGACCACTTCAGGAAATGAAAGGTCAGAGATGGTTAGTAGACTTTATTGATTTTCTTCCCTATTAAATGATGTGCCTAGAATTATACAGCTAACGTCAATATTGGTCTTGCACTCTACCTAAGAATTTGACTTTTTTTTCCCCAAAAAGTTGCTAATTCCAAAGTTTCAAAATCGGCACAAGTAACTGGCACTGAGGAAGAATGATAGGGCATTCCTGCCACTGAGCCTCTCAAGGTACTCAGAAACACCCTGGGCTCTGATGGGGATGTCGATGTGTTTGACTCTGAAACGGAGCAAAGCGAAGAGTCCTCTTTGAGTTTTGAGTGGTCAAGTGTTTTGTTTGATTTTTACAGAAACAACTAAGAATTATTTTAACATAAACTGAATTTGTCTTTTTTCACAGCACATGTTCTCAGTCATTTCAGGAATGTAATATTATTGGGAAGCATCTTATTGTACTTTCCTTGAAGAAAAAGAAATTCGAAACCGCCAATTTGCTCATTTCATCTTTGTTTCATGAAAAGTCCAAGATAATTTCATATGTTAGATCACCAAGTCATGTCCAGTGATCTCAGTGCTAAGGAGAGATTTGTCAAATGGTGCTGCATAACTGTTACTTCAATCATTATAAAATATTTATTTTAATGTGTGTATCTCTTGAGATGAAGACCAAAATGGTCATAAACATGCCTCAAGTTATACTTTTATTTTGATTAATCACATAGAGAAATTTAGACACTGTAATGCCTAAGTGATAAGACCCATTAAAATATTCTTCCTGGTGAAAGTTTAACAATAACTCATTTGGTTTGCTAAAACGTGTCATATGTTTGACACTGTCCTATAACAAAGATGCGAAGCAGGGGTCTAGAACACTCTGCTCAGGGAACTTAGCATTTTTCAAAGGGAGACAGTAAAAGAATGAACAGAAAAGTTTGAAGAAGTACTAAGTCCTTGATAAAAAAAAAATAAAATGGCATTCTACCGTACATGAGAGAAGAGTGACTCAGACTTGGCATTCTGAGAGATTTCTGTGAAAAGTGAGTGGAGCGGCAGCCAGTCACGGGAAGGTCAGAAGGTTACCAACTGGAAAGTCTCCAAAACAGGAATCTATTGAGTCTGTTCAAAGAAATTATGTCACAGTGATCGATCACTCAAAGAATGCTCTTTTTTTTTTACATGGTTGTTAATTCAAGGACTCACTGCTTTCTAGGATACTTATCTTTTTTTTTTCTTTTACTTCCCCAAAGGTTCAAGTTCATTTAGTCAGGTGGTAGCCAAACGTCTGTTTTGACTTTGGGAGTTCAAGGACGTATGTAGAAAGTTTTTTGCCATTTTTAACGTCTTTGAATGGCAGTTCCTTAATCCTACATGCAAAAGGAATAGTAATTATTACTCATATCACCTAGTTGTGAAAATACATGTGTCATATATAGCTTTTATATTCTGTGTTTTTAAACTTTTAAATGTTTTTAAACTTTTAAATGTTGATTTTCCTTTTTCGCTCTTTGATGTTTTGGTTTCCTGTCCATGGTTAGCCACAAATTACGTTATGACTGAAGAGAGGCAGACCTAAGTTTGTAATGTACAGTAATTTCATGGATTTTCAGGAATTTCTGAGTCCCAGCCACCCTCCCTAAGGAATCTCCATGGAATGAGGTCCTCCTAGGCTCCCCTGTGCTCGAAGCACAATCCAAGGTTAGTTATGACAAGCCCCAGTCATTACTAGGAGTTTTTCTTCACTAGCTGGTAAGAAGTGTTACTGTGGTCATGTTTACCTTACCCAGATTTGGGGAATAATCTTATGAAGTATTCTTATTGAAGGATTCCATTTTTTAAGTCATTTCTTACAATGAAAAATCCATTCGGTTTAAGCCAACAATGAAATAGCTCCCTAAGCACTTGGTGAAAGCACACTTTTTACATTTTGGGTGGGACTTCTCCCTTTGTTTCTCCCCTGACCCCAGATACAGGGGAAAAAATGATATTAGTGTGGAAACAATGGTATTACCCACCAAAAAAAATGGTATTGAAAAGCAACATAGTTATCAGGGTGAATATATCTTCAAATTCATTCTGAATGAATTTAAATATTTATTGAATTTAACTCAAAATAACATTAATCATAAATTATTAGAGCCAAATTTTTCTCTGAGTTCATTTCTACCAATGTAATGGAAGTCTCATGGCCCCAAATGATTACAAATTGTATACCATACAAATTCATTTAAAGTCTTTGAGAAGACCAAGAGAATTTCATATTTATAGATAGTATCTATTATCTTTCTGAGAATCTAGAAAAGAATACTGAGATTTTTAATCAATACTCTTTTTTTTTTTTTTTTGCTGTGAACTGGAAAGAGCAAGCAAAAGTCTTCAAACGATGCACAATTTTATGTTACCATGCCAACTGAAGAACGATTTTAACTGTGGAATTCTGAAGGGCTGACCTGGGGTCAATGCAACATCTTCAGTGATTATTTGAAGAGTGTGTCATTTAAAGTTAATTTTCAATTGAAAGCATTTAGAAAATGATATTTAATTTACAAAAAAATGGATATTTGATAGAAAACCTTTGAAATTTCATTAGATCTCAAATTTTTAGTCTTTTAGGTTTCACGGTGAGATCATATTAGAACCTGAAATCCAAAATGAGATATGGAAAGGAATATATTAATATACTGGAACCCGAATAGGGAAGTTATTATAAAAATTACTTTAATGAAAAATTATATTGAACTTTGGAAAATGCTAATAGGGCTATCACATACAAGATTCATAAACCTATATTCTGGGAAAGAAATGGTAAAAAATTATTTTAGGAATAATTGCATGTCATAATTTAAACATTTAATACAGCAAAAGCAGCATCAGTTTTTCTTACATTTATTCCTTCTTTCTTTCTCCTTCTTGCTCCTTTGTCTTCATGTTTCCTTTCATCTTCATTCAGCATATTGATACTCTCCTGGAAATATTTGTCTATAAATTATAACTATCAATGCTGTCAGTTGTTTCTTTGTGTTTTCGTTAAGTCATGCTTGATTGGATGGACCAAAACAAGACACAAATTCAAATTTGGAAAACTTCACCGGTCTCTCTTCTTTTGTATTATTCTCAGCATGCATTAACATAACACAAAATAGTGAATACACCCTTCTTCTACCCTTGAGCTAAGGCATCAAGGCGTACTTCCCATGTTTAGAACACAACTTCTTTCTTTGCCCGTTCATTTTCTATTTTCTGGACCTCATCTGTGGACTTTTCTCTTCATATCTAGGCTTACACTAAAGTGTCACTATTACTTAGATTTCTATTTATAGCTCATACTACTTGATATCTTTTTCATCTGGCTCATGTTGATTCCCCATTTTTTTAAGCTGGATAGTTTTGGTTCACCTTAGATTAGGTGTCATCTTCTGTGTCTCTCCCATTTCCCCAGATGGATCTATATGTCCTCTTTGGCTTCCGCAGTATTCTGTGAGTGCCACTGTCATGCCACTTCCTTTAACAGACTGAGCATATCCATGTGTACAACTGTCCTTTCAATGAGAGTGCAAAATCCCTTGGACTCTATTATCATTTTCTTCTCTGGATTAACATAATAATTGGTACAACATCTCTACATGTGGCTAGCTATTTCTATTGTATGAGATTTAGAATGTAAATGTTACATTCATAATTTATCTGAGCAATAGAAAATCAAGTAGTCCATTTGAATTCTAAATTTAGGCAAGAAAAATATTTTTCACTATTGTACAGTTTTCTTGACAGACCTTACAACATCAAGTTCATCTGCAGTTTGCTTGATAAAGTACAATTGGTTTGGCAAAAATGATTACGAGCATAAATTACACCTTTTGCTTTCTGGCTGAGGTAATTAACAGCTATTTTAAAATTTCACTTCAGCCTCCCATTATAATTATTGGAACAACGTAACAACTTAACCCAAAACTTTAAGTATGCGACAAGCATAGCTGGATAGTGTTATCTCAGACTCAGCCATTATATAACAGCCACGCTTTCTGTAGACTGAAGTAATAGTGCCATGATAGTTATCCCAACACTAACTTGGGCTGAAGAATTTGCTTCCCATCTCAGACACAAGATTGCTAACACTATTTCCTCCCTGACAATGGACTACAGATTTTGATTCTTCGGTTGGTGATCCCCTCACAGCAAAGCAGCTCACCTCTTGTAAAGGGCTTAGATTAATGAGAAAGACATCAAAACATTGGGTACTCCATGCAAACATATCAATGACTTACAATGCAATCAAAGTGAGGCACTATCATCCTGTTACCTGCATTGGTCACCCTAACCAATTCTGACTGCTTGTAGAACACTATGCATAGGTGTCAATAACGAGACACGAACTATCATCAGAAGTTGGTGACTTTAGAGGTCACACAGTGAGAAGGTGTAAAATTAGTGAATCCAAGAGCCCTAAATCTTGTACAAAACTGACTCTGCAACCCTGTGAGAGGATACATGAAGAAGAAACAGAGTTTTGGTGATGACTTAATGAAATTTTGAGGGCATCATTACTGCCATAGAGTATGTATTCAAATTTGTAACAGTTTCCATGTAATTTATCCTACAGGAAAAGATTATGATGATTGAAAGGGCTCTGTGTGCTCTAGGATTTAATGTAACTTCTAAGTTAAAATGTTGGAATTATTATTTTATATTATTTTGGACAGGTTTCTGGATTTAGTTAATGTGAATCTGTCCTCAGAGTCTTGACAAAATAATGTATCAAAGACCGCACAGCTGAACACCAGACAAAGGTCATCACATTCCCCATAGGAAACTGGCAAGTTATTTCAATGCTGAACCACAACCTTTTGATATTTCTGTGTGCCTGTGATTTTTTGTTCTACAGTGATTTTAAATCATCTCAGATAGATGAGATGCTTTCATTAAATAAGATCTACCTTGTAAGTTGTAAAGAGTAAGTAGAGAAAAATATAAGAATGTCTATGAATAGTAAAATACTAGAATATTTAAAACATTCTTCTTAATTGTTAAATAGCAAAGGTAAATTATTGTTAAACTCAGTGATAAGACCCTGACTGCTTTGAATAAGTAAATAGACATTTATTTTCAACAATTTTAGAGTTTAAATATTATTATACTAATGGTTAAAAGGAAACTTCTAAGTGCCAATGTGAAAGGAAAAAGTTTAATGTTCAGAATCTGCTATTTAAATAGTGGTCATATATGTCACATATTAAATATAATAATATCTCAAGTTATTCCATGCTTAGGACCTAAGTTCATTTCTTATCTGGTGTGCTAGGCAATGCTTTGGTGAACATACACAAGATCATTCTGCTCTAGGAGCACTATTGTGCAATATAAGGGTTTCTTTATTCATTCAAATCAATACAATTTATTACTTACTTAGGTAAACAGAAATTATTTTATCACATGGTGACTATACTGACAAATAGAAAAATAAAACTAGAGATCTTTAAATTATGAGATGTCTTAAATGTTTAGGCTGTCAGTCTTACGTTGTATCTAAAGATTGCATTTTCAATAAAAAAGCATTCCTTGGCCACAACTATTTGGCATTTTTTTTCAGTGAGTCATCCCCATCCCCCTAAGAATAGGCAAAAGTGTTTTTGGCAGCACCTGTTTTACCTTGAAATTTTCTCATGTAAAGTAATCCTAGCCTGACCTTGATTAGCTTATCAAATGAGCTCATCCTCAGAGCTGAAGTGTTACAGTCTATCAGAAAAATAGCATGGCGACATGCCAGAAAAACTCTGTAAATTGTCTAGAGGGCACACCGATGCATCACACTCTTCCTTCTCTGTTTTGTTCTTCCCTAGCTGGGGTCAGGGACTAGAGGAAGAGTCAGTATGAAGTAATGACAAATGTGAATTGCACAATTGGATAAATCTCTACTTGCAATCTATTGCTGCTGCTCATGGATGATTAAATTGTACAAGTTAAAATTGTTCTTGGAATCTTGTTTCTGTCATCAGTAAAATAAAGTATTCAACTACTCATCACTAGAAGGTTGGTGTTGCAAGGACTCAATAAAATACACAGAAGTAGGGGCTGCCATCTATAAGATCTTACATATAGACTCAAATACTCTTCATTTTCCTATGCAGTGGGAGGAAGCACTGGGGTCCGTTACCTTCAGCTTCTCCTTTTGCATGTTTGATGAACTACACATGTGACCCACTACTTAACAAGATTTGTGTGTGTGAAAGTATGAACGTTGTCAGAATATTATGGCAGGAAAGATAGAAATATCTTTTTCCAGTAGTAAAATAGCATCACCAATTGATATTTTTTATATTACAGGAGCCAAATGATGATTTGGAAATTCATGAATGCTAATGTAGCTGAAGTATATGAGGATTTTGAAATATAACCTAAAATACAAAATAATGAAATTTCATATAGAAATATGTCATGGAATTTACTCTGTATGTTTTCTTAAACTCAACAATTAAAAAAAAACTTTTAAACTAGAACATGGTATTAGAATTTGAGTTTCAGATTTCACTTATAATTATAAATGTGAAAAATACATATTTGTTTTCTTTATTTGACAGGCAGAGAAAGTGGGAGACGTTGATGTATAAACACGGAGGGTGAGTTCCTATTGTCTAGCTCATTCTCTGCTTAGAATAGTTAGAATGGGTACAGGCTGAAGCCAAGAGCTCAGAACACAGTGCAAGTTTCCCATGGGGGCGCCAAGGACATCATCTTGTCTCTTACAAGGGCTGTTAGCAGGAGCTAGAACTGGAAGCAGAGCTGGACTCTATGGGGAACGCAGCAATTTAACCTGTGTCTTAAACATTAGCCAAATGTCATCCCCTCAATTTGATCTCCTTTGACAAAGTTTTATCTGATTGTTTTCACTTTTTTTTCTTCTTTTTTCAGTACAGCAAGAGTCCGCTGCTTTAAATTATCCATAGTACGCATGATTCACATTATTGTCTGTCCATGATAAATGTTGCTGTTAACTGTGGGATAGCCATTTAAAGAGATCATTTGAATTGTGTTAAAGTCAAAGACATAATTTATTTTGCCAACTAAAACTGAATGGCCATGGTTTTAGCAAAATTCCAGAACGTCAACTTAATTCCCAGTTAGATAAGCATTTTTTTTAATATTATGTGACTAAATAACACACAAGTTTAAATCTTAACAGCAAATGCTGTCTCTTATGTTTGCAATTTGTGATTTTTATTGAGTCTTGGCAGAGGTGAGTAATGCATTCTTTCTAACCTCTTTCTGCTCCCTGCTTAGTAAATGATAAGTTCATGAATCTCCACAGAGCTCGATTGTGCACTAAGATATGTAGACAAAAAACAAAATATCCCTTATACTTAAGAATAGCAAGCACGCATAACTCAGACTCTCCACTAGTAGGATATAAGATTAACTCTGTGGGAAACAACCCTTTTATAGATAGTGTTTCCTCCCCACCAACACAACTGAGTCATGAGAATTGGCCTTATCCAATTTTGTGTCAATTATTTAATGATCTATGTACCTTAAACACAACAGACTCAATGTAAAGACAAGTTAATGCTATGTACTAAGAACAAGTTCATGTTGGATGCAAGTAAACTATTACAGCAGATTAGAATAGCTATCAGGAAAGGTAATTAAATCTTAGGTAAAGTTGTTGATGGGACAGATGAGTGGTGTTGTATGGAAAAGACTTAGCTGACAATTATAGTCACATTTTTCAGTAAGTGAAACAAAAAGCAACAGCATGAGGCATATGAAGCTTCAAAGAAACAAACTGGTCATGATAATACAAAATGACTACAAACCACATTGGGGAGAAGTTTCAGTCATGAGAATTGAAGTATTGATAATTATCATTAATTATAATATAGTATATGTCAACACTTAGGTTCCTCCATTTCTACAGAGTCTATGTGTCTATTATATCCTGATATAATTTCTTTTTTTTTTTTTAAAGATTTATTTTTATTATTTTTTTTATTGGAAAGGCGGATATACAGAGAGGAGAGACAGAGAGGAAGATCTTCCGTCCGATGATTCACTCCCCAAGTGAGCGCAACGGGCCGATACTATGCCGATCCGAAGCCAGGAGCCTCTTCCGGGTCTCCCACGCGGGTGCAGGGTCCCAAAGCTTTGGGCTGTCCTCGACTGCTTTCCCAGGCCACAGGCAGGGAGCTGGAAGGGAAGCGGGGCTGCCGGGATTAGAACCGGCGCCCATATGGGATCCCGGGCGTGCTGGGCGAGGACTTAACCACTTGCGCCACCGCGCCGGGCCCTATATCCTGATATAATTTCCAAGAGGTAGTCACTTTCAACCTAATATGGAACTTGAAAAGGAGACTTAATTGCATAACTCACTAGCAGTTACATGAGAAACACAGCTACACTCAGGCCTACAATGACTACATCTTTAGATAGATACACAAAAGAGCTAAAATGGATCCTTTCCCTCAGGTATTTAATGTTTGAGCTCACTACAAACACATGTCTCCTGATTTCCATTCAGCAAGAAGTGAGAAGCAAAATTAAATCAAATGTGTTTCTTCAAATTTCCCCTGAATCCTCCCACACATACAAGTTAATAACATAGTATTAAAAATGTAGTATTACTAAAAATATACTAGTGGAATGCATAGACATAAACAGAAAAAAACAGCAACATTGAAAGATGTATCTAAGGATGCATTACATTTAGCATTATTTTAAAGGAATCAGAGAAACCACTCATTTGAAAAAAGAAGCTATTGCCATGGTTCTTCAAAAGATTCTAAATTCTGCATGTGGCTTTTTTATTATGATGCCAATGTCCATGATATACCCTTTACAGTGGTTTGTGCCTATTGTAAATGTTCTTGTCAATTTTTCCAGTAAGTTGTTTCCCATCTATGAAATGAGCACCTGATAATGGAGAAATGCTATAATGAGAGAGGACTATAGAGATAAAGAAAAATGGTTGAGCTGATAAAGACTTTTTCATTTTTCTTAGAGCATATCTTCTTCTGCCACTCCATAAAAGGACACTGCAATATAAACAATTCCTCGGTGATGGCATTACAGTTGTAAGTTCAGCAAAGTTGAGATGTTCCAAGCAATTACATGAAAGAGCCAATGCTCAAAGGATCTGATGGGTGTTTTTACATGTGCTGCCTACACTGTGACATTGCCCCCTCAGAACTAATGGTTTCTATTTATGGTGAATGAATAATGTGAATTGTATTTCTACTCTATGTGTAAAATGACCAAGGAGAGTTTAAAAAAACTAGCTCTCAAGATAATTTTCTTTGCAAGTTTGACAGCGATGTCAAAGAGCAAGAAGTTGTCTGTAATGATACTGCTCATTTATTTAAATGTCAAACTTAAACTTCAATTTTCAGTGACTATGTTAGCAAAGAATGAGCTTCAGCTTATCCAGAAAGGATTTTAGAGTTAACCCCAAGGAAAAGAGTTGTCAGTATCTAGAGAGCAGAGTGCTTTGAGTAAATCTTTCATTAAGCCGAATAGAATTGGTCATTTCAGCACTTGAGAGTGTGGATAGCGGTCTCTTCCTTGACTAGAAATAAGTGGCCTTACTGTAGAAGCAGTTTGTCTTTGGATATAAAACTCCCCTGGTTGGTGATTATGCATTGCTAGACTTTAGCATAACCACATGAACTATGTGTAGAGGGTCTGTGCAAAGCAAAAATTAGAAAACAGCCTAGAAAACCACATTTTATCACAAAATTAAGCTTCAAATAAAGTTGTGGCAAAGAAAAGAATTACTGTTTGTAATTATTCCTGCAAAACTGCAATAATTTCTTTATAGCTAAGATTTGATAATGAGAATTATACTGTTATTAACTTTTCTCGGTAGGTTATTGACACAAATGGACATACATGCCAAGAAGAAAAGGAAATGCATCCAGCAGACTTGCAGATAATCTATTCTCCACATGATTTCTATTGATAGAATGGAATATCAATAGGGAATTCCTGATATGAAGTCAAAACTACTAAAACTGAATCTAAATTATGTTTGTTTATAAGTCATTCCATTTATTTAAGTCTTGTTTCTTCTATTGAATATGGACTACTTTGAATTTTAAATGAGAGAGTGTGTGTCTAGCTGTCTGACATACATAGATGCTCAATGAATGCTCGGTTTTGATCATTCACGTATCCCTAACTGTGACGTAATACAGTGACATGTTGATGTGCTATACCCATATGTTGTAATTGACAAACACTGAAGAACAGAAGGCAGAAAGGAGGAAACCAAGAAAGGCCTTGTTATTGGCAGACTCAACTGTCCTTAAGACAGAACACATAACCAAGTGTATCTTCAATTTCACACATTTTTGTCTATATTCCAAGAAGATTCACTTTATATTTATTTAAAATTTTTAACAACAGCACTAACAAATTCAGAAAACAACACATAATGAGAAACCTAAAGTTCTTTGAGATTTCCTATCTCATTACTTAATATTCCACCAACTCACTGGTGAAATCCCTCAGTGACATACTATCATTCATTCTGCCTGCAAAATTGCTGAGACTAGGTTGAGATCTCTCCTACCCTGAATAATACACTTAGCAGAACAGGGGGAAAACGGATTATTGCAGAAACCTAGTTAAGTTCCTTATGGTTCTCTACTACAGCTGCAAATTATTTCTTCTTTTTATAACAGATTCTTTGCTTTTGACTTCAAAGCCTCCCAGCCTATTTCACTCCCCTCAGCTTCTCCTTTTAGAAATAAAACTCAAGGGCATCTCTCCTAGCCTCCTTCATCTCCTGACATTTTGAGCAGACACTTCCTCCACACTGCCCTCTGCATCTGAAACTCCTCCTGCTCTCCATTCATGCAGGTGCATGCTCCTTCCATTCACAATTCCTTCTCGGTCGTCTCTGCCTTCCAAGGATCCTTTTCTTGCAATAGAATCTTGTTCTAATACACCCTATTACCACAGTCACCTAACGTCCTCCCCAGCACTCAGAAATCCACGGTAAGAAAGGGTCTAGGAAACCTGTGTTTGCAAACGATTCTAACAGGGAAAAATACAGTAAGCCTAACATTTAAGCCTACGATCATTTGGGGAGGGGGGTCATTGACACAAATATTTCCTCACCACGGCAACACATCTACTGAAAAACATTGCTTGGATGAATGAATGGAGGGACGAATGAATGAATGGGTGGATGGGTGAACTGATGGATGGCTGATTGACATCTCCGTGGTACTTTTCTTGGGTTCCCCTCCTTCCTCTTACTGCCCACAGGGTTCCAGTTTAATTCAGGTGCAGGAGTGAGTGCACTTCCCTGTTTTGCCTGGTCGCGCTCCAGCGGCTTCATTACGGATTCCTGACAGGAGCCCAGACCTCCTTGCTAAAGGGCAGGCTACCTAGCTCGCAAATGCTTTGGACTTCAACAGTCAAAGGCAGCTTGCACTCAGCCAGCCCTGCCTCTCCCCAAATCCCCATTCAGCCCGGTTACACAAAAGGATGACTGATTCCCGTAAACTCCACCAAATCCACCTGCAGATCCCTGTGGCTGTCCCTCTTCCCTAAGCTTGTAACCTAGGTGCATGGAAAACGAAATGAGGTTTCCCCCTCTGTCCGCAGGGTGGAAAAAAAGTGAGGAAAGAGGTGGGGGCAAAACACATGCCAGGGTCTGTCTTGGTGCGTGAAACCCCAAAACTTTTGCTTTATTTTTCACGGGAGACCTCTTTCAACACAGAGAGAGCGCGCCTGTGAGCAGCCACCTCTTTGTTTGCATCCCAAAGGGTGGGAGGGGTCTTTAGAGCCTTGGCAGCCTGGGCGAAGGGGAGGTGACAGCCCTTCTGGAGGGTTGCCCTGGAGGAGACTCACCCAGGACGTTCCCAATGAGAGCCACGACAAACACGATGATGTAGCCGGCAATCAGGACCCACTCATATTCTTTCGGGTGTAGGTATTCCCTCCACAGGTACCGCAGGAATTCCTCGTCATCATAGTCGGTGGGGGTTAAAAAGGGTTCTTGAGTTTCGTTCAGCTCTGATGAGGCAGATGACCAGTTGCGACGAGGCGGGGAGTCCTCCAATTTGGTGCCGGACATCACGGGCTCCGGTCCGGTTCAGATCAGTGCTGCAAGCTCCTCTTCGCCTGCCCCATGAGCTCTGGTGATTTGCGGTGGGAAAGGCTGAGCCGAGAGGCGAGAAGGGGCTCCGGAGCAGAAAATGACGTGAAAAGTTCCTGAGCCAATGCCTCCGGAGTCTTCTGCCGGGCAACTTCTGCGGCGGCTTTGCTGTCTTTGCAGGCGATTTTGCACTGGGAACAGACGCGGCTGAGCAATTAGGGACCGGGCAGGGGAGGCTGCAGCACTGACACCGGGAGGAGCAAGTTACCCCAGGCTCAGCTCAAGCTCAATACCCTCCTTCCCCCCTACTTTCAGCACTGATTCTGCAGCCCATACACTGCTCCTGAGGATGCTGGGGCCAAAATAAAGGAATAAATACAAAGTAACGAAAATAATTTTAACTTCTTTCCCTATGAATGAAACCTCATTTTATGTCTTCCACGTGTCCTTTGTGTAAACCACACACAGGCATGTGCAGATCTGTGGACACCACAAATTGGTCCACACAGGATTAATACAGGATCTCTTGTGCTTGTTTTTCTAATGCAAATGTAAAAGTAATGAAGCATTATGTTCCTTAAAGCAGGGCAGAGTATAAGTCATTTCAGCAAAATATCTTCAAGTTTTGCTGTTTGCCAAAGTAGCACTTTCTCAATCTTTTAGAAACCTCCTTTCTCTCCTCCTCTAATTTGGGAAATGGCACTGTTTCGTTTTGTTTTGTTTGTTGCTTTTTGTTTTTTAAAGGCAGGGTATATCTTGCTGGAGTTTGTATTGGCAACACCAAGTGTCATGAAATACAGCAGCAAAACCTTGAAGGACATCAACGGTCTAATCATAGTTGATCTTGCCTAGCAAAAGACCCCGTCAATATACCAGATTCCATTAAACGGATTCTCAGATGCAGTAGAGCAAGCAGCAGTACATGCTCATAGTGAATATATACCTCTGATTTTTCTCCTCATTAACTGGTTTCATCTGTTAGTCTTTCATAAACTGGTTTTTTGTTTTTCTCTAAAAAGAAGAATGTCAGGGTTGTTTGTCAACATATGAATTTGTGATTCTTTGATTCTTACTAAACTGTAGAATATTTTATTTGCTGAGTTAGAGTTTTGGACTTGGGAGAGACCCTAGATTCCATAAGCCTGAAATTTTGCTAAATGCTAGAGGGCTCCTCCGGACCTTGCTAACGCATCTCTGTTTAGCTTACACATATCCACCATGATCCGCTGGCTCTGCCCTCATAAGATGGCTCCAAAGAAGAAAATATCCATTTAGGGTCTGAAGTAATGATTTGCCTACCTAAGTTTCTCATTTTCAATTCTTATTTTGTAACTTGGCATTGCCCACAATAAATGTTCTAAAAATTCTAACACAGAGCAGAGCAAACATGACAGCAGTGGCTTCCTTTTCATCTTTCCTGTTCTTAATGTTTCCCTCCATTTTTTTCTACTGTTTTTCTGATGGCAAGATTTTCATAACTATGGTTGGTAGTTCTTCCTTTTGACAATAGCATCTTACAAAATGTGCAAATGAGAGGAAATACGGAAGCCTGGTTTAAGTCCTGCCAGTCCAACTGGAACACTAATTTCTTGGAAGCAACCAGCATATAATCTAATTTTTTTTGCCTAAAAGTCAAAGTTAGTTTACCTTGAGCTTTTGGTCAATTGCTCCACCCTCATCTCCAATCATGCTCTCTCTTGATTGTTTTGTGCTATACAGTCAATAAAATTCTTTGACATGCATTATTCTAAAAGCCACAAGGAACCAGCTAGAATTAGCTCCTTTTTATAGATAAGGAAACCATTCCTGAAGAAATTGAAATGACCTGCCAGAAATAAAAATTATAAAGTCAATCAGTGGTAAGTCAGCATTTAATGTTTCTATTACTATGAAATTGTCCTTTTGAGACATAGCAATGTTTCTAATATTCCACAGATGTCATGTTTAATATAAACAAGAAAGTGTTACTGGAGTTTCCCAAGTGTGCTAGTTGGATTTCTTTATAATAGAAGTATTTAGCTGGGCATTTTATTGTTTAATCAGTCATTGGGTGACTGCATCCCCATTCTTAGTGACAGAAGTTAACCATGTTGTTTCCTTCATATGTTTTAATTTTTTGCAACTTTAGAAAATAAATGAAGTAATAAATACATAAGGAAAGCACTCAGGAGAGACAAATGCCATGATAAAAATCAAGCAGGGTATAGCCATGGCGATAGAAAATCCAGAGTCTGTTCTAGAACTGAATGGTCTAAAAGGCCTCCTTAGAGGTGGCCTGCAAGCCAGAGACTCAAGTGATTTATGGATATATTAATTCAATTTTGTTAATTTGAGGTTTAAATAGATCTTCTTAAATGCTAATGCTATTATCTGAAGCATTTGCCATTCCTCCAGACCTGTTGTCACCAGAAAATTTGACAAGCAGACCTTTTGTGTTTTCATTCAAGTTTGCTGATATGAATCTGCTAACTTTTTGCTCTTGTATGCTATCTTCCTATGACATATTATATGTGTTTGCCTCTCCCATAGATTATCCTTCCCCAAGCATTCCATTCTATGTTCACTAATGTCTGCAAATTTCTTGTCTTTGACAAGACACAAATATGGATATGGACCCAGTCCACTATTTCCTAAGGAGTTCATGCTGTTAGATTTCATTGCACAGCGCTTCATATTATCAATATTTCAATCTTCTCTCTAAACCTTCTACCTGAAATTAATCATTACTGTTTATTGAAGTTATAAATGAATGTGAATATTTTAATATTTTATTTTGATATCTGCTTTATGTTATGACAAATCTGGATTTTATCTTGATTTCACAAATATTCTATTTTCTTCTATCCTTGATTTATCAGTTGAATCATTTTAAATAGGTATTACTCTAATGCCATATAAAGATCTTATGCAAATCCTCAAATCATTATTTGTTTTCCTTTTTTGGACTACAATAGAGAAAGCAAATATTGCAGTGCTCATTTTTACATGATCTGCTTCTTTAAATGTTTTAAGCTATCTGAAAAGAATTTATAGTTCTTAGATATTATTATTATTTTCTCAAGTCAAAATCTTTCTCCTGGATGTGTATAAAAAAGGCTAACCCAGTATCACAAAACATTAAAGAAAGTTAACTTTGTTTTAAGAATTAAGTACGTTGTTACATTTGTTAAATATAACTTATATTTTAAAATCTGTTGCATTTATAATTAATGAAATTTAAATTGTTGTTTTTAAGAATTAAATAAATTGATCTCTTTTCTCCCTCTTAACAGTTGCATCTGGCTTCTTCAGAGATCGTGGAGTGGTATTGGCTGTCCTGGATTCTATTTTCTTATTCTTGATGACAGGTTACCGTTTTGAAGTCCCACAACAATTTCCTAGACCCATTTCAATAAAGATTTCTGAGAGCCTACCATGAACCCAGGAGTGTAGCTAGAAGTTGGGCACAGAAAATCAATTAAACTATTGTAGCCTGAATGATCCTTGCATTCACTGGTGAATTTGAAAGATCATGATTCTTGACTAACTGTGAGTTGCATGGGACTCTGCTTCATTCAGCCTGAAGTGAATCAGAATGAATGATTTCCTCACAGAGACAGTTGTTTCGGGCTGAACATGTAAAGTGAGAAGTGGGGGGTTAGCACGTAGTTACAGAGGGGGAAAAAGTGTAGGTACAGGAGACAGCACTTTGTGGAGCCCTCGCAGAGCAGCAGGAAACACACACGGAATAGAAGGGCATAAGAAAGAGAAAATAAGGCAAGATCGGGCTTCCTAGCAGTGATGTGGCGAACAGACCAGACAAGAGTCAGATTGCAAGTAAGAGAACAGTAACAGGACCCTGTTATCACAAGGAAGGTAGTAATTATGGAAAGCAAATAACCAAATGCAGCTGGTTATTATTAATAAAATGCAAGGTTTTGAATAAATACCAACTGAAGTGCTGCTGAATATGCTTCAATTTATTTCAATGTATTTTTGACTATAGTTATTTTTTCAAACTACAAATATTATAGAAATGAATGTGGTATGCTATGATATTTTAATATATATGTAGAGTGCATTATGATATTATCTATATATATATATTCTGGTGGTAATATTCAAAATATTCTCTATTGAGAGAGGGCAATGCAGTAGACAATGAATGGATGTTTATCATAGTCAACTTACCCTGCTAAACAATGCTAGAACTTACTCTTCTTGCTGCAGCTTTTTACCTGCTAAAGTGACATCTTTCTAGGCCGCCCTCCAAATCCCTGTTAGAAATGATTCTACTCTCTGTTTCTGTGTGATCACATTGTGAAGAAAGAAGTGATAGCCCACTACCTGAGGCTTGAAAAAAAATCTTTCTATGTCTCTTCTAGTTTGGCACATCAAGAAATTAAGACACAGAAAGATTGAGTAACTTTGGCACTTACAATCACACAAATAAAGAAAATGGCAGAAACTTTGGACTTCCAGAAATGAGCCTTCTGTCATTGTCTTATTCTGTTACCAACATAAATAATCAAAAAATTTGAATGTAACTGTCTTATGTATTGTGATAATAATAATTACAAAGTTTGATTGATTACACACACATTGATAAAATCACATAGCATTGTGTGTGCTTTTAAGTTAATGTAGTCTAAATAGTTTTGCAGTCTGGAACTCTGGAGGAAATTGTTTTGTCTGTCAAGTGATGCTGTGCCTCCCCCATAGTAAATCATTCCCTTCCTTTACTCTCCACAGTTGTACATTTAAGAGAACGAATGTTGTACAATTCACCTCTTATCTAAACCTTATCATAGCATTTGGCTTATAAGTCAATTGCTATTTGATAATCAGTCCTGAATTCAATTCCAGTAGGGAATTTTTTTTTCTAAAAGGTGGATGTCTTGTGATTAAAAAAAAAAAAAAAAAACTGTGTCATCTTGGTTTCCACAACAATAACAAACTCCTAAAAATGTAACTGTTGTGCTTTACTAGTCTTAAAAGTAATTTAATGATTATTTTTGTTTGCTGTGTGATATTTTATTAATTCACTTCCTCTTCCCATAACTAAAATTTTACTTTTTTCATAATGATAAATAGTTCAAATGAAAGAATAATAAGAAGGAGTGGAAAAAGAATGGGCTTATGGTCATGGAGTACAGACTGTGCCTTTTGAGGTGCTTGCCTCCTGGCATTATGCTCACTTGAGAAGTATTCCCTGCCCCTCCCCCACAGAGGCCTAACAGAGCAGGATCTTGGGAAGATGAGTATGCGTGTACATGCTATATTTTAAACCTCACCATGTGATTTTTCTGTTATGGTTCTAGACTTGGATTCTTTAAATTCGTGCTGTTTTTCTGGGAGCTCATTACATTGCATCTCTCTCTTTTGGAAAGAATATTCAGATAAGTTGGAGGAATTACTCTTACGGTAGCAATAGATTTGGCATATAACAATAAAAGCCCATTTTTAAATTTTTCCATAACAAAATGAAAAAAAGCAACCAATTTTACTGTCTTTTTATTGTGTCGAGAATATTCTTTCTGATTCTATTTTAACAAATATTATGGTATGATCTCTATAGAGTTGAGATGAGAAAGATTTGGGTATTGAATTTCAATCTGGAACGACAGTGTGCAAGCTTGGCCTAGCAGCTGGGATGTGCTTGGGATGTTAGACCATTTCAGAGTGTCTGGTTTCCATACCTGGTCCCAGTTCCTGTTTCCACATTCCTGCAAGATGCAGAGCTTTGGAGGCAGTCGTGATGACTCAACAAGTTGGTTCCCTGACACTCGTAGGAAAGATACTGAGTTCCCAGACCCCAACTTTGACCTGATGCAATCCTGACTGTTGTGGACACTTAGGAAAATCAGTGAGCATATGGGACTTCTCTTTTTCTGTCTCTTTCTTTCTCTCTCATAAATGAATCAAAAAAAGAAATTTAAATGAATTAAAACACAACAAATTTTACTCAAATACAAATATTACCATTGGATTGCATTTAGTGACATTGTAGGAACTACACAGAGGTCATCTCTCTTTCTTGATGATGGTATTTATTTTCATTGAAATACAGATTTATAGATAGAGAATCTACGATTCTATCCATTTCTGCATGGTAAAACTTCGCAGTTAGTAGTTTATTTAGTGTTGTTTTGCCATTATCACCATCTGGGTAAAAACTCCCATAGCTTATTCTCTCACATGTTGGTCAATGCTAGCATACATTGCACTTTTATGAGTTTGACTAGTCTGAAAATTTCTTATAGAAATCTTTCATTTAAACTAAGGTTTTCAAAATTCATCTATGTGTTAGCATATAGCTATACTTTATTATTTTTGTGTTTGAATATTGTTCTACATAATTTGGTAATTGAGAAGTACCCCAGCAAGTTGTCTGCAGACTGGAGAGTCTAATTCTGATAAAAATCAATCAGTCCATGTCTAAGGGCTTCAAAATTAGAAAAAGCTAAGGATACAATTGGCTGTAAGAGTATAAAAGTCCAAGTGCCAGGGAAGGACCACTGATAAAAATCCGGTAGTTCAAATTTCAGCAACTGATGTTCAGTGCAAATATTGGATATAACCTAGATCTCAGATTCAGACAGCAATTACCCTTTGTATTTAATCTCTTTAGATTCCCTAACAGTTGATGATGCTTCGATTTTTTTCACCAAATCCCTCAGACTCACATGCTAACCCCCTAAGAAATACATTATGCAGAATGATTGTCCAAGTTTCTGAGTATTTCTTCTAATCAGCTCAGCTCTGGTCATTGTGGCCATTTGGGGAATAAGCCAACAGAGGGAAAATACCTTTCTCGGTCGTTTCTTCTCTGTAAATCTGCCTTATAATTAAAATATATAAATCATTTAAACATCAAATTATATGTTTTTATAAAAGCAGTTTATTTCTTATGGATACTAGATCTAAAATCATATTGTGCAAGTATTTTCTCCAGTTCTCTGAGTTGTCTTTTCACACTCTTCTTAGTATACTTTGATACAAAACTCATTAATTTGATGAGGTCAGATTTATGCGTGCTTTCATTTTTAGCTTTTGTTTTTGATCTATCTAGAACGCTACTGCCTAATCTACTTACATAAAATTTATATCTGTTCTGTACTAATATTTTTGTATTTTTACTTTCTTAAATTTACATATTCCATCAATTTTGAGGTAGCTTTTTTATATGGTGTGATTAAGAGATTAAAACTCCTTTTTCTTACACATTCAGCTGCTCTAATCCCTCTAACTCTGACACTTTTAACTCAAAGAACTTTACTTTTCCTATCTAGTAGTTATGACACTTGAAAATTAGCTGCCCATAAGTTTATAAGATTATTTGTGTCCTAATTCTCTTCTATTGGGTTATATGAGCACCATTATGATAAATAGAGCAATGTTATCATCACCACAGCTTTGTAGTAAATTTTACAGTTTGTTTTCATGTTTTGAAAGACACAGAGACAGATATATGGAAATGCCTGCAATAACCAATGTTGAATGAGTATTGAGCCAGGAACCCAGGACTCCACCCATGTCTTGCTTTTGAATGCCAGGGACATAATATGTAAGCCATTATGTGTAGCAACTTGCATCAAAAGTAGAATAGCCAGAGTGAATGAGGCACTCTGATTTGGCCTCCCAAGTAGCAACTTGGATGAGTGTGCCAAATGTTTGCTCCAAGGTTTGTATTTAGAGCTATAATCTGCCCATCTTTCTTTCTGAGACTGTTCTGGCTGTGTATGGTCCCTAGCAATTTCATATAAAGTTTAGGACATATTGTCCATTTTTTGCAAAATATGAGATTTCAATAGAATTTGTAACTCAAGTTGCAGCCTATTTTCACCTTTACAACATTATCTTCCATGTTATAAACACAGAAAATCTTTGTTTGAGAATATTTTATCTTTTTCATTTCACAAAATCTGTATCATTTTGACTAAATTTATTCTTAGGAATTTTATTCCTTCTGCTACTATTGTAAATGAAATTGTTTTATAAATAATTTTTGTTCTTATATTGTTTATTGTTAGTGCATAGAAATAAAAATGTCATTGCTTATTGAACTCCATGATGCTAATTTGCTGAACTCATTATTGCCAGCTATTGCAGGTATTACATGTACAAAGTTTCCTATACACAACACTGTGCTATCTGCCAGTCATAATTTCAGTTATTTCTTGCTATCCTGGCTGACTTTCACTAAAAGTCACTGTTTACACAAAAAGTCTTATAGGCTAGAACTTCTGACATTCTTTGAATTAGTGGACCATCTTGTCGCTTTCTGATCTCAGGAGAAAGCCTTCAGTCATTTGCTTATGCAAGAAATGAGCAATGAATGTTTATGGTGGCTTTTGTCAAGTTGAAGATGTATTCTATTTCTGGCTTGCTGAATGGTTTTTAGCTTAAGACTGTGCCAGAATTTGTTATTTTTTTCCATCCACTTAGTTGTTTACATACATATAGCTTCCCCTTTTATTATAGTGTGTTACATTGATTTTATTCAAAAAAGAGTTATTTTAATTTGAATGACATTTTATACAGAGAGAAGGGGAGATATATAGGTAGGTAGATAGATAGATAGATAGATAGATAGATAGATAGATAGATAGATAGATTCCTATTACTATACCATTGGATTCAGCCTGTTAATAAATTTTGGAGGATTTTGCTTCTACATTCACTGGAAGTAGAGATGCATACTGCATTATATCCTCACATCTGGATATGATAGTCTCCATTACACAGTTATTATACATCCCCCTCAGATGAAAAGCCACAATACAAAATCAACAACAGGGAAAAACAATGGAAATTTGCAACACCATGAAGTAAAATAACCAGCTACTGGATATGACAGTATCATATATTTATCTCATATTTATATTTAGTATTTAATCCAATCATTTAAAATTAATTTAATGTAAAAACTATATAATTATTTAGAAGCCAGAAAGAGAGAAAGAATCTTTTATCTGTTGATTCACTCCCCAAAAATTTGCAAAATCAAGGGCTGAGCCCGGTCAGAGCCAAGATCCAGGAGCTCAATGAGCGTCATGGGCAGTCTGTTGCTTTCTCAAATATCCTAGCAGAGAGCTGGGTCAGAAGTAGGGTACCTATGGACAAAGGCAAAAAATCTAGTGTGATATTTTCAAGGTTTATTTAACTTTTTCGCTAAGAACCCTCCTTTCTCTCTATACCTACAATGTCATGATACACTTAAAATAGCAGAATATTAATTTTAAAACTATTACTAAGGGACTAAGCTACTGTAATAATATGGGGAAAATGGTGAGGGGGACAAATGGGGAAGAAGAAAGAGAGAAAATGAGGGGAATCACTATAGCTATAAAATAATAATAATAATAACAATAATGATGATGATGAAAAAAGGGGTAGGTCAGCGAAGACTTGAACCAGCATCCAGATGGGTTGTTAGCATTGTGGGCCGCAGCCTAACTCATTATGCCGCAATGCCACCTCCATATTCCTCATTTTTTCATAACAATAACACACTATATGCATCATTGTGATGATTAGATGAGGTTATTGTGCATACCATATAAAATGTAAATCACAGTATTTGTAGTTAATTAAGGGAAGGATTTGTGTGGGTGAGAATAATAGCAAATGGAAGTATGTAATTAAAAATAGCGGTATCTAGACTAGAATTGCTACATTTAATTTCTCTCTATATATTATTCTATCTTTTAAACATTAGTATTATGCCAGCTGTGTAACAATAATGTTAATAGTAATAACAATGTAACTATAATGATATAATCAATCATTTTAATATTATTTATATTATAAATGTTATGTATGCATGCAAATATAAAGGTATGGCATATAGCCCAAGCATTTGACATGTATCAATAAACCCATTTTTGTTCTCAGAATCATAGTGAAAATATTGCTATTTTTCCTCGTTTCTAAAGAGAAAACATCTAACCACCACCCCCGCATAACTCCACACTGAATAACTTAGTCCTTGGTAATTCAGAGAAGTATTTCTGAAATAATACACCTTCAGTTATAAGAAATATTTAAAGCCAGTGGTGAAATGTCTCCCTTGAAAGCTGAAATCCAAGGCCATCGCATGGCCATTATCAAAGCCTTTTTTAGTTTGTTTCAATCATGTACTTTGAGACGTCTTTTAGATGTCCTGTTTTGGTGGGCTAAACTATAAAACATTACTTGTGCTTTAATTTATGTATTGTTTAATTGAATTGAATGGCAAAGAGACAAACAGATGAAAAAATATACAAACCTTGTGTTTGCAGGATAACGCTCTGATATCCTGCAACAGCTGTGGCTTATACGGGCCTCAGCCAGATTTCCCTTCATGCGTGGAAAATGCGGACCCAAATACCTAAGTGTGTCCTGTTACGCCCCAGGATATGCGCATGCGCCGCAAGCGGGGCTCAAGCAGAGCCAGGACTTGACCGAGATTCGCTGAGATGAGGTGTGGGCATCCCAAGCCAGGGGAAACCCATTTAAAGCATCTATTTACGAAATTAGTAAATAGCATGATGTTTTAAAATGTTTCTGTTAGGAAAAACAATTCTCACTGGTATTTGTATAGAGATTTCAATGGATTTAAAAGCTTTTTGTGGATGGTATAAATATTTAATTTTCTTATTTTCCCAATTAGTGATCATAGATGTCTTTTTACTTTTGCATAATTTCTTTCGTTTTGCTCATTAGTGCTTTCTAGTAGTTATGGTACAAATTTCTCATTTTATTGACCAAGTCTATTTATAACAGTTTTATTCTTTTTGACGATATTGCAATGGAATTTTTTTCTTTAAATTTCCTTTTCACATAGTTTGTGGTTATTGTGTAGAAATGTAAATGAATTGTAAACAAATTAGTTTTTATGATTCTGTAATTTTACGGAATTTTTTAAAAGTTATTTTATTGTTATTGGAAAGGCAGATATACAGAGAGGAGGAGAGACAGAGAGGAAGATCTTCCAGTCAATGATTCATTCCACAAGTGACTGCAACAGCCAGAGCTGCACAGATCTGAAGCCAGAAGCCAGGAGCTCTTCCAGGTCTCCCACATGGGTATAGGGTGCCAAAGCTTTGGGCCATCCTTGACTGCTTTCCCAGGTCACAAGCAGTGAGCTGGTTGGGAAGTGGAGCTGCCGGGATTAGAACCGGTGCCCATAGGGATCCTGGCGCATTCAACCTGAGGACTTTAGCTGCCAGGCCACAGCACCGGGCCCATTCTGTAATTTTACGGAATTTATTTGATTGGTACTACCGGGCATGTTTGGGCATATGAGCTTTTGTTTTGGCTTTTTGTTTTATATAGTCTTCAGGGTTTTCTATGAGATCACAGCATCTATTTAAAAATTACTTTCTTTCTCTTTTCCTTTTTAGGTGCCCCTTATTTCTTATCTTTGACTAATTTTCAATGTTTTGAATTCTAGATCCTGGGCACAGCATTGTAGCCTAGTGCCTAATGTTCTTTCCCTTCATGTGCCAGGCTCCCATATGGGTGCCAGTTTGCAGGTTTGTATCCCAGCTGCTCTACTTCACATCCAACTCCCTGCCTGTGGCCTGGGAAAGCAGTAGAGGATGGACCAAAGCCTTGGGACCCTGTGCCCACCTAAGAGGCCTGGAAGAAGCTTCTGGATCCTAGTTTCAGATTGGCTAAACTCTGGCCATTGCAGCTGCTTAGGGAGTGAATCATAGGATGGAGGATTTTCCTGTCTGTCTCTCCTCTCCATATATCTAATTTTGCAATAAACAACAACAACTATAATTATTTCCAATAAAATAAATAATTTTTTTTTTAGGAATGTCAGGTCTGGTGTTGAAATAGAGATAGCCAAAGGAAAAAAAAAAGCATCTATAAGTAACAAGACTGGATTAAAATTTGCTGTAGACTAGACCTCACATGAAATGTGCTTATTACAAGTAACAAAAAAGAATAAGGAAATGCTTGGAAGCAACAGACAAATGTGAATTGCTTGTTGAGTATATACTTATCTTCAAATCATCTAATATGCATTTTTGAAGTCTAATTTTAAATGTGTATGATAAGTATATTGTCAGCAAATATGAATATTATGAGCACATCCTGGACACAGGCTGACTCAAGAAAGATAGTTCAACTGCAAATGTTCAATGTAGTTTCTATGAAAAAGGGGACTTTATAATCATTATTTTATTTTTAGAAAGCTCAGAATTAATAAATTTAATACTTGGCAAAGCACAGAATATTTAACCTTATCAAATGTTCAAATGATTTCTAACTAAATCTCTGAAAACTGAGAATACATATTATGCTTAAATTTGGTATTCCAAAAATTGTCTGTTTTTGTATATAACATACGGTAATGCACAAATAATATAAAAAGTATATATATAGTGATTTGACAAACCTATTTACATGTATATATATAAACATATATGATGAAAAATGAGAATTCTCAACTATTAAAATATATGTGCATTTTTTCAGTAGAATAACTATAAGTTTTTTTTTTTAGAATTGAGGCTTGGTTTCAGATGTCAATATGTGATCTAAATGCTGGCTGAAACACTCCACATAAAACTTGCATTACCGGATTTATGTTTAACGTCAAATTCAGTGTTCTTTTTATATGACCTGTTTGGCTTTGTCAAGATGCTTTGAGTTGTCCTCAGTTGGCCTTTCTTACATTCATGCTTGATAGCCGAATGGGAACAGAAGCACAGTTAGCGTAATTGTAACAGCAGTTTGAAATCTCTTCTTTTAAGTATGGTTGTGTCCACCTGCGGCCACATCCTCACTCTCTCAAAAGCATTCCTACCGAGTAACACGAACAGACACTGGTTGCCCATCCTGGGGCAAGTGTTAAATATATCAGTGATGTGTTTTGAAATTAAGTAAACAGTTATCAACACACAAATTTGGATTTTTTTATTTCAAAATAAATTTTCAACAGAACAGAACTATAATTGGCTGAGAAAAAGTAATTGTAGCAGAACGCCACAGGAATGAGAAACAGAACAAATGAGGAAGCAACAGATCGACAGGGTCTCTTCAAATGGATGGTTCCCCTTTGGGTATGGTGCTCCGGGTCTGCTCACACGGGAGTAACCAACCAGATAGCGGCATTGACATTATGACAATCCATTTTTTGTATGAAAATACTAGCATTTCCCATTTTGAGGAAATACTCATATCTGGCTTCAGAACTAAAGAAAGATTATTACTTTGGATCTCAAGTTCTCTGCAAAACTACATTGCAAAGAAGTTAGCTCTGTTAAAGTCATGGTTCTTAAAACTTACTGCTTCCTGCAGGTGTTTAAGCAGTTCAAGAGCTATTTTGGCTCTATGCCGCCGTAAAACGTTCCTTTAGGTGTATGCACATGTTCTCTCGGATGCATCCATGGAGCGTGCATGGAAAATTTCTGACCTGGTGGACATAAAATTCGAAGCATCGCAGAGGTACAGGATTTACGTTTCATAAATTAAGGAACAATAATCAGCTAAATTCTTGGGAGAAGAAAATGCTTTCCTCGTAGCTTCTCAGAGTAGCTTTCCCAACTACAATCCTGCCAGTTGTTGCATCCTCCTGTTTCTGAAGCAGTTGGTAACTCTCAAGTTTGAAGTTAAGCACTTCTCATGGTAGGGATGGTAGGTAGAAAATAACCAGTTAGTAATGAGAGCAGATAATGGCATACCTAGGATTTTCAATGCATAACTAATATTGCTGAGCTTTAGTCAACAAATGTGAAAATGACATTTTTTTTTTTTATGAGAACAGGCACCATAGAAACTGAAGATAAGCCAACTGGCTCTAATTCCCAGTGGCTCTTGTCATTAGATATTTTGAAAAGACTGTTGATTTTCTGGCTCATCACAACATATCCTGTAGAGTTATTTGGGTTAATATACCCATTTTTATAAATTGATTCAGTTAAACAACCTACCTCCAAACACACACACTGTAAGTGTGTGTACACATACATATGTCATTTATAAACGTGCATTATGCAAAGTGGAGCACATCATTTTTTCTTGATTACTTCTTATTGGAAATTAATTTGACTTATTGCTACATTTTTAATCAGTCCTATAACATCAGTTTTTCATTAAGAACTTATTTCCGTGCCTAGTGCTGTGGGCTAGTAGCTAAAGTCCTTGCCTTAAACGCGATGGGATCGCATATGGGAATCGATTCTAGTTTGGCAGCCCCACTTCCCATCCAGCTCCCTGCTTGTGGCCTGGGGAAGCAGTCAAGGACAAGCCAAACCCTTGGAATCCTGCACCCATGTGGGAGACCCAGAAGAGCTGCTGGCTCCTGGTTTTGGATTGGTGCAGCAATGGCTGTTGCAGTCACTTGGGGAGTGAATTATTGACCGGAAGATCTTCCTGTCTGTCTCTCCTCCTCTCTATGCATATCTGACTTTACAATATAAATAAATCTTTTAAGAAAAAAATAAAATGAAAGAACATTTCCATTAAAAAGGGATTATTTATTATAATAATAACCTCTAACGTTCTCATTGTTTCAGAGGCTTTCATTCTATCTCCTACCATGATTTCAGTTTAACACCTTTCCCAGAATTAAACTATTTGCATCCAGAGCAGGCACAAAGCCGTGTGAGCCAGAATCAACTTTTTTCTTGTTGCAATTAACTAAGTCATCATGATCTTTAAGAAATAATTTTAAGGGCCCAGCATGGTAACCTAGCAGGTAAAATCCAGTTCTTACATGACGGGATCCCATATGGGCTCCGGTTCATGTCCCAGTTGCCCCATTTCACATCCAGCTCTTTTTTTGTGGCCTGGGAAAGCAGTCAAGGATAGCCCAGATCCTTGAGACCCTGCACCCGTGTGGGAGACCTGGAAGAAACTCCTGGCTCCTGGCTTTAGATCGACACAGCTCTGGCCATTGTGGCTGCTTGGGGTGTGAAGCAATGGACAAAAGATCTTCCTCTCTGTTTTCCCTCCTTTATGTGTATCTGACTTTACAATAAAACTAAAATAAATCTTAAAAACAAAAGAAATAATTTCAAAGCATCACTGTTAAGTTTTAATCCTGCCAGACAAAGCCTCAAAATGAATTTTTGAATGAGAGCATAATATGGCAACTTGTACTGATTTTGAGGGGTGGCCACAAAAATCTCTGTACTGCCTCTTGTTATTTGTTCCACTTAGTCAAAAATAAATTGCTCCTCTCTATCTCAGTTTTAATCTCTATAAAATGAGAACAGTAGTTGCTGTATCATCAGGTTAGTACAAGTTTACATATAAAGTATTTACCAGGTTATCTGCTTCATAAGCAGTGCTATATTTTCACAATCTAGATCTAGAAGGATCAGTTGGGAACTGTGTATATGAACATGTACACATAAAATTATAAAATTTTCATTAAACCAAAATATTTCATAATTAACATACATTATGTGGGCAACATGTTAATGTACAAAAACTAAAAGCATTAATAAAGTAACTTTTTGCTCTTCATATGTTTATAGTAACTAAATGGAACATGAAAGCAATCAAAATATCACATTAGATTACATTTTATATGAAAATAAGCTACTAATAGTTTTTAAATTTCCCCAAAGCCATTGGTTTTCCAAAGTTTTGCCCACTAAAATCATCTGGAAAGGTTTTTAAAATCCCAGTGCTTGGATAAAATCCTACATCAATTAAACCACTCTGTATCCCAGTGACAGCTAGATATTCTTAGTTTTTGAAATATCTCCTTGGAATTCCATGTGCAACAAAATTTGGAACCACTGACCTAAACTCTTGTTTGAAAGACTAGTGTAGAAACCAAACACTTTGACATTACATGGGATTATCATAGGCCCCGTCTCATTACTATCACTTCTGAATCCACATTATTAGCGATATTCTCAAGAGATTCACATCCTTATTGCTTGCAAATCACTGTTTAAAATGAAAGAGAATCAACCCCCTAAGCACACAACTCTACAGAAACTAGTTCAGGTGAGTGTATTGACAGCATAAGCAGCTCTGACAGTAACCGGAAGGAGAAAGTGAGGACTTCATTTCTTTTTCAATACCATTTGTCCTGATCTAACATTTTTGGTTTTATTAATCAAAGGTCAGGTACTTTATCTGCAGTATTAATTATTTCAAATTCTGTCCAGTAAAACATATTGCATTTGTCCAAGATTAAATTTGCATTTTTGACCTGGAGATGTCAGCATCTTATAGATCTGTAAAATTTAATGTATGCAAGTCTTTTTCAGTAGAGAAATACGAATTCTATAACAATGTTGAATTTTTGCTATTATGTGATTAAATTATTACTTTTGCATTAAAATAATGTACTTATTTCAGATTTTATTTATGCAAGAAAGATGACTTACATTGACAGTATTCCTTTATGAGATAGTTCCCAATTATACATAAGTCCTGTGCTTCTTCTTCACCCTTCAACCATTTATTAACTTGGTAAGATTTGTTCCATGTCTACTATGTATGAGTCAATTTTACACGGACAATCCTTTGCAAAAGCTTCATATCTCACACCATCGATTGTTCAACTTGGAATTTAGTTTTTAAGAAAAAAATGAATAAAAACAAAACTTAAATTTTAGTAATAGATGGGGAACAACATGCCCTCAGACAATAAAGAGGAAGCAATTTGCTTACCAAAGACTGCTCTTTCCTGGAGGGTGAAGGAGACTCTGATTCATTTGGTGAGTAAAAATACGTGACTACTCTGTTCTAAGTTAGTGGGACAGAGTTACACAAGACAAACTACCTGTTATTTATATACTTACTTATTTTAATTTTTTTTTCAAGTTAATCCAGGGAAGAGAAGTGTGGCTATGGCCTAGTGTGAGGAGAGAATGGGTAAAGGAGTTATGAAAGGAGGATGGTTAAGATTGGTTATATATTTTCTATATTATATGTGTATTTGTATATATGTGTGTGTATATATGCACATACATGTTTATGTGTCATAGCAGAGAATGAGAGTAGTTTCCATATTTATGTGGAACTTTCAGATTGAGGCACATAAGCAACAATAGATGTATGTTGTTGCTGCTTATTATGGAAAAGAATATGTAGTTTTAAAAAAAAAAAGAAATACGTCTAAAGAAGATCAATCAAATGGCTGTCATAGCAATCTTATTGCAGGATATAAGAATAAAATTCCTTTAGTGATTTAAGGAATACAAAGTAGAGAGAAGAAAGCACATTGAAACCATATTTTTGGATAGTAAGGTCTACATTAGAACCTGGTGACTGGATGCATATGAAAGGAAGGGTGATGATATATTAAACAGAATATATTGATGGCCTTCCTTTGGATAAAATCATGGTAATGCTCAGACAAAACAAAAAAAAAAAAAGAAAGGAAAAGCAACTTGAGAAAATTGACATTAGTTGGGTTAATTCTAGTGATTTTAGATCTCAAGAAAGCTCTAAAGAAGAAAAATGAAAGATCTAACACAGAGCTGACAGACTAAGCAAAGTCCAGCACATTGAAATCATTCATGCTCACAAGTGATTTTTGAAGTGGAACTGTACATGTCACTTACAAATCGATGCAAGAGGGGCCTGAGTCTGTTTCTGAAGATGATCATTATTCGTAGGACACCAGGAGAAAATAATTCTGTAGTTAACTTGTAGAAAGATCTGCAATGGTGGGGGTAGCAGCATAGGAAAGGATATTCCACAAGACCATCCAATAAGAGGATTAAGCTGAAGCAAGGCTCAATCAAGGCCTGATAGGATTTATTTTGCCAATCATGATAACTGAGCAATGTATGATTTCATTCCTTTGTGAAGAACCTAAGGATCATAAAGCAAACACAACATCCTAGATGTGAAAGTAAAAAACTAATCAATACTCGGTGCTGCCAAAAATTGGACTGTAATCCCAATCATATGCAGGTGGAGAGCCCATTTTCTGTAAGATGACCATAGGACCAACCTCCTGGTTTGGGCTCACACCTTGGCTACATAAACTGTACAAGAGTAAACTCAACTGTACGTGGCATTTCCTCCCTTTATGTCTACCTCTTCATTTTTAACCCACTCTCCTAGAGTTACCGAGTGTATTAAATGAGAATATAAATGTCAAGCATTTGAAATGAGTTTCCACTGAATGAACGTTAGTTATTATCATAAAAAAATTACTTAGCTAAACTAGGCTCCTATAAGGTTATACTAAGCAGACAATTCCAAATAAGACAAATCTTCAAAAATACATGTATAAAGCATTTTCTAAGCAAATCAATAGGTTTTTGGTCTAAGGCAAACTATCATTTTGAATATTTTTTTAAAAAAATGTATTATTGTTCAATGTGAACATATAGGTCTGTAGTATCCACAGCATTGAGCTGATTGTTGAAATGGAAGGAAAAATAATTACTCCTCCTTCTAGGAAAAAAGTACAAAGGATGACTTTTCATAATGATGACAAAGTGTCGAAACCAAAAAGTCAAACTGTCGAACATCTTAAAAGATGCCAGAAGTATTTGAGTGCTGGTCTTTCAAACTGTTTGGATATTAGTGACATTATCGCTTAAAAACACTGAAATCGGTCACTCTTTTAACCTGAAATGTGTTTATAAAGTATCACACTCTGTTGAAGTGTTCAAAATTATCTCAATCTGGAAAAAATATTTAAAACATGAGTTGGTATGTAGACTTTAAAAGAATCATTTTCTATCATAATCCATATCATATTTATGTATTTGAAGAGTATACTGAAGTTCTAAGATGGCATGAGATAAATCTATGTGAATTTCAAAACTATTTTCTCATTATCTCTAATATTCTTTCTGTTGATCACTGTAACGGGCTGAATAAAATGTCTTTCTTTGAATAAAGACCATGTGAATGAATTAGAACCATGTTGGTAGCAACACAGCTGGAAAAGCATATGCCACCATTAAACCTTGGTGTGTGTGTGTGTGTGTGTGTGCATGTGTGTGTGTGTTTAATTTCAGTGCTATTTTTAATTTCAAAGATGTTAAATCAAACACCAGAAAAACATGATTTAAAAAAAAAACAGGAAAAACAACATTTTCTCTCAATCACTAACATATCCTCAATTTTACAGTTTTTAAAATCCTGTTGCACAGAATTTTGTCCAGGAAATAAACATGTCATTAATAACACTTTAAGAAGATTAAATGATGAGAGAAAATGTGTTGTAATGAATGTCAGACTTTCTCTCAAAGTCTGTTTAACAAATCCTCCTTCAGTTGTTTACATTTTATTGCCAATAAATATCTATTTTATGTACTTTGCTGCTGTCAATCAAATCTTTGTCTTATTATATAGCAGAAGCATATCTGTTTCTACTGACATTTCTTTGATGATAATAATATGAACTTTTTCACAGGTATAATTTTACAATATATTTCACATTTCTTCTTTTATGTCCTGTGATCCATAAAGTGCAATGCTTGGATGTATAGTGAAGAGTTTTGCAAACTTCCATCCGTTTTTTTTTTTTGTGCATCTCTCATATTTTCAATACTTTGAATTTGTATGCACAAATTAGTAATCACTGATAATGTGTATATGGCAAAAATATTTTTATTTCCTTTCTTGCTTCTCCAAATGTTACTGTTATATGATTATTGGGTCTCCATGTTTTCTTAGTAACTGACGATATAGATTTCCAAATACTAGATAGTTCAATTAAAACAGAAAATGTGACATAATGCCCCCTTATATCTTATGTAAATATTATATGTATGTATATATGAACTCAGCCCAACAAATGGGCTATCTGTGTCAGAAAATGATATTAGGTCTTCCACAGTATGTGCCTGACCATGTGTGTTTCTATTTTTGTTTTCAAGAGTTTATAAACAGTGTGTTTTAAAATGTAAATGTATATAAAGACTAGTTTGACTGTGAGTAATTTTCCTTGATTCTGAAAAAATCTGCATGACAATGGAAGCTAACATTTGTCTAACTTATTTTATGTATTTGAAAGAAATCTTCAATCTGTTGGTTCACTCTCCTAACAGGCCAGGCTGAAGCCAGTAGCTTCATCCATATGGGCACAGACGCCCAAGGACTTGGGGCTTTCTCTGCTGTTTTCCCAGCACATTAGCAGGAGCTGGATCAGAAACGGAGCAGGCAGAATTAGAACCAGTATCCATATAGGATGCCGCTGTTACAGGCAATACCTTAACCCGTGATGCCACAACACGAACTCCTTAAGGCAACATTCCTCATGAGTCGCTTTTCCTCTTCTGTCTATTCCTGAGAAGAAATGCGTTGCTGTGGAGTCATACCCAAGGAAGAGCTGGGTGAAGATGTTGGAAAATAGTTGAGAAAACAGTCAAAACATATTAAGGAACAGCCTCAAAATCCAAAATTCTTCAAAAGAAGGGTGATACTCCTAAGTGATCTCTTCCACTGTCAGCCTTAATATTTTCTTCAGACTTTAATATGTTCAATGTAATGAACAAAAATGGAGAATAAAAATTAAGTAATTGATACATGAAATTGTTGGAGACTTCTGATGCATTCTATTTACTGACAAGAGATAGATTACATCCTGCAAAAATCAGCACTATTTTTGGTTTGTCTTACTGGGAGACCAGGCTACATCAGGTACGGACAAGTTAGTGTCCTGAAATTTAACTCTAACTTCCATCACGGTCCATTAAACCTCCCTCGCTTGCTTTCATAATGACAATCCAGGTATTTTAGAGACTTTTTAAAAAAAGTTATGCCAAAGGTTGTAAGTATATCAAAATTGATCAATTTTATGTCTTCTGTTTATTCAAGGAAAAACTCTTGGTAAAACAAAGTCCCATGATAGTGTTCAGATTCCACCCACTTTGCTAAGTGTACTAGACAGCAAGATTTTTTGTTTGTTTGTTTGTTTTGTTTTTAAGTTTTATTTATTTGTTTTAATTGTTATTAACATTGTATTATGTGATACGGTTTTATATGTTGTTTAAAATGTTTCTTGTTTGAGAAATGGAGAAAAGAAGCAGGTCTTTGCTGAAAATCAAACCAGACCGATATTTATGCATGAAAATGCCCAGCATTTGCAGAGCACCACACTTTGAAGTTCATGACTTACCAGTGCTTTGATTACACATTGTTTTCTTTGATCCTGCTATCATTACTGGTAGAAGAGAAGACAGTTATCTCTGCATTTTGCAGATAAATAGACCTGGGACTTTAAAGATTTGGGAACTTACCAAATCCTCAAGGGGTATTAAACAAAAACAAAATGTTCAGACATGGGGAGACTAGGCTTCCGTAACTTCCAGTCTTAATGTGCCACTCTGCCCCTCCAGTAACAAACATTGTATGTCTTTGGTATATGGAAATGAGCACGTGACTTTAACTATCTCATAACCGACATCCTATGTGCGCACTGATTCGCTTTCATCCACAGTTTAGAGCTCAGCCAGGATGGTCCTGAAAGCACAAACACAGGTACGCTTCTTCCTCCTACTTCCTAACACCCAAAGGCAACATGATACCTAAAAGTGAATTCATGATTCTCTTTTGGTCTATTAGGCCATTCTTGAAATGTGCAGAAGGTCCATTACTTCACTCTCTTTCAGGCATAGCCACAGTGTCCTTTCTCAAACACTGTAAGGCAACCCTGAGCTTTTGTGTTCTAGGTTATATCGGCAACACTCTTTCCAAGCACACGTGCAATCTATGCTCTCTCTCACATTTACACTGCAAATTGTGTATGGCTAGTTGATTTAGGTCTATGCTTGCTATCAGCTCTTCAGAAATGACTTCTTATGTCCAAAGAATCTGCTCTAACACATAATTAAAATCTTCTGTCTTCTTGCTCTTCTGTATCTACAGCACTCGGAGGGATGCATAACAAAATAAGACTCAGCAAATATATGTATACGCAATAAACAGATGAGTAGTTGAGTGGAAGAGTACAGTTAAGGGGATAGGAATACAGCAAGGTTGAGCTTTTGCCCATGCTATTCCACCATGCAGGAATATCCACATAGGATATAGAGAGGTGAGCAATGACTTGCTTCTCTTCAGTAAGGATTTCAGGAAATCCAAAACTACCTGGTTGCTTTGGCGGTTTATAAGGATGAATATTTGAAATTTATTTATAAACGAAATTTAAAGATGAAGGTGGTAATTCTGAAGGAATTAATTTACAAAAACAGCGATCGTTGCTTTAAAATCAGGTTTTTTACATTTTTATACTTATTCATTACTTGGAATTTAAGCACTAGCAACACGGCAGGCATCATGGGCATGTTATTATGTGATACAGGCCACATGCTTTATGCAAGGGGGATTTCAGTTTAATTATTGAATACATGCTGTATTCTCCCATTTAGTCAAGCTACTTATTGATTTGATCAAGCTTATTTTAGCAATTAAGACCGACACTTTCTGGCTAATGGTTTGTGAGCAAAATGCTGTGACATTTAATTGCTTATCTATGTGGAAGACCTGGAAGGAGCTCCTGGCTGCTGGCTTTAGATGGGCTCAGCTCCGACCTTTGCAGCTCTCTGAAGAGTGAACCAGCAGATAAAAGATATCTTTCTGTAAGTACATATATTTGCTGGCAATTAACTGCTCTTCAGCTAGCTTTTAGCACTCAGTCGGGGTTAAAATACACTTGCTACTTCTAGATTACTCATTATCAATTATAATATATGCATTTTAAAATTCAATATTTATTTATTTCTACTTGAATGTTAGAATTACAGAAAAGGACCGGGAGAGAGAATTTTCCATCTGTCAGTTTGAAAAATTTTGAAAACTCATACAACTGCAATGGCCAATACTGGATTGCTTTCAATCTGGGAGCCAGGTGTTTTATCTGGGTCTCTCACATGAATGCAGAGGCTCTAGAACTTAGGCCACCTGTTGCTGTTTTTCTAAGCCATACCAAGGGAGCTGGATCAGAAGTGGAGCATCTGAGACATGAACTAGACTCCAAATGGGATGCCAGTGCCACAGGCAGATAATTAGCTTGCTATGCCACGACATCAGCACCCCCTGCCAAATATGTATATTTTAATAAAAGAGCATAATTTGTGAAATAATTCGTTTTTATTATGTCCTTGAGAAATGAAGTTTTAAGATAAGTTTATCTTAGTGCAAAACAAACTTGAAATTTATGCCTAATAAGACTTAGAAAATTAATGTGAAATCCAATATATGGGAAAAAATAACATGTCCTCTTAGCCCCAATTCTGGGATGCTGGAGGACAACAAAAAGTAGAGCACTCAGCTTACCTCCTGGACGTGAAGTGGGAGAAACTGCAAACAAAAAGGAGAGCTAAAGAAAGAGGTCTTCCATTTGCTAGGTCATTCTCCAAACACTCACAACAGCTAGTAAAGCTAGCTATGCTGAGATCAGAACAGTGAGGGGCAGAATGTAAAGGGAGAAATGGAAGGTAGAGAGGGAATCCCTGTACCTGTAAACCTATATAAAGTATATTAATATCAATTTTTAAAAGAGAAACAAATGCACATGAACTTTCACATTTTTGCACACAAATCATCTCTTCTTTTAATTCGGTTTCTGCAAGACTTTGAAGCTGCCTCGTGCTTATATAATGGATTCAGTCTTATGACAATCATTCATTTGTCTTCATCGCTACCTAAAACCATTGTAAGATAAAAATGTTATTCAAAGACTATCTATTTGTTTAATTAAAGAGACGTTTCTATGTGTTTGGAATTTGCCACAAGCACTAGTGCATCTTGCTATTTGTTTAGTCTTCAAATATGGGGTTTGTGAGTTATAGATTTAATGCATTATTATTTCATTTCTGTGCCCGAAATGAATTGCATTTAACTTGATTACAATGCTTGTCATGCTGTTTTGCAATCAATTCTCATTCTGCTTTCCTTAGCAAGCAGAAGAACCTCACTTCTTTTTGCATCCTTAGTGCACCACACAGAACTGTTTCACATAGATTCAGCATGACATGGTCAAAGAATACATAATTAATTGCAGAAATCAACTTGTATTTCTCTCTAAATTAATTTTAAGTGATTTATTTATTTGAAAGAGTTACAGAGGGAGAATGCGCTAGGGTTGGGCCAGGCCAAACGCAGAATTCAGGAGCTTCATCCAGGTGTCTGCTGTGGATATAATGATGCAAGCACTTGAACTGTCTTCTGCTGCTCTCCCAGGTATATTAACAGGCAGCTGGTTGGAATCAGAGCAGCTAGGACTTGAACCAGTGCTCTTATTGGATTTGGCTTTACCAAAGCAGGTTTAACCTGTTTAACGACCACACTATGCCTAAGACCTTATTTCTTTTTATTTTATTTTATTTATTTTTATTAATTACATTGCATTATGTGACACAGTTTCATAGGCTCTGGGATTCCCCCAAACCTTCTCCATGCCCTCTCACCACCTTGTTGCAGTATTACAGTTCAAATTAAGTCAAGATTCTTTCATTGTATACCTATATCAAGCATAGAGTCCAGCATCTTATTGTCCAGATAAATTCTACGGTTTCTTGGGTCTGAAAGTAGAGCTGGCAGAATATCATTTAAAAGCCCCAACACAACATCAACAAAAATTTATAACATCATGACATTAATTTACATGGTTTACATTGGTTACATGGATAACCAATATGCTAAACAATGCAAGTTCTTAACCACATCCTGTGACCAGTTCATTGACATTTCAATTGTAGTTTATATACAGAACCGGCTGCTATACACCTAAAAATGGCTAAAGGGTACTATTCAGCTGTCTCGTATCTATTTTTATTTTAGTATTTAGCAGTCTATAGTGTTGAAGCATAATTTTGCTGAACTTGACAGATTTTAGGATAGTCCAAGACATTATTTCTTAACAATTGTTCTCACGCAATCACCTTACTGTAACAAAACTGAATTTTTTCTTATTACATACAAAATGTTAAATTTTCCTTTGCTAATGAAATTTTGCATGTTATTTTCAAATTTATGCTCCTCCTTAAGAAATTTAATTTTTTGCCTGTGTTACTAAATTAATTGACATTAATTTTATACTCTAATTGAGTATACTTAATGCTATTAGTTTCAGTTAAGGAACTAAACTAACAGCTATATTTGTTCAAATTTTGAGTAATTTGTGCAAATTTTACTGACTGGAAGTCTTAATACTCATTTGAGATTGTTTGCATACATTTTTCAAGAAGCCCAAAACTCATCTCAGAAAAAAAATGATCTTTAGAACATAGGGGAGGCATTTTGAATTTCAATTTTTGAATTTATTTTTCATTAGCATAAAATTTACACAGCTCAAATCAGGGTACATGCATTTGACTTGTCAAATATTTATCATTTCCTTGTGTTAAAAACATTCAAAATTATTTTTTCTTGATGTTGGAAATATTCCAAACATTATTGTAGACTATAAACAATTGAGTATAGAGAACAGGAGAATGAATTCATCTCATCTAACTAGTCAAAATTGTTTTTCAAATTCAAATACATTTGTACAATAGGAAAAAATCTAAAAGCTTAGAATCTTATGAAAATGAAATCTGTGTATTTAAAGACAGTAATGATGATAATAAGTAAAATCACTTAGGCAATCCTTAAATACGTGAATTCTTTGGTCCTCAAAAGAATTTTCAACTGGAGGAAATTTTGACACGCCAATTAGGGGATATTTGAAGCTGTCCCTTGATTCTCATTGTTTAATAGCACTCATTTATTTCAAGTAAGCCTCACCCACACTGAATCATCAGCTTTACTTCCCGGTTAGACGGTTGGTGCTTTTCAAATTCACCTAGCTCTGGTTCCTCCTAGTTTCTCCTCCAATGCCTAGAAGTTGGTAAATACTAATAGTCATGAATCGCGAATCTCAAGGACATGTTTTTTGTGCAAGAAGAATTGTAGAACTCAGAGATATTATCTTTGAAGAAAGAATTGCTCACGTTTGTTAAAACTGTTATATGACTCATTTCTGTGTGTTAAGGGGAGGACAGTGATACTGGTAGAAAACAAAAGCATACAATCTGTCAGTAGACTTTGAAATCTTCATAGAAAAATGGAAATAGAAATTTTACTAAGTAAAAATTTATTAAAAACCTATGTATAGGTTTTTCCTATTATGAATTTTCTATGAAATTTTTGAAGTGCTCTTGTATATAAAAGGGCTGAGTATAAGAAAATTGTGGTGCTTAAAGGATGTGGCTGAAGACTTAGAAACTAAGCCACACAGCATAAGCCCCAACTAGCACATTTGTCTTCACACTAGAAGTACTGATAACTTTAAAGATTTATTAATTTGAAAGAGTTATGCAAAGAGAGGGAGAGACAAAGAGAGATAGATCTTTCATTTGCTGGTTCACTACCCAGACGGACACAGTGGCCAGTTCTGGTCCATGCTGTGTATTGCTATTGGAAAGACAGATACACAGAGAGAAGGAGATACAGAGAGAAAGATTTTTCATTCTCTGGTTGACCCCCTAAGTGACCATCATGATCAGGGCTGAGCCAATCTGAAGCCATGTGCCAGGAACTTCTTCTAGGTCTCCCATGTGGATGGAGGTACCGAGGCCTTGGGTCATCCTCAACTGCTTTCCAGACCACAAGCAGGGAGTTGGCTGGAAAGTGGTGTGGCTGGGACAAGCACCAGCACCTGTACGGCATTTTGGCAGATGCAAGGGGATGTTTATACACTACGCTATCATAACGGATCTCAGATTTTTCACTTTCAAAGATCCCTTCTCACTATAAAGCCTGGGAAATTAACAAAAAAAGCAAAAAGAGTGAATGAAGAGAACTCACAGATACTCATCTGACAGATGATGATATGTATAAGGAAAAAATATTAATGTTTCCATAAATGTAGAGAGGTTAAAGTAGGCAGTGATTATCAGTTGTTTTGCATCAGTCAATGGGATACAACAGAGGAGGTTTCTGGCTCTCCAGCTGGTGAAGTAAATATGGTGGCAGCATTCAGCACATTGGGAGCACCAGGAGGGGCTCAGCATTGGGAACAGAGATCATGTCACACATCTGTCACTCTGCTTTCCTATTGCCTTCAACATCAAAAGAGTTCAGGCATGAAATTTGATAGAGGGACACATAACTTAGAGGAAGGTCTCAGATTAGAGATAACATTTTGTAAGTCACTGGGTAAACTTGATGTCTCTGACAAGAATAAGGGTGAAACGTTTGATTGATGAGGTAAAGGATTCCGAACACGGTATATTTGAGGAAATTCACTCAGTTTGGCAGATTTTGTTCAGACTTTGAAACATGAGAATATGTTAATCAAATAAAGGTGTCGTCGTATGAAACACTATGGTGGGTCCACGTTGCTATTACTCAGAGAAAAAGTAAAGTGAAACTTAAAAAAAAATAGATATGAGTAGGGAAGAGCATTGACGCCTTGCACTCAATCTTAAAAGACAGGGTGGGGGGAAGAAAAATTAAAGTGATTTGGTGAACATGACAATTAATATGTGAGGACATAGAGAATGAAAAACATCAGACAAGGAGAGAGGAGAGACAGAGCAATTCTGATGGGAATCAGGGTTGTAAGGCAAGAGTGGTCATCTTCTTGGAATTATGCCTGTGGGATGCGGAAAACCTGCTCTCTTAAAAAATTTCAAAAACGACTATAACATCATTTGCCTTTTTTTAGTTTTGATGACTAAGGAGCTTGTAACACTTTTGTGATCATGTATCATGCTGTATTTTAGTAGCATCAATTCTCATATATTTTCCTACATTTACCCTGAATTCTCACACAATTATGCCTTAATTTGATAAACTATTATTATTGTTTCAAAATATATTTTGTCAACCACGTTGAGTTTCCGGAAGTAATGCTTAATCCCTTTCTGTATGTGCTAGCGGGATATTTATGGAGCTGGAGCTTTCTATTTAAAGGTTCGTATTTACAGAGATCTTTGTTACATGCCAGGTGGTACGGTTAGTCAAAATTTGATGTATGAGTGAGATAAGGGGGCCGGGGAGTTTGTTTCCATCACTGGTTTTTGTGCAGTGATTAAAACTTTAAAATCAATCAATGCATGTAATTAGCACAGGGACAGCAGTAAACCAGAGACAGTTTATTAGAGAACATGAACTTAAAACTTTAGGCTGACAAATAAATAGTCAGAATAAAGGCAAAGTGAAGAGCAGAATTGTTGGAGAGAACCATGAGAAACAAAGGATGTTCCTACAGTGTTGGCGGAAAGGAAGCATTTGATTTGCTGTTCACTTGCATTTATTATTACTTCTAAGTGCTTCCCAATTGTTTATGATGATGTCGCTCTATTAATGCAACAATGGAACTTTTTAAAATGCCATACTGGAATAAACCTAACATACTCTAAACCTCTTACCAATAGCAATTAAAACAAACTGTATAAAGTATAATTTTTTAGGAAAGATACAACATGGATGTTCTAAAAAGTAAGTTAAAAGCAGAAAATTGTGAAGGATGTGTCAAAAATAGCAATGCACCATTAAGGCAGTAGGTATTATGATTTCTGTCCTTTTGAGGTGGTATCCCAAGAACAAGTGTCATTTACAGAGTGGTATAGCAAGAGATGACAGCATATTAGTAGAAACATATTTCTGTAAGGAGACACCAGAAAACAGAGCTCTTGTGCATGGAGACTGGCTAAAGAATAATTACGACAGGTTCATTTGCTCAAACATTATAAGGAGCACTTATCTAAGATTACAAAGACCTAACTCTAATTCCTTGTTCATTACTTTAAATCTCTTTGAGCGAACATCTTTGAGCATTTATCTTGTCCTGTTGGGGGGAAAAAGGCTACAGTGACACTTCCTTGTTTAATTCGTCAGAGCTATGATAAATATCAAATAGAGCAGTGCACTTGGAAGTATCATAAAAGTTGGTAAATTTTTACTCAAGTATTAGACAAGTTTATGCTTTGTTGGTTTATTCTCTTTGACATTTTTGCCATGTAGGTCCATATTCCAGGTGTGATCTGGACAGTGCTACATGCAAATAATTATTATCCTTGTCAATTTCAGTAGATTTAACGCAAGGTTTATTTAATTAGATTACTGTATATTAATTGAAGTTTTTTTCCTTGCTTATATCTGTTCTGTATATGCAACTGTCGTATTCTTTGCCAGATATTTTTTGTACAGCCTGCTGTCTAATGAGCAAGGAAAGCCCATCTAATAATGATGGAAATCTCCTTTTCTGTGCCCTATGACTTTTTTTTTTTTTTTTTTTTTTTTTTTTTTTTTTGTGGAAAATATGTTTATACTCATTTTTATTTTTTTTTTTATTTTTTTTTTTTTATTGTTGCTTACACTGTATTGTGTAGTACAGTTTTATAGGCGCTGGGGATTCCCCCCACCCCTCCCCATACCCCTCCCCCCATGGTGGATTCCTCCACCTTGCTGCATAACCATAGTTCAAGTTCAGTTGAGATTCATTGCTTGCAAACACATGCCTAGCATAAAGTTCAGCGTCTTATTGTCCAGATAAGTTCAGTGGCCTCCTGGGGAGACCTTCTATGGTCTGAAGATAGGTCTAACAGAGTAAAGATCCGGTCGGTTAAAAGCCCCAACAAGGCCTCAGTATCAATATACAACATTATGGAATTAATTGACATAGTATTGGGTAAACAATATGTTAAAAATAATGCAAGTTCCATTCTTCGAAACATCTGGGTTGAGACAGCATCAATGACACGTTCAAAAAATAACAAACAACCAAACAATAAATTACAGGTTAAATCAAGGCGAACATGTGGTATCTAATCTTTTGGGATTCACTCATTTCCCTTAGCATTATAGTTTCCAGTTGTGCCCATTTAGCCACAAAGAACTGCATTTTGTTTTTTTTAACAGCTGAGTAGTATTCCATGGAGTAGATGAACCAAAGCTTTCTTATCCAATCTTCTATTGATGGGCATTTCGGTTGCTTCCATGTTTTTGCAATTACTGATTGTGCTGCAATGAACATGGGGATGCATGTTGGTTTGTCGTAAAACAGGTGTTTTGGATATATTCCTAGGAGTGCTATTGCTGGGTCATATGGCATGCAGATTCCGAGTTGTTTGAGTGTTCTCCAGACTGATTTCCATAAAGGCTGTACCAATTTGCAGCTCCACCAGCAGTGGAGTAGGGTTCCCTTTTCCCCGCATCCTCGCCAGCAAGCGTCGTTGGTGTTCTTGTTTATGTGGGCCAATCTTACTGGTGTTAGGTGGTACCTCATCGATGTTTTAATTTGGATTTCCCTTATTGCTAGGGAGCTGGAACATTTTTTCATATGTTTGTTTGCCATTTGGACTTGCTCCTTTGTGAAATGTTTGCCCATTTCCCTTGCCCATTTCTTGAGTGGCTTGTTTGTTTTGGTTTTTTGGTTGTTTTGAAGTTCTTTGTATATCCTGGAAATTAGCCCCCTATCGCCTATATCGTGTGCAAAGATCTTCTCCCACTCTGTGGGTTGCTTTTTTACTTTGTTGATTGTTTCCCTTGCTGTACAGAAGCTTCTTAGTTTGATGAGGTCCCATTTGTTTATTCTGTTCTCAACTGCTATTGCTTTTGGTGTCCTTCTTAGAAAGTCGGAACCTACTCCTAGGTCTTGCAGTGTATTTCCTACATTTTCTTGCAAGAGTTTGAAGGTTTCTGGATGTAGGTTTAGGTCTTTTATCCATGTAGATTGGATCTTAGTGTATGGTGATAGATGTGGGTCTATCCTTTTGTTTCTACAGGCTATCAGCCAGTTGTCCCAACAACATTTACTAAAGAGGCCTTCCCACTTGCTTGAGCTATCATTGGTCTTTTTGTCAAAGATTAATTGGCTGTATTTGTGTGGGTTCCCTTTTGGTGCTTCTATTCTATTCCATTGATCTTCTTTTCTGTCTTTGTGCCAGTACCAGGCTGTTTTGATAACCACTGCTCTATAGTATGTCCAGAGGTCCGGGATTGTGATTCCCCCTGCTAATCTCTTATTTTTCAGGATGGTTCTAGCTATTCGTGGTTTTTTGTGTTTCCAGATGAACTTTTGAATCATTGTATCCAGTTCCGTGAAGAATGTTTTGGGCAATTTGACTGGAATTGCGTTGAAAATGTATATTGCTTGTGGTAGTATAGACATTTTAATGATATTGATTTTGCCTATCCAGGAGCACGGGATGTTATTCCATCTTTTGAGGTCTTGTTCAATTTCCTTTTTAAATAGTTTGTAGTTTTCTTCGAATAGGTCTCCTACGCTTTTGGTTAGATTTATTCCCAAATACTTCATACTTCTCTCTGCTATTTTGAATGGTATCCTGTTGGTTAGATCTTCTTCCATCTTGGTGTTATTTGCGTACACTATGGCTGTTGATTTTCGTTCGTTAATTTTGTACCCCGCCACTCTGCCAAACTCTCGTATAAGTTCTAGCAGTTTCTGTATTGATTCTCCTGGTTTTTCTATGTATAGGATTATGTCATCTGCATATAGTGAAAGCTTGACTTCTTCGTTTCCTATACGTATGCCTTTGATTTCTTTTTCTTGTCTTATGGCCTCTGCAAGTACCTCTAGGACTATGTTGAATAGCAGTGGTGATAGCGGGCACCCTTGTCTTGTTCCAGATCTCAGTGGGAAGGGTTCTAGCTTTTCTCCATTCAGTATGATACTGGCGTTGGGTTTTTCATAAATTGCTTTAATTATGTTGTGGATTTTCCCATCTATGCCTACTTTGGCTAGAGTTTTTAGCATGAAGAGGTGTTGGATTTTGTCGAAAGCTTTTTCTGCATCTATTGAAACTATTATGTGGTTCTTGTTTTGCAGTTTTTGGATATGGTTTATAACATTTATGGATTTCCGAATGTTGAACCATCCCTGCATTCCAGGGATGAATCCTACTTGATCCGGATGAATGATCTGTCTGATGATTTTTTGAATTCTATTGGCTAGGATTTTGTTGAGGATTTTAGCATCAATGTTCATCAGAGAGATAGGTCTGTAGTTTTCCTTCTCTGATGGTTCTCTGTCCGGTTTTGGGATTAAGGTGATGTTGGCTTCATAGAATGAGTTTGGGAGGGTTGCTTCCTCCTCTATTGTTTTGAAGAGCTTGTAGAGGATTGGGGTTAGTTCTGTTCGGAATGTTTTGTAGAATTCTGTAGTGAAGCCGTCTGGGCCTGGGCTTTTTTTCGTTGGGAGATCCTTGATGACTGTTTCAATCTCTACCTCGGTTATGGGTTTATTTAATTCTGCAGTTGCCTCCGGACTGAGTTTTGGTAAGTGGTGGGAGTCCAGGAACTTTTCTATTTCTTGGTGGTCCTCAAATTTGTGGGAGTACAGTTCTTTGTAGTAATTTCTAATTATTTTCTTAATGATTGCAGTGTCTGTTGTTATGTTGCCTTTTTCATCTTTAATGCTATTGATTCTCACTTTCTCTTGTTTTTTTTTGGTCAATCGGGCCAGTGGAGTGTCTATTTTGTTTATTTTCTCAAAAAACCAACTTTTTGATTTGTTGATTTTATGTATAGTTTTTTTGGTTTCTATTTGGTTTATCTCCTCCCTTGTTTTGATGATTTCTTGTTTCCTATTGTGCGTGGGACTCTTCTGCTGCTGTTTTTCCAGATCCTGGAGGTGTGTGGTTAGTTCCTGTATTTGGCGTCTTTCTTGGGCCTTGACATGCGCTCCGATTGCAATGAATCTACCTCTTAGCACTGCTTTGGCGGTGTCCCACAAGTTTTGGAATGTTGTATCAGAGTTTTCGTTGGTTTCCATGAATTTTTTGATCTCATCTTTAATTTCTTCTCTGACCCATTGTTCGTTTAATAGCATATTGTTCAATTTCCAAGAGTGCCTATACTTCCTGGGGAGTTTTGAGTTGTTGATTTCCAGTTTCATCCCATGGTGGTCTGAGAGGGTACATGGTATGATACTAATGTTTTGGAAGTTGTTTAGATTCGCTTTATGTCCTATCATGTGATCGATTCTGGAGAAGGTGCCATGCACCGCTGAGAAGAATGTATAGTCTGTGGCCTTAGGATAAAAAGTTCTATATATGTCTACTAAGTCTAGTTGTTCTATTGTTTGTGTGAGCTCTGTTGTTTCTTTGTTGAGTTTTTGTTTCGTGGACCGGTCCATTGTTGTTAGAGGTGTGTTGAGATCGCCTACAAGAATTGTGCGGGTGTCTATGTCTTCCTTTAAGTCTGTAAGTAATTGCTTTACGTAACTAGGTGCATTAAGATTCGGTGCATAAACATTAATGATGGTGATTGCTTCTTGATGGATCATTCCTTTCACCAGTATAAAATGGCCTTCCCTGTCTCTTTTGATATTAGTTAGAATGAAATCTATTTCATCTGAAATTAGGATAGCTACCCCAGCTTTTTTTTCTCGTCTATTGGCGTGAAATATCTTTTTCCATCCCTTCACTTTCAGTTTCTTTGCATCCTTTCTGGTTAGATGCGTTTCTTGTAGGCAACAGATGGTTGGGTCTTGTTTGATGATCCATTCTATTAATCTCTGTCTTTTGATTGGTGAATTTAGACCATTTGTGTTGAGAGTTAAAATTGAGAGTTTGCAATTTTGCCCTGCCATGTGATTGTGTTGTGTGTGTGTTGTTGCCAATGTAGTTGTCTTGTTTGTGCAGCTTTTAGTTTGGAGACCTTCTTATTTGCCAGCTTTGTTTGTGATTTGCCTCCTTTTTGTCCGGGACTAGTGCATTTCTAAGGAGACTTTGCAGAGCTGGTTTTGTGTAGACATATTCTTCTAGTTTTTCTTTGCTATTGAAGTATCTGATTTCGTTCTCATATACAAATGAGATCTTTGCTGGGTAGATTATTTTTGGTTGACAGTTGTTTTGTTTCAGGACTTGGAAGATCTTTGTCCATTCTCTCCTTGCTTGTAGGGTCTCTTCGGAGAAGTCAGCAGTGATTCTGATGGGTTTTCCCCTGTATGTGATCTTTTCTCTACTTCGTCCTTGTCTCAGGATTCCTTCTTTGTCTTCATTGGAGTAGAACCTGAGCACCGTGTGTCTGGGTGAGGATCTCTTTGGATCATGTCTGTTGGGAGTTCTCTGTCCATCCTGTATGCGGGGTGGATTCGTGTTCCAAGTGTTTTGGAAGTTTTCCTGTATAATTTCATCAAGCACTGCTTGCATCCCAGATTCTCTTTCTACTCCCTCAGGGAGGCCGATGATCCGAATATTCAGTTTTCTAAGGTAATCCTTCATCTCTTGCATCATTTTATTAGTTTTGCTGAGGTTTGTCTCCAGCTGTTTAATTCGCTGGGCACTTTCATTTTGTGTGTCTTCTGTTTCAGAGATCCTTTCCTCTGCCGCATTTATTCTGTTGATGAGGCTTTCAATCTTATTCTCTTGGGCATCCAGTTTGGTTTTGATTTGTTGTATTTCGGTGATTATGCGGTTCTGGTAGTCTTCCAGCTTTGTGTCCACGTCTCTGAGAAATTTTAGCATTATTTTCATCAATTCCTTTGCTGGTAACACGTCCATGTCTTCATCTCGCATCGCCGATATTGATAATGGCTTTTGGCCCATGTTTGGTGGGGTGCTGGCTCTTTCATCTGGAGCACAGCTCTTTCTGGTGGTTTTTCCCATTGCGTTGGTGTATTCTGGTGGGGCAAATGAACCCGTGTGTTGAGGGGCTGTCAGGTGCTTTCCTGTAGAGATTGGAGCCTGCAGGCGTGGTGTTGCCGGGCGTGGTAATTTTCAAGGCACCGTTGGTGCGTTCTCAGGGCCCGGGGCTGAAGAGCACCACCTTGGGGGCCCAGTGGATTCCAGGCACGCTCTGGGCACCTCTTCAACAGGTGTGACACCCCAGGGCGTGGAGGGATGGAGGCGCTCTCTGGGTGTGCCCCTGCACGGGAATCCACAGGACTTAGAAGGTTTTATGTGCTTTCTCCCTGCGTTCTCCGTGTCAGGGACTGCAAGGTTTTTCAGAGCCCACCTGGTGCGTCTCCCACACACGGGACTGTGGGTGAGGCACTTTCCAGGCGTGGCTCTTGTGCAGTGAATCCACCACTCGTGGTGTGTGGGTGTTCAGAGCCCCTGCTCCTGTGTGGCTCTCTCACACCGGCCCTTAGCGGGGGAGTGGCCCAGGCGCCCTGTTATTATTTCACGGCAGGTTCGCACCGTGTCAGTGTGATGCAGGAGATTTCAGAGCCCTCCTGGTGGGTCGCCCACGCTCAGAACTGCGGGGTGGGAGGCGAGGGGTGAGCAGTTCACCCTATGGGAGTGGTACCTGCGTGTCGGGGACACACAGCGCTACACTTCCCAAGTTTCAAAGCTCCCCTGACATCTGACACCTGCGCTGTGGAGGCGGCTGCTGCAGGCGGGGCCGCCTAGTCCGCTCGGCTGCTGCAGGCGGGGCCGCCTAATCCGCTCGGCTGCTGCAGGCGGGGCCGCCTAGTCCGCTCGGCGCAGCGACCAGGGTCTTCCCGATGTTATGATGTGGAGGACTCCAGATCCTCACCAGCAGCCTCTGCGCACTGAGACGCACTGGCCCTCTCAGTGTAGGAACATCCGTAGTTCCCAAGGCATAAACCCGACAGCTTCAGTCTCTGCCCCGCGTTCTCAGAGGCTGGACCCTCAGTAGGGGGTCAAGGAATGCGGAGGCTACCACGTCAACCCCCCGGCTCACCAAACGTCCGGCCGCTGCAGTCTGCCTCCGCCTCCCGCCGGCGACGGTCTGCCCGATCTCCCCGCCTCCGGGCTGTCCGCGTCTCCCGTCAGGCCGCTTTCAAAAGTGACTCAGCAGGTCTGGAGTGGGATGTCGGTTTCTCTACCTTTGCCCTGCTCCATTCTCGCTGTTCTTCCGAGTTGTGTGGATCTTTTTGGCTCCACACTGTCCCAGGGAGCCTCACGGACCTCTCCCTGCGATTCCCTGCTGTTCCACTTTGCTGCTTCTGTAACTTTCTATCCCTCTTTCACTGGACGCTCTCTCACAGCCTTCCTCCTACGTCGGCCATCTTCTCTCCAATCTCGCCCTATGACTTCTTAGCAGTTTTCTTTTTCCACAGAATTATAATTCTGAGAGGTCTGTGAACCAAATTTCATATCATTTAGATTGTTAGAACCTTTCCATAGTTTTGACCTTTCCATAATTTTATATATTTTTATTACCATAAAACAAATAAATATATATCTTGATAATATTTTCTGAAAGTCAAAAAACTGGAAATAAGTCTTGAGAATGTAAACAACACTCAAAACTAAGAGATATGACAGCATTTAAAATTCTTGAGTATCTAAAATTGAATTGTCCTATATTATTCAACAATAATGAATGATCAGGTTTAAATTTGGCTGCTTAATTACTGGTTTATTTTTAAGATTTATTTCTTTATTTCAAAGTCTGCGTTATAAAAACAGAGGGACAGAGAAAAACGGAGAGAGAGAGAAAGGAGAGAAAGAGATTTTGCACCCACTGTTTCACCCTTCCAGATGGCTACAACATTCAGGGTTGGACAAGACTGAAGGCGGCAGCATCCAAGAACTGCATCTGCACTTCCCACATGAGGGAAGGGCCCCAAATGCTTGGGCCATTCTCTGTTGCTTCTTCCCGTCCACTGAAAATAGCAGCAAGTATGCAAACTGACACTCAAATGGGATGGCAATGTCACACATGACGATTTTACCCACTTTGTCATAACTTTGGCTCCCATGATTATTCTTTTATTTTTTTTAAAGAGTTGTTTATTATTAGAAAATAGATTCACAGAGAGAAGGAAATGAAAAGAGAAAGATCTGGCCTACTTCCCAAATGGCCACAGAGGCCAGAGCTGAGCTGATTTGAATCCAAGAGCCAGAAACTTCTACTTGGTCTTCCTCTTGCTCTAGGTCATACCAGGCCATAAGCAGGAACTGGATAAGAAGTGGAGCAGCAACAACATAGACTATTACCCATTTGGGATTCTGGAGCTTACAAGGTGAGAACATAGCCCTTGAACCAGGTCCCTTGGTTATTCCTTCAAACAGGAAGTCCCTACTTCATGTTATGACTGAGGATACAGAAATAATGGGTAATTAGATTCTATGCTCAAAATCACTTAACGGTCCAAATTGAAGACATAGACTGAGGGACTCAAAGTAACAAAAAAAAAAAAGTCGATGAATGCACACTTACAAATGCAACATCAAATGCTTGCATGAGAAAGTACAGATAGAGAAGGAGACAATCTTTGGGTGCTATGAGCAACACTAGGATATTTTTCTTAGTTTTGCAGACAGCATTGTGCAACATATGTCTACTTGCACCTTTCTAACTTGTTTGTCTACATTAAATGTCAGACGTGAGGCTCTGTCATTGGAAAATAAGGGGCTTTGAGCAGTGAAAGCCTCGTTTCTCTCCATCCACACACCCATTAACCATCCACTTGGCTTGACTGCTACACTCTGACAAGAGTATGTATCTTTCACTCACTGCAGAGTAGGCCCTGTATTTACACATGAGAGGAGATCTTGCAAATAGAGCAAGCAAAATCTTTAACTAGACTTTAAATGTTAGACGAGTTAACTTCTTGGAGTTTTGTGGAAACATATCGTTTTTTGAGCTTAAATCAAGTGAAAGTACACGAGAGGACTACTGAGGGGGGAGGTACCATTACCGGCGTTTGTGAAGGTGATTAAGGCTGGTTTGTCGGGCAGGGGAGAGGAATGGATTTTAATGGCCTTCTAAGGAGTCTTTTGAGTACACGTAGTGAGATACTGGCTTACATTTGTCCAGTTATAAAATCACTTTTTAATGATTGAAAGCAATTAAACAAGCTGTTAGTTTGAGTGTAAAATTCTTGGCTATCAAAAACTAACATTCTACATAACTATCTTGCTCAAACCACTTTTAAGTGCAACTACATTTAGTTTCAACTCTAATTGTCACAGATTTATGGACAATCATAAAAAATTTAGCATCAGTTTATATTTTTCTTTTGCAACTCACTTCACATTTTTATGTTAGGTGAAATTTCAAATTAAAACTCTAACTTCAGAATTTATAGGATAAAGCAGAAAAATGTAATCAGGCATTTGAAATTAAGGAAAATTTGTTCATTAAAATATCCATGAAGTACTGCAATAGCCATGGAATATTTTGCTGGGAAAACCCCATGAAAAATAAAAGTTAATGAATCAATCATTTTACTGAATTGAATAGATGATTTAAAAAAATTGCAGTAATTTTAGAAAATTAAGTACATACTATAATGCATATTTAAAATATTTGTTTTATTGTTGCGATGTTTAAATGCACATAAAACTGATATTTTGTGGAAGAAAAATAAATCACAGGAAACATTTTACAAAACTCTTGCTGTATGTAATACTGTAATATTGCTATAACAAAATATTTCTATGCAAAAACATTGCTATTTAATACTATTATACACAAGTATTTTTCATTAAAATTTTTAAATTAATTTTTGAAATTTATTTGAAATGCAGAATTATAGAAAGAGAAACACAAACACTGGGTCATTTTCCACATGTCTGAGATGATCATAGCTAAGCTGATCTAAAGTCAGAAACATCCTCCAGGTATCCCCTGTGTGTGCAGGGACCCTAGGACTTGAACCATGCTCCACTGCTTTCCCAGCCCATAAATAGAAAGCTGGATAGAAAGTGGAAAAGCCAGGACACACACACAGGCGCCATGTGAGATGCTGGTTCCACTACTGGAGGCTCAGTGCACTACAGCATGGTGCCAGCCCCTGATAAGATCTTTTAAGATATGCTTCCAAGTTAAAAGATAAATACTGTTCTTCGAAAATGCATGGAAAGTAAGTGTTACTTTTAAAATCTTTGTTTTAATTTTCTTTTTAAAAATAAAATTTATTTACCCAATAATATTATTTTCCACAAATTTACCATTGTATACGCCAAGATATCCATGATGATAAAAATGAGGGGACATATTTATACTACTTATTAATGTGTATGTCTGCCCATTGATGCCTATCCTATTATACCTGCAGAGAGACAGAAATGAATAAAAGATACGTATGTCTTCATATATGAACAGATTGTCTCTGAAGCAGAAAACAAGAATGTAGGTACTTCGGGGATGAAGAATTAGAGACAGAGAGGGTGTGATGGAGACTTACTTTGTACATTATAAAACATCTTTAAAACCTTTTTTTCAGAAAAATCTGTAGAACTATCCTCCTACTCCCCAAACCGTAATCTGTTCACCCAAACCACAGTAAATCAGCTGTTTAAACAGTGTGGTGTGAGAGAGCATGAGTTTATTGCAAAACGTACAACAAACAACTGCCCAGCTGTTTCTTAATCCCCAGGCTTTCTGTGAGATTGTTTTTAAACAATCCCCAAACTAAATGGAAGTGCCGATAAGGAACCTACAAACCTGGATTCACTCTGATAGACAATTTAATGATGTTGTGGTGGTGGGAGAAATCATTTAGAGCAAGGAGCTGGAGAGCTACTGCTGAAGTTCTGGGACTCCTAGGTAGTTAGGGGTAAGGTTTCTGTGTTGAAATCAGACCTGAGAGATTCACTTTGAGCTTGTGTCCAAAGCACCTGCTTGTCTCGCTGAGCTGGGGAACTCGTTTTGACTGGGCAGTAGTTCTTTGCTTTTTAAAATTTTTATGATAGCCAGATGGACTCTGGTTGGTCTGGGGATTGTAGAGGTTTGCTTATTTCAAACTTGGAATTTCGCTGTCTAAGCCTGCAATTCTCCTGGATAAACCTCTGCAAGAAACAGACAAACAATCAAACAAAACTGGTAAATAAGGTTATATCTGTTGGAGAAGAAAGAACTCCTTGAGTCTGATGATTAGAATCCGGTAGGGCCAACCACAGCATTCCTTTGCTTTAGTGAATTCCATTTGATAAAGGCCAGCCAAGGCCACTTTAGGTTGAAGAAGACAGAGGAGGTTGACCAGGCTTGGTCTCAGGATTGGAGTTAGTGAATGTAAGAGTTTAAAGTGAGTGTGAACATTGTATGATCCGCTCATGTGGCACATATTGCCTGTGGCCTTTTGATTGGTCATCAGTAAAGGCCAGTGATTTTTGGAAGTTGGGCAAGAGCTAATAATGTAACTGAACAAAATAACCACTGTTAATCCCATCAGATCTTATTGCCAGACCAGAGACCAGCACAAAACCATTTCCATCATCTGGTTGCTTTATTCCTCATTCCACCGTACTTGTAGACTCCTTATAAACTCCAAAGCACCCTGACTCATCAGAAGAATAGTTCTGAAGCCATGAGCCTGCTATCTTCTCACTTATACACAGATAACAATTTCTCTTTCCTTTATCCTCTCACTTTGCTTTGGTACCATTAACAATGACAAGCTTGTGATAGCACCATGATGGAGATTGGCAGGGAATTTATGCATGCTTTATCTTGCAGGTGCATCATTGTTTCACAGCAATGAGAACAAACACATAACGATGCTTCCTTACCTAAGTAAAGCTGGAAAGATTAATGTTTTGTTACCAGAAACTTTTGGTCCCAAAAAAGGAGTAAAACCATTGATTAAGGCTCAGCATGAGGTCAGACACAGTATTAGTGTGGGCATAAATATCCAGGAGAGTCAGAATGCTCCCAGAGCTATTGGGAGAGAACATCCTGCTTCGGTGAGGGTGTACATTCCATCTGGGTGGCTATGGCGACATTCAAAGCCATCTGCGTTTAGATGACTGCCTTCCTCTGTAGAAAAACTTTAATATCACAAAAGGATAATTCTAGTCAAATGGGCATGTCATACAGGTAAAGCGCACTTGGAATTAGTACCCACATTCACTTCTTACCCCTTTCCAAACACAAGGCATGTGTGAGAGCTATAATTTTAGCCCTTTCCTTTAGACTGACTAACCTGGTGGTAATGTTTCTTCCTCCACGCTTTCTTGAGAAGGTACTAACACCTATCTGATCTCAGTTTCCACAGCACATGAAGCTGATCTCATCTATGAAGGGTCCCAGATTTAGCGTTTCTAAGAGGATACCTGTCAGGTCAAGCTTGCTCAGTCATCTAATTTCTCAAGCATAGGCTCTCCAGAGAGCTCTGAAGGTGAGATTTAAAGATGCAATTATTTTAAAATGTCTTTTACCTTATTAAATAACATAGCTTGGTATTTCCCCCAAGAGACCAGGAATGAGTTTGTAACTTTCTTACTTTTTTTCCAAATTGACAGCATGCAGTGAGCTGCCTTGGTCAAGAGTAAGCTATTGTACCACTTGTACACCACACGAGACGCTTCTGTATTAACACAAGTTGATGTGCCTTGGGTGACAGTGTCTGGAGTCTTTGAAGAATATGCCACCAAGGATTTTATTTTCCCTGAATTTGTAGGTCAATAATTTCAATCCTCACCCTAATCTCTTATGAACAAATAAATTAAAGGACTTTCTGAAATATAACAATCTAAGTGTGGGTGCTATCTCTAGATTTGAACATAAGACATCCAAATACCAAATGCCATGTTTTGAAATCACTCACTTTCAACTGGTGATCTTCTATTCAGTCGATGGTCTTTCATGATGATTTCTGTCAGATGGCATGCATAAGAACCCTTTCTCTATCAACTCTGGGCATTATATTTTGGTTTTGTTTTTCAACAGTAACCCCATCTTGATTTTTCTAGACTCATTAAAAAAAAATGACACTGATCATTCATAGCCAGGTTCTGTATGTCCTTCTTTGCCAGATTGAATCTATCTTTGTTGCTGTGATCTGGCCTCACAATGGTGGGGGAATTGATTGGCAATCAAGATTTAGTGTCAAAAATCATTTTGGAGGCATTTGAGAAACAAAAAATATTAGAAGCATAAATTCTTAGGCTAAGCCTATCAAGAGTCCACATTAAATTTAACTTTATGGGTTACACAGGTAAGTGTCAACATCTCAGAATCCCAAGATAGTATCCATTCATGGGTGACATAGCATTTTAAGACAATAGGTACAGAATTGAGAAAAGGAAATGCAGCAAAACGAACAAATGTGTGGCAAATCATATTTGTATGTGAAAATGATAAAAAATTTTATAATGTAAGGCAGATGTATTATAGTTTAACTCAGATATATATATAGCAAACAAGCTTAGTTTGTCATACTTTCCTATCAGATTTAGAAAGCTTTTAAAGTTAGGAAGACTAATTAAAGAAGGCAAGATATTTTAAATTATAATACCTAATATGTTGAAGCTTTAAGATGTACTAAGAAATGATTTTACATATCAAATAAAATCATGGAGGCTCTTGAAAATACATTCTATGTTTATATTCACATATGCCAATGTTTCAATTGTATTATATCATGAAGAGAAAATGTTCTCAATAAATTTATAATAGTAATTGCATTGTCATGAAAACCAAAAATAATCACAAGCAAATTTTAATAATTCAGTATGATTAAAAAGCAAGTATTTTTAATCTTTGTTTACAAAAGCATACTTTACCAAGATAATACATATGATTAAAAAAGTCAAAATTTTCATTTAGTTTTTAAGAATTTATTTTATTATACAGTTCCAAAGGTTCTGGAATTTCCCATCTCCCAACCTTCCTTTGGTACCCCTATTTTATTACAATAATATAGCCCTTCAGAAAACAGACATAAGTCCATTATTCTGCTATTTAAGTGTATCCTGACATTATATATGCAGAGAATGGCAGAGTTCAGCATTGTACTGTCAAAATATACTTCCTAATTTGATGTAGTCCCATTTGTTTATTTTATCTATGATTTCCTGTGCTTTCGGTGACATTCTACAAACACTTTACCAATACCTATATCTTGCAGAGTGCTTCCTATAGTTTCCATTGATCTTTTAATGGTTTCTGGGTACAGCTTTAGGTCCTTGATTCATTTAGAGCTGATTGTTGTGTAAGGTGCGAGGTGGTGTTGGGTAAGGGAGAAGGTTTTTACTTTTTACTTCCATGGGCTGTTATCCAATTGTCCCAACAGTATTTGAAAGGATTTGGAAAACTTTAAGAGATAAATTTCTTTCCCAGGATAATTTTCAGTTTTGTGTTCCACTGACTTTATTCTCTCTTTCTCTACTAGTACTAAATTGTTTTGATAACTACTATTCTTCAATATGTTTTGAGATATGTAATTGTGATTCCTCTAGCTTTTTAAAATCATTAATATTGTTTGGATAGCTTTGGTTATTTGTATTTCTTGTGCTTCCAGATGAACTTTTGCATATTTCTATTTCTGAGAAGAATTGTTGGGATTTGGATTGGGATTGTTTTTAATCCCAAAATGTTCACATTTTGATGATGCTGATCCTGCCAATCCAGGAACATGGAAAATTTCTACATCTTTTAATGTCTTTTCTTTCCTTTTGCAATATTTTGTAATTTCACCATAGATACTTTCCACGTGTTTGGTTGGTTTGTTTCAAGGTATTTATAGATCTTCTCCACTATTTTAACTGGGACTTTACAAAAATTATTTTTCAGATATGGAGTTAATTGTGTATGCTGGGGCTACTGATTTATGTTCATTAATTTTCTATCCTGCCACTCTGCCAAATTCTCTTTTAATTTCCAGTAGTCTTTTGATGGAGGCTTTGGTTCTCCTACATATAGAATCATGTCATCTGTGAGCAGGGAAAATTTTAATTCCTTGTTTCCAATTTTAATTCCTTTCTTTGCTTCTTCTTACATAATAGCTCTATTGAGAACTTTCAGATTTTAGTGGAAAAAGTTCCAGTCATCCCCAATCAGTATGATGCCAGCATTGGGCTTTTCCTATATTGATTTGTTTGTGTTGTAGACTGTTCCTTCTGTACCTATCTTGTTTTCTATAATCTTGGCCCTGTAATTTGAGTATTTTAATTCACATTTCTCTCTTTCTTTCTCCCTCTCTCCCTCTCTCCCTCTCTCTCTCTCCCTCTCTGTCTCTCTCCCTTTTCTTTCTTTCTTTCTTTCTTTCTTTCTTTCTTTCTTTCTTGCTTTCTTGCTTTCTTGCTTTCTTGCTTTCTTGCTTTCTTGCTTTCTTTCTGTGCTATTTCTTTTGGTCAAGAACAACAACAAAAAAGACTAACTGATTGGCAAAATTGACATTTTACTCCATCTTGTGTGTGACTTTACTTTCAACAGGAAGGTAGCGCAGGTGACATTTTCAGCAGCACCTGGAAGTATTGCTTTACCCTATTGTTTTATACACATCATTCTAAATATATAATAATTGATTAGTGAACATAGTATGTGATTTGTATTTATCCCTTTATATGCTTCACAAAACCCTTAAAATACCATGATAGTATGAAGATGAAACTTCTTTACAGGATGTGGCATATAATATGTAATTTAGATCAGATATTTGAAATGCATGTGGAATTCTGGCTAGTTATTGCGGAGGATTCAATGACAGGTCAGTCCACAGTGCTAACTGGTTTGCATATGGCACTGCAGAGCAACCCTGGCAAGGTTATAAATGCTGCTTTGTTTCATTTTACCTGAGTAGGAAAAGCTATTTGTGGCAATATCATATTTCCAATATTTCATGCAAGAAGGTGAATGAAAAAGCCAATCTTGAAATCAGGAAATCTGGCTCTCTGCTCTAACCATCGTAAATACTAAAAACAATGATTGGTAACCTCTTGAGACAGGGATATGGGTTTTTGTTTTATGGCAAATAATTTAATACAACAGTGTTCCAGTGATTAAATGTCGATATTATAGGATGCACTACAAAATAACTTGTATTTTTTGATGCCACTTGAAACTTCAAAGAACCACTTTGAGTGATATGAATTCTTCTCTTTAGTCTTACCTATGGACAAGGTTAAGGAGCACTACTGCCGGTGTAATCCCCTGCTTGCCCTCCTCTTTGATCCATTCCAAATTTGACAGAGAATCAAAATGGGAGGTTATTTATACCAACCCATAAATTTTTATGTCTCAGAGCTGAAGATACATTTAAATGGTAGTATACAGCTTATTTAAGCAACAAATAAGAATCTACAGTTATGCCGTTAGGTTCTCAGCAGGGCTAGAAATATCTTTTTATATAAATAAACTTAAATTCATCATATTTCTTCCTGTAAATGTACATCTTTTAGATTTATCATTAATACAGTAAAGCAAGAAGTCATTTCTTTCTTTCTTTTGAAATATTTATCTGGGGTGGGGGGTGGGGGGAGTCAGATATACAGAGAGGAGAAGAGACAGAGAGGAAGGTCTATCAGCTGGCTCACTCCCCAAGTGGATGCAAGGGCTGAGAACAGCTGATCTGAAGCCAGGAACCAGGAGCCTTCCCTGGGTCTCCCACATGGGGCAGAGTCCAAAGCCTTTAGGCTGCCCCCAACTGTTTTCCTAGGCCACAAACAGGGAGCTGGATGGGAAGTGGAGCAGCTGGGGTATGAACTGGCACCCATGTGGGATGTTGATGCATGCAAGGAAGGAATTTAGCCACTAGGCTACCGCCCCAGACCCCAAAGCCATTTATTTAAACAGACAAATCAAATAGTCTTTTTGATTATTTGAATGACAGAAATTCAAACGTCAAACTTTTTTTTTTTCTTTCTGAGGACATTCTATAATTTCTTTCCTAAGTATTCTGCAAAATAGCATCCCAATTACACTATGGATGTGTCTTTTCAGAAAATTAAGTCACATTAATTACCTATAACAAATCTACTCAAAACATGTACATCAAAGCTGTTACTGAGTTTGGTTCAAGCTGAGAAAGATAAAAAGACATGTCAGTACATTTGGATGTACATTTGAGAGAGTACACAAAGGCTAAGAAAACTGCTCAAAACTGCAACGTGGTTTAGAACTTCAAAGAACCAGAGAAAAACATGTAACTAGCTTTGTTCTCCTGAGTTGCTAAACAGGAACCTACTGAATCCCAACAAGAATGAAGCCTGAAAAATCACTGAACCAAATGTGGTGCCCAAAAATTTAAAAGCTTTTTATTCCCTGTGGGAGGGAAGGGGAGAGAGCGAGAGGAAGGCAGAGATGAAGATTTTGGAGAAGGGAGAGGATGGGAGAGGAGAGGAGAGAAGAAGAAGGAAGGGGAGAGGGAGGGGATGAGAAGGAAGGGTTGGGATGGAAGAGAAGTGGATTGAGTGGGACGGGAGGGAAGGGGAGAGGAGAGAAACATGAAGAAATGAAGAAGAGAGATGAGAAGACTGTCATAAGAATGAACACAAACGTAAAGGGATTCATATTTATTCATGCAAACAATTCATCTGCATCTTCAACTCTGTTCCAAGAAACATACTGGCCAATGGGGATATTTTAATGAGAATAGCTTGACATGGCTACTAACTGTAGCCTAATGAGATTATAATCTATTGCAATGATTAGAGACAGACATTTGGAAAATAGTAACAAGTATCATGACTGCTATAAATAAAGGAACACACAGTGCCAAAGAGAAATGATCCAAAAATATTTATATCCAAATAAATATTTATATAAAAAGTGATCCAAAGAGAAATCACAAGAATGTGACTACTATAGGGACAGAAGCCAGAATTTCCATGACCAAATAAATGTTAGACCAAAACTACAGTTTTTTACTGTTCAGCCCGGTCCTGAGGTCCTGCGGCCTTACTCAAGAAATGGTGAATGTGTTTTGGTACCTATCCAGATGGAATAATTGCCCCCCTTCCTTTCTCCCAAACATCATTTCTAGAACATGACACAGATACCTGTTTGGGCAGGAACCAGCATCTCTAACTACCAGCCTTTTAGAAGGACTGAGTCTACCAACCCTAGGGCAGCGGTTTCATCCTAACAGCCTGTAACTGGGTAAAGGTTGTGTTTTGTTCTTTGCTGAAGTGTGTGTGTGTGTGTGTGTGTGTGTGTGTGTGTGTGTGTGTGTGTGTGTGTATTGGGGGTTAGGAGACAGCTCTAACTTTGTCCTTATGAGTCTGATTCAGAGCCTGATATCGAAGTTTTGTTACTTAAACTCGAGATCCAAAATCCATTTGTTGGAGCTGCTGGAAATCTGCTACATGGGCTGGTTTCTCCTTGAGGGCCGGTTTCAATTCCTCAGGTGAGGATGAGACCCAAATATGTTTATTACCTGATAGATCAGCTATGTTTTTCTTGGATATGCAGTAGCCTAGTTCCATCAGGAAATTAAAAGTTCAGATCAAATGCCCCAAACTGGATTTTCAGGTCAAAAACAGCAAAAACCATCTGCATTTTAAATCATCCCCTCAACAGATTGGTCCATTAAGCTCTCTTCAAAAGATCTGATCAAACAGGTGGAGGCAGTCCTTCAATCTATGCTTGTAGCACTCTTCATGATAGCTGTCCAACCCAAGCAAGTGCATTTCTAAAGTGAAAAGGAACTAGCTTTCTGAATCTATAGGAATGCAGAAAATGTTTTGTAAAGGGCAAGTACAGAAAACAGAACTAGGAGTTTTTCATATCTGGATCAGCAGGGTATAAAGATTGGAGACTACTGGATGGACTTCGTGTCTGTTAATGACCTTCATGCTTTAAACTAGTCTCCATTTTTCTGGCTACTCTTTTTTTTTTTTTGCGGTCAACCAACCATCTCAGCTATGATGGACTATGTCAATCAGTGGATTTTTCAAAGACCTCATAGTGCTTGGAGTGGCAAGATTGACAGCGATTCATAACTGTTGCAATATCAAAACCACTTGAGCAAGAACCTCAGAGCATGCCCTACACCCGGGACTTGGGTAGGGTGGGAAATTGGGTGGGCCTTCTCCCTTAATACCCCCCTTTCAAACATGAAGGTAACAATATGGAAAACATACTAGTATTATCCACTTTCCTGTAGCCCTTGAACCTTCTTACTCTAACTAAGTATGTAAAGAATGTCAAAATAAATTTTATTAATAAAAATTAAAAAAAACCCCTTAATCCTGAAAATCCAAAATCTAAGATTACCAAATACCACATATTCTGAAGTCCAACATATCCAGTTTACCCATGGAACTAAATTTATACTCTTTTCTTTTTAAAGATTTATTTTTATTTTTATTAGAAAGGCAGATATACAGAGAGGAGAGACAGAGAGGAAGATCTTCCGTCCAATGATTCACACCCTAAGTGAGCGCAACGGCCGATGCTATGCCAATCCGAAGCCAGGAGCCTCTTCCGGGTCTCCCACGCGGGTGCAGGGTCCCAAAGCTTTGGGCCGTCCTCAACTGCTTTCCCGGGCCACAGGCAGGGAGCTGGATGGGAAGCGGGGCTGCTGGGATTAGAACCAGCGCCCATATGGGATCCCAGGTGTGCAAGGCGAGGACCTTAACCACTGCGCCATCACGCCGGGCCCTATCTGGCTACTCTTTAGCTCAAGTTACAGGTGAACTATACGACCTGATAATATCCCTTAAGTATTTCTTGTCTGAAGAGGCCTCTTTTTTTATAGAATATGTTTTAAAGATCACTAGAAATCTCTTCACGAACTTCAAATAGAGGAGGAATATATGGTACCATCTTGTTATTTTGGAGAGGATTTGCACTGTTTGATTTTAAGATAATTGTGATGATAACTATGGAAACTGATGCAAGAATAGTATATTATCAGTAAAAGGTAAGTTTGTCAGAGTGAGATTAGTATGGAAGAGTCTACAGTGATTCCAGTGGAGTTGGTGTATTATTTATTGCACCCTTCTTCTATTTGAGGAACCATTCCACTCTCATTTTAAATCAGTGTGGTGTGGAAGGAGCTAACTCTACTCTCTCCATCCTGGGGATTGGAGTCAGAGTAGTCATATTTCTCATACTTGATGATCCTAGAGTTATGATAAAGTTAAACCATTCCCTCTGATATGGCTGATACGGATGTTGAAGAAACAAAGATCTGATGTCTCTTTGGAGAAAGCTGACATTAAATCTGAGCTCCTGCGGATTCTCTGCTGCAGCTGGAAGTGCATGCTTTAAAATCCGACCAGCAAAATGTAGAGATAAAAGATACTTTGCATTTCTGTCACAGGAGATTACAAAATCCTGACAATAAATTTATCTGAGAAATGAGGGTAGCTTAGACCAGCATGGTATAGAGAAAGTAGAGAAAGCGAAGAAAAGGAAAAATGCACTATCAAAACTGAAACAAACAAAAAATTAGCATATGGCATCTTTACCGTTTAGTGAAAATAGCTGCATTTTATTTTATTTAAAAAAATTTTTTTAAAGATTTATTTATTTTTATTGAAAAGGCAAATCAGATTTACAGACAGAAGGAGAGACAGACAGAAAGGTTGCCCATCTGCTGGTTGACTTCTCACATGTCCACAATGGTCAGAGTTGAGCTGATCCAAAGCCAGGAGCTTTTTCTGGGTCTCCCACATGGGTGCAGGGTCTCGAGGCTTCGGGCCATCCTCTATAGCTTTCCTAGGCCATAAACAGGGAGCTAGATGGGAAGAAGAACAGCCAGGACACTAGCTGGTATGTGCATGGGATCCTGCTGTTCGCAAGGTACAGATTTAGCCATTGAGCCATCACGCTGGGCCCAGACATTTTTGCATAATGTGTTGTGCATAATGAATGCCCAGTAAATTTTATCCATTAACATTGTTTTTTTGTCTTTTGAACCACAGCCAAGACTAGGGTGAGATGAGTGAAACACCAAAAGTACACAATTTCAGAAGACATTCACTGTCAGGGATGTGCTAAAGCTCACTCACTCTGTGTTTGTACAATCCCAAGGGTGAGTACTTCCTTGAGAAGATGTGCCTCTTTCAGGAATAACTTCGCCCTAGTCCATGGTACCCTTTCAGCTGGGCATTTTGGTTTTGCGCCTTAAGGAACTCTGCCATGTGCTCGTCAGCATGATGGTTAATAGCTGCATTTTAATAGCATTATTTAGTAGTATAAATAGATGTTTAATAATATGAAATATTTAATAGTATAAGATATCACACATATGTAATTCTTGCCACATGCAAGATAGAGGCAATGCATATTTATTGAATTTTATCTGAAGAATAAGAAATGAGTAAGTAAACATCTGTTTGGGGTTACCTTTTCATCCAATTTCTGAAATCCACACATGAAAAGAAAGCCTATCCTAGCTTTCCAAGGCACACATGGCATTTGTTCTTTCATTTCCTAGTTTGCTGTCTTTCAGGATGGTTTTGAAGCAGTGGACCTCCCAAGTGGTAGGACTAAGTGGTACTTCTGGAATTGTTCTATTTATAGACACTCCCAAGGCAGGCTGCTCCATAACTCTGGTCTTCTAAGATTGGATAATCACTCTCTGTTGATCTTGAAATAATGAATTCAGTGAGTTCATATGGCAACAATTTGCATTTTTAAGTAGTGTCAGTGTTCAAACTTTTCCAGGAATTATGTGTAACATAAAAAGATTTTTAAATGCACTCAGAATTTAAGGTGAAGGCAATTTCACAATCAAAACACCTGTTATCACTATAGCACGTGTTTACATGAATGACTGTATGGCCAATAGGCCAAATGGTACCCAAGTATACTAACCAGTTTCAGGGCTTGATAACTCAAAGTCCAATACAGTAAGGAGAATATAGTTTACTGAATTACATGGCATAACTCTCATTCTCCTTTACCTAGGCTCTAACAGATTTTTGTAAGAGTTTGGTGATTGGTTGTAATCATTTATTAGCAAAGTATTGAACTTCAGCTCTTTTACCTAGCTGCCTGGGAAGATGTCCTCACCCAGCAATTTCTGTGACCATGGCTTTGTCTGATTCCATTGCATTGCTAACACTGTGTTTTGTTGTTGTTGTTGTTGTTTCTTTCAAATTTTTTACTTCTTTGGCCACTCCAAATAGAAATATGTGGCCCAAGAAGTAAAACAAGAATGTCTTTGAATATTTTACTTTTATAAATGTGATTAATGAATTTCCATATAAATACTGTATGATGAACTTTAACTCGGGGTGTTTTGGCTTGTGTACTTATTTGTTTTTAAAGATTTATTTGCTTTTACTTGAAAAACAGATTTTACAGATAGAGAAGGAGAGACACAGAGTGAGGTGTTCCATCCACTAGTTTATTCCTCTAATGGCCACAATGGTCAGAACTGAGCTGATCTGAAGATCTGAGCCAGGGGCTTCGTCCCGGTTTCCACACAGGTGCAGGGACCCAGTGACCTAGGCCATCTTCTGCTGCTTACCCAGGCCATATGCGGGGAGTTGGATCACAAGCAGAGCAGCCAGGAAACAAATGGGGACCCATGCGGGATGCTGGCACTAGCAGGCAGAGGATTACCCTAATATACCAACATGCCAGCCCCAACTCAGGTCATTTTTATCCCAAGCATTTATTTTCACCACATCAAGGTGGTGTTGTTATGAATAAGGCCTGTTTCAGACAATGTGCTTCATGGATTGTTGTCCTTTTAAAATGTGCCATTAGAGTCACAGAATATTGAAAATAAGTTTTGTTATTTTATTGTCATCTCCAAATTGTAACTTATAAATTGGAAACTATAATAGAGACTAGAATTAAGTATGTTACCCAATGCAAAATGGAAGTTGTTCAAACAAAACAAATAATCACAAAGAACTATTGAAACATACAGCATGCAGGGGACATAGAAGATGAGGGAAGGAATCTTAATGAGTAAATTTATCTCTTTAGCATAAATTGATAAAATGCCAATCTAACACATTGGGAAATACAATGATATATATTTCAAAATATCTGCTTTCCTCTTTTGACAAGAAATGTTGACAAAAATCACCTAACTTTTTATTTTACTTTTAGCACTTGTTTTGATGTGTTTGTAAAACATTTCTTTTTTGAATTTGAAAAGCAAGATTTCTTTTTCCATTTCACTTTAAAACCCAAGATGCCAGTTTATAAACATGTGCATTAATATTAAAGAATGTGAAAAATATACTCTTGATCTCTCCTAAAAACTTTACTACTGTTATATATACTATATGTTACAAAGAGTCGCAATATTTGCTATGGAAGATCCATTTTCATAAGCAAAAATTATGGATTCCCTTAATTTAGATGTTTTGGTAGTTAGTTCTACTATTTTAAATCTTTTATGAGTCACCACTTCTAAGCAATATCATTGATTTTCCATTGCGAAGGGTGAGAGATTTCTCATACCATTAATGTATCGTTCTCCATAAGCAATATAATAAAATCCACATATTTTAATTTTTCTTTTCATTGTATTTGCTACCCACATTATTTTTATATCTTTATTTTTCATTCTGTTAATGTCAATCAATAACTTCCCAGCTGTCTCATGAACTACGTTACAAATCTATATTTTCATTTTTCTTTTCCTAATTCTCTCTGTATCATGATTACAAAAATACACATAGTAGTCAATATCTAAACATATACCATTTATTTTTAAACCATTGCTTGACCCTTATTGTGGAAAAATGAGAAAAATTATTTTTATTGCTGTAAAGTCAAGCCTGATAGAGAATATAAAGATTCCAGAACTATAAATCAACATGGGTTGGAGAGGTGGCATAACTGGCTTTTCCTCATGCTATGTTAGGATCTCATATGAGCATTTGTTTGTGTCCCAGCTGCTCCATTTCCAGTTCAGCTCCCTGTCTAAGCCTCAGAAAGCATCGTAGGATGACCGAAGGCCTTGGGCTCCTGCAACTATGTGGGAAGACCCAAAAAGACTCCTGGCTTCCAGCTTCCCATCAGTCTAGCTCTGGTCATTGCATCATTTGGGAGTGAGCTAGTGGGTGAAAGATCTCTGTCTCTCACTCTTTCTTTGTGTAACTGATTTTAAAGTAAAGCAAAGAAATCTTTAAAGAAAAAAAAAGGTATAAACATATGGAAGAAGGTTCAAATGCTAAAATCAGAAGTCTTTCCATTTTGGCTGCCTCTTGCCCAGTCGTTTCCCACAGCCTTATGTGATGCCTCTCTACACTGAAGGTACTGTAATGCCGGGTAGGCTTTAGACTTTGTTCTGCCTGTTTGTCCAGTAAACTTTCCTATGAGATATTTGCTTAGAGAGGATCGCTTCCTCTTCAGAATCAACATCTGGATGGAATAGAAGAATAGATGGTTCTCTCACAAAATCTACAAAATTTAGCTAATTTGTGATTCACTCTATCTGACATAGGGTTACCATAGTGACTCACTATGGTCTACCTAAAATAATGAAGAAACAAGGCCCTTGGAAGTGAAAAATGTTCAGATCATAAAACATTCCCCTGACCATCCAGAACATGAAGATGTGCTGCTTCATAATAAATAGTGCTACGATTCTGTCAGCTAAATGACCTATGACTCATATGATATTCTTTTGAGAGAGCCCTAGAGTTAAGGCTACAGAGAATTTAGTCCTCCTATGCAGCAGTGGCATGATTAATAAAAGCTTGCAGTAGAAAGGTTGCAGTATATAACAGGTACCACAATGTCATCACATTTGTTATAACAACATATCAGAGTTGTTTGCCATCCCATGATAATGCTACAAAATAGGAAACAGAAAGCTGTAATGGGTAGCTCTACAAACTAATTCCTTCATGTAGAAGAAGTCATTTTTATATATAATCTCTCAATTTTACAAATACACTTGCAAACACATGATTGCCTTGATAGTAAAACTTAGACCTTGTTACGATAATTTGTCAAAACTGGGGGGAGCAATTAACTTCAGTTTCTATATGTATCCACCAATGTATACGATTCAGAACAGATTATCCTATAAATATAAAATAAGGATATGTCTTTAAAAATGCTACATATGTAGTTTAGCTTTTTTTGTCAGTAATATTCACTGCCCATTTGGTGTAAATACGAAGTTTTTCATATGTCCTGACATAAAACAAACATTAGGATCAGAGAGATGGGGCTGGAATTGGGGCATAGTGGGTTATGTCCTCAGCTGCATTGTTGGCTTTTATCTGGATGCTGATTGGATTCTCAATTGCTCCACTTCCAGTCAAGCTTCCTGCTGATGAGCCTGGAAATGCATCAGAAGGGCACTTAAGCTGGAAGATTCTGTATTAGCCCAGCCTAACCTCAGTCGTTGTAGTCATTGACGAGTGAACCAGGGAAGGATGATCTTTCTTTCTGCATCTCTCCCTGTTCCTCTCTGTAACTCTGCCTTTTAAATAAACAGATAATTCATTTTGTAAAAAATCAGGGAAGTAACCTTAAATGGTAATTAAATGACAGTAGACACACACCCGAACAACCACCAGCTACATGCATATACACAGAATACTGCAGAACTGCAATGATAAAAATCTTTGAACTATGTGGATAAACTGAGAAAGAACACTGATTAGTACTTCTCTCTTTGTACCCTGACAAATATGGATTCTTCTGCAACAGGTTGTAGCCATGTGATAGCACCCCATGACAGTGAGCAAATAAGATATTTTAAAAGAGGATCCTGGCATAGTACTAGGTTTTGAGCATGGCTAACCACACTATCTGCTTCTGTAAGCAGGCTTGAGGAGCATTTGTTTTTCCCCTATTAACTGTGGAATTCTTGAACTAAAGCAGTGTTAAGCCTATGATTGTGAAGTGAACTGAAAGTAAACCATTGTAAAATTACAAAGAAGAAAGAAAGGAAATATAGAACAAAGAGTGTGGTTGGGAAAGTGGTTGGGTGGGAGAATAGGGTAAGAAGTATCACTATGCTCCTAAATCTGTATTGTGAAATACATGAAATTTGTGTACCTTATATAAATAAAGTATTTGTGAGGGCCTGCATAATGGCTCAGTGGCAAAATCCTTAACAGGATCCCATATAGTTGGCAGTTTGGGTACCAACTGTTCCAGTACCCATCCAGCTTCATGCTTGTGGCCTGGGAAAGCAGCACAGGATAGCCCTAAGCCTTGAGAAGTACTTTGATAGCCTTAATAAAAAAATGAATAACAAATAAAAAATAAAATCTTGAAACAGATGAAGTCATCAACACAACATGCTACGATTTCTGAGGGCCCACCGGAGTGGTCTAATGGTTCAATCCTCACCTTGCAATCCCTGGGAAACCTATGGCTGCTGGTTCATGTCCCAACTGCTCCACTTCTCATCTAACTACTCCTACCCCCGCCCCCCCATGGCCTGGAAAAGCAGTAGAGGACGGCCCAAGGCCTTGGGACCATGCATTGGTGTGGGAGACTGGAAGAAGATCCTGGCTTTTGGCTTTGGATCAGCTCAGCTCTGGCCACCGCAACCGCTCGGGGAGTGGACCACTGTATGAAGGAACTTTTCCTCTATCTCTCTTTATCTCTGGAAATCTTTTTCAATAAAAATAAATCTTAAAAAAATTTTTTTAAATGCTTCAGAATATATCAAGCAAAAATTAGCAAAATTAAAAAGAAAAATAAACAAATCCATAAAACTTTTTGGGTTCATCAGTATGTTTTATGAATAATCTAAAAAACAAATATAAAGAAATTAAATACAGAGGAAGAAGATGTGGGTACCACCATAAGCATCTTGACTTAGATAAAATTTAACAGGATGTACAATGTAGTCTGGTTCACATGGAACATTCACCAAGATATGTCAGAATATAAAACAAATGGTATTAAATTTAATAATAATTATAAACATAAAATATATCTCAAAAATAATGAAATTAAATAAAATTTAATAGCAACCAGAAAAAATACGTGATGCTTTTTGTAATGCACTACAAAATGAAACTACATGAGAGGAAAAAAAAGCAAAGAATACAGGAAATGCTTTGCACGTTAATTTTGAAGTGACATATATCTAAAATTACAGTATTCACTGCAGTAATCACTAAAGGGAAATTCGTATCTTCTTCAGAAAAATAGTTCAACATTAGTATCTTCAATTGTGATGTTAAAAAATTTTTAAAAGAACACATTAAGTGCCAAGTATGCAGAGAAAAGTAAATAATAAAGATATGAATAGAAATCAAGAGAATGGAAAATGAAAAACATTGAATTAAAAAAGTAAAAAAATCAAAGCAACTCTATTGAAAAGATTAACAGGTTATTGAACTCCAATTTAGAGTAACCATTGAAATAGAATAAAACAAAAACAAAAGTTCAATACTGCACATATTAGAAATACTTAATGAAAACAAAGCAATATTATGAACAATTTCACAGCAAAATGTTTAACTGACACAAAACAACTCAGTAGGAAGACACAAACCACTGAATTAATTTAGGAAAGAGAAAATCTCAATATATTTGTATCAATTAGTGTAATTCCAGTCATAATTAGACATCTCCTATAATGAATTCATTATTGTTAGGCTGCTTCATGATAACATTTTCTGACTTTGACTAAGGCTGCTGATCTATCAACTCAAGGCAGAAGGATCAGAACACTTCTCAACGTTCCATCAGGCAACGTCCCCTGAAAGTGAGGTCAGGCCAAGGCAATGCGTGACAGCATGCACAGGTGGAATGCTTATGACACTTCAATTCTGAGAAGCAAGCGTTTATGGAAATTATTTTTTCTTATGAAATCTATTCAGTAAAGTTAAGTAAAAAATTTAAAGAAGCATATAAGTTAGAAAGAACCAATCCTCTCTTTATTTACTTGTGACAATTTTATATATAGAAAATCATAATTAATCTACACAAACTTTAATTATTATTTTAGAAATGTAATACCAGTGTTAATGTAGCAAAATTAGTCTTATTTTATATATTAATAATGAACAATTACAAATTTATAAAGATCACAACATCACTTACAATATCATCACAACTGTGCACATTAAAGGATAATTTAACAAAACATGCATGCTTATCACCCACTGAAAATAACTGAACATTTGAGTAGAAAATTAAGGAAACCTAAATGAACAGAAAATATACCATGTTGATAGATCAGACACATCATATATTTGATAATTATCACAGATTCAACACAGGCCCAATTAAAATTCAATTTTTCAACAGACACATTTATTTATTGAGTATAGCAAAGCAAAGGACGTTCAGGTGCTGAAACGTTTTTTAGAAATGTTTCTGGAGGACTTGAATGATTTGCCTTCACTGTACAGTGCAATTGTCACGGGAAGAGGAGACAGTTTTGCACAGCAGGTGACATCACTGAGGAATCATTTCCTCATACTTCAGCAACTGGTTTAAGACACCAATCCACCTCCTACTTACCTCCTGCTGATGTGACTCCTAGAAGGCAGCAGACGATAGTCCAAGAGCTTGGGTTCCTGACACTCACATCGTAGCCCCAAAGGAGTTCTTGGCTCCTGGCTTCAACCTGGACAACGCTGTTATAGGCAGATGGAAAAATCTCTGGGGGTTTTTCCATATATTTCCATATATTTCCACATTTTATATACAAATAAACATATAGAAAATAAATTTAAATGTATTATTGCAGTATTTAAAACAGTATAAAGCACCACAACAATAGACAGTTAGGCAGTGAAAAAATTATTTTATTCAAAACCAACACATGTATGGTGAATTTTTTTTCAACAGCTATGCGCATTTTTCTTTGTGGAATTATACTCTTCAACATAACTATTAACAAAGGTGATTCTGATTTGAAAAAAAAAATCAAATGGTAGACATCACTATACCTTATTTCAAAGCAGACTACAAAGTTGTATCTGTTAAAACAGCATAGAAATATTGTAAAAACCAGCATATAGATCAATGTGATACAACATACACGTAGGCAATGGATGTTTGACAAATGTGCCCAGAACATACATTGCACAAAGACAGTTTTTTTTAAAAGGTATTAACAAAACCCAACCTTTGTATGTAGAAAAAACAAACATTATGTCTCTAGCTCCTCCCAATATATATATATATATATATATACATATATATATATAAAAGCTCAAGATGGATTGAATTGTAAAAATTAATGATAGGAGAAAATGTAAGGAAAGATTCAAGGCACTGATATAGGTAATTAATTCTTGCCAAAGTACTTAAAAGTGAAGACAGAGAGTAAAACTAGACACAAGGGATTGTATCAGACTACAGCTTTTGTAAAATAAGCAACCAGTAGTGTGAAGGGACATGCAACAGAACCAGAGGAAATATTTACAAGTACCCATCGGACAAAGAATTAATATTTGGGATACAGAAGCAAACCCAAAACTTCAAAGCAACAAAACAACAAATCCAGTTAATAAACAGCAAAGGACCAAAACAGAGTTCTCAAAAAAGAAACACAGAGCTCGGGATGATGATCCGGTGAGTGAATCCTCACCTTGTATGTGTTGGGATCACATCTGGGTACCAGACCGTGTCCCGAGGCTCCACTCCCGACCCAGCTTTTTGTTTGCAGCCTGAGGTAGAGGATGTCTGAAAGCTTTGGGACACTCCGCCCACATGGGAGACTAGGAGGAAGCTCCTGGCTCCTGGCTTTGAATCAGTTCCAGCTGTTGCAACCACTTGGGGAGTGAACCAGCAGCTCGAAGTTCTTTGTCTCTCCTTCTGTCTGGAAATTGGCCTTTCCGATAAAAATAGATAAATTTTTTAAAAATAATTTTTTTAAAAAGTAATACAAATTATTAACAAATACAAGGAGCCAGAAACTTCCTTACAGATGGTGAATTGAATGATATGGTAAAATATCACTGAAGGGTTAAAAGATAATCGCCAAAAGTATTAAGTAAGTCTCAATATTTCATTATATCAAAGAAGGCCCAGCGCAACAGCCTAGTGGTTAAAGTCCTTGTCTTGCAAGCCCCAGGATCCTATATGGGTGCCAGCTTTATCAGGGGTCTCCACTTCCCTTCCAGTTCCCTACTTGTGGCCCTGCAAGGCAGTATAGGACAGCCCAAAGCCTTGGGATCCTGAACCCACGCAGGAGACCTGGAAGAAGCTCCTGGCTCCTAGTTTCAGATCAGCTCCATTCTAGTGGCCACTTCAGAGAGTGAACCAGCAGATGGAGGATCTTTCTCTCTGTGGCTCCTTCCCTTTCTAACTTTGACTTTCCAATAAAAGTAAATAAATCTTTTAAAAATTGTATCAAAAAATAAAACCAAATATACCCATTAAATCAATAAAAATAAATGGCGAGCTTACCCATGTAGGGTTTCACGCGGTGGTGCAGCGAATTCAATAATTAGAAAAAAAAGAACATACAGCAGAACAGAAAAGTATTTTAATATATAATTGCCACACACATTTGCCAATTTTTAATTTGATTTTAGATCATTCCTGGGTTTACAGCTAATGTCACAAAATTACTGCGATTCCACACAGTTCCCAACCTGGTATCTCCCATTATCCATATATTCGAACACAAATGGTACATTTGTTACTATTGAATAACCAAAGTTGACATGTAACTAATGCTTTCAATGGCATTCGCTTTTTCTGTTCTACATTCTATAGGCCAGAAAAATGTGGTTGTACCCACCATTACACCACCAGGCAGTGGAGATCCAGTACCCTAAAACCCCTTGGTGGTTAAGCAGTTTCTCTCTCCTTCCCCTCATTCCCTCACAATTCCTGATCTTTCTGTTTTCATAGTCCCCCCTTTTCCAAAATAGAAACAATTGAAATTATACAACATAAAGCCTTTTTGATTTGACTGGTTTCTCTCAGTAGTTTCATGGCTTCATAGTTCATTGCTTTTTAATTTTTTAAGATTTATTTGTTTTTATTGGAAAGTCAGATGTAGAGACTAGGAAAGATGGAGAAAAAGATCCTTCATCTGCTGGTTCACTCACCAAGTGGCCACAATGGATAGAGCTGAGCTGATACAAAGCCAGGAGCTAGGAGATTCTTCCTAGTCTCCCAGATCAGCACGGGGTCCCAGGACTTCGGGCTGTCCTGTATTGCTTTCTTTTTTTTTTTAATTAATTAATTTATTTATTGGAAAGTCAGATATACAGAGAGGAGGAGAGACAGAGAGGAAGATCTTCCATCCAATGATTCACTCCCCAAGTGAGCGCAACGGCCAATGCTATGGCTTTAGCCATTAGGCCACGCCGCCGGGCCCCTGTATTGCTTTCCTAGGCTACAACCAGGGAGCTGCATGGAAACTGGAGCAGCCAGGATAGGAACCGGTGCCCAAATGAGATCCCGGTATATGCAAGGGGAGGAAACCATGCACTAGGCTACCGTGCCATGCCCAGTTCATTACTTTGTAGCATGAAATAACAATATACTACCTGGATAGCCTATAGTTAATCTGTATCGCTAATGAATAACATCTTTATTGCCTACAAGTTTGGGCAATTATGAGCAAACTTTTCTAAAGAACCCATGTGCTCAAAGATGGACTCCCAATGAAACTGTTAAATGTATTCTGACAATGGGATGCAGCACCTATGTGCTGTCTTCTGTATGCACACTAGTCCTCAAATGCTTCAGGTAAATACTAAGGAAATAGATCCCTACTTCATGTTGTCATAATATGCGTAATTTTACAAGAACTTGTCAAAATTTCGTCCATAGTACTTGTGCTACTTCACATTCCCATTAGCAATGAATAAGATTTTCCGTAGATAAATACTTCAGTACTATGTGATATTTCAGTGTAATAGATTTTGACTGCTCTGATAGCTATAATAGCTATAAGAGAGAATAAGAGATAGAGAGAGTTGCAATGCTATGCTAGCTGCTGGATCATTACCCAAGTGTCAGCAAGGACTGGCCTATGTTTACGGTCTCTACCTGGAAATACAATCCAGGCCCAAAACATTTAATTTTAGTTAATACAGGCCAAAAACATTTAATTATAGTTAATGCAACTTGCTGATCTTTTTCTGCATGAATCATGCCTTTGTGTTGTATCTTAAAGTCCTCTCCTAACTCAAGAATATCTAGATTTTGCCTGTGCTGTTATGTAGCAAGTTTACTCTCGTGTATTTCTACATTTAGGTCTCTGATCTCTTTCTATTATTTTCATTTCCAACAGTATCAATATAGATTATTATTATTGCAAATGAATTATTGTTTCACAATCATTTAATGAAAGCACTGTCTCTTTAGTGTATTGTCATTATTCTTTTATGATCAGTTTATTACATGTGTATAGGTCTGATTCTGGTTCTCCAATTTATTTATCTTACTTATTTACCTATTCTTTTACTAATGTTACACTATCTCAGTTGTTACAGTAAAGGAACCCTGCAACACAGTTGTATAGTTTCACAATTTAAACTTTAGTATCAGATGATCAATATATACAATCCGTACTTAATTTACTGGCATTTTGACAATGTTTATTTTTCTCTCCATGCTTATAGATTACTTATCCATTTATCAAGTTCTTTGGTTTTCTTCAATAAAGTTTCAAACTTTTCCAAATATAAACTTCTTATGTATTTTGTTAGATTTCTGTTTAATATTTTTATTTTGAGTAAATGTTCGATAAGAATTATTGTTTTAATTTCAGTATCTTTTTATAGATGTTCTTTATTAAATAGAATTTTTTCTATTACTTCTAGTTTATATTTTAAGATTTATTTTACTTATTGGAAAGGTGGGGATTAGGGAGAGACGGAGAAACAGATCTACCATTGTTTCATTCCTCGAAGTAATTTAAAGGCAGGAATTTAGGTCAGTTCTAAGCTATGAGCCAGGAGCATCTTCCAGGACTTTCAGTTAGGGTGGGTCAGAGACCCAAAGAATTGGTCAGTCTGTCACTGGTTTCCCAGAAACATGAACAGGGGTTGTATTGGAAGTGGAGCAACTAGAATTTGAATGGGAGTCCACGTGGTATTCCGGAATCACAGGCTATGCCATAGCACACTGCCCTGCTTCTAGTTGAATGAGAGCTTTTATCGTGAATGAGTGCTGTGTTTTGTCAAATCCTTTTTGGCTATTAATGTGACCATGTAATTTTTCTCCATTAGCCTGTTGATGTGACGAAATGCCTTAGCTTATTTTCAAATGTTACACCAGTCTTGAATGTCTGAGATAAATCAGACATGGTTGTGTATATAAATCTTTGTACATTTTTAAATTTAATGGACTGATATTTTGATGGAAATTTTGGATCCTATATTCTTGAATGGTATTGATGTATAGCTTTTCCATTTAATATCTTTGTATAGTTTCCATAATAGGATAATTATAACCAAAAGTATGAGTTAGTATGTACCCCCTTTGCTTTTATATATGGAAAGAGATTGCAGGGAATCAGCATAACTTTGTATTTAAATGTTCTATAGAATTTACCCTTCTATGTCCAGTACTCTATATTTTATTGAAAGCTGTTAATTACTGTCTTCATTTCCTTGGTAGAAATAGGCCTGTCCATATTTTCTATTACTTTTTTTTTTTGCTAAAGGCAGATTTACAGAGAGCAGACAGAGCAGCCCTCCTATGGGTGTGGGATTTGGAGGTGGAGGATTAGCCAGTTAAGCTGATGTGCTAGCCCTTTTGTTTCATTCTACATGAGTTTTCGCATATTGTATTTTTCAAATTATTGATCCACTTCATGTAATCTATCAAAAATGTAGGTACAGTGTTGGTCATATAATTCATTTCATATCTTTTCAAAATTCTTGGGTTCAGTTTTGATGTTTCTTCCTCAATTGAATGCACCTGAGAACATATCATTACATTTCTCTGCAGTTTGAACTTCACAAGCATTTCTTAGTTCTGCTGTTCCCTTTTTGTTAGAAACGATAGTTGGAGCAGATTGGAGTCCAGTATTCCTCACGTATGTTGTGTAAGGGCAGAGCCAGCAGGAGTTGACTGTATCATTTTCCACAGGTGAGTTAGCTCTAGCTTAATATAACTGATATCTCACAAACTCTTCAATCATGGATTCAATGAATCATTGATAACTTTAAAAAAAGCTTCTGTACTGAACATGTGTAGGCTATTGTTTCTTCTCATTGTCTTTTAAATAATAGTGCAACAAGTATTTGCATATCAAGTACACTTTATTAGATGTTATGACAGGAAAGACTTCTTTCTGTGTGATCACAGTCAACACTCACTGTGTCCTGGCATGAACCCCTGATTAATGCACATGAAACAGGTGTGACCTGTATGACTGCTTGGCCTGTTTGGGTGAGGAGCCACCAGTGTCCCTCCGATCTGGAATAAGACAAGGATGCCCACTTTCACTAGCCTTACTCAACATATTACAGGAAATATTAGAAAGATTAGTTAAAGAGTAGTAATTAATAAAAGTTACTAAAACTGGAAAAGGGGAAGTCAAAATATTCATATTTTCAGATGACATAACTCCGTACATGGAAAAATCTTAACACTCTACCAAAAAGCTGTTAGAACTGACAAGAAATTGCATACACTGGTGGGATCCAAAATCAGTATTAAAAGTAGCATTATGGGAACGAGTGTGGTGGCTTAACAGGCTAATCCTCTGTTCGAGGTACTGACACCCATATATGTGCCAGTTCAAATCTTGGCTGTCCACTCTTGATGTAGGTCTCTACCTATGACCCAGAAAGGCAGTGGAGTCCTTGGACCCTTGCACTCATGTGGGAGACTGGAATAAGATCCTGGTTCATAGCTTCAGATAAGCTCAATGCATTGTGGCCATTTGGAGCATGAATCAGTAGATGGAAGATCTCTTTTTTACTCCCTCCTTCCATCCCTCTCGCCATTTCTCCTCCTCTCTGTAAATCTGCCTCTCTTTAAAAAATAAATAAATAAATCTTAACGAATGGCATTAAGTACATCCATAATATAAGTAATAACAAAAAAGTAATAATTCAATTCACAATAACTATAAGTTTTTAATATTTACGAATAAATGTACCAAAAGGTGATAAATCTCTACAGGGAAAATCATAAAATCTTAAAACACTGATGGTAAAAAAAAAATCATCCAAAATATACTTACCAAAGTGGAAAGGTGTTACTTGACCATTGACTGAAATAATTTATATTATAAAGTCTTCATACTGGGGCCAACAGTATGGCATACCAGACTATGTCTGTCTGTAGCATGCATTCCAGATGGGCTCTGCTTTGAGTCCTGGTTGCTCCACTTCCAATCCAATTCCCTGCTAATATCCTAAGAAAGCAGGACAGAGTGGCCCAAATCCATGGGTTACTGCACCCATGTGGGAGACCCAGAAGAAGCTCCTGGCGTGTGACTTCAGACTGGCCCAGCTCCAGCCACTGCAGCTGTTTTGGCAGTGAAAGAGAAAGTGGAAGAGCTCTCTTGCTCATTCACATTCACTCTTGCTCTTTATCTTCACTCTGTATAACTCTGACTTTCAAACAAAAACAATGAAAGATTTTTTTAACGTATTCATATTGGGGCTGGTGAGATGTCTCAGTTGACTATTCCTCCTCCTGTAAGTGCTGGCATCCCATATGGGCACTATTTCATGTCCCAGAGCTCTACTTCCTGTCCAGTTCCCTGCCTATGTCCTGGGAAAAGCAGTGGAGGATAGCTCAAAGCCTTTGGGATCCTGTATCTACTTGGGAGACCTGGATTATAAAAATAAAGAAAGACATAGAAAAAAAAATTACCAATAGCCACCAGAAAGAGGCTAAAACCAGTATGACAGAAAGTTCAGTCAACAGACAACCTAAGTAATAATTCTTTTCCATGTCTCTTTTATTTTTATAGGTATATTTTCAAAGCCCTGAAATATGTTAGCCATCCACATTAAACTCAGTAATTCTCTGTCTCCTCAAAGTTCAACAATTTTCTCCTTATTTTGTACATTTCTGCTATCAGTAAAACATTAACTGAATTTTAAATAGAATTGCATGTATAAAGGCTAAAAAAGCCACATTCATGTTTTCACATCTACCTTCCTGGATTCTGATTTATCCAATTTTCGTTTTCACCTCTTGAGAGTACACTATTTTTTTCATTATCTTCTGTCTCTGTGTCTCTCTCGTGCTTTCACTCTCTCATACACACACACACACACACACACACAAACATATCATACAATAAACCACCTAGTATTTAGAGCAATGTCCTTTTTCTTTCTACATACAAACTGCCTTTAGCTGAAAATTTTGATGCCTTTGAGAAAGAACATTGGGTTCTCAGTACATTTCTAAATTGGGTAATTGAATTGTTAAACCTTTTTCTTTTACCCATGTTCAATGTCATCTTTCAGACAGCTTTCAGCATGAAAGATTTCTGCCACCTGTCCTCCTTCCTCCTGCCAAATTTAGTATATTAGTTGTTGCTTTCTGTCCGACTCTTTTCCTAGTCTGATTATTGAAATTTTTCATGAAGTGACCTGCAGCATTCAACCACTAAACCATGAGAGTAACCTCATCAAATGAGGTTTGACTCAAATGAACATTACAAACAGAAATGGAACTCAAATGACAGTGAGTAATTTGAAATGCTTTCAAACTAAATGATTACGCATTTGTCTTTGACAAATGGATTTGACCTTGAGTATAATCGCTGCCAGAGTACCTTTAGGAACAGGGTCAGCTGTAACTCACACACAAGCATGCGTACAGAGGCTGATTTTTTTTTTTATCTCATAGTCTTTGTCCACATTATTTATTTCAGGTTGTCTATTTAACTTCTAACACAACTTGTGGTGGTACACTGCAAAATTGAGATGTTACAATTTATTTCATGATGGCTTTGAATTTAATTCAAATTGAGTCCCTCCAGCTATGTTGCTTCTAGGACACATAATTTACATTACTCTCTAACAGCGATTCGAGTTGAGTCTCAGTGCTTTTTGCATTTTACCCATTCACTTTGAATGGTTCTGCTCTAGCTGTGCAAGAAGCCACTCTTTATTGTTCATCTTTCCTCACCACAAGAGCAGTACAAGGTCCAATGGACCTACCTAAGATGCTAAGGAACAGATTGACAGCTCCAAGACTTCATTTTCTGATACTTTGCTCAGTCATTTGTTGCTAAGCATGGCAGGCAAGAGCGCTGGCAAAGCACAGTTGAACGTGTTCTGTAACATCCTCTGTCCATATGGTAAACTGAACAGGACTGCTGCTTCATGACTCAAAAACAGAAGAGTCAGAAGCTAACATAGTTCAGAAAACTTCCTGAAATTGCAAATATACGCTCCCTCAGTTACTTCACCTTCCTTCGTGATCTGTCGATGGCACTTTCTGTGCCCGTTGCTGAAACAGAAGCTGCAAAGATCTGAAGACAAGTATCTTGTGAAGATATCACCAAATAAAACTGCTGTTGAAAACTAATAGAATTCCTCCAGTCCTTTTAAATATGAACAAGAAAGATGTATCTTTGAAATAAAAATATGAAAAGAATGAACAAAGTCCATTTGAACTCCTAGAATGAACAATTTTATACACTAAAATATTAGAGCAAATAGGAAGAGAAACACGATGACACTCAGGTTGTAGTGACTGCTACAAGTACAAAGAGAAGCTTTACATGACTGTGAAAGCCCTGAGCAAAGAGCAAGCTGAGGATTTAGATACAGAAAACTTTAACAATAAGGGAAATGTTAAAAAAAAAAAAAATAGGAGGATTGTGTGGTAGGTTGTTTTTCTTTGTTTGTTTGTTTGTTTTGGGTTTTTTCTTTTTTTAGGCCAGATAAGTAGAGTGAAAGATTCAGTTAAACCAACAAAATATAAACCCATGTTTTTAAAATGTAGCACCTAGCAAAGCTTGCAACTGGTGATCAGTGGGCAAATCAAAGGGTTGGAATATATTTACATGTAACACAATGAGCTCAGCGAGAACAGCCCGAATATGCTTTTCACACAAGAATGGAATTATCCAAAATACAGACCAAATAGCTTAGTGTTAGGATTTGGAGGATTAGAGTAATGAAGTAAAATAATTCAAATTTGGTCCGGAGGAAGCATCTAATAGCAAATTCTATAAACAACAATGCATTCTGTAAACATTTGCTGAATGGAAAAGGAGGAACAAAAAACAAAAACAACAAACAAAACAAAAACTTCATCAAAGATACGCAAGCATTTTTTGCACTTAGTGACATCTTAAGTAGTTCAAAAGTCATCAGTATTGGCTACAGATGTGTCATTGTTTAAACTACTATGAGATAAGCATGAACTAGGAATGCATAATAAAGGAAAATTAGGTATTATAAATGAAATTACTTGATTTTCTCCTTGATTTTATTCTCCCCTAGGTATAATATTATCATCTCCATAATTTTTGCAAATATTTCCCTACATAAATTTAATTATTAGTAATATATGTGGCTATTTTGAATGTTTTAACTCTATGTAAATGATATAATCTGCATTCTCATAAATTTCAGCTTATAATATTTGTGAATTGTAGTTATGAAATTCCTCCTCATGGGTAAGTATAGCTTTAGCTCATGAATTTTCATGGTTCTATAATATTGTATTGCATCAAAGTGTAACAATTCAGTTACTCATTTTGTATTTCTATTGCAGTTAGGTAGCTGTAATAAGTTATAATTCACATGAATTTATACAACCAATTTTTATGTTTTAAATTCTTTTATTTATATAAGGTGAACAAATGTCATATACTTTCCCATTATAGATTTAGAAGCATGGTGAAACTTCTCTCCCTACCCTCCCTCCTTTTTAGGCTCCCCAGCAACCCTCCACCTTCCTTTATTTTTAATGTTATATTTTGCTTGCTTTTTAAAGTGGCATACTTTCATCTCTTTAACACTTTATCAGGTAAATAATAAATAACAGTGCAAAAACGTCTTAGCTTGGTATAATTCCATTTGTTTATTTTTGGTTTAATTGACTGTGTTTCAGGTGTCTTTCCCAAGAAGTCTTACACAACTGTTTCTACCTTTATATTATATGCTTTAAAAACAAAACAAAATACTCTTTCCTATTGCTTTAAAGGGAATAAACAGGTTTTCTTAGTTACTTTCAAACATTTGGAAGGCATTCTTTTTTTTTTTTCTTTGCATTAATGGCTCCATTCAGGTGGATTTAACATTTGTCATTTAACTCCATTTGAAGCTTTTTCTGATGAACAAGATTCCAAGTCATATTTTTAGAGCCTATTCACCGTTCCTTTTTACATTTTATTTTAAGTAGTTTTGTGTTTTTGAACTATGTGCATTTGAACTAAAGAGAGTGTATCCATTTAAAATAGCAAAATAATTCATCATAAAAAGTGACATGAAAAAGCATAATTTTCATCAGTTGAAAGAAGCATTGCACAAGATTAGAAATAAAGATAATACATACAAAAGCAGAGATGTGAAACTTAACAGTGAACTCTGAGAGAAAAATTATATTACAGGGCCTGGCAGCGTAGCCTAGCAGCTAAAGTCCTCACCTTGAACGCTCCAGGATCCCATATGGGCGCCGGTTCTAATCCAGGCAGCTCCACTTCCCATCCAGCTCCCTGCTTGTGGCCTAGGAAAGCAGTCAAGGATGGCCCAAAGCTTTGGGACCCTGTACCTGTGTGGGAGACCCAGAAGAAGTTCCTGGCTACTGCCTTCTGATCGGCATAGCATCGACCGCTGCGCTCACTTGGGGAGTGAATCAGAGGATGGAAGATCTTCCTCTCTGTCTCTCCTCTCTGTATATCTGCCTTTCCGATAAATAAATAAATCTTTTTTAAAAATTATGTTACAGAACACCACAAATTTGGTGTAATTTCGTATTTTAAGTAAAGATGTAAAGCATGGATCATGTTGTCTGATGTCAGATTTCATAGATACATAACAAAAAATGCAAAGTGGTCCATAAAATCCACAAATTCGCCATATGAGAGAACTCATTAATATATTTATTTGACCTCAGACAATCAACTAGACCCAGTACTGGCTCTCATTAGCTTAGAGTGGAAAAATGCAGAAGGAAGAAGGGCAAGTACTGGTCAAAGAAACAAGACTCTGAAGCATCTGCGATCTAAGCTGCCACCTACCTTGCTTCTTTTCGTATGAAATGCCACAGTATTTTCAAATGGTGGTATTCTGCCTAATTTTGTACCAATATTAAGTTTCCAAATTAAGTGTGAAAATTGGAAGCTATGTGGCTAGATAGTGTGCAGACAGCAGTAGTGTGAGCAGAGCGCTCTGTTGAGTTGGTGTCCTTGCTGGGAGATTCAAGTCTTTAATGAATGGGTCTCAACTCTGTTGAACACATAAAAGCTTTAAGGTGATTTTTAAAGTCCCAATCTATACTCCAGAGCACTTAAATCAAAATATTTTTATATGGGGACCATGATTAGCACTTGTTAATGCTAGAAAGACAAAAACATATTTCTGTGTCTCTCAATTTTTTAAATTGCAGGTCTAGTTCCATGGCCGAGTGGCTAAATTGTCTCTTTGGATGCACTAGCATCCCACATGGGCAATGGTTCATGTCCCAGCTGCTCCACATCCCAGCCATCTCTCTTCTTGTGTTCTAGAAAATCAGTAGAGTATGACCCAAAGCCTAGGGCCCCTGGACCTTCATGGGTGACCCAGAGGAAGCTCCCGGCTCCCACCTGCGCATTGGCTCAGATCCAGCCATTGTGGCTGTTTGGAGAGTGAGCCAGACGATGGAAGATATTTCTCTCCATCTCTCCTTCTCTCTGTAAATCTACCTTTCAAATAAAAAATAAATCTTTGTTTAAAAATAAAGTTCAAATAACATCTTGAGTCTTAGTAAAAGCATCAATCATTGAGCCCTGAGTCCTCGACTTTTTGCTTTTAATGAAGGAACCCATTCTACCTTCCTATGAGACTGATCCAAGTCATTGTCAAATTGGTGCTATCTATAATAGCTCTATTGTAAATCACAATCAGTATGGCTCAATCAAATTTTGCATTTTAATGTCCTTGTAGAATAATAACAAAGTATAAAATTATAACTATATATATATATATATATCTTCAGAAATGTTTATTGTAAAATGCATAGATTACCTTTCATTTACTTAGGACTTTAAGTAACCTTTCTACAAATCCTACCTTCCCACCCCATGTCAATGAAACAAGAATGGCTTCATTTAAAAACAATAATAATGGAAGTCTGTTTCCCTATTTATCATCTACTTGAAAGGTAGAGCTACAAAGCAGGAGAAAAGGGAGAGGGAGGAAGGAGAGAGAGAGAGAAAGGAGAGAGAACATCTATAGCCACTGGTTCCTTGCCCAGATGTCCTAAGTAACTAAGACATGGGCAAGTTAAACTCAGGCTCTAGAAGCTCCATTCTGGTCTCCAACTTGGATGGCAGAGTCCCTAGCAATTCAGTCATCTTCTGCCCACCCCCAGCATGCATTATCAGGAAGTTGAATGGGAAACAGAACAGGCAGGACTTGAACTGTCATGTAGGTATGGGATGTGAGCATACCAAGTACTGCATTAACTTGTTGTACCACAAGGCACATCCCTATATTGCCTTTAAAAAAATTACCAGGGCCAGGTGTGGTGGCCTACGGCTAAAATCCTCAGCTTGAACGCTCCAGGATCCCATATGGGTGCTGGTTCTAATCCTGGCAGCCCCGCTTCCCATCCAGCTCCCTGTTTGTAGCCTGGGAAAGCAGTCGAAAATGGCCCAAAGCCTTGGTACCCTGTACCATGTGGGAGACCTGGATGAAGTTCTTGGCTCCTGGCCTCTGATCGGCACAGCACCAACTGTTGCGCTCACTTGGGGAGTGAATCATCGGACTGAAGATCTTCCTCTCTGTCTCTCCTCCTCTCTGTATATCTGACTTTGCAATAAAAAAAAAATAATAATAATAAAATAGATCTTTAAAAAATTACCAAAAAAATTCTCTAGCATGTTTTTCAAATCCTCTGCTCTCTAGTAGATTAAAAGAATATGTTGTTTAGCCTTTTTCCTTTTCCTTTTTCTTTTCTTTTTTTTTTCTAGCCAAAATAAAAATGGTGGTGAACAAGAATATCACTATAATTTGCTGGCTTTTTAAAGAAAGTATTACTTTCATAACCAGAAAAAACTTTTTACTTTTACAAGTTTCTAGTTCTCTCCATCTCTCTGTCTTTCATATATATGTATATGTATGCATGTGTACATATACATACATATGTTTGTATATATGTGCATATATATGTATGTACGTATACACATATGTACAAAGAGAAGGAAAAACAAAGATCTTCCATCCAATTCTTCATTCCCCAAATGGCTACAATGGCCCGAGCTGAGCTGATTCAAAGTCAGGACCGAGGAACTTCTTCTAGGTCTCCCACTTGGGCCATCCTCTACTGCCGCACCAGGCCATAGCCAAGCAGGGGACTGGATGATGAGTGGACCAGCAGAGGCATGATCAGTCACCCATATAGGATCAGTGTTTGCAAGGCAAGGATTTAGTCATTGAGCCATCACATTGGGTCCTATCTATGATATTTTTAATGTGTATCAGATTTTTTACATAAAACACAGTTTTCTGAAATTTTAAAATCTTTTTTATCTTCAGCAGCTCTGTCATGCCTCAAATTTCATGGAGAATGAATTAAAAAATTAAAATTAATTTTAATAAATGACAGATTTTCTAGTTGAAAAATGTAAGATTTTCCATAGTCGCAGGCATGTGAAAGGAGCCATACCAAGTGCAAATAAACAGTGTTCTTGTGGTACATGGATTTTTCATGGAGATGAACTTCTCCGGTATTGACTTAAGAGTGCAGTTTAAAGACAAAGCTGAAACAAATAAAATACTGTAGTAATTATATGCATTCAGCCTTTTGCTGTGCCATCTTCTTGAAAGGATGAACTCCTTTTTATTTGTTCTGAAAAGCAACAATTGAAAAATAAGATTTTTTTTTGTATTTTTGGTACAAGTTAGAATGAAATTATGAGAGCACGGTGAATTTTAGATAAATGCATAAGAACTATTTTAAGAAAAAAATAGCAATTAGTATTAGTAATGATGCTAATCATAATGGAGTTAAAATTTTCATGTTGGGCAAGTGTACAATAGACTTTAAGGTTTTCTAAAATATGTCTTACAGATTAAAACAAAGCTTTGAAAAAGATTTATTCTAAAGATGTGTAGTTTTGTCTTATTAGAGGGTTTTTTTCTGTGTGTGTGTGTGTATATATTTTTATGGAGAATTGCTGCTCTGCATTCATTTTCCCCTGACAGGCAAGATTTACGTTTGTTTGTCAGTGTATAGTGGATTCTATATTTTCAAACGTTTTAATGTGAACATTTAGTAAGAATGAAAGATCCAGCAACCAACATTGCAAATAGGGTTTTATTTTGTTTGGACAGAATGTAGATGAAAATGCAACAGGGGAGGGAGCACAAAGTATGGGATTCTTTGCTGAAAATGTTTTTTCAGTTTCTAATTTAATTTTTTTATATTCTAACATTCCATATACTTAACATAATGGTATGGCCTTTCAACCTTGTTTTTACAAAATGGTCCAGTTTACTTTTAAACATACTGCCCCGGCCCGCGGGGTCTTCAACGGAGACCTGGGGAGAGAACCGACGATTGGGGGGGACAGGAGACACGAAGAATGGGAGCAAGACAGGAGGTCTGATCAAGCTCCGAAAACTTTATTTTCTCAGGCAGTGTTTAAGCCGCAGGTAAAGGCTGGATGGGGGAAGTTTTACAGCAGGATGTGGGCCAGATAGGGCAGAGGTCACCAGGACAACCGTTATCTTGGGTGAACAATTACAGGTGAAAGATTAGGAGGAATCTGGGTGAAAGATAACTGGATCTAGCATTCCAAGACCATTACAAAGTGAGGAAATAACAAAATGGAGTCACTCCTGCTGTTCGGCAGTTCTCTGGTCCCCGGCAACATACCACCAGTCTACCACACTCATTTTTAATACAACAGTTTTGGAGCTTTCTAATGAGTCTCCTTAATTGATCCTCTCTATTTTCCTCATGGAAAGCAGATTGGCTAAATTTTATTTTTCCTTTGGTAAATGCACTTAGAAGCCCTTCTTTTGTTCTTAGCATGAAATCCTGTAAGACCAGGAAAGATCTTTCTCTATTTCTATAATTCTGTTTGAAGCTGCATGAATTCTCACTCACTGAGCTCCAACCACCTTGCCAGGATTGTAGGTGCTAATCTATTTTCTCGCTAATGGAGTTGTCTAGGAACACCTTTTTGCCAATTTTGGTAGGCTTTTTCTTGATATTCAGATCTCAAATTAATTTTAATTTTTTCTTGGTTTTCTTGTTAGAATGTCCTCTTTTCCATACTACTGATTACTATAGTCTTGACAATATTTATTTTATGAAATATTCATCTTGTAGTAATTATATTTTCATGATGCAATATTAGATATCATAGTCTCATACCATTGTCAGGGTGTAGATTACCATAAAATTAAATTGCATGGTTGCTTACTTATAAGTTATCTTTTCCATTAGATTATGAATTTTGTGAGGCAAAGCCTGAGCTGGTTGGTTTACCTGTTCATCCACCAAGCATAGCATAGGAGGGAAGAGACATCAACAAAAACACATTTAATGAAAAGAGATAACCTATCTACATTCACTTGGTAGTTGTATTCTCCTTTAAACATCAGAAAATCCATCAATTAATTATAACTTCTAAGAAAATCAGTTAACTGAAGAATAAATTCTTGTAATCAGATGAAATGACATTAGTCAAAATGTTGCTATGTGAATTGGTGTCCAGATGCCCTAAATAGCCAACTTTTGCAACCTAAAATGCAATGAAATCAATGAGGGCACAAAAAAATCCTGTGTGTCATGAAATAGTGTTTGCGTTATTTTTGATAAACTGTAACTCCATTATGATGCTTCTACATTTTGACACGAAAGAATATATTAGCAGTTTTACCAGAAAATTCAATTTGAAAAAAACAGTCTTCACTGAAATTGTTAATGTGATGTCGTGTGTTTTGAGGAAATCCATTATGTTATCAAGGGAAAATCCAATCTATAGCTCTTTGCTAATTTATTACTGATTGATTGAATGCAAAATCAGAGGCATGTTTTCAGATTACACTATTGAGGGGACTGCTATTTGACATGTAAATCCCTCTACAAGAGCACACCAAAACTAATGATTTGAAGAGATTTCTAAGAAGAACAGCAGGGACTTTTCAAGGTGCTTTAAGAGAACACGTCCCTGAAGCACTTTTGCGGCTTAGTTAAAAAAAATTTCAAAATTGAATTTAATAATTTACTTATTCAATAGTGTTCTAATAAGCTGATTTAATGTGACTTCTAAGCTAAGAGTTTGTGTCAATTCTTTTTTTTTTAAGATTAATTTATTTTTACTGAAAAGTCAGATATACAGAGAGGAGGAGAGACAGAGAGGAAGATCTTCCATCCAATGCTTCACTCCCCAAGTGACCGCAATGGCCAGAGCTGAGCCAGTCTGAAGCCAGGAGCCAAGAACTTCCTCAAGGTCTCCCACACCGGTGCAGGGTCCCAAGGCTTTGAGCCATCCTCGACTGCCTTCCTAGGGCACAAGCAGGGAGATGGACGGGAAGCAGGGCTGCCAGGATTAGAACTGGCACCCATATGGGATCCTGGCATTCAAGCTGAGGACTATAGCCACCAGGCTACCATGCTGCCCACCCACCCCCACTTTTAAGACTTATTTATTTTTACTGCAAAGTCAGATATACAGAGAGGAGAAGAGACAGAGAGGAAGATCAGTTCTTTAGCTTCCACTTAAATCTGTTCCAATTAGAGGTTACCTCCTCTCTCCTGGCATCAGAAATGTTTTTGATGACATCAATTATGATCTCTATACTATCAAATACGAACAGATTAGGAAGATTTTAAACTATTGTTACTGTTTGTATACAACACAATTTCTTGAGTGGATTTCAAGGAAGTCACACTCATCCAATTTCCTATATAGTCACTGTTTCCTAATTCCTTTTCTTGAGATCCTTTTGCTCCTATTAATCCTGGCCTCTAAAAGTGTGTCTCCCCAGGGATTGTTCTTGAAAGCCTTCTACTCTTTTGGAATCATTCTCTTTTTCAGCACATCCAGTTTAATATGTTTCAGTAACATCTGTTCAACAAAGGTTCCCAGAGGTGCTTGGGTTGCCATGCAAAGTATCAATGTTAATTAAACAACTGGAATCTCTTCTCACAGTTCTGGAAGCTGACAGTCTGAGGTCTGTCAATGTTTCCTTGTGAGGCTTCTCTCCTTGCTTGCAGATAGTGTCCTCTGCCTGTATCTTCATGTGGCTTTTCTCTGCATAGCTCTTCTTAATGTGCTCTTCATGCCACATCTGACATATTAGGTTATAATACACTCTGGAGATTGCACGTTAACTGAATTGTTTCTGGGAAGTCCATGTCTTCCAATGTTGGTTATCTCTTATCTTGATGGCTTCAACAGTTTTCAAACTTTGCAATTAATTCTGTCTTAACCTTGTCCTGTTCAACTCTGTTCCCAACTCAGCAGCTACCGTAAGACTTTTGTATTAAGTCGATGCAGAATACTTCTATTCTCAAAATCTTCTGGTATTTCACTTTTATTTTCTTGATCGGTCTTATTTATTTATTTATTTATTTATTTGAGAGCAAAGAGATAGAGCTCCCCCCGTCCCATGTATTCTTTCTGCAGAGGGCTGCAATGGCTGAACCAAGCCAAAATATGGCAGTGACCCAATATCATTGCTGCCTCCCACAGCACACATTAGTTGACACATTTGAATAGGGAACTGGAGCTTGGTATCAAATGCAGGTACTTTAATGTAGAACACCTATGTCTTTGTTGTTGATGCATTTTAATTCATGGGTTTATTTTCAGAAAAAATTTTATTTAAAAGCTGAGGCATTCACAGGTACATTTGAGCATATTCAGGGGTGGAGAGGATCAAGACAGGAAACATAACAAAGGGGGAAATGTCCCCACCTTACATTCCATGCCCATGGGTACAAAGAAACTGTGTTTCCATGTTGCCAGTCTTCATCTGATTTGGAAGGAGGAATGGTTTCACGGTACTGCCTCAGATCCCTGGTAAGGAGAAGTAGGACCCAGGGATCATTTCACTGATTGATAGGTGGTGGCATTTAAAAAGCACAAGGGGAGTTTGGTTTCCAGACAATAACCCTTAGTTAACTACCTACTTATCCCAGTTCATTCCTCACTCAGAAATGTTTGACTCTAAGGGCTGCTGAAGGTTACAGATACATCACATCCTCTGTGGTTACTTCCTCCTGAGTAGGAGCACAGGGCTTGTCTCTCCTGGATTTGGAAGTCTCTTTCTATCTCATCTAATGGATCTCTCTGATGAGGGATCCCTCTACTCGATGTCAATGACTGCACCTCCTGCATCTTTATCATTACTATGAGATGTTGTTGGCTTCTTTGGTCAGAAGTTGACAATATAGGCGGTCTTATGTAGCGTATTCACCTGGGCCAGGCCATGTCATCACAATTCTAGTACCTGAGCTTGGAGAACCTGAAGTCTCTGAGACCATCATGAGCTGATAGAAGGTGCTACTTACCTATGCCAAAACCCCCTTGCTGGGTCTCCTCAGCACAGCAGTGTTGCACCTGGGCTCTGTTTCTCTGTGTTGCTGAATCTTAAGGCCCCAGCCTTGACCCACTCACAGCCACTGCCCTTAGAAACACAATTGCATGTCCACCCTCATCCCTGGTATTCAAATACTGGAAAGTGCCATGACCTGACCTGGGGAGGTGCATGACTACAGCTCTGCCCACAAAAGCCCTGAGTGTTCCCCACTCAAGGACACTGGCAGTTGGGTGGCAGTGATCCAATTGTCTGGCCTTTCTTGCAGATTTAATGTTAAATAGGGTACTATGCTGACATACAGTTAGATTGTATATTTGAAACAGAGTTAACATGAGCCACGCCCAGAATGCTGGCCGGTTTTCAGCTGCTTTTCTCCCAAAGACTGTAGCATTTGCCTAGGCATATACTTACAGCTGGAGTGTACCTCACTTTTCACTTAGACTGACATCAACCATTATGCTCAACTAAGTAAGCTAGTCTCAAAAAGACAAATACTACGTGTTTTCTCTGCTATGTAGTGACACATGTAAACTTGACAAAAAGTGCAGGAATGAAATGATCAATTTGGGATATTTTTGTCATTTTTAGCCCATGTTTGCATTCCAGTGGAAATGTGTTTTTTTTTCCTTCTTGCCCTTTACTTGTTGAGTATTTTGATTAGTGACAATTTAAGCTTGTGGATACAGAATGGAATAAAATTATGCCTGTGCAAACACAGTTGAAAAGAGGGAAGGAAGTGAGATAAACGGTGGGGGGAAGCAGAGGAGCAAGGGAAGTGTGGCCGACTTCTTGGAACTGTATCAATGGAACACATACAATCAGTTATCCCGTTATTAATAAAAAAAATAAAGAAACAGGAATGACATTGAAACTTAAAATTACCACCGGTGTGCTCAGCAGTGTGTCCCTCTCAGGCTTCTCCCATTATTTCCCACTACATTCCTTCTCACCCACTCCATTTCAGCTATACGGAGCTTCACATTGTCACAGTAGAAGTTTAGCACTTTGCTGCCCCAGGCTTCTTGAAGCCTGCAAGCAAAGACTGTCTGTGAACCTGGGCATTATATTAAATGTGTTAGACATGGGAAGTTTCAGAAATATTTCAAAAAAGAGAGGTCACAGACTTGAAGGCTGTCTAGATCTATGATATGATTTTAGGACAAAAGGACTTAGTGAGAAGTGGGCAGAAATTCGCCAGAGGTTCTAAATGAGGCATGTTGCTCAATGGGCCAATTGGCTTTGGAAGCCATGATGTGTTTACTTCAGCTTGTCTGAGTTCTTCTTGGAGTGTGTGGGTTCTGATGCAGTTGGTTTTCAAACCATCAGAACCCCACTCACGTTGTACCTCAGCTTCACCTGACCTTCTGTTTCTGAGTCAGTAAGGGTTCATGAGCTGTAATTTCTCATTCATTCACAATTCTTGGCACCATTTCTTTTTCCCCTGCCGGAACAAATTCACTTAGATACACCATGGCATATGCTTGAATCTCCTTCAGGATTTGCATACATCTCCCTTTTCTCTGAGGACTGCCTTGATCACACTACTTAAAACTCAACACCCCATTATCACCTTTCAAGGTAAGTTTTCTTTAATCCCACTTTTTCTATAACATTTGCCAATTTTTAATACCTAACAAGGATATTTTCTCATTACACTGTCTATCCTCTATGTTATGATGTGATCTCAGTTAAGAATCAACCAAGATTTTTTTTTCTTCCTTGTTCCCTTTGAATTAGATAGATGCTCTATGCCCACACCTAGGATGCTCAATAAATACATAGTGAGTCAATTAGTGAATGAAGAAAACAATCTACTCAGTGCTAATACACTTGAGTTCCTTCAGTCATCAAACACAGAGGGACTGATCCAAACTCTCTAATCTCAGCAAGGATTCGTTGTTAAATTGGCTTATGGAGATACTAAATACACTAAGAAATGAACATACTTTATTGACACATCTAAAAATATTATTAAGTTCATATGTTACAAGATTCAAAACTTGAAAAGTGACAACTGCAAATAATTATTGGCAGAAAACACTCCCTGGTTTCCTGTGGCAGTGCCCTGTGAGCACCTTTGGTGCTATGGATATATTCTGTACCTCAGTTATGGTGGTAACACAATGGCCAATGCATTTGCCAAGGATCCTCAAATTCTGTTACATGGTATTTTAATAATGCTAGTCATTCCTTTTTACTGAAAATTTTTGTTCTTCTACATTTATAATCTTTGAGTAAATCAGTGGTTTTATATACTTCCTGTAGTTATTAAATTTCCTTAATATATGTAATTTATCAAAACCTTTCAATTCTGATAAAAATATTTATATAGAAAGAAGTGGTCATAGACACAATAATTATTAACTTTGGATAGATGAATGACCTTTGTATGACTTACTGTGGTTCCTTCAACTGCTGTATTTTTAGAACATTTAAAAATTAAGAAATGGCCAGAGAGTATGCCCATCACTTACCAAGGTTTCTCACTTTCTGAGGCTAAGTTTGTTTCTATCTACCAAAGGAAATTCCAGAGACCAAAAATGCTAACTCTTTCATTAGTTTGCAAAGTAAAAATTCACTAAGAAAGAAAGAGAGGTACAAATTACATAAAAAACTGCTACCCTATTTCCATGTTATATATGATCTATTGTGTTTAATATTTAATGTCTATCCTATAAGAATGCAAGAATAATTGGGATTCTGTTTTGCTCAGATATCAGCTATGCCCTAGGGCAGTGTCAGAACATTTTTGAGTGAATATTTATTTAGTAAATATATTAGGCTACCTTCAGCTTCCAAATCAGGCCGACTGCTGCATGCGGGATGCGCTTCTGGACCACTGCTCTCTACCTGATAATCTTACTGAGAACGCTTCTCTGCCGCATACTCCATGAACAATGTTGAGTTTTCCTTCCATTTTAATCTTGGACTTCAAGACAGACAAAGCAATAAACATGATATAACTTTATAACATTTAGTTTCATTTTTTTTCCTGGTTGCAAAAAAATAATTGTAATTCAATTTAACAAGGAAAGCCTGGTGTTACAGCTGATTCTGCCACTACTCTAGACTTCTGTCTACCATGTTGGAGTATAAGATCTAGTGCTGTGTTTTCTGACCCAGCTTCCTGCCCCAATGACTAATTTTGTTATGCTCCATCATTTTTTAATATTCATATATTTTTCAATATCTACGTTGATTTAGCTGGACTTGAGTATATTGATTTCTAGAAATTTGTGTCTTGAACAATTTCCCTTATTGTGGCTTCTGAACTGTGGTAGACCATATTTGTGAACCATATGTGTCTAACTTGGATTGTTTAAGAACCCTGACAGGTTATTTTCTTACAAATGCCAAAGACAAAACATTTAGCTGGGACCTGGCCCGATTGACCGCTGTCAACTGGCTTACTACTAAGACATCTGGACAAAGTCTCTTAGCCTCTGGTCTTCTGTTTATCTCACTGCTTTGATTCACCTTGTTGACTTTTAAGAGCCAGAAAGATGAGGCCTACCCATTGGACAGCTGTTGTCCCTCCCCTGGAGGACTACAGTTTTGGAAGATAATAGTAACAAGGGAATGTTTCTGAAATTTGCAGCCTTATGATTAGAGAACACGCATGTCAAAGTAACTACACAGCTTGTGGAGGGAAAAATACCAAATAAAATTTCCTTCACCTAATGTGACTCCCAGGGAGAGAAACCCTTGTTTAAAACCAGCCACCTTTAAGTCCCACAGTCTGTGGGTTAGAAAGATAATGCTGCACAAACTACACGAAAATTAAGTCAACACTAAGGAAAACGGTTTTTGATTTCTAGAGTCTGATGATTATTAGGATGTCTAGCTTAATTATCAAATGTAGAAAATTCTCAGGCAAATGAAAGAAAGTAACATATTTTCTTAATGCATTTTGCTGTGAACTGCTACACTCTGGATCGCAGCAAGTTGTTTCATATAACACAATTGAGCAAGAGGCCCGGCACTGCGGCTCAGTGGCTGAATCTTCACCTCCCATGAGCCAGCATCCGATAAGGGCACTGGTTTACTCTGGCTGCTCCACTTCCCATCCAGCTCCTTGCTTGTGGCAAGGGGAAGCAGTAGAGGATGGCCAGAAGTCTTGAAACCGTGCACATGTGTGATAAGTCAAGAAACTCCTGGCTCCTGGCTTCAGATCAACTCAGTTCCAACTGTTGAGGCCACATGAGGAGTTAGTTACCCAGTAGATGGAAAATCTGTCTCTCTTTCTCTCTGTGAATCTTCCGTTTCAATAAAAACACATAAATCTTAAAAAAAAATAAATGAAAGAAATGAACAGGGTAACTATGAATAAAAGATAACAGAAACTATGACAACAATCTGTGATCTTCCTGGCTTCTGGTGTGACGAAAGTAAAACTAACTCAGGTAGCTCAACTATAGAAAGACAAGCATTGTTTTTTTTTTTTTAAAGATTTATTTATTTTTATTGGAAAGACAGATGTACAGAGAGGAGGAGAGACAGAGAGGAAGATCTTCCATCTGATCATACACTCCCCAAGTGGTTGCAACGGCTGGAGCTGTGCTGACCCGAAGCCAGGAGCCAGGAGCTTCTTCCAGGTCTCCCAGGCAGGTGCAGGGTCCCAAAGCCTTGGACCATCCTTGACTGCTTTTTTGGACCATGGCTTTCCCAGGCCATCAGGGAGCTGGATGGAAAGAGCAGCCACCTGGATTAGAACCAGCTCCCATATGGGATCCCGGGCACATGCAAGGTGAGAATGTTAGCTTGCTGGGCCCCAACAAGTGTAATCTTAATTTAGAACTTCTGAATACATCTTATACTCTCAATGGCTCCTGCTCCATTTGGTCTCTGAGAACTGCCTGTCACAGAGACGTCATGAGTTAACGGGTCTTTTACAGAGCAAAGGATTCACAATTGTTATTTCTGGCAGTTGCAGCCCCTCCCTTAAACCAGCCATTTGCCTCTGTAAAGTGCTACACTCCCTTTTCCTGCTTCTGCTACTATTGCTATTTGACCAAATGGTATAACCAGCTGTAACACACCCTGGAGGCCTGTACCAAATGGGATGGAGTTTGAACATTTAAAAACCTTTTACTTCTGGGCTCTTGGCAGTAGTCTATCAGCATCTTGCTGTGTGGCTGTTGTCCCAGCTGGTAAATAAAGACTCTAAACTTGAACATCGTTGCATCTGGTGTGGTCTCTGATGGACCGCCTAACAATGGGAACAAGTCTATGATTGCAGTCGGGGTTCAGACAAACACAAGACTCCCCACGCTGAGAAGACAACAATTAGCATTTGGAATGTGAGAAGAAATCCTAATTGCCTGTTGCAAGTTCATGTGAGAATTCTCTGGACATCCTTTCTGAGGGATGGTTTGTACAAGTTCATTGTCAAACCGTCTTGGCAGGATCATGCCCTGGAACAAGCATGTTTTCTACCTGCCCCTTAACAATACTGAAGCTTGACTTGTTGTAAAGTGTAGGCAGCAAGAATAGTCTGGAAACTAATTGCCAAAATCAAAGGATCCTTCTGATTTGTTACCAATCAACAATCAATAGTAAAAAAAGAAAAAAGAATAAACAAACAACTTAAGTAACAGTAAAGTTTCTGTATTTCACCAGAATTATGCTAAGTATTCTGGAAGAGAGTTTTTGATCAAGTAAAATCATTGTATTAAGCTCTAGAATTAAAACTGAGAAAATACCTCAATAATATAACTAGCAAAGAAGGTAAAATGTTACTGTTCAGAATAGTCTCTTAAAGGAAAAGAAAGAAGTAAAGGAGAAATAGAAAGCATCAACAGAGCCACTTAATGCTCAGCTAGTTAACATGGTTTTGCAACTTTTATTCTTTTCAATCAGAGGATACATTTGCAACATAAAATTGTCAAAGATAGATTCATTTTCAAACATATTAACATTCATGTTCATGCACAGGGAAAGAATATTACATATTCCACATACAAAAAAAAAATTAGGAGTCAGAAGGATAGTTCATCTGGCTAATTCTCTGTCTGCAACTACCAGGTTCCTATACGGTAGTTCCTCATGTCCTGACTGTTCCCTGTGTGATCCACCTCCCTGCTTACAAACTGGGAAAGCATTTGAAGATGGTCCAATTCCTTGGGACCATGCACCCACGTGGAAGGCCTGGAAGAAGTTCCTGGATTTTGCTTTGAATCAGCTCAGCTCTGGCCATTGTGGCAATTTGAGGAATGAACCAGCAGATGGAGGATTTTTTCTTTCCCTCTCTCTCTAAATATACATTTTCAATAAAAATAGATTTATAAAAGTTTAAAAATTAGTTTGAAAATTAACTAATGTAGTTCCCATGTATAAATACAGCATATTGACATTCTGTATAATAAAAATCCATCATAATGTGTTACTAAGAATCATACAGATTCACTGTACATTTACAGTATATAAAGACATACATATAATTTTGGGGGCCCTGCATGATAGCAAAGTCCTTGCCTTGAATGAGCCCCAGGATCCCATATGGGTGCCGGTTCTAATCTTGGCAGCCCTTCTTCCAATCCAGCTCCCTGCTGTGGCTTGGAAAAACAGTCAAGCATTGCCCAAATCTTTGGGACCCTGCATCTGCATGGGAGACCCAGAAGAAGCTCCTGGCTCCTGGCTTCGGATCAGCCCTGTACTAGCCATTGCAGATGCCAGGAGAGTGAACCTTTGGATGGAAGAACTTCCTCTCTGTCTCTCCTCCTCTCTTTATATCTGCCTTTTCAAGAAAAAGAAATGAATCTTAAAAAAAAACTAAAGATATACATATAATTCCTGGATTAATATAATTTAGATGAATATTATAAGGCTGTTATCCCTTCTATAATCTCAATACTTTAATAAAACAGGAATAAATAGAAGGTACAGATACATTAATTATAGGGGACATAGGAAGCCATATATTATAAACTATGTATACATATAAAAAATCAAACATTAATATATCATAAAATAAATAAAACTATATCAATATTCTATACCATTAAATAAAAAATATTCATTATTTTATGAAAACATCCATAGAAATAGCATTCGTTGGCTCAACAGTTTTTTGAACGTCTCTCATGTATCAGTTGACTCTGGTCCGAGAAAAACACAAGAGGTCCAAGCGAAGTCTCTCTAAGCTGTGGAATAAACATCCTGGGAGAACAGAGAAAAAAGGGCGGTAAACGATCGTTTTAGGTGGTTTAAATACTTTGAAGAATACGCAAAGCATGCGGGAAACACTGGGCAGGCAAGGACTCAGTGAGGTAGAGTTGTACCGGAGGGGAAAGACTCTGAAACAAAGATCCAGGAACTGAAACAAGCTCCAGCATTCAGCAGAGAACAAATTGGAGCTGAATGGAAAGAGATTTGTAGGTTTGGGACACACAGCACCCTATTGGGCTTAGTAAGGATTTTTGAACTTTGTTTTCAATGAGATGGGTTAGAAATGTTTGGAATGTTGAATCAGGGAATTGAAATCATAAAAGACATTCTAGTGAATATCCTTCTGGCTCAAACGAGTATAGATTATAGAAAGAGAATAACAGATTATTGAAGAACGATAACAACAGTACAGTAGTGTGAGACCCTTCAGGAGAAATGACAGTGATTTAACAAACTTGGTAAAGGGTGGCTTGGCCTTAGGTAGCACTAGTCTCCATTATAGAGTGATGAGGCGCTGAACTTTATGCTAGGCATGTGTTTGCAAGGAATGAATCTCAACTGAACTTGAACTATGGTTATGCAACAAGGTGGAGGAATCCACCATGGGGGGAGGGGTATGGGAGGGGAGGGGGAATCCCCAGCACCTATAAAACTGCACCACAATGTAAACAACAATAATAAAAAAAAAAGAAAGTCAATGAAAGGTAAAATATACTTACAAGAACCAAGGAATCTTGGAATGGAAGCATAATATGGAAAAGAAGTGGAGCGACAGTTTTGAGAGTAAATGAAGGAAGGCTAAAAATCGTGTTCTGACATTGTTTTAGACACCAGTGTGGGGCTATTTGAAGAGCATTTTGATCCATAAAACTGGAGCATAGGCCATGGTTTTCTGGCGCATACATTTTGGTGTGTCCAGAATCATCAAATTATTTATATCAAACATTTTCAGTTTTGTATGTCAGTTACACAGCAAGAAATCTGTTTTAAAAAAATGCTGTTTTGGAATTAAATCTTACCATGAACTATTGTCAATGAAATATTTTTAAAATTCTGAAAAAGTCCCCCAATTTGAAAACAAAGCACAAACAGAACAAAGAGGCAAATGAAAAAAAGAAAAAAAAATCAGCTGAAAGGGCAGGAAATGAAGGGAGAGAGGCCAGGACTAAAATATGTAGACCTGATAAGGAAGGGGAGACTGCAGAAACTTCAGAGAGATAAAAATGATGGCAATAGCTAGAAAGAAAATTTTAGATTAAAGCAAGACTCAGAAAAAAATGTCAAGGAAGCATGAAAGGGGATTATTTTGTCTGTTATTTTGGCATAAATATTCAGAATACACTGATAAAAGCTAAAGTTTTAAAGGAGGAATATTTTACCGTTCTTTTCCCCACCCCATGGAATAATTTGTTCCAGCTAACTTGATCAAAAGGCCATATTTATGAAATGATTTGATTCCTTCAAAAATGTGCTTGGTTTTTCAAATTAGACATCAGATTTTTTAATGCTGACTGGACATCTTCATGCTTTTGACAACAATCTTTATATCTATTCTGTATATGTATTAAATACTAATGTGGGGAGCGGTGTGCCAGGAGCTGACCCCACACGTATGAGGGGCAAGATGGCGGCTGGCCAAAGGCCAGGAGGTGGGATTTGTCTCACCAGTAGGTAAACAGGAAGTCACAGGGATAGGCTAATGCCCCCACTGCGATTACACCATTGCTACCGGCCTATCAGGTAGCGTCCCGTTGACCCACGGGAAGAAGTGATTGGTGGAGAATTGTATATAAGCAACCCGCTTTTGGTAATAAACCACTTTCACTCATTCGTTTGTGTGTGTGTTTGTGTGTTTTGTTTGGTGTGTGTGTGTTGGTTGCGGTGATGGTCCCTGTTTTTCCAGGCCCTTGAGATTCCTAGTCATTTTAGTGTTGCCGCAGGATAGCGGCAACTGGTGGCCTGTATGGGGAATTTTTCGGCCTGCGCTGGCATAAGAAAAGACGCAACTAGTGGCCCGTACGGGGAATTTTCAGGCCAAGAACAGGGAAAAGCGGCAGAGAGGAGAATTTTCAGCCTGCACCGGTGTAAGTGTATAGAGTAAAAGTTATTTTATTTTCGCCTTCGAGGTGGTTAAGTGGTTTTAGCCCAGAGAGGTGGAATTGCCCAGAGAGGCAGAATTGCCCAGAAAGGCAGATTTTAGCCCTAAGAGGTGGTGTTTTTTTTTTTTTATTTCTGAGAAGTAGCAGGATTGTGCTCTGTCTTATGCATTCAGATGGGGTCTGGGTTTCATGTGTCCGCATGAAGGAGCCGTTAAAGGGGTTGTTAAAGGTGAACGGCACTCCCCTTGAATCAGCCACTACCTGTGCGTTTTTAAGGACCACAGAATAGGTGAGTCCGTGGTTCTTAGAAGAGGGCCTCCTTAATTTGCCTCATACTAATGAGTTGCTTACTATTAAATTGATTTTGTTTGATTTGAAATTCATTATATTAATTTATATATTTCCATCTTTGAAATAAAAATATTTAAAGCTTAAAATGAAACTTCTAAGATTTCAGAAAAAATTACACCATAAAGCAGATATTGTATTTAGAAGATTATTACTATTTCAGAATTTTATAGAATTGAAGTAATTTTTAGATCTATCTTCTCTGCAGCTCTCTTTCCTTTTTAAAACATTTATTTCACATCAAAGAGAGACAGAGTGAGAGAGCTTCATCTGCTGGTTCACTCCCCAAATTATCACAATGGCCAGAGCTGGGCTGTCAGAAGCTGGGAGTCAGAAACTTCTTCCAGTTCTCCACGGGGGTTCAGGGGCCCAAGGACTTGGGCCATCCTCCATTGCTTTCCCAATTTATAAGCAGAAAAGGAGCAACCAGAACATGAGCCATTGCCCATAGGGGATATTGGTACTTTGAAGCAAGAGATCAGCCAATGAGGCTATCCTGCTGGCCCCTAATTTTGTTATTACTATGTAGAAATTCTTTCCCTGTGACCATGTCTGTGAATACATTTGAAATTGAATCTATCTTTTACAATTTTATGTTGAAAATTTATCTTCTGCTTGCAAAGAATAAAGTTGAAAAACATTAAGCTGAATTATGAATCAAGTTAATATCTTGAATACTTTTTGCTCCTCTGTTTCTTCTTTCTGATTATAGAGAACCAGGCAGCATAATTTGAAAAACATCTTACCACAAAGACATCCTGTATCACTAGTTGTAAACCTGTGTTTGCAATAGCGAAAATATGTAATCTGCCAAGTTACCCCTCATCAAATGAATGGATAAAAAGTGTAGTATATATAAAAACAATGGAATATTATTCATTCATAAAGGATAAAATTATGTCAATTACATTAAAATTGATGGAAACTGACATATATCAGGTTGAGTGAAACGTCAGACAGGAAAATGAATAGCCTCTGCTACCTCTCCAGTACGAAGCTAGATTGGAAAAACTAAACATAAAACTGTTAGTGCCATCATTAAAATAATGCATAAGTAAATTTTAGCAGGGAAATTTGTACATGCCAAGATCAAGTTATATTTTATTATTTTATATTTTATTGTTAAAATTAAGTGAAGCCAGGGTATGCACACACAAGTGTGTGTGTGTGTGTGTGTGTGTGTGTACTCTCCTTATGCTTATAGCGCTTTCAGAATAAAAAACAAAGCACTCCTCATCTACCCCTCATTTCTTGGCTACAATTTTCTGAATGATATTACTGACTTAAAAAACTGTGAAATCATAAAATTTATACATGAAATCACAGAATGAAATCTATGTGAGCCTGTCTTTAGAAATTGATTTTTAGATAGAACACTAAAGCATGCTACAGGAAAGAAAAAAAAAAAAAGCCTAGATTGGACTTCATTAAAATAAGACATTTTAACTAAAAGCATAATTCAAGTCAACCAAAGCAAGTCATAGACTAAAGCAACATATTTGCAACGGTATTTTCAATCAGGAACTTGTATCCGAAGCACAACCATGAGAAAACAAATAATTTTTTAAAAGCTGGAGAAACATCTTAATAGGCACCTCTCTGAAGCTGATAAACCTTTGGCAAATAAGCATATGAAAAAGGTTATCAAAATCATTTAGAATTGGGGAAGTGCAAATTAAAACAACGTAACTCAGGATACTTATTGTAATGTCTAAAATCCCCAAAATGAACAGTTCTGATTGCTGCACGGAGACAGAGCAATAAAACGCTCTCATTCATTGCTGCTTGAAACACAAAAACTCACAGTTACTTCGGAAGACAATTTGACAGCTTCCTTCAAAACATGATCTCACAAATAGTACATCAGTCATGCCATCACATTAATCTAATTGCTATAAAAACTGATAGCCAGCCAAAATCTGCACGTGGGTGTCTATAGCAGCTTCATCCTAATCACCTGACAGGAGAAGGCAATATAAAATGCCTATTCTCTCTATTGTTTATGTGAACAGAAAACCAGTGGTGTATCTTTATAGTGAAGGACTACTCGATGATGCAAATGAATGAACTTCCAACTACTAAAAGACATGAACGAATATCAAATGCCTGCTCAATTTGTGGTGTGTAGAAATGACTAAATCTGCATGATCTTGTTATATGACTGTTTGGGAAGGCAAACAATGGTTAAGGATAATGGTAAAATCATCATTAGTAGCTAGAGATTTAAAGAAGGTTGAACAAATAATGCATGTGATATTAAAGACAGTGCAATTTTTGTGTGTAAGGCTTTGATGTGTGATACACAGTACTGAATACTTTCTCAAGTCAATGGGAATTTACAGTACAAAAAGTGTTGTCTTCAATTTTGTAATTTTATTTTTTTAAAAAAATTGGGTGCTTGCTGAAATGTAGACTATGGCAAAGAATTCAACAGTTAAAATGTGCAGCAATATCCCAAATGAAAACAGTGAACAAAAAGCTGCAGATCCAAAGAACTGGAAATAAATGGAGTTTGTGGAATGCAAAGGAAAAGAAAACTGTTCATAAGCTCTCAGTCTTTGGTAAAATTGTTTTCATGGGCATTCAAGTTAACACATATAATAGCATTGTGCATATATAATGTACCTGAATGATGACACAAATGGCTTTGGGGAAGCATGGGTGATCGTTTGTACATAAGAATATGGAGGAAACTAAAATGACCTTGTAGTAAAGCTGAAGACAGCAGTATTAAATTTGTTTTGTTTAATACAAACACAAATGAATACATACAGAAATAATGGTAGGCATGTATAGATAGAAGGATTAGTGTACACCTGTAAAGATCTCTTAAAAGTTTATAGCATTGGAATTTACACATTTATTTTGGTGAAAAAATAAATTGATACTTAAGGGGGAATCTTGAAAATACTGACACAAATGTGTGTTATGAAAATCAATGCATGGATTTAAAAAAATATTCTGCAGCAAAACAAAGCTGCAACCCACTGTCATGTTTTCATGAACTCTTTGCAGTAGCAACACATACATTACCTTGCTCAGCCAGCAAGAAGGTCCTTGAAACTATGTCACCCTAGCAGTACTGAGCACAACCAGTCTTCAGATTGTGATGTCTATCATAATTTGGCCAAAGTTGTGTCTCAGTCTGGAATCTCACAACAAAGACCGTAGACTGAATGGTTCACAAACAGCAGAAATATATCTTTGTTTTTATAGTTCTGGTGGCTGAAAAATAAAGATCTGAATGGAGACAAGAGGAGAAGCCACACCCAGCCTTCCAACTGCCTAGATATGCTAGCTGGGTATTGGCCACCTGATGTCATCCCAGTGTGCCTGATGTGGAACCGTTCTGAGAGTTCTGTTCAAGTGGCTCCGATAGTTCTGACTTGCTGTAGCTCTTGCAGACCCAAAGATGAGCAAATCCTTCCAAGGTCCATTTTCAACCCATGAGTTTGAATAAATGATTCTGGAGTAATTAATAGTGTTGGATATAAGGAAGTGCTATACACACACTCTTCAGTGCATGTGCGTATAATAGGAGCTCACTGAAAGAGCTTCCAGGAGACATGGAACAATCTGAGCAACAGAATACATTCCAGAAAACTGAATTCAAGCTTAAGTATAAAACAGATATCTGTGATCCCATATGCATCAATAAGTGCATAAAACATAAGTTAATGCCAAAGGAAAAGACGCAAGTATCCTCAACAAAATACTAGCCAATGTAATCCAACATCAGAGAGCTTGTTCGTGTGGATGAAATGCTATTTACCTCTAGCGCACAGGGGTGACTTAACAGATGCAAGTCAGTAAATGTGGTACACCACATCAACCAAATGAAAATAAAAACCATATGTGATCATTTCACTAGATGCGGAGAAGGCATTTGGTAAAATCCCAACGCTATCTCATGCTAAACACTCTAATGTAGATACAGGAGGAACATTCTGCGACATGTTCAATGCAGTGTGAAAAAACCAATGCCAGCATCATGCCAAACTGGGAAGTACTAGAATGTGGGGAGAAAAAGAAGGGAATACTTACAGCTACAAAACTGTGTCCTAGAATATAATAAAAGCAACAGTTATTAAAAGAATATCTGGAGAAGGTTGAATGTTTGGCACCATGCTGAAGTCAGTTCTTGAGACTTCCACATTTGGTCCAGAAGCACCTGGTTTCAATCCCAGCTGCTGTGGATCTGATGCAGCTTCCTGCTGACACTGCTGGAGGTGACTGCTGCTGATGGCTCATTTATCGGATTTCCTGCCACCCATCTCTGAGACACAGATGCAGAGTTTTGGGTTCCTGGCTTCAGCTTGTCACAGCCTTGGTTATTGGGGTCATTCAGAGAATAAACCAGAAGATAAAATATTTCTCTCAGTCCTTCAGCTCCCGCTATTTAGACTAAAGGAAGATAAGTAAAAATGCATAAATTGAAACACAGAGTGCGTACAGATTACCAGTCCTCATGGAGACTGAATATAATAATTTATTCCTTAGGTGTGACTTTTACAAAGTAATAACTTTCTGTCAAAAATGCAATTTGAGAAATTATATAAAACATCACAGGAGGTTAAAATAAAGACCAACTGTATCTGTTTTACTGTCCATAATGATGTTTTTGTTGCCTTTTATTCCTGTTAATTAGGCATTGAGAATAGCTCTTTCCCTTTTACTCTGCAAAACCTTTCAGTCCAAGCACGGTCATAAGAAAAATGTCAAATCCTGATTGAAAGATGTTCTACAACATACAAACACAATACTGCTCTATCAAAAATAGTCATGATCATCAAAACCAAGAAAATTTGACAAATTAACGGCCAGGGAGGACCTCAGGAGACCTGGCAAATATTAGTAGTCTACTAGGCTAGACAAGATCATGCAACAAGGAAAAGCACCAAAACCAAGGTTAAATCTTGGCAGTTAAACATACCTTGAAAATACTGTAGTAGATTTTCTATCATTGTCTGTACCTACAATTCAATAGTGTACTTAAATAGCAGAATGTAACTTGTAACTGTCTGTGGAGGATTATATCACTATAATAATATGGGGGCAGGGAAATGGTGAGGGAGAAAGGGGGGAGAAAGAGTGGAATATCTCTACCTACAAAAGTGTATCATGGAAAGTAATAAATATAATTAAAGAAGACTAAGGACATCTAAAACATAGAATTTTTGTTAATAATGCTGTGTCAATGTTGGCAGATAGATTATAAATATGCTAGAGGAACAAAATGTTAATAATAGGAGAAGCTGAGCGTGGTCTACTTGGAACCTCTGTGCGTTACGTGATGAAAGCCAGAGATTCAGGCATTGGTTTTGGCGGACCCTTGCAGCTGTTTTAAGCTATTCAGCAACAATTCCAAGTTATACGGATGGAGGGTTTTGAATAGAAGTGTGACATAATCAAAATTTATTTTGTTTTTTTTTTATTTTATTGAAAAGGCGGATATACAGAGAGGAGAGACAGAGAGGAAGATCTTCCTCCTGATGGTTTACTTCCCAAGCAGCCGCAACGCTGGAGCTGAGCCAATCCAAAGCCAGGAGCTCTCTTCTGGGTCTCCCACGCGGGTGCAGGGTCCCAAGACTTTGGGCCATCCTCGACTGCTTTCCTGAGCCTCACAGGGAGCTGGATGGGAAGCGGGGATGCTGGGATTAGAACCAGCGTCCATATGGGATCCCAAGTGCTTGCAATGCGAGCGCTTTAACCACTAAGCTATCGTGCTGGGCCTCAAATGGTTATGCTTAAAGGTGCATTTTAACTTCCTTGTTGAAAAGCACTGATGAGAGAGGATAGCAATGATGGAAGCATTAAGAACAATTAGGAAGTTGTGAGGATTTCCAGGCCAAAGGCAGCGGTACCAAGAGGTTGCACAGACTGAGAGAAAATGAGAATTCCTGGATCAGGACAGAGGCTTTCTTCAGCTAGCCAGAAGGATGAAAGTGTTGTTGGGGGAAGAAAGTTTTGGCATGAATATTAGCAAATTGGTAAATTCCCAATTGTGAAACAGATGGTTAGAGATTGAGTCTAAAACAGAGCAAAGATTTCCAGCATGGAAATATTCAGTGGGTAATTGATTTAGGAACGCTTAATTTATGGATGATGTAATAAAGTGTGTACTCCAATAGATTTTAACTTCTTGAAAGCAAAATATGTGATCCTGGGCCCATCACGATGGTGCAGTGGTTAAGGTCCTCGCCTTGCACACCCGGGATCCCATATGGGCACCAGTTCTAATACCAGCAGCCCCGCTTCCCTTCCAGCTCCCTGCCTGTGGCCTGGGAAAGCAGTCGAGGACGGCCCAAAGCTTTGGGACCCTGCACCCACGTGGGAGACCCGGAAGAGGCTCCTGGCTTCGGATCAGCATAGCATCAGCGTTGAGCTCACTTGGGGAGTGAATCATTGGACAGAAGATCTTCCTCTCTGTCTCTCCTCTCTGTATATCTGCCTTTCCAATAAAAATTTAAAAAAATCTTTAAAAAAAATGTGTGATCCGCTTCTTTGGTAACTAGATCTCAGCTGTTCTACAAAGAAAATGTATTCTGACATGTATGTCAGTCCACATTTTGACCTTTCTTTTGTCATCTTAATCTTCAGAGAGTGTTCCAAGACTCCGAATCCACTGACATTTGTAGATACAAGCATTTACCTGCTTGAGGTATGTTGCCTGACAGAGGGTCTAGAAAGATCTACTCCAAAGATTTTTGTTCTCTTGGCCAAGAAAAATATTTTTTTTTTCTTCAGCACTTGAATTTTAAGCACTGGAGACAAAGAATAACATTGACCTAATTTTTCAAAAAATGTAAAGTCCTACTTTGTTCTTTTACATATCTGTCAATGAGGAAGAATTGAGGATGTTGAATGTGGACAGGCGTTTGACTTAGCTAGACGAGAGTTAAGATGCCTGCATGCCACGTTAAAGCACCTGGACTCTGTGCACTACTCCAGATCGTGATTAAAATGCTCTGTTAACTCAAAGCCTGGGAGGCAGTGGTGATGCTCCAAGGGGTTGGCTTCCTGCCACCAGTGTGGAGATCTGGCCCAGGAGCCGGTCTGTATTTGGGCTATGAAACAGCAGATCTGAATCCTCTCAATCTTTAGTTAACTAATTAATTTTCAAAGATATTTTACAGAAATAAAATTAATAAATCCAAGTTTCCCTGTAGGAGGTAGGAATCCAATTTCTCGAGTCATCTCTAAGATCTCCCAAGGTCAGTGATCCCAGGGTTCAAAGAAACATATCAAATCCTGCCTCGAAGTGCAATGTCCGCTTTGGGCACAGGGTTTGTTGCGTTCTTTTTTCAAAAGCAGTAAAATGATGAGCAAAATTTTATTATTCTGTTTTTTGCATCTCCTACTTATTTATGACAAGGAAATCACAAAATGAATGCAAGTGTTTCGTCTTTGCTTCCTTGAGTTTTTTTTCAATTTTCATTATAATATAAAGAGAACAAATTTCATTTATTTTATAGATCAAATTCGCAGAAGATAACTATACCTGCCTTCTTTCTTGCCTTGCTTTGTGTGAGCACATAGTCTGCAAGGATGTTTTAGTTAAGGCACATGTGACGTCAGGTAACAGTATAAGCAACTAAACGAGCTAGTTGTGTTACATTATTGATCAATTTTAAGATGAGCACAGAATTTCCTCAGAGCATAGGGTTTTTAATTAAGTTGTTTCATGCTAGAAAGAAAAGAACGGATCTTCAAGATCACACCCTCATGTTTTGTATGTCAACGGGGTGGGAACCAGCAAGTTATATGAATGTCAGCTAGCAAACATTTTCATGGCTTTACTCATTATCTCACCTTCACTACATTTCCTCTTACTCAAGAGGCAGAGAAGACAAATCTGTTAAGGAGAATTTAATTGTGTATTCATACCACCTGTTACCTTGTCACCTTACTGACGTATTACAGCAACCTTGAGCAAGATAATGAGTTCAGAGCTTACTCAGAGCGGGAGAAGCCACTCCTCAGGAGGGCGTGGGGAGCGGACATGCATGTCTACCACGTGTCCTTCTCAGACCCTCTCTGTCACCCTCCGTGTTTCTTGTTCCCCCATTCTGTCAGTGACTTGCTGTTTAAGCCCAGATCACGTGCCAATTTATTACAGTAGATTACAGTCTCTCTATAATCCTTCCATTGCGCTAGAGTAGCTCTAGAAGACTTGATTCCCTTCAGTACAATGCTGCCCAAGATGTTGGCTTTCCTGACTCTAAGGACTTCCAGCTGGCTTACAGTTTCATTAAATGAACAGTGAAAGGCAAATATTCATAAATTCACCAAATCATCACCCTTACATACACATCAAGAAGGCCTCATAATTGAAACAGTGTGTTATTCACAGATGATTAGAGAAAGCAAATAGAACAGATTAGAAAATTAAAAAGGAGATTCAAGCACATCGAGACATTCTTTTACTGGAAAAAAAAAAATGCACCTGTGAGTCAACACCAGCCTGCCACTGGGTGCCAGCTGATTTCCCCATCACTACACTCCCAGTGCAGGTCCCTGCTTGTGGCCTGGAAAATCCCAAGTGCTTGAGGAAATGCAAAGGAAGCTCTTGGCTTCTGGCTTTGAACTGGCTCAACTCTGGCTGCTGCTTACCGGTTGGGAAATGAACCAGCAGGTGGAAGATCTCTCTCTCGCATGTTAGAAAGCTTGAGCACAAGGTCTGACTTCACTCTCCATTGCTGCTGTCATTGAGTGCACACTCTAGGAGGCAGTGATGGGTTAAGTAGTTGGGAAATGAGCCAGCAGGTGGAAGGCCTGGCTAAGTCCTAAGTGCAAGGTGGGCCTGGTGTGGCCCTGGCTAGTGCCAATATTTGGTTAGTGAATCAATGAGTGAAACTCAGTCTCTGTGTCTCTGCTTTTCAAATAAGTATAATTTTTAATGGGCCAATATTGGTACTGTTGCCAAATGTCTGCAACCTGTTCAGAATTTTTATTTCTTGTCTTGTTGTGTATGTTTCTAGGATCCATCCCATGGCACGTGGTCAATATATCTCCTTAAACAGTTGCTCATACTTCCCTTGTGCTTGAGGACTTTGACAGTTTTGAGGAAAGCTAGGTAAGGAGTTTTGTTAAATGTTGCTCTGTTCCGAGAATAAAAGACTTAGATCTAGTTTTGATCATACAACTTCAAAAACGTATTTGTTCATAATTAAAAGAGATATAACTGGATCTTACATGACATTTCTGTTGTTTTCTTTTAATATGACAATCTTTTGAAAGACTTTTGTGAATATTATGCCATTAAATATTGAGATTTAAAAATTCATATTGAAGATATACATTGTGCATTAAAATATTAATTGAAGAAGTCAATATAATAACCATGATTTTTCATCTTTAGAAAGACACATGTTATCAAGATTCAGTTTCCAATTTTGACAGAGTAACAGGAATGATATGCATTCTCCCACTTCTCAAGCATTAAAAGCTGATCAAAATATACAGCACATTGGTTTTGAGACACTGAGCGACAGGATGCCTGGAATTGTAATCTCCGAGGGCAGGAGACCCGGTGAGGTGAGCACTGTGTCTGAGCTCAGTGCCGTGGAGCAGCTTCCAAACCACAGTAAGGAAAAGGGGAGCCCATGCAGGGAGCAAGCTAGTCTCATGGAATGGAGGAGGCAGAGACACAATTTCAGAAACGCGAAAGCAGATGGAACTTCTGTAACCAAGAAAATGAGAAGGAAGTTGCACAGAGAAGTTCAGCGATGGGAGAGGCTGCTCCTGAGTTCTCTTCCTGAGTAATCATCTGTGCATGCATGAAATGGAATTTACTCAGGGGCAAGAGTGAAAAGCCGGAAGTCACCATGCCTACATGGTTCTAGTAACAGCTCATGCAGGCAGATTTACAAACAACAGCAAGACACTGGAGGGATTAGATGTTGAAAAGACAGGAAGTTCGCACTAATATTATTTAACAACATGGGGCACAAACTCTCTTGAAAGAGGGGCAAAACAAGAGGAAAGTCTCATCAGAGAGCAATTTAAGAGATGAAGTGGGGCCCAGCGTGGTAACCTAGCAGCTGAAGTCCTCACCTTGCATATGCCAGGACCCCATGTGGGCGCCGGTTCTAATCCCAGTGGTCCCACCTCCCATCCAGCTCCCTGCCAGCGTGTACCCTGGAAAGGCAGTTGAGAACGGTCCAAGGCTTGGGCCCCTGCACCCACGTGGGAGACCTTGGAGGAAGCTCCTGGCTAGCTTTTGGCTTCGGATTGGCTCAGCACTGGCCATTGGAGCCACTTGTGGACTGAATCAAGAGATGGAAGGTCTTGCTCTCTGTCTCTCCTCCTCTCTGTATATCTGACTTTTCAATAAAAAGTAAATAAAATCTTTAAAAAAGAGAGAGAGAGATGAGGTAAACAAGTGGCAGTGGGATGGAGAGGAGGGCTCATAGACCATTGGCTGAAGAAAGTGCTTATTTACACACTGAATATCAAATGATGAGGAAAGGGAGCACCATAGAATCTTCTTCACATCTCCAATCTGGGTAGTGTTATGTGCTCAATTATTTTCTTCAAAAATTCCCGTGATGGAAATCCAATCTCTACTATCTAAATTGTAACTCTTTCTGGTAATCTTTTTAAAAAGTATATGAGAGTTAGGTTGTTATTTGAGCCAAGCTGTGATATTTCCTCTCAACAACAATGAACATTTTTTTTTAATTAATTAGGTTGTTGATGTTCATATGAAAGGCAAAGCATTCAACAAAGCTCATGTGCATGCCAGTTCAAGCCACGGCTGACTACAACAGCTGAGTCTGGGTCAGCCCAGTAGAGGTACCAACGTATTGATAATGATAACCACAGACACTAAGGTTAAATTGATAGAATTAGAATTGAGGGGTGATGATTATAGCTTCAAATGGTCTCTGTTTAAAGCCTCCGAAGTGCAACATTTAATTGCATGTAACTTGTGCAATACTGGAACTAGAACTCAAGGAAAAAAAAAAAAGCTGTGGAAATTCATTGTAAATCATCTACTCAGAAACGGCAGCAGAAGTTCATAAGGAAATCTTGTCCTACCAGCAATTTCTCAGAAGAGCCAGTCACACAAAGGTGAGGGGAACTGTGTTGCAAAGTGCTTGAAACTACAGAAAATTCTTCCTGTGGTAAACACTGGATTAGAGAAGGTAAGATAGAAACCCTACAAGGAAAAAAGCACCACTAAATGTAAATGGGCACTTACATGTATATTACAAGGTAAGACATTTAAGAGATGATTGGGCCATGAGGGTTCTACTCTGAAGTCTGAATTACAACCTTGAGGCAGGAATATGCGCTATTTCAGGAGGGATTCCCATTGAGTGTTTTCCTCTTTTTGTCTTTCTTTTTCATGCTGTCTTGTACTTCAACTCTCCTCTTAGATGATGTAGGAAGAAGCCCCTGACCAGTTCAGCCACTTGATCTGAAACCTCCTGGTCTCAAGTCTGAACAAATAAATTACTGCTCATCAGAAATTACTTGGTGGGTTTCTGGAGCGATCCTGATGGTCATTGCATGAGAGGGTGGGGATCCAAGGTTGGAACCAAGCGAGGACCAGAGAAAGTTCCTCTCCTGAGTCCCCAAGGAAGTTTACTGTTCTGTTTCTGCGGACTGCTCAGGGCTCCTGGCTGTTGTTCTGATGACCTTGGATCCCGTGATGAAGGATTTGGACTTCTTTCATCCCATGTGGTGGACTCAAGCGGGAGTGGATGACCTCAAAGTTCTTGGCCTATGAAGGCACTCAACTCCCTGTGGTATCCTTTGCAGTTGGGATGTAGTCCTTGGTGCTTGTACTGATGGTCCTTGGTGAGAATCCAGGAGTCTTCAGGGATGGGATACAAGCCTCCTTCTGTCCCTGTGCTCCTCTCTAGGGTTCCCCGCTACTCTGTGCATATTACCTCCTGTTAAGAGGTTGTCAGGATCTCTCTTAATTCCCCTTATATGTCTTTGTAGTTTAACTATTGTCTAATGCTGATTCGAGTCTATTGTCTGTGAGTTACCAGTTATGATCCTGGTAGGTTATATTTCACATCTTCCTTACACAGTCTAGAGAGATGGAAGATTTCTCTGCTCTCCCTCCCCACTATGGGATAACATAGAGAACAACAAGGAAAGCTTGGAATCAGACAGGAAACAGTCAGCGTGGATGCACTTATACCTTACTAGGTGGGACACAAAGATTGGTTACTCCTCACTAGGATATTGAAGATTTCTCTGCACACCCCCTCCTAAAACTGTTCTGCACCTAAACTGTTGACATATGTCTGGTTAAAGTTATAAGCCTGTCTAGAGTACCCGAAAAAAACCAAAAAGCCACGTTCAGCAAAATTATGCTTCAATGCTATGTAATGCTAAATACTATAATGAAAATAGAGACGAGACAGCTGAATAGTAATCTATAGCCATTTTAAGGTGTATAGAACCCGGTTGTGTATAAACTAAAATTGAAAAGTCAATGAAGGAGTCACAGGATGTGGTAAAGAACTTGCAATTTTTTAACATGTTGGTTACTCAATACTATGTCAATTAATTTCATAACGTTATAAATTGTTGCTGATGTTATGTCAGGGCTTTTAATTAATTGATAGGGATGATACTCTGCCAGCTCTACCTTCAGACCAGAGATGGTCTCCGCAACAAGCCGTTGAATTTGTCTGGACAATAAGATGCTGGACTCTATGTTTGGTATGTGCTTGCAATGAAAGAATTTCATGTGAACTTGAACTTGGGTAATGCAACAAGGTGGAGGAATCCATCATGGGGGGAGGGTTAAGGGATGGCTGGGGGAAATCCCAGTACCTATAAAACTGTGTCACATAATGCAATGTAAAACTGTGTCACATAAGGCAATATAATTAATAAAAAATAATTTAAAAAAAGAAATTACTTGGTGCTAGATATTCTGTTGTAATCACATGAAATGGATACATGCACATGCAAATATACAAAGGGCTCCAAAAGTTCATGGTAATGCAATTAAAAGATAATGTGGGGCCCGGCGCGGTGGCGCAAGTGGTTAAAGGTCCTCGCCTTGCACGCCCGGGATCCCATATGGGCGCCGGTTCTAATCCCGGCAGCCCCGCTTCCCTTCCAGCTCCCTGCCTGTGGCCTAGGAAAGCAGTCGAGGACGGCCCAAAGCTTTGGGAACCTGCACCCGCGTGGGAGACCCGGAAGAGGCTCCTGGCTTCGGATCGGCATAGTATCGGCCCGTTGCGCTCACTTGGGGAGTGAATCATCGGACGGAAGATCTTCCTCTCTGTCTCTCCTCTCTCTGTATATCCGCCTTTCCAATGAAAAAATAATAAAAATAAATCTTAAAAAAAAAAAAAAAAAAAAAAAAAGATAATGTGGTTTTTCCATCAACTTTTTGGAACCTCTGCAGATTATCGATCAATTAGCTATCTATCTCTCTATTTCTATTTATCTATCTATCTATCTACCACAAATAAGGATCAGATAACTATGTTAAATATTGTACCATGTTCAACATGAAAAACAGCAAAATTTAGTCTTAAAAATTTCTCATTAGAGACATTCATTTTGGGGCTGGTGAAGCAGCTAAACCAGCTAAGCCCCCAACTTTCAGCACCAGGATCCCATATGGGATACCAGTTCTAGTCCAGGCTGCTCCACTACCCCTCCAGCTCCCTGTCTATAGCCTGAGAACGTAGCAGAGGCTGGCTAGAGTCCTTTGGACCTCCACCCATGTGGGAGAGCTAGAAGAAGCTCCTGGCTCCTGGCTTGGATCAACTCAGCTCTGACCATTATGATCATTTTGGGAGTGTGAAACAATTGATGGAAGATATCCTTTTCTCTGTAAATCAGTCTTTCAAACAAGAAATACATATTTTTTAAGCATTCTATTTGGTTTACTATAGTTTATTTTTTGTTATAAGACATTAGTTTTTTTAATATTTTTATTTGGAATGACAGATTTGTGGAAAGGAGGAATAGAGAAAGGTCTTCCATCTATTTTGAAGTATAAATTTTAAATGGCTGCAACAGCCAGAGCTGAGCCAAACTGAAGCCAGGAGCCAGGAGCTTCTTTTGAGTCCTTCACTTGGGTGCAGGGTCCCAAAGCTTTGGCATCTTCTACTGCTTTCCCAAGCCATAAATGGAATCTGGATGAGAAATGAGGGATTAAGGACAAGTGCTTATGGGATCCTGGCACTTTGAAATGGAGGTTTAGCCAATTAGCCATTATGATGGGCCTGGGATATTAAGTTCTAAAAGCATAATACTAGTTTATGCAAATAACTTATACAAATTTGGGGCTTTATCTGAATCCTCTTTATTATTAAACCCTGTAGCTCTTCTTATAGAATTTACATTGTGTAATTTTATTAATTTATCATTATTTACCTTTATGGCTTCTACTACATAATAAATACGTGAGAAAAAAGGATATATCTGCTTTTTAAAAAGATTTATTTATGTACTTATTTATTTATTCATTCATTCATAGTTTTTATTGGAAAGTCAGATACACAGAAAGGAGGAAAGACAGAGAGGAAGATCTTCCATCTAATAATCCACCCCCCAAGTGGCCTGAACAGACAAAGCTAGCTGATCTGAAGCCAGAACCAGGAGCTTCTTCCAGGTATCCCCTGCAGGTACAGGGTCCCAAGGCTTAAGCCATCTTTTACTGCTTTTCCAGGCCACAAACAAGAAGCTGAATGGGAAGCAGGGCCGCCAGGACACGAACCAGTGCCCATACGGGATTTCAAATGTGCAAGGTGAAAACTTTAGCTGCCAGGTTACTGCACTGAGCCTTATATCTGCTTTTATGTAACTTTTTTTTCTACCACACAGACTATTGACTGACATTAGACAAGTGAGTATTTATGAATGAATAAATAAACTTTATAAAAATGAATTCCTGTGATCACAGTCATGCACAAAAATACAGACTATAAAAATTACATTAATTCATTTTTAAAAATTTCCCTTTTTTTCAGATTTAGCAATATGTCCATACGTGACATGCAAGATGTCACTGTTCTGCCGCCTAAAATATGATTGTTGTTATTTTTTTTCTGCCAAGAATTTCTTAAAATTAAATCTAATATTCATATTCTCCCATGATTCATCAACAACAGGATGGTGGATGCAGAAACAGGAAAATGAGCAGGTGCTATTACTGATGTGAAACAAGTGATGTAAACAGTGGGGCCGGAACCCCCATCAAGATAGTAAGTTTTTTCATATATTAATGACAATGATGAGCACCCATTTACTAATTTCTCCTACAAGCATGCCATTCAATGATTTATGTATACTATTAAAATTAAGGCTTTCTATGAAAGCACTGCAATTTGGAGGTAAAGAGGAAAGATTAAATATCTGTTCAAGGTCAGACAAGCCAGGGAATCTTTAGCTCAATGTACTCTTGTTTATCTCAAACACTCTTTTGCTTTTAACATCTTCCATGTACTTGGCTCCTGGTAGTGATACAGATGTTAGAGAACACGGTGCTGAGCAAGGCTGTGAGGTCCCTTACTTGTGAAATTTACAAAATGATCACATAATTAAGAGAGTAAGTGAAACCAACACCTGGTGGCTTCAAGTGTGCTTGGGTGACTACTTCAGATTTGGTGCTGAGAAACTCAGTCCAAGAGGTGCACCAATCTGCACCAACCTGGAGACAAAGACTTTCAGGTGTCAATTTTAGAGAGAGAAAATGAGAGGTTATTTGGTGCCATAATTATGGCTCTTCTGGGGTCATTAGCAAATCCTGCCAGAGTGCCTGGTACAGCTCTTCTGTTTCATGTATCAGTTTCCTGTTGATGTTAACACCAAGAGGCAATAGGTGACGGCTCAGGTGTTGGGGTTCTTCCCAATCCTGTGGGAAACTTGGAGTATTTGCCAGTTCCCAGTTATATCCTTTCCAGCAGACTGTTGCAGGTTTCTGAAGAGTGGGCCAGCAGATAGGAGCTGCTCCTGTGTCTCTGCTTTTCAAGTAAATAGATTCATTAATTAAAAGTGTGCAATCTCACATTTAAAAAAATAGAAATAAGTTAAAACTTAATATAAATGAGGTACATCAAGGAATATTTATGACTAGAATATGTTGAATTGAGCTAACAGTAGTAAATGAGGTTGGAAATAGAAGTAATGACAATAAATTTTCACCTTAATTGCAATGAAAGTCACGAAGGAATTTTTCAAAAGGAAGAATGATCTGGTTTGTCTTTTAGAAAAATCATTCTGGCCGCTTAACAAGAAAAACGGTTTGTGTGGAAATAAGAACCAGCGAGGAAGGGAAAATCTGAAAAAGGAAGGGATGTAAAATTAGATTGTTCAGGGAGGAAAGAACTTGGAGAGAATAGAAAGTTAGGTTGGAGGCATTAGAGGCAGGATGACTCGCCACTTTATTGAACAATACTTAGGTTCCTGAATAAACGGTTGACTAAATGGGCTGTTTGAAGATGTGTAGAAAAGTCTGGGGGAATAAGAGTTTAGGGGAAAAAAACAAGGGTTCCAGTTTAGCCATAATAACTTTTACATTCCTATTAGAATCCAAAATAGAGACAGGACAGAAAAGGTGAGATAAGTAGCTTTAGAATTTAGGAAAATGGCCAAGCTAGACAAACAAATGTACAAGACATTAGCAATTGTATGACAAGTGAAATCAAAGGATCCGATGTTAAGAAGGAACATACTGACTCAGCAGAAGGATATAGAATGAAATTTTAAAACTCTCCCAGTTTTGAACAAATGTGTTCTCATTTCATCTCAGTTACTTCAAAGCTTCAGTAGCAACAGCAGAGTGTGTTTCATTTGGATATCCACTCTACGATAGTGCAAGCACTTCTAGGGGAGAGATCTGCATTTATTTATCTGTTTTGCTTTTGTTCACTCTAATTCTAGAGAAAAGCTAAAATGAAAGAAATAAAATAAAAGAATGAATCCATAGGAGAATTTTTGTGTGGATTAATGAGTGCATTTAAAAAAATGCTTTTAAACCCAATTAAAATGATAGTATTTATAAAATATATCATTGTTTTTTTTTCAATTTGATAAAATCTTGCTTATTTCTAATCACTCTTCTTGGTTCCATGCCTTTCCACAAAAACTGTAAGAAAATCCTTTCCTCCCTCTTTTACCATTTTACCATTTCATGAAGATTTGAGATAAGGGAGCATGAGGCTCTGTTAGTCTGAGTTCACTAGTTGGTAGATCCTCGCATAACTTTGAGCAGAAGCAGCGTATTTACTAAATACTCCTATTAAGTATGTGATTATGGGGTAAGAGACAGGAATAGAAAAGACGACACAAAGTAGCCTGTTATGAAGCACAAATACTACTGGAATTTAATTTTCTGGTGAGCTTGGAAGAAATGCAGAACCAGTAACCCAGAAGTGAAGGAGTTAGGGTGTTTATCCACTCCAGCACAGCATGAGGCTCCCTGAACTTCTGTCAGTGCTGCACTAAGAGTGTGTGAATCCCTGTTTCGGATGGGAGCCTAGGATGCGGCAACACTGGATGTTGGGAGATAGTACAGCAGGGCCTGCAAGAGCAACTCTGAGTGAGGCACATAATGGTTTGGCTACAATTATATCAAAGGGAAAATGAGAGCAATCTGTTTTTTCAATGACTTTTTAAAGTTACAGCTCTTTCATCAGATAAAATTTCCCTTTACCACTTTGCAAGCAAAACAAATCAGTCTGTCTTCACACTGAAGACTGTAGTTGTGAAAAATTTGAATCTAATATTTGAATTCGAAACAAAAAAGAACATGAAACATTTATCTTACACTTTCTTCATTTCAGGACTTACAGGTGTTAAAAGATGGGGAGCTAGGTGCTCTTCCCAAACTCTTGTGTGAAAGCCAAGAGTTCAAATGTGATGGTATCTGAAGGCTTTTGTAAAAGGTTAATCATTTAGATTAATGAGGGACTTTACTTAAATTTACTTAGTGAAGAGATGATGAATCTCATGAAAAGCTTTTCCCACATCTATTAAGGTGATAAGTGTTGCTGTTCATTCTGTTGATGTAATTTATGCTTATTGATCTGTGAATGTTGGATCATCTTTGCATTACTGGGATAAGTTGTACTTGATGAGGATATGTCTGCTCTTTCTCATGCAGTGTTGCATTTTCCTTGCTAGTGTTTCATTGAGAATTGTTGCATCTATGTTCATTAAGGATGTAGGTCTGTAGTGTTTTTTCATGCCATGTCTTTTTAAATTATTATTACTTTTAATATTGGAATCATGTTGTCCTCAGAAAAGTTTGTCAAAGTTGCATTCTGCTCAATATTTTGGGATAGTTTGAAAAATATTGGCATGAATTCCCTTTTAAATGTTTTTGCGAATACAGTAAGAAAACAACGCTCAGATTTTGGGCTCGTACTTGGTGGAAGACATTTTAACTACGGCTTCAAACTTTGCTTGTTATGAATCCGTTCAGCATTCTTTATTGTCTTGACTTAATCTTGATAAATGCCATGGATCCAGGAATTTTTTCATTTCTTTGAAGTTTTCCATTTGCTAGCATATAGTTTTTCCTAGTATTTGTTATGATTCTTTGTATTTCAGTGTATTTTGGTTGTAATGTTCCCTTTCACATTTCTAATTTTACTTGATTTTTTTTTCTCTTTTCCTTTTTTTGGGGGGGATGGTGGTGCTGGTGGTGGAGGGCTGGTTAGCTTGGATAATGATTTGTCTATTTTGTTTTCCTTCTCAAAAATCTTTTTGTTTTGCTGATCTCTTTTATTTTAGTTTCAACTTTATTTATTTCTACTCTAATCATTTCTTGCTTCTTGAAGGTTGGGGTTTGGTTTGCCTGTTTTTCTGTCTTCAAGATGCATCATTAGTTTATTTGACAACTTTCTCTTTGAAAACAAATATATAAGCACTTACTGTTCTGCACATCAGCAGAAAGTTGGAATCAGAAAGGGACATGGCTCTAATCCAGGTATTCTGACATGAACTACAGGCGTCTGCAGAAGCACAGTAACCTTTGTGCCAAACTCTCACCTTCAGTCTAATATTTTTAAAAATTTCATTTTTTCCCATTTTATCACACTGGCAAGTCACTTTTGCATTACTTATTTGAAAGTGAGCTCACAGAGAGAAAGAGAGTCATCCTTCTGATAGTTCACTCCATTAATTGCAGCAATAGACTGTGCCAGACCATGCTGAAGCCAGAAGCTAGGAGCTTTATCCCGGTCTCCCACGTGGTTGGTTGGCTGAAACAATTGGACCATTTTCTGCTGCTTTTCTCAGGCCATTGCCAGGGAGCTGAATCAGAAGTGGAGATGCTGGTACAAAAGTGGCACACATACAGGATGTCAGTGTCAGTGTCCCAGGGCTGACTTCACATGCTGTGCTACAGTGCCAGCCCCATCCTAAGTAATTTGCCTAATTTTCTGTTCTTTCCTTCATAACATAATCCGTTAATTAAATCAGTCTTTAAGATATCGATTTAATCTTGAGATTGTTGCACTGTTCTTACTTGGTGTTTTAAAGAATCCCAGTGTTCTGATGCATCAAGTCTCTGCTTTCTCTCCCAACTGCCTTGATCATACTTTGCCATGTGATGCTCAGTGGCGATCTTCAGTTCCATTAAATCAACTTCTCAGAATCTCTGTCATGTATATGCCTCACTTTGGGCTTAATATTTTGTTTATATTGTTCATCTCCCATCTGTAAAAATCTACTTTCTAACTCTATAAAACTTGTTTTGCTTTAAGGTCAATTAAATTTTCATATTTCAAAAAGCATTTTCCTGATTCCCTAGAACATCCCCTGGCTCACCACTGTGTAACCATTGAATTGCATATTCCTGCCTAGTGTCACCAGTTCATTTGCCTAATCCCTGTCTTTTTTTTTCTCCTGTTTGGACTAGAACCACAGTGTAAGGCATCAGATGGGCTAAGAGGCAGCTAGGGCCTCAGGTCCCTGCTGGAGTTACCTTTGAAAATTTAAATCATGCTTCTCCCCATTTCTTACCCTTCCAAGAGCGCATTCTCCCTCATTGCCTCTCCCAGACCTCTTGAAGGAGAAAAAAGGGACAGCACCCATCACTTAGGGCTGTAATCCTGACAAAAGCAATAGACACAGCCTACACAACCCCCCATCTCTGAGTTGTTATCAAAGAGGGGTTCCCTGAGATCTCAGCTTATCATTTTGGTTCTGAACAGGGTGCTCGACATTGCTGCCCATGGTGAATAGGTTCCCTTTTCCCCTCTTTCTTTCCCTGTCCTTTGAGTGACTCATTTCACCTTCCCTGAAATGGAGCATGGAAGACATCGCTTCCACCATTTCCGTGGGTCTTTCCTCCCTTGAAGTCTCCTCCTGCCACTAGGACAGGAAACTTCTCTTTCACTCTCTTCAATAAATCTTGCTTTGCACACTGAAGTTCTCTGCATGAAAATTCTTTCATGTGACGCAAGAAACCAGATTGCTGTTGCCTTTTGCATCACCATCCCCCCCAACGACAACAATACCTCCTCTGTGGTCCCTAAAGAATTTGGGTTGAATATTTTGTCATAGCCATACCTACCTAGTTTCACATCTGCATCTTGTCTTTAGAGAAAAAAATAAGACTGAATGCAGATATCTGTGATTTTAAAAATTTTTACTGCAGAAGTTGCACATATTTTTTTCTGTTCCTATTCCCTTGCCCAATCACCTACCTACATGGCCACATTTGCTTGCAAGGGTTACCTATTTTTAAACTATAATGAGTTGGAATAGGAGAAAGGAAAGTGTATAATGGTAGCAGCTGATCTTAGGCATGAACTGCAAACCGTCCTCTTTAGTGTTTGATTCTTTATACAGGTCAGAGTCCTATGGCTCCTCCTGGAAAACTAGGTGACGCTTTTTCTGCAAACAACCATTAAACTTCTTTTAACTTTGAAATATATTTACTTTTGAGTATCTTAATATAATCATTTCTCTTTTACTTTATTTGTCCAAGGAAACTTAAAACATTCAGATATACATTCTCAAAATCAACAGCAATAGGTGGAGTGAGGATAATTGTATATTCAACAATAAAATATCAGATAAACCCTGTTAGGCTTTCAGATTAGGATTTAGAATTATAAGATTCAAAAGAGGAGAGGATGTGATGAGTTAAAGTGGAGAATATGTTAGGAAGGACAGAGCGGAGGGGTTAGGGTTGGCCCACACAGAAGGCAGAGGATTTAAAACAAGACTTTATTCAAGTTGAGCAGTAGACAGAGATCCTTCTTAAGCAGTTGATTTGGGAGTGGGAGGGATTAGAACAGAGCATCACAGGGACCCTGGAAAAACGGGTGGGGAATATGCAGAAAGAATGCAAGGTGAAGGTTACAATGCATCATTTTTAGCAGTTGGGAATGTCAGGTGCAGGTCATTCCAAAGCAATAAACAAACAGTCCAATAGCGTTTGGATGAACTCTGCACCAAGTGTCATCAGGCCTGCAGATTCAGGCCTTGTTTTTCAACAATCCCAACTTATCAGGCAATGAAATTTTTGTTAATCAGGTCCTTTATATGCAATATAACCCAATATATGCATAATTTTATATTATAGATAAAGCAGAATTTATTTTATTTTAAAAATAATGGATACAACACTTGTCTTTTTATTAGAATGTGATGATATTGACTCAGTATTTAAAAATAAATATAGGTATATTAAGATATTTAATAAACAAAGGTATATTAAAATTTTATATTTCAACTTTCCCTAAGTTTTAAAATGTGAATTAAAATTTTACTTAGTGCTTTCTTTTAAGCAAGTATAGATTACAGAGATATATGTTAGACCAAAAATGAGCATTTTTAGAAATTCAAGTTTGTGTTACTAGTCCCTTACTGAACTGACACAGTAACCACATTGGGTTAGAAATCCCAGTTTTACTAATGCCCATAATGTGTCTGACCATTTATTAGTGCTTTGTTTCAGGTGCTGTGTCTGTTTTGTAACTGTATACATGACATATACGGAGCAAGGGCCACTAAAGCTTTGATTATTAGCTTGAACTCTTCCTCTTTTTTTAAAAGTGGTTTATTTATTTTTATTGGAAAGGCATATTTACATAGAGAGGAGGCAAAGAGAAGATCTACCATCCATTGGTTCATTTCCGAAGTGGCCACAAAAGCTGGAGTTGAACTGATACAAAGCCAGGATCCAAGAACTTCTTCCAGGTCTCCCACACGGGGGCAGGGTCCCAAAGCTTTGAGTCATTCTTTAATACTTTCCCAGGCCACAAACAGTGAGCTGGGTAAGAACTAGAGCAGCTAGGACATGAACCAGCACACGTATATGAGATCCCAGGACATGCATGGCAAGGATTTACCTACAGAGCCATCTTGCCACAATCCTAAAAGTTCTTTATCCTTATTTCTTTACAGCAGAAAACAAATTTAATACCTATCCTATGTTGCTGAACAACACCCCAAACTAGTTGAGGAGATTGTTGTCAAACCCCCCCAAATGGGTCAGCTCATCGTATATGCAGAAAACCAATCATTGACATTATAGAGTGTAAATATGGCAAAACACAGAGCAAGGAGCTGGGCAGCTATTGCTTAATCCCCAGACTCCAGAGTAGTTATGGGTGAAGGTTCTTACGGATTGAACTTGGGACCCAGAGATGCATGATCAGCTCATGACCAAGGTGTCACCTAGCTTTTAAGTTTATTTATTTTCATTGGAAAGGCAGATTTATAGAGGAGAGACAGAGAAAGATGTGTCATCTGCCAGTTCACTCCCTACGTGGCCATAACAACCAGAGCTGAGCCAAGAAATCAGGAACTGGGAGCCAAGTGCTTCTTCCAAGTCTCCCATGCTGGTGCAGGGTCGCGGGCTTTGGGCCATACTCGACTGCTTTCTCAGGCCTCAAGCAGGGAGCTGGATGGGAAGTGGAGCAGCTGAGACACAAGTCATTGCCCATATGGTTTGCGATATATCCCATTTTTATCTTCATGGGTTTGGTTTCACTTAAGAGAATGTTCTAAAAATTAAACCATGTAAATGGTCTTATAATGATACAACAGATAACATCATATTAATCATTAGGCACATTGATTACTATGGTACTAAGTGTGCTTAACCACAAAACAAAAATGCGGTAAGTGTATAATCTAACACAATCCGCAATTCATTGATCTTGTTAATAATGATTAGCAGAGTTAAATAAAATGTATTGTTGGATTACTTGTAGAAATACTGGCTATTAGTTATCATGCTCTTTCATTCATTGAGTATTTCTTAGAGCTTTATGCTCCATGCAGAACATGAGCAGCACACACTATGCGTGACTAGTGACAGGGAAGGGTTCTCAAGCTTTGAGGGAGTACTTCCAGAAGTACTCCCTGATCAACACTACGCAGTGTGTACAACCTCAGCCTCATGAGCTGCTGCTCCTCAATACACTTCAGTTAGGATAAACATACTCGTATCAGGGAAGCAATTAAAAATTGCATCTATTTCAAATTACTTGAATGAGTAAGGAATAAAGAATCTATGTAAAATCTATGTAAAAAAAAGTCAAGTAAGTACAATTCTAGATTTTTAATAATTGTTACTAGTTTTTTTGTCTGCTCTAGCAGCTGTTAAAAGAGTATGTTACTATAAAAATAAAAGAAGAAATATTGTACATGGTAAGCTGTGAAAAGAGTAAATACATATCCATTAGAGATAAGGAACAGGATCAATATTCCTTGTCAAACAGCTGAATTGCTTTACTCTGGTGTTTTGTCTAATATACCTCCTACTTTAATCACTGATTTCTACACTGAGAAGAATATATACTAGTGACTAAATGAGGAAGTAGGTTTTCTTTTTGGCTTTACATTTCTTTTTTTTTTTTTAAAGAATTATTCATTTTTATTGTAAAGGAAGATCTGCAGAAAGAGAGACAGAGAGAAAAATCTTCCATCTGCTGATTCATTCCCAAATGGCTGCAATGACTAGAGTTGAGTTGATTCAAAGCCAGGAGCCAGAGTTTCTTCCCACATGGGGCTCAGGGTTCAAGGCATTGGGCCATCATCTGCTGCTTTCCCAGACTGTGTAGAGCTGGATTGGAAGTGGAGCGGCCAGGACATGGTGCTCCTAAAGGATGCCAGCAATTGGAGATGAAGGATCAGCCAGTAGAGCCAATGCACGGCACCTGCCATGGCTTTATATTCTACTGTCACTTAAAGCACTTCTCATTTGTAAAATTAATTTAGAATCTATGTAGCATATGAAGGGAACCTAAGGGGAAGTCTTTAATTTCGAGGGAGGAGCTCTTCCAGGTCTCCCACGTGGGTGCAGGAACCCAAGGCTTTGGGCCTTCCTCAACTGCTTTCCCAGGCCACAAGCAAGGAGCCGGATGGGAAGCGAGGCTGCCGGGATTAGAACCGGTGCCCACATGGGATCACAGTGCGTAAGGCGAGGACCCTAACCACTACGCTATCACGCTGAGCCCCTATTCTTTTTTTTTTAATTAAGACTTTAATTTTGGGCCCAGCGCGGTGGCGCAAGTGGTTAAGGTCCTCGCCTTGCACGCCCGGGATCCCATATGGGCGCCAGTTCTAATACCAGCAGCCCCGCTTCCCTTCCAGCTCCCTGCCTGTGGCCTGGGAAAGCAGTCGAGGATGGCCCAAAGCTTTGGGACCCTGCACCCATGCGGGAGACCCGGAAGAGGCTCCTGGCTTCGGATCGGCATAGCATCGGCCGTTGTGCTCATTTGGGGAGTGAATCATCGGACGGAAGATCTTCCTCTCTGTCTCTCCTCTCTGTATATCCACCTTTCCAATAAAAAAATAATAAAAATAAATCTTTAAAAAAAAGACTTTAATTTTTTTAAATCAGTTTTAACTTTAGACAATTATAAAGAATACCCATGAATCACAATGCTGCTGGTAAGCCATGTCATTTTCATCTTAAATTACTATTCTGATTATAACAATTGTTGAGTCATTGTTGACATATCATCATTTATTAAAGCTCATTTTTTAAACTGGGGTGAATTTCCCTTTGCAGATTCTGACTTCGACATTGGATGTTGTATGTACCACCGTGATGTCAGCACACAGAAGAGCTTCACAACTCCCGTGCTTTACGTGCTCTCATCCTTCATCCTTCCGTTCCCCGCCCCTGGGGCTGACCCCAGAAAACCACAAATCTATGCATTTGCATTTTATCACTTGTTTTAAATCTTCCAGAATGTCATAGACTTGGAATCATACCAAATAAAGCTTACTCATATTTCTTTTTTCCATTTAGCAATGTGTATTAGAGGCTCTTCCATATCTTTCTGTGGCTTACGAGCCTATTTATTTTTGTGAGAGAATAATCTCCGTTGTATGGGTGCACCTCAATTTCATTATCCATTCACCTACTGAAGGACATCTGGGTTTCTCTCAGGCTGTAGCAATCAGGACTAAGGCTGCTATAAAAACTTTTATGCCTTAACCCAGCATTTTTTCTTTAATTCCGTGGTCCTTTAGAATCAAATATAGGAAGCCTAACAGATCTTCATGAATAAATAAATACTAAAAACTGGTACAAAGAACAAGAGTTCAATAGTAACTCTATTTTTAAACATTACATTTCTTGCACAACAGAGTAAAGTGGTTGTAAAGGCATTCTGTAGTTGAGCTAAGTGGGTGCTTGATACATAATGTAATGCAACTTTAAGGCTAAAAAAATAAAAACAATGCACAGCATAATAATTGTCCCTTCAATTTAATAAACACTAAAAAACACAATATTTTCTCCAAATTAATTTATACTATATAGCATGTAAATATTTCTAGGAGACTTAAATACTTTTGCGAAAGCATATCATTTATGGAAATATTCTTCTATAAATCAGTGATGGCTTACCAATGAAAGATCACCAGCCATTTTGTGTATATCTATAGTTACTATGCATATATTTTAAGTGGTTATGTATGAATGAATAAATTTACTCCCTACAGCCACATAGCTTTGTCTAAACTCCTTTCCCATCAAAATTTGCTGCATGTATTGAGGACATTACCATTATACCCACACCGAAGTATGGAGTTATTTGTCACTCAAGTGATGTTTTCTGGAAGCTGAGGCTCATAGTGGGTTTAACTGCAGAAATGCTTTAAATGCAGTATGTTGCTTCTAATAACCACATTCGGATTTTTAATTTTTAAGATGATTTACTTTTATTTGAAGGGGAGATTTATATAGAGGAGGAGAGAAAAAGAGAGAAAATGAGACAGGGAGGGAGAGAGAGGAGAGATGCTGGTTTCTCCCTAAATGGCCACAAAGAACTGGAGCTGAGCTTATCTGAAGTCAGGATTCAGGAGTTTCCTCCAGGTCTCCCACATGGCGGCAGGAATAATTGGACCAATATTCTGCTTTCCCCAGTGCATTGGCTAGAAGCTGGATGAGAACTGGGGCAGCTGGAATTCAGAGGGGCACTCTGGTAAGGGATGCCAGCGTGACAGGGAGTGTGTTCACCCATTGAAGGCTTGCCTTCCTTGATTAGCAACATCTTCTACGCAGTCTTGAAATGAGCTGCGATGTTGAGAAGGGTGCTATGAGAAGTTCTGAAGGCAAGAATTTGGCCATAATCTGAGATCAGGAAATAAACCTGGAGTGAGAAAACAAGAAATCTCATTCCTATTGTCGTGAAATACAAAATTCTGCTTACAACTGTGTGAGCCTCAAAGAGGATGCTAAGAATAGAATGACACCTCACCAACAACTTGATTGCAACCTTTTGATGCTCTGAGAGGAGAATTCAGGCAGGCCACCCTTGGATCTTGCCCAGAAAATCCATGAGATAATTAATAAATGGGGTTTTAAGCTGTTGCATATGGCAAGATATGCATCAAAAGTAAACAAATTATAAATATGTTTCCAAATCTGGCACAAGAATCTTTACTTAAGAACAAAATGAGAATCTCTGGCTAAAACATCCAAAATGCTGCAGGCTCTGAAATTTTTTGAGTGGCAACGTTGAATTGGCATAAGTAGAAAATTTTGTATGTGGCTACGTGTGGTGAGTAATAGCAGAACACAAAGGCACACTATATGTCACATAGAATCACCTTTAGAATACATGTATACGGTATGTGTATGTGTGTTGGCATGCACATATGGAATACACACAATTCTGGCCCCAAACAATTTGGGATGAGTTTGCTAAAACTGTGTTTTCCACACAAACATCAGTCTAAATTGATAACTAATGTCTCCTTGTTTTAGCAATAGTAAGTTCATTATGAACTAGATGGGACTACAATCCTAGTTAACCATGGACAGTCACACAATTCAAAAATCTAATCAGACACATTTCCTAGAATTTGAACCTCAAGAAGAGTGGCACTGAAAAGCATTGGCACTGTGCTCTGTTTCTGGTGACATCTGATACGACTTCCTGTGCCCCACCAATTCTCTCTTTTTAAATATTTATTTATTTTTTTATTGAAAAGTCAGATATGCAGAGAGGAGGAGAAACAGAGAGAAAAATCATCTATCCACTGGTCACTCCCCAAATGGCCACAACAGCTGGTACTGAACCTGATCTGAAGACAGGTCCTAGGATTGTTCCAGGTCTTCCACAAAACCACAGGGTCCCAAGGCTTTGGGACATCTTTGACTGATTTCCCAGGCCACAAGCAGGGAGCTGGGAGGGAAGCAGAGCAGCTGGGATTAGAACCAGCTCCCACATGTGATACCGGTGCATGCAAGGCAAGTACTCTAGCCACTAGGCTCCCAAGCCCTCCACCTCTTTTAAAGATTCATATTTTTATTGAAACAGTAGATTTTACAGAGAGAAGTCTTCCACACAATGGTTCACTCCCCACGTGGCCACAATGGTTGGAGCAGAGCTGATTCAAAGCCAGAAGCCAGCAATCTCTTCTCCGTCTCCCATGTGGCTGTTGAAGCCCAAGGCTTTGAGACATTTTCTGCTGCTTTATCAGGCCACAAGCAGGAAGCTGGGTGGGAAGTGCAGCAGCCAGGACACCAATCAGTGCCCATATGAAATGCTGGTAGTACAAGCAAAGGATTAGCATACCACATCTCCGCACAGGACCTGTTTCCCTTCCAATTATATCCTTATGATAGCTACTTCACAACCTTTCTTAGGCTATACTGTACAACTATTACTTTGATTTCATGAGTATTAATTTATTTGCTTCTAATAACTCTCGCTGTACCTCCTACCTCAATCTGTCACACACACAGAACTTATCCATATTATTCACAAATGTCATATTTACAAATGTGCCTACTTGTTAAAATTGATCTTGAGCATCAAAATGAATACTCTCTATGGACATTTGCATACTTGAGACATCCAATTTGCATATTCCCTAATGAGTTTCACAAGATGACACCCTGCAGGCCAGCAACGTGGTATAGAGAGCATATCAGCTGCTTACAACACTGGCATCACCAATCAGAACTCTGGTTAGAGTACAGACTGCTGGGCAGAAGATGGTCAAAGTGCTTGAGCCTTTGCCACCTATGTGGGAGCCCAGGATAGAGGTCCAGGTTGCCAAATTTAGTCTAGACCAGTTCTAGTCATTGTGCAATGTGGGGAGTGAGCCAGTAGATAATAATCTTTCTCTTTATTCTCTCTCTCTTTCTCTCTCCTTTTCTCTGTCTCCCTTGCCCTTCAAGTATAGGCATGTTTTTTTTTTTCTTTAAATGTAATAATCTTCATTCTTCTTGCCCTCTCATATTGTAAACTAGTGTTCTTTTTACAATGTAATGCCATTTTTTTTTCATTAATGTTCCTTGTGTTGGTTTATTTTGATGTTTAACGTGACCTCCAGGTGTTAGGCAGATGTGCTCTCCAATATTACTAAGCATAAAAAAGCTAGAATAATGTTTCTTGAAGAGGAAGTGCATGCTAGATAATTGTTTAGCTTCATGTTGATATGAATTTTCTGTTTTCCTCCCTATTGTGGGTTGTGTTTTCTGGCCCTGTATTATACAATACAGTGACCACTCAGCCCCCCAGGACATTCAACATTGCTCCTAGGTCCCTGAGGCAGCATGGAGAGACCTCCACTAATGCAGCCAAGCAATAAGAAGTGGCGCACTCCCCTCCCCTACCTTCCTCACACCAGCACGTCTTTCTCCCCCTTCTTCCCTCCCTGACCCTCTCCATTCTTACCAGTGTTCCACATGGGTCTGTAATACCCATCCTCTCACCTTTGTAACTATCATTAAATACTTAACAATTTTATTCTAAAAAATAAATTTAAAGAAATGGGGGTAGCTTAGATAACTTCTTTCTACTCTCTTGATAAGCTGAAAGTTTCTAGTAGAATCACTTCCTCCTTGCTGTTGTTAGGACAAGACTGGAAACCTAGCGTAACGACAAGAAGCAAGCATTTTGTATTTTCAAAGGGACTCACCCTTTTTTACCTCCAAGAAGAACCTGACCTGATCTATTTAGTAATTCATCTAATGCTTTTACAGTACAATGATGGAAATAAAGTTAAATGTGTGGATTCATGAAATAACTATAGATGTATTTAAAAATATATGGTGGCCAGTATGGCTGTAAGTATGGAAACTAAAGAAATTTATCACCTTGTGTCAGGAAAATGTTAAATCCTCAGCTCTTAGTGGTGGCTGTGCTTGCTTCCAAGTGCTTCCAGTGCTGCATGGCAATAATTACATTGATAAGCAAGATAATTAAAATATACTTGTCTCCCATTAAATAGAGAAAAGGATTGTGTGAAAGGAACAATTTTCAAAGATCTTTAGAAAACAATTCTAAATCAACCGAAGTCATTTTGGTTAACAAGGATGTTGTGATACCAATCACATGAACCTAACACTCTTTTTACCCTTAAAAAAATATTTCCATATTTGCTATAAATCAGTGTTTTTGGTGACTTTATAGAATCTCTGTCTCTCTCAAAAGTAGTTTAACATAGTTTATTAAAAAAATGCATTGAGGGCCCGGCGCGGTGGCGCAAGTGGTTAAAGTCCTCGCCTTGCACGCCCGGGATCCCATATGGGCGCCGGTTCTAATCCCGGCAGCCCCGCTTCCCTTCCAGCTCCCTGCTTGTGGCCTGGGAAAGCAGTCGAGGACGGCCCAAAGCTTTGGGAACCTGCACCCGCGTGGGAGACCCGCTCCTGGCTTCGGATCGGCGTAGTATCGACCCGTTGCGGCTCACTTGGGGAGTGAATCATCGGATGGAAGATCTTCCTCTCTGTCTCTCCTCTCTGTACATCCGCCTTTCCAATAACAAAATAATAAAAATAAATCTTTAAAAAAAAAATGCATTGAAAGATAATACAAAATTCCCATCAAATTTTTGAAGTTCACTTATATACACACATACATTTATTGACTAGGTTGTTGCTATTGCTACAACTAAAGAATCCTAGCAATGCAATGCTAGCAATCCTATCAATGCAATGGATCAAGGTTTGATTACTTTTTATGGCTTGTAAATCAGAAAGCTTTAGCAGCATTCATCATTGACTGGAATTTCAAATTCCCCTACGTTGTAAAGATATTTTCATCCTTTCCAATTTTGTGGACAAAACACACGCCCTTTTTGTTTTGGGTGTATATTTCAAATGAAGCAAAATATTCCTTCTCTTCTCACATGTATAATTCTCTCATATTTAGAAATGTATTGAGACACTATCAGTTTTTCTTAACACTTCATGTTTTCTGAAAAAAATTCTCTCGAGTATCTTTAAGCTGATCCAAATTCTACTTTCTAATTTAATAAATTTTAAAATTTCTTCCCTTATTTCTACTTCTTATTTTCCATATGTTTGTTTTGGATTAACATTGTGGTGATAAACATTTATTCTATTCTGTATTTAAGCTAGTATTTTGGGGGTAAACTTTTAGAGTCCTAGATGATTGAAAATGTTTTATGTTGCCTTCAGCCCTATTATCCATCTCCATCTAAAACGTTCCGTACTTCACACTGTTTTTCATCAGGCTTAAGGTGTTGACCCATTGTAATATTTGCTGCCAGCTAGGATTCTAACAATAGCGTGATTCTTTCTCCTTTAGAGCTTGATTTCTTTCATGTGAAGTTCATGGTGCTTTTCTGGTTGTCCCATCTAGGTCTTATACAATGTTATCACAGTATGTCTAGTTGTGAAGTTTTATTTTGTTTCACCTTTTGCAACTTTGTAAGTACTCAGGTAAGAAGATCAATGCATGTCTTTCTTCAATTTAATGGTAATTATTATTTCTTCCTTTTTTGAACATTCTACTTCTGTTAACATTTCTTTAGGTATCAAACTTTCAGATCTATACTCCTTGTTTCCAAACTTCCAATGTGATACATTTCACTTTCCTCTTTTATGTTTGACTTGGAAGGATTTTCAATTGATTTTGTACTTCACTAAATTATAATTATATCTGGGTCCATTCTGTTACTCATTCCATGTATTGAATTTTACCTGATTTCATAAAATTTGATCTTTTCAGAGTTTCTTACTATCTTTGTGGACATAATTTTCCCTTCTTCACTCTGAGGGTAGCAAATTTATAAACTCAGTGCTCGTGTTCTGCAGCTTCTCTTTCCCTACGTGGCAATTCTAGTCACTGACGTTCATGCCTCTTTTCCATGGGATTTTTTCTTTCTCTTTTTGTGCACCTGGAGATTTTTTTTTCTTTGCATGTACATTTTACTGGGCATGCTGGTAAGAGACAGAACAGTGTTAGAACAATTTTATCAGCTACTGTTTCCCAAAGAACATTCATTTTCCTCTTCTCAAGATCCTCAGGATAGACCCCATGGCTCTTTGGCTTATTACAGATTTGACTGCTACTGCTTGTCCTCCAAGCCCTCTATTTGACCTTTAGATAGATGAGAACGAGAAGGATCATGTCATGTTTCAGGAGCCCCACAGATCAAGCTTCCATTGGCTGACTCATGGTCTCCTATCATTTGCATCATAGCCAAGCTTAGAACAGCTTCCCCAAAACACCTGCCCCATTGAATTCTCTCATCAGAAGCATTTTTTTTTGCTTCTTTTTATTATTATCATTTTATGATACATTTACATATTCTTATGTATAGATTTTGGATTATGACTCTCTTCAGATTCCATGGTTGGCTACCTTCTGATAATTCATTTACAATCTATTGAATAATTGACTTTTCCATTTCTGGTACTGTTACACATTTTTAAAATACACTGTTGAGCATTTAATAAGATAGTGTAGTCTAGAGTGTGTACTGAGTCAATTGTTTAAGCTAACTCTGAAGCAACATTCTAAGTTTAGTATCACTTGAGGAAACCGCAAATAAATATCTTTGAAGTGATGTTTTAGAAATAAAATTGCTTTATGTTAGTCTGAGGGTCAGGGGGCAGGCAAAAAGCCCCTAGGTGTTGACACAATTCCCTCCAAGAATACCCACCCCTGACTCACTGAGATGGAGCTGACCAATCAGAAGACAACGCATAGCTCTACATCAGGCTTTATCATCACCACTATTAAAATAGGCACATTTCAGTCCTGTGCAACTCCAGTGGCCTGCTGCCTTGCAAATCAGTGAACCTCGCCCAGGAGCAGATCTCAATAAATTCTGGTTTTACCATCATTCTTTTTTTTTTTACCATCATCATTTTTTTAATCTAATACCCTACGTAACAGAAGTTTGATAACAGAGTAATACAAAGGAGCCATTTAGAATAAACCAGACGAAAATTCATTCAAATCTTAAAGAAAAATATTAATGTTCTAAAAGATAAATAGGAAAAAGTATTAACTGAGAACTTAAATGATGAAAGTAAATACAAATAAACATGATCAGGCAGGGCTGAGCCAACCTTACATCATGGGCAAAAGCAGAAACCAGGCTGGAGCACAGGTCAACCTCAGCTAGGCTGTCACACATACCAGATTGCATGAGACTGGGAGGGGAGCAGATGGAGTAAGGCCAGGTTCAAGCAACCGCTAGCGAGTGGTGGGATTTGGTTTAGGCTCGCTCAGGCCAGGCTATAGCATCCAAATGCAAAGGTCATGACAAGTGAGGGACTAGGCCAAGCTGGGTCGGAGCAACCACTGCCACGTGCAAGATCTATAGCTAGGAACACACCTAGTTGGGGAAGTAAGGGGACACCCTGGCTGGGTTGTGGTTCTCACTGGTAAGCACAGGACTGGAATGGGAGCCATGTTCTGGTGTGGATATGGCTGTACCATATCTTGCCACAAGTGTGGGCTGGGCTGGGTGTGCCGGACTGGGCTAGACTCCAGTACCCAGTAGTGATTGTGAACACCAGGGTAGGTGTGGATGGGCTAGGCTAGTTTTTCGCTCTGGTAAGCCAGGTATGAGATGTTTCTGTGTATAGACCAGGCTAGACTGGGCTGTAATACCCAACAATAATAACCAGAATGGGTTGAAGGCCAATCAGAAAAGGGCTAGATTAGGACGTTGACTGAGTAAGGTTGGCCCATAGACCAACCTATGCACATGAGATCTGGCATTGGGAGAGGTTCTGATGGAGGAACCCTGGAAACTCCTCTATCCGGTCACAGTCTATGCAGGTGGGTGCATGAGCCATGATAGGGAGCAACCCAGACCAGGCCAGGAAAAGGTAGCCAGTGGGATACATTTGGCACAGGTCAGGGGCTAACCAGGCAGGGCCAGTTCATATCACCTGCTGGTGAATCCTAGTGTCAGAATGGAGTGTGGGTCAGGCCAGGTCCGGTTACAACACATACCAGTACACACTACAGCTGGAATTGGGTGCATGCTGGGCTGGGCTAGGCTTCAGCCCCCACCAACACCAGCTGGAATTGGGAGTGGGCTGGGCTGGGCCAGGCTACAGCACCCTCTGGCAAAAGCTGAGGTGAGGCAGGCCATGCCAGACTGGCCTGCTCAACCAGCACACACAAGACCTGGGGTGGGTGGGGTAAAGCTGCTGCTGGAATACCACTCCCATTTGAGAGTATGAGCTGAGATGGGTACAGACCAGACCAGGCAGGGCTACAACATCTGTGGGTCTCATGTGAGCTAGATCAAGGAAGAGCCAGGTTTGGTTGACTGTCCCTCCTGGTGCCATTATAAAGCAGAGTGGGTGAGGGTTGTTTGGGCTTTGCCACAGCATCAGATTGCAGATGCTGGCACTGGGGGCTAGTTCTGTTAAGTTAAACTGCACAACCACCGGGAAAGTGCATGATCCGGGCGTGGACCCAGTAGGGAAATAGTGGACACCTCCCTCTTGGGTTATCACTCCCACAGGAGAGCATGAAAACCAGGACTGGAGCAGATGTGGCTGGCCAGAATGGCACCCAGCAGCACGTGTTTGTGCTGAATAGTGAGGCTGGTTGGGTTGAACTAGGCTTCAATGCCCATCAACATGTATGAGAGCTGAATGGGATGTGGGACAGACTGGACCAATCTGCTGTACTTACTGGCAAGCCTGGGAGCCAGGGCAGGGGGCAGGCCTGGTGGGGGTTAATGGAAGTCACCATGACTAGGCTTTAGCTCCCACTGGCGTGTGTGAGGGCTGAGTGTGTGGTGGGCAGAATCAGGCTGGATTGCAACACCCATTGGTTCGTATGAAAGATAGAGGTGGAAACAGAACTGACCCAGCAATTGCAACCACCAGCATATGCATAAGCTAATTTGGGCCAACGGAATGTGCCGGACCCTGTACTGGCATGGACACACAGGCATCAGGTCTGGGATCGCTTCAGATGAAGTCCCTTTGGGAATTCCTCCAACCGAACTGCTGATCTCAGAATCCCAACCATGAAGAGAAGTGCAGGTTCCATGCTCTGACCATGAAGTGCAAGTGTCAAAGCTGAGTATCCTCAGAGGCTCAGATGAAACAGTAGACAGCAAATCAAAGTGCACATGGAGGATATGGCAGCGTACTGGAGCCTGCAGAGGACACCTGGTACCACAACAGAGGATGGAAGGCAGGACAAATTGATATCTACACCAGCCATATGTTTGCAGTGAAAATCTGGGCAAACAAAGACTCTATGGCAGACTGTGTCAGCCAGTGGATTCTGGCCAGGTTTCATTGTGGTTGGAATTGAGATTTTGGCAGCAATTCAGAATAGTTGAACTATCAAAACCACTTGAGCAGTGCCCTCAAAGCATGCCCCATGTCGGGGACCTGGGATTGATGGGAGGCTGGATGGGGCTTCTCCCTTTATCTCTCCCTTTACCCCAGATCTAGGGGGAAAAAAGTAATAATAATAATGTGGAAACAATGGTGTTATCCACATTCCTGTAGCCCTTGACCCTTTGTGCCCTAATCAACTATGTAAAGATTATCAAAATAAAATAGCAAATTATTAAAAAATAAACAAAGGCAGTAGCAAATGACACATGAACATTGAAACCGAGGGACTGTTTATATCTGATAAATTCGCATATAGATGTGAATTTTAGTGAGAATACTTATTAAGTATTAGGACAGAAAATAAAGATTATGATTCTAAGTGGACAGAAAATAAAGATTATGATTCTAGGAATATTGCATTTGAAGCATTTGACAAAATATTTCAAATATTCTTAATTTTTTGCTCATTTGATCCAAATGTACTGAGACATGTTATAGTATGCCCAATGTAGATGATGCTTTATCCAACATTTTAAATGGAAGAAAATATGAACTATCTGATGAAAGTGTATGGTTATTCATTCATGTTAAAAACAAATACATAGACATTAAAGTTGAGTTTACAAATGTGCATAGGAAATGCTTTAGTTAAGCTTCTAAATTATGCATACATAATTGTATACACATGCATTTCTTTTAAGATTAAATTATGAAGAAAAATAAAGCAAAAACTAAGTAGAAGTCCATATCAGACAAAGGGGCTTTTTGATTAATAATATTTTTAAAACTGCAAGTATTTAACATATTTTAAAAAGTATTTGTGTTGAAAAAGTAGTAGCCTGAAAAATAGTTAAATAAGCTTTTAAAAAAATCCTCTTAAAAATTGTATTTTACTTCTCATCATCTTTCCCTTTTACTTCCCATCTGATCATTTTCTTCCTCATTATTGATTTCCCTAGGTTGTTGAAACAAAATATCAAAAATTGGCTGGTGTGAAACAACATGACAATTCTGGAAGCTGGAAGGTGTTAGTAATCCTCTGCTCTTTCAAAAGCCAGGTGGCTTTGGTTGAAGTTAGCTGACACAAAGGGTCTGTGCTTCGGGGCTAGCTGAGAAGTCAGGCATCAGCAGAAGTTGCTCAAAGGGAAACTTCATTGACTTGGGATGAGTGAAAGTGACAGTGGGAAAGCTTAGTGACCATAGGAAAGCTTAGTTCTCTAAAGGAATTGTCCCCAGGGAAGCAATTTTGCAGTAGTTTTATAGCAAATGCTAAGGATGTTGACAACAGAGAGCTGGGGGTTCCTTCTTCCTCAGAGTACACATTCAGCACACAGGAAAAGGGGAGAGAGAAGGTCCTTCTTGTTCAACTTCACATATTACACAATGAATATTTAGACTGGGCTCTTGAAGCATTCATTGGCTGATAGGCAACATGCTCCCTTCTGATTTACAGTGTTGTAAGGAAAGTCTTCCAGTAATAACGTCTGAAAAACAAGCCCATGCCAGTAGATCATTTCAAATTCTGCACCTCTGTCCCAGTGCTTGTTCCTACCCAAGCCCTTACGTTCTAGCTATAGCCAGTAGCTCCTTATCCTTTTTGTTCTTCGACTTGTGGTAACACAACTTCTACCTTTGGCCTCCAGCGTCACACAATATTCTCCCTGTGCCTTCATTTTCTTATGCATGCCTGTCTCTGAGTCCAAATTGTTCAATTCTATATGAGCAAGTGTCATATTGAATTAAGGCGCACACTGATGATTTCATAGCTTGAAATTCTTGAACAGGTATTATGTCTAAATATAGTAACTTTCTGGGATGTTAGGAGTTAGAACTTAAGCATGACAATTCTGTGTTTTTAACTTTCTTTAAAGAATTCTGTTCCTGAGAGAGAACGAGAAAGAGAGAGACAGAGAAAGAAATTTTTCAATTCCTGTTTCACTCCCTAAATATCCCTGACAACTGAAGCTGGGCCAGGCCAAACCAATGTTTGAATTCCATGTGGATTTCCCTTGTGGGTGGCAGGGACACAAGCACTTTTGACATCAAATTCTAACTCCCAGAGTGCCCTGCAGCGCAAGTGGATGTGAGACTCAGTCATTATAACATGTCCGCAGCACCTCCCAAGCAGTGTCCCGGCTAAGCTACTAGTGCCTACCCCAGGATATCTTCTTGAGCTGATACAGTTCAACACTGCTCGTCAAGATACGATGCTATGTATCTGTCTTCCAAGGCCATATCTTTTGACATCAAAACTAATTTATCCCTCTCAATGATTAGAATATTGAATTACTGTTTCTTTGCTTAGCAGTATCGTCTCAGTTACATGTTAATTCTTTTATAGGAGAGGATTCAATTTAGAACAGTATCAAATACAGGAACAGCTTGTGACATGAGATAGTAGTGACAGGAAGAATTCTTTAGTGCCTTTCCAATGATGGTGTATAGCAGAGGTGACAAACTACTTCACCTACTACAAGGGAAACAGGATCAAGCAGATGTCACTCCCCTGACCCAGTGGAGACAACCAAGGAAGAAAAGATCTAGTTAAGAAGCAGCAGAAACATCATGGTAGATAATATACCTAATGACCAATTGCTTTTTCTTCTTGACATGGTGATATTTTGCCTATCGATACCAGTCTAAAAAGCAGAAGTGTTTCAAAGCAAAAGACTATAGCATGAAGCTAGTCTATTTACTAGCCTTCATTTTATTGTCTGCACTAAATATATAAGAGAAAAATGCATAATAAATAAGATTACTGAAGTACTTTGGGAAAATCTCAGAAAGATGCATTGAATAAGGTACCAAATAGATTCTTCCGCTATACTAAGTGCTTCCCTTTCTCTGAATGTGTAGTAGATTGAATCATCTTTATCTAATTTTGAAGACAGTAAGTAGGAAATCTGAGAGCAGTGAATTATGAATATTTTTGGTCCTCCAGTATTCTATCGCTTTGGCAGCATGTATACAAAGAGTGTTCTACTATGCTTTATTTTTTCTACTTAAAGAGGCTTTTAAGTTTGAAGTTATTTTAGTCCAATGTCAAGAAATTAGCATAGATATTTATATTAAATTATGTAATAACTTACTCAGCTTAATATATGTGTGTTTCATGATGTTACATCTGCAGGAGAATTCACAGGAACGAATTTCAGTGTACACTGGCTCGCAGAATGAGTCCTAGGCCATTATCTCTGCATGAATTGGTGGCACAATACTAGAAGAAAATGCTTCTTACTTTAAAAATGTGATTGTTTGACCTCATCCGTTCATGGTCCAGGTACAGTGAAGATTATTTGAAGTCAATTTCAAATTTCAGACTTGTGTGTTCCCTGTGTATATACCATTGGTCTTCCAAATGGAAAGATTATTTTTTGAAATTTCTTATAAATAAAACTAAATACCATCACTGAACTCAAGTTCAGATTACATTAGGCTATTTTCTTTGCTGATGTCATTATTGTAAGATGAAGATTTAGTACAAAAAAGAACTCTTAGATCCAGAATAAGTGGTGTTTGAAATTCACAGACTGTCCCTCTCTAACCCTGCAAGGCAAATGTTAATCCTGGGTTTTCTTTTTTTTTTCTTTTCTATTATGCAAATACCATGATCTTTAAGATACTGATTGTATTGAAATTCTCAGAAATTCTAAAGGGATGGATTGCTGTAATGCTTAACGTGATTCTAAGCAAATCACTCACACATCTGCTCAAATGTCTAACACTGCTGTTGGAGTAGTCTTTTTATTTCTTTGTTAATGAACACATTAATTAGAGACTGAGAGATAGCGACGGACATAAAGAGAGGGGTGGGGGATTCAGACATTGTACCTGGCATCTTCACCATGCCAAATAACCTGACTAGATGCTCTGTTTTCTTTTTATCCTCTAATATATACATATCTATCTTGAATTTATCATTACTTGGCCAATATTTTGGTAAATAGAATAGAGATATTTAATATCTTCATAATAGGAAAATTCTTTAAAGGTTATTGTTAGAGTCTTTTTCTTATAATACAGATATCAAGTCCTAAGTGGTAAAAATTTCAACAATGAAAAAAATTTCAACAAAATGTCATCCTCTGTTGTTCCCCAAATAAAGTCATCTTGTTACTAAAGGAAAAGTGTATTTTCTCTTGCCAAATGACTTCGGATTGGGTGCTAATGAGTAACAGAGTATTTTAATGCATTGCCTCCCCTGATGTACAACTTGGCATCTAGGAGTTTATTTGGAAATAAAGCAGAAAACTGAAGGGACCAAGGATGAAACATCCAGTCTTACCCTTTGAGTATTTGAAATTTAGAACAGGTTGAATAGCCTGGATTTTAACCTGTTGAAATGATAACAAAATTCTTCCACAGAAAACTCTGCTTTGGGAAGGGATCCGTGCCCTGGTCCGGGGCCACCATGCCTAGTTCTCTTCAATGTGTGATCGGCGCTGCATCTTTCCTTCCAGAGCATCTCATACTATACAGGTAGGTCAGTGTGCATTAAATTAGAATGAGGGGCTATATGCCTGAAAAGAGAGAGCTGTTCTATCAGAACTAAGCTTAACCCTGGAGCAAGAAGCCTTTCTTCCTTGAGTTCCTGTCACTGAAAGATGACTTTGAAAATAAAATAAATGCACTTTGTTTTGTACTCCAGCGGATAAACACAGCACACCAGTTATATAAATAATAACAATATTTTCTTACGTTTTAAAAGATCATTTCTGTGTTAGATTTGTTCTGTTCGAGAAGGATATTACATCAATAAGAACAAAAACCACTCACCTACAGTTTTTGTATTTATGATAGTGCCATTATTTGAAGCAAGTTGCATATAGTAAACACCTGATAGGCAGTTCTTGGCAAAATATTTAATCTTAAGGTAATTTTAAATTTCATGATGTGCTTTCTCAGACACATAAAAAATTATGCGACAGTTAATAAAGACAGGCATCTGTGGCAAATATATTTTTCTCTGACACTCAAGGAAATAACAGTATCTGTTCTTAACTAATAACTGAGGGTAACAAAACTCAGATGCACTCTTTAAAATATGAATGCATTACTGTTTCCACTACTAGAGGTGGACATCTGTTGGGTTTCTTTCTAAATCATTCCTGCAGTTTTTATTTTGCCCACTTCTTACTGAGACTCTGTCTGTCTGTCTGTCTGTCTCTCTCTCTCTCTCTCTCTCTCTCTCACACACACACACACACACACATACACTGTCTGGCTGAGAATATTTTTCACCACTAGCAGTTAAATCATACCTGGCATCTCACAATTACTTTCCTGGACCCTGTAGACTTGATTCCTGAACACCACCATCAGTTCATGCATAACAGAGCACTTCAGCATCGCCTTAGAGGTTTTACTCACCACACAAGTTTCTGGGACAGACATTACGGCATTAGTGAATTAAGCTGCCACTGTGATGGTCACCTCCCAAATTGGAGTGCCTGGCTAGAGTTCTGGCTACACTGCTTTCAGCACAGCTTTCTGTTCATGCAGCCTAGAGGCAGCAGATGACAGCCCAGTTGCTTCTCCACCCTCATGGGAGACTCAGATGGATACCTGGGTTCTTGCCTTTGGCTTGACTGAGCTCTAGCTGTTATGTGCCTTTGGGGAATGATTCAGTAAATGGAAGGCCTATCTATCTATTTTCTATCTGTTATCTTGTTGTATCTATATTTGTCTCCACCACTCTTCCTTTCATCTGGGTAAAAATTAAGGAGTTTTGAAAATCACAAACTGCTAAGAATTAGAAGGGAACGAAGTAAGCAAGTGGCGGGGGGGGGGGCAGAATGGATGAACAATTACGAGAAGGCATTTGTGAGAGCAGATTTTCAGAAACTCTCAGTGGCCCTGAAACCTCATCATGCAATTATCTTTAACTCTTATAAAATGTAAAGGAATTATCAACTTAAATTGTGTATTTAGCAACTTAGACATCTCTTAATATAATGTTTAGACATAGGCAGCATATATGAGTTCCATAATCCTACAATTTCTTTCTTAGGATTTCTCTTTTATATTTATGTTAATATCAGTTAGTAAATTGCTTTACGTGTTATAGATCAAGAAGTTTTGACTGACAATCACCAAAAATTCAGAGTTGCCCAGTGAGAATAATGGAGGAAGAGGGGATGTGCTGTGTCTCAGAGGGCACTGTGGCCCCACAGCTGGTGTCTTGCAATCAACAGAATTCAGCATTCATGTCCCTGCATCTCTGTGTTCCCACTTCCAGGTACCACAAAGACATCACAAACCTCAAGTTCAGAATTTGCAGGACAGCCAACAAGTTCCAAAGCAGGCTGAAATTGGAAGTCCTGCCTCTTAGAAACACATCAATTAAAGGATAGGACATCCCTTTGGCTAGACTACAAGTATAATTTTCTCGGCATATTCCCCCTCTTTGTGCTCTTAAAAATCAAATAAAGCTAAAACTCATAGAAAAGAATCACTTAATTTTCTTAAAAGGACACTGATGTTCTGATTCATACTCATGACTTTTAATCATTTAATTGACTTGAATTGCCTTGCTTTTATTTTAAAAGTCTGTTTACTTTCCCTTTCCATCTTCTCTAATTTGTGTGATATTTTTCAAGACCATGTAAGAAGGGTCGACAAGCTCTTTGAAGAAGCCTGTGGGTAAAAGCTTCTCACTGGGGAAAATAGGCTTTAAGGTTTAATATTTTTTCTTCTTCTGAGCCGGTGATAATAATTTGGTGTTAACAATTAGTTAAGAGTTGACCAGGGTTATGTTCTGGCAGCTCCATTTTGTAGCCAGCTGCCTGCTTATAGACTGGAAAGCAACAGAAGTTGTCCATGGGTCTCTACACCCATGTGGGGGACTTGGAGGAAGCTGCTAGTGCCTGTTTCAGGTTGGTTCAGTTTCAACCATAATGTTCATGTGGGGAATGAATCATCAGAAAGAAGAGCTCTCTCTGTCTTTCCTTCTTTCTCCATAAAATCTGCTTTTTAAAAACAATCAATCAAGCATTTTTAAAAAGTTCACAAACAACATCAATATTAGCAAGAGTGAGGAAATCAATTCATAGTCTTTTCCAAGGGCTTCCAAGCAAGTGAGAACCTTAAGGCCAACACTTTGCCATGGAAGCTCTTGTAGTCTTCATATGACCAAAATAGTCAGCTGCCCAACTCATACGTATATGGCTTAGAGTTGCTGAAACCTTAGAAAGAAACAAAGGCTAAGGGCTTCAGCAATTCTCTTAATCCTTGTAAGAACCAGCTGTGGCATAACACACACTTAAGAATAAAATTCCAGTCTGCAAATTGTTTAGGGCCAGTAAAACTTAACCAGATCACTTCTGAAATGATCTGATTTGTCAACTAGGACCCAGAAGTGCCAAATCCCAAAAAAGAAAATTAGTTAAGGTAATCCAAATGCAGGAAGCTTAATCCACATACCCTGTCCTTATCAATCCTGATTTCTCTAAAGCAGACAGCCTGTAACACTTCAGTAGCATCAAAGGACAGTTAGGTCAGAGCTAAGTCTAATAGAGAAATTAGATGGTGAAAAGCAAGGAAAGAAGGTTATAAAGTAGAAGTTAAGAAAAAAAAAAGGAGTCACAGATCACAACATATGGAGAAATCTGGCTTGACAGGGTAGAGGTGCCTTGCTGATGGTGCCCTAAGCCTATTGATTCCTGACTGAAGTGTTAAACCTCCTGACTTCACACCCAGGGTCATTTCTCCGCTCCCTGCCTCAGGCTGAATTGCAGACATGGGGACATTGCCATGAGCTCCAGCTCAGCTTGAGCTCCTGAGAGCAGAGTGTTGGCATTTTGAGAGAACAGGTTGCTGCGCTTTCCTGGGGATACCATTGTCGCTGCACTACAGATGTAGCAAATGTTTTGACAAGATCCTTATTTTTAAATGTGCTAGAAGGGCTTAAGACAGATATTCACCTATGATATTTCTTGTCACTCAGCATTTTTTTTTATTCACGATAGCATGCAACTGTTTTCACAAATGATTGTTTTAATATTTTAATTTTGTCATAGATGGATTTTTTTCTTTCATAGATACATCTTAAAGTACCTTTAAACCACTAATCTAATACTAGAAGCTGCCAGGTACTTTGAAACATATTTTAATGCAAAAGTTTTAACATATTTGTTGAAATAATTTATTTGTCTCTTAAAAAATAAGTGAGACATATGGATGTTAGTCTATGCAACAAAGAGGTAGTCAAATAAGATATAAGAAGATAGAAGAAATCATAAGGGTACAGGTACAGCAGTTAGCACGGAAGATTTTAACACAGAAGACAGTCAGCTGGGGATTTTTCTCGAGTCATTTCACAGTCTTAGAAATGCAGGTTTATTCAATTTAGAAAATGTCCTAGGTGAGATACTTTCCCTGATCATTTTTGGAGACTTAATAATGAATGCCAAGTGCAAACTGTATCTAGGAAGAAATTAGAAAAAATATTTTAAATGATTTAGTATAATTTTCAATTATTCTATATTCAAAGAGACAATGATCTGTCTCTGGAAATTTAGTTGTTGTGTTTTTCCAAAATGAAATGTGAAAATGAGCAGGAAATAGAATATCTTCAATGTATTTCAGTTTTGAACTACAATCTTTATGCATATATTGATCTGTCACTAAAATATGAATGCTGTCTTCATTTATTTTTAGTTTACTGGATAAAATATGTGGCAAAGATGTAAATGCTGGAAGATGTCTAATTTCTAAAAATGGACATGTTAAGTTAATCCACTGAAATCCATTTTAACTGCTATTTATATATTACAGAAGATGAAATTAAAATAATAGACACATCATCGCTGTCCCTAAGATATTTGTTTATCCTATGCTAGTGCCAGTTTGGGTATTTTATTAGACCATTAAATAATGTTTTCCCTTTATCATGAATTATAAACATGTAACTTTAAATAAGACATAATATGATTTATATATATACAAATATATATATATGCTGTGGAACTATGTTTATTTATTATTTTACATTTCCAGTGTGATTTTAACAGAGCATCAAAAGGAAGTCAGGTTTAAGGCTATCTTGAATTTATCCAATAGCTTTCTTCCAAGAAACCAAAAACTACTTGCATTTACTCTTGTAAGATGCTTGTCAGGCTGTCCATTTTTATTGTGTTTTTTATGTGTGCCTGACAGAATGAATACCAACACTTCCTAGTCAAGGGAGCTGAGCAAAACCTTGCAAAGCCATCTGAGTTACAAGTCCACTTCACTTATTGACACAATGAAACTTATACGTTAATACTTGAGATTGTGTTCATGCAAAGCAGTCACCACGGGCGCATAAACATTTCAGAAGGTCATTACTCTGTCAGATGTATTTAATTTCCTCATCAACAAAAAGTGGTGTTGCCTCTGAGACGACTGATAGACCGCAATAGACCTGCACTTCATAATTTGAACATACTCTTTTTTATGAAACACAGTCCCCACTTGTTTTTATTATTCACAAACAATATAGATTGATGTTTGTCCTGACATGCTTCTATATGCCGTGAGCAATTCTAAGTGCTTAATTCACATAATATTATTTTAGGCACGGACACACGGAGGTAGTGGTTTCCTGGCTGGGGAAGCAGCTTGCAAGGAAATGTGAAAATCACGGTGAGTCTGATTTCTCACTATTGTCTTTGTCCTGGAGGATTTGGGTTCTTTAACTGACACAATAGTGCCCTGATAGCTGATGTTTTGCAAGGATAACATGAGAGAAAGAGAGAGGAGAGAGAGAAACTTAGGGGAAAATGAGATAACTCCTCTATGATACAGAGTGTTATTTGGATCCTGGTAGACTGCCATGCTCTACCACTTACTATTTTACTAAGTTGGATTACACTTAGTAAACACACTGCGAAGTCTTCACTAGCAAAGAAAGAAAGTATTGTATGTGCAAATAATAGGGTAATGTTTAATCTAAACACGTTTAATGTTTGTTTCTTATATTTTCTCCTAGACTGATGAAAATCAATATTCTCCACCATGTTTTTTTTTTCTGTAAATACACAAAGTGTCTTGCTAAGCAATGGAAGTTAAATGTGCACCATGCTGTGGCGATCAATCACTACCGTCTTTGATGCAGTGGTTTCTTATTTAGCCTGCTAGATCCCAGTGGATTGCAGCCTCGGTGTGGGCTTCACTCACTTGACTAATTCTGAATGCACTCATCACAAGATGCTTTGTAATGATGACGGTCAGTTGAACAACTCTTGGTGTGAGTGACCCTTGCTGCTTTGTTCAATCCATGAATTTGATTTCCCTCAGCACTGGGTGAGCCAGTATGAAGCCCATTTACCCAAGCCCTATTGGAGCAAGAAACCTGATACTAAGCTAAGTCATGTGATTTCTCCTACACTTGTGACTCCTAGCACTGCTGCCTCATGCTGCCTATTTCTAGGCAAGGGGCAGATTCTGATGCCGTCACCTAAGCCACTTCTCAAACAGGTACACAAGACTGTTCTGAATTTTGAATCCCCACCTGACTCATACACACACACACACACTTCCAGGATGACCAGTCAGCAAAAGGTAGACAAATAATACATTCTTATTTTAAAGAAAACTACGCACACATAAATCACAATTGCAGTTGTAATATTAGAAGTAATGCTAAGAAATTTTCCTGCAATTACTTCCTGCAAGAACTGCCTTAAGGGAGCTGTATTATTTCGGCCAGCATTTGGCTCTTGGATCTAAGCTGCCACCTGTTCTTGTATGATCCATAACCAAAAATAATTTTCATGTTTTTGAGTTTTTGAAATGAAATCAAGAGCAAGAATATTTTGTGACATGTGGAAATTATTTAAAAGCCAAACTGCAGCGTCCACAAATGAAGTTTTATTGGAATACAATCACATTCATTAATTTACATATTATGTATGGCTGATTTCACTATAAAGGGCCCAGTTGAGGAGTTGTAACAGACAGCTTATAGTCCACAGCTTTCAAATCTTTGCCATCCGATTCTTCATAGGAAAAATAAAATGACAGCATATGTAGATAACGATACAAAAATCAAGGTAATTGTTTTATGTATACAATTCTATCCCAAAATGAGTGGTGAGTTGGATAAAAGCCAGATCTTCATAAAATAATAAATAGTATTTTTAAAAATTATTTACTATTACTACAGTATGTTAAGAAATCATTGAATTTCAAACATTGAAGATAATTATATTTTAGCAATTCTTTAGCTATATTTTCTGTCTTGATCATTTCAGACATTTTTGTGCAAAGGTGACCGCTGTAACTTCTGTACAATAATGTGCTGCTGAATTTAGAAATAAAGCAATTTGTTTTGCTGACATCTGCATGGTAAAATCAAGTTCTGGTTCTATTTCAAGTGGAGTGGTTGTGAACCCCCATATTATAAACACTTTTACTTCTAGCCTAACTTGAAAAACACAGCACATATGCTAGGCTTTTGGAATTGGATGAAAGGTATGGGAACCATTTCCAAGAAATAATTAGAAATGATTATTCAAAATTATACATTCAGTTAATTGCCAGTAAAAACGAATCCCTCTTTGATTTCAAAAGCCAGAACTAGGGGCAGGAAGATTCAGTCTATTAACGAATGGGTGAAAATTATATTGTCAGAATCACTGTCTCTGAAAAACATTTCAAGTAATATTCATTTTAAGATTCACTTTAAGATGCATTATTATAGTTTGAGAGGTGACTTTTTTGAAATTCTAGGTATACTGGCTAAAATTATACAGTCTATTTTGGTTCATTTTCTCTATAGTGGCAGTATTAACAGTACAGAAATATAGAGCTAATATTATTTAGTTATGCTACTTGCTGTATATTAGGCCACACTAACAGGAATGTGAAGGGTTGCACAGATTGACACAGTGACAATAAGTAGCGTTGTGGTTATGTACTGACTTACGGAATACCAAATTCATGACATAATATTGTACGCTGTCTACTTTGTAAAATGTGTTAGGACCTTTACATTGAAACATTTAATATGCATTTCTCTTATCATTCTCTCTTATGGAAGATTAACCTCCAATTATTGCTATGTTGTATCCTAGGTATCATTTCAGTAATGCGGCAGTAAAGGAAAATGGCACAGCTTGGAAGGAAATTGTTTTGATTAGACTAGTCTTTACATGGAGGGGTAAGACGCAGTACGATTTTTTGTTCAACTTTGATTTAGGTAAGAGGTGTTATATTCATTAGAAAACTATAGAACATAAATTGTTGGCTTAAAAAAATCAACCTAGCATTCCTATATTGTTTCTTCTTTCTTACATTTTCAGTATCTTTATCTCATTTTCTAGACAAAGATTGTGTCAAGCTAAGTTGCTTTCAAATGGCAACTTTTATTGAGTTACAGTGTCTCCCTAAGAATCCTTTTAGCATTTTATAGGCATATCTCTTGTACATTTGGTCTTTAATTGCAGTAATTATGTGTTTCAATCATTTGTGTGGCACTTTCATAAATTTTGCAGCAAGTACTGAATATTAAACATCTGCTTTTATTTCTGGCTATAGATGATAAAACGGTAATTATGGCAATGAATATTCTACGGAAAGGTGTGCGATTTTGTTTGAAACACCAAGAAATTAAATGTATCATGTAATTTATTGTGTTAAACTAAAGCTAGCTTTCCCTTTTACATTGTTTGATCTGCATCGGCTATTTGCTGAGGTAAGCACGTAGCAGGGAAGAGATATGTAAAACTGGACACAGAAACAAGATAAGCAGACTTGAAAAAAACTTGGGATTATCAAGCCGGGAAAGGGTATAGAATCCTAGGAGAACTCAGAGTGTCCGTCCTTACAGTCTCAACAGCCAACCATGTCACTCCTTTCTCCATGTTTTCCTTTCTCTTATTTTTAGGCAGTTAGGATGTGCAAAATATGTGCTAGGCGCTATATTAAAAGTTTTATTTTGTCTTAAACTAGTTTTAGTGAGATAGATAAATATGACTCGATTCTAATTTGTGATCATAAATTTTGTTCGAACAGATTTTGTGGTTAAGATACTAATGGGTATGTAATGTGTTTTGAAGCATAGTCAATTAAGCCAATGAAAGATGAGTCAGTTTTAAAACCCATTTCGTTTTCTTGTAAGAACTTTGAAGAACTTTGAACTATCTCAGTTCAAATTTTGATTCTTCCACTTACTAGTTCTCTGATCTGTCAGAATTTGAACAGAGTTCTATAAGCTTGTTTTCTCAGTGAATAGGAATGTTAGCAGAAATAAGCCAGTAAGACTACTATAAGGATCAGTGATGATAATGCATTTAAAATATCTATCACATAGTGAATGAGTATTCTCCATCTTAATCTATTGTACAGTTGTTTATGCTATGGCTCTCCTGTCCTATGAATCAATTCTGACTGGGTAAATGAGGCTGGTATAATTTGAGTTTTTTCATTGCTGTCAGTAAAAAGATTTGCAAAAGTTTCTCCCATTCTTTCGGTTGCCTCTTCACTTTACTGATTGTCCCCTATGCTTTACAGAAGTTTCTTATTTTAATACAGCAATTGTCTACTTTTGCTTTGATTGCTTGTGTTCCTCAAGTCTTAGCCCCCAAATTTTTGCCTAGGCCAATGTTTTGCAATGCCTCCCCTCCTTAATACTGTTTTCCCAGACCCTTGACATGCAATGTTAGATTATTTATTTAATATATTTCCTTCGGTTTAATATATCTATATCTATATAAAGATATATATACACATAGTTTTATAAGCATTGCTCTCAAGAGTAATTTTGCCATTACTCCTAGGTTTTGATATGTTGTGTTTCCATTTTCATTCATTTGAAAGATTTTTTCTTCCTTTGGGTTTTGTCTATTAGCTACTGTTCATTTTGGAGCTTGTTATTTAGTCTCTACACATTTCCCTATTCTCTAAAATTTATTAATTTACAAAATCATTCCATTGCAATCAGAAAATGCTGATACAGTGTGAATTTACTTGGGATTTGATATTTTACAGCCTAGCATGTGGTCTATCATAGGGAATGGCCAAAGCATGATGAAAAGAATATGTATTCTGAACCTTGGGACAGAATATTCTTCAGCTATTAGGTCCATATTATCTGCAGTACAGATTCAATTGTTGTTTGTTGACTATTTTGGTCTGACTAATGTGTTTATTGATGACATTGGGAGATTTAAGTTCCCATTATTATTGTGTTGGAACATACATCTCCTTTTATGTCTAAAACTACCCTTGGGTGCATTCATGTTTACTATCATTGTTTTTTAAATTGATGCCTTAATCATTACATATTGACCTTCTTTGGTGGACCACCTACAGCTGACATTTAACTCCAGCGGTGTGTATTGGCAGGGCCACAGAGTTCTGGTCACTGATTGTGAGTGGTGTAAGAGTACAGAGTAACAGCTGAGATGGGTGTTGTTGGGTGCCTCTGCTGGTAAGTAGAGAAATGGATTATTTCAGTTAACAGTGTGTTAGAAGTCTTCAGAAACCACTTGCTCCCTCTTCCTCCTCTCTCAGAAGCTGCTATGCAGTGATCTATGTGTCACTGTCTTCTGTCCTATTTACTCTTGTGTTATTCCTCAGGTACTTACCCATTGATATAGATGCTTGGAGCATTTCAGGAGAAGGCAAACACCAGACTTAACCATGCATCCGTCTTGAATCCCCAGTGCAAGCAATTTTAATCTAATTTTCTAATAGAATTTATTTAAAACATAGTATTGTTTAATCAAATATAGGTCCTAGAACATGTGTGTGTATTTGCATAAAACTAGTAAAAAATACATTATTCAATAAAATTAACTATAGTACCTCAGCTCTGCAAATAATAATTTTTTTAAGATTGATTTATTTTTATTGCAAAGTCACATATACAGATAGGAGGAGAGACAGAGAGGAAATCTTCCATCCGATGATTCAACCCCAAGTGACTGCAACGGCCAGTGCAGCACCAATCCGAAGCCAGGACCAGGAACTTCCTCCAGGTCTCTCACACAGTTACAGGGTCCCAAGGCTTTGGGCCATCCTCGACTGCTTTCCCAGGCCACAAGCAGGGAACTGGATGGGGAGTGGAGCTGCTGGGACTAGAACTGGTGTCCGTATGGAATTTTGGTATGTTCAAGGCAAGGACTTTAGCCACTAGGCCATTGTGCCAGACCTGTGCATATAATAAATTTTTTGTGTGAATGTTTTATGAGTTGGTAAATGAGGCAAATTATTGCTGAAAATAAACGTTTTATATTTCATAAAAGTTATTACATTTAAATGTTATGATGAATCCACGTTAAAGTCTTGTGGTACAGTTTTTCCTAAATTATTGCAGTGTATTTAATTACCATTAAAACATATAACATTCAGTGGTTCTCAAACTGTGACTGCCAGACCAGCAAAAATCAGCATAATTCAGGGACTTAATTATGAATACATATTGTGGGGCTCCACCTACAACTTACTGAATTAGAAGAGTGACTCACTCCCCACTGACTCTGGAGATGAGATTTAGAAATCTGTACTTCAATGGATTTCCTAAGCAATTTAAGTATATGCTGCAGTTTGAGGGCCTTTGATCTAATTAAGTTCATAACAAAAGCAGAAATTGAATCTATATGCCAAAAAGCATGAGCAAATACATCAAAGCCTTAGTTAAGGAGATATGTCACTTACATATTTTGAAGTTTCATTTGTTCCACTCCTTTGACTCTCTAGAGACCAATTTTTACATTTAGCTTTTTGGAAAATTCAAGGTTGTTTTCATTTTGGATTTTGAAATAGATCTTTATTGTATTTAGAGGTATCTATGGTAACTCCAGATCAACACATTGGAGCTCAGTGCTATGGTAATGTTTGTTATCTTACATGGCTAGTTCTAATTTGTCTAATTATCAAATTATCAAATCAAGTCTCTATTTTTTGAAAAGAGTGAAACATGGTATATGTATATATGTATGTGTGTAGTACACATACATACACAGAGAAAAAGAAACAGAAATATATGATATATCAAGAATATATGTTCAAGAAGACAGGTGTGTGTGTCAAGGTGAAATATGACAGCATGGACAAAGAGTGGCCAGAGAGGTAAGCAAGCTTACTACTAGGAAGCACCTACCAAACTCAAGCTCTGAATTTAACACTTCTCCCTTAAATCTGTGTGCCATTTTAAAATCTCTGTGCCTTTCTCTTTGTCTACTAGGTTATGTACCATTAATCTCTACTTACAAATGGTTTTCTCATGTGAAACAATTACAAGTTGCTCATTATTGACACTATCAGACCCTGCACATAAGCACACCACGCCTGCTTCTTCTGACACACCATGCCTCAGTTAAGGAGAGTTTGCAGTTTTACAAAAGAATAATATCAGAACATAAGTACTCATCCCATTTCTTTGATAAAATAATATATTAGATTGTCAATTTTTCATTCTAATTCCAAACTATTTCTCATCTCCCCCATCTTACCTTCAGTGTCACCACACAATTTATCATCAAAATCTTTTTGATTGCTGAAGTAACTTCCTAGCTAGTGTGCAAGAAACCGAGTTTCCTTCCAATCCATTATCAATGTCACTTCTTGAAATTCGATTTGAAGGTTTTCCATATGCAAGACCCTTTAATATCATTTACTTCTTTCAAGATAAAATTTAAACTTTGCTATTCTGCATAATAGTACTTCTTTGCACCCTTATGATTGCTATGCTCAAACCACATAAACAATTACTTTAAAAATGACTTTTTTATTTATATTTTTTATTATATTTTTGACACTCCTTACATAGTTAATTGGGGTAAAAGGGTTCAAGGGCTATAGGAAAATGGGCAAGACTATTATTTCCATATTGTTTCCTTCATGCTTAAAGCGGGGTATTAAAGCAGAAGGCCCACCCAATTTCCCACCCTCCCCAGGTCCCGGATGTAGGGCATGCTCCGAGGTTCTTGCTCAAGTGGTTTTGATAGTTCAACAATTATGAATCGCTGCCAATCTTGCCACTCCAAGCACTATGAGGTCTTTGAAGAATCCACTGATTGACATAGTCCATCACAGAGTCTCTGTTTGCCCCGTATTTCACTGCCAAGATATAACTGAGATGGTTGATTGACCTGTCCTGTCTTCTGTCTTTCTTGGTTAGGGTTCTGAGTCCAGCAGTTCGATTGGAGAGATCTCCAAAGAAACTTTGTCTGAGGTGTTCCCAGACCAAATTCTTGTATGTTCTAGCAAGCACAGGGCCCAGCCCAGTCCATCACCCTGGTGGTTGCGATCGCTGTGTTGGTTCTGTTTTCAGCCCCGACTTCCACTGGAACCAATGGGTATTGCAGTCCAGCCTGGTTCTGCCCAGCACACACTCGGCCCTCGCATAAACAAATGGGAGCTGCAGCCTAGTTGGGGCGACCCACAATAACCCCCACCAGGCCCGCCCCCTACCCTGGTTTGCCAGTATGTGTAGCAGTAGTCCAGCTCTTTTTTGTTATATTCTTTCCATCTGCCTAGAAATTACCCATTTTATCTCACCAGTATGTAGTATACTCACCTTCGCTTCTCACAAGACTTATTAATCTTTTATTTGTGTCTGACAACTAAAGTATGCTCCCAGTGTGAAGAAATTTTGGGTTTAACATAGATATCTAGCAATAGTAATGACTTAATTTTAGTGAATGAAGAAATGAATGAATTCTAAGTAACATGTATAGTAATTATACTCACAAATAATGATCATGGTGATGTTAAAATAAAGTTGATAAATCAGTGGCTAGAAAATCTTGCATGATCCCTTAAGTGTCCCCAAATGTGCCAGAAAAATATGTGCATTTCAGGTATTTTCACCAAAATATACGTGTCTTTTTGTCTCTGAAATCTTTTGAAATTGTGCTCTTATACACATTTGAGATCACATTAAAAATCTGAAAAGAGTATTCTTAAATGTAATGTCGAGGAAAATTCAGTTCTATAATTGATGAAGAACATGCATTGCTATTTTGCATTTCAATCAAAAACTAATTCAATTTTTTGCCAGAAATTTCTCACATCTAATATCAAGTCAATCCCTCATGGGTAATACTAGTTATATGTTTCTTCCAAGTGGAATGTGAATGTTGGTCATGACTTACATGAAGGGGCATATTTTTGGAACTTTGATAATTCTAAGGAATCATTCCATGTATTGTTGTTATACCAGAAACACTTTTATATATGCATAATGAAAACCTAGATGTAGCTTCTGAGGTTTCTTTGACAATAGTATGAAATTGTGGAATAAGTAAGAATGTAGACAAAGCAGGTTTGTCCGTGGTTGACAAGTGTGAATGAGATGAATAATGAGCAATCAGAAGTGTGTCTTTCCACAAATTTATGATTGTAATTTTCTATAGTACAGTTAAAAAAGAAAGATACATTTTTTTAGCACAGTGTCAATGCATTTACCAATATTTAAAATGAAATCAAAGTTTTATTTCAATTTCTGTAATACATCCATATCTTTTATTCAGTTTTACTCTTTTCTGCCTTGCTTAATTTTTTAAAACATAGTAATGATGAAACACTAATTTATTTCAGTATTTGACTTAAAAAATGCAGTTAGTACAAACACTGTACTAAAAAATAAAGTAATTCTTTGTGCATTAGTTTTTACCCTATCCAAAGTGCACTGTGCAAGTTTTCTCCAATCCGTGTTAAATATTAATTTACCATAAGGTAAACAGACTTTTTTTTTTTTTAATTTTTTTTTTTAAAGATTTATTTTTATTATTTTTTCATTGGAAAGGCGGATATACAGAGAGGAGAGACAGAGAGGAAGATCTTCCATCCGATGATTCACTCCCCAAGTGAGCGCAACGGGCCGATACTATGCCGATCCGAAGCCAGGAGCCTCTTCCGGGTCTCCCACGCGGCTGCCGGGTCCCAAAGCTTTGGGCCGTCCTCGACTGCTTTCCCAGGCCACAGGCAGGGAGCTGGAAGGGAAGAGGGGCTGCCGGGATTAGAACCGGTGCCCATATGGGATCCCGGGCGTGCAAGGCGAGGACTCAACCACTTGCGCCACCGCGCCGGGCCAGGTAAACAGACTTTTATAAATCTTCTTGATGTTACTCTAATTTTGCTGCATATGTCTTGTCATGAAATCAGCTTTGGAAGACATTTCTGGGAATGGTCTGACACAGGAAGACAGAGGAAGGTCCTAGACAAAGGTAAATGAGTGGGAAAGATAACACATGATATCATAAAATTGTTTTCCTGACCAGATTTTGAATATAAACATTCTTTTGAATTAAACAATGTTGTTCTGAGTGATTAAATTAAATCATTTATTGAAAGATAGCTCACCAAGAAAAGAATCGCAATGAACACCCTCCCCTACAATCCACTATGTGACTTACATTCTGACTATTTCCTAGCCTTGAAATCGAGGGTAAACTTCCTGTTTCATACATTCTATAAGCATCATAAGTCACTCCGGAGCTTTCACTTACACTGCTTTTTTTCCCCCTGAACACTTTCATTGACTGTCATTCTGCATTTGTAAATACATAACCATTCACCAGGTTATTTTGTTTTATGGTGCAACGTAGACCTCTTTTGAAAGTGAAATCTACAAATAACAAATGATTTCCATAATACTGCAAGAACACGTAATAACAAAATTGAACATTTTACATTCTGACTAAACCATATTTTGTTAGCATTTTCACCTTACCTGTAGGTTCAAAACTGTTTTCATTTATCTAAAACGTGTATTAGCTCAAGCTGATTTTAAAAACCCAACCCATTTTCAGCAAATATTGTGTTGATCAATGAAAAATGATGTACTTCTATGTTCTTGAAATAATGAAGCTATATAGACATCTAATATATCCAGCACTCTTTATACGTTTTGTAATTGCTATCCATCTGTGATTGTTCTTATGCCCTTACATATGTATTTCACGGTGCTTGAGGCCTGTGCATTATAATGTTGATGAGACTGATGCATGCTGGGTAACTTCAAGATACTATATTAAATATTTGTTATTTCTTTTTCCATTTAATTTTTCTTTTTTTGTTATAATTATTTTCCATGCTACAGTTTTGTAGGCATAGGGATTCCTCCCTCCCCTTGTTCTACTCCCTTCCTCATTTTTCCCTCCTGCCATTTCCTCCCATTTTATCATGTTATTTTGATTATATCTTTTCCTTTTTTCTTTTTTTTTTCTTTACTTTTTGCAGTTTTGGAGTATTTGGCTCCTGTTTTCCTAGCTCCTTCAGATTTACAGTTGGATCATTTACTTTTATGCATTTCAACCTTCTGATGTGGACTTGATTGCAATGAGCTTTCATCTTAGCCCATGGATGTCTTTTCTTGACAGAAGCTGCTAGCAACTAGGTCAGTGGCCTGACTGTAACACTTGGTTCAAAGGAACTCAGGATATTTCAAGTTGATTTTGATCCTTTTGGAACTAATAAATGCATTCATGGCATCTCATGAATGGAAAATTGTTGAAGAGCCAGATATGGGTCCTGCCAGAATTTAGCACTTGTGTGACTCACCATTTCCCATCCAGGTGTTTTGTCACCATACTCAAAATGGCACCTGCTGTGATACCTGGACTGTTGGTGTTGGTGTTTCAAACGTCACTGCTGCCTCTGCACTCATCCAAAGGTGCTTTGCTGCTGTATTTAAGCTTGTGGTATGTTAACAATATCAATGTGACCCCATGATTCTACGGTTTGATTCAGTTGCTGCATCCCTGGCAATTAGCCCTCCATACCTGTCTGCTGGTGAAGTGTCAGTTTCCAATAGGGTTTTTGTTTCCTGCCATGCTGCTTTGCTGTCTCTGTTGCTTTCTCATGTCCCTCAGTCTACAGCCATCCATTTCTGTTATTATTGCAAGTGAAATGTGAAATGTTTGCACTCTGTCATCATTGCAATGTGTCGAGAGAGATAAAGACAGTCAATGGTGGAGTGGGAGACCTGAGCATGCACCACAGAATGCTGAGAGGTTGTCTCCTGGCTCAAGGAGTTCATGCAGAGATTCCATTACAAATTAATTCATAACCATATACTGCTGTAAATCTTCATTTCATTACTGTTACATAGGGTTGAAAGAGGATAAGAACACTGCTCAGTGTAGAAAATTGTTTATTTACTTCAAAAAAATGAGCACTAATTTTTGAGATGTAATGAGAAAGAGAGAATTAACTTATAAAATGAACACAACACACAGAGGCCAAACCTTGGAAATGGTAATTTATTGCAGGTCTCTAGAATATGTGGTAGTAACCCAATCATTTGAGTCATAACCATTTTTCCCCAGGGTCCTCGCTAGCAGGATGTTAGAATCAGGAGCTGGTGCCAGAACCAAATTTATATATTTTAAGGTGTGAAACAGGTATCCAATCTTGTGTTATTAAGCTATAAGCCCACTCCAGAGATATGGCTTTGTGAAGCTTACAAATCAAGTAATGCCATAAAAATGCTTACGTGAAATTGGATGAATCACTGTGGAACCTAATCCGGAAATATTTTTTCATTAGTGTAAAATCTGTAATGTAATTATCAAGCCTTGTTATCATATCTCCTCATTTTCCAAACTGGATGGGATTGTTGTAGAAATTGATGGTCTGTCAGAACTGAAAATATTCTTATGATTAACTCACATTAGATGAAGATAAACATAGTTTCCAGGACCAGCACTGTGACCCAATGGGTAAAGACATCAATTATCATGTGAGTATCCTGTGTAAGAATTCTGAGATTATACCAAGGCCCAGTTGCCCTGATTCCAATCCAGTTTCATGCTGGTTTGTGTGGGTGGAGCATTTGGATCACTGTCAGCAAGGTGGGAGACTCCGATGGAATCATGAGCCTTTGGCTTGGCCTGATTGAGACTTAGCCATCATGGCAATTTTGGAAATGAATAAACAAGTAGAAGATACTGGTTTCTTTCTTCTTGTTGTCCTTTTCACTCCATTACTGTTTCTCATATATGTAAAGCAAATGTTGAATTAATTTGTTAAAATCTTTACATACTCCTTAAACATTAAGAAATCTTATGGTGCCTTGGAGCATTGTGTAAAGGCTCCCAATAAGAGAAACTGGGGTCTATCATTTAGACTGTAGAGTTGTTCCTCCAAGCATTTTATAGGACACTCGTATCAGAATATTTCCAGCTGAGTTGATGGAAGGAACAACACTCGCTGCCAGACTGCACAGCCTTCTAATCATTCTGTTATACGCACGTATCTGCCACAGATTATTCTAAGTTAGATATTTCCTTTTTTTATTGTTTTATGGCACAGTTAAATAGGCACTGGGGTTTCTTTTCTCCCTCCCCAAGTTCTCTCCTCTTCCCTCTATTCTCTCCTCCAGTCTTACAGTGAATGTCTTCTGTGAAATTTCACAACTCCATCATGCTGCCACTGATGTATATCCCAACAATGGAGGGGATTAGCAGTCATTTTGTTGAGTCCATCCTTGTACTACTTGCATAAGGCCTTCTCTCTGACTCCTCCTATGAGCATATTAATTTCTGCTACATTTCCATAATGCATCCCCTTTAGTACAGTTCACTGTGGAGAGAAGAAGGAATAATGAACCTTCATCCACATGAAGGTAACAAACACATAACAAAGGTATCAATGTCACTTTTTCATCATCCTAGCATCACATAGTTAGTTCAAAATACATTTTATTCACAAATACTGGAAGTTTCAATTACCAGATTGTGGAAATTGATGTTTTCCTTAAACATTTATTTAACTCAGGCCAGGTGCAATAGAGTAGCAGTTAAAGTCCCCACCTTGAAAGTACCCAGGATCTCATATAGGCGCTAATTCTAATCCTGGTGGTCCCGCTTCCCATCCAGCTCCCTGCTTGTGGCCTGAGAAAGCAGTCGAGGATGGCCCAAAGCTTTGGGACCCTGCATCCATGGGGGAGACCCGGAAGAAGCTCCTGGCTTCAGATCGGCTTAGTCATTGAAGCCGCTTAGGGAGTGAACCATCAGATGGAAGGTCTTCCTTTCTGTTTCTCCTCCTCTCTGTATATCTGCGTTTCCAATAAAAATAAATAAATGTTAAAAAAATTATTTAACTGGAGAATACTTTAATGAATTCACAAGTTATTGCTAGCTTTACCTAATTAAAGGAGAAACAAGTAACACTAAGTGGATGGAGAACGTAGTAAGGAAACACATACTCTATACCATTTTTCTAAAGAGACTCAGATTACAAGGTAGAATTGTTTAGTATTTGTATACTCCCATGAAATATTTATTATTACCTATACTCAATAGGAGGGAAGCCAGATATAAAAATTCAGTGTAAAAGATAGTTTGTCAGGAGGAAGAAGAAAATTCACCTTTTTCCATTTCTGTTTTTTTTTCTATTTTTAGCCAATCATATTTAAAAGGCAACATTTCTCACTTTCTCCTGATTACAATACAATGTATGCATCTCAAATTTTTCTTCTGAAAATCAAATTGAAATCAGGATTTATCAGTCCCTTTGCTCTTTCAAAAATTCTTTTATACATAAAGCACACTTCAGAAAATGTTGTGCTGCGGGATAGTGCTATGGTATAGCAGGTCATGAGGTCACTTGAGCCAATAGCATCCCATATCAGAATGTTGGTTTGAGTGTTAGGGGCCCCACTTCCAATCCAGATTCCTTCTAATGCTATTGAGGAGGCGGCAGACACCACCTAGGTGGGAGATCACATGGAATTCCTGGAACCTGCTTTGAGCTTGGCCATCATTGATTCAGCAAACAAGGAGTGAACCAGCACATGGAACATCTCTGTCTATGGCAATGCTTTTTCTGGCTCTCTGCCTTTCAAATAAGTAGACCCTTTTTTAAAAAAATATTTTTTGGAGGCAGGCTATTGTCATAGCTGTTGAGGTAGTAGTTGGGACATTTGGATTCCCAACAGAGTCCTAGATTTGAGCAGTAGTTCCACTCGCAATTCCAGATTTCTGCTTGTGGTGCTGCTGGGGGAAAACAGGCAATCGTTCTAGTAGTTGAATATCCAGTACTCAGGTGGAAGAAGTGGACTGAGCTCCTGGCTCCTAGGTTAGCTTGGCTCAGCTGTGGTTAACACAAGCATTTGGAGAATGAACCAGCGGACAGGAGATTCCTCTGTCCCTCTGGCCTTCAAAGAAAAATAAAAGTAAATTTGAAAAGGGTACAAATTTTTAAAAGTAGATAGATACCTTTTTGCTCCTGAATTAGCAAAGTGGACATACCATTTTCCTACTTTTATAAAAGCAACATTCTACCCTGTTTGAAAGGAAAAACAACAACAAAAAAATCAGATATCAAATATTTTCGATTTTCTGCTTATGGAAACATCTATAAATGTGAGAGTTTTGATAGATTATCATTCACTAAAATGATTATTTTGATTTTAAGAATATCTGATTTAGTTGTAGCATTTAGCTGAAATTAATTTTTGAGCTTATATGAAATGAACATATAAAATAAACAAAAATATTTAGAGCACTAAAAATCACTTTGATAATGTAAGCTATTGAGACCAAGTGAATCTGCTTGACGATTGACACAGACATCACCCTGTTTAAATCTTCACTCCTTTATGTTGAAAAAAGAAATTCACAGTTGAAGTGTGCTAATACAAGCAGAGAGTCTGCAATGATTGCCACATTTTTTTTTTCAGTATTAGTAGAGAGCCTGGTGTTGGAAGCAAGACTCAGTAGCTTGAAATCTGGAGGAAGGAGTTTGCAACACCCAACACCCGTCTCTCTCCAGGGAGCTTAAAGATTTAAGATGAGTCATTCTTTAATTATTGTACTATAGATTCATATTATTTGCCAACCTAAATGACCAACAGAAAATGCCTACTCCCCCCTGTTGTGTGACAATTGCCTTTGAATTTTATTTATACAGATGTATTCCCCTTTCCTTTGAATGAATGAATGAATGAATGAATTTACTTTCAGTTTTGTTCAGGAAAGCACATCCTGAGAAGACCTGCACTGCTGGGTCTTTAATGATGCTCTGATTCTAGGCTTAGTGTGCTTGACATTTAATCTAAGACCCTGCTGTACTAACTTATATACACTTTTAGCACAAAAGACTAGTCAGCTAATTATAAACTATTCATTTTAATGTATGGATATTAATGGCCTATATCTCTTCCAAATGCAGCCAAGGAAGTACCTGGATTCACCCATGAAATATTCATCAGGAACCTCTTGTACGTATCCTTTGATAAGTACCAACAGTTCATCAAAAGCGTGTGAGAGACAAATGGACTTGGAGAAGCACATGGGCTTTTGCTTGTTAGGCTGTTTTTAAACTTGGTGGCAGTCTCTGGATATCTAAACATCCCTCTTGTTTGTTACGTCAAAAGTGTCCCATAATAACCTGTCTTGGAACAAACCAGGTTTTCAATACAAGTGTTAAACAAGTGTGTTCAACAAATACATTGTTGAAACAGATTATTATGGGAGAAATGTTCAACCTAACATTATCTTTATTAACTCGTCTATATATCATCTGCTTCTGTTTCTCAGCGCTATCAGCTCAGGTCATTTCCCTTCTGTGATGATTTTCACAGAGAAGATACTCTCACAGTACCTTTAATTCCCTGCTGTCTTTCTATTTCGCAGACCTCAGGACACTCTTTCATTGTTTAAACCAGTGAAACCCACTCATGAATTTCCTTTAGGACACTTACTAAAGTGAAACGTCACCTAGATCTCTTACATCTTAATTGATCCAAACTTTTGTATTTTTCATTTTTTCATTTTTAAATGCGTGCTATTTATTCATTTGAAAGGCAGAGACACAAAAGGAGAGGTAAGGACACACAGAGAGAGATGTTTCAACTGCTAGCTCACTGCCTAAGTTCAAACCATCAATCCGGAGCTTCTCCTCCCCCATGGACCGCATGTATGGCATGGTTCCAAATACTTGGGCTTTCTTGCACTACTTTTCCAAGGACATCAACAAGGAGCTGCATGGGAAGTGGAACAGCTGGGACAAAAATTTTGGTCCGAATATGATGCTGGTGTTGCAGGCAACCATTTCAAGTGCTCACCACAATGCTGGCCCCTAGATTACTTTCTTAAGCATTCGTATGTGTGATCATTTTTATGCATCATTATACTTAAAACACATATAACTTTAAAAGGATGCTACTTTTAAATGTAGTATTTCAAGTACAGAGGATTTCAATTGCATCAAAATCAGTGACATCTTTTTCTCCCTAAGGAACTTTGAGTTTCAAATAACTTTCACAGTTCAGATCCCGGTGCCCCCTCCAATATAAAATAATAATAATAATAATAAATCAAATAACTTTCAGATGAAGTGTTACTTAATCTCTCTCATTTAATACAATTGCATCTTTAGAATAATTCACTCAAGACTAAAAGCTACCAGATTTTGTAAAGAAACATTCCCTATTTTATATGTAACCATTGTAGTTCAGTAGAAGTATAATTAAAGAGAATATAGGTAGTCATGCATTACTTAATGAGAGTGGTACATTCTGAGGAATGTCATTAGGCAATTTCATAATTGTGTGACTCTCAAAGGGTGCACTTACACAAACCTAGATGATACAGTTTCTACACAGTGAGGCTATCTGTTGTAACTGCTCCTAGGCTGCAGCCCAGTAAGACATGGTACTCTACTGCGATAGGCAACAGTAATACAATGCTAAGTAGTGGACAACCTAAGCGTATCCAAAGATAGAAAGAGGACACTAAAACTAATAGGTTATAGGAACTTCATGTAAACTTAGGGGATAAATGCAGCACATGGATGCACATGATATTAAGAGGGATGATTTATTATTGAATATAAACTATGGGGAAAATATTCCATAAAGTACAATTGATAACCCAATATCACTCAAAGTATTTAGAAGTTCAGAAGTCATTAAAATATTTTAAATGTGCAATTGCCTTTTAAAAATGTTTACTTGAAAGACACTATTACAGAGAGAAATCCTCCCATTTGCTGGCTCACCCTCCACATGTCCACAATAGCCAGCATTTGTCAAGGCTAATGGTGGAACCTGGAGACCATTCAAGCCTGCTATGCTGGTGGCAACAGCCCAAGCACTTGGGCTTCCCTGATACGTGAGCAGAGAGACGAATTAGAAGTGGATCAGCCAAGATTGGAACCGGTGCTCTTATGTGTACTGCCAGTAAATGCTTAACATATTACCCCATAATGCCGGCCCCCCAAATGTGTAGTAATCTTAAATCATTATGAAAATTAAATAACTGACTTTTAAATGGAGAACTTCACAGAATGAAGATTTTAAAAAGTCTTCAAATTTATTGATGTGTGTTCAAAATCAATATTTGATAATCTGAAAATGCGTAATTTAGCAGAATATGTTATACAAAGTTCACAAGTTTAATCTTCAGTTTATTTGGATCTTTTTGTATGAAAATATTCTATGATGAAACAATACAAAAAGAATTATTCCTATACGGTGGATGACACATAATTCATCAACATAGTTTGCATGAAACAATTAGTCTGCTTTGTAGCTGTTATTCCTAGGCACTTTACGAATCAACAGGTATTAGCACTACATAATCATTTATAGAATAATAGACTAATAACTGCACAGTTTATAGAAAGCAGTAAAAATTCTGCCCTTTGATTTTCTATCTAGATTACATCAGACAGCTACTTGGCTAAACAAGGTATTTGTTTCCAAAAGTACAGATGGATAACAAGTGTCTCTATTTGAATATACCATGTCAGAATTGCAGTTAATCTTGTCATTAAAATAAAGGGCCATTAGTGTGTTCCGGACACAGGGTCACTCAAGCCACCATGAAATCACCTATCAAAAAGTACTTTTAAGTGACATTAATTTTTCTGAATTTCTGTTTACAACCTAATTTTCTATATAAGTTTTACATTTCAAAACTTTAATATCAAAGTGCATCTAAATAACTTATCTTTCCGCTAAGATTAATTTGGGGAGAAAATGAGAAAATATTTTTTTGAAACCATCACATCTTAGACCTTGGTCATCTATTTGTCTCTGTTTCCCAAATAAAAGAAATTAAAATGAAAAAATAACAATGTAAGAAACTCCTGAGAATAATGAAACATGATTCAACTACCAGTTGTAACACATTTCTCATGTTACATTGTACCACATTTCAGAGTTGTCTAGTGACCATGAACTTGCTAACCTATTAGTTCTAATATGGTTCCCATCCAATACTAATAAACAGTGTGTAATGTGAAAGTCAATCTAGTTTGCTTAACTGTGGGTTCTAGACTTTAAAACATGGAGTGAATTTTAAGAGTTAAAGTGTCTTCTGTCCACTGAGACCCAATTATAACCCTTTTAAAATAATGTTTACTTAGTGTCATAAAATTTCTACACAACTAAAATTAATACAATAAAATCAACATTTTCTACCACAACTTAATTCTTTATCTGTACATATCCCATAGGTTATATATTTTAAGAAGTAAAATATTTTGTGAATATAATGGGTGCCTTTCCTGTGATAGGTCAGTATTGTCTCAAAGTTTTGTTTTTTATTTTATTAATTTATTACAGAATGTAACAATTTTCAAATTAATTTTGCTCATATTTTGAAAAGAATTTCATGTAGCAGTATTTGGAAATTTTCCGTGATCATCCAGAGCTTTAAAAACCTTATTTTGTGAATGAGAAGAAACAGTTATATATTATCGATCTGCATTTACAAAGCGTGCAGTATTTTCTAAGAGAATTCTTCAAGTATATCAGAGATTAAGCCAGGAATGTATGATGTGGTAATTAAATTGTAGCTCTTGTGTTCAAACTCTAATTTCACTCATTCGGTGCAGTGTAATTTTAAGAAAAATTTTTAACCTCTCTGAAGCCTGATTTTCTCATTCAGAGCAATTGTATATTTTTTAAAGATTTATTTACTTTGGGCCTGGTGTGATAGCCTAGTGGTTAAAGTGCTAGCCATGCACGTGCCGGGATCCCATATGGGCGCCGATTCTAATCCCAACAGCCTCGCTTCCCAACCAGCTCCCTGCCTGTGGCCTGGGAAAGCAGCTGAGGATGCTTCAGATTGGCTCAGCTCCAGGCGTTGCGGCAGCTTGGGGAGTGAACCATTGGACGGAAGATCTTCCTCTCTGTCTCTCTCTGTATATCTGCCTTTTCAATAAAAACAAAACAAAACAAAAAAACCAAAACTTTCAAAAAAAGATTTATTTATTTTTATTGGAAAGTGAGATATGCAGAGAAAAGGAAAGACAGACAGGAAAATCTTCAGTATGTTCATTAACCACCCCAAGTGCCTACAACGGCCAGTGCTGAAGTGATTTGAAGCCAGGGGCCATGAGGGTCTCCCACATGGGTGCAGGGTCCCAAGGCTTTGGGCCATCCTCCACTGCTTTCCCAGGCCACAAGCAGGGAGCTGGATAAGAAGTAGGACCACTGAGATTAGAACCGGTGCCCATATGGGATCCCGGGTGTGTTTAAGGCAATGACTTTAGCCACTAAGCTACCATGCCAGGCCCACAAAAATATATGTTTCATAAAATTATTGTAAATATTTAATGAGATTTGAGAATCACCATCATCTAACTTCTGAGCTAATGGACTCCTTTCTCTATTACAAAAGCAAGAAGTTATCTCAGTTTCTGTTCTTTTTTTCTTGTTTTATCTGGTGGTGGAAAGTTGGAAGAATGACTGGTAGCAATTAAAAATGGCACTGCTAGGTTATATTTAGAAATTAATGTTACTTTAATCTTTTAATCTCACCTACTATCATCAGTTTATGTCCTGTGTGTCTTGGTGTGTGATGAACCTCAGCTAAACCTTTCCTGATTGATTGCTGTTGAATCAGGAAATAAACCCTTCATAGAATTCTCATCAGATTGAGTGAGGAAGGCCCCATCACGGGACATGGTGGAATATTCTAGGCAATAAAGAATTGCCATTTATTGGCAAAGTGACAAGACATGAACTTTCTGAGTGTTGATTATCATTCCAACCTCAGTTTACAAATACCAGGGGTAATGGTGCTCACGAACTCTTATTGTGGCAACTTTGGACTCTAGGTCACGGCATGACCAACGTTACATGTGGGTGTTCTCATTCTTTTGTTTTTCACTTACCTTCTGACATGCTTTTTTCATGGCTGTTACCATGAATAACGTAAAAATCACTTTATACATATGTATATGTATCTAAATGTCACTATCCCAATTGTTTTAGTGATATGTCAACATTTGACTGAACCTTGCATTTTGAAATAGCATATTGCTCTCCTGGCAACTTAGATGTAAAGTGACATAATTAAAGTGAAAAACCATTTCACATTTTTCACATGATTCAACGTTTCTTTGACAATGGAGCAAAGCCAAAAGAGTCTCTGCAGGAAGCGTCTTTTTTCTTTTATTACTCTAAGGAAAGCAAAACTTGTTATGTAACCTGGGTATCACTGAAATTTGAGCCCTTCAGCCAGGCCACAAGCTCATGGCGGAAGTAGGCCAACGACCACTTCTCTTTGCCTACATGGTACTCTTACGGAAACGTTAGGCAGTCATTTTCCACAACCTAAAAAGGGCAAAGAAATTTGAAAGTAAAACATTTGATATGGGCATGACAATTCAACAGAAACTTTTGGCTAAATTTTAGCATTCTAAAAAGTTTCAATATATGGAAGACCACAGAGAAGTTACTCAGATTTTCTAAACTCAACGTTGGTTCTCTACATATATGAAGTAATGAGTGACTATGAAATACAAAGACTTGAGGCTAAGGTGAAGCCACCACCTGCAACCATCCCCGGTAAGGCACCGGAGGAGCAGAAGATAGTACTTAGCCCTCTCATCCACTTCGGAGATCCAGGTGGAGTTTAGGATCCTGGCTTCAGCCTAGGTCATCCCCGGCCATCGTAGTCATTTGGGGGAGTGAATCAGAAGATGATCTGTCCCTCTTTCTCTCTGTAAGTATATATAGATATATATCTATAGATATCTATATAATAGATATATATCTATTATATATATGTGTGTATATATAGATATCTATATATATATATAGATAGATAGATAGATAGATATAGATAGATATACACACACATATATAATGGGAAATCAAGGAATTTATGTAGTTACATAAAGTGTATTGACATATATATATGTAATGGGAAATCAAGAAAAGAATGTAACGCAGGCTCCTTGTGTCCAAAAAAAGCACCACTCAGATTTTTCCAATGATTAGTAAAACAAATTTCTACAAATGCAATCACAGTGCATGAAATTCACACTTTGCAAATGTTTTAGGCAAAATAAACATTATGCTGAGCTATGTAGTTTAAAGAGTCTTATTGTGGCCCAAAAAGTTGCAAACTATTACAGCAGAAAATTGACATTAATAGAATCAATAAGACAACGTGTAAGGTAAAAATTTAATTAAAAACACCAAGCTTTTGTCCTGTTTTTTAACATTTTTGAAGATATAAAAACACCATAAAGATACAGTATAAAGGGTTATTGACAGAAAAACGGTTTAAATCCATATACCACCTTTTCACCAAAGTTAGTAATTACGGCTTCAGATTATTAGCCTAAAGAAAATGATTTCACTGATGTGTCCGTTTGTGTTATTATTTGCCATTACCATTTAAACATCCTGTCTTTACAGAGAAAAATTCATCTATGAAGTAATTAGATGAACTTCATCAACTAGAACACTACTGTACACTAGTACACTGGGGAACTTTCCATCACATCTACAATTTTTGCCCTAGAGAAGCCTACTGGCAAGTTACGGAACATAATTTTTTATATATATAAAAAAATTTAGCCCCATTTTGTATTTTATCAGCCTTTTGCAGTTATGTTATTTTATTTATTTTTGTTTATAAAGTTTCCAAACTTTTGCATAAATCCTCGGAACTTGTTTTCATTTGGTTGATATGAGTGGTATACACCAGAGCCGTAATTAAGCATTGGGCTGGATCTGCCATAACTGTTGCCCAAATTTGTGGATTTTATTTCTGCACGATTTACTGTGGGACTGGGCATGTTGCTTGCTGGCTGTATAGCGCTCTCAATCTTACAAAAAGGCTCAAAGCGACTATAAACCCGCCTGTCCGTTGAATGAGTCCTTAAGATCTCACGGGGCTTTGGTCTTGGAGAAGGAGTTGCCCTCCTTTCAGGAACAGCAACGGCATGAATCTCCTTTGAATCTCGGTATTGGATCTGTTCTGTGTTGAATCTTGGGGCCGAGGCATCCCCTGCCCTTTCTAAGAACTTCCTCTCAGCTGGAACTGGAGAAGGGGTTATTTTATTATTTTCATCGGATGGAGAATGTGTTCCCGGAGAGGAACTAATTCTTAGATCTTCCTTGCTTTTGTGAAGGCTTCCTTGAGAATTGGATGAGGAGGAGCGCTTTCTTCTAGGAGATGAATCAACTTTGTGTTCTGATTTCTTTGGTTTTTGATTTTCTTCACCCTCTGAAACTAATGTGTCAGAACTACTGCACATTCTGTAAAAGGCAGGTGCTTTATTTTTCGAGAGAGTCTCTTTTTTTTCTGGTGTAAGGCTAAGCAAGGACCTCAGTTTCTGAGATCCCTTTTTCAGAAAACTTGGGGAACCTTTAACTTCCTTCTTTGGGGTGAGTTCCTTGTTAGGTTCCTCTTTATTCACGTCATGTAAAGCTGCAATAGAAATGGATTTGGTAGCAGTGCCACTTGGAGGATTTCTCCTGAGAGCTTCCTCTTCCTCCTCCACATTGTGGGTCACATTATGCATGCTTTTAGAGCTTTTCAGCAGGTCTTCCTTGGGTTTTTCTGGTTGTCTAACTCGATTCCTGGTGAGTGTGCTATACACATAATGCTTGCTATTCCCATGGCCACTGTTAGCTTTCGAGTGGTCAAAAAATGGGAAACTTCGTCTTTTGAGTAGATTCTCATTTGGTTCATTCTTTTGATTCTCTGTCTGTTTATTGGAGCACAAAGTTGTATATATATAATTATTTGCTTCTGTATGGCCATTTGTGGTTTGCTTTAGTACTGGTGAGTGATTTTCCGGAACGTGCAAGGTGTGCATTTTTGATGCCTCTGACTTTGGTGATAGCTGAGGGACCGGTTCTGGCAGAGGCTTCTCTGTTGAATGCTCTACTCCTGTAGGGGAGCGTGGAACCTCCTTAGGTGTGTCACTTCCCTGGGAACCGATGATCGTTGAATTCGAGGAGCCAGTTGTGCAACTGTTAACTTCCTGTTGCTCAGGCAGAGTTGGTTTAAATACAAAAGAGGACCGAAGCCGAGAATGAGCATAAAGGGCACTGGCTTTCAAATTCTCAGAGTTATCATAGCCCTCAAACCGCTCACCCAGGGCTGATCCGCTGGAATCAGGTGGCGCCTCAGACTGATCATTTAAATAAGATTCAATCCTCCAGTTACGTAGGAATGATTTTGTGGTATGCTCAAGAGTTGGCATCCGTTGCTGCAAAAACCGAATATGATTATCAGTTCCGTTAAAAGATCTTCTCATATTTGAATTTCTTTCTGGAAGATTGGTTTTTCTCTGAGCAAGCCGATCAGCAAAACTTTGAGCAGGTGTGTTATTGTGGCTTGAATAGCCTCCCCGCGACGAGGAGGCCACACTGAGACTATCTGAAGGTCTTTTCCAATTAGCAGGGGGATGATTGGCTCGATTCAGAGTCCTGTTAAGCAGAAGATACGGTGTGGTCTCTGGCTGTTCCCCAGCGTAACTGTGTCTTTTCCAATTTTCATTTAGATGACTGGGTTGAAACTGACGGATTGTATTTGGACCATTAAAGTTTGGAACGAAATGAGGTTTGTATGCTTGATTTCTTATGCTGTATTTGTCAGGTTCATGTAAAACATACTTCCCTCTGTTTTTGAAGTAACTGGAGTCTAGCTTGTGAATTGTGTCTTGTCTACTGAACAGGTTGCGTTGGCTGGAAACAGAAGCTAATGAAGAAACCGAATGCTGGTAATTTCCATTCTCCCAGAGAGATTTGCCATGCTTGACCCTTGCTGCTTCATCCTGAGCAAATGACCTGGGAACACAGGATCTTGCATACAGAGTTCGAAATTCTTCATCAAAAGACTCAACAAGTTGTCCTGTAATTATCTGAACCATACTGAGGTGAGCTTTTTCGAATGACCACATGTAGCTGAAACAAAATGAAAAAAAAGAGAAAAGAATGGATATTTTAAATTTTTCTATGCTGAAAGATTAATGATAAAACACATTTCTGCTTTAAAACATTTCAATTAATATATCCAAACATATCTTTGCTTTTCCTATTATAACTTAATATAATTCCTTTCGTTATGTGCCTATATTCTTGTGTAACTTCATATTTGTATTTTAAACAGTAAATCTCGAATTCGGACTTTGGACCTACTTGCCCTTTCTCCCACTCCTTCTAACAGGTTCAAAGAAATTCTTATGGTGCATTTTGGAACTGCTTACTAAGATTTTACAGAGTAAAAAAACAATAAACAAGATACTATTTTTTCCTACAGATCGTCCTGGCAAGGACTACAAGTCAGTCTTAGAGGACATGTTAAGAGGACAAGTTAAGAGTTTGGCTGTAGTCTCAGAAGTTTTAGCTTCATATTCCTCATATCGCAAATGAAGAGCTGATCGGCAGAATAGTTGCAAAACCTTATGTTTCTAAATTGTTATAATAAGCTTTCTGTGCCAAATCACATAGTTTAGGCAACTAAACCTTTGGGTTGCTATCTCTGTGGTTTACTCAATAAATGTAATTTAGCATGTCAAAAGTGATAAACAAAGGTTGCCTCAATCACTAACAGGTGGATTTCACTGTACTTAATGTACAAAGGATAAATAAATATAGTTCTCGTAATCCAAGTTAATCAAAATGCCAATAAGCTTGTTTTAACATTGGATACGTATCTAGAAATCGAAGTTATCAAGTTTAGCGATGAAAGCTATCTTGGAATTTGATATTAAATTTGAAACTCATTTTTGAAAATGTGATGGAACAAGAAACTAAAAAGACAAGCTCCTTACTAATATGCTATCCAGATAATCATATGAATAACAATGAGGATAAATACAGAAGAGAAAGGAGACATGATCTCCTCATAAAAATACTTTCCTATTTACACAGAGAATATGGCAAATGAAGATTAAAAAGATTAAAACATCAGAAGATAATATTTTAAAACACATAAAATATAAACACTGCCTGCATTCCATATGGAAATGCTAGTTCTAGTATCTGTCATTCTGCTTCTAATTCTGTCCCCTGTTAATACAATGAAAAAGCATTCACTGATGGCTCAAGAACTTTAGTTCATGGAACGCAAGTTGGATACCCAGATGGAGTTCCTCGCCCTGCCTCTGGCTTGACCTACAGCTGCTTCACTCATTTGGAGAGTGAACCAGTGGATGGAAGATTACTGTTTCTGTCCCTCTTCCTGTCACTCTGCTTTTCAAATAAATAGTCTAAAAACAAGAGTGCACAACTTCAGAGTATTATTGTTTGGAAACATTCAACTTTATCTAATATGTCTAATGAATGCATAACACAGAACAATATCTATTAGGCTTTTTTATGTGTGAACCCAAATGTGCCCCTAGCCTGACATAAAAGATATGCAGCACAAGTGAGTAAGTAAGAACATTTCCAAATTATCTAAGATACAGATACAAAATATGCGAGAAGCAGCAAGTAGTGGAAAAGGTAGCCAGCTGGCAAGTGTTTGCCAAACCACAGAGACAGTGATGGTTTAGTGATATTTTGACTTAGGTTACGTATTCAGAAGTTCACAAATGAAAGATGTCAGAGGACAATGTATGTGGAAAAAAAAGCGAATGGAAAAGGGAAGTAACCAATAGTGGCTAAGATTTGGTTGAACATAGAAACAGGTTCCATTTCCCCTAGTAAAGAAGTTATATATGAGATTTATGAATTAATGCAGAAAATACTGCATGCAAATCAGAAAGTTTGTGTAGGATTTGTTTACATGTTTTGCTAACTTACACTAGAAAGAGGTGTTTGAGGAATTAATTTCCCTAACAGATATTCATTAGATGTGAAAGGGGTGACCGGATTCCCAATGAAGAATTATCTAGAGATAATCTGGATATGAGTGAAACTCTGGGAAATGAGTGAAAATGTTGGTTCAGCAGCAAGAGAAAATTAGATAATTCATTCAGAAAGACCATTCACAGTTTATGAAATAAAAATAATTCTCCACATTTTGAATTTTGAAAACTCATAAGATATTGAGACTGGTAAATCTGTAACAATTAGAAAGAGTACCCTGCTTTGGTAAATCAGAATATCATAATTTCAGGTGACAAGAAGACATCAAGTGAAAACATTCAAGAAGAAAAATGTAAAAAAATTGGAGCCATGCCTCTAGACTTAGAGACAAATAATTGTATTCTCTACCATTCCACATGAAATGAATCATCTATAGCCCAATAACCTATATCTGTATGGTCAGTGCTGACCTTTTCTATATTTTGTATTTTTGGAATCAATTCCAATTTTTATTTGGGATTTAAATTATCTCACAAAATCAACACATATAAGACTTCCTCCAACACTCCTCTCCCTCAAACTATCTCTTTCCTAGTTTTACCTAGGAAATGTTTGTGTCATAGACTAACCACATTTTTTGATGACCAGTAATGAGAAATAGTAAGTCTCCTTCAAATGCTCTTTTTCTTGTAACTGACAGGTCCTGTTGACTCAGATTCCAAACCCTCTTCCAAATGTCTCCCACTCTTTTATCACTTTATCCTGAGACGTCATGGACTTTGACTTCTAGTCTTCCTATGTACTCGTTTTTTAATCAACAGTAAATAGCAGCAGTACAGTCTTTCCAAACATTCATCTTGGGGATGTTTTATCATGTTTTACTACACAGTCCGATTCTTACCACATCCCTTATTACTATCAAATATTCCCTTTTTTGGTTTCCTTTTATTAATCATGTTTCCTCTGCCTGCTAAAATAAAAATTCTTTCACCTCAGTATTCTTGTGGATCTTTTTTATGCCTCTCTAGATAGGAGCTGAGAATGGTTCTTTGCATAGAGACAGTAATGCTATAGGCGATTGCAAAGAGCAACAGGAGAAAAATCCTTCCTAAACCATAATGCAATCAACATTCTGGCTTGCCTAAAGTGCTCTACAAGGAAGTAGCATCAGTCTTCGCTGGCTGAGTGGTGACAAGACTGGCATCAGTGTTTGGAAGCCACTGAAAACAGATGTTTAGTATTTTGCAGCTCTATCGCCACAGACTTACTCCAAGGGAGCAATAAAGGAAAATATTTGCAAAGTCCTACCATTGAGCTGACTGGTTTTCCCCTGAATGAGGACAATATGCACAGACTGTGAGAGATGACTGTTTTCGTAATGCTCGATTCTTGCCAAAATTACAAAGTTTATATGGAAACAGTAAAAGTATACACAATACAATTAACAAAATAAATCCAGAAACTGAAGTAAAAAAAAAATCAAACTGAACCCAGTCTCTTGCCTATTTCCCAAGGTAATGCTCCCCATCCTTTATCAAAAGGGATTACTGACTTGAGGAAGTTATGCAGCGGGCACTACAAGGTTCTAATCATTGGACTTAAGGAGTTCTTCCTTCTCCAACAAATGACAAATCTGAAGGCCAATATTTTCTTGGAGTGTTTGTTCAGAGGAATTCCAGCTTTGGACACAATGTAACTGCCATCTTCAGGTAAACCAACATCCACCTGGCCATCATAAACTCCCAAACCAGCACAGCATCACTGACCAACGAGGAACACAAATGAAGGCAATGAGAGAAAAGGTGGCACAAATGAGTTACAGGACACAAAGTAATAACATACCAATAGTAAGTCCTTTCTTAAAGGTAACTACCTTAAAGGAAATGACATCAAATTCCAATAAGTCAAGATACTTACAGACTGAATACACCATAAACAAGATCTAAGTGTCTGCTCTTTTCCAAGACTTACTTTAGATCTAAGTGAGCACACAGGTTGAAAAGAAAGGATGGAAAAAATGTATGTCAAGTAAATAGCAACCAAAAGAGTTTTTTTCTACAAAGTTGTGAGATAAAATACACTTTAAAGTAAAAGCCATCACGAAAGATGAAAAAAAAATTATATGAGACTACATCGAAATTTTGTGGAAAATAAATTTGACTTGAAAAATATTTGGAATACATAAATAATTTTTCATGACCTTTTTGAGGGCCCTTGTAAGCATGGATTTCAAAATCTCTGGTAGTAAATATAAGTCAATATTTCAAGTACTTCTTACATACTAACATGTAATGATAAAAATACTGATTTACCAAAAAGGTATAACAATTATGAATATTTATATATTGAATCTCATTGCTTCTAATTACAGGAAGACATAGTTTAACAGAATTTAAAGGATAAACAAATACCAGCACCATATTAGTAAGAAATATCAATAGTCTTTCATTGATGGCATTGATGGCTAGATCAATGAAAGAGAACATTAATATACATTGAGCAAGTTGAACAAGACCCTAGACCAGGAAGAATTAACAAACACAAGCGAAACACTGCATGAATGCACAACATACATTTTTTTTTCAGTGCACTTGAAACATGTTCCTGATAGCCCCAAAACCAAATATTAACAAACTGAGGAAGATCTAAGCTATGCAAAGTATCTTTCCTAATCACAGTGGATTAAAACTGAAAATCAGTAATAGAAGTAAAATTACAAATTCTTCAGATATATGGAAATTTGAAACAACAATACAAGTATCAAAGAAGAAATGAGGGAAATAAGAAAATTCTTTGAGACAATTTAAAATGGAAAACATACCATATTTTATGGATGCTCTGAAAATTATGCTACAAATTATTTTGATACAAGTAAATGTATACATTAAAAAGTCAAAACTTCTCAAAACAGTAATCTAAGGGTACCTACGCCTCAACAAGCTGGACAATGAAAAACCAACTGATAGGAAAGAGGTGAACAATCTTAGCTTTAGGAAAGAAGAAATGATTACACACAGAAGTGAATAATTATTGCCCTTTCTCAACAATGATTTTTATGAGAAGGCAGCACTTTCCAAGGACACAGGGGAAATAACTCAGCTAGGAAGTCCATAGTGAATTAAACTACAAGTCATCAAAGATTGCAAAATTTAAGCCTAATGAACGCTTAAGCAAACCTGGGAGAAAAACTGAGCCCTGGAAACAGAAACAAGGAAACAGAAAATTTAGGAAACAATGAGTCAAAACACCCAGGAATATGGGACGTTCTAGGACCCTTTCTGTGCTCCCAATTTTAGGACTTGCTAACCCAGATGGTATATCACAGATTTCTGTTGATAACTAGACATTTGGGAAAGTCATTCATGTACTTCAAAGTCATTTTGATCAGCTAGAAAAAAACAACAGTAAGTAAGTAGAAAACAATGCCATTGAGATAAAAAGAAAAGGTAAAATGGCCACTTTTATCTTTGTTTACAGAAGTAAATATTATAAATCACTCTGTAGTTCAAAGAAAAATTCCTGTTGCTTCAATAATATAAACCTGACCTTCTCAAACAAAATTGTGATAAATACTCTATTGGAAGCATAAGCCAGGAAGAGTGAGCAGAAATGAATCTGTTGCAAATATAACTTCTCAGTGATGATATGATAAGCCAAAGATAATGTTGGAAACTGGAAAATTGTGAAAGAACCACATAGTCACAATGGAAAAGGACTGGATAACTGATATGGATGTCAGAACAGGAAGATGCAGAATCAGACCTGCTCTTTATGTTGCATATCAAATAATACACGGTTTCAAAAATACTTGCAGAAACTTTGTTGCATAAAAGCAACTTCCTACTGCCACCTTGGCTAAACACTCTTAAAAACATTTGAGTTTCTCAGTGGCTAAGAATTAAACAGTAAAGTGCATGACAGCTAACCGACTAGCTGGGGAGAGTGATTCTCAACTGTGACAATTTGAATGTTTGATCAAAAATGGCACCTGAGAGGAATCAACTTCAGTGACATTCAGTTTTTTCAAGCAATATGTAGGAAGACTGTGTCACATAATGCAATGCAATTAATAATTATAAAAAAAAGACTAAAAATTTTTAAAGGGTTTTGAAATTCTCATCCTTTAATTCATGGGCTATACTTTATAAAATGTCTTCCTACGTTATATGTGCTAATGGCAATGGCAGTCATATTCATAACAATTTTTCGATGAATGAAGGAGTTTGTAGAATTTTTACAACCTCATCAATGTTAGTTTCATGACAGAACTCCTGTTGTGTTTTCGTTAAAAAACCAACACCCTGATGAGAGAGCTCTCACATGTTACTGTGTCCTGAATACAGATTCTAGGCCTCTCTGTGAATGTTGGGACTCGAGAAGTTCCTCTGCCTTTCCCATAAAAATGAATAAATCTTTTTTTGAAAAAGAAGAAGTGTCAGTCTCTGCCCACTACAGTCAGGGTTCTGGGACTCACAATTTAAAGGATTAAAAAAAAAAGAAGAAGAAGAAGTCACTTGCATCTCAGGGCAAACAATTTTGAATTAAAAAAACAACACATGTTTCAAAGCTCCTAAAAGGAAAATGATATAAAAAAAATTACTTGGGTAAGAATTAAAGCTACAGCGAAACAAAATGAAATATATGTTTTACTCAAACAAGTTCATATTGTACCAGGTTTTATTAGAATATTGTTATCAACAGGAACAATCCATGATAATTCACCCTCCCCGCCAGAGACAGCAGTTGACAACCACTGATCATTTCAAGGAATTTGAAATAATAGCGCAAACAGAGTTGCTAGAAAAAAGCTGACACATTTTTAGTATCTGTGTCCTAAAAATTCCATATTCACTTGTACAAATAATAAACTGTTTCTGCTTCTGGTTTATGATAACAGAAAAGGATAGTGTTTTTTTTTGTCTGTTATCTTCTTGCCTCCCAATCAAAATTAGCTCCATCACAGTCATCTGAAAACATAGCACAGGTTATTTGCTTTAGTGGTTAGGACACCCACGTCCTGCACTGACACCTGCTCCTAGCTCCAGCTTCCTGTGAAGCACGGGTGGTGGTCCAACCAACTGCAGTCATGCCACCCACACGCAAGACCTCAACTGAGTTCCTTGCTCCCAGTTCTGATGGACTAAGTCCAGTGTTGAGGGCACTGGGGAAGAGAGTCAGATCATGAGAAGACTCTTCCACTATCTCTCAAATAAATAATTTTTTAAACTAATCTTAAAAACTGGACCTATTGGGTCCAGCACAAGCCTAATGGCTAAAGTCATATCCTTGAACATGCCGGGATCTCATATGGGTGTCGGTTCTAATCCTGGCAGCCCCGCTTCCCTTCCAGCTCCCTGCTTATGCCCTGGGAAATGATTCCAGAATGGCCTAAAGTCTTGGGACCCTGCACCCACGTGGGAGATCCAGAAGAAGCTTCAGGCTCCTGATTTCGAATTGTCTCAGCTCCAGCTGTTGTGACTGCTTGGGGAGTGAACCATTGGATGCCTCTCTTCCTCTCTGTACATCTGCCTTTCCAATAAAAATTAAAAACAATTTTTTTAAAAAAATTGCATCTATTAATACAGAGGTAGCAAAAACTGATTTCAGTGGCATCGCCATATTCATAACAGGTGAACTTACTAATGAGAAGAATCTGAAAAACAAATAGAGTATGAATTATGATGAGTTTAAAAAAGAAACATGATTAAAGTCAAGTTACACAACAATGTGAGGGGAACCTTTGTCTCTTTCCTAATAACTACAATTGTCTGAGAGAAGAGTGCGACACATTGTCTTAGATGTGCTTAAGAAAATTACTCAGTTTGGCTGCATGAGTTTGCTCAGCTGTAGAAATGAGAATAATCATAGAACCTACCTCATGTCATTTTTAGGACTAAATGAGTTCATGCATCTTGTACCCATGATGTCAGCTATTGCATTAGACTTTATTTTAACTGTCATTTTTTGTTCACTTCCTTTTCAAGTTCAGGGAGACTTAAAAGGAAATACTGCTCGGAGTTCCAAATGGAAGCTTTCTAGATATAAAATTACAAATAGTATTTGAAATCAGTGAGTCCTTTTAAAGATTGACTTAACATATTAATCCGAACCACTTGAGTTTAGGGGATTTCTGTATCTTTGTGCTGAAAATGAAGTACATAAGTAGAGAGAGAGAAGAGAGGAAAGAGCCAGGGTGGATATTGTGGCACAGCGGCATAAGATTCTGGCAGCAATGCCCGCATCCCATGCCTGCCATTTTGAGTGCGATCGCTCCATTTACAATTCAGCTCTCTATTAATGCACCTGAGAAAGAAGTAAAATATGGCTCAAGTTCTGGGACCCTCACCCATGAGGGAGACCTGCGTGCAGTCCCTAAATTCCAGCTTCAGCTTGACCCAGGCCTTGTTCCGTGACCTCTGCAGGGTGAACCAGAAGATGGACATATCAATGTCTCTCTAACTCTGCTATACACCCCCCCACATACACTTGTGTGTGTGTGTGTGTGTGTGTGTGTGTGTGTGTGAGTATGAGTCCAACTCTACTAAAGTTAAAACTAATAAATTCATTACATGTTTGACAATGTAAACATATTGGTATTACCTGTAAGAGCCATACATTACTTTCTGGCAGTCAATTAATAAAAATTTCTGTTCCATTTTCCCATGGAATTTCGCTCCTGTTTTTGAAAGATAATCTTGTCCTTTCACTGTCCGCACTCGAATATTCTAGAATGTAAAATATAAGATAAAAATTAACAATAGAGATATTTTGTGAAGTGAATTATATACTAATATAAAACCATAATATCACAAAACTTTATTTGAAATTATGTTTTTTTTGAAAAAAAGACAAGAAAATTCAAAACATCGACCCCAAATAAAGAATGTTGATGAAAATAATCCACTTAAAGTGTATTTAAATATAGCTCAAATAGAATGGTTGCACAGAATGGTCTCACAAGTCACTTAGGATCCTATTAGAAGAAATTCTTTTAGATTATAGCACCCCGATGATAAAATAGCTAAGATCAAGATCTATTTTCCTTTTAAAAAATAAAACAACTGAAAACACTAGGCTAAATGTTTTGAAAAAGCAAAATTGTCCAATCACAGAATCATCTGGATGTGTGGTTTCTAATTTATACATTCAAACCTGGAGCATTACACAGAATGAGTAGCACGGGAGAATTTGGCCTCATGGTTAAGACTTCAGTGGAGATGCTCGCATCCCCTGAGAGAGTGCCTGAGCCGCAGCTCCAGGTCTGCTCCCAATTCCTGCTGATGCGCGCCCAGGGAGGCAGCAGGCAACAGCTCAAATGCTGGCCACCTGCCACCCGCAGGGGACATCTGAATTGAGTTCCTGGTCTCTGGCTTTTTTCAGACATTCAGGACATAAACCAGCAAACGGGAGTCCCACCTGTCTGTTTCTCAAATAAAATCAAATAGCACAACACAAAATAAATGATGATGACTAAGTTAGTTCAAGCTTGAGGGTCCCAATCAAAAATCTTTCATCACAATAAGCTTTGTATATATACTTTTCCTTCTTAAACCTGATTAAGGTGAAAATGGCACACACAATACTAGAGAAAAGAAAAAACAGAATTTTTTTTTATTAATAGAATTTATTTTGACATTCTTTACATAGTTAGTTAGAGTAAGAAGGTTCAAGGGCTACAGGAAAGTGGATAATACTAGTATATGAAAAAACAGAATTCTTACCCTGAGACGCTGTATTTGACATCCCTGTTTCTCAGTCATATTTAAAAAATGACTAAAATTGGACTCATCAAGCAGAATGTATACAGATACCCCACGAGTCGATGCTTCTACTATCTCTTTGAAAATATCCACATCTGTAAATATATCCATTACTAAAGCAATGACCTGTTTAAAAAGAAAAAAAAGATTAAAGCGTTGTTTAACCTCAGTAAATATTAGACATAAGAGAAAAAAATCAACTAAAGACATGAATATATATGCATAAATGTCAATGTTTGCCAGTTTTCTAAGATAAAAGACATAAATATATTGAAAGGGTTAATAGTGTGGCACAGCAAGTTAAACCACTGCCTGTGTGATGCCACATCCTACATGAATGCCAGTTCTTGTCGCAGCTGCTCCCCTTCTGATCCAGCAACCTTCTGGGGTGCTTAGGAGAGCAGTGGAATACACCATCAGTGCTTTGACATGGCCGACCAGAACAGAGTCTCAGAAATCTGACTTCTGTCCAAGAGAAATCAGTCCATTGCAGCCATCGGGGGAGTGAACCAGTGTATGGAAGAACTCGGACTCTCCCTCTATCTGTAAAACTCTGCTTTCAAACAAAATGACCTTATACAGTTTTTTAAAAACAAGTAAGTCCAATGTATAAATTTGTAACACTAGCCAATTTTCAGAATTTGCATTTTATTGGGATTTTCAATAAAGGGCAAAGCTAGATGACAGATAGCAACTTTCTGATCATCAGAGGATACAGGGTAGAAACCAGTGTGACAATATTTCTTGCGAAACCTTCCCATCTAAAAGTGAGATCTCTGCAATTATTTTTAAAGAGTAAAGGTCTTAGATGACTAGGACAGAGGCAAAAAAAAATCTAGAGATTGAAACTTATCTAAGGAACAATGAAAGATGGAGTAAGTGCAAAAGAGAGCTTGAAGAAAATGAAATACACAATCCTATAATTAGATTAGTCGACTGAATCGGCAAAAGAAAGAAACATAAATGAAATGAGAAGACTATATGATTGAAAAGGTGAAACAGGAAAATGTGCTAAGCAAGGGACCTGTTCAGCATGCTAATTATTGGAAACAATAATTAATTATTGTTAATAATTAATTATTTTATATGGCAAAATAACACTAGAAGATAAAGAGGAAAAAAACTTCATATAATGAACACTTAGTAACATACAAGACACAAAACCTGCCTGTGTGAAGCTTACATTCTCCTCTGGAAATAAGCATAATAAAAAAAAATCCTTCCACCACGTAAACCTTTTAAGAAGTTAAGATCTGTAGGATAGAAGAGGAACAGAAGGGAGGCAAAGTGGGAAGTTATCAGTATGCTCGCACAATGGAATATGTGAAATACTAGACATTTGTTCACTTTATAGAAACAAAATAATTTTTAAATAAAATCAAAATAAAATTTAAAATTATCTATAGGAATACCAATGCCAACCATTCTAGTGACATCACACATTCCATTTGTTCTTTAATAAATGGTGTGAGGTGCCTGTCTGAGAGAGAAGCTAGTAATAACTGCATACCTTGACATTTTTCCTCCTAGCATCATATGTGTGGAAAAACATGCATGATTATTAAATGAATGCATGTGCTATGTGTATGTGTTAATGTGTGGTGCAATGACATATGGCTAGTAATACAAAGGAATTAAATTATCCATGATATACTTTTTTTTCATAAAATAGCTCGCAACAATAAGTGTTTCATGCAGTGTGGTATTCGTTTTTAAATCCTAAAAGGATTTTTTCAAAAATAAACATTACACAATATAGTGATACACTCACAGAACAAGTTATGTTGGATGTTGGAGATGAATAAAAACACATTCTCGGGACACATAAAGGTTTTTGTGCGCAAACAGTAACTGAAGTTGCTCAGCCAATGGATGGTTCTCCCATGGCGAAGGTAGTCATTCTTGCATGACTGACAACACACTACAACAGGAATCAGGCTGCTAGATTGAACATCTCTGACAAGCTTGTCTGATGTCAACCAAATGAGACTGCTTTTCATGGCTTCCATTTGCTTGTACCCTCACCCAATTTGCTGGATTTATAAAAATGTACAGAAACTTTTAGCTGGGTCAATAAGGGAAAGTTAAATAAAACTTTTTATTCTTAGTGGACATTTACATATATTTAAGGAAAAAATAATTAGAAAGGATCCACATGAAACTTTAGGTGAAATTTTTACATGCCCAGTTACTTACCTAAATTATATTGTTCTATAGAAACGATAATCACAATGTACAAAGAAAAAATTATATACTGATTAGTATGCAGAGCATGTCAAATGATTGTGCATTAACATAAAAACCAGTTACATTAAGTTGTATTCTGCTGTGATATTACATCTTACTTATATTCTTAAGTCTCTATTATTTTTATATTCTTGCACTTGAAAAATGCAATGCAATTGAAAAAGCCAATACATACATGAACTCATCAGATACTTGAGACACTTAACCAAACAAGAGTTGATGCTGACTTAAAACAGTAGAAATGGCACAGATGGTATTAGGTACATTCACATGCTAGCTAAAATTTAAGAGGGTGGTACTGCAGGTAAAGCCATCGGGTGTGATATCAGCATCACATGATTGGCATTTCATGTACCTGCTGCTCCACTTCTGCTTTTACTCCCTGATGATTTCCTAGAATGGCAGTGGAGGATGCCCTAAGTGTTGGGCCCTTGATCCGTGTATGGTATGGATCAAAGTCCTTCCTTCTGTCTTTTGCCTGGTTCAATCCCAGCTGCTGGAGGCCACCTGGGGAATGAACCAGTGGATGGAAGATGTCTCTCTCTGTTTGTCACTGCTTCTCTCTCCATATGATTCTGACTCTCAAATAATTACATGCATCCTTTACAAAACTATCCAATCTTAGGATACTCAGGAGCATATGATCAAGTGTGAAGTAATCTGCAAAAGAATCCAGATAAAGAAAAAAATTCACATTGTATATATGTGGTTATTAGAGGTCACTACATAGCAGAATGCTATAGGTAATGGGACCTCATGATAAATCTTAAATGACAAAGATTATTTATCCATCAAAGCTGGAGACAAGTACTACTAGGACTCAGAAGCAAGTATGAGCATGAAAATGATAGCAATATTTTAACAAATGTTCACTGAATTGACTTAAACACAAAAATCATTAAACTTACATATATGGAACACATTTGCTTCAAAGGATGTGTGTCAACTAGAATGGAAACTCTGATACTATTTAATCTACAGAGTAAAATAAATTCTACAAAAGAGAGTCTCTGGCCAATCGTATCTTGGGAACCTGTACCTGGCAGCAGATTTAATTTTGCTGAGCCATACGATTGTAGGAGATTTGAAACCTTATGACTTTTACTATAACGTTCTTTCTAACCCCACTGAAATACCAAAAAAGTGCAGAAACTAGCAATGAGACAAATGAAAAATAATTGAAGCCTGATGATAGAAAACGTTCAACACATTGCTAAATGGATGCCAGAACAGCCTCAGAAACGCGCTTCGGTATCTTCAGTACCTTATTTGAATTTCACTTTGTTTTTTCTATTTGCAATCTACTAGCATACAGGACTATAAGCAATATGTTTTGTATGACCTAGATACTTAATGAAATGTGACAGTACCTTGGGTGAATGTTCTCTAGTCACATAACTGTCACTATCACTCTCACAATGGTATATTACACCTTTTATGCTTCATTTGAAGGGATTCAGATTTGTGAGGTAATTGTCTGAGTACAGACAGAAGGATTTATTATTTTTTTTTCCAGCAGAAAAACTAATACGCTCAAATTGGAAAAAGAAAAAGATGAATGGAGCTCTATAACTGCATTTTAATAAAATTCAGCACAATTGGAAAACTTTTAAGAATTAGTAATAGAAATAAAAGGAAATGACCACTTATGGATTATTTATTTCTAAGCCTATAAAACCTGTCAAAAGCAATGTACTAAATGGACTTCTTTTTTAAAAACACAAATCTGACATAAAAAGTATCATTCACCCTAATCTTTCTTCAGCCTAAATAAAAACTGACAACTGTATCTATATATCAGTTTGGTCTGCCACAAATTATGTGATCTTCAGGAAATCTAACCATTATGAATGTAACAAATATGAGTAAATCACATTAGAGAAGATCTTACTGAGTCTTAAAATTCCTTGTGGCTATAACTATTCATGGGTGCTCAATAATGACTAGGATAACATAATTAGGTATGGATTAAAAGCTCTATCATAAAAGAATGGCAATGAGCTTCAGGCTTACATAATAAAACATGAAAACAAAGTTACATTATGCATATTGGGAACTTACTATACAAATTGAATTTGTACAATTATATTACTAGAAGAATACAATGGGCTTGGTACCTACAATCCCAATTATGTAGGATATGCAAGTAAACGTATCAGATCCTACTACATTAAATATCAAATTCTACTAGATTAAAGGTACACTGCAGAAAAATAACAAAAGTCTGACCAAATATGCCTTGTCAAAAGTAAGAAATTTTTTAGTATCTCATATTTAAAGTCCATAGAAATGAGGAAGGAAGAATGTTTGGGCTCTCTTTTAGCAACAGTGTTAATTTATAGAACAAATGATGTATGTATTCCAAATCAGTAGGGACATTTTAGCAATGGTACCTTGCATTTTTGCAGTGCGTTATGTGGTTTAAAATACTTCATCATAAGTTCTTGGTATTGTTATTTTCTTTTTTCTTCCTGACGTTGATTTTGTTTTGTGGCTTTTCATTTCAGGGGATGTACAGTAGCTGTGTAATGGAGACTAACATCCAGATGTGAGGATACAATGTAGTATGCATCTCTACTTCTAGACAAAGATGGACTTACAATGAAACTGCTCACTATATCTTGATAATAGGTTGCTGAATTCTCTGCCATTGTCCATGCCTGCAATGATGGACATATGACTGAGTATGAAGAACTATACTATAGTAATGATATAGAGGAACTAGGGGGTGGGGAGGGAATTGGGGATAAGGGAAATGCCAGGAGCCTATGGAACTGTAAAATAATAATAATAATAATAAATAAATGTAAAAAATAAAAAATAATAAAAAATAAAATACTTCATCAAAACAAAAAATAAATATTTTTATCTTTGACTTAGTTAACAAGATCTTCCTCTCTGCATATCTCACTTTGTAATTTAAAAAAAAAATTAAAAATAAAAAAGTAGAATGGGTGCTAACTGAAACTTTTTGGTGGTGATTAAGTAAAATTTCAAAATAAACCAAGAAAAATGCAGCAATTTCCTATCTGAGGACAATGATTCATTTCCTTTCATACTGGTATATACATACTTAACAGCAGTGAGATCATCTTATTTGCATGCTATTAGTGCTATGCGTATTTAATAGTAGAAGAAACATTTTTCCTGTTATTAAAAACTGTTGTGATTTCATATTTGGAAAACATAACTCACCAAATCACAGTGAAGAAAACCATCCATCTACAGAAATACTGGTTAAAATCTACTGGAAAAGTCTAGAAATGAGCAACTAAACTAAAGGGCAAAGAGGATTTGGGGAGGGCATCCGATTTTCCTGAACCCCTTTCAGTATTAAAACTTCCCACAGAAAGATTAGTTACAGAGGTGTGGGTACAGTACAGGAACCCGGCAAGGGAGATAGTTTGATGTAGAGCTGAAGTTTTGAAATACACACTGGGTCACATTATACATTACTTCTTAGCGTCTAGGATATTTCCATAAGTATGCAGTTGCATATTATTATTATTCCATTCAACTTCATCTCCACAGTAGTGCATGGTATCTGAAGTCAGGCCAGGGTAGAACCCTGCACTGAGAGGCTTCATTTCAACTGCATCTAAACTCTTTATGGATGATTCTAATGTATGCATTTATGATAAAAGACATGACAATTATCATCAGATTATCATGTAAAAATTTTGTAGTTAAAAGAGTGTGTATGAATACTTGAAAAATTCATCTCACTAGGTAAATTATAAATTAATCAACCAGAATAAAGCATATGTTCATTCATGCTAAAATGCATACAATATCTCAATAAGACTACGCTCTACCGCCAGACTCCCAATGTCTTTTTTATAGTCTTATTTTATCGTACTTTCAATGTTTTTCTTTTGTATAATTTTTAAAAATTATCACACTCACTTCTTATGAAGACATTATACACATGCAATTTTATACGTACTTGTATATTCGTGCGTATTATATAGTACTTTTTAGTACTTTTTAAAAAATATATTATATTTTAATAGGAAAATCAGATACACAGAGAGGAGGAGAGACAGAGATGAAGATCCTCTGTCTGTTGCCTCACTCCCCAAGCATCCATAACAGCTGGAGCTGTGACAATCTGAAGCCAGGAGCCTCCTCCAGGTCTCCCACACAGGTGCAGGGTCCCAAGGATTTGGGCCGTCCTCGATGCCTTCCCAAGCCACAACCAGGGAGCTAGATGGGAAGCAAGGTCACCAGGATTAGAACCAATGCCCATATGGGATCCTGGTATGTGCAAAGGGAGGACTTTAGCAGCTAGATTATCGTGCTGGGCCCCCTTTCCCTTATTTTAAAAATTGTTATTATTATTTTCCATGAAACGACTCTGTAAGTATAGGGATTCCTCCTATCCCCCCAACCCCGTTTACCCGCCGTTTCCTATCCCCACCTTGCCACCATCTCCCCACATTATTACAATTAGTTTTATACTTCAGCAACAGTCATAAGGCCAACATTCTGCTATTTTACTATATCATGGCATTGTAGCTATTTGCAATGATGGAAAACCTAGTATCATATTGTCAAGGTATACGTAACAGCTTCATTAGGAATCTTCCTTTTATTCTGGAAGAGAAATGTATATTGAAACGTATCCTCACTTCCTTCTATGTTCATCTGTTTCCTGCCTCCATTTCTTAATAGTTTTGTCTTGCTGTTGTTAAGTTTCTGAATTTCTTTGTGAATCCTGATATTAGTCCCCTATCAGATGTGTGGTGTGCAAAAATTTTCTCCCATTCTGTTGGTTACTTCTTGATAAGTCAAGTTAGTAAAACTATTAGGATGTAACATACTAAATTCGGTAAGGACATCATATCTTAACTGCATGATTCCAACCAGGAATTACTATTCCTTTCTTTACATTTTTAAAATAAACTAATAAAAAATGAAGCAATGGTATTCGTAATTTAGAAACGCAGATGAGTTACTTTTACTAATTTTCATTGACAGAGAATTCTTTCACACTGTTACAGTTAATGACAGTAACATCTCTACTTGCTTTATTATACTAAGTTCTTGCTTTCAAGAGAACAACAATATTCAACTTTGTAGACACATGAAAAACATTATATATTTGATACTATTTTACTTACAGTCTATACTTAGCTAGGCTTTTATCAAATTTCACATTACTGCTTATAGTACAGAAATAAATGTCGGATGCCTTAATATTAGGACAGCAGTCCTCAAGGATGACTGCCTGAAAAATCAGTAATAGTAAAAACTGTATCCTGAGATAGATCTAAAAGCCCTCTCCGACTACTCAAGAACTACAAAAAGAGACATACAGACTAGATAAAGAGACGGACTTCTAGAACTTTTCAGGTATGTGCTGTGTCAACAATGGTTTTATTTGTCAGCTATCCTGCAAAGGTATACAGTCTCAACAGTCCTGATTAAAACAAAACAAACGTAATCTGACCCATGGTCAATTTTTAATATCTGAGGATTGTTTTCAACTTCGGCACAACTGCTGCTACTTGCTGGCTTCACATACTGCTCCAATGGCTCTAACGCACATGTCCTAGTCTTCATTACTACAATGCGACGGTCTTGTACACACACAGCTTTGTGATACCCCTTACATTCTTGTTGGAGTGACTTCTTTGAGATATGTTTTTACCGCATGCCTGAGCGATGTGGTAGCAATTCAGCCTTCCTAAGAACTGGGTTTCCCATGTATACTTGCTGTGTGTATGCTGTCAATGACACGTACTTAACTTCTTCATCTGGCCTTCTTTTACCCTTAGCCTTCCAATTTCATTCGGCAGAAGACATGATTTGTCGCAATATTATTTTTCAGCACTTCAATTTTGTGGTTTTAAAAACATAGCACATACTTTTTCTATTTTTGAGCCATGAAAATGGAATTAAATGAACTCTTAGCTTCTTTCCTCTATAATTGTGTTCTCATTTTTCTACCTCCATGTTCTTGAGGAATAGCACGGCTCGTCACCAAGTAAGAGATCTCGTTAATAGCTGGTGCTTCCTACTGAGACCACGGAGAATGAAGACAACGAACAGAATGCTAGCACAGGGTGGGATGAGGCTGGGAGTTCCTCACTCTTGTTGTCACTGCATCCCACTGCAAGACAATGATGCAACAATAGGTTTCTTTTTCAGTCCCTGCTTTTAGGTCGTGCCTTGTGTATATTTCACAATGCTGTATCATGTTACCATCAGATTTAAGCATTCTATAACGATTATAACAGCAACTTCATGCACAATACTATAGCTGGAATTCCAAATGTCAATTTTGACTTTTTGAAATTGATACCTTATTTTATAATCAGCCATAAATTATATATCCTCAGATAAACTGTTTTAACTTGGTTTTATATAGGAGGCATTGTTTTTTAACATGAATAGTTTCATTTTGGCATTGGTAAAATATATTTTCTAGATGATTTGACTCACACAGCTCAAATTAACCTGCAATATCATTCAGTTTGTTCACTCTCACTAGCCATTAAATCGATCACTATGGTTGTTCCCGTGTCTGTCTGTCTCTACTGACACATGTTGATTTACTTTTGTTTTTCATGATATAGTACCGTATGTTGATATTCTAACCTCCAAAGGGACAGTATAAGGACATGCAAACTTTGGGTCACAAGCAAAGAATCATGAGAGAAGGGAATGTATGTTTCCGACTAAGACACAGAATTGCTGTATTTACAGCTAAAGCATCCTAAAACTGATTTTTGTCTGGGATTTTTTTTTTTGAAGCAAATTAAAGAGAAATATTAGGGAAATCTTGAATCTATTTTCCTAATCACATAGTATTATGCAAATATTCTTCTGAAAATAATAATAGAGAAATTCACTGGCACGGCACAGGAGCCTAGTGGCTAAACACCTTTTCTTGAATGAGCCAGATCTCATATGGGCACTGGTTTTGAGTCCCCGCCACCCTGCTCGCCATCCTGCTCCCTGCTTGTGGCCTGGGAAGGTAGTTAAGGACGCCTCAAAGTCCTGGGACCCTAAATCCCCATGGGAGACCCAGAGGAGGTTTCTGGCTGCTGGCTTCAGGTTGGCTCAGCTCTGGCTGTCGCAGCTATTCGGGGAGTGAATCATCGGATGGAAGATCTTCCTCTCTGTCTCTCCTCCTCTCTGTGTATCTGACTTTCCAATAAATAAATCACTCTTTAAAAAAGAAAATAATAATAAAGACTTCATAAATTCAACCATATTAATAACACTGATTTCAGATTTTATAACAGATCAGAAGCTAATTTTTAGATTTATTTATACTCATAATGCTTTGTAGTTACTATGCACTAAAAGGATTTTAATATAACAAGTTCCTCAAAGTCTAGTTGGAGAAGGCAAACACACAGATCTGAATCAGTGCATGACCAAGTACCACAGAAAATATGCATAGGAGTATGGTTGGTAACACAACTATGTAAGATTGAGGAATACTTAAAAGAAAAGAGACTTGACTTAAACTTCAATAAGTGAAAGTCAGGACCACTGCAAGAGAACAACTGTAAGTTAATAGTTTTCTGACTCTTAGTTTCTGACTATGGTTTTCTGACTATGCACTTTGATTTGCAGCCTAGAAGCCATGAAAACGCAAAGCAAAGTATGAGGTACTGGAGACAGAGATGATAGAAGCAAATTCACAGACGATAATGAGAGTCAAGAGGCTTTGACCAAAATCTGATGGAATCAGGGAGAAAGAGAAATGGGAGCTTTAAAAAATTACTTATTGGCTATTTTTAATAAACAGTTTCACAGTAATAGCATTATCCTTAGAAAATACAAATGCAACATACACTTTGGAATTTGAGTAGTGACGTGGAGATCAGGTGAAGGAAGTACTAAGTATGGGTCCAGGGGGTACTCAGGAAGTGATAACCAGAAGACCGGTCATGCGCCAATGACAAGGAGCAGTATTCTTCCTTCTCGGTCTTTGTTCCAATTCTCAAAAAGTGACATTTTGAGAAAACAAAACAAACAGTCATCTCCATCTCTGAGGCTTTGAAAAGTGAGGAAACTACCTATGCTAGCCACATTTGAACAGAGTTGATTATTTTGGTTAAAAAATATAAACATTCAGATATTTTTCTTATATTTATGTTGTCTCTTTGTCTCTTATATTCTTTTGTTTTTGTTTTTCTTCTTATATTCATGGTTATCTCTCTAAAAACTAAATATTTAAACATTTCTTTTCATTATGCTATAATTACAACACTAAAATTCCTTAAATTTAGAGATGCTGATAAGAAAATAGTCAAAACGTGTGTAACCCCAACCTGTTTACTGAAGGCCTCATTGCTGATAAGCTAGTAGGTAACCAGTGTTAGAGTCTGAACATGATCTGACACCCGAGCTTATACACACATTTAAACTCCCTGGTCATAAGTTAAATGGTACTAAAAGGATGGGAATAATCCAATTATGCTGTGTCAGTGCTGGGTCTTGTAGAAGGTCATTAAGTCACAGGGAACAAGTCCTCCAGAGGTAATTCTCCAGAAAGGATCAGTTATAAAGTTTGAGTGGTGCCCTGCCTCTTTTTGCCTCGTGGCTCACATGTCATCATTCTTCCACATGCACACCATTGTCAACATCCAAAAAAGGCCAAATCATCAAGCATGCCCAATCTTGAACTTCAACTTCTTAAAGAGAGAATGAAATACCATTTTGCTCCGTGTTTAGTTTTCTCTGTTATTTAGTTAAAGCAAGAAAACTGACCAACAAACGAAGCTTCATTCCTCTTGTGCTAGATAGCTTAGTGCTGCTTACATTTCTTTTTTATTGACTCATTAGCCTACTCGCCCAGGCAAAGACGGAATGACTAAGAAATTCCATAATATAAATCTACCAAATAAAAGATGAAAGACTTTGACTCTTTGAGAGTTAACAGCCAGGTTTTTGTGTTGTATTCCCCTTCCCCGGACATATATGGACCTGTTCAAATACAAATCTAACTGCTTGGCTTTTGTTAAAAGTCCCAAGAAAATTTCTGAGCCTCCCTCACCCCACTCCTATTAGTTTAGACTTGGAGGATAAAATAATATGTAAGAAATATTGGAAACTCTCGTTTCATTTTAGGGCCTTTTTCTGTGTAGCAGTCGAATTACTAAAAATACGTACAATGTTATCAAGGTTTCCATTCTCATCTAGATCATCAATGTTACCTGCAGTTTATCATGGCATCCGTGACTGCTTCTCATCTGTGATTTCTGCAATAACCAGATGGTATATCTTTATAGTATGAAACCTCAGCAACATAATAGAAGCGTTAGCTAGGGAAGTCATACAAGACCCCTCAGAAAGCACTGAGTACCCTGAACAACCTCAGACAGAGGCATGGAGATGAGTATTGAAGAGATGCTGACAACATGGAGGACAGCAAATTAACAAAGAAATAAATAAGAGGCTTCAAATGAAGGAAATACAAATACATACCACTTCTGAATAAATATTAACAACACGAGGTCAAATTTATTTTTCCACCATCTTACTTTGATGTTGTTTCGGCATGGCCTCTAAGAATCCAGACCTGATTATAACATCCAGTTATGTTTAATTTGCAACAAGTATGATTAACTTACATGAAAAAAATCCTTCCAATGGTTTTGGCCAAGATGTACAAAACCAACGTAAATTTTTCTGACATTTGTAGAAAAGCAACATTGACCACAATGTTTTTATTATTTAAATTGTCAGTTTCAAATGCAAACTTTGTTTACAAGAATTTCTTCCCTGACTTTTCAACAATAGTACACAGAATATAACTTCAATTTGGTTTTGGTTAACTGTACACTAAAACAATGAGAATTGCAAAGGTTGTTGTGTGCTAGTCACTGAAGCCTAGGATCCTGTTCCTCCATGATTAAAGTATTCTTTAGCATGCCTCTCAGTTTTTGTCTTGCCTAAAGAGCTAATACTTCCTTCTCTGCTCTACATGGCATCTTATGTTCCACCTTAATACTGTAATTTGGTATGACTTTGGAAAGTAGACTTCAGGAATCTTATTTAAATTGTTTGTCAACTAAGGGTAAGTGTGATGTGAGCACATGAAGTCTGTCTCCCCAAGAAGTGTTAGCTTTTGCTCTCCATTTTGGCTGCTGTAGGGTTGATTCACTTCTCGTTGCAAGAAGTCTGCAAAGACAGCCAAATATGGAAAGAGAACATATTGGGATCAAGTTTTCCATGTAAACAATTGATGAAGTCAATGAAACATTGTATTCTTTTAACCTGTGCCATGCCAATGGCTGCTGGTTTGGGAACTTATTTTTCTCTAACTTAACTGAGGTCCTTCATACCAAAAACAATCGTAATAAACAACACCTCCTTTATGTATTAAAAAAAAAAATTTTTGGACAAGAGTCCCTGTGTTTATTTTCATATGAAGTACAGCATTGACATTGCAGTGGTAATACTTTCTAATACATTTGAGCTTGAACACATACTTCTATGAAAGTGAATAAACTTTTTTTTTTAATGTAGTAAAGTCTGAACCACAAATTGTTGCATTTAAGTGAGGATATGAAAATGGCAGCATGCCATAAAGAAATTAAAATTCTCAAGAAGCTCAAGGCAACATAGTAGAATTGTTTACAAGGCTAAAATGATACATGCTGAGGAGACCTTGACGTGGTACTGAATCCACACCCCCACAGCCTCCAAAACAAGCACAGCGGAGCTCGAGCACACTTGTTCTCTCTGGACTCAATAGCTCATAAATTCCTCAGCATTTCTTCACAGTGTTCATTCTCATTGCTCCACGTTCTGGATGTTACTTGTGTTATTTTGCATCCCTTAAGGGTTACAGTCTCTCTACAATAAAGCATTATTAAATGCCCTTGCAATAAAGGAATTAAGACCTAGGATTTAGACTCAGGAACCAAAGTGGTAATTTCAGATCCATCACATACCAGTTGCTGATATTGGTTAATGCTTTTATCTTTTAGAACTTCATTTTTTTTTTCTTTAAAAAAAACAGCAAATGATTCCTACCCTACCCTGGCTTTGAGGATCAAGTGAAATATCGTCTGGCAGGCAATGCCACATCAAGTAGATGGAAAGCTGAGTGGGAGAGCTGAGACTCAAGGTCAGGTTGTCTGCCTCCGCAGCCCACATTCAGAACTACTGCCCCACCCTGCCTCAAGTACTCACTTATTCTAAAATCTCTTTTCAGAAGGTTCAATCGCAGATTGGTTATTTTTAATACACTTATCACCAAGGTATTCAGTACATTAATATTTTGAAGGTATATTTATTTAGTTGGAAACTCAGAGTAAAACACAGAAAGGAGAGATAGTTCACTTCTCAAATGGTTCATTTCTCAAATGGCCACATGGCTAGAACTGGGCCCATCTGAAGCCAGGAGACAGAAGCTTCTTCTGGGTTCCCCATGTGAGTACAGGATCCCAATCATATGGGTCATGCTCCATTGCTTTTCCAGGCTATAGATAGGAAGCTAGATTGAAGGTGAAGCAGCCAGTACATGAACCAATGTCCATATGAGATGCCAACACTGCAGGGAGAGGATTAGCTTGCAACACCACTGCACTGGCCCCATGCATTAGGATCTTAAATTCAAAGAACCTGAAACCCTTCCAATGTATCATACACAATATGATAAGCAGCAGCTTTTTTTTTCTATTTCAATAGAGAAAAATATCAATTTAAACACCAGATGGTCAAGGAAAACTCTTGTAGTGTTGTTTCTCAGGTTCCCTAAGATGACACATACTCTTAATTAAACTCTAGTTAAATATGCTCCCTCCAAGTTAAGACAACTGAAAAACCTGGATTATACTGGTAGATGTTACATGGCTTGTGAATCTATTTTCTTGGTAGATAATAAGTACATGTTGATTTACAGAAAGTAGGTCATATATTCCTAAGTTACATATGAAATTCTTATCTTAAAAAGTGAATAGACCCGGGCCCAGCGCGGTGGCGCAAGTGGTTAAGGTCCTCGCCTTGCAGGCCCGGGATCCCATATGGGCGCCAGTTCTAATCCCGGCAGCCCCGCTTCCCTTCCAGCTCCCTACCTGTGGCCTGGGAAAGCAGTCGAGGACAGCCCAAAGCTTTGGGACTCTGCACCTGCGTGGGAGACCCGGAAGAGGCTCCTGGCTTCGGAACGGCATAGCATCGGCCGTTGTGCTCACTTGGGGAGTGAATCATCGGATGGAAGATCTTCCTCTCTGTCTCTCCTCCTCTCTGTATATCTGACTTTCCAATAAATAAATAAACCTTTTTCTAAAAAAAAAAAAAATAACAAAACAAAAGAATCCCTTTCTCCAGGGAGAGAGGGGAAAACAGGGAAGTGGAGGGAAAGAGTAGGAAAGAGACCTTCCATCTGTTGAGTCATTCCCCAAGATGGCCACAACGGCCAGTGTTTGACCAGGCCAAAGCAAGGATCTAGGAGCTTCATTTGCGTCACTAATGTAGGTGGCAGGGGCCCAAACATCTGAGTCATGTTCTGCTGCTTTCTCCACACCATTAGCAGAGAGCTAGATGAGAAGTGGGCCAACCTAGGCACAACTGCTGCCCATATGTGGTTGCTAGAATCGCAAGTAGGGATTTTACTCAGTATATCGTACTCACTCTACATGTAGGTTTTATTCAGTATATATGTAGCTGCATAAGAAATAACTTCTAAAATTGAGTAATTTTAAAAATAAATATTTTATACGTTTATGTAAATGATGAATACGAGAGAAGCTTAGCTGGGTGGTGATTCTTTCTGAACCTTCAAAATCCAAGTTGCCATCCCCGGAAACCAGCTTCAGAAGAGCCCAGCTCTGCCTGCTACAGCTAGAGAGTGAAACAGTGGATGGAAGATCTCTCTCTCTGTCTCTCTGCTTTCAAGTAAAATAAATATATATTTTTTTCATTTTTAAAAAGATGAATGGAAGGTGTACATTGACTAAGGTTGCTCCAAGGAGCAGGAAAGAATTTTAGTGTCTGGATAGCCCAGAGAACAAGTCAATAGTACCAGAAGGCAGGTGAACAGAGGGGCTGTAAGAAGCTGTAGCCCAAAGATAAGGACTCCCAGAATGAGCGGCTTTGTATACAACATGTTCTTCAACTCAAGACTTTCAGATTATCTTTGAGATAATCAGAAGTCAACTGGGTTTGCAGCATTGCTCTGAGAAGTCAGTTGGTCTGCATGGCACCAGCCTGGTGTGGTCTATCAGAGGAATGCATCATAATTCACAGTGTCAAGCCAGGCCTTGTGTGAGCCCCCACCACCTGAACTCAAATTCCAGACATAGCAATTCCTCTTCTAAAACCCAGCAAAAGCTACTGTCTTTTTTCTGCACCTTTGAAAGAGGGCAATAAATGTATCTGCCTTGGAGTACTGCTCAGAAGATAAATGTGTTAACAGATATAAGTGCCTACTGCATTGCCTAACATTGCACTCAATATGTCTATGAAGCAATAGATATTTAATAATGTCATTAACAACTTATTTCTTCTTCACACTTGCGAAGCCACATAGCACAACAGAGTCCTACAACAGAAGCAAGACACATGAATATCGTCGGTTCCTTTGCTTTCTAATTACCTGGGTAACTGTGGACTTTTGAACTTTCAGTTTCTCTCTACCTATTTCGAAAACCATTATGTGATCATGTTTTTTCTTTTTCAATAATTGCTCCAGCATTTCAGCAGGCTTAAATATGAATACTATGACTAAGATATTGATTTTTTCATGATTATGGATTTTTCGGTGGCACATATTGGATTGATATTTAGTCAAATGGCAATGTTTTTGCCTTTCACATTTATTTACTTGTTTAAAATATGTCCAATATTTGAAATAATGGTATGGGAAATCAAAATGTGATTATTAATAAGAAATTTATTCCTCAGGGGGAAAATTTTGGTTTCTGAAAGAAGATGTGAAGTTGCTGTGTTTTTTTCTGCTTTTAAAGTTCCAAGTAATAATTTAGTGTCTAATTATGCCAAAAACAGTCACAAAATTTTCTTCATTCCTAAAAGAATATTACCCTGAGGCTCTCAGCATCTCAGTACACCAGTATATCAATACAAAGGGGTAGGGATAGATAAGAGATGGGTGGAGGTAGCAGTGATAAGGAGAAGTATATTATTGTTGATACGATGCACAATTCATGGCATATGCTGTAATAAAAACAGACTTCCTCCTGCTGAACCTCATTATTGTTTTTAATTTTTATAGACAAATAATGTACCTATTAGCTATACACCATTGTCTTCCCCCTTTTTTGTCATCACATTTCAGGAAAGGATATCAGTTATTTTAGTACAGGAAAAAGTATAAATGAAAAAACTCATTAGGATTTTATATCCTATGTAATATGGTATCAAATATACTATATGCTAATTTCTGTTTCAGAAATCCAAGCAAGGTATTAAAACACAAACATACAATCTACATGCACACAATATCTGTACATTTCTTTAACAGGGAAGAACGTTTCGAACATTAGCAACCGTGATTATTTAACTCAGAGATGATTTTTGTAACCTGTTCTGTATTTATAAATATGCCTGAAAGTATAACATTTGCCAGATGAGTGAAAGGACTGGCATACAGTTAACAGTACAGTTGGCCAAAGACTAACTGATCTTGCTATGGTTGAAACTTCATCATTTGAATATCTTTTTATTTCCTCTTCAAATTTCCCCTATATTTGAACTCCACAGAACAAAATTTCTTTCATTATATCCTTATCTGATATGTGTTTGAATGTCTGCTCTTCTTCTACACTCTTCTTCTATAATCTTCTGTTCATTCCAAGTGAGCGACTTCTAATTTACAATAACAACTCTGTGATGCTCTTATACCTAGTCTATATAGAATGCATTGATTTCACACTTCCACAAAAGAAACTCAACTCTAGATCCTTTCAATCAGGACTTTTAACAGGTGCATTTATGAATGCTTATAAATTACGATCATCTTAGTTTCACTGTGCTAAATGAATTATTGCCTAGAGTTAAATATCATAAAGTGGCTAATCAAAGTACAAATTCCAAAAAGATGTTGTGAAGGTCAATTTAAGGTAATGGATATAAAGTGCTTAGCACAGTGCCTTACACGTAAGCACTTAATAAATATTACCTGCTACAGTTACCGAATGACATCATGTAAGTCCATTACTCAAATTCAGGCCTGCTGATGTAAGTCAACCATTTTCTTCAAGATAGTCTGAGAATGACTAGTTAAAAGACACTGATAAACGACATAAAAGTACATGTCATATGACAAATCTGTAATTAAAGGAGAGCAGGTAGAATCCTTTCAATACAAAATGCTAGCTATATGTGTGTATACGTATATAAATACATACATAAATAGTCACATGATTGCAAAAGGCTTACTCCCATAGCAAGCACCTGATACTTTGCGCATCTCATTGAGAGCACAAATGAATAAAGGAAAATAATGAGTTTTAAGATGCTAAACAAGCCATCTCTGTAACACTGTAAAGAAGGATGCTTATAACAGGATCAAGTTCCATCTTAACCCATCTTCCTTTCTTTCCCTGTTAGGATACAACCTGTCCCCTTCTCTGGCTGAGTCATGACTACATTTGAGTTTGTACAAGTGCTAAATTCCATGGAATTAGCCTTTGGAATATAATTTTATTTACATATTAACAAACTCAGTATTTTATAATATTTAGTGGCTAAAAATTTAGTTTTGCCATTTCAACAAACTATTAAAGTCATCAGAAAAATACTGCACATAGTAGTTAAATAGTGTTCAGTTTTTACTTAATCCTGTGATCAGGAAAGGTTATGAGTAAATATAAATAATTAGGTAAATATTTGTCATATGTATATATGGCTACTTCTTCAGAGATCACAGAATACTATATTTTGTATTATAATAAGTAACAGTTTCCTGAAGTACTATAGAAGGCTTACAAAAGCCATATGCAACTCTGGAAAGAAGAGAATTTAAGAGCATTAAAGACTAATAACGAAATAGAAAAAATGATTCTAACACATTTTCCTTAAATAGGTAAGAGATACGTACTACTAACTAACTCAAATTTTAAACTGTCTTTCCCAGCCTTATTGTTAATAGAGACACAAGGAAATTCTGAAAGCTTAATGTCATCTGTAACTGAGGTCGAGTCCAGGGCCTGGGAAGAGAAGAGGGCTGACCCTGCAAAGCAAGACCTTGGAGTTGCCAGGACAACAAAAGCAAGAGGAGTTTCCTCTGTTTCTCTGCCCAGATCCAGAGAGCGGGAAGTTGCAGGTCATGCTCCCAGAATAAGACAGGATGGCCACTTGAATACTTCCATACAAGACACGTCTGTGTCAGCACAGACACCTGGGACTCCCACACTCCTCCCCGTGTTCATAACTCTGAGAAAATTAAGTTAATAAATAAATACATGATCTTTACAAACCCAAGCTCTTTCTGCCAAAGTGCAGCTGGACACTTCCATTTCCCCACTTCTTCACGGGGCAGTACTTTCTTATCACTTTACTAGGAATAAAAGTTCAGTTACAAATTCACTTGCTTCATGTTTTTGTTTTGTTTTGTACACAGGAAAGAACCCACTGAGCTTCACTGTAACGGTGACTATTTTTTAACGTTAACCTCTTTCCTAATTTGCCTTTTTCAAAGCCATAGTTGATATTTAACTTACTAACAAAACAACTATATCATAATTTATTGACAATTTTTGTTCCATCAAATTGAGGATCAGATACAATAATCCTGTTTTTTCATATTTTCATTTCTTTATTTTCTTTATTCTTTTCTTTATTTTCTTTATTCTTTATTCATTTCATATTTTCATTACTTTGTTTCAACAGCGAATAGCAGAGCACTATTATCACAAAAATTAATTTTTCTGTAAAAATTATGAGAATTCACTTGGCCAAACCTTAAATAATATACCTTACTGTTTTTATAATTATACAAGGAATACTCAGCAAGAACTAATAAACAATAAACAACCTTTGACACACGATGAATATTCACTTTAAAATTTTTTACAATGTTTTGGTCTTATTAATGAATATGGAACTCTTGCACATCTTTGTTGAGTCCAATGCACTGATTATCTTTAAAATTCTAGATGATAAAATGAGCCATTTTCCTTTTCCACATTCTATACAGAACACACTTGGGGTAGCTGTCAAACTTGTGGCAGTTGTCAAGACACTAGCATTCCATACCAGAGCACCTGAATTCACACCATGCCACAGCACTCAATTCCAGCTTCCTGTTAGCACACATCTTGGGAGGCAGCGAATGGTACGCCGCCCATGCAGGGGACCCCGATCGAGTTCCTAGCTCCTGCCTTTGGCCTCCTGGCCTCAATGATTGCAGACTTAGAGCAGTGGCAGGGAGAGGAGGAGCGGGCTTCAGCAGCAGAAGAAAGTGCTCTTGGTTTGTCTAAAAAAAAAAAAATCAAACTACCACCACGCTCCTCCCATTAACTTTTCAGCAGAGATCTGAGTACTTCAAATCAAAAAAAAAAAAAAAGCAGATCTTCAGGTACAAAAAATGCTTCCGAATTTTATGGCAGTAGTTTTTTTTTTTTTAAAGATTTATTTATTTTTATTGGAAAGGTAGATTCACAGAGAAAAGGAGACAGAAAGATCTTCTGTCTGCTGCTTTACTCCTTAAGTGGCCACCATAGCAGGAGATCAGCTGAACTGAAGCCAGGAGCCAGGAGTTTATTCTGGGTCTCACACAGGGATAGAGGGTCCCTAGGCTTTGGGCCATCCTTGACTGTTTTCCCAGGCCACAAGCAGGGAGCTGGATGGGAAGTGGGGCAGCCGGAACACGAACCAAAGCCCATATAGAATCCCAGCAGATGGAAGGCGAGGATTAGTCTGTAGGCTGCCATACCAGGCCCTCTCAATAGTTTTATTCAAAAGCGAACATCTCTTTTCACATATTGAATATGAAACATATGAATCTAAGTGTCTTCAGCATAGGTTTCTTTCTTCTTCTTCTTCTTTTTAATATACATAGGTTGACTGACTTTCTCACTTTGAATTGTGGAAGTGATGACATTTGAAAACGTCCGTGTTGTTAATGCAGTGCACGTGACTGCCACCACTTCAGAAATATGTTTTACTTTTCAGGAGTGGTCATGCCACAATGGCCAAAAATCCTCGATAGTATTTCTGGTAAGAAACTCTCTCATTAGACACTGATCTTGGCCAGAGGTTGGTCTTCAAAAGGACAAATGCCAAACCAGTTAAGAAAAAAACATAGGCTGGGTGTTTGTGTTGTATCACAGTGAATTAACACTGCATCCCATATCAAAATTTTGGTTTGAATTCAAGCTACTCCACTTCTGATTCAGCTTCTAGATAATGCTCCTGGAAAGACAGAAAATATTGGCCCATGTACCTGGTCCTTGCCATCTATGTGGGAAAACCAGATGAAGCTCTGAGCTTCCGGCATTGAACTAAGTCAGTTCCTGTTGCTACGCATCTGGGGAGTTAACTACCGAATGGAAGCACAACAATCTATCATCTATCTTATCCTTTCTCTCTCCTCCTTCCCTTCCTTCTTCCTCCCATCTTTCCCCGCTCATTCCTTTTCTTTTATTTTTTTTTTGAAGATTTATTCATTTCTATTGGAAAGCAGATTTACAGAGATAAGGAGATACAGAGAAAAAGATCTTCTGTCTGCTGGATCACTCCCAAGTAGCCGCAATGGCTGGAGCTGAGCTAATTTGAAACCAGAAACCAAGAGCTTCTTCCAGGTCTCCCATGCACCTGCAGAGTCCCAAGGCTTTGGGCATACTTTACTGTTTCCCAGGCCACAAGCAGGGTGCTGGATGGGAAGTGGAACAGCTGGAACCTGAACCAGTGCCCATTTGGGATCAGAGCTCCTGCAAGGTGAGCATTTAGCAACTACGCCATCATGCCCAGCCCTCTCCACTCTTACTGTCTCCCACTTCTTTTTTCCTCCTTTCTTCTCAGGCTCTTTCCTTTCTCTTGTACACATGCTGACATCAGCATGTATTAACATATGACACATTTTATTCAGAGAAAAAAAGGTCCAACTTATTGTTGCAGAAAGTGATGTCATTACATCTAATAAGAAACTGATTTTGACATCAATGAATGGAAGGATTCACAGTGAGATTTGGAAGAAACAACATAGAGAGGAAATTCTTCATAAAAAAGCTGAAGTCTTGAGGGAGAGATGATCCTAGTTTAATACAGCACTGACATGCACATAGAAAAGTATCTTAAAAATATGTGGAAAATGAAAATACAAGATAACATTCTTTGGGTGCAAAAATTTGTGAAATCCATTTACAGCTCTTTCATAATATGCAAGTGTAATTTTTGAACATCACTGCAAATGTCACTTAAATGGGCAGAACATTCTGCAGAGTGATACCAATGGAATCACACAATCAATTATGTAGACATAGTCACACAATATAAAATCATTCACATTGTGAGCAAATTCATCAAAGAATAGGACATATTAAAAGAATATCAAATTGCTAAGCAGTACTGGACATTTTTAAAATATATTTCCTTCATGTTTTTCACTATGTAAATGAATACTTTTGGGAAGGAATATGAATTTTCAAATATCACAACTAGTCAGTATAGAATCCTGGTGACCAAGTCCCTTGGTCAGTATTACTTTTGTACTGTCAGAAATTCCATCATTTGCTCACATTCTCCTTTGCACCTGTGGGGCAAGCTAGTAGTTAATATTTCTCTGCATTACTAATAACTCCTGAAGCATAACAGACACACCCAGAGATAATGACTCAGGGAGGAGACAGTGCTGTGGGACAGAGCTGCTCAGGAATGACTCTGCCCTAATTCTCAAAAGCTTTTTGCTTATATGTCTTCTTCATTCTGTATTTTGCAAGCCTAAGATTCCCATCTCACAGAAGAAGCTGGCCTAGAATTGGGAAACAGAGATGCAAACATCACTGGTTTAAGAATGGTCTGAGTGAACAAAGTTATTTTAATAAAATATAACTTTTTGAGTAATTAAAGGAGAGCTTTCCCTGAGAGGAGTGCACAGTAATTAGGAATATATGTATACATCATCTTGGGAACAATTCTTGTAGAGACAAATAATTACCTGAGGAAAGTTTTGTCAGACAGTATCACACATTACAAAAGCTGACCCAGACGTAATTACATCAATTGCATAGTGTAAAAGAGAAAAGAGCAAAAAGAGCCAATAAATTAAAATATGTCCCTTTGTGGCATAAATAAGACATTTTCTATAATTGGATTTCACCAAAGAAAAATTATCAAACAAAAATGTAAAACAAAAATCTAGATATTTGAAATACTATAAACATCTTACCCTCCCAATGAAGAAAAATGATTCAGAGATGGTATAACTTAAGTTGTAAGTAAGACTATGTAATAGTAAAACTCTAAATATTTCAAAATTATATCGGAAAGACAAACGTAATGTTCTCTCATTTGAATTTCTTTCTTAAGGGATTTCAAGGTTAAGGTGGTTCTTATGATCAGACTTCAAATACTGAGGAATCTAAGCACATTGCTTTTGCATTATTTTCATTAATTTATGATTTTCCATTTCTGGCATTTGTCTTCAAAAGTACCTTATCTCATTTGCAAACAGCAAAAGCACTAGATGTAAATGAGGCCTTCAGAGAAGCCTTCTGGGTCCTGCTTTTCTGGTTCCTAGCCCAGCCAGTGTGGTTTGATATCTGTACAGAATTTATAATGCTGATTACCAAATGAATTTTCCTGAGAAATTTAGAGACAAGGAATCTTACTTTATCCATTAAAATAAACATTACTCAAATATTTTATAATAAAAATATCACCTTTCTATTCCATGACAATTCATTCAGCTACCAATTAAGCTATCGATTAACACATTTTCAAACAACAGAATATTAATCCTGATGACTAACAGGCTTCCACTGACTGTGCAGGGTAGAGAGTAAGAAAGTCACTTGTCTTTTGAGCAAATGATAGCTGTGACAACCACGTTTAATCTTTAAAAGTCAATGGGTTCTGACAGGCTTTTATTTCATAGCATTTGCTCTTAAGTTTTAAAAACTTTCCATAGGACTTGGTCCAATTTCAGGATAAGTAATCCTATTTTTTTAAAAGAAGTCAATAAGTCTTTCCTGAATATTCAATCTTGCAAAAATCTTTAAGTGGATACACTGACACATGACGAAAGTTCCAAAATACTTAGGAAATGAACATTTCAGGCATATTAGCCAAACTGATGTCAATATATGTTGCATTTGAGTAAAATGAGACTATCACCCAATGATTTTGAAATAACAGCAATAAAGTTTTCTGCTATGATTTGTACTTAGCTGAAATACACTCACTGTACAAGCTTCAAAATTTCTCTGTGCTCAGTTTGAATGGAGGTAAAAAAAATGTATTTCTAAATGTATACCATTTTGATTTTAGACAAGAGAAGAAAAACAGTATATTGCTTTATGATATGAGCTTTAATTTCATAAGAATGTTAATTTTAGGCAGGAATGTCCAGCCTGTAATGACCAGGGAGAATGTAATAGTTTGTCTCATTAAATAATGAGTCATCATATTCAGAAGAATTCACCAAGGAACAACATTAATGTTCAGCTGCTAGTGAGGGACAGGCCCCAAATTTATATCTTTTAAATTGTGTCTCTTTTATATCACAGTAATGTAATTCCCTGGAGCAACAGTACAGGATGTTGAATATGGAAGTTGTTAGTTACTAAAGACAATCTGAATCTGCATGAACACGCCTTTTAAAAATTTTTCCTTTAACATAGTAGCAAAATTCATGTTGATTCCCTAAGTAGAATTTTTGTGGTTTTACAAAATGCAATATTAAAATTGTTCCCAAACAACAGGATAGTATTGTTTTGAATACTCACTTCAAAAAAACCAATTGAGTTTTTCTGAACACTCCACCAGATCTGATTGCTCAATTCATATAACTGAATCAAATTCATTGAATATTTGATTATCTGCTATGTCCTGACTCTAACTTTCCATCATTCTAAATATGTATTGATGTTTATTTGAAAGAGCGAGAAACAGCGAGAGAGACAGAGAGATGGATGAAAGGGGGGCCTTCTTTCCATCCACGGGTTCATTCTCCAACTGTTAAACCAAATCAAAGACAGGAGCCCTGGAACTTCCTCCAGTTCTCTTGCCTGGGTGACAGGAATTTGAGCAATTGATCCAACAAGGAATGTGGAAGTTTCAAACTAAATATTAACCTACTATACCCCCATACCCATTAAAAAAAAAAAAAGCTGAAAAAAAGTAGCACTTTAACATCTTGTTTAAGGAATTACAGGTAAAATACCAGGTCATTTTAGTTAAAAAAAAAAAAAAATTGGGGAGGGGGAAACCCTTTTAATTTTACAACACTTACATTTCACATTAGCCTCAGAGAGCTGCTTCTTCCTTAACACACTGTTAGGGTTTTAGGGGCCTGTCTTGCAAATGACCAGGTTACTCTAAAACCCAACGGTCCATATTTGTGTACTTCATAAAGCATACTTTCTAAAGCATCTGTGTACCTTATTGACACAGAGAATAGCCATGTCACTTAGGTGGACATCCAAAGACCTTTTCTTTTCTTTTCTTTTCTTTTTTTAAGACAGAGTTACAGAAAGCAGCAGAACATAAGTGAACCCACTGCTGGTTCACTCCAGACATGGCCACAGTGGCTGGATCTGAGCTAATCCACATCCAGAAGCCTTCTCCGAGTTTCCTGTGCAAAGGCAGGATCACAAAGACTTGGCCCTTTCTCAGCTGCTTTCCTAGGACATTAACAGGGAGTTGGAATGACGTGATGATGCAAGGAAAAGAACTGGCCCCTGAATGGGATGCTTGGTGCTGCAGACAGAAGATTAGGTCCCTGAAGGACCTTTTTATAAGTTGTTTAGATTCCCTAAATTTCTATGTCAGATGTCTCTGAAACTAAGATATTATTGATAATTATGAATTACATATTTTAAAATTGTAAGTTGATTTATGAAAAATTATTTTTATAATGTCTACCATGATGTTCAATATATACGTTTTAAAAATGCAGCAACTTTACTGAGTGACTGAACACATTTCTACAATCTTACCTACATCTAAAACAGGATTTGTGAGGTTTGTGCAGCAATATCAATAGCTGAAATAGAGCACTAAAACCCAATGCTAAGTGCTTGACAACATAACTAAATTTCACTTTACCATGTTAATGTTTTACTGTTTCCATAATAGGTGAAAGATAGTTAAGTAAAAGCATTTATTATGCAGCATCAGCAAGAACTATCAACAGCAAGAATTAGTACTTTGGCCTGCTGAGAAAACAGAAAATATTTACCAGATTCCAGAAGATATTCCTATTTCCTTTTAGAGACTGAGCAAAAAAACAAGCGCTTTACAGTTAGGAAAACATCTAATCATCTAATTCTCAGTACAGATTTCTTAGTTATTCAGGATAAGTTTCTTTGGTAATAAAGAGAAGAAAATCTCTACTTTTAGGGGGGACCTACCACCACTCCTTCAGATAAATGAAAACAATGGGAATTACCACATATCTATAACTATATTTCACTTAAATAGGCCTGACTGACATGAGAGATCTTCTTATTAATATACAAATCTGTTATATTACTCTCTGTACTTGTCTACTTATCTAGAAATTATAATTTAAAAATGGAAATGTCATTACCTTTCTTGCTTCTTTAATCATCTTCCGAATAGTTTCCTTTATTGTAAGTAGGTGTGCTCTTGGAGGATGAAAGAGAAGGTCAATATGAGTGACCCCTAGGAGTCCGGGCATCACATAAGGCCAGCCTAGCTCAAGATTCGGAGCTTCCACATCAGATTCAATAGGCCAGTACGTTCCTGATGATGAGGTATCATCGCAAGAATTATCAGTCCCGTGTGCTGTATTCTGTGCAACTTTCTGGACATTTTTCAAAATATAACTAATTTCTTCTTCAGCTAGAAAATCTGCAGCTCGTTCCTGGACAAGAAATTCTTGGTATGCTTCCAAGCCGTGCTCAATCAGTGCGTCGATGGCTAATCGATACCATTCCTTGTAGTGCGGCTCAATATAGTTGTCAGACTTACAGTCATCATTCAAGGAGGAAAGCATTGATGAGGTCTCCATGCTTGCAAGCAGTTGACAATGACACTTTCAAATGTCCATTCAAGTAGTCGTGAGAGGTAGCTGGATGTTTAAAGGAAAGAAATCAAGAAGAGTTATAATTCTTTAGTGAAACATTTCATCACACATGTCAACTATTATATTTATTCATTTCTATCACTAGAAGCCCAAAGTGATACTGATAGCACCATATCCCACACATCTAGTACAAATAAGCTAATTAGATTTCCCTTACTGAATGCTGTTTGAAATTCCTTTGTCAAGGTACCTCTGCATCCGGTTTCGCACCTGAAACTATATAGAACTTCTTTGACATCCAGAGTTTCTTAACTTTAATCTGGGACTAGGTATACTGGTATCCATCTCTATAAATCTTTCGAGTTATTGGTTTTAAAATAGAATTAGAATACAAACAATGGCTGGTCAGCCATTAATACAAGTATCTATTATGTGTTAGGCATATAAAAATACGCTGTGTGAAATGTAAACTGCACAAAACTTTAGAGAAATCCACACACAAAACTGTTGGCTACCACTTTGAATTAAATCATATATTACGGAAGGCCAAAATGAGTATGATGTATCGATACTCATTAGTTACTGTGTGTTTCCAATGCTCAAGAACAAAAGCCAAGCAGAGATCATTGGGAAATAATTCAGTATGGTTAAACCCTGTACTGGCAGGAGGCTCCAGCTGAACCTGGAGCTATGAGTAAGAATCTACAAAGATGGCAAGAAGAAATGTGTTCAATTCACATAAGGGGAAAAGGGCACAGAATAGAAATAAACAGGATACATTCATGAATCAGAAAAAAATATAACTAGGCATGCTGAAAAACATGTTCTTTTGATATGAGTGGGAAATAGCTGAATAGACAAATGGATCCAAGTACAAAGGGACCAGGAGATTTTTGTAATCTAGCACAACTTGTGTTTAACACAATTAGTCTAGCAGTAGCAGGGGAACGGGGGACAGACAAGTAGTTCAGGGGAGAGTTGTTCAGTGTTCAAAAACCAAGTGAAGAACATTAAAGGGACAGTTCAAAGAAACAACCTCTGAGATTTGGTGAATGTGCGGAAGATAAAGACATTTAAGCCTCAGATGGAAATCTACCTGTCCAAGTTCCCACTGTATCCTACACAATGATCACCAAATGTTACTCATTCATTTACTCTCTCCTACACTGCGGGAGACACTGCGCTGGAATCCATCGAATCAGTTAAGAGATTTTCCAGGCTTTCGAACCCTGATCTCCACTGTGTACATCCACACAAAGAACAACTCTACGAAGTGCTTCAAGCATCAGAAAGCTAACTTGCCAAGAACATCTTTTTCCATGATAATACCCTGGTTTAAACTTTTCCACGTAACTCATATTTTTCAGTCACAGACCTTTTATATTTCAAAGATGATTTGGGAGAAAAAAAAACCAGAAAGACTAGTATTTATCAATAGCTGACCTCAAAATGTGCCACAAGAGTCAGTAGTGAACAATACGCCATGGTCATAAAGGGACAGACAACACAGTCTCACACTTTACTGAGGAATAACATCCAAAGAGATCCAGGATCCCCTAGCAAGAACTGTGGAAAATGGAAGACAGAGAGGAAGATCTTCCGTCCGATGATTCACTCCGCCCATCCGAAGCCAGGACCCTCTTCAGGGTCTCCCACGCGGGTGCAGGTTCCCAAAGCTTTGGGCTGTCCTCGTCTGCTTTCCCAGGCCACAGGCAGGGAGCTGGAAGGGAAGCGGGGCTGCCGGGATTAGAACCGGCGCCCATATGGGATCCTGGGCGTGCAAGGCGAGGACCTTAACCACTGCGCCACCGCGCTGAGCCCTGCGCTCAGAATTTTACAGCGGAAGTCTAACAGTAGGGAAAGCCTAAAGATCACAGATGACATGACCAAAAGCAGGGTGCATTTTTTTTTCTGCTGCCTAGAGATCCCATACCTTGAGCCATATCTTAGCCCTACCCCTTTCTCATTCTTTCTCAGATATGTGCTACCTCTGCATGCAATCCTTTTTGTTTTCTTCTATTTTGCTGTGAGCCGACACAGCCCCAAGTCACCACTGGAAGCAGAGCAGATGCTTGAAGCATGTCCTGGGACGTCCAGTACTCTAAGATAAATCATTCCCTTCAAATTACACAACTTGAAGTATAGCATAGAAGGTAGATGAATGGCATCCAAGTATAAAGGATGAAAATGCTACCATTTATTCCTTTTTCAACATTCAGCAAAAAATTTTTTGTAAGTAACATCTCATTTTTGAAACGATTTATTTAATTTTGCTGTAAATACAGATATATAGAGAAGAGGAGAGAGAGAGGAATATCTTCCACTCACTGAATCACTTTCCAAGCAGCCCTAATGGTCGAAGCTGTGCCGATCCGAAGGCAGCAGCCAGGATCCTCTTCCACGTCTCCCACACAGGTGCAAGGTCCCAAGGCTTTGGGCCGTTTTCCTCTGCTTTCTCAGACCACAAACAGGGAGCTGGATGGGAAGAGGAGTTGCCGGGATTAGAACTGGCACCCATGTGGGATCCCGGTGCTAGCAAGGGGAGGACTTTAGCTACTAGACTATGGCATTAAGATCTCATTTCTTTATTTTTCTAAGATTTATTTATTTATTGGCAAGTCAGATATACAGAGAGGAGGAGAGACAGAGAGGAAGATCTTCCCTCTGATGATTCACTCCCCAAGTGAGCCCAACTGCCGCTGATCTGAAGCAACATCTCATTTCTTAAAAAGAAACAAAGTGTGCATTCACTTGAATCATTCAACTTGTTGAAACATAGATTCTTAATGTTAGGAGAGGTGCTAGAGTTAATAATTCTAGCCCACAAAGGGAAAAATCAGTTGTTTACACAAGAAACCATACTTATTATTCATAATTGTTAAAATAGCTATTTTTTAAAATTTTATGTTCTAATTGTTAGGACATGTAATGTTGAATGACTCTTACCCATTGGAAATTACAATCACAATGCTTTAAAATATTATTTTTGAGGATCATGTGTATTCAGCCAATTTAAAGCAATTTATTTTTTAAATGTATCTATTTGAAAGAAGTACAGCTAGGACTCCAAGTATTTCAAAATGGCATGTGGGTGCCCAAGCAGCATCTTAACCCTGTGCCCCATTCCTCCCCTGAAAACAAAGTAAATCAAGATGCTAGATGAAAACTCACTATAGAAGGAAAAAAATGTTGCAAATGAGAAAAAAGTGAAATATCTGATATAAAACCTTCGAAAATTCAATACTACCTGCCATACAGAAAAATACATGGTAGAAAAAATACAACTTCTGTAAGCAGCAAGATTTAAAGTGTTAGAACAAGAAATCTATTTTGTATTGTCTTGCAGGAAAAGTTATGTTCCAGCTACCAATTACAGATATAATTCATTTATCACACAATTTATAAATGAATATCTGTGAGAAAAAGATCTATGGATTTTAACAGCGACAACAAAGTGAGGTCAATTGCACAGCTGGATACAACATCAAAGAGCACCTGCATTTAGTTCAAAACTTATATTGCCCTTGGAAGAGACTCACTGAAAATCTAAAAGGTTTCAGAGAGGAAAAAATATGTAGGTATACCTTTCAACAAACAGCGCCATGGTATTACTTTATTAAAAGCTATAAAAAAAAAACTTTTGGAAAGCGTGTATTCTTTTAATACACACAAATAGAGTTAAACAAAACAACAAAAATCTCACTCTAATGTAAAAGTTCAGCAGACCGTGGGGCTTACCTACTAGCTAAGTTACTCATTGAAAAAAAATTACAAACTTCATTTGATATTGAATCTTTAGGGTCATTCATGGCTGGTTGAAATTACAAATTTAACTTGTATGAACGAAGAGTATATACAATTCAATTCATGGACTACTTCGGAAAACAGTCATGCAGTTTCACTTATAAAACTAATCGTAACTAACACATGATACAGCAACTGAAGACATAGGGCTTGTCACAGAAAACATACAAGAAAATATGTATCTGAGTGTTCACAGCAACTTTATTCATAACATTCCAAACTGGAAATCACCGAAATGCCCCAAGGAAGCGAATAGCAAACTGTGTTTGCCTACACAATACACACTACTCAGTGTGTACTAACAGATAGATGATATTGCCAACAACCTGGTTCAACCTCCAGACAAATATGCTGAGTGAGGACACAGGAACCCTCAAAGCTTACACGGTATGTGTTCAATCTTGAAATTATAGAATTATGAAAATGAGGATGGGAGCATGGCTAGCAGGAAAGAGAAAAACACACAGAAGCAAGGAGTAAAGTAAAGGTAGACGTGGCTACAAAAGAACAAAGTCTTCCATGGTGATGAAAATATGACAATATGCTGATTTAGATATAGTATTATAGTTTTACAAGATGGTAATGCTGGGAAAATCTGGGTAACCGATGAAAGGAGTTTTCTGTATGGCTTCGTTCGCCTCTGTGTATCTACCATTATCACAAAATACAAGCACTAATGAAAAGTCACACTAATAAGCAAATTCATGAGCCTTGGATAAGAAATAAGTGGCAATAGTCTTTACATTAATTGCACTATACTATGGAATGAATGGGGAACTATACTTCAGATGCTTAGCTGTTAACATTACATTTACTATGACCATCTTACATTTTCACAGTCTGTTACAGTGTGAATATAGAAATAAGTTTGGATGTAACAATCCATTCGTGATTCACAAAACAAGAATGCTTTTTTGTCGTACCATCAGTAAGATCATACAATTTGGAGCTACTAAATTTTGATCGCCTGTGATATGAAACAAACCACTAAACCTAGTCGCAATTGCTTACTGGTTCTGAGCTGAACAAACTCTTAGGAAAGATTTCTGAAATGATGCTGTTGGGAATATCTTTCAAAGAGAAATTACAACTTTCATAAAATCACAGAAAGAACCTGTGGCTATAATTAGCTAATATGTGAGTAGGTAACCCAAAATTCAGCCATTAAAAGGAAAAAGGACCAAAGGTGTTAATAATGCTATGGTTCCCCTGTGAACCCCTGTCTGAGGCTGCTTCTCTTTAACCACAGAATACACAAACTCAATTTTACAGTCTTCAGAAGGAAACTCTAACGTTCATTATCATGAAAGCGACAGGATCATTGTAGATGTGATCAAATTAAAATGGCTGGAGGTAGGTTCTATCCAACATAGCTACCCTTATAATAAAAGAGGAAACACAGAGACACCCGTGAGCACTCTAAGTAACTAGAGAGGCAGAGGGTGGAATGCTAAAAAGTGTTCCAGCAACACCATAGTGTTACAAAAAGACCGGGAGCAGATTTCCCCCATGGCATAACATAGATGGATCTGCTCTTGAACTGATTCCAAACTTCTAGCCTCATATTGTGAGCAAATAAATTTTAAAATGCAAACTCTGTAGTATTTTGTCAAGGCAGCAGTGCAAAGCTATTACAAGTAATATAAAAATTATCAATATTTTTAACCTCAAAAATTTTAAATATAAGAACTAAATACATAAAAATCTATTATGTAGAAAATATTTCAGATGTTTTTCCATTTCACACATGATATTATGACTGCTTGAAATGACTTCAATGTATATTTTGCAATCATTTAAACATTGGCACAATATGTGGAAACCAGTTCTTTTCTTAAATTGCATGGGTTTCAAAATTCCCATCCATAGAATGTGAGAAAATGGTTCAGAAATGTTTCAAAATGTCTCTCTAATAAAATCACAATCTAAGACCTAAACAGTTGAAATATCACAGGTATCTTCCCCCTATAAATTTTTAAATGCTAATATTATTTCTCTTCCAATTTGATTACAACAAATTTAAGAGGACAATTAACAAAGGCACTATTAAATTAAAAATTAACTACGATACTCACGCTGTCAAGTGCAACTTGATAGTTAACTCATTACAACATTCAAAGCTGGCTCCATAATAACACAACATAATGGCTCAAAACCAGAGATTATAGCCACTCACACAGTATGATTTCTAGTAGGCCAAGTAACACATGAACAAATGCTTCGGTCACAGAGTGCTGGGCACAAACAATTCCATATGTAGATTGCCAGTAGAATCACTCATGTTGTCAAACTCATGAAAGGGATAAATCTGAATCTCCCATTCATTTTGTAAATCTCAAAAGGAAATGCTATTTGCTCTGTACCTAATAATTTCTTAATTTTCTTAATTTATGTAAAATGGAAGATGGGAAATCTGATACTATTTTCACATCAGTATAATTCCAAGGATTGTTGAAATTGATGGTTATTCAATTTATGTCAGCCCAATATCAGAAAAAGGCTTCCAATATATTAATGACGTGAAAAAAACATTGATTCACTGTAATTTGCTAGCACTGAGAAATTCCTATATAAGAAATTCATGAGAAAACAAATCACTTATTAAGAGAGCAACTAATGAATGGTCAGATTCTACAGCATGACCCTAAGCATGGTTTAAACTCTAAGTGAAATCTAGGAAAGTGACTCTCCTGCCAGCACCTAAACAACCCTGAATTGCTTTCTGGCACTAGAGTAACATCCATGAAGCTCCAGTGTGTGCACCAGACTGTCCTGATGGGATTGTGCTATTCCTAGTTTTATCCTGATCGTTACATACAATGGGCATATAGATAAAGAACTAGAAACATTGGCACAATCTACCTAACTGAACCTATTCATAAATGTTAGGTGCCAGAATAAGCACTCAAAATGATGTGAAAGTGATGAAATAATAAACCACCATGAGCAATATTAAGTTCAAGTTCAATGAACATGTAGTTTGAATTTATATCAGTTAAAAAGTACAGAATTGAGCAGAATTTTAGGGCCAAAATATTTAATGCAGAAGGAAGATACAGAGAAGTCTTCAATTCAGGAAATTGAATCACTGTATAGACCAAATGTCAAATATCAGCTTGATTCTGTGGTACAGTTGACAAAATGGCTCAGATTTTGACTTTGCTGCTACCACTTATTGGTTCTAAATTCTCAATCACATTATGAAAGGGCTCTGAAATCATTGCTTATCACTGGAAAATGAATGAAATAACAGCACCAACCTCAAAATGTTCCTCCAGGAACTAAGATGAAAGCAATCAATCCTGTATTTGCACTAAAAATTGTTAAAAAAAAATACTTAGTAACCTGGAATGGATGCTTATTTTAAGAATACAATTTTTAAATCTGTGGGACCCTGGTTGCACATGCCAGATGCCTAAGAATTTCCTGACTCCAAGCTTTGGATCAGCTCCTCTCTGGCTATTGCAGTCATTTGGGGAGTGAACAGTTGTTGGAAGAGCTCTTTTTCTCCCTCTTTCTCTCCATTTTTTTTCTGCCAAATTTACCTTTTAAATAAAAATAGATATATCTTTAAAAACTAAATAAACACTTTTGCAAAGCCTACTCTGAGCACAAAATCAAGCAGAGAACACAATTTCTGAACATTGGGTAACAAATTGATCACTCTTAGCTTCTGAATTTTAGGGTAGTAACACTTATGAAAGATCTGTGATGTTTAGAAGCGTTGCTGAGAAGTTGGGAGGTTTTGTGCAGTGTCTCTTGCACTTGTGTCACAAGATACTGCCTACTGTCACTTCCTCTGAGGCACACTTCAACATATGTCTTCATCTGTTTGCATTTAATAATAAAAAAATTAACTAATGAAATAGCATATTAGGCTTCACAAAGGAACAAAATTTTACTGATCAATTTATAGATGAGGAAGTGGATACCAAGAGAAGCAGGGGTTAAAAAAGTACAAAGTGACACACCCTCAGTAAGCATTCAGGTTTGTTTATGTCACGTAGTATTGTTCCCTCAAATCTAGCTTCCAAGGCCGGGCAGTCCCTGCACTATTCTCTGCTTATCAGTTTACACCAATGAAACCCCAAAGTTGCTTTGTGGCTCCGTTAGACCATCTCCCACTGTTGAACTCTGACCCATTTTGGGAACCCAGAGTGATCACACCACCTGAATAGGCTATAGCCTCCTATCATTTAGATCTCACCCAAATCTCAGAACCCTTCATTTCTGAATCATGACTGTTTTATCTGGGACTTATATCTTTCTCCAACATTTTACAAAATCACAAAATATCCAGAGCTAAAAGAAATCCAAGATATCACACTACAGACTGGCCACTCATTTTATACGTAATAGATATCTTGATAAGGCCATTTTCTCACTGGGACACTTTCAAACAAATCAAAGAAGTTAATATTAAACTCTCATCTTAAGGAAACTTTTCCCAATACTGCAGATCATCATGATATTCTCTCAAAATGCTGGAATACGTTAAGAACAAGAGCAATGAACTGGCTCAGGAAGGTCTACAGTGAACAGGCAGAACACGTGATCAGAACAGTTCTGTTTCATGGGACATTTTTTAAAGAAGATCTATAGTTGATGGTTTTAGCTTTTAGGTATATGAGTCATCTGGAAACAGTTTATGTCTGTGAGATGAGGTAGGACTTGAGTATGTTTCATATACATGGATATCTATTCCTTCATATACTGCTTGCATATCTGTTGAAAATTACATCCCCTCATAGTTGAGGGTCTATTTTTTAGTCCTTTCCTTTGTCCTACAGACCTCTACTTCTATTCATATAATGAATATTCTACAATCTCCATTACCTTAGCTTAACAGTTCATTGGTCTTGTAGTATATGTTCTCTACTTCATTCTTCTGTTCAGACATTGCTTAAGATATTCTAGGCTCTTCTCATTTCCACCAACATTTACAACACAGCTTCACAATGTGTTCTGATCAAGGTTAGAACTCAGAAACGGACAAACAGAAAAAGTGCGTAGGACACAGGATGTTGCACGGTAGGGAGATATTTGTAGAAAGGAACCAGAAGGAAAGCAACGATAAAGTAACTACACACACTTAAGTCTGGCTCAGTAACTAGCTCACCAGTACGCAGTGTCATCCCTACCATTCAAGAAGTACTGCTACAGCCACGGTAAGGAGCGCCACAGCACTCCGCTACACATGTCATCGCTGCAGTGCAGTTTTTCTCTACTCTCTTCACTGGACTATTAGCTCTGTGACGAAAGAGTGAATCTAATTAACACCATCCTTCATTATCAATATATAACTCATTAAGAAATAATACACTGCTCTAGTAACTCAAGGTAAGAGAACAAGAACTGCTTAAGTATGATACAAGAGGAAATAGTATTGAATTAGCAAGCCTAATGATGGAGAGTGTTGTAAAACTCAAGCATATTTTTGAAACTGTATTTTTTTTAAATTTATTTGAAAGGTGCACTCAGCAGCAGATGCCCACAATGGCCAGGGCCAGTCCGAGCCCTAGCTAAGAGCCCGGAACTCAGTATTGAGCCATTATCTTTGAGCTTCTGGGGAATACCTCAGCAGAAATCATGAATAAGAAGCAGAGCCCAGACACAGGCATATGGGATGCAGGCACTGCGAGCAGGGTCTTAGCCAATGTGTCAGCTGCGTCTCACATATGTGCCTTTGGATGTTATGGTACGGGATTTGGGAGGATAACATAAAGCATCAATCATTTCTAAATAACTTCTGAGATACTAATTAGATTATTGGTTATTCTCAAAGTAATTAGATAAATTGATAGATTCACATCCAATCATAAGTATTAATTTCATATAAGAACCTACTTTGAAGAATAGCAATGGCATCAAGCATCTTGGGAATGTTCCTAAAATTCGTACTTTCCATCACTTAATCATGTTAAAGTCATTTTGCTGTTTTTTGCTGTGCATTTAATCACAATAAAAGTTCTAAGTCTTGGGTTTTTTGAGACACAGTAATACAAATCAGTTGTAAGGTATGACCATCTTCTAATGTATCTGATATCACATTTATCTATTAATAATTCTAGAATTTATTTCCATGAAAAGAAACGCTTAATTGGATATTTAAATGAATCATGGCTATGGAGGCTTGGTAGTTTATTAAGGTAAATATGAGTTAACTCTTTATTCCAGAGAAGCCCCTGGAAAGTGGAAAAGCCTACATTTTAGTATTTAATACTACAAAGCAGTGTGAGACTTGGGTATACCCAATAAATATACAGATAGAAACCAAGATTTTGATAATGAAAAGATAAACATGTGTCTATGGGTGAACAAAACTGGCCACATGAGACTTTCTTTTCCTTGAAAACATTACACAGGAGGAGGAATTATTTTCAAATAGTATCCTAGTATGTTAGTGCCAATGGTATATGAAAATTATTGGCATGATATCCTGAATGCTTGGTTCTAGAGACAGCTAAGCGCTGATCTTAAATGTCATCAACCCTGATGTCAAGGCTTAGATTCAGATGCTCTGGTTATCTGTCTTGATTCTTTCACCTCTTTGCTCCACCCAGGATAAGGTCCAACCTTAGCTCAGGATGACTCCTACATCTCCACGCTTGGCTGTTCCCAGAGCTTTGGACTCACCATATCCAACCAGGATGTGACATCTCTGTGTTTCCTCCCTTACATTTAACAACCTGAACTAACTTGTACCCTAATGTATTACACATTATCTCATCTCCCTTGAGTCTTCTTTTCACTCCTATCTCACTTATATGTCACCTCTTTAAAGAGATTTTCCTAACCAACAAGTTTAAATAGAACACCTGTCTGTCATGCTTCAAGACCTTATCACACCTTATTTATCTTACAGCACTTACAAGTCAAAATAATTAAGGTATTTATTTGTTTACTTGCTATGCCTGCATCTCTCTTCCTTAAACAAAACTATTTGAAGGCCACTGAAGGGATATATGCTATTTTATTCCTAGTTTGCAATAGCAATTATTCCAAAGTTTTAGTAGTTACTATCTCAGAAAACAATAAAGTTTATCCTATCACATTGTGTTTTCAATTCTTTCCCCACTGTGCAATGACAAAAGAAAAGAAAAGGTAACCTGTAATCTACTACCTACTCTCCAATTGTCTTGCTTGCTTCTCCTCCCCATCTCTAAACACCCAGTCACAATTCTCTGAGTAAAAGTAGAAATCAGAATCTTTCTAACTCAGTTTTGGATCTTAAGGCATTATCACAAAGATATGCCTAGACAAAGCACTGAGACAAAAACTCTATGGAGTGAAACGGTGAGTGTATGTATTGCACACTCTATTATACATTATGATTCTACTTCAGCCAATAAAAAGCTATTGCTGGTACATGTTGACATTTACAGTGTGGATGTCGTGAAAAAACAATAAATATATGTGCCAGCATGGGCATTTGCCACAATAGTTAAGATGCTGCTTGAGTCACCAGGCATCCCGCAACAGTGTGCCTGTTTTTTTTCCTTAACTCTGCTTCCCATGCCAGCTACCTGGTACTGATTACCCCAGAAGGCAACACAACCCTGAGTCTCTGCCACCTAGGCAGGAGACCTAGATTGAGTTAAGGGCTGTTGGTTCCAGAGAGGCTCAGTCCATGATATTTTGAACATTTGGCAGAGCAAATCAGTGGAAGGAATAGCTTTATCCATGTCTGTCTCTCTCTGCCTTTCAAATATATAATCAATTATTTTCAAACTAAACATATCCCTTAATGGACTAGTAAAATGGTTTCCCAATTATAGTTAAAAAGAGCAGTATGTCACATCAATAAAAAGGAGAAAGACTACACATAAAGCATCTTTTTAAAAAGTTGGGAACAACTACCAAAAGCATTGAACAGGTATTTGTCTTAGCAGTTAAGACATCTATGTCCCATATCAGAATTCAATTTTAATCAAGCCTGACTAGACAGCTACTGAACAGTGGAATAATGTTTTTCATTGTCCCCCTGAAACTCACAATAAAATCTCACCAGAAAATGAATCCACCCTTTTATCTTTTTCTAAATAACCTTCTTCACTGGTTTCTCTTGCTTGTTTCAACAGCACACACACATATGGAAGCTATCAAAGAAGAGATAAATAAGAAACACATCTATGAAATGTGTAAAATGCCACTGGAGTTCTATAAACAGATCTCCAGTTCTTGCGAAACTGAGGTTGAACAGTAACCCAGGGCCTGTGTTATCTTTCTTCATAATGGTGCTCAGCTCTTGACATAAGGGGTAGCCTGAGACACTGTAATATTGAGATAAAGTTATGTTTACAGAACACTGTCACAGTTGCCTAAACCACACCTGAACCGGGAAATGCACCTACCAGTTCCTTTGCTTTACTTTCAATTGTCCTCCAGGGCCATGCCAGTGTGGTAGTGTGGGACATGATCATAGAGTGCTGTGATGATCACTGAGTGCCCTCCATGCAAAGTTAGATGTGTGTATGTGCACATGTATGTGTGTGTACTTACACAAATGCACGTGTGCAAATGTTGCTTTTCCCAGTCCTTTGTAGCTTGAAGATCTACCTGACTTATATAGTATGGCTCTTCTATTACTCTGTCAACTTATATTTTTCCAGGGACATGTGGCCAGTCCTTAGCAATTCCTATAACATCAGGTATTAAGATCCTGGTAGAACAGCCACGTTGCCATCACAGTGTACATTATATAATGCTGCCCTTCCTCTCTAAAGCATACTCTATCAAATCGAGAAAATCATGCATACAAAATGTATACAAAATAAACTAAATTATTTTGGGGAGAATATCAGCACTTTGTGACTACATTAAAATCAAAGATCTCGTAATTTTCCTTAACTCAAATAGTTGATCATTTCATTAAGTCATTTACCCTCATGCCTACTTAAGATGCTCAAGGATTGTCTCAGCATTCTGGGGAATCATATAGTGTATCCAATACCCCTAGGGAGATTTTATTCTCTTCTGCTTAAAAATGTGTTATTCTAACTCTTTTACAACATTCATGTTAAAATGGAGTAAACCTATTCCTTGAATAAAATATAAACTGTGTTTGAAGGCCCTCAGGATTCTGAGTCCAAGTTTTGGTCAGGAACTAAAATGAGCAGCTGCTTTTGCAAAGAATGTATTTGGATCTAAGCATACATGAATTGGACTAATAATACACAAATAAGAACTTTTTCAACAAAGTACTTCTGTGTGTTATTTCGATGTATGTGAACTGATCATTTCTGCCTGACATTAACACAGACCTGGTATACTTATAATTGTAATTTTCACCAGGGTCATTTTTTTATTGAGTTTTTAAAAATTGTTATCACGTTAAACTATATGCATCAGTGGTTTCCTGCTCAGTTCTTTTGACCTTTGAACAGCTTGTGCTTTTCTACATCCAATACTGACACTCAAAATAACCTCCCTTTGATAATAACAGTCTTCACCCAACCATTACCAATATTTCAACTTAGAGCTGTCAGAATATCATGCAATGCTACTTCTTGTGTCATTTTATTGTCTTTGTTGCATGCAATTTGAATATCTTAAAGCAATGAACTTTGAAAATCAAAAAATGAAAAGTCCTGACTTTAGTGATCACACATTTACATAATATGTTGACTACTGTTGAAGCACAAATTGAAACCACTGGGCATGACAAAAGAAGTCAACATTGAGTTTTAAACAGTCCATCATTGTACACTTACTCCATTGTGAAGGAAAAAACATGATTTTTAGATAAATAAAATGGTAGAAATGCGATATTAAACATTGTACTTAGCATTCAAATGAATTGCCAGTTTTATTCATAACCTATTTTATCTATAGGGAACAATATTTACAATGTCATATTTATGTATTTTACAGATCTATTTGTTTATTTAAAAATCTGAATGACAGAGCAGGAGATACCTAAGCAGACAGAGACAGAGAATGGTGTGTTCCACATGCTGACTCACTCCCCAAATGGCCACAACAGACAAGTCTGGGCCAGACTGAAGCCAGGAGTCTGGAACCCCATCTTTATTTCCCACATAGATGGCAAGAGTACAGGTACCTGGATCACATTGCACTGCTTTCCCAGTCACATTTGTAGGGACCTAATCAGCCAGGATTTGAACCAGAACTCCAAAATGGAATACCAGTGTCTGAAGCAGCAGCTGAATCATCTGAGTCATGATGCCAGTCCATACTTATTATTTTACTATCAAATAATCTTACTTTTATGGATTCTTAGAAACAGGATGTACCAGACTGGAGAACTGTACTCATAGGAAAAACAGATAAGAAAGCTGTAACTAAACACGTGAACAGATGTAGAAATACGCATGAAGTGGGAAATTAAAGGAAAAAAAAAAAACATGAAAGGCAGGTTTGAAAAGAAAGTAAGACATCAAAACAGAAGTGAAGAAATAAGAAAAAAAAGGAGAGGAGAAGCAAAGAGGAAGAGATGAAGGCGAGTAATGTGGAACAAGAAAACAAGAAAGGAAAGAAAGCTGAGAGTGAAGAAAGAACCTGAGGGCAGCACAACCAATAATAACTAAACATCACTCAGCGGCACTCTACATTACTCCAACAAATATTAACAGTTGTATCTACTGGAAGAAAATATTTTCTAATGAGGAAACAGCTGCTGTATAAGTCAGATGAAATGAAGTGTTCGGACATGTGCTGAAAGTTTGAAAGCAACCGTTCCTTGCGCGTGCATATAAATGATAGCCAAAGCAGCCCATGTCGAATGATTCCATGTCATTGCAGAGGTGGAAGACGCCACGTATTGCTTTAAAAACTGCGTTTTCTTCCCCATGTGAATAATGTTTATATAATCAGAGAAGCAACTCGATTTGAAATGGAGAACTTACACTTTCCGAAATGAAAATCTGACAAAAGCCGTGGAAATCATGAGCTTCTCAGTGGTAGCCCCAGGAGAACTTATCTTTCACAAAGTCAGTTAAAACCTGAGAGGCCAATAGAATGTAAGTACTTTCCCCCAAGTCATAGCTAACCCAGATCAGCTCAGGTTCACGTTCAGAGTCAGTGAACACCCCAGCATCCGCTGAGCCCTTCAGAGAAGGTGAAGGAAATTCCAAAGCAATGGCTCTGATTCATTTAGTTCTCAGTATTTATCAATATCAATAGCCTCCTAAACTGTAAGCTTCACTAGAATCAGAAAAAATAGATAATATAATTTTGCACAAATGGTCAATACAAGTATGTTAATAGGTGATGGTGTGAAAGAACACCAAGTGATAGTCATTAGGTGTCATCATTACTGTATGTTTTGTACAAACTCTTTTAAAAAGGTTCCTGACACTGACATGGTGACCTATACCAGTATTCAAGGGGCTGATCATTATACTTTACCGCCCCTGAGGATGGGTGAACTACAAATTATTCAACTCTTAACTCAAAAGATAAATGTCATATGCCTTTAGGGGCATCAGGCCCCACAAAGCATCAACTGCCTAGTAATCAGGTGTTCCCAGAAGAAAGGTTTCCTTGTATCATTCATGATCATGTGATGTAAGTTCTTCCCAACACAGATGTGCCTCATGAATATCACTCCTAGCTGAATCATCTCTCCACCCAGGCTCCTCCTCCTCAGAGCAGCACATGATGGCTGAAGACATTGTTTGTTTCCTGAGCCCTGTACCCCTGACGCCCCTGTAAGATGTCAGCATGCTGATTCAATGCATCCTGCCCCATCACCACCTCCACTCCAAGAATACAAAAAAATCCGAATACTTTCAAGCAGACCCTTTCATGGAGCCAAGTGCTTTCCCCAGCTTCTAGCTCAGCAGCCCAGAACACTCAACCTGCCTGTGCGTCTCCATCATGTCTCCAGAAGAAGCAAGCTCTTTCAGGAGGCTCCAGTATATTTTCTTAGGGAAATGTTGGTGACCTTCATTCTTCATGGAATTAAACGCAATGTATTCAAGATTTCATCATGGCATCCTAAAAGCAGGGCTGCGAATAATGGTCATTCAAAACAGGTTCCCTTGGGAATGGGGAGATACTTGGATTTGCAGAGGAAAACTTCACCAATAAAATTCTAAAATACACCCTGCTCCCAGACAAGGTATTAAATAAACAAAAGCATATATCAGAATTAACAGCTACAGCGCATTTAACAGATTGAATTGTGAAACACTCCTGGGACAACTCCACTTTCCAAGTTGCAAAGTGACAGACGTGCAAACTTACCCAACTAGCTAAACAAGGACAACTTGTAATTTTATATATAATTAGTTAAACTAACTGGAGTCTTTTCCAAGGATCTCCTCCAAGCAGAGCTGGGTTTGAGAAGGGACCATCCTGACTGGAATTAATTTCACCCCAACACTCTTAGAACAGACTTAGAAGTACAGCAGCCTCCCTTCTTAGAAACTTCAAATTGAATAATGTAACTGAGTGAGAAAAAAAGTAAGCTCTTGCGTTGAAAAAGTCAAACACATACTCAATGAATGAGCGCCCTTCATAACCTGCAAGGGGATTGTTGTAGCAGGAGGGAATATAAAGGAAAGAATAATAAAATCAATTCATCTCAGTCGTTTCATACATTATAAAGTAATAATCTCAAGAGTCTAATCGCAAGAGACATCACTGAGTCAGCACCAGAGGTGTGGCTGCGCTCCATCTACGCAATCCTTTTCAACAACTGTTCAATTGGCGAAGCTTCCCACAATACATGCTGCCCATCTGTGGGCTAGAGCCTGCCAGTTTTCAGGTTGAGATCCACCCAGCCCCTCAGGCAGGCTCCGCAGGGTGCAGTCACCACCTCCAGTGGGTGTATACACCGTGTGTGCCCGTGCCCTTAAAAGCAAGGGAGTCAAGTCTACAACCCGGCGATGTGGAGTGTGGGGACTTCTACCACTCTGGGAAACAGACCACAGCTCAAGGCAACACAAAATCCTACACCCTTGCCTTCACTCTGCTTCGCACCGTTCTCATTCTTTACTTACTTGGACAAACCGAAAAACAAGCTTTCCCTTCCAACTGGGTTTCAACACCATCCCCTGTCCTACTCTCAGTCAGCACTGATTCAGCCCCACGCAGAGATTTCCCTGGGGCTCTTGGACTTGCTGGCTTGAGAAAGGGAAAAGAAGGGAGGTGCCTGCACGTCAACTGGCAAGACCTTCAGCACGGAGACTTTGGAAAGGAGCATTATAATCCAGCCCTAACTGCTGGCCTCTGGCGTGGCTGCTTCTCAGTGTCTGGCTGCTGGGTCGCTCAGTTCCACTTCCAGGTCCCAGACGTGATCACCTATCGCCCTATCTCCCCAAGAGTAAACAACAGGCTGGGTTCCCACAATCTTCCCGTCTGCTCCTTTCCTTACAAAGATTAGGCTGTCTCTTTTCATACTCGGGATTCCAGTCACAAGCACAAGCACGGCCTCTGGCTCCTTGCCCCAACAGGTGTAGGTAGTAAGTCCCCCGGACGGCCCACACAATAGGCCTAGAGCCTCCAGGTTCCCGTCTGGGAGCAGTCCCCCCACCCGTCACGCCCTCCTCTTCAGGGAACCACACTAAATAGTAGTTCTCAAAACACAGCCTGCACCGGAATCACCCTCAGGAGCCAGGAGGACACGCAGCCGCTCCAGACCACCCAAGTCTGGTCACAGCACGCGCTTCTACCCAAGACAGAAACTAGATCCTAGTCCACCCACAAGTCTGAGGTGGGAAATTTGTTTCCATTTCTGCTCCCGGCTCCACATCCCAGGATCCACGCCCCCCTCCTTTTCCCCTTCACGCCCTCCCACGGGGGCTCTTGGCAGGCGCTCCACGCACACAGCCGCTTCCACGCCCATCTTCCTCCCCACGGGGGCTCCCGGGACCCTCTCCTCCCGCCCCTCTGCCTGAAACCCGGGCCCGCGCTCCAAGGTCCGCGGTGGGCGGCGCCAGTCCTCAGGAATCTGATCCCAGCCCGCCCCCAACGTCCCAACTCCCAACTTCCAACTCTCCAAGTACCAGAACGCCGGGAGAGCCGCCCTGGGCGCCCCCCGCGCACGCTCCCAGCCCCGGGACCCCGCGACCCGCGCCCGAGCCCCACTTACTGCGCCCGAGCCGCGCGCCCAGCCGCACCGCGCCCTCGGTTCGCCTCCCAGGAAGCGGCGGGGCGAGGCCGGGGAGGGAGTTACCTGCCGGGCGTCAGGGCCGCGGAGGGAAGCTGACTCCTGCCGGGACCGCGCCTCCCGGGAAACTAGGTGCTGGGACGAGTTGCGGCAGGTCCCAAGTCTTGTCACTCCCGAGCCCTGTACAGCCAGAACGTGCTTCAGAGCCTAAATCAACTCAAAAAAAAAAAAAAAAAAATCCAGCCCTCTCCCAGCTAAGTATTTAAAAAGCCATTCTTTCCATCCCGACCGCGTGGCGAAGGGGGCAATTCCGAGTTCTGGCTCCTGGATTGGGTACCTGCCAGAGGGCAACTCTCACCTGGGAGGCCAGGGGAAAATGCGGCGCAGCAGGGTGGTGGTCCCTGGGGCCGGCTTCCCTGGCTTAAGAACGTGAAGTTAGTACCTCCCTCGGGAGAGGGGCGGATACCTCCTGGGGTAGGTCATTCCAACTGCAATCCGGTACAAACCCCAGCCCAATAACCTGAACCTTCTCAGGCTTGGAAAAGATGGGGTGTAGGAAAATGGAATGAGAAGTGGTCCCGCGCTTTCTATGTTTACATGAAACAAATGTCACCAAAGATTTGGTACCTGGTACTGCCTTGGCATGAAAAGGGCTTCTTTAAATTGGGGTCGTCGGTGTGGAAAGTGGATCCCTCCAGGAGGAGTTGTGCGGAGCGATGTTGCGAAAGGAGAAATCATTTGGGTTTTATCAGAAAATGCAGCGATAAAAAAAAAAAAGCAGTTTTCCCTTTCCTGCACGTCAGTGACTTGTACATTCCGTATCTTCAGGATAAGTCCAGTTTTGAGCAAACTTACACTGCAGCCTAGTACAAGAATGGAATTAGGAATAATGGGAAATTCAAAGCTTCAGGCATGCTATTTAAACTAGCACGAAGTGGAATTGACCCTTATAAACGACTTTTATGGCTGCTTAGTCCTGCATGAAACACTTGGGGAGAATGCTAAACTGTTGGGATTGGAGTTAGGCCCTGATGAACGGGCTGATTTAAACCTGAGTGCAGTCTAGATGTTGACACCATGGAGCAACAGCCACAGGCAGAGAAGTGAAAGTTAATGCCAGGTTAATAACAAGCTCACCTTCCAGACTGGAAACTCTGATATTTGTGGTTTGCTTTCTTCCAAAGAATGTAACAGTGTCTGGTTCCACACGTTTAATGTTTGCCTTCTGTTTCTGACAGTCTGCCTCTCACTTCTAGTATCCGTGTAAATCTGTTCTTCATTTTTGACATCCAATTATTTGACTCATTTCATTTTTGTACTCTGTGTGGGGTCTCATTTGCTGCTGTTTTTTTTTTTTTTTTCCAGCCTTCAAAAATAGTTCTGGGCATGGTGACACAGCAGGTTAAGCTGCTGCCTGGAGTGCCTGCATCCCCTATCAGAAACTGAGAGTCCCAGCTGCTCTGTGCCACGCTGTGATCCTCATCTCAAGTGCCTGGAGGCAGCAACAACATGGCCCACGCTCCTGGTTCCTGTCACCCCCACGGGACAGCTGATGAAGTTGCTACTTCTCAGTGTTGCAGACATTGAGAGTGTGAAACCAATGCAGAGAAGTGCTGCATCCTTGCCTTGCATCCATCAGGTTCCCATATGGACGCTGGTTCATGTTCTGGCTTCTCCACTTCCCATCCAGCTCCAAATGCATGGCCTGGCAAAGTGGTAGAGGTTGGTTCAAAGCCTTGGGACCCTGCACCCATGTGTGAGACCTGGGCAAAGCTGCTGACTTCAGAATGACTTGATTGCAGCAACATGGGGAGTGAATCAATGGTCAGAAGATCTTTATCTCTCTTGCTACCCTTCTCTCTAGATATCTGCCTTTCCAATTTAAAAAATCTCAAAAAATAATAATTTGTAAATGGGCTTGACACAATGGCTCAATGGCTCAATCCTGACCTTGCAATTGTCAGGATCATTTGTAGGCACCGACTTCTGTTCTGGCTGCTCCACTTCCCATTTAGCTACCTATTTATTACCTGGGAAAGTAGTAAAGGATGGCCTAAAGTCTTGGGACCACACGCCAATGTGGAAGACACAGAAGTAGTTCCTGGCTCCTGGTTTCAGTTCAGTTCAGCTCAGGCCATTATGGCCGTTCTGGGAGTAAAACAGCAGATGGAAGATCTGTCTCTCTCTCTCTGTAAATCAGTATTAGCTTTCCAATAAAAATATATATTAAAAAAATAAGTAAACATAACACTTTAAAAATATTTACTGTGGCTATCTATTTAAAAAAATGAATTTTTGAAAGAGAGTTATACAGAGAGAAGGAATGAAAAAGAAGGATACATCTTTGATCTGCTTGCTCATTCCCCCCGATGAGCACAATGGTAAGTAATGGGTCAGAGCAAGATCAGGAGGGGCTGCTCGTGAATAGCATGGGCACAGACTAAAACCAAAAAATGGGCCTGTGACAAGTCTAATTTTATTAAGATTATTGCATATATGATTAAGTCAAGTAAAATCACAAGGAGATAGGAATATATATTAGCTACTTACTAAAAACGAAAAACAGAGACAAGTGTAAGTAAACAGGAGAACCAAATGAGGTCACTACACCAAGCTTTCCATCCTCGGTCCATGTGGGAATGGGTAAAACCGATCTCATCTATAAAGAACCCACAGGGACGACAAGAAATGTCGACACGACATTGCAGAACTGGTATGATTTGGATTGATTCCCAACTGATGAGCAGACAAGAAGAGAATAAAAGTGAAATACAAAAAAATGTCAAATGAATACTAAAGTGGAGAAAGTGAAACTAAGTTACTGGATGATGTACGTCATTTGTCAGATTTGGCCATGAGCATACACAATTGTGGTGGAAAGTAAGGATTGACATTAAGTTTGGAAAAGTGTTCTCACAATATTATGTTTTTTAAGATTTATTTTATATATTTGAAAGGAGAGCAAAAGAAAGAATTTCTATCTGGTGGTTCACTACCCAAATAACCACATGGTTGGGCCAGGCCTAAACTGGACACCAGCAGCTTCTTCCAGGACACCCCCATGGGCACAGGGACCCAAACACCTGGGCTATCTTTCACTGCTTTCACAAGCCATTTGCAACGAATTGGATCAGAAATGAAGCAGCCAGAATTTGAACCATTACCTGTATGGGATGTCAATACTGTAGGCAACACTTTAACTTGCTATGCCGCAGTACCAACCACTACGATATTACTTGTAATTTAAGAATACTATAAAAATGAAGAGTTAGAAATTGTGTGTGTAAAACATCCCAGCTCCTGATATGTGGCAAGCTCATAATAAAGGATTCCTATAGGGCCTGACACAATACCTTAGTGGCTAAGTCGTTTCCTTGCATGAGCCTGGATCCCATATGGACACTGTTCATGCTCTGGCTTCCCCACTTCCCATCCAGCTTCCTACTTGAGGTTTGGGAAAGCGGGAGAGGCTCGCCCAAAGCCTTGGGACCCGGCACCTATGTGTGAGACCCAGAAGAAGCTTCTGGCTCCTGGCTTCCAATCTGCTCAGCTCTGACTTTTGCAGCCATTTTGGGGAGTGCACCAAACAAGGGGACAGAAGGTCTTTCTCTTTATCTCCTTCTCTTGTAGATCTATGTTTCTAATAAAAAGATGAAACAAATCATTAAAAAAGTAAAACAGAAGAGAATACCATACTTATATGCGAGTCAGTGAGAAAACCTGACAGGAATTTGAGAAATATGGGCTCAAGTACAACAGTGAAGATATGCTAACTTGTCTAAAAATGACGTCCTTAAACTAGGGAATCAGGAACAGTAATGAAGTTCAGCTGTGGTGTAAAAATCACAGAAAGGGTGAAAGTAGTGAGAACAGAAAGGAACAGACAAATTTAAGGGCCAGTGACACTGCAGAATCATATGACTTGAGTTCGGTTAAAGGTATCCATTAAAGGGAAATAAATAAAACAGAACTGGGTTTTCAGGATGCTAAAAATCACCCATGGATGGGGAGGAAAGAATGAAAATGACCAGGAATAAGAAAAGTAGGAAGGGGCAGAAGTGAGGTTGTTTTCAAGATGTTGAGGTTTCTCCATGGTTTATAGGCATTTAGGAAGACAGTGGATAGTAACAGCAGGAAGCAGAATCAGTGGATAACATACAAGGTCCACATCTCAGGGGCAGGTGTTATAATTGCACGGCAGGTTATGTCAGACCTTGGCCTGCTCACTTCCCATATCAGAGTGCCAGTGTCAGTCCCCGCTGCATGTTCTTAATCCACCTGCTTGTTAATGTACCTGGAGGCAGTAGATGGCACAAGTATGTGGATCCCAGGCACCGAAGTGGGGGACATGGAGAGACTTCCTAGCGTCCACCTCAAGTCTGGTGTTGCACTGCCTGGTATGGATACCTGGAAGGTGAACCAGCAGATGGAAAATCTCTCTTTTCTGCTTTTCTCTCTGTCACTCTGCCTTTCAAATAAATACATACATCATTAAAGAAAAAACAAACTTTTAGCCTCTCCATATACAAATTCTAGCTTCTTAACCCTACAATATTATTAAATGCATGTGTTATTTTGAAAGCCATAGTTAAAACTCGAATTTTGCAATAAAAATGATTGAAGGAGTTAATTAGATGAGTTAATGATACAAGTGATGATTAACAGGCCCCCACGACAATATGCATATTCACAAAACAAGTCAATCTCTGTTGCATCTTTGTCTGATCTCACAAAAGTTAGTCAGAGGCCCAAGAACAAATTAGTACAAATAGTAGATGACAGTCAGCAGAGTATTGCCTTCTTACATTGAGTTCAAACACATAAATGGGGTCAGAAACAATAGTGTTTTTCTTGTTCTCAAGGTACTTGCATAGTTGACTGCAAAAGACAGTCATTTATTATGAATACATGTGAAATAGAATAATTCTGAGAACAATATCTTTGCAATTTATACACAATACAATATAATGTGCAAAAACACAGATAAAATCAATAAATATTGTTGGTAGAGAAACCAACTAAAGTTTATTGGGAAAGAAGGAAATTGTAATCTGGATACTTCTTGCCTTTTCCAATTATTTGTATTGCTTATGCATGTGATCCTTCAAAACTTCTTACCAGTTGGCTATTCCAACTGATGTCAAGTTCAGTGATTATTTGTACACAAAAGGAGCCCGAAGATTCTAGTTGCTTCAAGAAACATGAGAAAATCATGTTTCAATGATGTTTCATCGGGGGAAACAAACAAAAAGCTGGAAGCAGAGCTGGATCAGGCCAAAAAAAAGTGTTCAAGAAATGAAAGACACTATTAAGAAGCCAAATATAAGAGTTTTGGGAGTCCCGGAAGGTGCAGAAAGAGAAGCTGAGTTTGCAAATGTATTTAATGAAATAATCAAGGAAAATTTCCCTAATCTAGAAAAAGAATTGGGAAACAACATCCAGGAGGGACACAGAACTCCCAACAGGCTTGATCAAAAGCGTTCTTCACCACGACACATGATCATCAAGCTATCTAAAGAAAAGATCCTGAAATGTGCACATGAAAAAAATCAATTGACATATAAAGGAACGCTAATTAAACTCACAGGAGATTTTTCGCAGGAAACTACAGGCCAGAAGAGAATGGAGTGACGTAGTCGAGATCCTAAAAGAAAAAATTGTTGGCCTAGGATAACATACCCAGCAAAGCTTTCTTTCATCTTTGAAAATGAAATAAAATTCTTCCACAGTCAAGGAAAGTTAAAAGAATTTGTCTCTTCCAAACCTGCCCTACAAATGATACTTCAAGATGTTCTCTTGACAGAGAAGAGGAATAGCACCCATCAAAACCAAAGGCAAACAGGAAGAACATCCCAGTAAAATGACAACAGAAGACTAAACCAATGAACAACCTATTCCTAAAATGACAGGACCAAAGTACCATCCATACATATTAAACTCTGAATGTAAATGGCTTAAGCTCAATCTAACATCATGGATTAGTAGACTGGATTAAAAAACAAAACCCTGGGCCCAGCGCGATGGCGCAGTGGTTAAAGGTCCTCGCCTTGCACGTCCGGGATCCCATATGGGCGCCGCTTCTATCCCAGCAGCCCTGCTTCCCATCCAGCTCCCTGCCTGTGGCCCGGGAAAGCAGTCGAGGACAGCCCAAAGCTTTGGGACCCTGCACCCGCGCAGGAGACCCCCTAAGAGTCTCCTGGCTTCGGACCGGCATAGCATCGGCCATTGCGCTCACTTGGGGAGTGAATCATTGGACGGAAGACCTTCCTCTCTGTCTCTCCTCTCTGTATATCCGCCTTTCCAATAAAATAATAAATAAGTAAAAATATAATCTTAAAAAAACATCTATTTATTGTCTAGAAGAGACATTTCACCAACAAAAATCAGTGGAAACTGTCTCGCACGGGTTTTGTTGTTTTCTGTTAGTTTCATCTCTTCAAAACAGCTTCTTCTGATTAAATCATTCAATGACTTCTAGATCATACAGTAACATCATTTTCTTCAAAAAGGTCCTTGATTTTCATTTTTTCAGCTACATGCTAGTCATTTAGTAACATGTCATTTAACTTCATGGCATTGTAAATTTCTATTTTTTCTATTGTTGATTTTGTACTGTGACTTTTTAAAAAAGATTTATTCATTTTTATTACAAAGTCAGATATACAGAGAGGAGGAGAGACAGATACGAAGATGTTCTAGCTACTGATTCTCTCCCCGAATGGCCACAACAGCCAGAGCTGAGCCAACCCAAAGCCAGCAGCCAGGAACTTCTTCTGGGTCTCCCATGGGGATTTAGGGTCCCAGGGCTTTGAGGCATCCTTAACTACCTTCCCAGGCCACAGACATGGAGCAGTATGGGGAGCAGGGTGGCTGGGACTCAAAACTGGTGCCCATATGAGATCCTGGCTCATTCAAGAAGAGGTCGATGCTATGCCGATCAGAAGCCAGGAGCCAGGAATTTCTTCCAGGTCTCCCACATGGGTGCAGAGTCCCAAGGCCTTGGGCTGTCCTCAACTAATTTCCCAGGCTACAAGCATGGAGCTGGATGGTAAGTGGAGCTGCCAGGATTAGAACCAGCACACATATGGGATCCCCGTGCATTCAAAGCGAGGACTTTAGCCGCTAGGCCATGCCACCGGGCCCTGTACTGTGAGTTTTCATCTAAGGGGATGTACAGTAGCTGTGAAATGGAGACTAACATCCAGATGTGAGGATACAATGTAGTATGCATCTCTACTTCCAGACAAAAATGGACATACAATGAAACTGTTCACTATATCTTGACAATAGGATGCTGGACTCTCTGCCTTTGTCCATGCCTGCAATGATAGACATATGACTGTTTATTAAGAACTATATTTTAGTAATGGTATAGAGGAACTAGGTGTGGGGGAAGGAATTGGGGAGGGGATAAGAGAAACACCAGGAGCCTATGGAACTGTATCATAAAATGATAATAATAATAATAAAATGCTACAAAAAAGATCTCTTTTCTGGTTAAAATCATGACATACTTTGAAAAATCAATGCATTTATGTAAAACATTAGGTAATTGTACAAATTACATGTGGGGAATGAGGTATAGAGAAATAAATTAAGACAACAAAAAATCATGGTCCTAGATCTTTAAATAGCTAATGTCATTAGATTTTACCTGTTTTAATATATTTACTTATTTGTATTGGAAAGTCAGATATACAGAGAGGAGGAGAGACAGAGAGGTAGATCTTCCATTCACTGCTTTACTCCCCAAATGACCACAATGGCCAGAGCTGAGCCAATCCGAAGTCAGGAACCTGGAGCTTCTTCCTGGTCTCTCAGGTCAGTGCAGGGTCCCAAGGCTTTGGGCCATCCTCAACTGTTTTCCCAGGCACAAGCAGGGAGCTGGATGGACAGTGAGGCCTGCTGGGATTAGAACCGGCACCCATAAGGGATTCCAGCAATTGCAAGGCAAGGATTTTAACTGCTAGGCCACCATGCTGGACCCAAGAGCGTACTTTTTGTGAATATATTTCCTCTTTTCTTTTGAGAGAACAGACCAAAAGAGATCAAAATCAAAATATTAGGTTGGTTAGATTTTATCAATATTCACATAAATAATTTGAAAAAGCTTACCAATATTTACTGGAAAATACAAATAATGCAATTAGGTAGAGAGGCAGAACATAGAGTGAATAGAAAATATTTGAAATAAGTTGCTTACTATTTTAATAGATTTTAGAAATATCCATTCATCTTTTGTTACCACTATGTTCTCAGGCATATGAAAATCGCCCTCCTTAAATGTCTTACAAAACATTAAGTCTAATTGGTGAAAGTCATTCAGATTTTGTCCTTGTTAGACATGAGTATGAATAGCTATGTTCAGTAGCATTTTAACAAAGGGTAAAGGCCGTTGTCATCAAAGGTATTAACATGACTACAGTCAGCCCTTGCTCCACTGTGTTACCTGATTCTGGTAAGCCTAATCTGGGTTTCTCACTGACTCTGGATCACTGGCTCCCGGATACACAGTGCTGATTTTGCCATTACAGCTCTGCCCACCGCACTTTTGTCAACCTGTGTTCCATGAGTCTCTGATCTGCATTGCCTCCTTAATCCCTCCCTCGCCTTTCCTTAAAATCCATTTCCATTCCCACATTGTGTAAATTCCAGCTGGCTGCTAACTAGCGTGGACTTTTTATAATGCATAATACTTAATCTATTTGCTACTTCTTGCCAACAATATGTGACTTTATAACATTCCCTTTTGTTGTTTTCTGCTATAATTTAACCTTTCCAGTGTCTTATCTTCCAATAAGATCAGTGATTCTCAATGGACCAATCAAGACAAAGTATTTGGAAAATCATTAACAATTATTGAACGCCCCACTGGTATTTTGGAGGCAGATAATTACTGTCCTCTAATGTATTTAGCACAATAGAAAATTTGTCTCATGTTCTGAGCAAGTTACTGCTATCCTGTCAGGTGTAATCAGGTAAGTCCACACAATCTCTGTTTTATAGGCAAATATAAGAATGTTTTGACATAAGTTTAATATACACTGCAACCAAGCAATCTAATGTTAATACATTTTTCTTAATTTATATCTTTCCAATCTTTCCAAAAAACTCTTCATAATTTTGTCAATAACAGCACTAAAAACTACTTTTGAGTTACCAATAAATAAATAAAATAATCCGTCTCCCTCAGTATCCACAGGCTATGTGCAACAATTTCTTCATATTTTCTGGGAAAGTTGCGCATGAATATTTACACATCAAAACAACACTTTTGTAAAATTTCTTTATTTACATTATGACTAAAGCATGTTAATTTTGACATTACATGGAGTAGGTTAACTTATATTATCATTACGATTCATTCTGTTTCTTTGTGACCAGAGGACATTTGAAAATATTTGTTTAAAAACCAGGAAGAGGGCCCAGCGCGATGGTGCAGTGGTTAAGGTCCTCGCCTGCACACATGGGATCCCATATGGGCGCCGGTTCTAATCCCGGCAGCCCCTCTTCCCATCCAGCTCCCTGCCTGTGGCCCGGGAACGCAGTCGAGGACAGCCCAAAGCTTTGGGACCCTGCACCCGCGCAGGAGACCCCCTAAGAGGCTCCTGGCTTCGGACTGGCATAGCATCGGCCGTTGGGCTCACTTGGGGAGTGAATCATTGGACGGAAGATCTTTCTCTCTGTCTCTCCTCTCTGTATATCCGCCTTTCTAATAAAAATAAAATAAATCTTAAAAAAAAAAAAAACAGGAAGAGTTTGGTTTTTATCATGTAACTGGCCAAATAGTTCAGATACTGATTCAGATGTTTCAGTCCTAAATGAGTGTGTGGATTCCATCTCCTGCTAAGGATCTTGATTCAGCCTTCCAGCCACTGCAGACCCTTTGAAATAGTGGTGACGGACCTAGCAGTCCCGATCTCTGCTGTCCTCATGAAAAACCCAGTTGATGCATCTTCTAGCTGGCTCTCAGATTTGGCATTCTCTCTCCCTCTCCCTCTCTCGCATACACATGCACGCACACACATACACACCCTAGATAAATATCAGCCCAAATGCCTCCAATAGCCAGAGCCAGTTCACTCTGAAATCAGGAAGAAGGAACTCAGTCTTTGCCTGTCACATGGTGGCAAAGATTGACCTGAATCATCAGCTACTTCCTCCCTAGTTGAATATTAGTAGGAAGCAGACGTTATTAGTAATGACCATAGGATGCAGAGGTCTCAAAAATATAGAGCAAATGCTCACTCCAAGACCTACTTAAAAAATGCCCTTTTCTGCCTTCACTGCCACCCACATTCCAAACGAAATTGCATTCCATTTTGTGAGGATCAATAAAATTCCACTGAACACTAATTTAAGCAGACGTTTTCTGAAAGTACAGTTCTACTTAAAACAACTGCTACAATTTTATAATTCATTATCAGAATAACTGCTCTAATCACTACCTGAGCAAAACAGATCACATATTTTGTTTTTTTCAATGATTTAGTTATTTTTCTTGGAAAGGTAGATTTGCAGAGAAACATCTTCCATCCACTGTTTCACAATTCAGATGCCTGCACTGGCCTCTCATAGTCCCCAGCTGTCCGTGTTCAATGTAAAACTCACAGTCAAGTTTGTGCAAGCTGTTTCCTTCTCAGCAGCAGCTCCTGCTGCTCCCCTGGAACAGGAGGAAACCCCGCAGGCGGAGAGGGCAGGGCCTGGGCCAGGCTCTCCTCATGCCCATTCCATGTCCACCAGCTGGCCCCTCTCCATGCCAAAGCTGCTCTCACCAGCTGCCTGACACACCCAATGAGACTCATGTACAAAATCTGCCATGTCCTTACCTGTACTTTTTTAATAAGAACATATTGCCATACTTATATAATTGTGAATATGTTGTCATATATATGTATATATATAAAATCCATATATGTGTGTGTGTATACATAAAATCCTTGCCAATCCCCGCGGGGCGGGGGGACGGGAAGACCAAGGAACATGCTAATAAGAGTTTACATTTAACCTGTCAAGGACCAGCTCAGCCCCCTCTCATGGGCACCAGCTCCCTGCTTGCTGAGTTGACCATGATAATCTCTGGTCTAAGGCTCTGTTGGAGATCTAACCACTGCAGCATTTAATACTGGAGCTGTGGGTGAGCTCTGAACATCAATAAATACAGAAGCAGAAATCTTGAGGGGATGAGGAAGCTGGGGGCTGTGGGGAATGCATGCGTCCTTCTGGAAACAGTGAAACCAAACTCAGTTTTTCTGAGGATCAAACACGTCGTGAACTGCTTCCATAGTCTTTGTCTTGCCTGGTGCGTACCCGGTGCCAACCCCTGGACATGCTGCTCGGGCCAGAGGGAGCCTTTCCTGTCCGTTGTGGATGAGGCTGATGTCCGCCCGGCTGCCTTCTGGGGAGAGAACTTTCTCGCCTTTTGTACAGATGGCCCTTGGTTAAGCAGCCAGTAACCCTGAAGCACCTCCCCAAGCACCCCCCCCATAAAAGCCTTCACCTTGTCCTGACCTGGTTTCCAGGATGGCCCCGTTGCACATGCTCGGACCCCTGCCACCAGGGCACAAGTGCAGCTTGCTGGAACCAACGCAAGTTCTGGCCTCGCCAACCCTGGGTTTGTTCCTCTGCAGTTACTACGGCCCCAACCCCTCCCGCTTCCCCCCACCCCAAATCAGGAATCTGACAAAGAAAAGGCAGAAGACAGGAGAGTGGGCCTGCCCACCAAGGCTGTCCCTGGACAGTGCAAAGGGAATTGGATCAGAAGGTGAAAGACCCAGCTGATGAGAGACTGAGCTGATCTAAAGCCAAGAGCCAGGAGTTTCTTCAGGGTCTTCTACATGGGTACAGGGTCCCAGGGTTTTGGACCTTACTGTGCTGCATTCCCAGGCCACAAACAGGGAGCTGGAATGGAAGTGCAGCAGCCATGGCATGAACAGACACCCATACGGAATGCTGGTGCTTGTAGGTAGAATATACTTATATATATGTATCATATTATTTTTAGTATTATAAATCATACGTCATATTATGAATATATATCATAGTATATATTATATATGGTGATATGTAATTATATGCATACTATATATAGTACTATTTCCATAAATGGTCAAGTTAGATTACTATTTGTTTTTGTGTGAAGAACACCAAACTTTTTTAGTAAACTTTTATTATGAAATGTAGTTGGGACATCAGAGCACCTAGAATGAGAAATAGTGAAAAGAAACTGAATGCTTGATGAAACGCATTTTGAAATCTAATAATATTACCAAAATTTAGATCCGAGTTTTAGAAGCAGTTGCTTCTAGTTATTTCAAATCCTAGTTTATTACGGTTTTGTCGTGACTCCTCAATACAGCAACTTAAATTCATGTGACTCCAAATCTATATCCCGAAATCTAGTATAATTATGAGAATGCTAACTGACCTCAAAGCGATGTTGGAGAGCTTAGGAAACCTGCAATTACCATGGAAACGTCCAATATTATTATGGTAATGATTACTACAACACTTCATACGTGTTTCAGACATCAAAGCTGAGGCAAGCCCCAAGATGAGTTAGAACAGAAAGATAGTCTTACTCTGCGTGACATCACCCTTTCTGATGATCGTGTTCCAAAGGTATCAGTCAACATTTGCGTATCCTATCCACAATCCCAAAAGTAAGCTTTCAGCTAGCAGAATCTGGGCGCTTTAGGAAATCTTTCGTACTGAAATAAACTCATTATGTGTTTTTCTCTGAATTTAGAGAAAGCTTTAGCTTCTGACCAGAGTTATAAAATTAACCTGTAGAGCGGTGGTATATCATCCTATAAATAAAGAAGCGAATAAAGTTGAAAAGAAAAAGAGCATGAGGACAAAAAGTCACAGGGAAAAATAAACACAAAAGATAATATTAGGGCCCAGCACGGTAGCCTAGCAGCTAAATTCTTCATCTTGCACCAGCCAAGATTCCATACAGGCACCGGTTCTAATCCCAGCTGCCTGCTTTCCAGCCAGCTCCCTGCTTGTGGCCTGGGAAGACAGTTGAGGTAGGCTAAAGCCGTGAGACCCTACACCTGTGTGGAAAACTGAGAAGAGGCTCCTGGCTTCAGATTGACTCAGCTCCAGCCATTGTGGCAGCTTGGGGAGTGAATTTTCGCACAGAAGATCATCCTCTCTGTCTCTCCTCCTTTATGTATATCTGCCTTTCCAATAAAAAATAAACAGATAATTTTTTTTTAATTTAAAAAAGATGATACTAAGTCCTAGGTGTTTTCCACCTCTATGTCTATGTTTTGTCGGAGGTTTGAGTGTTTTCCTATTCTTGAGATCTGGAAGACATGATTATGCCTTCCGTAGTAATTTTGCCATCCCTCTCTTGTAAACCAAACTCAATTTTTGTTATTGGCAATCTAAATATCTCGAACAATTTATTTTAGTATCAAGTAAGGTCTTAGGTTAGCATACTCTCAGAGAATGTGGAACTGACTTCCGGTACCCACTGAGGGTCTTCTCACCCCCAAGGGGGAAATTGGGACTTCTGTAGCAAACCGCAATGAAGTACGTGATAAAAGCATTATCTATTGACTTTTGAGACTTAGACTGGGTGGTGGCCAATAGAGAAGCCTTAATGAAAATACTAGCAAATAGCGACATGTGGAAGAGTGTGTTGTTTGTATCTTGAGGTTTTTAGTTGTAACACCATACATGCTTTTTCCCAGTTTTATGCTTAATTGTAAGAAAGTTTCAAAAATAAATACTACTGGATCACTGATTTAAATATATAGGCTCAGAAAAAAAATTATGAATTAGACAAATTATAGATGGTGAATGTATAGGTACTATGAGTATGATTTATGTTTATTGAAACTGTAGAAGCCTAATGTTGGATGTATATCAAACATGACCACCCTTACTTTCCCATTTTTTGTCTTTAAAGCAGCCTTATCACATGAATTCCTAACAGTAATTATTTCCGCATTACATTTCAAAGTTCATGCCATGACAGCATTGTCAAAAGGCAGGGTCAGGAAAGATCACATTAAAAGGCTCCTTCCCCTCCCATTGTTACACGTTCATGGTCTGTGATTTGGTTTAATCAGCAGAGAAAAACAGAGTGCATTGACCACTGGAAACATGTCAACATAGGTAAGAAACTTGCATGTGAAATAGGGTATGGGAGTGGCTTTAAATGTTGTGTCTTACTGGAATTGCTTTAAGCAACTGAATCCCCTAAAATGATGGCAAATGACATGCTGTGAAATTCTATGAAACTGTGACCCCTCATAAAATGTCATGGGGAGGTTATTAGCCACTTGGGTAAATTTCAAAACCAAATCCAACCCCAGTGCATACCTATTAAAATCAGCAGTTCATATTAAATGGATATGTAAGCAGACACTCCCACACAGAGGACCTTCCTCATGGTCTCCTTAGCGCTGGCCTTAAACAACACTGCATAAGGAAAAGATCAGGAAAATGTCTCATTTCTGTCCTTCACTTTTGTCCATTGTTAAATGTATTTAAGGTTTGTGTGTAAGATGGTAAGAATCTGTACCGTGACAAATTCAGAATGGACCATAAAGGACATGCTCATCACCAAGGGTAATTAACACAAACCAACATGGCATGATTAGTTCCCCTTTCCGTGGAAAGCCATGCTTTTAATATTTCTTATAAAGGTAAGGCGATTGGGACCCAAAGAAACCTCCATCACACTATCTATATTTATGGTGATCAGTACATGATGTAGCCATTCACATTCTGATTTAAAAAAAGAAAAAGAGGAGCTAGGATACTGAAGCCCTCCAAACTGGGACAGTCAGATTGCCAGGAAAATAAATTCCAATATGAATATTAACTATTTTTTTAAAGATCAAATATTTTGTGCTTGTCAAAATGCTGAAGAAATAATATAATAATATAATAAAGATCCAAATAATCGGTGACTATTTTAGTAAAGGAAACACAGCAGAAGTTTTCATAGTCTTCCCCACTGCAGCTCACTCTTACAATCCTGCAGATACATTCACTCTCATGAGTTTGCTGTTGGTATTCAATACGTTTTACTGACTTTTTAATGTATTTGATGGTAATTGGAAGTATTAAGGTTTGTTAGATACAATAATTGCTCATACTGTAGATGGTATGCAGCTGGGTTGGAAACTGTTTTATCAATACCACCTTTTAAAAGAAGTGTTCTGTTTGTTTACTTAAAGGCAGTGTGATGGAAAGAGAAAGACAGAAAAATCTTTTATTGACTGGTTCACTAAATCACTGCTTCACTCCTCAAATGCCACCAAAAACGAATCCAAGCAGGATTCCAAAAGTTACTCTGGGTGATGTCCATGAGTGGCAAAAATCCAAGTGTTTGGGCCATCATCTGCTGCCTTCCCAGACATAATAGCAGGACGCTGGGTTGGATGTGGAGGATGGGACTCAAACCATTGCAAATATTGCAAGCCACTGTTTAGTCCACCATGCCATAATTCCTACCACCTAATTTCTACATTTCTGGACCAGTCTTTCCTGCCTTATGAGGATCCAGTAGGATTATCAGTCACACAGTTTTTCTTTACCCCATCTATATACCTCAGCCTGACCACAGATAGAATTGCATTTTCTTAAGAAAACAAATGGTCCTAGGTAGGCATATAATAAAAACAAAGCCAGGTTGCTTTAGTTCTGATGTAGTTGAATATCAATTATTATGCGTAGACTATTGGAATAACTTATGGAAAGAAAGGCATATAGAGATACTTCAAAAATTTGCTGGAAAATTAAATTTATGAAAAGGGGCTACATGTATTCTATGCTGCACAGTTAAGTGTATGAGGTGTTAATTCTTTGCAGTATTAACAGTAATCCCACACACCAAAATGATAAGACGGCACCTTGTTAAATATGTATCAACTCTGTTTCAGTGCTAAGGTCAGAAGATCATACTGAGCAAAGTTTCACCGACCTCATTTTCTACGATACATAGAAACAGAATTAAGTCAGGTGGTGTACAAAGTGTCCCTTGTGTGTGTCTGCGGTGGCCTGTTTGCGTGTGTGCTGTTATCAGGGCATATGACCGGAAGTACAAAGCAGAAATTCGCGAGTTAGGGCAATGCCATTAGTTTCGCTTGACAGCTGAAAATCAGAAAAAGTTCCTATAAGAGATTAGAAAACAGACGCACTGTGCATAAATAAATAAGAGAGGGAAATAAAATATTGGTGGCTTTCCTAGTCCCAATTTCTTTGCCTTCTGAGACCTAATGCAGTTCCTGGCTTCGTGTCCCTGCTTTGTCTCCATAAATGCAAACAGACTTCACTGCATGCCCGTACTGCTCTCTAGGTCCTATGTGCTTGCAAGTAGTTGAAAAAAATGGTCAGATAGTTGCAGTAATCACTATCCTGGTAACCACAATACTTACATTACCTAACATGTATTTAAGCATTTTCATGGCTTACTATTAATTATTTAATAGTCACTAAAACATCCTAGGAAACATCCTATGCTCTTATTACACGTGCTTAAGGTGATGAAAATTATTAATGTACTTTATATTTCCCAGAGAAAATTATTGAGAAAAGTTATATTAAATTTAAAAATCAATGGATACTCAGTTCCTCTAAGTAAACTGTGATGGTATAAAAAAAAACTTCCAACCACAGAGAAGAGGAAAATCCCAGGCAGGTGACAAGTTCTCCCCTTGGCTTCAGTTACTCACTAACATGCTGTGACTTACTGGGGGGTTGGGGGGGGAATGCCAGTCATGAAAAACCATGATGAGTCACTCTAGCAGGTACTTTATTTCACCAAAAACTATCCCCAGTCCCACAGCAAAAGTCAAGAGAGTCATTGCCTTGCATGTACTGAGCTTGTATCTAAGATCTCAGCATAAACCTTGTGAACAAGTTGAAAGAGATAACAGTATCTGCTGTGTTCAGAATCTGGGTTTGTTTTCAACCCTGATTTTTTTTTTTTAACCTGACTTTAAACTTTAAGCAAATGCTTACGTGACTCAGACAATTTGATGTAACATAAAAGAACAAATATGTTAACAGAATTCACTTGAACACTGAAATAGAAAGTCTGGGAAAAAATTAAGCATAGGGAATTTTAACGATGGCATGACCTATCATCACATCATTCAATAGAAAGATGGGATACAACCTAATAAATAATTGTATCTTCCATTGCATCTTGTACATTTTTAAGTAAGTCTGACTGCAAATGTTTCACAAAATTTATATAAAATGGATCTGACTTTTAAGTTACAATCTTGAATGCCTTGTATATGATCTAGAAAACTTCCATTTGAACAATCTATCACAAATATAAAATCTTGTTAATGTTAACATGTTGTAATGCATTAACATTTTGCTTTTGTTTTTATGTCCTCTAGGTGGATTTTCTTCTACTTGCAATTGTAAAAGCTTATGCACATTTTCTCCCATTGTTACTTAGTATATTGTGAGCACATTATAAAAAATGTTTATGTGTTTAATTACTTTAGTTACCTAATATAAATCCACATTCTATGCACTCAGGATTACCTTATGGTTCAAGTGTATTGAAAGACTCTAAGACTTCAGCTTTAATGAGGGACATTATGATATTGGTCATCTAGTATCTCTCCTTGTGTCATATAATGGTTGCGGTGGTATTCTCTCAAATCCCTTCAGTGTCTCACCTGGTTTCTTACTAATTCTTGATGAGCACAATATCTATAAAGCACGTCTTTTTAAGACCCTGGTAGCTAGAAGATTGTGGAGTTTTTCCACTTTTTTTTTCAATAATCTTCAACTTTTCCCAGGTAACCCCTCCCATGATCATATAACCACTCCCATGGCCATATGCTGTACTTTGTCACTACCAGTAATAGCACCATCCACCAAAATGTTAATGCTAAGCGTTACACTTTCTGAGCATTATTTTAGTTCTTGTTAGAACCTTACCGCTGTGTCTCTGAGATCTAAAATCTAAACCCCAGTGGCTCTTCATTTCACTGAATGTTACACTCCTTTTTCACTTGCTTTTGTATTCCTCACCCTTGTCCTGTTTGGCATCGATTCAATGGACCATCATTATGATCACTTTATCTTGTATAGTTTCCACTAAGTGCCCAACCCTGGTTGAATATAATCCTCCACCTGTTCTGCATCTATACGTAAGGGGACAATTCAACTAGGGAAAAATTAACCACATGCTGTTAGCCACAACTTACACTCACAGTTACCAACTCTAGCAACCTTAATAAAACCCTCCTCCACAAGGTTTCACCTGTTCAAGTAAGTCTTCCTACTCTTTCCTGTTTTTCATCATTTTACCTTTCTCCAGATTTTAAATATCTCTTCTACCCTCACACTTTCAGCTAAAAATTTTGTTGATCATTTTACCGAAAATGAAAGAAGTCAGAAGAAACTGTCCAAACATTCCATAAATCAGAAACAATTCTTAACTAACTATTGCTCTATGTTTTACTATTCTCACTTTCGCCGAAGATCAGCCCCAACTTGTGTGTTCAGTCTAATCCCTTGTTAATCACTCAACGATATGATACAGCTTCTTATTTCTGGTGCATTTCAAGTGAGCCTGTCTATTGAATCTTCCCCATGAACAGAAAAATGTGTTATTTAGTGTTTCTGATTTTAACGAAAATTTGACAAATCTACTTCATGCAACCCCACCGTTTGCAAAAGTTTTACAAATGAGCTGATTGTACCAAAATTATCCAATGACTGTATTATTTTACTCACTACACTTACAACAGATATCTTTAAGGATCTTGATGTCATTCACAAATTGCCAAATCCTATGGTTAGTTCTTGATTTCTACTTAACTTCCTCTATCAATAACATTTGGACTGCTCAATTTGCCTTTTACAAAAAAAATTATTGATGGGTAGGATAAAGAGGAGAGTGAAGCAGAGAAAAAAAAAAAAAAGAATGATCTTCTGTCCTGGTGGGTAAGTCCCCAGATGCTCACTGCAGCTCTGACTAAATCAGGCCAAAACTGGGAGCTCAGAACCCCAGATGGATCTCACACATGAGAGGCAGGGGCCCACACACTTGGACCATCCCTGCTCTCTTTCCTAAGCCCATCAGCAAGGAGTTTGAGTGGAAACAGAATAGCTAGAAATTGACACTCTGATAAGGGATGTTCATAAGCTGTGGCTTAAACCACTGTTCCATGATGCCAACTCTATACTGTTCACCTTGAAGCAGAATCCTTCAATCTCTGAGCCCCTTGAGCTAATTATTATCCTGTGGACTTGCAGGCATCAGAGCTCCTTCTGCTGAGTCTTTCAGCTTCTCCGTTATCTTTGCTTATTCCCTCAATCATCTCTCTAGAGTCCATAATTGTATTTCCAGAACAGTTCTTATCCATAAACTGGAGAATCATTTGTCACAAGCTTTCATCATAGTTCAATTTGGAATTATAATAGCATCAAAAATTAACATACCAAAATAAATTCTTGAATGACACCACTTATGATAATTATGCTACTTCTAAAACCTGACCACAAAAACATTCTAGCTAATTAGCCTGACTTCAAGTTTACTCATGTATTCATTAATCTTAGAGTCCATCACATTATTTAGTAAAAATGTATAGTAGGGCTATATAGAAGACAGAAATTTCTAGAAGGTACCATGGCTTTCTGATTTAATTCCCTAGTATATAACTGTTTCATTACGATAGAGAATCATTTTCCTAACCAATTGGTTGTTTTATCTAAACACCTGTCTACATTCTGAGAAGCAAAGAGGGAAGAAATCCCCCCCAAAAAAGAATTGCCCCCACCCTTTAAGAATGTTTCCAGTGGGCCAGCATTAAGCAAGTTAATCCTTTGCCTAGCACTGACATCCCATATGAGTGTCAGTTCATGTCCCATTTGCTCCACTTCCCAATCAACTCTCTGCTATTAGCCTGGGAAGGCAGCTGAGGATAGCCCAAGGTCTTGGGTTCCTGCATCCAACTGGAAGACAGGGAAATTTTGGCTCCCAGTTTTGGATTAGCTCAGCTCTGGCTGTTGCAATCATTTTGAGTTGAATCAGCAGATGGAAGATCTCTCTGTCTCTCTTCCTCTCTCTGTAAAATCTTTCAAATAGAAATAAATAATTCTTAAAATAAATGTTGCCAGAAATTCTTATGTAAATCTTCTAAGTCTTGCTAACCACAAGTGTGGGAATCTTTCCCAAAAAACGTCAAACTAGAAGTTGGAGTTCTGTTACTAGAAAATAAGAAGAGAGTAGATTTTGAGAGTGTCTAGCAATCCCTGCCACATTAATAGATGTGTTCCTTCATGTGCTAAGTGGCTTTCAGAAACAAGAATCATCCATACATCCAGTTTCTGTAAATGAAAGAGATCATCACCATAATTATTGAAAAGCCTTTTAACTGGTCTACCTGCTTTTGTCCATATTCACAGAAAATAGAACATGAAACCTTAAAAATAAATCTACTCATTTCATGCAAAATTGTAGATCATTTTATTTGTTTATTTATTGATTGATTTATTCATTCATTTATCTATTTATTGAGAAGAGAGATAGAAAGGAAAGAAGAGAGAGATTCTATTTCTTTGTACATTTCTCAGATATTTGCAATGGCCCCTGCCAAGAAGCTAGAAGCCCAAAATCCAATGTGGATTCTTTCATGTGAGTAGCTGTTACTACATCTATAATGTGAATAGCTGTTACTAGATCTCGCATGTGGGTAACTCTTACTAAATATCTCATGTGAGTGGCTGTTACTGGAGCTCTCATGCAAGCAGCTGTTAGAATTACTTGAACCATTACTGCTGCCTTCCAGTGTCCTCACCAGCACAAACACAGAATCGGGAGTTGGAGCCAGCCATTGAGTCATTAGTCCAATATGCTATGCAGACATCCCTGAGGGCATCACAAAAATTTTAAAGGATATTTTATTCTATTCAGAGTAACATTTTATGTACTTATGGTAGCCTACAAAGACCTATAAAAATTTGCCTTTGATTACCTGTTTCAATTCTTTGGTTCAACTTCCATGCTCCCCCAGGCACATTCACTCAATATTCTACAAATTCTTCTTGTTTCTACTTATTCATTTCTGAGTTACATCTTACTACCATTGCATGTATAAGTTCTTAAACTTGAAAAGCTCCTTCTACAAATACTTCAATGTCTTACTATATACACCCCGATCAATGTGACACTATTTTAACCACTGTTGTAGAGATGTCTAATTCCTCATAGTTTGGCTGTTTTCCCCCCACAAAACTCAAAAATCAATAGCCTTAAATATAAGCAATATCATGGCTGAGAAATAACTTATAATATCCATACCTTTCAAGTAGCTACAAAAATTCAAATATTTAGGAACACATTTAACTATGAATGTGAAAAATCTTTACAATAAAAATGATAGAACATTAAAAAAGAAATAGAAGGCACAGAAAAATGGAAAAAATTCTATTTTTGTTCCTTGGAAGAATTAATATCATCACAATGTTCACACTACAGAAAGCAACCCACCGATTCAGTGCAATGCCAGTCAAAATGCCAGTGGCTTTCTTCTCAAATTTAGAAAAATTGATAAAATTCATATGGAAATACAGGAGACTCCCAAAGCCTAGACAATCAAGAACAAATAAAAATCTGGAGGAATCACAGTATACAAATTTGACAATGCTTGAGCAAAGTATGGTCTTTTCAACAAACAGTGCTGAGAAAATTGGATCTACACATGCAGGCATCTGAAACAGGACCCCATTTTATACCCGGAAGAAACATCAGCTTAAAATACAACCAGGATCTAAATCTATGACCTGACACAGCAAATCAATAGAAGAAAACATTGTTGAAACAAGGAAAGACATTGGCATTGGCAAAGACTTCCATGAAGATCCCAGAAGTACAGAAAATGAAAGAAAAAAGAGAGAGGGAGAGATTACATCAAGGTAAGAAGCTTCTACACTACAAAGGAGACACCCCAATGAAGTGATAAGCCAGAAAAAAAAAAAAAACACAATAGAAGAATGCATTTGCAAACTCTGCCACCAATAAAGGATTACTTTCCAGGATCTAGAAGTATCCAAGCAACAAAGCAAACAAACAAAAAAAAAATCTATCTTCAACAACAGAAAAACAAACAATCCAATTAAAACATGGATAAAAGTCATGAACAGGTAACTTTCAATGGATGAAACTGGAATGATCAACAGACACATGAAAAAATAATGAGGATCATTTCTCATTATGTAAATGAAAATAAAATCCAGAAAGAAGTTTTGCCTCATCTTAGTTAGAATGGCTATAATCAGAAAAAAAAAAGAGGAAGAAGAAAAAAAATAAAATGTTAGTGAGGATGTGGTGAAGAGATACCCCAATCTATTTTTGGTGAGAATATAGATTCGTACAACTCTTAGGGATGAAAGCTGCGAGACTCTTCAGAAATCTGAAAATTGACCTACAATCAACCATTCATCTCCTGGGAATTTACCCTAGGAAAATCAAAATCAACAAAGTAAAGAGTTATTTTACAGCTGAATTCACAGTAGCTAAGATCTGGAATCAATGTAAATATCCACCAACAAATAACTGGACAAATATATATATATATACATAGGTTTATATATATATATATATGTACACACACATATACAGTCATTAAAAGGATGAAATTTTATCCTTTGCAACACAATGGGCTTGAAACCATTTTGCTTACTGAAATAAACCAATCCCAAAAGACAAATATCATGTTTTCACTGATACGTGCCAGTTAATATACAATTTAAATATGTCTAGGAATGAAATGGACCTCTCGTGACATAATTGTTTTAGCCCTTGTTTATGATCCTTTGTAACTACAGTATTCTACTTTTTACTTATGTAATAGGATGGTTAGTGGTGAGTTAAATCGCTAAATATAGAATCCATTTAGCTTATGCCTTTTCAAAAACTATTGAAAAGAAGAGGAAGGCAACTGAAAGGAGATGGGGAGAAAGCATGGTTGTCTTCTGGGAACCATACCAATGGAATGTAGGAAACTGCGTCTGTTTATTTTAATTAAAACTTTTTAAGAAGACAATCTGGGAAAAAATTTCCTTTTCCTTTTGCTTCTGTCCCTCCCCATGTCAACCACTATCCTTGTCAGTTTGTCAGCTCTGCAGTCAAAGCCTGGAAAACACATCCCCGTTGCTTATTTTTGTACCTCCTATTAATAAACATCTGTGTTAGATCCCACAATAAACAATGCATTGATCAGTGATCTTGAATATAGGGAAATCCAGTTTGTGAGTTCTTACCACAAGGAAAAAAAAATAGCAGAGTAGCAAATATTGTAGGAATGTAGCAAAACTAGGCTCATTGCCCATTATGGCGTGAATGCAAAATGTGCGTACGTCTAGCAGGTCTTGAAAACCTGAAACAGAATTCCCACATGACCCAATAATGTCACCGTTATCTGTAGATGCAATGAAGTGAGAGCAGGAATTCTAATACTTATAGCATTCACAATAGTCAAAAAGTAAAAACACTTGATGTGCCCACTGAGTGATGAATAGATATACAAAGAGCTGTATGTACATATAGTAGGCTAGTGATTGGGATTAAATAGGAATGAAATTCTGATAATACAATATAAATGAGCTTTGAAAACATTAGGCTAAGTAAAATAAGCCAGGCACAAAGAAGAGTGTGCCATAGGTGCATTGACGTGAGAAACCTCGGTTAGACTCATAGAGAAAGGAAGAACAGGGCTTACCACAAGCTGTTGGGATGGGTACTGATACATGATGTTACACCATGCATGGAATTTCAGTTTGGAAAAAGTTTTGAAGATGGATGATGGTAAAGCTTTGTACAATCAAGTGGATGTAATTGATGTAAAGGAGTTATACAGCAAAAATGTGTATTTTAAAAAAAATTTTTTAAAGATTTATTTTCATTAGAAAGTCAGGTTTACCAAGAGAAGGAGAGTTAAAATCTATGTCCACGGGTTCACTCTCCAAGTGGCGGCAACAGCAGGAGCTGAGCTGATCCGAAGCCAGGAGCCAAGAGTCTCTTCCAGGTCTCCCAGGAAGGTATTGGGCTGTCCTTGACTGTTTTCCCAGGCCACAGTCAGGGAACCGAAAGGGAAGTGGAACGGCTGGGACACGAGCCAATTCCCATATGGGATCCTGGCACATGAAGGTGAGGCTGTTAGCTGCTAGGTTACTGTGCTGGGCACTAAAGATTTATATCTTAACTCTTTATTTTTATGGCAGAGTTGCAAATTGAAAGAGAGCTTGAGACCCATTAGTTTACTGCTCAAGGAGCTGCAGTGGTTTGATCTGAGCCAACCCAAAGCTTCTGGGTCTCCCATATCGTGGAGGACTTGGAACAGTGACCACTACTTTCCCAGGAGGAGCAGCTTGGACAGGAACTGGCACTCATGTGGGACACAGATGCTTCAGACCAAGGTTTATTCTGCTCTGCCATGTGCCAGTCCAAAATTTGCATTTACTTTTCCATAAATTGAAGGATGTGTTCACTATAAGAGATCATTTATACTTTCAAGGTTCCATTTAGCCAACCTCAGTATTGGATACATTGACAGCAAAAAAAAAAAAAAAAAAAAAGAAAAAAAAATTGTTTTAAATAACAAAAGTTTATATGAAGATACTTACTACTCAATTTTGCATTAGCTAATTTCATATTTTTTTTAAATATTTTTAAAGGATTAAAAACCCAGTATGGAGGCTTTCATAGGGTGCATCTTTAAAGAGAAGATAAAGTAAAATCAATTTTTTATTAAGTTTTAGCTATTATTTTACTTCAAAGAAAGGAAAAAGAAGGGCTCACTTCCCTCAGACTTTGTTTTTTGGAGATATTACGAAAGTTAAGAGCGGATAATCCTATATAATTCAGGCTCATAATAAGCTCTCATCTCTGAAAATATCAAGTCTTTGATGTCTGTATTGTTATGTTTTTAAGTTAATTTTTCAAAACCCTTAGGAGAATTTGAACTGACATTGAAAACTTAAATTTTCAATAGTAAAATATATCAAACACTATGTTTCTTCAGAAACTGCATTTTCAACTGCAATGTTAATACTCCTGGGATTTCTTTTTGTTTTCTTTAAGATTAATTAATTAATTAATTTATTTTTTACTGGAAAGGCAGAGTTACAGAGAAAAGAAGAGAGAGAGAGAGAGACAAAGATCTTCCATTCTAGTTCAGTCCCTAAGTAGTTGCATCTGCCAGGAGCTGAGCTGATCCAAAGCCTGGAGTGTTGTATCCAGTCAGCCACTAAAACAGAATGTTACGCTTACCAGTGGCACTAACAACACAGTTTTTGTTTTAACATTTTTATTTTTATTGGAAAGACAGAAGTACAGAGAAGAAGAGAGACAAAGAGGAAGATCTTGCGTCCGATAATCCACCCCCCAAGGAGCTGCAATGGCCAGAGCTGTGCCAATCCAAAGCCAGGAACCAGGAACCTCCTCCTGGTCCCCACACGGGTGCAGAGTCCCAAGACTCTGGGCTGTCCTCGACTGCTTTCCCAGGCCACAAGCAGGGAGCTGGATGGGAAGTGGAGCTGCTGGGATTAGAACCAGAGCCCATATGGGATCCCAGTGCGTTCAAGGCGAGTGCCTTAACCACTACACTGTCGCGTTGGGCTCACAAAGTTTTATTACAGTGATAGGTAAGGCAACTGACCTGCCGACCAGGACTAACACCTCATACAAGAGTGTGGCCCCAAAGAGCACATTTACAGGGTTCTTATAGGGGCAATTTACACAAGCTTGTTGTGGCTGGACAGCCTGTAGTTAAGATACGCAGACTTAGGCCTTGGAGCCACCTGTGAAATAGCCAGCCTCAGATACTGATTCCCGGGAACTGAGAATTATCTGTGCTGAAGGTCACATAGGCAGATGGGTCTGCGAGCCTCACACAGTCGCACATAGTTTCATGGCCAAGCAAGCAAAGCAGAAGTTACAAAAGTGAAAAGTATTACAGCCAGCAATGAGCTCCATTTTGTTTTCAACTCCACAGTGGCCAGGGGCTTCCTCTGAGTCTCCCACGTGGCCGCAGGATCTTAGGGTCTTGGACCATCCTTTATTGCTTTCCCAAACCATAAACAGGGAGCTAGCTAGGGAATGGAGCAGCCGAGACATGCCCATATGGGATGCCAGCTGATGCAAGGCAAAGATTTAGCCAATAAATTACCACTTTCTAGGGATCTCAGCTAGTATTTCTTGTAAGACTTGAGGTTTTCCTCTTGATGCTTCATGGAGCGATAATGGAAATTATAACTTTAAAATAAATTTATTGATTCCACGCTTAGTAAAATTACACACACACACACACACACACACACACACACACACACACACACAGATTTAGTACAAAATGACCAGAGTGGGAAGAGATAAAATCAGAGTGACCACTGGGACCAAATTTTGTAATATCTTTTAGGCTCTGATAGGCCTTCAGACTTTACCTGCCTAATATAGGGGGACACTAAAGGAATTTTAACAGAGAAATACATGACATTATAGGCATGCTTTGCCTGTGTGATTTGCAAGATTCTGAAGTATAAGGGTAGGGGTGGGCATTTGGCACTACTGTTAACAGAATCTGTGGCAGCCACATCCTGTACTCATATCGCGTTCAAGTTCCTCTTCCACTTCTGCTTCCTGCTAACACACACCCAGGAGGCACTTGGGTCAGTGCCACGCACATGGGAGACCTGGAGTTCCAGGCCCCTGGATGCCTTCCAGTTCAGCCCTGATGGGTAAAGATATTAGTGCAATAAACCTTCAGACGGAAGATATTTTATCCCTCTCTTAAAAAAAAAAAAAAAAGACCTTTAAAAAAAAGAGTAAGGATGAAATTAGTTTAACTGATTAGGCAATTATTTCAATGGTACCCACAAACGCGGTGGTAGTTACATGGTCTGCCACGGTGAGGAGGAGGATGATAAGACAGTTGGATTTGGGATTTATCTTGAAATTAGACTCAGTACATTTTTTTGAAGATTGGCTGTCAGATATTAGAGAAAAGGCAGATAAGAATGACTCCAAGATTTGTTTCTGGAAGAACCAGAAAATGAAACAAATTGAACGTAGCCAAATAAGAGGGCCCTTTAGTGGCAGAGAGAGCAGTTTGAACCTGCTCCTGTGAGCATGATGGAGCCGGTGGAGGTTGTTGGGTAGGACAAAAGCATGATGTAAAAGATGCTCTCGGACAAGTTGCCCTGAAAGACAAGGTGGGAGTGAGGAGACAGACCTACTCTAGCTCCATCTTGTGCCTCCTCGTTCCTTCTTTGGTAAAGTAGGCTCTCATGTTCTGTGGCCCCTCCTCCCTGTTGAACATGCCTCTAGTTCTCTATGGAAGCTGTTTTGAGTGAGAACATACTAGATTAATATGATGAGCCACAAAAATGCCAATGTCTTTCGTAAGATTTTCTGAAAATGCAGGGAACGGTTTTTTATAGAATCAGAATGATGTAACTTCAGGCAAGGGATGAGCAAAATTACTCACCTTCAATGTAAGCGTGTATTTTACATTCAAAATGTCTAAATGAATTTATTTTGGTTAACTTGCAATGTTTGCAACCATAAAAATTCACAGAATCTGTGTATTTTTGCTGAACAAATTATTCTTTACCTATCACATCCAATTATTATGAGGAATTATTTTAAAAAATTATAGAAAAGCTAAATTAAAAATAATTCATATTTCAATGAACTCATTGAAGACTCACTTGCTATTTTAAAAGAATTATCACTTAGGAATGTATTTAACTTCGTGAATGATAACAATATTTTAAGATGCTAAACAATTTATTTTTTAAAGCATTGATTTCACTTCCCAAAGGACTACCACAGCTGTAGCAGGGACAGACTAAAAGCCAGGAGCCAGGAGCTTCTTCTTTCCTCATAGTTGTAAGGTTCCAAGGTTTTAGGCCATCCTCTGCTGCTTTCCGAGGCCACAAGAAGGAAGCTGGATGGGGAGTGTAGCAGCCGGAAAATGAACAGGTGCCCATATGGGATCCTAGAGCTTGCAAGGGGATGATTAGCCAATTGAGCCACTACACTAGGCCTGAACTGATAAAACTTCTATGTCATATTTTACTTAACTGTTTGATAGTTTTAACTACAAATCAATGTAATTAGGAATTATTTTAATAAAAATTAGTCTATCCATTAATGGACTACATAATTAAGCAGAAATATATGGAATTAGTGGGAAAAACATATTTTAGCTAAATAGATATAATTTAGCCCATCATATCATACTCAGAACAAAATAGCAGTGTCAATTTTGTTTACTTTTCTTAATTAACATAATTACACTGACTAGGAATTCTACTGCTTTGCTAAATAAAGTGGCAAGGGTGATATTTATATGCTATTCTGATTATAACAGAAAATCTTTACTTTTTTTATTGAATATGGTAGTAACTATTTGGTTTTCATATATGGTCGCCTTTATGTTGTCAAGATAAATTTTCAGATTATTCTGGGCTGGTGTTTAATATTTGTAAAAATGCCTCTGCTGTAACTTCTCTGTGTCTGTTGAAATGATCATTCACCTTTTACCCCTCATTCTGCTGATGTGGTGCATCATGAAAATGCACTTCAGCATGTTGAGCCATCCTTGCATCCCTGGAACAATCCCCACTAATACATGCGATCCCATGTCGGCTCCGGTTCTCATCCTGACAACCCCGCTTCCCATCCAGCTCCCTGCTTTTGGCCTGGAAAAGCAGTCGAGGACGGCCCAAAGCCTTGGGACGCTGCAGCAGCATGGGAGACCCATAAGAGTTCCTGCTTCCTGGCTTCCGATGGCTCAGCTCCAGCTGTTACGGCCTCCTGGGGAGTGAAACATCCGACAGATGTTCCTCTCTGTCTCTCCTCCTTTCTGTATATCTGGCTTTCCAATAAAAATAAACAAATCTTAAAAACAGTTAATAAGCTAGATGTGTCATGTGAAAGGGGAGGGGATTTTAGTACTTATTAGAATCTTCAAGAAAGTTTTAAACATAAAGTAGCACTAACCTGAAACTTAGAGTATGAATATCATGTTTTAAAAATGCAATTGGGGCCCGGCGCGGTGGCGCAAGTGGTTAGGTCCTCGCCTTGCACGCCCGGGATCCCATATGGGCGCCGGTTCTAATCCTGGCAGCCCCACTTCCCTTCCAGCTCCCTGCCTGTGGCCTGGGAAAGCAGCTGAGGACGGCCCAAAGCTTTGGGACCCTGCACCCGCGTGGGAGACCCGGAAGAGGCTCCTGGCTTTCTATTGGCATAGTATCGGCCCGTTGCGCTCACTTGGGGAGTGAATCATCGGACGGAAGATCTTCCTCTCTGTCTCTCCTCTCTGTATATCCGCCTTTCCAATAAAAAATAATAAAAATAAATCTTTAAAAAAAAAAATGCAATTGTATTGGGACAGTGTGTTGGTGTAACAGTGTGGTCCTCTGCCTTCTGTGCCGGCATCCTACATGGGCAGAGGATACCTTAAGTTCATGGGACCCTATGCCCACATAGGGAATCCAGAAAAAATTTGGGCTCCTGACTTCAAATTGACTCAGCTTTAGATGTGGCCAATTTGGGAGTATACCAGCTAATTGGAAGACCTCTTTCTAGTTCTCCTTCTATGTAAAATCTGCCTTTCAAATAAAAAGACATAAATCTTTAAAACTAAAGCCACACTTCTATTAACTCATTCTATAAATATAAGTGTCTTATTTCTTATAAACAAAAATAAAACTGTATTTCAAACAGTAGGAAATAATATATCCTATAAGTCGGTCAGTCCATTTCGCTTTGTGATGGTGGAAGGTCCCATGTCTGTGTCATTTCTCGTGTGCCCTTCATCTCCTCCCACTAAAGGATGTATACCCTCTCTTGCGTCTCCATGATGGGATTATCCCTGCAGCTGGCTTGTGATGGATGAATGTTACCAGATGTGACACTAGCAGTGGGTTGAAATACCAATTCTTCCTTCCTTCTCTCGTTTATAGAAAAGGAAGTTAGATTGTTCACCCAAAGAGGATAAGAATTGTAACTGAGGACCTGCACTCGGTTGATAACTTGGAACGAAATCCGTAGCGTCTATTGGATATTTATGAAATCCCTAGACAACTAATAGCTGCCCGACCAAGAAGCATGCATTATTATTTTAAACTTACAAGGGTTGTTGGTTCCTTATTATGCTGGATCGTTTGTTTGTTTGTTTTTGTAGCTAATACAGCACTCTTTCAGATAATACAGTGTGCTTTCAGATAATGTTTTTAATAAGAATGAGATCATTTTGTAACAGTTATTTTGCAATCTGATTTTAACATTTGAGTAGGTTTTTATAAATATTTTCCTCCAAATTAGGGAGCTTATTTTCTTAGTTTTAGGTTGAGTTGTAAAAGGGAGAAAATAAATGTAAGACTGAAGTGAATAAGAATTGTGTTTCTTTATGTCACGTATGACTGAAATACGGGGCTTCTATGCTACCACATAATCTCATAGCCTTCCCTAAGTGCCAGGAATAGCCAACAGTTCCATTCTATACACTAATTTTCCTCACATCCTTACATTTTATCTTAGCTGTAACAGAATCTGAGAAAAGTGGCCTTTATGTCAGATATCTAAGACTCAAACAAAAAAACAAACAAAAAGGTGAGCTAAGAGTTAAGAAGTAGAGAATAGGGCCCAGCGTGGTGGCCTAGCTGCTAATGTCTTTGCCCTGAACCTGTCAGGATCCCATATTGGTGCCAGTTCCAATCCCATCCAGGTCCCTACTTGTGGCCTGGGAAAGCAGTCAAGGACAGCCCAAAGCCTTGGGACCCTGCACCCGTGTGGGAGACCTGGAGGAAGTTCTTGGCTTCTGGCTTCAGATCAGCACAGCTCCAGCTGTTGTGGTCTTTTGGGGAGTGAATCTTTCCTCTCTGTCTCTCCTCCTCTGTATCTCTGACTTTGCAGTAAAAATAAATAAATCTTAAAAAAAAATGAAGAATAGTGAGCCATAATTGATAGCCTGTGTGATTGACATTGGTGTTGCTTTCAGTTTCTTAATATAAAAAATTTATGAATGTTATTCATTCTAGTTTCTGATGGGCAGAAATGAAAATGCTGCTTGAAGGAAAATGTTATAAATTTACAAAAGCCTAGGGATCTCTGAGAACAAATAATGTAATAGTGTGAAAGTTGAACAGAGGAATAGATAAAATGGAAACAAAGTCATTCCTCTAAAAGCATGTTTAATCTCGCGTATCCAGAGAACAAATTCTGAATTTTGGAGTTAATGATGCTACCTTCTAATTTTCAGCTGCTTGTTTAATTAGCATATGAAGCATTTAAGTTTACTAAATAACTGATTGACCCCAACAATAAAGCCATCAATAAGAGTTTAATTCCCCCAGTGATGTACCAGAAACTTTTTTCTTTTTCATATTGAAAGAGAAGCATTCCTTTGAGTAACTCATTCTAAGAAATATAAGAAAATGCTACATTTTAAATAGAATTTGCATTAATTACTGCAAAATAAAAATAATAGCTTGCATTTGTAGCACTCTGTAGTTCAAGAATCATTTTCAAATAAATGATCTTAATAACTTGTATCTTAACGATAATTATTTCTTAATTTCGGTAATTGTGTCTTAATAATAAATTGTGTCCATAATAAATCTTCAGAGTGATCAAAGAGATATTATCTTTACTAGATGAGCCAAAATATGTGGAAATGTTACCTCTAATTTAATAAAAAATAAATAATTGATTCTTCATTAAAATCATAAGTAATTCAAAATTTTGTGTCCAAATAATATTACTCTCTGTTACATGATCTTAACAAACTAGACCATTAGTATCTTCCAACAAAAAGTATTATTGTTTTATTTATTTATTTAATCTCAAAATTAACCAGTGGGTGGAGATACATAGACACACACACACAGCCCAATGATGTATATCTCTATTTATATCTATTTCTAATCTATCTATTCCATGTGACTAAGCGCCCAATGGAAGTCCAGAAAGCTGTACTGAGCTAGCTTTATCTCAAGCTCAGAAGCCTGTATCACGATCCTTGGTGAGTCCACTGTGAATGGGAATCCAGAGTAACTGTTGTTCACACCAAGCTACCAGTGGCTTCTGTTGTTCTGGTGCCCATTGCTTTGTAAGAAAATGTCCACAAGGATAACTTCCCTCTTTCTATATAAATGACTTTGCTTTCAAGCACACTGCTAGTCTACTTCAGGTTCGCCCCTTGTACCCTTGTACTTGGGAGGGGATTGGGGTATGCAGAGGTTCTAGGTACAACTGAAAACACCCCGTAGGCTGAAACCACAAGGTATTTAGGCCTCTAACACAGTAAGGGTGAAAACTTCTCATCCTATTTCCATATGGTAAAGTAGTAGCTTTCTGGGTCTTACAATAATTCTAACATTCTGCTAGACAACTCAAATTATGAATACAGCCTTAACCATGCTTATGATGGGTTAGTAACAGTAACAAACAGTTGTTGCGCAGTAGTGGTTAAATTAAAATATTGTATAAGCATTGATGTTGTCTAAAGCTGTTTTACAGAAATAGTGTACATTCATGCAACTATGTTGCTTAAAGTGTACTTGAAAATAACTTAGAGGAAGATTGTAACCTGATAGATTTGTAGTTATTGAATTACACAGTGTCCTAGGCATTGCCCCCAGGTTTGCTGAATACAAATTTAAACATTCCGTATTCTAACCAAATCATACTTACTGCCAGTACTGAATTGAAGAATCCTGTCTGAATAGATGTGAATAATATAAATAATAACATTCTCCTAATTCATGAAATTAATGATAAATATTAGATTATCTTACATGAAAGATTTTCTTAATTAATTCAAATAAGAGATTTATGCTTTTTTGTCAAAATATTTTTAAGTATTTCCCTTTGAGATGTTGTAATTGTATCAGCAAAGTTTATTATTGTTTGTGTTACAGGGATTTGCCTGATGAATGAAATTTTTTTTTTTAAAGATTTATTTTTATTATTTTTTCATTGGAAAGGCGGATATACAGGGAGGAAGATCTTCCGTCCGATGATTCACTCCCCAAGTGAGCGCAACGGGTCGATACTATGCTGATCCGAAGCCAGGAGCCTCTTCTGGGTCTCCCACGCGGGTGCAGGTTCCCAAAGCCTTGGGCCGTCCTCGACTGCTTTCCCAGGCCACAGGGAGGGAGGCAGGGAGCTGGAAGGGAAGTGGGGCCGCCGGGATTAGAACCGGCGCCCATATGGGATCCTGGGCGTGCAAGGCAAGGACCTGTAACCACTTGCGCCACCGCGCCGGGCCCATGATGAATGAAAATTCTTAGTGAATTTCTGTTATAAATGGGCCAATATGTGCGGCTTGCTAATGAATGGCTGTGACAACAAGTCAAACAATGGGAAAGCACCATTAAAAAGTTAATGATTCATATCTTATCTGGATAAGAGAGTGAATCTTTTAAACTAAAAGCCATTTTTAAAACAAATAATGATTTATTAGACCTAGGAAATTCTGTATGAACAAATGTTACATTTATTTAGATAAACCATGTATTTGGCATTCTTATCAACTTCACACTATTTGAATACAACTAATAATAAATATTTATTTAATGGATAGATGGATAGATATATAAAATAAATTTTTCTTGAGTTTTAAATGCAAGTCAAACATCTGGGCTCAACTTAACAATATTTAATAGTAGCATTCAGTTTTCTATTCTTTGAAATTATTTTTGGTGTACACAGTTATAAAATTCACTCAAGACCTTATATGAGCATTTTCCTTAAACTTTAATATGATGAATCAGTGACTTTTGCATATTTACTTCTAATACACATACATTAAAATTATTATTCATGGAAAATTAAAATTAGTAAAGAACTTAACATTATTAACAATATGTAGATCTTCAAACAAGTTTGCTTGCTCATTATTTAAGAACTTTAATCAGTAGCTGCTTTTTTTAAAGACTGCTCTCAAAAAATAAAATGATTCTAAATACAGTAACAAAATTGCTAAAATATGGAAGTATATTAGGAAGCAGAAAATAAGCCTAGAAAAATGTTATATAAAATCAGAATTCATTTGCTCAAATGTTGTATACACTCTTAGAGGTGATGGGTTACACAATTCAAAGTAAATTCAAAATGCCATATAATATCAACACTTCTTTCACAAGGTCCAAAAGATTCAAACACATTTGTGACACCACATGCTTATATAAATGAGACAAGACAATTTTCTATTTGTTGATTATATGTATTTATCAATAGAAGAAATAATGTATTTTTTAAAGATTTATTTTGATTGTGTTTGAAAAGCAGAGTTACCAAAAGAAGGAGATAAAGAAAGATCTTCCAACCAATGGTTCACTCCTCAAATAGTTGAGATGTCCGGAGCTGAGCTGATCCAAATTCAGGAACTAGGAGCTTGTTCAGGATCTCCCATATGGGTCCAGGGGCCCAAGTTCTAGGTCCACCCACAGCTGCTCTCCCAGACCATAAGTAGAAAGCTTGGTCGAAGTGGAGCAGCCAGGACTTGAACCGGCATCCATATGGGTTGTGGGTATGGCAGGTAGAGGCTTAGCCTAATATGCCACAGTGCCCCCTCCAAGATGGCATTTTAAGAGCACCCTTTAAGAATTATTGCACCAAATGTTTTCTTGTAATGCTATGTGGTAATATTCTAAAGAAAACTATTAAATATAATTTACAGTGTCAACTGTAAGATTTTGTAAGAAGGACTGATTAATCTAGTAAAGAAAAGCATAGGATGCTAAACTTGAATTCCTTACTTTGCTGAAGGTCTCAGAACAGCATAGCCACAATTTGTTTATCTTTATTCCAGAGTCTCACAGACAACAGAGACAGAGATAACTCTTATCTATTGTTTCACAGCTGAATGCCTAGAAAGAGCAAAGAAGGTGGAGATAAAGACAGTAATCTCCAAATACATGCTTCAGCCACTGCGTGCTGCCTGGGCTTGACACTGCCAGGGAGCCAGAGCCACCGACTGGGGCAGAATATCAACTCCAGGCATGCCGACCTGGAGCACCAGCATCTTAAAGTCATGCCTTAAACCTTAGACCAAATGTCTGACCCAAATTACACTTTAAAAACACAACAAGTGATTTCTTGAATGATAGTAGTTTGCACACCTTCCTTGGAACATAATTTTATTTAAAACAATCATCATGTATATTAAGCTCAAGTGTAAGTAAACTTGGGGACATGTGACATTTTATCTGGCAGCTCTGCCTGGCATGAGATTCTCAGTTGGTCAGGCTGGTGGGGAGAGTGTTGGAGTTCTGAAGGAATGAGTCATGAACTGAATGGCCTTCAGAGCATGCAACCTGGGCGTGAATTTTTTCTATTTAAGTTTTTAGTGAACGTGTATGTAGCCATAGGCCAAAGATCTGCACATTTCTTCTGGGTCCTATCCCCGTTTAACAAATTGCTTTCTTTTTTTTTTAAGACTTCTTTATTTTTTATTTCAAAGTCAGATAAACAGAGAGGAGGAAAGACAGAGAGGAAGATCTTCTGTCCGATGATTCACTCCCCAAGTGAACACAACAGTTTGAGCTGTGCTGATGCAAACCAGGAGCCAGGAACTTCTTTCCAGGTCTCCTATGCGGGTGCAGGGTGCCAAGGATTTGGGCTGTCCTCGACTGCTTTCCGTGGCCACAAGCAGGGAGCTGGATGGGAAGCAGGGCTGCCAGGATTAGAACCGGGGTCCATATGGGTCAAGGAAGGACCTTAACTGCTATGGTACGTGCTGGGCCCTATTAGATTGCTTTTGTCATTTGAAATTCTAATGATTTTTAAACAGATGGGTCATCAGTTTTATTTTTTACTACAAAATAAAAAATGATATAATGGATCATCTCAGTACTGGTAGTGGATTTGGTATAAGCTTCCAGGATTGTAAAGTACCAAATGCACAAATAATTAATGAATATCCAGAAAATCCTAATCTTCAAACCTAACTTATACAAGAATGAATTTCCTCACTGACTCCCAGGTCATACAATAGCATCATGTGCTTCAAGAAGGTCTTTGTCTTATTTCTTCAGTAACACATTGGTCATTCAGAAGTATGTGATTTAACCTCATGTTGTTGCAAATTTTTTTTTTTTGTCTGTTGATTTTGTTTTATGGTTTTTCATTTAAGGGGATGCATAGTAACTGTGTAGTGGAGGCTATCACATACAGATGTGAAGACACAATGCAGTTTGCATCTCTCCTTCCAAATCAACAACAGACTCCCAGTGAAACTGTTGAGCGCATCTTGACAATAGGAGGCAGGATTCTTGGCCATTGTCCATGCCTACAGTGTCAGCATACACTTAAATAGCAGAATGGCCTACTTATGACTGGTTGTGAAGGACTATGCTATTGTAATAGCATGAGGGAAGTCAGTGAGGGGGGTCAGGGGTTTGGTGGGGGGAAGGGAGATCCTGGATCTTACAGAATTATATCATGGAATAACAAAATAAATAAATACACTTTATAAAAGAGAGAAGAAAGAGAAAAGAAAGAGAAAAAAAAAAACCCAGAAAAACAACAAAGAAGATTATGGGCCCGGCACGAGGGCCAAGTGGCTAAGTCCTTGCCTTGCACACCTTGGGATATATTTGGGCACCGGCTGCTCTGTTTCTCATCCAGCTCCCTGCTTGTGGCCCAGGAAAGCAGCAGAGGACGGCTCCTGGTTTTGGATCAGCTCAGCTCTGGCCATTGCAAGCACTTGGGGGGTCAATCAGCAGATGGAAGATCTTTCTGTCTGTCTCTACTTCTTTCTGTAAATTTGATGTGCCTTTCTAATACAAATAAAATAAATCTTCAAATTTAATTTAAAAAAAGAAAAATACTTGATTAGATTATCTTCTTTTCGGGCACAATTTCCAGGAAATCACCAAAGGTCAAAAAGTAAGTGCAAATGTAATTTAATCTGTGAGAAATAAGGACTTTTAGAGGAAAGGATTGGGAGAATAATGTAAATATACTCAAAGTGAATGAAAGCGCTTACATTCTGAAAAAAAATATGCTTTACTTTTACTTTTCAAGCCTGAATGCAGTGGGGTTTTTTTTGTTTGTTTGTTTGTTTTTGTCTACTTTCAAGTTATGGTCTTTTCCGTAATGATTTCCATTGTTTTCAAGCTTTTTTATTTTTCTTCTATTAAAATATTTACTTGTCCTGCTTCTCTTTTTTAAAGACTTATTTTATTTTATTGTAAAGTCAGAGATACAGAGATAAGAGACAGAGAGGAAGATCTTCCATCCACTGATCACTCCCCAAATGACCACAATGCCTGGAGCTGCACTGACCCGAAGCCAGGTACCAGAAGCCTCTTTATGCAGGTGCAGGGTCCCAAGGCATTGGACCATCCTCATCTACTTTCCCAGGCCCCAGGCAAGGAGCTGCATGGGATGCACGGCTGCCATGTTTAGGACCCTGCCCATATAGGGTCCTGTTGCTGCATGGTGAGGACTTTAGCGCCAGGCTACCACACTGGGCCCTCTCCTCCTGCTGTTTAAATTAAATTTTAATTTGTGCCAATAAATTCTTTCAGTTCCACTCTGCTTTTTCCAGTAAATAAGCCCTGTTGTGGAATGCTCATTGTCACCATTTCACTCAATCTCACCAGAATATAAATTCCAATTGGACAGAATCATCATACTTTTCAGTTATATCTCTAGCACATTGTACAGTATCTTTTTGTTTGCATGAGTTACACTCTTTAATGAGTAATAATAAAAAACAAGACTTTGTTCTACATGCATAACTCTTGAATCTAGGTATCTGCCTTTGAGTACATGCGAACTCTTTGAAAATAGATATCCAACACAGGAAAAGCACCTCAACATAGAATCTGATGAGTTCAGTTATGTTTTTGAATGTAATACTCATTTATGGACTTATTTATATGAAAGGCTGCAGTGGGGAGAGAAAGAGAGAGAGAGAGAGAGAGAGAGAGGGAGAACGAGACAGGGAGAGAGAGAGAGAAATACCATGCAGCGGTTCGTTCACAATTTGTGATAATGGTCATGACTGTCCAGTAGCCAAGAACTGAATCCAGTCCTTCCACATGGCTGACAACAACCCGTCGCTGCTACCTCTCGTGGCATACATTAGCGAAAGGCTGGAATCCCGGACAAGTGGCCGCTTTACTTCAAACACCTACCTCAGAGCACTGTATGGCAGAGAAAATAACTAATTCTTTCAGGGAAATTTAGAGAAATGTTTAGAGGACATCACAGTCAGGTGAGATCTTGAAGATAAGTATAATTTCACCTGACAGAGAAGGGAGGAAAGTTGCTTTTAGGATATTGACCCTTGCTAATGGGCTGGGAAAACGATGAAAGATGGGCCCAGTGTTTGAGCCTATACCTCCCAAGCAGGAGACCCAGAGGAGGCTCTTGCTTATCCCATCTCTGAAGGTTATGACTATCGGGAGAATGAAGCAACCAGCAAATGGATTATTTTGTGTTCCTTTATCTTTGTAATTCGAACTCTCAAAATAGTTGAATAAAAATAATCATAAAAATTTTGAAAGTAAAATCAAGTCAGGGATATTTCACCTGTACACCCATTATGTTATCTCATCCTTAAGGAAAAATAGATTGCCCCAATTCAGGGAACCCTTTTTGCTTATAGGTGCAATTCAGCATTTAAATGCTTGCAAAAGCCCTGTTGCTTACATTAAACTGTTCACAGAAAATGTGTCTTTGCAGGAATACCAGTTGCCTTTATTTTCTGTTGTGATGGAGTGATAGAAGAAATATTAATAAATTGTGCAGTACTTATACCATTTTACTGAGCACTCCACTAGTGAATTAATCTCTTCACCCTAACGTATATTTTACTTATTCTTGCTTTGCTTATTCTAGGGGTAAGGCTAATGTGACCAAGCCAGTAAGTGGTGAAACTGTGATTGAATTCTTGATCTCCTTCACTCTGCTGCCACATCACCTTATCTCCACTACCACTTTGCTCATGAATACATCATTTTTATTCATAGTTAAGTTTTGTTGTTTTGATGTAGCTCATTTTTAAGTTATAAAATAATTATTTAGAACGAATCAACCCTATCTTAGCATTTGTGCATGTGGCTTAAACATATAATATCCAAGACTGTCTAAAAGATCTATAAAAATTCTAAGAACACCGTGGCATTTGCTACCTAAATTTCATTTACAAGGCTGGTGCTGTGGCATAGTGAGTGAAGTTGCCTCCTAGGATGCTGGCTTCCCATATGAGCACCAGTTCAAGTCCTGGCTGTTCCATTTATGATCCAGTTCCCTGGAACAGATATGACCCAAATGTGTTGTTCTCTACATTCATAAGGGAGACAAAACCCTCCTGGCTCCTGGCTTCAGAACGGCCCAACAGTGGCTGCTGTGCAATCTGGAAATGAATCAGAGCATGAAAGACTTCTTTCTCTGTCTCCCCCTTTTTTCTCGAGATCTCCACCTTTCAAGTAAAATGAAGAAATCTTTTTAAAACTTGGTTATCATTTGGGAGGAAAAAAAAATCAGTTTATGCTTGGTTCTGTTCAACTACTGCTCCCTCTGCTTGTTAAAATCTAATTATGTATATTGCAGTTGAAGGATTGAGTTGGCCGTTATTTTTCAGGCTATGTCCTATTGATTTCTCTTTTCAAGTCCTTTGAATTGTTTGGGTCTTTCTACAGTCTCTAAAATGTCTTTATTCTTACACTGCTGTGCCTATAATTGCTGTGTCTGTCCCGTATGTGCTCTACACTGTGTTCAGGTAGTGAGCCATACATTTACATGTAACCTGTATTTCATGCACTCTGGGAACTATTATTTTTATGACAGTACGATTATGGTGTATGGTAATACATGCTCCTTCAACAGGACACCGATCCTCACCATGCAACCCAAATGCATTTTATTAGAAGTCAGGTGGAGAGAGTGCTCGAGCCAAAGGAATGCTGCAGATGCTGATATTAATGACACTAACATGTTTCTAGAATCAGCAATTTTTGAAAGGATGCTTTTTATTTGTTTGAAAGAGTGATACGAAGGAGGGAAAAACTTTCAAATGAGAGGAAGATAGTCAGTTTTTTGCTTACTTCCCAAATAGCTGCAAAAGTTGAGACTGGAACAGGCTGAAGCCAGAAGCCTAAAATTCCATCTGAGTCTTCCACATGAGTGGCAGCGGCCCGCATGCTTGATTATCTTCTGCTGTCTTTGTGAGTTAGCAGGGGGGTGAAGTGGAAGCCGAACACACAGGACTCAAATCAGCAGGCTGGTGACATCACAAATTGAAGCTTAATGTGCTGTGCCACAATGCTAGTCTCAACAGAGTTTTTAAACTTCTTGAGCAACATGAAGCCTCTATCAAAGCTCCACTACAATTGCTTAGAATCATAGATTTCTATAGAATGTACAGAAAAGAAAGATAATATCTCAGGAGTTCTGAAAGATGTGAGGAAGCAGTAGAGACACCAGTGACAAAGTGGGTCTGGGTGTTAAGAATTTTGTCACTCTAATTCTATGCAAAATATATTATGTTATTAGTTGTTTTAATCCTCTAATTCCTTGTCATCTTCTCTTGGTTCAAATTTGATTCTATATTGTCAACCATTAAAGGGAGAGTTACTGCTAATATTGCTTTAATTTTCTAAATGCATTCAAAAGAAAAAATATCTTTTGAGACTAATAAGCCATTGGTTAATATTTCTCTCTGAAAGATAAATTTCAAAGCAATAAATTTATTAATTTGAACTTTGTACAGGATGTATGAGTTACATATTCTGCAGTAACAGTCAACAATTAAGAAAGAAACTTCACAACAGGACTCAAAAATTGCCCTTCTGCCTGATTCTTTATGTATTTCTTTTATGAGTCATAAATGCCAAAGTGCAGATACAGGTTCGTGACATTATAATATTACATGGCTATGCTGAAAGGCATCATTTCTTAAATTCCAATTTTATAATTAACTTTTCAGGGTAACATGGATTGGACATAAGTAGTTAGTTCAGCAGTAACCTGGAGAATCATGAACTGGTTCCTGATTAAAGTTGGCTGAGGTTATATCATCTGAGATAATAATTCAATGCTGGTAGGACTACAATTTTACTTTTAAGATACTGGGACGGTGATAATAATGTGGTCATTCTAGTTCCTGTGCAGCTTATTTTTTGGTGGTTGAACAAACTGTTACGTATTAGTCATTTTCCATTTGGAAGACTGAAATACTTCCAGTGATACCAATGGAAAAAAATGAGAGTTTTTGCTGAACTGTATTCTTTCCGTAATACTTTTCAGCTAATTGAGTAGTGTCTATGTGAAGACAGTTGGAATATTTTGTCTTTGAATTGAGCACATTTGACTGATGGGCCAGGCAGCTCCTTTGTTTACAGCACATGGCTTTGTGTTTTCTAGAAGGGAAGATATTTAAACGATGAGCCAATGAATAAATTTAAGTTCTATCAAATAAGCACTGATTTTATATTTGTTTCTTCTCTAACCTCTTTGATCAATTTCGTATGACATGAATATTTTGAAACAAGAGATAATCTTTCAATTATAATTTGTACATTAGTGATTAATTCTCTAACTGAAGAATGGCTTATCTCATATTGTGCTCCATTTTAAATTTACAAGGGCAAATCCTGTCTTATTTGACTTTATTTCTAGGATGTAATCCAGTGTCTTGCACACAGAATACATTTAAAAATACATACTGAGCAAATTATATGCTCTTAATAATTATAAATAGCCACAATAACAACTCTCATGATGTTAGGGGAATAAAATAATGCAGTCCAAGTTATTCAGCTCCTATCTATTTTATGGCTCACTGCAACTTGGCAACTGACTAGTAGTAATTACGACTATTTTTGCTTTCATCTATTTTATTTTATTTTATTAACTACATTGGATTATGTGACAGTTTCAAAGGCTCTGGGATTCCCCCAACTCCTCACCGTACCCTCCCCCCCATGGTGGATTCCTACACCTTGTTGCAGTATTACAGTTCAAATTCAGTCAAGATTCTTTCACTGCAAGCGTATACCAAGCATAGAGTCCAGCATTTTATTGTCCAGATAAATTCACTGATTTATTGGGGAGACCATCTCTGGTCTGAAGGCAAAGCTGGCAGGATATCATCCCGATCAATTAAAAGCCACAACATAACATCAATAACAATTTACAACATTATGGAATTAATTGACATAGTATTGCATAACAAATATGTTTAAAAATGCAAATTCTTAACCACATCCTGTGAATACTTCATTGACGTTTCAATTTTAGTTTATATACATCCGGATTCTATACACCTTAAAATGGCTTTAGGGTACTATTCAATTGTCTTGTGTTTATTTTCATTTTATGTTTAGCAGTCTATAACGTTGAAGCATAATTCTACTGAACTTGGCAGATTTTAGGATAGTCTAAACTGGCTTATAACTCTAACAAGGCATATGTCAACATTGTTATTTCTGTGTTTCAAGTAGTTTGTATGATTATTAATTATGTTTTATTATTTAAGAGTCAGATAGAACTTCAATCCACTGATTCATACTGTAAATGCTTGCATTTGACAGGGGCTAGCATGGGTAGAAATGGGAACAAGGAGTACAATATAGATTTCCCATGTTGCTTGTGGAAACCCACTACTTGAACTATGACTGCTGCCTTTTTATGTCTGCATAGGAAGCAGAGATGGAAACTGAACTCAGAAACAAAACTCCAGAAATATAAATATGTAAATACATATACATGCGTGTGTAGATGCACATATGTATAAATGGAATAAATTTTATGTGCTGTATATATATAGTTTTAAGAACACAATGATAATTCCTTTTATTTTCTTAATCTTATAATGGCATATTTTCAATTAACTGGATAATCACAAACTTACCATGGTATTAAATAAAGTTAAAAAGTGATAAATAGATAAATAATTGTTCTTCCTTAGAATAGTGTTATAAATACTAATCAAATAACAAAATGTTAATTTTTGCTCATATTTATTGCACTTTTAGCATTCTGTATGTTAGTTATCACAAATCAGGGATTGCATGATTTTTGTCAAGACTAATTTATTCACTAAACATCATGAACACCAATTTCATCCAATCTGTTGCAAAGAAAGGATTTAATTCTCAAATTCCAGCTGAATAGTATTCCATCATGTGTGAACTATAACTTTATCCAGTTATCAGTTGACGGCCATATGTGAACACAGTAATCCAATGTGGAAGCAGGCACCTTAATCTCTAACTAACTGCCCACTACCATGTTTCACTTTTACATTTGCAATCAGAATTTAGACAAATATTGACAACCTACTTGACTACTCATATCTGCCCTGCTTTTTATAGGGCAAATACATTAAGTTGTTTTACAATTTTCATAAAACTTGTCATTTTCACTCACGAAAGTTCCTCACTTCTGAGGATTCGTTGTATGTTTCATTTGTCTGTGAACTTGAGTATTATCCAAGTTCAGTTCCTACAGATCAATGACTTACTGATTTCATTAAAAAATTCCTATGGCCTCAGCACCATGCTCATAGTATTTCTTCTGTGTGTTTTTTCAGTTTGTCTGATGTACATCAATCAAGTAGTTATATTTCATCTGTGTTCTAGATGAAACCAGTGAGGGGAAACTAAGATAATAAAACAGCATTATGTTGTTTATTGGATCAGCTATATAAATAAAGATTTCAACCTGCTGACAAATCAAATAGAGTATTTATTCTTGTTGGTGTACTCTCATATCATGTTTCACCTACTTGCCTCTAGGTCATTTGTTATACCTCTTATTCATACAAGGAACAGGAGCCTTTACCCCCACCCCAGAGGAAAGCAATCCATCTCCTGATGGGGTAATAGCCAAGACTTGCTCCTGTGAGAGCTGTTTCCATCTGATTAGTAACTATATTGTTCAATCAAGTCAAAGTTTCAAATATTTGATATTGACTAATACACAGTTATAAAGCAGTTCTTATGCACAAGAGATATTGAAAATAAAAAGGATTTCAAGAAGGAAGAGAAAATGGACAAATAGTTGAGACAAATTTAATGAACAAGGACCAACTGGAGAATTTAAAGAAACAATAGGTGAATACTATGCAGTTTCTTTTTTATGTATTTTAAAATAAAAATTAGAGATAATAACATAAATGGCAAGTTCTTAAATTTAAATCTGTCAAAATTTGCACTTTTTGTTCATACCCCATAAGATCTACTCTTTCAACACTTAAAGCATTAAATAATGAAATAATGTATAATCACCTAAAACAGGCAATATTGTTATTAGCGAGACAAGGGTTGGGAGACTTTATTGTTAATTTATGCAGAGTGGAATGTTTCCTTTTCTTGAGAGAGGTAAATGAAGTTCTAAGCTTAACAATTATGAAGGTTTACAGTAAGTAAACCATGAAAACTCACCTCAGATGGATTTTAAATAACACAGAGACCCCTGTAAAGCAGATACTAAAAGATGAGAGCTTGGAAAATCTAAAAAAGCACTATGGTGCCTTCTCTAAGGAATTATCCATTGCTCTGCAAAGTAGTAGCACAGGAATATAAAGGCCCAATCTGGGTTTGGCCAGTCATTTTCGCATTTGTGCTAATGCTGTTTTGGGCTCAGAATAGAAGGAGCAAATGTAGAAAGGATCTCAGCTTTGAAGACTGCCAGTGGCCTCCTGCTGCAGAGCAGCCGGTGTGAACACTGCTGTTCCTCGCTTATCAGTAGGGCTAATCAAAAGCCACCTTAGGGTTTTCTCTCTGTCCTATCACAAGATAAGAACACTAATTTCTTCTCTTCTGATAGTGATAAGCTTAGGGTTATGAGAGTCCATCCTGCTTTCACTCAAATGCTCAGCAGCAGCATGAGCCCAGCATCCTATTTGTGTAAGTCTCACAAAAAGCAAGATGATCTAGCAGAGCTGAAGTGAGGTAGGACATACAAAAAAAAAAAAAAACCTGACATATTCCTATGGCTGATAATAGATTGGATATAGGCACCAAGCTAAATTAGTGTTGCACTTCAAAAAATTGCTGTCATGGAAAATATTCCATAGGATTTTGACCTCGTAAAAATTTAGGGAATTAGAATATTGTTCTGAATTAGGCATATAATAAAGGGCTGTCTTTAATGTTAACAGAATTAATGAAATTCAACTAATTTAAAAAATGTTGAAGTTTGACTTCAGAAACTTTTGTCTATGTAATGCAATCTTTCTCATAATATTTGAATTATTTATTGCAGACATAGACTTTACACAATTACACTCCTTACGACATTGGAGCATATTGTAATAGACAGAAATTATCTTTTTCCAATATCATCAACCTTGAAAGTTTATAATAACACCTAAAATTCTTAAAAATGAATACTATTTTAATCATATGCCAATAGCATATCATGGTAGAGATTCCAACTATCATAAGTGCATACAAAAGTACGTTCTGTTACCTCCAACACAGAAGATTATTTTTTAATAGTTCCTACATGGTTATGAAAAGGAGGATAGCAATTTGTTCCTGATTTTATTTGTAACTTAATTGTACACTTATATAGTAACCATTGACTATCAAATATATATCAATTAAAGATGATGTGAATGCTGCTAGTTTTAAAGAAGGAAAGAAAGATAAGAAGGAAGGATGGTGGGTAGGAAGGAAAGAAGGAAGGAAAGGTATAAAAGAAAGAAAACTCCAAATATTTCTTCTCTAATATTTTTATCCAATGATTATGTTTCATTGTGTTTGTGTGTGTTTGTATGTGTGTGTGTCCTTCATTTAAATTTTTCGTTTATTTATTGATGAGATTCCAAAACTGAAAAATTTATTTTTGGCTAGAAATAACAGAAACTAAGTCACTACAAAATGCATTTAACTGATGTTCAAAACAAATATTTGCTTCAATATATAATGGGCTGTTTAAATGCTAGGAAGGCTCTTATGTTACATAAAATAGTACTGTAGTTTATATTGTACTTACTTAAAATTTGAAGTTTTTTTATAAATTAAAATAAGATCCAAGAGTTTGAAGCCTAGAGAAAGTCTAATGAATAAACCCAGCAACTATTTTTTAGACAATGACAATTATAAAATTTGTGTGGAAACACAGGAGTGTGTATAAATAATATAATATTGAGGAAAATAAAAACCCGAGGACTGCCACTGCAAGATATCAAGATTTAAAATTACAGTAATCAAGACAAGTTGATAGTGACAAAAGAATAAACTGAGTCCTGTTATAAAAATCACATAAATACATAAAACTGGTCTTGAACAAAGGATTACTGTTAATTCCATGGACAAATATTTTATTTTCAACAAATGGATAGGAAAGAACAGATATCAGCATATAAAAAGTAATCTAGAAAGGCATTGTACGTTTTATGAAGACAAGCTCCAAAGGCTCATAGAAGTAAAAGTAGAAAGATAAAAGTATAAAATCCTAGGTAACAATACAGGAGACATACAGGTGGTCTTTGTTTAATATGTAGCTTTTTAGATATAACAACAAAAAGACAAACATTAAACTTGACTCCAAAAAATTAAAAATTTGTGCTCTTTAAATAAATTGTCAAGAAAATGAAAAAATGTACCTTAGACTCTGGGAATAACTTTTGATAAACACATGTGTGGTAAAGCCCTCTTATCCAATTCATACACAGTACTCAACAATAACAACACAAATAAACGCAATTAAAAATGAGTCAATGCCTTTAACAAATACCTCATCAAAGAGCATGCACAGATGAAAAATAAGCTTGTAAACAGATGCTCTGTGTCATATGTCATGAGGCAATTACAAAATAAAACAATGAGATACTAGTGCACACCTGTGAAAAGGCAAAGATCCAAACACCGGCAACACCAATTGCAGCTGCAGATGAACTCTCAGTTGATGCAGGTAGAAATGCAAAATGGTACCATCCCTTTCATAGATAATTCAATAGTTTCTTACAAAATTATTACTGCAGGATATCACAATCATACTTCATGTTGTTTATCTGGCAAAGCTTAAAGAAAACATATATACACTGGTACATGAATATTTATGGTACATTTATGGATTTTTGCTGAAACTTGGAGATAAAAATGGTATCTTTCAAAAGTAGTCAAGTCCACACAATAAAATCAGCAATAAAGGAAGTTGTGCTATAAACCCATGAGAAAACGTAGAGAAACACAAAAGCATGTTGCTAACTTAAATAAACCAAACTAAAAAGGATGCATTCTGTGTGATTCCAAATATTTGAGACTCTCGAAAAGCAAAGCTGTAGAAACAGTGAAATGATCCTAAGTTACTAGAGCTTCAAGGTAAAAGGAAGGCGAGAGTAATAGACGAAGCATTTAGATTTTATGTAGTGGACCCACTCTATGTAATACTTAATGATGGTATCCTAATAAGCCCAAACTGATGAATGCACAACACAAAGAGTGAACTTTAATACAGAGCATGGATTTTGATTACTATCTCTCTAGCAATGTTGGATCCTCAATTGTACCAAATTTCACCACATAAAGCAAAATGTTTAAAGGAGAAACAGTATGAGGGGAGCAGGTGAAGGGTACATGGAAACTCTATACTTCAAAACAATTTTTGTTTGTTTCTAACAATCCATTAATAATCTAATAATCAAATAAAAGCTACTAAGAAAAATAAAATCTTATAAATATACCTTTATATGAAATTGGAATTTATTTAGTATCCAATGAAAACAAATGTAAATGATATTCAAAATTATTTGCCGAATTTTATACAATTTTCAAAAATATCTTTTGTATTCAACTCATTTTATAAATATATGTATGATTAATATGAATAATAATTATAGTTTTTTATAGTGCATTAGAAGTAAAATATTCTCCATATCAAGAACGAATAAACACAGTTTAAGATGCAAGAAATGCCACAACAGAATGTTTTGGCTGTTTCAACATATAAAATATTATGTGAAATAGAACAATGTTTTCACGCATTGAGTAATACTATGTAATGTTGAATTCTCAGGATTGCATTTTTTATTTACTACATTCTAGTACTGGTGTTTAGTGAAACTGTTTGCAAATATTAAGCTGAATTAATAGTCTGTGCAACATGATAAGAATCATTTTCCAGTTTAAGAGCTCTTTTGTACACTCATCATTCCTGTATGGTGGGTAATCCCTAAGTGATTTATTGCAGAGCACATGTCTTGATTTTAATTGGATACAAATTTGTACACATGTGTTTGTTCCAAGTGTGATGACTAACAACTCTTGTTTAGCAATGAGGAAGTTGTATAACATAGCCTTCCTGGCAGAGACAAAACTTCATGTGTCTTACATTATTTATGAATTTATTGATGAAATTTACGCTATCAACTGTGTTGTTTTATATTATCCATGGGGGAAAATGGGTAATAATATGCATGTCTTGCCTACAAAAATATTGTTGTGTCATTGCAATAGTGTGAAGAATGTAATACATACAAAATGAAATGATCGCTACATTGCAAATTTTGGAAAGCACTTTGATCTGACCAGTGATATCATATTTAATCACACCATTTAAAAGCAGCGTTCCTGTTTAAGCTTTTAGTTATCCCATCAGCAGATGAATGAAAGGCATGTACTACATGGATTGAACATGAGAAAACTTTCAAAGAAATTAGTAAGTGTGGAATTAGAACTCAGCAGATTGGTGTGTTGGAAGAACTATTTGGTATTCTTACTATTGGAGTTACTAGTACAAGAAATAAGGTAGATAATGGCGGAGTTAGACTTGCAAGAAGCCCACAGATCTGATAGAGTTTATCTAGGAAAAACATTTTTTTTAAAAAAAGTAATTTTAAAATGTAAATCTATTTTTTATCCTCTTAGAAAATTTTACTTTTTATAGCCTCAACATAAAAACACAAAGCAACAATTCCAAAATTAAAATATTATACAGAATTTCCCGACTTAAAAAGCCTGGTTGTTCCATAATATTTATTTTTATATAATGCCCATTGCATTATGACATTAAAGTGCACTCTTAAAATACAGTTTATTATTAGTCTTATAGATTAGCTGCATAATGTTTTTCATTTATTTTAGTATAAAAATTGTCTCCATGGCATAAATATTTCCTTGCAGATTTGCTTCTTAAAATTTGCTACTTCTGGAGGTTGTACATGATTGCTTAATTGGCTATTCCTCCACTTCCAAGTGCTGGCATCCCATATGGGTTCATGTCCCAGCTGTTTCACTTCCTACCCAGTTCCTTGTTTATGATCTGAGAAGGCACCCCTGTTGGAGACCTAGAGAAGGCTCCTGGATTCAGATTGGCTCAGCTCCTGTTGCAGCCATCTGTAGAATTAACCAGCAGATGAAAGATCTTTCTCTCCTTCTCTCCTGTTCTCTGTAAATCCACCTTTCCAATAATGCATAAATAGTTAAAAAGCAGTGTTACTTTTGTTTAATTTACAAAATTGTCCTTGCTCCTGTCTTCAGCAGTTTCAGTCCTAGTTATTACACGCCTGTGTGGAGTGACCCAGTGGGGATAAGATCACCCTCTCGTTTCTGCTTTTTTCACTCTGTTTTTCAAACAAATACATGTATCCTTCAAATAGGAGTACTAATAAATAACTCAACTTCCTGCAGTTTGAGCATTACAGTGCGGTTCTCTGCTTTCTGCTATTTACTCGGTTCTTATCAGCTTTTTCGGTTGCTTTGGTTTGATGAGCTCCCTTTAATATTGCTTGTAACACTGGTTTTGTAGTAAGAAACTATTTCAGCTCTTGTTTGTTTTGAAAAGCCTTATCTCTCATATCTGAAGAATAGCTTTTTATATGGAAAAAAATGTCTCACTGTCTCCTGAAACTTCTGAGGTTAAATGAATTATTTGTTTTTTCTCTCCCACAGCCTTGAGAATCATGTCTTTAGACTTTAGAAGGCTTAGTTGTAATGCCTCTTGATGAGATTGGTGGGATTGGATTTGACTGGTGTCTTGTATGGATAACTGTATCTTTCCCTAGATTTGAGACAATTTCTGCTTTTAGTTCTTTTAATATGCTTTCTACCTCTTAAGATGGCATCTTCCCTCTTAAACCTCACCAACTCAGATATTTACCATTTTCATACCATCTCAAAGTTCCTGAAGCTGTCTGTTCCTACTGTTACTTTTTGTTTTCTTCTCATTCTCCTGTTTCATTTTCAAAGAGTCTGTTTTCAAGTGTATGATTTTTTTCTTTCATTCAGTCTGTTCATTCGACTATCCTATTCTTGGAAATACATGCAAAGGAAATGAAATCTGCATATGAGGAAGTGACCTGCAATCCTACATTTACAGCCGCAGAGTCTACAATAGCAAAGACATGTGCTAAGTGCCAAGTGCTTGTGCTGAGTCAACTGAAAATTGACCCAGCTAGCTCACTGCCTGCAGTATACCCAAAAGAAGTGAAATCGGCACATGAGAAAATGACCTGCAATCCTATATTCCCAGCAGCACAATCCGTAACAGTGAAGACATGGAAACAACCCAGATCTAGCCACGAGGCTATCACACTGAGCCCAGAGTATTGGTTTTTCAATGCTGCAGAATTTGACAATACAGTTGCATTTTTTAATTATAATAAATGTGAACTAAGTTATTTAACTGTTTCTGACATACTGCCCCATGTTAATAGTTTATCATGTATAGCTAAAAATATTATTTTTGAGAGCTCATGTTGTTTCATAACATAATAGACATTTAGAAAATATTGATATTAATGAGATGATTGATAATTTTATGTATCAGGAAATGTGCGAAATACTAAGCCAAATGCTAAGCATATATATGACAGAAGCATTGTAATTTTATCTGTTGGATTAGAGTGTTTTTAATTTCAACTTACTTAGTTTTCTGACTCCAAAATCAGAGGAACTAGCATGCATACAGAAGCCACTCAGTAACCTAGTCAGAACTATGTGTTGAAACTACAAAAAGATGAAATCAGTAAATATAATCTTCATTTTCCTCTTTTGTCTTACTATGCCTGACTTATTTCCTTGTTTCCATGTTACAATTAAGTCTTTTCTGCAATCTTTTTAAAAGACACAGTTAAAAGAATAGTGTTGCCACACATGTTCTTGACTTGAATGTGCATTCCACATTATAATATTTTTACCCAGTGGGAATGGTGCTGTGTCCCTATTATGTGTTATACATTCCTGGAATGAAAATAAAAACTTATAAATCAATCTCAGCTGTTTTATTACACTCTTGCTAAACCACTACTTATTTTGTATGCTTCATTTTTAAAATCTGTGACTCCTTAAGTACCAAGTCTAGACTTGTTTTAGGATGTTAAATGTATTACAATTTCCACCCTTCCCTGAAGCATTTTGAAATGAGAAATAGTTCTGCACATGAAAGGAATAATAAGGACCAAGCTTTGTTTGCTTGTTTTTAAGCTATACGTTTTAAATAAATTTGGTCACATCATTTAATATCAAAATAGGAAAAGTAAATCAAAATGGCACAGAAAATGTTTTCTTTTTAAAATTATTTATGACCTATATTAAAATAATATTTTATGAGATTGTGCAATCTTGAAATATTATTGAAATGTTATACTATTTAAATTTTGCTTCATGAACACGTACTTCTATTAAGCACATTGTGTTATGACACTTATTTTACTTCAAGTTGTAATGTGCAATGTGCACATACCTCATTAGCACATTTCTGGCTGCACCTGCTTCATTCCCAGGTCCATTGTGTTTGTCTGTTTTCCTGATATCTCCTTCATGTTGGTTACAGATGTCATTCCTCATCCCATACATACTCATAAACCATAGACAATGTTCAATATTGTCTTTAATCTTTCCATTCTCCAACTGAATAAATGGATTCATCTATGTATCTTTATTCTTAAAACATTCATTTATTTGAAAGAATTATACAGAGGGAGACAGAGATCTTCCACTTGCTGTTCCACTCCTCAGATGATGTAAAGGTGATGACCAAGGCTGGGTCTTAATCTGGGTCTCCCATGTGTGTGCAGGGGTCAAAGCACTGGGGCCCTCTTGCTGCTTTCTCAGGTTAATAAGTGGGGAGCAATATTAGAAATGGATCAACTGGGACTTGAACAAGTGGGATGTCAACAGTGCAGGCAGCAGTTTAACTCACTGCTACCCACTATACCACAGTGCCAGAATTATCATCACCACTACTCATCTGACACCTCCTGAAGATCATTTTTGGTCAATACTGAACACAATATTCTTGTTTTTATATCTCAACAAAATATTGGTATCTTAAACTTGTCACTTATGAATTTGAACCATTCAATCTATTTGTTCTACATTACTTGTTTAAAATTATTATCTCAGAATTAAGGTTTTTTTTTAAGATTTATTTTATTGCAAAGTCAGATATATAGATAGGAGGAGAGACAGAGAAAGGAAGATCTTCTGTCCGATGATTCACTCCCCAATTGACCACAATGGCTGGTGCTGCACCAATCAGAAGCCAGGAGCCATGAACCTCTTCCAGGTCTCCCATGTGGGTGCAGGGTCCCAAGACTTTGGGCCATCCTCAACTGCTTTCCCAGGCCACAAGTAGGGATCTGGATGGGAAGTGCAGCTGCCGGGATTAAAACAAGTGCCCATACGGAATCCTGGCACTTTCAAGGAGAGGACTTTAGCCACTAGGCCACCTAGCTGGGCCCCAGGATTAAGTTTTTTCAAAAAAATTTTTTTTTTATTTTTATTGGAGAGTCAGGTCTACAGAGAGAAGGGGAAGCAAAGAGAAAGACCTTTCATCTGCTGGTTCACTCCCCAAGTGGTCACAATGACCAGAGCTGAGCTCATTTAAAGCCAGGAGCTTCTTCCAGGCTTCCATGAAGATGCAGGGTCCAAGGCTTTGGGCAATCCTCCATTGATTTTCCAAGCTATAAACAGGGAGCTGTACGGAAAGTGGAAAAGCTGGTACAGGAACCGGTGCCCATATAGAATCCTGGTGTGTGCAAGGTGAGGATTTTAGCCACTAGGCTACTATGCCGAGCCCTCAGGGATAAATTCTTAAGAGCTCCAATAGTACTATTCACAATTGCCACAGTATATTATGACAATAAAACCATCTCTCCATTTGGGCAGTCGTCATATGTTACATTAATGAAATAAAAGATCTTAGGTAATAAGCATAAAAACAGACCCAATCTATGTTTTTGAGTATATTCATTGTTTATAATTCAAATAAAATTGAATAAAGTGTATTGGAAACGATTTATTGACTGATATTAAAACAGGAAGCTGTTGCCGTAGAAGGACAAGTGATGAACAGTAAGTTACATGGACAGACATGGATACTGTGTTATCTGCAGGTAATAATAATTTCTTCACTACGTGTGTAGGTATGGTGTGATAAGTGATATTTCTGCTATGTGATATGATTAACTGTATACTTTTGTTCCTCACGGTGTGTTCTTTACTCTTTGAGTCATTTTAATTATTGTTATTTAGAAGATTATGAGAAAGGTAGAATTTTCACCATACCTCAGATCTACTAAATCAGAATCGTTATTTATGAAAAGAAATCCTATTCTTCTGCCCCCATCTGCTGGATTGCAAACACATTAAAATTTATAAATCCCAATTTCTAGTATGTGGTATGGCATGTGGTATATGTCATATTGTATATATGGAACTAAACCTAGAAATATATACTGGAGTAAAGCATAAAAACAGGTTGGTCAACTCAATAATTTAATAATGTCAGACACAGAAACATAGATAAAATCAATTTGACATAAAATTTTAGAACCTGGAAATAATGATGGTGGCTGAATGTTACACAGGTAAACTCCAAGATTAGATTTGTGTCATACAAAAGTAGATGGCAGTTGTTGTGGGCTAAGGAGTTGACCAGTGCTCATTGGAATGGGCGGGAACAGGAACTGGGCTTGTGGCTAAAAACACCTAAACACCTGGACTAACTGGACTCATCTGTATCCAATATCGTGGCTAAATTAGGATGTGGGGGGAGGGGAAGAGTATATAAGCAGAGGTGAAGGAGCAATAAAGAAAGACTTCGCAGAGACTTCTATCATCACTGATCTCTTGTTGGTGCTTCATCCCAGGCCCTCCCTGTCCATGTCACTGGCTCTGCTGGCCGGAGCAGGAAGTGGTTTGAAGAAAGTTAAAACCAGAGGGAAATGGGCAGATTTGAAGGCTATTTCTAGGAGCTGGATAATTTCCCCACATTAAGTACGCTAACATACAGAATCCAAGGTTATTTAGATTTTAGGTTTTAATTCAAGTGCCGAGTATTCATTACTTTGATTCAAGAAGATCTAGCCAACCACAAAATAGATATGTGAATACCTGATTTAATCCCTTTTTCTATACCCAGACCTTAAATATAATGTTTTTTCCTTGACTCTTTAGCATTCTTAGTGGGATCTTTATACTGGACTACAGATTTGAGATGTAGTTGGAAACAACAGCTCTGTAGGTTATTTTGGAATCATGTGTATTAATTTTATAAGAATGAGATACTGCCATTTTTCCCACTGTTCAACTCTGTCCCACCTTCACTGTTACAGGATAGTTGCCTTTCCCATGTACAATTCAGAGCACTCTGGTTATTGTCTAGAAGGATGGAAGATCACGATTTTCTCTAGTCTCTTGAAAAAATGCTAACTGCTTTTCTTTTTTTCCATGTGAAAAATCAATATGCCCACTTTTCACCCCTTTACATGTAGCTACCAACTCTGATTTCAAAAAGCATTTGTAATGAAAATATAAGTTAGCTCCTGAAAGTGGCATTTGATGCAAAATTAATTTGGGAGGGGAACTCACTTCTGATTGCTGCATTGCCTCCAGATGCATTTGTTCTTTATATCTCTTATCTGAACTTTGCTTTCATTCTTTTTTTTTGTTTTTTTTTAATTGATTTGCTTATCTGTCTATCTATCCATCTATGTGTCTATACATATACTTATTATACAGTTCCATTGGCTCACTAAATTCCCCCATATTCTTACAATAGTATAGTCCTTCAAAAGCAATCATAAGTGCACCATTCTGCTATTTAAGTGTATCATAGCATTATATAGACAATGACAGAATGTCCAGCATTCTATTGTCAATTTCACTGGGGGTCCATCTGTTTTTCATGAGAGATACATACAGCACTGTATCTACACTTCTTGATATGACAGTCTAATTTAAAAAATAGCTTTATTTATCTTTATTGGAAAGTCAGATCCACAGAGAGAAGGAGAGACAGAGAGGAAGATTCTTCCAATCCCTGGTTCACTCTCCAAGAGACTGCAATAGGTTAGAGCTGAGCGAATCTGAAGCCAGGAGCTGGGAGCTTCTTCCAGGTTTCCCATGTGGGTACAGAGTCCTAAGGCTTTGGATCATTCTTTGTTGCTTTGCCAGGTCATAAGTAGGGAGCTGGACAGGAAGTGGAGTAGCTGGGACATGAACCAGTGCGCATACAGGATCACAGCACATGCAAGGTGATGATTTAGCCACTGAGGCATTGCACCTAGCCCCATAGTCTCTATTAAACAGCTCCTGTTTATCACTATATATATTTGCATGTCACTTTACTTCTAAACCCAAGCTTAGAAATAATTTTCAGCCTCCACCCATGTGTTAAGTATTTGTCTGTGTCAGTGTTTCTTTCTTTCTTTCTTTTTTTTTTTTTAGCACTGTAAGTAAATTCACTTACTCTGATTAGTACACTCACCTTTGCCATAAAATGGAAGATGCACCACAGTGTTGTTAGGGAACCATATCACCGACACATACATACAAAACACAGAGCCAACATTTCAGTTAAAGAAACACAAATCCAGTGCCTCTGACTTGCTTCTGCTGGGATTTTCATGGTTTCATATCACTACACCTCAGATCTGCACATCCTCTTGGGTTAGTTTGTTTTCAGTGACATCACTATTCGCCTAGTTATGCAAATTAAAAAATGCAGGGTGATTTTAAAATTATTCCCTCACCTACCCAACTCCTCAACTATATTTAATCATTGTCTGCTATTAATTATTCACTTATTTGAGATGGAGAGAGTGAGAGCCTCACAAATCCTGAATGTCCAAAGCTGAAAGCCAGAAACTCAGCAGGTATATCACGTGGGTGGCGGGAATTCAATGACTTGAGTCACCACTTTCAATTGATGAGAATCTGGATTCCAGAGCAGGAGAATTAAATAAATAAATAAATAAATAAATAAATAAACAAGTGCCGGTATCTTAAATGCATCTTAACTGCTAAGCTAAACGTTCTCCCTAACTTGTTTTTAATAAAATAAATTACATTAAACTTGTGATATAATAACAACATCATTCAGGGCAAATAAAATAAGTAAAATATTTTATAGGTTTTAATTGTCTATCTTGGGGAAGTTGCTTCCAATGTGAATGAAAAATTTGAAAATAACAGCTACAGTCATTAGATTTTTTTTCAACAATGGTGTCAGACACAAATGGTTTCCTCCAGCTGTTTCCTGAGTTCTTAACGACAACATTGCTGCCCCCACCCCCCGAGGATTTCGACTTCTTCAAATTACAATAATTTCAACTTCTCAAAATTAGGCAATAGATATTTCTTTCATGCCGTTAGCAAAGTATGATACTAGACAACACTCAATGCTATAGATCCATTTTATAGAAAATAAAAAGCAAACATCACTAGATCTTAATGTTGCACAATATACTAAAGAATATTAAATATTGGTGTGGTAGCTGTAAAGGATCTGCAAATGAGAATTACAGTGTGAATCCTATCTCAGTTTTTGGAGTCACTTGTGCTGTGATGCATTCTTCATCCTCCGTCAGATTATCACCATGCATAACATCCTCCAAGAACAAAGAATATTTGGCTAGAAACTTTTTTTTCAAAATTTTCCTTCAAATAATGACTTGAGTTAAAATTATTCTGACTTGGTCATTATTAAGCAATACTTCTTATCTGTTTAACATGTTACTCCACATTACCTCAAACAAAAATGTCGTCATAATTCATAAAATTTCTGATAGGGTCAATGTTATGATTATCTCCCAACAAATTTTTAAATGTGATAATGATATTCAGGACTTATGTCCCAAGATTTCAGTTTGCTTTATTTTAAAAATTTTTCATGATACAGTTTCGTAAGTTCAGGTATTTCCCCTTCCATCTTTTCCATCCCCATTACTATTTCCCCCATATTATTGCAATTGTAGTTTTTCAGCAACTCACAAGTCCATCATTGTGCTATCCAACGTGCAACATGGCATTGTAGGTAGTGACCATGGTAGACCATCCAGCATCCTATTGTCAGGCTATATTTAACAGTTTCTTTGGGCGACTATCATTTTATTCAGAAGTAGAGGTGCTTACTGAACTGTATCTTCATTTCTTACTATGCTAGTCTTTAGATGAACATGTGTATGTGCATTCTAACCTATACATCTATGGATCTTGCATTTTTGAATGAAGATTGCCTTATATCAGAGAAAGCACATGATATTTATCCTTTTGTGATTGACTTAGTTCACCAAATATAATGTTCTCTAGCTGGGACCATTTTGTGGTAAATAGTAGAATTTCATTTCATGTTTGAGTAGTATTCCATACAGAAAATGCACCACAGTTTCTCTATTTATTCCTGAGTCAATGGGTGCATGGGTTGTTTCCATGTCTGCTATTGTGTATTGTGCTACAGTAAATATAGGATTACTGTAGTTTGCCTTAATTTTAATTTAACAAACTCTTTTTTTTTAGAAATTACTTGAAATTATCTTGCACAAGATACAATTAGGATGAGGTTAAAATTTGCATATGAAAGGTTTAACGCCAGTACTATTATTCAAATGTGGGGATAAATAAATTTGTTTCTTTGATTAGGATGGACATGCTAACCTAAGAAAGATTATGTATATTTTACATACACTTTTATTCAAACATATTGGAATATTAATCGTCAAGCACTCTTTAATTCATTGATGTTGTTACTTGCCTGGGGATCTTTGTGACCACACATAATTCCTTCTAATTCTCTGTCATACTCCCCTTTACTTACGGAGCTTGTTTTCTATTTCTACACATATTGATTAATGTTTTCTCACCATGTTTCCACTTCCTTAGTAAGCACTAACAATATACAACTTTTTGCTATTATAGCAATCAATGTCAGTGAACATTTTAGGCTATGATAAAACAAGTTACTCACTCAAATAATTACAGGCAATGGCACTAACCAACCCACTCACAAGGAGGGTCATCCGCCAGTCAACCCAAAGAAGAAATCAGCTTTTCCTCCAATCTCATGTTCTTTCCTTTAGTCATGGGGTGTTCTAGATTGTATCAGTCCAGCTTGTTCCTTTGATATCTATCTCGAAGAAAATCAATATTTACTGCAGCCCAGGTGGATGACATCATATGAAAACGCGTATGATGCAGCAGTCTTTGCAGGCAGCCCTTGCAGTTTGTAGGAGGGCAAGCTTCAATTCTGAGTTTATTCATGGCTGCCACCTTCTCCTCAATGTAAGAAGCACTGAATAGATGACCGATGCATCCACCCGCTGCCACATAACTTAGCTCTGAAACTGCCCCCATTTTCTGTTTGAACGGGTCTTGTTAAAGAAAAGAAATAGCAGCTGAAATTACAAGGCACTTTCCAAAAGCCAAATCTGATCATCGTGCCTGCTTCCCTAAATTCCTTCAAAGTTTCCCTGGTGCTTGCACGACAAGGTCAAATCTTTTCATAGCAATGAGATTTCCCTGACGTAACACTCATCTGCCAGCCCAGTCTCACCCATCTCTCCCTGGCTCCATCTGAACGCCTAGAGCAGAATGTCTACGATTTGTTCCTTTTTTTCCCCTATATTTTCCTAGTGTGTCTCTCTTACCTTCCTTTTCTTCTTGTGTGACATAGGTAGCATTCTGATTATCCCACCTAAATAAGAAAGCTTCATAACTTTTCAGATCACAGAACATCGTTCCATCTTTGCTGTAATTTCGTCATTCACTTCATGTGTATATGTGACACCGACTGCAGATCTGTGAAGAGTTTCAGTTCTTTTGTCAAAGTTATTTAAATTAGTGAATTATTTTAGGGAAAGTGAAGAAACACAGTTATGGATTTGGGGAATATCGAACAGGGCAAAGATAACATTGATCGAAGGAAATACCTAAATAAATTAAGATAATGGAATATAAGCATATTGGTTATGTGATGAAGGTTTTGTCCCCAGCACCCCCCACCCCTGGGAAGGCCAAACTACCAAATGTCCAAGGCACCCAGAATCTCGAATGTTCTCAGCAAGCTGAGAATGTAGCAGAAGACAGACTTCCTGCTGAGACTGCAAAGAGACCATCTTGTTGACACAGTGTGCCTGGGTGGGTGTGAGACGTCTCCAGTATCATCTTCCTCCTCCTTTAGTGATTGTGGCCTGAACCTATGTGAGTACAAACTTCTGTTGGATTCCATTTCTAGTTAGATTTGTTTGTTTACTGGTGTTCTTGTAACTGAGGTTTGTTCATTTGGCGGTGTGGAGCCTGGGGATTGTTCCCCTAATCCCTTGTGATCTATTATTAGAAGCACCTTGTATTGTTTAGTTAACTTGTAACTTTTACCAGCTAGTTTTCTTTGCAAGAAATTGGTGTAAGTTGCTCCAGAAAAATTCAAAAAAACGTGCATTGTTTCATCTCGCCTTGACATCCCCTGTGTCCCAAATTTCTTCTCAGCACGGGTGTCACACCTCGAGTCCCGGTCCCCACTAGAGGGACCCCCAAGAGCTATGTAATTAAATTTTAACTTACTATATGCCATGTTCTTTAGTGGATTCATTTTATATGTCAACCCATACAATTTGAGTGGTAGAGAATTCAGAAAACAATTCAATCTTGAGTATAAAATAAAATTTTAAAAAGGACTAGTGGTGGCTATCTCAAAAATGAAAATGTTTTATGCTGTTATCTTTATAATCACTAAATGCTAAGTAATAAAAGCATGGAAAAAATCAATTAGTAAATAACTGAAATATTTTACTTAGCTCCCAGGACACAGATCTCTCTGATGACACTATTGTTGTAATTGTATCAGTGTAACTACATTATGAATTAAAATAAAGATATTAAAGAATTACGGGGGGCTGCCATTGTGGAATAGTAGGTAAAAGTACCAGTTTCCGTCCCTGAGGCTCTGCTTCAGACCCAGCTCCCTGGTAATGGCCTGGAAAAAAGAATAAAGAAGGCTCAAATGTGGACTTGGCATCATGGCCTAGTGGTTAATCCTCGCCTTGCAACTGTGCTATGAGAACTGTCTGCTCCACTTCGCATCCAGCATCCTGCTGGTGGTCATGGGAATCAGTAGAGGATCCCAAAGCCTTAGAACCTGTGTGAGAGTCCCAAAGAAAACTCCTGGCCCTTGGCTTCGGAGCAACTCAGCTATGGCCATTAGAGGCACTTGGAGAGTGAATCAGTGGATGGAAGATCTTTCTCTTTGTCTCCTTTCTCTCTGTAAATCTGACTTTCCAACAAAAATAAATCAATCTTAAAAACCTAAATGTTTAAAAGAAAGCAAGCAGGCAAGCAAGCAAATAAGCAGTCTCAAATGTTTGGGCCCTAGCCATCATTGTGGGATATCACAGTGAAGTCCTAGCTTTAATATGTCCCTCTGGCTGTTGTTGCAATACAGTATTTTATAGTTCTTGAATATAGCACTTTAATCAAATTTAATATTATCAACTAATATCTGAATGTATAATTGTTCTCATTTTAGACATATATTATCTGAATATAGTTATGAATATATATATGAATAAATTTGTACATTCATGTGAACCTGTTCTTTAAAGATATGCATATGGAATAAAGTCCAAAGGCTTACAGATTTTATATTATTATAATAATGTTTCTACATATGTACACACACATTTAGCATTCAGCATATTGGGGACAGATATAGCTAACCAATTAGTTTTATTAGTTATGAAAGAATTGTTACTTAGCCAGTCAGAATTCACAGCCATTTAAATTACCTGAAATATAATTACAGATTTCATTTGTACAGGTTGGTGTTAAATTCTAAAACGTGAATTATGTTTTGTGTTTGGAAGATCACCTTAGAGACTGGTATTGGGTACAGCACGTTAAATCCTTGCCTTCTGCTCTCTCTTCCTAAACGGGCAGTGGTTCAAGTCCTGGCTGTTCCATTTCTGATCCAACTTCCTGCTTATATCCCTGATACAGCTGCAAAGGTGTCCCAGGCCTCTACCATGTATGTGGGAAAACTGGATGAAACTCCTAGCTCTGGGTTTGGCATGGCTGCATCCTGGATGCTGCAGCCATTTAGAGACTGAAGCAACAGGTGGAAAATCTGTCTCTTATTCTCCTTTACTCTCTCTCTGGAGTTGTATCTTTTAAATAAGTGCTTCTTTTTGAAAACAATGATTATTTTAAAAAATCACCTTAGATTCAGAATCAGACAGTGTTTTTTTTTCTGGTAAGATTTTCTCAAAAACCAGTAGCTTGCATGTCGAAATTGGCAACGTGCATAGTGCTTTTCTAAGGGACCAGTTGAAGCAGAAGGTATCAGAATGACTGACGGCAGAGTTTTGTTGGCACAGTATTAAAGAATAGGTCGTTTACCTGCTGGAAACTAAAATTCTATCTACATTGTCATCCTTGAAAAGTTAAATTTCCAGTCTCTGTACTCTAATAAGTATATATTAAAATTTAGTAAATAGTTCGATCTCCAAAGCTGGTACATATAACAGAACAGTTAATTTCTCGTGTTAGACCATACAGATGAACTGTGATATTCACAAAGAAACATTTCTAATGAAACAAATTTCACTTTTGAAATAAGATAGTCTGCATGATGGAACATAATTTAGTTATCCAATATCAATGAAATATAAAAACATTTCATTTTAAATCAAATTTTATGTATAAGCTATAGACTGTTAGATGAATTTTACACATAACATGTCAATTTAGTTAACCTAACATATACATATTATCAATAATTGTTTTTCCCCACTTGAGATATTTTCAGGGGCTAAAGCTAATTAGGATATGATTAAAGTAAGTTGCATACAAGTGTAAAAGTAGAGACTACTATAATTCACTTCCTATTTAAAATACATTTCTGGGGCCCAGCACGGTGGCCTAGCAGCTAAAGTCCTTGCTTTGAATGCTCTGGGATCCCATATTGGCATTTGTTCTAATCCCAGCAGCTCTACTTCCCATCCAGCTCCCTGCTTGTGGCCAGGGAAAGCAGTTGAGGACAGACCAAAGCCTTGGGATCCTGCACCTATTTGGGAGACCTGGAAGAGGCTCCAGGCACCTGGCTTCGGGTTGGTGCAACTCTAGCCATTGTGGTCACTTGAGGAGTGAATCATCAGACGGAAAATCTTCTCTGTCTCCCCTCCTCTCTGTGTATCTGACTTTACAATAAAAATAAATAAATCTTTTAAAAATACATTTTTGTAAACATCAATAATAAAGAGCCAACCATTCCAATCTGACCCAGACTTGCTACTGTATAAATGGTGGCACTGGGGCTCACACAGTGGTATATGAAGCTAATCGCCACTCTGCGGCACTGGCATCCCATATGGGCACCAGTTTGTGTCCCAGCTGCTCATCTTCCCATCCAGCTCCTAGCAAAAGCAGTGGAGGCTGACTCAAAGTCTTGAGAATGGCACCCACTTGGGAGACACAAAAGAATCTCCTGGCTTCTGCATTTGAATTATCTCAGCTCCCTCTATTACAACCATTTGGGAAATTAACCAGTGGATGAATCAATCTCTCTCTCTCTCTTTTTTTTCTCTCTCTTTCTCTCTTCCTCTCCTCTCTCTGTAAAAACTGCCTTTGAAACAAAAATAATTATTTTTTTTAAATAGCATTAATTTAAGGAAGTAGTTAAGAACTATAAATTTGCCCTGGCTGTAGGCAACTGGCTAGGATGCATTGTAGCTGGGCAAGTGTAACACTGCTGGGGAAAAACAAAACAAAACAAACAAGCAAAAAAACCCCATCTAATAGATGGTGGGCTATTATCCTGGGCCTGGTAAATGCCAATTTTGTGTTAGTTATACCAGTGAGCAAACATAATTGCCTATCCTATTTTTTAAAAGGTATGTGGGGGCAAGACAACAGCACAAAAGCAGATGGGGTTTAGGGACCAGTGCAGAAGCGTGCCAGGGCCCTGTGTAGGCAGGCAAGGAGGCCTCCAGGCTACGTGGCACACAACTGGAGGACCGGGCTTGGGAATCCTCACACTTGCAGGCATGGGTGGCTGTAGATTGTTCACTGAAGCAGGTCTGGAGCTGTGTGGGCGGGAGGACAGCTGAGAGTGTACATGACAGGTGAAGAGTGACTTCTGGGGGACTTCCACATTCAAGGCAACTGCACTTGCAGGTAAACCATGGGACTGAGACCAGGTGGTTTAGAAGACAGAAAGAAGAAGGTGACCCAGCTCACCTGCCCACGTGGGAGACCTGAGCTAGGCTTGTTGGCATATGAAAACCATGGCTGGGGTGTCTGCCTGGTAGGGCTTTACCACAGTACCTGCTAATGAGTGTCAAGGTGGGCTATGGACTGCATTACGCTGGGCCATGACACTAATGAGCACAGGAGAGAACTGGGTCTGGGAATAGATTCAGTGGGAGGATGGTGGCCTCACCCCTGCAGGACTGCTATACCAGCTGGTTTCCTAGAGACCTGGGGAAGGTGACAGGCTGAGCTAGGCATGATGGTGGAGCTCAACACTCTTTACATACTGGGGCTGGGAACAGGTCAGGCTGGTCCCGGCTGTAGCACCCATAGGTGCACCCAAGAATTGAATGTAGGGCAAGACAGGCCACAACATCCACCGGAAGACATACAGAGGCTGAGACTGGGGGGCAGACTGTGCCAGATAAGAGCCTAACACTGGCTGGCACATGTGAGATTTGTATCAGGGAGTGGATCTGGTTGGGGAACTCCCCTGGTGAGCTGTAGCTTCTGTTGATGAGCATATAAATCCAGGCTGGGTACGAGCCAGGCCAGGCAAGGATGCTTCACTTGTTGGCAGGCATGTGGTTGGCTCCGGAGTGGTAGTCTGAGCAGGACCAGGCCAAATCATAGCACAATGTCATGCACAGTAGCCAGGTGAGGCTGGGCTATCCCATCTACCAGTTTGTATAAAAGCCAGGGATGAGGGTAGGTTGGGTAGAGCTAGACTGCAGCACCCACCAGAGAGTTAGGACTGGGGTGTAGGCCAGGCCATGCTAGGCTGCAGCATCTTATTGCAAAGGGCAAGCTGGGAGATGAGTTATGCCAGGCTTAGTTGGAGAATGCTCCGGCCAGCGGAGCCAGTAACATGGACAGGGAGAGGGTCTGGGGATGAAGCACTGGCCGGACATGAGCGATCATCGAGGTGTCTCATGTCTCTCACATTCCTCTCCAGTCTCCTTATCATGCCTCTCCCTTGCCTTATATACCTTTCCTAAAAAGATCTTTAGCCAAACAATTTCATACAGCTGAGCCTAGTTGTGCTCAGTCCATACAGCTCAGTCCAACTCCTCTCAGTCTGGAAAATGAGTACAGGTGCTTTGCAGGGTTAAAAGTTTAACCTGTGCTTCCACAAGCCCAGCTACTGCTACTGCTCAGTTTAACAAGCACCATTAACTCCTTAGCCCACAACAAGAGTAACCACTGGCATGCCCAAAATCTGTGGCAGGGAACAAACCTGGTTGGGAGTTAAAGGGACAGCTTTCTGGACTGTGGTTCCCACTGTTGAGCACAAGAGCACGAATTGGGGGTGGTGAAGTGAACTGGACATGGTTGCAGCATCCCCCGGCCTGGGTGTGGACTGGATCCGAGGTGTGCCAGACCAGGCTTGGCCCCAGCACCCACTGGTGGTCACAAGAGCCAGAGTGGGTGTAGGACAAGCTGGGCTAGGTCTTGGCACCCGCTGAACCATAAAAGATCTGGGTCTACTGGTGGACCAAGCAGAGCTTGCCTGAGCCAGAGTTCTTTTTCCTTATGGCTGCAACCACTGTCATACTAATGGACAACTAATAATCAATAGTTGGGAATTATCTGATAAATACTCATTGTCTTTGAACGTATTAGTAAGTATTCTGAGGAACAGCTGAGAAGATCTGGGACTGGGTGATGGCAGAGGTCAGCAGGCAATTCCCAGGTATTGAGAAAGACAGCATTTGGGAGTTGAAACTAATCCACACCCAGTGATTTCTAAATTCATTGTTCCCCAGTTTTCACAGCAATAATATATTCTTATGTCCTTCTTAGTTCCTGTTTCTGATTAGTGTGTTTCATAATCTTGTATTCATTACTCAGATACCTCAAACTCAGCATTAGTGTATTCTACTTAAATGAATACTACTGTTTATGTAATTTTATCTAAATTACACACATGGATTTGTAGAATTGATAATGCAATATTATATTCTTCATGAGTTCTTGCCCCGATATTAATATTTTTCCTTTTGGCTCCCTTAAGTAAAGAACTCACTATAATTATTAAAACTGGTTTTGTATAAAACAACAAAAATAGTGGTTGAAATTTTAAGATTGTGAATTTTTGTCTTCCTCATTTCTCAATCTAACACTACAATCAGTATCTTCTTGGAACTTGTCATCTCATCTTGTGATAGTCTGTGGCAATCCTAATGTCATTTTTTTTTTCTTTCACTTCCTTAAGTTACTTTAATGATCCTTTATCAAATACCATTATCCTATACCCTTCCAATCTTTCTAATATAATTTCAGTTGCAAAGCCAATCTTTTTCTTTCTTTCTTTTTTAATCTTTGGAGGCTGATAAGAAATTTCCCCATCTGTAATCAACGGGAAAATAGCTCCCAGGTCTTCCTGGGATGTTTTCACGAACATCAAATAATTCGAACTATAAATAAATTTTGTAGAATTTTTCTTTTAAATTATTGGGTTTGAATGACTATCTCTTTGGGATACAGATATTTAAACCCTTTGCCCAAAAATATTTTTGAAAATGAAGCTAAAACTTCAAACTAACAAAACACTTTTTATTTTTTATTTTCTTATAATAATTTCCAGGAACAAATCCAATAACCCATGGAAGGAGCGATAGAATTTTCATCTTAATTAAACATGGGTATTCATCACTGTTTTATTGCATTTTTGTTTGATCTAATAAAGTCTCTTTTCTAAAAGTGTGGAATTGGATAATCATCTTTGTTTGAAAACTGTGATGACAATATAGAAGGGGAAGGAAACAGGATGCACTTGATAAGACTTAGTCCTTTGGCAAAGGTAAGCCAGAATACAACTCAGGTTCATGATTTGAGAAAAAATAAATCTCATTTATTCAGATATCATGGGCCTCTAAACTGCCCTATCCCCTACAAATTCTGAAGCTGCAAGAAATCATTTTAATTGTGAATAGAGACAGACTAGAAATCGTGAAATGCAAGTTGACTATTGTTTATAACAGTTAGCACTTGTTACCAATTAGTAGCCTCTCTTCTTGACCCCATAAGTGCTTGGTGAAACCAAGTGCCAACTAGAAACTTAGCCTCATGAACTACATCCTTCTGTTCTTATCGAAACCCACCTTCAGACTAACTCATTAACACCACATGTGTAATGTCATCCAAACATATTGAGGGGGATGAGAATCAAAACATGGGCTGAGATGTTCTGAAAACTACTTACAAAGAAAAACACCAATCAAAACAACCAAACACACAAAAAATCATCTTCACCAAGTATTAAGAGAAGTAAACCAAAGACCACAGTATGCCCTTTTGTTATAATCCTTAGAGAAGTCACATTAAAGAAAACAAAGGATTTGAACATGTCATTCCTCCCCTAGCATCAAAGAGCATGACATGGATAGAGATGACTCTACAATGGAGAGAGAAAGGGAACTGAATTCCAACGACACACACCCAGAAAAAAAAAAAAAAACATAGTTGGATTGAATCCACCATGTAACTGCCCTGAGGCTCATACCTGAGGACTGAGTATCTGGAGATTCTATCAGTCCTTCTCCAAACACCAGCGGAAATAAATCTTCAAGAATGCAAACTGACCAGGAGAAGGGGTTTAACGTCACATGTTGGAGCTCAGTGCATGGCCTGCAATTTCAGATTCCTGTAACTGATAAAATCCCAAAGCTTCTCCTCCACAGTGAGTGCTCTTAGACTAAGTCTCGCAACATGCTTGGCATCAGGCAGAAATCTGCGCTCAGGCAGGCTCACTTTGGTGTGTGAGACTGATGGCCTCAGACAGGCCTGCCAGACATCCCAGGGACTTAAGAGAATGGTGTCTGTGAGACCCCGCTGTGATTAGATTGCAGCTCTTGTGAACAGCCCAGAGGCTACCTTTATCAGCTTTCTAGAGTGTGGGCATGCAGCAAAGGACAACTGGACTGCGGATGGGACTCAATGGGGATGGTAAAGCTCAGCACTAGATAGATGCTAGTGATTTCCATCCTCAGCATTATGGTATTATGAGACACAGAACCAAGAGTCTGAACCCACCACATACAAAGAACCTGACTTGTAGAAATGGACTGAGTACTTCCAATGAACATTGAACAACACAACAACTGCTCTTTTGAAAAAACTATATCAGAAAAATATATCAAGGTTGAAGCTGGAGCAAACTTTGACTTAGAATACCTCTAGTGACAAAACAGTAGCAGTACCCTTAAGTTCAAAGATATTAAACTGACTGTTTAGGATTTCTAGGATAGTCACAAATGAAGCCAGATTACTATATCTGGTCTTTCAACGCATCTCAGATATTGGGCACCAGCTAGCACTAATGAATTCCAGGAAGGCCTAAGGGTTATGATGTAGCCAGTTAAGTCACTGCTTAGGGTGACCACACTGCAATCCAATATTCTGCTAGGGTCTGGGAATGCAGCAGATGGTTCAGCAAGTACTTGTTACTTTGTGATCCATGTGGGAGACCTGCAGGCAGTTCTTTATTTCTGACTTCATCATAAACCAGCCAAGTTAGTGCAGGCTTTGGGGAGCTAAACAAATGGGTAAAAGATACATTTCAGGACTCAGCATGGTAGCCTAGTGGCTAAAGTCCTCATCTTGCATGCTCTAGGGTCCCATATGGGCACTGGTTCATGTCCCAGCTCCTCCGCTTCCCATACAGCTCCTGGCTTGTAGTCTGGAAAAGCAATCGAGGATGGCCCAAAGCCTTGGGAACCTGCATCCATGTGGGAGACCTTATGTTCTAAATAGCTTTGCTTTTTAGATGAAAAAAAGCAAATGATGCTGGCTCACTGATGCTGGCTTTTTCAGTTCTGATTTTTCACATTAAATACTTCAAAAGCTTCATAACTGTTCTGTCTACATCTTCCCTTGCCATTATATAATCCATTCTTCATGTTGTCTTGTCAGATTGATCCCTCTAAAACATAAATTGAACCAATTGCTCCTCTTCTTAGAAACTTACACTGGCTTTACAATGCTCACAGAAGAAAACCTAAACCTCATCTCACATTCCAAGCATCCTGCAAGATCTTGCCACCCACATCCTTCAAGGTTAACATCCAGTATTCCACTCCTTCCTACCCTCTAGAAAATTACCTATGGTGATTCCAAGTGTTCTATGATTTCATACACTAGGAACCTGCTTGTTTCCTCCCTTTGGATTTCTTCTCATTTACCTCTGACATGCCGTCTTATCAGGCAAATGCATGTCCTTGCTTTTGGAGAAAACTCAATTATCACATTTTCAGTGAAGCATGTGAGACCCTCATGATTATGTGTTTTATCCTCTGTGACCCTGTAGAGCTTTATACTAACTACTAGATCACTAGTGTGTAACAGAATCTGCTAAGGAAGATTTGAGCACAATGCACCAGTCCTTGTCCACAGTTAGAACTCACTTATCTCCCCATCATTTCAGACTCAGTCATTCCAAATCAGAATTACCCATCTTCCACCTAATGTACTTCAATCTTTTGTACCTTCCGATGGTGATATCATTCTTGTTGTTGCTTATTGTCAAAATCTTCACATCGTCTCTGATTCAGTCTTCTATCTATCCGAATCAGTAGTCTACTTAATTCTAACTCAAGTTGTGCAATGATAAAACACACTGTCTGGTAAACAGAATGCAGAGATTCCAAAGGTGATTTTTCTGTGAACTCAGTCTGTTCACCGACTCCTCAAGGATCTCTGAGTTTTGCTTTTGCTCTAGTGACTGCAGACAAAATGTAAATGTTGCTTATCACAGTTAGGGATATGCTGTTCCCTTTTATCACTGTGGCCTAAAGCTCCTGGTTTCATCTGGTGAAAATAAAATTAATTACTAAACATATTTAACTGGCTACAACCTTTTTTTTTTTTTTAAATAAACAAATCTGAACCTAGCACCAATCATAAAGAACCTAAGTACGGTACAACTTTCACAACACTTTTGTTTTATTTGAATAGCAGAGTCACAGAGAGAAGGAGAAAGAGAAAGAAAAAAGTCTTCCATCGGCTGGTTCACTCCCCAGATGGCTGCAACAATTTGGGGATGGACCAGGCCACAGTCAGGAGCCAGGAACTTCTTCAGGGTCTCCTATATATGTTTCAGGGATTCAAGCACTTTGGCCATCTTTCACTGCTTTTCCAGACACTTTAGCGGGAGCTAATTGGGAAGTGGTACAGGTGAGACTTGAACCAGCACTCATTGGATGCTGACATGACAGGCTGTGGCTTAACCCATTATTCCACTAAGCAGGTCTTGAACAATTTTCTTCTAACAAAAAAGATTTATGCATATATGCATGTATGTATGTATTTATAAGACACAAAGAGAACGTGTAAGAGCAAGCCAGCTACAATGAGCAAAGTCTCCCACTTTGGCGACACAGGCCTAGTTATTTGGGTCATTTTCTATTACTATTCTAGCACATTAGCAGGAAGCTGGCTTGGAAATGGAGCAGCCAGAACTCGATCAGAAATCAGACCAGCTCATCTGGGCTGCTGGTCTCGCAGGCAACAACTTAATGAACTTTGCTACAATGCTAACTCCCACAACAAATTTTCTAATGCTTTTTATTAAATTTGTTCCTTAAAGTTACAGGTTATGCTATAGCTCGCATTTTTACCTTTTACTAGTATTATTCCCAAAGTGTTCAAAACAGTTTGTAGGTAACTCACCTGGTTTCTGGCTTTGAGTTCTGGCTTGGCTCAGGGTATAGGACATCATCATATGATACTCCATGTGAGAGCTGCAGTTATTTTGAAAAAAAAAAAAAGCAAACAAAACAACTAACTGAAGAATACCTTCTTTGCAGTACAGTGAAGTCTTTTTCCATGCGTGTATTTAGGGACACATGTAATTAAGGACATCTCTTCTCACTGATCAACACAAATGATAAATGCTGCTTTGCATACATCACTTCTGTTTTAATTCAGTGATGTAAATTCATTCTATGAGTTCACATTAATACAAGAGACAGAGTGATTGTGTGTGTGCGCGCGTGCTTCCGGAGGAAGAAGAATCAAGTATGAGTGCATACAGAAATCAATTATTATATAGCTGTTTTTGCAAAGGGAAAATGCACTTTACATTCCAAAAAAAAAAAAAAAATGAACTGAATCATTACAAGGCATTGAGTGTGCTGTCTCCACCAGGAGATTGTTTCTTTTTCCAAATTAATGATTCTTTCACTCTCACCGTATATTTAGAAAAGATTTAGTGGATCATAGGACATACACAGTTATGAATAATTAAATAAGTTGGCATATTTTCAATAAATAACTGCCCAATTAGATCTGCATATGAGGGATATTTCCTTTTTATGTGCACGCCTTTTATTAAGCGTTGCACTTATTTTGGTAATAATTGTATAAGATGTAGCCATAATTTGACAATCCATTGAATTATCAGCTCATTAAATTGCCATTCTATTGAATTAAACATTGTTGTTCAAATAAATTTAGCTAAAGTGTGATTTGACTCTTTGTTTTAAAAGATGTTTTATTTTTATTTGAAAGGCAGAGTTACAGAGAGAAGTGTGAGATCTTCCATTTACCGATCTATCCCACAGGAAGATACAAGGAATAGAGCTGAGCCAGTAATAGTCAGGAGCCAGGGGCCAGGAGTCAGGTGTCAGGGGCCAGGAGCCAGGAGCCAGGGGCCAGGAGCCAGGGGCCAGGGACCAGGAGCCAGGGGCCAGGAGCCAGGGACCCGGGGGCCAGGAGCCAGGCCCCAGGAGCCAGAGGCCAGGAGTCAGAGGCCAGGAGCCAGGAGCCAGGGGCCAGGAGCCAGGAGCCAGGGCCCGGGGGCCAAGAGCCAGGGGCCAGGAGCCAGGGGCCAGGAACCACGACTTTTGTCCAGATTTCCTGCATGCAGGAGATTCTAGCCCTGATTCTACTCACCTAAAACATTCTGTTCTGTGTGCATAACCAATCATTGAGCCTTCTGTCTTTACTGTATTTTTCAATTTACAGGATTGCATTTCACTAAATTGGTTCAGCCATTTCACAGCTTAAGATACAAAGAAAAAAAAAGCATTAGTAATAATAATAATTGAGTGTACTTCTTCTGGGTCTCCCACGTGGGTACAGGGTCCCAAAGCTTTGGGCCATCCTTGACTGCTTTCCCGGGCCACAGGTAGGGAGTTGGATGGGAAATGGGGCTGCCGGGATTAGAACCGGCGCCCATATGACGTGCAAGGCGAGGACCTTAACAACTTGCACCACCACACCGGGCCCAATAGGATTATTTTATTCCTTCTTTAAAAATAGACTATCTCCTCAAATAGTAGCTATATCTTTTACAGTTTATTTTAAAACATTATCTCCTTTTCCATAGAAGTCTGACTGGGTTTGTTCACTCTAAACAAAAACTTAACCTGAACAATATAGAGTCTAACACTTAGTAAATGAGATATGATGATTCCATCGTCATTGCCTAAAAATTCCTTGTAGATTTTTAATGTTAACTTTTTCTTAAAATGAAATGAAATATATAAAAAAATCTTTTTTTTATAGATGGTCATATCTTAGGGTTATAAATCAATAGCTTATTTTATTTAAAAAATTGAGATGATATATAACTATGTGTCCTTAGGACAACATTAAAATTATTTTTATCTGCAATATGTTGTTCTGAAAAATTTTATTAACTCAACATAATAAATGGAGTACTTTTATCCCCTGATTCATTTTCTAAATGGAGTACAATGACCTCTCTTCTGGAAAGTGGTCCAGAGGATATTGTTTCCCCAAAAGCCACTTACTAGGGAGTGCACTTTTTGTTTGTATTTCAATCTGATTTATTTTGTGGACAACTAATGTTCATTGTATTTTAATGAACAGATGTGGCTCATAATCAAAGTAGGATGACTAAATGTTATAAATGCAAAATTTCGTGAATTATTTTCGAACAGAAAAATGTTATTATTAAATGTTATAATAATAATTAAAGCAAAATTTTCAAGTAGTCAAGAATTACGTAAAGTCTTTTTGGGAGAAATAAAATTCTACAACACTATTTACTTTTTTTTTTAGTGCACTTACTTACACATTTATTTGTTGGTATACAATCCACACTTCTCGAAGGGCAGGCATGTGGCCCAGTAGGTAAACACTCACATCTCATAGAGTGGCACCTGGGTTTGATGGACGCTTTCAGTCTCCACCTTCAGTTTCCTGACAATGTAAACTTTGGGAGGAACCTGTATTGTCTCAAGTGGAGACTTTGAGTATCCAGTTCCAAATTTTGGCCTCTCCAGCACTGGCCACCCTGGGCTGCTTTGGGAGTGAATCTGCAATAAGGAGACCTCTCCACCTTAACTTTCATATCACCTCTCTAATAGCTAGTACATTTTTAAAAATATACTTGAAAGGTTGCTATAAAGTATTTCTGCCAAATTATGGTTCGAGTTCTCTTTTTGAGTTCAAAAGACCATCAAATTATTTTTTTTGAAATGGACAAAAGAATGTCTATGTAATTGTTTGCATTGACATAGAGAAAAAAATTTAGTAGACTAAATTAAAATGATATTTCTTTGCAAACACAGTTCTGTTGAGCAACATTTTTTTTTTTTTTGTATCTTTACAGCATGAATGTAACACATGGTGAACAGAGTTTGGCTCCTGTAGGGAAAGAATAAACTGGGTGTGATTCTCAAAACTAGAGCTTACTTCTGATCTTTGTCTATCATTTCCAGCTCCTCGTTTCGCCTGTGTTCAGACAAGGCACTAATGAAACCTTGTATTTCACTATACTTTATGATTGTATTGTACGTTTGCATGCATTATCTCCTTTCATCTTTGTAACAATGTGTGAGTAGGTAGTATTATTCTCATTTTATAAATAAGAAAACAGGAAAAAGTTAATCTTTCCCAATAACTAATGATGTTACATTTTCTCTCCCAGGCAGTCTGAGCAGCGCTGAATCTCAGCATGCTGGCTCAAGGCTATTGCCGGCTAAAAGATCTCTATTTCGGATCTGAAAAAGACATTATATTATACAAGAAACTTATCACAGTATTTTCGAAATTTGGATGTGGGAAGAAATTTGTGGCTTCAAAAGTCATTAAGGCAAATTTTATTCTTAAAAAAATTATAAACCTAATCTGGCATATTTTTATATAAATATATAAGCACAGTTGCATGTCACTCCTTTTATTTGTATTGCTATTTACAAATACAGTGTCATCAATTAGGCTTTTGTAATTAACACAAAAAATAAAGAAATATTGTATATTATCTTAAAATGCAGCCTGAATTACATCAGGGGACTTTATAGATGACAATTTCATCACAGTCCAAATGTTGCGCATCAGAGTGAAGCATCAACCGCCTATATGCAGGTAAAAAGTAACTTGAAATAAACCAGTCAACACAACATTCACATTGTCAATGGGAGTGCAATATCTGCGAAACTATGAATTACTCCATTTCTTTGAAGATTTATTTATGTTTATTTGAAAGGCAGATTTTACAGAGAGAGTTCTGCCAGGCATGAGTGCCCCAAATGATTGTAGAGGCTGGAGCTGAGCCGATCTGAAGCCAGGAGCCAGGAGCCTCCACTGGGTCTCTCATGTGGGTGCAGGGGTCCAGGGACTTGAGCCATCCTCTGCTACTTTCCTAATGATAAGCAGAAAGCTAAATAAAAAGTGAAGCCAGGACTTGAATAGGCTCTCATATGGGATGGTGGTGCCATAGATGGAGGATTAGCCTGCTGTATCCCTGTGCTGGCCTCAAATTTCTCTAGTTTTAAAAGTTTATTTTATTGTGTAAATTCATGATATTAAAATGGAACATTCACAAGCTTAAATAATGAGAAAATTTTACATTTATGCATATTTTTGTGTAATATATGAATACATAACATACTAAAACAAAATAAATAATAAAATCATAAGATACATGCATTTGCACTTTTTTGATATATTCAGAAGTGAATCAGTTAATTAAGCTTGAGAGCATTCAGTTATATCATTCAAATAAAAGTAGAAATTGAAATCACCAATAACACCTAATTATGAAACAGAAAACACATTTTTCAATTATTAAATTTAGCTAATTTCAATCAGATTCCTTTGAATAGAATAGTATTTTACTTTAGTTTCAATACTTACATAAAATATGATCTGTTGTCTGGAAGGTTACTTAAATTAGTCATATAAACATGTAATGTGTGTCTAATAGTAAGCTGGTGTGCAAGTCCACTCTACGGATCAGACCTCACCCAGATTAAAATTATTTTGAAGGGCCCACCATGGTAGCCTAGAGGCCTAAGTCCTTGCCTTGCATCTCCCAGGATCCTGGCAGTCCTGCTTCCCATCCAGCTCCCTGCTTGTGGCCTGGGAAATCAGTTGAGCACGGCCTGAAGCAAAGGGACCCTATACCCCTGTGGGAAAGCTGGAAGAAGCTCCTGGCTCCTGGCTTTGGATCGGCTCAGCTCCAGCCATTGCATCCGCTTGGGAATGAATCAATGGATGGAAGATATTTCTCTCTGTTTCTCCTTCTCTCTGTGTATGTGACTTTCCAATAAATAAAAAATTTTTAAAAAATTATTTTGAAAAAATGTGTCTACTCTGAACATACATTGAATTTTATCTCTTGCACTCTTCTGTAAGCAGTACAGTTTAGCCACTGTTTGCATTGTAATTTAATAATACAAGTGAAAGTATAATAATAGCATGCCACAGGTTTTTTGTAAGTACTATACCTTTATATAGAAGAAGTCTGAGCATCTGTGGATTGCAGCATCCATATAGGACATCCTGGAACCAATCCTGTGTCCTCTGGTTGGACTGTAAGAATGAGTAAAATACACAGACACACATACACACACACACACACATCCACAGGCACATACAAAGGGAAGTTCATAAAGTTTGTGGAAAGTGGAATTACGATAATTCATATTTTTCATGAGCTAGCTGAAGCACTTTCATGTATATGTTTTCTGTTTCACTGTAACCTCTCTGATAACAATCTCTATATTGGTAGAGGAGAAAACATATGTGAAGAGAAGCAGACAAGCCAAGACCCTAGAATAAGATCGTGGGAGGAAAAGAAATGGTTCTTTTTTGAGGGGGTCAACAGTATGGCTTAGTAAGCAGGCTAATCCTCCACTTTGGGACTGGCAGCTAATATGGGTGCTGATTCATGTCCTACCCGCTCCACTTCTGATATAGTTCCCCATTTTCAGCCTCAGAAAGAAGTGAGAAATTGCTCAAGTCCTTGGGCCCCTGCATCCATGTGGGAGATTCAGACTTTGGATCTGCTCAAGCCTGGCCATTTGTGGAGTAACAAGGGGCAGAAGGTCGTTGTCTCCCTTTTCTCTATGATTCTTTCAAATAAAAATAAAAACTAAGAAAGAAAGCTTGTTTTTTTTTTTTCCCCTGAATACTTAGACTCTCCATTCAATGATAAATTTGAGATTGATTAGTTCCCTTCTTTGATAAGTTAGAACAAAGCTATCTACTTTGGGGTGAGATGGATAAATAAATAAACCCTCCCAAAACTGCTTATGCTTTGTCATGGAATAGGATCCATATTGCATATATATGCATACACACAAACACACACATATATATGTACATGTATGTATATATGTCTATAGTGAAAAGAATGGCTTAGTTATATCCAACTGCACTAATTTGCTTTAATGCTTGTTTACAAACTTTGTAACCAGGAATTGTATTGCTAACAACAACATTCCAGATGAATCTTTAATTATCTTGAAGTATTTCTAAATTCTCCACAGCGTCTGATTTACAAGTATTTATTTGATCAGACTCAATTATTCTAACATTTCATTTATAGGTAATGCTGAATACAATGAGTGCAGACTTGCTTCACACTAAAACTTAACTTTGATCAATCTAAATAGGTGAGGATCTATGGTATTTGACAATATGCAATGCTGTTGACAATTACTCGGTGCTTAATAGATATTTGGTAAAAAGTCAAAGCATGGCTATCAAATTTTAGCTGTTTTAATAAATATGCAATTTCATGATCTTGATTTGTGTTTTTAATAGCTAATAATAAACTCTTTTTCATGTGTTGATTTGCATATTTATCTTCTTATCTCCTCTTGCGTGAAATAAATTTTTTGTTTATAAATCCATTTTTTTTAATCCACTGAATTCTGGCAGTGTTTTATTCTAAATAGTAGTTCTGATATATGCTTACAAATATTTTCTTCCAGTGAAAATGTTCTTTTCAGCCTGTTCATGGTATCAAATAACAAAAGTTTTTCCTTTTGACAAGATCCTATATAGTGGTTTTCCTTTGCAGATTACATTCTATGTATCAAATCTAAGAACTCTATTTTTATCCCCAAATCACAAAGATAGTATTCTGTGTTTTTTCCCTAAAGTATTGCAACTTAATTTACCTTTAAGTTCATGACTGATTTGGGGTTCATTGTCACAGAAGACGTGAGGTTTACGTTGAGACTATTTTTGTCTGTCAACGTTCAGTTGTTTGGACCCTGATATCGAAAAGGCTGCACTTCCTTCATTCAGTTGCTGGAAAATTACCTGAACAATCATCTCCACTCTGAGCAACACGCCACAGCTGGTTTTACACTAACTGCCGTCTCCCTGTGAAGGCCTGCTCCTGAGAAACTTCTCCCTGTCTTTCATCATCTCCCCTTCATATAGGGATAGCTGTTAACTATTCTTTCAGCCTCTTGGTTGCAGCATCACCTGTCCTTGCTGTTTGGTTGTGTGAGTCCCTCCATCTTTGGGTGATTAAGCCCATCACTACAGTTACCACTTGCCCACTGATGCTGTGGAAAATTTTGCTTACAAACCCTGTTTGGCTCCCCCTTCCACAGTCACACCGTCTTGTTCCTTGAATATGCCAAGTTGTTTTTCCTCCCTGCTTTTGCACTTGCTGTTCCATCTGCTTGGAAGGCATTTTTTTGGCGGAATCCTGTGTCTCACTTCCTCACTTTGCTCAGATCTCTAAAATACCACCTTCTCTAAGAGACCTTGCCTACTACTCTTAAAATAGATCCTTCACCGCATCGTTAAACTTTTTTGTGGTTTCCTTTAATATCAATTGTATTTCCTCATGGTTTTCTAACTTATACTTGGGTATAGTTTGTTTGTCATGCAATCAGGTCCATGCTGTCAGGGACACTGCTACCTGCTTTGCTTGTGGCAATGAAAAAGTGATTTTATTAAATATTTGAAGCACAGGGAGCATGCTGATAGGCATGGGCAGGCCTTAGATTTGTACTGATTGGTGTATGCAGGCACATTCTGAGTTTGTTCATCATGCGTTGTCTTAGAAAAATTACTATTTTCAGGCCCAGCACAGTAGCCCAGTGGCTATCGTCCTCACCTCACATGCACCAGGATCCATATGGTCACCAGTTTGTATCCAGGCTGCCTCACTTCCCTTCCAGTGCTGTGGCTCGATGAAGCAGTCGAGGATGACCCAAAGCCTTGGGACCCTGCACACATGTGGGAGACCCAGAAGAAGCTCCTGCCTCTTGGCTTCAGCTCAGCTCAGCTCCAGCTGCTGCAGCCAATTGGGGAGTGAATCAGTGGATGAAAGATCTTTCTCACTGTATCTTCTCTGTAAATTTGACCTTCCAATAACTAAATAGTTTTAAAAAAAGAAAAATTACTACTTTTTATTTCACATGTTCAGCTTTTACAATGATGAATAATTTGAATATTTGAAATATTGAGCAGAATGTCAAATACAGAACAGGCAGGCGTCCTTTCTGCAGGTGTTCTTGGTCTCACTGAGTGAACACTTTTCCCTTCCTTCTAACCACAGTAACTCTGAGAAAGGAAGACGTTACAGCTCCTTTACCTGAAGGCATCCTAGCTTGGTCAGCAGTGCACTGTGGTTCTGTCATCCACACATTTTTACTTGACATTCTTCATGTGGCTTGCAATTTTGTCAATCAGTGTCACTATGAGAGTGTAGAGAGCTCTCTTTATCTGAAAGAATCCCTCTTCCTACTTGTCCCAATCCTTCATTTGTAAGGCATGCCAGTGAACAAGTTTTCAAGCATGTTATTTCTACTGTTTAGAAGTTAGTAAGCTTAAGTTAATATTGTTTTCAAGCTTCATTTTCTCTGAGTAAAGAGTTTCATTACTTGAGTCCTTACCACTCATATTGTTCATGTAATGAAACTTCCTTATTTTTTTAATTCTGATGCATTTTTTCAGTGTTGTAACGAGCTGCCCAGAAATGTCCTGGGCGGGTGCTTTCTGTTCATCGTTCCCAAGAGACACGGACCGGAAGCTGAGCTGCATCACAAACAGCAGAGAAAGTTGTTTTTTTGTTTTAATTATACATACAATTTTTTCTTTCTCTCTCCTTCCCCGCAATTATGTTTTCCTAGAAACCTTCAGTTTTCAGCTAGGCATTTTTTATCTTTTATCTTATCACTATGCCCTTCATCTGAGAAAGATAATTTTTTGGCTTAAATAGGCAATGGGCTCATTGTTTCCAAGTCATTTCTCTCAGATGGCACAACAGAGCTCAAGACTCTTGTCAAATATATGTTGTTAGGATTATGTCCCTCTTGGCAAAATTCTGTGTGCTTTTGTTGCTCCACTCACAGTCACACAGTATCTTTCTACTGCTGAAATGAATACCAGGGAGAAACTCACAGAGTGTTATTGAAGTAATCCTTCCAGTCTTTGGAGATGCCCTGATTTAATTATCTCAGTGCTATGATCACAGGGCTTCATTGTAACTCATTTTATCCTACTACATGTTCAGATTAGTAAGCTCACATTCAAGACCTTTAACAATAAATGACTCACCTAACCTGCCCCGTTTACATCCTGTCTTATGCTCCATGTTTCTTGGGGTTCTGACTAAAATAGATTAGTATTTGCTACAAAACAAGATCCTATTTCATTTTCTTTTATTTTCGCTGTTATCTGGGTCCTATCAAATGCTCCCTTCCTTGAAGATAATCCGCTTTGGAGCTGAGATCTTGCTGTAGCTGAGAAAGCCACTGCCTAGAATGCCAGCAACACGCATGGGCACCAGTCTGTGACCTGGATGCTCCAATTCTGATTCAGCTCCTGCTAAAGGCCTAGGAAAAGCAGCAAAGGATGGCCCAAGTGTTTGGATGATCCTTTGATGCTAGATAGACCTGGCTGAAGCTGCAGTCTCCAGTCTTCAGGTTGGCCTAGGCCTGGCCCTTGTGGTCATATTGAAAGTAAAACAGTAAATTGAAGATCTCTCTCTTTCTGTAACTCTGACTTTCAAATCAATAAGTCTTTAAAAATAATCTGCTTTATTAAGTTATAATTCTCTTGCACTTATAATTTTTTCTATTTCCTTTGTAATCAATGTTTCATTATTTTATTAAACAATTCTATAGGCTCCAGTATTTCCCTTCTTTCCCTCCCCAAACCTCCCCCGACCCCGACTTACAGTAGTTTAGTGCTTCACAATCAACCATAAGTGCATTATTTTGCTATTTAAGGGTAGCCTGATATCTCAGGCATAGATATGGCAAAATCCAGCATCTTATTGTCAAGATGCACTCAACAGTTTCATTGGGAATCCATGTTTGTTTTGCAAGTAGAGAAGCATATTGCATTGTAGCCTCACATGTGTGTGATAGTCTCTACTACACACAAATGAACATTCCTGTAAATGAAAAACCATGAAACAAAATCAACAATAGAAATAAAAATAGAACATTTACAACAATATAAATTTTAAATAACATGCTACCAAAGGGCCATTGTAAAACTAAAGAAATGAATATCAAAACTCTTTGAGGAAAATGATTTTACTGTATGACCTAAGAGTCAGGAAATCAATTAAAATAACTTTTCTAATGAATGAAAACAAAAACAAAAAATATCAAAACTGTGAGATGTAGCAGAAAGAGTATTGAAAAGACTATTGATCTTGTATTTTGCATGAAGGTTGCCTTATGTCAGAAAGAACATGTGATATTTCTCCTTTTGGGGTTGACTTGTTTCACTAAGCATAATGGTCTCTAATTAGGGCTAACTGGTTGCAAATGCTAGAATTTCTTCGTTCTTTTTAATGGCTGAGTAGTATTCCAGGGAGTAAATGTACCATGGCTTCTTTGTCCTTTCCTTTTTGGACTGGCTCCGGGTTATTTCCATCTCTTTGCTATTGTAGATTGTGCTATTTTAAATATAGGATTACAGTTCCGTTTCTCATATGCAGATTTCATTTCCTTTGGATATATTCCCAGGAATGGGATAGCTGGGTCACATGTTAGGTCAATTTTCAGTTGTCCTAGTGCTCTCTATACTGACTTCCTTAGTGGTTTTACTAGCCTGCACTCTCACCAACAGGAGATGAACGGACATTTCCCAAAAGAACAGATTCAAATGGCTAATAGACACATGAAAAAATGCTCAGGCTCCCTATCTGCCAGGGAAATACACATGAAAACCACACTGAGGTTCCACTTAACTCAATGAGATTGGCCTCTATTCGGAACTCTATTAACAACACCTGCTGCTTGTGGAACTTGGAGGAAAGGTACTCTTCTTTCTATTTTCATAGGACTTCTGTATTCATTTCTTAAAAATTGCTGTGGAAAAATTATATAGCAGGTATTAATTAAATGAATAAATGACATAACCTGTAGAGTAGAGTAACAATTTGCTGTGTAATAGGAAGAAGGTAATTACTTCTAATTTAATATTAATATGGTTTTCTGTTAAAGGAACATCCTGCTACAGTTAGTAAATACATACTGGGGACTTAAGTCGGTTAGATATCCAACCATCTCAGCAGAGACTCCCATCTGAGCTTCATGAATAAATATGTTATTTGAGCATATTAAGGAATTTCAATGTTTTTCCTCACTTTCCATATTTTCATGCAGAAATAATAGTTTTTACTATTTTGCTTGGCAGAATTACAGAGAATGAAGAGAAACAATGAAAGATACTTCATTTGTTAGTTTACTTCCCACATGGTCCCAATGGCTGGGACTGTGCCAGGCTCAAGCTAGGAGCCTAGAGCTTCTTCCAGACCTACCATATGAGTGCAGGGGCTAAAGTTTAGGGCCATCTGCCACTGTTTTCCCAGGCACATTAGTAGGGTATTGAAATGGGAGTGGAATAGTAAGGTCTCAAACCACACCCATGTGGTGTGCTTGCATGGCAGCAATGACTTAATTCACTACTACAACACAGCCCCAACTGAGTAGTTTGTAACACCTACCAATTTAGAGACTAAGTCCTGTCAAGAGTGTTTCCAGATGGTTGAAATCTGCTTTGCAGTAGGAAAAAATCAATAGCAATAACACCACCACAATCCTTCATTCTGGAAACCTCACATTTTGGTAACATCAAAGTTTTTCACAGAAACAAAAGTTGTTTCCAGAAAGTGGTGATGTTCCTCCACATTTCAAGAAGGAATTATAATAAAGTTTGCCCCAACAGATACATTTTGCTGTTGTTAATGAAACATAAATCACCGAAAGACACACTTTAGTACAAAATCCTCTTTAAAGTTATAACTTTTAAAGCACATTTACACTATTACTGAATTCATTCATTAAGAAAGGTTGAAAGGCAGTATGAAGTATCATTATTCTCACCTCATTGCTGTAGAAATCAAGACTACGAAATGCTTAATTATCTTCCAATTGCCATATGGTTATTTACTGGCAGAACTATAGTAGGTAGAAATAGCTGTTTATAAATGCCAAAGAGACAAAATATTACCCAAATTATTATAAAAATAGAAAAAATATGTTGCTTTTCCAACTTAATTTACTCCTTTTAGTGATTATTAGAATTACTTAATTTAAAATTTTAATTCCAAAAATATGTACTACTATAAAATTGAGACTTCTACAAAAATCATATAAAAAACGTACACATAATAATCATTCTAGGAATAAGAAAAGACAATTTAGTAATTTATATCAATGATAAATTATAAACTAGCAAGTGTAATGATCACAACTATAAGTAACCCAGTGAACATACAAATATGGAAAATTAGAAAAATAATGGATTTTAAGGAAATTAATATTTATTAAGGACTTCAATAAATATAGTGATTAGTTTCACAACATGGTCCCTCTTCAAATGTCTTCTTAGAAAAGCTCCTTGAGAATGTCTGTAACTTTTTCATCCACTGTCTTTGGGTAGAGTATTAGCTAATTTTTTTCCCAGTGGATGGCTCCTCAGTAAGTCTATGTTAAGAATAACCTCCAGCAGTCTTCATGTGTCACCAGCTCATGGAATTGGTTGGCTAACCTCTCCTGCACGGATGGAGCCACATTCTGGCAATATTTGAAAAGCAGTTATGGGTTCACGTGATTCTGATGCAGTTCTATAGACCTTTCACTTCATCTTGGTTACAGCTTCATGGAACAGTCACGTTCCATTCCCTTGCTTCCTAATGATGTATGAAAACACAGCCTGGGGTGTGGGGGTGCCTCAATCGGCCAATCCTCCATCTGCAAGTACTGACATTCTATATGGACACTGGATTGTGTCCCAGATACTCCACTTACCATTCATCTCCCTGCTGTGGCCTGGGAAAGCAGTGGAGGATGACCCAAAGCCTTGGGACCCTGCATCTGCATGGGAGACCTGAAAGAAGCTCTGACTCCTGACTTTGGATAGGCACAGTTCCAGTCATGGTGGCCGCTTGGGGAGTGAATCAACAGTTTGCCCTGTATTTTCTTCTTTCTATAATTCTGTCTTTAAAACAAAAATAGATCTTAAAAAAAGTGTGTATTTCATTATGCAATGAAAGTTCAATCAGTTATGAGCACTTCATTGTCCAGACACCAAAGTGTATACTCACTTATTTCATAAATATAATGAACAATCTCAAAATTTGGTCTTAGCCCTTTGTACTAACTTTTCTGATCATTTTTAATCATGTATAGGATGATGTATATTACCCTTTAAATAATTGTGAAAATTTGCTGTTATAAAAGTTTTTAAAGATATTGTGTCATAGGTTATCCATAATGAATGTATGAGGTAGATAAAATTTGTTGTAAATTACACTTAACAGAGAAAAAAATTAAAATTAGAGAAGTTATATCACCACTCAAGGTCATGCAAGAAATAAATTGAGATTGAATATCAAGCCAAAGGTTTCTCACGTATACCTCTAACCCTAAGAATCTCAAATCTACTTAGCTGTACAATTTTATATGAATACCATTACAGGGAAAATGATGCATTCACATTAGAATTTCAGATAATGAAAAGAACATTGCCTACATTTTGCTAACTGAACAAAAAAAAAAAAAACATTAAGGATTTCTCATTTTAATGATATCCTTGAAGCACATTTGCAATTTCACAGGCAATTGTCTGCCTGAAACTGGACAAAACAGGTAATGTTCCTCAGAACTGTTTGAAAGTTCTAAACTAGAGGAAAAATCATACAACTGGTGAAGGACTGGGCTTCATGAATGAAGATAAAACTGGTCTTTGTAAATTTTCACTATTAATACTCATCTTGAAACATAATTTCTTAAAGAATGAGCCTACGTAAAAATTTCAAAACAATAATTGTTTAAAAAACTGTGCTAAAAATCTCCCATGTATTTTTACTTGCTGAAGTTCTTTTACAAATGAGCATAATTTGTTTGGTGTCATATATTTTTCTCCTGAGATTACTCTTGATTCTGAGTAGCAGATTGGATTCATCCAGGAAGCTTCTATTAAGATAGCTAGCAAATACTCAGCCTGAGGTCGGCGTCCAGTGCATGTCCTGCCGTAGATCAATGGGAATCAGAACCATTACAATTTAGCAAATGTTTTGTCAGCTGCCACCTGAAAAAAAAAAGTTTCAGTTCAGTTTGTTTGTATTGGAGAAAAGGAAATGTCTCTATCAAATAAAAATACCTTTCTGAAGTCATGGATGGAAGCTTAAAGTTTATATGAATGTAGAAACTCAGAAATTACTGAAAGGAGGTTTCTAATGAATTTGGATTGAGACACATCAGCTGTGAGGGGACAGACGGAGGCTTTGCTACAATTCCACATGCTGAGTTTGTGTTCTGGAAAAAGGACTTGAGCATTCAATACATTGATTTGTTGCCAGCCACAGTCATCCTTCTCAGCTTGTGAAAAACAGGGTTTTGGTTTGAGAGATCTGAAAAGGCCTTTTAAGGTATTTTAATGTAGTTGCTGTTTTCTATCTACATGTCATGTCCATTTTAAACTGAGAGGAAAGGGGAGAAAACAGAACCACTACGGACTGGTAATCTGCTTTATTTTATTTGCTCTGAGAAGAAGTAATAATAAAATATTTTACATATACATATATTCATCTATTTTTACTTGAGAGTGCCAAAAAACTTGTAATAAAGATATCAATTCAATTCAAGACCAAATTAAATAAGAAATGAGAATATTTCACAATGGCTAGTCCCTTTCCTTGAAAAAAAAATAATGTTTAGAACAGATGATTCCATCTCACCTGAAAATGTTTATGTGTTAATATTTCCAATTCTAAATCTTCATGTTTCAGAGAAAATTTAGTTTTGTGAAATTACTGACATTAACCTGATGATACATGCTACAAATGATGTTTTTTAGAAAAGGAAAATATTTATAATGTGTTGTTTTGCAAAATCTTTGGGTTCAAAATCAGTGCAATTTGATCCTCTCCTTTATTCTTTTATATTTAGGCAAGAAAACTAAGCTGCAAAGCTACACCTCTTTGAGTCTTGGCTCCAAACTGCCAAAATAATCATCAAAGACACACCCAGATCACTTGTTCAGTCATGTAGAGAAGAACTTAAAAAGGAATCAGAAAAATTGGTTCTCATATTGTGCTCAAATCATCCAAACCTGGAATTCCAAAGTCCCATGTAAGTAGATCAATTGATACAAACTTTAAACATTTCAGGTCAAGTGGGGGCAAGACTGAATTTGAAGTTCTGGTCTTTCTCAAAACAAAATAGGTTGATTTGCAGGAATGTTAGGAAAAATCAGGGAAGACAGATGGAGGAACTTAGATAACGATGGTTCTGAGAACTACATTCAGTTGTAGAGATCCACTCTAATTATATCAACATTTCCAAGTGTTCATACCTAAATATGTAAATGAATTTATGGCAATAGTTTCAAATTGTCAGACATTAAATGCGATCTTTTGAGCCACTTATAAGATACAAGTTCTTACATTACTGATTTATTTTTGTGTCATCATTTGCAAAATAAATATGATGTTATAAAGATTTTTTAAGATTGAATGATATAACTTACATAAAGTGCAGAGTATTTTTTTTTATGGGAAGTCAGGAATTAATGCTGCCCATCGTTACTATTCCATTCAGTTACACAGACTAATTACATTTTTTATAATCACAAATCAGTGAAAAGAGACAAAAAAAATAAGCATTTGGTTCCAATACCTTAGAGTCTAAAACTGTTCTATGTAGTTACCCAGAGATTTTTTGGAAAGCCTCAGTTCTGTGTAATCTCAGAGGGAATCCCAGGGAGAGAAAGTCTCTGCTCAAACTCTGGCCAGATTGTTGATGGCTAATTAACTGTCAGTCAAAACAAATATGGATTTCCCTTAAGACCCAAGAACATCCTATTCTGGATACTGAATATTTTATTTCATTCTTTTGCCAAACATGAAATGTAAAAAGAGGCAAAAAAAAAAAAAAAGGTAGAGAAAAAAAAAACAGATAAATGCTTGTTTCTTTGTGAACCTGACTTAATTCCACTAATCCATCATTAATTATCCCTGCATTTCTCCTCCATTCAACCTGTTTAGAAGGAAGAAGTTGTCTTCGTGTGAAGCAACAACCCAACGTGTGTTTTAGCTACCACTGTACATGCTTACTCATAACCTAGCTGTCTTTTCAAAAGGCTTACAAATCATTATCAGTGCAATTAGGCCTTGAATATAGAGTAGTGGATATGCATTTCAAAAGTCATTCCCAATCCACTGCTCTGTCTTCCTCATGGTTGTGGCCTGATTTTGTAATGCTTGGGAAAGTCTTAATTAGTCTTGTGGCTTGGCCTCTCGGACTATATATATGGTTAGTCTTAGTTCATTTTAAAATTGTCTCAAAGAACTAGATTGTAATATTGTCCGTGAAAGTCATGCTTACTGACAGCTTTAAAATTTCCAGTGGAAAGTTTCATTGAACAATTATCTCATTGCTTTCTCAGCACAACTGTTAAACTGTCCAGGCATGTCCTAGCCAGTTGGAAATCCTGCTCAAAATAATGCAGTCAGACCATTCCGAAGAACCAAGAGGAAAGCAAGGATTGTTTTATCACCAGTTTCCTTCAGTTGAATTAAAGGCCGGATGTGGCGTCAAGACGGGGGGACAGACAAATTTGTAGGAAAGTGTTGAGGAAAATGTGCTTACTCACAAAATGGTGCGAGACAACTTAAAACTATTAACTTCAAAACAGTTCTAGAGAGGCTTCTGATATACGTAGGTGAGGCGAGACTGGGTATCACGGCAGTAATAACACAGAGAGATGTTTACATGGGCAACAAAGGAGTGTAAAAGAGCCCACATACTATAACATTGTGTGTTAAAACAGTGAAATTAGAAAAAGAATTAAATACTAAGGTGCTAAAAAGTCTGCAGAAATGAAATGAAAAGATAAGCATATTTGGTGAATGTTTGAAATCTATGCATAATTTTTTTCATAAGAAACATTTCCATAAATATTTTTGAAGACCCCTCCTGTTTGTTCCACCCAAGGTATGCTAAATGAATAAGTAGTTTTTGATTGACACTTAATTGCTATAAAACATATACATTTTTGTTACAAAAAAAGGTATGGTAATGCAACAGGGCATTTTTGAGTTTTAAAGAGTACTTCCATGACCCAAGACTGAAAAGGTATAAATTTCCAATATTGCCACCTAGTGTTAGAATGATCACACTGCAGTATCTCTAGTGCCATGTGACATGTAGGAACTGATACTGTAAAATATTTTTCCTCGTATTTACATGCAATTTATGTTCCTCTTTCCTCATCGTCAAATTGAGATCTCTAATAACTTTGAGTTATGATGATAGATTCCAGTTAAATTAACTAGTATCTAAAAAAATATTGAAAATTGCCATATTCTAATCACAAACATAAAGGTGAGATTTATAAGTCACATATTATTCTTTGCATGTTCCCAAAATTATAAAAAACAATCTGAAATTCTATTGAATGTAGCATGCATTTTGAGCTCTATCCTGGGGGAAAATTTTGAGAATATGAATATTTCATAAGGCCATATAATCTTAATTTAATACATAAGAGTAAGCAGTCAAAATGATCAAATCCATCTCTGCCCACTGAATGGTAATGATCTTGATGAAGTGTCTTTTATGAACAATTTAGGAATAATGCAAGCATATCAACTCTTATGAAGCATAAGCAATGCAGAGCTTTAAAAACATGAATTACAGACTGCTTGTATGAATTAATTAGACGAAAATTTGCCTTCCTTTCAGTCACACTGGTTTTCTGTATTAGATAGTTAATTTTATGAGATATATAAATTTGGACCATTTCCAGTCTGTAACTCATGCGGTGGGTTAGGCTATATCATGCAATGCCCCTCAGCGACCATATGTTACTTCATTTCATTATTCATACTCTGTTTATTCTCCCATCCCTCTTCCTGGTCATTGATATATCTCACTCCTAGGACTAAATATACCAGCTTATTTTCCATTTTGGGGTGAATTAAAGAGGAAGAAATGATGGGTATCCAGATAGTGGGAGAGTGAAAACTTCTCCAGCTTTGTAGAGACTGGAGACAAGAATCTTGAGATGCATCTGCTTTTTCAGGTATAGGTGCACAGAGTGAACTCAGAGAGGCCGTAACTGGTGGTGCAGAAAACATGTGATAAGAGAAGTGTAAGCAGATTGAAAACAGAGAGCTGCTTCTTTAACCTGTGCATAATTCAGTTCAGTGACTTTTCTCCTCCCAGATTTACTTAACATCCTATTTTAAAAATTAAAAAGATGAACATGATATCTCTATTACTACCAAGCTTTCCTTAGCTCTCACCTATTTTCATTCTCATTTCATTCAACTTCACAGTTCATTAGTAGCAGAAATAGCCATAAAAACTTAATGGCCTCTCATTATCACAGAGCTACCTACTCTATGTAGCACATTTCTTTTTTCCCATTTAAAATACTAGTTGGGGGAAAAAAGGAGGCAAATCTAATTTTAGTACAAAGTATGTCTCTAATATCAACTTTGGTTCAAATGGACTAGCTTTTACACACCAAGGAGCAGTGGAGATTTTGGTTTAGAGAAGAAAGTTTTGAAAGCACAAGCTTGAAAGCAACCAAAGAAAAGAGACGGTTATGTTTGAAATTGCAGCAGTTAAAATTCCATGGCTCTGTCTTTACACAGTTGGTTTAGAACTACTCTATGGTAAGGGCCTTCATGTAGAATAGTTTGAGATTACCTGTATCTGAAATCTAATCATATTCATGTATTTCATGTTGAATTAGAAAAGTATCCTGTGGTCCTTGGAAAACAATAAGATTTGCAAACACTATAGTAGAAAATATTTCTTCTTTTTGGGACAATCACACTATCAATTGCTTCTAATCTAATAAAAGCTTATAATCCAAATGAACATTTTGGTAATAATTTTAAGAAACTCTGTTTCCTTTTCACTTGAAAGAAAATAATTTAATTTGTGATATTTATAGCATAAACTGTGCAATTATTTCAAAAACAGCAGAAATTTAACTTTCTTATGAATAAGAGGTCAATTTTATAACACATATTTTATTTTGATCAGAGGAAATAGGCAGCTAGCAACTGTAGTGCTTACAGAAGTGGATTACATATATTATCAACTTTGCTTCCTTAATTGTCAGCTTTGTACATGTGTCTAAATTCCTCTTGTGACAAAATATCAGATATTATGCTTGATTTCCCAATACTTCAGTGGTAGAATGATTTTTAAACAATATTTTTTGGTTAGACCATCGGTCTGTCCTTAAAAATAATTTCACATGTAATATTTATTTCAGTGTATACCAACAACTGCTATGCTTTGGATTCGTCTTGGGTAAAATTTCACCTTAAAACATCCTATGTTCCTATTTTCAGGTCTCTGGAGTAAGTCTCAGGAATGTGGAGCTTTTTCAGTGTTCCGCTGGGGTAATGCTCTGCCCTGACTCAACCCAAATCACCAAATCTTGTCCCATGTAACAGACATTGTGGTTTTTAAATCATGCTAGAACCGTAAAGCTCACAGTTCCTGGATGTCAGCTACTGCAATTTTGATTGTTTCCCTCTAATTAATGTAATAAGCATAAGAAAAAATGATGATTTATCTTTAATTTTAGAAATGTTAGAGAGCTTAGATCCTCACTCTGGAAATAATATACTTGAGATATACTATGAAGGATGGACACTTTCTGAAGAATAGATTGGGAAGAATTGTAAAGACTGTAAAAAAAACTGGAGAAGAAATGATTCAAATCAACAGAAGGTGGTTAAGATTGGAAACACCAGAATATGGTCAAGGAGTGTGAAACGGAGAGAAGCTCACTGTATTTAGCAGATAAGGAGGACAACATGAACAAGAACTGGAATCCAGGGTTGTACTGAGTAACTGTTCTCAGTAACCAGAGAGAGATTGATGTCTGTTTGTCATATTTATTGAGGGATAAATGCACAGAGTCATGGCCAAACGGTTAAGCTTTTTCACGTTCCACTGAATGGAACAGGGAATGGATTTAATTTGTTCAATAAATATTTATTGAGTGCCTTGCTTTTTGCCAGGCACCAGAGATAGAGCGACAAAAAGGAAACAGAATCCTACCAGTTTCAGCTTGGGAAAAACTGTTGAGAGATTACATTCTAAGAAAAGACCTTCTAGTCTAACATGCATACAGAGAGCCTGGGAATCTCGTGAAAATCAAAGTGCTGATTTACTGCTCCCGGACCGGGTCAAGCGTTTGAGACGTCCAGCTGGCTCCTAAATCGTGCCCACGCTGCCAGGAGGCAGATCGGCTGTTGAGCATCAGGGACGAGGTGATCCAAAATGAGAAGAGCAGATTTGTGTGTTCAACTGCTAGAGGTCTTGATTAAGAAATGATCCTTCCAGAAAACAGTCCTGTAAATTGTCAATTGTAAAACTCATTCATGTCTAAGAGCCAATGATTTTATCCAATCTGCTCACTTTATAGAAGAGGAAATTGAGTTTCAGTAAATGAAAATCTGTACCAAGATACAGGTCTTGGAACAACCATCGGGTTTGCTTAGGCAGTACAAAATAATAACACCAATTTTTCTATGCCCAATTTGTGAATGATATGTACAAAACAAACATTAATTATCTTTTTACTGATTGAAAATTGTAGCATGTAACAGATCAATGTGAACTTAATAACCTGAGCCAGAATTAAGTGTGCTAATGCATTGAATCTGGGACACAGGGAGTGCTGGGCCAGATTAGACTTTCGTACAATAGAGATGAGCTGGCACTTGTACTAGAATGAGGATTTTCTGCTTGTTGTAGGCAACTAACTCCAAAAGGAAGAAGGAAGAAACTAAGCTAGAATTTCCACGCTTTATTTCCTAATCCGACAATGAAATTATGTCAGTCCTGCAACAAAATGTAAGGGGAAAGAGATAAATCACATCATCAGATAGAGAAAAATAAGTCAGAAATTGGCAAATTATTTGCACTGCAACTGGTTAGCCTCCATAATGTGGATCAGGTACGCAAAAATCAAGGATTAGCTAGGGTGACAATTTTTCACTTCCTACACCATCCTTCACTTTGAGTAGTGCTTTTCAAATATTATTTTAATTTAAAGATTTATTTTAGTTTTATTATTTCTATTGGAAAGGCAAATACAAGAGAAGGAGATACAGAGAGAAAGACCTTCCCTCTGCCAGGTTGGAACCGAGCCAATCCTAAGCCAAGAGCAGGAGCTTCTTCCCAGGATCCCACATGGGTGCAGGGTCCCGAGGCCTTGGGTCATCTTCCCCTTGCTTTCCCAGGCCACATGCAGGGACCTGGATGGGCAGTGGAACCGCAGGAATCAGCACTAGTATGGGATCCTGGCAATTGCAGAGTGAGGATTTAGGCACTAGGCTATCGTGCCAGGCCCCACAAATATTATTTTATACTATACTATGATCTAGGAGTGTTATTAGAATTCAGAATCTGATTTCATTGGTTTAGGATGGCCCCAAAATCCTAAACATCTGGAAAACTTTCACGAATGCCATTGCCCACACATTCATTAATATGACAGAAGAATCCCTCGTTTCAACTCTTGTTTGTTCCTTAAGCTCAGATTGGAAAAAGAAAAGTGTGCTGATCGGGGGCGGGGTGCTGTTTAAAAGCACACCTCTGGGATGTCCCACCCACATGTATCATCCAGGGGCAAAACACTTTGTTACAAATGAGAAGAAAATGAAGCTGAATTAATCAAGTGCATCCTTCCTTGTGTTAGAATTAAGGAAACTGAGAGTCAGTGGGGGAGACTTATCAGCATAAGACCTCTTAAACTGATGTCGAGTTCTTGAATAAAATCATTTTCTACTAAAGCCCAGGCTAGTATTTTTTCTTTAAACTTTGCTGTGCCATTTATGATCAAGAGACTTTGGCATGTGACTTCATATGCTCTGAGGTTGCTCTGACACCATGTAATCACACAGAATCAGATAACCCCTATGACAGATGGATGACTGGAAAATGCTCATGTGGTTGTTCCGTGTGTTTTTACAAGATTGACACAATTTAACTTAAAGAGCCGTGGTTTTGTTCTTTGCTTTCCTTCTCACAAATGCTTTTTGTATAAGGTTAGCCATAAAAATAAGATGTTCTAAATTGCACTTGAGTCTTCTGAATTTCTTGACGCTCATCTGTTTCCCTAGGTCTGAATTGCTCCACATCTCATCTCTGATACCAGCCAAAGGCAATGCCTCTGAACACGCACGTCAGCAACTCCCACTGCCTTGATGGCTGCCAAGTCGGACGCATCAGTCCTTGTTGTAGTAAAGAACAGCACATGCTGTTGTGATCTTCGGCTGAGTGGTTTCAGAACTTGACAGTTGGTTACTGCTTTTGAATTTAGAGATTTCGTGTGTCTTATTATTGAAGTATTAGCTCTATACTGAATATTAATAGAGTAAAATAATTTTCTGTTTCACCTTTCATAAGTTAACTGTTAAACAGGAAATAAAGCCAATAATAAGTAATATAATAAAGAAAATCTGAAAGATATGATCATTTATAGAATATTTATATAGCAGGCATAATTTGCATCAATGATTCAAAATCAAGTTTTTAGTTAAGGGGCAAAAGATTTCAAAATAGCTACTACAGAGCTCATGTGTGGGTTGCATTTTAAACTTATGTTCTATTGTGACAGATGAGCGAATGGGGTCACAATCTCATTGGAATGCAACAAGGGGAGTCTCTATGAAGAGTACCAGACAAAACTGCCGTCCGGCCATTCTGAGTTTCTAGTTTTATCATGAGAATTTAAATATTACCGATTATACCCTACTGATGGCTCTGTGTGTGTGTGTGTGTGCAAGCTAGATAGGACCACAATTCTGGCTTTCTGGTGGGTCACCTTCTATTGATTGCTCAATCAAATCTTGTTTTTTTAATGTGTATTTTAGTTTATTTTGAAAATTATTTTCCATGATACCTTTTTTTGTAGGTATAGAGATTCTTCCTTCACTCACTTCCCTTCCTCCTCATTTGCCCCTGGCAACTTTTTCCTCCATTTTATCCTGTTATTATACTTCTATAGTAATAGTAACAAGTTTAATGTTCTGCTATTTAAGTGTATCATGGCATTGCAGATAAAGACAAAGCCAGGATCATATTGGCAAGGTATATTTACCAAATTCATTGAGAGTCCTGCTTTTGGGCCCAGCATGGTAGCCTAGTGGCTAAAGTTGACTATAACATGTTGTCACAGTCAGATGATTCGAGATCTTTTTCTGTCCTCATCTTTCAGCTGTTTCTCAGCTTGTTATAGTCAGATTTTAAAACATTCACCACTCTAAACTGAAGTGAGAAGTTCCTTTCTTGGAGGGCTGCGGTGCATGAATACTGTAAATTGTTTTGCTTACACAATCCCAGGTCTTTTTCTAATGTTATTGTTCTCTTGAATATTTTTGTATTTCTAAGTACAATCTGATATCCATTAAAAAAAAAAAAGCAGAAACATTATGCTTCACACTAGAGGGAGAAAGGCAGAGGAAACAATGAATATCTGGAGGCAAATCTTCACTGCATCCACTGTCACCCGAAGGGAAACTCTTGTCGCAAGGCTGTCAGCAACATGTCCCCATATTTACTCTTGAGCCTGTTCTAGAACCTCTCTCCCCAGAGGATGTGAGATTTTCTGATTTCACAGAATGTCTTGGTTATTTATTTATTTTTTTTTTATAAATGTACTCAGTTCACCTACTTTCAATGTATAAAGGTAAATTTATGACAAGGAAAGCTTTATTGTATGTACTAACAAAAAAACCAGATATTAGTAAGCATTAGCTATCAATTGGATTAAGATTTAACTATATACTAAAATATTATATAAAACATTTCTCTTAGATGGGTATCATTATTCAAGTTTTCTTTTGGTATTTTCCTTTTTTTTAATTTTTTGTTTTGAACTAAGAATTTTTAAAAAAATGTTGCAAAAATATCACAAGGGTTTCTATCCTCCTAGATTACCCTGGTGTAGACATCTTATTTAGCTCTCATTGTCTAGTATCTAAACTAGGAAACTATTATGTATGTGATTCAAAGAACAAATCTACAAATCATTAAAATTTCACATATTATCATGATAGTGTCATGTTTATGACACAGAATCTAATCATAAACCCCAGCTGTACTTAGATTTCATGATTTTGCAGTTCTCACATTTTTTTTGTGTTTTATGAACTTGACATTTTGAGATTGTTGCTCAGTTTTATATGCAAATATCTTTAAGTTTTATACAGTTTTTTCAAACCATACACTCCAATAAAATTTTTGAAGATAACTTATGGGTTTTAAAATTATTGCACAAAATTAATTAACTTATATTTTCCATAAACTTTTGAAGTAGCTTTATGTGATCTGTACTATCTATTTTCTGTATTACAATGATTTGTACTGGTTTACTGATTTACTAAACTGTGAGTTCCTTGAGAGCAAGAAATACACTTCACTCAGTGTTGTTGTTTCTAACACTTTACACAGGCCTGCGTGTAGATCCCATTAGGAAATATTTGTTGAGTAAATTATGTACTCGTGTAATTTCCATTTGGAATGGTCTTCTAATTTGCTACCAAAATTTATGAACAATAATTGGAATTATTGTTTTCATTATTACAGTTATAAGAACTAATTTCTGGCTGTATAAGTCAACAAAAGTTGCTCTAGGAGATTTAGGCTTAAAAATAAGTAATAGAGAACATGAGAGTAAAAGCTAAATTAAAGACATATTAGCATCAATACAAAGAATAATCAATGTCAAATTCTCAATTCCTCTCTGAAAAACTCTCCCCAACTAATTTGTCTCTTTTCTGTCTCAGCCAACATGTCCCAAGCTACTGTACGCACATTAGAACAAACACTTCTGTCATTAGATTATTATTATATTTCAGTGTAATATTAGGTCAAGTTGTTTGAAACTTCACTTACCAGAGGAATATAAACCTCAGCTTTAAAACTCATTTTAAAACCAACATAATTCAATTAAATTGAAAATTTTATCTCTCTGTTAGCTTTTTATAAATTTATGGCCAGCATATGTATCAGTATAATGACAGTATTGAAAAAAAAAAGGAATAAGGGATTTTATAACTAAGTTCTGTGACTTCATCACAGAACAATATACAATCTTTCTCAACGACCTAAAAAATTGAACTGATCACTATATTTCATTACAAATAACAAAACAGAAGTCCATATGTTAATTATGAGTAAAAAAAATGAAAAACTATATATTCAGTATTTATAACTCCAAAAACCCAGTATATCAATAATTGTATGTATATATTTTATGTATAATGTATATATGTTTAATTTATGTGTGTAACTTTATCTGCATATGTATTTATGCATAGAAAAGTATTGAAAGAAAGTCTTGAAATAGAAACTATTAATTGGAAGATTTGGACACAATAATCTGTCTGATTAAGTCAAAACTAAGGTTCTTTTTTTCCTAGAAGATTGTTACTAACTAATATGATCTATCTAAGTATAGAACTATTGGCAATTAGCTAATAAATATGCCAATTTTTTATTAGAAAATTTGTGATGATGAAAGCTTGGTTGACAGTTTGAATTGCCTAGGCAGTACAGTCGATGAAATGGGTCTCAGTACTAGACCCCAGCGCGTGGCAGAGTGGTTGAGATCTGGAAAAAACCTCTCCATTTTTGTTGAGGAGGAATGTCCACGTGGTCTAAGCTCATGTGCAGTTCTGCTATGATGAGCTCAATGTGACCCATTCTTACGATTTTTCAAGAGTATCCGTAAGTTCATTGTTTAAGATAGAAATGTTATTATTATTTTTTTTTTATTCTTGGAAACCAGCTCAGATTATTTATAACATTGTATAAGTCAAACAAACCATACTTTTGGGTTCACACGGTTAGTCACTTTGCATCCACTGAGAATATCATAAACGAAAAAATTGCTTCTGATCTGAATCATGACAAAATCTAATATTTATAAGAAAATATTGCTTGTGAAATGAGTGCTGCTTTTAGCCCTCGTTTCTGCTCCTCAAGAACTGTGGTGTGTCTACTTTTTATTGGTTGAATACTATGATTAATGATGAATCAAGTCTGTGATTACAGAGTGGAATGAAATTATATCTTTGTGAAAATTGAGGGATGTGGGAGGGAGGGAAATATGGTTACTTCTTAGAACTGTATCTATGAAATGCATGAAATTTGTCCTCTTTTACTGATCATTTTTAGGTCTCCAAAAAGAAAAAATTACTAAAATTAGCAATCAAGCTGATATTGTTTAGCAAAGAATAGCATATTTTCTTGTGAACATAAAATATAGAAATAAAAGGAGGAAATAATTATATAGATAATATGAAAGAATTTTTTCAGAATGAAGTCAGGAGGCCCTCAAGGGAGTGAAAACTATGCAACATACTGCCTAGGAATGCGGCCTATTCTTACCCCTGCCCTTCGCAAGCAGGCAGCTGGAAGAACTGGATAATTTATCGGCAAGAGATTCCAAATGCATTTCCAAAGGTTATCAGACTTCTGTTGCAGGGACATTTCCACTACGTCGAAATGAGAGTACATCAAAAACATCATAAAACACAAAATTGAAAGATACGCTTATTTTGCATATTTTTCTATGTTTAATATTCTAACAGCAATGTTCATAATCTTCTGAAAACAATTCATGCACATGAATTTCAAAAAATCCCTGGGCCAAAGTCAATTCAACATGTGATTCTATCACCATGAACATTTGGATATCTCTTTCTATATGTTTTTAATTAGTTAATTAATGTTATTTTATGAGACAATTCCATGGGCTCTTTCGATATTTTTAAGTGTCACACAGTTGCTGTTCTTTCTCAAAATGTTCTACAACAGAATTTTTGATGCTTTTTTGATAAATGAAAGCTCTCTCCCATACAAGCTCTCACTCCCTCCTCCTTCCTTCCCTGGGAGATTGTACAGTTATTTTAACTGTGTCTCATAAATTCAGAGCTGTAGGAGCCGGTAACTCCCCAAATGAAACGTTTTTATTCCTAAACTTTCTGAGCTTGAATTACTCAACAAAAGAAACTTAAATGGCTGTTTGGAGTTTCTGTTTCCATAAATATTGGATGTTTTATCTCGGTGAGATCGAAATGGTCAAGACTGTCCCTAAAATGCAGCCGCTCCTGTTGGCTTTAGGGTTCAGATTTCTGAATTTATGAATACCACTTGCACTACCTGTACTGACTGTTCTGTACCATTTCCACCACCTGAAGAATCTGCCTTTTTTTTTTTTTTTACTTTGCACCCAAATTTCTCAGTCCATTTTCCTTATACATAAATATCCAAATACTTAAACACAAAAACTGTTGACTTTTTTGAAAGCTGAAGAGAAAATGAGAAACTTGTGGCATAATTATGCAAGCTAGGTTAATATAATCATTTGGTATTCCTGTGTTTAAAATAGCTTTTTATGGTCTGGGGCAACAGCCTATTGGCTAAAGTCTTCGCTTTGCACACACAGGGATCCCATATGGGTGCTTCTTCTAATCCCAGGGGCTCCACTTCCCATCCAGCTCCCTGCCTGTGGCCTGGGAAAGCAGTGGAGGACGGCACAAAGCCTTGGGACCCTGCACCCACAAAGGAGACCCAGAAGAGGCTCCAGGCTCCTAGCTTTGGCTTGGCTCAGCTTTGGCCATTGTGGTCACTTGGGGAGTCAATCAACGAACAGAAAATCTTCCTCTCTGTCTTTACAACTCTCTGTATATCTGGCTCTGCACTAAAATATAGCTTTTAAATTTTTGTTACAGAGATTTTTCATGATGGTTTCATCTTGACTAGCTCTACAGCTTTGCCACTAAATCTTTTCATCTCCTTCCTTTCTCTGTGCTTATATGTCTGGATCTTTCTTCACTCTTTACAAAATCAAACTCTAGCAACATATTGTGTACCTTAACTCTTTTGTAGGCTTGATTTTGCTTTTTGGATTTCTCTTTAAAAAGCTTATCACAGAAATAAAGACAGTACCTGCCCAGAGGGGAATTCTGGTAGCAGAATTACTTTCCTAATCCCTTACCGTTTAACCAACTGGGACCTGCACTGTGGCAGAGTAGGAAACCCAATAGCCTGCAGTGTCAGCATTCCATATGCATGCTGGTTCCTGTCCTGGCTGCTCTATGGCTGATTCAGCTCCCTGCTAATGGCTTGAAAAAGCAACAAGACCTTGGGCCTGTGCGCCCACATGGGAGAGCTGGAGGAAGCTCTTGCTTTGGAATCCTTCCACTCTGGCTTTTGTGGCCCTTTGGAAACCGAGAGTCAATGAAAGGAGGATCTCTGTGTCTGTCTGTCCCTCCCTTTCTCTCTCCCCTCTTCTTCCCATTCCTCACAGTGTGTAACTCTGCCTTTCAAATAAACAAAATACATCTTTTAAAAAGATTTAATACATGACACTTCGTTTCGGCAGATTTCTTAGATTTTGCTGTATAATGTGCTCACTCATATCTCATCCTTTGGAAAACAGAAGCCATAAATCTCAGGATCACTAAAGGAAAACTAACATATTTTTAAAAGTATTTTCAGAAACTATATTTTATCCTGGAATCATTTCAACTACTATAAAATCCACAACTATGTCATAATTCATGCATATTTTTCTGCTATCTACCCTTTCTGTTAACCTTTCACCTACTATGTAATATTGTGTAAAGAGAGTACTTAATTTTAGTAATGTAATTAGCAAAGGATATACTTTATTTAGATTTTAGCCCCCTTCCCGCCCCCCAAATAACGTACCTGCTCCAGCATTACATTTAAGAAGGATGATTCCTGAAAACTCTTTCATATATAATCCTTCCAATGAAGTTCATCATTAATTTTACTTTTGATTTTAAAAATGACTTTTACTGTCACTCATGAGTAATATTTGTATTATAGTCCCCTTTGCATTCCCAGATACAGTGTTCTGAGCAGGCAACAAGAGCATGACCTTTGAGTAAATTAGCTACACATCAACTCTCAGATAGGTATGAGCTTAATGACAAACAATATTGAATTGGGCCTGGCACGGTGGCCTAGCAGCTAAGGTCCTAGCCTTGAATGTGCCAGGATCCCATATTGGTGCTGGTTCTAATCCCAGCAGCCCCACATCCCATCTAGCTCCCTGCCTGTGGCCTGGGAAGGCCGTCGAGGATGACCCAAAGCCTTAGGACCCATGTGGGAGACCTGGAGGAGGCTCCTGGCTCCTGGCTCCTTGTTCCTGGCTTTGGATCAGCGTGGCACCAGCTGTTGCAGTCACTTGGAGAGTAAATCATCAGACGGAAGATCTTTCTGTCTCTCCTCCTCTTTGTATATCTGACTTTGCAATAAAAATAAATAAATCCTTTTTTTAAAAAAATATTGAATTAAGTGCCTTAACTTAGAAGATAACTTATACATGCAATCTCATTCTCCAAAGATGTCATGATAGCTTGATATTCTTTTAAGAAATAGAGTTTGAAAGGTGTTCACGTTTTCTGCCCTTCTAAACAAAATTTAGCATATAGTTAAAAAAGATATTATTAGTACAATGTCATCCTAATGCCTTCATATTATCAGTTAATTGGCATCCTTACCAATTTAACCAAAACTCAAAGCAAAAACACAGCTAAATTTATTTCTAAAACATTACAGAACAAAAGCAAAGTTGTATAATTAGATATATTTGAGAATCATTTGATTAAAATAAAGAAGTATTTGAATAATTTACACATTGATGTGTACTATGTGCCTTAATTAATCCCTGATAATGGACTGGGAAAGCAGTGGAAATGGCTCAAGGCTTTGGTCACCTGCACCTCCCCCCGACCCATGTAGGTGACTTGGAAGAAACTCATAGGTCCCATCTTGGGACTAGTCTAGCTCTAGCTGCTGTGGCCATGGGGAAGTGAACCAGTGGATGGAAGATCTCTGTTTCTCCCTCTCTCTGTAACTCTTTCAAGCAACAGAAATAAATTCACTTTGGAAGTTAGACCTAGATTTCAATCTTTTACTCCCATAGGAATCAATCACAGGGCTCAATCAATTTCTGTTGGTTAAAGATATGTAGATGTTTGCTATTCCACAGATAAAAATCTCTAGGTAGAACAAAAATGTGTTTATTCAGTACCTGTCTTTCTTTTAACAACTTGCATATTTTCCCATTACCCCAGAAGAGATAAAGGAAATCAAGGCTGTGTCTTTATCGTCAATGCAGAATTTTCACTTTATTTTTACAAAGGTATTTTATTTACTTGAAATTTATTTTTAAAATTTATGTATGATTTATGTTAATAATTTATTTCATTCTCATTAATCCCGGTTTTGACCTTTAGAACAACTTTTTTGAAATAGGCTTCTTTTCTTTTTTCATCTCCTTGTTTAATCTAAAACTAAACTGTCATTGCTTCCTTGCACAGTTTTTCTTGCTTTCAACTTTCATTACTGCCTTTCCACTTTCTCTTGACCACAAACACAGCTTTATTTTATGCCTAGACTATGCACAATTGTGTGCTAAACTGACAGTTTGTGTAAGTTTCATCCTTATTTCATTTTAAAACCTGCACATTTCTCTTCTGCTAACATTTACATTTAAGCATCCTCATTCAAAACCTCTCATTGATCTTTGAGAAGGATAGAAACAGATCTTCCACATTCCAATAGTATGCTGTCAACCTTACTTCGTCTTTTGTATATTTCACACCAGCATAATTCTTCAATACAATTTTAAACCCTCCTCCTTGATATTTGAACACACTGCACTCAGGTGATATATGATCTCTGCTTTCATTTTCTTTCTCCTTGGTTATCTATGTATTCTCATGCATTTTCACTGCTGATATACCATTATCCTGTTTATTCTGTTCAGTATTAGAATTTATAGCTCTGTAATTACATCCCTTCCAGAGTGATATCTGACATATCACTCTTGTTATCTACGTCTCTTGGGGTTCTGCAAAATCTTGAGGAATGAATAGTTTCTGAAATATTTACTCAAGCCATAACCTCTAAAATAAGAAGAGAACAATATGTTCTCTGAATTTTAATATGCTTGGTTTCCATGTCAGCTTAATGTGTCCTTCCCTAAGATCTAAATTTGGAAATTATGCACTTTGTGAACAGCTAAAGTTCAGAAGATTGACTGGATGTTTTAACGAAATTATGTCCATTAACTTTCCAATAAATCATCTACAATGCTGACACAACTTGTTAAAACCATATTGTCAAAGTTAGTAATTCCAAAGCTATACTTTTCTCCAATAGTGCTACAAATCACTAATTATAATTTGTTAATTAAAAAATCAAATTTCCTTCCTGAACATGTGGTGTAATTTAATGTAAAATATTGAACTGCCTGAACTTTTCCTTGTGTATCCCTATCAAGTATTACTTCTACCAATTAATACATTAGCAAAATTTAAAAATGCTTTAATTTAGAGGGAAAACAATGCCTTGAATATGCATGTACTGTTGATCAAAGTCAAGTAAGATGAGTGTTGTGGCTTAAATTATATTCAATATATTTACTTTGGTTTAAAATGCAGTAGAGGGGTATATACATATTTATATCTGAATACATATGTGTGTGACTCATTTGTAACTATCTCTTGACTAATAAAGTACATAACACAAAATATGCAATGATTTCATTTTGTTGAATGAATAAAAGTGATCAATTTATTTTGTCTCCTCAACAATATTCTCTTTTAAACTACCCAAACGGGTAATATTTTATCACAATACCATGATCTTTTTTAAGTTGGCATTTGGCAATAGTCTCTCCTAGAAACACAGTAAGTGAATAAATTAGTGCTTAATGAGTGGAACAAATCATGTTTAAAAACCTTGTTTCAGTCCTTTCCTTTTAAAGCTCTGATCATGTCAGTGGAAGCATCAGCTAAGCCCAGGGGAAGAAGAAGACTTCCACGTGCTGACCTAAGGACTCCGCTGCTCATAGCAACTGTTAACAGAAGCTTTTAAAAGGTGCATTTCTGACAAATTTGTTCCTTGGGAAATGGAAATGTATAAATTAAGCCTCAGATTTTAAAAGTTAATTGAATAAGTGTTGAGCAACAGTCTTGAAAAGTCAAGAAAGTTAGATAATTCATAACTAATGGTGGGGGGCATTGCCTTTCATTTGATCATCACTTGGGGCTACATTGCATGGACCTCACCCTGGAATAAGGCGTTTAACTCAGCAGAAATCATGAGATCAAGGTGAGTTTAGACAGTAGGTAAAAACTGCATGCTCTCAACACCGAGAGAGGACAGTTCAGTAAGCTTATGTTCAATTGATTTCTCTGTGGGGCTAAGAAGATCATTCTAATATTAGGGATTTAAAATTAAATATCATAAATTTCACTTTACATAGGAAACAAACAGCTTTTTGAAAAGACATGGAACGCATATGTAATATGAGTTAATATTTTGAAAAATTTTAAATGAATATTTCTGAAGGAGGATAAAAATATAAATTAGGCAGTATATTATTCAATGGCTTTGAATATGTTTTGCGTCAGTAATCAGCTAAAGATAAGCCCCTCCCCGTGATCACTTGTCAGGGAAGCAGTGTTAAGACTCATTTGGATGATAACGCATAGGAAACTTGAGACAGATTTTGGAAATAGCAAATTTACAATCTCTAGTCAAGTTACAAGACAATAAAGCAAACTGTCCAAATGATGAAAGGCCCTTGGACAAAGCAACATGACCCATAAGTATGTTGAGAGCTATAATCCATAATTTGGGTTAGAGTTCAATAACATAATATAATACAATACTTCTTGAACTTCTGTTATATGGGATGTTTCTAAAAGTTTGTGGAAAATACATGATATAAAAAATATACATGTCTTTGAAGAAAATATCTTACACTAATAAGTTGTTTCTTAATTCCATGTTTACACAAACTTAAAAGCACTTTCTATACCCAGAGTTATAACACTGCGATGAGGAGCATGGGAGTTATACAACAGGGGGGTGCACAAAGACAGAGGCTGAGAAATAGTCACCCTCTTGAAGTTGCTTTTCAGAGGCTTTTCCAGGAAATATCACCTTGTGACATTGTACTTAAAAGTGACCAGATCTCCATAAACAAGAAAAACTGCAAAAACCAGCCTGAGTCTGATGTTTACATGCACAATAAATGAAGATGCAACCTTGTTGTAAAAGCCTTAGCAAACTCCGTCCCTCGGAAGTAAATTTCTTGAACAATTATACTTTTCAACTCTCATTTACTCGTCACAAGTAAATAAAACCTACTTTGAACAATTTCTACCTGAGACTCATCGTTTGCATACACTATATGTCTACTGGCGTCATGCAGTGAGATAATTTTTTAAAATGCTGCCCTAGAGCCAAGCCCCTGTGTCAGCTCCTTCCACCTCAGCCATGGTGCTGATGTGCCAGTTGGGCCACTGACGCTGACTCACCCAGGCTCAGGGCCATCCCTCAGCGAGGGACACGGGACCTGCTTGTTGTGGATGTCAAGTGACATTTCCCGATTCTTCATCAGGGGGGTCTGTGGTCTGTATCCCTGTCGAGGCAGGTGTCCAGATATGCCTTGGTCATACCCAGTGTTCTAGGATTCCGTAAAATATCAGAGATGAACTGACATATTTCTGCCTATAGAAAAACATGCTTTAAATTCAAATCCTCAGTTAGACTAAAAAACCATATTCTCTTGTTCAGTTTATCATTTGTTTCAACCTTCAGTCATTTGTGCTTTGCTTTTTGTGGTTGTTGCTATTAAAATAGATGACAAGCATTGCCCACGAGTTCTTGAACAGTGCCATGTTCCTTCACGGGTGACCGAAAAGCAAGTTCAGAATATAGAACATTTTTGTGTCTGAAACTTATTTGATTTTAGATGCTTTTATGGGAGATGGTGCTTTGCATGTAATTAAGTTCTCTTAAACAAAAAAGATCCCATACAAAATATTATAACATGAGTAATTCCTACCATTTCTAAAAACTTCCCCCGCTTTTCAGTTTATTAATAAAGATGTATGGGCTTACAGTGTATTCTGTTTTACTCTTGGTTCAACTTAATTTGCATTTATGTGCTACAGATTGCTATATTATGTTTTAGCATTTTTAAATATATAGTATGAAACATTTTTTTTAAGAATGAGCAAATATTTAGCTTTGTTGCAGTTTGTCTTACTGGAATATTTGATCTAGAATTTTTAACCTCTCAGCATTTTAGCCACTTCATAAGACTTCAAAAGGGTTAGTGCCATCTGTTCTATCACTCTGTAAGAAAACAGACTGTTTCTCCGCATTTGTTGATCTTTTAATCCAATGTATCCTATCAGTGTAAATTTTCATGTCTTTTGGCTCTCTGATGCCTTTTTTTAAGCTACAAAAACTGTTAGAGGAATTACAACTGCTAACTACAATTTAAAATGATAAATGCAACTTAGATTTTTCCAGCAGTATTTTAAACTTAGAAGTCAAAAATGAAAATATAGAGAGCCTTAAATTGATTTTTAAAATGTTCCAGTAAGGCTGATGTTATGCACATGGTACTGCAACTCCTATGGAGTCCAGTTCAAGTCCCGGCTGCTCCACTAACAATCCAGCTCTGTGCTCATCTGCTTAGGAAGGAAGTGAAAGATAGCACAAGTGCTTGGGCCTCTGAGCCCAGAAAGAAGCTCCTGGCTCCTGACTTCAACCAGGCCAGCCATGGAGGTTGTCACCATTTGCAGAGCGAACTGGCAGATGAAATGTTTCTATCTCCGCTTCTCTCCTGTAATGCTGTCTCTAAAATAAAAATAATGTTAAGACAATAAACATTAGGGACAGAAAATCAATTAATTTTAAAATACTGTTACATTGCATATGTTTTTGGAATATAAGTTTGTTTCATGATATAATTAATGTGCTTTTTTGTTGCAAAATGGTTTAAGTATACTTTATTTACAAATTGAAATCAAAAGAGCTTCATTCACTAATAGCAGTAACTTAACTAATATTTTACATATTTATTTATTATTTAATTTATTTGGATGGATGAGTGAGAACGATAGCTTCCATCAGTTTAGTCCCCGGATGCCTATAATCACCAGGAATGGTCCCAGTTAAGCCCAGGAGAAGTGAACTCAATCCAGATATCTGAGGTTGCAGCAGAAACACAAAGGAGTCCAGGTTTGGAAGAGGAGAGGGGAACCATTTTGTAGATCCCGTCTTTCAGTTTTCTATCTGTATATGCTAATTGTGCTGGGTATGCAAAATTTGATCTCGGAGTTGCCAAAACAACCAAGGCAAATTTTCTCTGTATTTCTCCGCCCAGCTCTAGGTGAGAAGAGGCTGCAGGTCATGCTCCTAGAATATTTTTAGATAGTCACTTAAATCCTCTCATATAAGAAAACTCTCTAACAGTTCTGACACCTGAGTTCCACTATGGCCCTCCCTGGGTTCACGACTGGCAGAAAGGAAATGAAAAACTTTTAAAAGCTCATAGCATTTCCTCCAAAGTCAGTGTCCAGACACTCCACTTTCCTACTTCGTGGTGGGATACTGCTTTCCTATCACTTTGCTATAAATATACTGTTAGCTTACACTTGCCTCCCTGCTTTTTATTTCTAGACTAACCTGAGGAAAGAACCTCCATCACACGAACTGCTCAAGCAGCAACTGCTTGGAAAGTAGAATGAGCCAGAGTAGGGACTTGACCCCTTGTGCTCCAGCATGGCATCTGGTGATCCTAAATGACAAATTAGCCACTCTGCCAATTGCCTGCTGCCAAATCTCAATAATTGAATCAGCTTCCAATGAGATAAGCTCTCCTGGGATTTTACCATTTATTTCTGGGTGTTACACTAAGCAGTTCAGACTGATGCTGTAAAATAAAAACAATATTCTAAACAAACTTTTCCCATAAAAGATCAGGCTTGTTCAGTCTATCCCATCTCCCATTTAGCTCTTGTACTTGTCTTGTACTTGTCATTGAAGCCTAGTTCGACCCAACCAGCCTACTATCAAACCCAAACACTTACTGGCAGGTGCCTTTTTGTCTAGCCACCCCTGCCCCTGTCCTGGTTTTCATGCTCTCCAGTGGGAGTGGTAACCCAGGAGGGAAGTACCTACTATCTCCCTACTAGGCCGCTCCCACTCCCAGATTATGCACTCTCCAGGTGGTTTTGGCATTTAACTTGACAGAATTAGCACCCAATGCCAGCCTCTGCCATCTGATGCTGTGGCAAAGCCCAACCAGCCCTCACCCATTCTGATTCATGCTTGCACCAGTAAGGACAGTCAACCAAGCCTGGCTCTTCCCTAGTCTAGCTCACATGGGGCCCCCAGGTGTTGTAGCCTTGCCTGGTCTGGTCTGGCCCCATCCCAGCTCATGCTCTCCAGTGGGAGTGGTGTTCCATCAGGGGAGCTCACATTCCTCTGCCGGCTTTGCCTCCTCCCCCCAGCCCCCCAGTTCTCACGTGTGCTGTTTGGGTGCTGCAACCACATCTGGTATGGCTCACCTCACCTTGGCATCCCTTAATGTGCACTGGTATGTGTTGCAATCAAAGCTATCCTGACCCACACTCTATGTTGGTGCTCGGATATGCCAGCGATTGATGTGAACGGGTTCAGCCTGATCTGCCCCCCCACCTATGCCATATATATGATGGTGGGTATCTTCCTCTGGCCTGGTCTGGGTTACTCCTTATCGTGGTTCTAGCGCTTACCTGTAAGGACTGTGTTCTGACAGAGGAGTTGAGCATATTCTAAAGAACTGGTAAGCTGCTTTTAACCAATGCAATTAGATCACCATTAAAAAGGGAACGGGGAAGTAACCTGCAAAACTAAAACTTACATCTCCCCCTCAATAAATAAAATAAAGAAAAACACCCACACCCCTGCAGCTAACCTTGACAACTATCTTCATTCACAGTCCTTTATACCTAAACCACAATGAGGGAAATGAGTCAAAGCAGCCGGGCCACTGCTTTTAAACGTTTCCACAACAATCCAGATGATACCTCTAGCCTCTGCTCATCCTTTCCAACACTGAATTAGGACAAGACATAGATTTGCTAATGTGCATTTAATCACCAAGGACTGAAGATGTCTGGGCTTTTATTCTGTAATGTTTCTAAGACTGTGTCCATTACATGCAAACAAAAGGAAGACATCTTGGCAGAACAGGAGAAGTGATGCATACTTGATGGCTGGATCAATTTAAATATTATTCATGGCATACAGCCTAGTCCATGCTCTAGCTGTTTCTATGGCTTGGCTTGGGCTTCATTGGCCTTCCTCTGCTCTGCTACATCATTTGCTAACAGATCATCTGGCTTGGGAGCACTTAACAAAGCCTGGAGGGATAGCAGAACTGTGCGGATCTGCAGTGCTGGGGACCACTAATCTTTCAAAATATCTAAACATATTTTTCCCAACTTATCTATATTACGATGATAAATTTTGGTCATGAAACGTACTTTAGGGGGTGTTATTGGGTATTCTTCTGGAAGGAATAGTTCAAATTTAAAAGTTCCTCCCTCAAAAGGGGAATCCTCGGGACCAGCAATGACCACATGAAAACAGCATGCATTGCTTACATCTCGTTCTGCTTGAATGCCAGGAACTGGTTCTGCCACCAAAAGCTGGGTTTCCTTGATGATCCTGCGGGGAAGCCTGGCCACCTGGTCAGATCCTGTGTTCAGCCTCTGGTCTTGTTTCTGACTCTGCTCGCTTCACACACAAGCAGGAGAAAAAGCTTTTTAGACAAAATGAAAATTCAAACAAAAATACCAAAAACACATGTGATGTAGTAAAAGGAGTTTTGAAAGGGACATTTTTAACGTCAGGTGTTTACAAAAAAAAATAGAAAGATTTCAAATAAATGATCTGATAATGCATCTCAAGGAATTATTTAAAAAGGAAAAATTTCAGCAGGAAGCAACAAATGAAAAAAATCACAGGAAAAAATAAACGGAATTGAAACTAAAAAACTAAAAGATGCCACAAGGTCCCACCTCTCAATTTGATTACAATCACCACTAACTTTCAACATGAAATTTGATATGGAAATGAGAAAACACTCAAGCCATATTACTGTGAATCTAGTTAGCTATAATGTTTATCAAAGACTTCAAGTTACTGGAATATGCATGCGGGAAGACCTTATCCTGCCACAATAAAATTTTAATCTAGGAGAAACATCAATGATTTAGATGATATACTGAAGAAGAACACTCAAAAGAATACAGCTTGGGAGGTGAGCAGCGGTGACATCTACATGCCATGGGAAATGCGTACGTAAACTTGTGGTGGGTCAGCCTCAAGTAGGAAAGAACTGTAGGGTATGTGTTTGTTAGCTTCCAGTAACACTCACAACAAATGGTTTGTTTTGGGCTGTTTCAGAAGCAGAAGAAAAGAGAACACATACAATGAATGGCATTTCACTACAATACAAGGAAAAACTTCTGGCACTCAGTAGTATCATCCACCTCACATCCCCCAACCCCGACATACGCCCCTTCTTTGAAAAAATTTCTGCTTGTACACTGAATAAATCAACCGAATGTGGAATACTATTTGAACACATTGCGTAGGATTTAACATAAATGAAATGGTTCATTTATAGTTCTTCTTGATCTAATAATTTTACCTAGTATATTTGATATGGCTATTCATGTCGATAATTTGACATATGTTTCTCCCACTGGGATTATATTATTTCCAGCCTGGCTTGCCATTTATACCTTTTAGAATGTAAAATGTCACTGTCCTTTTCCAATGGCAAGTGACTGCCACTGACCTGCAGAGAACTCAGTGACACCAAGCGAAATGAAGCTGTCCTCACCCCTCACTTGCCCTGGCAGAATGAACTGAGATGCGACTATTTCTCTAGGGAAATTTGAAGTCCATATTACATTAGTTTCAATGTTTGTCATTGGACTTGCTTCTGTAAATGACACGTCTAATTTCACTTCTTTGTTTTAAGAAGACTCATGACCATTTGGAAGCAACAATAACAAAAAGAAAGGAAGGGACAGAAAGTAAAACAAACAAATAAACAAACAAACAAAAAAACCAGACTTCCATTTCCCCAAAGTGTTACGACACACTAAACAAAATCTGCCACAAAGCAAAAACATCTGTGTATTTTTTTTCAATTCCAAGATATTTTCATGGGATTTGTCATCTTTCTCTGTCTCCATGGGGAGCATGTAATATAATTTCTTAAAAGAGCATTCTGGGATGAATATATTAATCCTCCTCAGGAGGGCATAATTCATCGCACCACTGACAAAATAGCATCCAAATGACATTAGTGTCTTTTGTTCATTTTTAACTTACAAGATATGACTTGAAAGATTTGTGTGAATGCTTTAAAATTCTACTGCCTGAGAAGTTAGTTATAAAGGAAACTTCAACTAATTTGCTTACTTAAGGAAAACTCCTTGCCTCTTCACAATAATTTCAAAAACCAATTATCATATTAATGTTTTCAAAATAAGGATAACAGGTATATTGCGTTTTAATTAAGAATATCTCTTGTAAATGGCAGTACTGCTCTCTGGTCTTTGGGAAATGCATATACTATACATAATTAAGGATTACAATCAAATATTAGAAACTTGATTTTCACTGCCACAACATGTCTTAAATCCATAATACTCTCTTGTCTGTGACTGAAATTTAAAGACAAGACGGAGTGTAAAACTTGAGGACACCCCCAGGATCTGCCATGCCATAGATATCAGATCTAGGCAGACACACACACACACACACACACACACACACACCATGTCCATTGAATGACTAAATAACACCTCAGTTTTTTTGTTTTTTTTTTTATCAGTTAACCAATCAGGAAAATGAAAAAAGATCTAAACCACACTTGAGAAGTGGCTGATCTTTAGTTTGAGTTTCAATCCTCAGAATCTTATCAGCAAAGATCAAATCAACAATATCCTTTTCATTACATTGGTTGTGTATAATTTTTTAATCTCAGGAACTAAATGAATTCTAGGACTGTGTGGACAACGTGAGAGGAACAGAGTTTTCTAGGAATCAATTTTTCTTTTACCCCGTTTCCACATTTACCCTATTTCAGACACTTATTATTGCTAGTCCCAGGACCATTTTTAAAATTGTCACATCATATTTATCTTTCCAATCTACTCCACAGCATCCTGTCCATTAACTAGACCTCCGACTCATTCCCATTTTCCCCTTGAAAGGTAAAAGTCTCCTTCATGTGCACATTTCCTTCAGGATTCAAGTTACATTTACACTTGATTCTTTCTTAAATATATTTCATAGAATCAGTGAATGTTAACTATTACATAATACCTAAGTGTCTGTTAATAGATCTTCTATCTGCTATGATTAATATTTGAGATCTATGGGCTGTTTTAGTAATAATAACCAGTTTTATGCATGTCAGCTGTTATCATACTCAGTGACTTTTCTCCCACTTTTTTGTTCTGAGAAAAATATAACGGAGATGAGAAAAAAAAATTCTAACTTCAAATTCATGTTTTTTGTAACTACAAAATCTGTTTGATCAGGTAATTAGATTTTAATATTCAAATCATGCACTTAACCTTTTAAGCCCACAAAAACTAACTACAAATTATTTCATCATTCAATCTAAGGTCTAGCAGAGGTGTGAAATTACAGTAAATGCTAAATTGTCTTCATATTTCTGTGGAAAAAATAACCTATTTGGTCTCAGTTTTATAATATGAAAAATAAGAAAAACTTAAGAAAGATAGTACATACATATATATCTAATTGAAGCTTTTGCAATAGTAGCACACAGCCAATGTGTAGCATTCACATAGTTATTTCGCATGTGCCACAGTCTCACGCTTCAACACACATTCTCACATTACAACCTCTAAATTAAATAGCTTTCCCCCTACTAAACCTCATTTGTTATAACCTAAATCAAATTTCACTTACCTTGATGTTTTCTTTTAACTTTTCTATTTAAAGTTTTGTGTATTTCTCTTATGTGGACATCAAACACACACACACACACACACACACACACACACACACACTGACTCATTCCTCAAAACTCCAGTAGTCTGGAACTTCATTTAGATCTCCAATGTGGTGGTAAGGAGCTGACAGGCTGTGCATCATCAAGAAGTTAGAACTGGTAGTATGGTTGGGACTTAGCATTCGGTGTGAGTGGTAGACATCTGAAGGAGCATCAGATGTATTCATGTAGTGATGTTGATGTCCTAGGATGGACTCCTCATTAGCATCATTATTGTGCATTTGTCTTACTGCATCAATGTAAACATGGATTAGATCTATTTATTTTTCATATGCCCTTAATTACTTGTGCAGTTACAACTGTTTTTTTTTCAAACCAATGAATGGATACATAAGCTAATTGTTCAGTAAGCTAACAAAAGTATAAGTTAAAAATAAAATAGCATTTTGGAAATGTAAAAAATCTTCAGCTTGTATTTGCCCTAACAGATACAGTATATATATTTTTCATCAACAAACTCATGTTATTCAAAAATATATTTATATTTAATTTCAAGCAAAATATCTTATTTCAGAAATTGTGCATTATGTGTTTCTATATGAAGAGGAAATCTCTCCACAAAATTGGACTACAGTGGCATTCTTTTTGTTCATATATTATTAAGATCAAACACAATGAGTGTTAACGACTCTATATGAAAACAAATGTGTTTAACATTTATACAAGGTGTACTGGGACTTATGTTTAAATTATACTTTTCAGCCTGTGGTGATTCATCCATTTTAAGGGAATAAAATACTTACAGTTGCTGGTAATTAAAACAATACTTTCGAGAAAGTTGTCTCGAAATAACTATGTCTTTTCCCTTGACAAGAAGGAAGATGAGTATGTTTTTCTAACCTCAAATACAGTGTAGGAGGGGAGACATCAAGGAGAACTATTGTGAAGATTTGACACATGGATTTGGCAGGCATGGAATACTGATATCGGGTTGGGAGGGTGGGGGATAATAAAAAAAAAAGCTAGAGCTCTTCTGCTCTAAACTCCTCAAATGCTGTGGGAACAGTGTCTCTTACCCAACTTTGCGTCCTTGGAGAATTCTTGTAGACAAGATGTGAGCCATTTTGAGCCAGCCAAGGGTCATCTTAATGGAACTTTTTGAAAGACTTGTGATGGGTCCCCCAAGCAAATAGAAAGTAATTCTGGAATAGATTGTCTGAGATAAGGAGAAAGTAGATGATTAAAAAAAAAAAACAAACAAGGAATCTTTGGCATTAAGGATACAAAGATGTTCCAAGGAATTCAGGTAATATCCCATGAGACACTAAGCTTCAAACTTCCCACCCATCAGAGGAATCAATGAATGGTTTCTTGGTCCTTAGAAAAGACTTTTCCTGTCTTAGACCCTTCTTTCCTTTCTCTCTATTTCTCATAAACCTGAAAGAAGTGAAAGTCAATATCAGGAAGGATGGGACAAAAGAACTGACAGAAGAATGGAAAAATACAAGCTACCTCAATCCATCATCGTCTGATGTGGAAGAGAAGTATTAGTCATAAATGGAGTCTGAAGATCTCCATCAAGGTGTGCAGTACCTACTGTACATGTACTTCATTATACCTACTGTACATGGACTTAATTATAAATGCAGCCTTTTGGGAATTCAATTTGAAAACTAGACTTTATTAACAAAAATATAACCTGGAAAAAATGAGCCATGCCTATGATTTCATTTAAAGAGCTGAGAAACGTCACAGCAGATGCGGTTTGCAGAGACAGGGCTAGGTGTGAGAAAACAGGAGTGAGTCACTTAAGGATTGAAACTAGTGAATTCTACTTGTTCCATAAATGGGTAATTGTACATGCTACTCTTATTTTTGGAATAATAAAAGGGAAAAAAAAAGACAACAGAAAGATGAAATTAGAACAATTTGAGTTTTGAATAGTCATTTCTGCTAATTTTTTTGAAATAAGTAAATGATTTAAATAGATTTTTTTTACAAGAGAGTAAAAAACGACAGCCAAAAAAAAAAAAAAAACACACCACATTTAAACTGCTCAATATCACTAGCCATTACGGAAATGCATGTAAAATCCACCTTCTAACTCCAATTAGAATGGTTATTATAAAAAGTAAAAAAATAGCAATTGCTGGTAAGGATGAAAAGGGAACTCTAATACACTAATGGTGGATATTCATGGAATCAGAGTGGAAGACGGTACGGAAATTTCTCAAACAATTAAAAAGAGGATTACCATTTGACTTAACTCCCCCACTTCTGGAAATGCATCCAAAGGTGGGTAAGTTATCATATGAAAGAAATACTTGTACTTTCATGATTATTACATTATTCACTATGGAAACCAGTAGAAAACAACCTAGACATCCATTAGTAGAAAACAGAACACAAACCCACATACACAAATATTAGCGGTCACACCCACACAAAATGAGATTTTGACATTTACAATAAAATGGATGGAATTAGATATTTTTATGTTAAAGGAAATAAGTCAAACAAAAAAACATAAATATCACGTTATTTTCTCATATATAATAGGTAAAATGTGTAGATGCCATATTGTTTGATACAAAGATAAATATTAATACTATATTCATTGAATATCTAATTTATAATAATGTATATTTATTTTTTCATTTAATGCCACCATAACCAACATTAAAATGTCTATCATTGCTTTCAAAAAGAGTGCATTTATGTGTAGATATGTATGTATGTGTATGTGTGTGTACTTGTGTGTGGGAGATTGCCCTGGATTGTAGTCTACTCAGCCCATATGAGAATCCTTAGCCACAGGACAGCCAGGTCCCCGGGGGAATCCCCTGACAATGGTCTTGGCTGAGACCTCAACCTGGCTAATTCACTGGGCATGCAGCAAGAACATGCACCCTAGTCTCTCTTCTCTGTCCTGGATAAGCTGTGCTAGGACTTCCCTGAGAAGTAACTCTAAGAAGTGCAATGCCACCCAACACTCACTCTGCCTATCAGCCAGGTGTGATAAATATGCCCGGAGGGAGGTACACCTTTTAGCCCAGGTGTTAGTGTGGTGCCCATGTGAATGTTGGCTTATCTATCAAGGGCATGAAGCACAGCTTTCACCCCTGAGTACAGAACGTGATCTATGATTGGAGGGTCTAGATAGACAGGCATCCCTACCAGCCAATTGCAATGATGACTGGGTAGAGTATTGCTTGGGACCGGCCTCTGCCGATCCCTTTTTTTTGCCTACATAAGCTTGTAAGTTCTACCTAGTAAAACGAACATCTCTCATCAGTTTGTTTCTGGTGCTTCTGTGACTGAAAACATCCTTGCCTCAGTGGCCTTGGGGCATTTGTGTAATGTTTACATATTGAAGTGATTACGGGAAAGTGTTTACAGAGTACTCAATCTATGTTGGCTAATTAAACTATCTTTTACATTTTATTTGAACTTAAAAAAATGATGTCATCTGCTTTTCAGCTTTCTGAGGAATCTCTATCCTTTTCTTCCTGGGAATGTACACAAAGGAAATTAAGTCAGCATATGAAAAAACTATCTGTAATCCTGGGTTTGCACATGGTAGACTAGTAACAGCTAAAACTGAATCAACCCAGATGTTTTTCAACTAATGAGTGAATAAAACTTTGTGTATATTAGGGCCAGTGAGGTGGCTTGACAGGCTAACCCTCCACCTAGTGGCATTGGCAACCCACGTGGGCACCAGTTTGTGTTTTAGATGCCCCACTTCATGACCTGAGAAGGCAGTACAGAATGGGCAAAGGCCTTGGGACCCTGCACCCATGTGGGAGACCTGGAAGAATCTCCTGGCTCCTGGTTTCAGATCGGCTCAGCTCTGATTATTGCAGTATTTAGAAAGTGAACCAGCAGATGGAAATTAGTTCTCTCTCTGTCCCATTCTCTCCATAAATCGCCCTTTCAAATAAAAAAAATTAAAATTTTATTTTATTTGTATTTACTTTTAAAATATATATATATATTTCACATATGTATTTCAGTGAATTTATTGAATATTTGTTATCTCTTCAGGAAAGCCTTTGTGTCTGAATGAGTGTCAAAAAACATAATTTTCCAGACTGTTGAAACAGCATTGAGGGGCAATGGAGTGGAAAGAGCTTATGGGACTCTATCATTAAAAAAACCTAAAAATTATATTAAAAAATTAAAAAGCATCGCAGGCCTGTTTTAGCCACACCTCTACTTTTCACATTTTTTGGACTTAGAGCATCTGGAAAGACACATTTTCTCAAGGATTTGGGTATTTCAACTCTGGTTTTTGTTTGTTTGTTTGTTTCAAAAAGAGAGTTGGATTAGACCAAAAATCACAATTCAAAAGTCCTTGGAGATTAGATTATAAAAATGCAACCAGTCAGATACATAATTGTTTGTGCTGGTAGGACTGGACAAGAGCTCACTCCTCCTGTCTAGAGATATTCCACATTTGGAAAACCTTCAGAGACTATGAATCCAGTCAAGCAGACCCTTGGTTCAGTGATGAAGGCTCGGACAGATCTAATCATTTACATCTCTCCCCACAGGAAGATTCTCTCTTTTCTTCTGCCAGGAACAAGTCACTTGAGCTGTGTGGCCTCACATGCTTTGTCTTCTGCGGTCCTTTCCAATGCACGATGCTTGAGCATCACAGTCAGCAGCCTTTGAAGCATGGTCTCATCTGCTTGCTTCAACCTCAGCCCCTAACCCACAAATCGTTACAGTCTTTCCCTCCTCATTTAGTTTTCTGTCCCATGAAATGAAATGCTTAATTCCATTATATAGCAATCTGAAATAGGTAGGACTTTGATGGAAATATTCAAAGAATTCCAAAATGAGTCAAAAAAATTGAAACAGAAAAATACTTGAGTCTAGATCAACTTCCTCACTTCAAAAGATTAGCTTGATCATAATATTCAAGTGTTGATAAGCAACCCTCACTTATAAGACATTATACATGCTGTCTTTTTAAAAAAAGATTTATATATTTTTATTGCAAAGTCATATATACAGAAAGGAGGAGAGACAGAGAGGAAGATCTTCTGTCTACACCCAAGTGACCACAATGGCCAGTACTACGCCAATCTGAAGCTAGGAGCCAGGAACTTCCTCCAGGTCTCCCACATGGGTGCAGGGTTCTAAGGCTTTGGGCCGTTTTCGACTGCTTTCCCAGGCCACAAGCAGGGAGCTGGATGGGAAATGGAGCTGCCAGGATTAGAACCAGCGCCCATATGGGATCCCAGTGTGTTCAAAGCGAGGACTTTGAGTCACTAGGCCACGCCGCCAGGCCTTATATATGTTGTCTTAATTCCACCCTATATGTTTCAAATTCATTATTCATTTAGAAGTTTCATCTCCTCCTTTTCCTTTCAATATTCATCGTCTCACTGGAGAAAAAAATCACTCTTTCAGAACCCATCGAAAGATTGATTTCACTGAAATGTGACACCTCAGGGGACAAAATCCACTTCAGACAGTCTTGAAGAGTCCTGGTATTCAGTCACTGCTTCTCTTTCACTTCTTTACCACTCTCTCAGTCTGCTATGCTCAGTGCTGCCTCAAATTTGCTTCACTAGCAAACTGCCAAAGAGAAAGCAAGCCCTGGATTAAATCATCAGGCGCTGCTTGCTTCCCGAATGTTTTTCCCTGCAGCGTCTGCTTCCTGCGCACTCAGTGGGGCGTCTCATGAGGTTAGGAGCCTGCTCAACTTTTTAACCTGTTTTACATGTCACAGCCAAGATAAATAGTACAAATCCTTTCCCTTTGCAAGGAATATTGAATTAGTTTGTCTCTGTGGCAGCTGACTGAGGAGTACAAAGCAATTATGCGGCTGAAACTGCGGAAACAAGGAAGAGGCTGAAGACTCTAAAAGCAAAAGATGTCATTGTTGTCTGAACTTGTGAAATAGCATTTAGGTCTTCTCATTCCTCTCATGTTTGCTTGTGAACAGGAATGAAAAGCTTATATTTTATTACCTAGCAGCTACATGTGCTGATAGTGATGCTCAATTTTACTTTATAACAGCATTCAGCTTTATCTTAAGATTCGTTTATTTGACAGGCAGAGGGGCAGAGGGAGAGGGTGGGGAGAGGTTGGGACAGTCAGAATGTAGAGAGATGAGGAGAGCTCTTCTACCCAATGACTGAGTCGGTAATGTCCACCGCTAAGATGGCTACACCAACCTGAAACAAGACCTAAGTATTTCCCAGTGGTCTCCCACGGCCGGCAGACACTAAACGTCGTACATTGCCTCCCACGTACATTTGCAGGAAACTGGATCTGAAGTAGAACATTTAACTGGTGCTTTCACACAGCATAAATTACGTTCCAAGCATTTGCTTAACAGTTAATAAACTGTTTGCCTAGTTTATTCTATTTTTAAAATGTGTTGGTCTAGTTTATTCATTTGCTAGCTTCAGGCTTATGATATAGGATTCAATTTAAAATACAAAAAATCTAAGCCATAACCTATGATTAACATCAGCAAAATATTACCTCAGGAAATGTCCAATGACAGATAGAAATCAAGATAAAACCCAGGTTCCTGAAAATGCCCTAAAACCCATAAATGAGGAGGAGAATAAAAGTGGTTGCTCTACTTCTCTATGGCTGCATCTCAATTTATCTTCACTAAATGGACTTTGACACGACATGAATTTTCCTCTCTGCGTCAGAATGAGGAGAAAGCTGGAAAAGACGTAGGCGGGGCAAGATGAAGGAGAAAATAACTTCTGAGCAAAGACAGCATTAAGAATTTGCATGAAATAATTTGTGTGTGCTTTATTACATTAATAGAGTGAAAGACAATACAATTGATTTGTGACCACAGAATAAATCTTGAGCTGATTATGTCTCTTCATAGAAACTGAGGAGAAATAGTCTTTGCATCACTCATAATTTTTAAAGGATGTATTTACGGATTTATTTGTTTGAAAGGCAGAGTGACAGGGAGATGGACAAAGAAGAGAGAAATTTTCCTCTTCACTGGCTCACTCCCCAAATAGCACAGCAGCTTGTATGGGCCAGGCAAAGTCAAGAGACAGGATTTCCATCTAAGTCTGCCTCGGTGGTGGCAGAGGCCCAAGTACTTGAACCATCTTCTGCTGAGTTCCGAGGCTCATTAGCCAGAAGCTTCTTTGGAAGCATAGAGCGATCAATAATTAAATCTGCGCTGTGATATGGCACGTCAGCAGAGAAAGCATTGATTTAATGCACTGTACCACCAGTCTGGCTACCACCACTTGTGCAGATTCCAATAGAATAAGCCTATGTTCGGGAAGCTACATTCAGAGAAAGCAAGCTTCTATTGCAAAACATTCAACATGCGATGTGCATCTCAGACTGGAGTTTTGAAATGTAGGATCCGGAATTGTGATGTCATCCACATTTCTTCAGCGTTAGCATCGATAGACACTACTTAGTGACTCCTATTCCAGGTAACAGGCCATAAAAAGTTGCTGCCAGAAGTCCTGAGTAGGAGGCACTTTACTCATTCAGATTATTTTCCGCCTCCTGTTCATGAATGGGACTTTGTTAGACCCATTGTTCTCTGAGATCCTGCTTCCCCAAGGTGCACTCGCAAATCCTGTCTAATAAGTGCTTCGTCATTTAATTGCAATGCTTACTGGACTTTAAAATAGAGCTCAGCACAGAAACTGCACAGAAAACTCTTCACACTTGTTCTGAAGTCAGGATTTCAGTAGCTCTCCAAGCTGTGCCTAGGGATGTAGAATGGAGCAGAAGAAATTAGAAGTCACATATGGTGATGTGCCTAAGTTGTGCTCTGGAGAGCATATTTGGTAAAGTTCACCCTACATACCATTTAGGCAGGCGAAGGATTCCTTGTGTTTGAGTCTGTATAATCCTGAGCCAGGTTTATGTGGAGATGGAAAAAGTAACTGCCTACACAATGAAATTTGAACGGTCCCAACAAGCCCTTCTGCCCACTTGTCACTGTGCCTGTAGATCCAACCTGCATCTTCATTCATCTGAGATGAGGTACGATGTCATGCAGAGACCTTTTCCATAAGAAAATGGAGGGATGTGTTTATTCACTGCATTGCTGTTTTAATTAAGAATAGTCAAGGGAAATTTTTCAGGGGAAAAAAAAAGCATTCACGATGAACTAGTCAATTTGAGAATACTTTCAACTAATTGAGAATCCTTTAGATCCATAGAAAATCTTGGCAAACAATATGTTGCATGAGGTTCTCTGCAGAGAAGTCATCAGAAGCAGAAAACTATTGTTCTTTTTTCCACAAAACTCATTCTCAAAGATATTCAGTTCATATCATCTGTCACTGTGCTTATTTCGTCATTCATTTTTATTTCACAATTCATTTTTAGTTATGATTTACCCAGATTTTGGTCACTATTGTTATTTCAATATAATTTAGGAATTTAATTATTCTTTCTTCTAAGAAGAGACAGCTAATGGAAAGTTAATGAGTTTCAACTAAAAAAAACTCTGTAAACAATATTTGTTATCAAAATTCAAACCCATAAATATTATTACTTACCTACTGTATGTATATTAATTGAAGCAAAATTTATTTCCTCTCATAATGCTCCTTAAGCTTTTTAAAAATATGCATTTATTTTGATGGGAAAGACAAATTCACAGAGAGGAGAGAGAAAGATCTTCCTTCTATCTACTGGTTCACTTCCAATATTCTGGCTCAAGGCTCAGGTGAACAGAAAGACCATGGCTGAGCAAGGCCAAACCCCGGAAACAGGATTTTCATCTGGTTGCCCCATGTAAGTGCATGGGCCCACGGATGTTGGTCATTTTTTGTTGCTTTCCCAGGCATATTTGCCAGGAGCTGGGCCTCTTATAAGGCATCCATATGAGATGCTGGCATTGCAGGCTGTGCCTTACTCCCTTACAGCATAGCAGCGACCCCTAGGAGTTTCAAGAAAATGTTTAAACCCACATTAAACACACTTTCTGCACCACTCCACCACTTCTCACAATTTTCCTGACCACTTATCTAGCCATGGACTAATCTAGCATGAAGTTAAAAATTATTTGACAAATGAGGTGGTATGCTTTGCCTACAATAGGATTATTCAATACCACTATTCAGAGTAGGACTATATTTTAAATATTCCCTTCTTATCCAGGCTCCCTTTCAAACTGACCTCTGTTTCCAGGACAAAGTGTCATCTCTATTTGAATTATCCTATCTTCAGTTCTCTCTTGTCTTACACTAGAAGTTTCAGGTTGAGGAAAAATTCAATAGGTCAGTGTGTTAGAATTTGTCTGCATGGCAAAATGGACAATGATAGCCCAGACACTTTTGTTAAAACATGGGGGGAGTCAGAATGGCTGTGCCACCTCCCATTCAGCAATCCTACATGTCAATGGGCATTGAAGACTAGTTCAACCCAACCATGCCCACTATCCAGCCCAAGAACATGCTGGTGAGTACCATTCTGTCCAGCTACTTCTGCACTAGTCCTGGTTTTCATTCTCTTCATGGAAGTGATAACCCAAGAGGGAGGTTGTCCACTATTTCCTTCCTGGGCCCACTCCTGGATCATGCAATTTCCAGGTGGTTCTGCAGTTTAACTTGACAGAATTAGCCCTCAGTGCTAGCATCTGCCAGCTGATGCTGTGGCAAAGCCCAACCAGCCCTCACACATTCTGATTTATGCTTGTACCAAGCCTGGCTTTACCCTGATCTGGCTCACATGAGTCTCACAGGTCTGGTCTGCCCCCATTCCAACTCACTCTCTCCAGTGGGAGTAGTGTTCCAGCAGAGGGACACTCCACATTGCCCCTACCAGCTTTACCCCGGCCCAACCCCAATCCAGCAGACGCTGGCAAGGGTTACAGTCTAACTCAGCCCAGGAGGCAGTCAATCCCAGCTGTAATTTATACTAGTATGTATTGTGACTGAACCTGGTCTGACCCACACTGTTCTGGCGCGGATTCGCTAGCGAGTGATGTGAACTGGTCCAGCCTGGTCTGCTCCCGACCTGTGCCATAAGTATGCCAGTGGGTACCTTTCCCTGGCCTGGTGTGGATTGCCCCATATCGTGGTTCTTGTGCTCACCTGCAAGAAGCCAATTTTTTTTTTTAAGAATTATGAATATTTATTTTTTTTAATTGTTGCTTACATTGTATTATGTAGTACAGTTTTATAGGCGCTGGGGATTCCCTCTACCCCTCCCATACCCCTCCCCCCATGGTGGATTCCTCCACCTTGTTGCATAACCATAGTTCAAGTTCAGTTGAGATTCATTGCTTGCAAACACATGCCTAGCATGAAGTTCAGCGTCTTATTGTCCAGATAAGTTCAGTGGCCTCTTGGGGAGACCTTCTATGGTCTGAAGATAGGTCTAACAGAGTAAAGATCCGGTCAGTTAAAAGCCCCAACAAGGCCTCAATATCAATATACAACATTATGGAATTAATTGACATAGTATTGGGTAAACAATATGTTAAAAATAATGCAAGTTCCATTCTTCGAAACATCTGGGTTGAGACAGTATCAATGACAGGTTCAAAAAATAACAAACAACCATACAAAAATTACAGGTTAAATCAAGGCAAACATGTGGTATCTAATCTTTTGGGATTCACTCATTTCCCTTAGCATTATAGTTTCCAGTTGTGCCCATTTAGCCACAAAGAACTGCATTTTGTTTTTTTTAATAGCTGAGTAGTATTCCATGGAGTAGATGAACCAAAGCTTTCTTATCCAATCTTCTGCTGATGGGCATTTCGGCAAGAAGCCAATTTTTAAAAAGATTATTTAAAACATTTTGGGCCCAGGGCGGTAGCGCAGTGACTAAATCTTCGCCTTCTATGCTTTGGAATCCCATATGGGCATGGGTTCATGTTCCTGGCTGTTCCACTTCCCATCCAGCTCCCTGCTTGTGACCTGGAAAAGCAATGAAGGATACCCCCAAGCCTTGAGCCTTTGCATACCTGTGGGAGACCTGGAGGAAAATGCTGGCCCTTGCCATTGGATCAGCTCAGCCCTGGCTGTTGCAGCCACTCAGGGAGTGAAATGGTGGACAAAAGATCTTTCTCTCTCTCCTTCTCCATAGAAGTTTACCTTCCAAAACAAAAAATCAATACATCTTCTTTTTTTTTGTTTGTTTGTTTGTTTTAAAGATAATTTACTTGAGAAAGAGGGCCCATCCATTTCTATGTGTACACAATGGCTTAGACTTAGCTAGGATTGAAACTAGGTGCTAGGCAATCAGTCAGGGTCTTCCATGTCAATATCTGGAACTTAATTACCTTAGCCATCATTGCTACCTGTCAATATTTCCATCACTGGAAACACAATTTTTGCTTTGTGATAATCAGATTTTTTTTTGTATTGTTGCTGTGTTTGTAGATAATTCTTACATTATTCTCCTGGACCTGATGTAACAATTCTCTTTTGCTATTCCTATACTAAAGTTCATAATTTGAATATATTTCTTGGGTCTGGAGAGTCCTTTCTGTGTTCTAATTGTGCCCTCTCGAGTGGCTGCATCTTGTTCAAGTTTTTCCTGTCTCATTTATTTCCTTAATAGGAACTACCTGTTCTTATCATTCAGTAAGATCTCTCTGCCTGTCATCAGTGGATCTTCTCAAAATGATTCTCTTTGTCTTCTTATGCATTTAGGTCACATTCACTCCTTTATATGCTAGGATGTTGGGGTCTCTGTCTCTGGATGGGCTGCCGGCAGGAGAATACAATTTGTGGCAGTCTGTAACATTGGGGAGCCAAACTGGTACCCGCTCCAGATGAAGTTTGTGATGAAGGCGGTGGCTAGATGTTCTGAACTTCTCCAGAATATGTTGGAAGAGTAGACATTCCAACTGCACGAGCTGATGTGGAGCCCGCTAGGGCCACTAGCACCAGGGTGACTGCACAAATGCCAAATGCCTCAAGAACTTGATTTTTTAAAAAAATATTTAGTTTATTTTTATTGAAAATTCAGATATGCAAAGAGGAGGAAAGACAGAGAGGAAGATCTTTGATGACTCACTCTCCAAGTGACTGTGGCTACAACAGTTAGAGCTGGGCCAATGAGAAACCAAGAGCCCGGAGCCTCCTCCAGGTCTCCCACTCGGGTGCAGGGTCCCAAGACTTTGGGCTGTCCTCTACTGCTTTCTCAGACCACAAGGAAAGAACTGGATGGGAAGTGTGGCTGCCTGGATAAGAACAGGCGCCCATATGGGATCCCGGCGCATGCAAGGTGAAGACTTTAGCTGCTAGGCCACAGCACTGGGCCCAAGAACTTGATTTCATAAATGAGAAAGCACAGCTGGCTCTTCCCTCAACTCATTTAAAGCATATAATATAAATGTTTACGCTTCACTCAAGGGTCAAGGAGCTCTAGTTTCCTCACAAATAACGTAATCTTACTTGATACACTTTCAAAAAGCTTGATTCTTCGGGTTCGTGCAGTGCAAGGCAAATTAGGCTGCCACCTGCACAATTCCTCAATTGCACATTGGTGTCAGTTTGAGAATCAGCTGCTCCAGTTCTGATCCAATTTGCTGCTAACGTGCCTGGGAAAACAGTGAAGGATTTTTTTTATTTTCATAGATCCACAAAGTTTGAAACTGTTGAGTATTCTATGTTCCTCTAGGCAGTTTCTTATCTTATCCATGATCTCTGCACAATCATCTCATTCCCCATCCCAACATCCTGTTTTCTCTAACAACCTTCCAGGCCATTTTCTCTCCAGTCTCTTTGCTGAGCTCCAGCACTGTATGTGCAACTGTAATTCACAAAGTTTCTCCTGAATTTTCCCTTAAAACAATAACTAACATATGTTGATGACTGAATCAATCAACTCTTTCATATGCTGAGGTAAATGATCACACACATAAACATGTCTCTAGTTTTTGGCCAACCTAGATGCTACAATAATCTTAGGTTATTTTATAACTCTCGTATTAAGAAGATTGTCAAGTGGAGATTTCATTTTTAGAATACTAGAAAATAATCAATTTTCCAATTTCCATGACTACCATCCAATTGTGGGATTTTTTTTTCTCTTCTTCGGGCACTATTGTGGAAGATCCCAATGAGAAATATTTCTTTAGAACGTGTTCATCAAATTGACGCTCTTTCTACAGATTATCTGTTTCTTGGTACTTTCCTTCAAGTATGGGGTGAAATTCCCATTTCTTAACATTGACGTTGTTTAACATTGATATTTTTCAATAGCTATATTTCCATGCTGGTGGTTTTGGTCCTGGAAATTCACCTCTAGTTAACGTTTAAAACATTATTTCTCTAAAATGGAAATATTTCTTGCCCTATTCTTTTCACACCCACATTCTGCTGCTTTGCTTCCATTTTAAGCTATTCATGATGTTCATCCACAGTTCTTACTTATCAACCCAACTGCTTTACGACGGAGCTCTGATATTACGGCTTCTTGGAAAGCTTCATTTTTTTTTCCTTATGCTAAGCACACTTTTTGTATTTCAGAACATTTTGAGATAGCATACTGTAGGCAAATCATTTTAATGTGTCTTTGGCAAATTTACAAGTTTGAAAAAGCTAGATTTCACGTTTTACTAATAACATGCTAAGCGTTAAGTAAACACTTGTTGAATGAATGATTGCAATGAACTGGATATCTGTGTAACCTTAACTTGGGAATCTGAAGTGCCAACACGCACTGGCATGGCAACAGGAGCTGGGCTGAGATTTTCCTGTCATGCAGGTATAGCCTTACGGATAGAGTTAGCCCTTTATTTAAGGGTCCGCAGAAGGCCCTCTCGGCCTCTTGTGCCACGTGAAGACACAGTGAGGAAATGGCAATGCGCATCCAGCACCTGATGATACTGACAATGTGATCTCGAATTCTAGCCAGCAGAACGTGCATGAAGTAAATGCATGCTTTCCTCACAGCCGCCAAACTCTGTCTTTCTCTAGAGGTAGAAAACTAATAGAAGTTTTAGTCTTACTGTTATTCCATAGTTGTAGCAGAGAGACGTATGTTACACGAGTACATTTGGTTCATTTGTTCTTAAAAGATTATTGATGGGGATATTAAACATACATCACAATGGAAACATAATTTTCTGAGCATAGCAACACATTTGAAACTTTCTAATTTTTGTGATTTCAATTAAATGACAGAGTAAAAAATTCTTGATTGAATGTATATGCATTATTGATTATACCTGAATGCATTTGTAATCAAATATCTTAAGAAATCACACAACACTTCAAATCCTGATTGGACCATAATTTAATGCTTCTTCATGAGGAATAAAAAGTAATCTCAATTTTAAGTTATGCAAATTATATATCTGAGATTGCCAAGTGTTCAAAACTTGCTAGCTAAATATTATCTTCTCTGAAGAAATTGGAACAGAAAATAACAACAACAACAACAAAAAAGGCAGCTTAACTTTTCCAGTACCTCATAATGTATGGGCTTATTTTGGGAAAAGAGTTACTGCTAGATTTTCTTAATTAAGTAATTGTGAAATTTTACCTTACATAGACTAGTCAGTAGAATCATGATCATGCAATCAGTTGCTGAGTGAGTTATCTTTTTAACAGAATTGCAGTCGGCTTCATAAAAAGAGGACCCTACTGGCCTACGAGTGTGTGTGTGTGTGTGTGTGTGTGTGTGTGTGTGTGTGTGTGTGTCTGCGTGTTTAGGAAGCATATGGATATCTGAATTTTATATTAATGGGTTGTTCCAAAATACTTTAAGAACTCCTGGCTGCTTCTCCTGCATTTAGCATGTGACTTTCATACAGTTCCAACATGACTAGCTCATCTCTAGGAAGAAAACATTGACAGAGGAGTGAGATCTGTCTAACCTATGTTCGGCTTCCTCCAAAATTCTCACCAAGTGGTTGCTTATATCTCATCCACCAGAATTATGTGACATATCATGTGTGGCTGAAAAAACAGTTTAGAAATATCATTTCAGGCTGTAAACATACTAGAGTGATTTTAATTTTTTTCCCTTTTTCTTTTTTTAAAAATTTATTTATTGCTTTTAAATAATCTTACCTAGTTGCTTAGGGTACAAATGGTCAAAGGCTACAGGAAAGTGGGTAATACCATTGTTTCCACACTAATATCATCTTTTTCCCTGTATGTGGGGTCAGGGGAAAAATGAAGGGAGAAGCCCTTTTGAAGAGGACAGATTGCAAGGTGGACAATGCCATAAAACGCAATGCTCAGCATAGCCAAAAATGCATTAGTCATTGTGTTAATTATCAAACACAAAGAATTGAAAGATTAAGACTTACTAACAAAATAAGATTCAAATGATATGTTGAGAAATCCACTCAGCTAACATTTTTTCTTCTAGAATGCAAAGACTGTCAGTCAAAATTTTGTTTTTGCTCAAAGCTTGTGCACACACAGAGATGTATTCTAGAAACCCAAGGTGACGGAGATAGTGTCTCTCTGACTTGAGCAGGTAAAATCTATTTCCTACTGCATGGCTCTGGCGAGCCATGGAAATGACCTCCCTTACTGCTTGGATGAAAAATCCCTTCTTCAAGTTGTCAAAATAACTCTTAAAAAACCACCATTAAAACTAACTTTCCTTGAAAATGAATTTCAGTTCCTATGACTTACCACCCTTCATAATGTTATGGATTCTTTCCTAAGTCACACATTGTTGGCGAAGGGCCGGGTCTCTGAGCAGCTTGCGGTCACTGCAATGATAAATGGCAAAGGGCCTCAGAACTGCAACAGTGTGGAAGAGTGGGCTTTTAGCTTCCATACATGTTGTCTAGATAACTCTTGAAGTAAAAGCATGTGTTGCAGATTTGCTCAGGGGTTCAAAGTCACATTTCTGAGAAACTTTTTAAACTAGGTCATGGCTCTCAACCCTACCTTTACTCTTCTAAATGCAAATATCAAAAACACTAAACTCAAAGTCAGGTCCAAATTGTTAGCTGTCAAATTAAGTCAGGAAATCAAGGAATGTGATTCTTGTGTCCTATTTTTGCTGCAAATGTGCAATGAGTATAAATGGCATATTTACCAACCATATTTGAAGGGCTCAAAGGTGGGTATAAAAAGACTAAAATTTGAAAAATCCTTTACTAGAATTATTAATTACTAGAATTATCAATAATTATTTTAGTAATTAATAAATAATTAGTAATGAATAAAATAATTATTATTAATTATTGATAATTAATAAAATCCATTACTAGAAAAAAGTGACTCTGAACTATACTGATATGGACACCTAGCATCATTTTGAAAATAAGGCTAAAGTAAAAATTCAGTGGTGAAATATTTATTTAGAAAATTTAGATATTCAATAACTTGTTCAGCCAACAAATTCTTATCTTAATGGACTCATCTTTTCTAGATATTAAAATTTTATGTTATCAAATAGTTATTTAAATTATCTGGAATATTAACAAATACATGATACAGAGACATTTATTATAACATTAATTATCAGTACAATTTTAAAAGTAAAATATACCCATACAGTAGAATATAAACAGTCCTTAAAAATTATACACTAATATTATTTTTACTGATGCTATAAATGTTTTGTAAAAGGATGCATATGCAAATGCAGTTGGAATTATAAACAGCATTAATTAAACAGTAAATAATATTACTTTTTATTTTTCATTATGAATAATTTTCATTTGTTTGTTTAAACTACTAAGAATTATCCAATCCCAGATGAAGACTCTAATGAGGAAACAAAACTATTAACAAAATATGTAATAGGGGCCAAGACTTCAAGTAATTTTTTTAGAATGAAATAATTTTCTCAGAATTAATTATTTTAAGTAAAGGAGAAAAATAATCTGACATTTTGTGTAAAAACATCTGCAAATCAAAGTTACTTTAAGTTATGACTCAAGAACATTCACAATGGAAGGGATTTATTCGTTTATTTCAGCAGGAAATATTCAAATTTAAGCTTAAAAAGGGGAATAAGACTAAATCTGGGCTTAAATGTTAGTAGGAAGGTAAAAGGTGTATGAACAAACCAGACTGTAAAAATGAGACACACCTTCAGTTTCTTTCCGGCAGAAATAGACCTGCTGATGTTTCACAAGGCTCCTTTCTAACTGTTTTAAGTAGTGAGATGGGTAGATTATTGTTGGTTGGCTGGTTTTATATCCATGAAATATGCACATCCCATTTTTGGATTTGGTAGTCCTAGGTCTGGCCAAGCTCACGAGGAAAGAGGATGTGACTCATCTGAAACGTTGCTTCTTTCAGAACTCACATGTTCATTCCGAGGATGTTGAATGGTAACATTAAGGAGTAAATTCATCTGTGCTACTCTGTCAACAGGGGGAATAGCTGTCTACACTAGCACATGTCCTGGGCGCCAGGAAAATCCTCAGTGAGCAACGCTCTCACATGCCCTCAGAGGACTCCTCAGGCAAGAGAAGAGAGAAAGCCACTGCCAGCCACCTGCGGACACACGCACACCACGCAGGGCAGCCACCAACCATGTTACCTTTCTCAGAAGTTTCTGGAATTATTTTAAAAATGACACAGGTGTGTATTTTGCTTAACTCTGTGCCAATGCTTGTTTCAGTGAGGAAATAAAGTTTTAAGTCACTCATAATTGAGCAAAAACAAACAAAACATGTAGAAATGTGTTTTCAGACCCTAGGAATGGTGCTATTGAGAGAAAGCTCTGTAGGTTCATGACAAAGATACTCTGCGGTGTGGTGGGAAGGTGCTGGATACCAGTCCGTGTGTGGTTTCAGATATTTCTCTTTCCAAGAGCCAAAGGAAATTACCAATCTCTCAGTGTCTGTCACCTTATCTATAAAATGAGAATAGCACCTGGTTCTTGCTTCTTTGGAAAAAATCGAATGAACTGACAATGTCTTTCAGTGAGGTTTTTGATACTATGATGAATATACCCAAGGTTAATTTTATAGAGGAAAGAATGTTTTAGCGTGTTAATTTAACCTAGTAAGGTATATGTGAGTCCAAGCTGACTGTTTCCTGTCTGTTCTAAGCTTTCCTTACTGGTCTCTGTCTATCTATTCTAATTTTAGGGAGCGGGGGGGCTACAGAGCGATCCTGCTGGTCATTGCAAGAGAGAGTGGGGATCCAAAGTTGAAACTAAGTAAGGACCAGAGAAAGCTCCCCTCCGAGTCCTGAAGGAAGTTTACTATTCTTTTGTTTCTGAGGACCGCTCAGGGCTCCTGGCTGTTGTTCTGATGACATTAGATCCTGTGAGGAAGGAGCTGGGCTTCTTCCATCCAGTGTGGGAGTTCTGAAAGGGAATGGATGACCTCAGAGTTCTTGGCCTACAAGGGCATTCTGTTTCCCAGTAGTCTCCTTGGCAGTTGGGATATAGCCCTTGGTACCCATGCTGATAGTCCTAGCTGAGGATCCGGGAGTCTCCAGGGTTGGGATACAAGCCTCCTCCTGTCCGCCTACTCCACTCTGGGGTCCCACATGCCCTGTGATCATTACCTCTTGTTAAGCAGCTGTCAGGATCGCTCCTGATTCCCACTGTATGTTTTTATAGTTTTGCTAATGTCTAATGCGGATTCGATTCTGCTGTCTATAAGTTACTGGTTATATTCTCGATTGTCTACTTAATGTCTTCCTCACACACTCTAAGAAGGTGGAAGATTTCTCTGCTCTCCCGACCCATTGTGGAATGACATAGTGTATTAAAAGTAAATTAGGGGACAACTGGTTGATAGTCTGCAGAATCAAGAATATAGACCCACATCTTTCACCATACACTAAGATCAAATCTAAATGGATAAAAGACCTAAACCTGCATCCAGAAACCTTCACACTTTTGGAAGAAAATGTTGGAAACACCCTGTAACATTTAGGTGTAGGCCTTGACTTCCTAAACAAAACACCAAAAGCAACAACAATCAAGACCAAAATAAACAAATGGGACTACATCAAAGTAAGAAGCTTCTGTACAGCAAAGGAAACAATCAACAAAGTAAAAGAACAACCCACAGAATGGGAGAAAATCTGTGCACACTACATGGCAGATAGGGAGCTAATCTCAGGATATACAAAGATCTCCAAAACAACCAAAACACCAAAACAAACTACTCAAGAAATGGGCACAGGAAATGGGCAGACATTTCACAAACCCAAATGGCAAACAAACATGAAAAAATGCACCAGTTCTCTGGCAATAAGGGAAATCCAAATTAAGACAACAATGAGGTACCACCCAACACCGGTAAGAATGGCTTACATATAAAAACCACCAACAACACTTGCTGGTGAGGATGTGGGGAAAAGAGAAACCTACTCTACTGCTGGTGGGGCTGCAGATTGGTACAGACTCTATGGAAATCAGTATGGAGAACACTCAAACAACTCAAAATCTGCATACCATGTGATCCGGCAATAGCACTTCTAGGAATATATCCAAAACACCTGCTACGCCAAAAACCAACATGCACCCCTATGTTCAAAGCAGCACAATCAATAATTGCAAAAACTTGAAAGCAACTGAAATGCCCATTAATAGATGACTGGATAGGAAAGCTATGGCTCATCTACTTCATGGAATACTACTCAGCTATTAAAAAAAAAATGAAATACAGTTCTTTGTGGCCAAATGGGCCCAACTGGAAACTATTATGCTAAGAGAAATGAGCCGATCCCAAAAGCTTAGATACCACATGTTTGCCTTAATTTAAGATGCAATGATGTCAATCCAAAAAATAGTACCTGCAAATTGTAATATTATGTCAACCTCAAACAGCCTGTATCACATGCGACAAGATATTGTGATGTAATTAATGAACCAAAAATCAATGGGAATCAGACTGCTTATGATCTATATCAAAGAACAGAACTGAAAAATCTGTGAAAATATTAGTAAATGCCTTTCGTTGCTGAGAGGCGAAATCATTTCCTGAACATCCTGACAAAATCTTTGAGAATGTTAAGTAATTTTGTAATTATTTTCTTTGCCATTAGCATTTTATTCTTAATGAATCTCAAGGAAACCTTGACATAACTCATGTAATTCTAAAACAAAACAAAACAAAAAAACAACTCCTAGAAGCAGAGTTGTGGAGCAGAGGGTTGAGTCAAGCGTTGCAATGCAGGCACCTGTCTCTGAGTGCTTGTTGGAGTACAGGCATGCAATGCGGCATGCCTGAGAAGCAGCTGATGACAACGCAAGCACCTCGACTCCCGCAACCCAGGTAGGTGATGATGCTCAGGAAGCCTGCTCTTTTGGTCAGGCCCAACCCCTGTCTTGTAGCCATTCTAGGAGAGAACTGACTGATGGAGGAGCTCTCTGTTTCTGTTTCTGTATGCCACTCTGCTGCCTTTTAAACAGGAATAAATAAAGAGGCAAATAGAGTTTTAAAAAATGCATGTCTTTTCTCTCATGTACTTTATCTCATTCTTTCTTTGAACATGTTAGACACATGTATTATGGCTGAGTTCTATGTTTCTTGCTGGTCAAATTCTCCTGATTGTTGTATTGCGCAACTATTCTCCAATAAAGCATTAGTCTGTGAGTATTTTGTGGCCTTGGGAGTTCATTATGCTTTTTTCTTTTTCATGACAATCCTGTATATTTTGTGCAATAGAAACATTTCCACTGTCAGACTGGATCCCCTGTCAGTTCTGCAGGACAGTGTCCCAGTGAATTAGATGATTATTGACATTTTTGTATTTAATTATTGGCTTCAGACTTCCCACATTTATTAAGCATGAGATGAAAATGCACTTAAAATGGAAGTAAAGGATAAGTTTTTACAGTGCAAAAATACTTGAGTTACACCCAGACTTTTGTATAAACTCATTTGTCACTAAGTTTTTGGGATCCCTCAAGCTGTGCAATTTGCCTCCATCCACAGAGAGCAGAAGGCCCAAGGCTCCATCGCTCATGAGCTGCATGTTTTCCAGTGAGAGTTGTAAGTGTTGTGTAGTTTTCTTTCAGCTGTTCCAGTTTCTCTTCTGGGAGTCACATTCATACTTACACAGAGTTCCAGGTTTAAACCCGGCATTCCATCTGCATTTTTAAAAATTATTTTTAAGTTTTAATTGATTTTTAGCAACGTGATCATAATTCAGGTACAGTTCTAAGAATAAGTTTTCCCTTCCTTCTGCCCTTCTACCCCTGTGCTCTTCCAGTCCCCATTTCTCTTCTTTTTCTTTTGCATTATTTTTTAAAGATTTATTTTATTTTCATAGAAAGTCAGATATACAGAGAGGAGCAAAGACAGAGAAGAGTATCTTTCTTCCGCTCATTTACTCACCAAGCGGCTGCAATGGCTGGAACTGAGATGATAAGCCAGGAGCCAGGAGCCTCTTCAGGGTCTCCCACGAGTGTGCAAAATCCCAAGGCTTTGGGCCATTCTCGACTGTGTTCCCATGCCACAAACAGCGAACTGCATGGGAAGCAGGGCTGCCAAGATTAGAACCAGTGCTCGTATAGGATTCTGGCTTGTGCAAAGTGAGGAATTTAACTACTGGGCTACCACACTGGGCCTTTTTTGTTTTGTTTTTAAAATAATATGTTTTAAATTTACATCGCAGGAAAATAGCTTACTATTTCACCAAAGTATAAAGTAAAAAGACCCTAGTGGAAAATACAGACAATGATTTTAAATGATAATTATATGGAGAAATCAAGCTCATGAATATGGCACATAATTTTTCATGCCTAAAGGATACAGTTACCCTGATGTGACAAATCCAAGCTTATTACATAAAGCAAATGTGACATTGGAATGTCCTAATAGAGAAACCACATTTATATTGGGGGAAAAAAGCTGCTGTTTCTTTGTAAGAACTGAAAATTCTGCTTTTGTGGAAAGAGCAGAGCAATGTTCTGTATTGATAAGCCAAGCATTCGGCTTTCTGCAGCGGGAACTTCACTGCTCTCTTGTCGTCAGGTAAGCATGAGAGAAAAGGCTACGGAGTATTGATTCTGGCAGCTTGCTTCCATTCATGCTGCTTCCGCAAGCTCATTCATGTCTAAGAAGACTGTGAGCTGGAACTCCTTTGCTCCTTGGCAAACAACATCCTAAACGCCAGTGCTCCCGTGCTGCTCCGTTTTCTGTGTCGGATCATTCTGTCAGTGTTGTAGCGATGGCGTCATTTCCTATTCCAGTTTGTACGTGCCTTTTCTCCGTTGGAGCATTTCAGGACTCATTCCTTTAAAATTATTATAGTAGAAATCTTAAAAGCGATGACTGAATCTGCGCAGCTGTTTTCATAGTGGGCAACTTTTTCTTTGAAATATTTAGGGTGTATGTTTTTTCCTATTGGATCATGTGTAAGTGCAAAATGATCTAAAACATATTGAGACAGAAAAAATGATGGTGCAATGTATGTAAGGCATCCAGCCTCACAATTCACGTTTCTGAAAGAAAAGAACGTAATGTGGAACTTTTGTGTTAATTCCTGATCCTTTTTATTCTAGTGTCATTCAGAAAGCATCACCAGCATGAACATTTCTGTTTATTTCCTTTTTGACCCTTATGATTTAATTGCGTTTATTTCCATCTGTATAATACATGATATGCATATTTTGTTATACAAAACCAAATGTTTTATCTTCTTGTATTTGTAAGTACTGTATGATGCTTTACTGTTCTTGCATGTGGCTATTACTGTCATGGTTTTTAATTCTGGCATGCTTTTTAATGTGCGGTTCTTTGGTTACCAAAAAACTTAAATGTCATCTTACATACTTCTTGATCAGTAAGTTGCTTCTGTCAAATGCTCAGTTAAACATTTTGCCCTCCTGATTTTCAATCTTTTTGCTGTTGTTCATTTATTACCTTGTTTATCCTGGATAATCATCCTCTCTTAGTTATTTGCACAATGACTATTCTTTCTCAGTAGAGGTGTCAACCTCTCATTCTCTTCCTGTTGTCTTGATGGACAAAAGGTGCTATTTTATTCATTATTTTCTTGATATTTAAATCCAGACTCATATCGTACTGTCCAGGACCACAAGTAGTATTCTCCAACAAACATTTGTCCCACCCCCCTTTTTTTACTTGACCCTCCCCAGTAGTCAGAGGCCCACAGGGGTGTGTATCCCTCTCAACGATATAAACACAGTTTTAAAATTTTTAAATTTCAAGGGCCGGGTGCTATATCGCAGTGGTTAAAGTCCTCGCCTTGCACGCGCTGGGATCCCATATAGGCGCCAGTTCTAATCCTGACAGCTCCACTTCCCATCCAGTTCCCCACCTGTGGCCCAAAGCCTTGGGACCCTGCACCCACGTGGGAGATCAGGAAGAACTCCTGGCTCCTGGCTCCTGGCTCCTGCATCGGTTGGCTCACTCAGTCGTTCACCACTTGGATTATCATAGGTCGGAAGATCTTCCTCTCTGTCCTCTCCTATCTGTAATCCGTCTTCTAATATAAATAAATAAATAGTTTTTTTAATTTTAAAATTCAAAAAAAAGAAAAGCATAGTGAATGTTTAAAAAGAACAAACTGTTATAGATTTTACTTATACATAAGATTAACATGTCATAAATCTGTTTTGGAATAATAGGTGTGAATAAATTACTTTATTTCACGAAACTATTGAACCAGTAGCTGGCTGCATGTAGGTTTCCAAAATAATAGTTTTCTATATGTATTGAGCTCTGTTTTGAGCTTCCAATCTATAAATTTGGCATCTTTCTGCTTTCTGCACAAATATTTTTCTAGCCCAATTAATATTATTATTTTATCCAAAAAGAAGATGATACTTACAATTTGTTAGTGCAAAGCTAAGGTAAATGATACCATCAGTCTGCACTGATATTTTAAATTGATGGAATAAGTTTTTTCTATTGTTAGATTTCTCTAATAACATATCAATTGACTCCAGCATTTTTGTTCTATGAAGGTTTTAAACATTTAGGGGAGTATTTCGTCATATATTTCATAGATATTTACAGTAATACAGACAACTAATCTATAATTTACTTTTTCTAAGGTTCTATTTGTTTTTTGTACATTGATAGCATAATCCAAAAAATTCCACATTCTTTTGACAGGCCCGAAGAAAATAGCAATTCATGCCATCGGTTATATATGTAGAAAACGCAAATCATTATGAATAATATATCTTATACTTTCCCTTTCAGTTGCTATTGTTATTCCTAAAGTTTTTGTAATTCTGACACGCCTTGTAATTTTACTTTGTATTTTTTGTGCCCATTTGTCAACTGCTTTATTGTTGTGTTGAGGCATGGGTATTGAATTGACAGAGGAGACTTTAAATTATTTGGCTAAATGTATGTTGGTAAACTAAACGAAAGAACACACTTTGAACTTGTGTAATTTGTATTTCATGATATTTTAATTTAGACATTTCAATAATACCAACCATGATATGTTGTTATTGTACCATCAACACATTCCTGACCACAAACATGCCTTATTGAAACATTTGAATACTATTAAAAATTTACTCCTTTTCTCTACTGTGATGGAGTTATAGGGACAAATATTAATTATAGTCTTGTTTATTTGTTAAATTCTACTCATTCTGGCCTTAATAGATATGATGGTTAATAAACATACTTTTATATAGTATCTAGATCTTCTTGATACATGCTTTTAGATACTTTCTATGTAGATTTTAGATAAAATTTCATTGGAAATCCATGGCTTTTACAAAAAACAATACAATGTGTCCTGAACTTCCTCCATTAATTTCTATTCTTAAAAAGAAAAGACTGACTTTCCCCACAAAATATAAAGAATTTTTGGCGAGCAGATGCCGGACCCTGGCCTTTGATTTGGTGTAGCTATTCTGTGGATCTACCAACCAATTCTCTCACTCTCTCTTTCTATGTATTCTTTTAGTGTGATTTCCACTGAACGACTATCACAAGCAGTCATTTCCTTCCACGTAGATTACAGCTATTTTGGCATCCCGTGCCCTGCAATGAAGCTCAATGGCTAACCCGCCCCGCCCTTTCTGAAGCACAGAATCCCATATGGTTATGAGTATGTGTACAACTGTTCCTCTTTCCAAGCTCTACTCATTGGCTTTAAATTTTTTTTCTTCCCTCAAATACCAGGCTAATCCACCTTGTCACAGAGGTGTACAGTTTCATTTGTTTTTTTTGACCCCTGATTATATCTTAACTGAGTCTAACTCCCTCTGTCTAAGAGACATTATTCTGCTGGCGTGACATGCTGCATGAGAGCCATCGTATAGCACCATTGACTGCCTTTTCATGTTGAGAGCAATTCTGCATTGCCACAGCAACATATCTGCAGTACACAGCAACCTGTGTTATTTCTTAACCTGAGAAAGTTCAACATGGATCTCTCCAATCTGGATGTGCCGAGTTCAGCACTTTTTTTAGTCATTCTTGGATACTCTGATAAGAACTAATTAGAATCCCTTCTCTCTTTTTCTTTCAATGTAACTGCATCTTCTAAAGAAAGAAATCCCTTTAACAAATGTAGTATTGAGTTTTTTTTTAAATTTGCAAAGTAGTGCAATTTTATTTCCAAAGTCATCATTTACAGGAAAAGTGTGCAAGACATTATAATAATAATGCTTTGACATAGAAAACCATTTGTGACTGTTATAACTCTCAACTTGAAAAGGAGGTATCACAAACTGAACAAAAATGCACTGGTCCAAGACCAATTCTTCACCATTCAAGAATTGCTTTATAGCAAAAAAGCATTTTATTCCACTGGAAGCCATGTCCACTAAAAAACGTTTAGCATCACAACTTCCAACAAGATGCAATAGTATTAATATATCATATGCTACTTGGTCACTTTACAACATTTCAAAAGGAGGATGAATAAATAAATCTAACTGCTAGCAAATCTTTTTTGGATAAGTAGCATACTAGAATTTTGGATGCCTTTGCCATGTGAAAGTATAGGTTTTTTTTTTTAATTTTCTCAGAGTTATACATATTGTGAAAGGTCCTAAGGGAGCAGAATACACTGTGGGAACACAACAAATTGTGACAGTGTTGGCAAAATTGAAAGAGATACCTAAAGACTCCAGCACTAAAGTGAGAAAAGAGCTGGCCACTTCTTGCTCTTTCTTTTTTTTTTTATTAAAGTTGTATTTGTTGATCCAGTTTTATAAGCACTGGGGAGTCCCCCCACCCCTCCCATACCCTTTCCCATAGTGGATTGCTCCATCTTGCTGATAAACCCCAGTTCAACTTCAGTTGAAATTTTCTTGTAAGTGTTCTAGATAAAGTCCGCATCTATTGTCCAGGATAAGTTCAGTGGCCTCTTGGGGAGACCTTTCTGGTCTGAAGGTAGGCTAAGAGTAAAGTTCCGCCGTCAGTTAAGACCCCCAACAAACACAAGCGGCTTACAATGTTATGGGATTCGTTGGTATAGTGTTGAGTGAACATATCGCACATCTGGGTTTGTTAGACAGTATCTGTAGAGGTCAAAAGATAACAAACAACAAGCATAAATACAAGGTTAAATCAGGCAAAATTGATGTCTGACATAGTATTGAAGTAGACAATATGTTACACTACAGGTAAGTTCCTTTAATGATTTCAAGGCTGTAATCTCCCTAGTCGAATCTGCTGCTATTAAGTTTCACTCCATAAGTTCCGAAATTCGTTACATCCCAATATATGCCAATTTTTGACACAGCAATGGCAGGAAAACATAGCGAAAAGAAATCTCTCATTCCTGAAAATGCTAGCAATCCACGTAGTTGCAACTTGCAGGAACTGGATTATGTATCTTAAAGTGATAGTTCCAGATCAGCATTAACAATAGCAAAAGCTCTTTATGCCCACAAGGGGGAATCAGGAATGACCAAACAGTCTATTAACAAGGGGTCAATGCACAGAATAGGGGAGAACCCCAGAGTGGAACAGAGGGACTGGAGGAGGCTAATCCCCACCCATAATGGACTCCGGACTCCCACCATGGTCCATCAGATATGGACAAGGAACGTCACGCAACCGCCAAAAGAGAACACGGGGCTTTGGAATGCCTAGAATGCAGTGAACCCAGAGGACAGGAACCCCTTCTTTGGTCCAAATACATGGAGATGAAGAAACCCGAGGTCCTTCCACATGGAACCAACGGACATCTGTAAACAAACTAGGAACCACAATTGGGTCATAGAACCAGAAGATCAATAAACTTCCGTGGGGACAGTGGGGGGAGGAATCTCCAGTCCTTATAGTTTCAGTCTGGGCCTCACCCTCTATAAAAGACCAACAAGGTTACTCCTAAAATCCTCTCCCCTACCACACACACACACACCTTACACACACACTCATATACCACACTTAATAGGATGAGATAACCAAAGAACAAATGTGATAGGACATCAAGGATCACTCATTATACTATTAGATGGAACATAAAGACTCATTAGTCTAGGTATGAGAGATTTCTCTGCAACACCCCCCAAAATCGTTACACACCTCAATTGAGGAGGTGACATTGAAATAGTGGTAGAAGGTAATCAAGAACTTACATGTAGTGTTAACATATTGTCTACACTTCTTGCTCTTTCAACTGCTTGAAGAGATAAGGTGTAGCAGAACCTCCAGACTTCAAATTGCTACTGTTGTGCATTAACAACCATCAAAGCAAAAGTGAATAGCTATTAAAACCAACAAAAAAAATCACTATTCATTGGGAAACTACCTATAATGAAATGAGGATTTAAAATGATTGATCAATGCCACTAAGAGTTGGTATGTCAGTCAATGTCCCTGGGATTGGAATCCTGAGTTTTCTGAGCATAAATGAAAAGTAAATGCAAGGACCTAACAGTGTGCCTAGGAATTTCAGTCCTCACCCAGGCAGGAGGTAGGCTCTCTTCTCTCTGCCATTGATGTTCTAGGCTAAGTAGACTTGCACTGCTCTTTTTTTTTTTTTTGTCAGTCCTTTGATGTCTCTTACTCATAACAACTGCAGTTGGAAGGTAGTATTGTATCATATCAGGTAAAAGTTCCACCTGCAATGCTGGTATCACATATGTCACAGGTCCCTGTCATGGATGCTTCACTTATGATCAACTCCCTGCTAGTGACCTTGGAATGGCAGCAACGTAAAATGAGATAATGATTTTCCTAATTCCATAATTTGGGAACATTCTAGACTGGTATCAAGTCCAGTCTTTCAATCTTCTCTGTGTCATATAAGATTTTTCTGAGACACAAGCTAGGAACATGCTACACATCAGGGAGTGCTGTCATGTTGAGGTTTTAACATTCTGTATCAAGAGTTGATTGGGCTTCTCTTAATACTTGTTGAACATTTTTGAATTCAGACATCTGCCTGCCCCAAAACTGAGAGATATTCCCAATTGGAGCTTCAACAAGGCCTGTAACAATTATTAAAGCTATGCAAATTCATGAATAATAACACCAGTGCAAAATGACAGGATTTTGGGGAATGGCTATTGATTATAAAATAACTTTGAAGGGAGTTTGTGTCAAAAGCTAATTCAGAAACAATTACTGATCATAAGTGTAACATCAGGTGAGTTTTAATTAAAACAGGATTTAGGAATTATTATGACTTTCTGAATTAAAGACATCAAATATGTGGTTTGGTACCAAAAATAATAAATAGATCTCATAGCACAATCTTATGCATTATGTCATGAAATCCACAGAATCTATCAGAACAAAATCATAATTGATGTGTGCCAAATATTTCATAATGATTAGTTATATCAGAAATCATTATTTCTACATGAACAAAATGTTATGAATATGGCAACAGAAAACACTACAGGTAGGGCAGAGTGATCCTGGCCTGCCAAAGAAGCAAAAAGGAGTACACATGGAAGCCACCAGCATGCTGTGCAATTAATATTGACTAATACTCAAGAATGGGATTAACAGCTCAATATAGGTTTGTAAATAATATAAATATACAATTGCACTAACTACAAAATGATGTGCTGTTTACTAATATATCTATAGATATATTTGAATTTGTATGCATAAATCCATAATATGTTTACTGATAACAGATATATATATATACACACACATGTGTAGACACACACACAGAATTTTAACTTGCATTTGCTTCCTCAGTTACAAGGTACTATAAATTGGTTAGATTAAAATGTACAATTTATGCTTTCCCAGTTCCAGATGTTAGAACAATTTATGCTTTTCTAGTTCCAGATGTTAGAATTTTAAGTTCACAGTGATGGTAGGGCCAATCTCTCTTTCTAAAGGATAGGAAAGACCAAGCTCCACACTGTTCCATTGGTTCTGGTAGGCTCAGCAACCCTAGGCATTCATGTTCTTGTCGCTGCAATGTTCCAGCTTCTACATCCCCACACTCGATGTCAACGCTTGGTGTCCTTTCTGTGTATATGTTGTCTCTACTCTTCTTGAAGGGCAAAAGTCAAGTTAAAGTTTTGATCTTCTCAAGCATGACTTTATTTTTACTTACCTCCTAATTCTATAAGTAAAAACTCTCTTTCCAAATAAGATCATATTTACATATTTCAGAATTTCACTGTGTATTTTTGAAAATGCAGTTCAACCCATAATTGGATATCAATATGTCTCATGTAAGAATATATATATTGAAACATATAAAAGAAAGATAAATATAATAAGTATGCTTTAAATATGTAATATCAATGCTTTAAAATATAATATAGAGCGTACAAAACATTGCTATTTGATATATAATATACACCCTTCATATATTTTATGTTAAATCTATTGCTAATATTCATTTTCTGCTTTACAATCTTTGCATGTTTCTATAAATGATTTTTTTCACAGTATGCTCAACATGCAGTACTATGAATAATTAAGATATGGTGATTTTTACAAGACTGGTTTCAATTTGACTTTTTCAGTTTCAGCTGCTGTCATCTGCTCTTGGAGACCTAAAATAGCAGCAGTATGATTTGGTCTTTGTTTTAGCTATATTTACCAAGAGAAGATCCAGTTATTACCTTACTTCATTGTTTTCTGTGAACATAACTCTAATTTATCTTGCTATATGGTAGTTTTAGCCATCCTAGTATTTTGTATAAGTGAAATTATACAAAATGTATTCTTTTGTGCCCAATTTTTTCTTCTTATAGTGTCTAAGATTCACCCATGATTTTGCATCTTTCAGTAAATTATTCCTCTATATTGCTGAATAATTTCATTGTCCAGTGTAACATAGTTTGCTTATCTGCTCTCTTATTTATAGGCATTTGGGTTGTTCTCAGGATTTAGCTGTTATGAATGAACCTACCACAGATAGTCATGTCTAATTTTTTGGTGCCTGAACATTTCACTTCTCCTGGACACATGACCTTGAACGACCTTGAAAGTTCATATAGGAAGGATATGTCTAACTGTTCAAAAGAGTGGCAAATTCAGTTGCAAAGTTGAGGTATCATTTGATAAATTTGTGAGCAAGAAATGAGTATATGTTCCTTCAAGTCTGGGTCAAAAACTTAGTATTGTCAGCAACATTAATTTTAAAAAGGTAAAGTTTAAATGTTTTCAAGAACTTTTTAAGAGCTAAAAAATGGAGTGTGCTGGAGAAAATATAGAAGCTACATTTCATAAGAACTGAAGAAAAGAAGAGAACTTCATGGTGATAGCAAAAACAGTAACATAAAGAAAAGATAATGACCACAAATCAAATAACTGAATAACATAAATATTACATGCAAAATAAAAGGGCAAATCATACTGACCACAGCATTTCAAAAGCTTATCACTCTATGAATGTCCTTAATCATTCAAGAGTTCTTACAAATCAATGTGTTAAAGAGAACACAGCAAAGGTCATGGGAAAATAATTATAGTAGAAAGAGATTTTGAATTGGGTCAAGTCGTCAATCTCCCTCAAAATAGTGAAACACAAATTATCTTTTAAAATGAACCTTTTTCCTATCCAGTAGAACAACAAAATGTTTTGGTTACATATTGTATTAGCAAGGGTTGGAGTAGGAAGAACCTCAGTCGTAGTATTGTTTCTATCAAATGATATCCTCCCTTGGGGCACCTCTCACAATATCCCAGAGGGTTTGAGATTTAGTATTTATACAACTTAACTGTTCATATTGCCTAAATTCTTGCCTACAATAACCATCTGTTAGTTATTTCATATCCTCATTTTAGTAATGAGAATTTTAAAATGACACTAAGAAGGGTACTGTAGGGGCCAAACAAGTCACACAGAGAGCCCACAGCAGTAGCTCAGTGTAGCCCCTGTCTTTAGATTTCAAGAGCCGTCCAATTACTATTATTTAGACCTGACATACTTTGAAAAATAAATGTTTACTACTAAATTGTGATACACTATTTGGTGCAATGAAGTTAAGAGATTCTGCATTTTATTAACTTGCAAGTTAGCTATTACATTGGTGTCATCCTACTTCACAGTTGATAGAATTGCTATAGCAAATGACATATTAACCAGTCAATGGAATATTAAGGCTATTCCTCTTCTTAATAAAAATTTAAGGAGGCTTTTAATATTTTATTTTTGTTTGTGATCAAGATATATTTTAAAATCTGTCATTTGGAAGGTATAGGCTAATATTCCTTATTTTATTGTTTCAAAAAACAGGCTCTGTTTATAAAGAATACTTTATAAACATAATAAATGATCAGTTTCCAAAAATACGTAAATAAAGTGTAGTTTGGAAATAATTTATTATCTGGAATTACACTGGCTTTGAGAGAAATAATTATTATGAGTAATGAATTTCTGCTGTAATGCTCATTTGGAAATACTTCCCCTTTCATTCTGTTGTATTATTAGAGACATATTATGAAAGCCATCGTATATTGGAAGCTTGCAATTTGGAACTCATTTGACTTAATTGATAAGAATATTTTTCATTTTGGATGACACAACTTCAATAAAAATATAAAACTGTTCTGCCATATTAAACTGTGAACAACTGGACAGCAATGATAATTGGTTTTTGGACTTCAAGTTCTTCAATCAGATCTCTGTCTTATTCTTTTTTCATCAGACTTTGTTTGATTTACTAAAAACAAAAAGTATATATCTTCATTTGTAACACGGTTTCATATTGTCCTGATTGGCACTCGGTGGTGACCACTGTGCTGATCCAACTTCACCTGCTTGATCTCCTCTCTTGGCTTCCTCTACAACCATGTCTGACAAACCCAATATGGCTGAGATCAAGAAATTTGATAAGTCGAAACTGAAGAAGACAGAAATGCAAGAGAAAAGTCCACTGCCTTCAAAAGAAACAATTGAACAAGAGAAGCAAGCAGGCGAATCGTAATGATGTGTGTACTGCCAATAAGCACGGTACATTCCACAAGCATTGCCTTATTTTACTTCTTTTAGCTGTTTAACTTTGTAAGATGCAAAGAGGTTGGATCAAGTTGAGATGACTGTGCTGCCCATTTCACATCAAAGAATGGAGAACTACATACAATGAAGGCCACACCTGCCTCCCCCATCTCCCTTCTTTTTGGCAGGGAAGGAAAAGAATGTGCATGTTGGTGAAGGAAGAAGCTGGGTGGGACAATGAAATCTAGAGAAAAAAACCAATGGGTCCAAGATGATCTGCAGGCTGTCAAATGCAGTTTAATCAGAGTGCCATTTTTTTTTTGTTCAAATGATCTTAATTATTGGAATGCACAATGTTTTTAATATGCAAATAAAGTTTTAAAACCTGAAAAAACTATTGTCCTGATTGATATTTTAGTACTTATAGACATGCTCTGCACTATAAACAAAAATCACATGACAAGAAACCAAAGCTGCTTAAGAAATATTGAACAGATTGGTCCTTAAATATTTATGTAATATTCAGTACTGATCTTTGGATCAGAATTATCAGCTAAGATACATGGTTATATTGTGATAAAAGGGAAAGATCACACTGGAGACTTTTGTGTTTCTTCCCCCTTGCAGCAAAATCAGATCTTGTTAATTTTGGAGAATCCTGCGATGAAATAACATTCCCCTAGCTACCTTCAAGATGCGTGATTTTGTCATGACAACACTGCTTTTCTGAAACTTAATTTTTTTCATCTATAGTAGCAGTTCACTTGTACTGATTAGAGACCCGGTCGTTCCACTTCGGATTCTGCTCCCTGTTCATGTGCCTGGGAAAGCGGTGGAAATGGCCCAAATCCTTGAACCTCTGCCCCTCAGGCATGGAATGTAGAAGAAGCTCCTGCTTCCTGGCTTAGGATCAGGCCAACTCCAGTCCTTCTAGTCATTTGGGGAATGCACTTGCAAATTAGATCTCTCTCTGTCTGTCTCTCTCTTTCTAAATTCTGCATTTTAAATAAATAAATAAATAAATCTTTAACGAAATCCAATGAGATTACCAAAAAAGTGCCTTAAGTAGTGTCTGGAATATATACTAAATAAGCATTAATTTTCTTTTCTTCCAACTCCTTAAGCTCTTTTCTGCCTTCCGTCCAGCCATGATTTTTCAGCTAGTGCAGGCTTCTTGTGGCCCATACCTTGTGTTCAGATTCCCTCTCAAGGAATAACTAGCAGCCTCAGCACTGAGGGTTGTCTTGGCCCCTTCATGGGCAGCATCACCGGTTGCTAGCTGCTTTGGTAAAATAAGACCCTCCAGGTGAAGTCCACTTCAGCATGACAACACTCCTTGCATAAGGCTGCCATGCTGACTCCTGTTTACTACTTGGAAATGCCAGTCTAGATCCAGAGTTTCTGGGAAAAAACAAGGCTTTCAGTAGATCTGTATTACAGATTAACTCTTCCTTCTGCCTAATGTTAAGTATCTCTCTCAGTCTTTTTCTTTTTCTTTTTTTGGTGACAGAGATCAATCCTAAGTACATCCTAGAAGCACAGTGGGTTCAACCTGGAGCTACCTAAGCAGTGATTCAAAGAACCAAACCCCAGAGCTCCCAGGCTAGGTGAACAGCAGGCGGAGCACTGGCCACCTGGGGACAGCACATGGGAGCTGGCGTCTGGGATCCAGGCATGAGACACCCCATCCTGAGACCCACCAGCAGCCAGTAGGCTGCTGGAAGTTTAAACTCCCAGGCACAAGGTCGCGCCCCTCCCCAATTCCATTCACTGTGCAATGAAGGCGATGGTTGGGCCCTGGACCTGCCCAGTCACTGAGACCTCCCCCCTTGGTGTACTCATCCCGAAGGGAGCAGCCCTCAGAGCCCAGGCAGGCCCGGGGACAGCTCACCATGTGCACATAGTGGCCGGCATCTGCGATCCAGGCATGAGATGCCCCGTCCTGAGACCCAGTACTGAAGGGAACAATCGTATCCTTTCCCTTTTTGACCCACTTTCCCTCAACATGACCTACATATGTCTGTGTACTCACCTTTGGAATAAATCTTATCACTTTGTTGAGCTGAGTCAGTGCCTCCATTTAGAATACTTTTTTTTTTTCAAGTATGAAGCAAAAACCTAGGTAATAATGTTACACCATAATCTAGACACACAGTATCACATATATTTTGGAGCCTAGATAAATTAGTGATTCATGGAGGCCAAGGAATTAATTGGTAGAACTGAGATTAAATTCAGATTCCTGACTTTACGTTTACTGATTTTTCCATACAATGTGATTAAATCCCACAGCACTAAGAAAAATAAAGTTACTTGGGAACATAAATGCAATATAAATTATTTTAATTCTTTATACTAGTTTACTTTATATATTATGCATACTAATATGTAAATGTGCTTTTCCAGAAAGCAGAGTTGCAGACTGCAAGTTTCTCATAGTGTTGAAGTAGCATGCACCAAAGAATTAATTATGTTATTTATGTATACATACTGACAATATTGACTAACACCCTGTTGCTCTCACAGGGAATTTTACACAGACTTTCCTAAAGAAAAATAAAAAATCACTGGAACATGTGATGCAGCCATAGTTTGGGGAGAAGTTTATCTATGTGATTTAAATAAAATGACTGCCAGCGAGGAAATGGAAGCTTGGTTAGGAAGCTAAGATTCTTTGTTACACCATGTGTTGACCTCTGGATACAAAACCAAAGGCAGCCACATAGTGGTTTGAATAACAAGCTCATAAAAGACTGTTCTACATTTAGAAATCAGTTTGAATGCATTGTCAGAATTGTAATGGCCAGATGTACTTTGTGGCATTACTCTCCTAAAAGAAGTCTGTAATGAATGTTTCGGTGACATATATCTGATATTCCATCGACATGTGCTTAACAATAATAAAAAAAAGCACGTGAGGATTTGCATTTTATTCATGTAATCGTTTTGATTGAATACCTTCCACTCGACATGAACAATTAGCCATTTAGACTCTGCTGCCATTGATTTGCAAGAGCAATGGAAAAGAGTCTAAGGCACTGAACAGAAAATGTATTTAAAGTCAATGTAAATGAGTTATTAATTAAAAGTAGAAATTCAGAATTCATGGTGGTTAAGAAAAATTTTGCTCTACCACATTCATCACAGATTGTTAATATGTGCTGTTCAGGATAAAGCGGTTTGTCCTTGGCAGGACTCCCCATAGAAGCTTGGGTAGCAATGATACTCTGCCGAGGGCGGGGCTGCAGATTTTTCTGCTGTGCAGTATCGGGTACGATAATTGCAGTGCACTGAGGAAACACATCTTCCCTGAAGAAACAACCTACTACTGTTTTTTTTTTTTCACATTTCTGATGGCTGTTTGTTCTATGTTGAAGCATGAAATAATCAATATGGGATGCCTTTTTAACTCTCATAGAATATAGAAAATGCTATAAATCTTAAATGTCACCAAATGCAATGTTTGATATAGCTCTTTCTTATAAGAGGTGACTGATGATGGAAAAGCTCTCACTGTCTCACCATCTGTCATTTTTACTTTAACGATTTATTTATTTATTTTTATTGAAAAGTCAGATACACAAAGAGGAGAGGCAGAGAGAAAGATCTTCCACTGTTGATTCACTCCCCAAGTGGCCGCAATGACCAGAGCTCAACCGATCCGAAGACAGGAGTCAAGAGCTTCTCCAAGTCTCCTACGAGGGGAACAGGGTTCCAAGACTTTGGCTCACCCTCAATTGCTATCCCCGGCCACAAGAAGAGAGCTGAATGGGAACCAGGGCTATTCGGGATTAGAAACGATGCCTATATGGGATCCCGGCATGTGCAGGATAAGGACTTTAGCCACCAAGCTACTGCGCCAGGCCCTACTTTAACTATTTCTTAACTCTATTTGGTAATAGGATACTTCAGATGTGTCAGTTTAATCTATTGTGATGTTCATCTCTCATCAGAGTCAAAAAATCCATCTATTTTGAAAAAAAATTAGAAAATACAAGTTTATAGGTCTGTCATTGTATTTCGCTATAGATAGAATGGACAATAATTTTAACAATAATAATTCTTCAAATCTCTTCATGATATCTTTTGATTTTCTTGTGAATTCTGCAGATTCTTTCATTAGTATATTACATATTTCATCCAAGAAGTCTTTAAAAATGTAAATCAAAAGAACAAGAAAATAAGGCTATTCATCCACTGGGATGGACTAAGCCACCACCTGTGACACCTGGATTCCATATGGGCACTGGTTTAAGACTTGGCTACTTTGCTTACCATCCAGCTCACTGCCAATGTCTCTGGGAAAGAAGACTCAAGTTGTCATCTGCGTTGGAGACCTAGGTAAAGTTCCAGGATCATGGGTTTGGCGTAGTCCATTTGCTGTGACGAGTGAAGCCATTTGAAGAGTGAACTGATGCAAGGAAAATCTCTCTCTCCCTCTCTCCCTCTCTGTCGATAAGTTCAGATTTTGTGTGTATATATGTGTGTACACATTTCTAACACCGTCTTTCAAATAAATAAGTAAATAATTTTTTAAAAAAAATAAAATGCAAACTTATGAAAAGGATTGGATATTCTATAAATAGGAATGTTAAAGTGTATGTGGAACTTGACTTTATTTTCTTCACCAAAAAAAAAAATCTTTTATTTTACTTAATTATCTGCTTGTAATTGCATCAAGTTGCAGTAAATTTTGAGGATAAACATCATCATCATAGGTTACTAATTTGTTATTGCTGAGACACAGTTTTTAGCACAATAGTGAAAGAGTAGACCATAGAAACTGTATGGTGGGAAAAGTTCCTACTCTGTGTGTGTGTGTGTGTGTGTGTGCCTGTGTGACAAGTATGACAAATATCTCAACAATGAAAATCCCTCAGCTATAGTTTCCCCATACCCATTAACAGAGTGCTGATTACTGAATGTTTCTAGAATAAGAATTCTGTTGGGAAGAGCATCATGGTGTAGTGCGTTAAGCTACGCTGCAATATTGGCATCCTATATACTGGCTGGAGTTCTGATTGCCCCACTTCCAGTACATCTCCCAGATGATGTGTCAGGGGCCCCTGTACCAATGTGGGAGACTCAAAAGAAGGGCCTATCTTCTGGTTTTATCCTGGCTATTGTGGCCAACTGGGGAAAGAATCGGTAGCTGAAACATCTCTCTCTCTTTCTAACTCTGATTTTCAAATACATAAAATTAAAAGCTTTAAGCAAAGAACTCTGTCTAATCTAACATTCCCTAAACATATTTGACCACAGTATTTACCACTAACATCCAATTAAATATATGTTTTGCTAATTAGAAAAGATCTAAATATCCAATAATGGGAAAATTATTTAAGTTTTAGTATTTGACTATTTCTTAGAATGCATTAAAAATGATCTGCCTACATTCTTTATTATTTATGTTATTGTGAACAACATATCTCAAGATGTAATATTTATTCCTAGGATAAACAATACAACTATTGTGTCATTAATTACAGTATTCAAGACTCTACTATGCTTACTGATATCCTACTTCCTTGAGTTACTAAAAAACAAGTAAATAAAATAATTAATGAAGCTGGCACTGTGACATAATAGCTTCTCCCAAGGTGTTGGCATCCCATACGGCAGCTTGTTTGAGTTCTAAGCACTCCATCTCCTATCCAACGCCCTGCTGATATGCCTCAGAAAACAGCTAAAAATATTCCAAGGCCTTGGGCCCCTACACCCACATGGAAGATCTGGAGGAAACTCCTAGCTCCTGGCTTCCAATTGCCCAGCCCTGGCTACTGAGGCCATTTCAGAGTGAGCCAACACATGGATGATCTCCCTCTGTCTCTCCTTCCTTCTTTCTCTGTAAATTTCCCTTTCAAATGAAAATAACTAAATTTAAAAAAAAAAAACATAGTACTGCATTTGCTAAATTCTCTCTATATTTATAAGATCTATATTTCATATGTTAAGGAACATATAAAACTTCAAGATGATTTAGGATGTTTGCAAAGTCATCTTGATATTATCCTGATGAATAACAATGGAGATCTAGTGAGAACACTGCAAAGAGTATTGTGAAAAGCGAGTAGATTAGGGCTCCATGAAACAGCCTAGTGGCTAAATCCTTGCCTTGCATCTGCCAAAATTCCAAATGGGCACTGATCCATTTCCCATCCAGCTCTCTGCTTGTAGCCTGGGAAAACAATAGAGGATAACACAAAGCCTTGGAACCCTGCTCCCACATGGAAGACTACAAAGAAGCTCCTGTCTCCAGGCTTTGGGTCAGCTCAGCCCTGCCTGGCCATTGCTGCTTCTTGGGGAGTGAATCAGCAGAGGGAAAATCTTTCTCTTTATCTCTCCTTGTCTTTGTAAATCTGACCTCCCAATAAGAATTAAACATAGGTAAGTCATGAGCATCCACCAAAGCAAAACAGGGCAGGAAGATATGCTACAGAGTAAAACGGGGTAATAATAGCTGCTATAACAAACCAACTCCAAGCTGTATAATCATTTAAATGTGATCAATGTTTATTTTACTGGGCCTCCAAATGGTCTCCCTAGCTGGTGGCAGCTCTCATCGCAGTGTGTTTTAGGGGTCAGTTTTCCTTCATTATGATTGACATTTAGTTAGCTGTTTAAAAAAAACAGGAAACAATAATAATATAGGGGAAATCAGTGGGGGTGTGGAGGGGGATTGAGGAGGCTGGAAGGGGAAATACATGAGTTATAGGACTGAAGAAAGAAAAGAGAGATAGAAAGAGGAATAAGCAAAGAGAAAGAAAGAAAGAAAGAAAGAAAGGAAGGAAGGAAGGAAGGAAGGAAGGAAGGAAGGAAGGAAGAAAGAAAGAAAGAAAGAAAGAAAGAAAGAAAGGAAGAAAGAAAGAAAGAAAGAAAGAAAGAAAGAAAAGAAAAGAAAAGAAAAGAAAAGAAAAGAAAAGAAAAGAAAAGAAAAGAAAAGAAAAGAAAAGAAAAGAAAAGAAAAGAAAAGAGTAAAACCATGCAGAGCACTTCACAATTTCCCTCCTAAATTACAGGAGACTGGCAAGCTTGGCCCATTGACTGGATCTCCCTGACTGAGGTTTGTGTCCTGGAGCAGTGACTCCCCTCCCCTCCCCTGCTGTCCCAGATTATTCTGCTTGTTCTTTATAGCAACGTGTGTTAACTTTAGAGTGTTGTCTATAGCGAAAAAGAACAGAGCGTGCTCAGAGCTGTTCACCATTGCAGGGCAGAATCAGATAGGGAATGGAGGCACAAAATCCTGCACAACAAAAGAAGAAGTAGCCACAAAATTTTATACAAGCAATGATTACAGTTGTACTTTGTTATGGAGACTTAAAGAGGAGAAAAAAGACTTGTTTTGTATAAAAGTGTATAAACCTAACTGAAATCATGATCCTATACCACAGGAAACATTGACAGAATATTTAAAGCTAATGTTCATCAGAGTTGCTGATTTTATGTGAATCTTGCTATTTAATTCATAGAACAGTTGTGAAAGATAGATCTTGTCCTCATTCCACAAAAGCAGAAGTATGCACCGAAAAAGTGGTTCATTTTGTTTAACCTTAAACAAAGAATAAGTGCTGTATCCCTAATTCAGTGCCAATAAGATACCACATCAATGACACTCCCACAGAAAAAGCAAGATGTAGAAAGTATTATAAATATTTAAGACAAGACTAAACCATGCCTGATATTGTTGAGTTCGGCCTTCAACACGTATATATTAGTTGCCTATACCACATCACTGGTATGCAAATCCTGATTCAGTAATTTTATGTGGATCTTGGGATTATGATTCTCTTATAGATTCCCAAGTGTTGCTAATGGTGCTAATTCACGGATCAGACTTGAGTTGCTATGGCCTGGGCATTCCCACTAAAATCTTAAGAGAAAAATGAAAATTATTTATGTGAGTAATTATAATTACATACACAATTAAATAGGAATACAGAGGCTTCAATTTGATAAAATCAAGAACATCTAAAGAAAATCTTGCAAATAATATCACCCCTTGTAAGAAACTAACAACTTTCCAGAAGCTTTCTGTTATTAGCTGCAAGACATGAATCTCTATTCTCACTAAACTCTTAAAAATTTCTTGAATTGTAACTAATGCAATAGGAAATAAAAGGAAAAGGAAACTGTACATATTAGGAAAAGAAAAGCAACATTGCCTTTGCTCACATATGACAAAATTATCTATGGAGAAAATACACAAAAGCAATAGGCCTCCTGGAGCTAGCAAGCAATTACAGCAAGATTGTAAGGCCGAAGGTAAATGACAGACTCAGCCATGTTTTTCTGCCAAGTCTGTAAGTATTTTCATAGGAAGAAAATATATGCAAAATGCAAAAATGATCATTATATTATATGCTAATTCTTCACCATGTGCCCAAAGTACAGTGTCCCCCACAATCTATCTGTCTACAGCAGAACTATATATATTTAGCTTATTAGTACTAGAAGGTCAGAAGTAATTTGTGAAATGCAGGTTAGATGCTCTTTAAAGGAAACAATAACTCATGGCTCAGTTTACTGTCTCAGGATGAAAGCAGTGTCCAGTGGCTTTAGTTCAGTTTCAGTTTTTCCTCCCCTACACAGTTGATAGTTTCCTGGCTTTCACAGTCGCTAAGGTCATTCATGGTGTGTGTGTTTTGATGAGTTCAAAGTGATTACAGGAGTATTTACATGGTGAGCAGGAAAGCAGGCAATCAAGGGCTGAAAAAATGCAGCATGGAGACTGGATCCATTTTGCTGGAGGAAGGTGACAAGGACCCAAAGAAAGTGGCTGACCTTTTAAACTGCAAAAGGCAAGGAAACGACTTCTTTCTTCTAGAAAGAAACACAGCCTTGCCTGGCACCTACATCTTAGCCCAGCACAAACCATGTAGCATTCCTGATCCACAATACTATAACATGGCAAAATTGTTGCTCTAAGCTGCTAAACACATGATAATTTATTGCAGTAGCAATAAAAACCAACAGTTGGCAATTTGACTGCTTGAATAAATGTTTAAATTTAAATTCCACATTATAATTTAAATGAATTTAAATATAGCTTGCTATGTTTTCCCATCTCTGGTATTGACTCTACATTTTCTTCTTTCAATTTCCAATTGCAGTTCTAGAGAATATTTGCTTCATTCTGCAAAAAGTTGTGTCAGTTCCCTGCTTCTGTAAATAAGTGGTATAAACAGTTTTCTACTTGAAATGTTAATTTCATCACTGCCTTTCTCACAATCCTGGAATGACATCTAAGCTTTATGAGTATAATTAATGTTCTTGATTATAGGTTCTCATTTCCCTATCAACAAATCCCACCCACTTGTGTGAGAACACTTCTCGAATCTTCAGTAGTACTGTGCCTGTGCCTGCATCCCACAGCACACAATCACCTGTCTTCCAGAACTACTGTGACTGCTTCTGAGAACAGAGTACAGAAACTTAATAGGCACATGAATAATTTCTATATGAATCAAGACTATGTATTTTCATGAAACTTATGCAAGAGAAGGCTTTTAAAGTTCCAATTTTCTACCAGTACAAGACAAGGAACTTATTTGTTTTTACACAAATGAGTTTCCTAAATACTGTTGTGTACCCTAGAAAACATGCATTTCATGTCTTAATATGCTCTGATGCTATCTCATGACTATGACTATTATTGTGGGTTTTCGTATCTGTGTTTTATGATGGGATGTGCCAAGTACACCTCTACCTGACTCCAAGAATCCGCTTCTTTTGCTCTCTGAACACTGCTAACCTCATTTTACTCATCCTAGTCATAGTGCTGAAAGGAAAAGAATGTTTTGTTTGTTTCATTTTTCTGAACTATTGACTTAACAGATTTGCATACCCAGGAGGGAAATCAGAATAGTAAATGATTTTGAAAGCATTTCATTTCAGAAGTAAAGGTATTGTGTGTACTTAGTTTGAAATCCAAAGAAGAAATCATACATTCATCAAGAGACTGAAAGATTATCATATAAAAGGGAGTGTTTATTTCCTATTCATTGTTGTTCCAAATACTGGAACTTTAGATCAATACATTGGGATTATAAAGACAATCTAGCTTAACAGTATCAGGTAATTGCTGCAAAATTTTCAAATAAAACCTGATCAAAACAAAGGCAATGTTTTTGGCAATGAGAACAGAATGCATCGTATGTCTGTTTTTTAAATAAGATAATGATTTTCTTTTCCTTCCAATGTCACTACAAGATAGGGAGTACAAACAAGGATTCTTGGGTTTTGAATACAGACTTTTTTACTTCCTAGTTATTTGATTAAGCAAGGCTTTTAATTTTGAGTGACTCATTTTCTTTATCTGAAATCTGGGAAGTTTACTCGTGGTGCCATTCACAAATGTAAATGATATTGGAATTATTAAACACTTGAAAAGAGTATGTGGCAGTTACATGATAAATGTTAGTTAACATTGTTTTCAAAAATCATGTTACCTTTTTAGTCTTGAACTTCATTTCCTAATAATTGGATTTTAACTTATGTTTTTTTATGATTATAAGATATATTTTATGAAAATCAAGAGTAACAAGTCTGCAAATCCCTACATTAACACTACTGTTTCAAATCTAACCAGAGTTTTTGCAAAATTCATATCAATGTGTTATACATATAAACATATTTGTGACATGTACGTGTAGGAATTTATATATGTGCATGTAATATATCACCCCTTGCATTTTGACTTGATTATTATAAACATCTCTCAACTTACATAAATAATAACCTTACTCTGTTTTTTCATAGCTGAGAATCTGTCTCTATTAAGGATATACCCTGAATAGTTTAGCTCTTACTTGATGATTATTTAAAAGTTTTTGTCATTGCTATCTGTGTAATAATGAATAATTCTGAATATCTTAGATATATTTTCATTAGTATATCATAATAAATTTATAGGTCCATTATGAATAGTCATGTTTCAAACCTCAGGAACATATTAAAGATGTTTTCCAAAACTTTATAGACAATTTATACTATCCCAAACAGAGTATGTGGTCTTTTCCATTATGGAAGAATAAAAAAATCAGCATATGAAACAAAGGAACATCTCTATATACCAATAACCTTACTGTGAAGAAAACAAGAAAGAAATCCTATTCACAACAACTATGAAAAGATATTTAAGATAAAATCAATATTTTGATCACTATAACAGAAGAGGGATTCCAGAAATTAATCCGCAAACATAAATGCAACTAATTTTGACTGATACATGAACACATATTGAAGACTGAACAGTTGTTTGAACAAGCAGTGCAGAAAAACTGGATATGCATATGCAGAAAAATGAAATTAGATCCTTACCTCTTAACATATATCAGAATTCAGCCCAGATGGGTAAAAAAAAATCTAAAGCAAAACTGAAGCTAAGAAACTTCAGGAAGAAAGCATATGGACACACTCCAAACTGTTGTAGTAAACAATGATGTGCTTACTAAGGATCCCAACATGCAGGCAACAAAAGAAACAGTACATAAATGGAATTATATCACATTTGGAAGATTCTGTACCATAAATGAAACAATAAAGTGGAGATACATGCATCACAGTGGGAGATAGTATTTGCAAGCAATTTATTCACCAAATCATTTAATATGCAAAATACGCCAGAAATTTAAGAATATATTTGCAACCAAGAAATGGGCAAAACACCTGAATAGACGGTTCTTAAAAGAATAAATGTGAATGGACAACAAAAAATAGGAAAAAAAGTTAAATTTCACTAGCCATCTGTTAAACACAGTGAAATAACACTTTATCCCTTTGATAATTATTGCAATGAAAAAGAAACAAATATTCGGTAGAATGTGTGAGAACTAGATCCATGAAAAATGAAGTCCATAATCGCTACCAAACCTATTGAACTTTGAAGACAATTATTATCTTCCTAAAGTTGGAAAATTTAATGTTGCTATCCCATAGAATACAAAGACAAAACAGATCCGTAAGTGGCATAGAGACATATACATAGCAGGTTTGGAGATAGTAAGTGCTGGCTAAATCACAACATGATGTAAGTAGGGATTCCAGGATGTATTTATAGATAGATATGCAAAGAGGAATTTTTAGGCTAACCGGTTCACACAATGATCGCTTCTGAAATATCCCATGGAGAGGTCGCCTGCAGATTAGAGAACCAGTGTGCCCTAGTGGCTCAGTCCAAGTCCGAGGACTTCAAAATCTGGGGCGCCAATGCTATCTCAGGTCTAGACCAGGGATCTGCGCACTCACGAGGGCCCCCATAGAAATGTCATGAATCCCAAGAACCAGGAATTCTGAAATTTTGATGAGTGAAGCAGAGTGCAGGATGTCTCCTCTCTCAGAAGAAAAGAGCAATTCACCTTCTGTGTTTGGTCTCTGCGCGCCCAGCCAGCCGCTGTCGCTGTCCACACCAAGCGCAAGTCTGCTCATCCAGCACCCTGAGGTTCACTTATTTTACGTGACTGCCCCACCCCCCAGAAATCCTCAAAACAATACTTTTCTGTATTCATTTCAGGTTAATTAAAATTTAAAGAAATAAATACAGTTGCAAATTCAGGAAAAGGAAATGTTGAAAGATATTTCAAAATCCTAAATAAGAAATGGCCTTCTTGATAATCTTAAAATAAATCCATAATTTTATTTCATGTTCTAATTTTTCTCTTTTGGAAGGCAATGTAAGTAGTTAAAAAAATTAATGACAAATTGAGGAAAAGTATTTTTCTGAGTATTATAAAGTGTACTTTACAGTAAAAAAGCATACAATTTTGTAAACATATGATAAGCAGTGCAAAAGCAAATTATGGGCAAAGAGTTATGTTTTGGGGGTGCTCTTCTCCTACTGCCTGGCCTCTAGGCATTGCTACACCTAACTCATTAATGTAACTCTTATTAATATTATTGCCTATTACTGTTGCTACAATAAAATAACTATTATCATTACTAGTACTATTATTATTTATTATCATTATTAATTATCACTATTATTGTTACTACCACTTAGAGCATAATTTATAGATCAAACTCTATGTAAATGATGACCATAAACTCATGAGAGAGGGCTATGACGAATCACCCACTTGAGTGATTTGCTCTTGTCTTTGGGTCCCTCAATTGCTAAAAGACTGTCAGGTTCCTCAGTAGACTGTCAATGGGTAGACAGATGGCTGTGGAGGTTTATGACCAGCACTCAGCCAGGTAAGCAGGAGCAGGCAGTGGATTTTCAAGCATCTACCTGCACTGGCTTCACCAAAGCCCTTTGTGTTGTACGATGTTGTGATAAAAGATAGCTGTGTATATTCATGAGAGACCATGAAAAAAGAAGGAAACTCATTCTCTAGAGAGAATGAGAGCTTTAATTCAGTCAAGGGAATGGGGTGATGGAAGGTGAGGGTTTATTAAAAATAGAGTCCAGGGCTTATGTTTTGGTATCTTGATTTTCCTGATAATTCTGTATTTCAACTATAAAAGCAGAAATTAGATTGTAGCCAATGTGCTGCAACATACTCTTTAAGGTATTGGCATGGACCTTTGGTCTAAGGATTAGCAGTAATTATTGTCACACCACTTGATCAGAAGAAGCTGAAATTGGGGGAAGACTAGTTGTTTCAGGATCCAAATGTTGAGATTCACTTCTGAAAATATGCATGCTCCCCTCATCTTTATTTTTCAATTCTCTCCTGAGAATTGAACATGGAAGAACGCTTGTACAGCGCACCCAAATGCCCTTCACCATCTCCTCCTGATGAATTATTTCAGTTATTCTAGCAGAGTTATTTCAAGAGCCATAAAATTGGATGCTAAATAAGTAGTTAACACAGATTAGTAAGAAATGAGAAATGGGAATATGCCCCTCAGCTGCATTAATATGCTAGTCTCTGTTAGATAAAATCAGTAGTTCTTTTCTCCATGCTATCTCTTAAATCTTGCATGCTGGAGGTGGTTTTAATTAGAAAAAAATAGGATAGAATATCTGAGCATTATCTTTTTAAATTAATTAGAGAATGTTTCCCTGATATGTGCTTTTCCAACGACTGTTATATTCAAATTATCAGCCAAAACATATTAATTGTCTGGTATGCTGCCTGAGAGAGACATTATCATCTGCCATTTTAATAGGTCATTACAACACTTTGTACTCTCCCAATTCTTCTAAAATTTTCTTCAAAATCTTCTCTAATTTTCCAGAGAAATGACTTTGAGCCTTCTCGGATCATGAATACTCCTTAGTCATTTAGCAACTTTTAAGCTGACACAGCTGGAAGTCTTGAAATTTTAGTTCATACACAGTCTATAAGAAAGTGCCTGTTTAGAAGGTGACCATATTTTGTGCTGTTCTAGGAATCATGACTCTTTGATTTTCAGGATGTTTTTCTCTCGTTACAGAATGTAAATATGGCATGCATGTCAGCTTTCTTAGAGTAAATGTACTTTATAATTTTCTTCATTGAATCATCACAGACTGAACTAGCAAAATAAATGGCCTTGAGAAATTCCATGGTACATTATTCCTGGATTTAGACTTGTGCATAAAAATACTAAGTATTTACTCAAAGTCTAATTATCGTAGAAGAGGAAAATATGTGTGAAGAAATATTACACAATTAAAAATCATAATCTTCCAACCAAAAATACCCAAAGACCTCTCCCATTCCAATTTTTTTTATTATTATTATCCTCCATTTGCTTTTCAATACAGCTCTACCTGGTACTATACAACAGATGGAATTGAACTAGAGAGTAGGACCACAGTGGGACACTTAGAACAAAATGTAATTCCAGTCTTATTGACAGACCACTTCTCAAATAAAGGGGGTCACGGGAACAATAACTGAAGTAAGTTTAGCTCACGAAACTCCCTCAGTCTCAATCAGGAAGTAACGATCCAACACTGCATTGCACACGACGTAGATGTAACACAAAAAAAGGTCATAATACTCAGGTAGCAAAATGAATGTGCTTTGAAGTACAGCAGAACCAGATTTAAGTTTTGCTTTGTGACTTACTGTTTGACCAGCAAGATAGCTTAGCAGCTGAAGTTCTCGCCTTGAAAGTGCTAGGATCCCTTATGGGCACAGGTTCTAGTCCCTGCAGCCCCACTTCCCATCCAGCTCCCTGCTTGTGGCCTGGGAAAGCATTCGAGGACGGCCCAAAGCCTTGGAACCCTGCACCTGTGTGGGAGACCCGAAAGAAACTCTGAGTTCCTAGCTTCAGATTGGCTCAGCTCCAGCCATTGCGGCCACTTGGGGAGTGAATCGTTGGACAGAAGATCTTCCTATCTGTGTCTCCTCCTCTCTGCATATCTGTCTTTCCAATAAAAATAAATCTTAAAGCAGAATTTATTCAAATTCCTTATGCTTCTAGAATTCTGTCAGTGTTCCTTCAATAATACACTGAATTAGACTGGCTTGTGCCCCATGACTGAAAACATTGAGACTAGGAGTGAATTGACTCCTTCATCTCTGAGAATAATTTCGAATACTGGGAATGGGTTTATAATGACCTAAATTTAAGACAAGTACTAACACCAGAGATTGCCATGTGTCTGAGAGCATGTAGTCAGGTGCTGGGTAGTGACATTTACAAACATACAATATTCCAGTTTTTACCTTGAGCTTGAAGTAATTTTGTTATTGATGTTCAGCAAATGTCTGATTCAACCATTAAAAAATACAGCAGCAACACATCCTCGGTTCTCAGTTTCTCTTTCTCCATCCTTTGGTTTCTTTGGAATTTTTTGTTTCTTCTTACTATAATAATATAGGTGACATCAGCTGGAGGGGGAGGACTTGGAGGGAGGGAGGAGGGAGGAGAAGGAATCCCAGTGCCTATGGCACTGTACCGTGAAATAGTAAAATAAATAAATTTAAAAACAACAAACAAAATAACATCCTGGGGCCAAAACAGCCTTCATTTTCCATTGTAATTTTCTACACATGGCAGGCCTCTTTTCTAATAGTACCCACGGACATTTAAATATTCATTCCAACTAAATGGAGTTAAGTCACATTTCTTTTTTTTTAAAGATTTATTTATTATTGCAAAGTCAGATATATAGAGAGGAGCAGAGACAGAGAAGAACATCTTACCTCTGATGATTCACTCCCCAAGTGACCACAACAGTCGGAGCTGAGCCAACCTGAAGCCAGGAGCCTGGAGTCTCTTCCACCTCTCTCATATAGTTGCAGGGTCCCAAGGCTTTAGACCGTCCTCAACTACTTTCCTAGGCCACAAGCAGGGAGCTGGATTGGAAGTGGGGCTGCCTGGATTAGAACTGGCGCCCATATGGGATTCCAGCATGTTCAAGGCAAGGGCTTCAGTCGCTGGGCCACCACATGGGACCCTTAAGTCACATTTTAACAAGAAGTAAACAGTGTGGCTGGGAGAGTGCAGCCATAAAGAACAACTAGAAAACAGTGAATGCATTTTGTGATCATTACTGCCAGAAAACGCTGGTAGGAAGCCTGGGGAGCAAATAATGGAAGTATGCATATGGTACCTTGTAGAAAAGAAGGACTAAGTAAATAGTATAATACATGCTTTCTCAGAAATAAAGCGACACCACTTTTTTTGCCAAGAGTTACAGTAAAATGTATTCTCCAGTCATCTTCTCAGAATATCATTCAGGGTATTGTGAGAAATATAGTCACGTGAGTACATGGTTTGAGCAGAATCCCAGGGAATGTGTTCTGGGATTATCAGTAGTGGGAAGATGTTATTAATAATTCCACAAAGAACAATAAAATATGAGAGAAAGCTATGCAAAAACTCCTGAGTCAACTCTGGTACTTCTGTAAATTAGTGACTTCAATCAGAAGATAATAAGAGCTAGTGAAAAATTATTGTTAACTCATCCCTTGGGGATTCATAGACTGGTAAAACCCTAGACTTTAATGAATATCACTAAAGCAACCACACACAGTAAATGCAGTAGAAATAGAAGAAAAATAAAGCAAATAGCAGTGAGATAAAGTAAAAGAGAAGCAAGGAAAAGAAAGGGGGGAAAGAATTCCATTGAAGGAGTTGAATATTATAATGTACAGTAATGAGGGTATTGGTGGGATTGGACTTGACCTGAATCTTGATTTTGAAAATCTATACAGGAAATTTAATGTTTTAAAATAATGTAAAGCGCATTGAAAATTCCTTATGTTCAAGTGAGATTTAATAAAATAATGAGGCTTTGATGTTCTTAGTATATTACCTGCCACACTTTGAGATGAAGATAGGTCTGGTAATGATTTTTTAAAAGAGAATACTAAAACTGGTTAAGAAGTTAGTTACTTAAAAAAAACACTACGGGGCCGTATGTGTGAAAGGAAAACCATTTGTGGTGCAGAAAACTATTGAACTAGAGGCACAATGGCAGCAATTTCAGTGCATTTATAACCTCACATTGAATCATTGAACCAAGGTTGCAGGATGGCTGAAAATGTCTGGTTAGTTACTTACAGGAGCATGGATGGTACCTGATTGTGCAGTGGCAGCCGATGCCCACCCAGAGTAGGGAAAAGTACACCACGGTGGGCAATACCTGCTCTGTGCAGTAACAATCAGACCTGGAGACATGAATGCCAAGAACACGCCATCCCGGACACAAAGGACAAGCACTCAGGAGAGAGAATTCTGATGAAGGGACAATGAAAAGACAATGAAAAGCTCTTAAATACAACATTTAGGGCCTTGGTTGTTGTTTCATACTTGGCAGTTTGCAAAGAAGGTAAAACGAATGTGCTTAAGAAGATGATAAAAAAAAAAAAAACTAGAAAACCCAGAAAAACCTACAACCAACCTACAAACAACCTTTTAATTTGTAGAGACAGAATATAATAAAAATACAACATATGTAAGTTAGAAAATGAATTTTGAACTTTAAGCCCTTAAGGAAAGTGATTTTTAATTTCGAATATAATTGGTATGTAATTTAACAGTATGTTCTTGAAAACTGCAACTTGATGGGCAATACAAGTCCAGTGGACACTGTCCTCCCTTATAAATGGGTGCCTATACTTGGCTAGCTTCTTTATTCTGTACTCTCCATTTACCACTACACCACTGACCTATTTAAAATGTTCATTGCCTTCTGTTTCTCACCAGGATGTAGTAACTTGCATAGAACTTATTCTCCCAGTGCCAAGAATCACAAAACTGAACAAAGCACATTTTAAAAGTGCATTTAAAAAAAAAAAAAAAGGCATGTGGTCAGGTCTGGATGTCCTGATGGAAAGTAAAAGGGATCAGCCTCATATTCACTCACATTCCCTATTGGAGGAAATGTCTCCCCTAGGGGAGCAGGTCTCAAGCAATGAATGGGGTTTTTCATGAGGAGGATGCATGCCTCAATTTTCAGGAATGTGAAAGTGATCAGAATTAATGGAGTACAAAGAAAAATAAAGAAATTCATTCACAGAATTCAGTCCGTGTGTCAAACCTCCTTTGACTCCTGGCTCAAGGGTGGACTTCATCTGATCCCAAGACTCAGCACTATCTAGCGGCAGCAAGTAGTTGCAGTGGACTTGGTGGCTGATCAGCACAACAGGAGATGGTAGTTATAACACTGCCAGGATGAAACAGTGTCACTGAGTATTCCATTTAACAACTCGGCAATGCCAGATTCTGGGATTAAGACTCACTTTGTGAAATAGAGGCACTATCCCCCATTTAGCAAGAACCTGGATATGAAGACCTGAATAGCAAAATTCAAACTGAGAGAATAAAGACTACTTTATTATTACAACCTGTCAGAGAAAAAAAAAAATCAGCAGTGCATAATCTAGACTTCCCCTCAATGAGTTGTCAATAATGCTTGGTCTACAATAAAAAATACTAGACAGACAAAGAAATGGGCAAGATGTAACCCCAAACCACAGAAAACAGTTGAAGTTAGAGGTTTAGAAATGATGCCCCATGTTAGAATCAGCAGATAAGTATTTTCAAAATGCTGTCATAAATGTTTCAGAAGTTAAAAATAGGTTTAATAAAAGGAAGAGTAATGTTAGAAAAGAAACTTTTCAAAGGCTAACTAAAGCAAGTTTCCTAACAAAACATAATTGGAAGATTCATGTTCACTGATTTCAAGGCTTGCTATTAAGCTGTAGTAATCAAGACAAGAGATGAGGCAAAGTAACATATACACGTATCAATGCATGAGGGAGGAAAAAGAGATCAGCAACATATTTTCCACTAAGCCACTACCTCAAAAACACCAATCTCAACAAACAGAGTTGGGACCAACGCAGTAGTTACCCCTTATCCAGAGTCATCCATCCATGTCTCCTAAGACACCTGAAATTCTTGTTAGTAATGAATCATATGCGTGTGTGTATATAATTTGCCTGTAGATACCTATATAATTTCTGAATTAGGTTAAGCAAATTAATAACAACTAATATCAAAATAAACGAATTAAATATATACTGACTTAAAACTATCAATGCTATCACTTTTACTATTAAATAAGAATAAATTTAACATAAAGTACATTTAAAAAGCTTTCTCTATTCAAAATTAACATGCAGAAAATAAAGAGATCTTAAAACTTTTTATACAAAAATTTTGTAGAAAAATGTTACACAATCTATGCAATACCTTTTATTCCATATATTCCTGACCTTTACAAGGCGCTGTCAAATATAGGGAACTATTTCAACTCACTAATAAGAAGAGAAACAACTTAAAGGAAAATAAATAATTTTTAAAAAACACTATAAAAGTAATGTTTTCCCGATGGCCAATAAGTGTATGTAAAGGTGTTCAATCTTTTTCATCATCATGAGTTTGCAATAAATCACAATGAAGTAAATTTCATGCCCTCCAGAAGAGATAAGATTATGAAGGTAGCAATATAAAGTGTTGGCAAAGGTGGGAAAAATCTAAAACACTCATGAATTCTTAGAGGAAATGTAAGATGCTGCCTCCTATTTGGAGCACTCATTGGAAGCTTCCTATAAAATTAAGCTGATGTCCATAATACCTAGCATTGCAATCCTCATTATTTACCTAAGGGGAATGGAGATACGTGTTCCCCAAAAAAATTATACAAAGAAATTTATGGCCGTTTTATTTAAAAGAACCCCAAATGTGAACCAACCTGCTCAGTTTGTGTTCATCAACAAATAGAAAACACAAATGAAGTACAGTTGTAAAATAAAATATTAGTCAACATTAAGAGACGTAAATAATAAAAACAATAGCATGGATGTATCTCAGAAGTTGTTGGGGAAAAAAAATCCAAGCAAACCATAGTCCACGTCGATGACGTTGTAAAATAGGCAAAATTAATGTGTGACAAAAAACCAGAATAGTTAATGCCTACGGACATGGGGGATCAACTAGAAGGGGGCAGGAAAGAGCTTACTAGGTGTAAGAATTAGTTTGTATTTTGTTTGGATGTTCATACACATACAAAGGTTGAATTTATTTGTGAGAAAAATCATGTTCATGATATGTAGACTTTATGTGTGTGCATATGTCCTGTAAGTCTATGAAAGAATGTGAACTGAGCCTCTACTGAGGGAAAAGCAATGAATCAGACATTTTAGAGGATTTAAAGAATCATGAATAAACAGCTAACTTGTCAAAGACCTCATTCTCATGTCGATAGCCTAGCATTTCTATTATTGCAACAATTAGATGTTTATTAACCGAAATAATTACTCATTTGTAAACTGAGAATATAAGAATTGAACCCCGCTTTGTAAAATACGTACTCTGCAACAATTCTCTCAGCTCTATTAATTTGATTTTTACAATTCACTCTTGTGAAAGAATCTTGACTGAATTTTAACTATGATAGTGCAACAAGGTAGAGGAATTCACCATGGGGGGGAGGGCACGGGGAGGGGTTGGGGGAATCCCAGAGCCTATGAAACTGTGTCACATAATGCAATGGAATTAATTTTTAAAAATATTCATTCTTGTGTCTTTTCCAGTTTAAATATGTCAGTGAAAATAAGCAGCTTCTGTAAAATGTTAATACATAATTCGTTCAGAATGAGTGAAAGACTTCCAGGAGCACAAACCCAGCCTACTGTAATAAATGTCAAGAATTGTTCCAAAGTGATCAATTCTACTCAGAATATATGTATTCCATGGCAGTATATTTTTATTTGTCACTACCCAGTGAACATAGATTGGTTTGGCTCAAAAATACATATTTTGGGTAAATGGGTCTGAAGATCCCATAAATTAGCTATTACTTTCCTAAGCATGTATTTAGTTAAAAACTCCTTCTGTGACATAAAGAGCATTATCTCTGAAAAAAAAAGTCATCAAAAACAATTACTGATGAAGGGAGATGTTTCTGGGAAAAACAAATGATTGTGCAACATTGCTCCAGGTGCTAGGATGAAGCTGACCATATTTGCACATCACCAAAGTCAAACTGACCTGGAGGCTAAGATGAATAGGTCTGTGGAGGCACTCTTAGGCAATTCTCAGGAGGTGTTTCTGTTGAATGTCATGCCAGACAGTTTAGGGGCAGTTTGTTCTCAATTGCATAGTCTTTTAAAATCAATTCTTATCTCTCAATGTTCCTGCCTTTTTTCAGATTCCAGAACTTCTTCTTTATTTTTAAAGCAGTTCTCTTTATTGCTGTCTCCCATTCTAATTAGAGGACTGGCATTACATTATCTTTTTTAATATCCTCAATTAGATTGTTAAATTCTGAGCCTCCCTAATGTATTTCCACTGACATTTATATTTTTTTCCCTTTTCTATCTGGCAAAACAGAGAAACAAGAATCATGAAGCAGCATGAATCCTTTGGTCTGAATGAAAAATCTTCGACTGTTTTAACAAACATGTTCTCTGGCAGTTTCTAAATTGCCTTAATCTCACATCCCAATAGGGTATGCTAGATGCTTACTAATTAATTTGAATGAATTGGGTTCTTAGTGACTCTCATTCATGGCAATAAATCTCAGTGAATTATAATTCTGAAAGAACTATACCTTCCAAAAACCCAGGTAATGTGTGAAAGATTGTATAAGCAGCAAGGTAAGCCTAGCTATTATAGGATACTACAAAACAATGACAAGGAAAATGAGTTCAAAGAAAATTTCTAGGTTTTAGGCATTTATGTGCGGTATATACATCTTGGCTGACTACCTTGGGTATTCATTTGTTAGAAACTTTTTTGTTTTAGTTGACAAGTTTGGGGGAATAAAACTGATTCTAAAAAATAAAAATTGCATTATTTCAGAAGCTGAAAAAATATTGGGACAGAGTGAATATAGTAAAAGGGAAAATAATAACTGATTAGTTCTATAATGCTTACAAAAAGAGAAATTGTAGAAAACACTCACATATAATGTATTCTTTCTCTTCCTGAAAATAATTTGTGCATAAAAGAATGGCAGCAACAATGTACATTACTGGAAATGAAACATCTGGGATGGATGTTGGGTTCCTGTATTGTATCTTTCCTCACCTTCACCTAAATCATCACCTGTGTGACATTCTAGCACATGACCTCAATGCTGGTTTATTTCGATGCTGATGATTTTATTAACCTTGGGGCACATCTGAGTTAGCAATATATAGATAATCTCAATTATGCTTGTTCATCAGAATTAACTATGTCAATTTTCAAGCACAAAGAAAATTTTCTTATTAATGCATTCTTTAGAGTAGAGAACTTTATAACTAAATGAGAGCACTTCTGGAAGTGTTTGTGGGAATTTTAATTTTAAAAATATTTATTCACTTATTTGAAAGTCTTCCATCTGTTGTTTCACTTCCCCAGTGGTCATGGTTGAGTCAAGCTGGGGCTGGGAGCCTTTTACGTCTCTTCCTCTAGGTCCCCCTGATGGGTTCAGAAGCTCAGCATTTGGACCATCCTCCATTGTGTTTCCCAGGCCACTGCCAAGAAGCAAGAGCAAAAGTGTGGAGGTTAGTACAAAAACTGAAACCCAAATAGGATGTTGGTTACACAGGCAATGACTTAACTCCCTACATCGTAACACTGGCACTGGAAATTTTCATTTTAAAATATGATTATCTTGGTGTGAAAAAAAGTGAAAGTATTAAGGTAAACATGAAAATGCATGTTCTGAAAAAATACTATGCACATATTTCAAAACATTTTGTACAAAGTAACCAATCTTTGATTTACACCTTCCAAGAATGTTTTGAAATACCCTCACATATATTTAAGATGTCCTACTTGGTTCTGATGTGCAGCTCAATTTGAAAATTAAGAATGTGTTTCTACTGGTGCAAATCGACTCACAAGAATTTAGTGTGAAAGGAAATGAGCATAATTTTATCATATGTTAAATAATGTTGGGACCAGAAATACGTTCCCACTTCTGTGGTTAAGAATGCTTGGGTTAAGCAAAAATATTTTAGCTGCTTGCTCTGGCAGAACATTTGCTCCTTGAAGATATACATGTGAATCAACCAAAGAAAAAAATATCTAACTTACGAAGACTAACAGCTTACTTATCAATCTGTCTTCAACACCCTTTTCTCACTGTACCTACAAGTGCAAAATTACTATGTGGTGAAATTAGATAATTCCTGATAAATATCACTTTGTAAACAAACCTTCAAATGTTAGTCCATGTAATAACAACCCGTCAATGTCACTTTGACCCCTCCTCTACCTATTCCAAGATGCTTCTAAGTTGCTGTTCCTATTGAGTTTGAAAGAATCAGTTATGCCTCATCAATAAACATTTTTTATTTCACAGTGAAAGCAACATTATTGCTTTTATAATTTCTATATAAAATAATACATTTCATAAAAGTATAATTTACTGTGATTGAAATATATAAATCACCTCTTTATAGGCAGATGTTTAATTTGATGAAATGATCCCCGGGCAAATCATTGCACACAGTAGCTTGTTATCATATCAAATTAGCTGTATTTGAAGCTTTATTATACTGAATTTCTTTGTTTAACCCATTCAAGGATCACCTATAAAAATCGTAAGTTGTGTTTCAGCTGTACCTAAAACCTTGAAGTATTCAGGTATCTTCCTCGTCTGTGGACCAAATGACAATGATTCTGCTCCATGTTCTGGATTGTCTACCGTTTCTATCATGTGTTAATAAATTTCATAATATAATTTAAAAATGGAAAAAGAATTGTTATAATAGCATGTGCTAACCAACAAGGAACTCTGCTGCATTTTATAAGATTTATTTATTTATTTTGAAAGTGGTACAGAGATGGAGAGAGAAAAGCACTCGCGCGTGCACACACACATACACACACACACACACACACACACACACACACACACACACAGAGGTCTTCCTTCTGTTGATTCATTCCCCAGATGGTCATAACGGTCAATGTTTGGCCAAAGCAAAGTCATGAGCCAGTAGCTTCAACCAGGTCTCCCAGATGAGTGATGGAGTCCCAGACACTGGTCTGCTTTATGATGCTCTTCCCAGGCTCTTAGCAGGGACCTGAACAGGAGCTGGGGCAGTTGGGACATGATCAGGTACTCATGCAAGATGCAAGCCTCACAGGGCAGTATCTTTACCGCTACATTGTGCCAGTGGTCCCTGTGTAGACTGAAACAATAACTACTAGACATACCCATTCTAATTTATGCCTGATTTTATATTATAATAGTATTGGATCATTTTTGGAGACAGGAAAAGTGAGCAATGAGTTTGGACACCTAAATCTGTAGACCTCTGAAAACTTCTGAAGGAGACATCAAGAATTGAACATGGCATTGGCTGGGTATCAGAAACAGAACTTTAGACACTTATTGTATACCTTCAGAGTCTAGATGAATTCTATTGAACTCTAACTACAAAATACAGATAGTAATCAGCTAAACAATAGATAATATATCAAAAATCACCAGGAAGTTTCTGGTTTCAGCTCTAGGTCTTGCTCAGTGCATTTTACTCTCATGAAAGCAGAAAAAAACAAAAGCAAAAAGGAAAAAAAATCCACCCTAAAGTCTAAAAGCCAATTAATTTTCTTGAATCTATCAGAGTGTTAAATTTGCAAGATTAACACTACCATAAAAATAAATAAGAAAAAGTATATCCAGGGCCCGGCGCGGTGGCGCAAGTGGTTAAAGGTCCTCGCCTTGCACGCCCGGGATCCCATATGGGCGCCGGTTCTAATCCCGGAAGTCCCGCTTCCCTTCCAGCTCCCTGCCTGTGGCCTGGGAAAGCAGTCGAGGATGGCCCAAAGCTTTGGGAACCTGCACCCGCGTGGGAGACCTGGAAGAGGCTCCTGGCTTCGGATTGGCATAGTATCGGCCCGTTGCGCTCACTTGGGGAGTGAATCATCGGACAAAAGATCTTCCTCTCTGTCTCTCCTCTCTGTATATCCGCCTTTCCAATGAAAAAATAATAAAAATAAATCTTTTTTTAAAAAAAAGAAAAAGTATATCCAAAGGAGATAATAGGAGATATCTGTTCCTTGAAACAAACGCTGTAGAAACTCTAAAGCATTTTTGTCAGCTTGTCTGTTTGTTCTTAAGATTTATTTATTTTAATTGGAAAGAGAGAATTTAAAAGGAAGGAAGATCTTCCACCTGCTGGTTCACTCTCCAGTGCTTCAAGGGCCTTAGCTGGGCCTATCAACTAGGAGCCAGAAGCTTCCTCTGGGCTGGCTGCATGCTCAAGCACAAGGAGCCGTTCTCCACTGCTTTCCCAGGCCATAAGCAGGGAACGGGACCAGAAGCAGAACAGCCTGTACACCAACCGGTGCCCATACAGAATTCTGGCACTACAGGTAGCCTGCTAAGCCTATGGTCAGGCAAGAGGGGGAGAAACACCTGGAGCATCCTCCTTAGAGCCATGCTTTTTACACATTTTACTTCCAAAATCCTATCATTTCCTCAAAGCAAAGATCCAAAAAAGATTCTGCTGTGGTTATAGCAAGGAGAGAATAAAAAGGAGCTCTTTGACACACTATCAGAGAAAACTCCATAACAAAATCATATTCACCGGAGGAAAAGGCTTAGTCAGAACGTTTTCCATCTGATGCAAAGCTATTCCATGTCTTCCTAGCTGTCTCTTTACAAGCGTGACTTGTAAAGGTCGTAACCATGACACAGCATCACTAACAACTAAGATTTAATTATAAGATTATGAGACACTTCCCATCCTCTATACTTTATCACTGTGTTGAATGGGCTGTAGCATATTAACAGAGGATCGCAGCAGAGGAGCAGAAAAAACAGGCTCTATCTAACGAGAAATTCTTAGAAAACCTCAAAGACAAGAAAAGAAAGAGAAAAAAAAGACATGATGGAAATTTGATGTCCCTGGCTCTGACAGTTATGGCAAATATTAAAAACGGTACAACTCTACCTCAGTTTCTATTATTCATGTTACCATGTCTAGTTATGAACAAAAAAATCAAAAGACGTGTTAAAATATGAAGAAAAACACAGCTGAAAGACAATAAACTCTGGAAAGCCGATACATTCTTAAAGAATAAACTCTGGATTGGACCCAGTTTAGAATTACATCACTGCATTTACAATAACTATGTTAAAATGACATTGATGGGGCTGCCACAATGGTGGAGCAAGTCAAACCTGCACCTGCAGTACTGGCATATCTTATGGATGCTGTTTCAACTTTCAGCTACTCCACTTGGAATTCAACTGTCTGCTAAAGGAATGGGAGGGCAAAAGTGAATGGCCTATTCCTTGAGATTTTGCATTCATGTGGGAGACAAGCAAAAACAAGAAAAGAAAAACAAAAACCTTTAGCTCCTGTCTTCAGCTCAGCTGACCTCCTGCTATTGTGGCCATATGGGGAGGAGTTCTCACTTACTGGCACTCCTTTCCTCTCTGTAATTCTAACTTTCCAATACAAAAAAATGAATCTTAAATAAAACAACAACATTGTTAAGACCTCTAATGGAAAAAAGAGACAGTAAACACAAGCAGATGGGTAATGTTATCAGAGAATAGAACCAAAAAGCAAATCATAAAAGTTAAAGGATTTTTCAGTAGACTCAACACAGATGCAGAAATAATCACTGAGTTCCAGACAATTCCATAGAAACTTTCCAAACTGAAATGGCACAGGAAAAAAAAAAGGAATACAATTTTCAATATAGAGGGACAACATAAAATTGTACAGCATACATGTAGTTGAAATATCAGAAGGGGAAAACAGAAAGAATGGAAAAATTCAAATCTACGTTTGACAATAATTTCTCAAAATTAATGAAACATGCTAAAGCACATGATCAGGGACCTCAGAGAATACCAATAAATACAAATTATAATGTAAATATATAAACATACATGTTTGTATATATGTGTGTGTTTACATTATATATGAATATAATTTAATATATTAAACACAATAAAGATACATATGCCTATACATATACACTTAAGCATATATTGAAATTATAGGAGATCAAAGACAAAGAAAAAAATCTTAAAAGAGGAACAAAGATAAATTCAGATGACTCCACCTGAAATCTTGCAAGCAAGAAGAGCCTGGAGTGAAATCTTGAAAGTCTCAAGAGTGAGGCAGAGCAGGCTGAGGAGATTAAAACTAGCTGGGATGCTATATTCTAAGGAATTATCTGTACCAAAGAGAAATAATGACTCTCTTAGACAAACCAAAAGAAACAGCCCCGATCTGTTCTGCAAGGAATGCTGAAAGAAACGTGTTTCAGGGAGAAGAACCACGGGGCAGACTGGGGCATCTACATGTGGAAAGGATGACCACCGGAGAGGAATGCATGGATATAAGACTAAAGGTTTTAATTTACTTGATTTACTATTTAGACAGCATATGAGTAGAAAAAAATGCAGTTCTACTAAATGCACAATGGACAACATAGAAAGCACGAAAGGATAGACTATAAATGATAGGTAAGTAGATAAATAGATAAATACATAGGTCCTAGCATTGTGACGTTTTTGCAAAGCTGCCACCTATGGTGCTGACATCATGAGGGTGCAGGTTCAAGCGCTGGTTGCTCCACTTGTGATTTAATTCCCTGCTAATGGCCTGGGAAAGCAGTAAAGGTGAGCCAAGTGCCTGTGATCTAGTCACTGATACAAGAGATCCAGACAGAGCTCCCAGCTTCTGGTTTGTTCTGGACCAGCCCTGGCCATTGTGGCCATTTGGGGAGTGAACCGGCAGGCTGAAGATCTCCTCCTCTCTATATATAACTTTGCCTTTCAAATATATAAATTAAGCTTTTTAAAAGTTAAAGGAAATGCAGACACAAAAGAAACAAATACAAAGCATCCCTAATATAGTAGGTATTAATCCAACTATATAACTAATTACTTCAAGTGTTAGTGATATGATATGTTAAACAAATGAAACAGATTGCCAAAAAATAAAAAGATGTAGTTATTGACTGTTGGCAAAGACCTCTTTGGATATGAAGACGCACATAGATTTAAAGTAAAGTAGTGAAGAAACATACAACATGCTAACATTAAAAGAAAATGATAGATTCATTATATACACTAGCACGGCAAGTTTTTCACAATAAGTATAGGACATATATAATGAACAAACTATGCATAGGTTTCAAAATTGCACAAAACCAATTTATCTTTTAATTTTATTTACCTGAGAGTGATTTGAAATACCCTTGAGAAATATATTTCTCTGCATGGAACTCATTTATTTACCTTGCAAAACAGTGTTGTACTGTTAACACATAACACATAGTGTATAAAATCAAAAAAAGGAAAATAAAAATAAATGTAATTTATATTCTCAAGACAAGAGAAAACATGCATTTTATGAAATATAACTCTGAATTTTATGTATTAGACGTTGACATAGATACCTAGTAATATTGATAAAGTATAAAATTGTGTTTAAGTACAGTGAAATACATTATACAGAATCTGCTTAAGTATATGTTAATATTTGGTTCAGTTGTTTGAAATACCTTTACAGTAATGTAAAGTCATACAGTGGAACTTGTTTCTTATAAGGTAAAAGCACTATATCCATTAAGCGTACTTTGTTCCTCTATCTCAACCCTGCATGATATTTAATAATATTTGTCCACTTGCCAAATTCAATTTTTCAAAGATATCAATAATTGATGTGTTCATAGGGATTGTATTAGAAGATAATCAACCTAGTCATTGAATTATTGACATGTTCAGGTTTCAGCCTAAAAAGCCCAGTGCGTTTTCACACACATCTTAATAGAGTCTTCATATAAACTTTTCGCAAGTTAGAAATTTTTAAGTCCAAAAGTTCACTTATCTACTTACCTCTCTTACTTAAGCTGTAGAAATCTGGCTGGTCTGAATCTATTGAGAAAAAGAAAGAAGTGATACATGGGAAAATGAAAGGTAAGAGGCAGGGGCATTACTCTGTAACAGTACACAATCGGTTAATAAACTGGGTATTAAACTTATCAAAGGAAAAGCATTAAATACAAGGTGAGACCTGAAGTCAAGTTTCCACAAAGTCAACTATCAATGAGGTCTCTGAAAGCATTGATCTCTATCAATGTATTCCATCATCTTTAAAGTTGGATCGATAATACCTGTCACAGAAACCTCTCATGCCAGCTTTAAAGATCGATATGATACAAAGCATGTGAAGTGCTTAGAAAACACACAGCAGAGCTTTCAGGAAGATCAGGGTTGAATGGAAGGCACAGCCACATCTCAGAGAGCATCTTTAGCACTGAATGGAGCCCAAGAGAGTCTAATTAGATCAGAAACTGCCTGGTGCTCTGAACAGCCATAGACCTCAACATGTATATAATTTAGAAAAGCCAACATTGGTTAAATTAAGGAATTCTGTGCTGATTTTCATTGGTATCGCACAGATTGAATTTTGTAGTTTAGATGCAAATGATTTTTTTATCCTCCACAGTTTGAGAAGATTGGAAATTAAGACAAGATATAAAAAGATAAGTGACTGATATTTTCTTAAGCCTTAGATGGGACATTTGAAAGCTGGATACAGAAATATTTTGAAGGCTCCATTATTAACGTAACTGGCAATTAATGCTCAGCACCAAGTAAAAGTCAAGTAGGGAAAATTGTACACAGCTAGGAAAACCTGCATTTGACCATGATACATTTCAGATTTTGTCCGTGCCTCACCTCACTTCACCTCACTCCATTTCTCTTTCCTCCTTTCTCCTGTCCTCTGTCCCCTCTCCTCTCCATTCCCTTTCACTCCCTTTTTTCCTTTTCCCCTCCTTTTCCTTTACTTCTGATCCCCTCTTCCCCATCCCTTCCTTTCTCTTTCCTTTTCCTGCCCTGCCTGTCCCTCTTTCTTTCCCAACCGTTGCTAGATTCAATGGACAAGCAAAGGGGAGGACAGGAGGAAGAGAGAGAATGTAATATGAATCTTTTTTTCTTCTTACAAGAGCTAGCTGTAAGTCAGAAAGCATGATTTTATGATGATCACAACTCTTTCAGTGGTCAATCCTTATTCAAAAACAGGAAATAAAAGATGGAACAATCCAATGGGGTGTCAACGTCTTAGGTGAGAACACCTCGTGGGATGGGCTATGTCTTGGTTTAGGTCACCTTTGGGAAATACTGTTTAACACAAACTGTACAAAAACCCTAGAGCTCCTAGCAGTGTTCCTCCCCCATTATATTGTCAATCCAGTCCCAGGAGCCGTTTTGCAATGGTGCCCTGGATAGCAAAACCGGGTGCAAGACCAAAAAAAAAAAAAAAAAATCTGAGAAACTAACCTCATTTCATGGCTGCCATGGTACAGTGTGTTAAACCACTGCCAGAATTGCCAACACCCCATATGGACAGAGACTCAAAGCCACACTGCTCCATTTGTGATCCAGATCCCTGTTACTGTAACTTGGGAAGCAGTGGAAGCTAACATAAGTGCTTAGGTTTCTGCCACTGATAGCGGAGATAAGGACGGAGTTCTAGGATCCTGGCTTTGGCTTGGTCAAGCTACAGCCAATGAGGCCACTTGGAAAGTGAACCAGCAAATGTAAGATTCCTGTCTTTCTCCCTCTCTGCCTGTAATTCTGATTTCCAAATGAGTTTTAAAAAATATTTTAAAGGAAGACAAACATTTTTAAAAGCTACAGTGAATTTAATATACGCTTGTTCTACAGTATGAATGTGTATGTACTAGTAATTTTTTCCTAGTCAATGCTTACATTCAGGAAAGATTCAGTACATGTAAAATTTTAAAGTTATGATTCCTCAACACTTTCATTATTGTCTGAGTTCTAAATTCATGATTCTGCTTTTGTTGAATCAGGTTAGTGAAAGAATACTGCTCATTATTGTTTTAGAGACACTCCTTGTTGTTTCAGAAAATTACTTGTTTCCATTTAATGTAGCAAGTTGCTTGATTAGGATCAGGTATTATAGTTGCTGGACTTGGAAGTCTCATTTGGAGTTCAAAGCAGACAACTTTGGAAAATGGTTCTGTTTTGATAAGCCTCTTTAAATATGTGCCTGTTAAACCGGGACCTTATAACTGTTCTTGGGAAATTCTAAATCCATGAGTTTTAATGCCCCAAGAATAAAACCTGAATACAGGCGATTTTGGATACATTTATATTCAGTTATTACGATTACGTTATGTGACTCATGCATACCAAAGAAAATGTAATGCAAAAATGGCAGTTCTGAATATCATAACATTCAGGAAGAAAAGGAAGAAAACCTTGGGAATATGGAGATTAAAAAAGTCCTTTTATATTCCAAGAAATACTCGGTGATTCTTTTCTCCTGCTCCTTTGAGCTGTCAGGCACGAGTGATACAGTGGCCTCTTTTATTGTTCAGATCTTTGTTTTATTTTCTTTTTAAAAGAGATTTATTTATTATTATTGGAAAGGTAGATATATATAGAGGAGGAGAGACAGAAAGAGAGGAAGATCTTCCATCCTATGGTTCACTCCCCAAGCGGCTGCAACAGCTGGAGCTCTGCCAATCCTAAGCCAGGATCCAGGAACTTCTTCCAGGTTTCCCACATGGGTGCATGGCTTTGGACCATCCTCGACTGCTTTCCAAGGCCACAAGCAGGGAGCTGGATGGGAAGCAGGGCTGCCAGGATATGAACCAGCACCCATATGGGATCCTGGCACGTTCAAGGTGAGGACTTAAACCACTACACTATCGCGCCGGGCCCATGTTTTATTTTCCTGGAGACTTCTTGGATTATGTTCCCTCTCTCATGCACTGAATTCTTTATTTGAAAAGTCTATAGTTTTCATTTTCAGAAGATCTAAACTTGCAACTTTTTAAAGATTTATTTCTTTATTCGAAACTCATGGATACAAAGGAAAGAGAGAAGATCGCCCAGCCGCTGGTCCACCTCCCAAATGGCCACAACAGCTGGGGCTCCACCAGGCTGAGGCCAGGGACAAACCACTTCTTCCAGATCTCTCCTTTGACCACCTTCCTCTGTTTTTCCCAGTCCATCACCAAGGAGTTGGATCAAAAGGGGAGCTACCAGGACCATTCTGGCATCCCAATGGAATGCATCCCAGGGAGCAGGGAGCTGGATGGGAAACGAGAGTGCCAGGATTAGAAGCAGCACCTATATGGGATCCTGATGTGTGCAAGGTGAGGAATTTAACTGCTAGGCAACCACGCTGGGGCAAAAGCATATATTTAGTTTACATATTAGTTCTCATTCTGTCAGTCTGACCTATAGTTAACTTAGTCACACAGAGTTCAAAATTTTCTTTCACAAAATGAAGAGATAAGGTCAGATGAAATGAAAGATCAAGTTCATGTTCCAGAGCCAGTTTACCACGTATTAGAATGAAATTTCCAGTTACAGTGATAAATACAACTCCTTGTTTAGCTCTTTCTCTTTCTTTCTTTCTTTCTTTCTTTCTTTCTTTCTTTCTTTCTTTCTTTCTTTCTTGGTAGAGCTCACAGAAGTATGAACTCAATAAGAACACTAGTACATTAAGAACGAATGCTTATTTCCAACACAAACAAAACTAAATACGTAAGCATATTGAAAAACTAAGCTTCTACATGACTTCAAAAAGAAAAAGCATTAGCCATTAATCACTTCTCCAGGAATAAAACATTATCTATACCTTTACTATCCACAGTTGCAAACAATAACCCCAGGGAAGCTCTCATGAGCTCCTCGATTAATCAATCATGATTCATGAGTGAAGAAATCCTCTCACAACAGAGGACGTGTCTTATTCAACCTTATCTCTTTTATGCTGCTCAGATAACTACTTCACACATACTGACTCTCAAGGAAAGGATATTAACTACCTGAAAAATGCCTCTGAAAAGTTTAATAACTATGCTTCTACATTCAGATGGGGCTTTTTCTTTTGTTGAAGGAAATATCAATTTAAAATAAGATATGAAAGAAATAATACGTTTTGTGAATGGCATTTGCAAGTCAAAATAAAATGCAATTTGCTTCAGTTTTTTCTGAATAAGAGTGCTTCTCTTGTGGGTAGCGATATGGCACTGCAGGCAAAGCCTCTGCCATCATTCTAGCATCCCATAAGGGTACTGGTTTCAGTCCTAGCTGCTCCACTTCTGATCCAAAATGACCACATGAGAGACTCAGAAGAAGCTTCTTGGATTGAGCTGAAGGATGATTCAAGTCCTTGGGACCCTACACTCAAATGGGACACCAGGACAAAGCTCTTGGTTATTGGCTTCAGCCTGGCCCAGAACTAGTCATTCTGGGGAAAACTAGCCTTCTGGGGAAACTCTTTTCGCTGCCAGAGAAGTAAATATTTTCTTAAAAACACCTAAGAATGTACTTCCTCCATAGGAATCATAGACTTTCTAGTGATTATTTTACCTCAAAGTAATTATTAAAATATAAGTTGTTAAAATACTTTCATGAAAACTATATATTTATTTTTAAAATAAAGAAGAAAGAGACAATTTATTATTTATTACATCTATTTCAATTAATGAAATAAAAACTAGGATCCTTGGTTACTGTCAGTATTATGTCATCCACAGTGTAGTTTTACTGACCCAGTACTTGCAGTCCTAAACAAAATCAGGTTCACATTTCCGCACCTGCTAATGCAATACTGACATCAACACAACTTTAACTCATTAAGCTCTCGAAAGTATTGGTAGTTTTCTGTGAAAAGGAATCCACACTGATTTTAAACTCAACTTATTATAATTTAGAGAATACTTTCAGAGTATTCAGTTTTGAAAGGACATACTTGCTTTGGTATTGAATTTTCATTATCAAGTTACATATGTAATGCAATAAGTAGACACTGTGTTAGCTCACTTCTGGGAATGTTATTCCAAATTTGGTATTTCTAGGAGCTATACCTGGATTCATGGAAGTTAAAACAGCAGGCCACCACCAGATATTTGCTCCTTTTTGTTGTTGTTTGAAAGTACTTTGAAGAATTCAAGCTGCTCTTCCACTTAGCTTCCATGATATTAATGGTTTTGGTAAAATGGAATTATCAAAAGACCCCAAATGCATACTTCAGTTGTCTTCCCCAAAGATTAGGCATGCATAAGAAACTACTGCAGCATCACTTTTAATATTAGATTTTTACTTTCCATTTTTAAAAATGTTAAGTTTTTCAGTTGACCTGGGATACTTATTTCATCTAACAGTATAAGGCATAATTCTATCAGAGGTCTAATGATACCATATTTTGTTAATAATTCTCAGTGAAAAAAAAAGTTTTCATATTCCCCAGTTTGGTCTGTAAATCTTTTCTAATCTCTATTTTTGGACTATTAGGTTTCTCTTAAATTTGTGATTATCCTTTTTTTTCCTTTAAGAAAATTTAAAATAGCTAAGATTTTCTATGCTAATCACAGTTAAAATGAAAGTGTGGGGCCAGTGCAGTGGCTCAATAGACTAATCCTCTGCCTGTAATGCTGGTATCCCATACGGGTGCTGATGCTAGCCTCAACTGCGCCACTTCCCCTCTAGCTCCCTTCTTGAGGCCTGGAAAGGCAGTGGAGAATGGCACAAGTTCTTAGGCCCTTGCATACATGTGGGCAACACCAAAGAGGCTCTCAGCTCCTGGCTTCAGATCTGCTCAGCTTTAGCCATTCAGGCCATTTGGAGAGTGACCCAAGATCTCTCTCTCTCTCTCTCTCTCTCTCTCTCTCTCTCTCTCTCTCCCCTGAGGGTCTATCCTTTCTATAAATCTTCCATTCAAGTAAAAAAAAAATTTAAATTGAAACTATGCTTTCCTTAAATCCTATCACTTTCATACTTTAGTCTCAGAACACTGAGGTCAACAGAAATATATGTTGGGAGACAGAAGTTTGGTAATTCCTAGGCTTGTATATTTAGCTATGGAAGAAGCACAATTATGTGTGCCTTGTTTTTTCACACCCGTACCACACAACACAAGAAAGATATCAGCCCTTTTTGATCAATTAAGCAGTGAATGTAAATGAGTTTTCAATAAATTGAGTTACCATATTATAAGGCCAGCTGCTTATCCATGGTACAGACATTAAAAGAGAACTTCATTTCAGAGGCTTGAGATTATTGCCTTCTTTGAAGGCGTTTCCAAGAAGTTCATCAATAATGGGATTGAAAGACAAAAATGAAAAAAAAAAATCTAAGCTTTATGTCTCAACATAAACCCTATCAAACTGTTATGTTGGGGCTTTTAATTGATCAGGATTTTACTCTGTTGGCTCTACCTTCAGACCAGAGAAGGTCTCCCCAAGAAACCGTTGAATTTATCTGGACAATAAGATGCTGGACTCTATGCTGGGTATATGCTTGCAATGAAGGAATCTCAACTGAATTTGAACTGTGGTAATGCAACAAGGTGGAGGAATCCACCATGGGTGGAGGGTTGTGGGAGGGGCGGGGGAATCCCAGTGCCTATAAAACTGTATCACATAATACAATGTTATTAACAATTAAATAAATAAATAAATAAAAGATATTTTTCTTTGTGATAGTATCATCAATCTATGTCATTCCCGAAGAACAGAGGCTCCTGGGAATTTAACCCTGTCAATACAACCTACTTTACATCATCAACAAAAGTAAAATGGGAAAAATTGTGTCTTATATATTGTTCTTGCTTGATGACAGGGATGAAGAAGGTCTTTCTAGTGAATGCTTTTCTGCTACAAATTGAGTAATTTTCTCAAAACACTCTCATCATTAGGCAGATTTAATCATTCCTTACCCCCATCCAGAAATCCAATTAAAAAAAAATAGCTTGAGATTCTCAAGTAAATGCTACCATGGCCGTTACTCTTGAGTGGTTCACTTTTGTTTCAACCATTTAAAAAAAATATTAATTTATTTTTATTTGAAAGGAAAATTTTACAGAGATGAGGAAATAGAGTCAGAGAGGTCTTCTAACTGCTGGTTCACTCCCCAAATAGCTGTAGTGTTAATCCTAAAATTATAAAATCCTGATAACCAGTATGCCAACAGTTGCTGGATATTTTGGAATAGAATGTAATAGCTTATCAGAAATGTAATACATGTTAAACATTTGACCTTGCATAATGGTTGTAGACAGAATTGTCTATTTATAGGAGAAAAAGCTGTTAGATCCAAAACATTATTTCTGTTCTTTTCATTTTCATCACTATATTATTGAGCTCATTGTAGGGAAGAGGGATAGCTGAGGAATGATAATACTATCACAATGAGATTTTTGTCAATTTTAATATGAACACGTTTCTGGTGAAATCAATAGATTCATGCCTCTTTTGAGCAAAATTCATCTCATAGTCCTTGTATATACATACTCCAGGGTGCAACTCATCTGAGCTCTGCTTATTCCACATTCTGAAAATGTTTAGTCAAAGTCTTCCACTGATCCAAACAAAGGGGAATATGAATTTTAATTTAGACTTTCTTCAAAACACAGGAAAAGTGCAAAATATTACACTAAAAGTTCCCATGAATGAAAAAATTTCCTCCATCCATCTTTAAATTTCAGACTCAATCTCTATCAAGGCTCCGTTATGTTGTGCAGAATCCTTATAGACATGCCTTGATATTTCAATTCTCTTTAAGCTCAGAGAATTGGGTATACATTCATGAGCACAATTTGAAGAAACATAATGGCAACTTAATGCTCAAGACAATTAATATAGTAAGAAATTATTTTCATTTAATGTACCCAGGGGTTTGATTCTGATGAGATCACCTCCATCTAATCAAAGACTTCACCAAAGCACATCCAAATTTCTGATTTAGTGGGTTATATAGTAGCCAAGACATAATGATCAATACCTCACTTCCCACGATCAGGTGTTTGCTTCCCAGAGGCTTGCAGTGAACCCAATGTTCTTTTCCGAAAGTGGAGTAGTATTATGCTGAAAGACATAATAGCATCATACCTAATTTTTAAGGCTTACAACTAAAAGTATGCCTTTGGGCTTTTACCACTTGGGAATTCTGTTTTGCAAAATGTCAGTAATATTACAGAGGCTAAATGGAAAGCAGCTCAAACTAAAAGCAGGATACCATGAATCCTTCAGTGCTGCAAAGCACATCCCATGAAGTATGGTATAAGATTCCAAATAAATTCCTAAGCAGTAAGGACAACTATAAGTAAAAGTAAGATGCCTCCAAAATAAGAGACCCGTTAAATGCTTTGCCTCCTAAATTAAAAGGAATGAAAGATATCCTTAACCGTGGAGGGGGTTATAATGTGTACTATATCTTTAGACTTACAGGAACTTCGCTAAGGTTTATATTTCTGTGGACTTTACTTCTGACCTCTATAACTCTTTTTTAAAAATCAGAGTTCTTATGATTTTTTTATTCTACATGGTCAACCTGTGATGGATAATGGTAACGCCCTGTGGTAGAAAGGTGGTTGATAGTCTTGGAGACTAACTTATGAGAGACATTTTCTCTTTTTGACATTAAGCTGGTATTTAGTCAGTTTATCAAAAGTGGTCTCTAAAATACATACAAAAATTAATATTTATATTTTTGTCAAACATAGGTCATTTTCTAGTACCTAATCTTTTTTATACATCATAGTTGAGAAGTAAGGACTAACTCTATAATTAATATGCCTGGAAAATCTTTGTTAGTGCTTGAACTCTCATTAATTTATTCTGGGAAAGGAACGCTATTTTGTTTCTAAATTTACCAGAAAGGAAGAGCACTCATGGTTTCTTAATCACCAAGAACATAAATACTCTTTGCAACATCACTTATTCCACAGTGTAAGTAAACTCTAAGTTCACTTATTTTTCAATTGCTAATATGGTTTCTAAGTACATAACACTGAGTTAAGTATAGTGCAATTAGATAAAATGTAAACCATTTGATACACTGTTAGATAACTACAAACTTAAATTATATCACATGATACTATGAGCCTGCAATAAATCAATGGGCTGAGGTTTTGAAAGAATTCAGTTTTAAATAGCAATTAGGTACATTAAAATTTTTAACCTTCTGATAATAAAGAAGACAGAATTAAAATGCCCATTGAATAGATAAAATTAAATCTTTTATTAAAGATATTTTTCCATTTTGACTTTTTTATTTCTTTAGTCTCATTACAACCAAGAATATCAAGTATTTTTTCCTCAATAACGAAATTTAACATTTACAATTTTCAGAACTTTGCCAACTATTCCAGGCACACACACAATTACATATGCCAATTCTATTATTACAACAACTCTTCTGAGTTATGTTCATGTGGCCATTTTACATTGAAAAGACTGAGGCTCCAAGTCAGATAAACTGAAATGGAGCCAGAAGCTAAGCCCAGGTTTGTTAGGCCACCTTATTTTTCATGTCTTTATGATATGAGGAAAAATGTGGCTTCTGCTTTAACAGGCCAAGACAATTTATCTGATGAAACAGATCAAACTGAATCATAGGAAATATTTTTAAATCTTATTTTATGATTAATAATTCATAGCCAAGGGGCCAGAGTTGTGATGTAGTGGATTAAGCCAGCAGTTGTGATGCTATCATCTGCCATCAAAGGGTTAGTTAAAGTCCTGCCTGCCACACTTCTTACCAAGATCAATGCTAATGCACCTAGGAAAGCCACTGAGGAGCTTCAAGGGCTGGGATGGTGGTTTCAGCCTGATCGGGTCCTAACCATTACAGTTGTTTAGGAGAATAACCAATGAATGGAAGTGTTTCTGTCTTTGTCTCACTATCTTTATCTGCAATCACTCTGACTTTGATAAATGACCCCTAAATAAATCACAATTGGTACTTAAAATGTTATTCCCTAGAGCTGGAATATCACATACACTTTTCGTTTCTGTGGCTAGTAACTACCTGGGCATAGCTGCTCTGACCGTTACTCTTCTAACCAACAATTCTTTGGATTACATCCCTGTCATTCAGTGCAGAAACTCTTTTGGTGAGCCTTCGAATTTCCTTCATCAACCTTTCCTTCAGCACACTCACAGTTTAATGTGGACTCCAGAGTTTGGTAAGAAGAAGGTTTACTATGGAAGTGTAAGAATGTTCTCCTAATGTTGGACTTCTGGCACAAAAGATTGGACAGGTTCCCAAAATACGAGCCTCTTCTACAGGTGTTAAGTCCTGGTTGATGCACCTGGGAAGGGAACAGAATAAGGTCAAAGTACTTACACCCCTACACACATGTCAAAAACCTGGATGAATTCCAAGTTCCTGACTGCAGCCTAGTCCTCGATGCTGTAGTCATTTGGAGTCTTAACCAAGGTGTGGAAGATTCTCTCCTCTCTGTCTTCATATGTGTGCAGTTCTGCCTTCCAAATACACAAAATAATCTTAATAAAACCTTTCTCAAAATGTTCTGATGTCTCTTTAGTAACGCTGTTTTCCTGGATTTGGGCCAGAGTTTCCTTAATAGAATTGTGAGATGGTCACCCAAGCATATATGGTGGGTTCAAGTGGCTTGCTTATTTTGAATTATACATCCCCAGAATAACCCTTTGGTCACTGTTTAATATACAGTCTATGACTAGGCAGAGATTCACGTTTGTCACCCAACAGGGACTGACCTCACTCTAAAGTGGAGAATGGTGTATGTCTGTGACTCAGGCATTATGATCCTCGAGTTCATCATCTGTGGTTAAGCCAGCAGTAATAGTTACAGTCACCATGACATGCACTTGGAAAATATTGATAAAGAGTTTCAAATGTACTTTAGACTTTATTTCAACACCAGTACAAAGCGCTAACATAGCCATTTATATTTCGGTTGTTTGAGAACACCCACCATTCTACATATGTTGCATATTTAATGAACAGGCAATAATAGATTCATGTTATAGATGGAAATTAAATCAGAGAAAGTGGCTTCCCAAGAATCATACAACATTAACATCTGTACTTGCCAAATTCTTTGACTCTGAGTTACTTGAAAAAAAAAAAACCTTAAAAAATTAAGACAAGAACAGGGTAGGGAACTTGTGACTTAGCTACTAGTATCAGATGTTCATAGGGGAAGTAAGGTGATGGGTATATGCCAACTCATTGTATTTATACCTCGCAATTCTCACAGTTTTGTCTTATAAACTTAAAACTATTCTGGTACCAGTGTTGTGGTATGCAGTGTAAAGCACAGCCTGAGACACTGGCATCCCATGTGAGCACCAGGCTCAAATCATGGATGGTAAACTTCCTGCCCAGATCCTTATTAATGGCTTGGGAGAAACAAAGAACTGTGGACCAAATGCTTGAGTTTCTGCTTTCCACGTGGGAGACCTAGGTTAAGCTCTTGGCTCCCGGCTTTAGCCTGGCCCAGACCAGGCCATTGCAGATCTCTGGGGTGGAAGGAGTTGATGACAGATCTCTCTCACTGCGTGTCTCCCTTTCTCTGTAACTCTTTCAAATAAGTACAGTAAGTCAACCAAGTCTTAAGTGCTTATGACTACTATTGTTTCACGTGTGTAATCTTTAAATGTTAAGAAAGTGATAGACATGGTTGGGCAGCAGGTTAAGTACCATCTTGGGATATCTGCTTTCCACACACAATTGTTTGTTGCAGTTGCAGTCCCAGCTGTTCTGCTTCTCATCCAGCTCTGCCAGCTCAAGTACTTGCCTTCCACCCATGCAGGAGACACAGTCCTGCCTAGTCTGAACTGTTGTAGAGTAGATGGAATATCTCTGTCACTCACTGTCTCTGTGTCCTTCTCTCTATCCCTCTGCTTTTCAGAAAAATGAATAATATTTTATAAAGGTTAAGTGAAAATCAAAATGAACCCAAAATATTTCTGGGAACAGGTGTTGGTATCAAGACAATTTAACTCATTATTTCATATGCCAGCATCTAATATCAGAGTGTCTTGTTTGAAACCTGGCCACTCTGTGTTTCTATACCAACTTCCTGTTAATGCACTGAAGGCTGCAGATGACAATATATGAGTAGCTGTCACTCAGGTTGGAGATTCTGTTGGGTTGCCTGATTCCTCATTTCAACTGGGACCAGTTCAGGCAATTGTGGGCATTGAGGGAATGAATCAATTGATGGAAGATCTTCCCCTCTTTCCATTCCAGTATGTGTGTCTGTCCCCTCTGCCTTTCAAAAAAATAAACAGACGATAATAAAAAAAATAAAGGTATGTCTGAAATTCAAGTCATTCTCATTATCCACTTCTAAATAAAAAGAGGATTCCAGTGAAAGGATTCAATATACCTTTAAAATATGATACTGGATTTGCAATGCATAGATGTAAATATTACATCATTTACCTAAAATCATAAGCCAAGTAAAATATCTTTTGATTTATAAACTATGATTTTCCACAGTGATTCAGGAATTTGTCTGTTATCAGAAGCACTTGCTAGTTTTTGCCCTGATTATAACCGTGCCACATGGAACAGTAAAATCTAACCTCAGTGATGTTTTTTTATCTATATTCCAATGATGTATCCACACCCCCTCATTCTTAATTTGTATTCAGATATTCACATCAGGAGCAAGAGTCTAATTGATTGTTCTGAAGACACAGTGCATACTACATCAACATAATTGCAAATTTGGGACGAAGCCTTGTATACATAATGCATTTTCCCTAGTTAATTTTTTTTTTGAATTGGAGGTTCTGTCTCAAAGTACAAACATTTTGAAAATTATTAAATTGCCAATTTACAATTGTGTATGCTCTGAGATTCATAAACATATCACATAAAACTTCCAAACAGTCAAGTATTAGTCATTTGCTTTATGGATTAGTCTAAACTAAATTTTGTTCGAAATCGACTTTTTTTGTTTTGTTTATTCAGAACTTATAGATGTCTGGCTCAAATTTTGAGTATATCCAAGTTTAACTTCCAGCTTCATTAAGCTCTCTAGACCTGTTTTCTAATCTTGAAAACGCCTTAATTCATGGCATTTTCTTGAGAGTTTTATGAGATAACATACTTGAAAGTAACTAGATAGGATTTAGGGAAATGTTTCTATGCTTAATTTCTATAAATTACTAACATTTTTAAATGCTACACAGGCTATGTATGTTACCAAGATCAAGGAAAATTAAATTTCATGAGAAGTAAAATTTTATTCATTTGCTTTTTAATTCTGGATGCATGAAAATGGTGGATGTTCAATTTAAAGGAGGATGCTGATAATTATACTCTGCTCTCTTGTTAATTATTGAGTCAAGTATTCCAGTCCCATGGAATGAGGAAAGCTGCTTCTTTACAGCAGCCCCTGAAGAGGTTATTAAAGTTCTGTCAGTGTTGATATTTTCTTAGTAGGTGAAGAGATGTGAACTTGACTTTGTTTATGACTGCAAGTGTTGCGTTGGTTAAAGGTTACTTAAACTATTCTGTTGATGGCATGATGCTGATAGTAATGAGAGTTCCTAATTTCAATGTCTACCGTACAGCTCAATCTTTCTTTCCCAGGTGTGAATGAGCCATATTCTCACATTCACCCTTTGAGATGCTTTTCCCTTGCCTTAAATCACTGTTTCATTACCTGTATAGATTTTCTGCCTCATACCTTCATCTAAATAACACCTGCTGGAGGATGCTTTAGATGAACACCTGTCACCCTTTCCAAACAAAAATCAACATTTTCAGTTCTACCCCTTACTTTGTTATCATTGAGAAAAGCAGATTGCTTAACAGGAACACATATGAGATACTCAAAGTTTTTTTTAATTGAATCCATTCCTGTTCATCTATTCCCTATTTCCATAACTTTTCAGGCTTACTAGCAATGTGAGGAATGTGCTGAGTCATGAAACATATTGAAAAACTTCTCAGGTTTCAATTTTATACAATTAATTATTATATGACTGTACTAGCTTATCTTTGCGTTTTGGATTTTTTAACCTATCTGCCAAGTCCATGGACAAAAGCAAGTCTGGCTAGGGTAAAACAAGAGAAATTGGTAAACAATTTAGTCTACACTATGCATGTGCCTTAGCCTGATCATAAATTTGGGAGCAAACAAAGACAGAAAAAGGAAACAGAGAGAGTAGTTTCAAAGAGCAATGACTTTTAAAATTTCTGCATCTGAAATGTTGTATGTGGTTTCTACAATATGTACCATCAGGCACCTGCCCTTGACATCCATATTATAATAGCATTCAGCAATTTATAATGAGCAATGTAAAGGCTTTAGCCTATCATGAGAAAAGTGAGAATATTTATAAAAAGCTTGGATAATATAATCCAAAATCATTATAATATTTAAAATACAGAGATACTGTTATACATGGGACATACATACAACAGTAGATTCAGTGGAGGTGAAGAATCCTATTGCTCTAAAGCAGCAAAACCCATAACTCAAGTAGTTATACTGACACAAACATCTTGCACTGCCAGTCACATAGATACGTGGTAGATATAAGCATGTATAGTACGTTCTTAAAATGATACAAAATTCTTGCTGTTTCATGGTTAGTTTTCAGCATTATTTTATTAGAGTTTAATTTTACTATTTATACAAAAATTTTAGAGTAAAACAGTTGTTTTACTGGTGTCAGCTTCATTATCACATCGCTTGATTGTCTCAAGAGGTTATATGTGGTAACTGACCTGTACCATTTGGTACACTCTACAGTGTTTGCACAAAGGCAAAAGAACCTAAAAATACATTTCAAATATCCCGTTTTAAACCAAATATAATTGTGTGAACTTAGAAGCAAAAAAGAGCATATATGTTGACATTATATATGTTGACATGCTTACAAATATGATATTCACTTAAGCCTCTCTGCAAGTGGAAGTAGAGAATAGTAAATTTATTTATTTATTTTTCTTTTTAAAAATTTTTTGATGATGTTTACATAGCTGATTGTGGTGGGAAAGTTGGGAAAGGTTGATGATTAAGGGAAACTGGATGAGATCATTGCTTCCCAATTTTCTTTTTCTTCTTCCTGTATCTGGAGGAAGTGGGGAGATAACAAGAGAAGCTGAACCCAGCCTTTCAACTTCCTCAGTACCTAGGGATGGGGAACAACCACCCGATGTTATTCCAGAGCCCCCAACATGGAACATGCTCCAAGGATTCTGCTCAAATGGCTCTGATGGTTCTGAAATGCTGTCAATTTCACCAATCCAAGGATAAGGCAATCCTTTCAATGTTCATTTGCTGACACAATCCACCCCAGAGTCTCCATTCACCCAGATATTTGCTGTCAATGCTTGGCTGTGGTAGTTGACTAATTTGTTCTGCTCTCCTTCCTCTGCTTTGGTACCAGATATCCTCTGCAAGTTCCAATTGATTGCAGTATCCTCCATGTGCATCTGGATATGTCATCCACTACTCTGTCTTACCCACTGAGAAAGTTCTAATACATTCACTAGATGGTCAGAACACAGATCCTATGATTCTCCCAATGGTTGGAGCTGTGAGTCCAGCATTTCAGTTGGGAGGATCCCCAAAGAAACCTCTTCTGAGGTGATGCCAGACCTGACTCTTGTGTATGCTTGCCAGTATGGGGTCCAGCTCAGTGCATCACCCATATTCACCTACACAACCCAGTTCACATTCAGGCAAACAGATGTCTGACCCAATCCCAGTTCTCACACTCACCAGTAAGAGTAGTGGCCCAGTAGGGAAGTCCTCCACAGCCCTTTATCATGCTTTCAAACCTCCTCCTTATCGCCTATCTCACGTTGTGCTGTTGGGTCCTGCAGCCCAGTCTGGCATGGCCCACCTTAACTGGCATTGGCCTGGCCTGGCTCAGTCTGCCTCCAGTTCCAGTGCATGTTGATGGGTGTTGCAGCCCAGCCAGCACCGCCAGTCCCTGGTACTGTGAACTGGCTGGTGCTTTGGCCTGAACCAGCCCATCCTGTACTCCATCCTGGTTCTAAGATCTGCCCTGTGGGTGTTATGAACTGACCCAGCCTGGCCTGCCCGCAGAATTGACCAGCAGGTACTCCAGTGGGTATTATAACCAGATTTTGTCTGGGCCTCTTCCAGCCTTGGTTCTTGCACTCACCTGCAGGGTCTGCGTCCTGACCAAAGAGTTTCCCAAATTCCTCTATCAGGTGTCCCCCCAGTGGCAGATCTTGCACACCAGTGGGTCCACGGCAGAGACTGATTTAGTCCACCTCTTGTCCTGGCAGGAACCGTGGACTTACCCAACCATTCTGATTCTTACCATTGAGTGCTATAGCCGAGGCACACCTGGTCATGCCCAGATATAGCTCTTGTATTCCTCAGTGGGAGCTGAGACCTAGCTCAGCCTGCCGTGGCCCTACCATGATTCTCACAAGCACCAGTAGGTGCTGGAGTCTAGCTTAATCCAACACACCCCAGGCCCAGCTCATATCCATGCTGAGGCACACTATTGTCACGTCCAGCTCAGATCGCGTTTTCCATTCCAGCTCTTGTGCTTACCAGTGGGAACCACACCCAGCCAGGTGTCCCCTTATCTCCCCAACCAGGCTTATTCCTAGTCACAGATTTGTGTGTGTCAGTAGTTGCTCTGACCTAGCCAGATATAGCCCATCCCTTGACCTTTGCCATCGGCTGCTGCAATCTGGCCTATCCCAGCCTACCCCCAGTCCCAACTCTCGCTGGCAGGGCTTCAGCCTAGCCCTGCCAGTATGCTCCCAACCTTGGCTCATGCAAACCAGTAGGTGTGATAGCTTAGCCAGCATGACCCATGCTCCAGTCCAGCCCCTGTACCTGCCAGAGGACTAAGGCTGGCCAAGCCCTGCCAGGTCCACCCCTCTCCAGAACCAACCCACACACTTGCAGATTTGTGAAACTACCTTGCCTGGTCTAATCAACACCCAGTCCTAAACCACATGCTCACCAGTTGGAGCTATGTCCCAGCAGAGGATTGTCCCACATTCCCCTACCAGGCCCACTCCTTGACCCGGATCTCAAATGTGTTTGTGTGTGCTAGGCCCTTATCCGGCATACTCTGCTGGGTATTTTCACCTGGCCTGCCCCACACCCTGTTCTTGGGTATGCCTATGGTGCTGCAGCCAGGAGCTGGCTGGCCTGATCCCACCCCTAGCATCCATGAGTGTCAGAGATGTCCATGGTCATGCCTGGCTCAGTCTGTCACCACCCCCAGCTCTTAAGCAAACCAGCAGAAATTAACAGTTCCACCAGGGTGGACCCACATATTCTCAACAGAATTTGCCCCCGTATCTGTTTCTTTCACATACTGGTTAGTGTCATAGCTTAGCCCGTCATAACACATCCCCTGCTCCAACACTCACTGGTGGGTACTGTGATCTAGCCCTGCCAGGTAGGCCCCTAGTCCTAGCTTTAGTGTGGACCAAAGGATATTGGTCTCCAGTGAGCTATGCTTACTATCCCAGCTCAGGTCTCCCATGTGAGCTGGTGCATTGGTTTGACCCATAAAGGCCCTCAAGCGTACCCCCTCCAAATTGCTCAGTCTCAGCCCCTTCACTTACCTGCAAGTACAGTGGCTTTGTTGATGGAAATCCTTCAGACATAATTCTTCACCTGTAACATTCTCCCTCAGCAGTCCTCTCTCCCACACTTACCCTTGCTTCTTTCCATGACTAATCCACAGACCCTGCACCAGGGAGAACATGGGTTCTCCAGCCTGACTTTCTGAAGCCTGATCGGGAGGGGTAGTGTGCTGGCTTGGACCTCTGCCTGCCCACTAGGAGCCCAAGGTTCTGGCACATGTGTTGTTCTGGGACCTTACCCCTTCACACACCCAAGATAGATACAGACCCTTTCAAAGTTCCTCCAGCTTGGTCTACCAGCACACCAGACAGGCATGCTAAGCTAGAGCTCTGCCTTCCTCTCCAATTCCTTACCCTGACCAGGACCATGCACATGGAAAATCCCTAAGTTTGGCTCGCCTGGGTGGATGTGAGCCCCAGGTCCCTGCACACCCACTCCACAGCATCCCCTAGTCTCCCTCACAATCCTGCATCCCCAGGCCCTGGCACAAAAGGCCAATAATACATTTATGACAATATTTTAACAAGAAACAAGAGTCATTAGAATACACTGAAGGTATTTAACTTACACTGTCTCTTTTACATTGTTCACTTCTGTCGGATCTCCCAGTAATGCGGCTCCTTTCCAAATTTGCCAACTCAACTCCAAGCCAGGCCTGGAATGAGTGTGAAAGTCTTTTAGCTGAAGCTTCAAAGGTGCCAAAACATAGGCTCTTTCCAGGACTCTGCGGTCTATTCATAAAATGACTCATTTATATAAAGGCTGCAGAATTAATCTATTACCTTTAACTGATGAAAAACACTGTTAATTTCCTTCTCGCCCCAGATTTCGCTCTCCATCAGCCTTCTTCTTGCGGGCAGTGTTAGAGCAGTCAGGGGAAGTTTTGGAGTCAGAATATTTAGCAGAACAGTTATGGAGTTCAGATTCAGAGTAATTTATTTTGGGATTTGTAATCACTATAGTCTAAGTTAAATTATTGCTGGCTATCTTGAAAGGCTTCTCAGAATAATGTAATCAATTTAATGAGTATTGAAGGAACCTTGAAACCTCTTTAACTTTTAAACTTCATATTGAACTAAAGTTTCACAAAAGACCTTCTAGATTGAATGCCAATGGTCAAGTGTACATGGCAGTATCAATTACAAATTCTGTAGCTAAAAGCAACATTCCTTACACTGAAAAATATTTTTTAAAAAATCAAATTTAAATTACAGGAAAATTAATATTATCCATGCCAGAGGAAAGACAGTGTTACTCTCTATGGTGGGTATTAATTACAACTTTATCATGGGGAATGGTGAAGTGTATGTAATCTTCAATGTAAGGAGGAAATGCATTAACATGGAGGAGTCAGATTGCATAATACAACATTTTGCAATATCCCTGTGTCCTCCATGTATTTTCTGAAGCACTTAACAGCCTTAAAAATTACTGGCATTGGGCCTAGCGTGGTGGCCTAGTGGCTAAAGTCCTCACCTTGAACACACCAGAAACCCATATGGGCACCGATTCTAATCCCGGCAGCTCCACTTACAGTCCAGTTCCCTGCCTGTGGCCTGGAAAAGCAGTCAAAGATGGCCCAAGGCCTTGGTACCTGCACCTGTGTGGGAGACCTGGAGGAAAGTTCCTGGCTCCTGGGTTCGGATCAGTGCAGCACTGGCCATTGCAGTCACTTGGGGAGTGAATCATCGGATGGAAAATCTTCCTCTCTGTCTCTCCTCTTCTCTGTATATCTGATTTGCAATAAAAAATAAATAAATCGTTTTAAAAAGTATTGGTATTACCATTTCTTTTGTGTGTTCAACATAATATGTCTATTTTAATTGACAATGTTTAACTTGTATTCTACCTTCAACCAAAGTTCCAAGTACAATTGTCATTTCAGGCACCACCTCCCTGGATCTGGTTAATGTGTTTTTGCACCTCTACTTGGAGTGGAGCTCTCGAGTGTGTGTTGTGTTGGTGATTCTTTACAACAGAGCTCCTGGATTGGGTTAGTTCAATGGTCTCATCTGATCTTTGAGGACAAGTTGATCTCCAAACCATAGTTGATTTGCTTTCCTTGCTGTAGCCTTAAGCCTCTGCTGCTCCACCAATCACCTCCCACACCCAGCAAGAAATATGTGAGTATTTTTAAGTTCTTTTCATATTGTTCTACAGCCATGCTTCAGTTGAGCAGCCTTTCTCTGACACCAGTAAATTTCTACAGAATAGAAAGCGACTCCTAGCTGGAGATTGTCTGGAGGGTGCAGTTTGCCAGAGAATCAAGCAGAAGTAAGCTTTTTTTTTTTTTTTGGTGTTAAAAGTTATATTTTGTTTTAGAGATTTTATTGATTTTTATGAGAAAGGTGGATATACAGAGAGGAGGAGAGACAGAAAGAAAGATCTTCCGTCCAATAGGAGCCAGGAGTCAGGAGGTTCCTCCGGCTCTCCCACATGGGTGCAGGGTCCCAAGACTTTCTGGGCAGTGCTCAACTGCATTCCCAGGCCACAAGCAGGGAGCTGGATGGGAAGTGGGGTTGCCCGAATTAGAACCGGCAAGCATATGGAATCTCAGCATGTTCAAGGCAAGGACTTTAGCAATTATGCTACCACACTGGGCCTCTACATACCTCTTCTTGAAACATGTCTTTTGAAATGCACTTTTTCCATACTTTTTATTTTACTTATTGTTTTTATGATTATTTTTATTTATTTGAAAAGCAAAGATATACAAATTGTGAGATAAGTTCCATCCACTAGTTCACTCCCAAAATATCTGTGATGGCTATGGCTATATTACTGTAATAATCTAGGGGAAATAAAAAAGAAAATAAGAAGTACCACCCCTGGAAAATATAAGTACAAAAATTATAGAATCTTGAGATCTTCAATACTCTCATGTAAAAGAGAAAAATATTTGGATCTTGTCTGGGTTTACTTGTGCCCACCAGTGAGCCACAAGACATGTTAAAGCACTAAACGTTCCTGGGGACATATCCTTATTTGGAAATATGGTCTTCACAGAATTAGTAAAGTAAGATAACTGTAGCATGCCCTAATTCAGCATCACTAGTATACGCACAAAAACGGGAAATGTGCATACTGGGACAGGAACGCCAACCAATCACCAGCATCTTAGAGAGACATGCATCTTCCCTCACAGACATCAGAAAGAACCGTTATGTCCTGAACTGGATCTCAAACTCTTATGTCTCCCCTTGCCCTCCTCCACCCAAAGTGTAGGACAATCAGGTTCCCGTTTCAGCCACCCAGTATTTTGTTTACTGCCAGCCAACTATGAAGTTCATGGAACTAAAAGACAAATGTATGTTTATGCCCAACATTTTAAAATCCACATCTAGCTTTTTTCTCACCATACCCACATTCACAAACTGTTTGAAAACACCCAAATTACACACTCCAAATCATAATTGGCTAAAGGATATAGCTAATAAGCTTTAAACATAGCTGATACAAATGGATAAAATGGTTTAAATGAGTACAATTTAATGATAATTTAAACATGCATATCTAAGTAACACAGTTTTCTTTCTCATAAAGTAAATTGGCAATTAAAATGCTAATACTGAATACTCTTGAGTATATATGAGAGAATAGCAGTTACAACTAAGTATTTAATATTTATCTTAATATTTATTAAGCAATGAGGCAGGCTAAATTGAGGTAATGACAATATTTTTTAAGGTGTTCCAAAAATAGGAACTTAAGAAATTCAAGTACATTTCTAACAGTGTAAGCCTATAAACAATGAAAACATTAAACCTGTTTTTACTCCCACAACAGGAAAATTGGTTTTTAATTAAAATGAGGAAAATAAACACAGCTGTATATGAATTTGAATCCTGAATTTGACTTCATAAAATTATTTTTGAAGAAAACAGATTTATGTTAGTTTCATATGGAGCTTACACATCTTCAGGTACTTTGTATTCTTTTTACTTTTATATTTTTTCCCTAGGTTTTTCTTGAAAGAAAATTATAGGGGTGCTCATTTGCACAGCATAATGGTTGAGAGGTCATATAGCATGCCACGCCACATATTGGGGTGCCTGAGTTTTAGACCTTGCTCCTTTCTCAAAACAGTCTTGGTACAAAAATGCACCCAGGGAAGTTACATGTGGTTTCTCAAGTTGGTATTTGGGTTGAGTTCCTGATTCCCAGTTTTGGCCAGGCCCAGATCTAGGTAGATAAGTGAAAGAACCTCTCTGCCTCTCTTTCTCTCTCTTTCTCTTTCTTTCTCTCTCTTTCTCTTTCTCTCACAACCTCAAATAAATAAATAAATGATTTTTAAAGGAAATTGTAGAAAGAGAAATGAAACAAGATGGAAACTATATTAGTTTCCCAGAGCTGCCGTAACATCAGAGAATTTTTTTTTTTTTTTAAGCTTCAAAGGCTTAAGTCTGAAATCAAGGTTTTGACAGGACCATGCTCTCCCCAAAGGATCTGGACTTTCCTTGGCCTATTGTACACCTCCCATCGCTCATGTTTGCCTGATTCCTATCCCTGAATTGCTACAACTTTTTCTTTTTTAAGAAAACCACTCAGGCCAATGTGATGGCACATCTAGGCTAATCCTATAGCATGGACACCAGTTCAAGTCCTGGCTGTTCCACTTCTGGATTCAACTCCCTACCAATTTCCTGGGAAAGCAGTGGAGGAGGGACCAAGATCTTAGACCTTTGGACCCACACGTGAGTGAGTGGGAAGCTCTTGGCTTTAGCTCCTTATCAGCTCAGCTCTGTTTGTTGGGGCCATTTGTGGACTGAACTAGTAGATTGAAGATCTTTCTGTCTAAAATTTTATTGTAAAATAAAAATAAATAATTATTTAAAGATGCCAAATCACTATTTGGATTCAGGATACAAAGCCCCATCTTAACACTAAGACAATCTTGTCTCAAGGTACCTAATTAATCCCATGTACAAAGTTCTTGCTTCAAAGAATGTCACATTCTGAGGTTCCAAGAGGACATACATCTTGGATGTGAATTTGTAATAAGTTATAGTCTTCAGCCAGATTTGAAAACTGAATGCAGGATCTCTGATTTGAGATGCAAACGTCACAAGCAGCATCTTAGCCATTAGTCAAAAGCCTTGCCCATGATCTATAACTTTAAATAGATAAGATCACGAATCTCTTGAAAAAGCAAAATAAGCATATGTCACATATTTTTTAGCCCTTTAATGAAGAGGTAATAATATGTGAAAACTGGTTCAAAGATACTTTCAAAGCACAAGACAACACTACTGCCTTCAGTTTGCTTAGGTTTGGAGAGGAGAGTAGGCTGGGGATCCACAGGTACCCTAATGCCTTTTCCCTGCAGAGACTCACTTCTGAGTGTTCCTGTCTAGCAGAAGGCAGATTACCCTAACTTCCTCTTAAAATCATAGAACACCCAGGCGGGGGGAGCAAAATAATTTCAGAAAGTTGCCAAACCTTAAGCTATAAGGCAACTGGGGGTGATAGAGAGTATGAGGGCAAATTATGTCCTACTGATTTGTCTTCATATAAATTGTATTATGACACATTTATACATCATTACAATAAAGAGGCTCAACCAAAAACTGTACATTTCAAAGAGCTATAAACAAAATTTTTAGCTATTCATTCTACCAAACAGAGACTGTCCCATCACTTCATTCCACTCAAAATTTATGCCACTGAACTCATCAGTGACATGATGAATAGAAACACCTTTTAAAATGTTTTTTAATTGAAAGGCAGGCTTATATAGAGAAAAGAAAAGATAGAAAATATCTTCCATCAGCTGATTCACTCCCCAAGTGGCTGCAATGGCTGGAGCTGAGCCAATGTAAAGCCAGGAGCCAGTAGCTAATCCCAGGTCTTCCATGTAGGTGCAAGGTCCAAAAGCTTTGAGCTATCCTTCACTGCTTTCCCAGGCTACGAGCAGGGAGCTGGAAGGAATATGGAGCAGCCGGGATACAAACCAGCTTCCATAGGAGATGCCAGTACTTGCAGGGAGGGGATAAGACGGTTGAGCCCTCCTACCAGCCCAAGAAATGCATTTTTCAAAAGAAATACGTACTACAAATTGTTGTCTAAAAATTTGCTGTGATTATATTTCAGAAAATAGTGCATAAAATATTAACAAGGAAATAAAATTTGAACTAGCAGTCATATAAAACATATCTGTTACAGAAATTATTTTTAATGGCAATGATTTTATGATTGTTATACCAAAATGTTTAAGATTGTTTGAGTAAAAAAGTGTAGCATGAATCATGGGTTTCTATTAAACAAGACTAAACTCAAGATTATTTGGTCACAAATTTATTGTTTAAATAGTCTAATGATAGCTAAAGTATTCATATAATTTCAGAGTTAATTAACTATACAAAACAATGAAATAATTGACACTATAATATATATTCTCTGTTTCTATTGCTTCATTGTATATGGCATTTTATACTTATACAATATATAATGCTTTAGTAATTTCACCACTACATTTATACATAGACATATCTACGTGTAATTATTTATGTACTTTTAAAAATCATATTTTTAAAAATATGGGAGAGAAAATATTTTGTTAAAAGTTTTATATTTAATAATCCCAAGAAGTCATTTTTAAAAATAACTCTGAATGGTCATGAAATGTTTACAAAATAATTTGTGAGTCTGTGTGTGCTGTGTGTGTTGTGTTTTGTGCATGGTACATGTTTTGTGTATGTTGTGTGTTGTGTGGTGTGTGTGTGTGTGTGTGTGTGCATTGCAATAAAGGTTGCAGATCTTGCTCAGATGAAATCATTAGAATCTTTTGGGGGGGCAGAGTTTCCTGTCCAGGTGTTTTGCTTTGTTTACTTTTGCGGTTGTTGTTATAAGTGCATTTCTATAGATCTGCTACATATACCATCAATGTCACCTACCAATGTGATATATTTAACAATGGTACCTTAAATACTTTAAATTCAAGCATGATTCCCAAGTAGAGAAGAAAAAAATTAAATTTAAAAAATAATAAATGTATTGGACTACGCATCAGTACTCTAATGCATCTAAATGTGAATTACTGAATTTAGTTGTAGTGAAATAACGGGTAGTGTCCTTTTGGATATGGGTAGTGCACTGACTACTTACAAGCCAAGACCTTAATTATACGCAGAACTCTCAGGCTTCCTAACTGGAAAATTTCTTAGCTTGAAACAACTGTCAATTTTAGTATCTTCTCTGTAAATCCAACAGGAATTTGTGCCTAGTTGTTAATTTATACTCTTAGTGTTGATTCATATATTAATAATTGTGCATAACCCAGATTAACTTCAAAGCGCAATGACAGCAGCTTCATACATTCAGCAAAGAACCACAGTGTCTATAGGTAATGTATACTGTGTTAGGCAACACCATTGGGTCCTGTATTTCAAAAACAGTGTCCATGTTATTTGAAACAAAATTCAATTCACGTGAGATTACTTAAAAACTGTAATAAAGAGTAATAGTCAAGCACTAAAACTTTGCTAGAATGTGTAAGCTACTGCTAAAACCTTGGCACAAACTGATATTCCACATTCCATGCCCAGTCCATCATGAAATCCTGCATGCTGTGCTTTCAAGTTATTTGAATCTAAGTGCTGCTCAGAATACCTCTTGTGTGAGTCACCAAATTCGCTTGCTTAAGTACATCAGTGGGCATTCATGTTGTCAGCCAGCTGCTGTCCCTGCCTCCCACAGCCCATTCACAGAACAGCTCGGGGGGGGGGGAGAATTTAGGTTAAATCAGGTGAGACAAATCTCCCTACTAAAAATCTTCTCATTGCATTTCACTATAAAGGCAAGTATCTTCCCATTAGCCTTGGAGCTGTATGTGATTGGGCTCTTGGCATTACTCTGGCTTGCATTCTATTGCTCTTCCTCGGTCATGAATTCGTTTTTCAGTCAGGACAAACCTACTCTAACCTCAAAGATTTCTTTTTGCTCTGAATGTTATTCTAAAGATGTTCCCAATTGCTTTTCTTTCTTCCCGCCTTTTTCCCTACTCAAACTTTTTAGAGATTTCTTTACTGACACCTATGTATAATATAGCAGATCCTCGCCCCTTTCCACCTTGTCTTATTGCATATACTTCATAGAAGTTAATCATCCTTGCTCACACCACATGCTGACTTGTATCATCTTTGTGGCTTGCCAAAAGTTAAGGAATCAGCATTTTTGACATAAAGAAGAGCAAGTGTAAAACCTAATAAAATACACAGATCTCATCATGTTCTGAGCCACCAGAGCAGAGATGCAGTGTGCAAGAAATTTAAAAGGAAAAAACTAGCATAAGAAAGCTTGGTGAAAACAGAGATTTTTCATTCTAACTGTAATAGCAGTTTTAACATATTGGATTCACACTGTGGAAAGGGATTATGTTGGGGTACTCCCTTCACCTTCCTGATCTACCTACCCCTTTGTTTAAGCTGAGAAGCCCATCTTTATGGTCGGTGTTAGTTCAAAATACTGACTTTCTACTGGATTTTGATAAAGACGAATTCAGAGGGTGAAGGAAGATAGGAGTTGAAGAAGCTCCTCTATCCAAGCAATACGTCTGCTGAGCTGAGGCCAGAAAGACCTCGTGTTGTACCAGGCTAGATTCTGTTGTACCAGGTAGATTCTGTCAGGGTGATGGTGAGGTGGAGGGCTTAAAGGGGAGACAGGGCACTGTTATGGTGGGGTACAGAGGGGCTGTGTCAGAACATGAAGACCTCTTACAGTCACCACTCACGCAAGTTCCAGTCTATGCCTTGCCTTGTTTGCTATGGTGTGCAGCTGGCACAGTCACCTTTTCTCATCCCTTATCATATTCACACCTGTTGTGTACCACCTGCTGGGACTTCCTGCCAAGACCTGACAGCAGGTGAGTGAGGAGTCAGGAAGCATCTGCAGGATTGAAATCATGCTTTAGCCAAAAAAATCAAAGAAAAATATTTTAAAAAGAAGAGGTAAAGAGAAGGCAGATTGAGGGAAAAAGGGGGCAAGAGGGAAATATGTTTATTAGCTTAGACTGTGTCTATGAAATACATGGAATCTGTTCTCTTTATATTAATAACTTAAAAATACACAAATATATATGTATACATCATATATATTTAATTTTTTAGTTTTGATGATGTTTAAATAGTTGATCAGGATGGGAAAGATTGAGAATTGGGAAAACTGGATGAGACCACTGTTTCCAAATTCTCTTTTTTTTCTTCCTGTATCTGGTGGGAAGGGGAGAGACAAGGAGAGAACCCACACCCAGCCTCCCAAAGACTTCAGTACACAGGGATGGGGTACTGCTGGCCGAGATCAACCCAGTGTCCCCAATGTGAAGCATATTCTGAGGGTTCTGCATAAGCGGTTCCTATAGTTCTGAAATGCTGTCATTCTCGCTGGTCCAAGGATAAGGAAATCCTTCAGATATCCATTGGCTCACATAGTCAACCTCAGACTCTCCATTTTCCCAGATATCTGCTCTCATCACTGGGGTGGGATAGTTGTTCCACCCTCCCTCTGCTTTGGTGCCAGATGTCCTCTGCAGGCCCCAGTGGGCTGCCACATCTGGGCCTGCCATCCATTACTCTGTCTTTTCCATTGAGGAGGGCAGCCTGGACTGCCTATCCCCAGCACTGCTGGACCCCTATCCCTGGGACTCATGGACCCAGCAACCACCACATGACATACATATTTGAAAAAAAAAAAAGAGAGAGAGAGAATCCAGAGAAAAGGATGATCTCAGCAGAAAGAATCTCAAATACTATTTATTTTGAAAGTACAATTAGATTACTTTATTAGTACACTGGTGTTATATATGAAAAGGGAATAGCGAGTGAGAGCAGTAGCACAACAGGCTATTCTCCTGCCTGTGGAAGCATCATCCCAGATAGAGGCTGGTTTCTGTTTCATTGAGGCACCCCTGGCTTCAGATCAGCTCATCTCTGTCTACTGTGTCCCTCTTGGGAGTGAACAAGCAGATGGGAGACCTCTCTTCCTTTTCTTCTCTCTGTTCGTAAAATCTGCTTTTCAAATAAAAATAAAATCAATGCTTTTTAAAAGAATAAAATGACATGTTTGTGTGTGAAGTTCTCAATAGATCATGGATCCACGTAAACCGAAAGAGAAAGAATGATGGTGGGGGAAAGTCTGAACAAGGAACATTCAAGTAGCTTCTTTCTGAAATTAAGTTGAAGTTGCTTCTCTATCATGCAGTTTGATTGAAATGATGAAAGCTAGGGAGTTATTAAGGCTGATAAGAGTGTGGAAATCATGAGCAATTAACGTTGATTAGAAGGGAGCTTATCTAAACTGTAACTAAACATATATCTAAACTGAAAAAAGAAATACATCTCCTGGTGATAGCTCTTTCAAAGAAAAAAAAATCTTAAACATTTAGGAATTGGACACAAAAGAGTCAGACTAGAGAGGGAGAGACAGTGAAAGAGATTTTCCATTTGCTAATTCATTCCCCAGTAGACTACAGTGGGTAAAGTTGGACCAGAGTGAAGTCTGGAGCCATGAGCTTCTGCTGTTTCTCACATGATAGCAGCAGACCAAGCATGTAGGTTATATTTTTGCTCCTTTTAGCTGCATTAGTAGAGCTCTGGATTGGAAGTGGAGCAGCCAGACATGAACCAGCACACATATGGCATGCTGCAGTTTTGTAGCTTGTAGCCTTATCTGCTATGGTACAAAACTGGCCCCTCTAAGATTCCCTTAGTTGATTGATTCCATAAAAGATTATAAGGACAAGACTGCCAGTGGTATATTCCAATGAATGCACAGGCCAGTTTGGAAGTATTTGTGCATTTATTCTTCAAGAAAGCTTATTTTAAAATTTTCATTAAATTATGTCTAATATTTTTCTAGTATTAATATGTCCCAACCTGTTCTATGGCAAATATAGCATGCATTAATAAATAGCATGATCCTAAGTCAGTGCTAAGTATATTGACATGAAAAATCTAAAAACTAAAAATTATTGAGTTACAGAATACATCTTAATTTTAAGCTAAATTTGTTATGTCAGACTTGTTTCCTTTAGTTACTAAAGACATCTTCACTCCCTACGCTTCTTCACCTCATTCACTTTTGTATTTACAAGAACCAGACTATAAACAGAATAACAGTACATATCTCCAACTGTGATATAGATTACTACATTCAGAATAGGACTTCTAAATGAAACAAAATTAACTTTCGTAATAAGAAAAAAAAAATGGCATTTGATCTAACACCAAGGCTTATTGACTGAACTCTTGTGAAAGTCGGGTTTTTCTTGTGTCTGGTTTTTTATTAATGAATAAAATGGTTGAACCCCCTATTTGCATCTTCGAGAGAAGAAATTGGTATTGTTTTCTTGTTTTGGAAAGCTTCCTGTGGAAATGAGAAATATGCATAAATAAAGATTAATGTGGTAGGGTGAATGATCACATATGCTTAAATAAATGTCTTTAAGTGATTCCTTTTTGATGAAATAGTACACCTTAATTTGAACAAGGTGTCAAATTTCTACAATATTGATTTAGTTTTCTTCGGGAGGAATGAAAATTGTAACAAATTGATGATTCTTGCTAGAAATAAATTCTTTATGGATTAGTAGTGATATCACCAAATATTACCCAATAGTTACTCAATTGTTTCCCAGCTTAGAAAATGATTATGGTTTGACATCATTCTAGAGACAAATTGAACATGCCATATAATTGATATAAATCTTTTTATTTATTTTTATTCTAAGTGTACTTAACTTTAGTCATTCACTGTCACTTTAAATCTATTTGATAAAAAGTTCTTTTCTGAGATAAAATCTCAGAAAGTATCAGGTGAGTTGAGTGATATAGGGAAAACCATGATTATTGTTTTGCTATTATGAAAGAAATTCCACTGTCAAGACTAACATATTAAAGAATATTTTAATCTTTATTCAATGGATGGACACTTGTGAACCTCTCCGCCAAGGCTGTGGAGTTTCAGGGGAGTACTATGGAGTAGACTACTCCTGTTCCTTCTCTGGTAGCTTTTATGAGCATGTATTGAATACACAATACCGTGGTTAGGAATGGCACTAAAGTTTCCTTTTTGTTTCCGTTTCACTCAGGTTTCACAAGTGTTAAAATACACATTTTAATGTATCTGCTCTATTTTGTTTTCATTATCTGTGTCAACATCACGTCTTCCTGAGATATTTCATAGCAACTTGCAGTCATGATGCTCATTTTATTCTTAATGCTTCCATTTTCCCCCCTACAAGCAGGTTGCTCTTCTACAGCATTATTTTCAAAATCAGGATAAAATTTTCATTGCAATACTATTACCTATTCTACAGACCTTATTCAGATTTTTTTTTTCTGTTCCAGTAACATTCTTTATAGTAATTGAAAATATCAGGTCATGCATTATACTCAGTTGTCATGTTCCTTAGTCTTCTAAATTAATCGTAAACATTTCCACTGTCATTCAGTGTGCTTCAGGACATGGTTCGGTAATTTTGTAGAATGTACTTCAATTTCAATTTGTCTGATGGTTCTTCATGAGTAGCATCAGGCATTTGTCAGATGTGCCACAAATGTAATCTTACATTCTCAGTGCATCTTTTCAAAGGGCACAGGATGGTGATTTGTCTCGTTTGCTGATGATGTTAACTTTGATCCCTTGGTAAAAGTAATGTTTGCAAGTTATCTCTCCTGGAGTGAAACAGTTTTTCCTTTGGTAGCTATAAGTATTTTGGCATGAGCTATTTTAATATTATGTAAATACTAATAATATTTTCATCCTAGCTTTAGCATCCATTGGTGCTTCTTTTGTGAAGAGACTATTTTTATACTTAGAAATTAGTGATTTTAATTTTTCTAATTTTTCTATATTTATTACTTGCATTTTACCATAAGAAAGCTTTTTCCCCCCCACCCCCTTCTAGACGTCCTTTCTTTTATCCCCTTCCCTGTAGGGGGAAGTACACTTGTTACAACAGTTCAATATTGGTCCCATTTGGATTTCAATTGGCATTTTCCTCTGCAATGATTGGCTTTGCTTATTTTTCACTTATTGTCTTTGTGAAACATTATTGGGATTCCAAACCTCAGAGCTGTAAAAACAGCTTACTAATGAGATCTGTTTGTGTTACCCCATTCTTCCTGTGTCACTAACTTTCTGTAGGTAATCAGTCTAATTATTCTCTGATTATTCTTATAGTATTTTGTTTGAACAGATTAATTAATACTTGCAAAATGTTTTATTTTCTCTTTATTTTACTCTGAAAAATCCTGTTATTCCTATTCCTAATCATTTTCTGGTATGATATTTTAAAGTTTTGGAAACTATGATCTGATGGCTTAATCTTGCTGACTATATTTTTGTCCTTGTCATTAATGACATTCAAACATTTGTCATGCCCACCTTCCTCCACACCTGGCCCTCCACCACCTAGCTGGAGCCCGCAATAGCATGCATACAGTCTAACCATGTAAAGAAAATTAGAAACAATCTTTAAAAGGGGCTATGATACAATTTTAGCTTTTAATGCTTCTAAAGCCATTATTTTTTAGTGGTTTACAAGAAAGGTAAATCAAAGGAGAAGAAATTTTAACCAAACTGAAAGCTCTGCACTGACATCTTTTCATTCTGAAACACTCATCACAGAACAGAATGCCCTCTCGGGAAAGGTAGAGAAATGTAGTTGAATAGTACCTTTCCCCACATTCTGCCACAATCACAAGTAGAGATCAAGAGGGTCACTTTAACTTCCCTCTCCTACTATGTGAGTGGAATCTGAAGTGATCTGAGTAATACTTCACTGTATCATTAGCAACAACATATGGATCCCAGAATAGTATTTGCATGTGTTCCTTTTGCTTTCTATAGTATTGTCAGAATTAGTAGTAAAGTAATCTTACAGAAATCAAGCACACCAAATGTATGAATCAAGGTAACTAGGAAAACACAAATACATGTTGAGGTGTCTTTAGAAAGATAAATGGAACAAAAGCATTGATGCCATGATAAAACATAAATTATAAAAAGCTGGGCCCAGTGCAGTATCTTGGTGACCTCACCTCGCCTTGCTTGTGCCAGGATACTATATGGGCACATATGCTGCTCCCCCATCCAACTCCCTGCTTGCGGCCTGGGAAAGCAGGTAAGGATGGCTCAAAGCCTTGGGACTCTGCACCCGCATGGGAGACAGGAAGAAGCTCTTGGCTCCTGGCTCCTGATTTCAAATCATCTCAGCTCTGGCCAATGAGGGAACTTGGGGGTGAATCAACAAATGGAACATCTTTCTCTCTAAATCTTACTTTTCAATAAAAATAAATCTTATAAAAATTATAAAAAGCTGATTATTGATATATTATTCTGACATATCTCTCTGATCTTAAAATTAATATTTTAACTGAAATTATTGCAAAAGCAAAGTTAAGTGAAAGATTTTTTATTTCTATTGTCAGTTTCAACTATTTTATGTGCTAAGCCACAATTACTTCAAAGAGGTGACACATTTTATAGAGCCGACTCAAGGTTAAGGAAGGTTGCTTTCTTTAAAAAAAAAATTATGATTCCTGGCATGAGCTCAATTTCTGAGTGATAAGCTGTCTCAAGAAGCCTCCTGGAGTGAAAAATAGGAATCTAGAAGACCTCACACACACACAATATAGGTATCTATACTTCATATAGATGTAATCAACTATAACTTATATGATCGAATACATATGTCGGAACACATATTCTCTATATATTTAATAATTTATATATCAGTATATTATGTATGCATATTTGAATATTGATACACATTTCAGATTAATGTCTAAGATGATGAAGTTTATCAAGAATTCACTGTTAAAAATCGTAATATTTTCACAACATTTTTTCCTAAGACAGCCTAAAGTTGATGATTGGACGCAATCATGTCTGTGGTTATGATTGTCTGTGGATGCGTGCCTGTGTTGTGGCATAGTCACTTAAGCTACCGACTAAAACACCAGCATCCAATATGAGCTGTCAGGTCCTTGCTGCCCGACTTCCCATCCAGCTGCATAACAATGAAACATTAGTGACTTTGTATTTCAAATTAGTAAGATAAATATTTTTTAAATTAAAAAAATATTTGAAGATTTAAAGTGAATATCATAGTTACAGAGGAGGGAGTAGGGAACACAAAAGATAACTTCCATTCACTGGTTTACTCCCCAGATGTCACAGTAGCCATAACTAAGCCAGTCAGAATCTAAAAGCCGGGTGCAGCAGTGCAAATACTGGGAAAACCCTCTACCACTTTCCCAGGTCATTACTAGAGAGCTGGCGCTAAAGTAGAGTAGCCAGGACTTGAATCACTGCCCATTTTGATGATGGTTCAGCAGACTTCTTCACCTGCTATGCCACAGTGTTGGTACTGTAAAATAAAACTTAAACAGTTACATAATCAAATTAAATTAAATTAAGAACTGTTCCTAATAGATTTAACTTTTGCATCCCTCCTGATATCATGCAGTTGGAAGATGTGTGTATGCCTTGCAATTATCTAGTTCAATAGCCCATCCCAGAGTTACTATGAGATCTATTAAGATTCAATGAAAGATGCACTACACTTTTTTGAAAAACATAGAGCCAGCACCTTCTCCACTCTGGATTCAGATAGTAGAAGAGGTCCAACTGTAAACTAGCTTCTAGCTCTAGAACTGCTACAAGCCTATTGAATCCATATAAAGAAGATTATTGATTAAAAAATAAACTAAAATTCAAAACTATAAGTACAGGCAAAAATATTAGAAATTGAGATGAGGGCCCAGCGCAATAGTATAGTGGTTAAAGTCCTTGCCTTGAACGCCCCGGGATCTCATATGGGTGCCAGTTCTAATCCCAGCAGCCCCACTTCCCATCCAGCTGCCTGCTTGTGGCCTGGGAAAGCAGTCGAGCACTGCTCAAAGCCTTGGAACCTTGCACTTGTGTGGGAGACCCGGAAGAGCTCCTGGCTCCTGGCTTCGGATCGTCTCAGCTCCAGTCATTGCAGCCACTTGGGGAGTAAACTATCGGAAAGAAGATCTTCCTCTTTGCCTCTCCTCCTCTCTGTATATCCGCCTTTCCAATAAAAATAAATTAAAAAAAAGAAACTGAGATGAATAAATTCTACCAACATAGTTAAGTCATTTTTACATCCTGGAAATCCTGTCTGCTGTATATCTTCCTCCCTGTACACAGTAGTATCCCGGAGAAGATGGAAAGAGGAAAAATGGTGAACTCCTATTCATGTCCACAAACACTGCACTCTGCCTGCAGATCGGGGATCTCCTTCTCTTCTGAGACACCCACCTGCTCTGGCAGGTGTGAGAGCTTCTGTCCAGGTTTTCAATAACTACATTAAAATTGAAAAATAAACGTCTTCTTCATTCCCTCCTATTGCCGAGAGCCTGAAAGAGGTTGGGATCACAACCAAGACACTAATTCCCAAGAAGACTTGGAATCTCACCGCTGAAATTAAAATTCCTCAGTTGCATGTGTACCAGTAGAATTTTATGTATGAGAAAAAAGAAATTCTAAATGTTTCCATTGTGGATCCTCAGATGTGTGGAGAAGAATCTAGTTCCTATCAAAAGATACCATCTCTGTAATGACGCATTCTCCTTACTTGCTGCATTTTCCCCCTGAGAATTTTACGGCTCTTAAGTTCCCTTCATGCATGCTGCTTTATAAATACTGTTTTATTAGCATGAGCATACCTGATCTTACCCAGTCCTCCATCCGTTCCCTTCCTGCTTTGTTGTTCTAATCTAAGATATTATTGATTGCTTATTTATTTGTCCACTGCTTGCCTCCCTTTCACTAGGCTATAAGTTCCATAAAGTCAGGGTATCTTTTTATATCTCCACTGCCTTGAGAGTGCCTGTCTTATATAGTGAAATGCATAAACGGGTACAGTGTGCACACATTGTTTTGAGCTTGAGAACACAGTAGTTAATCATTTTCAACCATTAGAAAACCCTAAGTGGAAAAAATAATGAAAGCCACAGCCTCCTGCCAAATGGTCTAGGGGTTTCAATCATTTCTGTTACACAATGTAGTTAACATGGCCGGAAATTAATGAACATCATTGCTAAAGAAGGAAGTAGCCTGTGTTGACAGCAAGCAAAACATTTTCTTAGAAAACAACCTACTTAGAAATTCAATGTGAACTTAGAATTTAACTTTGCTATAGACATTTTCTTAGAGTCAGGGTGGCAGTTTCTATTATCATCAAGCTACCGAAGGAAAAGAAACAATTATCCTTTGTCAACCATGTTAATTTGGATTCCCAAAGTATAAGTGACATTTTAAAAATATTGTAGTTGCTATTAACTGAGTACATATTAAAACATCAGCAAAGTTTAAAAATGCTCTTAGTTCTACAGTATAGTAATCCATGCCCTATTTTTTTTAGTGCAGTTGAATATTTAAAATTTTTATTTAACATGAAAGACAGAGAGACAGGGACAGATGCGAAGGCAAAATAGAGACTGCCATGAGAGACACACTGAGAGATTTTCTACTTGTTCACTCTCCAAATGCCCATAACAGATGGGGCTGGACCAGGCCAAAGCCAGGTACCCGGAATGAAATTCAGTTCTCCCAAGTGGGTGCCAGGAACCCAAGTCACTGAGCCACCATCCCTGGCCTCCCAACATGCACATTAACAGGAACCTGGGACTGAATGCGATGCAGACTTGACATAGACTTCGGTATCCTAACCAGAAGCTTAACTGCTATTTGCCATGACTTAAACAATTTTTTAAGAAGTTATTTGCAGGAAAAGCAAGCATTAGGAAAATATTTAGATACAAACTTAAAATATATGGAGAAAAATAAATAAATAAATAATATGAAATCCTACTGAAGTAAAAGTGGTTAGAATAGATAGAAAACACACAATTACTCAAAGGAAAGCAACATTATTGAAAGGTTGACTCTCTATAAACTATAGTTGTACATTATGTAATGATTTTAATTCAACACAAATCAATGTTTTAAAATATTTTAACTATGCTACTTTAAAAAATTGTGAATTTTATTGCACAATTCCACAGATTCTGGGATTTTCCCACCCCCTATCCAAATTCCCAAGCCTTGACTGATTTTCCCCTTATTATTACATTAATATAGTCCTTTATAAACAGTCATAAGTCCATCAGTCTGTCATTTAAGAGTGCTGGTACAGTGTCAGACAGGCAAGCACGCTATTGCCTAGCTATATCCAACGCTTTCATTGGGAGTCCATCATTGATTTGGAAGTAGAAATACATACTGCATAGTATCTTCACATCTGAATATGACAGTAAAGTTTATTTGAAAGATTAAATAAGTTGAATACACTTACATGCACACATTACCAAAAAGCCAAAGTATAGTTACAAATTTATTATTTTACAAATATAATTAAACCCATCATCATATATCAATATAACATAATACTGCAACAATAGTTAATTTATAAATAAAATGAAATGTTAAAATCCAAAAAAGATCAGGGTTTAAATTATTTTTCTTTTTAAAAAGGCATGTTTTCCATCAGAACATTTCATAGTAAATTTACTAGAGAAAAAAAAAACATTGTATAGTCTCACTTACATTTGGCATCTGAGATGAACTCATAAAAGCAGAGATTAGAATGATGGTTGACAAGAATAGGAGAATAGAATAAGTAGAGACATTTTGGTCAAAGTGTTCAAACATTCTTTTTTTAATTAACAATTTATTTGTTTGAAAGACAGTGTTTTAGAAAGAGAGAGAAGAGAAACAGAGATCTTTCAACTGCTGCTTTTTTCCTCAAAAAGCTGCAATGGTTGGGGGCTGGGTATGTGTAAAACCAGAAGCTAGGAGCTTCTTCCAAGAGATCTCTGTGTGGGTGCAAGGACGGAGGGACTTGCTTTCCCAGCACATTAGCAGGGAGCTCGATCAGAAGTTGAGCAGCCAGAACTGGAACTGCTACCTGCATCGGATGTTGGTGCCGCAGGTAGTAGTTTTATCTGTGACACCACTATGTTGACCCCCAAATGTACAAACTCTCAGTTGCATGAAGTTGAAGTTTTCAGTATCTAATATACAACGTGATCACTATGATTAAAAAACACTGTGACCCATAGATCATGCAGTGGCATCATTCTCTTCAAGAAGGTTCTTGATTTTCATTTCTTCAGCTACACATTAGTCATTTAATAGCATGTTGTTTAACTTCTTGGTGTTGTTAATGTCTTTTTTCTCCTGGATGTTGAGTCTGTTTTGTGGCTCTTCATTTAAGGGAAGGTATAGCAGCTGTGTAATGGAGACTGTCATATCTAGTAACATGTCATTTAACTTCAGGACATTGTAAATTTTGATTTTTCTTTCTATTGTTGATTTTGTATCATGACTTTTCATTTAAGGGGATGTACAATAGCTGTGAAATGGAGACTAACATCCAGATGTGAGGATGCAGTGTGGTATGCATTTCTGTTTCCAGACAAAGATGGACTTACAATGAAACTGCCCACTATATCTTGAAAACAGGATTCTGGACTCTCTGCCATTGTCCATGCCCGCAATGATGGACATATGACTGAGTATGAAGAACTGTATGTTAGTAATGATATAGAGGAACTACGTTGGTGGGGAGGAAATTGGGGAGGGGATAAGGGAATATGGAACTGTATCATGAAATGATATCAATAATAATAAAATGTAAAAAAAAACCACTGTATCACTTTCTCAAAATTAGCTTAATAGCATTTTTTCATGATAGTCTTATTTGGATATTCATGGACAATAAATCTGGATATTCAGATCCCCCAGACAAGAAGTTTTCTTCCATTTCTTCTTTAAAAACACTTCTGTATACCTTTCTCTGTGTCTTCTTGACCTGGCATTCCCACAAGTGTATGCTTATTTGCTTGGTGGTTTACCACAACTGCCATCTGCGTGTTTCACTCTTCCCCTGCACACTCCTCTGTTCAATTTGCTTTCCTCCATGATAAAATCTGATATTTCAGATATCTACTGCGTTTTTCGGTTCCTTCTTTTTTATTATTTGCCTGTGTAACCATTCAGGGTTTTTGTTTTTGTTTTTTGGCACACTTTCTACGCCTGTGTCAAGCTGCTCAATTTACTCCTTCGCTGTTTTTATGGTTTCAGTCGGGCTTGTTTGTGCTTTTTTTGTATCTCAGTGAATGTCTTTCATACTTTTAATTGTCTGTCAGGCCATTGATATGTTGAATTATTTACTTTGTGGTTGGGACTTTATTAATTTCTGTTAGCGGTTTCCTGGTTAACTTTTGCCTATGTATTCTTGTATTTGTGTCTGTGTGTTTCAAGGAGCAAACACTTGCTGAAATACATTTGCCTTTCTATAGGGTATGTGCCTTGTGTCAGTTCCATAGGTTGATAGGGCTGCCTATAGAATAGTCATGAAGCATCAGAACCAGGTCATGTAAAGGCTGTTGGGCTCAGAGTGGGATCCATATTTGTCAGGCCTGCTACAGGGTCCCAGCATGTATTGATCTGATCTAATGTTGATGCAGATGATACTACTTCTAACAGCTTGATTAATAAAGCTTGCACTGCCAAAAATGATCTGTTTCAGGGTCTGTAGTTGGGTCCATGGTAAGTGAGCCTATTACTAGTTGTGTGTGTTACAAGAGTTTACATTCTCCACAGCACTGGGAAGACTCTGATCATCTATCTCACTTGTGTTCTTGGACAAGCATAGTGTGATCTGAACTTGTGCTGAGTTAGACTGGGCCTGCATTACAGGAATGTATGAGTGTCTACTTATCTTTGGCGACATGAGCTTATGTTTCACCTGCTGATGCTTGTGTAGGTAGGAGTGGCCTAGACCACAGCAGCTGAGTGGGACCTGAATAGGGTCACAGAATTAATTTAGGATTTTCAGTCAGACTGTGGACAGCACACCAATCTCTCTGATAGCATGGATGAGTGTGTCTTCTGTATGTAGATGCTAAGTAACTGTGGATGCTTAATATCACGTCTTTGAACTATGTTGAATCTGTTATCTTTGTATTAATGTCACAGCAACATGGGCATTGAAGAAAATTGTGTTACAGTAATTATCAGGCATTTGCTCAGACCCAGGATCTAACATATCAGTAAGTTCCTTAAAATAAAATAAAAGACAGAAATAACAAAAACAATCAGAAAGACTACGTAGGAATGTGGAAACATTCACATATATACATATGCATATAAATATAAAATAATATATAGGTTTCCACATAAAACATAATCATAAAATAAATTGAGAGCATACCTAGAAAGAGGAATGAAAGACACACTTCTGCCAATGTAGACACATCCTATCTATTTATGCGATACTTTATTGCGCTTCACAAATAATACTCTTTCAAATGAAAGGTTTCTGACAAAAATACATTGAGAAAGTCTACAAGCACTTTTTCAAGCAATATGAGCTCATTTTCTGTGTCACATTTTAATAATACTTACAGTGTTATAAGCTTTTTCACTGTAGTTATATAGGTTATTGTGATCTGTGATCAATGATCTTTAATATTACCATTGCAAGTGTTTTTTTGGGGGGTCACAGATTATAGCCATATAAAATAGCAAAATCAATCAGTAAATGTGCATTTGCCAAACAATCCTCCATCTGGCTGTTTTCTATTTTCTTCTTTTTCCTTCAGCTTTTCTATTCACTGAAACAGAACAATATTGAAATGAGGCCAATTTATAGCTCTCTAATGTCCTATACTTGCTCAGTGATGGAAAGAGCCACAGGCATTTTATGTTAATTCAAACGTTAGAAATGATTAACACTGATGAAGAAGATACATTGAAAGATGGGCTAGATCAAAAGCTTGGCTACTTGATCCAAATGGTTAGCCAAGCTATGAATGCAAAAGTTCTTGAAGTAAATTAAAATCGCTATTCCACTCATCACAAAAATAACAGGAAAATGAGAACTTTACTGCTGATACAGAGAAAAGCATAGTTCTCTGGAGAGAGACTCAGAAAAGGCACAGCAGTCCAGTAAGCCAAAGCTTGATTCAGTAAAAAGTCCTAACTCTTAGATTCTCCAAGCACTGATAGATATAAGGAAGCCACAGAGGAAAACCTTGAAGGTAGCAAAGAGTGGTCATCTCTATAACATAAAAAATGCAAGATCAAGTAGTAATTGTTGATGCAGAATGCACAGCCAATTATTGAGATGATTCAGCTCACACCATTGATGAAAATAGATACAATGAACAGTAGCTTTTCATTGTAGATGAAGCAGCCTTCTATTGGAAGAAGATGCCATCCAGGACCTTTAAAGCTTTCCAAGAAGTCAATGCCTGATTTCAAAGGCTCAAAGGGTAGGCTGACTGTGGTTGGGAACTAACGTACCTGGTGCATACTCAGCTACACTGTCAAAAAATCTCTTTTGATCTTAAAAATTACGCTGTATCTACTCTGTGTTCTCAATACATGGTAGAACAAAATCTGATGACAGCACATCTTTACAACACAGTTTAGCAAATATTTTGAGCCACGGGTAAGACCTACTTCCCAGAAGAATGTATTCCTTTCAAAAAAGTATTGCTTATTGAGAATGTATCTTGTCACCTAGCAAATGGATAAAGATGCACTGTGAGATTAATGTTTCCATTCCTGCCAACACAGTCCCTATTCCACCGCCCACAGGTGAAGAAGCAACCTTCACTTTAAAGTCTTTTTATTTGCTAAAATGCTTCATAAGGCTATAAAGCTGTAATATGTAGGTGTTTATATGACAGATTGGGGCAAAGTTAAAAACATTCTGGAAAGAAATCCAGTATACCAGATGCCATGAAGAAAGTTTGTAACTCATGGGAATTGATCAAAATATCAACATTTAAAGGGAGGTTGAAAGAAGTTGCTTCCAACCTTCATAAATGACTTTCAAGAGTTCAGGAAATAACTGTGGATGAGTTGGAAATGGCAAGAGAACTAGAATTGGGGAAAAAAAGCTTGAAGTTTTGACTAAATTGCTGCAATTTAATGATAAAACTCTAAAGATTTAATTATTATTATTTTTTTTTTTATTGGAAAGGCGGATATACAGAGAGGAGAGACAGAGAGGAAGATCTTCCATACGATGATTCACTCCCCAAGTGAGCGCAACGGGTCGATACTATGCCGGTCCGAAGCCAGGAGCCTCTTCTGGGTCTCCCACGCGGGTGCAGGGTCCCAAAGCTTTGGGCCGTCCTCGACTGCTTTCCCGGGCCACAGGCAGGGAGCTGGAAGGGAAGCGGGGCTGCTGGGATTAGAACCGGCGCCCATATGGGATCCCGGGCGTGTGAGGTGAGGACCTTTAACCACTTGCGCCACCGCGCCGGGCCCTAATGATAAAACTCTAATGAGTAAGGAATTGCTTCTGATTAATGGAAAAATAATATAGTTTCTTGATAGAACATCCACCGAATATACTGTGATTGCTGTTAAACAATGACAAAGGATTTAGTATGCAACATTGAAAAGGCAGTAATAGAATTTGAGAAAATTAATTCCAATTTTGCAAGGAGTTCTATGGGTAAAATGTTATTAAAGATAATCACATGCTACACCTTTTGTATGGAAATGAGTCGATGGGTATGGCAAAATTTTATGTTTTCTTATTTTGATTAACTACCACAGCTAGCCCAAACTTCAGCAGTCACCGCCCTGATCACCAACTATGTTGGTAGTTAACAGCTACCAACATAAAGATAAGACCATTTACCAGCAACGAATTTTTGTCTTACTTAAGGCTCAGATGAATTTTCAACATAATACTAATTGTAACACATATGAGAAAACAACTGCAGAATAAACCAAATCACTTCGACTCAAATTACACCATCTGTGAAGACAGGGACCTTCTTTTCTGTTGTGTTTATTCCTGTATTGATAGCAGCTACTGTCTGGAAAAAATTAGGTATCAAAAAAAATTTAATTAACATTTACATATGTATAATTAATAAATGATTTTTTAAAGTCATGTGGATAACTAAAATGAACTTAAAGCAAACAGAACAGTCTTTTTTATCAAGGGCAGGGAAAATCCAAATAACAGAAATGTGAATAGGTAACATAAAGGTAGATATGAAATCAACATTGTAACAGATTTAACATTTTATGAAACTTTATCTGTAGCATCATAAACATTTACAATAAAGTGGAGACAAATATGTTTAAAGTTTTATTGGAACATCTGTGTCAAAATCAGCGAAAGAGTCTAAATACATCAACCTTAGCACCCTTACTGTTGTGTAAGATGGGGCTTCTGAATCTGTATTCAAATAATTTTTTTTCTGCTCCAAGGAATTGTTAGGTGCCTTAATGTCATGCAAATTGAATTTCTATTCTAACACAACAAATGCAAACTCATCACAGTACAACACTGCCCTGTACCAATAACAACTACAGAAATAGATTTAAATAAAATGTTGAAGATACAAAGTATTTGAGATGTTCATAAATTACTAGTGGCGGTGTAAATACTTTAGAAAACTGAGAACATATAATAAAGTTAGTGGTATGCTTTGTATATAACCAAAACAGTTCTAAAACTAGAGGTGCTTTCTGAAAACATGAGTATCTATGTCTACAGAAGACACATACAAGCCTTTTTTTAAACAAATTTATTCAAAACACTAAAAATGCAGAAATTTTCATAAAAAAGGAAATGGATAAAATTCAGAATATGATGGGAAACAAAGAAATTGAAAAAAGGAACAAACTAGTTCTGTGTGGAACAACATGGAAGAACCCTACAGAATCATGTAGGACCAAAGAAGTCTGATAGTAGTGAACTGAGTTCAAACGCAAGCAATGCTAATTTGTGGAGATGCAGATTGGAGAGTATACTGATTAGTTAATTGAAGCAATGAATGTTCAGTGCATGGTGTCCTATCTCAATCTTAATGTAAATTCATTTATTCATATAATTATTTATTTACTGTATTATGGATAGTATGCACTTCAGCAAAAAGAAGATATTAACTCATGAATGACAGAGCATGAATGAATACTAACTAAAATGCTAATGCTGTCGTCAGTTACTGAATTTGTATTTTCATTTGTGCCTATATATATTTCACAAACACTTCCAGTTGCTTTTCTTCCTAGACAATTGAGTATAAGAAATGTGCTTATTCATTATTTGACATTCAACTATTTTGCAACTTGATTCCGCTTCTTCTGGAAGCTTCTTTCCAATGCTGAACAGACCAACAGTTTTAAATAGCCTGAATAACTGCCTAAACTAGAGCATCACTTTGCAGCTCAAAAGCAACTGAACTAAGCATTTTAATGTCGACTGAAGAATGTTTTCCTAAAATACAGCAGAAATGGCAGTCAAATCTATATAAACAATGTGATAGAAATGAAACTAATAATTGATTGCCTGGCTTTTTCTAAATAAAGAAGTCAATAACCAACATTTTTATTACTCAGCTACTCTCACAGTCTGAGAAAACCAGGAAATCATTATAAATGAGGGTGCTGTGTTTTTGTTTTTGCTTTGTTGGGAATAAATATATAGGAACCAGAATAGACTAATTCCATTTAATAATGCTAGCAAAAAACAAGTTTGCCAATTATGTTACAATCCACATGTTAAGGAGCTGTTTGTGGACCTCCATGACAAGATGTCATTGACTGAGTACCTTATCATTCTTTACAGTTTTAGAGGATGGAAGTCCAGGATCAGGGTACCAATATAAGGAAATTACACTTTCTCATGGGGAGTTCATGTAGTCCTTTGTGAGAATGCAGGGAGTGAAGGAAGAATTCTCTGTTCCTCTTCTAATCAGGCTACCAACCCCATCCAATTAGTGCCCCAGACTTATAACCTCATTTAGCTTTAATTACCGCTTATAAACTGTATCTATAGGTATAGTCACATTGCAAATTTGAGTGAGATTAACAAATGAATAAATTTTGAAGAGAAATAACTCCATTCCTAGCTACAATGAAGTCTTTAAAAGTGGCAACTCTGGGATTGATAACCAAGCTGTTATTTGTTAATTGTGTGGTCCTAAACTCTCTGTGACATAATGATCTCATCTGTAAAATATGATAATAATAATAATAAAATATAATAATAATACCAAACGGGTGTGTGTTAGTGTCCTGGGTGTTACTTCAACAGTTTTTAATGTTAGAGTTTTCTTTTATGCTTATGTATATAAAGGAACAAGTTCATGCATATCATAATGCAGATCAAAGAGCATGATGATATGCCCCACCCTACCCCTTCCTCCCTCTTTTGTTCCCCTCTTCCTTCCTTCCTTATTTTTCTTTGAACTTTTATAATGACATCTCAGTTGACTTTATGCTACCAATCTTAATCCAGTTCCCTGATAATAGTCAAGGAATGACAATGGAAGATAGGTCAATTGTTTAAGCCCTATGTGGGAGAGTTGGAATAAACTCCTGGTTTCCGAGTTTGGCCCGGCCTGTAGTGATACTCATCAGTGAATAAACAAGCACATCAAGTTCTTTCTCTCTCTCTCTGGCTCTTTCCCTGTACCTCTGACTGTAAACAGTTAAAAAGAGCAACTTTATGACATTATTCTGAATAAATCCTTAAAAGCATCAACTGTAAAACACTGTGTATACATAAACAGCTATAGGTGCATAGCACACTGCCTACCCAAGCTATAATTAGGTACTTGTATGGAAAGTGCAACATGAACCAACTCCTATATAGAATGCCGGTGCTTGTAGGTGGATTAGCCTGCAGAGCCACTGCATCAGTCCCATATTTTTTATAAACATTACCTATTGTTATCATGAGAGTTATTCACCATAGAGGAAATTTAAGTTCATATAAATATTTGCATTGCCAAACATATTTGCTTACACTATTGAGTAGAATTTGCCTTTAAACTGTAAGAAATGTAGTAAGGTTAATATAGAAATGGTTCTCGTTCTCATGTCAGATCAGAAGTATCTGAAAAATTATTATATATGTCAATTATTAAGCATAAACCAAGATCTATTACAGTGACTCTGAGATTGAGGTCAACGAACAAATACCTTAATAAGCCGTAAGGCAATTTTACACACACCAATACAAAAACTATTGCAAAATGTAAAGCTGCTTTGTGAAAGAAGCAGCCTTCACACCAAGCCGTATTTGGTGAGTTCTTGGCATGAAGCAAGAGGGTTTTGTGTGTGTGTGTGTGTGTGTGTGTGTGTGTGTGTGTGTGTGTGACTTAGTAAATTGGTGTATAAATCAGTTTAAATGGATACTTACAACATATGCCTAAAAGACAAAATACCAAATAGCACAATATTTTGTTCTGTAATAAATAAGGAAATGAGTAAATGTATAGGAAAATAAAGTGGATTTGATTAGTATAAATGGCTTTCTTTTGTTTTCAGTAATTTTTAAAATTTTTTTAAATATTTAATTTTTTGTATTGGAAAGGCAGATTTATAGAGTGAAAGAAAGAAAAACCTTCCGTCTGCTGATTCTCTCCCTAAATGGCTGCTATGGCAGAAGGTAACCTGATCCAAAGCCAGGAGACAGGAGCCTCCTCTGAGTCTCCCATGTGAGTGTAGACTTCCAAAGATCTGGGCCGTCCTCCACTGCCTTCCCTAGCTATAATTAGGTAATTGTATGGGAAGTGGGACATCTGCAACATGAACCAGCGCTTATATAGAATGCCGGTGCTTGTAGGTGGATTTGCCTGCGAGCCACTGCATCAGTCCCATGTGTCCAATCACTTAAATGACAAACTTCAGAGATAATAATGTGAATTCTGGTATCTCCCTCAAATCTTGAGGACTTTTCTTTTTTTTTTTATGAAAGAGAAAATGACATAGGAGCACTATACCTTTGCGAAATATATATGCCTTTGATGTTTCGTCCAGGCTAAGCTGCCACTTTAGGGCATCTAACTTTGCTAATGCAGTTGTACAAAGTGCGTACTTAAGAAGTAGAACCCACTTTTACATAATCTTACTTTGTCTGTGCATTGGCCTTTTTGGAGGTGTGTTTCACTTTAGTTTAAAATTGTATCATTGTATCATTTTTCAAGACAAGTTGATATTGACTGATGGAGGCATTCAAGGAGAAGAACCTGGCTGGAGTCCAGTGCATCTTCCACAATAATGTCATGAAGGCAATAAAAAGGGTTGCTTTTTTTTTAAAAAGACAAAACTATGAGTCTGTTTCACACATGAGCTGAACTAGATCAAAGATTTTGGTGACCTGTGGCTTGTCACAATTACATATAAAAAATAGCAGTGTGACTTGCGCACATTAGTCTTACATTGACTTATTCATCAGAAAGCTCCCTAATGAGCAGCGCATCAAGACGTGTCACTGGTTTTCACACTGCAGACAACTGTCCCCCATTAACTCAAGGATGCATTTCTTTATTACATTAAATTACCTCTGTCCGCTGATATTTGAAGCATATCCATTTGTTCTCTTGGTATAGCAAAGGTTGCCTGAGTGGTTGAATTGCATCTTACATTCGCTTCCTTCATAATCATTTCTTTTGTATAAGTGATGAAGCATCCCACAAGCATTTGATGAGAATTTTATTAAAAATAGAATTCAAGTTAAAGATTTATCAAAAGCACATTAAGTCAGTACTTAAGAATAGATTGCTGTTTTATGCATATGTCTATTATATTAAAGAATCATACCAGCATTTGGGGTTATTTTTGGAACACTGATGCCTTATTATCCTAAAGTTCTGATTCTAAAGTCCAGTCTTTGAAACATTGTATTGATTTCTTTAATACAATTCACTAACCATAATTGCCACATATCAATCAAAATGGCTTGCCTTGATTAATGGCTTGACACAAAATTGTTATTTAGATATTAACTCTTACAGAAAAGCAATTCATAATCAAAGTAAAATTGTTCATAGCCTATCAGTTTACAATAGGCCATTTAATTTTCATTAACTAAGACTTTTACCAATATATCAAAGCACGCACAATTAAATCTTTCCATTTTTAATTATGAATGAATCTTAACTAAATCCCTTGTGAAATTCAAGTTCCTTTGAAATTTTTCTTTTAAAAATACTTCCAGGGCAGTTAACAGTTGCATACCCCAAAAAAGATCCATTAACTTTACAGACACTGTCACAACGATTTTCTATTGTGAAACACTAAATTTCAAGTTTTTGTGAAATACATTCTGAAGCAAAAATACAGATTAATTTTATTATAACTGTCAAAATGAAATTATATTACTAGAAGGTGCAAATATGTTTTCCAGTTTTGTTCTAGATTAGTGTTTCTTTTCTTTTGAAAATGACTTTATTTATTTGAAAAACAGGGTTGCAGAGACAGAAAAAAAAGAATGAGCCCATGCATCCACTGACCCACTACTCAGAAGGCTACAAGTTGTAGAGTTGGGACAGGGTGAAATTAAGAGCCTGGAACTTCAGCCGTCCATGAGGATTCAGGGGCGAAGGGATTTGAGCATACTTCTCTGCTTCCCAGGAGTATTATCAGTAGAAGTTGATTCTTTCTCTATGAATTGGGGCATATTAGCTGTCCATTATTAGCTGTCCATTGTCATATAACAAGTGATCACAAACCCAGTTGTTCAAAACAGCATTCATTATTTCACAGTTTCTATGGGTCGGTAACACAGCCGTTACTTTCCTGGGTCTTCTTCACAGGGTCCCATTAGACTAAAATCAAAGTATTGATTGGGTTCCATTTTCTTCTAGTGCTCAAAATCTTTGAAACTTACTCAGTTTGGTGGCTTGGTACAACAATTAAGATGGCTGAACTTGATAGGGAGTACATTGGAGTTGGTGCTCTGCTTAATGGGAGTCAGTTGCTGTAGTGCAAATGCAGGTTGGCAGAAAATTCCTGACCCAGAACATTCTGAGAACTAGAGTTACTCATGCACTGTTTTCTCTTACACTATTGTTTCTTAGTTTCAGGAAATGGTTATAAGTGAAGGGTGCATTGTAATCCAACATAGTTGCCAGTGAAGGAAGTCTTTTGGTTACAGGTAATTGGCTGAGTCAGCACTTACTAAAGTATCTGCGTTCTAAGTAACTGTCATAGGTGTGAGATAATGTACAAAAATAAGCAAGATGTAGGCTCTTGTAGAAATTAGGTTAATTTTTTAAAAGCAATTTTCTTGATGATTTCTTCAAAATTTTATTATGCTAATATACACTCTAACCAGAATCATAGTGGCAGCAAGCATGAGTTTGCAGCATTCACCAAAAAAGTTCACCATAAATCTTCCTATACACCCAGAACATCTTTTGGGATTTTTCCCAAGTGGGATACAGTTATTATAAATGACATCTAAACCTACCATCAATCTGTAAATCTAAAAAAGTTTTCAAGATTTAAGCTTCTTAAAGATGAAGGTCTCTTACATGAGTGAGTGAAATTTGGTGGGCAAAGCTTTAGTAAACAAATCATCCCAGGAATAAATGACTATTTCATCGGATACATAGTATCTGTTAGATAGTCCTATTTCCTCTCATTACTAATCAACTCATCTTGTCCAAAACGATATGTTAGTCCTCTCTCATTCGTCATCAGATTTTGAGAGAAAGAGTCAATAATATTGTACAGAGAGTTAAGCCTCTGATTCAGCTACCTGCTTGTGGCCAGGGAAGGCAGTGGAGGATGGCTCAACTACATATACTACAGAAACATAAATGCTTGATTTGGAATTAAAATTGTAAAGTAGAAAAAAATGATATTTATGTAAAGTAGGAACCATAAGCACAAATCCAAGACCTTGGAAATCTCACTGTGCCATCAAAGACTCATGGTCTGTCGTGACTGTAATGTTTTCTGAAGGTGAAAACCTCCTTTATCACCCTCACTGTGTATTCTAGTTTATAGAAAAAAAGATCAGCTTTCCAGATGTTGCTGTTTTCAAACCATTATTATCTTTTTCTTTCACAAGTCTCAATCACTGAAAATCCTGCTTTGAGATCCTGCTACTGGCAACCCTCACTGTTATGTCAACCACATATCAGAAGCAGAGCATCTTCTACTACAACAGGACTTCCACAATCATCCCTGATGGGAAAAGTGCTCATTTTCATGACTTTCTGGCCTTCACCTCTTGAGTTTCCGGATCCCTTCAAGCATTTGTATTATTTCACATCAGCCATGAACAGGGCCAGACCTTTGATTCTCTCGTATCAACAACCAGTCCACCTTCACATTTATTTATTTAATACACGTCTTAGCTGATGATCACTTCTAAATCTTTCAGTTTACATCTTAGCACCCCCATGTCCTCAATCCTTCAAAGATCCTGAGAGCTCGTATCTGTTCACAGAATAATACTTTCAATATTGGTCACACTTCTCACCTTACCACATTGCCTCCTTCATCCTGAAACTCTCAATTCTCTGATTACATAAATGTTACCTCCTCTAGTATCTACTACCTTTTCAAATAATCTTCCTTAATCCTTATTGCCCATTCATCAGCAGGTCTTACCAGTTCTACATCAGAAATTCCCTAATTGACTACTTCTCTCCAGCCTATCAGCAACCCAACTCAATTGACAATTCTCTCTCACCCTGAAGTGTTGTAGGAGACATCTCACTATATCCCCTGCTGCTACTCTTTCCTCTTTAAAATATTTTGGGATAAAGAAACAGGGGAATTATTCTGCACTACCTCGGACCTTACTTCCTACAACTTTATGTCACAGTAACTTTGCTGCTGGCATTTTTTGATTTATTTTTGGAGTCCACATTCTTCAAGCTTTTTTTTTTTTAACTAAACCATTATTTTCTTAGAAAATAATCTTCATTCTATTCCAAATTTACCAAAATCCGTCCTTTTCCCACCAGCACTGTCAACCTTCCCTGACTGGTTTTCAGTTTGGTTAGTTGATTGTTCTCTCCCTGTTATAAAAAGAACAGATTTACATAGACTCCAGGCACAGTTCCAGGGAGACAATTTACATTTCTCATGCTCCCCAGCTCTGCCTTAGTGCCTCGTCCCTTCCCTCTCTCCAACAGCCATTGCACAGACATAGGCTTAATTCGAAAGTTAATCACCAATCATCTTTGATTAAAAAAAATAAAATAGCAAAAGGAATAAACGAAATATCAGGACACTTCCCCTCCCAGAGACAATTAATATCTAAGAATAAAAATCGCTCTTTTGAGAAGCTCATAGGGTGGAGGCAGTGCAATGGAGTAGCAGGCTAAGCCTCTACTGCATGATGCCAGCGTTTCACGTGATTATCAGTTAGTTAGCGGTGAGTGTCCTGGTTTCTACATTTCCAGTCCAGCTTTCTGCTTACAGGAAGTGTGAGAACACTGTCTTGCTCCTTGCTCAGATGAATATGTTGAGAATTATTTTCTCAAACTATCCAAACATTAACTTACCCATTTATTGCGCTTTCCTCATCTCCTCTTTTATCTTTGACTTCTGCAAAAGTAGTGGATACCACACAATGGCCTAAATAACTTAGAAAAGCATGCAGTCTCTTCTCTGGATCTACAGGAAAGAGCACACATTTCCTTCTACAAATAACCCTGCAGAGTACTGATTAATGTATCAAAGATTGGTCATAAAGAAGTGGCAAGCATCTCCACTTAAGTCTCACATAAACTCTTCAAACAGAAAAAAAATGAGACTTTTTCCCCCAAATGATGTCTAACCTAAGAAAATGCATGGCTACTACTGTACTGTATATGGTTTAATGCCAAGACAATAGCTCAGGCTTGTATTTTTTAGTGAGCGAGTATGAGCAGGAAGAAACATATAATAGAATTTAATTTCACAATGAAACTATACTAGAGAAGCAATCAGTAAAAATTGGATACCACAGTCTAGCAGTCAAAATATACTATATTATCTACTTCCTCTAAAAAGACTCTTACCATCATTCATAATGTTACAGTTTTCAGGAATTTTCCTGGTAACCAGTTACTTGTCAGTGGCATTCTTAAAACAGCTAATTAAAACAAGGTGTCATGTTTTTGCTAGTTAGATAGATGTTCCTGTTCTAAGAAAAGTGAGAGAGGCAAAGAGGAAGGCAAGAATGATTATCAGATCATACGCTCAGGTGCAGCGCCTGACAAAATTTATCTGTGCAAAGCAAAGTAAAATCCAAATTAAATGCACATCTCATGGAAGAAAACAAAGACCATTGCCTGGATTTTCTTATTGTGCTTTTAGAATGCATTAACAAATAACTATTTTTTACTCAAAATAATATTTTTAAAATTATTTATAAACTAAACATCAACATCATTCTAGATTCTTGTTTATATGCTTTTCAACATTCACGTAGTTCTAAAATTCTCTTTTCTTCTCATTTCGAACATTATGCCCACTGAGCTTCTAAGCAATCTAGAAGAGGTCACTTAACCAGAATTATCACCATCTGTCCAACTGATAGGCCTGTCGTGGACTGGCTATTACTCTTGGTGAGCTCTGTTCTTTCATGTCTCAAACGTGTTTGTGCTGAATCCAAGCTAATTATGCAACTCAAATCACAAACTGCTCCAAGTTTCTGATAAATAAGAGTGTAGAGCAGGTACAATTTTAATTCACCCTCTGACAGATGCTACATGAAAACCAGCTTAACAAAAGATATCATTATCCAATAAAAACATGTAGTAATGATGAATGTTGTTTGATACATAAAAAGCATAGGATATAAATATATTATATTCCAATCCCTTGGGGGAATGTAGTTTTAAAGCACTGCGTCAGCATACACAGCAATTTTGGAGAAATTAACCATGAACCATATATTTCTATATTTTCTAGAATCTCCTTTAAATTTCTTAATTTTTAATGATTAATAAAAATCACCTTAAGGAATATCTAATATATAGCCAAAAATACCAAAAGTGGAATTTCTGCACCAATTATAATTTAATCCAAAATTATCAAAATGAGATCTGTAAGGATTATAAAAGAAGGAAACATAATTAAGCTGATTGTGGAGAGAGGGAATGGGAAATTACTCATTTGAATCAGAATTTTGTAAGTTATGCAATTAAAATATATTAGAACAAAGAAAGATAAGTATAGGAAAGTCACCAAAGGTGGAAACACTACGTATTTATTTGTGACTTTATAAAGGAATTTCTTTTACACCTCCAACTAATGTACCCTGGCACAGTGTTATATTGTCTATCAATGTGCACCTAAGAGAATCTTATGTGCACCTCTAAAACCTTTAACAGAGAAAGAGCCTCTGGTTTCTCAAAGCCAAGAAATTCAAGTGGAGCTAAGCTATCTTAAGGAAAAGCAAGTATTCCTAAGGAAGTATTAAACAGAGAAAATATGTGATATTTGTCCTCTTGGGTTTGACTTGCGTCACTGAGCATAGTGGTCTCTAATTGGGACCACTTTGTTTCAAAGGGTAGAATTTCGTTCATTTTAATAGCAGAGTAGTATATCTTAGAGTAGATGTACCGCAGTTTCTGCATCCAATCCTTTTTCTACAGGCATCTAAGTTGTTTCCTTGTCTTTGCTATTGTACATGGTGCTTCATAAGTATAGAGTTGCAGGTTGATTTCTCCTGTGTAGGTTTCACTTCTTTAGATATATCCCCAGAAGTGAGATTGCCAGAACATATGGCAGCTGACTTTTCAGTTGTCAGAACGCTCTCCATGTTGACGTCCCCAGTGACTGTGCAAGTCTACAATCCCACTCGTGGTGGAATAAGGTGTCTTTTTTCTCATTTCCTTGCCAGCAGGTGTTAAATTTGGACTCTCTACCATTGCCTGATACCTACAATGTCATGCACCTGTAACAAGCAGAATATTGGCTTATAACTTCTAATATAAAAGCACTATATTATTGTAAAATACAGGGGACAATATGAAGAAGAGAAAGGGAGGCAAGGAAAGGGAGAGGAGAAAGCAAAACTGCATAAAAAGAGTAATTTTTTTAACAAGCCAATCAAACTGTCAAATATTTAACTTGAGTCACAAATGAAGATAAATGGAGCAAGCTGACTGTATAAAATCCCCAAGTCCAAAATAGTACTCAAAAAGTAAAAATAAATAGAAAACATTTAGGTCTTGGTGCTATGGCTCAGTGGCTAAATCCTCACCTTGCAAGTGCCAAGAACCTATATGGTCACCATTTACTGTCCTAGGTGCTTTACTTCTCCTCCAGCCGGCTGCTTGTGTCCTGGGAAAGCGGCAGAGGACGGCACAAAGCCTTGGGACCCTGTATCCACGTGGGAGATCTGGAAGAAGCTTCTGGCTCCTCGCTTTGGATCAGATCAGTTTCAGCATTGCAGTCACTTGGCTAATGAACCAGTGAATGGAATATCTTTCTCCCTGTCTCTCTGCTTTTCTATAAATTTGCCTTTTTAATAAAAATATGTCTTATAGATATATATATTATTTATAATGTAAAAAAGCAACACTGATTATAATTATAGTTATTTATTTTAATAAATACTAGAATACTTGTGTATTATGTTTCTACACTAAAGCTTATTTTCACATATCAAGCAGGGAAAATACTTTATGAGTTGAATGAATGAATGGTGACAGGAAACTGTTAGCCAGACACCGAAAAAATTAGGAACTGTACAAATAATGTGTCACTGCATACAAACACACACAAAATAAATAAAAAGAGAAGTTAACAGTGTGTGTTAAAATTATGCGTTAAATAAATACTCAAAAAAGGACAAGAAATTATGCAGACTCAACACTACCATGTCCCAGCTGAATTCTCCATAACAGGGTGTTAATAGATTAAGCATTAGTTTTCAACTGCACTGACAATAATAAAGGATAAGAAAGGAGAAGAAAAATGGCAACCTAATACTAAGCAAACAAAGCTTCTCAAAGCAGTGTAGAGAGAGGGACAAGGTTTTCAAAGTTAAAACCCAGCAGTTTGACTCCACAAATTCCCTTGGGTATGATATGCCAGCATGAAGTTCTGATGTTAGATTGTGCAACATACAATTAGCTCCATATACTATTCAAGAACTTGCCATGATACATGTATTAAAATGCATGTATTAGTCATATGTATATTATATTTCTATGTAATAAAATAGTAATGGATTATTCTTGTCCAGAATATGTTAATTACCTTAATAAAACAGGGATCCACATCTGAAGAAATTGTTGCAATTCCAAGAATGTCTATGAAGCCATTTCATAATCATGTGATAAATAAGAAAGAATACCAGATCCTTAGATGCTAAATCAATCATCTCTCCTTCTATCTACCAAGCTCTAAAGAAACAGAAACCAGCACAGGCAAAACTTAGTTCTTTTCATGTTTTGTTACACCACTTCCAGACTCCTTGAGGCTTTTGCCTATTGTCCTCTCCCTCTTATTTGCACTATTAGCTACCAACTTTTTGCTCACAAGAACATGGCACGGGGTTTGCTTAGTACCCATGGACATGCATTACACTTCTGCCATCACAAGTGTTCCAGCAATAGCAGAGTGGGCTGCGAGAGCTTATTTATCTATCACTTTCACCCAGACACCTGCCCCCTAGTCCACCTCCATGGCCAGACCCTGGACCTTAGCACAACCTGAAGCTGTTCTACCAACCCTCCCCTCTGTAACCCAATAATTTATTCATCTATATCTATCTGCACTTTTACTTCTTTGTGAGTCATTCTATCAACAGCCACATCCAACTCTGCCATCTCTCAAGCACATCTTATATTACAAATCTATGAACTTTGTCTGGATTCCCTCAATTCTTTACCCAGCCTTGACCAACAATGCAGTTTTTTATGCTCTATAACTGTGTCACACTACTTCCCAATATCACACCAAACACGTAAAATCCCATCCCTAAAGAAGGCTGCCTCTTACCTATTATACTTTCTCCTTTCTTATCCTTTATCATTATCAGTGCAGTTGAAAACTAATGCTTAATCTGTTAACACCCTGTTATGGAGAATTCAGCTGGGGCATGGTAGTGCTGAGTCTACATAATTTCTTGCCCTTTTTTGAGTATTTGTTTAAAGCATAATTTTCTTCCAGAAACTTAATCCTACTCCTCCAGTTAGGATCAGCTGAAACCATGGTTTCTGTTCAGCCAGGTCCAGAGCAGCCTCCACTGCATCCTTACCTAGCATGTCCTCAGGAGTCCCTCACACAGCCTTCACATAGCCACATCCTCCCTCAACCTTGCTAAATCAACTATCATTATATTTTACCAAAAATATTTAAAATGAAACAAAAAAAATAGTTTTCCCTGTGTAGTAGCCTACGTCTATGTCATTTTACCTATGTTTTACGGGAGTTCTCCCCTGTTTTTGCTCCAAGTCAGTCTTCCAAATCCCATCTCTTGTCTTAACCTGAATCATCCCAAAAGTAGAGCCTGAATAAAAACAAGATGTATAGGTAGATTAATGAGAATGTGATCAGAAAGAGGGCAGGGTGATGAAATGGTATAAGGAAAACAGATACAGTGATATGCTTTTGAGTTGATTATCACGACAATTATTTATTGTTAATGCATTATCATCTCAGAAATCTGGAGAAATGCAAGTTCCCACAAAACTCAAAGGTTATCTGTCCATCAGTTTCCATCCCGTGTCAAAAGTGATTCCATGGGCAACAGTTTCCTAATAAAATCTCGGATTTGTTGGCCAGAATGTTGGATTGGATGGTCAGTGGTATACTGCAGATTACTTTATGAATTTCCACAATTACCTTTAAAATGCCTGCTATGTATTTTCCACTTACAGATACACATCAGCATCATTCCTTCAGTGATTCCCCCACTTATCATCTACCTGATTATCTATATCATAAAATCTGAAGCCATCCCAAATGCTACCATCACTATTCATATCTTAATCCATTATTTAACATTATTAACATTATTAACATTGCTCCTTACCTCTTTAAGACATTTAAGTTAATGCCTTCTTGTTAATACTGCCTGTGTTTTCTTTGACCTTCTAGTTATTTTTCACTCTGCTGTAGTTCCTGTGTAGCCCGTTTTACTGGATTCTTCTTTATCACCCTCCCAATGACTTTTGTAATGGGTTGTTAACCTGAGCTCCTCTGATACACACATAGGTGCAGTGCCTGGTTTACTGAGAGTGACTCACACGTTGAAGTCGAGATAGTGGGCCAAGAAAAAGTAAGGCCAAGAAGGAGAGAAAAAAATCAATGAGGACCACCTGATGGCTATTCACACCTGGAGACCTCAAACGTCTTTGGCTTACGATCCTTTACGTAGTTGTGCAGCAGATGAGAGCTCTCCTACACTCACTTTGTAATTCTGATTTTCAAATAAATAATCTTAGAATGAAACTCTTTTACAGCAAAATGAAGGGAGCTAACAATAATGCTTACTGAAATAAGCCAAGCCCCAAAAGGTAAATATCATGTTTTCTCTGATTGGTTACATTAATGTTTAGTAACAAAAAGACTCCTTAATGCATACTGAACTAAACTGCAGAGTAATGATCCGTCTTCATTCTACATGTAGAACTCTGTTTAGAGGAGCACTGGGTTTGTAATTATAAAGGAAGCTGAAAGATGTTATTGCAAAAAATTAAAAAGGAAAAGAAGGATGAGAGAGGGAGGAAAGAATCATGATATTCTTGAAATCAAAACAAAGAAATGTATGAATCATGCTCTCTACACATTAATAAATAAAAATAATGTTATCAACAATATGAAGCAATCAGAACCTTTGTGAATCACTGGTTGGAACACAAAATGGTACTGTTGCTGTGGAAAACAATATCAGCACTCCTTTACAATTTAAAATTAGCTATCATATCACATGGCAATTACACTTTTGAGTGACTTCTGCATATACACGCAGCAGAATTGAAAGGAGAGTCTCAAAGAGATACTTGTACACCCACGTCCATGAAAGCACTATTTATATTAGCTAAATAAAGAATCAGATTATTAAAAAAAAACAAAAAAATAGAATCAGATTATTACAGAATCTAATTCAGAATGTTACAGGATGTTATTCAGCCTTAAGGAATAAGGAAATCATGATATATGCTAACAACATGGATTGACATTGAGGATATTGTGCTAACTAATATAATAGGTATGTTCACACACACACACACAAATGTACTGCCTCATTTCTTTAAACTGAGGTACATAAAAATAATCAAGGTTACATACACAGGAAACAAAATTGTGATTGTTCATGGCTATTAAGGTTGAAAACCTGAGAGTTCTTTAATGGATTCAGAGTTTCCATTTTATAAGACGAAAATAGTTATGAAATGCGTGAAAGTGAGGGTTGCATGGTAGAATTAACATATTTAACATTGCAAACCTGTTAAAATGATAAGATGATAAATTCTATTATATGTCTTTTGCCATAATAAAAATTTTAGGAAACAAGTATACCGTTTTTTTATATTTCTTAGTTTCTGTTAATTGGGATCTAGGCAATGAACATTCTTAATAGGGATTTCTCACTAGTCTTCAATCAAGAATCAAATGAGGGGCCCAGCGCGGTGGCCTAGTGGCTAATGTCCTCGCCCTGAACGCACCAGGATCCCATACAGGCGATGGTTCTAATCCCAGCAGCCACACTTCCAATCCAGCTCCCTGCTTGTGGCCTGGGAAAGCAGTTGAGGACGGCCCAAAAGCCTCAGGATGCTGCATCCACACCCACGTGGGAGAGCTGGAGAAAGAACTCCTGGCTCCTGGCTTCAGATCGGCACAGCACTGGCCATTGTGGTGACTTGGGGAGTGAATCACCAGGCGGGAGAGCTTGCCAGAGGGATCACCTGACAGCAGGAAGAAAGATGCAATTATTTGAAATCTAACAATGACAGTAACATCTCATCGCTTTCGCTGTGTTGTATAGTTATGAAAAAAGTCTCTAAAACAAGCAACAAGTATGTGTAGAACAGTGCACAAAGGTGTAAATGTTAGGAGTAATGACTTTTTGCACTTCATTAACTACAGCACATCATATTTTTTTCCAATTTTCTAACAATTCTCTGTCATGTACTCTTTGCTGTAATCGTTCTAAATTACAAATCTGTGTCACAAAACATGGGTAGGTAAAATGCAGCACGGTATTTTATACCTTTTGCCCTGAATGGCCACCCGCAGAGTAGTTATTTAACTACTGCTTTTTTATTGAATTATCCATAGTTTAAGTATCTTGCCTCTCTGCTCTAATGGCACTCTATTTAATTACGCATAGCTGCTGTACACTCCATAACTTAATTGTTGATTTATTCATTATTTTGTTCCAGAAAGCATTAATTCCCTGAATCCCATGACCTTATATTTGTTGAATAGATGAATAAATGAATGTTGCTGTTTTATATTATGGACTTAAATCGGGACTCCCAAAGCTTATAAGTAAGACAGTTTCACATAGGTTATTCTTAGTTCCTGTTTAAGAGGTGGATCCTCTTTCGTCTGCTGCTTCTGTTACTAAGCCTGCTATCTTTACTACAGCCATCGTTGCTCTGTTTTACCTCCACGACTCTCCTATTATACACAATCAAGTTAAAGTTTTCTGTAATTGAAGGGAGGCAGGGGTTTTAAGGAGGTACTTTACTTACCTTGATAATATTCTAGTTCACATATTAATCCGATTTGCCTTTTAAACATATGACCAAATGCCCTTTATTTTTCATTATTAGAACTTTCTGGAAGTTTCTTTTCAATCCAGGTCTTTCAGTTTTAATCTCCGATGTGTTGGTTTCTTTGTGTGGGGGGTGTGTCATTTCATTTGGTGCTACTTTATATTGACTCTCCATAACAACACTTTTTTGCTAACATTCATAGTCTTCTTACCTCAACAACATTCTTCTATCAGTTAATATTTTCACCAAATTTGTTGTAAACCTTTTTCCAAAATTTTACGTCAGGTTGCTCTCATTTCAACCCAAAATATAAACCAGAGTTCTAGTTAATTATTTTTATTTCAAAAAAAAAACCCAATTTTAAAATTATATTTCATACTTACAGTTTCCTAAGAGACTTTAGCAAAACACTTATCCATCTAAACCCCACAAGTATGTCTCTTTATTCAAATAAATATCTTTTTTTTTATTCTTTGCTGTAATTCAGATGAATCAACAAGATAGAGACGTATAGATGGGTGCCTTGCTGGTGGGCAGAGAAGTATCAGTGGCATAAGCTGTGTCAATTTCATCTTTTCAAGTTCCCAGAATCATTAGGATAGCAGGGACATAACACAATGTCTTTTTGCAAGATATTATTCCTTAAAGAAAATATTTTATAACATTTGACGAACAGCATAAAGCAATAACTACAGCAAAGGAAAAATACTTTCCTTTATACTTAAGCAATTAATCCACTACTTGAATTAAAACCATGTTAGGATCAACATTTCCACATATGTAACTGGAGCTGGCTTGGAAGCAGCCATTACTTTTAAAATGAATACTTCATCACAAATTTGCTATTTTGGGTACTTTCTGCATCTGATCAGATCAGAAATAAGCTCATATTGAAAATGCATCTTTAAAAAGTAAGGACGGATGCAATGATTGAGCCGATTTTCATTTTTCTCTCTCACATTAATGTAGCCCCAAATATGGATTAAATTTTATTACCTGCTTCCTATAGCATAATTCAATTACAATTTAACAAATAATAAAAACAGATTATCTGAAGCAACAAGGGTCGTACTGACAAATGGATACAATAGAACCTCACACATTAAAATCTGAATATTTATCTCGGGTTATTTTAGCACAAATGTCCAAGCTTGTACTTCCCTGGAAATATTTACATAGGAATAATTGTAATTTAAAGTTGAACAGGTTGTTGTGTGATATTCATAATCTAATCACTAGTATTTTTTTTCTCATGAAACGTAAGCATTCTTAGTCACCTTTCAGTATTTTCTTAAATTTTCATAAAACATGTTAAAACCGGGCCCGGCGTGGTGGCGCAAGTGGTTAAGGTCCTCACCTTGCACGCCCGGGGTTCCCATATGGGCGCCGGTTCTATCCCAGCAGCCCCGCTTCCCTTCCAGCTCCCTGCCTGTGGCCTGGGAAAGCAGTCGAGGACGGCCCAAAGCTTTGGGAACCTGCACCCGCGTGGGAGACCCGGAGGAGGCTCCTGGCTTCGGATCGGCATAGCATGGGCTGTTGCGCTCACTTGAGGAGTGAATCACCGGACGGAAGATCTTCCTCTCTGTCTCTCCTCTCTGTATATCCGCCTTTCCAATAAAAAAAAATAATAAAAATAAATCTTAAAAAAAGTGTTAAAACCAGTAGGATATCAATAGTGGTGTTCAACACAGGTTGAAGGTATGCTGCAATTCTACTGTAGACTTCCTAAGAGCCTTTCATATAACAAATAATCAGTAGTAAATATTATCTTCATTGGGATACACACGAAAAAAGAGAATAACTTGCCCAAGATCACAGTGCTATGATCTTCAAACTTGTTGTTTCATATATTTAGTAAAATTTTAGAAACTCTGACCACATTGGATGATTGTCCATGTATTTTTTTTCTTTTCCTAAATTATCCCAATTATTTTGCTGTTTTTTTCTCTATATTCAATTTTTTTTCTTTATTTTTATTTCAAGGCTGGAGCCAGAGGGAGTTGGCGAGGGATACAGCTTCTATCAGCAAGCTTACCATGCAACTATTTCCAGCAGCTGGGAATAGGCCAGTCCAAGGCCAGGAGTCAGAAATTCAATTCAAGTCTCCAACATGAGAGGTAGGAAGCCAACTACCTGAGACATCACTGTCTTTCCGGATGTGCATTAACGCGAGAAGGTCATCAGGAGTAGACCTGGGACCTGAATCCAAGCACTCTGATTTGGGCTCACAAATGTCATCGTAACCACCATTTCAAATGTCATCCGTTTTCATCCATCTTTCTATGTTTCGAAAGCTCTAAAAGTTTTGGAATATGGCTTACTATGAAGAAACTTCAATGATGTCATGGAAAAATTGAAATGAAAGTCTAGGTATATTTCCCACAAACATGTCAAGTCCTTTCATGTGTAAGTACATACATATGTGTATGTGGTACAAATGCACACACAGATACATGCATACATTAAGCAATACACTTGCAGGACTGATTGGGAAATGCAGTTAATCTGCCTCAGTTATTTGTCAATTGTCCACAAATTGCCCTAGTTATTCTTTCTTTAAATCTATTTATTATTAACTTGAAAGAGTTACAGAAAGACAAGGGACGATGTGGTTGAGAAGGGTGAATCTGCTATTTGACGATTCATTCCACAGATGGTTTAAACTGCCAGGCTAAACCAGGCAAAAGCTAGAAGCCAGAAGATTCATACAAGTCTCCCATGTGACTGTGCTGGCTCAAACACTTTGATCATCTTCTGTTGCATTTTCCAGGCTATCAGCAGAGAGCTGGAATGGAAATGGAGCAGCTGGAACACAGATTAGTTATTATATGGGATGCTGGCGCCACAAGTGGCATATTACAGTGTATGCCACAATACCAGGCCTTCTGTTCATTCTGTTCTCCTTTGTATCATTGGTGTGACAGTTACATTGTTCTCTTCCTGCAGTGTTCTTCCTTTCCCATTTGCATTAAACCACTTTATCCATGAAGTTTATATTACTATTTCCCCTTACATATACATTGTGGGCATGGACAATGGCAGAGAGTCTTGCATCCTATTGTCAAGATATGTTTAACAGTTTCATCGAGAGTCCATCTTTGATCTGGAAGTAGAGATGCATATTGCATTGTTTTCTGTGTGTATCATAACACATCCGGATATAATAGTCTCCAGTATACAGTTACTATACAGCCCCTTAAATGAAAGGCCACAAAACATCAACAACAGGAAGGTATATAGAAATTAAAAATGTCATAAAGTTAAATAACTTGCTACTGAATGATTAATGTGTTGGGGAAGAAATGGAAAAAAGAAAATCAATAGCTTTCCTAAGGAAAATAATGTTATTGTATGATCTATGAGTCATTGAAAAATTTAATGAGAAAAGAAGTGTTTTGAAGAAATGAAACTAAAACAAAAACATCAAAATCCATGAAATATAGTTTCCACTGATCTTTGTTGGTGAGATGTGTCTCCCGTGGGCAACAAATAAGTGGGTTTTGTTTTTTGATTCAGTCTACTCATCTGTGACATTTGATTGATGTGTGCAAGCCATTTGCATTCAGGCTTAACATGAATAGGTGGTCATTTGGTCATGTCATGGGTTGTTCACTGTTTGATTTAGTCTTCTGTTGTTTTACTGGGCTGCTCTTCAGATTTGCCTTTGGTTTTTGGTGAGTGCTATTACTTTTCTCTGTCAAGAGAACATCTTTACGTATCATTAGTAGGGCAGGTCTGGAAGAGGCATTTTCTTTGAGCTTTTCTTTACTGTTGAAGAATTTTATTTCATTTTCAAAGACAAAGGAAAGCTTTGCTGGGTATGATATCTTGGGCTGACAATTTTTTTTTTCTTTTAGAATCTGGAAGATGTTGCTCCATTCTCTTCTGGCCTGTAAAGTTCCTGTGAGATGGCACTGTGAGTCTGATTGCCATTCGTCTATATGTCAATTGATTTTTTCATAAATATTTTTTCATGATTTTTTTTCACAAATTTTTTCCAAGGAATTTAAGGATGTCGTAACCCAGGAAATAGCAACACTGAAACAAAATCAAGCTGAATTGTTAGAAGTGAAGGACACAATAGAGCAAATTAAAAAATTAGAAGAACTGTAAATTATGAGGGTATTGTTCAAGCTTTCAACTACAAGCTTCATATTGCCAGTTTTCTTTTTGTGTATCTAACAACTTTGAATTGGCTCTTTTAGTCCTATCTTCTTTTGTTACATAAAAGTTTACCTGTCCTTTCTCCATATTTTATTTTTTCTTCTCATCCTGTATATACCCTTTTATTTCTTTTTAACCATTACATACTGAAGTCTGCTTTAGTATCAACAAGGTCACCTCTCTGTTCTTCAGCTTTGTACATTTATCTGTTAGAGATTTGCAACCTCATGATCTTTTAATAATCTAGTTATTTTATTTTAGAAACATGACTTATGAATAATGCAATATTTAAATACAGATGACCATGCATTTCTCCATCAATAAAAATTAAAAGCATCCTCAAGAGCTCGCATGACCACAAAAGTACTACCATGGAAAAGATGAGAACTTTACAACTTTAATTTTATAATAAAGTGTTACTATCAACTTCTAGTTAAAGAAAAAATAGCCTTGGAAAAATTTTCAGAATGCAATAAGCTCTAATTGTTGTTCTAGCATAATAATTTGAGACTAATGAGAATGCATTGTACATTTGAGAATTGTTGGAATGTGTGACAATTCTTGCGAAAGAGTGATTGAAATAGTTTAAAGAACAGATGAAAACAGCATGACCTAAGTTAATAGAGAGAACGAGAAATACAAAATTGGATGAGAAGGGCCCGGCGCGGTGGCGCAAGTGGTTAAGGTCCTCACCTTGCACGCCCGGGATCCCATATGGGCGCCGGTTCTAATCCCAGCAGCCCCGCTTCCCTTCCAGCTCCCTGCCTGTGGCCCGGGAAAGCAGTCGAGGACGGCCCAAAGCTTTGGGACCCTGCACCAGCGTGAGAGACCCAGAAGAGGCTCCTGGCTTCGGACCGGCATAGCATCGACCGTTGCGCTCACTTGGGGAGTGAATCATCGTACGGAAGATCTTCCTCTCTGTCTCTCCTCTCTGTATATCCGCCTTTCCAATAAACAAAAATAATAAAAATAAATCTTTAAAAAAAATTGGATGAGAAGCCAGAGGAGATGAAGGGGGAGGCTGACCAAGATGATATTGGATTTCTATCTAAAGTAACTGGGGGTACAATAATGACACTCAATATCAGGGGAAGTAAAAGGCAGTGAGAATGTTTGTTCATATGTTGTCTTAAAGTGTCTCAGGAACTAGAGCTCTGCCTTAGGGTTTCAATATAGTCGTGCCTCAAAGCCCTTACATGGATGCTCAAATCCTTTATCCAAATTAGTGAAGAATTTGCATATAATCCACACATATCTTCCTCTATACTGTAAATCACAGCAAGGTTAGTTGTAATATCTAAGACAATGCAAAAATTATGTGTATAGTTTATGTAATATATTACTTAGGAAATAAAAACAAATGGGAGGGGGGAGTCGGCATAAACTCAATACGGATACAAATATTTGGTCCAAATATATCTAGTCCATGGTTTGTTGAATTCTTAGATATCAAATCCATGGAAAAGGAGGGCCCACTCTAGAGGCTGGCAAAGTAAAACTTAAATGTCACATTTCTGCTCTTAGGTATTGTTTGTGCCCTCAAACTCATATATACTGAAATCCAAATGCTAAAGACGATAGTATTAAATTAAGATGACTTTGGGGCTAGGTAGGACTTAAAGGTAGTACCTTCGTAAGTGGAATCAGTGCCCTGAAGTCAGGACTGAGAGAGCTGGTTTGTCCTATTCACCATGTGAGAACACACTGAAGAGACGCCATGTAAGAATTGGGAACATGGCCCTCATTCATAGGAGTCTACCAGTGTTTTCATATTGAACTCTCCAGTTTCCAGAAATTTAAGTAATTAATTTCTGTTGCTTGTAAACCAATAGAATATGGTAGTTTGTCAAAGAGACCCATAAGGATTAACATAATTCTTTAACCTTAACTCCTCAGTTCAAAGATCACTATATCTTACCCTGTAGCAATTAAGAATAGTGGATACAAATATCAGAAGGTAACTGCAGAAAGAGACAAAAGGAAGAAATAAAACCCACAAAGACTAGATAAGTGGACTAGAAAATACTCTTAGCAGAAACTCCGACCACAAGAACACTGAGCAATGCCAATCACAACCCAAGATCAAAGAAAGGATTAGTTAGAATCAAGTTTTTGATCTTGCCAGCATGGTGCTTTTGACCACTGCAACCACTTTAACAGAGAATTAACTTACCATTCCAGGCAGTTGATGCTATTATTGCTGCTGTGGATAATGTGTACAGAGATCTGCATTATTTTCTTAGATGTACAATTCTTGATAGAAGATAGAGATAGAGCATCTACTCTTATCTTAGATGACAGATACAAAAAATAAAAATTATCATCACCTCTGACTTCCTAAAAGAGGTCACTATGTCTCACTTATTCAATAAATGCTTGATGAATATATACTGTGTATCAGTTCTAGGCAGTGGGACACAATAATGAACAAAATGTATAAACATTTCAATTTTCTTTATGGTAGCAGTGCAAGAATGTTTTTGGCACGCATTTGCCTATTATACTTCAATCTCCAATGAATCAGTGTTTGCCAAAATCCCAACTTCATCAAGTGATCCACTGGTTTTCTGAAATCTACCTTTTCTTATGATTTTAGATCGGCTGCAGAGTTTGAGGTTGTAATATCAGCTAAATCTTAAAAGTTCAGAAAACCTGAGGCAGTTAAGCATCCTCACACTGCACACACACCACCCACAAATCCCTAACATTGGCGTTTTCAATCAGCTTAGCTCCCTCAACTTCCTCTCCTATGCTTTTGTTTGGATTGCTTACTATGTCTGGAATTTGAGCCAGTGAGAAGTGTATTCCTCTTGATTATTTGACAACTTTGATTCCAATCGTATGTTTACCAGCAATTCTCATACATTTTGAAACCACTAATCTCATGCATATGGGTCCAAATGCAGGGTTCCTGTGAGAGAAACTTTCATCTTCAGACAATGCAGAGTCAGTCTTCCAGTCAGAAAGGAAAATGGACCTGGATTTTTAATCAATTCAGAGCACTCAGTATTTTGACACACATACAATGATGGTATTTGTTGCAAGTTTCTAACCCCAGATCCTTGAAACACAAAGCAGGAAGGCTGAAAGACTTGACCCTGAACTTGATCATTTGCAATGAAGTGTCCCGTGGAAACAATAAAATGATTAAGATTGAGAATTAAACCTTAGTAAAAACCCATCAGATACCTAAGAGTTAATTAGTTTCTATAAGACTGGTTTATGAATTTCAACAGCAGATACCTTATTTACATAAGGATAAAGTATCCCAAACTTCAAACAATCAATTTATAAATGAATTCCAAAAGGCACTATTTTATTAATCTTCATTTTTAGACTATTATCCTATTGACTACCAGCCACTTAAAAAAAAAGAAAATTGATATTTTCCATGCCCACATGCCTAAATGACAGGAGAGGCTTAAACTTTGACTTAACTATCGGTGGATGAAAATATTGGTCTCCTAGGAAACCTGCAGGAAGCAGAGCAATTAACCCCTCTAACCTACTGAAGAAATATTCACACACTTCAGATTCTCACCTGTAGAAAAACTTGGCAGTTAGTTGAAAAAAAAAAGGAAAATTTCTACAAAAATTCATGAATTCATTGAATCACTAATAACATAGCATTGACTACAGATTAAAAACTATTGTGACTCAGTACACAATATTAATAAAACTTATCAAGACCTGGCTTTCTGGAGCTTAGAGTCTATGGAAGAGAGCTGTGAAAAAAAAAAAAACCTTTTCATTATTTTATTTCTTATAATAAGACATATATAATGTCATATATAATTCATATATAATTTGTATATCTATAAAGTCATCATATACATATAAAATATCATATATTCCTCAAGGATTAAGAACCATATGGGTTTCATGTTAGACATAGTGGGAATGGAAGGTTCATGAAGAGAGAAGACCAAGTAAAGAATGAGGATAAGTTATGGCGAACCTTGAGGGCAGGTGCACTGCATGGGTTTTATACCTATGACGTGTTTAGAGTCCATTGGTGAAGCACCAGAAAAGCTTGAGCATCCGGAAGATAGAGGTTATTATTAGAGAGGTTTCAGGACCAGAACATTTGAGGTGATGTCCTGTGAAACAGGATATTGTATTATTTTTTTTAAATTCTAGGTGAAATGGAAGAGTTTTAGAAAGCGAGGAAAACAATCTGAAGTTATTTTGAAAGGAACTCATCTGACACTTCAAAGCAAGGAGTTCAAAAATGCCTTAAGAAGGCAGGATATGCTCACAGAACAATGTTACTGATCGCGAGTTTGTTATTATTGTTTCTGCATATGTAACTAACCAATATTTTACTTTACACATTTTTGGCATGAATGAGTCTTTCAAGCTCTATTCCTGCTGTGATCTGGAGTAAATACAGCAGAAAACAAATAACCACAGTCTTTCTCATGTGAATGTTGTATCTTTGAATAACATGTCTCTTACAAATCCTAATGGCCACACATGGCATGACCTTTCCACTGTACCCAGCAACAGAGAATCAAAATATTGAAATTCATAGTCTGTGAGGGAAATAATCATAGGTCAACAGGTTCAGAAGGTTCACTTCATAAAACTTTGGCCAAATATTAGGAATTTTTCTTTCCTATGTGGAGCTGCCCCTTAGACAATACCTTAATCGGATAGTCTGGCTGAGACTCTGCCAGTTCAGCTTCCTAAACAGAGACTAAGCCCTAAGCACCTGTTAGCCTTTACATTGCTGAATAGATCAGAAAAGATCACAGGAGCCATGTCTGGTTAGTCAGAGCAGCCAGGTGGATTATGTAAAGTAAGGTGTACGGTGCCCTCTCTTTAAATTGAACATGGTTGTGTGAGTTTGTAGAACTTATATGTGAGAGAGAAAAAAACCAAGCTAATAAAGTACAATTGAGAAACTGGGAAAAACCAGGTATTGATACTACAATTTGAAACATTGCTTTAAGCTACACATAAAGCAAGTCATCTTTCCAATTTCTCACTTTATGTGAGCTATAGCATTATTTTCCTTTCAGATATATAAAGCTGGATTTTCTGCCACTTGGAAATAAAATATAGTCATGGGCATATTACTGAGTTAAAATAATCTTGACAAGCATGTGAATTTAGAACGTTTTCCCAAATATTAGACAACGTATCTTCTCCCACTGAGTGCATTAATATACATCAAGCTAGATTCACATTCAAATCAAAATATGAAGAGCTCATAGACCTGACATGCAGTAGAATTTGGGGCTACTAAATAGAGTTTTGGAGCACAGAACAAAGAAATATATAACTGAAAATCTAGGCAGAAAGTCCCAAAGAAACTCCAAGTAACAAAAACTGATTAGTATGTCAGATACAAACCAGAAGCAGAAGAACAAATAGGCTCTAAACTAATTCCAAAACTAGACTCAACACTGGTCTGAACAAGGCAAGACTTGATGGGAGTACCTAAAGACTCCAGGATTAGCTGAGGCTCTTTTTGTAGGTCACATTGGGAGGCAGCCTAAGCGGAAAGGAATCACTGAAGACTGACTAGACAAGAATTAACTATTCAGTTATGTATCCAGGCCAAGTGAAATATTCAGAATTCAGTACACCTTCGAATTCCCAAAGCAACATGACTCCCTGTTGATGAAATGCTAATTCCCTATGATCTACAACCAAATCACCGGGAGCAATCAAAGCAGAAGATGAAAGTTCTGTTCCCTCTACTTGGCTCCTATTCATCAACTCTCACCGTGGCATAGAAACTGTTTGGTACCAACAACTTTACAATGAAAAATAAAAAACATCACCTGAACTTTCTCTATAAGCATGTGGGTGTAAGAAAAGAGAAACAATATTGCAACAATTTAAAAACCCTGTTGGCGGATCCAATACCCTACGAGAGTCCAATATGAATTGTTTTTCTTGAAATTTTTCTAGTTGATTCCTTTCAATCTTAACACATTTCAGAAATCACTTATGAAAAAAAATAATGTTTCAAGTTAAAAGGGAGAAAAACTTCTTGTGAAATGACAAATCTATTTAAGCAAAAGAAACATTAACAAATGAGAAAGTGAAAAAGAAACAAAAAAGATAGATGGTATTCTAAGGAAGAAAGAATCTTCAAGGAAGAGCCCAGAAAAGTTAAAATTAGGTTTCTGCTGTGTATATTTTATCTTCTTGAAAAATGTATGTTACTGAGAGTCAATCATGAAAAATATTTGGCAATGTGTGGTTGATGCATAACTGTATTGTGTAAAGATTCAAATGTGCATCTGTTGTATTTACTTTTAATTGTAGGCAGGCATAAATATTAGAAACATATGTTAGAGATTTAAACTAAAAACTGAAGACTAGCTGCACTAAAAGCCAGCGTATTCCATGCATTTGCTGATTCATCTTGGTGATTTCTAACCTGCCAACTAATACGGAAATTAATTCCTTTTCCAGCATCCATGTCAAGTAACCCTCAAGTCTCTGATTCAATAATTATCAACAGAGAAAGCAACTTGACATTTTTGAACATGTGCAATTGTCTAAAAGTTTTATCTTAACCGCGACTGTCCTGATATATAATTTTGTCAGCAATACACTATTTTTAAGATACCTCTCAAAATCTGACCACTAAACATAGATTGTATAAAAGATGGTCTTGTTTGCTGATCATTGTTGCACGATTCACTCTGTATTCAGGTAATCTGGACATAAATGCTAATAAATTCCAGCTGTATAAAGGGGTCTTCAAAAATTCAAGAAAAATTTATATCACAGAAATTTGTGTGAATTTAAAAATTTACTGAAATAAATGCCTTTCATTTTTATTTCCAGGAAGTTTTTTTTTAAGTATCTCTGCATTCATTTACTGAAATTTGCTGTTGGGCGACAGCATAGTGGTTAAAGCCCTCGCCTCGCACAAGCCAGGGTCCCAGATGGTCACTGGTTCTAATCCCAGCAGCCCCACTTCCCATCCAGCTCCCTGCTTGTAGCCTGAGACCGCAGTCAAGGATGACCCAAATCTTTGTGACTCTGCAAACGTGTGGGAGACCCAGAAGAGCTCCTGGCTCCTGGCTTCGGATTGGCTCAGCTCCAGCTGTTGTGCTCACTTGGGGAGTGAACCATCGGACGGAAGATCTTCCTCTCTGTCTCTCCTCCTTTCTATATATCTTTCTTTCTGATAAAAAAAAAATAAGTCTTAAAAAAAAGAAACTTGCTGTTAAAAAAAATCTCTTGATATTAATATTCTCTTTCTTGAAGCCACATTTTGCTACAGCATTCATTCAACACCATGAAGCATTTGGTGTTATCCATATAAATAATATTATTCCTATTAGAAAAACTACTAAAATATTTTAATATTCACATTATAGCATGAAACATCGTGTGTTATGTTAATAAAGAAATATCCTACCTATGAAGGCAAAAGAAGCTGTAAACTGCCTCATATAAAACAAACAAACAAACAAAAAGAGCAAAGCAAAGCATTACCTGGAAGCTGAATTACCATAAAATTTTCATAAAAATACGTTGTGTTCTCATTAATAATATGCATTCCATAAGAGTAAAGACTATTTTCATCCAACAGCATACTGTAAACTTTCATAATCTAAAATGTAAGCCTTTATTAAAAACAACATAAAGGAAAAAAGTACTTAATCGGAAGCTTCAGAGTGCAGAGCTGATCCTGATGTTTAATACTACTAGTTTTGCTCCCAGCAACTCAGAATCAATGAACACTAATTGAGAAAAGTCATCCAGTTATTCATTCATCCATCTGTCCTTAAGGCTCTTGACCAATTCTGCAGGTACAGAACTCTGAGAATGTACGTAAATGGCAGCAAGTCTACCGCACAACTTACTAACCAAAGTATCTAGAAGGTATATTGCTAGCGTATCAACCTCCATGGCACAGGAGTCCTGTTTTGTGGGTCAGTAAGCAGCATGGCATAGGCATAAAAAGTGTGATACTTCTGGTACTCAATGTGGAGCATCACTTATGACTCAGGGGTCTGGATCAGCAGGAGCATCCCTGCCGCTGTGCAGAATCATCATCCCTTACACTGTATTACCGCCAGCTCCCATGCTCTTTAAAAGGAAGAGAATTACAGCAATACACCAATTATTTTCCTGTTTGATCAGTGTCTGAAAATAGTTCTAACCTTTTATTGAACTGAGTAAGACCAAGGATTATTTTTTAACAGTGGAAATTAGAACACAGATACCTTCAGTTAAAATAATAATAACAGACTTAAGGCTATTAATTAAAAATTGATGAATTCTTGAAGAAGTGTATCATACTCACAAATGCAGATTAAAATGATCATAAAGTTTACTGATACAGCATTAATGTCTGCTATGTACCAATAATTTTGTTTCAGGCTACGCCTATATTTGATTTCGCCCTTTTAGCAATCCTGAATGATAAATCACTATATACTTAACAACTTTCACAATATCGCATAGCTATGCAATAGGAGTTAAAGAATAATACAAACTTGTGCCTAGCACAGCAGCCTAGCATCTAAAATCCTCACCTTCCAAGCACCTCTGGGATCCCATATAAGAATGTTTCATATCCCAGCAGCCTTCCCATCCAGCTCCCTGCTTATGGTCTGGGAAAGCAGTCAAGGATGGCCCAAAGCCTTGGGACCCTGCACCCACATAGGAGACCTAGAAGAAACTCCTGGCTCCTGGCTTCGAATCAACTCAGCTCTGGCCATTGCAGCCACTTTAGGAATGAATCAATAGACGGGAGATTTTCCTCTCTGTCTCTGCTTCTCTCTGTATATCTGACTTTCCAATCAAAATACAACAAATCTTAATAAAAGAATATTATAAACCATTGGTTTTATAAAATTTTAGAGATGATTCTTATTAAATGAATAGATTTGTATCATGCATAGTAAAATATTCTTAGCTTTTTAAAAATTTGTTTATTTTAAGCAGGAATGCCAAGGAAATTGTTAAATATGCCTCTTCAATATGTTATTAGATTTTCTACCATTGCCTATACATACAATGCCATGATACACTTCATTAGAGGAATGATGTACTTGTGGCTGTTGGTGAAAGACTATACTATTCATTGTAATAGTATGGAGTGAAATGGTGGGCAGGGGGTTTGGAGAAGGAGGAAGGATGGTGGAGAAGAACATCTATAAGCCCATGTCATGGAAAATAATAATAACAATAAAAATGAAAAGTGTATATTTTATGTATGTATATATGTATTTGATGTAAAGGCAGAAAAAGGAAGGGCCATGAGAGAGAGCACACATTTTCTGGTTTATTGACCAAACACAAACAACCACCAGTTCTAGGTCAGGCAAAAGTTAGGAACTAGCGCTTAAGAACAGTCTTTAATGTGATGGCATTGATCCAAATACTTGAGCCATCATCCACTGTCTCCCAGCACAAACTGGAATGAGGAGTCAGGCCAGAACTCAAACTCAGACACTCCAATATGAAATGCAGGCACACCCAGTGGCCTTTAGAATGGAGTGGTGTTGGATTTTATCAAAATACCTTCTTTGCCTCTATTGAGATGATCATATGGTTTTTAGTTTTCAATTTGTTGACCTGGTATTATCACATCTATTGATTTGTGAATGTTAAACCACCTGGTATGCCAGGATCACACCTGGTGCAGGTGGATGATCTGCCTGATGCACTGTTGGACGCTGTTAACAATCTTTGCATCTGTGTTCATCAGGGATATTAATCTGTAGTTCTGTTTTCATGTTGTGTCTCCAGCTGGCTTTGGGGTTAAGAAGATACTGCGTTCATAGAAAGATTTGTAAGTATTGCCTCTCTATTCTTTGGAAGAGCTTGTGGAGGATTGGGCTAAGTTTTTCTTGAAATATTTGGTAAGAATTCTACAGTAAAAAAAAAAAAAGACCATATGATTAGAAAGTATTTTCTCTCATTATTTTGGTAGTTTATTCATTATGTTGACTATCTCCTTTCCCATAGACATAATTTTAGTTTTATTTAGCCTGATGTGTGTGTGTCCTTTTTGTGTCCCATATAAATAACTATCAGGATCGAAATCACAGAATTTGTCTCCTATCTTCACTTCCTTTTTGGTGCTTAATGTAGTTTTAGTGAAATTTTGCACTAGTAGATAAAGTTTAGATTTGATTTGTATGCATTTTCACAAAATCATTTACTGAAGAGACAGCCCATTCTCTATAGCGTATTACTGACAAATTCATTTTTTTAAATAAATTTTTTTATTTTGACAATCCTTGCATAGTTAATTTGGGCAAAAAGTTGTCAAGGGCTACAGGAAAGTGGGTAAGACTATTATTTCCATATTGTTTCCTTCATATATCTGAGGTAGAGGGGGATATTGAGGGAGAAGACCCCCCCCCCGTTTCCCACCCACCTCAAGTCTCGCATGTGGGACATGCTCCGAGATACTCATTGAAGTGGTTTCAATAGGTCACCAGTTTTGAAATTGCTGCCAATCTTGCCTCTCCAAACATGATGAGGTTGTTGAAAAATCCACTGCTTGACATTGTCCATCATAGCGTCTCTATTTGCCTGGTATTTTGTTGCCAACCTATAGCTGAGGTGGTTGATTAACTTGTTCCAACTTCTGTCCCTTCATGGTTAGGGTTCTGAGTCTGGCATTTCAATTGGGGAGATCACCAAAGAAATTTCATCTGAGGTGTTCCCAGGCCAGATTCTTGTATGCACCAGCAAGTACAGGGCCCAGCACAGTCCATCACCTGGTCAGCTGGTAGTTGCAGTTGCTGGGTTGGTTCTGTTTTCAGCCCCGCCTTCTACTGGAACCAATGGGTGTTGCAGTCCAGCCTGGTTCTGCACAGCACATACTCGGTCTTCACCTAAACCAGTGGGAGTTGCATCCTGATGAGAGCGACCCACAATAACCCCCACCAGGCACAGCCCCTACCCTGGTTTGCCAATATGTGTGGCAGACCACTCCAATCTGTCCCACTTCCCCCTGGCTCTCATACATGGCAAATGGCATTGAAGCTTGGATCCATCTAACCAGCTCAACAGTCAAGCCTTCACGGGTGTGGTTGAGTGCCTCTCTGTCTAGCTACCCCAGCCCCTGCCTAGTTCTTGTGCCCTCCCGTGGGAGTGGGAACCCAAGAGGGGGGAACCCACTATTTCCCTCCCAGGTCTCTCAGTCCCGGATTGTGCACTTTCCAGGTGGTTCTGCAGTTTAACTTGACAGGATTAGCCCCAGTGCCAGTTTCTGCCAGCTGATGCTATGGCTATGCCCAAACAGCCCTCTCCCATTCTAATTGTAGGTTGCACCCATAGGAACAATCAACCCATCCTGGCTTTTCCCTGATCTAGTCCACATGAGGCGCACAGGTTTTGTAGCCCTGCTTAGTCTGGTCTGCCCCCATCCCAGTTCATGCTCTCCAGTAGGAGTAGTTGTCCAGCAGGGGAACCACCCCTTATTCCCCTGCTGGCTCTGTCCCCTCCCTTCCTGTTTCTCACGTGTGCTGGATGGGCACTGCAGTCACATCCAGTACAGTCAACCTCATCCTGGCATTCTGTAGTGTGGACTGGTTTTTATTGCAACCAAACCTGGCTTGACCCTTACCCTGTTCTGGTGCTCGGATTTGCCAGTGATGACATTAACTGATTAGCCTGGTCTGCCCCCAATCCATGCCTAATGTATGCCAGTGGGAAACTTCTTGTGGCCTGCTCTGGGCTGTTTCCATTCATGCTTCTTGCGCTTACCCATGGGGTCTGTATCCTGCCAGAGGAGTTGCCCAGGCTCCACCATCAGAACCTCTCCCAGTGCCAGATTTTGCGCATGCCAGTGGGTCCATGAGCCAGCCCTACTCAGTTCCTGACTAGCCTTTGACCCAAGCTGGTTCTTGTTGTTGGATGTGTCAGCCCAGCCACGGCTCATCCAGTCCATTCCCACATGCGGCTCACACATGGTTCAGTAGGGGTTGCGACCTAGCCTAGTCTGTCCCACGTCTATCCTGGTCCTCCAGGAGCACCAGACAGTCCTGGGGTCTGGTCCAGCCTGGTACGTCCAGTCCCAGTCCACACTTGTGCCAAGGGGGATTTCAACTGTTACCTGATCAGAACGCAGCCCCCATTCCAGCCCACGTGCTCCTTGGCGGTAGCCTTAATCCAGTTAGTGTGTCTACTGGACAAGCCCCATGCCAAAGCTTTAGCATGAACTGGTATTTGGTGGTCAGCATTGCTAAGTGGTAACACATTCTTTAAAGGAAGAGTAACTGTCATTGGGAAACTTTAAGATGCATTCACAGAAACACATTGGATTCAACGTGGAGCCAAATAAGCAGCAATTCAAACCACCAAAATCCCAGAGCTCACCTGCCGGGTGGCCAGCAGGCAAAGCCTGGCACCAAATGGCGCCCAGGCAGTCCCAAGCCCAGCTCACCATGTGCCCATGATGGCAGGCGTATGGGATCCAGGCATGAGACGCTTTGTCCCAGGATCCAGACGCTGCCGAGAGGCGACGGGAAGTGTAACTTCCCAGGCCCTAGGTTGGCCCCACCCCATTCCCGCCCGCCGCCCAATGAGAGCGGCGGGTGGGCCTGCCTAGCCTGGCTCCAGCGACCTCCCCCCTCGATCAGTGTACTCACCCCGAAGGGAGCAGCCCTGGAGCCCAGGCAGACCCAAGCCCGGTTCACCATGTGCCCATGATGGTGGGCGTATGGGATCCGGGCATGAGATGCCCTGTCCCAGGACCCACCTGCTGCCGAGAGGCGACGGGAAGTGTAACCTGACAGCTTCATTAAACCTTATCGGCGTATGTAAGGATTTATTTATTAGACTTCTATTTTGGTCCATTTGTTTGTCACATTCCATTGATAATATGTAAAATAGCATTCAGTTTCTTTATTGTGGACATTTACAAATCAGTTTGTTTTCTCTTGCACTCTTGCACTGGAACATTCTAGTTTATGGTTTTTAACTTCTATCAACATAAATAGAATGGATTTTTTATGCATTCCATAGCTACACTTCAAGATGACATTCATGCTTCCCCCCCACCCCTGCTACCCTGCCAAAATCTCTCTATCTATTCTTGCACTTCATAGTATTGGCAGTGTCACAGTAATAATTCACTATATATCTACAGGAATATTTTCCCACTAATCATAACATTCAAAAATTAAAATATAAAAATATCACATTTGAACAGGAGTACAAAAAATTGATAATCCTATCTTGAAGTGACCATTTAATCCTAGCTTTTTGCATGTATTTTTTAATGTATATACATTTTTTATTATATTTTGACAATCTTTACCTAGTCAACTGGGGTAAAAAGGTTCAAGGGTTACAGGGAAATGGACAACACCATTGTTTCCACATTGTTTCCCTCCTGTATCCGAGGTAAAGGGAGGCATTGAGGGAGAAGCCCCACACAGTTTCCCACCCACCCAAAGTCCCGGATGTGGGTCATTGCATGTATGTTTTATATTAGCTGCCACATATTAGAGAAAACATACAATATTTTCATACTTGAAATTGGCTTAGAGTATTTGTCTATGGCCCACAGTCACACAGATAGTAAGTGGTGAAGGTTGGAGCAAAAACTCAGCTAGCCATAATTTACTATTTCAGCTGAAATGCAGTTACCCATATATTCCTCCAAAAGGAATGATTTTTAAAATTCTTATCAGATTCAAACTTTGATGCTGGGCAATCTGACTGCCTGTACAAGGCTCACACAATCCGTGTAGTGTTTAAGACATTACTTGGAACACTCACACCTCGCCTCAGATTGCCTGCATTCAAGCCTTGACTGCACTTCGGATTCTAGCTTCTCGCTAATTAACACACTGAAAGAAGCAGGTGATGGCCCAACACCCGTGTGGGTCCCAGACACGAATGTGGAGGACATGAATTAAATTTTAAGATCCTGCTGCAAGTAGGCCAAAGCCTGGATGGTGTGGGCATTTGAAGAGTGAATCCTCTACATAAAGTTAATAATTTCTGCATAAAAGTCCTGAATATCTTTTAGAAAAAAAAACTTTTAAATATGACTTCAGGGTTCTGGAATTATGGTGTAGCATGTGAAGCCACCATCTGCAAAACTGGCATCCAATATGAATAGCAGATCATGCCCTAAGTGCTTCAACTTCCAATCCAACTCCTTCCTTATGCCCTGGGAAATCAGCAGAGAGTGACCCAAGTACATGGGCCCCTGCGCTCATATGGGAGTTCTAGATGAAACTTCTGGTTCCTGGTTTCAGCCTGACTCTGCCCTGGGTATTACAGCCATGTTTGGAATGAATCAATGCATGGAAAAAATCCTTCTCTTTGTCTCATCTCTCTCTGTGACATTGAATTTTAAATCAATCAATTGATCGATCAATCTTAAAGATGACTTTGAGATGAACACTCAACCTGGAAGTTAAGATATTCTGATGCCTTTTTGAAATGTCTGAGTTTAATTCTCAATTCTAGCTTCTGATTCAAGTTTCCAATTAAGTCAAACCCTAGGAGAGAGCAATAATTTCATTAGTAACTGGATTCCAGTTGCCCAAATAGGAGACTTGAGTTGTAGTCTCAGCTCTTTACTTTGGACCCAACCTAGTCCAATGCTTACATGCATCTGAGGTGTGAATCAACATTAGGAGCTCTCTCTATCTCAGTCTCTCTCTAACTAATCAACAAGCCAACCAATAAAAATGTACAACAAACCTGGCTCACAAAACTCAGATATCCTTTATACATAGCCTAATGTTTTATTTTGCTTGATCTGTTTTTTGTTTATTTTTGCATAATATCTCTGCAGGCCAGCTGGAAGAATTCCCATGTCCTTGGCTGAATTTGTGATTACACATTTTAAGAAACAGCTAACAAGGCAAAGCCTCACTAAAAACACAGTCTATTCCAGACACGTAAAACATTGGCCAGATTTGTAGTGTTAAAATTAATAACGTCACAAATGCTTTTCTCTGATAAAGATATTCGACACCTTTGACAAAGATTGCCTAAAGATTAATGGGTTAATTTCTAGGCTCTCTATTCATCTTTGTACAATGTCATTAAATCAAGTATATTGGGCCTTGCGTGCCGGCTGGTGGCTAAAGTCCTCACCTTGAATATACTAGGATCCCATATGGATGCCTGTTTATCCTGGCTATTGGACAGCTCCCTGCTTGTGGCCTGGGAAAGCAGTTGAGGAACACCCAAAGCATTGGGACCCTGCACCCACATGGGAGACCCAGAGAAGCTCCTGGATCCAGGCTTCAGATTGGCTCCACTCTGGCTGTTGCGGTGACTTGGGGAGTGAATCATTGGATGGAAAATCTTCCTCTCTGTTTTGCTCCTCTGTGTGTATCTGACTTTGCAACAAAAGTTTAAAAAATCAAATATATTGTGCCTTCAACTTTGCTCTTTTTGTTTAAGATTACTTTGGCAATGATAATTAATTTGCTGGTGAGAGGCAGACTCTGAGCTAATCTGTAGTGTAGCCAGTAAAGCTGCATCCTTTAAGACTGGGATCTCTTATGGGCACTGGCTTGTGTCAGAGCTGCCACACTTTTGATGTAGCTACCTCTTAATGGCCTGGGGAAAGCACTGGGAGATGGTCTAATTGTTTCACCTTGATGTTACCACCATTTAAGACACAAATCAGAAGATGAAAAATCTTTCTCATTCTTGTAATTCTGACTTTCAAATAATTAAATAAATGTGTGTCTTTTTTTGTTTGTTTGTTTTAATGAATGCAACAAACCCAGACTCAAAATCTAGCTTATCACATACATCCCAAGACATACTAACTTTGATAAGGTACTTTGATGTGATGCTTTGATAAGATATTTAGCCCATGCTTCTCACCAATAAATTAAAAATCATTTTTCAAGGTATTTTAAGAATTAAAAACTGTAACATATACAGTTCCTAGATTGGGACCAGCACACCAGCTTAATAGGCTAATCCTCCATCTGCAGTGCCAATATGACCATTTGGGCTCCAGTTTGAGTCCTGGTTGCTTCACTTCCAAATCCAGCTCCTTGCCTATGGCTTGAGAAAGCCTCAGATGATGGCTCAGGTTTTTGTGTGTGGGGGAGACCCAGAAAAAACTCCTCGCTCCTGACTTTACATCAGCTCAGCTCTGACCCTTATAGCCAATTGGTAGTGAACTAGCAGATGGATGATCTCTCTGTCTCTCTGTCTCTCTCTCTCCATATAACTATATGTGTTCTTTCTGTGTAATTTGCCTCTCAAATGAAAATGAATAAATCCTTACAGAAATTTTTTAGATCACAAATGTTTCCAACTTTTGTAAAAAATTCTTTAACTTCCTTATAACTGCTACCCAAAGAAGTACTGTACAATACAATTATTATAATTTATTAATTCTAGTGATAATTTTGAAACCAAGTGCAATTCTATAATTTTCTTACTCCACTTATTTCAGCCCTATTAAAGAAAAACAGATTAAGCTTTATGAAAAATAGGTAGCTCAAGATCAAAAGCAAAAATTCCCATTTTTTATTAACATGAAATTGTCATATCAATGCTAGTGTAATCCAATCCATGGTACATCAAGAAGACTTCAAAATATTCATGAGAAATTCAATTAAAGAAATAAGTTCAGTTTAGAAAGTTTTGAAATTCACACCTAATATTTCCATACATAGTTTCTATGAAGTTTTAATAACTCCTTTACAAATTTTATTCTAAATTGTGAGTGGAAGCTTTGTGTATCATTTCTTACAACTTTTAGTGCCAAACCTAACATTTGATAAATATGTAGCGTTTACTTCAATAATTAATGTAACTTTTAAAAGGATATAAAAAAGGCAAAATTCTCCTAAGACAATTTTGTGAATGGACTGTGCATCGATAATGTTATGTTTAGAAATGATTGTTGGCTTTAAGTTTTGTGTGAATTTTAAGTGGGACTCAGCCATTTTTCCAATTGTGGAGTTACTGATTGCCAAAGTCCTGTTGATTAGTATTTGTGGGTCTGATTGAGAGTTCTCTGATCTGCAGGGAGTTAACTGCCTCCACTTTGTGCTCTTGTCAACTGTGTGGACCTTTTAGCTCCATAGAAATCTTCAGCCTTGTGAGAACTAGAATTTCACCAAAGGGCAAACAGGATCCCATGCTGTTCTCCTTCCTCACATTTATGGATAATCAATGTCCATTTAGTTGTGTTCTCTAATGAATGGTGTTTGCCCCCATTACCTAAAATAAAGGATATTTTCTTTGCATGGTAATGGCATTTATTGAGCTATTTCTGTTTCCTTAAAGCTAGGAAGGAAATGTTAGGCACAGAAAGTAAATAGACTTATAATTTCCAATAACTACAATCCCTTTCACATCAGGAACATATAAAAGGTCTATATTACTGGATAAGTATAGTTGAAGTATTTCATTTCCCAGTAAATCTTTGTATCAGAGTTGAAATGTACGAGATATTAAAGACAGATATTGAATGACAGAAGAATACCTCTGCAGGCAACCAGCTTCTCCTTGCTGACATTACATCTATTAAGAAAGGGTTTTATGTTTTCCCTTGGAGGAACAAGGTTGAAGGTAGCTGTTTTCTAGCCCAGTAGGTATCCTTACATTCAATATACATCTAGTGAAAGAAATACTCAAGAGTAAACAGAGCCTGTAAAAGATTTGAAGGATGAACTTGGAGAATTTCAAAATAAACTTGTCTGACAACTAAAAATAAAGTATGGATTACATATTTTAACACAAGTACAGATGAGAAATAAAAAAAAAACATAAAAAATGCGGTGCACTGATAAATCAAGTCGGAAGTCTTTCTATTGTGATACTTATATCATACAGGAAGAAGTCCAGGTACTTTTATATATGGCACTATATTGTACCAAACTGGTTTCTTAAATAGGTTTAACATTTTCTTATGTCACACACTGGAATATATTAGATTGCAGAGAACATCAATTCATCAGTGATTGGTTCTTAAGGATATAGACATGCACAATTCTGTTGAATTACCATTAAAATGATATTTGATTTCAGCACAGCTTTTCCCTGCTTATTATTCTTAGTTGGATGTTGACAGAGTTCAATAGCAGAGCTCCAATTATTAAGGAGCAACATATTTTCCTTTACTTATAAACATGCCAACAAGTGGATAATCATTGTTCTTGACTATTTGTAATGTTTTCTTAATTGTTGAATTACTCCAATCACAAAACCTACTCAAAAGTTGAAATTCATTTCCAGAATACAGTGTGGGAGGATAAAGCAGAGAGGTGCAGTGAAGGTGCAAGGAAGAATTTTGATGATCCTGGTAGTTAATTAACACAATAGGCAATACTTGCTTAGCATGGGTTCTCAAGTCCTATTTAGAGGCCAAATCAAAGTCTTTTCATCTTTCATTTCACCAGCACTTCCAAGGATGTTTCCTTTACACTTCACTGCAAGGTCCTTCATTTCTCATTAAGTCTCTGAGTACAAAGCTAGCTCTGGTGAGGGTATAATTTTCATAAGTCTAAAATAGGTTTCATACAGAGATTTACAAAGTCCGAAGACAGAGCTCATATTGTTCTGCTGTTTTGTTGGTGTTTATATGAATGAAGAAACATGGAGTTTCAGAAGGTATTTTTCTTCTTGTTGTCTAATTTTTAATCAAGTTTTCAGTAGTTTATTTGGAATTTTTCAGATGAAAATTTGAATACGTATTCAGTTTGGATTATTTCTACCAATTGACTTTTGGTCTTGTATAAATTTCTAAAGAATACATAGTTTCATCAACACAGGATGCTTATATAGGAAAACAAAATAAAGCCATCTACATTTCAGTGACAATATTCTATGTATTGGCCTAATATGAGTATCCATGACATTCCAGTGTTATAAAAACACTTGGTTGGGATTTTGAATAATCATGGTAGCTTACTCTTTTAAGCATTATGATACTAAATTTGGCCAATATTGAAATGTTTGCCACAACTTTACAATAGCTCATTTATATTGCTGTATATTTTAAAGTATTGAGTACTCATCAGTAAGTGATATCAACTTTTTTCACTGCATTAGGCATTACAAAGGATATGAAAGTTTTCTTGCTCAGGACTCTAAATCAATGATGAACAGACCATGTATTTTACCCATTTATCTGTCCGTTTCTCCTTTCCTGCCTCTCTGTATAGACAAATACAAATGCATATATGATGTATTTTAGTGGTTGTATAATATTATTAATTCATGTTTTAATTTCTTGCTTGATATTATGGACGTAAATTACACTCCTGGCTAAATAGTCATTTGTTTCAAAGTTGTTACCTGGAGTTTTATCTATTCCCTGGCTGCATTTTTTTTTTGAGATTTCTAATTCCTGGCATTTATGTTTCTCTGGAGCCAGGCAGGAAGAAGGGGTGTTTGGTCCTCATCTGCGTACCTGCCCACACCACAATTGCTGATATCTATCGACATCTGTCTGTTCTCTCATCTGGCGTAAGGCAGAATCATCCCTTTACCATTTCATTATCTCCAAACTACTCAAGGTATTCAATCTTAGGTGCGGCAACTGGCAATTTCTATGTCTTCTTGGTAAATAGAAGCGGTTCAGTCTCTGTTTTGTCACTTTAGGAGTACAGAGACTTTGGAGTTATGACAATGTAACCTAAGCACATGTAATCTGGTTGTATTCATAGTACCTTCTTTTCCTTATTCTTTCATATCTCAGTTAAATTACACCATTTACTAAGCTGATCAAAAGAAAATTTTAAAACTCTTCCCTAACTGTATACCCAAGTCCTCTTTCTGTTTGATTTTCTATGTCTTCCATCACTATGCAATTCTTTTCAATCTCATCTCTAATTATAACCTTATCTACAATATTTCTTGAAGACTAACTTGAAAGTGAGAAAAGAGCCTGTTATGCACACATTTATAGACTTCTATAGATAGTTTCAATGGGTTCTAGATTTTCTTGAGCAGTCAGAAAAGTCAGGTAAAATGTTTTGCAATCCTTCTAGGCATACTTAGTGTTACTCAGCCAGACATCCTGAACTGTTGGTTCAGAAAATATGGACACTGGCTTCATACAGAACCGCTTAGCTGACCAACTGATTACTGTAAGTCAACCACAGAATTTGATTCCAGGGAAAACTCTGTGAATCTTCTTTGAAGGATTCTTATTCTCGTCCCTGTGCCTTCACTGGATGTGACAACATATTAGGATGGGAGAAAAGTAACACCTTCTTCAGCTGTGAGACCTTCTCTTAAACAGAGACCAAGATGTATAACAATCATCATGTCATTCAATACACAGCAAAAATCCAAGTGAATGTTAGAACAAGTAATATAAGTTAGTTGAAAATAAATAAATGAAACATAGAGGCTTACTATTGTAAAACTTCAAAGTCATTCCACAAGGAAACTTAATTTTTATAAAGAGAGTTGTAGACAGATGTTAAAATAGTAAAATTTCAGGCTAAGCATGATATCCTATAGCTAAAGATCTTGTCTTGTATGTGCCAGGATCCCATATAAATGGTTGCCTGCTTATCCTGGCTATGGTACTTCCCATCCAGCTCCCTGCTTGTGGCCTGGGAAAGCAGTCAAGAATGGCCCAAAGTCGAGAATGAACTCATGTGGGAGACCAGGAAGAAGCTCCTGGCTCCTCCCTTTAGATTTGCTCAGCTCTGGTGATTGCAGCCACTGGGGGAGTGAGCCAGCAGATGAAGATCTTTTTTCTATCTCTCTTTCTTTCTGTGAAATATGGCTTTTCTAAATTAATAAATTAATAATATTAAAAATAGCAAAATTGCTTTTTCATTTATTTCTAGCACTCTTGATCTTTTTGATAGTCCTTTGAAACAGTGTCTGTACGTGTCAACTTATACCATATTCTGCCAAATAATAGAAAGTCTTCCCTTGGAGCTATTTTAATTCTACACTAATATTTATTTCTAAAGAAATATACCTTGTTTTATATTAAAATATGGACCAAATCATAAATTATACAGAAGTATTTGAATGTTAAAGATTTTTTTTCAGTGATAATGCATGCAATAACTACAATGATAAAAATAAAATTTACCTCATTTATCCAAATATCCCTTCACTGGAAATATTATTTATGAGTTAACGCACTAAAGTACCAAAAATCTTCAAGAAGAATACAATATGCTACCAAATCTGAAGCAGAATTTTAAATAACAAAGTCATTTACAGTTTGGATGATATTTTGCTAATTATCTTCTTTGTGCTTGTGGGAACTTTATTTTTGTGGGAGGGTGTGGCAGAGGGAGAAGTCCTGCCTTGCAATTGTTGAAAAAGAGAAAGTTCTGTTCTGAAATGATGAGCTACCACTTAATGATGTGGACACAGAGAAACACCTCTCCCAAAACAGTTTTTGTGAGTAAATATACACCTAAACTCCACTAAATAAACAAATTACATAGTTTAAACATTATGGTAATACATTTTATTTCTGCATTGTGTTTAAAAATTTATTGGGGGGAAATTATCTGAAACTGCATGGGAGAGATAAAATGTGACTTAAAGTGATGCAATTATTGTTCAGTCCAGGCTCAACTACTCAGAAAATGTGTTTTGTTTTTTGAATTGAGTACTTACAATTGCAAAGTGCTAAAGGGTACAGTGCTTCTACTGAATGCCCTCATTTAGAAAGGACACTAGATGAACACTCAAATTAGTAAACAAGAAAAGCTCAAAATTAATGAGCTATGAGTTCACATTAAGAAGTTGAGAAAGTTCAAAATAAATGGAAAGTAATTCAAAGGAAGATAATAAAGATGAGGGCAGCCATTTATTAAGTTAAAAAAAAAGGTAGAAACTCTGAATAAAACAAAAACACCTTTCTTTGAAAAGGAAAATAAAGGACAAATGTTTGATGACCTTGCTCAAGATAGTAAGAATGAATGAACTAAAAAAAAAGATTAAAAGTAAACTGATTCATAATTCTACATGTAATTCAATTAAAATTATAATCTATAATTTATAATGATAAAAACGTATGTATTTACATACTGATAATACAAAATCTTACATGAACTGGGAAGACATAAGTGACTATCTCAAAATAACTCCAAAATAGCTTGACAAAATTATTTATGTAATGAGTAAGTGTCATGACTTGAGGCTTTATTTTGAGCATATTGAAAGGAACTCTCGAAAAATAAATCATTCCATTCTGACACAGACTTCCCAATATAAGTTCAAAACCGAGGGAATTGTCCCAGAATCACTAAGTAGGGTTAGTGTAATTGTACTATCAAGATCTGGCAGAAGACAAAATAAAAAATAAAGAAAATCTGGAGGAAAATTTTATAAACACACTTCAAGAAATCCTAAGCATAATCTTAGAAAAATTAAGCTGACATTGTGTCCCAAGTTGGCTTTATTTGAAAAGAATATATTAACACAAAAAAGTCATAAGTATACTTTATCACAGTAGATTTTTTAGAAGTATGCAGCTGTCTTTTTGATTCCAGGAAACATTTGATAAAATTGAGCTCATATTAATTACCCCAAAAAAGATGAAAAAAAAATAAAATTATACACACATGATAGCGCTTATCTTAATCATTCATGTCATTAAGCAGGCTGTTTCAAATGATATGAGTATTAGATCGATTGCATCATTTTAATTTAGATATTGCAAGGAATGTGTTATTGACATCTAGGGAAATTTCAATATGGGATGCATATAATAAATTAATTGCTATACAAAATAACAATCAATAAGTGAAAATGATTATAAAATATCACTGTAAGATCTTTCAAAATACTTTGAAAGCCACTACACATGAAAAATTTCTTGATGTGTCGATATACATTCACATGAATATTCATTATGGCATTGTTCATAACACCAAACAAACATGGACAAGCTAAATGGATACTGACATGGAATTTCACAACTAATTAATTGTAGTTATGACTGTAAGAATATTTCTTGGATACGTGCTTACAATTCTGAAGCAAGAAGGCAAAATTAAAACACTTGCTGTTTAGGTATTTTATATACATGATAAAACTATATCAGCCATAAACACAAAATCATGATAGTGGGTCTTCCAGGACTGAGGCCAGGCTTTAGAATAAAGTAGCCAGGTGATACAATTGCATTTCTGTAGCTTTCATCCTTTGTTTATTTTATGAGGATCTCTCAATCTGTCACTAATTTTATAGGCTATGGTTTAAATTAATGTGAATCTTTTTTTTTCCACCACTTACTGAGGTATGATTAGCATACACAGAGCTGCACATACACAATGTGTACAACCTACTAAGTTTAAAGATGAGTACACACTGCCAAAATGATCAACAGAAATAGAGACATCACCTGCACAAGTGTCCTGTTGCCAGTCTATTTCTTAATAACAGACACGGTCATCGAATCCATTGAGAGTGATTCCCCATGGAATCGCAGCTAGAGGGCTGAGCCACTGTAGGCTTTTAAAAGTCAGAAGTCATTCACCACAGAAACTTTCGTTTAACAACAGTAAAGTATGCATGGCAACTAAATGGCATGTGTCCCTGCACTACATGGACTCATACTTTTCTCTCATACTTGGGTGACATAGGAAACAATCTTTGAATTCATGCGTTCGTGCGTCCTCTTACTTTCCCACCGGCTGAGCACTAGGTGAATGCAGCCTGAGACTGCATTTCTCCCATCCAAGTACTAACCAGGCCCGACCCTGCTTAGCTTCCAAGAACAGACCACACTGGACGCGTTCAAGGTGGTATGGTCGTAGATCTGAGACTGTATTTCCAATAGTGACACCTCAGGGGATTCATCAGCATTCTCTGCCACACTGAAACTCAGAACCGAGGGTATGCCACCTTCTCCCCAACAGTTCATTATGGAACTTTCTATTCAAAACTGCATCTAAACAATACTTCCCAAAAAGTGTTCTGTTAGGAGTCAGCTGTGAGTTAAGACAGGGTATATCCTGTCCACTACAGGCTTAATACCAAGCACAGTGGTTCACACACCACAAGCATAAAGTGTTTACTGATAGCGGAATGCTTTAATGAGACCTTTTAGCAGAAAAAGGCTGTAGTCTTATGTGGAGCCATCACATTTAATGGAACACATTGATCACCACAGAGCTGTATTGTCGGCTTGCTCAGCAACCTGTCTGAACTGTGAAGCTTTTAAGTAGAGACTATGAGTATGTTTCAAAAAGGGACACACAAAAAAATGAAATTAAAATATATGTTTACTTCTGTGCAAAAAAACTTAAAATCTGTGTATAATTTTTTGTTTTCAAAAGAAATATTTTTAGCAGTTTTCATGGCCCATAGTATAGGTGGATTTAAAAAAAAAAAAACATTTGATCCCCTCCTCAAAAAAACCCATACTTTTAATTTCATTTTGCACAAACTGTATGAGGTATGCTCTAAGAACATAAGATATAACTTAACTTCAACGTAACTGAACCCTTCTCCCCTGACTTTCTCAGCAGACAAATCTTCCACAGAAAGTGCTTTTGGAGACACTGACGTTAACTGCGGACCTTATGGAGGGCGGAGGTTACTGAAAGGGAGTGGTGAATAAAAGGAAGAATCATTGCCATTCTTTTCCTAACCAATGGGACTCCTGTTTGAATTGTCTCTGAAGAAAAATCTTGCTTTCCGTATTAGTGATTTTCTAAGATTTCTGTCAGATGTCCCATCAAAATGATGCGCCATTGTGCTCACGGCTGCAGGTAGGCAAGCTTTTCCTCTCGCTCACCTGTCGCGTTCCTGACAGGATTTAGCTGACTGTTCCGCCAGTGCAGAGGAAGGAATGCTCATTTCTAAGCAGTCCCCTCCGCGATACAACCGTAGCTCATTGATGGTTTTCCCTCTGGAAACAGCACGTCACATCATAGCTTGTGAAACACTATATTTTTCCCTCCTCCTTTCATAGTTGAAAACGGAATAACTTACAACTAAGGACAAAACCCGTGTCTTGGTAGCACATCAGCATAGTTTTTCTGATGGAAAATAACGGAAAAACACCAGACTTCATACAGTACTATGAATAACAGTAGAAAAAAGCCTTTCCTGGACAGACTGGAACAAAAACAAACCTTCCAAACCTTCATGAAAAAAATGTCTTATGCAAAAACTGCAAGAATTTCCAAACATTCTTGCAATAAAATAAAATTAGTTTTCAATTTTAATTTTTACATTAACATTTTGAATTACTTTCATATATTCCCTTTAGGTCAAAAGATCTTAACCAAAAAGTGAATGGCATCTCATAATAGCCACAATAGTAGTCCGGGCTCCTCACAGCAGACAGGCCTCCCCATGGACCATAGAAACTTTCCTGAGACACCAGTTGGGAGGATGGGTCAGAGTTTGAGACTGCTAGTCAAAGGTGACAGCTAGTTGAAGAGCCCAGAGGGAGCAGGCATAAGACCTAAGCGGGCACACCGGGTGGGAGATGAGGAGTGCTTTTCTTAGCATAATTCTGTCCCAATGATTACTGTCTTTCCTCTAATTTCTTTCTTTCTTTCTTTCTTTTTTTTTGATTGGTTGTTTATTTTTAGTGGAAAGGTAGATTTACAGAGACAAAGAAAGAAAAGTCTTCTACCTTCAGGTTCATTCCCCAAACGACCACAAGTTTCAGAGCTGAAGCAAGAGCCAGGGGCTTCTTCCTGGTCTCCCACATGGGATCATGAACCCAAGGTTCTGGGTCATCCCCTGCTGCTTTCCCATGTCATAAACACAAAGCTGGGTGGAAGTTGAGCAGCCGGGACAAAACTGGTGCCAATCTGGGATGCTGGCACTTGCAGCAGAGCATTAGCGAATTAAGCCATCATTCTCAACCCTTTTGCTCTAACTTTTAATTTATAAATCCTGGATAACATACTCATTGGAGCTTATTATAAGGATGTTCATTTTCTTCTTCTTTAGATTCAGTTTTTTCATTGAATAGAATCATTAAGAAAACAGGAAATATTTAAATAGGAAAATCTAGACCCACAAACCACATTGTGAAGGTTAATTATAATATCTTTTGTCCATTTGCATAATTTAGTTTGGATGGATCTACTTTATCCAATAATTTTTAAAAGAGTCATCTGGCACTTTGTGTATTGTGATTTGTTGCTTCAATAGTCACCAATGTCTAACCAATGCTTTAAAAATTATTTTAGGCCAGGCACAGTGGTTGAAGTCCTTGCCTTACATGCACCTGGATCCCATATGGCTGCCAGTTCTAATCCCGGTGGCCCTGCCTCCCATCCAGCTCCCTGCTTGTGGCCTGGGAAAGCAGTCAAGGACGGCCCAAAGTCTTGGGACCCTGCACCTTCATGGAAGACCCTGAAAAGCTCCTGGTTCCTGGCTTCAGATTGGCTCAGCTCCAGCCACTTTGGCAGCTTGGGGAGTGAACCATTGGACGGAAGATCTTCCTCTCTGACTCTCTTCCTCTCTGTATATCTGCTTTTCCAATAAAAATAAATAAATCAGTTAAAAAAATATTTTAAAACCCATAACAAACACCGTCAATGCCCTGCCCACATTGCCTCACAACACCGTTTCTGTGAACATAATCAGCCTGCTACCACAAATCATAAGAACCTTCTTTGCTTATGGGATTTTTTGACAGACCCCAGGTATGGCCCTTAGTCAAGGAACACCTCTTTCCTTCGTTGCATGAGCAGGAGGACTGTATTAACAGTCCCTACTAGACGAAAAAAGTCATTTTCCATGGGATGCTTTGCAGGAGAGCATTCTATGTTATCTGCCTCAAATCTCATTTTTCAGTGTTTGCTTCGCAAACAAATGATTATACAAATATTGGTGTCTTGAAAGCTGTTTCTAGAGGGAACCAAACTAATAAAAAGTTGAACGCACTATTGGCTCTGGAAGAACTTCAGCCAACTGGCACCAAGTGAGTTACTGTAATGCATATCTTGTAGGGAAGACTACATGCGGTGATGTTGCTTTGATAAAGCTACAGTGATTAATGAAAAAAATAATTACAACATCCCCTTCTCTGTCTTTACTCTGCTTAAAGGGCTGACACACTAAAAGGTAAGATGATGGAGTGCCTTGAAATTCTGGCCACCCTTATTCTCCCATCATAATTACCTGTGCCCTCAAACTGACCAGGTTTACTTCATTGACTAGCTTGTTATTTAAGATGCCAGTGAATTATTAAAAGATTGCATGCTTTCCCAGCCATTATAACGATGCTATTTTTGTCCCTCTGACTACAGAGAACTAAAATCAAAATTAGATGCAAATTAGTGCCAATCTCATGCAGGCAACTGAGAAATTGTTGTGATAAAAGTGTGTTTATTCTTCCTAATTCACGGTGGCATGTTGCTGTTTTTAGTGGTAAACATGCTATCTTTTCACATACAGTTATATAGTTGATTGTAACAGAGACTTAACAGGGTATATTGGATTTAAAAAATAGAAATGTATGTATGTGAAGATCATGGTTCTACTATTATCTCCAATCTAGCCTATTACTAAATATCTTCTCACCATCACAGCCAATTGCATGGCACCGTAAAGAGTAATTAACTCCTATAACAGTGACTTATCATTTGTGACTGTATTACAAGTTAAATTTAGGCAAATGAAAGAAACAAAATATAGAATAATATGATACATAATTAATAACTGATTTCCACTGCTTCTAGTAATGCTGAAGTAAGATTAGAATTAAGAAACTATTATCTAATTGAAAAAAAAATCATACGTATGGTAAACAGGTGAGTTTGTACTTTGTTGAAAGTCTCCTTTGGCCAAGAAGAAATTACACTATTTTTGCAAAAATATATTGTAAACTTTAGGACAAATATCATCACACTGTTTATGAACAATTCCAGAAAAACAAGACATCATTAACAGAAAAACAAAGGCAACCCAGGCACTTTGGGCATTTAAACAGCTTGCTGTCCTTGACTGTTGCTTTCACATTCTTAGTCAGACAGCAGAGGTAGAGTCATACAGCAGCAGTAAAACAAGCACAGAAATACATACACTCTATATAGTAACAGCGTGAATAAATAAATATTCCACTGTCACAGGGAACCTCACATTGCTAAACTTCAACTTTAGGGGTTAATTAAATGCATGGCCTTATTGGAATTTAATGATATGTTATGCTTCATCTGAACTTGTCAGTTGGCCCCAAGCTGCAATAATCAACTTTTCAATGTCAGACTCATTTACTCCTCGAAGAATCCTAAAATAGCCATTCTCTCTCCATGACTTTCCCCAGGAGTTGGCAGCAATCTGCAGAAAAACAAAAAGTGAAAAAGTTGAGAATCCTACTTCAGTATTTTTAATTCCATCCATAAAAACATAAGAAACTCAATTTGCACTTTAAATGCTTTGGATCTGTTAGTATTTATATAGGTTTCTGAGAGTTTCACATATCTTTTCCCTTTTAATTTCATCTTCAATGAGTTTTGTGAAGGAACCCCTTCCTAATTAAGAACCTAAATATCTTCCATATAACAATCATGTTATTTGGTTTCTAGGCTACATTAACATACAAAATGTATACATATTATCAACAACCATAACTGGTTTGACTTTAGCAATCCTAGGAGTGCAATGGTCATTGGTCCACAAGACATGGTTTTCAGAATGCTTAGTGTGGAAACAATCTTGCTGAGCAAAGCAAGATCAATGGTAAATAATATATTCTATGTGTTCAGAGATTTTATAATCCAACCAAGGACAGTCAATGGAAGGCATCTAACAAGGAAAGGATGTGAACCAGGTGGTATTGAAGGCTGGACCTGGGCATCACACGTGTTTAGATATTTCAGGCACAATGTGATAGAAGGTGGCATGTTGCATGTGCATCAAAGCATGAGCCTGAGGTCCCCAGATAAATTAAGGGTGAGAGAGTAAGAAAAAGGAAAATAGTGAAAGCAGAAACAAAGGTAAGTAGTAGTAAAATGAATCAAATGAAGTGTTACAATTAGATAATGAGATAGCGTAAATTCATAGGTTTCGAGGTTGGAGGGGAGAGGAAGCACATCCATGCAGAGAAAATAGTGAGGATGACAGCAAGGCTTGTACCCAACAGAAAAGCAAGGAGAACAAGCCTGGTTTGATCGCGTTAGTCCATCTGATCTGAGAGGGTAGATTGAGGAGGTTAAAGACAAAAGCCTCATGGTTTGCATAACTAAACAGTTGAATCATTTAACTGAGGCAGGAAAATAGAGGTACAAAAATTACAAAATATTTTAAAAGAAAATAAATGGGAAATACAAGGTTCTTTTTTCTTTTACTTTTCTAAAATATGAGATGATTAGGGAGCTGTGACAGATCCAAAATGAGTCCTTGATTTAAAGTTTGAGTGGGTAAGTACATGGTGAAATCAAAACATTGATGTGCTATTTAGAAGCTATCAGGAAGGTCAAAAGAGCACACCAAAGGAAGGGAATGAACAAAGGGTGAATGCAGCAGGAAAGGCCAGCTGTTTGAAGACTTCATACAATTCTCACACTTACATTCACCCTACACTGTGCAGGAAACAAAACATTTACTCAGGCATGATTTGCATCGATACTACCTAGGCATGTGGCATGGTATTGAGCTTTCAATGTTTTCTGCCTCATAAGAGATGAGCAGATTCACTCAGAATCAGAAATCATCGTGAGAACAACAGCTTTAAGCAACTGCAGATTATCAACAGTTTCCTTTCTAGATCTGGCTCTTGTCTCCTTAATCCATACCCTCAGGTGTATACCTATAGATTAAAGTGGTACCCCCAAAGCTGTGTGCAAAAGTCTGATCTTAATATACCACTTCAACAATGGAATGGACTTTGAATCACTCAGCATCAAAGTTTTGCATCAGAGTTAAAACAACAATTAGCTGAATTAAATTAAGATTTCCATATTTCTGAGCTTCTATCTCCCTCTCTGCCTTCCTCTGTCTCTTGTTTTACTTCCTCCAACTCTACTGCTTCCACACTGTCTGGAAAGTCAAATAACATTATTTTTTAAGAAAATTACTATTTTACGTTCTGGAAATTTTAAGTTCTTGACATCTTAAGCTCCTGAGACCATGACTTACAGTATGAACCTATACATATTGGGATGGATAAAGGTGGCTATAATCCACAATTTCACTCTTAGATAATTGGCAAATATAATCATCCAAATTTCATTATTAGATAGATAGATATCTGTCTATGTATTTGAAATTCCTGTGGCAAAGATTTGATGAACTATGACTGATAAACTAAATCTGGCAGGGAACCTATTTTGACATAATGTATGAAGTAACGGTGTTTTGCTTTTCTTCTTTACAACTGTGCATAGCCCTGGAAATCTAAAATTGTCAATTTCCTGTTAGCAAACTTGACTAATTCCCACTCTACCTCTATTTATTAGACCTCATATCATTTAAATTGCAATGATATCTCTAATTTAAATTGACTGCACTCTTGACCAACAGAAATTCTGGAATAATTAATGTTTAAAGTGCTAGAATTTATCTTGATGCACAAAAAACAAAACATTAAATCAGATTCTGTTGGCCCGGTGCGGAAGCCTTGCAGCTAAATTTCTCACCTTGCAGGTGCTGGGATCCCATATGGGCTCTGGTTCTAATCCCCACAGCCCTGCTTCCCATCCAGCTTCCGGCCTGCGCCCTGAAAAGCAGCAGAAGACGGCCCAAAGCCTTGGGACTCTGCACCTTCATGTGAGACCCGGAAGAGGCTGCTGGCCCCTGGCTTCTGAACAGCTTGGCTCCAACAGTTGAGGCAACCTGGGGAGTGAACCAGTGGTCAGAAGATCTTCCTCTGTCTCTCCTTCTCTCTGAATATCTGACTTTCTAATAAAAATAAATAATCCCTTAGAAAAAAAAAGTGCTGTAAAATAAGACATTAATTGATTTCTGAATCACATGCTTAATTTTTATCTCCTTGAAGGTAATTATGCAATAACCTATAATGACTGACTTTAATATTTAAGCCAGCCCTACATTCTGTGGGTAGTCATCCGCGGATCCAGACTTTGCAGGCCTATGCCAGGCATCATGAGGGCACATCACACTGCACCCCTGGGAAACTGGCAGAGGGTTTGGCAGACTGAGACCCTGCTTTGGCCTGATGACTGACAGGCAGCCCAGGACCCGATGTACAGATCTTGTTTCTTCTTCTTGAAAAGTCCTCACCTTGCAGTGGAGAAAAGAGAGAACCAAACAGCAGCCACTGTGATTAGGTCAGGCTTGCACACTGCTCTTGTCAGGAAAGACTGTATCTAAAACTGATCATTAAGTTGATTGGTGGCAGCGTGGGGTGGTGGGGGGCCAGTTAGGTTACTGTCTGTAATGCTCTGGGCTCCCTGTTGATCATCCCGTACATAAGCTTCACTTGGAGATGTTGGTTGACTACTGGTTGTCTCCTTCATTCAGTGATTTCCACGGGCCTCCATCACCTCCCCTTGGGAGTACTGTGGAAAGCAGTCTCAACATTTCTGGAATGTACAAGTGCTGTTCTTCAAATAATCTCTCAATTGCAGTATTTTGTTAGAATGGTGTATCCACGAGAGAGATAGGCCTGCAATTTACCTTTCTTCTATCGTCATGTTCAAATTTGGGGATTGGTTTTATATTCATTCAGAGTGAACTGAGAACTCTCCCTGATTTATTCATGAATGGGTTAGATGTAATGTTGATTTCCTTGCTTCCTTAACTATTCTAGCAAATTCACTTTGTGTTTTGACAGTGATTTTCTTCGTGAGAATGTTTGGTTCTCTTATAAAACACAGAGTGACTTAATGCCAAAAAATCCCATAACTGCTTAGGCTTTCTAATTTCATCTTAGATAAATTTTGACCAATTTTGTCCTTCATGAAATTCAGCATTTCATCTACATTTTCAAATATACCAGCATAAGTTTTTTCATAATATTTCCTTATCATTTACCTAATAGCTATTTATTCTGTGGCATGGTCTTCTTTTTCCCTTTCATCACTGATATACTTCCTCTCACTGTTTTGTCTTTCTAGGAATTTAACATTCTTTGAAACCAACTCTTGACTTTGCTCACTTTTTTCTATAAGATAACGTATGCTTTCAGGGATTCTGTTCTTCTCTTGTTTTACTGTATAATTTGAGCATTTAGATTAGTATATGAATATTTTCCAAAAATTAAAGATGTTCATTAATTTGAACATTTCTTCCCTTGTGATGCATGCGTTTTCTATTAAATTCAATACTTCTTTAGCCAAACAATGAACAGTTTTGTGTAATACATTTTGTATAATCACAATCCTGAATATAGGGTGTTTCACTTATAGCTCAGCTTTGCCCGATTTCGGCATGTATTTCAAGAGTGTTTTAGGAGGATGTCTATGAATTTCAACTGTACAAGAGAATGGTTTTTATTTTTTTTATATCGTATCTGCTTTTTCTATAAATTATTATTCATGTTTTTGGCTTTTTGTGTGCTTTCTGCATTTCTCTGTCTAAAAATGTCTTATTTTGCTTTGATTGTAATGAAAATTGCCATAAATTACAAAATGATGCCAACTGTATATTAATGAACAGACTACACTATTATTATTGTTAACTTTAACCATCACTTTAGCACTAGGAGCCTTACTATGTTATGTGAGTTTTGGGGTGTGTGTGTGTGTAGAAAACTATCTGGCTGTTTTTACACTTTGAAAAACTTCATTGTTATGATTTTGAATATCCATTCTTTCTCTCTTAAGCTCCTGGGACTTTAATTATGATTATGTCAAAACATCTCATTTTTGTACTCTCACATCTCTCCACGGAGTTCTGAATTGGTTTTCATTTTCTCATTACATTTTGTGTATTATATTAGGGATATATTTTATTGAACTTTATTGATGATCATTGTCTGCCTACCACGTTTTTGAATCCACAAATTAAAGAATTAATTTTGTTACTTTAATTGATTGAAACTCTTTATTTTTCAGATATGTCTTCCTTTTTGTGATTTTTTAAAAATTTATTTATTTTTATCGGAAAGGCAAATATATAGAGAGAAGGAGAGACAGGAAGATCTTTTGCCTGATGATTCACTTTCCAAGTGGCCACAATGGCTGGAGTTGAGCTGATCCGAAGTCAGGAGCCTGGATTGCTAGTCACAATTTCTTTACCTGTTTTGTCTCCTAATTTTTAAGTACATGCTGGATATATTTTGTGATAATTATAGAGATTACCATTGTTTACAGGAAAGTAAACCATATGTTTTAGAGAACGGTAACGTTCATTTCAGTCTAGTCAAGAATGGAGTTGGGATCCTGCTTGGTTACAAATATGTCCAGAGTTGTATCTATCATGTCTGCTTTAGAGTCTGTCAATTTAGAACCTTTCCCTAGGTCCAGAAATTCATTATTTTTGTCTCCTTTGACCACCCTGTTAGCTATTTACTCTATTCCAACACTCAGCAAACATTCCATGAAAACAAAAGGACTGTGTATTTTAAGCTCCTCTAAAATACCAGTTTAGCTAGATTCTCATTCTCCTTGAGATTTCTTTGCCTGTTACAAAGCCAATCCCAAACTGTTCTCAGAACTAAAAAATTACTCCCAAGACTGAAAATCATCCTCAGATTCAATTCTCTTGTTACCACAAAACACAAGTGTGAGGATGTCTGTTCTCTATATAGTCACATTTACTGCTTACTGCTATCTCTTGCATTTTACTCAACAGTGGAATTCATCCAATTATATTTATTACAAAAAATACATCTGTGCTCTAGACTTATTTTTAAGCTGCTTAGAAATATCTACATATAATAATAGGTAAATAGACCCTCTGGGATTTTTCTGTGCTTGTGCATCTCCTATGTTCCCAAGAGGGACAAGGAGGTATAGAAAACAAGTTTCTAGACTAAACCCCAAAGCACATGAAGTGCAGGAACACCATCTCCCATGGGATGTGCAAGCAGAAAGAAATGAAGACTAAGATGGGGAGACATTATCCTGCGTTTCTTTGGCCCTTACAAACAGCTTTTTTATATAGTCCTTAAATATTAGGATCAGAATACACAATCCTGTCCATCTTCTGTTGGTGAAATAAACCCTTTTATTTCTATCCTGCCAGGAAAAGAATCTGCTTTCCTGTGTCCTGTGTAGAATGAGAGAATGCATTATTCTTTGTGTCTCTGAAATGTAAACTACCAGGTGTGTAAAATAAATGTCATTAGTTCTTACCATATCACCCCTCTGTGTCACTGGCATGTTAGGCTGCCTGCTGATCTGATCATACCAGTGAAAACCTCTACTTAGAATGTACATCTCTCAGGGCTCTCATAAGTACTCTCAAAACAGCTGAAGAGTACTTAAAATTTTAATTTTTAAATCAAGCCATCAGTTAGTTTAGTAAAGAATGAATATTATTTAGTGAGTCTAACAATGCTTTTATGCATAGTTATTCATTCACCCATTCAATGAGCATTGCTTATGTTCTAACTGTAAACCTGTCAGTACATTTTGTCCTTGAAATACACTGATAAATGAGGTAAATATAGTTCTAGCCCAAGATGAATGATCACATATGTGCACAACAACATATGTGTGTGCATGTGTACTGAAAATAAAGATGTCAATCAAAATATACAGCTTAATAAAATATTATGAATTCAACACAATGCAGCATTATTAAACTACAAAAGAGAATGAAGTATTGACAATTATGGCAACATGAATAGAAATTGAGGACATGTGTGGAGTAAAATAATCCAAACATAGTGAGACCAATTTTGTACATTCCTCCACATACGTGAGAGCTGAAATATTTTTTAAAATCTGAAAAACTGAAAGCAATTCCTGGATTCTGAGTCCATAATAATTTCTGTGACTTCAATTTGCATGATTAAATTATTCTTTAAAATGCTTATTTATAACAACAATTTATGATGGAATTTGCTAATATCTACTTTATTTGGACATCAGACTGGATGTTAATAATAGTTCTGAAAAAGCAGCTACCATTGGAAAATTTTGAAAAGTAAATTCACACAAAATTTTGAAATCAGCAATAACCTTATATTTCCATCCTTTGTATTTAACCTTTTGTCCAAAATGTAACAGCTCAAAGAAATCTCATCCCTATGCCTGTAAAATAACTTTTTTTGAAAATTTTGCGTGAATATTAAGTTCAGAATTGATAGTAACCCTCACAAAAGTATCATAAAATAATACAGTAGTGTGATCTATGTGTTGAATGCAAAACAATAAGTGAATGCATACAGACACTGTGTTTATTTCTGAACATTTACAATGCAACACCTGTGGAGCTCTGGAGCAGAAATAATCAGGTTCAAGATCACAAAACATTTTCCTTTGTGGATTCATTCATACTCAACAATAACTACCCAATACTGCATGTTAAAATATGTTGTAAACCAAATACATTAGTCCAAGAATATGCTTTTATCTCAATGTTCAGATTCATTTAATAACAATATAACCCAAGCATTTAATCATAGCTATTCAAATAACCTGCTGTTATTTATATTAATTGTTGGCTGCTCCAATATTTATTTCAATGAGTAAAATGTTTGGTTTAAATACAAAGGATTGTACTAAGGTGTATGATATCCTTATATATCAACAATACAAATTTAAGATGAGACCACATATGTGGCTGATTCATTTTTTGAGTGCTCTATGATAAGATGTATCACGATATTATGAAGGAAACAAACCTAATATCTAATGTTTTGAAAGGTGTACCATGTTCTCTACTGTATACATTCAAATTTAAATTTTAAAAGTAGCATCACCAAGACTTCATATCATTTCTAAAAAAAAATTGAAAAGTACAGATATGAGGGCTTAGAACAACTGATCAAGCTCATAGCTGATTATTTGAAATGAGACACTCCATTCTTCTTCAATATGTTCCTTACCTCTAATATGGTCATTCTTCTCTTAATGAAGGCACATGCATATGTTACAAAGAAAGAACTTATTCTTAAAAAATGTATAAATATGATATGAATAGAACAAAGATGTCAAGTTAAATACAATGCTTTCATATATAATAAAGCCTAAAGCATTATTTAAAGTTTCATATAGCTTATAATAGAGCAAAAAGTTTTCCCACTGATTCTCAGTTTGAAAAAATAGGGCTATTCTTTAAAATTTGAAATAATGGGTGTTGAAGAAAAGTATAAGCATGATATAAATGACTACAATGAGTTTTGTGACTAATAGTATGCTGACTTAAGATGTGATTTAATATTACAAAACTGAGAGCTGCCAGACCGTAGATTCTAAAGTGCTCACTTCACAGCAGGGCTAAAATTGCCAAGTGTTACATACCCAAAATTTTTCTTTCTGTCCTCGCGCTCCTTTCAGTGTGCCCCACCTACAATGAACAGTAATATGTATTGGTATCATCAAAATGCTGGAAGTGTACCTTGAAAACATGGAGCTTTTCATCTCTATACTTTGAATTTTCCAACTGTCCCACTATATTTTACAACAGATACGCCATTACCTTACAGAAAAATACTTACATAGTTTTTCCTTGTCCATTACATTAACTCATTTACAAAACAAGGAAAATCCTAAGGCAACTGAAGTTTGGCAGTTTCACAGCAGTTAAAGAGGGGTGGGCATTTTGTATAACTGTTAGGACTCCCTAGGAACACCACCTCCCATGTCAAAATCGCTGAGTTTGTCTCAGTTCCACTCCCAGTCCTAGTTTCCTGCATTCTGGAAAGCAACAGGTGATGGCTCCCATCCTGGGTCTTTGCCATGCTTGTGGGAGATCTAGATTAAACTCTTCCTGGCCTCTGCTGTAGGTATTTGGGGAGTAACCCAGGGGATGGTGGATCTACCAGATCACCTGCCTTTCAACTAAAATAAAAATAAATAAAAATTTTTAACGATAGCTTAAAAATACTTAATGATATTTCTTTATTTATAACATATCCTAAATGCAAAAAAAAAGGTCTACAAGACTGTTAGTAAAACATAATGGAAATATCACCACTTTTATAGGATATCTGATTTCTGTAAAAGTATTCAGATAGATAGATGATAGATAAATAGATAGATAATGAAATTATCTATAGAACTTGAAATTTCTGTATATACAGAAATTCATATATATATGAAAAATATGGAAACAGAATCCCATAATCCATACAAACATTTCCAGAATATCATGTAATAATTCCTAAAGAACCTTAACTTAGCGGTACTTCCCTTTTTCTACTGAATAAATCCATTCAGTTGGGACATTAGCATATTCTATCTACTGATGTCATGGATCAAAAATAAAGCTTTGATCAAAAAAGAATGGTGGGACAACGATTATGGTGCAATAGATTAAGCTGCTGCTCAGGATGCCTGTTTTCCAAATGGAAATGGCTGGAATCAATTCCTTCCTTTGCTTTCAATCCAGTTTCTTGCTGAAGTGCACACTGAGAGTCAGCAAATTGTGGCTCAATTATTTGAAAACTTGCCGTCACATGGCAGCACTGTCTGCTTCTGGCTGTAATTTACCTCACCCATTTGCTGCCATATAAAGATCAAATCAGCCAATGGAAGCACTCTCTAAATAAATAATAATAAACAGGTAAACATTAAAAAAAAACAGAAATGTAACAATCAAGCGTAGATTATTTTTTTTTCTGTTTCAGCTCAAACACTCCACTGGAGCAATTTGAATTTTATTTCTGGAAGAATCAGCCTTAATATTAAACAAAAAGGAAATAATTCACTAGAAACTGTGTCCCATAAAATACTTTAACTCTTCAATAGAGGATGACATTAGAAGTAACAAAGGTTTCTTTTGAAGTGCTTGAGCTTTATTTTATTGAGGATGGCGCATGCGAGGGCATTTGATAGAGAGCACAGAAAGCTATACAAGAAAAGTACATCACTAAGTAAGTACTACATTTATTAATAAGGCCATGTGAGATGCCCTGGGAATGTATAGAAGTATTGAAACAGTGTTGGGGGGATGTAGATACACATCTGCCGTGTGCAGCAAAATAATGGCTACAGATAATTCTGTTATCAACACATAGGAGACCAATTTCTAAGGAAACAGATCATTTCCTCACAAAATAATCAAGCACTTCTGCATGTATTTGTGCATTTTTTCTATTATAGTGAAACAAACTATCTCAGCTTGGAATTTTTGAGACATAAGAACTCTCTTCTCTTGCTCAGCTTCTGACATCAGTCATTATAGTAACATAAATTGCATGAAGATTATGCAACTATTTTCCTAATAGAGAAGGTATCAATAATTCTTATCTTGAAAATTCATTAACTCCTTGAGTCGTAAATTTCTTTTCAAGAAGCTTATTCATTGCCGTTAAGGAAGCTAAGTAGATAACAGCCCATGTGTGTAAGAGAGATCAAAGAAAACAAGAAGCTTTGAAAAAATAAATTTATATGCAACGGAAAAAAGAACAATTTGTGAGAACAGGAACCAGCTTCTCATCTGCCCCAAGTCCACAGCCTAAACTTGCTTTAGCCAAAGGAATTGACTGATGACGCAATCGGGAGTTGTTCTGACAAAGTTGTAATCACAGCACTGAAGGAGTCATTGCTGCTCCAATAGATAAGCACCTTCATGACCAATATTGACTGAAATGTTTTGTTTAGAGGAATTCCATATCCAAGACTTCCCCAACCACATTTTCCTAGAACGAAGAAGAGAAGGGGTCCAGTCTCATGTCCATACAGTCCATTCTCAATGCAGACCAAAAAAAAAATTTAAAAAAATAAGTGAAACACTAACTTTCCTGCCAGTTTAACTCAACACTGAAAGGCAAGATAGTTAATTAGCATTGAAAAATAGAAGAAAACTAAAATCGATTTATTGCTTTCGATGCTTCCAATCTCCGTTTCTACTCAGTTTCAGTCAGGTCAGCTAAAAGGATCCCCACAGATTGCAGTACTTCTCACTGGCTTTCTAGAATGATTTGCAGCTGTAACAGATCAATGAGTCACAGTTTAGCTTATTTTATTTATTGAAGTACTCTATATTATTTATCGCAGTGTCTTCATCACCTAGCAGTTGGTATACAATCATTATCCGTGAAATTTGTTGAAAGTGCAGTTGAGAGTCACTATGAATAGTCTCTAAATGAACAAAATATTATATTTTTACACTTTTCAAAATGTGCAAATACTTTCAGAAATCATTCAATATTACAGTATAAGAACTCTCTAAGTTATTGCATCCAAAATAAACCTTCCTGTTTGTTTCAGTCAAACTTAGTACATACACATTACAGAAGTGTACAAATGCCAAGTAAACTCATATTAGAGAACAAATTTTCAGAATACAAAATAGAAATAACACAGTATTCTAATACAGTTTACATGTATCACAACATATACAAGGACTCATCAGAAAGAAGTTATCACTCTTCTTTCTTTCCTTTTCTGCAGACTTCTATATCCCCACGCCCCAAGGATATTTCTCAGTAAAGTCTTATTGTACCCCTTAGCAGCATTCTATGCTACTTACCACCTTGGTGTGCTTGAACAGTGTCTCCCTGAATTCTGCTTGACATCGGCTCCTTCTGGTTTTCCTCTTCCCTGTTTGGTCATTTATACTGTGTCTTTGTTAGCCCCTCATTCTAAATTTGATCTTCACACATTGGGGTTCTTCTACTTCTCCTACTTCTCCTCTGATATTTCTCTTTTGACTCATTTTATTTTTTTAGATACTAGTATGATCACACAGGAACCAAGCTCACTCAAATACTGAAATAAATATAGTCAGATGTTAAAGATTAGTTTTCAAATGCTGTAGTCACCTGGCATCTCTCTGATCACCCTTACCTCACTAGACACCAAATCATTACTGATTAACTGTGCATTACATGAAGCTGCTAGTTTGAGAGCTACTAACGTTTGTTCTCAGGGCCAGAATAGCTATAGGAATTTCAGCAGATGTTGAAGAAATCATTTAAATGTTGGCAATTGAGCATTAGAGTGAATCACAGCAGCGTTATTACACTGGGACTAACTTGATTAGGTTACAAATCAGTTGAGCCAGGGCTCTCAGCTAGAAATTCCTGTAAGCCAAATGGTCAGCTATCCTTTAATATTCATGATACTTCTCCTCATTGGATATTATCTCTGATGACTATGGCTATTATCTAAATGTAATTTTTTTCATTTTTTAATTTGTTTAATCTTCCTTATGGAGAGGGTTGGGGGAAGAAAGAAACTGAGGATAATAATCTTCTGGTTAACTTCCCAAATGCCTACAAGAGCAGACATACGACCAGACTAAAGCCAGGAGCCAGGCTAATAATATGTGTTCCCTGAATGCATGGCAGGGACCCAACCACTTGACATCATTCACTGACTGCCAGGTTGTTCATTAACAGGAAGCTGTAATTGGAAATATCACCAGAATTAGAACCCAGACACTCATATATGGGATGTGAGTGTTCCAAACAGCATTTTAATCACTGTAATAAATGCTTGCCTCTAAATTCTAGTAATTGTGAATGGCTTCCATTCAAATTTTTAGAAATTCATTGTCTTACTTTAGCAATATAAATGATTTCCTAGTTCATATTTCCATTTGAATGTTTCTTGAAGTTCCTAAGTCAATATATCTAAGTTGAATGATTGGTTTTCTGTCCACCTATATCTGGTTCCTCTCCACCAGTATGTAGGACATCTGTGCAAAGTGGAAGATATTTGCAAAGCATCCCTAAAACATTCTCTCTAACCATCAAACCAACAATGACAATGCCTGCTAATTCACATACACATATTCATATTCCCAACTGCCAATCTACCTCGAGTTACTGTTAGCACTCAACTGGGGCCTCTCATGTTAATTCCTGAACTGTTTGCTTGTCTCACCATTAAACCCACAATTTCGTTTTCCAAGCATTCCATAACATGCCCTTTTAAAAATATGCAGTATGTACATTTCTTGAGGAAAATTTTCAAAAATAATTTTTGTCTTGAATTGATATTTAAAATCTTAACAGTAACTAGGAAGGTCCTAAATTTTTTACTACTCCTAAGCACCCCACAGGATAGTGACGACATGAGTACTATCAGAAAAGCAACACATTTGGAGAGATATAATCCTCGTAAGAAAAGTATAATAGATGGATCTGATCCTGAAAATGTTTTACAGTGAGTATCACACCCCCCATTAGTGCAGTAGAACTCTAGAAGTATCTATAAACCATAGCAATAGAACCAGGAGCTCTGCATATCAACCTGAACTGCAACTTAGATGACAGTCTGCACAAGTGTCCAGATAAATTTGTTTTTTTACAAACAACTACATTTCAAAGAACTGGAAAATCTAGAAAGGTTAGATAGATTTCTGAACACATACAATTTAACAAAATTAAGATAACAAGACATAGAAAATATGAAAATTAACTAAGAAATTAACCACAGAAAATAAACCAAAGCAGCTTGAACCACTAACAGAGTCTTTGTCAACTAAGAAAAGCCCAGGACCAGATTCTTCTTAAACTATAGTAAAAATGAAGATAGAGGAAACTCTTCCCTACTTATCCTATGAAGCCAACATCATTTTAATTCCAAAATCAAAGAAAGATATAGCAAAACAGAAACTATAGCCCAATAACCCTGATGAACAAAGATGCAAAAATGTTCAACAAAATACTAGCAAATTTGGATCTACACATCAGAAAGATCATCTGCCAAGACCAAGTAAGTTTTATCCCAGGAATGCACAATGATTCAACATGAGCTTATAAATAAATGTGATATATCACATAAACAAAGTGAAAGACAAAAACACATACAATTAACTGAGGAAAGGTAGATAAAGAATTTTATAAAATACAATGTTTTCATAACCAGAAATGCTTTTAAAAAGTAAGCACAGAAGAAACATCTCATCTCAATAGAGGCTATTCATGACAAACCCAAGACAGTATTACATTGAATGGGAAAAGCTGAAAGCATTTCCACTACTATCTGAAATTAAATAAGAATGGCAATATTAACGCTATTATATATATATTGGAAATTTTAACCAGAGACATTAGGCAAGGGAAAAAAAAAAGAGTTGAGAAGGGAGAGGAGAAACAACTTGGAAAAAAGAAAGCTGGCAGATAATCTGATCTTTTATAATAGAGGAAGCAAAAAACTCCACTATAAGACTAAAAGAACTCAAAGAGAATTTCAAATAGTTGCATGTTACAGAATCAACATACAAAACTGGTAGCATTTATATACCAAGATTTTCTCACTGAGAGATAACTTGTAAGATCAGTTCTATTTACAATAATACAAAGAAGTATAAACATCTTGGAATAAATTTAATCAGGCATGTGAATGGAGAATACAACATATTAATGAATGTAACACAAGACACAAATAACAGGACATCCCATGTTCATGGATTGGGAGCATTAATACCATCAAAAGTAATACTATTCTTATATTGTCATAATCACATTATTACAACCAACTTACAAACCTTCATCAATTGACACCCTGGAAAAAAGTATTAATTTAATCCAATTTGGAGGTCAGGTTAAGTTAATGAACATGGTGTAAACAAGTGAAGATATTAAATAATGCTAGTCCAAATAGTTGCATAGCCGGATTGTTGAATGTGACCTCTTTTTTTTTCAGTTAAAAGCTGTTGGATAAATAGCTCCAAGAAACTGATAATGACTGAAAACTCATTCAACTTATTCCAAGAGATATCATAATTGATGACCAAAATCTGAAAAGGCAGTAATATAAAACATTAAGCTAATTTTCTGTACTAATAAAAATTTAAATATTGAAATAAAATACTAACAAATCATGTGCCTTATTAATAAGGCCACTGTGCACTCAAAGCATGAGTGGTACAGATGTAACTAATGCTGCAATCAGAAAATCCACTGTAACATTAGCAGATCTATTGCAAAGAGTTTTTCATCTCAAAACACAAAATAATTTTATAAATCTTAAACCACTGTATTGCCCCAAATATTAGAAAAATAGAATTACATGCTTGCTCCTAGAATATTATTAAGATGGTCTATCTCAACTCAAGAAGATGAAATCCTCAAAGTATTTGACTTAAAAGTAATGCATACCTTTATTGAACATGCTCATTTTACAAAGAAAAATTAAAGATTTATTTTACTTAAAAAATTGTTGCTCATGCCATCCAACTAATACTAATATATTATAGAAGAAATAGACTAACACAATTTAAAATGCACTGTAACTCAAATAAAAAATCAGTAAATGAAATTTAACTAGAAAAAGGGAACAAAAGAAAACAATAAACAGTTCATAGTAGGGTCTGGCAAGATGGCTTAGTGGCTAAACCCCAGCCTTGCAGATGCCAGGGTCCTATATCAGTGCCAGCATCATCAGCTGCTCTACTTTCCATCCACCTCCCTGTCTGTGGCCTGTGAAAGCAGTAGAGGATGGCCCAAAGCCTTCAGACCCTGTACCCATGTGGAACACCTGCAAGAAGCTCTTGACTCCTGACTTCAGATCACCTGTAGATGGAAGATCTTTCTCTCTGTCTTTCCATCTCTCTGTAAGTCTGCCTTTCTCATAAAAATAAACGAATCATTTTAAAAAAGAGTGCATAGTAAAAGATGCAGAATTAAATAATTAGCACATTATTTCAAAACGCTGGGATCATTTTCTGCCCTAGTCTTCACTTGTACTGTTTTCTATTGCACTTGCACATTCTGAAAAGAGGTTCCCTCTTCCTTGCCTCAATACAGCTTTCGAGCACCTGTTTCAGAATTAATCCCCATGCTAATGTGGGACCATTTGGCTCACCACTACTGGAGTGCAAGCATTTCAAGGTCAGGTAATACTATGTAGTTTCCAGAATTTCACTCTATTGTTAGTATGTCAGAGAAAGAAATATGTCTCTTCCTCTCAAAAAAAAGTTTCATTTTCTTTTTATTCTAAAGTCAGATATACAGAGAGGAGGAGAGACATATAGGAAGATCTTCACTCTCCAAGCAACCACAATGGCCACCGCTGTGCCAATTTGAAGCCAGGAGCTAGGAGTCTCTTCCACATCTCCCATGCAGGTGCAGGATCCCAAAGATTTGGGCCGTCCTCAACTGCTTTCCAAGGCCATAAGAAGAGATCTGGATGGGAAGTGGAGATGCTGGGATTAAAACCAACAGCCCTATGAGATCCCAGCATGTGTGAGATGAGGACTTTGGCTGCAGGCTACCACGCCAGACCCAATATCTTTTCTTTTTTAAATACGAGTTACTTTCTACTATCTGTGTTGTGGTTTACTGAATTTCCGTTTACATTTTTGGTGAGAGTTTCTGAACTCAGTAATTAATCTTATCTCAAAATTGAACAGGTCAAATCTAAGAGAGTGAACAGAACTGGTTACAAGCGTGAAAGTTGTATTAGGTCCTTTAGTGGAAAATTATTCCATAGGTGATGGAGAACAAGGATAGTACATGGACCATTTTTGGGATTTATACTGAAACCCAATGCCACAATAAAGGAATACAAGTCAATATCATTAGTATATTATTATATATAATATTAATTCTGAAGCTAAATGTTCGGAAAAAATCTATCTCCAAATTTTCACAAAACAGAGTAATAGAATAATAATTCATGCCTCACATGGATTTTGTAATTATGAGTAAGATGTTATAATATACTGTCACTCAAAGGTCATCAATATAGTTATTAACAAGTACATCCATAGCTCAGCTCAGTCTTACAGTGGAGGGACTTTCAAAACTTTTCAGTCAAGACTTTCTAAAGACAGAATACATAAAACCTGGAAAAGTACTGTTCAAGCTTGCTTTTCACTAATTCAACTAAGTCTATATTTTCCTTTTATTCCCTTTTAAAATTTCTGCAAATTTGGGAGATCACAGCAAAATATAGCTTTATTTGATCTGATATAAACATAAACATGGCAAACGTGTTCCATTTCCACCCACAGTTGTGGCTGGATGCAAGCAGAATGTGCCCAGAGTTCCGAGCCATTCGTAAAAGTTCAATAACCTCTTCATCGATCATCACAATATATTGACAAAAATGAAGACAGAGAATCACAAGAGACAGAGTTCTGAGAACCGACCACTGTGTGGAGAAGAGACACAACTAGGATTGCATATTAACTCTTCATGAACAAGCAACAATCTTCTGCTCGTTCTGCTGGATAATTTGAGTCTATTTGTTGCAACAGCTGCGGTTGTTTAAAAGAGCATGCCCCCCGAAAAGGAAAAGTGAAAAGGAGAAGGAGAACTAAATATGTTGCCATGGAAATACATCTTGACACGTAAACTAAATGTTGCTGCATTGTCTAAATTAATTATCACACATTTATTTGCATTTGTTAGATAAGCAAACAGAAGTGTTCATTCAACCGTCTTAAGCATTTCTGTGCATTAAAAACCTCTGATTAAAACATCTGTTCAGAATTTATCAATTTGCCAGTGGTTAAACACAATAGAGCATGAAAATTCAGGCTTAACATTTAGTTGTTCTTCACACAGTCTTGAGGGAAAAAGATAAGTAGGAAAAAAAAAAAGAGTATCAGCCTCACTAAAGCTATGTCAAACTGTGTAATTGCCTTAAATAATTGTTAATGTTCCTAAAATCATTGATACGTACATAAACATAACTATGGGGAAGCATACACACTTGAAGTGCAATAATCCTTCTCTGAATACAGGTAGAGGGATGATTATAAATGATTAATTGTTGCATAAGTTGATATCAACTAAAAAGCTTACAGAGAGTTATAGAGGAGACGAGCAGTATGATAGCACCGTTGGGCACAGAATACAGATCATCAATATTTTCAGCCATTTTATAACTCTAATCGTTAAAAAATGTATCACAAAATCACTGATAATAGAGTTATAGTTTGCACTCAATGGTTTTTTTCTGTATTTTCCTAAATTCTTTAATTATCTGTTTTATATCTTACAATGTTTTCTATCATTTTAGTGCTTAATCAGAATTTATATCCTGACCTCCCTGTTTTTCTAATTCTCTGTCCTTTGGAAAACTGTCAGTCTGGAATGAAATCGACTACCTTATTCTCTTTGTGTATAGCAAGCGAACCACAATTGAAAAAAGCACTTGCAAGAGGGCACAATGACAGCAACACAGTAGAGATTAATTCCTGTGGATGGCTACTTCTTTTGAATATGGTGGTAATAATTGCAAGCCATCTATCAGCCCCAAATTTCTGACAATACATTCCTCCAACCACCTCTTCTTCCCACATGCAACATAACATTTGACTCTACAGAGATTAAAAAGTCTGATAAGAATTTTCCACAACTTACATGATTACAAATGCTAATGTGCTTTCATCCAGCATCTGCACCCTTCCTTCTACAGATTTGTCACTTGATCTGTTTACTAAAATCAATCTCTAACACATTCTTAGAATCCAAAGCCATGTAGATTTCCAACTTTCTCAGAAAGTTTACAGCAGAAAATCTCACTTTTTAAAGTCTGTTTGCCTTTCTCCTCTGTCTCTCTAGCTTCATCCTTTCCTAGTCCTTCATTCACTAATTTTGCTTTCCTCTGATTTAGTCTCAATTTGGCTCTTTTCCTTTTATCTGTTCAATCTCATCAATCTTCAATCTTTGTCTCTCCTCTAACGTTGAGATCAATATAGCTACTTGCTTCCTCTGATATTTAACGTTACTTTGTATGCTTTATTTATTTATTTTTTTAAACAAGTGAGAGATGGAGAAGAGGAAAAAGAGAGAGAAAGAGAGAGAGCAAGTGTCTCATTCTCTGGCTGAACTTTAATGTCTATAGTGGTGGAATTCAGACCTGGCCAAAGTTGACAACTGGGAATTCATTGTAGGTCTCATATATAATGTCTGGCATTCATTGTCTTGAGCCATTGTCTACTGCTCAGCGTCCGTATTAGTCAGAAACCAGACTCAGGAGCAGAGCCAGGACTTCAATGTAGGATATAGGTTGTCAAAAGAGTACCTTAACTCTAAATCCAAATTTATCCCTCTGTTCTTTTTACAGTTGATATTTAAAAATAAGTGTATATATCACTGTGTCATATTTCAATAAATGTGTATAATGCTATGAACTATTTGGAGCTTGTTAGTCTTTAATCTTTTCTTTGACTATTTTCATATTTGCTTTCCTTTGCACCCACTTCACAAAAGTTTATCTGCTTCCTCTCTGAAACATTATATTTAGAGGAGACAACGTGCTATGTTCTACCCCTTCACAAACAAAACGTCTGTCACCATAACGTTGGCCATTTTTTATCTTTTTATTTACCTAGAACTTATCTGTCAATAAGAAAAAATGTAAGTTCTATGAGAACCAGGATTTGTGTTTTTTTCATTCATAGACATATACACAACACCTAAGTCAATATCTGATACATCTCAGTACTCAATACATGGCATTTCATATAAAACATTGCTGTAAATCAACTTTGTTATTTTTTTTTTCTGTAACAACAGGTCTTCAATAAAATTCTTACTCATAAACATGGATTAGACCATGCAGGAAGGTCAACATTTACCCAAATATTTATTTCATTTTTAGAAATGTATGCTTCTAAATTTTTTCAGTTGCAGTTCAGTAGCAACTTCTGAGACTAATGTGCAATTCTAAATGGCATCAATGTGCTGCTCCAGGCTTAAGCATTGGAGAAAACTCAAAATTCTTCAGGTGACATGAAAACACGATGATAGTGACAGCATGGAATTAGGGAATAGGATGATAACCCATAGAACAGTGGCTGGATGACAATATCAAATTCTGTGTCTATTATTGATCACTCACATTTTAGCATATAAGAAATGGAAATTCCTTTTTAATAAATAATGAGTCTTACTTTAGTCAGTTAAGCATTTTGTTATTGATACCAAATAATGCCATATAAAAATATCACCTTTTATTCAATTAAATGCTTTCAAAACTACAGCAATTATCCTAAAAGTGGACAGAGGTTTTAGAAATAGGGAAGAAGTGGAGACCGGAATTGTGGCAAGTGGACTAAGTCACTGTATGCAACAGCAGCATCCCATAGCATAGTGCTGATTCCTGTCGTGACTGCCTTACTTCAGATCAAGGTCCCTGTTGACCTCGTTCAGAAGGCAGCAGAAGACGGCCCAAGATGCCATCAGAGAATTAGGCCCCTGCTACCATGTGAGATATGCAGATGGACAACCATGATCCTATCCTTTGTAGGCATGAGAATATGTGCAGTTCACATTATCTTATGCTAGAGTCAGTTGTGAATGTTTTTGCCTCATTAGCTCAATCCTTGAAACTAGGTATTCTTATATTCCTCAAAGTCAGGCACTTGACAGAAGCTCAAATCTATTTGAATAGATTAAGCCTAATAGCTCTGCCTTCTAGAGACAGAGATGCAAACAGAATTTGTTCTCATAAGATTCCTAGGTGCTTCATAGGGGAATTCTAAGCTCTCTGACAAAGAACACTAACTTACTTGGTCTAGCTGAATATTCTCTAATTCACTGATGAACCAATTCCTAACAGCAGTAATTATCAAATCAGTAACTGGAAATGGAGAAATGAATTAAAATCTGCTGCTCCATTGCACCTACCAATGCCCAAGTGAACTAAAATATTTGTGAAAAATCAACGTATTCTCTAATTTGCCTATCAACAGGATTAACCTAGCTAATTGTGACATGTGTGAGATTAATTAATAAAGACCCAAATTTTCTTGGAGTTAATAAAAGGGCACATAGAACTGCAATTAATGCACTGAAGATGAGAAGGTACACACAATGACAAAGACAAAGTAATTAAATGTAATTACATTGTCTCTCACTGAAACTCGCATGAATTAACATAGAAGGAGAGTGAAGAAAACATGATTGGCAGGACTACATATGGCAAAGATGATAAATGATCAGTTATATTAATGAAGGGAGACTCCCTGACAATTTGTAATTTGGGGCCTCCCTATAGTGATAGAAATAACTTAATCATCTAATAATTATTGGGAAATTTGTTCCAGAAAAATGAAATCTCTAGATATGAGGAAATTGACAATTAAATATAGAAAATTGTTTAGAAGGGGGACTTTTGAATCGATGGGAAATGGAACTAAAACAATGCTAAATTTTCAATAGCAGTGACAAGGTAGTGGCATTTTAATTTCATTTTTATTTCTGAAAAAAATCATAGCTAATAATGGGTAAAACAAAATATAATTAGCTCATTTTGAAACTGTAATTCCTTCTTTCTATTTAGGTAAAGCAAGCAGACACCTAGAACTGAAGAACCAAACTTTGGGCAAGTATTTTACAATTTCTTTCATCTGGATCAGCAAAAGAATGAATGACGAGAAACAACACTTGTCATAACTGTCCCCCAGCTACTCTAGATCATCAGGGAAAAATCCTCCTGAAACGCATATAAGAACATTCTGAAACATTTCTCAAAATAATTACAATGTAGGCCAAGTGCAGGGCATGTCAGTCAGATATCTCCCTTCCCACACATGCCATTCGAAGTCAGAGAAATCCTGCTAGAGTCAGTTGAACTGGTGACGTCCCAAACAGCCTTCCTGCAGCAATGGGGGAAAGATGAAACTTGGTGTTAAGAAAAATCAACAGTTTAATTTGGCAGTAAAGATACCTGCAAGGAACTTAGAAGTTCCACCAATTCTCTCTGCTCATGAACTAAGGATGAGCTCCCATATTCAGAGAAAGGGTTGAATTGGCACACAACATTTACAAATTGGAATCAGAGCTGAGTAGTTTCGTAGTCCTCTCCTCTAACTTCTCATTACTCTGCTTATTTTAGCAAGAATATGCCCATTTAAATAGCAGATTAATAGTAGCAATAAACTAGTCCAGAATGTAAGCTTAAAATCACTCATTAAATAGAAAAGGCATTGAAGATAGTATAGAGTAGCAATGCATTGGACTGTTAGACAATGTCAGTGAATACTATACAGTACTTGCTTTCTTGGATAGAGAATTTTAGTTGAGAAGAGAAGCAGTTCTTATAAGAAGTTAATTAAAATGTACACTATATTAGAAATTGATAATTGTATTAAAAATTGTTTTCAGATAGACCATGAAAGGAAGAATCAGCATTGTTGGAGAAGACAGTAAATAACAGGGGGAAAATGCAGGCATAGAAGCCATATTAATAAAGCAAAACTAAACACAGACTACACAGAAACTTAGAAATGACACATCTGATAGACCAACATTTCAGCCAGTGCGAAAGCCCACAAAACAATATTTCTGAAATATTATTGAATCACCAGAGGAGGGAGTACAAGATACAGAAATCAAGCTGAGATTTTAAAAAAATGTGATGAAATAGAAAATAAACAGGAGAGTCTTCCAATGTTGTAGGTCCTTGTAAGCCATTGCAAGAACTCCAGCCTTTACTCTGAGGGAAATAGGAAACCATTGATGGTTCTGGATGAAAGGTAAAAACATTTGGCTAGTGCTATAAAAATAAAATCTTGATTTCCATATTAACAGTAGACTATTAGAAGTTAAATGAAATTTCTTTCTCAGCCATGTAGCTATTTGTGTATACTTGTGCCATCGATTTGTGCTCATTAATCTTATATCTTGCTACCACACCAAAGTCTCTTACGAGTTCCAATAGTCTCTTGGTTGTCTTCTTTGGTTCTCCTATGTATAGAATCATGTTATCTGCAAACAGGAGTAGCTGTAATTCCTCAGTTCCCATTTGACTTCCCTAATTTATTTTTCTTACATAATAGTTCTATCAAGGACTTCCAATACTATATTGAATAGTAATGGTGAAAGTGGACATCCATGTCTAGTTCCAGTTCTTAAAAGCTTCCAGTCCTTCCCCATTTGGCATGATGCTAGCATTAGACTTTTCATATATTGCTTTGGTTGTGTTATAGAATGTTCTTTCTATGTTTATCTTGCTTAAGATTTTTGGCATCAAGTAGTGTTGGATTTTATCAAATGCCTTCTCTGCATCCATGGAGATTATAAAATGATTTTTATTTTTAAATTTGTTGATTTGATATATCACAATTATTGATTTGTGAATGCTAAACCATCCCTGCATTCTAGGGATAAGCCCACCTGGCCCAGGTGCATGATCGGCCTGATGTACTGTTGGATGTTGTTGGGTAGTATTTTGTTGAAGGATATCGCTCTGTAGTTCTCTTTTTCCATTTCATCTCTATCTGGCTTTTGAATTAAGATGATACTGACTTCATAGAGTCTGGAAATATTGCCTCCCTTTCTATTGTTTGGAAAGCTTGTGGAGGGTTTGAATAAGTTCCTGAACCATTTGGTAGAATTCTGCAGTGAAACTGTCTAGTCCATGGCTTGTCTTGGTTGGGAGGCATTTATTTACTGATTTAATCTCAATCCTTATTCTAGGTCTGTTTAGATTTTAATTGCCTCATAATTCAATTTTGGTAGATTGTGTATGTCCAAAAATCTATCCATTTCTTCTAGGTCTTCTGATTTATTGGCATATAGTTGCTTGTAGTAGTTGCTAATAATTCTATGTATGTCCACATTATCTTGTTAAAATTCCTTTTTCATCTCTGATCTATTGATTTATATCTTCTCACTCTTCAATCCACTCCTGATCAATTGCCATCAAGAGGAATGAGTTGGTGGATAAAGCCTCTTTTTTCTGCCTCTTGAATAAATAACATGAATTAATAAAAACTAAGAAAAAAGTATGAGCTATGAGGAGATGAACAAAAGATGATTCCAAAACTACCAGCCAGAGCATAGAGGATGGAGTTGTCATCAACTAAGTTAGATAAAGTTGCTACTGTTCAGTAAAGATAAAACACATTTTCAGGAGCTCAGTTTTAGAAGTGCTGAATTCGAAGCATCTACCCCCTTTCCTCAGCTAAGTTATCTGAGAGAGAATGTCAAACAGGTCATGGAATGTATGAGTCTGCAGTTCAAGAACAAGGTCTGGGAAAAAGATATAAATTCAGCTGCTGCTATATTTTAGATGTTACCTGAAGCCAGAATGAGCTCAGGGACTGATGAGCTCAGCAGAGAGTGAGTGAGAACAGAAATGAGACAAGGCCTAAGATCTAATGTTAGCAGAGTGCTGAAAAAGAACCACCACAGACAACGCAGCAAGTCATGGGTACAAGGAATGGACAGGTCTGTGATCTGAACAACAGATTTAGCAGTGTGTAAAAGTAGACAACTTAGAAATAAATGTCTATAAAGAGGGAAGGGATAATGAAAAAGTGACTGGTGAGATTTCATGAGGAATCGATGAAGCATTGAGCAAAGTGATCCCAAGTAAGAGAATGGAGGTTTGTTTTCTTGTAAAATATGGAAAATTATCTTTTTGTTTGGTGGAGGAAACAAAAAGGATTACAGAGAAGAGAAAGGAAAATTTCCTTTGCTTAATATTTGAAAATCTGAGGAGTGTCTATAATTCAGATGGAGTATTGGTAGCTCTCTCATACAAAAGTGCAAAGAAAGATTATGAAATTGTGATACTGCAAATGACTTCTGATGGTTTCAATCTGTGAAGAAATAGAAATAAGGTTATCATTGTGTAGAAGAATAAGGACGTAGCGATTCAAGAAAAAATAGAAAAGCTTGACATAACATAAACATGTTAATCCAGAATTTGCTTACTCAGTAGTATTGGATAATGGTTTGACGTGTATTGTTACAAATTAAAGAGAAATTGGTGTAATTTTTTAGTTACAAGTACAAAACAGGATAATTTGAACTCTTAGGGTATTATAAAGCTAAATTAATAGATCTAGCAAGGAAGAGAATATTCTGAGTACACGTGAAGGTATTATGACTCATCATTGATTTTAAAAAATGTTTTATTATTTTATGAAACAGTTCCATAGGCTCCGGGATTTCCTTAACACCTCTACAAGTCCCCTCCCCACCAATGCATCATGGAATTGTAAGTAACAAAGACTATTTCAGATAAGAGGGACATTTCACAGATGAATTCACTGCAAGTGTGTATGGGGGCCAGTGCGGTGATGTTGTGGGCTAATATTCCACCTGTTAGTGCTGGCATCCCATATAAGCCTATCCTGGCTGCTTCACTTCCAATCCAGATCCCTGCTTATCCCTGAAACCAAGGCCTGGAGCCCTGCACCCACTGGGAGACCCACAAGAAGCTCCTGGCTCCTGGCCAGCTCAGTTCAGCTCTGGATATTGAGACCAATGGATGGAATCTCTTTCTTTCTCACTCTCTCTCTCTCTCTCTGTTTCTCCTCTTTATGCAAATTCTTCCTTTCAAGTGAAAATTAATAAATCTCTTTTCTAATAAAAAAGAAAGCATAAAGGGAAAGAAGAGCATTGGGTCTTAAAAGTAGAGGTTTTGAGCTAGAAAATAGGAAGTGCTAGGTAAAGAGTTAATCTTCTAAAATGAATGCAGAAAACAGACACATGAAGCATATGTAGCTCAAACTGAATTGCTAAAAAACCCTGAAATAGATGCATCAAAAAACTGCATGCATGAATTGAAAAGGGAATCAAAGCAAATAAACAGGAAAAAATTCTGAAAACATTTCAAAATATTAGAGAATGTTTCCAGGTACAGTAAGTGTCCACAGATAGGTACACTAAAACTGAGAAAACCCTACACAGTGAAATGCTGAAAAAAGCTACATTTATAATATTATAAAATGATAATAAATGAGGCCTGGATTTCCTCATGTTGGGGATTATCTGTAAATGCATTCACTTCGTTATTGTATCTATCTCTATATATTATGAATTATATGTATATAATTAATATATAAATAATAGATTACATAATGTTTATCATTAATGTAATATAAATATGCAAATATATATTATTTATACATAATAACAAATAACATAATAAAATTAAGTTATAATGTAATAAAATAAAAATAACACTTTAATACAATAATGATAAAATATATAACATATGTTATATACAATCTGTTAAGAACATATATTTATAGAATATAAAATATGTATTCATAATTTATTACATACAAAATTATAAGAATATTGTAAATAATAAAATAAATATGATAAAATAAAATAGAACTATAAAGAATAAAATGAAATTGAAATAAAATAATACAGTAATAAATAAATATCATATAATAGAAATGTATAATATAATTTATATAAGCATTATGTAAGTTGTATGATTTATTATATTTATATTAATTTATATATTTATACTTGTGTTTATTATATTTCTCAACATTATTTATCATGTTTCCAGTATTATATACATATATTATATTTCTCAACATTATTATTTCCATGATGCAGTTGTGTAGGTACAGGGATTCTCCCTCTCCTTCCTACCTCACCTTCTTCCTCCATATTATCATAGTCATATAGTGCTTTAGTAATAGTTAGTTACAAGGTTAACTTTCTGATAATTAAGTATATCATGGCATTTTGCATATAGGCAAAAGTAGAACAGCCAATGTCATATTTCAAGGCATATTTAACTCTTTCAGTGGGAGTACTCCTTTTATTTGGGAGTGATGATACATACTTAAATAGTAATATGTTAGGTATATCTGTGCATCACACATTCTTCTTGTGGGGACTTCTGTAGTGATTTCACCTTTTACATATGAACGAGCTGCATGCTGACATTTCACTACATTTACACAATGTGCACAAATCAAATATGAGCAATCACTGTTTTCTCCTTTACAATACCTTAGGATTGGAGGTTTGAAGCTTTTTTCTTCTATTTGTTCATAAAATGCTCACCGAGTTGTCTGATAACACTATAGCCATGCTGTGTAACACCTGGAATTTTTTCCTCAGATCTAACTCTGATTTGGTTAGCCAAACTCTAAATGGTCTGAACTTTACACAGACTCTGCTCACCAGCAGGAAGTTTTCTTAGCTTTCACAAATGAGGGCCAGTTGTAGTGTATGTCTTTCTGCATCTGGATTATATCACTTGACATAACATCCTCCAGGTCCTTCCATTTTGCAAATGACATGATTTCCTTCCTTTTGTGGATAAATAATAGTTAACTACATAATCCACATTTTCTTAATGCAGTCTCCTGATGCTGGTAACGTTGGCTAATTCTGCCTTAAACAGAATTTAACTTTAAAAATAATGTTGCTTTAAATATTATTATGTTCAGTCTAATTTCCCCAAAACATTAAATAACGATTTTAAGAAACAGCTTTACCCAATGAGTTTGACTGCATGTGTGCGAAGTTCTCGGTATTTTTCTGATTCTTTGTTTGAGCTGGCAACATGTCTGTATATTCCTGCCTTATAATAGAAGAAATCCTCATGGACTTGCATTATTGCTGCAATAAAATAAGAAAAGATAATACAAGAAGATCAATAAAATATTATCAATAAAAGAAGAAAAAGCAGTTTTTAAATATCATTTATGAAATATCAAGACTCAAAGAACGAATGACAACACATATAAACAGTGAATGTAAATAGGGGTTGTGAAATCTATTCTTATTTTTGGACATAATTCCTTGAAATATTTTCTCATTTTCTCATAAAAAGAGCATGTAGCTGTTTAGAATATCACCTAAGTGCACATTACACATTTAATACTCCATGTAGACTTCATCAACAGGCCACCAGCACCAGGAGTGGAGCCTCTTGCAGCGAAGGCCCACTACACTTGGTCAGAGATCGTTATTTCTCCATTAACCTTATGCTTTTCTACAAACCTCTCCTAACCCCAATTAAACCAGTGAAGTACAGTGAACTTAGCAATCTAGGTTTAGAGCAAACATCCTTAATTTTTTCTTGGGTAAATGCAAGCCTTTCTTGGTGAATGTGAATAAAAAGCAAACCCTTGGCAATTAAGATGGAACCTTCCCTACTATGGAGAGATAAACCATTGCTATGTTCTTTACAAAAAAGGGTATATACATCATAAGGCCTTCCCTCCCTCCCTTAGAACACTCTTTACTGTGTTGCCTTATTGTGTGCTGCCTTATGGAAGGGCCAGGGGACTACAGGGTGAAAACTGCTAAGTTCTCTTAGCATGAAACATGAATTGAAAACAATTTAATGTAGAGCAGTTCTGCATAACTTGATATATATCCAACGTCCATCTATAGTAGTTTGACATGCCCGTTAAATAAAATAAAAACTAACATAATTATTATTTGATAGATCTTAAAACAAAGTTATACTTCAAAGTTAAATATAACTTTTTAATGCCCCATGTTTTATTTCAGCTTAATGCTTTATTCATGATGTTCAAACAGCACTAAAAGAGATTAAGCTTGTTTTATCTGCTCTAAAACACATTCCCAGAGGATTTTAAGAATTTGTGCAGACCTCTGCTTTTTTTTCTCTCTTTCTGTAGAATTATTTCTAATTCTACAGATTTTAGAGGAAGTTATATATTCAATATTCATTGCATTTCATGCATACTTTTATGATGGAGATATGTGTGTTAGACTAATCAACAATAGAAAAACAGTCATGTTTTATCACTAGTAAAAAGGATAAAACAGCATCTCATTCATTCATTAGAATGTGAATAGATTTCTAGTGTTTTTGTGTGTAAAATTATTCATAATTTTTAGGATTCAACTTTTCTCTAAGCACCACAATAAAATATATTTTCTATTACAAATACCACTAACAGGAGAATCAAGATGGCGGAATAGGGTAAAGACACATTTAAACAGATGGAGAAATATTTGGCAGTGTGAAGCAGAGAAGGCATATTCCAGGAAACAGGAGAGGACAGAACAATAGCAATGGGGTACCTGGGGACAGACAGACACAGGAAAACAACAGACTCAACATGTGGTGTAACAGTGACTGATACTCCAGCTGCATTCAGCGAACAGCAATCTGAATTGCACCAGCAACAAGGAAAATAATACTGACTATGGCATTGTACAGGTCAAAATAGGTCCATGTGGCCCACCAGCCCTAATGGGGGCAAGCAAGATCAGCATCACCAACGGTCTAGCTATATAGGACACCTGGTGTCTCCCTAATCCTGGGACCTAATCCAACCAGAAGTGGAAGAAAGGTTGTGTAGACAATGCTGTAACCTCAGCATAGTATCGCAGGAGGCAGTGAGACTGGTGAGGCAGGAACTGGGGCTACAGAGATCATGGTGAAATCTAACATAAGAACCCAGACCTGGAACTCGCTGGAGGGAGTGACACAACTGACTGCAAACAAAGAACCATGTACCAACTGCAATAAGTAATACTGAACTGTAGACCTGTGGGTGACACAGCTTACAAACCTGTCTCAAGGAGAAGAATCTGATAAGCAGAAGTACAATGACCAAGAGCAAAAGAAGAAAGAGAGGCACAATGAATATTACTGAAGACTCCCCTGTAAAGCAGCTAAACCCTTTACCAACCTCAGAGTTGACTGAGAATGACATTGAGAAAATGGGGATACAGAATTCAAAGCACTTGGTTTTTTTAGAAAGATTTATTTTTATTATTTTTTTTATTGGAAAGGCGTATATACAGAGAGGAGAGACAGAGAGGAAGATCTTCCATCCGATCATTCACTCCCCAAGTGAGTGCAACAGCCGATACTATGCCAGTCCAAAGCCAGGGGCCTCTTCGGGTCTCCCACATGGGTGCAGGGTCCCAAGGCTTTGGGCCGTCCTCAACTGCTTTCCCGGGGCACAGGCAGGGAGCTGGAAGGGAAGTGGAGCTGCCGGGCTAGAAGTGGCACCCATATGGGATCCCGGGCGTGCAAGGCGAGGACCTTTAACCACTGCGCCATCTCGCTGGGCCCCAAAGCACTTGTTATAAAACTGCTTATCAACAATAAAGCAGGGATTCAAAAATTCAAGAAATATTTCACACTGGAAATGAATCAAATGAAAGCTGATACATCAAAATTGAAGAATACAGTAGAGCAAATTAAAAATACAGTGGAGAGTCTCCAAAATAGAATGAAGGAGGCAGAAGAAAGAATCTCAAAATTAGAAGATATTTCTTGTCACCACAGGGAAACAAACAAAAAAGCTGGAAGCAGAGCTGGATCAGGCCAAAAAAAGTATTCAAGAATTGAAAGGCACTATTAAGAGGCCAGATATAAGACTTATGGGAGTCCCAGAAGGTGCAGAAAGAGAAGCTGGGTTCACAAATGCATTTTATGAAACAATAAGGGAAAATTTCCCTCATCAAGAGAAAAAATTGTGAAACAACATCCAGGAGGAGCATGAAACTCCCAACAGGCTTGATCAAAAGTGGTTTTCACCAAGACACATGATCATCAAACTCTCTTCAATCAAATATAAGGAAAATATCCTCAAATGTGCATGTGAAAAAAAAATCAGCTGACGTAAAGGAATGCCAATTAAACTCACAGGAGACCTCTCACAAGAAACTCTACAGCAAGAAGAGAATGGAGCAACATATTCCACATTCTAAAAATTAAAAAAAAAAATGTCAGCTTAGGATAACATATCCAGCAAAACTTTCCTTTGTCTTTGAAAATGAAATAAAATTCTCCCACAGTAAAGAAAAGTTCAAAGACTATGCCTCTTCCAAACCTGCCCTACAAATGATACTTAAAGATGCTCTCTTAACAGAGAAAAGGAATAGCACCCAACAAAACCAAAGGCAAATGAGCGCAACATCCCAGTAAAATGACAACAAAGACTAAATCAATGAACAATCCATTACTAATATGACAGAACCAAAAATACCACCTAATTCGTATTAACTCTAAAAGTTACTGGCTTAAGCTCAAACGTCATAGATTAGTAGACTGAATTAAAAATAAAGCCCATCAATTTGTTACCTACAAGAATGACATTTCATCAACAAAGATAAGTGGAAACTATATCTCATGGATTTTGATATTTTTGTTAGTTTCTTCAAAAACACTTTCTTCTGATCAAATTCTTCACTGACTCATAGATCATACAAAAGCAGCATTTTCTTCAAGAAGCTTCTTAATTTTCATTTCTTCAGTAACACATTAGTCATTCAGTAGCACGATATTTACCTTCATGGTGTTATTAATTTCTTTTTTTGCTCCCTGTTGTTGATTTTGTTTTGTGGCTTCTCATTTAAGGGGATGTATAGTAACTGTGTAATGGAGACTGTCATATCCTGATGTGAGGATAAAATGCAGTATGCATCTCTACTTCCAGACAAAGATGGACTCCCAATGAAACTGTTTACTATATCTTGACAATAGGATGCTGGTCTCTCTGCCATTGCCCATGCCTGCAGTGATGGACACATGATGGTATAGGGGAACTCAGTGAGGTGGGAAGGAATTGTGGAGCGTTTAAGGAAAATTCCAGGGCCTATGGAACTGTATTATAAAATGATGATGATGATGATAATAACAATAATAAAAAGAAAAAATACTGCTAACAAAATTTTGAGGAGTATCACAAGTAATTCAAAGTCCATTTCTGATGCATTGAATGAAATTTATTTAAGCGCATCATCATAAAGTAGACCTAAAGTATCTCAACAACAAGGATGAAGATCCAAATTTCTTTTGAAAGATTGAAATATTAGAGGGAAAGAAAAAATGCAATTGAGAAGGTAGTTAAATGATCTGGAGATTTGAAAGAATTAAATAAATTGTCCTAAGTCATCTAAGACTCAATTTCCAAGGTTGGAATTTTGAAAATGTTTAGATGCTCTTTCAAAATTTTCACATCTGCACCATGTGACATACATTAAAATTAAATATACAATCTCTAACTTAAAACAACCTACAAATTACAAGGCTCTAAGGAGAAAAAAAAAACTTCACTCTTTAAGTTTTTTGTAAGTCTCAGGATTTTTCAAATTAAATCCGGAGTGCCATCGCTTCTCGGCCTTTTGGCTAAGATCAAGTGTAAATCCAGAGTGCCTTAGTGTAATCACTACCATCATAATAAATGACGCAAGATGATAGTGATCAACAAAATTCTTCCAACATTATAATAAGTTCACAGTTCATTTTATAATGTTAAACCCATACTAAGTAATTCAGTATTCATAAAAGCATTGATCACATTATTTTGGATTTCTGAGTATTCACAATCCATATTCAAATTTTAGGGATCATTGTGTTTTATTTCATGAATTTAAAGGCAGTATATTATAGGGAAGATGCCTTCAGTATTTATTCTTACGGATGTATGTGGTGAAAAATAAAGTTCAAAAGTTCCACAAGAAGCAGTATCATCAGAGGCACCTGTTGACCTAGCAATTAAGATAGTGCTTGAGACATCCACACACCAAACTGCAGTGATTAGAATCAAATTTCTGCAAGTCTCTGCTAACTCAAGCCCTGAGAGACAACATGAGATAGCCCGGGGAGTTGGATCTCTGTTATCCATGTGGGAGACCTGGATTCAACTGCCGTTCTCAACTGTGTTTTGTTCCAGCCCTTACTGTTGTAGCCCTTGGCAGTGAACACTGGGTGGGAGATCTCTAAGTCAATCACTCTGTCTCTATGTATATGAGTGAAGGGGTAGGGTGTGTATATGTGTGTCTTACAGATGAAGAAAGCACTGCAATGAAATTGTTTTTAATTTTAAAAATTAATTTGAAAGTCAGAGATCATGAGAGAGAGAAAACAAGATCTTCCTTCCACTAATTCTCTTCCCCAGTGCCCACAATAGCCAGGCCAGGGAAAGCTGGAGACACGTTACTAGTTTCCATGTGAGGGAGCCATCATCTGTTGCTTTCACGATGTACATGAGCAGGAACTGGAATTGGGAGTAAAGTCAGGACTTGAACATAAGCATTCTGGTTATAGGATCAGGGCATTCCAAGCAGTGTCCTAACTACCATGCCAAGAACCGCATTTGCCTCCAGAAATGAAATCTCACTCAAGGTGTGCATGAGAGCCAAACGGGATACTTGGCTAGGCTGGGCTAGGCTGGACTAGGCTGCAGCAGAGACTGGCACACTCAAAAACTGGGGCTGGAATTGGGCCTGCTGGGGATTATTAGGGATAACCCCTACTCAGACAGAGTACCCACAGGTATGCATGAGGAACAGGTCTGTGGAGGGCTGACTGGGCTGGGTTGTAGCACCCAGTGGTTTGTGTGAGATATGGGGTTAGGCAGAACTGACCAGGCAGCTGCATCTATGGATATGTGCATTGGCTGGTGAGGTTTCTTGGGGGACTCTCCAACTAAACTGCTGGGCTCAGACTCTGGCAACCTGGAAAAATCACAGGACATATGGTTGGCCTTGGAGTGCGTGTAGTTGGAATGGGCCTCTTCAGTTGCTGTTGCCTATGCAATGGACAGCGTGTCCAAAGGCAAACGGAGGACATGATAGTCAGCTACTCATCTAGGCCAGTATAGGGCATCAACTGCCTTGTCAGAGGATGAAAAAGAGCACAGGTGGGACCATTATCCTCCCCAAACTTTGCAGTAAGTTCCAGGGTCTGTGAATCTATCAAAGATGGAACTTGCCAACAAACAGATCTTGGAAAAAAAATATCAACACTGCAGCAATGAAACCAACAACTTAGAACTATCCAAGTCACTCAAGTATCACCCTCAGAACACTCTTCCCCAGGCCAGGGTCTCTACAGTGTTTTGAAATGACCTTCCCCTATCCCTAGGTGCTATTGTAGTTAGACAGCAAGGAGCAGCCCTCTCCCTCACCTCCCCTGTGGACATGGGAGAAAATAAAACTGAAACATGTATCCCACCAACTCTCCTCCGTACCTGAGCCTCCCCACCCCAAGGGACATGCATCAGTCTCAACTATGCAGATGATACAAAAAAGAAAAAAATAAGTAAATAAAAGTAAAATAAATAGCTACAAATCAATGTATAGCAACTCATTGTATTGCCTTATTTTGATAGTTTGCTACCAACAATACATTTTGGAAATTGTTCCAATGCAAACCCCTTTTGTAAGACACAAAAAGCATGCTGATTTGTAGATTTATTTTGAACTGAGTGAAAAATAAATCATCTGCATTGCTGCTACTATTAATTCTAAAATTGGTCTCAATCCATTACCTTACTCATTAGAATTGACAGTTAAAAAAAGATATCCACTATTATGTATAATTCTTAAACATAAGTGAAGTAATAAAATGAACTCCATTACAAATTAATCATTTAAAATTTCATGTTTGACTACATGATTAGGTTTCAGTCTGAACACTTTGGAAAGATTTAGCTGACTTCCATTAAATTTGGCATTAATATTTAAGAGTTCAATTTATAAAATGCAACTACCTTCTTTTTCTTAACAAAAGATTTATTAGATTTTTATTGAAAAGTTAGATATACAGAGAGCAGGAAAGAGAGAGGAAGATCTTCTGTCCAATGACTCACTCGTCAAGCAGCCACAACGGTGCAACAGCCGAAGCTGATCTGTAGCCAGGAGCCTGGATCCTATTCTGGGTCTCCCACACAGGTGCAGGGTCCCAAGACTTTGGGCCATCCTCAGCTGCTTTCCCAGGCCACAAGCAAGGAGCTGGAAGGAAAGTTGGACTGCCGGGATTAGAGCTGGCGCCCATATGAGATCCTGGTGTGTGCAATGTGAAGACTTCAGCCGCTAGGCTATTGCGTCGGGACTGAGACTGTCTTCTTAATAACATGAGAATATCTCCCGTGACTGCACTGATTTTTGAAGTATTGAATTGTGGGTTGATGGCATAACAAGCTAAGCCTTTACTGTGGGGTCAGCATCCCATACCTATGCTGGCTCGAGATCCATACATGCAACTTCCAATGTAGCTCACTGTGTAACGTGCCTGGAAAAGCAGGAGAAATTCGTCCAGGTGCTTGGACACCTAAACCAATGTGAGAAACCTGGATGAAGCTTCCGGGTCCTGGTTTTGGACCAACTTTGCTCTGACCACCTCAGCTATATGAGCATTGAACTAGTGGATGGAAAATCGCTCATTCTCCTTCTATAACTCTGCTTTTCAAATAAAATTAAAACAAATCTTTTGTAAAAGTCTTGAATTCTGTTTTTATTTTTACTTCTTTTTGTTATTATCATTTTATGATACAGTTCCATAGGCCCTGGAATTTCCCTTATCCCCTCCCGCTCACTGAGTTCCCCTATATTTTTACTATTGTATAGTTCTTCACACACAGTCATGTGTCCATCATTGAAGGTATGGGCAATGGCAGAGAGACCAGCATCCTATTGTCAAGACATAGTAAACAGTTTCATTGGGAGTCCATCTTTGTCTGGAAGTAGAGATGCATACTGCATCACATCAGGATATGACAGTCTCCATTACACAGTTACTATACATCCCCTTAAATGAGAAGCCACAAAACAAAATCAACAACAGGGAGCAAAAAAAGAAATTAATAACACCATGAAGGCAAATAATGTGCTACTGAATGACTAATGAATTCTTTTAACAAAATTTTTGTTCCTTTTAACAAATTTATCAAATTCTTTCACTGAATTTAATAAATCCTTTTTAGTAAAAACTAAACAATGTTGTCTACTAAGAATGAGTAGAAAAAAGCATATCTCACCCAACTTTACCTTGAACTGGTTCATTTTGCAGTATTTCTCTCATTATCTCAGTTTCCTGGAGAGAGAAATATATACATATCATGCCTCTCAGAATATATCAAACTTACAATTTTTATATAATAGTAGGCTGCTGTAAATCAATTTAGGTCTTATGTAATTTAAAGTTTCTTGACCAATTGAAATTCACTCTTAATAATGCTTTTAATTGTCTCTCCTTATCTCTGTAAATCTGCCTTTCAATTAAAATTCTAAAAAAAATTTAAAGTAATGATTTTAAATAATCACAACTGAAGTATTACATTTCTGAAGTTGCTAAAGATAGCATGTGCCAATTCATGCTATTGCTTTTATCATAAAATAGTTTTGAAGTAATAAGTGATGATTTTTGATGATGACAAAGAGAAAATAACCAATGTAAGACAAAATCATGTTCAGCCAGGGGAGATTGAGTTTACCCAATCTTTTGAGTATAATTACTATTGCAAAGGCTGTTTTGTGAGGTTCCTTACTGGTTTCAGTCAAATATTTTTGTATTGCTACCCAATGTGTAAGTAGACACGCAAGCAATTCCTTAATTTTTTGAGCACAGAGCACAAACTACAAAACAGAAATTATGACATGCTCATCCTCAACTGCTTACAATTGGCTTGTAACCAATGCATAATAAATCGTATGATTATATAATAAATGTAAGTATACAAACAAGGCCAAAATGCCATGAATACAAGCAAAAGTAAAGTGGGGCAGAGCGGAAGAATTTATCCTAAAAGTCAAGGAAAAATTCACAGAGATGTTGGAAATTTGACCTCTGCTTTGGCATTCATTTTTTATTTAATGAGCTGCAATAGTGGAGTGGATGAGCTACAATGAACTGGATGGGGGATAAGCACTGGGACAGGGAAAGCATCCCCTTGCTGAGAAGAGACACAATAAGGAGCATATTACCCCTGGGAACAGAGATGAATGCTATTTCAGAAGACCCATGAGCAGGGAGAGGCACCAGATGCTAGCAGGAACTATGTCCATGAAAACAGCAGATCAGAATCAACTCATAAAAGGTCTATCTGTCATGATAAGAATACTAGAATATACTCTGAAGATAATTTTAAAAGCACTGAAGGTTGACATATTTTTGAAAATGAGAGGACCTAGGAAAATTGATATACTGGAGTAAAATTTGCCTTTGCTGTTAACATGACAAATTCAAAGGAGTATTTTTATCATGTGGCTATGTTCACACCAATTATTTTGTAGACGATGGCAAAAGGATTGCTAAAATAAGCTATTACACCAAGCAGTCAGTGAACAAGGATTTGGCCTAGCTTTTGTCAACTACATACAAATATATGTATTTACATTTGTATGTATTTTATTTATGATGTATACATGCATCATAAAACAAAGTTTAAAAAATTATTTCCAAGGGACTTTTTAAACGTAACCTAATCCTAACCTTATTACATAAGTAAGAATTTGTACCTAAACTGAAAATCTTTCAGGGACAATGTAAGTTATCAAAAAGTACACATCAATGTTCACATCAGAATTTGGTAGTTTTAACAACTGCAGGCTATCTATGTTTCAGAAACCAGTCATGTCTAATTTTTGCCATTTTTACTTACATTGGAGGAGATTGTATATGGAGGAGAACACTGGTAGATCCTGGTGGACTTCTCCATGTTATTGGGGCATGGTTTTGTGGCATGACGTCTTCCCCTCCCATCAGCCTTACTTGTCATGGCACAGCTATTATTGGCGATGTTTTGGTCCTTGAAAAGTGGATAGCATGCATGGGAAACAAGTCTTTGTGGAATAAACAGAGGCGAAGTAATATTTAGAAAAATGCATATTACCCTGGCTATACTCAATTTCGTTGAATTAAACATGCACAAATTATCCTAACTTCAAAAATTTCAAAACATAAATTGATTCCATCACAGTAACTGACATTACATTTCTCCCAACCCTTATCTCATTTAATCTTTACATTTAAAATATCTTGCCTCAATCTATGTTTTTAAAGATTTATTAATTTTTATTGGAAAGGCAGATATACAGAGAGGAGGAGAGACAGAGAGGAAAGTCTTCCATCTGATCTTTCACTCCCTAAGTGGCCGCAACGGCTGGTGCTGCACCAATCTGAAGCAAGGAGCCAGGAGCTTCTTCCTAATCTCCCACACAGACACAGGGTCCCAAGGCTTTTGGCTGTCCTCAATTGCTTTCCCAGGCCACAAGCAGAGAGCTGAATGGGAAGCAGGGCCACCAGGATCAGAATTGGCATCCATATGGGATCCCAGTATGTGCAAGGTGAGGACTTTACCTGTAGGCTATTGCACTGGACCCCTTCAATCTACTTTTAATAATTTTATTGAAATATATATTGAAGGTAAAAAATGTCTGCAAATAAATTCTTTGGTTATATATATATATATACCAAAACAATATTACTTTAATCTTTATACATGATTATAATGTAGAAGAATCAACCTATCAAATAGTGAATTTGATAATTAGAGTACATTAAAATAAATCATGCAAATTTTGGAATTTAGCTTTTTATTGTTATTAGATACTTCCCATAAACACAAATTATTACACATATGAAACTCATGGTACTTCAGGAAAATGGTTTAATGCTAATATCCATATAACACTAAAAGTTAATAAAGTATACATTTTATACATACATATTACACAAAGAATAAATATGTCTTTGATTTTTGAACTCTGAAAGTGAGCATAAGTTGTCCTACTTCCCATCCAGCTCTCTGCTTGTGGCCTGGGAAAACAGTCGAAGACGGCTGAAAACCTTGGGACCCTGCACCTGTGTGGGAGACCTAGAAGAGGCTCCAGGTTCCTGGTTTCGAGTCAGCTCAGCTCCGGCTGCTGCAGCCACTTGTGGAATGAACCAGCAGATGGAAGGTTTTTTTCTGTCTCTCTTATCTATAAATCTGCCTTCCCAATAAAAATAGATAAATCTTTTAAAAAGAAAATACATCTTAGAAAAACATGTTAAGTGCATTCTATTTGTACTAAATAGTGCATGCTATGTATTGATTATGTAATTCAAAAATTTACATTTTGAAGACATACCATTCCATGTGATGGCATTGGGAGGTGATGATTAGGGTTAAATGAAGTCTTGAAACCAGCACTGTGTGAGGAGACCAAGAAAATGTGGCAATTCGCACCCAGGATCAATATCCATATCAGGAACAGAATCAACCATCTCCTTACTCTGGGACTTCAAAACTACAGAACTTCTGTGTGAGGCTTAAGTTGCCATAAAGTTGTGATTATGTAACCAGACTCACACAATGAGATTTAGTTTGGTCTCAACAAAAAGTTATAGTTTAAGCTCCTATAATGCTTTGTATTTATTTATTATAATCCCTATATAAAACAGAAGCCATTTGGGCTTTGACTGGTGACCTAGGGGCCTTAGTCCTTGCCTTGCATGGGCCAGGATCCCATATGGGCACTGGTTCATGTCCCAGTTGCCCAACTTCCCATCTACCTCCCTGATTGTAGCCTGGGAAAGCAGTAGAGGACAGACAAAGCCTTGGGACCCTGCACCCATGTGGGAGACCCAAAAGAAGCTCTGACTCCAAGCTTCAGATTAGCTCAGCTCCAGTCATTGTGGCCACTTGGGAAGTGAATCAGTGGACAGATCTTTTCTTTCTGTTTCTCCTGTAAATCTAACATTCCAATAAAAGTAAATAAATCTTTTTTAAAATGAAGCCATCCAAATGCTACTATGCCAAGAAGATAACTTCTCAAGTTACCCCTTGAAGTTACCCATTTATTAGGCATAATATATGAAAAAAGGAAAGAAGTTACCACCTATACTCTTTCAAGCCGCCTGTTTATGGCAGATCTACCACATGAATGGGTACGAACAGCTGAACAGTATACATTATACCAGTGACTGTCAGCTGAAGTTTCCTAAGATGAGAAACTCAACTATTAAGTAGATGAGGTATTAAAATAGACAGAATATACACTGTATAGCCATCATCCTACATGAGAGTAAGGAAACCCAAACTGCCAGTCCTCTACAAATTAAGTGAGAGCAATTAATGACACTGGCGTAAACTACTTCGTTATTTTTTTTCTTTTAATTTTGTGATCTAAGTTTCACCTGGCATTGTATACTCTTCAGCCTGAGCAATAAAGGCACAACAGAGTTATCAGCTACAGTGGTCAATTCCCTCTTGGGGTTGCAGTAGAACCACTTGGCACAGATCAATAGGAGAAAATGTTTGTGAGAACCTTTGAAAGTAAAATCACACTAATCCATCAAGCTAACTATACATTCATCAATAACTATTTCCAATCATTATATCCCTGAGAGTCACCAAATGCAGTATATACTCAAGTATAACATATGCATTTGTGATTAAGGTGTAATAATTGTTATAGTTATTTAAAGCTTTAAATGCATTTTTTTTCTTTAACCTATCCCTAGATGGCACTCATAAAAATCCTAGAAGCCCATATTAAGCAGCTATTTATTTACCCACGTTTTCTCGGGTACCACCAAGCCCTAGCGACACTTCCACTGTTGCATCCATGACGGTTCTTGGCACAGCAAGAGATTAAATTCTGAGGAGACAAATTGGCTGTGTATCGACCATTCGATTGAATTGCTATTCAATCAGCTGCCACACCTGTTTCAAGTAGAATAGTTATTAATATTCAAATGACACATGATATTTCTAATTATTTTGGACCTCCAAACTAGTCTTTCCAACTATGTGCAATTTGAAAGGAAGTCCAAATAATGTTAGCATATGTGCACATTCCAACAAGTCTATCTGTGTCATACTTTCTGTTGTGATTTTTATTCTATTTTCATATACCTCCACTGCACAAATGCAATCGAAGATTTCTCTCATCACATGTTCTTTTGTATTCTATAGTCTAGTTGTTCTTTTGTTCACAAAATATTTTTACAATGCAGGGAAAACTGTGGTTAAGGAGTTGAAGTCAAGTCTCCAGAACATTTCTGATACTTCTCATTGTTTGGGCTCGGTTAAGGTATTTCACTTTTGTGAAAACCAATGCTTCAGAACGGCACCTTTATAATCTCTTCCAGTTTCAGCAGTCTGTAGGTTTTAAGTAAAGTATAACTGTTTTAAATCCTGTGGTTATGCAACATGTTGTTCTTATACAGACATTTCTGAATCACCATGCAGGCTTGGTGCAAGTTTATTGAAATATTTAGAAAAGGTCAGAAGATTTAAGAATGACTCAGTTCAGTCAATTGCTTTCCACTCTCATCTGGAAATCTTTTATTGTTTTTTTTTTTTCAGAAAAACACAGTATTTTTTTCCTGGTTATTTTATACTGTGTCCAAATTTATTCAGTGTTACGTATCGCACCCATTGTTCTAAACATCTTCACTTCAACTTCTGATAAGTAGCTTGAATTTTGATTACATAATTATTTTCAATATGTATATGTTTTATGTGTTGTTTGTTCCATTTTATAGCTTTCACTTTTTCTGAGTCATTTTTCATTGTTCACCTACTTCCTAATATTATTTTTTACAGCTTGAATGGAACTTACTTTGTCTCCCCTTAATTTAGTGTGCACACACATACTTCAGTCTGATTTATCACACTGAGTACAAGGATGTAAGGATATATCTTCTGAAACCACAACAAGTGTTCCACCTTCCCTCTGGGGTTCTAGCGAGTGAGTGACGACAAGTCAGACTGCGCCTGGAGCTGGTGCCACCTGCGCAGTTGTTACCCTGGGCATATCAAATGCGTCCATGTCAACCTGGCTGACTGACCTCAGAAGTTCACGAATAATGACTCGTTGGATACCTTCAGAAATACCACGCTAAGGTAAATTTAAGGCAAAATGCTTATACATCACAGAGCGCATAGCCCATTGACCACAGGAATATAACAAGGAAAATGATCTATTTGTTTAAATCTCTCCCTAATCAACTAACACTAGAACCAAAATGGTCCCCATATTGATCTGAATAGAATAAAAACAAATATCACACAGCCAGAAAGAATTTATTCTGGAGAGGTAGATGCATTAATTGCAAAATGAACAGATACATCAACTTCATGGGTGAGCTGGGTCAACATTGCGGTTCTGCCCTAGGCATTCCTTGGCTGGTGGCACTGATGCTATGGAGTAACCAGAAAAAAATATGAACAATATTTCCATCTCTCAAAGTGCCATCCTTCAGAGCTAGTTCCCCTAAGAGTGTGTGTACGTATGTCGTAATGCTTATAATTGCTTTAAATTGCTTTTGAGCGTTTTAGAATTACCTACGGGTACACTTCCATAAAGATCATGATAGCGGCCAATCATCATTGAAGCAGATTGTGTACAGGGCTCAGTGTGGTAGCCTAGTGGCTAAAGTCATCCCCTTGCATCCAAACGGAATCCTATATGGATGCCCATTTATCTCCCGGCTGCTCCACTTCACATCCAGCTCCCTGCTTGTGGTGTGGGAAAGCAGCAGAGGATGGCTCAAAGCCTTGGGACCCTGCACCTATGAGGAAGTCCTGGAGGAAGTTCCTTGCTCCTGGCTTCAGATTGGCACAGCTACGGCCAGTGCGGTCACTTGGGGAGTGAATCATTGGATGGAAGATCTTCCTCTCTGTCTCTCCTCCTCTCTGTATATCTGACTTTGCAATAAAAAAAAATCCTAAAAATAAAAACTTATAAAGAGAAAAGAATGTAAGAATTATATGGGCACATATATGAATATTAGAAATAGAGATAATATAACAGGGAAAGAAAAGCACACATAAATTTATTATCTGGTTAACTTTCAAATGACAAACAAATATTGGCAACCTTTACTTCGTAGCCCTTTTCATGAACATCTATTTAAAATTAGAAGGTAAAAATAAGAACAATTTCCAGACTAATAATCAAACTGAAATAATCTTCGGGTTGCTTTCTGTGCTCAAATTAGGACTTTAATTGACCATATGTTAATATTCAAATACTGTAATTCCAAAAACCTTTTCATTAATCTCAGGCCCTAGAGTCCAAGGCTATATTTGTAAGGAAGTAATTAAAATAACTTTATTACTTGCAGTGGAAAATGCCCAGGATGCGGCACAGTTTTTTTGGTCCAATGGCCCATGAGTCCATCCAGGCCACTTATAGGAAGCAACAAAGAACTCGGGAAGATCAGTTCTTGCAGGTGAAGAAGCCTTAAAAGGGAAAGCAGAGGCAGAGGGGTCAGATTTTTAAAAAATGTATCCTAATAAATCACCATGTTTTTTTTTATAACGTCATGTCCTTTTCTAATGCTCAATACTATCTTTAATGTATAATGTCTATTTAATTCTATGTACACAATGACAATTCAATACTAAATTCATATCACTTAGAAAATGGAAAAGCTTAAGACCTAGGATTGTTTCTCTGTGCTACATACAGTGCAGTGCAATGTTTCAGCCAACGCTTCCATCACTCAAGGCTCATGCTTTTGCTCACTCATGTGGAAGAACACATCATAGTATGTGACTTTGTCTTTATAGAGTGTTGCTTTTCTGTCCCTCCTATTTTGGAGGGCGTGTGCAGTTCTGATGTGAAGTTAATTTTGACACAATGCATTTGTGTCAATTGCACTTGGAGCCCCCAGAAGCACAGCAATTTTTTACAAATGAAACAAGAACAAAATAGCTAACGTTTATGAAATCATGTAGTTAAAAAAAGACTTCAGGCAGCATGTAAAATCAAGTGTATGAGACTACGTTTCTTCAAAGTCCAGTGAAATTCTACCAATCTTTCAAAGAAGACAAATTGCATATTATGGAATGTACTCTATTTCTTACCAAAAACTCTAATGTTATAATACAGTAGCCTGCTTCTTTCTCCAAACTTTTCTAAAGAGGAATGAGATCTCAAGACACAAACTAAATAAAAATATTTTGTTAATTCCTTGTCAGTATGTATATGTAGTCACACAAATATGCATTTTAAAGAGTGTTATAGTTTTCAAAGTGTTATAATTCCCATGATTTTATTTCATTTTCCTAGCATCCCTGACTAATATAAACAGGGAATCTATTATTGGCTTTTATACTCTGAATGAGGCAACTGACCTCTAAATTACAAAAGAGGTGCTGAGACCTCTCAGTTATACAAGGTTTAGTCTTGGATTCATCAGTTTTTAGAATTCTTACGTCTGTGCTCTATTTATTTTTTGTCTCATTTTTAAATTATTATTATTATTTTATGATACAATTTTATAGGCTGTGGAATTTCCTGCCCCCTAGGTCTTCTCCCCTACCTACTCATTTCCCCTCTAGTATTACAGCGGGTAGTTCTTCTTGAACGGTCATAAGTCCATCATTCCACTATTGAAGTGTTTCCCGACACTGTAGGCATGGACACTGTCAGAGAGTCCGGCATTCTACGGTCAAGCTATGTTTAACAGTTTCCCAGGAAGTCCTTCTTTGGTCTGGATGCAGGGCTGTATACTGCACTATGTCTCTACACGAAGACATGTCAGTTTACGCTGCACTGTTATATGTCCCCTTGAGTAATTCTGTGCTCTATTTCGAGCATTTCCCCGCATTACATTATTAGGAATGTGTAGCTGCAGTATTTTGCAGAAGAAATAAAATGTCTGTAAATGATAAAGTTTTATCATTTGAGTCAAGTTACTGACCTGCTATCCTGAAAAAGAAAAATTTCTTCTGACAACAATATAATAGCTTTAAGATATAAAGCAAGAAAAAAAATTAGCACTTACACATCTGCTTAAAAAGATAACCATCAAACACAATGCACAAATTTGAAATTAGTGGGGGAATTCAGTTTATGCGTGGAGAACTATCACCAGATAAAAACACATTCTTCTTCTTTTTCCACTGTCAAAAACAGGGCTACTTAGAGGGTTGGGAGAAGGTGTCGAAGGCATGCTGATCACCGTAGAGTGCCTGCATGAACACCTGAAGAACAGTACCAGAAAAGACAGGTGCTAGTGTAATTTGGTGGGGTGTATTGTAGAAATTTACCAGGAAAAGAATAAATACATTGCTCGGAGTGGTTTCCATCTATTCACTTTTCAAAGCTATCTTTCTAACTTGCATAGAGGTACACGTCACTCTACTTTCCAATTAAATTACGTTGGCTTGTCAGTGTGCATTTGAGCATGTACGTTAAACTTTCTCAAAGTTCCATAAATAGGTAGATCATCAGTTGTAAGCTTATCACTTTAAAATTACAGTTTAATAACCTTGCTGGTATAAATCCCTTCTGCTCTGCTGAAGCAACAGATACACCTATTCCGTCAAATACATTTCAGCAGGACACTTTCTCTTGGATCTAAGGAGCAGTGTTTTTATTAATAGAATAGATAATTAACTTCTGATTAGGTGATAATAGATTTTTTAAATCAAAACTGGACTTCCCATTAATTTCAAATTATGTAAAATTTTATTTCCACATTTGAAAGTCTACCAAAGGGCTTTGCACAATACAGATCTTAAATGAGGCAGACAGTATCTCTTAAACATGGGTTTTTCCCATTGCAAGCATTTTAACATTAAGGCATTCCACTAACATGCATCTGTTGTTTTTATGAATCAGTCTTCAAAAATAAAAATATGAATGGCTAATCCTCAGCAAAGCAATAGGAAAGCAATAAGCAATATGACATATTTACCCATCTACAAAGCCAGCTCCATTTAAGGAAGCTCATTTGCTGGGGATTTTCAAGATTTTACCACTTAAGACTGTATTTCTGAAAATGAATCCCTAGCATCTAAGTCCACCAGACACATATTCATTATCCTATAATTTTATTTGCCTCATACTATTAAATGAGCCAATATAATAAACACAGCACATTTTGTATTCCATTATTTCAAATTAGTATACTCTCTCGAAATGTGCTTTTTGAAATATTTTGTAAATAAAGGTAAGCATACTATGATAGCAACTTTTAGAAACTGGTACTATAAATCTGACTTCAAAAACAATGAATATTATTTATTTGGCTTTTTGTTCATTTATTTTTCCACACATTGATTCATAAAACAAAATAATTAACATTCTCAGGTAAGGGTAAAACAAATTCCAAATCACAGATAAACATAAAACAAAATCCATTTTTAGAAATATTCACACAGTTCCTCATGAACATCTTAAATTATTTCAGCTTTAATTGTGAAAAATTTTCAGTCACCATTGAATTGTACTTCCAAATCCATGCGATTTAAAGTGGAAGAGCTAGGACTTGAACCAATGCCTACATGGGATGCCGGCGTGTCAGACAGAGGCTTAGCGTACTTTGCCATGGTACCAGCCCAAGATACGTTGTTATATATTTGTTGTTATATTTTCATCACTCCTTCTGAAATTTTATTCAGTAAGCAAAGGAATTAGTTGAAAACTGTAGTGTTTTTCAATGATTTTGAGTCCTCTATTCATAATATATTTGTTTTGTAATTTCTAAATGGAAATAAAGAAGCAAGATTGTTTAGATTTAATCTGTTTATGGTCTGGGAAAACAGCGGAGGATTTCCCAAGTCCCTAAACCTCTGCCTCCACATGGGAGGCCCAGAAGAAGCTCCTGGCTCCTGGCTTCACAGCTATGACTGCCGTGACCATTCGGGGAGTAAACTAGAGGATGGCAGGTCTTGTTCTTTGTCTCTCCTAATCTCTGCAACTTTAAAAAAAATTAAATAAATCATCAAGGGGCCCAGCACGGTAGCCTACAGCTGAAGTCCTCACCTGGCATACACCAGGATCCCATGTGATTGCTGATTTTAATCCCAGCAGCCTCACTTCCCTTCCAACTCCCTGCTTGTGGCCTGGGAAAGCAGTTGAGGACAGCCCAAAGCCTACACCCACGTGGGAGACTCAGAAGAAGCTCCTGACTCCTGGCTTCAGATTGGCTCAGTTCTAGCCATTTCGGCTACTTGAAGAGTAAATCATCAAATAGAAGCTCTTCTTCCCTGCCTCTCCTCTTCTCTGTGTATCTGACTTTACAATAAAAATAAGTAAATCTTCAAAAAAAAATCTTCAAAACATATAAATAACAAAGTAGCTTGAAATAAATACATTCCTTTTTTTAAGGACTTCAGGTTAAAACCTGTGTGTTATGACGGCTGAGTCTCTACCTACACAATATCTCCTCACCTGTCATGGCACTCAGCCTTCATTCAAATTGGCGCACAATTCAAGTGGACTGGGGAAATAAAACAGTAAACCATGGAGCTCTCCTCTGACCTTCACAATCTAATGTCAATATCCAGAAACACTGAAAAATTTCTACAAACGATTAGCTCTTGGGGAGGAAAGGCTAATTTTCTTGTTGCTAATGAGTAACCAAATTTCTCCCATTTACTAAAATTTCCCTTCATGCCTTAAGTTTAGAGTTACCATCTGACATTTCTCTAATTTCTAGTCATGGACTAATTTTAAGTAGTGTACTTCTTATAATGATCAATATATAAGGATTCCACCGGTTCTCTCCTTTTTCATGGGAATGGAATGCTTGCATCAGTATGTAGAGGCTCAGAATGAGTGCTTTTCTACTCTGACTGCCCTGCCCTCCACCTCAGCTGGCCTGCCGAACACAAGCAGACCTGTCTGTTGACACCTCTCAAGTTTTTAACACAAAATTTCCATTTGATTTTAACTCCTTTTTCTTTGAACTTTTTTCTTTTCCTGCTGGTAGGAATTTGGGCAGAAGAGAAGGACCTGGAGCGGTCATTGTAAGACTTTGAAATAAAGGCCTTGGGCTAGAGAGCAACAAGAAGCATGGGTACCCACAGTACAGACGTGGTGGGGAGAGATTAATTTCTCTCTCATTTAATCTAGTATCACTTTAGATTGTAATGGTTTGCAGCTGAATGTAATCAGAATTATTAAAGCAGACGTAATTGTCATAAAAGCTGCTAGGCCAATGTCAGGAAGCATTTCAATTTCAGAGGTGTTGAATATGGAAGAAAATGGGCATGCGAAAATGGATGAACTATAATGCTTCTAAAAATGAGTTCCTTAGAACACCAACAACGCTGAAGAATTTTAATTGGTAATTACAAAAAAAAAGGTGTTTATTCACCAAAGACTTCTGGAAAACCTGCTTATGAAAATTAACTGAATTTTGTCATTTCAGTGTTTTTTTTTATCAACTGCTAACATACATGAGGCTCTACACAGCAGAGATCATGTTTGTGATTTTTAATGTTCGTGATTTGGCCCCTGGGAAAATGATTTCATTTATTTCACTTCATTTCATTCCCTTTTTTACAATAAGGTAAATGAAAGGCCTAGTGTTTCATGGGCCACACTTTGGAAAGAACCATGGTATGAGCAAGACAGATGCAGAGGAAGTGAGATTGGAGGGTATCTGCCCAGGACATCACCTTGGGAACCTAGCTCAGAACAGCCCCAAATACTTATTCATGGACAAGAAAAAAATCTCTCTGAAGGCTTGTTCTGCTGTGCTCAGCTAGTGCCACTGTGCTGCTCATCCCAGGTCAACGAGATCACACTGCGCCCAGCACAGACAGCTGAAGCTGGAAACCCCAAAACTGATTTTAGACATATGAGAGTCATTCTGTTGCAAAAGCCAGGTGAACAACAGGCAAGACAAGGAGTATGTTTTTCTAAAGTTTACCAGAAGGCTTAGATTCCATTCTGAGAAGGAAGGAAAGAAAAAAGAGTCTTGAGGAAATATAAACACAATGTTTTGATTTTTTTTTAATTTTAAACTCTGTGATTCAGTTGCAGCAAGAATAACACGAATCCTAGTCTACTATTGTCATTTTTAAGAGTTATTTATTTTGATTGAAATAATCACAGAGAGACAGAGGAAGAGAGAGAAATATCCTAGTCACCTCATTCATTCCTCCAAATGGCCACGGCTACCAAGCAAGGGCTGGGCCAGTCCAAAGCTGGCAGCCAGGGGCATCTTTGGGTTTCCCACGTATGACCTGCAAGTGCTGCAAGCAGATGATTATCATGCTACACCAGTATGCCAACTACCATGTCTTTTTTACTACATTGATAAAGAGGTTCTCCAAAAAGATGGGGAAAATATACTCCTCACCAGGGACTCCACCATTACATCAACCACTTGCTTTACTTGGTAGGCTGATAGTACAGGCCTTATCTTCATGTGTGTGGAAGACAAAACTCAGTCTCATGGCAAAAGTGGTAATTTTCCATATGAACCGATATAGCAAAATACAACTTTTCTTTCACAATCAAGATTGTTTCTATAAAAGAGCCTGTGTTTACAGGTGACTTAAGTCATTGGAATCAAATAGTTGTTCATTCAGACAACATCCAAATTAAAAAAAAAAAAATCAGTAACAGCAAAAACTAAACTTGGAAATATTGACTTTGATTTTTTCCAAAGGTATTTCTCAGCCTCAGTAATTGCTGTTATTTAGCAAATTTCTCCCATTGGTAACCAATGACTTAGAAAAATCCCATCAATGACAATAATAAGGCATGTAAGCAATTAAATGTTTTCTTCCTTTTTTTATGATTTATTTTTATTGGAAAGTCAGATATACAGAGAGGAAGAGAGTATCTTCCATGTCATGATTCACTCCCCAAGTGCCCACACAGCAAAAGCTGAGCTGATCTGAAGCCAGGAGCCAGGAGCTTCCTCCAGGTCTCTCATGTAGGTACATGGTCCCAAGACTCTGTTCATTCCTTGATTGCTTTCCCAGGCCATAGGCACGGAGCTGCATGTGAAGTGGGGTTACTGGGATACAAATGGGCACCTATATGAGATCCTGGCGGTTGCAAGATGACTTTAGCCACTAGGCTACCATGCTGGGCCCAAATGTTTCATTTCTTATCTCAAGTAATGATGGCTTCAAAAGTTATGTAACATATAAAATGTTTTTAACTTAATAAATCATAATTATGACTGAATTTTTGTTATCAGTGTCAACTAGATCATTTTTTCTTGAGTGCCTGAGAAAAGACATGTTGATTAACTAAACTGTTGATTGAAAAATACCATGAAATATAGTATGCATACCAGCTTTAAGTGTTACATCTGTCTTCTTAAGATTTAAACAATCAGCAAATAACTCCAAATAACCTAAGAAAAAATATTATTGGTAACAGTTTTGGCTACCTACTTTCCCTGAGGAATCACCGTCACCAGGAACAGAGCCATGGCTTTTGTTTTCATTGAACCAAATTTAAAATATACTGCATTTTCACATTTCCATATAAAAATACTATTTCTGTTCAAAATACTTTCAACATTTACAATGGGATATATCACAGCAAAGCTTCTTTGTCCAGTCTCGCAAAAGTCAAAAGCACGTGAACATTATCTCTGGAAAAATGATCAGTTACAGCTTAGATTTGACTCAAGAGCATTGTGGAAATACTTCCGGGTTCTCAGTATCTGTACTTTTTCATGAATAGTGTGACTCTCCCTAGGGAACATACAATGTGGTATTTCTCGGATTTAATTGACCATCTTTGACCTCTTCGAGTTCTGCAAATTGTGGGCTACGCCAGAAAGTCAAGTTCAAAACTCAAGTCTGTTCCGTGCTAGCCAAATCCTTGGTAGTAAGCAGCACATCCCTGCCCCTGTCTAGAAAGGGGATTGTTTCCAGTTACCCTGAAGGAAGCTTTTGTTTGCTCAGCCTTTAGCTCTCAGGACTCCCTCTGCTCGAATTCTTATCAAGGAGCTGTGCAAGTTAGGGAGGGCCCTTCTCAGTCTTCCTTTCACTTTCGTTGCTCCAAGCCACTTGTACCCACAGAAAACCACAAGCTGTGTTTTTGTCTACCTTCGCTTAGAAAGGGCCTCCCCCAGATCTTTCACGTGCCTTGGTCCTGTCCTCCCTCCAGCGGTTTCATTTTATTCCTCATTGTCATTAAACACACTGTGCAAAAAAAAAAAAAAAAGTGCGTGGATTAAGGTTAGAGTTGTCACACTGTTAGGATTATTGGAATGTGTGTGTACAACTTCTATGAATATTCCTCCAACAAGCTCACACACATCACGGGTATAATGACTTAAACCCAGGAATGAAGCCAGGAAACCCTCTAAGGTAGAGTTTGCCAGGAATTAAAGATGACTCACCATTTGTCCTTCAAATCAGTATCCCAGTCAGAGAAAAGAATTTGGGGAGTCTCAGATACAGGCAGCCTGACCTCAGACGGAGACAGTTGATGGGAATACATTGAAGCTTCCCTCATATCTGAAAGTATAGCCCTGTTGGCAACAACCTACCTTAACATGCTGTGTTGGAAAAGGTGTTCTGGAAAGATTAGGAAAAGCTGGCGGAGAAAGGAACATCAGCTCTCCAGAAGCATATGTAAAAAGCAAGTTCATTGCTACTGGACTTGGAAGCAGTTTAGTTTCTAATCTAATCTATTTTTTGGGCAAGCCAACTCAGTTCACAATGACTTCATGATTTTCCTAGAAGCACTTGTTAAATTTTTTATTCTCTTTTACCTGTCCACTTATCAAGAAAACCTAACACTCAGAGCCTTAGTTCCATTGTGCCCTAGAAATAAAAAGCTATTTCCTTGTCTTAAAGTGGGTAATGGAACTCTTAGAGGTCAACTAAATATTCTTTATTGCTTTCCTGGAATTATTTGGCAATGGTATTACATTAATTCATAGCATTGGGTAATTTAAATTCTCCTAAAGTACTAATCATTAAGAATTTTCATTTAAATATCACCACTGAGACCTTTGTGCAAACAAATCCCCAGGAGCCAATAAATGATTCAGAATCAGATTTTCCTTTTCTATGCAATGTTGAGTGTCAATGCGGGAAAGAAATGTGCCTTATTTCCTCTAGAACATAAAATATTCCAACCTGCAAATTTAGTAAGTAAAGAAAATGTTAGAAATGTTTCCACGGAAATACATGTAGCTACTTTAAGCAAGTACTCGAATTAACTTGTCCCTTAACAGAAGAAAGCGAAGGAAGGGCTGAAAGTGGTTTAACAGGCTAATCTGTTGCCTGTGGCATCTGCACCTGCATCCCATGTGGGCACCTGGCTGCTCCACTAGCCATCTAGCTCCTTGCTAATGGTCTGGGAAAGCATCGGAGGATGGCCTGAGGCTTTGGTCCCCTGCAAACATGCAGAAAACATGGAAGAATCTACTGGTTTCTGCATTTGGATTTGCTCAGCTCTGGTCATTGAAGCCATTTGGATTTGCTCAGCTCTGGTCACTGAAGCCATTTGGGGAATGAACCAGCTAATGAAAGATTCTGTCTGTCTGTCTGTCTCTCTCTCTCTCTCTCTCTCGGTGGGGCGTCTCTGTAAAATCTGTCTCTCAAATGAAAACAGCCTTAGAAAAAGTAAATGCCATTGGGATCTTAAAAAAATGAAGTAGAAAACACCAGAGGAATTAAAACGATTTTAGTCAATCATACAGTTAGATCACCAAGATAACTCTGAGCCACATTTTCAAGAATTTATCCTTCTGCCTGTAGCAAAGATCCAAAATATATTTAAACTGTTTCTGCAAATTGTTTCTGGTTAAAATATTAATTTTTTTTTTTTTTTTTTTTTTTTGCTGCTTTGAACCTACTGGTCAAAGCTGACTGAATAATCTACTGGAACCCCAAAGACTATTTTAGGGAACAGATCTGTCTACATATCCCAGAAGGGCAATTTAATTAATTTTATGGCAGTGCTTAACCTCTCTCAATGTCAGCACTATTTAATATCTCAATCTCAATTTGCTTGTGAAAATGTGAATAATGACAGTACCCAATACCACAAGTTAATGTGGGAATTAAATGGAATAAAGCATCAACGTGTTTACTTAACACATAACTATTCAATACATGTCAGGTATTATAAACTCCGATACTAGTTTGAATTGAATTTGTATTACAACACATTCATCTGATTGCATATCTCAAAGGCAAAACGGGAACTCTCATTTTAAATGCTTACTGAGGGATCTGTGAGTTTTCAACTCATCCAATTACTAACAACACCCAACTGTTTCAAGGTGCTAGAGTTCCTAGGCAGCCAGAATACTATGTCTTCACTGCAAATTGGTGAGGCTACTCTCCAGCAGCCTAGTTCCCTGCCCTGCCCTGATCAGGAAACAGGCTGGAATCCAACCAACTTCTCAACTCAGAGTGTTTGTGTCTGGGAGTCACATCTACAACTCCATGAGTTACAGCTTGTGATAGTGAGAGCTTTTTCAAGATGCCTATTTTCAAGTCAAGATATATTAAGTGTGAATGGGAAACCAGTATGAGCGTGGACAACCCAGGCACGTCAGGAAATGGCTCGGTTGGGTAAAGGTATTTTCCAGGTCTACAGACAATCTCTGAAAGTACTCTTTCAAAAAATTTTGGAGACTTTTGAGAACAAAGTCTTACCAATCGTAATATAAATGTCTGAGGTTACTAGCATTCATTTCGTTCTCATGAAGAAATAGTTTCAGAGACATCAAAGCACAATTTTAGTGAATTTAAAGGTAAGTCTGTTTAGTTAGAAAAGAAAAATGATCGCTTGCTGAAGAAGCCTTGGTAAATTGAACAATCAATATTCAAAAGTACAAATTTCTGTGAAATCATTCATGATGGAAATGGATGCTATTCACTCTTTAAAGGATCTTATCCATAACTGATAAAAAAAAATCAATCCATATGGAAAATTTGATACATTGATATCTATATCAATCCTTTTGAGAAAATATCTTAACATTTATATGATAATTTGGGCTTTATATGACTGAAAGCTAGAATTGTGTTATTTTTAGCACTTTAAAATTATTTTAAACATACATATGAATACAACTATATAAACCGATGTACATATATTAATCAGGAACACCACTTACTGTCATCTCATTCATGCTCAGGAGCATGGGGCTGGGTGGCAAGGTGCCAAGGCGAAATTTGAAACCTTCTTCCAACGTCATTCCCCAGAATTGGCTGTAGTTCTGTGCTGTCCATCTGCCTTGCAAATGAAGAAAAAATACATATACAGTATAGGATGTCATTTTTATAAATACATATTCATGCATATTTCTGAAATTACACAGTAGCAAATGTCACAAAATGACAACTATTACTGCAGATTAGATCATCTTTATATAATGGTGCAGTATTGATTGTTCTGATAAGCGTATGAAGCACTCATTCTAAATTAGATCCAATTCAATTATTTTAGTGGTTCATTAGAGCACTCTAAAACCACATCCATATAGAACAAAACTAAGCATGTAGAATCCTTTTCTATTGTAAAGAATTTGTCAACACATACAATTTCTTTAAATAGGAGGGCTGAACATATGTAAGTGTACCATAGGGCAACATTTTTGTCATTTAGAATCGAATAGAGACTCACCAAGGAAAAAGAACTAAGAAAAGTTGAGTACAAAACAGTTATACTTTTAGGAATTTATATCAGTGATAATTTAGATTTTAAAAGTTTTAAATCAGTTAATTTGTGTTAAGTATTGAATACTCTTAGTTATTAATTAGAATATAAAACTAATTGTGCCAATTAGGCTAAAAACTACTTATTTCCTAGAGATATATTGTATGTGCTTACCATAGAAAGAGACAGCTCATTTTCAAACTCTATTATTAAAATTTGAAGATTGGAATTCTTAAGATAATAGTAAGCTAATCATTATTTGTATATCTTGTAACTGGAGGGCAATATATTTTCAGTACTTAAATCAAATCTAAATTGCATCCATTTCTGTTTATCAGCAAAATTGTTTATGATAGACTTTTGAAAGATTAAAAATACAACTCAATTTTCAATAATTTTCCTGACAAGTTAATGCTTTTTTATAAGATCTGTTGTTTCACAAAATCTTCAGTAATGTTGCCTATAATTTTCAAACACAATCTCCATTAGCCAGCAGAATTTAATAAGGAAACTTTGAATATATTAGATATTGCAGTGTTACAGAAGCAACACCAAACTTGAAACTGATCGTGACATATCTACAGTATGTTTTGGTGCCTTAAGCTATTGCTTTCCAATCATCATTTTAGAGATACTTATAAGACAACACCTGAGTATGGTGAGCAACAAAGAAATGAAAGAAATAATCAGGACTACTGGAATAGATGGCAAAGAATAAAAGCAAGTGGGGATTATGTGTAGCTCTGAGTAAGAATGTGGTACTAGATTACAGGTAAAATGTATGTTTTATTGTGACATATACTCAACAATATTTGAAACATGCTATTACCTTATATTATCCTCCTTGAATAGACTCATAACTCTTCTTTTAACTCACATTAGCATTTATTGAACTTTCTTAATTTATGCATTATGTTCTGTGTAACAGAGATGAATAAAGCTCTCTATGCTCAAGGGGCCTGAAAATAACCAGGACTACAAAGCCAAAAGTCTTCAGTATGTGTCGTTTATCAAATAGAGGATTCAAGCACTTTGTGGCCTGAAGGCATTGCCACATCTTTTTCAGACATTGAATGTAATGCTGCCTGGAAGCATGAGAGTGAATTTGGAGACTAAAATGTGATGAAGAGAGCACTTATTCAAAATACAGGCAACTCCTGAGTGGTGTATGTACATTTGGAATTGGGTGACACATACAGTGTAGCTTGTTAAATGTTCAACTTATGAGCATGTAGAGAAGCAGGATATAATGCGTGCAAAGGCAGAAAAGTAAAAAAAGAATTTGGGCCTGATAGTTATTTATGTTTAGGAGAACAATTATATTCCACAAGCAAACGGGTGGCATTGAGGATTATTAAAAGCACGAGTGCAGTATCAAAGCTTTGTTTTAGCGAGAATGCATATGACCTATCAGTTAAGGCACCCACATATAGAAGTGCTTGGGATTTGGGTTCAAGTCCCAGCTCTGCTTTCTGTCCCAGTTTCCTACAAACACAGACCTTGGGAGGCAAAATATGTAAAATATTCAAGTACCTTAGTCTCTGTAACCCACTGTGACTGCATCCTTGGCTCCAGTTTTAGGATTTAAGGCATGAATCAGCAGTGAATTTCTCTCTCTCTCTCTGTGAGATTCTTTCCCATTCCCTCTCCCCCTTTCAAATAAATAAAAATCAACAATCATTTTTTAAAATAGCCATAATATACCAGCATGTTGCCTACAGCACTTGAGTCACCATCTCAGAAACCTGCATCCCATATTGGAATGCCAGGGATCAAAGTCTGGCTCTGCTTTCAATCCAACTTCTTTCCAAAGAAACGTCCTGGGATGTAGCCAGTGATGGCACCAATACTTGTATTCCTGACACCCCTGGGAAAGCCTAGATTGAGTTCTGGAATCCTTCAGGCCTCCTCAGTCCTAGAAGCTATAGGTATTTATGAAGTGAACTAACAAAAGGAAAATGTTTGTCCATTTCTCTCTCTCTTTCTCCCTCTTTTTTCCTCCCTCTTTTACCAATCCATGCCCTCTGACTCCCTCACTCCTTTCTTGCAAACATAAAGGAAATGCATGTTTAACTTTTTTATTCAGTGGTTCATTAAGCCTTTCTCTGTAATCTAAATTCAAATCTTATCTCAAAAATAGAAAAATAAAAAGTGAAAAATATAAACCTTTAAAAACTTCCAATGCATAATAGCAACAAGCCATTCCAAATTAAGTAGAGAAAAAATGAAGAGACATTAATTAGCTAATTAGCTGCTGCTCTTTCCATGCAGAAGTGGCTTCTCTTGCCCTATCCTTTGAGTATACGCTGGCCTGGTAACTCACTGAGCTCAGCAGAAAGTGATAGAATTTTTGATGAGCAGCTTTCAATCTTAGGTCTCAAGACAGAGCTGCTACAGATTCCACTTATGCCCTATTAGCACGCTTTCACACGGCAGCTGGAGACTCGTGGCCCAGTTAAGAGCAAGCACCAAGCACCAAACATGGGAGCAAGGCCATCTCACATAATTACACCTCCATGAGGCTCTGGACGTCTACAGGCAGATAAGTAATGCTAGAAGGGAGGAACAGAACAGCCTTAACTGCTTCTGTTCCAAATGGTCAATGCAAATAAAAAGCTTGCTGTTTGAAAGGACTCGATTCTGGAATGATCCTCACATGGAAAAAGATGGCTGAAATGTTAATGCATCTTTCTTTATTCTGCTTACTTACTGATTTTAATTAGTGACTTGACATCTACATGCTGCTCAATTGTTAGAGAGTATTTTGCAAAGATGAAAACATTGGTTCCTCAATTAGTTGGTAAATCTCTTTAACATAGAAATTATCTGCTTGTATTCTCAGCAACATTACACATTCAAAACTTATTCACGTTACTATTAATGGGTTACATTGTAAATTAATTTAAAAAATAAGCACTGAGCTGTGTTTTGTAGAATGAGTAGTATCTTGGATCCAAAATTCTGCCAAGAATCAGGAAAGAAGCTTTTAAAGGACAAATTGTATGCAAGATATTAAAAGGTAGACTATTTTTAAAAAATACATAAATATTCAGTAATTATACTATTGTTTTCATACATGTAAACAACTTGAGTATAACATTTTCTCTTATAATTTCAGTATTATTGATTTGTAACTTGTTGCTTTTAGTTTTGTCTTATGTATGCTTGCTTTGCATCAATTATATTTCACTTTTTGCTTTTTTCTGGTATATAATGTTTTTGTGTTTGCTGCTATAATGCAAAGCAATGGGAAGTCCTTCCTTCTGAGGAAGACACATTCCCAGCACCTTCCATATGCTCAGTGTGCCATGTTTACCCATTGCTTTAGGCTAGGATTTCTCATGCATTCAGAAAACAATGGAAAGCTAGATCACTAATAAACTTTCTTGAAAGGGTGCACTGGTTATTTTCACCTTTTGAATCATTTTAGAATTCATTTTAAATCATCTTAGAGATAACATACATGCTTTCAGTGTCACTTTGCCATGGAAAATTGTATTTTCCCCAGAAATATTCAAAATTTTATCACATTATTGTGTAAAATATCGGATGAACACACACTGAAAATGATTTTAAAATATTGGTGCCACCAAATAGGACTTTATGTATTTTCTGTCTTTGAGGTAAATGCATTGGGAAATTCACTGACTCACATGGAAAGAAATGAGATTTCTATTTATCAAAACAATGCTACTCCAGATTGCATCACTCTTCTAGTTGTTTGGCAACACACATTTTTTATGTGAAATACTTTTACAAGGTGGAAAATGTTATCAAAGATATATAGAGATTTGATCAATGGTAGTGGAGAAAACCTGAGGCAGATTTTAGGCAGTCTATTCGTCTTAGTTCTGTAGAGAAAACAATGTTAGTGTTTTTATGAGAGTGAAGAAAACATTTAATATAACAAGCTTTGTGAGAACATCACAGGTCTCTCCAATGCCCATGTGTCACCCATGCCCACCTTTAGCTCACTAGCAAAGTGTCTACAACTTGTTTTTAAACTCGATTATAATTCACATTTGAGGGCCTAGCAGCTTAAGTCCTCGCCTTGAAAGTCCGGGATCCCATATGGGCACCGGTTCTAATCCTGGTAGCTCCACTTCCCATCCAATTCCCTGCTCATGGCCTGGGAAAGCAGTTCTAGGATGGCCCAAAGCCTCGGGATCCTGCACCCACGTGGGAGACCCAGAAGAGCTCCTGGCTTCTGGCTTCACATTGGTGCAGCAACGGCCATTGTAGTCACTTGGGAAGGTGAATCATTGGACGGAAGATCTTCCTCTCTGTCTCTCCTCCTCTCTGTATATCTGGCTTTGCAATAAAAATAAAATAAATCTTTAAACAACAACAAAAAATATTTAAAAAATAATTCATATTTGAGAGATGCCAATCATTTTAGTGAAAATTTTTTTAAAGACTGACCTGTCATGGGCTGAGACAAAATGCATTCAGGTCTGACTCACCTCAGGACAGCTGAAAGTACTTAAATTTTACTTCAGTAATGTAGCAGCAGAGGGAAAGCCCATTAATGTAAATAAAGGAATTTCTATAAGCTCAACTTTCTGATTTTGCTTTAATTCTTATCCAGTGCACAGCTCTTTCCATTCTTTTCATGCACATGACACCTGTTCTTTCCTAGGTGACTTATGCTTCTGTTCCTATAGGCCAGCACTGTGATGTAGCAGATAGGCGCTAGCATCCCATTTGCACACCTGTATGAATCAAAGATGCTCCAGCTCACTATTAATGTCCTGGGAAAGCAGAAGAGGATGGCCAAATCTTTATGCCCCTGTATGCACATGGGAGACCCAGAAGCGCTCCTGGCTCCTGATTTTAGACTAGTGCAGCTATAGCCATTGTAGCATTATTATGAAGAAATGAATGACTTACTACACTCAAAATTAATGAATAAATTTAAATATGTAAGCAATGCAATTGTATTTAAACCAATTTGTTATTTCTCTCTTAAAAACTAATCAAATCTTTTAAGTGAATATAATTAATTACATATGACTAGAGCAAGTAGATTATAATCTTACATCATAATATAAAGTCTTTGCACTGATTTATCTTAAGAAAATAAATTCTAAGGAATCTACATACCATAATGGCTGTACCAATTTGCATTCCCAACCACAGTGTTATCAGAATACTTTCTTCTCTATATCTTGTACAGCTTTTGTTATTTTTTGACTATAGCCATTTTAACTGGAGTGTGATAATTTTTTATTTGCATTTCCCTGAATAGCTATTTGTCCTAAGCATCTTTTAATAGGTCTTTTGGCCATCTGTATTTTATCCTTAGGAAAATGTCATATGCTAATTTCATAATTGGGATTTTTGGAAGTTGCTGAGTTTCTTTAGCTCTTTATGTATTCTTGTCACTAATCTTTTATTTGTTATAAAGTTTTCAAATTGTTTTTCCAATTCTATTGGTTACTAAATGAAGAGTTGTATCCTTTGCTGTTTAGGAACCTCCTAGCTCAGAATGCGACATAACCCAGCTATCCTACTTCTAGGAATATATCAAAGGAAATTTAATCAGTATATGAAAGAGGTATCTACACACCCCTGTTTGTAGTAGCTCAAGTCACCATAGTAAAGTCATGGAATCAGCCCAGATATCCACTAAGTGAAGTTTGGACAAAGAAAAGAAGGTATATATGCACAATAGACTATTGTCCAACTACAACAAGGATGAAACTAATATGTGGGACAAAATGGGTAGAACTTAAGAGCATTTTACTTAGAAAAATAAGCCAGACCTAAAAAGATAAATATCACACATTTTCTCTCATTTGTGCTAGTTACTATATGTGCTAAGTATAGAAATTGTGTGGTATATGGCTGTAAATATTGCCTCATTGAATCACATAATGTACATGACAGTATAACTTTCTTTCCACACAGTATGGTGTTATCATAAATCTCTTACTATGATATCAATATCCCTGTTTTTTAAAAAATAAATTTATTTTTTCTTAAGAATTCAGATTGGAAAAATTTGTGAAATCAGTAAGATCAGAGCCATTAGCCTTCCAAATTCAATTACTATTTAACTATTAACCAAAACTGTTTTGCTAACTGATATAACAGATTACAATAAAGCACTCTAAACAGACCAACAGTGAACCATAATTGTATAAAAATCATGGGTAACATATGGAAATAATATCCTATTTACAAATTAAGCCTCTTAAAAATCCAATCTACACACAAATTCAAAATTCACATTGAATTAGCAGAACGGATTCTATATCCATGGATCAATATTTTTGACAGAAACATATCATTAATGTATGAAATCAATAACTTTATTAATTTTTTTGAAAGGCAGAGTTACAAAAAAAAAGGAATATGAAGAGAGATCTTCTGTCTGCTGGTTCACAAATGGACACAATGCCTACAGTTGAGCAGATCCAAGCCAGAAGCCATTTGGGAATCCCATCTGTGTCTCCCTTGTAGGTGCAGGGGCCCAAGGATTTGAACTATCCTCCAATCCTTTGCCATGCTACAAGAAGGGAGCTGTATTGTAGGAAGAGCATGTGGGAGCTGGCTGACCTATGTGACTCCATTTTGTATGAGCTACTATGTTTTACAACCTTACCATGCCAGGTTTCACAGCTACACTTTTGCAAACTCATTTGCTGGATGTCAATCCCTTTACAAACCCACACTAACCATCTCTGCCCCATCGATACAATCAATTACGTTACCTGATAAAGCTAACCATGTAACCCACCAATCCACCTCTGCCATGTACACTTGCTTCAACCCAGTAAGCACAACTAACTCCCTGACTACAGCTCCCCCCATACAAACTGAATGCCTATCTTCTCTTGGATTGAAGGGCAGCCTTTTTGGACCACCAGCAATAATTTTTATTGTGTACCCCTCAGCGTATGGAGCAATTTTTGACACCACTGCCTTTAGAGCACCTAGCCAGGACTTGAACCATTGCACATATGGGAAGTGAGCACTGAAGGCAGATACTCAAACTACCTCTCCACTGTGCTGGCTTAGACACTGATGACTTATAACTAAACAAAAGTAATTCTAACCTTTAATCATAAAATCACAGGGGAAATACATACGTTGAGAAAGCATTTCAGTGGGCCTGACTAAATGCTAGCTGCGTTGTTAATAATAAGTCGCCATTCATGCATGAAATAGCTATGCTTTTGATTTTACAAAAAAAAAAAATGTTTCATAGAAACCATTTCACAAGTGCCCATTTTCATTAAGTACTGTATTTCTATTTCAATATTTAAGTAACCTTTGTTCATTTTCATCTTTCCCATGGAGTTTTGGCACTCGACAGTCGTAGAATGGAAAATGGAAAACAGCCTCTCCTGACCACAGAGTTCTTAACACAGTAAACTCAGTAGAGGGGGAAGACTTGACTTCACACTGATTTCAGAGTTTTAATTACTCACAGGATTACATTCTTAATAACTGCATTCACACTACGGCTTTTAAAATTTTTATTACCTAGGAGCTGAGCAATATTCACCCAGCAGCCCCTGTTTCTATTCAAAGGCAGGGGAAGTGCCTTCCTGACCATTTTCACAGAAACAGTGGGAGACCAGGACCAAAAACAAAGCTCATTTTTAAACATACCTCATGTCCACTGGGGAATACATGTATTGAGGAATTTTTCCAAGGAAGTTGGTTTAATTACTAATATTTATTTGTGTGAAGGAATAAGAAGTCACAAAAGTCTACAAGGATTTGTACTCCAGATTAAAATAATAAAGTTTAGAAAATACTATCACCAGGCATTCCTTCTAGCATTTAGTCTAATGTTAACCGTTTCTTGATTACCCTGCCTCAATGTCAAATTACAGTTAGTTATAAGAAACTACTTTCAGTTTGAGATTAACACTTTATAACTTTCTTTGAACAAAAAATATAATCAGGTTGACTGTGGTCATGGTGACCAACACAATGAAGTGTACATTTTTTGATCACACAGAGACACAGCCCACACACACATTTACTCCTCTTCTTTCCATCCATAATGTATTCTTTAATTCCCAGGTGATAATGAGAAAAATACTGTACATTAAGCATCATGTTTCTTGCTACTTAAAATTTCCAAGCTGTTTCCCTTTAAATCTATAATAAGATGAACTTCCTGATATGACCTGGTGGGCAATAACAGCAAATTCCAAGAAGAGAGATTATTAGCATGGTATAAGGAGGATAAGAACAATGACATAGGGCCTGGCACGGTGACCTAGTGGTTGAAGTCCTCGCCTTGCACGCCTGGGATCCCATATGGGCGTCGCCAGTTCTAATCCTGGTAGCTCCCCCTTCCTATCCTGCTCCCTGCTTGTAACCAGCCCAAAGCCTTGGGACCCTGCACCCACATGGGAGACATGGAAGAAGCTCCTGGTTCCTGGGTTCAGATTGACTTAGCTCCAGCCGTTGTGGCCGCTTGGGGAGTGAATCATCAGACTGAAGATCTTCCTCTCTGTATATCTGACTTTGCAATAGAAGTAAAATAAATCATAAAAGAAAAAGAACAATGACATAAATACAATTTACTGGTTAAGCAAATAGAACTTATTCACTGATTAAGTCTGCAAAATAAGGTAAAAGAGAATCAAGGATGTGTCAGGATTTTGACATGAACAACAATGGTATGACGAGTAAGCCTGTGGAAAGAAATCAGGGGTTGTATATGTGCATTGTATATTTATATTAAATCCAAATTAGACACCCTGATAGAGACATCAAACTGATAAGGGTCTATAGAAGTCCAGAGTTAAGTCAAAGCCAAACAATAGATTTGGGACATGTGATTATACATATATATTTTTGTAAAATATGAGACTAAGTAAAATGCCTGTTAGATAAGAATGTAGGTAAAGCACACACTCTAATACAGGATCATTTTGAAAACATTTCAATTTGTTAATATTCAATAAGGAAAGCAGGGTGGAGGGAGTGTTTGGTATAACAATTAGGCACTGCTTAGGATGCCTGATCTAGTCTCAGTTTCACTTTGATTCCAAATTCCTAATATATGCCCAGGGAGGAAACAAGTAATGGCACAAGTACTTAGGTCCTTAACTCCCACGTGGGAGACAAGGCCTGAGATCCAGTATCACATTGCCAGTCTGGGCCCAGCCCTGCCTGCTATGGACGTTTGTGGAATGAACCACTACATGGAAGATCAGTTTCTCTCTCTCTCTCTCTCTGACTCTCAATCTCTACCCGCCCCCACCACCCCTTCATTTTTTTCTCCACCTCTCCCTCCCCACTCCTTCCCTCTTTGAAATAAAATGAAAATAACTATGTTTTTTGGGGTGTGTGTGTGTGTGTGTGTGTGTGTGTGTGTGTGTGTGTTTACTTATAGAGGAGTGTGAATTGAAATTTTAAGGAAGCTGAGCACAGAGCCTGGTGTCACGGAAAAGCAGAAGAAAGGGTTTCATGCATACAAAATCATCATCTGTGTAGAAAACTCCTGAGAGGTCAGTAATAAGTGAAGAGACATCAAAATATTACAAATAGTAATGTGAAAGTTCTCAATAACTCTGCAAGAGAGAGGTAAGCCAAGTTACTGAGACCAAATACCTCGTTGGATTGGACTGATGAGAACCTTGAGGAAAAGAAGTTTTAAAGTTTTGACACTAAAGGGAACAGAAAGTGGATGACCTGATTAGGGACCAAAGTCAAGGGGAAGGGGAGAAACTTTATTAAAGATTGTTTTGGAGGGATCAAAACATATTCACAAATTGATGTGGCTAATCTAGGATAAAGACTAAGATACTTGTATGGCTGACGATCTTAAGAAGGCATGAGAATTCGGGCACTGGACATCAAGATGAACACTCTTTCCAGTAAAAACCTGCCATGATACAGGTCGTGAGCACAGTGATGCTGGCCAGATAAGAATAGTCTTCCCTGATAGCTTTGTTTTCTCAGAAAAACATATGACTATCCAACAGTAAGTTAATAAAAGTATTTTGTACATAACATTTTGAACAAAACCAAAACAACAACAAAAAAAACCCACTGTTGAAATAAAAGGAATTTTGTAATTTTAACAGCTTTTAAACATAAATGAGGCAAACTAAATATTTAGAGAGCAGAATAGTTGTTCCTATTGATTTGAGAAAAATATGGTAGTATGATGTTCGTAACTTTTTTTAAAATGCTTTCATCACAGTGTGTTTTCAGCATCTGTGCTTATATACACCTCACTGTCAGAGAAGCTGTTACTTGATCTAATCAGGATCCCTCACCCAGGATGGTCAATAGCATCAAAAACCAGGCTTCAGGAAACCTGCTACAAGTGTTTATATTACCAATACTTTCGATACTGAATTTCATGTAATAAATGCAAAAAGGGGTTTTCACTGGAAAAGATAATGTATGTATATATATATGTGTGTGTGTATACATATATATACATACATACAATCGGTCTTCATTTGCAATTAATAGCATTCAGTTTATGCAGGTTAGCTAAAATATTTCAATATCATCTTCTGCTCTTGCATATTACTGCTGATTATGCATCTCTCAAAATCACACATCTGTAGCCTTAGACTTGTGACCCTTGGATTAACCTTTGCCCCATGTCTAGACACTGGTAGGAGGATTTATCATTTCCCAATACCCTCTGTAAGGATAAAAGCATCCTACTTCTGCAATATTCTCATATTTGCCTGCAACATGATATCCACATAAGGAATACATAAAAGCACAGCTAAATTAGCCTTAAAAAGCGAAAGTAATATGAATTAGTTTTTGTCTCCTTGCCAGTATATATTTTTATAGCTATTACTATGTAGGGCAGAATTTGAACTATGGTTTACCTTTATTCTAACATCATTATGAAATCTCTGGACAAGTAAATGAGCCCAACAAACATTTTACCAAATTAAATATACAAGCTATGCATAGTCAAATTACCTTAGATCTATTCACAGCAGATAATAGCCTACACTCTTGCCTTAAGATCTACTATGCCAATATGTTGTGTCTAGAAAAATCTATTCTGTTACTATCACAAATTCTTATCAACAGGTTTCTGTATCCAATATTTGAAACCCTACAGTTACTGGAAGTTACCATCAGGCCTGGGTAAGAATCACAGAAAAAAGATACTTACTGATCTGCTCTATTTCCAGCTTCTACAAGAGACACATTTTAATTCTAAATGTGAGCAGCTCAGTGTTCAGTGGTTCATTCAATGAGCCTTAGAATGAGCAAAATAGAAATAATTGCACTATATCATGCAAATTTATCATCCAAAAGTATATGGAAGTTATGTTGCACATGCAAAAAGTAGTATGAATAATACACCATTGTATTTTAGTTAATCTTACAGTCTTTTTCGATAGTTTTATGTTCTTTTCATTTAATTACCTATTTTCAAGTATATGATCAAATGAAATTAAAAAAAATTACCCCTATGAGAGCAACTATAGTCTAATGTGACCTTTTTCGCTACTACATAAAATGATTAATCACTTCCTTAAAATTAATACAGTAAAACTGTATCTGGAAAAAGTTCTACCTAAAATTTCGACCCTAAATTAGAGTCTTAGCAAGATTATAACTCCCAAGTAAAAATGGATTTGAACAACGGCAACTTTTCTGAATAGACTATATGTCTCAACTAAGAAAAATTAAAACAGATTGTAGCACAGCAAAAGTACTACACCTCATTATAATACTCATTATCATATTGATAATGAAGATAATATCAAATAAAAATAGAAACATTAATCAGATTACAGGTAACTGGATAATCACTGTTTTTAGATGTTCTATTTTCTTAACATGGATGAGTATGGTTTTCCCAATATCATTACTTATTTCATTTTCTTACAAGCAAACCCATTTTTATCCAGGCACGTTGTCACTAAGCTAACTAAAGAAAACAAACTTACGTGCTCATGCTCTTTTGATGGTTGGTGTGGACAGATGACCTTGTTCTGACAAAAAAGATAGGAACAAAGGTGCTTTCCTTAAAATGTAGGGACCACACTCTCCTTTCTCAATGTTATTTATTGGCTCTTATATATGAAATTTTGAATATAAGAACCCAGCACAATACAAGGACCATATTGTATCAATGGTGGAGCAGTAAGGTAAATGAAATCTTATTACGAATGATCAATGGAATCTGGACAAAACATCCTTATGTGTTGAAACATTTGGGTGTGTCAAATAGGGCTCTCCTCAGCCTCCTAAGTCTTCAAGTGTACACAACACTTATTAAATTATTGTTAACCATGTTAATGCAGCCAACTCTATAGTTGAGATTGTAGAGTCGTAGTGTTGACTATACTGAATGTGCACATTCCATTTAATTATTTGCCATGTATAGAGGGTTATAACTTACTTCCATACTCTTTTTTACACATACATCATAACTTTCTCATGGTCTAGGAATTTATGATGGTCTTTCCCAATAACCCTGAATGCTTAATAAAGTAAAGGAAAAGTAATAAGTTTTTAAGTATTATCACTTCTTCTTGTGAATATGCCAACTTCCAAAAGAATGTTTGTAGGAAGTAGCTGTTGAAATTTTGAGTAAACATGAGTACTTTAATGCTTTACAAATACCTTTTGAAAACTGCTCCCTATGAAATAAAAATATGCTTCAGAAAATAATTTCTTAATCAGCATACAGAAATAAAGCTAATATTGAATTTGAATATTGTACCATCTGAAAAAGTAAAACTTGTGCTTATTGCATTCTAGCTTGGGACCACTCACACCTGTACTCACTCTTTACATTCCCTAAACAACTCATTTTTCTAGTTTGACCCAATTTTAATATCCTGGGTTTGACTATACTGAGTAAATTTCTTCAGTAACTGTTACTGCATTTTTACAGAGTTCAACTCCCATGTGTCCTTCTCCTCATAAGATACTCTAACACAAGATCATATTTTATGAATTGTATGATTTTATCTCATCTAGATTTACAGTGCTAAATATCTGCTCCAAGTTGTTCTCACTTTCTAGTGTCGCTTAAAGTGGCATCCATAGACCAGTACAGGCCTGAGATGTGCTCATTAATGGTTTAAGAAAAATTAAGTATTGAAAGTGATAACAGGTGTACAGAAACTATCATGGCACATGATTTTTATCTACCACTTTATTTCTGTACTTTAATTTGATCCTAACGTAAGTCTGTCTTTCTGCTTGGTCTTCAACAAATACAAATTGAGGCTCCCTACTCAACTCTAGCCATATAATTTGTAAGAGCAAGAGGGAATTTCAAATATGGGTACCCTTGTTCAAAAATCAAGATCCCAATAGCAGAGCATAAAACAAAGCATGGACTCTTTTGAGGTGTTATCCACTGTGAACATACAAGTTACACACCCGAGGAATTAAATCTATTTCTACCTATCATCTTACAATAAGTTTTAATTAAATGAATTCCAAAATCCCTAACATGGTGTATAAGTCTTGGCATTATACACCCCCTATTCACTTTGCAAATTTCATCTCATGTCATCCCCAGCCCACACTGGTCATAATTCTCCAGAGAACCTGCTGCCACTTCAGGATCATGAGAAGCCCCTCACTCTCAGGTCCGCAGCACTCATCTGTTAACTCTTTTCCAGTGTAACTCATTCCTTCTCATTCCCTAGGTGTCAGCTTAAATGTCTTTCCTAAGCGACCTGTCACCCAAGGTAGTGGTATCTACTATGTTCTATTCTTACAACACCCTAAATGCTTCCTTCAATTCATCACAATTTGCAATTGCATTATATTTATATATATATGTATTATTATAATGTTATATATATATATTTGTGCAGTTGCACAAAAATACTTCACATCCTTCCCACAACATTTTTGTCACTTCCATGAGAATAAAACATTGTCATTTATTTTTTTGCTGCAATTTTGCTCTTGGCACCAAGCACAGTACTTGGCATGGTGGAGATTACTCAGTGATAATTATTGATGAATGACAAGGTCTTCCATGCCTCATGGGTATCTGCCATTTTATAGGATTAAGTAAAAGTTTTATCTCATTGATAAATTGTAAAGGAAGGTGATAAATGCCAACGAGGTGGCAAATTTAAATAATAAATACATGTATTAAGAGAACATTTCCCGAATTTTGCAAACAAGATTACATTTTGGGGGTTGACAGTGATGGCACCTGGATTTTTAAATGAGTCTAGAACTACTTATGCTTTGTTCTTAATTTTGATGTTGGTTATGAGTGTGATCAGAGGACAAAAATTCATGTCTCTGCACACATTAAGTACATGTCTTGTATGTATATAATATTTTAATAAAATATTTTAAAAATAGATAAAATCTAGTCTTCAAAATAGCCTAGTTTTTCATGTATATGCCTTTTGACTAATTTCTCTAGTTACCATTACCTGCTCACATTAGTGTAATGGGCCTTGAATTTCTGCTGAGGTGATTTGATGAAATGCAACAAAGAAAGTGGAATTGTAAAATGTAGGCATATGTTTTTCTTTTTTGTCCCAAAACTTGATTGTATCGATTGCTCAATAGCAGCAGCAGCATTTCTCTTATAACTGGATCAACATAGTAAATGCCAGCTTTCTCAGACTCAGACTTTTGAAACTACTCTTGCGTGGATTTCTTTTTTCCTCTTCTTGTAAAGATTTTTTTATTATTATTATTTATTATTGGAAAGTAAGATATACAGAGAAGAGGAGCAACAGAGAGGAAGATCTTCCTTCCAATGATTCGCTCCCCAAGTTACCTCAATGGCTGGAGCAGAGCCGATCCGAAGCCAGTAGTTTTTTCCGGGTCTCCCATGTGGATGCAGGGTCCCAAGGCTTTGGGAAGTCCCCGACTGCTTTCCCAGGCCACAAGCAGAGAGCTGGATGGCAAGTGAGGCTACCAGGATTAGAACTGGTGGCTATATTGGAACCCGGCGCATGCAAGGTAAGAACTTTAGCCGCTAGGCTACAATACTGGGCCCAGATTTTTTCTTTCTTATAAATAATTGGACAAGTCCAGCACTAGTGAAACAAAGCGAATCACTGCACATAAGGAATCCATGCAGTATTACATAGAGAGTGAAGGAGACAGACTTGCCTTTCTTTTCATCATGGTTTGAGTGGCATTGCTATACCTCATGTCCTACTGTTAGAGGACCAATTGGCCCCATGAAACAGAAGGCAACAACTATTGAAATCAGAATGAAGAAAAGAGTACTAAGACAACTGAAAATTGATCTACTGTATAACCCAGCTATCCCATTCCTGGAAATACATAAAGGAAGTGAAATCTGCATGTGAGAAAGTGATCTGCAACCTCTTATTTTTAGAAGCACAATCCACAGTGGGAAAGACATGGAAACAACCCAGATGCCTGTAGAAAGAGGAATGGATAAAGAAACTGTGGTACATCTAATCCATCAGCTGGAGGCCATTATGCCTAATGAAGTAAGCCAGTCCAAAAAGGACCAATATCATAAGTTACTGAAATATATGGCAATATCCAAGCAAAATACAAAGCAAATAGATATACAAGTCAACACTTTTACGTACATTCTCATAGATGAACTGTATAATGAAGACCAGCACACTGGAAAGTGAAGATACACTGCAATATGTTTCTCTACTCCAAAATGAAAGGAGGACTCCCAATGAAACTGTTAAATAAACCTTGATAGTAAGACACTAGATTTTCTATCATTGTCTGTATCTACAAGACCATGATACACTTAAATAGCAGAATGTTGGATTTGTGACTGTTGTTGAGGGAACTATACTATTGTAATAATATGGGAAAAATTATAGGGGTGACGAATGGAGAAGGAAGAAGTGGAGAAGAAGTGGGAATTCTTATACCTACAAAACTATCACGGAAAACAGCAATAAAAAAATACAAAAGAATATAATATTAGGTGAGTTTGCAGGCAATCTGCCTTGTGATTTTCAAAACTTTCTTTCAACAGGTTAGACGCAAAAAAAGGTTGACAGGCCTGATGTCAAAACATTTTAGAAAGAGAGGAAAAATAGAAACCAGAGGAGAAGTAAAAGGGAATCAAGAATGGAACAAAGAGAGGAAGTGAAAAAAGAAAGAAAGAAAGGGGAGTATGCAGAAAAATAAAGAAAGGATTTTAAGTAATCCTTACATGAGGTGAATGAGTGTTCAAAGCAGGATCCTGATGAGCATCCATGTTAGAGTCTTCCTAAAAGTACTGCAGTACCCCCAACATCTGAAACAAAGCCCTTTAAGCAACTCAATCACGTTTATCTTGGTATTCACAGTAATACTTTCATTTCGATGAGAGTAGGGGAAAGAGAGAGAGATAAAGGAGAGCAAGGACTAGGAAGCTGAGCACTGGCAGAAGAGTGAGGAAAGGCAGAGGAGGAGGGAGGGAGAGAACATCTGCCAGGATTGCGATGATGAAACAGAACGTTGCTCCAACATACCCCGAAACCTGCCTTCTGGATTCCAAGACTGAGTGTGAAGTGGCAATTCTTTCTCTTCATGGCAAAAGGATTTGTAATCAGGGCAGATATTTCCCTTTCACAAAATTTATCACAGTAGCACAATGCATTTGCCTCATAGAACTCAGTGACACAATCATCATTTCTGTCTTTACAACAACCAAAGCTTCTACAGTATTGCCCTTGAAAAATGGATCTTTTGAAACGAATACCTTCCACAGCGGTGTGATTCCTAGAGAAATAAACTCCCAGGTCTGCTTTTCTTCGAGATAAATACAACTTCTGTGTCCAAATTTCTGTGGTAAGGTAAAAGAAGATGAAGAACTTACATAGGTTGCACATTTTCTGAAGTCGAGCACAGCTCTCGCGTGAAGCTCTAAACAATATCCTTGGACAAGGGCGCCCCCAAAAGGAGCCTGAATTGCAACAATTAGAACACTTCAGGATGAGCTTTGAACTGATTTCCTACTTGAACTGAGTAAACTTCTTGCAGTTAAATATTAATCAAGAATTTCAATATTTGCTCAAGATCATATTAAGTGTTAAAGTAGACTATTTTATTCCTCTTGAGCTAAAAAAAAACCGATTTTACACAGCAGTAAGATATAAATCACACTAAATAACTTATTTCGATTCCTCCTCATATCTGTGTGATTTGCTGAATATTGCTTACCCTTACAAAAATGCAGCTTCTTAAATCTAAAGCCTCTCTGAAAAATACTGTGCTCCAAATTGCGACTGTAGTTTCCACTGGCAAGGTAGAGAAAATTCAAAAGGCAAACAATTATTTCACCTGCTTGTAGAGCTATTAAAATTCAGGTTCTCATAATTGCTTCACAGGATCTGTCATGTCAGTAACACTTTTTCTGAATCATGTCCTGCCACATATTGTCTGATTTCCCAACTGTGTCACATTTACGTAACAAAAACCTTTTAGTGGAGGTCTACTCAGCTAGTAATTCCCAGGATGACTTTCATCTCTCCATTTGGGTCCCTTCTTAGCATCAGTGTGCAAACCTGCAGTATCTGGAAAGCAGTTTCTAATCAAGAAAAGCTAGTATACAATGTATCACAGCTGTGTGTGTGAGACAGAGAGAGAGAGAGAGTCAGAAAGGATTGTAAAGGAAATTCAGAAGTCAACATGTCATCAGTTTCTATAGCGCTCATCATAGTGGATTTGAATGTATTGGATTTATTCATTAACTCCAATAACTCCATTTGGGTTGGGGATAAATAACCAGCAGAGGATGATTCAGCAAAACTGACTGGGTGCACTAGTGGAAAAGACCTGTCTTGGCAATCAGAAAACTGTTACACTGGCCCGCAGACTACAGTTTAATTGGTCCCATGACCTTGGATTCCCCATTGGCGTCTAAGGATTCAATTATTTTTCTATAAAATCAGGTTCTTCTTCTCCTAGACTACTTCATAACTCCAACCCTTAAAAGTTGTTCCCTGACCCTGCTCCATAAATATCTCAAAAAAAAAATTTTTTTTTAACTCCTTCTTCTGAGGCTTTAAACTTGGGTGAGTCTTTTTATCACTTTTAAAATTCTGACATCATCTTGATGTCACCATCTGCTATAGGCTAAGTGTGATTTAAGTATGCTCTGCTAAAATGTATTCACCATTGGGCCCAGCGCGGTGGCACAAGTGGTTAAGGTCCTCACCTTGCACGCCCGGGATCCCATATGGGCGCCGGTTCTAATCCCGGCAGCCCCGCTTCCCTTCCAGCTCCCTGCCTGTGGCCTGGGAAAGCAGACGAGGATGGCCCAAAGCCTTGGGACACTGCACCCGCGTGGGAGACCCAGAAGAGGCTCCTGGCTTCGGATCGGCATAGCATCGACCGTTGCGCTCACTTGGGGAGTGAATCATCGGACGGAAGATCTTCCTCTCTGTCTCTCCTCTCTGTATGTCCGCCTTTCCAATGAAAAAATAATAAAAATTAATCTTTAAAATGTATTCACTATTGTAAATGATTAGCGTTGATTAAAGTTAGACCATAATCTGACTGTAGTACTTGCAGGTCTGGCTTTTAGGAAATGAGTCAGATTATATAAGTTCATCAGGGTAGATATTCATTATTGAATACTGATGACATTACAACAAGGAAAGACACCAGAACACAAACACATTAACAAGCCTTATATCTAATCATCTGGTATCCTACACTGCCAATTAAAAAATAATAAAAGCAAGTCTTTGAGCTTCTAAAAAAGTAAGCGAAATAAAATTCTTTTCTTTTTAAACTTAGCTTAATAATTTCATCATAGTAAAGAAAAGTGAACAATATCAATAATACCCCTTTCTCATCTACTAATCACTAAAAATAATTAAGAAGGACTGCCTACATCTCCACTCATTTTTATTTATTAACTTCCTGACAACCAATTTTTATGGACCTGGTATCCATCTCTATTCTGTAGCATTCTAAGAGAATAGATCTCAAGTTGTTCACTGAAAGAAACAAAAGGAAGCGCAGAAAAAGAAAATAATCAGTAAATAAGGTGGTGGATACATTTATTAGTTTAAAAAATTTTATTAGATCACAATCATATGTATATTGAAACACTAACTGTACACTACATATAGACAAAGATTTCTTGGAAAAGACTCCAGAAAAAACAATTAAAGCCAAAATAAACAAATGTGATGGCACCAAGCTAAGAAACTTTTGCTCTGTAAAGGAAATTGCAACAAAGTGAAGCAACAACCAGCAGAATGGGATAAAATCATGCAACTGATAGAAGATTAATATCCTGGATGCAAAAGAGCTCAAGAAACTCGGCAACAACAACACAAACCCCATCCAGTGAAGAAATGCACAAAAGACATAAACAAGCATGTTTCAAAGGAGAAATAGAAATTGCCAACAGACACATGGGAAAACTGCTGAGGCTCACTAACCATGAAAAAATAAATAAACAAAAATAAAAACCATTAGAAGGTTTCATTCCATCCCAGCTAGAATGGCTATCATCCAAAAATCCAAAAAAGCAAAAAACACTGGTAAGGATGTAAGGATGAAGCCAAATACAGACTACAGAAGGAAGTCGATGCAGCTTGACCTTATAAAAAGCTATCCCATTTCTGGGAATTTAGCGAAATGAAATAAAATCAGCATATAAAAGAGTTATTTGAACTCCCTCTCGTATTTATTGCTGCTCTATTTCCCTTCCAATTCCCAGGTTGTGACCTGGGAAAGCAGTGGAACATGGTCCAAATCCTTGGGACACTGCAGCTGCACGGGAGACCAGGAAGGGGCTCTTGGCTTCGGATCGGTTTAGTTCTGGCTGCTGTGGCCACTTGGGAAGTAAACCAGCAAATGGAAGATATTTCTGTCTCTCCCTCTCTCTGTAAATCTGACCTTCCAATAAAAATAAATTAGTTAACTTAAAAAAAAAAAGAAAAGAAAAGAGAGAATCAAATCCTGGCCTTTGCAATAAACTGAATGCAACTGGAATTTCCTCCGCAGAGTGTAAGTTCTACATGTCCACAAACCTTCAACTATTCTGATCATTGGTTGAACTCCAGGACCTTACCTAGAATAGTACTTGACACATAGTAGGCTTAATAAATATGTACTAAATAATGAATCCTGAAATTTGCATTCTCTTACCTTGAACCTAATCTTTTCCATACTGTGCAAGATGATCCACTAGCCCCTAGAATTGAGCCACCACAAATTTGAGACATTTTTTTTTCTAGTTCAAGGTTCCACATGTGACTCTCATTCCTTTAATTTGTCTTCCATTCCCCTTAGTACGTTTTAAAAAGCTGTGTCCACATGGAACCAGCATTGTAGTGCAGCTGGTGAAGCCACCTCATACAGCAACGGCATTCTGGATGAGTGCCAGTTTGAGGGCCGGCTTAAAAAGCAGCAGAAGATGGCCTAAAGTTTTAAACCTCTATGCCCATTTGGGAGACCCAGAAGTAATCAGCTCCTGGCTTTATGGTCCAGGTTTGGTTGTTGTCAGCCCTTTGAGAAGTGAACAAATGCATGGAAGATCTTCTTTCTCCTCTTTCTCACCTTCCCTTCCTCTTCCCTCTATCTGTCTCTGTGTGTGCCTCTCCATATCTTTCTGTAAACTCTGCCTTTCCAAAACAAAACAAAAACCCTGCTTGTTTTTCAAACTACCTTCCTCACCTTCAAGAGATGACTTTCTCTGAGGTTACCAAGGAAACGAAGAGCAAATGTTAATTCCACAGCCTTTTCTCATCAAGTCTATAGACCTGTCTACATTTGCAACATTTTTCTCCCTTGCTTTCACACTCAAAATATAAGGTTTCATCCTATACCCAAATAATTCTTCCATTTATGGCTTTTATTTGTCAGCATTTCTCATATTCCTTCCTCTGCTTCCTAATTCCCAAATGTCTTCGACTTTTGCATCGCTCAACCAATTGCTTCAGTGTGAGTGGGATTATAAGGCATACTCTTGTCATCCTGTCCGCATTCTCAGCATCCTTATCATTGTTTGACAAGCTGACAGGACCGCCAACTATGAATTGTTGTTTATCAGAATTTGCTTCTTCCATTTTACGCTTTGCATCTAATTTAACAAGTCAAAAATAACGAAAGACACAGTAATCATAATTTACCTCCTTTCATTTTTAACTGACTACTTTATTTATACGTATAGAGCATGTTTTCAACTGTGTGTATATTATGCAATGACTAAATCAGGCTATCTTAGTAAGTGTATTGCTTAATACACCTATTGTTTTTGATAAGTAAATGTAAAATCTAACTCTTAGCAATTTTCAATTGTACAACATATTAATGAAGACCATAGTTCCTATGACACAAAATGGATCTCAGGAACCCATTCCTTATAGTTTTCCTCAACATATCCACAAGACCCTGGCTTAACTCAGCAACCACCATTCTGTTTCTATGGCTATATGTTGCTTAGGCTTTTATCTTAGATAAGCCTGATGTGTAACCCCTGAGCACTTTCTGCAGCTGTAGCCAGTGTCAGCAGTATATGGGAATGCCAGGTTTCTGGTCTGCCAGCAGTTCATGGGAATAGTTGTATGACTTTGGAGTGGGCATGGGTTTCTAAAACAAAGTGTCTTCAGGCTCCAGAGAAGTGAGTGTCTATCTCACTGTAGTTTGTGATGACAGTAGCCATGTTCCTGGTACTAGGGGACACAGAAGAAGCTGCCCCATTGCCCCTGAAAGTAAGTCAAACGTTGTTAGGGGTTTGTGGTGCCAGTAACTATGGCCTTGATACTACATGGTATTGATGGAATTGCTGCCTGGGCAAAGGTGATATCAAAATCTCCAGCCCAGAATTTAAGTATATGAAGAAGACCTTGCCTAAATCCCACATGGTGAATATAAGTTATTCTTCCCAAGTCCCCCCCCCCAAAAAAAAAATATGGGCTAGCCTTTGGAATGCGGACTGGCATCCATGAGCCTAACACAACAGAAAGTATGCAGATACTTCCTCAGGTCCCAAAAGGTTAGCACAGGTATGGTAACAATCAGAGTCCCAGAGCTGCAAATGCAGTTGAGAACTTTTTTTGGAGGGGGGGGGGGTAAAATCAAAAAAAGAAAATTACAGACCTTTTTCAGGGATATTTTCTGAAGCAGCTTTAAAAATGCCTAAATAAAACTTCTGTATAAATTCACTATTCTTGCTATCTGACATTCACATCTCAATAAACCAGTATGCTGAGTTGTCTGCTAGGACTCTATGCAAAGGAGGAATTGACAATAGTATCCTAACCCATTATTTTACACACCAAAATTTTTCTGAAGGCTAATAAGGTTAATAAAAATGAAATTGTCAAGTTTCTTGCAATTGAAGTTTAAATAAAGTTTCATCACTTGGACTTCCAATATGTGGCTGCTTCGAGATATGAAACAATGGCAATGACAAAAATATATTTATTTGCTTATTTGTATATATACTCAAACATATATACATGCTATATATACTATAATGTGCACATACATTATATACATATATGCATGTTATGTATACTATAATGTGTATAAATATATTTTTAAATGTGTTCTGTCATAAATTTGGGGTACACATTAGAGCCCATCATGCCATGTCTTCCTCCAATTTAGACATTGTTCTTAGAGTAGCTACATTTTGTAGGGCAGGAAAAAGAAAAATGCTGCAATCACTTCTTTTAGGATTACCTTTGGTACTTTTTTTCCAAAAGGATCAATAAAGGAATCAGCACCTCTCTAACTTTGGGAAGAATGAAACTACCCACACTATCTGACAACTAAATGATACGAAAGTGGACTAGACATCAGTACCTTTAATATATTTAAATATGCAAAGTATAAACTTGGAAGAGATAGTATATATTGCCAAAAGCACCCTCTCAAATCTTTCTTCGTGTCACACTATGAGATAGAGCGATTTAAAATACACTACAAAGTGTTAGATAATGAACAGGAGGTTCAGCTTGCTGAAAGCAATTTAGCTGATTGGCTTAAATTTTATTAGAGGTAGCAAGTAACTAAGAGAAAACATTTACAGAAAAAAATATTAGGGGAGAGAAAATTATTTGTGTTAGAACAAAGCTATCTGTTTACATGAAAATTCTTATTTTAATGTATTTAGACAGTTAATATGAAATATAAATGTGTTAATCTAGAATGAATGAAAATTTTAAATATTGCTTTATTTCACCAAAAGCACTCAAAACTAAGAAACATATCTGCTCTCATTCTCTTAGTTCATTTCTAGCATTATCAGTCTTTGAGAAGATTCAGTTCAATGTACCAAAAAAAAAAATGCTGAAATGCAAATATATTGCTTAGATTGTGCTCCATTCTAAAAAGACTGAGATTAATGAGAACTAATCCTAAGCAGGAACCCAGTACACTCAGAGAAGCCAACTTGTAAGGAATCATCACAATGAGTCTCAATCAATGTTACCATGAATGTAAGCAGGAAGTCTAGCTAGGGCAAAAAGAAGCAACTGGTCAGTCTGTCATATTGGAATTATGAAATACAACACAAATGAAATGCCATTTCCAATGAGTCTTACAGAAAAGGTAACCCATAGGTCATGTATCACAGGCAGAAATTCTATTCTGATAAACAAAGTAGTACATAGCATATTTGAAAAGCAATAGGAACCAGATCATTTTTGTTCTGCACTGATGAGGATACATGGAGAATGACAGACTTTACTCTAAAAATGGAGAAAATGTGAGTTGGTTGGTTTGGCCCTCCCAGTGAATCTTCATATTAGCAGCACATAGTTTCTTCTGGATTCTGCTTTTCTCCCACTGCATGTAGTCCTGGTAAAAACATCACGAGACGATCATGGCTTAGACAGAGCCATCCTTGACAGTTCAAATCTGAGAGAGTGGCTGGTATACCAAGCAAAGAGATCTTTCCCTCTTTTTTTGAGGGGTGGAGGAGCTCAAATTAACCAGAATTTGTGTATTTTCTTTATCACTGCAAAATCCTTAAATAGAAGTTATTCCAAATTTACAGCAAAGTCAAGGTATGATCAAAATAGCTTGTTTTTGGGTAGAAAATTACGTGAGCAGTGTAAGGGGTAGCTTTAATGAAAGTGAAATTTATGCAGAAATATGAGTCAGTAACAACTGCAGTAGTCTAGGCTTATGATGATAAGAACTTGCCTTTGAAAGGGAGTTCTGGAAGAGATAAAAAGAGAGAGGGATTAAGTAGTTAAAAATTTTTGTTACTTGCAAAAGTTCAAATTGCATGTGGCAGGAAAGGAATGGGAATTGTACAGAGTGATTTTCAGATATCTTGTATGAATAACTAGATAGAAACATTCATTTAAGAAAAGAAATTTAAGTCAAAGATGAGCTCAGTTTGGAATCTATGAAGTTTGATTTCCTGGTGAGTTATTGAGAATATTTCTAAAGAGAAATTAGCTTCCATCTTCATATGTTGGATGCCTTCAACATATTCAAGTAATAGCTGGTTAAAAGCCATGGAAGTGAATGACATTGCCCATTGTCATTTGGGACTGAAAAATGTTCAGCAACATCTGTGATTGCTTTTCATTCTTTTAGTTAAGTTATAGATTTGAGTAGACTAAGTGTGTTTGTGACTGTCTTACAAAGATTTTTATTTTACAAACTCATGGACTTTAGTGAAAGGACTTTTTTAAAAAATGATTTCTTCATTAAAATGCATTAAAATTCCAAATGTTTTCTTTATATTTGTTGCATGAAAGACTGATGCTCCACAGAATAATTATCAACTTTGGGTCCAAATCAAAATCCAGTACAAGTTCCGTATTTTCTGTAAGATACTGGTGAACAGTCAAACACAACGATACAAAGTAAAATACTAAATCTACAGGGGTGTTTCTTAGGATTAAATAAGATAATGTAAGATAAAGTAGCAGTGCCAAGCAGAAGTTTCTTTACAAAGGATTTTTTTAACTAACAGTTGATTTTAAACTAAAGTTTTTCAAAGTTCAAAGGGCTTCCAAAGATTAGCATGGTCTTCCCAGATGCTGTTTTCCTAAACAATCCAAAACCAAATATAAACTCCACTTTGTTGATAATTTTTATTGGCAATCTTTCAAAACGTAGGTATTTTATTTATTTAAAACTCTGAGCATCAGGCATTGTGCTGCACCAAGTTAATTTGCCCTAGTTATACCCATACTGAATATCTGAGTATCAGGACCTGAGTTCTGTCTCTGCTCCAGATCTGGCATCCTGCTAATGAACACCCTGGTTAGCAGCAGGTGGTGGCTCAGGTAGTTTGGCCCCTGTTCCCAACATGAGAGATCCAGATGAAGTTTATGACTAGACTAGACCACCAATGACTATTATCAGCATTTGGGGACTGAATAAAATAATGGGTGCTATTTCTCCCACACTGCATTTTTCTCTCTACAAATATTTCTATCTCTCTCTCTCTTTGTTCATCTCTTAAAGTAAAATAAATAAATAAATGCTAACAATGTATTAAAAATATTAAAAATGTGTGAATATAATCCTCCATTTCTCAGTGATCTTTCCACCAGTAAAAGAGAACACATTAGATTGTGTGTGCATTTACTGCCTCCTCATATTGGCTTCAATATATAAATTTGTAGCTGTTTTGAGAATGTGAAATCAGATAGCTTGGGGACATCCATCCAAAATTTAGGTTACAATAATACATGGGATGCTTAAAACTCTCCTTTTTACAAACCCGTATTTTCATTTCAGAAGTTGTTTTCACACTGATTGCAGCTCAAAAATCACCTATAAAATAAAAATTAAAGTACTGAACATGTCTGATTTTAAGAAATTATGGTGTTATTGATGTGGAATAAGACAGAGTTGGCTGAAAAATTACTATTACTGTCACTCAATAGAAACTCATTTTTTCAGTCACTTTTATCTCATCTTTCACATATTATTTTCGATAACACAGACACAGGACAGGTCCTTCATGCTCTTATAATTTGTCATATGTCATTCAGATTCATCCTTCTTGAAAAAATGGATCATCCTGTACACTTCAGCAATAGTCATCCATTACCACATCATTTTTAATTTATAAAAATTGCTCCCTACTTTTCATCCCACCATGCCTTTTCTTTTAGAATTTATTTTGTGCTTATCAGGCATGATGGGGTTAATTAGAATAAATTTCCTCAAAATTGACACAAGTGCAACAGACTTCCTGTGGATGACTAAGAAGGACAATGAACAAAATTACCTAACATTTCTATAATGTCCATCTATTCGTAGTAAGACTTTGAATCACAGTATAATTTTTTCACAAAGGAAGAAACCACAAAAAAAATATTTGATGTATAATATGAATTCAAATACAATTGTTTTCTCTTTATTGTTTTCTTATCCTCCCCTCTTTTCCTACCATTCACTTTTGGAAAATAATGTTAAGACATATATTCTCTAATCTTAAATTCCAATATCTTGTGGGCTACTAATGTACAACAATCATATTTCTTCCCTGTAGAATAGAAGCCTTTGAGCTCATGAATGGGGACCCTCAGGGTGGTCCCATCACATTTACCCAAAGACTGATAGTAACCAATTCAAAATTGATGATGTTTACTTAGAGTGGAATGAACAATGCAGTGAAATACTGGATGAGCCAGATACATGTGCATTGGTATAAAGAAGATGGCTCTAGATAAGGACAGGGCTCCTTGCCTGTCAGAATCAGACACCACTGAGCATGTGAGAAGGGTCCCGTGTTGTGGGTCCTTCTCTCCCCACTCTCAGGAAGAAACCAGAGCTGACTGGCAAGGCTGAGCCATGTTGAACAGCTAATCAATTGAATGCTCAGAGAAAAAAAGAAATGTCTCTATTATCACAAGCAGGAGAACAGAAAGTAATGACCCTTTCTAAACTGCTGTAAAGATCCCAGAAAAAAAAAATAAGGAAGTTTCTTCTCATAACATACAGCAATATAAAGAACACACTTGTAGTGATCTCATTTAAACAGTGTAGTGAAGAGAGAGGGTGGGTTCTCTACATCTGTGTTCTGACCTTGACCTTATCTCTGGGTATATTCCCCTCAGAGGGGGTTACTTAGTACTTCTGTGACATATGTAGTGGGTTAAACTATCATAAGTATACTATTAGTCTACTTTCTAACAGTTATTTGTGTGGATGGCATCAACAACTTGAACCTGCATCCGTATTTCCATTCCTTGTTACATGGAGTTAATTCTGTTCCTGTAGGTTTTGCTAAGGAACTCAGTTTTTGTTTAGCATCTGACAACTAACTGATAGTCAAGCACAAACAGAAGCCAGATTCATGTCATATTCCTGTCATGGTTTTATCTCTCAAAAGTAACACAACTGATCCATTATGAAGCCCAGTTCGATCGCAAAACAAACCAACCCTCAAGTAACTCTCATTTATAGATTCATGGTAGCCTAATGGCTAAATCCTCATCTTGGCATGCTCTGAGATCCCAGGAGTACCGGTGTGAATCCCAGCCACCCCACCACTCCCCATCCAGCTCCCTGCTTGTGGCCTGGGAAAGCAGTACAGGATGGTTCAAAGCCTTGGGACCCTGCACCCATGTGGGAGACCCAGAAGGAGCTCCTGGCTCCTGGCTTCAGATCAGCTTAGCTCCACCCATCTGGCCACTTGGGGAGTGAGCCAGTGGCTGGAAAATCTTTTTCTCTGTCTCTCATCTCTGTAAATCTGCTTTCCAATAAAAACAAATAAATCCTTTTGAAAAATCACATTCAGAGTACTTCATGGCTATTAATAATAGATGTTTTTATTGTGTTTGTGTGTAACCAAAGGGCACATGTAGATAATTTTCCCCAAAATTCCATGTTTGAGTTTTAGACATTTCTCCAAGGTGATAGGAAATGGATGCAGATTTTGAATAACATTTTTGAGTTATTTGTTCTGTGATGCAGAGCAGAGCTCCTCTACTTCTCAAATATCTTATAGTGTCAGCAGGTTGGTGAAAAATGTCATTTTTCTAAGATGTTTATGTATTTATCTGAAACACAGGTTGTTAGAGAAGGGACACAGAGGGAGAGCTCTTTCATCCTCGATTTTCACCTTCCAAATTCTCCCAACATCCGAGAATGTGACAAGCCAAAGGCAGAAACCCAAAACTCCAACGGATCTCCACAGAAATGACAGAATTTAGTATCATTAGCAGACAAAGAACATCTTCCAAACAGCTACAACAAAATGCTCAGTAGTCATTGTTCACATGGAGGCATTTTCAGACCCTGGATCCTTCCAAAATCTGTATTTTTAGTCTTGATTTTGTATCAAAATCATCACGCATGATTATTAAACTTACTTGAGAAGCAAGCAGAAATACACAAACCCGAGAGAGAGAGAGAGAGAGAGAGAGAGAGAGAGAAGAGCAGAAGTAAAAAGAAGGAGAGGGAATGGGGAAGGGTGAGCGTACACAAAGAGCTGCTATCTGCTGGTTTACTTTCCTAATGACCAAATGAGGTAGGGAGACCAACACAGAATCCGTGAACTCAATCCAGGTCTTCCACATGGATGCCAAGAGCCCAACCACTTGAGCATCAACAATGCCACTCAAGGTGCCCATCAGCAGCAACGGGTCTGAGGCCAAAGCTGAGAATCACACTCTAGTACTCCAACATGTGTTTTCACTGCTGATCCAAGTATTCACGCCCTCATATTTTAACTGCATACTGGGTACATCAGTTTAAGTTTTGTTTTCATCCTAAAACTAGACATTTCTAAAATTAAATTCAGGAGTTGTCTTTTCTGTTCCCAGATGGTTTTTTTTTTTTGCCTCAATAACGTAAATTCTTCTCTTTCCCCAATACACACACAGACACACCAACGTCATACACACACACTCCTTCTTAGTTCTATAATTTGTTGGAATGAGCTAGCCCAATTTTGCAAGAACAAAGAACTTTATAACCGGAAGATCATAACGTAAAACACTTCTGGTTCACACCAAGTTCTCTCTTGAATGTGTAACAATGTAGAGCACCATGCCCAATGAGATGGCTCAGGATCCCCAGATACTCTACAACCTAAACATATGGAAAAATAACAGAAATGGCCCGAGGGTTTCCAGCGCTTAGCTCAGAAGAAACAGGCATCACCTTTACATATGCTTTGTTAGCCAGGGATGGTTACCTGGTTCTTCCTAACTGTAAGGGTGTGGCCAAGCACAAGTTCTATATGCCAGGAAAAAAGAAAAGAGAATGAGAAATGAAAACCACAAAGCATTATCCGCCACCAAAGTTCTTATCTCAGTTTCCCATGTCAGAAACTGACTTCTCTTCTCCAACAATTACCTCTCATTAAGAGATAGACATTAATTTTGTATTCCATCTTTCTTCTTTTTTTGCATGAACCAGGATTTATTTATTTATTTTATGCTACAGTTCCATTGGCTCCTGGTATTTCCCTTATCCCAGCCCCAATTCACCTCCCCCACATAGTTTCTCTACTTTCTACATATCAATCTCCATTTAAAAAATTCAAACTGTCATCGTTTCTCCCTTTAAAGACAATCACTTCCTGAAAGATATTCCTGACTTCTGTGCTTCCTTCAAATCAACTCTCTACATAGAGATCTTGGTGATTTAAAAAATACAAACATAGCCATATTGATAGAGCCTCCTGGTTAAAACTCCACTGTTTCTTTAAAAATTACCTGAGCCTATAACTTTCACTTGTAAAACCTTGAATTGCCTGATATTTGCCAAATTCTCTGATTCATTATTGTAAACTCACTCTTTGTGGGGGGTGCTGTGAATTACACACAAACCTCCACCTTCAAATCTGAGTCACTTGCTTCTCCAGCCATGAAATGTCGCCATGATGGCTCATGGCTGAAATTTTCCCGAGAAACACTTTCAATCAGAAATCACTAAGTCTCAACGTTGCTTCTCTCTAGACCCTTTACCAATGAAAGACAACCCATTCATCTCTGGTTCATCTTTAAAGGACTCGTGCTCAAATTGTCTGAGATTTCCATTGTAACTAACTGCATTATAGGCCAAGTGGTTAATCTGCTTAATACTGTCTCTGTCATTCCCTACAGGGTATCGTCACTGAATGTACTCTGAATAACCCTCTACACTGAAATCTCTCTCCTAGAGTCTGTTTTCTGAGAATTCTAGGTCTCAAAGTCTACTGATGACATTTGAAATACAATGGCTCAGAACAAGTTCTGTCCCCTTTCTCAATCTCTGTGTATGTGGTGTTTCAGGTCTGCAAAGCCAATCTCCCCTTCCTGAGTAAGCTACACACTTGAGTAAATCCTGAACTTTATATCAGTAAAGTAGCTCTCTAATTGACTTCACACTAAAAGCATTAATGTGAGGAACATTAAGCACTAAACATCGAGAACATCTCTAGGTATAAGCTATATCCTTCCTTTCTCCTTTGTCCCTTCGCAGACACTGAGAAATTCATTGTTGTTCAACTGCATTCTAATTTCCTAAATAGTGGAACCATGTGTACCCGTCCATGTGCAAGGAAAATGCATTTAGCATGACATGATTGACCACAGTTAAAATCTGGCATCACAGTTGTTTGGTTCATGTTTCAAGCACAGACTTTGCAGCCTCTTCATTCTAAACACTGGCCTCCACTTGTCCTGCACCCAATATCCTAAAATCTTTCTATATTGTTATTGTTACCTGTTCAATCCAGCCTTTCACTTCCTTCTTGATATGCTTATTCAGAAAATTAAAATTATTTTTATTTTAGCAAGATACTATATTTTTTACAATTATTTTATGATGTAGGGCCATAGCCTCTGGGATTTCCCCTTGCCCCTCCTCAAACCCCATTCACTGATTTTCCCTGTATTATTATTATCATGTAGTCTTTCATAAACAATCGTAAGTCCATCATTCTATTTATGTGTATCTTGACATTATAGGTATGGACAATAGCAGAAAGTCCTGCATCCTATTATCAAAATATATTTAATAATTTCAATGGGAGTTCATTTTTTATTTGAAAGTAGAGATGTTATACTGCATTGTAAAAATTATTTTCTAATTATCTCTATCAGAACTAATGACACCTTAGAAGGGACAAGAAATGAGCTTTTAAAAATGAAGGCTAATTAGAGGCCTCTTTTCTAAGCAATATCTTCCATTTGCTTCCTAGAAAGAACCCTGGTGGCTCAGCCTGGAGAGCAAGACCAGAGAGCACATTTAAAATGGAAATAAAAATGAGTGTTTAACACTCATTAAAAATTCCCCCAATTCCTATTCATCCTATGTATGGGACTGCCATTAAAAGTTGCAAGATTTGTGGCTTGAATACTTTTGTACATCATCAAGAATTCACTGACTACTATAATACAGAGTACATAGCAGATGCACAAATGTTGCTTGCTGAAAAGCAATCAGAATCCCTTGATCTCCTACTCCTCTCCTGAACATGCCATATGGTCCGGGTCTCTAAAGTCTTGTCTTGGCTCTCACACACACACACACACACACACACACACACACACACACCTCTTCCGAAGCACTTTCCTCCTCATTTTCACTAGTAACACACAGATTTGAAAACTTACATAAGGGAAGTGGCCTAGATTATATGTATGGTACATATGCTGTGATTTTTAGAATTTTTGTCAAAAGCAATTTATTACTGATGTCATCCGAGTCCTATTAAACATCATTCTAATTATACACGTTCAGAAGTTCGGTGTGTTTTAGGCCATTAGTTGTCTGACTGAACTGAGGAATGTGCCAAGATTGTCATTATTTAGGATCAGTGATCACTCATTAGAAGATGTCCTTTCATATATTCTTATCGCCAGCCTAATTTTCTTCATATTCAAATCCAACTTGAACTGATTGTGACACCAGTGAGGACATTGACTGCAGTAGTTCATGCAGTGTTTTGTAGGCAGGGAGCACAAGGAGGCAGGCGGCTCCTGAGGACCAAGGGAACCGGTGACCAGGCGATGTTTACATTAAGTTCTTTCACTTCTAAAGCTCTGCGTGCATTTCTTTCATCTTTATCATTACAGATCTCTGTTTACCTTTGCTTACCGTGGAAAGTGGCTCTAAAAGCTTCTAAGAATCTTCAATCTCCAGCCTATACAGGCAGCTTGAATTATTTCACACAAGTTAAAAGCTAAATTTTTAACAGGGAGTTTACCGGTACACCTAGCCATGTGTCCATTGTGACTCGTTACATATGAACTGAGCTAGATCCTTGAGTTGGTATTTCATTTCTGTACAGTTCCCTGGAGCTGGGAGGCCACTCAGCTGCTGCTGTGTGCATCACAGCCCGCTGGACAGATACACAGATGTTGAATTGTATTTATGTGGACAAGAGTGGTTTCCTAGGAAAACAGATGTTTTAGAACAATTTTTATGTGTATAATAATCGATAATAATATAATAAACAGGGTATAAAATATATAGCTGTAATTTCTCAAACAAGTCTGAATCAGCTATAGATATTAAAGCCACAAGATCAATAGTTTTTTTTTTTTGCATTCCAATTGAACGACTTTTTTTTAAAGATTTTTTTTTATTACATTCCTTTCGATGACACTGTTTCAAAGGCTCTGGGATTCCCCCAACCTCTCCCTGTACCCTCCCCCCATGGTGGATTCCTCCACCTTGTTGCAGTTCAAATTCAGTCAAGATTCTTTTTTTTTTTTCAGTTTATATACATTTATTTTAGCAAATCACACATTTCACAAAAATGATGTTTTTGAGTTTACAAACCAATTTTAAGTCATGCATTGCTTTATATGTTGATCTTAGTAACTTTAGACAGAATGCTAACCTTATGCTTACTACAAAATTTTAGAGAATTTCATATTGTCATAGATTTCTTTTTTGAATATCTCTCAGATTCTCAGATGTCAGCTTGAATTCAATAAAACACTTTGAGTTTACACTGCATTGCAGCATTTAGCAAATGATTACTTCATTATGCCTGATTTGAATAAAATATTTGTGGCTGTGGGTAGTTTGTGGCATTTTTCATCATGTTCTTAGAAATCAGCTTTTACTTTGTATTACTATTAGATTATTTTCATTCTTCCATCAAAATATTTCTATTTTTTGAGTACTCACGAACTACAATGTAACAAAGTAATAAAATATAAAATAAAATCCCCACATTCTGAAATTTAAGGTCTATGTCAGGAGATAAGTCAGGTAACCATGTGTGCTCAAACGCACAGTCACATGGGTTAAATAGCAAGACAGAGGATTGTGTGTAGCTAAAAAGCAAAGTGGAATTAGAGGACTAGTTCTTGATATTCAGATTATGCCTTTCACTGTGTGATCCCGAGTTTTGTTACAGAGTTACTTAAGCTGGCTGTTGATCCTGAGTATATTAATGAGTTACTTAAGCTCATTGAGTTGTCCGTTATTTCATCTTCAAAATAGGATAAGTAGCAAATCATAGTGATAATACAAAGAATACATGAAATAATGCATAGGAAATTATACAAGGTCTTTTCTGCAAAAAAGAAACAATGTTCTTGTTTTACTCAAACAGAACACTAGAAAAATGACTGCAACAAGCAGTTGAGGGCAACATGTTCTACCAAAAACAACAGGCTTTGCAGTCAGACATATTGATTTTGAATAATTGTATGAGCAGTTACATGACATTCTACAAATAACAACCTTTCTGATTCTTTTATTATTATTATTATTAATTACATTGCATTATGTGACACAGTGTTGTGGGCACTGGGATTCCCCCCACCCCCGAAGCCTCTCCCCATGGTAGATTTCTCCACCTTGCTGCATTACCACAGTTCAAATTCAGTTGAGGTTCTTTCATTGGAAGTATTTACCAAGCATAAAGTCCAGCGCCTTATTATCCTAGTGGGTTCAACGATTTCTTGGTGAGACCATCTCTGGTCTGAAGGTAAAGCCAGCAAAGTATCATCCCAATCAATTAAAAGCCCCAAAATAACATCAACAGCCATTTACAATCTTATGGCATTAATTGACATGGTATTGATTAACAGCATGTTAATAGGAAAATGCTGGTTCTTAACTACATCCTGTGACTTCTTCATAGACATTTCAATTTTTGATTTATATTCAACCAGATTCCATACACCTCAAAATGGCTATAGATTACTATTCAGCTGTCTTGCCTATTTTTATTTTTGTATTTAGCTGTTTATAGTGTTGAAGCATGATTTTGCTGAACTTAGTTGCAGAGAAATCTTCTATCTCCCTAAAAAGTGAGAGGAGGACGTGAAATATAGTCTATCAGGATCAAATCTGATAACCATAGACAACAGACTCGAGTCAGCACTAGACAATAGTAAAGCTACACAGGCATAAGGGGAGAATCGGGAGAGACCCTGAAAACCTCTTAACAGGAGGTCATGCGTATGGAACAGAGGGGAGACCCCAGAGTGGAGTGGGAGGTCAGGAGGAAGCTCGTATCCCAACCCTGAAGACTCCCAGATCCTCACCAAGGACCGTCAACACGGACACCAAGGACTACATCCCAACTGCTAAGGAGACCATGGGGAATAGGAGTGCCTTTGGAGGCCGAGAACTCTGGGGTCACCCACCCCCATCTGGAGCCTCCACAGGGGATGGAAGATGTCCAAACTCTGCCATGCAGAAACCAGCGCCATCGGAATGACGGCCAGGAGCCCTGAGCGGTTTGCAGAAACAGAATAATAATAATAATAATAATAATAATAATAATAATATAATAATAGTTCCTTCGGGACTAGGGAGGCGAGCTCTTTTTGATCCTTGCCTGGCTCTGGTTCTGGGTCCCCACCCTACCTCGCGGTGACCATTAGGATCACTCCAGAAACCCCTCAAAACAAACGAACAAATATACAAACAAACAAAAAATCTAGAATGGACAGACAACAACAAGGAAAGCTTAGAATCAGACAGGAAATGGCCAGCATGGACTCAATCATACCTCACTAGGTGGGACACAAAGATTAGTTATGCCTCACTGGGGTATTGGGGATTTCTCTGCACACCCATGCTAAAAAAAATGTTCTGTACCTAAACTGATAACAACATGTCTTGCTAGAGTCATAAGCCAGTTCAGACCATCTGAAAAAGATTCTTTCGTTGCAAGCATATACCAAGCATAGAGTCCAGGTTCTTTTTCTCCAGATACATTCAACAGTTTCTCAGGGAGACCATCTCTGATCTGAAGGTAGAGCTGGCAGACTATCATCCCAATCAATGAAAAGCCACAACATAACATCAACACTGTTTTCTAAATCATAACCCCATATTCAGTTCTTTTGAACTGAATATAACTGGGCAGCTTCATGATACATTCCACATATCACTGCTTTCTCTAAACTCATAGTGTAGGTATGAATAAGGCTAAGAGAAAATGAAGGAGTAAGGGTGCTCACCAAGGCTTATTATTAATAATATGAAGACACAGAAAATTGTCCTTACTGTGTAAAGTTGCAACGGACCGGCTTGGCCCGGAGCAATCAGTCCGACGGGAACAGGACCCCGGGAATGGTGGGCAAGGATTCGGCGAGTGACAGACATGACAACTCAAGGAAGTTGTATCTGAGTGCATTTTGCAAAAGCAAGGTATCAGCATATATACAATAGATTATTGCAAAGGGACATTTTCTTTGTTTATACATGTGGTTACATTTCTATAAACAATTATTCCAGGGAGGTAAGCAGGTCTTTGAGAAAAGATTGTTCTCTAACAGCCTGGTGACAGACTGCGGTTGCTATTTCTTGTGGACACAGTTTGGCACCAGCTGCAGTTTTAATCATTAAGCGGTTAGCTCTCATTGTGTTTTGTGCCTTACATTGGTTTTAATATTAACTTGTCTATATTTCTAGGTTTTCTTCCTGTATGGCTTTTAAAGCTATAGATTTCTACTATAATCTTCTTTTTAGGAATTCTCAAAAATAGTCCCAAGTAGGTTTATTAAAGCTAGTGACTTGATAGTTTTTATCTCATACTGCTTGCTATCCTTGTCCAGTCTGCTGTCAGAAGGCTTCATAGAACTATAAAGGAACATTGAGCCTTTGCTGCACCTAAACAGTATTATTCCAGCCATAAAGATAAGAGCAAAGAGAGTACAGCTAGGAACGACAAGACCACTAGAGATGCAGCTGAATCCAGGAGGCATCCTTCCTTGAAGCTTACGCCTCGGCCCGGTGATTTCTCATGCAGGCTCCACTGGAGGTGGCGTGACACAAAGTGTTATATTCTTTTCACTTATTACCTTATTTAAAACTCACAGCACACTGTAATGTGGGCATTTAAGCTCCTCTTCATGGATTTGAAAATCAAAGCTCAGCAGTATAATAAATCTTAGCTGGCAGAGAAAAAAATTCAACTAAACCTGTTTTAACTAAGAACTGTGCTATTTTTCTTTAGGATTTGTTTATTTAGTTGAAAGAATCTCACACATAAACAAGAGAGAGAAAGATAGAGAGATCGATCTTCCCTCTGCTGGATCATTCCTCAGATGCCACAATGGTCAGAGTTGTGCCAAGTCAAATCCACAAGCAAGGAGCATCTTTCTGGTTTCCTACATGGGCACCGGAGGTCCAAGCTCTTGAATTGTCTTCCACTTCTATTCCCAAGAGATTAATAAAGAGACATGAGAAGTAGAGCTTTCAGGACAAGAACTGGGGCCCATGTGGGATCCCAAAATCGCAGGCGGCAGCTTTATCCTTCTTTAAAAACACATATATTTATCTATCTGACAGTAAGAGGTACATAGAGAGGGAAAGACAGAGAGAATAGTTATTTTATTTTTTAACATAGAACTTGGGGTTCGACACTAGGACAAAACAAGTAAAGCCTCTACCTGCAACATGAGCATTCCAAAAAGTTGCCGGCTTCAGTCTGCATTGCTCTACTTCTAATCTAACTCCTTGCTAGTACAGCTGGGAAAGTAGCAGAAGATGGCCCAAGCACTTGCATGCATTCATCCCACACTGGAGATCAGAGTGAAGCTCTTAGCTACTGCCTTTAGCCTCATTCAGCTTTAGCCATGGTGACCATTTGGAGTGAATCAGCAAATTGAAGAGCTCTGTTTTTCCCTCTCTGTATAACTATGATATTCCAATAAATATAATTATTTTAAAGATTTTTTTTTAATTTCAAAGCAACTTTTACAGAGAGAAGAGACACAGAGAGAGGTCCTTAATTCATTGGCTCACCTCGTATGGCCATATGATGCTGGTACTTACAGGTGGAAAATTATCTTGCCATGCCACTGTGCCAGCCTGAAATAAAAATAACTACAGAATATTTTTTTAAATATAGAACATAATTTTACTGTAACAAAAAGAGGGAAAACATAGGGAAGAATTAGGGTGAAAATATATAAAATATAGATAATATAGGAAATTAAATGGTTAAATAAAATTGTAGTATCGGCATGAAGAGAAGAGGGGGAGCTCTGGTTGGTATTCATTATTAACATAGTGGGAAAAGCACATAAGTAACTATACTGTTGTAATCTGTAAGATACACGTTTCACAGTTGAGAACTCCTTCAGAAAATAAAAGCATACAACCCAGGACTTGGAGATTTGGTTAATGAATAGTTTGTTCATGAACTTTGAAGCTGCGCCCGTGACTCCTTAAGTTGGGATTAAAAAGTTACCCCAAGCATTTTTGCTTAGTTTATAAACACCAATGGTCAGTCAGGCACTGGTGCAAAAGATAAATTGCACATTTTTTTGAAGCAAAGGCAGTGAGTAATGAAACCAATCTGATTAAAGTAACACTGACATCTTTGAAAATGTCTATAAAGGCATGGTTTCCCTTATGGGATTTTAAATTATGTTACCTGTGCCTGTCAGACTTAAGTGTTGTTCAGGGTCTGTGCATATTAATGGATAGCACTACAACAGTAGCAATAGAGGAAGATGTAGAGCCATAAGATGAGGGAGAGAAGCATGGAAAAATACTAAATATATTGGAAATTGATCTACCTTTGGAGATGGCAGCAAGATATCACAGAATACAGTAAAACATACTGATGATGACAATGGGGAAAGATAATGACAATAACCAAAAGGAAGAAAAAAATGGGGTAAAAATCTCCAGTGAACAAGTCTATGTGAGATATTCCAGTCAAAAATGCACAAAGATGAAGCCAGAATGTAAACAACTCAAAATCATTAACATCAAAATCAAATGGCCAATAATACTACAAAAAGAAAAATAAAATAGAAAGAATAGGAAAATTTCTAAAACAAACAAAAAAAGGGTATAGTTAAGTAGAAGGTGTTACAAAGTGGAAATTAAATTTAACAGTTTAAAAAATAATGCTTCCAGATTACTAGCCAAGATGCTATTTAGATCGTTAGCAATGATTGTGAAAAACAATATGAAGGTTGTTTAAATATCTAGGAACAGACTTGCCATATGATTCAGCAATCTTACCATTGAGTATACACTTGAAAGACATCGAAACGTTGTATCAATGAGATACCAAAATCACATGTTTATAGCAGCACTGTTCACACTAGCCAAAATAAGGAATTAACCAAGATGCTCATCATCAGAGGAATGGATAAAGCAAATGTGATATATATGGAATATTATTCAGCAATAAAAAAGAATGAAACTCAACCACTGGCATCAGAATGCATGCAAATAAGAGACATCATTTTGAAGGAAATAATGTGGAAACAAAAAGATAGATACTGCATGCTTTTTCTTATATGTGGGAAAGAAGTTTTTAGAAAGAAATAAATGCCTGTGTATCACTATTGCTGCAAAAATATTTTTGTCAAGCTTATTTTATATCCATCAAATTAATTATTAAAATGTCATCCTACTATGGTTTTAAGGATATGTGATCAATTTAAATTTATTGCATAAAATAAAAGCATATTTCCATTTGATTATTATTTAGAACCCTTACCTATATTACTACTGAACTAGAACATTTTCAATTTTTACTTGTTGAACTATTTATTTAATGAAGTAGTAATCTCTTTATTGCAGTGTCAGTTAAAAATCTTCTTACTAAAATACTAAAAATGAAAGGAAGGAAGGAAGGAGGGAGGGAGGGAGGAAAAAAGGAAGGAAGGAATGAAGGAAGGAAAAAGGGAAGGGAAGGGAAGGGAAGGGAGTGGAGGGGAGGGGAGGGGAGAAAAAGTATAGTGAGGAAAGGAACATAATTGTATTCTTAGGACTGTATCTATGAGCTGCACTGAATCTGTTCTACTTGTGTTAATATTACACTAATCTAAAACATCAGGAAAATTATCTTTGGCAGAAAAAGAAAAATCTTTATGAAAAAATTAGACATTATTTAAGCTTTCCTATCATATTTCATTTCTGCAACAGTTGATACCTGGTTGCAGTTTTGTTTATAGGAAGAGAGCAGACTTTATGTGCCAAACATAATGTAACAATGCTTCCCCTTCTCCCTATTCTTCCTGTCCTTCTTCTTTCTTCCATTTTTGTCTTTTAATTGTTGTGACATTATACTTTGATTTATTTTGTGTTCACAAGTTAATCCTGCAGTAAATAAAGACAAGCAGAAACAGAAAGGCCAGTGTCATTTTTGTAATACAAGTGAAAACTTTCCCTACCATGTCTGAAGTTGTTCTAGTTGCACTGCCAAGAACCTGTTATCCAAATTGCTTGCTTGATATTTACAGGTGAAATCTAACTTTGCTTGGTTTTCAGTATGTATGGAATGCTGTGATAGGACAAAGCAGAAAGACTGGTCAGTGAGCTGGCAAGCTAATCCTACGCTGGTGTTGCTGGTATCTTTTGTGGGCACTAATTTGAGTCCCAGTTGCTCTGCTTCTGGTCTAGCTCCTTGCTAATGGTCTGGGAAAGCACAACAGGAGTCCTTGGACCCTGCACCTGCATGGGAGACCTAGAAGAAGCTCCTGGATCGTGGCTTTGGATCAACCCACTTTGGGCCATTGAGGTTATTTGGATTCATGGCACCAGCTTACTTTTTTCCTCTCTGTCTCTCTTCCTCTCTGTATATCTGACTTTCAAATAAAAAATAAATCTTAAAGAAAGAAAAGCTGGAATACTGGTTATTCCATGGAGGAAAAAGGCTGTAATCTGTGTTCAGTCTTTTCCCAGTTTATAGCAGCTCTCTGAAGCCATAGCATGTCCCCAACTCTCTTTTGTCATCAGCAGTCCCCAGTCGTCGATATTATGACAGATTCCATCAGTGCTCCATAACACACGGGATGGATGCCAGGCCACTGCGAACTTCCTCAAAACATCAGAATAATGCACATTTGATAAGTACACTCCTTTTCCCAAAAAGGACAACCCGCAGGCTTGGGGTTTCCTTCTAAGTATGTTACAGTGGACTTGAGAGAATTACAACAAAAGTGTGCTGTAAAATTAATTACTATCCTTGAAAGTGCTGGTTTCATGTTTTGCTAGAATGCAAACATCTTCTACAAAGTCACTTCTTGGTTTTTCATAAAGAGAATTGATCTATGGATTTTTAAATTATTGTTTTCCATAGAAGGATGGTGGAATATGGGCTTTCCTAGTCCACCATCCTGCTCTCCTATTGTGTTGTATTGTGTTGTTTTGTTTTGTTTTTTAGAGTTAGACATTTTTTTTAGAAACCTCTACATAGAAAATCTTTTGAATCTCATTGGCAATAATTAGGTTCTTGTCTCTTGTTAAGTTAGTCAATAATAATCTTAATGACATCAGAAACCAAGACAAACACACTTTAATTTCATAAGTATTGAAAAGGTGCTTATTTCTTCTGCCAGTAAGAAAGTAATGGGAATTTTAGCAACTGCTAGGAAGGAAAAATAGGTAGAACACGCATGGCGCTATTGCAGGAAGATTTTATTTTGTAGAGTTCCTAAATATATCTGAAATTTGAGTCAACACATATATATATGTCAGCACCATGTGGTGACCTAATACTTAATGATGTGTGAAATAAATAAGAAAATAGAGCTGGAGGGATCCACTCAGACCATTCTCCTGCACCAGTGTCAGGACTGCGACACCCCTCAAGGCAGGAACCTGTGGGTAAAGACCCAGAACCAAAGTGACTCAAGCAAAAACTAAAAGATCAACACCATCTGCATGGGAGCAACGGAGACGATGGTCTAGGCAGTTCCTGGCTAAACTCAGGGTGCTTCATTGATCTTGGCCCACTCCAGTTCTCATAAAGGGACTTAGATATGTTTCAGGAAAGTGTAACAAAGCTCAGTACAGAGTCCAGGGCATAGATCCCACTGACCTCCGGCCGGGAGTTGAAGGGTGAATACTGGAGAACCAAGTTGGTTTTTAAAACAAGGAATGTTTCTGTAAGAGGTGAAAGAAGAGGAAAGAGGAAAATGTCAACATCTCAGGTTAGGGCTGGCTGATAACTAGTTGATCCCTAGAAATAAACCGCAACCATTGTTTATGGCTGTCTAGAAGCTCTGTAGATGATTCGAAAGCCAAACGTGAAAACCGTTTCAGGAGGGAATTCTACCATAAATTTAAGATAGAGAATGGGAAAAAGTTTTGCATATTTGCTTTTCTGACTAGAAAAGGTTGTGTCACTTCTTATACCACAAGTTTAGCTAAAGGCTTACATACAACCACACAATGATGTTGGTTAGTTTGTGTTGAACATTCAAAAGGAAGTTCAGATTACCATAGAGTCATGCAAATAAAAAAAAGCATGTTTACAGTTCAGGTGGTAATGATAATATCGGATTGTCCATTTGCAACAGTGTACATTATATGAGGTAGGGAGAAAACTCTGTGTGTTGTGTATTTTCATATGCAGTGAGAAATAAGTTGACAAACCCAGAAACTGAAGCAATATGATGGAATTAAAATTAGAGGCTGATTTGACAACCTGTCTGATTTTATTCCCTTGCCTACCCAGTCCTCCTCTCTGAGTTGGGGAAGGTACTAAGAGGCTATGTCATTTTCAAAGCTAAACAGTTGAAATGACTGCCTGATCAGTTGCCAAGCCTGAGTGCTGCATCGCCAGTCTGTGCCAGGAAAATCTTCACTGGCCCTGACAGTGAAAGGAAGTACTCTTTGTAGGCAATATGTGAAAATTTTTTTCTCCCTAGGGCAGTCTAACAAAGCAGAAGCTTATTAGGTGTACAAAGCACATTTTCTTATTTGAGTTCTGGCTCTAGGCATAACTGCAGGTAGCATGTGAGCTGAAGGGATGATTCAGTCAGCTTAGCTTTTCATTTATATCTTTTATTAATTGTGAAGATACAGCCACTCACGTAGGAAATGGCCTGACATATAATTTTAAATAAACCTAAAAAGTTGTCTTATGTAACAAAAATAACTTCCGGCTTCAGTGCTTATATATAACCTAGCTTCATATATTCTGCCCCATTTAAAATCTCTAAAGTAAGTACGATTGTCTCTAGCCATTCAATAGAAACTTAAATTTCTTCAGCACATTTTCCCCAGAAAGATAATTGTATTTTCAATCAAGAGAACTTTTTAATGGTTATCTCTATATTACTATGTACTTCTTCTAAAATAAAGGAGGGACATAGGTCACCTTCACCAAAGCTAATTTTTCAATACATGACCATTGATGGAGACTACTACCATTGGTCTCAATCTAGTGACTTGCCACCCTCATCTCATATAAATACCCCAAACAGCTTAGATTGCTACAGCCTCACCAGAGAATTAAATAGGACAGAGAACCTAGACCTAAAGTGTCTAGGAATTCCCTTCTGGGAATTGTCATATAAGAGCTCAGGATATTGCCCAAGCTCAGGTCACTCTGCAACAAGAGTCTGGCAAGGAAAGAGAATTTTACATATTATTGACTGGGATGAGCTAAAAAGAATGGAATTCTGAGGACACAAATTGAGTTATACATGGTGGGGTAGCAAGCTAACCCTCCAGCTATAGTGCCAGTATCCCATATGGGCATTGGTTCTTTTCCCAACCTCAAGTCTCTTATTTGAAATGCCCTCTATTTTATTTATTTATTTATTTATTTATTTATTTATTTATTTATTTATTTATTTAATGATCTAATTCCTTCCCTGCCCCAATCCTTTCCCCCAGATGATTTTACCTATATTATTACAATATGATCAGTTGCCTTTTAAAAACTGTCGTAAGTCCATCATTTTGCTATTTAAGTATACTCTGCTTGTAGCCTAGAAAAGCATCGAAGGCTCCTGCACCCATGTGGGACACCCAGAAGAAGCTCCTGGTTCCAGGTTTTGAATCAGCTCAGCCCCAGCACCTGCAGCCATTTGGGGAGTGAAGCACCAGACAGACGATCTCTCTCTCTCTCTCCTGTCTCTGACTTTGCCTTTAAAAGAAAAATACATCTTTAAAAACAAACAAATAAAAGGAGCTAAAGTGTAGCCTGTCATGAGAGTTCCATGCCCAGGATCTGCCAGTTTGCACAGAGGACACACAAATGAGCAATTACACTCCAATGAACAATGACAAAGTAGACTCACCCAATAGGTTTAGGATTTAGGTTTGGGTTTATATTTTGCTTCACCATAGTGCTTCTTATTTGTGCAATTTAATGTGATATATCTTCACTAAAGGAAGAAGGAGGAAATTATTGGTTTTTGAGTGAAAAATGTTGGTACTCATTTCTAAGAATCAACGGCATATTTTATTATTTTTACTTCAGCAGTAAAATAATAGGCTCTGAAGAAAGCAGATTTTTATTTAGGAAGATGAATATGTCACTTGCTAGGGTGGGAGAGATCTGAGAAATAATTTGCACCAGTTGCATAAGACATAATAAACAATCTATTGGTGGTATGGGGCTAAGAAGAAACTTGAGAGAAGGACTTATGCAGTATGAGTGGTGCACTCCATTTCAACAATATGGAAGTCTATAATCCAATGTAAATAATCTGAATTTTGCTAGCATGCTATAAATCCTTGTGTCTCCAGTCCTCAAAATTACACCCAAATTTCCAACAAAAATGTATTTCTATCCCATGTTGGAAAGTGGTTTCTGTGGGGATAGTCTCGAAAAGGGTTTGTGACCCACAACAGGCACATTCTAAGAGTATAGCAGCAAGATTCAAAGTAGAACACGAATGCTTCATAACAGCTGGGGATTTGTCCTGGAGTAAGTTAAAAAAAATCATTAGGTATTCACAGAAATTTTGGAGAGCATATTTGATTTTTCTTAGCCTATAGGTGCAAGTTTCAAACAGGTTAGCTAGAAGGAACACTGTACAGGTGCTTTTGAGAGTGATTTATCAAGTGTTTATGAGATGGTCCATAAATTACGTTAAACTTTACACAGTGTAATATAGAAGTTTAGAAAATCAAAATAGAAACGTGCTAGCAGGTAGTAAAAGGCTGAAATAAATATAATCACCAAGTCATCTTCTGTTGAGATGCAGCACCAAGTCAGGAAGAATTGTTTAAAAGATCAAAGAAAAATACAGCAGTCTGTCTATACTTCAAGAACAGGTCACATTGGAGGAAATTTTACTAGTTTGTGAAGAGTTTTCTAGCATAGTGTCATACCCATCAACACTGGTACGGAAGAAATGAACTTTTTTTTCCCCAAAAGTGTGTTATGTTTTGCACACAGTTTGGAAAACAAGGTCCAATGTTAAGATGTGGTCATTCAGAACTTCTGCTCATAGGGCAAATGGATATTTAAATTTCTAATCTGAAAAAATAGAAAACTTAAACATATGTTCAGCATGAGGTGGTGGAGAGGCTCCTTGTTAGCCATCATCTCCTTTCAAAACCACGAGGGATGTGTCCTTGCAGAAGGGGCATGCTATCTGCTTGATATACACTGGAGAAAAATGGAAAAATACTTATTGAAAACAACTCTGGTACAACAACAACAAAAGACCAAAGTGAAAATCAAATCCAACTACATCCTAGCATTGAGACATAATTTCTCTTCCTAATGTTGCTGGGGTAATAATACAAGTAAAATCTGTCATCAGTGATAAGATTGAAAACCCAAAAGGAAACTTGTTTTCATGTTTTTCCTCTTGGAAAACAAATATGCCACTAGTTTTCTGCAAAAAATAAATCCTGAGTCATAGATTCCTTCCTTAAAATATCTAGTTTGGACTGACAAAAACTTGAGCTTTTGATGATCTACAGTTTCTAAAGTTTTTACAATTTAAAAAATACGATCTCCAATATAACACCTTACTCCTGTAATCGTAAATGTTCAATAGAAAAGAGATACAATCCTCCAGTTTCTCCCCAAATTTTTTAAAGATTTATTTACTTTTATTTAAAAGGCAGAAATACAGAGCACCGGAGAAACAGAGAGGAAGATCTTCCGCCTCATGATTCACTCCCCCAAGCAGCCGCCTTTGTTGAAACTAAGCCAATCTGGAGCCAGGAGCCAGGAGCTTCTTCCAGGTCTCCCACACAACAACAGGCAGGGAGCTAGATGGGATCCCGGTGCATTCAAGGCAAGGATTTTAACTGCTACACTATCGCACTGGGCCCTCTCCTCAATTTTTATGACTTATATTTTGAGCAATATTAATTTAAAGAGGAAAAAAAAAAAAAGACTGACCTATGGTTCCCAAACAATTGGAAAAAATCTCTGGGATTCCTACTTTTGAGAGTGGCTTACCATAGCTCAAATTTGAAAGGGCTCCCTAAGTCTTGTGAGGAAAGTTGTCCAACCCCATTCACATTAAAATCTGAGCCTTTTGCATCTCTCTCAGCCCTTCCACAAAATGTGCCCTTGACTAAATATTACACAGAATTGTTTTCGTTTTTCAGCTCAGTCTCGCATAAATTCTGCTCCACAATCTACAATCTGTGACCCCCTGGAGACTTTTATCGTTTTTCATTATTTATGAACCTTCCTCTGCCTATTGTGTGGTTGCATATTTTTTTTTATTTATCCCAAGAGTATTCAGAAAACCTGTACTCAGGTGTTTACGTCATATTGGCAATTGCACATAAATCCCCTAGAAAACATTTATAAGAAATTCAAGTATCTTCACTAAAGTATGATATAAAGATTGACTTTTAGTCAAATAGTTTGTACATAATACACCGTAATACATCAAGGGAACATGATATTAATTGAGCAACACAGGAAAGTGAAAAGTTCCCAAAATGTAATACACATTTAGTAAAAATTCAGAAATATTTTCTAATTATTAATTAATTATCTAGGGCCTCTGGGCTTTTACTAAGCCAAACAATCTGTTGTTACAAACCAAATTATCTTCTTACATAGTTTACTTAGTTTCAGATAAGTAAAGGTTTCAAATGTGCAAATACTTAACAGCTTAGTTCAAGCAAGATTTTCATTCCTGCTCCTATTTACAAAAATTTTTCCTTGCTCCACAGACAAAACTGATAATATTGCCTTGTTACTTAATTTTTCAGTTTCTTCTTTCTGTACCTCAGAGATTAAAAGGAACAATATTCAATAGAATCCCATTTCCTAATAATTAAAATTTCACGGGAAAATAATGTGTCCTCATATGAATGCCAATTGCCCATTTTAGTAACTGGTTTTTCAATGAATTTTTTAATGGATCCTTCCATTCTCTAATCTACGTTTTAGTGTTTCTAGAGGTCACCTTGCAAACAAATTTGCAGTAAATCCCTTAGAGTCAGGCTTTCTGGAGGATCCAAATGAAGGCACAACCTCAGCTTTGGTATATTTCTTCTGACCTGCTTTCATCTCCTTCTATTATGTTCTCAATCTCCACAGCACATTGACTATTATACTCATTAATCACATAACAACAGCTTCCATATGCCACGTTCTCTGCACAAGTTCTGTTTGCTTGCTCTCCTTTTGCTCATGCCTGTAAAACTCTAGTCTTTAATGAAATATTGAACAAAGAAGAATACAGCTTTTAAATGTAGCTTTTTCTTTTAGAAATAGCATAGTAGACAAGACAAAAGATCTTGTGCTAGGTTTATCATTCACTAATATGGTAACTCCAGTAAGTATCCATTCAGGGTCAAGTTTTCATGACAGTAAGAATTAACTGACAGTTGTAATGACTTAAAGGATATCAAGTGCCATTGTAGTTGGAAAACGTAGGGAAACTGGGATACCACATTCAGATGTTTCCATTGAAAGAGTTGTAGGCAACTCAAAGCTTTCAAAGCTCAGAACTTCTAAGGTGGAAAGGGATTTAAAGATATAATATTTCTGATGTGTTCATTGTGGGAATAAAAACAGTCTCTGTCAGAGAATGATCTGGAAGGACTCAATTAAACATCACATACATATTCTAGAATTAGGCAGTTCTAGTTCCATGTTACAAAGTCCCAAGGCAGAACAAATCACAACAGATCATGGTACAAGATAAACTGAGAAACAAGGAGCAGCAGACGCGTCGATGAATTGTAATGAAAGCTCAGCATGAAGCCATAAAGAAACAAGCCACTAGAAATCTACTGAGCAATGTTCAGAGAACTTACACACACTGAGTGAAAAAATACAAAAGTAGAATAAAAGCAACATCATTTAGATTTATTAAAGATACATGTAAAGCAAAGCATTTTCAATAATGTGTAAATAAACAATAAATATTAAGTAATGAACAACGTGTGCCTATAGCAGGGCAGGAAAGATTGAAATTGTTATAGATGATAATAACCACCAGTCAACATGTATACTCATAGCCACGAGGAGACTTGCTCAATCATATGATAGCAACTTGTCATAAGCTGGGACACATCAACTCAACTACCTGTAGTTGAGGTCCAAAATGAGTGAATGAATAGAAAGATACTGCTTTTAGAATTGGATCACCTGGACTTGAATTCTTCCTCTCTCACTTACCAGTTTTATTTAAACATTTAAGGGGGAATATTCACACAGACATAATATTTGGAGAATAATATTACCGCCATCATAGACTTATCATGAAGGTTGAATTCATCTAAATCATTTCATATGGATAAGAGCACAATGAACATTAGAATCCATTCATAGTAAACTAAAAGTCTACTTCACACAACTGTGCATGTTGGTGAATAAATAATAATTCGCACAAGGGTTAAAAGATGAGCAAAGAGCTACACTGAGGCCACTTACTCATCTGCCATTAACGGAGATGACAAGAATTTTGTATCTCCGGTTGTCCACCGATGGCTGATAATGGCAATTCCAAACTAGCTATAAGACAATACAGTATCCAGTTGCTGTTCCATATTTTTTTCTCCTTTTTTTTTTCTGTGAGCAGAGTGAGTGGGTGATGAAGTAGTCTGAGCGAGCTGCGGCCCAAAGTTTTCGCCATGGGCAATATAGATCACATGCAATGAGAAACAAAAGAGTTTACTTAAGGCTTCTTTGCTGTGTGCAGTTCACTGCCCATACTACCTTGTAGTCTTCTTACTGTGTTTTTTTGCAGGTTCCTCAGACAGACAAGAGAAGGAAGCCACTAACTGAGGTTCAGAGAGGCTGCTGGAGTTAACTGACAAGCATTGATCATAGCCAATATGGCGAACAGCAGGTATGATGGGCATCCAAGAGTTTCATCACACTGCCGATTTACTCTGCAGTCTCTGCTGTCCCTGAGTTTATGGGTATAAACTGACTCTTAAATCATCTTCACAAGAATCATGTGACAACAAGCAAAAAGTATATGATACTTTAGAGACCCCAGGAACATGATACTCACTGTGGCTACAATGTTTGTGGGGTATAGTGTATCAAAGCAACACAGAACAGGAAAAATGGTATGTTACATGAAATACCAACCTTCTCACCTTTAGTCTCCCCAGTAGAAACCTGAATATTAGTTACCCTTGAAAGCAGGAAGGAAATAATTTTTATATTATGTTGTACATATGTAAAGTGAATCAAAGCATAAAAGCCCGATTCAGTTAATAACATATGCTTTAAGTAAAACTAATGTTGAAAAACAGTCACGCCCATTCTTCTATTTACCCATGATTCTTCTTTATTTGGCTGCTAAACATAGGAGATGTTAGTATTGCTGTCAGCATGGTAGAAGGCATTAAAGGCATAATCAGAGATGCAAGAAGCTAAAAGTAAATCTCTTGAGTGCTAGAAGTTAATAGAGGGCTGTGATGCTGTATGCACACAGCCAACTTTGTTTAGTGCCTCTGCTGCTCTGCAGTTCATAAAGGGAGCACTCGTTCTGAAAGAAGTAAGCTTAATCTAGCAAGTGTTAGCACCAGCAATCCATAAAACTTCAGCAGCCAGTGTTCGCAGATTCAACTTCATTGCTGTAAAATAAGAGAAAATAATAGGTTGATGTAAATGAATATAATTCAGGAAAACATGCCTTAAAATTACACATTAATATTTGGTCATATCATCTGATAAAAATGGTTAATAGTGAGGAAGTAGGTGGCTTTTTTTTTTACACCAAGTTGCTGCTTTCTTGTTACATGATGAATGGCATAATAAAGACACCCAGAACCTTCAAATTTGGTTCTGATCTTTTAAGAGCTCAGCAGAGCAGGTCTGGCCCCCTGCAAGGGGTCATGATGGCTTTGAGGAGATGGTGCAGCCTTAAGGAACAGCATAGCCATTTCGCACCCACACTCCTTCACCCTCTCATTATTTTGCTGCTCCCTTGCCATTCCTTCAGCACTGACTGCATCATTCCCTAAAATGTAGTATCAAAAACAAGGACACAGAGTGAATAGGGATTGGATTGAGTCCCAGCTTTTGCAAAACATGAGAGAGACACAGAGAGACCAAAAAGAACCTCTTGCTTTTTCTTCATATATTGATTTGCTTGGCTTTATAACATTGCTGTGTTGTGGGGGAGTGAATTCAATACTTTCTTTATCCACTTAATCTCATTTAATAGAGTCTGTCTAGAACAGATAAGATAAACTTAACTGAATGGATATGGGTATTACCAACTGTGAAGGCAGATTATATGAAAGAAGGTATAAAATAACTCATCAGGGATGAGGCAAGAAGAGAAGTTCTAAAACATTATTCTAATGGAACAGTGGGAAGGAATGACCCTATTGAAGAAAATGGCCAGAACCTTTTTTTACCTTCCCAACTTTCGGCCGACAATAGAGCATGCCGACATAGCTGCTGAAGAGAAAAGAAGTCTGTCCCTTTTCTTTCTGTCATGCCCTGGACCTCATTATAGGGTGAAGAAGTGGATGTGTGTGAGACTTACAATCACACTGGCTGTATGAAAAGGGTGAATAAATCAAAAGAATCCAAGCATCTAGCCAAGACTGTTCAACACATATTCGGTATCACTTAGCAGAAACTGCATTTGTTAGGCCAGAAGAAGAGACAAAGCCAATGCACCAGATGGGGGTAGTTATGATAAAGCACAGACTTTGTTTTGATCATGGAAATTCAAAACTTGTGAAATAAGAAGTGGGCTGAGGGAGGTGTTATGGTGCAGCAAGTCAAGCACCTGTATGAGATGCCTGAAACCCTTTTCTACTTCCAGTGCAACTCTGCACTTCTCATCTTGCTTCCTGAACCTAAGAATCAACAGATGATGGTCCATGTACTTGGGCTCCTACCATCCATAAGGAGACCTGGATGAATTAAGGACTTTTCTGATTTGGCTTGTCTTACTCCAAGCTCTGGTGTGGTATTTGGGGAATGAACGAGAAGATACCAAAATGGAAGAGCAACTCATTCAGCCTCTCTCTTTCTCGTTCAAATGACAATGTCTTAGAAAGACAACTGAACTGTACTTTCATCTTCTGGGGTTCATTCCCTGAAGTTTTAGAATGACAAGAGAAAATGTGTAAATTACATATGATCTTTTTTTAACAAATAAAAACTGTCATTAGTTTCATTTTCCTGAAATCACCAACATTTAGTTGACATTATTATTATTACTGTTATTATAAAAGATTTAAAGAAACTCTGCTTTGCCAAACACTCAATAAGTGTTACCTCTTTTATATGTTAAGTGCTTCACTTATAATAATACAGATCTTCATCATAATCCTTTGATCTCATTTTACACGGAATAAATTGAGGTTCAAGAAAATGAAATACCATGGCTAAGACCAAAGTACTCAAAATTAATTATCAGTTTATTCAATGCTTTCTATTTATTTTTGCTATTTGCGTAGTCTTTATTTTTTCCTAGTCTTAATAAAACATAAAATGAGTCTGCCTTGTGAAGTAATGAATTATCATCAGAGGAGTATAACTAGGAGGGAAAAAAAGGGTATTTAAAATATTCATGCAAAATTGGAATTAAAAGACAAGATTATTTGGGTGTAAAAACCTATGAACATTTTCTCAGAATATTTGTTCCTAAGAAATTTTTGAATAATCCAGAGTTACATGGATTTCAATAAATTTTACACCAAAATATAACTTCTAATTATAGTTACCATTAAGTTTCAACCAACTTCATATAAAAGGGAACGTTTTACAGGCATGATTATCACGTTAAATAAAGTACTGGCATAAATGCCTTCTAAGCTCCCTTTCAAATATAATATTTTATAATTATATGAATAATTAGATCAGATTAAAGAAACATAGACAGTTAATCCTTTGACAGTACACTGGCAAACTTACTGCTATTTCTCAGCCATTTCTGAGTCCACTGGCAAATGAAAGCAATGTTTGGCATCCTGTCCAGTAGCTCACTGGAAGTATGGATTATGCAATGAGAAGTAGAGCCATCATTTTAAATACTTTGCAAAAGTTTTACATTCTTTTGCCAATCTTAATATAGTAAAGATCTGTATAACTAGTGAATAACAAAGGTGGACTTGAAGATAAAACCATTAAATAAATATATAAATCCTTATTTATAAACTGGTACTTTGGCTGTTAAGGCTCCATATTTCCCCTATTGTTAACTGAACAGCATATTTAGTTTGAATTAACAAAATATAAATAAGGAAGAACTTATACATTTTATGTCATAATTTCCAGGTGGTTCTGGCATTTAAGCTGGCCGCCAATGCCAGCCTCTGCCAGCTGATGCTCTAGCAAAGCCCAGCCAACCCTCACCCACTCTAACTGTTGCTTGTACCAGTTAGAAGAGTCAGCCCAATCTGGCCCTTCCCCAGTCTGGCTCACATGAGGCCCCCAGGTGTTGTAGCCCTGCCTGGTCTGGTCTGCCCCTATCCCAACTCATGTAGTCCAGTGGGAGTAGTTGTCCAGCAGGGGAGCCCACATTCCCTTGCTGGCTTTGCCTCCTTCCCCCTGGTTCTCACGTGTGATGTTTGGGCGCTGCAACCACATCTGGTATGGCTCACCTCACCTTGGCATTCCTTAATTTGCACTGGTATGAGTTGGACCGGAACTGGCCTGACCCACACTCTATGCTGGTGCTTGGATTCATCAGCAGTTGATGTGAACGGGTTCAGCCTGGTCTGTCCCCCACCTATGCCATATGTATGATGGTGGGTATCTTCCTCTCGCCTGGTCTGGGTTGCTCCATATCGTGGTTCTTGCACTCACCTGTAGGGACTGTGTCCCTACAGAGGAGTTACCCAAGCTCCTCTTTCAGAACCTCTCCCTATGCCAGGTCTTGCGCAAACTGGTGGTTCCATGGGCTAGCCCTCATTGCTGGCCTTCAGTCCATTCCAGTTCTTCATGTTGGCTGTTTCACCCCAGCCAAGGCTTGTCCATACCCAGACACTGCTCACACAGGGCTCAGTAGGGGCATAGACCCAGCCTAGTCCATCCTACATCTGCCCAGGTTTTCCAGAGTGCCAGATGGTGAAGGTGTCTAGCCCAGCCTGGTGCACCCAGCCCCAGTCCACATTTGTGCTTAGGGAGTTTGTAGCCATATCCAGACCAGAATGCAGCACCCACTCCAGCCCACATACTCTCCCGTGGGAATCCCTACCCAGCAAAGGTGTACTCTCACAGCTTCCCAACCAAGTCTACTCCTAGCCCTAGATTACACGCATGCCAGTGGTTACTTTGACCCAATTGGCTAAGATCCCCACCTATCTCAGCCTTTGCCTTCAATGTTGTAGCATAGTATCCCCGGCTCATGCAGACCAGTTGGTGTAAGAGCCTAGGTCAGAATGACATGCGCTCCTTCCTGATTTCTATTCTTTTTTGTGAGTTGAAGTTTGCATGACCCTGCCTGGTCTGTCCCCTTCCAGTTGCAGCTCAGCCCACCCCACATCCTATTTTAGGATGCAACTTCAGGTGGTGCTGCCTTGACCTGACCAGATATCCATTGGTTCCTTTACCCGTAAGTGATGGCAGGTGTCATGGTCACTCCTGGCTTAGCCCATCGCAACCCTAGCTCATGAGCTAACCTGCAGGATTTGTATTTCCACAGGGTTGGGCCCACACTTCCCCCACAGCGTTTACCCCCGGACCAAGTTCTCTCACATGCTGGATAGTGTCTTGGCCCTGCCAAATGTGACCAGTCATCCACTATTCCACCACCCAGTCAAGTAATGGCACCTAGCCCTGCCAGACAGGCCCCATTCAAAGCTTTGGTGTGGACTGGTGTGTGGCAGTCAGTGATGCGCTATGCTAACAGCTCTTCTTAGGATTCCTAATTTATCTAGTGAATCAGTCTGGCCGTAATAGATCTTATGGACATTCCCCTCCAAACCATCAGGTCTCAGTCCCCACGCTTGCCCAAAAGTTTCATGACCCTGTTACTACGAATCACCCAGAATTCATCTCTCACCTATACTAAAGCTGGCCTTATTCATGGTGTCCCTAAGCAGCAATTTCATATCTAAAAACCCCTGACCTTGCCGCTGGGCAGCCAGCAGTCAGAGCCTGACACCATTTGGTGCACTGGCACTGGCTGCCCAAAGCCAAGGACTCAGTCACTGCCTTTCAGCTGTGGCTTTGGCCTGAGTCCCCAGCCTAGGATCCGGTCCGGCAGGGGCACCCCCACAGCTGCCACACTGTGGGGAGCTGCAAGCTGCCCTCAATCCCAAGGCCCGGACCCCCCCAGAAAGTATTTTCAATGAATACACAATGTGAATCAGTTGTTCATTCCCTTTTTCTTGCAAAACCAAATATGTGCACTCTTTCCTGCCAAATGGAGGCAAAATACATGTATGTTAGTACAAATATGAAACCAAACTTCACATTACAAAAAGAATTTACAGATAATACAATTGTACAAATATATTGCATACTGTTATTTTCCATAAAAAAATTAAGTGTGTTTTGTCCACATATGTAACTTTCAACTTTGTTGAGAAAGCATAATATCTATTATCCAGAAGCCCAAAAACATATATATATATGTATATATATATATTCAGTAATTAAAGTCCCAGTATAGATAGATAGATAATATATATTATTACCTATAACATGATAGATAAAGAATGTCAGTACAATAGCTCTAGGGAGCAAAACATTAAATCTGGGATTGAAGTTGCTTGTTACCAAATGAACAGAGCACCCAATAGCTCTTAACCCTTTATTGCTTTCTGTTTCCCTCAACCAGAAATGATTCCTCCAAGCTCTGATTTCAGAGCAGTTTTCAAGTCTTTCTAGTTCTTGACTTCTAATAGGTTTCACAGAAACTGACTAGGAGACGCAATACCAACTTTAATCTATTGAGACGAATTTGAAGTCCAGGTCTCACAATTGTTAACCTCTCTTCCCCCAACACTTAGACCTCTTCTATAACAGCTTAAACTAAGATTTTGGAGAAGAAGTAAGAGCCGTTAGTTTCTTTTCATTGCCTCCTTCAGTCAGACTCTGAGCTTTCCATCTTAATACTGCCCAACCAAGTGTAAGAACAAATGAAAATTAAGAGTAAGAGCTTAATTATTTTCTCTTCTGAATAAAGAGAAGTGATTTCTCTCAGTTCGTTTTTCTTACAGCATTTCAAAAACAAAATCTTGTTTTGTAAATAAATTCTCCTCTCTTTGAAATAAAAATAAATCCATTTGAAAAACTAAATGAGCATTTTTGTCAGACTTATTAAAGTCTTTCTCAAGGACTTTAGAGTCAACTCCTTTGAACAAATACAAACATCCAAGGAAGAGTGAGAAAGGTCCCTAACTCCTAATTTTCAGGGAAGCAGAAACCCTAATTTGGTGACACTTGTTTCACGGCATGAAATTACCTCTTGTCCTAAATATAGGAAAAGTTTATTTTTTCTTTGTGTGAATCTCAACACAAATGGTTGTCCCAAATACCTGGTAAATTCAGGATGAGCTATGTGTGATAAATGAGACTGTGAATTCCTCACATCTAAGAATGCTTTGAACTATTGTTTATCTTTGGAATATATATATATACATAATGCAGCTATAGCTTCATGGCTATATAAGGGGTGAGACAGCTTCCTGTATTTGCAGTCTCTTAGCAGATTGAGCATGATGCACATAGGCAATAACATTCGGGTTACTGCTTATAAAAATGAAAGTGTTTCTTTATATATCATTATTGTGAAGAGGACTTCTAGGTTGGCAGAATTTTATATATATATATATATATATATTTTTTTTTTTTTTCCTCAGCAAAGGCAAAGGGCTTACAACACACACAAAAAGAGGTTTCCGCCCCGCCCCCGGTAAATTGTTCAAAACATGTAATAATAGGGAGAGAAGGGGAGAGAATGAGAAAGAGAGAGAGATTAATCTTCCATTACATCATGCCCCAAATGTCCACAAGAGTTGGAGCTGGACCAAACTGAAACTAGGAGACAAAGAATCCGCTTATATCTGCCATGTAGGTGTCAGCAATTCAGGTACTTGTACTATTACCTGCTGCCTCCCAGGTACGTTAGCAACAGACTGGACTGAAAGTGCGCAGTAGTCAGGCTTAAGATAAAGAATTCTGTAAGGGAATGGGAGCCTCTCAGCAGCAGCTTTATCTGTTGCAATACAACACCTGCACCAATTTTCTTAGGTCTGTTGTCAAACACGAAAATAACAGTTTCCTTTTATATATTATTTCCGTGCTCACCTAGGCACCCAGTCAAGATGGGTATCAACCCTGTCTGTGTTAGGTTTTTTTTAATAACACAAATTGTTCTTGCACTTTTATCTAGTTACTTATCAATGCATAAGAACCTTCTTTTATCAGCAGACAAATCCAGGTTTTTGCATGAGCTAAACTGTAAGCAATTTGAGAGTTTCAGAAAAAAATCTTATTCCTCTTGATATGTTTTTTTTTTTTTGGATTTGAATCAAACAGGAAATGAGTAACTTCCATGAACAACTTATTTTCTTACGTTTTTCTTAATCTCTTCAACAAAAATACTGAGGAATGAAAAGCTTGCCTTAAGAAAACCTTACATATAAAAAGAAGTTTTTAAATTTAAAATAAAATGAAGGCAAAAAAAAACCCCCAATATACCGCTAAAGTCAAAAGTCACCTTGTTATTAGAATCATTATCCTGCCAACCTTTAAATATTTGTCCAAAAACCTGCAAAGACAAAAAAGAAAGCGGAAGAATTTGTCTAGTATTTTGGGGGACAGCTAATGTATCATTGGCTCTCAAATTGTCTTGTTAACCAATAGGTCTGACATATCAGAATTAACTGCACCCAACCTTGTTTGGGAGAAGCAAGTTGAAAATAAAACAGTTCGAAGGCTGTATTTCAAGCCTGTGATGTGAAGGATGGCAGTTTTGTTTTCATCTCCTTTTCCAGAATGGCTTCTACAATTAGGCTTTAGAAACTGAAGTGGATTTTGGACTAATTATGGACTGAGAGTTACTGGACCAAGAAGAAATTACTTGTGGGTGTTATAGGGAAATACAATCAGAAACATATGTTGCTACTCAAATTTAGTTTTCTCCAAATTAATTTGTCTAATTAATCATTACTTATCTCAGGCAGGGAGTATTTACATACTCTTAAATATTCACCTTATTAGAGATTTTGCATTGGCGCAAAAAAATGGAGTCTATAAAAGTAGTCATCTTTTAAGCTGCATCAGTCAGTTGACACAATTATCAAACTTTTCATGATGTCATATGTTCATATGTTAAGCCATCACGGTGAACTATTTTTTAGAGTCACATAAGTCATATGAGCATATATTTTTCCCCACAGTCCCTAGGCTCAATTTGCACCAAATATCAGGTCTAGGCTAAGTGGTTTCCAGACCTAGCATAGAAGGCCAAGAACACAGAAGTAAAATGTTAACTTTTACTGAGGAAATTACAGTGAATCATAACATAGCACATATCTCTCAAAATTAATCTACCATGAGATTAAACCACATTATATATTCATATTATTGTAAAAAGTCAATGAACAAAATATTTAATAATTCAAAGCATTCAGTGAGACAAAATATTTTATGAGCATCCTGATTTAATAACCTGATTTTTGCTTTTAAGATTGAATAACTGATTTGATAGACTTCTCTAGATTGCCATTAAGGAACTACAATTTGAAAATCTCAACTTTGGGCTTACATTGCCATCACCCTGGAAAGTAATGGGACAATGCTAGCTGCCTGGTACTAATATTGGTGCATTTTGGATGACAGCACAGATGATTCCGTGTTTAGCCAGCGTTGAGCACCACAGAGCTATGTAGTAAGTGCAATTCTCCCTCTGAGTTTCTTTTAGCTGAACTATAGAAAATGTGTGAGTTAAATAATGGGTGAATCAAATCAGGTAGAACCAAAACAATTGGCGTTTAAATAAATTACTAGGTTAATTTTTAAAGGCAGTCTCTATAAATAGTGCACTTGGATTAAATAAATAAAGGTCTAAGTGATAGCAAGACAAACTGCTGTGATCCGCAAATGAAAGAAAACCAAAGGAGAACTGGAACACAATGCAAGGCTCTTCCACAATTCTTTTTACTTGGTTTTTAGCTGCAGTTTAGCCCTTTAGGTCACACAATTATAAGACGTGGATTGCTTTACAAAACAGATGCTTTTCTTGGTTAATGGTTTAAGTATTCCAGAGACAGCTTGAGGAAAATATTTGAGTCAATATTAGAATCTGATAGCATAAGAAACTGTAAAAAGTTGTTAAATTATTCTGATATCTGTCAATTTTACACAGAAGTAATATATAGCCCTTTGAAACCATAAAATGATATTTTGCATAATCATTTAAATTTCTTTAATACTTAATGTGTCACATAGAAATGTGAAATTTCAAATTACAGTTTCTTTTATGGTATTTCTCAGATATTCCATATCAGGATTACAATCTTTTTTCTCTTGGCAATTTTACCCATTAAATTAATTTTGTTTCCAGGGGTAGTTACAGTTGGTGTAAGAAATGCCAAAATTATATTACCCAGTTCTCTTTTTAAAAACAAAGCTTTTCATATTACATATTATTCAGAATTTCTCCTCAATTTGTTATTTGGAATTAGATGTTTTGTCACTTAATAACTTAATTTTCTGTCATTGTGCAGAGACATTGTAAATACAGCCTTCGTGTACTTTGAAAAAAAAAAATGCTTGAAGGACAACATTTGACTTCTTACATTCATCCTAATTGCGCACAATTTATTAATGCTGACATTTTAGCTGTGTTTTAGTTAGTTTTGAAGACACATTTTCCCAACTTTTCTCTATTAATGCAGTTTTCCACCATCATGCTGAAAACGCTAACATTTTGCATGGTTAACATTTTAATATGTAAAAGATGTTTACTATTAAATAAAATTGCACTATTTTATAAAAATTGTAAGGAAAAATATCTAAATACTATAGGCTGAACTTCAGATAAAGAAAAGTTATATAAAAATGTTGATCAAAATTAAGGTTTAATGTAGATATATTTAGATAACGAAAACAGTATGGTTCAGTGCTTTAGAGTAAAGGCTCAAACTGTCATATCTGGATTCAGTTCTTGACTGTACAGACATTCCTAAATTCTTTGATTTACAGGAAAAGACTGATTTTCCTTGAGCTTAACTTCCTCTATCTGTGAAATACGAATAATAATAATAATAATAGAATTGAACATAAAAGATTTTAGGTTAATATGCCTAACAGTTTATAACACATAGTGAACTTTCAATAATCTCAACGTTGATATGAGTACATGGACACAAGTATGGTAAAATAACCCCGGGAGGGTAAGTTTCTGGAATGTTCAGGATAGCAACTTGGCTAAATATGCCAAAAGTCACTTGTCCATACCTACAAAATATGTAAGCCTGTGTTTAGCATATTGCCCTAAAAATAATGCCAATTTCTCTTTTCATACTATGGTTTCTTTTTTTCTCAACTCAGAAGCTGCACAGTGAAGCACACTTCACTTATGAGGCAGTCTAGAAAGGAGCTTACCCACTCCCCTCTGCAGAAAACCACATTTTCTACTTTACCAGAGAGGATGTAGAAGAAAACATTGTTCAATTATTCCTGCTCTTGATGAACACAAAACATCCCTTTACAAATGTTTTCTTGGTTGCTATGTTACATAGCATTCATAAAAATAAAAAGAAGGCTTAAAAAAAACAGCTTTTTGTGAGCTCATAACATGAAGTTGGATAAAATTGTACATTAAATTTGGCAGTTATGATTGAGCTAGTATGCTTCTGTCTATACATTATTCAGTATACGTGAAATTCACTGGCTAGAGGTAGGAAGGGCTTCAGAGAGCTAAGTTATCCTTCTCCTACGAACTCAAATTAAAATACCAGGAAACACTACTGTGGCCTGTGACTTGCAAAACACACCACATGAATTATGGGACATTCACTAACACTCTAGAGAAAGAAGATCACAGTTGTTTTACTTACAAACCCAATAAGAAAAATGCAAAAAGCAAATATTCATGATTGAATGAGTTGGCTTGCAGTCAAGGTGTTACACACAGTGGAAATGTCAGAACCAACTTCCACAGTGAGAACTCAATTATGACACATAAAACTGATAAATGCTTTCAAACAATTTGGAAGGAGTCAGTTGGCTACAATTTTTCCATTAGAGAATTATTTTAACTAAAAAAATAAAATTGATTTATTTCTACAAAGTAACATCACATGGCAATGGGTAAGTAAGTAGGTCTCCAGTTGTATTTCACATTTACCTCTTTGGAATCAAGACTTTCATGTTCAGGAATAGCCACCATTGGATGACTCAGCTTCACAGGAAAGAAGCCCCGGATGTTATCAGCAGGAGGATGAAGAGAAATAAATATTTTAATTATATTACATAGACAGCTAATGACATACTCATGTTTTTTGCAAATAATAGTAAATTCTATAAAGTATAAGAGTCAATGGTAAATACTTTGAGTAAAAGTATATCTTGTTAATTTTTCTATCAGATATAAGTCTTCATAGTGCTTAGCATACACCATTCAACATCATTAACTACTTACTGAATGCATAGTCAAAACACACTGCCAGATTTCACAGAGAGGAATCCAAATCAGATTTTTATTTCACCCCTGTAACTTAGGCTTCTAATTGAAAAGCTCCAAAGCCAAGGCAGCAAATCATGCTCAGATCCCCAGCAAATGAAAATGCATCAATGAAGCAACTTCAAAAAATTCTTTAAAAGAATGAAGTGAAGAGAAAAATTTATTTTGATGAAAAAAAAAATTTAGAAATTCATACATAGTATTTTCATCACACATTTCATACAAGTTTTTAAAAGTACCTTCATACAAACCAAAATACTGGGAATGTAAAATACTGTGCATTATTGTGAATATGAGTATTCTCAACACATATGGATTTCAGAAATCTTGCCATAGTATGAGATAATGTCATCATAATTTAATTTACAAAATAATGACACTTTAACAAGTGGGGGCTGCTGGACTTATGTGGGAATATTTCTTATTACATAGGTCTGCCGAGCACTATATATGCACTTAAACCTATGAAAATAGGAAAAAAAGAAAAATGCAAAGCATACTGAGAGACACAAAGAAACGACAGGAAGAGGAAATATTTGTGATAAAATTTGCTTACCCTTTTGAAATTCGTAATTTTTTTCTCATTCTAACTTTAGGTTAACCACAAGATCCAGATTGCCAGAGATTTGTTTTATTTCTTCCATTGCCCTGGATTAACCAGGGATATGAAAATTATTGGACCCCTTATACTCCCAACAGTTCCCTGCTTTGGGCAATAAATCAAAATTATATAGTGACTAGCTCTTATCCTCCAGAGTAATTTAGAGGAGGCCAACAGTTTCTCATTGCCCCAAGAAGACTTAGCACAGGCATCTGGATAAGTCAAGACTCAGACTTCCTTTGATGTCAGTATGCTTTTTAAGAAGGGAGCCTGCTTCTATTTATAGTTTAAGTGTTTGCTGAATTCCAGCCTTTACACTCTGTTCCCAACTCTTAAATCCTAAGTATCAGAGCATCAGGACTCCTAGAAACTCAGATGATTGCTTTAAATAGAAGCATGATCTGGCCTCAGAGCCAGCTTGAAATCTAAATAGCATTCTGGAAAGCAGCTGAAACCACCTACTTTCCTTGTTCATCATGATCTTCTGATATCTTAAACACAGCTAATGATCACTCACTACGCAGAGGTTTGAACTTCAAGTCCAGGTAATGAGTCCTGGAAATAGCAGAGTTCTTGGTTTATCTGTACTAAATGGTATGGTATTTGTATGAATCATTAGCGTTTATACACGGTCAAATATCCGTTTTCTTAATATTCCACAGTAGAATAAAATGATTCTTCGAAAATGCTAAATGTTGGTAATATGCAATAAAATGACTGAGTTTGGAAAAGTGTATAGGAGAAACATGCTACACCATAATCAAAGCAAATTACGAAAAACCTAATGCCAGCATCATATGAAGTGGGGGAAGGCTGGAAGCTTTTCCACTAAGATCTAGAACTAGACAATGGTATCCACTTTCACCACTGCTATTCAACATAGCATTGGAAGTCCTTGCTGGAGTTTTAGGCAAGAAAAGAAATTAAAGGAATTCAAATTGGAAATGAGGAATTTGACGTTCCTCTTTGCAGATGACATCATTCTATACATAGGAGAACCAAAAGACTCAATAAAGAGACTACTGGAACTCATATGAGAGTTTGGCAGGGAAGCAAGATACAAAACCCATGAACATAAATTGATTATGCTAATATACACAACAAATTACATGGCTGAGAAGAAACTTGTAAGCACAGGCCCCTTTAAAATAGTGGAGAGGAATCTTAAACACCTTGGAAATAACCTAATCAAAACTAATCAACATCATCAAAATGTCCATATTACAGATTCAATGCAATCCCAACCAAAATAGAAAAAAATGATACAATAATTCATCTAGAAACACAAGAGACCACGAATAACCAAAGCCAACCTGAAGAATAAAAGCATACATGGAGGAATCACAATTCCAGACCTCAAAACATACTACAGGGCAGTGGTCATCAAATAGTCAAACTGCTGCAGAAAGAAAGATCAATGGAACAGAAGAAGGAATCCCAAGGGATTTCTTATAATTAGTACTTCTACATTCCATTCCTTCTTTTAGGTGCAGATACACCTTAATTTAAATCCATTTAGATTTAATCTTGAATTTCAAAAACTATACATTGATTATCGTGATCAACAAAAGAGGCATAAAATCACTAATCCTGATTAGTTATCAATCCATAATTTATGTTTGGCTTTGGAATTTTCTCTCTCTTTACAATATTTTGTCAGGTTTGCTATCTCATTATTATTGAATTGACTGAAAATGTGATATTAATATATCTTGAAGGTTTATCATTTAATCACACTTTGTTATGCATTTACGCATAAATTATTTCTATGTATTTGTTCATTTTGTTTTCAAAGCAACCTGGTTAGGAAGCAGTAACATGACAACATTCACAAATAAGGGAACCAAAACACCCACAGGTAAAATAACTTACTCATGATTAAGAACTAGTAAGTAGGGGGAGCTATGATTGGAATCCTGGGTGAAAATATCTACAGACTATACTCACAAAGCATGTGTAAGGTAGCTACAGATCCTGAGAAGACACACAGGAGAATGGAGAGGGCATTCCAGGCACAGTGACAGTGCAAGAGAGTCAGGTGTTCATTACAATAAAGTACAAGGCCATGTCTCATTCAGACATCAGACATGATGAGGAGTGGCTGATACAGTAGAGAAAGGCTAAGCAAGAGACATAATACAAGGCAGCTTGCAGGTCAAATGTATAGTCTGAGCTTTACTGTTTTAGCCAATGAGAACTCATTGATGTGTGTTAGTCTAAATGGGGCCATGTATGATCATATTTTTATTTGGAAAAGTCACCATAGCTGATATGCAAAGAGCTACACAGTCAGAGGAAGATGTTTAAGCAATCTGTGACAGGGATCAAGAGTGAGAAAGAGAGAAGCTTTAAAACATTAGCACTGAGAACACAATAGAAACGAGGTTTTACTCTGTCATTTTCACCTTCCCATTGTCTAAGATAAGCAAAGCAGCAGCAGGTAGACTGACTGATACCTTGCTGTTTCCATTAGAAAAACAGGAAGCAAGAGAAATAGGAGGGAAATATGATTAACTGTTGACATCTCTGTTGAAGACTGTACTGTATGAAGACTGGAAACATCAAGCAGGAAGGACAATCCAGCAGGTTATGGAAATCCTGCCCTATTTTTGATAGAAATGATGAAACTTAAACATCAAAATAAGTTCCATATGGGTGTAGGACTTGCTGTTCAGAGAGCAGGTGAGTGCTGAAGGACAGAGTCATCCCGGACTATTCAGTTAGTGGTAAGTGTTCTAAGAACAAATTATTTATTTTACCTCAAAAGTTGTTAATTTTATCATCAAAGCACTAGTCAACATGGAAACATGAATAAAATAGGTAAACACCTGGAGAAATTTTCTCTCATCCTGGATGGACAACCCAATCTTGGAAACTGCAATAGACAGTGATTAGACATTTGCTGAACTAACATCACTGGATAATCAAGTGGTATTTGAGTTAAATATTCAATTGATTCTTATTACATTTAGGATCACAGATGCTACTCAATGAGCATAATGTCCTTTAAAGTGTTTGTTACCAATGTGGGGTTCTCTTACAAATGTCACTGTTTCTTCCAAAGGGATTATGATCTTTTGAAACAAGGGCAAAAAGAGAAAATTCCCTCAAATCAGCTGAGTAAATGAGAACCTAATGAGTTGGAAAAAAAGAAAATATGCAAAATGTGGTTAAGTGAGTTAATTAAGTCTTTAGAGTGTATGAGAATTGAATTTGAAGCTCTACTTGGTGAAGCAGTTTTCTATTCTTGCTTAAGGATAAAATTAAGTTTTCTTGACTGCCAGAACTGTGAAACAGAGGAAGTGTTTCAAGAAGTTTTAACATTTTGAAGTCACCAGAGGCACACATTCCAATAAGAATTCAATTCTTTGAGATTGTTTTGTGTTGATTGTGCTCAACAACATCTTTCCTCTGGTAAACCTTCTCACCATCTTAAGAATATCTCTCAAAAGTACCTATGACAAATTATTGTTTCCATTACCACATACTTTCTGCTTCCTAAATATCATGTTGTCAGAGAATACAAACCTTAGGAAGCCATGGATTATTTACTGTTCATCTTGAGGTTTTCTGCATCTGCCAGTCAATATCACACAAAGTAGACATTAACGTGAGTTTAGTAAGTAAACCAATTAAAAATCAATGAATGAGATGGTTAAAGAAAACAAAGAGCGTTTCTGACTTACAGAATTAAACACTTTTGAATTAGTAAATAAACTAGGAAGTATTTAATGTTTTCCTAAGGACAGCATTATTGTGGGAAGTGAAGGCCTTCCAAATAGAGCTGTCACACAGAGAATTGTGCATGAGCCTCAATATTCTTACACTTTGAATTGTCAACGTTTACAACCCAGACTCTACATGCAAGTTGATTAGTTTAACATTAGGTTTGTAAAGCTCTAGATGTGGATGGTAGCCAAACCCTGTTATTTATTTTTTTAAATAATGTATTTATTTTCATCTGAGTTCAAAGAGAGAAAGGGAGAGATCCACCATCTATTGATTCATTCCTGCATGTACCTCCAACAAAGCCTGGAACTTGGGTTACAAAAGACCCAAGTTCTTCAGCCACCATCTATTGCCTGTCCAGTTGAGCTTAAGTAGGAAAATGGATGAGAAATATATAGCTGGGACTGGAAAACTACACCTCCTGGTGAAATGCAGGTGTTTCGCAGCAGCATCTTAACTACAGTCTCAAATACTTACCCATGCCTGCCTCATCAAAGATCTCCAAGTCAACGCTGGCCCAACACACAGAAACACACATTTCTCCTAGCAGGACGCCAAACATCAGGAGCCACATGTTTATTTCTACATATCTGTCTTGCATCATGCAATTTGGAGACCTGGCCAAATAAATCATTTGAGTTTTAAATCCTCGATGTATAACGTATTGCAGTGCTTAGAAAGGATACTGAAAAGAATCTTGATCATTTCAGATTCTCTCTATATATAATAAATGATTTAGTAATAATAACAAATGTGGAGACAGGTCTAAGAAGCTGCATTTCTCACAAAATCTAAGCTGATGATGACAACGCCACAGGCTAAGCAGTGAGCTTATGGTCAATGTCTTGGTATAAACCAATGACACCAATTTGTAGCACATGTTTACCTGCTCACAAATGGACTTAATTATATTGAAAACATCCTATCAAGTTGAACTATAATAGCATGATTAATTAATTTCCCACAAATTTTTGTACTAAGTACCTGCTAATGTGCCAGACAATTGACTAGACATTAGGCATAGAATATTAAGCTGGCATGACCTTTGCTAGTGAAAGTTTTGGTGTAGTGATATAGACAGATATTATTTCCATAACTATGAGTATATAGCTAACACAGGTAAGTTAATATACCAGGAGGTGGAAGAATTAAGTTTAACAAGGGTTTATAGTATATAGCTAACACAAATAAATTGATATACCAGGAGGTGAAAGAATTGAGCCTAACAGGGCTTATACCCCATACCTCTGATATAGTCAAGAGAAATGTAGACATATTTTTGCAAGAGGCTGAAATCTAAAGAAAAGTTCCCTCACTGGACTGAGGAATATGATAACACGTATGAAATTAGTCCCTAGGCAATCACTTAATTTAGACTAAGTGGAAAGTAATAAATTCCAGAGTTTATGGCCAAACTGAGAGAAAATGTCAAGGAACTAAGGACAGAGAATTACTTGACAGGGTTTGAATGCATGTGTCACTTTACTTTAGATTCAAAGGAGTGGGCTTTGGAAAATGCTTATCAAAGAATAAACAACAACAAATGCAATGTAATGTATGAAATTGATGTTTTGAGATTTCATTATTTATTGTTTATAACCTTTGTTTATACTTCTGAGGAACACAGGTTTTTCTACTTCCTGTTTTTTGAACTTTTTATTGAGTGGAAAGTCAAGCGGTGATTATGATGTATTTAAAGTAAAAATAAGAAAGGAAGAGGTAGAGTGAGAGCAAAGGAAGGAAGGAGAAAGTAAGATAATGTTCTTAAAATTGTATTATGAAATCCATGAAACTTGTTCCCTTTGTGTAAAGAAAAAATATACAACTAGACAAGCCTACACACAAAAAAGAATAATCTGTTAAATAGGAGTTTTCTCATTTTCCAAAATGATTGTAGCACTATGGGGTTCATTGTATCCTTGCAGGTATAGAACAATCACCAGCTTACCTCTCACAATATTGTGCATTGGAATAAAGCACAGAAAGTGTTCTCAGTTCCCCTTTAATGGGGATAATTTATGACCTGTGTTACAAAGAAAGAGTTGGTTTGACCATTTCACATCCAGGGCTGCATTGCAGTATCTTAAGCCACCAACTCCACTTGTGGTACCAGCACATGTGAACACAGGTTCAAGTTTCAGCTACTGGACTGCTTGTCTTGCTCCCTGCTAATGTGCCTGAGAAAGTAGCCAACAATATCCCAAGTCTTTGGATACCTGCATCTATGAGGGAGACCCCAATGAAGCTCCTGACTCCTTGTTTTGCCCAGCTCCTGCAGCTGTGGCCATAATGGGAATGATTCAGGAGATCCAAGATTTCTCTCTCTTTCTCTCACGCTTATCTCTCTGCCTGTCTCACACACTCTTCTCTGTAACTGTGCATTTCAAATAAAAACTTTTTTTTAAAAAAAAGGGAACTACACATCTTAAGGATATAATATATATTACCCAAACTATTAAAATATTTTTAAAAATAGTACAGAAAAGCATCAGCAGCTTAAATACTTTTTAGAAATCTATGGTTGGTAGCACCCAAAGAATTACAAGTTTGCTTATTCCACCAACATACTACATGACCTGGAGAAAATCATTGTGTGTCTGAAACTCACTTTTCTTAATTTTAACATCTGAACCATAACGACTTGTCTTCCAGTTCCTTTTCTACTTGAATAAATCATTAATTCTGTAATGGTTAAGCAAAGGATCATTGATTTCATTTTTGGAGTCTCCTTCACTGGGCTGTAAGTTAAGCACTTGCTGATGCTAAAATGAATTTCGCAAAGATTCTTACATGGGATCAGGTCCTTGTTCTGCCACTTATTCTTTGTATGAACTCTTATGAATGTTAAGTTACACAGTATTCAACAGTATTCCCTGAGTATTAAGATGTGCTCAGCTGATAATTCATGCTAATTGATACATGTCTATTGATAACACATCTTTCTTAAGTCAACAAAACACCTTTTGTCATGTGATGATTTGATCATCATTATTATTATATTAAGCACACAATTTTAACCATATTAGTGAGAAAGCAAGACATTTTTTCTGTTTTGATATCTGTTATAGATCTCCTGAGATATAACTGAAATATTCCAAACTACACTATTTTAATGTATTGTCTTTCCTCCTTGATGTCAAAAGGCAGACACCTGGGTTATGCTAGAATTCCTTCCTCCAAAGATTACTTCCCAAAGAACTATGTAAAGGAATTTTTAACATGTTCTTCTTATGTTCAGCCTGTTTAAAAACAAATACAAGATTCTTTACTTAGATTTTTCATCTAGAATTATTCTTGTTTTACTCAACAATAAAACTACTCCCCCAGGGAATTAACTACAGCATTTACTTTACTCAGCACACAGCTAATATGTTATAATGAAAATGTAGAAAAACTATATTCTAGTACCATTTAGGACTAAATGTGAATTCTAAAAATTGCAATTGAGTCAACAAAGAAGTAAATCTGTGCTTCTCTTCACCTTTCGTGTAAGGGCACAAGAGTTGCTTACTATTACATGCAAAACATGATTTCAATATCATTTTCAACCTTACAGTCATAAACCCAAAGTCTATTTCTTCATGAAAATGTTCATGAAAATACTGTATGGAATTTTTTTTCTCCAACTGTTCGTTATGCTCTTTAGAATGTGAAGGTTATTTTCTATTTAATCCTGTTACATATAATAGAAAATAAGTGGTTGCATACTAAAATTCTCAATTCCATATACTTTGATATTTATTCTTGCTTTACTCCCTCTTAGCTCCTTCTAACTTGTGATCACTTGTCTTCAAGTTACAAGAAACATATTCCCAAGCCCAGGAGTATGGCGGTAGGTATCACAAGTACTGGAAGAGTATTTAAGAGAGCATGAGGTATGATTTTAATGGGGCTAAGCCATGCTCTAAATGTCCCTTTAGAGATTCCTATCTTCCTCCTCTGTACTCTCTCCTAGCACTGTATTTCCATCAACAGCATTGATTGGAGTGGGGAACAATCAGAAAACGAGGGGCCTTGCATACATTGGGATCCCATATGGGAGTAAGTTTGTGTCCTGGTTGCCCTACTTCCCATCCAGTTCCCTGCTGTGGTTTGGGAAAACGGTGGAGGATAGCCAAAAGCCTTGGGACCCTGCATCTGCATGGGAAACCTGGAGGAGGCTCCAGGTTCCTGGCGTCAGATTGGCTAGGCACCAGCCTTTTAGCCACATTTGGAGTGAGTCAGTGGAGGAAGGATGCTGTTCTCTGTCTTTCCTCCTGTCTGTATATCTGCCTTTCCAATAAAAATAGACAAAATCTTTTTAAAAATAAAAAGCTAGGAAGGGGGGCATGTATAATAGTAGGCAGATGAATGAAAGAATGTATGCTCAACAGTATCTGGAGAGCTGCCAGGTATATGAAGTAAGCAAGAAGACAGGGCCATCATAAAACTATATTCCCCAAAATATAGACTCAAAATACCAAGGTTTTTAACGTTACACTTCTAGTGCCTTGGAAGAGTGGCCTGCCTCTCCTTGGAGCTAAGGAAGTACTAATGGCTAATAGAAACTAAACAAATATTCAAGTGAACAAATTCCACATATTTCACAATGCAGATTTAGGAGCAGAGTGATATTATCCACATTACCCTCTTTCCTACATGTGGTCTCCTCATTTCTTATTTATTTTTCTCCTAATTGTTACAATGGCATATTTTTATTTCACTTTGCAATAATACACTTAACATTTCATTCGATAAAGCTATCAACACAGAGCAAATAAAAAAGAAAGACCTAATGTTCCTCAGCAGTATAGACAATGCCTATTAATAATAGGCAAATTTCAGGGTGTCATTCTATCTCATATAGATTATATTTTGTTTTTTCAGTATTGCTAACCACAGAACAGGGAAAACATAAAATATTTATATTTTTAGTACTAGCTGATTTCACTAAGTATGAAGGTTACCAGTTTGATTCATTTAATTATAAAAGACAAGATTTCATTATTCTGTAAGGTTAAATAGTATTCCACCGCGTGTGTGTATTTATATATTAATATAATATTTTAACATATATATTTTTTCTTTATCCAGTCATCTGCTGGTAGGCATCTGGCTTGGTTGCATATCTTAGCTATTGTGAGTTGAACTACTATACACACAGGGGTATAGATAAGTCTTGCATATGTTGATTCCATTTTGTTTGCCAAAATTCCCAGGAGTGGGATATCTGAATTGTGTGGTAGATGCAGTTTCAGATCGCCAAAGACTCTCCGTAGTGTCTTCCATAATGGTTGCACTAGTTTACATTCTGACCCACAGCGGATTATTGTACCTTTTTCTTCACATCTTCCCCAGAATTTACTGCTTTTGATTTTTGATATTAGCCATTTAAACTGGGGTAAAATAAAACCCCACTCTGGTTTTTATTTGCATTGCTCAGATGGCTAGTGAACCCTAGAGTTAAGGTTAGACATGCAAATATACTCAACAGATTTCAAGACTCAAGTCACCATTCTGAAATGCCTCCATTCCATCTTCATTCCATCTTAGAGATAGTACCACACGGTTCACAGCTGCTTCCTTCAACACCACAGTCCCTCTATCTGAGAGGAACACTCTGCTGCTGATTTCCTTGACACCGTCCACAGGACAGCTACCGCCACTGATGGACTAAGTCATTATTTCAAAGGCTACAAAGTCCTTTGCTTCAGGTCCTTTGTTCTCTGAAGCCATTTCCTTGTGAGGTAGGCATTGACTGGCCATTACCTATAGCCACATTTGCTCATCTCTTCTTTCTTCCCAAATCCCCTCCCTCACAGGACATTGTTGCATTCCCTCATTCAATCACAACAGGAGAATCATGTTCCAGGCTCCACATCCAAAGAAGCTGGGAGAGGGCCAGGTGGCAGCTGTTTGCTGTGAAACTCTAAAAGCTTGTTTTCCCTTGAGGCTTTCATCCAAACGAGATGCAGTGTGACGGCGGTTTATCTTGTCTACACTTACAGAACAAACTAAGTCAATAAATTCCAAGGGATCAGTATGTTATTTCTTATGGGCTTTAAAAATCACCTTTTTCAAAATAGACTTTTTTTCTCACTGAAAATGCCATCATGAGTACCTCCAGTTGCACATCTCCTTCCAATTAACAGATTCTGAAGTCACTATTAAAAAATGATTTTCTTTAAAAATGTCACAATGAGAGATTCCAGCAAGATACTATATATGTTCAATGCCAGACAACCAGTGAACCCAGGGACAGATGTTTTTGTCACTAAGACTAAGTTAGAAAGAGAAATATGAATAAGAAATTGTTCTCAGTTTCCTGGAAGAAATTTAAAAGTCAACTCTCGTGTGATTCAATTGAGTACATTTTAAGAATGATGACTGGCAATTAAATAACCTGAAACATGCCCAGTTTCAAATGCCAGCCTGCCATTAAGGTGTCTGTTCTGTTGAAATGCTCTCTTTGCCCTCTGGTGGAGAACCTAACTAAGCATGATTGATACTTCATTCTGAAGAATTATTTCTCTTGGAATACCTGTTCCCTATGTTTAATGCTAAAAGTCCAATTCATTTGCATGTAGCCATTTTGAACAGAATGTTCTTTATGAACACATTAAACAAATTCATCCATTTTGAAAACAATTTGGCATCAGAAAATATGCTCATGTTTTGATTTTCTGAAAAATCTCAAAACATTAAAAAACCATTTAGAGACTGATAAAGTCTGTTTGTATTCCACCCACCTCAAGTGTTTTCTCTCCAGCATTCTGTTAGTTTTTCAATTCCCATAACTTCCAAAAATTATCAGAAAGGTTTTGAATTGGGATCAAGATAATTTATCTCTATGATACTCAAAAACAAGTTACTTGGGTTTACTCACAGAGAAAAATTACTGGCTATGGATACAGTTAGAAGGATGTTTTGTATTTCAGTGATTGTTATTGCCTTGGTACATTTTTGTCAGGGTAGTAGATCTGTACTGATTCCCTTAGCCACTAACCTTTGGAATTGTGACTACTAGAAGAATGTTGAAGCCTAAAGAGACAATGTAAAAAGAAGTGAAGGCCTCATGACAGACCTTGGATTTGACAATAGCTCATGCAATGACCCTGGACACCTGCTTTGCATATTCAGACTTCTGTTTTTGCATCCATAGAGAGAAGAGTTAATTTCATTTCTGAGATGGACGAGTGTACTTCCAAAAGTTCTTTGAAAAACTGAATTGATGGTGAGTTTATTGAGGTGAAAAAAAAAAGGTCTTGAAATCTATACATAGATTCTTTTAGAAACTTTTAGAAAAGTAATATTTTCTGAGTCTCCATTTTTTTTTTCAGATGTAGAAGATCTGGACAAAATTCACTCTCCAATTGTTCTGGGTTTTAAATATGCTACTATCTGCCCAGGAATGTGACAGCTACACAGTGGTCTGATTTCCTGTTAATTTACTCTGTAGTTCGTTACTGTTTCTAGTTCTTCTCCAAGGCTCTTTTGGCCTGTTATTTTTCTCCAGTTGCCCCTATTCCTTTTCCCCCCTGCCTTGAATTCCTCCCATGCTGCTCCCTCTAACTGGAGCACCCAGCCCACCTTGCACTTTCACTTCTCAGATTTCAGATCAAACATTGCTCGCTCATTAGGTCTTCTCTGATTGAAAAAACCAGACCCTGGTCTGTGTCACATCTGCTCACAGCTGCCTGAATGTCTTCTGCATGGAAGTTGTAACAATGATCATGCAGATTGGAATGTTTTGTTTCATTTCTGTTTCTCCTAAGTAGAAAACAGGTACCTGGCTAAGATACCTCCCTCTCTTTGCTTGCTTTCCAGCACATGGTCGGCACACTGTGCTCTGTACCCATTAGGTATGGGATCAATCATTTCAAATGGACAAATAATTGTGCTTTGCTAACTTCCATACTCCAGGGTTCCTGGAATTCATGTTTGAATAACAAGGCTAAAAAAAAGTCTGTGCTACTTACTTCTGGTAAGGAATTAGGCTATGATTTAGACTAGGTTTTTGCAACCTTGAACCAAGTCACTGACTGTTCCTGTTCTTTTGAAGCCGTGTACGACTTTGAACTGCTTACCTCAAAGGGGCATTGCTGTACTCCTAAAATATACTTAGAAAAGATTTTTCACATCTTTAGAGCCAAATATTTATAGCTTATATTAGAGAAACCAAATTGTTACTTCAAATTCCCCCCTCAGCCTTTGAATTAGTAGGGGAAGGTTGGAATTTAAATTTTTCCTTTTGTAGATAAATCATAATGTGCTTTAAGTTTTTGTTGATTGATATTTATTAAAATCTCAGGAGAAACCTCAAAGCAAGGAAAAAGCTTATCTCAAACAGCTACTAAAAATACAACCCATGTTGAGAAAATTTTCTATAACTTTAATATTTTAACGTGCCTACTAGATTACCATAGATCCGCAAAGCAACTCTCTGGGTAGCAAAGCAATTTTATCAGTTGAGATTATCTCCAAAATGCTAACAATAGAAACTTTACATATGTAATAAATTAAAAAACTAAAGCAGGATTAAAAGAAAGTGGATGAAGAGAACACCTGCTAGGTGCAGTATCCAAGGCCTTACAGGAATGCTCAAGGCCTATAGGAGGCTACATGAAGGCAGGTTGCACAAGGCCCTTTCCCTCCCTCCTTTCTTCTGTGTTTCTGCTCCCTTACACCAACACACATCCTCATCAGAACTCCCAAAGGGGTGTGCCAACCTCTAATTCTCCATGATGTACACAAAAGGAGGAAGCTATATATTGCAATTGGGTTTTATTTTGCACTGTGCCACTCTTAAAACTATGTATTCCTCATTCACAATACATTTTGCTTGGTAGGCTCCCTTCCTGGAGCTTACAGAGTGAATCAACCCTAATGTCCTTCTATTGCAGGTGAGGAGGCAGAAAACTACAGAAAAACACTCAAGGGTGTGGTACAATAACATTTATGTAAATACTAGATGCACACAAAAATGACAAGATGCAACTTGGGAGAGACAAAGCACTTAAAACAACAATAAATGCAAAATAGTATTGAGGAGTTCCCCAGGGGCAGAATGGAAAGGAGCTGGAGCTGGGAAACAAACCCAAGCATATGATACGTGGGTGTCTAACCACAAAACCAAATGCTCCTCAAAGTTATTGCTTTAAATAGAATTCCTTCAAGAACTAGAGAAGAATCTGGGAGTCTATATCCTTTTCCAACGCCCCCATCTGATCTTGACCTATAATCATCAGCATAGGAACATACGTTTACTAGTTAAAGGAGACTTGATTATCTTGCCATGACCTCTAGAGTGACAAGAACCTGGAGTATATGCATGGGAGTGCATGCAGGCAGAGCTGTGAGACAGGCAGAGGCAAGAGGAAGAGCTGTGGCAGATGAATAACCCCCTCTAACCTTGAAGGGAAGGCAATAGGGGAAGGGATTTTCAAGAAGCTACTTTAGAAGCAAGATGAAAAAATGTCAAATTACAAATCCGGAATGCTAGACTAGCTTTTGCAAAAAGAATATACAATCAAGTTTATAGCTATGGAACCAATGAGAAGCTATATGAGTATGTGGAGAAAAAAAAAAAAACTAACTTATTTATCTCTTCCTCAGGGCAGCGCAAGACCTCAAATAAAATGCTGTATAGTTTTCAACAAGGTACAAAAATAGTGCATTTTGTAAAAGTTGAAAGTGAAATAATAAAATGGCTACAAGGCCACAAACCAGGTATCAGAAAGAAAATATAATGAAAATGGAAAGCAAAAGATATCCTTAAGGACAGTTGTGAATTTTCTCCTGGGTTCCAAAGCTGCTTTCTGACTATGAAGATTCTATTCTCCCTTGCAAAACCGCTCAAGCTTTCACTGTCTATAGAGACTTCCTGCTTAGGAAATCTGGCCTTTCTCTTGCCAGCAGCTCAGAAATGTCTTCCTAACGGTGACTGTCTGTACTCCTCTGGGTTCTATTCATAGAACGCTCATATGTTTTTGTTTGTTGCTGATGCAAACTAGCAGAAAAGAAACTCAGGGAATGCAACAATAAGTTATAACTTTCTGTCTACTTGGCCTGCAGTTATGCTAAATAAAAAGTGCAACACATAGTTGGGATAAGAAAAAGTACACGAAAAAATGAGTATTAATGTTGGGGTGTTGAAAGGGAATAGATGATTTGAATTCTCACTGATTTAAAAAGAGAAGTATACTGAAAAGATAATAAGAGTAGAAGAAATGAGGAAGAGAAAGGATGCAACAGAGTTAAGTAAAGTAATAAACATTGTGAAAGAAAAAAATCTTCAAGCTGCTGTATGTGCATAATAGCCTTCTCTCCTGAGGAACTAAAAAGTAGATGAGACATCTATGGCAGACAGGGTAGGTAGACAGCTATGTCTACTGTGCTTCCACAATGTGGAAGACTCAGATGGAATTCTGGGCTCATGGCTTCAGCAGGTACAGCCCAGGCCACTGTGGCTTTTTGGGGAGTGAATCATCAAATGAAAGATCTCTCCTCTCTCCTGTTTCTCTCTCCCTCTTCTCTTCACTTCATCTCTCTTTCCCTCCATCTCTGCTCCCGTTTCCTCTCCTCTTTTATAAAATTCTCCCCATGTTTGCTGTAGGGGCACAGACTTATGGCCATTGACCTTACCAAGCAGGAGAAGATTAACAAAGGATATAGTAACAATGTACTATACAGCAGACTGCCACACAACAGGCACATAAGGACACTACAGAGGATGTCAGAGTCTACATTCCACAGAGGAAGACCAACATCTTCTGCCTCAGTATTCCCACCTCATCTTTGCTCCTCTGTTCTGCAAACTGGATGCAGCTGGCAACAAAAGTGAATGCCTCAATTGACTAAATTTATTGGAAATCCACTAGTAAACCTATATGCTCACTCAGATTTGCTTTTTGCTCAAAAATAGAACCAATCATAATTATTAAAGCATCTGAGATTTACAGTAACTAAGTTGGGTCACATTAGGATTGGATTATCATTAACAAGTATTTATTATCATATCAATATTGTAAAAAATACCATACAAATTGTGTCATAACCTAGACAGAAATTAAGCCAAGTACAATAGATAAGCACATGCAAGATAACTTATACATGAGATGTGGTGACACAAAGAATATAGAAAATTAAAATATTTCTGAAAAATGACTTTCAATGCTGATTCGTGGAGAAACATCACAGGAAGGAAGGAAAAGTCATCTAGGTCTTAAAGTATGAAAATGGTTTGCATAAACAAAGAGTAAAGCAGAAGAATATTTTATATGGAGAAATTCAGTATGTAACTTGAAAACCAAGGAATTTCTAAGGTATATTCAAAGGAAGATCAGTGTATGAATTTAAATAAAGTAAAATAATAGAGGGAACAATATGAAGTAATAGACAAAAAAAATGGTTTTCATTGAACTTTGCAAATTACTAATGCAAAGACAAAGCTGTAAAAGCATGAAACATGATAGATAAATCTAGTTTTGACTTTAGAGACTGAAAACTATGACATTAATGGCAGCAGTAGCGAATCTATTGCCATAATAGTTTGAGATAAAATGAATTGTGAATTGACAACATGATATCCTAAGGAAAACGACAAGAGGCAGTGTACTGGGTCCCTATGTAGAAAAGCAAAATTAGAAATGTGGCTTTGAGAAATCATTTGAGAATTGTAAGTAGATAAACACCTGAATTGAGGCAATTAGAAAAAAGTATACAAGAGCAGTAGATGTTCATTTAAAAAATCCATGGAGTAACAATTTGGGAATTGCAACACTAGTGTTATCTCAACAGCGAGTGAAAACAAAAATCTGAGACTGAATGATCAATTTTGTCAACTGATATACATGAATAAAAGATTGCACAAAGACAATTTTCTGACAAGTGGTTTATCCTTGACAGAGCAATTTGATAGTGTAGTTAGGATAATAGAATGTTTTAGGGGGGTTAATGAATAAATTTTTCTAGAGGGAATGCTGACATTGGCAATGGACCTCTGTGAAAGCAAAACAACTTGAAATTGCTAAATTTGGAGCTGTCTATACATTCATTATTCTACCACAGAGAATTTATAAGAAAATGCTTACACCTTTATCAGAACTATTAACTCTAATAATTAAATATATCTCCTAATTGTTGGCAAATATTAATTCAGGAAGAAATTCAAATTATACACATTTTAAATGTCATATTTTCCCTAAAAAGAGTAATAAACAACAAACCCTAATAAAAATGCCATTAAAACTACTTATTTTACAGCCCAGACTGGGACAAGTTTACAATCCCTGCCAGCAGACATGCCCTTCTTAGGAAGGGCCAGGCTGGGACAGTTCATAACACCTACTGGTAGATGTGAGAACCAGGACAGAATGCAAGACAGGTGGAGTAGGGCCACAACATTAGCCAATTCACATTAGGGCCAGGACTTGGGGTTGGCTGGGCTAGGCTAGGTTGCTGTACCGACCAGCATGAATTTGAACTGGGGGCAGGCAGGGCCAGGCAGGGCCAGGCAGGGCTACATACCCACCAGCAAATGTCAAGTTGGGGCAGGCCATTCCAGACTGGGCCATAACACCCACCAGCACATGTGAGGCCTGAGGAATGGGTGAGCCTGGTAGGAGAGCTGCAAAGACTTCTTCTGGGCTACTGCTGGTAACCATGAAAACAGGGATTGCAGGCAGACCAGCCTGGACAGGGCTACAACACCTGTTGGCCTACATGCGAGGCTTGGATAACCAACTGTATCCAATGATGCATGCATGAGCCAGAGTAAATCTGGGCTGCTTGAGCTTGCAACATAGGCTGGAAAGTGCTGGGAATATGGGCAGGTTGTGTCAAGCTAGACTGCAGAATCTCATGGAAAATGCAAGATCCAGGATTGGGAGTGGGCCTAGTAGGAAAAACTCTAGGCACCTTTCTGATGGACTGAAGGCTCTGATGGGTTGCACTCTTTGATTGATGACCATGAAAACCATGGCTAGGAGTGGACTTGGCTGGACAGGCGGTAGTACCCACCAACATAAGTGTGGGCTGGATAGTAGGGTCCATTGGGCTGAGCTAAGCTGCAACGCCCAAACCAAATGGAATGCAGGACAAACCAGACTAGTCTACTGCACATATGGTCATGTGCAGGAACCAGCACTGGGGATGAGCTTTGTGAGAGTTATTAGGGGTTATTCCAACTGGGCTGTAGTTTCCATTAGTGTACATGAGGGCCCAGTGTGTGGTGGGCAGGGTTGGGCTGGGTCGCAGCATTCTTTAGTTTGTATAAATGATGGGGCTAGAGACAGAACTGACCCAGCAACTGCAATCATCACTATGTGTGTACACTGATGTGGTTGATGGACAAAACAGGACCCCATACTGGCTAGTATTCACAAGAGTCACATCTGGGGTCATATCTAGTGAGATTTCTTTGGAACCCTCCAGTGGGATTTAGAACTCAAGCACAAAGAGAATCTCAGGATGTGTGGTCTGACCGAGGAGTGAATGTCTTAGATCTGGGCCTCTTCAGTTACTAAGAGTGCAGTAGATGGCATGCCCAGATGCACATATGGGATATGGCAGCCATTAGGGCCTGCAGAGGACATCTAGTAGCATGGTAGAAGATGGAGGGCAGAAGAAACTGGACAACTCTCCCAGCCAAGCTTAGGCAGCAAGTATCTGGGCCTGTGGAGACTTTAGAGTGGACTGTCAGCCAATGGATCTTGGAAGGAATTCCTCATCCTTGGATCAATAAATTCAACAGCATTTCAGAACTATCAAAACCACTTGAGCAATATCCTCCGTGCATGCTCCACATTGGTGACACTGGGACGACTTTACCCCATCCTCAGATACTGATATGGTTAGAATACTGGGTGTGGCTTCTTTCCTTATCTCCCCCCTTGCCTCAGATACAGGAAGAAGAAAAAGGAAATTGGAAACAAACTATCTCTTTCACTTCCCCCCTTGATTCCTCCACCCTTCCCACCCTAATCAGTGATTCACATCAGCATGCATCCTTCTCAACTATGTAAACATCATCAAAAATAAATTTTAAAAATACTTATTTCATTATATATAAATAATTACAGGAAATGCTTTAAAAGATGTTTGAATATTATAAAAACATGATTAGAGGCTAAACTTGATCACACAATTCTTTTAGAAAATTTTCAGGATCTAAAGGTCAAGTCTAAAGAGCATATTCTTTGGTAATGCTCAGAAGAATAAAGGATGCTTTCACATAAACTTCATATAGTATCAATTGCTTATTTTCTAATGGACCATATGATGCATTCCAAAGCCAATTATGAAATGTTTTACTTATTTTTTCATATACATATGCACACACACAATTTGAGAAACAATTTTCAAACTCTGCATTTTTTTACATTTCACTTTGCTCTACACTATAAAACAAAGGTAGATTTTAAGATAAAAGATTATTTTAATAAAGTAATTCTAGATGTTTCTTTATGTGGAATTTTAGCGCCTCCTCCATAAAATATAACTTGAAGAAGCTTTTTAAGAACATGGAACTGAGAGTAGAACATTATTAATGACATATTGTATTGTAAGGTTTTAGAGTTTCTTGGGAATTTTACATTAGAGTTAGAAAGTGAAAACAATGAGAAGTACAAATCTGGAAATGTTTTGGAAAGCAAAAATTCACTTTTATTATTTTGCACCTTAAGTAATGATCTTGTAAAGTAATATGCTTTAGTATGCATATTTAATATACTTAATATATTTTGAAGTTAAATATTTAAATATCCATAAACTATGAATCCTCTATGTTTTAAATTCAGCATTGTAAAAGTCCAAAGCACAGGAAATTCTCACCTTGTTAAATGTACTGTGACTAAGGAGGGTGGAAGAACTCTCCTGTTCATCAGTCAGGGAGAAAGAGGACACATGGCTGAAGGGTCCAGGGGTAAGACATTCAGCAGGGGAAAGGGTCTGTGGATGCAGCAGAGACTTAGCAGGAGGGTAGAGTTTAGTCTGATACAAAGGATGGAGTGAGATAGGCTTGTGAGTGACAGTCACATCCTAGGAAGGAGAAAGGCATAAAGAGTACATTAGTGGACACAGTCAGGCACACTTGGAATGAGGTCTAATACAGACAGAACTCAGAATGTGTAATGGGAGTCCTCCTCAGGAGGAGGTAGGGCAGCTTCCTTCACAAGGTGTTCTTTGTCTCTTTCCATAATCTCTTTCTGTCCCCCCATTTCTTCTCCCTTTTGTATAATAAAACAGGTTCCATAGAGTGTCTCCTACAGAATTCTAAGTTTATTGATGAAAGTATTGAGGAGAACTGTGTAAGGAAGGAGAAAGCCCATTGGAAGAGGAGCAGCTGGGGTTACACAAATCATCCCTAGAAAGGTGGGAGACGGTGAGAACTGATTGAAGGATGCCTGTGATTGGTGCAGAGGGAACTGGGGAATAAAGCAGAGCACACTGCAGAGGATACTGACACGCTAGCAAAGAGGCAGAAGCACCAGGCTCAGTTCACCACACAGCAAGTTATAGAGAAATCAGCCTGGATAAGGAATAAGGGAAAAGTGAGTCTGGAGAAAAATGAATGAGAGGGTCTTACAAAAAACCTGGTCCTGCAGCAATTAGATGAATTCAGGGCCAGAAGGAGATAATGAGGCCTTAAGCAAAGATAGGAGATAAAGATTCTTTGCAGGGTCTCTAACATGCAAAGTAGATAGAGAAGTTAAGGAAGTAGGAACTACTAAAGTAGACCAAAAAAGGTTGAGAAGAAGACAGTTAAGCCAAAGAGAGAGAGAGATGGATTGATGCTACACCAAAAAAGTTGCACAAAGAGCCCACCAGACATGTACAAATCTAAAAAAATCTAAGAAAGATTTGTGACTCAAACATTTGCCCCAAAGATTGATGAGACCCTGCCATTGTGTATATATGCATATAGACACATAACATATATACTATATATATTATGTATTGTATATTATACAATATATGTATACAATATTATATATTATGTATTATATAGTATATAGTATATATTGTATTATAGATCATATCCAATATGTTTATCTTATATGCATTATTAATATATTATTAAACTTAAATATATAATTGTATTAATATAAAATGTTATATATTTCATATTGTACCTTATATTAATAATATAGAATATTATCGGTAATATTCTATATTACATATAGATAATATATAATCTATAACGTACTATGTTAACTTGATAATTGCATATTAATGTATTTATTATTAATTTACCAAATATTAATATTAATGTTATTTGAATGTTTAAATTATATAGTCTGATATGTAAAACATATTTGTGTATTAAAAACTAAAATATATTATTTCATCAATAATTACTTTTATTATCTAATGGGAAATATGATTTACATGAAAATCAAGTTATGACTACAAAACTAGCTGTATAAACATTTAATAGCATCACAGTTGATACTTGAAGGGGCTCAGTAAAAAAGGTGGCCTAAAGTGTCTAGTTCATATTCAGACTTTTTTTTCTCAGAATCTTCAAGCATCATTCTCTTTATCTACACCTGTGGTGACCCATGGGAAGGTTTTGCCGCAAGAGGAATTTAGTGGGGTCAGGTTCTACACAATTAGGAGAAAAATATTTGGGGAAGATGGCCAACTCTGCATTTCACTCTTCTAGCTCACCGTAGTCAATTTCCCACTCTCAAGACTCAGATCAAGCCTAAACTTTCTGTAGGATTAGGTGATGTCCTCGGTTCATCCAAGTAGTTGGGCAGGAAAGGACTGTAGCATTTTGTCAGCATGAGGCCCGGATGGGAAGAGGTAAGAAACGTGGCCAGGCTTCTATGACTCCCACCCAGCTGAACAGAGTTCAAGGTGAAAGGATGCTTAGTCAAGGATGCTCACTGTGGATGTCACGTGCCTGGCTAAGCCCTGCCAGCTGTCTTCTGTTATCATAAAGGTCTTTTTCCTTATATTCTGGAGGTTTTCTTTGCCTACTCTCTCTCACGTGTTCACAGTACCCTGTGTCACTGTTTTCTGGGATTCCTCTCATACTAACCGGGCTTTAAGAATGCCTCCCAAGAAAACAGAGCATTAAAAGTAAATTTCTGACAATTCATTCACTAGAAGATCACTGTGCCCCATGATTATATTAAAATAGTTAGGTAATCATGGTAAATTGGAAATAATCTGTTTCAGAATTGTGAACATACTGTTACACTGGCTTCTGTGCTGTGTGATTTAGAAACCCAACAATTCATTCTGTATGGGACCCTGACACTTTACTCTCTCTCTCTCTCTCTCCTGCAAGGACACAAGATGAGTTTGCTTTTAGTAATCACGAAATTCCAAAAAAAAAAATGTGTTTTGGACTGACTGTATTCATCTACTATGGGAGAAATTTGTTGATGCCCTATAATCTGTGAAATTGACCTGTTGTCTTGGAAAATCATCTCAAATTGTTTATTTCCTTTCTCTTCCTTCACGCTGGGTATTCTTGAGATAATCCTCTTCTTCTCATTTCTTTGCCTTTTGCTTATCTTCCAACAACACTGACCTGAGAAAGAGTATTCTCAGGACTTAAGACTTTCTGTGCTAAGGCAAATTAGAATGAGATGGTTACCCACCTTCCACCTCTATAATGCATTCTTCATTTCTGTTGCCATGTGTTTCATCCAAAAGTTTCTACATACTGATGTTCTTTTGTTTAGTATTTTGCTTTGATTTACCAAAGATAGATTGATACTGTCTTATCTCACCTATGAAATACTTAACTAAATTTTTCTCCTTAGAATACCTTTCCTTTAATATTTTGTTTTATTTCTTCTTTAGTTGAATTTCTGTTTTATTTTATCCATATGTTTATATTGCTTCTTGAAGGTATGCCTCAGATAACATGGGATTGAGTATAGCTACTTCTTAAATAGCACTACTCCATCTTCCTTATGTTAGCTACGATTCCTAACCCCTCTTTTCAGAGATACCAGGACTTCAAAAAGCTAAAAGTTTTAGAATTTTGAAAGCTCTTAACATTAACATGGCATCTGTATTGGGCTTTCTCCGTTATTAGCTTTAGATATAGCTTTCCTGTGTCTTGATGAGTCAGTTGTCTCATTATGACTTTCCCACCTATACAGTTTTTTCTGTCTCAATTCTTTCCTTACTTAAGGATTCCACATCTTCATCGTAATTTTAAGGTAAAATTTGGAGGGAAAAAATTTAGAGGTGTTTTTGAATCCACCATTTACTAAAATTCCTATGAGATTCGTTTTGTTTACCTAACAAGAATGGAAACCACAGCCTAGGGAGATAATTGCATCATTTTCTCCTTGTATTGCTACAATAAAACACTCTGAGAATTGCCCATTAATGCACCTGTGACCTGGGGTTTTCTGAGGGAATATCTTTAACATTTTTCCCTGTTCTTCTTCTGCTAATTGACTTACTGGAGTTGTCTCTGTATTTTGTATTTCACCAGGATATTGTGGTTCCTGGAAAATCATAAATTATTCATTTCAGAGAATTTTGAAATTCCTTTGCATAAGGTTGAGAAAAGCAGTGTCATGTTTTTACTTTTTAACATTACTCATTTCCATGCTTTGATTTTTTATTTTGAATTTTCTCTTTATCAATGCTAGCAGATCTACATGCTACTTTTCAAATAATACATTTTATATTTATGATTTTTTTAGTTTTTCTGTTTCACAGTTGTCTTTATTTAATCCTTGTAATTTTTAAAATCAATTTGTTATAAATTCTAATAGAAAATGAGCAAATGGGAAAAATGATTTCATATTTTTCCAGATAAATAATTTCCTCAAGCAAGATCTATTTTTCCCAATTTTAATGTTAATTTTGCTGCTTTAATATACAATTTTAATGTTCTATAAAATAATATGAAATCATCATAGAAATTTTCATGAAATAAACCATAAATACAATGTTTAAAATACTCTCAATCTTATAAGCTCAAAGATACTCTTCCAAACAACTTACCTGTTTGGAGAAGAGTACCTTTTACATCCAGATTTCAAAATATATTACAAAGAATCAGTAATGGAAACACTAATGCACCAATGTAAATAGAGGCATATAGATCCATGGGCAGAACACAAACTCTCCAAAAACCCCAAGTGGCCAGCATTGTGGTTCAGTGAAGCCTCCATCTACAACACCAATACGGCATACGAGCACTAGTTCAAGTCCAAGCTCTTCTACATCCCGTCCAGTTCACAGCAAATGAATGTGGACAAGCCATAGAAGAGCCCAAATGCAAACACCTGAAACCCAGGAACCCTGTGGGAGAACAGATAAAGTTCTAGGAACCTGTTTTCAGCCTAGTCCACACCTGACAATTTGCAGCCATGTGAGAAGACGCACCCTCTATAACTTTGTTTTTAAGTAAACAAATAAATACATATATTTTAAAGCTAAAACTATATTCATTTGATGTTCTTAACAGTAGAGCTGTTCTCACAATGGGGAAGGCTACTTTCCTCATAAAATAGTGTTGGGAAACCTTCTACATAGCATATATAAAGGAATGAGTTTGAAACTTCACACAGACTTAAAATGGATTAAAAATTTAAACATAAAGTCTGATTTATATGAACTATAACTATAAATAAATTTCTCCAGATTAGTAGGAGAAATCACAGGTGGGAATCCTCTTGATACTGTTCTGTAAATGGGTTTTTGGATATGTTCCCAAAAGCATAGGCAACAAAAACAAAAATAGATGATTGGGAATATTGAACTAAAAGTCTTCATAGAGCAAGGAAATAATCAACAGAGTGAAAAGGTTTTCTTCGTGAGGGGAAGAAGTATTTTCAAAAGCATATATATGAAGGGAATCAATATCCAAAAGATACATGGGCACCATACTCAAAATCAAACAAACCTCAAATAGCCTTATTTTAAATAAACCAAAGACCTGAACAGACATGGTTCAAGAAAAGATTTTCCAGAGGCCAACAGCCACATGAAAAGGTGCATAATATCACTGATCAACAAAAGGCAAATCAAAACCGTAGTGAGATAGCACCTCACACAACTACCATCCAACAGACAACAGGGGAAAGACTTGGCAAAGATACGGAGAAAAAGAAACCAATATTCACGTGCCAATGGGAAACAAATTAGTATAGCCAATATGGAAAACACTATGAAATTCCGCAAAAACTGAAAACTATAACTAGCTTGAACAGCACTTGTGGTGTTAACAGGTTAAGCTACTGCTTGTACAACTGTGCTCCATGTGAGAGTGCTGCTTTCAGCCCTAGCTGTTCCTCTTAGGATTTTGCTTCTTGCTAATGCATCCCACAAGGCAACAGATGATGGCTCAAGTTCTTAGGCCCTGGCATTCATGTGGAACATCCAGGTTGAATTACTGGCTTCAGGCTTAGACTGACCCAGACCTAACTGTTGTGGACACTTGGAAAATGAATCAGTGGGCTGATCTCCCCTTTTCTCTCCTAAACAAATATGTCAATTTGTGAGCGAAAAAAATTTTGTCATGTGTGACAACCTGAATGAATCTGGAGGAGGGCATTATGTTAGTTTCTACTAGCCAAAAGGAAAAATACAGCAGGCTCTCATGGATTTGTGGAATCTAAAATGGTAAAACTCAGGGAAGTAGAAAGTAGCAGAGCAGTTACCATGAGAAGCAGTGAATGGGAATGAGGAAATACCCCAACAGATATAGAGTTGCCGTTATCCAAGCAGCATGAATTCTGGTGACCCAATGCACAATAATGTTCTTAAAATCAACAGCACTATATGTACTTCAAATTGGAATTCTAAGTGTTCTTTTTTTAAAGATTTATTTATTTTTATTACAAAGCCAGATATACAGAGAAGAGGAGAGACAGAGAGGAAGATCTTCCCTCCAATGATTCACTCCCCAAGTGACTGCAATGGCCGGTGCTGTGCCGATCCAAAGCCAGGAGCCAGGAACTTCCTCCAGGTCTCCCATGTGGATGCAGGGTCCCAAGGATTTGGGCTGTTCTCGACTGCTTTCCCAGGCCATAAGCAGGGAGCTGGATGGGAAGTGGAGCTGCCGGGATTAGAACTGGTGTGCATATGGGCTCCCAACTTGTTCAAGGTGAGGACTTTAGCCACTAGGCCACCGCACTGGGTCCTCTAAGTGTTCTTAATAAACACAATAATAGTAGTAATAGTGGTCGATGTCTGCGGTGATCGATTTGTAAACTTGACTAGAGTAATCATTTCATATATAGCTCAAAGCATCAAGTTTCACACATTTGCACATTTAAAAGTGCCAGTTAAACACCAATAAAGCTTGGGACAAATGAAAGAAAACACTAGAAATTTTATCTTGGATTTCCTTGATCAAAGACATATTGAAACAAAATGTGTTCAACTTACAGATGGCAGGGTCTTCCTGTGTTCCCTATTAAGCTCTCCGTGCCAAATCAGAGAAATGTCTGTGTAGAAATATATTTGTATGTAGAAATATACATATATATATGTATATATGGAGGAGTTAGGCAATTATTTGGAAAAAAACTATGTTATTCATAAGAAACAAAGTCTAATTTCACCTGTATTCTTATACTGTTTCTGGTTTTCACTTTATGAATGCTGATATTGTGTTTTTAGGGATTCTGAAATATTTTTGTTTATATATTTTTAAATATATTTTACATTTATTTTTATATATTTAAATACATTTTCCTTATACATTTCATTTCGGATTTTATTATTGTCTGTTGTATTCCTCTCGCTTGAAAAGCTGGGGACTGGATTCTACTCATTCACTGTGAAGACTCTAATCTTCCCTATTTTTGTGTGGCACCCACAGTCCTTCATTATTTTGAACTCTTCTCATCACATTAAAACTATCAAACTGAAGTTGAATTTTGTAAGTTATGTGATCTGGAAGTGTTTTTCTATTTTTATTTTCTTTTCTTAGTTAATAAAACTTTCTTGGACAAGATGCTTTTGCACCAGGATTTAAATGGGAACGTGACCTCGACTTGCAATCATTTTGGGGCCTCAGATTTTTAGATGTAAATTCATTCAAGCTTTCCTTCTACTTAGATAACAACAGTCAGCTCTACAGACTGTACAACTTGCCTGTGTCTAGTTTACCAGAGGAGTAGCGGGAAGTGGGAGCAAGAACACTCTCCAAAATAGGCAGCCGTGCAAACACAAGGGGCTTGGAGCTTTCATATTAAACTGTACCCTAAGCCCCAAGAAGTATATGGCTGACACTGTGCCTCACCCTTAATTGTATCCTTTCACCATTTCCTCCAAATGGATAATTGCTGGCTGTGCTGTCATTTACCCAGTGACTTGGAGTTATCACAAAATTATCTGTGGCTTAATAAGAATTTGTGCTTTTGTTTTGCCTCTTTATTGCTTATAAATACCAGGTGATTTAACATAATGAATTGCTGATTTAACCATTGCCCTTTTCAAACCAGAAACTCATGTCCTTGCACCTTTCAAAAATAAACATTCACAGTGCATCTTGAAGTTTGTCGCTTCTTAAAATATTTTTCCATGAGAGACCTTGAGACCCACTGAATGATTCAAAACATTTTATGATCCTCTCCAATTACATTATTGTAGATATCACATATATCTAGGTACCACTGTCTATATGTATGTACAATTCTATATATTGTTTGTTACACAGCTTGTCTTGATATTGATGTAACTGCAACCTCAAACTGTATCTTTTTATTTTTATTATGTATTTAAGATTTGTTTATTTTATTTGAGAGAGAGAGAAAGAATCTCTTCACTGAGTCAATCCCCAAATGGATGCCCTGATCAGAGCTGAGCCAACCCAAAGCTGGGAAGCAGGAGCTGGTTCAGCATCGCCCAAGTGGGTGCAGGGGCACAACCACCCACTGCTATTCCAGGCCATTACCCACTGCTATTCCAAGCCATTAGCAGAAAGCTAGATTGGGAGTGGAGAAGCTGGGACTCGAACCAGGATCCATATAGGATGCCAGCACTGCAGGCAGGATTAGTTTGTTAAGATACTGTTTAGGCACCAATACCCCATCTTGTTATGTACTCCCTTGCTATTTGTTATATACTCCCACAGTTTACCCACAAATCAGTGCTTTTATTACAGAAATCACCTATTTAAAGAATGCTTTTTCTCTGATGTATGTTTCCCTTAAATTTCAAAACACGTCACCCTTGGTATATTTGATAATTAGAAAAAAAGAGTTAAGACTCAGAAAAATTTTAAATCTGTACTTTGGCCCAACATAATAAAGCTCTAGTACAAGGGATTTCCATGCATTTTCTAACTTTATCACATGGTAACAAAGGAATATATTTCAATTCATCATTCCATTGTTTCTTGTGTGTTATTTTATAATATTTTATGTGACAGAGAATATGAATATCCCCTAATAAATTGAGTTTTACATTTCCCTCTAGTAATAGTCCCCAAAGGAATCTCTCATTGCTTATATTACCAAAACTTTAAACATTTTAAGTTCCATGTCTTTAAAACAGTATCAAAAATTACATAACACCTTCATATTCTCAGATGTCTATGTTTAAATAACTTAACTAATTATAATGTAATGAAGAGACAACACTCAAGCAAAAGTACAAACTTAGAGGTTGATATATTAACAATAAAAAATAAAAGTATACTCATTAATTTCAAAACACTGACCTCCCTCCTCTTTTTGAATTGAAGTAAGTTATCAATAGTTACAAATCATACATATGGCTGAAAACAAGTTTTTTTTGATGTAGCTATAATGTTGCTTCAGTCATTTCTAATTGCTTATGCTTATTTCAGTTGTACTATATTCGATCTAGACTATTTTGCAACTATGTTTCCTTTATAAACTCACTTGCCTGTTTATTAAGCTATTTAAGAAATAACTAAAGCAATGAGTCCTATGTCTCTCTTAGCATAAGCTTACAGAAAATACAAAAGTCATTTAAGGGCTCACTGTCCTTAATTGGAAAATGCTCTCGAAGGAAATCTCATGTTCAGTGAATGTGAGCAATCTGCCCAGCGCACAGCCTACAAAGGATGCCTGTGTCAACATACGTAAATCAGCAAAAGTTGAAATCTTCGTACCGTCTTAGCTGAGTATTAACAAGCATTCCTAATGGACATCTAGCAAACAATGTCAGCTTTTCAACAAATCTCTCACAATTACTTCCTAATACCATGGAAGCCAGAAAGCAGCCTTAGTGGGTGTACAGACATGATTGCACCCTAATAAAACCATATTTACTAAAAACAAAGCAGACAGACCAGAGTTGGAATAATACAGTTTTTGACCATTTTTCTAGATTTTTAAGAATTAGAAAATATCAATCCTGTCTGACCTGCACCTTGCTTTTGCCTCACTGAATTATCCTGAGACTAGTATGTATACATTGAAGGGCATGATTCCAACTTCCCACTGAAAGAAATATCATTCTTCTTTGCTTTAGTTTTTAAAATATATGGCTTTGGATGTTGTTCTAGTTTGTGTGGGAAGGTCAGAGATCATAAAATATCTTATACATGTTTCTATGAGTTATGCAACAATTATTTTTGATAAAATGTTTTTTTTTTTAAAGATTTATTTTTTTATTATTTTTTCATTGGAAAGGCGGATATACAGAGAGAGGAGAGAGAGAGAGAGGAAGATCTTCCGTCCGATGATTCACTCCCCAAGTGAGCGCAACGGGCCGATACTATGCCGATCCGAAGCCAGGAGCCTCTTCCGGGTCTCCCGCACGGGTGCAGGTTCCCAAAGCTTTGGGCCGTCCTCGACTGCTTTCCCGGGCCACAAGCAGGGAGCTGGAAGGGAAGCGGGGCTGCCGGGATTAGAACCGGCGCCCATATGGGATCCCGGGGTTGCAAGGCGAGGACTTAACCACTTGCGCCACCGCGCCGGGCCCGATAAAATGTTTTAAACAACTCATCAAAGACTTGAGAATTATGCTCTTCAATACATAAATATTTATTATAAAATTTTCCAAAGCAATTAGCTTTATTTAGGAGTTTGTTTTTAATGAATTAATTATTTTTAGTTGATTATAGTATCATATCCTGCAAAATTTCAAAAAGACATGAACTTGGAAGGCAAGTAATAGCTTTTTTTCACTAGAGGACAATTGAGAGACAGATAAGTGCAGAATTAACTTATCTCTACTTATTTGACAGAGACAAGAGAAAACAATGCTACAGCCATAGCTGATGTGTTTCACTTTTCCAGCTTCAAAAAAAAAAACAAAAAAAAAAACAGCTTTTTACTCAAACTCAAACTTTAACTCCCAAAGCTGTTTCATTCATCATAGGGCATCTGAAGGCATTTTAAGTTCTTCTGATTAAAGGTTGCATGTCAGAGAGTCTTAGGTTCTGTCTTGGTACTATGGAGTCATCTCCTTTCCTGCTGTGTGGAAGTGGAGCAACAAAACACACCCTCTCTGGATTCAAGCTGTTCACGCTCACATACAAGGCACACTGGTAAACACAGAGCGGTACTCATGAGCTCATTGCAGACTTCGTAGCACTCTCGCTTCTACATTCCCACCACTCTGGGCAACACAGAATATGTATTATTTTTTTACTCATTATTATTTTTAGCTTTCCCTTTATAGGAAACTAAAACTATTTCAAATCAAAACCATAGCATTTCTGCTTTTAACCTAAAGCAGCAACTCTGCTAACTACTTGTCTAGTTCTAAGTGTCCTTGTTGTTCTCTATCTATTCTAATTTCTTGTTTTTTGATTTTGTTTTGTTTTTAGGGAGGTCAGCAGGGACTCATATATTCCTTACTAAATAGGACACGAAAATAAGTTACTCCTCACTAAGGTATTGAAGATTTCTCTACACACCACTCCTAAAACTGCTTTGTGCCTCAACTGCTGACATATGCCTTGTTAAAGCCTTGTTATAAGCCAGTTTAGACTATCCTAAAATCTGCCAAGTTCAGCAAATTTGTGCTTCAACACTATAAACTGCTTAACAGGAAAATGAAAATACACACAACACTGCTGGATAGTACACTATAGCCATTTTAAGGTGGATAGAAGCCGGTTGTATATAAACTAAAATTGAAATGTCAATGAAGTAGTCACAGGATGTGGTTAAGAACTTGCATTTTCTAACATATCAGTCACTCAATACCATGTCAATTAACTCCATAATGTTGTAAACTGTTGTTGATGATATGTTGTGGCTTTAAATTGGTTGGGATGATATTCTGCCAGCTCTGCTTTTATACCAGCGATGGTCTCCCCAGGAAACCGTTAAATTTATCTGGACAATAAGATGCTGGACTCTATGCATGGTACATGCTTGCAATGCAAGAAGCATGACTGGATTTGAACTTTAATAGTGCAATAAGGTGGAGTAATCCACCATCGGGGGAGGGTACGAGGAGAGGTTGGAGGAAATCCCAGAGCCTATGAAACTGTGTCACATAATAAAATGCAATTAAAAAAAAATAAATCAATAAATGAGGAAAATAATCCTTTTGATAGAATATTCATCTTTTCCCTCTGGGATATGATTTGATAGGCTCACTACTTCAGATTAAAGATTCCATCCTCTCAGCTTTTCTTGAGATTATCTTTCCCTTGTTCTTGGATACACAGCCAGGTTGGAAGATTGTAACAGAAGCATTGCAATTTTCTGTTGTGGTTTTCTATAGAGGTGCTTTTTTAACCCCTCTGTACTTACTGTACATAGAAATAAGAGTCTTAAAGGAAAGCAAAATTGAAACATAATCTTATTTGGACCACTTGTATTATAATGATCTCTCAAGAATTAGTTGCTTAACAGTTCATGGCTGTGTGGTGTCTGGCAAAACCCAGACCTTTATGAAATAATGGTAAATTTAAGTTTCATGCAAATGTGTTCTTGTGTGTGTTGCTAACCCATCATGTCCCAACATAGCTTTAAATTTTTGCATGAAAATACACTGCAGATTATACATAAAGTCTTGTAAAAAGAGCTTCAAGAATTATATTGTCTCTTTATCTGAAAAGTATTCAATGAAAGAAATCTAAAAGAGACTGGACAATATGTAAAATATCTTAATTTTTAACTACCTAATTTAAATGCTATTATAAAATGAGAGTTAAAAAATTGTGTTAGTAAGAAGAAAAGATATGTTCTGATGTTTTCCTTCACAAGAACCTCTATCTCTGACATCTTCTTTGGATTTTTTAGTTGAGTTCAGCCTTTGGCTAGACCTGTGGCTTGTAGTGGTGACATCCTTCAGACTAGCTGTGTATTGTGGCACAAAATACAATTTCAATTAAATCGAGACGATTTCTACAATCATCTCCTTCCTATCTTACACTCAGCCTCAACTCCATAGCCCTTAGAATGAATTAGATGATTAATAAGCATGCTTAGATAATACAAGCAGAGAGAAGACGACTGCACATTTTCTTTGATTTATGAGAAATGGGATCAAAGAATGATAGAGAAAGGTATAATAAAGGCTAAAGGATCTTCAAATATGAGCACCATAATTAATGTATTTGTAACAATCTCAATATTCTGTAAATATTTTAAAGTCTGCGTAAGAGTACATGGACTTTGAATGATGGTCACATTGAGAGTTGCAAACTGAAGATGAGGTATAGGAAAAAGGTTGGGAACCCTCTCCACTTCATTGTGATCCAGGAGAAAGAACTCAAAATAGTTGATTTTTGACATTGAGAGCAGTAAATATCAAGATCAGCCAAAAGAATACATTGGAAGATTAGAAAGCTAAAAATAGTAAATTTTTTTTTCCTTAAATTCCCCAAAGCTCTAGATGTCAAATTTCTCATTCCCCAATATTGGAGCTTTTTTTCTCTACTCAAAATAATAACCCTATTTGATAAGGAACGTGGACTTTCATTGAATTTGGATGTCTCAGTGAAACAATGGGTTCCTCACCTTTCTAGATAACTCTCCTTCAGTGTTTCTCAAGATTTCTGCGTCAGATTAATCAACTAAAAAAAAGCAAGTTTTTAAAAAGTCAAAGCAGTCGGTGTTCTATTGATTAAAATTCACAGTTAAGATATGCCTTATTCTGGACCATATTCATCCTCAAAATGAGAGTGATATGCAAAATACTATTGAAGGTGTCCTCTTTTTCTGTGTTTGTGTTTTTAATATTATTATAAGCTTTATAGTGTTTTATTATTGGATGATTTGAAAGAGAAGAAAGAACAAAATTGCTTGGTATGATTGAAAGTGTTAATCTATTAGACTGGTTAAAATAATGTCAAAAATATCTATCTACATAAAGTTTGCTATGATTGTGTGTGCATATGTGTGTATACTTGTTTATTCACCTCCATTTGGATTTTGCAATTTTAATAGGGAATCCTTTTAAATTTGACTGCGTCCTCTCTATAAAAAATCACTTATTTGCTTTTGATTTATATTGAGGAATCATCAATACAATTTACTGCCACTATTTTCCATGGGAAAACAAGAATTGTGTTGCTTTGTCAAAAGCTTATGTGTATTTATATATTTACATATATGTATATGAAATTCTATTAAATGCACACATGCATACGTATTTTGTAGTCTCAGAGAATTCCAGTTCTTGCTACTGGTTTTTTTACATTGGCAAACTTCCCATGAGTTTCTGTTGAAAACATCCTAAACAGGAAGACTAAGTAGGCAACCTCAACTTTAAGATACATTTTGTGATGAAAGCAAAGATGCCTTTCACATCTCTCGTTTTCAATATTCTCTTTCTGCATTACTTAAATATAGCAGATACCTTGTTGTCATTCAACTCTTTCGTAATTAAAGGCTCTGAGATAACTCTTTCAGTAAACTTTGGGAATAATTTTTGCTTATTTTTAAAATTTCTCTCTGGGACATAATATAGGGCTACGTTACAGGTTTGTATGAGAAACAAATTGTAGAACATTTATATTTTCATTAAAATTCCTTGTTAAGAAATTATGGCTTCAGAGAATTAAACTTTAGTCTAAGAAGAATTATAAGATCAGTTAGAAACCAAAATATTTTACTCACCCATATAAAACCTGCATTTAGAACACCTATGCACAAAAATATCACAATAGGAGTAAGTTTATAATCTTACGACTTAAAATATGGTAAGATTTGATTGGAATTCTAAGACAAAAAAAGCCTTTTTATAAAATTTTAAACCATTTTAACATCTTTAGAATAATTAATTTGGAAATCAGCTGATGCTCATGTGCTGGGCATCTTAACTTGTAAACATGACCCCGAGATAACACAACAGTTATCAGTACCTAAAGTAAGTACAGGATGATTTGGAGGTACAGAGAGCACATCAGCTATATTTCTAGACTTTTTTTTTTTTATAAAGGTGGACCTTTTACTTCACAAGTGTCACAGATCTCATGGCACCAATAATTTAAGTACATATGCAGGTCATTTTTCTTCCATTCTGTGTAAGGAATAATTTTTATTCTCAAAAATTTCTCACCAATTAAAAATTCATCTGATTTTCAGAAATTTCCTTTTACTCTCAGAAAATGACATCTGTGAGAGTTTCTGTTTCCTTTTTGTAAACACCAATGTAGCAATCATTTCTAGTGCATTGTTTCCAAGTAAAACCTTGCAAATCCTGCCACTTCTCCTGGCTTCACTTGGGAATCCAGTGTAAAAATCCTTCCTAATCTTGGATTCCTCAGATTTATTGAGGATTATTTTAACCACCAACAAATTCGTTTTCTACTTGACCCTGTTGCAACATTGGGACATGCAATGGAGCTGCTCCTTACTTGTCTGCCCCCCCAACCCTTCAATCTTCCTTTCTTATGTCTTGCCTTCAATTCAAATAACGTCCCACATTGCAATCAACATCCCACTATGAATTCATCCTTCTATGAATTTGATTCTTTTTAGTTTTTCACATATGTGATTTCATTTTATTTTTTCCTTTTGTAACTGACTTATTTAATTTAACCTAATGTCTTCAGTTTTATTGCATGTTGTCAAAAATGGCAGTCTTTCCTTTTCCAAGGCTATGTAATACATTGTAACACATTTTCTTTCATTGAGAGACTTGTTTCCATATCTTGGATATTGTTAATAATATCTCAACGATTAAAGGAGAATGACTTTTAGGAAAGGACTCTGAACATTTTGGAAGGAATACAGTTTCCATATTTACCATGATCATTTTCTTTAGCTTAATTTTGTGAGAAAGAGATTGAGTTCCTTCGAAAGGATCACACAATGTGGGGTCCTTTTTCATGTCTGAAAAGTCATAAAGGCCTCTGTTCTTATTTTAAATTACTTCAATTTAAGTTACTTTTTTCAGATCTGAGGATGTAGTACAAGTGTTTATATGTACAGGGAAATATAAAATGCAGCATTCATCTGCTTATCTACTGTCCACTGTGATTATGAAAGAGTTTCTTTTTCCTTTGAATATGGCTCCATTAAATACATTCAACAGATCCATGCCATCTGCTCTTGGAACTTGACATATAACTATATATTCTAAACTTAAAATTATCTGGAGTCTATCCTGAAAATCATTGCGCTTATTTTAAAGCAGGTTTTGTAATGCAGCATAGGCTACCTTCTTTCCTACTTCACAAGTTTAAGATTTTTGGTTCTAACTGAGATTTGAAATAGCTAAATGTTGTATGAAATATGCATATGGATTCTTCAAAATCAGGATTTATAAGGGAGGAAATTATACTGTATATCTAAAATTAAGGCTTCTGATTTCTTCTGGGACAAACTCGGGAGATACTGATAACTAAAATCTTTTTTTTTTTTTTTAGTAGTTTGGTGTTTCTGTGATGTTGTCTTTAATATGTTGATATACCTTTGGATTAAGAAGTCTTTCTTTTTTTAAAATTGCATTTCATTTTGTGACATTGTTTCATAGGCTCTGGGGTTCCCCTAACCCCTTCCCCCATGGTGGATTACTCCACCTTATTGCACTATTAAAGTTCAAATCCAGTCATGCTTCTTGCATTGCAAGCATGTACCATGCATAGAGTCCAGCATCTTATTGTCCAGATAAATTTAACGGTTTCCTGGGGAGACCATCGCTGGTATAAAAGCAGAGCTGGCAGAATATCATCCCAACCAATTTAAAGCCACAACATATCATCAACAACAGTTTACAACATTATGGAGTTAATTGACATGGTATTGAGTGACTGATATGTTAGAAAATGCAAGTTCTTAACCACATCCTGTGACTACTTCATTGACATTTCAATTTTAGTTTATATACAACCGGCTTCTATCCACCTTAAAATGGCTATAGTGTACTATCCAGCAGTGTTGTGTGTATTTTCATTTTCCTGTTAAGCAGTTTATAGTGTTGAAGCATAAATTTGCTGAACTTGGCAGATGTTAGGATAATCTAAACTGGCTTATAACTCTAACAAGGCATATGTCAACAGTCGAGGTGCAGAACAAAAAAAGGATTATTTTTAAAGGGAAAATCTTTAGGTATATTGTGTTGATGATAAATCTATTATAAATAGTATAGAGCCTATTCAAGATAAATTTTTATTTCTCAGAGAAACAGGTGAAAGATGGAAGGAGTGAAATAAAGAGAGTGGGGGAAAGGGAAAGGAAGGGAAACTCAAGAATTTTATAAAGAAAAAAGCAAAAACAACATGTTAAAACATGGAGAAATCAATAACCTCCCAAAAGAAATGAGACGGTACAGAGATTTTTACATTCTTTCTCCTCAATCTGGTAAACCATTTAATAATTTCTACATGTAAAAAATTACTTACATTTTACTCAAAAGATGTTTCCTAATAAAAGGTTGGCAATGATGAAAGATAATTTTATGACAGAAGAGAAATCACCTTAATTGACAGACAAATCTATAAAAAGTGGTAATTTGTGACATTCAGAATAAACACCAGTATTGTCAGTTCTATTCATAAGAATGGTATTTGACCAGTAATATTAACATGTGTGTGTCATAGGGAAGCAAATGGGAAGGTTACTATTGAAATCTAGCTTGATGGGGCCCAGCGGCGTGGCCTAGCGGCTAAAGTCCTCCCCTTGAACACGCAGGGATCCCATATGGGCGCCAGTTCTAATCCCAGCAGCTCCACTTCCCATCCAGCTCCCTGCTTGTGGCCTGGAGGACGGCCCAAAGCTTTGGCACTCTGCATCCATGTGGGAGACCTGGAAGAAGTTCCCAGATCCTGGCTTTGGATCGGCATAGCATCGGCCGTTGCGCTCACTTGGGGAGTGAATCATTGGATGGAAGATTTTCCTCTCTGTCTGTCCTCCTCTCTGTATATCTGAGTTTCCAATAAATAAATAAATCTAAAAAAAAAAAAAGAAGTCTAGCTTGATGAATCATTTGAAATAAATCTGGAAGTCACATAATCATCAGAAGTGAATGTGAAACAAAAAGGATTTGATAGGGAGAAAAGGCAAGTCAGATGTCTCAGAAAAACTAGGAGACAAGAATGCATGAAAACATGATAGTGAAGAAAAGTCCCTAAAATTGTTCCTTTTTTTTTTCCTGTGAGGTGATGTGAAAGAGTTTTCTGAACGGTCATTTTCACACAAAAGCATGCTTTCTCCTATAGAAACAGATTACAGGAAAATAAAACACTCTGAGAAGAACTGTTTCTCATAAAGACAAAAAGGGAACATGTTTCTGGGAAAATCACACGAAAAAACAATATTCTTCCTTAAATTGTAACATTTTTTCCATACAACTTTCTAGGGGTTCAAAAAAGTCATGAAACTTTTAATATGACAGGTTCCATCATTAATTATAAAGAAAGAATGTTTTAAATCTTCCTTTTCATATAACAGGTTAACTATTGGTTTTAATGGTAAAATTCTTAGTGATTGATTTTGTTATTAAAGTTGTTTACTGATCAGAAAGTAATCACCATATTTTACAAACTTACAGGCACTCAGAATAAAGTTAAAAAACGGTAAATTTCTTAGTGTCTTAATTATCATCAGCACGTTGATTTTCTGAATCTTCATATTTACAATTTTCCAAGAAATTTTGTTCATTATTTTCCAACTCCATCTTCAATTATCAAAAGAAATGTGTTTTAAAGCACACTGCCACTGATTCAAATATGAGATTTAGAATGGGGCTTGACAATATTTTATAACAAGTAAAAAGACCAGAAATTAAGAGGATGATGGATTTGAAACACCACCAAGGAAGCAAGAGTTTCATTTCTTAAGACCTTTGTTTCAAAATAAAAATCCATCTAAAATAGAACAATATCATGTTCCATGTTATTTTGGTATAAGCATTGCTACGTCTAGATTGTTTGATTATGTACTGTGCTTCAAACATTGCTTTTAGTACTCAGGGACTGTTTCCAAGCAAATTTTCAGTCCAGGATCCATTCAAAAGACTGCTCAGCTGTACCTTTCTGAGCTCAATAAATACATTTCTGTCTAGTCTCATCATATTTAGCATCTGACATTTTATAATGGAGTTTTGAAATTTTATGGAAGTAAAGCTGCTAGGGAGACTATATTGACTTAACCATCCCATCCAACGTCTCCTGTCATGTGGAACTGTTCCCAGTACAAGGCAGATTAGAGAACGTGAACTGCTTCAATTTGGCCCAACTGCCTGGCGAAAGAATTTTCCATTACATGGGTGGGTGAGATCAACTACATCTGGAAGCATTCAATTTATTCCGCGGCAGCAGTGTATGAGAACATAATAATGACTGGAAATAAATTTGAGAATGTTTTCTTTTATTGACGTTCTAACAAAGTCGTAGCAATGCTGAGATTATGAACTGTTGTTCTTACTCTATTCATGTTGAGTAGATCTAAGCACCTGCACTTGTGAGCTGCCTTTCATTTCTGCTTTCATTGTGCATTCTGCACACAATGGAACCCAAAGTAGCTACACTCAATGTAAAAAGGTTAGATGACAATACATGCAGTTTCCCGAGTATGCTGTGGTCCACAGGCTCCATCAGCTTTTCCTCTAACACAGAAAGAATGGATACAACCATGGAATGCTTGGGATTTACTTTCCAAGGGATGTGAGACTTCTTTCGATCTAATATGCAACCACCTAATATTTCCTATGTTTCACATTCAAGTGAGGATACAAACAGGGTCAATTGGTTAAAAGGAAATATACATAAGATTAGGAACAAGGCATCTTAATGCTTACAAAAGATCAAATCTCTGACAAGTAATCTAGGAAAAATAGTATAATCGGGGAAAGCAATGAAAATAAATGGCATTTTTTTAAATGACAAACTCTTGTGCTTAGAAATGAAGTTTGTCATGGCAAAATGCAGTAATTTTAAAAAATTGTATATAGGTTAGCTTATTATTCTATACAGAATCTTGCCTCAAGTAAAATATACAAATTTAAAAGTGTATTAATGCAATAAATAAAACTATTATTGTACAACTTTGACTCGCATTTTGTAGAAAATAGGTTACATGAGAAATATGGGAAATTCATTTTCGATGTTGGCAATTTGTTTTTTCTAAAAGCACCAAATTACTTTTATAAACCTTTTACAATTATCTCATATTCTCCAAAACTTCATATTGTGTCTTCAATATTGATATATGCCAAGTAATAGAGACACATGTTTTTTCCTATTAGGAATTTCTATATCTGTTTTGTACTGAATCAGACATCAATCAGACATCTCTATTTCATTTAACTCAGAACTATAATCCACAAATACCCAACTACCTGTAATTAGCATTTTCAGGATTACTATCTACAAAACCCAAACTTATCAAATAAAATATATATGTAAGTAAAATGTTTTATCTCCATTTTGTAAAATAAAAGACACAATTAAGCATGAGAAACTATTTTAATTTGTGTTTTAATTTTATGTAGTATTTTACATGTATTTAGGATTAATAGTAGATTCTCATGAATCCCAATTTTAGAATATGAAGAATCCTTAAAAATACCAAATATGAAGAACTCGTTTGACACATGAATGAAGTAAAGCCTTGAGAAACGAAACAATCTTCCCAGGATTATAGAGTAAATATGTGAAGATAAACTATGTAGCACACATTGCAAGATATTTTTTTATTTTCAGTAGATTTTTCTGATTTCAGTTTAAAATTAAAATTTTTAAAGTATATCTCTTAAATTTCTTCTATAAATTTATTTTAATACAGATTAAAAATGAGAAAATTTACACGTATTGATGGTGTCCAGAAAGTGTCCTAAATGTTTTATATTGCTTAGCTTTGCAGTAATATTTAATATATAAATAATATAATGCATGCTTATTTTCTTAAATTTGATCCATTCTATAACTAATTTAGCTCAATCTAAGGAATTGCATCATTTCTACTATATTACTATGAATACAGACAGTAGGGTTCTTACTAATTCTATCTAAAATGGTACATAAAAGAGATACTTCTTCAAAAGAAACCCAAATTTTGATAGATTGAAATACCTACATAATCCACTCAGAGATTTCATGTCTTTATAATCTCTTGATCCCCAAAATAATATCAACATCAAGCAGAAATTTTTCAGAAAAAAAGAAACTACAGTATTTCCAAATATTATTCCTTAGAATTACAAAAGAATATTGACTTTTATAGAATGATTATTTTGATTACTAAGTATATTTCAATCAAGTGAACATTTTCTTACATAGAGTGTATTAATAGAAGCTTCCTTAATAGCAGTCATTTACTAAAATATCAAATGTTGTCTCATATGTACACTCACCTGCTCAGAGAGGAGATCAGTGTTATCTTCTAGGTATTTACTGAAAGGGTTGGGTTCATACATTTCCTCCTCTTTTTTCAGTAATATTTTGGATTTAACAGGTACTGGACGAATTACTCCAGGCTTAGTCTTCAGAACATAAAATAAAAAAATTTAAACAAGGAAATAAACATTACTATAACAAGTAAATATATGTTGTTCAGTCATTCAAGAGTTGGTGTCACAAAAATGTATCATTTTTTTAAATTTTAACTATTTTTATATATGCAAAAACAGGCCCAGTGAGTATATAACTTCAAGTACATAACCTTAGTTTGAACTTGAGTTTATGGCTACCGAAGTATGAAGATTTACTTTCATAACATTCAAACTACAGTAATATCATTTAGTTGGCCAAACATGGTCTTCTGTCTGCTCATGAATTTTGTCAACATATTTCATTAAGTAAATATTTATTGAGAGTTCCGTCTGTGGCAGACAGCACTCTGGGCACAATGGGATCAATGATTTTTGCACATGACCCAAAGTAAAACAGCTTTGCTGTTCAGGATGATGCTCCCATTCTGCCACACCCACAGAGCTAGGCCTTCACAGCAAGACTCATGCCATGTTCAATAAACCAAGGATGGCCCACTGACCTATGGGGGTGGCAGATGGCCAGAAAATTGATTGCCTCTCCCAAAATGTGGAACAAATGATTAAAACACTGTAGGTACACTGGAAGATTTAAATAATTATAGGCCAACATTGGAGCTGCAGAAAAACCCTACTTGAACTAAAACCCAGATATCCAGGGAAAAGACAGACACCTGAGGGCTTCCCAGAACCCATCTCACAACATGGACCGAGTGTGGTTGGATGTTCTGTTCAGAGGTTACTGAAAACTTCTTTTTCTCTTATACTAAGGCGTCTCTTTTCTGTACTCAGTTCATTTCTGTAACTTAAAATCAAAAGGGTGCTAGCTGATAAATGCATCAGTCACTCAGGTGTCATAGGCTGTCCTCAATGTTGACTCTACATAAGAAGAGAAAGATAGAGAACTCTAGATCGGGGGCAATTTCAAACTCTAAAACCTTGTCACACTGTAAAATGTCACAAAATGATGGATAAGCTTCCACAAACATCTCAAGCAAGAATTCAATTTTAGAAAAAGTTTGACATTCTCTCTGTTTAAGCAACTTTAGAAAATGTTATGACAGTCTTTCTGTTTAAGGATGTTTCTGGAATCATTCTTCTCAACCCCATTTCCTTTATGAAAAATAAATTACTTCTCAGTCCATGCTGATGCTTCCAGGAGTTAAACTTCTGGGAGTACATCTATTTCTCTACTCTATGTATAAAATATCTAATATACTGTGAGTGTTAAATAAATGTCTCGTTGTAACACTTCTTTCAATCAAAACTTTCCCCTATTGTATGTTATGTGTATCCCAACTGGGGAAACACAGATTGAGAAAAGTTTCCATCTTCCATGCCAGGGAAGTATCTTCTACTGAAGAAACTTTGTTTTCCTTCAAAGGAAAAAATGAGCAAATAACATCAATAATGCCTGATGGCATGCAAACTATTTGCATGATGGTGATAGCCCTCTGGTAAGCATGTAGCACAGGAACCAAACCTTAGGGGGACTGATTTCTGCAGGGAGAGGCCTTGTATATGGGCCATGATCCTAAACTCTACAGATGTTTTGGCTCTCTCTTCTCTTTGTCTTCATATTTCTTTTTCTTTCCTTCTGTTCCTCTACCTTCTCTTTTTCTTCTCCTTTTGTAAAAGCAAATCAATATAACTCTAGTACTCATGAATTAGAAGGTTATAAAAGCAATGTGAAATCTTAGCTGCTAAGTTTGTGTCAGGTTAAAGAAATGAAAAGAGGAAATCTGACTGAGACCATTTAATAGGGAGAGACTTTCCTTGCTAGGAAAAAAAAATAACTGCTTGGTCTTCCTGGGCCTGATTGCAGGCACATTTGCTGTCAGAATCAATTACTGATGCAACACATGTGCTTCTGTGACAGCTCTTAGGATCAACGTTTAGATCTGTTTTTTGAAATCAATGTTTGACAATTAGACAATGATTGTTCTATTTCCTCTATCCTGCTACATTTTCTAAATGCTCCTTTCTTGGATTCTGTCTCCTAAGGTTTGGTGTACCAGAAATCTCTGAGTCTTCACTTAAAATTATTCACTTGATCGTCATAGTATTGTCCTGATCCTCACTTGATATAATTATCCCTTTCCTTTATCCTGCCTGTATTCCTGTACATTATGTGACCCTTACCAGGGAGTCAGTATTTCACAGACGTGGAAGCCAATTCAAAGCAAAAGAAAACTACTTTGACAATGTTTGTACATCATTTCCTATGAGTTTTAACCATACCCTCCAAATCCAATAGCCTCACAGTCTTGCTAAAGTTGGAAATATAGCTCCAGTAGCCCAACACAGAGCCACATGCACACTCCACAAACTCTAATATAGCAGCACGTCATGTTCAGGCTAACCTCTACACTTTCCTCACATCCTACCACATTGCTTCTCTCTAATCTAAAAACCCTTGATGCTCTGCTTCAGACAGTAACATCACTCTCCCATATACCCAGATCTGCATCCTACAAACATTGCATCACCAACTGTATTCAATATTTTAGATTAGAGATTAATCAATTTCTTATAAATTCTGTAAAAATCTTAAGTCACAAAACAATTTACAATTAATAAAGATCACAGTTTAAATCAAGGTGTGGTCTGATAATCAACCCTGTTGTTAACTATTTTTATATGTGATCCAGAATGAAAGAGAGAGAGGGATAGCATAGGACAGATAGAAATTTGAAATAATATTTGAGCATCCAGTTCTCTATTAACTTTCCATATCCAATAAATAGAAATGTCTTAGTGTTTTTATATTTGCAATTCCTTTAACTTCACAGCTCTGCTTTATCACTACTGTCAACCACCACCCCCTTAATTTTGGCCAATGTTATCTTATTTTACTTCATTTTTAACATTGTTCTTACTGCCTAAATATTCGTCGAACACTGCAGAACCCAATGTTTTCAGGTCCCAAAGACAACACACATGCATGAACTCTCTTCCTACAAAAACACATATCTGTATACATGGCAATCCACCTCCTAAGGCACTCTGTGATTTTCCTAACTAAGATAGCAAAATTTACATTTACATTTCTCTCGATTTGGAGAAAATCCATTCTGAAGCAGCTAAATGGCATTGCTAGGAGGCGAGTAGCAAGGAAACATATTTTAGTTTTACAGTGTTGTTAATAGACGTGTGACCTTGAAAATGCTATTCAACCTGTCTAGACCTTCTACTGAAGGGTTATAATTATAACCCATGATATGTCCTTTAATAATAGATAATGGCATATTTTACTATTTATCTTCCTGCACTCTCAGGGATCACATCACTTGGAGTTAGCGCTCAAGGCTTGTTTCTACACATTCAAATCCATCACTCAAACAAGGGCCTCAAATTGCCTTTTAGAAAATTTAACAGAACATAAGATGCAATGGCACTACTGATTCTGCACATTAAGGTCGTTTTGGAATATTAATTAACTTCTTTTCTGCTCTCCCTAATACTTTTCCCTCAATGTCAAATGTCCATGTAATCTACATTTGCGGAAGATTAAATTGCAACACCAGTAGACTAATGGCTCCATCTAGCACTTTGCCACTCAACAGGGATGGAGTGTGTAGACTGCTGTGCAGCAGCACCTGTGACCTGGATAGCAGTACATCTCAGGCTCTGTACTAATCATTTGAATCGGAATCTGCATTTTAACAAATGTCTTGGTGATTCATGTGCACATTAGCATTTAAAGGCATGAGACTAGAACATATCTCATCTATCACCTAGAAATAGTTATTTCTTGGTCTACCATGTCACTAGCCCAAATAAGCCCTTACTTTATTTCAATCTATTACAGAATCTATAGAGAAACTAAACTCACAAGTGGAAAACACAAAGCCATTCTAAGGATACCAAGGAGAGCAATTTCATAGCCCTTTTTCTAGGTGTGAGATTTAACAAAAAGTGGGGGGAAGGGTTGGGGTGGAACTAGGACCAGTGCTATGCCATGGTGGATAAGGCAGCTGCCAACAGTACCAGCATCCTACAGTAGAAACAGTTCAAGTCTGGCCGACTTCTGATCAACTCCTTGGTAGTGTGCTGGGGAGGGTAGTGAAGGATGACTCAAGTGCTTGGGCCATGTACCCACATGGGAAACTCAGAAAAATCCCTGGCTTCAGATCTGCTCAGATTCAAATGTACAAATAAACCTTTAAAGGGACACATAAAATAATGGACAGGTTACAAAAAGGAAAACATTTGCTCCCTATGACTGACTTAACAACAAACTAACTTATTCTAGGCACAAGGTATTTTTTAAGTCCCTCAAAGACAAAACAATTGTGTTACAACTTTGAAGCACAACTTTATTAAACACCCAATGAAGCCATTTGCCAGATTGTCAGGAGCAATAATGTCCACATAGATGAATAACATAAAACTTATGTTTTCAGTCAGATTTCAAATCAGTTGAGTAAGCCATAGACTGACCACAAGTATGTGAAGTCACCTCCATTAACTCATGAGTGAATCACTCAATTTCACATAAAATCATGTTGACTTGACTCTCAAAGTTCTATAATGCCTCTCCTTTTTACTCAGAGTAGTGCAAGACCCTTGCAATACAGGTAAGGCAATGCCTGATTACACACTCTCTCTCTCTCTCTCCCTCTCTCTCTCTCCCTCACTCCCTCCTTCCATCCCTCCTTCCCTCTCTCCCTTTCTCCCCCCCTCCCCCCTTTCCCTCTCTTTCTTTCTTTACTATGTCTCATAGACTATAATATTCCTTTCTTCAGGAGTTACTATTTGCTCTTTCCTTCCTTCTGGGACTCTCTCTCTTTTCATTTCTTCAAGTTTTTGTTCAAACATCACCCTATCAGGAGTCTTTCCTAATAAGCCATATGAAATAGTAACTGCCCATTCCCCTTAAATGTTTTATGTTTCTCCCAGTGACTCTTATCACCATCTGGCCTCGATATGATTCTCACCTGGCTTTCTCCACTTGAATATAAGTTCTTTGAATTCAGACATCTTTCGGGGTTACTGTAGTATATACATACCAAGAACTGTGCCTGGTAACCACTTAGTGCTCTACAAATATCTCAGAATGAACACATTGCTTGACAGAGGTTCAAAATCTGGGTATATTCAATATAGATGCTGAAAGTGGCATTACCTAACTTATTGGGATTTTCTAGTCATTTTTGTTGGACTGGTTTGACATTTTTGCTTTTGTACCTGCTAGAAAGAGGGAATTTCTTCAAGGTAGAAGATTCACATAATTTCACAAATATGGAACAAGTGGAAGGAACCTGAGTTGGTGTCCTTCCCATTCAAAGTTCAAAGACTAAAGCTTTGACATTTTGAGAACAACGTAGGTAAGGAACCAAGGCAAGTTCAAATTCTGCTACACATTTGTGTTTATAATCCATTAAGTATATATACAAATACTACACTACAAAACAAAGATGGTTCCTATCATTTAGAACTTATAATTGTAACTCAATGACAGAAAGTTGGTAATGCTTCTGGTAATGCAACCAAATCTGAAGATTAACTATTGGCACTAATTTACTAAATTTGATATGAATATTCCAATGTATTGGCTTATTTTACAGCAACATCCCTCTTAAATTAGTAACTTCAACTGCTGAATATTTTTAATTGCCTTTGACCATAGCAGTAGATTTTAAAAAGTTGTGATGGAAAAAAAGAAAACAATTGACATTGCTGATTTCAAAGGTTTATTACCTTACTTCTCTGGAATTTTTGTGACCCTGTTTAGAAAGACTATCAATCTAATGGATCCATAAAGGTTTTGAAAATGCAAGATAAGTCCATTTGTTTTAGGTTTATCTTAATTCTTCAGGATCTTCTTTTTTCCTTTAAAATTTCCGTAAGAAAAAGCACATACAAACTCTCACAAGCAAAATTGTGAACAACAGTAACAGCCTCCAAACTATTTCACTGATTCACTCATTAAATAAGTAGTGCTTATTTGACCTAAACAAAAAGTAATTATTAGTATATGCTTGAAGAAAACACTCAAGGATGTCTCCCCTAGACACATATTAAAATCTATGTAAGATAGAGGTAAGACTAGAGGGGGAGAAATATATTTTTATACCACTCCTTACCATAGGACTATTGCTATAGTATGTAGACATTTAAACTTCAAGTATGTTTCTCATTATAAAAGTATCACAATTTCTGCTACATTAATTCACAAGGCGATTGTGACAAATGAGACAGCACAAATGGAAGAACTTTATAAAGAAAAACAGCATGAAAGAACCTTAAAGGGGAACAATGAAATTTTGAAAATATAATTATGGCAAATTGAAATTAAATTTTCTATACTACCTAGAAATGTACCTATTTAATATGTTTTTCAGTTTTATAATTATAATAATGGTTGTATAAAAATCAGCATGCATAGGACTTTTAAGTTACATCTCATTTTGTGGAATATGCACCACATAGACTGTGCAGATTGAAATATTTCAATGGTAAAAGAAAAGAAAATAGCATGACTCAAGCCTGAAGAGGCATACATGATAAATGCTGAAGCTCTTAGGTATGTTATGTCAAGGAAAAGCTGGTCAAGAATAATCTGCCTTTAAGCTTGATGAACACATCAGTTCTATACAAAAGCTTTCAGGGCTGCATTTGCTGAACAACAGGGAACTCAAGGGCCCTTGGCAAGATGAGTCACACACCACCAGAGCAGCACCCATCAGCTGGGGACAAAGCAACTGCAAGTTTAAGCACCCTCCTTTCTACTGTTCCAGTAAACTGTGCTTTGTTTTTTTTTCCTGTATACAGTTATGTGGTTTAGTTTTTTTAAGTTATGTTGTCTTGTAGTCTCGATAACAATACTCTATCCTGGACAACACAGGACATTTTGCAACGGCATGGAATTTCAAAAACAAAAGCCAAATATCATCTGTGTCTGATTTTCCTACTTGCTAAGGAAGACCGCAGCTCATCTATCTTATCAAACCTAACTTGTTCTCTTATGCATAGAAGAGAACACACACACCACACATGTTCACACACACACAAACACACACCACTGTCTGCTTAATACCTAGGTTTTAACTCAGAAACTAGGGAATCTTAGAGAAGGTTTAACCTAAACTCTAGGTCTTCCATTTCCTTTTTCTCTATGTAATATGTTAGTAGAAGCACTATGTAAATGTGAAAAACCTCAACGTTCTATGGCCCACCACTCTCTTGCTGTTCAGTAAATAATCATTAATTACACATAAGGTAAAACACCCGACAGAGCCAGACTGGAGAGTGTCCAATGAAAGTAAGTTATTTTTTATTATCTTTGAATTATCAAAAATTAATACAGCAATTCACCTTTGAAAGCCACAGAGAACAAGGATGAGCTCATACACTCTGGGCTTAGATCATCTCAATTCCATTTGCTAAAATCTCAGTGATTTTGTATGCAACAGACACGACCCTGCTTCCAAGACTGTGCCCACAAAGACATGTATTAAGACATGTGAGCCTAAGAATAATCCCTTCAAGTTGACAGCATACTTACACCAAGCTCCAGTTTATAGGTAGATATTTTCAATAACCTCCTCTGTAAGTTACTGTCCAGTTCTGATCTACTATGTGTTATAACAGAGGAAAACAATCTAAAGCAAAGATTGGTGAATTGGTTTCACAAGGACCCCCAAGGTAATTCTTCAAGTCCCTCACTAAGTCAACTGGATTCTAAACAGTGGAAATATTTTAAGAGTAAGAAGCTTAGTCCTAGTCTGTCTTGCTTTAATGAATCTCAATGAAAACAAGAATGTGGGCAAATCAAGTTAAGTTTTTAAACTTTTAAAAATATGAAAATTGATGTATTTTCTAAGAAAAACAAATCTCAAGGCCACTGGATATTAATATTAAACTTGGCTAACATAGTAATTTGTCTTATACTTTCAATTCAACCAATCTATTTTGTATGTGGCACATACATATTTATATGTTATGAATGCATACCTACATGACTATATATCACAATTTGCTTTTTAAAGGCATTTTTTTTATTATTTGAAAGGTAGAGAGACACACAGAGGATTGAGAGAGAGATTCCGCCCACAACAGGCAGACCTCTGCCAAGCTAAATCCAGGAGCCTAGATTGCAATTCTGATCTCCTGCACTGGCAGCAGGGACCCATTCAGGACACCAAGGCAATTTTATTTATTATGTAATTTGTGACCCAATACTAAAGAATGTTCACAATTGCAAATATGAGAGATTCATTTATAAAATAACAAATATATAATTTAATCCATAATTATAGTACTTAAGAGTAAAAATGTTTTAAACCCTTCAATAAACAGATACCATAAAATGTCTTATAAAAATGTATCCACTGATCTATTCCTCTTCCAAGTACTGTACATAAAGTCAATGTCTCAAAATAAAAACAGGTGAGGTGAATAATTATATTAGTTAAAGAAGTGTTCATCTTGTGTATGACAAACTTGTTTGGTAATATCTCGAAACAGCTATCTGTTTCTCAAGATTATTTTCAAATTAAAATTTAATTTAAAACTTTGCTAAGAAATGCCTTGAACTCCTTAGAGAAATGGTCTAAACTAAATGCAAAGAAACTGTCATTAAAGTCAACTAAAGCAATGTTTTGTGTTTTTGCCCCTAGAGAACAGAAACACAGAATTTCTTATTAGGCTAATATAATGTGTTTGTACTAGTTTAATGAGTTGCTTTTGCTATGTCAAATTTTATGAACCCATTTATAAATAGATATTACTTTTTTGAAAACATTACACCAAAAACTGGTCAGAAATACACACAGTAAACAAATATCTAAAATACACATTTTGTATACCATGTTGGGTGAAATTATTTATGGAGCTATTAAAAATATTGATTTCCATATAATATCTTAAGAATCAAATATACTATCATTTTATATATTAACATAGTTGTAATATTTCTACATCTAAAGTGAGAAAACATTCAATTATATTATGTTATTGCAGTGCTTGTTTCCATGGCAACTGCTTCACTCTGCTGTGGTAGTAACCATAGTTTCACAGCCTTAGTGAGGCCTGCAAAGTACATAAGGAATGCTCGCATTGTTCACTATGAAATCCAGACTCAGCATCTCAGAACGGTAACTCTCTCTCAAGAAGGGAGTCTCAGAGCGTAAAGTGTAAGATGTGTCTTCTGATGCCCATTCCACATTCTTTCAAGTATATTGCATGTCCCCAACTCTTCTATAGAAATCGATAATTAATAGTGCACACAATACAAACCTCAGCTAACGCAACTGAGCATACCTCAAGGGTTGATTGAATTAAGCAATTTTAAAAGTGAAATCATGGTTTCTATGATTTTTCCGTATTAAAAATAACAATATTATTGCATTTGGGGCAATAATCACAAGAAGTCTTTTTGCCATTGCTATAGAACATCAAAACAATTTCTTTAAAAGAAGAGGTAGTATACTAAGGGAGTGATTTCTGTCTTTTTAATTTGCATTGAATTTTACATTAATTTTTTTTTTTAATTCAGGAATTGATTTTAGACAAAATTGTTCAGGAATTCATTTGAGACAAAAGTATTCTCTTAGGTAATAAAACCCTAATGATATTAATGAAATATTTAGTAATATCTAGGATATTAATTTCATTAATTTAATTTGTAATAAGAAATAGAAATACTAAGAATAAGAAATATGAAGCACTCTAAAAGAATTTAACACAGGCACTAGGCCCAATGATGAGTCATGAAAATGTGATTTGTCTGGATTGTGATTTGGTACACATAAATGTAAAAATTTAATTTTAAATAGTCAATGCACAAGTAAAACAATCTCATATAGACTATATGTTATACAGACTATATGTCAGAATGAAAATGCATACTAATATGTACTATATGCATATCATTAAAATTAACATCACCTGCTTGTTTTAATTTGCAAATGTGGCTTCTTCATATTTAACATGCATATGCAATCCACTTCAGCACTAGTCTAAATGATCCATATGCTATTCTCTTATGAAAAATAATGATTCCCTGTTGCCTCACCTTCAGAATCTGTCCTACATTATCAACTGCAGTCTTCACCTTGAACCCTTTTCAGATCTCCTCTATTAGAAACTAAATTCTCTTCTCTAAATTCTGATAGCATTTTTCGTTTCACCCTGTATCTTCTAATGCTGCTGTCAAGATTAAGTTACTGACACATAGGTCTATGCATGGTTGTCACCTGCAAAACAACCATCATGGAATTTTTGGTAAAGCATCAGAAAATTTCTGTGAGGACCATCTTTTGCTCAGATGAAGCTGTCTCAAGACGTCATCAATTGCTTGTAATGTATACATACAGTACAAACTCTGGACATTCCTGATGTTGGTACCAAAGATATCATCCGAGTTTGCTCTTTGGAACCTACCATGTCTCAGTTTTCCTACTTGAGATCATTAAATTTCACTGGTGTAATCTCTCAAAGTGCCCAAGCTGTTAAATAATTTTATAAAGTTTAGAATCTCTGAATCCAAAATGACACATAGAGACAGGCTTGTATTCTTCCAGTACCTCTCCTGACTTTCATGTTCAAGTATTTTTTCTGTTGTGTAGCTGATTCTCCTGTTTCTGATCATATACCTATTATACAGACCAACTGTGAATCAAGGATTATTTTAGTTCTGTAACTCATCTTTATTTCCAATATATCATTTTTCAACGTTTTAATTTTTAATTACAAAGCAGCATGACAGAATTTGCAGTTTTACTGTGCCTGAAATATTTTTTTAATTTATTGATTTGTATTGGAAAGACAGACTTCCACAGAGAAGAGAGAGAGAGAGAGAGAGAGAGAGAGAGAGAGAGAGAAACAGAGAGAAAGCATGTTATTTAACTTCATAGTGTTGCTAATTTCTTTTTTCTCCCTGATGTTGATTTTGTTTTGTGGCTCTTCATTTAAGGGGATGTATAGTAGCTGTGTAATGGAGACTGTCATATCTAGGAACATGTCATTTAACTTTATGGTATTGTAAATTTTTAGTTTTCTTTCTATTGTTTTCTTTCTATTATGACTTTTCATTTGAGGGGATGTACAGTAGCTCTGAAATGGAGACTAACATCCAGATGTGAGGATGCAGTGTGGTATGCATTTCTACTTCCAGACAAAGATGGACTTACAATGAAACTGTTTACTATTATCTTGACAATAGGATGCTGGACTCTCTGCCATTGTCCATGCCTGCAATGACGGACATATGACTGTGTATGAAGAACTATACTTTGGTAATGATATAGAGAAACTAGGTGGGGGCTTGGGGGAATTGGGAAGGGGATAGGGGAAATCACAGGAGCCTATGGAACAGTATCATAAAATGATAATAATAAGAAAAATTTTAAATCATTAAATATATATATATACATATATATTTCAGAAGGAGGTCTTTTCAGAATATAGTATATTTTCAGAATAAGGATAGTCTTACCAGTTGAGTGTCAGATACTGTAGAAGATGGTGAAGAGAGATTTGCCTGTAAAATATAAACATGATGTTTATTTAGAAAATCAGAATTTAGTAAAATTCTGTTTATGCTTATTATTTTGACACCCCTTCACTATTAAAGTCATAATGCCTGCTATGGGATTCTGAAAATATACAATAAGGAGGAAAATATCACATGCCACCAAAATTTTTATTTTTAACACTTTTGGTATATTTTCCTCAGGTATTTTTGGTATATATTTTTATTAAGTTCATATATTAGTAAATACAAAATTTTATATTTCCTCTTCCTTTCATTTTTTAACTTGAAACCAAAATTTTTCATTGTTACATAGTATTTCTTATTTTTAATTAAGCATATTTTCATAATTGATTTTTACATTAAAATAACACACATTAAAATAACAGATTTTTAAAAGATCTTTACCTAGAAAGATTTTAATGACATTTTCATGATTAAGGAATAGGAAATATTTTGTTTTAAAACTGTATAACTTAAGGATCAGGTTATAGGTAAGAACATAAACTAGAAGATAGTCTTTTCAGTAAATGCTGAATATCCACATATAGAAGAATTAAACCACACTCCATCTCCATTACACATCAAATTAAACTAAACATGAGTTAAAGACAAAAATATAAGGCTTGAAATTTTCTAACTACTACAAGAAAACAGAGAAATCATTTCAAATCATTAAAAAGAGCAAGAGTTTTCTGAATCAGAGCCAAAACCCACAAGAAACAAAAGCAAAAATAAACAAATGCAATTTTATCCAACTAAAGAGCTTCTACACAGCAAAGGAAATAACCTATTGGGGAGACAATCTATAGAATGACATAAATTGTTTGCAAGCTACACATCAGAAAAGAAGTTAATCTCACAAATACCTAAGAGACTCAACTAACTCAGTCATACGAAAAATAATTCTATTCAAAATGGCCAACAGAATAAAGCAGACATTTCTGAGAGACAACAGGTACGTGAAACAGTGCTTAACATCAGTAACCATCAGGTAAAGCAAACAACAATCTCTGACAGATTGTCAAAAGCATCTAACACATTTTCAGTTGCGATCGCAAGGAATGCTCCTCTATTCTGGTCTTCTCTCTTCTATGAGACAAGCTGTCATATAGACTTAAACAGTGTGGGGAGAAAATAATCAGCATTCAAATGCAAATCAAAGCTACAGTGAGTTATACTACATTGCAGTTACATTGATTGATTATTACCAAAAAGACAAACGATAGTGGGTGTTGCCAAGGATGTGGAGAAAAGGAAACATTGGCATACTGTTGATGGAAATAAAAAGCACTGCAGCTATTGTAGAAAACAGTATGTAAATTCTTCAGAAAACTAAAAATATGACTACCATATGATCCAGTAATCCCATACCTGGGTTTACATCCAAGGGAAATGAAATCTGTTCCCCAAAGGGACATCTACATTTCCATATTTATTGCAGTGCTAGTCACAATAGCTGAGAAATGCAGAAGTCTTGTGTCCAGTCACTGAAAAATAACTGAAGAAACTGTGACCCATTGACCCAATAGAACATGATTCAGTCATGAAAAAGGATGAAATTTGCCATTTGCCACAAAACAGATGGCACTGGAAGTGATTATATTAAATGAAGTTATCCAATCAATAGAAAAAAAGTATCACATGATCTCATTCACTAGTGGACTCTAACAGCAACAACAAAAACACATATAGTTTGTAAAGGACAATAGTGATAACCAAAGACTGGGGAGAAGCAACTGGAGGAAGGGATAAGGAATTAATGGACAGTATGTTATAGATTGAGGAAGGGGACTGAGGTTTCCATTGCACAGTAGGGTGGCTATAGATAATGTCAATGATGGTCAGGATATGGGGGAAAATGTATCCTACTCCACTGTTAGTGGGAGTATTGTCTAGTGAAGCCACTTTGCAAGTCAGTGCAGAAAGTGCTCAAACAACTCAAAATTGATCTATAATGTGACACAGCCATACAACTCCTGGGAATATATCCAAAGGTAATGAAATCCGCATGTGAGAGAGTAACCTGCAATGCTATATTTATAGCACAATTCACAATAACAAAGACATGGAAACAACCTATGTGCCCCATTAACACATGAACTGATAAAGAAATCATGATACATCTGCCCTATGGAATGCTACTCAGCCATAGAAAATGAAATCCTACCATTTGTAAGAAACTTGTTCCAAATGGAGACCATTAGGCTTAGTGAAATAAGCTAGTCCCAAATGGACAAATACCACATGTTCTCACTGATATAAAATGACTTTTAGACAAATTACAAATTAAACATATATAGGTAATCAAATATGTACATATACCCTCCCAAAAGAACTATACAATGAGACCAGCAGACTAAGAAATAGAGATACATTGCTGTACATGTCACTAATTTTGAATAAAAAGTAGCATTTACATTTTGAAACATGTAAATATAGCCAACTTCCTTGTTTCTTGAGATGTTATTATTGTAAGGATAATATGAGCTGAGCCCTAACCTCATTAAACTCGTGTTTTATTTTGTTTTTTTCTTTAATTTTTAGTTAAGAATGATACGTATGTTGTATGTGTGTATATGTTACATGTATGCATGATATGTATGTATGATATTGTAATGTATGATTACTATAAAATATGTTCATCAAAATGTTAAGGGTATTTCAGAGTATTACCGACTAGTTATCATGTATAGCAGATTTCAAGAACTTAGCTTGCTTAACTAGAACCTGCTCTAGGCTCCTGCTGTGGAACAGTGGGTAAAGTTGCCACTTTCATTCCTGAAGCCCATATGGATACTGGTTCCCAACCTAGCTACCCTGCTTCTGACCCAGATCCCTGCTAATCTGTCTAGGAAAGAATCATAAGATGGTCCAGTTGCTTGGGCCACCGCACCCAGTGGGAAACTCAGGAGAGATTCCTGGTACAGGCTTCAGACTAGCCCAGTTTTGGCCACTGTAGTCATTTGGGGAACGAACCAAAAGATGGAAAATACTTCTCTGTCTCTTCCTCTCTTTTTATAACTCTACATTTCAAATAAGATACATACATATTTTTCAAATGAAAGAAAAGCCATGTTCATTAATTAGTAACTTATCCTCCCTCCTCCCATCATTTCCTTCTTGTTGATATAAACACTATAGTGTATTTTGAGAATGTACTCTGTTGGATGTACCTGGTAATGTTGTATCTTGCTATCATTGTATAGTGAGGTTTCAACTTGACACAGAATTCTAGGCTACTAGCATCTATCAGCCCTTCAAGCAAATTACCCCTCTGGCTCTGATTTCTGTCACTGCTGTCAGTCCAAACACATTCACACAGCGAAGCATCTACTTCACATTTGACAATATACTAACATATTCTTCATCACACTTGTAATTTTTCTATGATATGCCTGCTGGTGGTTAACACAGCTGCAAGGAGAGGCGATGAAGACAATATTGGTGAAAGGCTATCAAGTTTCAGTTACCTCAGAGGAACAAGGTTCAATGACTACACTTCATGGTGAACACAGGTTATGATAATACACAGTATATTTTATAGGTTTATTTATTTTATTTGAAAGAACTACAGAGACAGGGAAGTAGAGACAGAGACAATGATATCCTATCCAATGATTCACTCCCTAAATGGTTACCACAGCCGCGCTGGGCCCATCTGAAGCAGAGATCCAGAAGCACCCACCAAATTTCCCACAGGGATGCAGGGGCCTAAGGTCTTGGGTCATCCACTTCTACTTTCCCAGGCAACTAGCGGACAGTCGTACTGGAAATGGAGCAGTGGAGACTAGAAAGTGCACTTATTTGGAATGCTGGCACCACAGACAAAGGATTAGCCTACTTGCCATTGCACTAGCCCCACTAAAATTGATTCTTAATATTTCCACTGTAGAGTGTATATATATGGGATGATGGATAATGATAGCTTGACTGAATATTTCTGTATTTTATGTGGATCAAATTTCATATTGTAATCCAATAAATATTTGTCACTTAGAAATATGTAAAATGAACACTCCAAAATCTTAAAAAAGAAAGAGCAGTCAAAACTCATGGTAGCAAAATCCTCTTATTTCATAGAAAATCCATTAAAGAATTAGATAAAATAAATCAAAAGGGTTAAAGACAAAGAAAGCAGTGAATATGTGAAATCTACAGGGAGATAAGCTGCTACACAACGTCACCATTTGTGCCGAGCCAGCTGTTGAGAAACCATTCCCGTCTTCCAAAGACTTGATCCCAGAGGCACATAATGGACTTCTGCCATCACCATCATTTGCTACCTAGAACAGCTTTTCCCCATTCTTGATACACATGTGTCCTTTCATTGGCATCACTCCTCCAGACACCTTCTTGAGAGCTGGGGCAAAATCAAGCTGGATTAGACCAAACGAGTCACACAGTTGTCTTCTCCTTCTGGCCTTTGCTACTTGTGGATATTTTTTTTTCCTTCTTAGCAATAATGTTCCTCTCACTGAACTGCAACAATGGGTTCAAAAACAGTAGGATTTCTCTTCTCCCTTGCTCTGCTTACTCTAACTGTCCTGAGTCTCCTTTTTTCAAAACTCAAAATTCTGACCTAGGACAATGTACTAATTGATTTATGTTATTTGTCACAGGCCAGATTGATGGATAAGGAGGCAGAAAGCCAGTGTTCAATATGTTAACTGGGCACCGAATGCAGTTGGCATCCAGAACATATAAAATTACAAAATGATAAGAACCTGGATACTCTCAAATTTATGATCTTCTCACTGTTTTTACATAAGGCACTACTCACAAGAATGAATATCATGTTAGGTATAAACATTAGGCATACAGGCAAGAAAACTATATTGTGATGGATTACATCTTCCTTGCTTTGTAGCATTATTCTTACTGTCTGTAGACATTACCTTGGATGAATATCTCACTATACCACATTTCTATTTGTAATTTACCCGCCAAAAGAACTAAATATAAAAGTCTATTTAAAATTATTTTAAAAATGTAACTGGGGGGGGGGGTTCACACTGTGTCATGCAGACTAATCCTCTGCTCTATGGCACCAGCATCCCATACGGTTGTCAATTCATGTCCCAGCTGCTCAGCTTCTAACCCAGCTCTCTGATTATGGCCTGGAAAAGCATTAGAGGATGGACCAAATCCTTAGGACCCTGCACCCATGTGGGAAACCTGGAAGAAATCCCTGGACCCAGACTTTAGATCAGCTCAGTTCTGGCAATTATGGCCACTTGGGGAGTGAACCAGAGGAGGAAAGACCTTCTCTCTCTATCTCTCTTCACTCTATAAAATTTGTCTTTCAAGTAAAAAATAAATACATCATGAAAACAGTTTAACTTTTTTAAAGATTTATTTTATTATTTTTTTTTTTTTGGAAAGGCGGATATACAGAGAGGAGAGACAGAGAGGAAGATCTTCCGTCCAATGATTCACTCCCCAGGCGGCCGCAACAGCTGGAGCTGAGCCAATCCAAAGCCAGGAGCCTCTCTGGGTCTCCCACGCAGGTGCAGGGTCCCAAAGCTTTGGGCCGTCCTCAACTGCTTTCCCAGGCCACAGGCAGGGAGCTGGATGGGAAGTGGAGCTGCCGGGATTAGAACCAGCACCCATATGGGATCCCGGGCATGCAAGGCAAGGACCTTAACCACTGCGCCATCGCGCCGGGCCCAAACAGTTTAACTTTTAAAAGTTTAGAAATACAAAGAGAACAGATCTCATATATTTTTTAGCTACAGTCCTAAGACAATAACCATGCATCTTTCTGTCCCCTTCTCCCTCCTCCAATGCCCCTCCTTTACATTTCACTAATATTTGCAAAACATAATTTAATCCACTTTATAATCACAGGATTAATTCACCACTACCAATAACATTCAACAAATAAAAACAGGAAATCCAGAGTTCCTTAGGAGTAAGACAGAATTGACCTGGGTTGTGCTGCAACGCAAAGGGTCTTAGACCTCCACATCATAAATCAGAATCTGGTATGAGCACCTATTCTAGTTCTAATCCAACTCCTCGCTAATGTCCCTGGGAAACCAGCAAAATATGGCCCAATTGCTTTGGCCCCTTTCACACTCACAGGAGATCCAGGAGTCCCAGACTCCTGGATTCCATATGGCCTGACACAGACCACTACAGCTATAATCTTTGGAATGAACCAGCAAATGGAAGATCTCTTACTGTCTGTCTTCCTGTTCTTTATGCAATTCTATCTATTTTATCTATCAATCTATCTTTCAAATACAAAAAATAGAGAAATATGTGAAATGTGTTCACTTTATATAAATAAGATTAAATCTCAGTTAAATCTCTTCTTAAAAAGATAAAGAATGATAACTCCAACTTTTCACGCATATAAATCACAGAATAGGTGGACAAAAGGGATTGTTGACAACACGGTTCATATGGTCATAAAAAGAGATGACAGGTTAGATCTGAAAGGAAGTTTGAAATAGAGTGCCTACATATATAACGAAGTCTAAAGGGCAAATCGAAATGATATTAGACATGTGGACTGTTTCATGCAATCCCTTCTCTTCCTTGCACTTTAGCAGAATCATGTCGTTACCTTCAAGTACCTCAGCAACCACTTTTGTACAGCCATAAATTTAAAAACCCTCTGAATGAAAACAATAAAATGAGAATAAAACAGGAGTAGAATTTCTTCCTAAGTTGTTCATATCTCTTCCAGTAATTTATCAGACTTTTGGACTCATGCTATGGCAGCAGATTCTAACCTGGTGCTGAATATTAGCCACCTGTTTCCTAAGATCTATGACTGTATTAGTGCTTTTCATCTCCAAAATGCTCCCACAAAACAACAAAGGGAAGATATAAACTAGCTAAGTTGGAAATGATAAACTTTATTTGAATATGTTTATATTAATTAAGTATGGCCTATTTTTCAATATATTATGATATGTTTAAAACAGCACACTTGCATTGTAGTGACATTTTTGTGTCCCTTGGTAGAAGAGCTCTCTGACATGTTAAATTTAATAAATCTTTAAAAATTTGATGTTACCTGTAATAATTTAGTATTTGATAATCCTGTCTTTTTTATTTCCCTGGCACTTTAAAAATTCATGAAATTAGTTTATAAAAAGAGTTGTTATCAATAGAATATGATTTCAACTAAAAATTTCAATAAATTGTCAATAGTCCCAATGACTAGCCCTGTTTTCTAAAGTTATTGCTAATTAAGAAAGTGTACTTTGACTTTAAAAATGTGAATGAAATGAAGTCATATTGGTAGCAGTATTAACAAAGACAAATGTAATTCAAGAATTGTTTTTTTCCTCTTAAACCCTTAAGTGAATATAGAGTGGAGAAGATATTTTATTCAAATATCATATTTTACTTTATGTAAAACTTTGTTTTAAAACAAGTAACATGAAAAATCATCACTGATATTTTCTTTGATATATTGATAAATCAGTGTGTAAGCAACTGATTTTAAATATTGGAGATAGTAAAGCACTATTAGTTTAGGTGTGAATTTGATCAAACATGAACTCTTTTAAACTTTATACTGAACTTTCAAATAATTTAGACTCAGAGTATAAATACAAATGGATAAAACAGTTAAAGAACACAAACTTAGTAATTTCACCTAATCCATTACCTGCCTTTGGTAACTCAAATTAAGGTAGAAATGTACAAATTTCAACGATGGCACAGTATAGGACATACACATCATTGCTCCTTACTAGTGCTGATGATAACAAAACTACATCCTGGAAAATATAGTGTGTGCTGAAAAACAGATAATTTACTGTTCTGATTTAGGCTGAAATAGAAACACTTGCTTAGCGGAAATTCTGTCTCTATTAGAGTATGAGTAGTCCAAAGCAAAAATGGATCACATAAGGGAAACTGAGTTAGTACCTAAGTAGCACAAAGAATAAATGGAGCTGGATGTGCGTGTCCAAGATACATTAAGCTGTTTTCTCACAGTTATTTCAATTATGTGAGCTCATAACAAATCCATTACTAATATATTTTTTCTTATAACTAACTTAACAGACTACAGTTTAAATCTAGTAGGACAACTATTAATGTTGATTAAACTGGTAAATCCATTGAAAACATAAATCTTAATTCTTCAAGTATATGAGTACATTTTTACAACAGAACACTACAAAAATGAAAATCCTAATCTTTGATTATAAAAAAATTAAGGCAGTTGTTGTGTTTCTATTAAACCAATTACTTGATGAGTTCAGATCGTGCTTTGCCCCTGATTAATCTAATTTTTCATCACTGGACCTATTATACATTTAACCCCCTTCTACTTTTCAAAACATTAACTGGATGTGAGGGCGATCTGGCTGCGACATCTGTCACCCCATTGATCGCCAGGGTTGATTCGGCTGATCTGGCTGGCTAGGCGGGTGTCCCCTTCCTCCCTCACCGCTCCATGTGCGTCCCTCCCGAAGCTGCGCGCTCGGTCGAAGAGGACGACCATCCCCGCTAGAGGAGGACCGGTCTTCGGTCAAGGGTATACGAGTAGCTGCGCTCCCCTGCTAGAACCTCCAAACAGACTCTCAAAACATTAACTAATTCCACTTAAAGGACTATAAAATTGACATCAGCACTTACATATAATTACAAATGTACTTACATATTTCGTTTCTCGACCGGCTGCTCTCGGAAGAGTTGTAGAAGTCTATGTGAGAAAAAAAAATAATAATTATAATTCTGAAGTAATCATATAAATAATAAAAGAAAAAGCTGAGAGTTTTTAAATTATTTTTCCTTCTTTTTCATACAATACTCCCTTTCACTACTGTTGGAACTCATAAGATAATTTGACAGGGTGGCAGGATAAAAAAAATTAATGAACATAAAATGATGGCACTAGTATGCATATGAAATAAATCACAAGTACAGTCCCTTTGAAAATAACCAAAAGAAATCTCAAATATCTTGGAATCGACCTAAAGGCATGAAAGAACTTTATAAAGAAAATTACACAACATTAAAAGAAAAAATAAAAGAAGGGGTTAAGTGATGGAGAAACTTACTATAGTCCAGGATTGGCAGGATCTACATCATCAAAATGTGCATATTACCAAAAGTAACATACAGACTGATTGTGATTCCAATAAAAATCCCAACAACATTTTTCTCAGAAATAGAAAAGATACAAAAGTTCATCTGGAAACACAAGAGACCATGAAGAGACAAAACTATTCCAAAGAATAAACTTTTAAAGCTAGAGGAATCACAATTTCAGATCTCAAGACATACCACAGGGCAGTGGTTATCAAAACAGTCTGTTACTAATCCAGAAACAGAGAAGAAGATCAACAGAACAGACTAGAAACTTCAGAAGGGAGCTCACACATGCACAGCCAACTAATCTTAGACAAGACAAATGAAAACAATCCAGGGCAAAGGTCTGGTCTCTTCAGTGAATGTGATTGGGACAATTGGATGGCAGTCTGCAAAAGAAAGAAGCAAGACTCCCACGTGTTACCTTGTACAAAAATCAGCTCTAAATGGATCAAGGACCTAAATCTGCATCCAGAAACCATCCAACAATTAGAGGAAAATACAAGAATCACTCTCCAAGATACAAGAATTGGGAAAGTCACTCAAAGCACAAGCAAAGCCAAAATAAACAAATGGAACTACATCAACCTGAGCAGCTTCTGCACAGCAAAGGAAGACAATCAATAAAGTGAAGAAACAACAAACAGAATGGGAGAAAATCTTTGCACATACACAACTGATAGGAGTCTAATATCCAATATTTACAAAGAGCTTCAGACGCTCAGCAACTGCAAAACAGAGAGTCCTGTGAATAAATGAGTGAAGGAAATGAACAGACATTTTTCAAAAGAACAAATTCAAATGGCTAATAGATATATGAAAAAATGCTCAGGCTCCCTGGCAATCAGGTAAATACAAATGAAAATCACATTGAGGTTCCACCTAACACCAGTGAGATTGGCCTACAATCAGAACTCTACTAACACCTGCTGGCATAGATGTGGGAAGAAACTTCACCAACCTGACTGTTGGGTGGGAGTGTAGGCTAGTAAAACCACCATAGACATCAGTATGGAGAATGCTAAGAGAACTGAAAATTAATCTGCTGTATGACTCAGCTCTCCCACTTCTGGGAATAATTCAAATAAAAAGAAATCTGCATATGAGAAAGGGATCGATACTCCTGTGTTCACAGCAGCACAATCCATAATAGTAAAGACATGGAAACAACCCGGATGCCCATCAAAATAGGAGTAGATAAAGAAACAAAGGCATATGTATTCCATGGAATAATACTCCAACATTAAAAAGAATGAAATGCTACCATTTGCAATCAAATGGTCTCGATTTGAGACCATTATGCACAGTGAAATAAGTAAATCCCAAAAAGATAAATATCAGATGTTCTCTCTGATGTAAGGCAAATTTCTTGCAAAATACAAGATCAATACCTTTCAATACCTTTTTTGCTACATCTCTTGAGCTTTGATAGTTTTGTTTTTAATAAAGCTTTTTATTAACTTTGTGACTGACGTATACATCTCACAGTAGCATCATTTGCTTCAAGAAGGTTTTTATTTTCTTTTTTATTTTTTCAGTGGCACATTGGTCATTCAGTAGCATGTTATTTAACTTCATGTTGTTGTTATTTTTCTATTTTTTCCTGCCATTGTCCAAACCTACAATGTCAGGATACACATAAATAGCAGAATGATGAACTTGTTACTGATTATGAAGGACTATACTATTGTAATGATATAGGAGAAATCAGTGGAAAAGGTGGGGCTTTGGGAAGGAGGTGAGGGAATCCTAGCACCTATGAAACTGTATCATAAAATAATAAAATAAACACATTTAATATTTTAAAAATATATATATTATTTATCTATATCATCTTATTATTCCTTTCATGGCTGTTATCCACTAGGTATTAGCTCAATTTACCTAATTCTTTGATGATTTTGACTCACAGATCATAATAGTTCCTTCCTCATATTTTTCCATAATTTCTGGCTATTTAAAAATTCACATAGAAATATTCATCCTCTCAATTCCTTGAGTTGCCTAATTTCAAAGTAATATCAACCACTCTTTTAAATCACCCATTCTCAACACCATTCCTGGATTTTATCTTTGCTAATAAAACAGGAGCAATAACAACATTTAATTTTAGATGCTCAAATATCACTACACCATCTCCTGCCAGGTACCTTCATCTCTCTAGTACCTAGCTAGAGAGCTACTATTTATGTAGCTACTGCAATGTAGCAAAAACTTTGTAGGATTTTCAAACCATTCACCCTCACCAGGTTTTATCTGGCTTTGTTTCATTTTGGCTTACTTATTTTGCATATCCTCAACAAATTTAGAATCTTTCCTCTTGTATCTCTCCCTTTCTTGTGATGAATCATATTCAATAACAACAATGAAAAACTCAATTCATTTTTGTTAGTTTTTTTAACCTGAGGAGGAAAACATGGCTGGGAAACTCAAGCTATTTTCATTTTACATTAATGATTATCAACTTCAAATATGGACTCAATACTGCCTAGTAAGGATCAAACTTTTTTTATGTATTCACTTTCTGAGTTGATACTGTTTTGGGCATTACTCCTCTACTCAACAATTACTTATTTTATGTCTACCATGTTGCTTGACTCAGTTATTCTTGCAACTTACCAGTGAACAAAGAGACAAACATATACGGCCCTTTGAGAACATCTATCAGCAGAGAAAATATGCAATAAAATAACAAACATACAAATTCCATCAAATGCTATAATCAGTGCAATGAGACAGAGTAAAAACAATCTGAAGCATGAGGTAACTAACATAGGAAATTCTTGCAGAGGAAGCAAGTCAAGAGTGCTTAGGGGTCATAAACTTGATTTAAAAAGCACACAAGTTGTCATTTGAGAAGTCCTGAAAGAGGTAAGGAGGGTTGTCCAGGTGAATATCTAGATAAAAATGATTCTAATAAGAGGAAACAAGTTTTTGAGGTGAAATTCCACCTATAAGAATTGCGCACAAAAAGCTTTAATCAGAGGCAGGTGTTGATACAGAGTTAAAAGGTTGCTTGGGATGTTCACATCCTTACAGAAGTGCCTACATTCCAGGACCCCTTGTGTTTCAGATCCAGGTTCCTGCTAAGACACACCATTGGAAATAACAAAAGGTGGATCATGGACTTTTATCTGTGCCACCTAGCTACAAGTGCTGCAATGAGTTCCAGTTTCCAGCTTCAGCTTTGACCTGTCTTAGGTCTTAGCTGTTGACGACCTTTGGGGAATAAAGCAACAGATAGAAGTCATGGCTTCTCTCTCTCTCTCTTTTTCTCTCTCTCCCCTCCCATCCTCCTCCCTCCCTCTTTCTTCCTTTCTCTCTTTCTCCCTTCCTCTCTCTTTTCCTCTCTCTCTCTTTCTCACTCTCTGCTTTTAAATTAATTAAAAATTTTGAACAGACCAAAAGCAATCCATCCATAAGTAAGAACTGAAAAACTGCTGAAAAACGGAAGAATATTTTATTAAGAAAAGCAGTGATCTAAAACACAAATAAATAATCACTGAGAAAAAAGAAACGAGAAAGGATGGGACTCTGAAGAGCATAGTCTAGTATTTGAGATCCTTTATTGCTTGTGGATATTTGCAAATGATGACAGGTTGCTTGAGAAGGTGCTACAAACTTGATGCGTCAAAAGCAGAGAGGGATGAAAGACAGAAACCAGAATCTGTGAAGAACAAACTGAGCCCCAAGTGTAAAAATGATTCGCAAAATTGTACATGATCTCCAGCCTTGCCTCAGGTAACTTAAAATGATTTTGCATGACAAATATCTCCTCAAAACTTACTTTAAATTAAGGTAACTCTTCTTTATTCTCAGTGTCTAACAGAAGCAAAGAAACACTGTTCAGAAGAAAATAATAACACCTGAGGCCTCAAACAATTTTTACAAATAAGTTTTCAGACATAATATCCAAAACTTGATAAGACTATTTCACAAGGAAGCAAGATGATATGGTAATAACAAGCAGAAATAATGTATAAATGAAGCTGAACTATGGGCAATCTGTAAGTTTGCTGTCCTAGAATCAGACTGAAAGCCGAGCATGCTTGCTGCTTTGCTTGCAAGTGTTTTGAGGATAAAATATAAGACCACAACTTGCTACAAGAAAGTAGAAACTATAAAATGGGATGTAAGAGGGCTTGGTGCAGTAGCCTAGTGGTTAAATCCTTGCCTTGCATGCACCAGGATCCCATATTGGCACTCATTCATGTCCCAACCGCTCCACTTGCCATCCAGCTCCTTGCTTGTGTCCCGGAAAAGCAGTAGATAATTGCACAAAACCTTGGGACCCTGTACCCAAGTGTGAGACCTAGAAGTTGCTGGCTTCAGATTGGTTATAGATGGTCTCAGTTCTGGCCGTTGCAGCCCCTGAAGGAGTGAACCAGTGGACAGAAGATCTTTCTCTTTGTCCCTCCTTCTCTCTGTAAATTTGTATTTCCAACAAAAACGAATCTTTTTAAAATGTGATGTAACTGATTTGAAAAAGGAACCATAGGTGCTAACACAAGCGCATGCTTGGAGCATTCAAGTTGTAGCAAGGAGGAAAGCTGGTCTAGGGTAGAAGGAAAAAGGAAGAGTCAAAGAACAGGTCATAGAAGTGTTGGGAGACAAATCATACAGATCCTTCTTCCTGAAAGAACTCTAAGCTAATATTCTAAGAGGAGGAAGTAGGCACCATTTGCTCTTCACAGAAGGGGGTCATAATCTGACTAATGTTTAAAAGAATCTATTTTATGGGTTAAGAATGGATTATTGTGATACAAGGGTATAGGGACAAAGTCATGGTACTGTTCAACAAGACATGATGATGAGTCAGTGCAACAGAAAGCATGGTATTATCATGTCCTGCATATATGTTGATACTATAGCAGCAAGATTTCTAACAGCAGAGATGGAAAGTGAGAAAGACAAATATACAATAAAACAGGAGGCAAAATTTAAGCCTTGGACAAAAAGATTAGAATTCTATCCAGGAGATGGGAAGTCAGCATATGGGATCGTTTTTGTGGGCAGAAATCTAGATTTCACTTTTATACATATTGTGCCTGAGACATTTGTCAGAAATCTAAATAGAGGTGAAGAGGAGGTAGTTTAGAATCTGCAGTTTGGGAGAGAATCCTAAACTGTAAAATAAGTTTGAGAGTTGTTAGCTTACTAATATAGTGTTGTTCAAAATAGAGGACCAGCCAGAACACAAAAGGAACAGATACAGAGAGAAATGAGAGGTCCAAGGACTGACTGTTAAAACAACCCACATGAACACCCGGGAAGAAGTGGGTAAACAAGAGACTAAAACATACTTATAAGATGTGAGGTGTGTGAAGAATAGAAAGCATAGTATTCGGAAAATCTTCAGAGGTCAGTATACCAAAAAGGAAGGAATTAATTACCTCAGATTCTATGGATTGACATGTCATCTCAGGACTGAGATTTAACAATGGGCATGAACTTCAGAAAAATTTGGCCATGGGACCAGCACAGGAGCACAATAAGCCAACCCTTCTCTAATGTTGGTGTTGGCATTAGCCATTGTGGCCATCTGGGAATGAATCAGTAGATGGAAGACCTCTCTCAAGTAATCTAGAAGTAATCTACATAATTCCTCTCCCTCTCTGTAAAATCTACCTTTCAAGTAAAAATAAACAAATCTCTTTTAAAAATTACTTAGGCAAGTAAAAAATAGGATTTAAAGACAACTGGACAGGACAGCAGAAAACTATTTTTTCCAACATTTTTTCAAGCTCTTTCCCATCATACCTTCTCATTTTAGCTTTAACTTCAATGATCTTAAAATATACTTCATTGAGGACCAGCTTTATTGTATGCAAGTAAAGCTGATGACTGCAACACTGATATCCCACACAGCTGTCAGTTTATGTCCTAACCATCACTTCCGATCCAGCTCCCAGATAACAACCCAGGAGAAAAAGAAAATGTCCCAAATACTTAGTGTCCTACAGCCCAAGTGGAAAATCCAGAGTAAGTTCCTAACTCCTGGAGCTGGCCAGGCCTGGCCCTAGACATTATAGTTATCTGGGGAAAGAATCTATGGCTGGAAGATCCCTCTTTTATTCTCTCTTCCTCTTTCTCTGTAACACTGACATTAAATGTAAAAAACAAAAGTATGTTATTGAAAATTGTCAGTTACGACATCACTTAAGAAATTCTTCATATTTTCCACTGTCACCCTATAAACATTGTTGCCTCTCAGTCCCATGTCTTTTCTGTCCTGTTACAGAGAGGTACATTCTGCACTTATCTGAAGATAAGAAGCCCATTCGAACTGTTGTAACAAAATATTATAGATCAGCTAACAACAGAAATTAGTTTCTCACTGCTGTGGAGTCAGGACATCCAAAATTAAGAAACTAGCATATTTGGCATTTGATGTGGGCTCATATTCTGATCCATAGATGGCATCTTCTTACAACGTACCCACTCATGCGGAGGAGACACAAAGGCTCTCTCAGGTTTCTTTTATAAAGGCATTATCCCACTTATTAGGGTGTTTTCTTCATAGCCCAATCATCTCCCAAAGGCCTTGCCTCCTAAAACCATCATTAGAAGGTTACTGCAACATGTTAACCTGCGGCAGAGGAGGGAAGGATGCTCATGCAGTAAGATTTTAGTAAGGTTCTAGGCACTACTCTCTTCAGATTTCCTTCTCCGTAAGTACCTACATTAGTCAGCTTTCATTATTATAATTAAAATATTTAAGAAGAGCTTCTTAGGAAGTAAAAAGGCTATTCCAGCTTAATGTGTAGCAATTCACAATTTGCTATCAGACACCCTCACCAGGCTGACAACTGGCAGAAGCTGGCAGTAGCAGAATGTGTGAGAGAAATGACCACATGGTGAGCCAAGGAACCAGAAATACAGGGAGCACATGTCCTCTACCCTCTATTTGGTCTTGTCATATAGTATTTTCCTTCATCCAAGGAGCTCCACTGTAGTAACCTCCTCCAGTCTGATCACTCTGCAAAGCACCACCGTCACATTCTGTAACTGCACCAAGCTTCCAACCTCACCCATCAACCATTACCATCAATCCACTTGAGATGAACACAAGAATTTGAGGTGTAAACATTTGTGTAGGTTTCAGGAGACAAATCTGTTCAACCCACAACACTTCCTTTTCATCTGCTAAAATCAGACCTACCAGTTCATAAACTTCATCTTCAAAGAACAAAACATCTTTCCTTGACCCTACTTTTGCCCCAATTTGCTTTTTCCTTTCACAGTTCAATATTTCAAAAGCATTTTTGTTTAGATAGTCTTTTTTGTGTATGTATGTTTTCTATAATCTGTGGTGCATGTGTTTATATATTCATTCCCTGCTTTCTCACAACTCTTCTTGACATCAGCGGTAAGGAAAGCAAGGGTTAAAGTAAGGCAGTAAAAGTTGCACATGTTAAAAAAGAAAGAGCTCAGCCTGAACAGGGACAAGATAACAGTTAATGCTGCTTCTCCATTCTGAGGAACAGGTTCCTTCGGCTCATTACAACAACTACACCTCACCACCAGCAGCAGAGTGTACACCCTGGGTCTGAGTGTCTACAGACATCACAGGGCAATGATTGCCTAGACTTGGGAAGAAGGAGAAATAAACTAAGAAGGAGCACCAAAAAAGAATCATTGGAAAGTTTTGTGTCTTGAATATAGAGGTGGTCACACAATTGTATATTTTGTCAAAACTTACAAAACTATATATTTTGGAGTTAATTCTACAATGGTTACATTATAGCTCAGTAAGTTGACTTTAAAAGGTAAACACAATATAAACTACAATGAAGTACTTAATATAAAAATTGATGAACAAGATAGATATTGAACAAATGCTTACACTGAAATATTAGATCAACAAATCCTAGTGGAGGAATTAGCACATAATAAATAAAAGAAAAATATAAATAGACTTGAAATGCTGAATCAGTATTGTAAGCTCTCCTGAGTCAAATACATATTTGAATAAAGGATGGTACCAATTACATAGAAAGTAATGGAAAGAATGAAGATTATAGATGAAGGAACACAAAGATAAATACATAGAATAAAATATACACATGTACATACTACAATGAAATCTAGTAATATCCTAAATGAAGGTAAATTTAAAATGTACACAGAACCACTTTATAAAGAAATGATCACTTTGTAGAATAGGAAGAAAAATCATGTGGAAAAAATAACTTGGAGATATGCTTTTGAGAATCTGGGGTGGGGAAAATGGTAAACACAGACGAGCTACCATTTTGTGTTTTGTAAAATGATTTTGTTTTTATGTAGTGCAAAAAAAAATGATACTGTCTTGGATACAGGCCATCAATCCACATACTGTATTGTTGAATGCAGTACAGTTGTCATAAGTATCCTCATGTGTATATGGGGAGTTCTTTCATGGAAACCACACAGATAGCAATATCTATGAGTGCTCAAATCTCTTATCTATACAAACTGACATGGCAATTTCATGTAACTGATACACATCCTCACATATACCTTATAGCATCTCTACATTTCTTAAAATCCCTAATTCATGTAAATGCCATGTATCTTTAAATGAACTGTACCTAAGGTATACCCACAGGACAAAAACTCTGTATATGTATAGTAAGCATTTTTCCCAAATGTGTTTGATCTGTAATTGATCAGATTTGTAAATGCCCAATCTGCAGATACAGATATTCAAACACAGGAAAATTCAGGGAAAATTTCTGAATTAAGAATCTGAATAAATCCTATTGTTCTAACTGTCCCTTATAGGTTATATCTATCAAAATACAATTTCCTAATCTTGATAAATGGTGACAAGGTTTCTATGACATTATTAATGAACATCTGTCTAGAAATTCGATTACTCTTTTAGTGACCAGCAAAGTACATTTCAAGCTTACTGCAGACACGCAATGTCTATTTTTTTAAAAGGCATGTAAATAGTCATTTCAGGAGAGAAAATAACCTTATAATGAGTGAAGAAAAATCACAAACACTGAAATTTGGATAAGTAGAACTATACTAAATGTTTCAAAAAATAGTTTGCAGGAATAACGCATTATATACAACAAATGGAAATAGCCAATTTATAAGGAAAAGCATAAATATTCAGTTATAATAATTAATGCTATAGTGGTGCATTTACAGTTTAAAATACCCAAGTTTCTGCCTCTGAGTAAAACAATGAAACAATTCAGTCATCAAGAAAAAAATTCCAGAAACAACACCTATCTAGAAGCTTTTAGATTAGTGTTACCTAGGTCTCCTTCATTTTCCAATTCCATGTTAAAGTACTATTGATTTAATAAATATTGAAGCTATGTTGTGAGATAAGAATAAATGACAAATTCTACACGCAACATCATAAAGTGCCAATGAACAACTACATAATTAACAAATTGGCTGTCAAACCCTTTCGAAATTGATCCACAGTTAGAAATAGATTTTATTTGCAGCCATGTATATCATACCTATACATGTAAATATAAACAACGTCAAATGAATATCAGCAATATCTACAGCTACATTTTCAAACTGATATTTTACTATTTTTAAATGTTACTTGCTTTTTTTAAAAAAAAAAAAAAAGCTGCTTGCTAGCTATTAAACCAGTTTCACAATTCATCCTGTAATCTGGCATGCATTGTGAAAATCATCTATCCAGTAATTATGTGGTTCAAAAATTGTTTAAAAACATACATACTTTGATTGTGTTAGAACCCAACCATGTCCGTGGGGACCTTGAAGGAGAATCAGAAGAATGCTGGAAAAAAAGAAAAGGAAGAAAGAAAAGAAAAAGGAAAAGCCTGTGAGGCATTATACTAAAGTAGAAAGAAGTGAAGAGAAGCAAAGCAAATGTTTGAATTGCATATTCTACTCTAAGGCATTACCATAGACAAGGAATCCTGTAAGACCTTATCAATGGTAGCACAGAGCTCTTCAGTTTGCTGCCTGAGCTGTGCAGGTAAACACAACTGGAAGAAGTGAAACCAGGCACTGAATTAGCAATCAGTTCAGGATGGTGTAATGAAAGTAGGGGCAATCTAAAGTCATTACCTCCACAGGTGGGTCTAATGGGCTGTCCTTGGAGACACTTTCAGTCTTGGCAGGTTCATCTAGTGCCTAGTGGTAAATGAAATATTTCTCATATGAGACTTGTAGTCAAATGCAAATATAGTAGAAAAGTATCTGTAAAGATAGCCCCATATATTGCAATATTTTTAAGAAAAAAAATCTCTGGATCATTTGATAAATTATTTGCTAACATACAGCCATTTCCCACATTTTTCCAATTACTCCTGTGAAATTTGCATCTCCAATAAGAGGTTTTATCTTTAATTTTAGTTTTGGTCCACTTGATGTATTTCACTATTAATTCACGTTTTGAATTTTAATTGCTTGGATGTGCCTGTTTATTATTTTTCCTATCACTCATTTGGACATGTGCCAGAGACGATCCTTAAATTTCATCGTTTTAATTTTCTTGATACATTTATACAACATTTACTTGGCATCAAGAATTTAGGTATAGTTCATGACTGATTCACATGAAAGCAAAAGTCACCTGTAATCTCTGGTAGTTGAAAAATAGATGTAGGTTTTCATCTTTATCTCTAGCCTTTGTATAACTAAGATGCAGGATCAAAGCAGCCAACACTATTAAATCACTACTAAATGACAGCTGTGACAGAGTCGATTGGAATTATACCAATGTATGTGAAAAGAAAATGAACATTGATTAAAGAAACTACTAAAATAACAGGTTTTGTCTATTATTACTTGGCATTGCTCACATTAAAAAATACACAGCAGGCTATTTGTTTTAGAAATTAATCTTGAATGTTTTCGACTTCAATTTCTAACCCGACCAATACACTGCGTTTCAAAACTTAAGAATCATACATTTCAGCTCAATCCCTGTTTTATGCGCTAATTGGCATTTGAATTATACTTAAATATACTATAAACACATTATCATATTCTGATTTCTGCTTCATATATCTAGATGTATTTTGAAGAAAACTTAATAAAATTTTATTAACTATTAACCATTTCTGAGGCTTCACATTCCCTCCTGACGTTTTGATTTCTGTTGAACCACTAGCTTTCTTTCTGTAGTGCAAGTCTGATATTAAGGAATTTTCCTATTTTTTATGACTGCGTTCATAGACACTTATTTCCTGGCTACAGAATACAGTTTTCTTCTTCTCTTCCAACACTTAAGAATTGTGATTCCGTTGTCACCTGGCCTCCATTATTTGTGATAAGCTCATTTCTTTGCATACAGTATAAGATTTTCCTTAACTATTTCAAAGATTTTTTTTCCCTTAGGCTTAATTTTTTATTGGAAAGACAGATATACAAAGAGGAGAGACAGAGGGGAAGATCTTCCATCCACTGATTCACTCCCCATGTGGCCGCAATGGCCAGAGAAGAGCTAATCCAAAGCCAGCAGCCAGGAACTTCTTCCGGGTCTTCCATGTGGGGGCAGAGTGCCAAGATCCGGGGCCATCCTGGACTGCTTTCCCAGGCCTGAAGCAGGGAGCTGGACGGGACATGGGGCAGCTGGGACATGAACAAGCACCCATAGGGGATCCCAGTGCATTCAAAGCAAGGACTTTAGCCGCTAGGCTACTGTGCTGGGCCCTGGCTTAATCTTCAGTAGTTTGTCTGTGATGTACCTAGGCATGATTTTGTTTGAAACTTACTGGAATTACCTGAGCTTCTTGAAAGTACACATTTACATTTCACCAAATTTGATAAAACTGTGGCTATTTTTTTTCTACTTCACTCTCCCTCTTCTTCCAAAATTTCAATTATGTTTTGAAACTGTTGCAAGAATCAGTGAATGCTTGTTCAACTGTTTTTCTCTTCCCCTGATGTTTCTACCAATCTATCTACAATTTTACCGACTCTTATGTGTCTCAATTTTCTACCAAGCAATCCAGTGAATCTTTACTTCTAATATTTTATCTTTTAATTGTGGAACTTAACTATTTTATAATGCTTACTGTGTCCTGAGTGCTCTGACATTCTAATTCATTATAATCATGTTTTCCTTTATATCTTTGAGCACATTTTTAATATTGCCTTTAAATCCTTGCCAGCAGATGACAGCAGCTAAAACACCTTTGTGTTGATCTCTATGAACATTTTCTGTTATGTAAGAAAATGAATCTGTGTATTTAGACATTTTATATTATAGCCTGAATATTTTATAGATGTTCTAAAGATGCTGCTGTTATGATCCCTGAGGAGTACTATTTTTGATGTTTAATTTCAACATATGACTGACTTTTTTAATGGTGCCAAACTTTGTCTCCCTGATGGTGGACAGCAGTTGACATTTTCATTCAGTTATTTTATCCTCAGTTGGGCTCAATGGGGACATGAAAAATTCGATTATCACCCAGGGATTTAGACAGAGTTTACCAGCAGCCTTTGGAGCTCCCTTCTGAGATTTTCTCTGTGACCTTAATGCTGTTTTCTCTTGTTCTTTATCCAATAAATCTTCATGGATATTTCTAAAGTTTAGCTGCTTTGTGGCAAGCGAAGGGCTGCCATTACAAAGAACCAAAAAATCTAGAATTTCGCTCAATGTTACTTTCTTGTTAAAAGTTTCAACTTAATTGCAGTTTCTGTTTACTCCTGGTCATAATCTGGTACCCCCATCCAGTTTTTTTAAAATTTTTATTCATTTATTTCCATTTTATTTGAAAAGTAAAGAAACAGACAAGAACCAGGGATAGGCCAACCTGAAGCCAGCAAACCAGAATTCAGTCTGGACCACCTAAGAGACAGACAGGGATGGAAGTACTCCATCCACCACCTGCTGCCTCTCAAGGTGAGAACCATTAACAAGTAACTGGATAGAATCAGAGGAAGCTGGATTGAAACTAAGTATCTGTATATGGATGCAGGTATCCAATGTGCAGTATCTTAACTCCTTTACCAAATACCCACACACAAACTGTTTTATTTTATAATTTGTTCAAAGTTTATCATTGTGAAACATAAAACAGTTTTTCCAACAAAAGTTACTCCACAATTCTCAAATTTCTAGAAGTAAAAGCAAATCAAATTAATTTTAACTTTCAGTGTGCATTTTTTGTATTAAAGATTGTATAAATTCAAGTCTAAAATGCAGCTTATGGCAAGTTTGTGCTTACAGTAATTTTTTTCCTACCCAAGCTAACAAAAGAAAATGTGCTAGTCATTTTCCTAATCCATCATGTAATTGAGAGCATAACCCTTCAAAAATAAAACCCTGGCTTTATGAAGAGAATGCGATTTAAGCTCTCTGCCTTATTCAACCTCCATTCCCCCTCTCTCCTCAAAAAGATGATATCAAGTTTCAACACTTATAAACTATTAATTTTAACAGTTTCAGAACAACCGAAGTGTCAGCACCTTGATAAATATTCTGTATTTAAGCTTGAGGTTTTACATTTGACCCTTGGGGATGCGCCCTAGTTTGTTGAATGTGTTCAGCTTTATATTGAATTGAGTCATTTCAAATAGACAGTATTCAAGTGAATATGATTAAAAAGGTGGCAATTTAATGTAATTTTTCTTTAAGCTTTGATCACTCATGCTAAGTGCTTACAAGTGTTTTTCAAGCTTACTAGTTACAATCTGATTTTTGAAAGTTTGACATTCTGCTACCATTGACATTGTTCAAAATGACAGCTAATGCTATGGCATAGTAAGTTAAGTTTCTCCTGCAGTGCAGGCATCCCACATGGGTTCAGGTTCCATCTAGGCTAATCCACTTCCAATACAGCTCTCTGTTTATAGCCTGGGAAAGCAACAGAAGATGGCTCAAGTGCTTGGGCCCACTCCTGGCTTTGGACAGGTCCAACTTGGCCATGGTGCCATTTGGCAAGCAAACCAGCAGATGGAAGGTCTCTCTTTCCCTTTCCCCTTCCCTCTCTTTATGACTCTACTTCTCTCAGTAACCCTGCCTTTCAAAATAAAAAAAAAAGAAACCTTTTTTAAAAGATTCAAAAACTCTATTTGCTCATTTAGATTATATTTTTATATATTCTATTTTTCAGGTACCATAGACCAGGGAAAACACATGATTTTTCTTTTGGGAACTGGTTTATTTCCTTCAACATAATGGTTTCCAGCTGCATCCATTTTGTTATTGTTTGTCTTTTTCTATATGCTTGAGAAACAGTGTTTCGTTTCCTTTTTTCTTTCTTGCTGTTTGTTGAATTCTTTGCCTAATAGTGTGTTATGTCTGTGACTGTGAAGTAAATTGCCATTGCGAATTCAAAAAAAAAAAAGAAAGAAGGAAGAGGGTGGGTAGGAAACACAGCAGAATGGAAAGTAACATGATAAGTACCACTGCACTGCTAAATTTGTATGTGAAATACATGAAAGTGGTTCATCTTACACAAGTAACTTAAAATTTTAAAAATAAGTTATTCAAAAAATGTGAGTTATGAGTGCTGAAGGCAATTACAAAAGAGGGTACCAAGATTGTGATAACTAACTGTAGACCGAATGACTCAGTTCTGTATTACAGCGCCTTGTGAAACTTTGTAGAAAAACAAGCTGTTCCGCTCTCTTATATGGATTTACCTGCTATTCTTCATGCCTTCATTGTTATTCTGATGAAACCATAACCTGACTTGGAAGTGTTATATCAGCCACAGAATACACACTTAAGAATTCAGGAGAGTGGCATGAAAAAGATGTGGTGTCACCATTTCCTCATTTTAGTAGCTAATAAAGAAAAATGCTACCTAGAAATCTTTGCTTCAAATTCCACTCCTCTGCACTAAATAAGAAAATTTGGAAGAGTAGTAGCCTAATAGAAACTCATAAGACATTAATTTTCTTACCACAAAAAAACCTATTTGCTTTCTTTCTTCCTGATCTTAAAGTATGATTATTCATGAAAGTTGATTGCCAAGGAAAACAAAAAATAAATTCTTTGCCTGAGATAGAAGAGGTCTAATCACTTTTATTCATCCTATTGGCGAGGGGCGGCTCCTTGCCTAGTGTTATAGTGATGGCCAAGTGCATGACTTCTGGCACTGGACCAGTGAAATAAACAATTTATCACTCACTGCTACTCATAGCTTGGGAGAGGTGGACCAAACAAGCTTACAGGAAGAAGCAGAGAAAGCAACCAGGGACTGTGGGAGGCAGGCTTTGTAGGATCCAGAGTGTAAAAGGCTCCCTGGTTCCACAGAAGGATGTGACTTATTTTTATGCAAAATTCTGTGTGGAATTGGAATATGATACTAAAACACAGGCAATGCCAGCACCTCTTCACCTTGATAAGCAAGGTTGTTTGGCTAAGGAACCCTATCTACAGGAACAGAATGAGGAAGAAAACTGCAGGTAGGTCATCTGGGCCTCCTCCAGCTTGACCAGATGTTGAGCAGCACTGTTTTGGCCCTGAATTTTAGGCTCCACCTTAACCCTGCTGACAATTATATCAAAGGTCAGGAACAGACTCTTGTTTCCAAAGAATTGGACCAGTTTTAGAATCCTTGGCTCTTTCAACTTTGTTCAGAGATAAATCATTTCTAGCTGTTTCATTTTTCCTCATAAAGCAATATATTCTGTTGTTCTGATGTATTAGGATTTAAAAACACAACACTGAGTTTTTCTTTAAAAAAAAAGTGTTCTAAATATCATCCCTATTTCACATTAGCCAGCTCATGTCACTGTTGTGTGGGGACCAGGTAAAAGTTGAGTGACAATCAGATCTCATCTGAGGTGCAGTTCAACAGCTTGCCCCACTGCTTGGGGCATGGAATTCCTCATGGGGTTGTGAAGATAATAAAGCATTTAGCTCAATATCTAATACTCTAGGGTACTCAAAGTGCAGCCAGCCTGATTGTGTTGTCTGATTGCCAAAAGGTGCCAAGTAAAACTAATTCACCTTGCTCCTACCAGGAGACCTTTTATAGCTCTTTCACAGAGATTAACTTTATGGGCCTTTTTCTGCCCTAAAGACTCTGAAAACATCATTCCAAATGTGATACAATATGTCCTTTTTTCATGTGTCCTATGTGCTAATAGTTGACTTAAGATCCTATGGGAAAAAAATTGGAAGTTTTAGAGACCTACATAGGTCCAAACTAAATATATTTTTGCTGCCACAAGAGAATTATTGTAGAGAAGATAGCAGGAAATATTCATCATTCACTATGGTTTGGTAAGTGCTAAAAAAAGATGTGCACATAGTAGACAAAACATGAATAGAAGCAGTAAGCATAAAGGTAAGTCCTTGATATGTGTCCATTGCTAAATATAATAGGAATAAATTTGCCTCTTGTACTAAACCTAATTTAACTCTCTAGGATAGGCCAGGAGTTAAATTAAAAGCCAGATTTTCTTAAATGTTTAAGACATGCTGAGATCCTAAAATATTCTCACACAAGGACATATTTTTAATCAGATTGTACTTTACCAAGTCATGCTTTAAAAAACTGAACAGGCAACTTAGAATAAACTGATCTGACAAGAGATTAAATCTTTGCCTTTCTATTTTTATATCACAATTTTTAGTATTGTCTCAAAAAACAATTCTTTATCTTCCTCCCAGATGAAAAAGATAATTTAGCCCTCAAATTTCCATTCAGGTAACATAGCAATTTTAACTTGAGATATGTAAAACTGACTGCTCTAAAAATCTTTTGTCAAACCCATGCATGTTATTAATTAAATGTATCTTGAAAATGACAGAAAGGCTATTAACAAAGGAAATTGTTCCTAACAGAACATATACTGGAAAATATTTTGGAAGAAGGTAATAGAGAATTTAATAAACTTCAATGGAAAAAAGGCATACTTTCTGAAAAGAATATTTATCAGTTTTTAGATAGCAAATACACAAGTTACTATATTCCATGTGGATATTCCTTCCTTAATATTTGCTTGAACAATAAAACAATAATCCAGGCAGGGGAGCATTGACCATTGCTGTAGTGGTCTTAACACCTTCATCCCATATCTTAGTCCTTGAGATTGGGTTCAGATTTACTTCTGATCCATCTTCCTGCTGATGTGCACTGAGGGAGGTGGAGGATGATGCCTCAATCTTATAGACCTCCCTGCTGGAGACCCCAGGTGGACCCAGCCGCTCAGTTCCATTCTTGTTTGCATTTGGGCAGTGAACAAGTCAATCTTTCTTTCTCTCTCTCTCTCTCTCTCTCTCTCCCTCCCTCCATCTCTCCCTCTCTCTTTTTTTCTCTCTCTTCCCTCCCCTCTCTCTCTCTCTATATATATATATAATCAAATAGAAATTTTAAAACAGTAAACAATTTACTTAGAACATTAACTATATATTTAACAGTATAATTTAACTTTCTGCCTACTGTTACAAACTCAAATGACAAAACAAAAAAATTAGTAATTTTAGCACTGTAAAAAGAGCAACACACACTGAAACTAAAAAGAAAGTCTATATGTGCAGGTTTTTGTACATTGTTAAACATACCGTAACAAATTCCATGGAGAGTCACAGACACAATTTGATCTGATTATTTTATAATCACTATATTTCATCCCCGTATCATATTTAGTAAAGATAATTATTGGGAAGAGCTTTAGCCAAAGACTCTAAAGCCAGTATAATAAAAGATAATACTTTACATCTTTCTCTTCCTACACAGCCTTGCTTAAGACAAGCTAAAAATGCTCCCTTCCTGAAGGTTTATAGGAATCAATGAAAAATCCAAGTTTTGATGCAGACAATAAATTACAAAAATGCAGGAAAATTCATGTCCTTTGTCAACAAAACTGCTTTAGAAATGATGGGTTCTGTCCCAGAGTAAACAAAGCTGAAACCAACCCAGTAAGTTAATGAGAGTTTAATCTTTTATTGTCAGGGATAGCCATGTTTCACTTTAGGGAAATCTTGATTTTCATGATAGTATTTGGTTTTAACTTATTATTATTTTCAATGGTATGAATTTTTTGGTATAAGGAGTCCCTCCTCCCCTTCCCACACCTCCGTTCCTACTCTCCCCTCCTCCACTGCTTTCCTCTATATTATTATGATAGCATAGTCCTTCAGCAATAATCATAAGTCTAACATTCTGCTGCTTATGTGTATCATGACATTGTAATTGTAAGCAATGGTAGAAAATCTAGTACATATTGTCAAGAAATAATTAACAATAATTGAGCAATAATTAAATTTTTTATCAATGAGTAGAGATGCATATTGCAACATATCTTCACATCCCAGTATCCTAGTCTCCATTATTCAGCTCATCAATTTCCTCTAATAATTTGCTGTGTTTGGGGTGAAAATTGAAGTCCTTGCTTTAGTTACAGCTGATTTTTGCGTATGGTGATAGGTAGAGTCTTGCTTCTTATGTCTTCAGGCTGATTATTTTCTTTTTTTTTTTTTTTTTTTTTTTTTTTTTTTTTTTTTTTTTTTTTTATTATTGTTGCTTACATTGTATTGTGTAGTACAGTTTCATAGGCGCTGGGGATTCCCCCCACCCCTCCCATACCCCTCCCCCCATGGTGGATTCCTCCACCTTGTTGCATAACCATAGTTCAAGTTCGGTTGAGATTCATTGCTTGCAGACACATGCCTAGCATAAAGTTCAGCGTCTTATTGTCCAGATAAGTTCAGTGGCCTCTTGGGGAGACCTTCTATGGTCTGAAAATAGGTCTAACAGAGTAAAGATCCAGTCAGTTAAAAGCCCCAACGAGGCCACAGTATCAATATACAACATTATGGAATTAATTGACATAGTATTGGGTAAACAATATGTTAAAAATAATGCAAGTTCCCTTCTTAACTATCTGATTTTATATTAGTTGGCTGTGCATGAGGAGAGCTGCCAATTTGGGATTTCTATTCTGTTGCATTGATCTTCTCTTTATGTATCAGTGCCAGACTGCTTTAGTTACCACTGCCCTGTAGTACATCTTGAGATTTGGAATTGTGATTCCTACAGCTTTATTTCTATTCTTCAGGATAGCATTGGCTATTCATGGTCTCTTTGTTTTCAGATAAATTTTTCTATCATCTTTCCTATTTCTGAGAACATTGTTAGGATTTTTTACAAATTTATTTTCTTGGTATGGTGTATCACATTATTGATATGCATGTGTTAAATTGCACCCAGCCCTAGTAAATGACCTGTCTAATGTATTGTTGGTTACTGTTGGCTAGTTTTGTTTTTTCTTAGAGATAATGTGTCTATGTCCATCAGGGGTATCAGTCTATAGTTTTCTTTCTCTGTTGTGTTTCTATCTATATTTGATATTAAGCTGATGATGACTTTATAATTTGGAAGGATTGCTTCCCTTTCTGTTGTTTTGAATAGCCTGCGGAGGACTGGAGTAAATTCTTATTGAAATGTTTGGCAAAATTTAGCAATAAAAGTCATCCTGCTCTGGCCTTTTCTTTGTTAGAAAACCTCACTACTGATTCAATCCCTCTCCTGGTTATAAGTTTATTTATATTATTAGTTACCATATGATTGAATTTTGGTAAATTGTAGGGGTCCAGAAACCTACCCATTTGTTTTTTGAGGTCTTTCGATTTGTGGGTGTATAGTTGCTTATAATAGTTCCTGTTTATTCTATGTATGTCCAAGGCATCTTTTGTTATATTTCCTTTTTTTTCTCTAATTCTGTTGGTAGCTCTCTTTTTTATATTAGTTGAGTTAATGAGGAATCCTTCTGTTGTCAATGCTGTATATTATTCTTTTAGTCTATATTTGGTTTATTTCCTCCATTATTTTGGTTACTTTTTCCACTAATCTTGACACTGTTTCGCTGTTGTTTGCCTGGCTCCTTCAAACATATGGGTAGCCTGTTTACCTGGTGCATTTCTAGTTTCTTGGCATAGGCATTAATTAAAATGAACTTCCCTCATAACCCTGTCTTGACTGTGTCCCACAAGTTTTAATATGCTGTGTTGATGCCTTAATTTGTTTCAAGTCACTTTATTTTTTGATTTCTTCTATAACTCATTATTCATTTAGCAGCATATTGTTCAGTCCCTAAATTTTTGCATATCTGCTGGGATATTTTTACTTGTTGGTCTCCAGTTTCACTGGTCTGATAAGATGCTTTGTATGATTTCAATTATTTACATAATAGTATGAGGCTTGTTTTGTTGCCTATAACGTGGTGAATCCTGCAGAAGTTTCCATGACTTTATGAAAAAAAAAAAAAGTGCATTCTGTGTCTATAGGAGTAAACATTCTGTAGATATCAATTCAATCCATTTGTTTTAATTTCTGGGTGTGCTCTGTTGTTTTCTTGCTGAATTACTGTCTCATTGTTCTCTCCATTGAGGTTAGTACTAAGGTTCCCCACTATTATTGTACTGGAGTCTATTTCTCTGTTTAAATTCCTTGAAGTTTGTTTCACATAACTAGGTGACTTGGCATTAGATGCATATACATGTCTTATCATGACTTGTTATGTGGTGTCCTTCTTAATCTCTTTAAATGCTTTCATGTTGATGTCTATATTATTTGATATATGCACCAGCTCATGTTTCCTTTACATATATCTTTGTTGATGAGATATGTCTCATGTTGGTAGCAGACAGATGGGCCCTGTATTTTTATCGAGTCCATCAATCTGTTTTCTGAATGATGAACTTAAGCTACTTACATTCAGGGTTAATGATTTGGTCAGTTTAGCATCGAGTTTCTTACACCTTCATTTACATTTGTTCCATGGTTTTACTGAAATGCTTTCCACATTTGCCTTGTACTTGGGAGGTATTCTTTTTTTCCTCTGTAGCACATCTTTAAGCAACATTTGAAAATGTGATTCTAGCTTCTTCTTTATTATATTCTTCACTATAGAACAGAATGTAATATAAAACATCATCTTTTGTATATGCTTTGGCCTGGGAAAGAACTGCTGAAATATTTATGATTTGATTTGTATGTCTTGGTTCTGTCTTTAAAGCAATCCATTAGATGCACCCTCACCTAGTATCATGAGGCACAGCATTGCCTTACTTCTTAATTGTGGTGTTCTGTGTTTTATTGAGGTGATCTTAAAAAAAAATCTTCTCTGATTGAATATATTCCAGAATGTTGATTGTCTCCTAAATATATCAGTTTCTGACGAGTATAATTCTAATTTTGCTAATTCAGATTTTTACATTTTTCATTTCAAAGTCATGATAAAGATGAATTTCAAAACAGATGGGGGAAAGAGACTAAACTGTTGTAATTATTTTGCAAACAAAACACTGAAAGAAATAACTCATGACATACTATTGAAAATTTAAATAAATTCATAATATTTAGGAAAGGTTTATGTTACTTTAAAAGCCTTACAAAGTAAAAATTATTATTGAGGAAATTCAGAAGAAAACAGAATTATTATATAAAAGAAAAAAGTCACATCATACGACCTTTGAGTAACGCCACTATTTATGATACAAAAAATTTACTTTGACCAAGAGACAGTTGGCCATAAACAGTGAGATAAGGGGCACCTGGACATGCTACTTCACACTTTCTCCTGAAGCCTCCTGAAAACAATGCATTGGACCCACCCCAAACACCTTTTAACAATCTATTTAAAAATGGAAATTCAGTACAGAATTCAAACGGGGGGGGGGAAACATATTTTTCTATAGACTTATGACCATCCAATTCGAAATACTTAAATCTATAGAACAAAGACAATCATGTAGGTATATGGAGGTTATTGTTAGAGATGCAAACTATAAGAGAAGCTGTCTACTTAATCTTCACCTATATTTTACTCAGAATCTGTCTCTAGGAATTTCTACTTTTTATACCAGAGATGAAAGATGTTATTCTCCAGAATGTGTTTAAGTACAAAAAATAGGTTCATAAGCCACCGATAAAAATACCACCTGCCTTATAAACATTAGTATTTGACAAATGATAGTAATTGCACTTGAAAACCTGTAAGTGTACAAAAAACTGAAATTTAATGCACTAAGATATAAGTTGCCTAAATAAATCATCATAAAAAATAATAGACAAAATTAATAGTTTCACAGGCTTAGTGATTAATTTTAAACTGATTCTGATATGAATGTTTTATTTGGATTTCATTTAAACACTGGTAGTATCCATTCTAAATAAATGGCTTTAATTTAATCTGCCTAAAATGGAATATTCTATAATGTTATGCTCAATAATTTCTAACAGCACAGCATAATTTCCCCTAGACCCATAAGAATTCAGCTGAGTCATTAAGAATAGTCTCAATCCTTCTTCCTATTCATGGGGTGTGATCAGTGACTGCAACAAATTGAAGAAGAGATTATGCCTTGATAGGACTATGACACAAAGTTAGCATTCAACTGAAATATCTGAGTATCAGTACAATACTTACATTGTCGTACAAGCCGCTCTTAAAAACAGTCTTACCTACCAATAAGCAAGGTGCCCAGTTGTTCAGATATCAACACTTTTTATCAATACAAGTAAAGACAGAAGTTATGAAGCACTGAAGTTGTTTACAATTATGCAGCACAGGTGTCTATTCCAGTTGGAAGTTGCTTCACAGCTGACTGGACCTCTCTACATTAATCACCCTCACATGGTAAGCCAATGGTCTCTCCAGTTATATTCAAAAAGATGCTCTCATAACTCAGGGCACTAATTATTAAATGAAGGCAGAACCTCAAGGCATAAATCTCATCAACAGAAATTTTAGCAGAAAACACAATACAAACAACATTGGCAACATAAGCTTCTGTCTTCTTTGAGTCAACACTGACCTTCTGTTCCAAAAGCAATGTGTTTGTAGGAATTGCTGCAAAAGCCTTGTAGCTTGACTTGATCTTGTATTGCTAGAATGGGTAACCAAAAAGCAAAGGTAGAGTTGAAAAGGAGAAAAAACAGCACAAATTTAGATGACATGTTATCAAATGGAGAATAATCATTGTGCTTGAACAACTTGTTTCTAAGAGAGGAAATATTAGCTCGTTACGTTGATATTTTATTAGAATGAAAAGCAAAGAAATGTCACAGCAAGACATAAAGCCGAGAGATTACAGGCAATGTTTTGTCACTCATTTTCATACCTTAAAATTGCCCATTTCTAATACAATTGCACATAAATCTCTCATTACCAGCTTTCTCTTGTTGTAATTTGGTTCTATAAATGAGTGAAGCTGAGCTTTCGGTTTGATCTGCCAGGTATATATTTCTTGTTTATAGCAGCACAACTAACAAACATTAAGCCAATAAATTTAATCAAGATCTTGACATGATCTTTCATATCACCAATTTTATCAGAATATAAAAACTCAGCATCAGCTTATTAACAAGCAAAAATGCAGTCAATAACTGGAATATAAGTGATATCATTGCTTTAGCTCCATAATGGAAAATCAAGCAGTATGAGTCTTAAGCTCTGTGAGGTACCCACATTGTAGCCTGTGAAGTCTGAGACATGACTCCTGCTAAGTACAATTTCTGGGTGAATCTAGTTTTAGATTCATTTTTAGAAATCTTATCCTCCCTTGTACTTTTATGAATACTGCAGTGTTATTGAAGCCAACAACAAAGCATTCTGTGTTTCATCCAAAACACAAAGTACCAAAGATCAGTTTTATCAAGTAGTAGGGGAGGAAGATGATCATGAAGAAACTGTAGAAATAAGGATGAGATGTATAATCAAAAGCTCAGTTTTGATACAGCTCTGTATATCAAGCAGCTTCAATGAGTTCAAGGTCCCTACCTCCTCAAATGTGCCTGTCTTAAGCAGCTTCCCCACAGGCCGGGAGCCAGCAGGGAACATGTCACAAAGCTACAGGATGGCTTAGTAATTTGGAAAGTAAACCAAAGGGTTCATGGAAGACAAGGTAGTCAAATAAAATTAAATCATGAGTTACATAGTGATAATTATTTTTTTCACATAGTGATAATTAAAGACACCTTTCTTCAACCAGAGTGATGAAAGTAAGAGGCTTCCACATGCATTTACATTAGAAAATCATTGAAATAGAGAAAAATGAAAGTGCCAAACCTAGAGGCAAATATCAGTGTCCAGCTTGAAACGGAAAATATTCTCTTTGTATTTTTCTCTGTCTATTGTGTTGGGTAGATTAAAGTACATTAGCAACCCGAAGCCTGAATGTCAGCATGAAACACAGAGAGCTGCCATGAGGGGAAACAATAAGTCAACTAGCAACATCACACTACTAGCACATGTTTGCTCACTTGCATGTGCTCCCAAATTCACATGCACCACATGCAGACATACACATGTGCAAAGGGTATTCAAAAAGTTCATGCATCCTAAAAAAATTATGCATGAAAATCTTTGCACCACATTAAGCTTATATTTTAAATCCATTTTTCATGAACGTTCTGCAGTCCTCTCATATAGACATGAACATTCTTGCATAAGCATACACTCAACAATGCATAAATACGGTCTGAGAAAGTACACACTTTTCCCTAAGGAGTGTTTGCTAATTTTCTTCCTTCTTTTCTCAAGAAAGATTTTCCTCCCTACTACAAAGAAAAGCTGTGTGGCCTTCTGCAAGTCTATCAACTCCTATGGGTCCTGCACTCTTGATGCCTACATAAGTGACAATCACAGAAGGCTGTCAATTCCTTTAAGCTCTAATATTCTACATTGAGTGCACTGCTTTGGTCTGAAAACAATACATTTTGATGTTTTGAAGCTGAAAATGAATGGAAAATTACATGCTATCTCTTCATGGAAATTTACTAATAAGAAAACTCTAACTGTGTCATTGAAATTTATTGAAATCCTATAAAGAAATAGTTATTGAGAAAAACAGAGGTCAAATAGTCCAAGATCACACAATCCAATGCCCATTTTCATCCATAAAATGGAATGCTTTTAACAAAGAATAGGTAAATAGACCACTAACACAGAATAAAATACATCGTTCACCCAATATGAATAATTATTTCTGAATATTTCATTACAATAGTAACCATCAGTTTCCTGCTAATACAAAGACTGGGAGACAGCTTTGATTTGTGATATTCATTCACTCCAAGGGGAGACCTGGGGAGATTGCTAACAACGGCCTTGTGCAGCCCCGCAGTCCCAACTGCTGCAAGCATGTTGGGAGTGAACCAATGGAGGGGAGCTATTTGTGTGCAGACAGATAGATGGACATAAATAAATACATATACATGCATGCATGTATGTGTGTAGATATTATTCTATCTTTGGAAGAAATTAAACAAATGAAATTTTAAAAAATCATGACGACCTAAGGTACCACTTAAAAAGCTTTCTGTGAAATATCTCACTCAACTATCACAACAAACTTATTAGCAGATGCCAAACTATTTTATATATGGAAACTGAGTTGCATAATGCTTAGTAACATATCTGAACTCACCAACTACTAAATGACGGCTGAGATTTGGTCTCAACAGCTGGGTACTTAACTACACACACCTCTGCGTCTTAATTCAGCTCATGTAATCATGGTGTTTGTACTCCTATCCTCAGCTCCTCTAAACAATAGAGGTGTAGAAGGCGATACAGAGATTGTGCCACTGCACACATAAAGCCATGGTATCTTAGAACCAGAAGTCAATGTTATCTGGTTCAGTTCTCTCATCTGAAGCATCAGTTTCTCTTTTCTTCTCTTCAGTAACTGCAAGCATCTCATGTACTTCCAAAGCAGCCTCAAAGCTAATTAGAAAAATCTCCGTCATATTGAACCACAATATGCTTCTTGCTAACTTACTCCATTGTTCCTATTTCTCTCCCCTTATACTCATTACTCATGCTAAGGGTTCTCTTCTGTATGATAGTTAAATTGCCACCTTTACCAACCCCTGATTAAATGAATATTTAGAATATACTCTTTATTCTGTCAATATCCCTTTAAATTTGAAAAGGTATGCATTTAACTAGATGGGTTTTTTTTTTAAATGTGCTTTTAACACAAGAACATTATCTTTACCTACAGGAAACTGACAATCAGCAAAATTAATGTAATGAAGGCACTAATCATTAGTGTATCTCCTTAGTTTTGTGGAGAGTTTAAAATGCACAGTAGAGGAGGTTGGAGTCATTTCAAATTGTTTAATCATGCTGAGTATGCTTAAAATTTCTGATCCTTTCATCTTGTTAACCATTGCTAATAAACCTCACCCTGGAATTATTTTGCAGTTATATGGGGATTTTTAATGTTGTCTTTTTTAATCCTTTTCTATCCCAAAGCTGAATTTTAGGTCCTATTTCCATTTAATGCCACCAGAATAGATTTGATCTCCCATTATAAACTATGAATTTAATAAATTTATATTATTTTATATACTTTTGCTAGAGATTTAGATTGTAACTTAATTCGCCCATATACAAAAGAAAGTAAGCTCTTGCAACCAGATTCTTTCAATGCAGAGGTTCTTAATCCATTCGGTAAATCCATTTGGATATAGCAGTTCAACGACTTAATTCGATAAACTTTTAATGAGTATCTTCTACACAACATGAACTGTTCCTTGAGTAATTAGATCATTTCAATCTCAAAATCATTTTTGTTTAGAGAAAAATGGCCCAAGTTCTTGGGCCCCTATGCCACCAGAGGAATGATCTCTCTGTCTCTCTGTGTCTCTTTCTCCTTTCTCTCTCCCTCCCTCCCTCCCTCTCCTCTATCTGTAAATCTGCCTTTCAAATAAAAAATGAAGAAAATGAAGAAATCTTCAAAAACTACATGCTTGTTTTCCTTAAAGGCATGCTTGGGATCCAATGTATTTCCTCTGGATTTTCTAAAATATAAATACATTCTATGCAAATATGAAGCTTTAAAATTTTAGCTTGGAACATAGTTCCTTTTTACTATTGTAAAATTTCTAGACACTAAACCAAATTCTATTATTTCCCTTTGCAGCTAAAAATTATGAATAGGACTAGTAATTCATGTAATTTGAGATACAGGCTAGAACCACTATCAGCTAGAATAGACTAGAAATGGCAGACTAAATCTGAGTCTGGCAAAGAAGACAGTGGTAGCTACTGAGTCTCTCTAATTTATAAGATATGCTTTCAGGTAACACTCAAGAAATATTTTTGAGATATTCATTAATATTTCTAGGCAAGGTTTTAGGTTAAAAAGACAAAATGGTATTCTACATTCAAATTTACCATACTTAATCCTTTCTATAGGACATGCTAGGTAATTCAACATAAATTCTCAACATAAAGGGAAGATCAGCAAGAATACATTTTCTTCTGAAAATACTGCCCACCACTATCTTAGAACTATGCCAAAGTGAACTATGCTAGCTTCCTTAATTGGAGAAGTTGCATGTATGGTTATATTTTAAGTGAAAGTGAATGGAAAAGCCTGGAATATAAAGGGCAGAATTTAAAAAAAAAAAAATCTGATGAAGAGCTTCGCTTTAGTCAATTTCTGGCAACATGTCTGAGCAGAGATAACAGGAATACTCGTATCTTGTACATATCCCTGACAACAGCCATTTATGGGATATTTCCCAGACATCCCTTTATATCAAGTTGGTGGGCACAACACACTCTACAGGGATGATGGGGTGGCAGGTTGACTTGCCTGCTAAAAGCTGGGTACAGATCATAGACTGACAGAAGAAATGAGGAGGGTCTATTGAGAAAAACTTCCCTCTTTGTTCCCAAGGCCTCTCTCCATTCCCAAGATTTTTGTTTTTTTTTTCTTGAAAAGCATATTTACATCTTTCAATTGAAGTATTTGTCCATTCTAATATGCCTGTTAAATTTTTAATAAAAATGTTATTCCCCCTTTAACTTATACCTAACATTTGTTAGAGAAAATGTTTAGCAGATATTTCTTGAGTTGAAGTACTTAATAGAAGATTATCAGATGCAAAAGAGAAAAAATAAAAATTTTAGTTCTTCATCTATTGTTCAAGACCTAGACAAACCTGATTGCTTAGCATTCCTCCCCCACCATCCAAGCATGTTTTGATGAAGCTTCTAAAATAGCCTTCATTCTAATGAGAACCTGCAAGACTTGAGCATACAGCATTAGATACCTTTTTGCTTTTTTTCGCAAAAATTTTTAGTGAAATTGCAAACACACGCAAACACACACACACGAATTAAAACATACAGACTCGGGATACCCAAGTATGAGTCATTATTAACAGCAGTTCAGAGAGGCTAGCAGAAGAGAAGGGAAATAAGACACTGGAGTGGTTAGTGCAGAGATGAATGAATTAGTACAGAGAATGAAGTGACAGTGGAAGTGGATGGCACAGTCACCAACCTCACTAAACCACATTGATGCCTCTGGTGATGACTGGATCACTGTTAGCCTCCCTACGAGATCTATGTGGAAATGTTATCTTCACCTCTTCTATAACCTGCCACAGTCTCCATCCTGTCACTTGCCCAGACTTCTTTCATGGCTTCCAAGGTGTTTCTACTTCCCCTCACCCTCTTGAAGTCTATTCTTAACATAATAGCAGTGAACAAGATTGTGTCGCTCCTTATGTAAATGATGCTCTAAGTAAAACCAAGGCTTAAGGCAGTGACTTAAAGGATCCATTTCTCAGTTGCAACCCCTCTGACAACCTCAATATCCTGTTGTTACACACTTTACTATCCCCACACTGCTCCACATAACCTAGTATTGTAACTGTTAATTGATGTCTGCAAGAGACTTTCCTCACTGCACTCTCCAAAGAATATTGACTTCTTATCTTCTTAGATGTTACCTTTCCAAAGAAACATATCATCAAACATGAACTTACAACAACAATCTCTTCCCTTTGGTGTTTACCTGGTTGATCATACCTTTTTCCCATAGTTGTTAGAACCTTCAATTTATAATACAGACATATTACTATTAATAATCTACCTATTGAGAAATTGTGATTGCTTCTCTTCCATCATACAATAGGAAATCTCTTTGAGTAGGCACATTCACATGCTTTATGTGCTACAATACACTCACACCTTTGAAAGGTACATATTAGGTAATACATACACACATGTATGTATACAAAATGGATTATCTGTCTGAGATCTATTTTAGCTCATTGAGGCATTCCACATCTACAGAAATGGAGGATATACAGACTTCTGCCATTGAGTTTTTTGGTACAACAAATATATGGAATTGAGAGGTTTAGAAATAAAATACCAGCTACAAAAGTTTGTGAAATGTGACATAACTACCAACTTATTCCATTAGCCAACCATAAATAGCAAACCATATGAGGTTTTCATGGAATGGACATCCACTTTTCACATAGAACACCCTGATTACTTACAGGACAAAATTTTAAACTTTCATAAGTGGAGGAAAAATATATTGAGAACCCAAATACAACTTCATAGATGAAGTTTGTGGTGTCAGTTATTTCCCAAGAGAAAACAATGTCTCAGACATTTAGATGTTGTTATTGGATATTTACATGTTGATTATTCCCCACGGAATAATCAGGAATATTTTCATTCAATCTAGGATCATAATTATGGTACAAAACTAGTATTTTTGAGTGTTTAATTATTTGAAAGAGACAGAAATTGTGGAAGATGTTTTCATCTGCTGGTTCATTCTCTGTCAACAAAACTGGGGATTGGGCCAGACCAAAGTCAAAACACTAAAACTCAACCAAGGCCTGCTGCAGGGGCTGCAGGAATGCAGACATCTGAGCTATCACCTACTTCTTCCCAGAGTGATCATTAGCTAGAAATTGCTACTAGAGATGGAGCCAGGATTTCAGCACAAGAATTTCAATATGGGCTGCTGGCATCCAACTAGTATTTTAACTACTGAATCAAAATTCATCCTCAAAATATTTTAAAATTAAATCTGAAATTAAAATATCCATACCATGGTGCTCTAAAAAGTTCATGCAAAAACCATTAAAAGGTAAGTTCATCTTGATGCAAAAAAATAGTTCCCTGCATAGTTTTTCATTATTATATACTTTCTGTGAACTCTTTGAAAACCTCTCATATTTCTGACTAATGCAAAGAGATTCAGAACTAAAAGACTGCATCCTTGAAAAGGAAACATTGAACACATCTCATATCTGAATTCAGCTCAGTGTGCTCTAGTTATTCCATTTTGTTTCAATATCAAAAGACAGGAAAGCCAAGACTTTGAACTACTATCCATCATTCCCTCCGGTTTTAACTGGCTGGCTGGCTGTATTCTAGAACCCCTATCCTTCTGAGACCTGGGAGTAAGTTAACCACTCCAAATCTGAGGTTGTCTGATTACAAAAAGAGCCCTGTAATCAGATTAATACCACACTGGATAAAACAAGGCAAGAAACACCCCAAATTATCAGATAAATTCTTTGATATTATGAAGCTTTTAGTTCTTCCAGTGTTTATACAAAATGATCTCACCAACTCAAATGAAAGTAGTCACATGTAAGAACAGAGCTAATAGTTATCTACTTCAGTGTCAATTTTAAAATTCCATACTCATATTTCCTGAAAAATGAATTTTAAAATTTAGTTCAAAAATGTAGGTGAAGTGCCTGGTATCATGGCATAGGAAGTTAAACTCTGCCTTTGATGCCAAGATGCCCAGGTGAAAGCAGATAGGTATCATGGCTGCTCCAGTTCTCATCCAGCACTCTGCTGATTTCCCTGCTTATGGTCTGGGAAATCAGCAAAGAATGGTTCAAACCCCTGGACCTGAGTCAGATGGAAGCTGTCTGTCTGTCTGTCTGTCTGTCTGTGTGTGTGTGTGTGTGTGTCTCCTCTCAGCAACTCTACCTTTCAAATAATAACAAATAAATCTTTAAAAAAAAACACTAGGTGGATTTTATCTGCAGAAATAACATAACCAAAAGCAAAGAAGAAATAAATATGAAAAAAAAACATGCCTCAGGAAGCAACTATTTTGGCAGGAACCATTACAAATCATATATCTGGTAAGTAACTTCTATTCAAATAAATAGATTAATATTTTACTGTAAGGTGAGTTACAGTAATTCTGATTTTTATGATTATCAAATATATTCTCCAATACTATAACCTTGAAAGGAGAAAAAAAATGCTATAAATGGAAAGGAGCCAGGTAAAAATAGGTCATCAACAAACAGGCCTTTAATTTATCAAAAGCCCTCCTAGGTTCCGTCTGTTCCAACTGTCAGACTACATCCAGAACACAAACCAAGGACCAAGCACAGTGAGCACTACAAACAGAAACACTATGGAAGCTTCTGGACTAAAATCACTTCCTATAAAAATAACAAACAATTTAAGGCCATGGCATCCAGGTTTCAGAAATGATTGATAGAAAATTCAAGAAACAGTAATAATTAGATGGCCAAGTTTTTACAAATGCACAGCAAATGAATTTCAAAATCAAACCAAGTAATGATCAAACCAAGTCATTTTGCCTAAACTACAAGTTTTAAATTTAGAACCATAAAAATCCATTTTGTTCATCTCATTTGTTTCAAATGTCTAAGAAAAAAGGACTACATTTTGAGAATGCAGTCCTTCTTTTTTAAAGAAGAATATATTTTGAGTAACCCAAATATTATCTAAAGTAAGAATTCTGATCATTATTACATAACAATGATTTCCTTCATGAGACTTCTGATGTTAGACTAGCTTGGTAATTAATATGAGTTATTAAATTGCAGCAATAGATCACAATAAAAAATATGGCTTCAAGAATTAGCAGATTTAAATTAATATGAATGTCTATTTTGTGCCAGATATGTGAGCTGGGTAAGTAATTCACAGAAATTCAGTATCTTGACATCTATAAAAGCAGAATAACAATATTGTTAACATCACATAGGAATAAAACTTAACTAATGTGATCATTTTCATTAACTTTATTTTGTAACTACTAAGATAATTCTTGGCTAGCAGAAATTATTCTATAATGGTAACCATAATTATCTTTATTATTATTACTATGTGATTATAAGACCAATCTCCTTATAACTCCAATGTAGTCATTTGGGATAATCTTCTGTTGTTTTTCATTTCTGAAATATTAACTCCTTTCTTCTTCATTAACCTAAATCCTAACCATTTCCAGCAGGCCTGACATTTATAACAACTTCCCTCGCTAACCATATCCCACAATAATGCTCCTCTTACATTGCACAGAGTTAACAGCTGCCTTATTTATAATTTGAATTACACAATGTTAATTTTGGCTTATACCTGCTTTCCCCACTGCATTATAACCCTACATAGCTTCTCCAACTGAGTGCACATATTTTTCCTCTGCTAAGTAACATTGATCTTTTTATGACAGAACATTATTTCTTCTCTTTTTAAAACCATATAAAAATGGGCCACCTTATCTCTCCAACCTTTCATTCCTCATCCAATAAGCAACAAAGTTAAACAAGCTCTCCATGGCACAATGCTATACTATTTCAATGCATAGAACTGAAAAGTTCTAACCCTCCTTACACAACCTCCTTCACAATTTTAATTTTAGCTATAAATTCTGAGCACATAAGCTGCACACTTTGAATTACTTTACAATACTTGGGAAGTGGGCATGACCTCAGATATGTTGTACCTGAGCAACGTTGGCATCATCATGCTTATATCAAGACACCATTGTTTCACATACTTGTTCAGCAGCCTGCTAGCAACCAACATTTACGACTAACAATTCTCTTCCCTTAATTTTAGTTAGTCATGCCCAGTTTTTCACCATTTCTGCCTTTGATAGCTACTAGGCATTTAGTGTTCATAAAAAATTGTATATTTTTTCATATAGGAGAATTTCTTGTTTGATTTTATCCTATATATACAAAAGCCAAATTCATTTTGATATAGCATGTGGTAAAGGGAGTAATAAAGAAGTCAACTAGAAAAATAGGAAGAAATTAATAATACCATTGGTTAACTGCAGGCAAGAGAAATAAAAAGTTTACAGACAGGCTTTACCATATTATCACTCTTGATATAAGCTAGTATTCCATTTTATACTAATCTTGTTTACTATTCTGATAGTACAGCATATTTTGATGAATAATAGAATATCTGTCATTTATATTGTCAAGTCTCAACTTGTTGCCTTTAATACCCTTGGCATCACAGATATAAGAAGTATTTTGGGGAGAATTACTAAAGCACAGGGTTGTGAAGAAATAAAAAAAATGCCACACAGATTTTAATTCAGCTCCACATTCAAATGCACCACAGCCTAGCCACAACTTATGCTCTCTCTACTTCTTTTAGGAACACAGCGAATGTCACAGAAATGAATTGTTTCCTAGAAAAACAAAAGATTCTTCCATAATTCAAACGAAGCATGCACCATGCAACATGCAAAAAGTACCTTGGGTTTCTTATTTTCAGGGCCTGTTGCCATGGGCAATGTACACGGTGGCATCAGCTCCTTGGTTCTTGTTAGAGAGATAGGAGGTGATGGGGTTGAGACAGGTGACCTGTGGCTGGATATTGTGCTTTCACGTTTCCCAAGTCTTGAAGGCAAGGTATCACTGTCACAAATTGGATGCGGGGCTGAAGGACTTAGCTGGAACGTCTGGGCGGGAAGATGAGTAGGAAGGGTAGAGGAGAACCCCAAGTTTGGAAGAGACACAGAGCTAACACTGGAAAAGGGGGGAGAAGGAGAAGCAGAAATATTCAGTTCATGGCCAGACAGCTGAGATGATGTGTCTTTGGATCTGCTTATCAGATTTGAAAGAGTTGAAGAAGGTTGGAAACGTTTCTCCGGCACGGGGAGTGTGGCACTCTGATTAACAGGAGCAGACACAGAAGACCGTAGAGAGGAAGGTAATGTAGAAGAGCACGAATAAATATCCCTGGGCTTTTCTGGACTTTTGAGGACATCATTCTGTTTACCCTTTGCAGAGTAAAGAGAAGAACTTAGTGGGACAGGGGGAAGACCTGCAAAGCTCGGTGTGTAGGTTTGTGGCAGGGAGGGCTTTGTATTACTCTTTGACAATGTGAGTGAAGTTGCTTTCTCTGCATTCAAGGAGAAAGGGCTGCTACTAACAACGTTTGTGGGAGAGAGGCAGGACTGTTGAGAAACAGGGAGAGTCTTGGAGGGAAAAGATAGGGGGAAAGATTGCTGGGTCAGCTCAGAAACCGGTTGACTCCCTTGATCTGGAGATCCAGATCTGACAGAACAACTGGAGAGAGACTTTTTAGGCATAGGTGGAGTTTGCTTTACTTTTTGATCCAGCGTGAGTGTGGAAGAGGCCAGGGAGTTGAGGGAGAATGTGGGGCAGGATGCAGGTGATGAAGGTCTTTGGTGAGATGGGTTTGACTTGAGAATGGCTGTGAGAAGGGAAAGCCGAGAGGGCACTGGAGACTTTACCCCTGACCTTGAGAGACTTCCACTAGATGACATTTGGCTACAGAGAGTGGAAGAAGAGCCATGGAAAGAGGTGGTAAATTGTTTTGGACTCGGAGAGAGTGAATGTGTGACAATACGGACAGGGATATACAAGGCAGAATTCGGCTTCAGAGAAGCACCACCAGATGATGCAGGAGAAGGGGCTCTTGGACTTTCTCTGGGACTATGGGCATGTGAGGCTAAAGCTGCCGACTTCTTCAGAACTTCAGACGTCAGTCCATGTTTCTGGTGTGCAGCCGTCTGGCTGGATGCATTAGAACCTGAGAGCTGAGCGGAATGGGGAAATGGTAAGGTCGAGGAGATGCCCTTCGATGAAGAAAAGTCTGAGGAGTGGCTGGTACTTTGGAAATACGTAGCCGTTTCTTCTACCAAGGCCCCACTGACATCCAGCCTCCTAGTGTGGAACTCCTCTAGGACAGAGGCTCCGTCGAGGTTAAGTGGGTCAGGTGGTGGTCTCTGATTAGTTGGAGAAACAAAGCAGAAAGCAGGTGGTGTACAGGCAAGCTGCTCAGAGGTAGTGGGAGAAGAAGTTAACTAGAGAAAAAAAGAAATAGATTGAAATAGCACATTATTTGTGAAATTATCAAAATATCGTCACTTGTGCGATTCTGCAAGCTGTTCTGTAGTTTACTCAAAAATAACTTAAACCTCCATAGAAATGAAGAAAAAAATCTGTTTTGCTAATGAGATGCTAAAGTGAATTTGAAATAAGATCTAAACAAGCTGTGAAGTATTCATCTATGTATCACTTAGTCTCCAAAGTAGAAAATTAATATAAATTATTCTGCATGCTTCCATTTGGAAACTAACCCATTGGCAACATCCAAACAGTTATCCTATTTTGGAATGGTGTGTTTAGAAAATATTTAAATCACCAGCAGTATAAATTTTAAAATTGACTTTGTAAAATTAAATTGATTTTCTTTCAACCTTAGATGTTAGAATTGTGACTACAATGCTTAGAAAATTTAACATCTCAAGTGCTTAAAATCCAAAAACTTGGATTACTTACTCCTACACACTGAGCCTGAAAAAGTGCCCAGAATTAAAAAGATGAAAAATACAATGTCAACAGAGTGATAAACTGAGAGAGATAAAAATCCAAAATAGAGAGGGAAATTGAGCTTATCTTTCCCAATGACTTTTCCAGAGTGAATATTTAGCATGAACATTTAATGAAAATTTAACAGCATTTAGGTTATGCTGGCAGGAATAGACTTTCCTTCATATCCAAAAAATATACTTACAATTATAATACTGGCAAAAATCACAAAAACACAACACCCCACCTCAAAAAATAGTTCATCCTTTTAGATCATTTCACAACAGAAGCTCGGGAGACCCTATGAAACAATTGCATGCATGGAGACTATGGTGCCATTTAAGAACTGAAATTATAAGTAATTCTAAAACCATTTGAGTAGGATTTTGGACAAAAGATTGATTAGATTCTAAGGAAAAATGTAGGCAAATGGATATATTTGCGGCTTAAGGACTGTTAGTCATTCAAAAATATTAATGAATGAAGGGCATTTCACATTGGGATTCAGATTCCACTTGGGACACCCACATCCCACTTGGGCGTGTCTGAGTGCAGGCCCCAGCTCCTCTCTCAGTTCCATCTTCCTACAGTTCACAACCTGGGAGGCAGCAGGTGGTAGTTCTTGCAGATAGGTCTCTCCTACCCATCTCAGAGACCCTGGTTGAGTTCTCAAGTCTTAGCTCTAGTCTGGTCTAGCCCTAATTGTTGCAAGCATTTGAGTAGTAAACTAGAGGATGAGAAATCTTTCTTTTTATGTCTTTCTGTCTCTGCCTTTTGAATAAATCAAATAGACAAACAAATCAAAATTAAAATATTGTTATCAATATTAAGACCTACATACTACATTTAGTAAATAATAAAAATTATCTGTGAGTGTTGCAATTTAAAGACCATATTAATATGAAGATATTTCTTCCTTTTGTTTATATTAAGTCATCCATCCAACATAATGTATTCATCTTCATACCAAACTATACAAAAATGTTTAAAACTGAAAAACACAAACTCATCCAAACTTCTAATTTCTGAACAAGCATACCAAAATATTCTTTCCTTTTATACATAAATTCATACGCAACACAGATTCCACGTGCAACACAAAATTCTTGCCATAATGTTTGAATGCATTGGCATGATCCAGAACACCAGAAAATCGGGGATAATGAAAAATCAAGAAGAATGCAATCAAATTGTAAAAGGAAACTTAACAATCCTCCTCCACAAGTTATAGTCAGAAAAACTCAGCCTTCCCAGCATTTACGTAACTGATTCATGTCATTGTGGTTTATATTTCAATCGAAATATCACTAAGAAACTGGTATTTCAATCACTACAACAATGACAATATTTTATATGAATGCATTTAATCATGGACAGTCGAATTAGAATTTAGTGCTTAAAACAAATTCTCTCAAAGTCAATACCATATTAACAACTTTAGTTTTGTTTTACTATAAATGGAAGGTGTTCCCTAAGTATTTGTGATTGATCACTCCTTTAGAAACAGTGGAGCCGTGTCAGGCCTGTAAATTATCTTGGGCATAGTTCGTGATATCAATGCCTAGAATAGCTGCTAGGTATTTTTTGTGAATTTTTAACAGCAGTTACCAAAAAAAAAAAAAAAAACTGTATCCTTTTTTTTCTTAAGTAATGTTTCCAACTTACTCTGATGTATATGAAATCTCATCCTGATTATCCACCAGCTATCACTATATTAAGACAATGCATCTGGGACCCGGCACAATAGCGTAGTGGTTAAAGTCGTCACCTTAAAAGCTCCAGGATCCCATATGGTCGCCAGTTCTAATTCCAGCAGCCTTGCATCCCATTCAGCTCCCTGCTTGTGGCCTGGGACAGCAGTTGAGGACAGCCCAAATTCTTGGGACCATGCACCCATGTGGGAGACCTGGAAGAGCTCCTGGCTACTGGCTTCAGATTGGCATAGCACCAGCCATTATTGGGGAGTGAACCATCGGACAGAAGATCTTCTTCTGTCTCTCCTCATCTCTCTATATATCTGCCTTTCCAATAAAAATAAATAAATCTTAAATAAATAAATAAATAAAAAGACAACGAATCTGTAATTTTGAGGGTCTCATTCAAAGACTGTTCCCTCCTACTTCGTCACTGCTATCACTTCAAATTTCTAAATGTTCTACCACACAAAGTGATATTTACCCAATATAAACAACATATTACTCTGTTTTTAATCGCTGATTGTTCAGGAAGTTCTAAGAGGTTATGAAAAGCCTAAGAATATGTACTTATTTCCTAGGATTTATTCCTAGGAATATGTATTTATTTCCTAGTTAATCTACTATTACTATTCTTATTTATTTTATTGTTCTTATTACTCTCCAAAACACAGTTCTGTAGATAGAGGCACTGTTTTCTTCCTTTCCCTCCACTTTCTATCTCCTAATTTTCCCTCCAGTCATCTCCCCCATATTAAAGAATTTACAAAATATTCATTTCTAACTCAAAAACAGACCATCATGCTAACCTAATATTTATGAATATAAAAATGTAGCACCATATTTTCATAATTCCAAAATGCGAAGAATTAGTTTTTAATTTAAAAATATTTGCTTTCATGCTTCTCTCATTTATAAGTTAAAAATAAAGAAATTGATCATTTTATGTGGCAGGAAAAAGTTCTGCACCAGTCAAAATCTCTGTCGAAAGATGGATGGATAAAGAAACCATAGTACATTTATTCTATGAAATACTACAAAACCATAAAAAAAGAATGAAATTCTGCTATTTACAACAAAATTGTCCTGAATGGAGAGCATTATGCTTGTGAAATAAGTCACAAAAGAACAAATATCCTAAGTTCTCTCTGATTTAAGACAGCTTGCATGCAAAGGTATCAAGGTTATACATAAATTCTCATAGATGAACTGCATGATAGAAACTAGAATATCAGGAAGTAAAGATACATTGCACTACATGTCCCTAATTCTGAATAAAAATAGGACTCCCAATGAAACATTAAAATATATCTTTACAGTATGATATTGAATTTTCTGCCTTTGCCTATATCTGCAATGCTATAATAGATTTAAATAGCAGAAAGCTAAACTTGTAGCTGATATCAAGGGATTACACTACTATGGCAATTTAGGAGAAAAATAGCTGAATGAAAAAATGGGGAGACAAAGAGGGAAGTGGGGGGAGGAACTCCTGTGACTGTAAAATTATGTCATGGAAAATAATAAGTTAACAATAATTTTAAAGTGTTAAAAAAAAAACACTCATAGTTAGCAGCACAGAATCAGTCGCTCATGTGTCTCTACCTTGAAAATCTTTTCTGATGGTGCCAAACTTTTCTACTGAGATCCAATATTCATTCTGTCCCATTAATAATCCCTTCTGTTCTCTAGGTGTATTATTTGTTATGATCCCTCTTCCCCATGACTGTTCTCTGTCTTCTTCCACTTTTACTTCTCACTTCTCTTGGCTATAGATACTGTGACTAAGATTTTCAAACCCCAATACTCTTCTTTCCTTGATCCTCTTCAACACATGTGTTCTCCAAAGCCATCCTTAAAACTCTTTCTAGAAAGACTCTCCTAAACTCTGGAATACATTCACAACAGTAAGAAAAGATGTTTGCCACATGATATAAATTTCGCCACATACACATACACTGAGCTACTTAGCTCAGTGTATTGCACTGGACCCGCAGGAAAATAATACCAACATGGCATCATACTGATCAAAATAGGTTCATGTGGCCCTCAGACCTAACAATCAACATGTTCCTGCAAGATCACCACCAACAACAACCTAGCTATGTAGGACACCTGGTGTCTCCCTATCCCTGGGACCTGCTCCAACCAGAAGTGGAAGGAAGGTTCTACAGACAATGGTACAGCCTCAGCACCATGGTGAGCCAGGATCTGGGGCTATGGAGATCATGGTGGAAATCTAACATAAGAATCCAGACCTGAAACTTGCTAGAGGCAGTAACACAAGTGACTGCAAAGAGCCATGTACCAACTGCAATAAGTAAACTCGAACTGTAGACCTGTGGGTGACACAGCTTACAAACCTGTCTCAAGGAGAATAATCTGCTAGCCAGAAGTACAATGACCAAGAGCAAAAGAAGAGGCAAAGGCACAATGAATATTACTGAAGATTGCCCTGTAAAGGAACAAAACCCTTTGCCAACCTCAGAGTCAACTAAGGAAGACATCAAGAAAATGGGAGACACAGAATTCAAAACACTTGATATAAAGCTTCCAATCAACAATCAGAAGCATATAAAGCAGGCATTCAAGGAATTTAAGGAATATGTCGCACTGGAAATGAATCAAATGAAAGCTGATATATCAGAAATAAAGAAGACAGTGAAGCAAATTAAAAGTATAGTGGAAAGTCTCCAAAATAGAATGAAGCAAGCAGAAGAAAGGATCTCAAAATTAGATATTTCCTGTCACCAGGGGGAAACAAACAAAAAGCTGGAAGCAGAGCTGGATCAGGCAAAAAAAAAAAAAGTATTCAAGAATTGAAAGACACTATTTAAAGGCCCTAAGAGTTATGGGAGTCCCAGAAGGTGCAGAAAAAGAAGCTGGGTTTACAAATATATTTAATGAAATAAAAAGGGAAAACTTCCCTCATCTAGAAAAAGAATTGGGAAACAACATCCAGGAGGGGTATAGAACTACCAACAAGGTTGATCAAAAGCGATCTTCACCACAACACATGATAATCAAGCTCTCTTCAATCAAATATAAGGAAAAGATCCTTAAATGTGCACATGAAAAAAATCAAATGACATATAAAGAATGCCAATTAAACTCACAGGACACCTCTCACAGGAAACTCCACAGGCCAGAAGAGAAAGGAACTACATATTCCAGATTCTAAAAGCAAGAAATTTTTGGCCCAGGATAATGTACCCAGCAAACATTTCTTTGCCTTTGAAAATGAAACAAAATTTTTCCACAATAAAGAAAAGCTAAAAGAATTTACCTCTTCCAAACCTGCCCTACAAAGGATACTTAAATATGTTCCCTTGACAAAGAGGAATAGGACCCACTAAAACCAGAGGTGAAGAACATCCCAGTACAATAACAACAGAAGACTAAATCAATGAACAACCCATTGTTAAAATGACAGGACCAAATTACCACCCATATATATTAACCCTGAATGTAAATGGCTTAAACTCATCCATCAAACATCATAGGTTAGTAAACTGGATTTTAAAAAATCATACGTATTTGTTGCCCACAGGAGACATATCTCACCAACAAAAATCAGTGGAAACTATCTCATGCATTTTGATGTTTTTTGTTAGTTTCCCCTCTTCAAAACACTTTCTTATTAAATTCTTCATGACTCACAGATCATACAATAGCATCATTTTCTTCAAGATGGTTGATTTTCTTTTTCTTCAGCACCACATTAGTCATTTAGAAACAAATTATTTAACTTCATGGTGTTGTTAATTTCTTTTTTTCTTCCTGTTGTTGATTTTGCTTTGTGGCTTTTCATTTAAGGGGATGTATAGTCATTGTGTAATGGAGACTATAATGTGAGGATCCAATTCAGTATGCATTTCTACTTTCAGACTAAAGACGGACTCCCAATGAAACTGTTCACTATATCTTAACAATAGGATACTGGACTCTCTGCCATTGTCCATGCCCACAAAGATGGACATATAACTGTTATGGAGAACTGTACTATAGTAATAGTATAGAGGGACCCAGTGAGAGGGGGGTGAATTGGGGAGGGGGTAAGGGAAATTCCAGGATCTATGAGACTATCATAAAATGATTATAAACTTTTTAAAAAGTGAAAAAAAAGTAGTATCTATCAGATTGGGATTTTATTAAAACATTCTAGGATCTCAAAGACATACTCAGAAAAATAAAATTGAGCATATACAGGAGCAGCTAATTTTAGAATTACAGTGCAGCCCTATAATGGAAAATAACAAAACTTTGATTCTCTACTATCCTTTATATTTCAATCATTATGCCAGCTTGGCCTTCTAAACTTAGTATTAATAGGGTTTCTCTGATGTGTATTCACAATGCTACAGGTGAGATTTTCAACCTTTCTTTCCCAAGCAAATTAAATATTCTTTCATGGTATTCCTACTTCAAGCTGCTTCCTGTTTAACCTACAGACTGACCTTTTAAAACATGAACAGTATACATGTATGGTAAAGAATTTGGCAATGTTTTCTGTCCATCTATCATGAGCTAAAGATCTTTACTTCAAAATGCTGCCCCTCCTTTCTGGCCTCATGTGCCTGACCCTTTGCTACTTTTCATTGGATTTGGCAGTATTGTTCTCAACATCAGTCTCACCAATACAGTAACATTGAAATCACATTGGCTTCTTGCTGATCTAATTCTTAAATCAGTTCCACCAACTGCTTTTATATTACTAGTTTCAGTCAGTTAAATATGCACATTAGACCAAGGAAATTATGGTCCCATTCTATGATTGGGCATGACCATTGCACGAGATTTACATATATCACTGCACTAGGGCACCAGCAAAGAATGGGCTAGCTTTTCCTGCACCTGTGAAGAGTGGACAGCTTTTGTAAATTACATATGGATTGGGTGAGACACTGTGCTCTGGTATTTTCAGATTCAAACTCTGTGATGCCAGCTGACCCAAGGCCTTTCAGAGTGCTTATGCTTGTTCTTTCTTTTGATTTGAACTTTGGCTTCCTCTTCTGCTCTGCTATTCTAAATTCATAGGTATTTAAATACGTTCTCCAGAAATCATTAACATACTACTTTCTCTATTCTGCTTATTAGATCTAAATTTCTTTTCTCCAAAACCAGATATTTTTAGGAAACCAAATTTCCTAGATTTAGTCTTATCCTATTTTCTTTTTTATGAGGAAATATGACTTTTCACTGTTTAAAAGGTGAATTTTTCCTGTATACCTTGAATCACAGCACCTCTTGCTCTCTTGGAGATCTCATTTTATGAATTTTCTCCCAGAACATGTGTATTATCACTTTTCTTTTTTACTAGCTCTCATCATAGCATAAAGTACAAACCCAATCAATCTTTAAAAGTATATAATGGCAAATATCTTCGTAGTGGATAGTGAAAAATCGTGAAAATTCTCTGTTCTTTGAAAATGCAAGTAAATGAAAACCGCCCTAGATGACTTCTATTTTGTCTGGTGAGACACTACCAATGCCTTACAGGAAGCAGTGGCTTGTGACGGTTTAAGTCCAGCTAGGCTAAAGCAGAATCTAACACCACAGCCCAATAGACAACTAACCATCCACCAACCAAGTCAACAGGCAATCACAGACACTTAGGTGAGCCATAACAAAACCAGTCACATGTGATATCTGTACAATTACCTAGCTCAACATAACCCAAGCTGTTGAAAATTTTTGAGGTAAATAAATTGTGGTGTTGAAAACACTACATTTTGGCATTTTGTTTTTAAGGGCTAAAAGCTAACTGATCAGTCTTGTGCATATATGGATACCAAGATCTTCTGTATCACCTGTTTCCCCTGACTACATATCCTTATGGTATCTCCTCTGCCAACTTTGAACAATATAATGCAATTCTGTGCAGTGCAGTGGATTTTTTTTTACCTTTTGAAGCCAGCCCACCATAAAGTGACCTCCCAAAGAGTCAAGGTCTTACATAATCCGCTCCTCTTGAATATGGGTGAGGATGATAACATTTTATAACTATGGAAGCTGACAAAGAAAAAAGGGTCTTCAGATATAATTAAAAGTCCTGGTCAGTTGACTTTATGTTAACTATAAGGAATATTATCTTATGTGGTATTGACCAAATCAAGTGAGTTTTTTAAAAGAAAATCAAAAGGTTAGGAACTCAAAGTTGGGCAGAATTTCTCCTGTACTATCTTCAAGAAACAAGCTTTCATGAATTCTTTAAGGAAATTAATTGTGTCAACAATATGAGTGAACATAGAAGAGGCACTTTCCATGGCCAAACCTTCAGAACAACGTAACCTGACTGTCACGAAGATCTCAGTCTTGGGAGATCCTGGACAAAGAACCTGATCCAGTCAGCCAAGATTTCTGAACTACAAAACCCAGCAGAAAATAAGCAGGTGATTTTTTTTTCAAGCCACTAACTTGGTGCTAATCTATTATATAATAAGCAAGTAATACAGTTCACACTGGCTACTGAACAGTTTGTCTCCGACTTTTCCATATTTTGATGACTTCTATTCATGTGTCTTATCTCCCTATCTCTTCTTCTTGAATCTTGGTACTTCCTTGCCTATTCCGAATATCTGCAAGGCCCAAAAAACTTGTATTTGTCCTTCAGCTTTCAGTCCATACTTTATTGCAATTGTCCTTTCCTACTAGGTAATTAGGTCGTGGGAAGAATAGTGCCTCCAGTGTCTTATTCATTCCTCACTTCCCCAGCCAGAGAGGAACGCAAGATCTGACAACAAACCAAGAGATCATCTTTATTAAAGACTGAATCATCTTTCTGCAGACTCACCACAGTAACTAAATTTCCCACACATATACCACATTCTCAGTGTTAGCCCACCCAGAGTAAGCAGCAGCATTATTCAAGGAGTCAAGGAATTCTGTCAGCGTCACAGCAAAGCTTGGGGTCTCCCACTGGCTCAGAAAAATAAACTAAATGTGTGCAATCTTACCAGGGAAGGTGACAAAGATAAGAGGAGGGACACATATACTCACCCTAAGCAAGAAAGGGAGTGGGAATGGGTCAGTGGGGAAATCACTAGAGAAAGGTGGTTTTCAAAATGCAATCACTTGGTTAGTGATACGTGTGAATGAGGAAAAACACAGGTCTGAACTGCTGAGGTTAATTACTAAGTCACACGGGCTTACCAAGAAGTCTTCTCACCTACTGACAGGAGGCACTTAAGAGTCTTCTAACTTTGACCATGTGCACATTACCTCCTGGCATCTTAACTTGAGCATGTCGTATTTTAGGAGCTACTTGAAGCATTTCAAGCTGGTCCTCTCAGCAGTTAGCAGAGCCCAACTGGAAAAATTTAATCCCTCAACCTTTTTTTGAAGGTCTTCAACTTCTCAATTCCCTAGTTATTTTTTTTTTTTATTTTACATTACTTTTCTTTATTTCTTGATAGTAAAATCAGGCCAGCATGGTGTCTAAGCAGACTAACCCTTTTCCACGCAGTGTTGGTATCCCATATGAGCACTGGTTCATGTTCTGGCCATTCGACTTCCTATACAGCTCCCTGCTTGTGGCCTCGGACAGCAGTAGAGGAGGACTCGGGTCCTTAGGCCCCTGAATCCATATGGAAGACCTAAATATAGCCCCTGACTCGTAACTCTGGATCAGCTCAGCTCTGGCCATTGCAGCCAATTGGGGAGTGACCCTATGAACGCCAAACCTCTCTGTTTTTCATTCCCTCTGCAAATCTGCCTCTCCAATAAAAATAAGTAAATAAATCTTTAAATTTTAAATAATATTTATCAGAGTCAACAAAATTTATAGTTAGAATTCTAGGAGCATAATGATATTGCCTTCCTCTCTCTCTCAAATATTTCTTCCTTCTTTTTTTTTTAATTTTCAAGATGAGATGATTAGGTTTGTGTGGGAAAAGGCTTAATACTTCAACAAATAAATAACTTTACAAGTAAAAAGCAAAAAAAAAAAAAACCTTACTTTAGCGGGAATAGAGACAATGGCTATAAACCATAATTGTGCGATTTGTTTTGAGCAAAATACAAAGCAGCAGCCCTAACTAGGAGACAGGAACCGCAAATTATCTTCCATTCCCTGCTACAGCTTGCTGTCAGCCATGCATCCTCAGGATTAGTGCCCATTTGCTGTTTAGATTATAGGCTCAAGAGAAACGGAGAATCATCTTCTCATTTATTTGTTCACTGCTCAGACCCTGACAACCCAAAATGTTACAAGCGTTGTGTTCGAGAATGGGAAGAAAAAGTGAGAAAAAGGCTATTTGTCATCAAGTAGTTCATGATTTCAGTGGAAGGAAAGAGAAATAGGGACTATTTTAATGTAACGCTTTGGTATAAAAGGATGTTTCCTTATAAATTTGAAACACAGGAATATAATGAAGTTTCCTATGTGTAAGGTACTGAACAAATTGTTACAATCCTTCTTCCATAGATCCACAGGCTGAAGTATCTAGCAAATATATGTGCTGATGTCCAAATTGCCAAAAACTTCATCTATTTCATCCCAGCCAGTTCTTAATTTCTGTGTTTTTTCCCCCTAAGTCATAACTCAAGCTACATTGGAACAAATGCACAAAATCTCTCCTGCTCCACATGTTCCTTACTTTGTACCCAAAAGCACATTGTTATCACTAAATCATTAAAGAGAGAAAATCACTTGCTAAAAGCCAACCATGGGTCAGACACTGTCCCAGGCAGAAACTAGTTTTGAAAACAAACTCTTCAGGGGATCATGCACATGATCCAGGCAACAGTCAGCCAAAGTCCAAAGTCCTCAGCTGCAAGTGTTGCTCTTAAGATAGCAGGTGCAGATGGATGCCAGTGGTCTTTAGGGAAGGTCAGCAGCAGCCAGAGGACAGAGACAGATCAGTGCAGGTTTCTAAGATTGGAAGTTACAGGGAAGATATTGCCTGGGCCAGGTCCCTGTGTGACAGCGCCAGAGCCTCTGGCAGCACACATTCCTAAGCTAATTGGCCACATGTTCAGTTCTCCTCCTCCATATAGACACGCCATGACCCAACTGAGGACCTTTTGGCTGAGACAGTGCTTAGTACTAAAAACAAAACAAAGCAAACAAAAACAGATAAATTAAGTTGATAAGAAATATGGTTTCCCAAATGAAGACAGGACAGGGAAAAGGCATTGAGTTGCTCCTCTCTCTGAGAGGAACCCTCTGGTCAGGCACTTCTTGTATCTGTTTATTTCTTAACTCTTTACTTATGCGTCATCACCTCTTCAAATTATGGTTCATGCTTCGTGCATCACTGTAAATGTATCATTAACATTTCAGGTAGAAGGCTGACATTAGCACCTCATCTAACTACTGAGGAAACTGGTATTTGATTATAAGTAATTTGTCCAAAAGAGCATTGCCTGAGGTGCTCTAGCTGCCTTTGGGTTCCCAAACCAACAGGCCAGTGCATGGCTTCCCTGACCTCAATTCCCCTCTTCAATCTCCACATGATTTCTCCCCCTTTTCACACTTGCACTCTTTCCAAAAAGATGATCAAATGATATCAACCAGCAGATTAAATGGGATTGAGCGTTCCACATTTTACCTTGTTCTATATTCTCTCTGCAAACTACTCTCTTAAAGATGTATTTATTTTTATTGCAAAGTCAGATATGCAGAGAGGAGGAGAGACAGAGAAGAAGAACTTCTGTCCGCTGTTTCACTTCCCAAGGGACTGTAATGGCCCTAGCTGTGCTAGTCCGAAGCCAGGAGCTCTTCCAGGTCTCCCATGCGGTTGCAGGGTCCCAAGGCTTGGGCCATACTCAACTGCTTTCCCAGGCCACGAGCATGGAATCGGAAGGAAAGTGGGGCCACCGGGACTACAACCAGCGACCAAATGGGACCCCATCATGTTCAAAGCAAGGACTTTTGCCACTAGGCCAACGTGCCAGGCCCAAACTGCAATTTCTATTGAAAGGTTTGTTATCTGGCACAGTAAAACCTCTCTGTTTTTGTTCCTTCTCAATCTTTTAATGGGTTTCTCTTTATTCACAGATTCTTTGTTTTTTGGTATTTCTTTGCTTGAATATTACACTGTTTTGTTCTACATCCTTTTCTTAAGTAAACCTTGCTAACCCCATAACCTTGACTTATATGAAACAATATCTTGAGGCTCCAACTCTCCCTGCTTTGTACTTCCAGTTCCCTTCCAGATACTATCCTGCAGTTCTCCAGTGCAGCTCCAACTCAGCTTATGTCCAATTCCTTTCTGTCTCTTCCCAAAACCTGCTAATTGCTCCACCATTCATGTTGCGGCTGTTGTTTTGTAATTATTAACTACATTCATGCTGAATGCTTCCATATACTATTATTTTTTTAAGTCCAGCTAATTCCATCCTATATAGTTATCTTTTTATTCCTATTGGCACTAATTCTAAGCATTATCAAGGTCTCAGGCAAATCATCCTGTGTGTCATGTATACATTCAACCTAAATTTTAACTTTAATGGCACCCTTAGTTAAGATTTGGATTTTCACATCAAAATTCAAGTCTTCTATTTCTATACTGTTCTTTTAAAAATCAGATTCAAATTCTTCGTACGTAGTGTGTTTGATTTTGACTTACACTTTATTTACTGATTTATTGAGCATAATGTACATTCACATAGAATTTTAGTACCATGCATGACTCAAGTAGCATTAGCACTAGCAGAGTTCATAGATGCTTTATTTCCTATTCATCTGCCTGCTGTGTGAAGTCACTGCCTGCAAAGCCAGGCAGGTTGCAATTGCCACCATATGGTGCCAATTTGGGTCCCACCTGCTCCACTTCCAATCCTGCTCCCTGCCAATGTACCTGGAAAAGCAACAGAAATGGCACAAGTGATTGGCCCTTGCCACCCACAGGGGATACTGGAACCCCTGGTTCTTGGCTTCAGTCTGGGCTAGGCCCTTACAGCCAGTAGAGGTGTAAACCAGCAGAGGGAAGATTTCTCTCCCCGTCTATCTTTCTCCCTATAACTGCCTTTCATACAATTATTAAAAAGATACACATTCAATACAATATTGATATTTACTATATTCAAAATACGAAACTAACCACTGTAAAGATCAAAATATAAGTTCATTTCATTGAAATGAACTTAACATTAGATTTACTTTTAAATGTTTTAAAAACTGATAGGGGAGATAAGCCACATTTATGATACATGCTAGAATGACATAATTATATAAAACATACAGAATAAAGTTGCCAGAATCATTTTAGGAAGAGTTTGCTTTCAGTGGGATAAAACAACCATATTTCATCATGGTGTCAGTAGCTTAAAAAATACTTCAGGGCCCGGCGCGGTGGCACAGTGGTTAAGGTCCTAGCCTTGCACCCCGGGGATCCCATATGGGCGCCGGTTCTAATCCCGGCAGCCCCGCTTCCCTTCCAGCTCCCTGCCTGTGGCCCGGGAAAGCAGTGGAGGACAGCCCAAAGCTTTGGGACCCTGCACCCGCGTGGGAGACCCAGAAGAGGCTCCTGGCATCGGATCAGCATAGCATCAGCCCGTTGCGCTCACTTGGGGAGTGAATCATCGGATGGAAGACCTTCCTCTCTGTCTCTCCTCTCTATATATCCGCCTTTCCAATAAAAATAAAATAAATCTTTAAAAAAAAATACTTCAAAAGTGAGCAGAATGGGGATTTTCAATTGTTTATTCTTTCCATACACATTATGTGAGGCATTGCACTGAGTTCTAGAGATAGAGAAATTAAGAGAAGACAGATCCTTATTTCAAGCTATCTCAAACCAGTGGGGAAATGGATTAAGCTAACCATTGCAATAGGCAGAAGAATTATGAACATTTTCCAAAAGGGGCATATATAAATAGTTACAAGGATAGGAGTTGAAAACAACTACTGTTCAAAAGAAATATGTCTAAGGATAGAGGTTATTTGAATTACATTTACAGTATCACATAGCCTGGGCCAAAATGAAGATGGGGTTGAGGAAGAAAAAAAAATATTCCACACAGAGAAATCAAGGGCTAAATGATGGAAAGGTGTGAAGAGCGTACATTATGGTACAATAGGAGTACAATAGCATACAATAGGAAAGCTGAAGGGGGAATTGCAAGATATGATAGAAAAAGATATTCTGACTAGGCTATGGATCAGATAAAGCCCAGGCTAAGAGAAAAAAGATGTTCTTTAGGAGTAACCAACAGTGGATTCATCCTTAGCGAGTAGGCCACAGATTCCCCTAATTGATCCACTTCTGACTGAAAAATTGATTTTGTTGACATCAAGTAGGTAATTATGGAACCTTTGAAAATTCTTATTTTCTACTACTGACTGCATTAAACTTCCCAGCCTGCATTCTCTGGAGTGGCAATTCTTTCTGTTTTGTTATAACTTCTGAGATTCAGTCATCTTGTTTTTATTTCCGAATGCCCTACTATCTGTGAAAAAATTCATAGGATTTGGGAACGTAGACAATGACAGTACCCAAACATTTCAGAATCTAGCTTTCTTCCATTGCTATAAACATAATTTTCAGCCACTACTAATAAACTAGATTTGACTTTTATTTGTAGTTGGAAAAGCAAGCTACAAGCTGTTTCTAAATCAGCTTTAAAAAAAAAATTCTCAAGTATACATAGTCTGCCTCTCGTTTGATCGCTATACATTACATTTAGCTCCATGAAAACAAAGAAAATGGCCAATTAAGAGGAAGAAACCCAGCAGTTGAGAGAAAAGAATCAACATTAAAAATTCAAAGATCCCTTCACTAGGAATATTTTTCTTTGTATTTGGTATCATCATACCATATGCTGTCCTCTAAGATATCACAGAAAACTTGCTCATGGAAATTCCCTCATCTCCAACCTGATCATTGTCATCATTCCTGAGACAAGAAAGAAATGTGTAAATTTATCACAGTTTCTTGAAAACATGTTTAATTGCATGATAGAATATTTCCCTCTAACACCTAGATGAGAAAACGTCAAGATGAAACAAAGGCTTTAGTAAAGTAGACCTACAAGTGGAACACTATGGTGTGAATCTTGCATTACCAAAGGAAACGCTGGAAAATTGGTGCTTCAATGGAACAAAAAATACAGCCTCAGGAAGTGAGAGCACACTGTAGAAATAAAGATGGGATGGCATTGAAGACAAATGTTTATTCTATGGTTTTAAATAGATCCTAGTGAAAGAAAATCACCAGTATGCCAAAAACAACATCCTTCAGATACTTTGGGATGCTTGCAAATGCCTGGTCAAATCGGTCCCAAATTGGGCATCTTTGTGCCAGTTCATGCTTCTTGTTGAGGAGTTTAGAGTTCTATATCTACTATTTTCTCTCAAAACCAGTTTCTCCATTGCTGCCATTCTAACTGCAGCTGGCAAAGTCATCTGATATTTTCATTAAGTCAAATAGCCAGTAAATGACAAAATCACACTTTTTTTCCCCTTCAAAAAAAATCCCTAATTGTTCTGCCCTGCCAATATAGATATGGTCCTCTTCCTCCTGCATCATGGGCTCGCCATTTTAAAGAGTCTCTTACTCTTGCAGCTAAACTTTGGAGTGGGATAGTCCCCCATTTTCATTAAGGTGAGCACAGCTGTGGTAGTTTCCATGGCAACAATAGATATTTTCCAAAGACACACAGAGGAAAACTATTTCCTTATACACTGTTATGTCATTTATTCTTTCGCTCTTTTGTTAGTTTTGAAACAATGTGTTCAATCTCCAATTGATGCCCTCTCAATGACCTTTCCTATGTTTGACAAATGTGTTTTGATGTACTCAACTCACAAAACACCCTCTGCTGACTTAGGAAACTTCCAATATAAAAGGATTATTCTGGGCCCAGCGGCATGGCCTAGTGGCTAAAGTCCTCACCTTCAAAGCATTGGAATCCCATATGGGTGCCTGTTCTAATCCTGGCAGCTCCACTTCCCATCCAGCTCCCTGCTTGAGCCTGGGAAAGCAGTCGAGGACAGCCCAAAGCTTTGGGACCCTGCACTCATGTGGGAGACCTGGAAGAGGTTCCTGGTTCCGGCTTTAGACCGGCACAGCACTGGCTGTTGCAACTACTTCTGGAGTGAATCATCGGATGGAAGATCTTCCTCTCTGTCTCTCCTCCTCTCTGTATATCTGACTTTGTAATAAAAATAAATAAATCTTTAAAAAAATTTTTTTTAAAAAAAGGGTTGTTCTAAAGCAAGAGGTAGACTTCTTCCCCAATACACTACAACTAAACTTACTCTCTTTATTGAATTCATTCACAGTATAATTGGAGGACCCTTTTTCATGAATTTATCATGTTCATATTATGATTGATAATCATGAGATTTCGATTTTTTTTAAAGATTTATTTTTATTATTTTCTCATTGGAAAGGCGGATATACAGAGAGGAGAGACAGAGAGGAAGATCTTCCATCCGATGATTCACTCCCCAAGTGAGCGCAACGGGCCGATACTATGCCGATCCGAAGCCAGGAGCCTCTTCCGGGTCTCCCACGCAGGTGCAGGGTCCCAAAGCCTTGGGCCGTCCTCGACTGCTTTCCCGGGCCACAGGCAGGGAGCTGGAAGGGAAGCGGGGCTGCCGGGATTAGAACCGGCGCCCATATGGGATCCCGGGCGTGCTAGGCGAGGACCTTAACCACTTGCGCCACCGCGCCGGGCCGAGATTTCGATTTTTTAGTGCATTTTTCTTTTGGTGTTTTGTATGCCTTGACCAGGAAGACTTTACACACAGCCCAGAACAAAGTATATGAAAAGCATATGAAAATGTTTATGGCAGAAAGACAGTACCTACCTGCGCAGGCCTTTGCTGAGGGCCCAGCCCATGAGCCATTTCAGAATATGATGAGGCCTTCGGATCAGTGCCCCGTGTCTTGGGACGCACTGTATCAGACCCCAGATTGGAGGTTATTGCCAAAGTCTTGGGTCGGGCAGCTGTGGTGCCTGTTGACACTAAATGACTTTGTTCATCCTTTCTGCTTGCTGCTTCATCTTCTCCCTCAGAGTCCACAATAAAAACATATTCAGCTTTGAAGAGGTCACTTTGCTGCATGCCTTCTGACTCCCTTGCTTTAAGCCCTCTTTCCTGGGAACTCTTTCCACTGACTTCTAAAGTATTCGTCAATGTCTCGTGGTCTTTGTCTTGTTGGCTCCAAGTGTTCAAGACTGAGTAGTCATTAGAATCAGACTGAAATAGATACAGGAATATAAAAAGCATTGATAATGGCTTAAAAGGTACTTATTTTTTGCATGTACATTGGAAAGTTTAACCGCTTACAGAGAGCTTTTAAGCACAGATTTTTAAAACTGGATTGCTCCAAGGGCTTAAAGTCAATGGTTTATTTTGCTAACCCTTCTGTTTGACTTGGCCAGACCCCAAGCAACTTCATGCTCAGAATCAATGTCAACAAGAAAAACAAATTTTATTTACCATTATTGAAATTATCTTTGAAAAAGAGGCAGTGAAAAACAGAAAATGTTTTTGATAAAGATATCAAAGAAATCCATAGGGATTGGGCAAATGTTTAGTTTATGTTTGAGTGTATACTTTGAAAACTAGAGAGGTAATGTAATTTGAATGAAACTTTTTAAATAACATAAATCCCTCTAAAAATCTTCAAAGGAAAGCAAAATTGGAAAAAATGTATAGATTAGCGCACAAAACCATATGAGCTATTTGGAAGAACTTGAACACCAAAACATATATAGATAGTTTTAGTGCAAAGTGTTCTTGACTGATATTTTATTTTAGATTTTTAATTCTAAATCTCCCATTCAACTTTTTATAAATATGCAGAAAGTTTGCAAGATCAGGACTAGCATAGCTCTTTCCAACACATGTGTTTTGTGTTGTGCATGCAGATGGAAATCAAGTCATTGATTAGATACAAGCAGACTAAGAAGCGGATTTTCATGAACACTCTTCAATTGCTGCTGCCAATTGTATCAGTTGTACCTCTGATGAGAATTTCTTCATCCATCTTTTTTTCTATTTCTTTAATGCATTTTTCACAGCATTTATTACTACCCAAAATTATATTATATGTTTCTCATTTTATTATTGTCTATCCTACCGATAACAAGTAAGCTTTAAAAAACAAAAGGCGTCCTTTTATACTTATAATTCCAAACAGTAAGAGCTTAGCATATGTTCAACAAAGAGCTAAATAAACTAATAGCTACCCTATACTGACATTGAACTGTTTAGAAAACAGGAAGAAACTTTAATCTTTTAAAGATGTGGTTATGTTAATACCATCACAATCAGCCAGTGAAGCTTGTCATCTTTGGAAGCTTTGCAGGCCTGCAGCCTGGATTGGCTCACATAGTTGCAAGATCATACTATTCGGAGAGCCTGGTAGCAAAGGATCTCATGGATACATTGCAAGTAACTAAGCACCATTTGAGAGAATCTGCACAGAAATGTTCCATATGTAGACAAATATGTATAGACATATATTCACATGGAGGAACTATGTAATGGAGATGAACATACCAGGAAGTAAAGATAAACTACAGTATGCATCTCTCTTCATGGATAAAAGCAGCGCTATCAATGAAACTGTTAAATATATCTTGACAATAGGATGCTGGACTCTGTCATTGTCTATACCAACATTGTCATGATACACTTAGCTGAATGATGGACTTGTGTCTGTTGTTGAAAGACTCTACTATTGTAATATTATAGGAGAAAACAATAGGGGGAAAAAGGGAAATCCCTGTGCCTATGGAACCATATCATGAAAAACATATAATATAAAAATAAATAAGGTCGTTCTCAAAAAAGAAAAAATGCTTTACATATAAAGTTCAGGATTTCTCTGAAACAACTCGACCTCATTACTCTTTAACAGAAGACAGCAGCATTGAAAACTCCAGGACTGTGAAAACATCTCTGCTTCCTAGATAAAGGAAAAGCAGCTTTGGTGTGCGCAACTTGGATCTGATTATTTTTATACACTTCCAATAGGCTAAAGATAATATGAAGTTATCTCAACCTCATTTTATTCAAGATAAAGCAATATTAGATACATTTTAAGGAGAAAAAAGCTTTATTCAGAATTGCATTATTCTAACACAAATTACTTTCAGGGTGTTTTTATTATTTGTTGGTTCTAATTTCACTTCTAAACCTGATTTAATTTTAGGTAGACAGGTTATTTAAAACTTATCTCAGCTTCTAATAGCATACAATGAACATTGTCCACCAAATCACGTAATATCTGTAATGGAAAATTTCTGAAAGTGACATAGTACCATTTTTGTCATTTTTTTCTGGTTGTTCGTTACTAGACTGCTTTTGTCCTAACCATTTTCCTACATAACATTTTTCTTTTTTCACACTATTTTCTTGCGATGCATTTCAAAGTTACATTATTGAAAGTTTATGCGCTGTTTTAAACAGCAGATAGGGTTTTTCAACTAAAATTGTACAAATTGACAAAACCAGCAACAAAATATGGTTATGCTAATTCCCACAACTGCTCCAGCCTTGGATATCATTTTTTTAAGTGTTACTAATTCTCAAATGTAAAATAATAACGTGTTACTGTTTTCTTGAATTTTCTTAAACTTGAACAATTAAATTCCACTTTATTACCTTAAGCTACACTGGGGTGATGATTCCAAGAGACAGAATTTACCATGGTAAATAGCTATCAAAAGGACATCAACTCAACAGTTAAGAGTAACGCACCAGCGAAAACTTGAAATGTGATAATACTTAGGCTCCTACAGCATAATCCTATATTCAGTCAGACCAACTTTAGATGTCACAATTATCTTCCTTTAAGCACAAGAAATAAACAATTATACAAATCTCCAAATCATCATTAAGAAAAACTCAATATAAATGTTGGAAACATAAAATGATAAAAAAATATCCTACCCTGTTGACAGTTTCTGGATTCTTATCACTTGGATCCTCAGGAATCTTAACCAGGAATTTGGAGGTGTCAGTCAGCTGAGTGTGAGTTGGCAGTTTTCGGCAGTAGGGACAAACGTGAAGATCAGAGGTTTGGCTTCAGAGTCACCAGAAGAGACCTACGAAAAACATAGTAAATTAGACTTTCAGCTTACCAGAGGTTTATCTTGACTTTATTCTCAACATACTATGACATTTGTCTCATTTATTTTGATCAATGGCCTATTGTCCCATGAACATGTGTACAACTGCCAGAGAAACCAGTCATAAAAATGATTATAATTTTTTATGGTTATAATTTTTATGATACCTTTTGCCAGAAAAAAGTACTACAACCCCAGGAAGGTCCTATTATGGGCAGGGCAATAAAATAACAGGTTGGAGAGCAAGCTGCTGAGCTGGATCCTACAGGGTGTCACTACCACAGTGCGGTTATCATTAACATAGCATCTGGTCTGTTTCACAGTTGACTTGTATCAATTTGACCCTGGGAGAGCAAGTTCAATATATTAACTCATGAACAACAAGCATACAAGGAAATTTCAATATTTATCATTACAAAGAATGCTAAAATATAAACTTAAAATTAAAAGCACGCCTTGGATTACAAATGCCTGGCAATCAAGGGCAGACCCTCTCATTTACTCCTAACTCATTCAAAAATACGCCATTACTTTAGGATGAGAGAAGTTGGCATAGATGTTAAGATGCTGGTTAGGACTATCACCACACCTGAGTGCTGGGTTTGACTCCCAGCTCTGGCTCCTGATTCCAACTTTGTCACTGCAGGCCCTGGGGAGTGAGGACACAGGTGGGCAATAATAATGACTCAAGTAGTTGAGTTCCTTCTGCCTCCATGGCAAGGCTGGAATGAATTCCCCAGCTTTTGGTTTCAAACCAGCCCAGCCTCAGCTGTTATAAATATTTGGGGGATGAATATTTATTCTCCCTCACTTCCCCCTCTCAAATAAATATTTTTGACAGGGTAAATAAATTTCTTATAACATAAGAAATAATTATCATTACCCCTTTATTACAGTCATGCCACAATCTCCAAGAGGCAGCTTACCATAAAAGAATAAATCACTGCTTACTTTTATACTAAAAAAAATATATCAGATTTACTGTGATATTTGGAGAGCAAGATAGCTTACACATAACACAAGAGCTTTTCTAGATGTGTAGTTTTTTTTATTGTTAATAACATTGTATTATGTGATACAGTTTTATAGGTGCTGGGATTTCTCCCGCTCCTCCCACAACCTTCCCCCCATGGTGGATTCTCCACCTTGCTGCATAACCACAGTTCAAGTTCAGTTGAGATTCCTTCATTGCAAGTACATATTTAGGACGAAGTCTGCATGTTGAGACTCATGGATATCATGACGGAATGGAAAGTGGTTTGGGTAATACAATCACTGAAGGTGATTCAAATAATCTATTCTAGAATTGTCCATGGGTGGTACATGAAAAAGATAAACTTTCAGGAGTTGAGGAAGAAAAGGTGAAATTTGGATCTTGTCCCCTGGTCTGGAGGAAGGCCTGCTCTTAGCATTGAATATCTTGCAAACAGATCTATCTTAATGTTCTTTCCCTATGAAATTTAAATAGGATTACCAATAAGGCTCTACATAATCACCTCCTGGTAAAGAATTATTTCCAAGTTGCAATTCCTTCTAAAATATACAAAATGCATTTTCCCCCAAAACTTTGCCAATTCTTGTCACTCAATCTTTTCAATCTCTGCAACACAAGTAGAGCTCCAGAACTGATGCATCACAAACTATAAACTTTTAAAAAGTTGATAGCTATAATTTTAGTGAACAAAACAGAAATGAAATATGAATGAAACCTGATGCTTCAGACACTTCGGTGTGCTTTTGGAACAATATGCTGGCAGTTTCTAAACATAGTCATACACTGATAGTAAAGACAACTTGAACTAAAATAAAACTTTTTCCTTCTTTATTGTTATATTTTCCTACAGAAGCATCATTTTAAAACAAAATTCTTTCATCACTGCAGGAGGGCTTTCTTTTTTAGTTGAACTGATACATGATGCCATTACAGAAAACAAAAATATGGAAAAGTTAATAGAACTAAAGACTTATTCATCTCTCCAGGTTTTCGATGGAGAGAAAGGAGGCCAGAGATAAATTTCTCTCTACACCAATATACCTGAATCACAATCACAAGATTATTGGATAATTAATCTTTAAGCTAACAGCACAATATTACAATGGGTTTCTTTTTACTGACTTTACATAACACCCGTTTATCTTAACAGGGGACTGGTACTCCATTGTGAAAAACTTCACAGTAGAAAAGGATTAAAACTATGCTTGTGAAACAAGAGTATTTCAAAAAATTCATAGAAAATGAGATTAAAACATAAGCTTATTTTTAAGGCATTTTTAAATCAGTACATGGTTCTTCAGAGTATGCATTTTCCATAAAATTTTGAAGGCTCCTCATATTATACAACAATCAGATGAGAGCCACATGTTAGCCAGGAAAGTGTTGAATCCCTTACTGAGGAAAGAGAAAATACATTTTTTGTTTGCTGCATAGTGTGGCCAAGTTCCAATGAAGCCAAAAATGGATTGCTATGGTGATAAAAAATCATTTTCCACACAAAGCAAGAACAGATGCATGTTAATAGCATTGCACTTGTTAATTGCCAATTAACAGTTTCAGCCCTCAATGGCAATGCCGTTTAAACATCTTAGTTGCTATCATGGTGAAAATATTTTAATAGTAGCAATAAGAGCTGAAAGGATTAAAATATTTTCCTAAAAATATGCTTTGACACACTCAAAATCCATAAAATGTCACCTTCCTCAACAGACCGCCTAATATTTTGAGAAATTGTTGTCACCCATGCCATGCAGGCTATCTGTTTCTTCTGCTCAGTTTCAGGCTATCAGAGCTTCCCGTATTTCCCTGAAACTTCGCTTCCTTCCGATGGCGACACCTACACTCACAGATGGCCAGGAGCCTCCTATTCAAGAGGCGTTGAAAGGTATGTCAGCATTCCCACTATGCCAAGGACAGTCCTGAGCATTTCCTCTGCCCAATGAGCAGTTTTGCTTTACCAGCTCGCCCTTTTTCCTAACTGCAGATAACACTTCATTTCGATATACAGACAGATTTATCTGCGCCCGTGTAGCTAGCTCTCCCTCTCGCCCTCTTGCAGCAAACACCATGAGCACAGTTTACTGCTTTTAAAAGTCAGTGAAAGCATTAAGCAAAGACCTCCTTTTACCTGGGGTGTGGTCTGAATGCTCCCTGCTAAGATGCACGAGTTCATTTGGAAGTAATTGTTCCCGCAGCCACTCAGAAGCCCCTGTTCTGGAAGCATTGATTCATCACACAAGGGAGTGAGCAAACCAATGACTGAGGTGGGAAGGAAGCTTCTTACTAAAACAACACACACACACGCACACGCACACAGGGAAAAAAAGAATTCTAAAAAGAGGTAAGGCAAAATCCTTTCTGAATCAAAGAATTATGTCAGCTCCAGAGAACAGATTTATGTGTCCACAATTTTTAGATTTGGAACTTCACGAGAGGTCATGCCGACTGCTGAGTGGTATCTAAGTGAAAAAAAAAAAAAGCCACCTATGTGGGTTTGTCCTCTTTTTTCCATGTATGCATTCCAATTACATGTTCTACGGAAGGAAGTGAGAAGTCAAATCATACAGCAAGGAGAAGCAAATGGAAGGGTCATGGCATTGCCAAACCCAGTGATCCGTTGGTCACGCTCACGGAGAACATTTAGAAATAGAAACACATGCGAACACTGTCTACATACAGAAGCAGAAAACACTCCATGAACATCATCAATAACTTTAATCATCAGCCCTTGATGTACAACTTGCAAGCTGCAATGCTGGAGTATCTGCAGTGACTGAAATTTTGCTATTAATAAAATTCACTGTAAAATAAAGCTTGGAATCAAATAGTTGTCAAAACAAAATTCCATTCCAAGGTTCCTGGAAGGCAATGAATATCAGAACTGCAGGGAAACCACAGAAGTTCACAAGTGAACTGAAGTTTTCAGTTTTTATATTTCCATCAGTAATACATTTTCTCTAAATCTGTAATATCGATGTAAGTGCTTTAACAATGAGAGATGTTGTATATGAATGGCTAGGTATTTACCAAGGTTATGGGAAGAAATTATTCTTGTTACTTTAGGAACCAATATTATGCTTCTGAAGATTTTCAACATCAAAAATCCAAATTTTGGAAACATTACAAATAAAAGAACTGTTGAAAGTGATTCTATTAGCACAGTGGAGAAAACTGTTGTAATTAATACAACACATTTTGACCTAGAAATGATCTCCTTTGTTACAATTGTTTATTTTTCACTAAACAATATGTATTCTCCTATGTCACATAGATTTGTGAATTTTCAATAGAGAATATGGCACTTTCTTGCTTCCAAAAACAATTATAGTCAAGTTGGAAATATAAAACAAGGGAACAGGGACCCAGTACGATAGCTTAGCAGCTAAAGTCCTCACCTTACAAGCGCCAGGATCCCACATGGGCACCATTTCTAGTCTCAGTGGCGCTGCTTCTCATCCTGCTCCCTGCATGTGGCCTGGGAAAACAGTTGAGGACAGCCCATAGCCTTGGGAACCTGCACCCATGTGGGAGACCTGGAAGAGATTCCTGGCTTCAGCTCAGCTCCAGCCATTGTGTCTGCTTGGGGAGTGAACCATCAGATGGGAGATCTTTCTCTCTGTATATCTGCGTTTCCAATGAAAATAATTCTTTAAAAAAAAAATGGGGTGGAGAGAAATAAAAGAGATGTAAAGTAAAAAAAAAAAACTACAGGAAGTACAATACCACAGTCTTTATGAAACTCCCCTACACAAACTACCTGGGGACCTTACTAAGATGCAGAGTGAGTATAGATGTTTGATGCAGTGGTTAATGTTTCACATGGGATGCCAAAACCTCATATCCATGCATCCTTCAAGTCCTGCCTGTTTTTATGATTCCACTGCCTTGTTAATGCATGCCATAAGAGGTACCAAATGATGGTCCAATGCTTGGGTCCCTGACATGACACAGAGAAGCTGGCATCAGTGCTGCTTGCTTGCTGTAAGCATCTGGGGAATGAACCCACAGACTGTCAATCTTTGTCTTATCTGATCTGTGTCTGCCTCTTCACTCTGGCTCTTTTCCAGGCTTTCTAATACATAGAACCAATCATTGTTTGTTTTCTGACAAATAAGTGCTTTTTCTGACTAAGGAGGCCTAGGTGGACCGGCAGCGCCTTGACAAGCAAAGACTTGGAGAAATCTCAGAGGACATGTGATTGTGACCACCTATTCTGGAGCAATTTTAAAAGCCAGATTTGAGGCACTCTTATGAATGTGTCATGGAAAATCTGCCTACTTCTTGCTTAAAAGCAATTTCAGTAAAAGTACCTTTCAGAACAACAAAAACAATAAAGTAGCAACTATAATCTTGAAGCATGACATTCTGGAATCAGATCACTCATCGACTATGGACTCCAGACAAGTTACAGAATCTTTCAAAGACACAGTGCTCTCGCCTGTGAAATGTGAAAATAAACAAAATAGTAATTACTTCACAGGGTTCTTATGATTACCATAAATAAATTAAGTCTGAACTCCAAAGCTCTGTGCTAGAGCATAAAATGTTACTTGATGATACAGCTTCCAGGTTTGATCACAATAATACACTCAAATAAGCCTGAAAAGGTAAGCTAACTCTGCATTATCAAAGACATAGAACAGAGGTGCTTGAATTTTACTCACTGAAGGATGGGGTTCCTGATGTATGAATGAGAGGCCATTGTTACCTCAGTGTTTTTTGGGGTTCCCACAAGGAAGTGACCATGCAGTCCTTCATCTATGTTTGATCATTTAATTCTAGGGGGATCCAAAAAACTGTGGAGGCCTTCCTAACCTCATTCTTTTTTTCTGCCTCCCATCTTTTTCTCTCATCCATTCTCACACACATAAAGAATATTTGGGCAAATTGACACAATCAAATTTGCAAAAGGAGATTGTTCAGCTTCTACAATGAACCCCACTCAAATTCTTCCTTCAATCATTTCACAACATAGAAATCAATCAAATACATTCATCATTTTGGTATTTTGTTATTTTTTCTCTATGTCTTATTGATTATATCTCCTTACTTTTCCTCATGGCATTAATAATTTTATTGTAATAGATTGTTTCTTATAAAGGCAAAAGTAATAATTTTGTCCTAAATGTTTTTGTATTACAGAAACACAGTATGGGCGTGCACTATAACAACAAGCTCCAGCCATCTGGTTAGTAACTACATAAAGCATGAAAGAACACATATATTTAGAATAATTTCTATAGAAACCATTCTCCTTTAGATCAAAAAAGCAATGGCACTTGGATTTAAAAAACAATAAAAAGAGATTCCAGTCTTGGATGACAAAAGATCACATAAGTTATATTAGCTAAAAGGAAGAAAAATTCTATCCCCCAACATACAAACATTTAATCATTTATTTCCCACAAAGAAACACAAAGTTGTTTTTCAGTTTTGTTTTTGTTGTTGCCGTTGTTGTTGTTGTTGTTGTTATGGGGTTTTTTGTTTGTTTTTGGTTTTGATTTTATTTTTTTAGTCCAGCTTAGATTCTTCATTTGCCCAGATACTTGCTGTTAATCCTTGGCTGGGAGAGTTGTCTGGTTTTTTCGGACCTCCATCCTCTGCCATGGCACTAGATGTCTTTTGCAGGCCCCAGTGGACTGCCACATCCCATATGTGCATCTAGATATACCATATACTGCACTATCTTAGTAACTAAGTTGATTCAGTTCTAAGACATTCACTCCATGATCAGACCACTGATCTTATGATTCTCCCTATAGTTGAAGTTCTAAGTTCATTGATTCAGTTGTGGGGGACCCCCAAAGAAACACCAGAGGTGACCCCAGATCTGACTCGTGTGTGCTAGCTAGTCCAGGGGTCCTGCTCAGTCCATCACACACACACTGATGATTGCAGTTGCTGGGTCAGTTCTGTCTTCAACCCCATGTCTTACACAAACCAACGGATGCTGCAACCCTGCCCAACCCTGCCCACCACAAACTTGGCTTTCGTGAACACAAAGTGGGAACTAAAACTTGGTAGGACAGCAATCCCCATGAGGGCCTCCCCCAGCCCTGATTCCAGCACATGCAGGTATGTGTGGTAGACCTCTCTGGACTATCCTGCATCCCATTTGGCTTTTGTACTCAGCATAGGGTATTGGAGCTTAGTTCAGCCCAATCAACCCCACTATCCAGCCCACATTTATGTGACAGGTGCTTCTGCCTGTCCAGCCTGGTCAGCCTCCAGTCCTAATGCTCATGCGCATCAGTGGGAATTGCAGGCTATTATAGGGGTGCGCACAGTTTCTCTACTGGGCGTACTCCTAGTCCCAGATCTTGTAATTTCTAGGTGGTTCAACAGTGTAGTATGACAGGACTTATCTACAGTCCCTCCACTTGCCAGCTGATGATACAGCAGAGCCCAACCGGCCCATACATGCTCTGGCTCTTACATGAACCAGTGTGGATATAGTCAGTTAGCCCAGCCTGACTCTTCCCCTAACCCAGGTCACATACATGCCAACAGATGGTATAGCCCTGCCCCAGTGTGGTGGCCCCCATGCCAGTTCTCACACTCACCAGTCGGGGCAATAGCCCAGCAGAGCAGTTCTCATTGGCTCTCTTTGTGGCTCACCCTGCCCAGGTCTTACATGTGCTGGTGGGTGCTGCAATCCAGACCTGTCGTCAGCATTGCCGGGAGCCTAGCCCAGTCAAGCACATCCCAGACACAGTGCACACCCATGCTAAGGGATGCTGCAGCTATGTCCAGTCCAGACAATCCCCATTCCATTTCCCGTATTCACCACAACCCAGCAGGAGCAGCCCTTTAGCTCCCCTGGTTTAGCCACAGATCTTGCACCTGCCAATGGTTCCTCTGACCCAGTCCAGGACAGCCCATCCCCTGTCTTTGCCATCAGATGTTGCAGCCTGGCCTGGCCCCACCCACCTCTAGTCCCAACTCTCGCTGATTGATGCTGCAACCCAGTCCTGACCAACACACTCACCCCTGGCTCAAACAGTAGGTATGATAGCCTAGCCCAGCATGGCCTGCACTCCAGCATGACTCCTGTATATACTAATGTGCTAAGGTTTGGCCCAACCCGGAACAGTGCATTCCGCACCCTGGAACCAGTGCATATACTTGCCCAGAGTGTAGGTGCCTTGCCTGACCTGATCAACACACAGGCCTGAATGACATGCTCACCAGTGGGAGTGACAGCCCCACCAAGGAAGTTCCCCAAGTGCCCACAGTGTGTCCACTCCCAGATACAGATCTCCCATGTGTTGGTGGGTGCTAGGCCCTTACCTGTATAGTCTGTGCCTTTGTCTCAGCCTCTGCATGAGCTGGTGGATGTTGCAGCCTCTTCTATCCTATACCTAGTCTGCTTCCAACTCTAGTACCCATAAGTTTCTTCAGGTTCCATGGTCATGTGTAGCTCAGCCTGTCACTACTCCCACCACTTGAGCAAACCAGCAGATATTACAGTTCCACAGAGGTGACCCCGCAGAATCTTCCCCCAGACCTGGTTCTCTCACATGCTGGTTAGTGTCATGGCCCAGACTAACATTACCAGTCCCCTATTCCAACACTCACTAGCAGGTGCTATGATCTAGCCCTGCTTTTGTGTGCACCCATGGGTGGTGGTTGGTAGTGGTTGATGCTAACTAGCCCAGCTCAGGTCTCGCATTTGGGCAGATGCATTGGTGTGACCCATAAAGATATTCCAGCTTCGCTTCTCCAGACCACTCAGTCTAAGTCTCTTTGCATTGGCTTTATTGGTGAAAGTTCCCCAGAAGTCTTTCCTCACCTGCAACATTTTCCCTCAGCAGTACTCCTCTCTCACATTCCCGTAACCCTTTCCCTGAGCAATCCATAATCCCTGTGCCCAGGAGCACATGGGCTCCCCCAGACCAGTCTTCCCAAGCCCAGTCTTCTGGAGGTATGGTATGATGGCCTGGAGTTCTGTACAATCATCAGGGACCCAAGCTCCTGGTTCATGGGATGGCCTGGAACCCTATCCTTCTGGCTACCCAAGTTCCAAGCACATACACAGATCCACAAGCCTAGTCTACCAGTACACCATGCCAGCATGCTAACTTAGGGCTCCCACACACACACTCCCCTGCTCAGGATCAAGCAGGAGTAGGATGGATGCCCACAGAGTTGTTTTCCAAAGTAAAGTATTTACACAAAGTATACAATGTAATGTAAAATTATTTTAAATAATAATTCTGCTATTATTGATTAATGAAGCCAGTTTCCTTCACCCTTCTTACTGAATAGCCAGCGTAATACCTTTGAGCCAAAACTAATTAAAATAATGCTCTTAAAATAATATAAAGCAAGCCATCTTTCTTCCTGACAGCAGAAACAAATTGGAAAAAACAATACATTAGTTCACACAAACTTTTGCCAAGAAACATGTAAGTGATTTAACAGATCCAGCTGCCATGGCAATTCAGACATCAATTTGTTTATTCTCATGCCTCATCCTTGATAAGAGACACTAACAGTTCCATTTATTTTTCTTAATAAACATCTGTTGAGTACTAGGCACTGCTGCACACTCTGGGGGACATGAAGATAAAGAAGCCTTGTATCCTGTTGTCAGTATGGCTTATAGTCTCATGAAGGATCTAACCTCATAAGAGACCTCAGCAGTGAGCACAGAGGAATGAAAAGTGATATATTGAATAGGGGATGCATGGGGAAATGCTCTTGGGCTGTTACCAGTTAGATTTCCCTCTTCATTTCTGTATTCTTTGATCCTGTTTCTGCTGATGAACATACAGCTGAGAAACCTGCCCTAAGGAGAAGAATTTGCTAACCAGAAGTACAAAGACCAAGAGCAAAAGAGTAGACTGAGGCACAATGAGTATTACTGAAGACTCCCCTGCAAATCAGCAAAAGCCTTTGCCATCAGCATGCAGAGCCCCATCTGCAGCCAACTGAAAATTGCCCTGAGTGGCCCTCAGACCCGATGGCCAGCAGGTTCCAGCAAGATCAGCACCACCGACAACCTAGTTATTTAAGACACATGGTGACTCACTCGAACCGAAAGTGGGGGAAAGGTTGTACTGACAAGGGTGCAGCCACAGAATGGGAACATAGGAGGTGGACGGGAAATCCCAGTGCCAATTAAACTGTGTCATAAAACTAAATTTAAAAAAATTAGCTGTCATTTCGGGCTAGAATGATATGAGTAGCTGATCCTGTTATCTTTTTTTTAATCAGAATAACTGACATGATACTTCCTTGCCTAAGACTACTATTCCTAGATAATTCCTCTTCACCATGCCAAATTCTAAGAAATTCAGATTGCATGATTAATATTTTAATTTACATGAGTAGTATGACAATTTCTGAAACACAGTCCATTTACAAAATGATCCTCCTGAACTCCACAAATTAAATACTATCTCTTGCTTGTACATTGTCTTAGAACCTTGTACTTCTATATGGTATTTTATGCTTTAAAATTATGCAATGACACAGAAATTCACTAGTTTCTCATTCCCCAACTGGAACATGAACATCTGAATGATGGGAAGCTTCTCAATATTGTTCTCCTTTGAACCCTCAACACATTATAGTGCTTGTTACATGTCAATGTGTGCTTATGTTATAAATAATTGCATAAGTTTATGCTAAATATATGAGGGATTCTGAGAGGGCTGGAAGGTTTCAAGGATTTCAGTGTGACAGTCTAAAAAACAAGAGTGGTTTAACCACTGTATAATCTTTGTCATTGTGAAGATACAGCACACATAAAAATAGCAACCCACAGAATGCCAAAGCTTTGTCTGCTTCAGGAATGCGAGAAGGAAACGGATACCAAAGGGGTATGTGAATGGCTGGGATGCAACAGGAAAGCTGGGAAAAAGTGTCATCGGCTTAGACCACTTCCCCATCTCTGTTCAGCCATGCTCCCTCACCCTGGCTAAATTATCAATCCACTTATCAGTCCCAATACCATTTGATGAGTTTTACATGATTCTGCTCTTGATACATAGTGTTTTCATATTCTGTGTTTCTCACAAGCCAGGAAGAGAGTTATCTAACGGATATTAGACACCCGGAAAAATAAGACCCAAGAAGACTAAATAACACTCAATTGAGAATATGATGCAATTGGGTCTGAACTGAGGCAAGCCTGGTTCACATTCTATCCTGTTTTCTCCCTGCTTCTACAAGCCTCACCTTGAACATGCTCATTCAGACAAAGGTAGTAAAAAAAGGTGGTAGTTTGGGGTATGTTGCAAAAGCCAGAAAGGATTTTATTTTCCACATGTTGCCTACACAACACTGTTAAACTCTAATGAACACTTTTTCCATGACTACAATTGTCAATCTCAGAATATGACTATACTCTATGATTCTTCTTTCATATTATTCGCTTACTGTCTCCTTGTCAGGGCCAGCTATAAAGGTACTGCATGCATATTTTTTAAGTAACCAAGATAAATGGCAATGAAATATCACTAAGCAATGTAATTATATTGATCCTGGTAAGAGTATGATAGCCACACAAGCTTCAATATGGATAATGCAACATAAGAACAAGGAAATATTTTTGAGTGACTAAATATTATTTGTGTAAGTAGTAAGCAATATCATTAAAAAAACTGAAATAATGTGTAAGCTGCAATATCTTAACCCCATTAATTTCTTAATTCTAATTGAGACAGTGGAATTTGAAATTAGAATCATACTCAAATCATAGATTTATCTGTAATTAACTGATGACTCTATTTAAATTCCATGAACTTTAGTTTCTTCCTCTACAAAGTGGTCATAAGAAGCTTCAGAGGATGGAGATGAAAATTAAATGGAATAATATATGGTGTCCTTGGTGTGCAGCTCGGCATGCAGTAGGTATAACATAAAATTAATCTCACTCTGATTTTAAAAGTCTAGATCTATGAGGTTTAACAAAAATCTGAGTATCAGAATTTTACATTTATTTCCAATTTTCTCTGTTTTTTTTTTTTTTATGTTTCACTCTAAAATAAAGCCAAGAGATAGAAGAAACTTAACTTTCGTCTACCTTTTATAACCCACATCTCCCTTCTCACGGGTAATAAACACCTAACTCATCAGGAGATGCATAACTAGTAGCAAGTTACATTATCTTACAGTCTCACAACATCCTCTGGAATCAAACACTACTTAGAATAAAGGGCTGTTTGGAATGAAGATACATACACATTTGTTTTTTTTAAAAAAAAAAATGCATGGAGAGTTGCTGGTGAATCAAATTATATTGAAATGGTCTTTTCTTTCGACTGAGTTTTTGACATTTGGTAATTTCCAAAGCAATTAGTACATACAGTTTGCCCATTTGTTTCCACAGTATGAGAACTGCCCCAGCGACCTGCCCCTCTGAGTCACCAGGGCCTTTCTGGTGCTTACGTTGAGTAGATACTCAATACATATTTGTTCAATGAAAGGTACATGCCTCCTGTAGGAAAAGTGACTAGAAGAAACAAAGCTATTATAGACAAGTGTAAGGAAACAGAAGATAAAAGGCAAAACAGGTCTCAGGATTCACCCAGGTTCATGGTAAACTGGTAACTACAACTATAAGATGATAGCTAGCTCCATAGGTCAGATATGGCTGCAGTCTCAATAGTGAGCTAAGCTATACAGAAGGTAATATGAAGAAAATATTTTTCTTTATTTTCTTTTTCACTATAATAAATAATGATATAGCATGTAAAAAGGAAAACGGGTTATCTAAAGGCATTTTGTCCATTCTAAAAGGAAAATTGAAAAGGCAACCATGTCACCTTAAAAATCACTTTACATATGCACCAAATTTGTCCACTGATTAGACACCATCAGAAATTTACAACAAATGCCTCTTTCATCTTCATAAAGAAACCAGATTATCCATCTCTTAGGGAGTTTGTGGAAATTAAAAATAATTATACATGAAATGTACTAAACATGATGCCTCCCATATGTTAGTCTTTAGAAATGAGGAGCTATTGTAGTCATGTAAAACTCAGTCTCCCAAACTAATAAGCAATTTAACATGAAGTCTATATCTAAAACCAATACATGCCAGTAACACATTCGACATTTTAAAACTTCATGCAAATGTTGTTATTGTATATATTACAAACACATTTTCTTTAAAAAAGCATTTTCCTTTTTTTTAATCAACTATTTTTCTTGCTTTTACAGTTTTACCTTTATAATTCTATATGTAGTGAAACTATTGTCATTTATCATTTTAACTGGAAAATTAAATGAAAAGCATACTTGTTCCCTTCAAATATACCTATTGTAATTACCACCAAATTTAATTAATTTTCTAGAAGTCTTTGTTATTGAACATCCCAGAACTATTTTATTTTAAAAGTCTAATTGCAGTGTCCCTGGTAAAAATTTTTCAAAAATTGTTTCTTAAAAGCACATATTTGCATTAATAAATCTGGTTACCTGAAAAGGGTTAGGGATGCTGAGCAGAATGGCAATCTCTAAGTCTTATATTCCAACATGCTGCCCATACTGCACCTTGTGTGGCTCCGTGTGCATATATATATAAATCAACATGTGACTACGCAGGAGATGAGTCAGGCTTCAAACTATGTGAAAATAAACTCTAACAGTCCTAATGGCATTCAGTAGAGTATTCTGTAGGCATAAAGGAATTTGAGAGACAAAAAGTCATTGTTCCCGTACATAGCTACTAAGCTGTTTTGCCATAAACATAGAATGCCCTCTTTCTTTTCTGAGATATTTACAGAGGTCCATGATGTATCGCTTCAATTCTTTCAATAAACTCACCATAAAAATATTTTGCTCTAAGGATTTCAAAATTAAATTATTTTTACAACTAATACTCATATTTTCTTCAAAACCTGACAGGAAAAAATACGACAAATACAGACAGGATTTTTTCCACTTCCTTTTCAGAGAGCAAGAGCTATAGATAATCATTAACAAAAACCAGTATTTCCAGTCTAAATATACCTGTAATTATTTTCTCAGGATAAAATCTGTGGACTTGTCAATTCATTACTCCTTAAAGAGACCTTTGGGTTTTCCACACAATGGAGTATGGACTCAGATACTTGGTAGCAATGTCACTTTGTAGACTTAGCCTGCACTACCTCAATATTCCCATCTGTGTAATAGGTACAAGGGTAACTACCCCCACAGACTTAGGGCGATGTTATGGTACTGATACATAAAACCTGGGAGATAGGATGGCAGCACACGTAGTTGGGTCTCTGACATCTATACCGGAACCCTAGATTTGTTCTCAGCACTCAGCTTTGGCCTCAGTCCAGCATTAGCCTTTGAAGGAATGTAGGGAAGGAATCAAAGAATGGCAGCTAGCTCTTTCTAAATGCCTCTTTGCTTCTTTACCCTCTCATAAATTAATTAATTAAAAATGTAAGCTGGGGCCAGCACTACGGCATAACAGGCTAATCCTTCACCTGAGGCACCTGTATCCCATTTGAGTGTGTGTTCAGGCTTTTCCACTTCCAATCCAGGTCCCGACTTGTGACCTGGGAAAGCAGCAGAAGATGGTTCAAGTCCTCACCTCCCTGCATTCATGTGGGAGGCCCAGAAGAAGCTCCAGGGTCCTGGCTTTGGATCAGCTCAGCTCTGGCCATTGCAAACATCTGGAGATTGAACAAGCAGGTGGAATAACTCTTTCTGATTCTCTCCCTCTCATTTTCTCTCTGTAAATCTGCCTTTCACATAAAAATTTTTTAAAGCAAATTTAAACATATGCACACACATGTTGATTTTTTGGTGCAAAAAAATTTCAAAACACATGCTTTTTTAACATTATGTATTTTTCACAATGTCTAAAATTCTTAAGTCTCCTAAGATAACATAATGCTCTGAACTCCTTGGAACAGTGTCTGGCATATAAGATGTCAATGAATATTGAATATTCTTATGTTATAACCAGCAAAATATATATATAATATATTTTCAATAGTTCATTCACTATTTCTTTTTTAAAAAGTTCATTTGTTTTCATTTGAAAGGCACATTTACAGGGAGGAGAGAGAAACATCTTCCACCCACTGATTCACGTCTCAGATGCTCACAGCAGCCAGAGCTGAGCCAAAGCCGGAGGCCAGGAGCCTCTTCCAGGTCTCCCACAAGGCACAGGGTCCCAATGCTTTAGGCCATCCTCCACTGCTTCCCCAGGACATAATCAGGGAGCCAGTTGGGAAGTGGAGTAGTCAGGACATGAACCTGCGCCCATGTGGGATACAGGTGCTTACAGGCAGAGGATTAGCCAGTTGAGCCATAGGACAACCTGCTCTGCCATTCACTGTTTCTGCTCCTTCTCTTCTCATTTCCACATTCCATTATCAACAGCTTTTAAAGTTAACCATTGTATGACATCTTCCTACTCAAACTACTAACTTTTTTCCTCTGACACTCTGTACTATAACTCTTGTTGGTCTCTTTCAACCCCCAGGAAATTAGTTCTCTCAACTCTGGCATTTCCATGCCCAGGTCCTTCATCAACGATTCCTCCATTTCCCTCTTCATTCAAAGGAAAGAGCCCTGCACACTCCAGTCTCCCTGATGTAGCATCCTCATAGCCTCCATTTTGCCAGTTGCAACACTTAAGAGAGGTGAGTCTCACAGCGCCTGCCATCTCTGCTGACGTCCAGGTTCTTGTCTGGGACGTTTCACTCCTTGGCTCTAATATGAGCACCATCATGTAAGTGGTTGCCTTGGGAAGTTGGTAAGTGTGAGTTTGAGGTCAGGCTCTTTTTATGACAAGCAGCATGATCCTGCTCAATTTCCTTCATTTCTCAAAATCTGTAATTGATCATTTGTAAAACCTGCCTGATGCCTCTGCTGAATAGGATGACTGACATAAATCATTTGAGAGAACCTAGAACATAAGAAAAAAACATTAACATTTGTTCCGCAATTATTGTTAACTCCCAGTGAAATATGTACAGAATCTGTTAATATTCCATACACAAATATTAGAAGACTCGCCTCTCCAGAAATTTTTGGAAACAATTTACTGTCACCATCATTTATCAAACATCAAATTCTTATTGTTTGTGATCTTGCCTGCTTCCATTATCTGAAAAAATTATCAAAATATTCTAGTGTTGCTCAGCTAAAGTAAAAAGAAATAACAATATTTAGGGTGCTGCATCATGTGAGCATGTAAGCCCCAACCAGGCCACTCCGTATTGATGAGGAAAATGCTATAGCAGGTGACAAAGGGTGACTTACAATCACACTTCCTTTCTCCTTAAGGATCTGGCATCCCATATCTCTGTCTTCCGCATTATGTCAGAATCTATGCTCCTGTTTCCACAATACAAACTTAAATTCTAAATTTACAGTAGGCAGTTGATAAATATTTATGAAAGCCTTCATTAAAATGTATTCCATGCCTAGCTTGAGAGAAATACTATGTACAAAGTTCAGGATATAAATTCCCTCCTGGCCTCATAAAGATATTAAAAATCTCATTTCTAAGAAAAAAAAAAAAGTCCAAAACCTTCTCTTTCTGAAAAGGTTTCCTGAAATTGCCATTCACTTTGCCAAAGATGTCAGTCCTCTTTCAAATCAAACATGCCCTTTTGGGCAGCAGCCGCCACGTGTGCTCCCTCTGAAATACCTGTAAGAGGGAGCTGCCCATTGCACGGCACTATGGTGAGGGGTGCTGTACTCCTGAGGAAAACCCTGCATGAAAGAACACTTGCAATGCATCTTGAGTTAGTGAAAGAAAATTCATAATGGGAAAATAAATAAGCATTACAGGTAAATAATAACAATTCATCATGATAATTTCTTAATGGGAATTAACTAATGCAATAATAGAAGCCAGCACCATGGTGCAGCAGAGTAAGCCACTGCTTGCAACAGTGGCATTCCACATCCGAGTGCTGAGGCAAGCCCCGGGCACTTTAGCTCCAATGCAGCTCCGTGTTAATCTCTTGGCAAGGCAGAAGATAGTCCAACTGCTTGAACCCCTGCCACCTACATGGGAGACTCAGATGGAGCTCCAATTGGAATGTGGCCATTGGGGGAAGGAACCAGAGATTGGCAGATCTCTCGTTTCCACTTTCCTCCCCCACCCTTTCCCCTTCTCTCTCTTTTCCTTTATCCCTGTTGTTCTGCCTTTCACATAGAACTTTTTAATTACACAATAACTAATGAAATAATCATCTTGTTACTTAATGATGCAGCAATAAATGAAAAACCAGTGTGAGGATTAGCCAAGATCCACCTGTGTTAACACTTCATCTAGGCTTTTTGGTGAGAAAGGTAGAAAAGTCTTCATTTCTCATGCTGCGTCTACATCTGACAAATATGATTGTTTTAGCCTTGAGATAAACAAGGATGAGCAACCACAAGGTGAATTTGCATTGTATGGCAGCCTGATGCAAATCTTACTATATCTCTGTCTACCCACTGTTTCCCAGAATATCTTCATGGTAATTGAGCCACTTTAAGAATCACTCCCATCTGTTCTCTGCTATAAAGATAGCAGCTTCAAGGGATGCTTATGTCTGCTGGTTGGATGTGGAGGGTGGTCGTGATGAAAGCTCACACAATCTACAGAAAAGTCACCTTATGTACTTTGCATCTGTAATTCGCCTCTTGGGCATTTTCAAAATGTTTGTGTTTGGGTGTTGTTTTCTTCATCTCCCTGAGCCAAAAGGCTTTGTCAGAAAGTCAAACTTCAAAAGTGCCAAACTACACTGATCATATAAGGGTGGTTTGGTTGCCAGGGAAACCACTTTAAACGGAGACACAAATCCTATTTGTGAATTTATAACTGAAAGGAGAAGCAGACACTAAGTTTCTGGGTGAGGCTGACTAACTTTGAGACACACTTGGGGGTCCATGGGTGGCAAGAATGAGGATTATGTTTTTTCAGGTCACAAACATAGGGAAAATATCTGATTAATATAAATCCTCCTTACTTTGGCTCAGAAATTATTAATACAAAGCAGGAGGTTTTTTCTTCTTCTGGGCTCTGTACATAAAAAGATAAAAACCCTAAGACAAAGCACATATTTTCCCAATATGTTCTTGGGACCCGAGAAACCAATAAGGAGTTAACCATCACCACCCCCTTCAGAGGGGATGATTCTGGCAAACATTAGTATGTAATCCTAGGGAAAAAAAAATAACAAGTGGTTGGGCAAAATCATATTTGCTAGGCATCTGAACAATTTGAGTGATTCCTACCATAAAACAATTCAAATCTGGTACCCCAATAAAAGATTTCCTTATTTTTTGTCATTATTGTCATTATCATCATTCTCCTTAAGTTGATATCATCATAATGTATTACTGTCACCATCAACATTGTTATACTTCTTGCTATCTTAACCACTAGTACACTGAGCAGCAAAAATAACTTATTATTTGGGCATTTACCATGTGCTAAAAATTATCCTTGCTTTACCTTGCTCGTCAGATAATTCTCAGGAGTTTGCAAGCTGCTTCTGCAAAGGGTCAGACAGTAAACACTTTACACTTTGCAGAACATATTGTCTCTGTCAAAACTACTCATCTCTGCTGTTGTATGGCAAAAGCAGCCACAGAAATATGCAAATAGCCGGACATGCTTGTGCTCCGATACAACTGTCAGCCTGGTACCCATCTCACAGCTGCGATAAGCAGTTGTTCTCTTGAGCATCACCACGGCAGTGGTTCTGCTGGTCCCCTGATCTCCATCAGGAATGAACTTTCCAAACTAGTCAGGAGTCATTCTGTAAACACTAAATACCAAAGGATCTCAAGTTGAAATTCCATATGTATGTTTATACAAGACCATTCATTTCAGCTGCTCGTGAAGTGTTTGACCTTAGACAAGTCACCTTGAGTTGCTGGACCAAAGTCTCTACCTACAAAACATTTCAAATATTTATCCACGACTAGAAGTGAGTTCTGAATAGAACTGGTTTTTTCCCCAAAATAGAATATAAGGAAATAGAAAACTAAATTTGATAGAAAATATTTGAACAAATATGAGTTCAGAGATGTACTTCAGATTTATATGAACACAGAGACACAGTATTTGTGCTTCACAAATTCAAAAGCCACTAGGCAAATAATCTGATACTTCTATGCAGTTCAATAATGTTATAGGACTCAAAGATGCCATAACCTATACTCACGAAATAAAAGCATTCAAGCCACACATAGAAATGAGAGAAATTCAATGGGTTCTGTTTTTTTTTTTTTTGGTTTGTTTTTGAAATATGCTTGCCATGATATTTATTTTTGATGATGCTTACATTGGTGATTAGAGTGGGAAGGTTTGAGGATTAGGGGAAGTGGGTGAGACCACTGTTTGCAAATTTTCTTTTTTCTCCTTGAGTCAGGGTGGTTTGGGGAGAAACTGCACCCAGGCTCCTATCTGCCTCAGTACTCAGGGATGGGAAACTAACTGATGTCATCCCAGAGTCCTTGATACAGAGCATGCTGTAAGGATTCTGCTCAAGGCATCTTGATAGTTCTGAAATGCTGTCAATCTCACCAATCCAAGGATGAGGAAATCACTCCAAGGTCAGCTGGCTGACATAGTCGACCTTAGAGTCTCCATTTGCCCAGATATTTGCTGTCAATGCTTGGCTAGGGTAGTTGACAAATTTGTTCTGCCCTCCTTACACTCCTGTGGTAGCAGACTTTCTTTGCAGTCTTGAATGGACTTCCAAATCCTCCATGTGCTTCTGGGTATGTCATATATTGCTCCATCTAAGCCACTAAAGAGGCCCAGTTCTGCCACATGCAACACAAGCCACAGTCAGAACACTGATCCTGCAATTCTCCCTGTGGTTGGAATCCTGAGTCTAGCAGTCCAGTTGAGAAAGTCCCCAAAGAAACCTCATCTGAAGTGATTCCAAACCTGACTCATGTGTGCTTCTCAGTACAGGATCCAACTAAGTCCATCACCCACATCAGCCATCAGACATTCTGATGATTGCAGTTGTTGGGTCAGCTTTGCCTTCAATTTCATGTCTTACGTAAACCAATGGATGCTGCAATTCAGCCTAACCCTGCCCACCACAAACTTGGCCCTCATGTATACCAGCAGAAACTGCAGCCTAGTCAGAGCAACCCCCAATTACCCCCACTATGCCTGCCACCAGCCCTAGTTCCTATGCTTGCCAGTAGGTATAGCATAAAGGTCCTATCTGTTCTGCAACCCATTTAGCTCTTATACACATGAATGGGTGTTGCAACCTATTTCAACCCAACCAACCCCACTATCCAGCCCACATTTATGCTGACAAGTGCTTCTGCCTGTCCAGCTCGGTCAACCTCCAGTCCTGCTTCTCATGTGCACCAGTGGGAGTTGCAGCCCATTATAGGGGTGCCCAGTTTCTCTACTGGGCCTACTCCTAGTCCCAGATCTTGCACTTTCTAGGTAGTCTGACAGGCCCACTCCAAGACCCAGATCTCCCATGTGCCAGTAGGTGTAGACCCTTACCCAACGTAGTCTGCTCCTTTGTCTCAGCCTTTGAATTAGCTGGTGGATTTTGCAGCCCAGCCCAGCCCAGCCCAGCCCAGCCCAACCCACAACCTGTTCTTGGGTGTGTCTACAGGTGCTGCAGCCTAGACCAGCCTGACCTGTTCCCAATCTCAGTACCCATGAATACTGGAGGGTTCCATGGTCATGTGTAACTCAACTGTCATTCTTCTCAGCCCTTAAGCAAACCAGTGGGAATTGCAATTCCACAGAGTTGAGCCCAAATATCCCCCACAGAATCTGTTCCCCATACCTAGTTCTCTTGCATGCTAGTTAGTGATATGGCTCAGCCTCATGTTACCAGTCCCATGTTCTGATACACACTGGTGGGTACTGTGATCTAGCCCTGCCAGGTAGATTCCCAACCTTAGCTTTTGTGTGCACCTGTGGGTAGTGGTTGGTGGTGGTTGATGCTAACTAGTCCACCTCAGGTCTCCCACTCGTATGGGTACATCAGTCTGAACCATAGCCCCTAATCCCAGGAGCACATGGGTTCCACAGGCCAATCTTCCCAAGCCTAGCTTTCTGGTGGAGTGGCATGCTAGCCTAGCCCTCTGTCTGGCTACCAGAGACCCAAAAGAATACATGAGATCCCAGACCCAGTCCTCTGCCATGCGTGCATGTCTGGGACTTGCCTTGCCACTGGCACAGGCACAAGGCACAAGGCACAGCCCACAGGCACTGCTCGCTAACCTGGGGCCTTCTTTTCCCCTGTCCATGTGAACAATTTTAGGCCCATTCTGACAGCCCCAATTACAAAATCCGCAGACCCCAGCACTCATGGAAGAGAGTGAAGCCCATTGATGGCTCCAGCTAGAATGCAATTCTTATAAATTCTCTCAGCATCCAAAATTTTGCCTTTGTTGAGATACTTTTAAAAACATTTCTATTATTTTTATAAACTCTATGATAAACACCACTTATTTCACTAAATCCTATTCAAATATAAATGAAACATTATGACACTTTGCCATATCACACACATAATGTATTTATGTGCATGTTCAAATCAGTTTGGGTTGGTAAAATATGATCAATAAAATTTTCAGCAAAACCCACCAGATTTGTTGTAGTTCTACTTGCCTATTTATAAATAAGATCAAATCTGATCTTCACAGCCTGTCAAATATAAGACCATTTTAAAAATTCAAAAAAAATGTACTGATATATAAATAAATTTTTAAAATTCTTGCTTCCATTTAAAGGTTACCATATATACTATTGTTAAACCAATAATTACAGTTTACATTGAACTGCAATTTACGAGCATTTGGAAAGTGTAGCCAAAAGAACTCAGCCCCTTTGGTTCCACTTCAGTGTGGAAGCCCTAGAGGAAACACTGCCTCATTTGCAGAAATGGCAGAGCCAGCATGTATGTGATAAATTGAATGAAAAGGACAGGAAAGACACTTCAAGAATGTACTTTCTGAAACTGAAGCTCTTTCTATTTTTAATCTTCTCTCTTGGGTATTTAATTCCAGATCCTAGTCAAGTCATGCTCTAAGCAGTATCCAAGTTGACAAATTATCTGTGCTTCACTTAACTGCAATTTCCTTTCTAAAAACTATCTCCATGCATTATTACTCAGAAACACACTCTCAGTTTGGTGCCAATCTACAGGAATAAAAACGTGAGTCTAAAAACTGAAGAATCAAAAGCAGAAATCACAAAATGTTTGGATACCAGAAAGTGCAACATTAAATAAGAAATTTTAGGTGTGTTGAGTGTTTACAAATTCTTAAACAACAGGTGTGAGTATAATTAAAGAGATCAGTAACTGAAGACCCAGGATTTAGAAGCATAAAGGCATGGGTCCCAAGAGCAGTGGCTGTGCTGTCAGGTTGGTTCCTAGACACCAAGAATGAGGCATTGCTTATTTCCCACTGCAATTAGGGGATGAACAGATTTCATTGGCATTAGCATTTGTCCAGAACTCGATGGTATTTCTTCCAGAAGATCTTGGAAATACATCCTTCCTACTTTTACATACAAGGACAATATCAACACTCTCCTGGCATGATTTTTTTCATTAGAATTTTCCCACTCATTATTTTTATCTTACAGTTAATTGTCAAATATTGTCCTCAGATCATGTCAAAGACAAATGACTATATTGGGCACACTGATATATACAATAGGAAGAGAAGACAGTAATATCTAGTTCAAATTTCACCAAAGTGGATTGTAATAGGCCTCAGCTATTAGAAAATTCTCTTAACAGGATAAAGAGTTTACACTGTTTAGTTTTCCATATTTAGTATGTACCAATAAAAGGCAAAAATACTACATGTAATTTTATGAATGGAATGTGCTGTTATGGAAAAAAACTCAAGGCATGATAACATACCTGTGAGAAGTGTTAACATGACTAAAGTTGGTTCAACTCTCACTCATCATTAGAGGTTCCTCTACAGAAATGGCTATCACCCCCGGACAACTTTGCCCCTGAGTGTGCTTTCAACAATGTCTGGAAACCTCATTGGTTGTACAAAAAGACTGAATGATATGGTCTTTGCATCTAGGGATATCTGCCACAAAACAAGAAACATGAAGAAGTGTTTGGAACAGTTCTATAGTTTGAGCTGTACAGTTGACTCTGTAATCAGCAAAATGACTTGTTCATCTTACATTAGTCCAAATAAGTGAGGGTTCTAGCTCACATTTTGCAAAATCACAACTCACTTCATGAGTTAATGAATTGAGCTTTGAAATTGCCTCACAGTTTTCTCATGCCTGTCCAAATTCATCATCTCTCTTCTCCCTCTGTGTGGTGTGTGTGTGTGTGAGAGAGAGAGAGAGAGAGAGAGAGAAACAGTTTATATAGTGTGCCCTGCATGCAGCAGGGACTAATTACATCTTGGAAGTTGGTGCCCACATCGACCAACTGCTGAGAAAGAGAGGGTCAAAATGATTGTCATTGAGTTAGAAAAATTAGAATCTTAATGAGCAAAGGAGCCTGTACTGGATAGAACGTGAAAATAAAAGCAAGTGGAAAGCTCATAGCAATGCTGTCAAACATACTATGTAATCCTGAGGGTAAGAGTATCCACCAGGGAAGGACTCAGTGCTTTGAAAGCATATTCAACATCAACAATCAGGACTTCAGCTTCATTGCTGTGTATAACATTGTATCTCACAACATCCTAATAAAATAATTGGCATGCATCATACAGCTATCTGAGCACCTTTTATTTAAATCATGGTGGGTGTATTTTCACCAATGGGAAAGTTGAGGGCCCGGCGCGGTGGCGCAGTGGTTAAGGTCCTAGCCTTGCACGCCCAGGATCCCATATGGGCGCCGGTTCTAGCCCGGCGGCCCCACTTCCCTTCCAGCTCCCTGCCTGTGGCCCAGGAAAGCAGTCAAGGACAGCCCAAAGCTTTGGGACCCTGCACCCGCATGGGAGACCCGGAAGAGGCTCCTGGCTTCGGACCAGCATAGCATCGGCTGTTGCGCTCACTTGGGGAGTGAATCATGGGACGGAAGATCTTCCTCTCTGTCTCTCCTCTCTGTATATCTGCCTTTCCAATAAAAAAATAATAAAAATAAATCTTTAAAAAAAGTTGAAATAAAATATTAAATCTTGCAAAGGGCAGATCCTCTCTTATGATGCAGAGGCAAATTTTGTCAAGGGTTGCTTATGCTGTTCAAACTTGATAGGCGGCAGCAGCAGCAAAGAAGTAAGAAATGAGAAAATGATTAAAGATTGAGATTGTTCAACTCAGAATTTTAAAGATTTTCTTACTTTTATTGGAAAGTCATATTTACAGAGAGAAATAGATACAAAGAAAGATCTTCCACCTGCTGATTTCATTCCCCAAGTGACTCCAATGGCCAGAGCTGAGCTGCTCTGAAGCCAGGAGCCAGGAGCTTCTTCTGGGTGTAGGGTCCCAAAACTTTGGACTGTCCTGTACTGCTTTCCCAGGCCACAGGCAAGGAGCTGGATAGAAAGTGGAGCAGCTGGGAATAGAACAGGTGCCCATATTGGAAACTGGTGTGTGCAAGGCAAGGACTTCAGCCACTATGCTTTCATGCTGGACCCTGTTCAACCCATTGTAACTTCTCTAATACTACTTGCAAATCCGACATAAAGCTATCCAAAGAAGGAGCAGTGCCTTCTGCTACATTTAATGACAAATTTGTTGTGCTAGTATGGGCACATGAGAAGCCCACCATAGTGAGGAGGTTAATTGGGTACTTAATACAAAAGCCTTGAATTAAGAACAATTTCATTCACAGAATATATTTGATGGCCTCAATTTTGTAATAATACCATTGTTGTGAAAATATGTAAGCAGTTCAAGACACCCTGAAGACATCAAATTTGAAAACACTTTTTAAAAAATGAAAATGAACATTTGGATTTAATTTGAGGATTAGCAAATTCTTTCAGTATATTTGGTGTTATGTAACTGTTTTTATTCATTTTGTTTTGCTTGCATTTCAGATGAGTTTTGATTTCTTATTTCTGAAAGACTGAAAAAAATAACTATAAGCATTCTGTTATTAGAGAGACAGTCCATCAGAAAGAGAACTGTGCTAAAACCTAGCCCTTTCAGCTAACCTGTCATCTATCAAAACCAAAGCATGCATTAAATCACATTCTGCGTTATACAAAAAGAAAAAGCACCTTGAATCCTGTGACTAAAATTATTCTGTAACCTTTGGATACAAAGTTAATCAGGTCATATAAAATCTCAGGGACCCAAATATGTATTTTAGCCTTGTTGAAATGTTACTATTGTATCAGCAATTTTGTTATTAATACTTAAAGTTATACAACACAGAATGCCTGTATATAAATAAGATTTTTGCAAATTTATGTACTTGTACATCTTTTCAGTTTTGAGTCAATATATTAATTAAATTAAAATTCATTTAGAATAATAGAGTTCTTTCAAAATAAAGTTGCTTCTGATATGGAAACATAATTATTTTCTTAAATACCCACAAGAATTTTACATCTAATTTTGTTTTGTCAAACTCCAATAGAAACAGCTCAATTATTTGCTATTGGCCTCAAAAAATTACTCATTACAGAAAACCAATCTTCAATAAAGTTGCTTAGAAAACACAGTTGAGAGAGGGCAATCTTTTCAATAAATGTAGCGGGGAAAATTGGATATTCAAAAGCAGAAAATGAGCAGACACTCCCCATCTCATATTATGTATGAAAATCAACTCAAAGGGGATAAAGCCTATGTTGTCAGACCTGAAACTAAAAAACCACTAGAAAAAAATTTAGAGCAAATACTTCAGGACATTGGAATGACCAAAGATGTTTCAGATAAGATCCTAAATACATAGGAAACAAAAGCGGAAAGAAACAAATGAGATCTCAGCAAACTGAAAAGCTTCCACACCAAAATGAAAGGACAGAGTGAATAGAAAACCTAAATCAAGAGAAAAATGTTCAAGCAGTACAACTGACAAGAGGTTAATATCCAGTATAGGTAATAGATTCAAAAAATCCAACAACAATAATAACCCGCTGGATACTAACAGATAGAAAAATATTCTGGTTTACTATTTCACTGTGCATTCACTAAAAATAATGATAATGTACTATGTATTTCAAGAAAGTTAGAAGAAAGGATTTTAGATGAAAGAAATAGTAAATATTTGAGATGTACACATTCAGACTGATTTGAACATTATGCAATGTGTACATGTACTAAAATATCATTTATTATCTCATAAATATGCACAATCAAAATATAAGGAAAAGATCCTTAAATGTGCACGTGAAAAAAAAAATCAACTGACATATAAAAGAATGCCAATTAAACTCACAGGTCTCTCACAGGAAACTCTACAGGCAAGAAGAGAAAGGAGCTACATATTCCAGATTCTAAAAGAAAGAAATTTTCAGCCTAGGATAACATACCTAGCAAACATTTCCTTTGTCTTTGAAAATGAAAAAAAATTTCTCCACAGTAAAGAAAAGTTCAAAGAATTTACCTCTCCCAAACCTGCCCTAGAAATAGTACTTAAACATGTTCTCTTGACAGAGAAAAGGAATAGCACCCACCAAAACCAAAGGTAGATGTTAGCAACATCCTAGTAAAATAACAGAAGACTTAATAATGAATAACCCATTGCTAAAATGACAGAACCAAAATCACCAACTATTTGTATTCATCCTGAATGTAAATGGCTTAAACTCATCAATCAAACATCATAGATTAGTAGACTGGATTAAAAAATCAAAACCCATCTATTTTTTACCTTACAAGAGACATATCTCACCAACCAAGATAAGTGGAATCTATACCTCATGGATTTTAATTTTTTTAATTTCATCTCTTCAAAACACTTTCTTCTGATTAAATTCTTCAATGACTCATCAATCATTCAGTAATATTTTCTTCAAGAAGGTTCTTGATTTTCTTTTTCATTTCTTCAGTGACACATTAGTCATTCAGTAGCATTATTTAACTTCATGGCATTGTAAATTTCTGTTTTTCTTCCTGTTGTGGATTTTGTATTGTGGCTTTTCATTTAAGGGGATGCATAGTAGCTATGTAATGGAGCCTATCATATGCAGATATGAGGATACAATGCAATATATATCTCTACTTTCAGACAAAGATGGATTCCCACATGAGATCTCAGCACATTCAAGACAAGAACTTGAGCTGCTAGGTCACCACATCAGGCCCACCTTTGTCTCTTCTTTTGTTCTTGGTTGTTGTACTTCTGGTTAGCAGATTCTTCTCCTTAGGGCAGGTTGCTAAGCTGTGCCACCCAAGGTCTACAATTGGATTTTACTTATTGCAGATGGTACACTGTTATTTGTTTGAAGTCACTGTGTCACTCCTTCCAGGGAGTTTCAGGTCTGGATTCTTATGTGAGATTCCCACCATGGTCTCCACAGCCCCAGTTCCTAGCTCACCATTCTCTGTCTCTGAGATGCTGTGCTGAGGCTGCACCATTGTCTGTACAACCTTTCTCCCACTTCCAGTTCCAGCAGTTCCCAAGATAGGGAGACACCCGGTGGTGCCAGAGCTAATTGGCCATTAGGTCTGAGGGCCACAAGGACCTATTTTGACCCATACGATGCTAAAGACTGCATTATTTTCCTGTGGGACCAGCACAATGCACTGGGCTCAGGGAGTTCACTCCAAGCTTAGAGCATGTGCAGACCACTCCTTTCCCTGCAGTCTTAAAGCCTTTGCTACACTGCACAACATAGCGTCTAGCGCCACTACTAGAGTTCTTCATCTGCTGGCCATGAGGTCTGAGTGCTACCCAAATCTATCTTGGGCAGTACCTGTAGGATGCCACGTAGTTGCAATTCACTGAGCCAGAATTGAGATCACTCCCAGCTCAGTCCTGTCCCACAGCCTTTGCCTCCTTAAACAAAATGGTGTCTGATTCAGCTGTAGGGTATGGACTGGGCTGTAAAATCCACCCTGTTCCTGCACTGCCCATCTGGGACCTGCTGCTCTGTCTCTGCTCCTGGTCAAATAAAACAGACCCGCAGGATGAGCACTTGTTTGTCTGGGTTTACCTCCTGAGCTCCCAGTGAATACCCATTCCCATCTGGCTGCTGGTGTAGTTCTGGCTGCCTCTAATTCAGATCACCACTCACTGAATGCTGCTGGGTTATTGCTCTCTGCAACAGCACGTTGTTGTGTCTGCTGCTTTCCTGTGTCTGTCCGTCTCCAGGTACCCCTCTGCTATTGTTTTGTCCTCTCCTATTTACTGGAATCTTTCCTCTCTGTTTCACACTGGCTAATGTTTCTCCATCTGTTTAAATGTGTGCTTACTGTATTCCACCATCTTGATTCTCCAATGTTCTTTCAATTTAAAAATGGACATGAATGAGGTAAAATCACTGGCACTTATATTCATATGTAAGGCAAAGTAATGCCATAGTCTTTGTAGCCAGTCGTGCTCTAACTTCTCTTAAATCTGGCATCAAGTTTATCTCATCTCTGTGGATTCCCAGCACCTTGGCCCCTTATCTGCTGATGTAACATAATACAAACATCATAAAAGCCTGGAAAAACTATGAAACAGTTTATTTAGCCCATCCTTCATGAGACAGGGAAGTCTGAGAACAAAGGGCTGCATCTGGTAAGGGTCTGTGTCCTACGGGATAGTTGGCTCAAGATTGAAACAAAGAATGGGAGGAAGAGGAAGAGGAAGAGGAAGAGGAAGAGGAAGGAAGGAAGGAAGGAAGGAAGGAAGGAAGGAAGGAAGGAAGGAAGGAAGGAAGGAAGGAAGGAAAAGAAAGGAAAACTTATCTCTATTCTGAAACTTTTTAACTAGATGTAGGAAGTGTGGAAAACACATTAGCATAAGAATCATATATTTTCGCCTTGACAGAAAAGCTGAAGAGAATTCCACGTTGTGCCCCTTCCTGAAGACTCCCAAGGGGAGCCCCAAGACTCAACAAAGGAAGCTAACTAGTAAAGAAGTTCAGCCCACCCAGGTGAAGCCAGGGTAAAGCTTCCAGCGCTAGAGCCTAGTTGCCAACTGGCACATGGACCTTCCGATAAAGGGCATAGTTCTCACAGGAGAGGAGTCCAACAAAGGTATTTTCTCCATACACACCAAAAGTATCTTGTGCTGTAATTTTTTTTTCTTAATTTTTTTTTATTTATTTTTTGAATCAGTTCAGTATACAACAGCACCAACCAGAACAAATTTGCATTGTTTAGACAAAGTCGTATTCCCACAACAAATGTTCCCACCTGAGTCCAGGGCTTGGGCCCCTTTTCTGCCCTCCCTACCCCAGCCCCTAACACACAGACACTGTCTCTCTCTCTGCTGGCGTCAGCTGTCCCATGGTCAAGAGGCAGGAGCACCCATGGGGAGTCACCAGGAGCTTCAAAGGTCTTCCTCAGTTACCTGACACTCCTGGCTGCTTCTCATTAAGTACATTCCCTTTTGTTCTTACATTTTTCCTCACAATTTCCTTTTTTTCATCAAGACACATTTCTTCTTTTTGCAATGTTTGCCTTTTATGAAATCACCTACATCAATCTACTCTTGAATCATTAAACTGAACTCATACCTATAATCTCTAAACCCCAAGCTATCTGCTATAAATACGAACTTTCCAACTCCCTAGCAACTGTCTACCTACAGCTGATTTCATAATCCCCATGCTTGTCCACACTCCTAGCTCCAGAACAGTTACACTGATACTAGTTTCGGCTTTGTGCTATATTGACATAGATTTACCAAAAGCCATTCCACACTACTATCTCCTCAACCATGTTCACTCTCTCACTATTAGATCAATAAACCTTTCTTTCTCACATTTGAGAGGAAGAGAGACGTAGACAAAGAAAGTTCCCATCTGCTAACTCACTCCTCATATATTCACAATAGGATGGCTGAGCTGGGGCTGCAGCAGTTCTGAAGCCAGGAACTCAACCCATGTCTCCCACCTGGATAGCAAGGAACAACTACATGAACTATCACTGCTAACTAGTAGGAAACTGCAGAGAAGAGCAGAAGCTGGGAATCAAACCCCTGAGCCCCAATGCACGCTACAAGCATACAGCAAGCCCAACGCCCCTTGTTCAGTACATCTTGATTGGGCACTAGTTGAGTGCCAGGCACGACTCCTGATACTGAAAATACAATGCTGAACTAAATACACAAAACCCTCTGCCTCTATTCTAGAAAAGGAAGACAGACTATAATAAGTAAAATAAATGATTTGTATGATAGCTTAAAATACAACATTGCTACGGAAAAATTAAGCATGAAAAATGTAGGTAAGTTGCCAGAAGCAGAATGTGAGAGTGTAACATATTTAAAGGGATTGAACTGAGAATTCCTTGAAAGTGACTATAAGGAGAGGGTTGAAGAAAATAGGCAAGTCAAATCATGCATCTGTCTGATGAAAATACTTCAAAGAGGAGACAAAAGCAAATGAAGACTCTAAGTTGAAAGAACATCTGTCGTGTGCAGAACAGAGGCTAGTGTGGCTGAAGCAGTTAATCCTGGGAAAGAACAATAGGTATAATGCCAAAAGTGCCTGAGAATTTGGGGAGTAGAGGGCAATGGAAAGGAAAAGTGCGAGACTGCCAGGAGTCTCATCAGTCAGTATAAGGATATTCGCTTTTAATCTGGGAAAGATAGGCAATTTTGGAGCAGTTGTAGCATAGTAGTAACGTGATCTCATCCCCAATAGCAATGAGCACGTTATGTACCTTCCTCTTGGCTTCTTCTACATACCATTCTCCCTAATACAAAGCTGGGCTCGTTGAAGACACGGCTGATTCCAAGAATCAGAAGAAGCACAAGGTGATATTAACAGTTACACATGCCTCTATACACGGGTGAAGTAGGGAGAGTCCAAGCATTGAATCCAAGGTAGTTAGGTTGCAGACATATTTTTGACATGAGAGTGTAGATGCTGAGTATAAATTTGTATGTAAGAGTCAAGAGTTCACATGTAAGATTTCATCTGGACATACAAATAAGCCTCAAAAGGTTCATGGAAATGAAACTAAAAAATAAATCTATTTTCAAACAGATTTTTTTTTCAAATCCATGCAAACTTTTTATATAATAGCCTTTCTCAATGAACTTTTTGAAGATGCACCACATTTTTGGAATTTTGTGGCATAATAAAGTTACCTTTTAATCAAAAATTTCGTGATTTTTTTGCCCCGTAATAAACTTAACTTTTAACTCCTTTTTCCATGAATATTTTGAAGTAACCTCATATAAATGTGGGCGTTTATAACAAACTGAAACCACATAAAGCCTTAAGATTGAATTACAGCATCTAACCAAGGAAGCAGAGACAGAAAACAAATTGATAGAAAAGGTGGACATGAAAGCTGATAAACAGTGTTCAACTAAAATAGGCAGTAGTTCAAGGTGGCCAATTCTTAGGGCACAGGGATCTCAGCACTGGATGTTCAGGCTAACATGGCAGGTCCAGGTGAGAATACAGAAGGTTTGGAATGTAGCCCAGAAATTTTCTGCTTTAGAATTCAAAAGAAATGAGAGTCAGGAAATGTAGACTTAGGCATCATCAACATAAATTAAACTGAAGCTTCATAAACTGAAGAGATTGCTCTGCAGGGAAAAAAATAGAGGCTGGAGGTGAGGCTAGACCTTTGGGGCAGGAAAAAAAGGAGGGAAGCAAGCATGAATTGAGGCTTGTGCAAGGACAACTGCTGGTAGGCAGCTCCTTAGACAATGACCTTTTCAAATGAATGCCTCTATGCTTGGCGAAGTTGAAGGCTTCTCAGAGGATACTGCCGCTTGCTCATAAACCCATAAAGACACTGTGCTGGGCTCTCCCTCTTTACTCTCCTCAGTTTCTTTAGTTTAGCTGTTTGTCATCTACAAATAGGAAACCTGCTTTCTTCAAACACCCACCACTCCTACAGAGTTTCTCTTTACACTCTTCTGAACTTACTCTCAATTCTTGAGAAAGAGAAGGGGTAGAGTAGAGGGAAGGCTCCAACCTGTTTGTTCATCCCCCAAGTGCCTGAGATAGCAAGGGCTTAGCCAGGGCCAGAGCCAGAAGCTGGAAACTCAAACTACGCCTCTCACATGGGTGGCAGAAACCCAACTAACACAGCCATTGCCTCTCAAGGTTGGACAGTGGCAGGAGGCAGAATTCAGAAGCCAAAGCTGGGTCTAAAGCAACATGTTCCAATTTTGGACGACAGTATCTTAACCACCAAGCCAAACACTAGTTCCACTCACCAGACTATGAATTTGGACATAAATGGAGATAATTATGAAGCACAAGTTGGAAGCTACTATCCAGTATTAATGAGCGCCAAACATTTGCTAAGTGCTCTTTCATTGAGTCCTCACAATAACACTACCAAGCAAGTCCAATCATCATCCCTATTTGGTAGGTGGGATGTCTGTTACTTACTATCCACCCACACAACTCCAGCAAATCATACAAGATAGTTCTAACAGTCATACCGGATTTCTGCAATAACACAGCACTCTGATACTAACCATGAACTCAGAGGTTTCTTGGAGGTAAGTTTCTCAGAGGTGCCCCGTGAAATGGCAGCCAGTTAAGAACCATGGGACTGGAGTTGGGACAAAGGAGTAATTGCACAGATGCAACTGACAGCCTGGTTGTGTGTCTCAGATATTACCTAAGACATGACATGTGATTTACCAGAGATGACATGGCTCTCATGAATGCAGTTTCTATTAAAAAGCTCTCAGCAAAATAAACACATCATATTTAAAACTTAGAATCTATCCTACAACTGAGCCTCCTAAGTAGGTGTCTGCTGCAAAATTTGAGCACATTCTTAAAGCAACTCCTGGCAGAATCTCAAAGAATCTTCAAATCTTGATATTACATTTAGACAGAAATGAAAGAGGAGAGAAAATCTCACAGAACCTCACAATGACTGAAATTTCAGAGCTTTTATTCACTATTCACTATCCTTTGACTCTGAAATAAAAAGGTCTTTGCAGCAAGTAGGTTACATGGGAAACAGTTAAAGCTGTGCTAGCCTTAACAGACAAACTCAAATAGCAACGAATATGCACTAAGCTTCCTTATGTGCAGAATTCAAGGAGGAAAAAAATGCCTGAGTTTACAAGGCAAAGGAAATTTCTCTCTTGATAAATCCGAGTATTAGAGATTCCCAGATATTGTATATGCACACACATCTGCCTGCGGAGAGAAAAATAAGCAAAGAATTCTGGAGCACATTCACGGTGAATTGGATAAATTTTCTTCCTCACATTTTATTTCACTTACTTTCAGGTCATGTGACCCTAATTGGAAGAATAATTACCAGAATCAAAGCTGCAGGGGAATTCAGAATCCATGTATTATTTCACCATCATGGGACTGACATGCCCAATAGTAGTTATACATAGCACCGTAAGCAATATTGTCAGGTTTTTTTTTCTACTGTGGATAATACCTGGTTTCAAAGAACACCATTGGACAAAAAAAAAAAATGCATCTTCCTCAGTAGTCTGAAGCTCCACATGAAGTGTATAAGAATATTTGGACACCAGCTTAAAGAGTAAGAAGTAGAAGAGAAAAAGAGGCAGAGTCAGCAACAAGGGCAGGAAGTTCCAAGAAGGACAAGGAAGAAGAAAGTACTGTGGCCTCTGTGGCTTGTAATTATAAAATATGTCTTAAAGTCAGAGTTATATGTCTAAAGCCTTCTCAAGATCAAATTATTTAAGTTTGATGTTAGAAATTAAATTCTGTTTTAAAATCAAATGTATTTTAAATTTATAATCTCAAGTATTTAAAGTTTAAATGCAAAGCAATTTTCAAATATATGACAATTACCTCACTCACAATTTACTTAAATTTTAATTTAGAACTAAATCAGACTTTTATTAAAGTAAAATCAATTTCTCCAGGAGCAATTTCAAACTTGAGTGTGACTCAGCCTGTAGTAAATTTAACATCTGTTGACTGCTAACATTATCAACCATCACATACCTACCATGATATGAAAAAAGAAACCTAGGCATGGTAGAGCCAACATTGGTATGAAATGTATGGCATGACAGCAATATTAAGAATTGTACTAAAATGTTCCAGTACTCACAATACACTCAAGTTCAAGGTACCAGCTGCATGTGGATGTTCACTGCCATGTGTCAAACAAGTAAATGTCAAAAAAGCACTGGTTTTAATGACAAGGTCAGTGTGAGCCAAAAGAACTACGTTTCAAACACTTGACTGTGTCAGTTGCTGATATTGATGAGCTGCGCAGATGACAAAGTATTGTACAAATTTTGCCTGCCTTCTTCCCTAACAGCTTTGGGTTGGAAATGTAACGCATCTGTTATTTCAGTCCCATCTGAAAATATTAGCCTATCTTGACCTTAGCAGTGCTTGAGGAAAAAGTCTGCCTGAAAATTAAGAGAAGCTCTATTATTAAAGTTAATAAAAGGATATATTTTTATCTTGTTATGAAAGATCTACTCTTTTTAAATGACACGTAGGTATATTCATATACCTGTATATATATGGACATTTGTATATGTCACATGTTTATGAGTCAACAGAAATGCCTGCAGTCTGTCCATTTAAAAACTTCAATTTATGATAGTTTCACATTAAATTAACTGGCATACTCAAGTTAATGCAAACATTTTCTTCAGGATACCAGCAACTAAGGAAATGAAAATGAAAATATCTGTTTCTGTTTCCAGTTATAGTCATATAAGAAAACATGATGCACAAACTTATAACATTATACCCACAGATATATGAAAAATGCTGTACTAAGGACTGGCATTGTGGCACAGCCGATAAAGCCCATCAGCTGTGATGCCAGCATGCCAGATTGGAGCTGGTTCAAATCCCTGCTGAACCATTTCCAATTCACTGCCTGCTAATGACCTGGGAAAACATCAGATGGTGGAACACGTGTTTGGGCCCCAGCCACTCACATGGGAAGCTTGGATGAATCTCCTGACTCCAGGTTCCTGGCTTTGACCTGGCTAGCACAGGCTGCTATAGCCTGAGAGGTGAATCAGAAGATGGACACACTCTCTCTCTCTCCCTTTCTCTCTGCAACTCTGACATTCAAATAAGTAAAGTAGAAAAGCATGGTGTACTAATTGAAAGACGATATCCTTTTAAGACTTATTTATTTATTTGAAAGTCAGTTACAGAGAGAAAGGCAGAGACACAGTGAGATTCTCTCTCTGCTGGTTCATTCCCCACATGGCAGCAAAGGCCAGGCCTGGGTGAGACTGAAGCCATAAGCTTGAAACTTCTTTCAGATCTCCAACCTGCTTTTCCTGGGCCATTAGTAAGGAGCTAGAACAGAAGAGGGTCAGTTGAAACACAAATCTAAAACTTACAAGATGCCAGCATTGCCAACCACAGCTTTACCCACTACACCACAATACTAGACCCAAGAAGATATATATAGTATATAAAACAAAAAGAATTTACATCTCAAATATATATTTAAGTGCCCTGTAGTTTGATTAAAAATACTTAGCATTATTTAAAAAAAAAAAAAGAGTGACTAAAACTCTAATAAAGTATCATTTTCTACTGACCAAATTTGCAATACCAAATGCTGGCAAGAATATGGAGTAAGAGATAATGGCAAATATGGGTAAAAGAACTATGCAAATGGTAATCTCACTGGACAACAAGCAATATCCCAGAAAAGGTAACTACGAACACCCTCATGACTCAGCAATTGAAAGTGACCCTTCGAGAAACTCCAGTACTTGGCCCAAGAAATCATGTACACCAGTATTGGTGATCTGCATTATAAGAAAAGAGAAAAGCAAGAAGAAAATAATGTAAATGCTCATCAAGTTGGAGAATGGAAAAATGTATGTGATCATCCAGCAAAACAGTGCAAAGTATATACGAGCCAGATTATGTGCATCAACATACCTGTATATTAGAAATATAATTCTGTAAAAGCCATGTAATTATAAAATGATAATGACCATTATGTCATGTGCACTAATGTTTCAGAACATTCAAAAATAAGGATTTACACAATTTATAGATTCATATATGTATAGCCAATATCTAAAACACTTATGAGGAATATAAAACATGCATGATAAATACTGAGTAAGTTGAGGAAAATGAGATAAAGAGGGGACAAAAAAGTGTCAGTTGATACTGAAAATTCATAGTTCGTCTTGGTCCTGACTCTAAAATATTTTTAAATAATAATTAACAGGGTCAAAAGTATAACAGAAACAAAGATAAAGGAGCAATCTGCCCTGTTTAAAAGTAAATAGCGGGCCCGGCGGCATGGCCTAGCAACTAAAGTCCTCACCTTGAATGCACTGGGATCCCATATGGTCACCGGTTCTAACCCTGACAGCTCCACTTCCCAACCAGCTCCCTGCTTGTGGCCTGGGAAAGCAGTCGAGGACGGCCTAAAGCCTTGGGACTCTACACCCATGTGGGAGACCTGCAGGAAGTTCCTGGATCCTGGCTTCAGATCAGCATAGCATCGGCCGTTGCGCTCACTTGGGGAGTGAATCATTGGACAGAAGCTCTTCCTCTCTGTCTCTCCTCCTCTCTGTATATCTGACTTTCCAATAAAAATAAATAAATCTTTTTTTAAAAAAAAGTAAATAGCACTGAAATTGAAATGAATAAAATGCATATCAGTTATAGTGAGTGTCAATAAAAAAGCTATTGGGGAAAAGTTCAAGTGTCCAAATTTCCAGATAAACACATGCGACCCAACCACTGCTTCTTAGGTCCTGCTGCTTTTCTATTCGTTTCTTTTCAAGTAAAATTCTAAATACTCTATGGAATAGACATAAACTGTGAAGGCACTAATTTCCAGGAATAGACACTGTGCATCTCTGCAAATAAGGAGAGGGCCACATTTTCCATCCACCTCAAATCTTGCTCTTCTTCAAAATTAAGCTATGAGAGTAACAGGTTTTCAGAGAAAAAAATCTTTTTGCTGATATAACACCAATGTTTGATAATACCACTGGATCATTCAGAAGACAGACTGAGAAATCGTATCAGTTCATTGATTCTTTCATGCAATTTATTTATCAATAAAGTCTGCAAATATTTATTGAACACCTTCTGCCTTGCAAGCACAACAAATGAAAAAAAAGGCAACATGCAAGAAGCCCCCAGAGAGACAGTAGTGCATAAACAAGAGTAACCAGAGTAATACAGCATTGCCAGATGGTATCAGGAAAGATGAGGAGGTGAAAACAAATATAAGTAAATAAAATAAGCCCTGGCCAAAATCTTGGAGGGAACTCAGACAAATTCACAAAATCATGAATCTTAGAGTTGGAATATAGCTCATTAAAAAAGAGAGAAAGAGTGACGGGAACGAGACTAGCATTGTTCTGCAGCCTGCAATGCTGGCATCCCATATGGATGCTGGTTCCTATCCCAGCTGTTCCGTGTCTATTCCAGCTCTCTGATAATGGCCTGGAAAAAAGCAGTGCAATATTCCCAAAGTATTAGGTCCCGACCATTTACGTAGGAAACCCAGATGAAGCTTCTGGCTTTGGTCTGGCCCAGCCTTGGCCATCACAGCCATCTAGGAAGTCAATCCGTAGGTCTCTGTTGCACGCATTCTCTCTCTTTCTCTTTCTTGCCCTCCCCTGTACCATTCTTTTAAATAAACAAATACATCTAAAGGACAAAAAGAAATATAAACCTGAGCTCATAATGAAGAAAGTGAAGAGATGAAGAATGAATGCTCATTCACCAGCAGGGAGAAGGAGGACAGTAGCAGAGGGAAGTCTTGTCCGCAGATTGATCACGCTCCAGTTCGAAAACAACTGTACTCTCACAGTCACGTTTGGTTCTTTGGGTAACCGGCTTTTGTACTATACTCTTATGTATTATCTGTGCAGTATATTATGTGCATTAATCTGTCATGAATTATAGAAATTTCCTAAGTACTTATCATGTGGATATATTTACATGTAAATATAAACTACACTGATAACATAGTATAGAAGTTCAGCAGTATTTTGAATTTTTAGTTCATTGACAATAAAAACTTTAGGATGAGTATAAAGAGTGTAGACATTGAAAGAGCTCAAAGCGAGCACGACCAGCAACATGGCAGAGATTGCCAATGAGGATTGTCCCCTAGAGGCATTTGCATCCTTAAACTTCACTATTATTCAGTATAATATGTACTGTCTAGTGAGAGCTCGGCATACTACAGCACACTTTAAGAAAAACACCAAGTAAGTTTTTAGCACAATCATGTCTCATCAAATATTCAAGGTGAAATTTTAGTATTTACACTCTAAGTTGTCATTTATCTGAAAATCAGATTTTAGTGAACCTCCCATATCTCAGGCGCCAAATCTAGCAATTTCTGTGCCTTTTGCTAGGACTACAGCAAGTGTTAGAGAACAACTTGGACTACCAGCAGACTACAGCATGTTGTTTCAGGAACGCCATTTTTAAAGTATAAAATAGAGAAAATGAACTGATTTCAAATCCATTTTCATTTTTTGGTTTTTTTTAAAGATTATTTTTATTATTTTTTATTGGAAAGGCAGATATACAGAGAGGAGAGACAGAGAGGAAGATCTTCCGTCCAATGATTCACTCCCCAAGTGAGTGCAAAGGGCCAATACTATGCCGATCCGAAGCCAAGAGCCTCCTCCAGGTCTCCCACACGGGTGCAGGTTCCCAAAGCTTTGGGCCGTCCTCAACTGCTTTCCCGGGCCACAGGCAGGGAGCTGGAAGGGAAGCGGGGCTGCCGGGATTAGAACCGGCGCCCATATGGGATCCCGGGCGTGCAAGGCAAGGACCTTTAACCACTTGCGCCACCACGCCGGGCCCTCAAATCCATTTTCAAGCACTGTTAACCTAATTGATGACAGTGGGAAGCAACAAGTATCGGCAGGGTGGCTGCTGGATAGCACCAAACACCCCTGTCCTTACAATTAAGCCTAATGGGGACAATTGTTGATGCTGCACCGATCCGAAGCCAGGAGCCAAGAACTTCCTCCAGGTCTCCCATGTGGGTGCAGGGTACCAAGGCTTTGGGCCATCCTCGACTGCTTTCCCGGGCCACAGGCAGGGAGCTGGATGGGAAGCAGGGCTGCTGGGATTAGAACCAGCGCCCATATGGGATCCCGGGATTGCAAGGTGAGAACTTCAGCCACCAGGCCATGCTGCCGGACCTATTTTAATCAATTTTTAACACAGATTACTTTTTACGGATATGTCAAAATAGTGGTATAAATCCAGGATCTACAACTAATTTCACAGGCCAATTCCAGCCCACCGCTTACTTTTGAAAGTAATTATTTAACACTCTTACATTAATTATTGTTTCTTGCTGCAAAAATAGGTTTGAATAGTCATAGCAACAAAGACGAAAACACTGACTACCTGACCTTACAGAGAAAAAGATTTGGACCCAGTGTGTTAGCCTAGTGGCTCAGTCTTCTTGCATGCGCCGGGATCCCACATGGGCGCAGGTTCTAATTTCAGTGGCCCCATTTCCCATCCATCTCCCTGCTTGTGGCCTGGAAATGCAGTCAAAGACAGCCCAAAGCCTTGGGACCCTGCATGTGTGTGGGAGACCTGAAAGAAGCTCCTGGCTTCAGATCAGCTCAGCTCCAGCCATTCTGGTCACTTCAGGAGGGAATCAGTGCACACAAGATCTTCCTCTCTGTTTCTCCTCCTTTCTGTGTATCTGACTCTTTAATAAAAATAAGTAAATCTTCAAAAAAAGATTTATTAACCTCTATTCTATGAAAAAATTTTATCAATATCCCAGCTGAACTTATTTGTGATCTAAATTGTATTTATTTGCGGTAGTATGGCAGCCTTGATCATTTAGATTTTGTATACAGGGTAGAAATAAAATCTAGAACATGGTCAATGTGAAAATGCCTAATAAAGCAATGCCACCAGTGAACCTGATCTGGGTCCAGGAAACTCCCCTCAAATCACTACACCCCACCCAAACACTACCCCATTTGTATAACTAGAGGACCACTCCCTATTTCATATAGTACTATTACATCTGGGACAACCCTTTTCCATTTTGGCTTCTTGCTCTTGCTGCTGGTCCTCCTCTCTGCCTTTCCCCAAACCCTATGGTCCTGACAGTTGTCTCTCCCAGATGGGTTACCCATTTGCATTCATGGGTGTATATTCACTCTCACTTTAATATTGTTTTCATGTAGGCACTGCACTAATACATCTGCTTTAAATTCTTCTCTGTGTGGGAAAAAGAACTTGGAATAAAAATTGATATATGTATCCCTATAACCCTAGGCAATCAGTAACTGGGAAAACTGGATGGGTGACCTGGAAGAGTAGAAGGTCATATGGCATAAAGAAGAAACATCTCTTTGTGAGAGATCTTTGAAGTAATATTTTAACCTATATCCTAGCCAAAACCATTCAAATATAAATCAGAAAAATCGCATTATCATTTTTTAAAACATTTATAATCTTAAAGTACATAACCAAATCTCTACACATTATAGTTAGAAATAATAACTACTGATACATATTGCATAAAAGTCATGTGATAGGAACATTTGTAGAGTTTTTTAACATTTGCCAGATTTATAAGGGTAACCTTACTTATATAACTGTTGCAAACTTGAAAACTGCTTTGAAGAATTTAATCAATTTGATAAAAGCTCTAATGTGGTAATTAAAATTCAACAAATCAGTCATGAATCTACCTTGACGAAGTAGACAAAAGCAAGGACAAGTAATCAGAAGTCACCTTGAATAAAAATTCAGTAAGAGGCACCCAAGACATTTTTCTAATTATTGCTAAGAGACTTAATATTTTTCGTTTCTAATTGCACATAGTATCTGTTTTATGTAAGTAAGGTCAAAAATTTTGCAATTTATAAGCAAACTGTAGAATTTCTATTATAGTAATAACTTCCACTTACTGGCTTCTCTCTTATGTACCTAGTTTACATTCAGTTCATGGTTTATAACACCAAACAAATTTACAGACTCACTTTTATTTCCTCTATTCTATACATTAGGGAACTTAATACCTGCCCAGAGTAGCATGACTAACAAACAACCCCATTGGGCTTTGAGCTTATGACTAATGTCTCCACATTTGACTTCCTGTTTAGATGCAACTCTGTTTTCCCGGCTCTGTGAATACCTGTGGTATATAGGAGTTACCAGGAAGAACAAATGAAACAAGGCATATCCATAAATCAGTATAAATTAAGCTATCCTAGCTTTGTCAAAGCTGCTGTCACTTGTATGCAAAACTCCTCATCCCAATTATCAAAAGTACTAATTTGAAAAATTCGCACCTGAAGAAAATCAACTGAGCTGCTACCTGCACTATCATTTAAAAAAAATGTATTTTGCCTTTTAAGTAAGAACATGAGCGCCAACAGAAGATAAAAATGTTTCTGTTTGACATCATTTTCCTACCAGAAGGGAAAATCAATCCCAGAGACACTCACTTCCCAAGCCAAGCCTGGAGTGATTAGCCGCAGAAGTTTCCCATTCTAACTCAATTCGCACATCTGCAGAGTGCTGGCAGTTTCAGGACAAGCACTCAGCACTACAACAAAATCAATTATAGCTTTCCACCTGTTGCAACAGGAACATACCAGGAGCCAAAGAGCCATTTATTCAGAGTATGTCAAGAGAAAAAAAAAAAAAAAAAAGCTTACCAACTTCAAACCGAAAAGATAAAACTATGTAAGTTTTGTGCTTATAATTGTCAAAAAGCCTTTCTATATTCGTAACAACAAAATTGAGAGGAAAAATGATCACTTAGCTTTAGTACATTTTGAAATTGTGAATGTGATTTAATGCCAACTTGCGGGCTTCATTTTTTTAGTTATTATTGGATAGTAAATCTGAAAATGTGTAAGTAACCATAGATAAGAGAATGCACATGCATTTGTGTTTGGTTGTATTTTTGTTACAGGAATCTAAAATTCAAAGTCTTATGAAAATTTGAGACTCAAAATAACCATAATTATAGTCGAAGATTAATAATATCACCTAATCTAATAGTTATCAAAAGCAGGCTTCCAACAAGCAGTATGTATCCTCTGAAAATCACTTAAAAATCAAACTTTCAGGCTCTACCTGAAACTTGCTAAGACAGGAACTCTGGACCTATGCTTTAGCAAACCTTTAGACATTGCTGAAAACTGAGGCCCAGAAGTTTACATCCATAAATCCTGTGGTGCAGTTTGTAAGAGTTAGTTAAAATACATGCATGGAGGATTAATCATAGAATAAGTTTACTACAGCAATTAGCAGTTTATCAAACCAAAAATTTACTTATAAAACAGTTTGTTCTGTTTTTTTTTCAACACATTAATGTATTAAAGTTTCCATCCAAATCCATGCAACCACTTTAACTTATAGAAGCAGAGCTGTCATGCTAAAAGTGATAATAGGTAGCTAAAGGAATGTCTTTCCAGAGCATGTAAGTACAGTGGTCCCCTTGTCATTTGCAGTTTCACTTACTTGTGGTCAGCCATGTGCCAAAAAATACTAGAAGAAAAAAACTCACAAACTTTTAATCATGCACTGTTCTGAATAGTGTGATGCAGTCTTATGCAATTCTGTTCTAACCCAATGACACACAAATCATCCCTTTTTCCACTGTATTTACACAATATACTCTACTCTCCTGTTAGTCACTTCGTAGCCACCTTGGTCATCAGATCAACTGTGTGTTAACAACAGTCTCTGAGCCAGAAGTCAGAGAACGCTTAAAAAGTGTATCTATGAGCTGTTTGCTACTTAGGCATTCCTTAGCAGAGAATAAAATTTCAAGATCTTTAGATTACAAACCACTCAATACACTTACAAGAATTACTTTCAGAGGACTGAAGAGCAAGGTATTTTCTTGTGACAGATTCAGACAAGACTTCACACATTTACTCCACTCAGTACTTCTCAAAATACATCACAATAGCCTCTCAATGGAGACAACTATGCATCAGGCAACACAAACTTGGGAAATTTTGGGGTACTGTTACTGTCTTTAATGGGTCCTACCACAAACATGCCCCATTCCATACAGATTGTGGCATAGTCTAAAGAAGCCAAAACTAGTTTTAAAAGACAGATACCTACATCATGGAATTTGAAGCTCAATGAAAATTGCTCTAGATTCAATGTAAGACATAACTCACAAAGTCAGAATTTTTTAAAAATACGTGCTTATGTGCTTATTTGAATGCTGTTACCTGAACAGAGGTTGCCTTGAGAGATGTGTATGTTTATTATATGTTCCTGCCTACCTGAAAGTATTTTTTAATTTTGCCTTGAATTCACTAATTTATATGAAAAATCTGGTACTGCTGCCTTAAATTGATCTAGAGAGAGAGAGAGAGAGAATATGTACATTACATATATATATATATGCATACACATTCTGTATATATACATAGATAATGCATATACATATATATGCACATATATAGAATTAACCTATGTAGAATGCATATGTCATGCATATATGTGTATATACTTATCCATATACATATGTACGTATATATACATACATTCTACATAAGCTAATTTCTTAGCCTTTTTTCAATTTTTTTTATTAATTACATTGTATTATGTGACACGGTTTTATAGGTACTGGAATTCCACAAATTCCATTGTTAAAATATAATTTTTTATGAACTCAAAAGTAAAGGATACTGCCTATGAAGAAAATAGAAGAATTATCTTACAGGAAGTTTCTGCAATTAAAAATATATAAATTTAATTTTAGCAAATTATATAACTTTGATAGAATTCCTGCATACACAAATTTGCCATTGTAAAACACAAACGCTATTACAACAGGAGACAGTCTCATAGAAGAATGCCACATAATGTTTGAATATTTTCTTATTATAGCAATCACGCATTATTTTGTGTGAACCACTTCTCTCTCCATAAAGGTTCCTTTTTAAATACAACAACCCATGATGGAAGCAATTTAGTAAGTCATGAACATTTCATAGCTGTCCTCCTTGGCTCCATCCCAATGTTCAGCTTCACTCCTTTCCCCAAGAGATCCAAAGGACACATAATATAGAAAAACTTTGTTTTCATTGATCTCCAGGTAAAATTCATTACTTTACACAGATACAAATATAATAAATCAGTCACCATAGAATTAGCATCATCTGTGACTTTGATATCTACAATAACAGAAAAAACTTGTCATATTACAAATGTTTCAATCACAGCAAAATATGTTCAAAAAGCTATTTAGAAATTATAAATTAAAATTAACTGAATTTTGTTAATATGATTAATGTGTTAAATATTTTATTTCATTTTAAAATATAGATACTCATGTTTCAATGTAAATAATTTCCTTCCTTTACTGTGTTTATTTTACACAAATAAAAACAGTATTTTTAGAAGAGGGCCATAGGCTCCTATAACAAGCCAAAGGGTACATGTCTCAGGAAAGGCTAGGAAACCCTGTTATATACAGTGGTTTCTGTTTACCAGGATAGCAAAAGATCACAAGATATAATTATAAACATGGAAATGCCTCCCCTAGTTTAGAAGGCAAAGTTTGCATGCAATAAACCTGACATGCCCTGCCTTTTCCAGAAATAAAAGCTTCCATATAATTCTGTCAGCCTGAAAATCATTAGCTGGAAACATCTTCTGTTTCTCTGAGGTCAAAACATTGGGAGAGTCTAGGCTTATACCAACCTAATTTAGTAATCTAGGACATTCATCATGAATGGGGAGGCAAGAGTATAAATAAATACATAATAAATAATAAAATAAATAAAAGTAAAATGAATAAAACATGTGCATTATATGTACACATATATAAAATGGTGTATCAACTTTGCTAGATCCAAGATTCTCATTGAGAAAACTGAAGGAGGAAGAACAAAAAGGATGAGTGAAGGTAACAGAATCACTTATGGGGTAAGTCAGATAGCTGTGTTAGTAAACAATGAAGCAACACATAGGTATTGGATAGGATCCCTCATCCAAGGTTCAACAATGAGAAAACATTCAGCATCATTAAGCCACAAAGTTAAGGGAAAGTGAAGATAAAGAAAAATTAAAGATAAGGAAAAAACTAACAAAATCAAAAGCTATAACTAAAAATACAATTCACCTTAATGTTTTTAAAAGGCACATTTCTTTAAAGCTTGGATATTTTACTTATGAAATAAGCAGCATTATTTGTATCATCAAGCAATTGTAAGGACCCAATGGGAAAAGTATTCCACTTAATTCATAAGGAAAAGATTCTCTGAATAACCTAAAACCTATCTCAAGAAGGCCCAGTTATACCTCCTAGTTCCAGTATATAAACAAAGTCACAGAAAATGATCAAGAAAAAATCATATGAAGTTATTAAGTGAAGCCAAAATCTTAAACTGTCAACCAGAAACACAACAGGAATTGTGGCATGTTTCTATTTACTCACTGGGGAAGTGGGATCTTCCCCCTGCCACCACCCTGCGAGGTTTACTCCCAAAATGCCCGCTATACTGAAACCAGAGGCTTGGGAATTCAATCCACGTCTCCCACAGGTGGCAAACCTCTTCAGGTGCTGAATAGCAGAAGCTGTAATCAGGAGCCAAGCCAGGATTCAAACCAAGCCCCCTGACATGTGTGAATTGCAAGCATCCCAAAAGATGCTTAACCCTGGGCTAAACTCGTATCCTAAGGATTCTTATAAACTTGGAGCAACATTGAACGCGAACTGATTTACCTTATTTACCCCTGCACTTTTTCAGGACAACCAACACACCCAGTTAAGAAATGCCCCACAGCTGACTATACGAACATAGAGGATTGGCTAACACTCAAGATGTCACTACACCTGGGTTCATTGTCTGGCAGTGGATCCTAACTCTGGCTTCCCATCAAAGCAGATCCTGGGAATCAGTGGTGATAGCCAAAGCAATCCCTACCACACCGCGGAAGACTAGGATTAAATACCTCACTCCCAGCTTTAGCATCCAAACAGCCCTGGCAGTAGCAGGCATTTCAGGGGTGAACTATTGGATGACAAATCTCAAACTTTCTTGCTTTCTCTGTGCTTCTCAAATAAAGAAAAATATTTAAAAAAAAAGAAAAATATCTTTAAACATTAAATACTTATGTACAGTGAAATAAACCAATCCCCAAAATACAAATATCATTCTCTCTGAAACATTCATGCAAAATACAAGGTCAGTAGATAAATATATGTAAATGCCTATTTTCCTATATATCTAGAGGAACTATATAATGGAGGAAAGTATACCATTAAGTGGAGATGCATCAGAATATGATCCTTATTCACAAATAAAAGGAGGCCTGTCAATGAAACTGTTAAATATATCATGACAAGAGAATGCTGGACTTCATACCATTGCCTATACCTATAATGTCAGGATACACTTAAACAGCAGAATGATGGACTTGTGACTGTTGTTGAAGAAATATACTAGTGTTATAATATGGGCGGGGGTAGAGGGGGAGGCAGAGGGAGGTGGAAGGAGAAATCCTTAAGCCTAGGTAATTGTATCATGAAAAGAATATTTTAAATACATAAATAAAACAAATTAGATGCCACTAGTGGCCTGTTTCCAGTGACATGGCAAAACCAATCTTCTGTGAGAAACAACGGAGCCAACACAAAGAAACGATCAGATGTGCGTTCCCAGGAGACAACCTAGCTATGCTCAATCCCGACTTACAGTGTCTAGTGAGAGCCAAGCATCCCTCTCCCAGTTGCGATCTGCATTCCCAGCTTTTGCTAGGGTGGATGAGTCAGGCAGTAGGGTCTTGGCATAAATCACATAAACTGAGTTCTATTGCTTGAACTCTGTCCTGATTATGTTACTGAATATATCAGTGTTTTATGACTTTCTAACTTTCCATTGTCTGCCAAAAAGATATACACAGGACAACTTTTAACTTGTATGCCTTTGTGCTATGAATATTAAAATACAGAATTCACTTCAAGCAATGAACTTCAACCTAAAAGAACTCAAAATGCTGATTGTTTAGAAAAGTAAAATTTTGCCTTTACTTGGAAGAAGTGATCAAATCTATTCTAGATAGTAAAATAGAATAAGGTGACTATTCTACAGAAATGAAACTTTTACATCTATTTCTAAAGAACCTGCTTCTTTAAGAATGTTAGGAAGGCTGCTGAAAGAGATAATTCTAAGTAATAATAATCATTAAAATGCTAATTTCAGATTTTCCCGTTTTATTTCTGCACTGAGTGTATGTTTTATTGAACTTTTTGGGCATTTAATTAATAGCAATATCAAACTATGTCAAATTTAATTTCTTTCTTCTTTTTATCAATTTCATTAGCTTTGATTAATTCAATTGCAAAAATATATAATATGCTGAATTAATCCTAGGGCTGTTCTAGAGATCAAATGCCAACTCATGGATTTTAAAATTCATGATTCTCATATTCATCTTAACCTCCATCTTCCCCAGAAGAGATTAAGCCTTGATATATAAATTGCCTGTAGTAAATTACAATATGTTTTCTTTCCACGAGGGTGCTGAAATTTCATATTTCCCAGCTATTTTCATGTGCTAGTGCCGCTTAAAAAGGCAGAAAAGCTTATGTAATTAGTTTTGAAAGTAAGTCTTATGTCCTTACAGTAGAATGAAAATATTTATTTTAATCTGGATCTCATCCATGTTGAATATTTTAAGATACACAATTGCTTCAACAAAGTAATCTCTTTCTCCGCTTTCTCTCATGTTATTTCCTTGGTCTAATAGCATTTCTAGTTAGCACTGTGCTGATTTATGATCATGTATTATCTTCTTTATTGGACCAGAAAGTCATTAAGGATTGTGAGTTTAGTTTATATTCATATGATCTCTGTAGCTGCTATAGCACCTAGCTCACTGCTTTCACTTATACAGTGTTAGAAAGGAAAAAAGTCACAAAGCCAATCAATTTCTCATTAATTTATCAGAATGCTGGAAAAAATATCCAATACTGTCTCTCAATCACTGCTCTACTTCTCTAAGCGAATTTGGCACTTTTTTATACCATGTGACCTAAGTACACTCAAAACTTCACTTGCTGCCCAGTATATACAAGAGTGTGTAGGTGTGTCCACCTGTATAACATACAGACTGGAATTTCTCTCCAAAATGGGGAAGGAAAAAGTCCATAAATCCATTTGAGTTACTTTAGTCAACTATTTCCTACAATCCCAAGAATTAAGAGAACAATAGTTTTATTAATATGAGCCAAGTACCCTGTGTATCTTTAAGGCTAATATTTTTTGGAATACACTTGGCATATCCTGATACATATAAATGTTCAAGACTTTGACTTAACAATCCAAAAATGGTACCTTATTCTAAGTAAATAATTTGCACAGGAAATTTATAACAGTATTTTAAATCATTGTCAATAAAAACAAATTGATCAGCAACAAGAAAATTGTGTTTCTTACTTTAGTTTTCAAAAACTCTCATTTCAAAATAAAAACAAAATCCCAGATAATACAAATGTCCACAGGAACCACTTTTATCTAAGTAATATGCATACTCAGTTGTAAGATATTAAGTAATTTTGGGGGATGGTGCTGCTTTTCAAAGTAATGACAATAAAATTATGGAAGTAATGCAGAGTCCTAAGTGTCACTGGGATTTTTTTAAATCCTTAGATGCTGTAATTTCTAGCACAGAACTATTTACACCCAAGTATCACTGGTTGGCTGGCATACATGAAGCCATTCATTTTAAGAATGCTTCAAAGAACAGCTTGCAAACTCCAGGAGTGGAAAAAAAAAAACCAAGAATGTGCCATTGTAAGAATTCCCAAACATCACAAGCATGACAGAAGACTGTGCCATTCTTCTGAAATGAGATTTCAAAGCAGTGTAGGCCAAAACACAAGGTTTGAACCAAAACAAAATACATATGCACAATTTTACCATTTGTGTTAGTCATATAGTCATCTTTTTTACTTGAACAATATGTGATACACAGCCAGACACCATGTTTCACTATCTCTTAATATTCACAATTACAGTGCCACAACTCAATATACAGAATCATAATCCTACCCAGAATCAGTTAAAACCGAAATTAAAATTTTTATAACTAGGAAGTGGTTGTCCATAAGCACTGGCTAGCGTCATAAACGAAAATGTCTGCATTTAGGAAGAAACAAATGTTCTGTTCATCTGTTTCCCTTGTTCTGTTCCACAACTCATGCTTAGAAACTGGCGTGCTTGGGTCTGCTGGAACCTCCCCACTGAAGAGGCCACCTGCTAGGCTACATTGTGCTTCAATACTGTCCAATCAAACGTGTAGTCATAATGGTGGTTCAGGTTCCTGAAAAGGATGCGGAATAGCTGCCTCAGATACATGTAGTCAGGGACCTCCTCAAAGCGCAGACCGCGACAGTAGTTCAAGTATATCGAAAATTCTGAAGGAAACCCCTTACATAAAATTTCAACAGGAGTGGACATCTTCTTTTCGCTGATCTTTTCGTATTTCTGTTTCTTTGTTGCGGCCTTTAGCCCCTGCCATGGCAGGCTGGTTCTATTGAAATACATCAAAACATACCCTAACGACTCCATGTCATCTCGGCGACTCTGCTCGATGCCGAGATGGGCGTTGATGCTGGCGTACCGGGCAGTGCCTGTGAAGGTCTTATTTTCTCTGTATGGGATGTGTTGCCTGGTCCTGTTGTCTCGGTACTTTTTGGACAAACCAAAATCAATCAGGAATAGCTTATTACAGTGACGTCCAATGCCCATGAGGAAATTATCCGGCTTAATGTCTCTGTGTATGAAATTCTTTGTATGCATATATTCAATTCTACTGATCATCTGGTCAGCCAACATAAGCACGGTTTTCATCGTGAACTTTCTTGAACAGAACGTGAAGAGATCCTGGAGGCTGGGCCCCAAAAGATCCAAGACCAGGGCATTGTAGTCTTTCTCCTGACCATACCAGCGCATGTGGGGGATGCCGACCCCACCCTGAAGGATCCTATAGACCTTGCTCTCGTACAGCAGCTGGGAATGGCTGGCCTTCCGCGATTCTAGCTTCACCGCCACTTCCTCACCGTTGGTGCTGTTAACCGCCAGATAAATGTCCCCGAAGGAGCCAGACCCGATCTTCCGTACCAGCTTATACTTCCCTCCGACAACTAACACGGGCCTGGAGTCGCTGCTGCTGCTCGCCATCCTGAGATGAAGATGGAGACCGAGTCCAGGCCCCCGCACTTCCGGGTGGAAGGCGGCGTTGGGGTCGGGGACGGACCGCAGCCTCAGGAGCTCGTCCACACTGCAGGAACGACTTAAACCTTACCTGCTTCCCGGGGCAGCGAATCCGCCGATGGGAACACAGTCACGGAGCCAGGCAGGTTTTGCTGCTGGCCCCCATTTGTGACATGTTGGACTGTCACTAGGTTGGGCAGCGTATTTCTGGGCAGCCACTGCTACCCGGCTTTCTCAGTGACATCATCACAGGTTGAAAAGTGAGTGCAAAGAGCAAGGCAAAATCACAGCCACTGCTGACTCCCTCTCCAGTCACAGGGACCCTAGACACCGCCCCAAGGCCACCATCTTGTTACGCCCACCCCAGCCCACACAAGATGTGCCCATTGTCCAGGAAAGAGCTTCCTCAAGGCACAGAACCCCTGTTAGGTCAAAGATCTTGGGCTCTAGCCCTGACGTGTTGGCACGGAAAAATTGTTAAACATGTTTGGTGTAATAATTTGATGACCAATCCTGCATCTAAAATACGAAAAAAATGATACTGTTAACGTAAGAAATTACATATTTTTTAAATTACAAATATGTACCATATCAGCTACATGACAATTTAAGAGAGTCAAAAATAAAAGGCATACAGTTCGTAAGTTTGTCAAAATCACAAATTTATTTGCTGCCATGGAAAAGATTATTTAAGTCAGGAAAGGCTATGAAAGTTGCAAAAGGATTGACATCAGGGCAAATGAGTGAATGAGAATTTAGATTGACAAGCTAAATCACAGGTCACTTAGGCAGATGTTCCAGGAACGGTTTCGGTTGCCTGTGGGAAAAACTGTTGGGCCAGACAGAAGATTGAAGAATCCTACCCAATTATTTCAGTTGCTTGCTGAGATTGACATGCCTGAAGCACCTCAGAGAGGCAAGGATCTTCATAACAGATTTCATAACCTCATTTCGAATTAATCAGAAAAACTTCATATATTCTTTTATTTTTTTCATAAATTCCTACATGTTATCAAGGCTTCTTGGGAAGAAATAACAATTTAGTAAATATTCATCCTTGACACATATCCCTTTGTATATTTAGTAATATCTGAGAATATGCATCAAAATCTTCTTTCAAAAATAGGAAAACCCCATCCTTGATTTTTTTAAGGCAAAATGACTACAGTGTAGTAAGACATATTCATTCATTAGGCAAGGCATTTTCTGGGTGTTAGTATGGATAAACCCATTTCAGCAACACAACAATCATATAAGGTTAACAGTTATTCCTCTTATTCTTCAGATAAGAAAACATAGGGGAATAATTCATCATCCAAGATTTTACAGTGCAGTGTCAGCAGTGCTAGGCTCAATGATCTAATGGTCCCACTCACTTTGAACACTGCCCCTCGTTAGTCCTTAACTCCTTCCTGTTAGAAATATGTCTTAGACAAGCGGTATGCCTCTGTGAGTTAAGCCACTGTTTGCAAAGTCGGCATAGTTTGAGTCCCAGCTGCTCCACTTATGCTGTAACTCCCTGTTAATACACCTGAGAAGGCAGCGGCGGATGGCGCAGGTTCTGGGGCCCCTGCCTTCCTGGCCCGATGTACCTCTAGCCATTTCTACCATGCAAGGAGATATTTTCCATAGGATGGAAGATTTTTTATTTTCTCTAACTTTTGGGGAGTAAACCAGTAGTTGAAAAATATCTCTATTTGTGTTTTCTTCTCTCTCTAAATCTGCTTTTCCAATAAAAAATAATTTTTCTAAATGCACTAGAGTAAGATGGTGACTGAATAGACATTTCCCCAGAGAAACCAATGTAAACAGCTACTCATACACCAAGACCTTCACAAAAAAAAAAAAAAAGAAAGGAAAGGAAAGGCCAGAAGGGAAACTCCACCTAGTATCCTGGATTTAGCGTAACAGAGACAGATTACAGGGGCTGGCATCATTATACGAGTCAAGCTATTACCTGCAGTGCCAGTATCCTTTATAAGTGTTCTGCTGGCCGTTCTGCTTCCTATCCATTTCCAGGCAAAGAGGGAAATGGTGGTACAAGTGCTTGGGCGTCAGAACCCATGTGGGAAACGCAAGAGGAATTTTAGACTCCTGGTTTTGACCTAGTCTAGTTCCAGCCTTCATAGCTGTTCCTGGGAGTGAACTGTAGGATGTTTGTCTCTCTGTGTCACACCCCCTCTGTTATCCTGCCTTTTGAATAAACAGAAACTGATTAAAACAACAAGGCAAAGAAGGAGAAATGAAAGCATTGCCTCCCCAAGATCCAAGCACCACAGCACAGAGAGAGATGTCTTATTTCCTACTTCAGGAGAGTAGAATGAGTAAGTCCAAACATCAGTCTTGAAAGCAACAAGCAGGACCACTGTGGTAAAGCTCACAGCTCCTGTTCTCAGGCTAGAACTATCAAAATGAGCCTTAGAACCTTTCTCAGCCAGACAGCAAAATGATGCCCTGTCACCCTCCCCAGAGCTGGGCAGACAAAACAAGACTAAAGCTGCTCAGGATTAAGATAAGAAAATGAAAACAGGATTTTCCTTGGTGCTATGTGTCAGGCTGACCATGATGAGACACATCAGGAGAGTCCAAAGGGTTGTTATCTCCAGGGCAGTACTTACGGCTGACACCTTCTGTATCTGCCTCACCATCAGGCAAAAATCTGCAGCTCAACAAAGAAACTCATGTTCTGACCTTAATCATGGCTAGCCTCCTTTGGGCCTGGAACACAAAACTCAAAGTTATTTTATTAAATAAATAAATAATTACTAAATTGCTTATTCTCACAGTCTTATTCAGTATAATTCTGGAAGTTTTTGCCAGAGAACCAGTAGACAAAAGAAAACAAAACAACAAAAACACAAGGATACAATTTTTGAAAAAGAAGAAATCACACTATTCCAATTTATATGACATTTTTTCTTCTATACAGGAGCCAAATGATTCCACTTAGTGACTACTGGCACTCCTATGAGAATTCCACAAAGTTATAGGATACAAAAGCAACTCACAAAAATGACAGCATGCTTTCTAGATGAGTCAACAACCACAAAAGCTCAGTAGTATTGTGACACACCAATAGTGAAGCACCTGAAAAATAAATCAGGAAAGCCGTCCGTTTTCCAATAACTACAAAAATAAAATACCTAGGAATAGTTTTAGTCAAAGAAGTGAAAGATTTCTACAATGAAAACGATGCAGCATTGGCGGAAGAAATTGAAAGGGGGTGTCATGTCATGTATGCTCTACTTTTTCAAGACAAAATAACTTTAAATATTAAAAAAAATTGCAAGGTGATCTTGAACCACATGAGCATATATTTATCTTGTAATATTAAAGAGATTATGAATATAAAAGTTCTTTTATTACACAGGAGTATTTTCAATGCTTGTGAATTAAATATCCAAAATCCAGTAGATATTGATGGATCTGAGGAGTCTCTGACCATCCACAGGAAGTTCATGACACTATGACTACTGTTCAATTTCCAAGATTCCTATCCCTAAAATTAATTATTTTAATTACATGCCCTGAACCATAATTAATGTGTGTCTTATTGTTAAATTCTGACCCTATAACTTACTGATTCTTAAAAAAAAAAAATAAATAAAAACTAAGCAGGTTCTACCAACAGTTTTTATCCTTTACTTTTACTATATTTATACTTTTAAGTTGAACCTATCCCTTACCACATTTCAATTATTTCCAAATTAAATTCAACAGTTTGAAAACCAGAGCTCATCAAGGCCATCTCCTAAAGCAAGGAACTCCAAACAAGAACGGTTTTTCAAGAACAGTTAACTTGCTTTCAATGAAACATTAATCAGAAATTCTGGTTTGAATAGATTATTTCACTTAAAGCTGTAAGTATCTGTTCTTGCTGTTGCCCTAATTATGTTTAGCATAGAATTTTAGAAACACAAAATGGATTCTCTACGCACAAGGAATTGCCTTGAATGGTATAATTTGGAACAAAATCTTTATTACTGTGTACTAAGAAAGGTATATATACACACACAAATTCCATTACCCTAATCCTGTGTGTTCATACCCTCCCACCTAAAAAACATTCACTTAAAAAAGCTTAGACTTTCTAGGGTACATCCACCTCGAGTAAACTTTCTGTAGCAACATTTGATCTGACAAATCTGAATGTTTGAAACTGCCTAATGCTTATTTATGCTACACTTATGACTAAATCACTAGAAAGAAAAGTATCAATATAGTTAACATATTATTAAAGATGGTTAAAGTCCTAATATTTTTATCATGTGTAATATAGTGCCTTGAAAAAATTACCAAAAAGTGAGTTTCAAGAGGATATATTTTCCTATGGTTTTTCTAAAGCCAATAAAACTCACCCAACCTCACCCACTAGACACATACATTGGTGCAAAGAGTATTGGGAATTTTCAGGGTGGAAGAGAAAGAAAGTAGCGAAGAAAACATAGGGTGATTGAAATATCTTGGGAAAGAAATAGATCTCAAATTTTGACCAATTTTAATTCTAGCCCTACAGATTCTTTTATTCATTTAACAAATGTTTATTGAGCATCCACCACATGGTATACATATTATCTCTGCTCAACACACATATGACGCGGCTGCTTTGATGGTTCAATTGCTTTGATGGTTCAATTCACCTGCAAGAGCCAGCATCTCATATGGGCTCCAGTTTGTGTCCTGGTCCAAAGCCTTGGGACCTGCCCCCACATGGGAGACCCATAAGAAGCCCCTGGCTCCTAGCTTGGGATTAGCTCAGCTCTATCCATTGCAGCCATTTGAAGAATGAATCAGCAGATGGATGATTTCTTGGTTTCTCACTCTCTCTATAAATCTGTCTTTCAAATGAAAATAATCTCATATATATGATGTTATGTTAAATTTGATTTTTCCTTAACTTCATCTGTTTAGTTTTCATTTTTTAAGTGTTGAAATAGTCAAGCTAAGAATAATTAACAGAGGTTTTGAGCAGAGCCTGTTAGGGGACAAGCAAGTACCACCTCAGTATGTGATATTCCTCATTTTTCTCTCGTTTCCCCAAAATCCCCCAACAGTCCCATGAGCGGAAAATGAAAAAGCTCTTGGGAGAACTAAGTAAAACAGCTTAAATAAAGGGTTCAGAATGGTGAGCACTTAAACTTAACCTAGAACACAAGTAACACTAAGTCTAAAGGAAAGCATGGTGTAGCCCCCATATGGATTTTAAGGAAGGAAAAATCCTGACTTATTTCACAGATGCTTTGAAGGAATATTCATGGTTATAAACAGAAAGAGACATTTAGCAAAAGGCATTAAAATATCCTAAGGTATTAACTGTAGAAACTAAATTAATTTAATTCAAGCAGTATTTAAAGAAAGTTCTAACAGAACTTGACAAGAAGGGAAGTTACAGACAGGAAAAAGGGGGAAAAAAGTTAAACTTGTGGGTTGGTACAATAAAGATATCATGAACAGGAAAAAAAAAAAGAACAGCCTATTTGAGAGGAATAATATAGAAGTAAGGAACATTACAAAAAGCTAATTTCGTTCTAATATTGAAAATAAATGGTTCTTTGCCTCGGTTTCTTTTGCACCATCATTCAGATAGGGAAGAACTGTAATTTATGTCTCTACGCAATTGCTTTTTTGATCATGCAGGTGTCTAAAGTAAAACCAGGTCAACTGGAAAAGATTTCAGAAATCTCCTAAAGTGAAATGTTTAAAATGTATAGAGTGAAAATAAGTATGCTTCAAGGCAAAGGCTTTTAAAAGGCAGTGGTGATTTTAAAAAGAAGAAAACTTTTAACCAGCTTGAGGAAATAATGGGATTGACACAACCCTTAGGCAATCCTGGAGCTATAATCGAACTAGGACTTCTAAGCTAACCTGGCCTTCTCTTCTCATCTGTCTAAGATTTTCCTACTGTAGCATTTTGCTCCTTGCTTTCATTGTCTACATTTGTATTGTTACTATTATTAAAACACAATGTTGCATTCTTTCAGTATGTTCAGTTTTGTATCCCAACACTATTACAGTGTTTAACACATAAATGGCTACATTTATTCAACTCCATTTAAAGCCAATTTACATGGTCTACCTCTGGAATTGTGTAACAGTTTGAAAGGTTAGAGCCTATTACTTAGTAATAATACTTGAGTATAGTGAAATAATAATGGTAGAAGTTGCTTGCTTATTTGCCCATTTCAAAAAAAGTAATACATTTTGTCTTTGAATCAATCTATTAAGCCAAATTTTTATTTGCATTTGGGGATAAGAAACCAAGCCCACATTCTTAGTTACTTTTATTAACAGCAGACACAACTGATTCTTATGTGTGTTTTTATTTATTTATCTGAGAGATGAACAAAAATGGTAGCTCAAGTCTATTCAATCACTCACCAAATGCCTGCAACAGCCCTGTCACCGACTGGACTAGGAGCCAAAATCAGGAACCAGAACCTTGTATCAGGTCTACCCTGTGGATCACAGGAGCCCAATTACATGAGACATTACTCCTGCCGCTCAGGGTCTATTAGCAGGAAGCTGGAATGGAGTCAGAGCTGGGTATCAAAACCAGGTACTACAGATGCAAGCACCTTAAGTGCTAGGCAAAATGCCTAAATTGAGTTGGGACTATCAGGCTAGGTAGTACCATCTACAACACAGCATTCCGCTGATAACGGTCTTGTCCTCTGCTTAGGTAGTCCTTGTCCTTAAGATCAGCCACTCATTTTCTTACTTCTATTTTTTCCTGGGCCAAGTTATCTATAGTATTAATCGTAAGACACTTGCAAAGCAAAAGCAAGTTTGAGGAAACTGTTCAGGTAGATGAAAATTAAGATTGTTGGCAACTGCTTTTATACTTCCCCCAGATACATCAACCCCTTTAGAGCGCTGGTAAACTTCTACCATTGTTAGCATCAACTCTGATTACACAAGTAAAAGACAATCAGATTTAAAATTTTTGTCCCCGCCAAAAAAAAAAAAATAATTAATAGATGCTAAAAAATCTGTGATAACCCTAATCAAGATATCTAGATTTCTCTTTCCCATTTCTCTGATTTTCACCCTGGAACAAGGTTGGCTGGCATGCATTTTTCTTGACACATACTAGTGTATGTTTTTTAATTTATCCATTTCCATCCTAATAATACAAATAACCCTCCTTTTTTTCTTTTCAAACTCCCTGCTAATTTATTGTGCTGATTTGTTTACTTTTTTGGTTCATTCTGGTTTTAGCTAATTCTAAAAATAAGACATTATGACAATTGCTACTTACATAATTCATAATTGATTTATTAACCTCAGCAGCATAAAAATAAGACATTATGACTATTGCTATTTACATAATTCATAATTGATTTATTACCCTCAGAAGCAAAAATATTGCCCACCCTTACTCCATTGATTTTAATTTTCATCTGAGGACATCTAAAAATTGAAAATATACTTTTTAAAAGTATATATATCCTACTAGATATACGAGGCATAGCAAATGAGACAACGTGGGTCAAGTAGGAACACACACAGTAGGAGTCCCATAACTGTGACCCAAAAACAATCAGTAAGCATGTAGTCGATGAGAAGCTTCTCGGCCAGTTGAGAGTTGTTTAGCACTACTCTTTGACCCAGCCCTTTGGACTCATTTAGGAAGATTGCCTTTAGTGGTAATAGGCTAAATCACAACACAAGTGAGGAACTTCTCTATTAGTATTATTTATATATTGGTTGAAATTGTTCAGAAGACTGAAGTACTAGAATAACTTTTATTTTGGAAAATGTCACTTAAGCATGCAGCACTTCAGCATTTTGGCAAGAACATCACATAGTTAAGGCACCATTTTGTCATCATTTAAAAATAGAATAGATAACTATAGCTTTCGGCAGCTGTGAAGGTATAGGAGTAGCTCAGGTGAGTACTTGAAGCTAAATAAAATTTCTACAGACACATACTAATTTGTCACTTCTACACTTTCACTATTATAATTATAAAAGCATAAAATTATACAGAAGTATACTATCTCAAAATCCTTAAGCAAAAATATACTTTCATGTACAAAACTCCTAAGGGAATCAATACTTGTCTATTATGTGTGATGTATAACTCATATTTCATTAAAGTTCAATATATTTTTAAATTAGTAAGAATCCTAAGAAAAAGGAAATTAAATTTGATCATTCCAATGGAATATTTCACTCACAAGCTGAAGAAACAGGTAGCAAATTATTCTACCTCTTTTTCCCACTAGCTGTTCATAACTAAATAGTCAAACACCATAAAAAATCTGGCCTGTAAATGTGCCAGTAATAATAACCTTGCTATCTACTATCAATAGTTATAAGTTCATTTGCTCATTAGCCATGTGGTTTTGTACCTTTTTATCTACATCTGTTTTATAAAATGAGAAATTTAGACATGATTGTTTCCCTTCTAATCTCTGTATTCCAAATTTTGTGAATTGCCACAAAATTCTAATTCATGTTCTGTTTTCCCAACTGCTTCCCTTTTCCCATTATTGATCATCTATCAATTTTGAGAATCAAGAGGCAGTAGTAATAGAAATATTAGCAGTGTTATAGCAGTTGATGGCAGGATGCCCAGAAATACCTGATTTTCCCAGTCACTTCAACCTCAAGGAACTCTATGTGCACAATGTAACATGTTATTATTGCCAACTGCCCAAGCACTAGTTCTCCCACTGGAAGGCTTTAATTAAAAGCTTGAAATGATTTGATATCCAAACATAATATTTCAGTGTTCTCCCAAAAAGTTGAACCAGCACATTTGAGTTGAAACAAATGTAGAAAGTAAGAACAAAATCAACCTAGGTTCACAGAAAAAGGTCTCTAAGTGCAGTAATTCAAATCCACTCTCTCTGCTCTCTGCCTTGAAAATACAAGTCTCTAAATGATAGTTTTCAGTTTGGATATTCCTTCCAAAATATAAATTCATCTTTAACTGCCATTTTAATAACATTACGAAGTGGGGCATTTAAGCAGAGCTCAGGTCCCAAGGGCAGAGACCTGTTGAATGAATTAATACTGTTACTGTAAGAACACATCAGTCACCAGGACAATGAATTTGTTCTTAGTTTAACCTCTTCTTCCTGTCTGGGATGCGCTCTCTTGCCCTTCCAGTAAGTTGTGAAGCAACACATACTCCCTCACCAAATGCAGCCCCTCCATGGTATGGTTCTGAAACTCCAAAACCTTGTGCCAACCCCCATCATTTGTAATGTACCTAACAGCAGTAGAAAATGGACTAAGACAAATGAATAGAACAGTCACACCCTTAAAGACTTGCAAGACATAGTCTTTGTTTTGTTGTAGTTGCTGCTGACTTTAACAAAACCAGGTAAGTTCAGCTACTGAGTTTTAAGTTTCAAAATATCATGGTGGAAAAAAATAAGTCAATATCCACACAGTCTGAGTTCTCTTCTTTTCTTCCTTTTATTTGCCTCCCCCCTAGAAATGTATCATACTTTCATTAACTTTGAATTACAACAAGTGTCTTTAAGCAATATTCTCCATTTGTCTGAGGGTGTGATGTCATTACATTGTTTTGTATGAGGCAAGAAAGAGGAAGGTGTTCTCTTTGTTTTTCAAAACACAATGTGGTTTCAATTCCTTGTCTGGTCTTTAGTGATTATCTAAATGTCACTTTCTCTAGAAGGCTTTTCCTGGCCTTTTGAATTAAAAGGCCTTATGTCTTACAGTTCCCTTTTGTAACACTAATCACATATTTACTTAAAGATTGTCTTTCTTGTTAGAAGGTAAACCCTGTAAAGGCAGGCAGATGGCCATAAGCCCACTGAGCTCAGTAGATAAAGGTTACCCTTTCCCCAGGCAGATAAAGCCCTGCACCAGGGTGCTCAGCTTATCAAGAGGAATGCTGCCTGCATGTTGGTCCCTATTCACATCCTTAGCAGCAAGCACGCAAGACTACACAGAACACCCTCAAGGCAGAGTTCACCTCCGTGTTTCCATCTGTTTCACTGGTGCCTAATGGGAAGTCTGTCGTCCTGACGATGATTCGTAAGTAGCAAGAAAAAAAAGGAATTTTAATACTGATATTTTGACACTCTTGAATGAAGAGCAAAAATCAATTGAAAATAGACGCACTTGCTTAATTTACCAAATAATTACTGTACATTTTTTCTCTTTCTGTTCCTCTTAAAAATGTAAAAGCAGAGCTGGCTTTGCAGCATGACAGGTCAAATTGTCAACTGTCATGCCAGCATCTGCTATGAGTATCAGTTCAAATCCAGGCTGCTCCACTTCCCATCTAGCTCCCTGATAATACATCTAGCAAAGCAGACTATGACCCAGGAGTTGGGGCTCCTGCATCCATATAGGCATCTTGGAAGAAGTTCCTGGCTCCTGGTTTCTGCCTATTTCAGCCAGACATTTCAGTCATTTGGAGAATGAACTAGCAGATGGAAGATCTGTCTCTGTCTCTCTCTTTGGTTCTGCCTTTCAAATAGATCTAAAAAGTAAATAGATCTAAAACATATATACACCTACACACACATCTATCAATATGCCATTACACAGTACAAATTAAATTTTAATTCTAAGCCTATAATCTAAAATTGTTTATTCTGATTACTAACGTCTGCCTACTTTAGCCCAGCTTTAGAATAGTTTCAGGAGTGAAGGGAAAGAAACTATGCAAATCAACACAGAGAATTATGATCGATCTGAGTTTTTCTGTCCTGTTAAATAACATTAATACATCTGTTGAGCATGTAGTCTGTATCTTTAGCTCCCTGTCCCAAACAGTTGCTAAAATCACTTGCATTTCTCAATGACACCAGAACTCTATTGAATTGCAGATATTATTCTGTATCTTGGAACTCCAAAAGCAAAACATTACTGCTTTGGGGAAATAGGTTTTGAAAATTAATCAGTTCCAATAAATCAAACTATTTCAAAAATGGTAAACTTGACATGAATTGTCATAATCAAACAAAAATGGGTTAATGTTGACATGGGTGCAGTAAGGAGATCCTGAAGAAAGATGAGAAGGAAATCTGTATTTCTGGCATTGCTAAAAATTCTGCTTCTGCTACCAAAGAATCAATTTCTTTCTCCCTGAAAGCAAATTTACAAAGCATTTTATAAATGTTTAGCTTATATTGATAAATAACATAATAGAATTACTATTAGTACATTTTGTTGTAAGTTCACTACAATAATTATGAAAGCCCTAAAACTAGGTTGTCTTACCTCTGTATCTGGAGGCATTACTCATGCCATAGTTGCAACTAGTGAATTTACAAATTTTCCGGAGTTTGAGATTCATAATTACAGTCCCAGTCTCCCATATACACAATGCTGTAATCACAGAAAATGGTGTTTTAAGTGTTGTGGATTATACTGAAGATTTACAGGGGTAAATGCCATCTGTGGCCACAACTGGCTGTGCATGTCCTGACTGAAGCCATTTAATTTTTCAGCATCTCACCTCATTATCTGAAAAATGGGATGCAAATATCAAAATCATCTGGACTTTCGAGAGTAACACATAAGTGAGTATATACACAACACGTGGGACCTGGCCTGACTTAAGTAAGCCAGCAACAGACGTTAACTCTATGTCTTAGATATCTAAAACATCCTATCTATGTCTTCATTTTCTCACATATAAAACATATTACAGAAATAACTACTATCTCAGGGCATTGTGAAAAATCACAAGAGAGTGATAAAAATGGTTTGGATTACATCAACTTCCATGCAATTCCCAGGAGTGAATTAAACAGTATTAGACAATACTAAAGACAGTGCTTCCTTCCTTCCTCCTTCAGTCAAAGGTACCTTTTAAACCTTATTCACTCTGAGAACCGGTTCACTAAAAAGAACTGAGAATTGTACATCAGTGTAGACAATAGCAGTAGGAACAAAAGCGTTCTTACTGGTAAGCTTCCAAAGATGATTTTTTGCATTTTTCTACATGTGGGAGATTGGGGCTTTTCAGCACCAAAGAAAGAACTATAAATATGCTCATGAAATATAAAAGCATTCTCTCAGAAGCAGAACAGCTCTCTCACTTCAAGGTTTCCCACTGTTTACCTTTGCAAGTGTTCCCAAGTGCATCAATTCACAGAGAAATCTAGAATGAGGCAAGGAGCAGAATGACCTCCGATAAAGGCAGAAAGCAACACAGCAGACACACTGGTGGAGGGCAGACAGAAAATGAGATGTGCATACGACTTGGTGAATTTCTCCCAAAGGTCGGTTTGACCTTTGTGTCCAAGCTGTGTGCCCCATTTCAATTTTTCATGACAAACCTCCAGTTTCACAAACTTGAGATTCATAATTACAGTCCCAGTCTCCCATATACTCAATGCAGTAATCACAGAAAATGGTGTTTTAAGTGTTTTGGATTATACTTAAGATTTATAGGGATAAATGCCATCTGTGGCCACAACTGGCTGTGCATGTCCTGACTGGAAGCACAAACCTCCAGTTTCGCAAACTTGTCCACCTCGAGCCAAACTTAAAGATGCTAATGCAAAGTCTTATCCTTACGGCAAAAAAGAATTGTGCATGTACATGGTGGATTCAAACACTGGTTCATACACCTAAGGCTGAATGGATAGCTTCCTTACAAACATAACATGTACTCACAGTGGAAGACTCTGACAAGATATTTTAAGCAACTATCTTTTAAACTAAGATGCTAGTTTTTCTTGTCATTAAGGTTGTATATGATTGCTATTTAAAAGTTTGAAATATTAAAAAATACAAATATATAAAATACCAACAAAAGCAAGTTTCACAACTTGGAGATAATCTTGATAACCTGCGACAGTAGATTCAGAACTCTGAGAAGACCATGCAAGCGTGAGCAAAGGATAGTATCCTCACCCTAAAGGATCTGGAGGGACTTCAAGATTTTATTCAAATGTCACCTTCACTCTATTTTAAACACTCTCAATTTCTTTCATACTATCGACAATCTCTTTAATAAAAACTTTAGTAATAATATTTATTCACATATCACATATACTCAGAAAAATATTATATCGTAAGTGATTATTTTATTGTATATTTTATGGTTTATTGTATCTCTGCTCTCAGGACAATGTTGATTTGCTATAGTATTCTTATTTTTAAAACAGTGCCAGAAATAGAGAAAGCAGCCTACCTTTGTTTTGACTGAACAGGGACTAAATGAAAGCACATGGCAGTGAAGCTTCTTTTAAATAATTACAGTGTGTAGAACAAAAGGAAATACATGAAATACATGAAAATAAATGTCTCCATGCTTTAGTGGCATGCAAAAGTTTCAACTTAGAATTGTGAGATTTTAGGAATCTGATTACAAAAAATGCATGAAATAATTTATATATAGCACATATACTTTCATACATATTTATGTATTCACACTACTACACTGTGCCTGAAATTGTAATATATTCTACAGATACAATAAGGAAAATAAAGTGTGTCCAGGAAATACTCATATATGAATTAAAGCAATGAACTACCTGGATGAGTACTGCAAAGAAAATATGCACACTCCTTCTGTTTTAAGAAGGTCTTATTTTTGAGAAACAGATTGGAAAGGTGACTAATGTTATCTCAGCTGAAAAAAAGCACTGTAATCTAATACATACTGACTTTGCAGGTAGAGTTGTCAAGGAAAATGGTATTTTATGGATGTGGGGGATCATGCAATGTTCTCCAGATTATTACAAAGCAAACCCCAATTTCTATATTATTCACACTCACAATGCAATCTTACAAGCAAAATATAAGTGATTAATTTATGATATCCTTAATCGAGACCTGAATACAGATGGAAATAGTGTAAAAATCCAATGAATCACCAAAAAAAAAAAAAATCCTGCTTCCAGTGTGCATTCCATTACAGAGTGCTGCATCTAACACCTTAGTGAAATCTCGAGAAGACCATTTACTTGGGTGCTTTATCCCCTGTCTTTGGCACTTTAAAGAAAGCAGAGACTCAAACTAATCTGACACCATCCACCCTGTGTGTCATCAGTACAATATGTCATTTCCAAGTTCATCCAGTATCATCCATCCTCTACAGGGTGTGGAACAGCTAAGAATAGCTGCAGAATTTGACTCTAAGCTCCTTGCCGGGAAGCACGAAAGTTACTGTGTGACTCACTGTGGGATGTAAATTCTTGTGAGAGCACTGATAAAGAAGGAGCCTTTCAGCAAAGGAATGAGAGAGAGAGCCTTTTAATGGATTGCAATGACTGCTAAGAACGTCTACCACTTTATTCTTTTTGTGAAAAACAGCAAACTCACAGATAGGCCACATTTCTGGGTGTCAGTACCTGGCACATGGGCACATTTCTTCCATTCAGCTCAGACAACAAAGTTGGATGGCTTCCATTTAGGAAACTGTGAATTCTGAATTAAGCTGTGGCCATAAACAGAACCTCAGACTTACAGCTAAGATTTAAACAGCCTAGGAATATGTATGTTTTCTTCATTTCAAATCATTCCTTTGCCATTTTATATTGTAGCCTCTAGGTCACAAATATCAGCCAAACATTTCAAGATATCCAAATGTATACAAATACACACTTAAAAAGAATATGTGTTGGTAGGGGTTGTGCTAAACACTTTGCATATACTTTCTAGTTAATTTAATAATTCCATAAAGAATCTTAGATTCTAACCATTGAATTAAAGTTCAGTAACTTGTCCATAGTCACGAAACACATCTTCACGACAGAATTCTGCAATTTGACATTACTTTCTCCTATTTTAATTCCAAAACCACCAGCTATAGTAAACCATGTAGCCTAAACCTGATAAGATTTTGTACAAATTCCTATCAATTTAAACTTCATATTATATTTTTCTAGAATTAAAAAGATAAAATGTTTCTCATCTCTGGAATGTAAGACATTATGAATGCTCATGGTTCTCACATGAGGTTTCCAAGTTATCAAAAATGTAGAACTTCTCTTTAATGTTCAAAAGTTCTGGTGCCATTTCTACTCTCGTCTCTCATACAATAGATGATGATTTGATTGTTTTGAGCAATGAAAAAATACAAAAATTCCACATCATCCAACATGAGACAGTAGTGTTTAAGGTATGGGCATCACAACCACAACACCACGGTTCAACTTCTGCCACAACTACATTCCAGCACTGTGACCTTGGCACATTATTACTGCACTTGTTCACAAGTCTTCCGTTATAAAAAGAAAATAAAGGAAGAGCACTTTAAAATGAAATAAATGAATAAATGATTAATTAAAAATGAAAAAAAAAAAGAAACCCAGAGCCCCTGCCCACAGTCAACAGTTAACAATTCTCTGAAATAAGTATGGCATATGTTGTAACATTTACTTTCAAAACTGAGACAGTCTGTGCCCCTTTCCACATGACTTTTTCTTACAATACTATTCAGGTTAAAGTAGACCAATATTTCATTAGTCATCGTTTTCAACTCTGCGCCTTCTGTGAAATGTCAGATTCATGTTGGAAATCAATAAATATCGAGTTCTGCAATTTATTTAATCTTTCATTCTAAGATTTTATGCTTTTTATGTTTCATAATATTTTCTCATAGTCTCTCCTGGATTATCACTCTCCCATTTTCAACAAGTACGTTACTTCCCTACAGATTCCTTTAACGGAACAGCAAGAGGAGAGTGGGCATACAGACTAGTGGTCAAGACTCCCATAACATGTATCTGAGTGCCTGCCCCTGGCTCCTGGCTCCAGCTTTCTGCTAATGCAGATCCTGGGAGCAGTGGATAATGGCTCAAGTAATCAGGTTCCTGGGCTGCTGTTGTGGCTTAGCAAATAAAATGGCTGTAATACCAACACCTGATATGGATACTAGTTCATGTCCCCACTACTCCCTATCCAGCACCTTCCTTATGCCCTGGGAAAAGCAGCACAATTTCTCTGCCCCTGTCACAGGGGAAGACTCTTACCTTCAGTGTCTGTCTCTCTCTTTCTCTCCTGTCTCTGTCTCCCCTCAGTGTCTCTCTCTAGCTCTGACTTTCAAACAAACAAATGAATCTTGAAAAACATAGTTAGTTCCTGACACCAATATGGTAGACCTGAATTGCTCTCCCACCTCCTGGCTCTGGTGCCTGTTCAGTATTGGCCATGGTGGGCATTTGGAACTTAACCAACACATAGGAATAAAGAACAATTATACAAAACAGAAGAGCACAATAGTATTCATAAATGTGGTAAGACTAGAGATTACAATTACAATCATATTAACATTTCTGACCATTTTGATCCATTTTTATTCAGATAGATTTTTACTGTTTCAAATGCATTACGTAAAGAAAGAAGTGATTTTGATGCATATAATAGCTTTCCTTCCATTATGTCTATACCTCCTACTCTACCTCAGTTGTCCTGATTTTCATATTTGTCACTATCCTATGGCCACCCAGATAAACATCCATCTCATTCTATGATGATCATATATTTCTTTCCTGGGACCCAGGTACTAGACAAAAGTTTATCATTTAAACTGTGAAAGTTCAAAGTTCTCATAATTTTCTAGCTTGAAGCTGCCACAGACCACATGATCTTATTACATCTTATAAGGCTGCTTAAGGGTAATACCAACACAGAATTTAGGAGATAAAGAGAGAAAAGAGATCATTATTTAGACAGCAAATATCAATGTAATAATGGTATGACTGTGTCCCTCAACGTAATGTGCCTGAAAGAACACATGTCCTGTCTTCCCACTAATGCCAACCAACACATTCCTTTATATCTAAAGCAGTTTAAATAGATTTTCTGCTACCAGCAAACAGGCAGACAAAAGCATATAGAATGCTTTGCAGAACATAAATCCATAATAACTGTTCTAAATAATAGCAGTGTACAACTGCATATGAATCAAGAACTATGTGAAGGGCCTGGCAAGATAGCCTAGTGGCTTTATCCTTGCCTTGCATGGGCCAGCATCCCATATGAGCACTGGTTTATATCCCAGCTGCTCCACTCCCAATCCAGCTCCAAACTTAAGGTCTGAGGAAGCTGTAGAGGATGGCTCAAAGCCTTAAGACCCTATATCCATGTGGAAAACTCAGAGGCTCCTGGCTTTGGATCAGCATAGCTCTGGCCATTGTGGCCACTTGGGGAGTGAAACGGTAGGTGGAAGTTCTTTCTCTCTGTCGCTCCTTCTCTCTGTGGATCTGCCTCTCCAATACAACTAAATATTTTTTATAAAAACCTCTTTAAAAAAAAAGAACTATGTGAATAACAGAGGATCTTCTATGGCTGGATGAGGTGGTAATGATCCTCTATTCCTATTTGTTCAGTTTTCTAGTAATTCAAGTAAGTTGCAATGCTTCTCATAATAAAATTTCACTTTATTTCCATGCACATAAAGAACCAGAATCAAGAATTTTTTCATACAGATGATGCTCTTAGCATCATCTGTAAGACAGATACTGACAGCATGAAGTAATTTCTAGAACAACACAAGATGATCTCAGGCATAGGTGAAGAGGAAGGTTTTAAGTTTGGGAGCATTGTGTATGTTTAGGAGCTTGAGTATTTTTTTAGGCAAGTATTAGCAAATGAGAATTTTCCACTTCTGACAATAACACACATTCATATCTTTTGTGATGCAATGAAAAAGAATCGACAATGTTTGAAGTGACATATTTCAGTTAAAATTATGTAACAATTAACTCAAAGAATCCACATTGAGCCTGAGCAAACAAAAAGTGCTGCACAATGTATTACAAGAAAACAAAGACTGCTAAAACATTTCTCCATGGTGTCATTCCGCAAGAACTTACACCAAGTAAGTTGCGCTGGGTACAACGAGCAGCTGTGTGCGTGTTGGGAGGGGGTGAGCAGCGGACTGAGGACAGCGCGCAGATGGAGAAAAATTCTACCTGAAGAGGTTGGAGAGACCTTCTTTCAAGACTGACCTTTCAGCTAGCTTTACCAAAAGGTTGAATTTTAAAAAGCTGAGTTGGAAACGTGGTGGAACAAAGGCATTCCAGATGTCGTCAGCAGTGACAGTACAGAAAATGCAGGATCTATTTTGTCAATGCAGGGGTCAAGGGTCTATTGGAGTTCATGTGAAAGATGGGTCTATCATATAGGGTCCAGCAAGCAACATCAGGAGAGCTTGCTGCTGTCAGTAACCTTTCACACAGCTCAAACCTCAATATGGAGAAATAAAACAATGAGGCCACACAACTTAAAAAGGATGCATTCAATTGCCTATTTAACAAATTGGCACTAAACAACTTTCTCTTCCTTCATTTAAAATGCAAGCATTCAAAACTTTTGACTGTGAAGAGATTAAATGTAGCAGTTTATACTATGAAAAATTAAGATCACAAACAGAAAAACACAATGTATAAATAATCTCAATGTCCAACCTGAGCTTATTAAATAAATTGTATTATCCAAGCCATGAAATACAAATCAGATAAATGAATAGTGTTAGAGAATATTCAAACATGTTATTAAATATTTTTTAAAGAATATTAAGTACTATGAACAGAATTAACCCCTTATGTACATATTCACGCATGCATCAGTCTACATATAAACCAAGATTGGGTTCTGAAGTATTAAATGATTATTTTCAAACAGTAAAGGAAAATTTTTTTAAAATGGTTTTTTTTCTTCCTTTTATTTGTGTTCTAAATCTTTACTACAGTAACTATATTTTATTCTTTTAAAGTAAAACTATACATGTATATGCATGTGCTTATGTATCTATAAGAAAATTGTTTTCAAGGGAAAGTGACTTTCTAATACATATTAGACATTATATGTTATTAAAAGAAACTGAATATATCAATGAACTGGTACTTTTTCAGAAACAACAGTTCCCTTATGAAAATATCTACTGTCCAGTATATATTATATGTGCACACATGTAAACAAATATATTTATCTTCATACATGTGTATATTTAAACATTTTATATAGTATATATTATACATAACACTACCTATAGTATTATATATAACATATGCATATACATAATTAATACCTGGAAGGAAGGAATGATGCAGAGTTTTATTATGCTAAAGTTCAACAGTGTATGCATTCGGATTAAAGTGTTGATCATAATTAAAGAATTGTCTGAGAATTACACAAATGAATTCAAATTTGATTAATGTATTTCGTTAAATTGAAAAGTAAATAGGGAGGATTTATTACATAAATTTTCAAGGAAATACTGAGGACAGTGTTGACATTCGGAATCCAACATGTCTTCTAGCCCTTAGAACTGAGTACTGACTGTGGTAAAACAGCTCTCTTGTTCTCTAGCTCTCTCTCCCTCTCTCTCTTTCTTTCTCACATCACAGCTTACTATGCTATTTCTAAAACCCTATCCAAAACCACTTTTCATATAATGATGCCATTGAGACTCAGCCTGGAACCATCCTCTGTACTTGTGGAACCACTCTACCCTGGCAGGGAAGCAACTATTTGACTTGTGCCATAATCATTCTAATTATTTCCTTCCCAATCACTGAGGACAGCCTCTTCCATCATGGTCAGTCTTCTGGCCATGAATATGGAAAACCCTTACAACTGTTTCTAACACAGTGATACAAGAGGTGCTGTCCCTGAACTTTTTCACCAGCACAAACTCAGTAGGAACCAGAAACATGTTAAGCATCCCTCAGTTCTGATACCCTGTCCAGACATTATTCTCTGCCATGTCTTAACCTCTATCCTCTGAAAGTCCACATAGACTCCAATCAAGGTTTTTTCCACTGTACTGTATCCTTGATAATTTCATCTTCTTCTCAAAACATTCCCTTTTAAATCTGCTGGGCTCTATGCATGGTACATGCTCGCAATGAGGGAATCGTGACTGGATATGAACTGTGCTACTGCAACAATGTGGAGGAATCCAACATGGGAGGAGGGTATGGGGAGGGGTTGCAGGAATCCCAGAGCCTATGAAATTGTGTCACAAAATGAAATTTTAAAATATATATATATTTAAGCTAACAACCTTTCCAGTACACCGACATCAAGGCAGACCCTGACATGTATAATAAAAGAATGGTTTTTGTTTCCACTTACTGACAGACATCACCATATTCTGTCCTCTCTCTGGGAGCAGCTCTTCTTCCCATGCCTTACTCTAGAAGTGGCTGACCATGTTATCTCTCATCTTTCTGCAGCACTGTCTCATGGTTTTCCTTAAGAAGAGCTAAGTTTCCTCAAAGAGGGGACCAATCTGCTGGCCCCACTTTCTTACCAAACATTTGCTTTTCAATCCTTTGTAAGCTAATCAGTAGAAAAAAACCATGGCCTTGGATTCATGCCCTAGACGTGTCAGAGTCCTTCATCTTGAAAAAAAGTCTCATCTCTGTAGACATTATGGAAAGCAGGCGGAGGGGGCCAATGAAAATTTCTACTTCACAGCTATTGCTGTCAGGATTACATGACCCAACATTATTGGTGGACTAGCACAGTAGCACTCACAAACACATAATACCTATTATATTTTTTCTTGTCAGCATTCATTTTCACTATTACCTGGTTTCTCCACATATATTTGTATGACACGGAGTAGCTGAAGTTCAACAGTGGCAGCACCACAGTTGGCCAGAAAGACTCAATCCTCATACTCAGCTCCATGAATCCTGGTCTCTTCTAATGCTACACTTCCCTCCTACTTTCCTACCTGCTTACTCACTGCCAACGTATTTTTTCACTTGAAGCTTCAAATGTAAGTTTTTTCTGTAGAGGAGACATATATTCCCTTTACTGGTTAAAATTTTCAAATTTAGGCACTCACTCTTCTAGTTCCAATATTGCATTTTCTATTCCCTGCTGAAGTATCTTTACATGGTTAAACTGATGACAGAATATGTCCTATATACACAGACAAGTTTCTCCTTTCCATTTGCTGTCATTTCCCTTACTCAATCTCAAGAAGAGTTTCTGATTTACCTACTAAGAAACTCTGACAGTGCCCAGGAATAACTTCAGAGAAACCACTTGGAATCATGAAGGGTTCAGTCCTGGATACTTCCATGTGAAAGACCCTGAGAGTAATTTCAAAAATAGTGAACTCACACACATAAAAAAAAATAGTGAACTCAGTTTTATCCCTGTAAGTGTATTCCCAAATGTCAGATTCTTATGGATAAAATATTGGATAAAATATATATAGACAAAATATCTATATAAAATATAGATTTATTGGGAATAAATCTAACTAAAAGTGTAGGAGACCTATTCGAAGAAAACTACAAACTACTCAAAAAAAAGAAATTGAACAAGACCTCAAAAGATGGAATAACATTCCATTCTCCTGGATAGGTAAAATCAACATCATTAAAATGTCTATGCTACCAAAAGCAATACACACTTTCAACGCAATGCCAATCAAATTGCCCAAAACATTCTTCACAGAACTAGACACAATGATTCAAAAATTCATCTGGAAACACAAAAAACCACGAATAGCTAGAACCATCCTAAAGAACAAGAAGTTAGCAGGGGGAATCACAGTTCTGGACCTCTGGACATACTATAGAGCAGTGGTTATCAAAACAGCCTGGTACTGGCACAAAGATAGAGAGGAAGATCAATGGAATAGAATAGAAGCACCAAAAGGGAACCCACACAGATACCGCCAATTAATCTTTGACAAAAAGACCAACGACAGTCCAAGCAAATGGGAAGGCCTCTTCAGTAAATGTTGTTGGGATAACTGGCTGATAGCCTGCAGACACAAAAAGATAGACCCACATCTATCACCATACACTAAGAACCAATCTACATGGATAAAATACCTAAACCTACATCCAGAAACCTTCAAACTCTTGGAAGAAAATGTTGGAAATACCCTGCAAGACCTAGGAGTAGGTTCCGACTTTCTAAGAAGGACGCCAAAAGCAATAGCAGTTAAGAACAACAAATGGAACCTCATCAAACTAAGAAGCTTCTGTACAGCAAGGGAAACAATCAGCAAAGTAAAAAAGCAACCCACAGAATGGGAGAAGATCTTCGCGCACTATGTAGGAGATAGTGGGCTAATCTCCAGGATATACAAAGAACTCCAAAACAACCAAAAAACCAAAACAAACAAGCTACTCAAGAAATGGGCATGGGAAATGGACAAACATTTCACAAAGGAACAAGTCCAAATGGCAAACAATCATATGAAAAAATGCTCCAGTTCCCTGGCAATAAGGGAAATCCAAATTAAGACATCAATGAGGTACCACCTAACACCAGTAAGATTGGCCCACATAAAAAAGAAGACCAACGACACTTGTTGGCAAGGATGTGGGTAAAAGGGAACCCTACTCCACTGCTGGTGGAGTTACAGGTTAGTACAGTCTTTATGGAAATCAGTCTGGAGAACACTCAAACAACTCAAAATCTGCATACCATATGACCCAGCAATAGCACTCCTAGGAATATATCCAAAACACCTGTTGCACAACAAACCAACATGCACCCCTATGTTGATAGCAGCACAATCAGTAATTGCAAAAACATGGAAGCAACCGAAATGCCCATCAGCAGAAGATTGGATAAGAAAGCTTTGGTTCATCTACTCCATGGAATACTACTCAGCTATTAAAAAAAAAACAAAATGCAGTTCTTTGTGGCTAAATGGGCCCAATTGGAAACTATAATGCTAAGGGAAATGAGCTAATCCAAAAAGGTTGGATACCACATGTTTGCCTTGATTTAACCTGTAATTTTTGTTTGGTTGTTTGTTACTTTTTGAACCTGTCATTGATACTGTCTCAACCCAGGTGTTTTGAAGAATGGAACTTGCATTATTTTTAACATATTGTTTACTCAATACTATGTCAATTAATTCCATAACATTGTATATTGATGCTGATGTTTTGTTGGGGCTTTTAACTGACCGGAACTTTACTCTGTTAGCTCTACCTTCAGACCATAGAAGGTCTCCCCAAGAAGCCACTGAACTTATCTGGACAATAAGATGCTGGACTTTATGCTAGGTATATGCTTGCAATGAAGGAATCTCAACTGAACTAGAACTGTGGTTATGTAGCAAGGTGGAGGAAACCACTATGGGGGGAGGGTTGTGGGAGGGATGGAGGGAATCCCAGTGCCTATAAAACTGTATCACATAATACAATGTTAATAACAATAAAAAAACAAAAATAGTGAACTCACACACAAAAAAATAGTGAACTCAGTTTTATCCCTGTAAGTGGATTCCCAAATGTCAGATTCTTATGGATAAAATATTGGACAGATAATTATTTTTTCCAACTAATATAAAACAATTTCAACTTTTAACTAGTTGCTATGGCTTTTCTCTCTTGGAGTACCAAATTATCTCAAGTTTAGTTAGTTTCCAAATACTGACAAACAAGGTTATCATCAGCTAAAAGCAAAGGAATTGTGAATAGATAAAATATTATTTCAATGGACAAGATTTTTCTCTGTCCCTGGCTCATTGACAATGAAGTACCACATTGAAATTTATTCCCTTCGTGATCTTGATTGCATTTTAAGAAACTGACAAAGGCTTATAAATTCTGACAGAACAATAATAGTAAAATAGTGAGAACAATCTTAATGTCAGATAGCTGGCATGTTATTTATATAACTTAAGGGATAGTCATTTAACACAAAACTGGAAAAAAATAAATAAATAATGCCAATCCAGTATGTTTGAAAGCAACAAATGTCATTATAATCAAAAGGGGTATAAAATATAAATACAAAAAGGAAAATAGACACAAGACAGCTGAATAGTACCTTATAGCCATTTTAAGGTGTACGGCAGCCAGTTGTGTATAAACTCGAATTGAAATGTCAATGAAGTAATCAGAAGATGTGGTTAAGCACTTGCATTTTCTAACATATCAGTCACTCAATACCATGTCATTTAACTCCATAAGGTTGTAAACAGTAGTTGATGTTATGTTGTGGCTTTTAATTGGTCAGGATGATATTCTGCCAGCTCTACCTTCAGACCAGAGATGGTCTGCCCAAGAAACTGTTGAATTTATCTGGACAATAAGATGCTGGACACTATGCAAAGTGTATGCTTGCAATGAAAGAATGAGGATTGGATTTGAACTGTAATACTACAACTAGGTGGAGAAATCCACCATGGGAGAAGGGTACAGGGAGGGGTTGGGGAATCCCAGAGCCTATGAAACTGTTATACAATCAAATGTAATAATAATAATAAAATAATAATAACAATAATAATAATAAAGAACTTTAAGAAATAATAAAATGTATACACAGATGATTGCATTTTGCTACATGAAAACATATACCAAAAAAGTTAGTCTTAGGACATGAGACCAAATAAATTTTCTCTTATGTTTAACTATATTTTCCATATGTTCTCCAATGAAATTGTAGAAAATTACATGGGGGAAAATCCTGATTATAGAAATAACAGTCCAAGAAAAAGTAATGTCTGTGCCATTAGGAATTTTTTTATTAAAGATTGATGTGTATTTATTTGAAAGTCAGAGAGACAGACAGGCAAAGACAAAAACAGAGAAATTTCTTCCACTTAGAAGTTCACTCCACCCCTGGTTGAAGTGTCTGGGGCTGGGCAAGATGGAAGCCAGAGCTAGGAAATTCTTCCAGGTCTCTCACATAGGTACAGGAGCCAAGGACCTTGAGCTGTTTTCCCAGGTATGTTAGTTGGGAGCTGGACTGGAAAAGCTGGTACCCATATAGGATACTAGTACTGCAGGCAGTGTTTTAACTTGCTATGTCATGGGGCTGGCTCAGGATTGCTTTTATTGTTGTTGTTATTGTTATTATTATTATTATTAAACATTTGAAGTTAATTTAACTGATTTTCTTGATGCCTGTGGAAAATACATTGACAGACTCTTGGGAATAAGGAAGCAAGTTTCTGATGGCACTAGACCTACAGGAAATGTAGCCACCAGTGACAAGGCTGGTCAAGGAAAGGGAGGGATAAAAATACCTGCTTCCTCATCTAATAACCTCGCCCACAGTCAGCCTCCATGGAAAACAACGGTCCGTGAAGAAACACAAACTTAGAAATCTCAGCTGAATGTCCTATTATTGTCTAAATATCCGTGGCAACCCTACCTGCATAATAAAATAAATCACAGTGATTCACAGAGATATCAAAACTGTATTTTTGAAACTAGCATAGACCTCAAGAAGCTGAACTCTCTCAAAATGTAGTCATGCACACTGTATCATCTTTCCTTATAAATTTCAAATGCAGGAAGTATTTTTCAATAATTTTAAACCAAGTTTGAAATAAGCAAATAAGCATGTTTAAGTATAAAACATTTTTAAATAAAAAGCTAGAACTCTAAACATTTTGAAGGTCATGTATAAGTTCATGAACCATTTCCTGTTTACAACTTCAGTATGAAACTTGGCACAACTTCTGCCTACCACAGGGAAGAATCAAGTAGTGCTAAAGTTTTGCAAAAGTTTTTCAAGCAGGAATTCTTGGTACCCTGAGTCCTTCACATTAGTCAGTGCATGCTACTTACTTCTAATATATGTAGAATTGATTTCAGTTAGTGTTTCTTAAGAGCTTCGTATTAGAAATAAAAATTAAGTAATGTTTTAAATTAGAATTAGCATCTTCTTTAAAAAAAAAAAACATTATATTGAAAAAAAAACCCTCCTTTAATGGAATACATTTCTTTCAAACATCTAAAACTGGCAACCATCTCTTTCACCATCTATATGCTTATATGAAAACAAGCAAATGCTTGTTTGCTCAAAATATTTCCCAAATATCATGTCTTTTAAAAATCACATTTATTTTTAAAACATTATTGAGGGCTTCTGTGACACAGCGTGCCCCATTTTATCCAGAATGATCAGACTGTATGAGAAAAAAATGTCTGTTCACACAAATAGTATTTAGTATGTCAAGGTAAATCAGTGGAAGATGTCTGCTTGACATTCTATTTTCATCCACTCTTGAAGAACTGGTAGCTTTTAAATTGAATTTGCCTGTTACTTCTTAAACCAGAAACCAGGGACCAAGGTAATAGGAACATTGATCAAATTGAAAGTCTAAATACCTACAATGACCAGGCTGCTTACCACATTTGCTAAGCAATGCTAATCTGCAGTAGCAAAGAATAACGCAAGCACTGATGGTGGGTTTTTTTTTTTTTCAAGTCTAAGAAATTTGATTTTTTACTCTACTGGCAAAACAATGAAACAGCACTAAAATTACCGTTAGCTCAGCTTAGGATGAATGAGCTGTTAAAACACCAGTAAGACTGGCCACTCCACATTCTCTTACTTCCTCTTTCACCACGTGACTTCTTCCCACACACACTCTACACCATACCATCATTTTTCATACGGTACAGTCAAAATCCCCACCAGGAACTAAAACAATTGGGGGACCCGATCTCAGACTGTCATTATCAACAAAGGTGAGCCAAGTAAACCTCTTTTCTTTATAAGGTACCAAGCTTCAGATATTTTATTACAGCAACTGCAAACTAATAGAAAGAGCCTTCATCCTACGTCCTCCTACTGTTTCTCCTCAGTCTCATCTGTTCTACATACTATTATCATGCCCAGTTTTTTATGACATCTTTTTTAGCATTTTGGTAATAGACTCCCTTAAATGAATTAACACAAGACTTTCACTGTTCACCCAATGCTTGCTCTCCTGTGTATTTCCCAACATGGCGTACATGGGAAACCTCACCACTAACTGACATGCTATTCCCTAGTTCTGCAAGAGGACTCATCCCATCTCTGTATCAGGCATAATTCATTATGCGAGTTCTTGGGTGGTTGCTCCCTCTGACTCAGGATTCTTAGTGGAGCTTCTTTCTTTGGAAAGTACTTGCTTACACTCTTCCTACTTAAACGATACCTAAAAGGAAATAGCACTAAGTCTAAAGATGTTTGGGGGTATTTTACAATTGTGTTACAATAGGGGTGTGCTGGCAGAAAAAATAAAAATCTGTGCCAGAAGAAATTCTCAGAGCATACTGGTGGAAAATGTGGATGTCTGAAGTCTTTTGCCCACAGTTTGTGGGCATAACCAGGACTAAATATTCCCAAATGTCACTTTATCATATCTTTATAGTTCATGTCTCATTTCCTATTTATGGACCCTTTTTTGGCTTTCCATATCAGCAAAAAAGTTCACTAACAAAGGATGATTGTGATGATGATGAAGAAAACTATAACAATGATGATGGTGGTGGTGTTATTGGTGATGAAGAGATATTTTTTCCCCTATTTCAAGGCATACAATTGATGTTAACATTGGTCATATTAAATTTATAGAAGGAATTTCTTCCTAATTTACAAATATGGAAACCAAATGAGAAAAGATTAGGAAAACTTTTCCTGGTAACAATACATTTTAACTCCATATCTGCCTTCCTCTTACCCTAAGACTGTGACTTAAGTGACTGTTCTACCTTCCAGTTTCTATCACAAAAAGCAAGTATACAGTTACAATGTTCTGGAATTTCTCTTTATGTCACGAGACTGACATTCTAGTCATAATCTGTGATTATATTGTTCAATTTTACATACCTTCCATTGTCATAGAGTCACGCATTTCAAACAAATAATCCAGTCAGGATTGTAAAATTAGTTACCAGGGAAATAAGGTAAAAGCGCACAGAGAGCAATAAGTCTGCAAATGTATTTACTGAAATCAGAGATGGAAGAGAAAGAAAATGAAGAGGCAAATAGTAAATGTTATGTGAATCTTCTAACTGCTCTGGCTAAAAAGTCTCAAGAAATATCTTGGGCAATTGGAAGGAATTTAGACTATAAATGCCAATAGTGAATTCATTGGGGAAAAAAATCTGTCTTATTTCACTTACACTGAAAATCCCAACATGCAAACATTATTTTTTCTCTTACTTGTGGTAGTTGAAGTGGAATATATAAAGATTGTGTGATGTATGATTATTTGGCATACGTCCAACCACTGTTTCACAGAGCGACACCATGTGTATGACAGTACACTCATTTCACATGTTTAAAAATAAAAAGGAAATGGAGAGGGCAGGAATAGTAAGGACTTCCAGGGTACAAGTAATGCTTTGTTCTTAATTGGGTGTGGGGTAGAAGCGTGATCAAATGGCCAAAATAAACCTCATTTATCACTATATTTAAGTGCATTTCTTGATGTGTATGCTGTCAATTAACTATTTTGTACAACAAAAATATCCTGTTCCAATACCAATGCCAAATATTTCATGAATTACTCCAATAATGATATGCCATGGCAAATCTGTACAATACATTCGACATTGTTACCTATTAGTCCAGTTATAAACACATAAGCTGCTGGGACACATCTCTTAGAATTACTATTTTAATTGTACTGAAAATATCAAGTGCAGGTGAAGATGCAGAACAATTTGAACTTTAGCACATTGCTGGTGGGAATATTAAATACTTTAATCACTCTGGAAAACCAATTTTAAAGTTTATTATGAAGTTAAACATACAGCTACATAAATCGGAATGTCCTCACCTAGTTATTCATCCTAGAGAGTTGAATACTATATTTACACAAAATCCTGTAGACGAGGTGTTTACAATAGGCCTAATCATAGCAGCTCAAGACTGGAAACCACCCAAATGCTCTTCTGTGACTGAGTGGAACAAACTGTGGAACAAACAATCAGTGTGATTCTATATAACAATAAAGGAACAAATATTAATTTATTAAGATTTTTGGTCAGAGCTTAAAGATATTATGGCAAATGAAAGAAGCCTTTCTCACCAGGTCACATACTATATGATTTTAGTGTCATAATATTCTAAACAAGACAAGAGTACAGTTTTGTAGAACAAGTGATTGCCTGGATATATGGGGTAAGAGAAGACATTACTTTAAAAAATGATTGTTTTAAAATTTTACGTTTATGTCCCTAAAAATAACTTTCTATAAACATAGCTGAACAGTTCAATATCTTAATTTTAGTGGCTGAACTTGAGTACATTTAAATGTTGGCATTTATAAAACTCCACACAAAAATTGTTCTGCATATTAATTTAAAAATGAGACATGTTACTTATGCAATAGAATTTCAAATGCTGCTTGAAATGGAACAAATTAAGCTTGTTCATTAAGGATAGATAAGCGCACAAGAAAGTAATAAAGTACATAAAAAATACATAAAGGTCCACTTGGAGATTTGAAAGGGGAAAGGTTATTTCAGGATTTTTTAAAAACTGAGGATAAAGTAAAAGAAAATGTTCTGAATATCAAAGGACTCGTAAAATTTGCAATTAAAAAAATTTTTATCATTGTACTCGGTGCAATTGGCTAATCCTCCCCCTTCAAACATAGGGAACCCACACAGGTGCTGGTTCATGTCTCAGCTGCTCACTTCCAATGAAGTTCCCTGCTTGAAGCCTAGCAAAGCAGTAGAAGATGGGCCCAATGCCTTGGGGGGCCTACGTCCATGTGGAGACCTGGAATGACTCCTGGTTCCTGGCTTTGGATCGGCTCAGCTCCAGCCATTGTTGCCAACTGGGGAGTAAGCCATCAGAAGATATTTCTGTTTCTACTTTTCTCTATAGACTTACCTTTCAAATAAAAATAAATAAATCTTTAACATATATATATCATTAACATTATTAGTACTCCAGAAGTATTATTTACTCAGCACAATACAGAAAAAGCAAAGGTTAAGACTTAATGGTGAAAGACAAACACATACATACACACACACAATGCAAACATAACTAAACCTATTCCCCAAGGAAATCTCCGCTAATTTGTCTATAAAGTTTTTTTTTCAGCTTCCCAACCATTTTCAATATAAAAATACTAAATCTGTATTATTTATTGTCCCAGCTAAATTCAGTAGAAAACAGACATGAATTATTTTACTTTTCTCCAAACTCTGCAATGATGCTCTCTTAGATTTCTCTAAATCACCTCTTGGAAACATCATAATAAGATCCTATAATCTTGTGGTATATTTCAGGCCACTATCAGGGAGCTAGGTCAGAAATGGAGCAGATGGAGCACAGACAGAAGCTCATGAGATGCTGATGTGTCACTCAGTGGCTTTACTCATTACATCACAATGCTGGCCTCCCCCTAAATTTGATGTACATGAGTGAAATGGATATCTTCAAATCTGATTACTGTTTATAGTCCTTGTCTGTATTCCTAAGGTATTGTGGTCTTCTTTGCACTTTACCTGTTGAATTATTTATATTTATACGCTTAATGTTCCACTAAGTAAATTTTGTGTATGTGCTTGTGTGAATCAGCGAAAACTATTTTAACTTAAAGGAAATTATGTCATTTGAAACAACATGGATGAAACTGAAATTACCTTGTTTACTTGTCTGCTGAGTAGACAGTCATCCCACCAGCCACCTCTTAAATTCCAATTCCAGAAAGACTTATTTGGTTGGTCATGTGCACCCTCAGCACCCAGAACCATGCACAACACATGGTAAATGCTCAAGAGACATTTTACAACAGTTGAATAAATTACCAATCACTTAAATTAAATAGCATTATACAGATTAAGTGGTCCCATTCATTCATTTGAAACCAAATTCCAGTTCACCACTATGACAAAGGAAATTTTCTAATTTGTGATTTAGACACCAAGATGCCTTTCATTCAGTCACTAAGTCTGAAAGACACAAGGCCCACATCAGCATCATGTCCAAGGGGCATGCTGTCAATTCATTTTGATAGACAGGTGAGCTCTGGCTTTGAGATCAGTCTTGGCCATTAATACACTTCAATAACATTCATTCATTTTAAGCCTAACATGTTTACTCCTCTTGAGTTATTTTGTTTGTGCTTGTTTGTTTTAAATGGCAGCTCCCAGCTTGATTTTCAGAAGAGAATGATTTAAAGTTCATGAAATGTCATCACACTGTTCCACTTTCTCCAACAAATTACCTAGGAAACTGATATGAAAGTCAAACTTAAATCACTTAGTTTTTACATAAAATAATCTAAAATTACAGAAGTATCAATTTCCAAAAATCTTATAAAGTTTTCTTCATAATTTTCATGAGTGAAACTTTTATTGATCATAGATTCAAAAGTTGCCAATATTTGTACTTACTTGAGTTATTTTACATACTTTATAGTGATTATATGGTTATTGTATTTCCCAACAGCAAATGCTACTTTTATTAACTTTTACATCAGGAATATAATCTCTTATTATTAGTACATGTTCAAAATCCTTGTGAGTTTTGAGTCCAATTTCATTATATATAAAAAGTAAATATGCTTACTTCCATATGTGGCAAGAATAATAAAATGGAAAAAGTTTGATTTTACTTTTTTATATAACAAAATCCAGTTTGCCAGATAGGAACTTAGGACTCTTAAAAAAAAAATCAAGAAAAAGTAATTCAGAAAAATGCTAGAAGTCACAATGTAATGACGAAAAAAAAATGAACATTTTAAGGGCTGGTATTATGGTACAACAAATTAATCTTGCAGTTAAGACCTGAGCATTATATATGAGAGCACCTGGTTTGAGTCCTGCTACACTCAAAGTAACCCCAATCCTAGGAAAGCAAGAGAGGAACCAACTGCTTCGGTCCCTGAGACCCATGTGGAGAACAGGATGGTATTTGGAGAGTAATGGGTAGATAGAAGACGTCTTTCTCTCTTTGTCTCTCTCTCTCTCTCCCTCTCTCTCTCACTCTTCCTCTCTCTCTCAATATCTCTTTTACTCTCTTTCTTCTCTGTGTCTGTCTCTTTCCCCCTCTCTCTCAGTCTCTATCTCTCTGTGTCCCCCAACTCTTGTTATCCCCCTCTCTCCTATCTGGATGCCTATGTGTTTGTACCCCATCAAAATACTTTTTAAAGTCTAAGATCTCCATCAGAAGACATATGAATGCACAGGTTGAAATGTTCAAATGATTTTCCAGAATTTGGGATTTTATGAATCTGTAACCATTTTTAAAGTAATTTTTAAATTTCATAAACATAGAGAATATTTTTAAATCAAAAAGAAACAGGAACTTATTTTTTAGGTTATGAAATTCTAGTCCAAGGAAATTTCAAGAAAAGGTTCTCTGAAGTTCAGGTTCCTGAAATATTACAAACTTCCAAATCAGAAAACATTTGCTACAATCTCTCTCTAACTACTGTCTTAGCTACCTAAGTCTTTAATTAGCCTGTCAGTCCATAGTTTTCAGTGTTCCTTTAAGATAAAGAGTTATTTGGCCATGAATATCACATTGTCACTTAAATGTCTCCCAAACTATGTTCTTATGTTGTTATGTATAATGATAAAGAAAATAAGTTACAAAGTAATGTGATACAGGAGTAAAGACCGAGAACACTAGGCATACTCAACACAGTTTAATAGCAGCTTTATCATTTATAAAGTATGACTTTGGACAGATATATATTTATAATACTTTCAGCTATCAGTATGTATCAGGGTAAGTAGTATACATAAATATTAATCAGAACAGTGTGTGGGTCATTGTAAAACCACATATGTGTCTCTTGTTGAAATGACAAAATCCGTCCCAGTGTTGTGTAGTTCTGTACCACAGTGGGCACTCTCTATTGTTGATAAACAGAATGTACATGCCTTGCCAATTAATAGTGCTATGCCATTCAAGTACCCATAGAAAACAACAGCCTTGATTCAAGCCTCATACAAAAATTAATACAAAATGAGCCCTGGAAAATATCAACCCATAAAAGAAAAAAAAGATCAATTATATCTCAGCAGAACTAAAACGCATGTTCTGCGAAAGACTCCGTTAAGAGGATAAAATCAAAATAAACAACCCAATGAAGAAATGAACATGTATTTTTAAAAACAACAAATTCAAATGGCTGACAGACATGAAAAATGCTCAGGCTCCTTATCTATCAGGAAAATACAAATATAAACCACACTGTGGTTTCACTGAACTCCACTGAGACTGGCTTAAATTCAGAACTCTATTAACAACATCTGCTGATGTGTATGTGAGGAGAAAGGTACCCTACTAAGCTGTTGATGGAGTGTGGCCTATACAGCCATTATGGAAATCAGTATGGAGAGAGCTGAGACAACTGAAAATGGATCCACTGTATGAATCAGCTATCCCACTTCCAGGAATATATCCGAAGGAAATGAAATCTGAGACAGGGGTCCGCAGTCCTACATTTACAGCAGCACAATATACAATAGTGAAGACACGGAACAACTCAGGTGCTCATTAAAAGAGGAATGGATAAAGAAACTGTGGTAAACCTACTCTATGGAGTACTATTCAAGTATAAAAAAGAATGAAATTCTACTATTTGCAAACAAAATGGTTCCAACTAGAGAACATTATGCTCAGTGAAATAAGGCAGTCTCAAAAGGACAAATACATGTTCTTTGATGCAAAATACAGGATAAACATAAATATAGGTAAACATGTATATGCACATATTCATCTAAAGGAGCTATATAATGGAGACTATCATTCCAAAAAGCAGAGAAACATTGCAGTTTGCATCTCTATTCACAAATAAGATAGACTCCCAATAAAGCTGTTAAATAAATCTTGACAATAGAATGCTGGACTTTCTACCATTATCTATTCCTACAATGCCAGGATACACTTAGTAGCAGAATGATGGACTTGTATCTATGGTTGGAGAACAAAACCATTATAGTAATATAGGGGAAATCAGTGGGGGAGAGGAATGGGGACAGTGGAAATCCCTGGGCCTATGGAACTGATTTTGAAAATTTAAAGAAGAGGAAGAAAGAGAAGACAAAATCTAATAGAAAATGTTTTTTTGAACCATACATACAAGAAAATACATGTATCTAGTGAGTATGAAAAATGCTGAAACTCAGGAAGAAAATAAGTAGCCTATTAATAAACAGGACATCTTTCCTTTTAAAAATATACACATATATGAATACAGATGATAAATAAGCACATGAAAAGATATTCAGTATCATTGGTTATATAGGGAATACAAATTAAAAACACAATGAAATTGTAGTACCTGCCCATTAAAACCATTAAGCTAGAAATTTTTAAAAACGATAGGACCAAATGCTAATATGAATATAGAGAACCCAGAACTTCCTCATGTGGCTAATAGAAAATAGTCCAATAATTCCTATTCAAACTAAAAAGTGAATTTGCCATAGAAGGCAATAATAGCAATCTTAGGCATTTATCCCAGAAAAAATGGAACCTATTTTCACAGGGAAATGTATACTCATGGGTACTTACTTGTGATACCTAAAACTTAGCAACCATCTAAATGCCCTTAGATAAGTGAAAGATCCAACAGCTTTGATATACAGAATACAATCCAGCAATTTAAAAGGAACAAATTGTGGAACTGTGGAACTTGGGCAAGCTTCAGGAAAGTTATACTTGGGAGATCCAAGATGGTTGCATAGGGTATAGCCAGCCAGGCAAACCTTACGGTGCTCTAGGATACAGAAAGAAAGAGGGAAGCACTGTATCTCCAAGTATGACTGACAGAATTTTTCAGAAAAGAAGTGGAAGAAAACATTGCCAGCAATGAGTCACAAACTTACCACCACCACCTTAAGGGGAAGGTAAGCCGCCTTCACCCAGTCATTCATGGTTTACACTGAGAGGAAATGCCACAGTCACCCACTGACTCCTCCTTGGCTCTGGGGAGCTGACCAGGGCCTGCACATTGCCAGTGTGGAGTGGGAAAGCTGTGTTGCTCCCCCAAAATGCTCAACCCCTGGATAGAGAGCACCATACATAGTAGGGAAATTCCTCCAACATGAATCTGTTCTGCTCCTAACAGCGTTGCCAATAGAGCCAGGAACGGGTGTGGGACAAAGGACAGAACCTTACAAAAGGCAACTGTGGGAGTTTGGGGGCATTAACCACAGAGCTATACTCAAGCACTGTATGTGAACAGGGGCTTTCACCTTAGCTTCTGGAAACTAACACCAGAGGCAGCCCATTAAAAAAAATTACTCCCCGAATGGGAGATCTGAGTACTGACCTGACCCTACAATACCTTGCAACACCAAGACTGTACAACTTGTTCTAGAGTTCTCAATATCCCTGAAATCTCCCTGGGGGACACAAGGACAAATATATCTGCATTCTCTAAGCTCATACCTTACAGAGTAAAATCTCCAACATACCTATGGTCACCCTGTAGGACTAGAATAGGGTTCAGTTCACATCCTCAAATCCAAGGACTGGGGCTGTTAGTGTTGTAGGCTGTTAGTGTTATAGCCTGTAGCATCAGCTGGATGGACTCTCCAAGCAGGACCTGAGAAGTTGATCCATATCACATGGTCCTAGGACTGTCGCAGTTAGTGCCACAAGCCACCACCTCTTTCAGATTTCCCTGTGGGACATCAGGGAAACCACTCATTTACCCCTAAGCACCAACAACATTTGTCAGGGAGGTTAACATCAAACACTCTAGGCTGGGGATACACACCCAGGGAGGCCCTTGTTCATCTCAAAGCCACACTTTTATCCTGACAAATTGTGGCAGATTGTATCACTTATAGATAGCTGACATTAAGATGAAAGAAATCACTCAGAGATTACACTCCTGGGCCCACCTAGAATCAATGCCAAAACAACAATCCAAGTGAGACCCTCCACTCCAGCTAAGCCATTAAATCTTTTACAATAAAACATATTCCATGAAGAAGAAAAGATGAGGAGACACCAATAGGGACACAGGAGAGATGAGAAAGCAAGGTAGCAATGATGCCTCCAAAAGAACACAGTAGCTCTTCAGGATTAGATGCTGATCTGTGATGTAAACCAATGAAATGACCAATACAGAATTCAAAAATAATGACTGCAAGGAAATTGAGTGAGATATAAAAGACTAAAGAACACTTTTTTAAAATGTGGTTCTTAAAATCAACCATTGAAGAATAAACTATTACTACAGAGACAGAACTGATTGCAAAGAACCAAATGGAAATTTGGGCAAGGAAATCTTTTAGGGAAATCCAAAAATAAATTGAAAGCTTTAACAGCAGAATAGACCACATGGAAGAAAAACTTCCTGAGCCTGAAGACAAGAATAAAAGAATGAAGAAAACCTACACAAAATATGGGATACCACAGATGGTCAAACATTCATATTATAAATATTCCTGAAGGAAAAGAAAAAATCTTTGAGAATCCATTACATAAAATGATAGTTGAAAATTTCCCATTTGATAAGCTCAACACCCCTTTCATGGAAAAAAAAACTCTATAAATTAAGTATAGAAGGAATATTCCTCAAAAATTATAACGTATATATCATAAATCAACAGGAAATATTGTGCTAAAGAGTAGACAGCTGAAAGTATTTTCCCTCAGACCCAGAACAAGGCAAGGATATCCGTTCACCTCTCGTACTCAGCGCAGTACTGCATATTTTAGAGAAAACAACGAGGGGAGAGAAAGAAATAAAGGCCATTAAAATTTGAAAAGATGAAGCCAAAGCAGCCATGTGTGCAGATGACATGATGTGCTACATGGAAAAAATCTAAACACTCCTCAAACACCTGTGAGAATTGAAAAAACAACTGACCAAACTTGCAGGTTACAAAATATGCAAATAAAGTAGCTTTTTTGCATGCTGAAAGATGAACACGCACACACACACACACACACACAAAGGAAATCTCAATCACAAGAGCCACAAAAGATATGAATACTTAGCAATAAACTTAACCAAAAAAGTAAGAAATATCTATAATCAAAAGTATCAAACATTGATGAGAGGAATCAAGGACTGAAAGACATTCCTTGCTCATGGGTTGGAAGAATCAATGCCATTAAGATAAATAGGAACAGTGAAGAACTCATGCTAGATGTCAGCTTTGGTTGTATGGTGACCATTCAGCAGAATAAGCACAAAGTACCTATTTGCTATGAAAGACATGGGAAAGTCTCAAGAAGTGCTGGGGTCTGCCAGGACAAACGCATAGGAACAGGTGTAGGAGAAGGGCAGAGATACTGACAAGAGCGTGAAACCATGCTCAGACTCCCTGGAAACCAGCGTCTTCCACTCACTTGCCTAAGCTCCTGGGCAACTGCCTCACCACTCAGTTTCCTCAACTGAAAAAATGAGAGCAATACCATCTTCATCCCACAGCTATAATGAAGACTGCAAGTCGAGTGTTTTACCTGCTTTTCAGAGTCTCGGTTGTGCTCTCACTACTATCAACACCAATATCACAATCTAGGCATATTTCCTCTGCGTATTGTTTTCTTTTGTTTTGTTTTGTTCTTTTGGAAAGTCAGATATTCAGAGGAGGAGAGAGAGAGGAAAATCTTCCACCCATTAATTCACTTCCCAAGCAGTTGCCAAGGCTGGAGCTATGCCAATCTGAAGCCAGGAGCCCCTTCCCAGTCTCCCGTACAGGTGCAGGGTCCTAAGACTTTGGGACATCCTTGACTTCTTTCCCCAGTCACCAGCAGGAAGTTGGATGAGAAACAGAGCCACTGGGATTAGAACCATATTGGATCCCAGTGCATGCAAGGCAAGGACTTTAGCTTCTAGGCTACTGCACCAGGCCCTCCTCTGATTATCTTATGCCACCAATCAACAGATATTTGTTTTACAGTGTTAAAGTACAGCAAAAATTCTTTTAAAATGTTTTGTGAATACAGTGTTTTAAAATGTTCAATTGCTGGATTAAAACTTCAATAGTTGTCCCATTACTAACATCCAAGTATCAATAAAAACACCATAATAAGAAAGATGTCATTAGGCTTCTTTCCTTCAAAATGCAACTTCCTTCCTGTGGTACTGACAGAGGCACCTCATCTTTAGGACTTCCACACACGATCATCCCTCTTACTCCTCAGGCATAGAGCATATGTAAGTAAGTAAATATCAAATGAACAAAATTCCCAGATAGCAAAAAAGACTTTGTTCTACTCATAATAACTATTATAGCATATGATAAGAAGAACCAATCTCTCTATACTGGGTTTTGGTCAGATAAAAATCTAAGTAAAATCATTCCCTTGAAAATAAATGTGGAAATCTTCAAAAGGTTATTCAATTTATATTGATTTTATAACATCTGACTAATCATAGTGGCTGGTGGTAAGGAAATCTCGGTCATCTAAAAATATCTAATACTAGAAGCCATTTTTATATTTTACATAATTTTCATAAAGGAATGGCAAATCTACCCTGTTGTTGCATTGTGTTGGGTTATTCTTGGGAAAGATTATTAATCATTAGGACAGTACTTCTATGGTTATACTTTTATTCACTCCGAGAAAGTTAAACATACTCTAACCTTCTAGTTGCTTGATGCGCTAGTGTTTGGGCTACCACATCCTGATCCTTGCCTTGTTTTGAAGATCAAACTCTTGGTGCTGCCACTGCTAATGCTAAAACCTACAACTAGACCCCCAGTGCCCTGGTTGTCAATCAACAAATGCCCCCCACACACAACGGCCAGGGCCTTGTCTGTAGCAAGAGTGCTGACACATGAGCCAATTTATATGCATCAAGTATGCTGGCACCCAGTGCTCCTGCCTTTATGTGAAGTCATTATGCAAGGGGGAAAAAAAAAAACGCAGATTTTTATTTACAAGTATGACTGACAACGCTGAGTTGAAAGATCAATCAAAATGGGAGGCAGCCTCGTCTGTTATTATCCATAAACAACAGTTGTAAGCATCTCCTCTGTCCTTTCTCTCGGGATCAATTTCTTTCTGAGAGGCTCTTCGGTGTTTCTTGAGATCAATCTTTTGATAGTGCCAAAGTACCAGCTCTCCAGATGTGGCTGAGTCATAGGGGGAATTCAATTTAGGCTTAGTTGGAAGTTTCTGTTACTTTTGAAATCTGATAAAATGCAGTATACATGTGAGTGCAAGCACACACAAATGTATAAAAATCATGCCTCTAAGTTTGATTTCCTTTTAGACCAATTTAAGAGGCATTGAGACAAAAACAGAGAAATACAGAGAGAGCTGCCTTGCCTCTGTCCTCCAGTTCACTCCCCATAAATGCCAGCACAAGCTGAGAATGGGCCAGCATGAAAGCCAGGAGCCAGGAATTCAAGTCGGCCACATGGATCACATGCACACACTACTGGAGCCATCACTGCTGCCTCCCAGAATCTTCATGAGCAGGAATCTGGAAGCAGGAATGGAGCCAGTACCCAAGCCACATCCTCAGATATGAGATACAGGCATCCCAATCAATGGACTAAACTGCTCCAAATGCCCACAGCAATTTCATGAGTATCATCTCCATGTATTAGGCATGCAATGTGCCAAGAACATATAGCTACTGACATTGAGAAACTTGCCATCTGCAAGTGGCCAAGACTACAGGTAAATGAAAACAATCAAGGTTTCCATACACCTGCTCTCAGAGGCCCAACGTGATGGCTCAGTGGCTAGAGTCTCGCTTTGCATACGCCGGAATCCCCTGTGGGCACCAATTCATGTCTGGGCTGCTCCACTTCCCATCCAGCTCCCTGCTTATAGACTGGGAAAGCAGCAGAGGTTTGTCCCAAGCCTTGGAATCCTGCACCCGGATGGAAGACTAGGAAGAAGCTTCTGGCTCCTGGCGTCAGATAGGCTAGTTCCTGCCATTGCTGTCACTTGGGAAGTGAACCAGTGGATGTGAGATTTTCTTTCTGTCTCTCCTCTCTGTAAATCTGCCTTTCTAATAAAAATAAATAAACTTTAAAAATGCTCTCAGGTGAAAAATAAAACAGCCTCAACAGGCACAATGCTTAGCAATATGGGCACTGGTTCATGTTTCAGCCACTTTATTTCTGATCCAGCTTATAGCCTAGAAAAGTAGTGTAGGATGGCTCAAATCCTTGGGCCCCTGAACCTATATGGGAGTTGCAGAAAGAAGCCCCTGGCTCCTGGCTTCAGATCAGCTCATCTGGTAGTTGTTTGGGGATTTAAACAACAAATGGAAGACCTCCCTGCTTCTCTGTCTCTTAAAAAAAAAAATCTGCCTTTCAAGTAAAAATCAATCCTAATAATAATAATAATAAAACAGGCAACATCAAATGATTTTACACTATTTTAGACACAATCTCATCAAGTCAGGAAGATCATAAAAATGGGAGATGATTACAAAAAAGAGTCACTCCAAGTTACTTCAAAAAAACTGAAAAGTCATGATTTATAGGTCAGTGTTTTGGTGACATGGAGAATCTATAAAAGAACCTATATACAGTTGCACATTTTTAGAAAAAGTGGAATATATCTTCATCATAGCAACACCTTCCAATGTCCTCATCATGCTATCATAGACCAGTAACTAATTCCCCTACTATGTCCATTATTTTCATTTTTATAGAGATTTCAATAAAAAACAAAATAGGTTCATATTTCTTTGCTTCAAAGAATTCCTGGAATAAAATTACTGGCCAGTAGGTATGTGCATGCTTAAGATCTCACTACATTTTTTAATTTATTTATCATGATACAATTCCTTAGGCTCAGGGTTTCCCCCTGCCCCTAACTACTGTTTTCCCATATGTTGTTAACAATAGTGAACTCCTCAAAAACAGTCAAAAATCCATCATTCTGCTGCCTATCCTGACATTGCAGGTATAGAGAATGGTCTCAAGACACAGCATTCTGGTATCAAGATGTAGTGAACAGTTTCACTGGGAGTCCTCCTTTTACTCAGAAGTAGAGATGCATACTTGCCTCAATTAGATCTTCTAGATAAATCTTATCTATATATTTATATAGATAACACATACACACATTATATATATATGCTTACCTATATATCTCACTACATTTTATATTCATGAAAAGCTGTATTAATCTATAGTTCTAATGTAGGCCATCTAAGTTTCCATGTATTTTGAAAAAAAAAAATCTCAAGTCAAAAAATAAACTATTGGAGGCATTACCTTGTTAGAAAAGCATCCTACATGTAAGGAAGGATAACGCCAGATGAAGGTGAGCAGTATCATAGCGTCTGGGTCTATAGCATCTTTGACAGCCAGTGCTATTAGCTATGTGTTCATAATCTCCTTTTGAACATTCCACGCACACACAAGCACCAGAAAGCTTTCCCTCCCGTCTTTCCACTAGACTGCATTCCTCGTCTGCTACTAACATCCTGTCTTGACAAGTTTAGTAGCTTTTAAGTTATTTACTTATTGTCTGAACTGCCTTGGTCCAAATTACTTCTATTCTTGTACTATTTATTCTTCTCTCTTTATAATATTCATTTTTATGTAATATAATTATCAGCCACTAAAACTAGGCCATATTTCTTTCAATATAGGCACTGTGGATTTTTTATCATGTTTATTTTCATCTACATGAAAGGCAGAAAAGCAAAGTAACAGGGATATGTATATATATGTGTGTATATATACATACATACACTTATATATCTGTATGTATAGAAAGAGATACAGAGAGAGGAGAGAGGGAGGGGGAGATGTTTTTGTCCACTGTTTCATTGTACCAAATGCCCATCATAGCAAGGGTGGGGCCAGGATGAAGCCAAGAGATCAGAAGTCCACCAAGATCTCCCAAGGGGGTAGCAGGTGCCATCATTTGATGCTCCTCAGAATTCATTTGCAGGAAGCTGTATTAGACGTAGAAGAGCCAGGACTATGAAATGACACTGAACGGGATGCAGGCAGGGTTATCTTAGCCCCCTGTGCTCCAATGCCTGCCCCAGCAGTGTCTTAAACATTCTTATTTTTGATCCTTTGTCAATGTTCATAAAATAGAAATAAAATTTGTAGTTAAGTTCAACGATGATTCAATTTCCAACAGGTCAGTAGGTACAGTCTCTGGTCTACCAGTAAGTTTGAAATCCCATGAAATTCTGTCTGAAGAGAATGAGTCCAAGTTATTATCCCAGGGTTTCTATAGATACAAGCAGTAGTTTGCCTATCACTATGATTCTTATCTCTCTACTAGTACCATTGGTTGAATCCTCACTATTTGCATATGCTTTTCAAATGTTTCCTCATGTTTAATCTATGTGACAAATATTAAGCGGGTGATTTCTCATTCTACAGGTGTGGGAACTGTGACTCACTGAGGTTGAACACACAAGAATCCAGACCTCAATACCAAAGTCCTTGCCACTTTGATTTTCAAGCACTTAGAAAAACAATGAACTTGGGCAAGAGGCTAGAATTGTTTTTCACATGTGACACACAACAACTTTTAAAATAATATTGTATATCTCTTTTTCTAGTCCATTTCCATTGCTATAACAAAATACCCAAGACTTGGTAATGTATAAAGAGCAGAAATTTATTTTCTCACAAATCTAGAGGCTGGGTAATTCCAGATGAGGGCACTGGCAGGCTCAGTGCCTGCTGAAAACTCTCATAGCAGATGGTGCCTTCTAGGCATCCTGACATCGCAGAAGCACAGAAGGCAGGAAAGGGACAGATGCTGTGTCCTCACATGGCAGAGAAAGAAAAAGACAAACTCATTCCGTGGAACTCACCCCTAAAAACCCTAACTCCATCCACTAGGGTTCCGACCTTATGACTTCATCACCACAGATACCACCTATACATGTTCCCCACATTTGTGATTATTTTCAGCTTATGCCCCTTGGAGTCGCGATCAGATCATCACATCACTAAAGGAAAAACAGGGATATTCCCCAACACTCTTCACCTTATATCGAAAAGTTTGCAATATCATTAAAACATTGAGAAAAAAAAAACCTTAAAAATAAATCAAGAGCCTCCTGGTTTGTGAAGACTCATGGACATAGGTGCATTTCATATTTTTCTTCTGAAACTATAGAAAACAAAAAACAAAGAAGCAGAGTAAAGGAATTGAAAGAAAACCACAACAGTGAGAGGTGTAGGGGAAGAAAGTTAGGATGGAAACGCACATTGTAACTTTCTGGAGGATGGGAAGATGTTGACAAAGCTGGGAGAGCAAGCCCTAATGCTTATGGCTGAAAGCCCCAGGGGATACCAAGCTCAAAGAAGGCAAATTCCACAAAGGCAGCATTGTGAAGTGGGCCTGTAAAGCAAGGAAGTCACCCAAACCTCTAGGACCACCTCCTCCTCCTTGTTCACCCCATGCAAGCAGCCCCAGCAGCCTGGCACCAGCAAGCTGCCTACAGAGGATCCCCAGGCTGAATGAATGAATGCATGATTGAATCTATGGATGAACAGACACAGAGAACACAACAGAACATTCAGAAATTCCAAGACTGAAAGCTGAGTTCAAATGGAAAAATAAATTTGGAATGAAAAAAAGTTATTTCCTGTATCGCTTTCATCCGTTCAACAAAACACCCCACTCTCTGTGATAAGCTTATTAATTCATGCTGACATTTCCTTCCTTCAGCCTCCCACCAGGACATGATATCCCCAGAGAAATTATAACAGGTTCACGAAAGTAATTCTACAGGCTGTCTCATCTTCTCCCAACACAAATGTCATCAACTCAGTATTTAAAACCATGAGGTGGTCTCTGAATCGCTACATCCTGACATCGGCATAGGTACAAGCCTCTTTTAAAGAACAAGCTGGGATGATGTCTTCTACAAGAAGCGACATGTTCAAAACAACCATTAACTAGGGGGAAAAAAAATTGAAAGCTGTTTGAGAAATTTTAGATTATAAACAATAGCAAAAGATCCGTAATTAAACTACAAACGTCCTCCCACCATTTTTTTTAAAGCACCTTATTTTTATGCAGGTCATGTAGGAAAATAAAGCCGATGACTCTGTAATGTAATTCTATCACTAATATGACAGTCTATTTGTCATTCCCTAGGGGAGCCCTACTTGGGATGGAACAACTGGCTATGTAATTCTAATTCCCACAATGAGAACCCAGAAAGTATTTCACTGCACGCACAGCATGTTATAAATGTCACTGAGGAGGCACAGCTCGGTTTAAGCCTGCAATCCATCCATCTCCCTTCTGCCATTCACCATCACACACAGCTCTATCAAAAGATCCATTCAAACAGTGCATCTCAGACTTACATTATCAGCAGACACTGCCTTAATTTGCTGTGGTTTTCAAAGGACTGGATGGCTTCAAGAACTTGATTTTAGCCATAAAGGAGAAATCTGGATCCTTATCAGTTTCACTTCTCAACTCTCAGCTCCCTTCCCTAGGTTCTAATAGATACAATTTTCATTTTTTTTTCCTTAAAGGAAGAAAGAAAATGAAAATGGTAGCTAAGGTTTTGCCATTCGGATGCATCCACTTTGTCCTCAGCCTTCGGCAATGCACAGGGGCTAAAATTAAAGCTGCAAAGGGACTAGGATATCTGTGTCAGGTCCATGCCGGGAGAATGAGAGCTACAAATGGGAATGAATAAGAGGTAAATATGCCATTTTAGGAATAGCACCTAAAACATAGATTTTGTATACATATTTTTCCTAAATTTTTCTTCCTGTCTCATTGTTTTATGTGCTATAAGTGAAAAGTTTTATTTTGATGCTGGTCTGAAGACATTGGCAAGCTACTCTAATTCCACAACTCTATCCATTTTCCCACTCCACAGTCCTGGTTATCTCTCAGTGAAACAAAAAATTAAATTCCTAAATTTTTAAGCTAAAAGGAAAGCTTCATCTAATAACAAGAAATACTGTTTTACCTTTGGTCAATAATGATATAGAAACAGACTATTCCGAAGTTTCTGTTTTGTAAACAGGTACCACATGGTATGAAAGAATTTAGTAAGCTTGCAACCAGTGGATATTTTCCACAGACTTGTAGATGCTAGAGGGACAAAAATCTGCAAAAGCAATCCAACTCAATTTGCACATAAGGAAACCAAAGGTTAACCGATTTGCCAACAGCTAAACAAATACAACTTTAACTGCAGCGCCGGTCTTTTAGACTCAGTTTCAACAAGCATCTCACCACACTAACTGAAACTTATGGAAAGGGAACCTCTGTCCGGAAGTTAGAACTCTTCATCACCATCAGTTCATATACTATAAATACCCAAGTTTTTTGCACACAGATATATCATAGTAGTACTTAGAACACCTGCATTCCCTCACCTTCCCTGACTCACCATTTTTCCAGTATCACCTCTTTATGCAATTTCATGTTTTAGAACATCAATTCACTCAGTAAACTTTCCTGTTGGTGTTCTTTGTTCATCATCAGCACAGCTTCCTACTTCCCCCTCCCTTTTTTATTTCATTCTTCATATTATCCAGAAATTCATTATTTGATACTATTTACTCTATAAAGAAGATATCATGAGGAGTTTAGAGTAGAATTATTTCTCATTTAAAAGAAATTTAAGAGAGATGAGCGTACTGTTCATTGGTGAAGAAACTGTTTGAGATGCCAGAGTACCATATTAGAGTGCCTGGCTGTGTCTGAGTCCTCTGCTTGCAATTCAGCTTCCTGCTAAGGTGCAACAGGTGATGGTTCAAATATATGTGTTTGCAAGGAAACCTAGGAGCAGATTGAGTTCCAAGCTTCCGACTTCAGTCTAGCATAGCCCTGGCTTTTGCAGGCACTGAACAAATGAACTTGCAGTTAGAAAACTCTCTCTCTCTCAAATCAAAGTAACATTTTAAATTGTTTTAAAAACATTTATGAGCAATTACATCATTTTCAGCTTGGTGTGCCAAATTGTCAAGAATTATATTTACTGATTGTAACTATACTTCTCAGGCTAGCATAAAAGCACAAATTTAATATTATTTATAATGCCTGAGGGTTGGATCAGTTCTTTTAATTTTATTTTCACTTATTTGAAAAACATAGGAGTTGGGGTAGGAAGGGCAAGGAACAGAGATCTTCCACCCATTGGATCACTCCCCAGATGGCCTCAACAACCAGGTCTGATTCGGGCTGAAGTCAAAAGCTTCATTCTGTCTCCCACATTGGTGCGGTAGCACAGGATTTGGGCCAATTTTTGTTGCTTTCCCAGGCACACAAGTAGGGAACCGGATCAGAAGCAGAACCACCAGGATTCAGCCCAGTGCCAAATGAAATATCAAGATTGCAGGCAGCAGCTTAACCAGTTGTACCACAATGCCAGTCCCAACTTAACTCCTTCTAAGAACATGATCTTAATCAGTGAACTCAATAATAAGTGGAACAGAGATCCTAAAATCCCTTCAATGAGTTCTCAGAGAATTATCTCCCTAAGAGGTGAGAATAAATTAATTTGCCTTTTTAAAAATTCTTATATAACATGGAATAAAGAACTTCAGAGTAACCTAGCTCTGCATTTCCCCCAGAAGCCTTCCAGAGAAAGGGTTTATTGAGGAACTTTCTGCAAAATTTTTCTCCCTACCATATGTTTTTTGAAAATAATTATTTCCACGGTACTTTGATGTCAACTTATCACAGAGCTCTAGGCCTTGTTGAAAAAAACTAGACAATAAATTCAAACCATAATGATTAATAGGTCATCTGGAAGATTACCAAGTAAAGGGTTAAAATTCTCAATGTATAGCACAAACATGTTAGGGATAGCAGTACATTCATAAAGATACAAGAATAGCCACCATTCTTCAAGAGATTGCTATTCAGATAAACAGGATAGAGAAGTTTAGTTTGGAGAAATCAAAATTAACACTCAACGTAAACATCCAGGAAAAATTTATGGGTCATATCTGAGTAGCAGAGAAATGGAATGATGTTTCCAAAAAAACAATCCAATGCAAAGAAAAGGAAATGTCATTGTCTTCCATCTTGTTAATTTTGCTCTTCACCAAAACTAGCTTGGGAGGCAGTAGGTGATGGCTCAAGTTCAAAATTCCAATGAACAGTGTTGGTTTTCTGGCATAGCAGGTAAAGCTACCAGCTGGGACAGCAGCATCAACTGTGTGCTAGTTCATGTCCCTGTGGCTACATTTCTGATCCAGCTCCTTAATAATAACTGGGGAAAGGCAGCCGAGGATGACCCAAGAGATTGGGCCCCGCTACACACATGGACACCTGGAAAAAGCTCCTGGCTCTGGCTTTGGCCTGACCCAGGTCCCAGTTATTAAGGCCATCTGGAGAGTTAACTAGCAGATGGAAGATATCATCCTGTGTGTCTCCCTCTCTCTCTGATTCCAAACTTATAAATAAACCTTGTTTTTAAAATTCAATGCAATCAGTTAACATATATAAATACATATGCCTTGCACAGATCTTCCTCTAGAGTGTCACTACGTATTTAATTTTAACTTAAACTTATCACTTATTTTAACATGTAAGGATTCCTTGTCAGGCATGATGTTTCAATCACAAACAACATTTAAGTCATACTGAAAAATACCTAGAAAACTTATCAGGTATACAAACAGTGTCAATATTTCTTAATCAGATATGTCAGGCCCTAATAAGTGTCTGTTACCTACCAATGACTCCAGTTGGACAAAATTAGAAAAATAGGTTTAGTGATAGAATAAAATATATTACTCTATAAAATGTGTTTCCACTGCTAAACACTCTGATGAATAATACAGACTTGCTACCAACAGACCGTGTAAGAAACTTGGATGTCTGTGTTTTGTATGCTTAGAATTTTTCCAAGATAGTAAGATTTAAACTCATTATTTCATAGCTTATTTTAAATAAAAATCAAAACAGTAATAACCTTAAGAAGTAGTCCTTTTTAATTGTTTCTACTATACTCATTACTAAATTTTCATGTTCAAAAAGGAAGTTTACAAATATGTTAGAAAAGCGGGGGACAGCATGGTTGCCTAGTGGCTAAAGTCCTCACCTTACACATGCAAGGATCCCATATGGGTACTGGTTTGTATCCCAGTAGCCCCGCTTCCTATCCAGCTCCCTGCCTATGACCTGGGAAAGCAGTCAGGGACAGCCCAAAGCCCTGGGAACCTGCACCCGCGTGGGAGAACCAGAGGAGGCTCCAGGCTCCTGGCTTTGGATTGGTGCAGCTCCAGCAGTTGCTGCCGCTTGGAGAGTGAATCATCAAACAAAAGATCTTCCTCTCTGTCTATCCTCCTCTCTATATATCTGAACTTTGCAATAAAAATAAATCTTTAAAAAAGAAAGAAAGGGGGGGTTGGGGATATAGCCTGCCAGTTCAGATGCCCGAATCCTACACCACAATCCCTGGGTTTGATTCCACATCCAGCTTCCATGGGGGGCAGACCTGACTTGTATTTATAATTCACAGCTTTAGCATATCCAGACCTGACCCAGGGGAAACATGCATTTAATTGAAGATATTTTGTGCTATTTTCGCTGAGAAATATCTGCTTACTAGGCACTAACATTCATCTCCGAATATGTTCACCAATTAAACTCAAATTTGTCATCAGATAATGACAGCAGGAATTATAACCAAAGCATGGATCCCATGTTGGTTCTTTTTACAAATTAATTTTATTTGTATTAATGAAGCTATGAATTTTTAACACTTTAAAAGCTACATTTCAATTTAGTGTCATAGAATTTTAAAATGCACACTACTCTGTATTTTACATTTTATTCAGTTTTCAAGCTATGGATGGGGACCTCTTTGGCAGGGTTAGGTACCATTGCCTGACTGGGTGGTGGAGTAGTCATTGTTGGCAGGGCAAAGACACTAACACAGCATGCGAGAAAACTTGGTCTGGGGGTAGACTCTGTGGGGCTGTGTGGGCCCAACCCTGTGGAAATACAAGTCCACCTGGTTAGCTCACGAGCTGGGGTTGTGATGGACTAAGCTAGGTGTGACCATGGCACCTGCCATCACTCACAGGTAAAGGAACCCATAGCAGTCAGGGCAGGTCAAGGCAGCAGCACCTAAATGCGCATCCTAAAACAGGATGTGGGGTGGGCCAGGCAGCAACTGGAAGGCGGCAGAATGGGCAGGGCCAAACAAACCCCAACTCACAAGAAACAACAGAAATCAGGATGGAGCATAGGTCATGCCAAGTAGGCTCTTGCACCTATTGATCTGTGTGAGCCAGGGACGCTAAGCCACAGCATCTAAGGCAGGGGCCAGGACAGGCAAGGGGTTCTGCCAAGCTGAGTCAGAGCAACCAGTGGCCTGCGCATGATCTGAGGCTGGGAATAGGCCCAGTTGGGGAGCTAAGAGTACACCCTTGCTGGGTTGAGTTTCCCACCAAGGAGCACATGGGCTAGAATGGGAGCTGCATTCTAATCAGGATACAGTTGTAGTCTCCCTTGGTACAAGTGTGGACTGGGAATGGAAGCACCAAGCCAGGCTTAGACTCCAGCACCATCTTGTGCTCTGGAGGACCAGGGTAGATGTGTGACAGACTAGGCTAGGTCTCAGCCCTTAATGAACCATGTGTGAGCTGTATGTGGGTATGGATGAGCCATAGCTGGGTTGAAGCATCCAATAGTAAGAACCAGATTGGGTTGAAGGCCAGTCAGGAAAAGCCACTATTCCTGCAAGAACAGGAGGTGAACTGAGTAGGGCTGGCTCATGGACCCACTGGTATGCAAGAAATCTGGCACTGGGAGAGGTTCTGATGGAGGAGCCTGGACAACTTCTCTGGCAGGACACAGTCCCTGCAGTTAAGCACAAAAAGCACAACAGGAAACAGCCCAGAATAGGCAATGGAAATTATCCCACTGGCATACACATGGCATGGGCTGGGGGTAGACCAGGCTGAACCTGTTCACATCACCTGCTGGCAAATCCGAGCACCAGTACAGAAAGTAGGTCGAGCCAGGTTTGGTTGTGACTAGTACCAGCACACATTAAGGAATGCCAACATGAGATGAGCTGTACCAGATGTGGTTGCAGTGACAAAGCAGCACATGTGAAAACCAGGGGGAGGAGGCAAAGCCGACAGGGGAAGGTGGGCTCCCCTGCTGCGCAACTACTTCCATTGGAAAGCGTGAGTTGGGATGGGGGCAGACAAGACTACACAGGGATGTAACACCTGTGGGCCTCATGTGCACTAGATAAGGGAAGGGCCAGATTGGACTGGCAGTTTTAACTGGTGCAAGTAAAAATTAGAGTGGGTGAGGGTTGGTTGGGCTTAACTGCAGCATTAGCTGGCAGAGGCTGGCACTGGGGGCTAGTTCTGTCAAGTCAAATGCCAGAATGACCTGGAGAGTACATAATCTGGGAGTGGGAGTGGCCTAGTAGGGAGATAGTAGGCTCCTCCCTCAGGGTACCACTCTCACTGGACAGCACAAAAACCAGGACAGGGGCAGGCATGGCTAGACAGAAAGGCACCTGCCAGTATGTGTGTGGGCTGGATAGTAGTTTAGTTGGGTTGAACTAAGCTTCAATGCCCATTGACACATATGAGAGCTAAATGGGATGTGGGACAGACTAGACAAACCTGCGGTACATACTGGCAAGCATGGGAACCAGGGTAGGGGGCAGGCTTGGTGGGGGTTATGGGGAGTCGCCCCAACTAGGCTGCAGCTACCACTGGTTTGTGTGAGGACCGAGTATGAAGTGGGTAGGATCGAGCTGGACTACAGCACCCATTGGTTCACAAGGAAGACAAGGCTGGAAACAGAATTCACCCAGCAAAAGCAACGACCAGCACGTGCATAAGCTGATTGGCAACGGACAGTGTTGGACCCTGTATTGGTTAACTCACACAAGAATCAGATCTGGGATCATCTCATATGAAGTTTCTTTGGAAATCCCTTCAATTGAACTGCTGATCTCAGAACCCCAACCGTGAAGAGACAATGTCAGCCAGTGAACTCTGAATAGGTTTCATTGTGATTAGAATGGCGAGATTGGCAGCAATCCAGAACTGTTGAATTATCAAAACTGCTTGAGCAGGACCCTCGGATCTCGGTTGGGTGGGAGGCTGGGTGGGGCTTTTCCCTCTGTTTCTCCCCTGACCCCAGATACAGGAAAAAATGATATTAATGTGGAAACAATGGTATTACCCACTTTCACCCTGTAGCCCTTGACCCTCTGTACCCTAATCAACTAAGATTATTAAAAGATAATTTTTTAAAAAATCTTCACTTTCATGGTATTAAAAAATACATATGAACCTCCCTTTTCTTCAATCAATAATATATAATATGAAATATTAATTTATATATCATTGCATTTCATTTTCAAATTCAGCATATGTCAAAATTGTTTTAGCATTAAATTTAAGATTTAAATCATTTTAAACTTCTCATGTCAAATACATACTATTAAAAATCTAATTTCAAATGTCATTTTCTTTCTTAATCTCTGAGAGTTACTTTTATTCCAGGAATCACTATTTTATTTATGATATTCAGAAACTGACTACTTTGTTGAGTTATTTATAAAGTTTTAACACAAAATGAGTTATATCTCCTATTTTTTGGTTATTATTTTATGATATTGAACATTCTTTATTTGGGAAGATAAAATTATCTTGAGGCATATTATGCTGATTCAATAGAAATTATACTTCTGCATATGCTTGTTAATTCTTATCTCTTTGAGAAAGAATCCATTATTATGTCAGAATGCCCTCAGGTTCATGACCATATTAGTAAATGAGCAGTTTCTTCTCATTGTGAAACTTCGATGGAAGCTACACACAAGTGAAATTCATTGTTGATGCATCTTATAATTTAAAAATAGAGTGGTTGGGAATAGAATTTGTTGCTTTATTCTATTTACTTATTTCATTCAAGTATACTAGAAAGAAACTAACACTTTTTAAATCTATTCTAGTGATAATGTTTTATTATAAACAGAAACAATAACCAAGTTGATTTCTTGTTCTGTCTCATTATTCTGAAAATGCAACTCATAAAGAAAATCGAACACCTCATACCTGAACATACCACTGTGTAAACAGTGTTCTGGAGAACACCGGTTCCTCGTAATAGCCATCGTCATTGCATACTCATCAAGATACATTTACTGATCGGGGATCTTAAGAAACACTAGATTAACCTCGAGAGTGTCTTACACCCTTTCTGCTAAAACACAATACACATCTGTAAGGGAAATACCTGTCTCCTGCGTCCCTTATAATTACTAAGCAAAGACCAGAATCACATTTTACAGCAGTCTAGAAAATCAGAATTCCTAAGGCAATAGACAGACAAATCCACAGGCAACAAGTTCAAAGCATTTCCACTAACATTCAGAACCATATAAGGATGCATACCTTCACTACTGCTAGGCAGTAAGGTCTGTAAGATTAGTCAGAGCCATTAGGCATGAGAAATAAAGCCATACAAATGGGAAGTAGGTTATTCCTGTTTGCAGATGACATGATTATAGAGAGAGAGAGGAACCAAAAGACTACATTGGGACTCTTAGAATTAGTAACAGAATTTGTAAAATTACAGTATATAAAATCACACAAAAATCAGTATCCTTTGTATACACAAACAATGCATATCTGTAAAAAAAAAAAAAAAAAAGCCTGTAAGATCAAAATCAGTCTCATTCACTATAATCACCAAAAGAAATTACAATAATAACAATTAAATACCTTAGAATAAGTTTAGCCAAGGAGGGAAAAGATCTTCACAATGACCATTACAAAACACTAAAGAAATGAAAGAAGCAAAAAGAGAAAAGTCTTTCATGATTGTGGATTAGGAGAATTAACACCAAGAGGGCCGTACTACCCAAAGCAATTTACAGGTTCAATGCAAGTCAGATCAAAATGCCAGTGGCTCTCTTCTCATATCTAGAAAAAGGGCTGAAAATCAAATGGAAACACAAGAGACTTCAAATAGCTAAGGCAATCATAAAGAACGAAACAATGAAGAGTGGCCAAAGGACATGAACCCCTATTTCCAAAGGAAGAAACACAAATGGTCAGCAGAGAGATGTGGAAATGCTTGCGATCACTAACGACTAGCAAATAAACAAAAACCTCAATGAGGTTCATCTCATCCAACAACTAAAAGCCAAATAAATGTAGGTGAGGATGTGGGGGGAGAGGTACCCTAATCCACTGTTGGTCAGAATATAAGTTAATTCAACCCTTATACAAGCAGTAGAAAAATTCCTGAGATCTAAAAATAGATCTACTTAATGACTCAGCCATTCCACTCTTGGGAATCAACCCAAATGAAATGAAACATGAAAAAGGTTTGCTGATGCTCAATTCGCAATATCTAAGGTTAGGAAACAGCCCAGATATGCAACAGATGACCACATAAAGAAAACACAAGTAGATACACAGTATAGAATACTTTCTAGCCATTCAAAAAAGAACGAAATAGTGTCTTCTGTAACAGAATAGATGCCATTGAAAAATCTTTATAATTAGTGAAATAATCAGTTTTAAAAAGACAAGAAGGGCCCGGCATGATAGCTTAGTGGTTAAAGTCCTCGCCTTACACACACCCAGGATCCCATAAGGGCACCGGTTCTAATCCCAGAAGCTCCACTTCCCATCCAGCTCCCTGTTTGTGGTGTGGTGTCGCGCCCACGTGTCTTACCGCCCAGCAGTAAGAGGCAGACGCGAGTGAAGCCTTCTGCGGTAAAGTTTATTGCGCGCACAAAGATGAGGAAGAGGAAAAGGGGGCGGACCCCGGCAGTCTTTCTGCTCTTATGTGCTGACTGGCCCCGCCTCCGCCGATGATAGGTCGGCGTCATGATCACGCAGGGTCCTGGGCGACTGGATTCGTCAGTCCCCAGTGTTCACGTGCCGGCCACGCCGCAGCTCACTGCGCATGCGCTAGGCTACGTGACACGCACGAAGGTGTGGCTTCTCCGGCCGGCGCCATTTTAGGCACAGCATGTGGCCAGTGCATACAGATGCGGCTTGCAACAGTGTGGGAAAGCAGTCGAGGATGGCCCAAAGCCTTGGGAACCTGCACTGGCATGGGAGACCTGGAAGAGCTCCAGGCTCCTGGCTTCAGATTGGCTCAGCTCCAGCTGTTGCGGCCACTTGGGGAGTGAACCATCGGATGGAAGATCTTCCCCTCTGCCTCTCCTCTTCTCTGTATATCTGCCTTTTCAACAAAAATAAACTACATTTCCTATAACATGCAGAAGTTAATATAGAATACAAACAAATATATGTGTAGAAATAAAATGGTAACTTGATGACGAGTTTATTGTTTTTAGCTCATTTTATTCTATTAGGCCTGTGAGCTTCATACATTCTTTATTTTACTTTCTTTAAATAAGGTGAACCAATTTCATATATCACACAATACAGATTTAGAGAGTAGTGATAATTTTCACCCGACCCTCCCTTGCTGTTTGCATTCCCAACCAACCCTCCAATTTCCTTGTTATTGTTGTTACTCTTGATTTTTACAATGGCAAATATTCAGGTCTCTTCACAATCACAGGCTTAACACACCATTAGGAGAAGAATTCAACAAACAGCAAGTAGAAAATAACAACAAAGCTCCTTAAGAGTATAACAAAAATGCTATTTTCTTCTCATAATCTATTGATGTATGGGTGTGAAGGAAGTACCATCAATTTTAATCATCCAAGAATCTTTGCTTGTAAATCCAAATGTAAAAAATGAAACAAAAAACAAATCAGCATTTAAAGGTACCAACCCATACCTCCAGGATAAGATAAAATTCATATTTTGTATCTAGTGAAGAATATTGTCTTATTTTTGTCTGTCTCTTTGAGTGAAATAAACCAATGAATTTTTAAATTCTTTGGATTGTTGATGTTCATACTATTGCAACAAACAACAACTTTATCTTAGAATTTCTTCAATATTATCATGTATGTCATTTAATTAGATGATAGATACTATAATATTATTCATCATTAAAATCCTATGAGAAATACAACTTTAATTTTAAGCTGGCATCATCTTATAACTCAACATTATGTATTTAAATATTTTTAAAGATTTATTCATTTCTGTTGAAAAGGCAGATATAAAAAGAGAACACAACACAGAGAGGAAGATCTTCCACCTGTCAATTCATTCCCTAAGTGGCCGCACAGCTGGAGCTGAGCCAATCCAAAGCCAGGAGCCAGGAGTCTCTTCTGGGTCTCCCACATGGGTGCAGGGTCCCAAGGTTGTGGGTTGTCCTCTATTGTTTTCCCAGACCACAAGCAGAGAGCTAGATGGGAAGTGGAACAGCCACAACTCAATCTGGTGTCCAATTGGGATCCTATGCTGGCAAGGCAATGATTCAGCCACCAGACCACTGTGCCAGCCCCTTCCCCTTCTTTTTTTAAAGAATATTTTCTAGGGGACCCAGCACAGTATCCTAGCAGCTAAAGTCCTTGCCTTGCACACAGTGGGATCCCATATGGGTGCTGGTTCTTGTCCTGGCAGACACGCTTCCCATCAAGCTCCCTGCCTATGGCCTGGGAGGGCAGTCGAAACTAGTCCAAAGCCTTGGGACCCTGCACCCACATGAGAGACCCAGAGGAGGCTCCAGGCTCCCAACTTTAGAACAGCACAGCACCAGGGGTTGCAGCTGCTTGGAGAGTGAATCATCAGACAGAAGATCTTCCTCTCTGTCTCTCCTCCTCTCTGTATAACTGCCTTTCCAATAGAAGTAACTGAATCTTTAAAAAAAAAAAAAAAAAAAAAAAAAAAATTTAAAAAATATTTTCTGTGTTAATGATAAATTACCCCCGTTTTAAAACTACATTTAAGGGGCCAGTATAATGGCTCATTTGGCTAATTTTCCACCTGCAAGCACAACATTCTATATTGGCATTGGTCCATGTCCCAGCCACTCCACTTCCCGTCCAACTCTCTGTTTATAGCCTGGAAAAGTCATCGAGGATGACCCAAACTCTTGAAATATGTACCCACATGCAAAACTTGGAGGAGTCTTCAGCTCAGCTCTCGCCTTTACAGCTATTTGAGGAGTAACCCAACAGATGCAGATCTTTCTCTGTCCTTTTTGTAGCTGCCTAAATAAATCTTTAAAAATAATAATTAAGAAAACGAAACCATACTTTACAAATTTCATTAATTATACCAAATATTCCATAGCATAGTGAACATCACAGGATAAATTTTAAATTATCTTCAGCAGTTTATTTAGTTATATTATATTCTTTTAGATTAGATTAGATTCTTGTTAAGAACATTGGACATAATGCTTCACAAAGTTTGAGGATAGACATCAAAAGTATTTAAAGTAATCTTGCAAGAAACTTCAAAGATGCATTATGTATTTTTGAGCATTTTGAAATAGAAAATAAATGAGCATGAGCTAACCTTTTCTTGGTAATACAAACACAGCATGATCTGACTTGGTCTGTGGAGACCTGGGTGACATGCAGAGCTCCGTGCACCTGTGCGTATAACTAGCGCAAATCCTGAGCTTTCATGCCATGCCTCCCTCCCCAGAACAGTTTCTCCTCAGAGCAGGTTGAAGGTTGTTAAGCCTTCAGGTCTGGGATATGTCTTTCCCCAGTCTTCTGCAAGGTAACTGGAGGCTAGTCCTTGGTCTCTACTGCTACAGAACCACTTCCATGAGCTTTGGGATAGCCACTGTCCAGAAGGGAAGCCTTAGCTCATCTCTAGATTCAGTTGTACTCCAGGTACACCAGGCATGCAGAATGTCTGACCTTCCAGAAAGTGAGATATTAATACATCAAATCACTTCAAACAAGAGATCATTTTCACTTTGTGCACTCACCCATGTCTGCTGTATTTATTTGCAACACTAACTGTAAAAGATTGCCGAGAAGCTCAGAGTCAAATTTCACCCTGATTTGCAGCAACTCTTTACTCATGTGTTCACTCCCTATTAGGTGCCAGAAAGTTAATGACCACTAACCTTTCCTGCGTAACCTATATTAGTTTTCCTCTTGCTTTGAAATGCATTTCAACTTTCTCTTTTTATAATAAAAAATTTTTAAATAAAGTTAAGGCCCAAAACCATTTGAAAATACGCTGAGGCTAGAAACACCTTATGCCTTATCATTTTCAATATTCACATCCCTTCAATCAGTTATTTCTGTACCTAATTTTTTAATATTTTTAATTTTTATTGATACTAGATGAACAAATGTTGAACCTTTCACAGTAATGGTTTGGAAGCACAGTAACACTTCCATCCTGTCCTGCCTCCCTCTTGTCCAAGAGAGTGAATCAACTCAGAAAAGTTAAGTAGAAGTGTTTGTCTTACACATAGAAGTTATAAAGTGAGAATTTTTATCCCAATTCCCCAGTTAGTTTTACAGGAGAGTTCAAAACAGCCAAAATCAAGTAGATTGTGTGTGGCTGCTGCAGATCGGGTGATCAGACATAGCAGAGCTCTGTAACATTCAGAATGATCACTCAAATCCTGTAAGAAAAGGAAATGCTTCACCCAACACATTTAAGAGCCTAAGGTTTGTAAACACAACTCAGAATGGCTTTTCTTTTTTCAATATTTGCTATTAATAGTAAATAAATAGTATATGAACAGTAGTGCATAACCCTTAATTCCAGATATCTAAGATAAAGATTTCCCATGAGCACAATTTACTATACTCTATGGTTTTACTTCTGGCAACTTGCAATGCTATGAAAATTGGCCATGCCTTTTACAAACATTAGCTCTGAAGCCACGGTAAATTTGCAAACATAAACTACTTGCTATACACATCAGATGAATTACAACAATACATTCTAGTCAGTTATGCCACATTTTAGGTTACAAATATATGACCACATTTATTCCTTTACATTTAATCATTTAACATAACACTAAAGCCATTTTTCAACTTTAACAGCAAAAACAAGAGAAAAAAATTCTGTAAAGTAAAATTTACCGCCACAACAAATTTATGAAAATTACTCCATATAATACTAAAACATTCTATAATGCTTTTAATCCTGGTATCTCCAGGAGAAATTGGATTTTCAGCATTTCCCTAAGTTTCATACCAATCAACAAAACCAACTACCATTTTTTATGTGATCACAAAAAGGACTGAAATAAATGAATGCTAGCTTTTAAAATGGAGATAAAGCACTTAAGTAATTCAAATATATCCACATTATAGTAATGAAATTTTATCTACAACAGTACATTGTTTTCAGGGAAGCCCATGGAACTCATAACCTTCCAAGTTACTGACCAGCAAAACTTAAAAATGCAGTCTGGCTGATACAACTTTTCCAGTCTGATGGTTGCTCTTTCACTCTGCCAATTGCATTGGAAATCCATGCATGTTCAATCTCACATGCCTTACCGTCTGTTTGTCCTCTACATTCTTGTCTAACAGACTTCCTTTTTCATGCTTTTCAAATTCCATGTTAAAGAGAATGAGAACAGGGAGCAGAGAGACAGAGAAAGAAAGAGGTTAAGATTCTGTCTAGAAAACAATTTGACGCGCTTACATGTTCGATGTTGCAGGACATTCCAAATTGTGAGAGCCTAGGATGCTATCAGAAAGCCCTGGCGATAATTTCTGGTTAGCTAGTGTTTCCATTTATAGATGTTCAAACCCCATAAACAGGACACTGAAGAGAAGTCAGGCAGCTGGCCTTAGATAATGATAAATGCCACAAGATATAAAAGCAAACTGCTCAACAGGAGAATACTCCGACAGGTTAGTTTCCCCAGAGCAAGAAAGATGTATGTGACCAAAACCTTCTATCAAAGAATTCATTAGTAGCTGTTGAAGCAGAATAAAATATACTCTAGAACACAGACCTTATAAATCAATTTAAAAGGACAAATGTGATAGTCATATAACAAATACCAATCTGTCAGTCTAGTTTGTATCCTAGTAGTGCATAGACATAGATGTGTGCATACAGATAGATATATATGTACTGATATGTATAATGATGTAAGTCCAAAAAGAAAAATAACTTTAAAAAACTATGAAATAAACAATTGAAACCATAAAAGCACACAGCTCTTACATTCAAGGAATGTTGCCAATTTTATCCCATGAGAAGTTGGCAATGTTTAGAAATACCATGAAATAAAAGTGGTATTTTCTTTCACAACAATAATTTCATTCTTCATTACCCTGGCTTTCCTACTGGGAATGAAGTTATGATACAGCAGATAAAACTCATTTTTCTGAATGGAAGAAAAGTTTCCAAGGAATTGTTGCATGTCTTAAAGAAAATTAATTATGTGACTTCACAGCAAGTAGTTCTCTGTGCTTTGTAGCAAAACAGATATACAGAAGGTATCAAAGGAGTAAAAACGGCTTTCAGAATAAATGAAGACCGACCATTCTGCATGGGGGCTTAACCTCTCAGCCTACTTATACATTCTTTTAATGCTTGTTTTTAACCTTACGTCAGATTTCCACATCAGTTTTTCCTTCATTTATTCAGAAAAATATTTTAGAAAATATGTTGACACTATCACATAGAGTGCTTGTGGCCGATTCTCGGTTGTCAGCCAGAATGGCACTCAAGGTTATTCTGGTTCATGATGGAAACACTGAGGACTTCAGAAGTGAGACATTTAATAGAAAATAAACCTGGCCTTGATTCAGGATGATGAAATCAGAAACCCCCTGTGACACTCAGGGGCAAAACGAGGATTGTTCTCCTGGCTAAACTTTCAATTTCAGAAAGAATCCAACACGCGAGCTATTGCCCTAGAAAGTTAGGAAATGAAAACCTTAAAGATTTATTAGCATGTTAAGCCTGTACATTCAAATGCAAAAGCAAATGTTGAAATTTTAGGTGACTGGAACTTCCAAAATATCTCTGGGGGAAAAAAATAGAATCATACTGTGGCCACAAAAGGAGCCTAGTTTTGCTCAGCATGTGAGTTCAATACCCAAAGAGAAAATGAGGGACCCAGGAGAAAAAAGAATGGTGGGTGGGTTGCAGAGCTGAAACAAAAGAAAATGATAATTAGATGGGAGCCATTTGCTCAAGTGGCAGAGAGGAAAAGTTTTAATTGAATAACTAGTACTAAGCATCTATAATAAATGAAAATTTTCCTGGAAGAATATAGATTTTTTAATCATCAATAAAAATAAATGAAAATAATAAAATCGAAAGCTACAATCCCTAGATTTCTTCCCTAAACAAACTCACAATTTGGTATAAGTGGGGATCAGTAGATAATAGTACTCTGAGTACACTCACGTGTGCCATCATTTTACACTTTCTATACATTATCTCAACTCTCAAAACTGCTTGAAAAGGTACATTACTATTTTCTCCAGTTTCAAACTGACTTACAGACACACACAATTCACATATTATAACCCTATCCTCCCAATATCCCAGAATGGGATTATGTTGAGATGTTTGATTAGTCTGCTTCTAAGAAAGAGCGCGGCTAGAGACACTCTCCAAAGTTCAGAAGATGGCCAACCCACGCATCAAGGAAGGGAGCTCATGGGGCGACAGCCTTGCTGGCACTGTGACCTTGGGCTGTGTCCTCCAAAACTGGGAAAAATACATTTCTGTTATTTAAACCACCTCTCCTGTAGCAGCTGTTTGGGATGATCAATCAAACACACCCGTTTCAGATGTTCTCCCTCATATCTGGGAACATACAAGTTTAAACATTTTAAATCAATCTTTACATGGAGTACTGATTACTAAAAAGTCGGGAAGCCAAAAAGGATGAACATTGGATTGCAATAAACAGGGAAGCTGAGTATGGTTTACAGCTTGTGACAAATATCCTGTTTTAAGACATTAGTAAGGAATCAGGGAGTAAAAGATACACGAAGTCTTGGTATGTCGTGACAATTTTTGTATCATAAATTTAAAAGTCATTCTGAAATAACTTTAAAAAATAATACACAGTTAGGACCTAGTGCAATAGCCTAGTGACTAAATCCTTGCCTTGCATGTGCCAGCATCTCATGTCGGCACCGGTTCATAACCCAACTGCTCCACTTCCCATCCAGCTTCCTGCTTGTGGACTGGGAAGGCAGTTGATGATGGCCCAAGGCATTGGGACCCTGCACCCATGGGAGACCCAGAAGAAGCCTCTGGCTTCGGATCAGCTCAGCTCCAGCTGTTGCAGCCACTTACGGAGTGAGCCAGTAGACAAAAGATCTTTCTCTCTGTATCTCTTCCCTCTGTATATCTGTCTTTTTAACAAAACTAATTTTAAAAAATAATAATATGCAGTTAGACAAGTGAAAAGTGATACTCAAGTCCTTTACAGGCTCTCATCTAGCCACTGTGCGCCTCAATTCCCCTGTACAAATAATTTCATCACAGGTACAATCAGGTGAAGAGCCAAGTCACACACACTGTGTGGTAAATGCTATCTCTGTGTTCATTTCCACATATTTCAAGACATACATTCAAATACGTCGTGAAAATCATTTGGTGGCAGTAGTTTTCCTTTGTAATATAAAAAGTGTGCAAACACTAGCTGTCATCCACTTGTAAATTAAACAGAAAGAAAACAGGGTCAACATCAGTTTCCTTTCTCTTTTTCACTCACAATGAACACGTTCCTCTGATTCTTCCTGAAAGCCTCTCTGCCTTCCCCCATGGTGATACGGCCCCTTTTAGCACATGGTCCTGGTCTCCCGCCTCAGATACTCCAAGGTGGCAAACCCATGACCCTCCTTCTCATGATTTGCTAATTCCTTTTTTGTAGTTCTCTCCTTAACATTAAACTATATCATATTATATTTGAATTTATTTGTATCTACATGTTTGTATTTTGTGTACTCTACTAGAGTTTGAGCACCAAATTGCAATGTCATCATCATTCTACTCAGGCACTTGGAACAGAGAGCTAAATTAACAGTTGTAATGGAACCAGGGCAACAGAAAAAAGAAAATAAAAAGAAGGAAGAAGTAGAGGTTGGAGGGTGGGAGGAGCAGGAAGGGAGACTGAGGAATGAAAGGAATCGAATGGATGAGCCCTAAAATATTTAATATATTCTTGTTAATATTTTTAGAGAAAGTGGAATAAATGTGTATTTATTCAATATAAATCATACTAACATTCTAACTGTCCAAAAGTCAGACCTTAAACTACTATTAGGTCAAAGGAGAAATAAATGAACTTTTCCAATTGGGTCACATCAACCAAATTACTTCTCAAGTATTGCAGCTCTCTTTCCCATAGTTCAGATTGAGAAATCAACAAAATTATAAAAATTAAATGGGGTAGGGCCCGGCAGTGTGGCCTAGCGGCTAAAGTCCTCACTTGAATGCGCCAGGATCCCCTATGGGCGCTGGTTCTAATCCCGGCAGCTCCACTTCCCTTCCAGCTCCCTGTTTGTAACCTGGGAAAGCAATCGAGGACAGCTCAAAGCCTTGGGGCCCTGCACCCAGGTGGGCTTCAGATCGGCACAGCACCGGCCGTTACGCTCACTTGGGGAGTGAATCATCGGACAGAAGATCTTCCTCTCTCTCCTCCTCCTCTCTGTATATCTGACTTTGTAATAAAAATAAATAAATCTTTTCTAAAAAATTAAATGGGGTAATGTATCCAAAACATTTAATACAATGTCTGGTATCAGCAAGGTTCTTGGTAAAAATGTATACCATTATTTCTTTGGACTACCTGACACCCATTTATATTGGAATTAGTTTGATAATAGTTCTGAAATACTAACAAATATAACACAAGTTCACAAACAAACTAGTAGAAAATACTTGTAAATCTTTTACATGATAAGAAATGTGTATCCAGAACATGTAAGAAAATAACTTTCACAGCTCAACAATACAAAGAATAATTTAAAAATAAATAAAGATCTACTTCCTCTCCAAGGAGATCAAATGGAGTAACTTTTTTCCTGTTGGTTAAGGTACTAATGGAATGTCTGTATTCTATGTTCAAGTCCCAGTTCTCCTAATTACAGCTTCATATTAATGCACATTTTGAGAGTGAGGAGGTGATAGTTCAAGTATTTGGATCTCTGCCACCTATGTAAGAAAACTAGATTGAGTTCCAGGCCCCTGGCTTCATCTTTCCCTGCTACCTCGCTCAAATAAATTTTTAAAAATAAACAAGAAAAAAATAGCCAACAAATACATGAAAAGCTGTCCAATATCATAGAGTGGAGCACAAACTAACCCCAAAGGTAATACTTCAAATCCACAAGCATGGATGAAGTTTAAAAGCAAAAAAGCAGGTAATAGTAGTCATTGATGAGTATGTGAAAAATTTGTAACTCACAAATTAAGGATAGTAAAGTGACACAACCACTTCAGAAAACAGAATGGTAATTCATAAAACTATTAGATAGATTTGTCATATAACCTAACAATCACACTTCCAAGTTTACATGAGTTTAAAAGAGAACGGGATTCCTCCACCTGGTTGCAGTATTACAGTTCAAAGGAAAAAGAGAGAGAGAATTGGAAACACATATCCACACAGTTTGAAACAAATGTCTGATATAGCAATCATAATTATCAAAGGTTAGAATAAAACACAAATGACTATTTATACTGAAATATTGGTGTAAAATGTGCACACCCTAAAAATATAATAAATGAAGGAAGCCAATCACAAAAACCAACCATACATTATGATCCATCTATTTAAATGACCAATAAATAGGCAAATAGACAGAATCAGAAAAGTAGTTTGTCATTTCCAGAAGGTGGGGGGAATGCAGAAACGGGCATGACTGTGGCTGGGTATAAGGTTTCTCTTTTGGATGACTACTATGCCACGAAATCAGATAGTGACACTGCTTGTGCAACTTTCTGAATATAGCGTAAGCGACTGGGCCTTATGTACAATTTAAAGGTGAATATCATGTATTTCATTAAATCTCTTACTTTCTAAAATATTAACAGAGAAGGTGGAGCTAGAATGTGGTTTGAGTAAGATGCTCCAGTAATCCCCACAGAGGATACTTTTCACATATAAAGTCATTTGAATAATACTCAAGGAAGCCACCTGAAAGACCACAAGGCTTGTTTTTAGCACATTAAAAAAAAAGAATGTTGAGGAAGGCAGGAAAGAATTGTCGCATCCCCACTCTCCGAAGAACAGCACAGAAACAGACACACTTGTCTGAGAAGAAACACTGAAGATGAGACCTTAAATTTCAAACTCAGTGCCAGACCTGCTACAGTGAAACAGTGCGACAGGGCCACACTGTCCCTTCCCCCACAGGCATGCCTTTATACTCCACCTATCACCCAAATCCCGACATCAGAGCAAGACTCCAGCCTATTGGGAGTAGCAGGGGTGGGGTGGCAGAAGTGGGGAAGGGAACTTAAGACTTTGCTTTGAAATTCCATGCTGCATGGAAGGAAACAGCCAAGAGGTCATGGAAAGTTTCCCACTGGCATACATTTGGAATGGGTCTGGGGCAGACCAGGCTGAATCAGTTCACGTCATTCACTGGCAAATCCAAACGCCAGAACAGAGTGTGGGTCAAGCCAGGTTGGGTGGCAACAAAAGTAGTACACAACACAGAATGCCAAGGTGAGATTGCCTGTACCAGATGTGGCCGCAGCACCCAACCAGCACAGGTGAGAACCAGGAAGGGAGGGGGCAGAGCCGGCAGCAGAATAAGGAGTGGTTCCCTTACTGAACAGCTACTCCCACTGGAGAGCGTGAGCTGGGATGGGGGCAGACCAGACTGAGCAGGGTTACAACACCTGTGCGCCTCATGTGGACCAGATCAGGGAAAAGCCAAGCTGGGCTGATTATTCCTACTAGTGCAAATGAAATTAGAGTGGGTGAGGATTGTTTGGGCTTAGCCACAGCATCAGCTGGCAGAAGCTGGCACTGAGGGCTAATTCTGTCAAGTTAAACCACAGAACCACCTGGAGAATGCATAATCTGGGAGTTGGAGTGGCTTGGGAGGGAAATAGTGGGCTCCTCTTTCTTGGGTTGCCACCACCCACGGGAGGGCATGAAAACCAGGACAGTGGCTGGAGTGGCTAGACAGACACCCAACAACATCCGTGAAGGCTGGACAGTTGAACTGGTTAGATGGAACAAGGTTTTAATACCCATTGACATGTATGAGAGCAGAAGGGAATGTGGGATAGACTGGACTAGTCTGCCACACATACTAGCAAACCAGGGAAGGAGGCGGGCCTGGTGGGAGTTATTGTGGGCTGCTCTGGCTAGGCTGCAGCTCCCACTGGTTTGTGTGAGGGCCGAGTATGTGCTGGTCAGAACCAGGCTGGACTGCAAACACCCATTGGTTCTAGAGGAAGACAGGGATGGAAACAGAACCAACCCAGCAACTGCAACCACCAGCTGATCGGGGCGATGAACTATACTGGGACCTGTGCTTGCTAACACATACAAGAGTCTGGTCTGGGAACACCTCAGACAAAGTTTCTTTGGGGATCTCCCCAATTGAAATGCCAGACTCAGAGCCCCAACCATAAAAGGACAGAAGATGGAACAAGTTAACCAACCACCTCAGCTACATGTTGGCAATGAAAATACTGGGCAAATGGAGACGCTATGATGAACTATGTCGATCAGTGGAATCTCCAGCAACCACATCATGATTGGAATGGTGAGAGTGACAGCTTAGAGAGAGATCAGCTTAGCTGTGACCATTGAGGGATGAGCCAGTGGTTGCAAGACTTTTCTCTCTGTATCTTCTTCTCACTATAAATATCCCTTTCCAATAAAAATAAGGAAGGAAGGAAGGAGAGAAAGAGAGAAAGAGAGAAAGAAAGAGAGGGAGAGAGGGAGAGAGGGAGAAAGAAAAGAAAGAGGAAGGAAGGATGGATGGAAGAGAAGGAAGGAAGAAACAAAGAAGGGAAGGTAGGAAGGCAGGGAGGAAGGAGGAAGGGAAGGAAGAAAGCGGGGGAGGAAGGAACACTGCATGCCGCATCAGGCAGAGGCTGGTACCACAGTGGACCAGACTCATTGTGGTCTATATCATCACCACAAAGCACAGATATAGCACTCTAGGATAGCACAGGACTTTGCCTGTGACTGAGACACTCGGGTACAACCCAGGTTAGTGTCACGGTGGCTGGCCAACAGATGACCTACACCACTCCATCCTCCATCAAGGGCAGACAACAAGGAACAAATCTCCAGTCATTGGGGGGAAAGGGTGAGAGTTGCATTTGGATATGACAATATTATCACCACTTATTTACCATTACTGATGATCATGCTCCCTAAGTCAGTGTGTGTAGACAGATCCTGGACCTGCTCTGGTCCCAAGCGGAGAAGCATGGTCCTATTGGAGGGGACTAATATCCAGGTTCACATCAACTCTGGTTGCTGCATCAACATTAGCCTACAAGTTTACAGCAGCAGCTGACAGTCTAAACCATAGTCCTATTAGCTGCTTTCCTGGTCCCTGGGGAGCTATGTCATCTAATATTGCAGGATAAATAGTTAAAACTGCTCAGTCCATTACTACTCCAACCACAAGCCATATAACTTAAAGAGGACAATTTTCTGGTTAGAAGAAAATCTTGTTGGTACCAAAACACTACATAGAAACCTGGGACAGGCACAGCAGGGACTCACACATCTATGTCTGCACTGACACTACTGCAATCCTGATAATGTCTTTTAATGACATTGCCTCTTTTCAAGAATCCTGTAGCAGACAGTGCTCTCACATCCTAGCCACAGTGGACTGAGGCCCAGCACCCTTGGAGGTGTAGACCTTGCCCCAAAGACTGTTACCAAGACCCAAGCTGCTGAATCTGAGAAAAAGACCATGTATCTGCTGAATTAGCCCAGCATGACAACCTAGTGACTAAATCCTCACCTTGCATCTGCCCCAACATCCCACATGTACGCTGGTTCATATCCGGGATTCTCTCCTTCCCATCCAACTCCCTACTTATGGCCTGGGAAAGCAGTGGAAGACAGCCCAAAGCCTAGGTACCCTGCACTCATGTGAGAGACCTGGAAGAAGCTCCTGTCTCCTGGCTTCAGATGGGCTCAGCTCTGGCAGTTGCAGCTACTTGGAGGAGAAAACCAGCAGAAGGAAAATCTTTCTGTCTATTCTCTCTGTAGATCTGCCTTTCAATAAAAATAAATAAATCTTTTTCTAAAAGAGAGAGAATCTGCTGACTCTAAGAACAGCACCCCAATAATATACTGCTATCAGGTGTGGTAGAAGAGAGTATAGGAAAAGTAGAGGGCAATGTTCATCCAGAAGCGTACCTAAGAGATAGTTAGAGGAACATCATCAGAAAATAAGCCTTTTACACTAAAGGTGCTGGTTAAAATTAATACATCTAATTGACATAAAGGGGAACATCAATCAGACAGCTGACCTCTCAGAGGAAACAGGCCAGAGGAAAATGGAGTGACATTTTCCAGACTCTAAAAGGAAAAAAAAATTGCCAGTCCAGAATAATGTACCCAGCAAAGCTCTCCTTTGTCTTTGAAAATGAAAATTCTCCCACACCAAAAAAAAAAAAAAAAAAAAAAAACCTCAAAGAATTATGCCTCTTTTAGACCTGCCCTATAAATGACACTTAAAGAAATTCTCTTGGCAGAGAAAAGCAATAGCACCTACCAAAACCAAAGGCAAATGTGGAGAACAACCCAGTAAAATGACAACAGAAGACAAACAACGAACAACCCATTGCTAAAGTGACAAAACCACGTTACACCCTATCCACATTAACCTTGAATGTAAATGGCTTAAACTCAATCAAATGTCATAGATTAGTTTACTGGATCAAAAAACAAAACCATCTATCTGTTGTTTACAGGAGACACATCTCACCAACAAAGATCAGTGGAAACGATATCTCATGGATTGATGGTTTTCATGGTTTGTTTTTATTTTCATTTCTTCAAAATAGTTTTTCCCACATATTAAATTCTTCACTGACTCATACGTCATATAGTAGCATCATTTTCTTCAAGAAATTTCTGGAGTGTTCTTTTTCATTTCTTCCCCAACACATTAGTCATTCAGTAGCATGTTGTTTAATGTCATGACATTGTAAATTCCTATTTTTTCTTCATGTTGTTCCTTTTGTCTTATGACTTTTCATTTAAGGGGATGTATAGTAACTGTGTAATAGTGACTATTATATCCAGATATGAAAATACAATGCAGTATGCATCTCTACTCTCAGATCAATAATGGATAAAACTGTTAAATATATCTTGATAATAGGATGTTGGATTGTGCCATTGTGCACAGACTTATGACTGTTCATGAAAAACTATACTATTATAACAGAGGGGAAATCAGTGGGGGGGAGGGGACTTGGGAAGGGATAAGGGAAATCGCAGAGCCTATGAAACTATCATAATAAAATAAAATATTTGAAAGGTAAAATTGTAATAGACCCAATTCATCTGCTAAATACACAAGTATCATACAAGGACACAGAAAGTATAAAAAAGCAAGGCAATGTAATGCCCACAAAGCAACACAATAATAATGTGCCAACAAATACAAAGAAAAGGAAATTTATGAAATGTCTGACAAAGAATTCAAAACAACTATTATAAATGATCAAAGAGGTATGAGAAAATACAGAGCATCACAAAAATGCATGACATGATGAGGCACTCAACCAAGAGATTTTGAAAAAGAACAAAACAGAAATCTTGAAAATGAAACATTCAAAATTGCAATTTTTTTTAAATATAGTTGGAAACCTCAAGAAAAGACCAGATTGGTCAAAGGAAGAATATCTAGACTTGAAGATGGCTTTTGAAATATCCTACACAAAAAAAAGAAAAGAAACAGATAGATAGAGATATAGATACAGATATTAGATATATAATGGAGACTTTTAAGGGAATAGAAAGAATCAGGTTTAGTAAATATACTCAATGACATAAACTGTAAATTTCCCAAATCTGAAGAAAATCAGAAATTCAAATACAGGAAGCCCATTGAACTCCAAATAGAGACGACAAAATAACTTGACTATAATGTGTGATAGTAAAATTCCCAAAAGTGAACTCAAAGAGGAATTCTAAAATTAGCAAGAGAAAGTAAACCTTTGTTAGAACAATAGCAGAGTGGAGAATGGAAACACTAAAACAAAAATTATTAGCAACTAAGAATATTTTACCTAGCAAAGTTATGTTTTCTAATAAAAGTGAAATACATCCAAATAATGCAGCAGTTGAATTAATCACCCCAGAAAAGTCTTATAAAACTTGCTCAATAGAATTCTGTATGTAGGGGGAGAAAAAGGAAGAGAGTGAAGACAAAACTTTACACATAACAAAGGATTAACATCCAGAACATTTTAAAAGTGACTCGTAAATCTCAAAATCTCCCAAAAAAGTAAAAACAATTCGGTAAGTAGGATAGATATTTCTCAGAAGAAATACAAACGGAAAAATTGCCCTCAACAATGCTCACTATCACTATCACGGTAATAAACATTTTTAAATGTGGTTTCATATCACTTAAATTGAAATGGCTAGTATCCAAAATTAAAAAATAAAAGTGCTGGGGTGAGGTCTTGGACAGCAAGATACCCTAATAGCATCATTCTTGGAATTCTAGTAGTCCTATTACAAACTTTTGTATGTGAAAATTCAATTTTCCCAAAACTATCTAAGAAAGAATCTTTCCTTTCTTCAAATAATGTTTTTAGCATATTTGTCAAATAAAAAATGGTTAGATATGTATGAGTTTATTTCCAGAGTTACCATATTTGTTCCACTGATTTTCACTACCTTTTTTTTTTTTTTTTTTTTTTTTTTGCTAGCACCAAGCTGTTTTAGTTGAAACAACCTTGGAGTGTTCCTTGAAATGTGCTATTGTAATGCCTTAGCTTTGTTTTTAGTATTCAAGATCTCTTTGGATACTCAGGGTCTTTTGTGTTTCACTGTGAGTTTTAGGGATTTTTTTTCCCAAGGTTCTGTAAAGAATGTCATTGACATTTAAATGAGAGAATTATGGCAAAGTATATTTAAAATTTTCACCAATATTTAAATATCTATTGTTCGATCCAGCTGTATTTTTCTGGGAATATATACAAAGGAAACGAATTCAGTATATGAAAGGGGTCTGTGCCCCCATGTTTGTTGTAGCCCAATTCACAATAGCAAAAATATGGAATGAACCTGGATTTCCTTCAAATTGCACTGGTGGTAAAAAAGATAATGTGGTATATACATGCAAATGACTATTGCTCAGTCATAAAAGTGAAATTATTGCAGCAAAATGGCTGAAACTAAAAAAATCACCATGCTAAGTAAAATGAGAACTTGGACTAGCGTAACCATTATGAAGAGCAGTTGTAAGGCTTCTCAAAAACTTAAAAACATATCTACCATATGATCAGCTGTTCACTTTTTGGTACGTACCAGTAGGAAATGAAACCAGCATATCAGAGTTACATCTGCGCTCTCTTATTCTTTGAAGTGCATTTCACAACAACCAAGGTACAAATTTAATCTAGATGTCTAGGAATGAATGAATGAATAAAGAAAATGTACACATATACAGTGCAGCATTATTCAGCTATTCAGACAAAAGAAACTTGAATACTTTGAGCAAGATGGTTGGAGATCTTTGCATTATGTAAAATAGACCACAGAAGAGCAAATACTGCATGTTTCTCACACATGAAAATGTCAAGAAAAGTTGGTCAATCTGAATTTGGAATAGTGATTATTAGTTATTGGGAATGGTGGATATAAGAGAATAGACAGATTGCATAACATGAGTCAAAGCAGTGAGAGATCGCAAGTGCTGTATTCACAGAGCATGTGGCTGAATTCACAACTGGGTGTTATATCCTGTATAAAGAATGAGGAGAGAAACTGATAGACTCCAAATACAAGAAAAAAAGAAAATTAAAAACCTGGCTGCAGGTTGAATTGGTTTACATTTTATACACACATACAAACATACATATATACATAGACATTTATAAACACACACATACATACACATGTGTAAACATGTACATTGAAATATATATGCAAATGTGATAGTATTGTGTGTTATTCAAAAACTGGTAAAAGTAAAATACTTTTTTAAATAACTGAAAAATTAACAAAAGAAGATTTACAATTTCTTTCTAAGCTGGAAAATTCATTATCTTTTTCCAGGAATACAATATAACACAACAGGTCACTCCAAACAGGAAATTAAAGTCTATGGTGCAGAAGGCAAGCAAGAATTCCATTCAAATTGAAACTTATGAACCTCAGCAAATAACACATACTTCAAGACACAGCCATCTCCATTCCTGAACATCATCACCACTTGCTTTGTCAATAGGTGTCTGCTGATTTTAAGCTTTAATTCAAAAACTAAGGGAATATTAGGTGGGACACAAAGATTAGTTACGCCTCACTGGGGTGTCGGGGATTTCTCTGCACACCCCTCCAAAAAAAAAAGAAAAAAATGTTCTGTACCTAAACTGATGACACATGTCTTGCTAGAGTTATAAGCCAGTTCAGACCATCTGAAAAACAACCAAGTTCAGCAAAATCATGCTTCAACACTATAAACAGCTAAATACTAAAATGAAAATAGACACGAGACAGCTGAAAAGTAATCTATAGCCATATTGAGGTATATAGAACCCAGTTCAATATAAACCAAAACTGAAATATCAATGAAGAAGTCATAGGATGCAGTTGAGAACCTGCATTTTCCTATTAATATACTGATTAATCAATACCATGTCAATTAATGCCATAATGTTGTAAATTGTTGTTGATGTTATGTTGGGGCTTTTAATTGATTGGGACAATACTTTGCCAGCTTTACCTTCAGACCAGAGATGGTCTTACCAAAAAATCGTTGAACTCACTAGGACAATAAGATGCTGGACTTTATGCTTAGTAATTACTTCCAATGAAAGAATCTCAACTGAATTTGAGCTATGGTAATGCAACAAGGTGGAGAAATCCACCATGGGGAGAGGGTTCAGGGAGGGGTGGGGGGAATCCCAGTGCCTATAACACTGTGTCACTTAATGCAATACAATTAATAATAAAAAAAAAAAAACTAAGGGAATAGTTTGTGGCTCTTAAGGTTGCTTGTTTAGTTAACTACCCCAGCAAAGCTTGACAGCAAATTTCTGGGTGAATGAGACTGTAAGGTAGACTATATCAGCCTATGGACCTTGGAAGGATTTCCTCATCCTTGGATCTGTGAGATCAACAGTATGTCAGAACTATTGAAACCACTTGAACAGAACCCTTGGAACATGCTCCATCCACACTGGGAACCCTGAGATGACATCAGGTGGCCGTTTCCCATACCCAGGTGCTGGGGCTGTTGGGAGGCTGGGTGTGGCTTTTCCCCTTGCCTCCCCGTTCCCACAAATACAGGAAGAAGAAAAAGAAGATGTGAAAATAATGATCTCATTCACTTTCCCCTAATCCTTAACCCTTCCCACCCTGGTCAACAATAAAAACATCATCAAAAACAAAATTTGTTTTTAAATAAAAGTGAATAAAGATGCTTGTTCAGCTGTTGGGTCAGACAGTCAAATGTTAACTTTAATAGTGATGATTTCCCTATATGCATAATGTAAAGAACTTCTCACAATAACAGCATGAATAAACGCTTTACTGCTGAAACCTTATAAGCTAGATAAGACATCCCAAAAGCATGAAAAACAAATGCTCTTTTCTTTGAAACAATGGCAATACAGGGTAGAAATGTGTGGCATAGTGAATTAAAATCACTGCTAGGGATGCCAACATCTTGTATAGAAGCCCCTGGTTCAAGTCCCAGCTGCTCTGCTTCCAATGCAGCTTTGCTAATGCAACTGGGAGACAGAAGTGATAGCCCAAGCACTTGGATCCCTGCCACACATATGAAAGACTCAGATGGAATTCCGGAAGACCTCTCGCTTCTCACTGTTTCTCTTCATTTTAAAGAAATAAACAAGTCTATAAGACACGGTATAGGCCACTTAGAATTTTCCCATTGCAAGCTTCAAGGATGGTACATTTATCACTAAAATCAGGATATTCTTCTGAGACCCTCAATGTGCTTCACACATATTTCTCATCATCCCATATAAACCACCCAAGATATGGATCTTTTATGCTCTCCATAAGTCCAGTCGGAGTCCTGAGTATCCTCCACACCAGGATACAGCTTTCAGCAAACATCTCCAAGTGCCACAGTCTTTTCCAGAAGCAAATAAAGCTCAGACCTAGCGCTGACATCTCCTTCACACTAACAGCTAAGTTCTTTTGACCAGGCCTCAGTACAGAGTATAAGCCCATGTCTCTACAAAGCTCTCTCATATTTGATAACTGTGGCAAATAAGAAAGCAAAATACAGAGGAGACCTATTTTCTACCTCTTTCTGGTTTCCTTAGCGTAGCTCCCTGAGATCACTTATCAGCTTTGGAAACTTTCAGCTTTCAAGGAGCAGCTGGCTGCTTCTCCTAGAATTGTTCTCTTAATATGTCTTTACAATAGGAAGATTGGCCATGGACTTGCACCCTTTCGCTACTGATTTTTAGGTATCCTTTATGGCAGGCTAGTGGTACCAAGTATTAAGAATTGTGGCACTTGAAAACTCTCTATAGAGGAATATCTTACAATTAAGTTTATCACTTTATAATAACCATTTTCTGTAAGTTGAGACTGCCAAGCCATAAAAGCAATCCCCCAAAATATGATAATTAAGATAATGATAGCTTAGCAAACCGGTACCCTTTTAATTACCTCTCTTTGATTAAAACAACTTTTTCTATTGGAATATGAGACTTTTTACACTTCTAATATTGTCATTTCCCCTCTTTTGGTTCTAGATTCTAACAAAGCATTTAAGTCAATGCAAAGGAAGGAATATATTCTTCATAAAATCACTGTTAGTATGGAACATTTGAAGCATTAGAAACAATTTTGATGAGATGAAACTGAATTCAGGAAGGTGTTATTTTTTAACTGTGTAAATCTGAAAAAATGCAATTTTTTAATCAAATTACTGAGAAGTAAAATATGAGATCTTTTCAAACTCTTTATGATTAACAGTGATAATTCTAAACATGATATAAATCTAAATTCATAACTCCAGAACATGTAACACATAAGCTGACTGCAACCTGTTGGGAATCCAAGACCAGCACGTTCCATTTTCTATCTTATATTTGGCATACACAATTGTCAAGGGGATTTCACGCGCATTTTCTTTGGTTCTTTAGTTCAGAAAGATGCTTGAACAGGTTTCTGCTCCTACATCTGCCCTCTACACATCTCCAGCATCCCTTAAACAGTAGCTATACTTCCTAGAAGTTGTGTACTTGCCCTCTCTCTCTCTCGTTTGTGTCTCTCTCTCTCTCTCTCTCTCACACACACACACACACACACACACACACACACACACACACACACACACATCATTGCTGCTTCAGGCATGAAGGCAATATTTTATGGCTTTCATGACAAGAGTTAAGAAAAAAACTTTCAGAAATAGAAATGCATATTGCAATTCCAACTGTCAAAGAGTTTGGGATTTAAGTTTTCCTGTGTCTTTTGGCTTACTCAAAGAAATCAGATTCAACCCTGCAGCCTATCCACCTCCTCAACTCCACAGCTTAACCTGTGGTTGTGTTGACATGACAAATGACTTTGCCCCCAAAGTAGCAGCTCCGTGCCCTTTGAGACAACGTGTCCAGGATATATTTTCCATTTTATCCGTTGAAATGGAAACATGTTCCACAGCAGTCTGCACTTACACAGAGAGAATGCTTACCTTTCAACTGACTTGGATACAGCTTGCAGGACAGTAATCCATCGAGGAGGTCGCCGGCCACATTCCCAGAGCAGCTGACCCTGTCAGTCTTTGGAAAACACTGTTTACTCTGTAACTAATACCAGATACCAAGCACAAGAGACAGCACTCAAATTAAAAAAAGAGTTAGGCATAAACCTCACCCTCACTGGGACCACGTCACAAAAACAGTAGTTGCTAAGTTTCACAAATAGTTTTGTTATAAGAATGTCTTAGTAATAGTGGAAATTTGGAGTCCAGAGTTAAAAAGTTTTGCAATATAGCCAGCTACCCACTTTTCAGTGTATTGATGAAAATTCCTGAAGTTCCCTAAGGACATGAGTGATAGAGGAGTGAAAAGGCTAAGGAAAACAGTTTCTCTTCTAGTTCAATTGAGTTGGTTTTTAAAATAAAACTGAAAGTTCTTCTGAAATGAAATGCCAGCCACTTAAGAGAAGAAAAAACAGAATTATATCACACACAGCCATGACTATACTGAGCAAACTCTTCAGTCCCACCAGGCACTTGCCCAGCATCCAATCACCAAGAAAAGACCAGAGAGGACAGGCGTTCACAGCACCTTCCTTAGCTCCCACAGATGCTCGTGGCTAATCACTGCCAACAGAAGCAACCCCATGTTAACCCAGCAATGACTAATTACATTTCCATGCAGGGGGATCCAATTTAGGATTCTGGCCCTCAACAGGAGACATTTTTAGTTTTTTCATACATTTTAATGCATGTGGGCCACAGCAAATTTCAAAAGCATAAACAACTACAACTTTTTTTTTTTAAATTATTTGTAAGACACAGTTCTAAACATCACTGTTTAAAGTATACCAGGAAACTTCAAAAATATCATGGAACAAAGAAAAGCTGAATGAGAAGTCTGATACCAAAAAGTGAAATCTATCCATACAAGCTCTTCAAAAAGTTAATGATAATGAACACAGTGGTGAAATTATGCATAGACTTTTTTCAGGGCCAGCATTTGGCACCGTGGCTACTGTATGAGATAACAGCTTTCATGTCCAACCACAGATTCAAGTCCTGGCTACTCCACTTCGATCCGTTCCTGCTGATACACCTGGGAAAGCAACAGAAAACAGCCCAAGTACTTAGGTCCCTGCCACCTGTATGGAAGACCCAACTAGAGTTCTAGCATCCTGACTTCAATCTGACCCTGTCCTGGCTATTGTGATCCTTTGGTGACTAAGTCAGCAGATGGAAGAGCTCTCTCTCATGCTCTTGCTCTTATTCTCTCTCTGCCTTCCCTGTTTCTGTAGCATTTTGCCTTTCAAATATATAACGCCAATTTTTAAAAATGTATTTTATGTACATTGTCTTATAACTTGCACTTTTGTTAAACAAAATATTCTGTGCACTTTACCCTGTTCAAAATGCTTTTACCCACGAGTATTTTAATGGTGGAGTGATAGTGAATAAGGAGTTGGCAAAAGAGGTTAAACATGGCCCAGATGAGGACAGGCTGGACAAGACCAATCAAAATGAATTGTCCTTCTGTTTATCATTTTTAAATTCAAGCTAGTCATTTCAGTTTTGCTTAAGGTAACAATTGCATGTTATGGGCAAATTAATTATCAAATCTCCTGACAACAAAATCAGATAAAACACTAAAATTCTACACTCATGCCACAAATAACATCAACAAAAGCCCTTGATAAAATATATACTTTTTTAAATATATCAATTGCTTTATTTATCATAATAATACTAGAGTAGTATTGCACATTTATTAAGACTTTTTAAAAAAACAAAAAGTAAAAGTAAAGGCATCTTGTTTACTTATATATGATGATAAGTAATGGAAACATACTTGATAAACACAGTAAGATAAAGTGTTACGATGCCTGGTGTGGGCATAGTGGTTAAAGCTCACTGCCTGTGACACAAACATCCCATATGCATGCCAGCACAAGTCTTGACCGCTCCACTTCCTATTCAGCATCCTGCTGATACACTGGGGAAAGCAACAGAAGATAACCCAAGTACTTGGACCCTTGAGTCCACATGGGAGATCCAGAAAAATCTCCTCCCTCTTGGCACCTGAATATAATCTAGTCCAGCTCTGACAGTTGCAGTCATTTAGGAAATGAACAAATAGATGGAAGATAACTCTGTCATCCCAGTGTCTGTATAACTTGCCTTTCAATACTACAATAAAAGTTTAAAAAATAATTCTTGGTACTCAGGCTTTATGCAGATCAGAATTAAAAACTGGAAGTTCTTTAGAACCAGTTTTTCTCTTGGGACCCATGACCTCCATCTTTCTTTCTTCGTAGATCTGTTCAATTTTTTTTTTAAACTCCCCTATTTGTGTAAGTTAAGGAATCAAGAAGGAATACTAACATTCAGAATTTTCATGTTCCTCAACACAAAACATGAACAAATACTGGGTTGCTTTTTCTGAGCCACCGATTCTAGCTTTCCAGCAGAGAGAATTCAGTTTTCCCAACTAAAGTGAAGTGTGCATCATGATTCAATCTGCTATGGGCAGTGAGGAATGAGGAATGGAGCAGACAGAATCGGATCAGCCATTTCTCAACAAAAGGGATCAAGGACACATCATAAGAAGGATCTACCAAAGGTTAGAAAAACAAAAAGAATTGTTAATATGTTGGTGGACTTTCTTACAATCTTCTTCTAATCTTACATTAACAATATTCCCTTCTAGTCTCTCCTGAAAAAAAATTCATATGCTCTAAAATTTTAAATTGGCAAACAAATCACAAATTATTAAATATGCCACAGTGCACTAATGAGTTCTACATTATTGAAAATCTAAATTATTTCTAGTTTTATATGACTTGGAGATTTGAAATGAACACCAATGTATGCAGATAAATTTCTCTATTTTGAATTATTTCAATACAATACTTCTAGATGCGGAGGCCTGTCATATTAAAAATGTATTTTCTAAATTCTTGATAAAATATGGCTGAATATCCTCCTGAAAAGGTTACATAAGTATGCCCTTCATGAACTCTCAGCAACATAAAGTGTAAATTATATCTAATATTCTACAGAGTGGAGACTTAACACGGAAACAGTAAACTGACATTGTTATGCAGATAAGCATGGTGTGTTCTGTGTAGTGAGTAAGATTCAGTCATCATATGTCGGCCAATAAGAATCAAGCTTCCTTTAGTAGTCCAAACCAAATATGCCATTCTTCCCTTGTAACACTCTAAACTCACTCAACAAACATTGAAAAGCTGTTGCTGCTGTCAAACGCTATTTGGAACTTGGAGATCAAAAGATATAGCTATATGACAGCTGTTCCATGAGGAATGCAGAGGATGACAGCTCCTATAGCAGTAGACACAGGAGAATAGCATCACGGCATCCCAGTCAGGACTGCCCTCACAACGCTAACACCTCAGAAAAGCATGGCCTGCACATCCTCAAGCCAACTCCGATGGAATCCTGATTTTTAGAAATTAACCAGAGGAACTCTAGCCCCAAAACTGAAGAATACTAGCATATGACTATTCCTCCTCAAGTGAAAGAATGCCTGAAAATATAGACTGGATGAGATATTGCTGTGGGAATTACACCAATATGTTTTAAAGATTTATTTATGTATTTTTATTGGGAAGGCAGATTTACAAAGAGATAGGGTCCGGCGCAGTAGCCTAGCAGCTAAAGTCCTTGCCTTGCACATGCTGGGATCCCATATGGGCACTGATTCTAATCCCAGCAGCCCTGCTTCCCATCCAGCTCTCTGCTTGTGGCCTGGGAGGGCAATAGGGGACAGTCCAAAGCCCTGGGACCCTGTACCACATGGGAGGCCCAGATGAGGCTCCAAGCTCCTGGCTTCTGATAGGCACAGCTCCAATCATTGCAGCCATTTGAGGAGTGTATCAACAAACAGAAGGTCCTCCTCTCTGTGTCTTCTCTTTGTATATCTGACTTTTCAATAAAAATAAATAAGTCTTTTAAAAGAGAGAGAAAAATAAGAGATAAAGAGAGGAAGATCTTCCATCTGCTGGTTCACTCCCCAAGTGACTGCAGCAGACAGAGCAGAGCCGATCTGGAGCCAGGAGCCTCCTCTGGGTCTCCCACATGGGCACAGGATCCCAAGGCTCTAGGACATCCTCTACTACTTTCCCAAGCCAGAAAGGTGGGTGGGAAGTGGAGGAGCCAGGACAAGAACTAGTGCCCATACAGGATCCCAACACTTGCAAGGCAAGGATTTAGCCACTGAATCATCATGCCAGACCCTATACCAATATTAAAGCTGCAAACCCAACTTTTGGAGCAAGCAAAACCTACCCTCATCATAAGCCCCATGGCATAGTTGTCTAAGCTTAAGCCTGCAGTGCCAACATCCCAAATGGGTGTGGATTAAGTCACAGCAGCTCCACTTCTGATCCAACTCCCTGTTAATTACCTGGGAAAGCAGAAGAAACTATCTTCAGTCCTTCAGCCCCTGAACCCACACAGGAGACCTAGAAGAATGAGTTGGATCCTGGCTTTATACCAGTCCAGCTCCTACTATCAGGGCCATCTGGGAGTGAACCAGTGGATGGAAGATATCTCTGTCTCTTTTTCACTATGTAACTCTTCAAATGAAAGTAAAATTAATCTTTATATTAAAAAAAAAACTACACTAAACAGTACATGTTCATGACTTTCATTTATTGACATAAATATTGCTCCCAATTTGAGAAGTTCATTGAGACATAATTTGGAATTAATAAGCTCTTGCAATAGTATGCAGCTAATGTACTCTCCAAGTTAGATGTAAGTTTAATGTCATCACATAAAACCAAATCTTTGTGATTATCCAAGTACCAGCTGTGCAATGATCAGGAACACAAGAGGAATTTTGCTAATTATCATCACCCAGAGGAAAATAATTAGTTGCTTTGTGGGAAGAATGACAACAAATGTTTCTATTTCTATTCTAATTTCCACCACTGAAGCTGATAAAACTCAAAATTGGTCTACCTACTTATGAAAATTATAAACTCATTAGCAACATAAGTAGGTTGCATGCTAATCTTTCTGTCTATAAATTAATCGGTACACTATGTATTAGATAACTGGTACATTGTTCTGAGGGGGAGCATAAAAATTGCCAAACCACACTGTAAAAGGGTGAATAAAAAACTCTTGGACAGGATGATAAAATCTAGCTTTCATAAAACATCGAAGCATGACAAAATGGTATTTACTTACCCTTATCCCATTTCCCTTTTCTTCAAACAGCTTGATGAATCTCAGAATCAACATGGAGGCATAACCTCCAGTATTAATGTGGTTCTATTTTAACAGCATGGGTCCAAACTCAAGACCATTATGCTCAGTGAAATAAAACAATCCCGAAAAGACAAATACCATATGTTCTAATACAAGGCAATATTCATGCAAAATATCAACAGACACATAGGTAAACACGTATAAACATATATTCTCTACAGTGGAGACTAGCATATCAAGAAGAGATACATTGCAGTATGCATCTCTATTCCCAAATAAAAGGAAACACCCAATGAAACTGTTCAATATACCTTGATAATGTGATAATAGATTTTTCCACCACTGCCAATACCTACAATGCCAGAATTTTAAATAGAAAAATTTTACAAGTCACAAGCAGACTTATGACTGTTGCAATAGTATGCAAGTGTATTACAATAGCATAGTCCTTGTATTGCAATAGTATAGAAAAGCAATACTACTGTAATGATAATATAGAGGAAAATGATGGGAAGGAGGAGAACGGGAAGGAATGTGATGTGGAGGAAAAAAAATCCTATACCTGCAAAACCATATCACAAAAATAAGAATAAAATGTTTTTAAATAAAACCTTAGGATCAATTATGGGATCTTTCTCCATTCCTAAATGTACGATGACCCAATGTTCAACTGAACCATGAGCCACAGTCAATAGTGGGTGTTTTGTTTCTTTGAAACAGTATCATGCTGGTGAGCTTTGAAAATAGTGGTGGAATACTCATGTAGCTTAAAGTTCTAATAGATACCCAGGAAGCCAAAGGATCGTTTAAAACCCAAGGGCTTATCCAACTCCTGGGAATTTACCCAAACAAAGTGAAATCAGCACCTGAAAGCATTATTTGCACTCTCATGTTTATTGCAGCTCATTTCACAATAGCTAAAATATGGAACCAACCAAGATGCCCATCAACTGATCACTGGATAAAAAATGTGAAATGCTACTTATACATTAAAAAAAAAAAAAGACTAAAATCCTATCTTTTTACAACAAATGGATGCAACTGGAAACCATTGTGCCTAGTGAAATAAGCCAGTTCCAAAAAGGGCAAATACCATATTTCTCTGATATGTGACAGTTAATATAGAATATAAAACAAATGTATAGGAAGGAAATAGTTATTCAGAGAAATGATTATTAGGTGAAACTCCTTGTGTATATGTCTATGGAACTGTGGTTTTCCAACTTTTTACTTGATGAATATTATAACTAGGGCTGAATTAACCACGTAAATATAGAGTAGACCAAAAGTACATCTGTGCAAAAACTGATGAATAGAGAAGAAGGAAAATTAGGCGGAGTAGGGGAGTGAGGGGAGAATGGCTTTCTTCTTGGAAATATCACCATGGAATGCATAAAATCTCTTCTCTTTATATTAATAAAACTTTTAAAATAAAGTTGGCATGTTTTTAAGAAGCCTATAGATTACAGAGTACAGGCAAAAGTGCCAAAAGACAGGGCTTGGTGCTATGACGTAGTATGCGTAGCCTCCGTGTTGAGCACTGTTTCGCCCATTTCTGATCCAGCTACTGCTTACGGCCTGAGAAAGCAGCAGAGGACGGTTGTAGCCACGTCAGAGACCCGGAGGAAGCTCCTGGCTACTTGCCGCTGGCTGCGGAGCAGCTCAGCTCTGGCAGTTGCAGCCATTTGGGCAGGAAGCCAGCAGATATATCTCTCACTCACTCTCTCACTCACTCTCTCCTCTCTGTAACTCTGCCTTTCATGCAAATATATATATATATGTGAGGAAATTTTACCCCAAACACACAGGCATATACCTCTAAGTCAAAATTTTTACAAACCAATCTCTCTCATTTCCACAACGTCAACTAAAGGTATTTACGTGTATTCCTAAATATCTCCCAACAAATCAGCTTACCACATAGGTCTAAGAGCATTTGATTCCAAAGTATGTTATAAGAGTTTTAGATACTTGTTTACCTTCCCTAACTCTTAGTTCCTTGTCAAAGAACAGGGGGATAAGAATAGTAACTCTCCGATGACACCATTTAAAGATGAAGCCTGAAAAATGATCACTGAGCATGAACACAGCCTTGTGGGAACTGCTTTACCCCGACTCATCCTAGGTTGTCTGCAGAAGAACTCACCACCTGAACAACTTTAAAGGCCATGTCTCTAGAGAGAAGTCATTGGTGTGATATTTGTAATTACTTGCATCACTGTCATTGCACTGCACACTAATTAGATGGAAACAATAAGCCATGGATATAAACATCTATAATAAAATTGCTTGCACAGTCCAGTTTGATTTTCTTCATGTCTCTCTCATTTTATCCATTTTTCATATCTGCAATCAGCATCAACATCAGCCATGTGCTTGATGTGCCTTCTCTGTCATCACAGGAACAACAGCCACATTACAAGACAAGGCCCCTTGTTCTTGAGCTAAACTCCATCTATACCAACACTCAGTGCTTCACCATGTGTTTCACAAACCAGCCTTTTCACCCGGGGGTTGTGGTGACAGAGACAGTACAACGTATAGACCAGCAGGTCACATCTTTTCCCTAGGAGTATATAGAGGAGCGGTGATAGAACAAAGAAATAAATCACTAAATCATTATTTGAGGATGCATGCTCAAATAATAATTGGCACCGCTAGATGCTCTTTTTTCAACAAAGTGGCCATAATCATTAGATCCATTTTCCAAGTGTGTGAACTACACCCAATGTCAAATAACTCTACCAAGTGCCAACCCAGGATATAGAATATGAAATTGAACTCAGAGCTTTTGCCTCCCAAACCCCAGTCTGGGCAGCTCTGAGCAGGAGCCCAGGCTCTGAAGTAGGAGAAGTGGGAGGGTGTGGTTCAGGGCAACCAGACACCAGAAAGGGCTTTGGATTATTGGACAAAGGAATCTTGAAAGAGGTAGTGGAGAAAGGAGGGCAACCAGTCAGAACATTATTACTGACACTTGAAAAGCTCTTTGGAAAGGGCCACGGGTAAACTCAGGAGCATCCTTCCCTGAGTTTAAGCCACAGCTCTATATGGGAGGTGTGAAGGGGGTTCTCAGAGGCCTCAGGAGAGTTGTTGCCTCTGGTGCTTACTGCCTCTACTGGTTCAGAGCCAAGCATCTGGTGACTGGGCAAGGGCCACCAGGCTGCAAGAGGAAAGGGCCACCAAACAAAGACAAAGCGGGGCTAGCCAGGCACCTCTGAATCTGTTCACTCTGTAGCAAAGTATCTCCACAGCTCTTCTCAAATTTCCACTCAAGTGCATCACTTCGCCAGCTCTACAGGAAACTTGACACAAAGAGGTTCTGGGAAATGTAGTTGCAAATTTTATCAGGTTTCCAATGGATACAATCCAACACAAAAAGAAAATTCTGGAAAATCAGTCAAGAAACTATTTTGTAGAATTCCTTGTAAGGTATGATTAGCAGAAATAGGGAAAATAATCCAGATAGATGAAAAAAATATCAAGAGGACTTGATAATTCACCAATAAATAAAGGTGCTTTCTATGACTAGCACTAGCTAGCTAGTATTAGAAATATGTAAGTAAACAGGCAGCAATAATTTATGAGCACATAATAACTAACATTGTCAAAAGATTTTTCAACCTAATTCTTCAAGTACATCTGTGCCTCTTTCCTATTATTAACAAAGTAACCTGTCATTTTTGAATGATAGGTTTGGAAGTCTTTAATATGAAAGTATTTTCTACAGGAAATGCTATCAAACATAGAAAAAATGTCTTGGAGATAACTTTACTCACCTCAAAGAGGTTTCCATATCACTATATATACTCACACCAGATTGTGAAGATCGTTCAGTAAGAATTTGAATAATCGGAGCCCCGCAGCATCATTAGTCAAAGAAATAAGACGTTCTTGACACATTCCCTTTCCAGAATATCTGAGGCAATGCAACAATCCTGATGCTATTTTTTTCCTGCAATTAAATCTCATTAAATTTTCTGTTGAACTCACAATCAACCAAATCTAACAATTTATTTAAACTTCCCTTTTCACCCCAAGGTAAATAAGACTTAATAGACTCAAACGAAAACCCCCTAATGAAACAGTAAACGCACCTTTTTAAGTAAACTCCATATGAGCATCACAAACCCTCTTCTTAGTGGGCATTGCAGCCCAGAGGCTTAAGCTCCCTGTTTGGGATATCCCCATCACATCCCCAACTACTCCATACCTCTGGTCCAGCTTCCTGCTAGTGTACCTGAGATATTAGATGATGGCTCAAGTATTCAAGTGCCTGCTGTACACATGGAAGACCTAGAGATAGTTTCTGGTTCCTGACTTCAGCCTGATCTGAGTCAGATTTGGGGAGTGTCTGAGAAACTGAGAACCAGCAGATACAAGGTCGGTCTGTCTGTCTGTCTCTTTCTCTGTCTCCTTCACTCTCTTTCACTCTACTTTTCAAATACATGAATAAAACATTACACTCTTTCTTCAAAAACATTTACTTATTTGAGATGCAGAGTTAACAGAGAGGGGCAGAGGGAGCAAGATCTTTCTTCTGTTGATTCACTCCCACACTGGCTGCAATGGCCAGTGTCAAAACAAAGTGCAACTAGGAGCCTAGTAGACCATTCTCCACTGCTTTCCCAGGTGCATTAGCAGGCAGATGAATGGGAAGCAAGGTAGCCATGACTTGAATCATCACTCCCATATCGGATGCAGTGCCACAATATCTAACCCCCAAAACACTTTTTCAAGTTATAGTATACATATAATGCAAAGATCTTTGAATTGAGAGCTTAGCAACTTCTTGTCTCTGATGCTAATTAGTCTCTACATCCCTGCAGAATCTGCTTTACTATCCTTAAAACCAGTGAACTAGATCAAATAAGTGTTACCTTTACCTTTTGTTAAGGAAGTCTAATACTACTCACAGAGCAACAACATTAATTCATTCTGCCTACTCTGGGTAAAACATAAAGTAAAAAATCCCTAAGCCTACGCCTACTTCTCGTGTCTCCACCAGCCAGATCTCCTAAGTCTCTGTGTGGAACCCCATGCTTTGACATCCTTTCTTCTAATGAGAATTTTCTGAGGTTTAATGATGAGTAGTTTTCTTATGGCAAGTATCACTTTCTGGTGAAAAACTTTATTGCAAGATCAAGACTCCTAGTAATGAAAACAAGAGCCCCTTCCCTCTGAAATTACCCATAGAGCTTCAACACACATCACCTGAGTGCTGATGATGTTACTGAGCACTCGCAATGTTATATTTTCTAAAAAGAATTCCCAAAGCCAAGAAGATTAGAGGAGTTAGCCAACACAAGCAGGATCCTTGTTAATAATCACACATCTTGTCTCATAATTCACAAGCTTATGTTCCTTTTGTTATGATTTATACATCATTTTTAACATTATAACACCTATTCTAGTGTGATTATTTTGAGAGCTATTCAAATGGTTTAAAAATAAGGTTGGAAATAAGGTTCACCATACTGAGGCGTGTCATTGCTGTTCACTCAAGTAAATGGGTGGCCAATATAAACTATTGACCATGGATCAGTTTATGTCCATGGAAACAGAATTATGTCACTATACATTAACGGGAACTGTTAGTGAGCAAGTTAGCCAACTTAGTATAGCTCTATGTTCTGCACGATAGCTTGCAAATGTAAGGCCTTTTGGGACAGGTCAAGTTTTTGACACTAATCAAGTGTACATTTTGGGAACAAACCAGAAATTAGGACTGTGGTGAACTGGTCATTACCTTTGCTTGCTCATCACAGTGAGAGAACTATAGTTCACAACAGCATATTATTGAGAATTAGAACGGGAGGAGAGGAACTGGTGGCTCCAACCATGATGAAAGATAAGGAAACTAGAATTCTAATTACATGATTCCATTATCCAATACTGTATCTATGTATTTAAATATGACACTGCACCTTATTATAATGTACTTGATATCTTAATCAGAAATTATTTCATTTTCATCATAAATTATAATTTTAAAGGGGTAACATTTATTTTAAAAAGGCATATTGTTCCAAAGACAGACATCTGATGAGGTTGAATAAAATACTGTACCATGGGTAGGTTGTTAAGGCACCTGAGAGGAAAAGCTATGCATAATGGATTATTTCACTATTTGTTGTCTCTCCCAAACAAATCACACACCACTTAACTGAAGTGATATGTCATCTTAGCCTGAAATGAATAGCCTTCAGGAGCCAGGGCATTTGTATCAGAAGCAAAGAATTAGTTATACAGGACACAAAAGAACATGGTAAAAATAATAAAATCAATTAACTGCTTTTTTCCTCGGTGGAAATTAGTCAACAAAGTACTTCCATAATTACTTTAGCACCATGATAAAATTCTTAAATTATATTTAAGGAAAATTTTAGAAGTTTTAACACACCAAAAACTTCATCTTATTAAGACTACTTCATTCTTAGGTATGTCAATTTTAAACTCATATTTCAATTAGTACCTGAAAATGAAAAACACCTTTAAGAGATTTGTCTTTACTCTGTTGAAAAGCACTACTGCACATTCTGGTAAAACTACAACTTTATATTTTCCTGATATTGTACTTGAATCAACACACACTGCAAAACAATAAGAATTTTTTCTAACAAAGTATCACCCAGTATCTCCAAATAGGAGAACACACCACCATGGGCTCTTCAGTAGGATCTTCAGACTCAAGGTCAGGGTTTCCATTGGAAGTCAAAGCACAAGTCAGAATAATCCAACATATCCTTGAAATACTCAGAGGTTCTTGAACAGTGAGATGCAAGGATTTAGGGAGACAAAGAGAAAAGGTCAATGACCACAACTGCCAGAGAATGAATATGAATAACCAACTACATGAAGTTACCAACAAAGTTGTAATGCAAGAATGAATAAAATGCCAGGACAAATATTCTAAGCACTAGAAAGGAAAATGGAAACAATGCATCCAATTGAGACTAGCAAGCCAATAAAAAAGTATGAAATACTTTAAAAGTATCAGTCCAACTTCAACATTTATTAACAGCATGCTACATGTGCAGTGTTTTGTGTATCTGATGGTAATAAATGCTGGAATCAAAAGGGCTTACCTGTATATTAAAAAGCCATATTACAATTTGCATAGATTTTGGATAACCTGTAGAGGAGTCCAAAAGCACTCAGTGCCAAAACTTATTTTTCTTTTCAAGCTATTCTCTTTTTAACAGTTGCTAAAGTGAAATTACTTGCAAAATGGTTTAATCAAGATCCTAAATGCTAATGAATAAGTGTGTTATTTGCAAGCATCATTTAGTAGGCAGATTTCAGTGAAATCTTCATTAATTTTGTGCTACAACATGCAGATAAGAACCAAAAAAATCCACAGAGTGGAAATCCAAATCTTGGCTAAAAAGCCTCTCCAATTTTAGCTCTCAATGGTTGCTATGCACAATAAAGAGAAAATTTTTCCATCTGTAATGCCAGGTTAGCATAAACTTTTTAAAAAGCTAAGAGCAGGAATCATTGATCACACTCGTAATGTGGTCCCCACACACTCTGAGTTTACTATCTTAGAGTAAAATGTGCATGTGCATGCTGTGTGTGCCTAGAATTATAATCTTACATAGCATGTATAAGTGAGATAAGAACCACGATGGACTGTGGAAGACAAAGTAACAGACAAAGGAAAATAAATATGCACAGGAAGATTCAGAGAATTAGGCTAAAAAAGTCCAGGTAATAATTCTTATACTTTCTAACACACAATATGGTCAAATATGCAAAGTCAAAAGCTTGGTAGAAGGCTATTTCAATCACAGCTCAGGTGTTTAGATCCCGGGTTTTGATCCCTTTTAGAATTACTAATTTTCCAGATGGCATAAGGCAGTATATAAAGACAATTTTAACATTTCTATCATAATATGTGTAATGCTAAACTAAAAATGCACTTACTTAGTTTCATATCTAAATAATATCAGAACAGCCTCCTTGTCATTGGGAGCTAAATGAAGCCTTAACACAGAAACAAATGTTTCAGAGCCTTTAACTTGCTAAGCGGTAGCAAAACTAAGGGTACCAGAAAACCACTAGCCTACATTTTATGTCTAGATCACTGAGAATAACATTCAAAGCTTGGAGTCTCCAAATTCGAATTTACAACCAAAGTCCTAGTATTAAACTTCTAGAACTTCAGGTAAATATTACGCTTAGTTAGTAGTAGAAAACTGTTATGTCCTCATTGCAACATGTGTCTCTACACTGCACATGTGCCCTGTGTGTGTGTGTGTGTGTGTGTGTGTGTGTGTGTGTGTTACATTCTCTTCCCCTTCACCACACCGTTCCAAAGTGATGCAATTAGCCCACATCCCATTTCTAATATGATATTAGGACATATGGCCATATCAGCACTTTAATGGTAATACCTAATTCAAGAATTCTAAAGAAGATATCAAAGCTTTACATCATATTTTACCTGAAACTCTTCCTTTAAGAGTGGATCCACTGTGGTTGCCAGAGACCAGGGAAAAATAAGAAGAGATTGGTCAAGTTTTAGGAGAAATAAATTCTGGTACTATATTGCATTGGAGGGTTACATAGATAATAATAGTTCCATTGCAAAAAAAAAAAAACAGAATAAAGGTGTTTTATTTCTTCATTCTTCTTCATGTCTTTATTTTTATTTTTCATGGTAAAATTCCATAATGGTTTCACCACAAACAAATCATATAATTTGAGGAAACAAATATGCTTACCCTGATTTAAACACTGCACAATGTAAACATATATGAAAACATCACTTGGTACCCAAAAACATGATTAAGTAAATTTTTCAATTGAAAAAATAAATTTTAAAATGGTGGGGAAAATGAACAACTTTCTCATTCCGCAGAACAATAAATTCAAAACCTCACCTCGCCTTGGCATTCCGTATTGTGCGCTGGTTTTTGTCACAACCAAACCTAGTTTGACCCACACTCAGTTCCAGTGCTTGGGTTTGCCAGTGGGTGATGTGAACTGGTTCAGCCTGGTCTGCCCCCAACCTATGCCAAATGTATGCCTATGGGTACCTTTCTCCGGCCTGGTCTGGGTTGCTCCCTATCATGGTTCTCGCGCTTACCTGCAGGGACTTTATCCCAACAAAGAAGTTTTCCAAGCTCCTCCATAGACCTTTCTCCCTATGCCAGATTTCTCGCATACCAGTGGGTCCATGGGCCAGCCCTACTTAGTCCATCTCCTGTCCTGGCAGGAACAGTGGCCTTTCCTTGCTGGCCTTCAATCCATTCTGATTCTTACTGGTAGATATTTCAGCCGAGTCAAGGCTCGTCCATACTCAGACACTGCTCACACATGGCTATTAGGGCACAGACCTAGCCTAGTCTGTCCTACATCTACCCAGGTTCTCCAGAGCACACGATGGTCCTAGAGTCTAGGCCTGGCTTGGTGCTTCCAGTCCCAGTTCACACTTGTGCCAAGAGAGATTGCAGCCATATCCAGACTAGAATGCAGCCCCCACTCCAGCCCCTGCACTAACCTATGGGAACCCCAACCCAGCAAGGGTGTACTCTCATAGTTCCCCAACCAGGCCTATTGCCAGCCCTAGATTACACATGTGCCAGTGGTTGCTCTAGCCCAGTTGGCTTAGCCCCTCATCTGTCTTGCCCCTGCCCTCGATGCTGTGGCCTAGTATTCTTGGCTCATGCAGACCAGTAGGTGTAAGAGCCTAGCTCAGCATGACCTATGCTCCATCCTGATTTCTGTTCTTCCTTGTGAGTTGAGGTTTGCTCGGCCCTGCCCAGTCTGCCCGCTTCCAGTTGCAGCTCAGCCCACCCCACATCTTGTTTTAGGATGCACATTTGGGTGCTGCTGCCTTTTCCTGCCGAGACTATTGTCAGTTCCTTTGCCCGTAAGTGATGGCAGGGTCCATGGTCACACCTAGCTCAGCCCATCACCACTCCAACTCGTGAGCTAACCAGTGGCACCTGTATTTCCACAGGGTTTGGCCCACACTTCCCCCACAGAATCTACCCCTGCACCTGGTTCTCTTGTGCTGGCTCGTGTCTTGACCCTGCGCCAAGTGTGACCCATCCCCTGTTCCACCAATCAGTCAGGTTCTGCTACCTAGCCCTGCCAGACAGGTCCCCAGCCATAGCTTTCATGTGGACTGGCGTGTGGCAGTCAGTGATGCTCTATGCTAACAACCCATCTTAAAATTCCCATGTGGGCTGGTGAATTAGTCTGGCCCAAATAGAAGCTATGTACTCTCCCCTCCAAACCACCAGGTCTCATTCCCCACACTTGGCAGCATGTTTCATGACCCATGTTTCTGGAATCACCCAGAATTCATCCCTCACTTATACTCACACTGGCCTTATTCATGGATGTCCCTAGGCAGCAATTACATACCCTAAAAACCCCAGAACTTGCTACCAGACAGCCAGCAGGCAGAGCCTGGTGCCCAATGGGCACACTGACCACCCGAATCCTAGGACTCGCTCACCGCATGGCAGCAATGACCTTGGCCTGAGTCCCCAGCATTGGGTCAGGCCTGGCTATGGCACCCCCCACAGCCACCACACTGCAGGGAGCTCCTTTTGCCCCACAACCCCATGACTGAACACTGCCCAAACCGAGAAAGATTTTCATGACTAAAAATCCAAATACAATTTTAAAAAGAGCAACAAATTTAACCAAAGCAAATTAACAAGAATCTTTCAGGGGAAAAAAGTAATCAGAGTCAAACAGCAAAATATAGACCAGGAAAAACTATTTTCAATATATGTAAAAATGTATCCATCACAAATAAAGGTCTAATATTAAAGAGAACTTTTGAAAATTGGAGTAAAAAATACCAGCATATATATATGGTTATATATGTGTATATATATATAGATATATATTATATACTGTAACATATAGTATATTTATCATAAAATATATATTGTCATATACATTATATATAATATATCAGTAAAAAAAGGAAACAACTTATAAAAAGAAATTGAAGGTAGTCTTTAAGCATACAAAAAGCATTAAACCTCATTAATAATAGACAAAATTAATATCACTCCTCACCCATCAGAGCAATGGGAAAGCTTTATGATACCAGTTGTTGCTGAGACCACAAGTCAATAGGCAGCATCACACATTGTTTTTGAAGATAAAAAGTGACATAAATCCCATGGAAGAGAATTTGGCAATAGCTAACAAAATTACATATGCGTTTCTCCCTTAAACCCAGCAAACCTATTTTTAAGACATTTATCCTGAATGTAACCATCAAACAATACAAAAGCACAGTACACAGGTTTATTCATTGTAACATTAATTTGTTATTACAAAGCATTAGAAACTGCCAAAATGTTCCATCTAAACAAATAGAGTATACTATACTCTAAAATACACACACACAATGGATACTAGCTCAATGTAACAAAAAAAAAAAAAAGGAGAAAAGAAAAACTGATGTGGCATGATAGCCAAGAGATCTTGCAAAGTGAGAAATCAAATCAAAGATCGTATCCAGTTATATTACCTTTGTTTAACAAAGAAAATAGAAAAATATCCTTTTATATGTTTGTATGTTTCTTCCAACCAACAGGTTCACAGGAGAGAGAGAAGAGAATGATGCACAACAGATCAAGCAAACAGTCCAGCGTTAGTAACAACTGAAGCAGAGTAAAGGGTTCGTTGCTATTCTTTGTGCTACTCTCACTGAATGAACCTCTGTAAGTTTCAAATTATATCCAAATAAGAAGTCACAAGCATGCATAGGTCTTTGAGAAATGTTTGATGCCTTGCTAGTAAATTTCATGATATATAAAGCATAAAGGAAAAAGCTACTATGAAAAAATAAACATTTAAGTATTAAAAAGGTGTACACTTCGGTCATCTAAAAGTGCAGAGAATTGAAAAAGAGTAAGAGATTTTGCTATCACCAAGGTAAAAAAGATAAGGGCAAAAATATGAGAGGAGGAAAAAAAATCAACGATAAATCATATGAGTTATCTTACCACCGTAATGGGAGGAAAGAAAAATCTCAGATTTCAAAGCATTTAGAACTCTAGTTCCAAATAGCCTGGATGCCAATAAGGCTCAACTTTCCAACTCTCATACAGTCGTTTGTTCTTACAAGTCTAATTGTTGGCAACCAAACCCCAGGATAATGTTGTGCCATTAGCCCCTCAGGCAGTATGTTCTTAATGCCCATAAGGTGCCTGCTACACAGAGAGTGAAAAATAACTGTTACACACGGTCTAAGGGCAAAGGCAAATGCAGAGAGAACTGTTGCAGCTCTACAGGTCCTTAATGACAGTAGGGTGGATAGTAGGGTGATACACCTAACCAAAAAAAATGTACAGAATAACTTTCACCAAAAAATGAGAACACTCTCAATGGGAATTTAAAACAGTATGAATAAGTTAATGAAAAACAATGAGAAGAAAAATTCTCTGAATTCCCTTGGTTATCCATGGGTGATCTCATAAGAACATTTTTCTGTGACCTGGTAATTCTTAGGGTTTCCCTCATCCCTTCTATACTATCTTTTAGAGAAGACTGAACAATAACATGTAACTTAAATAAATATTGACAATTGAAATGGGGATTAGGTTTAATCAAGATCAAGACGCAGCATTCAGTTTCTATAAGTGACATTACTTTCTACTATTGTCAAGTTAAAAGCTGTCAATATGAAAGTCAGGGGCCAAGGCATATATTCTATTTTTTTTAAATCAAGAAGTGGCCAGTATTGTGGCACAATGGGCTAAGCCACTGCATTCCCATATGAGTAACAGTTCAAGTCCTAGATGCTCCATTCCCAATCCAGCTTCATGCTAATGTACAGGATTTCCAGGCTCCTGACTCCAGCCTGGCCCCATCAGGACCACTGCAGCCATCTGAGGACCGACACTGTAAGGGAAAGATTGCTTTCGCCCTTGCTCACTAACTCTGCCTTTCAAATAAATACATTTTTTCAAGAAAAGAAAAAGTTTTCTGAACTTTTAAAAAATGTTATAAAATTATGTTTCTCTTTCCACTCTGTTTTCTTTATTTATATAATGGGAACAGATTTCATGTATTTCAAACCATAGAAATGTCTTCTCACCCTTGCTCTTCCTCCCCCCCCCTCCTATTTTTTTTTTTTTTTTTTTTTTGCAATGACATACTTACGACTTACTCTGCAATCACAGGCTGAATCTTCCACTAAACAAAAACGTCAACTACACACAGTCAACAGCACTTTCAAGCCACCATTAGAAGTCTTTCCTTTTTCAGTAGATTTAAATAAGAACCCTGATATTACACAAAAGGCTCATAAAACATAGAAATAATAGAATGAAAGAAAGGAAAGACCTTCAGAAATGAACATTAATGGCTAGGTAAGTGATTCATCCTGTAAGAAGTCAGAGGTATAAAAAAAGAAGAGTAGAAAAGGCGTTGGCTCAAGACAGGCCAGCTGGGACTCAATGTTCTAAGGTTTTTATAGCACGAACCCCAACCAAGGAAACCAGCCAACTCATGATGAGAGCTACCAATTTCAAGCCAGTATATTTTGCTTAGGAGATACTATAAGAAGCTAATACTCAACAAAGAAAATGTTTCTGTTGTGAATTTCAGCAATCCTGAAGTGGCACCACTTACCCTAAATCTATTAAATCCCTTTTGGGGCCAACCAAATTGACTGGAAATGTATCCACTGAAAAGGTATAGTGCAGAGAATGCAACACCGATGACATTGTGAGAATATTTTTTAATGTTTTGAAAAACATCACTGAGAAAAAGGACATTTTCACATTATAAGAAATGTGTAACATCTTTCTTACTTATCAGGTGAAATTTTAAAAGACCATTTAGAAACTAAGTAGACCCAAGTATCTGAGTCAAGACTAAACCACACTTCTGTGACAGAGCAATATCTACATGTCTGTAACAGACATGTCTGTAACTAACTCTTCTGGATCATGCTTCCTTTTTTTTTTTAAAGATGTTTATTCTCCTTACAGTTTCCAGGATTCACAGACAGGTGTCAACCCAACCCCGCTGTAATAATCCATGACCCCAATTGGGACAGCTGGATTTGCTTCCCAGGTCTGCTTTCTGACTGCTGCTCCCTGAAAGTGCCACCCTTGGGAAGCAACAGTGATGCCTCCAATAACTGGGTCTCTGAGAACACATCCGGGAGACTCACGTTTAACTCCCAGATTCTGGCTTCAGTGGGCATTTGGGAAGTGAAACAAATGGAAAATTGAAAATGGAAAAATCTGCTTCTTCCTCTCCCTCACCCTAAAATAATTTTTTTAAAACATTTCCAGAATTCATAACTTTTTCACTTTTCTGTAGTACTGATAGCTGACTCAAGTTTCCATCTTTTTAATATAACTTTCTTCTAGGAGGTAGATCTAATAAGCATACTTTCTGAGAAACAGATATTATCTTAGCCCAACCCACAATCCAGCATCTGTGCGATCCAGGATATCACTCCTTCTACCACATTAAAAGCAGTTCTACATCTTACCTGGTTGAAGTGTTGCTTTATAACTTTTTTTTAAGTGATAAGCTTTTCATATTTTGTATAATAAAATTTGTTTCACATATATGTGTGTGTTTATATATATGTAAATATGTGTATGCATGTATATATACATATATATTACTTTTTCGGATACAACTAATATGTGGTCAACCTCATGATCACATATAATTTTACTAATGCCATGAATCGCTCACCCACTAGATCTACTAGTTACTGCTGTATCCTCTCCAAGGCAAACGCATTTATTCCTTCACATTTTTATCTTTCTAACCCAATCCTTTAGACTCTAAGTTACCTCTCAGTTTAAAGGGTTAAGAATAGAGTCACCAGGGTCTGAAACACCAGCACAATACAGTAAATATGGTAGCCTGTGATGCTCTAGAGACAAGCTCCCTACATCTTCTTTCTTTAGTCTTCCCTTTTCCACTCCTCTCACAACACACACACACACACACACACACACACACAATCCCAAGAGAGAACTTTGACACCAGCCCTACACCCCACCCCAACAAGGGTAGGTAATGCTGTGGTGGTTTAAAATTAGTTGGAACAGTTGATGGAACCACAAAGCACAAAGCACTTAGGGCAATTATTATTAAAGAACAGAATGTGAAAACCTTCAGTCATTTTTTGGAGCATTGAAAACCAAGAATACAGAAGCTTTTCTTCCTGTCTAAACAGCAGGTAAGTGGGCTATGTTGAGCCACAATTTGCTATAAATAAATTGACTGTGACATCAGAAAATATTGTTTCTTAAATGAGAATTTGTAAAACAAAAGAATCCATTCCTCTCGTGTAAGGTGAGGCTCATTGAAAATATATTACCTCAAAAAAAATTAACTTTTAAACATTTTCTTTATGGGATCAATTCTTTTTCCCACCATTTTCCAGCCAGAATGGAAAGGTTGGTTCTTTCATAGGTTTTTTTCCCCCTCTCCAGCAGCTGCAAGAAAGGGGGAGAAAAAAATGGACTTTAAGACAAAAGCAGGCAGCGCCAGCCCAGTAAGCCTCAGGCAACCCAAGCAAGATCTGTGGGGCCATGGGCACGGGAAATGGGCAAACATTTCACAAAGGATCAAGCCCAAATGGCAAACAAACATATGAAAAAATGCTCAAGTTCCCTGGCAATAAGGGAAATCCAAATTAAGACATCGATGAGGTACCAGCTAACACCAGTAAGATTGGCCCACATAAAAAAGAACACCAATGACACTTGTTGGCAAGGATGTGGGGAAAAGGGAACCCTACTCCACTGCTGGTGGAGCTGCAGGTTGGTACAGTCTTTATGGAAATCAGTCTGGAGAACACTCAAACAACTCAAAATCTGCATACCATATGACCCAGCAATAGCACTCCTAGGAATATATCCAAAACACCTGTTGCACGACAAACCAACATGCATCCCTATGTTCATTGCAGCACAATCAGTAATTGCAAAAACATGGAAGCAACCGAAATGCCCATCAGCAGAAGATTGGATAAGAAAGCTTTGGTTCATCTACTCCATGGAATACTACTCAGCTATTAAAAAAAAACAAAATGCAGTTCTTTGTGGCTAAATGGGCCCAACTAGAAACGATAATGCTAAGGGAAATGAGCTAATCCCAAAAGGTTAGATACCACATTTGCCTTGATTTAACCTGTAATTTTTGTTTGGTTGTTTGTTACTTTTTGAACCTGTCATTGATACTGTCTCAACCCAGGTGTTTTGAAGAATTGAACTTGCATTATTTTTAACATATTGTTTACTCATTACTATGTCAATTAATTCCATAACATTGTATATTGATGCTGATGTTTTGTTGGGGCTTTTAACTGACCGGAACTTTACTCTGTTAGCTCTACCTTCAGACCAGAGAAGGCTTTCCCAAGAAGCCACTGAACTTATCTGGACAATAAGATGCTGGACTTTATGCTAGGTATATGCTTGCAATGAAGGAATCTCAAATGAACTTGAACTGTGGTTATGCAGCAAGGTGGAGGAATCTACTATGGGGGGAGGGTTGTGGGAGGGATGGAGGGAATCCCAGTGCCTATAAAACTGTATCACATAATACAATGTTAATAACAATTAAAACAAATAAATAAAACTTAAAAAAAAAAAGATCTGTGGGGCCAAGGGCCCATCAGAAGTGATCTTGGTGGGTGGAAATGAGTGTGCTTTTATCCCTTCTTCCACGGCAGTCACTAGAAAGTAGCCTACACTGGGGTAGGTTCAACAGGGCAGCTCTCTGCAGCCGAGGCTGACACACAAACATATGACACCTTGGAACTGGCCGCTAGCTGCATTCCATCAGCTGTCAGCAAGTCCTTCCTTGAAAATGAACCCAGGTACCACACCTCCAAGTCTACTACACTGGTATGAAGCAGAAGTCGGGAGTATTACTTCTTTCAACAGCATTTCATCCTCTGCATTAAACGTAAGACATTTAGAGCCTTACATGATGGCTCTAACCCTTCCTCTTCTCAAGCCCTGGGATCCCATATGGGCACCAGTTCATGTCCCAGCTGCTCCAGTTCCCATCCAGCTCCCTGCTTGGGGCCTGGAAAAGCAGTGGATGATGGCACGAAGCCATGGGCCCCTGCACCTACATGGGAGACCCAGAGGCAGCCCCTGACTTCAGAACGGCTCAGGTCCGGCTATTATGTCCGTTTAGGGAGTGAACCAGTGGTTGAGAGATCTTTCTGTCCTTCTCTCTGTAAGTCTGCCTTTCCGATGAAAAATAAATCATTTTTTTGTTAAAGACAAGTCATTTAATTTTACAATATTTGTTCATAAGCTACTCTTAAAAGCACAGTGTGACAGAAACTAGTCGGGCAGCCTACCTTGAGCTTTTTCCCATGCTACCCAGATCTAATTTAGTCAACCAAAATTGCCAAGCATTTACCTCAGATCTGTCCGTTAGCCCAAAGCTCTACGGCTGGCTCTGGTCTGGTGAATCCCATGTCAAACAGAATGAACTGGCTGCAAGAGCATTCTTCATCTTCAGACACTTACAGGAGTTACAAAACCGCAGCCCAGCACCATTTCTGGCTTGCTAGTTCCTCCCCAAACACACAAACCAACACGTCTAAGTACTTTCCAGCTGATTATGTAAACAAGCGCCACATGCTCCTCTCAACCATCACAGTTGTAGCTGCTAACGAAGAAACTCCCAGAGCTGGTGTGCATTCGCAACCCCTCCTCAATCAAGCTGTCCCTAGGATTCCCCTAGCATAATCACCTTCAGCAGTCAGCCACGGGCAGGCATCTGTGGCACTGCTGTTGGGATGACGCTGAAGATAATCACTTGTGAACACGTGCGTATTTTGACATCCCACTGAAGCCTCGTGCTTATGCCCTCTCAATTCAAACTTGAGCAAGTAGAGAAGAATGACGCCTAGACCCTAAAGAGCTGCCAAGGTCGAGAGAGTTACCGGTAGCTCCAGGTGCCAGCCATTCAGGAGCAGAGAAGATCAGGCACTGTGGCTCCTGATTTTCACACTAAATCGCATCTCCTTCCCCACAGCTGTGAGTATCTGAGCTAATCGTCTATGGATGTGCTTCTTCATTTGAAAACAAGGTAGGAGGGCAAGTGGCTGGTACAGATGCTCACTACGTGCAAAATTCCTAGTGCTAGCATTCGGCTGCATCCATGCAAAGGGGCACTTCATTGACGTTTCATCCTCTATCATTAATCGGTCACATTGCAATAAAAATAAAATGTAACACAACAATTAAATGGTGTTCAGATGCCCAGACAGTAATGAGACTGTATCCCAATCAAATCGTATTTTTTTACAAGACAATAATCAGCATACAATTATGAATGTGGGTGGATCCAGGAGATCATGCACTCTTTAAACCAACTCAGAGTTTGCATAAGGAAAGCAAGAACTTTAGTTCTTTAAAACTTCCTTCAAACAAGAAAATTTCCATAAAGAAAAGCTGAGTTCCTTCCCAGCTCTTGTACTGAATGAGACTGACACCTGCTGGCCGCCTCTTATGCAGCTGCATGTTTTTACCAGAATCTGATACTAGTCTACAGATCTAAGTGATGCAGAGCAGCAGAGTTATTTGGAAATGAATGTGCTAGGATCTTCACACAGCAGCAGCATTATGAGCCAGACGCAAAAATAATTCAGCTACATATTTGTGGATTAGAATTAAAGCGATAATCTGTCAACAAGTAAATTTACTGTCATGCACATGGAGAATAATCCAAATATTCTGACATGAAAACATTTCAAATTTTCCCCCTCATTTAAAAGTCTCTTTTAAACTGTTAGGATTCTGTTTATAGGGAAAAAATGAGGTGCCAGACAACATAAGAGAAAATGAGAAACAAACTAAAACAGAAAAAAAGGGTAAAAGAAAGACATGAAGAGGAAAGAGATAGAAAACAAGAAAAAAATGTGAAGTGGTGGGTCAAGGGGCAAAGAATCAAATACCATAGTAAACAGAAACCTTGAGTTAGGAAGCAAGAGGGAAGATCACGCATTGCCCCTAAACAAAATCTCCCTGATATAATGTAGCAAATACGATGCCGGGTGATTAAACGGTCTGAGGGCTGGCAGGTCAGTGACCTGGCTGATTTGATCCGGGTGACACCCTGCAGAGAGAGGGCTGTGCTTCATTCCTCGGGTCCCTTTGCAACGCAGCTAAACAGCGCCTGTCGTGAACACATCCCCAGGCAGCACTGAGCCAGGATTTCATTTAGAAAGGGAGGCCTCTGCAGGTGACACGGCCTGACTGCTTCATCGTCTCATGTCCGATTCAATAGCATTGGAATTGTTAGACTCTGAGAGGAGGGAGTACGAGATCCAAACGCAGCCGAAGCGTTTAGATTGGGTCTGCATAAATGCCAGAACAGTCATGAAGGAGTTGCAAAATATTCAGTTGAAATTTAAAATAATTGAGAATTGATGAGGGTGTGTGTAAGACTGAAAAACAATGCTTCCTCCACCCACATTTTCTGCCCTTTGTAGCAGAAACTAGACTGAAGTTCTCCTCCTTGCTCTGCTATGTCTGAGAGGCCATTTAATCCCCCTGAATTTCTGCCTCCTTATCCATATTTTGTGTCTGCCACCAACTTACAATATCTACCTTGAAGGATTATGAAGATCAAATGCAAATACATCAGTGAAATCATCATAGAATGCTTCAAGCAGGGGCCTGTTGCAGTAGCCTAGTGGCTAAAGTCTTCACTTTGCACGCTCCAGGATCCCATATGGGCACCGGTTTGTGCCCCATCTGCTCCACTCCCCTCTCAGTTCCCTGCTTGTGGCCTGGGAAAGCAATGAAGGATGACCCAAACCTTGGGATCCTGCACCCACACGAGAGATCCAGAAGAATCTCCGATCTCCTGGCTTCAGATACGCTCAGCTCCAGTCATTGCAGTTGCTTGAGAAGTGAAGATAGAAGATCTTTCTATCTCTCCTTCTCTCTGTAAACCTGGCTTTCCAAAAAAAAAAAAAATGAATCTTAAAAAAAATGCTTCAAGCTATTTTTTCATGTGGAATCATAATTTTCCCCAAAAAGGTAAGAAGCAAACAGTCTTGGGAGACAAAAATATGAGGAACAAGAATCACTTCAAGCAGAAAGAACAAGCATCAGCAATAGGACCAGATCCTCCTGGGCTGCTTGTGGATGAATATCCCCTCCAGCCCTGGGAAGGAGACCAAGATGTGTCACCTGCAAACAGGAGTTTACATGTCCCCTCCAGCTCTCAATGCTGATTTAAAGAAATGCCCTATCCATTCATCCTTTGGACAGTCTCTGCTCAGGTCAATTTTCAGTTATCACAAGGAGAAAGAGGGAATACTGTGTCAAACTCCAAACTGGACACAGAGAGTTAGGTGCTGCCAGAAGTGACCAAATGAAATGAGATACAGCTTTGGTCATGGGCGTGGCTAGCCAAACTGGTTTCACGCAAGTGCATCTGCAGCCACAGAGCATCCTCCTGGATGGGTTGCCTCTCTCCCAGGTTCCAGGTCCCCCCGGCTCTCCAGTGAACGTTTGAGTCCATGGATCTGAGGGCAGCCACATGAAAGGGTGAATCATAGAATGATATCACCCACTTATACACTTTCCAGTAGTTTGGGATAACTACACTCCCACACATGCTAGAGCAATTTCTTTTACATTTTAGTCATTTGAAAAGCACATAGACTCCATCCTCCCCTTAGAATTCATCTTCCGATTGCTTAAAGCACAGGAAGTTGTACAAGGCGACCTGGTTTTGCTTATGTTTTCCTAGCTATGTGAAAGATGGCTGTAACGGTGATTTTGCGGCACAGAAATCACAGAGAACACGTGCCTCAAGGTAGGGCAGAATAAAAGAGCATAACTGCATTGTATGGGGGGTTTTTTTTTGTAAGATTTATTTTTTTTTTCGGAAGGGCAAATGAAATTTATGTAGAGGAGAGAGGAAAAAATCTTCCATCTGCTGGTTCACTCCCCAGATGGCCATCATGACTGCAACAGCCAGAGCTGAGCTGAGCTGAAGTCAGGAGCTTCTTCCAGGTCTCCCATGTGGGTGTAAGATCTTACTAAGGCTTTGAACCATCCTTGACTCTTTTCCCAGGCCACAAACAGGAAGCTGGATGGGAAGCAGAGCAGCCAGGACAGGAGCCAGCATCTAGACAGGAGGCCGGCACTTGTGAAGTGAGCATTGAGCCATTGAGTCATCGCACCAGGTCCAATGTATGTTTTTCTTTTTAATATCCCTTAAAAATTATAATTTTGTAGATTTTTATAATGTGCATCATAAAACAATTTACTTAAATTAGTATATGTACATAACACATATATAACTTTTTTCATGAATATCAGTGTCTTACCTGCAAAAAGTGGTAGAACACAGAAATAAAACAGAATATTCTGTAGCAGGAAAAACACATGCTGCATGTTAGGCTGTCCCTTGAGGCTCCGCTGTGTCTTCAACTTGCGCCATAGACGGATGCTTTGATTCTTAAACAGTTAGCCTGTGTGAAACCAGGAAAATAGGGAAAATTCATGATTATAACTGAAACATAACAAAAAGGAAAACTGACAGCTTAATCCTGGGGCATTGCACACATCAAATATCCCACACATAACCTGTGAAAACACTAAGGTGTTATGCTCACATGTCCTCCTAACAGTCATGTCACAACAGTAGGACCTCCAGGCTAGCCCACAGTGGAGTTTTTCTTCCATTCAGACATTGGAAAAGTCAAGTCTTCCAGCTTCCAAATGACACAGTTTAGGCCAAGGTTATGTCCTTGAAGTGCAGTTCTTTCTATTGACCCAATCTGACAAATGTGAAGCTGATAGAACATGCGCTTAAATCCAGCCCCGAGGAGCCATGTGTCCCTGTTACGTGTGTGACTGACTGTTTTAAATGACTCAGTTACAGGATGAAACACCCCCTGAGACTGAGTCACCCACAGAGGCAGGTGAGCCAGACTCACAGAGGCTGTCTTCCTGTGAGGCAAACATTATCTCATCAAGTCTCTTTTACTTTGCTATTCTGGGTTTTGATCTTTAAATGTGTGTGTGTGTGTGTAGATGTGGGTGTGTGTATATATATATATATATATATATATATATATATATATGTCTGCATTCATCTCATTGTGACAGAATCTCATCCTCAAAGCGATGGAGAGGTTGACTTCCTCCTGACTCAGTGAATAGAACTGGGCTCACAGCACATCCAGGCCAGGATGACTGTGTGGCAGCCAATGAGGAGGGTTGTCAGTTCAACCCCTGAGCTACTGCCAAGGACCAAAGCCAACAGAAAACGTATCCCAGTGGTGATGGCAAGAGGTGTTAAAACATTTTCTTTGTGTAAAAGTGACCAATGCACACACCTAGACGAGAAATTCTTGCTAATTGCCCAACACTCTTATTTGCCCTGTTGTGTGCTAGAGAAAAAAAAAATTAAAGCTTTTATTGACTTCCCTAATCCCTTGGCTTGCTTTTTGTACCAAAAGCCTATTCAAAATAGCCCCCGTAAAACTAACAAATCAATCCATCAAAAACAGACACTGAGGAAGGCCAGATGTCAGGACGTTCTTCTAAATGAAGAGTCCTGTTATGGACAGGATTCATCTACCTAAAAACAAAACTATAAAGACTCTCAAGGGTCAAATTCTTCTGATGGATGTTCTAGGCATGACTTCTCGTTCTGTAAATGAGCTGAGCATGCTCTTGAGGGCTTCTCAATCTCCCAAGAGGCATAAATACCTGTGAGCCAGACATTCTGTGGGGCTTACGGAAACACAACCTCCTGACTGTTCCCTCCTGCTGGAGCCCAGCATCACACAGCTCCAAGTTGCCTTGGCCCTTCCCTCGCCACCACTCCAAAAGCTTCATGTCCAGAGGCACAGAACCCCAAAGCCAATCTGTCCAATTCCAAACCCTGGCTTTCCCAGTGACTAGAAAATATAATTTTCATACACCTCCTACCCTCTTGTTGTCTTGGTCTCTACTGTATTTATATTCAGTGTTTCTTAACACTGAGTTGAGGAACTTAGAGGATGCTCAGTATAAACCACAAAGACAGTCCTTCCCTTCCCCACCATGTCCCCCATCCTGTCCTACCCCCAATCTGTGGAGGATAGGAGGATGATATGAGACTCCAGGGCTGTAAGGAAGTGTGCTGTTTCTCCAGCCAAAAGCTAACAAGGGAGTGTCTAAAAGCTTCTGTATAAATGTGCTGCTGGCTGCAAGAAGCAAAGCTGGCATGGCTTACAGCTGGATGTCTTCTTAGCTGTGTGCCAACTACCTTACACACACACACACACACACACACACACACACACAAAGTGAATTGGAGAAAAAAAGGCAAATGAAAAAGAGTCCGATGCTATGTATATGGCTTGGCTAAGCAAGGCCATAGGGCTTCCTATGGGACACACACACAGCTGTCAGACCAGAGCATTCCTCTGAGTCTGTGCCTAAGGCACTTGCCAACAGCACAATGAACAGCACAATGGGCATTGTGAGGTGGAACCAAGGAGTGTAGGCTGACTTCTGCTGGGGAATGGAGGCTGGGGCGAGGAGGCGGAAGGGTAGAGAGTGAGGCAGCTATGAGCCCTCAGAGCTCTCCTAGGAGCTTTCAACAAGAGCACCAAGCTCTACTGAGAGCTTCCAAGGCCGGCCAGTGCCGGGCAGAGGGCAGCCACTAGACGGCACTGTGGGACACTAGCAAAGAATGAGCGCAAACCTTTCTGCTGGACCCTGAAAGCCCCAGCACAGCAGAGGGAGGACCGTGCTGGAACAGAGGAGCACAGATACCCCTGGGAAGTCCTCCAAGCCTCCTGATTCCACCTGGTCAGTTGGTGGAGGAGAAGAGATTTTTTTTTTCGATAGATTTCAAATAGGTGCCTGGCACAACAACTCAATTAGCTAATCCTCCCCTTGCAAAGCAATGGAATTCCATACCAGGGCCAGTTCATGTCCCGACTGCTCCACTTCCCATCCACTCCCTGCTTCTGGTCTGAAAAAGGAGTAAAAAACAGCCCAAAGCCTTGGGACCCTGTACCCACGTGGGAGACCCTGCAGAAGCCCCTGGCTTCAGACCTGCTCAGCTCCAGTCTTTGTGGCCATTTGGGGAGTGAACCAGCAGATGGAGGATCTTTCTGCCTCTCCTTCTCACTGTATATTTGCCTTTGCAATAAAAATAAATAAATCTTTTTAAAAAGAGAGAGAAAAACGAAAAAGGAATCAGTGACAAAGAGGCACACACACACTGCTTTGTGTGTGCCCAGGTGACAGGAGTGGGGAGTGAACTGCCTTCAAAATGATTGCAGAGATAACCAGCCCCTAAAGCTACATCCTTATTCATCCTCCTTGGCAGGTGTCTTACAGAAAGGGTTTTAACTACTGTCCCCATGTAATTTCCAGAAACTGGCCTTCTCTGGATAGTACCTGTTGGGGTCAATGCCTGGCTGGTACGCAGAACTCTGGTCTCAACCATCAGACCAAAGGGGTGGGTCTCTCTGTCACCACCACCATCCAGCACAGCTGACTGGCCCAGCAGATGCTCTCTGACCAGTAGGGGGTCACCTGAGCAGAGAGCATCACTTAGCCACAAGATGTCCCATTCTCAGAATACATAAAGAAATTCATCAGAATTTTGTGAAGGAAGGGCTTTTTCAGTGCAGGCCTTCGTTACAGCAGCTGAAGTTGCAGTGTGGAATGCCTACTTCCTGTGCTGGGGTGCTTCCTTCCACACCAGCTGCTCCACCTCCAATCCAGTGTGATCCCAGGAGACAGCAGAAAATGATCCAACTTTGCGAGTCCCTACCACCCAGCTGGGAGACCTGGATGGAGTTTCAGACCAACCTGGCTGAGCAATGGCTACTCCCAGCAAGTAAGAGATCTCTCTCAAATTTACAAAATATAAGAAAGAAAACATGCAGAATTTTTAAAAATTACACAAAGGTTGTTTCTGTAAAACCTATTCCTCAAACAAAAACAGGAAATATTCTCCTTTGGTTTTCTTAGGAACTTTGTTACAGTAACTTCTATACATTTATGCAACATGTCACAGGTCATCTAAACCATATACATAAATTTCTTTGGTTTGTTATTGCTATCTTTAAAAATAATTCAATCTTTTAGATATTTAAGTAAAACATAGAAGAACTTCTATAATACTCAAGCTGGTATTTTTACTTTTATAATTCTCATATATGAGATCAATCTGGTCTAAAACTTAAAAATATAAAGATTCCCAACCAAAGAAGTCTTGATTTTTCCTTTTTTGTCTTCCAGGACCTTGAATGGTTTGACATGTGCCAATGATCCATCCTTTTAACACTCATGTGTAACAGAGATGTTTTGAGAATTTCCAGGTGTTATTTCTCCCTAGGAAAAAAATGTTACATTAATTCCATCTATACAAATGTAGAATTTTTGAAATGGACAAGTCAGACCTTGTCCATCTCAATGAGTTGAACATTACTCAGAAATATATCACAATTTTAAGATCCACTGGAGTATAGGAAAGAAATCCAAAACTTTCATTGATCATAGACTTAGGTACCTATTTTAAATTCTATGCTAAAATATTCAGAAATTTAATTGAAAGTGTATTATGAAAAACTATGCATGGATTCTAATTTTTTTGCAACAAAATCAGTTTGTCTTTTAATTCCATTTTTCTCATGAATTTTTTGAGGTCCCCTTGTTTATGTGTGTACTTGGTGAAGTACTAGAAACACAACTTATAGATAAGTAGGCATGTTGGTTTCCATGCTCAAAAATGATAAGAATGGCCTTTTGAAATATTTGTACACACAAAACTTATTTTCTGGCTAGCTTTATTCAGTCCTGGAACACAGTGCCATCTGGTGGTATCGTCACACAATACATGCATGAAGGAAGACAGTTGCTGAAAGAACACAGGTAATATTTTACAGACAGATGCAATTTAACTCTGTCTTAAAAACTACATAAAAATGATATTTTATGGCTTCCTACTACTTTCTCTGGGTACCACCTCTGCCATTACCCTTCCAATAAACCTTGGGTCTTCTTTCCCTGCCTTTCCCAAACTTCTTTCTCTTCCTGACCTACCCACTTATAATAAGCACTTTAAAAACCCTAGTCTTCCTTTCAAAGCATACTCAGGGCCCGTCTCCTTGGGTCTTCCCCAGAGCCACCAGCTCATCGGCTGCACCCTCCTCCATGCTTCATAGAGATCTCCCTTAAAGCACTTGGTCCATTGATTCCTAATGATTTGCTACAAGCCATTCCTCCTAGTCTCTTAAACGCTAAAGAAACATCTGGAGTAGGAAGATAATATGAACTACAATTACAGGTAACACATAACTAAATTTTGTAATAGTTATATTTTCAAAAGTAAGAAGAATGGGTTAGGCCCAGAGTGATGGGCGCAGCGGCTAAATCCTTGCCTTGCACACGCTGGGATCCCATACAGGTGCTGATTCATGTCCCAGCTACTCCACTTCCCTTCCAGCTCCTTGAATGGGGCCTGGGAAAGCAGGAGAGAATGTCCCAAAGCCTTGAGACCCTGAACCCACATGGGAGACCTGGAAGAAGCCTCTGGCTCCTGACTTTAGACTGGCTTAGCTCCAACCATTGAAGCCTCTTGGGGAGTGAGCCAGTGGGCGGAAGAGCTTTCTCTCTATGTCTCAGTAAATTTGCCTTTCCAATAAAAATAAATAAATCTTAAAATATATATATATATATATAACCCAATCTAACATATTTAAAATATTAGTTTAACATGTAATAAATTTTATAAATGCTTCAACTGATGAACTACTTTATTTTTTCACATTAATGATCCAAAACCCAAGGTGTATTTTTTTAAGATTTTATTTATTTTTATTGGAAAAGCAGATACATAGAGAGGAGGAGAGACAGAGAGGAAGATCGTCCGTCCGATGACTCACTCCCCAAGTGGCCACAATGCCGGGAGCTGAGCCAATCTAAAGCCAGAAGCCAGGAGCTCTTCTGGGTCTCCCATGCAGGTGCAGGGAGAGACTTTGGGCCGTCCTTGACTGCTTTCCCAGGCCACAAGTAGGGAGCTGGATGAGAAACAGGGGCTGCTGAGATTAGAACCAGGCCCATATGGGATCCCAGTGCGTGCAAGGCAAGGACTTTAACCACTAAGCTATCGCATCGGGCCCCATCCCAAGGTGTATTTTAAGATCATGGCACATCTCAATTGGAATATGCCACATATGCAGCGCACAGTAGCCACCTGTGCCTAGAGCCTATCATACTAAACAGTGAAGGTCAAAAAAGACAGGGTATGGCATCTCATTGCACCTACTGAATATTCAATAAATGCTTAAGAAATGAATGCTATTAAGGTGACAATACTACCAGCTGCTCTCTGGGGATAGCCATCCTTGTACATAATTCATTAGGTCTCTAAACACTAGAAAGAATCAAGAAATAAGTCTCTCTATATGAAAAAGTAAGAATCTGTGGTGATCACATTAAGTTCTGTTCCAAAAACTCTTTTTAGAGCTGAGTTTAATGCACATGTATTTTAATTTATTGAAGTCATAGTCTTAAAATGTGGAATTTCTAGATTGATTATGCAGCTGGCCATTCCCTTGTGACACCCAGCATCGCTGTATCCCTGGTTAGATACCATGCCCTGCCAACACTGCACATCCCGGCAAGGCAAGAGGCCATTGGTCTTGCTCATTGCTGACGTTCAGAGGCGACCTTTGGGGCTGGCATCTAGGAAGCCTTCTATGACTATATTGGTCAGCTTGAGGACTTAGATCAATATGGATTTGATCATTTTTTTTTGCAAAACTTCTAAATTTCCTTTGTTTTTCTCCAACTCATTCCAAACACATGGCTCTCAGAAATAGATGCAGGGTCTTGAGGCAGAGATAAAATCATTTCCAGGATTCGACGTTTAATCCCAACTCAGGGCTCTCCTTCCCCGAGAAACTCTTCTGAGACAATTCAGCATCCTTTGTCCATGACAGATGAGGCTGTCCTCAAACAGAGTTTCTGCTGTCCACATTCTCCTGCACAGACACCTGCAGGACTCCGAGCCACTCAGGGAAGCAGCTATGTCAGGTGCTGTCTGCTCCATTCTTAAAAGCTGCAGAATGCTGAATACCTCTCACCAAGGCTCAAGGTCTTAAGTGAACCTGCTGTAAGAAACAAATGTCTGACCCTTTGAGTATGTTTTTACTATGGTGGTACCAACTCTGCAGTTTGACAATGCAACCTCCCAATTCCTGAGTCTTTCACATATAATGGTGCATTGTTCGGATTAACTTTGGCTTTCCTTTTTATGTCTTACATAATGATAGAAGGCAAATGCTTTCAGAACTCTGTGTTAAATCTTTGAAATAAACACAGAATAAAGAAATCTACAAAATTCAACAAGTACTAATATGTAGGCTAGGCTATGTGCAACCTTGTAAAGTGCCAATTAGATGTATTACCTACAAACCACAATTGAAGGCCGCGCAAGCCACTCCTCTCATAAGCTCAGAAGTCAAACACAGACCCTACAAAGTATAAAGGAAGGCTAGCAGTTTCAAGATTGCGGGATGTGTGCTTATAGGAGGGGGGCCTTAATGCCCACAGGTTTTCACCAAGAGAAGGCAGATGACTCCAGAGAAAGACTAGCCCACATTTTTCATCCTCCCAATATAATACCCACTAGGACTGGTCCAGGACTTAAAATAAACATTTGATGATTTGTTTTCTTCAAAAGTGTATGTGCATCCCCCAGGGCTTTGCAACGGACAAACTTACTCAGATGAATAGTAAATAATCAAAAGGGAAGTACAAATGTTTTTTTCCAGCTATAAAGTGCTTGGGAAATCACAGAAAATGCTGCTCTCCTTCACTTGCTATGCAATTGAGACCTATATCCACTTTTTAAATGTGGATTGCTCTTGAAGTTTAACTCATCTGCATAATCTAATAATAACAAATGTTCTGAAAAGCCCTTGGGGGGCAGGGACCACCAGCTGCAACCTGTGACCGCACCTGAGTTAACGCTTAAAGCGGTGTGAAGAGCTGGCTGTTTATCTCTGCTTGCTATGCCAAGAATGCTGTTGAATTTTCCTTGAACATACTGTTAGAGAGGCTCCTGAGAAAAACAGAAAAAAGGTTATCAAAGTTTTCCTTTCCTGCCATAACTCACATTTGAGTTCAAAAGAAAAAGAAAGAAAACCACCTCACGAATTCCCAAAAGCCAGTAAGAAAGAGTAATTGCATTTTCAATGCTGGGCATTCAGCTCCAACTTGCAGCGGTAAGGTAAGGTAATTCTTGCTTGCCGCCATGCAGCCCTCACCCAGTTCACCTTCCACGCATGACAAAGAACAGTGAGAGATGTCTGTGGTCACTAAGCTTTCACTGCTTTACAGACAGTGGCACAGTATGACTGGAGCAGTAAGCCGACTCCGTTACATCCAAGCGGAGAGCTCAGGACACTGACTAACCCTCCGGTTTTCACTTTCATTTGGTCATGACTTGGTTAAATCTGATCTTGGAGAATATTTTCCCAAGTGATGAAAATTAGAAGAAATAAAGTTGGTTTATATTCTGTTCAACTCAAATACGCAGTGCTCTTTGAAGCACCTAGCTTTCTACTGGGTCTTTCAGAGGAGGCGTGTAACATCAGGGACCTGACACTAAGGACCAAATAACTCACTAAGGAAGGAAACATGTTGCAACAGTCTAAAACAAGACAGACTGGTTGGCAATAACTTACACATCAGAAGATGGACTCTGAGTCAGCCCGGATGCAAATCCTAATGCTACCACAAGGGATCTTGGACCTGCTAAACTCCAATCTCACCTGAAGAATGGAGCTAAGGCAGAAGAGCTGCCCTCTTCTGAGTGGGCAGAACTTTGGGTTTTAGTTGAGATCTTATATAGCTTGTATTTTAATTCTTTGGTTTGGTTCCTTGCTATTTGTATTAACCCATAGCAGTATTTTGATAAACATTATAACACCATTCAAAAAAAAAAAAAAAAACAGGGAAAATCCCCAGAATGCCTCCTTCTATCACACTGGGGTCCTCTCCTTCCATAACAAGTCTTCCCCTGTGCCTGACCTCCCCAGGAACAATAATTTGTCTTCCTGTCTTTTCTATCTCTGGTGGAGAGTCTGAAAGTCACATTCCTTCATTCTGCCCACTCTACCAAGCCACTTAACTCCCTAGCATCTACCCACCCCATGCCTCAGCTTGCATAACTTACACTGAAGTCCTCAAAAGAGAAAGTCTTGGGCCCGACACGTTAGCCTAGTGGTTAAAGTCCTCACCTTATGCTGGAATTCCATACAGGCACTGGTTCTAATCCCAGTGGCCCTGTTTCCCATCCAACTCCCTGCTTGTGGCCTGGGAAGGCAATAGAGGATGGTCCAAAGCCTGCACCTATGCGGGAGACCCAAAGGATGCTCCTGGTTCCTGGTTTCAGATTAGCTCAGCTCTTGCCATTGTAGTCACCTGGGGAGTGAATCATCAGATGGAAAATCTTTCTCTCTGTCTCTCCTCCTCTCTGCATATCTAACTTTCCAATAAAAATAAATAATCTTTAAGGGCCTTGTGAGAGCCCAGAGGGGAAGATCCAGCAGGTTGAAGGTGGAACCTGAGGCTGTGCATTTGCAACTATTTCTCATGTGTTATGTTGGCAGTAAAATCACCAGCGAAGTCCTGGCCTCATGTTTAGCCACACAAAGGGAGAACTGAAGCCTTTACAGGGAAGTTTATCTCTATGTTTGGGCTGGATAAGACCATTTTCCCTGGTGGGTGTCATTCTTAAACCACTAGCTCTGAAAGCACTGCTACCACACACTGGCACTGGGCTGTTGACAGGATGGAATCTGCTGGCTCCTCCTTCCCTTTGTACCTCACCTCTGATCCAGCTCCTAAGGAGTGGTGGGTGCTGTGTTATCAGCAGCAGACTCAAACCCAGTAATCTTCTTTGCAAGTGAACCCTCCTCCTGGCCCTGAAGGAAGATAAAATCAAAGCCTTCTTGCACTGCCCTCAAGCCATCTGAGACCTGTTAGAGGGACTTGCTGCCTGCAGACACCTCAGTGAAATAAGGCTTTAACTTCAGCAGAGCCCACTGTCACCTGTGTGACACCATCAGTCTCATCATCTGGAGCAAACCTGAGTGAAGGTCCTTCCTGCCCGGCAGGGTGACCTTGACAATACCTCCAAGGCTTGGAGATTTTTCTCTTTCTCCTCACGCTGGAAGAAACTAAGAGAAAAAAAAAAAAATAACATACCATTCTCTGGAACCATGTAGGTAGAATTAAGTAAACATTTATGTCCAAGGACCCTCCCCTCAAACTAATGGAAAGTGGGTTTAAACATTCCAGGAAGAATGCTAGAGGCAATTTCTCTGGAAGTTTGTACCCATTAAAGAGTAAATGTCTACAGTTACTGTTGTGATGGGCTCATGGTGAAGACTATGACAACCAGCCCCACGTGCAGCATGGAACCCCCAGCTGGCTTCCGAATGGCCCACGTACAAGCAAGCAGGCCTCCAAGTGAGACATTTCATATGAAAGATAAGGATTATAGCAAATCACAGCAAAAAGCAACTTACGGGAGAAAACGCAATGCACGGGGATAAGAGGATATATTTTATCCATGAAAGAAGAATAAGATGGCAGTTTTAAATATGCAGAAAATAAAAAGCAGCTCTGAGAAATCCAAAACATGATAGCAGAAATGAAAAGTTCCATAAAATGGAAGGAGCAATGTTCCAGAAAGTTAAATAAAAAGACAAAGCAATAAACATAGACATGAAAACACAGAAAAGGTGGAAAGTCCAAAAGGGTAAAATCCAGAAAGAGAAAACAGAGGGGGAAAGAGAATAATTAACACAATAATACAAAATAACACTTCCATAATTCAAGGAAATTCATTTTCACATTGTAAGTTACACAAAGTCTTAATATAATGGGTGCATACAGACTTACACGAAAGCTTAACACTGAACTTTCAGAACAATAGAGAAGTTTCTACAAATGTCAATGATTTTTTTTTCTTACAAAAAACAAAGAGTTTGGATGGTGCTAGACTACTCAACAATTCCAGGAAAGCAGAAATTAAAATTTTAAGGAAAAAACATACATATTACCAGCCTAGAATTCTATTCCTCGAGTACTCGTCAATCGCCAGAGTGAAATATTTTCTGATAAAAGATTTGAGGAAACTTATTCTCAGCTACATGTTTTTCAGAAAATCGTCAAACAAAAGCAAGGAGTAAACTAAGACACAGATAAGGAACCAAAAGCTAGGGACCCTGTATTACAAAGTTTAAGCACGCTGTAGGAAGAGGGTTCAGGGACTGCCCAAGGAAACTGTGGTTAGGGTGGGTTGGGAGCCACCAACAGGGAGTTCTTCAAGAAGCTAAATAAGAAGTTAACATAGTAGATTCCATTTGGACATCACAAAAAAAGTGTGGGATTGAATTGGCAACAGTCATGCAAATAAGTAAGCAAGAATTACTACCAGCAAAATATATTATTTCACAAAAAAAACCAAAAATAATCATACTGTTTCATATGGCTTATCTGTTCATAGCATGTTTACACTCAAAATAATAGTAAATATTGTTCTAGCCAAAATGGTGCCATAGTGGATGGGAGAAATAAGGACATGTATCATAGGCCATAAAACGAAATATCACACTATGGTGGCAAGTATTGTGTGTTGAGTGAAACCGCAAGTGTTTACTAACAATAAAGTCATCAAACAGAAGCAACAGTGAAAATTCAGGAGAGAGGATGGTGTCCCAGCAGCGTACTGCCCCTCAGTAAAATCCTTACAGAGTTTCTTAATTAAAAGATAGTCACAGAGAAAGAGGAAATGGGAGGAAGAATGTGTGTGTATATGTGTGTGAGAGAGAGAGAAAGAGAGAGGCTGAGAGAACTTAACATTCCAGTTCATTCCACCCAATGCTATTATGGCCCAAACCAAAAACCAGAAGCCATGAATTCCATCCAGTCTCCACTGTGAGTACGAGGTCCCAAGTACTTGAATCATCTTCTATTGCTTTCCCAGTTGTATTACGAGGTGGCAGATCAGAACTGGAGCAGCCAGGAGTCAAACCAGCACTCCTACAGGATGCCAGCAGTGGCTTAACCTGGTATGCCACACGGCCAGCACCACCAATTTCCCATTTCTTAAAACATATTCATGTATAGTTTTAAGTACTGGTAGTTCCAACTTAACGTATTGATCATCTTTTTAAAAAGTCACATCCTATTAAAAATCATTCAATTTTTTAGGATCCATATGCTTCCCACCAGGAATTTGAAATAACATCAGAAATACACATAACAAACAGTAAAGGTGAATAGAGAAGAAAATCAAGGGAAGGGAGAAGAAGAAATACACGTTCTTGGATTCCAGATTCCAGACAACCATGTTGTTGCTTTATTTCCTTGGCTGAAAGAGATGAAAACACAAGAGCTATCATGTGTTTGTGTAAGATTTCCGATGAGTGTTGCTTTGTTTTGTGAGACAGTGATGTTTGCATCTCTTGGTAAATGTTGCAAAGGTGTTTTCATCCTACCAAGCGCTGAGAACCACTGAGCTAGAAAATTGTTTCTGACTCACAATTTTGAGTTGATCTACTTTTCAAGAGTGAATTTATCTCATGAATGTTCACCTATCATCCCTACTTCTCCCCAGGGCAAACACACAAAATAGAAGCTGTTATCTCTCCTGTGGGCCTCTGGGTGCTTTCAGAACACACATACCTCCGTGAAATGCCTTCACTAATGCTACTGATTCTGAGTGATTTTCTGTAAATGGAAAATCTGTAAATCCATTCCTCTGAGAAATAGCCACTTGCACATCTGGTGTGCTTTCTGTTTGTCTAAATTATAGATGTAAAAGCCTAGGAGAACTGGCAAGGGTGCGTGTGTGTGTTTTAATAATATGTCAATTACCATTAGGCATGCTGTTAGCTCTTAATAGTATTCCACGTTCTGCATTTACCAACATTGGCAGTTATTAAAACTGGAGGCTTAACAAACTGCAAACATTTCAGGACATGAATTCCAATAAGAAAGCTCATGGGTATTTTGGCTCTAAGTTGTTTTATTTTCCAATATTTGGATTCATTTTCATGAACAAAATTTACCTAAAAGGAAATTCACCAAAACTCTAAGGGGCATTGTTAATTTCTTTGTGTGGAATCTGCATTTACAAAAAGAGCAGGCATGCAAAGGATGCCAAGGATCTGTGATGCTGGAGGACAGCCAGGTGGCTCTGTCCAGTCAGTGTTTGGATACTGTCTAGGAAGGAGGTTGGGAGTGAAGAAATTTACGCACTTGGCCATTAGCTCTGGATCAGACAGGCCGTATTTAAAAGGGATATCTACAAGTGCCTGCAAGCAAGAGGATATGGTGAGAGAGACGAGCTTGCAGATTGAGATTTAAAGAATGGGAAACTCAAGGCCAGATACAAGAGAAAACGTCGGAGAGGCAGGAAGGCGAAAGGAAACGTGAGGCCTGAGACCAAAGGAGCAGTCAGGGTGTTGCATGGAAAAGAGGCTGCTGGTCCTTGGATTCACCAAGAAGAGTGGTACAAACTGCCACTGTATTTGGTGGTTTTTTTAAATTATAATGCCAATAATAAATTAGCTATGAATCTTGTAAAAAAAAATGATTTAGGGTGACTCAATTTTCTCTCCCTTGTAGCTCATATAAGTCAGCATGAATCTGAGAGACATAAAAAGTATTGCCAAAGTCCTGATGTTCACAGGTTATTTATCAGTGGAAGAAGAAAACAGCCAGGATAGAAATGAGACAAGCACATCAGTCCAGCCACACACTCATTTCTGAAGAGTTTTTAGAGGATGCGACACAGTGATGCCTCTACAGGTGTATGCTGATAACTGATAACTCACAGTTGCAGATCTTAAATAATTGCAGAGAAAAACACCTTTCTTATAGATTCTGTAATGACCTCTGAAATTTATAGTGACAACAGGAATAAGACATAAGATGAAAAATGCTTACATTATCAGAAACAGAATTCCAGAGCAGTTAAGGTACACGCCCTGGCTTCATATTATTTGGGATCTGTCGGGTCGAGGTGATGGCTCACATATTTGGGCTCCTGCCTCACACATGGGGCACCTGGACTGTTCTCCAGTTTTGGCTTCGATACAGCTTAATCCTAGTTGGAGCAGGCATTTGGGGACTGAATCAGTAAATGGCTGTCCTCTTTCTTTCACACATACGCCAATAGAAAAAAGTCTGTTTCTAAGTGTAAGTAGAGAAAAAAAGAAAGCTCATTTCAGATATTATAGTGCAAGATAAACCTCTCTGAATTATAATATCATATTCACAGTGTTTCATTTTGGGAGACTAAAAATAACTAGCAAAATAATCAAAAAATTACAAAATAAAATAACTAGTAGTTTTTCAGATCTCTAGATCCAGAGAAGCCAGCTTTACTGTCAATTAAGTGTTAAACTCAGACGCCACAGCACACTTATGGCTACGCATTCATGTATGCACATAGCATGCACGCATTCCTACTCAATGACCACTATCCAGCAACAACCCACGAGGCCATTTTCCATCGTGCAAAGATGTTTCTAAGTGACAAGTGGGCAACACATTTCTGAATGGATTGCTTAGCCTGTAAGTATTACTTTACTTGCTCTGTCACTTGTGGAATGCAAGTAATCCTAAGATGTGGCTACAACCTCATGCAGTACAGCAAGAGAAATCAGAAAAATTATACCCTGCCGGTTGGGGAAAACTCAAACCCTCTCTTGAAGAAAGATTCAAGAGAGAATTGAATTTCAGTGAGAACGTCCCGAGAAGTTCTTCCTGGTGCTGTTAATTCCAACAAACAAGAGATCAGCAGGTCCTGGCTCCTGTTTTGGGTTTTAAGAGGAAAAATCGTTGATCTACAAGTTCTAAAGCTCTACAGGCTCGTAGCATCCTCAGGTCTGCATTTCTGGGCAATTCCTGTGTTAGAGGTCCACCCTCCTGTCTTCTGTGGCTGTGGGCTTCTCACATTAATAAACATGGTCTCCTTATCGTCTCTGTGTGAAAATCCTCCTGTGTATGACATGAGAGGGAAACCAAGACGGCCTTAGTCATCCTGCAAAATGGTGATAGAAGGGAAGATTTTTCTTAAAAAAAAAACAGTCATGACCCCAGATAGAGCCCACATGGGGTGACCAACACCAGAACTGAGCCTTTTAGGTACTGGAATTCAATGGTAAGATTGTCAAATGAATTCTAATCTAATCTAAAAAAAATAAATTTCCCATCTTCTGAAACCATATTCTGAGGCATAGAGCACATCTTTTTTTTTTTTTCTTAATTGGAAAGGCAGATATAAACAGGAGGAGAGATAAAGTGGAAGATCTTCCATCCGTGACTCACTCCCCAAGCAGCCACAATGCTGGGAGCTGAGCCAATGCGAAGCCAGGAGCCAGGAGCTCCTCCAGGTCTCCCACACAGGTGCAAGGTTCCAAGGCTTTGGGCCATCCTCAACTGCTTTCCCAGGCCACAAGCAGAGGGCTGGATGGGAAATGGGGCCGCAGGGATTAGAACTGGTACCCATATGGGATCCCAGTGCATGCAAGGCGAGGACTTTAACCACTATGCTATCGCACCAGACCCAAGCACATCTTTAAGAGGTCATTGTCAGTGTTGTATTTCATCCGTGCCAGGGAAACCTTCTGTAATCGACTCCTTCCCAAATAGTCCTTCTTCCCATGCAAGCGAGATGCTTTGGAGGGTACTTTCTTAAAAGATATGCAAGTTTATGTGCCTGGCGCGGTAGCGCAGTGGTTAAGGTCTTCGCCTTGCATGCCCAGGATCCCATATGGGCACCGGTTCTAATCCCGGCAGCCCCGCTTCCCTTCCAGCTCCCTGTCTGTGGCCCAGGAAAGCAGTTGAGGACGGCCCAAAGCTTTGGGACCCTGCACCCGCATGGGAGACCCGGAAGAGGCTCCTGGCTTCGGATTGGCTCAGCTCCAGCCATTGCAGCCACTTGGGGAGTGAATCATCAGACGGAAGATCTTCCTCTCTGTCTCTCCTCCTCTCTGTATAACCACCTTTCCAATAAAAATAAAATAAATCTTTAAAAAAAAAGATATGCAAGTTTAGAGAATTAGTCTACAGAGACAATAAATAAATAGCTTAGGAATACAGCCACTCATTCCATTAAACCATTCAAAGAGACAGTCATTTCAGGGGAATCTAGCGATACTATGTGTACAAATTTCTGAGCCTAGAGTTTAAAATGAGAGGCAATCTGCTACAACAACCAGCAAACAGTTTTAAACGCTGTGAAACGCTGAGCATAATGAATAATGATGGCAAAACACTTCTTTGGGATACGCAGAATATCTTCAAAACTGTATAAAGAAAATATCCTTTATTCCCAAAAGGCCTTGCTTCACTTCAAAGGTGATGCCTCACAAGAAGCAATGTCATACCAACTGACGGTCTGCTGCGTAACAAGCCGAGGATAAATGTTTGGCAATTCTGAGTAGACTCCAGTATCAAGGTCAGGTGTTGGAAAGTATATAACAAACTTAAAATATAAGCTAAGAGGTTTTGTTTAAGTCACAGCAAAGAACACAATGTGCGTGAACATTATTTGATCAAGGGGTTATTTTTAAGTCCTCTGCATGCAATCAGTTAGTAGCGTGGACATTATTTCACTGATACTCATGCAACTTGTTGGATAAATTTAGCGGTAGTTCAGGTGTTTCATAGACTATGACCCTTGGATTTAATGCCCTTGAGTAAACTTAAATGGTATTCTTTCCCTTCTCCAATTCCCGCCTGTAATTTCATTAGTAAGTCCATCTGCATGTAACATCACCTTGATGACGCCATGGCAACATGTACCAACCAACCACAAGAGAGATCAGTCCTGAGAGGATGGGGAAGATCAGTGCCACCCACAGTGCCAGGGAGACAGAACGACAGCTAAGCAACGCGATCGTGTTCAGACCACGCTCTGGAGAACCGCAAATGCAATACCCCAGTTACTATTTCATTGTAAAGATGCAAAAAGGAATATCCAAAACTAAGATTTTCTAAAGCCAATATATTCTATTTTAAAGAAATATTCTCCTACGCTCTCCTTAGGGAGGAGGGTGAGGGAACGCCATGGCCTCAGCATCCTGTTCTTGAATGGCTCGCCCTCAGTCTTCATTAGCTGATCTGGATTTGCCCGAAACATCGCTGCGGAAAGGTTCCTGTCTCCATAATGAGTTGCAGTGGGAACCTGGCAAGTTAGCTCCTCAGAGATCTCAAAAGCCTTTCACGCACTTCGGAGAGCAAAGGCAGGACCAGGTGAGGTGCCCTTCACTGATAGCTTCCTGAATGAGCACTTCTCACTCCAGCCTCAGCTGAAACACACACAGGTTCGGAAGAATTTAAACAAAAAGCAGCAGCTATTGGGGCCCTGCGCGGCGTGGCCTCGCCACTAAAGTCCTCACCTTGCACACGCCAGCTTCCCATATGGACGCCGGTTCTAACCCCAGCAGCCCTGCTTCCCACCCAGCTCCCTGCTTGTGGCCTGGGAAAGCAGTCAAAGACGGCCCAAAGCCTTGGGACCCTGCACCCACATGGGAAACCCGGAAGAAGTTCCTGGCTCCTGGCTTCGGATCAACTCAGCTCCTGGCATTGTGACTGCTTGGGGAGTGAACCATCGGATGGAAGATCTCTCTCTTCCTCTCTGTATATCTGACTTTGCAACATAAGTTTTTCTTTTTAAAAATCTTTTTAAAAAGAGCAACAACAACTATTAAAATTCAAATGCAGATGCCTAATGACCCTTACTCCATGAGTGCAGGGTTTGTTGATTTTAAAAAGAAAAAAAAAAAAAAAAAAAAAGATTGACTTTTAATCCCAGAGCAAGGGCTGAATGGCTAAATCCTCATGTTGCCAGTGCCAGGAACCCATATGGGCACTGGATCATCCCTGCCTGTGGCCTGGAAAAGTAGTAGAAGATGGCCCAAAGCCTTGGGATCTCACACCCACATGGGAGACCAACCCAAAAAAATCTCACAGCTTCTGACCTGGATCAGTTCAGCTCCAGCCATTGTGACCATTTTGGGTGTGATGCAGTGCATAAAGGATCTTTCTCTGTCTCCCCTTCTCTCCATAAATCTGATCTAGGACTCCAGCTGCTAGGCTACTGCACTGGGCCCAAAATCAAACAGTTTTTATGTAAGCAAGTTTTGCATTAGCTGCATGACTGTTTCTTTATTAACAGCATATCCCAGCCTATCCCCTCCTTCCCTCATATTTGTGGTGCTTAGAACCTCAAACAGCAACAGACACCACCACACACAGAGGCTTCCCAGACAATCAAATGAGGGAACAATGGTAGAGAACTGAGCTAAAAAGCAGGACAAGTGAGTTTAGGCCTCCAACATCAAAAGAACCCACAGCAACTGGTCTAGAATGAACAAGAGTACTCCTCTGATCGCATCCATCTCAGTCAATACACTATTTCTAATTTTAAAGACTTGTTTTGTACAGCCCTACTAGATGGCACCACCACATCCTAGATGCAGAGATAAAACATTCACTGTGAAGCAGAAGAATGCCGGGAGTCAGGACAGTGACCTGGAGGATAAGCCATGTCACTCTAAATCAAGAATCAACTTAGGAGCGCCAGGATCATCTCCCTGGACCCGGAAGCACAATGGCTCAGTTGGATGATCTTCCACCTATAAGTGCCGGCACCACATGTGGTTGCTGGTTTATGTTCTGGCTGCTCTACTGCACAACTGGCAACCTGCAACCTGCTTGTGGCCTGGGAAAGCTGTGGAGGATGGTCCAAAGCCTTGGGACCCTGAACCCATGTCAGAGGCTTAACAGAATCTCCTGGATCCTGGCTTCAGATCAGTTCAGCTCTGGCCATTACGGCCATTTGGGAAGTGAACTAACAGATGGAAGATCTTTCTCTCTTTGTCTCTCCTTCCCTCTGTAAATCTGCCTTTACAATTGAAAGAAGGAAAGGAAGGAAGAATGAAGAAAGAAAGGAGAGAGAGAGAGAAAGAAAAGGAAAGAAAAGGAAAAGAAGAAAGAAAGAAAGAAAGAAAGAAAGAAAGAAAGAAAGAAAGAAAGAAAGAGAGAAAGAAAGAGAGAAAGAGAGAAAGAAAGAAAGAAAGAAAGAAAGAAAGAAAGAAAGGAAGGAAGGAAGGAAGGAAGGAAGGAAGAAAGAAAGAAAGAAAGAAAGAAAAAGAGGAGAATCAGGGTAAGGACACGTTTAAACGGACGGAGAAACATTTAATCAGGATGAAGCAGAGAGGACACATTCCTGGAAATAGGAAAGGACAGAACAACAGCAGAGGGGTACCTGGAGACTGACAGACACAGGAAAGCAAAGAAAACAACGGTGTGGTGTTGTGGTGACAGATATTCCAGCAGCATTCAGCAAACGGCGATCTGAACTCCACCAGCAGCCGGAACTCCACCAGCAACCAGGTGGGAAGGGACTTGCACTGGGAGCTTGCAAGGTGAACCCAGACAAAGAACTGTCCATCCTGTTGGTCCATTTGATTTGACCAGGAGCAGAGACAGAGCAGCAGATCCCAGACGGGCAGTGCGAGAACAGCATAGATTTCACAACCCAGTCCACCCCAGAGAGCCATTTCAACCACCATTTTACTTACGGAGGCAAAGGCAAGGGAAAGGACTGAGCATAAACCGCGCTGGGAGTGAATTCATTTTTGACTCAGTGAACTGCAGCAACACGGCATTCTACAGGTTCCGCCCAAGACAGGTCTGGGCAGCACTCAGACCTGACAGCCAGCAGATCAAGAAATGTAGTAGTGGTACGTCAGGCACCATTTTGTACAGTGTGGCAAAAGCTTCGTGACTGCAGGGGACAATAGTAAACTGCGCATATGCTGAGCTCGCGAGAACTCACTGACTTCCGTGGATTGCACTGGTCCCACAGGAAAATAATACCGACTGTGGCATCGTACAGGTCAAAATAGGTCCGTGTGGCACCCAGAACTAACGTCCAACAGGTTCCGGCAAGATCAGCACTACCAACAACATAACTATACAGGACACCTAGGGTCTTCCTAATCCTGGGACCTGCTCCCACCAGAAACGGAAGAAAGGTTGTACAGACAACAGTGCAGCCTCAGCACAATAGCACAGGAGGTGGAGATTGGAGAGCCAGGAGTTGAGGCTACGGAGTTCTTTGTGGAAATCTAACGTAAGAACCCAGACCTGGGGGCCTGGCGGCATGGCCTAGCAGCTAAAGTCCTCGCCTTGCACGCCCAGGATCCCATATGGGCACCGGTTCTAATCCCGGCAGCCCCGCTTCCCTTCCAGCTCCCTGCCTGTGGCCCGGGAAAGCAGTTGAGGACAGCCCAAAGCCTTGGGAACCTGCACCCGTGTGGGAGACCCGGAAGAGGCTCCTGGCTTCGGATTGGCATAGCATCGGCCGTTGCAGCTCACTTGGGGAGTGAATCATCAGACGGAAGATCTTCCTCTCTGTCTCTCCTCTCTGTATATCCGCCTTTCCAATAAAAAAATAATAAAAATAAATCTTTAAAAAAAAATGAAAATGAAATAAAATTCCTCCACAGTGAAGAAAAGTTAAAAGAATTTGCCTCTTCCAAACCTGCCCTACAAATGATTGTCAGGGTCCCTTGGCCAGCAAGTCAAACCCGGACACTTGTTGTCTTTGCGGAGCCTTTATTGTGGAGAAGACACAGCAAAACCGGCGCGCGGTGGGCGTGCGGCAGCCACCGTGCAGCCGCGCAGCAGCCACACCATCGCGAGGTGTGCGCTCTCTCTCCCCGAGGTGCGCTCTCTCTCTCTCTCTCTCTCTCTCTCTCTCTCTCTCTCTCTCTCTCTCTCTCTCTCTCTCTCTCGGCGAGGTGCGCTCTCTCCTTCCGCGAGGTGTGCTCTCTCCGAGGTGCGCTCTCTCTCCCCCCGCCCCAGTTCTCTGGCTCCCTTATATACTGGGTGACCCGGCCAATCGACGTAAAGGTCACCTGTGCACGCAGTGGGCAGGCCAATCATCACACAGATCATGCGCTGTCCACGCGCCATCCACACACCCCTGGGCCAATCACAGCAGACTTCCTGTAGCTTGTTTTTTCTAGCACAGGAGGAAGCGGCAGTCTGGCGCCATCCGTCTAGGGTGAAGGATGCAGGCTCCCTACAGCTCCCCACAAATGATACTTCAAGATGTTCTCTCCTAAAATGACAGGACCAAAGTACCACCCATACATATTAAACTCTGAATGTAAATGGCTTAAGCTCAATCAAAGGTCATAGATTAGTAGACTGGATTAAAAAACAAAACCCATCTATTTGTTGTCAGGAGAGACACACTTCACCAACAAAAATCAGCAGAAACTATATTGCAAAGGTTTTATGGTTTTCTGTTAGTTTCATCTCTTCAAAACACTTTCTTCTGATTAAATCGTTCCATTACTCATAGATCATACAGTAGCATCATTCTGCAAAAAGGTCCTCGATTTTCATTTCTTCAGCTACACATTAGTCATTTAGTAGCATGTTATTTAACTTCATGGCATTGTAAATTTCTATTTTTCTTTCTATTGTTGATTTTATATTATGACTTTTCATTTGAGGGGATGTACAGTAACTGTGAAATGGAGACTAACATATCCAGATGTGAGGATACAATGTAGTATGCATTTCTACTGCCAGACAAAGATGGAGTTACAATGAAACTGTTTACTGTATCTTGACAATAGGATGCTGGACTCTCTGCCATTATCCATGCCTGCAATGATGGACATATGACTGTGTATGAAGAACTATACTTTAGTAATGATATAGAGGAACTAGGTGTGGGGGCAGAAATTGGGTCGAGGATAAGGGAAATACCAGAAGCCTATGGAAGTGTATCATAAACTAATAATAATAAAAAAATATAAAATGTAAAAAAGAAAGAGAGTCAAGTTAATACACACACACACACACTCACACACACACACACATGCATTTCTCAGCTCAGTAAAACCAACTAGTGGAGGTAAATGCTAACAGATCAATGGCATCAGCCACTTTAAGCAAGAGATGCTGCTTAACATAATAGCTAAGTGAATATTCTCAAAAGCCAGACTTCATGGTTTCCAAGCCAAGCTGTCACAATTAACAGGTGAGTGGCATGTGTGCCTGTTTCTTACCTTAAACTAGATAAGATCATAGTGGCATCTCTGGGACAATTGATAAATTATCCTGGATATATTAGATATGCATGTATGTATTTATTTAGGATAGAAATATGTAAAGCACTTAGACTGTACCTTGAGCATAGGGAAAGCCTCACTAGAATATTCACCATTTCACAGTTAGTTGTCTAATTTGGACTTGATTTGGTTTTATTGTCATGTAACAACCTCAAGTATAATGCTCATATAAGGAATATATAGTAAGTTGTATGTTTCTGCGTTTTCATTACATTTAAGTCAAAACAATGCTCAATCAACATGGGTAAACACACACCCGGTTTTAAACTAGACTTGGGAAAAGGCAGTTCCAAGGAAAGGAGAGGAAGAAGAACAAGGCCGAGTCCCTAGGTTAGATCAAATGCATATCAAAATCACACTAAAAAAGATGCTAACCAAATACTAAAACCATCTTCTGATAAAATAGAAAGTTAAAAATAACAAAGAGAGCAAAATCCCCAAACTGAAACTGTTACAGAGCATGGCTGACAGCTTGAGAGAGCAGCAAAACTGGATACCAGATAGAAAATAAACCAGAAAGCCCCTTTGCTGTCCACAGCAATGATTACGGGAAAATTTCTTCACTTGGCAAATAGCAAATCACTGGAGGTTCTACAACAACAGCTTTAGCAAATGATGACACTAACCAGACAAGGTAGGAAAAATGTAAAATATTAAATTGATGAAACTCCTAAAAAGAGCCAGTGTTTCAAGCACAGGAGAGCTTCCACAACAGTATGATGCTGAATTTGTCTAAATGATAAAAGATAGATTAGCTTGCAAAGGAAGTAGTGGAACCACTTTCAAGAGTTGGGGAGCTTTAGTTTCATCTAAATGTACCTTTTCTTGTACAAATGTCTGAGTGCCTGAAAGTACTAAACTGCCCAGTGACTCATTCAATCATGGTTGGAGAATCCGCAATGTGAGGAGAGAGAAGACTGATCAGAAAATGGTAAGGAAGGATTTAGTGTTTCATAGAAATATAATCACCATGGGGAAAAATTTTAAAGTTTTAGATTTTTTTCCATCAATAGTTTTACTATTTTGGATTATATGGAATATATGGAATAGGAAGCACCATAATTTGTTTTGTTTGTTTTATAGTGTATTTACTCATCTGAAAGGCAGAGCAAGAGAGAGAGAGAAAAAGAGAGAGAGAGAGAGAAAGCAACACAGAATAAAATCATCCATCCATCCACTGGTTCAGACCTCAAATGTCCACAGTAGTTGGCCACTGGACCCCAGAGGCAGAAACTTTCTCTGGATCTCCCATGCAGATGGCAGGGACCTAGGAAACCTACCATCTTTGGCTACTCTACGTGTGCATTAACAGGAAGCTGGATTGGGAGCAAAAAAAGGACTTGACCAATATGGGGTGTGGGTATAAAAACTTGTTGCATCACCTGCTCACCCCTTAAGATATTAGAGCCCCAAAAAGCCTTAATTCTGCCCTAGAAACTGCCATGTATGGGCTTAACACTCATTCCTAGGAATACCAAAGATAACATTCTTTTCCAGGCTCATAAAAGTTGTGATCATTCTTTCCACTTGGTGAAACTTGAGCAATTGCTGTGACCAAAGATCTGGTAAATTCTTTCTTTCTCAAAAGTATCTCCCTATCATGGATACATAATTCTAAATTCAGGAAATCTACAAGACAGCCAGTCCCTCTTGGCTTCTATTTTTTCATGTGTAATGTGAAAATAACTCCTTTTACCACTCCTGCCTAGAGCATTGCTAGGAGGATTAAAATAAGGAACATTCAAGAGTATTAGAGCTAAACTTGACACAAGCTGGCACCACATGAATAGCTGCATTATTTTTATCAGAGTACTCCAGCCTTATAACTTTAGCTCCATTTCTGGAGATTTGTGGATTTCCTGTTTCCTCTCTGTTATTTTTCTGTGCTTCATGAGCTAAGTGTATGAGCAATACACTATTTTAGGAATATTTGCTGACACAAGTGAAAAGTAAAATACTTAGAGGGGACATACAGTGACATAGTGGGTTATAAATTTACTTATTCTGGGTTATATATCTACCTATCACAGAGTTACTACAAGTATTGGAAAAGTTAATATTTGTATATTACTTAGAAATATGTCTGGTATACAGTAGGTGTTATTTGCAGGTATGTGTATGTTTTATAATGAACAGAGTTGGTGGACTCACACATTTGAAAAACTAAATGCTTAGCTGTCCTTTCATTTTCACATATCTGAACTATTTCTTAAAAGATATTTTTATTGAGGGCCTAGCCAATAGTCCAGTGGCTAAATCCTCACCTTGCATGTGCTGGGATCCCAAATGGGCAACAGTTCATGTTGCATCTGCTCCATTTCCTATCCAGCTCCCTTCTTGTGACCTGGGAATGCAACAGAGCATGGCCCAAAGCCATGGCCCTCCACCTGCATGGGAACCCTGGAAGAAGTTCCTGACTCCTGGCTTTGAATTGGCACAGCTCCAGCTGTTACAGCCACTTGGGGAGTGAACCAGAGGACACAAGATCTGTCTCTCCTTCTCTCTGTAAGTCTGCCTTTCCAGTAAAAATATATGCCTTTTTTTTAAAAGTTGTTTTTATTGAAAGTCAGAGTTGCAAAGAGAAAGGAAGAGATGGAGACAGAGACAGAAAAAGAGTTTTTCATCAACTGCTGTACTCCCCAGATGACTACAATGGCTAGAGGGGTTGAGCCAGGCTGAAGCCAGATCCAGAAACTTCTTCCCATCTCCATGCAGTGGACCAAACACTTAGGCCATCTTCCACTGCTTTCCCAGCCATAAGCAGTGGCTTGGATCTGAAGTAGAGAAGTTAGGAATCAAACCAGCCCTCATATGGTGGTGCCAGCATTACAAATGCCTGCTTTAACTACTAAACTACAACACTGGCCCCTACTGTTCTCGAAATAAAGTTTGAAGGGGCAGGAGGGGAGTCTACTGGAACAGGGGTTCGGGGGAAGCGGGGAGACGGTCCACAGACTTCCAGAGCAAGAAAGATGGGCAAAGGAGAGGGATAAAAGAGGAAATACAGAAAAGCTCTCTCTCTTTTTTTTTTTTTTAAAGCAGTGTATACCAGGAGAGTGGCAGGAGTGGCTAAATAGAAAGGCACCTGCCAGTATATGTGTGGACTGGATAGTAGGGCTGGTTAGGTTGAACTAGGCTTCAATGCCCATTGACATGTATGAGAGCTAAATGGGATGTGGGAGCGGCAAGCATGGAAACCATGGTAGGGGGCAGGCCTGGTGGGGGGGTTGTGGAGGGGAGTTATGGTTGAGTTGCCCCAACTAGGCTGCAGATACCACTGGTTTGTGAGAGGGCCAAGCATGAAGTGGACAGGGTCGGGCTGGACTGCAATACCCATCGGTTCATGTGGAAGACAGGGCTGGAAACAGAACTGGTCCAGCAATTGCAATGACTAGCATGTGCATAAGCTGACTGGACAATGGACAGTGCCAGACCCTATACTGGCAAGCACACTCAAGAATCAGGCCTAGGAACACCTCATACCAAGTTTCTTTGGAGATCCCTCCAACTGAACTCTGATCTCAGAACCCTAACCATGAAGAGACTATGTCAGCCAGTGGATTCTGAAGAGATTTCATTGTACTTGGAATGGTGAGATTGGCAGTAATTCAGAACTGTTGAACTATCAAAACTGCTTGAGCAGGACCCTTGGAGCATACCCCACAACGGGGACCTGGGATGGGTGGGAGGTTGGGTGGGGCTTCTCCCTTGTTTCTCCCCTGACTCCAGATACAATGGGAAAAATGGTATTAGTGTGGAAATAATGGTTTACCCACTTTCCTGTAACCCTTGACTATTTGTGCCCTAATTAACTATGTAAGATTACCAAAATAAAAAACATATTTTAGGGCCTGGCGCGATGGCGCAGTGGTTAAGGTCCTCGCCTTGAACGCCCGGGATCCCATATGGGCACCGGATATAATCCCGGCGGCCCCTCTTCCCATCCAGCTCCCCGCTTGTGGCCTGGGAAAGCAGTTGAGGACAGCCCAAAGCTTTGGGACCCTGCACCTGCGTGGGAGACCTGGAAGAGGCTCCTGGCTTTGGATTGGCATAGCATCGGCCGTTGCGGCTCACTTGGGGAGTGAATCATCAGACGGAAGATCTTCCTCTCTGTCTCTCCTCTCTGTATATCTGCCTTTCCAATAAAAAATAAAAATAAATCTTTAAAATATATATATATATATATATATTTTAAAAAGGCAATGTATAAGCTCCCTTCCACTGAGAAACATGAGGGGGAAACTACCTGGTACAGCACAGAGAAAAGCATGGAGCAAAGTAACTGGCAATACAGACTGGGGCTGGACAATGTATGGGGCCATACAGACTGGGGTTGAAAAACGCAGGGGACACAAGCCAGATGAGAGGGGTAAGTGATTGGATAAATGTGGCTTTCAATTCTAGATTTTAAAGATGACAGTGACATCTGCCACAAGCAAAATGGAGCTGCTTCAACCTCCCTTCCACACAAAGGCAGATCATAATGTTCTTCCAGGCTGTTTTTGTCTGACCTCTGTTAGGTGACAGTGGCACAACATTTCCCCCAGAATTATCAACTATATGCACACAATGAAATGGGCTTAGATCTGCAAGTCATACCACTTAAGTGATTCTCCCAAATCCTAAAAGTGAAAACTTAATGATAAAGTTTGAAAAACTTGAAAATTTTGCAGACAAGAATTAGCAAACATAGAGGAGACACCCGCAGAGTGAGTCAGCAAAGTTAAAAAAAAAAATCACAGAGCCAGACACACTTCAAATGCCAGAATTATCATGTAAAATTTTAAAATAAGCATATGTAAGATTTCAGTAAAATGAAATAACATTGAAAGTATGTGAAAAAAAAACAGGAACTTTAAATTTATATCAACCATTTCAGAAACGGAACCAAGTAGAATGCCTAGAAATTAAACTCTCAAAATAAGTTAAACAACACATTAGGTATGGTTGGTGGGGGAATCAAGGAGGTAGAATTTAGAGCTGAAGAAATTTACCCAGAAGTTATCAAAGAGAAATGAAAAGGGGCAGAGGGAGGGAGCAAACCCAGGGAGAACTGAGGAGCCACAATACACACGTTAGAAGGAGGTAACTGAGAAAATGAAAAGTGGCAATGTGCTGCACCTAAACCTGTGACAACTTCAGAATACTGGTAAGAGAGTCCAAACTTCAGCTCGGGAAACTAAAGCTAGATAAATGCAGAGAAATTACATATAGATATGTCACCCTACAACTGCCAAATTGCAGAAAGGAAAGAAGATCTGAAAAGTCAGAGGAAAAAAAAAAAAACAACTTCCAAGAAAATTACAGTGTAACCGTTAATTTTCTGCATACAATGAAACCAAATATAATTGTAATACGATGTCTTCAATGAGCAGGAACAAGGTTAACTGTCAATTGCCTGTATCTATCTGTCGCTTAGAACTGCTACACAGGAGAGCAACAGTCACACTTCAAGATTCTGGAAAATTTCCTTATGGCTTGGTATACAGCTACTGCACTGAACTCCCCCAGGCTCCCAGCCCCGACCACCTCTGAGCCTTCCTGATCCAGGAAATCAGTGTCAGGAAGGAGTTGCACAGGCGTGAGGCCCAGGACCGAAGCACATCCATCCTGTCCAGACTAGAATCAGCCCTCTTTCGCTCCCATTTGTACCTTCTTGTCCTCTCATTTCTCTCAGACCAGAACAAGTGCACGGTGCCATGAGAAAGACAGACTCAATTGCACTGCGTCAAGATGCATATAGGTTTGCCCAGATCTTGGTTCCGTGGCTGTGGCTGCTCCCTCCGAATTGTCCCCCAGTGGCCACTAGGTGGAGCCGCAGCCGCTGTGGCGTCTACCCTGGGCATGGAGAACAGCAAGGTACCAAGAGCCTCTGGAGGTCAGACCACACTGCCGTGGCAGGAATGCATAATGATTGTGCATCCAGCCCATAAAACAAATCAGTAGTTACAATTCTCCCCGCAAAGAACACACCAGGCACAGATGGCTTAGAAGTGCACTCTCCCTTGTATTCAAGAAGCAGACAACTACACATTTACACTGCATCTTTCAAAGACAGAGCAGCAGGGAACACTCAAACTAGTTTTATGAGGTTTGCATGAACTTGAGTCAAGAACAGATGTGAACATTGTGCGAAAGTTGAGTCTCAGGCCACTGGAAGAGTTCACTGCAAACTGAGTCAATAAACATTTAAACTGATAATGCACTGAATTTATCCAAAAGTGCAAAATTGATGCAACGTTAGAAAAATCTAGTAATGTAATGCATAATAACAGACTCAAAAAAGTAAATATCTTGTTTAATGGGAAAACAATAAAAGGAGTCGCTTTAAAATCAGGAAGCAAATGGGCAGCACTGCAGCTGGTGGATTAAGCTATTGCCTTTGATGCCAGCATGCCAATATGAGAGGCTTGGCCCTGTCCCAGCTGCTCCACTTTTTTTTAAAAGATTTATTTATTTTTATTCCAAAGTTGGATATACAGAGAGGCGGAGAGACAGAGAGGAAGATCTTCCATCTGATGATTCACTCCCCAAGTGACTGCAACGGCCGGTGTTGCGCCAATCTGGAACCTCTTCCAGGTCTCCCACACAGGTGCAGGGTCCCAAAGCTTTGGGCTGTCCTCGACTGCTTTCCCAGGCCACAAGCAGGATGGGAAGTGGTGCTGCCAGGATTAGAACCGGAGCCCATATGGGATCCCAGCATGTTCAAAGCGAGGACTTTAGCCGCTAGGCCATGCTGCTGGGCCCCAACTTTCTGTTTTTAAAAAAGATTTGACAGGTTGAATGAGAGACGCCACTAAGCCACGTCGTCATGCCCCAGCTGCTCCACTTTTGATCCAGCTCCCTGCTAACGGCCTGGGGGAAACAACAGAAGGTGGCACAAGTGATTGGGCTCCTGTGGCCCACATGGGAAACCCAGATGAACCTTCGGCACTTTGCTGGAGCCTGGCCCAGCCCCAGCCATTGTAGCCATCTGGGGATAAAAAAAGGTTTCTCTCTCTCTCTCTCTCTCTCTCTCTCTCTCTTTCTCTCTCCTTCTTCCTCTCCTCTCTCTCTTCCTTCTTTTCTCCCTCCTCCTTTCTCTCTCTCTTTTCCTTTCTTCCTTTCCCTTTCACTTTTCTCTGTAACTTTGACTTGGAAATAAATAAATCTTTTTTAAAAAATCTGGAACCAGGGCTTAGCACAATAGCCTAGTGGCTAAAGTCTCCTTGCAACTGCCAGGACCCCTTTTGGGCACCGGTTCATGCCCTGGCAGCTCCACTTCCCATCCAGCTCCCTGCTTGTGGCCTGTGGAAGCAGTCAAGGACAGCCCAAAGCCTTGGGACCCTGCACCCGCGTGGGAAACACTGAGGTGGCTCCTGGCTTCGGATCAACTCATCTATGGTTGTTTTAGCCACTTGGGGAATGAACCAGTGGATAAAGATTTTTCTTTCTGTATCTCCTTCTCCCTGTATATCTGTCTTTCTAATAAAAATAAATAAATCTTAAAAAAAAACCTCTGGAACCAAAGATGCCCATTACAATTGTATACTTGGTACTACAATATAAGAAAAAGAAATAAAAGGTAAAAGATCAGAAGAAATTATGAAATCTCATTATTGGAAAATAGTATGATTATCTAAACAGAAATCCAAAATAATTTATATAAAAACTAAAATTAGTCATGTTAGCAAGTCTGTAGGACAGATCAAAAACTATTTTATTTTACAAGCTAGCCATGAAAGAAAGAAAACCAATTAAAGGAACTTGTAACTGGACACTTTGCATTCTGATAATCACAAATAAGGTAAATTTAATATATATTGACCAACCCATTTAGCATCACTAGAAAATCTGCCCATAAAAGAGTAATATCCAGAGTTCATGAGAAATTAATTTTGTATCCTGCTACGCTGTCAGAGTCTTTTAGGAGTTCCAATAGTCTCGTGACTGAGTCTTTTGGTTCTATGTAGAGAACAATATTATATTGAAGACTAGTGGTCACAGTGGACATCCCTGTCTACTTCCAGATTTTAGTGGGAGGGCTTCCAATCTTTCCCCATTTAGTACAATGCTGGCATCGGGATTTTCGTAAATTGCTTTGATTGTGTTTTAGAATGTTCCTTCTATGCCTATCTTGCTAAGGGTTTTCAGCATGAAGTGGTGTTGGACTTAATCAAATGCCTTTTCTGCATCTATTGAGAGGATCATATAGTTTTTATTTTTCAATTTGTTGATGTGATAAATCAATAAATAAGCATTGTGGCATGGCGATAAATGGGCTCATTGGGATGCTTGCATCTCATATCAGAGTCTGTTGAGTCTCACCTTTGCTTTTTTTTCATCTTTTTTTATATTTTTGACAATCTTTACATAGTTTATTAGGGTAAAAATGTTCAAGGGCTACAGGAAAGTGGGAATGACTATTATTTCCATATTGTTTCCTTCATGTGTCTGAGGTAAAAGGGGATATTGAGGGAGAAGCCCCACCCAGTTTCCCACCCACCCTAGGTCCCAGATGTGGGGCATGCTCTGAGATACTTGCTTAAGTGATTTTGATAGTTCACCAGTTATGAATCGCTACCAATCTTGCCACTCCAAGCACTATGAGGTCTTTGAAGAATCCACTGATTGACATAGTCCATCACAGAGTCTCCGTTTGCCCCGTATTTCACTGCCAACATATAGCTGAGATAGTTGATTGACCTGTTCTGTCTTCTCTCTTTTTTCTTGGTTAGGGTTCTGAGTCCAGCATTTCAATTTGGGGAGATCACCAAAGAAACTTTGTCTGAGGTGTTCCGAGATCTGATTCTTGTATGTACTAGCAAGTACAGGGCCTGGCACAGTCCATCGCCCTGATCAGCTGGTGGTTGCAATCACTGGGTTGGTTCTGTTTTCAGCCCCAACTTCCACTGGAACCAATGGGTGTTTGCAGTCCAGCCTGGTTCTGCCCAGCACATACTCGGCCCTCTCATAAACCAGTGGGAGCTGCAGCCCAGTTAGAGCAACCCACAATAAACCCCACCAGGCCTACCCCTTACCCTGGTTTGCCAGTATGTGTAGCAGACTAGTCCAGTCTGTCCCACATCCCATTTGGCTCTCGTACATGTCCATGGGTATTAAACCTTAGTTCCATCTAACCAGCTCAACTATCCAGCCCTCACAGATATTGTTGAGTGCCTCTCTGTCTAGGCACCCCAGATCCTGTCCCAGAGTAGGCCATGGAAAGTTACCCACTGGCATACATTTGGCATAGGTCTGGAGCCGACCAGGCTGAATCAGTCACGTCATCCACTGGCAAATCCGAACATCAGAACAGAGTGTGGGTCGAGCCAGGTTCGGTCACGACAAAAGTAGTACACAACACAGAATGCCAAGGTACGCGGATGCCTGTACCAGGTATGACCACAGCGTCCAACCAGCACGCGTGAGAACCAGGAAGGGAAGGGGCAGAGCCGGCAGGGGGAATAAGGGGAGGGTCCCTTACTGAACAGCTACTCCCACTGCAGAGCGTGAGCTCGGATGGGGTTAGACCAGACTTGGCAGGGCAACAACACCTGTGCGCCTCATGTGGCCTAGATCAGGGAAAAGCCAGACTGGGCTGATTATTCCTATTAGTGCAAACAGAATTAGAGTGGGTGAGGGTTGTTTGGGCTTAGCCACAGCATCAGCTGGCAGAAGTTGATACTGAGGGCTAATTCTGTCAAGTCAAACCACAGAACCACCTGGAGAGTGCATAATCTGGTAGTGGGAGAGACCTGGGAGGGAAATAGTGAGCTCCTCCCTCTTGGGTCACCACTTCCACAGAAGGTCACCTTTGCTTTTCATCCAGCTTCCTCTTAATGTGCACTCTAAACAGTAGCTGATGGCTCAAGTTCCTGGGTACCTGCTGCCCAGAGGGGAGGCCCAAACAGAGGTCCTGGCTCCTGGCTTCCACCTGGCCAAACCACGGATATTGTGGGTATTTGGGGAGTGAACTAGCACTAGATGGAAGATCTCTTTCTCTATCCTTATCCCTCTCCTGCTCCCTCTCCCTCTCTTTCAAATAAATAAATAACTTTTAAAATAACAAAAGCATTTTAAAAACAATTTCAGGGATAAGGAGCATGTCTTAGAAAAGGTGGAATTTGCTGGTTCAGCAGCCACCTGTTGGAGAAGTGAGGCCTCCCACTGGAGCCTCAGAGGTTTCTGGATGATGGGGACCCTGCTCGTGGTACAAATTAACAGTTCTTTCCCAGGTCTTTTGTTGTTGTTGTTTTGTTTTGTTTTTTCTGACTCACTCCTCAAGTCTTCCCTCTGAGATCAAGACCTCAGGTCATGAAGCCAGGGTGTTTCCATTTCCAATGCCATAGCAACTGGAGAATTTGTCTCACGCATAACTTGTCGTGAAAGGAAGAAGCCATTTTGAAATGATTTATGGCAAAAGGAAGGTGACACCTTGGCCTCTGACATCATCGTCACTCCCACACCTGTGGAGCCAGCAGACTTCTGCTGCAATATTCTAGACTGCCTGTTTTCGTCCACGTGTCCTTTCAGCAGCCCAGTTCAAGCTAATTCTGAAGACGTTATCTTCTGCAGCATTCTAGTTTCAAATGCACTTCAAATTAAGACACATTGCAGGGCAGAACATGAAATTCAGGAGTACTTGGCCTTCATCAGAGCATTCTCTGTGTTTCTAAATCATTCCCACAGCCTTCATAGATTCCCTGCGATTCTGTCCTCCCCAAAATACTGCAGAATTGAGGAAATAACGCACCATCCTGAGCCTGAGACGTCTGAAGTGTGGCAGAAACTTCACCTGCTGAAGCCCATGAGAAAGCTATTAACCAGAAGAGAGGCCCAGTTCTGGGTGTCATTGAATTGTTTCTCTTAAGCAAACACCCACATTCCCAGTATCACCTAAGTTTCCAATGCAACTCATTTTTCCTTCCAACTGTCTTTAAAAGTTTTCAGCAAAAATATAAAAAGTTAAAGTTACTGGAGATGATTTGCAGGTTACTGCCTTCATAAAGTGGGGAAATTTTAATTGACATATTGAACAAGGCTGATTCAAGGCATGCTGATCAAAACACAGTAGTGGGTTTTGCTTGTAAGAGATTCAGCCTGAGGATCATGAAAGACTATTCTAGAACGAGTTGTACTAACAAGAATCTCTCTAAAGGCTAAAGCAACTGTAGCAAGGTGGGGGCCATCGGATCAGGGCCTCCTGATAGGCTCACCTTTTGTAACTGGGAGATAGAGCGTTTTTTAAAATTTGCATTTATTGTTCTGATACAGAGAGTGATCCTATCTGTTGATAGGCTCCACAGATGCTCACAACAGTGGGAGCAAGGCTGGGGCCAAATCTGAAAACTGAGATCTTCTACCTTATCTTCTATCTTCTACTGAGATCTTCAACCTTGATCTTCTGACTGGGAGACAGGGACAATTTCTTGAACTATCACCCTTCCTCCCAGGATCTACAGTAACTAGAAGCTGGGGTCTGCAACTGGAATCAAGAACTGGATATAATTACTCAAATGTAGGATACTGGGAGATAGGGGGTCTTACTTGCAAGGTTAAATGTTCACTCCAAAGGAGTATTTTTAATTAATTAATTAATTGGTTTATTTATTTAAAGAGCAAGCACCTCTCATCTACTGTTTCACACCCTAGATGGAATGGCCTGGTACCTGGGTGCTGGAAGCTTGGAATTCCATACAGGTCTCCATGATGGTGACAAGGACCTGACTACTTGAGCCATCCTTTGCTGCCTTCTGGGTGCACATTATTGGAATTGCATTATAGGAAGTTGGAATTGGAAGTGGAGCTGGGACTCCAATCGAGATGCTCTGACATGGGACAATGGGGACCCAAGTGATGTGTAAACCACTGTCTCAGATGTCCAACCCCACAGGAAGCATTTTAAAGGAGGAAACAAAATGGGACTTATTTCAGAAAGATCCATTTTGGCGGCAGGCTAGAGAAAGATGCAGACTTTTTAGACTGGAAGCAGGTATGCCAAATAAAGTTTGCCACTGGCCTGGGGGAGAGTAGGACCAGGATAAGAGCTGGGACCACTGAACAGTCACTAGGGAGTTCACACATGATGAAGACCACAGACATTAGGATGGATGCTTAAAATCTAGGTCAAATAATATGAAACATCTGTCAAACATGTGTGGATAGTCCAGGACCAGCATAAGCAGTGGTCAGCCAGTGAGAGCCTGGCAGCCAAATCCAAGCCACTGCCAACTCTGTAAATAAAGATCTAAAGAAACCAAGAGAAGTCACTCATTCTCTTATTGGCTGTACTTACTTTTCCTCCAGAACACCTGAGTTGAATCATGAGACAGCTCTGATGGATGGAAAAACCTGAAATATATGCTACCTGACCCTTTGCTGTCCCTCCCGGTCCTAGGCTAGAACAGGTAGGTGTGTGTGAGGCAGGAGCCATGCAGGGCTGCTGGCTGCAGTGTCAAGCTCTATCCTCTCCAACCAGGATTCTCCATGCTGGGTCCAGGAGGTTACCACAATGATTATCATTTCCGAGTGAGGACAAAGGGCAAGACAGAATCTCTGCTTGCAGCCAGCCTCACAGGTCACCTGACACTGTCACCGCAGACCAGCTAGTCAATGTAAACTCCTGCCTAGGCCATGGGTCCAGCTGAAACGCATCATGGCCACATCCAGCCTACCCTAAGATGCACAATTCACCTCTGCCATTCTGAAGCCAGGACTCACCTCACGATCACTGCCAGCCTGCACTGAAGTTGTGTTTTGCCAGAGTTCGTTTTTGCATTTATTTCTTCCAGCATCCAGGAACATTCCCAACATGAGACTAATCCCTCTCCCTGAAGTTCTTTGAATGACTCTGTGACTCTGTGAATGCAGGAAACAAATCTTTGGGTGTTAGAGCTCTACATCCAAGTTCTCAAGGGCAATTTCCCTTATGAGACTTTTATCACTAGGAGATAGTTCAACCCTAAATTGTGTGTGTGTGTGTGTGTGTGTGTGTGTGTGTGTGTGAGAGAGAGAGAGAGAGAGAGAGAGAGAGAGAGAGAGAGAAAGAGAGAGAGAAAGAGAGAGAGAATCAGTTCTCATTTCTCCTTACCTGAGGTGTCCACCCTGGAGTTTCTTCTTGGACTTTCCATTCTTGGATTTTTTTTCTTAGTGATATGATTAAAATATGATACATCTTACAGTGAAGGTGTCAAGAGATTCAGTGTAACAAACTACAAGAAGAAAGAAGAATGTATGCTATGAGACATTAGTAGTCTCACCAGATATTAAACATCCAGTAGAGAGCAGACATTTGTCTCACAGTAAAGACACCCATGAAGATGTCTCCCTCCCACAGCAGAGTGCCCATGATTGATAACTCAGCTCCAACCCCTGACTCCAGCTCCTGTTCATGCAGCTCACACAGGACAGCAGTGACTGAGCTGCCACTTCCACGGGTGACCTCAACTCTGCTTCCAGCTCCGGTTTCAGCAGAGCCCAGTCCCAGGTGTTGTGAGCATTTGGCAAGTGAACCAGCAAGTAGGAGGATTTCTTTTCTCCCCACCCCACCCTACTCTCAAATACATAAAAGCCTTCATTAAAAGTCTACTAGGGTTAAGTGCAGTTTGAACAATGTTTTGGAGTTGCTGTACTGAGATCCTTGAGACACTTATTGAGCCATAAACTGTCTCTCCTGGTATGTAGGGGGGCAGTCTGAGTTCATTGCTGGATGTTTGTTGTGCTAAGCAGTGTATGGATGGGTGGGGCCATGTGCAATTGCTCCAGATCTTATAGGCGCACTGGGTGTCAACAAATCTCCCTCTCCTCCCTTCTTGCACACAACCTTACCCTCTAAGACAATTAAATAGAAATATGAAATATCACTTGGAAGAGTCCCCAAATATTCAGTTTACCCATGAGGGGCACACATCTCCACTGACTTGAGTGGGAGGTGATGAGGGCATGAACCCAGATGTAGTAATGCGGATGAAGGAGGGATGGACAGGGAACTGTGGCCAGTCTGGTTCCTGCCTGGGATACTTCAATTGTGTGGTAGTGCTGTTAACAGAAAACACATACACAACACAAGTAAGCCAACTCGGGGAGTTAGGAGTGGAGAAATTTTTACTATTAGGAAATAGATTCTCATCAGCTTGTTAAGCCAGAAGAGGAAGAAGATGGGCTAGAAACATATTTAAAGAAAAAACTAAGCATATTTAAAGAAAAAACTAAACATATTTAAAGAAACAGCTTTATTTACATTTTTTTAAAACCACTGGGTAATTTAGGGACGGATGAGAGCTTGAAGCCTGGATATAAACAGCAGGCAGGAGCTGGCTGATGCTAAGGCCTCTAGCGGCTAAGTGTGTTACATAACAGCTGTGTTTTCCTACGGCTTCAAGGAACCCTAGACTATACAAATAGCACCATCATTTTCACGATGCAGACGCAGCAATGGCACTCATAGTAACTTGCCAAGGATGATAATCTTTACACAGTTATCATTACAGTGCCTGTACATAGGAGGAACTTAATAAATGTTAGATGACTGGCAAACTTTAACTGTATAATGAGGAACTATTTGAATGTGGGTCCAACATTGTCACCAAACTGCTCACCTGGCTAACAGGCTCAAGTTTCTCTCCATTCCATCTCTTTGCTTTCTTCCCAAGTCTCTTCCTTAGGTCTGTAGTCTTCTCTTGATCTATTGCATCTTGTTCTTCTCCCATAAATGACCTAAAAGCGATTACAAGTCAAAAAATAATTAACACTGAAGGAAAACAAAACAAAACTTGAAGCATCACAGCACAAAACAAAATCAGACCTTAACATAAAGATGCAGGGGCAGGTGCTTGGCACAATGGTTGAGACATTGTTTTGGATGCCTGTGTCCCATAGGACCTAGGTTTAAGATCTAGCTTCACACTTGATTCCATCAGACATCTGCTGGAAGCAACAGATGAGAGCTCAGGTCCTTGGGTTCTTCTCACTCATCTGGGATACCTCTTTTGCATTCCAAGCTCCAAGGCAGTTCAAGGGTGAATTAATATTTGTCCCATTAAATCCAGTAAATCAACTAACTTTTAAACAAAAAAATATTTTGGGACCTGGCACAATGGCTATCTAAATCCTTGCCTTTCATATGCTAGATCCCATATAGGCACCAGTTTAAGTACTGGCTGCTCCACTTCCCATCCACCTGCCTGCTTGTGGCCTGGGAAAGTAGTCTAGGACAGCCCAAAACTTTGGGACCCTGTACCTGCGTGGGAGACCTGGAAGAAGCTCCTGGATTCTGGCTTCGGGTCAACATAGCACTGGCCATGGCAGTCACTTTGGGAGTAAATCTGTGGACCAAGGATCTCTCTGTATCTCCTTCTCTGTAAATCTGTCTTTCCAATAAACATTAATAAACCTTTATAAGAAAAAATATTTTAAACAATTAAAATGGAACTGCTTTTGAACTCACATAATCAAGTTTAATCTGACAAATAGAACTCACTTTAAACTATAGTGAATTTTGCCAGAGAACAAATATGACAGGCTGGAGCCTTATTAGCCTGTGGTTGATATTACAATGTGGTTGTAATTGTTTCTGGCTATTTAAGCATTTTTGCAAGAGTGCACCTATTTAATACTGCCTTTTATGCCTTTTGCAGAGAGAATTGTCAGCTCAATCACGGTGGCTACTCTTGGCCTCCTCTGCAATATCTTATCTCATCTTCATTCCCGGCATGAACATCAACACACAATCAACATTTGTAAAAGGCAATGTCACAGGACAGAAGATTTTAATCCATTTACCAGGGTAGCAGTTAGCAGCATCTTTTGCAGAAGACTCAGTGCTCAAAACCAGCACTGGGATGCACACACTAATGCTGAGGGGAGTGGCTATTTCCACTTAGAAGACATCTTACCATGGAATAAAAATAGCATCAACATATTGATTCAGCTAAGCCAATTGTTTTGATGAGAAGAGGGCTAAGAAGATTAGCATTATGTATAAACTTTTATGTATAAAGCACAACAATTTTAAATGACATTGATTTATGTGTACATAAAATGTAATCATGTATATTTGATCGAAATCAAAGAGGTCATGGTGGTGGGGGCAGCACATTGGCTCAATTGGCTGAATCCTCCAGCTCCAAATGCAGGCATCCCTGTGTGTGCCAATTCATGTCCTATCTACTTCCCATCCAGCTCCCTGTTTGTGCTGTGGTAAAGCAGTGGAGGATGGCCCAAAGCCATGGGAACTGGTACCCATGTGAGAGACCCAGAAAAGGCTCCTGGCTCCTGGCTCCTGGTTTAGGATCAGCTCAATCTCAGCTGTTGCAGTCATTTGAGGAGTGAATCAGCAGATAAAAGATCTTTCTGTCTGTCTGTCTCTCTCTCTGTAAATCCGCTTTTCCAATGAAAATAAATAAATCTTTATAAAAAATCAAAGAGTTCCTGCTTTTTAAATGGCTCTTCAGTAGAATGAAAAGGTCATTTCCCTATTCTTTAGGAAAGTCAAGGAACTATGGGCTGCATGAACACATATAATTTTATAGAAATTATTAACATAGTCTCCATGCAAAAAAATGGTGCTACCTCTCCAGCCTTTACATTAATTGAGATTATTAATAATAAAATGTATCATCTTCATTTGGTTCTGCAAAGGTGAAGGCCTTCATTGGATCAGAAATTAGGAAGGGGGGCAATGTTGTGGGACAGCAGGTTAAATGGCCACCTGTAACACAGGTACCCAATATGAGCACTGGTTCAAGTCCTTTCTACTCCACTTCTGATTCATCTCTCTGTTAATGATGTCTAGAGAGGCAATGGAAGATCATCTAAGCCCTTGAGCTCCTGCTATCTATGTGAGACCCAAATGGAATTCCAGGCTTCAGGATTGGGTCTAGCCCAATCTTGGCAGCCACAGCCATTTGGGGGAATAAACCAGAGGATGAAAGATCTCTCTCTCCATCTCTGTAATTCTGTCTTTCATGTAAGTAAATGAATAAAATAAATAAAAGGAAAAAGAAAGACAGTAGGACATGAACAACCAAAAGAGAGGGACAAATTCAAGTTCTGTGCTTGGGAACAAATGACAAGTTATAATCAGGATATAGCTAATATTAATAAATCAGTGATTCCTAATCATCCTAATCTCTTGTTAAGCCACACAATAAATACAAATACAAAGTGAGTTTTAAGAATCAGAAGCGGGCCTGGCATTGTGGCCTAATGGCTAAAGTCCTTACCGTGGACGCGCTGGGATCCCATATGGGCACTGGTTCTAATCCTTGTGGCTAGGTTTCCCATCCAGCTCCCTGCTTTTGGCCTGGGAAAGCAACAATGGACGGCCCAAAGCCTTGGGACCCTGTACCCGTGTGGCAGAACTGAAAGAGCTCCGGCCTCCTGGCTTTGGATTGGCACAGCACCAGCCTTGCAGTCACTTGGGGAGTGAATCATCAGATAGAAGAGCTTCCTCTCTGTCTCTTCTCCTCTTTCTATATATCTGACTTTGCAGTAAAAAGAAATAAATCTTAAAAAAAAAAAAGAACCAGAAGCTTAAAAATCACTTAAACTCAAATAAATGTTCAGAAAAACAATCCAATTTATGGTTGCTGGAGTAAACGCATTTTCAGCGGATGCTGTGGTATGCAACCCAATCTCCTCTTTCAAAGTATTTGTCACCAACTAATGAGGGAATTGGCTGCTCATGGTGCATCCTGAGTCCCTTTTAAGGAACTGCACTCCACTAAGGAAGTGGCAGGGTACAAAGCCCTCTCCTCTTGCCTCAGTGGGATTCCTGAGCTCCCTGTTGGGTCAGCAAAAACAGTTATAGCAATTGTATTTTAGCAACTCTTGCCATTGTCAAGCCAGCCCCCTCATTCTAGCAAATGTTGCTGAGAGTACTTCCCAGTAGACACGCATGCAGACCTGGCTGCGAGTCTCTGTCATGTCAGAGTCTATGTCCCAGGGACGCTACTTATAAGATCAGCACAGTCAGGACTAAAAGGAATATGATTATCTTACGAATTTTATGAAGGAACAAGGACATGATTTTCCTATTTGCTGCTCAAATATTGTAAAAAATTCAGAAAGTGAAAACTGAGAATTAGGCAGTTTATAAGGATATGAAAACAATGCCTACAGGCTTGTTCAGTCTCTAGTGATGCTGTGTTGAGAGGCTAAAAGCAGGGAAGCATAGCACAACCACAAAACTGGAAAATCCCCAGGTTCTCAGAGGGACTCAGTTCTTCCTGAAATGCTGTGCACCTAAGGAGCAACAGAGGTCTCTAGGATCAAGGCTACATGATGCACGGTACATAGTGAAGAAATTCCATCAGAACACATTGTCAGTGGCAAAGGAAACAAAGCTCTCCATTGAAAATCCCCCAGCTCTGGTAGCATTTATCCTCAAATCTTTCATAGAGAAGCGAAAAAGCCATGTGATTCTTATTGCATCACTTTATCTTGCTTCCAAAAGTGCAGCAGGTACTATGAAACTGTATTTCTCTTTCAAAGGTTAATTTTCACGATTGGCAGTTTTCTTTCCTCTTCTTTTACAATCAATGTGTTCAGTGTACAAATACAGCTTCCTCACTCCATCATTTCCCCTCTCCAAGTGAGGGTGGTTCTTCCAATACCACTAATCAGTTGAATCGCATCATAGATGCCAATCAACAAATGAGAATTGGCCTAGAGTCCCTATTACCCTCTTCCATTCCACTTACTGTACGGCTGCTCCTACATCCTGCCACAGTTAACATCTAGAAGAGCAACTTGGAGAAACCAATCAAGAGAGCTAGGCTAGAGTAACCTTTGTCTTTCTCTCTCTCCCATTCCCACTCCCAAAGGCACTTGAACTGAGAAACTTGGCTAACACAGAGGCTGGTGCTTTAGTTGGAAGAAGCCATTCACACACTTTCACAGAGTTAGCCTCAAACAAAAGAGCTGCAATTACAGACAAATCAATCACCCTTGATTTCTCAATTTCCTGATCATTCAAATGTGGATAATGCCACCTAGCATTTAGCGCTGTGAGCATGGAGTTGAATGGAGCTAGTGCATGCATTGAAGCCTGTAGGGAGCCACACACATCCCAGTGCCCAGTGCCCACTGAGCAGAAGAGAGCTATGATCTCATAAAATCTATGACAGAGCTATACTTTTGCCTTTGGTGGGGGGATGGACTTGTAGAATCACCTCTAAGCAAGAGCATGAAGAGAAATAGCATAACCAGATAGCAGACAAAGCTAGACCCTGTTAAAATTACCTTTTTGGCAATTTATTTTGGTTTTGCCTTCTGCTTTGTCAAGGATCAGCTTTATGACCTTAACTTTCAACCTAATCACTCTTTTCCCCTTGAATATGACTCAGTGTAAGCATCTAAGAATTGGACTGAGATCACCATTATTTCATGGAAGAGCAGTGTGTGGTAGTTCAGAGGTGGAGGCGTCTAAAGTCTGTAGGATGAAGATTGTGGAGACAATCACCTACAATAATGCAGACAGGGCCAAGGAGACTGAATGCAGAATAACAGGACTAGAAGATTGTGAGGAACAGTAAAGAAAGGAGCACTGTGGAAGCCAGGGGCCTGAAGGCTCATGCTGGAGGACTTGACCTGAAAAATGAATCCTGAAATCAATTGACCAAGCTATGAGAAGGAACAAATTGGAAAATCAGAGTTCCTGCCAAATAGTCAAGGACAAGGGAGATGTTGGTGGCTGTATTTCACTTGTACACAGGCACGTAATTATGGTTTGCTGCTGGGGTCCGTGTGATGGGTGTGGAAGACAGGAAGGTGTGAAGAGTATCGTTCTATTGCAGGTAAGGCCGCAAGGAACTTTCTGCTGTGTGGCAAGGCCCGGTGGATGTCTCTACAACACCTGAATGCAGCTCTGCCTCCCTTTGCATGGACACCGGACAACCCTACTGAGAATTCTGTAATCTATTTAGGCATTGCCTGCCTCTGCGGAGTTACTGTTAAATATCAATAGGAACTTAGAAGCTAATGTTGCTGGTGCCGTTTTTAGCCAAAGAGCCATTGTCGCTGTTAGGGCTGCATCCTGTGGCAATATGCTAATCAAGGGTGCTAACTCCCCCTTTTGATCCTATGCTAATCAAAGGTGTTCTGTCTTCAGGTGTAGTGGGAATCTATTCTTTCCCTCTTTCTTTGATCTTTTAGGTCCCTTCCTTCCTTGACTATCTCAAGACCAAGCTGTAAAGTAATTGTGGTAGGAATGTGTTAGTGACTGATATGCACCATCTATTGAGAACCTTTTCCTAGCCAGGCGCCAGGTGCCAGGCACCAGGTGGTTAACATTCTAGCCTTAGGTGAAACAAATGGCAGAGTTATCTTTGGAAACACCCACTTGACCATGACGTAAAAAGTCTGAGCCAGAGTTTGACTGATTTTGTATAAATAAAGCGGACAGCTTTTGTGCATAGTCCATTATGATGATGAAGAGTTACTAGTGGTCCGTCTCTTTCTTTCTCTTTCTTTGCGCCTCATCCACGCACCCTTCGCGAGTTCCGAACTCAGCTGGAGCTGGACTCCGGCAGTTTGCTATGGACAAGGTGTCTTCTTGAGTTTAGCTGAATTCACAAAAGTCATAAAGACAACTAAGACTAAAGTAGAAAATTCTAGAAAGGGGGATGACAAGAGTCAATGGAGCAACATTTGAAGACAAAAGGCAAATCTGTGTCCATTGGATATGGCAACACAGAGTTCTGTTGACCTGGCCTGGCTATTTCCCACAATAATAAGGTAGAGGAATGAGTGTGAAATTTTGAAGTGGGGAGGACCTTGCAGAGAATATGGGAGACAGCTATGAAGGACATCTAATACTGAAGATCAAGGTTTTTTAAAGCATGTTCATTGAAGTAGCTAAAGATATGAAGCTTTATGAGCCAAAGATGGGTTAGAAGTGGAAGTTGCAACAGGAAGCAAGGTTTAGGAAAAGCCTGAAATTTCCTATAGGGAGGGAGAGTAGCATTCACAGTATTGAAAGGGGCTGCCTTCATCATTTTAAAAACCTTGAATCTCCATCTGCCAAATTAGTGCTGCTATGGAGCCTGCAATCATGCAGTGATGGTGCTCAGGCAGTTCTAGAACAGGAATGGGATCAAGGAGTGCTCCTGAATAGTGTGAAGATTTCCCCAGGCATGTGCTGTAGAGCCAAAGGCGGGGCAGGTTGCACTGTTGATGGGGACCAAAGTGCAGGCTATCTGACTTTAGTCCTTTGGAAAACCAAGGAGTCTAGTTAGGCACCTGACTACAAAATAGGGGCAGCACTTCTAACAGCCTCTGGTGGCAAAAATAAGCAGTGGTTTGCACCAGTTGACTGAAAAACTCCTACAGACAGAATCTGTACAAGGTCAGAGAGCAAATGCATTAGGTTTGGGGGGTCATCTGGTCTGGGTATATTAAAAAATACTGACATGGCCATGTTCCAGGAAGACTTCACAAAAACAGTTAAAGTGTCATATTTTAAGAGTCCCTGGAGTTGAGCTTTTTAGCAGTAATGTTAAGAAAGTTTGATGTTGTCCTCAAAGTAAACCACAGTTCAGAGAAAGACATCATTTCAATAACAAGCCCGACATGAAACAAGTCTTAAAAATGTACAGGTTATTTCAAAATTATATATGGCGGATGATTCTCACCACTGAGATTTCAAGAAAGCAGTTTTTCCTTAGGCACTAAAAAGGTCTATTTTGAATTTCGGTATTTACCCACACATTAATATAACTGAGTTTTCTGGATTGATCTATACATAATCTATATATAATGGATGTGGAGAGTCATGAAAACTAGGAACAGTTAAAGAAGCCAACCTGTCTTCCAAAGACACTAGCTAATTGTTTTGCCCCATGAGAAACACAGGTGATGTCTGGGCTCTTGAGGTTGGCCGAGTTCTTCCAGCAGCCCAGGTGGAAGGGCAGATTGTGGGTTTGGAGATGTGGGGCCTGAACACCAGGCACAGACACACAGAAGAGGAAGGCTTGTTCCTGCTCATTGGAAGTCCGCCGTGTGTGGGCCGACATGCCATCGGGCAAGTCAGGAAGTGTTCATGTATTCTAACCACATCTGGCCATCAGCTCTTTCAGTCTTCCCCTTGGGCACTCACCCACAGGTAAGCATAGTTTCTACTTCTGTTTGCAATGCCTCTTGTTCCCATTAGCTTGCCTACAAGCAGTCTTCAAAACATTCATGGAAAATATGCATGTCTTTCAACTTCTATTTTTCTACATGTTAATAAGAGGTGCCTGGAGGTTGTCACATGGCTAAAAGGATCAAGATGCCCTAATGTCTACATTTGGAGGCAATAAGCACAGGTTTCAGGACAGTAAAATGTGTTTATGATCACAAAAAGCTTCTCAGTGTATTTCTCATGTAGTTTTCTGGAAAGTAATGGGATAGGTATGATTCCCAATTTACAAACGAGATGACTGAAGTTTGGAGAAATTAAGGAAAATTTCTTCAAGATATTGCAGTAAGTAATCACGGTAACTGCATTTAGATCCCATTGTACTTAACTCCAAAGCTTCTGCTCCTTCCAGTACACTAAAGCCGGGACTCTTCACGCAGGCTCCCAAGGTCAAGGATACCACTAGCTCCTGGGAACTTGTTAGAAATGCAAATTCTTATGCCTCAGCCCACACCTTCTGAATCACTCAGGCAGTGTGACCCAGCCATCTGATTTACCATGGCCACCAGGTGACCGAGATACACAAACAAATTAAGGATACCATCACACAAGATTGTCTTCAAGAAGAGGACATTGCACAAGCCAGGTCATGTTATAGACAGCTAGACAGACTCAGCCCCACCAGGGAGCCTGAACCATCTACAGAGGCAACAGTAGAGCCAGGGCAGCCAGAAACCTGACTTTTGTGATCCCTCTCACTGTACTAGTTTTTAAAGAGCAACTAAATATTACGAGTAGATATGAATAGAGGAAGAGACTCATCTCAGAGTTTCATATTTGGTTGTTAACACTATTTTGTTTTTTAAGACTTAATTTTTATTGAAAAGTCAGATATACAGAGAGAAGGACAGACAGAGAGGAAGATCCTCCATCTGTTGATTCACTCCACAAGTGGCCACAATGGCTGGAGCTGTGCCGAAACAAAACCAGGAACCAGTAGCCTCTTCTAGGTATCCCGTGCAGGTGCAGGGTCCCAAGGCTTTGGGCCACTCTCAACTGCTTTCCCAAGCCACAAGCAGGGAGATGGATGGGAAGTGGAGCCGCCGGGATTAGAACTAGCACCAATATGGGATCCCGAGCATGCAAGGTGAGGACATTAGCTGCTAGGCCAACATGCAGAGTACACTCTTTTATTTTTCTCAAAGCCTATCTACCACATGGATTTGCTAGATTTGAAGTTTGGAATAGATAGTTAAGTCATTTGCTCAGGATCAAGTTACCATAGGTGACAAACCTTAATTTTCCAAATGATGAATGCCTCTAGGTGGGTTCCAAGAATTATACACCAGAACATATCAAAATGAACACAGGTAGCCACTGTTGGGGAGGCCATCAACATCAGGCACACATCAAACCGAAGTGGTGATCTTTCTGCACTGCACAGCTTTCGGGTGCCCAGGTAAGAGGCTAACGTGGTACTTACTATTTGCCAGGACTTGCTAAAATGACTCTCCTGGTACATGTGCCGACACCTATGAGAACGAGGCGCAGGTGGAGCAGGACAACTCCCCTAACCATTGCTGGCAATACTCCTGACCTGCAGACATTCCCAAATGATTAAAACCAGGAGCAACCCCAATCTAACAGACCCAGCCCATAGCTCATTCTCGAAACTTCCCCAAACTTACGCCGAAACTCACCCCACCCTTTATGCCTCTGGGCCAATGGGCAGAACTAAAATTCAGGAAGAACATTCAATGCCCAGACAAGTAAGCGTGTTGTTTTGTTTTTCCAAGCCGTGCTGAGCGAGGTTAAACAAACAAGCACTGACTCCTATAGCCAAGAAGGGCGGGAAGCAGCAGCCAGGTGTGTGAGCGGGCACAAAGGACACTTGGGATCCAGACAGGAACAAATCGTCTCCTGGGATCTGCCGGGAGAACCCACCAAAGGAGAAACTCCTCAGGTGGGAGGTCTCCCTAGTACACTCCACCTCATGCTAGCTTCTTGAATCAGGAAGACTGCTTAGGGCCTGCCTCCTTCTCTGTTACCAGGGTGGGAGAGCCAATTTTAAATAAAATTAAGCGCTGCCTAGTCACACAAGGTTTTTCCTTTTCCTGTTTTCTACTTCTTGGGTGAAATGACCATTCCAGTATGGGAATAATCATTATTTATCAAATCTTTCATAATAATGTTTTAAAAAAGGATTTTAAATAACAAATCATGAGTCCTCTTTTTTATTTCCCCCAAACTGCATAAAGCTAAAATTGTAGCACCACAGATTTTGCCTTTTCTTCAAGGGTAGGCTATTAAAGGTAGTGAGGATTTAAAAAAAAATAAGTTCCTGACTTATTAGCTAGCTCACTCTTGAGCTGAGTGCCAACCTTTGGAACATGTACCCGGTTTCTCAGGGTGAGTTACCAAAGTGTCACACTGCTAATGGTGAAAACTGATCAACCTTTTCTGGTCACCCATTAACCAAATAAAGTCTCCCAAGTTCCAAATAATTTAAACATAGTTTGAGACAATAGCACAAAGAGTTCAGTAATATTTCTAAAACACTTCACCATAGAACAGGATGGCAAAGGTGAGGACAGGCTAGGTGGGAAAGCTAGAGTGTGTAGACTCAAGATGTCAAAGCAGCTCCAACAGTGCATAAATTTTACTACACACCATTTGGTTCCATACTAGTCTTGGTCCTGATTCTGGCCCTATATCATTTCAATAAATTAAAATAATCATTTCCACCATCATTCCACCTCTGGACATTCAAGTGGTTCTCATACTGTCTTAACTGCAGAAGGATAGCAAAACCAAATGAAAGAATGGAGACCACAAATTAGTCAACGGGACATGAATTTGAACTATAAATCTGTCTCAGTTTGATCCGAAACTATTTGCATTAAGTTTCCTCTGCAATAGCATGACCTATCATAAAGGTTCCTAGAAAACTAAGTGTTAGTTATTTAAAAGAATGTAAGAGTTCTATTTTTAGGTTATACGATATTAAGATACTTTACGCGCAGCTAATTCTCGCAACCTGGTTCTTTACCGTGAGCTGAAAACACCAGACGCAACGAGGTATCTTAGGAGGTTTATTCCAGCGGGGCAGGAACAAGGTGGAGGTAGTGGAAGTCAGGAGGAGAAAGAGACAGAAGGAAACACCTGGGGCCTTTTATGCAGGTAGGCCCGAGGAAGGGGGGGGATGTGGGGTAAGGGAGGGGGGCGGGGATTGTGGGGGTTTGAGGGCAGGCCTCAGGGGATTAGTGCCTGCAGGTAAATGCCTGGGGATGATTGGTGAGTGGGCGGGGTTGGGGAAGGGGCTGGGAGATTGGGGTGGGATTCTCAGGTGGAATGCCAGGTTACATCCGATTGGTGGGTGGCTGGATTGGCGCGAACTCTGTGAGCTGTGAGGAAGAAGAAATGGCGCAGGTGCAGGGCATCAGTCTCCGTGATGACTTTCAAATCACTCTTCACACTAAGACTGTTTGGTTAGCCTCCCCTTACTGAGTGGGCACAACATTAAGTGCTCTGGGAAATGACCATCCTAATTCCATCTTATACAAAAGGGTTGCTTAGTTCCCTGTTTCAAAGCTAAATATAGGGCCTGGCACAATAGCCTAGTGCCTAAAGTTCTTACTTTGAATGTGCCAGAATGCCACATGGGTGCTGGTTCTAATCCTGGCGGCCCTGCTTCCCATCCAGCTCCCTGCTAGTGGCCAGGTCAAGGATGGCCCAAAGCCTTGGGATCCTGCACCTGCACGGGAGACCCAGAAAAGGCTACTGGTTCCTGGCTTCGGATCGGCTCAGCTCCAGCCATTATGGTCACTTGTGGAGTGAATCAACAGATGGAAGATCTTCCTCTCTGTCTCTCCTCCTCTCTGTACATCTGCCTTTGCAATTAAAAAAAAAAAAAGCTAAATATCGATGCCTTACAAGGAAATGTGGAGAACTAATCCAATTATATTCTTTCCCAGTCAGAACCCTTGGCTAACACTGATGCCTATTGGTGACTGCTCCTCTCATAGTGTAAACTCACACTGTCCTTCTGTCCAATAGGAAGGCACCAAAATTCCTCCAAAGCCCTCTGCACACTCTGCTGAGCAAAAGCAACCAGATCAGGTTCTTCTGGTTGGTTTCCCTTTCCTGCCAGTTGTCTGTTTTTTAAATGTTTGGGGTGAGAACACTGCAGCAAAATGAGCATGCAGTCTTTACTCCCCAGATCTTGTTGCCTTTTTCCACCCCCAACAGCTTTTTCACTACAGACACTCCCTGTACCTTACAGCTACTTTTTCCTCCTGTTGCACAGCAGGACTCAGAGGCCTCCCTCAAGAAGGAACCTAGCAAGAAATGAAAAAGGAAAAAGGTATGAAAAACCAAGGTGACAAAAGCAGAAAACACCATCGATCAAAACCTAGAAGACTAAGTAGAGAGCAAAGAGGCACATGTTGTTGGGGAGACCCCTGTCTTAATTACATGTTTAATAGTTTCTTGGTAGAAGCTAGTTCTATCAGAAGTTGATGAGGTAGTTAATATGAGACCACTGCTAAACTTAATGTTGAGCAAATCTACTGTATAAATTGATATTTCCCTTGTCCATTATATAGTTGAGGAATTGAGCTGTAAAACAGTAGGTGGAAGTTTGTGTCCTCATTCCTGAGAACACTGTCCATTTACTCTCATACTGTTAGTTTGGTGGCAGGAATGGCAGAGCTGCCAAAAACATAACCATGATCCTAATAACACAAGAACTGCAATAATGGCAACCACCCACTTCCCAAGACCCCATCAGTTCTCGCTCCTAGCCAGCAACAGGTATTGTTAACTCTACCCCATTAGAGATGAAGGATTAGAGGCCCAGAGCAGGCAAATAGCTTGTGGCAAAAACAGGATTCCAACTTACATTCATATGCAAATGGTCCAATGGCATGCAACCTTTAACAATCAAAAATTTGAATTCCAAAACATTTTGTTAAGAACACACTTTCTCTGCTTCTTTGAAAATTAAAATTTAAAATTTAAATTATGCAGTCTTCTCAAGTGTGTATGAGTATTTTTAAACACAGTTTGGTTTCTTTGTATTGGTTTAGTATTGGTCTGTTGATAGTTAAATGTGAATGACTGGTCTATTGTATTATTCTGCCTTAGAGTGTTTAGAATTTTCTTTTGTAAAAAGTCCTTTCCCCTGTAGCACTGCTTTGGCGGTGTCCCACAAGTTTTGGAATGTTGTATCAGAGTTTTCATTGGTTTCCATAAATTTTTTGATCTCATCTTTAATTTCTTCTCTGACCCATTGTTTGTTTAATAGCATAAAAGAAAAAGAAATTGGAAAGAGAAAAAAGAAAAACTTTAACATAAATGGAAATTATATTTACCTAAATGCTAATTTTAAAAATTCAAATTGTGAAGACATGAAAAAAAAAGTCCTTTCGACTGGTTTTTGTTGTTGTTAAGCTGGGTCTTGGGAAAGTTATATGAAGTCAATAGTAATTAGTGAAGTAACATTTCAGCTTTCTGAGGATGTCACTGAGTTGCAATATCCTGGATCGCCTTATATTAACAAACATTTCTAGTACACACATATTGTTTTGCTAGAAAATGTTTGTGTATAATCCATCTGGTATACCTTGAGCAGAGACTGGGTCAGTTTTACAAGAAGAGGACTGGTTGTGCAGACTAACTTTCTGACATAGAAAATATTTTTCCCAGCCTCCACCCCTTCCATTAAGCATGTCTGCATGGGTGTGGTAGATCTCACAAGAGATGGCAGATGGTTCACTATGCAAAGCTCGTGTGAAGAGATCCACCTTGCTTCCTTCTCTCATGGACAGTCATCAAGAAAGTTTGCAGGCACAAAGATCAGGTTGATCAGAACTATTCTTGCAAGCATTTCAGAAATAAATCAGCATTCAGAAAAATGTGGTAATTTCTTACTGGCATCTTTCACATTGAAGAACCTAGGTGTTCTCTGCTTTTGTGATTTCTCCCTTAATTGCTTGGCTGGGGGCTGTGTGAACTACAGGCCTGACAGTCTACGTGACACCTGGCAGGACACCTGGCAGGTCACATAGGCAGACCACTCCTCAGGAAGGAGGTCCCTGGTGTGTGATAAGATTCACCACTCTATAGCTCAGCAGTTTGTACCTTTTGGGAGTTCCTTGCTTCAAACCTACCAATAGAAGCCTGCCAACTTGCTTTTTTTGAAAGTGAACAGTTAAAACTTACCAATGCTGTTCCATCTGCTGGGCTGGAGGGGGTGGCTGGGAGACCTAGGTTAACCTGAATAAACCACCTTTATGCCTTAGTACCGACTTCAGACTTGATGATTTTCTGGGGATTTCAAAATTCAGCACAACAACATAATCAATAACTTATTTCTCCATCCCCGAGTTTTGTCTATTTCCTCTACTGAGGTACAATTTGCCTTGTAGAAGGAGAAAGTAAAGGGCTATGAAAAAGAATTCAACAAACAGGTCTTACTAACCTCCTTTCCTGCTTTTATCTGTTACTCCCACAAGACAAACAGGCAGGCCAGACACTATACTCCTCCCTTTCCTAAAGGAAGGGCAGACAGAGGTGGTGGTGGCTATCAGTGCCTTGCAACACTGTCCCCTGGAGAAAGTTCAGCAGCTCTTGACCCAAGGCTCACAAAGGAAAGGTGTATTTTTTTTCCATAATTAATTTCCCTTTTAACTACAAAAGAAACCATTTTGAAAAAGGCTTAACATTCTCCAGTTGGGACTGGTTGGTTGGTGCTGTTTCTACAACGACACTTGAGTTTGGTTCCAGGATCCTCAAGTCCAAGAGCACTACTGTGTCAGGAAACAGCCAACATTAAGATGAAACAGAATCTCCACAAATGAAAATCAAAACCCAACTCAACCCACCAGACAACAAACTAACCAGAGAAATGTGAAAGAAAAATAGACTAAAGGAAATAAGTAATTAGATCCGTAACATTTCCTAGAAAATTTCAAGCACAAGCACCAGAGCCATGAAACACAGAGTTGTATAGAGTAGGCTTTACATGAAAGTGGATAAGCAAAAAAGCAGCAGGCAAGTTGTTTGTTCTAAGGTGTCAAGGCAACTCCCCTGAAAACTTATTTTGCTTATCTGTAATCAGTGCAGGAATTACTGGTACCCTTTTATCAGCTTAAAGCAAAACAGAGTGTGCCAAAATCTTATATAGAAGAAAAGAAAATGGGTACCTACAGAGTAAGAACAATCATACATATTATTAAATAGTCTTAAAAAGGCATATACGTACAGAGGCCAGGGTTGTATTACAGCTCGTGAAGCTGCTTCCTGAGATACCAACATTCCACATACATGCCTGTTTGTGGCCCTGCTGCTCCACCTCTGATACAGCTCCCTGTTAAGGGATTGGGAAAGCTCAAGATGGACCAAGTGTCTGGGCCCCTGCTACTCATGTGAGAGACCCATATAAAGTTGCTGGCTCTGGGCTTCAACCTAGGTCAGCGCTGGCTAAAGCAGGCATCTCGGGGAGTGAAACAGCAGATGGAAGATGACTGTTGTTCTTTCAAAATAAGTAAGTCTTAAGAAAACTGCACCCACATTAACACATACGTAACCAAAAAAGGCAAGTGAGCCCATAGGTAAATAGACAGATGTAAAAGACGTACACTGTCAGACTGACTGAAAACAGGTTTCAAAGATGTCCCCATGGCCACCCAGCTACAACTCAAGTGTCCAGGCCAGAGTTGAAGACCGTACTGTGTTCTGCCCAATGTGAATGCAAGCCTCATAGGAGCTAAACCAAAATTCATTGTAACATTGGTATTTAATAGATGGGAGCACACTGTGATGTAATTTGGCTATTTGCTTAAATTTAAACAAACCAAGTAATAGTAATAATTAATTTTAAAAAGCTGTACTGCTAATGTTCAGGGTTAGTTTATTTCATGGAGGAGAAAAATTAAAAACCAACATTTTCCCAGCCACTGCAGGGGACTGGCAATTTCTTTTATCACAGTATACAAAAAAGGAAATCAACAGAAACACACTAAAACATGTCCCCAGACCCCTTAAATTAGCGATGTTGTTATACTTTCATTCAAACTCTATTTACACATTAAATTGCACTTACAAAGATAGCAACATTTCCATAATGGTAGTAGATTATTTTGTTTTATTATGGTCTTATTTCTGGATATAAAACTTTTAAAGCTTTCTTTGATAAAAAATAATCATACTTTCTTTTGCAGTACATAATTTATTTACCCACTGAATTTCTAAGCCAGTTTTGTCTTTTTGTGCTTTTCTTCTATATTTTATTACACAAATGGGGCACACCTTCCAAGCAGGCAGACTGATACTGCACTCATTGTAAGAGACTTACTTGTATAAAGTGTTAAGAAATGAAATAGTATCAGTCCAATCAATCCTTTGGTTCATCTTTTTGAAAAAAAAAAAAAAGATATAATTTACAAATCGATGATAATTCATCTTTTTGGCTAAAAACAAATGCACTAGGTAGATTGCTGATTAAAATGCAACACTGCTTTAAAAGTACCACATACCCAGTTTCATCTCATTGCTCAAGGACACCACTGTTTACAGCTGGTTTAACATGATCCACAATACAGTAAGGCACAGTAGATGGGACACATGAAAACAAACACTTTAGGGCTGGTCTGTTTTTCAGCACAAACACTAAAACACGTACCATTTTCAAGATAAAATAACAAAAACAAAAGAAATACATATTTTTGTTATGAAATACCTATACAAAATTTTAAAATTTACACCATCTGAGCTGCCAAAAAAGATTTAAAAAGAATCAATTTCCCCCATTTGTAAAACTACTTTTCATCAGTAGGTCCAAGAGAATTTGGGCTTGAAATGTCCCAGCACTTGATGGAAGGGAGGAGGATAAAAAAATTCCCTATCCTGCTTTCCCTTCCCCAACACAAGACAAAAACCAAGGTCAGATGTTTACAGTAGTGTATTCTACTTATTACAAACACCTAAAACTTAGAAAGAAAAAAACAAACAAAAAAAAAACCCAAAAAAAACGCAGCAGGAGATCACCGTGCGGGGGTGAGTAAGGCACTTCCTGGAAGAGCTGGCGTCCTGACACTGGACACAGGGAGGAGGTGCGGCAGCAAGCAGGTGCTGTGGAGACCAGAGGCAGCGTGAGGCCCCAGGAGCAGACTGGAGCATCTCAGGAAGCAGGGGAAGCCACAGGAGGGAAACCCTGATGGTGGAACTCTACACTGAAGTGGTCACTCTGTCAATGGCATGATTGACCTCATTTTTGTTGGAATCCAGTCCTTTAGCAGCATTCATATCATTCCGTAAATTCTCCACTGTCTTTTTCATGTTCCTTAACTCCCCGGGGTGTGGAGTGGCTCGCCTTAGAAGTGTTCTCTAAAAAAAAAACAAACAAACAGGGAAGTTGAGTTTTTTGTTGTTTTATTTCATAGCTTTTTTCGGAATACATAGCTTCAAGGCAGTCAAATTCCAATACAAATCTTCCTTCTCAGAAACTGTCACTTAGGGTGTGTGAAAAAGCTCTGTGGAGCTATGTGCATTTATCAACTACTTCCCACATGTACTTAATGAAGATGAAGGAGTCTCACACTACTCACCCAGGAGTCATGATGGAGAGTTGATTAAAAGACTACTATTTAAACTTAAGACTGGTGTCAAGTAAAATTAAGGTTCCATAAACAGTAAAGGAAAAAAAAAAAAAAAGCTTGGTGTGGCAGCCTAGTGGCTAAAGTCGCACCCTGCATCCACCGGGATCCAGTTTGTATCCTGGCTGTTCCACTTCCATTCAGCTCTCTGCTTGTCACCTGGGAAAGCAGTAGAGGATGCTCAAAGCCTGCGGACCCTGCATCCACACAGGAGACCCGGAAGAAGCTTCTGGCTCCAGGCTTTGGATTGGCTCAGCTCCAGCCAAATTCTCCATGCTTGTTGACAAAACACAGACAGCTGGCAAGTATGGGTAGTATCTTAAATCCATTGCAAGGACTGACATCATCTCAGAACAATCAAGGCTACTCAAGTAACACCTGCAGAACAGTCGTCTCTCTATCAGGGACTTTGGGATGAAGCCAAGGGGCCATCTCTGTCCCCTGACACTGACGTGACCTGGCAGCAAGGAACACAAAATCTCCTCCTCCTCCCCATCGATCCCATGGTCACAGCAGGGAGGGTGTGGTCCAGTCCTTCACTCACCTTCTTTCACCATGCGTTCCCACCCCACCCAAAGCCCTGCATGGGCCTGTGATCCTCTTACCTGTGTAGCAAAAATTTAAAAAGAAGCTAATTTAAATTTTTTAAAAAATTACGCACACTTTAACAAGTACTGAGGTAAACAAAGAGTCACTGATGTTGAAGCTACTTTGTTATCCCTAACTTCCAATTTACACTCTATTTCCTAAAAGCCCATTTGGTGACAGCTGAAATAACACAGATGACAGGTAATAATTTAAAAGCTGACCTTTGTTTTGAAGGTTGTACACACTCCCTCTAAGCTCTGTTTATGAGAATCTCAATTATTTCAAGGAGTGTAAGAAGCCAAAGTCCACTGGCAGGAGGAAGTAGGAGTTATCACTGACTCCTGGCGATGCTGGATTTCTGAGAGATATTTTCAACTATGGATAAGATTCAGGATGACCTGGATCAGCAAATCTACTTCCAGAGCAAGAAACTACCCTAGCAGTCAAGAAGCCAGTTAGGGTGTCTGCATCCCATATTGGAGTACCTGTATTCAGTTCCAGGCTTTGGTCTTCACTTCTACTTCCTGCTAATGCAGAGCTAGAAGTGGTGAGGTTCAAATAGCTGGGTCCCAGCCACCCATGTGGGAGATGCAGATTAAATTTGTGGTTTGTTTTAGGCTTTGGGCTTCTGTGGCCAGGCCTAACCCCAGCTGTTGCAGGCATCTGGCCGTGAACCAGTGGATAGCACTGCTCTCTTTTCTTGTGCTCACTTTTTGCTCTTTCCCTTCTTCCTCCCTCCTCTGTGCCCAATCTCTGAACAAAAACCTGTTAAGGCAATCCAACTAGAATCATAAGCAGTCCGCACAAAGGTTAAGGTGACCTGGTCACAGAGAAATCTGGTACTGAGTCACACCATGATACAATAAATCAAGCCAACATGGTTCAATCACAAATGAGGGTAGAAGGTAGGAAGAGAGACTTCATTCACTGGAAACAACAGAAAAAGAAAAACCCACAATTCTCATTTCAAGGAAACAGCAATGGCAGGAGGGGAAACTCTCACAAAAAAAAGAAACAGACTATTAAAATAACAACAACAAAACAAGTGCTCTGTATGTGCCTTATTCACATGCTGTGACTCAAAACCTAGAAGTTAGTTTTGCCTTCTAAAGAAATTTATAAAGGCTGTAAGTGGAACAAAGAACATGTTATTTGAAAATAAAGACAATCCTTAATTGGTACAATTCTCAACCTTAGGGATTCTGAACTTATTCAAGACAAAGAATCCCCATTTCCATACCGTTTCATTGTCCTCTTCGTCTTTCTCATCTTCCAGAAATCGGATGGCGCTGACTCTGTTTATTGGTTGCTCATTCCAGCCTTCATCAGAGACGTCATGTACCAAGTTCTCCAGTGCACTACAACGAGGCAGGTTCTCTGCAGGGACAGGGGGTCTGTCAGCAGGAATCTGTTCCCATGACTGCCAACTTTGTGTGTGATAAGGCAGAAAGCATATGGAACACCACAGGCACATAGCATCAGAAATAAGGAGGGCAAATATTGTCTCAACCTCCAAGTCTTGGATTTAAAAAACAAAAACAAAAGCAATCAAAAAGAAAAGGCTTGGAATGGGGGTGTCCTTCCCCCCTTTTAATGATGTGTAATCCTGTTTTAAATCATATAAAGTATCTCTTAGATTCATATATTTAATATTTCCTTCTAGAAAGTCATAACTGATACAGACCTTTCTTGTGATTCTCTGTTACACAGTGACTTCAACTATTTGCTGACAGAGATATGGGTGAATGGGTTGGGTGCTAGTACTTTCCTGAGTAGCACATTTTTATCAAAGGCTCCTAAAAGCTCATGACACAGTGGAGACTGCCAAGGTAGCTAGGGGCCCTCCCACTTTGGGGAGTCCCATTCCTCCAGGGCACTGCAGTGCTTCTCTTCCAAACTCAGCTTTCGGCAAAGGATGTATAATAGCATTTTGATGTCAGCACATTTTTTTTTTAATCACAATTTACAAAACAAAAATACAAGGGCTCAAAATAACTCACTGGCTTGTACACAGTAAATCGGTGGTATTAACTGTTAATCCAAAGAACTATCACTTTGGGTCTTTAGAGACTGTTGCCTTTATAAGGAGTGCTGCATTTTCCACCACCTCAGTTATAATTCAAACGTCAAGGTATTGATTAAGAAATTTCAGACAACAGGTGTTCAGATAAACAGGTGTGATGGGCTCCTATCCAGCAAGTGCTTGGGAACCCCTCCCAGAGGAGCCCACAGGGGCCTCACTCCAGGCAGGTCAGACAAAACACCCGCCCTTGTGGGCTGGAAAGCCTAAGGACAGACAAACACGAGCTCCAATTCGCTGTGCTGGTTATGTGAACACTGCCCCAAAACTCACCCAGACAAGGAGGTTCAGAAGGCAGCTGAGGGAGTAAGACGCAGGTTAGAATCTTCTCTCCTGTGGTGTGGTCCGTATCTGTCTGGAAGGTAAGCAGAGGCTGCGACTGGTTGTCCGATAACCACAGAGCCTTCAACTTCAAGGTAGTCAGGGACAATGGCAGATGTAGCAACCTAATGTAAAGCAAAAAGAGGTGTCACAACAGAAGTTTTGTAATTAAAACAAACAAACAAAAAAAACCCCAAAAAACTAGGAAGAGTTCTTGGGTCTGAGTTCAAAGTAAAAAAATGTTATGCTTATTTATCTCCTAAATATTCATTTATTTGAAAGGCAGCATGACAGAGAAGAGACAGAAGAAAGTTTCCTGGGCCCTGTGCAGTAGCCTAGCAGCTAAAGTTCTTGACTTGCATGCTCTAGGATTCCATATGGGCACCGGTTCTAATTCTGGTGGCCCCACTCCCCATCCATCTCCCTGCTTATGGCCTGGGAAAGCAATCAAGGAGGGCCCAAAGCCTTGGGACCCTGCATCTGTATGGGAGACCTGAAAGAGACTCCAGATCAGCTCAGCTCTGGCCATTGTGGCCACTTGGGTAGTGAATCAGTGGATGGAAGATCTTCCTCTCTGTATATCTAACTTTCCAATAAAAGTAAAAAAAAAAAAAAATTCCTTTCTGCTAATTCACTCTCCAAATATGGCTGCGACAGCTGGGTCAGGGCCATGTGGAAGACAGGAGCCAGGAACTCCATCCTGCTCTCCCACATGGATGGCAGGAACCAACATGTGGGCCATCTTCAGCTGCCCTGTCAGGTACATTAGTAGGAAGAGGAACAGACAGCAAAGCAGTCAGGACTTTGGAGTCTGCTCTGTGATACAGGATGCTGGTGTCACAGGTCAGGGCTTCACCTGCCATGCCATACCACTGGCCCCAGATGTGAAATGTAGAGCAAGCTCGTACATTTACCCCTGGCAAACACATTGCTCAAAAAGTTACTGCACCTCTCCTCTCTGCTGTCACCTCTTCCAGCAAGGCTGCCAAACAGACAACAACAAGAAAATGAAGATACATTGCTCTATTTATTTCAATCTAGAGAGGAGGAGGGAAAAGCATGATTATGGAAGGATGTAGCAACCCAAGTTCTTACTACTCCCAAAAGGCAACAGCCAGAATGAGGCTATGGGGCTCCTCAGTTCCAGGAGCACCTGGCAGAGTGGGATGTGAGGAAGGAGATGGCTGCCGAGCTAAAGAGCTTAAGCTGCCGTGAAAATGAAGATTAAAAGTCATCTCTCACAGGCTCCCATTCGCTTTCTGCTTTCTCTAGGGAGATTATCTCAGGCATTCCATTTTAAACTTTTATCTTTCAGCTGCTTCTCAGCCTCCTAGGTGATAATTTCCACATCTAGTTGTTTCAGTTTCAAATGAGGTAGCAGAAATGAAAGCCTTTTATAATGTGACACCTGAAGACTGGTTTCATATTTATGCTTGCACAAAGATCTGACAATCTGGCTGCACTCAAATCTACTCATAAAGACCACAGAGCCAGAAATTATTAAGAATGTAAGCAGAAAAATGAAACTAAAAATGAAATTTATTTTGGTATATAAGAAGAATTTAGATATTCAAACATACGAGTAGGTCTTCAAAAAGTTCATGGAAAATGTGTATTATGGATACAAGAGTATGAATCTTAATTTTTCACCAAAACAAACTTTTCTTTTCATTTTGAGAATCTTTTGAACTCCCACTGTGCTTTCTATCTCTGAGAAATGGCTTGGGCTCATGGCTCTCAGAGGCAATTCTGCCCTGGGGGACATCTGACAGTATCAGAAGACATTTCTAGTTTTCACAACTGGGGCAGGGAAGCGTGCTACTGGCAACCAGTGAGTAGCAGACAGGAATGCTGCTAAACATCCCAAAAAGGCCCGGGCCAGGCCGTACAACAATTACCTGCTTCAACTGACAACAGGGCCGGGGTGAAATCCCTGCTTTTAGCATAACTCAATGCTTCCAATAGCTGACTAATTCACTTTGAGAACAACCAAATTTCTATAAATATAAGAAACTCAAGGTTAATTTGTTATGTTTCATCAACTATTTTCACTCCAGAATGGCTCCATGATATAAAGACATGGTTCAAACACAGAAATTACTTGAAATGAGTTATATAACTACCTTCAGTTAACAGATGCAAGGAATGCACATATACAACTTAACAAAATATCAATATTGCATGATCAGACACATGAACTGTTCTGAGTTGAAAGAACTTATGGAAAATACACTGGAACTCCATATAGAAATGTGAATATTGTATTCCAATAGCATAAACTAATCCAAATAAAATGTAGGCATAAGCTGGTTAAGCCAACTTAAAAAATGAAATAATAAAACATTAAAGAGCACATAGAGAATATAAATAACAAAGGCATTAACAAACTCTTCACAAAAAAATTATGTTTGTAAGCATTACAACATATTATTTATAGAGATGACAAACTATTTTCCTTGAACAGATCAGTACAGGCTGTTCTACTGCAAGTCTGTGTATCATGTGTAGTCCTAAAGACAGGGGCATTGCAATTTACTTACGTGGGAGTTAGGTTCTAAAGTGAGTGATTGCTGTAGAACTGTCAACATGCCCTTGAAAAGACTTTATTTTACACTACAATATCTCACTAATGAGAGCCAGATAAGGTGATAAACGCGTACTTTTAAATCCTAACACCCTCCAATGCAGTGCCACACTGACACCACGACAAGGACATGACAATAAATAGAGGGAACAGCAGATTCACACATGTACCTCCTAATACTCAGAAGTAGTTGTTCTTCAAATGGGACAGAAAGTGAGATCTCTTGGGACTAGTTCCACGGCATAGAAGGTGAAGCAGCCTGCGACACAAGCATTTCATAAAGGCACTTGTTCATGTCTTGGCTGCTCCACTTGGAATCCAGCTACTTGTTTTGATCTGGGAGAGCAGAAGATGGCCCAAGTACTTGGGCCCCTACTAACCACTTGGGAGACTCGGATGAAGCTTCCTGCTCTTTGCTTCAGCTTGCTCCAGCCCTGGGAGCTGCAGTGATGTGGGTAATTTGTGTGTGTGCATCTGAAATCAGTGCATACCAGGGCACTTCAAAAAGTTCATGAAAATGGGTGTTACAAAACAACTGTAAATAGATTTAAAAATTTCATTACATCAAAACAAAGTTATCGTTTAATTCTATTGTCCATGAATGTTCTAAATCACTCTTGCATTTGCCAAGCACTGTGATGGGAATTTTTGTTTTTAAAGGAGGCCTGGGGCTGGCATGATGGCTCAGTCGGCTAATCTGCTACTTCCAAATGCCAACATCCCATATGCATGCTGGTTTGTATCCCAGATGCTCTACTTCCCATCCAGCTCCAAGCTTATGGTCTGGTAAAGCAGTGGAGGATGGCCCAAAGCAATGGGACCCTGGGTGTTGACTGTGGACAAGCCCAGCTCCAGCTGTTGTGGCCATCTGGGGAATGAGCCAGTAGATGGAAGATCTTTCTGTCTCTCCTACTTTCTGTAGATTTGCCTTTCCAATAAAAAAAAAAAATTTTAGAAGACTATTCACTACTCATTGTGAATGTTTCAAGTGCATCAAACTTTTTCACTGTATTGAACAAGTGGATCATTTCTTTCTTTTGATTCCCCGCCCCACCGGAAATGTATTGTCAGTACCCCTACCTATCTTCATCATGAGAATATAAAGGAAAAAATGAAGACTTGAAAACTGGCAAAAAACACAGATACTCAAATATGGTCATTGCAACTTCTCAAGCTAGTAACTGGCTTCCCAGCTGTAAGCTAAAGGAGAGGTATACATAAAAGGCTAGAAAGAACATCAGTAATAAATAACAGCTTTTGGGGCCCGCCATGATAGCGTAGTAGTTAAAAGTCCTTGCCTTGCAGGCGCTGGGATCCCATATGGGCACCAGTTCTAAACTCTGCGGCCCCACTTCCCAACCAGCTCCCTGCTTGTGGCCTGGGAAAGCAGTCGAGGAAGGCCTGAAGCCTTGGAACCCTGCACACATGTGAGAGACCCAGAAGAGCTCCTAGCTCCTGCTTTCAGATTGGCTTAGTTCCAGCCATTGTGGTCACTTAGGGAGTGAACCATCGGATGGAAGCTCTTTCTCTCTGCTTCTCCTGCTCTCTGTGTATCTGCCTTTCTGTGGAGAGCGGAGCCGCGCCTCAAAGATGGCGCTTGCTGACCATTGCTTCGTGGCACAAAGGTGGTAAACAGGTTTTGGGAAGTTACTGAGGATTGGGCCGAGCACGCAGGGAAGCTACGTGACCTAAGTCATGATTGGTGTGTTTATCGCATGACGTGAGGAGCTGTGTATGGATTGGTTTGTGCTATGTAAAAGGGTGTGGGTAAGAAAATGGTTAAAAAGGAGATTCCCCTGGGCATGCTTCAAGGTTATGCTGTAATCGCTTCACTGTAATAAATCTTACAACTGTTGCAACTTTTTCTTTCTTTTCTTTTCTTTGCTACTACGCTTGAAGTCTTGACCAATAAACTTTTTAAAGAGTCTTTACCGTATCGGGGTTTTGCTCGCGGGACGAGGGACCCCGATACCTTTCCAATAACAATAAATAAATCTTAAAAAAAAAAAAAGCTTTAACAATGGCATGAGACATGACAGAAACTAAAGTAAATTACTGGACTCTATAACAACTGATCTTGTGACTGTAATTCAACCCAGATTAATGAGTTGTCTAAAATGCCAGCCATCCTGCAGGAGCCCAAGTGCCAGACTGAATATGGCTGTGGCAAACACATCTGAGCCACACTGCAGCTCGTTCACACCAGCATTACCCAGGAGTCAAAGTTAAAAAACAAAACAACAACATAAAAAACATAGACCCTGTTTCCTAGACAGTTGGCACAGACTCCGGGGGCTGGCCTGACCCTCCTGCTGGCTCACTGCAGCCTGGGAAAGAAGACACACATTCACTGCTCTGTGTCTCTTAAAACCATCATAGCTACACAAGAAAATAGATGAAAAATATAGTCCTGCTTTCCAGTGGAACTAAGAATATGTTTTTGATTTATTCTGATATCTTCTGTACATTTCAGAATAACACAAGGAACAGAATCAATGCAAGAAACCACTGTACTTCTGCTTAGGGCCACAACTCCTCAGAAATAAAAAAAAGAAAACATGGTTACTATTTACACCGATGATACATGAAGAAAGCAAATGAATAACTAAACTGCAGCCTCCTATTTCCCATTATATCCACGACCCATCTAGCCCAAGGTGACCTTGCAGGCTTCAGAACTACTGCAGCAACTGTGCTGGGTAATTAAATAACTAAGCACGGTCTGATTAATGCAATACTAACTTAGCATACAGATGAATACATCTTATAATTTAATGTTTTATTTGTTACTGTTTATTAGTATTTTTAGTTATAAGCAAAGCTTTCAGAAATGTGTAAATGTAGATAAACAAATAGTGGGGCAGGCAGTATCAGTTAAGTCATCTCCTGCGATGCCAGCACTCCACATGAATGTGGGTTTGAGCTCTTGCTGTTCCACTGCTGATCCAGCTCCCTGTGAATGCGCCTGGAACAGCAGAGGAATACAGCTCAAGTGCTTGGGCCCCTGTTGAACACCTGAGAGATCCAGATGGAGCTCCAGGTTCTTGTCCTTGGCCTGACTCAACCCTAGACATTGGGCCATTTGAGGAATGAACCAACAGATTGAAGATTCTATTTCTCTGCCTTTCTCTGTGATTCTACCTTTCAAATAAAAATAAACCTTTAATTGAAAAATATGTAAATGAACACATAATCAGTGAACATACTTAAATAGAAGAACCACCGACTTGTTTAGTGAACTACACAGGTGAGCTTGCTGGTTCAGAAAACAAAAATTGAAATACGAAACTGTGATAAGTGATTCAACACTGGCCCCCTTCACCCATCATCAGGAGCCACCTTCTTTCTGTATCACCACACAGGGACACTAACCATTACTTCTGACTGCTTAGTGTTCTATCACATGGCTATATGTATCACTGTCTCTTAATACTTTAAAATTAAAGATTGGGAAAACATATTACAAAACCCAAAGCTATAAATGCCCAACAGGAAACCACTGTTCTAATATTTGATACTAGCACTGTTACAAGGAAGATTCTCAAATACCCACTTTGGTGCATGTTGTGGAGTATTCCTATGGATAAGATTCTGCTAAGAATTGGGGAATTTGGTGCTCTGTTTCCATGGGCAGCTGACAATTCAAGATGCTCTCATTGTCACAGAGGGTTTGGTACCTGGTTTCCAAGTAGCACTTTGCACGATTCATCCCAGCTGCGACAGATCCAACAGAACCTATAAAGGAAGTCTCTGGAAACTAGTGCACGGTCTCCCTGCCTGTCTGTGTGGTCATATGCCTGAGCAAAGAGGCAGACACTTCTGTTGCTGTGATTTCCTATGCTGTGACATTCCTGCAAGCTGTTAGTCTGACATGGCAGCTTTTTTAAAAATTGTTAGTTTCAATATAGATACTTTTAAACAAACTAGTGATTAAATATTTTATTAGGCATAAAATTGGGTTAAGAATCTCTATACACATGGACTAAAGAAAATACTTAACTGACTCAGATGACAGCTATGTAACTTGACTTTTTAATTAGGGTTTCTTCAGCCTAGCCCAAGCACAATGTCAACTTTCCCTTCTGAGAACTGAACAATGAGGCTTTCGCTACTGTGAAAAACAGTTTTCACACATGACAGCAATCTTTCTGCTTAAAAATTAATAATGCCAGGCCGTGGGCAGTAGCCTAGTGGCTGAAGTCCTCACCTTGCACGCATTGGATCTCATGTGGGTGCCAATTCATATCCTGGAGGGCCCACTTCCCATCCAGCTCCCTGTTTGTGGCCTGGGAAAACAGTGAAGGACAGCCCAAATGCTTAGGACCCTGTAACCATGTGGGGGACCCAGAAGAAACTCCTGGCTCCTGGCTTTGAATCAGCTCAGCTCTGGCCATTGTGGTCACCTGGGGAGTGAATCAACAGATGGAAGATCCTCCTCTCTGTCTCTCCCTCTCTCTGTATATCTGACTTTCCATAAATAAATAAATAAATAAATATTTAATAAATAAATAAATAATTTATTAATTTATTTTAAAAACCAAAAAAAAAAAATAATGATGCCAACTCATGACCACCAGTGAGAGAAGAACCAGAGAGCTACTCAGAGCCACTGAATGTCTATGGCTGACAGGGGACATGGAGGCAAGGAGTTGCCCTTCCCAGCTTGAATGGCTCATCTTGTACTTAGTCTAGCAGAAACTCAACTCCAACTTTAATCAACCCTGAATTTCCAAAAATCCATTAGTGATCCTAAGAATATACTGAGATGTCCCAACAATATCAACTTAAAAGAAAAAAAAGCACATTTTCTGGGGCCCTAAACCCCCTGAAGAGTTCAGCTGACTACTGCTGTTTATTTACCTTTGCCATCTATCATCCATTTACAAGAATGAAGAATAGTGGCTTGTGTCTAAACTAAGTGACCAGCTAATGAGCACATGCAGCTGGTCAGCCGAACACCTTTCACTGGTCATCTTCCTGGTTAAACACTTTCTTTCCTATATAACTATTTCACACACAAAAACACTGAGTTCCCTTTGGCAAGGAAACCTGTGGTAGAAGACGTTTTGCAGTAGCTTGCTATTCATTTTACGAAACTATGAATGTTTCATTCAGTCAGCAAATATTTATCAGGAGTCTACCATGCCCAGACCTCATGAACCAAGGCTGTTGCCAGCACGTAAACCAGAGCATCTAACTCAGGCTCCTGCAGGTCTAGGAGGACTACATACATGCAAAAAGGCCATTTCAACCAGTGCTGTGAGTGATGTGGTAGGGGAAATTACCCAAAGGCAGACTCAGAGAAAAAGTTTTCTGGAGAAAACATGGCAACAGAAGAGAGAGGCAGAAAAACAGGGCAGAGGGCTCCAGGTGGACAGGAACAGCTTGCACCACCTCAAGGGAAAGAAGAGTACGTGAAATCTAGAGCATGCTACAATTAGTGGAGACCAGCCGAAACAGATCCCTGTTCCACAAAGGAGAAGAGGAAGCATACTCCAGAACCTGGCGAGCAGCCACGACAGCCTGTGCCCCAGCACTTGGCAGGCTGTGCCGCTGTGACCTTGGGGGTGTCAGCCTGGTAGCTCCTCACAGTTTCTGGTGAAGAGTGATTCTGATAGGAAGACTATGACTGGGAGTCATTTAGATTTTATGACACAATTTAATTGGAGGGATTCAGACTTACCAGTAGAACCCCAAGTAAAAATCAAGTCTGAACAAATTCAAGTTCGATGAGGCCCATAAAGACTCACAAAAGCCGGTTACAAAAACGAAGGCAGGTGAGGGCACAGGGCGCAGCATTTACAACACCAGCTAAGATACCTGCATCTGGTAGCAGAGGACCTAGTTTTGATAACCAGCTTCCTGCTACTGCAGGCTCTGGGAGTTACCCAAAGTAGTTGAGTTTCTACCACACACGGGAGAGTTGGACTGAGCCTCTTGCTCCTGGCTTTGGCCCAGGCTTGTGGGAATCTGAGCAATGAGTCAGAGGACGGAGGTGCTCTCTCATTTTGTCTCACTCTACAATCAATTACTTAATTTTTAGAGTGCCAAGATAAAACCTGTTTCTCTGCACTCAGGTCAGCATTCTTTCCCTTCCATCCCTGGGCTGTCACTCTATGAAGTGTTTCTATGGAAGTCTCTGTGTAAGCTTCAAAATACCCCTGCTCAGGTTGTCGCTGACCTTCTCTCTACTGTCCTGGCTCTGTCCCCTGACACTATGGCCTCCCTCAGGTCTGGACCATGTAACTTATCAGTCTTGAATGCTGTAAGAGGGTGCATAAACAGGACCACAATGATGTAAGGAAAAATTACTGTGCATGGACACTTGGGCCACTTAAGCGGAGCAAACTAGGGTATGATTACCTGTTCCCTGCCACATCCAGGACATGAAGCTCTGTCGCTTGTGACACCTCTGCAGGTATTCGAGTTAGTCGGTTATCACGCACGCAGAACACAGTGAGGCTGCAGCACCCGCCAATCTACAGTGGGAAAGAAAACACCTTTATTCCATTTTTGGGGAGATATAAGGTGTGATCAGAGTCCAGACTATCTTTTTTATGAAACATCATGACAAGGATACATAACACTATGCCACATAATTTAAAGTGTCACTTATGGCCAAAAATGGTTAATTTAAAATCTACAAAACACAGACCTAAAGTTCATTAAAAAATTATGCAAAACATTAAATGCAGATATTTTAAGCTAAGACAATAACTGATATAGTTCAAACCTTCTATTCTGAAAAGAAAGTCATTTCGCTCTGCTGATATCTAATACAACTGCATCTGTTAAATGTGTTAACCAAACTACACAAGTGCAAATAGTATTTGGTAATATAGAAGTTTAACAATTCTAGCTCCAAAAGTTAGGCTAAAAGTGATACTGATACACACACACACACACACACACACACACACACACACACACTTCCTGCCTATTACATTCATTCACATCAGTGTTTTCAGTGTTCTAACTTAATTTTTTTAACGGGCTATCCAGTAGGTGAGAGAATGCAATCATTTCAGTCACACATCTTTTCATAGATATTGATCATCAATTTGGTAAATTCACTTTCCTTTCAGAATACAAAATCAGTAATGTCCTATAAAAAGTGAATCTGTAAATACATAATCTCTTTATGTTTGAGAATGTACACAGACCAAAATCTGTATCCACACCAAATTTCATTATCTTTTAAATAAAAAATTTGTAAGTAACTGAGCTCTATAGGAGTTTGGTCTTCAAAACAACGCATAAACACAGAGTCCAATGATTCTTACTCTCTCTCATACACACACACACAAACTGGCTGTGGTTTTTACAGTCGGGAAAGCTGAACCAATGGGGAGGAAAAATAACTCAGTTCCAGACACAACATTCTGCAGGACTCCATAAAGTGCTACATTCTTCTTAGACTTGCCATCCTAAGAGCATTTGCTAGAAAAGGCTCATGAAAGACCTATTGAAGTCTCTCTGACACATGGAAAAATACTATTCCGGGCCTCCTACTTAAGGAAGAGCAAGAGACTTGACTCCACAATGACGTGACTGTATCTTCTGTCCCTTGCTATTTACACGTGTGCTTACTATGCATATGTAATAAACTAACAAACACAATGTTTATTTTTGAAATTGCTATATCAATACCTTCGTGTACAATCTTCTTCTGTGTTAAGAGTTAATGTAAAGATTCTGAAATATCTTATTTAACCATAGTATTGAACCATAGAGGAACACAGACTAACACTTGTCTCTGGCCATGTGGTAAGTATCCAAATAGATTAAATCTTTCAGATTGTCCCCTATATTTCTCAGTATTTACATATTTGCATTTCCAATCTTACACGTGATGGCTTACCATATTCTAAAATACACTTTTCAATCTGGCCTCACTATTTATTAAGAGAATTTCCTTTCCTGTTTCAGTCTTTTAAAAATCTTACCAATCATGCAACATTACTTAAATGCTATTTAAGCTCCACAAAATCATCTCACAACTCTCTGACCTATATAATAAATGACTCTGCATTTCTTCTGTAATTATGGTCTAAACCCCTAACAGCACAAGATTCCTGGGATCATCTGATTGAGTTCTGTGTAATGTGCGCATGCAGACACACAGTCGCTACGGAAAGTACAGTATCCATCCTATCTACTCAGCACGAACAGTTATACCTACCTACCCCACCTCTCATTAAATTGTTGATGTATTTATTCATTTACTTATTTACTTGCCAAACACTTTTTGGTTAAAAGTTACCAACTTCTATTTGCAGGAATGGAGATAACAAAATTCCTTATTGTATTAACAACCTCCAGAGTAGCCTTTCTTTGGTTTTGTAAATCCAGGGCCCATGATAATATCCTGGAAGAGATGTGCAACTGGATCTTCAAGGTTTGGCATTTCTTTCTTCAAGGGATGGAAATCAATAATTGTTCTCCAGTGCCCAGGAATATCATGGAAAGAAAAAAAATTCAAACCCCGGTTCTTCTGAGAACTGGCATGATCACATTCTCCGAGGAATTAAACCATTACCAGCAAAGACAGTCATCAGAAGAACATCTCAGACCCACAGCGGAGTAGTGGCTCTAGGATGACTGGGTTTAGTGGGGGGCCTAGATTCCATGAGGGAGTTCTTCCCATTGGCAGCTGACTGAGGCTGGAGACCTATCAACCACCTGCAAACAAGGTCTTGCTTTGAAGAGACCAGATTTCCCCAGCAAAACAGGTAACATCAGCTACTCAAGTGATTAAGCCCCATGGGACAGTAAGCTCCTAGAAGGCATCTAGAGCTGAAACTGTACTGAGATTCTGGGGCATCTTAACATGGTGCTGTCCACTACCTCAGTCACCTGTGCCCTGCAAGATTCTGTCCTGGGGCCCTACAGCTAAACTCTGTGGGTATTTTCATTTTGTATCATGTGCATGTATAATGTACTGAAATTCAATATATATATATACATATATATTTCAGTGGGCCAGTGAAGACTCTAAGTTTAGCAGAGCAGTTAATTTCCCATAACTATTTGGTGGAATATGTGTGAGCTATCTACTGTACTTACAAGCTTACCCACACACACATACACACCCCTTTTCAGCTCTCATTCTAATCCCAGACTCATATGAGCTGTTATTGGGAAGTAATTGTGCTCTATAGTCTCTTGAGCTACCTGGTTCCCAAAACAAGCAGTGTGGGCTCTTGACCTCTATTGGCTATGACTTTGAGGAAAATAATGCCAAGAGAGAGAGCACATGCTATAGTCTCATGTGCTGGGGTGCCTTAATCACCCGACAAAAGCACACACTGTACCCAGAAAGCACACACAAACACCTCTTTCCATATCACCAGGAAGGGGTAGCACAAAACATTTGCCTTTTGGAAAAAATTATGAAGCAGTACAAACCATAACTCAGAAGAGCCGGTTTGTCACAGACGTCAGAGGGGGGATGTGGTGCAGGGGAGGAAGCAGATGCTTGGAGACCACAGTGACATGGGTTAGGTTTTAGGGTCAGTCAAATGCTCAGTGGGCTTGGATATCTCACTTCAACCACAAGTAACAACAAGGATTAGATGAAATTAAACCACATATATAATTTAGCGGCTCTTGTAGAACCTGGCCCATGGCTACTGCCAAATACGTGTGGTGTCAGCTCTTGTTTATTCAAGAAGTGAAAACCCCACATCCAAGTGATGAGCTCAATCAACACGTGAATATGTTCCACGTTCTTAGAACTCTGCCGACACTGGCAATCTCTTTTCAGAGTTCATCTACACCTCTTAAGAAACAGTCTCCAAGACAATGGATCTCCCAGTGACATTTGTACTAATCATAGTAAAAAACTGACATTAGTTCAGCATCGTATCATATATATCATTCATATGTATTTTTACTTTCCCCTTTGAGAAAGAGTTTGGTGGTTCCTTAGTGGTCAGTAGGATAAAATGTCTCTATCACTTAGAAATTCTGGGAAGCAGAATTACTATCCAAATGACTTATTACTAGTTTTGTAGGAAGCTGATATTTTTAAACCTCTCTTAAGCCACATAATAGCACCTTCCCAGAAGAAAAGGGGCTGGACTTGGATTCTCTGAGAATTACAGAATGTAACTGAGAATCCTTGTCTAGTTGTTTTGTGTTTATCTTAAATTCAAAATGATACTGCCCTCAATTGCTTTGCACTGATCCAACTTTCAAGGTCAGAAGACCTGCCCATCAATGGGCAAACCTTTACCCAGGTCAGCTCTTGCCAAATCATAACTGTCTGAAGACTAAATTACCCTAGAGGAAAAACTCAGACAAATTCAATGGTTCCCAGGTCTCCAAATAAACAGCCTTTCTCTGTTATCTTTGCCTATTGATATGCCATTTGGCAAATGCCTGTTCTGAATATAGAAATATTTTCATTTTCCTTCAGTCTATCCTTTCAATATTACTTATAACAGCTGAAGCCTCGTTTCATTGGCAAAAAGATACACTTGAACAGAAATAGCACAATGCATGATTTTAGAATCCCATCATAATTTGTGGCATATTACTCAATCATTCCTTACTTTGTAAATATTTTGGATCGCATGTGGTTGGGTCACTAACATCAACATATCCACCAGCATCTGCTCATTCTTTTTCTGTCACTTTGCTCTGTATCTTGAGCAAGTTACTTATTACTCTCAGTCTTAGCAAAACAATGCTAATTTCCCTACATCTCATTTAACTGCCACAGAAATTAGACAAGAATAATCATGAAAGCACCTGGCGGAAAGCCATCTCTGCACACCTCTGGGATGGTACTCAAGCTATGTTAGCAAGAAACATTCCTGTGCTTCATTCCTGGTGTGTATCCATGAATGTTTTCTTTAGATACATTTTTACAATAAAACTGCCACAGTGGTTAGTACATTTTTACTGTATTCCCTTCCAGAGGGGCAAATAATTTATATAGTAATCTGTACCTTCCATACAGTTGCTAACATTTTATGATTATTAAAAGAAATCTTGAATACTGGTAGGCCTTTTTAAAAAAAAAGTCTTAAGATTTATGTGAATGCTAAGGAAACAGAAACTGTTTCACATTACCTGCCTGCTTCTGAATATTTTTCTTCTGTTTTTGTCTGCTTCTCTGTGTTGGGTTTAGCTTTTCCCAATGCTGTGAAAGGATTTCTAATTGAGTCAGAGAAGAGCTCTTTTCATCTGTGATGTCAATTTCTCCTCACCCTCAGGTTGGTTTACATTCTTTAAGATCAGAAACTTAGTTTTTTGTTTCCTTTAAGACTTACTTCCACCTTCAAGGTTAGGGATGCCTTCCCTATTTTAAAATCTGATGGTTAGTTATATTTTATTCAAATATCTCTTGGTTTTATATTATTTTTTCTGTTAATAACTCATTGTAGAATGAAAACTTACAGCAAGAGATTTTTAAATTGAAATGAGAAGGCACAAACTTCTCCACAGCATGAATACTGTCACTCTAGACATTTCCAAATATCAAGTAACATATACAGATAATTAATACTGACTAGTTGCCATATAATGGAGGTTTGATGAGTGATCTGTAAATTCTTTCTTGTCTCATTGGACTGCCCAAGTGTAAAACATCGGAGTCATCTTCAGTTTCAGTTAATGGACACATAAAAAAGTTAGACTCTAAACTTGGATACATGTTTGATTTCTGGCAGCTGAAAACATTGTGGTCTTGGGCCTTTACAAGTAGGATTTGGCCGGGGAACAGTGTGAAGTTACCACCTTTCACTCATCATTCCCATGATCACACATACATCAGCTCCTATCTACCCAGCAGTCACACTCCTGGACACACTCCTTCCCTTAACTATTCCCTTCACCAAAGAAGAGTTTCCAAGGGAATTTCCTTTTCCCAGAAGTAAATATACTTAAGCAACAGGATGAGAACTAAAAGGCACAAAAAAGTGGCTGACAAAAATCAGAAGCATGCCACATGTAGCAAATAAGCAAGTCTAGCCTTTCCGGGAGACAGGATTGTGCTGAAAACGACAAGTTAGTGAAGAGAGATGAGTTGCCAAGTTGCTGTTTTTCAGAACTTCTGAATAACTAAAAATGGAACTCACAGAAAAGCATTCTTTTGAGAGAAAATCTGGAAAACACATAACAAAACAATGTTCCAGGCCATGCAATCATATTAAAAAAATTAGAGGAAATGTTCAATATTTTATAATGAAGAACACACAAAGCAGTCAGCCAATTTGAATTTTCATGCATTTAAGAAATGAAAGCCGGAGATGCAACTGTAGTCTGAACAATACTTACAAGATAACAAGTTACCTGACTTTTCTACATTTCCAAGCAGCTAACAATTAAGAAAATAAGAGACATTCATTGATTTGCAAATGTTTACCACAAATAACACCACAAAACACAAACAGAGTCTATCTGTGTGACCCACACAGTACAAACATTTTCCCCTCAACCATTTGGGAAAAACTATATGCAAATAATGCTGCTACAGACTGAGGAGCTGTGCCATAAAACTGACAATATACAATACTGTCAAATTAAAAAAAGAAGACAAAATATAGGCAGAACTGCACAGTGCACCAAGCCAGTGACAACTAATACAACTAGGAATCTTTGGCATAAAAATTGTATTGGCCAGAACTTCAGTTTAGATACATCACATATGCAATTTCATTATTCAAGAGAAAGTAAAACATTTTTGGAGAAAAAAATTCCAGTCAGTAAAGTGCAAGATGCGATTCAGTGGTATCATCCTAGAGGTAGGACTCCAGTGCACATGCATCTTCTCACTCTCTCTCTCAATCTCTCTCTCTCTCAATCTCTCTCCCTCCCTCACACACACACACAGCCATAGCCCTACCACACTCACTGCACAGAGAGGACAGGACAGGGCTGTCTGATGCGACGTGATGCCACATGAAGTGAGGAGGCTCTCAGTGGTTTGGCTGTTCAGCTCTAATGGTCAGAGATGAGATCTCCTCCATTTCTGCTGGGCTACCAAACTGTGACCCACAGTAGAACTGGAGACATGTACTCAGGTGTGCACTCCAGCTCCGGGAGCTGAGTGTGTGCAAAAGGAGTGAAGGTGCACCACAAAATACCTTATTTCCAAGAACATAAACATCCTCTGCTTTACCAGGAAGAAACGTCACAAAGGCTTTACTCTTTCCTAAAGCTCTAAATGCCAGAAAGCCAAACACAGCTTCCCAGAGAATGGGCAAAGCTTGATAGCTAAAGTGTTTTGAAGCTAGAAACAGTTTCACATCCTGAAAAGCTGTTCTAGTAAATTCAAACAGACCAGGTATAATCCTCTAATCAGAAACACTATGTACAAGTTTCATGCTTATCCAACAACAAGGAGGCTTGTGCTTAAGTTTCTGGAGTTCTTGTCTAGAATATACAAGAACAGGGAAGAGGGAGGCTGGGAGCTCTGGCTGAAGATCAGCACAGAACTTAAAAACACTCTCCTCAGCACTTGCCTTGAAAACACCTGTAAAACCTGAATTTCTTAACATATTCATATGAATGATAATTCGGTTTTTCACGACCAAATCAAGGTCCTGTCTTACTTCAAGGTCACACAGAGGAAAGCATTGGCCTGAGTCAAGATGAGCTGGGTTGCTGTGCTTTTGCTGACTACAGAGAAGTAGGTTGGCCATTGGTAGCCTAAATCTACAAACTCCTATCTTTGTGAGTCCTGGTGAGGGAATCTCACTGGTCTCAAGTCATACAACTTTCAAAGTTGCTGCGCATGTTAGTGAGTTAACATACTCGAAAGCAGCTGGTGCAATGTATTGCATTGAGAAAATAAATCATTTCTACTTTTCTCAGTGTGTGTGTGTGTGTGTGTGTGTGTGCGCTTGCACATATTTGTTGAATCTATCATCCACTTACCAGTGCTATTCACCAGAAGGAAAAATAATGTTCAGATATGTCAATAGTGTTTTTGTTTATCACTTGGAAAACAGAACCTACAACATTTTGACCAGCCAAAACTCTCAGCCATTTCCTGGAATAGGTGAGACAGAGACTCCAGTCTTTCTGCTGGAAACAGTTACACTCAGGCACTCCCGTTCTTATTAAGGGTGTGTCAGAATAGGGTCACACTTAAAATAAATATTCTCATGCCTCCACTGAGGAGTGTCAGCTCTCTTACCCAGAGAAGATGGGGATGCTGAAGGCAAAACACCAACATGAGGCAGAAGATAGGAAGCTAGGCCAGGTCCGACACCCTGAGAAGCAGCCCTACAGAGAAAAGGAGCCCCTCAAGTGCTATCTGGTTGGATGGCAGCTTTGAAATTATTGCAAGACAAATGCTACAAAGGGCCAGAACAGAAAAATCTGAAGAAAACTGCACAAGACCAGTGATCACATCCTATGAGGAAGTAAATGTCTGTTCGCGTAAGAATGTAGCCCATTTCACAGTGAAAGTGTGGGGGTGGAGAGTGAGAAGTGGCAACTTAAACTCAGTCTTAGTCTACATTTGCTAGTGAGAAATCAAGCTCTCTTAAGTTCCCCATAGAAAGTATGTAAGACACTACCTATCTCCCTGCTTGACTTACTGCGGGGTCCTCCTGCTGAGAAAATCCACCACCCGTGACAGGATTCAGACACCTCTAAATCCACATGGCTGCTCCTCCCTATGGGTGATGACTGTCTTTTTTCTCTTGCTTGGAGCACTGACCAGAAAAAGGAAGTCCCAGGATGCTGTAGCCTGCCGTCCACCTTCCTCTACTCCTTTGCCTTTGGGAAGAACTCACTCACACTTATGGCGGACTTCAACATGGACCAGTGTAAATCTCCACCCCAAAATAGGAAAGCATTAAGATCTACTTTTATATCCCTATGGCTTATGAGATAGTTCAATTTCATATTAAATAAAATAATCAAGCTCCAAGTTATTTACTTCTTCTCCCAAATTTCTAAATTACCCATTTCCATCAATGATACTAAGCCCAACATCAATCTCTCCCCCTTTCCCATTTGGAATCCTGTAAATCCATGTTTCATAATTCTCCATGAAGTAAAACTGACATATCTCTGACACAATATATCTAACCAGCTCCAAGCCAGAGTTCAGAGTTCATGCCTTTAAAAACATCACAAGTACTTACAAAATATTTCACATTTTTGGTCCTTTATGTGTCATTATACTTATTTCTTTGCAATTACAACCACAACATTTCTCTAAAACCACATACCTCTTTTGGTAAAGACACTAATTTATTTCTGTCTGCGTTCAAGTTGCTCAACTTCTTAAGTTTTCCAATGCTCTTAGGTAAGGTCTGTGAAAACAATATTTTTTATTATTAACATGACACAGTTACGACATGGTTCACAGCAAACCCAGCTGTCATAAGGATATAGGGGTGTCATGAGGCTGGAGGAAGAAACATGGTGGTGTGGGAATGGGAGGAAGGCGAGTACAGCCCTACAGGAACCATGCTTGGCCCAAGTGGGTTGGTGGTGGTGACATATCACAGCTGTCATGATTATCACTGATGAGACTCAAACCGTAAACTATGACAGGAAGATCTGGTAACTCCTACACCTGTTAGAAGATGGCTACTTGAGCCACCTGAGGAAGGGTGTTACTGGGTTTGCCTCACTGCATCTGTATACCTGATCCTCTAGAATTGTGTTTTTCTGCTATTTTCACCTAAACAGTGTCAGTCTCTTAAAAATACATGAAAGGGAAGAAATAGTAGAAAAAAGTAGAGTTAAAAAAAGTAATAAAATGCAGATGGAGAAAAGAGAAGAGAAAGAAAAGTTAATCACAGAAAAAATGCTGGGTTTAGATCATTATGAGACGGTAAAAAAGAGAAGATGGGGTGATGACTGAAGGACTGAGCAAAGCCCAGGCAGGAGCAAGGGAGAAGGTAACTGAGGTTTTCTGAAATCTGGCTAACCCACACTTGGCAGGCGGGCTATGCACTGTCATTGCCCCTGATTGGGTGGGGACTTCTGCATAGCCACTTTCTACGATGGAGCAGGAAGCAGCCTTGAACAAAAGCCCACCTGATACCACAACAGATACCAACGTCTTGTTCCTCTAGGGCAGCTTCCCTGACCCAGCTCTTGCTTCTTCCCCGTTTCACCTTCTCTTCTCATTTGCTGTAAAAACCCAGAGAACAATCAGCAGAACTTCCGCCCGGAGAGTCTCTGGACACCATGGCAGAGGCACAAGCATGCCCAGTCACAGCACTGGGGTCCTCAGCGACTCATCACCTGAGGCCCTGTGTGTAAGCAACCGACAGGAAGCCAAGGTCCAACAGCTTTAAGCAGGTTAAACTCTCATCATTATGCATTTGTTTTGCTAGTCTCTTTCTGAGATGTAATATGAGGGAACTGCTTTTGTGGCCCAAATAACAAACCAATAGAATGGACTCTGTGAGAAGGTGCAGGCCACACTCACCAGGAGCCGGTTTTCTGTCAGAACTAACTCCGTAAGACTTTCACACTCCCCAACCGCCTCAGGTAACTGGGTGAGCCTGTTCTGATCCACCTTCAGGATGGACAGCTTCTTCAGTTTTCCTGAAAAAGTATTATTTAAACTAATTAGTTACAATTGTTTTTCTAATCTTCTATTATTTGTTTTACACAGTTAGTTTTCACATGAAATCAGGTCATTCTCATTTAAATTTCTAAAGGCTGAGAGCTAACATAATTTGTTCAGAATATCAGTCAGCAATTATAAACACATCACTTTAAAAGGCCCTATCTGAAAAAAACATCTTTGCAAAGCTGGAAAATCTAAAGGGAAACAAACAGTTGGCTCTGAATATATCTTAAGAGCTGGAGATGTTCTCTCTATACAAGAGGCTTCCATTTAAATCTAAGAATCAACCTTACTAAAAACAATGAAGTACAGTATGTTAAACTTCTAGTGAATGAAAATGACTCAGTGAAGATCCTTTCAGGGAAATCTGCATAGAGACTGGACAAGACAGTTTTTGGCCACGCAAACAGGCCATGGGGAAGATGAGTTCCCCCTGCAGACTCCTGAGAATCCCACAGGGATGAAGACATCTTAAATCTTCGAGATTGCAGAGCAATGAGCCTATAGAGCAGATGCCCTTCATTATCTACTGAGAGTGACTTTCCTCATTCAATCTGAACACACTTTCTATCCTAATAGAAGCCTGAGGCTGAGAAAGGGAGTTGCTAAAAGGATTGACTTGTCATGCATGCAGCCACAGGACAAAGCAAAACTGATTCTTATGCTCTTTATTTAGCTTTTTCAATAAGCTTCCAACACTGTCCCATCAGTTTTTCAACCAGCTTTAACCAGTCTCCAATGTCTGAATTGCTACTGAGTGACTGTGATCAGTACTCACTGTCCTCTTGACAAAGTGCCACGAAGCAAGCGGTGTTATTATACAGCTTCTCCAGCCAGTAAAAATCTTCAAAAACTTTGTCATGCTTTGAGTTAAAATTAAAAGATGGCAATCCTATGGCCACTGGATGGTTAAAATTCTTTAGAAGTTTTAAAATGCTGTGCATGGGGGAGTCACCCATTCACATCTGTTTAAACCTCTCTCTGTGTTTAAGCTTCCAACACTGGACTTAAGATCTGTAAAGAAATGGTCTAAACTGGTTGTTTTTAAGGAAATAGCATAGAAGAGTTAAAGACAGGGCTTTAGCTGAATCTGCCCTAGGTCATGCAATAAAATCAAGGCATATTCTTATGAAATATTCAGGAGGCTGAATTATCAATTTCTTAGGAATGCTCAAATGTTTTAAACACATATTTTCTTTTTTTAAAAAAGATTTATTTTTATAAGACTGATGGAATTATGACTCCTTAGGAAGGACTATACTATTGCAACAACATGGGGGGAAATCTGTCAGGGGGTGGGAGTTTAGGGGGAAATCCAAGTCTATATGAAATTGTACCATAAAATTCAAAAATTCAAAATAAAAATTTAACAACAACAAAAGATTTATTTTTATTGGAAAGTTAGATATACAGAGAGAAGAAGAAACAGAGGGGAAGATCTTCCATCCGCTGATTTACTCCCCAAGCGGCCACAATGGCCAGAGTTGTGCCAATCCAAAGCCAGGAACTAGTAGCTTCTTCTGGGTCTCCCAAGTGGGTGCAGCGTCCCAAGACTTTGGGCCATCCTCGACTGCTTTCCCAGGCCAGAAGCAAAAAGCTGGAGGGGAAGCAGGGCCACCAGGATTAGAACTGGCAGCCAAATGGGATCCTGGTATGTGCAAGGCAAGGACTTTAGCCAGTAAGCTACCACACCAGGCCCTTATTTTTACAGATCCATACTGAAAATCACTGAGACAAAATGCAGGTAAAGAGTTAGCTTTTTTTTTCTTTTTAAAAAAGATTTATTTATTTTTATTGGAAAGGCAGATATACAGAGAGGTATAGAGACAGAGAGGAAGATCTTGCAGTGATTCAGTCCCCAAGTGACTGCAATGCCTGGAGCTCAGCCAATTCGAAGCCAGGAGCCAGGAGCTCTTCCAGGTCTCCCATGTGGGTGCAGGTCCTCAAGGCTTTGGGCCATCCTCAACTGCTTTCCCACATCGCAAGCAGGGAGCTGGATGGGAAGCGGGGCCACCAGGATTAGAACTGGTGACCATATGGGATCTCGGCATGTTCAAGGTGAGGATGTTAACCAGTACAAAATTGTGCTGGGCCTTAAGAGTTAGCTTTTAAAAGTGGTAATACCTGTAGCTGAACCCAAACCAGAAGACAGAAATATTTCATATAGAGAAAGATAATTACACTGAATAGTTTTTGCTTTCTTTTCCTAGAAACCAGCCAGGGAATTTTAAGGAGTCAAGTCCCCAGCTTCTGAGAGTTTAAGCAGAGGACCAAAACTTACCTCAGATGCTCAAGATGACAGCAGGAAGCAATTGCCCTAGTGAGTGATTTTAAATACTCACCAATGCCATCAGGAATAATTTCTAGTAGGTTCTGGGAAATGACTAAATCTGTTAATGAAGTCAGTCCACTGATTTCTTCAGGAAGTCTTTCCAGTCTGTTTTCAGAGACATCTAAGCACAGCAGGTTTTTCAGATTTCCTATTTCCTGTATCAGTGGCAGAAAAAGAAATTTGTTCTTAAAGCTGCCATCAAACAGAGAAAGCTGTTACAGTGATCTTTCAGAGTCAGATTCCTAAGTAGGTGGAAGAATGTCAATTGAGCACACATTCAAATGTGGAGGCAGGAGTAAATTCCTAGAGCTGTCCCAGTACAAATGGGAAGCTCTCTGCATCACAGACCCAGGGCTGGGAAGGATACAAAGCAGGTAAGGAATCGTTTTCTAAAAACAAGGAGAGTGACACCAAGAGAGAAGAGGATGACTGCAACAAGATACAACTAAGGTTGAAAAAAAGAAAATAAAGAGACCAGAACCTAGTTAAATTTGGAATAAAGCAGCTTATACCCACCCACTTATTATTTCCTTCCAAGATAGGAAGTCAAGCTATCCCAAACATAAACACAAATATTTTCCACAAACTGGAGCATAGAGACCCACTGATACCTTCAATCTTAACAGCAGAGAGAAACATGATGGACTTTGTGAAACAGGCTATACAGGATTGAGCCTAACAGTCTATTCAAGAATTCTTATTTTCCATCTCCCAAATGCATATCATCTCTCTCATAACTATCTCTATCTTTTATTTCCCAATTCCCTTTATTAAATTCCAATTCTCATTATCCTTTCAACTTCCCCTCCGCAACTGCTTCCTATGAACAGAACTTCTTAATATCCACCCTGACAACATTGTTAGCTTTGGTGATATAATCATACTACCTTCCCACTCAAAAAACATCTGCTGCATGCCTGATGATCACATACGTGCAAAGTCCCCAATATGTATTTAACTTTGCTTATCTATTTATCCAGTTTGCCTCCAATCTAACATTTGTCTTACGACCCTGCCCCTATATGTCTGCTAGGTAGGCAATCAGACCATGTTTCTATTCATCTCTGGCCAGACTTGTGAAGCTGTTGCGCTGCACATGATTTCCTTTCAAGGATGCTTTTGCATGATTTTCTAAAATATCAATGAAGTCAGGAAAATAACACTGACTATTTGAGATTTCTTAGTGTGATTAATTCTGGCTTAACACTAGTTTACACAACAGGGGAAAACAAGAGCCTTTAAAAAAATTTCTAACATAGGGCCCGGCAGCGTGGCCTAGCAGCTCAAGTCCTCACCTTGAACACGCAGGGATCCCATATGGGCGCCGGTTCTAATCCCGGCAGCTCCACTTCCCATCCAGCTCCCTGCTTGTGGCCTGGGAAAACAGTCAAGGACAGCCCAAAGCTTTGGGACCCTGCACTGGTGTGAGATACCCGGAAGAAGTTCCTGGATCCTGGCTTCGGATTGGCATAGCATTGGCCATTGCACTCACTTGGGGAGTGAATCATTGGATGGAAGATCTTCCTCTCTGTCTCTCCTCTTCTCTGTATATCTGACTTGCCAATAAATAAATAAATCTTAAAAAAAAATTTCTAACATAATCAAAGGAGCTTTAATTTCTTCGTGTTTATACCATATTTTATACATAGTCAATAGTTCATTTATATCCTTTCCCTTCCATGTCCCATGGTGATGTTTTGCCACTTTCTTAATAACTCGATTGTACTGCTCCCAATCCTCTAACATCCTCACAAGCAGGACTTCTCATATGTTTCCTAGCAAAAGCTAAGGTTCACTAACTAACCAAACCTTATCTACAACACTTGATCTCTTTCCTTTAACTGTAGCCAAGATTCAAGCTAGTTTCTTAGGTCTATCAATTAGCAAGTGACATCACCGAAGCTTCAGTGCCGTAATCACAACAACTAAAAATTGACTCTAGTATTTTCTTCTAGTGTCAGACTTTCTGGCACGAGTGTGGCATTATCCTCCTAATAAAGGACACGACCACAGCACAGTATGTTCACACAACCAGGCAAGGACAGCAACTGAATTACATTTAAAATATAAGCACTTATATCATGAAACACACTCTTTCTTTTAAATTGGCTGCAAGCAGCCCAGAGGATAAAATTCAGTCAGTAAAATTTTTTTAAAAATATGTTTTTTGGTAGAAATTTTTTAGGTAACTCAGTGTCTCTCTTAGCAAGGGAGCCTGCTTGGCAGGACTTGGGTCCGAAGAACAATTGTGCATTCAGAAGTCTGCACAAGACTGCTCCATGTGGAACATAGCTCTCACATTTGCTATCAGTGGGAAAAACCTGAACACCACGACAAGCCAGCTAACCCCCAAGCAATACTTGGGAGGAAGGAAAAGTGAAATAAAAGCATCTGATACAACTTTTACATGAACTTTTGCTGAGCACAATGTGGTCAAAATTATCCCAAAGGACTTGGCACATCACAAACAGTGGCAGAAATGTATTCCATCAGGGGCATGGGTCTTGGTAATTTACAAATCTGCTGGGCTTGAAGTAAGCTATACAAGTAGGAAAGATGAAATAAAATATAGACTTCACAAAGCAAAGGCTATATTTACTGTCTTTAGAAATGTCAGATTTAGGCTTTTTTCCTATGGCAATGTAGAATGATGAATGTTCAATGTATTTTTCCAAATGTGCTTTTTAAATTAATGCTTGGGTTTTCAAGATCTTTTCTTTAGAAAAGCCTTTTCTTTAGAAGCATGAGTGCATAAGGCTTATTTGCTACGATTTCCCTATGCTTCTGGAAAGATGCTGTGAAAGTGCCACTTACCTGAGGCAATTCTGACAGTTGGTTACCATCCAACCAGAGGTCCTTGAGATGGAATAGAGCTCCAATTGATTCTGGCTAAAACAATAAAAGCAATGTTACTGTAATAAAGACCCAATTACAGCCTTCCATTTGGAAGGAAATAATCCTTAGTAGCTGGGTACCAGGGCAGACAAATGCTATTTTCCAACATTAAGCCCCTCTGCTTCTGGATGTACCCCAAACTTTCTCCAAGAACACTGGCTGCTTCTACTTATGCCTGACATCTGAAGTTTTGTGCTGCCTCACACTGGATCCTAATTCCTAAGCTGTGTGGACTGAAGCATGTTTTTAAGATTTCAAAGTCAGATCTATGGAAATGCTTGTTTTGTCTGTATGCAATCCCTAGAGACAACCCCCAAATGTTTTGTGCTCTTGTTTAACAAGAAAGTTAAATTTATGCTTCTCTGGTCCTGACTTACCAAGTTATAGATTTCATTGTTTCCTAAATCAAGTTCTTCCAGTCTCCGGAGCTGAGTTAGAGAACTAATGAAGAAACGGAGAGGGGGTAAAAAAAAAAAAAAAAAAAAAAGATAGTCAAAGAATGCTTAGAAATTCTGGGCAAGATAGCATCCCTCTCCTGAACCAGCTTCCAAAAATAAGATGCACTGGGACTTTTTGTAGTAATTATTACACAGGAATAACTATTAGGAGAAGGCTAGAATCTCCTAGCTCCCAAAGAACACAAAATCTTCCTTTGGCATAATACTGTTGTGGTCTTTTCTTCTTCTTTTTAAAAGACATTTATTCAGTACAAAATGCATTTTGCACCCCCCCGCCCCGCCCCACCCCACCCCACCCAGGGACTCACTCAGGAAGATAGGTAAGAAGATTCTCTCTCAGTTCCAATGAAGCCAGGTTGTAAAGACTAGAAATGAACAGAAGAAAAAAACAAGTGAGGGACATTCCTGAGATTCTTCCTGCTTCTCCCACCCTCCACACACGGGAAACAACTCTGAAGGAAACCTGTATATCACTTGCCAGGGTCAAAGTATCTCCCACCACCTCCCATGCTCATTAAAAACAAAATAATCTTCACTCAACTTTAAGATATTAAAATAACTAATAAAATAGTAGCTCATGACAAAAAGGCACCTTCACTAAAATACTTTGTACATTTGCTATGTGGAAATAACTCACCAGCCTTCAACAGACAGCCACTCCCTGGACCAAGATAGAAGCAGAATACATGCTTCTCCATGTTAGAATGTAAAAAATGTGCTGTTACCATAAAAACAGCAATGCCTTCATTGTACAGGGCTCAGAGTTCTTCTTCCAAACATCAGTGAGAAACCGAACCTGCCTTCACGTAGCGGGCCTTTCAGTCCAGGGAGCTCAAGACCACAAATTCACAAAGCAAGCAGTGGCAGTACAGGCAAATAACTGGTATTAAATGCATTAGGGAAAATGGAGCAACACACTTTACATGGTGTTAGGACACAGCTGGTTTTATAAATGGTGGCTGTAACAACACTGCTTTTCTTCTTCTTAAACCCTAGAATGGTGCTCCTTTCAGCAGGTCCTCCTGGTGGTCCGGTTTAGCCCTGTCTACCACACACACACACAGTGAAAGCAGACAGATGTTTCCAAAGCTGCTGATTATCTGGGTCAGTTCTTGACAGACAGCAGCAGTGCTGTGTCCCCAGAAGCCCTCACACACAGAAGAAGGTCAGCACAAAACCAACTTACTGGATCTGAAAAGAAGTGATTCACCTATCACCCCAGCAGACACCATACTCAACTCTAAAGCAGCCGAAAAACTCATGTTTTGCTCATCAACACAGTAACACCCAGATTGAGGAATTTTCTGAACATGCAGGACACAGGAGGCAGGCACTCTCCCCGTGCTCTGTCTTAGGTCTCTACTCCCCCTCCTTCCAACCAAAAAGCCAAAGGCACGTGCAGTAACAACACTGGTTTCACAACATGGCAAAAATGTAGATTTCAGTTAACAGTATATGACTAACATATGTCAAACAGAAGACATATCTTAACTGCATTAAGAAGTACACAGATTCTGAATCGCCTTCAATTTTAGAAAACAACTGTCGGGCCCGGCGCGGTGGCGCAAGTGGTTAAAGGTCCTCGCCTAGCACGCCCGGGATCCCATATGGGCGCCGGTTCTAATCCCGGCAGCCCCGCTTCCCTTCCAGCTCCCTGCCTGTGGCCCGGGAAAGCAGTCCAGGACGGCCCAAAGCTTTGGGAACCTGCACCCGTGTGGGAGACCCGGAAGAGGCTCCTGGCTTCGGATCGGCATAGTATCGGCCCGTTGCGCTCACTTGGGGAGTGAATCATCGGACGAAAGATCTTCCTCTCTGTCTCTCCTTTCTGTATATCCGCCTTTCCAATGAAAAAATAATAAAAATAAATCTTTAAAAAAAAAAAATAAAAAAAAAAGAAAAAAAAAAGAAAACAACTGTTTAATAATTAAAGCCAGAGAAAGCAAGTTAAATACTTTTAAATCTGCATTTAAAAAAGAAAAAACAAAATCCCTGGTAATAATCATGGATTTCATATGAACATCCTTCAAAAAAAATGTAATTAGGTGGGAAGCTGCCATTATCTAGTTCCCATGACCAAACGTCTTTGTGGAACAAACAAGAGGAAGGGCAGGAGAATGAGGCACATATCACCCAGGATCTAACAGTGCCTTTAAATAATGGAAAGAAAATAATACTCCAAAAGCAAAAGTAAAAACAAAACACTTGGTTTTCTGTTTTAAATTTGCATATAACTTTTAACTAGTTCAATTGACGGAGCAGGAACCCCCTGGTTAATTTTCACTTCAGCATCTTGAAAATCTCTGGTAAGCAGGTCATTTTATTTATTCAACAAATTACTTTCACACCTATTTTGACAAACTGAGAACATCCTCTAGCAAAAGCAGGAAAAAGTCATCCATTGCTTCAAAAACTCTCCTTTTTGGGACATTAGAGAAAGCAACAAAGGTCTAAATAATCACTGGCATCTTCCACCTGAGCCTCCAGGAAGAAACCTGTCTATAAATGCAGAGAAATGGTGAGGGGCTCCTTCCTGGCCCCTCCTTTGCCCACTAGTGACCCAGGCATGTTGATGATGATTCTATGAAAACACAGCAGGAGAGGCCCACAGTCCAGAAGGAGGCAGAGCCACACTTCACACCTGGCCCAATGTCAGAGCTCCTGTTACCCTCCCTCAACCACACACTGCCACAGGCACCTGCAGGGTTCTCCATTCTCTGGAACTCTGCCTGAAGTTTAAAAACTCAATTTGAAGCACATGCCTAAGTTCCATCTCAACTAATGCAAGACACTGGATTCTTGGCTGTATTGGGATATTTTCCACTGGTTGTGGGAGTAGGGAAAATGTGGATGTAAGGTTTCAAACTTTTAAAAGCAAAAACTAAATTAAAATATACAAAAGAATAAATAGCCTTGGAGCAAGCATTTGACTTAGCAGTGAAGACATCACTGGGATAGATGCATCCCATGTCAGTGTGTCCGTGGCTCCATTTTCCATTCCAACATCCTGTTAATGAGTAAATAGCAAGGCAGAAGATGATGCCTTAAGTAACTGGGCTCCTGCCACCTATACAGGAGACAGGCCATGAATTCCTAGTTCCTAGCTTTGCCTGGCCCAGGCCCAGCAATTGCTAGCACCTGGGGAGTGAGCCAGGTGATGGAAGACCTCTGTCTCTGCATGGGTCGAAAAGGAATAGAAAGCAATGAAACAGCTTTGATTACAGACTCCCACCTCCTGTATCACTTAGCTCACAGCATGTAACCTGGATTAAGTCATTCCCAAACCAGAGTACCACTAACTGAATCTAGAATGAAACAGGTTTGGTCCTTAGCAGACAAACGTGGATAGTCCTAAATCCTACTGTAGAAATCCAGGAGCCTTTTCCAGAATATGACACTCTATAAACAGCTATCATAAAATAGGATTAATGCAGACTTGGACCACTGATATGAAAATGAATGATCCAATGATCTCCTTCCTTGGTGTTTTAGAAGACAGCATCTTCAAGACTCCAGAAAGGTGCCTGTCTCCATGAAGCTAATCCCATCTATTCAGTACAAACTCCAGCACGTCTCTTAGAGCAGCTAACAAAGAACACAGTGCTAGGAAGCGTGGGGAAGGCAGTTTGACCTCATTTCTGTGTACTTCAGGGCACAAGGTCTTGATCCCTACACCCAGAGAAAGCAGGAGATCCAAAATCTGCAGCAAAATGCATGCTACTTTGGCTTAAAGCATAATATTACAGAAAAAAAAAAAACAAAAGCCAGTCATTTCTACTACTTTCATAAACATGATAAAAAAAAACCGGAAACTTAAAAATGTTTTTAACAGTACTATATATGACATTGTCAACTTTCTTTGTGATAGACATTGTTATATATTTTATAAGAATTATGGTGAGAGGGAACTTGGTCTAGGGCTCATAGACTCGACACAGAAGCCAGGAATTACTGAGGAATGGGACTTTTTAAACATCATGCTCTGCTGCTTCTGACACTGCGGTAAGTCAAGTTTGTCTATAAGCGATGTATTTACATGCCCTTTAAATAACATATTCAATGGAAATATTTCCTTCCACACTTCTATTTAGGCAATCTAGCTTTGCATTCTCACAGAAACAACCTTTTTAGAAATTCCATATGTATCCATCCAGATTTTTCTCTCATGCAGAGACAAGCAAGTATGAATACAGCTTTTTTAGTAGGATGATAGCAACTTATATGCATCTGGTATGTTGCTTTCCCTAAAACATTCATGATTCACTTCTCATTTGCATGCGAGAGGGAAGAAATTTTTTTAAAAGTATATACTATCTCTCTGTGTATATTGGTCTGAAATTTTAAACTAATCACACCAGCAGGTATCTGACCTTCCAATTTTAATTTCTAGCAAATTAAGTTTCCATGTAGTATTTCTGAAACGACCTCATCCCCTCTTACAGAAACAAAAAACTGACTGTCCATCTTTCCTGTGACTCCGACCATTTTCCCACTAAAACACAGGTGTGTATGGAAGGGGTGTGAGCCACATCTAAGAAGCCCCTGAAGGAATTAGGAGAAGCATTTTTTGGCATACCAGTAAGTCTTTGTAAAAGATACAAAAGTTATATTCTGTTGTGAGAATGTAGGCCAACTGTATTTTTAAGATTCTATTTCAGGGACTGGTTGAGTGGTTACTTTACAGAATTTACATCTGTTCTCTACTATGTTTTAGAAACTTTTAATCCATTTGGATTTTCCTTTCCATTTTGGTGACCAAAACCATTAAGAAAATAAAGTAAAACAAATTAAGATAGACCACAGAAACAAATTACAGTGCACTACAAACCACCAAAATATAAAATTACAATATTTAAGGCAACAATATTTGGAGAAAACAATAAAGTAGTGTGGGGGTTGCTAATACATTCATAATCCTTCCGCTCTTCTAAGAACAAACTGGCATTTAGGCAATTTCCTCATGGTAGCTATGCATTGGAAAACATTTTAAAAATATTTTTTGAAGTAATCAATATCTCATAGTAACTCATAGGTATCAGAAAAAAAGCATTAAATATTATAATAGTTTCCAAAGAGAAGTTTTTCTCCCCTTAGGCAGCTATACTCCTAAAGCAATACAGGCAAGCCAGCCAGCACCAGGCCTTATTCTTAGCCAGGGCTAAATGGCTCACAGTCCAAGCCCACCAAATTAAGGTCATCATTCCCACAAGCAGTAGACAAAATCAGATCCACAAGCTGCAGTTCCACCTGCCAGAGCACCTAGGGACTACGCACTTGCTCTACTTCTATCAGCTGATTTTCACATTAAATGTTTATTAATAATAACCACTTAGTGGCCAATAACCACTTTAGTCACTATACCAGTTGACTACACATGTCCTTTCTTATCTAAGAATGTGTGTTTCGAGAGAGAAGACTTAATTAAACAGCATTAGATACAGCAGATATTATTAGAGATATTCAGTTAACTTTGGGGCGGGGAGGTATTTGCTTAATGGCACAGGACATGGAATCTCAAGTAAGAGTCACACAGTGCAAAAACAAAGCATAATCCCAGACAGAAACACAGCTTTGCAGATCCTCAACTTGGTCCACTAGTTTTCCATGGGGTTTTGTGTCCTCGCAGCCTCCATTCCCACTCTTTGTGTCCTGACTTTCAGGAAACCCTGGCTTAGTGCACTTGCTTGACCCCATAGGTCTACTATATTGAGTTCTTTCTATAAGAATAAACTGGGCCATCTTCCTATGTATAACAATATCCTCCAGCTGAAGGTCCATTCTTTTTCTTTAAGCTGAAACTTGCAATCAAAGTTAACTTTTAAACTACAAAATCATACACACATGATACGTACGTGTGTGTGTGTGTGTGTGTGTGTGTGTGTGTGTGATTACCTATAGGGTATAAAACAAATGTCTAAGTCCAGTAAATTCTCATCATTCAAAAAGAACATTTATGTCCACTCATATTCATTCTTTACCATTCCCTTCTCTTTCACACTAACTAATTTCTGTCAATGAATATGACTTTACTAGAAGTTTTGTATAAATGGAATCACACTGCATGTGACTTTTGGCATTAAGCTTCTTGTTTTCTAGATTCATTCATATTGTAGCATGCCAGGAATTCACTCACTTTTATGGTCATATAATATCCCATGGTATGGATAAACCATATTTTGTTTATTAATTAATCCACTGGTGAAAGTTCAAATTGTTTCTACTTTTTGACTATTATAAATAATGCTTCTATGAAGCAAGTCTTTGTGAAGCTTGTTTTCCCTTCTTTGGGGGACTTAGAATTAGTGTTAGAATTGTTTGGTCATGCAGTGACTGGACAAATTCTTGAGACAGAATTTGCTCACACTGTTTCACAGAGGGACTGAGCCATTTAATATTCCCACCACTACCATGTAAGACTTTGAATTTCTGTACATTGTTAACAACAATTTTGTCACAAATCTTTTGTTTTTTTTTTTTTGTTTTTTTTTTTTTTTTTTTTTTTTTATTGTTGCTTACACTGTATTGTGTAGTACAGTTTTATAGGCGCTGGGGATTCCCCCCACCCCTCCCCATACCCCTCCCCCCATGGTGGATTCCTCCACCTTGCTGCATAACCATAGTTCAAGTTCAGTTGAGATTCATTGCTTGCAAACACATGCCTAGCATAAAGTTCAGCGTCTTATTGTCCAGATAAGTTCAGTGGCCTCCTGGGGAGACCTTCTATGGTCTGAAGATAGGTCTAACAGAGTAAAGATCCGGTCGGTTAAAAGCCCCAACAAGGCCTCAGTATCAATATACAACATTATGGAATTAATTGACATAGTATTGGGTAAACAATATGTTAAAAATAATGCAAGTTCCATTCTTCGAAACATCTGGGTTGAGACAGCATCAATGACACGTTCAAAAAATAACAAACAACCAAACAATAAATTACAGGTTAAATCAAGGCGAACATGTGGTATCTAATCTTTTGGGATTCACTCATTTCCCTTAGCATTATAGTTTCCAGTTGTGCCCATTTAGCCACAAAGAACTGCATTTTGTTTTTTTTAACAGCTGAGTAGTATTCCATGGAGTAGATGAACCAAAGCTTTCTTATCCAATCTTCTATTGATGGGCATTTCGATATAGGCGATAGGGGGCTAATTTCCAGGATATACAAAGAACTTCAAAACAACCAAAAAACCAAAACAAACAAGCCACTCAAGAAATGGGCAAGGGAAATGGGCAAACATTTCACAAAGGAGCAAGTCCAAATGGCAAACAAACATATGAAAAAATGTTCCAGCTCCCTAGCAATAAGGGAAATCCAAATTAAAACATCGATGAGGTACCACCTAACACCAGTAAGATTGGCCCACATAAACAAGAACACCAACGACGCTTGCTGGCGAGGATGCGGGGAAAAGGGAACCCTACTCCACTGCTGGTGGAGCTGCAAATTGGTACAGCCTTTATGGAAATCAGTCTGGAGAACACTCAAACAACTCGGAATCTGCATGCCATATGACCCAGCAATAGCACTCCTAGGAATATATCCAAAACACCTGTTTTACGACAAACCAACATGCATCCCCATGTTCATTGCAGCACAATCAGTAATTGCAAAAACATGGAAGCAACCGAAATCTTTTGTTTTTAACCATGACTGAGCTTTAAAAAAAAAACCCAATGTTTAAGATGCTGCGATATTTGCTTCCCTATTTTTCTTGAAAACAAGGGTATTAACACCATTAAATTTTGCCATTCATGACTTATTACAAACTGAGTAAAGAAAAAAATGGCCATTTAGTGGTATAATTCAGTGAAGTAATATGTGCAACTGTATACCAAATACTCTGACACAACTTTTATGCTATATGTATGTGTTTTTATACATGCATTCATGTACATATATGTGCACATATAAATATTATATAATAAATATATAATATATTATATGTATTATATATTGTATATGTATACATACACATATATGTATATGTCTATATATTATATATAATATGTATGTATGTGTAGATTTTCACAAACAAGAGAAAATGTGATATTTGTTTTGATGTCCAGATCCATCTATTTTGTTGCAAAAATCAGGATTTCATTCATTTTTACAATTCAGAATATTCCACAACCCCCCCAACACACACATTTTCCTGAACCCTTAGGCATCAGCTGATAGACATCAAGGTTGCGTCCACACCATTGCTAGCATCAGTTGGATTGTTACAAACATGGAAGTACAGGTATTTTTTCATACAGATTTCACTTCCTTTGGATTTACTTTCAGAAGTGGGTTAGCTGGGGACTATGGTAGAGCCAAGTCACCTTTATCTATCTATCTATCTATCTATCTATCTATCTATCTATCTATCTATCTATCTATCTGCCTACCTACCTACCTACCTACCTACCTACCTACCCATTCAATCATCTATCTCTGATCTCCACACTGTCTTCCGTAAGGGCTGTACTAGTTTGCATTCCTACCAACAATATATTAGGATACTCTTTTCTCTACAACTTCTTCAGAATTTTTGTTTTTGTTTTTTGTTTTTTTTTGGATAGCAGTCACTTCAACAGGAGTGAAACGATGGCTCAACATGATTTTTCCTAGCACGTTTGCAGATGACTAATGATCCTGAATATTTTTCATGTGTCTGCTGGTCATTTGTAAGACCGTCTTTGAAAAAAATGCTTATTCATATTCCTTTGCCCATTTATTGACTAGATTTTTTTTTTAGTCCTTCATATATTCTAGATATTAATACTATAAGGGACAAAGTTTGCAAAATTTTTTTGCATTCTATCAGTGTCTTTTCCCTTTGTTAATTGTTTCTTTTGTTGTACAGAAGTCTCTTCACTTCATATAATGCTCCCTCCCTGTCTATTTTTGCTTTTTATTACCTGTGCTTAGGGTCTTATCCTAAAAGTCTTTGCCTAGCCCAATGTCTTAATGTTTCCCTTATGTTTTATTCAGTAGTCTGAATGTTCAGGTTTTAAGTTCAGATTCTTAGTCCACTGTGAGCTGTACAATGTGCAGCTAAGGGTTTTATTCAAACCTCTGAGTATTGAAATACCATTTTTTAAATTCCAGGGAATTCTTTTAGGACATTTGTCAAAGATTAATTGGCTGTAAAAATATGGATTTAATTATGGGATTTATATCCTGTTGCACTGGTCTACGTGTTTTTTTATGCCAGTAACATGTTATTTTGATTATAGTAGCCCTATCCTACATCTTGAAATCTGGTATTGTGATGTCTCTGGCTTTATTTTTATTCAGATTGCTTTGGCTATTTGAGGTCTTTGGTGTTTACACATGATATTTAGGATTTTCTTTCCTTGAAAATGGGTATGAATAATGTCCTTCAATTTTTCATGGATATTGCACTGAATCTGCAAATTGGTTTGGGTAGTATGAACATTTTGATACATTAATTATTCATATCCATAAACATGGAAGATCATTAACTTTTTACGTCATCATTAGATTCTATCATTGTCTTACTAGATTTTTCACAATGTTGATTGTATTTATTCCAAAGGGTTTTTTTTGCTGCTGATGTTGTTTTTTCAGCTATTACGAATGGGACCCATCATACAGGTTCTTTCATTGTTGGCACATAAGTCTATGTGTTGATGTTACATGTTGCAACTCTCCTAAATTCTCTTACTAGTTAAAATAGTCTTTTGGTAGAGGCTTTTGGTTCATCTCTATAAAGACTTAAGCTATCTGCAAATGGAGTAACTTGACTTTTTCCTTTCCAAATTTTATGCACTTGTTTTATTTTCTTGCCTGATAGGTTAGTCTAAAAACTACAGAACCATATTGAAAAACAAGTTGTAAAAAAAAAGAAAAGAAAAGAAAAACAAGTTGTGAAAGTAGAAATCCTTCTGTTTTCAGATCTCAGTAGAAATGCTTCTAGCTTTTCTGTCTCCACTATAATATTGGTTATGAGCATGTCATATATTTTTCTGGTGAGGTGTGTTTCTTCTCTACCCATTTTTAAAGGTATTCATCATGAAACAATGCTATATTTCATGAAGTGTCTCCTCTTCGACTATTGAGACAATCATATTGCTTTTATCTTTCATTCTATTGATGTGATATATCTAATGTATTGCCTACATGAACCATCATTGAATCCCTGGGATACATAAAACTGAGGGTTAATAATCTTTAAAATAAAAGAAAAAAAAGAAAATTTTCCTTGAAAGTATTTATAGCAAGAGGGAGGGAGTGACAGAGAGATTTCTACCCACTGATTCATTCCCCAAATAGCTGCAAATGAGCTTCTTCGAGTTCTCCCACTTGCATGCAGGGGATCAAGGCTTTGGGTCATCCTCCACTACTTTCCCAGACCATTAGGAGGGAGCTGGATAGGAAACAAAGCAGCCAGAACTAGAATGAGTGTTCATAAGGGATGCAGTGTTAGGAAGAGGATCAGCCTCCTATGCCACCATGCTGGCCCCAGTGATCTTTTTGATGTGTTGTTTGGATTTGATTTGATTTGCTAGTATTTTGTTTTGGCATTAAGGTATAACTGCTCTCATAGAATAAGTTTGCAAAGGTTTCCTCTTATTCAACTGTTCCAAAGAGTTTGAGAAGAACTGATATTAATTCTCCCTTAAAGCTTTGGTAGAATTTGGCAGTGAAACCATTTGACCCCAGGGTTTTTTTTGTGTTGTGACTCTTTATTACAGATTCAATCTCAGCCTCATTTGGTTATTGATCTATTCAGGTTCATGCCTCAACTTTGGTAAATTAGTTGTGTCCAGAAGTCTATTCATTTCGTCTAGATTTTTTTAATTTGTCGGCATACAGTTGTTCATTAATATTTCCTAATGATTATTGGGATTCCTAAGGCATCGGCTCTAAAACTGCCTTTTCCATCTCTGATGTTACTTGAGTCCATTTATTAGCTAACCAGGCTAATGATTTATCAATTTTATTTATTAAAAACAAAACTAGCTCAGGGCAAGCATCCTGACACAGTGGGCTAAAATGCTGCCTGTGACATCAGCAACCCATTTGGGTATTGTTCATGTCCCAGTTGTTGCAGGTCTAATAGCTCCCAGCTAATGTACCAGGGAATCAGTGGAAGATGGCTCAAGCACCTTGACCCTTGCAACCTACATGGGAGACCTACATGGAACTGCATACTTCTGGTATTAGCCTGCTCCAAGCCCAGGCACTGTGGGCATTTAGGGAATGAACAAATGGATAGAAGATCTGTACCTTCCTCTCTTTCTCAGACTTTCAAATAAGATAGTAATAATATGTTTTAAAAAGCAGCTCTATTATCTCATTGATTTTTTGGCATTAAAAAATTCCTAAGTTGTTTATTTCTTCTCTAATTTTAATTATTTCTTTCCTTCAATTAATCTTGCATTTAGTTTGTTCTTTTTTTCAGGTGCACTGTTATTGTAAGTGTATATACACCTAATGCTACAGCACACTGTTTCATAAAACAAATGGTAATGGACCTAAAGGGGCATTTTAACACCCCACTTCTCTCAATGAACAGAGTAATCATAACAAAAAATCAATACAGAAACAACATAGCTATGGACCTAATAGACCTCGACAGAACATTCCATGCCATAGTTGCAGAATGTACATTTTTTTCATTAGTATATGGAACATTCTTCAGATTAGACCATAGTCCACACAATAAAACAGTCTCAAAAAATTCAAAAAGGTCAAAATCATAACATATACCTTTTCTGACTGCAATGGAATGAAGCTGGATATTTGTTACTAATCTTCAGGAGAAGAAATTCTAGAAACTATGCAAAAATGGAGGTTGAATACAATGTTCCTGAATGAACAGTAGGTTACTAGAGAAATCATCATCAGAAAGAAAAATTCTGGAAACTAAAGTAAATGAAAATATAACATATCATAACTTATGGGGCCTAGCACGATAGTGTAGTCGTTAAAGTCTTCGCCTTTAAGACACCGGGATCCCATATGGGCACCAGTTCTAACCCTGGCAGCCCCACTTTCCATCCAGCTCCTTGCTTGTGGCCTGGGAAGGCAGTCGAGGACAGCCCAAAGACTTTGGGACCCTGCACCCACGTGGGAGACACGGAAGAGGCTCCTGGCTTTCTATTGGCTTAGCTCTAGTCGTTGTGGCCGCCTGGGGAGTGAACCATGGGACGGAAGATCTTCCTCTCTGTCTCTCCTCTCTGCCTTTCCAGTAAAAATAAATCTTTAAAAAAAAAAAACTTATGGATACAGTCCAGCATGGTAACCTAGTGGCTAAAGCCCCTGCCTTGCATACGCCAGGATATGGGCGCCAGTTTGTGTCCCTGCTGCTCTACTTCCCATTCAACTCCCTGCTTGTGGCCTGGAAAGGCAGTAAGAATAAAGAGACCAGAAGAAGCTCCTGGCTCCTGGCTTCAGATCTGCTCAACTCCAGTGGACAGATCTTTGTTTCTCCTCTCTGTAAATCTGACTTTCTAATAAAAATAAATAAATCTTTGAAAAACAACTTATTAGCAAAAGCAGCATAAAAGGCAAAATTTATAGCAGAGTAAATGTCTACATAAAAAAAGAGAAAGGTATCAAATAAATTAAAGAACCGATTTTTTGTATGATAATCTTCCTTACGTACATGAAGTGGTATATCTCATGGTTTTAATTTACATTTTCCTGATGATTAATGATGCCAAGTATCTTTTCATATGCTTAGCTGAATCTCTGGGGAAATGTCTACTCAAACATTTTGCACACTTTAATTGGACTGTCTATTTATTGTTTAGTTGTAAGAGTTCCTTATATATTTTGGAAAACATAATCTATTATTGGTTCCAGAGCATTGTAGCCTTACAGCTAAAGTCCTCCCCTTAAGTGCATCAGAATCCCATATGGGTACCGGTTTTAATCCCTGTGGCCCTGTTTCCCATTTAGCTCCCAGCTTGTGGCTTGGGAAAGCAGTTGAGGGCAGCCCAATGCCTTGGGAACCTGCACCAGTGTGGGAGACCCAGAAGAGGCTCTGGGCTGCTGGCTTCAGATCGGTACAGCACCAGCCACTGTGGCTGCTTGGGGAGTGAATCAATGGATGGGCTAACTTCCTCTCTATATGACTTCGCAATAAATAAGTCTTAAAAAAAATCTATCATTTGCTAGCACTTATTCACAATCTATGGGTTGTCTTTTCATTTTCTTTGTAGCATCTTTTGCTGCATGCATTTTATACTTTGATGAAGTCCAATTTATTCATTTTTTCTTATTGTGCAGACTTCTTGTGCTACATGTAACACCAGTGACTAAATCAATATCCACTCTCCCCCACAAATCTCTATGCTTTGCTAAAAGAATTTTACAGTTGTAGTTCTTCTATTTGGTGCTCTAATTTTTTTTCCTATAGTGTGACTTCATATTTTTGCACATAAGTATTCATTTATTGAAAAGACTATTCTTTCCCCCATTTAAGCCCCTTGGCACCTTCATCAAAATCATTCAACCATAAATCTATGGTTTTGTTTCTAGATCCCCAGTCCACTGTATTCACACATGTATCAATCCTTAAATTAGATCACAAATTCTTGATTACCATGGCTTAATCTTTGACTTTACTAGTAGAACGTTCCAAATGTTCTTAATTACAGGAAGGTAAAAGCCACGGTTCACCAAGGCACTATTTTTAAGGGAACATCTCAGGAAACTTTTTACTCAAAGGGTTTTCTCCAATTTTTGGAACTTTACAAACATCCTGCTGCAGGCGTCTCCTCCTCTCCACTGCTCCTTTTCTGTCATTTTTAACAATGCGGAAAGTTATTTACTTAATTTTACTCTGAACTTTTTCCAAAAGGGATTTAATGAGGTCTCTGAAAAATTACAATATGAAAAGGGTTCGTGAAATACAAAGTCAGAGTCACAGGACAGAGAAACTCGTGAATTCACTGTGCAAAGCATGGCGGAAAAAAAAAAAAAGCTACATTTTCCAGGAATAAATTAAGTTTAAATGACAACTCTGCCCTCAGCACCAAGGCAGACCTGGGTAGAATAGGACTCCCATTCTACAGAGGGAGCTAAGGAGCTCAGGGACAGTTGTTGCTAGAAGCCTTTCAAGCCAAGTTCACAATGAGACAGCCCATGTGCCTAACGAAACAACTCGCTCTCATCCCTGTTACCTTCATTGCACACAAATTACTGCAGCTGCTCTCAATGATGATCAGAACTAGCTCCCAGCTCTCTGGCAAAAAAGGGAGAAAGGTGAATGTGATGAATTTCAAAGTTGCTATTAAAAATGGAAGAAGCCTACTATTCTTTTGGTAAGGTTTTTTTTTTTTCTCTAAATATAACTTGTTCTCTTCTTAATAGCTCCTTATATCAGAGAAATTAAGCAGTATTAGAAGGCATATTATTCTTCATTAAGAGGTTTTAGAGCAAGAGCAGCTGTATTCTTAATTGCTTCATTATGACAAGCTTTATATAGAAATCGAGTATGTGGTGTTAAGACAAAAAAAAAAAGTGACAGTGCAGGAAGAGTTTAACATGGTCCTAACAATAAGTTTCCAGAATTTTAACTTGGTTCCCATGATGTTGGGAACAAGGGAGGTGATACCATGTGGCTCTTCCTGTGTGCTTGTTTGGTACGTTGAGAACAACGCCAGAGATAAGTACAGACACAAAGAGTACAACAGCACAGACCCCTACTGTATCAGAGTGCAAAGTGATGCAGGTGTGAGTGCGCACACAAACACACTCACATATATATACTCATACACACACACATGCAATTAAGGCCAAAGCCAGACTTCCACTGACAGACTAAGGACTGAAGTGCTCACGGGGAGGGAGGAAAGGGAAGATGCAGACACCTACTCAATGGAGGCCTATATCAGCTCTTTTAATCACTTGGGAAACGTGTGGCAGGAGAAGCGGGATTTCAGCCATTATTTGAGGAAAAACTTCTGGCTTACAAAGAAAAGTGGTATATATTTTTAAAAAGTTCACTTTCATACAAGAATTTGAAGCTTCCCATTTCCCATTTGGTCTAAACAGCTTGTTGGGAGACATGTCAAAGTGGCAACTTCACAAAACACGTTTCTACAGTAAACAAACAATTGTAAAAAACAAACAATTGTAACCAATCGTCCAAAATGTTGCTTTTGGAACTTAACTAGGAAAATGTTTATGGCAGACAGACTTTATATCACTTAAAACTTCCATACAAGAAATTAGAAAGCTAACAACAGAGCAGAGCGGGCACAGAGATCCAGAGAGCACCCAGTAGCTTTGGCTCTCCTCACAGCACCCTGGAGAGAATTCAGGAGGACGCCTGGGGCCTCACAAAGCAGAGTTTGAGAATCACTTTATAGAGCTTAGCTGACTTCCAAACATTCTGTTCAAGACTTATGGTCTCCACACACTTCCATGTATCTTTAAATCCATAAATGTTCTATGTGTATGACAGATAAAATACATGCAAAGTTTAAAAATCTTACAGAAAATAAAAAAATGTTTTGAGATAGTACAGAAGAGGTAAATATAATGTCAAATCTTTTTAGTGAAAGCAATACAATTAAACTGCTTTAGTATTTGTTAAATTGTTGTCTTCATAGTTGCTGATTAAACAACTGGTTTCAAATTTGTCTTCACACTTGGTTTAGTGACGATACCTAAAAAAAGATACTTGAAAAAATTTATTTGAAATAAAGAGTTACTTACAAATATAGGGAGAGACAATAGAAAGGAAATTTTCCGTTTGTTGTTTCTCTCTCCCAAATGGCTGCAGCTGCACCAGCCCAAACATGGGAACCCAGAAATTCATCAGGGTCTACCACACGGGTGGCAGGGGTCAACATATTTGGGTCATCTTCCACTTTCCTTCCAGATGAATCAGAAGTGGAGCAGCTGGGATATAAGCTCATATTCGTATGAGTTGCCACAATATTGGACTTAACGCACAGCGCCACAATGCCAGCCCCAAGAAAAGAGATACTTGGCAAAGCTACACTGATCCAATAAAAACTGCATCACAAGTTGTATTTAGTAAGTCATTGAAAGAATTTTTCAAAGCTCTTCAGACTATGGAATGTCTTTATTGAGATGTGACTGAAAAAAAACTGTCATTTTCTTTCCTGATGCCAATTAACTATTCATAAAGAATAACCACAAAGTGCTGTATTCTTGCAATTTGGCTATTTATTTTTATTTGAAAGGCAGATTTTACAGAAATAAGGAGACAGAGAAAGAGGGAGCGGGTGCAAGATCTCCCATCTACTGCGTGACTCCCCAAATAGCCACAATGGCCAGAGCTGAGCTTATTCGAAACCAAGAGCCAGGAGCTTCTTCCGGGTCTTCAATGTGAATATAAGGACCAAAGAACTCACGCCTTCCTCCGCTACCTTCTGAGACCTTAAGCAGGAGGCTGGATTGGAAGCGTAGTTGGGACATGAACCAGATGGGATGCTGGGACTGCAGGAGGAGGATTAGCATGCATGCCACTGTGCCAGCTCCCATTTCTGTACTTTCACACATAAAAGGTTGTAACAAATCCATTGAAGGTGAACAAGTTTCTCACTCATTGTTAAGTATAGACATCAGTCTGTAAGACCGAGTAAGGTTGATGTCTATCTGACATCTCAGAAAAGGTTCATCACATGTGAAACATTTATGTTAGTAGAAGAAAAACCTGTAATTTTACAGAAGGCCAGTGTACCTCTGGGGCTCAAAAAATGCTCCCAATCACTCCTTGCCTCAAAAGATTTGCTTCACCAAACTAACCAGACTGGTGCTTGCCTGACTGCAGTGTAGGACAGGGACGTCAAAGCATGGACAGTGCCAAGCAGCACGGCACTGGGTCCCTGGGCTAGTGGGATGTTCCGCCTCCTGATGAGAGGCTTCTCCTGGATATCACCAGTGACCACACGTGGCACAGGGACTGAGTGTGGACAAATACCTACAGGACATCATTGTTTTTGAATGTTTAAGATTAAAAACAAAAATTCTTGCCATATACCAGAGGGTAACATTATATATTCCCCAAATATTCAAGTTAGCAACAACTTATGGCTATTGCGCACTGAGACACCCAGGGAAACATCAACAAATTGGCAGGCGGAGGGCTGGTACCATGGACTATTTTACAGTGCAACAGTACAGGCATGCTCAATCTCTGTTTCCCAACAGGTGGACTGCCAGCTCCAGGTGACTCGGTCTCAACATCAGACAATACTATACTCCCCTTAAGAACATCCTACTGGGTCTGGTGCAGTGGCCCAGTGGCTAAAGTCCTCACCTTGAACACACTGGGATCCCATATGGGTGCTGGTTCTAATCCTGGCAGCTCCACTTCCTATCCAGCTCCCTATGTATGGCCTGGGAAGGCAGTCGAGGACGGCCCAAAGCCTTGGGACCCTGCACTCACGTGGGAGACCTGAAGAAAGTTCTTGGCCCCTGGCTTTGGACTGGCGCAGCACCGGCTGTTGCTGTCACTTGGGTGGTGAATCATCGGACAGAAGATCTTCCTCTCTGTATATCTGCCTTTCCAATCAAAATAAATAAAATCTCCCAGGCCACAGGCAGTGAACTGGATGGGAAGTGGAGCTGCCGGGATTAGAACCGGCTCCCATATGGGATCCCGGCGCGTTCAAGGTGAGGACTTTAGCTGCTAAGCCACGCTGCTGGGCCCAAAATAAATACATCTTAAAAAAAAAAAACAACATCCTATCTTAGGCCTGGTGAGGTAGCCAGCCTGGTGGATAAAGTCCTTGCCTTGCACCCACGGGGATCCCATATGGGTGCCAGTTCATGTTCTGGTGGACCCACTTCCCTTCCAGCTTTCTTGCATGAGAAAGCAGTAAAGGATGGCCCAAAGCCTTGGGACTTTGTACCCATGTCGGAGACCCAGAAGGGACTCCTGGCTTCGGTCAGTGCAGTTCCGGCCATGGTAGCCACTTGGGGAGTGAATCAGACAGAAGATCTTCCTCTCTGTCTTCCTCCTCTGTATATCTGACTTTCCAACAAAAATAAATGAAATTTTTAAAATAGATATGCTATCTTCACAAAGCTGGGTTCTCAGTGACTTTTGTGGGAACTCCATGGGAAGAGGAAATGCGACAGTGGTTTTTAAGAAGCTGAGTTGTGAGGTCCAGAGTAATGCCTCAATTGGTTAATCCTCCCCTTGCAAGCTCTGGGTACCAGTTTACGTCCTGGCTGCTCCACTTCCCATCCAGCTCCCTGCTAGTGGCCTGACAAAGCCGTAGAATATGACCCAAAGCCAGGGAACCCTGTGCCTGCATGGGAGACCCAGAAGAAGCTCCTAGCTTTAGATTGGCTTAGCTCTGGCCATTGAGGCCATTTATGGAGTGAACCAGCAGACGTGAGATTGTTCTGTCTCTCCTTTTCTCTGTAAATTTGCCTTTCCAATAAAGATAAACAACTTTTAAGAAATCGTTAAAAAAAAAAAAAAAGGAGTTGAGCTATGCCCAACAGGTACTATATCCCACAGTATAGATACTTAAGAATGAAATAAAAATATTTACTCTTTCAATTTGTATGCATTTTCTTCAAACAGCTACCAGATTACTAGGATATAAATATTTATTATCTGGAACTAACTACTTCATACATGAAAGTGTTGGGTATTTCTAGGAGCACTAAGAACAAAGTTACCAAAACTCTAAGGGCTTCCGGGTTAGAAGTGATGGACAGTGGATTAACGACAAAATGCAAGAATGCAACCAGGAGAGCTATATTCCAGTTTCAACTATGCTAACAACTCTCCGAATTCTTGAAGTTAACCATGCTTGGATAGAACAAACACAGAGTGCTTGCCTTAGTTCAAAGGTCTGCAAGTCTGCTCATCCTAGTTACAGAGTTAGACCGCTCTTCCCAGCCTGGACACTACTGCCCATTCTGAGATCCCGCAAGCTGAAAACTCCGTAGCCTTGCTGTAAGTGCCGCATGTATGGAGTTGATACAGGGGCCCAGTCTTTACTGTTGCTCTGGGGGCCAGCACTAACACATCTCACTCACAGACCATGGGAACAGGGTGGCTTTAGAACAGTGAGTGACAAGTATTCAGCTAGCCTATGCTCTTTACAAAACTGAGGGAATATTGAGTATGTGTGCTTCTCTTTATAAAACTATATTCTCTCTGGTTAATTAAATATACCAAATGCTCTACAGATACCATTTGGGACTCCTTTGAGAAACTGAAGAAATCTTTCCCTTAAGGGAAACTCATAAGTTTCTAACAATGATTTGCTTAGAATGTTGTATAATTGAGGTGTCCATGAGAGATTTCTTCAATCGCTCCACCTCTCCTGCCACATGCCTTTGCTGTGTGGGCCAGGACAGCTGAGGAGCTTTCCTTTAATTGAATGAGAATAGGTGAGCAGGAAAAAAAATCTTAAATCTGGTGGGAAGAAATTATAGTTTGTTGCTATGAAAATAAAATTTAAAAGCCAGGAATAGGAAACTATATTTTTCATTTACTTTCACAAACTTGTCTAATACTAATCAGTTGATTTCAATTGTAAAGCGGCATTTTATTTTGGAAACAGTCTGCATAGTGCTAAAGAAGCAACACAGGTAAATGAGATCAAACAAAACAAAACAACACATACTACTCTTGCTGAGAGGAATCAGAGTCATAAGGGACCCTGAATGGTGATGAAAACAGGTACAGATATTAACAGAAAAAGATGGAATATGGAATACTGCAACGCATTCTGAAATGATTACTAAATAACATTTTTCCGTTAAACACAGTGAGAGGAACACTGGGTTTAATAAGAATATAATTATCAATCACAGCACTCAACTTTTCCAAACAGGCATAACACAGGAAAATGGAGGAGGGGTGTAAATCAAGGACCGCGGGGTGACACGTGGGCAGCAGCAGGCTGAGCATGAACGGGAAAAGCAAGCGGCAGTCCGTATGTTCAAGCAACCACCTTACTAAAGAATTTTTAAATTGTAAATATATGAAGCTTGACAGAGAAAGGGTAAAGTGTTAGTGCAAGAAATCCCAAGAGAATGCTGTTGTCTTTGCTAAAAATGTTATCTGAAACAGTACTTGGGGGTCTCCTGCCTCCCTCCCCCCACAGGAAAGAAAAGAGCAGAAACAGGTCCCAGAGATCACTGGAGAAAGCCCTTGCAGGAGAGATGTGCAGGATGGTTGCACTCAGCCATTTACTGAGCTGCTCCAAGAAGAGCAGGTGTCCATTTTGTCTTACAACTACAACACAGCAGGTGAACATAAGGGAAATCATCTTCCATACTAGGGTTCACTGGCCGGCCAGGTTAGGCCAAGAGGAAATTCAGTTTTACATAGTTAAGCAGGAACCACTGGCTCACCTGATTCGACTCACTACAAGTCCTTGAGAAATGAAAAAGGTCTGACAAAACAATCAATTAATTAAGCCATGTGTTAGAAGTACAAGAGAGCATTTTTTCACTAGCATATACTTTAGTGTAAGATTTCATTTCTTGTCACAGCTGAATCCTACATAACCTCTAACTAGAAACACAGACACGTGCCTACCCTATTCCATTCCTTTCCTAATCCCACATTTGTACTTCCTGCTCTCAGGAAAGCAGCTCCCAGTGCTGTTAGATGTAGCTGAGGTTCAGGAGCACACCCTGAAGTTTTCAGTGCAGTTGTCCATTGGCTCTCCTCCCCAGGATAGCTGAAAATTACTGAGTGGGATCAGCATTGTGATATATTGGGTGAGACACCGAGATACTGGCAATTGATGTCCATTTCAGTCCCACCTGCACTGCTTTTGATCCAGCTCTCAGCTACTGTATCTAGGGAAGTAGAAGACAGTCCAAGTACTTGGGCACCTGACACCCACATGGAAAATGTGGATGGAGTTTACTCCTGGCTTCAGCTTAGCTAGCTCTAGCTGTTGTGGACAGCTGGGGAGGGAACCAACTGATGGAAGATCTTTCTCTTTGCTGCTCTGCCCTTCAAGTAAATATAACAAATGCTTTTAAAAAATATTTTATTTATTTGAGAGGCAGAGATATACACAGAGAGGGAGAGACAGAGATCTTGCCACTGGCTAGTTTACTGCACAAGTGACTGCAACAGCAAGGGCTGAACCAGGCAAAAGCTAAGATCCCAACGCTTTATCCAGATCTCTGACATGGGTACAGAGGCCCAAGTACTGGAACAATTCTCTGCTACTTTCCCAGGACTATCAGCAGGCAGCTAGACTGGAAGTGAAGAAGGCAGGTCTTGAACTGGTGCCCATTTGGGATGCCAGCATCACAGGTGGCAACTTTACTCAGAATACCAGCTTATACAATAAATCTTTTTCTTAAAAAACCACTGAGTGATGATTCTCCAAATATTTATCACTAGTAAGTAAATGATCTACTTCATCTACATTGCTGCTACTTTGGAATCTGTCCTTAGAGAGCTTTCAACCCAGTTAGTTTTTTTTATTAGCATCGCAGAGGAACATCCTTCATAACCACTGCAACAAGGACAACTGGATTCAAAAACAGAAAAGATTCGCTGACATATTTTTGAGCATTAATTAATGTCTGAGTGGTTTTCAGAGCAGAAAAATAAGAGCTACAAAAGAGAATAAGGCTGGAGTTGACAACATGAGTGTCCCTTCACCCTCACATAACCCTAATTGCATATAAAAACTTACTTGCCAATATTTTCAGGCAGAGATTGTAGTGAGATGTCATTTACAGAAAGACATGTTAAATTCTGTAATTCAGGAAAGCTTTCTGGCAACCTAAAACAAAACACTGTAGGTTAAAAAAAAAGTGTACATGGCGTATACTAAACATATATACAATGACTTCTTACAAATGCAAACTAAAACAAACTTTTCCAAATGTTATTATACACTGCACATTTGCCTTGTAATTCATTTTTGAAGACATCTATAAGAAAAAAAAAGACTTCATCTGCCTAAGGAATTTCACAGGAATAATAAATTCAGAAAGAATTAATGAGGAAAGACATGAGTTCTGAGAATAAAAGGGGGATAATTTGTGGGAGTACTGATTGCTTTGTAACAACAACAACAAAAAAAGATAAACAGTTGCTCCAGCTACAAATGCCTGAATGAAAATACTTTGATTAGTAGAAAAATAAGCAGAAAATGTCATCATCCCACGAGGTTATAATAAAACACAGGACAGCTACTGACCAATTTTTTCTTCCTGGCCCTTATAACACCCTGAGCAAAGCTATGGACCACTTGGAATTGATTAGCTGACAGGCAGCCACTACTTTCTGAACCTTTTTTCCTTTTAATTTGGTTTCAGATGCCAATCACCAGAGATAATTATGTGTTTCATGATATTCTACACAAGAGGAAATGTTTTCTACATCCGTAAACTCTACAGAATAGCAAAGCTTCAAGAAAGTCATTTAAAATTTACAAAGATTTTAGTTTTAATATTTCTATGGTTACCAGTACTTGGGGAAGAAAAATTCTGGCTAGAAGCAAAAAGATCTTACTGCCTCTATGGTGAGTTACAACACAGACACATACATCTGCTAATATAGACAAAAGAACATGTAACTGTCCCTTTTTTCAGCAGGGAAGAATCTTCTGGCTTTTGTGATAGTCTCTGGACTAGAATATTTCATGTTTTCCTCTCTTTAGGTTCTTTTTTTTTTTTTAAAGACAAATCCTATATTACAGTTTGACATTTAATACAGGCTAAATCCAAAATTCAAATTTAAACCCACAAAATGAAGAGATTAACTGGAATGTTAAAATCATTTAAACAGAGCTAAGTTTAGTTTTTTCTTTTTACTTATAATAGATAATAGACACAACTGATCTATTTTGCCCAAGTTTTTGTCAAAAAGCATTATTGTTTTATGATTTTTAAATAACTAGAAAGGGAGGAATTGAACCTACCAGTCCCATGATGAAGTGCCTGAGCAAATGGTGGCTCAAGTAGATGGATACCTGCCACCCATGTGAAGGACCCATACTGGATTCAGGCTCCCAGCCTGAGCCCAGTGCAGCCACAGTCACTGCAAGCATCTGAGAAGTGAACCAGGATCTCTACTTCAAACCATTTCCCCCCTCAAAAGCGGGATCAGGCACATCCCGTATCAGTCTGCTTAGGCTCAAGTCCTGACTTCCCTCTGGATTCCAACTGTCTGCTAATGGGCATCCTGGCAGGCAGCAGGTGTTGCCTTAAATTGCTAAGACCTTGCCACTCACCTAGAGACGGGATTAAATTCCCAGTTCCAGGTTTTCGGCCTAGCCTGGCCCTGGCTATTGTGGACATCTGGAGGGTCAATTAGCAGATTTACTGTCTGTCTCTTTGTCCTTGTCTCTGTCTGTCTCTGCCTCCCATCCTCCCACCACCACCACCACCACCACCACCATGTGTATGTGTTAAATAAATATGCTTAACTATGTTTAAGCTATGTGCTCTCAAACATAATGGGAATGTTTTAAATGGTTGATTCGCTTTTTCCCTGGGTGTGCACATTAACAGCCAAGTCTGAATGATGGAATGAGAGAGCATAAACTTCAGGGCAGCAGAAATGAGCTGTAGCCCAAGCTACTCACTATTACTAGCTGGATGGTCAGCCATTTAACCCAAGTCTTGGTTTCTTCAGCCATACAAAAGATGGACCAAGCTAAGTAATGGATAAAGTTACTTTAACAAATAGATATGGTCTGCCAATTTAAATGGCTTCACTTCAAGAAATCTGCCAAACAGGAGTCCAGGATTAAAAACAACTAAAACCTAATTTAATCTGGGTGTGCTATGGTTAAGAAAGTCTTCAGATAATGAAGTCAAATGTAAGTAGACATTAGAAAGGAAAAAACACGGGACAATTAGGCAACTGAATGGTTAAAAAAAATTCAACAGTAGCATAATGAGGATTTGCATAACCCTCTAAACTGCCTTAAACTTAGCTTTGTTCAACAAACATTTACTGAGTACTTATTCCATCTGAGCAATCATAGCAGATTTTAAGGTACAATAATAAATACAGGAATATACACAACTTTGTTGTTCAGCGGGGGAATTGTGGTCAAAGGAATAACTTTTGTGTAAGTTTCAAGTGTTAGGGAAAAAAAAAAAAAACAGGGCACAGAAAGTATATTGCAGAAGCCCAGAGGAGAGGTCCATGGGGAATACTCAAAAAAGGCTTCCAGAAGACTACTTTGAGCTGAACCTTAAAGGTGGAAGATAAGGGTTGGTGTGGCTGAGAGAGATGAAATTAACTACAGGCACTTGACTAGAGCAGGCTGTGAAGTCTATCCCAGGTCTGGAGGATGGAGAGGCAGGTCAAGCTCAGACAGGGAGAAGAGGGATGCTGACACAGCAATCCAGGAACTCTGTCTTGGTCTTATAAGGAAAGGAGGTTATCAATTTTAGGAAGCTGGAAGACAACTAAACAGGACTCTGGCCAGCTCTCCGTACCGACCAAGTCTCCAGAAATTTTGAAATGGGTGAGATGTATCCTAAATTCTCAATTTTCCTACATTTAAGAAAAAAAATGAGGAGACAGAGGTAGTAGCAGTGGAGTATTCCTTACTCCTGTGTCGCACTAGCCATTCTCTTATCCCCTGTGATATTCTCCAGTGATTCTATCAACTTCAGCACAGTGCACCTTCATTATGCAGGATATATAAGTAAAGCTCTGTGAAGGTCAGATATCTGCGATAGTTTGACCCCCTTAGCTACTTCCAAGATGGTAACCTGGGTGGGTTCCTTCATTGGTGACCACGGAAGATATCCTCAGTGCTGCAGATAGGAAAGCAGAAAGGTTACTCACCTAGTGAGTGGGTTCCCACTGAAGTCAGCTATCTGTAGTGCTTTACAGAAGGAGATGCTTTCGGGAATTTCAGGAATATCTGTTGGAGTGAAGAAATCATCCATCATTTACTCCATCATTAACAATTTACCTTTCTCAAGATGGTCTGCAGGGGCTGAATTATGGCTCAACAATCTAATCCTCCATCTTCAAGTGCCAGCATCCCATATCAGCACTAGTTCATGTTCCAGCTATTCCAATTCCCGTCCAGCTCCCTGTTTATAGACTGGGAAAGCAGTGAAGGATGGCCCAAGTACTTAGGATCTTGCACCTATGTGAGAGATCCAGAAGTAACTCCTGGCTCCTGGCTTTGGATCAGCTCAGCTCTGATCACTGCAGCCATTTGGGGAGTGAACCAGTGAATGAAAGATCTCCCTCTTTATCTTTCCCTCTCCTTGTAAATCTATCTTTTGAATAAAAATAAATCTTAAAAAAATGATCTGTAGTCACAAAAGAACGTCTGCAAATTACTATCTCCATTTAAACATGGCATGGATTTGTGAAATACTTTCCACGTTCTGTATCTGCATCCCTAATAGAACATATATTCTTAGTGGAACATGTTAAACAAAATTGCTATAAATAGCAACCCTACTACCACCAAGTCACAACACCCTAATCAAAAGTCACAGGTGCTTTTCCATTGTAATTCCCATCAAATTTGTTTCCCTTATGTTTTCCTATGACTTTATCAGTACAAGGTAAAAGGGAATAGTACATTTTAAAATGATTGTGTTTTCTGAGGACAAACGTAAGAATTTAGAAAGTAAAATGACAAAGGAAATAAAACCAAAACAAAATTACCTATAAATTTTTAATTGTCACTCAAACATACATGTGCACGCACACACATACTTTTGTATGAAGAGATATTTCAAAAAACAAAAAAGATATTTCAAAATACTAGGTTTGCAATTTGTTTTTCACTTTACATCATTTTACAGACATTTTTGTAACAAACATTCCTTATCATTATCTTTCCAAATAAGACTACCATTCTTAGTGGTATATTGCATATATTTTCATGCCTCACTGAATCAATCCCCCATTGCTAGATACTTAAGATTGTTTCCAAGAGCCTGGTGTTATAATTGTATTTATGAGCATTTCTGACTTTTCCCTTCAGCTAAGTTCCCAGAACCGGAATTACTTTGCCAAAGGCATTAACATCTCTATAGCATTTGATAAATACTGTTAGGCTGCTCTACTAGGGGGCAGGTTACACTTATTTTCACTTCCATCAGCTTGTGCTATGTGTCCAACTTAACATCTTCTCTCCTCTTCTTACATTTAAAAAAAATACCAATTTTACTGATAAAAGAATCTGGCAGCATCGTAGTCTACACTACTTTAATTATTAATGAGACAGAATATTTTCCCTATACTTATTAGTCACTAAGTATTGTTATTTAAAAAAAAAATTATTTATTTAAAAGCCAGAATTACAGACAGAGTAAGACAGAGAGACACATCTTCCATTTATTGATTCACTCCCCCAACTGGCCACAAAATCCAGGGCTGAATCTAGCAGAACCCAGGAGCCAGGAGCTATACCTAGATCTCCCATGTGGGTAGCAGGTGCCCAAGTACTTGAGCCATTCTTTATTGCTTTCTCAGGCAAATGAGCAGGGAGCTGTATCAGAAGCAGAACACCTGGGACTAGAATAAGCTGGGAAGGTCTGGAATTCAGGATTGAAGTATAACAACAGCAACTGTGCCAAAACACAGTTGGGCTGAACCAGAGTTCTGGATTAGAGAAATGCTTCTATTTGAGCTAAACTGTTTTTATGCATGACATAGCACAGGGCAAACAGGACACAGGTCCCCTGAGGCCAAACACCATTTCTTCCCACCACATGCATTTTCCTAACTTGGCCCTTTGAATGCATTTGCCTGTTCTCCATCGTATGTGGAAGTTTAAAAAGATGATCTCCAATTACAAAAGAGAATAGTGATTGCTAGAGACTATGAAGTGTAGGTAGCAAAGAGACTAGATGACGAGTGCAAAAGTGTGACTAATGTAAGAGTAAGAAGGTGTATTGTTGCACAAACAGGAAACTGACTACAGTTTACAACAACCTATTAGGTAGAGAGTACTTCAGAAAGCTCATGGCACATGGAGCTAAAAATGTGCATTTTCCACAGATGTTTTGAAGGTCTCTTTCATTTGAGAACAAATGAGAGGGGACTATGAAAGCTTCAAACAAATGATAAGGAGATAGAAATTTGCATCACATTAATTAAATCATCACCCATTTTATGTTGGACTATCATACTGTGCCCATAAACATGTGCAATTATTACATGTGAATTAAAAGAGAACATATAGGAAGGAAGAAATAAATTTCAAGAGATCGAGCCTGATACCTACCTCATTTATTACAATTCGGAGATATGCCCAATTTCCAAATCCTTTTGCTATGATCTATTTTCTCTAGTTATCTTTTTCTGTCTACTCCCACCATTAGTGTATTTCAGGCCCCAGTATTTCTATATGACTCTCTTTTCTACATTTATTAGGTTTGTTCCCTTGGGCAAACTGCTTAACCCATCGGTGCCTCAACTTCTTTATTTGTAAAATGGATCATTAACAGGTAGTTTAAAACAATGCTAGCATGTCATATTTTAAGGGCTTCAGAAGTTCTAAAAGAGAAGAAAACTAGACAAAGGAGGACCCTGCTATGCTTTAAACCACATTATTAATGGCAGAGGGAAAACACAGAGATGAATGTGATATACAGTGAGGAGAGGCTCAGGATGGCAGACTGGGAGCACGTATACAGAGAAGTCTGGAAAGATCCATTCACAGCAGATTATTGCATCTCTGGCAGAACTGTCTAGAATTTGTTGGACAAATAGTTCCCCTTTCTGTAAAAGGAGACTAAGATCATACTCCTGATGTAGGGTTGTTATAAGGAATTGGCAATGGGTAATAACATCAACAAAAGCACATGGCACACTGGCTAGGAACTCAAAAGAGATTACTGTTTTCCATCTAAAGCCAACTAATTTAAAGAGCAGAGATAAGATCTAGGGTTTTTCTTTTTCTATTTTAATTATCTGTGATTCAATAATGATTAAACTCTGGCTAAGCAGATATAACACAAGTATTAGATTACTTAGTATTAGTAACTTGGCTTTCTATATAATTGGAATACTAACAATACTTAGGATTATTCACAAGATTTTCCTCTCATCAAGCAATGTGACCCAAAACCTCTACTTGTGAACACTTAGTTCAAGCCTCTAAACAAAGAGAAACTGTAGCAATAAAAAACACTTTAAGTCATACTTTTCATTAACCCAAACTATCCCTGCCCCAAAGAAAACTAAAAATAAAAGCATAAAAGTTGACCTTTGCAAAATATCTAAGAATGATTACGGAATTAATCTTTTCCCTACATCCTTTAAAAAATACCTTTTAACTTGGATCTACTTTAATCTGTCATTATTTCTGGTTTTGAATTGCTAAGACCTGGTTGTACATTAAAAACTCCACATCTGTAGTTTACCCAATATAATCTACAACAGGGAATTCATAACCAGCCCTAAGCTCCATCAGTGCAGTCTCCTCCAACACTAATGGGCAGACCACAGCCCGGCACCGGCTGCCACAGGGCTTCTGACATAGAATACAGCTTTCAAAACAGACACTGCCAATGACATAGTGATTCAAAAGGACATTTCCTGTCCTTGCAAATACTTACATGCTCTTGGAATCCAGCGTTCACGTACCCTCTCCACCCTGCCATCTTTCTTCAAATTCTATCACCAGGCTGGGGATCCACTAGGATCCCCTTAAGTAAATACAGTTTTACAAATCCCTAGCCAGACAATGTGTCCTGTCACAGCACAATACATTCCTCATGAATAAATTAATCATTGACTAGCAGTTCTTGTTTGAAATAAATAGTCTTTCCCCTCCTCTCAGGATCAAGTGCTGTCTGACATCAGCAAGTTATAATACTAGGTTCCTTCCATTGAGAATATCATTAAATATAAAGCAAAATAAGACTTAAGTCTTACATATTTTTGTGGCCATTCTCTAAGAATGTCTAATTAATGTTACATCATGTGCAAGCATAAAGCTAAAGAGGACTAAAACTGACTAAAAAGGTAAACTGTTATCTCAATCAATTAACCTCTTTATAAAATTACACAAACATTTTAAGTATCAGGAGATACTCCATGGAGGTTATGAGATTTTATCAAACTAGAAATTAAAAATGGAGCAAAGGTTAAGTCAGTAGGACCATGAACATTTATTGTGTTGCCATCCTCTCTACAATAAAGTGACTGTTAGCCTAATTAGCACAAGGTGCTAACAGGGCCAAGGTCTTGGACTCTGTCCAAGTGGAGGCTGGTTTCTTTCCCCTGGTGCCAGCCTCCTTGTGCTCAGAAGAAGCTTTACCAAAGAATTTGTGATCACGACACAGCCACTGCTGAGTCTGGCCGAGGGCTGACCGAGAGTCACGGCCATGCCAAACACTGCACAAACTTTAAGAACGCACTGGTAACAAAATTCTCTGCAGGAGGACACTGAAATATGAAAAGGAGGAGGGCTTCACCCAAGTTCAGAGCCCAGGACCTTTACCACGTGCTATCGTGTCTCTTGTCTCCAAAAAGATGAATGAGGGCTGAGAGGCGTGGGCTATGCCTAATCATCAAGAGTAACGCTGTTCTCAAATCTTCAGCAGCTTAATCTAAGGGAACCAGGAAGAACTATATCATTTGATTTGACTTAGGATGGATTTAATCTTTTTTTCTTTACCTAATTCTGCTAATGAATCAAGCCAAACAGTAAAAAACATGAATAACATATAAAAGAAAGTTAAAAATGAACACTCTATCCCTTCTTAGTTCTTTGGTATGATTTTTGTCAACTTTTGATTATTATAGTATTGAAATTAAAGTAAGTTATATGATTAAGTATTTGACACTAAACTGTCACTTTTTGCTTAATGTAGCCCTACTGACTTAAAGGCAATTTAATAACTTTCAGAGCACAGCATCTTCCTGGACAGTGAGTCTCTGTAAAGAAGCATCCAGCAACTTTCCCATGAGATGTAACCTTTACAAGGTCAATGATAGAACTATAGTGCTCTCCACTGTGTCTGTCTTTCCTGCCTTTCTCTCAACAAGGGATATTTGCAGGCATTCAGCAACTTCTACAGACCAACCCCACTGGGTTTGGAATCAGGACACTCTCTATGGCCAGCACCTCGCATGCCACAGTGAAACTAGAGCCCCGCTGGGCCCCTGCTTCTTCCTGAGAAGAATTTAGGAGTCCCTGTCTTGTTCAACTCACAAGGTGATGCACACAATAAGTTGATGTAGTACACAAACACAAAGGACTAAACGAGAGGCACAATAGCAACTTCTACAAGCAGCCTGAGTTGGTCTGGAGCCTGGGTAGCTTTCTATAACAACTGCTCAGATCACAGATCCTGTCTTGCCCTCCTCTCAGCCTAGATACACACATCAAAGGGGAGAAAAACCAATAATTTTGTCCACAAAGAAAGGAGAGAGTATTTAAGCAAGCAGTTTGTCATCAGAATCCAATCTCTTTTAAAAGAAAGCTTTTATTTATTTGAAAGGCAGAGTTTGTAAGGAGAGAAAAGAGACAGAGGGATGACAGAAGCCAGGAGCTTCTTCCAGGTCTCCCATGTGGTGGGGATAGGGACCCAAGGACTTGGACCATCTTCTGCTGCCTTCCTAGGCACATTAGCAGGGAGCTGGATAGAAAGTAGAGCAGTTAGGACTCGAACTGGTACCCTTATGGGATACTAGCATCACAGGCAATGAGTTTACTCACTACATCACATTGCCAATCCCTAGAATCTAATAATAAGGAAATGCATAACCAAGTATTTCAACAATCAAGAATTTGAATGCAGTGCTTCAAAATCACACCACTGATGTTTAAATGAGTAACAGATAAACAGCAATAACAGCATAATCTGATGTTATCATCATAAATAAATCTTCCCCACAAACTTCCCTGAGAAAAGCCCAGAGGCAGAGGCAACACTAACTGGTATCAGCAATTCAGATAAGCACATGGGTACCAGAGACAGCACCAGCCCTCCCCATCAACATCCTTGAAGTCACCTCAAGGATTAAAGAATGAACAATTTCCCTGCCAGACTCCAGTCACCCTGTGTTTTCAGACTACAGGGAAAAGCTGTGTAAGATACACAGGTGAGCTCCTTGGATTTTCCTTCACATGGAAGCTATTAACATTGGTACCTACTGATTGCCATATTTAATAACAAGAAGACTTCAATGAATGATGCAGGAGTAAGTTACAAATTACAGAACCTGACCTTCTTATCCAACACAGCCCCTTCCTACAGAAGGCAAGCATGTCTGTGTAAAATTTATATTTTTCTTAGTACAATGAGTTCTCAAATTCTACTTAAGAGATGTGCTGAGGCTCATCCTGGCCATCATTGGGCTGACCTGCAAGCTCTAGCTGGCTGTCAAAGTGTCCAGAATGCACACACAGTTATCTCCTTTCAGCTATAGGGACACTTGATTGTAGACGAAAATTCAATATTGCCACCCAATTATCTATTGCTCACAGAAGTCCCCAGAGGAACTCCTCACCTAAAAGCTGCTGTAATTGTTACTGTGGACACAAGTGCTAAGATCAGAGCCTTGGGAAAACAGCGGGGGACAGACTCAGAACAGGTCAAGTGACATACATGACTGAAAAGAGGAGGCACTTTCCTCCAAGCCACCCCAAATAAGAACACCTGTCATTTTTTGAGGATCTGTTAGCTACCTGGCAGTGTGACTGGCAATTCTCAGGTATCATCTCTAGTCCTTGAGACTGAGACAGATGACAGGAATTCCAGTGACATTTGCCGACAAATACTAAACGAACAGTCCCAAGATCACACTGCTGACATGTTGAACATCAGGGCTTTGAACCATCAGCTTCTCTGTCTTGCTGCTGTAAAGCAGCAGGTGCAGATCTGGGAAATAAGATCTGATCTATTCCAGTCATACCACAAGGATCAATGGTGCCACAGAAAGAGACATGAATCCTGGTAAAAGCCAGGGCTGGGTTGGCACTGAAGCCAGGAACTCAATCCAGGTCTGTGAGTCAGGGGCTAGAATCCAATTATTTGAGCTGTCACTACTGTCGGCCAGGAAGCTGGAATCAGGAACAGACCTGAGACCCAAGCACTTCGGTGGGAAGTAGGAAACCTAACTGCTAAGCTGACCAAACTTTGCTTACAACCTCTTCAAGAATACAGGAGCAGTACCTGGAGAGGAAACCAAACTGTGCAGGCTGACAAGCCAACAGATAAAGATGGAGTAGATGGAGAGAATGTGACACAGCAGCTGCCAAATTCTAGTCTGAGACACAGAATTCAAAGGTCGGCATAAGGAAAAAAATGGTAAGAATGTAGTAAGGCTTTCTGACATGAAACTAAATGTATTTATATAAAAGGCCTGTTGTTTCATTAGAGATCACAGCCTAATGGCTTGAAATCTTACTGTCTTTGACTAAATAATGGTGGTAGCTTTTCTTATCAAAATAAAGAATTAGCAATTTGTCAGATCCTACTTAAAAAACTATATTACCTTATTAAATCTCCATGTCTGAAAAGAAGTGGAGGATGCCTTCACACTGCCTGGAAATTAGAGGAATGGTTATGGGTTGAACAGAAAATCAAGGTCAAAATAAAGCATGTTTTGATATGTTTGAATATGATTTCTTTACTTGAAAACTCTGGGTAATCAGAAGACCAATGGACAGGGGAAGTCTTTCCTGAGAGGGCAACGAGCAGGGACATGGCACAATGGCTCAAAAGCTAAATCCTCACCAAATGGGTGCCAGTTCCTGTCCCAGCTGTTCCACTTCCCACCCAGCTAGCTGCTTATTTCCTGGGAAAGCAGTAGAGGATGGCCCAAAGCCTTGGAACCCTGCACCCATGCGGGAGATCTGAAAGAAGCTCACGGCTCCTGACTTTGGATCAACTCTGCTCCAGCTGACGTAGCCACTTGGGGAGTGAACCAGCAAATGGAAGATCTTTCTCTTTGACTCTCCTGACTGTAAATCTGATCTACCTTTCCATGAAAAATAAATAAATCTTTTTTAAAAGGGGGGGGAGGCAGACAATGAGGAGGAAGACCTGTACATGAAGCCTGCAGAACTCATCTTTGTGGAAGAGACAGAAGTAGGACCTGTGGATGGTACAAGTGAAACCCACAGTATGGGAAGGAGCTCATGTGATAAGATCACCCGTCCACAGCAAGAGACAAAGGACAAGATCCTGGGATATTTGGGGGAAAGGAGTCGCCATGATATAAAACCCTCAAGGCAAAAATGCACACTGCCATTTCCTTGCCAATACTGCAGGAAGGCGGGAGGGGGAAAGGGTGAGCCATGCTGGCACAGAATGTGGAGTCCTGTGATGTATGAAAAGACATGAGTCAAGAGCTGGGCAGACGAGGAATGAGACAGCCAGGCAGTGAACAGAACAAGCACATAAGAGGAGACGCTGACAGGCTGTGGTAAACTACTGACTGCTGTGACTCGGAACACACTCGGTCCATCAAATGGCTTCATTTAGGATTATTTACTACCAGGATAAAACAAGTTCCCTGCATGGCAAGCAGGCTGGCTGCTTAAGGCAACTTGAATGCTGTGCTGCGGCTGCCTGACTCAATCCTGCTTAAAAATATCTGGGATTGTCAAACAAGGCTAAATATGAACTCGTGATCCAAGTCTGCATTTGCTGTCACAGCTGCTCTTCTGAGTGTGCGGGAAAAAAAAGAAAGGCTAAATGGAGATTTTTTTCCAAGTGCATCCCATTTATCATACTATTCTAACCACCACAGGCTTGCCTGGGACGTAGCCAGTTTTGCTGATGCGGCCCTCATTCCGAGCAGCCTTTTCAGCACACATGACAGTGAATGGGACCTCTGCACAGAGCGAAGGCAGGTCAGGAAGGCAGCCTTGGTAAAACTGTATGTTGTACAAGTCTCAGTGCCTGTGATGCCAAAAAAGAGTCTCCACATTGAAGGTTTTCGGCCAGTTCCAGCCACAGCTACAAAATAATCTTCCTACCTCAGTCTTTGCTCCCCTGAAGCTGGCTTAAGTATGCACAAACATGTCTTGAGCTACAAGATGTTAATTCTCTCTCTTTCTCACACACACAATCACACACAGAACACCAAGTTTAAAAATAGTTCAAGAACTATGCATGATTCTGATTAGTGGTTGCTAGACAAAAGAACTTCAAAAAGTTCACAGGAAACTGGAATTAAGAGTTTATTTTGGTGCAAAAAATTTTTTGAAATGCCTGCATATTTTATAGAACACCCATTATTCATGAGCTTTTTGGAGACACCTTTACTTGGATAAAAGAGCAATCAAATATCAAAACTTAAAGAAGAAAAAATCGGATTCATTAACTACTACCTATTTCATACAAAATTAAAGTTCATACTAATTACCCCCATATATAAAGGACAAAATGACAACTTCTGGTATCTACCTATCAAAATGCTCTAGAGAAATTAAAATCTTCAAAATTCTCCCAGGGGAGGCTTTTCTACCCTCCCTACTAGAGGCTACCCTCCCTTGAGGCTCTTTGCCCCCTCTGAACCGCAAACAAGCCCTGTGGGTCAAGCGGACTGCTTTAATACCCATCTCCATAACCTCTTGTGTTACCTTTTCAAGGATCCCTCATCTCTCTCCAGTTGGGATCTGTGCTTCTTCCTAAGGGATGCAAACATCTGCCCTCACACTGCCACAGTGTGCAAACTGTTTCTCAACTGACAGGCCTATTCCAGGCTGGACAACCCTTCACTGGGTGACACACAGAGCGGGTTGGGTGCAGGGAAAGGCCAAGTGCCCAGAGCAACCAGCAGGTTCATTGACTCTCAGGCACCTTGCCACTGGTTCCCAAAATGCTATCCTAACCCAAGACGGGTATAGTCCAGTGAGTATGCAGGAGGCTGGCATCTCAAATTTCAGAGCACAAAACAACCATCTGACCATTTTTTTCCCCCAAAAGTCCATTCCCTCTCTTAATGATCAATTTAGCAGATCTAGGGTGTGGAGAAGAAATGTGCCTCTAACCCAGCACTTTTGGAAATTCAGGAAAAGTGAGTCTTACGACAAACTCCAGAAATGCCAGTGAGGGAGGGTTAGCATTAGCAGTTCTCAGCCATGTCTGAATGAGAATGATACAGGGTCACAATCCCCTGAGAGCTCAAACAGTAGGCCTGGCATAGGGCTGCAGCATTCTTTAAAAAATAACAATGAAACCTCCCAAGAGAATCCAATTCCGGGGCCAAGGAAGCAGCCACTGATGATTAGGCACTGGCCTTTTTATTATGCTGTCTGACAATTACTCATGGCTCCCATCCGTAATTTACCTCACCAGCAAAGATATCTCTGTACTTACACTGAAACAGACCCTGTTGCTAAAAGCTGTGCTCAAGGCTTTGTGGGCCTGTTTCAAATAAGAGCAAAAGAACAACATGGTGAGGAAATGAATGCTGTTCTGTTGTCTGGCTCAGAATGGGAAAGGTGCTGGGAAAAGGATGTAAAAAGAGCAGATTCCAAGTTAACTTCCTTCTCATTTTCAAAGAGATTCTTTTTTTTCTTTTTAAAGAATTCTTCTACCTCTACTGCAAGTACACACACACACACACACACACACACACACACAAAGATTTGTTTTTTTATTTATTTTATTTGAAACGGCAGATTTACAGAGAGAAGGAAAGACAGAGAAGTGTCCCATCTACTGGTTCACTCCTCAAATGGCCAAAACAGTCAAAGCTAAGCCAATCTGAAACCAGGAAGCAAGAGTTTCTTCCAGGTCTCCCATGTGGGTGCAGGGTCCCAAGGACTTGAGTCATCCTCTACTGTTTTAGCAGTCCATAACCAGGGAGCTGGATCAGAAGTAAAGCAGCCACTTTTTAATTAGCTCCCTGCTCATGCACCAGGGAAGGCAGCTCAGAAGATGATCTAAGTGTGTGAGCCCCTGTCACTCACATGGAAACCCAGGGGATATTCTTGGCTCTAGGTCTCAGCTTGGCCCAGCTCTTGCTATTGAGGCCATTTGGGGATTGAACGAACTGGCAAAAGATTCCTGTCTGTCTGTCTGTCTGTCTGTCTTGTCTCTCTCTTCCTCCCTCCCAGCCTAGTGGCTAAAGTCATCGCCTTGCACACGCCAGGATCCAATATGGGTGTCGTTTCTAATCCTGGTAGTCCTGCTTCCCATCCAAGTCCCCATTGGTGGCCTGTGAAAGCAGTTAAGACGGCCCAAAGCCTTGGGACCCCGCAGCAGTGTGGGAGACCTGAAAGAGGTTCCTGTCTTCAGATCAGCTTAACTCTTGCCACTGTGGCCACCTGGAGAGTGAATCAGCAGATAGAAGATCTTCCTCCTCTCTGTCCCTCCTTTTCTCCGTATATTTGACTTTCCAATAAATAAATAAATAAATCTTTTTAAAAAATCAACAATTGGTCCTATACTTAAGAAAGCAATGAAAAATGGCCCAAGTATTTGGACCCTTGACACCAACAAAGGAGACCCAGATGGAATTTCTAGTTTCTGCCTTCGTTCTGGCCCAGCCATTGGGGAGAAAACCAGCAGATGGAAGATTTCTTTCTCCTTGCCTCTCCCTCTTTCTCACTTTGCTGATCAAATCAATGAAATAAGTAAATATTTAATACCAGGAGCCTATAGAACTGTATCATAAAATGATAATAATAATAAAATGTAAAAAAAATAATCAATGAAATAAATATTTAAAAAAGAAAAAGTGGAGCAGCTGGGACTAGAACCAGCACCCATACAGGATACTGGTGCTACAAGCAGAGGATTAGACAGTGGAGCCAACTCACTGGCCCCTACAAGTACACATTTTTAAAATAATCTCTCCAAAGGCAGCAGAGCAAGGGGGAATAGAGGTTACAGGACAATATTTTGGCACAGTGCTTTAAACTGCTGCTTGTGACAGTGCCATCCCATTTCTGAGTATCATTCAAGACACAACTGTTTTTATTTCCAATCTAGCTCCCTGATAATGTGTCTGGAAAGGCAGCAAGGCAGCAAAAAACGGTCTAAGGACATGGACCCATTACTACCTTGTGGGAGATCTAGATGGAAGTATAGGCTTCTAGCTTGGCGTGGCCCAGTCCTGCCTATTATAGTCATTTTGGAAGCAAACCATCAGTTGAAAGATTGATCTCAGTATCTGTCTCTCCCTCTGTATGTAACTCTGCCTTTCAAATATATATATATTATATATATAAAAATAATATTATTTATATATAATATAGTTATATATAAATATATAAATATTATATATTTAAATAGAATTATTATTATATTATATATAGAATTATTATTATATATTATATATATTTAAATAGAATCATTATATATATATAAATAGAAAATAAAAAAGGTTGTTAGGGCCTGGCATTGTATCATAATGGGTAAAGCCACTACCTGTGGCACCAGCATCTTTAAGAGTACCGGTCCAGAACCCATTTGCTAAACTTCCAGCCCAGCTCCCCAATATAATGATCTGGGAAAAGCAGTGGAAGATGGCCCAGGTCCTTGGGCCCCGGCCTTCCACCATGAAGCTCTTGGCTGTCTGGCTGCAGCCATGTGCAGAGTAACCCAGACTGAAGCACTTATGTGACCTGCCCCTCTGCCCCATGTAACTCAAATAAATAATTTTTCTCTTAAAACAAAGGGCAAATCAGAAAATAGACTGGGCCCAGTGGCGTGGCCTAGTGGCTAAAGTCCTCGCCTTGAACACACCAGGATCCCATATGGGCGCCAGTTCTAATCCTGGCAGCTCCACTTCCCATCCAGCTCCCTGCTTGTAGCCTGGGAAAGCAGTTGAGGACGGCCCAATGCTTTGGGACCCTGCACCCATGTGGGAGACCTGGAAGAGGTTCCCGGTTCCCGGCTTCGGATCAGCACAGCACTAGCCATTGCGCTCACTTGGGGAGTGAATCATCGGACAGAAGATCTTTCTCTCTATCTCTCCTCCTCTCTGTATATCTGGCTTTGCAATAAAAATAAATCTTAAAAAAAAAAAAAAGAAAATAGACTGCAAAAGGTTTTTAAAAGAATCCAAAAATGTGGTTACATTATTAAAAAGAAAAACTACTGTAAACACAGTTTAAGGACCTGAAAAAAAAATAAGCTGTCAACTGACAAATGAAAAAGTTGCTTCTTAAAAAGAATCATATAAAAAAATCTTATCAAAAATCTTATCAGAACCTACACACTCAAAGTAGCACAATCTGCATCGAACATCCTCATGAGGTGTGCATAAGCCAATGTGGGTATGGGTGCGGTGGACTTTGCCACAGTATCAGCTGGCAGATGCTGACACAGGGGCCAAATTCTGTTAAGCACAGGCATGGCTAGACAGATGGTGGCACCTGCTGGCACCAGTGTGTACTGGATAGTGGGGCTTGTTGGGACGAACTGGGCTTCAATGCCCATTGACATATATTTCATCTTTGATCTGGAAGTAGAGATGCCTACTGCATTGTATCCTCACATCTGGATATGATAGTCTCCATTACATATTTACCATATATCTATCCCCTTAAGTGAAAAGCCACAATATAAAATCAACAGGAAGAAAAACAAATATCTAAAACACCATGAAGCCTTCAAAAGGTTTTGATGCTTCAACAGTCCTGAATTGCTGGCAATCCTGCCACTCCAATTGTGATGAAATCTCTCCAGAATCCACTGGTTGCTATGGTCCATCTTAGAGTCTCCATCTGCCTAGATATTCACTGCCAATATTTGGTTGGAATATTTGATCAATTTGTTCTGTCCTCTGTCCTCTGCCATAGTACCAGGTATTCTCTGGAGGCTCCAATATATTGCCAATCATCCATGTGCACCTGGATATGCTGTCCACTACTCCATCTGAGTCACTGAGGAGGCCCAGCTCTGACATACACACTTCATGGTCAGACCATGAAACCTGTAATTCTCTTCATGGTTGGGGTTCTGGGTCCAGTGGTTCATTGATAGGAAATTGCCACAGAAACTGCATCTGAGGCCATACCTGACCTGATTCGTGTGCGCGCGCGCGTGTGTGTGTGTGTGTGTATGTGTGTGTGTCTGTGCACGCGCGCGCCAATAAAGGGCCTGTCCTGCATCCCATTCAGCTCTTGTACATGTCAATGGGCATTGAAGCCCAATTCATCCCAACCAGCCCCACTATTCAGTCCACACTGGTACCAGCAGATGCCACCATCTGTCTAGCCACACCTGTGCCTGACAGAATTTGGCCCCTGTGCCAGCATCTGCCAGCTGATGCTGCAGCACCCCACCCACATTGGCTTATGCATGTACCAGAAGGTACAGTCAGCCCAACCTGGCTTTCCCTGATCCAACTCACATATAGGCCATCAGATGTTGTGGCCCGTCCTGGCCTGGTCTGCCCCAATCCCAGCTCTCATGCTCACTGGTGGGAGTAGTGGCCCAGTAGGAGGGGTCCCCCACAACCCTCACCCCACTGGGTCTGTCCCCATCACACCCCAGGTTTCACATGGTTGCGTGCTGCGGCCCCATCTGGTACAGCCTGCCTCAGCTTGGCATTTGGCAGTGGAAGCTGTACTCTGGCCGGGCCCAGCTCAACCCCAATTCCAGCTCATGCTGGTGGGGGCTACAGCCTAGCCCAGCCCTGTCAGCCCTAAGTCCTGGCCCTAATGTGAACTAGCTGATATTGCATTCCAACTTGGCCTGACCCACAGTCTATTCTGGCGCTTGGATTCACTGGCAGGTAATATGAACTGACCCAGTCTGGCCTGCACCCGAACTGCACCAAATGTATGCCGGTGGGTAGCATATTTTGGTGTGGTCTGAGCTGCTCCCTGTCTTGGTTCTTGCACTCATCAGCAGGCAGTATGTCCTGACAGAGGAGCTCCCCAAGCTCCTCCATCAGTTTCTCTCCCAATGCCACATCTTGAGCACACCAGTGGGTCCATGGGCCAGTCCTATTTAGTCTACCTCATGTCCTAGAAGGAACAGTGGCTTTTCCTGACCAACCCTCACCAATTCTGGTTCTTGTTGTTGTGTGCTACAGCCCAGCCAAGCCTAGTCTACAGCCAGACACAGCTCATACATTGCTCACCAGGGGCAGAGACCTAGCCTAGTCCATCCTACACCCACCCTGGTTCTCATGAGCACCAGTAGGGGATGGATTCTAGCCAAGTCTGGCGCATCCCAGACTAAGCCCACACACATGCCGAGGGACCCTGCAGCCATATCCAGACCAGACCACAGCCCCACCCTGGTCCTAGCGTTCACCCCATCAGGATGTCCCCTGTGGCCCCAACCAAGACTGTTCCCATCCATAAATCCCATGCATGCCACTGGTTGTCCTGACCCAACCTGGCACAGCCCCTCATTTGTCTTAGCCTTTGCCCTTGGATACTGCAGACTGGCCCAGCCAGCCCCCAGTCCCAACTCATTGGAGGGTGCTGCAACCTGGCCCTGTTCTGTCTGCTTCCATCCCAGGCTAATGTAAACCAGTAGGTATGATACCTTAGCCTGGCATGACCTGCACTCCAGCCTGGTTTCTGCACTCACCAGTGGGCTAAGGTTTGCTTGGCCCAGCCCATTCCACCCCCTTCCAAAATCAACACACACACTTGCCAATAGATGGGGTTACCTTGCCCTGGCTGCCTGACCCCTAGGTCTGGATCATGTGCTCCCCAGTGGGAACTACGGCCCAGCAGGGGAGTTTCCCAGGTTCCTCCACTCAGTCCACTCCCAGACTCAGCTCTCATATATGGCAGCAGGCACTAGGCCCTTGCCCAGCTTAGCCTGCCCCTCCACCTTGGCCTTTGCATGAACTGGTGGATGATGCAAGCTGGCCTGCCACACTCCCTGTTTTAGTATGCACATGCAGGTGCAGCAGCTTGGACCTGCACAGCCAATTCTCGGCTCCAATACCCATTGAGTGTTGGCAGGTTCCATGTTCACACTGTGTTCAGCCCATCACCACCTCAACTCTTCAGTTAACCAACGGGACTTGCATTTCCACAGGGTTGGGGCCACTTATGGCCCACAGAACTTACCCCCGGACCTGGTTTTCTAGCATGCTAGTTAGTGTCAAGAAGCTGCCTAATGTGACCTGTCCCCTGTTCTGACACTTAGTCAGGTACTAGAATCTAACTCTGCTAGACAGGCCCCCCAGCTACAGCTTTTCTATGTTATGGCGTGTGGTGGTCAGTGATGCTCTGCGCTATAAACCCATCTCAAGACTCCCGTGTTGTCTGTTGAATCAATCTGAGCCATATGATCTTCTGGTCTCTCCCCTCCAAACCACCAGGTCTTAGTCCCCTCGCTTACCTGCAAGTACAGTGGCTTTGTTGTTTAGTGTCCTTCAGGATTCATTCCTCACCTACATGTCCAGTGGCCTTATCTATGGATGTCCTTATACAGTAACTGATACCCCCAAGACCCCAGAGCTCACTGCCGGCAGCCAGAGGGCGGAGCCCAGCACCAAATGATGCTTTGGCTGCCCACAAGCCTAGGACTCTCCCCTACCCAGCAGTAGATGGGGAGCTAGGATCCCCATCAGGCAGCCTGGCACAGCATGGGTTCTCCTAGCCCCAATCACGTGGCTAGGGAAACAAGGTACCCACTCTGCTGATCAGACTTGCCTGGGCTCATTTTTTTATATATATATTTTAAAGATTTGTTTATTTTTACCAGCAAGGCAGATATACAGAGAGAGGGAGAGACAGAGAGGAAGATCTTCTGTACACTGATTCATTCCCCAATGGGCTGCAATGGCCAGAGGTGAGAAAATCTGAAGCCAGGAGCGTGGAGCTTCTTCTCAGTGCAAGGTCCCAAGGCTTTTGGCCATCTTCAACTGCCTTCTCAGGCCATAAGCAGGGAGTTGGATGGGAAATGGGACTGCCGGGAAGGAACTGGCACCCATGTGGGATCTTGGCATGTGCAAAGCAAGGACTTTAGCTGCTAGACTACCATGCTGGACCCAGTTTCATTTTTTAAATAGCTGTGTACTATTCCATGAAGTAGATGTACTATTGATTCTATATCCATTTTCTTTTGATGGGTACCTGGGTTGTTTACATATCTTCTCTCTCACAGATTGTCTTACTGTGATTATAGGGTTGTAAGTCACTTTCTCATATGCAGGATTCACTTCATTTGAAAATATTTCCAGTGGTGGGATAGCTGGGTCATACTGTAGATCTATTTCTGTTGTCTTAGCACTCTCCATACTGATTTTCATAGTAGTTGCACTAGTCTATACTCCAACCAACAGCAGCATACTCTACCTTTTTCCATACATCCATACCAAGAGGTATTATTAGTAGATTTCTGAATGTAGACCATTCTCCTTGGAGTTGGGCAGAATTTAATGTGTTTTTTTTTTTAATTGGTATTTCCCTAATAGCTAAAGAGCCTGAGCATTTTCTTCATGTATCTATTAGACACTGAATTTTGTTACTTTGAAAAATACCAAAGGCAGGGCTTCTTCACCGAAAGGCACTCTCAGTGGTTAAGAAAGCACATTTTGGTGGCCTTCAATCAACTTACAGATAACTCTGAAGCAGCTATAATCCTGCCTTGCTGTGGCAGTTCCTAGCCAGTAGAACCAAATCAGATCACAAACTAGGTAACTCATCCCTTGCCAGATGAGTAAGCAAGGCAAACCAACAGCTCACTCACTTCCCTGAGGTACTCCCTGCCCTGCTGCCTTTTGTTTGGGCCTAGAGGAAGAGACCTCAGCCCCTGTCCCCAACTCCCCAGTCCCTCTGGAGCTCCCCAGTTTCCCAGTTGGCTTTGGAATGATTTAAGTGTTAGAAGTCTGGTAAGTTATCCACTGCTGACTCCTTCGAGTTTTGTCTAATGTGCTTAGACTCACTTGTTCCTCTTAATTAAGCACTCCTCAGACTTGCTGAACAAAAGGCCTACTACCCTTTAACATTTTGCAGTATAATCAAACACAGGTTGAACAACAAAGTTAAATACTCTAAGACATCAACTCTTCAGTGTATGGCACTTATACCAAGCACCTTCACAAACAAAATATATATTAAATAAACACAGCACTGATTGCCTCACAGCTACCCTTAAATACACTGCACATTTCAACTTGCTCTGCTTCTGCCCACATTCTTTCCCCATGCACCTGTGTAAGGACATGGCCCCTAGGGGATAATTGTACTTCCCTGTCTGATTTCAACACAAGAATCCTCAATGAGGTATAGACTTCCAAACTGATTATTCACCTCTTTCTTCACATTGTCTGGCTGGTTTCTAACTTATCATAAACTTCTGGAAATTCCCTTGATCTGTAGACCAGATTTACCTCTGAATCTATAGCTTCCTACTAGTATTATGAAGTTACATATCTGCTCATGTTTCCTCCAGAAAAGTGAAAAGGTAAGAGCTATTGATTAATCTTTTTTTAAAAACACGTAGTGTTTAACTATAAATAAAAAGAAATAGTATGGGAAAAGTTCATAACCTATGTTAAGTAAATAAAAAATAAGCCAAAGAACCATTTATTTGTGAACCAGGCAATGAACAAAGGTAAATAAAACACATAAAAACATCAACAAGGAATACTTCTGAATAGCAGGATACAAAACTCATTTATACTGGGGTGGCTTTTTAAAGTCCAAATAAAGCTGGGATCAAATACCAGCTCTGCCACTTGCAAGCTATATAGTCAAAGATTAAGTGTCTAACTGGACACATAAGAGGACACAAAGAGGATCGTGTGTATCTCTTAAAGATGGCACCCAGATTAAATAAGATGATGCATATGAACTTAGCTCCATAGGTACACAGTGAACATACAAAAAACACACTGACCAAAAAAAATTTTCACACAGTCTTTGCTTTTCATCATGCTTGGTTTTATTACCATTAATTCTCAATAAAAACATGTACTTTAAAAAATAAACAATATGCGATTCTAATAATTAGTTACCCTTCTCAAGCTGGTTAGTCTTCTCAGGAACAGGTCAAATATAATTTTTTTCTATGCCACTTGAAAAAACAAAAGACCTGAATTAGTGCTACTGTAGGGTGGAAACAGCTTTGAAGAAGAAAACTCTAGCTACATGAAGCACAGCTGCGTGACAATGTCAGTGAGACTTGGCAATAAACCAAGTCAGAACCAGAGAATTACCAGGTCAGTGACAATGTGTCCAGAGGAGACAAGGGTATGAAAACATATGCATGTTAAGAAACAGAAGAGCAACCCAGTGATCGATCTGAGTGCTAATGAAACTAGGTATTGGTGTCTTCACGTCTGACATCGCACGAGAGAGTACTTCTCAAATTAATGTACCCAGGGAAACAGCACGAGAAGGGTGGGAATTGAGTGCAGCGGTTAAGATACTGTTTAGAATGCATGCACCCTATGTTGAATGCCTATGTTCAAGGCTCAGTTCCACTTCTGATCCAATCTTCTTGCTGATACGCACTCTAGAAGACAGCAGGTGATAACTCAAGCAGTTGAGTTCCTGTTGCACAAGTGGGACACTTCAACTGAGTTCTTAGCCCCTGACTTGTATCTCGCCCAGCCCCAAATACTGCAGGTATTTGGAGAGTGAACCGTGGATACAAGCTCTCTTTCTGGCTCTGTCTCATCTTTCAAATAAATGATTAAAAGAAGATGAAATGATCTTAAACAGTAGAAATTCGAGCTAGACAAAGTCTCCATGTGAGAGCTGCACCTGCTTCCAGGAGACCAAGGACATTCATGCGATTCAATCTCTTCACATTTGCCTCAAAGGTAAAACCCCACACACTCGTAGTTTTTGCCTTTCACAATTCTACACGTCTGACAACACATCAGTATTTTGCCAAGTTAGTACAATTACTACAAGAAATCTAAGAAATCCTGCTACATTTCACTGGATGATATTCCACTACTGGCCCAAAAAAAGGACTATAAACCATCAATTCTGCTGTGAATATTGGAGTTCCTCCAAATTAGATGTCCAACAGCAGAGACTCAGAAGTGCCTTTGAGAAGGGAATAAGTCTTAGGGGTTCCTCCATCATGAACATTATTAATACCCTTATAAAAGAGGCTCCAGAGAGCTCCTTTGTCCCTGTCACCATACTAGTACACAGCAACAAGGCACTAACTCTGAAGCCAACACCAAGTCTTCACTAAACAATGATCCAGCACGCTGATTTGGACTCACCAGCCTCTGCAGAGGAAGGAGGAATTTGTCTCCTTTGTTTCCTGTCAGTTTGCCCGATGGGACCCCCGTCTTCTCTTGCCTTGAGTGGAACTACATCACTGTCTCTGCTGTGTCCCCGGCTTGCAGGAGACCAACTATACTTCTCAGCCTGCATAACCACACAAGCCAACTTCTCATGATACCCCTTTATCCATACATATTGGTTCCCAGTAGCTCTGTTTATCTGGAAGGCCCTAGAATACTGAGTCTAAGTGTGATCAGTGGCATAAAACCCTGAAATACCAGTATTCTTACTGGGTCAAGAGGAGAGCCAATGCTAACCATGCTTCTCCTTTATTCTTTATTCTTCCTTTATTCTTACTAACTACATTTCCCAATTTTTTGACAAGTAGAAGATAAAAAATATTTGCACTATTTCTTGGCACAGCCTATGAAAATATTCCACATATAGGAAAGAACATTTGGCATAGGAAGTAAGAAGTCACTAGGGACACCCACACCCCAAATCCCAGTGCCTGGCCTGGAGACTCAGCTCCAATACCAAGTGCAGCTTATTCATACTACATAACTTCAGAGGCAGAAGGCCTAGGTGGCTCCAGTACTCATGTAGGTGGCATCCATGTGAGACACCTGGATTGGTTTCAGGCTCCCTCTTTTGGTCTGCCCTAACCCTGGCTACTGCAAGCCACTGAAGTCAACCAGCAGCTGGAACATGCTCACTCTTGTACTAGCTTGCTTGTCCATGTTGCTCTCTCTCTCTCTTTCACTCAGTTTTTTAAGAATTCTTCCATACTCTATCCTCCATTTTTCTTCTTTCCCATAAGGGCCACATGCTTGAATGAAGATGTAGTATCACAGCAACATGGGATCCCTTAGTGACAGTATCAGACAGAGCCTTATACTACCTATTTCCTCATATGACTCTTGCACAAATACTGAACTGCAAACACAGCAATAAAAGTTTTAATTGTGTTGAGCCACTGAGACTTAATTACCAATAGTTAATCCATCCTAATGCAGAGAGTTTAGAGTTTTGCGTCACAAAGCAAACCCTGTGCAACATAGTAGTCAGCTGTAAAATAATGATCCGTGGTCACTGCTATATGAGAATTCAGAGAATTCAGAGTTTCTTGTCATGCCAGCATCCCATATCAGAGTGCCAGCTGAAGTCCTGGCTGCTTTCCCTTCCTATCCAGCTCCCTGCTGATGGCAAAGCAGCAGAAGATGCCCTAAATGCTTGGACCTCTTCCACCCACATGGGAGACCTGGGTAGCATTTCAGGATCCTGGCTTAACCCTGGACCAGCCCCTGACCACGAAAATCATTTGGGGAAATAACCAATAAATGGAAGCTCACTCACAGTCTCCTCCTGTATCCATCATTCTGCCTTTGAAATGAATAAATAAAATAAACTAGAAAAATAATCTGCAGACAACTCACATAGGCCTAGCTCTTATTGTACTAAGTACTTTGAATGTTGACAAATCCTTTTACTTACAGTGAATAGTTATGAGACAGGCACTGATACATGTACACTTAAAATGAGATTGTTAACAAACAATGACAATCCAGCCAAAAAATTCACTCACTCCAAATATGCAGATAATGTGTAAGAGTGCTAAAGGTGACTCAATTTCAACAAAGACACTCTATTCTTCTTTAAAAGCCAGTTGCAAATAATGTTTCTTACTGATACCTTTTTGTGCCAGAGGCACTTTATTTACATCAAACCACAGTAGTCATTCATGTATAGTTCCTTGTGTTTGCCTGTTTTGCCAGCAATTTGCTTCCTTAAAGGACAGAGAATTTAGTATGGAGCCTCATACTAAGTAGGTACTCTACAATAAATACTATTTGCAAATACAATATACTATTTGCAGTAACAAAAATATGTTTATGGGGTACAGTTGTTACATGTAAGACTTGGGGAGTGGGTACCAGAATCTAAGACTTTTTCCAAGTGAAAAGAATCCAGAATCATTCTCATTACTGGCTTGAGTAGACATCTTAGACTGAGAAACCATAGATCTCACAAAGCTAATTTAAAATCAATTCATTTCAATAATTAATCCTCAAGTTCTTAATACAGTTTCTCATTTCCCTTTTTGTCTACACAGTCCCTTTCCAAGACCTGTCCTTTCCAGCTTAGTCTGTGGAGAGCACTGTGTGCTGCAGTGGGAGCAGCGGCTGTCATCACTCTGACAGACAGATGCCATACAGCACCTCAGCTGCCTGGGGGCTAAGCACCACTTGGCTCAATCAGACTCACATGGCAAAACAAGTGACATCGGAATCAAAATGTAGCAAGCAATGCGGCTTTCACTCTCAAATCCCATTAGAAGTGGAAGCATTTAACTCAATGTGTACAGAAATTGCCTAATTTTGAAAAAGGAGCAGAAATGGTCATCACATAACATTGGGGTTTCGCTTCTTGCAGGAGAAACAGCTGTGACCATTTTTTTGCTTCTGTAACGTAGCCCATTGGGTGCAAAGCCATCACTGTTCTGGGAGAATCAAGATCTAAGACAAAGTATCACACGTAAAGACTGAGTGAGTGAATGAGTTAGGAAGGGAAGGTGTAAGAGAGGTAAGGAGCTCCTTAAACAATAGAGAACGTGCACCTAAACAAAGAACTTGTTGACCTCAAAAACATAGTCAAAGGTGTTGTTCTCAATCTCAGATCTAATTCAGACCTGCAAATTTAAGAAAAAGAAAGCAAAAGAGAAGGTTATATAATCCTACAATTTAATCAGTACAGTCAAAACCTTTCTGATTTTAAAAAAGTAACCATATTAACAGAACTCTTCCATTCTTAAGTTCTGCCAAAGCACTTGGAAGGCACACATTCAATAAGCCCTTCCTTCATGGAGACTTTAGAAAAACAGTAGGGAAATGACAAGAGAAAAACTGGTAAAGTGTGAACTATGCTCATCTAAATTAATGTTTGTGAAATATAACCCATCAGCAGTGTTTAAAATGCTTTCCAGAAATCCTATTTAAACAACACCCCGGAAGAACACTGTCTCTAGCATGTAAAGATGAACACCAAAGCATCACCAGAGCCCAATTTCTCCTCACTTTCTCTTTAAAAACAATTAACATAATCCGTAATTAAAACATGAATAGACAGTAGTCACATGGTTGTCAGCCTAAGGAAAACAGCTCAATGGCTAAATTCTCATTTTGCAAATGCCAAGATCGCATAGGGGGGGGTGCTGGTTCGCATCCCGGCTGCTCCACTATCCATTCAGCTCCCTGCTTATGGCCTGGAAAAGCAGCAGAGAATGTCCCAAAGTCTTAGGAAGGGCACCTACATGGAAGACCCCAAAGAAACTCCTGGCTCCTGGCTTTAGATAGGCTCAGCTCTGGCCACTGCAGACTCTTGGGAAGTGAACCAGTGAATGGCAGACTTTCTGTCTCTCCTCTCCATAAATCTGATCTGCCTTTCCAATAAAAATAAGTGATTCTTAAAAAAAAAAAAAAAAAGACAGTATAGAGAAGCCCATAGAGGCCCAGGATAACAAAGCTGAAGCAAGGCAGGAAGGCAAGCCCTGGGTTGGATTTTGCTGAGCTGGCCACCCAAAAGGGAGCGAGCAGAGGGACATGCTTCCCTTGGCAGGATGTCTTCTGCAATATTTTAACAGTGACAGTGACAAGAGAATACTCCTATGGTGCTATATTCAAAGACTGAGTCAGTGTGCTCCAAGGAGTACTGAACTCTGGTCCAGATTGGGCAGCAAGAAAAAGGAGAACCTGCTTTTGTGGCAAGTCTGGAGCTTACATGGGTCAAGGTAGGCTTCTGTCACACTCCTGGTGTGGGTGCTGGCAGCTGTAACACCAAAACAAGGTGAGGTTACTAATTGTTCCTGAGTAAGAGGACTTTCGGGCACACCAGATTTATTACTTGTCAGAAGGAGCTGCTTGTAGAGATAGAATCAGTAGCACCAAGAAGTGATACCCCAGAAGGGTCACTTGAGCTATTTTAAGATTGGTTTTCAGTTCCATTAGACAAACCATGATCCACAAATACTGATCAGCACAGCCTGGCTAAACAGAGGTCAGGGAACACAGGCATTTAACGAAGTCTGGCTTCTAGAAGACAGTAGGCAATGACTCTGTAGGAAGGCAGGCTGCTAACTCCTCAGGGGCTGTCCTGGTGCCAGACAGGATTTATAATCAAGCTATTTTCTTTTAAGTTCTTGTTAAATCAGCTTTGCAAGATAATTACCTGAAGTAAGCAGCCTCTGGCCAAGCTTTCTCTGTACAGCACTACCCACCCCATAAGGAAAATATGACCTGTTCCAAATGGTATGAATCAGAGCTTCCTTATCTTCAACCATCTCCATTTCTCTCTTCCAATTGTTTTAATTTAATTTTTTTTAAATTTGTTTGTTGAGCCCAGTGCAATATCCTTTTGGCTTAAGCCATCCCTTTGTATGTGCCGGAATCCCATATGAGTACCTGTTCTTGTCCGAGCTGCTCTACTTCTCATCCAGCTCTCTGCCTACAGTCTAGAGCAACCCAAAGCCATGGGATCCTGCACCCATGTGAGAGACCTGGAAGAAGCTCCTAGCTCCTGGTTTCAGATCAGCTTAGCTCTGGCAGTGAGACCACTTGAAGAATACCAGTGTACAGAGATCTTACCCCCTGTGTATCTGCCTTTCCAATAAAAATAAATACATCTGTTTAAAAAAAAAAAAAGATTTGTTTGTTTATTTGAAAGTTAAGATAGAGAGCACGCTCTTCCATCTGATGGTTCACTCACCAGATGGCTATAATGTCAGAGCCTGGGCCAGGAACCTCTTCAGGTCTCCCAGATGAGTAGCAAGGATCTAAACATCTGAGACCATCTTCAGCTGCTTCTCCTAAGCCATTAGCAGGAGGATAATCAAGATGGCAGAATAGAGTAAGAACACATTTAAACAGAGAAATATTAGCTAGGGTGAAGCAGAGAGGGCACATTCCAGAAAACAGGAGAGGACAGATCAATGGCAGAGTCGCACCTGCATACTGATGGACACAGGAAAGCAGCTGAGACAGCAGTGTGGTGTTGCAATGACGAAATATCGCAGCAGCATTCAGCAAGCAGCAGTTTGAACTCCAACAGCAGCCAGAACTCCACCAGCAAACAGGTGGGAAGGAAAGTTCACCGGGAACTCAGCAGGTGAACCCAAAGAACTGCCTGTCTTGCTGGTCTGCTTGATTTTACCAGGAGAGAAAGAGTAGCAGATCCCAAACAGGCAGTGGGAAACTGTGTGGATTTTACAGCCGAGATCCCCAGTAGAGCTAAATCAAGTGTCATCTTGTGTAGAAGGCAAAGGCAAAGTGGGACTGGACTGCACATGCACTAAGTTGGGAGCAAACTATTTCGGTTCAGTAAATTGCAACGACCTGATATCCTACAGGTTCTACCCAAAATAGGTCAAGGTAGTCCCCAGACCTAATGGCCAGCAGATCAAGAACTCCACAAATGGCACATAAGGCGCCGTTATGTTCTGTGTGGCAAAGGTGTTGAGACTGCAGGGATGACAGTGAGCTGCACATGCAATGAGCTGGTAGCAAACTCACTGAGTTCAGTGTATTGCACTGGTTCCACAGGGAAAATAATTCCGACTTTGGCATTTTGTGGGTCAAAATAGGTCCTTGAAGCCCTCAGACATAACGGCCAGCAGGTTCCAGCAAATCAGCGCTGCCAACAACTTAACTATTTAGGACAAATTGTGTTGCCCTAATCCTGGGAACCACTCAAAAAGGAAGTGGGAGAAAGGTTGTACAGACAATGGTGCAGCCTCAGCATGCAATCACAGGAGGTGGAGCATGGTGAACCAGGAGCTGGGGCCCCAGGGTCGATGGCGGAAGTCTAACATAAAAGCCCAGATCTGAAACTCGCTGGAGGAAGTAGCACAAGTGATTGCAAAGAACCAGGTACCAACCTCAATCAGTAAAATTGAATTGCAGACCTGTGAGTGACACAGCTTAAAAACCTGCCCCAAGGAGAAAAATCTGATAACCAAAAGTACAACGACCAAGAGCAAAATAGACAAAGGCACAATGAATATTACTGAAGACTCCCCCCCGCAAAGGAACAAAACCCTCTGCCAATCTCAGAGTTCACTGAGGAAAACATTGATAAAATCGGGGGTATACAGAATTCATAACACTTGTCATAAAGCTTCTTATCAACAACAAGAAGCACATGCAGGAATTTAAGCACTATGTCACACAGGAAATAGCAATATTGGAACAAAATCAAGCCAAATCATTAGAAATGGAGGACTAAATAGAGCAAATTAAAAATTCAGTGGAAAGTCTCAATGATAGAATGAATGAAGCAGAAGAAAAAAATCTCAGAATTGGAAGATATTTCTTGTCACAATGGGGAAACAATCAAAAAGCTAGAAGCAGAGCTGGGTTAAGCTAAAAAGAGTATTCAAGAATTAAGAGACACTATTAAAAGGCCAAACATAAGAGTTATGGGAGTCCCAGAAGGTGCCGAAAGAGAAGCTGGGTTTAAAAATATATTTAATGAAATGGTAGAGGAAATTTTCCTAATCTAGAGAAAGAATTGGGGAACAACACCCAAGAGGAGCACAGAACTCCCAATAGGCTTGACCAAAAGTGATCTTCATCTCAACACATGATAATCAAGCTCTCTTCAATCGCACATAAGGAAAAGATACTTAAATGTGCACATGATAAAAAAAAAATCAACTGACTGATATTTATATTAACCCTGCAGGTAAATTGTTTAAACACATCAATCAAACACCATAGATTATTAGACTGGATTAAAAAAAACAAACCCCATCTATTTGTTGCCTACAGGATATACATCTTACCAACAAAGATTAGCAGAAACTACACCTCAAAGATTTATATTTTTTTGTTTTTAGTTTCATTTCTTCACACTGTTTTTTTCTCATTAAATTCTTCACTGACTCATAGATCATACAGTAGCATCATTTTCTTCAAAAAGGCTCTTGATTTTCTTTTTCATTTCTTCAATGACACATTAGTCATTCAGTAGCATGTTATTTAATTTCATGGCATTGTAAATTTTTTTTCTTGCTATTGTTGATTTTGTTTTGTGGCTTTTCATTTAAGCGAATGTATACTAACCGTGTAATGGAGATTATCATATCTAACTCCATGTTGTTTAACTTCGTGGTGTTGTAAATTTCTGGGTTTATTCCTGTCATAGATTTTGTTTTGTTGCTTTTCACTTGGGGGGATTTATAATGAACATGTAGCGGAGACTGTCATGTCCAGATGTGAGGATATGGTGCACTGTGCATCTCTACTTCAGGATCAAGGATAACTCCCAATGAAACTGTTGCATGTGTTTTGACAATGGCATGCTGGACTCTGCCATTGTCCATGCTTGCAATGATGGTCTTGTGACTGTTTATGAGGATATATACTATACTGCTGTAACAATACGTTGTAACGATATTTGGGTGGGACTCAGTGGGGGAAGTGATTTGGGGAGCTGGGAGGGGAAATCCCAGGGCCTATGGAACTGTGTCATAAAATGATAACAATAAACAAAAATTTGTAAAAAAAAAAAAAAAAAGTCAAACAATTGGGACAAAAACAGGTGCCCAATAGGATGGTGGCACTGCAAGCAGTGGCTTCTCTTACTACACAACAATCCTGGCCCCCTAGTGTAACAATTATTTGTAATAGTGGAATAACCTCTGTTTTCTTTACAATTTATTGCATTCTTTTAAACTGACTTTGAAAATAAGATTTACTTTTAAAAGAAGCAGACTGTTCTAAAGCATCAACATGAATTTAAAGCTATTATCTCTACCAGTTACACAGGATAAATGTAATACAGCTATTTCACCAAATTACACAAAAGACAATCCAAAAGGAATCAAAATCTTAAAAAACATTTATACTTCTGCAGCATGATTGTTTGCTACCACTAAAAACCATCTCTAATGGCGTTCATGGAATATGCTTTGCACTTTAGGAAAAATGGAACTAAATGGATAATGATACAGGACTGTGATGTAAGTCAAATTACACTATAAAACTCAAATTACTAACCCCTGGGGCAGGATTCATGCCTTAGGAAAGCATGCCCCAGATTCTTGGATAGCAAGGTCCTACTATGGGGTAACATCTTGTCTCACACAGCCAGAGGTCATGCTCCTTGAAGGAGAGTACACAGGGCAGAAGCACAGCTCAGCCCTGGAGGCACATGCATTTCACCACAGGAAACTGCTTCAAAACTTACTTCTAAGCCCCTGTGCTTCTCACAGACAGCATTTTTACAGCATATTCAGGTATTAATTTCACAACTGCAATCATCCTTTAATCCATATTATTAAAAAAAAAAATAGCCCCCACCCCATAAATTCAAGTAATTTGCCTGTTTAGAAATAATAATAGGGCCTAACGTGATGGCTCAATGACTAAAATCCTCACCTCACAAATGTCAGGACCACATATGGGTGCTGGTTGACATCTTGGCTGCTCCACTTCCCATCCAGCTCCCTGCTTGTGGCCTGGGAAAGCAGTCAAAGATAGCTCAAAGCCTTGGGAGCCTGCATACACGTGAGAGACCTGGAAGAAGCTCCTGGCTTGATTTTGGATTGGCTCAGCTCTGGTTGTTGCCACTGAGCAATGAACCAATGGATGGAAGATCTTTTTTTCTGTCTCTCCTCTCCGTAAAAATGGATCTACCTTTCTAATAAAAATAAATCTTTAAAAAATAGTAACAATATCTCATGTGTTTGGATATGCGAATCACATCATACTCCCTCCAACTTCCCTTAGCTTGGAAGCACACAGGGCCTGTCCAACCCCTTCATGAAACCCAGCCCAGGACCATCAGGAGCAGCCTTTCCAAGGTTCCAGGGTGCTGGTGTGTGGCTGTCCTGGGGCTTGCACCCCAGGCGCTGTACTCACCCTAGCCCTGGGAAACCCTCCCCACCTACATAATCCCCAGTTGCTGCCCTCTTTCCCCCTACACTTGCTCTTCTCCATCCTATCACAGCACACACTCTCCCCAACTCTGTGCCTAAAGTAGCCCCAAACAAGTCCACAGAATTCAGTGTTTGGAGGACCTGGCACTTCTTGTTGGATCTGGAAATGAGCCTATGAAAACTCTCCTCATTTGGACTTTTTTTGGAGAGAAACAGAAAACTTGGCTTTCCCCCACCCTCTCCCTTGAGCTAGGAAACATCAATAAAGGCCTAATTTTGTTCTTGGAAGCAAAGTAAACTTGAGCTTTGGTTGGCTGTAGCATGTCACCCATTAACCTGGAACATCCTGCAGGATTCCCACCCTCCATATGGCACAGCCTGCTTGGGCTCATGGCCATAGCCACATGCAGCTGCAGAAGGAAAGCCAGTAGCAAGCATGTGGGTGGGAAACTCAGATCCTGCTGCCCAGGGAGCCCGGAACCTTGTGGCAAGAGTTTCCAGGCCCACTACCAAGCTCCTCCATTACAGTCTCCATGTGAACAAAATTCTCACCACTTGCAGGCACACTTGAGTATGACAAGCAATAACTTAATGGATCTGCCTTCCTCCTCCATGGTCAAAGTAGTACATTTTGCAGAAATGAGGAAGTGAAGAACCCAATGAAGGCATTATTGTGACCCTGGCCAGGGACCCAGAGGAAGTGTCTTTGAGATGGGAACAGGCAGTTTCAGGACTACGGAAAAGCTGAAGCTGAAGCAACCTTCCAGACAGCAACTCCAACTTCACAAATACTTGCATCCAAACCAAGATGAGCGTGTGAGTGCTGGCAGGAGTCATCTCATTCTGCCCCTTGGGCTGCACATAGATTTAACTTCTCAGTAGCTCAAGAAAGCCACATCAAGGTGATTTCATCCACAGCTCTTGCCCCCCAAAAAGAGGAAGCACAGTGAGATTTGTCTGACCTGGAAATGGCTTATTGGTTTCTGTAAACAATGACATTATTCTGCTGTTACCTGCGGTTTTTCACTTTTTCTTTTACAGCCTCAAAGCCCAGAACCTGGCCACCTCCATGCTGTCTTCACATATCCTGTGCTTCCCTTACATTAGACACAACTCCAAACTGCTGTCTCCTAAACATTACATTACAGAGTAGTTTTCTTGTCCGTGTCCACAGGTGATGAATCTATTTCAAAGTGGCATTAGTTTCTCCATAATATTTATGTGTCGTTTTTCCATAACCATTAGGAAAAGCACCTCCAATAACAACTCTTCAGCCTTATTTAATTACCAAAAAACTCTGGCATCAGGAGAGACAGTTAGATAACCCAAACAGAATTTTTCTTACCGTTTCGGGACACGTCAAGTTCCACCAGCTGCATGAAGTTGGCTATTTCTGGAGGGAGCCGCTGAATTTCATTATCACTAAGGCCAAGCTTTCGTAATTTGACTAGCTGGAAAAATTGCTGAAAGACAAAATGGTTACACAAAGATTTCACATGTATTTGTATCATAAACTTTGTGGTCAATATGAGGCTTTAAATAGCACACCTATTAAAAATGAATACAGATTGCATCAATGTCAATTTCCTGATTTTGTTAAGATATTGCAATCACATGAAGATGTCACCAATGGGATAAAACCAAATTACAAAACATCTTTGGGTACTATTTTTTTAACTTGGCATCAAATCTAAAATTACTTCAAAATGCAAGGGTTTTAAAAGGTAATGCCCAATTTAATGAGATAGCAGTCACTAATTAAAACTACATAATACTTAGAAAAAATGATGTTAAATACTCAACATTAAATAAACACACCTAAGTATAATAATATTTTAAAAGGCCTTTTCAAATGAGCTATTAAATAAAGTACAAAAAATATCCAACAAATGCATGCAGACGAAAGAATAGTTTTGACCAATCCCTATGAGTTCGCATGGAGTCTTCCCCTAGCTGTGGCAGGCTAAACTCAGTTTTTCCCAGGCTTTGCAAATCATATTCACATGTTACAAGGATGTACATAAATATAAATACATGCAATCAAACAATGCAATCAATTAAAAATGAGAGGGGATAAGACCTAACTAGACATCAGATTGGACAAATGGTAAGCAATGACAAGAATCAAAATAAAGCTAAAACATAAGCCCTCAGTGTGAGCAACTAGACAATGGGCCCAGGTACCTCTGACAGAAAAAGCTCATTGATTTTAGAGAAAGGACAGCTAAATCCCTACATTTTCTTCTTTCCCCTGCATATTCAGGGGAAACAAACACAATGTAGGGAACAGAAAAGAGACTTCATTAGCTAAAAATATAATGAATATCCTCAGAGCAATAAGAGAAGATGCAGCAGCATGACACCATAACAAGCATAACGGGAACAGAAATAAGTTGTTGAAAATTAGAAAAAAAAAAAAGCATTGCAGCAGCAATGAAAGAGGTGAAAAAAAAAAGTCTGAGCAGGGGAAATAAGAAAAACAGGACAAAATACATCAGTCTACAACGTCCTACATCTTGTTGATATGCAGCTCAAAGCAAAAACACGGAGGGAGGTCAGCTATAAAACATGTTTTTCTGATTTGAAAGGATCTACCATATAGCCAATAAAGATAACAGAAAAAAAATGTATACCAAGAAACATTATAAAATGTCAAAAATCCAGATATACAATTTTAAAAAGCTTACACAAAAATAAAAAGGAAAAGTCATAACAAACAACGTGGCTATTGGAACTCCACTGGACTCAACAGAAGTCCTAATGAAGGAATGTCTTTAAAACTCCTTTAAATCACCATTCCTAATCTAAAACTGCATACTGAGACTGTCAAGGAAGCATGGTAAACTGAATGAAAACACTTTTAGACATAAATGCTTTCAAAACATTAACCTTCCTTGCATCTGTCTCTGGAATCCATCATATCGTGACAATAAACTGAAAAGAAAGCAGATCTAGGGGTGGGCTTCTGGAATGGCAGCGAAGGCTCCAGTTGAGATGCCCACACTCGTGTCAAAGGGCCTGGTTTGCTGCTTCAAGTTCCTGACTGACTGGAGAGATTTCATTGTACTGGGAATGGCGAGATTGGCAGCAATTCAGAACTGTTGAACTCTCAAAACCATTTCAGCAGTGCCCTTGCAGCATGCCCCATATCAGGGACCCTGGGATGGGTGGGAGTTTGAGTGGGGCTTCTCCCTTTATCTCCCCCATTACCCCAGATACAGAAAAAAAAAAAGAAAAGAATGTGGAAACAGCGGTCTTACTCACTTTCCTGTAGCCCTTGACCCTTTGTGCTCTAATAAACTATGAACAGATTATAAAAAAAAGATTTAAATTCCTGTTTATCAAAAAAAAAAAAAAAGAAAAAAAAAAGTTCCTGGCTGAGTCTCAGCTCCTCTGCTTCTAATTCAGCTTCTTGCTGATGCATCAGCTGGGAGACCATAAACAGTAGCTCCAGTACTTGGGTCCCTGCTGTCCTTGTGAGAAACCTAGGCTGAGTTCTAGGCTCCTGGTTTTGACCTGGTCTAGCCCTGAATGTTGTTGGCATTTGGGGAGTGAACCAGTGGATAGAAGCTTACTTTCCCTATCTCTATTTCTCTCTTTTTCGCTCTGCCTTTCAAATAAAATGAAAATGAATAAATTTAAAAATATTAGTTTTAGAAAAATAAAAAAGATTTGTGATCCAAGAAGCAGAAAATCAAAACAAAGAAAGACAAAGCAAAACCCAAGATAAAACCATGAAGGGAATTTCAAGATGTCAACTGAGTAAGCAGGCCTACAGAACATTCTGTCCCCAGTGGGACACAATATGAAGGATCCCAAAGAGAAGTTTTGGGGAAAAAATTTAAAAGCACATCTGGAGGTTTATGGTACATCTGGAAATATCAAGAGATTTACAACTTGATTAGAATGTTTGGAGATAAACTAAATCCAGAAAGAGAAAATAAAGCAAGCAAAACTGGAAGGAGTTATAAATTGCCTCCCCCAAAACAGAAATAGAGTATATTTCATTGTAATCATAGTATGAATGTGAAATTCAAATATAAGCAATATGAAGTCATAACATTATAATTATAATATCTATATTGACAAAACCAGGATTTATGTTACATAAACATTGAGAGGATGGAAAGAAAGTAAGAGTTTCATCTTCCATAAAGGTGAATCAACCAATAACTGTAACATATGTGGACAGAGGGAGTGGAATCCAACAGTAAGAGCCATTTAGCAGCAAGCAGGAAGACACTGGTAAAAACAGCCTTGACTTACAAGCTTTCCGAAGCCTGATTCGAGAAGGCTGCTGTTCACTGCCACTCTATGCTTCCTGGATTTTTGAAAGCTATTTACATATATTATTCTACTAAAAATAGAAACTGGATTTAAAAAGGGAAGTCTCTATTAAAATTAACAGGACATTCCAAATGATAATTTTGTAGGAAGCTACTGACACTTAATAAGCTTCATCTTTTTCATTGGTAACCAGGATTGCATTATTATTATATATAATCACACAGGAAGGCATTGACTTTGGAAAGCCACTGGGAAACTTTTCATGTCCACTGACATACTTCTGGATATCTGTCCTCATAATATTACTTAAAATTCAAAAAGTGGCCCTGAAAAAATATACATATTTATATTATTAGTAAAATTGAAAACTCAGAAAGTAAATATTTCAAATAAAAGAAATGATTAGCAAGCCGTTAAGCATTTTACTTATACACAAACAAAAAAATTATAAAGACCATAGAACTTGAAAAAGATTTATAATTGAAATATAAAAAAGAAAGAAAACAAAATTGCAACTACACTATGCAATAAACCACAAACCATTGTGAACTGAAAAAGAACCTGAGAGAGGGGTGGGGGGTGCAGAAATAACTATGTGAACTGCCTAAACTGCCAAGGATAATCCATGAACAACTTCAAAAAAAAAATCTAAATAAGAAGGCAGATAATTGGAAATAACACAAACCAGGAGTCTGAACCAATTAGCTACATATGATAATGAAGAAAGTGCTCTATAACAGCACTAATTCTTTGGATTTTTTTTAATCATGAAGTTGCGATTTAATTTATTAAGGAAAGGTATTGGAATTTCTTTATGCTGGCTGTGCTGAAGCATCAGCTAATACAAAAGCCATTCAAAAGACTCACATATTTGAATAACTGAGCTTATGCCAACTGCTCAAAGTCTGACAGTTTCATAATACATCAATGTGTTTACTCAAGCATGAAAAGCTCACTTTGTTTTCCAAGAAAGGCATAATAGCAAAAGTACAAAAACCACCACCAGTTCTGTACATTCAGGAACCACTCAGAAATACAAAAATCAACTCCATTGGGTACTCAGATCTATAGTGAACAATGAGTTCGCTTTAAGTCTGTGGAAATACCAGTCTTCAAATCCTCACAGCCAGTAGGAGTCATAATAGCAAGCAAATTTAAGATTTTGTTCTGCATGTTAAAAGCTTCCTCAACCAGAGCCTGTCACAATTACTAATTTATTTCAACTTGAGAATTAAAAAACATACTTAAATATGATCCCAAAGTGAAACCAGGCATTCCTGAGTCCTTCCCTCATTGTCCTGATACAACCTGAATGAGGTGTCCAAATGCTTTAAATGAACTGCTTCCTTAGAAGCACAACATAGTATCACACTAAAATTGTATTAAATCCTCCAATGGTCAACATCCTTAGTTATGGGAAGCATTCAATCAGCTAGCACCCTCCTTCCCTTGTTTTTGCCATCAGCCAGTGCACACGGAGAACAATTCCTGAAGCTGTCTTGGCAGGGTGCCCCAGCACAGTGCGATCCTGTGACAGAACACACAGACACCATTCTTCAGTTCCACCATGTTTGATTATAGCTCACTGACCCACTTAGAGCACATTCTGTACAATTATATGCAAAGAAACCCAAATTGCCTTGGTTGTTAGGTTACACTGGTCTTCTTATACCACCATTGAATTTAGGCGATACAGAGTCTCTAATTTGTCTGAAAAAAATGTCTTTTTCCCACTCTTTATTTCTGAAAAGATTCTTTTCCTTCTCTTTAAATACAGTGTTAGTACCTTGCAACTACTTTTGAGAAAGAAACAAAGGAAATCTCAATCCTCAAAGAGCTGTGTTGCTTTTTATGACTATATGACCGAGGGTCAATCAACTACCATAGACTTCCCAAACTTCTCCTACATGAAGTACAGAAGACATAAACCACTGTTAACAGACTTGTATGAGGGACAATACCACACAAAATGTTACATATTTCCAAAAGTCTGTGACTTCAAACATTAATGTCACAACATTTACTAACAGATTTCCCTTCTAGAGGCATTCTAACTCTACCTAAATCTTGACCTCTTTCCATCCTTTACAACTCTTAATAGGTCCCTACTCCTATTCCCATCAATCAAGGCTTGCTTTTTGGGCAACTACCTATGAAGACATGGTAGGCCAATGACTACACAGTATGCAACATGAGCATTTTCTGGCATTGTCCTTTGGGACGTAGAAAAAGTGACTTAGTTTATCATACAGAAATTCTACTCCTGGATATGAGTACCTTAAATAAAAGAATAGGTGGGCTCAGCATGATAGCCTAGTGGCTAAACTCCTTGTCTTATACATGCCAGGATCCTATATGGGTGCCTAATCCCAGTGGCCACACTCCTATCCAGCTCCCTGCTTGTGGCCTGGGAAAGCAGCTGAGGATGGCCCAAAGCCTTGAGACCCATGTGGGAAACCCAGAAGAGACTTTGGGCTTCTGGCTTTGGTTTAGGGCAGCTCTGGCCATTGCAACCTCTTGGGGAGTGAGTCAACAGACAGAAGATTTTCCTATCTGTCTCTCCTCCTCTTTGCATATCTGACTTTCCAATAAAAAAATAAATCTAAAAAAAAAAAAAAGACTAGGTGTCAGCACCATGACATGGTAAGCTAAGCCTGTGCCACACTAAGGCACTAAAATCTCATATGGGCACCAATTTAATTCCTGTCCTGCCTGCTCCACTTCTGATCCAACACCTTGTCTGTGGTTTAGAAAGCTACAGAGGATGGCTCAAGTACTTGAACCCCTGAACCCATGTGGGAGACCTGGAAGAAACTCCACACTCCTGGCTTCAGATCAGCTCAGCTCCGGCCATTGAGGCCATTGGTGAGTAAAGTAGCAAATGGAAGATCCCTATCTCACTTTTCTCTAACTCCACCTTTCAAATAAAAATAAAACAAAATCTTAAAAAAACATTTTCAGAATCATATATGCAAGAATATGCTTGACACGTATCCATTATAAAGCAAAACATAAATAGATCTAATAAAGGTATATTTTTACATCAAAAATGAAGGCTGCTAGTTATAATGTGGATAAATATGAGACGATGTTCAGGAGATGGAGTCAGACTCAAAAGAATGCAGATTATAACATTTCATTATACAATGTTGAAAAAATCATCCAAGCTAAACTATTTTGTTTACAGATACAACCTAAAGTGGTAAAAACTTGATACAAAAAAAAAAAAGCTGAGAAGTGACCGTTGTATCGTCAAGTTAGTAGCCACCTCCAAGCTGACAAGAGAATTATGATCAGGAAAAATGTGTAGTTTGGCAATGTCATTCCCAGCCACATTCTACTTTTCAGTCTGAGTCACAGTTAAAAGTGTTCTCTTTATGGTTTGCTATTACAAATTCATTTATGCATTAAGTACTTTTCCATACACAGGAGGATTCAACAAACCATAAATTGAACATGTTTAACAAGTTATGTTTGTAAACATATATACATGCTTTTCTTGTCATTATTCCCTAAACAATACAACAGAACTACTGTCTTAACAGCACTAACATTGCAATCAGAACTTTATAAAAATACAAAATCTTTAGGATTCCAGAAATTATGTAAAGTATATGGAAGCATGTGCTTAGGTTATAAACAAACACTATATTATTCTAAATAAAGTCATGCGCATCTATAGACTTTGGTATCTGCATGGTGTTCTGGAATCAACCCTACCCCGAAGACGATGAGATGACTATATTTATGACTCATTTCATAGGAAAAAAAAAACATAAGTTGTAAATCACCTACTAAATCAGGGAAGAAAATACCAAATTGCACTGAGAACATCAAATTCCTTCATTCATCAGTTAATAATTAAAACAAAGATATTAAACGAGAGGGGAAATAGAGTTATCAAAGCTAATACAGCCATTAGTAAGGACATGGGCCACATTCGTGAATCATCTCCCAGTTGCCAGCGTGCTCATACCCGCATGTGTGTAGCTGGCCTCTGCTGTAAGATAAAATGTCCCAAATTTAGCATCTCCAACGAACATGGAGTTTTTGTCTTCATTTCTCAGACTGGGTAAGGTGATTCCTCTGCTTTCACCTGGAATCACTCGCACAATTGTGTTCAGAAAAAGTATCAGAAAGACTAGAAGACACTCTGGACTAACTCTTACAGCTGGAGCTTCTCTGCTTTTTTCCATAAACTAGAGTGACTTCCTACACGAAGCTCACAGAGCAGCATTCACAAAGGGTGAGGGCAAGGCTACAAGGACTTGGAATAGGCATTTCATCTCTGCCACACTCTAGGGGTCAAACCAAGTCATAACTTGGCCCATTTCCAGGCGAGTAGGTGGAAAGAAAAGTAGAAATCACGTGGAAAAGAGGCTTATCTGGCAAAGACGTGAAAGACAAAATAATCCACCACAAAAACACCGTAGGAATCCTAGATCAGCCACAAGGAACACACAGGAAAAACAAGGAGGATATGCTACAACATTCTATGGCTAATTGTCAAATGACACTTTTTTAGAGCAAATTGAAGGAGAAAAGAACATACTGAATCAACTTTGGCTAAGATATATTCACAAATGTGCAGGCTACAGACAAGAGAACCAACCCCAGTAATAGTCACAGAATCAAAGAGTCAGTCTAGTTAAAGTACAAAAGTCAACAGTACTCCACACCCAGAAGTGGAAAGGGCATTAGGGAACACTTAAAAATAGCTACTATTAATAAGGATTAATAAGACATTTTTCAGTATATTCTGATGAGGAAGTATAGAACAGGAATGTCTTTGGATGACTCATTTCACTTCTCTGGCCCACTGTAAAAATAATCAAAGGGCATTTTTTGGTTCTAAAAATTACAAGATTATTTTAAAAATTAGTACTAGCACACAATATAATATTAAGTATGGAATTAAAATATCTAAAAGTATAGAAATCAGATTAACAGTTGCCTTGAAATTGGAAATGACTACTAATGGGTATGAGGCTTCTTTTGGAGAGATTAAAATGTTTTAATATTGAGTATAACAGCTATATATTAAAAACCCTGTAACTTTGCACTTTAAATGAATGAACTGTTTGGTATGTGAATTCTCGCAATAAAAGAAGTTAAAGGAACATTTACAGAATGTGAAGACATCAATGAAGCAGGAATCCTTTGTAACAACAGAAGATCAACCAGGAATGTGTAGGTACTTTCATTTAATTGAATCCCTATAACCATCAATCATGAAAAATTTTTCAATGACTAATTAACAGATAAGGAGATGGAGGTCCAACAATATTTAATAACATTTTTTGAGAAAAATTCCAAAATAGGACCACATAGGAAGATCACAGAGCATAAAACCTTAGATAATTATGTGGCAAACAAAAGACATTTGTGAAAGTACATTCTAATTAGCTAATGAAAACATAGCATCTAGCAGAAAAAAAATTTAGGAAAGAAGTAACTACTGAAAATACGCTAATACTGTATTTCATCTTGATTAATAAATGTGAGAAGAAGAGTTTTGCTAATGAAAACTGACTGTGAGAGCAAATACCGACATCACTGTCAGTGTAATCTGGTAAGAAAGTAGACATGAAAATAAAGAACTAGACACAGATAAGCAAATGAATCCATTTTCAGAGGACCTTGGACATACACAGTTAACATCCAGCTAGAGTTCTGTGCAACAGGAAGGCTCAAACGGAGAAGAGAGAGGACAGAACCCAATCCTTACAGTTGTAGTAAGAGAAGCAAAAAGCACATAAAGAAAAAAAGGGGGGGGGTAGGTCTAGATTTTACAGGCTAAAAAGGAAGCACCCCCAGGCAGTAGAGCAGTTCTGGTAAAACTCAAGAATCACTATACTAGCTAGTCAACTGGGAATTAGAACATGTTGGTGATGATGCCAGTTTGATATAGAATGAAATTCAAAACAGAAATGCAAATACTTTGACGGAGTTTGATGGAAACCAAAATTGAGAAGAGATACTTATGCTGAGACAACAATGTTAAGTCAAAAGCCAGAAGGAGAGACAATAGACAATCACACAATGATAGAAGCATCAAATTATTAAGAGAATTCAGTAGAAAATATATATGCACCAACATTGGAGCACCTAAATAAGTTCTTTAAATATTAAAAATATGAAGAGAAAGCTATGTTGCTATACATTAGTAGCTCTCCACTTTCAACAGTGGACAGATCATCCAGGCAGAGCTTAAAAAACACTGGACTTGAACATCTGAGACCCAATAAATGCATATGGGGCATTAAATCCAGCAGTAATAGAATACATAATTCTTCTCAAGTGTATATGGACCATAATCAGAACGCATCACACAGTAAGATACCAAACAAATCTCAACAAGCTAAAGAAAACTGAAATTATATATCAAATACCTTTTGGATAGACAATAACAAGAGAAATTTCAGAAAATTCAAAAACACATAAAAAATCATACAAAATGCTTCACTGGATCAATGAAAAAATGAAAAGGGTGATTCAAAAAAATCTCTTGAGACAATCAAGTAAGATTTATAGGACACAGCAAACCTGCTCCAAACACAAGTTTTTAACAATAAACATCTACATGAAGAAATAAAGACCTCAAATAACCAAATGTGATAGGCCACACAAGTAGAGAAACAAACCTAGCCCAAGCTTACAGACAGAAGGAAAATATAAAGATCTGAGCATAGACTAAAAAGACAATAGGAAAGATCAATGAAATGAAGAGTTTTGTTGTGTTTTGTGTTTTTGTTGTTTTTTCAACAAGAAAAAAAAATGGATTCAACTGACATCCTTTAGCAAAGCAAAAGAAAAAAACGACTCAAATAAAATTAGGAAAAAAGAGAAATTACAACTAATACCACCAAAATACAAAGGATCATAGGAAACTACTATGAACAATCACATGCCAACAAATTAGATAATCTAGAAGAAATAGACATTCCTACACATATACATCCTACTAAGACCAAACCAGGAGGAAATAGAAAATCTGAATGAATCAGTAAGATTGATTCTGTAACAAATTAACTTCCATGAAAGTAAAGCCTGGAACCTGGAGTTTTCACAGCTGAATTCTAACAAATTTAAAGAAGAACTAATACCAATCCTTCTCAAACTCTCCCAAACAAACAAAAACGAAGAGGTAGGAATACAAGGGTACTTCAAAAAGTTCATGGTAAAATGAACTTAAAAGGTAAGGCTGGGGCAGGCACTTGGCTTAGCAATTGAGATGCTGGTTAGGATGTTCATGCCTGACACTGCAGTGCTTGGCTTTCACTTCCTCTCCAGCTCGGTTCCAACTTCCTCCTAATGAATACACAGTGCAGCAGCGGTGATGGCTCACACAATTAGGTTCCTGCATTCACCTGGAGAACTGGTCTGAGTTCCCACCTTCAGCCCCAGCCCAGCCAAGGGGGTTTCAGGCATTTGGGGAACACATCCTCTTTCTCTACCTTTCAAATAAGTAAGTCAATACATAAATAGATACATTAAAATGTTAGGATAGGACGTTATTTAAAATCATAGTGAGACATCATGTCACACCTGACAGAATGGCTATTATCAAAACAGGTTAAGAAGTGCTGTGCAGAAACTGGTGGTGAGAACATAACTTAGTTACAGCTATTATGGAAAATTAAGAAATTTTAAATATTCTTATCACAAAAATATTCAATAGCTGAGCTGATAAATGATAACCAGATTAATTGTACTAATTATATTCACAGATCATAGCATTACTTTGTACCATGATTATTATAAATTATTCCTTTATAATAAAAAGATTTTGAAATACTGGTTCACAAAACAAAAAGCTTATATCCATACATTACTGGACCAGGGTATAGATAATAAACATGAACTGAGATGAAGTGTTTGATCTCTATAAAACAACCATGTTCTTTACAGTCTGAAATAAGGAGGATTATTTCTCCACTGTCTATTTATTTGCCTGAAGGACCAATCAATAGGTCACAGGAAGAAAGCCACTCCTGCTCTAATGAAAAATTTTTAAGTTTTCTTTTTCTGCTGTTGTTTAGAGATTTTTAATTTATTTGAAAGGCAGGGTTACACAGAGGAAGAAAGACAGAGGAAAATCTTCCATTTACTAGTTCACTCCCCAAATGGCCACAAAAGCTAGACCTGGGCTAGGCCAAAACCAGGAGTCCAAACCCTGGCTCTCCCTGAGGGGTGCAGAGGCCCCAGAACCTGGGCCATTTTCTGCTGCTTTCACAGGCATATTTGCAGAAAGCTGGATTAGAAGCAGAGCAGCCACGACTCCAACCAGCACCAGCATGAGATGCTAGCATCACAGGCAAACACACAGCCTGCTACACACCACAATGCCAGCCCCGAAAACAAGTAACTCTTTAATAGGTTCACATTACAGCACAACTACCCATTTCATTATGCAACAGAGAGGGTTGACTCCTTTCCTTCCATGACCTGAAAAAGTCACAGGTTAACTAAATTTCTGAGAAAGAAATTTCCCACTGAGTCTTACTTAGTATGTGCTTATTTGAGGATTTATAATAAAGGCACTTACCTTACTTTACCCAATATAATTCTCTAATTTTTCTGTATTGTTGCCTCCACTATTCATATTATCCTCTCATTTCTTGGTTTATTTTAATGTTTGCAAGGTGCATTCATACATTATCAAGCTATCACCACAAATGATACTCAACAAACATGAAAATGCCCCAAGATTTCCCCACTCCTTATAATTACAGCTTCTCGTAGGTGAATCACTGAAAAATCCCGAAGCCAGGAATGCCTTACTTACTTTACTTATAAACAGAAAATTGGATGAAGCTAGTAACAAAGCTTTAACTACAAGCAAGATACAGATTAAGGTATAATGACTGTACTGGGAATTTGATGATGAGACATTGAGACATGCTATTGACATGGCAGATGACTGATGACACAGACTGAGAATGGCAAGAGCTGGACTGAATAAGACTGGCACAGCACAGAGAAGGATCAGCTATAACAAGGGGTGTGACAACTCCAACCTGCAACACTTAACAGCAGGTGATACAGGACAGTAAACCTGAATCACTAATACTGATATGGCCACAAAAAAAAAATCACGTGTGGGGAGAATATTGAAATACACGAGTATTGAGAGAAATATATTAAAATTGCATAGAAGAGTAGTTCAAAACAATTCATGAAAAACAGAATTAAAAGACATTTCAGTGCAAAGAAATTCAAAACCCAAGCAGATGAAAAGATCTTTTAAAAGCCCATACAAATATATATTAAGAAAAATTACTCATAGACTTCAAAATTTGGGCCACCAAAACATCTATTTTTTCTAAGATTTATTTTAGTTTTATTGCAAAGTCAGATATACAGAGAGGAGGAGAGACAGAGAGGAAGACCTTCCAATCATTGGTTCACTCAACAAGTGACCACAACGGCCGGTGCTGTGCCAATCTGAAGCTAGGAGCCAGGAACTTCCTCCAAGTCTCCCACGCGGGTACAGGGTCCCAAAGCTATGGGCTGTCCTCAACTGCTTTCCCAGACCACAAGCAGGGAGCTACATGGGAAGTAGAGCTGCTGGGATTAGAACCAGCATCCATATGGGATCCTGGTGCATTTAAGGCGAGGAGTTTTTTAGCTGCTAGGCCACTGCACCGGGCCCCATCTAATTCTATTTTTCCATGAATTTTCTGAAGTTCCATACATAATTGTATATACCATACAATCCCATTTAATTAACAAATATCATTACAATTTTAGGTAATTACTACTTCAAAAGTGTGAATCTGGTAGCCAGGGTGGGAAAGAACCTAAACTAAATGGTTGAGGCTTTCTGGTATGATAGAAAACCAAAGCTCCTATTTATCTGCACAAAGGGTTGCTTCTCTCCACAGTTTAACCAACTGTATCACCAAGCAAAACATGCAAAGCTGGTGATGGAGAGCCATACTCCCTCATCCACAGTGCCTGTTTCAGCTACCCCTGGTCAACCACAGTCCAAAAATACAAGAGAAAATTCCGAAAATAAGCAGCTCCTAAGATTTAAATTTCCAGCCACTCGAACTAGCCTGATGAAATCTCACACTGGCCTGGCTCCAGAGATGTGAATGATCCCTCTACGAAGCCGATCCATGCTGCAGACATATCCACTCATCGGCCACTCCGTAGACATCAAGCTTATCACATCAGTTATTCTGTATTGCAGTGCTTGCACTCAAGCAGCCCTTGTTTTACATAAAAATGGCTCCAACGTGACTGACTAGTGATCTTGTAATTCAGATATGCCAAAGAGAAGCCTTAAATAGCTTCCATTAAGTGAAAAGTTGGAAACTCTCACCAGAAACTGTGGAGTTTGGCTTTACCTATAATATCAGATTTCCAGTGCAATCATAAAATGTATTCCCTTTGGATGAGAAGGATTGACTATAATCAACTTCCACATCAGAGAAAAAGTTCTTCCAGCCAGAAGTTAAATAGACATTTGGAAAAAAAAAAGAAAAAGAAGAAGAAAGGAAGAAGGAGAAGGCAAAGGAAGGAAGGGCAGGAGAAAATTACGTATCATTATATTCTTAAAATTGCATGTGAACTATATGAAACCTATAGAAAATAGGTTCTCTATAGAAAATAAAATAAACGAGATGTTTGATAAAGTTTGGCAAAGTGATCTCACATTTTGACATAAAATTTTCAGTAAGGTTGAATTTCTTACACATTGTTCTGCAAAATCATTTGAGTCGAATGTAATAAAATTTTGTTCAGTAGACCTTGTGTCACAGACACAATATGACTTATGCAGGTTAATAGCAATAACAAATCTAACATGCCTATTTTATTCAGGGGGTAGAAGTGAAAGACAAGATGAGCAAACAAGGAGCCCTTATACCTAACAGACACCCGGAGATGGCACAGGAAACATGGAGCACTAAGACGCATGGTAGAAAGTGAGACCATAACTGAGGCACAGATTGCTCTAACAGGGTGCTGTCGGCTAGGCTATTTGGTCATCAGTCACGCTACACTAAAGTAATCAAAGATTTATATGATGTATCAAGTAAGAATGGAGTGTTCAGACAAAGGTAGGAAGATTCTTGCTCAATGTTCTCATTAACAAACAGGTCAGCATTCCAAGCATCTTCTGAAGTGATTGGATCAGTGAAGAACAAGATCATACAGCCATAGTGATGAACCAACACATGGGTGAACAGAACACCTATGGACTACTGAGAAGCTCACATTTTCATCTCCCAAAGTAATAAGTTGATGCTGTCCCCAGCCAGAATTTGATCTTCCTGGATAGAAAACAAGAAATGAAGGACTAGATCACTAACACAGTGCTTAAAAATGTGATCTGGGGCCCGGTGCAGTGGCCTAGCAGCTAAAAAAACTCCTCGCTTTAAATGCACCAGGATCCCATATGGATGCTGGTTCTAATCCCAGCAGCTCTACTTCCCATGTAGCTTCCTGCTTGTGGTCTGGGAAAGCAGTTGAGGACAGCCCATAGCTTTGGGACCCTGTACCTGCGTGGGAGACTTGGAGGAAGTTCCTGGCTCCTAGCTTCAGATTGGCACAGCACCGGCCGTTGTGGTCACTTGTTGAGTGAACCAATGATTGGAAGGTCTTCCTCTCTGTCTCTCCTCCTCTCTGTATATCTGAATTTGCAATAAAAGTATCTTTAAAAAATGTGGTCTGACAAAATAATTACAGACCCTCAAGAACAGCCCATAGTCTTCTAAGAAAACATTAATGGCACTTTAGTGTGTACTGACTATAAATGAAGGGGAAACAGAATTATTTTGTCTCTTACTCTCATAATATTAAAGTCAACCAAACCTAAAAAAAAAAAAATTATCAAAACAGTTCTTGAAGGGCTCCTTAGGAACTTGAATAAGCAGTTAAAGCAAGATGTTGCAGTCAGAGATTCATCTCTTAAAACACAAAATGGATTAAGTCCTGCGATGGTAGCCATAATGTTGCCATATTCATTTTGGAAAGTTTATTTCAAGGAATTGCCGAATTACTGTTCTAAAAGAGGAGGTAGAGTGGCTGTCAAGCAATGAAATACAGCAAACATTGAAAGAATAGATAACCCAAGCATCACACATATTCACACGGACTCCCACAAGAACCCAGCCAATTTAAATGTACAATTTTTGTCTCAGCATTTACCAGTAAATTGTGTAAACTGGATTAATTATGCAGTGTTGCTTATTCATACTGTTAGGCACTATCTAGATTTCAGGTACTTAGAAATAAAATAATCCAAACTGTAACACTGCAGAACTTGAGAAAGGTTTAACTTGCTCCAAACACTTTCCAACATATTCTTAATACACATGAACCACAACATACACTATGGCATTTCTACCATCAAAATTCAAGATGAAAATCATGTAGCTGTAAAGTAAGGGTATCCCTACACACACACACACACACACACACACAAAGTGTTTATACAAGGCTGCCTTCTAGCTTCAAAATATACCCCCTCTTCTATTTAAATTTCTCAAACATATAAATTCACAGTTTCCTACCCCTTGACCAAAGCCATTCAGTCTTTTTTTTATAAAGGAAAAAACAGAGTATATTCCCTAGCAACTCACTAACAGTTACACCAAAACAAAACACAGCTCCTGCTGATCACCACATTTTAGCTCCTCACACGGAACTAAACATTAAGTTCTAATATTAATCCAGATGAAGAAGCACACACACAGGCCCAGCTGAAAATTTTCTGAATTGCCCCACTGTTTAAGGAACAAGAGAAACTATTAGTATCCACCAGATTCTGTTTGGTTCCCATGTTCTGCGGTTATGTCTGATTAAATGCTAAATAACAAGCCTGCTTTCACTGTGATGACAAAAGACAAAGCTCTGCCAGCACCACTTGTTATCAAAGGCTGCCCTTTGCAATATTCTCAAAATTCTACTCATACAGGTCAAAGCAGCCCACAGTGCTTATTTGACAGGCGCACATACAGAAATGCTGAAGGCGGTTTGCAGGTCACACCCGAGCCATCCTATTCCTAACACATCCATGGCAGGATGTGATTCTTTAAGTTCTGGCTGTCTGGAATTGGTCCTGTGATGTGGCAGCCAGGCCTCCACCTATAATCCAGCACACGAGAAAACTTGGTCTGGGGGTAGACTCTGTGGGGTTGTATGGACCCAACCCTGTGGAAATACAAGTCCCCCTGGTTAGTTCACGAGCTGGGATTGTGATGGACTAAGCTAGGTGTGACCAGTGCACCTGCCATCACTCACGGGTAAAGGAACCCACAACAGTCAGGGCAGGTCAAGGCAGCAGCACCCAAATGTGCATCCTAAACAGGATGTGGGGTGGGCTGGGGTGCCACTGGAAGGCGGCAGAATGGGCAGGGCCAAACAAACCCGAACTCACAAGAAACGACAGAAATATGGTTGGAGCACAGGTCATGCCAAGTAGGTCCTTGTACCTACTGATCTGCATGAGACGCTAAGCCACAGCATGTAAGGCAGGGCCAGGACAATTGAGGGGTTCTGCCAAGCTGAGTCAGAGTAACCACTGGCCTGCGCATGATCTAAGGCTGGGAATAGGCCCAGTTGGGGAGCTAAGAGGACACCCTAGCTGGGTTGAGTTTCCCACCAAGGAGCACATGGGCTAGAATGGGAGCTGCATTCTAATCAGGATATAGTTGTAGTCTCCCTTGGCACAAGAATGGACTGGGACTGGAAGCACCAAGCCGGGCCAGACTCCAACACTATCTGGTGCTCTGGAGGACCAGGGTAGATGTGTGACAGACTAGGCTAGGTCTCAGCCCTTAATGAACCATGTATGAGCTGTATGTGGGTAAGAAAGAGCTGTGGCTGGTTGAAGCATCCAACAGTAAGAACCAGATTGGGTTGAAGGCCAATCAGAAAAAGCCACTATTCCTGCAAGGACAGGAGGTGAACTGAGTAGGGCTGGCTCATGGACCCACTGGTATGCGAGAAATCTGGCACTGGGAGAGGTTCTGATGGAGGAGCCTGGACAACTTCTCTGGCAGGACACAGTCCCTGCAGGTAAGCACAAAAAGCACAATAGGAAACAGCCCAGAACAGGCTATGGAAATTATCCCACTGGCATACACTTGGCATGGGTTGGGGGTAGACCAGGCTGAACCTGTTCACATCACCTGCTGGTGAATCCGAGCACCAGAACAGAGTGTGGGTCGAGCCAGGTTTGGTTGCGACAAATACCAGCACACATTAAGGAATGCCAACGTGAGATGAGCCGTACCAGATGTGGTTGCAGCGCCAAAACAGCACATGTGAAAATAAGGGGGAGAAGGCAAAGCCAACAGGGGAAGGTGGGCTCCCCTGCTGCACAACTACTTCCATTGGAAAGTGTGAGTTGGGATGCGGGCAGATTAGACAAGGCAGGGCTATAACACCTGGGGGCCCCACGTGAGCTAGATAAGGGAAGGACCAGATTGGGCTGGCGGTTTTAACTGGTGCAAGCAAAAATTAGAGTGGGTGAGGGTTGGTTGGGCTTAGCCACAGCATCAGATGGCAGAGGCTGGCACTGGGAGCTAATTCTGTCAAGTCAAATGCCAGAACCACCTGGAGAGTGCATAATCTGGGAGTGGGAGTGGCCTAGTAGGGAGACAGTGGGTCCCTCCCTCGGGGTTGCCACTCTCACTGGACAGTACAAAAACCAGGACAGGGGCAGGCATGGCTAGACAGAAAGGCACCTGCCAGTATGTGTGTGGGCTGGATAGTAGGCTGGTTGGGTTTAACTAAGCTTCAATGCCCACTGACACATACGAGAGCTAAATGGGATGTGGGACAGACAAGCCTGCGGTACATACTGGCAAGCATGGGAACCAGGGTAGGGGGCAGAACTGGTGGGGATTATGGGGAGTCACCCCAACTAGGCTGCAGCTCCCACTGGTTTGTGTGAGGACCGAGTATGAAGTGGGTAGGATCGAGCTGGACTGCAACACCCGTTGGTTCACGAGGAAGACGGGGCTGGAAACAGAACTGACCCAGCAAAAGCAACAACCAGCATGTGCATAAGCTGATTGGCAACGGATGGTGTTGGACCTTGTACTAGCAACTCTCACAAGAATCAGGTCTGGGATCATCTCAGATGATCTTTCTTTGGAAATCCCTCCAACTGAACTGCTGATCTTAGAATCCCAAACATGAAGAGACAATGTCAGCCAGTGGACTCTGAATAGATTTCGTTGTGATTGGAACTGCGAGATTGGCAGCAATCCAGAACTACTGAACTATCAAAACTGTTTGAGCAGGACCCTCGGAGCGTGCCTCCCACTGGGGATCTGGGATAGGTGGGAGGCTGGGTGGGGCTTTTCCCTTTGTTTCTCCCCTGACCCCAGATAATGGGAAAAATGATAACATTAGTGTGGAAACAATGGTACTACTCACTTCACCCTCTAGCCCTTGACCCGCTGTATCCTAATCAACTAAGTAAGATTATTAAAAAAAATTTTTAAATGTTGAATAAACACAAAGATTTTACAAAATACCCCCAAAATCTATTTCACCGATAAAAACAGAAGATGCAATAGCATTCTTTCAGGTTCTGGATTTCCAGAAAACACATAACAGCTCCCTGGTATTCACATACAAAGTAGTATGCCATGTTCCCTCAAGTTCCCAGGGCAATTTTCAGAGGTGGCCTTATGATGCCAAAAGCTTCTCTATTATAATGTCTCCAAATTCCTATTCCTAGCTGATAGTCCAGTGTTTCATCCTTTTGCTATGTAAATCAAAGGACGCAAGATAGCCCACACCATGGCTCACTGGCTCACATCGGCAGTACCCCACAGGTCCCCTCCTTTTCCCTCTGAAAGTTTCTTTGCTAGCCTGGTATTTGAGGAGGATCATCTCATACAAGTGGATAAAAGCAATTTAAAATTCAAATAACTCATTACCAGAGTGGATTCTGAAAGGCTAATTTCAAAATGGTACAACAGTACTTTGTAGAGAAGCAGCTCCACAACCATGAGACTGCCTACACCATGCCAGGCACTCCAAATGCACACAATCCTGCTGAAATCTAAAGTCCACCCTGACGCAGGCAGTTACTGATTTCACAAATGATAAAAATGAAGCACACAGAGGCTACACTTGGGCCCAGGTGAAGCAGGTGTACCTGCGCCTGGATTAAGGCTCATGTTCAAAGTCCACACCTCTATGATGAAGAGCACAGCAAAGAAGATGCATGGTAGAATCCCAAATCTGTAAAACTCTCTGAATTATTGGCTGTCTGTGTGACATCATGCACGTGGCTGAAGCTCTCTGTGCCTCCACTTATCTGTGAAAAGGGAAACTGATGGTATCTATGCTTTACTGAACTGCAGTGGCAATGTCCAGATGCAGTGGCATGTGGACAAAATATTCAGAACAGTGCCTGCAATGAGAAACACTTAACAAATAAGCGAGCAACAATTACCACCACAACAAAACCATATGCCGTATTCTCTTACACAGTCGCCAAGCATCTCAAGTTTAAGAAACTAACATTTAATGAGAATACCTTGAAGCCCTTGGAGCCACCATTATACTGGGGTTAAATGCTAAGCAAGAATCATGCCAATACATTTTAAGATTTCTTTCACTCTCAAAACTAGAAAAAGTTTAAATGGTCTCAAGAGGAGAACTTAAAAACTAATGAAGTCCAGTAGCCCACAGTCTACCAAGTACTGGAGCTACTGTTTCAGTTTAGCAAGAAACAATTTCAAAAAAAAAAAAAAAGTCACCTGATCAAAACCAAAACAAGACAAAGAGTGAGCTGAAACATACAATCCATTTGGACTAGAAGACTTTCAGGAAAACTCAATGATCCAGAGTAAGAAAGAGCAAGGCAGGAACAGAGTAAGAAAGAGCAAGGCAGGAACACTCAGCAAAACAAATGGACTCACTGGATTCCTTCCAGTACCAACAGCCTATGATTCTAATGATGGAAAGGAAGGAAAACCAGTGGAAAACATGACCTCACGACCCAAGGGTTTGGGGTTTCTGTTTTTTTCCTCTCCTTGTCCTCTGAACATGCAATATTTTATAGGTTCTGTTCCAGACCTTCACCTGTGAATCAGAGCTGGAAGTTCAGAATGCATTTCCGCATACATGGGGGTGTGAAATACCATGACTAAGTCTCCAAATGAGTCTATAAACATCTATTTGACCCCTAATGGAGTATTAACAGGTATGAGCATGTCTTCCCAAAGCTCTTGAAGGCTATCTACAATTTATGGAACAAAGTCCTTAGCTTCTTATTCAGGGCTCTCCTCTAAACCGGCACATTCTGTAGCCTTTCAGAGCTTAGAGTGCTTGCTCATATCTGATTCCACCAACATAACTGCCCAGTGAGCAACCAATTGTTACACAGGGATCTTTAGAAAGGCAAAGGGCTATACAGGCATGTAAAGCAAGAGCCATACCATATGCCAGCCTCTGCGACTGCCAAGTCCGAAAATGCCCTTCCTGATTTTGGTGCACAACTGCCACAATAACCTTTCTAACTTCACTTCCCGCATTCACTCCATGTGCCAGTCCCAGTGAATCATTATGACTTTGCTGTGCTCAACAACCTTTTACCAGCCAGCTATCAGCATCTTACTCACCCTCAAACGTCACAACTTCTCTGAAGCCTTTACCCCCATTTACTTGGACAAAAGTAAAACTGCTTCTCTACTAGATTCATAATCTCCTTGGGGTAATAAACTGCATCACACACCTACCACACTTCTGCTACTCGTCATGCACTCAAGGTCCAGGTGTCCAGTGAAGCAACATGATACTATGTTCACTGTCTTTTTCAAAAAAAACATTTATCTGAAAATGTACTCTAAGTTCCAACTTGAGGTATTTAGACTCTGCTTTGTAAGAATCACAACCCTTTGTCAGGAGAATGAAGAGAAAGCTTTTGTGTCAGCAGAGAAAACAAGTGTGTCACTTTTCAGGAATTGCTGGAGTAACATTGTTATACACAGATTCCTAATTAACACCTGTTAATGTACAAGCGCTCATTCTTACATCAAGCAAGTTTCAGATCACTGGATTTCAATCTTGGATGCCTACCAGAATCTGCCCAGAAAGAGCCAGGTGCATGTTACCTGAGAAAGGGCTGGGGATGGGCAGGCAGGTTAAAGCACACATTTGTGACACCGCAAACATCATCTACAAGGATAAACCTGATGAGGAGGGGAGTTACTATAGCTATTATGACAGTCTGCAGGCATCCTATGCAACAGGGGGCATACATTTCATGATGGAGGAGACACCTTGGGAGCATACTACTGATAATAGTGCTGAGGAAGCCCTGGAGTGACATGATGAACAGCTCAATCACTCTGGACATCTGCTAGAGAAGGACTTCGTCCCACCCTGTACACTCATCCAATGGCTGCTGTAATCTGAGTAAGGACATGTTGAGGAGCAAGCCAAAGCTGAAGTGGACTTGAAGGTGGGAGCCTAACTTGTCCATGAGCACCCACAGAAGAGGGCAGATCAAGGAGTACAAGCCGTTAGCTAACATCATCCATGGCAGGTGGCAGAGGTCCTTTCTTCTCCCCCTTTTGCCTCTGACTCAGAGTGTGGTGGAACATACATTATTATGCCAAACTTGCTTAGAAGCACTGGAGAAGTACCTGTATCCTGAACATAAACTAAAGTAATGCTCTCGGTTGGAAGATGGTAGAATCTGTTTAGGGTTAAAATAAAGCATTATGGGTAAGCCACTGACTGCAGTACCAGCATCCCATGTGGGTGTTGGTTCAACTCCTAGATGCTCTTACTTCCCACCTACTTCCCTGCTGTTGTGAGAATGCAGCAAAAAAAAAAAAAAAAAAAAAAAAGCCCCACATAGTTGGGTCCCTGCATCAACCTGGGAAGCCTGTATGAAGCTCTTGGCTCATGCCTCCAACCTGGCCCAGCCTTGGCCATTACTGCCATCTGCAGAACAAACCAGCAGATGAAGATTTCTCTCTCTGCCTCTCCCTCCCTCTCTGTAACCATGCATTTGAAGTGAATAAATATGGCTTTAAAAGAAACAAAATATTAAAATTTTTTAAAAAATTCACAGGCAGGCCCCTTTAAAGGCATACAGACTAGCCAGCTGTGATGGCCATAATTCCCAAGAAAGATGGATGTGTACCCTGGAAAGGACATCAATAAAGATCATCCTTGGTCAGGCACACCTGTGGACAAAGTGTCAGCAGGAGGAGGTGAGAGCCTGAGAGTCCCACAGAAAGACCACTGTGGCCCGTCACATTCTGAGATTGGTGGACCGAATGGCTGACATAGCCAGCACTGAACTGAAAGGGAACTATAGTCATTTCCCTCTTTAAAAATATCTTTATATCAGACAGGAAGCTACTAGAGGATTAAAAGGAAGCCAGCAACAGTAGAGAAGGTAAATGAAACAACACAACAAAAGAAATCAATTAAGAAAAAAAGGTATACACTATAAAACTATGGCTGGTACCTGCCCCACTCCTTGCCTGCACCCTGCAGCTCAATCATCAGCATTTCTTGGTCTACCCATAGACAGCTTGGTTCTACAGGCCCACAGCCGGACCACGCAGGCAGTTCCCAAGTTCCCAGATGATCATGGTGAATGGCCAAGACTGGGAGATATTGTGCTAGCCATGGGTTTTATAGCCATGGAAGTCAGTTGGGGAGAGGACAGCATGGGCACAGCCATCGGGCTCATCTCCCCACCACCTGAAAGCCTCCCCCAGCTCCTCAGCAGCTGCCCCACTACTTCTGAATGCCAACATGCAGTGACTTCTAGTTCTGTTTTCAAAAAGAAACAAAAACAAAAACAAAACCTCTTCTTTCTCAAGTCATTCCTTGTCCATTTCTGCAAGAAATGAAAGCACACCTGTAATGTTGATAAGACTCCACACCAGTGACTGGCCTGCCAAGTCCCACTGTGAATTTTCGCAGCACTTAAGCGGCAGGCTAGAATGGCATCCAGGCTCCTCAGCCCAAGGACTGCCTGTTGTCCCAAATTAGAACAGTGCTCTGTGATGACATTTTCAAGGTACGCAAAGTTGAGAACTTGCTCACTAATCAGAGTTCCTCCTCTCCACTGTTCACTCATCCCTCGATTCATTCAAGTGTATCTAAGGACTGCGTGAGCCACATTTCAAAGGAAAACTTTGTGCTCTCTCTCTCCAGGTAACCATGAGTAGCCCACCGCGATCACAGAGTGTAATCAGAACAGCAAGACCACTGACAGGATGTGGTCATGCCCCACAAAGACCTGAAAGAGGGCAGGAAAACTTTCAGGGAACAGCAAATGGCCTAAGGCTTGTCACAAGATAAATGAATTGACTTGCTTGCTATGACCCAACAGTGGGCAAGTAAAGAAAGAAAAGTATTTCTCTCTATACTAACACTGTAAGGGACCTCTAGGGATAGAGAATTCTCTCTGCAACGCAAGACAACAAGAGGACCACTTAGATCTGTTGCATGAAGGCAATCACAAAGCCATATGGAAAACTACTCTAGAAAATGCCTTCTTGACCCCTAGGATTCTTCAACTTCAGTTTCCACACATGTTTTCTTTCTCCCACGCCCACTCAAAATTTGCCAAGGTACTCAGACATCAGAACATGATGTCATACTTCCTGGCAAATGAAAAGAAAAATAAAGGAAGCACTAACCAATTTAACCAAAAGGAGGAGGAAAACGTGGTGCTTTTCATGAGTAGCAGAAGGAAAGGGCAATGGTTGCATTTGCTAGACAATCACCATCAACTTGACTCCTTTGCAAGGATATATGCTGCACTGTAAGTTTTTAAAAACAGATTTTTAAAAACATTTACCTGAAAGGCAGACACAGAGAGAAATCTTCCATTGTCTGGGTAACTCCCCAAAGCAACAGCCAAGTCTGGGCCATGCCAAAGTCAGGAGCCTGGAACTCCATCTGTGCCTTCCATGTGAGCGGCAAGTACTTGAGGCATCACTACTGACTCCCAGGATGTGTTTTAATAGGAAGCTGGAATCAGGAACAGAGCCAGGACTCAAACTCAGGCTCACTCGCATGGGATGCAGGGAGGCTGAGCAGCATTTTAATGGCTGCATCAGAGGCCCACCCCACAAGGGATTTTAAAACAGGGATTATTAAGTAATTCAATAAAGACCTTTTATGATAAAAGAAGCTGAATTTCTTTTATCGCAAACAGCACAGTAAATGAGAATAACATGTTTGAGCAAAGGTTTGTGACGCCCCCAGCTCCGACTCTGGAATCACAGTGAGGATCAGGGGAAACTCAAGAAGTTGGACAACTTGGAAAGGATCATCTAAACTGCTTCAGTGTTTTTGTGGTGACTGGCATGAAATACCCAGAAGGCATTATATGTCAGTATTTGCTCCACCAGCCCTCTCTAGCACACAGGAGTGCTCACACACGAGCTGGGCTCAGCCTTCTTCACTCACGGGCCTGTGCTTGGGTCTCCCAAGAACACACATGTAGGTTAAATGTCTGAGAATACAAGAGAAAGAGTTCTTCGTGCAGTCCTTCTTCCCTCACATTACAAGAAAGCCTATTCCACCAGGAAAAAAAAAAATGGAGGGGAGAGCAACTTTAGTTACAATCAACGAGATTTCACCACTTTGCCAGCAACAGATGAGGTAGCCATTTGTCTGGTAATCCTGTGTGAACCACAGTCAAACCAGGAACCAACAGCTTCACTGTCCATGTGTCTAGCAGGAGCTGGCCTACTGCCCAGCAACCACAGGAGCCCTGGAAAGTCGCCCTCCCTAGCAACCTTCAGTAGACATGCTTCCACTGCTTTGAGTCACCTACTTACAAAGAGAATGGAAATGCCAAGAACGTTCCTGATTCTCAAATTACTGAAACTACCATGCTGGGTTAGGCTATAGCAACACAGATGGGGGGAAAAAAAAAAACTCAGCTTGCTTTTTCCTGATACCCTCCATTCCAAGTGAACTTCATTAGAATCTGCTTTCTCTGGCTCCAAGTGGATACTTTACAGTTGCCTGTTTTGTTCAGGCAGTAGAGAGGCAAGTTCAAATCACATTCTTTGGTCTCTCTCTAGCATCTAAGCCTTTGCTATTGCTGTGTCCTCCCCAACGCGTCTGCAATTTTCTTTCCTGTATTGTTATTTTATTCTTGGCATGGATCTATACTCCTTACTGACTACCTAACCACTCAACAGTGGAGGAGGTATTCTTACCGGATCTCGAAGTACACAGCTGAGGGGAAAAACAATGAAAAAAAGTCTCTCAACACATGACAAGTACAGATTTTATATTTTCTTTAGCAACTTTTATTTAGAAACCATCACTGACAAAACTTAAGTGTTTTGTATTTTAAATGCTTTTGTATTTTAAATACAATATACTCATAACAATTAAAAAAACTAGCATTAGAAAGCAAAGCAGTAATCTTCTTATCTTTCAGTCGAAGAACAGCATGGTCAAGAAAAATTAATGAAAAGGTTCCCTCACTCAAACCAGCACAGTAGCATAGCAGCGGCACCACTTGCAGTGTCAGCATCCCTTTGGGGCCCAAGTTAAATTTCCACTTCTGACCCAGCCTCCTGCTAATGTACCTGGCAAAGTAATGGATATATAATAACGGGTTCAACCTGGATTATATTTGATTAGCACAGACAGAAAATATAACAATTATAATTCATGGAGGAAAGGACTTGCTATGGTTCATATATGGTTTGTTATCCAAATGCCCATGCATAGAAAGCATGGGGCCCAGTGTGGCAATATTCAGATGTAATAGAACCTTTAAGATGTAAGACTTGGTAGAAGGTGAGGAGGTCACTAAGGGCACTGACCAGAGGGTTTAATGCTGGTCTCATACAGTGAGTTGGTTCTCAGTGAGAGTGAGTGTAAAACAGAAGAGCAAGACTTCTCAGCTTCAAGCTTCCTGTCTCACCATATCACATCGCCATGCACACATTCTCGCCATTGTGATGATATCCACAAAGAAGACTTCACCAGAGACAAGCCAAAGCCAGTACTCAGAGCAAGAACCACTAGAAATGTAGGCTTAACCAAGCTCCTTTCTTTATGAACTACCCAGCCTTCACTATTTGGTGACGCAATAGAAAACAGATTAACACAGGGCTTACAGCAATGAAATGACTCTGGTAAGGCACACAATGTCATATGCAGCCCTGTCTTTTGAACAAAAGCAGAAACACAAGGCAAGCTCCTCAGGAAACAAGGGAGACACACTGGAACCCACAGAGCATTCAAAGGAGGCACAGCATTAACACAAATGCCTTTCTGCAGTGAAAGCTCAACAATGACTCTGCACATTAGAATTGCATAAAGGAAAGGAGGAAAGTGATTTTTGCTTTCAATTCTTGAAAGAAAGCTTGCTGCAGGTGACAGATTCTTAAGGACTCTCAGAAATAATAGAGAACAAACCCTGATACCTGAAGAAAGAACAAGTAAGGCAACGTGCTCTTAAGGAGGTCCTTCTATGGGGTTGGCAACTTGGGATACAAAAGAAGGAGAGCCTATTGGGTTCCCAGAACAAGTGTTAATATTCTAGTGCTCCTGTAGGAAGCACTGACATTCTAGTATGTTACTTTAGTTTTACTTCGCAATCACATCTGCTTCACTTTTTAAGAAAATATTTACAAAGTTCTGAATATACAACATGCTTGCTTCAGAGTTCCACCTTCTTCATATACCAAAACATAATAAATAATTCCCTATGTCCTTAAATAAAGAATAAAGAATTCACAAAGATATGTGATTAACACCTCTTTTATGATATTGTGGGGAAAAAAAAACCAGAAATATGGGCTAAAGGACAAAATGTGGATGGGGGAACACATATGGAAATCCAGTTGAACAAGAGGTCAATTCAAAGAATGTTATCTGTAGGTTCATTGCCTGCCAATTGGGAAGCTTATGAAGATACTGTTTCGCACTTCTCCACATTTTAATAAATTCCACACACAGCTGGTCAGCAGTGTGTCTACTATTTGCAAAACTCTGTAACAGATTCAACCTTATAGCTAGCCTCTGAGATTTTTTTCATTTTGTATCTAGGAACATTTGAGATGGAGGCTCAAAGAGGTTCAGTAACTTGCTAGAGGTCAGATAATTGTTCAACAGCAAAACAGAAATCAGTCTCCCACTCCTACTTTATTTTACCTGATGATATACTTATTTCACTCTCAGGGTTCCTGAAACTAGCCAGGTGTAGCGGGAATCTCTTTAAAGATAGCTGCAGTAAAGCTGCTGTGCTAATCTAACGAGATTAAATTTAGTCCTGAGAAATGTGAAGTCTCATATTTAGATCAAAAAAACAAACTCCCAGTACAGAATAATGGAGCACTGGCCCAAATCATTCATGAGCAAGGATTGGGAATGTATTCAACTACAAAATCAATGTGAGCCCAAGATTTACAGGCCCAACTTATATATACTAATTACAGGTTCACCTTGAATCCAAGAGTTACTGATAAATTCATATACTCTAAAGTTGCATTCACAAATATGTTAGGCCCAGGATGGGGGCATGGGGTAACGGTCCTCTACCCTGGCTGACAAGCTTCCTTCATTATTTTTTTTAAGATTTATCTATTTTTATTGGAAAGTCAGATATACAGAGAGGAGGAGAGAGACAGAAGAAGATCTTCCGTCCATTGATTCACTGCCAAATGGCTGTAACAGCTGGTACTAAGTTGGTCTGAAGCCAGAAGGCTGGAGCTTCTTCTAGGTCTCCCTGGAAGACCTTGGGCCTTGGGCTGTCCTCAACTGCCTTCCCAGGCCACCAGCAGGGAGCTGAATGGGAAGCGGGGCCAACGGGACACAAAAACCATTGCCCAAATGAGATCCCAGCGCATTCAAGGTGAGGACTGTTAGGCTACCAGGCCAGGCCCCAGGACATCACATTTTAAGAACTCAGGTTGAAAATGACATCTCTATGGATGCTCAGCTAGAGTTCTAAGTTTTTAGTTGTGACTATTTCAGGGACATGATGTGTATCTCGAAGTAATCATAAGTGGTGATTTGTTGTTCAGCCCAACTTTTTACAGATAACCTATACATAAGTCTATAAGACATAACAGGTTAATTCAAAAGGAATTTATAAAGGGGGAGGGTATAGTGAGTTCAAGGGTAGAAAAGAAGGAGACGAACATCCCCTCAAACACATTAGCAGCATCCAGTCTCCTCCCTCCTTCCTTAACACTTGGCTTCCTGCTTCCTTGGGCCACTGAGGGGAGAGTTCCTGCTGCTTTGCATATGTCCAAAGTGCTTCCTTACTTCAAAACCAAAACATGTTAGGGTTCTGATGATAGGAAACTGATGTTTTCACCACGCACTACTAAACAGTGAGGGTAGTCAATGGAAATATTGAATTCAAAGACAACTTTGTTTTGACACACAAAAAAGTTTGAAACCATGCCTTGTCATGTAGTTACTAAGAGTTGAGGCACTTGGGTGAAGAGAGGCAAGGAACATAACATCTTGTTTAAGTGCTTTTCAAAGTCCCTTCTACCTTCTTCATTTCAGTTCCAGAGAAGGATAACCCAATGAATCTTATAGGTAACAGAGGGCTGCTTGATTTGCAAACCCAGAAAAACGCTACAACATTACCTTTCAAAATGTCTTTCCAGTTTCAATCTTCACCGCTATATCAAGCCACTCAACGCACTTTTCTGGCAAAATATTCCAGCTAACAAATAGTGTAGAACTCCCTCTCAAACAGCTCCAGCATTTCTTGTTTCCGATCCCATGGAACTGTAACCCAGGCTCTGATCATCGCCCTCTCTGCTGCCACCTCTCTAGCCTCTCAGGCTAACTGTGCCGGGTGCACACAGTCTGGGCCTCAACCATTATGAGGAGTTACAGCCCTCTTGGAGAATGCAATTTTTCAAACAGAATGCCAGAACCAGAATTACCAAGCTAGATATTCAATTTTAGTGGACCTGGCCAGAATGATTCCCAAATGGGCAGTATTATTCACATGTCTCCATCACCCCAAAATACTGTAGGAACATCTTTAAAAGATCATTTGTACCTAGGCTTACATGTGCACAGGATCATAACTGGAAAGACACAAAGTAATAAGGAGCTTTTCCCCTGGGCTCAGGAATTAGATGAAGAGACACTCACATTTCAAGATAGAACCCTTTTGTCCTTTCTTCATGGTTTGCTATGCTCATGCCATACACACTACATATTCAAATTGGATGTGATCTTCTGTCAGCATTCTGAAAAAAACAAAAACTCCTGCACAGGCAGTATCACTGTTATGTGATTACATGACCAACTTAAAACTGCATAGACTGCAGTTTACATGGAATCACCTTTGATACCCATGGTATGACAGATTCTGGGGCTAGACAAATTGAGTCTGCAGATCATTTGGTAGCCAGCTGTGACTACTGGACAAAAGAAACACCAGACAATTGACACCTCTGCAAACTGGGGTTGGGGTCTTAGGGGAACCATGGGTGATTTTCTTTTGCCTCTATAAACATTTCCGTGCTGGTCAAAGTGTCTAAAATGGGTACCAGTATTATTTACACACTCAAGAATAAAACAAGAAGAAAAAAAAAGAATTCTCCCTCAAAGATATATTAGCTCTTAAGCCACTGCTGTGACACAACAGGTTGAACTGCAGCCTGGAATTTCAGCATCCTAGATAGGCATGTCAATTCAAGTGGCAGCTGCTCCACTTTTTTTTTTTTAAGATTTAATTTTATTAGAAAATCAGATATACAGAGAGGAGGAGAAACAGAGAGGAAGATCTTCCATCTGATGGTTCACTCCCCAAGCAGCCGCAATGGCCAGAGCTGTGCCAATCGAATGCCAGGAGCTCAGAGCTTCTTCCAGGTCACCCACACAGATGCAGGGTCCCAAGGCCTTGGGCCGTCCTCGACTGTTTTCCTAGGGCACAAACAGAGAGCTGGGCGGGAAGTGGGACTGCCAGGACTGGAACCAGTGCCCACATGGGATCCTGGTGTGTGTAAGGTGAGGACTTTAGCCACTATACTATCACGCCAGGCCCAACTGCTCCACTTCTGATCCAGCTCCCTGGTAATGCACCTGGGAAAGCAGATGACCCAAATACCTGGGCCCCTGCTACCCATGTGGAAGACCTGGACGGAGTTCTAGGATCCTGGGTTGCTGAGGTTATTTGGAAAAATAAATAAGCAAATCTCTCTTCTCTCCCTCTCTCTCACTTCCTCTCTCTATAACTCTGCCTTTCAAATAAACATTAAAAAAAACAATGAGAATGTTAAAGTCGCCTTCTCTGACTTATATGAAACTAACTTATTGAAATGTTTTAAAGTGGAAAAAGCTAGATTTTGTGGGGCAAAAATTAAAGTATTGCTAAGAAATAGTGAAGGAGTCAGAAAAAATAGGGAAGAGGTATCATTCACAGACCGTCATTCCTTCCCTCTAGTGTTCATGGAGTTACAAAAAAGAAAAAAAGGAAGAAATAAAAAGATAACTTCATTTACAACGTAAAATACATAAGATGCAAAGAAAATATATGGAAGTTTAACTAACATTAACATACCATTTGTATATTCCAATTGTAATAAAGGCAATAACTACAATGTTGGCACTGTTTTCACTATGGTAACTTAAACGAACACTAAGGACCTTTTATGTATCTCCATTGTCACCATGCACTTAGCAATTCTAGCACAGTCATTTCTCTTCACATGCTTTCTTTGCACAAAACTCAAGAGTCTGTTAGGAGATTGATTCAAATCTGAAACACTCTCATCTATTCTATCAGGTAATAGTCACGGAATGATTACTGTGTAAGAAGTAGAGAACACACAAAACATCTATGTTACAGTCTGAAACTAAACATCTTGAATATAATTACATCAAGCCAAGAATGAGAAAACACATCTAACAAAGAAAAAAATGTGCCCTTTGGGACCCTAAAGTATATGCCAAAATTATCAAGTTCATAAACTGGTATCCAAGACACTGAAGACTAAAGCATTCTTTACCTAAAAAACTGCTTCTGAAAGTGGAATTATCTTAGACACACCTTCACGCATTTGCCAAAAGAGCTCATGTCATAAGAGCAAAACTTTCCACTCAAATTTTAAATGGTTAGCAAGAAAAGGATGCAAAGTAATTCCACTTCAAAAGCTCCAAAGGGGAGATAAAAACAAAAAGCAGCAACTTGCTTGGGTACTTGTTAGACCTGCTTACATCCTGGAAACAGGAAGCACTGTGTTTTCACACGCTACCTTGGGCCAAACCCAAAGAATTATTTTATCGTTGCTAGCATTAAAAACAAATAAAAACAACACTTTTTAAAAACAGGCCTATCAGGAAGACGAGGATCATACTGGTCAAAGTACAAAGTGTCCCCAAAAACGACACCTGTGCACAATGAGCCCCATCTTTTCGTAACTGTGAGTATAGAAGGGAAACTTACCTAAGTGTGTCCACTGAAAAGTGATGCCCTAATTTCCCCACATGTACAACAGGCAGCAGCCCAAATCACACAGCACGAGAATTCCCTGACCCTGGCACAGCCCAGTATTATGCTGGAACGGGCTGCCCTGAACACAGCCTTCGGTGCAGGTAACAGGACACAATGGCTGTGTGTGTGTGTGTGTGTGTGTATGTGTGTGTTCAAGTGTGAGTATAAACATGTCAGCAAGACAAAGATGATGCTCTAATACAGATCACAAGACAGCAGAAAACAGGTAGTAACCACTAAGAACCCCATGCTAGATGGAAGCCTTGGAACCAACACGCAATGTCATTTCTTAACACCAGTGTTGCACTCACAGAACAGAATGGACTCCATTTGTGTGCCCCTTACAGTACTAAACAATGTGAAACACACACCCACAAAAACATGTGATTCTTGTCCTCTGGGGTTAATTACACTCCCTCTGACAAACAAGTCAGAGATTCCCAGCAGGGCTGGAGGCTGGGGCATGCCTGCATTTCCAATCACAGGTAACTAATGTGTTACTCTGTGCCTTAGTGAACTGGGTGCTTCATGCATATATTCATTGCTTTTCTTCACAAGACCCCTGTTAGAGGACTCAGTCTCACTGAAACATGAGAAAACAGAGACTCAGCAATGGTAACTTTGAAACACCTTATGATCATTATGGGTTATTCATTATACCCCAAAGCCCTTTATACCAGTGCTTCTCAGTGTGTCCCCAGAACCGAATGAATCAGTGACAGGTGCCACTTATTAACACTACAGATTCCTGTCCCCCATCCCACTCTCACCACTACAATACAATAGGCCAAAAATATTAGACATATGACTTTAGAAACCCTAGTTACTTGATTCCTCTAAAAGCCAACCTGCCAATCATACAGAAAGAAAGGGAGGGTCAATTCCTTATTTAATGGATACACAACAGGCAGGACTGAGAGCCTGACTCACATATCTCTATTGCCCAACAATCGGCCGAACACAGCCACATGCACACCAATCTTATCGTTTGGGCCCAGCACAACGGCTGGCTCAGTAGCTAAATCTTCAGCTTCCAGTGCCAGATCCCATGTGGGTGCCAGTTAGTGGCTCCAGTTCCCATCCAGCTCCCTGCTTATGGCCTGGGAAAGCAGTCAAGGACAGCCCAAAGTCTTGGGACCCTGCACCTGCATGGGAGACCCAGAAGTTGTTCCTGGCTCCTGGCTTCGGATCAGCTCAGCTCCAGCTATTGTGGCCACTTGGAGAATGAACCAGCAGAAGGAAGATCTTTCTGTCTCTCCTTCTCTGTGTAAATTTGCCTTTCCAATAAAAATAAACAAATCTTAAAAAAAAAAAAATTATTGCTTAAGCGACCCATACCCTGTTGGCTCCTCATCTATAGTTTTCAAAGCACAACTGGAAAGAAAACAACGGTACCATTTAAAGTCCAGGTTAGTTTCTCAAAGGCCAATAAAAAGTGGTACACTGATTTCCAAAAGATTACTTAAGAGTCTAACTAACATATCTTGGGAAATGGGAAAATTTAATTTGCAGCTCATTAATACATACAGTATGTTCGGAAGCAAAATGTTTAAAAAGATTTTTTTTTTTAATTTAAAAAACACAGTGATGCAGAGACCAAGGGGGAAAGAGAGAGAAAGGCATCTTCCATCAGTTGATTCATTCTGTAAATGTACTCAACAGTCAGGTTGGGCCAGGCTAAAGCCAGGAGCCTGGAACTCCACTTGAGTCATCTTGTACGGTTTTCCCAGATGCCTTAGCAGGGAGCTGGACTGAAAGTGGAGCAGGCAGGACTGCCACTGGTTCTATATGGAATATTGGCACGGCAGGCAGCGGCTTAGCCTTCTGTACCACAACATTGGTCTAGGAAATCAGTGGCTCCCTCGAGGACACACTGCTCAAGATTTGTGTACTTTCCTAGTTTGTACCAACCCACGCCAGCACTTCATAGCCAACCCTCATCTTCACTCACAACTATGACATGTTTCTTACACTGTAAACTTAATTTTTAGTCATTCTCAACCACTAAACGTACCTTCATAGGGACAGAGATGTACAAACAGGCCAAGGTGGAATGAGGTTAATTCCCAAAGAGTTACAATGCTGTTTTGAAATTTGAGTGAAACCCACACAGTGACTAATCTGGAGGGCAAAACATGCAGTGGGATGTGTAAATTGCTTATCTGCTGGTTAAAAAAAGGTTTCATGTGGATGTAATCACAACTCACAGTTCACTCACTGAGGTTAAAACTAAGAAAAAAATATATTTTACCAAACCAATACAAAAACATTTTTTATATACACATTACTTTAGCCAAGTAACCTGGGCTGACCCCTGTAAGAAAATGAATCTGAGACGGAGAAATAAGTAAGCAAAGGGGAGAAAAAAATGTGTGTGGGGGGGTGGGGGCTGGATAGGTAAGGAAAGAAAATGCAGTGAATAAGCAGAAGAGGAAGTACAAAGAAAGAAACAGCCTAGCCAGAGGCGCACTGCACCCAGGGGGAAGGGAGGCACACAAGGGTTTTCCAAGGAGCTGGCACCTTTTCCACCATAACCTGAAGCTCCCTTGAGCCACAGGCTTCAGATTACTATCATCACCTATTACCTTCCCAATGAAGAACTAATTAGCTACTTACTGAGTTCCTTATCTTTAGAACCTCCAAGGGGATGGGATGACCAAGCCAGTAGAGTGTTCCAAGACTCAAGTATCCAGTTCACAAGCAACCCACCCAGGACTGGAGAACATGAAGCGCAGAGGGTGTTAATACATGCCAACCCTTGACTCACATAGCACACTTGGCAGTTGTTAAAAAAATTTTTTTGAAGGAGAACTATCAATGTTTAAGCATTGAACACTTAGAAATCAGATAAGTTCACATAAAAACTGACTGACAAGGAGAAACAAGCAGAGCACTGGCTGTGGCAGCTGATCTCTGTAGAGAGGGCATGTGTTCTCTGGTTTGCCACAGGTGGATCTAGAGCTGGAACCCCCCCCCCCAACTGGCAATGTGCCAACTTGGCCCTGTCATGTGTGTTTGATTTCATGGCTCCTAGGACGGCCAATCCACCCAGCAAGCACCGCCTGGGCTTCCTTAAGGGCAATGACCGCCACACCCCACGGCCGGACGCCTCTGCTCCTGGGCCACACCCTGGAATATTGGCCTCACCCGAAGCTGCTTCCTCTCAGGAATGTTCAACTCCAATATCCTGGATCTGGCCATGACCTCTCCCAGGGCACTGCTTCCATCATAAACTCTACTCCATTTCTCTGACTGCTCACCCCTGGCTGGAACTCCCTTCCTTCTCCAGCCAGCATAAGCAGCATCCCAAATACCTTTCCATAGGAATCCACAATGGCCTCATACCCCCTATCCTGTACCCATGATCCACCCTTTTTTCCTAGTCCTAAATGGCTGAGCACTCTAAGAAAACAGAGGAAAAGGGGAGGGAAGACCATGAGGGCTGACACCACCAAAAACCCGGCATGTCAACCAACAATACCTGTTAGCTCACTCCACTGCCCTTCTATTCCACCTTCCCAGCCCTGAAAGTAGCCACATTCTACCTCCACCTCCTTGACCCGGCACGCTGCCGTGCCTCATCCAGAACGGAGAAGCTAAATATACATGATGTATCCACAAGCATCCTTTCCCTCTTCTCTCAGAGTGGTCCCCAGACACTGAAACTGAAAATGTAGCTTTTATCCTTGATGTCCCAGTCACTGGACTCTCCACTTGAAAACCAGTTGGTCACCATTTGTCTTTTAAGCATCACTCCACCTCTAGCTTTGATTCCTCAAACGCATTCACAAGTTTCCAACAGGGTCAGCTCTCTAACGCCTGACAAATCACTCCTCCAGCCTCAAAATAAAGTCCAGCTCTTTAACCTGCATTCAAGGCCTCCCATGGTTCCAAGGCCACCTGTGGTTTCAAGGCCACCTGTGGTATCTATGGCTGTCTCCTGAAAGCCGATGCCTCCAACAGTATTTTGCTATGTCTCCTGACAGAAGGACTCCGCTGCTAGTCCCACAGTCCATCTGCTCAGCTGTCTGAATCCACCACTGACCTATGGCCCCAAGGACAGTGTCTACACACTCACTGCTGCATCTCAGGCACCTAATAACTCAGCAGGCCTTCAATGCATGTGAGCTGCAGGAAACTCTCAAGGCCACCACCAGATAGGGTCTGCTCCATCAGAGTATGTCATGAAAAGGCCTCGGACCTGAACTTAACCCCAGCCCACCTTCTGGTGATCCTCAACGAGTGCTCAATCTCAGCTTTTCCATCTGTAAAAAGACAACTTAAAAAAAAAAAACCTACAAATGGCTGATGTAAGAAACAAACAAAAGTGGTGTGTCTGGAACAACATAGAGCTGATGGTGGTCTACAAACCATGGGCGAAGGTTTTAATCCTCTCCCAGAGGCAGAGAGCAGGCAGATCACTCAGTGTGTGGGCAGTTCAGGTGTTGGAGCTCAGAAACACTTCCTGCCTTTTGGCTATTCTACTCCTCATTAACACCTCCACTAACAGGCCAGGGGAAGAGGAGCTCAGCTTCTGTCCCCAGGACTAATGATGTGCCATCTCTGCATGCTGCTGTGGACGCTCTGCCAACAGCACTGCTGACTCAGCCCACACCACCGCCCTCTCAGGTAGAGGGCAAACAAATGTTCACCCGGGAGGCTGGTGACCCACAGGGAGCGCCTCCCATACAGGCGCCAAGGCTGTCCTCCTGGCACCATTAGCCTTCAGTATAGCTAGCACCTGGAGGAAGTGGGCAGGCACAAGGAGAATGTGGACAGGGTGCAGATTTGCGTATCTAAATGACTACATACACACACACATTTTTTTCGATGCACCAGATGCTTTGGGGTGGAGGGCATTTCATGTGATTAAGGCACTGCTTTTTTTCAATGTCTGGCACAGACACAGAAAGTAAGTCACTGATGACAAAGTGACAGTAAACAGATGTACAATGAAGTCCAACCCTAAAAATGTCTTGAGAGATGTCAGCCCTGAAGGCCTGGAAGAGCAGAAAGACACAGCTTGATGGATGGAAGACTTATGAAGACTTCCCTGAGATGGGAGCATCTGCCTGAGAATAGTGTATTTTAATCAAGCACAACAGACACGACTGACAAAGGCTCAGCAGCCCAGAAAACTGAGTCAGACAAATCAGGCAAGTTACAGTGCATTAGGCATTTTAATTGTTAAAATACCTTGTTTACCTATACTTCTGTTATCTCACAAAATTTATTCTCCCATGCAGTAAGAATAAAAATCTAGGGGAAATGTCCACAGTACAAGTTTTAATTTTATTTATTTTTTAAAGAAACTGGGACAGAAATCGCTTTGCTGAAGGTTTTTCCCAGACAGATGGTCCCTGTGATTTTTGGCAGAATACACAGGGTTAAGAGACTTAACTGCTACTGATGGGAAAGAAAGGTGCCTGGCAGACACCAAGCGGTGCACACGGCCCGCTGGCCCGCCTGCCAGTCACTGCCCAGGATTCACCCTTCACCCATTCCCACCATCCCCTGCAGAGAAGCACACACACTGCCAAGTCTTGTCTCACCTGTGGCTAGGACCGGGCCTCTAGTTCTGTCTATGCCTGTGCTTTCTCTTTCTCCTTGGTAAATGTCAGTGCTGGCAGCAAAGGCACAGCAGAGGATACAGAGAAGTCGCACTCTTGTCCAGCTGTTTAACTACCCTAAAACCATCTACCTTCGGGTGCTTGGTGGGGAAAGATTACTAACTGCCCCTTTTGCTGAAGGTACTTTGGGTCAGGATTTGTGTTATCTACAGTCCCAAGTATTCCAAGTACACTCTGACCAGGGCTGGCCTTACAATACAGGGAAACCAAGGAGTGAACTGAATCCAGGGAAGGTAGCTAACTAATGCTTCTCTCTACCAGAATTCCTGAAAACTAAAATAAGACATTCTGGCATATAAACAAATTTCCAAAGACTATATAAAGATCAAATATCTTGGAACAACCATTTAGCCTAGCAGTTAACATGCCCGCTTCTTACACTGGAGCACTCAGGTTCCATTCCCAGTTGGATCTCCTGACTCCAGTTTCCTGCCAATGCAGTCCCTGGGAAACAGTGGTGATGGATCCTGCAGTTGTGTTCCTGTCACCCGCACAGGACACACTCCCCATGCTGGCTCCACCTCTGCCCAGTCCTGACTGTTAACAGACATCTGGGGAATGAACTAGCATGTAGGAGTGCATACTTGTGTTCTTGCTTTTTCTCCATCCATTTTCCTCTCAGATAAGACTTTTTTTTAAAAAAAAGCATATGTAAAAAAAAAAGCTATATGTAACTTATAAAACTATCTAACATTGATTTTGATTTTCAATAGCAAACTCTTAAAAGGGGTGGGAATAGGGGGAGGTTGTTCAGCTTGATTCCTGACGCATGTGCAAGTCTCCAGATTCCTGACGCATTACAGTCTCCAGAGACTTGGTGCATGCATTATACCCGCCTTGCCCACCTCCTGTCACTTTAGAATGAAGCTGTCAAAACTCAAGGTATGGGGCAGGCATTTGGCACAGTGGTTGTCACCTGGAATGCTGTATTCCAAAGAAGAGTGCCTAGATTCAAGCTCTGGCTCCATTCTGAGTCCAGCTAGCTTCTAAATCACACCCTGGTGATGGCTCAAGTGGTTGAGCTCCTGCTGCCTACAGAGGAGATACATACTGACTTCAGAGCTCTCAGTTTGGGTCTGGCTCAGCCATAGATATTGCAAGTATTTGAGGACTCAACCAGCTCATAGCAGATCTCTATCTGTCCTTCCTCCTCTTTTAAATACGTAATTTTTATTTTTTTAAAAAATCCAGACCTATGAATAAGTACAGGATGCTATTAGGATATGTAGGTATATTGCAAACCGTAGTTGTCTATTAACTTTTATGAGCATCCATTTGTAGCAATTCTGATATATCCACAGTTCTAAAAAGTACATTAGTATCTGTTTATAATATGGATCTGTATGACAAAGGCTTCTTATGCTAATCACTTGATATCCTGCTTCAAGAACAGAGGCAAACAGTGTAACAGCTAAGTAATTATGAGGTGGATTATAATAGTAAAACCGGAGATCATGATGTTCTTCAAAACTTATATCATTTTCCCAGAGTCATGGTTTTATTTTAAGAGTGTTTAAGGATTCAACTGTAAATCATTTCATGAAAATAACAAACCCGTAACAAAAAAAAAAATGAGAACTACTAATGTTCTTTCAAAGATTGTTTGAATGAGTTCATTAATATTTGGTGACCTGATTTTTAAAATGGTATTTCAACTCAGTGTTGTTTTCTAATGTTGCGAAAATAATAACCCATTGGTCATGAATGTCTCTTGCCCCTTTCACAGAACAGGTGCAACTCCCAGATCATCAGGCGGCTGTTGGGGTCTTCTGCACATCTGACGTCAAAGGAGGAAGATCTCGTGGTCTTTCACTCACCAGCCTTTGACCCAGACCACACCAGTTCAAACTCCAACCATGAGTCCCCGGTGAGTTACTGAACAGTTTTGTATCTCAGTGTCCTCATCTGCAAAATAAAGTTATTTATATAGAACAAGGCGATGGCTGTTGTGAGGATTAAATGAGTTAATCATGGGAAGTGCTTAGAGCAGACAGAGGGCACACTGCCAAAAAATGTTGGATGTCTTTATTGTAAGTCTCATTATCCAGGCTTCCTCTCCTCAGTTCCAGGTCTCATAAAAACTTGCATGATGATCAATTTGAGTACTTAACAATTCCTACACTGTTACAGTCCCTTTTGCAGTTCTCCACAGAGCAGTAAATGGTTCACCAATTCCCCCCTACCAGAAAAAAATCAACATTCTGTAGGTTTCGTCCACTCTACTCCCAAGAAAGCTCAGTACTTACTCCTGCCACCCTGGTCTCCTCTCCTGGTCTCTCCACTTCTGTTCCATTCAGCTACAGCATAATCTCCAACCACCAAGCACAGTGATCTCTAACATAGATGAGAGACCAACTGATGCAAAGCAAAGCTCCAAAATCCTCATCACGGTCCCCTGGTCTCACCAACATCTTCCCAAAAGTCTCCTACTGTCACACCAATTGTTGAGATACAGTGGCCTGCCTTCTGCCCATCCCATCATCACAGCAAGCTCACACCCAAGCCTTTGCCAGCACTCCTGCATATTCACACAACCAGCAGCTTCACACCAGCACAAATGACACTTCCCTGGAAAGAAGTTCTGGGGTTTCAAGAGAAGCCTCCAATCATCACTGCACTCCCCTATGTGGCTTTCTATACAGCTTTTATCACTCTGAAATCTGTATGGTTTATCTATGTAAGGCTCTCTCTCTCTCTGTCCTTGATGCTAGACGCTCCAGAAGGACAGAGATATTATCTGCCCTGCGAGGTAGAACAGTACCTTAAGCACAGCAGCAGTCAGTAAGTACAGGGAGTGCATGTGGGCCACACAAGACCCAGCCAATACCTGTCCCCAGTCCCCATTACCGAACCAAACTGACTCTAACACTCTCCCAGAAATCCAGCTCTCCTGTAGCAGCTATTGAAGGCTATAACGTTCTACTTAACATATTCCTTGCAAAGCCCCCTCAGTCTGACACTGACCCAACAGATATTCTTAATGGTTAATCCCCAAACTAATGTTCCTAAAATTATCTCAGCTTCACAATTCATCTCAAAGAAAACAACCACATCTGAATTATTTGAGTTCATCTGATGACATCAGAAAAAGTCCAGCGTTCAAAGGGTTTTGGGGGTATAAGTGTGTTTGACCCAAAGAAAATCTGCTGATCCTTCCCCCTTAATTGGTTCTGGGGATCAACAACTGACCACAGGAGAGTAAGTATTTGGAACAGCTTCTCTGTATTATCAAATCCTTGATTATAATGATTAAACCTAGACTTGTGGTTCCACCAAACCTCAGTATGCAACCTCACAGAAAATGTGCACAACTGAGGCCCTACTCTCCTAAGGGCTGCGCTGGGGCATCCAAGCATAAAATTAGCATCAGAGAAGGTCACATCACTCAAACCCTCCCCTCATCACTCAGATAAGGAAACAGAGCAAGGGCGAGAACTGGAGCCAACTCCCAGTGATGTCCTCACTCACTTGCTGCGCCATCCATGCACATAGGGTAAGTTGACTACCCAGCCCATCTCAGTGTAATCTTCATGCTCTTATTTACAGAATTGGCCCAAACTGATTTCTAAATCTATTCTACAAAGAACTTCAAAACACTTCCCCAAGAATGCCTTTCAAATGTACATTCAAAATGTGCTGGGTGGCATCCACCCTTTCATGCAGCAGGAAGGCAAAGATGAAAGTAGTGTGTGGGTTTAAGGAACCTGCTTTGACAAAGACAGAGATAATTTATGCAGAGGCAAGAATAACGTTAGTCCCAGAGGTGGTACCAGAAGGCGGCCTCAGAAGAGGAAGAGAAAGGCTTCGCAGAGAATGCCATCTCCTGAGTTCTGTCCAGTAAGATGGAAAGTGGTGAGCCAGGTCAAGAAGTTGGGGCCAGCACAGAAATGTTAAGAAAAGTAAAAATGAAGATGGAGAACCAATGAACAGTCTAAACAAAATAACTAAAAGCAGTTAACAGTTGCTAGAACACAAAATTCAACTGAAAAAGACACAGGAGATAAAATGGAAAGGGTGGGCACAGGGCAAGAACACTGCTAAACTGTACCCTGCGTGTGTATGGAATTTCTCACCACCTTCGTACCGTGGAGCACTCTGGAAGGACTTGAAGGAGGCAAAAATGAGGGGACTTGGGTCTCTTCAATAGTCAATACTGCTAACACGATCAAATCCTTGATTATAATGAGGATATACAGGCACTTTCTATCTGCCAGACACTGTTTTTGGCAGTGAATAAATGTTAACACATTTAATCTCCCTACAGCTTCATGAGGTAGGGGTTATTATAATCTTTGTTATATTGTTGAGCAAACTGACGCAAAGTAAGGCCAATGGCCTAATCAAGGTGTCACAACTAAGAGGCCAGCCTCTTAACAATTATGCTTACTTTCTCTTCAAGCGTTCTCAAATAGAACCGATGGAAGGAGGGCTAGATGCACGCCACCATGCCAGCAAGCTAATGCTCAGACTCTGCGGGCACACCAGCATGACCCTCTGCTCAAGAAACAGAACTAAGGAAACCCAGAGCAAGGTTCTGTGCTCTGCAGCACAGCACCCTGTCACCTTGCCACGGCTGCCTGTGTGCCATGCCCTCGCCGCTCACCTGAGTCCAGCTGCTATGAAAGCCAGAGTCCACCTCCCTACACCTGAAGTGCACAGAGCCACCCCCAAGGCCCACTGCAAGCTGAGCTTGTACATCCAGAACGCAAGGCTCTGGCTAAAGACTACAGGTCACTTGAAGGCAGGTGTTAGGTAACAGTCTCCCGAGACCTTGCACAGGTGCCTAAGTGACTGACTAAATCCTGTCTGAGGGATTTCCCTGGCCCTCGGGCAAAAAACAAAACAACAGAAGCACAAAGGCTATTTCCCAGTCCTCACAGGCTCACAGGACTTGCAATCAGGAGTTGGTTATGTGCAGCCCACAGGTTGTTCTCCTCTGACATGTTACTTTACCTCTTAATTTTCCTCAGCTAAACAGTAGCTAAGTTTCTGCCGTCTTAGGCCTCCATTACACTCTAATTAAAAATAAGTTGGGGCCCGGCGCGGTGGTGCAAGTGGTTAAGGTCCTCTCCTTGCACGCCCATGAGCCCATATGGGCACCGGTTCTATCCCAGCAGCCCTGCTTCCCTTCCAGCTCCCTGCCTGTGGCCCAGGAGAGCAGTCGAGGACGGCCCAAAGCTTTGGGACCCTGCACCCGCGTGGGAGACCCGGAAGAGGCTCCTGGCTTCGGATCGGCATAGTATCGACCCGTTGTGCTCACTTGGGGAGTGAATCATTGGACGGAAGATCTTCCTCTCTGTCTCTCCTCTCTGTATATCCGCCTTTCCAATAAAAATAAAATAAATCTTTAAAAAAAAAAAATAAGTTGACCATCTACCAGTACATTATCTATTCAAATTTGTAAACCACTTAATACTCTCTCATCTAGCAAGTAGGCTTCTTGAAATTCACCTTAAAGAAACATCTGATTGGGAGAATAGGGCCAACTTTTAGCCTAGTGGTTAAGGTACCTGCAATTCACATTGGAGTGACTGGGTTCCATAACTGGTTCTGGCTCCTGACTCCAGCTTCCTACTAATGTAGACCTTCGGAGGCAGCAGTGAGGGCTCCAGCAGTCTTGCCATTCACATGAGAAACCTGGATTGAGCTTCTAGTTCCTGGCTCTGGCTTCACCACAGCCCTGGCCCATTGTGTGTAACTGGGAAGTAAACCATCACATCCGAATATGCTTTATCCATCTCTCAAATGAACAAGTGTACAAAGTAATGTACAGGAACCCTTACTCCTGCATCACTGCAAAGAATGAGAAGCAATTTAAATTCCAGCAAAAGGAAAATGGTTTAAAAATGATGCTTGTAGGGCCCAGTGCGATGATGCAGTGGTTAAGGTCCTCACCTTGCACGCCCATGATCCCATATGGGCGCCGGTTCTAATCCTGGCAGCCCCGCTTCCCTTCCAGCTCCCTGCCTGTGGCCTGGGAGAGCAGTTGAGGACGGCCCAAAGCTTTAGGACCCTGCACCCACGTGGGAGACCCGGAAGAGGCTCCTGGCTTCGGATTGGCTCAGCTCCAGCCGTTGCAGCCGCTTGGGGAGTGGATCATTGGACAGAAGATCTTCCTCTCTGTCTCTCCTCTCTGCATAGCCGCCTTTCCAATAAAAAAATTAAAAAAATAAATGATGCCGTATCCAGTACTGTAGCACTAGCACCAATGCTATAACACATCTCAACACAGTGGCAAGTATGAATAGAGAGCAGCAAAACAATTCACACAGAATTCTTTCCTGTTTTGTTTTAGTAAAAATAAGCATATGAGATGTACAAATCCACAAGTATAGATTCTTCTAAGAGTGGACGTGAGGCTGAAGTTGTTGGGCAGTGGATAAAGTCCCCACTTTTGAAGCCAGTTTTCCATATAAAGCGAAGGTTTTCGTCCTAGCTGTTCTATTTCTGATCCAGCTCCTAGAAAAGCAGCAGAAGATGGCCTAAGAGTTTGGGCCTCTTCCACTAAGAATAGGATGGAATTCCCAGCTCCTGGTTTCAGCCTGGCCCAACTCTAGATTTCAACTACTTTGGGGGAAAAAAAATCAGTGGAGGAAAATCTCACTTCCTTGGTCTATCCCTCTTTCTCTGACATTCTGTTTTGCTAACATATACATGTTTTTTAGAAACAAAGGAATATATCTCAAATGTTCTCACAACAAAGAAGTAATGAGTATATGAGATGATTATTATGTTAATCAAACTGATCTAATCATTCTATCTTACATGCATGTATCAAAACATCACATTATGAGGGTGGTGCAGTGGCATAGTAAGCTAACCCTCAGTCTGCAATACCAGCATCCCATTTTAGCATAGCGACTTCAAGTTCCAGCTGCCTTGCTTCTTATCCAACTCCTTGCTAATGGCCTGCAAGGGCAGTGGAGGGTGGTCCCAAGGTCTTAGGGCTCCTGTACCGACTAGGGAGACTCCAGGAAATTCCTGGCTCCTAGCTTCAAACTGCCTCACATCTGGCCATTGGGGCCATCTGGGAAGTGAACCAGCAAACAGAAAAATCTGTCTCTCCACCCACTTCTGACTTTCAAGTAAAAATAAACAGATAAATCTTAAAAAAAGAAAACATGCTGTACTCCATACTTCTATGTAATCATGTCAGCAAAATAAAATTTTCAAAATTTTAAATAAGATAAATTTGCTTCAGTGAGGTAAAATGGCAAACTGAATCAATAACCCCAGTTCATATTCCTTTGTTTCCAGGGGCTCCCAGTGGGAAATGAGCACCTGGCCCCACCTCTGCCTTCTGGGACGTTATCTTCATCATGGCAGATAATTCAGGAACACTTCTGCTATCTTTTTGTTGAGTTATTTTAAACATCCAACACATGCAACTTCTGTAATCAGATGAAAACAAGAGCCAATCTGGCAGCCCAGGCCAGGCCCGTGGCACCGAGCCAGAGCCAGGAGGTTTTCCTCAGCATCTTCCAGGTCCAGGGAAGCAGTCAGAGACCTCAGCCCCTTTAGAGGGCTTGGGAAGCCGCTTCCTGGCCTTCCCAGCTGCTCACCAACTCCAGCTCCGGATCCGCACAAACCAGCAGAAAGCAGCCCCTCCTGAACGTTTTTTTCCCAGGTGAGTATGGGCTATAGAAAGGAAGGTGACCACAGTGGTCAGGGCAGTGTCCTCTCCATCAGGCCACAAAGGCATCAGACTGGAGCATACTGTGACACCTTTTTCCTCCCAGATAAAACAGATCCATTCCTTGGGGTTCTTGGAAACGAAAAATACCAAATTTCTTTCAGCTGAGACAAATTCCCTGGGATCTACAAGTGATAGTCTCCACCAGGAAACTCTCCAAAATAATGGCTTGTTGTGCAGAGATTTAAATATTACATCTTATTTCTAGGAGCCTAAAGTACTTGGCACTACACATACACATATACCATTAGAGCTTCTAAAATAACATGTGCAATTGAAAATTACCATTTCTGTACACTAAATAGCACCCAAGAAAAAGTTAATAGACAGCCAGAAGTTTCATCTATGCATTTACCAGGTTCGGGCATATGATCTCATCTCCCTTCGTAACCACGCTTGGAAGCAGAGAACAGGCGTCCCCAGCCCTAAGCTGGGGGAGTCCCGGAACAGGTGGACTTTCTCGCGCCTTCTGCGAGTACAGTGAGAAGCCTGTAGCACACACTGCATTCTCTGCCACAGAATGCAATGCCTCTGCTCCACAGCATGGCAGGACCACGTCTGAGATGTGCCATCCCTGCAAACAGAGGTCTATGCTGCTGTTTCTTTTCTTTTCTTTTTTTTTTTTTTAATTGGAAAGGCAGATATACAAAGAGGAGAGACAGAGAGGAAGATCTTCCGTGCAATGATTCACTCCCCAAGTGAGCACAACGGCCAGACTATGCCAATCCGAAGCCAGGAGCCTCTTCCGGGTCTCCCACGCGGGTGCAGGGTCCCAAAGCCTTGGGCCATTCTCGACTGCTCTCCCGGGCCACAGGCAGGGAACTGGATGGGAAGCGGGGCTGCCGGGACAGAACCGGCGCCCATATGGGATCCTGGGCGTGCAAGGCAAGGACCTCAACCACTGCACCACCGTGCCGGGCCCTATTCTGCTGTTTCTTACACTCTCGTGCAAGTATCAGCAATGTCTGTGATAAAGGGTCCATTTTAAGGAAGTTTCAAGTGCCTGCTGACCACAAACAGCTGAGAGTTTCTACAAATTCCAGCAGAAATCGGGAAGGCTGGGGTAAGTTCAGGTGTCCTCCACCTCCTGGAAGGAAGCAGCGTAGACTACATACAGACACAGATATGGAAGAGCTTCATTAAGACAGCCTGTCCTGTTTCTCAAAGATGTGAATTGTTTTTCAAAAAGCAATGCCAGCAATGAGATCACTTCCAAATTACTCTAGAATAATAAATATTCTCCAAGTATTAGTTTCTTGAAGCATCAGCAGAGGATGAAGAAACAAATATTCACCTTCCAGCACATGTATAAGTACATTCATATTAGTCAGGAAAACAGTATCTATAGGGCTATGCTGTCACTGTGACTAAATTATCAGTTTGATAGCCACATTCTTCCAAACAAATACATCCAAATACCCATCCCACACCTGGCTATCTGTCCGTCTTTCTCCAAAGCCAATAGCTCTTGGGTGCCACGCATCAGTAAGCAACTTACAAACTGCATGCAGCCACCAGCCACAGTCAAGGAAAAAATGTTTAGAGAAAGAAGGCAAACACATTGTATTTGGTGTTCCACAGGTCAAACAGCTCACCACTGCAGAAGGTGGCATGAAAGGGAACTGCAGAAGGTACATCAGAAAGGGAACGGTGCAGAAAGGCAGAGCTCTCCCTCTGGTATGAAAAACCTCTGGTGAGGTCAACTCCCCATTCACCCCACAGGCACACCACAGGCTAGACCTCTCCAGGGCCTCTTGACTGCTCTCCTCAAGGCTGCGCATTCCTCTTACCCCAGACTCACCTTTCCAAACAAAGACCCGACTATACTGCCCCTGGGCTTAGATGCCTTCCAGAAGCCACCTCTACCTAAGGAGCCCAACTCACTGCCTGAACAAGAAAGCACAAGACACACCCCTGCCCCTTCGTCTGGATTTCCAACCCAGTCAGGAACTCCCAGTCTACACCAGGACATAATGTTTTGAGCAACAGTGACCCAACAATGGGCTCCTTTCCATGCTTCCAGTCTGGTTTGAATATTACCACCTCGAAAGCCTACCCTGCACCTCCAAAGGCACCCTCAGTATCAACATGTCACCATCCTGCTCCCAGACAGGCAGCACAGCAGTAAACACCCACAGGAAGCAGGAGTCATTGAAGGCTCTCTCCAGAATAACTGAGACCACATCTCTTCAATAGGCATCTCAAAGAAGTTTATGTCAATCTGCATCTCTATATATCGGAATTAGAAAGGCTAAAGTGGATTGTTACTCAGTTTTAGAGAACTGATGTATGCAGAGCATTTAATGTAATATTGGCAACAGTAACATTTCAATAAGTGGTGGCTATTATAATTATGATTAACATGCCACAGGTACTGATGATTCTTAAAATACTCTAATCTCCATTAGCACAGAGCAAATCACACTGAGAGGAGGAGATATACACATGAGAAGGGGGTTAGTAGTGTGGACCCATACAGAAGACCGTGTAGAGGTCTGAGGATAGCTGAGAAAAGAAAAGAAAACTGTGCTCAGGCCTGGAGAAAAACACAACATCACCTCACCTAGACTCTCCATCCCCTAAGCATTTTTATTTAAACTCATTTCCCCTGGGCACTGACTACTTTTCTAACTGATTTATTACGATGCCATAAAAGTATGTCCAAATATAAACTAGGTATGGCCTTCCCTATCCTTATAAAACTAAAAACAATTTTTAAACATAATAAAAAGAGAACTCAACATTAATGTATCATGACAAATAGTAAGGATGCCAACTATGCACACACTGCATGGTTGCTCAGAACATACTAAGCACAACCCTCACCCCGCATGGGTCTCTGGTATGTATTTACCTTCCACATACCTACACCATGCCACAGTGGGCTCTGTGACCCCCTTAGCTACCCAATTCTCTCTCATAAACCTTCATGAGAACTTAGCTCAGAACACTTCAGCCATCACCTGACTCTAACATATTATTTCTGTAATATGTCCATTGCTGTTCTTCCCTCATTAGCTAGACAATTAAGAGTACTCAAACACAGGCAATAAAATGTTAATGACACTACTCAATTATAAGTCATCTAGATGTTAGAGTCTGTAATTTTCAAATTATTACTGAAAAGAGCATTAAAAATTAATTCTGGGTCTAAAAACAGCAATCTCCCAGGGAAATCTCTTCAAGTTTCAGTTTAAGAAATTCTTTTTTGTACGTAATAAAGGCTCCTGCTGCATATGTGGAAAGATCTTAAGATATCTCAGACCTAACTTTGTTGACACTTCAAGTGCTTTACACACGATATTGTTTTCATCTCTAGAATAACTCCATAAACTTGATCATGCTCTGAAATCTGAGGGAAATCAAGGCTTGAAGAAAGTGATGGAACAGTGCAGGCTGAGTTATCTTAACCCAGAACCTCTGCTTTCTACCCCTCAAGACAAGTCCTGAACAGTCCTGGCAGAAGATATCCAGCAACAGTCAATGTGAGTTCAGGGGAAACCAAGCCAGTGGCTATGGCAAGACTCACAGCAGAAACACAGCCTTTGAAAAGAGGAAAATAAGACATGGTGACAGGATCCATGGAGAGAAAGCAGGCCTCTGCACCTGTGAATGCTGCAAATGTATGTCAGGAAGAACAATGGGATAAGAAGCAAGCTTGGGAGACAACACCTAAACCGACAGGTGGCTCACGTAAAGTAAAAGGGACATGTTAAGAAGTAACAAACTACAGTTTGGGATGCTAAACTTGAATCCATGTTCACAGACAATATGCTTAGAATGCACAAAATCTATTTAAAAGATAAGGCAGCCAAAATTTCCCAGTACAAAGGGTATAGAGAAGACTGACAAGATGAGATTGCCGGGTTCTGAAAGATGACTTTGTGTCTTTTCCTAATTTCAACAGACTGGTACACAAGAGTCAGGCCACAGCCAAGGGAATTACAATGAGTAAGAAATAAGGGCAGTCTACCTATGACCATATATATGACCTCTCATTCATGCCCCAGCACGTGTGCCCATGATTTGTCAGCACTGTCCTGAATCCAGCCACGAACATCCCACTGGCATGGACTTTATGTTCTAGCAGGGGCTCAGAACAAATAAACAAGGAGGAGGGGACTTCACAAAGTTTGTAGCACAAAAGAAACAAAACATCAGTTTAGTTTGCTGCAAGAAATGTTGAAATCTATGTAAGTTTTCTTTTCATAATATCCATTTTCCATTAGCTTCTTGAAGACTACCTCACTCCTATATTTAGTCTACAATTAAGTGGATGATACATTCTCTAGGGGAGATTGGAGAAAATCAAGCAGGAGAAGAAAATGACAGGAAGGAGAAGGTATTTGAGTTAACATTAGGTGGTGAGCTCTAAGAAGGTGACAAGATGAAACTGCTTTAAGCTATGAAGGCTTGGGCACATTTAAGATAACTGCTTCCTGACACTTTAACTAAGTACCTTCTTGGGGCTATGGAGAATGAAAACAGACTTTATTCAAAGTAGCTGAGAATCAGTACATGCCAAGGAGAAAGTCAATGCCATTCAAAGCAATGAGGAAGTAGATGGGAAACCAGAGTCCGTGGAGCAGGTGAAACCCAGTCACATGACATCTACTTCTGAATCACTTCCATCATGAATAGTCTGATTATACTGGAAAACGATGGATGCTGGGACAGTGACATGTTCACAAAAAGAGAAAGAGACGGGGGAGACAGATGTTTACTATGCTGCAGAAACACTCAAGATGTAAATAATTCTTTATTGAACAGGACCTGCTGATTGCAAGGCTATGTACTCACAAGAGCGAGCACAAACAAGCAGGTACCTCAAGAAGGCAAGGAGGTTAGACAGAGATTGTTAGTTCAGGTCCCCAAAAAACTTCAGCCACAGGGAGCAGGCGATGGAGGGTGAATGTGTGTACCATAACAGGACAGGGATTCTATCACCCAACTGTAGCCAAGCTAAAATTCAGAGTTCTGAAGCTCTCTCTGCAGGACACAAAAGGTGAGTAGCTGTGACAAACCTGAGGCACCAGAACACGTGGTCCTGCAAAAAGGTTAGACTGAGGTAAGTAACCATCAGTCCCAATAGGCAATCTGATTAACTGGGCTGCCCTCCCCACCCCACACTCACCACATGTGTATTAGAGTTATCTGCCTGCCTACACAGCTGTGAACCACTTAAGGAATCATACCTCCCCTAATTCCAAATAATCAGCGAACACAAGAGGACCAGTAAATGTTCAGTGAGGCCAAATTTCAATGACATAAGTAAAATGCGAGGAACCAGAGAACTGAAGGTTTGAAGGTTTGATGGGTTTGAGGAGATCAGATTCCTTCTAGGTGCTTCACAACTGCAAGCATGACCAGCAACTGCACCTGCCTGACTGGCTCACAGAGAGAAAGTGACTTCAACTCTTAAGTCTCAATTTGTAAAATGAGGATGCAGGAGGAAATGAGAGGTGGCAGGCCTCTCAGCAGTTGGCGGCTGTCATCTTCCCTGGAGAGCAAGCACCTGACTCTTCTGCCAGGCTAGAGCTGTGCTTCCTAATTACAGAGAGAACATGCAGCTGGTACGGCCGCCACACTAAAGACCCCAGAGGTAGGTCAGCAAGAGAGATCCATGGGTGATGCAACAGGTAAGTGGGCAAGTGGCGGGACAGTGGCGAGTGGCAAAAATGCATGACAACTGATTTCAGAGGCAAAACAACAGATGGCTGGTAAAAACCACGGGAATGGGAACAAGCACCTGTGATTTCAAGGTGGTTGTTCACGTCTGGCATGTACACACCCAGGCACCCAGACAGGGAAAAACACGTAGACTTTACACACCTAAAAATGTTAATACTAATTTAAGAGCTGTTAAAGCAATAATTACTCCCCCCAAACAATACCATCTCCAGCCCTTGAAAACTTGCTCATACATGGTGTTTACACAGTGCCATTGGACTGTATCCTGAGCTTCTGGGAAGTTTCTATTTACAATCGGCAGAAATACCTGGCACTTCTAAAACTCCTCATTTCTCATGCCAAACTGAGCTCCCCAGCATGACAGGAAAACCCAGAAACCCTGCAGGAGGGAAGGACAAACCAATCCAGGCCAAGGAAATCTTCCAGTTCCACGAAAGAAAACAAATACCACAATCAGCATGGAAACATCTCTAGCTGAATAACACACTCAATCCTTAATAACTTCATGCTGAAGCCCTTAAAAAGTATTAAATTACACGTTCTATATTTCAATGCCTAAAATTACACAACTTAAAGCAGTTGAGTGAGCTTAAGACTTAAGTCAAACATAAGGAAGCAAAGGGCCAGACAAAACCATGTGTCTGCAAATGCCTGCAAAATAATAAATGCTGGAGGGAAGTGGATGGCTTTTCTGCTTCCAAACTAAATAAAGCCTGTTGGCGGGGCTGGAGGTGGGGGCTGCAAAGATCCTAGCGAGGATAATCTCTGTGATTACATAGAGCAAACCATCCAATCAATCGCACATGAACCAAGGAAAGTTAATCCAAGAAGAATAACAATGCTTGAAATGTTGAGAAAAAGCACACAGTCCAGTCTTTCAAAACTGTGTGGGCTCTGGAGAGCACCTCGGGTCATCCTAACCCGCTAAGGCACAGGTCTCCTGGTTCCGGGGACAATGCCTCGGATTGTGTGTCAACTAAAGGACAAGCAGGCTATCCGCGTTCGGGACCTTCGGGTCCCCTCCCCGACTTTCAGAAGCCTCCATACTTCCTGCACACCTTTCGATTGCTTTCCGCACACACTACCTTCTTTCTTCCTTGAAGGTTAGCAATGCTAGGATCCGGAGCCAAACTCCAAGGTGACGAGTTCTTAATCCCCCGACCCCGCACAGCCTTTGTCGCTCAACAGGTTGGACAGCAGTGGAGCGATTAATTGACGTAAACAACCCTGCAGAGGGAACGCATCACTGCAAGAACAAAAGTCAACAACCTGAACGGGGCCGCTCCAGGTCAGGCTGCGGGAAGGCGGGTGACGGGCAGAGCCTCGGCTGACATTCCTCGCCGCTCCCACCACGCAACAGGTCCACACAGGCGAGCCCCCAGCGGCGGGCGGCTAGGCACCTGCCCCCGACGATCACGGCCATGGCGGGCCGGCCGAGCTACAGCTCTCCCCGAAAGGCTCACCCGCGCGATAACGCCCGGGAGCACATTCCTGCCCAGATGCCGAGATAGTGCGGCTCACCTGCGCGGCTGCACAGGCCCCTAGGGCTCGGCCGAAACGGGAGCTGCGCCCCGACCAGGAGTTGGGGGAAATCGGGGAGTCGGAGGACCGCCTCAAGGGGTGAACTGCGGCGCTCGGCAGCCTGCAGCTAGCTGGTACCTGCCCCCTTTTCTAGGGGCCACTCACCTGCCCGTACTCAAGTGTCGGGTGTGAGAATCTAAGCTACTTGATACCACCCAGTGTCTCTCCCTTCGCACAGGATCTCGCGGACACTCGGGAAAACACTCCAGTCAATTTGTATAGAAAAACACTTTGGGGAAGGATGCGGGCACAGACGCCAGGGGGAGAAGGAAGCAGGTGAATGCAGAAAGCGACGGTTCCTGCAGGACCCCGGGGACCGTCCCGGGTCTGCAGGTGGGAGAGGGCCCCAGCACGCCCCGGGAAGGGAGAGGGGGCACCCGGGGGATCCGGCCGCGCCGAGCGCAGGTGAGGCCGGACGCTCACCTCGGGCAGCTCGCGGAGCTGGTTGGCGTCCAGCAACAGCTCCTCCAGGCTGCGGGCGTAGCGGTAGATCTCCTCGGGGACGTAGACGAGCGAGCAGTGGCGCTTGTCGATGGTCTCCACATGACGGTTGCACCGCCACAGGGGGATGCAGTGGAACATCGCCGCCCCCCACCGCCGCCAGGTTCCGAGCCGCGCAGACCCGGGCTCCCAGCCCGCTCTGCCCGGCGGCTCCCCTCCGCTCCGCCCGCTGCCCGCGCCGCGCTCGTGGTTGGATCCCAGGCTCGCTCGCTCCCCTCGTGGGGCTCCGCGGCACCAGACGCTCCCCGGACTCCTAGGCGGGCGCCCCTGTCGCGTCCCTGCGCCCCCTCCCACCCGCCGGCCGCCGCGCGGAGCTTCCTCCTCAGCGCCGCCGCGCGCGCCGCGCGCATGCGCACTGCCGGGCGCGCGAGGGCGTCTCCCCTCCCGGGGCTCCTCCGCTCCGGGTTTTCCCGGAGACCTGGCTGTGGAGCGGGTCGGGGCAACCTGTGGGCCGGCGGCGGGCAGCCCCCCGCACTCGGCCCGGGACCTGAGGGGACTTGGGGTTCTTTGAGAAAGAGGGAGACTCTGGAAACCGACTTGAGGCAAAGATGAGGCGGGGCTGAGGAGAGCAAGAACAACTTTTGATTCTTAGTTTTACTCAACTACGTTCTCTCTACTCGCCTCCCTCTCCCCAGAACAACTTTCTCTTCCGGGGTCAGGAAGGGGAACCCCGAGTGTACTTCGAGCCCCGCGAGCTGCGGGGTGTCGCGTCCACCGAGCCCCTCGTGTCCTGGCGCTCGCAGCAGCCCCGCGGGGTGAGCCGGTCGCCGCCCGCCCTCACACGCCGGGCCGGCCGCGTCCTCCGGCGCTTGGGCACCGCCTGCAGGCTTCGGGGCCGCGGAGCCAGTCTTGAGGTGCCCTGGTGGTTTGTGTGCACAATCGCTAGGCTATTTCCCTGTCCGTGCCTCCAGAAGCTTAAGAGTCGGAGAAAAGGTGCTATTCTCCTCCAGCAACCCAGGTGCCGAAGCCAGCCGAGGTCAGCCTGGCCAGATGTTGGTGCCTGGTGACTTGCCGGGGGTAGGAGCAGAGAGGGAGGCTGGCAGGTGAGCATCCTCCCCCGGGACTCCTGCAGCAACACCATCCCTTAGCAACCTCCCTATGTGGGGAAGACCTGGGAAATCCATCACAACCGTTCTCTGACCCCTGACTAAAAGGAAACCTGTAACGGTTTGCTTTGCAACCCCCATCTCCAAACTCGCATCTTCTCGAAGGATTATCAGGCAAGACCAGTCGCATTGAATGGATGGCTTTGGTTTAGTAGGAGGGGTCTCCCCTGACTTCCAGCCAGGCTAGCCGCACATCCTACTGGAAGTATACTCAAAGTCCGGTGTCCGCCTGTAGCTTCTGTCTTGTCCCTGTGCCGGTTCTTACACACTCACTCGGTGTACAAAACTTGTGTAGATAAAATTTAGGGCCAGGAAAGTCATCTTTCTGCAGAAGGTCGCATGCAGAGCATGCTCAAAGGCCAAGTTTGCTCCGAAAAATTGACAGACTCTCCCGTTAATTCCAGCTCTGCGATAGGCTCTTTTCCCTGGTGAATAACAAGAGGGAACATACACTGTTTGGGCCCTACTGGGGAGGTGCCTTTCCTCCCAGTCGAAGAGCAAGAGTCCGACTTTGGTTTCTGCTATCAGCCTAACGTCCCATTCCAGGCAATCCCCAGATGCCTGATATCCTACCCACTTCACCCTCACTTTTGTTTGTCCTGATTTGAGGCCTGCATTCTCAGGGAAAGCTACTGGACTTTGAACCTCCACCCCGCCTCCTTCATTCTTGCATTCTGGAGATCTGTATGTGTAGCCCTTTTTTTTTTCCACCCTTCATGGAAAACCGTTTACTGTCTGAGAGTTCTCTAGAAAGGCAGACAAAACTTTGCAAAGATTTCAACTGCTTTTATATAAGTTGCCCCCTGTTTTATCTAATGCTGAGATGATCACACTAGATTGTTTTAATACATGTTAGATGTCTTTTAAAGGTGTATCTGGTGTTTTTGAAAACTCAAACCTGCCTCTGTGTGTTGTGGAGTAGTTCAGGGTCATGAGCTTGGAAGCCACTTCCCCACCACCACCTAGGTGTTCCTTTCTGCTCATCTATCATCATCTGGACCCTGGCGGGGGGGCGGTATTGTATTATTGTGTATTTGTATTTGTGTATTGTATTGTGTATTTGCAAGCCCCCATAAAGGCCCATGATAAGGAGGGGCTCACTGTCTTGGTCTTGTGTTTCCCTCATTCTGGCACTCTGACTCTTGGCCTCCCCAGTACCTGCTTGCTCTCTGGCTTCCCACAGGCACATTCTGAACACAGGTAGCCCCTGAGCTTGGCCCCTGTATGTCTGTATTCCTCACGCTCTGTTCACTGCTTGGGTGGGACAGTAAAGACAGCAATGCTAAGATGCTTTGTGTTTTTACTTTGCATACTTTCAAGAATTCCAGGAGAGGTAAGGCCTAGCAGTAATGGAATGTGGGCAGAAAAGCCAGGGAAAGGTGAATGTCTGCAGTTTTATAAGTGTACCCAGGTTATTCACTGTGTGTCTCTTAGGATAACTGATATTGCTGGGGAAACTGGGACATAGATCTTCAGTTTAACAGATGGATTTCAGGATAATGACCATTCCTCTTAGGGTTTCAATTAACTGGATTGCTATATGGATTTGTGACTTGCTATTTCTAGTGGGCCCTGTTGTCATCAAGCTTGATTAATAAAGACTCCTTAATAAACCCTAGACTTGCTGGCATGATCTCGCTTGCACCCTGCAACAAGTGCCTCCCCAGGGTACTTACACTTCTGTGTTATGATCATTTTGTGTTACCTTAGTCCAAAAGAGTTTGTACAGTGTCACTGGATTTATAGACTCAGGAAACACCACAGTGCCAAAAAATCAACAGAGTTTATAGAATTTACTGAGGGCAATTAACAAAATTCTTGATTTTCCTTGTTTCCAGGGACCTGCCAAGAATTTGGAACAGTTTGGCAAGAAAGAAAAAAAAGTGTTTTCAACTATAGGAAACTAATTAGATCTTTATTCACCTGCAGTTTGGGATTTACTTTCCAATATAATCCCTATATACAAATGAGTTTGATTCAGTATCAATAAAAAATCATTTTTTGTTTAAATAATATAATTATTTCATCTTCACTATCAACCATTGTTCACAGCCTTCGAGGCTAGAGAGATCTGTGTCTGAACTTTGGCTATGCCACCTAATAGCTTTGTAGTATTGGACAGGCTACTTAACTTTTACAAGCTTCAGTTTTATCATCTTTCAAGTGACAAGAATGGCTCGTGGTTAAGTGGAATAATGTACATGATGCTCAGTCTAATATATGTAAAACACAAATATCTCAAACATGCATCAGTCCAATCCATAAATACTCATTAGGCACTGTATAGCAGCCAGCCTCCAGGACAGTCTCGGTAATCCATATCACCTGGTCTGGTCAGTCACCAGCTTCTAGCATTTTCTCCATTGGATCATTCAAACCATCTGTCAGGCCAAGAAATTGAATGAAGAGGTTCACGAGGCAAGGAATTGAGGAGTGCTTACAAGAGCTGGCCAGCAGCTAAGCCTTTCTGCCATTTAGCTATGTAGGAATCATCTTGAAAATCAATCATGCAGCCTTGGTCAAGGCTTCAAATGACAGCAGCAGCGCCAACTAGTGGCTTGAGTGAAACCTCTTCATAGATCTCGGCCCAGGACCACTCCACTAATCTGCCCTGCTGTCTTCCCCTCAGAAACAGTGAAAGTGACTTGCTTTAAGATGCTAAGATTTGGGGTAATTTATCACATAACATCAAGTAACTAATAAATGTACATACTACTCATCAGGTATTTTGCTGACACTAAAAATGCAATGAAGAACTGATGAGTGTTAATTTCATAAAGCTTTTACTCTGGAGTTAAGAGAATAATGGATTCTGAAATAATAGTTTGGCTTTGATGTTTTACCAGTAATTTTTCTAAGTGAAAGTCCAAAATGGTAGCTGGCAAAACAGAGGCAGAAGGGATTCAGAAGTTTGAGCATATGTATTTTGAAATGAGATACTATGGCCTGTTCATCTACTTAAGTAAGGACTTAAAAAAAAAAAACTAATAATTGCAAGTACTGCTAAACATGTGCAACAGCTGGGACTAAGACATTGCTGGTTGAATTATAAAACAGCAAAAACCACTTTATGAAATGGTTTGGAAGTTTCTTGTAAGAATTTTCATACTCCAATGATATAGCAACTCTGCTCCTAATAATTTATACAATAAAAAATGAACTCATATGACCACTCAAGGATTGTTTCCAAATGTTGATATCAGTTGTGTTAATAATAGCCAAGAACTGGAAACCATCCAAATAGTCATCAACAAATGAAGATGTTAAAGTATAGTAACTTGAAGGCATGGAATACCATTTAGCAGTGAAGACAATCAAACTGCTTTGTAACAATCAAATGCAACAATGTGAAGAAATCTCAAAAACATGCTGAGTCAAAGAAGCCAGATGAAGAGTATATAGTATGGGCTTGGTATGGGCCAATGGCCTAGTAGCTAAAGTCCTTGCCTTACAGGCACCAGGATCCCATATGGGTACCAGTTCTAACCATCCAGCTCCCTCCTTGTGGCCTGGGAAAGCAGTTGAGGATGGCCCAAAGCCTTGGGACCCTGCACCCACGTGAGAGACCTGGAAGAGGCTCCAGGTTCCTGGCTTTGGACTGGCACAGCTCTGGCCTTTGTGGCAGCTTGGGGAATGAATCAATGGTCAGAAGATCGTCCTCTCTGTATATCTGACTTTCCAATTTTAAAAAAGTATACACTATATGCTTCCACTTATCTAAAATTCTAGAGAAATTACATTAACATAAAGTGACATAACCTAGATCAGAGTGTAGTTGAGTTTTGAGAGGGCATATATGGGGAAAGACTGATAGTAAATGGCCTGAGTGAACTTTTTGGAGTGATGGAAATACATATCTTTAATGTATAGTTACAAGCATCCAAACATTTATGAAATCATTGAATTATACATTTACAAGAACCTTTTATATAAAATGTATATGTCAGAATTAATTTTAAAATGATATACTGGTAACCTGTTTACAACAGAAAGTTTTAAGTTACTTATTGGGCCAGGAGTCATGTTATATTAGTTGATCAACAAATATTTACTGAGTATCTGCCATATGCCAGGCCCTGAGTTAATTTGCTGGGAAGACAAAAGGGAACAAAATAGAGCTTTAAAAATTAATAGAACAAAGGTAGCTTTCATATGCATATATAATAGCTGTCATATGACTATTATACATATTTCTTAATGTAGGGAGGATGGCCTCTTTGTCATGTAAAAGATCACTTGAATGACCTCATGAAGTATTTATGTACAGATCAAATATTAAATCGTACTATAAACAAAGGTGGATGCTGGGATCTGAGAGGAGAAGCACTTAAACCCTGCCCATGTCTCACCAAATTTGAATGTGAAAGTATTTCTACAGATTTATCCTGCTGCAAGAGACCACTGCTTTTAAACCATTCAAAAAAATCCGAGTACAATTTCTTGAGTAAATTAGTTTAGAATTCAACAACCTCTGTAATCAGAACCAAGGTTGGTACCCTATAATCTGAGTTTAAAAAGACATTTAAAAAATTTTTTTGACATCTCTTGTTTTTTAAACAATTATTCATTCATTGAGAGGCAGAAAGAGACAGAGACCCAGAGAGTGCCTGTCTCTACTAGTTCACTGTCCAAATGCCCACGATGGCTATGACTGGTACTGGCCAATCTAAAGCTGGGAGCTGGGAACTGAGTCAACTAGCTGAGCCAAGTAGTTTTCTCTGTTTTTCTGAATAGATAATGAACACTGCCCTGGTTTCAGGTTTACCATTTCTTTCTTCTGTCATCATCAAGCTTCAATATCTAGATCATCTGTTTTTCTCCTTTGATTTCTTTTACATGCAAATCACACTCCCAACTCTGTATAAACCCAGTAGTTTCAAATTGCGTCATGGACATTATGAATGGTAAGCTTTTCGGATTCTGTTATATTTCTCAAAGGAGAATTTTTTCACATGGGCTAAATGACATAAAGCTCCAAATTCTTCTTTCATCTATGGTGAATGGCAGTTGAAATTTGTGGTATTATAGTATGTGTGTGAATAGATGTGTACTTTTATTTGAAAGGCAGAGAGAAAGAGAGAGGTATCTACCATCCTCTAGGTCACTGCCCAAATTCCACAAGAACTGGGGCTAGACCAGGCCAGAATTAGGAGCCAGAACTCCATCAAGTTGCCCATATGATTGGGAGCGAGCAGCCAAACTACTTGAGCTATCACCCACTGCCTCCCAGAGTATGCATTAGCAAGAAAGCTGGAATCAGAGTGAGGATTTGAACCCTGGCACTCCAGTATAGGATACCAGCATCTCAAATAAAAGGTAATGCACCAAATGCCTACCCCTCAGTTATTTTTGCTGGACAACTTGGCTCTGAACTGTGCATACATAAGTGTTTAAGTGAAGAGTCAGTAAATGTTGGAAAATATATGTACAGAATTTGGAGCTGCTGTTCTTACTAAATTCCTCCAGGGATCTCTACCCCCTCCCCCTCACGTTTCAGCTGCCATGGTTATCCCAACTGTGATCTATGGGACTTCAAGCCAGTAGACTGCTCTACACAGGAGCCTCAGCTGATCTCTGCAGTGGAGCTGTGTGAATGCCTGACAACACATACACACAAAATAGAAAACTCACCCCTCTTCCAAGCACAGACTCCTCTTCAGTTTCTTTTGGTTTTGGCTGCTTTCCAATGCTTTCGAATCGGTGATCTCTGTATTTTGTCAGCAGGGTTGCTTTCTATGAGAAACTTGGTCTTATAGAAACTACTCAGTTGTTACTGAGGGAAAAAATAACTCTTACTTTTTATAAATTACATTCATATATTTATTTAGCTTCACAGATTGTAACACTATATGGCAATCCAGATTTTCACACTTCTGAAGTCTTTCATCTACATCTCCATTCAAGGAAGTTATAAATGAGCAATTTGAGTTTCATCAGCTTTTCTGTTTTTTCTTCAATCCCTAATAAATGTGCTGACAATGAGTCAAATATTGAACAACATTTTGCCTTGGTGGAAACGGGCCAAATGCTGTCTGTTGCGTGGGGTGGTAGGAAGAACTCATGCTTCTGCATTGACTCTTTCCATCTGCCACTACGACACGTAAGGTCTTAGGTGAATCATACTGAATTCTAAAACTCATGTTCTTTGGCTGCACAGAGGAGATTACAAATGTTACCCTTAAAGGGCTGTTCAGACAAGTGTGGATTAATGTAGCAGAGACATTCCATACTGAAAATCCTAAACATGAGGCACTGACATCACCAGTACCCTGTCCTCCTACCAGCCAAAAGCAAGCCTGTTAAGTGAGAGTTTGGTTTGGATAATAATGCATACATTATGGGATCAATAGATATGGGAACTATGAAGTATTTCAACAGAAAAGAATGACATCAAAGGAGCCTAATTAGAACTTGCACCTGCTACTGAATCTGTCTTCCAGGTTTCTTCATGAGCATAGTAGTCTTCTTCCCATTTAAACAGGAACATGTCAAGTGGAGCTTAGAGGAAGCCCCGAGTAATCTTCCCTCAAACTGTAGCAATGATTTCCATTGGTAGAATACAGCTTGAAAGAGCACAGTTGCATACAGCACCTCACTTAGTCAACATGTACATTTTTGTCAGTTAAATACAGATGCCACACTTATTTTCTACCTTGATCCTCAAAAGATTTAAGAAAATCATGATCAGTCTCCTCTCATACTGTCCTTACTTCATAGTTGCAATTCTTAAAATACAAAATAAATTAATATGGGCAGTTTTTACTGAAGGCCAGTGTCTAACTCACAATAATAATTGGAAAAGATATACATGTGCAAAGCTGCTGTTTCTAATAAGCAGCACCACTCAAGTGATCCCAAGAACACTAGTAATAAAATTATGCTAATCACTTAACTAAAGCCTTATGGATATCAAATCTCTTCAGTCAGACTCTACTTGATTCTAATTCATTCTATTTTCCATTACTGAGCTAATTTGCAAACTTTTGTTTCCTATTTTCTGTCCACAAAATACAAGGCAGGCTTGCTTTCAGAGAATATCTGGTCGCCACAAAAATTTTACTTTCTTAAAATATGTATGGTTTGTGACAAATACTCTTGTTTATGTAACACCTAAAAAGAGGTAAAAGTGAAGAAGTTCCAATGGAATTATAATTGCCTGATTTTTTTTAGAAATCTGTCACTGGTACAAGCTGTATCAACTTGCCAAAAGGGAACTCTACTGATATGCCTTACTTTAAGAAAATTAAACAAAAGGCTACCTAATCTTACAGCAAATTTCAATGTGCAAGGATTTCTATTCTCCCAGGATTTATCATGTCAAAAGAATTTACTAAAAGGTATAATAAAACATCATTTGATTGCACCTGCAACAATTTTATTTATGAAAAGATGAAGTTACATACAACTTAATAGATTTACATCTAATACACAAAGCTTAATATTACCATATTTGTCATGACTATATTATTTTAAAATAGTTGAAGATGGACTTACATTGAAACTGTTTATATTATATTTTGACAATAGGATTCTGGACTCTCTGCCATTGTCCATGCCTGCAATGATGAACATATGACTGAGTATGAAGAACTATATGTTAATAATGATATAAAGGAACTGGGTGGGGAGGGAACTGGGGAGGGGATAGGGGAATATGGAACTGTATTGTAAAATGATAGCAATAATAATAAAATGTGGAAAAAAAATAGTTGAACCAACAAACACCTGTGAATAAAGTAGTCTTTCTTTAAGTGCTGAGCCAACCAGAATGTGAACTCATCATTTTAAGATTTATTTGTTTGTTTTTATTGGAAAGGCAGATATACACATAGAAAGAGAGATAGAAAGATCTTCCATCCGATAATTCACTCCTCAAATGGCTTCAATGGCCAGAGCTGCCCTGATCTGAAGCCAGGAGCCTGGAGCTTCTTCTGGGTCTTCCATGTGAGTGCAGGGTCCCAAGGCCTTGGGCTGTCCTCGACTGCCCTCCCAGGCCACAAGGAGGGAGCTAGATGGGAAGTGGGGCAGCTGGGATTAGAACTGGCATCCATATAGGATTCAGGTGTGTGCAAGGTGAGGACTCTAGCCACTAGGCCACCATGCCTGGCCCCCCATCAGATATTCTTAACCTCTCTCAGGCATGCTGTGTACAAGAACTGGAGAAAATTTATTTGTAGCACACAATTTGATAACCATCCTTATACTCATAAAATGTAGGGAATGTTTAATTGACAGGTTTATTTCAGAATTCTTAAGTGAGACAGAAAATTAGAAAGTCACATTTTTAAACTGAAGTCAATTTTTTATAAGTTATATTGTAGAATTATTACTAGAAGATAACAATCAGTAATTTAATGAGTTTTGACCCTGGTTCTTCAACAAAATAGCACTGGATATCAAGATTTACCCCTACGCTGACTCAGCTTCTCACCTCCAACCAGAGAAGATGGGTATAAGGTTCCCTGACAACTCTAAAAGGACCATAATTATTCATCTTCTCAAAACATGCTCCTAAGAATACTATGAGCATAAATGGTAGGAAATCTACTGAAGTAGAAGGTTCTATAAGGTTTTTGTTTATTTGTTTTTAAAGGTTTATTTATTTATTTGAAAGAGTTATACAGAGAGGAGCAGAGATAGAGGAAGGGAGGGAGAGAAAAAGAGAGAGGGAGAGAGAGAAAAAGAGAGAACTTCTAGTCTGTTTCAGTACTCAAATGACCGCAGTGGCTGTAGCTGAGCCAGTCTGAAGCCAGGAGCCAGCAGTTTCTGACAAGTATCCCTAATAGATGCAGGCCCCCAAGGTCTAAGACATTCTCTGCTGCTTCCCCAGGCCAATAACAGGAGGCAGGACTGAAAGAGGAGCATCCAACTATATGATTTGCTGGTGCCACAGGTGGTTTTTATGCATCTGTATTTTTCCATTATTGTTTTTTTATTTCCTGCTTCCCAAAGTAACTATCAATATGTTCACTTTGAATTTTCAGCTGCTTCATTGCTCCTTATCCTCCTTACAAATATTCTTCTGGCTCTTTCTCTCATTTTAGTGGGAAAGAATAATGCAAAAGCAGATTTGTTAAGAGTAGTTTGCAGTAACAGCAACACAATAATGAAATCATTAATTTAATAGGCTTTCTTAATAGTTCATCAAAATGAAAGAACATGAAATTGCAGATTGTTAGATCTACCTATAGATTTCAAAGCAAATGATATTTCTATAAAATATGTTTTAATATTTATACACTAAAACTTTAATATTTAAATACTTATTTGACATTTATGACATTTTGCTACTTAGATAAACTGTTCTATATATCAAATTTGATTTAAACCTCAATGGTATAATGATATTAGTGTGAAAACAATGGTATTACCCACTTTCTCATAGCCCTTGACCCTTTGTACCCTAAGTAACTAAGTAAGATTGTCAAAAAAATAAAGTAAAATGAAAAAAAATAAATTAAAAAAAACCTCAACGGTTATAAATTTATTTGATCTATTTAAACCCCTTCCAGTAGATTAATGTGACTAGACATTGTCACAACTGAAGGCAACCAGCAGGAGAAAAAGAGTAGAAGACAAAACAACCCATGGCAGGACACACCACTCTCAGGAGATGACTGAAACGCACTGTGACTTGGTTAAGAATAATAAATAAGTTGCCCTCCAAGAGTGAGCTGGGAACAGTGTTTGTGTTTTCCCATGACTCTCCACCTGATCTTTGGCATTCCCAACGGAAGGAAGTTGGGTTGTGTGCATCTGTAAACCAAAGAGAAGGAAACAGAAAATGTACCAAGGAGACAGCCAAAGGGGAAATGGCTTTAAAGAAAAACAAACTGAATCAGAGAAAAAATAAAACTTCATAGAATGGAAATGGAATGCAGCTGATGTGACAACCTGTAAGACTATGCAAAATAAATCATTATTATTGTCTTATCAATTGTGGCTAGTACAAACCCCATCCCAACTTAATAATATTTGTACTCCAAAAGTATGCAAAGCTGTAGTATAAAGGCAAACTTAACTTTTCTATAAGAAGTTATAGGTCAGAATATATGGATCATATCCTTAAGCTAACTCTATAAACTATTTGAAAATATGTGTGAACAAGTGTTCAACACAGTGATTAAGACATTGCTTGGGACACCCTCATCCCTCATCAGAAGGCCTAGGTTTGAGTCTCAGGCCCACTCCTGATTCCAGCCTCCTGTCAATGTGTGCCCTAAAGAGCAGCAGGTGATGGCTCAAGTCATTGCATTCCTCTCACCCAAACCAGCAACCTGGATTAAGTTCCAGGCTCCAGAAATTGCTTTGGCCTGTCCTACAACTGTATCCCTGCTCTTGAATTACTTGCTTCTTCTGAGTGTTAGCTGGACTTACTAACTCACCTCTAAGGGATAAAATAGTCATTAGATGTTACTCACAAGGTTAGATTACACAAACAATGGCTTCCATCTTGAATGTCCCTCTCCCTCTCATTGTGTTGCTTGCTCTGGGGAAAGCCAGCGACCTTGTCCTGAGATAGTCCTTTGAGGAGGCCCTCATGAGAAGGCTGAGAAATAGTTTTTCTGAATGTCAATAGCCGTTTTGAACTTTGGAGATGGTTTCTTCAAGCTGAGCTGAAAAGGACATCTTGATTATAGCTTTGTAAGAAACTGAATCAAAATCACCCAGCTAAGCTGTCCCCAAGTCCTTTTCCCACAGAAAATTAGAGATAATATGTTTGCTGCTAAATTAAGAGTGATTAGTTGAGCAGTAATAAATAACTAATGCAGATAATGCATACGTAGTATAATGCATACATAGTATACACGTATGTGAAATACAGTGGGAGAGACAAAGTGAAGGTGAGCAGAAAAGAGATGAAGAGAAATGTGTTCATTGAATACCTGTCGTACAAGACACTGTGCAGGCACCTTATAGACAAGTTAATCTTATTGCATTAGCATCATTATCTTCTTGCTACATACAAGTAACTTAGGGTTCAGAAGGCTTGAGTGACTTGTCCAACATTAGATACTAGATTTTGAACTCTGGACTATTAAAATCTGAAGCCTTTGCTTCTATTGAGTCTCCAGTTGCAATGAAAAAGTAGATCAAGTACTTTTTAACAATGGTAACGAGGGGAAACATGCACAGCTGGATCTTTCCCATATCCCCTGACACAGAATGAGAGGAACAGTGGAAACATGGACAGAGCAATGTCTCATTCTTCTTCTAGTATGAATAGGGGGATGGGAAGAAAAACAGAAGAGATTAGGTTAGAAACTAGTAGTATAACCTCTATTACTCCTGGAAGAGCCCAGCTCCAGAATCCAGCTAACAATGGTGCAGGCAAGTGACTAGCTCGGTGATCTTAACAAGTAACTTCTCTCTGTCTTGGTTTCCTTATCTGTACTGATTAAACTATTGCATAATATGTTAAGTAGAGACAGTAAAAAGCAAACATTTAATGTGTGTTCACAATTAATAATACCATTATTGGGTCAGCGGGGGGGGGGGGGCCGGGACGGTGGCGTCTCATGCCTGGATCTCACACGGTGGCTACCATGCGTGTGTGGGGAGCTGCCACCAGGCGGCCAGTGCGCTATTTGGCATTAGGCTCTGCCTGCTGACCACCTGGCCAGGGAGCTCTGGGATTTTGGTTCTTTGATTGCTGCTTAGATAGCTCCATGCTGAACCCTCAGGGCTTTGGGGACATGAATCAACCCTAAAGATTCCCAATGACAGTAAGTCTTCCTCAGATGAACCTGTAACTAATTTGGTCTCAACCCATGTGTTTTGAAAAATTGTAAAACCTAAAAACCTAATATACTTTCAAAACCTTGTGCTACTTAGAAATGGAGCGGGAGAGCAAAGAAATCTTCCATCTCCTTTGAATGTGTGAAGAAGCCGTGTAGTATAACCTATCAGGAACATAACAGGTAACTTATAGACAATAGATTCAAAACAGCATTAGACAATAGTTAAACTACAAGGACATACAGGGGGAATCAAGAGCAATTCTGACAACCTATTAACAGGAGGTCATATGCACAGAGAGAGCAGGGTGGGCCCCAGAGTGGAGCAGGGGGACAGAAGGAGGCTTATATCCCAATCCTGAAGACTCCCGGATCCCCACCAAGGACTATCAGTATGGGCACCAAGGACTACATCCCAACTGCCAAAGAGACCACAGGGAACTGGAATGCCTTCAGAGGCCAAGAACTCAGAGGACATCCCCCCCTCCCTTTGGACCTACCACATGGAATGGAAGAAGCCCAAATCCTTCCTCGTAGGATTCAAGGTCATCGGAACAACAGCCAGGAAACTTGAGCGGTCCTCAGAATCAGAACAGTAAACTCCCTTCAGGACTAGGGAAAGGAGCTTTCTCTGGTCCTTACTTAGTTCCAACTTTGGGTCCCCAACCTCTCTGCAATGACCATCAGAGTCACTCCAGAGCCTTCCCCCCCAAACACACACACACTCACACTCACAAATTAGAATAGATAGGCAGAGAACAACAAGGAAAGCTTGGTCAGCTTGGACTCACACATACCTTACTAGGCAGGACACAAAGATTAAGTACTCCTCACCAAGGTATTGAAGATTTCTCTGCACACACCCCCCCCTAAAATCGTTTTGCACTTCAATTGTTGAAATGTCAATGAAGTAGTCACAGGATGTTAAGAACTTGCATTTAATTTTAACATATTGTTTACTCATTACTATGTCAATTAATTCCATAATGTTATATATTGTTACTGATGTTATGTTGGGGCTTTTGATTGATTGGGATTTTACTCTGTTGGCTCTACCTTCAGACCAGAGAAGGTCTCCCCAAGAAGCTGTTGAACTTATCTGGACAATAAGGTGCTGGACTCTATGTTTGGTATATGCTTGCAATGAAGGAATATCAACTGAACTTGAACTGTGGTTATAACAACAAGGGGGAGGAATCCACCATGGGGGGAGGGTTGGGGCGGTGGGGAGAATCCCAATACCTATAAAACTGTATCACATAATACAATGTAATTAATTTTTTAAAAAAAGGAAAAAAATATTTATCATTGTCACTGTTTTCAAGACCAATTTTCTCCTGATAAATATGGAATCACTAGCTCTGCCTTTCATGTTTATGAGTCAGAGTGGGGTTTTTTCCTCCTAAGGGAAGAGAAAAGTATTTTTCTGATGTTTGGGTAAGAGTTGTCAAATAAGACAAAATAGTGAAAAAAAGGAAAGGAGGTAAGGGATGGATTTGTGAGATAATGAATGAATGTGTGAAGCAAATGAATAGCTGGGAGCAGAGAGAGAGAAGGACAGAGTCCACCATGAGGACACTATAGGGAGCAAGGGGTATATTTTATTCAAGCTCATGTGGTCAATGGATAAAATCAGATCATTCACAGAACTCATTCATTTTCCTGTCTGCAAGTGCTGACTGAAGCCTGCCGTGTGCCCTTGTGCTTCCACGAGGGCAGCACTGTAGAGCTGTAGCAACTTACTCCACTATGTCACAGCACTGCCCCTGAGGGTGTTTTCTAAAAATAAGACAAAAACATAGGAACAAAACAACTGAACAAATGATGTAATTAATACAGGGAAAATATTGAAAGGAAAGAGGAAAGATAATTAAAAATATGAGAAGAAACCAGAAGTTACACATCAAAGTGTGAAAGCATAATCCACTTGGTTGTGGAACAACATTACATGGAATTTTCTGAAAGTGCCCTAAAATTAATTCAATGAAAAATGATGGTGGAATAAAGTGATAATATATTGGAAGACAAGAGAGGTGTTCTAAAAGTGTCAAAATCCTCATTTGTCATAGGACAGGGTAAATTTTCTCAGTTATGACGACAACAACAAACCAGAAAAAAAAAAAACAGGAATTGATGCTAAGGAGCAATGGATTTAATCAATGCCTGTGCACCAGCTTCCAATCTGGGTACCCATTAGAGTCCTGGCTGCTCCAGTTCCAAACCAGCTCCCTGCTGATGCATATGGGAATATAACAGGTGTCCCAAGCCCTTGGACCACTGTACCCACATCAGAGACAGGGATGAAGCTTTCTCTCTCTCTCTCTCTTGTGTATGTGTGTCTCCTCTCTCTGACTTAAAAAAAAAAAGATGCATTTATTTTTATTTGAAAGGCAGATTTAAAGAGAGGAGAGAAAGAGAGAAGGAGAGAGAGAGAGGGCTTCCATCACTGGTTCACTCCCCAAATGGCCACAATGGCTGAACCTCAGCTGATCTAAAGCCAGGAGCCAGGAGCTTCTTCTGGGTCTTCCAAGTCGATGCTGGGTCCCAAGGCTGTGAGCTGTCCTTAACTGCTTTCCCAGGCCACAAGCAGGGAGTTGGACTGGATGAGGAGCACTGAGGACTCAAACTGGTGCCCATATGGGATGCTGGCACATAGAGGTGGAGGATTGAGCCACAGTGCCAGCCCCTGTAACTTTGACTTTTAAATAAATAAATCTTTCAAAGATGAAGAAGAAGGAGGAGGAGCAGCAGCAGGCAGAAGGGAGGAGGAGGAAAAGGAAATGAGAAAGAGAGGAGGAGGAGGAGAAGGAGAAGGAAGAGAAGGAGAAGGAGAGGCAGAGGAAGAGGAGGAAGAGGAAGGAGAAGAAAGGGAAGGAGGAGGGGAAGGGGGAGGGGAGAGAGGAGGAGGAGAAGGAAAATAAGAAAAGCCTGGTCAAAGTCCTGGCCACTCCACCACTAATCTTGGGAAAGTAGTGGAATGTGACATCTACATCTGTGGGAAGCCAGGAGTGGGCCCAGGCTTCTGGTTTCAGCCTGTCGCAGAACTGACTTGCAGCAATTTGGGGAGTCAACCAGTGAATGGAAAATCTCATTCTCTCTCCCTTCCTTTCTCTCATATATGAATAAGTAAATATTTTTAGAAGATATATTTATTTGTTTGAAAGTCAGAATTACACAGAGCCAAGAAACATGTTCCCATGGAACTCACATGTTGAAATTTCATCACCAATGTGATCGTCATACGAAGTAGGTCTTTGGGATGTGATAGAGTCATGACATCCTCAGGGAGATCCAATCAGACGGGCCTACATCACGAATGGGATTCACAGCCCTGTGTAAAAGAGGCACCAGGAAATTGTTCGTTTCTTCTGCTCTTCTCTCTCCTCTAGCCTCCGGAGATGTGACAAGGAGCCACACTAAAAACAGCAACTGCCCTTTCATTGTACACTGAACCTGCCTCTGCCTTAAAAGTCAACTACCAGATTACAGGGGTACTAGAGATAAATTTCTAAATTACCCAATGTCTGTTATTTAGCTGTAGTGTGCAGAACGAAACTAACCCAAGGCTTGACTGGATTAAGATGAACAATTTTTGATTAATGTGCCACAAAATGATGCTCTTTTCTTCATCTTATAATTCTTTTAATTAAATCAGTAATTATGGGCTTCCTTCTCGATAGGAATGTATTTGTTTATTTTCTCAAAACAAGTAATTTATATGATGACATGTGCATACCTTCACTCAGGAATTTTAGGATTTCCTTGTAACCCTAACTGCACTATTTATTTCAGTTTAATTGCACAAATGATGCTTTTTCTATTTCTATCATTCCTCCTACATTTGCTAGCTAGAATTCTTTTGTAAAAAAAAAAAAAGATTTATTTTTATTTATTGAAAATTCAGATATACAGAGAGGTGGACAGACAGAGAGGAAGATCTTCTGTCCAATGATTCACTCCCCATGTGAGCGCAACGGCCAATGCTATGCCGATCCAAAGCCAGGATCCAGGAACTTCTTCCGGGTATCCCACAAGGGCGCAGGATCCCAAGGCTTTGGGCCATCCTCGACTGCTTTTTCAGGCCAGAAGCAGGGAGCTGGATGGAAAGTGGAGCTGCCGGGATTAGAACTGGCACCCATATGGGATCCCGGCGCGTTCAAGGCGAGGACTTTAGCCGCTAGGCCACGCCGCCGGGCTCGCTAGCTGGAATTCTGATATGCTGAATTGCTTTCTGGGGCAGAGCTGAGGCTACTGTATGCTAAAATTCTACCTTTATGACCATATTAGTATCTTCATCAGCATTTACCTCTAAATGGTTTTGAAGATTGTTCTTTCACAATACTCTTAGTGATGGGGCAGTGATGGCCTAGACATAGTAGTCAGTGCAGACTTACTTAAAATTACAACAATTTTCTAAAAGATGGCAAGAACATATCATGAGAATGGATCCCCTTTGCTTTTTTAAAAAAAGATTTATTTTTATTGGAAAATCAGATTTACATAGGGAGGGAGAGACAGAAAAATTTCCCATCCACTTGTTCATTCCCCAAGTGGCTGCATCGACTGCAGCTGAGCCCATCCAAAGCCAGGGGCCAGGAGCTTCCTCCAGGTCTTCCATGTGGGTGCAGGGTCCCAAGGCTTTGGGCCATCCTCTACTGCTTTCCCAGTCCATAATCAGGGAGCAGGATAGAAAATGGAGTAGCCAGGACACAAACCAGTGCCCATATGGGGTCATGGCATGCAAGGTGAGTATTTAGGCTACTATGCCGGGCCCAATTAATCCCCCTTTAGCTTCATAACTGCAATCTTTGACCTGCTCTTTGATGAGCCTTGGGGCAACCCTGTAATTTATTCGGGGTATTTGTTAGTGTGGAGGAAGAAATGGAAGATAGATGGCAATCACTGACCCCTGAAAAATTCTGATGTTTCATACACTCCCATGTATCAGGATTTTTTTTTCTCTTCTGCCTCAGGGAAGAATAAACTGTGTCTGCCGCTATTCTCAGTATCTCCTTATGCTTCTAACAGACTGTCAATGCTACATATTTTGCAATGTTTTGATAGGCAACCAAGAAAAATCACAAGATGTCTTTTACTTATTTGCACACCAGTGCCTGTGGGTGAAAACAGTGTAGATCTAGCAGAGCGCAGCAAAGTGTCCTCTTCCAGGCTCATTAAACATCTGCAGGGCCACTTTATTTCTGGTTCACCTGGAGCAACTGTCTACTTTCAGTATGTCACGTCCTCCTCCCCTTAGTGCTATGTTAGACTGAGTCCTAGGGATGGAAATTTTTCAGTTCTGTCTCTTTGGCTCTTTCCCAGGGAACCTGTTGGCAATTATAGCCTTTGCTTGACAAGGTCTCTTTGACATAGCATGGCTGATGGCAGTTGCCCCAGGAGGGTTCAGCTGTGTTAGGAACAAGGGTGACAGTTGTCTGCTTCCATCTCCCCTGGCTACCACTTTTGTTGTTAAAACTTTTCCAGGACTTTCAGAGGTGGTTATTTTTTTTTTTTCTTGTGCCATCATGACAATTTTCTCTCCTCACTACGGGTGCTGTCTTATATAATTAAGCTCTGCACTACCAAGTCAAGGCAGAAGTGGTGATTATATTGCCATTAGCTGAATGCTGCCACGTCCTTCCTTGAGGAAATTTAGAAAGCTTCCATGTAGAGACTTTTCTCTTTATTAGCTTTTTTAAAAAGAGAGAAAAAAAATTATTCATTTTTGTTGAAAAGAGAGATTTACAGAAACGAGAGACAGAAAAAATCTGCATCTAAATCAAGTGCTTGCAACTTGGGCATTATGGGCATTATTGGGTGGGATAGCTTCTTAGTGGAGATGAGGGTTATGGGCTGTCTGCAGGAAGTTTAGCAGTGTCTCTGGCTTTTAACAAATGTCCGTGGGCTGAAATGATGAAGTATTGCTCTAGGTAGTGGCTTTTGTTCTAATAAACAACACTAACTCATACACAGCGGGTAACTTAAAAGTGCTAGAAATATTTAAAGGAAGACACATTCAATGTTAAACAAAGTAAGATATGAATATAAACCACAAATTGTTTCTGGCCTTGAGATACTTTCAAACTAATAGAGATTAAACTGAAAAAAAAAAAAATAAGAACTCATGCCATTATTCCATGTTATTCACTTTCTGTTGATTTTCTTTGCGAGGTAAAATAGTTCGGAAACTTTAGCTAAGCAAATTCATCTACCATGAAGGCTAATTTATTTCAAAGATTCCCTCTAGAATGAGTATTCTAGAGCCAAAGAGTTTATACAGTGGTAAGAGCTTTTTTTTTCTTTTTTCAGTGGTAAAAGTTGATGGAATCTTCCAGATGATCTCAACACAATTTCTCATTTATACCAATGAGCACTAAAACCCCTTGTGAGAAAGCTGTTTGGCCAAGGAGTACAGTAAAGACCTGTGAGCCCTGGTACAGTCCTAAGATTTTTCTGCCCAACATACTCTCTGATTCATAAATCCAGGCTACAGCAACAAGAACCCGAGTTTTTGAGGAAGGTTGGGGCTCACACCAAAAGGAGTAATGACAGGATGCAACGTGCTGCTGAAGCCTGAGTCTGCTGTTTTGTAATTTGGCTCGGGGTCCCCTCTCCCATTCTCACAAGGCATTTTTATTCGGACTTGAGAGGCTACTTTGATGTCATTCTGTGTCTAGCATGGTGACTGGGACACGACCAGCTCTCATCAAATACTTGTAGGTAAACCACAAGGTTGCCAGTGCAGATGCTGAAAGACACATGGAGACAAGCAGCAAGAGGTGCTTCCAAATGGGCAGGTAGGCTGCACAGGGCTTGGTTCTTATCTTTATTTACACTAACAATCCATAGGTTCTGTTGCTAGAATCTTCTCCTGTTTTGTTTAAGACTTTAAGGATTCATAGGAGACTTGCACCGGTGTTTCTGGATGTAAGGCAGCTTTGGAGCTCTTCTTTTGTTGAGGCAATCATTAACCCAGAATCCTTGGGGATTCTGGAGTTGCTTCCTGATCTGTTCATTTTCTCAATGATCTGGAATTTATCCAAGACATCAGTGGATACTAAAGGCCTGTATTAGGGCTTCTCAAACTTTATTGTACATTTAAATCACCTAAGGATCTTGTGAAAATTCAAATTGTGATCCAGTAGGTCAGAAGTGTGGTTTGGAACTCTGCAGTTCTGACCAGCATTTCTAGGAAATGTGGATGTTGCTGTTCTCCATGGGTAGGATGCAGAATCCATCCAGAACCATGCCTGGTTGACACTCATCAGAAGGTACTATTAAACCGGCGACAGCTGATCTTGGCTCTTCTCCTCCCTCGTGACCAATGCTAAGTATTGACAATGCATTCACTCTCACCACAAAATTTATTGGGAGCCCATTATACACATCAAAAATATGCTGCCATCTCAAGGAGATATAAAAATAAATCAGAAACTTCCTCAGCTGGAGGTAGCTTTAAACTAACAGAGATCAAATAATGTGTGCACAGCAAGAATATTCTATAAGTTTATTTGAATTGCAAAAAAAAAAAAAAAAAGCCTGCGATTTCAAGTCAGGGAGGCTGGATGGAGAACACAGGTTTGGAGTCAGACAGAGCCAGGGACCCTCAGCTGTGCCATTTCCTGGCACTGTGAACTGAAGCTAGGCATGGAACCTCTAAAAGCCGCCACGTCCTCCAGTCCCTACCTTGAAGGGCAAACAATAAATGAGCTAACACAGAATCACTTGGCACCCAATATGTAAGCATGTTCTAAATACCATCCAATACTGTTGTTTTTTAAAGATTTATTTATTTTTATTGGAAAGACAGATATACAGAGAGAAGGAGATACAGAGAGAAACATCTTCTGTTCGCTGGTTCTCTTCCAAGTGGCCTCAATGGTCAGTGCTGAGCCAGTTTGAAGTCGGGAGCTTCTTACAGGTATCCCACATGGGTGCAGGGTCCCAAGACTTTGAGCCATCCTCGACTGCTTTCCCAGGCCACAAGTTGGATGGAAAGTGGATCAGCCATGTTTAGAACTGGCACCCATATGGTATCTCAGTGCTTGCAAGGCTAGACCTTTAGCCACTAGGCTACTGCATCAGGCCCCCAATACTTTTATTATTGTTATTTTAGAAGAGGCAGCATTTGATTTACTTTCAGAAAAAAATCCTGTTTAATCAGAAGGAATTAGCAAGGAGGGAGAAAAAAGCACAAAAGGTAAAGAGGAGCATTTGGTAAGGAATTTGGTAGGGAACTAGTGAGATGTTCAGTGTCGAAACTTGAAGAATTCTGGCATTCTTTGTCATGGCGTTAACAAGATACACAGCAGTTTGTGAGCAGGCGAGTGGTCAAAATGACCTCTTTCCAAATGAACTGGCATGCTTTCCATTTCCTGGTCACTTAATCCATACATTTGTCCTCTTTGCACCTTGGATGCCAGAGAGCTCTTTGCTGCCAGGCATTACGTCCTGGCTCTCCTTGCCTAAATGCTGCCTAATTCATAAGTTGCGCTGATCTTTCTAGGCAACCTAAGGTGTTTCCCTGGCGGTAATCCCAGCCCAGGATGATTTCTCCCCTCCTGAAATCCTTTACATATTTGTTCTACAACAAAATCACTCCCACTTTCTTAGAGATTTAATGGCTGTTTCAAAAAGTTGAAATCCATGTCTAAATATACAGACAGGGAACTCCAGGTTAACAAAATGTGCAAATTTTATTGTGGCAGGAGCTCCCACAGGCTTTAATGTACTAACATGCTCACAGAAGCTCCAAGGAAAGAGTTTAGGATGAGGGCCCTTGTCCCAGAGCATCTGATGGGGCCACTGTTACCCAAAAGTTTTCTGCAGCATTCATACCATATTTGGCATAGGCTGTCCAACTCTGATCTTTGCATTTCATTACATCTTCCCTACTACTAAAATACAGGAGCCCTGGGCCAACAATATATCTTATCCATGTATAAAAGGCATGCTTTATGCCTTTGTTGAAATCTATATATAAAAGCATAATCCACATATACTTTAAATGACCTTTAATGTGGGATCGGTCAGTCAAGCTGGTTGTACAGACTGAGATGGCTACAACTTTAGGGGGTGACATTCGCCTCTACCCCGATGTGAGTAAAGCTTCCTCAAAGTGTCCCGCTGGATAAACAGACTCATGGTGGCCATCTCCCAGCTCCTGGCTCCAGCAATGTTGTCTCTGTGCTTTCTTTACATCCACTGAAATATAGAACACAGCATGTCTTCCAATATGAGATTTTAATTTTTCTTTGCACCAAAACAAGCTTAGGTTTTTTTTTTTAAGATTTACTTATTTTACTTGAAAATCAGAATTACAGAAGGTGGGGAAAGAGAACGAAAACAAGAAAGTGAGCTTCTATTTTCTGCTTCAATCACCAAATGGCTGCAATGGCCAGAGCTGGGCTGATTTAAACCTTCTAGGTCTCACACTAAGCTGCAGGGACCCAAGGATTTGAACCATCCTTCCAAGCCATTAGGAGGGAGCTGGATCAGGAGAGCAGCCAGGACTCAAACTGGTACCCATATGGGATGCCAGCATCATAGGCAGAAGACTAGCATGCTGTGCCATTATGCCAGCACCACAAGCTTAGCTTTTGAGCCCATATTCCAGAATCAAAGTTCCTTTGTATTTAAATATTCCACTTGTACAAAATCACTAGTGCCATACAGTTTACTGGTAATTTTATAGATGGATAGAAAAAAAGGTTTTATATCACACTTCTCAGTGACCATTTCAGTAATTACCCATTAGATACCCTTATCCTAAAAGACATTCTTCGCTTTGCCATGAGCTTGTGCATTTGTTTTCCTTGGATTCTTTTTGAATACACTGTATTTCCTTCCGTTTTCTAGTCTGATTCCTTTGAGCCACTGTGACAATATGTACAAAAAGGAAGCAAACATCCTGAAGAAGCCACCATAGTAAATCTTTATTCCATCAGCGAGCACCAGTTGGCATCCGAAAGTAGCAATGCCAGCAAAATTAGCACAGAAAACAATTCATCTTGACAAATTTTAAGTAGCTAAACACAGCAGCTGGTTCCACTTAGACAGCAGAATACTGTCCACACCAAACATTACATGCAATTCCAGTGCTGAATTGACAAAATATGGGGTCCTACCTGTCTGAAACCCTCAATAGCTCATAAATGTTAACAACAGAGCTTGAGGACCCTACATTTTTCAAGCAAGAAAACTGGATCTTGGGTTGGCAGAACCCTTTGAGGAGCAGAAGGCAGGGTTGTGCTCCTGTAGCTAAAGGTGAGCAGAGAACTTTTGCTGGTTAATTACTAAGCAATTGCAAGTTGCACCTGAAGTCAGCTGAGAGGCGAGAAGTAAGGCTCCATATGAGGCAGCATCAGCTCCTTGCCCAGCTGATGAATCCAGAAAACAGTCCCCCAAGTCTCATGCAGTATCGAGGATGATGCCATGCGAGTCCCCTTTCACTAAGAAGAGTCCCCGTCTCTTGCTGAAGGAGACAGAAGCCTTGCAATTGTGGAAGCACACTTCAGGTGCGAACCATCCAGAGACACAGCAAGGTCTTTGGACCTGGAGCAGTTCTGCAAATCTGGAGCCTTCCACAGATGGGAAGAGTGCAAGATTGTCTGCACTGCATTCTTTTATATTTGGCATTTGTTTTTGTGACAAAATTAGCTTAGTTCAAAATAGAGGGGCTGGCAAAGCCTACCATCCTGTGCTGCTTAACTGTAAAACTGATATTGAGTAAAAATGTGAAGGAATGATGTAGTAGACCATTACGTTACTCACAATCTCATTTTAGCTCAAGGAAGCCACTTCAGCTCCTCTTGACCATGCTCAGTTTACGGAGGACCGTGCGTGGCTGGCAGCGGAGTCGTTGCAAGTTTGCCTCTAGAAGGATGCATCCAGAAAAGGAGAGCCTGAGGATCAGAGCTCTGCCATGGTGAGCCTACAGAGCTGTCTTTCTGGTTTGGCCCCAATAACACAAAAGGGCTTCAGCAACCCCCCCCTCCCAAGTCTGGGGAGCACAGCTCTTCCTGGTCAGATGAAATTTGCCTGCCCCTCTAGAACAGTCATTTCTTCTATGGCTGTTGGCTGTGTCCTCCGCATGTACTGTTTACTACCTTGGGCTTTCCAGCTCCTTAGGTGTCCAAAGGGCTACTGATTAGCCAGCACTGCATAAGAGGTAGACCAAGGGAAAATGTTGCTCATTGCAAATAACAAAATAATTTTGTCTCTAATAATATTTATGTAAGTAATGCTACCTAGTAACAGAATATTCAGAAGGTGTGTAAGAGTATTTCCACATCTCTAAGATAAATTAGTGTGACTTTTTTTTTCCTTTGTGGGGTTTGTGATTAAGACTAAAGTGGAACAGATGCTACAGACACATGGAAAAAGAGACAGAGAAAGAAACACAATGCCAGCAGACCCCTGGATGAAGGAATTGTTGTCCCAGCTGAAGAATCCAGCCCCTTTCTGCTCAAACCACAGTGTGCACAGCAGCAGCCTCAGTACGGGCTTGTGAAGAATCTCAGGTCAGCACCATACCTAATGAGTCAGGTTCTGCATTTCCACAAGACCAACAGGGGACTGACATATTAACATTTGGAAAGTTGTGCTGTTAAATTGCAGAGGTTACAGCTGTGTTGGATCCAGAACAAACTCCCTTCTGCCTTTGTAAGGCCTGACAGAGACTGTGTCCTGTATTTCTTTGGCCTGACTTCAAATAGTTAACTTGGAGAAGTATTTAGCCTAGGGATTCAAGCACCAAGTAAGATGCCCTCGTCCCACAATGGAGTACCTGGGTTTGATTCCCACTACAACTTTTGACTTCAATTTCCTTCTAATGGAGACCCTGGCAAACATCAGTGATGGCTCAGGTAATGAGTTCCTGATACCCTGATGCTAGATCAGGCATGAATTCCTGGCTCCTGACTCCTCAATCTAGTCCACCTTAGTACCAGGCACATGAGCAGAGAGCTACTTGATGGAAACTCCATCACCACCTTTCCAAATATTATTTTAGAAAAAACATTAGTAGAAGAGCTGAGATTTAAACAGGAGAAAGGCTCCTTAGCCCATTCAGTTAATTGTACCCAGGAACATGCCATATTTTCTCTATATGCCTATAACATATATCAACAAAGTTTCATTATAATTTGCATATTTATTTTTACAAAGCAGATTTTACTGCTACTTCAAACTACCCTTTCTTTTTAAACTCTTCAGGATTATACTTGTAATATAGGTTTTATTGTCTTGTAACTGTGATGAATTATTGCCTTTGTCATAGTAAAAAAAAAATACAGTTGTCTTAGAAAAGATTACAAAGAAACAGAAACTTCCTCTATTGTGCCCCAGTTGAAAACTCTAAGAAGTTTCCTTAGGGGAAAGTTCAGAACTCAGGTAGATCAGATTTTCTATCATAACTTTGCTAATCACATAATATGTGATAATGAGCAAAAGCAATGATAGAAGCTACTAAACGAATAGTTTAGAAGTTTTGCTACATTTTAGATTTACCTTGGAGCTCATAAAACTCTCCATATCCTGCTCAGGTTACAGCCTTACCAATTAAACCAACATGTGACCGTGGGAGCCAGGTAGCAGGAGTTTGTGAAGGTTCCCAGGAGATTCCAGTGTGTCACATAGCATGGGAACCAAGGCACTAACACACATTCCTTAAGACAGCAAATCATATCCTCCTGTTTTGCCTGTTTACTGAATCTTGATTTGCCACCACTGTATTTCTTTGCTTAAAGTAATGCACATGGGTATTTGATATCTAATAATAATTATTTTTTCTCTGTATGTAAGAAATTAGAAATTTTGTCCCCCCTCCCCCCCATCTACAATGAGCAGACCAGAATCTGCAACAGAGTAAGATTCCTGGTTGATTCTCTTGCACATTACAATTTGAGACTTTTTTTGCCTTTTCTGCATCCTCTGGCTGCAATTCCTGGAAGGCTTGTCCTAGGCCAGGATCATCCTAATGGTACCTTGCAAACTGGGGGTAGTTAAGACCTGTTGACTGCACTGCTGGTTCAGTGTCAGAGAGCAGCATACCTTATGGTTTGCACCAGGGTATATAATTACTTTCAGAACTGTTAGTACTTTTGTAGATGACAGAGCCTTTGGAGAAGTTAATGAAAATTAAGGACCATCTTTCCATCCTGGATTCTTCTGTATATGGTGCCTTGTGGCCCACAGGTGGACTCACAATGTCCATGGCAGATAAAGTTTTGGTCTAAAGCCATCACTGAAAAATTAGGGTATATATGTGACTTCTTCCTTCTTCAAACTAGACAGAAGTAGAGTAGCAATCTCAAAAGGACCTGATGATAGTTTAACCAAGATTAAAATGAAAATAGATTCGTAAGTTCATGGCAAAGATATTTATTTAGACTGTTGTGCACAAGTCACAATGGAGTGTTTTGACTAAAACTTTGGTTTTCGACTTTATTCATACTGCGAACATCTTTAGCAAGTTTTAAAAACTTTAAATACATCTATAATTCAGAATGACTATGAACTTTAATACAAGATGAGAATCATGGATACTATGCCACAAATACCAAGACACAGTCTAAAATAGATCAAGCAGTCTGTCCAGAAAAACAGAAATGTAAAAGGTCACTTGTGAGGACTCCACATAGAAGCAATTAGTTCTGTTACTGAGACTAAAAGCAGAAAAGAGAAAAGACCCGGCAGACATAACTGTAATAGATGAGCCTGTGAATGGAACTAGAAGCAGCGTAGAAATTGGGTTTGGCCCACAAATCCAATTTACTTGACGTTGGAAGTAAAACATTTTCTATAGCTGTGCTGGCTTTGCAGATTGACTCATTTGGGAAATGATAACCTTTATTTACTTAAATCCTATTTTGCCCCAAACAAGATATATATTCTATGAATATGTGTGCCAAAAAAATACAACATTTTGGATAAAGAATTTTAAAAATAAATGAAAAGTAAGTGTAAAAATGATGAGATGAAACAGAAGTCTAAAACTGTGTGCTGTTGGATCTGTAATTTGAAATACAAGAACTATGAAGATAGGCCTGGTACGATGGCTCATTGGCTAATCCTCCACCTCCAAGCTCCAGGATCCTACATGGGCACCAGCTCATGTTCCAGCTGCTCCACTTCCCGTCCAGCTCCTTATGTATGACCTAAGAAAGCAGTGGAGCTCAAAGCCTTGGGACCCTGCACCTATGTGGGTGACCCTGCTCCTGGCTCCTGGCTTCAGATCAGCTCAGCTCTGTTCTTTGTAGCCATCTGAGAAGTGAATCAATAGATAGAAGATCCTTCATCTTCTCTCTGTAAATATGCCTTTCCAATATAAATAAATAAATAAATAAATTTTTAAAAGAACTATGAAGAAGCAAGGGCTACAACTTGGTCAGAGAATGTTTACAATTTCTAAAAACAAAAACAAATCCCTAAATCATGTGAAACTAAAGAGGAAATGCCTCCAGAATTGCTGAAAAGGAGCGTTTGTCAAAAAAAAAAAAAAAAGAAAAAGAAAAAACAGAAAAAACATTCTCAACTTCTGCATAGCCAAGAGTTAGTAGGACAATGACACTCATTGAGTATAAATCTCAATGACGACAGGAGGGAAAAACACATTAATTTTACACATGGCAAATGATTATGTGAAGTGCCATGATCTTGTCTGTCTGTCCTGACTCTGACAGGCAGAGATTCTGTGTTCAACTTGCAATAAAATCCCTATTGCCAAAAGTCAGCAAAAATACAGTAAAGATTAGGAACGGAGTAACTGTCAGCTCCTTACCTTCTCTTTGGGTAGAACCTTAGTCTAAACACCCAGACTACTAGGGCTGGTGACGGTGCTGCCTATGTTGCTGATATCCCATTTGAGCACTGACTGGAGTCCTGGCTGCTCTAGCTCCTTGCTAATGCACTTGGGAAACCAGTGGAAGATGGCTCAAGTCACCCACATGGGACACCTGTCTGGAATTCTAGGTTCCTAGCTTCAGCCTGGCCATGTCCCTGTTATTACAGGCATTTTGGAAACAATCTGAAAAGGCAAGATTCTTTCTCTCTCTCTGTCTCTCTCACTCTGCTTCTCCCTCTTATTCTCTCTCTGTAACTCTGCCTTTCAAATAAATAAATATTTTTAAAAAGCAGCAGCAGCTTCAATGTTCAAAGTCTCATCTACATTCTGATAACCCACAGGGGGGTTCTGAGTATTTAGTGGTCTTGGGAGATTTTACTCCCAGAGTGGGTGATTTAGAATTTGCTAGTTATCTTCTATGACATATTTTTTTAAAATAAATACATTGTCTTTGTTGCTCTTTACATATAATTTTTTACATATAATTACATGTAAGCATATTTCTGATCATTCCCAATGTAACCTATACTGTCTCCCTTTATGTTTTTTTTTCTTTTTTAAAACTTTACTTTTAAACTGTACTACACAATACAATGTAAGCAACAATAATAAAAAAAAAAAAAAAAAAAAAAAAAAACTTTACTTTTGATGAATTTTACATAGTTGATTAGGTTGCAAAGGGCCAGGGGCTAGAGGAAAGTGGGTGAGACCATTGTTTCCACATTCTCTTTTTTCCTTCCTGTCTGTGGGGGAAGGGAGGAGATAAGTGGAGAAGCCGCACCCCGTCTCCCAGCCACCTCCATACCCTGGGATGGGGGACAGACACCTGATGCCATCCCAGGGTCCCCAGTGTGGGGTAAGCTCTAAGGTTTTGATAGTTCAGTGTTCTGAACTACTGCCAATCTCACCACTCCAAGCACAATGAAATCTCTCCAGAATCCACTGGCTGATACAGTCTACCTTAGAGTCTCAATTTGCCCAGATACTTGCTACCAACACTAGGCTCGAGTAGTTGATATATTTGTTCTGTCCTCTGCTCTCTATTATGGTATCAGGTGTCCTCTGCAGGTTCTAATATACTACTATATCCTCCATGTGCACCTGGATATGCTGTCCATTGCTCCATCCAACTCACTGAGGAGGCCCAGCTCTGACACATGCACTCCACAGTCAGACCATGGAACCTGCAATTCTCTCCATGGTTGGGGTTTTGAGTCCAGCGGTTCAGTTGGTGGGATCCCCAAAGAAATCTCATCTGTGGTAATCCCAGATCTGATTCTTGTCTGTGCCTGCCAATCCAGGGTCCAGCACAATCTGTTACCCAAATCAGCCTATGCACACACTGGTGGTTGCAATTACTGGGTCTGTTTTTTCTCCAGCCCTGACTTTCACACAAACCAATGGATGTTGCAACCCAGCCCAATCCTGCCCACCACACACTTCCCTTCACATACACCAGAGGGAGCTGCAGCTTAGTTGGAGTAACCCACCAGGTCCACCCTGGTTCCTGTGTTTGCCAGTATATACAGTAGACTGGTCCAGTCTGTCCAACATCCCATTCAGCTCTCATATATGTCAATGGGCATTGGAGCCTAGTTCAACCCAACCAGCCCCACCATCCAGTCCACACTTGTGCTGGCAGGTGCCACTCTCTGTCTAGCCATGCCTGCCCCTAGTCCTGGTTCTCATGTTCACAAGTGAGAGTGGCAACCCAAGGGGGAGGTGCCCATTGTTTCTCTACTGGCCCACTCCCACTCCCAGGTCTTGTACTCTACAGGTGGTTCTGCAGTTTAGCTTGACAGAATTTTCCCCCAGTACCAGCATCTGCCAGCTGATGCAGTGATGTTTGTTTTTATTTCTTCTTACTGCTGACATTGTACTTGAAAAATCTAAGTCCAGGGCACAAAGGGAAGGAGAAAAAGAAGTAAGATAAAGAAAAAGACTGGACCACGTGAGTCAATAAGTTAGTACATTGGCCACTATTTCTCAACTGCTCAGAAAAAGTACCTAGGGGCAAGGATATAGTGGATTAAGCTGCTGTTTTGGCACTGGCATCAAATATTGAAGTGCCAGTTTGAGTTCCAGCTACTCTGATCCAAATCCAGCTTCCTGCTAATGCACCTGGTAAGGCCCAGGACTTGGCCGCTGCCATCCATGCTTCAGCCTGGCCTAGACCTGGCTGTTGAGGTCATTCAGAGGTGTGAATCAGTGATGGATCATCTCTCTCCATTTCACTTCTCTCTCTCTCACTTCGCATTACACATAAATAAATAAATAAATAAATAAATAATTTTTTAAAAAGAAAGACAGCAATTTGTCAGGCACAGACATATTCTCTAGCATTAGGGACTACCTCCAGGAGGCTTTCAAGTAAAGATTTGGTGGGGAATGTATCTGCCTGGCTAACTTTTCTCCAACCCTTCACTGGGTTTCATCCTTCTGGAACCTGATTATATCACATTTCAGCCCTTTAGAAGTTCCAAGGTCCTGAATTATGGCTTTTCATTTAACTTTGGAATGGAGCAGAGTATGGGTGAGCCCCCTTGTGAGCAGATTGGAAGTAGACAATGCAGAGATACTGAAAAAGCCGACCAGGAGTGTACCTAGTACTTCCACAGGAACATATGTTCTCCTGAAATGATGGTACTCTGAAGCTAATTTACTAAAAACAAATAACCCCAAGAAAAGTCAAAATCAATGCAACGAATAGGAGTAAAGAAAGAGCTCTTCCCATAGCCAAGTTAGGGTGCTGCGTACCATAGGGGGCCTCATGAGAGACGAGCAGTGTTTTGAAGAGAGTCTGGATTTAGGTGGACCGGAGTTTGAACTTGTATTATTTTCCATATGCACTGAAAATATTTAACTTCCTAAGTCCTAGCTTCCTGGAGAAAATAATAGTTCTTGCCATACAAGCTTGTTGCAATATTGAAATGAAATTACAGTTATAAAATAGCCAGTACATTTGATTAATGTTGAATGTGATCAAGACAAAGGATTGCAGGAAAAGTTCCACAGCCAAGGGACACTGCAAGAGTCAGGTGGCACAGGGAGGGGAAGAATAGGTTCCACCAAGGAAGTCCATGGAAGACTTCTAGATGGTGGCCAAAGAGAAAGGGGTTCCCTCCCCTCTCCTTGTGCTCACAGAACATGCTTTAGCAGGCAGGCTTGGCCTCGGACCCTGCCTCCTTTGGGCACCCCTTTCTTGCCTCATGCCACCTGTGTTCTTTGTGTCCTCATGTGGCTTTAGATCCACTTACAATCCTTGATTTGGAAAAGCAGAAGGATGTTCTCCCAGTCTGATATCCTTGGAAACACAGGATTTGTGAGGAAGCAAACCTAGTATGCTCATTCATCCTTTTTGCTCTCCTAATGTTTCATACATCTGCCTCACAAAAGCAACTGCTTTTGCCAAGACAAAACTGCAATCAGAGTCATTTCCCCACAGCATGAGTTGGTTCCCTCCACCTTCCAGGCCTTTTAGGTCTTCCATTCTGCACTCTTGGAGCCCCAGTCTAAAAACCACAGCACTTCCCACAACAGCTTTCCTGGAGTTCTGATGAGCCCAGGTGTCTTGGAAATATTAGGTGTTTGTTTACAAGTTGTAGAGGGCCTGGCACAATGGCTTCAGGCACTGGGCTCCCATGTGGGTGCTGGATCATGTCCTACCTATGGCACTTCCCATCCAGCTTCCTGCTTGTGGCTGGGAGGGCAGAGAAGGAAGGCCTGAGGCCTTGGGACCCTGCGCCACCATGGGAGACCTGGGAGAGGCTCCTGGCTCACGGCTTCAGATGAGCTCAGCTTTGACCCCTGTGTCCATTTGGGGAGTGGACCAGCAGATGGGGTATTGTTCTCTCAGTCCCTCCTTTTCTCCATGTATCTGATCTGCCTTTCTAATAAAAATACAGAAAAATCTCTTTTAAAAAGCTACATTATTTGTTCTATAAACACAAAGGAAGTAGAGTTTCTATACCCTCTTTCAATAGTTTCCATCACCACATATTCTCTTCTCTAATCACTATTTTCTATTTTCCCTCTCTTTTTCAGGCTCTGTGGTTTTTAGTCCTACCTACTAAATACAGAATCCTTTTGTGTGTTTATGTGAAAGAGAGCCCAAGAGTACAGCGAAAGTTTCAATTTCCTTAGAAAAGAAAATCATACTACTCATGCAAAAACTTGTGAAAACAAATTCCTGTTTAATCAGATAAAAAAGGCGAAGCCTATAAAGAATGATGACACATTTCTCTTTCAGTTAATCATTTCTTCTCTTTTTCTGAGCTAGCCAGTGTATCTTCCTAGAGTGAGTCCAGTCTGAAACATCCTCTCTCTTCATGTACTTTTTACTTATTTCTTCAAGAATTTTATGAGGAGGATCTGGAACAATGGCTCAGTTGGCTAAGTCTTCCTGCAACCGTCAGGATCCCATGTGGACACCAGCTTGTGTCGCAGCTTCTCCACTTCCCATCCAGCTCTTTGCTCATGCCCTGGGAAAGCAGTAGAGCATGGCCTAACGACAGGGGACCCTGCACCCATGTAAAAGACACGGAAGAAGCTCCTGGCTCCTGGCTTCAGATTGGCTTAGCTCCAGCTATTGCAGCCATTTTGAGAATAAAACCAGTGGATGGAAGATCTTTCTATCTCTCCTTCTCTCTGTAAATCTTGCCAATTAAAAAAATCTTAGTAAGAAATCTGTAAGGGCAGAGTGAGAAGGCACTCTGCAAGAATCTTAGAGGGTGCAGTGAGCTTAATGCTACAGCCAGCTCCTAAGTGATCTTTCCATCCTGCTCTCATGGTGATGGTAGATTAGTGGATGAACCAGGGGCAGCAATTTGCTGAAGTGGGAAAACACAGCACTGACCCTGGGGCAAGTGGCGATGGCTGAGCCACATGCTAGTTGTGGAATATTACCAAGTTGTTTCATTTGGTAGGGTCTCCTGTTTCTTCATGCTTAAAATGTCAGGCAAGCAGCAACGAATGAGGTCATTTGACTCAGAAAACATTTGAGTGCTTGTGTGCCAGACACAGGAGGTATAGATATGAGCCAGATAAAGATCCTTCCCTCTACTAATGCAGGATCTTTTAAAGAGAATTATGTCTGTACATCTGTAAGTGAAATGCAATTACGGAAACATATTCAACAGCGCTTCTCAAGATGTGAAATATTCTCAGTGAGCAAAGGGAACTTTTGAGATGACACAATCACTGCGAGAAACAGAGGGCAAGACTCCCAATAATTCACTTTTTAAAAAGTGCTACTCTACACACTCAACCATGGACGGCAAGCTCTTTAAGTCAACTCCCAGTCATTTCCAGGGAGAGACACTCCCCTGTAACTCTTTCCTAACCAGCTCCCCAGAACCTCTGCTCCATGTAAAACTCTTAAGTGACAGAGTGAACTTTGACTTCTGCTTGCTCGCCAACTGCTTTGAGAGCTGCACCCTGCATCCAGCTCATTCTGCTGAGCTCCAAAGCAGCTGTCGCCTGGTGAGTAGTTATTTCTTGGATGACCCTGCATCAACGGGATGAAAGTCACACTTGGCTCAGAGCTCTCCTCCTTTCTATTGCAGACTTCTTCTTCCTGCCCCTCATTGAAGTGGCCAACAATTTTGCCCAAGAGGATTCTGCTGGAGTAATCAGAATACTTCTCTCCTCTGAAAATCCTTTGATGCTGTCTCTGAAATACACAATAATGTTCCTAACTCTCTCTTCCCAAGCCCTGATTGTATTTATATCTGTAATACCTTTTTTTAGGATTATTCCAATGACCTTCTTGTCCACTTGAAATGTTATTCTCTTTAACCTATTCAATTTCTTCCTCATAGGTAAATTTGATGATGTCATTCCCAGCTAAAATTCTTGGCAGGGGTTTCCCCTTCATCCTGTTTTTCTTGGGGTCTAGAATTATGTCCTTCTCATCTTGCTGTTTGAGCAATTCCGGGTTAGAAAGAGCATATATCAGAAGAGGGGGGAATAGACAAAGAATTGTAGATGAGATCTTCCTGCAGTGAAGTAATTTACAGACTGTTTTTAGAAGATTCTGGAACGATCCAATCACATAATACTGATCAGTGACCAGTTATTGAATATCTATAATATAACAAGCAACAAGACAGTTTCTTCAATTGCAGTGATAAAATGCATGATTCCTGCGTTGAGCCGAGAAAATTACAACATAATGAGCTTTGGGCCATTACACATGTATAAAGAATTGCTGGAGCGTGGAGTTATAAGAGATTAAATTTTAACTTGAAAGTTGGACAGGAACTTAATAAGCTATGGTGAGCTGCACAGGGAAATAAGTGATTCCTGAAGTAGAGAAGACAGAAGCACAGTGTTTGGGGAATGAAAGCAGTCCGATGCACCGGGAGTTCGGGATGTTCAGTGGAGAATGATTCAGAGAGCAGGACAGTAAAGGGTTAGGAAGCACTCAGCATTCATTCATTCCTGCATTTACAGGTTTATCAGTCATTAGTGATTCAATTTTCTTTACAGAGCCTCCTATCAGCCTTCCAAATTAAGCACAGGTCATGGCTTAAGGCAAGACCCTGAAAATGGCCTGCAACTGAAGAAAGTCTCTAAGTGACGCCACTAGGAGTCTGTTGTCTTCTTCCTCCCCTCCACCTGTAGTCCTCACAGTATGCCTTCAAACACTTAGATCTTTCTTTATAGTGTTCCAGCCACAGATTACAGATGTCATCCTTGAAATGAATTAAAATGAGAAGAAAGAAAGACACATTTAAACAGAAAGAACTTCAACAGCTGCACAAGTGCCTCTTTACTACTATAAATATTTGGGACAGGAAGGCACACGTTTTAAGTCACTCCCTGCTGCATTCAGTGTTTATTTAGGTTTTATATCTTAAGCTATCAATGTTTCATCATTACTCCTGGGCTGACAGTCTTGTCTTCTGTGTATGTCAGTTTCTCCCTATTAAATAAGCTTCTCTTTTGGAAGGCATCTTATGGTAACAACTATAATTACAACGCAACGCTGAGCTGCAAAATGCACTGATGTGACAGCTTTTGTGATAGGGAGGGTGGAGGAAGAACAAAAGCTTGTAATTTTCTTCAAGGTGTCTTGAAGTCTGACAGCAGCCCTGCCCATATGATGTAAATGTGCAGTGACCTGGAGTTTCAGGTGAGAATAAAGCAGAAAGACATGGACCACCCATCAAGAAAGACTTGATGTGATGCTAAATTCCCAATAGCATCTTTAAAAGGATTAGCCTAGTGCAGTATTTCCCAGCATTTCAGAGCATAAGGACCTCCTTTCAATGTCAAAATCTTATTTCTCACTTCATAGGAGTTCTTTTCGTGTCTGTCATCTAGGCAAATACATGACGATAAGTAACTATAAATTTGTTATTACTCTGAAAGAAATTAGGTTTTCTTTTTCATTCTTCACAATAACATTTGTAGACACCTGAAAAACAGGACGTCTAGGTTTGAAAAAAATATATAATTTATTCAATCAATCAACAAAACCTGGCCTATATGCAGCAACTCAAAAAATTGTAATTTGGGGCCCAGGCACTTTGGCTCAGTGGCTAAATCCTTGCCTTTCACACTTGGGAACCCCTATGGGCACCAGTTCATGTCCTGGCTGCTCCACTTCCCATCCAGTAGCAGAGGATGGGCCAAAACCTTGGAACCCTGCCCCCGTGTAGGATACCCAGAAAAAGCTCCTGGCTTCCAGCTTCAGTTCAGCTCTGGCCATTGCAGCCACTTCAGGAGTGAACCAGCAGATGGAAGATCTTTCTCTATCTCCTTTCTCTTTGGAAATCTACCTTTCCAATATATATAAAAAAAAAAACTTTTAAAAAAAAATTTGTGATCTGTTCCTTCCCTTCAGCAGTCCTCACCTCAAGGTCATGGGCTTGCTACTATTTGTTCTGTGTATTCCTTTATTTTTCATTTTCATTTCATATTTTCATTAAAAAATAATAGTTCAGGCATGTGACACAGTGGGTTGGGTTAAGTTATCACTTGAGACACCTGCACACTACACTGGAGAGCCCGGGATGGAGTCCTGCTTCTGTTTCTGATCCAGCTTATGCACATCATAGAAGGCAGCAGATGAAGGTTCAAATACTCGGAGCCTATGCTACCCATATGAGGAGCTCAGATAGCATTTCTGGCTCCTGGCTTTGGCCTGGTTTATCTCTAGCTGTTGTGAACATTTGGAAACTGAACCAGTGGATGGAAAATCAATCCCTCCCTCTATCCCTCTCTCTCTCTCTCTCTCTCTCTCTTTCTTTCTCTTTTTCTCTCTCTCTCTCTCTCACACACACACACTCACAAACGCACTATGTCCCAATTCTTTTTCTCTTCCCCTCTCAAATAAATAAAAATAAATTTTGAGAAACTATCAAGGATCTAACATATGCTATGGATCATAGGTACAAGGACAAATAACACGTGGTGCCTTCCCTATAGGGACTTACATTCATTAGGGGAGACATTGGAACAGTATTAAGGGCAAAAAAGGGGATGCAGTTAGTTCTCCTGGAAAGAATGCTTAGAAAAGCTTTCATCCCAGAGGTTTATCTGTTACCTACTGCACAATAATGCTGTGCAATCAATCACCCAAAGATTCAGTAACTTAAAGCAGTAATCCTTGGGCTCAGAGTATTCAAGTCAACAACCAGTGCCCTGGCCTGTGCTTGATACCAGGCTTTAGACTCAAGGCTCTAAGCTGCAGATTGGAGTAAAATCTGCTCCCCGGGGCTTTCAATCCTCCTTTGAACTGAGTATGTGCTGATAATGGGTCACTAATGACCGAGAAAGTCCCATTTTGCAAAAACAATTCCAGTGTGCTCTTGCTACAGTTATTCAAACTGTACTGGTCAAAGCCCATAATACAAACATGCCCAAAGTCAGAGGATGACCACTTCACTGACAATTAGGGGTGTGTGTGTGTGCGTGTGAGAGAGAGACAGAGAGAGATTGATTGATTCAAGGGAAGTAAAGATTAGAATCCAGAATTCCAGTTGCTGCAGGACAGTGCTTCCAATCTATACCCCGAGAGATGATAGGAAGTTTATTAGGTAGATAAAAACATCTGAAATAAGAATCAGGAGAAAGAAATAAACAGCATCCAGTATTTGGCCTATAGGAATTGTTCTGAAGGAGTTGGGACTGTTCCATGAGTCATGCTCAACATTCACTAGCACATGGAAGGAACACAGCCTTATTAATGCCAGAACTTGATACAGATACAGAAAGGTTAGTGAAGGCCTCACGCTGCTATATCCAGGCTCAGTGTGACCATTCACTGGCTATTTTAATCCAACAGCTCTGTTGTAATGATATGACGGTTTAATACAATCAAAACAGGATTTATATTCTGTACTTTCCATTTTATATTGGTTTTCTACTGCCGCTATAAACAAATTCCTACAAATTCAGTGTCTAACAACACCACTAATTTTACTGGCCTGAGTGTCAGGAGCCTGGCATGAGTCTTAGAGGCTAACATTAAACTGTCAACATGGCTGCATTCCTTTCAGAAACTTAGGGGAAACATTGATTTCCTTGCTTGACCCAACTTCTAGAGGCACCCATATTCGTTGGCACTGGGTGCCTTCCTCTGACTTCAAATCCAGCAGTGTAGCATCTTCATATCTTTGACTCTGACCTTTGATTCCCTCTTCCACATCTAAAGGACAGGCCAATCCATGCAACCGAAGCTGATTTCCTTATTTTAAGAACAAATTTTTAGCTATATTTATTTTTATTATTATTTTTTTTTACTTGAAAGGCAGGATTACAGCACGAAAGAGAGAGATCTCCCATCCATTGGTACACTCCCAAATGGCTGCAATGGCCACAGCTGAGGCGCTTAAAATCAGGAGCCAGGAGCTTCCTCTAGGCATCCACGTGGGTGCAGGGTCCCAAGAATTCGAGCCATCCTCCACTGCTTTCCCAGTTCATAACCAGGAAGGTGGATCAGAAGCTGGGAGTGCAACTGGCACAGATATAGAATGCCAGCACCACAGACAAAGGACTAACCTGTAGAATCACCACTCTAGCTGCATTTGCTAGCAATCTTAATTCTAACTCCACAGGCAGTGCATCATGTTCAAAAATTCTGGGCATTGGCATGTGGACTTCTTTGAGAGACTATTATTCTCCCTGCCATATTGTTTTTGGTAGGGAGAACGATATTGATGATGCCTCATATTTGTACTATCCCTTGATTCACTCTTAGCACCTTCAGTGTTTTAATGCCCTTGCTTTTCTAAGCAAAGAACCATTTTATAGGAGGACAAATTAAGACATACTAAATGGCAACAGAATGTAGTGCAATAGTTACTTGCTGATCACTCAATTTTCTCAGGTGCTTTGAATGTGCCTAGGTTGTTTCTTACTGCACTCCATGACAACCATTTGTTTTCTATCTGTCTCATCACCTCAAGGTGGATATGGAGTCTTCTTGGGTTTTATGCCTTGGCAGTTCAGGGAGGTGAAAGACAATCACATTTACAGCCCACTCTTACGTGTTCCTCAAGTGCCAGGAACCCTGGATGCAATTTATAATTCATGACTCCTGGTACTAACAGCCCAAAGTAACCACTGCATAATGATGGGATCCACACCAAGACTTGCCCAACTTCAAACCATCACTCTTTGTTCTGGTTCTCAGGGTTCAGAACAGTTTTCAGCTGGCCTTTGAAGAAGTGGTTAGAGCACAGTGTCATGACACAGTCCGTTAAGCCATAGCCTGTAATACTAGCATCCTGCATGAGAACCAGTTTGAGTCCCAGTTGCTTCACTATCCAATCTATCTGCCTGTTAAGGTACCTGGGAAAGCAATAGAAAATGGCCCAAGTACTTGGGACTCTGCCACCTTCATGGGAGACCTGGATGAAGTCCTAGTTCCTGGTTTCAGCCTGGCTCAACATTGGCCATTATGGCTATTCACGGAGTGAACCAGCCAATGGATGATCTCTGTTTTTTCCTCTCTGTCATTCTGCCTTTCAAATCAATTAAATAAATCCTAATAAAAAATAGAAGAATAAAAAGTGGTTATGTGGGCTCCTTGTAGTAAATGTCGAAAATGAGACACACAGAAACAGAGTACTTGGCCCAGCACAACGGCTCAGGGGCTAAATCCTCACTTTGCATGTGCTGGGATCCCATATGGGTACTTGTTTGTGTCCAGCTGCTCCACTTCCCATCTAGCTCCCTGCTTATGGCCTGGGAAAGTAGTAGAGAATGGCCCAAAGCCTTGGAATCTGCACCCAGATGGGAGACCTGGAAGAAGCTCCTGGTTCCTGGCTTCAGATCAGCTCAGCTCCGACTGTGGCAACCATTTAGCAAGTGAACAAGCTGAAAGAAGACCTTTCTCTGTCTCTCTGTAAATGTGCATTTCCAATTAAAAAGAAAAGAAAAGAAAAGAAACAGCACCAATCCAGTACCATTGGTTTCTGTTCATTTGTGGATGATCTAACTCTTCGAGATTTTTAACCTATTAGTTCTACCAACAGGATTATGCACCTTGGTTAGTTCACTTCTTTCTCAGTTCAGTTTCTAATAAGAAAGCTGGAGCAAGTGACTGCCTAGCTTTTCTGTGTAACCTGAGATGTAGTGAGCTTTTCTCAGGTTAGGACATGGAGGGCTGTGACTATGATGGTTTTCTGTTTCCAACCAGCAGCTTTTTTAGCTCTTCTGTGTGGGTTATCACCTTGGTGTTTTAGGGTCTACTTTAGCAGGAAGCTGAAGTCAGGAGCTGGAGCTGGGAACTGAACTTAGATACTCTAATATGTGATCTTAATCACTATGCTAAGTAACTATTCCTAAAGGCTTCAAGGCAATTCAATTAATCTTTTCATGTCTATTGAACCTAATAATAAGAAATATTCATTTGTATTTTGAATATCTATTTTGAAATTCTATTTAACCTATTTTCATCGTGTTTTATAAATTTTTAAGGAAAACTTGATTTGGCATCAGAGATAGTCTGATTCTCTTCATGGTTTCTTCTTAGAAGTAGAATTTTTGACTTGATCAAAGGGTACATCTTTAGCTCTTAAACTTTTTTTAAAAAATACACTACAGAATGATTATACTAATTTTCAGTTTCATCTGCAGTGTGTAAGACTTTTCATTTTCCCATAGTGCTATTATCATACTTTTAAATCCTTCTCAATATGATGGTTGCAAAATATTATTTTAATTAGCATTTCTCTGATTAGTAGTAAGATTGAACACCTGTTCATGTTCTTATTAAATTGTCAGCTGTCTGCCTTTAACAAGGTAGATTTCTCAGTCTGCAAAAGTGGAGAAAACATGCCTTTAAAAATTCAAGTATAGGAGGTAAGAATTATAACAGGTTTTACTGGTTTTGAAGAGGAAAAGCCCAGGAACAGCTAGTTTTGACTTGATTCAGGACAGGAAAAGCTAGTTGTAGCAAATTAATGCATAGGTAGATTGTTCGTGTAGATGTGTCTTCCTGGCATTTTGGGTTCTGAATAATCATTCAGTCATCACCATTTACACAGCTCAGTGCAGTAATTTTCATTGAGAATGGTGTGCCTGTTCCCAGCTGTGATCACCCATGGCACTCTGGCGTTGATGAGAACAAGATGAGAGAGAACCTTTGTCAGCTTCATTATTCTCAACCTGACCTCTCATTCTCTCAGCCTCTCAGTGATGAAAGAATCCTAAAATAATAGTAATAATTAAATAAAGTGCGGAGGTGAGTGGGATTAACCAGTCCTCCACCTCATTTTCCAATTCATCCTCTAGTTGATCTGTGGGATTATAGTTTTTTCATGCAAACCAGAAACCATGTCCCCAGTGCTTAACATTTCTACATATCTTCCTAAAAATAATGAAATTGGAAAAGCTTGCCAGGGACTTTACTACCCCTTTCACTTCAGCTAACCTCCCCTTCCTCTTATCCCATCACACAACACTGCTTGGAGGGCCCTGTGTCGTGGCAAATTTCCTTGCCTCTAGATGCGTGCCTCTCCCAGGATGCAGTCTTGCCCCTGGGTGACCCAGTGCACATCTTCTCCCAGCTCATAACTCAGCTTTGGAACCTCTCCCAGTGGGAACTGGAAATTCTCCTTTGGATGTTCTACTAAATTCAGCATCTTAAGACACATCTTCCTTTGTGAAAACAAGCTTTCATTCAAAAAGCATAGTTGAATGAATTATCACAAAAAGAACTCTTGGTTGTAGCCACCACATTGATCAACAAATGGAGCATAACCACTTGCCTTCCCCATTGACTGGTTTGACCTTACTAAGTTTTGGTATTGGGTATGAATGAACTTAAATGTGTCCCAAGTTCTTTTTCTTAATGTTATATTTGAGAAATATATTCACATTGTATATGAGTTTATTCATTTTCATTGCTACATATTCTCTCATCTATGACTACACATTTTTTCCCTAATTATAGCTGGGTGTTCCCACTTTGTGGCATTATAAACAACACTGCTAGGAACATCCCCATATGTCTTTTGACTGATATCTACCTGCGTTTCTATTGGATGTATAGTTACAAGTAGAATTTCTAGGACATATACTAGTTGTACCAATTCATACTTCCAACAGCCATTTTGCTTATAGTTAGCTTTTTAAAAGTTTAGCTCTTATTTTAGTGTATAGTCATGTCACATTGTGTATTTAATTTGAATTTCCAGATGACTAATGGGATTGAGCATTATTTATATGATATATACTTATTGATCTTTCAGATAACCTCTTTTCTAAAGTCCTCTCCCCTCCCTCTTATCTTTATCTTACTCATATTTTAGTTCATTTTCTTGTAGTATAGTTCAGTTTATCAGTAGTTTCTAGAAAATTGACAGAATCCTGAAAATTGTTATGTTTAGCTACTTATATCAGAAGTTTGTTATAGAAAAATACATAAATGAAACAGATAAGCAGACAGGAGCCTTTATCTAAAAGAATTGATTTAACATATAAATTTTCAGAATCCATAATATTTAAAAATAAATCTACCAGGGCTAACACGGTGTTTCAATAGGCTAATTCTCCACCTTGCAGTGCCAGCATCCCATATGGCTTATGTTCTACTATTGGCTGCTCCACTTCCCATCCAGCTCCCTGCTCATGGCCTGGAAAAGCACCAGAAATGGCTGAAGTCCTAGGGCCCCTGTACCAATGTGGGAGATCTGGAGGAGGCTCGTGACCTTTATGGCCATTTGGGGAATGAGCCAGCAAATGGAAGATCTTTCTCTCTGTATCTCCTCTCTGTAAATCTGCCTTTCCAATAAAAAATACATAAATTATAAAAAAAGAGTAGGAGGAAGGAGGAGTGAGAGTGCCCATATGGGATGCTGGCACATAAAAGTGGAGGATTAGCCTTTTGAGCCACAGTGGCAGCCCCTGTAACTCTGACTTTTAAATAAATACATATTTAAAAGATGAAGAAGAAGGAGGAGAAGAGGAGCAGGGGGAAGGGAGGGAGAGGAGAAGATTTAGTACTACTACTAGTAGCAGCAGCAGCAGTAGCAGTAGTAGTAATGGAAGTTGCGCACTGGTCTCGGCTTGGTTCTTGTGCAGCACAGAGTCTGACTGCAGACTCAGAGCTCCCTGCATGCTGTTGACAGCATCCGCATTGGGACTGAAGGAGAGTGAGTTGGTGCTATGGACAGTGCACATACCCTGGTGAATAAAATGTGCTGCCACTATTAGCTTACACTAAGCTGGCACAGAAAATTCGAACACCCCAGTTGGCATCAATATCCCTTTCCCCACTGGCTGCAGCCACAGGCACCCTGCCATGCTCATCTTGAGTTTCACTCTGGGCTCTTGCCCCACCCACAAAAACTGGCCTGAGCTCCCCAACCCCACCCAGCACACACCCTTCTAGCTCAAGCACAAGCCTTAGGTGCTCCACCCATACCCAGAGGCACATTTCCAGGAATAAAACTTTTAATTAAGTGTGTGTGTGTGTGTGTGTGACTCCCAAAAGGAACACAGTATTTGTTAATATTTGACTGTGACGAAGGGAAAAATAATGAAATACCTGAAGACAATTTACAAAAATCATTCTAAGATTATTAAGAGTATAGAGAAAATGTTAGATGATATTCTGAAAATCAGTACATGATATGAAAGAAAAAGTCAACAAAGGAATAATAAAATTGGAAATAAACCAAACAGAAATACTAGAAATGAACTATTCAGCAAGTTAAATAAAAAAGCATAGAAGAAAGGCTTAACAGACTTGGTAAGACAGAAGAAAGAATATCCAATGCAGAAGGCTTGGTTTTTGAAATATCTCAATTGAAAGGAAGAGAAAGAGAAGGGAGGGAAGGGGAGAGAAGCAGAGGGAGAGGGAGGAAGACAATTAAACATTTAGAAAGTTTGGAAACAGTGTTTGGGGACTATGGGATACCATGACTCTTAGAAAGTCCTGACAGTACGTAAAAAAGTTTAGAAGTTTAGAAAATCTATTCAGTGAATTATAGGAGAAAAATTTCCCAGTTGGGGAAAGACATGGACATTCAAATACTAGGAACACACAGAATTCTAGATAAGGTATGATCAGAAAAGAACCTCACCAAGTCACATTGTAGTCAGTCTTTCAAAGAAAAGACTATCCTAAGCTTGCCAGAGAGAAACTCCAGATCACCTCTGAAGGAACGCCCATCAGATTGACAGCAGATTTCTCAACAGAAACCCTACAGGCCAAGACAGACAGGAGACAGTGGGGAGATACAGTCCAAGTGCTAGAGGAAAAACTGCCAGCCCAGGATACTTCACCCTCACTCACAAGTGAACATTAAATAAAGACTTTCCAACACGAGCAAAAATTGAAAGGATTTGTCACCACTAAGCAAACCCTACCAATGATGGCTTACACCCAGAATCAGAGAAAGACATTCAGCATTAGGAAAGAGTGTGAAGGCAGAAAACATCATAGTTAGACAGCAAAGATGCAAAAATGGCAGGAGCAAGTCCTTAATTACACATAATAACCTTGAATTCAAGGATACAGACTGCTGAATAGATTATTAAAAAAAAATCCATATGTTGCCTATTGGAGATATACTTCACCAATGAAGATATACACAGACTGAAAGGGAAAGGATGGGCAGAGTCTATAGAAAGGGAAATAAAAAGCAAATAGGAACAGTTATATCAAGCAAAACATGTATTAGGATAAAAATGAGAGAGACAAAGAAGGTCATTATGCAAAAATTAAGGAATCAATTCAACAGGAAGATGTGGCTATACTAAATGTATATGCACATAATACCAAGGCACCCAAGGTCTTGTTTGTTTGCTTTAAAGAGTTATTTATTTTTATTAGAAAGGCAGATTAACAGAGAGAAGGAGAGCCCACTTGCTGATTCACTCCCCAAATGACTGCAAGGGCCAGAGCTGAGCTGATCTGAAGCCAGGAACCAGGAGCCTCGTCTAGGTCTCTTTCCACCACTGCTTTCCCAGGCCATAAGCAGGGAGCTTGACGGGAAGTATCCAGGACACAAACTGGTGCCAACATCAGACGCTGGTATTGCAAGTTGGAAGATTAACCTGTTGAGCCATCATGCCAGCCCCTAGGGCACTCAGCTTTATAAAACAAATGTTAATAGATCTAAAGAGCGACATTGATTCTAACACAATAAAAATGGGAGCCTTCCCCACCACTTTCACCAAAGGACAGATAAACCAGACACAAAAAAACAAAGAAACAACAGAGCTGATCTGTATTATAACCCAAATTAATTCAATAGCTATCTCTAGAATGTTGCATCCCAACGCTGTAGAATACACTCTGTTCATCAGTGCATGGAATACTCTAAAAGAAAAACTCTACGCTAGGCCACAAAAGAAATCCCAAGAAATTTCAAAAAATGAAATCATACTATGTATCTATGCTGATCACAGTGAGATGAAGCTGAAGATCAACAACAAAAGAACTTCTAGAAAATACACAAACAGAGCAGGTGCCATGGTGTTGCTGACAAAGCCCCTGCCTGGGGCACCAGCATCCCATATGGGCTCCAGTTTGAGTCCTGGCTACTCTGCTTCCAGTCCAGCTGTCTGCTGACATGCCTGGGAAAGCAGTGGAGGATGGCAAACGTGCTTGCACCCTTGTATCCATAAGGCAGACTTGGAAGAACCTCCTGGCTCCTGGCACCCAGCCCCAGCTGTTGCAGTCTTCTGAGGATGGATGAATGATTTCTCTGTCACTCTTCCTCTTTCTCTTCCTAATTCTACCTTCTAAATAAATGAATAAACAATTAAAAACAAAACAAAAGTTTCCCTAAAACTTAGAAAAAATACAAACATGGAAACTGAACAATGTACTCTTGAATGAACAAAGGGTAACGGAAGAAATCACAAAGAAAATTTAAAAAAATATCTTGAGTGAAAATTAAAACACAACATGTCAAAGCTTAAAGGATATGGTAAAAGCGGTGTGAAGAGGAAACTATACAGCAGTAAGAGCTCATATTAAAAAATTAGAATGGTATCAAAAAAGTGACCTAACCATAAATTCCAAGGGCATGGAAAATCAAACACAAAACAAACCCAAAATTAGTAGGAAAAAGTAAATAATAATCAGAGACTAAAAAGCAAAACAGAGATGAAAAGCATACAGTTTTTATATACTTTTGGTAAGATAATATTAATTTATTTTTTTCTATTTGGTTACTACTTCATATAGAAAAAGGTCCAGGCAGTAAACAGCTGAGTTTGTTTATTTATCATATATTAAGAAACATGTTTTGCTATTTTAAATTCTGTTAATTCTAACAGTTTATCTGTAGATTATTTTAGGTTTATACATAAACAATTGTATTTGAATAATGTAAGATTGATTTATTCCTTTCCTATTTTCTATTAGGATTTATTTACTTTTTTCCTTACATTTTTACACTGCCTAGAACCTCCAAAATAATTTAGAGTATCAATAATAATTCTTGCCATGATCCAGACTTTAGAGGAATAATTTAAAGCATTTAATTATTAAGTATGATGTTTCTTGTGAGCATTTGAGAAGATCTTTGTGAAGACAAGTATTTCTTTTTTTTTTTTTTAAGATTTATTTATTTATTGGAAAGTCAGATATACAGAGAGGAGGAGAGACAGAGAGGAAGATCTTCCGTCTGATGTTTCACTCCCCAAGTGAGCACAATGGTTGATGCTATGCCGATTCGAAGCCAGGAGCCAGGAACTTCTTCCGGGTCTTCCACACGGGTGCAGGGTCCCAAAGCTTTGGGCCATCCTCGACTGCTTTCCCATGCCACAAGCAGGGAGCTGGATGGGAAGTGGAGCTGCTGGGATTAGAACCGGTGCTCATATGGGATCCAGGTGCATTCAAGGCAAGGACCTTAGCCGCTAGGCCACACCACCGGGTCCAATTTGTTTACTTTCCTTTTGTTGGAAAGGCAGGATTATTCTTCCTTGGTTCATTCTCCAGCTTGCTGCAACAGCCGGGCCAGGCCAAAGGCAGAAAGCAAGAACTCACCCTGGGTCTCCCGCATGGTGACAAGAGCTCAAGGATTTGAGCCGTCGTCTGCTGCCACCCAAGAAGTGCACCGGCAGGAAGCTGGATCTGAAGTGCAGTAGCCAAGTCCTCTCTTTCTCTATCAGACTGTTTTTTGGTTTTTTTTTTTTTGTTTGTTTGTTTAAGCTATAACTCAGATTTGTTACATGCCAGGTATGTTTGCTTTCATTTTCATCAATTTCTAGTTTTATTCTTTATACTTTAGCTTTTTTATTTCTTTGATATAAATTCCCTGTGCTTGTAACTTCTGGAAATGAATACTTAGTCACCCATTTTAGTTTTCTTATTTCTCTGATACATTTAACCCTATCAGTTTTCCTTGAAGTATTGTTTTGAATACAGAACACAGTTTTTGATATGTCATACTTTCAATATATTACATTTAAAATACCTTTTAATCATACTGTGATTTTTTTAGTTTAATTTATTGGGTGATTTAGTAATATATTACTAATTTCAAAACTGTGGGGTTAGTATTATTTGAATTGTTTCAGTATTTTGATGTTTGTTAATTCTTCCTCTATGACTAAGTACATGATCAGATTTTTTTCAATAATCTGTATTCACTGGGAAAAAGTCATTGTTGGCAGCTGTTAGGTGGACATTTCACTGTGCACATATTAATCAGACCCAATTTGTTTATCTTGGGACCAGTCCAATGGCATGGTGAGTTGATCTTCCAGCTGCAGTGCTGGCATCCCAAATGGGTATCAATTCTAGCTCTGGCTATTCCACTACTCATTCAGCTTCTGTTAATGACCTGGGAAAGCAGCAGAGAACAGCCCACGGGCTTGGACCCCAGCATGGGAGACCGGGAGAAGCTTTTGGTTCTCAGCTTCAGATCAACTTAACCCTGGCCACTGAAACCATTTGAGGATTGATTTAACAGATGGAAGATCTCTCTCTGTCTCTCTGATTTTCAGGTAAAATAAATATTTTTAAAATACTGTTTACCTTGTTGCTCAAATACTAAAATTCTTATTATTTCTTTATTAATTGTATCCATATGCTTTACTTCAGGAAGTGTGATAAAATGTAGCCTTGTGATTGTGGGTTTGTTCTTTCAGTTCTGAAACTCGTATTTAATGCTTTTGCAGGCTTTTTCTATTAGCTGCACACATATTAGAGTTGATGGATCTTCATAGCCTGGGTGGATTCTCCTCTCATGTTGCTGCCTTTAACTTAAATAGGTGTACAAATGGATTATCTGTCTTTTCTAAAGATTTATTTATTTATTTAAAGCTCATAGTTACAGGGAAAGAGAGCAAGAGATCATCCTTCAACTGCTAATTCACTCCCAAGATGGCTGCAACACTCAGTGCTAGGCCAGGCAGAGGCAGGGAGTCAGGAGCTTCATCCAGATGTTCCATGTGGGCGGAAGAGGCCCAAACACTTGGCTTACCCTCAGTTTCTCTCCAAGGCCATTAGCAAGGAACTGGTTCAGAAGTGGAGCAGCTGGGGCGTGAACCACCCTGATATGGGGATGCTAGCATTGCAGGCGGTGGCTTTATTTGCTATGCCACAATGCAGATACTAATTATTAATATTTATACTATCCATTTATATATAAAGTTCACTCCCTTTCCTTCTTGTCCATGTTCTGTCTTATTTTTCTTTTGACTTCAATCCCCCCACCCAATCTCTTTCCTGTCATCCTGAATGGGAAGAGTTTGCCTCTACTCTCAAGGGTGGTTATGTCCAGTTTGGGTTACATGTGATACAAACTACGTGGAAAACTACAGTCTCAGAAATCCATTGAAATTCTTCAATTCCTCTAAGTCTTAGCCCCTAAGGTGATGCAAATAGGTAGTGAGGCCATTGAAGGGTGGTTGGGTCACAAGGCCAGAGCCATCAGGAGTGGTGTTAATGCCTTACAAAACAGAACCCAAAGAACTGCCTTCACCCAGAGAATCAGTACATAGGAATCACCACATAGGAATCAGTACATGAGCCCTGGTCCTGGATGTCAATCCTCCAAAGCAGTAATAAATTTCCTCTCCTCTTTGCTTCATTACACTATTGTTCTTTCATCCTACCATATAACAAATGCTCCCAATGTAGAGGTGAGGTATTGGCACCTCAGACGGTTCAAATAATTTTCTTAGGAACACACAGAATATAAATAGTTGAACTAAAATTCTATTATAGAAAGTCCAACTCAAAAATTCAATTTCTAAACCAGCATTTTTCATTGAAATGTTTAGAAATAATTACATACGCTTGTAGGCTACCATTTGATATTTCCATACATGGTTATCATGTGTACCAATGAAAACATGCTTATCAACATTTGCCCTTTCTTTGATAACTCTATTAATGGAGCCTTGTATCTGTTCATTAAAAAAAGTACCAGGTTACCATGAGCTATAGTCACCATACCATGTTGTATAACAGGTGAAACTTGATGAATTCCTATCATTTGCCATGCAGTTTCTCTCCTTTATAGCTACGGGTGTATGACATTTTGTCACAGCAACATAGGTGGTCGAAGACAACCAGTTCACAAGGAAAACATCAGTGTTGAGTCATCAAAGAAATGGAAAGGTTGGCTGGCCTTGAGCCCTCATTTACAGAGCTCATTTTTGTTCTGAGAGAGCTAAAGATTACCTCGAAGTTGCAGCTGGCTGCTTTGTCCTTGGGCACATGCTTGACTTGTCTTGCAGCCTTTGTGTTTTCACTCCCCTCTGCCTGGAACATTCTTTCAGGTAACCCCATCAGAGATAGGTGTGAACCACATGGCCTAAGACCTGGCACACAGTGATGATTTGCTGCTAGAGGCGGCAAGGAACACCATGAGTTCAAGTGCAAGGATCACTCCATGGAGAGCTTTTTAGGATTTGTGTAGAAACAAACTAATTTGCCGGAGAGTGAAGATATTATAGTCAAGTGAACAAAGGAATGGAGCTGTGAAGTAGCAGGCATCTGTAGCTGCATCACAGTGAAGATAGGGTGCAGGTAGGGGAATGCCAGCTGCAAGATGATTGACTATGACAAGAAAGACACACAATAATTATCATGAAGATACAGCCAAAGAGTTCATACTCCCATTATGTCTCCTCCCAGGGTTTCGTCTTACTCTTTACTAGAATAAATGATATCTGAAGATATACCCAGAGTGATCTTTTACACCTGACAAGCAACATTCCCTTTGTTGGTAGGTAAGCTCCCGGGCCCCATGGTGAGAATATCTGGGTTCCAATCTTGCCCCAATTTTTGTTGAGTGAATCATGCGGGACAGGAACTTAAGCTTCTCTCCACTTCTGTGTCTCCTTCCCCATAAAAAGGGATGGCAGAAGTACCAGCTCATGTTGTGCTTGTGAGGATTAGCTAAGACACTCCATAAGAAGCAGCTGGGATACAATTTGTCAAATAGGGAGCATTAGCTATTGTTAATGTAAGAGATTCCTTAATTCTATGACATTTTTGCTTCCGTAAAGATTCAAAATTCTACTCCAAGGGAGAAAACTTAAAAATAGGAGTATTGGTTCTTTCACTCAATTCAACTTAATAATTATACAAAATTCTGCTTTCCCCAATGTGTTTGTGATGGGAATTGTCTCTGCTTCAAAAATATTTTACAATGAATCAGCAACATGGCAATGACTGCCAAGGTGATCAGGCTCTATAATACCTACAATTTAAGAAGGTGAGGATAATGAGAGGATCTCACAATTCTAATTGTTCAAAGCATTTTTCTTCAAAGACCTATTTTGCTTCACTTTGAGTTTTTCCTCTTAAAGTTTTGCCATTCAAGGCATGTCTAGAAATTAAATATGTGTGTCATTAATAGTTTATTTTCCTGGCTGATGTGTTTTGCAAGTATCTGGCATTGTATTGAATATTGGGGCATCAAGGATTAGAGGAGACTCATTGAGAACAAGTAAAATAAACCATGAAATGTACCACAAGCAGATCAAAAAGTTTTTCTGCTCTGAGTTTTGTGTTCTAACTTGTCCTTTAAGTATGTACCAAAAAGGGATTGATGGAGATAGCCAGGAAAGTGACAGCATAAGGCCCCATTACTGAGAAAAGTCACTCAACAAATCCTAACATCACTCCACTTGCAGACCCGAGATTAAATTAAAACAGCACTGCAGGAAAAATATAGAACCATCCTAGGCTCTTCCTCCCACTGAATGCTTTTCCTGATGGAGCTTAAGCTTTTAACACTCTTCTTCGGTTATTTTCAGTTGCTATCCAGAAGATTAATGAAAATAACTCCATCAAATGTGAGTAATGTGTCAGAAATGTATCCTGTCCTAAAATTCATAGACAGAACTTCAAAGCAATAGAAAGAAAAAAACCCATATATGTCTAAATATAAAAATGGAATTCAATTTTGATGTTGTGTTCAGTAATGAACTTTGATCAATGGAAGTTATTTTAAAAAGAAAACTTGCACATCAGCTTTCCTACTAATGGCAGGAAATTAGCAATGTTATGTGCTGAATGAATGCAAATTAAGATGCAAATGTTGGTATTATTGATTGTGAACAGGGATAGACACTTTACTCATAATGTGCACATTTCATCCTTAATCTAGTCCGTACAACATCCTGGATAAACTGGTACCATTTTTAAAGTGATTATTCAAAACATCTATAAAAGAAAGAAAACAATGCTTTTTATTTCATGTGATTGCTATAAAAACAAAGTGCAATCTAATGCGCAATGATTTTGAAACTCTTAAGTTTAGAATTATTAATCAGTGATGTAGGGGAAGGATGACATAATGAAATTTCAGTTTTTAAGACTATTATACAACCTCCTATATGTATATGTGTGTGTATATATATATGTATATATATATACATGTTACTGCTTTTATCTTGTAGAATAACTTGCACTGATGTACATACAAACACCAATTTATGGAAATTTTGTAATTAGGGTTAGAGATTTTTCTATCAGTATATCAAGCACTTTCTTTGTTTTCTAAAACCCTAAGAGCAAATTTTTTTTATTATACCAGAACATAATTAGTGGTTACCCGAGTGAATGTAGACAAAATTACATAAAAACAACAGGTGCAAGAACTCACAGACTCCTTAATTACGGAATCCCTGTGGATTTGGAGCAAGCAGCCCCAAAATACCCCAGAGCAGGTGTTCTAGGTATTCTTGTGGCTGTGTGAGCTCTTAATAGTAATTGATGTGGTAAATAGCAGCCTGCTTCAAGACAGAATGGGACAGTTGGCTACAGGATTAATGGCATTTGAAGAGCTGGCAATTGGAGAAAAAAGAAGCTGTGATCAGAACCCCAACGAGGCTAATCAGCAGAGTGGGCTTCTACATTCTTGGGATCTTTTATTTCTCAGTCAAGTTCCTTAAATTAATCCACTTGCAGACAGGCTGGTCCCAAAGAGGTCTGCTTATTCCAATCTGGGTTCTCAGGGCAAGACAACACCTCCCTTGAAAATTCAAAATCAAGATCTGCTTTCACATGAATCTTGGACTCATGTCCCACAGCTCAAGACTTCCCCATCTGGGGTGTTCATTTGGTGAAATGGTTACAACATCACTACATTCCATACTGAAGTCCTCGGGTTCAAGTCCAGGCTCTGCTTCTGATTCTAGATTTCCGCTAATGCAGGTGATGGTTCAAGTACTTCAGTCACTGCCACCCATATAAGATATTCAGACTGAGTTCCTAGCTCCTGACTTCCGGCTAGCCTGGCCTAGCCCAGGCTACTGCAGAAATGGGAACATACAGAGAGTGAACCAGTTGAGGGGACACCTCTCTCTCTCTCTCTGCCTCTCTCCCTGCCCCACCTTTCCCTGTCTTTCTCTGAAGTTCAAAGAAATAAAACTAAATTTAAAATAAATCTGCAATCTGGGCAGTACATATAAAAATAGATTCCACCCTAGGGCAATTGATAGAGACAAATTAAAAAGCCATGTGAAGACCCCACTTCAATTCCAGGGTACATTCAGAAAGGCTCACTTCATACAACCTCACATCTATGAAACATGAACAACAGTCAACAAATTCCACAAGCAGCATGATTGGATGCCTATAAACTTCAGATGGATCAGACATAGACTATAAAATAGTTAGGCTTCTATGGTTAAAGAAATAAAATATTAAAAGTCAGGAGAAAAATAGAACAACAAAGACGACTAAAAAGGTAAACAAATACAACACTTAGAAACGGAAAAAGGCATTCGCCGGCATTGACAGATTAGTAAGAACACAGTGAAGTTAGCCAACTAAGAGATAATTAGACTCTAGATCACAGAAGAGGATAACAGAAGAAAAGCACAATGAAGGGTAACCAGACACTGACGACCCAATGGAATATATCAGCTAGAAGTCCTAGGACAATAGTTAAGATATGACTAAAACCTTTTCTTTTGGGTGGGGGAAATATTTTATTTTTCATGATGTTTACATAGTTGCGAAGGCCAGACAACCATGTGGACCACTGATTAGGGTGGGAAGGGTCAAGGAATGGGGGAAGTAGATGAGATAATTGTTTCTAATTTTTTTTCTTCCTGTATCTATAGGAAGCGGGGAGAGAAGTAGAGAGCGTTACTTCCAGCAGCCTAACTACATCAGTACCCAGGGATGTGGGACAGTCACTCAGTGTCATCTTAGAGTCCCCAGTGTGGAGCATGTTCTGAGGGCACTGCTCGAGTGGTTCCAGTAGTTCTGAAGTATTATTGATTTCATTGTTGAGGAAATTGATTTCAGGTTGAGGAAATCCTTCCAAGGTCCACTGACTGACATAGTCCACGTAATGGTCTCTACCTGCCCAGATACTTGCTGTAAAAGCTTGGCCAGGAAAGCTGTCCAGTTTGTTCTGCCATCCATGGTACCAGATGTTCTCTACAGGCCTCAATGATCTGCGATGCCCCCATATGCATCTGGATATGCCCTCCATTACACAGGCTTCAGCAAATGAGGAGGCCCAGTTCTGACATACGCACTCCATGGTCAGACCACAGATCCTTTCATTTTTCCTATGGTTGGAGTTTTGTGACCATTGGTTCAGTTGGGGGGGGTCCCCTAAGAAACCTCACCAGAGGTGACCCTGAACCTGAACCTGACTACTGTGCGTGCTTCCCACTATGGAGTCCAGCTCAGCCTGTCACCCACATCATTATAAGTATACACTGGTGGCTGCAGTTGCCTAGTCAGTTCTATCTCCAGATCCAACTTATATGCAAACCAATGGATGCTGCAGCCCAGCCCAACCCTGCCCACCACACTCTTGGCCCTCATGCACACCAGAAGGAATGGCAACCTAGTTGGAGTAACCCCTAATAACCCCCACCAGGGCTACCCCCAGCCTCAATTCATGCACATGCCAATATATGCAGCAGACTGGTCCACTCAGCCCTGCATCCCATTTGGTTCTTATACAAATCAAATAGCGCAATAACCTAGCTCAGCCTAACCAGCTCCTCTATCCAGCCCACACTTATGTCGGAGAGCACTGCCACCTGTCTAGTCAGGCTCTTCCCCAGCTATGGTTCAAGTACTCACCGGTGGGAGTTGCATCCCAACAGAGAGGTGCCCACAGTTTCCCTACTAAGCCGACTTCAAGTCCTGGATATTACACTTTCCAAGTAATACTGCCTGTCTAGAATGACAGGAATTGACAGTCCCCCAACTACCTACCCCTCACCCTATCCTGTCTCAGACCTTGCAACCTGATGTTGCAGCAAAGCCCAACCAGCCTGCACTTACCCTGGCTCCTGCATGTACCAGTGGATATGTTCACTTAGCCCAGCCTGGATTTCCCACTAACCCAGCTCACATGCAGGCCAATGGGTGTCGTATCCCTGCCCTGCCTGGTCCAGCCGAACTCCCAGATCTCATGCTTACAAGCAATAACACTGACCCAGCATGGTCGTCTCTGCAGCCCTCACTACCTGGTTCATCCCTCCTCTCGGTCCCACATGTGCTCATAGGTGCTACGGCTGAGTCTCGTATGGCTTGCCTCATCTCAGCATTCCCTGGTGGGTGCTGCAACCTGGCTCAGCCTTGTCTGCCCCAGTTTCAGCTCAAGTTGGCAGGTGTTGCAGCTTAGTCCAGCCTGGAGAGCCCCCAACGAGTAAGAATTTTCTAGAAATTTTGAAACATGTAAACTACTAGAATCAGAAAAATAAAAACATGCTGACCAAGACAAATACAATCATTTTTAAAATTGTAATGAAACCAAGTATTATCAAAGACAAAGATCTCAACAAGTAAAAGTGAGATTGCCTTACCAAAAATGGACAATTATATTGACACAAAAACACAGACGTCACAAGAACATCCACAAAATGCTAATAAGATGGTTACCAATCTAACATTCTACTCTACAACTACACTATCATTAAACTAATTACCTTAATCATAGTAATAATAATAGGCCTCTGAAGACTCTACTAATGGATGTGATTCAGGAAGAACAAAATTAAGCTTAGGAAGCAATAAATTACAAAAGAATATAACAAGTGAATAAATCTGTCAAATGGAGACAATTCTAACGGGCCTTGATTATGCAAAGCAACATAATGACAATGTGAGCTTGGTGTTCTTAATGGGATAAAATTGAACAAGGTGGAGATTATCGTCTGGAGTGTCCCGAAGCCTTTCCGTTTTTTGGAAGGTAGAGATAGTTGTAGACTTCAGACTTTCAAGATCACAGACACATGATCAGACTGCAAGGATCCTCACCAATATGAGAGAAGTGTAGCATCTTCATACTCATAAGACTCTCAAAGGGGCTGCTGTTGTGGTATAATCGGCTAAACCACTGCCATGACATCGCCATTCCATATGGGAGCTCCAGTTAAATCCCAAATGCTCCACTTTTCATATAGCTCGCCACTAACACACCTGAGAACACAGAGGATGATGGCCCCAAATCTTGGGCCCCTACAAACCATATGAAAGACCCATATATGGTTCCTGGCTCCTAACTTTAGCTTATCCCAGCTCTGGTTGTTACAGCCACTTGGGAGTGAATCCGTGTATAGAAGGGTTCTTTCTCTGGCTCCCCCTCTCTGTCATGTTGCCTTTTAACTAAATAAAAATAAGTATTTAAACAAAGTAGTAATCATGGGCCCAGCACGATGGCCCAATTGGCCAATGCTCCCCTGCAAGTGCCTGAATCCCATATGGGCACCAGTTCATGTCCCAGCTGCTCCACTTCCCATTCAGATCCCTGTTTGTGGCCTGGGAAATCAGCAGAGGGTGGCCCAAACCCTTGGGACCCTGCAGCCACATAGGAGACCCAAAAGAAGCTCCTGGCCCTTGACTTCGGATAGGCTCAGCTCCAGCTGTTGCGGCCATTTAGGGAGTAGACCAGCAGATGAAAAGTCTTTCTCCCTCTCCTTCTCTCTGTAGGTCTGCTTTTCCAATTAAAAATGAATAAATCTTAAAAAGAAAAAAAAATAATAATCAGACATCCTGAGAAAATCTGCAGTGTAGTGCAGTCAGAAACAAATTTCAGCCCTGGAGTTGAAATTCTTCCTGGTCCAGGGAAAAGCCTTAGCATCCCGCAGACCTCTTGCTGTGGGAATGTGGACAAGCCCCCTTGAGGGCAAAGTCTAAGGCTCCATCCCTCAGGTTGATTCTCTGTGCCGTCCTCATCGCTGTATCCCAGTGCCTGGCACAAAGTAGGCCATCTCACATTTATACCTAAATGGATATGACTTGCACAAAGCTCCATGCCCAAATGGCAGCTTCAGCTAGAGAACTTAGATCTTGGCAGCCCTTTGCTTCCCTCAAACTAATCTGGGGGAAAAATGATAACTGAAAAAAGAAAGTGGTGTGTTTTATGAAAACAGTAGCAACTTGTTAAAAGCAACAAGAGGTGACTCTAAGGCAACCAAAGATAATGAAATCTCACATCGTAATGGGTATTTGTCTTCTGTGCAAAAAAAATCCACATTTGGCAGGTGATGCTGTTGATGGAGCAGAGACCTAGAGTAGGGCTCAGGAGCAAATAACTTTCCTTGGGAGAACATGACCATATCCACCTTGAGGGAACATTACTCCCCAAGGAAATGGGAGCATCCCCACCTATAGGCTTGTCGTTGCTAGGAATTAAACCTTCCAAACACCCTTGTTAAAATATAGGGTGTCGGGCCCAGAGCATGGTAGCCTAGTGGCTAAAGTCCTCACCTTGAATGCGCCAGGATCCCATATGGGTGCCGGTTCTAATCCCAGCAGCCCTGCTTCCCATCCAGCTCCCTGCCTGTGGCCTGGGAAGGCAGTCGAGGACAACCCAAAGCCTTCGGCCCTGCACTCATGTGGAAGACCTGGAAGAGGCTCGGGACTCCTGGCTTCAGATCGGCACAGCTCTGGCTACTGTGGCTGCCTGGGGAGTGACTCAATGGGTGGAAGATATTCCTCTCTGTATATCTGACTTTCCAACTAAGAAGAAAAAAAAAATGAAATGCAGGGTGTCTCAGGACCCCTTTGGGGTGGATGTCGGAAGAGTGGAAAGCTAGCTGAGAATTTGTTCCTCAAAGACCACACTAAAGAAGCAAGGCAAGGAAAGGAATTAAGGAAGAAATTGGGAGGATGGGGAAGCAGCTGAGCAGTGAAGGAAGACAGCAAATGCCAAAGACTGACTGTCAGCTTCCCAATCTTAATAATATAGGAACCACTACCCTTGACCTTCCCTTACTTCACAGCAAGTTGGAAAAAAAAAGGAGGCAGCGGGCCCGGCGCGGTGGCGCAAGTGGTTAAGTCCTCGCCTTGCACGCCCGGGATCCCATATGGGCGCCGGTTCTAATCCCGGCAGCCCCGCTTCCCTTCCAGCTCCCTGCCTGTGGCCTGGGAAAGCAGTCGAGGACGGCCCAAGGCTTTGGGACCCTGCACCCGCGTGGGAGACCCGGAAGAGGCTCCTGGCTTCGGATCGGCATAGTATCGGCCCGTTGCGCTCACTTGGGGAGTGAATCATCGGACGGAAGATCTTCCTCTCTGTCTCTCCTCTCTGTATATCCGCCTTTCCAATAAAAAATAATAAAAATAAATCTTTAAAAAAAAAAAAAAAAAAGGAGGCAGGTAAGAAATCGTTTGAGATTATTTTGACAAGCATCATAGTCTCCCAAGCGCAAAGCCATACTCCCATGTGGTTCTTTCCTTCGCCTTTACCCAGCACAAAGCACCAAGAGCAACTCAAGAAGGAAGATGATCCACAGTCAAGTTTCCTTTAAGAGAAGAAAAGCAATGGATGGAGATCAATGGAGATAATGACAGGGGGTGGGACAGAGGGAGGAGGCTCAGGATGGGTTTACCTGGGGTCTGTGTTTACACACAGGGACATCAGGGCACACAATATCTTGCCTTTGGCAAATGAGTGGATATTTTGAAATATGGCCCGTTCATCCACTCAATCTGCCCTCCGCCTGTCATGAAGGCAGTGTGTCCTGCTAGAAAGAACAGAGCAGTTCAAGCTGTGTGTGCACACGCACATGCATGTTTAATGTGTTACTGAGAACTACATGACCGAGACTGGGGCGGGCAGACCTGTGGAATTTGCCCACGTTTCTGCCATGCACTGGAGTAACTCAGGTTAACTTTCAGCTCCAGCCTTCAACTTTGGAGTACAAAGGGAAGCTCTCTTTCCCCACCCCCCTAAGATCAGAGTTTTCCCATGAAAGGACTTTGTCACTGTTATTCCACTCGTGTCTCTCTAGGTGGGGGATAAGGTGAAAAGTCACAGGTTCTCAAGGAGGAGCTTTTCACAGCTGGTGTCGCTGTCAAAGCCCACAGAGAAGAGAACAAGGCAGAGCGTGAGTGTCAGCTTTTGCCCGTGGCCTTTGACTCCCAGGGCTGTGAGGACCCGGCTGTGATCTAACGCTGTACACAGGGCTCTCTCTCGCAGTGCCTGATGTTTGTAACTGTGAGCGCCTATCTGTTTCTAGAAACCTCACTGTACACAGCTACTAAGGAAACTTCAACTTCTTCTCGGGGTCTTGCAAAGAGGGACCCATTGCCGAGAGCAGAGATGGCCATCAATGAACAACTTCTACCAAACACCCCTCAGGGAGCCACTTTCATGTTCTTACTGGCGATAGATGCTTGGCAGTCCTGGGACCCACCCCTGGATCAACTAGAGCAAACATGTGCATCAGAGAACAGATACCACTTCTCTCGGATCCAATGATAAGACATCCTTAAACATCACTGTTTCATAAAGGAACTGAGGACTCCAACTTGTTCTTTGGGCCTTCTTCCTGGAACTCAGAATACGCCTAAAACAAGGAGCCAGTGGCTGCAGTTTGCCAAAGCCAATGCAGCCCATGAGAAACAGTGGCGTCCATAGGCGATGGGGACGGTCCCCCAGCAGATAACGTGCTCATCCCCCCTCTCTCCTTTCACAGCATGCCTCTCTCAACACCAAGCTCAGGACAGAACCAGAGCCAGGAGACTGCCTTTGCTCTCATCAACAGATTCCACGTGGGAAGTTCCAGACAGATGTCAGCCTCAGCGAGGTTTTAGATTATGCAGTCTTTTTTTTTTTTTCCTTTAAGCCCCAACAAAAATTTTCTGTTGTCACTATTGATTTAAAATGCAACAAACAAGCACTTGACATGTGACCGGGCTGCACTAAGCCCTGGTTTGGCCCGGTGTCTCAATACAATATCAAAAGCATCTAGGATAGAGCAGAAAGAATACAGTTCTCCTGGCCAGTGGGATGCTGCCAGGAACCGCTGCCCGGATCTAAGGCAGTGAGGACGCCGTTCTTCAACACCGATTACCTTCTGCGGAGTTATTGCTGCTGAACATGACTTCAGACATTGGCAAAGTGACTGTAAATCTCTTATTAAAATGGATGGGGGTGACATAAACAAGCTAGGTAAGACCCAGGTTATGAAACTAACTGACGTTTCAATACCATTCTACAGAGCTTTTACATAGTAAGCTCTTAAATTTGAAAGGTGTTCCGCATAGCTACCACTAGAGGGCAAGGCAGTCCAGTTCAGAATTCCAGCCCTTTCTCCTTACCCTGAAGAATGAATGCCGGTGAACTGCTCAACAGCATTTTGTGTTTCAATCCCTCCACCCTTGGACTTCATCCCACTGTCACTTCTTAGAGTTAGAAGCAAAGGGGTGAGTGGACATGTAGGCACCACATGAGTTGCACTGAAACGTAGTACTTCACTGGGGGAAAACTTTTGTGCAACTGTGATAACTTCCAAGGCTGGAGCCTGTGCTGGACGCTAAGCTATAAAGACAAGCTTTCCTTTCAGGCAGGGAGGCGGGAGCGGATCAATCAGCAGAGCTCATTGCCCTAGAAGCAATGGGAGCTCAGAGCAGGAGCAGCAGCTGAGAACAGCAGGTGACTCAATGCAGAGTGCTTCCCCACAGAACCAAGGGCTGAGGCTGCTGCAGGCTTAGAGGTCAAATCAGAAATCACTGGATGAGGGGGAAACACAAGGCAGAAACAGAGGGGGTTGTGGGTTTGTTGTTTTATTTGTTTAGGTCTTTGCTTCCAATATTAACAGAAAAAAAAATCCTAAGACAAAATGCAAAAGGAAAAATATGAAATAAAGACAAAAGCTAAGTATCAAAAAAAAAAATCTTCAAACCATAAACTTTTCTCGACTTCAAAAGGTTAAGGGTTGAAACACTACAGGAAGAAACCTACGACATGACCTCACTGGCCTGCATGAGATGCTAGAACAGCCTTCTGCCCGTGCCTGCCAGGAGGAAGTGGGCAGCCCGCATGGTCTCGGAAGAAGCAGGGAGTGGCTGGATCACCCACTGAACTCCCCGTTTCTCCACCAAGTGGACTGTATGCACCCAAAGCACCGGGTGCCCACCAGTGGCTCCCTATCCCAGTTACTCCTGAATCATTTGCAGAGCTTCTAAGAAACACAAGACTTCACCAGCCCTGATCTAATGCCTGCTTGAAATTGTAACTTTTAAGGGCAGTCCGGTCAAGGCCCGCTGAGTTGTAGTTCTACACGGTAGTGGCTTCCTAGGTAATGGCGAGCATAAGATGCAGTTAGAGAGATGGGCTTCATTTTTTTCTTACCTCCAGGAAAAAAAAAATTGAATTTCCTCCTTCTATGTATATTTCCTTTTTCCTTGCACTTTCAACATTCGTATTCATCTGTGGCCAGAACATGCAGCTCAAGGCCCGACCTGAAAGATCAGTTGGCTAATCTTCCACCTTGCAAGTGCTGGAATCCCATATGAGCACTGGTTCACTTCCCCTCCAGCTCCCTGCTTGTGACCTGAGAAAGCATCAGAAGATGCCCCTTAGCCTTGGGATCCTGTATGTGTGCGGGAGACCTGGACCAAGCTCCCAGCTCCTGGCTTCGGATTGGATCAGCTCCAGCCATTGCGGCCACTTAGGGGTGACCAGCAGATGGAAGATCTTTCTCTTTGTTTCTCCTTCTCTCTGTATATCTGCCTTTCCAATAAAACAAATGAATACGCAGAGGATATTTAGATTTTTAGCAGAGTTTTCATTTATGTGAAAGACAGTGAGTGACAGCAAAGACATACACATACATACAGAGAGAAGTATCTTCCACCTGCTGGTTCACTCCCCACATGGGCACAATGGATGCTCATATGCGTTTGGCCATCACAGGCAGCGGCTTAATCCACTACGCTGTTATACCAGTCCCTTGCTTTTTGATTTCTAAAGTGCCCCTCCTTTGGGTCCCTCTGTACTCTTCTCTGGCAGCCCCAGCCTTACCTCTGAACAGAGGGAGATACACCAGGCTCCGGGCCTGCTTCAGCCTTCCACCCTGGGCTCTGCATGGCGGCCCCACTGCGCACACCCGAGTGCTTGTCCCTGGAGTCTCTGTAAGGCGGACAGACCTTCCCCTTCCCATCACCATGCACCTCCTTTCCCTATTAGGCTAACCCATGTCTATCTGTGTGCTAAGAGACGGACAAGGATCCAGGAGGCCCTGAATCAGGCCTGGCACACCTCCCTTAACGGCCTGAGCCTGGCGCTGACATCGCGGGGCTGATTCCCTGTAACAGCAGTTGCACCACATCCAAGATGCAAGAGTCTGAGAAAGAGCGGGGCTGAAGGACTCCCAGGCCTGCCCCTGCGGCTGGCAGAAGAGCCACTGCTGTGGCGCCTTTGCGCCGTCAGGGGGCAGGGCAGCAGCTGTAGGCGCTGGTTAATAACCCGGGCACAGAGTGACGCATCCAGAAAGGAAGACTGGCTGCTTGGCCGGTTTTCCTGGCGATAGACAAGAAAGCTAAAGGGCAATCGTGGCACTCTGAGAAGGGGAAGTGTCAGTAGCCTCGCTGGCCGCCCCCTCCGTCCCTGTTAACCGTTGTTACTGTACGAATCCACAGCAGGAAATGAAGAGGCCTGGGGAAGCTGCCCAGGGTTTTATTCAGGGCACACAGGCAGCCCAGGTGAGGCTCATTCAGGCAGGGGCGCTCTCTGGACGGTGGGGCAAGGAACACGGAGCTGCAACAGCCAAGCTGGTACCATCCCTGCAGGTGATGGGGGTCCCAGAGGAGGGGGAAGGGGAGAGGAAGGGAAGGCAGCCAGCGAGGAGCAGGGAGCTGGGGTGCGCGCAGTCCCAGGGGCTGCCTGGGGGCTGGAGGTAGGAGGGCTAAGGACGCTGGCTAGTCTGCTTCGCCCCCTCCAGCCCGCCCTGGGTCACCACAGCCTCCATGTTTCCTGTGGGAGAGCAGAGGGTGTTTAGGCAGGCAACTCTGCTCCGACTGCTAAGTGAGACAGCAAGCTGGACCGAATCAAGCTCCGCTCAAGCGTGGTGGTCTCCATCAGTCCTGGCCCGTGCCAGCTGCGCAGCTGGGGACCCCGGAGGCTGCCTGCCCAGTCCTGGGGGCGCAGGAGAGCTGGCAGCAGACCCAGTCTCCTCCTGGTGTTCTGTCAGTAACCGGCTCTTCTTGGCCTGCTTTGGACGGGTTTTCTTGATCGTTGCGACAGGGAATGTGAGGGTGATGCGCTTTTTCAGATTGTTTTACTCGTTGACTCTAGGGTTTCCTGAGTCTACAAACCATCATATCACATCTCAGATCGCCTGTCTTCTGGAAAATTCTTAGCTCGTGTCCTCTCCCCATCCCCCTCTCTCTCCTTCTGGAACATTTCTATCAGCGCTCCTTATTTGGGTTTGTTCACCTGTGATAGCTTCTATTTATTTTGTCTTTGGAGTCTCCCATTCCTTGACCCACTCCCAGCAGTTACTGAATCCAGCCATGAAGACGTTTTTTAGCTGTCTGTGGTATCAAGTCTCTGTAGACAAGATTATCTCAGCTAACTCGGAGAGGACCTTCTATCTGTTTTGTTTGAATGACTGCTTGATTGTGTGAGCTCAGAGTTCTTGCACCACCGCCTGTGAGAGAGCTCCGATGTCTGGCTTGGTGGCTGTTTCCTTTGAAGGAGGATTATCTTTGCTTTGCCCAGAATCCTAAAGCATAGGGGTGCTATCTGCCTGTTCCTGGTTTGGGATTCTGTGGAGGGGAGGCTGTGCAGTGTCAGTTGTATTCCTGTAGGGAATTTGGACTATGCAGCTCTCCTCCCCATGAAAAACAGCAGTCCGTGCCCTGGGGGAATAGCCCCCTCTTCCAGGTAAGCAGCCTTAAGTTGAGCCTGGCGGGGAAGGGCAGGGTCAGCCCAGCACAGCTGCAGTTGTATCTGGGAGTAGAGCGCCTTGTGGACCCAGCTGTGCCTGTTGCCTGTTTAATGTGCTCTCTGGCCAGGTGGTGCAGACTGGCGAGCAAGCAGCCGTTAAGTTCATCTCCCATAAGTTCAGCTCATGTCTTTCCTGGTGGGGCTTTTGGGTGATCTCTTTGGTGCTAAGGAATGTTATGTGTGAGCCCTCTGGGACTTGGGGCTCTGCAGTAGGGTTGGCTTAGGGGCTGGTTCCCATCATTGTCAGCAAAAGTGGGATGTGGTTTTTCCCAGGACGAGACTTGGAGGAGGACCATATCAGCAAGCTTGCTTACACCGAGGCCTTTGAGAATCCTGGTCAGGTGGGACTCAGATCTCTCCTTTTCTTTGCCTTCCACATGGCTCTGTTATTACGATCCAAATTCTCAGTCATGGTGGTTAGGGTGCTGGCCTGACCCTGGAGTAGCCAGTGGCTTTGCAAATGTTTGCCCTGGGAGTCTGCAGGTATGCGGGTAGCTGTGCTTGTGCCACCTTTGAGCTTTTAACCAGGCATTATCCCTTTCCTGCATTAGCATTGCCAGTTAGGACAGCAGAGAGATTTTTAAGATGCATGTATGCTTTGAACCCAGAAACGCTTAGGTCTGAAACTCTCTGGGATAGTGGCTTTTGTTTACTTTGTGTTAAGCCCCAAGTGATTTGTCTCCTTTAATATCCAAAATGGTCCTACGAGGGAGGGATAATCCATTCTGCACGATTTGGAGGAAGCAAACGAGGCGCTGGGAGAGTAAGCTGCCCCCATCACAGAGCTGAAGCCAGTGTATTTGATGGTCACATCTGTCCTTTCATCCAGAGTGACTGCTGCCTTACAGGTGGGAGACTCCCCGTGCCGTAAACAGATCTCCCCTCCCTAAGTCGTCCACAGAGCTCCTTTGAATCAAACTCAAGCCAGCGTGGATCAGAGTTCACACAGGCAAGCAGAGCCTGTCCATGTTGGCACGGGTTGAGGGTTCAGTGTTGACACTGGAGCTGATGGAGACCTGGGTGGACAGCCAGAGACCATACTGGATGGCAGGTGGGTAAAGGTGTGTGGGAAGATGTGGGATGCTGTATGCCTTGGCCACAGAGGGGAGGGACCACCCAGGGAGAGCTCATAGAGAGGCCTGGAAACTTCCCAAAGACACTACGAAAGGTCTTGGTCATGGGCCAAGTAAAGGCCTTGGTGCTTGGTCAGACCGAAAATAAGGTAAGCTAGACAAGGAGCAGGGGACAGCCAGGACACCCTGAGGCCTGCTGGCCCCACTGTCTGCAAGTCACGTTCTCAGCATTGGAGAATTCAGGTTTTATTGTTGTTGTTTAAAGATTTATTTATTTTTATTGGAAAGTTAGATCCTCAGAGAGAAGCAGATACAGAAAGAAGGAGAGATCTTCTATTAGCTGAATCACCACACCCCAAGTGGCCGCAATGGCCGGAGATGAGCTGATCCGAAGCCAGGAGCCAGGAGCTTCTTCCAGGTCTCCATGTGGGTGCAGGGTCCCAAGGCTTTGGGCTATCCTTGATTGTTTTCCCAGGCCACAAGCAGAGAGCTGGATGGGAAGTGGAGCAGCTGAGACATGAACCAGTGCCCACATGGGATTCCAGCACCTGCAAGGTAAGGACTCCAGCCACTAGGCTACCATGCTGGACCCAAGAGTTTATGTTTATAGCACAGCACTGATCCAGGATGGTAAACCGACAGGCCTTATACTTGCTTCCACCACAGAGAAGAACCATAACAACCAAGGAAGTGCCACGTGTCCTGGAAATGGAGGGAAATGTGGGTGAAATGATGGAACCCTGAATAGCACAGGGTCCCCAGGAGCCTGCCTAGAAGGAGAAACAAGGCATGCTGCAGCTCCTCCCCAGCTCATGGGGTTCCATCCTCCCGAACAAAGGCAAGCGTCCAGCAAAGCAACCCACACCACCAGGATCAACCAGGAGCCCCAACTACAGGACAATTCCACAGGCACCCCCCGGCTTCATGTGCTGTAGAGACATCTGGCTTGGATCTAAGTGAGCCCAGAACGGTAACCTTGGGGCAATTTCTTCAGCCGTCATCAATGTCAATATTGTTTATAATAACCAAGTTGTCTAGGAAATATAAGCTCATGGAGGTTACAGTATGATTTTGAAGTGGATATAGGCTTCTAAAAGTGTTTGTTTCTTCTCCAGAGCATTGAGTATTGAAATTAATTGGGGTATGTGATAGTTGTAGCTATGTTCTTGGTGCTGTGGGCACAGAGGGGGCTGTCCACTTGTCCTTCCAGCAAATCTGAGTGGTACTGAGGCATGTGACATAAATGATTGGCCCTGGAATGATGATATGATTGGGATTTCCCCAAATCCCACTGAGTAGGCCTTGGTGAGGGTCAGGCTTATAGGTAATGGGAAAGTAGCTTGTCCAGATGCCACAGGCTGAACATGGCTCATGCTGAGGACTGTGCGCTGGCAGGCATGAATCTGGTGCAGGTTTGAGCTTTTTCAGGTCCCAGAGGTTGAATTCAGGTGACTTTGAAGAAAACAGGACTAATAGCCACAGTTCTGGAGTTCAGGGCAGAAAGGGAAGCGTGTGTGGTCCCCATGGGAAAAGCTCAGAGTAGGCTGGGAGTTGCACACTGGAAGCTGTTGCTCTATAGCAGTGAGAAGGAGAGCTTTTCCCAGCTCTCAGAGAGCAAGCACAGGTGTTCCCTGGACGTATAGGGCAACTTTTGTAGTCCCATGCAGGACGCAGTGGTCCCCCATTTCACATATGTGTTATGCTAAAGACTGCTTGGACAGGCGTGGGTCTGGAACTCTGTGAAAGACAGTTCCTCTGGGGCTTATGGTGCCATGGGTTCAGCTTCTGCCTGCAGGGCTGGCATTACATGTGGGCACCAGTTTGAGCCACAGCTCAAAGATGGCTCCTGCCATCCACATGTAGAACTTGAGTTCCAGGCTCCTCCTGGCTATGGCCTGGCTCAGCTCCAGCTGTTTTGGCTATTTGAAGAGTGAACTAGTAAACAGATCTTTCGCTCTCCCTCAGCCTCTCCTTCTCTGTCCCCAGGCTCAACCAGACTCAACAAAAAGACCTCCAAGATATATTATAGTCAAATTATCTGAATCAATCACAGAGAGAGTGCTAAAGACAGGAAAAAAACCCATCAAATTTCATGCAAAGTTTAATAGCAGAGTTCTTAGCAGAAACCTATAGGCCATCACCACTTTAGGCAGCTGCCTAGTTTGCTTTGTACCTAGATAAGTGTTAAACTACTGAGAGAAGAGCAGCCAATAACTGACTGGCATTCTAGCCCTGTTTTAAACCAACTCTGTTAATTATACCAGTGTGCCAGCACAGTCACCTATTCATTAATATTAAATCTACAAGAGATCGACTTTTGCAGGACTTTTGATCCTAAGGCAGGTCACTCCCAGTGATGTGGTAGTCCACCAGCTAGTCTGGGAAGAAGCAGGGCAGGGGCCTAAGCAGTCACTCCCATGGTGCCCCACTGTGTTGGATAAGGGGTCCTGTAGGGTACCCCACTAACGACCTTCAGCATGCAAAGAGTCTGATGGATTCTAGGTGAGACTGGCAGCCCAGAGACCTGATGCCAGGGTTCTAGGTAGGCCATACCCTTGGACACCATGGTGCCAGTCTGGGAGCTAGCAGGCTAGGGGCTTCATGGTTCCTGGGAAGCCATTTCTGCAGTGTGCCACTGACATAGACCAGGGGCCTGAGGCTGGGTTTCCAGGAAAGCAAACCTCAATGAGGGCCTCTGATAAGCCAGGGTACCATGATATACTACCATGGCAGGCCGGGGACCTGACAGGTTCTAGGGAGTCACACCTATGTCACACACCACCAGGCTGGGCCAGGCGGCCTCAGGCCGAGGTCCTGAGGGAGGCTACTTGATGCTCTTTGGTATCATCAAGAAACACAACCTTTTGTGTTCAGGTGGTCTCAGACACAACAGGCTCCTCTGTCTCAGGGACGAGAGGCCCAGCAGGTGTGTCCTGGCATCAGAGGAGAGTATACGTTGTTCTACTTCCTATATTGACTCCTGTGCAGAAGAGAAGAGAGGAGAGGAAATCATGACCAGGTACCTGAATGATGAACCAGCCTGCTCCTGGGGACCAACTGAGGGCCTCGGATGCCCCTCCAAAAGACAAAGAAGGCCAGCAACTTCTCATAATGGTCATGCTGATGGGAGAACACAGCCGTGGGCATCAACTGAAACTTCTAGAGCTCATGAGAAGAACACGTTATATGAGACATGGAAAGGTTTTTGAACTCAGGACATACAAGGCCTATACCCCTAATCAACAAGAAGCAGTTACAGATGATGTGAAGAATCTACATCCTTCAACAACCCTTAGAAATAACGATCAGAAGTGTCTGAAGGAGTTAAGAAACGCGACAGCCAGGTAGCTAGCTTAGTCATGAACTGGAACCTGCTCTATGTGATACGTGTGCCTGGCTATCAGCCAAATGGCCCCTTCCCTAGGATGGACACCTCCTCACCCAGAACTTGGGGATGGCATCATGTAACCACTCCCCTTTCCAGGCTCACAAAAAGCCCTCACTCTCCCTCCTCCTCCCAGCTCATGGACATCAGCACCCTACATGGGGACGAGTGCTCTCTCTTCCCACAGACACAGATGAAAGCAGAAACGTGTCTCTTCCCACCATTCCCCTCCCTTCTCACTGTATCTGTGAGAATATATAGCCCACATGTGTCTGTGATTTCCTCATCTTAAATAAACTTTACAAAGAAAACTAGAGAAACTCCACAGAACAGAATAGGATGATCTAGTCAAGCTCTTGAAAAACTTTAGGAGAATGAAGAAATTTAATACTTCCCAGACAAGCAAAAGCAGAACTCCTCACCACCAGACAAGTCCTAGAAAGAATCCTGAAAGTAGTGATGTAAACAATTTTGACAGATATCATAGAAACAGGACAGTACAAAATTCCCTAGCAGGGCAGATACACAAAGCAAAAAGAATAGAATTTAACTTATCATTGACAGAAAGTTACTGCAGCACAAAGATAAAGATTGAGAGCCAAAGAAAAACAAAAAGGGAAAAAAAAATCAGTGATCAATCAATGAAATGGCAGGAGTTAGTCTTTACTTGAATGTAAATGGACTAAATTCTGTGGACAGAGGCTGTAGACTGGCATTGCGGACAGGCATTGCAGCAGGCTAAGTTGCCTCCTGTGGTGTTACCATCCCATGTGAACAGTTATTCAAGTCCCAGCTGCTCTGCTCCCAGTACCATTCTTGGTTACCGTGCTTGGGAAAGCAGCAGAGGATGGTCAAAGCAGTTAGAGTTGCTACCCACATGGGACATTTAGGAGGAGCTCCCGGCCCCAGGCATTGCAGCCATTTGGGAAGTGAACCAGTGGATGAAAACTTTTCTCATTCTCTAACTAAACTTGTAAAATATACCAGTAAATTTTTGATGGGCTCTGAATTAAGTCCATTTCTTAGCTACTGTTAACTGAACTTCTATAAACAGGGGTATAGGTACCTTCTCATATGCTGAAATCCTTTTTTCTGGAACTCTCAGGAGAGTGGAAAGGCTGGGTCCTACAGTAAATCTACTTTCAGTTATCTGGTTGCACCAGTTTCCATTCCCACAGGACACTGTCATCTACCATGGATATCTGCAGGTGGCAAGTGTGAATTAGGTGTAGGCAGAGCACGTGGTCTGCTCAAGAGTCTGTCTCCCTCTGCCTTTCAAACAAGTAAATGAATCTTAAAAAACAAAAATTATTGACACACTTTCTTATTCATATTGTTCCCAAGTGCCCCATTCTTACATGGTCTCAACAAATTGGTCTTTCTAGAAACAAGTTCTGATCAAAAGAAATGCTAAGTGTTACCTTAATTGTCTGCATCAAGTTTTTCAGTCTCTGTGGTGGGTGTTTGGCCTACTGGTTAAAAACAACAACAAAATCAGGATGCCTACATCTTATTTGGAGTTCCTGGTTTGAAACTCTTACTTTCAGCTTGCTGCATAACCTAGCAGGTGCAGGTACTGGCTCCAGGAGTCCTCACCACCCACATGGGAGACCGAGCTTCTGAAATTAGCCTAACCTAACCTTGGGGAGTGAACTGGCTGTCCACGGGAGCTTACTCTCATGAGTTCTCACCTGTTCTTTCTCTCTTTCTCCCTCTGTCCCTCTCCTCCTCTCTCCTCTCTCTCCTTTCTCTTCTTTCTCTGCTTCTTCAAATATCCCTACTTTCCTTCCCTAATGAAGCTGATTTAGCCACTATATGTTTTCCCCCAAATATTTAACTCATAGATTTGTGTCTGGTTGATCAGTAAAAAAAATGTATGCTATCTCACTGAAAAGGCAATAAGAAACATTCAAGATGAAGAGCAAGTGTTGGGCCAGCTACAATGGCTTAATGGCTAGATATTCATCATGCAAGCATCGGGATCCCACATGGACACCGGTTTGTGTCCCGGCTGCTCCACTTTAATCCAGTTCTCTGCTTAAGGCCTGGGAAAGCAGTAGAGGATGACCCAAAACCTTGGAACCATGCATTCACATGGGAGACCTGGAAGAAGCTCCTGGCTTTGGATGGGCTCAGTTCCGGCCATTGTGGCCATTTGGGGAGTGAACAAGTGGATGGAAGATCCTTCTGTCTCTCCTTCTTTCCATCGACCTGATCTGTCTTTCCAATTAAAAAATAATAAGAATACTAAAAGAAAAACAAAGACAAACTCAATAACTTCAGCTTACACTAAAGAAGATAGGAAAAGGATAAAATTATATGAACACAAGAAGGGAGAAATACTGAAGATTATAGAGTAATGAACAAACCAGAAAGCAAAAAAAAAAAAAGGAAAATAAGACTCAGTTGTCTTTTTTTCATACCCTTATTTATTAGCATCTCACAAGCATTTCTGAATTCTCTCTGCTTCCTAATTTCCATTTTCAGATGTTGAGATATTCCAGTGTAACTGTTTATGATTTGTTTTTCCATTAGAAATACTCATTCCAGAACCAAAGCTTATCAAGTTGGTGGTCATGATGAATGAGCATCAAAGCGGCAGCAGGTGCCAGCATTTTGTCTGCACAAAAAACATGAGCACAGTGACCTCTAGTGGGCACAGTGGAGCTGGACATCCTAAGGCATGATGAGGTCACGTATGAATAGGAAAAGCTCTTTTCCTTGTGAGCGAGAGTAGCTTAGCAGTGAGATTCTTCACAAAGATCATGGTCCACGTAATGAGAAAAATTAGCCCTTCCTCTCCATACTTCGTTTCCAGTCTTCTTATCTTCAGAAAATCTTACTGATGAAAATACTCAAGTGTTGCTGGCCCTCACCCCACTAAGTACCTTTTATTTCCCTGTCCCTCTGAGAATGGCCTCACCTTAAACAATGCACAGCCAAGCAAATGTTTTGGCCATTGACTGGCCTCAAGATGACATAAGTGCTGATTCTGCTCCAAGTGCACTAAATCAGAATCTCCAGGAATTCTTTTAATAAGTTCCACATATGGGGCCCAACGTGGTGGCCTAGCGGCTAAAGTCCTGGCCTTGAACGCACCGGGATCCCATATGAACACCGGTTCTAATCCCGGCAGCTCCATTTTCCATCCAGCTCCCTGCCTGTGGCCTGGGAAAGCACAAAGTTTGAGCATTTAGAACTTCTCCAGTGATGGGACTATCGTTCAGAATAACAAACTCCTTTTGAGCATTTTTTAGTTTGTGCTAATGGACTGACTCATGGCTAAGCCCCTAGTTAGCTTCAACGTGAGACTGGTCACTGGAAAAGCTAACCCCTGGGTCTCCCACAGAAACACAGGGTCCCAATATCCTGGGCCACCCTCAACTACTTTCCTAGGCCACAGGCAGGGAGCTGGACAGGAAGCATGGCAGCTGGGACAAGAACTGCTGCCCACCTGGGAGCCCAGCACATACAAGGCAAGGACTCTAGCCATTAGGCTATCACACTGGACCCCATACCTCCCACTTCTAAGGTTGTTGAGGAATAAACAAGATAGTCTGTGTAAAGCTTTCAGTTGCCTGGCCACAATTAGGATACTGCATCGGGATTGGCTGGCATCTGTTTCATGTGATTAGTTAGAGCTGCAGACATTTTCCTAAATCCTTCTCAACTGCATGGATGGGTTTTCTTCAGGGCCTTTATCAATCCGGTACCTTCAGTTTCTCCAGTTTTCCCATTCCTGTCTCCTTCCTCTCACGTACTTTCTCCTGGAAGGCTCCTACAGTGGAGAAAATGGACAAAGGTCTTTTGCCATGGTCCTATCTGTAAGCAATTCAAGTCAGCCCGCCCTGGCTATATGATTTCATGCAATTCCCTATACAATGATGGAAAAAAAGAAACTAAAAGATAATTTTATTCTGGTATAAGAGTTATTGAAATCTCCTCAAACTCCTCATGCTGCATTAGACATTGGAATGACCTCTTGTTGAGCATTCCTTCTGAAGCTGAGTTCCCAGCCCAGTAACACAAAGTTCCCTTAGTTCCTCAGGGCATCCTGTTAACCCCACAGGTGGTGACTGGCTGGGAGATGGTCAGGGAGTGCCCCCAGGGAAGACACAGAGCCCTGGGCCCACCAGAAGCCTGAGGTCTCATGCAGTGTCCAGGTACCCCACCCAGAAGGTTCTGCCCCCACCATTCAACTCGGTTACCAGAGGCTGGCTGAGAAGAGTAAGTCAGCTCTCAGGACGCCCTGCGGTGCAGTACCACCCTGCTCCTCACGTTACCCCTCCGGGTTGCTCCAGGGAGTGTCTTCCTTCTACAAAGCACAGTAATGGAATGTCCCCAGAGCGCCATCTCTGTAGTTACAGAGCAAGGCTCCAGCCATTTGGGAGACTAAGATCTGATCTCCTTCTCAGGCATTTGCAATGGTAAGCTTCTGACAAAGCCGAAAGAAGAAACATAAGGCGGCAAAAACATGTTTAGTTCCACTACCATGAGGTATCACCTGATAACAATTGGGCTTGTGTGCATGATGCAGCTTAGGCAAACAGAAGGAGATCAGTGTGCAGCTCCCTCCAAGAGCTTAGTATAGAAAACAGGGCACTCAAGGATGGGCGTTCTGCCTAGCAGTTCAGGTGCCGGCACCCCATATGACAGTGCCAGGTTTGAGTCAACCTCCACTCCTGACTCCAGCTTCCTCGTGATGCACACCCTGGGGAGGGCCAGGTGACAGCTCAAGTAGTTGAATCTGCCACCCTATGGGATACCTGGATTGGGATTCCCTGGTCCTGGCTGCAGCCACCAGCAGGTGAGCATTCTCTCTCCCTCTCCCACAAATAAAATAGGATCAAATAAATGAATTATTTTAATAGAAATGTCTCATGCAATCTTTGGGATATATTTACATTGAAAAGATTATTTTATCTCTGAAACTCAAATCCAACAGAATATTCTAGATTTGTATTTGCTAAATCTGAAAACTCAAAGTATATTGTTTAGTGGGAAAAAAAAAAGCTTCCATTCTATATTTGGACTGGTCTTTTGATGTGAATAAAAAAGTATTTTATATATAAACTTATGTACATTTATTCCTATAGATAAGAAGCTCTGGGAGAGTATTCATACACAGGACTAGTATCTTGTGAGTGTTGAACATAGAAAAAGAAAGAATAGTCCTTTCCACTTTATCTATTTCTTTTATTTACATTTTTAAAATCTAAGTGGTTCTTAGAAAAGTTCACTGTTTATATGGAAGAGAGAGAGCTCAATCTTCCATCCACTGGTTTACCTGTAATACCTATGAAATTGCAAATACCTCCAAAGGTGCCATGGAACCAGGAGCCTAAAATTCTATGGTTCCAAGGCTCCCATATGGGAAGAAGAAATCAAATATTTGGGCCACTTGCTTTCTCAGGTTTATTAGCAGGAAGCTGGGTTAGAAGCAGACAGCTGGGACTTGAACTGACAGTCCAATTGTTGCGGGGCGCGAATGAGATCATGCCAAACATGCCTAAGGTTTATTAAGCAGTCTTTATTAACCAAGCTTGGTGATAGATAACAGAGCCCATCAGAAGTAGCAAATCACAAGTCCATATGGCAACCCAATCGATAGTAATCCCAAGAGGAACAAATGGTCATTACCCTCAAGTCCATCCATTAAGCTGTGGCCTCACATCCAGCTTCCCCAACAATATAAGTTATCCTAAGAGACATGCAATGAATAACCTGGACACACTTACAAAGCTGCAGACATTCACCTTTCCCTGGCTTCTCTGCCCACATTCCACTACTGCCAGGCCTCACCTCTCCTGGAACTCCCAACAGCACACAAACTAAAAATACAAAGCATCTTAACATTGCTATCTTCATTTTCCAACCTAAGCAGTAAACAAAGGGTAAGGAATACAGACACACAGGGACCATTCTCAGGGGATTCCTGTCCTGGGGAGGTCAGAGCAATGGAAGCACGCTTCCAGGCACACAGTCAAGAGCTAGAGCCCCTGCTCATCACAAGCCTTTAAGGGGCTTATGATGCAATACTGCCCCCTCTCAGATGACAGGTGAGAGTCACAGGTGGGCAGGAAGGGACACCTAGGTGATGTGTGTGTGTGTGTGGGAAGAGTGGCTGAGGGCTTCTCCCTAAGGATGGAATTAACAGTCCATTGCTGTTAGGTCCCACCTTCAGGACAGAGGGTCGTGGACACAGCCACATTTCATTTGCCCACTATCAAGGGGTACTGGCTATCACTGGCTGGACCCCACAACACAATATGAGATGTTAGCATGCCAAGCAGTGGCTTAATATGCTGCACCACGACATTCACTCCAATATGAGTGTACTTTGAGACAAAATACTTTAAAATGTGTGATATAAAAGAGGTAAAAACACTTAGTAAAAAAACAAAAGGCTAAACTGTATGTACAGAATGTTCATTAGAGCCCATATGAAATGAGGGGAAGGGATATTGGGCCCAAGATGGAAGGTCAGGTGCCTGTGGCCTCACATTACAGTACCCGGGTTTGATCCCTGCTCCAGCTGCTGGCTCCAGCTTCCTACAGATGCAGACTCTGGGAGGTAGTAGCGGTGCCTACTTGGGTTCCTGCCAACCACATGGCAGACCTGGATTGAGCTCCTGGCTCCTGGCTCCTGGCTCCTGGCTCCTGGCTTTGGCTTCAGCCCAGCACCAGTCATCGTGGGCCTTTGGGGCGTGGATCAGCATGTTGTAGGACTTTTTGACACAAGTCGTGGCAGCAACCTCAATCCTTGTCACACATGAGAGAAAAATGTGCATACAGACACACTCTAGTTTGTAAAGTATGATTTACTTAGGAAAGAGAGAGCTCCTGCCATAGTGACAGGAGGGGGCTCCAAGGGAGGCAAAATCAAAGGAAATGGTGGAAATGGTGCCTTTATGCATCATCTTGGGAAGAGTGTTTACATGAATCACCCCTAAGGGAAAAAGAAAAGTGGGCAATACTTTCTACTGCCTTGCCCCAAAACAAAAGGTGAGACCAGTAGCTTCCTTCCCTCACCCTGAAGATAAGCTGAGGTGGCACCATTCCTTTGACAGTGACCCAAGTGGGCCACTCTGCTAGCTAAGGGACAGGGCTTGAGATGAGAATTCTAGGAAGCCCTGTTCTTTCGCATTTTAAAAGACAGTTTTACCAGAGGGGCACAATTAATATCTTAAAGGTCACTTCATCAGGGACCAGAAAAGCCTTAACTGCCTGCTATTCCATCTGACTCCTCACACAAGCACTGGGGAACACTGCCTCTCAAACAAGTCTTACTTTAAACTCCATATAAAAACATATACCCACCCTGCCCCCCAAATGGCTCTAGACAGCAGTAGGAGTTTCCATGTATAATTTCATTCTACTCTTATGATTTTAAAAAATTATTTGAAAGGCAGAGTTACAGAGAGAGACTGATACACTCCCCAGATGACTGCAACAGCCCTGGCTGGTCCAAACCGAAACAAGTAGCCCAGAGTTCCATCCAGGTCTCCCATTTGGGTGGCAGGGGCCAAGCGCTTGGGTCATCTTCTGCTGCTTTGCTAGGCACGTTAGCAGTGAACTGGATTGGAAGCAGAGCAGACAGAGTTTGAACTGGGGATCATGTGGAATACTAGCATTATAGGCAGCAGGTTAACATACTATGCCACAACACCGGCCCCTTTGATCACATTTTAAAGGCCTGTGGTTTACTCCGAGAACTTTTAACACTGTGTTCTAAGATATTGAGAACTTCGTAATATATAGGAGGTGTCATGTTAAACTTTCAAACAAAAGGCTAGGGCCCAACGCAGTGGCCTAGTGGCTAAAGTCCTCGCCTTGAACACGCCGGGATCCCATATGGACACCGGTTCTAATCCCAGCAGCTCCACTTCCCATCCAGCTCCCTGCCTGTGGCCTGGGAAAGCAGTCAAGGACAGCCCAAAGCCTTGGGACCCTGCACCTGTGTGGGAGACCTGGAGGAAGTTCCTGGCTCCTGGTTCAGGATCGACACAGCACCAGCCATTGCAGTCACTTTGGGAGGGAATCATCAGAAGGAGGATCTTCCTCTCTGTTTCTCCTCCTCTCTTTATGTCTGACTTTGCAATAAAAATAAAATAAGTCTTTAAAACATAAGGCTGTACCTATATTGACAATTTTATACTGTATCCTAAAATCTCTATAGGCAATATACACATATGAACTTGATCAACTGAATCTTTTTGTAAAAATCACACCCCCAGGGCCCGGCGCCGTGGCGCAAGTGGTTAAAGGTCCTCGCCTTGCACGCCCGGGATCCCATATGGGCGCCGGTTCTAATCCCGGCAGCCCCGCTTCCCTTCCAGCTCCCTGCCTGTGGCCTGGGAAAGCAGTCGAGGACAGCCCAAAGCTTTGGGAACCTGCACCTGCGTGGGAGACCCGGAAGAGGCTCCTGGCTTCGGATCGGCATAGTATCGACCCATTGCACTCACTTGGGGAGTGAATCATCGGACGGAAGATCTTCCTCTCTGTCTCTCCTCTCTGTATATCCGCCTTTCCAATGAAAAAAATAATAAAAATAAATCTTAAAAAAAATAAAAAAAAAAAATCACACCCCCAGACGTCTCTAAACTTTACATACCTCTCATCCCACTTGGTAATACACTTTCATTTTCGAATCCTCTAACCTCCTGCACTTCAAAATAGTTTATCAGGCAAGCCATTTGTTCCCTTTGGCTTTATTTTTAGAGTGGCTTTGCTTTGGACAGGGCCATTAGAACAGCTGTGAGAGTTGATGTTCATTCATTTGGAACCAAAAAATAAAATAAAACTCAGCCTCACACGTGACAGGCACCAGGCTGGCCGTGAGCTGCAGCTGTGCCAGGCGAGTTCTACTGGTCGGCAGAGGAAGGGCCTACTGCTGAGCCAGCTGTTGTTACATTTGGGGATAGTCATGAGTTGCTAATTTATAGCACTGAAACTACAATTATGAGATTGTGTCGGGTAATATCAAAAACTAGATTGAAATAAAGAAGTTGCATATGCCTTTTGCTAGTGAAGCAAATTGCATATATGTATCAAGTGACACATTTTAGGTTTCCTAGCTAATATCCTTGCTGTCTAACATGTGAACCTATTTCATCTCCTTTGATGACAAACTTCACAAAACAGGTTGTTGAGAAAAGCAACAACAGCAGCTAAGGTCATTTGCCAGTAGATTCAGTGATACTGAAAAGAGATACTAAGAAGAGAATAAAAGAGGTGAAATTGCCTTTCTTCTCCATAGGCTGAGGGAACTCAACTTAAGCAGCAATAATCTCAAAGGACAGGAGGACGCATGTTCCACTTGCTGGGTGTGTGGAAATCCCACCTTCCTTTTTGCTGCCACTGCCAGCAGCCCCAGCAGCCAGTGGCACAACCCCTGGCTTATTCTGGGCATCTTGCCAAAGTGGTCACCCCTGGCAGTGCCCGTTAGCACTTCTGAGCTGAGCGCAAGGAAAGGGCATTCTGGAGTTAAAAAGGCAGACCAACAAAGCTTCCTTTGCCAGAGATGTTTGGTTCCAATTCAAAGTCCACAGTAAGCTACCTTTCAGCCCTGGCTTAAAATTCTTTAAAAAAAAAAATTGCATTTCTTCCCAGAGAGGAACTCAGGCATGGAGAATTGAGCTCACACCACATGATCTTAACTGTATTAAAATACTTGAGACACATGAGCGGTTCTAGGGCAGAGACGTCAAGCAACGAACCCATTCCCATGCCTCCTCACTGGCAAAGCTTCAATCTTGCCCCTCGTACAAATTCGAGCAATAGGTTAGGGCAGAGACCATGGTCCTTGGTAATCCCTGAAGCTTGTGCCAGTGCCAGAACACAAAGTGCAAGTTCAATACAGCTTGGTGAAGTTTATCACTAAATCAGAATCACTAACTCTTCGTGGTACAATTTCATGGTAAGAGGGAATGAAAGATATCTGTGTAGAGAAGGTGTTTTCTTTATGCTGGCTGGCAGAAACTGAAAATTTCCCTCACACTTTCCATTGGCACTTGCCCCTCCCCCAAGCCTGCCACCTGTTCTGAAGTATCATCATCAAGCAGGGTTACCCCTAGGGCATCCTTTCAGATGATGTCTTGTCACCAACTCTAAGCAGTGATGATCCAGAGGAGAGTTGAAAAAGCTTCTTATCTGCCTGCACACCCACTCAGTACTAGACAGAAATGCAATATTTCGTCATTTAGCTGAGAACTACCCCTGCCTCCAGAGGGTGCTCATTAAATAGTTGTGTGTAAGTAAACTCACAACACCAACTTCACACTCCTTCAACTGCTGCATGCTTTTCAGCTACCAACAAAAAATCAAATGCTCATTGTGCTGCCTCCATGATCAAGTCATAGTGACTGGGGCTGGGATGGGGCAGCACAGAATGAGTAAAGCATTGGCTTTCCTCCCATGGAAGCTACACAACAGCATCAGGAAACAAGCAGGCAATTGCTTGTCAGATACACACAACAAGTATTAAAGTACCAAAGAACAGCTACATGTGCAGTGATGTTGGAATTTTTTGGTAAGAGATGGATTCCTGTGTTTGTGAGTGGGATGGGGAATGACTGGCAGGCACCTGCGCCAGACCTTGAGCAACAGCCAGGAGCTCGCTGTGTACAAGCAGAACCTGGTAGAAGTAGCAGAAGCATCAAGTAGCAAATTACATGATTTGGTATCATCAGCATAATGGTGCTCCAGGGAAAACAAGAGGAGATAAAAGTTAGACTCTTCTCAAATTAGTAGTCACATCCTGTTCAATCACAGGCTAGAAGTTGAGATTTTATTGCATGGGTGAGATTTTTGTAAACAGTAGTGACATCAGAGCTGTATTTGAAGCAGTCTAAAATTGCAAGTGGAATGACCTCTGGGTTCTCTCCATATGGGAGCCGGAGGATAAGGGAGATTAATTGCTGCCTTTGGAGCACAAAACAGGGTAGGGAAGGCAAAGGGACATCTGACACAGCACATGCAAGATGTCCAGCTCAGTTGGTATTGTACTCCAATTCACCAAGTCTGTGAACTGATGCATAAAGAAATGGAGCTATTGACAGCCACCTGTCAACTCCCAGAGCCAGAGTTTGATGATCATCACAGCTGATGATCACATGTAGCATTAGCCTCAACATCATTTCAGAAATGTTGATGTTGGCCCAGCCTCGTGGCCTGGCGGCTAAAGTCTTTGCCTTGAATGTGCTGGGATCCCATATGGGCGCCGGTTCTAATCCCAGCAGCTCCACTTCCCATCCAGCTCCCTGCTTGTGGCCTGGGAAAGCAGTCAAGGACAGCCCAAAGCTTTGGGACCCTGCACCCATGTGGGAAACCTGGAGGAAGTTCCTGGCTCCTGGTTTCGGATTAGCACAGCACCAGCCATTGTAGTCACTTGGGGAGTGAATCATTGAGTGGAAGATCTTCCTCTCTGTTTCTCCTCCTCTCTTATATCTGACTTTCCAACAAAAATAAATAAATCTTAAGAAAAGAAATGTTGATGTTGAATCTGACAACAAGACGTGCTGTTTCATTCTCACAGCACCCACTTCATGTCAGCAACCAGTCCTGGGGCCATGGTGGCAGAGGCTCCAGAGTAATGGAGGACATAAGAATGAAGTAACAGAAGGAATGCTAGGATAGAAAAGGTGAAAAAAGATTCAAAATAAAGCTGAGTATCACAAAAAAAGAAAGAAGTTGGGAGTGTAGGTAATGGAAAATGATAAAGAAATAGCAGTACAAATAGTAATAATATCACTTGGGGAAATATTAGTCCACGTTGTAATGCTGCAATTTATAGATTGTCTCAATGTTCACAGAAATTCAGAGAAGTAGAAATAATAATGGATATCTAGACATAGCTTTTTCCATGATAGCTATTCATCTCTTATGTCAACTCAAAGTTTGCCTCCCTCAAATCAGCTGAAACACATACTCCCTCTCCCATGATTCCCCATCACGACTGCATTGTCAGCCCCCTCCTTCTGCATCCCACACACCTATGGCCACCTCCTTCCCCTCCTCTCTGGAAGCTCATTCTGATTCTGCTACTTTTCAGATAACAGTAAGATTATTTTTGCTTAAAGATGAAGGTTCATGGGCAAACTTGGCATCTTTCTCTTCCTCAATACCAGTGTTTTTCTCCCAGTGGACTGAAAGTTTCTATTAATTTGAAATGTTTCTTCACTCATAGTGTCTTCCTAATGTGAAAAAGGGTAATTGATGTTGTTTGGATTTCTTGGTTCCATAAGGAGCCAACTGCATTGGTATTCTAAATCTCATAAATAACTAGATGGGATGTCCCACTGTTTGACTCACAGGTAATATAGCAAATGCAGAGAAGTTAATTCACTTCTTGTTTCCCAGTTAGGTAAATGTTGCAAGCAGTCAGAACCATATTCTTGAATCTTAACTGAGTGAAGACTCATTGATGAGCCCTATCTAATCCCATGATGCTGACTGTTAACATGTTGGGTGTACTCTAGTGTATTAACTGATGGTGCTAGCTCTTGATAACACTCAAGTGTGTGTCAAAACACATTTAAATCATTTCTTAACATCATGTTTGTGCACCCAAAATTTCACAATCCACTCTCCAGCAGCACTGGATCACATGAGGCTTGGTACATGACCCATATCACTTGCAGCCAGAAGCGACACAACATCCAGGTTGCCATGTTGTGGCATCATATGACTTAGAGCAGTTGCCTCTGACAGGCAGTGATTTGTGACTGCTGCTGAGCACTTTAAATAACAGGATCCCCAGGGACTTGGGGCTCAACTGGATTCACTTAAATTTGGTTGATTTTCTGCAGTCTTAACAAATGCCCTTATCATATTTGAAGTCAAGTAAGACATTGACCAAACTAGCAATGATTTATTTGCAGTGAAGGGCACACTTATTAAGCCACAGCGCCCCAAGGAAGATAAATGATTTAGCATTGCCTTTCTACTGGCATTCAGTTATGCGATCCTTTTGATAAAGGAAGATGCTGTGGTCTGAATCTTTCTAGTCCCCCAAAATCATGAGTTGAAACCCTAACATCCGAGGTGATGGTATTAGGAAGTGAGGTCCTTTGGGAAGTGATCAGATCCTAAGGGATGAGGGCCCAAGGAAGTTCATTCATCTCCTTCACCACATGAAGACACCACGAGCAGGCACTATTGCCATAATACAGGAAGTGTATTACATAATACAGGAAGTATCATAGCAGACATCCAGTATGCTGATAGGTTGATCTTGAGCTTGCTAACCTCCTGAACTGCAAGGAAAAAAAAAAATCCAGTGTGTCAAAAAAAATCCAGCAAGTCAACTGGTCTATGGTACTGCATAATCCCAGCTTGAAAGAACTAAGACAGTAGGGAGTGGGTCTTTCCCATCCTCAAAACTGAGTTCACAGGCCCAGCGCGATGGCGCAGTGATTAAGGTCCTTGCCTTGCACACCTGGGATCCCATATGGGCGCTGGTTCTAATCCCAACAGCCCCACTTCCCATCCAGCTCCCTGTCTGTGGCATGGGAAAGCAGTCGAGGACGGCCCAAAGCTTTGGGACCCTGCACCCGCCTGGGAGACCTGGAAGAGGCTCCTGGCTTCGGATTGGCTCAGCTCCAGCCGTTGCGGCAGCCTGGGGAGTGAATCATCAGATGGAAGATCTTCCTCTCTGTCTCTCCTCTCTGTATATCCGCCTTTCCAATAAAAATAAAATAAATCTTTAAAAAAAAGAACTGAGTTCAAAAGACGTTGTTATACACAAGGGCAGAAGAAAAATCTATCCATATAAATCTTGGCATGGTAAGAAAATTTAAGGATTTTTTCATGCATAGAAAACAATGTAGCAACTTTGCATTTGTAACATTCTCCTTCATACACATTCTAAACACTATCTTGTGCTCTCTTGTGATTATTTTCTTAGTATAAGCTCCAGCAAATGCAACAATCAAAGATTATGGGAAGGCGAGCAGCACACAATTCCAAACTGTCCTTGGGAGAGGCAACTGCAGGCCTTCTAGGAGAGCAGTGCTTCCCCACCCCTCCTTCACTGGTATCGTCCAGGTATTCCTGAATGTCACCATTGGCAAGTGGGCTTGTGCTGGGTCCAAGATAATAAATTCTACACTATTAACATGAATTTGTTCCTTAGCAACACACAATTTAAAGTATACAAACGCACATTTTCAGGCCCGGCATAGTAACCTAGTAGCTAGGGTCCTCACCCTATATGCACCGGGATCCCATATGGGCCCCGGTTTGTGTTCCAGCAGCCCTGCTCCCCATCCAGCTCCCTGCTTGTGGCCTGGGAAAGTAGTGGAAGATGGCCCAAAGCCTTGGGACCCTGTACACATGTGGGAGACCCAGAAGAGGTTCTGGGCTCCTGGCTTCGGATCAGCTCAGCTCCAGCTGCTGTGGTCACTTGGGGAGGGAATTAGTGGACAGAAGGTCTTCCTCTCTGTCTCTCCTGCTCTCTGTATATCTGACTTCCCAATAAAAATAAAGAAAGAAATAAATCTTTCCTTAAAATGAACGTAAACAATAAGAATAAATAAATAGATAAGTATACAAATACCCATTTTAAATGCAAACATCAAAGCACTGAATTTACAGAATCACCCAAATGACACAATCTATATTTCATGGTTCAAGGTGCCTAGAGCTAGTCTGAAAAGATTTAAGCAGGATAAAAGAGAATCCGTCACCCGCACTTCTGGCCACTGATAAACTCTTGGGACCAGTACGGGCCTTCACAGTTACCCAGGAGCCCATACAAAACACAAGTGCATTTTCCTGGCCTAATAATGGCTGTTGGTTTCCCCTCCCATTAGCCATGGATGGAGTCATAATAGGTTACCTTGTCAGGAAGTGGAGTCTAGGAAGGCCAGACCAGTCTAGGAAGGCTCCTATTCTTACCACTTTGCAAGCCCCAATCTCTGGCAGACAGTAACTTCCAGGAATATCAATCTTGCATGCTAGCAATGTGCTGGGGACTGTATGTGGGTAGGCAGGAAGCTTACACTCACCAAGAGGCCACTTCCTCCTGGACAGCCACTTCCTCCTGGACAGCCACAGATGCACATGGACTTGCCAGCATAGGGACAACAGCTACCAGACCCTGGTCCTAAACATCACACAGTATTGGTGCCTAGTCCTAGCCAACTCCCTCGACTTGCGCCCAAGGCCCTCTGCTTCAGGGGAAGGCTGAGTCAATCTGGCACTAGCAAACACGAGAGAGGACAGCCCAGAAACCGTGACTGGAGATGGTGAAACGCAGGCGCGCTCAACAACTCAGGACTCCCAGACTCCCCTAACACCTGACTCATTGTCTCACTGGACTTCCAAACAGAAATTGGAAGATACTGAAGAACTTCAAGCAGAGCTTTAAACCCCAAGTATGAAGCTGGGCAGAGATGAAAGACAGATTACTGCTGGGTAGAACAGGTAGAGGAAATGTGAACCCAGGTAGGGAATGCAGGCAAGAACACGTGTGTTTCCGTGTTGAGTCCTGCATGGTTTAGCATTTCTCACCTCCCTGGTCTCCCATTAGGTATTCATTGTCAACAGGCAACTGACTTTCAAAGAAAAATAGAAAGATTCCTGGAGAATATGTAAAATCTAAGCATGTGAAAAATTCTGTGGAAACCTGTTGGCTCAGACTGAACAGAAAAATGCACTAAGATATTAACTTACCACTAAAATTGATTATCTTAGAGAATTCCCTAATGCTATCAATCAGAAAAGGGATCGCTTCTCGGCCTTTTGGCTACGATCAAGTGCAATCAGAAATTCTTTCCGTGTGTCTCCTCTTTGTAATTCTGCCTTTCAAATAATTTTTTTAAAAGTCATCCTCCAGAGAGTAGACATTTAGTTAGCCATAGTTAAGGCATTTATGTACTACATATCAGAGTACCTAGGTTTGATTCTCAGCTCTGACTCCTGACTCCAGATTGTTGCTAATTCAGATCCTGGAAGGCAGCAGTGAGAGCACAAATAATTGGGTCCCCACCATGTGAGTCAGTTTCTGGCTTCATCCGCAACCACTGAGCATACTTAGGGAATGAGGCAGCAAATGAGAGTGTGTTTCACTCTCTCTCTCTAATAAAATTTTGAAAATAAAATACGATTGGTATTGTGGGAAGTGTGTTCAGCTGCCATTTGCATTGCTGGTATCCTATCTTGGAGTGCTGGCTTAAGTCCTGGCTGCTCTGCTTCCAACCCAGCCTCCTGCTAATGACCTGGGAAGACAGTTGCAAATGAGCCAGGTGCTTGGGCAACTGCCACCCATTTGGGAGACCAGCTGGAGCTGCTGGCTCCTGATTTCTGCCTGACCTAGGCCTACCTGTTTCAGCCTCTTGGGGAATGAACCAGAGAATAGAAGCTCTTTCTCCCTCCCTTTCTCACTGATTCTTTGCCTCTGAAGTAAATAAATAAATCCTTAAATTAAAAAAATAGATAAAAGTAAAAATATAATCCATTTATTCATTCATTTAAAAATCTATACTGAGACCCTAACATGTACTGGGCTGGGAGTGCAAAGAAGAGTAAAAACAGCAAACATAAATTGCTCTAGGACAAAAATATCCTGGTGCTAAGAGAACTTCAAGAAGTGAATATAGGGCCCGGCATGATGGCATAGTGGTTAAGATCCTCACCTTGCACGCCCAGGATCCCACATGGGCGCCGGTTCTAATCCCAGCAGCCCTGCTTCCCATCCAGCTCCCTGCTTGTGGCCTGGGAAAGCAGTGGAGGATGGCCCAAAGCCTTGGGACCTGCATCCATGTGGGAGACCCAGAAGAAGTTCCTGTGGCTCCTGGCTTTGGATTGGCTCAGCTTCAGCTGTTGCGGCCGCTTGGGGAGTGAATCATCTGACAGAAGATCATCTTCTCTGTCTCTCCTCCTCTCTGTACATCTGACTTTCAAATAAAATAAAATAAATCTTTTTAAAAAAGTGAATATAACAATATGGTAATTTCTGCCTGTATTGTTCTCTTTACCCAAGCCCTTGGAATCAGCTATTTTTCCAAGGACTCCTGGTTCCTTTGCAAATTTGGACTCCTATGGCCATTGAAGTATCCCTGCTTTCCTGTTCTCAGTAAACAGAGTCATATTGATCTAGTTATCTATATGTACAAGCACTCATACACACAAGTCATACCAACAACATGAATTCCAGTTACATAGCACAGGGTTCATTCTATCCACCTTCCATATTTATAGCTCCTTCAACACAAAGAAACCTGGTTCCCATGATTCTTGCCATGTTTCCTTACATAGCAGGTCCCCCTTCTATAACCAACTTCTTACAGCTGCGGCTAAAGCTCACTACCAAATAAGCATCCTTCGCCTCATGTGCCATGCTAGGCTCCTCACTCTCCTTACCCAACCTGTACTCTGACCATCTGCACTGAGAAATGCCCACTTGCACAATGTCCTCACTTCACTAGGGCACTAACTCTCAGAGCCAGCTGCCCTTGCACGTAGGTGGCTCTCCCCTCCACTTGAGTTCTGATTCTCTGAATCAGACTACTTCATCAGAGACACAGCTCTTAAGCTCCAAATTCAATCACAGACCATCACTCCATGGGGAAAGCCTGCTTTCTCAGCTTTACATCTGCAATCTGTTACGCATTGGTAAATAGGCAATAAAACAAAGAGCAAAGACTAGCAAGTCAAGCTATGTACTGCATAAGGGAGTGGAAGGGCTTACATGAGGTCAAGAAGTTCCTTGTGCCACAAGACAATTGTTCACTCTTTAACTAACTGCCCCCTTTCTGTTTATTAAAAACAGCCATCTTCCCCATCTTCCATTAGTGAGACTGAAATTTAACCAATAGCAGTAATCATTAGCAACCAAGACAGTAAGTTCAGGGAAGTTCTGTTATACACTCATTTTTTAAAGCAAAAGTAAAGTAATAACACCAGATCCCAACATCTATGTTTTAGAAAAATCCTCTGGGTTCAGGTAATCCTGCAAAGAAAGTATTGCTTTAGTAGCCCTCTTGTAGAAATGTTTTGTTTTTATTTTTGTATTTATTCAGAATATCCCCCACAACTTAGAATAAGTTATAAATAACCAAACCAGGCTAATTATAGAACCCTTGGAAATAAGTAATTCCCCCACCTTCCAAAATCCTTCATTTAAAGCATGTTCTCCCTTTCCTGCAATTCCTCCCACTCATTCTGGCCGCTTTGAGAGTAAGGACCAGACTCTTGCCCTTCCTCTCCAATCTAATCCTAGAATTCCTTGTGTTGTTTATTTGAAAGCATGACAAAGAAAGAAGGAAAGAAAGAAATAGATGTGTCGTCTATTGGTTTACTACCCAAAGGGCCTCAGTAGCCTTGGCCAAAACCAGGAACTCCATCTGGGTCTCCCATACGGGTGGCAAGTATTTTGGCAATCTGTTGTTTTATAAACGCAGGAATCTGACTGGGAAGTTGAGCAGCCAAGACTTGAGCCAGTCCTCTGACAGGGAGTTCTGGTGCTTCGGGTGGTGGCTTAACCCCCTTTGCCACAACACTGGTCCCTTTCTTCACTATCGTAAAAATTTTCACCTATCACTATTATTTTCTGAGATCTTGTTTTCTTCTTCTAAGGCTCTCCTTCTACCCTTTATCATACATTAATTCTTATGTCTATCTATCTGTAAAATCCAATTGCTTTGGAGCCTGCCCCATCAATAGCCTCTGCAGAAACGGAATCGTGAGACCTGGATGCACTGCAGGCTCTGACAAGCTGCTGGATGGCGGGTAACATCAACCTTGACTTCCCCAACCCAAAGTAAAGGGATGGGAACAGATGTTTTCCTATCCTACAACAGTTTCCTATTAACTGCTCCAGGTTAGACTTTTCTCACCGTTAATTCAATCCAAATAGAAGAAAAAGGTGAATAAAAATCAACATTCCCTTCATTCACTCTTCAGTTGTTGGTTGAGAAATGAGTAGATGCTCGGGCTAAAGACAGGTAGTAAGCACACAACCTCACTGTCTCTACTAGGAGACAGAGAGCAAATAAAGAATGGCAGACAGTGTTCAATGCTATACAGACCAGTACATGACGACTGGATGAAGACTGACTCAGTAGTGATGAAAGAGGACACAAAGGGAATAGCATCTGAGTTGTGACTTGCAGCAACAGCCGCAACAAGCCATCAGAGGAACAGTCAATGAAAAAGGAATAGCAGGCCTGGCACAATGTCTCAGGGGCTAAATTCCTGTCTTACGTCCATAAGGATTCCATATGGGCACCAGTTCATGTCCCTGTTCCTCCACTTCCATTCCAGCTCCCTGCATGTGATCTGGGAATGCAACAGAGGATGTCCCAAAGCCTTGGAACCCTGCACCCATATGGGAGACCTGAAAGAAGCTCCTGGCTCCTGGCTCCTGATTTCAAATTGGCTCAGCTCTGGCCATTGTAGCCATTTTGGGAGTGAACCAGCAGATGGAAGATCTTTGTCTCTGCTTCTCTCGGTAAATCTGCCTTGTCAATAAAACATAAATAAATCTTAAAAACAAAACAAACAAAAAACAGGAACAGCAACTGCAAAGGCTGCAAGTCATGCCTGAAGAACAAAAAACAGACCATTACATCAGAAGTGTATTGGGGAAGAAAGTAAAAGGTACAAGAAGACATGAAAGGAGGAGGTAGAGAACAGATTAAAAAGAGTCTGTGGACCCTGGACCACTGGACGGTTGTAAGCTGAGAAGTGACATGGACAACTGATGTGGCTGCTAAGTCAGGTGTGGGTGGAAGTAAGCCCAGTTAGGAACCAGGGGAGTCACTGGTACAACGGAGACGGTGAAAGAAGATAAATCTGGCTAGATCTTGTCAGTGTACCTGACAGGGCTTGCTACAAGCTTGTAAGTGAGGAGGGAGAGTCAGGTACAATCACTCTTTCCTACCAGGATGGATGAGCTGAATAGATACTGAGTGTGAAAAGAGCTAGTAGTAGCAGACCCTCAAGTCACAAGCATTTGCTCCAATAGCTCTTCCATTATCTATATTTTTCTCTCCCTGCCAACACCATAAATATTAGGACAGCTTTACTTTTCCCTACAGCATACATTTGCTAATTGTATACTATAGTTCAGCTACCATTTTAAAGCAACGAAGCTATTTGGTTAATTTTAGTTTTGGAGCCTACTTAATAATCTAAGCTACCAATGAAAGGAATTCTTTTTTTTTTTTTTTTTTTTTTTAGCATTGGCAGGCCACTTGCAACAAATGATGCCTTAGCTCAGTGCCAGCTGTGAGAAAATAGTTCTAATTCTCAATCTACAACATTCTACAAATTCACAGGACATATCTAGAACAAGGGCTGGGAATGTCTTGCTGTTGTCAGATTTGCTCTAGCCATGTAGCTCAGCTGTCTCAACTGAAGTTTTTATTTGCTAGCACAGAAAAGCACAGATTATAAACACTCAGCAGGAATCCATCATGCTGATCGTTACAATGTGCTTGGTCTAATCACCTCCTTTCTGCTGAGTATTTCCATGCTGGCCTTCTAAGTACAAGTCTGAGTATGCTCTGCGTGGTGTTTTTAGGTATGCAAATCTGAAGCTGAGATCTCCACTTATTAAACATATAGTCTTTAAGAATGACACTAATGAACTGAGACCTTTCATAGTTGAGGCAAAAGAAAAATCATGCCTGCTAAACTGACTTGAAGGGAAAAAAGAAACCTTCAATAACTTAATATCAGCACTAGAACTCACAGATTTGGTTAATTTATTCCACATACCAACCCCAATTAATCCAACCATGTAAATATTTCTGCTCTCTTGGGATTATCATTTTAAGATTCTCCAAATAAGCAGGTGCAACATCATTCACTGAGGCTGGCTCTCATCCAGATGATAAAAGCCTCAACTAGACTAGCACATTTTTAGCTGCCTATTTGCAGACATTTCAGTTTATCCCCACTTGTACAAGGATGGAGACTCAAGTTCATGTCCCAAGTTTACACCTAGCATTTGTCCTTATGTGTTTGCAGCCACATTGTAAAGTTATCTACTTTTCACAGCTTGAGTGGTGCTCCAATGCTTATTCACACTTGCAATCTTACCACCAAACCTTTCAAAGTGATAGCAACATCAGAATAGTACTATGGGGCCCGGCACGGTGGCGCAAGTGGTTAAAGGTCCTCGCCTTGCACGCCCGGGATCCCATATGGGCGCCGGTTCTAATCCCGGCAGCCCCGCTTCCCTTCCAGCTCCCTGCCTGTGGCCTGGGAAAGCAGTTGAGGATGGCCCAAAGCTTTGGGAACCTGCACCCGCGTGGGAGACCTGGAAGAGGCTCCTGGCTTCGGATCGGCATAGTATCGGCCCGTTGTGCTCACTTGGGGAGTGAATCATCGGACGGAAGATCTTCCTCTCTGTCTCTCCTCTCTGTATATCCGCCTTTCCAATAAAAAAAAATAATAATAATAAAAATAAATCTTTAAAAAAAAAAAGAATAGTACTATGAGTTGAAGATGATTTGAGTACCTGCTCCTCAAAGATTCATGTGTTGAAGCCTTAGTTCCATGGTGGAGTGTTTGGGAGAAGGCCTGACTTTTAAGATGCAGGGCTCGGGGGGGAGCCCTGCATCAAAAGTAGGTACTGCCCTTCACAGGCAACACTGGTCTTGTGCAGTGAGCTCTCCAGACAGCAAGAGGCTGGCCCCACTCAGTCTCTTTATCTATGGCTTCCTGTTTGAAACATCATTGTTTGCATTGATATGATTTCCCATCACTGATGTCTGCCAGAGTTTGATACAACCAAAAAGGCCCTTACAAGAGCTAAGCCAATGCCAGCACCTTTCCTTTGAGCCCCCAAAACCATAAAAGAAAGCAAGAAACCCTGTTTCAACATAAAGTAAGTTGGTTCAGGTACTTTGTTGTAGTTTAAAAAGCTGGCTGCTGCAAATAGGATATCAAGGAATTACTTTGTTCTATTGCAGAAAATTTTGCTAAGGCTCAAAAAGGAGGGCAGGGGCTACCACAGGGGCACAGCAAACTACCTTGTGGCACTCACATTCCATATAGGCAACAGTTCATATCCTGACTGCTTCACTTACGATCCAGCTCTCTGCTTATGGTCTGGGAAAAGCAGCGGAGGATGGCTCAAGGCCTTGGAACCTTGAACCCATACGGAGACCTGGAAAAGCTCCTGGCTCACAGCTTCAGATCAGCTCAGCTCTGGCCATTGTGACCATTTAAGAATATCTCTATCTCTCCTGAAAAATCTGCCTTTCAAATAAAAATGAATGAATTAAGAAGAATGAGAAAATAGCACAGCTACAATGTGTCTAGTGACTGAAGCCCACCACAGTGTTAATTCAGGGGTACCAATTCAACAACTAGCTCTTCTACCCCAACCCACCAAACACTACCCTACTTACCATAAGATGACAATCAGGTGGCAGAGAGAAGAAGTGGTTTCCCCTCCCAAAACTACACTCAGGGAGGAAACCTTGCTTCTCTTTCCCACTTTGGTAGATCTATCAAGGCAAGGATGGAGCAAGGGAAAGAACTTAAATATGGTAGTGCTAGTAGGAAAAAGTAGAGGAAAATACTGCACACCAATCTCACAAGATACATAGGTATTCTTAGAATGAAGGACACGGAGGTTCATTAGGACTGAGTGAATGTCTTTCTAGTATCCTCCTTAAAGAGCCACGTGCTGGGCAAGCAGAACTCAGAAACAAGGGTTTGCTGCTCCTTCTGCCTGGAATACTTCAGTGAGGTTCCTTGTCATGCACGGCTCAGTGCAAATATCGCTTCCTCAGAGAGAATCTTGACCTCTGGCTCTCACGACTAGGGCCAGAATATTTACCAAAGAGCAAAGAGAAGCAGGACAAGAAGGGGTCATCAAGTGGAGACCATTGGAAAATTGACGAAAGATATTCATGACAATGTAAGTGTCCTCAATAGACCCCAAAGTACAAAAATATTGAAAAGTCAACTAAGAAACAGATAAATAGGGCCCTGCATGGTAGCCCAGTGGCTAAAGCTCCCACCTTGCACGCCCGGGATCCCATATGGCCACCAGTTCTAATCCAAGCAACCCCGCTTCTAAACCAGCTCTCCACTTGTGGCCTGGGAAAGCAGTCGAGGACAGCCCAAAGCCTTGGGCCCCTGCACCTGCATGAGAGACCCGGAAGAGGCTCCTGGCTCCTGAGTTTGGATCAGCTCAACTCTGGCCACTGTGGCCACTTGGGAAGTGAACCAGTGAATGGAAGATCTTTCTATTTCCAAAATAAATAAATAAATAAATAAAGGAATAAACCTTAAGAAAAAAAGAAATGTCAAGAGGACAAGGATACGCTGAAATACATACATACTTATCTGTGTGTGTGTATGCGTGCATGTGCACTTGTGGGCCTTTTAAATGTTTAGATAGACAACACATGGGTGCCGTATGGCCTAGTACTGCATAAATCAAAGGAATGCCTGATCAGGGGAATTAGAATGAGTGATTCCTGCTTTACAAAGGAAATCGTCTTTGTTAAGGTCAATGATTAAACAACTGATGCAATGAAAAGGCAGTTCATCCAGGCAGCAAAATAATAAACATGGAGACCAAATTTAAAGCACTACAGACCAAAAAAAAAAAAAAAAAAGACAAGTCTAAATCAACCACATCCAAATTTGTATAAATGAATAAATGAGAGCCTCATGAAAAAAATAATTCCTGAAAATCTTAGGAAAAGTCAAGTATGTGACTCATCATCTGGTTAGCCTTTCAAATGGAATGATGAGCCCTCTCACCCTGTATGCACCTGTGCTGTAACAGCAACTCCTCAGAGGCCTGAAATGGAATGGCTGAGTGTGCAGTGAGGTCAGCAGCCATGTGGAGTGCAAGCAGAGAGGGCTTCATTACGATGACCTCTAACTGGGCAGCAGAAATGCCAGCAGTCCAGGCTCACAGCTAAAGGAGGGACCGCATTCAACTCAGTCACTCTCAGCAGACATTACGTTAAGTTTGTGTCCCTTGTGAGCAATGTGCAGCTTCTTATAAAACAAGCTCATCCCTAGCTGTACAGTGGGGCGTATGGAATACATGTGATCTTTTTAAAAAAAGATTTATTGATTTTTATTGGAAACTCAGATATACAGAGAGGAGGAGAGACAGGGAGAAGAAGATCTTCCATCCAATAATTCACTCCCCACGCAGCCACAATGGCTGGAGCTGCACCAATCTGAAGCCAGGAGCCAGGAAGCTCCTCTGGATCTCCCACATGGATGCAGGTCCCAAGGCTTTGGGCCAGCCTCCACTGCTTTCCCAGGCCACAGGCAGGGAGCGGGATGGGAAGTGGAGCTGCCGGGATTAGAACTGGCAGCCATAGGAGATCCCAGTGAGTGCAAGGTGAGGACTTTAGCCGCCAGGCTACTTCAGTGGGTCCATAAATAAATCTTTAAATACACACACATACAAGTCCTGGAGAGCTTTCAGAAAATGGTAATGCCTGGGTTCCATCTCCAAACAACTGAGTTAGAATCTCAGACATCTCAAAAGGTGTTCTTCAGATCAACAGCATCAATTGTTTGGTTGATGGGCTGAGGGAGGGAAGGGGATGTGGTAGTGAGGGGTAGAAATGCACTCCCAGGTCCCACCCTAGACCCACTGTATCCAAATCTGCATGTAAAAATAGAAAATTCCCCTTGTCTGTGGTTTCATTTTCCTTGGCTATGGTTATCTATAATCAACTATGGTCTGAAAATAAAAATGGAAAATTCTAGAAATATACAATTCATGCATTTTAAAATGCATACTACTCTGAGTAATGATATAATTTCCCATTGTCCCTCTCCGTCCTGCCAAAGACACCTTTCATCTAATGTGTCTAAGCTGTATATATTACATTCCCACTGCTCAGTTAATCAGTTGCTGTCTTAGTTATCAGTTCTACTGTCTTGGCATCACAGGGCTTGTGTTCAAGGAACTCTTATTTTATTGAGCAACAGCCTTGAAGCAAAGGGGAATTTTGCCAAGGAGGCCCCAAGACATAAAGTATTGAAGGACGGATAACTTTGGTACCATATGGCAGCACCTTCAGATGTGCAGAAACAAAAGCATTCCATGTAGGATTTGATACTATCTGGGATTTCAGATATCCATTGGAAGTCTTGAAATGTATCCCCTTGGATAAGGGAAGATTCCTGTAATATTTCCTAGAGCAACTGTTTGTATATTAAGCTTTGAGAAGCACTAGCTCTCCATTTCTTATCTACTTGAACCTACAGTGAGTTTCTTAACCTCTGTAAACTCTACTCTCCTTACCTGTAAGATGGAGAAAACCAGAATCTGTTTAGACCAAATGAGCTTGGCTGTGTAGAGTCCAGAGTTCAGCGCCCTGCCCAATGCCCAGTAGGTACCTAATCAATGATAGTTTTTTGGTGGTAACACCTCGAATTTTGCAACAAAAGAGTGGAGACTCAATAATCAATATTGAGTTACCAACTCACTGGATAATCCTGTGTGCTGCAGTGCTTGTAGGATATGTGATCCAACGCTCAGGGTATGCACACACACACACAAAAAAAAACCCATGTGGGCCCGGCGCGGTGGCGCAAGTGGTTAAAGGTCCTCGCATTGCACGCCCGGGATCCCATATGGGCGCCGGTTCTAATCCCGGCAGCCCCGCTTCCCTTCCAGCTCCCTGCCTGTGGCCTGGGAAAGCAGTCGAGGACGGCCCAAAGCTTTGGGACCCTGCACCCATGTGGGAGATCCGGAAGAGGCTCCTGGCTTCGGATCGGCATAGTATCGGCCCGTTGCGCTCACTTGGGGAGTGAATCATCGGACGGAAGATCTTCCTCTCTGTCTCTCCTCTCTGTATATCCGCCTTTCCAATGAAAAAATAATAAAAATAAATCTTTAAAAAAAAAAACAAAAAAACCCATGTGATGATCTGTTCGCCAGTATACCATGTCCTTCTGCTCCTACAAGTTCAATGGTTTACCAAGAGCAGCTGGATGTGTTTCCTACTGTATGTACCAGTAGTACTTGGTACTGAATTACATAATTAAGCAAATAATTGTAGACCAATGAAATACGAATAGAGTGGTTGCTTCTGTCAAACACTAAATTGAATGTTCTTGAAAGAACTGATAAACTCAGTTTCTTAAAATGGGTATATGAGGTAACTCTAAAAGGAAGAGCAAAGAAACCACATACATCTATAATTGCATTCCAGCTGCTGAGTCAGTTTCTTAAAGTCTTTAACTTGATGTGAGGTAACTAAAATTGGAACTCACAGTTGGTATTTTGTGGATAAGTTTCAGACAGCTCTATTCACCTGTTTTCACCCAAAAAGTCTTGACTCTACTTCAAAAGACTGGGAAGAGCATATATAACTAAGCCTCAAATTAAAATAAAATGTTCTGGTATAGATGGGCATCTCTTTCAACCACTTCCCACATAGTCTGGTTACTAAACATCTGGATCTCAATAGGAACAAGAAACAGTTTATCTCCTGATTTTCTCCTTCCTAATGTCCTTTCAAAGTCTCTAGTAACTTTTCAGGTGTTAAATATAACAAGGTCAGGCATAGCATGATGACTCAAAGGTTAAATCCTATCTTGTAACAACTTGGATCCCAAATGGGTGCCAGTTCATATCCTGGCTGCTCCATTTTCTTTCTTTTTTTTTTTTTTAAGATTTATTTATTTATTGGAAATTGAGATATACAGAGAGGAGGAGAGACAGAGAGGAAGATCCTCCGTCCGATGATTCACTCCCCAAGTGAGCGCAATGGCCGGTGCTATGCCGATCCTGAGCCAGGAGCCAGGAACTTCTTCCAGGTCTCCCCTGTGGGTGCAGGGTCCCAAGGCTTTGGACCGTCCTTGATTGCTTTACCAGACCACAAGCAGGGAGGGAGCCTGATGGGAAGTGGGACCTCCGGGATTAGAACCAGTGCCCATATGGGATCCTGGGCATTCAAGGCGAGGACTTTAGCAGCTAGGCCATGCCGCCGGGCCCCGGCTGCTCCATTTTCCATCCAGCTCCCTGCTTTGCCTAGGAAAGCAGTCAAGAACAGCCCAAAGCCTTGGAACCCTGCACCTGTGTGGGAGACCTGGAGGAAGTTCCTGGCTTCTGGTGCCTGGCGCCTGGCTTCAGACTGGCTCAACACCAGCTACTGCAGTCATTTACTGAGGGAGCCAGCAGACAGAAGATCTTTCCCTCTGTCTCTCCTGCTCTCCATAAATCTGATTTGTCTTTCCAACAAAAAAAATTTTTTTAAATGTTCTGAGGTTATTTCATCTTGAGGATTAAGCCTAATACTGGCAATTAAGATGATCAACTAGTGTAATAATCAAACTGCAAACACTTTCCCTGCCCACACTTCAGTCCTGATTCTGGTGAAGAAGCCAGGTTGCAGAGGGCTTTGCGGCATGATTAATATGTTTCAGCTTCCCACATCTTCCCTCACAAGTTGGTTCTCCAATCCTTTGGGGGTTGGGCTAGGGCAAAGGGGTTAGGCAAAAGACACAGTCCTTCACAGATGGTACCATCACCACCAACCCTTAGACTTCTAAATGGGGAGCCCACCAGAATGAAATTCTTTTTGAAGCTTTATTATGAAGATTCTAGAGCAATTCCCTCACAGTCAGACAGTCAAGATTATCAAGTACAATTATGTAATCATAACCATTGGTGTCTGTATAGGTGGTACCAGTTAGACTCATGCAGTTTACAGCCTCAGCATTTGTGCTACAAATGGCCAATTCACACCTACTTAATAGCCTATTACCCTTCAGGTAAGGGGATTAAATATTGGTCTATAAACATTTTCTGACTTTACCCAAAAATTTGCTGTGCCTCTCAAAGTATGACAGACTCCTCACTTAGAATACTATACTAGTAGTTATTCATTTTGTGGGATTTATCATTGTCTTCCTAGGCTCTCCATCTTCCTGTTCACCTATGTAGTCACCCTTCCACTTAGCCCACTGCCAGACAAAGGGGACACATCCTGTGAACAACTTAATATTCCCTCAGTTTCACAGCACCCCAGCCATAGTAATTAGTTATATAAACATTCTATGAGGCACACGTGCAATCTCTTGGTGTCTTTCCTGGGCCCAGGCCATGTACCTCTCCCTGCCCATCCTGTTCTTGGCCAGCCAGGAAGAGGCTCCTGAGGGAACCCATCCACAGGAGCATAGGGAGCCAGCATACAGCTGCTGATGCCTTTCGGGTCACTCTTGGTTTTTGTGGACAGTTATGGCATCCATTTCAGAAAACTGTTCAAGAAGTCTAGTGGATGGATTAGGGTGGCCTATTGTACTGGTCAACCCTGTAATACTTTCCTGTACCACTGTCTTTCTCCCTTTGCTTTTTTAGTCCCTGGCATCATTTCCCAAGTCAACTGCCTATCTCAGGCTCTGCTTTTAGGAAAGTCCAGATTAAAACATCATGTTACAGTTTTTCGTCCAGTGATAAATTCAATTTCAATCCTTGTGGGTATATGAGTACAACTGGATCACAAGAAGTTTTATAAGTGATTATCTGCATCTGGGTAGCTCCTAGGAGGAAAACTATCCTGAGAGAAAGAAGGAAGATATCATCACTGCCCCCAAAATTCTATGAAAAAGCTCACTTGTTGAAAAACAGGCAGAGAACAGCTCCCAGAGGCTGGGAAGAATAAAGAGCAATTTTTTTTTTCAAAATGGGGATAGGTTTCAGTTTGGAAAGATGAAGTTTTGGTGATGACGCTTGCAGAGCAATATGAGAGTATCGAATGCCACGGAAATGTGCATTTAGAATGGTTGAAATACTATGGTATGGTTGTAACCATAGGTCACACTGGGCAGGATACACATATTGGTGGGAAATAAACGCAAATGTTCTAATAATTCAAGGGTTGGTGTTTCAGTATATACTTGTCAGCTTTGAAGTTTTCTCTGTCATTGCTGTACCATATTTCTAACTTCATAGCAGTGATGGCAATGTTATCAATCTTGAGATCTATATATAAAACAACTATAATATCTAGAGTCACAAACTCTGAGTATATAAAAAGAGTTAGGCTGCCCGTCTTTAAATGCTAACTGAGTGATAGTATTGGAGAATTTGTTTTGTTCTCTTCAATTTTCTATAAATCAAGGCTTAATTTGGTAGGAGACATATGTTAGAGAAACATGTGACTTGTTTTTATAAAAGACACATGAGACATCAAAAGAAGTAGTAGTGAAGACTTCATTGGTAATGCAATTAAAATGTCTCAGTGGTTCAAATGTTGCTTGAGGGGTCAGCATAATTGCTCAACTAGCTAGTCCTCTGCCTTCATTTGGGTGCTGGATCATGTTCCAGCTGCTACACTTCTGATTTAGCTGCAAGCTTACAGCCTTTTGGGGGCATAACTTACAGCCAAAACACTTGAACACAATGAATAAAGACATACCTGCACCACCATGTTTATAGTAGCACTGTTCACAATAGCCAAAGCTTGTAGTCAACCACAGTGTCCATCATCAGATAAATGGACAATGTTGTAAATATACACAGTGGAATATTATTCAGCTATTTAAGAACAGAATGATACCATCTGCAGCAAAATGGACTCAATCAGAAGACATCATCATTGAGTGAAATAAGCCAGACCCAGAAATGCAAGCACTTCATATTCTCCCTTATATGTGGATACTTAAATTTAAAAAGCAAGCAAAAAGAAAAAAAGAAAAACCTGTCTACATGCATTGGTATCACTGCAAATACAATTTTGTAAACCTTTTTATAGCTTTGTCAGACCAACAGTTAACAATGTCTTATTACTAGAGTTTCAATAACCTGTGGTGACTTTATAAGCTGTGAATAGCTGAAATGTTAATTTTTCTATTCAATTGTGGTTTATAGGTATTGTCTGTATTTCCACTAAACTAAGGTCTTTTTGCTTTTCATTTGTTAACCTTTTTATTTAGTGAAGCATTAAACCTTTTACTGCAGTGTAAATTTAAAATGTTATCTCAAAAGTTAAAAAAAAGCGGGGGGGGGGGGGGGGGGAGGATAATGGGAAAGAGGATGGGCTGTCATTGTATTCCTAGAATTGTATCTACAAACCATAATGAATCTGTCAAATGCTAATTAAAGAATAAATACCAAAAAAAGAAAAAAAGATGCTGTGTGAGAGGTCTGCATCTCCTATCAAAGTGCTTTGGTTCAAGTCCAGCTCTGTTTTCCATTCCTGCTTCCTGCTAATGCATTCCTTGGGAGACAGGTGATGGCTCAAGTACTTGGGTCCCTGCCACTCACTTGAGAGACCTGGATTAAATTAAGAGGCTCCTGGCTTTGGCTTCACCTAACCCTAACACTTAGAAATTTGAGGAATTAATTCACAAATGGGACATTCATTCTCTCTCTCTCAATCTCTCCCTCTTAGGAATTTTCACCATTAACCCAAAATGCCAAATGGAACAAATCACACAAGAGGTGTGTATTCCATTAGGAGAGGTGGCCTGAGAAGGAAGAGAAAGAAGAGCAGAGGGAGATGGCTGTGGAATGGGAGAAGAGACAGAGAGTAGAGCAAGAAAAGAGAGGTCTCCTGCCTTAATGACAGCAGGGGACTCTGAGGGAAGAGAGGGAGACAGAAGAGCTTTTATGCTTTTATGACCAGGGGACGAGTATTGGAAATATGGGACCATGAGGGATTGGTGGATAGAATAGTCAGGGCCATGGGGCATTGGTTGATGTGACAGTAGGTGGGTACTAGGGTTAGGGACCCTGAGGGATTGGTGGATAGGGCCATCAGGTACAGTGCAATGAGGTTACAGCAGACTGGTTGAGAACAAGGTTGCAAGGTTACAGCAGATTGGTGGACAACAAAATTTGAACCTAAATGTTACAAACCTTAAACAAACTGAGACCTGGGGAAGCAGATACTTAAAATGGTGCCAAGTCTATACCGGTTGGGTCTTATCAATCTTAAGGACTGAAGTTGCAGTCACCTCTCTCTCTCTCTCTCTCTCTCTTTCTCTCTCTGCCTTCAAATCTAAAAAATAGAATTTGGGGCCCAGCACAATAGCCTAGTGGCTAAATCCTCACCTTGCACATGCCAGGATCCTGTATGAGTGCCAGTTCATGTCCCAGCTGCTCTACTTCCTATTCAGAGCCCTGCTTGTGGCCTGGGAAAGCAGTCAAGGACAGCCCAAAGCCTTGGGACCTACACCTGTTGGGAGATCCAGAAGAAGTTCCTGGCTCCTGGCTTTGAATCGGCTCAACTCTGGTCATGATGGCCAGTTGGGAGTAAACCAGCGGATGGAAGATCTTTCTCTCTTTCCTTCTCTGTGTAAATCTGACGTTCCAATAAAAATTCTTTTAAAAGCTTTAAAATAGGATTTTGTGTATTTTCACCATAAACTGTTTGAAGAGATATACATGTTTGCCCTAAATGGACATTACATTATGTATACATTCATAGAAACATCAAATAGTATCACATAAATATGCACTATTTATATGTATGCTGAAATTTGTAAGGTTTATTTATATTTTTTATTTGAATGATAAAGACAGGATGGGGTGAACTCTTCCACCTTGCTGGTTCATTCCACAAATGCCCACAATGGCTAGGCTTGGATTTGGTGAAAACCAGAATCAGTAACTGCACCTGGGTCTCCCATGTGCGTAGTGGTGATCCAAGCACGTGGGCCATCACCTGCGACCTCCAGGGTGCACACTGGCAAGAGCCTGGATTGAAAGCAGGGGCAATGCTTGAATCAAGACTCTGGAATGAGCAATCCCGGTGTCCCAAATGGCAGCTTAGCGCACAATACGACAATGCCTGTCCCTCAGACGTCTTTAATGGGGACAAACCTGAAGTAAAGCTCTTCATGGTATCATGACCAGGCAGAAATGGGTGAAAACATCAAAACAGAACAAACTGGGTGAGTGATGAGAACTGAGAAATGAGGCTAAGCGTCTTGTCTTAGAGGGTGCAGTCACCACCGAGCTTCAGCTGCTGTTCCCATGTAGATAGGCAAGCCTGGTATTGTCAGACAAGCAAAAAAGCACATCCCTTAAGGAAGGACAGGAAGGAATCAGCTATGTAGAAAGAGCGTGGCTTCAAGAATAAAGAACCTGTGATATCTATTTCAGCAGGCCACATGCAGTTGTTTGAACATCATGTGCTTCCCAAGGAGCATAGGCTTACTATACTATAGTCTGAAAGAATTGAGACAAGCTTTTAGAAAATATTTTAATTCCCCTGCTCAGAAATAACTTGATATTTTAACACAACATAATTGATCTAAATAAATACAACAAAGGATGGCTTCAAGATTTTATGATATGGAACCTTCTTTTTGAAAAATAAATAGGAATATACCCGGCATGATGGCTCAGTGGCTAACTCCTTGCCTTGCATGTGCCAGGACCCTATATGTTTCACTTCCCATGCAGCTCCTTGCATATGGCCTGGGAAAGCAGTGGAGGATGGGACCCTGAACCTGCAAGGGAGGTCTGAAAGAAGCTCCTGGCTTTGGATCAGCTCAGCTCTGGCTGTTGCAACCAATTGGGGAGCAAACCAGCAGATGTGAGATCTTCCTGTGTCTCCTTCTCTCTGTAAATCTGCCTTTCCAATAAAAAATGTTCCTCACAGAAAAATGGGAAGAAAAATGGTTATGAAAAATTTATAAAAAGTACCAACTATCTCTTTCCAGTTCCTATGAGTCTTTCATAATGATACAGTCCTTGATCATAGGGATGAAGAAATAATTTAATGGAGTCAAAGCTCAAATTATTAAGCGTGTCAGGCAAGCAAGTGATGACCTTTCATTTATCCAGGACAGTGAGTGAAGGGAATCTCAATTCTTCACCCTTTTAAGGTAATTTGACTATTGAGATAATGAGAGGTTGCCTTTTGGAATTTTTAATTGGTTTTCAATCTCACTAGTTCCATTACGGGATCTTTAATGTAAGTGAGTCATGACTAAAGCAGCACCCTCTCCTGAGCTAACCGTGTACCAGCCATTGTGCTGGATGTGGACACACACACACAAATGTTAAAAGCACCTGTCCCTAGAATTTCACAGGCAAGGGAGGAGAAAACTTTTCAACATAATGTTGTAAGTTCCAGGACAGTATGACATGCTCACAGCATTATGGGGACAAGGAAGAAGTCACTTGAGCAGCTGAGAGTTGGGTAGGGAAGCAGCCAGGCAGGAGAAGGGGGGAGTGTTAACAGAAGAGACCGATTGGTGGAGAACATACATGGTTCAACATGTGTTAACTGAGAAAGTTATATCATTTTAATCCAAACTGGCCACGTGCATCAGTCTCTAAACTTTTGTCAAACCAAGTGACAGCAAGTTTTCTGAATGCTAAATTTCTTCATATCCGAAGGGATGACTTTCCAATGATGCTATATTATTGGTACCAACAGCTGTTTCTCGAAGTTCCTTACTACCATCGTATCATCATTATCACACATGAAAATAGGGTTTAAAACTCTGGCCTTTTCCCTGAGTTACAGATGTAGAACTAACAAAGATCTCTTGGGTGCAAACCAGAAATGAAATGTCTATGACTTACTTCCAATACATATTGTGCTAGACATCTGTGAGTAGAAGCAAAGGGTTTTCTTATTAAGAAATCAGAGTAGTTCTGCCTGCTATAAAGCTGGCTATAATTCTAACAGAAAGGGCAACTTCGACAGAGCTGAGTGATGTCAGGAGAATGAGAAGACAGAACCTAGAAATTCACAACATGTTAGCACTGAAAAGGTGCCAGAACTGATCCAGTCCAAGCCCCTTGCCAGGGCATGCGTCTCTTCTACATCACTCAATAGCTTCTTTTATTTCCATCCTTCTAATCATAGGGACCTTTTTTCCCCCAAGGCTGCCATATTCATTATTAGAACCCAGTTGGTGAAATAATTTTTCATCCATATTTCAAATTTATTCTTCTGAGATTTCCATCCATTGGATCTAACATCTTAAGTTAAAGCAATTCAACTGAATCCCTTTGCTGCACACTAGCCCTCCAAACACCTGGTCATGGGAGTCTCATCTTTTTTTTCCAAATATTTATTAATTTGAACAGCAGACAGAGAGAATGAGAATGAAAGAGAATTTTCCATTTGCTGGTTCGCTTCCCAAATGGCTGCAACAGCTAATGAAGATCCTAGGTGTTATCAGCTTTTGTGATTTCTGCCTTACTTGCTTGGCTGGGGGCTGTGTGAACTCCAGGCCTGGCAGCCCATGTGACACCTGGCAGGACACCTAGCAGGTCACATAAGCAGACCACTCCTCAGGAAGGAGGTCCCTGGTGTTAGGTAAGATTCAATGCCCTATAGTCCATCAGTTTGTGCTTTCTGAAGGTTGCTTGCTTCAAATTCACCAATAGAAACCTGCCAACTTGTTCTTTTTGAAAGTTAACAGATAAACTGACCAATCATGACTGTACAATTACATAGAATTGGCCTGAGATGTGTAAGAACCCTGTGCTGTTCAACCTTGATCTCTTTTTTTCTGCCCTGCCATTCCTGCTGCAGTCTCAGCTGCAGTAGGGCTGGGGGTGGAGGGAGGTGGCGGTGTGGCTGGGAGACATAGGTTAACTGGAATAAACCGCCTTTATGCGTTTGCACCAACTTCAGACTTGATGATTTTCTGGGGATCTCAAAATCCTGTGCAACACTAGAAATAGGCTAGATTGAAGCCAGTAGTTCATAGGGGTCCAAGTAATTGGCCCATTGTTTGCTGCTTTCCAGGCACTGCACTTCAGCAGGTCACTAGATAGGAAATGGAGCAGCCAGGACTTTAGCTGGCATAGCGTCAGCCCCCAGTCTCATCTATCTTAATTCATTTCTTAGTGTGCTTCTCTTTACATGTCTCCAATATGAATATCAATATTCACAGCTTCTAAATTCTCTTCCTTTCATCTTTTTCATATTGTGGAATAACTTCTCTGTGTTTCAGTACTGCAAAGCAAAGCTTAACACACCCTCTGACGAATGAAGCAGAATTAGAACATTTCTTATTCATGAGCTATTTTTCTATTACTGTGGCCTAGTGTTTGCAGCAGTCACTTCACACTCCTGGTGCCTATTAAAAGCTTGTAGTTCATTCCAATCCTTTGGATTTTGTTTTTCATGTGAAGAGTTGCCAAAGCAACTGTATGTATGCTGGAGTGTGCACTTATCTCAGACTATCCCGTGGATCACCATGGAATCATGGGCGAGCGGCAAACCTCGCTGGATTAAACTCTAAAACGCTAGTGCCGCATGTGAGATCCGTGGAAGGTGCCATGCCCTGGCAAATGAATCCATGTTCTCCTCTCTTAAAAAACAGTCTATTTATAGCCACACTCTTCTCAAAGGACCTGATATGACCAGGCTGGTTACCTCTCCAGAAGCCAATGCTTATCTGCTACCTTCCCTTCCTCTTACTCTACTCAAATCTGTGCTTTCAACACTTAAACACTCACCTGCTTTCCTTTTCTTGCCTCATTCACATCCAGGGAAAAAACTGAGCTCTTTTTCGCTACTTCTTTTACAACAACTGGCCAAGATAAGAAACCTGACCCTTCCCCCCCCAAGCAGAGCCCCGCCTCTGCCCCAGGATGGCCTGCAATTAAGAGCCAAAGAGGAAGAGGAGGGCTCACGGGGCTGCTCCCAGGGAAAGCACAGACTCTGCCTGCCAGTGGGACAGCAAAGGGTCACTCTAAAAATTACTGCTGCTGCTGGGGCTGGTCAGGTGGCTGGGTGGCCCCCACAAGATCCTCCTTCTCCTCCTGTCTGTCTCTCCAGATTGTCTCCTAAGAGGAGTGTGCTGCTAAACCTTCCTCATCGCAAGTTGGGCTGCGACCCTTGACACAGGAGGGTAAGGAGTTGGGACCATATTTGCCAATTCCCACCTTCTCCATCCTGAGGGTGTTTGGCTGTGTGGGCGGGACAGGGTGGCATGGCTGGGTGTCTGTGGTTAAGGGAGTCTCCAGCTAGGGCAGACTGCTTCGGATCTGCAGTTGGGAGACCCCCCCATCTCCCCCAAAAACACAATTTTCTGAAGTGTGAAAAATGTGACCAGTTAGAGGACTGTGACAGCAACAGAAATGCCTGCAAGACGTGCCCTATGAAAGTAAAATGACTTGTAACTTCTGAGAATAATTTTAAGTCTTAAGAACTTAAGGACTGTTCTTTCACTATTTTACAAAGAAAAGGAGACGGAATTTCTAGGCTTTGTTCACAAATTTTTAGAATTACATGTTTACTTTTATCAGGAACCATTTAAACATTTGATAAGCAGATTAGTTTAGTAAGCTTAGTTAAGTAACTATCTTGAAGTATGAAAAGAAGCCAAGTCTTTGAACTCAAAGAAATATGATCTTTGACAACAGAGAAATTCCCACTGCGAGAAGGCCAAATCTGTGATTTGACTTTTGAAAATCTTTTGTTTTTTTCTTAATTAGTTTGTTTTTGGTAGGCAGGCATATATGGCTACCCTGATATACATTTTCTATTTAGAAAACACTATGAAATGGTTAAGTGGAACAACCCCCTTCAGTTGGCTGCAACTTAAAATGGCAAGATAAGAAGCCAGGTTGTTTCTATTCCTGGAGGTAGCACTGATGAGTGCAGACAGATGCTGGGACTGGAATCTGACAGGGAGGGGAGGCAGGGATAGCTGATTGGCCACCTTGGCAGAAGGCATTCTGGGATCCCGGCTTATTCTGGCATGAGAGTGATGACAGTGACAGTTTAGCACACATGGCTTTTCAACTCACCCCATGCAGGGTCTCACCCAAGAGGCAAGGCTGGCATGCAAAAGAAATGTTCTTAAACATAAAGTGACAGCCGTTTCTGCAACCAGTTCTGTCCTCTGAGCTTTCATCTGGGCTCAGTTTGGACCCGGGGAGGAATTTACTGAAGTGCAGCACTTACAGAGCCTGGCCCACTCAGGAACGGGTGCAATGACGTTACCAGCTCTTGGCATCAGAATCCGCAGTGCAGTGGTTCTGGCTCCGCTTCAGATTATAAAACCTTTGGAGAACATCAAGGAAGCACATGCTACAGAGAAGTGCATGTGGGCACATATACAGAAAACCTTCCAAAATATCTGCAGAGCCTGTGGGCCCAGCTGAAACCCAACTCAAGCAGATGGCCGAGCTGCACATGCATTTCAGATGGGCCACAGATCAGCTTTTAGTATAAAATACAAAGTATTTTCTCTAAAATTTAAATTTACCTGGGTATCTTATATTTTTATTTACCAAATCTGACAGCTCAGACCTGACTATACAGAGCCAATGTGAAAACAGCCTGTCTCGGTCAGTTCATTGCCATCTGATAACAAGTCAATTCTAGAGCTATGGAACACCTGACTCAGAGGAAAGTGATGCCAAAACTATGACAATTCCAATAGTAAAACTCAGCTGTGGTTTTTTTTTTTTTTAAGATTTATTTATTTTCATTGCAAAGTCAGATATACAAAGAGGAGGAGAGACAGAGAGGAAGATCTTCCATCCACTGATTCACTCCACAAGTGGCTGCAATGGCCAGAGCTGAATTGATCCAAAGGCAGGAGCTGCCCTGGGCCTCCACACGGGTGCAGGGTCCCAAGGCTTTGGACCACCCTCCACTGCTTTCCCAGGCTACAGGCAGGGAGGTAGATGGGAAGCAGGGCCAACAGGACACAAACTTGTGCCCATATGGGATCTTGATGCCAGGACTTCAGGTGCAAGGCTATGCACCAGGCCCCCAGCTGTGTGTTTTTAACTCTATAAAACTTTATAATTGAATGGGTCTTATCTCCTCATTTAACAGATAGCTAGACTGAAATCCTGAAATAGGAATGTTTTGCACAGGTCTAGCAAATGCTTAGAGAAGAATAAACAGGAAATTCTAGGTTCTAGTTCTATCGTGACCAAGGGAAGAATCAACTCACTTTCCAACCCCTTCTACCTACTATACATGAATGCCCAGGAGAGAAAAGAGCCAATTTAATAAAAAAAAAAAAATTGACAAAATTAACACTGAAAATTTTGCCTTGGTCTTTATGGCTCAAACCCAGACTTGAAGAATAGAATTAGACTGGTCTTTGTATACATAGAGTCCATATGCGTAACCAATTAACACCAGACACAACCTCCAGCTATACTGAGCCACATAAAATTACTCATTTTTAATTGTTTTAACAAAAAAAGTAATTTGATACTTAATCTGTCGCTTAAAAGGAAGTGTTCAGTTACCTGCTCAACAATTCCATGCAGGCTCTCCCTGGACCTATTTATACACTTGGCTGATTCAGCCTACTGGAGTTCAACATCCTTCATACCCTTTTTAGGATAAAGCAATTCACAAGATCTATGTATCCTCCCAAAGTTTATTTATATTCGCCAACACAACTGTCTTATTGTGATATTTGGAATGAGAAGGAGCCATTTTATGTTCTGTACATCCAAATTTTGCTCCACATCATCAGTCTTGATTTTTTCATGTTGGGCAAAGCTATCTGTCAACCTCCCAAAGATTTTGGTCCCCTTGGTTGGAATTCACGGAGGAGATAAGGGATGACAGGGTTCCTCTGGCCTTGAAACTTTACTCAACAATACTGCATGCTTACATGTGTGACCCAGGACACCTGTTTTTTATAAACTCAATCTTAATTTCTTCACTTGCAAAATGAACATAATAACCTACCCTTTAGGATTCTGTGCTAGTTATTTATTATACAATTCAAATGGAAAAAACTACTTAATTCAGGGCTCAACATACAGCAAGCCTTCAATAAATAAATGATAATTATAATTATTATTCTAAGTAGAAATTATTATTATTCTAAGTAGAAATGATGGTACTGGTCTACGTACAATATGTAATATTTATTTGTGCTTTGTGATTTGCATGTAGAAATTAGTTACTGACCTTCTCAAGCCTGGCAAATACAGAAAATGGTGAAGAATGTGATAAGTCATAGCTCTGCCCAGCTATTTGTCAGGTGTTAAATGCATGACACTATTGTCTTAGAAGTGACCCAAGGACCAGCATCTGCCCAGGCCTTGGGGAAGAGTGTGCAGTACTGCTATCAAATACCCTGCTGCCCACTTGCGAATGGGCTGCTGTTCCCAGGGGTCCAAGAGGCTGCTCTGGGTGATGGAGGATGAAATACAAAATAAAGGATGCTGTGGCTTTCATAGCCAGGGCAAGGAACTTCACAGGCTCCCTTCAGCATAGCTCTTGAAACAAAGGGACCCTTCATGAAGCAGCCCATGCAAAGCCTTTTTGACCGAAGAAGGGAAGGGATCAGAAGGGACTGTCAGTGCCTCCAAATAGCTGCTCATCCCATTACACAACCTCAGCTGCTATGGCTAGACCTGCTCTTCTTTCCAGTGTTTCCTACTAAGGTAGGGGCCCTGTGAAAAGTACAAGCCTCTCAGAGTGATCACGGTGTGCTGTGACATTCTCCTTCCCTTTGATCGTATAGGGCAGCTTCCAAGAGTCCCCTCTTGCTAAGGTGGAGTAACAAACCCACTGTAGTTGAGCAAAAATGGAGAAACCCCCAACAGCAGTTGCTCAACAAGGGTGTACTACTCACACCTGAGCCAAGCCGGCCTTAGGGTATGGTAACCATGATGATTGCCTTGCCTGCCGGCTACCCCCTGAACAGCTGGCCATGAAGTATTCACTTGGTTAAGAACAAACAAAAATAACCTAATTTGGGCCCAGCGAGGTAGTGGCTAAAGTCCTCGCCCTGAATGTACTGGGATCCCATATGGGTGCTGGTTCTAATCCCGGAGGTCCCACATCCAGCTCCCTGCTTGTGGCCTGGGAAAGCAGGATAGCCCAAAGCCTTGGGACCCTGCACCGATGTGGGAGACCTGGAAGAGGCTCCAGGCTCCTGGCTTCAGATTGGCTCAGTTCCAGCCATTGTGGCTGCTTGGGGAGTGAATTATTGTCTCTCCTCCTCCTCTCTGTAGATCTGACCTTGCAATAGAAATAAATAAATCATTTTAAAAAAACCCCTAAATTAATAGTAAGTAAAGCTCTTAATCCAACTTCAAGTTAAAGTATAAATTTAATTAAAAAGAATATGATGCTTTCAAATATTTATTGCTCAGCACCTACATTATACTTTCCATTACGTATGAGCATATTCATTCTTTTAGCAGCTTTTCATCCCAGCCAAATAGTGACTATTTTTGCAACTGTCAGTGGTGATTAGCGGCTATATGACCCCAGGGGTACAGAGGAATGTTTGTATAATGGCAGAAAGCAACAATTTCTGTGCAAATTGTACTTAACTGTATGCTCACCAATGATCCAGGCAACAAATAATTTTGTACAATATTAAATTGTTAAAAAATGTTTTGTGATATTAACATAAACATAGATTTAATGTAGCTAATAGGTACAATTGTAACAGTATGCTTTTCCATACAATTAGCCTTGAAGCCCTGCCTCATGCCACAATGAACAAATAATACTTTTTTATGCATGCATGCACTCCTAAACCACCTTTTATAACATCTCTCCTTTAAGACTGCCCTCAATCATAACTTAAACATGACTGTGGGTCAGACAAGTCCCCTGGGTTACAGGAACCAATGAACATCTCTATAGCCTTGATGACATCCCAGCTTCCCTCATCTGCAAAGCAGTGACCCCTCCGAGGGATCCACACTGTCCTTTGGGAGGCACATGGCACAGACAGAGAACACCTAAGCAAGGTGTGAAGACAGCTACCTCACCCAGGAGGGACAGACCCAGGAACAGAATGCAATGAAAGTTCCATAAAGGTTAGCCTAGAAAAATGCAGCCACCTGGACATTGCCTCTAGGCTCCGATTTTAATATTCTCTTAAATCATCCAATGTCTATTTCTCTCTGCCTTCCCTAGAGAGAGCTAGAAAAGCCAGTTACAACTACAAAGTGATTTCAAGGGCTCTAAAAGCCCAAGCCCTTTTTACTAAATAACAACTACACACACACACACACACACACACACACACACATCAGTTAGGAATTTGTATTTGAGTCATAAAAGAATACTAATTTTCAAGAAAAAAGCAAGACAAAAAACACATCTAGGAAGCAGAGTAGATTTGCCCTTAACTGAACATCTTGGATCATTCATCAGATCAGCTCAGGTCTCATTCCAGGCCCTGGAAAAAGACAACAAGAACAACGGAATGCAGATAAAAAAAAGAATCATGGAAATTCCCACAAGTGAAGCAAGATCAGCATCAGGTCCACAGAGGGAATGCCAGGGCAACATGAAGGCCAGATGATGGAGGAGAGAGACGTCACCAGGAAACAGGACAAGGAAAGGCAAGGAAAAACATTTCCTGATATCACTAGTCTTTTTTTTTTATATAAGACTTTAAAATTTTTATTGGAAAGGTAGGTTTACAGAGAAAATGAGAGACAGAGATCTTCCATCTGCTAGTTCACTTCCCAACTGGCCACAACAGCCAGAGCTGAGCTGATCAGAAGCCAGAAGCCAGGGTTTCCCAGGCCACAAGCAGGGAGCTGGATGGGAAGCATAGCATCCAGGAACTAAACCTGTGCCCATAGAAGATCCCCGTGCAGGCAAAGCAAGGATTTAGCCACTTAGCCATCGTGCCAGGTCCTATTTTATCTAGTCTTAGGATGTCTTCTTCTCCCTTTCTTGGGTTTTCTTAATCCTTCTCACTTGCATGTTAACTTACCAAATTCTAACCCTTCTGGAACATTCTGTGTATATTAGCCCAATATGACCAGCTCAGCTATCTCCCTCATGACCTTAGGCTCCTATCCTGCTCCTAGCATATAACCCTTCCTGCCTGTTTCAACTTGACACATTCCCTCTACTTCCCTCTCTCTTACTCCAACCCATGTTAGAATTCCAGTTGCCAGGAGCCAACTGAATTGGTGTTATCTGTAACCCTTCCAGTCCTAACATCTCTCCATCAAATAAGTTGAATCATTAGGTCCAGACGTAGACTCAATCTATTGTATACAGTCTGCGATTTTACATACCTAACCTGTAACTAAATATTCCGAAACCCTAGCAATTACCTTAAAACAAAAATAAGAAATTTCTCAGACCATGTAATTTCATAAGTTCCATTTTCAACTTGTTTTCCAAAATTCCTCAGAAATCTTTACATGTTGTAGAAATCTCCCCAAAACTGCTATTTGCAAGTTCTTGTTCTGCGTTGCCATGTCTTCTTGTTCCAAATAGTCTCCTGCTCCATGTGAGTGGTTCTGCATTACCTGGCAGCTCTCCTGAATATGTTCCTTTCTTATTCCTAAAAGAGACACAGCTAATAAAGGCCATTGCTTTTGATGAAGATGGCTGAAACGCTCTCATACATATTTTTAAAAGATTTATTTATTTTTGTTGGAAATGTTTCTAATAAATTTTTATGTATAGTCAGAAGAAGAGAAAGTTCTTCCATCTGTATGGAACACAATAGCCAGAGTTGATCCAATCCAAAGCCAGGTACCAGCAGCTTCTTCGGGACCTCCCAAGTGGGTGAGAGTGCCCAAGATTTGGGCCATCCTCGACTGCTTTCCCAAGCCACAAACAGGGAGCTAGATAGGAAGTGGAACAGCCAGGACATGAACTGGTGCTCATATGGGATCTTGGTGCTTGCAAGGCGAGGATTTAGCTAGTGAACTGTTGCGCTAGGCCCAAGCAGCTGATACTTCCAGTAGTGTTCCAAATGGGCTACCAGCATCTAAAATGGTGGCTTAACCATTGCATCACAACATCCTCCCCTCCAACCCCCAATTTGTACCTTTTTAATGTGGGTACTGAAATATGTCACTCATGTTGTTAGTCTATGGGGCAACATTTTATAAATATATACATATACACACACATATACGTATATATATTATAATATGCAGAGTTAAATTTTGTCAGGCTGTGTAAGTTATTATTATATCATTTCACATAAAATGTAGAAACCTTGAAACTATTTAAATTCTTTTACGACTGTCACCCTTCATTTCATGCTGTGATTGCCATAGGTACTATTACACCTAAACCTCACAAGGTAACATCGTTTTTACTCTGAAGAGTAACATGTATGATGAAGAACTTAAGGAGAAGAAAACGTGCTTCCAGACAACTACCATCTCTGATGTTCTTCACTCCTTCCTACAGATTTAGGTCTCCACTGGAGTTTCCCTGTCTGGATCTCTTTCCCTGAATTGCTATCTCACTTTCAGTGAATGTAGTTCCACAAACTTTGGCCTCCGATTATTTGATCCAAAAACTGGAATTGCAGCTGTCCTGTGCAAGAGTAATCTGCAGCCAGCTCTCAGGCTAAAAGCCACAAAGAAATCTGTGTGTGTGTGGGAGGGGTTGACTCCCACACAAAATCCTCCTCATTTTTTACATTCCCTACTATCTCGGGTAATCCCTCCTACTTCTCTTCAGTCTTCCCCACCACCCAGCTGGTAGTTGTTATCTTTGTATGATGTTCATTCCTAAAAACATAGTGAGCTAGTTGGCCATTAGCCAGGCTTTATTAAGGACACTTGAAGACACTTCATTTAAAATGGAATAAGAGAACAGTAATGTAGAACAGGAAAGACTGACAAAAACTGACAATGAGACATTGTTGTTCAATCTACCAGCCATGTCTTCAGCTACCATTTCTTGCTGACCCTTTTTCTCCACAGCTTGGTAAAAATTCTGAAATCTCCTGTAAATATTAGACAAGTGATAGATAATGAGCTGGACTGTTTTTGTTTCTTTCCCAGGACTCTCTGGGTCTGTGTTTCACTTACTATGAGGCAATAACTCAAGACTTATGGACAGTGCCCCAGGGGGCCCTGTGGGACCCATCTCCTACCACTGTGCCTAAATCCATTCTGATTTTAGGTACCCTGTGTTTTGAGTTACTAATATTTTCTCCTTTTAAAAGATTTATTTTTATTGGGAAGACTGATTTATAGAGCAAAGGGGCAATGGTCCATCTGCTGGTTCACTCCCCCAAATGGCCACAACAGCCAGAGATGAGCTGATCTGAAGGCAGAAGCAGGGAGCCTGGAGCTTTTTCTGGATTTCTGACTCAGGTGCAGGGTCCCAAGGTTATGGGCCATCCTCTACTGCTTTCCCAGGCCATAAGCAGAGAGTTGGATGGAAAATGGAGCAGACAGGACATGAACCAGCACTTGTATGGGATCCTGACACTTGCAAGGTAGATGATTAGGCAATTGGGCTTCCACAACAGGCCCACTATTATTGTCAACATCATGATACCAGCACCACCAACAACCACAAAAAGAAAAAATCCTTATCCATGATGAAGAAAAATCAAGATTTAACATCCAGTCTGAAACATGCTGATTACTCCTAGGACTTAGGATTTTCTCTAAAAGAATCAGTATTTATGAACCTTATATCAGTATAAAAAAATGGACCACAAAGCTCTTCCAGGAAAATAAACAGAACAGAACTTTCTTTCGAAATTTAATACACTATGCTTACCTAGCTCTATGTTATCATTTTGCATTTATTATGTCTTGTCTAAAACAAACTACATCTTGTAGGATTCCACCAATTTTTACACAGCCCTGCCCACATTGCAGCAGATACCTAATAACTGCTTATTGAACAAACTATTTTAACTTGCCCCCTAGAAAGTCCCGCAGTCCCTCAACTTGTAAACTGAATGCTTTTGAATTCTAAAGTGCTGATAGATTCATAATTGATTTCACAAGGTAAGGACAACTTTGGCACTGTTTGCAAAAAAGGAAAAGAAGGAGGGCATATATGTTACAGTCCTTTTAAAGGTTTATTTGTTTGAAAAGGAGAGTAACAGGTAAAGAGACGGGGTGATCTTCTTTCTGTCTACTAGCTCACTCTTCAAATGGCCACAACTGCCAGAGCTGAGTCAGGCCAAAGCCAGGAGCCTGAAACTCCATCCAGATCATGATGTAGATTATAGGGGCCCAAGCACTTGAGCCACCTTCTGCTGCCTTCTCAGGTGGATTGGCAGGGTCATGGATTGGAAGCAAAGCAGCGAGGACTAATATGGGATGCCAATGGTATACAAAGCCATTTAGCATGCTGTACCACAAAGCTGGCCCTAGTGAATTTATTTTTGATGCTAAGTTCTCCATGAAGGTCATAATAAAACTGACTCACAGAATTGCTACATTTTCAGAAATTTATCAAGTTAGTTATGAAAGAACTGATAGCTTGGAATCAGTCATAACTGCACCACAAAAAGGCAGATAAGGAATAAGGATTAGTTTTTTCTCCTCCAGACAGTTGGTTTGCAACACACCACTGCTCAAAATTATGCAGAAATTGTATAAGCATATAAAATTACCTGTTAAGAGACACAAAGTTGTGAAGTGCTGATTTATGCTTGTATATGTATTTAACATGGCCCCACATATTGGGTTTTGTTCCAGTTAATTATTTTCTATTCCTTCATGAAAAATTCTATTCATTTAGTACCATTCCATTCTATATAGCTGAATCAAAAGTTTTCATTTCTACCATATCATAACTACTTGGCAATACATCCACAGCAATCATATTTGATAATCTAGATCTTTTTAGGATTGTCTTGATGCTAGAGTCACGCTTCCATAAACTGTGCCTCCAGTTTAACGTAAGTTTTCACATTTGTTTTTGAGGATTAGTCTTTTATGTCACTAAAACACTATTACCAAAAGAGTCCCTCAATGTAACACTTCAAAGTCCAAAGCACAGTCAAAATCATACCGCATCTTCTGTTTTCTTTTCCTTTCCCTCTCTTTCCTTTTTAGCAAGCTCTTGCCTGTGACAGTTTTTTGCCAACATGGCACCCAAAAAGAAGAGTGTCAAAAAGAACAAAGGAGACATCAATGAGATGACTATAATTGTCGAAGACAGTCCTCTCAGCAAACTGAACACCCTGAATGGGCTGCTGGAGGGAGGTAATGGCCTTCACTGCATTTCTTCTGAACTGACAGATGCTTCTTACGGCCCCAACCTCCTGGAAGGCTTAAGCAAGATGCGGCAGGAGAGCTTCCTCTGTGATTTAGTCATTGGTACCAAAACCAAATCCTTTGATGTTCATAAGTCAGTGATGGCTTCATGCAGTGAGTATTTTTACAACATCCTGAAAAGAGACCCATCAACTCAAAGGGTGGATCTCAACGATATCTCGCCGCTGGGCCTGGCCACGGTCATTGCCTACGCCTACACTGGGAAGCTGACGCTCTCCTTGTATACGATAGGAAGCATCATTTCTGCTGCTGTTTATCTGCAGATCCATACGCTGGTAAAGATGTGCAGTGATTTTCTAATACGAGAGATGACTGTTGAGAACTGCATGTATGTGGTTAACATTGCTGAAACGTACTCCCTGAAAACGGCAAAAGCAGCAGCCCAGAAATTTTTACGGGATAACTTCCTCGAATTTGCAGAGTCAGATCAATTTATGAAACTCACTTTTGAACAAATTAACGAACTGCTTATGGATGATGATTTACAGTTGCCTTCTGAGATAGTCGCATTCCAGACTGCAATGAAATGGCTAGAATTTGACCAAAAGAGAGTGAAATATGCTGCTGATCTTTTGAGCAATATTCGCTTTGGAACCATCTCTGCCCAAGACCTGGTCAATTACGTTCAATCTGTACCCAGAATGATGCAAGATGCTGACTGCCATAAACTCCTTGTCGATGCTATGAACTATCACTTACTCCCGTATCATCAAAACACACTGCAGTCTAGGAGAACAAGAATCCGAGGCGGCTGCCGAGTCCTGGTCACTGTAGGGGGACGCCCAGGCCTCACTGAGAAGTCCCTGAGTCGAGATGTCTTGTATAGAGACCCTGAAAATGGATGGAGCAAGCTTACAGAGATGCCGGCCAAGAGTTTTAATCAGTGTGTGGCTGTGATGGATGGATTTCTTTATGTGGCTGGTGGTGAAGACCAGAATGACGCAAGAAATCAAGCCAAGCATGCAGTCAGCAATTTCTGCAGGTACTGGATCACTGAGGATAGAGTGGGACAGTTCAGAATTATGGGGAAATTTCTCTGACATAGAAGTGAATTATACCTATAGCTTAGTTCATTGGCTGTGTAAATCAACAGTGAGCCACAATAATGCCACCTTATGTAGGGAGAGCACTTTCTATTGCATCGAGAATCACATATATTAGGCACTCTAGGTTTCTAAAAGGAGTCTATAAAGTAAGCAGGATTCTTTTGAATTTGCATATATGAATCCTTATACCCAGAGAAGTTATACTACCAATAATTGGCAATTTCTATATGCTACTGCATAATGGATCATTTGAACATAGACACGGAAAACCCCATTCTGTGGGCTCTTCTCCAAGTGGCCAGAGAAGAAAGTGGTCATATGGACAGAGGGTGGGGATGGGAGTCACTAGTGCATTCCTAGCCTTGACTAAGTGCCTCTCATTCTTACCGGTTCAGAGAGATACACAACCACCTACAGGGAGGTGCTGGACTAAGTCTCTCACCTCCTGGCAGGGACAGGGTCAGCATCTCCACATTAGCCTTTACCAAGTTCCCCAGCTTCTCTGGCAGCTGCCAACAAAGCATGTCATGTCTCTTCTGCATTTCCAGATACGACCCCCGCTTCAACAGCTGGATCCACTTGGCTAGCATGAACCACAAGCGCACGCACTTCAGCCTCAGCGTGTTCAACGGGCTTCTTTACGCAGCAGGTGGCCGCAACGCAGAGGGCAGCCTGGCCTCGTTGGAGTGCTATGTGCCCTCCACTAACCAGTGGCAGCCCAAGACGCCCCTGGAAGTGGCACGCTGCTGCCACGCCAGCGCAGTGGCTGATGGCCGAGTGCTGGTGACTGGTGGCTACATAGGCAACGCGTACTCGCGCTCCGTGTGCGCCTATGACCCAGCCAGCGACTCCTGGCAGGAGCTGCCAGCCCTGAGCACGCCCCGAGGCTGGCACTGCGCAGTCACGCTGAGCGATCGGGTGTATGTAATGGGGGGCAGCCAGGTGGGGCCGCGAGGGGAACGCGTGGACGTGCTGACCGTGGAGTGCTACAGCCCGGCCACAGGCCAGTGGAGCTATGCGGCCCCACTGCAGGTGGGCGTGAGCACGGCAGGTGCCTCTGCCCTGCACGGCCGCGCCTACCTGGTAGGAGGCTGGAACGAGGGCGAGAAGAAGTACAAGAAGTGTATCCAATGCTTCAACCCAGAGCTCAACCAGTGGACGGAGGACGACGAGCTGCCCGAGGCAACCGTGGGCGTGTCCTGCTGCACCCTTTCAATGCCCAACAGCGTGACTCGGGAATCCCGGGCCAGCTCGGTGTCCTCCGTGCCAGTCAGTATCTGAGCCCAGACAGGTGCGGGCATGCGAGGAAGAACGCGTATGTATGCTTGGTTAACCTTTGGGGTTAGCAAAAAGGAAAATATGTAACATTTACTACAATAGCTATGTCTTTAAACACATCCAGGCAGTGCCTTGGTAGCTTTAAATTCCTAATATGGCATAATCTACCTCTGTTTACTGTTTATCCTTTTTTTTCTCTCTCTCTCTTTAGCACAACACAGGGTTCTAGCTCACAAAAGAAACAGGATTTAACTCAGTGACCACTAGGTGGCAGGAGGAACACGCTGCTCTTAAAGTATAACCCCTACACTCAACATTGGAGATTTTTCTTCTACACGTAGGTACACGCGAAGCTTATTTTTATATCCAAAAGCTACTTTTCCTCTAAGAAGTTAGAAATCTTCATGTGTAGATTTTATTTATTTTAAAACCATTTACTAGTATTTCCTCTTAGATTTAAGATTGCAGTTCTACATTTTCAACACTGTACTTAACCAAGCAAAGATTCTGAAAAACAAAATCGGATCAGAAAATAGATTACAGAGAGGATTGCCAAGCTGATCCCTTTGGGAGAGAGGTACCACTTCTTCCTTGCCTCAGGCCCCGTACACTTTTGAGCATGAAATCCTGTTTTCAGAGTAGACTACTGTTTATCCTATAGTTTAATGTGCCTTTACATCAATGTGCTGTTTCTCCTGCACTTTATTCCTTGTTCTTTTATTGAGGGAATTTGAAACATCCTCCCCTTAAAAGATACACCAGTGCAATTGAAGGCAACCGAACCCTAATATTAGCCCTGGGAAGATCTCCCAAGAAAACTGCAGGCATAAGGACCATTAACTTATAGCTTAGATGCCCTGAAAGGGTACATCAGTAGTAACAGTAATTTAATTTATTCCACTCTTTTCCATGACAAAAATGAAGAAAATATTTGTAATGCTTAGACTGGGTCATAACTGGATACATGCCATGGTTTCCCATTTCATATCGATCCTCCTAATTTCCTACTTCAAAATCTAACACATTCATTTCCATTATAGTCATGTTAAAATAATATAGGTCCATTCTGCTTTCTTTCATCTCATCTCCAAATGAGCTCTGCTCAGAGTGTATCCATTTGACATCTTTTCCTTATATCTTTGCCAAGTTGGGGGTAAGGGAGTGATTGTAGTAAATGGTACATATTTTCCTTTCTTATAATTTATCACATTATTCTTTAATAGTTTGCTTTGGAGAGGAAGTTGTTGGTTATGTGAAAATAAACTATTTATAGGGCAAAACACAACATGTTTTCATTAATCCCGCCCTCTCCTACCTTGTGTAGATAGGTTATTGCTGCAGTTCAAATGTTTATGTCTGAGGTATCTTAAGAGAACTGTGAAAAGTGGTTCATAGCGTACACTTTGCGGAACAATTTTATATTATTGCCCCTTATGAAAAGTTCAGTCTTTGCTTAGCTGATGTAACAGGTGGAAGCTGCACACATCGTAGATGAACTTGGCACTGCTACGTTAGAAACACTGGCCTGTTTCCTTCCCCCATGCCCAGGCACAGGCCAGATCCAAAGGACCTGTTTCCTTCTCTGCCCAGGCTGGAAAAATAAAACTGAAAAAAATGCTTGAGGGAGTTCAGTCAGTTCACTTCGAATACACCAATGATGTAACCAATATATAGTCTTCAGTCCTTTCAGCAACATCAGTAAAATCAAAGCTTCAATTTTAACTCATCACTGTTACCATCGCTGCTTGCAAAGCCTATGTGAGTGTGTTCACATAACTGAAAGGCCTGTAGGGCGCTGCTCTCTTTGAGGGGAAGACATACCTTATTACGGGCTACTGATCAAAAGAGGGCAAATAGACATAATTCCTCAATGTGCACTAGTAGATGTGTCTCCAATTGAAATGTTAGAAGTATCCTGTGAAGAATAGGACTTAGACTATAAGTGACATAAGAACCAATTGATGCGTAAGTGAGAAGAGATACTGAAACTAGATGGCTTCTCACCTGCAAAAGCCTGATAAGATAGGCTGCACAAAGACTTAGCAATGAGTTTCCAGCGATGAAACTGGAGACAAGTGAGAGCTGGATACACTGTTTGAAATTACTGCCTAGCCTATTCTCTATATTATTTATCTTAAAACTCAGAAAATATGGATGTGTTGCTGTTCTGTATTCTGCTTCAGCAGACCAGTAAAAACCAGTATGAGTTTGCAGTTCTGCAAGTTTTAACAGATCACCTTAGTAGGGAGGAGGGCAGAAGCATTGGTGAAAGTTTTATGTCCCAGGATTTCCCGCACTGCTAACCAAAAGACACCAAAATATACAGAATCAAAGTAATGTGTGTCTCCTTCCTTTTGTGTGTAAATGAAACATGTTCTTCAACAAACTACTGGAGCAGTTGCTTCTGTAAAGCTTGACGACTTCAAGCTTCCCAACTGGGAATTTTACTTCAATTTTAAGGTATATTTTAAACTTACTCCCAATTCTTATGATCTAAATCTAAATCCTTTAATGAAAGAACAGGATTTTTTTCTAACAAGAGCATCCATTCATTGTGTCAAAGAACTAGCACAATAACCAACAGCTGAGACAAACTGAAGCTTCCTTTTTCTGAATGGGCCAGGACCTAATGAGAAAGTCTCAATGTAGTCCGTCTAGTTTTAGTTCAGCTCTCGGTGCCAAGTCATTGTCATTGCCAAACTAGTTGATTTCAGGGCATTGGATGAGTCTCACTTTTACTTTTGTGTTGTAAGAATAGTTATGAATAGAAGGTCAGTGATGATGCAGATCAAACAATGAGCAGGTGGTTGTGCAGTGTTATGAGTGAAGAAGTGTAACTGAGGCATAAGGAAGTGAGTAGTGAGTGATTCTGTGACTTAAGGCAGAGCTACAGCTATAGGTAGTATGTTTTATAACCATGCATGTAAATAGAGATTTCCTGGAAAAATGTGTTAAAAAGGTTGTTTGGTTTTGTTTGGTTTTGTTGTTGGTTATTCCAGCCAAGTGTCTTCAGAGTTCATACAAGTTATTAAAGAAACTAAAATCCTTTCATTTATTTTTCCCACAGAACCAAAAGAATTCTTGTTAGTCCTGAAGGAAGCTAGAGGTCCTAGGTACCGATGTCGCATGTTTTCCTGCACAAGGCAGCATTAAAGGAGTTACTTTTCAGTATTTCTTTTCCTACCAGGACAAATCATAACAATTTCCAAACATATCTCTACAGGTCATTATGAGAACTAAAGATTCTAAAATATTAAAGACAGATCATCTAGCACATTCAGAGGGTAAAGACCATTTAATTCTCCCTCTCAGGGAATTTGAAATAAAAGACTTGTCTTAAACACTTCTAAAAAAGATTTTTTATGTATTCAGCAAATTTTGGCAGGAAAATGCTTGCTCAAATCAGTCTAATACTACATACAGAACAACATTACAACAATGTAAGTAGTATTATTTTATAACGTCATCATATCAGTAAAGCTACATTCAACAAGAACTTAGTGTCAATGATTAAATGTGGGTTTTTGTCCTTTCTATAATGGATGCTGTGTTTTTTTCTTCTCTATTTGGTTTTCATGTTGATTCGCCTAAACAGCTAAACAGAGTAATAACAACAACAAAAAGAGATGGCTAATAATTCAAAAAGTGTCCAAGGAACAAGAAAACAGATAAAATATCTTAATAGTGACTAGCTTTGCAAAACAAACCAAAACCCAACTTAGGTTTGGCCCAATTTTGACCTTTTTGAAGACTGACAGTATGAGTGTGGTTTCTAGTCTTGTTTCCACTCTGACCACAACCAACCAGACACAAACACAGTACATTCACATCTGCTATAAAATGGTCTGGTAGAAAATGAAATCATGTTGCTACACAGAAAAACTAGCCTTCTCTTTGAGCTCACCATTCCAAATGGTGGTTTCGGTAGAACAGTCAAGAACCAGAATCCCAGGAACTGGCGCTGAGGCCTGCAGCATATTCACTTAGTGATCAAGGCCAGGCCTGCAAGGACAATTACATTCACAAACATTCACTTCATTGCTAAGCTCTGTACTACCTGAGTCCTTAGGGAAATGAAAAGGTAAATCCATCTCAGTGCTAGCCCTCAGGGTGCTTGGAAGTAGTCCAGCGGACTCAATCGAGATGTTGTTCTTTGATTTCCAAGCCCCATGACCTTAATCATGCTCTTTCTCCACTCTGTTCTATGTTCTGGGAGGCTGACCCCATTACCCTGTTTGGCCAATCCACTAAGTCCAGCCAGCAGGAGGTATCAAAAGATCAGAGGGCAGAAGCGAGTGACTGGGTTGCTTATTATCCTCCCCTCTCCAAGCTTTACCACTGTGACTTTTGGCAGGGCTGCCACCCAGTGCAGTCACAGCTCCTGCCAGGTGGGCCCCTCCTCCAGCTCAGCAGTTCCCCCTACCACACCATCATGTACGACCTCAGGATATCTTCTTACATTCTGCTACCCTTTCCAAAGTATGCGCCTTAAAAGCAAAAGCATTGTCTATCTTATTTACTGTTGTACCTGCAATGTGTAAAACAATTGCCAAAGACAGTTTTTATGTGAACTAAAAGACTGAATGGATGAAACAACCATTCTGACTTACTATCTGTGGTTATTCCAATCTTACTTTTATTGAATCAACAAATATTTATTGAGTTCTACTATCTGAAAGGCACTTTCCCTTATCCCAGGAGTCACAAAAAGTGAACCCAATTAAGTTTACAACCATGATAACTAGAACTTTCCAGCCTAGCAAGAAGCCAAAAATGAAGTTCCTAAGAAATACCATGGGCAGAAGGTATGTAACAAAACCTTCACTGTACATTTCTTTCAAAAAATAAGTCTGATTTAAATATCTATAGCTATTTTCCCATTAAGTTTTTAAGTATATGCTTTCTCTCTATAATTACTCAATCCTTTTTAATTTTTTGTAAGATTTATTAATTTTTATTACAAAGTCAGATAATACAGAGAGGAGGAGAAACAGAGAGGAAGATCCTCCGTCCAATGATTCACTCCCCAAGTGTGCACAACGGCCGGTGCTGCACCGATCCGAACCCAGGAGCCAGGAGCTTCCTCCAGGTCTCCTGCACAGGTGCAGGGTCCCAAAGCTTTGGGCCGTCCTCAGCTGCTCTCTCAGGCCACAAGCAGGGAGCTGGATGGGCTGCTGGGCTGCCGGGATTAGAACCGGCGCCCACATGGGATCCTGGTGCATTCAAGGCAAGGACTTTAGCCACTAGGATATGCCGCCAGGCCCCACCCAATCCTTTTTTACAAGTTTTATTTTTGATGGTGTTTACATAGTTGATCGGGGTGGGAAGAGACAAGGATCAGGGGAAAATGGCCAAAACAATTGCTTACATATTTTCTTTTTCTTCTTTCTGTGTCTGGGGGAAGGGAGGATACAATGGGAGAGACCACGCCCAACCTCTCAAGTGCCCAGGGTCATCCCAGGGTCCCCATTGTGGAGCCTGTTCTGAGGGTTCTGCTCAAAGCGCTTGGATAGCTCTGAGATGCTGTTGATATCGCTGCTCCAATGATGAGGAAATCCTTCCAAGGTCAATTGGCTGACATAATCCACCTCAGAGTCTCCATTCACCCAGAAGTCTGTTGTCAAGTTTCACTGAGGGTAATTGATCAATTTCTTATGCCCTCTGCAAACCAATGGGTGCTACAGCCCAGCCCAACCCTAGGCACCACACACTTGACCCTCATGTACACCAGGGGGAGCTGCAGCCCTGTCAGACTGACCCCTAATAATCCCCAGAGGACCAGGCCCCAGCTCTGGTTCCTGTGCCTGCCAATCTTCCTGTGCAGTTGAAGATTTACCCAATCTTCAAAAATAATTTAGGAATAGTTTTATCTGGAAAGTGCTCAATACTTACTAAACTCATGCATATAAATACAAATGTATCATTTGTTAGAGTGTATGTATACATGTATGCTTAGATATTTACTTACATAAACATTTGTGATATCATACCACTACATTCCTGCATACTGAGACATTATAATAGCCATTCCAATTCCATCACCTTACCTCCCATGAGAGCTAAGTGAGTTCATGGGTAACGTTCACCAGCTTAAATATTTTACATGGGTGGCCATGTTCCTGGTGGCATGGAGAAAACTGAGAAGGTAGAGCCAACCTAGAGGGATGTCCTGGAGGGAGGGGGACATCTGCAACCCAAACCTTAGCTCCCTTTAGACGCAGACTGGTCCCCAGTCATGTGTCCATCATTTCCCTCATGGAAAAGATACTGAGAGGAAGTCATGTGTGGCAGAGTCCTGGCTGACAGACAATGAAGCTCTGGAGTCTATCAGCAATACTAGGAGCACGAGATGCTGGACAAAGATACAGAAGCTGGCCTTGGCAGAGGCATACTCCCAAAGACAGGAATGTGAACTTGAGACCACTCCAGGGCAAATTTGGGAGCCACAAACTGACATGACAGGACCACAGGTGGCTAGAGTTACCACACTGGAAGAGGGTCTCTTGTTCAGGATGCTAGTCTTCAGCAGGGAACAACTGCACCCACTCAAAATTCATGAAATGCTGAGACATTGCCACATCCCTGAATTCTTAAAATTGCCGTGGAGCTCAATAAGATAGGACCTTTGATAAAGCCAGTCAGTCCCCGGTCTCTGCCTGCTTGCACTGACCAAACACAAAGGAAGAAGGAACCTTCAGAGAAGAGTAACGTATGTGACAGGCAGAGGAGCCCAGGCTTACAGGCAGCAGAGGAAAACCTGAAGTCAAGAGAAAAATGAGCCTCCTGGGCCTGGAGCAATGGTTCAGTGGCTAAACCCTTGCCTTGCATATGTCAGGATCCCATATGGGCACCAGTTCTAGTTTCAAGCTGCTCCACTTCCCACCCAGCTTCCTGCTTGGCCTGGGAATGCAGTAGAAAACCTAGGGACCCTACACCCACACAGTAGACCCAGAAAAAGTTCCTCGCTCCTGGTTTCTGAATGGCTTGGTTCAGCAATGGAGGCCACTTGGGGAGTGAACCAGAGGATAGAAGATCTTTCTTTTCTGTCTCTCCTTCTCTCCATAAATCTGATCGGCCATTCTAATAAGAATAAATAAATTTTTTAAAAATGATAATGTTCACCCTCAGGAAAACTTTCCCAGGGAATTCTGGAATGAGGGGGGAAAGCTTGGAAATCAAAGAGCAAGAAAAAGTGCTTGAAGATTCAAGCACACAAATTGAATCGAGTTATAAATGATGAAGACGGCTAGTTAAAATTTGATTGAGACCATGCTGAAGAAGAAAAGCATTCTTTCTTATACAGAAGATCTTATATGGATCATCTTCCATGGATGATGGCAAAAAAATGATTGGACCAAAAAGAGGAAAAATGCAGACCACACAAATGTCTCCATCAGCAGTCAGTATGAAGACAGTGATGCCGCTAATGTAATGTTTCCTTTATAATCCCAGGAGAGGGACTGGAACTGGGGGGCAGTGGGTTAAGCTGCTGCCTGGGGGAGTCCAGCATTCCATATTGGAAACCAGTTAAAGTCTCAGCTACTCAGTTTCTGATCCAATTCCCTAATGCACCTGTGAAACAAGGAGAAAAAGGTACTTGTACTTGGGCCCCTACATACCGTGTGGGAAACCTACACAAAGTTTCTGGTTGCTAGCTTCAGCTTCAACCACCACCACCACTATCTGGGGAGTGAACAGACAGATGGAAGATCTCTCTTTCCATCATTTACTCTGTAACTCAAACAAATCATTTTTTATAAAAGACAGGAAGGAGGAAATCAAACAATATTTTAAAATTATATGAACAGCTTACAGATCAAATAAAGTCTCCAAGGTGGGCTAACAGTCTGAAAATTCACAGCTAGAAGGTGAACTTCAAGAGCTTTCAGCTGAAACATCAAGACTGACAGGATAATTTCAACAATGTGTAATGAACCTTGTGGAAAATTGATCAACCAGGTAGTTTAGAAATACAGAAGAAACTTCCTAAAATATAAAAATATATCATCAATATAAATCAAAAGCACAGCTTCTACAGGAGATTGCCATGGCCCAATCAAAGAGTTGCATGAAACAAATTCCTTCTATTAGCTGGATTCCTTACTTCCCATGGCGGGGGCGGCACGGAGGGAGGAAAGAGGTTTAGAAGTTATTTCAAAGAATAGGAAGCTCTGGGAACTAAGCAAAGAAAATGCTTACAGCTGACTAAACTACCTGAAGCAGAGTTTAAAGTCTGGTTCAGTAGAGTTTTCAAAACTCTGTAAGCCATTTAATAACCTCCTGAGGGGCCACACCCTAACATCTGGATCCCGAGCACATATTATCCTACATGGCCAGAGGGACTTTATACCATTAAGCATATGGATCTTGTGGAACAGAGATTATCCTGCATTAATCAAATGGCCCAGTCTAATCACCTGAGCCTTAAGAACAGAGATTTCTCCAGTTGAGTAAGATGCAGCAGAAGAGAGAAGCCAAGAGCCTCCAAGGATTGGAAGTGCTATACTAGCCCTGAAACATAGGAGCCCACATACAAAGCCAAGGAGAGGTCTCTGGGAGCCAACAGGTTCCCAACTGACAGCTGGCTTGGGAAACGAGGGATGTTGCCAGCAATCTGAGCGAGGCAGCTCCTAAGAACCCAGCCCATTCGCAACGATTAGAGCCTTGGGAAACCTGCAGCAGAGAACGCAGCCCAGCTAAATCAGACTGCTGACCCACAGGGCTACAAAGTAGGAAACTGGTATTACTATAAGCTGCTAGGGTTTGATGATTTGCCCAGCAGCAGCAGCAGCAAAATATGCCCTTGTTCTTCTACCTGCAGCCCTAGACACAGGCCTAGGACTATGAGGGGAGCAGGAAGAGCCTGAAGCTGGAACCACTGGGCATCCGTGTTCAAAGTAGCTGGCGCCCTCACGGTCACAGACACTGACCGCTCTGCATTCTCTCTACTTAAAACTCACTTCAACTTTTTTAGTAAGACTGTTTCTTTGTAACTGACACTACTTTTGCCCTCATTGAGGTATGATAATCATTGCTAAGGTAAAGGTTTTTTAAAAGGACATGGTTTAAATATTTTTACAGGGGCCCGGCGCAGTGGCACAAGTGGTTAAGGTCCTTGCCTTGCACGCCCGGGATCCCATATGGGCGCCGGTTCTAATCCCAGCAGCCCCGCTTCCCTTCCAGCTCCCTGCCTGTGGCCTGGGAAAGCAGTCGAGGACGGCCCAAAGCTTTGGGATCTTGCACCCGCGTGGGAGACCCGGAAGAGGCTCCTGGCTTCGGACCAGCATAGCATAGGCCGTTTCACTCACTTGGGGAGTGAATCATCGGACGGAAGATCTTCCTCTCTGTCTCTCCTCTCTGTATATCCACCTTTCCAATAAAAAAATAATAATAAAAAAAGTTTTACAAATAATTTTCACTTCAGTAAACCTTACAGACTTAAATTTTTACAATTATACTTTGGGATAAATGAACCATTATTACTTAAATCATCAGTGAACTCTGACATGAATAGGTAGAGACAATGGAAAGAATTAAAGCTATTTCTGGATCCTATGAGCTGCTATCAGAAATAAATAAAAATAAATTAATATTTACCTCAATAAATTTTTATTATGTTTGAGAATAATATACATATACACATAAAAATAAAAAATCCAACTAATACTCCAGCTTAAGCTTCATAATATTTTAATTAGGCTGGCTCTAGATGTATGATTAATATAAGGAAGTTGACATTTTTATAACTATTTATTCTTATTTTGCAGCTCCTGTGTAAACTTTGATAGCTAATCTTTATGAAACAAAAATAAGTTATAGATAAATGATATATATATACATACTTAAGTCTATATTTTTTAAATGCTACCTTAAAAACTATAAGTTGATCAAATCCCAGGAGAAAAGGTAACATAAATTAAATAACACTTGTTCAACTGAAACGACAAAAATCAAATTACTTTTAAGGAGAAAGAACACAGCTTAGTTTGAATTGGCCATAGGTATATTGGAGTCTTTATAGAGGCATGGAAATATTTGTTACGTCTAGTAACATGCAAGGTGCTGGGTCCAGCATGATAGCGTAATGGTCAAGGTCCTTGCCTTGAATGCACTGGGATCCCATATGGACACCAGTTCTAATCCCAGCGGCTCCATTTCCCATCCATCTCCCTGCTTGTGGCCTGAGAAAGCAATTGAGGACGGCCCAAAGCCTTGGGACCCTGCACCCACACAGGAAACCCAGAAAGAAGTTCCTGGCTCCTGGCTTCGGATTGGTGCAGTACCAGCCGTTGTGGTCACTTGGGGAGTGAATCATCGGACGGAAGATCTTCCTCTCTGTCTCTCCTCCTCTCTGTACATCTGCCTTTCCAATAAAATAAGTAAATCTTAAAAAAAAAAAAACAAAAAAACATGCAAGGTGTTGAAGGTCCGGAGATGGACAGACTTTGTCTCCCTGTTCCCAGGGGTGTGTGAGAGGGGTGAGAGAAGAGAGGCAGGAGAGACAGGCAAGTAAACAAATGACCGCTGTATGATGTAATACCTGCAATTACAGGGGTAAATATGGAACCTCTTGGGACTGTGCACAAAGTGTGGCAAAGTCTATCAGCAGGGCTCAGAGAAAAAGAGGGCAATTTTGAGCTGAAGTGTTTAAAGGCTTAAGAATATTTTTACAGGGCCCGGCGCAGTGGCGCAAGTGGTTAAAGGTCCTCGCCTTGCACGCCCGGGATCCCATATGGGCGCCGGTTCTAATCCCGGCAGCCCTGCTTCCCTTCCAGCTCCCTGCCTGTGGCCTGGGAAAGCAGTCGAGGACGGCCCAAAGCTTTGGGACCCTGCACCCGCGTGGGAGACCCGGAAGAGGCTCCTGGCTTCAGATCGGCATAGTATCGGCCCGTTGCGCTCACTTGGGGAGTGAATCATCGGACGGAAGATCTTCCTCTCTGTCTCTCCTCTCTGTATATCCGCCTTTCCAATGAAAAAAATAATAATAAAAATAAATCTTTAAAAAAAAAAAAGAATATTGTATACAATGTTCAGAGAGGAGAAAAGCTCTACTCTTGCCTTTTGAATGTTGTCAAAAAACCTAGTGAGGTCTTCTCCTGCTCGCCTCTTCTATGGTCTTAGGGATACAGCATAAATGGAGAATCTGAAGACTTTATTTTGTACTCAGATGCAGCATTTGCTCAGCTTCAGTTTCTGTTTCTTTGCGAATGACACTAATCATAATCTCCCTGATATGTCATAGGACAAATGTGAAGATCAAACTAGATGCAGTATGTGAAAACATCAGAACACACCACACCTTATTCCAGGTCACAACTAGAGTGTGCAGTGCCCTGCGTCTCCTACTATGGCCAATGTTAATTACTTCTGTCTTAGTTTGTTTTCTGTTGCTAACACTCAATACCACAGCACCAGGTGATTTACAAAGAATTTATTCAGCTCATATTTCTGGAAGTCTGAACTCCAGGGACTATAACTGATGAGGGCCTTCTTGCTGGTGGAGTTTGCTGCAGAATTCCAAAGTGATGCCAGATATCACAAGGTAAAAAGGGAACATACCAGAAACAAAGCCATACTGGCTTTTCATAACAAATCTACCCTGGAGATTAACACCCAAATGAATGAGTCCATTCATGAGGACAGAGTCCCCTTGAGCCATTATCTCTGAAAAGACTCATCTGGTCCCACCTTGTGATATCACAAGAGGGATTAAATTTCAACATGAGTTTCAAGGGGAATATTCAACCCATAGTATCTACTATGCATTAAAAAACAGCATGTTAGACCCTGAGATATTAGGCGCAGTTGTGACCCAGTGAGTAAAGCCTCTGCCACAATGCTGCTATCCCACATCAGAACACTAGCTGAAGTCTCAGCTCTTCTACTTCTGCTCCAACTCCCTGTTAATGGCCTGAGAAAGCAGGGAAAAGACAGCCCACCTCATTGGGTCCCTGCCACCCACCTGGAAGAGCCAGAAGAAACTCTAGGCTCAGGACTTATTATTACACCTGATTGCAGAATGAACCAGTGAATGGAAGAGAGTAAGTGTGTGTGTGTGTGTGTGTGTGTGTGTGTGTGTGTGTGTGTCCCTTTCTATGTAACTCTGCCTTTCAAATTAATAAATCTTCCTTTTTTTTTAAAAAAGTCATTCTCTAGTTCCATAGCATATTTCTTCTGAAGCCTTGCATATGTGTTTTCTCTTTGCTTCCTAATACCTTTCAAGGAAAAGCTGGGCTATGTATTATTGCAGAGGAATGGGGAAGATGAGGAAGAAACCCAAGGTTACAGGACTGAATCGGCACTGGAGCTCCAGCGCTTGCTTTACACACATGGTGCAGGGCCATGACTCTTTCCAAACAAATATTTCAACAGCTACCCAGAACACATGAAAAATACATTTATTGTAACTACAGATGCCAAAAGTCAGCTTATTCTTTCCAATATTCTTGTCAGCTGATGTGCTACCACCCCAAGAGAGTGCTGACACAGGAAAGAGGGTCTGACACAACAGGTATTGGGCAACGTGTGAGACCAACGCACACCACAAAGAGTCCCCTATCCAAGTTAATGTTAAAATTAGTAAGTGATAAATTCATGGCTCAAATTTATTTTAGGTATTACAACATTATTTTTTCTCTTGATTCTGATGTAAGCTGACTACTTCAGTTGTTCTAGTGACAATTATTTTTTTAGTCATTAGAAGCTCATATGCCATTATAGTAGTAACTTTACCTAGGTTGAAATCATTGGAAACAAATCTCATCTCCTGTGGGGGTTCCACCTTCTGGGAGAGCCACACCCGGTTGTTACATCAGGGCACACTTGCTGTTGTTACATTTACAGACTTTCTTCATCATTGTGACTTTACGGCAGTCATCCTTGATCAAGGAATAGCTTGTTATTTCACTAGTACGTACTCTTTTATGTTTCAGTTGGGGGGTATATTTTTCTATTTACTTACTTTCATTTTTATGGGAAATGCAGAGTACGCATGAGACAAGGAAGAGTGACAGTGAGAGACCCGTCCATCAGCTGGTTCACTTCTCAAATGCCTGCAGCAGCAGTTTTAAGCCAGACCAAGGCCTGGCGCCAGGCACTCTGCCCCTGTCTCTCATGTCGGTATCTGGGACCCAGGTATTCCAGTCATCATCTGCCTCCCAAAGTGCACATCAGTAGGAAGCTGAGCAGGAAGCTGAGGCAGATCTGGATTTCAGGCACTCTGACAGGGGATGTGGGGATCCCAAGTGGTGGTTTAACCTGCTGTGCCCCATGTTGATTTTCAAATTACACAAATAAGCAGCTTATATGATCTATGAAAGTTATCTCAGGATAAAAAAGGGTTTTAAAATTTCATTATAAATAAGGAGTGCTGGATATTGATGGTATTCAATTTGTGCCCAAGATGCAGTTTTGATGCATCCTTTCTATCTCTTCATCACTTCCCTAATAGAAGGCGCCAAGCTATACATACACCCAAGAAGGCACTGGGCTCTAGCTCTTTATTTCCTGGGATTCTGACACCCTTAGGCTCTAGAGTAAGTTGATCTACAGAAAATTACCACTACTAATTTGATTGTATAATAACATGATTAAAACATTATGGGATCAACACTGTGGCACAACACATTAAGACCCCTGCTTGTGGTGACAGCATCCCATGTGGGCACCAGTTCAAATCCCAGCTCTTCTACTCCCAATCCAGTTTCCCGGGACAGCAGTTGAGGATAGCCTAAATACTTGGTCCCATGTACTTGCTTGCATGGGAAACCAAGAAAACGATCCTGGCTCTTGACTTTGCCTGCCCCAGACCAAGCTGTTACAACCATTTGGGGAATGAACCAGTGGATAGAAGATCCTTCCCTCACTCCGTCATCCCACCCCTTTAATTTTGCTTTCCCAATAAATAAAATAAATCTAAAAAAGGAAATTCAACCTTTATTTTCAAAAGAGTTGGAGAAAATAGCACTACTCATAAAACAGTGCCCATTCTCAGACTAAGAGATCTCTAACATGATTAAATCATGAATCCCCAACGGCTGGATGCTAGAGGTAATCTGATTTCACCACTTTCCTACAAGCATTATGCTGAAACTTTGGCTGAGTCTACAAATTCAGATTTTTTTTTAATTGGCTTAAAAGGCTATGGAAAAACAGTGATTTGCAGTAAAGAAAACATGGCAACATTCAAGTTCACTATGGGAGCTTCTCCCAGGAAGAAAGTCTTCAGAGTCCCAGTGAAGGCAAGGTGTTGCAGCCAGACCACATGAGTACAGAATCTGTTTTGGCCCCTGAGTAGTCTTGTGCATGTGGCAAGCTTTATCTCTACTGTAACCCAGGCTCTCCAGCTTAAATCGGTACCAGTACCTGTCCCTTAGAGGACTGCTGAGTAAATGGGAAGCACTCAATAAGTATTACTGATTATAAATCTGCTTCTTGTAAAATGTCCTACTTTTGTCTCTGCCCACAGTGGGCCTCTCAAAATTCTACTACATAAAAACAAAACAAAACAAAAACACAGCTCTTAGGGGTGTGGCTGCATGGCACAGCCAAGGCTCTGCTTGGGGTGCTTGTCTTCTGTCCTGGAGTGTCTGGATTCAGGTCTGGGCTCCACTTCTAACTGAATTTTTTCATTATACAGCAGGTGATGGCTTAAGACTTGGATCCCTTCACTCACATGGGAAACCCAAACTGAGCTCCCAGCTCTTTGCCTGGATCGGGCCCAGCCCCAGCTATTGAAGGCATTTATTTGGGGCATTAAAAAATGGGTACAAGACTTTTCAAACACTTTCTCCTTCCACCCCACCATCTTGCCTTTCCTTTTCCCTCCTGTGTTTCCCTCCTGTGTTTCCTTTTTTTTTTTTTTTTTGAGAGTTATTTATTTTTACTGGAAACTCAGATTTACAGAGAGGAGGGGAGACAGAGAGAAAAATCTCCTGTCGGTCCGCTGATGATTCACTCCCCAAGTGGTCATGATGGCTGGAACTGAGCTGTTCTGAAGCCAAGAGCTTCTTCCAGATCTCCCACATGGGTGCAGGGTCCCAAGGCTTTGGGCCATTTCCGAATGCTTTCCCAGGCCACAGGCAGGGAGTTGGAAGCGAAGTGGAGCAGCCAGGATATCCATCGGTGCCCATATGGGATCCTGGTGGATGCAGGGTGAGGACTTTAGCCACTAGACTATTGCATTGGGCCCTGTGTTTTCTGCCTTTTAAATGTTTTTTTTTTTTTTAAACAAATTCTTACCAATTCTTAAGTGTACCACTCCTATACCAGGTATGTGGTATAAACAAAAATTTATAGCAAAAATAAAACAAAAATTTCAGATATTTCTCCATGGACAGGAACACACTAAAACAACGGGCATTAAATGAACACTAGCTCTGTGTGCTGAAGAGTTTAGACAGAACAGAGCTTCCATGAGCTCACAGTACCCAAAGAAGCGAATACAGAAGAACAATAGCTGACATATCGGGTTTTTCAATCATATTATCAGTGGCTGACAATTTGCCAAACTACTCTTGGCATTGGCTCTGAATTCACATAACAAAAAGAGGAAAAGTATTAAAATGATCACTTCCCATTTGACTACAACGTAAATCATCTGAATGAAAGATCAACGCAAAAAAAAACAAAGATCAGCTTGTACATGTGAGAGGATTAGTAGATTTCTCTCAATACTGAGTTATCTAAATACTAAAGAACAAGATGTTTAATAAAAATTAAGCAAAGAGGAACAATCCACTGAATACACTTATTATTTTACTTCAGCTATTGCTGGTATATTAGTTTCCCAAGATTAGCGCAACAAATAGCCATAAATTGGGAGGTTGAAAACATAAGAAATATGTTTTCACAATTCTGGGGTCTTGAAATTGAATATCAAGATGCCACAAATGCTGGTTCCTTCTAAAGTTTCCAGGGAGAATATGTAATGTTTTTTCCAGCAGCTTCTGGAAGTTACCAGTCATCCTTGGCTCGGAGGTGCCTCACTCCAGTCACTGTCCCAGTTGTCAAATGGCCACTTTCTCCCTAGTGCACACATGTCCTTGCTTGGAATTCTTTGTGTGTATGCATTTGTGTCCAAATTTCCCTTTCAAGCATATTGGATTTGGGTACAACTTCCTGTTGCTATTACAAAATACCTGAGACCGGGTCCTTTATAAGGAGAGGGGTCGACATCACTCATGATTCTAGAAGTTCAGGAGAATAACATTAGCCTCTGCTGGGCTTTGGTGCAGGTCCTGTGGCTGCAACCCAACACTGAGCGTGTCATCATGATAAGAACCAGCATGAAAGGCAGAGATCATACAGCAAGACAGAAAGCCGGAGAGATTCACAGGCCAGGCTCACTCTTGTAACAATCACTTCTAGCAGGAACTAACTCCCTTTTTGATACCAGCATTAATCCCAATGACCTAATTACTACACCCTAGGTTCCACGACTTAAATGCTGCAACACTTGAAGCACACTACACTGAGGACCATACTTCCAGCACATGAATCTGTTCAGGAAACACTCGAATCATGTCCAATGCACAGCACGGGCTAAGGATCTAAACGTGACTCGAAAACATCTGCAAATACTCTACTTTCAAATAACTGTACATTCACAGATACTAGGATATCAGCCTTTCAGGGGACACACCGAGTGGTAGGTTTGCTAACTGCTAAAGAGAATCTAGAGTTGGTTAAGTTCTAATCATTAGCCTGAACATCTGCATTCCTAACAACAACCTTTACACTTGATCTTGGCTCGAGAGGTTCTCTTTTAGTAATTTTTCTACTCAAGTTTTGTTTTGGAATTTTTCTAGGCTTTAGGAGAATTGGTATTTGTCTTGTCTTTGAACCTATTAACTCTTTAGGGTTAATTATAAAATTGTAAGTTCTGTTGTTGGCCATGACTAGAAAGAAAGAAAGAGAAAGAAAAGACCAGAGGCCTTCGAGGGGAAGTTGCTAAACTCTTAACAGGGGCTTGATGTATGTCAGCCAAGCTCACCATCTGGGAGAGGAGTAGCAAACGGGATCCCTCCCTGTCAAGAAAACCTGACCTAGGATAATCCTGCTTTTTCTGTATCTTAAAACTCAGGAAGGAAGTTGGATTTTAGCGGTGTTATCTTCCAAATGACAAATGTAAAAACAAGAAAGAATGGCAGGGACTTAATAGTTCTATGCAAGGCAAAATGGCTCCCCCTTTTCCTAATTTTCCAGGGGAAGGACAGTCAAGAGAAAAAAATATTCAGAAAAATATTGAAAAATGAATGAAACTGATTTTGTTGTCTATTTATAGCATGAGTCAGTATATAAGACCTATATAACAAATTTGACCACTGTTTTATGATTACATTTTTTGGGAACACAGTCACACACATGTGTTTTGTTGTCTACAACTGCTTCTATCTAGGATGGTACGTTAGGAGGCTAATGTTGCTCACAAGGCCTAAATTATATATTGTCCCAGCCCTAACAGGCAAAGTTGGCTAACCCTTTATTTAGATAATTACATAAGGAATCAATAAGGAACACTGCAAGGCATAAGCACCTTTTACATGGATTACAGGTGATAACTTGCAATGAATCTCTTGGCATCACCATTTCTTTGACAAATCTGAGCTTAGTGATGGAAGTTTGCATTAGTGTCTACTGGTTGAAGCCAAGTAGATTTTAAACAACCAAAATCCCTAGTCATCATAAGAGAAGGGAATGCCAAAACTCAGTACTATTGAGAATCAGAGTCCCAGAACTGATACAAAAAAGGGGGGGGAGGGGTGAATTAAGCTAATATGGCTTTCTGTTAAGCTTAAAGCAGAGGATCTAATCTCTCTATTTACCATTGGTTACAACCACTTGTGGTGGGGTGATGAGGTGTGATACAACTTGTCCCTCTGGTTGCCGTTTTTGTAATTTCCTCCCTCCTTGGTCTGGTACACCTAAGCCATGGGAGGATGCACCCAAACAGTGCTGGGGATCTCTACACCCTTCACAACATCCTGTGAGAGTACCACTGGCACCAGAGCCCAGTTCTCTGCCACTTTGTCCCAGTGGCCAAGGCTGTTCTCTAGACTCCCGTAGCTAATCCTCATTCCATTCCTTCTATTTTGATCTAACATTCCCATATTCCCTACCTAAATTGTGCTTTTGTGGCCAGCCTGTTTGGCTACTGTCTGCCTGGCTTCCCATCAGCTCATCTTTGATTCAGGGCTCTGCAGCCAACACGCCAGACCTGATCTAGCCCAGTCTGCTCTGACCTCATCGTTTTTCCCCAAGAGCACAAATATCCAGTCTCTACCACTAAGCCTCAGGGACATCTGAGTAATACACTGGCTCTTCCCTTTTTGCTGAATCTGTCTTTCCCTGACAGTTTCTAGGTTAACATGTCTTGGAACTCTCCAAAACCTTACTCGCCTGCTAACCCTTTCTGTCCTATGAAACTAAATAAAAGAGTGTTTTCCAGCATTTAGCAGTGTGGTTGACTGCAAGAAACATCTAGCACATGTTAGCTATTATTTTATCAAGGTCTGGCCAATGATTGTGTCTCCTTCAATGCTGCCATTTTCAGAGAGCTTCTGGACTCAAGAACATACTTTTAAGAACAGGATTCATGTTCAGGTTGCTAACTAATATTCTTATCTTGCAACGCTTGAGTATTCCTAAAGTATTAACTACAGGTAGCAAAGAAGCATTTTAGGGATGGGTTTCTAAAGAGAAGGCAAGGACATCTTTAGTATTTAGTATCTTCATGTTCAAGCCACAAAAGTGTGCTGTGCTTAATAGATGAGTAATCTTTGAACCTTCACAAACTTTGTCAAGATCAGAAACATTTTTCATTTCCTTAACAGGAAATGACTTTGCCAATTAAATGACAATGCTATCAATGGCCCTACCCAAGCACTAACACAGAAAAAAAAAAAAAAAAACACTAGCAGTGAGATAGCAAATCTCTCAAGCCTCACAGCAATCTCCCATAACAAGAGTCATCTGTTTTTATGTGCTGCTAAATGACCCACAATTATGAGGAGCTAGGTACTGACTATTCAGATTTTCCTATGACTGGCTTCTTGTCCTTTAGCTCTTCAACCAGCTGATTCTGGGGAAGCAGTTACAGGAGGGAGTGTGATAGAAATAAGAACATGAAGGTGCCTGCCCTCAGCAGTAGTCATACTGGGAACAAGTCTGCCTCAAAGATCATTTGGGACAAATACATCCTGTACTGTTCCTGACTTAACCTGTTCAGGGTCTGTTCCAGCAGTAATCATTTGGGACTGATAATAATTAATGGGCCTGTAGGGACCAGAACAATAGCTTGTTAGGCACTGGGAAATTTCAGACAACAGGCATGGCTCCAAATATGAGGTAATCTGTGATCTTTAGACTCGGATCTCTTTTAGAATAGCTGGAGCTGGAATTGATCCCATACATGCTTCTAGGTAAAGGGCAGGTCTCCCTGAGACTTTGCATCCAACACAAAGTCCAGAAAATTCCCCACACCTTGTTCTTACTTGATTGTCATCTTTATCAGACAATATCATAAATCTTTATTTTTCCACCATTAAGCCCTAGGTCCTTTAAGGACTAAGAGTATATAATTATCATGCTTAAATCCCTCAAAGAACAGCGGTCATCTGTCAATTAACACAAAACAAAAACCCACAAACTGAACTTCACACACCTCAACTAGACCAAATGGTTGAGATGCTAATGGGACCTTTAGGGAATCTGCCAGCAGGGATTCCAAGTGAAATCTTGTGTCCCTTAGTCCATTCCCTGGGGTTGCTCACAAACAGGATGAGAATGTTGGCCCCATTCTTGCCTTAAAACTGAAAGAGTCGTGATTATAGGACCATTAAATAACAGGACTGAGATGTCCCCTAATTACCTGCCAGGTAGCATGACTGGAAGGACCCATCCAAATGTTGTATTCAACTGCATCATCTTTTTCAAGCAAAAACTGCTTTTTTTTTTTTTTAATCTCAGTGTCCCTATATGGCTTTTAACTAATATGACCAAAAGCATCTCAATTTTTTGATGCTAACAGCACTGGCCAATCCTAGCAGCTCCCAAAGTCATCTTGACTCAAGAAGCAGGCATAATTCACAAAGCTCCGTGCTCTAGAAGTTAAAATAGTTGCATGGACAGTACAACAGGAACATAGCACATAACAAAGCTAAAATTACTGGACACACAAAACCACTATCACTTCTCCTCCACCCAATTACTAACGTTTATTATTTCTTTCACTGAATCCAATTGTGCCTTTCAGATTCCTGACCTCAATCTCTCCCTCCTAGATCTTTTTAGAGTCAATGATTTTCAGTGTCCTTCATGTAGTCCTTTACAACTCATGGGTTTGCCATCTAAGTCTGATGTTCCATAGTCTAGTCTCCGATCAAATACTTGACACAAGGATGTAGAGAAACTTTAACATTTTTAAAGGTTGAGAACTAGAGAAGCAGCTCCAACCCTCATAAATTACCATGTATCTGAGAAATAATTACTGGATGTTAAAAGAGAGAAAAGAAATACCTCACATTCCAAATCCCCCTTCTTAATTTGAAATGTTGTGAGGAGGAGGTGGAAAATGAAGAGCGGGAATGGAGATGAATGAATTATGAGGTGTGCTGGCTCAAAGCCACTTGCCTTGTGGGAAAATGAATTATTTGACTAGCTCCAACAACTGTGCCTTTCAACCCCTTTGGAATTCTATCAGGGTGTCATTATCTACTTGATTGTCCAGTGTTGATAGAACAAACTTCAGTTCTGAACTTGTATGAAAAAGTTTTACAGCAGGGATTAGCTTCATATTTTTGAAATGAATGCAAATGAAAGTGAATTTATTGCCAGTCTTTCAGCATCCCTTAAAACTACTTGTGACAGTTTGACTATAGGGAGCACTACTTTTGAACCAACTCGAGTCACTGTTTAGCTCCTATAGCTCCTAGTTCCGTCAGTCAGGGCACATTACCGCAGCAGTCCTGGCAGCCAGCACAGAATTCCTGACTTCAGTGTAAAAGACAACTTGAGACACGGCAAGCTCGCTGGGGACTCTCAGATATATGCATATTTTCTGGAGATGGATTTTAGTACATCTCCTAGGAGACCCTTCTTAACTGGTGCTAGTTAACTTCTAACCTTGCAGTTCCTGGTCTATACCCTGCTAAAGTGGCATCCAGCCAAACAACAGATGGAGACCAGCCTAAAGTCCTCCTTCTGATCATGACACAGTATCTGCTGGGAGTGGAGGACCAAGGGCTGCTGTCTCAGTGTCTGGATGTTGCAGTCCAGCTTTGCCCAAATATGATCTTTCCCTCTTTCTTCTAAGCAAGTTTTCTGCACACATTCGGGCTGTTTCACTCTGTGGATATGGAAGCATTTAGTTTGGCTTCTTTGGCATATTTGGATAGAGTAAAGGAAGAGGGAGCATTAAATCACATAGAGGGAAAAAAAATAGAAGAAAACATGGAGGATTGTGGTAAACCTATCTCAGACACAAGCACGTCATTGTACACAGCATATGAAAAAGAAAAAAGCCTCAACTTGGAAAAAGACCATTCCATCAGAGAAACATTTTTCCACAAAGTTTGTTCTGCTGACTGGCCTGGCCTGCCTACTTTCTGCTATTAACCAAGTTCTAACTTGGTATGGCATTCACAGAGAATTGTGATGTTTGAGGGCTTTTTATTTTTAATTATTATTTTTATCAAGCCAGCTTCTTTCAATAACTCCTCCTCCACTTCATTTTGGGGACTGCCTTGACTTACACCCCCAGACACCAATAACAGCTTGATTTCCTTGGGTTTATGTCCTGGATCACACGTAACCCTTGATGATCTTGTTTCTCCAGGCTCTGCTTTCTGCCAGGTGACCATGGGAGATACAAGCACCAGTAGAATAGACAAGGGGTTTGGATTAGAAACCCTAACAGCACATGGCTAGGCAGCGCCATGCCTACTCTGAGTTTGGTTTCCTCCTGTACATAATAGATATTTCTTCACTCTGCTGGGCTGTACAAAGGCTTAAAGGCAGGCAAGACTTCCGGCCTGGGCACAGGCACAAGGCTGGCCCTACACACAACAAGGATCACAAGGATTAACCTAAGTGGATTCCAAAGTATATGGACTTGAAGGACAAGTCGCTTGGCAGTGAGCAAAGGATGAAGGAATTTTGTTCTGGTGGACTTCTGTGTCCCACGTCCCACCATTCTACTGGTTGAGCAGAGGGCACTTCTGCACACCTCTCAGGGAATCAGATGTAGATCTCAGAGAAAGTTCATGAGCCTTTCAGCAGGAAGGCTGGGGAAAGACAACACAATTCTGCATACCAAGCAAAACAGAAATTCTGCCAGTAACAGTTTATTGTAGAACCAGGATGGAAGAGAACTAGGTTAGGCCCTTTCCATCCTCTGCACAGTGCCATGTGACTACCTGGCATTCATCGTCTCCGAGGGAGCAGGAGCACATTCTGAGGTGCAGAGTCTGGGCCCTTCACCACCGGACAGACGGGCGCCTTCACCTTTTACTCAAAACCTCCAGAACAGTATAGGTGACATTTGCATTTTTTCTCTATTAATTACCCACTCTCAGATACTGTATGATCACAAAACAAACAAACCAAGACAAAGATATTCTAGAATTTTTATTTTCCAGTATTAGAATAACCCAATTCTCTAAGAATCTAGATTCGTTCAAGTGGGGAACAGTAGATACACAGAGTTGGCCACTAAGGGTGCTCAGTGCAGTTGAGCTGGCCACTGCACCTAGGCCTTTTTGGTGGACAAAACTAGAAAATGAGTTATTTCATCTTGTTCAGAGAAAACACATCAAGAGTTCATACTGATGCTTTCAATTCAAAGTTAAGGTTATAAGGTTTGTATTTTTTTCTTTTTCATCTTTCTCTCATACTAATACCTTAGTTCATAATAAAATGGCCATAATTACTTACTTGACATATCCATATCCTACATGTCATATTAATGCCAATCTTATTACAAATAAAATGCCAATTGTAAGCAGCTTACAGTATTTCATGATTCTTTTTATTTTTAGGTATATTACAGTTGGTTAGAGCTTAAATTAATATTCCTTTAGATTTATTCATTTTTACTGGAAAGGCAGACCAGATTTACAGAGAGGAGAGACTGAAAGATCTTTCATCCACTGGTTCACGCCCCAAGTGGTAGTAACAGCCAGAGCTAAGCTGATCTGAAGCTGGGAGCCAGGAGCTTCTTCTGGGTTGCCCATGTGTACAGGATCCCAAGGCTTTGGGCCATCCTCTACAACTTTCCCAGACAACAAGTAGGGAGCTGAATGAGAAGGAACAGTTGGGACACAAACTAATGCCATATGGAAACCCAGCACCTGGAAGTAGAGAATCAGCTAGCTGAGCCACTGTACCATGCTTTGAATCACTATTTTTTTTTAACCAGTGGAAATAACTTCTCATTGTATAGTTATGCCACTAGTTCAATATGCACTCTCAGTTTTTATAATTGCTTTTTAAAAAAGATCTATTTATTCCTATTTAAAAGGCAGAGTTACAGAGAGAAGAGAGGAGGGAATGGGAAAGATTTTACTCTACTGGTTCACTCCCTCACAGGGCTGCAATGGCCCAAGCTGGCCAGTTTGAAGGCAGGAGCTTAATCTATTCTCCCACACAGGTACTGCAGCCCAAGAACTTGTATCATCTTCTAATGCTTTACCAGGCACATTAGCAGGGAACTGGGTCTGAAGTGGAACAGCTGGAACTCAAACCGGTTCCCACATAGGATGCCAGCAACACAGGCAGTGGCTTAACTTGGCTATGCCACGGTGCCAGCTCCTATAATTCCTTTTAAAGTTTAATTTGATTTTGCAATTATATAAAAAGTATGGCTCTAAAACCAAATTTACAAAACAGGGAAAATCAGAAAGTATCATTTTTACCCATATTTATTCTGCCTTTACCCAGTACAGGTAACCAATTCTGCTAAAGGGTCTGCCTGGGGCTCTTTCAGAAGAGTTGACCTTTTCAGAAACAGGCCTGCGATGATTTGCTTTGTTTTTCATCACACAGTTGCTTGTAAGCAGATAATGCCCCATGAACATTCCTCCATCCCAATACAAACATTTCAGCATCAGAAATTTCAAGCATTTTAAGGAGCTCATTGAAGTCAGCAAAAGTTTCTGCCAAATCTTCTTACTGTGGATTCTCTTAGAGAATCTTTCTTTTTTTTTTTCTTCCCCTGCCTATTGACTGAATTGTACTTCATTTTTCAGTCTCCACCAAATCTTGACAAAAACATGTGTCTGTTACAATTAAATTTCTGGCAATTTGCCCCTGATTTACTAGAAATGTTTTCTTTACTTACTCTAAACCTGTGTTACTACCCTTTAAACACTTAGGAATTTTCTAGCTTCATTTTGGATTATTTATCAATATAAAACAATCAATTTCTGCCAAATTATTTTGGCTTTGATATGGCTACTTTAGCAGCCCTTCTTTCTTCTGTATTCCTTATTCAACCATTATATGGTTTATCTTTTTATTTTTTCTTTATTTATAATCTTCACAGAAGACTAACAGCTACCCCGTTCTTTGGCCGAGCCTCTCCCAATTTCCAGAGTGAGTGAGTGAGTGTGTGTGCGTGTGTGAGTGTGTGTGTGTGAGTGTGTGTGTGTGTGTGTGAGTGTGTATGTGTGTGTGTGTCTGTGTTTGAATGTGTGAATGTGTGTGTTTGAGTGTGTGTGTGAGTGAGTGTGTGTGTGTGTGTGTGTGTGTGTGAGAGAGAAACTCTCCTGACAGAGATTTTCACTCAGGTTCTGTAAGATTTGCACTTGATGATATTTCATCCCAAATGCTGGTTGCCACTGGGGCCTTATTTCCAGTGTCACGTTTATGTGGATTAATCGGTTTTTAGTGTCTTCATAAGAAAAGATACATAAAATTAGAAGAGGTTTGCATTAGAGCACATTCCACTTAAAGCTAAAAGCCAATTTATTATATTTTTGACATTTCCTGCTCTTTGGTGATGTGGTTTTAAAATTAACTTTGGGTCCTAAAAGCATATTATAAAGAGAATTTATGAGTTGAATATGACACAAAGAAGCTATAGATCAGAGATGATAAAATTTGCTTAAGATTATTACTCGATGAACATGAATATTTTAGATCCCTTTACTTTTAAGGATATTGAGAACCAATATTGGGCCTGGCGCCATAGCATAGCAGCTAAAGTCCTCGCCTTGAACATGCCGGGATACCATGTGTACAATGGTTCTAATCCCGGCAGCTCCATTTTCCATCCAGCTCCCTGCTTGTGGCCTGGGAAAGCAATCGAGGATGGCCCAAAGCTTTGGGACCCTGCACCCACGTGTAGGAGACCCGGAAGAGGTTCCTGATTCCCAGCTTCCGATCAGTGCAGCCCTGGCCGTTGCGGTCACTTGGGGAATGAATCATCGGACGGAAGATCTTCCTTTCTATCTCTCCTCCTCTCTGTATATCTGACTTTGTAATAAAAATAAACAAATCTTAAAAAAATAAGATTATTAAAAAAAAAAGAGAAAACCAATATTTTTAGATGAAGAACTTCAGATGAATGGAAATTTTTAATAATTACAGTTTAAGCTCCAGAATATAATATTTGCCAAAACATTTCTGGAGGAAAATGTTTGCTACCACACAAAATAGATTCTTCAAAAATGCAAATAGACCAAAGTAGATATATGACAATTTAACTCTTCTGTTAATCAAAATAAATAGAATTTATTAAATTTTTACATTATATAACCTTATTCTTTTAAGAATCTACTCTTTCATGTGCCTTAATCTATAACCTATGAAGGACCTATGAATTTTAAAAATTCAGAGATTCCTTAGGCAAAGTGTCCCAATTTTATAGCTCAGAAAACACTGTCATTCTTTAAAACTGTAGCTTAAAACGAATCCATCTTGGAAATATGAAAACTGAGTCTCCAAGTCACAGGATTGTTTTTTTACTTTTGATTTAGAAATACTATCAAGTTTATAGATAAGGTGTAAAAGTAGTAGCTAGATGCCTTCTACCCTTTCCCCAGATGCAGCAGATGTTACCATTTTCCCACACTGCCTTTCTGAACCTCTGAATCTCACTGCTCTCCCTGCCCACGTGCACACACATGCGTGTGCATGCACATACAGACACACAGTTTCCTGTTAACCAAGAGAGTAAGGTGCACAAACTCCATGGCTTTACCCCTGAATACTTACAACTTTTAGTTCTTAGAAGCAATTAAGTTCTCAATCACAGTATCAGTATAAAAACTAGCAAATGCGGCATCACTACATCTATCACATACTTTGTATTCAAGCTTTGCCATTTTTACAACAATGTCTTCTCTGGCAAACCAGGAACCAATACCAGATCATGAATTGCATGTACTTAGGACACTTCTACAGCCTCCCTGCAGGGCTTTGTCTACCAGTACTGATGGTGCTGAGAGCGCAGAGTGGCTGCCGAGACACATCCAGTGTTCCACCGTCCTCACCTTCTTTAGGAGCTTGCTTTGCCTTAGCTGATAAGCCTTGCTGTGTGCTGTTGTAACCTTCCAGAGGCTAACTCCTCAAGGTAAATAAATGCAAAAGTTAATGCTTATGGCATCTGAACCCGCAGTTACATGCAAGGATTCAAGATAAAGTTGTGGCAGCGCTGGCTGACTCTCATGTAGCACTTACATACATTTAAGACATTTAACTCTCACAACAGCACTAGAAGATCAGTATAAGGGATGTAGACCTGTGGATTTTAATAGCTGGTCCAGGTTCTCATCTCACACAGGTAAGAATTCTAACTGGAGACAGATATAAGTGAGAACACGTTTTATGTAAGGGGTGCAGAAACAAACACACATTCATTCATGAGTGGGCCACTCCACATGAAGAAATAACCTGTCATTAGTAGCCCAGAGGGTTGGAAGAGGGACATGGTGGGAGGAGAGAAGGAGAGGGAGAAAGTCTTGGGCAGGCCTAAACAGCATCCGGACCAGGGTTTAAGAGAAAAAAAAAAATAAAATAAACTTTTCCTCAATCTCAGCCTCCTTTATGGATGTAGGGGTAATGCCGTAACATACGTGAAACCATCCGGGAATTTTTGGCACCTTCACATGGAAATTAATATCTATACAGTCATGGAGTCTCTTGTTGGTTCCTGATGAGACACAGGGGCATCTTGAGAAGGTAGGTGTTGTTCACCAGCAGGGAAAGAGATACCATGCAGGAGTATAAGGACTCCAAGTCACTTGGGCTTACCCAGCTGCCTGCCCAGTCACACCATACCACAATTATCATTGTCCTCATTTTATTACAGGGCAAACACAAAGACACAAGAGGGCACAGAGAAGTAATCTGGACAAAATCACAATGCTATCTGAACTCTAATCCCAGTGGTTTACTGCTAGAGCTTTCCATTGGTTCACTCTCTCTTTAGTAAACACTGTCAACCCTTTAGCAAGCTTTTGGGCTTATAGGTAAATATCTGCTCTTTCTGGTAAGTTACACATGGTGCATTATTATGAAATGCATGAAATATTTGACCTTTGTCCCTGTCTCTTGACTTACTGCTCCTAAACCCTTGGTAATAATCTCCAAGGTGATGGTAGTGTCCTTAATATGCTAAGGTAGAGATTGAATCCTGGAGAGTCCTAAATAGTTTGAGAATGTTCACTGGCCACTAGAAAGACCAAGACAGGATTAACGGTAGGGTCTTTCAAGCCCATCATTAATCTTCATTTCAATATAAAGCAGAGGCATTAAAGGTTGTGCTTGCTGATCATGGGGTCAACAAGGTAATAAATCCTTCCTATGTAACAGAGCCTCCATAAAAGCATCAAAGGACTGGACTCTGAGAGTTTCTAGGAAGTAGCTGAGCATGTGACCATTCATTCACAGAGGGCAAGAAAGTTCTGTGCCTGTTCCCGTATTGTCCACCCTGTGAACCTATTCCAGCGTGTTTATTTATACCTTCTGTAATATCCTCTCCAGTAGATCGGTCAATTTAAGTATCTCTCTGAGTTTTGTGAGCCACCCTAATTTAATTAATCAAACCCAAGGAAGAGATGGGAGAAAAGCTCAACTTGTATAGCTGGATGATCAGAAGTACAAATGACATCCTACTTGTGATTGGCATCTGAAGTGGAGGCAGGTGTATGGGTCTGAGCTCTTAGCCGGTGGCATGTTATGTTACCTCCAGATAGACAATGTCAGAATTGAAGTGATATGAATTACAGGATACCCAGTTGATATTATTGGAGAAAAGATGAAGAAAAATCCTCACATTCTAGTAACTAAAGGTGAGGTGCTGTGTGCTAACTGTGGGGAAAGAAAAGCACTCGGCTTGGTTTTTCCTATCTTATTTAATGGTACAGGTGACAAAATCCACAAGGACAATGCCCTATTCTAGCCTGGTGAGACCCACAGTGTACATACTTAAGGAGGGTAGAATAAAGAAAACACAAAGGAATGACACATGAGCAGCAAAAGGCTTTATTGTGACAAACTGTCACAAAGATGTATCAAGCAAAGTAAATATCTTCCAGACTGACTGAAGTTATATGACCTTTTTAATTGTTACCCATTTTAATCAGTATTTAACTAGCATCCACTGTATATGAAGGACTCTACTATGCATTTTGTGGAAAACAAATAGAAGAAAATACCTTAGGGAGTAACATATATATTCATGAAAAACCAGTTTAAGTGTGTTTACACATTTGTGAATTCATTAGTATTGTACAAAAATAAAAGCAAGCAAACAAACAAAAAATTCATGGTTCACACAAACCATGAGGGAACAGCTGGAGATAAGTTTCTCTCCAATGGTATAAAGTTTGAAGTAGACTTAGAAAGCAAAGTGTGCTTTGTGGAATGATAACATGTTCATACGGAAGCCAGAACCCTACTGAAAGAGCTAAAACACAGCTAGAGGCACTAATTCTTTCATTTTAGATTCAATGTTAAGAAAGTGAGATCGGGTTGTTTCCTAATTCAGCACAACACTCATTAGCTACCAGAGGTTCACAGGTAGGTTCAATACAGTTCCAAAGAAACAGGCAAACAAGTTTATTCCAAGACAGTTCATGATCAATATTAAGGGTTGGAAATATAAGGATAACACAAATTTGCCTTATTGGGATGCAGGGTTTCTCCAACAGACTCTTAAGAGCCTTCCAGCCCTCTTTGACATGGACAGAATCTTGGGTCATTTGCAATGCTATTTGGTTTTGTTCAACATTGTGTTTCTATGGGATATCTCCAACACCATGCCTACTCGCCTAAGACAGTCTCCATTGATTGTTACAGCTTCCATTCCTACAGTCAACACCACTTCCCCTACACTTAATCAGTCTTGCCAGGTAAACCTTCTGTTATTACATTGACTTAGGACTGTCCACAACTCACTGACCTTGGATTTTTCTTATTGGTGTCCAAAAAGGTTTGTCTCCTAAAAATCACTATTTTGTAATTCTCTCTCTAAAGCAATTTGAAATACCTTTACTATGTTCCACTTTTGAGTGTTTCTAAATTACCAAATGGATGGAATTAAGGCACATCTTTGCTTATTTAAATCTCAGTGTCCTGGTGTCTGAGCATCAATCAACTCTTCCACGGTAAGTTCAATCCACAGTCCTGGAGGCATGGAGACAAACTGGTTTCCCCCAGAACACAAGGCTTCTGTGTTCTGAGTTCTCATTTTGTGTTCTGTGTCTCACAGTGCAAGACTTGAAATGTAACATACTTGCAGGGAAACAAATGACAGTGTCTCCAGACCTGCTGCAGCAAAAGAAAGGAATGGAAGGTGGCAGCATTGTAGCATAGCACGTTAAGCCTCTGGCTGTGGCACAAGTATTCCAACTGGGTGCTAGTTTGAATCCCAGCAGTTCTGCTTCCAATTCAGCATTCCTGCTGATAGCCTGGGAAAGCAGTGGCGGATGGCCCTAGCACTGAGGTCCCTGCACCCATATGGGAAGCCTAGGAGTGGCTGCTGACCATGTGGGGAGTGAGTCAGTGAATGGAAGATCTGGCTCTCTTCTTTCTGTAATTGTGCCTTTCAAATAGAAATAAACTATATCTTTGTTTTTTTTTTTTTAAGTGAGTTCTCAATATATCCTTTTCAATAGAAAAATCACCAAATCATAGTGATTCAGCAGTACTGCATTTCTTTGGCATACTAACTCTATTGGATCCAGATGTTCTTCCAAATATATTGCCTCACCGTATCTCACCACGGTCATTAGCAAAGCATGTCCCATTCAGAAGCATAAATTCTAAATATTTGTACTTACATTAGATAGAGAGTATTTACCTAAATGTAAAAGTAAAGATTACATAGCAGAAGCAGGCAGAGACCCATTGAAGATGAAACTTTTCTTGGCAGAGGAGTTTGTTGTCATTTCACATACTCACGTTTAACTCTTGCTGATTCACTGTGACTACTCAAAGCTGCACTGAGCTAATGCTTAGAAGTCTGACATGAAACAAAGTCCATGATCAAGTTCCTAAAGCATGTTACATGGCCCATTCATACCTGAGAAAGTACTTAGTCATAAACCCAGGTACCCACACCCACATACACAGTAAAGCTGACAATGCATGACTATGGAAAAATGGAATGAGAACTTGACCCTCAAGTAAGGGCAGTGAAGAGTTATTTTAAAATAAACAACACTATAATTTGGCCATGAATTTCCTCTGAATTGATATTCCTATGAATATATACATTTTCCTACATGACAATTATTTTTAAAAGAAACTTAAGACTGAACATAGCGCGATGGCTCAATTGGTTAATCCTCCCCTCCTAAGTGTCAGGATCCCATATGGGTGCTGGTTCATGTCCTGGCTGCTCCACTTCCCATCCAGCTCCCTGTTTGTGGCCTGGGAAAGTAGTCAAAGACTGCCCAAAGTCTTGGGACCCTGCACCCAGAAGACCCAGAAGAAGCGCCTGGCTCCTGATTTTGGCTTGATCCAGCTCTGGCCATTGCAGCCATTTGGGGAATGACTCAGCAGCTGGAAGATTCTTCTCTGTTTCTACCTCACTCTGTAAAAATATGCCTTTCTAATAACAATAAATAAATCTTTAAAAAAAAAAGGATAAAAAAGGATTAAAAAAAAAGAAATAGTTGGAACGTTGAACCAGGAAATAGTTGGAACTTTGAACCAAGCCCTAAATAATACTCTGTTTTTTCATTGTCTTGCTCATTATTCACAATATTATAGGAAGAAGGAATCACTTTCCCTTCACCCCTGGAAGACCCACTGAAACAACCTAGCAATAAACAGATTAACAGGAGAAAAGATGCACAACTCCCTTAACATGCAAAGCAGTGTGATTACCCACCAGTCCAAGGAAATTCAGCTCCTTATGCAGCCTTCTTCATAAGTAACAAAGAGGAGAGGAGAAATGTAAGCTATTTTGAAAGTTAGTAATTGATGGATAAAGAAATGAATGGACATGGAGACAGTAATCAGCTGTTAAGAGTCTCTCTGGGAGATGAATGCGTCTGACAGACAGACATTATCTTGTGAGGAGGTGCAGCCAGATGTGGGCACATCCTCACAGCCCTCTTTTCGGCCACAGATAAAGAAATTTCAGCTGGGAGCAAAAGAAAGTTGCGCTCTCTTTGGCAGACCAAGAGAGGAGACTATCAGAATCTTTCCCTTCATCTGGGAAAGAGAAAGAAGACTGGACCAGGAGCTTACCTGAGAGACCTTGCTTCTACTTCCCCAGCTGAGCTCAACATGTCAGAGTGCTATTCAGGGGTACACGGAGCCCACCAATACTGTATTGACATACAATAAACACACTGAACAAATCCAACTAGCAATGTAGAGTTTAGCTTTGCTATATATATTTACCTACATCCCCACTCTCGAAACCGCGATGGAGGCAATCTCTGCTCTTGTCCCGTGCAATACTGTTTCCTGCTCTGTCTCAGAAACTATCTCCCTGTAGAGGGAAGCAGGGTACTTCCACAGGCTGTGTTGAGGCCTAATTGGTGCCTATTTGCTGTTTGGTCCACTTGGACTATTACAATAAAGGCTATAAACTGGGCTGCTAGTGAATAACAGAAATTTCTTTCTCATGATTCTAGAGTCTGGCAAGTCCAAGATCATTACACCCACAGATCTGGTTCCTAGACAGTCCCCGGTCATACAGGAGCTTCTTCTCTCTTCCAGCATACAGTTATTACACAGGACAACGGGCCCAGTTCTGCAACTTGAGATCAGACTGGACATTCAGAGGTCACAGTTACCTATGCCCACAAGAAACACAAGATCAAATGGAGAGGCAGCAGACACACTGATATGAGAAATTAAGTTCATGAACTATACATACAGGAGAACTATATATATATATGGAAGAAAAAAAGAAGACTTGAAAATAAATGTTTCCAGTTTCACAGAGAGGGAGCAAACAGAGAATATATAACAAGGATTCATTTGAAAAAAAGAAAAAGATTTGATATGGGATGTGGGTATTAAATGCAGTAGATCGAATTAAAATACACTATTTTGCCATTAGACTGAACTGAATTGAATATTAATTGCCCAATTATTAACTAACATTATCACAGCTATTACCTAAGAATAAGATACAACTGAAGGAAATAAAAATGAATTTTCTGATGAAAATGTTTAAAATCATCCTAAGGTTATTTAGAAAAATTATTTTGGGGAGCTTGGCATGATGGCTCACTGGCTAAATCCTCACCTTGCCAGGATTTCATATAGATGCTGGTTTGTGACCCAGCAATTCCACTTCCCACTCAGCTCCCTGCTTGCAGTCTGAGAAAGGAAGTGGAGGATGGCGCAAAGCCTTGGGACCCTGCACCCACGCAGGAGACCCAGAGGAAGCTCCTGGCTTTGGATAAGGTTAGCTCTGGTTGTTGCAGCCACTTGGGGAGTGAACCAGTGAACAGAAGATCTTTCTCTCTTTCTCCCCATAAATCTTTCTGATAAAAATAAACACATATTTTTTTAAAAAAAAGGAGTTCTCCATCACATTATATTCCAAGCACTCAGCAGACACTAACCTAGAACCTTTCTGCCATGACAGAGGCCACAAAGCTGCCTAGGTGGGCTCTTTAACTGAACTGGGTCCAGTGGCTGCTGGCAGGTTCCCTCTGAAAGCTGTTTTCATGTCCTGCACTTGCCAGCGGACTTAAGCAGAAGTGAGCCTAGTACACTTGGTTTAATTACAGAGTAGGGAGTTCACCGTATCTGTCAGTCCTCCTCTGCTCCATTACCAACACCAATGCCTCAGTTCTTCTCCTTCCCAAGTAACTTACCTGTCCCTCTTTATTTCCCCCACTGCTTCTGCAGGAATCCTTCTGTCTTCATGAAGTCCTTCACAAGCCCCATTAGTGCCTACTGCAGGTCTGACAGTTGGTCCTCCCTCTAGCTCCACAATGCCTTTCTCTGGCCACTTTGCGTTTCCCTTTTCTCTGCATTCACTTTTAGGTGGTGCCACCGCGTTTCCTCCAACGTTTCAGAACCAGCTTCAATGCCTTGATGCCATGAGGCTGGGACTTTTGTGATCCTAGGCCATGTTGTGGGATGAAATGTATGTTACTGAAGTCTATCTTACTTGAAAATGGTAAATTTTTTTCTTACTATAAATGGATGTGTTCATTACAAAAAACTTGGAAGTAAGAAATGAAGTGAAAGGTAGTACAATGCATGAATGCTTTATCCTGAGATAGGTATTTACCATGTAATTTTATTGCAGTTTATAGAATCTTCTTTCAGTTGCTAGAAATTTAGATTGCTCTTACTTTATCTGTATTATAAATAATGTGTGGTGTCAAGTTTGTGAATTACACATTTTTATATACTTGAAATTTTGCCCTTAGGATAGACTCAGTGTCAAGTTTGTTAAAAGGATCTCCATTTTGCTCCTTTTCTCATTATTGTTGCTACCTTAAGATAAAAAAGATAAAAAAAATACCAAGCATACAAATTTTTTAAAAAACAACAACAAAAAAAACAACTCAACTCTAGCGTAGGAGGTAAAAATGGTAACCCTGGGCCCGGCGCAGTGGCGCAAGTGGTTAAGGTCCTTGCCTTGCACGCCCCAGGATCCCATATGGGCGCCGGTTCTATCCTGGCAGCCCCGCTTCCCTTCCAGCTCCCTGCCTGTGGCCCGGGAAAGCAGTCGAGGACGGCCCAAGGCTTTGGGACCCTGCACCCGCGTGGGAGACCCCGAAGAGGCTCCTGGCTTTGGACCGGCATAGCATCGGCCCGTTGCAGCTCACTTGGGGAGTGAATCATCGGACGGAAGATCTTCTTCTCTGTCTCTCCTCTCTGTATATCCGCCTTTCCAATAAAAAAAAATAATAATAAAAATAAATCTTTAAAAAAAAAATGGTAACCCTGTTTGAAATTGTAATTGTTGCTTTGTGACTTTGATCATTGTTTTCTCTGTGGAATCCTTAAGCAGACACACTTTTCAGTTGTCTCAAAATGAGACTTTTGTCTTCACACCTTTCACCTCTTCCTTGCAAAACAAAGCTACTGCATGTCCAGGTATTACATCTTTATTCCAGGAAAGGAGAAGTAAAAAGGAAGCAGGAAGAAGCTAGACTTCGTAGAAAAACAAAAACTTTCATAGAAAACGTCCACTTAGTTCTCATGGAAAAAAAATTACAGTCAGGTGGTCCCTCTAGTTACAGACACCTGAAGCAATTATTTTTAGGGCTCATGCGTGTAATCGAGCTATTTTAGAAAGAAAGAGGTAGGTACCAGAACAGTAGTCTAGTGGCTAAAGTTCTTGCCTTGCATGCGCTATGGCCCCATGTGGGCACTGGTTCTTACTTCAACAGCTCCACTTCCCATCCAGCTCCCTGCTTGTGGCCTGGGAAAGCAGTCAGGACGGCCCAAACACTTGGGACCCGGCACATTCATTGGAGACCCAGAAGAAGCTCCTGGCTTTGGATCAGCTCTCCTTCAGACATCGTGGCCACTTGGGAAGTAAATTAGCAGATGGAAGATCTTCCTCTCAGTCTCTCCTCCTCTCTGTATATCTGACTTTTCAATAAAAATAAACAAATCTTTGGAAAAAAATAAATAAATTATGACAGGCCAAAATGAAAACCAGTCTTAAGTTTTGAGAATCTGAAATATGATTGGATACATATACTGCTTCATCTGAAATTCTAAACTTCTTATAGAAATTAGTCACTGAGAATGCAAGAATGAATTTTAAATATCACATGCATGTGAATGATGACCAAGGCTCGGATTAACCCCGGGAACACCACTCACCATTATGACTTCATTTTCTTGTTTGTCCCCTGCTTCCCATACATCACTACAGGATAATAAAGTAAGTGTTCAAGGAGTCTTCAGCCTTGTTTATTTTCACAAAATATTCCTCCATCTGAACTCATTTAGGCAGATCTGTCTCAGCATTGTAAGGTAAACATAAATAGTTAAATAGTTCTCATAATTATGTTAGCAAACTTCTGCTAAGACACATGTACATGATGAATAGTACCCAAAATATTCCATGTAATGTTCCGTTCAATGTTCATTTTATGAACTTAAGCACTAAATAGAATAGTATTGTAAGATACTGATAACATACGCTAATCTTACTTCAACTCTTTGTGGAGCTACTATGATGGGGCTGAGCAAGAGGTCAACTACAGCTACAGCACTGCTTCTTAAGTATTATTGTGCACACAAATCACGGGCTGGAGTGGAGGTTGGTAAAACAGGCATTCCAATTCAGTAAGCTGGAGCTGGGCCCAAGATTCTGCATTTCTCCCAAGTTTCCAGGCAATACAGATGTATATTGGCAAGTCCCAAAGCTTCTTCCAACACAAAATGTTCTTAATCTTGTGTAAAAGAATTCATGCAACGTATCTGTGAAACGGACAATGGAAATCTAGAATAATAGCAGCTTACTACTCTTAGTCACTTACAGGGAATCATAAATCTCAAAATATACAAAGTCTTAGGGGAGTGCGATGCAATTTAGAAAATTCAGCCAGCTTGTCAAGGGTACGATGAAGAATATAATTGAGACGTGGGCAGAAACCCCTAGAGGCCAGACGCCTTTGCTCTGACATGCACCCTGAATAGCACTGTCCGCCTGCCAAGATTTCACTGAAAGGTGATTATGCTCAAACTTGAGAAACATGTGCTTTCAAGAAACTCTGGAACTACTCCTCAAGTGGAGCCAGGCAACTCTGGAAGATCCAGCTAACAAGTTGCAAGGAACACTTAAGCCCCTTCAAATGAGATGCTAACTGGACAGTAAGCCAGAAAAGAAGTACAACAAAGACCTCCATAATCACCAAGGATTAAAAAGGAACTTAGTGAATAACTTAGACAAGGGCTATTATACTAGCCAAGAGACTTCCAGTCTCCAGAATCTTTTCACTCTGATTTGTGCCTTTCACATCGCCAAGGAAACCTCCAAGCAGAATTTTTCTTATAACCCTGCTGTAAGGTCACCTAAAACTCACTAAAAAACACAAATACTGACTCTCTTCAGTGTACAAACCTGTAAGTATTTACAAAGACCTACAGCTATGTTAACCAAGCACACCCAAAATATTGAACAGTTCCATGACCCCAGAATCCTCCCCTGTCCCTGGTAGTCACTGCTGTTTTAGCCCCTGCTTGCTCCCCCACCGGTGGTTCTCCTAGTCCAGCACACCATGCATGACATCACATGGTGGTTGCCCTTTTAGTTCGCCACTCCTCCCTCACACAGTCCTCCTGAATGCATCAGTGTTGTGGCTGCATCGGGAGTTTGTGTCTTACCAAAACTGTACCCTCATATCTGTGTTTCACAAGTATTTTGTCAGAATATTAGTGTAGTAAATACAGCCAGCACAGCTATATAAAAATTTATTTAATGTGAAGCTTTTATTTATGGCAAAGCAATCTGTCATAATTTTACTTTCTTGGTTATCTATATTTCCAAAATCTATCTCATTGGTTATTTCATTTTCTTTTGCGGGACATCATCATGATGTCTGTTTATTAAAAAATATATACATATCAGGTCGGACACAGTAGCCTAGCGGTTAAGGTCCTCGCCTTGAATGCGCCAGGATCCCAGATGGGCACTGGTTCTAATCCCGGTGGCACCACTTCCCATCCAGCTCCCTGCTTGTGGCCTGGGAAAGCAGCCTTGGGACTCTGCACCCGCGTGGGAAACCCGGAAGAGGCTCTGGGCTCCTGGCTTCAGACTGGCACAGTTCCGGCTGTTGCAGTCACATGGGGAGTGAATCATCAGATGGAAGATCTTCCTTTCTGTCTCTTCTCCTCTCTGTATATCTAACTTTGAATAAAAATAAAATAAATATTTTTAAAAAGTTCTCAAACTCCCTTCCACATGTGGAGAAGATTATGCTAAGTAAAATCACTTTTTAACATTCCAACCACAATACTGATTTTTTATGCTACAAATTACTTAAAATACATACTGCTTAAAATATTTTGCGTGAGATTTCTACAGGATTAGGTCCATTACTGCTTTTTACAAATGGAATGTAAACACATGTAAAGACTATTATTCCTTTCTTGTTAACAATCTAAAATCTGCAGGTATGCTTGCATCCATGCAATTTCCATTACTTGAAGAACTAGCTGAAGCTAGGTGACTTACAAAGAGGACTGCTTAGCTGGTACTGATAGTCCAAACAGCACGTGCCAGCTCTGGGGAGGACTCCCTCACCACATCAGCCCATCACAGCAGTGGATGGTGGGAGGAAGGCAGGATGTGTGAGGAGAGTACACTCTGCAAGACAGGCCAGCAGAGTGATGCACCGGTTAGACAGTGTCTTACAGCAACTCTCTAACAACCAATGAGCACCACAACAACAGTGTCAATTCCTTCCCAAGGCATCATTCAACACAACACCTCTAAAGAGGTCACTTCCCCTCCTATTCATTTTTCATACATTGACAAATCCTAGAAATATAAATCTCTTGATGATATTTTAAATTCAAATATCCCTCCAAAGTAATTCTTTTCACTTACTATAAACAAAGAAATAAACCTTCTATTAAGCATACAACTTCATATTGTCACAGTTTTTAAACTTTACTTTGTCTACTGGTTTAAAATATTATTTTGTAAAACTATATAGGATAATTCATTGCATATAGATATTTTCAATTGTAGCATAGCATTTTTTAAGACTTTGTATTTAAAGAGCAGAAAGACACAGTGGAAGAGATCAAAAGGGAGAGGGAGAGAGAGAGAGATCTTCCATCTGCTGGTTCTCTTCCCAGTCACAACAGCCAGGCTTATACCAGGCAAAAGACAGCACCCAAAAATTCCATGCTGATCTCCCATAAAGGGGGCAGGGATCTAATTATCTGGGCATCTGTTTTCCCAGGCACAGTATCAGGAAGCTCAATTAAAAGTCGAGCAGCCAGGACTCAAATGAGTACTCCAATATGAACTGATGACATCACAAGGTGAGGCTTAACCCACAGTGCCACAACACCATCTCCAATGTATCCTTGGATATATGATAAATATCTTTATATTAAAATTCATTTATTACATTTGATTTTGATATCTATTTTCAATTGATTTTTTATTTTAAAAAGCATTGTTCTAGTACTATTTCTCTTAGTTAACAAGTATCCTGGCACCCTAAATGTTGTGCCAAAAGTATCTCATTTAACTCTGCCTCATCTTAGGCCTGTTTCACATTATGTGTGTGTACCCCAGTTCTTTCCTCCAAGTGAAGGTGGGTTTTGGGGTTGTTTCAAGTTTGGGGTACTTAAAAAGGCAGCTATAAACACATTTGTGTAGAAATTTTTGTAAAACCATCTATTTTTGTTTCGCATGAATCTCATCTCACTGTTCTTCAAATAAAATTTCATTAATTAGAAACATAAAAATAAACTTGCATCTTGGACCAGGTCCCCCGAAAGATGAGACCACGACAAGTTGTGTAATTTCCAGGCACAAGGGAGGGGAAACCTTGCCCTCTTCTTGCTCCTCCTTCCTCGCAAGCTGAGCTTCCAGGAAGATTCTAAAGAAAAGGTATGCAGGAACACGTCGCTTCCAAACAGTGTGTGCCAGGAAAGTGATCCTTCTTTTGTCCTGGGGTAGTCACATGAGTGGCTTTTTCAATAAACTCAGGATAAAATGAAAGCTTTCTCCCAGGGATTAGGATGGAATTCAAACTTCTGGGTCTCTGTCAAGGCTACCACTCCCTGAAGTTCTCGTTTCATAGAACTGAACTCCCAGGGAAACCAGGGATCCGCCTGGAGAAGTTCAGGGTCCTCCAAGAGGCAAAAACTGTTAGCAGATATAACAATTAAAAAAAAATCCCACCAGGCTTTCTCTCTACTTCCTCGCTTAGCAATCAGCACATTGAGAACAACTGGGGGCGGGGAAGAACCTGAGTTTTAATGAACCCTGAAGATAGGGTTGGCTCTAAAGTGAAGTTCGCTTAGGTGTAAAGTGGCAAGCTGCAGCTATATTACGGGTCCTAGAATTCATGGGAACGAGCTGCATTAACGGTGTACAGCTGCATTCAACATATACAGCCCCGATCCTGGAAGCCCCGCCTCGCTAGCAACGGGGACAAGGGGCAGTAGGGGTAGAATGTGTGGTTGTGAAAGGTGGGAAGCCCCAACCTGGAGCAGAACAGAGATATGGGATTTTCCTCCCACCTCAAGGAAGCGAGCAGTGCCAAGAGTTGAAACCATCAGCATCGTCATCATCACATCAACATCATCAGGAGGAGTCATCCCTGTAGCAGCATGTCTACGGGGAGGCTGGGGCAGGAGCCATGGCACCAGCTGGCCTCTCATATCTGCAAGACAGAAAAAGGCCCTTCTCAGACTCTAGAAGGACCACAGTTTTAGGGTTTTTACTTAACTACTAGAAGAATCCAGGAAAGAGGTCTCGCAGTCAATTGTTACTCTGACAATTCAGAGTCTCAGAGTTTTCATGAAACCAATATAAAAATATACATGAGCCTGACAAATTGTGTCTAAATGGGGAACTCCAGTGGTGCAGAGTGCATGCCCCTTTTGTGCAACAGTATCAGAGACAATATCTGAGACATACCTTCACAGATAAAGGAACAGGTGAAGCCAGACAGTCTGAAACTAAGGTCAAGGTCTGCCATTTATTTGAATGGTGATTCCAGAAACACTTGGACATGGAGTAAACAAATCCAGTGAGAAAGGCAGCAGAGGAAGGTATGTGACCAAGTCACCTCCTCAGGGAGTGCTAGCCTGCTGAGGAGCTGTGAGCCCCACTGCAGGGCTGTCCCAAACAGGAGCCAGAGCGCAGCGGTATCCCCCAGCACTTAGTCCTCTGCCGTTCCCAGGCTGCTCCGGGGGCACTCACTCACTCACTTCCACAGGCTCTACAGCCTGTCCTCTGGACCAGGACACAGCCCTGAGGCAGAGAACGCAGGCATTCACAGGAGCCAGCTGGAGCACACACACAGGTCTGCCAGAGGGCATGACTGTGGGCCGCTAACCTCATCCGTCACACACATCAACAAGGCACACTCACAGGAGTTTAGAAAGGACACTCAGAGATATTACCACCTTTTTCCTCCACTACACACCTGAAAGATATCTTGTAATGTTACTATTTCACAAGCAACAAATCTGAAGATGTGAGATACTGAACAACTTGCTCACAATTGGCACAGAATTCAGACTCAGATTTTCTGAACATCGCCTTTTCCCGCTTGACTATGAGAAGCCTTTCTATAAATTGAGTTTTAAAATAGCGTCTGGGGCCTGGCACAGTGGCCTGGCAGCTGACGTCCTCGCCTTAAGCACACCGGGACCCCATATGGGCGCCGGTTCTGATCCCGGTGGCCCCACTTCCCCTCCAGCTCCCATGTGGCCTGGGAGGGCAGTCTAGGATGGCCCAGAGTCTTGGGATCCTGTTCCCATGTGGGAGACCTGGAGGAGGTTCCTGGATCTTGGCTTCAGATCGGCACAGCACCGGCCATTGTGGTCACTTGGGGAGTGAATCATCAGACGGAGGATCTTCCTCCTCTCTGTCTCTCCTCCTCTGTATATCTGACTTAGCAATAAAAAAAATAAATCAATAAATCTTAAAAGAAAAATAGGGTCTGAGGGTCCGATGCCTTACTGGCTAACTCTTTACCTTGCACGTACCAGAATCCCTTATTGGCACTTGTTCATGTCCCACCTGCTCCACTTCCCATCCAGCTACCTGTTCATGGGCTAGGAAAACAGTGGAGGACAGACAGCCCAAAGTCCTGAGACCCACACCCACATGAGACACCCAGAAGATGATCCTGGCTTCTGACTTTGGATCAGCTCAGCTCTGACCATTGTGACCAGTTGGAGAGTGAATCAGCAGATGGAAGATCTTTTTGTCTCTCCTTCTCTCTGTAAATCTGCCTTTCAATAAAAATTAAATAAAACCTTTTTAAAAAATAGGGACAAGGACATCGCTCAACTGGCTAAATCCTCCACTTCCAAGTGCAGCATCCCATACTGGTGCTGGTCTGTGTCCTGGCTGCTCCACTTCCCATAAGGCTCCCTGATTATTGGCCTTGAAAAGCAGCAGAGGCTGACCCAAAGCCTTAGGCCCTTGCACCCACGCTGGAGACCAGGAAGAAGCTCCTGGCTCCTGGCTGTAGATGGGCTCAGATGTGGCAGTTGCAGCCATTTGCAGAGTGAACCAACGAAGGGAAGCTCTTTCTCTCTGTCATTCCTTTTTTCTGTAAATCTGCCTTTCCAAGAAAAATAAACAAATATTAAAAAGAAATAGTTGCCAGTGACATTAGCTGTGTTACCTCTAGGCCTCAAGTATGATCATGAGCCATGGAAGAAACCATGCTTAGAGAGCTAGTTAAAAACAAACACACAAATTAAAAAAAAAAAAAACAGGGCAATAGTTTGGTTCCCATTAGAAAGAAGAAACTATTTACAGTCTGGGCTAGTATTGTAAGTAAATTTCATGAAAATGAACCATGATTCCAAAGGGAATGAGAAAGCATTACAGGTCTGGGGAGAGAAGGATGGCAAGATAGGAGAAGACAAAAAGGGAACACAAAGCCTTCTGCACTGCTTGCATTTGTGGCTTCGGGTAGCCTCTCCTCTCCACACCAGCCCTTTTCTCCTCTTTGCTGACTACTCCAGCTACCCCCCTGACTGTGGCCTTGGCAGTGCCATGATCATTCTTCAGTTTCCACCTGGATGAATCCCTTAATGCCTTTGAATCCTTCCTTCTCAAAGAGACCTAACTTCCAGGGCCACTTGTTTTTATCATATCCTGACTCAGCGCCATCTCACACTCCCAAATCTCTGCTTTTCCTGAATTCTTATTGCCTTGTGACTTCCTGTACAGTTGCTAAATACATTCTCACCGTGCTTGTTATATGTCTCCCCTTGTTAAAACGTAAGCCCTCCCTACCCCAAAGCAGACATCTTTGTTAGATCCACTGATGTGTGTCCCAAGAACCCAGAAGAGGACCTGCTTATTGAACACGTGCTGAACAATCAGTGAATGTCATAAACTCACAAGAAGCAATGTGTTATTCCACACCTTCACCACAGTCTAATGCCTCGAGCTGCCAGACAGGAAAAGGCTTTATTTATTCAGGTACACCTACTTTCCTACTTCAAGTCTCCTGCCCCCCATGTTTGTCTGTCAACCAAAGCTTGCTTTCTTGTGAAAGAAGGCATTTTCATGGCTTATGCGGTAGCATATCACACTAGACCTCCACCTGTGGAACTGGCATCCTATATGGGCACCAGTTCAAATCCTAGCTAGTCTACTTTGATCCAGCTCCTTGCTTATGGCCCGGGAAGACAGCAGAAGATGGTCCAAATCTTTGGGCCCCTACACTCATATGGGAGAAGCTCCAGGATCCTGGGAGTAAAACAGAGAACAAAATATCTCTCTGTCTCTCCCCTCTCTATAACTGTGATTTTCCAATAAAAATATCTCTTTTTTTTAAAGGTATGCCTTTTTAGGGCCTGGCGGTGTGGCCTAGCAGCTAAAGTCCTCACCTTGAACATACCAGGATCCCATATGGGTGCCGGTTCTAATCCTGGCAGCCCCACTTCCCATCCAGCTCCCTGCTTGTGGCCTGGGAAAGCAGTTGAGGACAGCCCAAAGCTTTGGGACCCTGCACCCGTGTGGGATACCCGGAAGAAGTTCCTGGATCCTGGCTTCAGATCAGCATAACATCGGCCGTTGTGCTCACTTGGGGAGTGAATCATCAGACAGAAGATCTTCCTCTCTGTCTCTCCTCCTCTCTGTATATCTCACTTTCCAACAAATAATAAATCTTAAAAAAAAAAGGTATGCCTTTTTAGTTTAACAATTTTGTTTTCATTGATGATGATTATTTATAAGCATATATATGTATATACATATATATTATCTATTTTAAAGTCAAAGAAAGAAAGATCTTCCATCCACTTATTCACTTCCCAAAGTGCCCCAAATATCCTAACCTGGGCCAGACTGAAATCAAGAACCTTAAACTTAAGAGTGTTACCAGGAAGCTAGATAGAAAGCAATGGTGGGACTTAACCCCTGGAACTCAGCTTACAGGAGTCCCAGGTGGTAATTTAACTATTGTGTCAAACACCTGCTTCATCAATTTACTTTTTAAATAACAGAATTTTGTATGTCCTGTGAAGCAGACAGTAACAGTTTATGCAACAACTATAATAACTTCTCTTTTTTGACACAGCAAATGCCAGGAGTCATGAACCCTATGTTCCCTTCGGTACTTTTTGCTAAATGGAAGGTGAGATCTGCTGTGTGATCAGCATTAGGTCCAGGCATGACCCTTATATGGTCAGTGTCTACATATTGGCAATGTTTAAAAACAGTTGCTCTGGTACTAACAGTCAAGGTCAAGCGATAAATATCCAAATGGGAAAAGAGGATGGAAACCACCTATCTGCCAAACATAAGGGAGAGGACAGACCTACAGACTGGAGAGTAACAGAACACTACTCCGCAATGAATTCACATTTACATGATTCTAACATGTAAGGTCAGAACTACAAATTGTACCTAAACTCATGGAACAACATTTAACATTCTGATACACCCTAGTGAGTGTTGTAGTTTTAATAACTTACTAATTTAATAGATAACTTACCCTTTTCTATAAACCTAAAATCAGCAGCAACTACGTAAGTGAAAAACAAAAAAAAAAAGAAAATATACAGTAAAGAAAATTCCTCAGTAACACTTTCCACCCTATAGGTAATAAGTAACCTAGAGGCTGGCGTAACACAGCCAGTTAAACTGCTGCCTGTGACACCAGCATTTCAATATTGGAGTCCCAGTTCATGTCCTAGAAGCAGTACTGTACAAGTTTGGGAAGGCAGATGAAGATGACTCAAGTTCTTGGGCCTCTGTCTCTCAGGACAGAAACTCAGTCGGAGTTCCAGACTCCTGGCTTCAGCCTGACCCAGCCCCCGAGCTGCTGCAGCCATATGGAGAATGAACCAGCAAACAAAAATCGCTTTATCTATCACTCATTCTCTGTCGCTTTCAAACTAAAAATAATAATAACAACAACAACAATCTGATGCAGAGTACGAATGATGAGTGAACTCCACAGCCACACACCAAGAATTAATTAGGAGAGCTATATCAGTCACAGGTAAAAGGTAGGCAGATGGCACAGCTAATGCTAGGTCATCATGTGTTGCTCTTCTATTGAATAAACTAAATAAGGGACAGAACAGTTTCTCTACTCCATTTCCCCACTCATTCTTCCATCCATTTGCCCCAATATGTTTGGTGCCTACTAAAAGACAGGTAAGGGAGCCTAAAGCCATAGGGGAAAAAAAAAAACCAGAATCAGCTCCCGGTACACTATATTCCCAGGGGAGAAGAAAAATGAGTTTGGGCAAGCTTCTCTCAAATGCGTTAAGGCTAAGAATCACTGGCTTGTTTGCAATGCCCAAGTTAAAGCAAATGGAGGAGGGAAGAATATTTCTGTGGCATTCTTGCTTAGTCATGGCTATTTACTTACAGACCTTTATATTTATATATCTCTCAATCAAATAACTTCTTTGATTGGTTTACAAATATACTATTGGCAGGATGAAAGAGATTTCTGTTCCTTTAATGTATTCTTTTTTTTTTAAGATTTATTTATTTTTACTGTAAAGTCAGATATACAGAGAGGAGGGGAGAAAAAGAGAAAGATCTTCCATCCAACAATTCACTCCCGAAGTGACCGCAATGGCCAGAGCTGAGTCAATTCGAAGCCAGGAGCCAGGAATTTCCTCCAGTCTCCCACGTGGCTGCAGGGTCCCAAGGCTTTGGGTCATCCTCAACTGCTTTCCCAGGCCACAAGCAGGGAGCTGGATGGGAAGTGGGACCACCAGGATTAGAACTGGTGCCCATATGGAATTCTGGCGCATTTAAGACAAGGACTTTAGCCACTAGGCCACCGTGCAAGGCCCTAATATTTTATTTCCTTTGGTCTATTCCATGAAATCAACATTGTTCTGAACTGCAACAAAAACTAAAAAGGTCAAGAAACTTTCCATTGGTTAAATGTCATTTTTATAGCTAAGAAACCTTATGTTATGTTTCAAATCATGTTCAACATTTCACCCACTTATAACTATAGCAATTGCTTTTAACCTTTTCTGTTCTATTTGGTCTAGAAAACCTCAACAGAATTTCTGTAAGTCTGAATATTATGGGAACTTACAACACACTAAACTCTTTAAAATTACTCAATCTGATCCTATAGTCAATAGTGAGAAACTTGTACAGTAAAGTACAGTGAAGCATTTGATTGAAAAATCTAATAATGCAAAAAAAATAGTTTTATGCTAAAACTACACTAGGTACTTTCTGGAATAGAATCTAAAAGCAGATAAGTAAATCATTATTAAAAGTCTTCACTTAAGAGGCTCACGCAGTAGCCTACTGGCTAAAGTCCTCACCTTGCATGCTCCAGGATCCCATATGGGCAATGGTTCGTATCCCGGCTGCTCTACTTTCCTTCCAACTCGCTCCCTGTGGTCTGGAAAGCAGTAGAAAATGGCCCAAAGCTTTGAAACCTTGCACTCATGTTGGAGACCTGGAAGAAGATCCTGGATCCTTGCTTTGGATTGGCTCAGCTCTAAGCATTGCAGCCACTTGGGAGGTGAACCAGTGGAAGGAACATCTGTCCCCCGACCTGTGGATCTGACATCCCAATAAAACTAAATACATCATTTTTTAAAATTTATTTATTGGAAAGTGAGATATACAGAGAGGAGGAGAGACAGAGAGGAAGATCTTCTGTCTGATGTTACACTCCCCAAGTGAGCACAATGGCCAATGCTATGCTGATCCTGAACCAGGATCCAGGAACTTCCTCCGGGTATCCCACACGGGTGCAGGGTCCCAAAGCTTTGGGCCATCCTCGACTGCTTTCCCGGGCCACAAGCAGGGAGCTGGATGGGAAGTGGGGCTGCCAGGATTAGAACTGGCGCCCATATGGGATCCTGGTATGTTCAAGGCGAGGACTTTAGCCACTAGGCCACGCCGCTGGGCCCATAAATCATTTTTTTTAAAGATTACTGGTAATTAAATTATAATTACAAATTATAAATTAGCAGCTAGACCAAACTGCCAGGCCCTAAATAAATCATTTTTAAAGGCTTCACTTAAGACCAGTGTTGCTATCATTTTTGTTTTGTTTTGTTTTGTTTTTTGAAGATTTTCTTAGTTTCATTGGAAAGGCAGATTTCATAGAAAAAAGAGAGACAAAGAGAAAATCCTTCATCTGCTGGTTCACTCCTCAAATGGCTGCATGACCAGAGCTGAGCCCATCTGAAGCCAGGAGCTTCTTCTGAGTCTCCCACAAGGGTACAGGACCCAAGGACTTGGCTATCCTCTGTGCTTTCCCGGGCTACAAGCAGGCAGTTGGATGGGAAGTGGAGCAGCCGGGACAGGAACCAGCACCAATAAGGGATGCTGTGGTTGGAGGTAGAAAATTAGCCAGTTGACCGCTGTGCTAGCCCCAACCAGCCTTACTTAAACTGTTTAAAAATAGAAATTTGGTTATATTATTACATTTGAAATGGATGGATTAACAAACTCATTGGGGATTTGCAATTGCTGCAGTAGCTGGTCCCTCTTGGCCCAATCTCACTGCCTGGGAGCGAGCCTACCTGAGGAGGAAGGACAGGGCCCTCCCCGTATCTCCCATCCCAAACACTGTCTCTCAATCTCGGTGCTGTTGCCATTTGGGGCCTGAAAACCCTTTGCAACAGGAAACAAGATACTCCATGCATTATAGGTAGCCCAGTGGCATCTCTGGCTTCTACCTCTCATACACCATATTCTATTGGAAGCCCAGTAAGGACTGTGATACTAGATACTTCACTGACACCCAAGAAAGTTCCCTATCACAAAACAAACAAACAAACAAACAAAACCGACACGCAATTAAAACTGGCCATGTAAGAATGTCTAGAGTGAATGTTATGGCACAGTAAGTTAATCTGCTACTTGGGATGCAGGCATCCCACACCAGACTGGTAACACAGTTCCCAGACCCAATTCTGATCCAGTCTTCTGCTAATGCATACACTGGGAGAGAGCATATAGGTGCTTGGGCTCCTGTCACCCATGTAAGAAAGTCAGATGAAGTTCTGATGTTCTAGGTTTATTACAGTAACCAGTGGGGAGTAAACCAGTAGATGGAAGATCTTCCACTTTCTATCTATCTCTTGCTCTCTGTCATCCTGCCTTACAAATGAATCAGTAATTTTTTTTAAGAAAGTATGACTATGGGCCCAGCGCAATGGCACAGTGGTTAAAGTCCTCGCCTTGCATGCCTGGGATCCCATATGGGCGCCAGTTCTAATCCTGGCGGCCCCACTTCCCATCCAGCTCCCTGCCTGTGGCCTGGTAAAGCAGTTGAGGATGGCCCAAAGCTTTGGGACCCTGCACCCGCGTGGGAGACCCTGGCTCCTGGCTTCGGATCAGCATAACATTGCCCGTTGCACTCACTTGGGGAGTGAAACATCGGATGGAAGATCTTCCTCTCTGTATATCCGCCTTTCCAATAAAAATAAAAAATAAATCTTTAAAAAAAAAAAAGAAAGTATGACTAATATATTAGAAGATTGGGTTTAGACATACTATGCACCCAAATGTTAGCATCTGTCACATATCCATTACGGAAAGAACACTGGCTATAAAATTAAGCACTTTTTGTATTGTGAATTCAGTTACCTGAATCCAAAACCAGAAAATGCCTACCAGCTGGAGTTAGTCATTAAAGTTCATTAATCTACCATTTGTCTGCTCTGTAAAACACCTGCTTAAATAGACACAGACAGGAGTAGGGGCATTGTTTATAAGGTGTTTGCCACTTGCTAACTGCTCAATAAATGACACGTCATGAAATATTTCTCTTAGTAATAACAGAAACTTAGTCTGTCGACCCAGTTATATTCTATTACCATTCAACACCTGGATGGCAAGATCAGTTATAATGGCCAAGCCAAAGCTATTATAAAACCTGCACGTAGGTAGATTATAGTGAGTCTTACTGCCCCTAGTCTGGTTTAATGCAACCCAACTAAGCCTTGAGCCCAACAGGTGGCAATCTCTCTAACCCTAGCCATCTTTATTTCATCAGAATACCTTGTTATTTGTCTAAAAAAATCAAGTTACATTCTATTTGCTTTTCCAGGACAAACTATCTGCCAAGACCTACCTGTGTTACTATGGGTTAAACACTCGCTTTTTTTCTAGCTCCTCCTCCATGCTAATATTCATAGTTATTCCTACAACATAAAACAACTTAAACCATAGTGACAAAGATAAAGTGAAAACTACCTAGAAATTGAGGCTGGCAGAGCGCCTCAGTTGGCTGATTCCTGGCCTACAAGTGCCAGGATCCCATAGGGTGCCAGTTCATGTCCCAGCTGCCTTGCTTCCCATCAAGATCCTTACTTGTGGCCTGGGAAAGCAGTAGAGGATGGCCCAAAGCCTTGGTACCCTGCACCCATTTGGGAGATCTGGTTGAGGCTCCTGGATTCTGTCTTCAGATCGGTCAACTCCAGTCATTGCAGTCATTTAGGGAACAAAGCAGCAGATGGAAGATCTTTGTCTCTGTCTCACCTTCTCTCTCTGTCAATCTGATCTGTCTTTCCAACATAAATAAATCAATCTTTAGTAATAACAATAAAACTACCTAGAAGCTCATGTTGTCCCCACCCAGGAATTAGATCAAATGCTGGTCCATTTACCCTGAATTGAGGCGGGATTCCTGTGAGGTGAGCCAGACGCTGAACTGAGGCACATTTCAAGCTGAAAGAGTCTGAAAGGGAGTTACTTGCAGAAAGAAAAGGGATGAGTAAACAGTCATCAATTGCTCAATCACAGCCCCTACCCCATCTCTTCCATCCTTTCACCTCTTCCCTGACTGTTCCAAAGGTCCCACAGCCATGCAAATTGTACAACAGAGCCCTAAGGATTCCCATATCTCTACAAAAGCCAGTTCAATCTGAGCTTGAGGTCAACAATCTCAGATTTGCCAGATCTAGTCAATCTGCCACAGTATTTCAGCAAACTATTCCTTATATTTTATTTCACAAGGTGGGGTCAGGTAAATTAGTAAAAATTTAAACCCCTTTGTGATTGAGTAACCTGCTAACGCTGGCAAAAAGAGCCTGTTGACATATCTGGCTCACATAGTGTCTTAGTTCACTTTGTACTGCCATAATTGAATTGCACAAACTGGGTAATGTATAAAGAACAGAAATTTATTTCTTGTCATTCTGGCAAGGGTGTCCTTATTGGGTTCCTCCACAATGGGAGGCAGAAGGACAAGAAAATCCAGTGCACAAATGAGAAAACATGGGGGTCGGGGGAGAAAGAGAAAAGGAAAGGGAAGCGAGCTCCTCCCTTTATCAGGAACCATGCCTAGTTGAACAAACCACTTCAGTGATAACAGCATTCATAACCTCTTACAGGTCCCACATCAAGGGTAGGTTAAGTACACAGTGCATGAACCTCCATAGACACATTCAGATTATTAAAGCATCCTACCCCTGGCCTCCACAATCTATGTTCTCACATGCAAGATACATTCATTCTGTCGCAATATGCCCTGAAGCCTGAACTCACCTAGTACCAACAAATGAGTCCAAAGTTCAGAGTCTCAACTACATCAGATATGAGTGAGACTTAAGGCATGATTTGTCCGAAGGCAAATTCCTCTCAGCTGAGAGCCTGTGAAATTAGTAAGCTGTGCACTTCCAAAACACAATGGTGGGATTGAGAACAAAATAAACATTCCCATTCCAGAAGGGAGAAATAGGCAAGAAGAAAGGGGTGGCTGGCCCTAAGTAAGTCCAAAACCCATTAGGGAAAGCCACTTTTAGGTCCCAACACTGGAGAACAATCTCCTGGGACTCCACCTCCCCAATGTCCTGAAGCCTCGTGCAGCCCTGCCCTGTGGCTTTGTGGGACTTAGCCCATGCAGCAGTTCTCACAGGTTTTTGGGCTTTGCACCTGCAGCTGTTCCAGGCTAGCACTGCGCATGTGCAGCTCTATAGTTCTGGGGTCTTGAGAGAGGATCAACTTGACAGGTCCCCTAAGAACTCCCTAGTGGGCGACTCGCTGGTAGTCAGATTGCTCAGCAGGCGCTCTCTATGGTGTTTCTGGCCCTGTGGTAAGTCTCTGCCTCGTCCCTCAGGCTGTCTGCAACATCCTTGGTTTAAGGTAGAGGAAATTGTGACCCCCTCAATGCTTGCATTGTATGTACCTGCAGATTCAGCACCATGTAGACACTAGCAAGTCCTATAGCTTGTGCCTTCAAGAATTGCAGCATGGATAACACCTGGGGCCCTCACTGAGACATAACTGGGACACAGACAAGACACTAAAGGAGAATTTGAGAAAAGACTTGCTAGGCTGTTTAGCACAGACAGTGCTGGTGTCTGCTGGATGCAGCTCTGGACATCTTGACCTCAAAGATCTCAGATGCCTCTGGAGTCATTCTCCAAATTGTCTTAACTATCAAGACCTGGCCTACTTTTAATAAAAGGCTGTGTGACACAAGAAAGAATTTTGACCACAAGTGTGAGCCATTCTTTAGAGCAAATGTTGGAAAATGTTTTTAAACAGGGACAAATGGTAAACATTTTAGACTTGCAAGTCATGTGGTCTCTTTCACAACTACTCATTCATTCATTCTCTGAATAGAATGAAAGCAGCCACAGACAACATACAACTGGTGACTATGGCCGTGCTCCTACAAAGCTTTATTTAGACCCTTGGGCAACCTGCATACTAGAACTAGAACAGCCTAAAAATGCAATTAGAGTGTTGCCAGAAAAGTAAATAGATACGAAATCTGAACATACAAATAAAGGGATAGGTACTGTGGTTCCATTGGCTAAGCCCCTGGTTGGGATGCCTCCATTCCACATACAAGTGTCTATTCAAGTCCTGGCTACTGCACTTCTGATACAGCTCCCTGCTAATATGTCAGAGAGGCAGCAGATGATGGCTCCAGTACCTGAATTTGTGACACTCATGTCAGAGAACCACAGAGTTCCTGCCTCCTGCATGGCACAGCTCTGGCTGGCATTTGGGCTGTGTATAAGTACATGGAAGATCTCTCTTCTGTCATTCTACCTTTCAAATAAATGCAACCTTAAACATTGAAATTATGGGGCCCAGTGCAATACTGCAGTGGTTAAAGTCTTCGCCTTGAACATACCAGGATCCCATATGGTAGCTGATTCTAATGCCGGCTGCTCCACTTCCCATCCAGTTCCCAGCTTGTGGCCTGAAAAAGCAGTTGAGAATGGTCCAAAGCTTTGGGACCCTGCACCCGTGTGGGAGACCCAGAAGAAGCTCCTGGCTCCTGGCTCCTGGCTTTGGACTGGCTCAGCTTCAGCCGTTGAGGTCACTTTGGGAGTGAACCATCGGATGGAAGATCTTCCTCTCAGTCTCTCCTCCTCTCTGTATATCTGCCTTTCCAATAAAAAAAAAAAAAAAAGAAATTGCAGTATTTCTTTTTTTTTATTGATTCATAGAGCAAGTCAGCTCCCATTTGCTGATTCATCCTACAAATGCCCACATTGGCAGTGGCTGCACCAAAGCTGGGAAAAGTTTCTTACAATAACTAAATGGAAACTCTTACAACTGACAATTACATTACCTAAAACAAAACATGCATTTGAGCGATGTCATAGTAGTGTAAGGATTGTGTTTAAAAACAAAAAAGTAATCTCATAAGCACAAATCCAGAGAGCTCACTAGGTAGAGTCAGTCTTATCATACCATCCCCAATGTGATGATGCGAAGAGGTGAGGCCTACGGGACGATTAGGTCATGAATGCAGGGCCCTCCTGCACCAGTAAGAGGCTTGAGGAAGAGCCTGTCTCTGTTCTGTCCTGTCTTAACTAATCAGATCTGGCCTCCTTTTAACAAAAGGCTGGGTGACAGGGCTGCTCCATTGGGAGGCACCTCCAATGAGGAGCTGGGACTCCTCCACACTGAATCTGCAGGCACCTTCAACTTGGAATTTTCAGCCTCCAGAACCAGATCCAATATATTTCTCTTGCTTATTAATTATCCAGCACAAGGTGTTTTGTTATAGTACAGCAGCTTGAAGGGACTAAAAGATTATTCAATCTGAGGAACAAAATGAAAAAATGCTAATAGAGTACTGGAGACGCATGTGACAATACTAAAGTGTCTAATACAAGCAATAAGGAACATCAGAGAGAGAGAGAAAGCAGAGCAATGAAGGCACCTATGAAAAAAAAGATTTTTTCCAATGTTCTGTTCTCTCTAGCTTACATCCTCACACAGGCTCCCTAACCTGGAGAAAATTACTTACTTCTTGGCATTGACAGAAAAGCACTGCTTTGTGTTTCAGGTGCTACACACAGCACTGACATCTCAATTCCAATGTCCAAGCCCTAAAGCACTTGAGATTTTTAAAGAATTAAAACAACTGGTGAAAAGGACCAACTGACACCCTGCGGAGAATTATAGTTAATCTTCCAGTCTCCATAAAAATGCCTCACAGATGCTAAGGAACATGGATACATCACACAAAATTTTTTTTCTTAAATTTTATTTGACAGGCAGAGTTACAAGAGAGTTTGGGGATGGGGGAGATATTGAGAGATAATCTTCCATCTGCTGGTTTATCATGAGATGGCCACAACAGCTGGGGCTGGTCCTGCAGCTTCATCCAGGTTCTCCATGTGGATGCAGGAACTCCAGCACTGGAGCCTTCTCCCACTGCTTTCCAGGCACATTTGCAGGGAGCTAGATCAGAAGTGGAGCAGCAGGGACTCAAACCACATAGGATACAGTGTTGCAGGTGGTGGTTTAAGGCACTGTGCCACAGAGCTGGGCCCACTACCATCTGTCAGTTCCCTTCCCTAATGGTTTTAGGGGGGAAAGAGACTAGTCAAAGTCCAGTTGGCACTGAATAGGATTCATGATAAGTATACTCCAATCATTTAGATATCTGCTTCATGCTCTGGGAATCTTAGGAATGATTTCAGGGAGTTAGCTTTGCTTATCAGCTTATTCACATGCATTCTTTTAAGACTGAGCTTATCAGCTGATCAGGATGAAAGGCTTTGTCCATTATCAGTTGCAAAATCCTAGCTGCAGCTGTAAATTGCTGAGCTCTGTCACTGGATCTGTGGGAGCTGGAGTCCCAGTGTCCTTTCTGCAGATCATCATTTTGCATGCTGTGACTTGGTGTGTGTGTGGCCTGAAACATATTTTATTTGTTAGTAGTTACTTGTTCCTTGGCATAAAAGCCAGAAATAAATTCTCTGTTGACATACTAAACATTTGTCTCCTCTTCTTGCTTCCCAGGCTCCTGCCAACAGTTGGAGTACAGAAAACACTGTTAAGCCACCCAAGATTGTGCCACAGACTATCCAAAGTGCTAGAGACAATAACAATTGAGACGAAACTAGAATCTAAGTTTTTTGAATTAACCATAAGAAACTCTTTCAATTCCCTCTTACCTATAGTTACTGATCACTGAGGAAGTTCATCACAGTTCCAATTAAATAATTTTGTGAGATTATTTTTGGGAGGCAGGCCTTGTGGCACAGCAGGGTAAACCACTGCTTCAGACACCTGCAGACCATAAGGAAGTGCCTGGGATAGAATCCTCCATCCGATCTCAATCCAGCTTCCTATTAACGTAGTATAAAGCCAATGCAGCAGGAAGTAGCAGTTGAAAGTTCAAGTATGTGAGTCCTCGCCACCCATGTGGAAGGCAAATGTTCCTGGCTCCTGGCTTTGGTTTGGCCTGGCTCTTGCAAGGATTTGGGGAGTGAAAGAGCAGATGGAAGATTCTCTTTTGTTGCTCTGCCTTTCAAATGAATATTCATAAATTCTTGGAATAAACAGGATTAACTAATAGTGCACATTTAAAAATTTTTTTTCTTAAAATGTTTTTTAAAATGTAATACTAAGAAAAAACAGCTAAAACAGTCATAATCTTACTTTTATAAAGGCAGGAACTGAAAGGAAAATATCAGTTGACCATCCACTATTTGAGAGGTCAGAACATAATTTATATTACTTGATCTTCACCATATTGCAGAGCACTTATTATTATTAGGTAGAAATTTTTGAACATTTTACAGTAGACAAAGAAAGCAACTAAGCACAAAGCTGAGTCAGCAAACCAAACCACATTTGTCTAACACAGATGATGTTATTTCCAAACATGTTGATTTCTGAGGCAATAAGTCCATTTTGAAAGATCACTCTCCTTTACAATTCACTCAAGATCACATGCATCATTGCACCTCTCAGAATAATGAGCTTGGTTTTAGGTTTCATGTCTAAGGCCAAAAGGCCTTCTGCTCTACCAGACAGAAAGTCAGAAAATCAGGTTGGAAAATTTCTATAGTCAAAATCTACCTTGCAAACACATTTCAATATAAAGAATTTTTACAAGGCAATTGGAATTGGTATTACTGTGCTAAAATACAACAGTTTCTTCACATGGCTCCCACAAAATGTACAATTGGGATATTTATTACCTGCAAAGAAAGCATTTTTAAGTTCCTGAGAAAATAGCAGAGCTTACCAGAAATCTACTATTCATACCATCACACATAGAATTCCAAATATCTGATATTTAAGACTGCCTTTGAGTGCCAGCTAGAGAATGCCACAGAGATGAAGGTAGATGATGCAAAGACTGTCACACCTGTTTTCCCTCGGCTGTGGAGCATGTAGCTTTATCATTTGGTGTTTTCAGATTTCCAGAAATGGTAAGAGGGAATGATATCTGCATCTGCAACAGCAGCAAACATCTCCAAGCCTTAAAAAGTTGGGGAAATAAGTCTACAAGTAGCATCACAAACTTATTCTTCTCTGTTACAATTTTTTCAATTGTTTCTCATTATACATTATATTCATTCATGCATGCATCCAAAGTGTTTATTAAAGTACCTACCAAAAGCTAGGCTCCTTTATTGGCTTAAGAGGTAAAAAACAGGAAGTTTTTTTTTAAACTGTTTTTTTAAAAACAGGAAGTTTATTTTCTTTTCCATTTATTACATTTTATTTTTGACAATCTTTACATAGTTAATTAGGGCACAAAGGTTCAAGGGCTACAAGAAAGTGGGTAAGACTATCATTTCCACATTTTTCCCTATATCAGGGGTAAAAGGGAAGGTAAAAGAAGCCCCACCCAGTCTCCCACCCATCTCAGGTCCCTGATGTGGGACATGCTCCAAGGTTCTTACTCAAGTAGTTTTGATAGTTCAACAATTATGAATTGCTGCCAATCTCGCCATTCCAAGCACAATGATGTCGCTGAGGATTCCTCTGATTGACATAGTTCATCTTAGAGTCTCCCTTTGTCCTGTTTTTCATTGCCAACATATGGCTGGAATACTTGATTGATTTGTTCTGTCCTTTTCCTTTTCATGATTAGGGATCTGAGTCCAGCAGTTTGATTGGGGAGATCCCCAAAGAAACTTTGTCTGCAGTGAACCCAGACCAGATTCTTGTGTGTACTTGCAAGTAGAGGACCTGGTACAGTCCATCACCCCAGTCAGTTGGTGGTTGCAATGACTTGGTGGATTCTGTTTCCAGGCCTGTCTTCCACTGGAACCAGTGGGTGTTGCAGTCCAGCCTGGTTCTGCCCAGCACATGCTTGGCCCTCACATAAGCCAGTAGGAACTGCAGCCTAGTCAGAGCAACCCACAATAACCCCCACCAGGCCCGCCCCGATCCTGGTTCCCACGCTTGCTATTATGTGCAGCAGACTAGTAGTCTGTCCCACATCCCATTCAGCTCTCATACATGTCAATGAGCATTGAGGCCTAGTTCAACTTAACTAGCTCCACTATGCAGCCCCCACATTTGCTGTTGGGTGCCCTTGTGTCTAGCCACCCCAGCCCCTGTCCTGGTTTTCATGCCCTCCAGTGGGAGTGGTAACCCAAAAGGGAGCAGCCCATTATTTCCCTTCTAGGCCACTCCCACTCCCGGATTATGCACTCTCCAGGTGGTTCTGCAGTTTAACTTCACAGAATTAGCCCTCAGTGCCAGTTTCTGCCAGCTGATACTGCGGCTAAACCCAAACAACCCTCACCCACTCTAATTTATGCTTACACCAGGAGGAATAATCAACCCAGCCTGGCTTTTCCCTGATCTAGCACACACGGGGCCCACAGGTGTTGTAGCCGTGCCTAGTCCGATCTGCCCCAACCCAGCTCACGCTATCCAGTGAGTGAGAGTGGCTGTCTAGCAGGGGAGCCTCCCCATATTCCCCCTGCCGGCTCTGCCCCCTCCCTCCCTGGTTCTCATGTTTGCTGTTGGGCGCTGCGGCCACATCTGGTACAGGTAACCTCACCTTGGCGGAATTCCGTATTGTGCACTGGTTTTTGTCGCAACCGAACCTGGCTTGACCCACACTCTGTTCTGGTGCTCGGATTCACCAGCAGCCGATGTAAACTGGTTCAGCCTGGTCTTCCCCAGACCCATGCCAAATGTATGTCAGTGGGATGCTTTTCATGGCCTATTCTGGGCTGTTTCCTATCCTGCTTCTTGCACTTACCTGCAGGGACTGTGTCCTGCTAGAGGAGTTGCCCAGAATCCTTCATCAGAACCTCTCCCAATGCCAGATTTTGCACATACCAGTGGGTCCATGAGCCAGCCCTACCCAGTTCACCTCCTGTCCTAGTAGGAACAGTGGCCTTTCCTAACTGGTCTTCAACCTAATCTTGTTAAAAGACATTTATTTTTATTGGAAAAATAGATCATATTTACAGAGAGAAGGAGAGAGAAACATCTTCCATCCACTGTTCTACTCTCCAAGTGGATGCAACAGTCAGAACTCAGCCAATCTGAAGCCAGGAGCTTCTTCCGGGTCTCCCACACAGGAACAGGGTCCCAGGGCTTTGGGCCATCCTCTACTGCTTTCCCAGGCCACAAGCAGGAAGCTGCATGGGAAGTGGAGCAGCCAGTACACGAACCAGTGCCCACATAGGATCCCAGTGCATACAGTGGCAAGGATTTAACCACTGAATCATTACACCAGGCCTATTCAGGAAGTTCTAGATGCTGAGAAAACCTTAGAAAGAGAGTACCCAACAGATCTGTGGATCTTGTAGAAGGGAAGGAAGGAAAGGGTTTAGGCTTCCTCTGGGAAAAGAGTGTATCTTGCTAGTAATGGAGCACTGCTTAACAAAGCACTTAAAGGAATAGAGGTTAATCATGCCCCACGGAAAGGAACGCTTCAGTATGAGGCAGTAAGAGGTGCTCTAAACTAAAATGCTGCAATAAATATGTCATAATGGCAAATTTTCACACAAGGCTTTGGGAGGTATATATATAAAGTGCTTTAATAGGATTAACATAGGGGTGTTTTTCATTCTACTGAACCTAGGTTCTATTTTTGAACTTACATCTTTATCTCTCTCTCATTCTTAAAGTATGACCTCTCTTTACATTATAGTCCTTTCTAGCAATTCAATATCTTGAGATTTCATTCGTAACTCAGTCCTATCCCTTTAAAAGAATGTATTCAGGTCTTTCTCAAATAGAGATCCCCACCCACCCTCCATCTACACACCACCCCAACCCCCAAACATTCTTCAAATGCTTGCAAGAGCTGAGGGTCTGGCTAGGCTGAGCAAGGAGCCTAGAAGTCAATGCAGGTATCCTACAATGAAGGCAGTGACCAAACCGTCTGAGCTATTATCCACTCCCTTCCAAGGTGCACATAAGCCAGAAGCTGGAATCAACAATGGAACCAGGACTCAAACCCAATCACTCCAATATGGGATGTAGGTCTTTTAACTGTTAGGCTTAAACACTCATCCCCCATGCTCCTTGAAGAGTAATTTAGATCTTTCCTCATCTCCCTATCTTTTCTCACCCAACTGTGATCATGCTGGTCTTCTAACATTGTGTATTTCTGGAAGTATAATTACCAGTTCCATTTATCTCTTCGTTAATTATGGCACTGTTATCCATTTTCTCTTTTACTAGCTATCCTTTATCTTCTCAAATACCAGTTACACAGGATCTGCCCTTGTACACTTGCCACATTCCTTTGAGTCCCTCCTGATCTGCCCTTAGCTTATCTCCTGTCACTGCAGAGTCCCCCAAGGTGAACACCTCTATAAGTAGACTTTACTGCCATTCATATGCTAATAACTCATTATCTTCCCTGAGCCTTGACCTCTGTCCTGGGTTCCAGGGGTTATAACTCTCACTTGCTTATTGAATATACATGTATTTGTCACACAGACCCTTCTAAGTGAACATAAACAAAACCAAATCCAGCAGTGGGCATCTGGCATAGCAGTTAAGAGCCTTATATTTGAGGTCCGGTGCAGTAACCTAGTGGCTAATGATCTCACCTTTGCATGCACTGAGATCCCATATGGGTACCGGTTCTAATCCCGGTGGCCCCGCTTCCCATCCAGATCCCTGCTTGTGGCCTGGCAAATCTGCCAAAGACAGCCCAAAGCCTTGGGACCCTGCACCCATGGGAGATCTGGAAAAAGCTTCTAGCTCCTGGCTCCTGGCTTTGGATCAGTTCAGTTCCAGTTATTGCAGCTGCTGAAACCAAATCTTAGATCTAACCACACTAAAGTTCTTCCCTCTCACTGTATTAACTTGGGAATTCCCCAAAGATTTACTTACAGTTAGTTTATTTGCAGTATAGATTTCAAAGAACTAAAGAAGGGGTTTGGGTAAGAGCCAGAGTGACAGGTACACAACTAAGGTAGTCAATGCACTTGAGACTGAGGATGTGTGTAAAATGCAGCCATTCCTTCTGAAGGATATATAAAGCAACACACAACCTACTTGTTTAAATGTTTATCTGAAATTGTTGAGAACAGGAGTGTTTTACATTCCTTTTTTTTTTTTTTCCCATTTTCTGGAGTATTTGCATATATATATGAGATACCTTGGAGAGGAGACCCCAAGTCTAGGGACACTGAGAGCCAATATATGAAGTTGAGGGTAGAACTTTCTACTTGTGACATCACAGAGGTGCTTCAAATGTATCAGATTTGGGGAGTTAGTGCATGGTGTCATGGCTAGGGAGCTGCACTGTAAAGTCTGCATGCTATAACGGAGTGCCTTGCTCCAGGCCTGGCTCTATCCTCCAATCCAACTTCCTGCTAACGCACACCTGCGGACATAGATCATCATCCAAGTAGCTGGGTTCCTGCCACTCTTGGGAGAGACTTGGATTGAGTCTTAGGTTCTTGGTTTCTACCTGGTTCAGCCTCAGTTGTAGCAATTTGAGAAGTGGACCAGCATAAAGAAGATTGTTTCTCCTCCTGTCATTGTGCCTTTCAAACTAACATACATTAAAAAGAATTTTTTGTTTGAGATTTCAGAGCATTTTAGATTTCAGATTATGGAACTTAAATGTGTGTGTATTGAGGAAATTCCCTGGTTCCTATCCCCATAGGGTGTTATTTTATCTCCAGTTTGTACACCAGTCATAATATGTCAGATATACAGGTATGCGATATAGCTGAGGTGAGGCATTGCTGGTAACATGGCTACATGATTGTTAATGTTAGGTAAGCCAGGAACTAGGTTCCAAATGCCCACCACCACATACATCCATATGCAGAATATGCACAGTTTACCTGCAAACATCAAACTGTTTTACTTAAGGGCTTGAGTACCTCGCAGATTTTGTTATCAGGGGAGGACTCTGGAACTAATCTCTCTTGCAAATACCAAGGGACAATAAACTCAGCACAAGAACAATCACAGTTTAAAAAAAAAAAATAAGGACACTATTAGTGAAGATAATGCTACAGGCTAAAATTGTAATGACATTAACCAGTACTTGAAATTACTGATTAACTCAATCAGAACATCTCACACAATGGATACTTTGAAAAGTGAAAGGAGCAAGAACACAGAATTTCCACTTGACACCCTCGGAGAGTAAATCTCTCAACAGGGACTCTAACACAGAATTTCACAAGATCAGTCTAACCTGCCCCTCCCCAGTCTGTATTTCCCTACTCCCAGAGAGCAAAACTTACCAAAATCCAAATGCCTGCAAGAAAAGCTGCTCTGGGCCCCCCTCAATCCTCATTTTCTTGGAACTCCACCACTCTTAGGAACATCTCCAAGATCCCAAACTACAAAAAGCTCAGCCCACTGAAGATGTGGTCTGGGTCACATCCATCTTCAACAGGCAGTTCTGTGGCTTTCTGTTTGATAATAAATCTGATTTGACTGTGAATTTCTACCTCACCTCTCTGTTTCTGTGTCTCTTTCCTAACAAAAACAATCCTCCTATTCAATTAAATTCAACAATCCAAGTATGTATTGAAAGGTTTTAGATGCCTGGGTTGTAACAGTTGCTGGAGATCTAAGTTGAGCAAGTCCTGTTTGATCCTGGTACAAAGAACCAGAGGGGCTAATAGGAAGGTCTTGTTTGTTTGTTTGTTTGTTTGTTTTTAAGATTTATTTTTACTTTTATTGGAAAGGCGGATATACAGAGAGGAGAGACAGAGAGGAAGATCTTCTGTCCGATAATTCACTCCCCAAGTGAGCGAGCGCAACGGCCGATGCTATGCCGGTCCGAAGCCAGGAGCCTCTTCCAGGTCTCCCACATGGGTGCAGGGTCCCAAAGTCCTCAACTGCTTTACCAGGCCACAGGCATGGATCTGGATGGGAAGTGGAGCTGCTGGAATTAGAACCAAAGCCCATATGGGATCCAGGCACATTCAAGGCAAGGACTGCTAGGCCACCGCGCCGGACCCCTTTTATTTCATTTTATGATATAGTTTCATAGGCTCTGGGATTCCCCCAACCCCTTCTCCAAACCCTCCCCCCCGCCACATCGAATTCCTCCACATTGTTACAGCAGTACAGCTCATAACCAGTCATGATTCCATCATTGCGGGCATGGACCATGCAGAGAGTCCAGCATCTTATTGTCTTCATAAATTCAACAGTTGATTGAATGGCATTTGAAAGACAACACTTCCACCATTTTCTGGGGTCTTTCTTCCCTTGGAGCCTCCCCTGTCACTACCACAGGAGACTTCATTATCCCAAATAAATCTTGCTTTGTGCACTGAAACTTTCTGCATAAAGTTTCTTCTTTCATGTGAGACAAGAACTGAGGTTACCTTCCACACTGAATTTCCCACAACACTGCTTGGTTAGCAAAACCCACAATCCAAACAACCATGGCAACAACATCACATCTTGCACTAGAGTTAACAAGAGAATAGCGGCTGGCAATAGGTCAGCTGGCTAATCCTCCCCTTGTAAGTGCCTGGATCCCATATGGGTTTGTGTCCCCACTGCTCCACTTTCCATCCAGTTCCCTGCTCTGGCCATTGTGACCATTTGGGGAACCAGCAGAAAGATCTTTCTGTCTCTACATCTTGTCTTGTCTCCCTAAGTCTGCCTTTCCAAAAATAATAATAATAATAATAAGGACAATCTTTAAATATATAGCTAGCTAAATTGAATTTCTCAAAAATTCCAAAATAACTGTCAGCCATTCTTGAGATATGTTGTAATTTAAGACCTTATTCTTACTTTCTTAACTCAAATCCTATGCCTGTAGATGAACTTTTCAAAAGTTTTAAGAACTTAAAAGTAATTTGGTATCAGCTTTTGCTCTACAACCAAGCACCCCAAATGTCATGACTTTAAATACTGATTTCTTTCTATGACTCCAATCCTTGGCTAATGACTACCTGTTCACTCACACAATTGCAGATGGATTGAAATTTAGCTAGAATTAGTGGTTATGATCACTTCCGGTCCTGTTATTGGTGGCTGGCAGATGCCAGCTAGAGCTGCAGGGATGACAGGAACACCTGTTTCCCTTCCTCTAATGTTATTATTTCACCTAATTGTCTCCGGGTTCCAAGAACAAGAAGTGTTAAGTCTCAAGCACTGTAAGTCTCTACTTGGAGCATATTTGCTAAGGTCTTCTGTGTACCAGGGCCATGCAACCAAGACCAGATACCTAGAGTAGAGATAAAGAATTCACCACATTCCGTGAAAAATATTCACATTGCAAAAGGATATATATACAGCGATGAGACATAATGGTGTTTTCTTAGGAACATCTGAGTGAGATCTAGAACTGCAAGAGTCCGCAAAGGAAGATGACAGAGAAACAACTCAACACAGCAAAACCTCTGCCAGGGCCTCGGAGCTCCTCGTGTCATTTGGAACTAAGGCAAAGAGCAGGAAGAGGAACTCAGTGTCTCAGAGCTAACATCTGTCCTTTTTTTTTTCTTCGCAATACATTTTTTTATGTTGTTTACATAATTGAGAAAGGTATATACCCATGTGAACCTCTGATTAGGGTGAGGAGGGTCAAGAAATAGGGAAAGGTGGATGAGGCAATTACTTCTATTGTTTTTTTCTTCCTGTATCTAGAGGAAGGGAGGAGAGAAGTGGAGAGGGCCACTCTCAGCAGCTTAACCTCATCACTATCCAGGGATGGGCATGACCACTCTATCATTCTAGGGTCCCCAGTGTGGAGGGTACTGCTTAAGTGATTTTGATAGTTCTGAGATACTGTGATTTCATTGCTCCAAATTGAGGAAATCCTTCCAATGTCCATTGGCTGACATAGTCCTCCCTAGAGTCTCTACTCATCCAGATAGTTGCTGTCAAAGCTTAGTCAGAAGAATTGTCCAATTTATTCTGCCATCCAATAACTGAAAAACGGGGCCTATGCAATGTGCTTATGTGTGCATGTTGATAGTTGGTCACCTCTTTGGGTTTATTTCTCTAATAAACTTAACTTGGCTGTGAGAACATTCCCTGTCTCTTCTTTGTTCTGTAACACTTTCCCAACGTAAGTCCCTATTTCCCCTTCTCAGTGCTCCCATCCTCGGGCATTGGCCACAACATTTGCAGGAGTTTGTTAAAGCTCTGAGGTTGTTTCCAGCATCTGGCATGTTGACCATCTATTGTTCATTTGCGTATGCATTTCGGAAGTGGTTACTGAACTTCTCTTTCATGTCAGCTGCTCTCCTGGTTGCTAGGAACAGAAGGAGGCACTGACCAACACAAGCAAAAACACTGCTGCCCTCACGAAGTTCACATGCTTCTAAGACCCCTTATTTGAATTATTCTGTGTTCCACTGCTCCCCTTCCCTTCTGCCAGCCTTGCAAAATACTACTTCATCCTGTTGAAAACATCCCCTTTCCTTCTCCAAGCACACATTCTTCTTTTGCCTAATTCACCCCTTTCCTTATCAGAGTGGTGACGTCTGAAGATCTCTCAACACTCCAACGTCTTCCTTGGGATTCTGAACAATCTTCAATTATCAGGAAGGGCACAGGATCTTCTACTTCCTGGGGTGAAAAAAAATGGTTCTGCTGCTCAGAATCACCAACATGCCTTGTTGTCCGGGATACAAATTACAAACTTTGAACCCATATTGTCCATCAAAAGGGATATATGCAATAATGTTGCTCATATGATGCCCAGTTTGTGCTGAAATCCTCATAAAGAGCGTTACCCAATTGGATTTAGCAAACATGTGCATGAGTAAGACACTTATATGAGTGATTTTAACAGGCAAAGAGTGGGTTGAATTTTAAAAGAAGGCAAATGAGAAGGCTGAAGTAAAGAACAATGAATAATAGGCTATCACTTTGAAGAAAGGGATATGTGTGAAAAGAGACGACGTTTCTGATGGTGATACTGAAGGCTGAGAATGTATCCAGGCAAAAGTTAAGCAAGATCACATGAAGAAGGCAGCTTGTAGAGCCAGCATTGTGCTGCAGCAGGTTAAACTATTACGTGTAATGCCACCAACTTAGATCTCAGCTGCTCTACTTCTGATCCAGCTTCCTGTTAAGTCACCTGGGAAGACTCCTTAGGCAAGTGGCCCCTCCTACCCATGTGGGAGTCCCTGTTCCTGGTCTCCACCTGGCTCAGTCCCTGCTGTTGTGACCATTTGAGGAATGAACTAGCAAATTAAAGATCTCTTTCTGTCAAAGAAAATAAAAATATTTTTACACAGATTTATCTTTATTGGAAAGGCAGATTTACAAAGACCAGGAAAGACAGAGAACACAATCTTCCATTCACTGGTTCACTCCTCAGATGACTGCAAATACCAGAGCTGAGTGGATCCAAACCCAGGAACTAGGAGCTTCTTTCCAGGCCTCCCACATGGGTCCCAAGGCTTTGGGCCATCTTCCACTGCTTTCCCATGCTACAAGCAGGGAGCTGGATGGCAAGTCGGACAGCCACGACACAAACCAGCACCCCTATATGATCCAGGCATTTGCAAAGGGAAGATTAGCCAATTGAGCCATCGTGCCAGACCAAATGAATCCTTTTTCTAGCCAGTTCAACTAGGCCAGCGGAGAATGTCAACTACCTCGCTAGAATATGAATAACAGAACAGGTTTTACAATTCTCCTCATCAAGCCTTGCAGCATGTTCCTGGGTCTGTGGATGCACTCAGGTGGACTTTGTCAACCAACAGACCTTGGAAAGATTTTCTCAAACCTGGAGCAATGAAACTGACAACATCTCAGAGTTATGGAAACCACTCAAGTAACATCCTAGGAACACTCTTCTCCGCATTGGGGTCTCTAAGGTGTCATCCAAGGACCATCTTACATCTCCGGGTGCTGATCTGGTTTAACAGCAAGGAGCAGTTCACTCCCCTCTTTCCCAAAAAAAAAAAAAAACAGAAGAAAAAAAAACCATGGAAACATGTGTCCCACACACCCTCCTCCACACCTGACCTTCCCCACTCTAATCAGGAGCCCACATGGGCATGTATCTCTCTCAACTATGTAAATAATATTAAAAATAATAAGGTGACTTTGAAGATAGTCATGGAAGGTCAAATTTTAGAATAGACACATAGGAAAAACATCAATGAGATTTATTATTCCCTTGCACCGGGATAGAGATTTATTACTCCCTAGATATGAAGATGAAGGGTTAATGCAAGTCAAATCTCAAAAGATTGGTAGAACTTTCTTATCTCTTGCACAAAATGAGGCTATGATTTGAGAATTTGTTTTGAGAGGACCAAGGGACTGTAGGCATCACAAACTGTGACAACTTTATCATTGACATTTCCACCAACTAAGAAACTCTACAGTCAGCACAGTTCTGAGCACCATTCAGAAATGTTCTGGGCTTTGAGAAGTGTCTACATAAAAGATTATTGTAGGGCCTGGGGTGGTGGCCTAGCAGCTAAAGTCCTCGTCTTGAACGCGCCAGGATCCCATATGGGCGCCAGTTCTAATCCCAGCAGCCCCACTTCCCATCCAGCCCTCTGCCTGTGGCCTGGGAAAGCAGTTGAGGACAGCCTAAAGCCTTGGGACCCTGCACCCATTTGGGAGACCCAGAGGAAGTTCCAGGCTCCTAGCTTCGGATTGGCTCAGCACGAGCCGTTGTGGTGACTTGGGGAGTGAATCATCGGTTGGGATGATCTTCCTTTCTTTCTCTCCTCCTCTCTGTATACCTGACTTTGTGATAAAAATAAAATAAATCTTTTTTTAAAAAAAAAGATTATTCTAGCTGAGTAGAGTGGAATCTAAGTAATAACTAAAAAACTAATCTATCATTAAAAAATGGTTTATGAAAGGGCTGCGCTTTTACTAGATAGAAAAACATTTTGTGTTAACTTGCTATATATTAAAAGTTGTTACATATTAACTAGTGTTATATAGTGTTATATATTAAGCAGAGTTATACATTAAATTATGAAAGAGCAGTTGCAGAATCTAAGGAATTTCTTGAAGAAATACTGCCGATTTGTTTCATCTTTGTTCTGTCACTTTATAATTCCAAGTACCACAATTTATCCGAACCATTTAAAAAATGTATGGCTTATCATTACTGACCTATCTTCTTCACAGACACCTCACATCCTTTAGCTGAATACTGCTCTTACACACAAGTGCCCACAAGTGCCTACATTTGTTCCACCGTGCTTAATGATGGACCCAAGAGCTTCACACCATCAGCTCACCTGCACCTCATAACGGCCCTGGAGCACAGTAAAATAAACTCTCTGATCCCTGGCTTACGGTTCAGCTAAACGAGGTAAATGAATAAAAGTCACAAAGCTGGTAGGTTGAGGTTTTTTTATATCTCAAGTCTTTGCTCTTTGCACTCTCCCACTGCACCTTCTGGGTACCCAGTAACTACACAGAGGGTCCGAATATGCCTGTCTCTATTAGAGAATATGTTAGTAGCTATGGCTTAAACATATCCTGCGTGCTGCTGTAACTACGGTGTAGCACTGCCTTCCTGTTGCTCTCTACCCATATGTGCCAGCCAAACTGTACTCACAACTCATGCATACACAAAAAGTATGAAAACACACAGTACTGGTTTTCAATCTTCAAGTTTTTCTTATCAACTCATTTTGTAGATTCTTTTTTAGAAGTAAAATTTGATACATATTCACATGGATATATTTCTTTAGTTAGTACTCATTTCTATACTATTTTTTTTTTTAAGTTTGAGCAGCTGAGCTGGGAAAATTGGATCTATGTTTGCAGAAGTAAGAAACAACCCCTACCTTACACTTTATATGAAAATCAGACTTACTGAATTGGAAACTCAGGAGGTGAGATCCAACAACCATGTCTTCACAAGCTCTTCAGTGATTCCTTCATTTTTTTTTTCTTGTTGAAAACCTGCCTTTTCTTTCATTAACAATTCATTATAATCTGTATTCATTAGAAAGGTAGAAAGAAAAATCGAACCTGCTGGTTCACCCCCTCAAATGTCTGCAGAGGTGGGGCTATGCCAGGCTGTGGCCTGGCTCAGTCTGGGTCTTGTGGTAGGAGGGGCCAATCTGCTGGAACCCTCACCTCCTGTCTGCCTGCGTGCATGTTAGCAGAAGTGGTGGGTGGGGAAGCAAAACCAGAACTTGGACATGGATGCACTTCAGAATGGGAAGCGCGTGTCAAACATCTGTCCCACTGGGTGACTGATAACACAGCTTCAGAACCCCTGGTGTGTGACAGGAGGCGAGGGTGGAGTTCCTACATCTGCCTATAGGTATCCGCATAGTCAACAGAACTGATGCTCCCCCCAGCATTACCAAGATTCTCACTATAGTTCAAGTCCTTTCTACGTGTACTTTTGGTAGCTTGACAGAAAAACTAAAACAAAACATAAACATACTTTGTGTTACTTTAGAGTACGTTTTGAATATTTATGTTAACTGTAAATCTTGGCTGCTACAGCTCAAACTGACCTCCACGGTTTTAGACTGAAATAAAAATGAAGATCAACTGCTATCACCCTAGGGTGACACAAACATATTCAACAGCTACACAGAAGCAGCAGGCTCTCCATGCAGTCTGCTTTACAGAAATCATGGGGCAGAGTTTGTGTTTACTACCAAGGAATCAGAGCACACACAATGACATGTGTTAGCAGTCTTTTATTTATTTATTTATTTATTGGCTTGACGCAATGACTCAATTGCCTAATCCTTCCCTCCCAAGCACCAGGCTCCCATATGGGCGCAGGTTTGTTGTTCTAATTCCCATCAAACCCCCTGGGTTGTGGTCTGGGAGAGTAGTGGAGGATGGCCCTAAGCCTTGGGATCCTGCACCCATGTGGGAGAACCACAGGAAGCTCCTACCTAGCTGCTGGCTTCAGACCAGCTCAGCTCTGGTCATTGTGGCCACTTGGGCAGTGATTCAGCAGAAAGTATATCTTTTTCTCTGTGAATTTTCTTTGTAAATCTGCCCCTCCAATTAAAAAAGAGAGAGAGATCTGTGTATTTATTTGAAAGGCAGGGAGGGGGATCTTCTATCCACTGGTTCACTCCAAAATGGCAACAACAGCCAGGGCTGAGCCAAGGCTGAGTCAGTCCAAAGCCAGGAGCCAGGAACTTCTTTTAAGTACATGGGCCCAAGGACATTGTGGCCATCTTCTGCCACTTTCCCAGGCCATAAACAGGGAGCTGGATTGGAAGCAGAACATCTGGAACTCGAATCAGTGCACATGTGGGATGCTGGTGCCACCAGCACTGACTTAACTTGCTACATGACAATGCCAGCTCCAGTCGCCTATTTTTTTGAAAAGGGAAGTAAACCACTCTTGAGGCTAAGCGAAAGAAAACTCAGAGGAAATTCTCAGACTAAACAAGTTTAAACATTGGCTGCATGCAAAGGACAAATATAGAAATGTGGTTTATACTTCCTGAAAATGTTAGCTCTAAAATGGAAGGGATGTTTCTGATTTCTCTTAAACAGAGCTTGGCTACACAAGGTGGTCATAAGTTTTCAATAATAGCAATATGCTCTCTAATCTGGCCTCGTTTAGCTTTCTTTTTTGCTAACATCTTGAAGTTTCCCCAATAGCTTCCAATTTGCTAAGGGGGTGGTGAGGAGAAAGGAAGGAAGGAAGGAGGGAGGGAGGGAGGGAAAGAGGGGAGGAAGAAAGGAAAGAGGGAAGAAAGGAAGGAATGAATAAATGAATAAAGAGAAGAGAAGAGAAAAAGGTAGGGGCTAAGACTAAACATAACATACTGAGGGGGGAGGGACCGTAAAACTAAAGAGCCTGGATTCAACCAATTTATCAACAATTTATAGAGAAAATATTCTCACTTTAGAAAAAAAGCTACTAATACAGATCTCCATTACTGCCTGCCTACACTAGTAACAGACTTTTCTCCTTTTATTTTTCTCTGCTACTGGGTTTTCAGACAGCAAAGTTCAATCCTTCTCAGTAACCCAAATTCTGCTACCTTCAGAAGGACAGACAAGATCTAACCAGACAAGTAGCAAACATTCCCAGGCAATCAACCAGAGAAAGAATCCAAGTTACCTTTATTCACTTTGTGTTGGGAAGCATGCAGAAGCAAAACAATAGGTCAAGAGATGGTTGTCAGGTCCTGCTCTGACTCTTTCTCCCATTTCTTTAGGGAAATTGCCACTCCTGTAAACCACCGTGTGTCTGAAGGAGGCAGCAACAGGCCACAAAGAGAGGAAGGCTGACCTGTTGTGTGGATAACTCACTCCCACACCACTCCTCACACAGCCTGCATCCGGGATGAGAGGACTGCAACCTCCCTCTCAAAGGCCTTAGAAAAGAACAGCTGTAGAGGAAGGGCTAAGTGTGGGAGGCAACAGATGGGTTTTGTGATACCCAGCACTCCCTGGAGTCAGAAGGAAGACATACATGAACAAAAGCTTGAGCCACTGACATCTTCTCCAGTACCTGATCATTCCAAGGATATAGCAGTTCATAGCCTAGAATAGCGAGAGTACAAATATTATAAAAAGAAAACCACACAGTAAGCATCATACACCACACCAAGCAGAAATAATGGGAAAATTAAGAATTGAAAATAAGCCCAACTTAGATGGGTGTTGTGATGCAACACGCTAGCTCGCTGCTTGGGGTTGTCTACATCCCATTTTGGAGTGCCAGTTCTGATCTGTTTCTTATCCAACTCCCTGCTATTGTGTCTGGAAAGAAGCAGACAACAGCTCAAGTATCCAAGTTTCTGCCACCCACTTGGGTGACCTGAATGGAGCTGCGGGCTTCTGGTTTAAGCTTGGCCCAGCCATGATCCAGCTCCCTGCCACTGTGCCTGGGAAAGCAGCGGAAGATGGTCCAAATCTTTAGGCCTCTGCTACTCATGTGGGAAACCCAGAAAAAGCTCCTGGCTTCTGACTTTGTCTTGGCCCCAGCCCCAGTCATTGTGGCAAGTTGGGATACTAATCAGCAGATGGAAGATCTTTCCATGTTCAACTTCACCTTTCAAATAAATTTTTAAATAAAAATTAAGCACAACCAATACTGCCAAAAGATGACAATACTGGGAAGCAGGAAAAAATTTGCCAAGTGGAAAAGTTAGATATTAATTAAAAAGAAGTATTTGAGAGAAAACTACATGTGACAAAGGGCAAACTAGACAACTGGAAAGGAAAAAAATGTAAGCAGATGGTGGAGATCTCCCAGAAGGTAGAGCAGTATAAAGAAATAGGGGCCAGCATGATGGCTCAATGGCTAAATCCTCACCTTGCAGGCGCCAAGATCCCAAGCGGGTACCAGTTCATGTCCCAGCTGCTCCACTTCCCATCCAGCTCCCTGCTTGTGGCCTAAGAAAACAGTAAATAACGGCCCAAAGTCTGGGACCCTGCACCCGTATGGGAGACTGGAAGAAACTCCTGGATCCTGGCTTTGGATCAGCGCAGCTCCAGCTATTGCGGCAAATTAGCGAGTGAACCAGGGAATGGAAGATCTTTCTTTCTGTCTCTCCTCTCTGTAAATCTGATGTGCCTCTCCAATCAAAAAAAAAAATTTTTTTTTAAAGAAAAATAGACACAAGGATAAAAACAGGTACGTTGACATCCTGAAAACAAGAAAGAACAAAGTGAAGGGAGAAATGCTACAGAAAATAATACAAATAAACATCCCTGAATTACAGATGAACGAATCCAGCTAGAAAGACTTGGTGTCAAGTAAAAGAGATTCAGTAAGGTTCTAGAAAGAGTATGGTCAATTTGATCACATCAAACAGAAAAAAGATGATGTTATAAGCTTCCAGAGACAAAGAACATATGTTATACAAAGGTACAAGAACTTTTATTTCTTTTTAATTTAAATCCATTTAATTTCATTTAATTGGAAGGAACGAAGCAGAAACAGACCAAGGTTTTCCAGCTACTGGGTCACTCCTCAAATACCCAGAGCTTTTGGGACCTGCCAGGATGAAGCCAGGAGCTTAGAATTCAGGTTGACCTTCTTAAAGGGGTCCATGTATGTGAGTCACCCCCTGTTCCCTCCAGGGTACACATTAACAGGAAGCAGAACCAGGACCTGAACTCAGGCACCCAACATGGGATGCAAATGTCCCAAGCAGCATCCTAACCATCACACAAAACACATGCTCCCAGCATTAGATTTCTTAACAAGAATACAGAAAGTAAATATTTGAGGGTTTTCAGATATTGTTCTGTTATTGATTTCTATTTTAGTTCCACTATGATCTGGAAACACAATTTGTTTGATCTGAATCCTTTTAAATTAAATGAGGCTTGTCCTATTGTCCAAAATATGGTCCATCTTGAGCACACACTTCAGCAAAGACTGACAGATGGCAGAGACCCACTTGAAAAGATGTTCACCATGAATCATTTAGGAGATTGCAAATTAAAACCACAGCAAAATACCACCACATACTAACCACATGAAGTGCTGCCAAGGAAGTAGCATTGCTAAAGATCTATTTAGCTGCTGACTGGAATTCTACTATGAAATGACTTAACCTCTTTGGGAAAATGATTTGGAACTTTCTTAAGAAGTGAAACATACATTGACAGCACGTTCCAACTATTTCATTCTGAAGTACCATCCAAGGAAAAAGAAAGCATGGGGGGACAAGGAAGATTTTGATCAGTATTCGTTCACACAAATTAAGATAACTATTTCTAAAGTTGTCTGTCTAAGGAGTTTTTAGTAGGAAACAAGGTGATAATCCCTATCTAAAAGGTAACAGGTAAGGTGCATATTTTATTTTTTATTTCAAAAAAACCATTCTGGGCATTTTATTACAATGGCCTGAAAGGTGTCAAACTTCCATCAATTTCTTGACAAAAAAAAAATTACTCGTGTCTCTCTTTGTAAATCTATCTTTAAAAAAATCTTGAGAGAGAGAGAGAGAGAGAGAGAGAGAGAGAGAAGGAGGGAGGGAGAGAAGAGAAACCCCTTCATAAACAGTTATTAACTTTAAAAAGTGATGAATTCTCCAAAATGTGCATTGGCTGGTGGTGAAGATTGACCAAATCTGACCCTGCACTACTACACACAAGCAAGAGTCAAGTCAGGATTTCCCAGGAGAGGGTTCTTGGGGGACTGTCCAGCTAGACCACAGAACTCAAACCCTGGCCTCAGGGGAACTCACAAGATACATGGTTCAACTTTGGAATACAAATATTAGGACTGGAAATTCTCAGTTGCTAATGCCCGTGCAACAGAGAACATATCCAGATGCACACAAAAAACATGACAGCCAGCTCATCTGCACCAACAGAGGATATAGAGTACCTCACCAAAAGAGGGAAAGCAGAACAGATAAGACAGCCCTCTGGTCAGGTTTTACAGCAAACAGAAGATCTGAGGATACTTCTGAAGCAGACCTGATCAGCCAACAGACCTTGGAAAGATTTTCTTAACTCTGCTGCAATGTAGCTGAAATCTCAGAACCATCAAGACCATTCAAGCATACCCTAGGAACATTTCTTTTCCATATCAGAGTCTCAAAGACAACATCAAATGATCGTATCTATCCCTGGGTGCTGACATAGTTTGACAACAACAATCTGGTTCCCTTTTCCCCCCTACCCTGAGAGCATAGGAGGAAGAGAAAAAAGAACCGCAATGTGTGTATTACCCACCTACCTTGATACCTCGGCCCTTCCCACCCTGATCAGAGGCCCACGTGGGCATGCAGCCTTCTCAACTACGTCAACAATATTAAAAATAAAATTTAAAAAGCGGTGTTTATCGTGACCTTACCCAGGTAACACAAAAATAAAATTTCTTTCTTAATTTCATAATTAAGGCATTTATAGAAATACCCTTTTTCATTTACAGTTTATTTTAAAGGCTATGGAAACTACATGAGGCATAAAAATGCATTTCCTGAGCCTGGTGCCGTGGCCTAGCGCCTAAAATCTTTGCCTTGAATGCACCAGGATCCCATATGGATGCCGGTTCTAATCCCAGCAGCCCAGTTTCCCATCTAGCTCCCTGCTTGTGGCCTGGGAAAGCAGTCGAGGACAACCCAAAGCCTTGGGACCTTATACCCGCATAGGAGACCTGTAGGAGGCTCCTGGCTTCTGGGTATGGATTGGCACAACACCAGCTATTTTGGTCACTCTTGGAGGGAATTGTCATCAGACGGAAGATCTTCCTCTCTCTCTCCTCCTCCTCTCTGTATATCTGACTTTGCAATAAAAAATTTTAAAAAATAATAAATCTTTAAAACATGCATTTCCTAGCATTAGTTGCAAGTTTCATCAGAGGCTAATAGCTGTATCAATTTAGAAACAATATTATAAGTTTTTCAGTATTCAAACCTAGTTTATAAACATTGAACACTTTCTCAGGTGTTTTCTGAAACCTCCCAAACTATACCTTCCTCTCCTGTTCTTGGTCATTGCACTCTTGTTGTCCTAAAACATAATTTTAACATGTGCCTTAACTCACATGTTGTTTCTAGCCTTAACGCAATCTCCTCCTACCCAACTAGACTATGGTTCATTAGTTTGTCCTGGCAAAACACATGGCATTCAGCAGGCACTTACCAAATACTCATTAGATCTGTTCCTCTTTCCTGAGTCTCCTTACAATATTCATTTTCCCTCATCTTTTTCTTTATTGAACTCCCTAATTTCCCATCTGCTCCATTAACACCTGCCAAATAACTCTGACTGCTGGATCTAAGAGAACAACCCTTAGAAGCAGGAATGGACCAATCAGCTGTACAGGAAACTGTCCTTGTCCCATGACCCAAGAAGATGCCATATCACAAGTGGCAAGGAAAAACAGGAGACACTCCACTACAGTGAGTAGAGAAGGGGCGGGAACAGAAAGCTCGCTGAGCCTCCGAGCTCCCTGGGTCCCCTGGGGCCAAAGCTGGCTTCACAGGAGAGCCCAATGTCAGTACTGTCTTTGTAGTTGGCAAGAGATGGCCATAAGAGGTGCCTAGAGAAATGGATGTGGAACAGCTCAAAGTGAAGACCTGTATTTGAAGTGGAATTCAGCTACCTTGCCAGATGTCCAAATTATTCAAAATATACATGAAGTCTCAAAGGTTACTTCTTCCAAATGCAAAATGGAGAGGTTATTGTCTGCTTCATATGGGTGTAAGAATCAAGTGAGGGGAGGTTTATGAGCCTGAACAAAGTAACAGACTGAAACTATTGTTAACTATTTGATCCAGGTCTATGAACATTCAGAAATTGCCTCACATAAATAAGCACTGACGGGTGAATCAGTTGCCTTGATCTTTTTCCCTTCCTGTAGAATGAATCATCTACCCAACTTCTTCCCAAATAAGATATCATATCTTAGATACGCAAAACAGTAGTTTTGTTTTATCAAAGAGATGTTCTGTTCCTATTGTACATTCACACACTCAACTTTGGATTTTGAGACCTCTACAAACCTCTCACAAGAGGTTGTTGTCATTCATCTTGCCTGCTGTGCTACTGGGCCTGAACCAGACTTGCAGACTGCATGAAGTGCCCAACCATGGTTCCAGCATTAAGATAGCTACTTGGCCTGTGAGCCTTTTACTATTCTGTACAGAACTTTGTTCTGCAGGGAATTTTCCTTTAGCACTTTTATATATCTTACACTGTTAAACCCTCAAAATAACTCAGACATGGTCAGAATTATCATCCTTTCATTTCTTTTCTTATTCCCCTCTTCAGCCCCTCCACCACAACAACAACAACAAAAAATTGGACTAAGAAATTAATTTATGTGCCAAAAGTCTTACCACTACTAGGGACTATTGCAAAAGAGTAAGGCAAGCCACTCGTTCAAGACCCGAGTCTTTCCTTCTCCCTTCCCATTCTTTTATTGAATGATCCATACATTTATTCCCTGTAATTCTGGAGGGCAAAACTAATTAGATTACTCAAATGTTAAGCCTCAGAGAAAACAAAACACAGTAGTTTTTTGTTTGTTTGCTTGCTTACTGTTGTAAGGCCCAGCCAGGGTGAGTGAGAGGCAGTCCAGAAGGAGGCTGAGAAGGGTCGCTGACAAGGCCATATCTGCAGCACGCAGCTGAGCAGTGATGTGGATTCACCAAAGTTGAAAGGAACCTACAGCACTCTATAGCATCATATAAGGCACATTCCTTTGTCCCCCAAATCTCACCTCTACAGCCCTCTAATAAAAAGGACCCCTCACGTCCCCAAGGTGTGACTTCCCTGACCCACTGTCTGTATCGGACCAGCGAACCTTGCCCCGGAGTGCTCCTAATAAAGCTTGTTTTAAGCTGAACTTTATTCTGTGTGGATTTCTGCTCCTGAACATGAACTTAAGCCTTACAACTATATCAAAAATATTTTAAGACAAGCTTTTATTAATCATGCAACAACATGTTTTCTGAATTCAATCACCAGATTTTCAATGTTAAGGTAAATATTTGGCAGCCTTATGTTTGCATTTCTTTTGGCCTTTTAAGTAAGTCACCTTAAAAACATCTGAATATAAAACGTACTGAAACTATCTAAACTAGTCATAACTTGTAAAGTAAAACTAGAAACCTCAACCATTACTATAGTTAAAATGTAATGACCCTGAACTAATCTTTGCATCTAGAAACTTCATGAATGGATAAAGAAGAAACCCTTATTGAAAAGTCCATTTTAAAGTAGAGCTTGTTGTTTCCTTATGAGAGGAAAAAAACACAAGATTTATATATAACCTTGAGTGTAATATGGTTAATATGGATGAAATTAATTTTTACAAATCTGAATTAAAATGAGGACTTTTGTGCTTTTATCCTCTTAATTTTCTATTCTGTGTATCTCTCACTACTCTGTATCCCTCTAAAATACTATAGAGTAATATCAAAGTTATGCTATTAATTTAGCACCAACTCAAGTCAATTTTTGAAAATAAACTGTAATCATATAGTTATGTAACATGAGTCTGTTTAAAGCATCAATTATTCTTTGACATTTTAACATTATTTTGGGTTCCTCAAAAAAAATCTCTCATAAGTCCTTTTAGTCTTCAACCTAGTGGCTAACGTCCTCGCCTTGAACACACTGGGATCCCACATGGTTCTAATCCCAGCAGCTCCACTTCCCATCCAGCTCCCTGCTTGTGGCCTGGGAAAGCAGTCGAGGATGGCCCAAAGCTTTGGGACCCTGCACCCGCGTGGGATACCCGGAAGAGCTCCTGGCTCCTGGCTCCTGGCTTTGGATCGGTTCAGCATCAGCCACTAAAACCATCTGAGGAATGGACCAGTGAAGAAAGATCTTTCTGTCTTTGTCCCTCTTTCTCTCTGAAAATCTGTCTTTCCAATAAAAATAAATAAATCATTGAAAATAGAAAAAAAAATCTGGTAAGGTGTATTGCTATGGACTCTACAGATTCATAATAGAAACTAGGGACTAGGGGAGGGGTCTAAAAAACCTGCCTGTCCTAACGGTGCATGCTGATAATCTCTGCACTTAAGGAAGAAGCTCTAAGCCCTACTTACAGGGACATGCAGCAACAGTATCTCCTTCAGAAGTTTCTTTTTCTTTTCTTTTTTAAGATTTATTTTTATTGGAAGTCAGATTCTGCAGAGAGAAAGAAACTGTCACTGGTTCACTCTCCAGGTGAAGCCGATCTGAAACCAGGACCAGGGGTTAGGAGTGCAGGGTCCCAAGGCTTTGGGCCATCGCACACTGCTTTCCCAGGTCACAAGCAGGGAGCTGGATGGGAAGTGGAACAGCTGGGAAACGAACTGGTGCCCAGATGGGATCCCAGTGCATGCAAGGCAAGGATTTCGCGAGTAGGCTACCATACCAGGCCCCAGCTGTATGATTTTTTTTTTCCCCAGGGGTAACAAAGAGGAAAATTCTTGAAGACCTGATTGTTTTTTGGATTCTTAGTGAATGACACTGCAAACAGGTACTAAAAAGAAGTGCCCTGCTTTACTTCCACGGGTCTACTACCCTCAGAATACTGTCAAATCACAGCACCTGAAGCTCAATCACTAGCAAAACCCAAAGGACAGCCAAACACATGCAAATCAGGACAACAGGTGTTGCTCAGAACGCCATCTGCAATAATCGAATTTAGCTTAATTTCTGCTTCTGAAGGACTGCATTGAGAGCAGATATGTTACCATGTCATTAACCTAACACTCCAGAGATCAGAACCCACACAGAGAGGGGGTTTACTTAATATTGGTTCAATAAACAAGCACAAATTACAAAAACATGTGACTTTCTAGATTGCCTAAACCTCCCCACCAAGTTCCTGGTAGTAACTTGACAGCTAATTTATGAAAACACTTAGTCCAAGTTATTAAATATTAAAAGACATCTGTAAAACATTTACTTCTTCTGCATAATGAAGCAGAAAGATAGTGCCAAACGTAACTCCAATGATACACTAATCGCAAGGACAATCTCACACAGCTGTCACCATCACCACCGCAATAAAGTTATGACTCAGTAAACTACCAAATTTCCTCATCGCACATGGCAGCCACTGCATGGCTTCGTCCCTGAACTTCTTGAGGACAGTATAAACAGTTTAGTTTCCTGTATGTGGAAATGGCTCATGAACTGCCACAAAAATTACATTTAGTCTTTCTGGGCAGGAAACAAGCTGCACGCCTGAAAAAATATTCTGGATAAAATGTCTCATTTTCAATACCATGAATTTTCATGAATGATGTTGCCAACCGGTATTAGAAAAGAAGTGACCTGCTTTACTTCCATGGATTTACTTTAAGGATCACAATGAGAGAGGCTTTTCTTCCAAACACAAATCGTTTGAAGGTCATCTGGCTCTACCAACGCCCAAGCTACTTCCGACTTTACGGCCAAATGACTGGCAAATCAGCTTCCGGTCATCCTTCTGGCCTATCCTTATGTCCTCCTCCATTAGCAAAGTATGTAGCTATTATTTCAAGATTCAAAAGTCATAGACAAAGAAATCAAAGATACATACAAATGTATAAAATTGAAAAATACCAGCTTAAGAGTTCCTTCTGTACAGTCTGAACACAGTGAGGACTACTCTCATTGTGCAAATCTTTGTGGGTCAGGTTCTTTTTAAATTTTTTCATTAAATTTAGTTATTCTATTATTTTATAATACAGTTCCATAGGCTCTGGGATTTCCTTCCTCCCCTCCCCTCAAGCAAGGAAGCGCACAGTCTGCAATCACTTAATCCCCAACCTCATGGGACACTACATGAACATCCGATGAGCACACACTGTGGAATTGGGCCACCCCTGTTGCTGATTCTGTATGGAGTGACAACATACTGAGATGCACACGAAAGACAGGACAACAAGCCTCTCCAATTCAACAGAGGACAGAAAGAAGAGCAGGTTGAACAATGCTACTGGCCAAAATCTCCACCAAGCATCTAAGGCTATGGAAGTACTGAGACATACACAACCGTCAAATATGGGAAGTGATACTTCATATCTGGTGCAACAAAGCCAATACTATTTTAAAACAATCAAGACTACTCAAATAATACTCTCAGGACAGACATCTCCCCATCAGGGACCATCTCTGTCTCCTGGCGCTGATGTGATCTGGCAGCAAGAAGCAGCACAACATCTCCCCCCTCCCCCCCGGCTTCCTGCATTCCCACCGCCAAGGTCATCAGAGGGATGATGGGGTCTCAATACCTCATCCACCTCCTATCCCTTCCCATCCCACACAGAGACCTCCATGGGTCAGTAATCTCCTCACCTACATAACAAACACTTAAAAGTAAATTTAACTCTTAAAAAAAAAAGACCAAGACTATGTGCCCACACTTAGGAATAAGTGAAACTGTTATAAGTTAATAAGACTCCAAATGTACAGCACCAGGTGCTTTGTTTACATCTATAGAAACAGTCCTTCCCTCACCTCTTTCCCCCTGCTTTTAGTCAAAGCACTTTGTAAGTTATCACAGCTGATTCTGACTCCAGGCACCAATGTTTGTATGGTTTGGTTTGGTCTTGAGCAATGAGAGGAGAGTGGAATGAACTTGGACTTTGAAGGCAAACAGTGCCTTGAAATCAAAGCCCGATTTTTTTGTTTGCAAACACAGCCTTTTGTCAACGTGCTTCTCCACCTGTGAATGTCAGCTGCCTCCTCCGTGTCGCTGGAGTCTACCCCAAGCTTTTCCATGATACTGTACACCTTGAAAACAACAGTATTTTGACTGCATAATGCTGCCATCCATGGCAAGATCTTCTTTGCCATCATAAGGGAGAAAGGGGTAAGCATTTTGCAAGGCTCCGAGCACATTCTTTGGGATGTTCTGCCTTACTCAGTTCATGGGCAGAAACATAAGCCTCCCTGGTCATAACAGATACTGCTGGAATTATTAGTTCTCCTTCTTTCTCTACACCAAACATATACAGCAAGCAACTTACTTACCTGGTGGTGTGCCCACTTGGCTGACCACTCATCAGAAGCAGGCAACAGTCTGACTGTGCAGGGGCAGAGCTACCCTCACCAGGGGAGGATTCCTGCGGCCTCTCTTTTAGTAAGGAGCTCACTGGCCCACTCTACCACGACAGTTGTGCGAAACTGTGGGCAGTTCCGCAAGGCCTGCACCTGAAGCCATGCATGTTGTCACTTACTAGCAAGCTGTTTTCTACTTAGTTTTATTTCTAAACAAAGGGGCAAGGGAAGAGCCAGGGAAAGTTTGCCTGAGACAGCTGAAGAAAAAGCACTGGCAGCAGCCACAGAACTTTAAAAATTGAAGTGGTGGCTTTCAGTGGCCAGATGATAGCCTTTCTTTCTTTCTTTTTCTTTTTTAAGTTTTTTTGTTTGGTTTTTTTTTTTTTTTTGAAAGTTAGATTTACAGAGAGAAGGAGATAACAGAGAACCACCCATTGGTTCATTCCCCAAGTGACTGCAACAGAGAGAGCTGAGCTAATCTAAAGGCAGGAGCCAGGAGCTTATTCCTGGTCTTCCACATGGGTGCAGGGTCCCAAGGCCTTGGGCCATCCTTGACTGCTTTCCCAGGCCACATGCAGGGAGCTACACGTGAAGTGGAGAAGATATTTAAGGAAAAGCTCCCGTGTAATAGTTGAAGTATGTCCTGATGCTACAGACTAGGTTTCTAAACCTGGATGCTGTGGACATTTTGATCTTAAAAGTCATTGTTGTGAGGCTGTCCTGTGCATTGTAAGATGTCCCTTATGAGTGAGTTTTTCCCCCCCTAACATACCTACTTCTACTAAAGCATTAAAAGAAGTGGCAGGGGAGTCATTCTAAGGGATAATACCTCTAAGAAGTACAATTCTGTCATGTGTGTGTGCTTGTGTTTTGAAATAAGATGATCTTAGCTAAGCAAAGGTGTTTAATATTGAATACAGCTGACTTTCCACATCTCACATCCAGGGACCATAGGTTGCTATGTGCCAAAGATCACTTATTTGCTGTTATCTAATCTAGGATGATATTTCCATGTATTTATACAAACTAAGGGGAGCAAACTAGGAGGAAAAAGGAGGAGGCTAAGGAATTCTTGGAAAGGAGAAATCCATGCCTTAAACACCGAAGTCACCTCTGACACTTGGCCTACTTTAACAGCAACAGTCATCTGTCACAAGCTGTTAAGGAAGTTTAACCATGTAACACACACAACTTTTTTATGTTTTGTTTTTCAAATGCCTAGCTCCATAACGTAACCAATAACTAGGTAGGCTGGAATAAAAACAACTGAACATCTACTGTCTCTAATTGCAGGCTGAAATTTTCCCAGTAAAGAATTAGCCTATTGCATACTCTTTCCCATTTTCATGACTCAACCTCAGTATATACTCAACTATCTTGCATTCCTCTTTCTTCAATCTTCACTTAGAGCTAAGAGCTCCTACTCCAATGCGATTTTTTACTTTTAACAGGACAGGTTAAGTAACAAGATGTGGTAACATCAAAGATGAGGTTGTTATTATTATAGTGTTCTCTCTACTTACATGCTTGGTTGGAAAATTCCCGTAATAAAAAGTTGTGCTGGACCTGGCACAATGGCACACCGAGGTTAATCCTCTACAGCGCCAGCATCACATTAGGGTGCTGGTTCGCGTCCCAGATGCTCCTCTTCCAATTCTGCTGCCTGCTAATGCTCTAGGAAAGCAGCCACGGATGGGTGTTCCTGCACTCGTGGGAAACCTGGAAGAAATTCCTAGCTCCCCACTGTGGACCAGCCTGGCTCCGACGGTTGCAGCCATTATGGCAGTGAACCAGCAAGCCAAAGATCTCTGTTTCTCCTCCCCATTCCAACTCTGACTTTCAAGTAAAAATAATCTTTTTTTTTTTAAAGTCTTTAACAAAACAAACCTATGATTTATCTAACCATACTTCAGTGGGAAGTCTGTGACCTCCTCCACAACCCTTCCCAAACCAAGACGTCATTTTAGCAACCTTAGCATCTCTCAAGAAGACAATAATAGTGGTCCCAAGAGGGAATAAAACAGCACTTCCCGGGTGTTCTAGACCCCACGAGGCCCTCTCTCCCGGGAGTTCTTTGTTCTAAAGTTTTTCTTTTTCTGACCCCCACAGCCTCAATGTTGACCCCTGTGAACTCCCATCCATCTTCTGAGCACATTCAATTCTCTTCAACGGCCGGGTAAACCTTCTGTTACTCTACCTGAAAACATTATGTTTGTGTGGGTAAACGCTGCATCCTTTGGGAGTGCCTGGTTTCAAGACCAGCTTCTTCCCAAATATGAACCCTGACAGGCAGCAGGTGGTTGGGCCCCTGCCTCCCACGTGGGAGCTCCGCAGCCCAGGCTGTTGGGTGTATTGGGACTGACACAGTCGACAGAAAATCTGTCTCATAGAAAAATAAGAGGTAAAAATGGACTTTGCAAGCAAAAAAAAAGTGTCTGCTTCTGTCACACTATATTCCACGAGCATGTGTTCGCAACGCTGCCTAATGCAAAAATGGTTGTACTTTTACATATAATTTAGTACTGTATCGGCAGAGAACACTTCATGAAGCTGGAAGGGAAACCTCACGGCTTGCACCTGTTTGGTGGTTTCCTCCTGAGCGCTGCAGAGCCGCTGACCCAAGCGAAGCGCTGCCTCACGACCACAGAAAAGAGGTAGCGCAGTCTTCTGTCCGAGGGGTCTGGCGTGGCCGCTGCGGTGCCCGCACCCCAGCTCCGGCGAGCCACGCGGCGGGAGCGGCGCCCCGACCCTTGGCCCGGAGCGGGCGCTTCCCGGGGCGGCCCTCCGGCGCCCAGCCCGCACGCAGTGCTGAGTCACGGTGAGGCGGCACGGCGCGCGGCAGTCACGTGGCGGGGGCTGGACCACAACAACGGCGCGGCGTGCAGCGCGGGCGGCTGGCGCCCTTCCTCCGGCGACGGGCCGCGCTCGGAGCATGCTCGGCGGGGCCGCGTCCCCGGCCGCCGCGTCCGGCCCGGGTTTTCCGGCGCTCCCGGAGCCGTGCTCGTGTTGTTGGCGGGGCTGGAGTGCGGTTCTCTGACCTGGGCTGAACTCGCACGGGTTCCGGACGAACCCTAGCGTTGCATTCTGCCGCGGGAGAAATGATCCGCCTGTACTGATGATTAGCTGATTCTGTAAGATAAGAGCTTTTCCTGTGTTGCCCAAGTCCTGGTACGGCTGAGCCCTGAAACACCCAAAGGTAGAAATCCGGCTGTGGTTGAAACCTGCAGAGTGAGATCGCGAATAATTCTGCCGCATTCTAAGTAGATGGAGAGAGGTGCGGCCGTTCTTGACTGGGACCACTAGATCTGCAGCGGGCTGCTTCCTCTTCTAACAGAGATTGCAAACAATTATTTAAAAAAAATAAAATAAACTGCCAGGATTCTGCTTTTAAATTCGACGCAACTGCCGAAATGAGTGCAAATCATTTGAGGGTACTGGTTCCGAATTCGCGGGCGGGGTTGGGGTGGGTAGTGTGGACAGGGCCCTCATGAATGAATTCAGATCTTAAAACGAATCCTCTCCACGTTCAGCATCTGAACCTACACTCGCTGCCCCTCCCCAGAGCCTGGTTTTGTGCTTAGGCAATGGCAGCTCTCTGTGGGAGAAGTGTGCTTTCAGTGTGAATGAAGCTCTGATCAGCACTGTTTCAATTAAGTGGAATGCGAGCTACTTAGTCGCATGCAATCTTAAATTTCCCAGCAGCCACCTTTAAAAATGCAAAAGGAGCAAGTGCGTGGATCCAGTCACACCGCATCTCATGGAGCTTGATGTCTGAAATACTATCATGGGGGCCTGGCGCGGTGGCGCAAGTGGTTAAGGTCCTCGCCTTGCATGCCCGGGATGCCATGTGGGCGCCGGTTTTATCCTGGCAGCCCCTCTTCCCTTCCAGCTCCCTGCCTGTGGCCTGGGAAAGCAGTCGAGGATGGCCCAAGGCTTTGGGACCCTGCACCTGAGTGGGAGACCCGGAAGAGGCTCCTGGCTTCGGATCGGCATAGTATCGTCTGTCGCACTCACTTGGGGAATGAATCATCGGACGGAAGATCTTCCTCTCTGTCTCTCCTCTCTGTATATCCGCCTTTCCAATAAAAAAAAAAAAGACAAATACTTATGAAATACTGTCATGGGCATTACCACGCAATCCACATGAACTTTTTAAATGTTTGCCTGCTCCTTTGTGTTATCAAATCTGCTGGTTACACTCACAGCATACCTCAAAGGGCCATTCAGTTTCATTAGAAACTCCTGACTTGCACTTGGAGTTCATGAAATTCACAGTTGAAAAAAATGAACCTACATGCCAAAATTGCAAAATGTACTTAAAACATTTCCTAGTAAACAAAGCTGGGATGGTGTGGACCGTGTCCCATACTGGAGCACTGGTTCAAGCCCAGGCTGCTCAGTGTCTAATCCAGCCTCCTACTGATGCACCTGAGAAAGTGGCAGCCAATGGCCCAAGTCCTTGGATCGCAGACATCCAAAGGAGAGCCCAGGCTGGGCGCAGTTCCTGGCCTCTGGCTCCAGCTTGCCCCATCCCCAGTCATTCTGGCCGTTTGGGTAGTAGCAGCAGATGGAACATCTGTCCTCTGTCACCCTACCTTCAAAAAAAGTTTCCTAAAAATGAATCGAACACCAATTTTTAAATTCATATTTAAGTCAAACAATAACTCAGGTTAGCCACATTCATTAGCCATGTTCAACCACATGTTGAACAATGCCAACTATGAAACATGAGACTGTGAGAATAACCAAATGACCCTTTCTTTGGATGCTTTACCTGTTAGTAAAGTACTATTTCTCCCATGCACCCTTCCCCCCCCCCCATCTTCTGCTTTTCACACTAGCATTTATTAACTACTTTCCTAGAACCAAGGCCAGAAAGCCTGAGACATCTCAGTTCCAGAGAAAACCACTAGTCTGGCTGTGCTTTTGACATGAATTCTATAAAGTGTATGGAGGCAAGCACAAATTTAATCCAAAGAGAGCAGTAACAGGGACTCAGGCAGGAGGGTATCAGATGGAGAAAAAGAAGTAGAAAGCCAGGCAGGGGGAGGTCTCGCTACATTGGTGACTAAGGCATGAAGGTGGAGCTTCCAGCAGCATCCTCCTCCATGCATAACACACCACACCGCGACAGTCACAGCCGGGCCTGCATAACACACACCTCACCGCGACAGTCACAGCCAGGCCTGCATAACACACACCTCACAGCTACAATCACAGCCAGGCCTTCTGTGTCCATGACCCCCGTCCTGCGATGAACACTCCAATAAGAAGGCTGTGAAAGAAGACACTACCCAAGGCTCACACCTTACAAAGGGCAGAATGGGTGCACTCTTTCTGGCCTTGGGAGAAGTCTGACCTGGTTGCTGTCACTTTGCCTCTGACCTGTCATGTCGTTGCTCTGTCAACAATCATTGAACGGACCCGGCGGCATGGCCTAGTGGCTAAAGTCCTCGCCTTAAACAGGCTGGGATCCCATATGGGCACTGGTTCTAATCCCGGCAGCTCCACTTCCATCCAGCTCCCTGCTTATGGCCTGGGAAAGCAGTCGAGGATGGCCCAAAGCTTTGGGACCCTGTACCCATGTGGGATACCCAGAAGTTCCAGGATCCTGGCTTCAGATTGGCATAGCATCAGCCGTTGCGCTCACTTGGGGAGTGAATCATCGAATGGAAGATCTTCCTCTCTGTCTCTCCTCCTCTCTGTATATCTGACTTTCCAATAAATAAATAAATCTTAAAAAAAAACCCACAACAATCATTGAACAATAATTTGGGGAGGGGAGGGCAAGGTACCTTCTTTGCCCCCTTTCCCACCAGGACTGAGGCAACTCCACTTGCTCCTGGGATCCTCTGGCTCCACAGCTAGCTCACCTGAGCACTATTTTGATCCTTTAATGGAGGAAGCTTAGGTCTGGAGCAGGATATGAAGGAAGATAAACTCAGAGATGATTCTTTCCTATGATCCATCGCGAGGTGTAGATCAAGCCCCTTTCCCCTTATTTTTGCAACAAGTGACCATCCAGGAAATAAGTTATCAAAACAGTTGACACCAATCATAATACTCACATATACCTAAAAAGCTCCTAGCCAGATGGACACTTCTTCATAGCTGGCTCCATCCACTGTCGGCTCTATGCAAAACAATTCTCTGTCAATCGTTACAACATCCTTAATTATATTTAAAGATTTATTTATTTATTTTTATTGGAATGTCAGATTTACACAGAGGAGAAACAGAGAGAAACATCATCCACTAGTTTACTCCCAAAGTGGCTGCAATGGCCAGAGTTGAACCGATTAAAAGCCAGAAGGCAGGAGCCTCCTCTGGTCTCCCATGAAGGTGCAGAGTTCCACGTCTTTGGGCCGTCTTGGACTGCTTTTCCAGGCCACAGGCAGGGAGTTGGATGGGAAGTGGAGCAGCTGGGACACTGGCGTCTATAAGGGATCCTGGCTCATGCAAGATGAGGACTTAGCCACTAGGCTACCGCGTTGGGCCCCATCTTTAAGCCTTACTTATCCAGGTTTGGAAATAACTTGCCAAGATTAGTCAAGTCCCTCTGTACCACATACTAGAGTTGACCGTGTGTTTCATCGGACTCCCACCTTATTATTTTTCTCAAAGCGTTTTTGCAGTTCTCATCCAGTTCTGTCTTTGCATTAGGAAAACGGGATGGTAACGCCTCGCGTGCGCCCTAAGCTCCGCAGCCCGCAGCCCAGCGCCGCGCACCCAGCGCCCCGGCTCTGACCTCGTCGGGGCCACGCCCGCGCACCCCTTCTGCTCCTCCGCACCCCGGATCTCCACGCCCTCCCGGGCACGCCTCCCCTCCTGCCCCGCCTCCTCTCCCCGCCCTCGCCCGCAGTCTATAAAACCTGGAGCGTGCGGGTCCGCGCTCGGAGCGGCGGGCGGCGGCACTGGGCATGCTCGGCGGCGCCGCAGGCTTTGGTCACAAGTAGGAAGAAGCCAGTGAGTGCACGACACCGGCAAAGAGAAGCGGGAGCGGGAGCCGCTGCGCGTCCGTGGGGACCGTGGCCTCCGCCTCGGAGCAGCAGCAAGGCGGGACGGGCGAGGGGCGAGACCCTCGGGCCTAGAGCCGCCCAGCCTGCCCTGCCGTCTCCTGGTGCGCCGGACCCCCGCGGCAGTCACCTGGGCGGCAGGGACCTGTCCCCGCACCTGGAAGCCGGCGCGGACGGCACCGTCCCTCGGCCGACAGCGTCTCCAAGGCCCCCCTTGGGGTGAATCGTCGCCGCCGCCTTGTGCCGGCCCCCCGGAGCCAGCGGCCGCCGGCACCTCCGAGGAGTAGGAGGAGGGGGCGGCCATGGGGCTGCTGTCCCAGGGCTCTCCGCTGAGCTGGGAGGAGACCAAGCGCCACGCCGACCACGTGCGGCGGCACGGGATCCTCCAGTTCCTGAACATCTACCACGCCGTCAAGGACCGGCACAAGGACGTGCTCAAATGGGGCGACGAGGTGAGCCGCCCGCGGCCCTTGCCCCGCTGGACGCCTCTGGCAGGCCACCCCGCGCTGCCTTTGTTCGGCCAGGCTGGACTCGCGCCCCCTCCCGCCCCGGCCCCATCGCGGTCCGCGTCCTGCCCTGCGCCCCGGGCGCGCCACCCTGCCCTCGCCTGGCGGGCGTCCAGGGCCGTCCGGACCGTGGGTCCCCCGCCTGAGCCTCTAGGCACACCTGTCTCCCTCCAAGTGCGTTCCATTCATTCATTAGGGCTTCTCCCTTCAGCCGCCGCGATGGGCTCTGGGATGGCGTGAGCGAGAAAAAGTGTTACCTGGACCAAAGTCTGGTGTCTATCCGCCGGCTTCAAAATTGGCTCTGTGATGATTGAGAAAGGGACTGATTCGTCCTTGGTAGGCCCCTTGCTGTTCGAAAAGAGGTCTTGGAGTGTTCGCGTTTGCCTTGCCTTGCCTTCTTCAGGTGTCTGCAAAATCCTGTCCCTCCTCCTCAAGCTCTCACGTTGGCCCCCCGACCACAGCTGATAGCTGTGAATTCTAACTAGCTTTGGAGTAGTAGCTGCTTGACCCTGTGTAATTCTAAGTGGGAGTGCTTAGAGCTTCAAAATATGGATTTGCTGGTGCTTTTCCGTGGCCTCATTCCAATATCTAAACTTGATGGCAGATGAGTTGTCTGTTGTCTCAGGACGTGGGACCATTGTTTGTTGGAATGATGTGGAGAGCAGCTCTAACAGTTGAAGCTGTTCGTTTTAATCTCTTCTGCTAAAGCTTGTTGTGCCCTCCCTATTTTGAAGAAATGCAATATGCAGCACAGACAGCTAGCTCATTGGAAAATCCGTCTCTTTTTTGAATCTTAGCTTTTGTTTGCCTGTGGATGTAGTGTGTCTTTTGCCAGCGTTAACACTAAGTGTGAGGATCCTGCTAAGCCACTGCAGAGCAAGTTACAAAAAGTTAGCTTTTCTGTCTCTAAGATGGGACAGTTGATGTGGATTTGGAAAAAATAATGACTGGTAATTCACGAGTCTACAGAAGGGGTTTGTCGCACTTAAGACACAAACACAGCCATGTCCGATGATAGTTTTTCAGTTTTCATCTGAAGCTCATTTGTTAACTGCGTGTAATGTTTTTGTGCATTCGTTTGTGTATCATGTGTCACAGGACTCGGTCAGCCCAAGGAGCAGGGGGCATTGCACCATTTGTTCACTTGTGCCTTTCTGGAGTTTAGGCTTGTGCCTACTGTAGTTTGGTATCAGGTAATTGTGGAACCGTGTGAAGTGTCATTAAATTTTCCCATTGTGAGATAATTCACCACCCCTGAGCCATTGAAAATTTAAGTCTTGTTTGTTCCCATTTTGACTCTGTCTTTGTGGTGGTCATTGCCCCAGGAAGAATTATGCCTGCTGGAGACTGGCTGCACTGGGGGACCCCCATCCTTCTCCCCTCCTTGTGCCCCCCACTTCCTGTCCACCATTGGGCCATTGGCCGTGTTCACACTCAATCCTCCTGGAGTCTGGGGTTCTTACACTTCTGTGGAACTTCTTCCCGTGGACAGGGAGAATGGTTAGGACTTTGTTGCAGTTGTTAAGTGAGAAGAGCTCAAGAGCAGGGCCCTGATGAAGTACAGCACCCTGGAATGTGTCTCCCCTCTGATAAGCGTTTTTGGAGAGAGGGTTGGGGATTAGGCTTTCTTTCCATCCCCACCCTGAAAGCTCAGGGTGTTAGAAGAGAGTAATAATGTACTTGTGTTTTTGCTTCTGTGAAGTAGACTCAGCATTTCAGCCAGGTGATAAAACTTGGGAAGATTGTAGCACCCAGATCTTTTGAGAATTGAACTTGAGTGTGTCTTAAGGCTCTAATGATAATTGTTTAGCGCTGCTGTCTTGTTAAAATGTGTTAAACAGGATCCCAGGAAGGGTTTCATTTGTTGCTGTTGACTACATCAGCCAAATTCTTGTTCCAAATATTGTTTCGTGAGCTACAGAGCTGTAAACTGATTTGTCTTTAAAATCCTGATTTTAGATGCTTCCTCTCACCAGCATTTGAATCTTTATGATCTGTCTTCTCTAGGCTCCTAAATTTTTTTTCTTCCCCATCCCTGATTTTTTTCTCTCCACTAACACCTCCATGTCCTTTGGAATGGGAAGGTTACTGTTTAACAGAAACATGAAGTAGAAAAAATAAGAACATTCACTGGCTGCTTGTTTGTTATTACTTAAAGATGTATTTATGTGAAAGGCAGTTATGGAAAGAAATTTTCCTTTCTGTGGTTCATACCTTACATGGCTGGAGCTGCCAGGGCTGGGCCAGGTCAGAGGCAGGAGTCGAGAACTCTACGTGGATCTTCCACACGTGTGTGTAGGGACCCATGTTCTTGGGCCATACCATGTACTGCTTTCCCAGGCTGGTTAGCAGGGACCTGCGTTGGAAGTAGAGCCCGCAGGCCTTGAACCTGTACCCATATGGGTTGCTGGCATCCCAGATAGCAGCTTAACCAGCCACACCTTATACTGGCCTCTGCTTATTTGTTACTGTATTCTGCTTCAGTTGTCTGGTTAGACGGTGGAAGATTCAGGAATAACATTCCTGCCTTCAAACATTGACAGTTCAGTTGGAAGTAGGCAGCTGACATGGGAAGAATTAGGATTCTGAAGAATGCCCAAGGGGGGGAAGCCCACATGAGTTTATTGTTGTTTGGATATTTTTAAATTTTTATTGGGAAGTCAGACACACAGAGAATGAGAGACAGGAAGATCCTCCGTCTGCTGATTCACTCCCTAAGCAACTGCCACAGCCAGAGCTGCACTCATCCGAAGTCAGGAGCCTGGAGCTTCTTCAGGGCTCCCACTCAGGTGAAGGGTCCCAAGGCTTTGGGCTGACCTCAACTGCTTTCCCAGGCCACAAACAGGGAGCTGGATGGGAAGCGGGGCTGCTCGGATTAGAACCAGCGCATATGTGGGATCCTGGAGCATGCAAGGTGAGGACTTTGGCCACTAGGCTACTGTGCCGGGACCTATTTTTAAGATTGATTTATTTTTATTGGAAAGGCAGATCAGTTTTACAAAGAGAAGGAGAAACAGAAAGATCTTCCATCCACTGATTAATTCCTCAAGTAGCTCCCATACAACTACAGAATCCCAATACTTTGGGCCGTTCTCCACTGTTCTTACAGGCCACCAGCAGGGAAGTAGATGGGAAGTAGAGCAGCTGGGACATGAACCAGTGCCCATATGGGATCCTTGTGCCTCAAAGGTGATGATTTAACTTGAGCTATTGTACCAGGCACCCACACAAGTTTTATTGCTAAAGCAGCAGGTCAGGGAAGCCTTGGGATCTAATTGGACTGATCCTCTCCCACCTGTGGCCTGTGGGATGCAGAGGCTAATGCTTGGTTGTATCTGGACCTTTCTCAGGGGGTCTAGAGGTGTGCTTTTCTGGGGGTGGCTGGGCTTCTAAGTACTTCCTGCTTCTGTTATGTAGCCGCAGGCCCCAAGTCATCACCCTTTCATTGGACAGCATGTTTTTCCGTCTGCAGATCATGCGTGCCCCATAGTGGGAGGAGATTCCACTTAGGACTTTTGGGTGTGGGTGTGATGAAAGCACTTAATAAGAAATCCATAATAGTTTTATCAATTGCAGGAATGATAGAGTTCATTCGTCTTGCATAATTGCAACTTTTATGCTTGTCAAGATTTGCTGGAAATTTTTATTGTAGAGTCAGATTTACTGAGAGGAGAGACAGAAAGATTTTCCATCCATTGGTTCATTCTCTAAATGGCCACAATGACCGGAGCTCAGCTGATCCAAAGGCAGGAGCCAGGAGCTTCTTCCAGGTCTTCCATGTAGGTGTAGCATTGCAAGGCTTGGGGCCATACTCTGCTGCTTTTCTAGGCAACAAGCAGGGAGCTGGAAGGGAAGTGGAGCAGCCGGGACACAAACTGGCAACCATAGGGGATCCTGGTGCATGCAAGGCAAGGATTTTAGCCACTTGGCAATTGCTCTGGGCCCAACCTTATGCTTTTGATTATCTATTCATTTCCCCCTTTCCCAGCTCTTCATGTCTGAGATATGAGAGTTGGACTGCATTAGCAGTCTGCCCTTCTGGAACTGGTTTATTTCTAATAGGTAATGTCCTCAAAGTTCATCCAAGTTCTCTTGGGCTACAGGTTTCCTTCTATTTTTAAGGCTGGATAATATTCCATCATTCCTTTGCACCAGTCTTTTGTCAGTTAACATCTTGGTTCTTTCCACATCTTGCCTGTCATAAATAGTGATGCATAAACGTTAACATTATCGTCTCCCTGCCAACCAGGTTTTAAAAAAAACTGAAAGAGAATGTGTCAGATACCCAGGAAGAACATGAAGTCATACTTTGCGCTGTGTATTTAGCAGAGTGTGTGAATAGGGCTGCACATTGAGTTGCATCTTTTTTGGCTTGGAAGAGTTTGATGGCTTAACAATCTCAGATTCATCTAGGCAAGCTTCTGTGATGAGATGAGCCTAGAGGAGCTTGAATCCTGGCATACACATAACAGAAACTCACTTTTGCCCAGACAACTCTGAAGTCTGAAGTCGGCCTGGGACACCCAAAGGGCCAAACGGCCAATGAGCATGTGTGTGTACAGCTCACTGTATCAGCTTATACACAGATCACTATATACACAGCACATGTATACAGCAGTCATGGGAGTAACTGAGAATGAGGTGGGCTGATAAATGTAGATGAGGGTGTGGTGGGCAGTGTGGCCCCCAGAGATGAAGAGTGGCAAGCAGAAAGTAGTGTTTTGGGTGTGGTCTGTTGAGCTGCATTGCCTGACACGAAAGTGATGCTTTGCTTGGTTTGGTGTTGCACTGATGCAGTCGCAGCCTGAAGGAAGATTCTTCTGTGACTCTAGGTGTATTTGGAAGCCCTCTGCCCCACCCATTTGGACATTATTTGGAAGGCAGAGGAACAGAAGATTTTTCTTCCATCTACTGATTCATTTTTCCAAATGCCCACAACATCCAGTGCTGGGCCAGGCTAAAGCCAGGAGCTTGGAACTCTCTCTCAAGTGAGTGACAGGAATCCAAGTATTTTGCCATCAGTCACTCTGCCTTCCAGGTGTACCACCAGTGAGCTGGATCAAAAGCAGAGGAGCTGGAACTCAAACTGGCAGCTTTTCCCACTCTGCCACAACACCTGGCATGGGGCAGAGATGTCCACACCAGAAGGAGCCCAGGATGAGGGTCCAGTTTGGGTTTTCGCCAAGGTCTGCCAAGTTGCCTGTGTAATTTTGAACCTTGGTGTTGAGCTTGGATCCCTTCTGGCCCTTGCTAGTTGACTAAGTACCATTTCAATAAGATTACCAATAATGTATGCATTTCAAGCCAGAATCTGTTAGCTCTTTGAGATTCATCTGGAGGTAACTTTTTTTGACTGCTGAATAATGAGAAGGCGCAGCAATAAGGGGACTATATTATGAGGCCATGCATGTGCTAGTTTTCTAAAATTCAAAAATATATTTCTGTGAGACTTGTAAATAGGAAGATGCCCAGGTCAGCCTTCAGGTTCCTTGCAAACCTTTAATATTGAAGGTACAAACCCTATTCTACCATTATGCCATTTCTGTGGCATGTGGAGGTTCTGTCCTCTAGGTGCCAGGATGTTACCCCATTTTGCCCCCAAACAGGAGGAGGTAGTGGTGGAAAATGAGACATTTATTCTGGGATGCAAGAAAAGTGAGCACATCCTTCTTAACAGGTGACACATACTTAGCAGATGAAGGTTTTGTTTATAACTTGGTGTGTGCACATGGAAGGATAATAAGGAAAATAAGTGATTCAACTTTTCCTGATCACTCCAATGTTAGTTACTTGCTAGGCATTTTCAGCAACTTAATGGGAAAAGGCATTAACAGAATTGAATCTGTCCACCCTCCCACCCACCCACCCCCTTTTTAAATTTTCAGTGGAAATGCAGGTTTGCAAAGAGGAAAGTCAGAGAAACATCTTCCATCCCTTGGCTCACTCCCCAAATGGCCACAATGACCAGGCCTGAGCTGATCCGACGCCAGGAGCTTTTTCCTGGTCTCCCATTGGGCCATCCTCTGCTGCCTTCCCAGGCCACTAGAAGGGAGCTGGATGGGAAATGGGGCATCTGGGATTTGAATCAGCACCCATATGGGATCCTGGTGCTTGAAGAGGGAGGAGTAGGCAGTGAGCCATTTCTACACCAGGTCTTGGATTATTGGCAATGCATGAATTTTCATCAATTTTTTTTTAAATTGGAAAGGCGGATATACAGAAAGGAGGAGAGACAGAGAGGAAGATCTTCCATTCAATGATTCACTCGCCAAGTGAGCGCAATGGCTGATGCTAAGCCGATCTGAAGCCAGGATCCAGGAACCTCTTCTGGGTATCTCACACGGGTGCAGGGTCCCAAAGCTTTGGGCCGTCCTCGACTGCTTTCCCAGGTCACAAGCAGGGAGCTGGATGGGAAGTGGAGCTGCCGGGATTAGAACCATATGGGATCCTGGTGCGTTCAAGGTGAGGACTTTAGCCGCTAGGCCATGCCGCCAGGCCCCAATTTTTTTTTTTTTAACAGTTTAGCTATTCAAGTTGTAGAGATCTCAGAAAACAGTGCTGAAAAAATAAGGACTTTTGCTCGTTCTTAATTGTCCTCTAATTGGCAGAAAAGTCTATGTAAAATTTGAGAGAAAAGTGCTACTGTAATATTTTTGAGTGTTGTTGATAACACCAACATGAGGGGCATAATTTGGCTCAGTGGTTAAACTGCAACTTAAGACACCTGTTTCCTTACTGAAGTCTCTGGTTCGGGTCTTGGCTCTGCCTTTAGTCTGGCTATCCTTTGATGCACATCTCCGGAGACAGCAGATGATGGTGAAACGCGTATATCGTGTCACTCGTGTGGGAGACTCCAATTGCCCAAGTTCCTGGCTGCTTGCTTCATGCTAGGCCAGCCCCCACTGGAGCGTCAACAAGCAGAGGGTAGATTTCTCTCTGCCTTCCAAATGAGTACAGTAAAATTCTAAAAAGGATGTACAAAGACTTTTAAAGTCCCGGCATGTCATCTGTTTAATTTGAACTTCAGGTTTGTCTATTTTAGGATGAGTACTTGACCTTTTTAAAGAGATTTATTTATTTAAAGACTGATTTTTTTAATCGGAAAGGCAGATCGGCAGAGGGAAGGAGAGACAGAGAAAGTGGCCACAATGACCAAAGCTGAGCCAGTCTGAAGCCAGGAGCTGCTTCCCATCTCCCACAGTGGGGTGCAGGGTCCCAAGGCTTTGACCCATCCTCTGTTGCTTTCTTAGGCCATAACAGGGCAGGGAGCTGGATGGAAAGTGGAGCAGCCGGGACATGAATCGGCACTCATATGGGATCCCAGCTTGTGGAAGGCAAGGATTTAGCCACTGAGGCCCTCTTCAGGCTCTCAGTATTCCTCCCTCCGACCCCTCCTGTGTCCTCAGGGAAGGTAGAGGGAGGGGTTACTCCTTGCTGTCAAACTACATCAGCACCCAGGGCTAGGTGGCAGTCTTTTGATGATGGCCTAGATACCCTGATGTGGGAAGAATGTTTTGAGGGGTTGTTATTTGAGTGGTTTTGATAGTTCTGAGATGTCATTAGCTTCATTTCAGCTGGGTTGAGAAAATCTTTCCAAGGTTTGTTGGTTGACAAGGTCCATCTTACTGCATCCACAGACCTAAGGAACATACTGCTGACTTTCTTTATTTTATTTATTTATTTTTTTAAAGATTTATTTTTTATTATTTATTTAATTGGAAAGGCGGATATACAGAGAAGAGAGACAGAGAGGAAGATCTTCCGTCCAATGATTCACTCCCCAAGTGGGGATTCACTCCCCAAGTGAGCACAACGGCCGATGCTATGCCGATCTGAAGCCAGGAGCCTCTTCCGGGTCTCCCACACGGGTGCAGGGTCCCAAAGCTTTAGGCCGTCCTCAACTGCTTTCCTGGGCCACAGGCAGGGAGCTGAAAGGGAAGCGGGGCCGCCGGGATAGAACCGGCGCCCATCTGGAATCCCGGGCGTGCAAGGCGAGGACCTTAACCACTTGCGCCACCGCGCCGAGCCCCTGACTTTCTGAGAATTGTCCAACCTGTTGTGCTTTCCAGCTTCTGATGAGGCACTTGACATCCCCCCACTGGCCTAGATGAGCTGGCTGTAATGTTCCCTGAGTGCATCTGAGCATGCTGTCCACCTCACAGGTATCAGCAACTGAGGAGGCCTAAACCCAATACCATGCACTCCAAGGTCAGACCACAGACCACACATCCTATGATTTTTCTGGGGTAGGTGGAATCTTAGTCCAGGTGTCTAACTGGGGAGTCCCCTAGTAAACCCCACTTGGGGTGATGTCAGACTGAGTGCCAGCCAGCGCAGGGTTAGATTTGGTCTGGCACCTGCACCAGCCAATGCACATACTAATGGTTGCAGCTGCTTGGTCAGTACCGCCTAGCCCCATGTTTCTCATAAACCAATGCATGCTGCAGCCAGACCCAGTCAGCCCACCCACCCTACCATGGACCTGGTCCTCATGCATACCAGCAGGTGTTGTGGCCTTGCTTGGACTTGCTTGCCCCAGCCCCAGCTCTTGTGCTTCCCAGTGAGAGCTGTGATCTAGTAGGGGAGTTCCCCAAGTCTCCATACCAGGCCTGCTCCCAGCCCTGGATCTCACACGTACCAGCAAGTGCTGCAGTCTGGCCAGGCCCAGCCCCCTCCCAGCCCCAGCTCCTGTGTGTGACAGGTCTGTCATCCAGCCTTGGTCAGTCCCCACCCCCGATTCTCCACATAAACCAGTGTATGCTGCATTCCTCAGAGATGAGCCCACAATTCCTGTACAGAATCTGCCCTCAGATCTGATTCTTACATTCTGGTGTCTGCTGTGGCTCAGCCTGACATGGCTCACCCCTGCTCCAGCATTCAGGCATGTAGGGAGGGAGGGGTGGTGAGTGGTACTGCAGTCCAGCCCATCCAAGCTCGACCCATATCCACAGCTTTTGCATGTGTCAGTAGTGGTGGGATATGCTCTTTAGCCCAGACCAGATCTCCCATGTTGGCGGGTGCCTTGACTGACCCTGTTTTCCGCCCCCTAACCTGCCATGTCTCAGCTCCCTTGCTTACCTGCAAGTGCAGTGGCCTGGTCTGAGGAAGCCCCTAGAAGTTATTCCTCCCCTGGCAAATAAGCCTTTATCCTCTCCCACTCTAGCACATCCTCTGGGCAATCTGCAGCTCTCCCCAACTGTGTCCCAGCCCAGCATTCCCCACCTTCCCCACTTATCTTTAAAAAAAGAAAAAGATTACAGAATAAGCAAGTATACTGGCATACTGGTATAGTTAACACAAATTTGGCATTAACCAGGCCCAGAGTGCACATCAGCTATTGGCTGCTTTTCTCCCAGCAGTGTAATACTTGCCTGGGTACAAGGGGGACATTCTTTATGTAGGTTTTTTTATTTCCCAGTTAACTGAAGTTTGCTCTTTTAGATAGACTTGTTGTATTAGTGATTTTTAATGGTATTTATAAAGTGAATTTTACATGTTTCATTTATTTGTAAGGTAGAATTAACACAAGAATAGAAATAGAGATCTTCCATCTGCTGATTTCCTCCCTAAAATGACTGCAGCAGCCTGGGCCTGCCTGTGAATCCTGTGAATCACCCATGTGGGTGACAGGGGTTCAAACCTCTGGACAGTCTTCCACTGCTTCCCCATGTGCGATAGCAGGAAGCTAGCTAGATTGAAAGTGGAGCAGCCAGATCTCCAGTTCATGTGGGATGCTGACCTCATAGGTGGAAATCCTACGTACTATACCACACATTGCAAAGATTCTTGTTTCTTCTGCATATCATCCTGTATTCAGCCGGCCAAAAGGCAAAATGATTGCATCTTTATCTCCCTGGTAAAATCCAGAGAAAAAAAGAGATACCTTTGGCTTTTTGTTTTGTTGTTTCAGAAAACTCTGTTGAAGATTAGGATATCAGATGACTAACCCTACAGAATTGAAGCTGAGAGTTCATGTTTGAGTTAAGCAGGAGTTAAATTACTACTTTAGGTGATTATATACTTTTTTTTTTTCCTTCTTGTGCTTTATTGTACTACTTGCTTTAGTGTGACTTTTCTTTTGAAGCCAGTTTCACTGAGCTGTAATTTCCACACAAAAGGAAATATACATTGTAAGTGTACTGTGTAATGACCTTTTTATCTGTTTGATAAAAGTGCCCTATCTTCTGGTTCACTCCACAAATGCACTCCTGTATGGGATGCCAAATCCCTGGCTTAACTATAACACTGCAATAGTGTCTTACTTTTTCAGAAATCATTCTTGAAACTTTATTTGAAAGGCAGAATTGCAGAGAGGAGGGACAGAGTGAAAGAGATCTTCCATTTGCTGGTTCACTCTTAAGTGGCTGCAATAGCCAGTGGAGCTGAGCCAGGAGCTTCCAGGTCTCTCACATGGGTGCAGGGGTCCGTGGACTTGAGCCATCCTCTACTGCCTTCCAAGGCCACAAGCAGGGAGCTGGATAACAAGGGGAGCAACCGCGACAGGAACTGGTGCCTGTCTGGGATGCTGAGAACACAGGTAGAGGTTTAGCCAACTATACCACGGTGCCAGGACCTTTGATAACTTTCAGTGTAAATATTCATCTGCAAACCGGTGTCTGCCTCCACAGTCAAAATATAAAGCATCCATATGTGTAACACTTCTTTCACCCCCCTACAAGTTCCCTCTTTTCTTGGTGGATGTACATGTGTATACCCGTGTGCTTGAGAGAAGCGAACATCAGCTGTCCAGGTGATTCTGATGCATCTTTAGTGATCACCTGTGAGAAACTGCCTTTGGAAAGCAAGTCATTCATTTGTTGGCAAGAAAGGAATGCATTGTAGGCAAAGGGTAGTGTAAGAAATTTTGGAAAAGATGAGAGGAACCCCTGGATGTTACTGTGGTTGGAATGTGATTTCCCCTCCCTCGACTTCATAAGAAAGGTAAATCTCCAGGTATTGCATTAATAGAATTAAGAGGATAGAAAGGAATCTGACTATGCTATTTAGAGGTGGGACCTTTGGAAAGTGATCCGTGGGGCTCATGAGTGAATCCTAGTGACTGCAAGGAGAGGAAGCCAGATGCCCTGTCTCCCACTAGGATGTGATGTCATTTGGGGTCTCTCAAAAACTTGCGCCATGCTACTTAGACCTTGTACCTCCTGAACTAAGATCTGAAACAGGCCTCTTCTGTTTATAACGTAGCCTGCCTCAGGTTTTTTGCTATAGTAGCAAGAAGCTGACTTGACCAACACAAATTATGTGTGAACATATGTACTTTGATGTTGTCAGTGAAATTAATAGCTATGGCGAGTTTATAGAAATCTTTATGTAATTCAGGGTGAGCACTAGATTTGCTATACATTAGGAGCATGAGGGAAGCATAGTGGAAGGGAAAGGTTTTTTGTTTGTTTGTTTGTTTTTGTATACCTGGCTTTTCTAGAAAAATCGTCCTGGGTATGTAAGTCAGTTACTATAATCCTTCCATAACTGTTGAATTTTCATCCCTGTGAGAAAGTGGTGTCAGCAGGTGTATCACTCATTGATCAACTCTGCCCCGCTGCCTGCCCCAGCTCCATTTTGAAGCATACGCCTGTAACATTCAGTGAGATCCCTTAAGTTGAGAAAAGGCATCACAATGTTAATTGAACATGTAACATCAGAACTTGTTTCTGCTCATTATTGTATACTGAAGGCATCCAAATATTTTTAAAGTTAGAAAAGTGCATGGAGTATTACTAATATTGCTGGTATTGTTGGATAGACCACTATCCTAGTGAGCTTGTAAATTGGTTTTCTCTGTTCATACATTAATGATTTAACCAAGTTGTCTTTAAATATGTTAACAGCTTTATTGATAAAATTGACATACAATAAACTTCACATATTTAAAATATGCAATTTGATAAGTTTTGATATACATTCACCTATGAAATAAGTTTATGGACATACCCTTCTCCAAAAATTTTAAGTCTTACCAGATATACTTTGCAATTATTTTTTCCCCCCAGCTTGTTCTCTTGCTCTTAACAAGTGTCTTGAGGAACAAAAGTTGTTATTTTATGAAGTCTACTTTGTTTATCTGTTTTATGAATCATGCTTTGATACAAATCCAGGACAGTGTTGCCTAATTCAAAGTCACAAGTTTTCTCCTCTTCCAGAAGGTTTACTACCTTAGATTTTAAATCTGGGTTATCCATTTTGAGTTTGGTATATTTTTGTGTGTGACACAAGATACATATCAAGATTTTTGGTAGTTATTGCATATTGCTCCAGTACCATTTGTTGAAAAGATTATCCGTAGTCCGTTGCCAGAGATGTGCTATTTTTTATGCATTCGTCTGCTATCACATGTGTAGATATGTATCTTTATTTAAGGATTCTTTGTACTAATCCATTGATCTGGGTGTCTTCATGCTGCAGGTGCTCTTGACTGCTGTAGATTTAAGTCTTGAGGTCAGGTAGTAAAAAGTATTAGCTCTCGAACTTTGTTCTTTTTCAGTTGTTCTTTTTGGCTGTTCTAGATACTTTGGGTTTCTTCATGAGTTTTAAAACTAAGTTGGAAACTTCAGGCTAACCCGAGCAACCAATTAACCATTGGGATTTTCATTGGAACTGCATTTAATATCGATGAATTGGGGGAGGATTCACAACAGTGCTGACTCTTTATATGCATGAAAATTCTCCACTTATTTATATCTTTAATTTCTCCTGAATATCTTGTAATTTTCAGGAGACAGGTTTTTAATAACTTTTTGACAAGATTTACCTCTGAGAGTTTTTTCTTTAATTTTATGATACAGTTGCATAGGCTTTGCCTCTGAGGGTTTTTATGTTTTGATTCCATTTTCAGGAACATTATTGTTTTAATTTCTGTTTCAGATCTTTCATCGTTTATGTACTGAAATAAAATTGTATTTTTTTGTAGCCTTAAAGCTTACTGAACTCACACTTTAGACATACAATTCTAATAACTGTTTTAATATCCTTGGCTGCTAATTCTGTATCTTTTTTTTTTTAAAGATTTGTTTATTTTTATTACAAAGTTAGACATACAGAGAGGAGGAGAGACAGAAAGATCTTCCATCCGATGATTCACTCCCCAAGTGAGTGCAGTGGCGGTGCTGCGCCAATCCGAAGCCGGGAACCAGGAACCTCTTGACTGCTTTCCCAGGCCACAAGCAGGGAGCTGGATGGGAAGTGGGGCTGCTGGGATTAGAACCAGCGCCCATATGGGATTCCAGCGCATTCAAGGCGAGAACTTTAGCCACTAGGCCACGCCGCTGGGCCCTGCTAATTCTGTATCTTTGTCATTCCAGTCAGATTCACTTGACTGATTTTTCTCTTAATTTTGAGTGTTTTTTCATGCTGCTTTGGAAGCCCAATAATCTTTCTGAATATCAAACTTTGTGAAGCTTTGTTAATCTGTTTATGCCTATAATTATTTTTAAGCTTTACTATTAAAATATTATTATTTGGAGATAGTTTGATCTGTCAGGTGCTGCTTTGACAATGTGGACCTCTCAGTTTAGGGCTAGCTAATTCTTTTGAGATTTTTTTTAGTTGGAAGGTCATATTTACAGAGAGGAGAGAGAAAGATCTTCTATCCGCTGATCCAATTCCCAAGTGGCTGCAACAGCTGGAGCTGAGCTGATCAGGAGCCAGGAGCTTCTTCAGTGTCTCCCATGCAAGTGCAGGGTCCCAAGGCTTTGGGCCTCTTCTACTGCTTTCCAAGCCACAAGCAGGGAGCTGGGAGGGATGTGAAACAGCTGGAATAGGAACCAGCACCCATATGGGATCCTTGCTCATGCAAGGTAAGACCTTTAGTCGTTGGGCTACTGCACTGGGTGGAGTGCTAATTCTTTTCTAGTGAGGCAAGACTTTTGTGAATACTCTACCCAGTATATGTCAATTAATGGTTCCTGTGGCTTGTGGAATACACCCTGCTGCAGCCATGGGTACTTGTCTCACACGTGTGAACTGCCAAGTTCAAGAGGAATCCCCTGCAGTTGCCTGCGGTTTTCCTCTTGCTGCTACTCAGTCCTGTGGACTCTAATGAACTTCCCAAAACTGTGGCTTCATTTCTCACATTCAGGAGATCCCCTAAACTTTTTATGACCCCCCCATGCCCATGATCTAAGACTCTCTTCAGGCAGGAAACTGGAGCAATTTTAGAGTCAGTTAATTTTTTCATCCCCACATTTCAGAAATTTCTGCCCTTCATTAACTGATAACCAATGTTTGAAAAAAATGTTCTTTTCTGTATTTGGATTTCCTTTATCCTTTTTGGTTGTTTTCAGTTACTATTATTTCAGGTCTTTTACTTTATTTTGCTTAGAAGTAGAAAACGTTTTCCCACTTCTTATATTATTTTTAGCTCCATTCTCCATTGTCTACAAACATTGTCTAAAGTTAGCTGCTCTAATGGTTGCAAGATCCCTGTCAGCAGCCAAGATTTAGTGAAGATTTTAAAACCAAGGTTTTCTTTGCAGTTTTATTTCATTATTTAGTATCACTGTTATTATTTTATGGGTGTTTGGTAAAATGAGGATTACACACAATTTCAAAGTTTGCATGCATTTTGTGAATGATCTTAAGACATTGACAGTTTAGTCCCAAGTGGTTGTTGTAATCAGAAACAGAACTTAAATACTCTATACTAGTTTTCTCATCTATAAGGGTAATCAAAAGCTCCCTCATCTGGTTTTGTGTCATATATTTTGAGTTTTATTTATTAGTAATTCCTAATTGTTTTAGAATGCTCTGAACTTCAGCACGCCCCACATGCAGGACTCAGAAGGTCTCACCTCACCTTGTTGCTTATCTTTTGGACCCGCTTTGGCAAAGTGCGGTTCTGGGCTTTTGTGTCTGCTGCGTTCAGGGTTTGGTGTCTGGATGTATTTCAGCAGTAGGATAACAAAAGCATCACCACAAACCTGTTTCTGATTACATGGACCTCCAGGCAGACCGATAGTGAAGTTTATCTACTTCCCTCAGATTCTGCCTTGAGTCCTTTGCAGAACTGGGTGCTGATTCAGGAGAATTAAAGTAAAACCATAGGACGAGTGACTCCATAATCCTTTTCCTGGAAACTAACAATCTGGGTTGTTACTCTGCCTCACTGGATTAACCACAGACAGCATGAATGGAGGTGTCCAGAGCTTCCCGGCACAGGAGGAGCTTGAGTTACTGTTTACGGGGCCAGGGACTTACCTGAAGAGTTCAGAGTCAGAGGTTGGAGCAGTGACCTTCAGCACCTGAGAGCATTAAAAGTCTTGTTCTGTTCTCTGAGACCTGGCAGCCCACCACCCTGACAGTCACGTGGCTGTGCTCCTCTTGGCTCCCTCTGCACCTGCTCACGTGTGCGCCCAGGGTCAGTGTTGAGAATCTCTCGTCTAGTGCGTGCAGCAGCAGTCCTGCCCGTGGGCCGTGCGTGGAAGCCTCCTGGCTGCCCCTGCAGCTGGGCCCAGGTTGTGCTCTGTTGACTGTGCTACTCAAACAGAGAGCAAGAACGAGGAAGCACATGGAAGCGCTCTGGTCAGAGTTCATGCACTTAACTCCCAGGAGCATAGCCAAGAGCCATTCCCAGAGATCACTTCCTTCACACGCAGTTCCTACACGCTTAGTCATCTGGTTTCTCCACTCAGGACGAAACTGCAAGCAGAAAGGAGAGGAACCAGTCCAAAGAGCAGCTACGAGAAGCAGGAGCAGATGTGAGCTCCTTGTGAGCTTCCACAGGCCTGTGCTCTGGGTGACTCCAGTTAACTTGCTGATGAAGCCTGGAGCGCTATTAAGAGGTGAAAGTGTATGTAGTGTCTTCTTATAGATCGTTTACAAGGATGTGATGGCATTAGAATGGTCCACATACTGTACATGGGCATTTTTAAAACAGGGCGTGTTCAGAACAGGTGAGGTGTAGGGGGTAGTAAGACACTGCTCTTGAGTAAAATTATCTTTCCGGCAATACAGTGAATCACATGTTGTATCTGGTGTGAAAGGGAAAGAAAATGAATGGCCTTGGATTAAACGGATTTCGAAGAGTTTAATTCCAGAAACAGTCATTTAGGACTGGGAGGGACATTTGTTTTTTTCTTGTTTTACAGATGATATAAACCAAGGCCCAGAGACTAAAACACATTGTGAGTGGTTGTCCTTGGAGGACCGCCCTGGGCAGGAAAGCTTTGTCCAACTCCAGGAGGTGCTGTTGCAGCTGACTCTCCTTGGGGGTAGGGAGGGGAAGGGGTGGGCCACAGGGCTGTGGGATCAGGCACGGTCTCTCTGAAGAAGTGGCACTTGACTTGAGGCACTCAGGGGCCAGCCCTTGAGGGGCTGGGCAGAGGGTGGAGCTGTGCAGCATAGGCCCAGAAGCCGTTGTTGGAGACAGGAAAAGCTAGTGTGGCTGCACTGTGGGGTGGAGTGGGGAGTAGAGTTCGGGACAAGGCAAGCCAAGAAGTTCACTGGAAGGATGTGGGGCTTTTCGCTGCAGGTGAGCCATTGAGTTTTAAGGAAGGAGGTGCATTGAATCTGCTGGTCGCTGAGTTAGGCAGTGAGCATTCCACCCTGCAGCTTTGTCTCAGGAACCAGGCCTGTGCACCTGGAACAAGTGCCCTGTGTGTGCAACTGTATTTCCATGAAATAGCAATTCCCTTCCTATAAGGAACACAGGCTATTTACTTTTATTCCATTTCCTGAAAAAGAAAAGGTTTTGGTAGGGGATAACTAATGTTGATCTCAACCCACCATGGCCCATAAGGCACTTGGAAGACACTCTTGTCTTCACAATTTCATAGAGCTAAGAAATAATCCTGTGTTAGGCACTTTACATGTGTTATTTTCCGTAGTTCCCAGGGGACCCTGAGGTAGGCTTTATCCCAGTTTTACATAAGAAAAAAAAAATAAAAGGAAGCACCGGGCAGAGACCACAACTCTAGCTGATGGACCCCAAAGGATACACGCTATGCTGCACCCCCCAAACATGTTGCTTGCCAAACAAGCAGAAGCTAAGGAGCTCTGGGCCTGTTTTCAGAGGCGTCCGCTGGAGATGTGACCCAGGCTGGGAAGGCTGGGGAGGGGGCGATAGCAGTGCAAGAAGCAGGCTTGTGAACGGGAGAGAGTGTGTCTGAGAGCCACATATGCAGGCTTTAGCACCCTTCATCCCTGGAGTGCCCAGAATTCCCTTGAGATGCCAGCTCTTTTTCAACAGGACACTATTGACTGTGCTTGTTAACCTTTCTCAGTCCACAGGACGAAGGCTAACAAGGTTAGCCTGTGACTGCCGCCTTCTCGGCTCACTTGCCAGTATCTTGCCCTGTGTGGAGAGGCAGGTGTAGCACAGACCCTTGGTAAGAAAATTGGGCTGACCTCACCTGATGGTCAAGTAGCCCATGGCAGCATAATCCATGAGCTTTGCCTTCAACCTCCTGAGGTTTTCGCCTTTGAACCCGAGTCTCAGATCAGGCAAGGCTTTTGCATTCATCAGTCTAAATCTTCCAGATCTACTTTTACATAGTTTGGAAGTTTTCTGGGGAGATCTTCTGTGACAGCCAGATACAAATCTGAATGAGGTCTCCATGCACACTCCATGATACAGGATCATGAAAGACTGATGCCAGATGGTGTTGAACTTGGGGATCCTGAGGCACTGTGATCCTGCCCCCACGAGGGTGCAGGTGGGTTCCTCTGTCTCCAGCGGTCACATTATATTTAAAATTGCCATGCTTTAACCATGGCTTTCACTTCTGGCACTTCAGAAAGCATTCCCCGCCACCTCCCAACCCTCCACACACTGCTCTTTCATCGGTGGGTCAGTCCAACACCATTTCCCAGGAACTTTAAATTTCTCATATTTCTCAAGAGTGAGTCCTTGAATTTAGAACAACCTCACTTATAAACACTGCCTTACAAGGGAATGTGCTTGCTCCAGCCCCAGAGCACATCAGCCACTAAACTGGGCACCCACCACTCGTGGGGCTGGGGAGTGCGGTTCCTTCAGCAGCAGTCGCTCCCCAGGCTACAGGCCCAACTTCTGCATCTCCTCGAAGGCATAGCAGAGATTTTCTAGTTTCTCCTCTTCCCTACACTGCCCCGACTCCCACCCCAGCTAAAAATGCTGCAGGTGGTTGACCCAAAACCACTCCCAGCTGGGGACCAGGATTTCCTCCTCCTGGTGGCTGTCCTGTCTTGCATCCCAGCAGGGGAGTGTGTTGTCAGGAAAGAGCCAAGGAAATTGCTTGTCCTTAGAGGCCAGGCACTGCCATCCTGAAGTGCAGGTGCTCTGTTGTAAATACGAGCTGCTCGTGGTTACAGTATTGTTCCTGTAAGGAAATACCCTGTGCTGTAGGTTTCCGAATCGCAGTGTGTCTGTGTCGTGTTGGTGACCACAGCAAACATCCGTAACTCAATGCGTTGGCTGCCCTTCCTGAGGGGATGAAGAACCTAACCTGGTTAGGTTCTGCTAGATTGAGTTCAGAAGGAAGGAGTTTCGTGATGGCCTTTGTAAAGCCCGTATGTTTTGCACTTGGGTCTCCTATCTATAATCTAGGCATGCTTTCTCCAAGTGGACCAAGATGTGATTCAGAGAGTCATTTCATGGACTTCTATGCAATGTTCAAATGGAGTTTCATGTGATATAAATAAAAAAGCCTGTCTGTAAGCAAAAGTCCTAGTTGATGAGGCTAACAGAAGACCAGGTCAGGGTGAGGCCATGTTTATTTTGGTTTCCAAAAATGTAAATTTTTCCCTAGAATGTATCATGAGTTAATAAGCCTGTGGCATGAATTGGCATGCAATGTTTTAAGAATTTGATAAAACTTTAGACTAAACTACTCAAATGCTTCCTTTTTGTGAGAGCCAGCTGTCTTGAGAGTGCAGGGCCTCATGGCTCTTTGTCCCTAAAGAACTTGAAAGTAGGGTCCTTCTCTGCAGAGGTCAGATGCAGGATGGTAGCTGACACACCTGCAAGGGGGAACTTTGTTAGATCAACACATGAACTGAAAAGGCACTCTCCCAAACTTCAGCCTTTCTAAAGCGGGGCCTTAGATTATTTTCTGGCCACGCATGTTCTCATCTCCAGGGAGCGGAAACAGCAACATTCGTTTCTCAGGAAATTTCTAGTCCTTCAAATTTAAAGGTTCCTGGAATCATTATCCTCAAATTGGAAAACAGAATGCATAAAAACTTTTTTTTTTATGCTAGAGGCAAGTGCCATTTAGACTTTGCAAATGTCCTAAAATTTGATGCAAGCTATTGTTAACTTACTTTAAACTTCAATAGCACAGGTACTTTGCCAGATGTCTACACTGTATTCAGCAGGGCACTGCATTAAGAGTCTTTATTTGTATTGGCCTAATTTCAGATGCACATAAAGCAGCCTCGCCCTTGTTCAAACCTGCATCCAGTGACTTCAGGATCATTGCGTCCAGTTGGTTCTTAGCAACACTATATAACACATAAAGCAAAGTATATTAGAGGCTTTGTGTCTTTGTGTTTTCAACAACTTAGATGGGGATAATAGAAGTCTAAGAGGATTTTAATTCAGATTTGTTGAAAGCATGCATATTTGAAATGTGAATATGAAGCACAGTGGTCAGTTGTTTTTGCTGGGCTGGTTTTCCGGTTCTCCCTTACCACGAGAGCCAACCGTCATTCTGAACCAGCACTGTCCCTAGGTCACATCTGGGGAGTGTGATCTGTGTGCCGTGGGGAACCGAGCTCAGTCACTGGTGCTTTGTCTTCTTGCTGCTTTGTGATGTTAGTTAACCACAGGAAGTTGAATTAGTTACTCTGCAACCCCTTTATAATGCTTTTTGAGTAAAAACTTGTAGGGTTATATGTGTATGCAGCATATGCACTGGAAGTCAGGGTTGACAAGTTATTCAAATCTCAAAAGATGATGGCTGTCCGTGGACCCTTCCCCCGACTTGTTTTAAATTACCCAATAAATGCTTGAAAGCATGAATAGGGCACAATACTGGATCTTTTTTTTTCCTATAGGTACACATCTGTGATAAAATTTAACTTATAAATTAGGCCCTTGAGGGATTAACAACAACACCGCAGCAGTAATAAAACAGATCAATTGTAACAGTACACAGCTACTTCAAAAAGCTTGTGGAAAATGGAATAGAAAGGTGAACTCCATATAGGTTGTTTATAGTGCACGTTTTCAGGAACTTTTGGAAGTCAGGCCCCTTGCTAGTGTAGTAAAAGATATGTGAATGTGGTCTGTTTTGTGGCAAAGACAAGTGTTTCTGTTTTTGGACCTGAGAAACAGAAACCACAGAAGAAGCAGAGCCCACGGTAAGGGGCAGATGTCCTGGTAACCCTCCCAGACAGCCTTGTGGAGCAGAAGGGCCTCCGTATCCTGTTCTGCTGTTGCGTCTTTGGTCAGTTCCTCTCACCTTCTGTGTGCAAAAAGCAAGCGCAAGTTGGGGACCAAAATCCAAGTTATTGTGGTTCTAAGTGCTTTATATTGAGACAGTACTGTTACAACATATCACCTTTTTTAAAAAGTGTTTTTTTTTTTTTTCTTGAGGTCAGTGAGGTAGCATAAGTACCTTAATCAGCCAGCCCAGCATTCTGTATCAGTGCTGGTTCGAGTTCCAGCTGTTCCACTTCTGATAGCCTGCAGAAGCAGCAGAGGATGACCTGAGACCTGGCGCTCCTGCACCCACATGAGGGATCCAGAAGCTCTAGCCCGGATCTGGCTGTTTGGGCTGTTTGGGGGAGTAAAACAGTAGATGGAAGATCTGTCTCTTTGTCACTTTCTCTCATACTCGCTGTGTAACTCTTATTTGCAGTCAAATTAAAAGTTTTATTTTTCCTCTTACATTTTGAGAGTTAGAGAGGGCTTCAGTGCACTGGTTCCCTTCCTAAATGTCCCAGGTTCCAGGGGGCCAAGTGAGAACTCACTCCAGATCCTTCTCTTGGGTGGCAAGCTACCAGTTACTGGTCACCTCTGCCTCCTGGGCTATCCTCCAGGAGCTGAACCCGCATTCCAAGGTGAGACCCAGGGACTAAAAGGCACCCCAAGCACTGGGACAAATGCCCATCCTTGGCATTTTTTATTACCATTCGTTGTTTGGGTCACTGAGCCAAACTCCATCTCGGCTCTGGTTTGTGTTGTTAAAGATTCATTTATTTAGTTGCGGTATTAGTGGACTAGGAAGTAAACACAGATGTGTTGAGTTAGCAGGGGAGATTGAATGACAAGAACCACGAGGTTACCGAACCCGCTTTAGGAGGCCTTGAATGTGTGTGTGAAATGTTTAGGAGATTCTTAAGGCTTCCCACAGAACTAACCTTTTTTATCAAAAAGGTTTTCTTTCTTTGGTGAAGTGGGTTTTTTTTTTTTTTTCCTGTTTTATTTGTTCAGTGAGACCATCCAGTCATTATTTTTTTAATTAAGGAGAGTTTGGTTTGTTAGCATTTAAATGTCAACCATTTGGCTGTTATTTACAATTCAAAATGAGTTAGAGCTTGTTGCTTTTTTGTCTTGCCATGGGCTAGGAATGATTTTGAAAATAAATTTTTTTTTTTTTGGTTCCAAACTACACTAAAGAAATTCACTGCAATTTAACTTACATGAGGGGGTCTTCAAACTGTTCCCGGAAATGTGTGTTATGAGAAAAAAAATCAGTGTATTTCAAATTTCTTTACCCCAAAATAAACTAGTCTCTGAATTCCTTTTTTCATGCACATTTTTGAAGTCTCACAGGTTTTTACCTGTGAGTCTCACCTTTTTACATATACAGATAATGGGTGTTTCATTTGCATCACAGATCCTGGTTGTGATGGCTTTTCATGACCAACAAAACTATAAAACAAGGAGGCTTGTCCTGGTTCACCTCTTAGAAAGGCTCACAGACCAACATGAGGCAGGCCCTTTGGGGTTGGCCTCTGGGGACAGTGTTTTTAACCTATGAGTTTAACCAGAATTCACTCCCTGCTCCTTGCATTGTAGATTTGATGGTTTCAGAGTGGAAATGTTGCCTGAAATTATTCATGGTAAATCAAAACCTTAGCATAACATCTCTACATTATGGAGGAGCTCCACATATGGAAGACTTGTGTTGGGATTACTATGAATTCTACCAGCAGGGAAGCATACCTTGGCTGAAATGCCCAGGTTAAATCTTTGTTAACCTTTGAGTAAGACAACTGAGGGAATAAACAAGTACAATTTAGATTGTAGCTTTGAAATCCACCTTTTTTTTGCAGTATAATTTGTCAAAATAACCATCTTGACCGTTCTCTGGATCACTCAATGGAACCGGAGCAAGGGAAGGGATAGTAGAGCAGCAGTTGTTCTCAAACACTGCCAGGATTGCCTGACCCTCTTGGCAGGTGGCACCTGTCCCGTGCCTTGGTGGAAGCAGTGTGCCTGTGCGTGGTCACGTGGATTCCTTGCAGTCTTCACATTTTCCTGCTGTCTTCTAGGAAGGTCACACAAGTCTGGAGAATGTTAACCTTTTTTGCTCTTTGTTTTCCACAGGTGGAATACATGTTGGTATCTTTCAATCACGAAAATAAAAAAGTCCAGTTGGTCCTGTCCGGGGAGCAAGTCCTTGAAACGCTACAAGAGCAAGGGGAAAGGACAAACCCAAAGTAAGCTGATGCTGAAGGCTTCGTGGGTTTCCTGGACTGCTCATACATACCCCCCTCAGCTTCCCGGGAGGCAAGGTGGCACAGCAGTTCCAAATCCTGATTTCTCTAATGGTGGCTGAGTGGCTTTGGGCAAGCAGTTTAACCTCCCCATCCTCAGTTTTCTCATTATAAAATTAATAATAGCTAATGCCAAGGCACTGAGATTCGATACAATAATATGCATAAGCACCTGGCACAGTAACAGTTGGTTACACATTTGTTAGACTCCATCATTGAAATGTACCTGGGATCCCAAATGATGGTGCTCTATATACCATGCAGACTGAGTTTGTCCAACTGGCATGACATTTTTAAAGTGCACAGAAGTTGGGCAAAGGATCAGCACAGTGTGGGGCTGGATGGCAGCATAGTGTGGGGCGGTAGGCTAAGCTGTCTAGTACCGTACCTGCATCCATATTATTGCACTGGTTCAAGTCCCAGTTACTCTGCTTCCACTCCAGCTGGAATGTCCTTGTGATGGGCCAAATTACTGGTTTTGGAAAGCCACATTTGAGCTTGGGTGCCAGCACTGATCTGGAAGCATCCCTGAGGTTTCATCTTCAGTCCTGCCAAGCAGACTAGCTTGTCCCGGCCAGAGAGTGTTTTGTGTACATTTTCATTTATTTGTATATATTTTGGACCCTGTTCTTTTTAATCCTTTTGTAGTTGAAGAGCTATAGAAGGTTAACAACTTTGAGGAAGCATAAAGGGATTCTTAGCTTCATGATTACCTAATGGTTTCAAAAACTTTGAAGCAGCTTTGGAAGCTGTGTGGACCGCAGCAGAGAGAATAAGGTAGATCTCCACTGTTTCTTCTCTGCAGCCACCCCACCCTTTGGAGACCAGAGTACGGGAGTTACATGATTGAAGGGACCCCTGGACAGCCCTATGGAGGAACCATGTCCGAGTTCAACACCGTGGAAGACAACATGCGAAAGCGCCGGAAGGAGGCCTCTTCTCTCTTGGGAGAAAATCAGGCTCTTTGCACAATAACGTCGTTTCCCAGGTTAGTTTCTGAATTACCCTGCCCCAGCAGATAAAACGAGAGCTGTTGGCAAGAAAAAGAGCAGATTACAACCCAGGCAGGCATTCCCTGCCGTAAGCGTCGGGCTTTGTTCGTAGTTGCATACTGCACGTGCTGCCTTTGGTAGACTCTAATGTTCATTCCTTTTGTGAAAGCCGGTCTCCTCTCCAGGACTTCAGGAAAGATCCCAGGTGGGTGAGGGTGGACAGGACTTGAGTCATCTTCTGGTTTTCCAGGCTATAAGCAAGGAGCTGGATGGGAAGTGAAGCCAGGACACACATTGATGCCCATGTGGGATGCTGGTTCTGGCAGGGAGAGGTTTGTTTTGACTAGGTTTGGGGACCACCTTTTAGAAGGCAATGGGGAGGGGCAAAAAAATCATTGAGCCCTTACAATAGCTGAAAATTGTTTTCCAGATAAAAACAGCACTTCAGTTGTTTACAGATGACTATGGACACAGGTTAAAGACGGGGCTAAACCAAGGCATGGGCTAGCCTTGGCCTGCAGGCTGCAGCTTCCTGCCACTTGTCTGCACCCTGACAAGAGCCTCCCTTATTTTGGTTTCACTGTGTCAGTGTTTGTCTCCTTCACAGCACACTTAACATTGACCTTAGCTGCTAGCTTGGCAAGAACTGTGGGGATGTTTCAGCTACTTTTTTTCTGTATGGAACCCAAGGCCATCCTTCAGGTCAAATAATGAAATAGGGCTGGGTGTCAGACTGCAGAGGGTGCTCTCAGGGAGGGACAGGGGCACCTGAGGTGACCTGGAGGGGCACAGGAGAGCCTTACCACCTTACAGCAAAACCCAGCAGGAGGGTGGGAGCATTGCTGATACGTATCCCAGGGTCAAAGATCATCCAAGCTTAGAGCCAGTCAAGGAGGCAACCTCAGGGGCTGAGTGGGAAGACACCAGTGAGCTGAGAACACGCATCTACCCTCAGGAAGCAGCTTCTGAGCTGTGCATTCCCGTCAGAGGAGCAGAAGGGAAGGCCTGAGTCAGTGCTCTGAAAGGTAGGTGAGGGGAGACTGGGAAAATAGGCACGTTAGGAACTAGACTCCTGCAGGAGCAAGAAGAGGAGGTGAGTGGGAGCAGCTGTGAGGGGGCTCGGTGTCTGAAAGCACAAAAGCCCTGCCAGGACCACCACCTGCCAAAGGGAGTGATCAAAATGTTTGACAGGTGCAGGGATGACGAGACTCCATGCAGTTCATTGCTGAAAACACTTCCCATCTATTTAGTTCTTCTTTGTTGTAGATTAGGCTGTCCTGGGTTCACACTGCCGGAGTACAAACCCAACCCAGTCGAAGGCGGAGCTTCCAAGTCACTCTTCTTTCCAGATGAAGCCATAAACAAGCACCCCCGCTTCAGGTGAGTTTGACTTGGTGTTGAAATGCAGTTGCCCTGTGCACAAATCTGTCTTCCAGAGCACAGCGTGCCTGTCCTGTGCGGAATGCTGGCTCCTTTCCTATAAACTGGAGGAGATAGCAGACAGCCACCTGATTCCAGTCCCAGGATTCCCATGTCTGCTTGGTTGTTGCTCTTTGCACTCAGACTCTCTGGGTCATCTTAAAGTCCTAAGTGTGGCCACTGTCCTCCCCTCTAATGGGTACTTGATGGAGTTTTGACCCTGGTTCTTTAAACATCTATTGTGTGTCATTTTCCCCTTAATTATTGCCTTTTTCCCCCTCCTAAGTTACCACCAGTGTCTATGATCTGCTCATCTCCCTCTCCATTCCTTGATAATAAAACACATAGAACACCCAGTGTACATAAAAGGTACTCTCTTCCTGTGTTCTGTTAACTTTTAGGTCTACTGCTTTGTAATGAGGTCTTAGGTTTGAAATTACTTCAGGTCTGACCCTAGCTATGGACCTTGAATGCTCACTCATCACCCTGAGGTGGGCTCCTGACCCACAGTTAGAGACACTCGGGGGCTTCCTCACAGGCCCACACATCAGCTGTACATGGTCATCAGCTGTACGTGGTGTCTTTGAGGAAAGATAAAGACTTATAGAGATCGTTTCCAGCGTTAAATGTTAACGTGCTTAAAATTAAACTGTTTAGCTACAAGAAAAGTTAGATGGTGATATATGTCAAAATATGCCAGAAATCGTCCTTTGAGAAAGGAGTGTGCTGAGATCACAGCAAGCTTCACCAAGGGGCTTCACCAGCTCTGCCCAGTGCAAACATGCAAGCCACCAATGTGTAATTGTATATTTTTCTAGTTGTTATGCTAAAGTAAGAAATTGAAGAGATTAACTTCAGAATGTTCTAACAGTTGTCCATGTCCAAAATGTTATTTCAACATGCAATCAGTATTTTTAAATCATTAAGAATCGTTACTCTTTCTTTTTTGTATTAAGTTTTCACACTCTGGTATGTATTGGATTGTCACATTCATGTTTTCATCAGTGCTCAGTAGCCCACAGTGTGCCTGGTAGCCTGTGGCCTAGTACAGGTCTGAAGGATGAGTATTAATGGTGCCGATTAGTGGAAGGCAAGAAGGAGACACGAGGCACAGGCCTCCAGAGCTGCCTAGGGGAAGTGAGTACTAAGGTTTGACTCCAGTCTTGGCAGTTAACATAAATGTTAGATTGAAACTCAACCCTGAGCACTTATACTCGATGTGGTAATCAGGAACCATAGGAGCAAGAGCTGAGTTTGAAGTATTCAAACTCAGGCAAAACCTTTCAGAGTAGCTAGTCACATGGTTTCAGTGGAATTTTCAGGGAGAATTAGTTTGAGATAGATTTCATTCCATTTACTCCCTCTGTGCTTTATTTGAGTCAGAAAGCGAGCACTCCTGTTTGTTGTTCCATGCTCTAAATGACTGCAGTGACCTAGGCTGCACTGAAACTAAAGCTGGGGGTCAGCAATCCAGCAATTCAATCCAGCTCTCATGTTGGTGGTAGGAACCCAACCATTTTCCTTGCCTCCTGTCGCTTACAAGGCCTGTGTTGGTGGGGAAATTGGCATGAGAAGCTAGAGCTAAACCTCAAGAGCTTCCGTGTGGTTTGTGGGCATCTCAGCTACTGAGCTAAACACTCACCTCACTTACTTGACGTAATCAGCTTACTTAACCTTCAGGGTTTGGTAACCAATGTATGCCATTTGGTTGTCTATTTTAGTACCCTAACGAGAAATATACGGCATAGGAGAGGAGAGAAGGTGGCCATCAACGTGCCAAGTAAGTTGGCAGAGAGGTGGGTGGGAGAGACCTGTGGAGCTGTTGTTTAATTCTCAACTCTCAACTGTTTCCTCACTTTCCACAGTATTTAAGGACAAGAACACACCATCTCCATTTATAGAATCATTTCCCAAGGATGAGGAGACAGCAAAGGCTTCTAAGCCAGACCATATTTACATGGACGCCATGGGATTTGGAATGGGCAACTGTTGTCTCCAGGTACTATTTCAAATATACAGAGAGGTTAAGTTTCTCCATCCACTTGTGTTTAACTACTTTTATTAAATATACCTGCACGTTTCCTGTCTTTAGAAAAAAAAATCACATTTTAAACAGGTTGTGAGAGCTAGTATTTCAGAAAGCATTGGAATCATTGTAGTGCATTCCTGGGGAGCCATCTCTTAGATGGAGAGCTCTGTAGAACAACCTGCAGCTCACCACAATGGCATGTGTTTGTTTCAGTAATTTAAAATGCAGAAGTGTCTCAACACTGGCTCCATTCCCTTACCACAGGCGTAATTTTTTACTGCCATCTAGTGACAGGCTAGTAAGGTTGAACAGTGTAAAAAGAAAAAAATAGCAACTCTTGTTTGTTGGCCTTGGCACTAGCCAAGTTGCCTGGGAAGTAAGGTAGCCTTTCTCTGTTGACTCACTTGGATTACTGATGCCCCCTGACTAAAGTGGTGCCCAGACTGGCCGAGAACTCGTGAGGCAGAGCGCAGGTGTGCAGTGGAGTGCTGGCTTTGCCCCGGCACGGAGCCTCGGGTGACACCTTTTGCTACTTTGAGCTCAGTTTTCCCATAAACCTGCTTGCCTGTGTCCAGTCTACTTGTTCTCTAAAACTATCATCCAGATCCAACAGCAGAGCTGCTTTTCTCATTCTGAATGCTGAATCTGTTAAATTAACATGGCCAGTGAATTCTTTTACTGTTTTCATGACATGCAAATAGTTTGTTTTAAAACAAACACAGGCCAGTAAGTTTGCTCTGAAATGATCACATTTTTCTTAAAGTCACATTTTTTCCCTAAACCTTTTTACTTTTAACTATATATCTGCTTTCTTATCTTAATTATACGTGTTTCTAAAGAGAATCATTAAGCTCTAGAACTTGAAGTACATGACTTTGAAATTGCAAGTGCTATCAGAGTACCATTTGCCTTTGCTTAGTTTAATATTTAGCCAGGATGTTCTGCCAAGGATCACAGAGTGGGCTGTAATACAAGCTCCAAAGTGATAGTCTTCTCTTGAAACACTGCTTTTGTATGAATAAATGTGCCCTAATGGGCATTTTTGTTGCCTGAAAATACAGCTGTCTTCAATTTTAGTCACAGGTTTAGGATTAAGTTTGTTTTTCCCCAGTGGCATGTCCACTTTGACAAAAATCGTTAGCACAGATAATATGAAGTATATGTCAAGTCAACTCCACAAAGAGCTTTGCATCCCTTTAAGTAAAACACCAGAAACTGCTTATTACAATAAAGCAGAAAAAGAGGTTTCAGAGTACTTTTAAAAAATTATTTAATTTTATTGGAAAGGTAGATTTTTACAGAGACAAGAAACGAGAGATGTTACTACTGCTGGTGCACTCCTAAATGGCCACAGTGGTCAAAGCTGAGCTTATCCAAAGCCAGGAGCCAGGGGCTTTTTCCAGGTCTCCCACATGGGTGCAGGGGCCAAAGGACTTGAGCCATCCTCCACTGCTTTTCCAGACCATAAGCAGTGAGCTGGATGGGAAGTGGAACAGCTAGGACTTGAATTGGTGCCAATGTGGGGTGCCAGTGTTGGAAGTGGAGGATTAGCCTGTTGAGTCACTACGCTGGTCCCTCAGAGTAATTTTCTTAGGGCTAATAAAGAACTTTACTATGGAAAACAGAAAAAGATATTAACCACATTCAAATTCTTGACCTGTTGATCTTTTTGGGAATCTTATATAAATTAGCAGTAAGTTCATGATATGCTATGATTACTTTTTTCCCTTAAGAAAATTATGTGGCTTCAAACTTAGGTGAATTTTTTATTTGATATTTAGATTTCTAACATCCACTTTCATTGTGCTCCCTTTTTCTCTGTCTTTTCAGTGTCCTAGTTACATTGAGTCTCTTTATCTGATGCTTTAAAAGGATACCAGATCACGGTTCCTCATCCGTGGGTACTGGGATATTTAGAAAGTCATGTGTGGCTTTCCCCTTTGTCTCTCCCCTTCCCCCAGAAACAACAAGAAGAAATTGCAAAATTGGAAACAATGAGTTCACCCAGTTTCTCTAAACCTTGATCGTTCCCACCCTGCTCAAAAATGTAATCATTAGATTTTTTTTATTAGGTTTATTTTTTATAAAAGATACTCAAAAGAGCTGGCATGTGGCACAGTGGGTAAAGCAACCACCTGCGATATGGAGCATCCCATATGGGTGCTGATTCTTGTCCTAGCTGCTCTACATCAGATGCAGCTCCCTGGGAAAGCAGAGGAAAATGGCCCAGGTGTGTGGGTCCCTGTCACTTATGTGGCAAACCTAGATTGGAGAATGATCTAGCAAATAGAAGACCTCTGTCACTGTCTCTCCCTTTCTTTCTCTCTGTGACTCTTACAAATAAATCTTTTGAAAAAAAGAAGACATCAGGAGCCAAAAATAAATAAGCTATTACACCTTTTCTTTGCTTCTTAAAGACATTGTCCATAGTGCCGTCCTGTTTGATGTGATGGTCACTGCCTGTCAGCCCTAGAGTGAGGAAGGTGGTTACCAAATTCATCATTTAAATTACCTAAGTTACTTCACCGAAGTGAACCGAACTACCAAGCTCCAGTTGCTAATTTTCTTGAAGCATACTTTTCTAGGGTTTGTGTATGAATTGCCTCCGGTATCCTAGGCCATCTAAGAGAAGCCAAGCAGAAAAACTGGAAGGGAAACATACTCATTTTACCCACAAAAGCTTTTAGCTAAAACTCTTGCATTGCCTGTTGTCATCAGCAAAACAGCAGGCCTGACTTTGGCCGCCTCTTTCCCAGCCTCCTTCCTGCTCAGGCACTACCAGCTGATGAGTGTTTATTTCATTAATAACTTCTAATTCTTAAACAGGTGACATTCCAAGCCTGCAGCATATCTGAGGCCCGATACCTTTATGATCAGTTGGCCACAATCTGCCCAATTGTTGTAAGTAGAAATTCCACCTTTACTTAAGTACTTCTTTGTATAAAAGAAGATTGTATGTATAGAATTTGCTGATTTATACTAAGTCAAAATGTCATTTAAAATCAATCTGTATAGTAAATATATTTGGAATTAATGAAGCTGTGCAAGTGTACCATCACTGTAAAGCTTATATGTATTCACGTTCAGGTTTGAGTGTGGCCATTTTCTCTGGCCTGTCTGCACAGGATAAGGGGGATGATTTAAATGGCCCAAGCCCAGAGGTTTGAGTTGCTTCTGATGTGCCTGCTTCCTTACAGCGAAATACATCTATGATTTTTCTTTTAGGGAGTAAATTTCATGTTCATATACTTAACATTTCCAGCATTTTCTATAATGAACTGAGCAAATGAAAGAATTATACTAATGGTTTGTATGGCGCTGTTTACAAATGTTACAATATCCGTCATTTTGGGGTTAGTTTTGAGTTTTCTACATGTTTTTCCATGTCTTTGCATACCTTTTTTTATTCATTCATTCATTCATTTACTTATTGGATGCCAAACATTGTAAATTTTCACTGTGTTTTAGATTTTTTTTTCTCATAAATGTTCTTGACATTTACTCTGCAACACAGTTAAATTACTTGGAAACTGATATAAAAAAATAATCAGGTACAAGTATATATGGTAAAACTGGTATGGTTTGCATTGTTGTTAAACAGAAAGTAACTGTCGGAGCTTTTCCAGCATGTAAGTGATGCCCTGAACCTAGAGCTGACTTCTGTCTATTTCTAGATGGCTCTCAGCGCTGCGTCTCCTTTTTACCGAGGCTACGTGTCTGACATTGATTGTCGCTGGGGAGTGATTTCTGCATCTGTAGACGACAGAACTCGGGAGGAGAGAGGCCTGGAGGTGGGAATGGTCTTTCCCTAATATCCCTTCCTTAGTAGGGTCATTGTAATGACTTCTCTAATATCTTGCATTAACTTAGTAAACCTATCTTTGTTTTAATACTTACTTATTTTTATTAGAAAGTCAGATTTTACAGAGAAGAGACAGGGGGAGAGAGAAAGATCTTCTGTCCTGGTTGACTCCCCAAGCAGCCTCAATGGCAAGAGCTGAGCCAGTCTGAAGCCTGGAGCCTCTTCCATGTCTCTCACTTGGGTGCAGGGTCCCAAGGCTTTGGGCCATCCTCGACTGCTTTCCCAGGTCACAAGCAGGGAGCTGGATGGGAAGCAGGGCCACGGGACATGAACCTGGGCCCATATGGGATCCTGGCACAAGCCAGGTGAGGACTTTAGCCACTAGGCTACCATGCCAGGTCCAGTAAACCTATCTTTATTTCACTGTGAGTATGTGGGGTATGTGCTTTGGTTTGGATGGGGAATTAATTTTTAAATTATCATTTGTTGCAATCTGTGTTTTGATTTCTTTTAACATTAGTAGTGCCAGTTTTCTATATTTTGAAAGTTGGTGCTGATGACTAATTTTATCAAAATGCTTCTTGGGGCTATCAAAGTACTTTATGGATGCTTTCTGCTGAGAAAGGGTGATGTCACATTCTTTTTTTTTTTGTTCCCCACAGAAAGTGTTAGGATTTGCTTAATAAGGATAATTAATGTGCCTGGCATGATGGCTCAGTGGCTTAATCCTCACCTTGTACATGCTAGGCTCTCATATGGGCGTAGATTCATATCCTGGCTGCTCTACTTCCCATCCAGCTCCCTGCTGTGGCCTGGAAAAGCAGTAGAGGATGGTCCAAATCCTTGGGACCCTGCACCCACAAGGCAGACCTGGAAGATGCCCCTGGCTTTGAATCAGCTCAGCTCCAGCTGTTGTGACCACTTGGGGAGTGAACCAGCAGACAGAAGATCTTTTTCTTTGTATCTGCTTCTATCTATAAATCTGTTTTCCCAATAAAAATAAATCCTTTTTTTTTGTTTTCACATGAACATTTCTTGTTTGCTTGTGGTATTGTAACCCTGCATTTCTGCAGCCAAGGGTGAATATCTGAACTCCTTGTAGATTTTAAATCAGACACCAGGCCCCATTCTAGACCAATAAATAAGCATTGCCAGGACTGCGACCTGGGACAGAGATGTTTTTTGAAGAAAGCTGTCCCACAAGTAAATCTGATGTTCACACTCCAGGTTGTCCTGCTGCTGCTCTGTGGCCTGCGGGGGACAACGCACATCCAAAAATAACTTGATTAAAAGGAGACATTTCTTGGGGGAAGGGGCAAGAAGAGATCTGACTTGGACGCGTCCATCCCTAAAGTCTCAGGGACAGCACCAGCTCGGCCCATTGCTTGTTCAGAGACCTTCCACCTCCCTCTGACTTTGGAATTTGAAACCTCTTCCCTTTGCTATGCAGGGGACATGCTTCCATCAGTTGCTCCCCCCAAGTTCCACAGGATTCAAACTGGCACTCCAACAGGGGATGGTGACATGTCCAAGTACCACGTTAAGTTACTCTTAAGTTGTTGAATGTGCTTTATAAGTGGAAATAAACTTCAAAGGCAAGGTCTTTTTCATCAACAGCCCTGTTTTATAGTATGGGTTTATTTTTACTTCTGACACTGACATTTGTTTTCTTAACTTGATAGGATTGAAAAATGACCCACTGTAAAAAGTATCTAAATCATGTCAGAAAATAAAAGGATACTTAAATTGCCCCCCAGATTTTTATAAAATGTGATTTTTCCTAGTAAGGCTTTCTAGGGTTCACTAACTTTTTTCATTCTGATTTTAAGATTTTTATATTGTTCTATGCAAATATATAGTATTTTAATGTAGTACATTGGGGTGTTAGTCTAGTTCCAAATCATTTCATGTTATTCAATCGTATATATTTTTAAATTTTAGCCACTGAAGAACAGTAAATATAGGATTAGTAAATCACGATATGATTCAATAGACAGCTACTTGTCCAAGTGTGGCGAGAAGTATAATGACATTGACTTGACGATAGATAAAGAAATCTACGATCAGCTGTTAAAGGAAGGTGAGTCTCCATGCCTGTTGGTTGGATGGTACGCCTTTAGTTCTTTAGCAACTTTGTGTTTTGCTGACTCCTGATCCAATTTCTGTTTTTAATGAGAAGTCTCTTAACTTTCTTGTTAGGCTGTTTGTTCATAGTTTCCAAGTTCCAAATTCTTGTGAGACGATCTTGACTTTTAGCAAAAGGAACCTGCTTTGGAGCTCTGTGTCTAGGTCCACACCAGTGCCCAACAGGCATGGTGTATGTAGCAACAAAATCGCTGGCTCCTCCCCAGTGCCCGTAGGAGAAAGGCCCAGGCGAGGTGAGAACGCTGAACAAGCCAGCCGTTGCCCAGGCGCCTCAGTCTCCCTGCCTTCAGGTTGTGTGCTGGGAGGAACTGGTGCCCTGCCCTTGGCAGTGAGCACACGTGCTCTGTCTTTGCAGGCATCGATCATCTCCTGGCCCAGCATGTGGCTCATCTCTTCATCAGAGACCCCTTGACTCTGTTTGAGGAGAAAATACACCTGGATGATGCTAATGAGTCTGACCATTTTGAGGTATTTCCTCTGTTTTAAATACATTGCCAAGAAAGAAGTTGTTTTCTCTACCTGTGAGAAAGTAGTGATGGTGGAAATCTAACACACCATTCATCCCCTAGAGCAGTAAAGAACTAAGAACTAAAAATTCATTGTGAATACTCAGTGTTGCAGTTCTGACTGGATATCTCCTAGATTTGGACATATATTCAGGGCAGTATTTTCTGTTTGCCAAGAGAGAAAGGGTTCTGATGTATGCCTCTAAAAGTCTGCCTTTCCAGTAAAAATAAATAAATCTTAAAAAAAGAATAAATAACCATTAGTTATTTTAGCACCACAAACACCCCGCCTGGTTTTTGTGAAACACTTGCTGTTTTGTTTTCTTAGCACATCACCCTTCCAGAAAATCTTACAACGTGGTTTTTTTTTTGTTTTTTTTTGTTTTTTTTTGTATTTGTAAATTGGGGAGTGTTTGGCATGGACGCTAAGCAGGCTCCTTTCCAAGTTAAATGTCAGAACATCTTAATGTGTTCCTGAGCTTGCAGAAAATTGTTTTTTATTTTCTCTACTTGTTGTTCCAGAATATTCAGTCCACAAATTGGCAGACAATGAGGTTTAAGCCGCCTCCTCCAAACTCAGATATTGGCTGGAGAGTGGAATTCCGACCCATGGAGGTGAGACACATGCTTTGGTGGGAGATGACATAAAAACACTCTTCTTTATTCAGGACCCTCCCAATACTTGTATCAGGAGGTTTTTTAATTCATAAGTCTGTGAAAGTGAAGTGTGTGTGTGTGTGTGTGTGTGTGTGTGTGTGTGTGTTAAGCAAATCCAGCAGCTCAGGAGGGTTGAAGTGTGAGAACAGTTCTAGGCATGGGATTTCCAGACCTTGGAGATGGCTTAGGAATGACATGATATAAAGGGCGGGTAGGTCTGTCAGGAGAGCGCCACTGTGTTTTTGGTCCATGACTCTGGACTTCTGCTTGTTTAGGTTCAGCTAACTGACTTCGAGAATTCTGCCTATGTGGTGTTTGTGGTGCTGCTCACCAGGGTGATCCTCTCATACAAACTGGATTTTCTCATTCCACTGTCCAAGGTAAGCACTTCATAGTGATGGGTACACAGACCTGTGGATCTGTTTACTCGCTTATATGCATTGTGCATTTCAAATCAGACATCATTTAGAATCTTTCACACTTCAGAATGAAGTGCTTTTTCTTCCACTTGATTTTATTTTTCATTATAAACCTCAACATTATTTCTCTAGAGGTTTTCCATTCAAGATAATCGATGGCTGGAGATAGCCCCACGTGTTCATTACATGTTGATTTCATCTGCCTAAAATTCCATTTGATTGACATGTTAAAATCAGAAGGAAGGTTAGCAGGGGAGGGCAGGAATGGAGAGAAGTCTCATGCCTTTAGAACCAAAGTTGGGATGTTTTGGAGGGCATAGATGTCACCCGGTTGACAGGGAAGCAAATGGGAGTTGGTTCAACTCAAGCCCAGCAAAGACCAGAAAAGGAGCTTCCTGGGAGACGTGTTCCAGTGCAGCCTTGCAGCAGGCTCAGGCTGGGAGACTGCAGACTATGGGCCCTGGAGTCCTTAAGGCAGAAAGAGCATCTGGGAAAGACTGCTCAGCACTGGGAGTGTCTCAGGACCAGAGAAAGGAAACAGAGCAGCCCTTGAACAGCAAGCATGCATGGAAGATTCCAACTGCATGGACCCAGCCTCTGCCGGTAGGGTGCCTCCTTCCCTGGTACCCCACAAATACGTTGCCAGCTTAGGTCCCTCATCTCTTCACTGTCTCCTATGGAAGTTGAGCTCTCAGCCTGCCCTGCCTGCCCATCACACCCAGGCTAAAAGCAACCTGTAGAATTTTACGTTCTTGTGTTACCCCTATGGGTGTACCTGCTGGAAAAACCAAAACCCAGCTAAGGGCAAGTCTAAGCTGTCTGACCTAAGACTTTAGAGATCTGAGGGGCAAATAAATCAAGAACAATTAACAGTCTTAAAGAGAAGAGCCTGACCATTCAAGAACACTGGAAGGTCTTCCTAAGGAAATGCTACCTAGTATAAGGTTCTAGAAAAGGGTCACACCTATGGGGTGAGGAATCATGATGAGCCAAAGGTTTGGAGACGAGGAATCTGGGAAGCAAGGAAGCTGGCAGCAGCACTTCTGACAGTATACTCACCAGCAAAGCAGGTGTTGTTGAAGGCTGACATAACGGTTTAGGAGATCAATGAAGATTCATCCCGGTAGGAAAGCAAGCAAATGGAAATTATGGAAAAATTAGAACATGGAAAATTGCTCTGCAAAGTTTTATGAATGGCAGCCAGAAAAGAATGATCTGTATAGAAAGAGATAAAATACACCAACCAAAGAAATAAGAGTTTGCCCTTAATGTAAGAGTTCCTTCAGAAATATGAGGGTATTTTAAAAGGTTTGTGGGAAAGTGATACAAATCATTTTTGAAATTAGTTTCTCCATAATACACATTTCCACAAGCTCTTTGAAGTGTCTTTATATCTGCAGATGTTGTCTGTATGTCAAATAGAGAAAACCAGTGTGGGCAACAGAGAAAATTAGGCAGTCTGCCACCAGAAGGGTTGGTGGAGAATCAGCTGCTCTTAGGCATCTGTCATTTAGAATGTTACATGATGCAAGAGGTGCAAAGAAACCTTCAGAATCCTGAGACGTAAGGAACTGGCAACCACAGAATCCTCTTCTCAACCAAAGTGTTGGCAATTCTGAAAAACTAAGTAAATGACGTTTTGGCACTGAAGGTATATGCCCTAAGTCTTAGTCTGATCAGGCTGCTATTAACAAAAGTATTACAGATCCATTGGCTTATAAACAGCAGGAGTGTGTCCCTCAGGGCTCTAGAGGCTGGGGAGTTGAGGGTTATACACTGCAGATTCTGTACCTGGTGAAGCCCATTACAGCGGACAGCATCTTCCTGCATCCTCCCATGGAGGCAGAGCAAGCTGACTCTTTGGAAAGGATCCTCCTCCTTTCATGACAGCAGAACCTATGACCTGATCCTTCCCAAAGACCCCGCCCCTTCATGGCTGTCATTTTCAGGATTAGGATTTTATGATTTTTCAAAATCATAAAAATCAATTTTTTAAAATTTTGACAATCTTTACATAATTAATTTGGGTAAAAAGGGTCAAGGGCTATAGGGAAGTGGGAAAGACTATTATTTCCATATTGTTTCCTTCATGTATCTGAGGTAAAGGGGGATATTGAGGGAGAAGCCCCACCTGGTTTCCCACCCACCCTAGGTCCCAGATGTGGGGCATGCTCTGAGATACTTGCTTAAGTGATTTTGATAGTTCACCAGTTTTGTAATTGCTGCCAGTCTTGCCACTCCAAACACGATGAGGTTGTTGAAAAATCCACTGCTTGACATTGTCCATCATAGCGTCTCTATTTGCCCGGTATTTTGTTGCCAACCTATAGCTGAGGTGGTTGATTAACTTGTTCCATCTTCTGTCCTTTCATGGTTAGGGTTCTGAGTCTGGCATTTCAAATGAGGAGATCGCCAAAGAAACTTCGCCTGAGGTGTTCCCAGGCCAGATACTTGTATGCACCAGCAAGCACTGGGCCCAGCACAGTCCATCACCCCGGTCAGCTAGTAGTTGCAATTGCTGTGTTGGTTCTGTTTTCAGCCCCGCCTTCTACTGGAACCAATGGGTGTTGCAGTCCAGCCTGGTTCTGCACAGCGCATACTCGGCCCTCACATAAACCAGTGGGAGCTGCAGCCTGGTGAGAGTGACCCGCAATAACCCCCACCAGGCCCACTCCCTACCCTGGTTTGCCAGTATGTGTAGCAGACCAGTCCAGTCTGTCTCACATCCCCCTTGGCTCTCGTACATGGCAAATGGCATTGAAGCTTAGATCCATCTAACCAGCTCAACAATCAAGCCCTCATGGGTGTTGCTGAGTGCCTGTCTGTCTAGCCACCCCAGCCCCTGTCCTAGTTTTTGTGCCCTCCCGTGGGAGTGGTAACCCAAGAGCGGGGGAACCCACTATTTCCCTCCCAGGTCTCTCACTCCCAGATTGTGCACTTTCCAGGTGGTTCTGCAGTTTAACTTGACAGAATTAGCCCCCAGTACCAGTTTCTGCCAGCTGATGCTGCAGCTATGCCCAAACAACCCTCACCCACTCTAATTGTAGATTGCACCAGTAGGAATAATCAGCCCAGCCTGGCTTTTCCCTGATCTAGTCCACATGAGGCTTACAGGTGTTGTAGCCCTGCTTAGTCTGGTCTGCTCCCATCCCAGTCCATGCTCTCCAGTGGTAGTAGCTGTCCAGCAGGGGAACCACCCCTTATTCCCCTGCTGGCTGTCCCCTCCCTACCCGATTCTCACGTGTGCTGGATGGGCACTGCAGTCACATCTGGTACAGACATCCTCATCCTGGCATTCTGTAGTGTGGACTGGTTTTTATCGCAACCAAACCTGGCTCGACCCTCACTCTGTTCTGGTGCTGGGATTTGCCAGTGATGATGTTAACTGATTCAGCCTGGTCTGCCCACAATCCATGCCTAATGTATGCCAGTGGGAAACTTCTTGTGGGCTGCTCTGGGCTGTTTCCATTCATGCTTCTTGCACTTTTACCCGTGGGGTCTGTGTCCTGCCAGAGGAGTTGCCTAGGCTCCTCCATCAGAACCTCTCCCAGTGCCAGATTTTGTGCATACCAGTGGGTCCATGAGCCAGCCCTACTCAGTTCCTGACTAGCCTTCAACCCAAGCTGGTTCTTGTTGTTGGATGTTTCAGCCCAGCCACGGCTCATCCAGTCCATTACCACATACGGCTCACAAATGGTTCAGTAGGGGTTGCGACCTAGCCTAGTCCATCCCATGTCTATCCTGGTCCTCCAGGAACACCAGACAGTGCTGGGGTCTGGTCCAGCCTGGTGCGTCCAGTCCCAGTCCACACTTGTGCCAAGGGAGGTTTCAACTGTTACCTGATCAGAACACAGCCCCCATTCTAGCCCACGCGCTCGTTGGCGATAGCCTTAATCCAGTTAGTGTGTGTACTGGACAAGCCCCGTGCCATAGCTTTAGCATGAACTGGTATTTGGTGGTCAGCATTGCTAAGTGATAACACATTCTTTAAAGGAAGAGTAACTGTCATTGGGAATCTGTAGGATATATTCACCTTACAGAAACACATTGGGTTCATCGTGGACCTACATAAGCAGCAATTGAAACCACCAAAATCCCAGAGCTTTCCTGCCAGGCGGCCAGCAGGCAAAGCCTGGCACCAAATGGTACACTGGCCGCCCAGGCCCAGCTCACCACATGCACAAGATAGCGGGCTTGTGGGATCCGGGCATGAGACGCCCTGTCCTGGGACCCACCCGCTGCCGAGAGGCGGCAGGAAGTGTAAACTGTAAACTCCCAGGCCCAAAGTTGCGCCCCACCTCAATCCTGTCCGCCGCCCAATGAGAGCGGCGGGTGGGCCTGCCTAGCCCTGCTCCAGAGACCTCCACCCTCGGTCAGTGTACTCACCCCGAAGGGAGCAGCCCTGGAGCCCAGGCAGACCCAGGCCCAGCTCACCATGTGCACATGATGGCGGGCTTGTGGGATCCAGGGATGAGACGCCCTGTCCCGGGACACACCCGCAGCCGAGAGGCGGCAGGAAGTGTAAACTCAGGATTAGGTTTTAAGCATGAATGTAATGGGCGATTCAAAGGATGAAATAGGCTAGATAGGAGATGACATACACAGTGGTGTATGTTATTTACATGATACCTAAAGCAAGGACCATACTGACATGAACTAGCTACATGAAGACCTTACACAAGGATACAGGAGTAATAGACAAAAATGGGAGGTAGATAAGAATCAGCTCCTCAAAGATGTCAGAGCTGTGGTTCTTGGACCCTAAAGTGCAACAGCTTAAGCATGCAAAGAATTTAAGAGGATGGGTCAGATATAGTTTTGATGAAATAAGTTAGATACATGAATCCCTTGCAGTGAATTGATAACTCTTTAACCCTCATAGGTTACTTGGTTTCTGTGCCTTGTCTGCCATGTGTAGTTGGAGGTAGGCAGGCTGTTGTGAGCTCATGTACTAGAATGGGAGATGAACCACTTAGCCAAGTACGTTGTGTGTTGCCCAATACTGATAGGCTAAGTACTGGAAGAATGAGATGGGCAACAGGGGAATTAAGTGACACGATTTTCAAATGCTTCAAAAAAGATGTATAAAAATTAATGAGCACTTTTGTGCCTCACGAGTAGACCTTGTATAGGATACATTCCCATGAAAATTCCACACAAAAGGTGCTCAAGGAAAAAGTTTATTGGAAATTAAAGATATATTTCCTAATAACTGCCAAATTAATCACAACTATAATTGAAGATTATTTAGGAAAACAAATAGAAGGTTACCTCAGATCTGGTCAGAATCGTGTGTTTTCACAAAAATATTAAAAATAAAGCTAACCAGGCTTGGCATGATAGCCTAATGGCTAAAGTCCTCGCCTTGCACATACTGGGACCCCATATGGATGCCAGTTTGTATCCCAGTTGCTCCACTTCCCTTCCAGCTCCCTGCCTGTGGCCTGGGAAAGCAGTCGAGGATGGCCCAAAGCTTTGGCATCTTGCACCCATGTGGGAGACCTGGAGAAGGTTCCTGACTGCTGGCTTAAGATCGGTTCAGCTCCAGTCCTTGTGACCACTTGGGTAGTGAGTCTGCTGATACAAGATCTTTCTCTGTGTCTCTCCTCTATGTAATTATGACTTTCCAAAAAAAAAAAAAAATGAATCTTAAAAAAGAATTAATCGAAGTCAAATAAAACCAGTGGTCATCATGAACAAATGTTATGAAGAATTAAGAGATGCCCAAGTCACAGTGGGATTTTAGGCTATCTGAATGCTCTTAGAAGTGTCTAGTCTATTCAGAAGGTCCTGTGTGTGTCTTTCAGAAAACAGAACGATAGTAGCAGTGGGACCCCTCCCATGTGAGGCTGGATGGAGGTCAACTAATCAAGAAAAGCCATGCTTTCTGTGCCATGTCAGCCTGGGCCTCTCACCAGGGTCTTTGATACATTGAGGTTCCACACATAGAGGGTATGTGTGGAAAGCTCTGCTTCGAGGAGCCTAAAAAGGGACATTCACAAAGCTTTTTCAGGCTTATGAATGTCAACATGGCCAGGGCCACCAGCTGTGCAGGCCACTTTGTTGACTGGACCCTTGGGGGACCCCTGTTAGCTTATTCCTGGTCTGGCAGCCTGATAGCTCTGCTTACACAGAGGAGGCAGTCTGGGAGGGCTGTGAATGAACTGTAAGGCAGGAGAACTAGAATGCTGTGCCGTCCTTCCTTCCTTCCCAGGCCTTCTGCTGAGCCACAGGGCTGTGCAGAGGAACGCAACCACTGGTCCTCCCAACTCTGCAGATCAGTGGCAAGGCGCAACACAATGCTGCCAGAAAATGCAGATACCCTGCCTAAACAGACTTTTTTTGTTGTTTGTTTTTTAAGGTCTCTAATATTCTTTGCTTGTTCTTAATCATTGAGCGAAACAGACCCCACCTAAGTAAAAGGGGACCTGCTCTTTCACTCAGAGACTGGCTACAGGGGCAAGGGGCATCTTTCGCAGAGTGAGCCTTGGGTGAGGGGCAAGGGAGGCAGTGGCGCAACTCCTGTGGCCAGTCACAGCTGTCGACTCAGTCGGGATTCTCTTGCCCCCTTAGGTTGATGAGAACATGAAAGTAGCGCAGAAACGAGATGCTGTCCTGAAGGAGCTGTTTTATTTCAGGAAGGATATTTGCAAAGGTATGACTTCCTCTTGGATTCCTAAGGGCGGCTTTCACCACAAGCAGCCCCTAAAGCACCCCCGCCCTCCCAGCAGGTGGCAATGCAGTGGTGGACGGGTGTGGCAAGGCGCAGAGCAGCACGGAGCCGGAGGCGGAGGAGTACGCGCTCATGAGCATTGACACGATCATCAACGGGAAGGTGGGTCCTGGCCAGCCCCTGGCCACACTCCCGGATCGGCAGTGCCCTCATGCTGGGTCCTCCTTCTTCCCACAGGAAGGTGTGTTTCCTGGGCTCATCCCCATCCTGAATTCCTACCTTGAGAACATGGAGGTGGATGTGGACACCAGATGTAGCATTCTGAACTACCTGAAGCTGATTAAGAAGAGAGCATCTGGTACCATAGCCATTTCTTTTCTCTCTCTCTCTTTTTTTGCCTTAATCTCATAGTATAGGTAAGAGCTACACCATCTTCCACTAACCTGTTACTTTTATAAAGATTTTAATTTTTCCTGGCGAGCTAGAGGCAGACAGAAAGAGCTCCCATCTGTTGGCCGACTTGCCAAATGTCTACAACATCCAGAGCTGGGAACTCCATCCAAGTCTCCCGAAAAGGTGGCAGGGTCCTAGTCACTTGAGCTGTCACCGCTGTGTCACAGGGTCTGTGTTGACAGAAAGCTGGAGTCAAGGGCTGGAACCAGACCCTGGGATGCAGGACCTGGGCATCTTGCCTACTGAGCTCAATGTCTGCTCTCATATTTAGCTATTGAAAATACCCTTTTATCAACTTATTTTAAATATTTGTTTATAGAGAGAGGGGGAGATCTTACATCTACTGGTTCACTCCCCATATGACAACTGTTGGAGCTGGGAAGGCTGAAGTCAGGAGCCTGCCTGGACCCCCAGTATGGGTTTCCCTTGCAGGTGACAGGGACCCAAGCACCTGGGCCGTCTTCCACTGCCTTCTCAGTTGTATTAGCCAGGAGCTGGATCAGAAGTGGAGGAGCTGGGACTAGAACCAGCACGCATATGGTTTACCAGCATTGCAGATAACAACCGACTGTGTCCCCTTACGTAGCCTTTTAAGGTTTATTTTCCCCATGCATACATTTTTACATTTTGACATCTCTGCAGTTTTGAACTCTTTGACAATCAGTTTGGAGCATCAGTGTCTTACTTATAATATGGTACATTTTTAAATCAGACATCTTAGACAATAGACTATGGTGTCTGGATTGTCTGTCACGCGTGTCTAGTTGGGGTCATTGCATGTCACTATGGCACTTTCAAGGCTAAGTAGCTGCTTAGTAGGCCATCCACACCTTCAGCCTGGCTCTGTGTGGGGGCGTCCTGAGGTTCCGCTGTCTTTGAGGAGACCGCACAGGGTACTCTCAGCTGTTGCACGCAGTAACAGTGGGGCAGGCCTTGCTGGGGCAGTGGGTGGAGCTGCTGCTTGGGACACCCACTTCCCATTTCAGAGTGCTGGTTCAAATCCTGGCTCTTCCATTTCTGATCCAGCTTCCTGCTAAGGTGCCAGAAATAGCAGATGGTAGCCCAAATGCTTAGTTTCCTGCCACCTCCATGGGAGACCAGGGCTTCGGATTCCTTCAGACTGACTAGGCCTGGCTGTTGCAGCAATAGTGGATGGAACCCAAACAACTAGACGCCAAACCCCCTGCCATCACTATTCAAAATAAAGTCTTTAAAAGAAAAAGTAGCAATAGTAACAGCAGTAGTGTCTGTATTTTTCTTGAGTCTGCTTTGAATATTCTGGAATCTGGATGGATAGCTATAGAACCCTTATCACAACTCAAATGGTTTGTCTGCCAGTTTCTCTTTTCACCCATTTGCACAACTGTTTTGTTTTGTTTTTCCTTTTCCCTGAACTGTGCTTACACTAAGTACCGCTCTGTCCTCTGCAATGGCCTCATGGCCTCACAGCCCAGAGTCATGGAGTCTGAGTACCCTGGCCTGGCCTGATAGAACATGTCTTTTTTCTAAGATTTATTTTGCTTTTTATTGGAAAGGCAGATTTACAGGGACAGGCTCTTCCATCTGCTGGCCACAACACCTGGAGCTGAGCCAATCCAAAGCCAGGAGTCGGGAGTCTCTTCCAGGTTTCCCACATGCCTGCAGGGTTCCAAGACTTTGGGCCATCTTCTGCGGCTTTCCCAGGCTGCAAGCAGGGAGCTGGATGGAAAGTGGAGCAGCCAGAACTTGAACCAGCACCTATATGGGATCCTGAAATATGCCAGGCGAGAATTTAGCCAATGAACCATTGTGTCCAGCCCAGGAGATGTACTTCTGTATAGATGTGAGCTCCTGTCTTGTAAAAGCTGGCTGCGTTGGCACATGGCTGGCAGCTTACAGATGCCAAAGGAATCAAGTCTGTAGATTCTCATTATCTGTAAATTAAAATCCTTTTCCAGGGCCTTGTTATAGAGCTCAGTGGGTTAAGACACCCACTACCTACAACACTGGCACCTACGAGTGCTGGTTTGAGTCCTGGATGCCTTGGTTCTAGTCCAGCTCCCTACTAATTAGATGTGAAAGCGACAGCGATGGCCTGGGTGCTTGGGCCCCTGCGTCCCCACTGAAGGTTTGGACTCCTCCCTTCAGCCTGGCCCACCTCTGGCTGTCATGGCTATTTCGGCAGTGAACCAGCAGATAAAAGATCTGTTTCTCTCATGTCACCTTTGAAATAAAATCTTTAAAAAAATTATTTTCTTTGGTTGGGGGGGAGGTTCTTAAAACACTGTGAAAGGCAGACTTTTACCCACTCCTAGCAGTGTGTCCTTTTGGTGTAGACACATGCTATTTTTTCAGAATCATACCTAGCGCTAGTTACTAGATGTCCAATTACTTAATCCCGTTAATCTTGTGTTCTCAATTTTGTTGTTCAGGAGAACTGATGACGGTTGCCCGGTGGATGCGGGAGTTCATCGGGAGCCATCCTGACTACAAGCAGGACAGTGTCATCACCGATGAAATGAACTACAGCCTTATTTTGAAGTGTAACCAAATTGCCAATGAATTGTGTGAATGCCCAGAGTTATTGGGGTCCACCCTTAGGAAAGCAAAGTATAGTGGAAGCAAAACCGACCCTTCCATCTAGACCTTCTCTAGAAGAACTATAGGTCGCTGCTCCATTGAAGAAATGACTGCAGGACCATGATGTTCACGTGTATGGTGTGGAGACCAAATACTAGAACTGGACCAGTTCCTGGGCCAGAAATGGACTTTCTTCAGTAGGCAGATCTTTATCTGAGTTTATACAGTATACATGTACATAGTAAAGTATTTTTATGATTAACAATGTATTTTAATAACATTGTATCTAAAGTCTATGTGAACTGGCTTGTACATTTTTGAATTCTTACTCTGGAGCAAATACTGTGGAAGCAGTGCTATAAAATGTACTCACGATTGCATTCCGGGGTTTAAAATGTTTACTGTAAATTTTTTGTTCCTTTAAAGACTACCGGGGGCCTGATTCACTGAGATTTCCCACATAGGAAGACTTGCTCATGCTTTGAGTGGTCTCCTGGGCTGTGAACACAAACTCGGCGAACTTCAGGTGGAGGGGCTCCAGGACTCACCTGGTCCCCACTCCTCACCTGGGCCGTGTCTTTGGCAGCTGGAGTAGCTGACCTCGGGACCAAACAAAACCCACTGGTCTCCGATGGCAGTTGCGAAAGGGCATCTCCTTCTTGTGTGACTTCGCTAACTCGGGTCTTAAAAGATAGCTTTGTAAGAGGAAGAGAATTATCTGTAATGATTATCAATCATTCTTTCCATGCATACTGTCCAAAATGACATCCACTCTTCTGGGTCTGATTGCCACAGTCTGCTTAAAGATCAAAAGTAGTTGCTGAAGTTCTGGGGGTTTTTTGATTGTGTTTTTTAGTTGCTCTTTCTCTGGTTCCCAGTTTCCATATTGGACTTCCTTCTAAAAGCCATTCACTCCAGACCGCCCCTGGAGAGCATTCTGCCTAGAGCTTACCTTCTCGGTGAAACTCAGAAATCATGAAATGCACTAAGTGTTGTGAATCAGGACCCTAAATGTTCTAATTGTAAATAATTTGTTTTAAATAGTTGTTACAGCTTTGTGTTGAAGCTCCCCCCCTCAATTAAACAGTCTTAACTGCTTCTAAAAATAACTGTATTATACATTATGCAAACCTTAGCAGACCTAAATATTTAAACTCTAATGCTAATTTTAAAAGATTGCAATAAAGTTACTTCAGCTAAGCCTGTGCGTGTGTTTAAATACTAAGATTTGTTCTGTGTCATGCATGCGTGCTTATTTGAAAAACAGTTTTTACAGAGAGGAGAGACAGATCTTCCATTTGCTTGTTCACTCCCAAATGACTGCAGTGGGTAGAGCTGAGCTAATCCAAAGACAGGCGCCTTGAGCCTCCTCTGGGTTTCCCGTACTGGTGCAGAATGTCAAGTCTTTGGACCATTAACTGCCTTCCCAGGCCATGAGCAGGGAGCTGGAAGGGAAGTGGAGCAGCTGGGACACAAACCAGCGCCCGTATAGGATCCCAGTTTGTACAAGACAATGATTTAGCCACTAGGTCCAACCCTTTGCTTTTAACTCTGTATCTACATCCAAGTCTTATGGAAACCAGATAAGAAGCAAGCCCAACTGCTTTCATAAACTTTGTCACCAGAACATGAAAAAGTGGGGCTGGGGAACAGAATCGCAACCACTGAAACGAGCAAGAAGTGTTTTTTCCTTAGTAGAGATTCCTGTAGCTGAGCCCAGATGTCAGACCAGCAGAATGCAGCCAGCTGTCCCTCTCCTAGCCTCTCTATCCCAGAACGCAGCTTCCTCCCCGGCAGGTGCTACTGCATCAAGAAGGTTTCCTCTTAGTCCCAGGATGCCTTGGCCACTCCGCTCCTCTATGAGGTGGGGACCTTTCCTCTCACAAACTGAGTGCCTTGGCCTCTTGAGACCCCACCACCTGGTGGCAAAGCTTAGCTGAAGGTCTGGGGAGCTGCTGGGAGTTCTCTTGTGAACCCGAAACAGGAGAAGATAGAAATATCCTTCAAATCACTTGTGGGGCTCGACATGGGAAAAAGCCAGAGAGAAGTGGCCCTGTGATGCCAGGGTCTTCCAAAGCTTGGCTAAACGAGGCAGCCTGCCAGTAGTGTGAATGTGCAGGTTAAGAGGGGTAAGTTTTCAGAGGTTCTGCTCTTGAACTTGCCCGGGAAGGCAAGACCCACCCTTGAAGATAAGTCACTGAAATTTGTCAGCTGTTTTCCATTATGCTTTCGTGTGACTACTTTGTATCAATGCTTCTGGAAGCATGCCTGTTGATATTTGGGAAAGTGAATTAGAAGACAGGTGTGTTCATTTAGGCTGCTTTGGTCATGCATGGATGACATAAATAGCAGCTGTTTTTCACCTTTGTGGAGGCTGGAATTCTAAGATCAGAGAGCCAAAGGCACTGTCAGCAGATGGAGTTCGTGCTGAGGGTTTCCCTTCTGGTTTGCACAGAGCCACCTCGACATAACCTCACATGTTGGAAAGAAAGGTCATCTCGACTCCTTAGAAGGTTGCTAACTCCAACAATGACTCCACTCATGCCCTGATGACCACCCAGTGCCCATCTCCCAGCATCAAACACCATCACAGTGGGGTTTGAGCCATGATACAGAAATTTTTCTTTTTTAAATTTATTTTACTCCTCTAAAAGGCAGAGTTAGAGACAGAGATGAGGATGTGGAGGGGAGGTTCCTTCCATTCACTGGTTCGCTCTCGGAATGGCTGTGACAAACAGCGCAGGACCAGGCAGAAGCCAGGAGCTTCATCCAGGTCTTCCACGTGGGGGCAATAGCCCAAGCACTTGGGCCACCCTCTTCTACTTTCCCAGGCACATTAGCAGGGCACAGGATTGAAAGTGGAGCGGCTAGGACTTGAACTGCTGTCCATATGGGATGTCAGCATTGCAGAAGACTTCCCTGCTATGCCGCAACACAGCCCCAATACAGAAATTGTTATGGGAATACTTTCAGTCCATAAAAGAAGGGAATTTAGGATTAGTTAGGATTAGAGTGTTCTAAAGTGAGGAGCTCTTGGTGGGCTACATTGGCCAGAAAAAAAAAAAATTGTTTGAACTACCACACATTGGTAAGAAGCACCTGGGTAGTTCCTTAGTCCTTTGTGCTCTATGAAATGAAAAATTGCAAAAGTGTGGACTGTGTAACAGTCATCAGAAGACTACAGACAAGGCATGGATCTCGCAGATTTCATGTTGAGTGACTACATTTACAGCTCAAAAGCAAAGCTAGCATCTGCTGGGCAAATGCTGCTAGTGGTGACATCTGGATAGGAGCGAGCGAGCGAGCGCTGACAAGACATAAACCTCTGGGTTGCCTGGCATGTTTCAACTTGCCTTGACTTGATCACTACACACTGCATTATTGAATTTGTGTAATGTATCCTACAACTATGAATAAATGCTAGAACTTTATCATGCCTGTGTTGGTATGGGATACAGGTACTACAACATAAAAGTATGAGTATAAAGGATTCCAAATGCTAACATTTACAGACTTTTACGGAGTGATATAACCTTAGTGTTTCATCTTTTGTTTTAATTTTTAAAGGTTTATTTGTATGAAAGGCAAAGAGAGAGAGAGAGATCTTCCACACATGGTTCACTTCAGTTCCCAATAACTGCGATGGCCAGGGCTGGGCCAGGCCAAAGTCATGAGGCAGGAACTCCATTGGTGTCTCCCATGTGGGTAGCAAGGGCCTGAGTATTGCAATCCTCCATTCCTTTCCCAGCTGTGTCACCAGGGAGCTGCATTGCAAATGGAGCAGTGAGGTTTGAACCAGCACAAATACAGAATGCTGTCACTGCCCACAACCACCCACGGCGCTGCACCACAATACCAGCTCTTAGAACCTTTTGTTCTGTCCAAAGTAAAACCAAACATTTTATATGTTGGACTTCCTGCCAAGTAGAGGATCCTTGGATGCAAATGAGAGAAACACAGTACCCAGCAAAAAAGGACATCTCCCAATGTGCACAACCGAAATGGCCAGTGGTTGGCGCCAGATTGAAGCCGTTTATCTGGCGCTCACTGTCGGACCTACAGCTTAAGTGGCTGCACTCTAGCAGGCTTTCTCCGCAGAGTATCCTCTCGGGCGCCCTAGGCCCTGCCCGCCGGGCAGCAGCCCCAGGACTGAAGGCCTTCATCACACCCGGGACACTCCACACCAAGAGAAACCAGGCTCCCATCACCCAAGTCCACAGGAGCATCCGGCTTCACCTCTGGCCTGGGGAAGAACTGCCATGTGCTCTCAAGCTAAGAAACAGACCTGCTTCTGTCTCCAAGATGAACCCTGGGGTGAAAGGGATCAGTCACTTGCTTGTTCTGCTCCTCAGTGCTGTCATGCAAAACAGAGGGCCCTAACTACCGCAGGTGTGCCCCAGAGCCAAGCTTGCTGAAGCATCCACGCTAACAGCTTTCGCCCCCGGACACTAGCCAATACTGCCGCCTAGCGGTCTCTTCAGCAGCACGCTTTTCCTTTAGTTTCCCTGGCTTACAAATTTACTGCACAAAGCAAGTACAGTGGTATTTTTTGATTCAGATTTTAAGATATAAACAGGCTTGTGACTTTAATACAAACAATTACAGCTGTGGGGTCCGGCACCGTAGCCTAGCTGCTAAAGTCCTCGCCTTGAACACCCCGGGATCCCATATGGGTGCCAGTTCATATCCCGACAGCTCCACTTCCCATCCAGCTCCCTGCTTGTGGCCTGGGAAAGCAGTTGAGGACAGCACAAAGTCTTGGGACCCTGCACCCGTGTGGGAGACCTGGAGGAAGTTCCTGGCTCCTGGTTTTGGATCGGCACAGCTCCAGCCATTGCAGTCACTTGGGGAGTGAATCATCGGATGGAAGGTCTTCCTCTCTCGCTCTCCTCCTCTCTGTATGTCTGACTTTGCAACAAAAATAAATAAATCTTAAAAAAAAATACAGCTGTGGTTTTATTACCATTTCAGATGCTTCCTGGTCATCTTGTTGTGTTATATTTTTCTTGTTGAGTCAAGATATTTTCTGATATTCATTGTGATTTCTTTTGGACATAGTTATGTAGTAATGTGCAATTTCATGTCAAAAGCTTCCAAATGCTGGTTCACTCTCCAGACTGATGCCAGGAGCCAGGAGCTTCTTCTGGGTATTCCAACGGGTCCAAGGGTCCAAGGACATCAGCCTGCTACTTTCCCAGTCCATAAGCAGAGACCTGATGGAAAGTAGAGCAGCTTGAACTCGAATCAGAGTCATCTGGCAGTGCTGGCATCCCATAAGGGTGCCAGTTAATGTCCTGGCTGCTCCACGTTCAGTCTAACCTCCTGCTTGTAGCCTGGGAAAGCAGTGGAGGATGGCCCAAGTCCTTGGGGTCTTGTTTTTATATGGGAGACCTGGAAGAAGTTCCTGGCACCTGACCACAGACCAATTCAGTTCCCACCATTGTGGCCATTTGGGGAATGAACCAGAAAATAGAAGATCTTTCTCTCCATCTCCTCTTAAACCTGAAACAAACAAAATTTTTTTTAAAAGTCTTTTAAAAAACATCTTAAGAAAAACGAAGGCAGTTCAAGAAATCCTGTGACTGTAGAACTGTTAGCATTTTAATTGTGACAGCGAATACATAAATCTACAAGTGTGATAAAATTAGATAGATCTTTAAATACATCCACACATCCACATCCATGCAGACAAGTAAGACTGGAGAAATCTCAATAGGATTGGATGACTACAGTAATGACAATATTTTTATTATGGGATTTCATTACAATTTTGCAAACTGTTTCTATTGCAGAAAAATTGGGGGTGGGATAAGTGAGATCTCTGTATTATTTTTACATAATATTTTATTTATACAAAGAGAACATTTTGATTATACAATTTTAAGAGCACAACAATACTTCCCATTCTTACTTCCCCATCTCTCTGGTTCCGCCCTGCCCTCCTTCCTGTCTTCTTGAGGTTTGCTTGCTGTTTATAACCCTTGTCTCTCCTCCTGGGGAACAGTGGTTTTCCTACTTTCCACTTGTTGAATTCTTTAGAAGATGGTTAAACTTGTGATTATAGAAGTAAATTGAAGGCATATGTATCTCATTGTATTATTCTTATAGCTATCTATGACTCTATAATTATCTCAAAATAAAAAGTTTAGTTAAAAAAGGACAATTGTATAGGTACCAAAATAGAAAGAGGTAACAAATGTTCCCTCCATTAAAGAGTTGATCACTGATGCTAGCATTGGGATGCCTGTGATGTCAACATCCCGTACAAGCTCCAGGGTGGGACCTCCACACTGTGCTCCACTTCTCATCTAGTTCCCTGTTAATGTGCCTAGGAACACAGCAAAAGGTGACCCAAGTCCATGGACCCCTCCATCCACATGGGAGACCCAGATGGAGTTCCAGTCTCCTGATCTGTTCCAGCCCTAGCTGCTGTGACCATTTGGGGAGTGAACCAGTACATGGAAGCTCGCTCTCTTTCATTCTGTCTCTCCATCCCTCTGCAATTCTGCCTTTCAAACAAATAATACTAAGAGAAAGAGTTAGTTTACTGTCTTGATGACAGAGTAATTCAATGATTTTAAAGATGGAAAAGGTCCATTAACCACATACAGGAGACAGCTTAATTGTAACAGATGTACTTGTAGCCATATAATCACAATGGTTAACATTTATTGCACACTCGCAAATGCTTTGCAGGTGACCCATCATCTTATCTTTAACATCATCCTTTACAGAGGATATATTACTGCCAATTCACCAGTAAGCAAATTAAAACACAAGCAGAATAAGTAACTTGTCCAAGTAATTCTTTTAAAGGAAAGTATTGGTTTGGCTAATCTTGAATGGCGTTACAGTACTATACAAAGTATTCTAGATTTTTTGCCCAAAATCTTGGGTTTGAGTTCCACTCTCCTACTGACTCATATTTTGAGACATGACTCAACCACTTACTTGGTTGCCCATTTGGACAAAAAAAAAAAAAGAGGCGGGTGGGTTTTTGGACCAGCATGGTGGCTTAGCCTACTAATCCTTCAGCTACAAGCACTGGCATCCTATTTGGGCACCAGTTCATGTCATAGCTGCTCAATTTCCGATTCAGCTCCCTGTTTATTGCCTGGGAAAGGAGCAGAAAAAGGTTTAAGTCCTTGATGCCCTGTACCCACATGGGAGACCTAGAAGAAGCTCCTGAATTTTAGCTTTGGACTGGCCCAGTTCTGGCTGATGTGGCCACTTGGGGAGTGAACCAGCAGATGGAAGATCTCTCTTTCTATGTCCTTTTTTTCTTTTTTCTGTAAAAATCTGCCTTTCAAATAAAGCTTTTTAAAAGATTGTTTCTAGAGTTCTTTTTTTTAAAGATTTATTTTTATTATTTTTTTATTGGAAAGGCGGATATACAGAGAGGAGAAACAGAGAGGAAGATCTTCCGTCCGATGATTCACTCCCTAAGTGAGCGCAATGGTCCATGCTATGCCGATCCGAAGCCAGGAGCCTCTTCCAGGTCTCCCACACGGGTGCAGGGTCCCAAAGCTTTGGGCCGTCCTCGACTGCTTTCCCGGGCCACAGGCAGGGAGCTGGAAGGGAAGCGGGGCTGCCGGGATTAGAACCGGCGCCCATATGGGATCCTGGGCGTGCAAGGCGAGGACCTTAACCACTTGCGCCACTGTGCCGGGCCCTGTTTCTAGAGTTCTTACCACATGACACTGTGTATTTTTGACTCTCTAAAATGATCAGTAGAAAGAATGCTTTTCTGTTGCCCCTTGGGCAGTTAGAGTCATCTCCAGTGACACAGTCCCATTTTTCCTGAACCCTCCCTGTGTCCCTGTGTCACTGAGGGTCTACTCGAGCTGAATGTTGGTGTTTGGTTTCGCTGAGCTACTGGTGCCCATCTACCGCCTTTCTCTCTTTGCACAGAAAGTTTCACTGATGTTTTCACGCAGGGCACATTTCAGGGGGTAACGGTAGTGTCATTTATCTAGTCCTCACCAAGTGTGTTAAAGATCAACAGGCTGCCGTGGTGTCACCACAAAGCCCTGCAAAGCGGGTAGTGTCCCCTTTTTACATTGGTAGCCATTGAAATCAGACTTCAGAGCCTGATCTAAAACGGCCCCTAGGAAGAGTGGCTGGAGGCAGTTCCCAAACCCTCGCCTACCTAACTCAGCATACCCAACAAGACTGTCTGTCCCTTTCAGACCTCTGCCAAGTCAGGTCTTAGGAGGTAGACTGGTGTTCATTGTAACTCTTTCACAAATTATAAAATTAAGATTAATAGTATTTAAAGTAAATAACACAATTTAAAATGAACTTGCTCACTTCCCTTTTGGAAAATTTACATTTGATACATCATTGTAACTGAACTCACACTGGCATTCCAGTAGCAACCTTATGATGGCAGTATAGCATTGCACCTGCAGCCTGCAGAGTTGGCAAGCAAACCTGCAAGCCAGGCATTTCTTCTTGGTCAGCTCTGGGGTTACATAAAATGTGAAATTAGGGCACTCTGGTGGGGGAGGCAGGAGAAAGTGTCTCCGGCATCTAAGGTTGTTGACCCCAGAAACAAAAGAAAGCCAACAAACTAGCCGAACAGAGAAAACAACTTCCTTTGGGGGAAAAAACAAAGCACCTACTTGTTGCGGCCCACCCATTTAATAACTGGCCCTGGTTGTCTTCCAGCAGCAAGCACAATAGCGCTATCCACCAATGTTTTTCCCATTTCCCCTGTTCCCTTGAAACCAAGCATTTGAGAATAAATTGTCCATTTTTCCTTTCTCAATTTGCTCCAACGGTTGTAAACAAGGAGACAACTGGTATACAGAAATGTCACATGTTTGTCTTGAACACATATGGCCTTATGAACCCCTGCCCCGGGGATTCAATGAACAGCAGGATGATTTGATCAACATTCTCAGATTGCTAGGTCAGGACTAAGAAGAAGAAAAACCACACAGCATGCATGTATTGGATCATGTCCAAGTGCAACACACACCTTTGGACTGACTTTCCAGCATACCATACTCTTTTCCAGAAAACAGTCCAAACCCTCTGTACAGATTTAGCCCCTAGGGTTCTTGTTTTCACTTTACAACTCTTGGTCGTAGCTGATTTGTCTAGAGGGGGCTGTCCAGAAGCGAATCAGATTTTCCCTCTCTTGAGAACTCCAACTAAGAGATGCAGGTAACCAAGTTCAGTCATGAGTGGACATTAGAGAGAAATGCCACACTAAGGCCGTGGATGTTCAACTTTCTTCCCTTGCTGTGGGTGCTCAATAGCCCACCCAACAACTTCACAGCTTCATTTAGGTTTATTTCAAGTAGGTTTCTGTGACAACACAGTTCCTATCAAAGCAAACATGCCCTTGTGGTAAGTTCACTGGGAGAGGATATAAAGGAATTACTGACAGGTTACCTGAACCTCTGAGGACTGGCAATCTTCTTGCAATGGAAGGACCAGACTCTCTGGAGTTCAGCTCAGTTTGGTGATCCCCAAAAGCTTGGATCTCAGGAATCATGGGAATGACACTAACAGCTGCCTAACAGAGTTGGGTCAAACAGGAAGTATGACCCTGCCTGGGCTCCTGCTGCATGTCAAAGGGACAGTCATCACTGGCCTCTACCATGCCTTGAGAACAACTCCTTGGATACTTTCAAATTCATGGCCCAGGGGCCCAGCGGCGTGGCCTAGCAGATAAAGTCCTCGCCTTGAACACCCCGGGATCCCATATGGGTGCCAGTTCATATCCCGGCAGTTCCACTTCCCAACCAGCTCCCTGCTTGTGGCCTGGGAAAGCATTTGAGGACGGTCCAAAAGCCTTGGGACCCTGCACCCGTGTGGGGGACCTGGAAGAGGTTCCTGGAATCTGGCTTTGGACTGGCACAGCATCGGCCGTTGTGCTCACTTGGGGAGTGAATCATTGGACGGAAGATCTTCCTCTCTGTCTCTCCTCTGTGTGTATCTGACTTTCCAATAATAAATAAATAAATCTTAAAAAAAGAAAGAAAATTCATGGCCCATAAGATCAGGGAAGTTTTTTTTTTTTTTAAATGCAAAAAGTATAAGTCCCATGAAGAAAAAAATATATATAAGTGTAATACTGCTTATTAACCAGGGTAGGTTCTCTCTGTCTAGAGACTGCACAGGTGGTCGGTAGCAGGTGGGGACTGTAGACAGAGAAGGGCTGGAATGTCTATCCTTAAGCCAAAGTCCCCAGGGACCCTTGCTCCCACTTGCCTGCACATAGCAGTCCAGGGCAGGGCCAACCCTCCTAAGGGAGCTGCAGCACCCTCCTCCAAGTGGTCTTTTCATATATGAACACTTTCCCCTAACTGACTCATTCACATGAAAGGCACAAGGGCTCAAAGTGCATTTCCCTTGCCCAGGCATTTTCAAATAAATTAGAAAGACACTGACAGAAAATCCTGCTTGCATGGAATCTTAGGCACCACAGGGAAAACTAGTGTGTAGTGTGGCTTTCTGAGGATCTTTTTTTTTTTTTTTTAAGACTTTATTTATTTGAAAGGCAGATTTATATATATAGAGAGAAACAGAGACACACACACAGAGATCTCCATCTACTGGTTCACTCTCCAAATGGCAGCAATGCCCAGAGCTGAGTTGGTCTAAAATCAGAATCTTCCTCTAGGTGTCATGTGGGTACAGGGGTCCAAGTGGGCCATCCTCTGCTGCTTTCCTGTGCCATAGTAGGGAGCTGCATAGGAAGTCTAGCAACTGATAAACTGGTGCTCCTGTGGGATGCTGTCACTGCAGGCTGATGCTTACCTTGCTTCTGCCATGGAACCAGCCCCTCTGAATGACTTTAAACACCTCTTATAAAATGGGCTATCTATAATAGAGCATGATGGATGAATTGCCTGTTCTGCCTAGAGACAAAATTGCTTTGATTTTTCCTGGAGGTCGCTGCATGTAGTACTGAATTGTTATCTGGTAGCTAACAACAATATCTTAAACAATGACAAAACATGGCTTGTGTATTTGTTTGACCGAGTGACAGAGAGGTAATAAAAGACACAAAAAGAAGGAGACAGCTTCTCCATCTGCTGGTTCACTTCCCAGATGGTTTCAACAGCCAGTCCTGGGCCAAGCAGCAACCAAGAGCCTGGAACTCCATCTGGGTCTCCCGTGTGGGTGGCAGGGGCCCATGTGCTTGGTCTGTCCTCTGCCACTGCTTCCCCAGGTGCATTATGGGGAAGCTACATTGGAGGCAGAGTAGGTGGAACTCAAACCTGCATTCCAGGATGAGATGTCAGTGCTGCAGGCAGCAGCTTAACTCGCTGTGCCGCAATTCCAGCCCCTAACAAATATTCCTTGAGGATTCATTCACTCAGTCCCAGGGACTGTTGAGATGTAAATACAGAATGATTAAGACAAATAGTCTGTGACCTCAGGAAACCTATAGCATCATGAGTACAGGAAAACAAGAACCACATAGGCATTGTGACTTAGGTTTTTTCCCACACTCCTGCCTCCCTAGGTTCACGAGCTCTGCTAAGAATACGAAATGGGTATTCCCTATGGATCCAGAACGATGGCTCAGGGTCTAAATCCTCACCTCATGGGTACTGGTTCATGTCCTGGCTGCTCCACTTCCCATCCAGCTCCCTGCTTGTGGCCTGGGAAAGCAGCAGAGGATGGCCCAAAGTGTTGGGACCCTGCATCCACACGGGAGACTGGAAGATGTTCCTGGCTCCTGGCTTCAGAATGACTCAGTTCTGGCCACTGTGGCCATTTGGGGAGTGAATCAGTGAATGAAAGATCTGTCTCATCTCTGTAAATTTGCCTTTCCAATAAAAGTGAAAAAGAAATGGCGATTTCCCCAAAGTCCCTTAAAAACAGTGGAGCACAATCTCTCTGCTATGCTTTGTTCAAAAATGAAAAACAAGAGGCTGGCTTTGTGGTGTAGCTGGCTAGTCCTCCACATGTAGAATCAGCATCCCATAGGGGTGTTAGTTGAAGTTTTGGCTGCTGCACTTCCAATCCAGCTCTCTGATATGATCTGAGAAAGTAGTAAGAGTCAGTTAAAGCCCTTGGGCCCCTGCACCAACACGGGAGACCCAGTAGCTCCTGGCTCCCAGCTTTAAACCAGCTCAGCTTTGGGCATTGCAGCCAACTGTGGAGTGAACTAGCCAATGGGAGAGCTCTTTTTCTCCTTGTATCTCCCTCTCTCTGTCACTCTGGCTTTCAAATAAAATAACTAAAAATCCTTAAAAAATGAAATACATATGCCTTAAACTTATGAGTAAGGAAAAATTGAAATGCATCAGGTAGAAGACATTCTTATCTTTTGTAATTGAATCCTGATTAACTTTGCCATCTCCACACTTTCAGTCTCAACAGGCGATGCTGCCACTCCCCAGGTGTCTGCCCCTGCCTGGGCTCCTCAGTCTGGCTGACCAAAATGGAACAGAATGGGAGGTGACATGCGTCAGACAGCCGCAGGAACAGTTTTAAGCATTGCAGGGACTGATGGGCAGCAAAACATGGCTCACGCAATCAGAGAACAGAGAAGAGAGACATTTTCAAAATTAGAGGACTGTCAACAAAATTCTTTCTGAAAATAAACAAGTTGCGAGATAGAGATAGAAGTTTGCTCTGGGATAGTATTCAACATGAACTGTTTTCTCCTTGTTTTTTTTTTTTTTTTTTTGACTATCTGTCCCAAGGAGAGCATGTTGGTATTTGGCCTGAAGAGATCAGGGTATCTTCTTTTTGCCGGATGACAGGAGATGCGTTCAGAACATCGTGTCAAGCCTCAAAAGCTTCAAAAAAAAAAAAAACCCACCATCACAAGGAGTGAACCTGCTGAGGCTCTTCTCCTTCCTGACTCAAAACAAAAACAAAATTCCAATGAGCAAAAGCATCATCAATGTGACTGACGTTGTTTGAGCACACCAACTCTTTAAGACGTCACTGGCCTGACAGATACCGAAATCACTCCACACAAAACTTTCAACAAACTCCTCAATGTTATTTTTGCCCCAGTGTGTTTCTTCAATGCTACCAAGCAGCTTTTGGTGCAGAGACAGGCTCAGTTCTGCCCTTTAAGGGACAGCGCTTCACTCTTGCTCTTGCAATCCAGATCCCTGGCTCAAAAGAAACCTTGTCTCACTGTGGCGTGGCACCATGCATCTTGGCTGGCAAAGAACTTTCCTTTCACTCACAGAAGAGTCCCTACTTCATTTTCTCTTGCAAATCTGTAAGATCATGTGTAGAGGAAAGGGCTTTAGAAAGGAATACAGCAGCAGGAAGAGATCAAGGAACAAGGTCATTCACATCTGATTGCTTGGTTTTAATTTCATTTGTAGAGAAGATGATCATAGTTCCAATTTCACAGAATTATGAAAATCAAAGAACTCTTATGTGTCAAGCAATGAAGACAGTGCCAAACACTCATTAAAGGCTAGCTGTTTTGTGTGAGTGTAATTTCAAGAAGTGATCCAAAGTGAGAAATACACCCAAGGACTACTGTAGATTTTAGCTTGATGCAAAATCTGCAGCAAGACATCGTTAAGAAAATAGAAAGATGAATGATCAGTTGGGAAAACATTTACCACAATATAACAAAATTAGTATCCTAAATATGTGAAGAGTTCATTAATCTTGAAAACTAAAGATTTTAAGACTGCAAGAAAATGTAAAGGATACGGGGAGGAAAGCTATACATGGAAAAAGAAAACCTTGGAAAGACATCTGTGTTCATGGATTCGAAGACTTTACGTTAAGATGTCAGTACTACACAAAGTTAACTGCGGATATAATTCAATCAGTACCAAAATCCCATTGATGGAGAATGGTAGCACGTGGATTAAGCCATATCAGAGTGCTGGTCCCAGTCCTAGCTGATCGACTTCTAACCCAGTTCCCAGAAAACATGCCTGGGAAAGCAGTGGAAGATGGCCTAGGTATCTGGGCCCTGGCCACTCATGTAGCAGACATGGATGCGGCCCCAGCTCTTGGCTCTGACTTGATCTTGTGGACTTTAGGGAAGTCGTCATGATGGTACATTGATCTCTCATTTGCTCACTCTCTCTTCGTTAGCCTTTCAGATAGATAAGATACAATTTAAAAAAATTAGATTTCAATGATGTTTTGGGTAAAACAGACAAACTTATTTTGAAATCCATCTAGAAACTTATGGGATCCCATATAGCCAAAGCAATCTTGGGAAAATCCCAAAGTGGGATATCTTATTTTTTCTAGTTACAGCACTTACTACACAGCCACAGTAATCAAGCAGTTTAATACCAGCATAAACAGACAGAGAGGTGGGGCCGGGGTTGATTCAATAGCTCAACTGGCTACTCCTTTGTATAGAAGTACTGGAATCTTATACGGGTGCCAGTTTGTACCCTGGCTGCTCCAGTTCTGATCCAGCTCCCTGCTTGTGGCCTAGGAAAGCAGTGGAGGATGGCTCAAGTCCTTGGGACCTTGTACCTGTGGGAGACCCCCCAAATGAAGCTCCTGGTCTTGGCTTCAGATCAGTCAGCTCCTCTGTTGTGGCTGTTTGAGGAGTGAACCAGCAGATAGAGGATCTCTCTCTCTGTCTCTGCTTGTTCCTCTCTTTAGACATAAATTGGACAACCCAACAACTACTACTATAAAAAAAAGCTTACAAGCTTTGAGTGAATGGGGAGCAAAAATTTATAACCATTAGGGGTGATATTTGTAAACAATTCCTAAAGACATGAAACTGTGGTACAGATACAATAGTTAGACACCAAACAGAACACAGAATTTAACATGCAGTGTCTTAACAATTATGCCATTGGGTCCAGCACTATGGCACAGTAGGGAAGGCCACCACCCGCAATGCCCTCATCTCATATGGGTACTGATTTGAGTTCCAGCTGCTGTGTTTCTAATCTAGCTTCCTAATAATATACCTAGGAATATATAGCAATGGAAGATAACCCCTACACCCATGTGGAAGACCCAGAGTAGGTTCACTTCCTGAATGCCCTACATCCAAGGGTAGGCCAGCCTGAAACCAGGAGCCATGCACTCCATCTGGCTCTTCCTTTGGGTGGCAGCGACCCTACTACACAAGCCGTCACCTGCTGTTTCCTAGGATGAGCTCTAGCAGGGAGCTGGGGCTGGGAGTGGAGCTGGGACTCGAACCCAGGCACTTGCTTATGTGATGTGAGAAAAAAGAGAAATGTCCTTTTCCTTCTGATGTTTCACTCCCTAAGCAGACGCAAAGGTTGAAGCTGAGCCAGTTTGAAGCCAGGAGTCCAGAGCTTCTTCTGAGTCTCCCACATAGGTGCATGATCTCAAAGCTTTGAGCCGTCCTGCTTCTTTTCCAGGCCACAAGCAGGGAGATGGATGGGAAGTGGGGCCACCAGGATTAGAACTGGCGCCCATATGGGATCCCGGTGTGTGCAAGGCGAGGACTTTAGCTGTTAGACTACCACACTGGGCCCCAACAGTATTTTATAAAAGATTTCTTTTGGGCCCGGTGCAGTAGTATACCGGTTAAAGTTCTTGCCTTGCACACACCAGTATCCCGTTTGGGTGCCAGTGCTAATCCCAACAGCCCTGCTTCCCATCCAGCTCCCTGCTTGTAGCCTGGGAAAGCAGTCAAGGACAGACCAAAGGCTTGTGACCTGCACCCTTGCAGGAGACCTGGAAAAGGCTCTGGGTTCCTGGCTTTGGATCAGCTCAGCTCTGGTTGCTGTGGCCGCTTGGGGAGTGAATCATTGGATGGAAGATCTTTCTGTCTCTCCTCCTCTCTGTATATCTGACTTTCCGCTAAAAGTTTTAAAAATATTTTTTAAAAAGAGATTTATTTCTTTTTACTTATAAGGCAGAATCACAGAGAGAGAAAGGTAGATACAGAGAATTGGCTTCTATTGACTGGCTCACTCCGCAAATGGCTACAATGGCTAGAATTGGGCTGGTCTGCATCCAGGAACCAGAAGCTTCTTCCGGGTTCTCCATGCAGGCACAGGGTCCCAAGGCTTTGGCCATCCTCTGCTGCTTTCCCAGGCCACAAGCAGAGAGCTGGATGTGAAGTGGAACAGCCAAGATTTGAATCAGTGCCCATACAGGATGCCAGTGCCACAGGACTAGCCTGCTACACAGCTGCTCTACTCATCAACCCAGATGACATTTTTAAGTGCTATGCCAAACACTTGCCCTATAAAGATTTCAATAAAGTCTGTATCTCACAAATAATCTTACAATTTATCCATCTCAATATTCCAAGAATCTAGCAACAGAAAGAATATTTAGGTTGTTTTTTTTTTTTTTTTGGTATAGCTTGTGCAAATAAAAATTGGCATCTAAAAGCTACAGAACAGGGACCAGAACAGTGGTGTTGCACCAGCATCCCATAAAGGTAACAGCTCAAGACTCACCTGTAATACCTCCAATCTAGCTTCCTGCTTACGGATTGGAAAAGCAGTAGATGTCCAAGTCCTTGGGCTCCTGCACCTATGTGGGAGACCTGGAAGAAGTTCCCGACTCTGGGACCAGCCCAACTCTTGTGGTTGCAGCCATTTGGGAGTGAACCACCAGATGGAAAATTGTGATCTCTCCTTCCCTCTCTTTGTGATTGTGCCTTTAAAATAAATACAGGTGATCAGAGTAAAAGAATGAAAGCAATTTGGGATATACACAGGATTTCCTCTAGTTGGTCGGACTGAGGTTGATCATAATTGCTTGCTTGTGTTTTTTTCTTTCACTCAGATCCATAATTGTTTCAGTGCCTCTTTGGTTAAAGATATGAATATTTCATTTCCACAGTGTGAGGTGAACCCTACTCAATCCTGCCCTGGTGTTTCCTTTCATTGCAGAAACTTTCTTCAGGCAGTCCAAGTGATCTTCTACAACCACTCTCTTTTTCTCAGTAGCAATGAGAGCTGAGGCACTGCTGCTGCTTCTTTCCATCCCTCCCCATCTCCCACCCTTCAGAACCAAGTTCCAAAGTGCCCAGAGCAGACACCACAACACTGTGTGAGGCAGCAGCACATTAAGCTCCAATCACCAACACCCCTGCTGAGACCAAAGCCAGGTGGAGGTTCTGGGGTGCATTCTTATGGGGGATGGATGGGAAAGCAGCGATCCCAGCCTTTAGCAGAGATGTGACTGCTTGAAGTCTTAAGAACAGGCCCTCATCTGGGAGGAGACAGAGGCACTTGTTGCTGGCTCTGTCCCATGGGCCCCAGCCTCATTCCTGAAAGGAGTCTAGCACTCTGTAGCATTTTCTTGCCTTGTTTATGAATCGTCTTTCCTTCCTTCAGCCTCCCCTGCACATGGGCAAGGGCTCCATGCTGGTGAGCGCTCCTCGGGCCTTTGGCTTGGGAGCATGCATCATGGCCACTGAAGAGGGTAGGTACCCCATGGGAAGACTCAGTGCATCCTCTGGATCCAAGCTGACTGCTCCCATGGGCACACTGGGCTTGCTGCTACCCAGGAGAACCTGGGGTTGGGTGAAGCTTGGCCATGTGGCAGGGTGCACAGCGGCCATGCGGAAATTGTCGCCAATCTTTCATGCAGGCTCTGCTACCCTTGCTCTGACCAATCCAGACTCTCAGAAACTCCCAAAGTCATGAGGCTACCCACATGCTCTCCATGCACTTGCAGTTTGCCCTGCCTGGGATGTATCTTTCTTCTTATCTGCTGGAAAACTCTTCATTTTGCAAAACTGAGCTCTGTGTCTCTGGAAGCCCAAATTACTTAGTCTGGCCTGCAAATGTCACAGTAGCTCAGGCCTGGTGAACTCTCAGATCTCATTCCCTAACACTCTGAGGTCAGAGCACACCGTGCCCCTCGCTGTTTCTGCAACTTCCCAGCACAGCCTGCCCTCAGCCCTGCCCTTGCTGCTCCCTCTGCCAGAAATGCACTTTCCCCTCCAATATGAACTTATCTTTTAATTTCATTTTCTGTGAACCTTTGAAACATTCTGTGTGTGTGTGTGTAGGTGAACGTGCATTGTGCTGCTTCTTGTTAAATAAGTAGGGATGCCAATTTGCACTCTTTTGCCCAAACTCCACCCTGGAAATCAAAGCAAGCTTCACAACTCTGCTGCTTGTGCAGCCAACAGGACCTTACACACAAAGGACTCACTCTTGTTTTAAGGCTATACTTCTGCTCTCTGGAAGTCCTTGACTTTTTGAACAAGGGGACTGCTTTTTTCATTTTGCACAAGGCCTGTGAGCTATTTAGCTGGCACTGTTGAAAGCAGAGCCTTGCTCAGAATGTACCATGGCCCAGAGGACTTATTAATAGCAAGCTCCATCCCCGCTATGTCTGCGTAGGAACTGTCCCTGCACTCTCTAGCAAGCAAAAGAAATGAAATTTGCTCCATGCCCCAAACTGTCCACTCACCCACTCTGCTCTCATTCCCTTTTGCAAGCATTGCTGGATGACCACCAAGCAAAACTCTGGTTTTCTGCTTGTAGCAAGCTCTGCATTACACTGCTCTTCCCTTAAGGGCTTGGGGCCCAGCCTGGAGCTGTCCTGTGGACTCCCCTGCAGAGGTTTGTATTCTCTAACATCAGTTACAGTCTGCATTGGCATCCACCAGGTGCTTATTTAAGGAACAGCTTTGTCTTGGCTGCTAAGTTTTCAGAGAGCAGGAATTTTGCAGTTGGGAAGACTTTTTGTTTATAAGCCCCAAAGTTAGAGATTCTCCATGGTAACCTGAAGTTTTATGAGCTTCATCTATATCCTTAATAGTTGCAAAATCCAGCCCACTTTAATACAGCTCAGTGCCTGGTACATAGAACTTCTCCAAAGGGAAACTAAAGCAGTAGGCGGAGGCAATCTTTCCTAACTCTACCCCACTGTTTTTAGTCTTCTCTATTTTTCTGTCTTAAGCAGAGCTAGCAAATCTATGAAGAAGGTATTTCTAGGAAGCTTGGCTTAACTAAAAGGAATTTTCCAAGTCATTCATCACATCTGTCTAAATTATGTATTTATGACTGTCTTTTCCGTAAGTGTGAGGTCTCTGCAAACCTTGACAAACAATGCAAACAATGACAGCAAACAATGACAGCATCTGATTCTCTGTAGAGGCACCACACTCAGGCATTCAGTGTCTTGCTTAATATTTTCTTATAAATAATTACTTAATCTCTAGACAAAGGGGCAGAAAGCCATCTTACTGAATCTTAAATGCTTCTGCTGATCTCTAGCCAATGTCTCTGATGAAGTCTCACAACTATGTACATTGTTTTGCTTCTACACTCATTCTTCGCATTGCACCTGCTAAAGAACGGTAGATCATGTTCTCCAAGGTTGTCACCTTCACCTGTACACCTGTCCCAGGCCAGCACATCATCTCCACAATCAGTTTTCTCAAGGAGTCCTCCCCAACACCCCTCAACCTTTAAAGTCACAGATCCTCAAACTCTGTTTCACCTTCTTTGTCTCTTTTATACATATCCCTCTCCTTTTACTGGTATCTGAAAGATCCAAATATCCACCATTTTCCATGCTCATTAACTCACTTAATGGCAGGGACATGTGGTCTATGGTCAAGGCAGTCACACAGAGCCGTGTTCTGAAAGAGGCCCCAGGCTTGGAATTTCATACTGTGCTGCTGGTTGTCTTTGAATTTGTCTGGTGGAACAATGGAATCTGCACCAGGGTCTTGGAACCTTGGCTCACATGTGATACTACCTCTGAGACCTCACTGTTTTCTAGGACATTCTCAGGAATGTGCTCTGTCTGGCCACCTGTATCTACTGTCTTGGGTGCTGGTGCAGGTGGACTTAAGATCAAATGCACCTGCACAGTTGATTGCATCTTAAGACAGGATCCTGGGCAGCTGTGAATGTCTGTAGTTACCCTAAAGGAATACTGTTACCAGGAGAGGGGGCATGCTTTAAATAGACAATTCCCTTAAAGCAAGCAAGCAGTGTGACAGACAGAGCAAAGGGAAGGCATTTGGCATAGTGAGATTCTGAAACCCATATTATAGTTGGGTTTGAGTGTCTGCTCTATCCCTATTCCAGTTTTCTGCTCCTGGGTACCCCAAAAGGCAATGATATCAACCCAGGCTCTTGATTCCATTGCAGAAGAAGTTCACAGGAGGCCAAAGTGCAGTCTAGACAAGGTTTATTGGACTTATTCTAGAGTGCAAGGTAGCCAGCACAGTGAGAAGAGATCCACTGACTGGCCCAATGAGAGGAGCTGGAAGGAGTTTTTATGAGATGGGGAGTTGTGGTTGCATACCCCTGGCGCACAACATCCTGTTTGTCATTCTGGCTTGGCTGCTTTGGTGCACAGCACCTTGATTTGCACTTGACATTGTGTTCTGTGCAGGCTCTACTTCTCTTGTACACAATATGTTCATCAGGTGGTATCGCTCCCACCAGCCCAGTAAAGTCACATACTGCTCATATTGGGTTGGGCACCTGGGCCTGCTTTATGAAGGAAGGGTATGGACACCCCTTGTTCTTGATTGGTTAGGACCTGGGCTAAGGGTTGAGAGGGGCTGTATCTTTTTTTAAAAAACACTTTTAAAACTTAAAAAAAAAACTATTTTAGAAGATGTTTATATAGTTGATGGGTGTGAATGATCTAGGGTTAGGGAGAAGTGAGTGTGATCGTTGTTTTCGAGCTTTTTATTTCTTCTTCCCATTTCTTGGGGGGAGGAAGGAGATACAAGGATAGGCCATACCCAACATCCCAACCATCCCAGTACCCAAGGATGGGGAACGGCCACCTGATATCAACCCAGAGTCACAATGCAGTGCATGCTATAAGAGTTCTGACCAGGTAGATGTGGTAGTTCTGAAATGCTATTGATCTTGCTGATCTATGGATGAGGAAGCCCTTCCAATGTCCATTGGCTGACACAGTCGACCTTAGGGTCTCCATTCACCCAGATATTTGCTATCATCGCTTGGCTATCATTGCTTGGGGTAGTTCATTGTCCATATGTTCTGTACTTCACTCTCTGGCATGGTATCAGATGTCCTCTGCAGGCCCCAATGCACTAACATATCCTCTATGTGCACCATGGTCTGCTGTCCAGCACTCCATCCTTTACACTGAGGAGGACCAATTCTTATAGGTGGGTCCATGGACCCAGGCTAGGCAACCCAGGTCCAGCCAGAACTCTGACCCTGGGGCTCATGGACTAGCCACTCTCTGTGCTGGTGGGCCCAAAAACTCCGGCCAGGTGATCTGAGCCCCACTGGACCCCCACTCTTGGGGCTTACAGACTCACCACCACTGCACAGGTGGGCCCTAGGACCTGGGCCAGGCAACCCATGCCCCTCTAGACACTCCACCCCTGAGGCTCACAGATCCAGCACCCACCATGCAGATAGATCTAAGAACTTGGACCAGACAATCCAGGCCCCTTCAGACTCCCTATCCCTGGGGCTCTTGGACCTAGCACCTACTGTGCAGGCAGGCCCAGGGACTTGAGCCAGAAGACCTAGGCCCCTCCAGATTCCCCAACCCTAGGACCCTCAGATCCAGCACCTACCACACAGGTGGGTCCAAGGGCCTGGGCCTGGGCCAGGTGACCCAGGCCCTGATGGACACCCCCATCCTCATCCCAGGGCTAGTGGATGCAGTACATACCACACAGGTGGTCCAAGGGCTCCGGCCATGTGACCTGGGTCCCACCAGACTCCCACCCCTGGGGCTTTCAAATGGGCTGGATCTTCTGAATCCTGCTTCTATCCTATCTCAGGAGCAGGTTTTGGCTCAGGTATCTGGGTCCTTGCCACCTGTTTTGAAGACCTGGGCAGAGTTCCAAGCTCCCGGCAACTGTTGAGGGAATTCAAGTAAATTCATGGTTTGGGATGCTCTCTTTAACTGACTATCTCTACCTCTCAAATAAATAAAAATTAAAACACAAAAACTTTGGAAAAAAGAAGAAAATATTTATCTTTTTTTGAATAAGGAATCTCATGCTTTTGCTTTAAAAATTTCTAAAGACTTATTCATTTTTATTGGGAAGGCAGACGTACAGAGAAAGATCTTCCATCTAATGGCTCACTCCCCAAAATGGCTGCAAGGGCCAGAGTTGAGCTGATCTGAAGCCGGGAGCCAAGAGCCTCTTCCAAGTTTCCCATGTGGGTGCAGGGTCCCAAGGCTTTGGGCAATCCTCTACTGGTTTCCAAGGTCACAAGAAGGGAGCTGGGTGGAAAGTGGAACATCTGGGACCTCAACCAGTGGCCATATGGGATGCCAGTTCTTAAAGGCAGAGGATTAGCTAGCCACACTATTGGGAGGACTTCTCATTTTAAAACTTTATTTAAAAGGCCTGGTGTGTTGGCTCAGTGGCTAAATCTTTGTATGTGCCAGGATCCCATATGGGCCCCAGTTCGTGTTCTGCCTGCTCCACTTCCCATCCAGCTCTCTGCTTGTGGCCTGGGAAAGCAGTCGAGGACAGCTCAAAGCCTTGGGACCCTGTACCTGTGTGGGAGACCCAGAAAAAGCTCCTGGCTCCTTGTTTCGGGTTGGCTCAGTTTTGGTTGTAGCAGCCACTTGGGGAGTGAATTAATGGATGGCAGGTCTTTGTCTCTTCTTTGTATATCTTCCTTTCCAATAAAAATAAAATAAATCTTAAAAAAATAAAGTAAGGCAATGGTAGGGGGGCACTCCCATCTGCTACTATCATCAGTTCAATCTCCAAATTCTGACTGTGGCCAGGACTACAAAGCTGAGAGCCAGGAACTCAGTTAATTCTCCTGTATTGGTACCAGTAGGAATCCAAGTACTTGGACCATTACCAATGTCTCATGGGTTCTATATTAACAGGAAGCTGGAATCAGGAACCAGAGCTGGGAGTTGAGTCCAGCTGCTCCTACATGAGACAGAAGACTGAAGATACTCCAACTAAATAGCCATGTAACATTGCAAGAAACATGTTATTAACAGCTCAGATAGTAAAGAATCACTCTGCATGAAGTGAGCCACGCTTTACAAATGTGAGCTGGACCAGGAGACATAGGTGATAGCAACAGGTGGCTGAGAACACACCAGAACTCCAGTGTTCTGGCACCATGCCATGGTCCTGCAGCATAACTTCCACACTTTCTCATACTGTACCGGCACAGTTGGGAACAATCAATGAATTCCTGAAAGCCAAACCCAATGTTTTCTAAGTCCTCTTCCTTTCAAGATCAGAGGCATTGTGGAGACCCTCCTGCTGTGTTTTGCAACTCTTACTGCAAAACCTAAATTATGTTGGAGACAGTGAAAATCAAAGGGAGTGGAGAGATTTATGTCTGACCATGCAGGCAGAATTGGTGTATTTATCTCAAAAATCAGATATGAGAGATGATAACTGTAAAAAGAAAGGCAATCCACAGACCAGGACTGCCAGGTATGGTGGCAGAAGAGATTATGGGCCCCTGAGAGACTTGGAAACACTAGTGTGATCTGACTTCTGGCAAGGGACAAAAGGGGTGACAGTGGCAGGGGGATAGTGACAGCTGCAGCTCACTGCACAAACTCAGGGAGCATGATTCATGTCAAATACACTGTGGATGGTGACTCCTAGAATCTCAGTAAGATATTAATATGTAACATCTAGCAAGCAGTTTGATTAATGAGACCCAACTCTAAACTAGATGTTAGGGTTGGGCCCAGCGCAATGGCGCAGTGATTAAGGTCCTCGCCTTGCACGGGATCCCATATGGGCGCCAGTTCTAATCCCGGCAGCCCTGCTTCCCATCCAGCTCCCTGCCTGTGGCCTGGGAAAGCAGTTGAGGATGGTCCAAAGCTTTGGGAAGAGGCTCCTGGCTTGGCTTTGGATTGGCTCAGCTCCAGCCGTTGCAGCCACCTGGGGAGTAAGTCATCGGATGGAAGATCTTCCTCTCTGTCTCTCTTCTCTGTATATCCACCTTTCCAATAAAAATAAAATAAATCTTAATAAAAACACAACTAGGTGTTAGGGATGGCGTTGGATACTTGGGATCATGAATCAAGGAGAGCTACAGTCATGGGGATAACAGACGTCTCTCAATTTGCTTCTCGTGTGTTGGTTTTATAGCTCAGTGTGAAATGCTAAGTGTCAACACTGGGGGCCCTGGATTCCCATGCCCTACTCACACTAACAGGATGAGGAAATCCTTCTGATAAGATTTAGGACACATGATCTTTTGCTTATCTTACATCACAGACCCACTTGGAAATTATGTTAAATGAAATATCACTGAAAGTAAAGTTTATTATAAATAGTAAATAAAAAAGGATTTCTGGTTGGGGGGAGGGTCTGGACAGTCAAGCAATCAGAAGAATCAAGCAAGCAGTCTGAAAACTTTTCCAATAGAGAAAAGACTATCCAGCAAAGGTCTGACAAAGGAGAGACCAAAGGGGAGTTGTGTTAAAGGAGATCAGTGGAAGAAAAGCTTCCAGAAAGCTTCATAACTAGTGCCATCCAAGGTCAAGAAGGAGTCTAGGGAGAGGTCTTTTAACTCATCAGATGGAAGATTGGCTCAGATTGTAAGATATGGCTCTTACAGCCCATATCAGAGTACCTGGTTCAAGCTTGTGCCACCTTGTTTCCAATTCAGCTTCCTGCTATTGCACAGCCTGCGTGGCAACACAGGACAACTCAAGTGCTTGGAGATTTTGGATACATTACAGTTTCCTGGCTTCAGCCTTGCTAAGTCCTGGATGTTAAGGGCTTTTGAGTAATGAACCAGTATCTGCCCAGATGGAAGGTTCGTGATATGTATCCTGAGAGCAAGGTTCTTGATCTATGTCTATTGTCCTACTGTAATTAGTAGTAATATCTCCTTTCACTTTCAGAAGTATTTCCATTTGACCGCCCTCCTCATTGGTGACCTTTGAAATATACAGTTACCATTGAATGATTGGAAGCAAAAAACAAACGTGATGGAGTCCAGGGGAACTGTGCCTTCCACAGCACATGATTCCAAATTGAAGCAGACACCAACAAAACAGAGGACTAGGACAATGGCTGGCTTAACAAACAGGGGGTTATTCTGGGTTACTTATTTTATTTCAGTCAAGGTAAAGATAAGACAAAGAAGCCTTCTGCCCTCACACTGAATGAGAACAAGCAGAGGACATACTCTTGCCACACATGGGATGCTTTGGTGGAACATGGTCGAATCCCACTGAGACAACTCTTCAGAAAGCAGAGAGCAGTGCAGGCCTTATCAGAGTCATAAGCACTCACTCCTTCTACAAGGCACTTCAAAAAAGTTGACTTTGGTGCAAAAATACTTTAAAGTCCATGTTTAAGTTTTTCACAATAATTGCTTTCCATGAACTTGTTACAGACGTCATATATACGTTGATTCACAGGGAAGGACTGAGTTTGGAGTAATCAGAAGGGAGCTGCAATGGCTTCTAATTTGATAACTTAATATTTTATATACTTTAATGTTTTTATTCTAATTTTTATGAGTGTGTGTTCATCTCATTTCTGGGAATGTGAAACGGTGAGAACATTTTTTAGAAGTAGGGTTTATTGACTACACTGAAATTTTTTTACCACTTTTGGTGAGACACATAAAGGTGTTAAACAGCAGAGAGCATGTATTTCAAAGGGTGGTTATTCAGGTTGAGGCAACTAGAAACAAATATTGTTTGAGCGAAAGGAACAGCTGTGGGAAAAAGCTGTTTGATTAACTTGACATGTACATAGAGACAGGAAAGTGACATAGAGCATACAACTGATTATTCATATAAGAAAAGGCATCAGCAGCCTGATATGTTATTTATGTGAACCTAGCATCTTTCTCTAGAAAAATGATTCCTTGTGTTTGATACACTGCCCTGGCTTCAAGGACTCTGAGGAGGGCAGGTGTGGGACAGGCTTTGGAGCTACCTGGAGGGCTTCTTTAGGGAACAGCAACCTGTGTTTGTGTCTGATGAGTGATGGCCCTACTGCTGAAGACACGAGTGCCAGCAATGAACAGAGTCAGAGTTGAAGGTCAGGGCCATTCGCTCAAGAATTAAAAAAAAAAAAAAAAAAGCATTGCCTTGTGTACTCTCTCTGTATAGAACACCTCAAATGATCATGGTATAATCTGTACTTTTTTTTTTTTTTTTTACAATCCGTTGTAGATTGGCCAGAATTAGCAGAGAAAAACACAGGGCATCAAATTCGATTTTGGATTTTAAAGAAACCATAAATAACTTTTAGCATAAGTAATTCCATGCAATATTTGGGACATGCTTATACTTTAAAATTACTTATTGCTTATCCTTATCTGAAATTCACATTTAATTGGCATTTAGTTTTCCCCAACAACTCTCAGGACCTGCTCTCTTCTTGCTTCCTCTAAAATAAGGGGAAATCAGTTCCCTTCAACAGTTACTTAGTTCCTACTGAGAATGGCCAGCAGATTCATGTGGAGGGATGTTTAAAGACGGGGGAAATAGAATCTCTCACCTCTAAGGAACTGTGGGTCTCAAGTCTTGACCAAGCTACAGAGATAACTGTCACTTGCCTTTATCACTTTCTGGGAGAGGACAGTCACACAAGAGCTAGACACACAACTGAGGGGTGTAAAGGCAACCAAACCTCATGAGCCATGTCTGGTGGGTGACAGGGGATTACAGCACGGGAAAGGACAGTACGAGTCATGGATGGAGGCAGGGTCCTGGGGAAAGGGGTCTTCCACAGCACTGTGGGCTTTCAAAGGAAAAGTCGGAGCTCTACACTCAGCAAACCACAGAAACCAAAGCCCAGGGTGAGGAACAGGCAAAAGGGCCGAGAGAGGAATGTTCTGGGTCAGAAAAATCATCCAAAAGAGAAAAGCATACAATAGGGATAATGGAGGAGCCACTTTAGCAGAGCTTTTAGCAAGATGAAAAAAGGTCTCTCTTCTGAAAGACCCATCCAGGTGCAGAGCCAAGCCTGCCTGCTTAGGAGCCTTCTTTAGTCAACTAAGGAACCAAGATTTGCTGAGAGGGAGGTTGGCACCTTGTGTTTTTTTACTCATTGATTTCTGGAGAAGGCTCTCCTAGGTGATACCAGCAAGTAGGAAAGAGAAATAGGTGGAGCTGGAAAGAAAACGAAAGGCCCAGTTAGGGGTCTCTTTGGAAGACCACATTGTGTTGATGTACGGCCTCATGTCATCCTTAATGATAGTTTTAGAGGGTTGGTCACTAGCACCTACTTGCCCCAGAGAATGACAAAGAGATACACAAGTGCACAAGTGATACGACTAGTTCAAGTCAGGATTTGAATTCACATCTAATTAAAGCAAGCAGAAATGCTGAGATGCATCTCCCCACAGGTGGTGCAGAATCAGATACCCAGACCCATCTTCTTCCATGTGCTACCAATACAACCCTACAGGGCAGCATTTCCCTGGTTTTGCATACAGAGAAACTGTGTTTGCAGCCAATCTGGAGTTGCCCCTCACACAGTCAGCATCTTAGTCTCCAATTCCTTTCCTACCTCCATATTGCAAATCACGACCAATTCAACAGTTTGCAACTAGATCTAATATTTCTGGAAATAGGACAGAGAAAAGTATTCCAGTATACTAGTTTTAAATGGTATTACATTTGCAACTCTTGTTTTTATTACATTTATGTGTATATGTGTGGGGGTTGGTATCAAGACAGTCTAGTCACAGTTTAAAATGCACTTATCTTTTTGCCTCTCTAAAAATTGCCTGCAAACCTGTACTCTGTTTACTAGCTTGCCTTGATGGGTAAGCAAGGCAATATATTTCAACATCATTTTGCCATGTCTACTGACTTCCCCCAGAGACCTTCCACTGTAGATCATATTGTCTGAACATTAAAATATCCCATCCAAATACACTAGACATCACCAGCATGCCCTTTGAGACCCATCCTTCTAACTACCCTGATATAGCGCAAAAAAGAACTGAGAAAGGGCTGCTTCAGTTAATCAAGCAAATAGATAAAGATTCTGACCTACCTAGCAGGCAATTTGGGACTGGATGTAAAAGACACATTAGGAGTTACAAGAAAGTCAATTAACAATATCTATAATTGTTTGCTTATCTTCCTCATGTTTTCTCAAGAAAGCAAAATTCTGTTTCCATTTTGTAAGCATTTTTAATGGCTGTTACTAGAACTCATCGCTTTGCTATTGAGGTAGAACGAGGCTCCAAATTTCAATACCAGTAGGATAGAACCTAGATTAAGGAGCTGTGAGCCATTATTCACCCACGAGAGAACTGGTACTAGAGTTTTGAGCATGCTGAAGGCTGGAGGGGCTGTTGGCAAGTTATTGTCAAAGATAGCCTATTTCTCATTTCTGTGGTCCCAAGCACTGCCCACGCAAAATTGGCCATTAATCCTGACTTGACTGCGTTTTTACCAAAAGATCAAATAGTTCACCATCCACAAATAACCTACCCATTTTGTGTGTGTGTGTGTGTGTGCGTGCGTGTGTGTAAAGGCTATACATTATCATTATAAATATGACATTGGGACTAAACAACAACTGCTGCATTATAATTAAGTTGCAGTGGTCAACTTAAACTAAAGGTCAAGGCTTTCACTCTTAGGGAGAGTCTAACTAGAGTGGTATTGGTTTAGTGGGTCTTTGGCCCAAATAAAGCCTGTTCTTAAGACAGCTTCTAAAAAGAAGCAACAAATAATTTTCTTGAATTTTTTTCTGAATTTTTTCACATAAAATTTTTTAAAGGTTTATGTTAAATCACACTTACTTGAAATTTGTAACTGTTTGAAATTGAGGTTGTTGCAGTCAAATTATATTGCATGATCACTGTACTAACAACATCTGAACATTTTGTTATGTTTCTCCATGAGAAAGGAAGTTAGGATTAATATACTTCTTTGCTTCCAACATAGAAAAAATTCTATAGATTCTTATACTTGCTTTTATTTCTAAATCCATAAGCATATAAATAGAAAGATGATTTTTTTCCCCCCAGGAAACTGTGACTCATACTGAATTAATGGAAGAATGGCCACATGACATTTTAACTTTTTGACTCTTCAACCTTACCATGACCCTAAGCCACAGGGCATTCTTTTGTAGGTTGCCACTGGAAGTATATTCAGCTCCAATGGAAATAAAAGCTTAGTCTATTCTTAGGTTTTTAGCTGGACTGCATTGTTGACACTGCTTTACTCCGCAGTCCTGGGCAGGCCACGGAAGCAGCTGCTCTGTTTCTGGGAGCAGTCAAGCAGAGGGCCAAGCCAGAAGTCCTGTGTCTTTTCCTTCACAGTTAGATTCCTGATGCATTTAAAATTGGTTGAGCTGTGCTAGCTGCAGCTGCACAGAACCTAAAGTCAGTTACACAGAGAAGATTAGCATTGCCCCTGTTCAAGGATGATACAGAAAGTCATGAAGCATTTTGCAGTTTTAAATGATCAAAATTTCGTACATTTTTAAAGATATAAAATAAACATGAAAAAGAAAACAGTGGCAAATTGATAGATTTTTAAAAAGTTATCTAAAAATAAATGAAATCTGAAGTTAAAAACATAAAAAGTTTTAAAAGGCAAAAATGAACTGAGTTGCTGGACAGGATAATGGATGCTCACTCACTTATTTTTTGAGGAGGTCTGCTTAATACTGAGAACTAAGTAAGTACAGGTGAGTTAAACGCAAGCACAATGGAAGATTAGCACATAACCCAAAAGGAACCATAGGTCGACATGTAAAACACAAAACTGTAAAACTTCTAACAGACCATGAAGGTGATAAATCCACACAGATTAATTCTTATCCATTGAATTACTGGCATATTTACCTAAATAAATTTAAAGAAATCTAGAAAACCTTTGGTTTAGTAATGACTTTTTGAAAAGAGCAACAAAAGCATGATCTATGAAGGAAAAAAATGGTAAGCAGAACCTTGTTAAAAATATAAAAACCTGCTCTCCAGGAAACACTGTAAAGAGAAAGACAAAGACTCGGAGAAAACACATGCAAAACATGTCTGATGAACATGTACTCAGCATATACAAAAAATTATTACAGCTCAGCAATGAAACAACGCAAGTCAGAACAGACTCTCCGGCAAAGGAAATGCACAGATGGCAAGTAGACTTAGAAGATGCTCTCCATCACATATCTCCAGGCAAGTACGAATTAGAGCAACAACGAGAGACTGCCACAAACTCACAGCAAAGCTGCAATCCCGTACACCATATTGATGTGGGCATTGGATACATTAGTTTTTGAAGCAGGTTCTTGTCTCTCACATAAATAGAAATACCAAGTAGAGGAGGGTATGATGGGCAAATAAGAGTAACATTTATCTAGCAGTGGGGGAAGAAACATCATTCAGGCACAGGTGTTGGTCTTTTCATACCAAGGAACAATCAACAGGTGTAGGCCAAAGAGTTGCACACAAATGAGACACAGAGAAAAAAATAAGTAAATAAAACAATACCTGTGTTGATAAGGTCCTTCCAAGAGTGGAGAGGCAGCTAGTGCGAGAGGTTCCTGGGAAGCTACTCTCCACATAAAAGTATGCAAGGGCGTTCTGCAGTGGAAAATCAGCACGCAACTTCCGCCTCTTTTTATAAGGCCGGGAGTGGTACTCCCCAGTAGACTTGCAAAGAGAGGCTGGGGTCTGAGCATGCGCCCTGCTCTCAAATGCATCCAGGGAAGGTGAGCATATCAAATCGACAAAGAGGTAACAACTATTTTGCGGGGATAGAAGAGTTTCAGTTTGCCTAAACTTTAACCAGTTACACCTTTTCAATACTGAATGTTGACAAGGATGTGGGGGTACAGGATCTCTCGTTTATTGCTGATGGTGGATGTGCAAAATGGTACAAGTAATTTGGAAGATATTCTGGCTGGTTGTTTTTTTTTTATATAGAAAGCTTAATATATGCTTACTAGATGATCTAGCAACTGCACCCCTTGTTATTTATCCAAAGCAATGAAAAAGTATGTTGGTACAAAAATTTGCATGTGGATCTTTAATCATAATTGCCAAAACTTGGAAACACAAATGCCCGTAAGTCAGTGGAGGTAGAAATAAACTATAGAACTCAGATAATGGTGTATTATGGAACCCTGAAATCAAATCAGCTATATCAATCCGTGAAAAGATGTGGAGAAAATTAATTGTATATTTCCAAGTCAAAGATGCCACAAGCTACTTGATTCCAACTGTTCTGGAAAAGGGCAAAATTATGAAGACAGTAAAGTGCTCCATGGTTGCTGGAAGTTCAAGGGGATAAGGTGGGACTGCAACTATCACGAGGCCTTCTTCCCTTCCCTTTTGATTTCTTGGCTGGCCAGGACCAGCTGCTGGCACTGAGCATTACCACCTGGGTCCAGTGACTAACAATGTTTGCACAGGAATTTCAGGAACCTAGAGAAACGAAATGATTTGCAAAGGCTGATCTCCCAGCCAGCTGCAGGGAGGGTAGGCGGCAGTCTACTGCAGGCAGCTGAGCTCCAGCAAGAAGGCACCACGAGACCATCAGCAGGACAGAGCCTGAAAATCTGCTGAATTACCTATGTCTGGCCTCCCTCTGGAGTTACTCCTTCCCTTTAGAACCTCCTTTTGCTGTTTTTTTTTTTTTTTTTTTTTTGCAGGGTGGGGAGAAGAGCACTTTTCTATCCCCAGGACCACTACTTGTCAGTCACTTGCCTCTTGCCTCTCACCAACTTTCCTGTCTGCTGAACAGTTGCCCAGCAGTGAGCAGCAAGGGCCTGCTGACTTTGCCAGATAGCCGGATGAGACACTGGGGCCCAGGACATTTTTAGGACCTTGAAATTGTGTGACAAGGTAACGATGGCTGCAGTAGCTCATGCATTTGTCAGAGCCCCTAGAACTATACAAAAAAGAGTGAGCACTAGTGTATACTATGAGCTTCTTGTTAGTAGGAATCAGTGCTGGCTCATTTGCTGTAACAAATAAAGAAACTCTAAGTGGTGGGCAAGGGTAGTGGTGGGCAGAGGCCCCCATGACTCTCTGTGCTTTCTAGGTAATTTTTCTGAAACCACTCTAAATAGTCTGCTGAGGGTCAGTGTTGTGGAATAGTTGGTCAAGCAGCTACCGATCATCCCAAATGAACACCTGTTCACGTCCCAGTTGCTCCACTTCCAATCCAGCTACCTGCTAATGGCCTGGGACAACAGTAGAGGACAGCTCAAATTCTTGGGTCCTTGCCTTCCTTGTGGGAGACCTGGAAGAATCTCATGGCTTCCATCTGGCTAAGTCCCAGACATCTGCAGGCAGCTGGGGAATGAATCAGTGCGTGTAAGTTCTCTCTCTGTCTATAACTCTGACTTTAACATAAGTGAATAGATCTTAGCAGAATAGTGTATTTGAAAAAAAACACAATGACAGGTATTTGTTCAAAAAATTATAGGGGCACAGAGGAGCTGAATTCAATGGCATTGAGTAAGAGAAAGCTTCAAGGAGGCAAACTAAGTCCGAGAGAAAGAAACAGAAAGAAACAGAAGAGAGAAATACAGGCAGGCCAGATAATTTATGAGCAGCAGGCTGCGTAGGCTTTCCAAAGGGACCAAGTCCTAATCTCTGGAAGTTGCAAATGAAATGTCTGGAAAACTGGTCTTTGCAGGTGTGATGAGATTAAGAGTATGCAAGTGAACCCTAAGCCAATCACAGGTGTCCTTTTAAAAGAAAAGGGATGGTGATTAGACACACATGGAGGAAAAGTTGATTCGAGAACAGAGGCAATCAGCTCAAAGCAGTTGTCAGCCCAGGAATGCTGCCTGCCCCCAGAAGCCACTGGTGAAGGAGGGGAGAGTGCAGATCAGTGCAACTTACATTGAGCTTTTGGCTGACAGAAGCATGAAGGACACATCTCTGTGATTATAAGCCACTAAGTCTGTGGCAACATGATAGTCTCAGAAAACCAACACAGCAAGCAAGCACCATAGTTATTTCTAGAGCACCAGCAATGTATCAGATACCATTCTTTTAGTATTATTTTTAATTTTATGATATAGTTCCATAGGTTCTTGGATCTCCTTACTGCCTCTCCAATTTCTCTCCGCCCTCTACTGATTTCCCCTACGTTATTACAATAGTATAGCCCTTCAGACGCAGTCAGAAGTCCATCACGCTGCTATTTAGATGTATCCTGGCATTGCAGGCATGGACAACAGCAGACAGTCCAGCATTCTATAGTCAAGATTCATTTAACAGTTTCATTGGGAGTCCATCTTTGATTTGGAAGTAGAGATGCATACTGCATTGTATTTTCACATCTGGATGTGACAGATTCTATTACACAGTTAATATACATTCCCCTAAATGAAAAACCATAAAACAAAATGAAAAAGAATGAAGTAAAAAAAAATTTACAATGCCATCAAGTTAAATATCATGCTACTAAATGGCCAATGTATCTGTGCCAGACACCACTCTAAGTGTTTTTCTCATAACAATGAACGAAGTAGGTATTATTATTGCCTCAAGCTCCATCTTGTGTATGGAGGCTGTAAGGTTTAGAGTGACCTGGCAACTTGACTAAGAGCACAGCTACTAGGAAATGATATGGGTGGCTGTGACCGCCAGGCATTCTGACTCCAAAATTCTTGTGCCTAACATCGAGGGGCTCTGGTCTTGGTCAGGACACAGCTATGGCATGTGGAAGGGATCTATATGTACTTTGGTGGGCGAGGCAGTGAGCAACAAGGTAAGGCAGCAAGGAGGGTGTTGGCCAGATCACAGCTTCTCCAGCGCCATCTAAAGGTGATGATTGAATGAGCAGCATCAGAAGTCCTGCCCTCAGTTTTTCATTCGGGAAGCTTACAGTGGTTAAGCCTGAAGTGATTGGGCCCAGGAGTAAGCATTTCTAACATCTCCCAGGGGATGCCCACCTTGCTGAACTGGAGACCACACTTTGAGAACTTGGTAATAAGACATTTCCACGGGTCTCAAGCTCAGAAGTAACACTGTTAAAAGGCACTTTCATGATTCACTTCCAGCCTATGTGGAAGACAACCTTCTCAGAAGCGGTCAAATACTTTTAGGAAGTAAGGGAATCTAAGTGCAGCTCCCGAGTTACAGGAAGGAAGTAGCAAAAGACCAGATAGATTTCAGCACTGGTGAAGACTTTGGTAAATTTCACAGCCTCTCCAAGCCTCGGATGCTCATTTACAAAATAGAAATAGAATTGTGAGGGTGAAATGAGTAAATCAAGTTTAACACTTGCCACATAGCGAGTACTCATTACACAGGTGGTTTTTTTTAATAAGATTTTTTTTTTTTAATTGGAAAGGCGGATATACAGAGAGGAGAGACAGAGAGGAAGATCTTCCATCCAACAGCTGGAGCTGAGCCAACCCGAAGCCAGGAGCCTCTTCCGGGTCTCCCACGCGGGTGCAGGGTCCCAAGGCTTTGGGCCGTCCTTGACTGCTTTCCCGGGCCACAAGCAGGAAGCTGGATGGGAAGCGGGGCCGCCGGGACCAGAACCAGCGCCCATATGGGATCCCAGGCGTGCAAGGCGAGGACCTTAACCACTGCGCCATTGTGCCGGACCCCACAGGTGGTATTTTTATACCTCTTGTTATTACTGGGAGCAGTAGGGCAGAGGCTCCACCCTCTAGGATGGATTCTAGGTGAGCTCTGAGGTTTTTTTCTTTTATTTTCTAATACATATATTTCAGCATGCATTTCCTATGCTTAAATTTGTTTCATGTAGTCAATGCAATTCAATTTAACTTATTCAACACAATTTGGACCAAGAAGAACATTGTTCATTAGCAGGAAAAAAAAAACCCTCCAAGACTTGCAAATTATCTTTTGTTGATTACAGATGTAAGTGTTCCTGAAACATTCTAAGGCATTTACACTAGGGAAAAAAGTGCATTATGCATTTAAAGCTTAAAAATTGAAGCAACAGAGCATTTTGTGATGTTTTAATGGCAGCTTACACAAATCCAATAATTAGAGTGTAGCCTCGGGGTGAGAAAAATAAATGTCCATGTGTGAGACAAGTGAAATAACTGTGCCTCTCTAGTTAATGCTGTATGCAGCTTCTAAATCTATGCACTCCGAAATCCGAACAATTCCCTGTATTCAACAATGCCATCAATCTAAGGAGCATTTTGAAAAATACTGAGTTAGACATTTCTAGCATCCACTTCTAAAATGTTAGGGATTTAGGTTTTCCTGAGTTAAGTGAATTAGACTGATTTTTACCAGATTTATAGGTTGGGGCACTGACTAATGTATACCAGTGTATCAAGGTGCTGGGAACATTTTTTATGTCAGGCCATTAATCTTGATCACATTTCAGTGAGACGTGGAAAAAGTAGGTCTTGTCCTCCTTACTTTTTTTGTTTTAAAGGATTTATTTTTATTATTTTTTATTGGAAAGGCGGATATACAGAGAGGAATATCTTCCATCCGATGATTCACTCTCCAAGTGAGCACAACGGGCCGATGCTATGCCAGTCCAAAGCCAGGAGCCTCCTCCCAGCCTCCCACGCAGGTGCAGAGACCCAAAGCTTTGGGCCGTCTTCGACTGCTTTCCCGGGCCACAGGCAGGGAGCTGGAAGGGAAGCAGGGCTGTCTGGATAGAACCGGCGCCCGTATGGGATCCCAGGCGTGCAAGGCGAGGACCTTAACCACTTGCGCCACCACACCAGGCTCGTCCTCCTTACTTTTGAGATGGAGAATAAGACACTGAAAGTCTACCCCAATGTCAGCGTCGACACCAGATTCTGCGGCTCCTGAGATCTCTTCTGGAGGACATTCTGCTAGACTTTGCTGATGTCCTTAAATAATACAATGTATGTAGATTCTCAACCAGGAGTCGTTCAATCCATTGTAGGTATTGCTAGAAAACATCTATGTTAGAAAATATGTAACAGTACTTCTTGTTTATGAAAGGGAAAAAAGCTCATTATTACTTGACTATAGTTTCTCCAGAGACATTGAGCATCTTTCTATGTAGCTATAGCTCATTTTATTATCATCTGTGGGCTGCCTATTCCAATCTTTTGCCTATTTTTCTACTGTTATATATTTTTCTTAAGAACATTAGCTTCTGTTAAGTGTTTTTGGAAGTTTTTTTAGTCGGTTACTGAAGTCCAGAGAGAATATATAAATATATGCATTTACCATTCTCCATTATTGTATGAGTCCCACCTAATAAAGAGAAGAAACAACTAAATGAATGTCAACCCAGTTTGCTTCTTAGCCTGAATTAATAATTTTAGCAGTCCATTTGGGTAATGCTCTCTTTGGGGATAATTGTTTGGTTGATTCCACTGTGTACATTTCTTTATCACTAGATCTACCTTCACTGCTACTGCTCCCAAGATGGGATTAGGTTAATGGAAGGGAACGCTAGCCAAGAGTTGTGGGAACAGAGTGAAGGGGCTCTGTGGAAGGGAAAATGAACTCTAGGATCCTCACAGGTGCCATCAGCAGAATGGCTGGCCTGGAACTCCGTGGCTCACAGTTGGCCCCATTCAGGCCACATAGATTCTTTTTTTTTTTTTTTTAACATTTATTTTATTGGAAAGGCAGATATATAGGGAGAAGAAAAGACAAAGAGAAAGATCTTCCATCCACTGGTTTACTCCTCAAGTGGCTGCCAACAGCCAGAGCTGAGCCAATCCAAAGCCAGGAGTCAAGAGCCAGGAGCTCCTCTTCCAGAAGCCAACAAAGTCTCCCAAATGCAGGTGCATGGTCTCAATACTTTGGGCTGCCCTTTACTGCTTTCCCAGCCCACAAGTGGGGAGCTGGAAGGGAAGTGGAGCAGCTGGGATATGAATCAGCACACATATCGGATCCTGGTTTTCAAGGTGAGGATTTATCCACTGGGCTAGCATGTTGGGCCACATGGATTCTATGAGCATCTAGAGTTGATGACCAAGGTCTCCTTTTTAGCTGGGTAAGAGTCACAGTAACCTCCTCAACATCACTGCCCTTGGCACCCTCTGATCCTTGCTGAGTCTGCAGCATCCTGACCTAGATCATCAACACTTGGGCTGGTACAGAGCCTGGAGCCCATTCCTTGTCCTTGTAGCAAGATCCTGGGCTCTCAGTTCAGCCTAACTCACAAACACGCTGCTCCCTACCTAGCTTTCTCTTTCCTCACCTTACCAAACACCACGATGTTGGCACACAACCACTGCATAGCTGTGCAAGACCTGTGTATGGAGTAAAGCCAGAGTGCTCATCTTGTACTGTTCACTCAGCTGAGCTGACATGATTTCTTTTCTGGAGTTGTGACTTGGGAGTGGGCAGGATGAGCTCCACTTGCTTCTTCTGCCCCGCTGGGACAGATCTCAGGTAAAATGCTCCAGTCTCTCTCTACTTTCTGCCTCTCAACATGCTTTTCTCTTGTGGCAAAATTCTTTCCTGACTGCCAGATGCTAAATATTAATTCCTTCATGATTTTCCTGCTAGAACAGTATGTCTCCATCTTTTTTAACATAAGCACATTCTCAATGTTCATGCATTTTTAGATATCTAAATCTTAGGCATCTTTTCCTTTAGGGAGGTTTTAGATTTTTATTTTCATAAAAAATTTATATAATATATTGATAAAAATTATTCTACATTTTAAACTTCTTACATTTTTATGTCTAACTCCTTAAACCATATAGTATTTTTATGTTTTATGCTGAAGGATATTATTTTTATCTACATGCCTATTTGGCACATCATTTATGGAATGTGTACTCCATGGATTCTATCACAAATTGCAGTCTCATTAATACACTCACTAGTTTCTAACTTTGTTCTACCAGGTTAGCAATCTCATGGTAAATACAAAGGAATATTTAGTTATTTTTCTTTATGAGTTGGGTTTTGTCATTGCCTGCTATATATATATGTATATATATGTATATATATATACACACACACATATGTGTATATACCTAGAGATATATGTATGCATATATACATCAGTCTTGTAAAATTTCCAGTCAGCTACTTTCACCTTGCTAATGCTTGGAATCTCTGTCCAGATATCCAATTCATTCTCACATGTTCTGTGTGATTTATTGATTTTATTTTCACTGTATTTGATAATGCTCTGGGTTTCTCTGATCTACATATGGTCTGTTTGTTATCTAACAAATCTGTTATCTGTTGGGGCACAGAAAGGATACGATGTGGCTAAGGCTCTGCAGAGTTGTTAGGACAGCCAGGCTGCACTTTGTCCCCTGGGGTATGGGTTCCTGACCCGGTCCAGAGTAGGGAGGAGGAAAACAGCCAACTCTCATTGGTTTAGCTTTGGAGGGAGTGGGTGAAAGCTTGGGACAGGCTAATGGCAGAATGAGGATTTATTCAATGACTGTGAGTACGGTAGTCTGATTCATGTTAGCTCCCAAATGTCATTATGACCAACCCTGTCAATCGTGCCCTCAGCTGGTCCCACACTAACACATCCCGAGACCTCCTTCCCTGGAGCTTCCCCTCGCCCCTCCCTGGGGGCTGGAGTGGTATATTCCAACCCAGCATTCTCTTAAAGAAAAATAAAAGTAGAATAGGCAACTATGCTGGCACACATAACACAGAATAGCAGCTTTTCTCCCAGCTGTGTAATACTTGCCTAGGTACAATGTATCCTAGGCAGTTGCCTACCGCTGAAAAAAAGGTCTTCACTTTTAGCTCAACTAGGTCAGTGGAAGACTTCGAGTATCTCATCACAGGATGGAAGGACAACAGGTTGGACACTCTCCTGGCCAAGCTTTGCTGCAAGTGACTGGTTTAATGGATGCATTCTGAGGCAGACTTGGTCAGCCAATAAATGTTGGGAAGATTTTCTCAACCCTGGTGTATGAAGCCAACAATGTCTCAGATATATTTGTCCCACCTGCTTTCCTCCATGCCTTAACCCTTCCCACCCTAATGAGAGGCCCACATGGGCATGCATCCCTCTTAACTATGTAAAAAACATTCAAAATGAAATTTTAAACTTTAAAACAAAACAAAAGGACCAAGCTGCCTTTGATGTTGATGAGGAATAGTGGGTATGGGAAGCTGTGAAATCTGCGTCAGAATCTTCAGTCAGTCCCACATATATTTACCTACCATGGCTCCAGGATTTTTCCATCTGGAAGTTGACTGCATAGGTCAGATTTTTGGTGTACTTATTTTAGTGTTTGATTTTCTTGAAATAATTAAATATTCTTGCATTGTTAAAAGTTTATACTTTTGGGCCCGGCGTGGTGGCGCAAGTGGTTAAATCCTCGCCTTGCACGCCCGGGATCCCATATGGGCGCTGGTTCTATCCTGGCAGCCCCGCTTCCCTTCCAGCTCCCTGCCTGTGGCCCGGGAAAGCAGTCGAGGATGGCCCAAAGCTTTGGGACCCTGCACCCGTGTGGGAGACCCGGAAGAGGCTCCTGGCTTCGGATCGGCATAGCATCGACCATTGCGGCTCACTTGGGGAGTGAATCATTGGACGGAAGATCTTCCTCTCTGTCTCTCCTCTCTGTATATCCGCCTTTCCAATAAAAAATAATAAAAATAAATCTTAAAAAAAAAAAGTTTATACTTTTGAAAAAGCATCTTTGGGGCAGGAGCTGTGCCATACCTAGTCAAACCACTGCCTGTGACATTAGCATCCCATATGAGTGTGGGTTCTAGTACTGGCTATTCCATTTTGAATTCAGCTCCTTTCTAATGTACTTCAGGCCTGGCCCAGCTCCAGCCTTTGCAGCCATTTGGGGCTTAAACCAGTGGATAGAAGATCTTTCTCGTTGTGTTTCTCTCTCTGTATAACTGTGCTTTTCGAATAAATAGTTTTTAAGAAATTTAAAAGAACTTTAAGAAATCTCTACCAGGACTTTGTTAGAATCTCAGGAGGAAGAGTAGATAAATGTTTACACTTTTTTTTTAAGATTTATTATTTATTATTTTTTTATTGGAAAGGCAGATATACAGAGAGGAGGAGAGACAGAGAGGAAGATCTTCCGTCCGATGATTCACTCCCCAAGTGAGCGCAACGGTCGATGCTATGCTAATCCAAAGCCAGGAGCCTCTTCTGGGTCTCCCACGTGGGTGCAGGGTCCCAAAGCTTCGGGCCGTCCTCGCCTGCTTTCCTGGGCCACAGGCAGGGAGCTGGAAGGGAAGCGGGGCTGTCAGGATAGAACCAGCGCCCATATGGGATCCCGGGCGTGCAAGGTGAGGACCTTAACCACTTGCGCCACCGCACCAGGCCCTAAATGTTTACACTTAATCTACCACCTGAATTGTAACACCTTCCACTAGTTTATGTGTGTTGTATTCATCTAGAATCAAATGTCTGTTGCTGATACTCTTGGTTTCCGGTGTTCCAATGTGGTAACTACAGACGGTGTAGGAAAATGAAGGCACTTCAAAGAAGTTTGGAAAAAGGACTTCAAACAATTTTATTTTGGGGCAAAAAGTTTGAAATCATTGTATACCAGAAGTCTTCAAAATTTTCATGGAAAATATGTGTTAAGAGAAAATGATGTGTACATTTCCATTTTTTGACCCGACAATGGATTTATCTTTTAACTCCGTTTCTAAGAACTTTTTGAAGTACATTTGTAGATAGTTCTATGACATAATTTCTCCCCTGTGGTTTCCAGGGATAAATTTGCAAATAGAGCTGTATGCTTAATATGAATCTTAATGCAATCTCTCCTAAAGCCTTCTCTCATTGACAAGCAACCCCTGGGAACCTATATTTTTCTTTTTCTTTTTTCTTTTTTCTTTTTAAGATTTATTTGTTTTTATTGGAAAGGCGGATATACAGAGGAAAGGAGAGACAAAGAGAAAGATCTTCTGTCTGATGGTTCACTCCCTAAGCAGTGGCAACAGCTGGAGCTGAGCCAATCCGAAGCCAGGAGCCAAGAGCTTCCTCCAGGTCTCCCACATGGGTTCAGGGTCCCTAAGCAGTGGCAACAGCTGGAGCTGAGCCAATCCGAAGCCAGGAGCCAAGAGCTTCCTCCAGGTCTCCCACATGGGTTCAGGGTCCCAAAGCTTTGGGCCATCCTCGACTGCATTCCCAGGCCACAGGCAGGGAGCTGAATGGGAAGCGGGGCTGTTGGGATTAGAACTGGTGCCTGTATGGGATTCTGACGCATTCAAGGTGAGAGCTTAAGCCGCTATGCTATGGTGCCAGACCTGTGACCTATATTTCTATGAAGATGCTTTAGGGAGTGCTAATCTGCAATGCACCTTTTTTATTTTTTAATGTAAGATTTTATTTCTTATGTTGTTCACATAGTTGGCAGGAGTGCAGGTCCATGAGGACCATAGAACAGAGTGGGAGAGTATGAGGGAAGACAGGTGAGGCAAATGCTTCCAATTTTCCTTTTCTTCCCTTTTTTCTCATATACAGGTGGGGGTGAAGGAGAGAGAGGAGCTGGTCCCTGCTGCCAAATTACATCAGTACCTGGGGATGGGATATCTGCTTGATGTACTCTCAGAAACCCTGATGTGGAACCTGGCATGATAGCTTAGTGGCTAAATCCTTTCCTTCCATGGGCCGGGATCCCATATGAGTGCAAGTTCATGTCCCAGCTGCTCCATTTCCCATCTAGGTCCCTGCTTGTGGCCTGAGAAAACAGTGGAGGACAGCCCAAAACCTTGAGACTATGTACCTAAATTGGGACCTGGAAGAAGCTCCTGGCTCCTGACTTTGGATTGGTTCAACTCTGTACATTGTGACCACATGGGAAGTGAGTCAGTTGATAGAAGATCTTTCTCTCTGTCTCTCATTCTCTGTATAAATCTGCCTTTTCAATACAAAAATAAAATAAATGTTAAAAAAATAGAAACCCTGATGTGAGGAATGTTCCAGTAGTATTGCTTGAGTGGTTTGGAGTATTCTTAGATACTGTTGGTTTCACTGCTCCAAGTTTGAGAAAATCCATCCCAAGGCCCATTGCCCCACTAATTCCATCCTAGTGCATCCAGTCACCTAGATACTTGCTACAAAATCTTGGCTAGAAGAGTTATTTAACCTGTTCTGCTCTCCATCTTCTTATATGCATTTGACATCCTCTGTGTACCCAAATGAGCTGGCCATCATGCCCCCTTTATGCATCTAGGAATGCCATCAGCTGAATAGGTATCAGTAATCAAAGAGGCACAGTCCCAAAACATGCATTCCAAGGTTGGACCACAAATTCTGTGATCCGCCTTGTGCCTGGAGTTTTGAGTCCAGTGGTTCAGTTAGGTTTCCCCACAAGAAACCTTACCTGGGTTGACCCCAGACCTGATTCTTGCATGTACCAGACAGTACAGGGCCCATGTCAGTCCATCATTTGTATATCAACCTATGCACACACTGATTGCAATGGCATTATCAGTTCCATCCCTAGCCTCATGTCTCATGGAAACTGACGGGCACTGATGCCCAGCCCAACCCAGTGTGCCACAAACCTGGCCCTTGCAGGCATCAGTGGGAACTACAGCCTAGTTGGGGCAACCTCGAATAACTCCCACCAGATCCACCCCAGCCCCAGTTCCTTTGCATGCTGGCATTACAGCAGACTAATCCACTCTGTACCACATCACAATTGGACTCTGGTATACACCTATGGGTGTTGCAGGTTAGCTCAGCTCACTCTGCCCCACAATCTAGTAAACACATGTACTGATGGGTGCTGCTCCCTTGTTCATCCTGGCACACTCCACTAAAATGGATGAGCAGGTGCCGTGACCTAGCTCAGCCCATCCCACACCCACTCTGGCTCTTGTGAGAGTCAGCGGGTACTATAGCCTATCTAGTCTGGCACATCCCCAGATCCAGCCCATACACATGCTGAGGTTGGTTGTAGCCATGTTCAGATAGATTAGCCCCCATTCCCAGCTCTTGCACTCAGCAATGGGAACAGTAACCAGCAGAGGCATTTCCTTAGCTCCCAGACCAAGTCTGCTGTCAACCACAGATCTTAAGCATGCCAGTGGTTGCTCTGACCCAGTCTGGCAAGGCATAACCCCATCGTGTCCCTTGCCATTGGATGCTGCGGCCTGACCTGGCCCAGCCCTTGTCTCAACTCTCAGTGGTGGGTGCTGCAGCCTAGCCCTATCCAGCCTGCAGGCTCTCATGAATACTGGTGGGTATGATAGCCTAGCCCTGCATGACCTGCATCCCATCTGGCTTCTGTGATTGCCAGTGTGGTATGTTTTGGCCTGATGGATGTAGTCCATCAGCACCTGATGTTTTGGTGCTCATGGATGTAGTCGCCCAGCCTGCCCCACACTCAATTTTTGGGTACACCTGCAGGTACTACAGCCTGAACTAGTCTAGCCTGATTCCAACCCCAGAACCCATGGGTGTTGGTGAGTTCCATGGTCATGCCTAGCGCATCCTGTCACCACCCACAGCTCTCAAGCAAACCAGTGAGCATGTCAGTTCCACAGGGGTGAGTCCACATATCTCCAACAGAATCTACCCCTAGACCTGGTTCTCTTGCATGCTAGTTAGTGTCATGGTTCAGCCTAACATGAACCATCCCTGTTCCGACACTCAATGGTGGGTACTGTGACTGAGCTCGGCCAGGCAGGCCTCCTCCCCGCCAGCCCCAGCTTTGATGTACACTGGTGGATGATGATCAATGCTAACAAGCTCCACTTAGGTCTCCCGTGTGGGTGAGTGCATTGGTCTGACCCAGAAAGGTCCTCCAGATTCCTTCCTCCAAACCACCTGGTCTCAGCCCCTTGTTTACCCGCAAGTACCTGATATGTGGAAGTCCCCCAGAAGTCATGCCTCACTGTCATATTCTCTTTCAGCTGTCTTCTCTCCCACATATCCCTATACACTTTCCTTGATTAATCCACAGGTCCCCATACACAGGAACATGCAGATCTCCAATCCCAGTCCTCAAGTAGTGTGTCATGCTGGCCTGGGAGCCTGCGCACCTGCCCGGGGCCCACACATACTCGCACCTGGGTCCCTAGACTCTCTCTGCCACATGCTGGCATCTCTTAAAAGAATAGACAACTATGCTGGCACACTGGTATAGTTAACACAAATTTGGGATTAACTGGCCCAGAATGCCCACCAGGTGTGTTTCTCTCTGTAGTGTAACACCTAACAGTTGCCTACAGCTGGAATACACTCTCATAATTAGAAGTTATGAACATATTAATAGTGTTATAATAAAGTTTTTATGAAATTATTCTGTTATAATAAAGTTTTATGAAATCATTCTTTTATGAAATGAAGCACTCTTCTAAGTACTTTACAAGCAAGCCCAAGAAACAAGTACTATTGTTACTTTACATAAAGAAACTGAGCACAAATAGGTTATTTATATTTGTTTACAGATTTGTTTATTTGAAAAGCAGCATGGTAAACAGGAAGAGACAGCTCTACCATCAACGGGTTCAATTCCCAAACAGCTGCAAGGTCCAGAGCCATTTCAGACTGAAGCCAAAAGTAGAGAGCTACATCCAGGTCCCCACAATGGTCACAGGTGCACAAGTTCTTGGGCTGTCTTCTTTTGCTTTCCCAGGTACATTAGCAAGGAGCTAGGAGGGAAACAAAGCAGCTGAGTCCCCCACCTGATGCTCTAAGATGGGATGTTGGTGTCGCATGTGTGGCTTAGCCTGCTAAGGCATAACATCAGCCCCGGTTGTTTAAACTATTCATGAAGACTATGAGATCCTCTGAGGGTAGAAGCAAATCTTTATTGATCCTAATAATCCCAACACTAGCAAAGAGACTCATCATAAATAAATACATGCTTGTTGAATAACATAAAAAAGCATCCACTTAATAGGTAAAGAAACAAAATTTCAGGATAGAAACTTTCTCAAATACTAGCAAAATAAAAGGCATGTGGAAACACTGCTGGAATGATCAACAATTGCTTACCATGAGATTACAGACTTAGGGAACAAACCAGGAAACAGATCAACAGACAGCACTTGACCCAAAGATCCTTGGTAAACAGGAAGAGGAACTTGAGAAAACTCTCTCGTCCTGGTCCTGAGGGACGATGGGAAGGAAAAGGACAAAGCTGTGGTGGTAAGCCATGAAAGAAGCAAAGGTTCTCCTAGATTGATAGTTGCTTCCTTCTTCTGTGGATGATTTTTCAAAATTGGTTTCTTGGGCTTGGCGTGGTAGTCTAGTGACTAAAGTCCTCACCTTGCACATGACAGGATCCCATATGGGCACCAGTTCTAATCCTGGTGGTCCCATTTCCCATCCAGTTCCCTGCTTGTGGCCTGGGAAAGCAGTCAAGGATGGCCCAAAGCCTTGGGACCCTGCACCCACATGGGAGACCCAGAAAAGGCTCCGTGCTCCTGGCTTCTAATTGGCATAGCTCCACTTGTTGTAGCTACTTGGGGAGTGAATCAGTGGACAGATCTTCCTCTCTGTCACTCCTCCTCTGTATATCTGACTTTCCAAAAAAATAAAATAAATCTTTTTAAAAATTGGTTTCTTATAGAAAAAATTAATTGGAGTGAATGAGCAATTACTGATTTCAGAGAGATTTAGAGAACAGAGAAAATAAAAAGCAAAAACATTACTTCTAATCTCAGTGACCAGTGACCTAGGAGTATGTGTGTGTGTGTGTGTGTGTGTGTGTGTGTGTGTGTGTATGTGTGTGCGAGCCACTTCTGCATAAAAATTTTTAGTCATTCTTTTTATTTTATTTTGCTTTTATTATCATTATGTTCTACTATATAGTCTGGTGTGAATCATTCTTTATTTTATTTTGCTTTTTAATTATTTTCCATTACACAGTTTTGCAAGTATATAACTGCCTCATCCCTCTTCACCAACCCTTTCTTCCCTCACTTTTCCCCTGTATTTCACACTAATATAGTTCTTCAGCTGCAGTCATAGAGCTAACGTTCTGCTGTTTACATGTGTCATGACATTGTAGGTGAGGGCAATGGGAGAGATTCTAGTATCTTATTGTCAATTTATATTTAAGAGCTTCATTAGAGTTCCTTCTTTTATAAAGCAGTTGAGAGGTACACTGCAGTTTTTATTTGTTTCCCCATATTCTAGTCTTCATTTAAAAGTCACGGGATTCCATTAGCGCTCTCTACCATCGTTCTGGGATGGCTACTCCACTAATATGAGTCCTGGGAACAAATGCAGTAAATCAACGTGCAGCTGTGCAGAATAAATTTATTATTCATTGCATTTTGCATGATTAGTTACTACTATGTACTCCCACAGATGCTGACCTATTGAAACTACAATGTAGGGTAATTTCACAGAGAAATAAATATTTTTGCACCGTTGGAATAGAATAAAACCATATGTAACCTTTCTGGAAGGCGATTTTTCAAATATATCCAAGTTGCATTAATTGTAGTCTTTGATCAACATCACATATCCTGAGAATTCATTTCTTAAAAAAAAAAAAAGACAGGTAAGGGCACAAATTATATGCAAAAAGATTTCCATAGTAGCCTTATTTATTACAGAAAAGAACCTAATCATTTCTCTAGAATGTAAAAGGGGCTTTATAAAAAGCTGATATGAAAGGATAGACTTACTTTGGTGCAAAAAAAAAATTTGAAAGCAATGCATGCCTAGGATTTTCACAATGCGCACATTCCAAGAATTTGTAGAAGGTTTGTTATAGCTTATTCTCCTTTACAGCTCCCCCTCTTTGATCCTGATCCACTTTGCTTTGCTTAATCTGTGACTATACACACCTTATGGAGACCCCTAAACCAATAACTACATAAACATAGTTGCTGGATCTTCCATCACTTCCAAATTCAGATGGAGGATCTCATTGCGGCACAATGGCTCTTGCTTGGCAAATGACCATCTAGGATGCTAAGTGATTGTGAGTGTGACCATGAAAGAAAGCAAAAGAGGGTCAGTAGGTAAATATGTGTCCTTTCTACCCTCCTAAAGACTGTTCTGAGATGTGATTTCCCCAGGCACTCTTCTTTCTGGGCACATCCTGCTTTATTAGAGAGTTACACCTGCTAAGGTACAGGCTTTCTCATTGAGAGTTTCATCATGAAGCATGGTGCACCACATGGCATTGCTTCCTATCCGTCCGTACTTCACGTATCTTTTCCTTCACTCTTGTTTCCTAAGGATTTCACACATCTCTCCTCCCGAATAAAACAGCACTAATTCCATGTTCTGGATTCTTTTTCTAGGAACTTGAATTACACAGGTTGGTTCTGAAAATTGGCTTTCGGAACTGATGATGTCAACAGTAGCAATTAAAATGGTGCTATATACCTACACGTATTAGCTTAGAAAGGGCTATGAGTCACACATTTGGAAAGAATTGAACCCTAGTTGTCTTTACATGGTAAGATTTTAAGTACTTTAGCATCTTTTAGCCGTTATTCACTTATTATTACACATTCTCCAGTGAGTATTATATTTATAAACACAATAGTTTTTTTTAACAGTACAAACAACTTTTACAGTGAAATGTTACCACATTTTTCAACATTACAAATTCTAATGAATAAAATGCTCATTAATGCTACCAATGAAGTTTTACAGTGTAAATAAATACATTGTACTTTATACATGAAGTATAAAGTAGATAAGCCATTTTGAGTGAAATGGTTATCAAATCAATTTTATCAGAATCAAATCAGTATTAGATTATGTATTGGCAGGCCGCTTTATTCAGCTTCCAGCTTCAGAAGCAACATTTAATAATTGCCTATTCACAAAGAACAGCAGACCCTTTATATGTGTAAAGATTTTTGGCTTGTAGCCCTGTAGGCAGATCTACAGCTCTATTTATAATTGTCCACACAAACTAGTCAAAAGAAAATGGTATTTGAAGTTAGTGTGATCAGTTCCCTATATAATTCAATTTAAAAACCTTGTAATTACACTTAGAAATGCAACTCTGTTATTTATGTGTGGATTTTTCTGTGATGCATCATCTGATTTAAATAAACAACTTACATTTCTTTTTGATGATTTTTACATAGTTGATAATTTTTAAATAGCTGATTATATGGGTGATTTTACAACAGTTGATGATTTTTAATGATTTTTACTTAGTTGATTAGGATGCAGAGGGTCAAGGGCTACAGGAAAGTGGGTGACATCACCAATTCCACATTCTCTTTTTTTCCTTCCCCTATCTGGGGCAGGAAGGGAGAAAAGGAGAGAACCTCACCCAGCCTCCCAAACACCACTACACCCTAGGGTGAAGGGCAGCCACCCAACACCACCCCAGGATCTCCCATGTAAAGCATGCTTTGAGGAACCTGCTCATGAGGTTTCGATAGTTCAAGAGTTCCAAATTACTGCCGATCTTGCAATTCCAAGCACGATGAAATCTCTCCAATACACTGGCTGACAAAAGTCCACCTCAGTCTACGCTCACCCAGCAATTCACTGCCAACATTTGACTGGGGTAGTTGATTGATTTGTTCTGTCTTCCGTCTTCTGCTGTGCCACCAGGCATCCTCTGCAGACTCCAATGTACTGCCACATCCTCCATGTGGACCTGGATATGCTGTCCACTGCTTGCTCAGAGCCACTGAGGAGGCCCAGCTCTGACACATACACTCCACGGTCAGACCATGCAACGTGCAATTCTCTCCATGGTTGGGGTTCTGGATCCAGCAATTTAGTAGGAGGATACCCACAAAAGCTTCATCAGAGGTGATCCCAGACCTGATTCTTGTGTGTGCTTGCCAATACAGTGTCCAGTACAGTCTGTTGCCTCAGTCAGCTTATGTACACACTGGTGGTTGCAATTGCTGGGTCAGTTCGATCTCATGCTGGTGGGGGTTACAGCCTGGCCTAGCCTTGCATAGCCAGCCACCAGTCCTGGCCCTCAAGTGAACTGGCTTGTGTTGTGACCAAACCCAGCCCGACACACTCTCCATTCTGCTGCTTGGATTCACCAGCAGCTGATATGAACTGGCCCAGCCTGGTTCACTCACAACCTCTGTCAAATATGTACCAGTGGATACCATTCCCTGGTCTGGTCTGGCTTACTTGCCATTGTGTTTCTTGTGCTCACCTCCAGAGACTGTGTCCCAACAAAGGAGTTGCCTAAGCTCCTCCAACAGAACCTCTCCCAATGCCAGATCTAGCGCCCACTGGTGGGTCCAAGGGCCAGGCCTACTTAGTCTACCTCCTGTCCTAGCAGGAACAGCAGCCTATCCTGACTGCCCTTCACCCATTCAGGTTTTTACTGATAGGCACTACAGCCCAGCCAAGCCTGGTCCACACCCAGACACAGCTTACACATGGCTCAGCAGGGGCAGAGACCTAGCCTAGCCCATTCTATACCTATCCTTGTTTTAATGAGCACCAGTGGGTGCTATAGTCTGGACCAGTCTGGCACACCCCAGATCCAGTCCACACTTGTGCCAAGGGATATTGCAGTCGTGTCCAGACTAGACAGCAGCCCCCACTCTGCTCTCTCCAGGGGAACCACAACCCAGCCAGGGTGTTCCCTTAGCTCCCTAACCAGGGTGTTCCCAGCCACAGATCTTGCACATACCAGTGGTTTCTCTGACCCTGCTTTGCATTGACCAACCCACACATTAGCCAACAGATGGAGCTACCTTGCCCAGCTTGCCCAACTCCCAGGCCTGGATTATATGCTCAACAGTGGAAGCTATGACCCACTAAAGGAGTTCCCAAGTTCCCCCACCCCCCAGATCACTCCCAAACCCAGATCTTATGCATGCCAGTGGGTGCTAGGCCCTTGCTAGAGATTGCCTGCCCCTCAATCACGGCCTAGCATGAGCTAGTGAATGTTGTGGCCCAGCCTGCCCCACACCCTGTTTTAGGATGCACATGTGGGTGCATTTCCAAAGGATTGGGCCACTTATCTCCCACAGAATCTACCCCGGACCTGGTTCTCTCACCTACAGGTTAGTGTCATTGCCCTGCCTACTGTGACCCATCCCCTGTTTTGACATTCAGTCAGGTACTGGGATCTCATCCTGCTATAGGCTCTCAGCTTTTGTGTGAACTGGCATATAGTCGTCAGCAATGTTCCTTGCTAACAAGCCCAACTCCAGATTCGCATATGGGCTGCTCCATGAGTCTGACCGATACAGACTACACAAATATAATTTCTAGATCCAAATGAGTTAGGAAATAGATTTATCATAATGGTTTATGACAGATATGCTATCAATGTACAGAAATAACCTACCAACTTCAGTTCTGTAAGAAACTATATTCTATTCTGAAGTATCACTTTTATTGGAGAAGAGAGAATAAAATAATCATCAACATCGGTGATCAATTCAAAGACACCATGGTTTTTTTGTGATTTGAAAAGGCTACAGTAAAAGAGGGGATGATCTTCCATCTGTCAGTTCACTCCACAAATGGCTGCAGTGGTGCTAGATCTCAGTGCTAGGGCTGGGCCGGGCCTGAGTCTAGAGTCAGGAGTTTCATCTGGGTTTCCCATATGAGTGTCGAGGGTCCAAACACTTATGCCATTTTCCACTGCTCTTCCCCGGCCGTTAGCAGGTACTTGGGTCAAAGGTGGACAGCTGGGATACAAATGGTTGATTGTATGGGATGCCAGCATTGCAGGGGCATCTTTATCCACTATGCTACAATGCCAGTCCCCAAAGACATAATCTTTTTTACCTAAATTTCCCTTGCCTGGTGAGATATGTAATCCAAATGGTTTGATGTGTAGTAACATGGAATATAAATTTTAAAAAGTCATTACTGCAAGTAGGTACCAATGAAATTATTGATGCTCTCTTGTTTTTCCTCTAAATGGGTTATGGACTTTCTTACATACTATTTTTGTGTATCTGAAGTTTTCTGAATCCCAGGACCCCCAAGACAGTGTTCACATGGTCCATTCTCCCTGCTCTTTCTTCTAGATTACATGCTGGGCCCATTGGTGACAGTTTTCAGTAAACTATTCCCATTCCTTCACAGCCCTCCCTAACCCTTTCTTCTCAAGATGGGAATGCAACTTCCTATTGATCTATTATACATTCTTTCACATGTCAGTACTGATATCATTGCAGGTATTTCTGAGAATATTCTACTGCTTTCCTGAGGGAAAGAAGACTACTTTATCCATAATCATTTCAACACATTTGTAAGGCCCCAGGCAGAAACTTGGTCCTGTTTTACATGCATGCTCTTGGATCCATGAAAGAGCATTCTCTCACCTTTCTTGCCTTATGATGCTTACTCATACAGCTGTGTGACACAGTTGAGAAGTGTTTTTCGGTGCTTACTGGCGTCACTGTGCCCAGTGACGGAAATTAATTTTGAGCAAAGCCAGAGGCAACTCCATGCCTTCTAGAATTGTCTATCTAGTGAGTATGGAGACATGAATCAAATTAACACCAGGTGCATAATTATAAACCCAGTTGAGTATTGTGAAAAAGGATTTTAAAAAGCTAACACTGCGTTCTTGGAGAAACATCTTTGAGGTAAATCTTTAAAAGGTGCATTCCCCACTATTGATACGGGTTCTTTTCTTCCTGCCACTATGGCAGAGCACTGGGGTCCTTTTCCTCCTGCCACTATGGCAGGGGGTGAGGGTCCTTTCTATCTCAAAACCCCCTCCCGTAGCTAGGACGGGAGTTTCTCTTCTCAGCTTTTCTAATAAATCTTGCTTTAAAACTAAAAAAAAAAAAAAGCTAACACCGTATTTAATGAAAGCGTTCATCTATCCTTGCTGGAATGAGGTGTGTGCTCCAGGGCAGGTTTCCCTAAGTACATCACAAGGTATTCTCCAGGCAAAAAAGAAAAAAAAAAGTTTCAGGCAGAAGGAAGAGTATATGTTTTGTTTCTAAAACATATTAGTGTCCTTGGCAGTGTCCTAGGCTTGGAAGTTTGGGAAGTCTACAAATTTTGTTCAGGAAATGAAGCATGCTTTCACCACCCTCTCCCCTTTGTCTAGTGTCTCAGTGCTAGATCTGTCAGCTGCCAAATGTTCTGGATGTCTCCCTTCTCTTTAAGAGGCCCAGTAAGTAGCTTTTATTCAGCAGGACTGCCATTACCACAATTAGTTAGAATAGACTACAAATCAACCTCCTCTGATACAATGCAACGTGTGCAGTGTTATAGATTGCAGTGTAATGAATAAGGCTCCTAGCAGGAAGGGATGGTGCAGAATCCCAGATTTGCAGAGGTGAAGAATTCTTGCACTTCCTAAGTGAGAAAGGAGTTGGGGGAAGAGCAATTTCTAGAAGCCCAATAGATTAACTGTTGTGTGAGGGCACCCAGTAAGAGACATCATCTCTAATTAAAGGATTTAGTTAATATGTGGTGCCTTTCAGAGTGCCAACCAAAAGAAGAAAGAAACCAACCTTTCTTCTCCCTTTCTTCTTCACTTTCTAATCTCTTGTGATTGCTGGAGCCCAATTCAAAGCTAGGAAGGATGCCCATATGGATCATCTCTCCCAACTACAGAGAAGAATGGAGAATGCTGTTGAGCACATCCAGTGACAGAATAGTTAAGTGCAGAGCCTGATTTCAGCTCCTAGAGGAACTGCTTAAAAAACCGTGGCTCAGGCCTGGCAGCGTGGCCTAGCGGCTAAAGTCCTCGCCTCGAACGCCCGGGATCCCATATGGATGCTAGTTCTAATCCCGGCAGCTCAACTTCCCATCCAACTCCCTGCACCCGTGTGGGATACCGGGAAGAAGTTCCTGGCTCCTGGCTTCGGATCGGCATAGCATCGGCCGTTGTGCTCACTTGGGGAATGAATCATCGGACGGAAGATCTTCCTCTCTGTCTCTCCTCCTCTCTGTACATCTGACTTTCCAATAAATAAATAAATCTTAAAAAAAAAAAAACAAAATGTGGCTCTTAGGTAAGTCAGTGCATTGTTCTTTGTCTTTGCTTCCTTTTTTTTTAAATGTGAGAATGATGGGCCTGGTGCTGTGGCCTAGCAGCTAGAGTCCACACCACCTTGAATGCGCCAGGATTCCATATGGGTGCCAGTTCTAATCCCAGCGGCTCCACTTCCCATCCAGCTCCCTGCCTGTAGCCTGGGAAAGCATTCAAGGATGGCCCCAAAGCCTTGGAAGCCTGCACCTGTGTGGGAGCCCTGGAGGAAGTTCCTGGCTCCTGGCTTTGGACTGGCGCAGCACTGGCCATTGCAGTCACTTGGGGAGTGAATTACCGGATGGAAAAATCTTCCTCTCTGTCTCTCCTCCTCCCTGTGTATCTAACTTGGCAATAAAAATCAATAAATCTTTTTTTAAAAAAAAAAAAGTCTAAAAAAATAAAGTGGGAATGATAACAGAGTCTTTGGCTAGTTTTAGGAACTCATAAAGTTCTTAGAGTAGTACATGGAACATAGCAAGTACTAATAAATATTCTAAATATTTTCATTATACAAAAGAATTGTGTTTGAGGAGGGTAAACTCATAATCTTATTGCCAGGAGAGATCCAACTGAAGCTGGAACCCTGGCCTTTTCAATGTTAGCCTAGCACTAGTATTGTTCCTGCAAGTGTATTCTTCCACTTCTTTTTCCAGAATCATGAAAATCAATAAAATAATTGTGGTGACTAAATCAGTAAGCATATTGTGAATCCCATCTGCGTTTGTCTATTTTGGGACTCTACATTTTGCAAAAATGTATTCACAGGTGGCAGGAAAGTGTTCTTCCTGTACTGTGTAGCTTAATGGAAACACAGGAGAACTTCCAAAAGCTTTGTGACAATACAAACTCTGAGACAGTTATGCCTAAGTTTCAGAACTGTTTTGTACCAAAATAAACTTAACTTTTAATTCTACTTTTCCATTACATTTGTGAAGCATCTTTATAGGAAACTACTGCTTTCCAGCCCGCTTGGAACTATAGGGCTTATTGTGCTATACATGAGGCTCATCTGATTTGCCTTTTTGGGTAGAAAACTTTTCCTAACCTTCCAGTCCAGTCTTATACCACTTGTGGAAAACTTCCCTTAGCCACAGTCTCTTCAAATAGTGGAATAATCATTCATTGTGTGTTGACTATCTCACTCTAGTCTGTATTATTTTAACCTCTTTCCCATTTTGCAATTTTTGTCTCTGCTTGTAGTTCATGATTTCTTTATTGAGCTGTGTTCAATCCACTATTTAAAAGATTCAACAATTAAGATGCCAAGATCACTTAATAGGGGGAAGGATGGCCCTTTGAAACAAATGGGTCCAGAAAAATCAGATATTCACATGAAAATTTGTGAATTTAAAATGTTACCTCATGGGCCCGGCGCGGTGGCGCAAGTGGTTAAGGGTCCTCACCTTGCACGCCCGGGATCCCATATGGGCGCCGGTTCTAATCCCGGCAGCCCCGCTTCCCTTCCAGCTCCCTGCCTGTGGCCCGGGAAAGCAGTCGAGGACAGCCCAAAGCCTTGGGAACCTGCACCCGCGTGGGAGACCCGGAAGAGGCTCCTGGCTTCGGATCGGCATAGTATCGGCCCGTTGCGCTCACTTGGGGAGTGAATCATCGGACGGAAGATCTTCCTCTCTGTCTCTCCTCTCTGTATATCCGCCTTTCCAATGAAAAAATAATAAAAATAAATCTTTAAAAAAAATGTTACCTCATACTATACACAAAAAATTAATGTAGTCAGGATCAAAGGACTGAAAAGAAAAAAAGCAGCCAGCAAAATCTTGCTCAGGCAGCTAAAGCACCTACTGGTGTCAGACTTCAGCTGCTGACCACCTGCCCAGAAGCTCTGGAGATTTGGGGGTCTGAATTCACTGCCTAAGGACATCAATGGATAAGGATACTGTACCTGTAAGTGAGGGACTCCCAATGACATGGCCACTGTACTTGCTAGTAAGCAAAAGAACTGAGACCTGATATTTTGGAATGGAGAGACCTGAAAATCTGTGTGGGGTCACACTGATTCACCAGTCCACATGGGAGTCCTGAGATGGGATTGTTAGTAAGGAACATTACGGACTGCCACATGCCAGCCCACACAAGGCTTGTGCTGGGATCCTGTCTAGCAAGACGAGATCCCAGTACCTGACTGAATGTCAAAACAGGGGATGGGTCACAGTAGGCAGGGCAATGACACTAACCAGTAGGTGAGAGAACCAGGTCCGGGGTAGATTCTGTGGGAGATAAGTGGGCCCAATCCTTTGGAAATGCAAGGCCCACTGATCAGCTTAAGTTTGGGTGGTGATGGACTAGGCTTAAGTGTGACCATGGAACCCACCAACACCCACGGGTACAGGGACTGACAATAGTCTGGGCAGATTCGGGCTGCAACACCCACATGTGCATCCTAAAACAGGGTGTGGGGCAGGCTGGGCCACAACATTCACCAGCTCATGCTAGGCCATGATTGAGGGGCAGGCAATCTCTAGCAAGGGCCTAGCACCCACTGGCATGCATAAGATCTGGGTTTGGGAGTGATCTGGGGGGTGGGGGAACTTGGGAAACTCCTTTAGTGGGTCATAGCTTCCACCGGTGAGCATATGGTCCAGGCCTGGGAGTTGGGCAAGCTGGGCAAGGTAGCTCCATCTGTTGGCTAATGTGTGGGTTGGTCAATGCAAAGCAGGGTCAGAGAAACCACTGGTATGTGCAAGATCTGTGGCTGGGAACACCCTGGTTAGGGAGCTAAGGGAACACCCTGGCTGGGTTGTGGTTCCCCTGGAGAGAGCAGAGTGGGGGCTGCTGTCTAGTCTGGACACGACTGCAATATCCCTTGGCACAAGTGTGGACTGGATCTGGGGTGTGCCAGACTGGTCCAGACTGTAGCACCCACTGGTGCTCATTAAAACAAGGATAGGTATAGAATGGGCTAGGCTAGGTCTCTGCCCCTGCTGAGCCATGTGTAAGCTGTGTCTGGGTGTGGACCAGGCTTGGCTGGGCTGTAGTGCCTATCAGTAAAAACCTGAATGGGTGAAGGGCAGTCAGGATAGGCTGCTGTTCCTGCTAGGACAGGAGGTAGACTAAGTAGGCCTGGCCCTTGGACCCACCAGTGGGCGCTAGATCTGGCATTGGGAGAGGTTCTGTTGGAGGAGCTTAGGCAACTCCTTTGTTGGGACACAGTCTCTGGAGGTGAGCACAAGAAACACAATGGCAAGTAAGCCAGACCAGACCAGGGAATGGTATCCACTGGTACATATTTGACAGAGGTTGTGAGTGAACCAGGCTGGGCCAGTTCATATCAGCTGCTGGTGAATCCAAGCACCAGAATGGAGAGTGTGTCGGGCTGGGTTTGGTCACAATACAAGCCAGTTCACTTGAGGGCCATGATTGGTGGCTGGCTAGGCAAGGCTAGGCTAGGCTGCAGCCCCCACCAGCGTGAGTCGTAATTGGGGATGGGCTGGGCAAGGCCAGGCTATAGCACCTACTGGCAAATGCCACAGTGAGATGGGCCATGGTAGAGTGGGCCACAGCACCCAACCAGCACATGTGAGACCCATGGAGGCAGGGGTAAACCTCACAGGGAGGCCACGTTGGGCTCTCTTTTTGGACCTCCACTCCCACTGGAGATTGTGAGAGCTGGGATCGGGGCAGACTAGGCTGCGCCGAGGTACAACACCCATTGACCTTACATGGGCTTGATCAGGGAAAAGCCAGGCTGTGTTGACTGTTCCTACTGTTGCATGCATAAATCAGAGTGGGTGTGGGCTGGTTGGGCTTTGCCGCAGCATCAGCTGGCAGATACTGGCACTGGGGGCTAATTCTGTCAGATTAAACTGCAGAACCACCTGGAGAGTACAAGATCAGGGATTGGGAATGGGCCCATTAGGAAAATAATGGGCACCTCCCTTTTGGGTTACTACTTCCAATGATGAGCATGAGAACCAGGACTGGAGTAGGCATGGCTAAACAGTGAGTGGCACCTGCCAATAGGTATTTAGGGTTGGATAGTGGGCTGGTTGGGTTGAACTAGACTTTAGTGCCTATTGACATATGTGAGAGCAGAATGGGATGTGGGACAGACTGGACAAGTCTGCTGTACATACTAGGAAGCACAGAAACCAGAGCAGGAGGTGGGCTTGGTGGTGGTTATTGCAGGTCGGTCCTACTATGCTACAACTGCCATTGGTTTGTGTGAAGGCTTAGTATGCAGTGGGCAGGACCAAGCTGCACTCCAACACTCATTGATTTGCATAGAAGACAGGGCTGGAGATAGAACTGACCCAGCAATTGCAACCACCAGTGTGTATATAAGCTGACTGAGGCAACAGACTGTACTGGACACTGTGTTGGGAAGCACACACAAGAATCAGGTCTGGGATCACCTCAGATGAAGTTTTTCTGGGGATCCCCCTACTAAATTGCTGGATCCAGAACCCCAACCATGGAGAGAATTGCAGGTTGCATGGTCTGACCGTGGAGTGTATGTGTCAGAGCTGGGCCTCCTCAGTGGCTCTGAGCAAGCAGTGGACAGCATATCCAGGTCCACATGGAGGATGTGGCAGTACATTGGAGTCTGCAGAGGATGCCTGGTGGCACAGTAGAAGACGGAAGACAGAACAAATCAACTACCCCAGTCAAATATTGACAGTGAATAAATATGCAAATGGACTCTCAGGTGAACTATGTCAACCAATGGATTCTGAAGAGATTTTATCATGCTTGGAGTGGTGAGATAGGCAGTAATTCAGAATTGTGGAACTATCAAAGCCTCTTGATCATGATCCTTCTAGCATGCCCACATTAGGGACCCTGGGATGTCACTGGGTGACTGTCCTGCATCCCAGGATATGGAAGAAGTTGGGAAGCTATGTGTGGCTTCTTCCCTTGTATCTCCCTTTCCCCTAGATGTAGGAAGAATAAAAAGAGAGAGAAAGAATAAAAAGGGTGTCTCACTCACCTTTCTTAGCCCTTGACCCGTTGCACCCTAATCATCAAAAAATAAACATTTAAAAAATTAAAAACAAAGCAAAAGCAAACCTTATGCAGAGTTGTTTGAAATATAACTCTAGTATCCAAAGCCCGTCACTATTTACATTGTGATGCTAACCTGTTAGTTGATTTGAATGAGCTGTATTTGGCTGAACTTTATCTCTAGAAATCCGGGAGCCTTGTTTGGGGCATGCTGTCCTCATGAAAGAACTTCCATTTACTCTGTTTATAATCTGAGGACTCTGGACAGGTTTGTCTCCTTTTCAGAATTCCAGCTTGACTAAGGACAGACTTCCCAACTTTGTTGAGTCAGCTAATTCTAGTGCATGTTTAACAGTTACGCCAACCCTGCTGGGTGTTCTCTTAGGTTTACCACTGAGGTTTTATCCAGCTCCCAAATGGGCTGGGTTGAGTTTGGACAAATTTATAAGACTTAGATCTCTCTCACCTCCAATCTCAGAAAAGCAAAAAAGCTCAAGTCCTAAGTTGTGCTTACTGTTTGGAGCATTCTTCTTTTTTGCTTATGTGTGCTGTATGTGCGTATGTGTGTGTGTTTTACATTAGTGTCCACGGAAGATTGTGTCATTGAATGTGGCTGATTTAGCCTATTATCAGCCTCTTCCTAGTATTCATGGGAATATCAGGAATTCCAAACTCACATTTCAAGAAAGACATTGAGTTAATAGAACTCTGTGTGACATATGCAGCAGATATAAAGTATATATTACCCAATCCAAGGTACTCATCAGTGCTATCTGCAGAACATTTTATTTTATTTAAAGATTTATTTTGTTTTATTGGAAAAGCAGATATACAGAGAGGAGAGACAGAGAGGAAGATCTTCCATCCGATGATTCACTCCCCAAGCGGCCGTAACAGCTGGAGATGAGCCAATCCAAAGTCAGGAGCCTCTTCCAGGCCTCTCAGGTGGTTCACAGGGTCCCAAAGCTTTGGGCCCTTCTCGACTGCTTTCCAGGGCCACAGGCAGGGAGCTGGATGGGAAGCAGGGCTGCCGGGATTAGAACCGGTGCCCATATGGGATCCCGGGCGCGTGCAAGGTGAGGACCTTAACCACTGCACCATCATGCCGGGCCCTGCAGAACATTTTAAAAATATGAATACTAGTTTTAACTCACAGCAATCCTGTAGCTCTTTCTATTAGTTCTCTAATCCACTTGCCTTAAAGTCCAGATATTCCTTTTCCAAACTAAATATTGACTTAACTTTATTATTATTATCATTATAAAACACCATGTAAAGGGCACTGTACTAAGCACCTTAATTGGATTATCATGTATTTATCACCATAGCCTTACAGAAGATGTAATAGTATTATTGCTACTTTACAGATAAAGAAAATGATACTCAAAGTAGGGAAAGAACTTGATCAATGCATTGGCAAGAATAAAGAAAGGCCGTTATTACAGGGATCTAAATCAGTGGCTTGTTTCTCACGTTACAATCTGAGTTCAGTCTAGTAGGTTGACAGCACCTTTGCTCCAGTGGTCCCTGTACCATCTCTTGGTGCACTGCCCTCCCCTGCACTTGTGGGGCAAGTGAGACAGTCTTTTACAGAAGACATGCTACTGTCTGAAAATGCCAGCTCATAAGGGACACACGACTTTCACTCTGCTTTCACATGGTCACAATTAACTGAATCTGATCACAAGACTCTTGGAAATGGAATGGGCAGCCATGTGCCTGAATGGAATCTGATTGCAATGGAAAATGTGGAGAATGGGTTTTTATAGACCATATATAATACAATTGGCACAATGAGCTTTAACCCAACCCAACCCTGATTGTTGTGACCAACTGGATAATCAATCAATGGTTGGAAAATTTCCCTCCCTTTCTGTCTCTCTGCTATCTTGCCTTTTAAATAAACACATTTTTAAAAAGATTGGAAAACTGCCCCTTTTGTCTAAGACTCATTGCCTCTCATATAACCTAATTACCTGGTCTCCTGGCTTCTGCTCTATTTCATTGACATTTCCCACATAATGAAGTCAAAAGATAATTTCATTCTTTAAATTCCTTCATGATTTCTCTGCTCATCCAGAGTAAAATCCAAAGTCCTTATCGTTACTGAACAGCCCTGATCAACCGTTCCTCTAAGTTGTGCTCCAGCTGTATCCCTCCCCTTTCGCTACTGCTCACTGCTCCAGCCACATGGCCACTCTGCTCTTTTAAAGCTGGTCAAGCAAGCTGCCAAGTCTTTGTACTCACTGTAAAAAGGAAAAGGCAGCCAAGAGAAGCTGCAGGCAGTGGGAAGGGTGAGAACACTTACGCTACTTATGCTAAGTGTTCACTTACGCTTATGTGTGTAACACTTATACACATAAGGCTGACAAGTCCAAAGAACTGAAATAAATCTTGTATGGATATAGCAAGTTCAGAAGAGTGGGGAAGGCAGGAGATGATAAGCACCCAGCGAGGCAGGGACCTGAATCAGTTGCACTTTGTAGGGCAGAGCAAGGACTCTAGATTTGCTAGACATTGATTTAGGAGGGGGAAAGTATTTGATTTTTGCTTAATGTCAGCAAGCTGGTTCAGACTCCTGGTTCCACTTTGGAGTTCCTGGATTCAATTTCCAACTCCACTCCTCATTCCAGCTTCCTGGTAATGTGCACCCTGAGCAGAGGCAAGAGTTGGATCCCTGCCACTCATTTGGGAGACCTGAACCAAATGCCAGCTCCTGGCTTCTGTCTGGCCTAGCCTTGGCTGTTGTGGGCATTTCAGGAAGGAATCAGAACATGGAAATTCTCTCTCTCTCTGTATGTGTCTGCCTTGCAAATCGTTTTTTTTTTTTTTTTTCTGAAGATACTACAGAATTAAGGGGGGGGGAAGGTGGAAAGCTATTGGAGCTTTTTAAACAGAGGAATAGCATTGTCTGATTTAAGTTGCGAAAGGATTGTTCAGGTTGATGCGTGGAAAGGTGCTTAGGTCCACGAAAATAAATGGACTCAGAATTCTTAGAGCAGAAAGAGTTATTAAATGTCACTTAGTTCAAAATTGAGTTTCTATGAGCAAATCAAATTGTTGTAAGGTTCAGCAAGATTTCTTTCAAGTTTACAGTTAAACACAGGCCGATAATGGGACTGCAACCTGGAAGAGTCATAAAATTCTGGTTTAAGCAACTTCAGGCTACAATTAGATCACTAATAAAAATACAAAATTGATATTCAAGCTTGTACCAGAAAACTGTCCATAATCTATTTTTTTAAAAAACTCATCTAGTATCCATGCCATAATCCTTCTGGTGCTTGTCTGCAAGACTCAACTCCAAGAATGGCATTCGTTATTTATGAAGTAAATATGTACTTTACCTTCAGAGTCATATAGAGAACTGACAAAATTTAACAACTCCTTAGGAGATTAAACCACTAAATTTGATACTATCAAAAGTATGATTTAGGATTTCATCTATTTGAAGAATTCACAATCTGCTATTAGCCCTTTAAAAAACTTAAAAGTTTTAGGCTGAATAATATAAAGCCGTGGTGTCACAATATTCACTGGAGAGAAAAGAGATTTAAGTTTTAAAAATAGAGTAGAAAAAGTAAGCAGTGAATGTTCAAAGAAATATGAGTGAATTTCTGCAGTCATAGTTTAGTAGGTTTGGCTATTGGTATAGACTCAGCTCTTGGTTCCATGGATATCTGAAAGGCAAAAGTCAATGTTAGGCAGAAATTACACAGGATTTCATGGGGAAGTAGGAATGTCCATACTAAGATGATACTCGTATTAGATAGTAGTTGTGTTAGAAAGGGAAAAGTGTTGTGGGTGAGGAGAATGACAAAGATCCTAAAATATTTCTTTTGCTTTTATTAATTCATTTAGCAATCATTTCAAGAGCACTTAGTTCAAATGACGACCGGTAACCAGTCACTTTCAAGCTAAGTTGAAAGGCAAAATCATGCTCCCTATCTTTGTGTGAATGGCCTTACAGAAACCAGTTTTTCAGCCAGTCCCTACTCTGTCATCAGTTTTTGCTGAACTTTTAAAAGGGAATTGGCATGGTGCCTTAGTAGGCTAATCCCCTACTGGAGGCATTGGCATCCCATTTGGGTTTCCATTAGTGTCCTGGCTGCTCCATTGCTCATCCCTCTAATGGTCTGGAAAAGCAGCAGAGATGACCCAAGTGCTTGAGCCCTGCACCCGTGTGGGAGGCTCAGAACAGGCTTTGGGCTCCCAGCTTTGAAAAGGACTAGTTCTGGAAGTCACAGCTATATGGGGAGTGAACCAGCAGATGGAAGATCTCTGTGTTTCTCCCTCTTTCTGCACTTTTGACTTTCAAATCAAATAAATAAATTATATATATAGTAAAAGATTGAGGCTTAACAAATTTGTAATGTCTCAATGTTTTTATACTTTGTATCTAGTTTATCTGTATTCTTTTTTCAAAAAATATAAACCTAACCACTTAAAAAAAGTATTTTATTTATTTTTACAGGAAAGGCAGATTTACAGAGAAAAGGAGAGACAGAGAGAAAGAGCTTTCATCTGTTGGTTCATTCCGCAATGGCCCAAATGGCCAGAACTGAGCTGGTCTGAAGCCAGAAGCCAGAAGCCAGAAGCTTCTTCCGGCGTGTTCCTCATGGGTGCAGGGTCCTAAAGCTGTGGGCTATCCTCTACTGCTTTCTCAGGTCATAAGCAGGGAGCAAGATGGGAAGTAGAGCAGCCAGGACAGGAACTGGTGCCCATATGGGATCCCAGCATATGTAAAGTGAGAAAAGCTCTCAGAAACCAAGTCCAGATGTGTAAGCTCATAATCTAACTTCTAAGCAGATGCACCTGAAAGCATATTGGAGAGTGTTTGGGCTAGGAGCAGCCAAATGGCTTTGTCATCTGGCAATCAAGTGGGACACTAACTCCTGGGAGAGAGGAATTTCCAGGAGCTCCTTCAGTCCTGCCATGCCAGGAACATCTTATGAAGATGACTGTCCATGAACTGGAAGTAAGTCCTCACCACACAGAGTCTGCTGGCTTCTTGATCTTGAACTTAAAGTCTTCTCAACTATGAAAAAGAAATGGTTGTTTAAGCTATCCAGTCGATGGCATTTTTTTTGTTATAGCAGCTTCAATAGACTGTTTCTTTGTATTCATCATGACACACTATTTCAACAAGAAAGTAGGAATCATCTCTCTTCTCAATATTAAATTGAAACCCTGTTGCCTCCATATGCATTGCCTCCATCCATTTCTTATTGCTGTAACAGTGTACCACCAACCAGGCACATACAGGAAATAGAAATTTATTGCTCACAGTTTTGGAGACTGGGAAGTCCAAGGTCAATGTGTTGACCTCTTGAGTGGATATCAGGTGGCAGTTCCCCAGCCCTGGGCACTGGGACATTTGGGAAGCTGGGTGTGGCTTCCCCCTTTATCTCTCCTCTTCCCTCAGGAACAAGAAATACCAAATTTGGAAATAATAATTTTACCCATTTATCTCTAACCCCCAATCCTTTCTATCCTGATCAAAAATTAAATTTAAAATTTTTTTAAAAAATGAATAATTTGTACTCTGGGTAGGGCAGAATGAGTCCATACATCTACAGGAGCTCCATTTTTCCCTGGGCAGGAAGGACTCTTCAGGGAGATTCAGTGAGGATCTGTCACACAGGTGCATGTAGAGTTCCCAAGTTTCAACTTCAGTTGGTTACTGACAGTTGTGGTCAAACAGAGCCTTTGGTTTTGGTATTTCCCAAGCAAGTGCTGTTGTAAGTGGAAAAGGATCTTTATTCAGAGGATTAAATGACTTACGTAAGGCATTTAGGACACCATGTGGTGTATAATAAGTCTTCCTAATGTCAGTATTTATTATCTGTTATTACAGTGTTCTAGACTCTGTGCTCCCTCTCGATCTCAGGGCTTTCACTCCTAAATGCTCAGCTTCCGCTCCATTAGCTCACTCCCATCAGTATTCAGACATACTCTGAAATCTCCACAAATAAGGTCTTCTCTTTTTGAAAAGGATTTGTTCATGTGAACGGTAGAAGGACAGAAACAGAGACATGGAGAGGGAGGTTTGGACTCCTGCCTCACTCCCAAATGCCCACCATGGCCAGGGCTACACTGAAGAGAAAACTGAGAGCCATGAACTCAATCCAGTTTTCCACATGAATGAGAGACCCAACTACTTCAGCTATCACTGCTATCTCCTAAGGTTTGTGTTAGCAAAAAGCTGGAGTTGGTAGCCCGAGTTTGGAATCAAACCCAGGGACTCTGATGTGGCATGTGGGAATCTTGCCTGCTCCATGTCTTCTCCTGTACTTAGTAAAGATGAAGGTGGAGAATGGGTATTGTGGTGCAGCAAGTTAAATGACACCCCAGAACACATGTATCAGTATCAGAGGCTGATTCAGGTCTTGGTCCATGCTGCTTCCTATCCAGTTTCCTGCTAATGTGTCTGGATATCGGCAGATGATGACTTTAGCACTTGGGCCTCTGCCATCCACAGGAGACAAGTGCATGAGCTCCTGGATCCTGGCTTCAGCCTTGTTCAGCCCCTACTATTGGAGCAGATGGGAGATATATCCTTCCTGCTTTTTTCTATAAAGATTTATTTATTTTTATTGGAAAGACAAATTTACAGAGAGGAGAGACAGAAAGAAACTTTCCATCTGCTGGGTCAGCTCCAAATGGATGCAATGGCCGGAGCTCAGCCAGTCCAAAGCCAGATACCAGAAGTTTCTTCCTGGCCTCCCACATGGATGTACAGTCCCAAGTCTTTGGGCCATCTTCTACTGCTTTCCTAGGCCACAGCTGAATAGGAAGTGGAACACTAATTATGCTAATATGAGATCCTGGCATTTGCAAGGTGAGGAGTTAGCCACTGAGCTATCACACTGGACCCAGGATGCGTTTAAAAAGAGCAAGACAGATGGCTGGCACTGTGGTGAAGTGGGTTAGGGCACCATTTGCAGTGCCAGCATCCTACATGAGCACTGGTTTGAGTCCCAGCTGCTCTGCTTGTGCTCCAGCTCCCTGTTACTGAGCGTAGGAAAGCAGAAGTTCACACCTTACCACACGATCTTTCCCTCTTGTGTCCCTCTTAAGCACACTCCCATCATGATGCTCTTGACCCTGTAGTGACACAGCCCAGGGAGCCCTCACCAGGCCCTGGACAGACAGCTGTGCCTCATCTTAAATTTTCTTTTTATCTTTTCTTCTTCTTCTTCTTTTTTTTTTTTTTTTTTTTGTATCTTAGGAGGTTTATTCCAGCAGGGCAGGAACAGGGTGGAGGTGGTGGAGATCAGAAAAAAGGGGAGAAGGAAGCACCTGGGGCCTTTTTATACAGGTAGGACCGCAAGGTGCAGGGGGCAGGGATTGGGAGGGTTTGAGGGCAGGCCCTAGGGGATTAGTGCCTGGGGATGATTGGTGCGTGGGCGGGATTGGGGAAGGGGCTGGGAAGATTGGGGGTGGGATTCTCAGGTGGAATGAGGGGTTACATCTGATTGGTGGATGGCTAGGCTGGCACGAATTTTGTGAGTTGTGAGGAAGAAGGAATGGTGCCAGGTAGGGTATCTGTCTCCATGATGGCCTTCAAATCACTCCTCACATTCCTCCCTTTTTCTGTATATAAAAGGAGAAGGGGCGCAGTTTTCTTCTGTAGCTTCTTCGAGCTGAGTTTGGGCATAGTGTTCTCTAATCAGTGGTCTCCTGGTGGTCGGGGGAGGAATGAGAGACTGGGAGAGGCTCATAACCCTGCAGAAGAAACTGGTTAGCAGTGTTGTTAACGACTTTTTTCCATTTGAGCGAGAATAAACTTTTGAAGAAAATTGATGAAGCAAGGGGCCATGGAGAGTCCTGCAACAAGTATTATCAGAGGGGTGAGAAGGGGGCAAGGGTAGACATTAGAGGAGACTGAGCCCAGGAATACCAGGAATTGGTATTAGTTTCAGACTGTCCTTGATCCTTGATGTCTAACAGGTGTTTAACATTCTGCTCAACTACCCCCGATTCGTTAATGTAAAAACAACATTCCTCATGGAGGAACATGCAGATGCCTCCCTTTTCTGCTGTAAAGGTCCGAGGCCCTTCTGTCCTGGAGAGTTACCTGAGCCGAGGAGGTAAGTTGGCGCTGGAGAGAGGCTTGGGAGAGAGCATTGTTGTCTAGGGCCAATTTGAGCTCCTCTGACAGCTGCCAAATTGAGGTGATTGAGTATCCCAGGCTCCCTGCTGCTAATCCAAGAGAAGACAAGGAAGCAACCGTGGATGCCCCCACAAGTACTGGGAGAAAAACCGCACACCTTCGATGCTCTGATGAAGAAAGCATCCATGAGAGTTCTCCCTCGCTAAGTAAAGAGAGCTGGGGCACGATTACTACTGGGAGGCAGGGGCCAGGGGAGGTGGAATTGATAGTGTTATATAGAGAGCCATTACACCACATGAATGAGCCTTTAGGAGAGGACGTAGGCTTGGTCACCTGAACTATGGTAGAGCAGGGGAGGGGTTTATGATAGGTCCTGCATGTGGTATGGCAAGTCAGGGTATGAGCTAATGGGTCCCATATGATCTTGAATTTTCAGCATTCAAGTTGTGAGCTAAATAAATTTTGTTTCTTTAGTCCTGGTCTTAGATATTTTGTTATAACAACAGAAAACATATTAACACCTGTGCTATGAGAATCAAAAGAGAATTCTTTAATAACCCAGAATGTGAAAAGCTGTGAGACAAAACTCAAAAACAATCAACAAAAAGACTGATAAAATTGACGAAAAAAAAAAATCAAATGTCACACTGCTCATTTCAACTTCTTGCCAATGTGTACCCTGGGAGGCAACAAATGGTTGAGTCTCTGCCACTCCCTTGAAAGTGCCTAGGTCTCAATTTTGGCCTCACCCAGTCCCAGCTATTGTGTCATCTGAGAACTTTAAGTAGTAAGTGGGAGATTTCTCTCTGTCTGTCCCTTGTACTGTCTCTCTGTCCCTCAAACAACAATTTTTGTAGTTTTAAAATTAGCTTTATTAAAGTATAACTGACAGAAGATAAACTACATGTAACAAACTTAATTATTTTGTAGACTTTGACACAGGTATCACACTAGAACAATCCACCACAATTGAGATAGTAAACAGGGACCCGTGTTGTGACACAATAGTAAAGATACTGCCTGCGACCCTGGCATCCCACATGGGCTCTGGCTCAAATCCTTCTAATCCAGCTCCTTGCTAGTGGCTTGGGAAAAGCAACAGAAAATGGCCTGGATGGGAGACCCTGATGAAGTTCCTGGCTCCTGGCGTTAACCTGGCCCAGCACTGGCTATGGCAGTTATCTGGGGAGTAAAGGAGCAGATGGACGACTTCTCTCTGTGTCTCTCTCTCCTCCTCTATAATTCTACCTTTCAAACAAGTGAAATAAATCTTTCTTAAAAATGATAAACGAAGCCAGTTCCCCTAAAAGTTTGCTAATTTTCCCTTGTAATTCCCAGAGAAATTACATCCTGCCATCCAACAGTATCACCCCCAGGTAGCCCCTGATCTGCTTCCTGTTGATAAAGTTTAGTCTGCATTTTATAAAATTTTGCACAAATACAATTATACAATGTTAACATCTTTGTTTAGATTTCCTTCACTCACTATCATGATTCTGAGATTCATCTATGATGTGTGTATTAACAGTTTTATGGCTGAACAGTATTTCTTTGAATGTATAAATCATAATTTGTTAGTCATCTGTCGACATACCACTGAATTCTTTACACATTTTGGCTATTACTAGTCAAACTTGTAAGAATACAAAAATAGGGCCCGGCACGGTGGCACAAGTGGTTAAGGTCCTCGCCTTGCACTCCCAGGATCCCATATGGGCGCCAGTTCTATCCCAGCAGCCCTGCTTCCCTTCCAGCTCCCTGCCTGTGGCCCGGGAAAGCAGTCGAGGACGGCCCAAAGCTTTGGGACCCTGCACCCGCGTGGGAGACCTGGAAGAGGCTCCTGGCTTTGGATCGGCATAGCACCGGCCGTTGCAGCTCACTTGGGGAGTGAATTATTGGATGGAAGATCTTCCTCTCTGTCTCTCCTCTTTGTATATCTGCCTTTCCAATAAAAAGTATTAAAAATAAAAATCTTTAAAAAAGAATACAAAAATATATTCGGTCCTTATTTCCTCCATTTAAAAAATAAATGCCCAGGCCCGGTGCCCTGGCCCAGCGGCTAAAGTCCTCACCTTGAACAAAACAGAAATATCTTCCATCCGATGGTTCACTCCCCAAATGACCACAACACTCAAGTTGCGCCGGTCCAAAGCCAGGAGCTAGGAGCTTCATCGTGGTCTCCCATGCAGGTTCAGGAACCCAAGGCTTTGGGCCCTTCTCGACTGCTTTCCCAGGCCACAAACAGGGAGCTGGATAGGAAGCGGGGCTGCTGGGATTAGAACTGCTGGCTATATAGGATCCTGGCATGTTCAATGGGAGGACTTTATAGCTGCTAGGCTACCACACCAGGCCCTAGATGATTTCTAATAAGGAATACAAGGAGATATGAAAAGTAGGTTTACTATTACCAACAGCTTACTATTTTTTTTCTTAAGTTTTATTTATTTTTATTACAAAGTCAGATATACAGAGAGGAGGAGAGAAAGAGAGGAAGATCTTCCATCCGATAATTCACTCCCCAAGTGAGCGCGACGGCCGATGCTATGCTGATCCAAAGCCAGGAGCCAGGAACTTCTTCCAAGTCTCCCACACGGGTGCAGGGTGCCAAAGCTTGGGCTGTCCTTGACTGCTTTCCCGGGCCACGAGCAGGGAGCTGGATGGGAAGTGGAGCTGCTGGGATTAGAACCAGCACCCATATGGGATCCAGGCACATTCAAGGCAAGGACTTTAGCCGCTAGGCCACACCGCCAGGCCCAACAGCTTACTATTCTTAAAGAAAACCAGCAAACAGTAATAGTAAACGTTCTAACAACCTAACGAAAAGAGAAGACGTTGGGTGAGTGTTGTGGCACCCAGAGTTAGTTGCCACTTGGGGCACCTGCATGCCACATCAGGGTACCAGGTCTTGAACTGATGCTCTGGCTCCTGTGCAGCTTGTGCTGTGCCCCAGAAGGAAGCAAGTGATGGAATGAGTATTTGAGCTCCTTATTTGTAAGGTCCAGATGGAGCTTCACTTTCCTGGCTTCAGTCTCTCCAGTCCTGGTGGCTGTGGGCATCTGCAGAGCAAGCCAGAGGCTGAGTCCCTCCATGCCCTTCTGCCTTCTAAATGAGTAAGTAGATAAATAAGCAGATGAACAAATAAATAAAAAATATTTAAAGGAAGGGAGTGAGAACTTAAAAACGCTAAAAAAGAAATTCCCAGAAAGACCTAATAAAGATATGCAATGCCTTGATAAATCCTGAAATAAAATTCTCAAGGACAGCCATACGGAAGTAGAAGCAACTGCGCACATGTTCGTTAAGGCTGGACAAGGCGTGCAGAAGCAGACTGGCCTTAAACTCTTCTGCAGCAGCATTTAATGTCCCGAAACGATGGAGCTCTGAGAAAAGAAAAGGCAGTTTTCTGTTTAACTACTTGTATATTAAAAATAAGGTGAGAAACAGACTCTAAGAGGGGTAACAGCTCATAAAATGAGTGCTTATGAATTCTTGGGGGAAAAAAAGTCCAACAACAAAATTCAGTTGAGAGATAAGTGAAAGAACCAAGAAATGAAAAACTAATCAGTAAGCCTCTCTCAATGGCTTACAGAAAAGCAACACTGTAAGAATGAGAGTCACAAGACAAAGTAAAACTATGAAGCTTGCTAATATAAAACTAGGACTCAATGTATTAGAAATACGGCATGGCAGGGGCATTGCTAATAAGAACACAGTCAAGTTATTTGTTTTCAGAACAGTGGATCCATAAATGGCTTAAATTCAAGCATTGTCATTGTTAAAGGAAAGAATAATTGAAAATTTAATGTTATGTTATTAAAGCTGCCTGGTAATATAAAAATTCGAAACATTATTTGTGATTGAAGAATTCTGCTAATATAATTTGCTTTTCTTCTACTAAATTCAAATAAGGCTAAATTTAATGCTTTTTTGAAATGTATATTGTTAGAGCCTATTTTTATAGAGTTGTATCCCCACATATATTTGGATACATGCAAAGAGAGATGAGGAGTGGGTTAACATATGCCAATTATTAAAAAATTATGCAAATTATTTAAATTATGCCAAAATTATTTGTTATTGCTTTTTTTCTTTAAGCATTTTTTGTCCTAATTTTATGCAATAAGCCCATACCACTTCTCTTACAATTAAAATTTTGCTTAGATTATGCATTTAGCTTCCATGACTTGGACTTGCATCAGATCTTTCAATCCGCACGTCTCCCACCCCACTGAGCATCTCACCTTCAGTCAACCGTTACTCACTCACATACAGTAGTGTGATCATGGGCAAAATGAATCAAGGAAATGGAGCCACTCACTTGTTGGTTAAGCTTCTGTAACAATCAGAAAATATTGGGGAGAATATTGAGAAATTCTGGCCGGACCAATGTTGAGAATGATGAAATGAAATTCAACCCTAGGAAGATAGTTTCATGAGCTTTCACTGTCCCTGAATAAAAAATAGTCTTGAACTTGGAAGATCTTGGTTAAGTCCTAGCTGTGAGCTAGAAGACGTGTCATGCAAAAAAATCTTAGCGTCTTTCATGTGAGTTAAAAAAACACTAGCCAGTAACTTAATTCCTCACCAAGAAATTAAAACCAGCAGTAAGGATGACTACATTAGTGATTATAAAAAGTGATTAAAACATGTTTTTGTAATCTACAAACTTTTTGTAACCTACCACCTAATTTAAAAAATAATAACTATGTACAGTCATAATTAATGACTTACAAGTTATTAATGGTTCATAACAAATAAAGGTATAATTTTACTCTAAGAATATAATAGCATGAAGGACAGGAGGGAGAAAAATAAAGAAAACAAATTTAGAGCAATTAAAATAAACCCTGCTTTTGCCTGGTATAATTTGAGTAATCTTGAACTAATTTTTGCCCCTCTTGAGTCTTCATTACTCTACAAATAAAGTGAGTGTTTATCTTATGTTCACATAAGATAACATTTATTTTACAGGGTTGTTGAGAGGACTAAGTGAAAATGGTGTTTCAGGAATATTTTCCTCAGCTCAGAGCAATCAGAATACGAACTGGTGCCTATATGGGGTCCTGGCGCATGCAAAGCAAGGATTAAACCACTAGGCTACTGCGCTGGACCCCATGGGAATACTCTTGATCACTCATCTCAAGCCAACTGCATATCAAGTACTATGGACAGAGCTTTGTGTTTATCACCTCGTTTGTTCCCTATAAATAGATTCTTTCTTTCTTTTTCCTTTCTTAAAGGATGCATTTATTTTTATTGGAAGGGCAGAGTTGCAGAGAGAAGGAGGGACACAGAGAAAGATCTTCCGTCTGCTGGCTAATTCCCCAAGAGGCCATAACGGCCAAAGCTGAGCCAATCCGAAGCCAGGAGCCAGGAGCTTCTTCTGGGTCTCTCATGCAGGTGCAGGGTCCCAAGGCTCTGGACCGTCCTCAACTGCTTCGTCAGGCCACAGGCAGGGAGCTGGTTGGGAAGCGGAGCAGCTGGGTTATGAACCAGTGCTCGTATTGGATTCCAATGCTATTGAGCCACAGTGCCAACCCCTAAGTAGATTCTTTTTTTTTTTTTTTTTAGCAATGCAAAATAACTTTATTTCATGCGGGGGAGAGGCAGCGGCGGCTCAGAACTTCTGGAACTGCTTCTTGGTGCCGGCGGCTTTGGTGACCTTGAGCACGTTGAAGCGCACCGTCTTGCTGAGGGGCCGGCACTCGCCCACCGTGACGATGTCCCCAATCTGCACGTCCCTGAAGCAGGGCGACAGGTGCACCGACATGTTCTTGTGGCGCTTCTCAAAGCGGTTGTACTTGCGGATGTAGTGCAGGTAGTCCCGGCGGATGACGATGGTTCTTTGCATCTTCATCTTGGTCACCACGCCCGACAGGATCCTCCCCCGGATGGACACGTTTCCGGTGAAGGGGCATTTCTTGTCGATGTAGGTGCCCTCAATAGCCTCCTTGGGCGTCTTGAAGCCCAGCCCGATGTTCTTGTAGTAGCGCGGGAGCTTCTCCTTGCCGGTCTCCCCGAGCAGGACCCGCTTCTTGTTCTGGAAGATGGTCGGCTGCTTCTGGTAGGCGCGCTCGGTCTGAATGTCCGCCATCTTCCCGGCCGCCGGAAGAAGAGAGCTAAGTAGATTCTTGATACATGCCCTTTACAGACAAGAAACTGAGGACTCAGAGAGGTCAAATATAGTTCAGGCAAGGTCAAGTCAGAGACAAGATTAAAATCCAAGATGTGACTGAGAGCAGAGCCCAGGCTCCTGGCCATGACGCCAGCCCTGTGGAAAAACAGACCACTATCAGCTTGGACGTGCTGCCTGCAGAATTACAAAACAAAAACAAAAACAAAAGCGTTCTTCAATTCTTCTGTAGCTTCTCGCTGGCTGAGTGATGATATTTGCTAGGAGTGCTGCTCCTATGGGCTGATGTGGGCAGAGCGTCTGCAGGGCCGCGACATGCTGGGCAGGCCCAGGGGACGCTACACCCTGCGTGTGGTCTTCAAGGTCACCCTCCCCTCTAAGATCTGATCAGTGCTTGTATTGCAGGCAAAAGGCTTACTGCTCACGGCTACATAAAAAAATCAAAACACAACAGTGGCTGTTCTTGTTTTAAACATTTTTTCTTGTTGCTCTGAGCTGAGGAATCTACAACCTACTAACTATGCTTTTGTTCTGCATAGATATAGCAACAAACACAATAGGTAGATGGCTTTCAATACTATGTTTTGTCAATTTTTTTTAAAGATTTATTTATTTATTATTGGAAAAGCAGATATACAGAGAGGAGGAGAGACAGAGAGGAAGATCTTCCATCCGACGATTCACCCCCCAAGTGACCGCAATGGCCGATGTTATGCCAATCTGAAGCCAGGAACCAGGAACTTCTTCCAGGTATCCCACATGGGAACAGGGTCCCAAGACTTTGGGCCATCCTCGACTACTTTCCCAGGCCACAAGCAGGGGGCTGGATGGGAAATGGAGCTGCTGGGATTAGAACCAGTGCCCATATGGGATCCTGGCACGTTCAAGGCAAGGACTTTAGCCACTAGACCACATCGCTGGGCCCTGTTTTGTCAATTATTACTTCATCCTGAAGCGCCAAGCCTCAAAGGAAAGTAGAAGTTCTAACTTATTTTGCAAAGTTACAAAAGATGTGTGAGTGCTTCTTAACTGGGAGTATTTTTGTTTCGATTACCTTAATCAGACCCACAAGCTCAACTTCATGGTGTTAAAAACATCTATGAACATACCTTCCGCTCTCTCAAGAAACCTTTGTATTCTTTTATTCCAAGAAAAAAGAAAAATATTTCCTAGCTTGTGTACCATGTTATAAACAATGAGACATATATTCACAGGAAGCTACTGCTTGCTTTTATTTGCCCTTCTGTCATTGGTTGACTCAGCTCGGCCTCACACTGAGCCATCACGCCCACAACAGTGGTGTCGTGCTTAACCTGTTTGACAAAGTAGACATCTTTTCCGTTCTTTAAGTGGAAATCTCTTATTCTTATTTATTTCTTTTTCACATTTACCGTAGGGATGCTATTCTTCTTGAAATCTCTTATTAGACACGTTGAGAACCGTAAAGAGTAGAGTAATAAGCAGGTTCTAGTACAAAGCGATAAGAATGTTCCAGGATTAAATGTGACTGCCCTTCCCACCTGCCACATCCACAATTTCAGATTCTGGACTGCGCCCTGAATTTTACTCTTTTACACAAGTCAGTATTTCATTCATTGCATTTTTCCTATTCCCAAGTTGGCGTCTCGTTGGAAGGCAGAGGGAAACTGTTAACTTAGAAATTTCTGGATGGAAGACGTCACCTTCTTTGCAAGTTAGCAAAAGAACCTGCCACGGTTTTATGGACATACACTGACAGCACATACAAACTTTGGATCATAGAGAAAGGCTGTTTATTAATCACAACAAAATCAGAGAGGTGCCTCGTGTCACATCTCAAAGCCCCATTTCTCATAGAATGACACAGTGAGTTCAGGATGTTACCCAGGGTACCCAGGAGAGAAATCCCCAAAGAGGCAAAAATAAAACTGTCTGGCTATAGGTGGCTGCCCAGCCTTCTCTCCAGAGAGAGGGCATCCTTGCCTTCATGTTGGAATGCAGTCTCTAGAGAGGAGGAAGATCATGGTGTCCTAGAATGTCTGAGAATAGAGGAATTTCCAAGCCTTGTTAGCGATGGCCTCCAAAGCCATTTGTTCTTCCACTATTCTGAAGCAGACGTTTGGAGGGTGTCAGAATGCCATGAAGCAATGCCTTCCACCACCACTGACAAAGCTTGGGACAGAAAGCAAGTACAACTAGGAGTAATTTACAAGATTAAAACCCAGGGTCCCAGGTCTGTCTCTCCGACTTGCTCAAGCTCTTGGATTCCGGTATGAATATTCAGGGTCCAACACCAGCTCAGGAAACAGCAAAGCCCGCAGTGGAGGATCAGCAAGAAGATACAAATGCAAAGTCTGTAGAACAGAAGTCAGACAACATAATGAAAGTGGTGCTCAGGACAGAAGGATCTGAGAAAAAATTGAGAGGCCGATCAGAACAGCTTGGAGTAGAATAGAATTTAATCCCGTAATGTCCACTTCCACAGACATACAGCCTGCTTCATTATGGGGGCAGCTCGTTGATCCTGGAGAAGCTCATGTCAACAGCTGCCACAACGGCGCTGAGTTAGGACTTGACATTCCCATCTTTCTGTTTCTCAATGTGAAAAGATGGTGCTCATTGACTGCTGAGGGCACCAATCCATGGACCACTTCAAAATGCTGAAGTGGTTGCTTGCAAAAATAGCTCTGAAACTGGGTTATGTTCTCTGTCACCAACCTCTGAGTGTGCCTGAAAAAAAAATTGAAAGTGTCTTGTCGGTAAAAGAAGCATTATCTCCATTTCCTAGCTCAGCTACTCCGCTTTGTTGTTCACTAGCTGGACAGGTAAGTGGCCAAGACACAATCTCCTCGGACTTTCATTAGCTGAGAAAAAATGGCACTTGAGACTCCCTGTGAAATCTTGAGAGCATTAAGGTGCATGAAAATCAGGGTCATCTAACAGGTTAATCATTCAATCATTAAACAGGAGATGCTCATCTTCCTGCAAGAGCAAGGTCAGACATTTGATTCTAAAAATGAAGACACTGGGAAAGAGAAAGTGAGAGGGCAGAAACGGAAGGCAGTTTGCACACTCCTGAGCTGGAGTCCATGTTTTCAATTGGAAGGAAAAAGCTGTAGCGGGGCCTGCTTCTGGATGTGTGCAATATATGAGATATGCTACATTAGCATATTTCTAAGAGTTCACTGAAAATGGAATTAAAATGTAAATTTCATTTGGTGTGGAACTTTGAAATCCATGCAGTCTGAAAGTGAATGAAAAATGCCCCTTAAGAAAACATTATGCATATTATAATATAAAGGAAACATAAAGTTCAAAGTATGTATTTTAGATTTATTTATCTATTTTTTTATTGGAAAGGAGGATATACAGAGAAGAGAAAAGACAGAAAGATCTTCCGTCTGATGGTTCACTCCCCATGTGGCCGCAACAGCTGGAGCTGAGCCAATCCAAAGTCAGGAGCCAGGAGACTCTTCCAGGTCTCCCACGCAGGTGCAGGGTCCCAAGGCTTTGGGCTGTCCTCGACTGCTTTCCCGGGCCACAAGCAGGGAAATGGGTGGGACACGGGGCCACTAGGATTAGAACCGGCACCCACATGGGATCCTGGCGCGTGCAAAAAGAGGACTTTAACCACTATGCTATAGTGCTGGGCCCAAAGTATGTATTCTAAATAATGATTCATTATTTATTGGAAAGGCAGATTTTACAGAGAGAAGGAAAGATAGAAAGTGATCATCCACCCAAATGGCTGCAACAGCCAGAGTTGAGCTGACCCGGAGCCAGAAACCAGGAGCCCCATTTGTATCTCTCACATGGGTGCAGAGTCCCAAGAACTTGAGCCATCTTCTACTGCTTTTCCAGGCCACATACAGGAAGATGAATGGGAAGTGGAATAGCTGAGAATGGGAAGTGGAATAGCTGAGATATGAGCCAGCACCCTATGGGATGCCAACACTTTCAGGTGGAGGATTAGCCAGTTGAGTCATCGTGCCATCCCCCCAAAATATATCTTTTAATTCCATTTTCCATGAATTAGAAGTTGTGTGTATGTGTGTGTGTGTGTGTGTGTGTGTACATTATTCCTTTGTTTTTGGAATTCCAGACGAAATAAATTGAATTTAACTCCTAGGTTTATTGTAGCTAAATTATATTTTATATACTATGATTAAATTAAATCTCCATCTGTGAATCTTCTGTTAATGACTTCATTTGTGCATTTTGGCTCAATAAAAGACTGCATTTGCAATCTTCTCAAGTTTATAACTCTGAAACAACATTTTCTTATGTACCATATAATTCACTTTCAAGCTTCCCATGGATATTATTTAATTCTTGAGATCTGGGACAAAGTTAAAATGACATAAACAATAATTACAAGTGCTCACCTATCTGTTTTATCATTGTGTCCTCAAAACTCTTTTTTAAGATTTATTTTATTATTGTTGGAAAGTCAAGTTTTATGGAGATTAAGAGAGACAGAGAAAATTATCTTTCATCTGCTGGTTCACTCCCCAGGTGGCTGCAATGGCTGGAGCTAAACCAAAGCCAGGAGCCAGGAGTTTCTTCGGGGTCTCTCCCACGAATGCAGGATCCCAAGGCTTTGGAGTGTACTCCACTGTTTTCCCAGGCCACAGGAATGTATGAGAAGTGGAGCAAGCAGGACACGAACCACTGCCCAGATGGGATCCCGGTACTTGGAGGTGGAGGATTAGCCAGTTAAGCTATCGCGCCAAGCCCTTAAACCTAACTCTTAAGAAAATATTTCTGAGTCACAAATAGATTTTTCCTTCACAGCCTTAGGTGATCCAATAAGACTGAAATACCCAGTGATGCCACAAAAGTTTGCCTTAACTCTTTTCTGTAAGAGTGGCACAGTTTTGGGCCTGGCGTGATGACTCAGCGGCTAAAGCCTTGCCTTGTAAGCATCGCTCAGCTTCCTATTAAAGCACATCGTGGAAGGCAGCAATGATGGCTGATGTAACTGGGCTCCTGTCATCCCCATGGGAGACCTGGATTGGATTCCTGCCTTCAGTTTTCACCACACAGCAGTGAACTAGCAAACGGAGTGCTCTCTTTCTTCTATGTCACCGCCCCCCTGCCAACCCTGCCAGGTGCAGTAGGTTAATACCACTGCTTGCGACAACCACATCCTATATTGAAGTGCCCACGCAAGTCCTGAACACTTTGCTCCAACCTAGTGTCCTGCTAATACAACCCTGGAAGCAGCAGAGAGCGACTCAAGTACCTGGGCCCTAGTTGTTCACAGACAGTTCAGGGCTCTTGGCTTCAGCCTGGCTCAGTGTCAGCTATTGCAGGTATTTGGAAAGTAAACTAACGGATAGAACATCTCTCCCTCTCAATTCAGTCCCTTTTAAATAGAGGATGATAAATCATTAAAAAAATCAAATCCTAATATTTAAAGAATGTTTTTAAAGAAAAAAGCTCAAAGAGAACTTGAGGAATAATGTAGAGAAGCCATTCCCATCTCTCCCCTTGGATTCTTGCATCCTTGGATCCTGACCACAAGGCAGAAGCCACATTAGGAGTGGTCCTGGATTAAAGCATACATTGCATCATTTGGGAAAGGCCCTCAACTCCAGTAGAGATCTGCACTCTCTGTCAAGTTAGCTGCCTCTAGGTGATGGGTCATGTAGGAAAACCAGAAAATTCTGAGACCATGGACCCATTGCTTTTCATCTTTACCATGAAATGTGCTCCTAGCCAGGGCAAATGCTAAGTAAGACACCATGACAAAAGATAAAACCTTTAAGCTAACAAATGCTGATGAAATCATTGTGATAAAGGAAAGCAAGTCCATATCATGAATATGTGATTTGTTCAGAACAAATTGTTGCCTCATCCATGAGAAAAGGTTTCTGATGTACTCAACTTGACTTGGTGGTTGCTACAGGAAGCAGTGTCACATTGTGAGATCATGTTTGGCCTCTGCCATTGTTCACTTCAATCCCTTACGCTGTGGGGTTGGCCAGATCACCTGTGCAAAGGCAAGTCCACAGCCTCTGTTTGCTGCCAGGGTCATGATATACTTTCTCTTGTTTAATAAGCAGCAGAGTGACTGGGGAGAGAGGCTGTTGGGACACATATGAGTCAGTTTGTTCTGCTCATTACTGAGAAACTCCTCGGCAGTGCATGACTTTGGGTTAGCATTCACATGGGTTGAAGGCATCTGTGCATTCTGTACACATTTGATCTATATGTTCTGTCTCCAAGATTTTTTTTGTCTCTGATCTTCTAATCTTTTCTTTCCTTCACAATGAGCCAGTGCATTAGTCACCATCTTGATTCATACATTAAGCCATTTCTCTTTCCATGAAAAATGAATAGTCAAGTGTGTCACCAAAATTTCTGCCCAGTGGGAAAATTTCCTTTTATTACATTTCCTGGATCATCTCTAAATGAGACTGAACTAGAGCAACATCTAGTTCTGCTGGTGTCAGCAAACCATAAAGGCCCACAGGTTAGCCCAGGCAGCTAGATATGTAACCTGTTAACTATTCAGATGGAATTTCAAAGTGGTCTTACTGTTGGATGGGGGACAGCAGTTCTCTAACTCAGGTTCCAGGATGCTCGGAGTCACATGATTGTGCAGTTCCATGTGCCTTGCAGACCTCCTCAGCCTAGCCTTGGATATTCCATTTCCATTTAACATCGTTCCTGCCATCCATGTCTATATCAGGATTTTGTGGGACAAACAAGATTTAGATCATGGTGACTAATTTGGAATACAGAGGTAATTAGTACCACATAATCAGACATCTATTTAGTCTTTACAAGGGCCTAATCGTAAGCCAGCTGCTGATATTCAAACAGAAAACACCTCTCCAGAAATCACAGACTTATTCTGAAACTTTAGGAATGTAGACTTGGTTTTTGCGATGGAGTCTTACCAAAGGCTCAATCCTTATTAAAGGCTCCATGCAGCATCTCTGTCCATAGATACTTCCCAGGTCAGCAGACCTTCCATAAGTGCCTCATGGCAGAGCATTCTGAACAATACCCTTGACTAGCTAGGCATTTTTTTCCCGTTGGGCATCACTCAGAATTAACCCAATATGTGAGTCAGGGCCTGGAAAATGAAGAGGCCTACCAAATATTGAGCCTCTTTTTTCATGGAATCAGATGCAAAACTGAACAATTTATCACACTTTTTAGAATGGTTATGCGAACATACCACAGACGACCAGATGACCACAGAAACACTTCCACTATGGCTAGCCCCTTACCAGGCTTATTTCCCATGTATTGACAGGGTGTGTTTTATGGTGGAATCTAGGGGACTGGCTGCTTTCTATTCATTGTTTTTTAAAAAAATATAGTAGATCAATATGATGATCTCTAAGACAGCAAGACAATTGAGTTCTCTCTGGACTTTGCTGTGACATGGCACTGAAGTAGAACAATAAATATATTACTTCGCCTATTTTGTAAAGGCAAACTATTTCTTATTATCTTTGTTGATACTAGTCAATGAAACTAACCATGATAATAAGGCTATGGAGAATGAGGTTACATGCTAGTGAAGGTGCTGTGTCCAGAAGAGCTGAGCCAGTGCAGCCTTCTGAGTAAGTTTGCAATGGTCTGTGATCATCCCCAAAGAACCCCTGGCTTTTGCACCATCCATTCACATTCATTGAGATTTGGTAGGAATGTTCCAGTTTTATGTCACAGGGCACAAGCAGAGAGCTGGATTGGAAGAACAGCCAGGACTCAAACTGGCACCCATATGGGATGCTGGTGTCACAGGCAGAAGTTTAGCTGATTAAGCCACCACACCGGCCTCTTATGTCTAAATTTTTTATGAGGTCTTTAATATTTGTAATTACCCCCAGAAATAATGTGCTGCTTTGGTTTACTACCTCGGGTGGGAGGTCAGGTCGGGGCAGTTCCCATGTGACAGACCAGACAATAAAAAACGGTGACAGTAAGGGTAGGTCTTCCGAGACATCTCTGGGACATTTCTGTAACCTGACTTTGCCATAACCTTGGGTTCTTGGCAAGTCCTGAAAGGGGAGTGACAGTGCTTATCACAGATGGTATCTCATTCCAGGATGAGATCTTGGTTTTCTTTTACAACTCAGGCAATAAGCTGATTCTCCCAAATTGGTTTCTGTACATGGAATTAGGAGGACCTGTTTGGTTCTGTTATTCATTACTAGGGGAGGATGTGGCTCTTACTGACTGGATAGTTTAACATGCACAGTTCTTAAACTGGAATGAGATACTGTCACTATTTTTCATTGCAAAATAAATAAATCTTAAAGGAAAATAAAAACTTTCCCATGTACTCCAAGGAAGCAGTAGTCAAGACTGCAGATTCCTTCTTGCACAGCACCTACTTGCTCCCTAATCAGGAAGCTTCTAGATTGGGCATCATCTTAAGTCTTAGGAACTGGACAAGAAAGTAGGGCATATTTTTATTGCCTTTCCTAGAATCATTTTAGTTATCAAATCAAATAGGATCCTATAAATCTGAACACCTAATTCATTCCTAAGAACCCAACTGTGGTGATGACCTGTCCCCTAAAGATTCCTGAGTGACCTTCCAGGGACCCCAGAAGACAGAGATGGTAAACGGTGAGTTTTGAAAGCAAGATAAACAATACCCAGTGCATATCTCAATATATAAAGAATTTTCTTATTAAACAATTAAATAGAATTTCATTGTATTAATAAACTACAATTGATATGTAACCAGCCCTGTGCTATATTTATCTCACCTCCAAACTGCTTAATGTAAATATGTGTTGTAATATAATAACCTTGCACATATGATTGTTCTTATTGTAAAACTTACATGTTTTAATCTTATCTAAGCATAGAGTTCAGTGACACTAAACACGTTCATACCTTTATGCAACCATATCAACTATCAACCTCCAACTCTTTCATCATTCCAGGCAGAAACTCTGTACCCATGAAGCAATGTCTTCCCATTCTCCCTTCTTTGCTCTTGTAACTAGCATTTTGTTTTCTGTCTCTTTAAACTTAGCTACTTCTTCTAAGTGGAGGAATACAGTATTTGTTCTGATTGCCAACTTATTTATAAATCATTTGTGATTTTTCACTTATTCTATGCAGCCAAATTTATGTACAAGGTAGTGTTTATCAGTTCTCTTTCCTTTTTAAGGGCTGAAAATACTCCATTGTAAGTATCTACGTAGGATATTTTGTACATATGTTAACATTGTGTAAAATAGAAATGAAATTACTAGATCACAGATAATATTTTTCTACTGTTGAATTGTACACTCTTTATCTCACTGTAAGAATTATTCCAATTCACACTCATCACCAATGCATCAGAGTAACTAATTTTAGCATCAATATCAATGGTCTGTTGACTTTCCAGTATTTGCCAATCTGATAGGGAGGAAAATAGTGTTGTAGGATTCTTATTATGAGAGAGGTTGTAGGGTGCATTTCAAATGTGAAGTGGGAGGATCTTCCAAATTCTGAATACATACTAAATAGGAGAGGATAGCAAAAGGAAATAAGTAAATAAATATATATTTTAGAAATTTATTTTAGAGAGTGAAGATTTAACATCTGCCAGAGTCCCCAGCACCGTTTCTGCAGGCTTTCCTGATATTCCCATGGTCCATCCCTAAAGCACTGGCACAACATACCTGGCCACTGCATGGCCTTGCAGCTCTGGGGGCCTGCCAACAGATTGTTGGTGCCTGTGCAACAGCCTCTACTAGAATCCCCCTTTTAGACAGCTGACCTCTTTCTCTCTAACAGATGGAGGTTCTGTTCCACTCTCACCACAGCCTTTCATATTGATGTTGGTTTCTGGCCTGAGAAACAGAACAGTGACCTGGGTAACTGATGCCAGAGCTGACATCATCAGCCTTCAGGTGAGAGGAGAGTCAGTTGGCAGCATCACCTGTCATCTCATTGATCTCCAGGATTGATAATGTGGACCTGGCTGACTGGGTGGTAAGATCTGTCTCTTGCTGTTCATTTATCTTCCTGAGGCTAAGGCTAACCTAGATGCAAGGACTCGGTGGCGTAACCATATCTTAACTGTGTCACAGGTCTCCTGTATTCTGCAAGTGCCCAAGGCTTTGGACCACCCTCTACTGCTTTCCCAGGCCACAAGCAGGGAGCTGGGATGGAAGTGGAGCAGCTGGGACATGAACCAGCACCCATATGGGATCCTGGCACATATAAGACAACGATTTAGCCATTGAGCCATCATGCTGAGTCCAGTTTGCTAATATTTTCTCCCATTTAGGAGAAATGTTAGTTGTTAGTTGTTAGTTGTCGCTTCAAATTTTTGAGGCTTTTCTTTGTAGTGCAGAAGCTTCTTAGCTTAGTACAATCTCATTTATTTATTTTTGCTTTAATTGCCAATGCTTCTGTGGACATTTCAAAGTCTCTGCCTCGCCAGTGTATTACAGGGTTCTCCCAATATTTTTCTCTGGTAATTTGATAGTATCAGAAGTTGTAAGGTAGGGGGTTTTATTTCATATCTCCATATGTAGAGATTCAGTTTTCCAGCATCATTTGTTGAAGAGACTGTCTTCTTTCCAGGGACTGATTTTAGCTTATTTGTCAAAGAGTAATTGGTTGAATATGAATCTATTGATATCCGGGGTTTCCATTCTATTCCATTGGTTCTACATGTCTGTTTTTGTATCAGTACCAAGATCTTTTACTGCCCAGTAATATGTTCTTAACTCTGGTATTGTGATGTCTCTGGCTTCGTTTTTGGATTTTTAAAAGATTGCCTTAGCTAATTGGGATCTCTTGTTTCCATATGAATTTTAGTATTATTTTTTCTATATCTTAGAGGAATGTTGAAGGCATTTTTATTAGGATTACACTAAATTTGTAAATTGTGAGTCAGCACCATAACATGTTATGCTAAGCCTCCACTTGCAACACTGGCAACACATATGGGTGCTGGCATGAGTAGTTATGGAAATATGACCACAAGACAGCTGTCAGCCACTTATGGAAAAGGAGGAACCTTTATTTCAAAGAACATTAGCCAAGATCACTCCCAAAAGGTTGAGCCTCGATTGTCTTTTGTTTTAAGCTTTTATAGCACTGGCAGGAGTAAGCAAATAGATAGAAAAGAGAATATGCGTCAGTCAGCCTACCCTTGATGTGTCACCGTTTTGGAAATTTTTGAGCTGTTACATTTCTGGTATTCCTTATCTGTTTAGTCATCATGTTATCTCAACTGACCATCCATAATGGCCGTGTCTCAGAGCACGCTCCTACAGGACCTTCGTACAAACCACCCTCTGCGTGGCCCAAATGCAAGCCTGCTCTCCGTTATCACAGGCCTGCTTTCTGCCTCAGACTTCTTTTATATATATATAAAATTTTTAAAAATCACATTTTGTGTTAAAGATTTATTTATTTTTATTGGAAAGTCATATACACAGAGAGAAGCAGAGACAGAGAAAAAGATCTTTCTGCTGCTGTGTCTGTGCTCCTGGTCAAATCAAACGGACCAGTAGGAGGGACAGTTCTTTGTCTGGCTTTACCTCCCAAGCTCCTAGTGAAAGTCCTTTCCCACCTGGTTGCTGGTGGAGTTTCAGCTGCTGGTGGAGTTCAGATTGCCGTTAGCTGAATGTTGCTGGAGTATCAGTCACTGCAACACCACAGTGCTGTGTCCGCTGCTTTCCTGTGTCAGTCTCCAGGTACTCCTCTGCTGTCATTGTGTCCTTTCCTATTTCCTGAAATATGTCCTCTCTGCTTCATCCATATTAAATGTTTTTTCGTCCATTTAAACATGTTCTTACCCTATTCCGCCATCTTGATTCTCCAAGAAAGATCTTTCATCTGTTGGCTCACTCTCCAAGTGGTCACAATGGCTGGAGCTGAGCCGATCCGAAGCCAAGAGCCAGGAGCTTCTTCTGGATTTCCTTCATAGTTGCAGGGTCCCAAGGCTTTGGATCACCCTCGACTGCCTTCCTGGCCATAAGCAGGAAGCTGGATAGGAAGTGGGGCCGCTGGGACATGAACCAGGAACCATATGGGATCCCGGCACTTGCAAGGTGAGGACTTTAGCCACTAAACTACCATGCTGAGCCAAAAATCACTTTAAAAAACAAAAGAATTTATAAATTGCTTTGGGTAGAATGGAAATTTTGATATTAATTCCTCCAGTACATGAACATGGCAGATTCCTCCATTTTTTGTGTCTTCTTTTATTTCTTTAATATTTAATGATTTTTGTTATAGAGATCTTTCATAATCTTGGTTAGATTTATTCCAAGGTGTTTACGTTTTTTTGTGGCAATCATAAACGGCACTATATTACAAGTTCCTTCTCAATCATATTATGTGTACAAAGGCTGATTTTTCTGTGTTGATTTAGTATCCTGCAACTTTACCAAACTCTTATAAATTCCAATAATCTCTCAGTGGAATCTTTCAGTTTTCCTGTGTATAGGATCACGTTGTTTACAAACAGAGATAATTTGCCTTTCTCCTTTCTAATTTGTATACCTTTTTTTGCTTGCTTCATGGTTCTGACTAGAACTTCTAGAACTATTTTGAATAGCAATGGTGAAAGTGGACATGATTCTCTGGCTCCATATCTTAGTAGAAACACTTTCAACTTGTCCGCATTCAGTATGATGCTGGCTGTGGGTTTGTCATACATCACCTTGATCACATGTTAAAGAATATTCCTTTTGTACTCAATTTATTTAAGGTTTTTAATGTGAACAAATGTTCTAATTTATCAAATGTTTTCTCTGTACATATTGATATGTAAGCATGGTTTTTACTCTTTAATTTGCTTAAGCATTTTTAAAAAATAGTAGGAATGGGCATGTGGCAGAGTTGAGACATTACTTGGAATGCCTGCATTTCATATCAGGGTGTCTAGTTTCACGGGCCAGTTCTGTTTCCAAGGTCAGCATCTTACTAATGAGCACCTTAGGAGTCAGTGTCTTATAGCTCAAGTACTTAATTTCCTCCCACCCAGATGGGAGACATGGAGTGAAACTCCAGGCTCCTGGCTTTGACATGGCTTAGCCCCCACTGCTTCAGGCAGTTAGGGAATGAACCATTGCATGGGAAACACTCACTTTGTCTCTGTCTCTGTCTCTCTCTCTCCCACCCTCCCGCCCTTCTTCCCTCCTTTCCCCCTCTCCTTTTCAAATAAATAATTAAAATTTAAGATATACATGGGAAAATCTCTGCAAAAAAGTATGCAAAATATCTCAACTGTAATTTTTATAGTGTTTATTTGTTGGAAAATTTTTTACATTTCTAAGTAAGATATATTAGTAAGCACAATTTCACTTGTTTAATGTTATGCTTATTTGTTTTGTTTTTTTTAATATTGTTATCAGAACATTTATCATGGCAGAGTGACTCACATTTGTGACTGATAGAATTACTTCCTTGGACGTCAGTAAAATAGAGTGGCCAAGGAAAGCCTTTCAGGGAGAGGTGACATTTGAGCTTTCATCTGGATGTTGGGAACATCTGAGGGTGGAACTCTCCAGAAAGAAGGGATCACAGGACAGACTGGCCTAGTGTGTGGCAGAAACCTTGAGCTTCTGACACTGCAAGAAGGGGTAGGATTTGTGGAGAACTAGATGCTTCATCCCATCAACATCATTTGGACCCAAGATGTTTGAACCTTGTGCGAGTCAAAATGGAGGGCCTGCATTGCTTTTGGACTTGGGCAGGAGTTTGTGAGCCTGTTTTTAAGTCTTACTATCCCTAACTGTTGTAAAGAGAGGATGTCTTGGACCAAGAAAGGCCACATCAGCTCATCAACTTGGCTGAGAAGCATAATTACAGCCACTGCTGCCCAATCTCCCCTACATTCAATCACACAAACAGAAAACACTTGATTCGGTTTTCCTCTGAATTTCAATCTATGTTGTCTCTATTTTGCTTGTTTGGGGCAATAAACCCCCATGAGTACCTGATAAAAGCTATGCATAAATCCCCTACCACTGCCACCACCAGCACAATACACTCATTTATTATACCTAATTTCAGGGGGCTTAGAACCGCTGACTCTCAGGCCTTCCTATAGACTCCAGGATAAGTTCTTCAGTGTAGTTCCTTGGTCCCATTTGATGCTCTCAAGCGCCAACATGGACATGATGACATTAGTTTCTTCATGTCATAGAAATACCTTAAGAATCAAATGAGATGGTATTGATGAAACTGCTATGTGGCTTTAGGATACTCCGTCACCTTCTGCCAGGATTTAAAGGCCTACTATGGCAGTGTTAATGTTTTGATGAGATTTTACTTTTTTAAACTAAAGACATAATTAGATGCTTACCAAGAAACAGGAAAATAAAAGTCAGTTTTAGATGATTCAAGAAATGTTTGGGGCCAGCAAGAGCCTAGTGGTTGAAGTCCTCACTTTGCATGTGCCGGGATCCCATATGGGTGCAGGTTCATGTTCTGGCTGCTCTACTTCCCATCCAGCTTCTGGTTTGTGGCCTTGGAAAGCAGTAGAGGATAGTCCCAAAGCCTTGGGACCATGTATCCACATGAAAGATCCAGAAGAAGCTCCTGGCTCCTGGCTCCTGGCTTCAGATCGGCTCAGCTCTGGCCATTGTGGCCATTTGGGGAGTGAGCCAGTGGATGGAATATCTTTCTCTCTGTCTCTCCTTTTCTCTGGCTTTCCAGTAAAAATAAATAAATCTTAAAGAGAGAGAGAGAGAAAATTTATTCTAAGTCAATGTTTCTCAATAGTGACTACAGAGCAGAATCACTTAGAGAACTTCTCAAGGATTTTGATGAAATAGCACAAGGCCTAAAGAAGCAATTGGGCAACAAGCAGAAATTTTACACATGGCTTTGATGTAGCAATCCCACTCTCTGGACTCTGTTTCAAACATTTGATGGTGAATTTCCAAAAGGAGGTGACACAAGTCTACTTGCTGTTACATTATTTCCAACAGTAAAGGCTTGCAAACAACTGAATTATCCCGATATGAAAGAATTAACTTGCCCAAGACTGGTCCCTTGCAGGCTAGTGCCTCAGAAAAGAAGTGATCCTGCTCTAAAACTGCCTGGAAACCATGATGGTCCTGTACTTAAGGTGGAATACCCATACACCAACCACCCACCTTGCTGATGCCACAGCCAGGCATGGAATCTTCTTGATGTTAAGTCTTCAATGGAAAATGTAACCTCCAGCATGTTATCAATGATAGCTAACTACAAGGTTTGAACCAGCACTGTAAGACAGGGGGATGGTTTCCCCAACTGGAAACTGATCTGACAGGATAGGATCAGAGACTAAGAGGTGCCACTGCAGTAAGTCCTGAACACAGAGGTGGCATCGTTGCTGCAATGCCTCTCAAGTATGCGGAAGAGGGAGTCTTTGATGTTCAGCCCCACTTAGAGTGAGGAGTGGGAGACCAGTCCTGTGTCCTTTAGCTTTTTCTAATGAGTCTTGTGCCATCAGGCCTCATTGGTCCACTAGTTGGTTAGCTGCCAGTTTTTGTAGTTTGCTAGTGCACTGTGCTGGGCATGTGGCCAGGCAGTCACCAAACCCTTGTGGAAGGTAATGGACTGATCAAGGACCAAAGTCTCAGTAGGGGGAAGGACAAATCCTCTCAGGGTGACTGTTGGATAACTAATCATTTGCTGCTCAGAGGAGCCTCATGAAATCCTAAAAAACATGAGACCCCCGGGTTGGATTTCCTGTAAAACAGTTCCTGTGTTATTAAAGACCTGGCAGGAGTTTCCCAGATAAAGGTCAATCCATTTCAGAGGAAGCTGACCTAGCCCAGCATACTGAAGAATGTGTGCCAGGCTGCTTAGTGCCAGGGACAAGACACAGACCATCCCAGAGCCTGGGCCCAGGAGGATCCTGAACTCCAACTCCCTCCACCTTTAGAATAAAATACTACAATAGGCAAAATGAAAGAAATGAACCTATCTGCATATTTTGTGTAAATGTATTGCTTTATTAACAGTTGCAAAATAGTGATAGCTTCATTCTGTTATCACTTCCTCATTTATTAGATGGGAATTTTTCCATACTCTCCTTCTTCTACTTCTTCTATTTCTGCGTTACAGTTTATACAGGAAAGGTGAGAGAATGTCACACTCCTCTCACAATATCTCCTGCTGTAAACCTGGCCATCTGCTTCCTTGAGAATCTTTGGTATCTGCATTGATGCAGGATGCGTAGACGCCACAGTCTGAACCTAATGGTGCTCATTGCTCCCAAGCTGGTTATTGAGAGGAGAGTTATTGAGAGTTTTGACCTGTGCTACAGAGTTAGGAAAGGTTTATGCTTTAAAGGAGAAACCATATTAGGATTTCATTCTGCCACTACCAATTCAAAGTTATGGTAAAACAGATTTTCTTACCCAGATGACTGTATGTTAACATATTTTTTCTTCTACTGAAGATCTCAGTTCCTTACCATGTTAATCATCAATTTGCTTTATCTGCAAGTTTACTAGAGTCCTTCAAAGAACTTGTGATAACGGCAGGAAAAGGTAAGAACTGGGGTAAATGTTGGGCCTAGCAGTTAATGTACCCATATCCCACCCTGGATGGCTGGAGTTGCACACCTATCTCTAACATCTCATTCCAGCTTCCTGACAGTACAGAGCCTGGGGAGAGATGATGGCGGCTCAGGTGATGGGATTCCTGACACCTTCAGTGAATACTGAATTAGTGAACACTGAATTCGGGTTAGGTCCAGTCCTGGCCACTGTGGGAATTTGGAAAGTAAGACAGTGGCCCAGAGCTCACTCTGTCATGTCTCTCCTTGTGTGTTAGCCTCTTAGAAAATATTTGTTAATTTGGGCCTGGCACGGTACCTAGTGACTAAAGTCCTCACATTGAATGCTGGGGATCCCGTACGGGTGCCAGTGCATATCCTGGCTGCTCCACTTTGCTTCTGGCCCTCTGCTTGTAGCCTGGGAAAGAAGTCTAGGATGGTCCAAAGCCTTGGGATCTTGTGTCCATGTGGGAGACCTGGAAGAAGCTCCTGGCTCCTGGCTTCGGATCAGCTCAGCTTCGGTTGTTGTGGCCATTTGGGGAGTGAACCAGCGAATGGAAGATCTTATTCTGTATCTCTTCTCCTCTCTGTAAATCTGCCTTTCCAATTAAAAAAAATTAGTTTAAGAAATGTGGTAACTGATTGGATATTTAATAGAATTAAGGGTTGTATGTGTTGTTTAAGGTAAAGATATTATGGGCCTGGGGCCCAGCACAGTAGTCTAGCGGCTAAAGTCCTTGCCTTGCACATGTCGCGATTCCAATATGGGCTCCAGTTCAAATCCGGGCAGTCCTGCTTCACATCCAGCTCCCTGTCCGTGGCCTGAGATAGCAGTCAAAAACAGCCCAAGCCCTTGGGAACCTGCAACCCACATGGGAGACATGGAAGAAGCTCCTGGCATCAGATCGAGCACAGCTCTGGCTGTTGTGGCTGCTTGAGGAGTAAATCATTGGACAGAAGATCTTCTTCTCATCTCTCCTCCTCTCTGTGTACCTGACTTTCAATAAAAATAAATCTTCAAAAAGAAAAAGATATTGTGTCTGTGATAGTAGCCTAGTGGCTGAAGTCCTCAACTTGCCAGGATTCCATTTGGGTACAGGTTCTTTTTTTTTTTTTTAACTTTTTTTTTATTATATTTTTGACAATCTTTACATAGTTAATTAGGGTAAAAAGGTTCAAGGGCTATAGGGAAGTGGGTAAGACTATTATTTCCATATTGTTTCCTTCATGTATCTGAAGTTAAGGGGAATATTGAAGGAGAAGCCCCACCCAGTTTCCCACCCACCCCAGGACCCGGATTCTTGCTCAAGTGCTTTTGATAGTTCACCAGTTATGAATCGCTGCCAACCTTGCCACTCCAAGCATGAGGAGGTAGTTGAAGAATCCACTGATTGACATAGTCCATCATAGAGTCTCCGTTTGCCCAGTATTTCGCTGCCAACATATAGCTGAGCTGGTTGATTGACTTGTTCTGTCTTCTGTCTTTTCTTGGTTAGGGTTCTGAGTCCGTGGGCACAGGTTCTTATCCTGGCTATTCCAGTTCCCTTCCAGCTCCCTGCTTCTGGCCTGGGAAAGCAGTAGAGGATGTTCCAAGGCCTTGAGACCCTGTGTCTCCTGGCTCCTGGCTTCAGATCGGATGGAGGATCTTTCTATCTCTTCTTCTCTCTGTAAAATTTGACTTTCCAATTAAAATATAAATAGATTGTTTTAAAACAAAAGGTAAATATACTGCGTAGAAACAATTTGTTAAAGGGGCATATTAAGGCAATAAAGGCTAAGCTGAATTATTTTTTGAATTTTCAGCAAACTCATCCCATAGTAGAATATAGTCTTATAAGAAATCAGACCACTTATGGTCTGATCATTGTTGAGACTAGATGATTAACCCACAAAGGAGAGATCACTACACAATTTTCATTTCTTTTGTATTTACTTGAACTTCTATATCTGAAAAAAAAAAAAAAATGGTTTAAATCCTAGTTCCTGGCTTCAGCCTGGCCCAACTAAAGCTGTTGTGCAAACTGGCAAGTGAGCTAGCAGATGGAAGGCCTCTATCTCTCCCTCGCTATTTATAACTCTGCCTTTCAAATAAATAAAACAAATCTTTTAAAAATTTATTTTTAAGAAAGGCTTAAAATAAGACTCTGGGAACAGGCCTTGTGGTAGACAGGTTAAGCCTTCCTGAAATGCTGGCATCCCACAGCAAAGTGCTCATTCAAGTTTAATCCAGCTTCCTGTTCATGTAAGATGGTCTAAGTATTTGTGTTCATCCATGTAGGAGACACAGATGAAGTTCCAGACACTTTGCTTCAGCCTTTCCCTACCCCAGTCATGGCAGTCATCTGGGGATTGAACCAACAGATGGCAGAGCTTTTTCTCTTTGTTTCTCTGTCATTTTATCTTTAAAATAAATGAAATTCATCTTTTTAAAAAATAAGACTTTCTCTATTCAAATACTGCCCCGAGGATTCTGATTTTTCTGGTGAGACCATCCAGGCCTGCTAAGGTCTTGAGCACAGGTGACACAAGCATTGTCCGCCCATTTCCTAATTGGTTAAAAGACCACCAATGGGGAATCTTTTACCTGGAGGTTCCTGCCCAACAAAGAGGGGTCAGGAAAGGCTTAAAACCTCAAGACCCTTCCTCAAACCTTTGGTGTCTCTTCTGCTCTGGTTTCAAGAGGCACCCCACCTCCTGGATTTTTTGAGGGAGGTGCTTTCCCCGTTTCTCTTTTTTCCTGCTCACCTGGTCCCTTCGCAAATAAACTTTTCTGTCTGCAACTGGTTCCCGGCTTTTTATTTCTGTGTTAAAATGAAAGAACCTGCCTTTCTGGTAACATCCAGGATGGGAGCTAGACATCAGGATATTTCTGTGGCTTCTGATGAGTTCAAAGCACAGGCAACATTAAGAACTACCATTCAGGGTTGAGCTGTGTATTGGTTACGTTATCCACACAATAACACTGGGCACATAGTTCATCTCAATAAAGTTGAATACTTAATGTAATGATAAGGACTGAATTCGGTATCCATATTACTATCAGAATAAGGTTCCTAAGATGTAAGGAAACCATGTTCCTCCCTTTGCCAGAGCTATCCATGGATTCCTTTAACTTTTAGATTGTTTAAACTCAACTGGGTACATGAATGGCTCTCCATGATCAAGCATTTCCTACATACATAGTCTCAACTCGCAAGCATTTTATATGTTAACAATATAAAAATATTTGTCTGCCTATGTGATATATTGTCTCTTGACAATATACTTTTTCTACTGCTGTTCCCTGCCTGAAATATTATCAATCTTCAAATTTCATTTACACATGTCTCCTATTCCAAATGCTAGGCAAGAAATCATTTTAATGAAGTCTTCTTTAATCTAAACACATACACACACACACACACCACCTAAGTTGAGTTCTGTGCCCATCTCAGTGACATAATATCCTAGTATGTTTCAATCATAAAAATTACCAAATTATTTTCTTTGTGTATCTACCTGCATTTAACTATGAGCTCTTTGAGGCCCAGGACTAAGTGCTAGTTCTCTTGACATATCTAGTACCTAACATACTTTTGATATTTTTTAAGCATCGAATATGCTTGTTTTGAATGGATGAATAAAATGAGAAAGATGAGAATCAAATGTATATGTCCATAAGCAAAGTATTACAACTAGATGATGAAATTCTAAATGAATGCAAGAGGAACAGAAAAGAAGATGAGAAGAAAAGATGGGAAAATTTTAGATGTCAACTCAACAGACTTGTTTTGTTTAAGATCTATTTATCTTACTTTAAAGTCAGAGTTACAGAGAGAGTGGAAGAGATAGAGAAATCTTTCATCTGCTGGCTCATTCCCCCAAATGATTGCAATAGCCAGGGCTGGACTGATCCAAAGCTGGGAGCCAGGAGCTTCTTTTGGGTCTCCCACATGGGTGCAGGGGTCCAAGAATTTGGGCCATCCTTTGTTACTTTCTCAGGCCATAATCAAACAGCCGGTCTGGAAGTGGAGTAGCCAGGACTCAAACCTGGCACCCATATGGGATGCTGGTACCTCGGGCAGAGGACTACCTTTCTACAACACTGTGCCAACCCTTCATCGGACTTGCAAAAATAAAACCAATGCTGACTTAATGATATCATTGTTTACTCAGAATATTGAATATAGGAGGAGTTACACTTCTCAGGGGATTGGTGGGGTAAAAAATGATGACCTCTGTTTTAGATGTGTTAGATCTGAGACATCGGAGGGAGTTGCTCTGAGAGATGAGCATAGCCAATATTGAGTGATATTTAATACATGGGCATAATTTAGTTTGCCAAAGGAAAAGTAAAGACTGAAATGTAAAGTTATGTGACATCAGTTTTCTTTGATCTTCAGCTTATACCTTCCTTCTCCGCTAAAGGTTCTTCCTGCTATTCATCTTAAAATATCCATTTGTTTGGGGAAGAGGTAGAAGAATCCACATGTCATTTGTCTGGATTCCCTGGAGATTATTTGACATAAGGTTGTCTCCTGAGACAAGACACATTAGAAGGAAAGGGTTTTTAGCCTAGTGGTTAAGATTTCAGAAGCCTGGCATCAGTTCCAGCTCCCGGCTGCAGCCACCTGTCAGTGCTGAGCCTGGGAGGCAGCCATGTAGACTCAAATGATGTGTTCCTATCACCCTGCACAGAGACCTGGGTTGTCCTCATGGCTTTTGGCTTCTGTGCCAGGTACTTGGAGAAGGGCTGAATAAACCAGAAGATGGGAGCGCTCTCTCTCTCTCTGTTTCTCAAATGAAAACCTAAAACTGATTTTTAGAGTATCAAGAATGAGGTGAATGACAGAATCAGGTATTTGCAGAGCAAGCCAGTTCTTCAAAGACATTCTCTTGAATGGCTACTGTTAAAGAGTACTGGAAGTAAGGAATGATGATGTTTTGCTCTCCTTTCAAAAGTCTATCTTCAAATTGTCCATATTCACAATCTTGAAATACTTATCATTCCTTAATTAGCATTACAAGATAAGAAAAGCATATATACATACTTGTACGCAAAGCTATTCTAAACAATAAAGTATGCTTAGGTTCAAATAAAATAATCTCTGACCTCAACCAAGCCCAGATAAAATAAACATTTATGACATGTGATTAAACTTCAGGAGATAACATAGGGAATGAATTACATATTCTAGGCTTATTTATTTTATTTTTTCTTTTTAAAATTAAAAAAAATCATATTAAGAGAACAGATTTTATGTATACAAATTTAAGAATATAATGGTACTTCCTCCCTCCCTCCCTCCCTTTCTTCCACACCCACCCTTCTTTTCCTTCTTGTTTTTCTTTTAATTTTTGCAGTGACATACCCTCAACCATTTCTTTATTGAGTGAGGATTTGGTGAACATTTATCACCGTTCAGCCATTTGCAACAACCTGGCCACACAGTCATGGTTAACTCAGCCTACCAAGGGTTAAAACAATGTGTCTTTTGGGTAAAAACTGGGGGAGGTCAAAATGGAATATTGGGAGGAAAAAAAAGTATGTAACTGGAAAAACACTATCAATAATAATAAAAGTCAAGTTGAAGAATGAAAAGTGAGTCAGGAATTACACAAGCTGTAAATGGAGCAGGCAAGATACAGTCACATTTAGCCATATGAGGGTATTTCAAAAAAATTGCAGGGCTCGGAGCAATGCTGTAGTGGTTAAGGTCTTCACCTTGCACGTGCCAGGATCCCATGTGGGCACTGGTTCCAATTCCGGTGGCCCTGCTTCCCATCCAGCTCCCTGTTTGTGGCCTGGGAAAGAAGTAGGATGGCCCAAAGCCATGGAAGCCTGCACCCATGTGGGAGACCCGGAAGAGCTCCTGGCTCCTGGCTTTGGATTGGCACAGCACTGGCCGATGTAGTCACTTGGGGAGTGAACAATTGGACAGAAGCTCTTCCTCTCTGTTTCGCCTCCTCTCTGTATATCTGCCTTTTCAATTAAAAAAAATGCAGAAAATGGAATTAAAAATGTTTAATTTGACCAAAAAATGCTGCCACCCATGTACATAATGGCTCTTCAATGTGTTCACAGAAAGTGTATTATGACCAAAAATGCATAGATTTCATTTTTTTATATAAAAACAAAGATACAAAGCTCTAAACATTAAGTAAGTTTTTAGATTCTTACATCATTGAGGTGAATTTGGGAAAGCCTTAATTGATCCTGTGGCATGCCAATGTTACTGAAGATTTGGTACTGTATAATGCAATCTAATTTGTGAACATTCTGTTCTTTTCTCCATTTTGTTGTTCTTTCTTAATGTAATGTAAATATTATTCTTGTTCTGAGGTTCATATTTTGAAATTCCTTCAGAAAACCTATTTTTGCTGAGAACACATATGCCTACATTTTGTATAAGCTACATAGGAAAGACTTTTATAGATACATATGTTTATACATGATAATTGCATTATTCATGTTCAAGAGTACTGCAAATTAAAAGTTCAAACAGATTCTAATTTGCCCTTTAAAATCTCTGCTGAATTTTCAAAGTGCTTAGATAACACCATAGAGTCTGATAATTACCTACTCACTTTGATTCTCCTCTTCTGTGGTGATTAGTTGTAACTGGAACATAATTGCTCAACTAGACTATTTCCCAACCTCACCTGCAGCTACTGTTCTCCAGAAGGGATGTGTGTACTTTCAAAACTGTACCTTAAAGTAATTCGTGTGCATTTCTCTACGCTATCACTTCTCACAAGCTGGGTCTCAGATTTGTTCACAACCAGCTTCAACTACACAAAAACAGACAGTATTTGGGACTGTCAGGATGACAACATAGGAAGACTGAATTTTCAGAGCTGTGGTGTGGAGCCAGCCTGGTGCCCTCAACCACACGCTTTGAATCTGATATAGGAATTACAAATACATTTTAAAGAGCTAAGTATTGTTCATGTTGCAGCCGATTTTAGCATTATTTTAATAGAAGGACTGGTCAAATATAGGCAGTGTTTTTAATTACACAGCTGCTTGAAGTGACATATCAGTCCAGTAAGAGAACAAAAATAAGCTATTGGTAACAGCAAGTGAGCTTTAATCACGTGATCTGGATCTTAACTGGTTTTGCATTAAGTATTTTGTTATGCCAAGAGAGAAGTGAAGAGATTGCTTCAAACAATGGGAAAAATACTGGCCAAACTGTGCTACAGTATTAGGTAGTAAAATCATGTCATCTGTAAATATGAAAGACTACTGTTAGATTGCAGAAAATTATTGAGACTGGAAAACATAATATTCCCAATTTTTTTTCTGTTTTTTTTTTTTCCCCCTTTTGAAAAACTATTATGGCATCAGCTACATCAACATCTGGAAATATGTAACAAGGAAATAATAACAAGTTTTAAAAAGAGAGCAAGTATCTGCTTGCAGTCGAGAATAGCCCAAGGCTTTGCGTGGCCCAGGCCACAAGCAGGGAGCTGGAAGGAAGTGGAGCTGCTGGGATTAGAGCTGGCGCCCATATGGGATCTCAGCACGTCCAAGGTGAGGACTTAAGCCGCTAGGCCACCGCACCAGATCCCTATAAGTAATAAATTTTTAGAGGGAACAGACAGTATTAACTCTAAAGGGAAGCATTTTGGGACTTTATTAAAAACAAAAATTCTTGCTTGTGAAAAAATATCATTAAAATGAAAAACAAACTAAGGCCCAGGAAGAAGTATTCATAACACATAAACCTGAGCAGAACGTTTAACTGTAATATTAATGTTTTAACATTCCTATCATGTAATCACAAAAGACAACACAACTTCGAAAAAGGCAAAAAGACTTGCCCGAACACTTCAAAGGCAAGATATATGAATGTCCAATAATAAGCCCATGAAAGGTATTCACGATTGTTAGTCAAAGGAAATCCAAACCACAGTCAGATGTCATTTCCAAATCATCAGAGTAACTAAAATTTTAAAAGATTAAAAACACGAAATGTTAGAAAGGATGTGAAGCAAACAGAACTTTCATCACTCCCCACAGGAACGTAAAATGATATATAACTGCTTCAGCAAATGGCTTGACATTTTCTTAAAGAATTCAGTCTCGCCTGTGATTCAGCATTTCCAGTTCTGGTGTTTATCTAAAAGAAATTAGAGCATTAGTTCTCAGAAGATGTTGTTTAACAATGCTCACAGCTACTTTAATCACAGTAATCTAAACTGGAAAGAGCTCAACTGCAAGGCAAAAAAAAAAAAAAAAAAAAAAAGAAAGAAAGAAAGACACCAAGAATATTTTCAAAATGAAAATAAAGGCTGGCAGAATAAATTGAACTCTTTTTGGAGGATAAAGCTAGATATTTGAAAGAAAAGATTACATCTGTATAGTTCAAGGAGAGCAATGTCTTAACAATACAGTCTACATTGAGAATTTATCAATAATAGGAAATATACTTAAAATCCACCTCTCACCATTATTTGTCAATCTGATGGACCAGATATACATGAAGTAATTAATTGTTTGGTTTATATTATTACCACATATATAACAAAAACACACTGTGTTTTGTTGGCTGGAATTTGGCAGTCTTTTCAGCAGGTGGTGCAATTAAAACCCTCCTGTATCTCGCTTCCCCATCACTTTGGAGATCAAGTGGATATCTCTGCATTGTCCTGATTTTCTTGACCTATTACCAATATTTTTTCTTTGACCAAACTTTAGTCAAACTTTTCTAGTGAATCTTCTTCTTGACTATGCCCCAATCTTGACCTATAAAAAGATTTGAGCAAACATCAGCAAAGTTTCTTGTCACTCAAGGTTGCATCCCTATAATAACCTTAATTCTCTCAAAAGTGTCTTCCCAGGAAAATTCAAAATTGCCAAAAAGAATTCACTGTTCTAGCCAATATCTAGTAACTTAGTCCCAGTGTCCCAATCTCTGTGGGAAAGTAGGACTCTGAGTACCAGTAAGCAAACCCAAGTGAGTTTCACATGGATAACTTCTCTTGTCTACATTTTTTTTCTAATAATTTCTGACTTTCATAAAACTCTAGTGAATCAGGCCCGGCGCGATGGCACAGTGGTTAAGGTCCTTGCCTTGCACACCCGGGATCCCATATGGGCGCTGGTTCTAATCCTGGCAGCTCCACTTCCCATCCAGCTCCCTACTTGTGGCCTGGGAAAGCAGTCGAGGACGGCCCAAAGCTTTGGGACCCTGCACCCGCGTGGGAAACCCGGATGAGGCTCCTGGCTTTGGATTAGCATGGCATCGGCTGTTGCGGTCACTTGGGGAGTGAATCGTCGGATGAAAGATCTTCCTCTCTATCTCTCCTCTCTGTATATCTGCCTTTCCAATAAAAATAAAAAATAAATCTTAAAAAAAAAAACCTCTAGTGAATCTCCTCTCAACCTCTTCCTAAATTTCCCTTTGTATTACTTGATTTTATTTATAAGATAGATAGAAATACACACACACACACACACACACACACACACACACACATTTTTTCTATGCATCAATTCACTTCCCAAATACCCACGAATGCTGGGATGAGTCAGGCTGAAGTCAGAAGCAAGTAAGTCGAACAAGGATTTTTACATGACTGGTGGGGACCCAACTACTTGAGCCATCACCTGCTGCCTTCCAGGGCATGCATTAGAAGGAAGCTGGAATCAAGGATGGAGTCTGTAGTTGAACTCAGACTCATTATTTTCCTTTTAAAACACCTGGTCGTCTCTATACTAACCGAAGCTGACTTCAGTTCACATTGGACTCTGTTATTGCAGGCAAATCTATCGCTGTATTTTTAAATAATGTTCAGTTTTGCTCCTCTTTGACATTAGTTAGCTGTCACCCAAAAGGGATTGAGTAGAGCAGAGCCAGCAAGCAGCTTGACAGTGGTGGAACTTACATACAACAGATATAAGCAGGACTTCTATAACCCACTGACAGAAAGGAGGGCAGAGACTTTGAGGCAACTGGATCAAGAAAGCCTTTCAAAAAGGAGAAATTTTGAGAAAGCAACAAGGAGTGCATATTAAGGGTCCTTTGAAAGTTCATTAAAAATGCATACTTTGAAAAAACTGTACATGAATTTCAAATTCCTTGCACTGAAATATGCTCATCCTTTACTTCCACTTTTCCAAGAACTTACTGAAGTGGCCTAATTTTTACTTTAGGAAGCACACAAACACCTCCAACCAGTCACAGTCTTATTAGAGATGGAAACCAAGGCTGTGATGGTATATGGCTTTGGCCACAGGCAAGTTACATACAGCAGGAAGGTGAGCAAAAAGCGAGAACTGCACTTTCACAAGCCAGGTGGTAAGAACGTCTGCCGCCAAGGCAACATCACAGCATCCCTTAAGGGTAATCATGCAGAGTTACAGTAGCATCTTGTCCAATACGGCGATAGAAAGACTCACCTGCTCCCCAGTATGAGCCTCTGCAAACCTGTCTCAACCAGAGACTCTTCAGAGCCACTTCTGAGCAGGAAACCAGAGGTGAAGGCAAACAGGGAGTTTAGAAACACTGACTTAGCAGACCTGGGCAGCTCAACATGCAGCCCAAAGGATCTGAGTTATTTTGGAGGCAGCATGGAGGACACATGATTTTTTGTTTGTTTTCCATTCTTCTGGATTTTTTTTAATTATTATTATTACAAAGTCAGATACACAAAGAGGAGGAAAGACAGAGAGGAAGATCTTCCGTCTGATCATTCACTCCCCAAGTGAATGTAAGGGTCGATGCTGCGCCGATCCAAAGCCAGGATCCAGGAACTTCTTCCGGGTATCCCACACAGGTGCAGGGTCCCAAAGCTTTGGGCTGTCCTCAACTGCTTTCCTAGGCCACAGGCAGGGAGCTAGATGGGAAGCTGCCAGGATTAGAACTGGTGCCCATATGGATCCTGGTGCGTTCAAGGTGAGGAATTTTAGCCTCTAGGCCACGCCACTGGGCCCATTAAAATTATTTTTACATTTGTTCAAAGAACCTGCCTCTGGTGTAACATGCTACTAGATTCTACTTACCAATATTTCAAATCCCATTGGAGTTTTCATATAGTCCTTATTCTATTTTGCTAATATTTTGACAAGAACGTTAAATATAAGTGAGATTTTCTATAGTATAATTATTTAAATGCCAGAAAAAAACATGTACTTCTAATGACAAAAACTGCAGATCAATTTTGTAATTTTATGCTGGAAAATTCCTCATTTGAGAAGAAAACAGAATGAAGATAGGAGAAGGCTCATAGCTTTTATTTGAACTTGTCATCAATGTGGCTAAATGAATCAATCTAACAAGGGTGAAAGAGCCTGGATTTGATGTGCCAGGATAGAAGGGCTAATCACTGACCAGTAATGCACAAAGCTTAACACCTAGAATATCTGCTTGTCATCAAGTGGACTCAAGTTCAAGTTTTGCCTCTGCTCTGTTTGGCCTCATGCCCTTGGAAAAGCCATTTACCTCTCTGTGGTCTGCAAAATGGAAATGATCACACTAACTGCCTCGTAAGGTTGTGATGAAAATGATACATCAAAATCGTAGACCCAGTGGCCAGTATGTTGAGCATGTTCAATCAACATGGCTATAATTGCCGGGTTGTTATTTGCTGTTCTATTGCCAAACTAGGGCAAAAGGCTCTGCAGGCCACATGCTTTAGGTACACACTGAAAAGCTTTCTGCCCTTAGCCTCTAACTCACCATAATTATCCCTATCTCAAGGTGTAGATCGCAACCTCTACCGAGCATTTGGGCTAACAATGTTTACAAATTTAGGGAATATTGATATTTACTCTGGTCTGTTGTAACATCTTCCTCTGTCCAAAATAAGTAATTTTGAGCCAAGGCTACACAGCTGAACAAATGAAATTAAAGCAAGAGAAATCATTTTATAAAATGCAAACTTTTATGTCTAAATTGACCGTGAAAGTACATGATGCATGCAATTGACAACTGACTTGAAATGGAGTATTGGCCTGACAATGCAGGTGACACCACAGTCAGGTTCTATCGGTCAGGCTGTTCTTTAAGGAACAGAAACAAAATTGCAACATTTTCTGAATCTTCAGATAGTTATTATTGACCCACCTCCCCCTCGCATAGTTAATTCCACTGAGATCCACAGAGATTCCACTGAAGTTTGTGAATATTGTTTCTTTTGAGTTGAAACTTTTAAGAGCCCATTATAATGTTCACTTACTTAGGATTTCTGGAAACAAAGTATACAACTAAAGTTCTAGGTCTGACTTTCACTGAGGTTTCTAGAAGAAAATCATCCCTCCGTTCCCCATAAAACGTGGAGGAAATGAAGACTAATATTCTCTCCTCATTTCCAACTTCTTAAACACACTAGTCTCAACGAAGAGTTGCAGCCAACAGTAAACTATAAAAACCATAAGTTCATCAGTTTTTTCAAATATGGTTACAGCAACTGGTAATTCCCTGAAAGTCACTTTCAAGGGCAGTAAGACCATTACACGAGCATGTTTAATTGAATGATCCCATATTATATGCAAGACTCTGATGAAACTAACAACTCCTGAAACAAGGTAAGATTGTTGCTGGTCTACTTTTCCTTGCACAAGTGTAACCAGATTATATAGTAAGCTGTTAAAACAGAAATGTAAGATATTACAGGGCTGGCACAGAGGCGTAGTGTGCTCTGCCTGCAAGCACCGTTTCCCATATGGGTATCTGTGTCCCCATGGCTCCACTTACTGTTAGGTCCAAAACCTGTGGGCACTCTGCTTCCACAGGTAACAATGCAAGAGCAAAGAAAGGACCCTTGCTCGAGCTAGCAATAAAGTTTCTTTGCTTCTGCATTGTTGCCTGTGGAACTAGTCTGTCCACAGTCCAGGGATTTGCAGACTGCGTGGTAGCCTGGAGGCTAAAGTCCTCACATTGAATGCTGGGAATCCCATACAGGTGTCAGTACTAATCCTGGTGGCCCTCCTTCAAATCTAACTTCCTGCTGTGGCCTGGGAAAGCAGTCAAGGATGGTCCAAAGCCTTGGAATCCTGCGCCTGTATGGGAAACCAGGAAGAGGCTCTGGGCTCCTGGCTTCGGATTGGCGCAGCTCCAACTGTTGGGACCACTTGGGAGTGATTCAATGAATGGAAGATCTTCCTCTTTGTATCTTCTCCTGTCTGTATATCTGACTTTCCAATAAAAATAAACAAATCTTTAAAAAAAAAAAAAAAACAACTAGCAGAAAAAAGATCTTTCTCTGAATATCTCCTTTTCACTGTAGAAATCTACCTTTCAAATAAAAATAAATCTGTACCAAGAAAAAACCCATGATATTCTAATTAAAAATGAAAAAATGGTGTCAGGAGCCGTGTACTATAGCCACACTGAAGCCATTTTGAATATAGAACTATGGGCCAGTGGAAAATCCCCGGCTGGCTAGATGCTTGGGAAAGAAGTTATGAAACTAATCACACGCTTAGCTTCAATTGTTTGTAGCAACTGTTTTAGAATGTGATTTATGCTGTACCTGCCGACATCGTGTTACTGATTACCTATGCTATTGTTGATATGCTGGTTACTATTGTGGATATGGTGGCTGCTCAAGAACAATCGGTCTGGAGACCATGGCTTGCGTCCTAGTTTCTCCTTTCCTCCCTGAGCCTTAGTTACTGAAGAGTATAAAAACCCTCAACTAAAATCAGTAAACTGACAGCTTGATCAGACATCCTGTCTTGCTGTCCATTCTTCGTATCTCTTGTCCTCCAATCTCTCCTAGGTGGTTGCGACCCCCGTTGACTGTCCTGCTGGGCGGGACAAAATGGTATAATTGTCCTTCGAACCCCCAGAGACTTGCTATGTAAATGAAATATAGTTAAATGTCCTAAATGCCCAGACACAAAGGTCTCATGTCAGGTAAATGTGTAACGGAGGGAAGTAAGGTAACATCACAGGTAACCAGAGTGCAGAGGATTTGCTGTTCAAATACAAAAAAAAAAAAAAAAATAAAAGCCAAAAACCCACAGTTTGTTAAGAAAAATATATGTGAAATGTGAAAAATTAATAATGTAAGTATGTTAAGATATGTATGTCCAAATTGTGTTTTATAAATCACAAAGGAAAAAAGAAGCAATAAGTCCTTACTATTGCGTTACAATATGTTGAGCAGCTTTGGTTATTCTCTTTAAGCTTTAGTATTTATATATTTTCTACAGTGAATCTCTATTAGTTTTATGAAACAGAAACCCCTAAAGTGGTCCCTTTTTTTTTTTAACCAACCAGACTTCCAATGAAAATAGCTGAAATTGAGCTGATTTGGAAATAGACTGAATATCATAACTTCTTGCTCAAGAGGGTGCAATTCTTAGCTGCATCCGCCTCTGGCTTTTCCGTGTGGGCTGGGGCTGACATGCTGGGGACATCTTCAAGGATGGTTCCACCAACCCTTCTGCTCCTGAGACAAATGTCAGGAGAACACAGGCCGTTCCTGTGTGGAAGTCAGACAGTCCTCACAGTGAAGAAGACTGGCTGGCTGGGGTGACAGGACACACACCCACATCTCCTGAGCAATTAATGATCAGTCTGCAATTAATGATCAATGTGAGATTGGAAGGCAACTTTGTAATGATTAAACATAGTTTCACAGTTACTAAGGTTAAGACAAAGTTTATGGTCCACAACCAAAGAGCCCCTGGAACCAGGAGCAGGATTTCTAACCTCTGATACTAGACGTGGAAGACAGAAAGCTCCAAGGTAGGCCACACTTTATTATTACTGAAAGAAAGGGGAAAGCTACAGAACAAGAATGGGCAAAACAAGGCACTACCACGTGGATTGAAATTCACATTCCTGCTCAGAAAGACCAGGGGCTGATGTGATAATTGGTATTCATTCTGGAATGCTTGACTCCTTTAAGGTAATAGTCAATGTTTTTAAGGAAAAGCACAAAAACTCACTATTTCAGATTCAACCAGGACAGCCATTCATGCAAATGGACGGTATAGGTAAACCTAGCTATCACCAGTATAAAGGCTAACAACCAGTGTGTAGGTACAACGTGGCTATCTCCTATCTGGTGGTATGGGAGGAAATCCTTATTTGTTTTATCAAACATAGGGAAATAATACTGGAAAACCCACAAGTTTCAAAAGAGGTTGGGCCAAGTGTTTACAGGGTTTGCTACCATACGTCAAGAAGTTGCAATTATTAGCTGGGCTGCCTGGGAAGTCACTAGCCCACTAAAGGGCAAGGTTGTGGCATTTCAACCAATTCAGGAACGGAACCAAGAGATTGTCAAAGTGCACCCCGCTTGAATCTGTAAGTATGATCTAGAGTAAGCTGAATTATCTCTTGGTATCTCTTTTTCTTAGGTGCTTATAGGTCTGGATTTTTCACTCACACATCTTGTACTATTCCCTACAAGGAATTCACTTGGAATTTCATTGATATATCCACCATACTTGAGTGTATACTGAATTCATCTTTATTAGATGTTTCTGAATTTGGCCTTTTGATAGGCATATTTAGAAGAAAATACTGTCAATTAAAAAGTTGGTTTTTTAGCCTATCTTCTTTTAACCATTACAGCTTGCCCTTAGAGAACTATCATCTTTGGATCCTGATGGGTTCTTCACCCCTCCTATTAAACATCTTATTTTACCTTTTATTTACTTCTTCTATCATCTAAAAGTTATTTAAGACAAGGTCTGTCTTACTTGCGTTATACAATCTCTAAGACTTAGAAAGTGGGAGGAACACTGAAAATGTGTTGAGCTAAATTGAATGGGATTACTAGATATAAATGATATGAATTATGTTGTCCTAGATAATTAGTACAAAATTTCCAGATTGTGTTCATTATGCCACTTGCAACCATCAATCAAAAGCTTCCTTATTATAGTGTATTTGTAATGACTGATGTCATCACTAACATCCCAGACATCTCTTTATTCCCTTCAAGAATTTTCTTTTTGGAAAAGGCATTTGGCAGTGAAGTTGCCACTTGTGTTATCTGCATTCCATACTGCAGCGCCCTGGTTTGAGTTCCACCTCTGCTTCTGAATACAGTTTTTAACTAATGCATATCCTAGAGAACAACAGATGATGGCTCAAAAGGTTAGGTCTCTACCATCATGTAGAACTGGGTTGAATTCCCTGCTCCTGGTTTCATCTTGATCTGGACCCTACTAGAAGATTCTCTCTCTCTCCTCTACCTCTCTTCCTATCACATAATTTTCTAAAAGACTTATAAAATTCTCACTTAAAAGACTTCTCTCCTTGATCCATCAGCCACTGAGCTCTGCTATTTCTGCACCTGCAGTATCTCTTCTCTCTTTCATCTCTGCCGTTCTGCTATTGACATGGTACTTCATAACAAATACTGTGTCAGACTCTCTGAATTGTCTTACTCTGTCTGGTGCACCTTTCTCACCTCTGTCATTGTGCTTTCTCAAAAAAAAATCTCAAGTCTAAGTCTAAAAAAAAATCCCAGATATAAGGAATTTTTCCTAAAAACCTCAACTCTGATTTCTTTTCTTTTTTTTTTTAAGATTTATTTATTTACTGGAAAGTCAGATATATAAAGAGGAGGAGAGGCAGAGAGGAAGATCTTCTGTCCGATGATTCACTCCAAGTGAGTGCAAGGGCCAATCCGAAGCCAGGATCCAGGAACTGCTTCCGGGTATCCCACACTGGTGCAGGGTCCCAAGGCTTTGGTTCGTCCTCCACTGCTTTCCCAGGCCACAAGCAGGGAGCTGGATGGGGAGTGGAACAGCCAGGACTTGAAACAGCAGCCATAGTGGATGCTGGTGAGCAGGCAGAAGCTTAGCATGCTACACTACCGCCAGCCCCACTACCACAAATTTAAAACTCAGAAATGTCCACCCTATGTCAATATAGGGTATAGACAGTATAATTGTATTACATGTTATAATACCATTGCAGTTCTTCTAGAAAGATCCAAAGGATTAAAGAATTTGCCATTTATAGGACATAGGTATTCCTAAACAAAAAGGCTTCGTTGTCTTTTAATTCTTTAGCACTTTTAACTGAGATGGATTCTTTGAAATTGTGTAAGAAGAAATTAATCAAGTGTCTGGCTCAATAACACAGCACCTAAATCCTCACCTTGCACGTGCCTGGATTCCATGTGGGTGCTTGTTTATGTCCCAGCTGCTCCACTAAACATCCAGCTCCCTGCTTGTGGCCTGGGAAAGCAGTAAAAGATGTTCCAAAGCCTTGGAACCCTGCACCCATGTGGGAAACCCAGCTTTGGATTAGCTCATCTCCTACTATTGCAGCCATTTGGGAAGTGAACCAGCTGATAGAAGATCTTTCTCTGCCTCTCCTTTTCTCTGTAAATCTGATCTGCCTCCTCCCTGGCTCCCCCAAAGCTTTTAAAAAATATATATGAATTGGGCCCGGCGCGGTGGCGCAAGTGGTTAAAGGTCCTCGCCTTGCACGCCCGGGATCCCATATGGGCGCCGGTTCTAATCCCGGCAGCCCCGCTTCCCTTCCAGCTCCCTGCTTGTGGCCTGGGAAAGCAGTCGAGGACAGCCCAAAGCTTTGGGAACCTGCACCCGCGTGGGAGACCCGGAAGAGGCTCCTGGCTTCGGATCGGCATAGTATCGGCCCGTTGTGCTCACTTGGGGAGTGAATCATCGGACGGAAGATCTTCCTCTCTGTCTCTCCTCTCTGTATATCCGCCTTTCCAATGAAAAAATAATAAAAATAAATCTTTCAAAAAAAAATTATAAAAAAAAATATATGAATTAAGAAGCTTAGCAATTTGCAAAATACTTATTTGTAAGAGTTTCCTTTTGGGGGCAGATCTTAATAGTTAACCTTGGGCAATCCAAAACTAGTGAGCATTTCTTCCCCAGACCTCGTTCATTTTCCTGGGCAACTTCATAAACCGGCTAGTATTAGATCCTGAAATCATTACCCGGTTAAGTTAAACCTCTTTACCTGAGAGAGTCAGGTCAATGTGGACCTTTTCAGTTTTTCAATAGCTACCTGTAATTTCTCTTTTGCCAAGAACAAATAAAGCTTTCGAATGCCTTGGATATAGTGAGGCATAGAAATAACCTTTCTTCTCAGAACTGAAAGAAAGGCACAATTTACTTGAGAACTTGATTACTTGTAATATCTAGAAACATAATACAGATTTCTGGCTATGATCAGAGCAACACAGAATAAGCCCATTAGAAGTACTATTACCTAGGGACGGATAAAGGAATGTGGATGGTATTGAATATATGCTTCCCCTACTCCAGGTCGGAAACAACTCTGTAAACAGATGGCTGCAGGAACTAGCTTTTGGAAAATATTAGCATGGTCAGATTAGGACCTAATCTTAAACTGTACAAGAATCTTAAGAAACAAAAACAAAATCAAATAGCAAAAGAAAATTAAGCTGAGGTGAGTGTTGTGCTGCAGCAAATTAACTGCCACTTTGGACTTCTTTCCAGAGAATAAATATACTTTATCTTTTACTAGTTAAAAACCTATGAGAGGCACAGTGGCCTTTGCAGACCAGGTTGCTTTGAAATTAGCATGAACCACGCCACACAAGCTGGCTTTCCCCAGATCACCGTGGTTTGGATGGGTTTGCCACCAGGAATCTCTGTGTCATTCTTTGTTTTGTATATGAAAGCTCAGTTCTCACCCAAATAGAATTCAGTTTCATCTCAAATGTAATCAGCTTCCATTTGAAAAGGTGCTGTGTGCTCCCTGTCATTCCCAGCTCCCCCTTACAGGCAGCAAAATCACCTTGCACCACAACCTTCCAAAAGCATCTGCTTTTTAGTTCTTTTCCCAAAGGGCCTCCACACATTGCAAGATGGCAGAGTAACTTTGCACTTCTAATCCAGCTTCCTGCTGATGCTCCTGGGAAGCAGACAGTGATGGTCCAAGTACTGGATTCCTACCACCTCTGTGGGAGAATTGGATAGAGTTCTTAGTCACAGACTTTGGACTGGCCCAGCTGCAGGCTGTTTTGAGTATTTGGGAAATGCAGCAGTAGATGGAAGATCTCTGTTTGTTTGCCTATCTCTCCCTCTAATTCTGCCTTTCACATAAATAAACAAATAAACAACAACAACAACAATAATAAAAGCTCTTGACTTTGGTCTTACCCAGCCCTGGTTGTCACAGCCATTTGTGGAGTGAATCAGCTGATGAAAGATATTTCTGTCGCTCCCTGACATTTTGACTTCCAAATAAATAACAACATATTTTATTGTTGGTGGTTCTTTTAAGATTTGTTTTATTTACTTTAAAGGCAGAGTTACAGAGGAAAAGAAGATACAAAGAGAGATCTTCCATTTGCTGGGTCACTCCTTAAACAGGGCTGGGTCAGGTCACAGCCAGGATCCAGGAATTTCTTCTAGGTCTCCCACATGGATATAAGGCCCAAGGTCATCTTTGGTTGCTTGCCCAGGCACACTAACAGGGACCTGGATTGGAAGTGGAGCACCCTGGGACCCAACCCAGCATCCATATGGAATGGCATTTGCCTGGCTTCACATCTTTTCTTTTTTAAGAGCAACGATTTTAAATTGTTTGATAATGCCATTTTGGGGTAGTTTCTATTGCTGAGTTATTTGGCAGCCATAATAGCCAATCCTTCAAACGCTTTACATAAAAGATAAAACTCTTGGACCAAGCTCTCAGACACAGGTCATGGATGTTCTAAGTATAAGATTAATCCACTGTACCTCAAAACCACTGCTTTAGTTTCCCTTTCTGTTAATTTGTTTATTCTGGGCACTTCACATAAGCAGAATCATACAACATGCATCCTTTTGTTTCTATACCTGAGTGGAGCTTCTTGAGGAAGAAGAAGTTGACTGCAGCTGGCAGGAAAGGCCAGGTCGCACGGTAGTGTGGACCAATGACCACATGGTGAGCCAGGCAGCAGAGACAGAGCATCAAGGCAGAAGCTGAACTTGAGTCATCAAACTTCTTGTGAGATGCACCAGCTAGAGCACAATCCCAGTGATCTAAATACCAGCAGACCTACCTCTCAGATGCCAACATTAGATCAAGTCTCTCCTTTCTCTGAAAGTGTGCATGCGTGTGTGTGTGTGTGTGTGTGTTTGTGTTTGTTGTGTGTATATTGTGCATGTGCATTGGCCTTTAAATACGTGTTTAGGATCAAACAAAAATTATGAGATGTTTTACATTTTTTATAAGTTCTCAAAAAGCCTGTGTATTTATAGTATATCTCAATTTAGGTATTTAATCTTCATCAGAAATAACTTGATCTATATTTTGATTTAATGAAATGTATGGTTGAAAAAAATCCCCATGCCCAACATTGTTCTAAACATATCTTAGAACATGTACTCAATTAAAATTAAATGAAATGTTAAATTTAATTCTTTAGGCACATTGTAAGTGTTCACTCACCACGTTGCCTAGGGCTTCTGGATGGGCTAGTACAAGTGTAAGGGAACAGAAACGCCATTCTTTGTCCTCACCATGTGGCTTTATCCTCTTGCTCAGCCTTTCTCCCACTACTTCAGAGCATACACCCCAGGCCAAGTGATCCTGAACATGAATTTGGGGAATATTTTCTATGCACTGACTGTGTGTTAATCACTGTGTTAAACACTACCTACTGTGGGAAACCAAATCATGCCTGCCTAAAGCCCTCAAGCAGGTGGAGCTAGCAGACATAAAAAAAGGCAAATTCACAAAATATTAAATTACAAAATATGATGAACCCCAAGGGGGAAAGGGGCATGACGACAGAGCAAGCACATGGTAATTAATAACCACAAAAGACTAGTATCTTAACAAATGTTGACAGGTACAAAGGGAAAACCAAGTAAAGAAGTGAATGTGAGTGATCATGGTAGATCCTGTGAAAAGGAAGGTTCCCCAGGGTTGAAAGTGAAGCTAACAAGGAAGACACATGAGCCAGGGAAGGAGTGAAGAAAGGCACAGGGTGGTGAAGGGACCAGACGGAGGGGACTGTGTGTGTAATAGACCTGGGGCAAGAAACTATTTTCCCTCTGAGGAACAAAGAGATGAACAGTGTGGCAAAAGTGTAGAGAATGGTAAAGAATTTGAATGGGGGTCCAATACAGTAGTCTGGTGGCTAGGGTCCTTGCCTTGCACTCGCCAGGATCCCACATGGACGTCGGTTCTAGTCCCAGTGGCTCTGCTTCTCATCCAGCTCCCGGCTTGCAGCCTGGGAAAGCAGTCAGCCCTTAGGACCCTGCACCCATGTGGGAGACCTGGAGGAGGATCCGGGCTCCTGGCTTTGGATCAGCACATCTCCGGCCATTGTGGCCGCTTGAAGAGTGAATAAATGGATGGAAAATTTTCCTCTCTGTCTCTCATCCTTTCTGTATATCTGACTTTCCAATAAAAAAACAAATACATCCAAAAAAAAAAAAAAAGGTTTTGGATGGGCCCAGTGAAGTTGTCTAGTGGCTAAAGTCCTCAACTTGCATGTCCGAGATTCCATATGGTTGCCGGTTTGTACCCTGGCTGCTCCACTTCCCTTCCAGCTGTCTGCTTGTGGCTTGGAAAAGCAGTTGAGGACAGCCCAAAGCCTTGGGACTCTGCACCCACATAGGAGACAGACATGACCCACTGACACCTCTTGTCCAGCTGTCCTCTCCCAGGGAGCAGGAAAGATTTTCCTTCACATGCTTACACGGGGTTACCTGCAGCAGATACACTCGGCCAGTCCTTCAAGCTATGTTAGCTAAAGCTGCAGTAGCTGGGTCCCTGCTACCCAAGCAGCAGATTGGGATTGGATGTTCGGTTCCCAGTTTACAACTGGTCCAATTCTAGCACTGGGGGAATAAACCAGCAGATAGAAGACATCTGCCTCTCTATTTAACTAAATAAAAATTTTCAAAAACTTTTGAAAGCTAGATTAAAAGTATTACCCATATTTGACTACTCCCCACACCCCCCACCACATGCGTCTTGTGACCTCATGAAATCTTCTTTAATCAAATTGTTCTGTCCTCTCCTTGCCCACAAAGCCCTCCATCATCTGGGCTGGTAAGACTAACCACCCAAGCAGGTTTTGTTCTAGGTAGTCAGGCTAGGATTACAAAAGCCTCAACCCATTGGTGAAATTTCAGGACCTGAAGAAACTTTTTTCCCCAGATTTATTTTTACAGGAAAGGCAGATCAGATTTATAGAGCAAAGGAAATATAAAGATCTGTCAAGATCTTCTTTCCACCGATTCACTCCCCAAGTGGCCGCAACCAAAGGAGCTGAACCAATCCCAAGCCAGGAACCAGGAGCTTCTTTTGGGTCTCCCATACAGATGCAGGGTGCCAAAGTTTTGAGCCGTTCTCCACTGCCTCCCCAGGCCACAAGCAGGGAGTTGGAAGGGGAGTGGAGCTGTGGGAACCCACGTGGAATCCTGGGGTGTGCAGGGTGAGGATTTCACCACTCAGTCACTGTGCTGGCCTGAAGGAACTCTTGTCCTCCCCTCCTCAGGTCTCTCATGCAGACTGGGGACCTGACAGGGGTCGCAAGAAGTGCCAAAGGAGGCTTGCCTTAGTTAAGTGTGCCGAGCAAGAAGTGCCAAAGGAGGCTTGCCTTAGTTAAGTGTGCCGACTCGCCTAGGGCATTCCTTCTTCCCCTTCCCCCCAGTTGATTGGAAGATCGTGATCTGTGTCAAAGAGTGTGGGCTCCTTGCATAGGCGCTGTGACCTTGGCAGCAAGCAATCTCTAAGCCTGTTTACACATCAAAACACTGGAGGTAGTTATCTCTCCTTCAGAAAGGCCAGGAGGCTTGACTATAGAAGCGAAATCTAACCTGGATGACGAAAAGGCTTTTAGGGTTTCTAAGGATTGCGTGAGTGGGGGAGGGGAAGGGCACGACCTCGGTGTCAACAGAAACACACACACGGCCACAAGGCTTTTTTTTCCCCTTATCCTTTCTGGTGAGTCAGATTTCCCTGCAAATAGCTCAGTAGAAAAATAATAACAGTCCATTTATGAAAGACACCAGGAGAAACAGTCCCAATGTCCCAGTCAAACAGATGTGTACGTACTTATCATTTAATTTCAACAGCAGGCCCCTATCAGTCATTGTTCCATGCTCCCCCTGGCCCGCATCCTGGCAAGGGTTAACCCAGTGCGTCCGTCCGGCCAGGCTCCAGCGGATGAGAAGACTAGTAACCATTTTAGGCTTCTCTCCAGATGCCCTCCGGAGCACCAGCTGCCCACAGGGCCCCCTTCTTGCGGCCTCTTTCTCCTGCCCCGCTGACTTCCTCGCAGTGGGGTTCTCCGCTCCCGGGCAGCCCCAGCTTCCCTGGGGTCTAACAGGGGTTTGGGACCCCCGGGGACTCATGATCGCGTCTCAGTCTCCTTCCCGCGTCCCCCCCCCAGGCCCGCGTCCACCGGGGGAGCTCAGCCTCGCACGGGAGGGACGCACCGCTCATCCACTCCCACGTCTCTCGGCAGGGTCAGCGCGGGGACGCGGTCAGGTCGCTGCCCGGCAATGACCCGCGGGCGGGGAGGGGCGAGCGAGCGCGCCGCGCGCGGCCCCGCCCCATCGCCAGATGCCGCGCCGTTGGTGCGCGGTGATTGGTGCGTGCGGCCGCGGGATGAATGGGGTGACCGCCGGGGAGGGGCGGGTAACGGTCCCGGCGCGGAGGTGGGAGCGTGGGTGGAGGTGCCGGGCCAGGCTGGGGTGCCGAGGGCGCCCGGGTGCCAAGGGAAGTCACTCGCTCCCGGTGACGGCCTGGTTCACGCCAGGCGCAGCTGTGGTTCACCTCCGTGTGCGGACGCCTAGCTGTTTTCTGGGCCCTGTGGGTTCCATCCCGAGGGTGGGAGACTGAAGTCTCCCAGCTAGAAGCCATTTAGGGAAGGCAGGGAGTGAAAACACGGTTGCTGTGAACTAAGAGCCGGAGTCTTCAGGAAGAGGCCCTCCCTTGAGCTCAGCCAGGGGAGGAGGGCGCGGAGCTGACTTGGAGGCATCAGGGAGGGCCTTGACTGCCTTCTAGCTTCCTCTCTCCCACGTCTGAATTTGCAGAGAACTTTTTTTTTTGTTGTTTTTAATTTCCTAAGGCTCATCAACTTTTACCACGGTGTTGTAGTTTTATTATCCTAATCCTTGGCACAAAGCAGGTCCCCTGAGAATAGTCCTAAGTAGTTAGCATCCTACTGCCAGATTTCCACTAGGTACTGAGGGTAAATTTTTAAATGAAAATGGCATTCATGAATGTTTCCTAGAAATGCCTCGTCTCCTTTTGTGCTTGTCCCATACATTCACCGTGGCTTGCTTTATCCCTCCTCCTTGGGGAACTGTTCTGGATTATTAAACCAAACCCAGTTGTCTAGGTTTTCTAGAGCCTACTTCTAAGTTGGCTGATCCAATAAACTAATTGTACCTGCCCATTAGTGAATGCATATATAGTGACTTATTCTTTCCCTGCAATGCTTGTGTTTGTGTTATAACAGTAACTGGAAATGCCTTCATTCAAATTAATAAATGAAAAAGTGAGGTACCTGATTATTCCCCACAGTTAAGAAGAAGTTTACCAGTGTTGGGAACATGGATTGGGAAATGCAGGTCCCTTCTCAGCAAGTTCTGTGACCAGTGAAGAAGGGGCTTATTAATTTGTTTTCAAAGTGGATGGCCTTACTCAATTTCTCTTCCGTATGAACATTGGCAACCAATGTGATAATCTTATGAGAAAAATACTCCAGGTAAGCAAATGCTGGCATCACTATCAATATCACTGATTGTTCTGACAGGTAATATAAACTTCAATTTTTCTGTCTCTGATTCTTTTTTGTAAGTTTCTTTTAAGCAAATTTCCTTATTAGAAAGGTAAATTTAGAGACAAGGGAAGAAACAAAGATCTTCTGTTCACGGGTTCATCCCCCAAATAACCACAACACTTAGGACTGGGCCAGGCCTAAGTGAGGCTTCAGGAACTGCATCCTGGTCTCCCACATAAGCGGCAAGGGCCCAAGCACTTGGGCCATTTTCAGCTGCTTTTGCAGGCCTGTTAGCAAAGAGCTGAATCAGAAACGAAGCAGCCACGTCTCCAGTGGCACTTGTAGCATCACAGAGAACAGTTTCATCCATTGCGCCATGCTACCAGTTTTAATGTTATCTATTCCTATACAATATTTTATGCCAAAACTTATCAGTATGACTTATTTTATGCTTTGTTTTTAATCTCAGAGTTTCTGCTAGTAAGTGACGAGGACATTGTTTGGCTGATTCAGTGCTTTAGGGTGTCACACACACCACGGTCAAGGTGTCATGGGGTTTCATACATCCAGGGCTCTGCTAGCAAGTGTCCACTTCTGGGTTCATGCTTGCATTTGCCCCCAGAACACAGCTCCTCCCAGGACTGTAAGATTGAGGCCCTTCATTCCTGGCTGTCTGTTGGCAGGAGGCTGTGTTTATTTACCTACCATGTAGACAGCTCCAATATGGCACCTTGCTAGACAAGAAGCTGTAGAGAGAGTGCCAATTGGATAGAAAAAGACCTTTTCTAACCTAATCTAAAAGTGGTCTTCCATTTGTTTGGAAGCCAGTTACTATGCTCAGCTCATGGGCATGGGTATCAGGCATCAGGGGGTTCTGGGCTGCATGTCGAAAATTGATTGCCAGATCACCATGGCACACACAGTATACTGATGACCTGAATATGCGACTTGGGCCCGGCAGCGTGGCCAAGTGGCTAAAGTCCTCGCCTTGAACACACCAAGATCCATATGGGTACCGGTTCTAATCCCAGCAGCTCCACTTCCCATCCAGCTCCCTGCTTGTGGCCTGGGAAAGCAGTGGAGGACGGCCCAAAGCTTTGGGACCCTGCACCCGTGTGGGAGACCCGGAAGAAGTTCATGGATCCTGGCTTCAGACTGACATAGCATTGACCATTGCGCTCACTTGGGGAGTGAATGATCGGACAGAAGATCTTCCTCTCTGTCTTTCCTCCTCTCTGTATATCTGACTTTCCAATAAATGAATGAATAAATCTTTTTAAAAAATGAATATGGAACTTGCAAAATCCTTGCATATCCTGGAACAGCATGCAGTGTTTTCTTAGCTGACATCACACAGAAGGTAAATGGCCTGTGGCAAGTCCAGTTCAATAAACTTTATAGAATATTTACCATGTCCCCAGCACAGTGCCATGGTGGAGATACAAGATGGGTATAAGCAATCAGTATCATAAGCTGTGAAACAAAAGCCTTCACAGAGTGTTCTCAAGGAGACAGGAGGACAGAAACAGTTTGTTTTAGATCACATGCAAAGAAGTAAAAAGTGGGAGGAGAACCAAGAGAAAAGATTCAATGTAGGTCAAGTTCATTTATGTATCAACAAGAATAAAGATAATAACATATGGTACTGTGCCATTTGTAGATATTAAGCAGGCTAGAGTTGCTGAAATATGTTCATATACAATGTCTTTGACAACTCTTAATATTTATAACTGAGTTCATGCCATAGAAATACAATTGGTACCAGTATAGTGGCATGGCAAGCTAATCCTCTGCCTGCAGTGCTGTCATCCCTTTTGGTCCCTGGTTCAAGTACTGGCTGCTCCTCTTCTGATCCAGCTCCTTGCTTATGGCTTGGGAACGTAGTGTGGGCTGGCTCATGTCCTTGGGCCCCTGTACTCATGTGGGAGACCAGGAAGAAGCGTCTGGCTTCTGATCAGCTCAGCTCTGGCTGCTGCTGCCATTTGGAGAGTGAACCAGAGGATGGTAGCTCTCTTGGTTTCTCCCTATTTCTCTGTAACTCTTTCAGGTTACATAAATATTTAAAAAAAAATGTATACAGAGCAACATAACATTTTTAGGCTTTGTTTCTATTTTTCAAATTTTAATATTATTTACATAATGGAGAAGGATGTATACCTATGTGAGCCTCTTATGGGAAGAGGGTCAGGTATGGAGGAAGGTGGGTGGAACACATATTTTGGTCTTTTTTTTCTTTTTTCTCCTGTGTCCACAGAGGAGAGGCCTGCTCCTTGCTATCAAACTACATCAGCACCCAGAGATGTGGGACAGTCCTTTGATGATGCCTGAGAGACCCCGACGTGGGGAAGAGGACTCTGAGGTTATTCGTTGAGTGGTTTCAATAGCCCAGAGATGTTGCAGATCTCGTTGCTCCATCTTAGTGCAGCCACAGACCCAGAAAGAGGCAGCATATCCTTTAACCTCCCTAATTTCAAGACAATGCTACCAGACTATTTTAACTGACATAAAGATAATACATGGATTTGTTGGGGGCTGGTACTTTACAATCAAATGCAAAACAATTTTCAAAAATAATGGAATTTGAGTCTTAAGTCACATTTACTCTTGGAAGAAAAACGGTATTACTATTTTTTCATATGTAAAGACATGTCTAATGCCGCAGGTACACAAAAATAAAATCTATTTCATGCAGATAAATAATATATGACCTGGAATGAGTCACTTTGGGTTAATTTTCTTGAGAACTGATTTCACAAATGTTAAGATTAGGACAAAGCATATCCTGTATTGTCTGATCATTTTCAACATCTTATAGAACGTGTTCAGAACATACTACTTACCCTGAGCATGCTCCTTAGCAAAACAAACTATGTTGCTCCTGAAGAACCTAGATGTTTTCTGCCTTTTGTGGTTCTGCCTTAATCACTGGGCTGGGGGCTGGGTGCATTCTAGACCTGACAGTCTATGTGACACTCAACAGGACACCTCAGAGCACTCCCTAGCAAGAAGGTACCTGGTGTTTGATCAGAACCACTACCCTATAGTTCATCAGTTTGTACTTTTTGAAAATTGCTTGCTTCAAACCCACCGATAGAAGCCTGCTTAATCATGACTGTATAATTAATAGCCTGAAATGTGTAAGAACCCTGTGCTGTTCAACCTGGGCGCTCTCTCTCTCTCTCTCTCTCTCTCTCTCTCTCTCTCTCTCTCTCTCTCTCTCTCTCTCTCGCTTTTTTCTGCCCTGCTGTTCCTGCAGCAGCCTTGGCTGCAGCTGTCCCTCCCCCACCCAGCCCTGCTGGGCTGGCGGGAGGGGGGTGGCTGGGAGACCAAGATAAACCTGAATAAACTGCCCTGTATGCCTTGGCACTGATTTCAGACTTGATGATTTTCTGGAGATCTAAAGATCCAGCGCAACAGTCCTTTTTGCCAGAGGTACACGGTCTCTGGTGGAGTTATTGTCTGTTTTTGTGTATGTCTTACAAATCTTTAGCTTATTAATAGGTGATAGAAGGGAATACGTCAATTATTAAAATGATGACTACAGCAATGTTGAGAGCCTGTTCTGTTTTAAAAACTTCGGCATAGTTTAGTATTTGAGCAAGTTGACAGCAGACTATAATTCAAATCTTCATTCAGTACTAATTGCCTTTGTAGCCTTGAGGTATGCTACTTAAGTCTTCAGGGGCTCCACAGTCTTATCTTATTTTGTGTTGAAAGAATAAAACGAGAGCTTCTTGGGAAAGATCTCAGGAATGTGTAAGTAAATCAAAGGGGATCGCTTGGGCATTTTGGCTAAGATCAAGTGTAGCAAATCAAAGGGAAAGGATTGGCACCAACTTCTCTTTGTCATCGAAATAAATATCCTAACAGCTTGTATTTCAAGAGAAAGTCCTAGGTATTCAAGACAACTGTTACACACATGGAATAAGATAGCTTAAATCCATGCAACTTAGAACTTAATGTTTCTTTTTCATTATAACTCTTGCCACAGTCTCTACTTATGGCATTGTAAAAAGCTTAACATTTTTGGTACATGTTAATTTTTTGGCTTTTACTACTTCAGGAACATGGAAGGGCAAACACAAAAGTAATACCCGTAGATAATACTTTCCAAATTATTATAGTTGACATCATAAGTTTTGGCCAAATGTAGAGAGAGAGAGAGAGAGAGAGCCCAGGTTGAACAGCACAGGGTTCTTACACATTTCAGGCTATTAATTATACAGTCATAATTGGTCAGTTTAACTGTTAACTTTCAAAAAGAGCAAGTTGGTGGGTTTGAAGCAAGCAACTTTCAAAAAGTACAAACTGATGAGCTATAGGGCAGTGAATCTTATCTAACACCAGGTACCTTCTTGCTAGGGAGTGGTCTGCCTATGTGACCTGCCAGGTGTCCTGCTGGATGTCACGTAGACTGTCAGGCCTGGAGTTCACACAGCTCCCCGCCAAGCAAGCAAGGCAGAAATCACAAAAGCAAAGAACACCTAGGTTCTTCTTCACTATCCATTCAATAAATATTTAACTATGACCAGGTGCCAGGCCAAGTTCTCAGGGCTGGAGGGACAGTGATTGGAACAGAGTCTGTGCCCTCAGCGCGCTTCCTGGGGGCAGGGGACAAGAAATGAAACTCTGCGATGCAAGAGGACTTCAAACGTTGGTGGGAAAGTGTAACAACATTTGCTTTATTGCAAAAATAGTGAAACCCTTCCACAGTTTTTCCATAATACAATTTTTTCATGGGCTTATAAATCAGGCAACGATCACAGCTCAGCAGCAAACTTAAGCAGAGTGAAAGGGCTCTACACTGTGGAAGACAGGAAGGGAGGTGTTGTGTATCTCAAGAATGGTCAAAGAAAATTCTCCAAGATGACATTTATGTAGAGAACAGCATGAAACAAAGGGAAACATTGAAGGCTTCTGGGTTGGGTCACTCCAGGTCTAAGGGATTAGGAAGTATAAGGTCCTTGAGGCAGTCAAGTGTTCAAGAAATAAGGGGAGATTGCTGTGGGGGGCAGCTTTAAAAGGTCAGAGAAATGGCCAGGTGCTAAATCGTGGAGGATCTTGTAGGCCATTGTGGGATGTGAAGTTGACAGATGGTGTTAAGCAGATGTGTGCCATGATTTGGTTTTGGTGGGAGAAGGATCCCTTTGACTGCCAGAGTGGGCCTAGGCTGTAGGAGGCAAGGCAGAAGCCAACATTCAGCTAGGAGGTGCTATAGTTTTAACATTTCTCAGTATGGATGTGTCAAGATTTTTTTTTTTTTTTTTTTTTTACCAAAATAAACTTTTAATTTCACTTATCACTAACTTCTAGAAGTATCGTAGGAAAATTTGTCCCCTCCAGAACTCATGCTATAATTTGATTGTCATCCCGGTAGTGTTGCCAGAGGAACCTTTCAGGGGTAGGTTAGAACCTTAAAATGGACCTTAGTGCTTTTCTTGCAAGAGTAGGCCCAGTCCCTTTGCCTTGTCTCTCTTCCACTTTCTCGCCAGCCCTCCCTATTTCTGCCACATTGTGATGCATGCAGTAAAAGACCGGTTCACAAGATGTCCAGTCTTGGACTTCCAGCCTCCAAAGCTGTGAGCTAAAGAAACCTTTACTCTTCATAAATCAACTAATCTCAGGTATTTTCTTACATCACAGAAAATGGACAGAAGAGGCTATTCCAAAGTTTGAGGCAACAACTGGTAGCCACTGAGTGGGTGGCTGTGGTGAATTTGATGAAAAACAAGCATCCTGGATACATTTTGAAGGTCACAGACTAGGGTTTTGCTGATGTGTTGGAAATCACGGGGTGATGTAAAAACAAAAACAAAAACGAATCCATTTCTCAGATAGTTGGCCTAAGGAATTGGATTAGCGCATTTGTCATTTGCACACCTGGGGGAAGATCATAGGAGCATCAATTTTGGGAGCAAGTCAGTTCTCGATCATGCTTATTTGATATGCTCCCCAAGAGGGAAAATCATTAAAAGGCAGTTAGTGTCCCAAGAGGAAAGCATGGCTTCCAGAAATATGCTGGGAGTCAGCAGTGTAAACACAGAAACCAAAGGCGTGAAAGCAGAAGATGTAGATAGAGAGCAAAGATCTTGCTCATCTTCCTTCGCTCCCATATAGAGCAGTGAAGAACATAAAAGGTTGTGTAAAGAGAAAGGCTTAGATCATCCAGGAATCCAACTGTTCATTACTTCAGCAGATATTAATGAGCATCAGCCATTCCGGGAAATTCTGTTAGGCACTGGCAAAACAACATGGTACATCAAGCAGGGGTAGTGCCTCCAAGAAGTTCACATTCACCAAGATGAACACTCAAGCACAGGAATCAAGATACACAACAGGGGCCTGGCACGATAGCCTAGTGGCTAAAGTCCTCGCCCTGCACGTGCCAGGATCCCATATGGGCGCTGGTTCTAATCCCAGCATCCCCACTTCCCCCTTCCCATTCAGCTCTCTGCTTGTGGACTGGGAAAGCAGTCGAGGACGGCCCAAAGCCCTGGGACCCTGCACCTGCATGGGAGACCCAGAGCAGGCTCTGTGCTCCTGGTTTCAGATTGGCGCAGCACCAGCTGTTGCTGTCACTTGGGGAGTGAATCATCAGACAGAAGATCTTGCTCTCTGTCTCTCCTCCTCTCTGCATATGTGACTTTCCAATAAAAATAAAATAAATGTTTAAGAAAAAGAAAAAACACATAACAGTATATATTGTGAACTAGAAGGAAGAGGAGGAGGAGCAAAGTAACAATGGCCATAGGGAGCTGATGCCCGAGGTCTGCGGGGTGGGGGTGGGGTGGGGGGGAACAGGGACGTGGGGGGGAGGGGGGTGGGGAACGGAACTGCAGTTAATCTCCATCTTCCTCCAGTAAAGATAGCCCAAGCGAAAAGAAATTTAGGGCAGCAACGGAACAGGAAATAAAAACTGGGAGAAAAGAAAAAAGTAACAACAGAGGGAGAAAAAAAAAAAGGAACAGAGATGTTGTATTGCCTGTGTAAAATAGTTTATTCTTGATCAATATTTTAATCAACTTTGGAATATCCAAAGCAAATGTTATGCAAATATCCCCTAATCAACTGTTTCATTAATTAAAAATGCATTTTAATCATGCTTCCAATTGTATTTCTAAACTCAACTGCAGCTGCTATCACAATCAAATAAATGCCCCAGGATGTTAAAGACTGTTTCCTCAAAGCAATACTACATCAACTTAAACACGTGCGAGTATGTGGAGATTTGAGCCCAATGATAGAACCTAAGAGCTACAGAATTAAGAAATAAATGAAGAGGAGGAGGTAGAGAAGAAGAAAACAGCTTTAATGAAAGTAACAAAAAAAGCCTGCCTTGTGGGAACGCCACATGGAGGCTACGGAGAAGTGGGAGAGTTACAATGTTTTGTTTGGGTTCCTTATCGGGTGAGTTAATGGGGTGGGGATGGGTTCAGTATCCTCTGTAGATTCTGGCTGGCCAGGAATCTAGTTCTGATGCTGCATAAGACCTTTCTGGAACTGTTACTCAGTGTATCATGTGAGCTTGTTGAGTTTTCTTGCTGCGTGGCCCACGAACGCAGTAAGGCAGAAGTCTGGACGATTTCTAGTGTGGCCATTGGTTAGTGCACAGTCTAGGGTGTCCTATGAGCTGCTGCTGACTGGGGGACTTCCTTCCAATGACATATGCACATATGTCATACATGCATAGATAGATAGATATAAATAGATAATGTCTCAGGAATCCTGAATTTCTGGCTGGAGAAATAGGAAAATGACCTTATTAATGAGCATATATGTAAATTATCTAATGCAACAGCTCAGAGCCCCGGACACAATGGGTATATGATAAGTGTATTGCAAACACACAAAAGAATGTGCTGACACTTAAATGGTTGGGACACTGGGTAATAGAAATAGAGCAGGAAGGACATCAGAACAAGGACTGCTTGAGACAGGGAAAGCTTAGCAGGGTGGGATGAGGGCCTTGCATTATCCAAATAGCAGTGACAAACAGCGAGACTCTTGTGCTTGTCTCCTGAGCCTCTTTTGTCTTAAACGCAGAATTTGCCTTTTTGAAGGACATTACTCTACTACGTTTTCTCCTTTGATAAGTCTATGGAATAATTCCTGGAAAAGAAATGGAGTTGGTAGTGAGAACTTCCCAGGAAAAACAACATGGTAACAAGCGGGTTGAGGTTCCAACAACAGTTTGGAGTGGCTTTTGTTGTTTATGTTGCTCTTTCATTCAAGGGCCTGACCTTCCCTTTAGAGTTTTCCATTAGCTTATAGCCCTTTCAGCTAAAACCCAAGACCTACATCCCTGTGGAAATTCTGGAGACGACTGCGAGGCAGAGCAGCCGCTGCCCAGAGGCGGTCACGGACGCCTGCCGCCGCTGGGATCACAAGCAACCCAGCTCAGGGCTGGGGGAACTTCACCGCCCCCATTGCGCAGGCTCTTCGTTCCTCGCGGGCTTGATAGGAAGTAAGCGGGATAAAATCACCCCGAGACACGTGAACCCACCGGGACCAACCCTGGCCTCGGGTCCTCACCGCATCCGATCCAGGAATTTACAATCACGAAAGTTCCACCGCCCCGCGATTGGCTGTGGCGCCGCATGACATCATAGCGCTTGATGAATCCTTCGCGCCCGGATTGGCTGGCCGCGCCATTGTGACGTCACGGTCAGCCCACGCTCTGATTGTAGATGCCCGGCGCCTTCCTCTTCCCATCGCGGCGGATCCTCGCTCCCGGCGCCTCCCTCCGACATCCTCGTCGGGCTGTCGGCCACGGGCGCTCCGCTCCGCCGCCGCCTCGCCGCTTCTCTGCGCCGCCGCTGCCTCGGGACCAGGAGGTAAGCCGGCAGCTCCAGGAAACTTCGGCCGCGGCCGCCGCTCGCCATGACACCCACGTTCTGGCGGCTGGGGCGCGGGAGGAGAGCCGCCGTTAGGTCCCGTCTCGGCTGCGGACCGAGGGCTGCCGGCGTGGCCGGTGCGCGCTCCACCCCGCGGCCGCCTGCCCGGTGCCTGGGCGCGGACAGCCGGCGCGGGGACAGCCCGGTGCCTGGGCGCGGACAGCCGGCGCGGGGACAGCCGGCGCGGGGCGCCGAGGCCGGAGAGGGCGCCTCGGGACTTTGCCCGCGATGCTGTGGCACCTGTTCGGCCGGGGCCAGCCGCGCGTGGGTACTTTGTCGCCAGCCGACAGACGCCGCGAGGACTTGACCCTGTACTCCAGACAGGAGCTGAGGGATGAACTCTCGGGGTGGGAGGTTCTAGCAGGGGAGCGCCCTGAACTCGCCTTTTGGCGGGCGAGGAGGACGAGACCTGGGCGAGTTGGGGGACCTTTTGCAGGGTGAGGGTTGGGTAGGCACACCGGCCACTCCGGCCTTGCCTCTTTCTCTCCGCCTCAGACAACCTTTAGGACCTTGTCTCTGCCCCTTGGAGGACGGAGGCCCGCAAGCTGGGGACCTCGTGGGTTTTTATTAAAACAGATAACCGCAGCCCTGAGTATTCGGGGAGGTTTGAGGCCGGTGGGAAACCCAGAGGGCGGGGACTAGAGGGAGACCCGGCGGCCCTTTTAGGAAGTCTGGGAGGGAGGCGCGGCGCTAGGGGCGGCCCTGGGACAGGCGAGCTGCGGGGCGCGTTGTCTTTTGAGTTGTAAGAAAAAGTGCCCTTTCAGTGTTTCCGCGCCAGGAAGACTGCCCTCCCCCCAACCTCGAGGCGCAGAGGGCAAAGCCCGGAGCACGAGTTGTTCTTTCCGACCGACCTTACAACTCCGTTGCCTTTTCTTCCAATTAGTACTTATCTTTGCTCACGATTTTGAGTTCAGACCACCTCCCTCTTCCTTGACTGATAGTCTGGAGAATGTGTTTGGCTGGATTTTTGCAAAAGGCGGTGGAGAGGGAGGGGAGTTAGAGGGGAAGGCAGGGGTGGAGGCGACGTGTGCGGCTTGAGAGAATCCTGTGCTTGACTTACTGGCTGGACTGTGAAACGAAGAGCTGCTACTGGGGAATTGTGAGGGAGTGAGCAGTGTTATTACTTATTTATTTATTTAAAATAGCGGGACCTAGGCAGGAAGTGCTTCGATGAGTGGCGTGGAAGAGCTTTTTAGGTTTCGAAACTCCTTTCTTCAACCACTTGGCAGGTACCTGTTGGTCTGCACTTGCTTTGCTTGCACATCTCGGGAAGCAGCCGAGTCTGATGCAGAGTCTACAGCCAGTCAGCCGGTTGTCTGTCCAGCATTAGATGGCTGGGGACCAACACTTGAGCCTTTCCAGCTGTTGTTGGAGTCAGGTTGAGTAGCTTTCCTAGTCCAGCTGGGTTTCTGCAGGAAAGCTCTACACTTGAAACAGAGATGGTGCTCATTTCCCCTTTGAAATTTCTAACCCCAGATTACAACTTCTCACTGTCCGGAACTTTTACTATACTGTCTCTCTTTTTGCGTTTTCATTTCTCTTTCGTTTCTGACTGGAGACAAAAGGAAAAAGCGTTGTAGATGATTGCAGAAGCATGGTTTTGTCCAGCATAGCCAAGAACTGTGTTGAGGAGGGCAAGGAGAGACCCTGTTTGAATTCTGTGGTCATAGTTACAAGTATCTCCTAACATGAGCCACCCCCTGAACTCGTTTTAGAAATGGATTTCCAGATGTTGGTGGTCCTGGGGCTGGTTTCATAAGATGACTTCCAACAATTCTGTGAACATGGCTGCCCCTGAGATTTCAGAAGATGATACAGAAGGAAGAGCCCAGCGTGGCTCTGCCAAACCCTGACTTGATGAGGGCTGCCTTCTCTATTTCTGCCATCAGCATAGCTCCCTGGTGCTTTGAGACCTCAGCCTTGAGTGTGTGGTTGGTAAGCACCTTTTTCACACTCCCTTCTCTTTTGCTCTCCACATACCTCTGACTTGTCCTGCTTGCAGAGGTGAATGTCCCGCCTTGGTTGTCTTACTTCCATCTTGAATTACGCAAACTCATGGCACAACTATGTTTACTTTCCTTTAGGCTAACTTTGGTGCCTTGTGGATACTGGAGCACAGTATCTTTTTCATCTTTTTCATTGCTTCTCTTTTTCATCTACTTATTCACCGGGCCCTGAAGTTGTTCTCTGATGTTTTGGGGTTTCCTCTCTGTGCCTTTCCATGTGTTTGCCATCAGTGGCATCATCCTCTGAATGAGTAAGCATGAAGTTGCTTGCATTTCTCAGCCAGCAGCATATGGTGGGGAATCTACAGATACAGACAACTGCTGTCTATGCATAATCCTTTTAACATCCTTGTGAGAAGTTTTCTCCCCGCTTAAAAAAAAAAAAGACCACGACTTGGGAACAAAGACCTGTAGATGTGAAGTGACTGGCCCAAATTCCAATAAAAAGCAAACAAACAAAAACAAACAAACAAAAACTCATGAAGAAACAAAAGGAGGTGATGTGTATGTTTGGTACCAAAATTTTTTCATAGCTTTTTGATGATTTGTGTCTTCCACAAGCTTTCTGTCTATTGCAGATTTCCTGGTCCTTTGTCCTCATAGGAATAGGTCATTTGTTCATGTGAATTTGTGCCACATGTTTAATCTGTGTACTCCATAACTTAATAATCTAACCTTGTGCCCTGATTAGCCATACAAATTTATTTTGTTATCTCACATTTGCCTTAAGTCTGCTCCCTTTTTTTTGTATGAACTCATTCTTTTTACTAATCCATTGACTTGTCAGTTTGGGTATATATGTAATGTGTGACTGGGTCATAGGTTAGGTATAAAGATGAATGATACTGTTCTGGACATTCCAAAGCCATTTTCCATCTTGGATCAAAAGAGAGTTAGATTTCTGGGACACCTATCTGCCCACTTCTGGGGGAATTTTATGGCATTGGTGTCTATGTATACAAGTTCCTGGCACTGCTGAATGATTAAGCATGCCTTTGGTACAAGAAACAGAAAACCTAACTCAGATTGGCTTATCTGTGTGTACCTGTCTTGAACAATGCTCAGAGACAAGGCTTTTATTCCATTTCTCGGTAGTGCTCCCAGATGTCCATTTTCCTTAGGCTGCATCTGCAAGATGACTGCCAGGAATTGTCTGGACATCCCTGTCCCCAGTACTTCTACGTGGAAACACTACTTTTTTTTAAAGATTTATTTTATTTTTATTGGAAAGGCAGATATACAGAGAGGAGGAGAGGCAGAGAGGAAGATCTTCCACCCTATCATTCACTCCCCAAGTGACCACAACGGCTGGAGCTGCACTGATCTGAAGCCTGGAGCCAGGAAGTTCCTCCAGGTCTTCCACACGGGTGCAGGGTCCCAAAGCCTTGGGTTGATCCACCTGCTTTCCCAGGCCACAAGCAGGGAGCTGGATGGGAAGTGAAATTGCCGAGATTAGAACCGGCACCTATAAGGGACCCTGGTGCGTTCAAGGTGAGGACTTTAGCTGCTAGGCCACTGTGCTGGGCCCTTCCACTACTTTTTAAACTCAAGCCTTGTTTGCCTAAAGCAGTGATCTGCCTTCAGGCTGGGTGAGCTTGAGCAGTAGCAGGTCAGCTGCAGTGACCTCTGCATGGACCTCCAGAATGTCAGCACCGAATAGATGGATGACTAGCTCAGATGGGACACGGTTGAATCAACACTTGATTTCAGCCTTCCATTTCATGGAGGGTTTTGTTTGCGCAACATTGAAAGGAAAACTCACATTTAAAATCAGAGAGAGTTTGGAGAACAAACAAGGACAGAATCATTGGGCAGAAAGAAAATAGCCCAATTGGCTGAAGCTGATAGAGAGGGTGGAAGTTGTTGTGCTAGTAATGGGAAGCTTTTAATGGAGCCATTGTTATGTGTCAGAACCTACATTGAACATAGTGGAAATTCATCTCCATTATTGCTACTGAAGTATTTCTACAGGTGAGGAAATGTAAACTCAAAGAAGCTTAGAGACTTGCCCAAGGTCATAGAGCGTTCCAGCCCTGATTGTCTTTGAAACTCTAGCCTGCTCACCCTCCTGAGGTGTTGGGTAACAGAATACTGCTACGCCTTTGAACTAGAAGGGTGCGACACAGAGTGCTGTGCTTGGAAACTGGAGTCTTGTCAGAATGTGTAAGATGCTTGGTGTGGATAAGGGCTAGGAGGCTATTAGAGGTGTCTCGGGAAGACCTGGAGCCCTAACCAGGAATACGGACAGGAGGGTACATGCAGGGTAGAACCTGAAAGCCAGTAGATTCTAGAGCTGATTGAAAGAAAGGATACTCTAAGACTGTGTGGAAGAAACATAGTATTGCAAGGAGGCCGGGGGGGGGGGGGGGGGGGGGGCGGGGAAGCTTTATAACTAGATAGAAGCTACCTGACAGCTCAGGCGGATGCCTAGAAGAAGCTGTATCTTCTTCTCTTTTCTGGATTTCTTCTCTTTGTGGCCTGGTTCTGTCTTGGCTGTTGCTTTAGTTGTCCTGCAAGTCCAGGCAGGTTTACTTTTTAACAAGTTTATATATATAATATATATACATATATATATAAACTAATATATATATAAACTTTTAAAAGTGTATATATATACATATATCTAAATATATATGTACTTTTAAAAGCTTATATATATATATACACATATACATATATATACTTTTAACAGCTGGGTAGAGATGTGGCTTAACAGCTAGCTAATCACTTCTCTGTATTTTACTATCACTGAAATCAGGATGTATGTACACCTTTTAGTGAAATTTCATTGGTGGGACAAGAAAAAAAGCCCAGCATTGTGAGAGCTCATGAAGCTGGCTGCTCGCAGAGCCATGAGTAATGACCAAAGCCCCTGGGTTCTTTCCATCAGGAAGGATACCTTGCCTCTCAAAGTAGGTATTAAATATGCACAGCCTCATGCTACAGGATCACAGTAATACACATGCAATTGTCTGTTTATAAAAATGAAAGTAATGGGAGAAGACTAGAAGGTGTGGCTGCTTCAGGAGGATGCTATTCTTGTAAAGGAACCTGGCTGCATGGTTTTTAATCCTTACTACCAACCAAAAGAAACCCAAATCTGAGCATCGATGTCTCTCTCCCTGTCTCTGCCTCTTTTAAAAGGGAAGATTTCTTTTTTTCCCCACTTTCACCAAGGATAAGTTCTTGGTTTCTGTTTGGCCAGTAATGGAAAATGTAGGGTTGAAATTGTTTGGGCCTAGTAAGGTCAGTGTCCGATTTAGTGTTGGAAATTGACAATTGGCCAAGCAAATTGCCGCTGCTGTTCTTTTTAAGATATTCTGTCCTAGCAGAATTAATTGTTCGAAAAAACCAAACTGGGGCTGGTATAGTGTCGCAGCAGGCTAATGTGCCATGTGTCGCCGGCATCCCTTGTGTAGGACAGTTTGTATCCTGGCTGCTCCGCTTTCAGTGCAGCTCCCTGCTAATGACCTGGAAAAGAAGCAGTGTATGGCTCAAGTCCTTGGGACCCTGCAGCCGTGTGAGAGATTCAGAAGAAGCTCCAGGCTTCCGAGTTTGGCCAGTTCGGCTCTGGCTGTTGCAACCATTTGGGGAGTGAATCAGCAGATAGAAAACCTCTTTCTCTCATTCTCTCTGAAATCTGCTTTTTGAATAAAAATAAATACAACTTTCTGATGTACTTATCTAACTCAAAAGCACAACCTGATTTAATTCCAGTTTTCTCTGACAGGAGCACCCAGCTTCCAGCCCAGATTTCCAGTCATAAATGTTGTCATTGCCAAACCTTCTGGATCCCTTGGGAGCTGCCATGGCGTGTTTCTTCCATGAGAACATTTTTAGTTAGCTTGTGGGTATTGGCTTTTAAAAGTGTGTGGTCTGGATTTAAAATATTCCTTCTTGGTAAATTTTAGGAAAAAGAAGTTCCCACTCTTCTTCTCCCCCTCCCTTGCCAGTTCGTTTGAGGTGTACTTGGAATTGCATCAGGCAAGAATGCATCTTACTGTTCCCCATGGCTTGAGTCAGGCTTCTGTATCTTTTGCTGTCTTGCTGACAGGCACTCCAAAAGTTTTTCTTTCAGCTCTTTAGATTTCGGGCTTGGAGAGAGAGGTGGTGACTGGCCTCATGATAGAGTGCCAGCATTGGAAGTGCTCCATAGGGACCGACCCACTTTCACTCCTGCTCTCCCTCGGGGCCCCTTACTGACCCTAGTACTTCCCAGTGTGGCCTTCCTGGCAAGGTGTGGCCCTTTTTCTGGGAACTGTAAGTAAGAAAACTTAAAAAACGGATTTAGTGATGATACTGAGACTGTCACACCTTCTCCGATTGGGATAGTAACCATTTTCTTGTGATTTTTAGCCATAATTCTTAGAGTTACACACAGATGTTCAAGTTCACAGGAATGTGTAGTATGAGAAAGCTATGTCTAAATTCAGGGATTCTTTCTTCTTTTGTATCGAACAGACTGATTTTTTAATTACACTTCCCATGAACTTCTTTTTTTAAAGATTTATTTTTATTATTTTTTATTGGAAAGGTAGATAATACAGAGAGGAGAGACAGAGGGGAAGATCTTCCGTCCGATGATTCAATCCCCAAGTGAGTGCAATGGCCAATACTATGCCGATCTGAAGCCAGGAGCCTCTTCCAGGTCTCCCACGCGGGTGCAGGGTCCCAAAGTTTTGGGCCGTCCTCGACTGCTTTCCCGGGCCACAGGCAGGGAGCTGGAAGGGAAGCGGGGCTGCTGGGATTAGAACTGGCGCCCATATGGGATCCTGGGAGTGCAAGGCGAGGACCTTAACCACTTGCGCCACCACGCCGGGTCCAACTTTCCATGAACTTTTGAAAATCCCTTACAACTTTGTTAACCCTCCTGCTGATGCTATTAATCTTCTTTGCTTGTGGGTCCCATTGCTGCTGTGTTGCCCCCAGAAGCCACCCTTACAAACCGTCATGGAAGCCCTGCCGGAGCATTGGGCGTGCAGGTGCTGATGTGCTGTTTCTGAGTTTCTGAGCCCCAGATTGCTTGTTTCTCTTTGTCTTGATGCACAGCAAAGGTTCTGGCAAGGTGACCTGTTGTGAATTTCTATTTTCCCCAAAGGATGGCTCTCATGATACCAGGTTCAATAATTATTCATTTGCTTCCCTGGGAATTTGGCAATGTGATGTGTGTCTCTAGGGGTGGTAGTCAGGGTCCCTCTGCTTCAGTTTTTGGCAGAGGAAATAGATTGCATTCAGATTTGCAGAAGTTGTTGACACCTCCATCTGCCATATTTGGTAGTTGATAGGCACCTCTGTGAAAATTTGAATTTGCTTCTGAAAATTTCTGGATGCTGTGTCTGTTACAGATTTGATGCGAAGTGAAAGAATCTGCCTTGCTGCTTTTGTGTGAGGAAGGCTGTAGGAAGTGGTTTGCAGATGATGCCTTCTGGATTAGCAGCCACAGCACACCTGTGTGGGTTCTTGGCCATGTCCTTAGGGCTTTCAGGGCTTAAACACATGCTTGGGACTCTTAGATTCTATCTAGAACTTAGAGGTGAAAGTTCCTGGGTCTGCACTGAAGGATGTAGGGACCATCAGTAGTGTAAGTGAAAGTTAAGTGGGGTGGTCACTTAATTTGGTTCACGTGGTAAGAAGATCCCTTTGTAACATAGGCTGCTTGTGAAGGCATTGTTTCTGATATCAGAAGGTTGGGAGTTCATGGGTTTAAATATCCTAGAGAAGAATGACTTGTGCATCAACTGGCTGGTAGAAAACTTCCCATTGTGAAAAAGACAAGGCTGTTGAGTGGACACTGACTAGCTGCAGACCACATCCTAGGCACTTGGCTGAAGTGCTTGACAGACGTGAAATCATCTTGGCCTTAGGAAGCCTCTTGATAGGTACTCAGTCCTACAGCTGAGCAGTCTGAAGCTCTTCCGCTCTGGGTGGCTGGACCAGCCGGGATCCACACCCAGGGAAGCTGAAATTGAGTCTCTGTTTATCCACCCTGCGTGTGGCAGGCTCATCAGACCTGCACAGTCATTTGCATGTACAGCCTGACATTTAGAAATCAGAGGAAAGAAAATTTGAATTTCTTATTTATTTCATTCTGGGTGGCTGATGGTAAAGCCAGTGTAGGGCTCCTCTAGGCAGAACTAAGCAACATGTTAGACAAAACTCACAGGAAATGACATTTATGATCAGGTCTTGAAAGGATGGCCCTTACCACTTTTTTAGAAGTTCTGAACTAAAGCTTCTTTTTTTTGGGGGGGGGGGAGATAATCAAAATTATAAACAGAGGTGTTTTATAAGTCTCTGGGGTGAGAAATTGGTGTTTAAAAGGCCTATTGTGCTTGGGAAAGAGCCTCTGGCCTTTGTTCTTACCTGGCTGCAGCCCCACCTGCATGTACAAGGTTTGCAGGACCTGAGAGGTGTGTTCTGGGAAGAAAGGGTGCCTAAATTCTCTAGGGAACCTCCTCCAATTTGCCTAGGATCTGTTGGGTGGAGATGGGGATCATGTGTATTCTGAAGATCCCAAGTAGACTATTCTTTTTTTTTTTTTTTTTTAAAGATTTATTTTTATTATTTTTTCATTGGAAAGGCGGATATACAGAGAGGAGAGACAGAGAGGAAGATCTTCTGTCCGATGATTCACTCCCCAAGTGAGCGCAACGGGTCGATACTATGCCGATCCGAAGCCAGGAGCCTCTTGCGGGTCTCCCACGCGGGTGCAGGGTCCCAAAGCTTTGGGCCGTCCTCGACTGCTTTCCCAGGCCACAGGCAGGGAGCTGGAAGGGAAGCGGGGCTGCCGGGATTAGAACCGGCGCCCATATGGGATCCCGGGCGTGAAAGGCGAGGACCTTTAACCACTTGCGCCACCGCGCCGGGCCCCCAAGTAGACTATTCTTATCCAGGTCCTGTGCTGGGCCTCTCTGTGTAGGGTGTAGACAGGCCACCCATCACCTTCAGTTCTCTGAGGGTTCTTGCTCAGCATGGGTCACAGAATGTGATGACTAGGGGTAGCTAATTGAATTCACAGGATAGCTTGTGTGCTTACATGGAACCTGACTAGGTGATGAGACAATTGGTTGCTTTAGACAGTCATACAGAAAGGAGGTGAATCTATGATTACTTGTATTTGCTTTTTAAAACATTAACACATCATGGGACCTGGTGCAATAGCCTCATGGCTAAAGTCCTCACCTTGTAGGCACTGGGATCCCACATGGTTGCTGGTTTGTGTCCTGGCTGCTCTGCTTCCCATCCAGCTCCCTGCCTTTTGGCCTGGGAGGGCAGTGGAGAATAACCCAAAGCCTTGGGGGACCCGGTGCCCATGTGGGAGACCTGGAAGAGGTTCCTGGCTCCTGGCTCCTGACTCCTGGCTCCTGGCTCCAGGCTCCAGGCTCCAGGCTTTGGATCAGCTTGGCTCCAGCCGTTGTGGCCACTTGGGGAGTGAATCAGCAGATGGAAGATGTTCTTCTCTGTCTCCCCTCTCTGTAAGTCTGCCTTTCCAATGAAAATAAATCTTAAAGAAATAAATAAAAAAAATTAGCACATCATAAGCAGCTTTCTCCCCATCTTTTTACACATTTTAACTCTGCCTTTTCCCTCTCTCTCTCTCACTCTCACACTCAAATAGCAGTTATAAATTGTGGGTGTTTAGATTGAAATTTTAAAAAGAAACATGCTTTCATTTTCCATGCCTTATTTATGTTACATGGGTTTGAATTACAATTTTTGAAGACATTTTCTGTTTGAGGGTTACTGTATCAGTTGTTTGTCTATGCTCAACTTGGGCTGTGGCATTGCCTTTGTGTGTTTAGTACAAATTAGCTCAGAGAACATGGTAATTTATTTAGAATACTCAAGTAACTGCATCAGTTAAATGACTGCAATCAGATAAGAATTACAAGAATTACTTCAGAGCCTCTTGAGTGTGTGTCTTCCAGCTATTTGTAATTGCGCCACCACGCCGGGTCCAACTTTCCATGAACTTTTGAAAATCCCTTACAACTTTGTTAACCCTCCTGCTGATGCTATTAATCTTCTTTGCTTGTGGGTCCCATTGCTGCTGTGTTGCCCCCAGAAGCCACCCTTACAAACCGTCATGGAAGCCCTGCCGGAGCATTGGGCGTGCAGGTGCTGATGTGCTGTTTCTGAGTTTCTGAGCCCCAGATTGCTTGTTTCTCTTTGTCTTGATGCACAGCAAAGGTTCTGGCAAGGTGACCTGTTGTGAATTTCTATTTTCCCCAAAGGATGGCTCTCATGATACCAGGTTCAATAATTATTCATTTGCTTCCCTGGGAATTTGGCAATGTGATGTGTGTCTCTAGGGGTGGTAGTCAGGGTCCCTCTGCTTCAGTTTTTGGCAGAGGAAATAGATTGCATTCAGATTTGCAGAAGTTGTTGACACCTCCATCTGCCATATTTGGTAGTTGATAGGCACCTCTGTGAAAATTTGAATTTGCTTCTGAAAATTTCTGGATGCTGTGTCTGTTACAGATTTGATGCGAAGTGAAAGAATCTGCCTTGCTGCTTTTGTGTGAGGAAGGCTGTAGGAAGTGGTTTGCAGATGATGCCTTCTGGATTAGCAGCCACAGCACACCTGTGTGGGTTCTTGGCCATGTCCTTAGGGCTTTCAGGGCTTAAACACATGCTTGGGACTCTTAGATTCTATCTAGAACTTAGAGGTGAAAGTTCCTGGGTCTGCACTGAAGGATGTAGGGACCATCAGTAGTGTAAGTGAAAGTTAAGTGGGGTGGTCACTTAATTTGGTTCACGTGGTAAGAAGATCCCTTTGTAACATAGGCTGCTTGTGAAGGCATTGTTTCTGATATCAGAAGGTTGGGAGTTCATGGGTTTAAATATCCTAGAGAAGAATGACTTGTGCATCAACTGGCTGGTAGAAAACTTCCCATTGTGAAAAAGACAAGGCTGTTGAGTGGACACTGACTAGCTGCAGACCACATCCTAGGCACTTGGCTGAAGTGCTTGACAGACGTGAAATCATCTTGGCCTTAGGAAGCCTCTTGATAGGTACTCAGTCCTACAGCTGAGCAGTCTGAAGCTCTTCCGCTCTGGGTGGCTGGACCAGCCGGGATCCACACCCAGGGAAGCTGAAATTGAGTCTCTGTTTATCCACCCTGCGTGTGGCAGGCTCATCAGACCTGCACAGTCATTTGCATGTACAGCCTGACATTTAGAAATCAGAGGAAAGAAAATTTGAATTTCTTATTTATTTCATTCTGGGTGGCTGATGGTAAAGCCAGTGTAGGGCTCCTCTAGGCAGAACTAAGCAACATGTTAGACAAAACTCACAGGAAATGACATTTATGATCAGGTCTTGAAAGGATGGCCCTTACCACTTTTTTAGAAGTTCTGAACTAAAGCTTCTTTTTTTTGGGGGGGGGGAGATAATCAAAATTATAAACAGAGGTGTTTTATAAGTCTCTGGGGTGAGAAATTGGTGTTTAAAAGGCCTATTGTGCTTGGGAAAGAGCCTCTGGCCTTTGTTCTTACCTGGCTGCAGCCCCACCTGCATGTACAAGGTTTGCAGGACCTGAGAGGTGTGTTCTGGGAAGAAAGGGTGCCTAAATTCTCTAGGGAACCTCCTCCAATTTGCCTAGGATCTGTTGGGTGGAGATGGGGATCATGTGTATTCTGAAGATCCCAAGTAGACTATTCTTTTTTTTTTTTTTTTTAAAGATTTATTTTTATTATTTTTTCATTGGAAAGGCGGATATACAGAGAGGAGAGACAGAGAGGAAGATCTTCTGTCCGATGATTCACTCCCCAAGTGAGCGCAACGGGTCGATACTATGCCGATCCGAAGCCAGGAGCCTCTTGCGGGTCTCCCACGCGGGTGCAGGGTCCCAAAGCTTTGGGCCGTCCTCGACTGCTTTCCCAGGCCACAGGCAGGGAGCTGGAAGGGAAGCGGGGCTGCCGGGATTAGAACCGGCGCCCATATGGGATCCCGGGCGTGAAAGGCGAGGACCTTTAACCACTTGCGCCACCGCGCCGGGCCCCCAAGTAGACTATTCTTATCCAGGTCCTGTGCTGGGCCTCTCTGTGTAGGGTGTAGACAGGCCACCCATCACCTTCAGTTCTCTGAGGGTTCTTGCTCAGCATGGGTCACAGAATGTGATGACTAGGGGTAGCTAATTGAATTCACAGGATAGCTTGTGTGCTTACATGGAACCTGACTAGGTGATGAGACAATTGGTTGCTTTAGACAGTCATACAGAAAGGAGGTAAATCTATGATTACTTGTATTTGCTTTTTAAAACATTAACACATCATGGGACCTGGTGCAATAGCCTCATGGCTAAAGTCCTCACCTTGTAGACACTGGGATCCCATATGGTTGCTGGTTTGTGTCCTGGCTGCTCTGCTTCCCATCCAGCTCCCTGCCTTTTGGCCTGGGAGGGCAGTGGAGAATAACCCAAAGCCTTGGGACCCGGTGCCCATGTGGGAGACCTGGAAGAGGTTCCTGGCTCCTGGCTCCTGACTCCTGGCTCCTGGCTCCTGGCTCCAGGCTCCAGGCTTTGGCCGTTGTGGCCACTTGGGGAGTGAATCAGCAGATGGAAGATGTTCTTCTCTGTCTCTCCTCTCTGTAAGTCTGCCTTTCCAATGAAAATAAATCTTAAAGAAATAAATAAAAAAAAATTAGCACATCATAAGCAGCTTTCTCCCCATCTTTTTACACATTTTAACTCTGCCTTTTCCCTCTCTCTCTCTCACTCTCACACTCAAACAGCAGTTATAAATTGTGGGTGTTTAGATTGAAATTTTAAAAAGAAACATGTTTTCATTTTCCATGCCTTATTTATGTTACATGGGTTTGAATTACAATTTTTGAAGACATTTTCTGTTTGAGGGTTACTGTATCAGTTGTTTGTCTATGCTCAACTTGGGCTGTGGCATTGCCTTTGTGTGTTTAGTACAAATTAGCTCAGAGAACATGGTAATTTATTTAGAATACTCAAGTAACTGCATCAGTTAAATGACTGCAATCAGATAAGAATTACAAGTGGCTGCCCACAGAAGAAGATGTTACTTCAGAGCCTCTTGAGTGTGTGTCTTCCAGCTATTTGTAATTGCAGGCTGTTGCTTTATATGTTTAGAATAGGGCTGAAAAAGCAGACCTTGAAGGAGGCAGTGAATGGCATGCATAGTCACCTTGTGCAGTATCTGCCTTGGCCCTGTTTTTGTCTGTTCTGCAGGTATGCTTCTTGCAAGCAAGTGCTTGCTCTGTGAAATAGGTGGGAGCACTCCCCAAAGCTCACGAAAGCTGATATCTCGGAGTCCCTAGGAAATGCTGTACTTACTGGGGTGACTTCATTTTCAGAACAGCTCCCTTTTTTTCCTCTGCAAGGAATGACAGGGTTTGAATAGGGCTCAGTAACCTGAAAGGAAGTTGGCTGTGACTGATCTGACAGTGTGGGCGGTGCTTTGCATTGAGCAGTGGTACAGAATTCATCATCTTTTTTGAGAAAAGTGACTGGCATATTTGCAAGAGCCTCCCACAGTTCAAGATAATTACTCACTGGGTGGTTGCTTGCCCCCATGGACTCCACCTGTCCATCCATTGTCCATCAAATGTTTCTAACCCACTCCTTTGTCCTGCACCTCATCAGCTCGGTTGGTATGGATGTCCTCACTAACCTGTTCTGTCGACCAATATGATCCGTTTGTCCAACCATCTAGGTCCCTTTCTCTCATCACCCACCTTCTACCCTGCTCCTGGCAGTCATTATATATTCTCAGGTTCACACTTCTCTCTGTCCTTCTGAGCCACTACTCTGCCAGTGTTCCAGCCTTTGTAGGATGTTGTTGCTTTAAAAAGCTTTTGGGGGCCTGGCGCGATGGCGCAAGTGGTTAAGGTCCTCGCCTTGCACGCCCGGGATCCCATATGGGCGCTGGTTCTAATCCCGACAGCCCCGCTTCCCTTCCAGCTCCCTGCGTGTGGCCTGGGAAAGCAGTCGAGGACAGCCCAAAGCTTTGGGACCCTGCACCCACGTGGGAGACCCGGAAGAAGCTCCTGGCTTCGGATTGGCATAGCATCGGCCGTTGCGCTCACTTGGGGAGTGAATCATCGGACGGAGGATCTTCCCCTCTGTCTCTCCTCTCTGTATTATCCGCCTTTCCAATAAAAATAAAATAAATATTTTTTAAAAAAAAAGCTTTTGGAAAACTTGAACTTGAAAGATGTTTGGTGGGTGAGGGTATTGTGGCATAGTGAATTAAGCCAGTATTTGGGATATTCACATTCCGTATCAGAGTGCGTCGGTGTGCATCTCAGCTGGCCTCTTGGTTCCTGTCTGTGCATTCCCCGGAAGGAGCAATTGGTGGCTCAGCTGGCTGAATCTCTGCCACCCAAGTGGGAGACACATTACATCTTAGCCACCTGTCTTCAACCTGGACTAGTCGGGGCTGCTGGGAACATTCAGGGAGTGAACTAGCAGGTGTGAGATGACTGCCTGTCTTCTCTCTGTTTCTCTGCCTTTGGAATAAACTAAGTAAAAGTCTTTAACAGCAGTAAATAACATTTCTTTTGGTGCAAAAAGTTTTCAAGTTCATACTTCAGAAAGTTAGCAGGAATGCATCTTTGGGAACATATGCAAGGATTCTGCATTTTTTGCACCAAAGTAAGCTATCACTTTAATTTTTCCATGAAATACTGCCATGCATCCTAGATTACTGTCGTTTCTCCCTCATGGCTTTCTTTGTGCTCCTGACCCTGCTCTGTTAACAGAGTGGTGTTTTGGAATATTTACAGGGTCATTACAATCCTGTCTGAGAGCTTTGTTTATACCCTTGATCCTGTGTCGTGTCGTGTCCTGTTTCTTGCTTTGCCAGCACCTTTCACCCCGAGCATGCCAGGTTTGCAGTACCCAAATGTGCACCGCCTGTTCCCATCTCCACTCAGCAGGGGCTGGATTTATGTAGCTTCATGACTGGAGCATGCTTCGCTCTGTATTCCAGTAATTAGTGGCTGTTGGGCAGGCAATATATCTAGCTATTATTTGAAGGAATGTATCTTAAACACATAGGGCCTTTCACATAGACTGTTCTATAACCTGTGCTAGTGGCTGTGTCAGGCTGAATGTGTCTCTGAAGGCTGGCAACACTTGAGCAGTGAGGAGCCCACCTGGGCACAGGATTTCTCAGGTCCAGGGAGTGAAACAAGAGACCATGCAAATTGCCAGACATTCCACCTGTGAAACTAGACTTCCAGGTGCTATGATTTTAAAGGGCCTTGCTCATTTGCATGCTACTTTGTTAAACTTTCAGGAAGACTATGCGTCTATAAGAAATAAGACTCTAGTGTGTTTATCTAACTCTTCCATGATTATATATTTTTTTAAAGATTTATTTTGTCTTTATTTGAAAGGCAGTGTTACAGAGAGAAGGAAAGTCAGAGTGAGAGATCTGCAAAACTCACTTGTTCACTCTTCAGGTGGCTGCAGTGGTCAGAGCTGTGCTGATCCACGGCCAGGAGCCTGGAGCTTCCTCCGGGACTGCCATGTCAGTGCAGGGGCCCAAGGACTTGAGCCATTCTCGGCTGTTTTTCCCTGACCATAAACAGGGAGTTGGAGCCATGATAATATTGCAGTCTTTTTAAACTTGATTTTGTTTCGCAGTAGCATGGAATTCAGGCTAAAGTAGACCATACAGGTTGGACAGAGCCTGTTTAGTAGCGTTGTGGTCATTAGTTCTTGGATAACTCATACTCGCTGTTGAACATTTCAACACACCGTGTTCTGATGTGAAAGGTGGATCTTACAGAGACACGTTGAGCAGTCCAGTTAGAGGCATAGATTGTAATTCAATAGAAAAGATGAGGTATGTACTTGAGCCAACATAATTTATTGATACTGCCAAATGATTATGCTGAAGTATTATTCAGCTGCATGGGTTCCCAAAATATTAATGTCTTCAATATGGGGATTTCAAAACAAAGAAGAAATGTCTTGCCCATGAAAGGTCATCCAGATCTGATGGAACCCTCTCTTAATTTCCTTCTGCCTCACTGTACGTAAAACCCCAGCTTCAGGCAGCAGAAATGGAGAAGTACGTAGGGCAGAAGTGCTGAGACCAAGCTTAAGAGTTCAAGTGCTTTTCCTAGGGTCACACAGCTGCCTGTAGAACCTGAATCTATACTGTTTCCTTTTTGTTGCTGTTGAATATGCTGCTTTTGGGGGAGGAGGACAGAATTGTAAGCATTTTGGAGAAGTCCGACCTTACTCTGGCGGGAAGAATTAGGTGGAAGGTAGGTGACATTTGATGTGGGTCTTAGAAGATGAGTAATTTGGAAAGGTGAGTGGAGAGAACGTGCTCGATGAGAAAAATATGTGAAAGTGGGTGTGTAGGGGAGAAGCCCCTATGCTTTTGGTGCTCCTTAGTTCTGTGTTTGGAGTATGGTATGCGATATTGTAAAAAAAAAAAATCACTATAATGTCTCAGAAGCGTGTTGAAATTACAGAGGGCTCTCAATAGGATGATGTGTGATTTAATTATTTAACCAGTTAACATTTGGTGAAAGGCTAGCTTGATCTCAACAGCAAAGTCTTCATTTTGTTTCACTTTCGTCTCTGTTAGTAAGTAGTTGTCCTTAATGCTCCCCCTCCCCACCCCAACCACGTGCTCTTGCTCAGCACCCGTGACTCTGGGAAAATAGGCAGGGGGAATTCAGCGTGCTGGACAGTATTCTGGTTTATCTTGTTGGGCCCAGAATACCACAAGCGTCCTTCAACATGACATTAGGAAGTAGAAGAGCAATAGAAAAATGACACTGGGAGGAGACTCATCCCCGTATAGTGCTGCTGACCTTGAAAATGAGGAAGGCATTGAGGACCAAGCAGTGCAGGATTTTCTGTGAGAGCTTCCAGAAAGCGGTGTAACCCTGGAGACAGCTTAGTTAATTTAGCACGGTGCAGCCCATTTTTGGCCTTCTGACCTGTAAGACAAGCTTGTGCTCTAAGCCACTGGGTCTGATTTGCTTTAATAGCCATAGGAAATGAGTACAATGGTCGTCAGTATTTGTTTAGAGTGAATGTGGAGTTGTGTATTAAGAGATTAATCTGCTAGGTTGACTAAAAAGATTCATTTTATATTTATTGAAAAGTCAGATGTACAGAGAGGAGGACAGACAGGAAGGTTTTCCATCTGATGATTCATTCCCCAAGCGGCCACAACAGCTGGAGTTGTGCTGATCCGAAGCCAGGAGCCTGGAGCCTCTTTCGGGTCTCCCATGCGGGTACAGGGTCACAAGACTTTGCGCCACTCTTGACTGCTTTCACAGGCCACAAACAGGGATCTGGATGGGAAGCAGGGCTGCCAGGATTAGAACTGGCCACCATATGGGATCCTGGCGCCTGCAAGCGAGGACTTTAGCAACTAGACTACTGCACTGGGCCCTGATTTCTTTTTAGGTGAATTGAATGGGAGGGGTTTCTGGGGGCCGTGGAAAAGTGTTCTGGATAAGAAGTGATCAGGCCAAGATTGAAAACCATGGTGTATCAGGGATAGGTGACAAAAACTGCAGGCTCATGGGCAGACCTGGGGCCCAGGGGTGGGGCGTGCTTTCCAGAGTGGGGGAGTCCAGCCTGCTTTCAGGGCAGAATTCATTGGGCAGTTCTGGGACTGGCAACAGAAAGAGTAGAATCAGAAATTATGAGAGAATGGGTTGGCTTGTTCAGTTTAGGGTTCAGATGTATCCTGTGTCGGGGAGAACAGGTGGCAACAGATCCTTGAGGCTGGGATTGGAATGCACAATGGGTGTCATTGAACATGACTTACCTATGCCCTATAGATTTGTCTGGTGAGAAACCTGGTAACCCTTACAACAGATACACCAGGTCACCATCCCTGCAGAGAGAGAAGGAAAAACAGACTGAAATTTAGTCTGTCCTCTTGCATTCACCACACAGACTCCAGGTGTATGAGGGAAGAGTCAGTTCTGCAGCAGATGCCAGCTGGGCATCCAATAATCCAACTCAGTTCGTGCACGCTGCCTGGAGGTCAGGTCAGAGCATGTGGTGTGGGGGCTTCGCCTCTGATCCTGCTCCCACTGCAAGCTGCCAGTCTGCTTCCTTTTCTGTCAGTTTTGCCGGTCAGTTTTACTGTGATTATAAAGGAGATTTAAAGGACACATTGAATAGATCTGAAGAGATACATGGCATGAGGTCTGCTTGTTGTTCATCTTGCAGTGAGCCTCTGTTCAGTTGTCGAGAAGCTCGCTGGACCTTGTTTTAGGGGTTTTAGGGAGGCTTACCTGAGGCGTGAACAACCATGGAGAAATGTGATTGGGCAAGATGGGCCCTAAGGCGCCTTCTGGGTGAGAACCCAGTGGAGCCTATTTGTTTGGAATCTTCTTGCCTACTCCAGGCAGCACTGCTTCCTCCAGGATGTGGGCAAGACCCCTTCTGAAGTAGAAAGCCTAGTCCTGCTGTGGGAGAATTGCTTTATGACTGACTGCGAGACAGAAAATCCGGAGATTAGGGTCCAGTTTTAGTTTCTGTGGCCTGCAGCTGGCAAGAGAAATTGCAGTTTCTGTGGCTTTGTTGGAGGAGAGAAGGGAGCAGGTGGAAGGAGGTCAGAGATTGCAGGAGAGGTTTTGCTCCCTGAGGCCTGCCTCTGAATCTTTAGTACTCCGCATTGTAACAAAAAACTGAAAAATTTGGGTGCAGAAGTTCAGAATCAACTCGGATGTAGTGATTAGAAGTACAGCCCATTTCCTGAGAAATGGGAGAGAAACCATGTTAGAACAATTATGTAGAACCCACGTACAAGTTTACTCCCAAATGGCTGCAGCCACCAGGACTGAGTGAGGCCAGAACCAGGAGCCCCGGGGTCCAGTTGCGGTTTCCTAAGTGTGTGGCAGGGACCCAAGCATTTGGGCCATCCTCCGCTGCAGTCGCACATGCATTAGCAGGAAGCAGGCAGGGACTAGAAGTGATAGCCACATGGAACGTTAGTATCATAGACTACGGCTTAACCCATTGTACTACAGTGCCAGCCCTGGAATGTAATTTAAACATTGGATATCTCATAAAGATATGAGGCATGGCTAATAAAATAATGACTTCTATAAACCGCTAGTTTAATTATAGTTGCTGTTAACTTATATTTCATTCTCCAAAAGGGGAAGTAATACTGGAGCAAGACCTCCCATTCATTACACGTTGACCAAGTTTTCTGTTCTCCCTTCGGTTGGCGCTCTGATTGGCTGAAATCAGAAATATGTGTGCTAAGTTGCCATGTTGTTGTTCACGTAGCACAGAGCCATGCAGAGATCCTGAAAGCGTCAGCTGAGTGCAGCATCATGTTCTTCAGTTCCTCAGTGTTGACGTGGAGCTGTGCCGGCCACTGTAGTTGGTTGTTTTTTTTCCTGTTTGGATCGTTTTCCTGTATGAGGCAATCTCCCCGTCTTTCAGGCTTCTCTTGGTAATGTTTTCCAAACAAAAAAGCAAACAGAAAACCTGTGGTTGGAGAAACCTGAAGGTGTTCTGCTCTGGTGGTAGTAACGTGATGACTGCTCCGAGCTCTTCGTGTGAGAGTATTGGATGTCTTGATTATACTTGGGGGTGTGTCATGGGAAGGTGGACCCCCATAATGGGACCTCCTTTCATATTGGCGTTATTCTGTTGGTGAAGGAATGCGCTTCCAGACCATGAAGGGAAAGGTGCTTGGCAGAGTAAAATGGCACGCTCAGATTCTGACTTTCAAGGCAGTGTGTTGTAATTTTTTTCATTCATTGCCTCTACCACCACTCATAGCCCGTGTATAGATATGTGTGTCTACAAATACTTAAAGACTTAGGGAAGGTTAATAATTTAAAACATGTCACGTTAGTGTCTAATGTAATTTAGTCACAGGCAATTTGGCTTCTCTTATTATTTGTGATTTAAAATTTAAGTCTGCAGTGAATAAATTATCAAAAGGAGTTTCCTCATTTGGACCAGAGGTTAATATTCTTGAGCTAACCCAGCACTCATTTTTTTGCCCATGTCATAACATGAAAAGCAGCTCTTGGTTGGGTTAAATTTCACTTACTGCCACATTACATATAATTTGATAAGTTAGTAGAGAGCCAGAAAGAACATATTTCACAGGTGACTGTTAATGAGAATTATTGTGTGTTAGCACAGTGCCAGAATGCCTGTTTTAACAAAACAAAGGCTTTGTTCATTGTATAAAATCTGTGTACTCTAAATTTAACTGTGGACATTGAGTATAAAGATTCTTTTTTATTTTGAGGTGATGAGGTGATGATATTTCAAAGGTTTTTGGAAAAATAAATATAAGGATAAAAAGTTTGAAATACATGCCTTTTTTTATAGTTTATATTTTATGTGACTTTCTGAAAAGATCCTTCATAAAGTTTTACCTTTTTTTGCACCAAAATACACTTAACTTTTAATTTTCTGTTTTCTTGAAATACTCACATATGGGATATTTGCTTTTAAGCTAAGAAGCTCAATGCATGCCTTTTTAAAAATAAACCTTATAGAAAGGGGAAAAACTTCTGAACACACTTCTAGCACAACTGTCAAATTCTGAAACTTGTACTTTTAAAAGTTAACAGAAACCTCAGAGATGCTTGCTGATGTTTACCTTAATGGAGTTTTAAAAAAATTATTTTAAAATGTTATTTTCAAATAAAATTTCTAAGTAATTATTGTTTAAATAATAACTATTACATGATAGCATAACTTACTTGTTTATGAACTGTATACTTTCCAAAATGAAATAATTTAGTGCTAATAGGTAGTGTTTGACCTTCTTGCCAGTCTTTTAGGTCTCTGGCATAATGAAATACAGCTGGATCTTCTTACTCGCCTCTGTAGCCAAGCTGTTGAACTATCTTACATTATGTAGCCTCTGGAAAACTTGGTAGTAATGCAAAAGGAGAAAGTACTACCTTAATGGGATTATATATAGAGAGTAATACCTTAATAAGATAGCTTTGATCAGGCCCTGCATGATGACTCATTAGCTAATCCTTCCGTTGCAAGTGCTGGGATCCCGTATAGGTACCAGTTCATGTCCTGACTGCTCCACTTCCTATCTACCTCCCTACTTTTGGCCAGGGAAAGCAGTCGAGGATGGCCCCAAAGCCTTGGGACCCTGCACCTTCATGGGACACCTGGAAGAAGCTCCTGGCTCCTGGCTTTAGAATGATTCAGCTCTGGCTGTTGTGACCAATTGGGGAGTGAACCAGTGGATGGAAGGTTTTTTTTCTCTCTGTAACTCTCTCTGTAACTTCTTTTCCAATGAAGGGGTAACTAGACTATTAGATTAGCTATATGAAATGATCTTTTTTGTGTGTGTCTTTAAAGAGTCAGCCTTTTGCTTCACTGAGTGTTTTTTTTTTTTTTTAAACTCTTTGGTGGCCATTTCCTCCTGTTTTCTTCTAATTTCTTGATTCATGATGCAAGATCATGTATGTCACATTAACATTTGAATGTCATTGACTGAACTGACTTTAGTCCTTAGCAGATAAATGTTTCTGAGTTTCCTATTCAGGCATAATAACAGTAAATTCATGCCGCGTAACTCTTGGGTACGTATTCTACTCGGACCACTGTAGTGGTTAGTTTTAAAAAAATTTTAAGTTACTAATTAAATGTATTAAAAATAAAAATCCAAAGTGGAGAAGAGTAGATGAATGGACTGAGGTCTGTAGCACCAGTTTTTTGGATGATTGTCTTGTTGTTGTTTATGTGTTATAATATTTGGGCCTTCAGGTTGACTATCTCTTGGAATAGTTGTAAAAATAGCTAGTTTCAAGGAGGAGGGTTAGCCTGATGGTTATGACACTCATTCACGTAGTAGAGTATACAAGTTTGCTACTCATCTTTGACCCTTGGCTCCTCATATAGACCTGGGGAGACAACAGTGAGGGGTCAAGTAGTTGAGACCCTGCCACCCACGTGGGAGACCTGGAACTTTCCTCTTCTAAACTTAACTCTGGTTACAGACATTTGGGGTACGAATCAGCAAATGGGAACTCTTTTGGCCTCTCAAGTAAGTAAGGCTTTCTTTTTTAAATTATGCTTTGTTCAGTATTGTTTACTTTTTTTTTTTTTTTTAATTTTGGCTAAAGCCTTGTTTAAATAAGACTTGCTGTGTCATGTCCCACATCTCCACCTTGTCTTATGTAACCATTTGATTTTAATTCCATGTTTTGAAGAAAGATCTCTCTGGCTTTTTTGTTAATGTTGGATCCTGTTAAGTGTACTCTGAGTACTGGTTCATAGAGCGTTAGCCTCTTTTGATTTTGTTGTAGGGAATTCTTGGGATACTTATAATCCCAGGTTCTGTGCTACTTGAATTAAGTACTGGTTGTCAGGCTGCTGCATTTTAATGTTTTAACCGGAGATTTTTATGTATAGGATATGCTTTGCATTGAGGTAGACACTAGCTACATGTAGTTAATGCATACTTAAAAATGGTTAATACACCTGAATTTTCAATTTTATTTAATTTCAGTTAGTTTAAATAGTCAGGTATGACCTATGTCTGTCATTGTGTGTAACGCCAAAGTTACCTGACTGCTTCTTCAGAAAAGTTTTAATCCATAATAATTGTACATGTTTATGGAGTATGGTGTGATGATTTGACAGACATATCCAATGTGTGATGATCAGATAAGGGTAATTAGCATTAAAGTGAGAACTTGAAACTCCTCTCTCTAAGCTGTTTTATAATGTATATTAACTAAATTGTCAGTCAGTCTGCTATACCATACTTACTCTTCCTGTTTTCTGGTACCTATTATCCATCCTCCTTCTCTTCCAAACCCCTCCCCTTTCCAGTCACCAGTGACCATGCTCCTGCTCTTTCTGTGAGATCAACTTACCTTGGCTTCCATATAGGAGAGAGAATATACCGTATCTGATTGCATTTGTCAGGCTTATTTCCCATAAAATAGCGTCCTCCGGTGCCATTCATATTGCTGTAGATGACAAGATTTCTTTGTTTTTGATGACCGAATCTCTCTTAAATCCATTTGTCTGTTGTTGGACATTCTGGTCTGTTCCTTATTTTGACTATCATGAATAGTGATACAATAAACTTGTACTTGAAGATGTCTCTTCTACAGACCGATTTTTTTTTCCCCAACTGATTTTTTAATTCCTTTGAGTATTTGATCCAGTGTTGGGATTGCTAGGTAATTGTTCTAGTTTTTTTGGGGGGGAGGGAGAACATACATACTGTTTGCTTCCAACAGAGATTAAGAGCATCTTTCTCCCCAATTGCGATATCCTTTCTTTTTGATAATAGCTATCGTGAGTAGGATAAAATGATACTTCATTGTGTTTCTGAGCTGCATTTCCCTGGTGATTCATGATGTTGAACATGTTTTTTATATACTTGCTCCACAATTTGAGAAAATCTGCTCAGATTATTTGTCCATCTTTTTCATAACTTTTTTTTTTGCTATTAAACTGTTTGAATTCCTTATATATCCTTGATATTAATCCCTTGTTGGATGAGTAGATTGCAAATATTTGCTGATTGTCTCTGGCAGCTTTTTTTTAATGACACATCCCTGGCACATTCCTGACCTCGGTGTTTCTTGCAGGCTCATCCATTCATTTTAATGAGAGTGTTGTTTTAATACTATGTTGGTCTCAGATGTGTCATAACAGGTAAATTTGACTCTCACTTACTTAGCCTTAATCCTAGAAATAGAACCAAGAGGTATATAGCAAATTCTAAAGGAAGCTGTTGATACTGGCTGCTTTTTTTTTTTTTTTTAAATAAGATCTGTAGATTATTCTAGATGAAATTCAAGGGGAAAACATTGTTCAGAGAAGGGTTTTTAGACTGGTGTGGCTGGAGCTGATTTGTCAACAGAAAATAGGATTCCATGGAGAAGAGGCAGTTGAAGATAAAAAGGTAGAATGAATAGGAGTGGAATGAATTCTTGAAGTAGGCAGGTGCAGTAAGTAGGTGGACAGTCTGTGTTTCTAAGGAGCCAATGATGTTGTGGCTGCATAACGTTTGCTGCATGAAGGTGATGCAGCACTCCTGCTCTGAGGGTTCCTGCTCAGTTGGTAGCAGGATAATGGAAAGCCAACCTTGAGCTGCTTCTTCCTCTGACAAAGGCTGTGAAAGCTTAGTCAGCCATTTTGCTGATACCTGCGACGAGGCCACAGCTGGCAGGACCCAGCTGTCTTCTTGCCAGTGCCTGCAGAGTAAAGGACTTCTGCTTCTTCCTGGTTTTATATTCTGTGTGCTTTCTAGCTGCACGATTGGGCACACTGCTCACCCCACAGATCAGTAATATACCCCCAGACAGGCCTGGCCTGTGCCCTCAAGGACTTAGATGGTAATCACATAATGAATAATGTGTGTTTGGGTTAGATTAGCATGTTGGTGGAGAGACCTGATCCATCCCCCAGGCTTGGTGGGGAGGAGTAAGGGAGGCCATCCCGGGAGCATGCCTTCTGTGAGCATCGGCTTCCAGTACAGACCTGCAGCAAGTGAGTGGGCTTCAAGGTAGGCAGGCAAGGGCATTTTTTTTTTTTTTTTTTTTTGGTTACAGGATTTGTCTGAATAATGGACACACTGGAGAAGGTGGAGGGGAGCAGGTGTGGTGGGGAACAGTGAACAGGATCAAGTGTGGCAGTAGGGCTGGGAAAGCAAATTTGGCCCTCTGAGGAAGGGTAGGATGGTGTGTTCTGTCCAAAGAGAAATGGGATCAAGGCTTCAGGCAGGCATCAGTTTGGGAGGATTAGAAAGAACTTTCTAGTGTATTTTGAGGGCGATTGGAGGAGACCAGTGTGGATGACTCAGAGCCAGCCTGGAGTCTACCTGAGCCAAAGCAGGTCTTGGTCTGGGGTGGTGGAGCAAGTGAGAAGTGGACCCACAAAGTGGAATTAACCCTGCTCTTCTGACAACCATATCCTTTGTGTCTCCCTTTCATGTCTCTCGATGCTGTGCCTTCAACTCCTGAGATTCCCAACAATGTTCTGCCTGCTAGCCCGTTTACCAGGTCAGATCCTTCACAGCCTGGCCAGATACCACTTGTATAACATCTTCCCTGATGCCCTGCTTTAGAATTAATTCATTGAACAAATATTTATAGTAGGCCCACATGTTTTAATGCATTTTAACTCTTTATTCACTTGGTTTTCTATTGAGACAGAGTGATAATGCATGCCAGCCAATTGTTTGGCTGCTAATTGAAGTTGGAAAGTAGAAGGCAAACCATTTGTCAGGTCCACCCAGTGTTTCAGATCCCCTGGCGTGTGTATACAGCCAACCCCCATCTCCATTCTTGGGGAGCAGCTTCTTTTCCCCACTCCTTGTTCTGTGCCCACTCTCCAGCATTAAAGCAGCAGTACCCTGGCTCTCACTACTCACCACAGCCCTGTCCCCTTTGGCTCGTATGGGTACTGGTGTGCTTGTTGATGTCACAGTTATGTGTGATTCCAGTTGTGCTGGGAATCTGTGAACTCTTTCAGGCCTACTCCATTCAGAAACATGCTGTGAATAGTTGGCAGGTGTAAATATCTGCAAATGGCACATCACCTTCATGAGTTCCCAAAGGACAAATATGAGGGCACTAGGGTGTCTTTTTTGATATTTATTTGGAAGAGAGAGTGCCAGATCTTCCATCTGTTTCTTCTAACATGGATGCAGTGACCCAGGCTGGGCCAGGCTGAAGCAAGGTCTCAGGAGATTCATTCAGGTCTCCCAAGTGGTGGGCATACCCCCAAGAACTTGGGCCATCTTCCTCTACTTTTCCCAGCTTATTACCCAAAAGCTGGATCAGAAGTGGAACAGCCAGCACGTGAGCCAGCACCCTTATGGGCCGCTAGCATCACAGGCTTAACTTGCTGCACAACAACACTGGCCCCAAATGCATACATCTTAGGAAATGATATTTGGATGTAAGTAAACATTTGGCTTAAGATACAGTAATGAGAATCTTAGGATAGATTTTATATTTTGAACTGAAGAACAATGTTTAAGTGATTTCCTTTGATGTATTTTTCTAGAAATTGTCTTGTCCTTGTTTAAACCTCTAAACACAGCACATAAGTAGTTGGCCAGTAATAAATTAATGAGGGGGAGGTGGTGCCATGGTTTATTTGGCTAAATCTCCCCCTTCAAGTACTGCGATCCCATATGGGTGCTAGTTTAGGTCATGGCTGCTCCACTCCCGTCTGGCTCCCTGCTTATGACCTGGGAAAGCAGCAGAGGATAGCCCCAAACCTTGGGACTCTGCACATGCATGGAAGCCCTGGAAGAAGCTTCTGGAGCCTGGCTTCGGATTGGCTCAGTTCTGACTGCTATGTATGCTTGGGGAGTGCACCAGCAGATGGAAGACCTTTCTCTGTCCTCTCTATAAATCTGCATTTCCAATAAAAATATTAACTCTTTAAAAAAAATAAGTTAATTGGGAGGTTTAGCACACTTGGAATTATTTGTGAACCATCTTCCTGAAAGGATTTACCAGGAAAGCAGGCTGTGTGTATTAGAGTGGGCCTGAGGGTGGGGCAGAGCCTGGGAGTCTAGCTGACCTTTCACCTAGTGTCTTCTTCCAGGAACAATGTTATCAGTGTTAACAAAAGTTCCTCTGCCTCTGGGTAGCTAACCTACACCCCAGTGCCTGAAGAAGAGGAGGGACTCCTCTGTGCTCTACCTTCCAGTGTTTGCCTAGAACTCAGAGTTTTGCCTCCTTTGTGATTAATTTTGCAGAAGTCCTGATTTTTGTGAATGCCTGCTCATTCTTCTGCTTCCGGTCTAGGACTCTGTAGTTATCGAAAGTTCATTGCCATTGTCTCTGAATTTCTGCCCCTCCAGTTCTTTTAACTGTGTCTAACCTGTGTTTTTAAAATATGTATTGTAGTTAAATATAGTTATAAAATTAATATCCATAGATAGAGATTGATCTGCCATTATTTGCTGCGATGTCATGCTTTAAGGGAAAATGAGAAAAACCTACCATCCTTTGGAACTATAGAAAGGTGATTAGCAGTGTACACACAGTTGTGTTAGCATGTGGGGCACCCCAACCAGAAGTTTGTTTGAGACTTTTTCAGTCACAGCCTCTCTGGAGCCAGGTTTTCGTAACATTTGCTTGCGTGTCGTTTCTACCTGAAAATTAATATGTGTGCTGTCTCCAGGATACCAGAGTCTAACTGATGATTCATTTGAATGGGAAAGAAAAAACAAATCAAGTGTGTGCCACAAAAGCATTTTGACGATTGTCCACCTTAGCTTGTTGACATTCTGTTTTGTCTACCATCATCTTGGTGTTAGGTGTGTCTGGTGGTGTTTCTCACAAAACCTTGGCTTACTGCTTGGGACTCACTGGTGGGTCAAGGCTGTCAACAGGTTCCTGTTGTTTTTCCTAGTAGGCATGAATTAAGTTTAGTCTACTCTCAGGGCCTAGCACAGTAGCCTAGTGGCTAAAGTCCTCACCTTGTATGTACCGGGATCCTGTATGGCCACCGGTTCCTGTCCTAGCTGTCTCAGTTCACATCTGGCTCTCTGCTTATGACCTGGAAAAGCAGTAGAGAATGGTTCAAAGCCTTGGGACCCTGCACCCACATGGGAGATCTGGAAGAAACTTCTGGCTTCAAACTGGCTCAGCTCCAATCATTGCTGCCATTTGAGGAGTGAGCCAATGAATGAAAGATCTTTCTCTGTCTCTGCTTTTGTCTGTGAATCTTTCAGTTAAAAAAATAATCTTTGGGAAGAAAATTACCCAGTTCTGTCCATGGTGCAGTTCTGTAGACTGCTGCTTCTCAACTTTGCTGCTGTGGAGGTCTCTAGGTATACATGTTTTGGAGAGGAATTTTACAGTATATGTTAAGATCCTTTGACTTTATTTGACAATTTCTGAAAATTTCACTTATGCAGATAATTGAATATATAGCTGAAGTTTCATGTGCAAAGATATTTGTGGCAGAATTAAGAATAGCGAAGACTTGGCAACATTACATCATAGTTAAAAGTGTTTAAATATTCAAAACTCAATTGTTTTAATATTAGTATGTACTTTCTTTAAAATAAATGTTTTATACCTATTTATGATGTAATATTAGTACAACTCCCTGCTAAATGCTGCACATGACCCATCTCATGTGATTAAGTCATTGATATTCTGCTCAGTTGACGAAGTGGTCTGGGTGAGAGATGGAGGCTCTCAGAGGTTCACGTCTGGCAGGTCACTCCACTTGTAAACATGTCGATACTTCAGAAAGTTCCTGGAAAAATGGCATTGAAAGATAGCTTGACTTGGTTTCAAAAAAGTTTGGAAGTCTATGATTAATTTTTATATCACAGATTTTCCATCATTTCTTTAAAGTCTCCTTGCTTATGTATGCATGTATCTTAGAAGTTTTTAACGTTTAATAACATTTTTCTATGCCTTTTTGAATTAGCCTCATAGTAGAAGGGATAATATGGCTTTTGCTATACTCTTGGTTGCTTTTTATGCTTTTTGAAACATATTTTACTCTACTTTAAAGGATTTCCTTAAAAAAAAAAAAAGTCTGTTGTTAACAGAGGAAATTGGTGTGTGCAGTGGTTAAAGGAGCAGGCTCCTAAGTCATTCACCCTGCTGTCTGTGTCACCTTGGCTACCTGACTTAAATAAATCTCTTGGGACATATATGATAGGCCAGGATGATGACTAAGTAAGATTATCTTTGAAAATGCATGGCAGAAGGACTGGTATATAGTGGTGCTGTAGGGTTTTTGACCCCAAATACGGCAGCAAGCTCCATTCTTGTCTCGCAGGAAAAAAGAATGTTTGTGTGAACACAATTTAGTTATAAGCAAGGTTTATTAGAAAAGTTGAGAAAGGAGACTCCCGTCCTAGTGACGGGAGGGGGCTTTGAGATCTTCTGCCATAGTGGCAGGAGGAAAAGTGGAAAAAAGAGACCCCTATTAATGGTGGGGAAAGCACCTTTTAAAGGTTTACTTCAAAGGGGTTTTCCAAGGGCAAAAGTAATTTCCTGGTCCCCCTGGTATCTGGCTTTGGGGCAAAAAACCAGACAGATGTCAGACATTGGACATTCCTGGCCTTGGGAATATGAGTCCAGTCCCCCTTTTCAATGATAGACTATCCTGAGGCCCTCCCACACAATGGCCGGAGGTAATGGCCGATACTTCAGGTGGGGAAATTGATATGCTAATGTCACCCTTTTTCCTTGGAAGAGATGTGCTCTGGTGAATCCAAGATATGGTGGGGAAAATACCCCTTTATACTTGAGAAAAAAAAATGATGATTTGGGGACCCAGAATACCTTAACTGCCTACTACCCAGTCTAACTCCTCGCTCATTCCACCCCCCAGAAGAAGTGACCCTAACTGCTGTTAGGGAAAATGGGATGGTGACCGCTCTGGCTGCTTCCTGTTGACAGGGGGTGTAGTTCAAAGGCAACAGTTGGGTATTCCTCTGGGGGTCAGTCTAAGGGTTCCCAGTAGAGCACAGACGTCATCAGAGGTGCCTGGCAGAAGTTGTTAGAGTTGCCTGGTGGGTTGTTTGGGTTCTGAGTGTTCCTTCTTGTTGAAGTCTAGATGACAAAGACAATTATAATCTCTTCCAACCTAGTATGTAATGGGATCAGTGGAAAACACCAATTTGAATACTTGAGTTTTGGAACTTAGATATGAGAAACATTTTGTTAAACATTGGACTTGAGTAGCTTAGTTTAAGGCTATGAACTAGATTTATCAGTTTGAATTAATTCTTTTAAAGCTCAAGTTTTAAAACAATTAAGCTTAATGGATATAATAGAAACACATGAAACGTTTTGAGCTATATGAAATTGTTATCTAGGTCCATTAGAAGACACAGGACCAATGAAAGGATCAGTGTGTGGCATTAGGACATGAAAACCCATACAGGGCATGTAAATGTTAAGTTTCCATGGAGTTACAATTTTGTCTAGCATTGACAATTCTGAATTAAGATTTAAACTTACTTGACTTTTGAAAACGCTACATTTGTTTTATATCTGGTTTTTTTTTTTTTACATTTTATTATTATCATTTTGATACAATTCCATAGGCTCCTGGCATTTCCCTCATCCCTTCCCCAATTCCCTCCCGCCCCCCCCACCTAGTTCCTCTATATCATTACTAACATATAGTTCTTCATTGTTTTATGTCTAGATTAAAAAGATACATGCGTTGGATTTTAAAAATCGCAATTGTACTTTACCATTTGCTGGAAACCTTAAGAGTGTCAGGAGACATTGAGCCTAGAACATAGACAAAACCCTGAAAACATTTTATTACAAGACTTAATCTGGATCATAGTTGTGAGTTACAATAACCCAGCAGTTTATGGCATTCTAGTAAGAATTCACAAAACTTCACACATTAGGGCAAAAGCAAGCAATGAACTAGTCCTATAGTTGTACCAAGCCTCGTATTGACAATAGGAGAATAGAAGAGTCTTAAATAGATGAACAGAGAAATCCGCAATAATTTAGTAAATGAGGAAGGCGTGAACCCTGCCTCAGAATAGTGAGGGTGTCCTAACCAGTGATGTCTAGTAAAAACTGAAGAGGGAGATGGCAAACATGTCCTGTCGGGAGCCTGGTCAGTGATACAGACTGAGCAGTTAACTTTTTCCTGGAAAAAGGTTCTTTTCTGAGCTTCTAGATTAGTCAGTCTGTCACCTAAGGTAATTTGGGGTTGCTGAGAGACCCTCATGGTCACTGTTAGAGAGAAGCTCAAGCTAGCTAGGACAGAGAAGGCAGTGTCCAGATGGAAACTTACAGTTTTCCTTTCCACTGTGAGAACCACCTGGGGCTCCTGGGTGCTGTGCCAAGGTGTCACTGAAGTCCATGGATGGGCTTGAGCCTGTGCAGGTTCCTGGGCTGCTTCCTGTCCCATGTGGGAGATCCAGTGGGAAATGACTGACCTGAAGTACTTAGCCTTCGAGGACAGTCAGATCTCCAGTGACCTCCTTGGTAGTGGGGACATGGCCCTGGGCTGGAGGGGATCCCATGGTAGAGCAGGGTAAGAGGTATGTGCTCCTGGTTCCAGTGAGACCCCCAGACACCTCCCAAGTGCTCTTCATTGCACAAGTGACGGACACTTCACCTTGAATCGTCCAAAAGGATGCCCAGGGCCCCTTTAAGAGGATATTGGGGCACTTTCAGGTCCCATTAGTAAGTTTCTAAAACTCTTTCCTAATGTCCAGGGCAGTTAAGAATTTGTTATCTATATATCACCTATTCTTTTCTACATAGAATCTAATGGAATATACTCAAAGTCATTCCTCAAGCATTTTAAGAAGCTGGGGTGGTTTTCTGTGACTCTTAATCTCAGAGATCTATTTAAATCAAAATAAAAGATTCAGCTCAGCAGGTCTCATTTATGAACACTTTCATCTATATGTCAATTAAAATATACTACATAGCTTGCCATGTAAACAGGCATACCAGATAACATACATTATAAAATAAAAAAGCTTTTTGAAAAATCTTAGTCTAGCTCCTCTCTCAGTGGGAACCACGTGCTAGTTCCTGTTATTGTGTTTATGATCTTCAAAACAAAAGTACATGAAAATAGAAGAAACATCCTTTGAAGTGGTGGGCTGGTATAGATTCTAAATGATTATCAGCCTCTCCTGGTTTAGTTTGAATGTAATGTCTTGAGAGATGACACTTTGGAAAGCTTCCTTGAGCAGTCAGTCATTAGCAGACCATTTAGTGAAGGAAATAGCGATTTGCTAAATAATTCAGCCCCACTGATGTGTGTAATTCATGGTAGAGCATAACTGGCTTAATGTCTTCTCGGGACAAGAAATGGATCCTTGTATTCCACATCCTTGGGTTGAAAATATTTGAAAAATTATCTATACTGAGCATGTACTATTGTGCCGAAATTTGAAATCCCCAAAAAATCAAGTCTGAAGTCGGTACTAAGGCATAAAGGTGGCTTATTCACGTTAGCCTAGGTCTCCCAGCCACTTCCCCCACCCCAGCCCATCAGGGAGGACAGCCCAGTACAACATTGCTTGTTATCAAACACCAGGGACCTCCTTCCTGAGGAGTGGTCTGCCTACGTGACCTGCCAGGTGTCCTGCCGGGTGTCACGGAGACTCTCAGGCCTGGAGTTCACATAGCCCCCAGTCAGCAGTTAAGGCAGAATCACAAAAGCAGAAAACATGGAGGTTTTGTTTTTCTTTGCCATACTTTGTATTGTGTAACAACTGTATATGTCACATTTACATTGTATTAGGCATTGTAAATAATCTGGAGATAAATTGAAGTATTAAGGAAAATGTGCATGGGTTATATTGCAAATGCTGTGCCCGTTTTCTCAGGGGAGCCCTAGTCCGATGTCTCTGTGCCTGTGTCGTTAGACAAATGTCAGGTGTCTTCTCTCTCTGTTCAAGGTTGAATCTATGAGATTGAACATTATGTACTCAGCACACAGTCATCTTCTAGGTTTTGCCCTGTTAGAAGACATGTCAGTACAAGGTTTTTACTGATTTGTACTCCACTAATTCAAAATATGTGGCATGCCTCCTAACTCAGCAGATATAGACCATAACACGTTTGAAATTGTATAGTTGACTTACAGTGAATAAAATTAGTGGTGAAGGAGTCCATTTCTAGATGAGCATCACTTTCCATACATACTCCCTTCCTGAGGCCCACCTGCCCCTGCATTCCCTGAACTGTTGCTGGCACCCACTGTGGGTGCAGAGTAAGAAACCAGACCCCGATGGCTCCCTTTCCTTCACCTCTGTACCTGCATGTCTCTGTGAGTCCCTGCATTTTGCTCCCTGCCCTTGATAGTCTCCATCTCTCTCCTGTGCACTGTTTAGTAGTTTGCTAACTGCCCTAGGGCTGATCTTATCTTCTCTCCAGCCTTTTGCAGGCCCAACTCGCACCTTCCCATCCTCCCCCATCCCCTTTGCAAATCAAACACTGAGGTCCACTGTTTTTTCACTCTTCTCCCCTATTTGCTCTCTGCCATATGCCCCGGCTGACAGGTCTTAACCTTGCAAAGCCTTATTCAACTTGCTGCTCCCACGTGGAACTGACTGCTTTCTTTATCCCCCTTGTTTCCCCTGCACACACTTTATCATGGCATCTCCATTTCTTTCATTAGAATGGATCTCCATTTCTCTGTTCCTCTGGGAATACAAACCCAATTCTCCCTATTTACTCACAATAAAGATCACTCCTGTGATCTCGATGTGGGCATTTCTCCCTAACGGTGAACAGTCAGTTCTTACAGAGGACACCAGCAGGGAATCCTCTATTTCAGCATAATTGTGACACTTTCTTCTGGGGCTCACAGAACTTGGGGACATAAGTAAAATTTACTGGATCATTAAAAGGATGTTTTAGAGGATAAGATAAGCAGACTGATGAAGGGGTTGGGACGCAATCTGGAAGGGTCCAGCAGAGTTGAGACGTGACACTGTTGCAGCTCATGGATGAGTTCCATATGTTCAGCTGTCCGCTTGTCTTTTTTTTTTTTTTTCTTTTCTCTTTTTTAATGGAGACTTCATTGAGTAGGCCTGATTAAAGCCTGGACAACTATTTAGAAATGTGATTGAACAGCACAGCCTTGCTCTGATGCCATAGTCCGGCTATGGAGACCCAGCAGTGCTTGTCAGTACAACATTGCTTCCTGCCAAGTGTGGAGCACGACCCCTCCTGAGATTGAAGTCTTTTTTTTTTTTTTTTTTTAAAAAGGTTTATTTTTTATTTTTATTGGAAAGGCGGATATACGGAGAGGAGAGACAGAGAGGAAGATCTTCCACCCGATGATTCACTCCCCAAGTGAGTGCAACAGCCGATGCTATAAAGCCAGGAGCCTCCTCCGGGTCTCCCACACGGGTGCAGGGTCCCAAAGCTTTGGCTGTCCTCGACTGCTTTCCCAGGCCACAGGCAGGGAGCTGGATGGGAAGTGAAGCTACCGGGATTAGAACCGGCGCCCATATGGGATCCCAGGCGTTCAAGGCGAGGACCTTAACCACTGCACCACCGCGCCGGGCCCGAGATTGAAGTCTTAAGATCTCCCCTGAGACAGGGCAGGTTAGAGAATTTCTTTATGGCCACCTCCAAGTTAGAAAGATGGGGGATTGAGAAACTAGTTTCTGTGACCTTCCTAGGGTAAAAGAAGGAGCAGGTGAGTAAAGGACAGGAGAAGGTCAGAGAGAGGAGATTCAGCTTTTTCAGACTTGCCTCTGGGAGCTGAAGTGCTCTAATATGTAGGAAAAGTCTGTCACCTTAGTTATGCCAGTGCTGTTCTGAAGCTGTTGTTAGAACCAAGGACAGAAGGCCAGATGTGTTGTTGTCATTTAGGGAGTAACAAGAGTTATGAGCCAGGAACTGCGGCTGAAAACCAGATAAGTATACATCATGGTGTCACACCTTTGCTGATCTCTTTGGAGACAAATTTATAATGTTAGGGGGCTAGATTTGAGTCCCCCTGTAACTACGCCAGGGTGGTAAGTATGTGTATGTATGTTTGATGAATGTTTGCTGATGATAATAAAAATAGCTGTCATGAATCGGGATGCTTATACATTGGGCCAAGTGCCTTCATTTAATCCTCACAGCAGCCCTTTGCAGTGTAACCATTATTATGCTCATGTTCATAGATTAAGAAGTAGGTTTAGCAGCTTGCTCAAGATCATTGCAGTGTCAGAGCCCAGTTGACTATAACACAAGATGTAGATGTTATTGTTTAGGTTTGCTCGTAGACACAGTAGGAATCTGTAGGTCTATTGGTGCTACTTTATTTTGAATCTAGTAGTTATGTTTGGAAATTTGTCATTCGCTGACAGCAGGAATTCTTATGCTGGAGACTTGGCAGTTGGTTTTATCCAAACTGTCATTTAAAGATAAGGCAGAGGTCCATTGCTTTAATAAAATTTTCACAACTGGGACAGTCCGAAGTTTTATAACTACTGATATTACTAGTATAGAAAATTATTTTCCAAAGAGTGGGTAACTGATATGCAAATGAATGGCTGAAACAATTGGGAGATTGAGTGAAATGAGTGAAGAGAGTTTTACAGCTTCTTTACCAAAACAAGTATTTTTCAGTAATTAGCTCTGTCTTTGATTTCCACTTTTGGAGTGGTTGGTGTCTTTCTCTTGATGTGCTGGCAGTGTTGGACACCTATTGAATTCATTTTAATTCCATCACTAGTTTCCCTTCATTTTGTTATAGCAAAATGGCTTTAATGACAGCTTAGAGTTGAATGTTGGTAGTTGGGGAAGTGAAATGAAGGAAAAATCTTAGCCAGTCAGAATATTCAGTTACATTACTCTGACCAACTGAAATCCTTGTAGTTCCATCAAACTGTCATCACCTTTGGGCCTCATTCTCAGTGTTTCACTGTTAATTGTTGTCAAGGGAGTTTTAAACACGGTGGCATGTTTGTGCAAAGTTGCACTTGGTGAAAAGCATTGCCAAGAAGAGATCTAATCTTGCTGGAGACTTTCCAGAGAGGGTTATAGAAGTCATCTCAGACTCCTCCGCTAGTGCTGTGCGTGTCCAAGGGCTCTCCCTGGGCAGTGCAAGTGGCACTCCAACACCTTGTTCAACCCCTACTCACTGACTGTACCCTCCCACAAGGTGAAAGTGCCTCTACACCCCCTTTGTGTGTTTCAGTAGAGTGACAAAATGATCCAGAAAGGAGAACACAGTTTTTGTAATGCAGTAAATTTTTTTTTTAACATAAAATACTTCTAGAATCTGACAGTCTGAAATTACTGATGACAATTTTCTTGTCTATTCTCATATGAGGAAGGAAGATGGTATGGAAAGGACTGTTTGTGGGGACTTTTGCGAAGCTACAGGGTCATAATAGATTTATCCGAGTTATCTGTGCCTGTTTGTGTACATACCGTAAAGTAGGATAAGGCATTAGCAGTTCTTTCTCAGAAATACTTGGTGACCAAGAAGATGCCAATTAATTATCCAGTCTTATTTTTTTTTTAAAGATTTATTTTTATTATTTTTTGTATTGGAAAGGCGGATATACAGAGAGGAGAGACAGAGAGGAAGTTCTTCTGTCCGATGATTCACTCCCCAAGTGAGCGCAACGGGCCGATACTATGCAGATCCTATGCCGATCCGAAGCCAGGAGCCTCCTCCGGGTCTCCCACGCGGGTGCAGGTTCCCAAAGCTTTGGGCTGTCCTCGACTGCCTTCCCAGGCCACAGGCAGGGAGCTGGAAGGGAAGCGGGGCTACCGGGATTAGAACCGGTGCCCATATGGGATCCCAGGTGTGCAAGGCGAGGACCTTAACCACTGTGCCACCGCGCCGGGCCCGTATCCAGTCTTATTTTATTTAGGGAGGTTATAGTTAGTATTTCTTGATGATTTTACCCTTTGAAAACTGACCTCTGTATCAGATGTGTGATCTTTAAAGTGAATCAGAACATTAGGCTCATTAAAATATTGTCTTCATCACCAGAACAGTCTGAATAAGTAAGTGTTTCCTGGGAAGCCAAGTCTGACTGCTGAGAAAATGAATAATTAAAAAGCCTTTGTTTGGGCCCAGCATGATAACCTAATGGCTGAAAGTCCTTGCCTTTCATGTGCCTCGATCCCAAATGGTACCTGTTCATGTCCTGGCTGCTTCACTTCCCTTCCAGCTCCCTAATTGTGTCCTGGGAAAGTAGTCGAGGATGGCCCAAAGCCTTTGGACCCTACACCTGTGTGGAAGACCACAAAGAGGCTCCTGGCTTGGGATCAGCTCAGCTCTGCTGTTGTGGCCATTTGGGGAGTGAAGCAGTAGATGGAAGATCTTTCTCTCTTCTATCCTTCTCTCTGTAAACCTGACTTTCCAATTAAAAAAAAAATAAATCTAAAATACCAGTGTTTAAGGAAGGGCCCAAGATTCTATGAATGTACACTATCCGTTTCCTACACAAACCAGTGCAATCATATATGCCCAAAAAGTCACCATAAGGTCCCGGGCGGGGGGTTGGTTGACTTGAAAAAAAAAAATTGGTTAATCTTGCTTGTTGGTTTGCTTTCCTCTTTGTTGTGGGTTTAGAAAAAATAAAGCTGAGAAAATTGTAGGTTGAGAGCAACAACGTGAACATTTGTTGTGGTGGTAGTTAAGATACCAGTTAAGGTACCTATATCATATAAGAGGGTCTTGGTTTGCACCCTACATCCATTTCCCAACTCCCACTTCCTGCTAATGTGAATCTGGGGCTGCAGTGGCAAGTTGTGTAACTGGGTTCCCTGCCACCCATGCAGGAGACCCGAATGAATTTCTGACGCTTTCTTCTTTCTCTTCCTCTGGATGTGTGGATGTGTGCTTGTCTCCTTCTCTCTGCCTTTCAAATTGTTAAGAAGTATTTTGTTAGGAAATGTAGAGGTCCTGAGTACCCTTTATCCTGCAGAACTGCAACACAGCACCAAAAACAGGATGCTGACATTGATGAGTGCAGATACAGCACGTTCTTGTTACTGCATGCTGTCCCTTTAAAGCTGTGTCCTCTCTCCCTCCTGCCTTCATAGCATCTTTCAGGCCATTGGGAAGCAATTTTTTTCTTGTTTGTATTTTTAAAATGTCATTTTTAGATGTTATATAAATGAACAAGCATTTCTTACTCACCTAATGCTCACCTAATCCCAGGTTGTTGTGTGTTCTTTAAAGTTGTGAGAGGCAAGAGCTGCCAGCTGCTGGTTCATTCCCCAAATGCCTGGGGAGTGAACATCTGGGTGTTAGCCAAGACAGACACCAGGATCTGGGAATATGATCCAGGTCTTTCATGTGGGTAGCAGGGACACAATGAACTTGATTCATCACTGCTGCCTCTCCGGGATTGTATTCCCAAGAAGCTGAGGTCAAAGCCAGAGCTGGGCAGCAAACTCAGATATATATATAACACAGATCTGTGACAGCTATCTTAACCACTAGGATAAACACTCCCAATAGTCCTTTTTTTTTTTTCTCTTTCTTTTTAAGGCTTATTTATTTATTTGAGAGGAAGAAAGAGGGAGAAGGAAAGCTGTTCCATCTGCCAGTTTGCTGTCTGAATGGTTCACAACAGCCAAATCTAAGCCAGGAGTCAGGTATTCCATTCTGGTCTGCTGTGTGAGTGGTAGGGGTGAAACACTTGGGCCATCTTCTGGTAACTTCTTGGATACATTAGCAAGAAGCTGGATCAAAAGTGGAGTAGCTAAGACTCAACACTGCATTCAACAGATGCAAGTGCTGACCTGTTGTACCACAATACAAGCACCCTAATAGTTCTGTTTGGTTGGTTGGTTGGTTGGTTTTTGTTTTTTTTTCCGAGTGATATACAAAAAGTCCCTGTGTTATGGAAGTACCATAGATTGTTTAGCCATATCCTCATTGAAGAGCATCTTGATTATTCCCAGTTTGGGTATTAATAATAAATCCTGGGCCTGGCACAATGGCTTAATGGCTAAATCCTCACCTTACAAGCACCAGGATCCCACATGGGCATCGGTTTGTACCCTGGCTGCTCCACTTCCCATCCAGCACCCTGCTTGTGGCCTGGGAAGGCAGTAGAGGGAATGCTCCAAAGCCTCCGGACCCTGCAACCACATGGGAGACGGTGACGGGGACTCTGGGCTTCGTTGTTGGCTCAGGTTTGGCTGTTATAACCGTTTGAGGAGTGAACCAGTGGATGGGGGAATCTTTCTGTCACTTCTCCATAAATCTAATCTGCCTTTGCAATAAAAATAAAATAACTATTAAAATAATGAAACCTATGAACATTTGTGTGCATATCTTTGGCTGAACATAATTTATTTCTCTGAAATGATCGCTAAGTAACTTTATTTAAATGACAGCATCACCCTGAACTGTGTACTTGCTCCATTCTGTGGCTACTTGCCTCTGCAGGTCTTTGGAGGGCTACTTTCTTTCTTCAGTACTGATTTTTAGAAGTGGATTTGAATATACAAAATTTAAAGGCTTTTTTGTGCCTTTTTTTTTTTTTTTTTTTTTAAGTTAAGTGGATCTCATTTGATGGGGATTGGCCACCCAATGTCATCTTGGGGTCCTTGATGTGGGGCATGCTCTGAGGAATCCATTTAGGTGGTTTTGATAGTCCTGAAATGCTGTCCGTTTCACTGATCCAGAGATAAGGAGATCGTTCCAAGGACCCCTGGCTGCCATAGTCAACCTTAGAGTCTCCATTCTCCCAGCTATTTCCTGTCAACACTTGGCTGGGTAGTTGACCGATTTGTTCTGCTCTCCTTCCTCTGCTGTGGTACTAGATGTCCTTTGTAGGCCCCAATGGCCTGCCATATCCTCCATGTACATCAGGGCATGCCATCTACTGTTCTGTCTAAGCCATTGAGGAGGCCCAGCTCTGACCTATGCACTCCCTGATCAGACCACAGATCCTGCGAGTCTCCCCATGATTGGAGTTTCAGTCCAGCAGTTCAGTTGGGGGGATCCCCAAAGAAACCTAATCTGAAGTTATCCCAGATCTGACTTGTGTGTGTTTGCCAGTACGGGATTCGGCTATGTGCTTCACCCACGTCAACCTGTGTACACACTGGTAGTTGCAATGACTGGATCAGTTCTGTATCTTATATAAACCAATGGAAGCTGTGGCCCAGCCCAGCCCTGCTCACTGCACACTTGACCCTCATGTACACTGGTGGGAACTGTAGCCTAGAACTTTAGTTTCATCATGTAAAAACTGTGGCTAATTCCTTATTGAATATTTGGAAAGCACAATAGATGTTATGTTAAAACCATTGTCTCAGACCACTAATAAAATGTGTCATTTTCATTGCCAAATTTTGTACTTCAGATAGCAAGTTTTTCATTTCTCTTCCAAGTTCAGGTTAGATCAACTGATAGCTTTTCACTTTTTATTAAGCCATGCTTATAATGGTTGCCTTTCTTATTTGTAGAAACCCAGAGGAAGGCCAGCAAGGGAGAAAGGAGAGCCGGCTTTTCAGGACCTCTTCCCAACAGGCATAGAGCATATCTGGTCTGTGGATTGTAAATGATTAGTGAAATCATTTGGTCTGGTCTTGACAAGGGAACCATAGGAGCAACTAAAAATTAAGTACTTTCACAGTGGGTTAACTTTTTTAAAAAGATTTATTTATTTATTGGAAAGTCAGATATACAGAGAGGAGGAGAGAAAGAGAGGAAGATCTTCTGTCCAATGATTCACTCCCCAAGTGAGCGCGACGGCCGGTGCTATGCCGATCTGAAGCCAGGATCCATGAACTTCTTCCGGGTCTCCCACACAGGTGCAGGGTCCCAAAGCTTTGGGCCATCCTTGACTGCTTTCCCAGGCCACAAGCAGGGAGCTGGATGGGAAGTGGAGCTGCCGGGATTAGAACCAGCGCCCATATGGGATCCCGGCGCATTCAAGGCGAGGACTTTAGCTGCTAGGACACGCCACCGGGCCCAGGGTTAACTTTTAAAAGTGGATAATTCTGCATGGCAGGTGAATAGCCTTGGCAGAAAATAAGCTACCCTCCCCCAACATGCATCTGGCAACAGTGGCTTGCACGCTGGGATCCCATATGTGCGCTGGTTTGACCCCGGCAGCCCCGCCTCCCATCCAGCTCCCTGCTTGTGGCCTGGGAAAGCAGTTGAGGATGGCCCAAACAATGGGGACCCAGCACCCGCTTGGGAGACCTGGAGGAAGCTCCTGGCTCCTGGTTTGGCTCAGCCCCAGCCGTTGTGGCTGCTTGGGGAGTGAACCATCGGATGGAAGATCTTCCTCTCTGTCTCTCCTCTCTGTATATCTGACTTTGCAATAAAAATAAATAAATCTTAAAAAAAAATTTTTTTCTAATCCTTTTGTCAGCTTCTGAATAACAGATTACTCCAAAATTTAGTGTTGTGAATACAGACCTTTATTACTTCAGTTTATAAAAGAACCGCAAAGAGGCTTGGTGGTTCTAGCTTTGGAAGAGGGCCTTAGTGTCTTTTCACGCTGACCTCCCTGCAGGACCACTCACAACCCGAAAGTGGGCGTGCCCCAGAGCTGGTGATCTAAGAAGCAGAACCAGGCCACTGACCCACATGGAGGCCTCTTCTTGGAGGCAACGTACCATCCCTTTTTATGTGACCCTGGCTGGGGGGAAGGGAGGAGGGCACTGCATATAGATGTGGCTATCAGGGAAAGGGGATATGGATCCTTTGGTCCATCTCCAAAGCTGCCTTTGGAGGGAAGCTTGAGATCATGTTGTCCAGGTTGTGAAGCTCATGTAACAGGAAGTGACTCAGTTTAGAACAGAGAGAACCCACAGATATGAAATCTGTAAGGGTGTTTATTCCTTCATTCATTCCTTCTGTTTCCTCCAGCAGTCAGCTCAGAAGTGTGCTTTTTGAGATGCAAATTAGGGCTGCAGAGGTTCTGCCCCTGATGTGTTTGGGCCCAGCAGGGGTTGTGACACTGGAACCGGTGACTACACTAAAGCTAATAATCACAGTGCTTTAGAAAGGATGTCCTTTGATCTCTGATTGAGATACAGTTGAAGTGGTAATGAGTTCCATTTTTCTTCCCAACCAGAGATTTCTAGGACCTATATTACTAAACATTCTTAGATGCACAGCTAGATTGTAGCTTGTGTGTTTTTTTCCCCCTTTGGACACTGTTGTCTAAAATTACATTAATCTTTATCATGTTCTCCTAGATAAATCTGTATGAATTCTAGCAACATAGTATAGTCACCACCTTCTTTTCTTTTTTTTTTAAGATTTATTTTATTTATTTGAAAGGCAGAGTCAGAGAGGGAAAAATACAAAGAGAAAAGGGTTTTCCTTTCACTGTTTCACTCCCCAAGTGGCTGCAACAACTGGGACTGGGCCAGGCCAGAATCAGGAGCCAGGAACTACTTCTGGGTCTCCCACGTGGATACAGGAGCTCTAGTCTTTGGGCCATCTTCCACTACTTTCTTGGGCTCATTATCAGGGAGTTGGAATGAAGTGGAATGCAACTTGGTCCTGAACTGGTACCCATATGGGATGCTGGCTGTGCAATCAGCAGCCTAACTCGCTATGCCACAGTGCTGGCCCTGTCACCCTATTAACAGTAAATACCTGGTACCCCAGGGCTACCTGGGGTATTACAGGAGTGCTCAAACATCAGGTAGGAGACTTAGGTCCAAATTTTGGCTCCACTCAAACTTTGTACACTCAGCCTGCCTCTTCAGTTAACAGATTTATTGGGCATCTACTGTATGGTAATTGCTGGGCATACAAAAAGAACAAACCAGGTTTACTTCTGCTCTGTACTAAGGATGGGATAGACACTAGTCTGCTCTTCCAGCATCCTCTTAACGTGCCGTGCCAAAGGAATTTGTCCAGAATCTCTTACAGATCCAGAAAGTCACAGGTACTATGCTATGGCATGTGCTTCTATCCCAAGTGGAGACTCACAGGGCTGTGGGGTACTGTTGCAGGCAGGCTTCAGTGCCTGAGCACCTTGCCCAGAATTCCAGTTGGCAGCTTAGCATAGCTGTCTTAAGCATAGATTGTGTCATTGATTAGTGCCAAATGTTTTTGCAGCAGGGATGATAATACATTTTGCAGTACCAAAGTGTTTACCATGTACTCTTCTGAGTATTCTACCTGTATTAATAGTAAGAGGAAAGTACTGTAATTACCCTCTTTTTACAAACTGGGAAACTCGGGCACAAAATCGGTAACATGTGAGATTACACAGTAAATGCTAGAGCAAGGATTTGTACCAAGGCAGGCTAGTTCCTGAGCATGTGCTCCTAAGCACTACTGCCTGAGACGCACCCACACGTGGTCTTGCATGCTGTTTGCTGTTTTGTTTCAAGAGAGCAGAAAGTGTGTGTGTGTGTGTGTGTGTGTGTGTGTGTGTGTGTGTGTGTCTTTCCTAACTTGCAGTATCCTGCGTGGGATGCAGTAGACGTTCATTAAGTAATTGTGAACTCACGGAGTCAACTGCTTTTCAAATGGGTGGTAGTGTGAAGAGCAGTGACTTTGAGAACCGTTGGGAACACAGAAATAAAAGCAGTCACAAGGTAAGCCGTCCCCACACTCAGTGGATCTTTTACCTTGCCTGCCTGCTTGCCTTAACTGTTCCGTGTCAGCAGAGTTCTTTGTGAGAGCGCAGTTCTGAGTCCTTGGGCAGCACCTTGGCTTTCCCTACCAGCAAGGAACATCTTGCCTGTGAGTTATTTTTCCAAACAACGAACTGCGCTTTACTCAAGCAGAAATGAACCCAAGTCTTGTTCTGGTTTCAAATGAAAATGAAGCGGGTACCTTCACAACGGTAAGACTGCCCAGAGGGATTTTCTCTGCTAGCAAACCCCTCTCCCAGTGCACATGTGTTAAGTGAAATGGTGAGGGGAGTCCTTGTCCTAATGGCTAATCCCTGCTGAGAGCAGGAGGGAAAACTTTGAACTTGACAGTACATTCTGTTCTTCAGCTGTGACTGAAGAGTCCCCCTTTGCACTGCTATATTAGCATTCCAGGCCACAATCACTGAGGAATTTCCCCTGAGGCAGTGCCCTTGGTGACTAGGATGCAGTACAGATTTTAGGAAACTGTCATGTTTCCTTTTCATTGTGTAATGTGTGTAATGGCGGGTGTAGTGCCTCATTTACATTAGTACTGGGAGGTAATGATTGCGCTCACAAAACACATTGCAGTACCCTGCCCTTCCCGAGTTTGGGTTGCAGCACTTCTGATCATTTTGAAACCTTCAGTTCCTTAGAAGTGGAAGCTGCTGTGTGCCATCCAAATAGCAAGCCTGCAGGAGGCCATGGGGGGTGGGGGTAGGTAGCCCGAGGCCTCAGGGGCTGGTTTCCTAAGGACGTTCTGAGCTTTGGGGAAAGCTTGGGGTGTGAAAGACAAGGGAGAGCAGAGAAGCAGATGAGTCACAGATGATCCATTTCTGAAGGGAGCCACAGGGAGACCTTTCACTGCCTCACAGGAATGTCCCCCAGCAGCGTTTGGCACAGTGCTTTTAATTAACGGGGCGACTGAGGAGCTACAGAGGGATGCTCCCACTTCATCCTGGCCTCCCAGATTGTCTTCTCTTCCATGAGCCATGGATCAGCCTTTCTTAGCTGTGGAGCCAGCCTGGAGCAGTGCTTTCTGCAACATGTCACTGCTCTGGCTTTGTGATTGTTTAACCTGAGACCTTGAATAGAGTTGGGTTCTTTTTCTCCCTGTTCTTTTTCTTTCCATAATGTAGGAAAAATGACTTTGTTGAGGTATCAGCAAGAGATTGCTATGTCGGTCCTGGCACGATGGCGCAAGTGGTTAAGGTCCTCGCCTTGCATGCCCGAGATCCCATATGGGCGCCGGTTCTAATCCTGGTAGCCCTGCTTCCCATCCAGCTCCCTGCCTGTGGCCTGGGAAAGCAGTCGAGGACTGCCCAAAGCTCCAGCCGTTGCGGCTGCTTGGGGAGTGAATCATCGGACGGAAGATCTTCCTCTCTGTTTCTCCTCTCTGTATATCCGCCTTTCCAATAAAAATAAAATAAATCTTAAAAAAAAAAAGAGAGAGATTGCTATGTCCTTGGAACAGAGAGTAAGCAGTCCCACAACTTTTTACAAAGTGGCAGCATGTAGTCAGAGGGATCAGGGTTGATGTGGCAGGTGTTTCTTCTGAGGCCAAGGCTTACTCCAGAGCTGCAGTGTATTTAAATGCCAGTGTTTTAAAGGAAGTCTGTGGTAGAGGAACATCCACCCATGGAAGCTGGCGAGTGCTTTGGTATTCTTTCTCTCGTGTATTTTCTCCTTTCATTTAGGAATCAGCTTCCCAGTCTAGAAAAAGCTTTTTTGAAATGCAAGAGATGGTGTTGTAACTACAAAATTAAAGCAATGTTTAATTGTGTTGTGGTCTGGGGTAGTTGGCAGCCAGCTGGAAGAATATTCCCATGCCTGCTTGAGAACAGATTGACTGATCAAAGGAAGGATGGCCATGAGAAAAGGGAAAAGTGGGAAGTTTTCAGTTTGACCTGTTGAAGTTTATGTGCATGTAAGCTCAACACAGCTAGTTCATTTTAAAGTGAACTCTGACAATGAAAGAGGATACAGTAAGAAGGTTGTGCCAGGCAGCAGTTAAACTTGGACCGTAAGTATTTTTAATAAAGCAATCTGGGTTGACTGGGTGTGAAAGGGAGTTTTCAAAGCAAGCTGCCTGCTGCCTGACTGCATCACTTTAGCAGCCAGAGCAACTAAAGCTCAACTCTGCAGATCTAAAGCACCATTATTCAACCAGTAGGCTAGCTCTGGGCCCTTTGATATGTGGTGTTGGACAACTCTATTTGGTACATAGTTTTAAAATCTTGATGTATTCATCCCTTTAAGGTTTATTTGAAAGTCAGAGTTAGAGGGAGAAAGAGCTTCTATCTGCCTGTTCATTCCCCAAGTGACCACATTGGCCAGGGTTGAGACAAGCCAAAGCCAAGAGTAAAGAGTTTCCTAAGCGCTTAGGCCAGCCTCTGCGGCTTTCCCCAGGCCATTAGCAGGGCACTGTATCAGAAGTGGAGCAGTCTGAACTTGAACCATCCCCCATATGGGATACTGATGTTTGAAGTGACCCAGTTTAAACCACTTCTGATCCAGCTCCCTGCTGATGTACCTGGGAAGAGCAACTGGTGATGATCACTTTGCCTGTGCCTGTGCCACCTGCACCGGAGATCTGGTTGGATTCCCTGGCTCCTTGGCTGTGGCTTGGCCCAGCCCCAGTGATTAGAGCCAGTTCAGGAATGAACCAGTGGATGGATGGTCTCTCTCTCACTCTGCCTTTCACTTGAAGAGCTAGCTAGCTGGTAAAAGCAAAAAAAACATGCCCTAAGATCCAGTATGGTTTATTTACTAGGCAGCTTTCTGCTCTCTCCTGCCCCAGATAGAAGTAGTCACGAGGATACTTTTTGTACTCAGACTGAAAGAGATACAGCAGCCATTTTCTATGGTTGCCATGCCCACTGTGTCCCTGGTGTTCTGCTGGTCCTCTATTGGAGCCAAATAGAAAGGGGCTGGGAGGAGACTGCTTTTGGTCAACTCCCTGTCTTGTGTTCCAGACAAACTTTTCAACGACCCTTGGGTGTTAGTTCCAAACGAGCCTCAGTGTTTGTTGATCTCCCACGTGTGACTCACGCGAGCACACACCACTCCTGTACCAAGGAGTGCACAGATCGATTTTCCACATGAGCAGGGCCCTTTTTAGGGGATTTGGTTTTTGCCCTTTTGTGTTTTGTTCCTGGAGATATTTCCAGGTTCCTGTGTTTTGGCACCTCTGATTTTTGGAATTCAAGCCTTAAAATTGTGAAGCACTTAGCACAAATGGCAGAATTTGTCTGGGATCTCAGAGCTGATGCGTGCTAGGATGATTCAGCACAGGATGTAGTTGCCTCTCTTGCACTAGCACATCCCTTTCAGCTGTCTCTTTAAGTAGGAGCCATTTTGTAAAGAGAATGACCAGAGTCCCATCAGTTTTGGACAGTGAGATAACTGAAAATGATATATACCACTTGCAAAGCTGTCAAAAACACTACAAAATTTCAGAGTAAGTGTTGGTTTTCTATTAAGGTTATCTTTGGGAGAATATGCATAAAAACTGAATATTTTTAAACTGCTAATTTACTTGCCCTTTGTCAGTTTTTTTTTTGGTCTGTAGCTCCTGAGCTTAGGGTACTCTTAGGGTACTGTCATAGATGTAAGAGGTTTTGTTGTTGTTATTGATATTTATTTTAACAGATCCTGTTATACTCCCTGTTGTAACTGTAACTTTGAGTAAATTGAGTGAAGGTTAATAATTCTGAGTCAGAGGTTGGGAACTGATGTTTTGGCCTGATGGTCAGCGTGATCTGATTCCTGTGAGGTGCTGGCCATCTCTAGCCATGTCTCTTTCTGTGATACTGTGTGGGGAACCAGCAGGACCAAAGACTTGCTTGTTCTTAATGCTGCATTTAGGACTCAATGCCTAGGTACAGTTTCACAGAGAAGCTGTGTTCACACTTGGTCCTGCTTACTCAGGCTGCCTGGAGGGTGACTGGGGTTATTGAGAAGTGATGTCTGTGGTCCACACAGCTTGCAAAATGGGAAACAACAGCAGTCAAACAGGCTGCAGGCCTGGCAAGGTGAGTGGGGATCTTGTGCAAAGTGGGTCATGCTGTTCCCATGATTCCAGATCACCCAGCAAAATGTCAAGGATTTTACAGAGCCATGTGCATCCCATTTACTTTAGAAAAGTATAAGAGAATATAGCTCGGCCCACAGGCAACTCAGCAAGTGCCCATTTTATCCAGTGGAGCAGCCTAGCTCAGGTTGGCAATGAAGAGATCATTGGCTGGGATCTTTTGTGCTGTTCATGTGGCATAGCAGATGAAACTCAGCAAGGGAGCTAAGAATGAAAAGGGCACACTACTGGCAAAGCATTCTGTCACCAGGAGGTGAGGGAGGCATGCGGTGTGAGCAGTTAAGAACTGGCACCCTCTTCTGTGCCCAGCTCATGGGCCACATGCTCACTGCAAGGTGTGCTATGATGCGATTGACCTCTGTCCACCACTGAGCAAGACTTGGGCGCTAGGCCAGGAAAGGAGCAGAGAAGGCCCCCTGCATTGCTTTCCATTTCCTGGCTAAGTACTCCTTAGGGCCACAATGTCCACCTGCCCCTGTGTGTGGAATGCTCTTTATCTTGACAGACATGTGACTTGCTCTCATCACTCATGCTTCAGCTGTGTTGTCACTTTTCTCAGGACAGCTTTCTCTGATGAGGTTTTCTGAAATGACTCCCACCCCCAACATGCTCGCCATGATTCCACCTTCTTTTCCTTGCTTTTTTTTTTTTTTTGCTAATGCTGTTTCATATATAAAATAGGTATGGTTCTGTATGTAATTACTACAGTAGTTCCCCTTATCCATGACCCAGAGGAATATGAACTCACAGATAACATCAAACCCAATTTATACTCTGCCTTTTGCTATACATATGCAGGTACTTCAGATTGTTTGTGGAAAATAGAAATAAAACATAAGACTTTTTTAGTGTAAAAGTAGTTTATCTGTGTGTATTTTTTTACCATAATTTTTAAAAAGTTGTTTATTTGAGAGGCAGAGAGAGAAATTTTGTGTCTGTTAATTTACCCCCAGATGCCACAAAATGGCCCTGGGCCAGAATCCCAGAGCCAGGCACAAGGATTCAGTCCTGGTTGTCTTCCTTGTGGACAGTACACCCTTCCCTTGAGCCATTATCTGCTGCCTCCCTGGATTCCCCATTTGCAGAAAACTGGATCAGCACAAGAGCTGAGTGTTGAACCATGTGGGCCATGAGCATCTTAACCACCGCTTCAGTGCCCAGTCCTCCCATTTACTTTTTGAAGGCCCGTTGTATATACATGGATCTCAAAATGTTTTTGCACCAGAAGTTTTATCCTTGACTTTTGGTTTCCAGGGGCAACAATGAAGTTACTACTTTGGGTGCACCCATTGCAGATCAGAGAGCCTGGCTTGAGTCCTGGACACTCTGCTTGTGATCTAGTTTCCTGCTAACATACAGTCTGGGAAGCAGCACGTGATGGCTCAAGTACTTGGGTCTCTGTCACCCATGTGGGCAACTCAGATTGTGCTCTGGGCTTCTGACTTCATTCTGGCCCAGCCCTGGCTGTGGCTGGCATTTGAGCAGGACAGCCTACAGATAAATGGTCTCTCCCTTTCACATAAAATGAAAATCAATAAAAATTTCATTTGTCATGAACTTTGTGATAGACCCTTATACATATTTATACTTTCACTTAATAGAAGGACTCCGTAGCTTTTGTTTGGCATATATGAATTGCTAGCATCGATACCCTGGTGCGTGGTGGCCAAAATAAAGATAAGGGTTATTTGAATACAGGCATTAAGGTTTCCCTGTGCCAGTCAGTCAGATAGCCAGGATGGCTGCTGAGCGACTATTGGGCAGGTAGCAAGTACAGCATGGATACACTGGACAAAGACACCATGTATGTGCAGGGTGGATGAAGAGGGAAGGTGGGAGATTTCATCAAGGTCATCAGAAGGGCATACAGTTTGTAACAGGAGTTTACTTCTGGAACTTTGCATTTATTTTAAATTGCAGTTGACTGTGAATAGCTAGTGCTACAGAAAGTGACACTGGATAAGGAAGGATTACCATACTAGGAATATTCAGAAAGCTGATGGACATCTTAATGAAAAAGTTCTGTGTGTGATTTCAGTTCTTTTTTTACACCAAAATCAGGTTATCCTTTCATTTGTATGGAAACTTTTTAAAGTCATCCTGTATATGCAAATGGTCTTTATCTCTAGCCTGGAGTGTTGATTTATTCCCTTTGAATGTGGTGAGAGTGAAAGTCACCTTAAGGGATATTCCCTATGTGGCTGGCTAGACAGAACTGGGATCTTGTCCTAAGTACATCATAGAGGGAAATCTCTAGCAAAGGTGAAAGGTGTCTTTTGGTAACGTAAGCGAAAAAAACAACTTTGTTTTCAAAGATGGTTGCAGGTGTCCAGCTGTGAGTGTGGTAGGGAAGGGGAGGAAATAGGTGCTCTGTCAGTGTCTAGGCCAGTAGTGGCTTGTCAATGGCCTTGGGATCCAAGGGTCGGGACTTTGGGATGAGAGCCTGTTGCTGTTTCCTGAATTAGTTTGTGTAGAGAAAATTCTGAGTTCAGTATGTTCCCGAGTCTGATTGAGAAGAGTTCTCAAGCTCAGAAGACAATGCTTCTGAGAACACAGGCACTGGCTTTGGGTAGTTGGCTCTCGTGTGTGCCCTGGCTGTATAAAGATGTGAGGCTGTCCCTGTGCCTCCCAGCCTCCTCGGGCTTCACCTCAGGCTGGGATGTAGACTTTGATTGTCCAGGACAGATGGCAGGTAACAGGGTTCTCCGCATCTCCCAACATGAGATTCCGCAGGGTCTTTGAGTCACCTGTTGCTGGGTTCACTGCTCTTGGACTGGAATTTTTACTAAGCTGCTTTAGCCTAGATTCCCTAATTGGATTCTGTCCTAGGCTGTTCCTGTAATAATAGGTCCTTTATAGCAATTCCTGGATCTCTTCCCCCTTCTCCTTCGCCCTTTCCATATCCGCTACTATACTGCCATCTGGCCCTACCCCCACCCCACCAGTGGGTATTCTGTCATTTTGAAACATTTCTTCACTCCTGTTTCCAGCTTTTTCTTGTAGAGCAACCAAAACTGGTAACCAACCGCCTTCTGAAAGGCCTATTCGTTAAAGAATGGAATGACTGATTGCCTTATTGTTTTTGAGTTAATTCCCAGAATCCTGTTCTTTGGATTTTATTTTTATAGCATTGTATTAACTGTGTATGTGTTGTGTTGGTATCTGCTCATTTCTAAGCTGGATTTTGCTTTGGGTTTATTGTACCTGGTGCATCTCTATCATGAATGTGTCACCTCTTACAGGTTGCCAAGTGTGCTGCTTTGTTTATCCCCTTCTAGTCAACAGTATGTACTTGCTATTTGTGTATTTAATGAGTAAATTCACTTGGCCCTGACTTTTCTGTTGAGATATCGATTCCTCTCAAGATGTTATAACCCCTGCCCCCCAAACACACAAAAGCACAGCTTTTGTTATTCTCTCCTATGGGTGTTTTAGGACTTAAATGTGGATTCTGTGAGTTGTCATAATGGGAGATTACTGCTGGCATTTAGTGAACAGCCATATGTGATTGCAGCATTCATGGTGTTGATCCTGTGGCAGCCATGAGGAACCAGTCATTGAGAGCTTGCTGTGTGCCAGATACTGCTCTCAGGTCTTTATGTGTCTTAAATAATTTATCTTCCTAAACTTAGAGACTATTTCTTTGGTATTTCCCCCATTTTACAGATAGCAGGTTATATAACTTCTGCAAGGTCATACTGCTAGAGAGGGAAAATGAATTTCAGAGTGTAATTGTCTTACAAATTCAGCATGGAGTTACTTGATTATGGGCCAGCTAAAGTTTTTCCTCTGTATTTTTTAAAAGCTCCTCATGCTTAATATCTGATCATTGTACATTTAATGGGACCTGTTAATAGGTTAGAATTCCCTCATCAGGTGGTAAGATCTAGATTTAAAGAAGGTAAATCAATTCCCAGTGAACAGCATGTCTATCTCTTACTCAGTTTAACAGTCATGGCCATTATAACCTGTTCCTCTTCCCTTCCTTTTGATTGGCTTCTAGGGATACACCAGGGAGGTGCAGGGAATCCTGGGACTTCCTTATATCCATGGCTCAGAATGTATCATAAAGTTTCATTGTGTCATTGTGATTTGTATTTCATGATATTTTTAACATGAATTTTCTAGATGAATTTATTTATTTATTTGTTTATTTATTAATTAAGATTTACTTGTCTATCTGAGAGGTGGAGGCACAAAGAGGGAGGAAGGGAGATGCCTTCTATCTACTGGCTCACTCTCCAGATGGCTGCGGGGGCTGGGATGGTCCAGGCTGAAACCAAGAGCTGGAAAGTCTACCTGAGTTTCCCACAAGACTGACAGGGGCCCGAGTACTTCAGCTGTCCTCTGCTGCTTTCCTAGGTGTTAGCGATGAGCTGGATCAGATGTGGAATAGCCAAGACTTAAGCTATCACTCGTGGGATATTGGCATCACAGGCAGCTGCTTAATTCACTGCACCACAGTACCTTACTAGATGACTCTTAGCAAATGAATTGTCAACACTGGATCTTAGCCCAAAGGCCAAGAAGCAGCACAAATGAGTTGCTTAGATAGCAACACTGCTAACTTTGGTAGCAGATGGAGGGGCGTTGGTGAGGGACTGGCTTCCTAATGTCCAGCTTGAGCCATTGTTAAATATGAGATCGTTTTACCTATTAAGAGGATTTGTCTTTGATGGATATGAATTCAAAGCTAAACCTCTTATCATTAGAATTTTCAGGGATTTCCGTCTCCTGAAAAGGTTGAATATGGGAAAGAAAAGGGCTCAGAAGGAAACTGATTTGGAGAGCTCAATATGTTAAGGAAACTGTGAGTGTTGAAGGTGGTATTTATGGCATAGAGAAGCCAACTGGGATACCAACATCACTTATCAGAGTGCCTGGGTTCAAGTCCCAGCTCTCCTTCAGATTCTAGCTTCCTGCTAATGTGCACTGTAAAAGTCATCTGGAGAATGCTCAAATTAGTAGTTGGGTCCCTACTAGTTTGTACCTATATCTTGGCCCAGCCCTAGGTGTTGTGGGCTTTTTTTTAAGAGCTCTGTGTCTTCCTTTCAAATAAAACAAATTAGTTTGTTTTTTCACATTGCTGAGGTTCTGTGACTGAGAAGGGACAGAGGTAGCTGATACAGTTTTTGGCACTTAAGCATGTGGGGACTGGTGTCTTCCTGGTACTACTGTGGACTGAGGGAGCCAGTACCCTTCCAAGGTCTTCCTTGGACAAGGACGTTTTGGGGACAGAACCTTGGTAGCTCCTGCTTTGAAGGATCATTTGATGCAGTATCTCTCCCCCACATCATGGCTGGATTGGTTTAACTGTGAATACTGAGAGCTGCTAGACAATTTCATGGATAAAGTAATTCATCCTGACATTGCCAAGGAATATGTATATCTCAGTGTGGTGAGCCAAGGAAGAGAGGCATTGCTAAATGACTACTTTGTGGATAAAAGCAGCCTAGCGTTTGCTCTTGGAAGTTGAAGTATTGGTAGTTAACTTCTGTAAGAGAAACAGCTAGGAAAGTTGGAGTTATATGCCTCCTTACTTTTTTGTGTAGAAATCTATAGGCTGTGGCATTTGAAAAAGTTTGCAGCCTCTTCGTGTAATTCCTATTTTACATAGGGGGGATGCTGGGATGTTAAAGGATAGATAGGGATAAATTTATGATTAGTTTCTCTAGGACATTCATTTCTGCATAGAACAATGTTTTCTAGGTTTTTCATTTTACCTTGACCTCCACAGTAAAAATACATTTTATATCACAACATTAGCACATCATAGTCATAAACGTAATGCAGAAAAACTGAGTTTGATTAAACAATATTTATTCATTCAAACTAAGGACAAAGGACTCTGACTTTGTGTATCTGTTAGTTGGTTACAGCCTGCAGTTGTAAGAACACCCATTTAGTGTGACCTCTTAGGTGCTCAAAAGAGGTCAAAATATTCCTGGAAATATACCCAGTAACCAGTAACGAGTGGATTCTTTCTGATTGTGGCATTGATGGATTATGGGTGGATGAGAGTGACAACATTTATACATTTTCTTTATTTTTACATTTTTAGTACTTGATAGTGTGTAAGCATTTAAGTATTTCAAAACAAGAAAAATGGTTGTTGCCTATGTCCTGCTCCGCCTCTCACTGTCTTGCTATCTCACAGGTCTCAGTTCTGATCTGGCAAGACCACCACCCGGAAGTCTGCACTTCTCAATGTAGCTCCACTCTTCACCTCATGAGATTTTAGTTTCACCCAAAGAGTTTTTATGGAACCCCTCAAAAAGCACAGAAAACTGGCACTTCATTCATAAAATGAATCTGTGGCATTTCATCTTTCCTTAGGAGTTAAATTTTTGACCTAAAGAATTTAACTTTGTCTGTAGCATTTTTGAAAAGAACTTTTTGTTCTTTTATGAAAAAATTGCTTATAAAAAGCCATTTTTGTGGACACTAATCAATGTCTTTTTTTTTTCCCCCTAATAGGTCTAAAAATGGAACATTTTGATGCATCACTTAGTACCTATTTCAAGGCATTGCTAGGTCCCCGAGGTAAGGTGGTTTTGGTTTAATTACCTTTCACAGCCCTCCTATCCCATCTTCATTATAGCCACTTGTAAATATTACATGAGGAGAATCTAGAAAAGGTTAGCGTTTTCTATGGTAAGAGCAAACTGTCTCCCAGATTCCAAGTGGCCTGGCAAAGTCCTGATAGTCACTGAAGTTGTCTGTGTCTCTTGGCTTTTGGGGCAGAGACCCAGCTGCTGTGTGTGGCCCTCTGCTGACTTCACCTGGAGGTCAGAGGATGCTGCAGCACTTACCTTGCCATTGCCAGCCTGATGCTTTTCTCAGTTCTTGTGACTCTCTGGACAGAATCGGCTTCCAAAATGCACCTATGCTGTAGGAGTTAAAATTTCCCCTGTTAGAACTGTAGGAGTTTTTGCATCCTTTCACTTTGTGTTGTCACTGGGGAAATATTTGCATCTGAATGCAGCTACCATGTCTCTGAATCTTTTATAATCTTTTAGAGAGTAAATCAGCTCTATATTGCTTCTTTAATGTCACCTGTAATGCCTTTTAATGTCCTATCTATAAAGAAATAGGTTCACACAGTTACAGGAAAACTACAGATGGTTTTTGAACAGTTGAAAAGATGTTTCTCTCACTCATTTTTAAATAAATTGTAAGAAAAGAAACTAGGGGGCTGACGCTGTTAAGCTGCTGCCTACAGTGCTGGTTGCTCCACTTGTTATCCATCTCCATGCTAAATCCATTTTCCGTTTCCCTGGGAAAGCTGTGGAGAAGGGCTCAAGTGCTTGAGCCCCTGCACCCACATGGAGACTCAGATGGCGTTCCTGGCTCTTGACTTCCCCCTGGCCCAACCCTGACTGTTGCAGCCCTTTTGGAGGAGGGAACCAACAAGTGGAAGTCTGTCTGTCTGTCTCTCTCTCTCTCTCTCATTTCTGCTTCCCTAAGCAGACACGTGGTGAGATCAGGGAGGAAAGTATTGGAGTTGATAGAAAGAGAGTTCAGTCCGGAGGATCAAAGAAGGGGAAGCATTGTCCTTATCAGTGACTGCTGCTCCTTCAGAGATGCAGTATCTGGGCTTTGTGGTGGAAGGGCCTTGGCTGGGAGGTGATATGGAAGAAACACAGGTTTGGGAAGGTGGTCCTAACAGAACGCAAAGAGACATGTAGTGAAAAGGCAGCTCCTAGGGATTCAGATCCAAGGATGAAGCTGAATCTCACCGGGAAAATTGTACATAGAGGAATCTGGCTTTCAGAGTTGACTCTATCCAAGAGTTGGGGTTGGCTGTCTGCTCCCAGTGGCTGGTGGCTATTTGAGCCTCTTTTTCCTTTCCCTGCTAGATAAGGAACCAAAGGCAGGGCAGGGCAAGGCAGGGGTGGGGCGTGTGTCCTGCACTTGGTCAGGGCGAGTCTTCTGCCTCAGGCCTACACCTTGTTCCACGGTTCTTAAGTATTCCCTTCTGTGATTGAGCATAATTGCTTCATCTTCTTTGTTTTCTAGTCCTTGTCTGCTGTTGACCATGATAACAGTATATGCTACCTTTCTAGTGAGGCGGCACTTTCATTGACTTGGTTCAATGGCACATTTTTTCTTGGTGTCTGCATCTGCTGGGCAGACTTGCTCATGGGTACATGAAGCTTTAGGGCATCCGAATTGACAGCTGGCATTCCTTAGGTTTCTAGTTCCATGAGTCTATCACAGCAAATCTGGTTAATAAAACCAGTTAATGGGAAATTTAGTTTCCTTGTTGTTTTTCTTTTTTGGAAGATATTTATTTATTTATTTATTTAGGAAGGTAAAGTTATCAAAACAGAGAGAAAGAGATCCTACACCTGCTAATTTATTCCCTCAAATGGCCTCAATTGTCACAGCTGGGCCAGGCCAACACCAGGAGCCAGAAACATCTTCCAAATCTCCCACATGGGTACAGGGACTTGGATTGCCTGCTGCTTTCCCAGGTTCATTCATCTGGAGCTGGATTGAAAGTGGAGAAGCTGGGACTTGAACTGGCACCCATCAGGAATGCCAGCATTGTAGGAGACAATGTGCTATTCCACGATCCTACCCTCCTTTATTTTCTTTTAAACTCTTTGGAAATGATATTTTTGCCATGAAGAATATATATTGCTATTTAGATTGTGTGACAAGTCGTTTCACTCTGATGTTGCTTTGTTGGGACATTAATGTTAAGTGACTTTATAAAATCATGGTTGGAGAAATGTTTAAAATGGGCTTTGCTTATCATCATCTCTACCTTATTAATCTCTAAGTATTTTTCTTGCATTGCTTTTCAGATACTAGAGTAAAAGGATGGTTCCTTCTGGACAATTACCTACCCACATTGATCTGCTCTATCATATATTTACTAATTGTATGGCTGGGACCCAAATACATGAAGAACAGACAGCCCTTCTCTTGCCGGGGCATCTTAGTGGTGTATAACCTTGGACTCACGTTGCTGTCTCTCTATATGTTCTGTGAGGTAGGTGAACGCTTGACAGGGCTCCTCTGCGTTAGATCAGCTCTCTGCCCTGCTTTGTACTTCTAAGTGAGAGAAGGCAGCTGCTTATGGCGGGAGGGTAAGCATGTGAGCAAATATGTGAGTGCATTTTGAGTGCTCTTTTTAAAATTAATGTTTGAAATGCCAGGGTGGAGTGTACAAGTGTCTTCTCAGAGATCTAAAACAAAAGACTCAAGCATGGATTCTTCTGTTATGTATGTGATGGGTGACGTTCACAATTGGAATAATAGCTCAGACTATCTGTCACACAAGCAAGAAAGTAGAAAATGAGTGGGGAGAATAGATCCGTGAGCATTTTATCATAAAGCATTTAGTCAAGGCTCTCTGGTCGTATGACATGGGCGGGGGAGGGGAGGGGAGGAGGGTACTTGTGTTCGGTACATTTTGTGGCAAGTCTGTTTTGTCCTGAGCTGAAAACTTGGCATATCTCACAAGTTACTTCTTGAGAACCAAGGGTAAGTGGAGAGTAAGAGCTGTATAAGATTCTGAGTGGTCTGTGTTTCTGTAGACCCTATTGCTTCCAGTACATTACTAGAATGTGAATGTCAGATTTGCTGATCTCAGAAGCAAATGATTCCGAAGGAGAGAATTAAGCCATGACTTTGATTCTCCAAGTAGTAGCAAAGAGGAGGATTAGGGGATGAGAGCCAGTATAAATCTTAAAAGTGGTGTTTAGAGATACTGTGAGTTCCCCATCAGCTTCAGGCTGCGTCTGGTGGTGTGTGGGCAGATGGCAGGGGAAATCCTGTATTTGATCATCTATCTGCTGATTCCTCTAATCATAAGCCAAGGTGTAGCTCTTATGGCTGGAACGTAAATGCTAGTAGCGTTGTTTTTGTGTTAATACTCCAGGAAATGCTTATAATCCCCAGTTTTGCTTTTTTTCCCCCCGTCTTATTCCAGAATGAAAGCTGCGCAGTTAGCCTCCAGGATAGAGAGATTGCAGGACTGGGGGCTCAGGTCGCAGTGGCAGGAGTGGCTGCTGGGCCGGGTCAGCACTGGGCCCAGCACTCGGGGCGCAGCAAGCCGTCAGGTTTTTCCAGTTGAACCCTTTCCTCTTCAAAATGGATAGACAATAGAGCTAGAGCCTTTACTGCAAAATAGTTTTTGTACTGTTTCTTTTTTCACACAGCAATATTCCACAGAAAAATATTTTAAGATGATTAAATCATTGTGAGCTCAAGCATCTGCCCATGTGTCTCTCCAGCTGCAGAGATGATGACATCTGTAACTTCATCATTTAACCTCGTCAGTGGGTGCTTCCCTGGGAAGATCATTGCTGTCGAAATTGCTCCTGTGTGTATCTGAGAGGATTGGGGGATTCTGAACATATTGTAATAGCAAGTGCCGATTTTCCTCTGACATCTTGATGAGAACAACAGAAGAATTGAAACAGTGTCCTAAGCACAGATATGGAGGAAGAAAATCAGACTTTTAAACTCACAATTTAGAATACCTAGAGGAGCAAGAGACTCTGTAAGAATTACATCCTCATTAGATATTCCTGAATTGAAATAAACCCTAGATTATGCTAAATTTAGATTATGCTAAATCTTTGTCTGCTCTCTTCCCATGCTTGCATAATGCCAACAGTAATACTGTTGTAGTGTATCCTTTGTCAAGTTTAGAGTTTCACTTTAGCTTCATGTTTTTCTTCTTGTAGGAAGCATTCCTCCCCTAACAAACAGTAAGGAACAGAAGGTCAGTCACAGTTTAACAGCAGAAAGGACAGAAGAGATTGTGCAGCCCAGTTGGACCCTTTTTTCTAAGAAATGTTCCGTGTATTGAAACAGTTCCCTGTGGCCACAAACCACAAACCAATCCTGCAGGTTCAGGGTTTTCTGTCTTTTCCTGCTTATTTATAATATTTACACTACAAAGCCTTTTAAGAGAAGTAGCGATTGGTGTTTTTGTTGCCTTGGCAAGTTCTGGATTCATATATGTAAAATACATGTAACTTAAAAGAAACAAGAATTCTTGGAAGAAGACATAAGGAGGAAATGAAGGAGAAGTCGCTGACACTTTGTGCTAGAAGAAAAATAATTCTAGTTTTAAAACTGTGAAGCCAAGTTTAAAATGCAAGCAGTAGGGGCCCGGTGCCATAGCTTAGTGGCTAAAGCCCTCATCTTACATGCACCGGGATCCCATATGGGTGCCGCTTCTTATTCCAGTGGTCCTGCTTCCTATCCAGCTCCCTGGTTGCAGCCTGGGAAAGCAGTCGAGAAAAATCCAAAGCCTTGGATTGTTGCACCCATGTAGGAGACCTGGAAGAGGCTCCTGACCCCTGGCTTCGGATCAGCTCAGCACAGGCTGTTGCTGCTGCTTGGGGAGTGAATCAACAGATGGAAGATCTTCCTCTCTGTTTCTCCTCCTCTCTGTGTGCCTTCTTTTCAATAAAGGTAAAATTTTATTTAAAAAAGTGCAAACAGTATAGACTTAATCAGTTTTAACGGCTGGAAAGAATAACACTAAAAGGAGATAGGAAATGTTACTTTTTTTTTTTGGAAAGCTCTTATTTAATTTAGCCATTTGAAAGGCAGTTATGCAAACGGAGAGAGAGGTCTTTCATCTACTGTGTCATTCCCCAAAAGGTTGCGATGGCTGGAAGTGGGCTGGTCCAAAGAGAGCAACTTCATCTGGGTCTCCCACCTGGAGGCAAGGCCCCGGCACCAGGGCTATTTTGTGCTACTTTCCCTGACCGCTAACAGGAAGCTGGATCAGAACTTGGGCCCATATGGGATAATGGTGGTGCAAGCGATAAATTTGCTCACCAGGTGACAGAGTTTATTAAGATAGTGCGTATTTCCTGGAAAACAATGGGATATTACCAATTTGAAGTGTATTTGAATAGTAATATCTTTTCGTTTGAAAGTTTAGAACTTCATGGCAAACCTGTTTGCTTTTATTAATTAGATGTTGTGTAGCATCACACTCATAAACAAAGTTTCGGAAGTAAAACTGCAAGTTGTTCACATTCTTGTTCAGCCTTACAAAGGTGGGCCGTCATAGCAGCAGAACAAGCTCCAGTACTTTCCTCCCACACCTGAGATTTTAAATGGGCATATTTTATCCAAATGGGAAGCACAGCCACTTTTTCCAGTTATTCCCACATCTTCCCTGTTTTCCTTGAGACTAAGTTGGGATCTCAGACTGCCTTTCCCTCTTTCTGTGGTAACTACATACTGGGCTGAACCCCCGTCTCCCCTGGCCTGTCAGAGCCACTTGGGCTGTCCTTTAGCGTATCACACAGTAGTCCCCGTGGGCAGCTGCTGTGTCCTGATGTAACACCACTTTGATGCCTTTGCTCTCTCTGTCTCAGACCCTAGGCAGAGACTAATTGTGTCTTTTTTGTCAGCAGTCCAAAAGGGAACATCCCTGCTGATCAGCCTGTGCCTCCACACACTGATCCTTGGACTCAACAGCAGCTGGAGAGTGAGCAGGGTCAGTGTTGCCTAGTGCTCGTGGCTTTGAACCCTTCCAGGGACGTTGTACCGAAAAGGACTGCTGGCTGCTTTCCCTAGAAGAGCTGTTCTGGGCTTGTTAGCCTGATAATTCTGACCAGCTCTCCAGACTCTCCACCAGCACCAGGCCTCCACCTTGCAAATATAAACCCACCTGGGTATGGCAGTCTCCATCCCACTTCCGGGGTCTCCACAGAGGAGCCAGTTGCCCTGTGAAACTGTCTGATCTAGTAGTGTTTTTTTGTTTGTTTTTTCCCTTTTACCTCCTTGGCTTCTGCAGTGCCCTAGGAAGCTGACAGGTTCCCTTTGATGGAATGCCCCCTGGGACGTATTCATTAGTACCCTGTCCTTCACCCCACCTGACTCCAGGTCAGGAGGTCCAGCACAAGAGGTCCGTCATGACATTGTTTCTTTCTTGTTGTTGTCATTGTGGCTGATGACTTCAGCAGATGTATCCTGAGTATTGGGAAAGGAAGAAAGCAAATGCCAGAGCCATGATTGTTGTTTAGCAATCAAAGGGATAAGTCACTAACAAGATAACGCGATTATACAAGACATCGAGTTTTTTTTTTTAAGTCTGTTTGTTTTTTCCCCCCCTTAAGTTAGAACTGTGTGGTGTGAGTAGTATGAGAGAATTATGATTCACATATTCAAAACATGCAAAATGGAATTTGAGGGTTAGATGGATCTGGCTTGGCATAAATGTTCAGACTTCTTTCTTGCTCTTTGCAGTTTTTAAGTTGAGATTTTGGAACTGTTTTCAAATATATAAAGTAAAAATTATAAAAATTATATTTGTGTACCTCTTATAGTTTGTTTTGCATAGATACAAAAATGTTTCTAAAATACAACCTCTTTACAGGTTTTCTTCTGAAGTTCCTGTTTTTCCTGTGTATGCTTCTTTACTTTTCTATGAGTCTACTTAACAATAATACATACTGTTTCCTGAGACATTAAGTTCACATGAATAGCAAACAATTTATACTTTTTCAAATAGCTTTTTGTAGCCACCTTTTCATTCATTCCATCTCAAATGCTCTGTATTTCAATCCATTTTCATCTAACACGATAATTACTTTGTAGTGACTTTTCTCGCCTTTTTTTGTGTATATGCTTTCCTTGTCTCCCCTCTTTTTGCTGCTTTCTATGGAGTTATTATTTCTTTTTTCATTTTGTCTTTCTCATTTTTTTTCATTTGATCTGAAAGTTAATTCACTCTGTTGATTGGATACCCAGCCACCTTTAACATACATCCAAAGTTGGTGAGTATTTCTGCTTTCTTCCAACAAAATAAGCAAGATTAGGTAATTAATTTTCAGGTTTGTTCCCCTCACGTCTGTGTTATTATAATCAGGAGTTTAGTTCCACTTTTTTTCAAGGTCCTAAATAATTGTCATTACAATCATTTGCAAAATTGAATTTTTACACTCACTGTTCTCTGAAATTCATTCATTGAGTTGGAGTTTCTGTTGTTTTCTTCTTCTGAAAAGTGGCTTTTTCTCTGAGAGGCACCATTTGTTTGGCCACCATTTTATTTGCCTTTATGCTTGAAAAATATTTTAGTGGGACATACAGTTCTAGAGTAACTGGTATTTTTTTCCCTCAGTACTTTGAGGACTTATTTGAGCAAGTCTGCTGCAGTTTCCTTTTTGTTATATGTAGGTAATCTTTTTCTTTCCAAGTGCTCAATGATGTTTGTATTCTTGTAATTTGCTGATGTGTGGTTGTTCAGATTTGCATATTATGCTATTTCATGCATCTGTTTGAGTTTTAGTGTAACAGTGTATCTTTTATTATCAAAGGTTCCCCACTTCTTGTTGTGGTTTTATTCTTATTATTCTATAAACTTAAAACATTGAACAATCTCAAATATTTTCAGAATTACTTTATTTAAAGTGTGCCTGCAGCTATACTGGGAAGGTCATGCATCTGAAATAATTAGGTCTGAATTTAAATTTCTTTAACTTAGAAAAACAAAAGTTTGATAAATGTCCTATGCAGGCCTCCCAAACTGGTATTACTGGAGTAAATGACTTTTTGAACAAATTTGTAAACTGGCTTCCTCTTTTCTGAAGAATACTTTTTGGGAGAAGGAAGCAAAGTTGCGCTTCTACATAGTCAGCAGTGGTGGTGGCGGTAGTGGTGATGTTGTCTGTTGTGTTTTATGCAGCATTTCTGTGTTGATGTTGGGGAACTGGTTTTGCTTTTGTGCAGCCTGCCTCATTATCAGAACCAGAAGTCAGTAATTTTTTTCCCTGAATCCTCTTTTGAACAAAAGTTCCTGATGTTTTATTATTGGAAAGATGAAAGGACTTGAACACTTGATGGGCTGGCTGTTGTGTTTGTGCCTTTCTAACCTCTTAATGATTGTGAGGCTGTAGGAGCCTCTGGCCCAGCACCTGCCCTGCACCACCCCTCAATGCACCCCCTCCACTCCACAAACCCCCTAGGCCCTGGTTTTGCAAGTCCTCTCACAGGAGGTACAAGAGCAGTTGCTTTGGAAACACTGCATTCTAAACTGCCTGCTTGTTTTTCTTTCCCTTCAGGCTTGCCCAAAATAGATACGTCATTGTGGGAAAATAGGTTTTGGAAAAACACTTAAGCTCACTGGCAATCGATTATTAAATTTTATTTTAAAAATTACTTTGTTTACCAAAATCCTCTGAAAAAAAAAGACACTTGCCTTCCCCCTCCCCCCCATTTAACAGAGGTACAGAGAAGTGGAAGTCTCAATTGAAAGTCATAAATAAAGAGGGGAGAATCTGTTGCCTAAAACACACTCAGTCCCCTAACTAAGGAAATTTCTGGCTTTCATTTCTCTGTGCTTGAGACAAGGAAAGGGTTACTTGGCTACTCCCAGTGTATCTGGTCAGAGGAATGATGCCTCAGAGTGAGCAAAAGAGAGAGAAGGATGCAATTGAGACACCTTTCACGTCCGCCCTGCTCACCCGCACTCCTGGAAAGAGAGGAAGCTCTGGACTCAGCCCAGAGCCGAGCCTCACGCCTGTACCCCAGCTTTGCAACGTTGGGTCGCTTGGTTTTGCAGCTGGTATAGCAGAGTGTGTGGCCCTCTAGCAGCCCCAGCTGACCTGCCCTTCTCTGCCACACCAGGGCACTCCACTGAAGGCCTTTGTTTAACTTAATGCAAAGGCTGTTTGGAGACTGGGGCCCAGGGGTGGGGCGGGGTGGGGACAAACACCACTTCAGCTCTGTTACTGACCTGCAGGTGTTGGAAACCAAAAGAACAAATATTGGGCTAGAATCACAGCAAAGACAGTGCCAGATTCTGGGCAGACTTATTCAATAATCATTGCCCCATATCTATTCAGTTCCCTATATCCCTTTTGGCTAAGGGAAAGTTCTGGTGGCCTGAGGAGGGAGAGAAAAGGACTGCTAAGCGTGGAGAGTGGGACCTGAAGTTCCAGGAAGGTGCCAAACATTCCTGTTTCAGGTTGGACCAAGGACAAGCTGTTTCTTTGTGTTTTGTTCTCAAGACTTCTCAAGTGTACAGGACCTGTCCTTACGACTTGAGCTATGACCTAAGGGTGTTCCTGGAGAGGAAGGGAGCGTGCTTTTGGAGGTCATGGGTGTGACATTGCATAATGGACAGCCTTATACTGTGGCCTTGAAAGGTTTGAAATTCAAAGCCATATGCTTTGCCTTGACTCTGTTCCATAATGGCACTGCCAAAATTGCACAGCTAAGGAAATAAGTGCTATAATTTTGGAGTAGTCGCAGTTAATTTTAAGCCAAACATCTGCTGAAAATAAAGATACAGCCAAAGGTCCACACTTTTGCACAGAATTCTTAATGGACAGAATATTCCCACTCTGCTCTCAACAAGGGGTGAAAAACGGCCAAGGAAGGTTGGAGGAGCTTCTGATCACTTAATGCTGTAGGTGTGTGTGGATTGCATCAAGATTTCTGAGTGCTAGTCCCATTAAGCTGTGTGACCTCAGGGCACTTGAGTCCACTTCTCCATTTCTGTTTTCTTATTAAAAACATACATTTCAGAGTAGGCCGATGACTTGGCCATTAAGGTGCTTAAATCTCATTTCAGTACCTAGTTTGATAGTTGTCTCCAGTTCTGACTGTAGCAAGCTTCATACAAATGCAGATCCTGGGAGGCCGAGCGATGGCTGAAGTACTAGGGGTTCCTGCCACTGATGTGGGAGATTGGGTGCAGTTTCTGACTCCTGTCTTGATCCAACCAATGGCTGTGGGGGGAGTACATGCCTGCTCTCTTGTTCTCCCTCTCTTTCTGTGCCTCTCTTGATAAAAAAATAAAAACATGTACTTCTGCCAGAGCTAATGAAAATACTTACATTTAGGGATTCTGATAAAAACAAAGCTATGAAGAGTGTTGATTGTGTATCCTTTTAGTGGTGTTACTTTGAGAAGTGCCTTAGGAGGCAGGTGTTGTGTTAAGCCACCACTTGTGACACTTGGGTCCCACGCTAGAGTGTCATTTCCTTTTCCAACTGCTCTGCTTCCTCTCTGGTTCTTTGCTTATGTACCTGGGAAGCTGCAGATGATGGCTGAAGTACTTAAGTTCTTCCCAGCCACGTGGATGACAGAATGGAATTTCTGGCTCCTGGCTCCAATCCCAATCCCTGCTGTTAGGGCCAGTTGAGTAGTGAGCTAGCAGATGGAAGCAAGCTCTAAGCTCTATCTCTGTGTCACTCTTGCATCTCAGATAAATGCGTTTTTTAAAAAAAGCGCCTTGGGTGCTGTGAGCCTTTTGAGTTGAAGTGTAGGTGGGCTTTGTTTTCATTACCGTTCAGTCTGTGCTTGTGGGGAGTAAGAAGCACGTTGTTTATATCAGGCTCCTGTGGAGAGCAGTCATCTCCTTCAGAAAGGTGCGAACTTGCTGCTCCGCAGACATTTTGGGAGGAGAAGCTGATGCAGGCTCCAGGACAGTGATTTTCTGTTGCTTTTTGTGTTTCAAGTGAACGTGCTTCCAGAGATGCTTTGGTAGCAGTCCAAAAAATACTACAAAATTGCTTATCGTGCTAAAGGTTACATCTCATTTGTGATAAAATGTGTTGTTAGATGGGAGAAGGCAACTCTGACCATTAAAAATGATTCACTCTCTGAATTGCATCATTCGGATCCAGCTGTGAGGCCTACCCATATTTTCTTCTTTCAATGAAAAGATGCGTGAAACCACCATTGGTTATTGAATTTGTCTCCCAAGGAGGGAGGAAAGCTTCTAGCTATGTTTTAATTATAGTTCTTCACACACCCCTGGTCTAATTAAGATTTGCTTTACTCCAAGGAGGGAGAAAGCACATATGGTTTTGCAGTGGTACTACGTGTATCTTGGGTAGTTGGAAAAAGCAATGTAAATAGTGTTCCCTTATTTGTTCCTGAGTAGTTGGTGGTATGGGGAATTGTGTGGGTAGTGGCAAGCTGTTTTGTTGTTGCAGCCTCATTTTGTGTGTGTGTGTGTAGTACATACAGTCAATGCCCTCTTTGAGCTAATTCCCAGAAGCCCACAGCAGTCAACTGCCCCTTATTTTGAGTGCCTTGGCCTGTCCAGCCTCCCCTGCCAGTGCTATCTGCTTACGTGCAGCCTGATGGAATTCTGGGGGAGTTTAGCAAAGTATCTTTCTGGAGAGGAATCCAAGCCTAAGCTCTAAAAGACACCAAGGTGATTTAGACTAGAACATGTTCTCATCTGATGTACTTCTATTGGAGCTAGAATGAAGGTCAGTCCTTTACCCTGTGAGTCTCTGGAGACTACTGCCTATGGACAAGCTGTGTTCCTTGGATAGGAGTGGAGAGAGCAGAGTGCTCTAGAAGTAACCTGTTTTATGGAGGTTTGATGAAGGTCATAGGCAAAGAAGCTTCATCTCAGGTCCTTGGTCTCCATGTACTCAATTATTCCAACCCTTTAGAAGCCAAGGATATTTGAGAGTTTGCGTTCCTGGTATGAGTATTGATGAAGATCATTTTTTCACCCAGAAGTTGATTGATTTGTTCTGTCCTCCATCCTATGTTATGGTACCAGGTGTTCTCTATAGACTCCAGTGGACTGCCATATCCTCCATGTAACCTGGATATGCTGTCCACAGCTTGCTCTGAGCCTCTAAGGAGGCTCAGCTTTGACACTTGCACTCCATGGTCAGACCATGGAACCCATGCTTCTCTTCATGGTAGGGGTTCTGAGTCCAGCAATTCAGTTGGGGGGATCCCCAGAAACTTCATTTAAGTGCCCTCTTGGGATGCCGCATCCACACTGGAGTCCCTCTTTGTGTTGCACCTGATTCTTGTGTGTGCTTGCCAGTACAGGGTCCAGCACAGTCCGTTGCCCCAATCAGCTTATGCATATGCTGGTTGTTAAAACTGCTGGGTCAGTTCTGTTTCAAGCCCTGTCTTCCACACAAACTAATGGGTGTTGCAGTCCAGCCTGATTCTGCCCACCACACACTTGGCTCTCACACAAACCAGTGGGAGCTGCAGCCTAGTCAGAGCAACCCACATTAACCCCCATCAGGCCCAACCCTTGCCCTGGTTCCTGTGCTTGCCAGTATGTACACGAGACTGGTCCAGTCTGACCCACATCCCATTCAAGCTCTCCTACATGTCAATGGGCATGAAGCCTGGTTCAGCCCAACCAGGCCCACTATCCACCCCACCCACATGCTGGTGAGTGCCATTCTGTCCAGCCAGGTCTGCTCCTGTCCTGGTTTTCATGCTCTCCAGTGGGAATAGTAGCCCAAGAGGGAGGTGTTCACTGTTTCCATCCTGGGCCCATTTCCACCCCCAGATCATGTACTTTCCGGGTGGTTCTGCAGTTTAACTTGACAGAATTAGCCCCCAGTGCCAGCATCTGCCAGCTGATGCTGCGGCAAAGCTATACCAACCCTCACCCACTCTGACTTATACTTGCACTAGTCAGAACAGTCAACCCAGCCTGGCTTTTCTTAGCTCACATGAGGCCCACAAGTTTTGTAGCCCTGCCCGGTCTGGTCTGCCCCATCCCAACTAATGCTCTCAAGTGGGAGTTTTGTTCCAGCAGGGGAGCCTTCCACATTCCCCCTACCAGCTTTGCCCCCCCCTTTTAGTAATGTAGAAAATTAATAAGTAGATGCAGTGGTATAGTATGCTAATCTACCACCTGTTAGCACTGACATCCCGGATGGATGCAGGTTATGGCCCTGGACAGGCAGCGGAGGATTGTTCAGGTCCTTGGGCCTCTGTACCCATGTAGAGGAGAGCTGGAAGAAACTCCTGGCTTTGGATCAGCTCATTATAGTCATGTGAGGACTGAACCAGTGGATAAAGACCCTTCTCTGTAAAAATCTACTTTTGAAATAAAAATAAATAGATCTTTAAAATAAAAAAAAAAAAATCAAGGGCCCGGCAGCATGGCCTAGTGGCTAACGTCCTCCCCTTGAACACACCCGGGATCCCATATGGGTGCCGGTTCTAATCCCGGCAGTTCCACTTCCCATCCAGCTCCCTGCTTGTGGCCTTGGAAAGCAGTGGAGGACAGCCCAAAGCCTTGGGACCCTGCACCTGTGTGGGATACCTGGAAGAAATTCCTGGAATCCTGGCTTTGGATTGGCATAGCAGTGGCCGTTGCGCTCACTTGGGGAGTGAATCATCGGATGGAAGATCTTCCTCTCTGTCTCTCCTCTTCTCTGTATGTCTGAGTTTATGATAAAAATAAATAAATCTTAAAAAAAAAAAAAAAAAGAAAAATCAATAGCAAAAAAGTCATTGAGTGTCCCTAAAACTGTTGCCATGCCATGTTGTCTGCTGTTGATTGGATCAGCCTGCTTCCACGCTCTGGATCTGGTAGCCACTGCTTGGACTCTGCTTTGTCTTCAGGATCATACTGGTAAAGCTGTGTTTAAAGTAACACTTCAGGAGCTGGATCCCACTTGCTTAAAATTCCCATTGAAATGGTGTCCTTGTCATCTGCTGTCAGCTTTGGAAGTTTGTTCCAGGGTAACTTTTTAACCAGAATTGTGCAGACTGAATCAATTTGCACATGTCCAGATATAGGCTTTGGTTAGTGTCCTTTTTGTTAGTGTTCTTCATTAAGGATGTGGTCAAGGTTAATTTTTATTTTATTTTATTTTATTTTATATTTTATTACTTGTTTTTACAAATTCATATGGATGGCCTTCTGTTGCAGGTTTTGTCTTCAGCATTATTCTCTCCCTTCTTTGTCATCATGAACTTCTCATAAACATGGATAATTTTACTATTCCTCCACCCCAGGCTTTGATGCTTGTTCTTGCTTCAGCTTTATTAGAATTTGTTCCAGTAGGGACTTTTTTTCAAAAGATGTTTTTTTTTTCTTAGTGCCTCAAACTGGATCCTGTTCAGAAATGCTGTAACAAGTTAGTGTGAAGCTTTTTTTTTTTATGAAAAAAAGCTTAAATCATATGTAGCTTGGGCTTTTTCTTATAATACTAATTTTCCATGAAAATTTTGAAGAGCCCTTTATACATGTATACATATACCAGCCATCTTGTTTCTAAATTAGCAAAGTGAAAACAACACAGATCTGGATGCCTTCAACTAAAATAGTAGCTGGAACAAAACAATGGTAGTACTTCCCAGAATACAAGACACAGTAAAATTTAAAAATGCATGCTTAATGAAGGTAATCATAGCTTCTTCAAATAAGCCAATTAGTTTAAGTAAAAGGTGTATCTTTAAAATCATGCAAACTTAACTTCTGAAAAACTTTATTGCGTTGTCTTTTATTTCTCATTTGTGGTAGACCCATATGACAATTTCACAAAGTCATTTATCCAGTGGGAAGTCAGTTCATTGATTTCTTCCAGGATTTGGGAGAATGAGTAAAAGAACACTTTGCTGAGACAGTGTTGCTGTCTCTCCACCTCAGGTCTCCTGAGGACACCCTTGCCTTGGTTCTGCCGTACTTGGGGCTCAGACTTTGCAGTTTGATTCATGGAGCTTCTTTCTGGTAGTTGTGCTCATGACCACATTAATGGGCCATGACTTTAGAGAATGGTGTTAAGGCTAAAAGATAATGGAACCTCCTTACAGATTACCCTGTGACTGCGATGAGTTGTTGGTGGTCTGGTTTTTAAATTGTTAACCTAGAAAATCAGAACAGACCATAGAAGATAATTTAGTCCATTCTCCTGTCTTCACAGTAAAAACAGCAAAAGCCCCAAGGAGTCAGCCAGCTCACAGCAGGTGCTTGGCCTCCCACTCAGAGCTTCTAATCCCCAGCGCAGTGATGCTTCTCTTTCACAGCACTCTCTTGCTTGCCCATAAAAATCATGTTACCTCTCTCTCTCCTTTTTTAAAATTTCATTTCATTTTATGACACAGTTTCACAGTTCCCCCATGCCCTCCTCCCTTGCAGTATTACAGTTCAAATCCAGTCCTGATTTAACTGCCCTTTTATGATTAGAAGATGGCTAAACAGGAAAACAACAAAAGGAAGTTAGTAAGAGAAAACTCCATTACTAAGCTGGCTTAAGTGTTTAGTGTAAGTGCAATGGCTACACCCATTGCTGGTGCTTATTCTTGTGGTCAGGCTGTATGGAAACACAAGATGTCTTCAGAACCTGCTGTTTCCTGGAGGGAATTCATTTTGCTCACCAAGCTAAATGCCTGTGTTCAAGGGCACTAGAAAGTGTTGCAGTCATCTCGAAGTTTTGAGTTAGATCCACCGTCCTAAAGAGCTATGTGGGGTACGGGGGTTGGGGGAACCATCTCTTCCCCAAAGCTCCCCTGTGTGGAGCCAGTGGTTACCAATTCTAGTTACACATTGTACTTATCTTAAGGTAAGACCCCCTAAGATTCTGATTTTTAGGAGTCTAGGGTGAGGCCTATCTGTGCTACTGGTTAGAGATCGTTCTCTGAAGCCACAGCAGTAGATTCTCAAAGGGATATGTGAGCAAGTGAGGCCCTAGTTTGGTCACCCTCCCTGTTTTAGCTTCTAAAGCTGCTGTGTGGGCTGCAGAAGTGGTGTTTCTTCTCAGTTCCTGCTGGAGAAAGGAGAAGCTTTGAGAACCAGGGTCTGGCTTCTTGTGCCAGGTTCTAGGATGAGATCAGGCAGAAGATAGGCCTCCTCCGGTTCTCCCCTGCTGGCACTTCATCACCAGGGAAAGTCAAGATTGCCCAGGTTTCAGGAGGAAGTTGAAGGGACACAGTGAGCCATTGTTTTAGTGGAGAAAAGTAGCATGTTGTAAATGTCCAATACTCCATGGATGGACAGTGTGCAGATGCATAGGGTGGTCTAGGAAGACTGCATCCAGAGCAGGTTTCTTAGAGGAGATCCTGAAGTCTCTTTTGGGGCATTCATCTCATTATGTGTTGATGAGGAAACTGAGGCACCCCACAAGCTGGCGATGCTTGCTTGCACAGCTGTGATGTAGACCTTGCATCCCAGTTCTGGTCCTTTGGGTGATACCACAGAACCTGCCGTGTTCTGGGTAAATTCTGAGGATGGCTTGATTTCCTATGTGCAGAAGCCAAATTCACAGGTCTATAGGACAACTTGGCCACAAGAACTTGTGAAGAATGCAGAAATGAAACACAAGACCTCTTGACCCATAATGCCATTTCTCAGAGTGCAGCTCCCAGGTCGGCAGTGTGGGCATCCCTGGGGGACCTGTGGGAACCCAATCCGCTGATCCCACCCCCTACCGCACGTTGGCCTGGCCTTAGCTTTCCCTGTAAGTGATTCTGCTGCTGTGCTGTCAAGTTTGAGGAGTGCTGATAAGGAGAGTGACTCAAGGCTAAGGGGTCCCAGATGCAGCCATGTCATTGGGTTGGTCCAAGGGAGTGATGGCCTGGGACCCCTCAGAGGTGGCATGGGGGGAAGGAGGGTCTGTGAAGGCAGTAGCCTGGGAATGACTGTAGGCCTGCATTGCACTCATTCTGCAACTGGGCCCACTCCTGGTGGACGCGAAGCCCTGTGTGTTGTGACTTCTTTGGTCCTGCATCCCCGCACATATGTTTTTTCTTAAAACGAGCTTGCTCTGGCAGGTGCATTGTTGCAGTCCTGAGGCGAAGGGAGTTGAACAAGTTGGGCTCTCACTGACAGCTGTGTTATTGATGATCAGCTTCTTCCTTTTTTTTTTTTTTTACAGTTGGTGACGGGAGTATGGGAAGGCCAATACAACTTCTTCTGTCAGGGCACACGCAGTGCAGGAGAATCGGACATGAAGGTACTGGCTCTCTCTTGGGGGAAAATGTTTGTTATGATGGATGTGGTTTGTAAAATAAATTGTACAGAAGGAAAAATGGAGCATAATCTCACTGCCCAGGCAATTCCTGTGGACACTTAAAAAAAAAGATAAAAAAAAAGGCAGCAGGGAAATTTGAAGAATGTGAAATGCACAAAATGGAAATTAAAGCTTCCCACTTTGTAAAAAAAATTCATGTAATTGAGAGGGAAGAAAAGTATGCATTTGCAAATATTTATGTTTGTTTCTATAAATGGGCTCAGGATAGTCGTTTGAATTTTTAAGAAATTCACGTAATACCCTCTTGAACAGTGATGCTAAAGATGGGATGCAACTCTTACTTAAAAAAATCTTTTTAATAGTCTCACCTCCACATGTACAGTCATTTTCTTAGAGTACGTGTTTGGCATATTTAGCTGGGCAGGGTCCTGACACTGGGTGTTTGTGTTTTTTAAATACAACTTTCTAATGTGCTTCAGGTCACTTGGCATTAAGTGTATCTTTCATGTAGTTTTCCTGTTACCAGTAGCTTTGCAGACTGCCTGGAGAGGCAGCATGCTAACTTCAAGGTTGTAAACCTTGGACTTTCTATTTTTGTTAATCTTTCAAGGTGTCATGGCGCCTTTGTCATTTTAACTGTTCTAGCCCACCTCATAGTGTGCTTTGGTCAGAGACACAGAGTGACCAGAGGTGCCCCCTGCTCAGGGTTTAGAAGGCAGAAAGGTACCTTGGCTTCTGCAAGCTGGCACTAGATTCTGGGGTGCCAGTGTGGCAGCTCTGATCTGCAATGGCCTTGGGGTGAGCCTAAAATCCTCTGACCTTTTCCTCTTAGATTATCCGTGTCCTCTGGTGGTACTACTTCTCCAAACTCATAGAGTTCATGGACACCTTCTTCTTCATCCTGCGCAAGAACAACCACCAGATCACCGTGCTGCATGTCTACCACCATGCCTCCATGCTGAACATCTGGTGGTTTGTGATGAACTGGGTTCCCTGTGGCCATTGTGAGTACTGCAGGAAAGGGGCTTCGGGAACAGATGTGAGCCAAGGTGCCAAGTTGCCACCAAGGCTTTCAGAAAAGGTGCCCTCTCTGTAGATTCAAATGTAGTCATGCATTTGAACTCTGTATCTAGATTGTTTTTAATGAGAGTTTGTGTGGCCTGTGCATGCATGACCTTTCTCATGTTGAGTAAGCATGCTTTGCCCGATGAGCAAGATTTTAAGAAAGATAAACCAGTCAAGGTAGGACTGAGAAATAGATATTGCATATTCCAGCATTGGGGGCAACGATTGCTGATTCTTTCTAAATTCTCCAGTGAGTGAAGTAACCTAATATTCCAGAAGAAATTTTTGAGGAGTGCTTTAAATTTTCAGAGAACTTAAAGAATGACAAATTGTAACTAGCGCAACTGAATACAACTTGTCCAAGGGCGTAGGGCCAGGAACTGTCAGAGTGGAAGCCTGTTCCCTGACGTCAAACCTGTGCACTTCCAACTGCAGAGGGAGAGGCGCAAGAGCTTTGTTTGGTTGATTACTGTCAGGGAGGAAGACAGAGACTAAAAAAAGAATGTGTGGTTCTACGGGAAATTGAAAATCATGTGACAAGATGGATCTTTTATCCTTGAGGGACTGGGCTCTATTAATAAAACACTATGACCTCAGCACTGCAGGCCTGGAGAACAACAGGAGGTGACTTCAGAGGCCTCTCCCGACCTCAGCAAACGTGTAGAAACGGCCAACTTTGAGCACGCTGCCTACTGGCCATCTTCCCCAGCCTGCAGGGGAGCACAGCTGAGGCCGTTGAGTATGTAAAGACAAGCAGCTGCCACTGGGAGTTACTCAGAGTCTGGCAGGTGGCATTATGGCTCATGCCAGATGCCCACCTGGCAGTTCCAGCTGATTTCCATGCTGAACTGCATCCTGTGGCTCGCTGCCTGCCTAAGTAGAAGCTGGCTTCTCCTTATGCAGCCATGCAGTGCTTGCTGCTGCAGTGTTTGTCAGCCTCTGTACAAAAACAGAACATCTTTTTCTGATTCCGAGAGACCCGTGGAGTGGGCATTTGGCAGAGTGGTGAAGACACTACTCAGGATGCCTGCCTGCCTGCCACATCCAACCTTCCTAGGTGTGAGTTGTGGCTCTGCTTCCAGCTCAGGCGTCCTGCTGACACGTACTCTGGGAGGCCCCAGTCCTTGGGTCGCTGCCACCCACGTAGGAGACCTAGATTGGGTTGAGTCTCCTGACTTCAGCCTGGTTCAGTCACATCATTTGGTGGATGAACCAGCAAATGAAAGATTTCTGTCTCTGCCTTTGTAATTAAAAAATAAATAATCTCAGGGGATTGATTTGTTTATTTCATTATTTGAAAAAGAGAGAAAGCCTCCTTTCATCTACTTAGCTTACTCCCCAAATGACCATAATGGCCCGGGTTGGGTCAGGCTGAAGCCAGAAGCCCAGAACTCCATCCAGGCCTTCTACATGGATGGTAGGGGCCCAAGTACTTGGGCATCATCCAGTGCCTTCCCAGACAACATTAACAGGAAGCCAAATTGGAAATAGAGCAGCTGGCACTCAAATCAGCACTCTGATACTGGGTACTAGCATCATAAGCAGTGGCTCAACTTGCAATGTCAGTTACATACAATTTTTTTTAAAAGATGTGTTTATTTTTATTACAAAGTCAGATATACAGGGAGGAGGAGAGACAGAAAGGAAGATCTTCTGTCTGATGATTCACTCCCCAAGTGGTCGCAACGGCTGGTGCTGTGCCAATCCAAAGCCAGGGGCCTCCTCCAGGTCTCCCATGTGGGTGCAGGGTACCAAGGCTTTGGTCCATCCTAGGCCACAGGCAGGGAGCTGGATGGGAAGTGGAGCTGCTGGGATTAGAACCAGCACCCATATGGGATCCCGGCATGTTCAAGGTGAGGACTTTAGCCACTAGACCACCGTGCCGTGCATACATTTTTTTAAAAACAAATTAATTTTTATTTGAAAGGCAGAGTTACAGAGTGTGAAAGAGAGGAAGAGTCTTCCATTCTCTGGTTCACTCTCAAAATGGCAGCAACAGCTGGAGTTGGGCTGGTCCAAAGGCAGGAAGCAGGAGCTTCATCCAGTTCTCCCAATGGGTGCAAGGGCTGAAGCGTTTGGGCCTTCTTCCTCTGCTTTCCTTTGACAGAGAGCTGGATCAGATCTGGAATAACTGAGACTCAAACCAGTGTCTATATAGGATGCCTGTGCCACAGGCAGAGGGTTAGCCCTTTATACCACAGCACCAGCCCTCATTTGTGTTTTTTTAAGGCACATATCTTTTTTTTTCTGTTATATATAAAATTCTGATGCATGTTCTTTTCCAAATCTTCTCTGTTCCTGCAGCTTATTTTGGTGCCACACTTAACAGCTTCATCCATGTCCTCATGTACTCGTACTATGGTCTGTCATCCGTGCCATCCATGCGTCCGTATCTCTGGTGGAAGAAGTACATCACTCAGGGGCAGCTGGTGAGTGACTGGGCCTGCTTAACCAGGGCTGCCTCCCTGATGGACCCAGCCCTCTTCCTGGCTTTACTGCTTAAGTGCATCTGAGACCCTCCTTGCCCTAGTTCTCATTTGATCCAGTTAAGTGCATGAGGTAGGCAGATAGGAACTTTTCTGGCTTTTCATTGATGAAGCAACTGTGCCCATGACTGGATATAGCATGAGGACTGGAGTTAACTCCCACGTGCAGGTTCCATTCCTGCCTCCGTGCATGTGTGTGTGTGATTGTGTTCCCACACTCTGGATTCAGGAGCAACTGTGGAGTAACAGGAGTGTGGAGCTTGCAGCTGATGAGGCAGCAAAGGGCTTTGCTGAGGCAGGTGTCAGTGAGAGCAGCGCCTGCTCTGCCTCTGATGACAGCCTTAGCCCACGGCTCACCCTGCTGGGGCCAGGGCAGCAGCTGTTAACACTTGATGCTTATTTCACACCATGCTTGCTTAAGCTCTTCCCAGCTGTCACTGTCTTATGGACCCACACTCCTCTCTCAAAAATTCTTTCATGGACTGATTATTAATACTATTACCAGTGGCACACACTGGCCTGTGTTAAATGGTTACTGCATGTCAAGTTCTCATGTTAAGCAAGTAATTTTATGTGGAATGTTCCAACTGCCTTACTTCATATTACTGTCCCTGTTTTGTAGTTGTGTACATTGAGGTGCTGGGCCAAAGCTAGCTGAGAAATATAGACATTAACCCTATAGCCCTTGTCTTATTTTAACATGCTTTCCTTAGCAAATTAAGCTGATTCACATCCCTACAAGTCAATTGCTGTTTTTTTTTTCTTTTTAAAAATAACAATGTAGGGGGAAAAAATTCTTGCAAGACTCTTCTGAGCTACTTCTGTATTTGAGGTTTCATTATCACCTCTGCCAGCTGCACTGCAGCTTGTTGAGTTTCTCTTACCCCCTAACAAGAAGGCTAATTGCTCTTTAACTTTCTTGTTATACTTGAGGAGAAAGGAAGTGAAGATCAATTGGTAGCCGCACAGTGTGGCTCCTGCAGAAGGAGGATTCAAACGAACAGGCAAGGAAAATTGATCGCCCATTAGGGGTTGTACTTTGAGGCAGAAGACTGCCAGTTTGTCTAGATTCGTTGTATGCACCACTCCTAGTTTTTCCTCAACCCAGAGTGCTCATCTTAAAAAAGAGAAGGGGAATAAAAAGTACCCTTCTCTGTATGGAAACATTGGAAGCTGCTAGAGACTGGGAATGGAATTCTGTCCCCTCTCATTCTCCCTAGTAATGCACTCCCCAGTAGCCACACCTTGTTCTGACACCTCAGTGGTTCTGCAAGCAGTTCACATGCTGCTCAGGGATAACTCGGCAGAAATCATTTATAGACTTTGTATTGTTTGCCAGGATGGGTCTAAATCTGTCCATCAGCCTTTACCAAACTAAAGGGTATGCGAGGAGGAGGAAGAGAGTTCAGTGGACTTGCCCACTCTGCCACAATGTGAACAGCTCGTTAAATACCCCGCTTACCCTGCCTTCCTCTCATTGAACAATTTTTAAAGTAGACTCTTGCATCTACCTCTGCTATATCCTTGGGTTTTAGTGAATGTGGTTTAAGTAGGTTAAAGGGGGAGAGAGAATATACAAGTATATGAGACACACTTAGGATGTGTTTGTGAAGTGACTGCGGTGCCCACAGAAAAGCCAGTAGGTGTGACTGCAGAGATGTGGGGGTGCAGGGTAGGCAGTGTGGCGTGAACTTGCTCATGCTTCGTCACCACTGGGTCGGTCCCTTCTCTCGCGCAGCTTCAGTTTGTGCTGACAATCATCCAGACCAGCTGTGGAGTCATATGGCCGTGCACGTTCCCTCTTGGTTGGTTGTATTTCCAGATTGGATACATGATTTCCCTGATTACCCTCTTCACAAATTTCTACATTCAGGTAAGCCTCACTTTTAGCTTTTCTGACAAAGACCCTCATCCTTGCATGTTTCGAGGATGTGAAGCACCCCTCTGGGTGCTTGGTGCTGTCGTGGGTTCTGGGTGAGAATGTGGGGATGCACATGGGAGATAGAGAACTGTGCAGTAGGGCTTGTACATTGCTTACTACTGACCATTGCCAGAGGTATTTTCTGATCAGAACTTTCTCAGACTCGCTACCCTAAACATCACAGCCAAATAAAATTTCAAAAGAAATTTCCAGTTTAGTCTTCAGGTATATCTGGGGGCAGATATTTGGCTCAGTGGTTAAGATGCACCTGAGACACAGCCAGCGCAATAGCTGGGTAATGCTCTCTCTACTTGCAAGGCCGGGATCTCATATTGGCGCTGAGTCATGTCCTGGCTGCTCCATTTCCCTTCTAACTTCTTGCTTGAACCTAGGAAAGCAGTGGAAGGTGGCCTAAAGCCTTGGGCCCCTGCTTCCACGTGGGCCCCTGCTCCTGGCTTCAGATCAACTCAGCAGTAGCTGTTGGCAGCCATTTGGGGAGTGAACCAGTGAATGGAAGATCTTCCTGTGCTTTTGCTCTGTAAATCTGTGTTTCCAGTAAAAATAGATAAATTTTTAAAAAGTAAAAGATCCATCTAAAATGCCCATATCCCATATTGGAATACCCAGTTGAGTCCTGGCTCTGCCTCTGATCCAGCTTGCTAGTAATGCACATGCTGGGAGCCAAGGATATGGCTCAAGCACTTGAGTCCCTTCCCTCTGTAAAGGATACCTGATTGAGTTCCAGCTTCTTAGCATTAACCTGTGCTAGTCCTGGGCCCTGCAGAAGTGAACTGATAGATAGGAAGATCTCTCTGCCTTTCAAATTGAAAATGGAAATTTAACAGAAGATGAAATCTGCCGTTTTGCCCCTTCTCCTTATCCACCCACTGTTGGTTTGGGGATTTATTGCATCCCTAAGCACATAATGTGGTGATCTGGGGGTTCAGTTCCAGAAGAGTCTGGTTAGGACAGATAATATCTGGTAATGCCTGACTACTCTTCAGTATCTCCGGCTTCCCTTACCACTTGCTGCCCTGAACCGCATGTGTTCCTGTGTTTGTAGCTGGTGCCTGGCAGGGATGCTGGCCACTGATGTGAGGGAGATCTAGGAGGTCAAGAGCAAGGACAGGGTCCGTGGGTTCTGAGGCAGGAAGGCCAGTGTATGGAGCAGCTATGCATCTTTGCAACAGATGGAGTTCAACTTGATTCCATGTCCTGGTGAGCTGAGTAGTTTCATACTACTTTGGGATGTATGCCAGGTACAAGGGGTGTTCTGCTAAGACCTACAGGTGAAATCACATTTATCCTAGCTGCTATTGCAGTATAGGTGTGTGTCCATGAGACCTGCAGTAGATGCTGGAGAAAAGCGAACATGTTGAAGATAGGTAAGGGATATAGATGTTGTTTCTTTAAAAAGAGAGAAAGAGAGAGATCTTTTATTCACTAGTTCACTCTTCAGATGACCAGGCCAAAGCCAAGAAGCAAAAATTCAGTGCAGGGCTACCACAGTGGTGAGAGGGACCCCAGCCACTGCTGCTTCTCAGAATGTGCCTAAGCAGGAAGCTGGAGGGGAACAAACTCCCACCCTGGAATTCAGCCACTCCAGGATGAGGCTGTCCCAGGTCACTATGCATTAATCTCTGCACCGAATGCCTGCCATAACGTAACCTCTTGAATAGTATTTATTTTGGCCACCTGTGATTCAGTAAATGGAAGAGTCAGGGAAGCCAGTGGCAAAAAAAAAAGTCATGGTTCTTCGTTCCAGGAATAAGTTATCAACAACATTTGGTCATAGAAGGAAAGCAGGCCTGACTTAGGAATGCTGTTCCCAGTAAGGTTGTCCACATGGAAGATAGCCCTGTGGTCACATGGCTTTGCCCCCACCCTTATTATGTTTCAGACTTACAATAAGAAGGGGGCATCCCGGAGAAAAGAGCACCTCAAGGACCACCAGAACGGGTCTGCAACTGCTGTGAACGGACACACCAGCAGCTTCTCTGCCCTGGAGAACAGTGTCAAGCCACGGAAGCAACGGAAGGATTGAAGCAGAGGGAAGGAGTCGCTGCAGACCACGTGACCTGATTGTAAACACAGTGTGAGTTGTGTGCCGCTGCTGTTAACAGCTGCTGTAACTAGTCCGGCCTACAATAGTGTGATTCATGTAGGACCTCTTTCATCAGTTCAGAACCCCTAGACAACCTAGACAAATTATCCAAGTAGGTGTAAGATTTCTTAACATTTCTGGGCTCTCATTGATCCCCGCGCTAGACTGTGGAAAAGGGAATATTATTGTAGTATATGACACTGCTGTTGCCTTATTAGTTATAACATGATAGGTGCTGGAATTGTGATTCACAATTTAAAAACACTGTAATCCAAACTTTTTTTTTTTAACTGTAGATCATGCATGTGATTGTAAATTTGTACAATGTTGTTACAGTAGAAAAACACACTTGCCTTAAAATTTGAAAAGCAGGGCCCAAAGCTTATTAGTTTAAATTAGGATATGTTTCAAGTTTGTATTTGTAATAACTCTGTTTAGGGAAAAAAAAAAAAATCAAAGACCGTAATTTATGAAAGTAATATGTGACCTGTAATTTCAAGTGATTTAAGAGATGTGAAGTCAGTAACGGCACCTCCAGTTTTGTAGTATTGGCTTTGAATGAAAGCAGGCTCAAATGTAGTGGAGCCAACTGTCTGTTTAACTTTTTAACAGATCTTATTTTTTATAGTTTGAGTGCCACTATTAATAATGTACAAAAATTGGGGGCCTGGGGCTCTAAAGCAGTCTTGATTAAGCTTAAATATATATTCTTTATCCTCAAGATTGTCAGAAGTGTGTAGGATGAGTAGGCCGTTGTTCATTTCTGAATTACTGAGTGTTTTTATATGGGAATTCAAGTCTGTTGTGCTTTCCACCCGTGTGCGAGAGGATGTGTCCTTTTCAAGAGAGAGGTGACTGAGTGTGTGCTCTGACATAGTCTCACAGACGCGCAGCAGGCAGTTGGTCGCCAGGGTCCAGATTTTGGTTGATTTCTGTACTGTTATCTGTTTTGACAGAAGCTTTCTTTTTCAAATGTGCCTAGTTTACCAAAATTTTCACAGCAGGAAGAAATGACCTTAAAGAAAAAATAGAAAATCAAACAGATAGCTACGGCATGAGAGAACTGGGAAATTGGATGGTGATAGCTTGTTTGTTGTAAATTTAATAGTTTCTATGAATTTTTTTTTCTGCTTAGACTCTAAAAATTTGTTAGAACTGCTTGTTTCAAATAATATACTGCTTCTCGTAAAATCCTGTCTTACACACTGGAGGCAGCGGTCGAACAGATAAGGACTATTAATGTGTCATTTTAAAGTGTTGGAATTTAGCCTCTGAGAACCTTCTCCATTGAAAACAAAACCATCCACTGAACCACTCATGACATGTCTTAGAAGGTCATTGACAATGTATAAAACTAATTGTTGGTTTGATATTTATGTAAATATCAGTTTACCATGCTTTAATTTTGCACATTCATATTCTAGAGAGCCGATGGGTTCTCTTCTTAGTCTTGTGGGTTTTCTGTTTGGACGGAGTCACAGCATCTGTTTACATTTACCTTATCAAATCTAGAACGTGTATATTTGTAAAAGTGTGTCTCCATTCCTAGGTACTAGTTTGCAAGTGTCTTTACATATTTCAATACAGAAACTGTAACATTCAATTAGTGTGCTGTCAAAGTGTGCTTAGCTCATCTGGATATACCCACACTGTTAAATAATGTCTAAACATTTAATCATTAAAACATTTTGGATTACCTGTGCTTGTGTTTCACGTTTTTAATCTGCTGCGGGTTCTTGAAGACTAGGGGAAAGTCTACCTCTCCAGCTGACCCAGAGAAGGGAGTCATGCGCTTTGGTGGTTGCTCCGTCGGCGTAGCAGGGAACCTGCCACAAGAGATCTCAGTGGTAACTGTGCCCCCATTCTTTCCCCTAGGCCTTCTTCAGCCAGCCCTAGAGCCACACTGTGTCCTTCCTCCCATTGACCCCTGCCCTCCCTTCTAAGAGTAATTTCCTGACCTTTTTTTTTTTTTAAGAGCAAAATAGAAAACATCTCAGGCTTTGCCAATCATAACAGCCTCTGCCACAGCCATGGTCGCATGCGAAAGCAGCCATAAACCTAGGTAGGTGAATGGGTCTGGTTGTATTCCAGCAGAGCATTTTGGAGGCATAAGTCCTCTGGCCGTATTTTTCTGAAATGATGAAATCCCTCTTTGCCCTCAAAGCTCTGTTGCTTTCTTTACCAATAACAGCTTCAAACCCCAGGTCCTTGGCCTCTACCAACCTCCCCCTCCCCGCCTGCTTGACGTCACAGGTCCATCCATGTCCACAGGGGAGAGATGGTTTGAATGGTCCTGCCTTCCCTCTATTCTCTTCCTGCTGTATAATAATCCCTAGGGTAGGCTTGTACCTGGCTTGTAAGGTACCTTCAAATTTACCAGTATTACAGTAAAGTGAGCCCTGCAACTGCATTTAGTGTCTTTTTTTAGTGTTTGTTTATTTTTATTTGAAAGACAGCTATACAGAGAGAGGAGAGACAGAGAGAAAGACCTTCTGTCTGCCGGTTTACTCCCTAAAAGGCTGCGATGGCTAGAGCTGAGCCAAGCTGAAGCCAGGAGCTAGGAACTTCTTCCGAGGTCTTGCACACTGGTGCAGAGTCCCAGATTTTGATATCATACTTAAAGTGCAGGTGGATTGCTGGATTAGTGATAATAACATCCCTATATTTCCCCCCTAACACTAGAACAAATTAAAAATAACATTAATGACTATCAAAATAGCATATCTTCTATGCTAAAGAATGTAAAGCCAAAACCACAGTCCAGCTGTCTGATGATGCTAGCTGATCCGTCTACTAATAGCCCAGTACAGCTCGCACACCATTATTGTTTTGCTTGCTGGCCTGGCAGTGGACTGGAATAGTATGTGGAATATCAGCTTCAGGATTTTCCCACTTTAAAGCACAGATTTGCCTTGCAAAAGCAACCTTCTATGACAGGGACCTTCCCAGACCAAGAAAGTTGGCCCAGTTGAATCTCTGAGTGAGTGGGTGAGAACACAGGCGAGGCTGGCTGCGCTCCAATGCTCTTCCCTTTCCTGTGCTGAAGGATGCATTCACGGAATTGAATGGGGAAAAGGATTGCCATTCCCAGCTTTATCACTCTTTAATGAGAGAAGCTGGACTTGGCATCACATTGCCCATATTGGAATTCTACCCGTATGAATCTTAGGCAGCCTGCTTTAGCTCTGTCGCAGTTTTCTCATCCACCAAATGGGAATGGTGTTAGTTTCTGCTAGAGGATTGTCACTAGGATTAAAAAGATGATTGATTGGAGTAAGCCCCTTGGGATCACATCTAGCACTGAGTGAGTGATCCCAGCCTACCCTAGTGTTTTCATTATAAGCTATTGTTTTGCAGTTAGTTTTCATGGTTGGCTGCTTCAGTAATCATATCAAAAAAGGGAAGTTGGTGTGGCATGTTCTGGAGTCTGAGGTGATATTGGTGATCTCGGGAGTCCAAATGCCCACCATCTACATGAGGATACCTTAAAAAGTTTGTGGGAAAGTGTGTACTGTGAAAATATGCTACACCAAAATAAACATCTTATTCCATTATTTTCCAAGTACATTTTTTTATTTTATTTTTTTTTCTTGGAAAGACATACCGAGAGGAGGAGATAGAGAAGATCTTCCATCTGATGATTCACTCCCCAAGCAGCTGGAACAGCTAGAGCTGCACTGATCTGAAGCCAGGAGTCTCTTCTGGGTCTCCCACACGTGCATGCAGGGTCCCAAGAGCTTTGGGCCATCCTTGACTGCTTTCCCAGGCCACAAGCAGGGAGCTGGATGGGAAGTGGTGCTGCTGGGATTAGAACCGGTGCCCATTATGGGATCCTGGCATGTGCAAGGTGAGGACTTAGGCACTAGGGTACCATGGGGGCCCCAAAGTACATTTGAACAATTCTCATATTGTTTGCAGTTTTCTCCAGGGTTTTCAGTTAAATTCACCATCTCAGGGTTTCTAGAATCTGCTTTGTTTGCTCTTTTGGAAAATGAGGCAGTGGTGATCAAGACTGTGGTCCTTTGCATGATTTCTCCCCAATCCTTTGAGCAATTTGACAGTCCCATGCATGGAATTAGGACCTGCAGTACATCGTCCAGACACCTCCTACTGTCCCTTTCCCAGGCTGAGACTCCAAATCCTAATGAGATTTTTCTCTGTTTACTTTGGAGATTACTGACCTTGATGGAGAATACAGGAGTGAAGTTGTGGCTTCCGTAGTCGGCTCTGTGCTCATGATCACTGTGCCGGTGTCTGGCTGCTCATCCCCGTTCACTTTGTCATCCTAGACATCTTTATGAGCATCATCTCTTTCTCCAGTGTGTTGATGGCATTCATCTGAAGGGATAAAGTTCCTGGGACTTTTTTTAAATTATTTTTTTTATTTTTTATTGCAAAGTCAGATATACAGAGAGGAAGAGAGACAGAGACAAAGATCTTCCTTCCGTCCGATGATTCACTCCCCAAGCAACCACAACAGCTGTAGCTGAGCTGATCCAAAGCCAGGAGCCAGGAACTTCCTCCAGGTCTCCCACGCAGGTGCAGGATCCCAAAGCATTGGGCTGTCCTCCACTGCTTTCCCAGGCCACAAGTAGGGAGCTGGATGGGAAGTGGAGCTACCGGGATTAGAACCGGCATCCATATGGGATCCCGGGGGTGTGTTCAAGGCGAGGACTTTAGCTGCTAGGCCACAGTGCCACGCCTGCCAATTTTAAGATTTATTTGTTTTTATTGGAAAGTCAAATTTACGGAGAGTGAAGGAGAGAGAGAGAGAGATGCAGGATGAGGATTTAGTCTCTAGGCAATTGCGCTGAGCCCCGTGGGTCAATTTTCAAAACAGGAACATGAAGAAAATGAGTTATGGGTGGAACATGGAAGTTGGCTTAAAGGAAACATTCATCAACGATTATGCCAAGAAATACTGCTGGCATAGTTTGCATACGATGTCTGGACTTGACTCTTGTTCTAAGGTCGTAGAAGTAGTTCAGGGTGCAAATTGTACGAACAAGCAGTGTAGGATCCGGGGAAATTATGAGAGTAGTGGCAGAGGTCAGATCCTCTGGCTGTCAGTATGTTTTCTTTCTCAAACAACATGAAATCTGCTCAAGCGACCTTCTGCTGCTTGTTTACATTACTGTATTGATGACCAGATCTTCACAAAATGTGTACTGGAAGAGTGCTTTGTACAGAAGACTCAACTCGGGCTGCAAAACAGAGGGGATCTCTGAGAATGACTTTAGTCCGGGTCAGGGCCCTTGCTAAACTGGGATCAAATAGACATGCAGATTGATGCATTCAGCGCATGGGGGCTTGAGATGATCATCGACTAACTACTGGGAGAGAGACTTCTCTAGCTCAGGCCATGAAGAGAAACTGTGAGGCAACAGGCTCTGACTCGGGCTCCAAGGCTGATCCGTCGTTGGGAGGCAGAGGCTGGAGGTGGGCTGAGACACAGCCCTGCAGTAGGAGAGGCAGCATTGTGGGGAAGTGTCCCCAGGTGTGTGGGAAGAGCTGGAAAAACTGTCAGCTCCTTTGTCCCTCCCTGACTCCCTACCCAGCACACATCAGCAGCACGAGCAAATGTGTGGAGGGATGAGACAGACACAACACCTCTCACAGAATTAATGAGTGTGTGGGTGAAGTTGCTTGTTTTTAAAATAGAGGTAAAGTGGGAAGCGGGTGGAATTTTGCATGTTCTCATTGATGAGATGTGTAGAAGCTTGCTCAGAGCTCCCAGGAGAAAGCAGTAATTATGCCATACGAGAGTCACTGAGCTGTGTCTACTGCAGCTTGCCTGGCTGCCCTCCTGCCCCCTCCCATGCTGCTCTCACCAGCCAGGGTTCGGGAAGGTTGGGAAGGTGGTGGTCACAAGAATTGAGACTCATTCTGCCAGATAGGGCAGATTCAAAGGAGACTTTAGTCCTTTGCCAGAAAGATTCTTTCTGTTCGAAGCAGTTACATTTGAAAACTGAGAACAGGAACTTGACAGAATGGATTGTATATGGAATGTGGAAGTTGGCTGTTAAACAAAACATTCTTAGGCGATTATGTCAAGAAATAAATAAGGCCCTACACAGTGAGCACAGATGCAGATCATGTTTGGTTGATGGATTTGGCAATTTTGAAGCAAGCTTATGCTTTTGAGCAGGTTCTGTGCCTTCCACTTGATGATGTTCCCAGTTGAACGGGTGCCTGTCTGTAGTGAAGCCTCAGCAGCAAGTTCCAGCTATGCTTCCCCTTGCCTCCTTGTGATTCAAGCTCAGCTGTGGTTCTCCATCCTCAAGGATGACCACCTGGCCAGGGGTTGGGCAGGCTGCACCTGCCTGCTCCTTGTGCTGCCGTTTATGGGCAGCTTGGGCTCTCTGCCTAGGAAGGCTGGGTTACATGGATTTCAGCCAAGACCAAGAATTATACCCTGCCCTTCCTAGGGAATAGTCAGGAGCCAAAGCAAAGCCAGCAGAGCTGCTTTCTTAAAGGGCACGGGGGAAGGGATACAGTGACAGTTCCAAACTAAGCCCCAAATTGTGCCCTTATGTTAGCACTAGGCGCTAAAGGGTACAAACCATGCAGCACACAGAGCATGCCTGTTTGTGCCAGAGGAGATCCGTGTTTGCTGTGTACCAGAAGATTAAAGGCATTGCCATTTGCTGCCATGGGGACTTAGAAGCAGGTTCCCTTGCTTTTCTGAGCCTCAGTTTCCTCAACTGTACGAGAGATTTCTGGTGCCAAACTCAGGTGACTGAGGTGAAATATAACAACGAAATACAAGCTTTCAGCTCAGCTTTGCAATTACTGTCCTTTATTAGCAAGAATAATTTATTACCAAGTAGGTAAGAAGGAAGAAGGCATCAAATTTAAACTTGTGTTGCTCAACATAGTATTTTCCTTGTATTAACCTGATATTAGCTCTTAAAGACAGAACTCATATTTCTCAAACAATAGGAAATTTGAATGGCTTCAATTTAGTTAACTCACAAAATGTTAACATGAGAATTGCTTAATCAGAAATAGCCACTCAGTAGGCATCTGTGGGGTCAGCTCTGGTACATCAGGCTAAGGCACTGCCTACAGTGCCTGCATCCTGTTTGGGCTCCAGGTACAAGTTCTAGTTGTCCCACTTAAGAGTTATTCTCCATGTTAATGCACTAGGGAAGCGATGGAAGATAGCCCACGTGCTTGCAGCCCTGACACCTTGGGAGGTCCAGATGAAGCTCCTACCTTTGGCCTGGCGCTGCCCCAACTGGAAGCTGTCTGTGTCCTCCCCCTCTCCGACCCCCCCATCTCTTTCAAATAAATCCTTTTTGAGAGTTTTCTGTGGCAGCACCGCTTGGCATGCAGCTGTGGCACAAGTGACTCTCCGAGTTTCCCAGTTGTAAACAGAGGAGTTGTATGTGTGTCCCAGGCCCTTCCTGAAGTTAGTGAGTCCAGAGTAGAACTCCTAACATAGCCCCAATGTGCTTCCAGCTCCTTTTGTTTTCAGAACTCTGACATAAGGTAGAAAGGGCTTTTCAGGCATCAGGTTGGGTTTTACTTTTTTAAAAAAAAAATTATTATGGGCTCAACACAATGGCTCAGTGGCTAAAATCCTCACCTTGAACATGCCAGCATCCCATGTGGGCACCAGTCTGTCCCGGCTGCTGCAGTTCCCATCCAGCTCATACTTGTGGCCTAGGAAAGCAGTAGAGAACAGCTCAAAGCCTTGGGATCTTGTGCCCATGTGGGAGACTGGAAGAAGCGCCTAGCTCCTGGCTCTAGATCAGCTCAGCTCCAACCGTTGCAGCCATTTGGGGAGTGAGCCAGTGTCTAGAAGATCCTCGTGTCTCATTCTCTGTAAATCTGCCTTTCCAAACAAACAAAAAAGTCTTTAAAAGAATTTATTTTGTTTATTTGAAATTCAGAGTGACAGTAAAGGTGAGCCAGAAATCCTGCACCTGCTGTTTCACTCCCCAAAGGGCTGCAGTGGCTGGGCTTGGGCCAGGCCGAAGCCAGGATCCAAGAACTCCGTCCATAGCTTCCCCAAAGTTGGCAGAAACCTAAGCACTTGGGCTGTTCTGCACTGCTTTCCAGGCGTGTTAGCAGGGAGCTGGATCAGAAGTGGAGCAGCTGGGACTCAAACCCACACTGTGATGTGGTATCACAAATGACAGCTTACTTAGCCAGATTTGCTGCAAGACCAGGCCCTGTCAGGTTAGATTTTGAATACTAGGTAATTCAAAAATCCTGAACACAGAAAACCTCTTTGGCTCTGTGGGGCTTTGAGCTGTAAGGTCTTCCTGTAAGGTCTTCCTAACCTCTTGGGAACGCAGCCTCGAACACAAATAACCAAAAAGCAGAAGTAAGGGAGTGCTGTCACCTCTGTACTTAATCTGTTGACACTGTTATTTGACTTTCAGGTCAGTCCTTTGCATTTGGAGACTATTATATTGAGAAAGGACTTTCTGTCTTTTACTGCATGCCCTAATGCAGGGCAGGGTTGGCTGGAGATGATTCATATGTGACCTTGTATTAAATGAGGTCAGGGGATTCAGCAGTCTCTCTCCAGTGTCGCAAGATCTGAGTGAGCATGGATCATGTCCTAGAAGGAGATGGAAATACTTATCATGGGGATCCTGAAGAAGCAGGGGAGGAGGAAGGAGCAAAGAGAGAATCTGGATCCTGAAAGCAGACAGTAGAAGCCCTGGAGGAGTACCACTCAAGAGTCAGGACTTTTTCTTAAGGGCTCTGTTAAATAGAACAGTGCCCTCAGAGGCCTTCCACCTCACAGCCTGGGTGACTGTGGGTTTTGAAAGTGTTCTAAAAGGGAGCTGGTGTGTCTATTGTATGTGAGATGTAACCCAGAGAAGATAAAGGACTGCCCAAGTTGAATGCCATGCCCATGTGCATGCCAGCTCTTCAAGTTCAACAGTTCAAGGAAAGCACACACTCAGATCAAGCTCTCCTTGTATGATTACAGCTGTGTTTGCATGCATCCTCTCATAGCCTTAAGAGACATTCCTGTGATTTTTATGTCATGGGAAAAGTCCATATTTTCTAACTAGGGTTTTTATTTCATGGGTGAAAATTCAAAGGAATCCCTCAATTGTGAAATTTCTCATTTTATTAAGCTATAAAATATCTAAGGACTTTCATGTTTATCTTACTATTCCCCTCACTCTGTGATGCTGTTGAGTAAATGAAAATCTTTGTTTTCCAGGAAAATAAGAATCATGTTATCATAATTCTGTCTATTTTTAAAGATTTATTTATTTTTATTTGGAAGGCAGAGTTACATAGAGAGAAGGAGAAATAGATATCTTCCATCCACTGGTTCACTCTTCAAGTTATTACAGCAGCCAAATCTGGGCTGGTCTGAAGCCAGGAGATAGGAGCTTAATCCAGATCTCCCACATTGAGTGCAGGGACACAGCCTTATGTCTTTCCAGGCCATAAGCAGGGAACTGGACCATAAGTGGAGCCGCTGGGACTGGAACCAGTGCCCGTATGGGATACCAACATCACAGGCAGAGGCTTAGGCTTGCTATTGCCACAGCACCAACCGCTATGATTCTCCTTTTTAAAAGGCTGGTTACTAGTAGCATAGATCTGTTTGTACGACTACCGAGTGCTTGCTTTTTCAGTGTTTCTATAAAACTTTTGAATCTAAGCTCACCCAAGACACTAAAAAGAAACAGAAGTCATTTTAGCCATGGATGAGTCTGTAACATCTCAGAATCCTGAAGTCTCCTCCCACCTCTGCTTGCAGTTTTACAACAATGTTTACCAAGTGCTCACTCTGCTCCAGGCGTCTTGCCTGTTGCTGGAGAAGCATAAATGAAAAGATAATCTCATTTTTGAGGAAAGACAAAGACAGACAAATAAGATCATTTCCAATTATTGCAACTGTTCTGAAGGAAATAGATACTGATGCTGAAAATAATCCCTTAGGCACGTGTACAAATCATTTTCAAGGATTTGGTATTAACAGCAGCAGCTTAGATCCCTGCATCTCCTGTTGGAGAAATGGACTCGGTTCCCCCTGCAGCTCTGGATGGGAAGTGCAGATCCTGGGAGTCAGCAGTGATGGTTGAAGTAATTGGGTTCCCACCATCCATGAGAGAGAGATTGTGTTCCTGGCTCTAGGCATTGGCCCGCTGGCCCAGTCCCTGCTGTTGTGGACATTTGCGGAATGAAACAGTGGTTGGTAGCTTTTTCTTCCTTGCTTTCTAACACTCTTTCACCTCTTTGCTCTAAAATAACCACAAAGTTTTTAGAAAAGAATTTTGAAGTATATTTTAAAAGGGAGTTTTATGTATATTCTTAAATGGGTAGTTTTTAATATTTATAAACCATATGTTTATATATTGGTAGTTCATATTTAGATAGGTTTACTTGATATATCTTATGAATATATGTATGTATTTATGTATAAATCTGTCGTTTTTCACAATATTTATTTATTTATTTTTTATTGCAAAGTCAGAAATACAGAGAGGAAGAGAGACAGAAAGATCTTCCGTCTGATGATTCACTCACCAAGCAACCACAGCGGCTATAGCTGAGCTGATCTGAAGCCAGGAGCCAGGAATTTCCTCCAGGTCTCCCACGTGGGTGCAGGGTCCCAAGGGTTTAGGCCGTCCTCAACTGCTTTCCCAGGCCATAAGCAGGGAGCTGGATGGGAAGTATGGTCGCCAGGATTAGAACCGGCACTCATGGGATCCCGGCGCATTCAAGGCAAGGACTTTAGCCATTAGGTCACCACACTGAGTCCCAGTAACTTCTTTAAACCAAATAAAAAACTTTATAAAGTAGTAGAGTTTTGCATCTCCAGAAAGCTTCCTGGACACTGTGACAGAGCTGTGCTGTGTTCCGTGAATATTAGATCTTCATGAAGCATGAGTCAGTCCTGTCCTGGGCTCGGACACTTGTGGAGGCTTGACCACTCATGCTGCCTTGATTTCCTCGCCGCCACGTAATGGGCAGTCTTTCACACTGATGATCTTTCATCTAAGTCCTGCATCATGGTATGATACTTTGAAGATTTTGAAAGATTTCTTTATTACTTGTTTTAAAGGTAGAGTTAAGAGTGAGGGTGCTCTTCTGTCCACTACTTCACTTCTCCAATAGCCACAACAGGACCAGCCAAGACACCTGGAACTCCATCCAGGGATCCCACTTGGGTTCAGAGGTCCAAGAACTAGGGCCACCTGCTGCTCCCAGACACATTGGCAGGCTTTTCATCAGCAGTGCAGCAGCTGGGACTGAAACCAATGCTTTTGTGTGGTACCAGCATTGAAGGCTGTGGCTTAACTCACTGGTGCACAATGCCAGCTCTTTTGAAGATTTTTTTTTTTAAGTGGCAAGCAAGGACCCAAGTTGGATTTCTGTGAAATCCAACTGAACAATGAAACCAATGTCAATTGGAGACATGTGGATCAGCAGACAGTTTCCACGCATGGCAGTAGCAGATGCACAGATGACAGCCACATCATGTCCTGCTTGGCTGCTGACAAAGTTATTTAGTGAGGAAAATAAGATAACCTTCCATTTCAGCAAGCATAAAATTAGTGCGTGTGTGGGGAGAGTGGAGTGCCTACACCTTAAAAATCTCACTCCATGCTGGGAGCTACTGTGTAGATTCTAGCTAACCACTCCATTCCTAGACACTTGAGAGCAGGAACTGTCTGTTTTGTCTCTGCATCTTTGGTGTTGTCCAGCAGTACACACATAGCAGAAGTTTGATACATGTGTTTACAAAGAGATAAAAGTACAGGTGTCCTCTGAGTGTCCACTGAGAATTGGTTCTAGGATGCCTGCAGACACAAAAACTCACCAATGCTCAAATCCCTTACGTATAAGGGCATAGACTTGCATATAACCTACTTATACCCTTCATATACTTTAAATTGTCTATACATTACTTACAGTAAGAAATAATGCAATGTAAATGCTATGAAAATCCTTGATAAGCTGTATTATTTTAAAATTTTTTTTTTAAGATTTATTTTTATTATTTTTTATTGGAAAGGCAGATATACAGAGAGGAGAGACAGAGAGGAAGAGCTTCCGTCCAATGATTCACTCCCCAAGTGAGCACAATGGGTCGATACTATGCCGGTCCGAAGCCAGGAGCCTCTTGGGGGTCTCCCACGCGGGTGCAGGTTCCCAAGGCTTTGGGCCGTCCTCGACTGCTTTCCCAGGCCACAGGCAGGGAGCTGGAAGGGAAGCGGGTCTGCCGGGATTAGAACCGGCGCCCATATGGGATCCCGGGCGTGAAAGGCGAGGACCTTTAACCACCTGCGCCACTGCGCCGGGCCCTAAAATTTTTTATTATTATTTTTTAAAAAGATTTATTCATTTTTGTTACAAAGTTGGATATACGGAGAACAGAGACAGAGAGGAAGATCTTCTGTCCGATGATTCACTCCCCAAGTGAGCTCAGTGGCCGGCACTGCGCCAATCTGAAGCCGGGATCCAGGAACCTCCTTTGGTCTCCCACGTAGGTGCAGGGTCCCAAGGCTTTGGGCCGTCCTCGACTACCTTCCCAGGCACAAGCAGGGAGCTGGATGGGAAGTGGAGCTGCTGGGATTAGAACCAGCGCCCATATGGGATCCTGGGGGCGTTCAAGGCAAGGACTTTAGCCACTAGGCTACGCTGCCGGGCCCCGACAAGCTATATTGTTTAGGGAAGACAAAACAGTCTACATGTTCAGTACAGAGGAAGATGTTTTAAAATATTGCCAACCCATGCCTGAATTCATAACCCACAGACACAGTACCTAGAAATATAGGAGACTACATTTGGTTAGTATTAACCTGTTATACAATGGGAAGAACAGGATTTTCAGCCAGTTAGACCTAAGTGTCTGAGTCCTGCCAAATAAGTGGCAGACTTCAGTGTCTGAGTCCTGGCTAGATAACCTTATGACCTTGTCAAGGGACCTAGCCTCTAAGCCTTAGCATAGTTCTCTTGGGTTGGAGAAAATGAATGAATATGCCCGTGCTCTGCAGGGCAGGCTGGGAGCAGTAATGCTTCATGTGTAAGTTAAAGCCCACATGGCATCATGAAAACCTGCTGGTGGCACAATGGGAATGAGGTCTGATTTTGTTCAAAATCCCAAAAGCTCTCACTAGATAAAGGCTGTCACAACTGCTCACTAGAATGGTGGCAAAACCTTCAGGTGTGGGGACTCAGTGGATCTTCCTGGAATACCTAAATGTTTCCCACTTACTAGCAACCCAGGGTGATTACTAAGGGGTCAGGACAGTGGGAATTGGTAGTGAACTCTTTGGGTAGGGCATTAGAGCCGGGGTAAGATCCCCTCCACCTGGGGCCACCTCCCCAGGTGCACCTCATTGCGTCACAGTGAGTTAAAATGCTCAGACTCATTCCAGGACAGGACAGGACAGGAGTCCCAGCTCCCTGAGAACTGACCTTGGCCAGTCTGAACTCTTTCCCTGGCTCACCACATCCAGCACCGCTCACCTTGGCTGGTTCTTCAGAGCAGCTGCTTCCATCTTAAGGCCTTAGGTCAGCTTCTCCCGATATTTGCAAAGCTCATTCCTGCCTTAAGGCCACCTGGCTAACCACCAGATAGAAAACAGCACACTCCACCCTACCCCCACCAATACTGTTCTTTTGGCTTCATTTTTCTTTGCAGAATTTTCATTTCCAACCAACTCTATCCTAGAAGTGAGTCAGAGGCATACTCTTAGAAGCTCAGGAGTCTTTATTCACCGGCCAGTAGATTGTCCCATTCTACCACACATTGAAGAAAGCAGCAGCCCCGACCAGCTATGTTCAGGGGTTCTTAAGCAGTGACCATCCCAGTAAACTAAGAGAGCACGGGCACAAGATGTGGGTCAATCAACCAAGCCTACACCAGGGCGCAACACAGATGATCCTATCAACTCTAGTGGCGTGGAGCGTTTACCCAAGTTTAAACATCGTGCATGTTACGGAAGAGCTGCATCCCACCAGGCAGCGAACAATACAACCAGGCGAATAGGTCCTCCCAATTCCATTTCCAGAAACCAGTCGGGGACAATCGGCTTACTGTCAGCGCTGTAAAAAAAAAAAAAAAGGCAAGATCTCATCCTGAAATGAGATATCTGTGATAAGCACGGTCACTCCTCTTTCAGGACTTGCCAAGAGCCCAAGGTCATGGCAAAGTCAAGTTGTGGACATGTCCCAGATATGTTTCAGAAGACCTACCCTTACTGTCGCTATTTTCTGTTGTATGGGCTAGCACACATTGTGTTACGTATGTAACTATTTGTCACCCTCCTAGAGGACTAAAAGGGCCTTTTCTTTTGCCTGGCACGAAAGGAAACTCCTACCTATTTGAATAAATTAATTTGTGAGTGATTGAACCTGGGGAGCCGTGTCCTTGTGTCACATGTGAAGGTCACCATGTTTCACACAGGCCTGCAGTTGTCAGCAGGACAGCTTAATCGTCCGAGAAAAGTAGATCTCAGTATCTGTTGGAATGGAGCATGTGATGAAGAAAGTCAGATCCCACCAGTGTTCAGAATTAATGAGCCTTCTGTTCTCCAGTGAACTTGCATAAATTCTGCTGTTCTGTGCCATTCAGCTTTAGACTGAAGACAGAAATAATTGTGAAGGTGAAAGCCAATGTTGGAAGCTATTTTTAGAACACTGCAACAAATGAGACTTTTTTTTCACGCCCCCCGGAAGGTGGAGAGTCCCTCCGGCCTTTGATGCGTTCACCTGTCTTTATCTCTTTCTCTGATTATGATGTAGGAATCATGATCAACCCAGTTTCTCCTGTTGTTTCTGGAATCAACAAGCAGATAGTAAGAAATTCGTGTGTCACGTCACTGTTAACGAGCTTCAAGTTCATGACCGCTTATTAAGATCTGCTATAGCTGGATTGTGGGCATGGCCCTACAGGGAAAACAAGCACTTCATGGGTACAAACTCAAAAACTGAGACAAAGCTCTCATTTGGTGATCTTAGAAGTAGCATCCTAGATGCCCAGAAGAGACAACAGAAAACATTCTGGCAGATGAGTGAGGTGGTGAGGTGGCTTGCAAGGTGATGAAAAGGGCTGAGATAAGAGAATTGTCGAAGGCGGCAGTAAGGGGGCAGAAAGAGAAGGAACTTCACAGGACACATAACACAAGAGCCAAGTTAGAGGAAACAGAAGTAAGAGCACAGGGAGAGGAAATGACCCTCCAGAGATGGTGGAAGTCAGCGACCTCGTTTCTTTTCCTTCTCCAAAAAGCAAATAAACCTTGAGCTCCCAGCAAGTTTCCATGCTTTTTTCTCATCTTCAGTTTTTCTAAAACCAAGTCCCAGACAAATCTCTTGAGCACATTGCTAGATTTTATAAAATTGTGGATGCTCACTGTAGCACTGCATAGTTTTGTTTTGTTTTTTTAATTTTTTTACTGCAAAGTCAGATTTACAGAAAAGAGACAGAGAGAAAGATCTTCCATCCACTCCTCAAGTGGCTATAATGGCTGGAATTGAGCTGATCCCAAGCCAGGAGCCAGGAGCTTCTTCTGGGTCTCACACATGGGTGCAGAGCCCCATGGCTTTGGGCCATATTCTGCTTCCCCAAACCCTAAGCAGGAAGCTGTAAGGGAGGTAGAGCAGCCAGGATACGAATTGGCACCAATGTGTGATAGTGGTGCATGCAAGTTAAGGACTTTAGCCACTAGGCTGCCATGCTGGGTCCAGGTTTCTTTCTTTTTTAAAAAATGGTAAGTATTTGGGGCTGGCGTCATGGCTAAACAAACTAATCCTTGATCTTCAAGCATGAGCATCTCATTCAGTTGTGGGTTTGTGAGCTGCTGTGGAGTTTGGGGAATAACATCAAAATATCTGTAGATTTTGTAAACAGTTGTGTCCTTCATAGGTTAGGCTGCATGCTTTGATCAGACATGCTTTGTAGAAAAGCTAATGGTGGGAGAAGAAAGTTCTGGAGCAATTAAATGAAAGCCCTAGTTTTATCTGCCAGTTTATACAGTATTTTTCCTAATTAAAAAAAAAAAAAAACATTTATTTGAAAGGGTCATGATGGACAGAGAGGCTTTCCATCCTCTGGTTCACTCCCCAGGTGGCTACTTGTTTCTGGGCTCTCACTCTTTCCAGGCCAACAGCAGGGATCCAACCTGGTGCCCATTTGGATGCTGATATTGCAGGAGAAAGAGTAAAGATAGAGAATGCCTTACATTTGCTCATTCACTCTCCAAACGACTGCAGTGGCCAGAGCTGGGCCGATCTGAAGCCACGAGCCTGGAGCTATTCTGAGTCTCCCTTGTTGGTGCAGGACCCAAGAACTTTGGTTTGCCTGCATACTCCACTGCTTTCCCAGGCCATAAGCAGAGAGCTGGATCAGAAATGAAGCAGTTGAGACATGAACTGGTGCTCGTGTGGATGCTGGGCATCACAAGATGGAGGGTTAGCCTGTTGTGTACCATGCTGTCCCCCACCCCTTTCTTATTGTTAAAACTAATGAGACCATATGCTGGCAATGCCTTGTGATGCAGGAGTTGCATGTGGGCACCAGTTCATGTCCAGCTCCCTGGTAATATCCTCAGAAAAGTGAAAGAAAATGGCCCAGGTATTTGGGTCCCTGCCATCCACGTGGGAGGCAGATGAAGCATCTAGCTACTGGCTTCGGCCTGGCCCGTGCTGGCCATTGTGTGGCCACCAGGGGAGTGAACCAATGGGTGAAAGATCTCTCTCTCTCCCAATCTGTCTGCAATTTTGCCTTTCAAATTCATAAAACACTTTAAAAAAAAAACATAATAAAAGCAGCTTCCAAGGGTTTCCTAACGCTTCCTTACAACTCCTCTGGGAATTACCACATCCTGTCATTCCACAATCCCGTCCCCAGGTAGTCACTGCCCCACCACCTGTCAAAAAGGACCATTAGTATTTTCTAGAATTTTAACAAATAGAAACATGCATTATGAGCTCCTTTTTTTTTTTTTTTTGGACTTCTTGTTTTATTCAAAGTGATTTTGAGATTCATCAGTGTTGGATATACTAATAGTTTTATGGCTGAGTGGTATTTCTATAACTGGATAAATGATAATTTGTTTAAAATCATCTGTGACATACAATTCTTTCCACCTTTTGGTTACTGCTTATCAAATTGTTGTGTTGCAAAAATGTGTATGTCAACCTGGCATGGTAGCCTAGTGGCTAAAGCCCTCACCTTGCATGTGCCAGGATCCCGGTTCTAATCCCGGCAGTCCTACTTCCCATCCAGCTTCCTGCTTGTGGCCTGAGAAAGCAGTTGAGGATGGCCCCAAAGCTCTGTGACCCTGCACATATGTGGGAAACCTGGAAGAGGCTCTGGGCTCCTGGTGTCAGATTGGTGCAGCTCTAGCCGTTGCAGCTGCTTGGGGAGTGAATCAACAGATGGAAGATCTTCCTCTTTGTTTCTCTTCCTATCTGTATGTCTGATTTTCCAATTAAAAAATAAAATAAATCTTTTTTAAAAATATGTATGTCTGTATTCTTGTCTTTTGCTCTGTCATTAAAATAACTCTTTAAAAATAAAAACTAGAGCCTGGTGCAATGGCATAGTGGTTACAATTCCTACTTTGCAAGTATCAGGATTCCATATGGACGCCAGTTCATATCCCAGCTGTTCCACTTCCTTTCTAGTTCTCTGCGTGTGGCTTGGAAAGTGGTAGTGAATGACCCAAAGCCTTAGGACCCTGCATCCATGTGGGAGACCTGGAAGAAGCTCCTGGCTCCTGACTTGGGATTGGCTCAGCTCTGGCCATTGTGGCCATCTAGGGAGTGAACCGGGGGATCAGAAAATCTTTCTGTATGTCTTCTTCTCTCCATATATGTGATCTGCCTTTCCAATTTAAAAAAAAAGTAAATCTTTACAAAATTAAAAAATAAAAAAAACTGATTATACAAGTTTACAAGCTAGCATTGATTTTACATAGTTTTACACTAAAATAGACTTATCTTTTAATTCCTTTTCTATGAATTTTTGAAATATCCTTACTGGTGCATAAAGAAAAGAGAGGAAGAATGCATACCTAGGTGGGAGGGTGATGGGAAATTTTTAAAATCCCTTTGGTGTTTTTCTAACCTTTTAAATATTTTAAAGTGGTTTTGTTTTGTTTTATTTTGTTTGAAAGGCGGCAGTGTTATAGAGAGAAAAGGAAGAACAAAATTGTCTTTCTACTGATTTTCTCAACAAATGCACACAATGGCGAGGGTTGGACCGGCAGAGCTAGGAGTCTGCAACTCCAGCCATCTACCATGTGGGTTACAGGGGCCCACGTACTTGGACCGTTACCTGCTGCTTCCTCGGGCGTGTTAGCGGAGAGCTGGATGGGAAGCAGAGCAGCCAAAGCCTCAGACCAGTGCTCTGTTAGAGGACGACAGTGTCACAGGCAGCGGTGTAACCTTGCCATGTCACAGTGCTGGCCTCTACCTTTTTAAATATTTCTCTAATATCTTTTGTGTGATGGGGAGTCCTACTTTGTTGTATTTTGAAAAAAAAAATCAGACCATCACCTAGTGATTAATCTTTTCTGAAATGGATTTTTTCTTCAAATAGGACAAAAGCTCTTTCCCTTTATAGATACTGTTCTTGGCTTCAAAATCTTGGCTTTATAGAAGAAAACATTTAAATTTTGCAGGGAGCCGTTGCTACAATTGCAATGCTACCCAAGTTATTAAATATGCTTCCTCTAAATGGACAACCTCAATGTTTTAGAGGAGACTCAGTTCAGAGGTCAAGTGCATGCTCTGCCTCTTATTGTTCTCACAACCTGGCCAAGTCAGCTCTCCATCAGAGTCCTTATCTGCAAAGTGGAAGAGCAGGGTCCCTTTTCTGTTTACCTAACCAGATGACTGTTGGGTATGAAAAATTTCACATTGCAAGGAAACTAGAGCAGGACCATTCTCACAGAAATGCAACCAAGACTGTGTGTGTGTGTGTGGTATCTTTCCTAGAAGGGCCCCCAGAGGAGACTGGAGATTGGTTGAAAATACAAATCCCCACCAACAACAAACTCCCCCAGCCACCTGTGGCAGAAGGTGGAGGAAGCTGGAGCCCCCGGTTTTTGCATCCCAGGGCTTTCCTGCAGCATAGTGTGGTTGTTACAGCTCAGTGTTTTGACTGTTCCACCATCTGGCAGCGTCAGTTCCTAGCCAGCCTGGTTCTGAATGAATCTCTCAAGAGATGGCCATTTTGACACAGAACATTGAGTTCCTCTTTGCAGACGCTGTCACTCTCAGGATGCCAGGTAGACAAACTGGCCACACTGTCAGGGCCTGACATAGAACTGTCAAAGTTCCCTGTTTTATTCTTTTCTCATCCTTCCTTGCCTTGTACATGTTCTCCACTTATTTCAAAACGTCCTAGTCTCATTAACCCACTATTAAGAATGTAAGTCCCTAGGTCTCTTCTCCCAGTGGCAGTTTCTGCGCATGTGTGGTCTGGTGAAATGACGATAGGAGAACTGAAGACAATAGTGAATGGAGTGCACAGAGAGAGGTCAGCACTTTGCCTTAGTGCATGGAGCGCCTACCCTCTTGGATCCTAATGTCTGGTCTTAAATAAGCAGTGTTAGGGAAGTCTCCTTGGGAAATAAAGCACCAAACTGAAGATTCATAGAAATGAGTAATTTGCAATACTGAGCTCTCCAAAGAGCAGACAAGGTGCAAACTCTTTTTTTTTTTCTATATTTGGGGTAAACGGGGAGATAAAGGGAGAATCCCCACCCAGCCGACCACCCATCCCAGGTCCCCCATGTGGGGCATGCTCTGAGGGTCCTGCCCGAGTGGTTTTGATAATTCAGCAGCTCTGAATTGCTGCCAATCTCACCATTCCAAACACAATGAAATCTAATCAGAGTCTACTGGCTGACATAGTCCGCCTTAGAATCTCTGTTTGCCCAGATTTTCACTGTCAACATATGGCTGGGGTTTGATTTGTTCTGTCCTCCATCCCATCTTGTGGTACCAGGTATCCTCTGCAAGTTCCAATGGACTGCCTTATCCTCCATGTGCACCTGGGTATGGTGTCCACAGCTTGCTCTGAGCCTCTGAGGAGTCTCAGCTTTGACACTTGCACTCTGTGGTCAGACCATGGAACCTATACTTCTCTTCATGGTAGGGGTTCTGAGTCCAGCAGTTTGATTGGGGAGATCCCCAAAGAAACTTTGTCTGAGGTGATCCCAGACCAGATTCTTGAGTGTGCTTGCCAGTACAGGGTCCAGCACAGTCCGTTGCCCCAATCAGCTTATGCTGGTGGTTGCAACTGTTGGGTCAGTTTTGTTTCAAGCCGTCTTCCACACAGACTAATGGGTGTTGCAGTCCAGCCTGATTCTGCCCACCACACACTTGGCCCTCACACAAACCAGTGGGAGCTGCAGCCTAGTCAGAGCAACCCCCACATTAACCCCCATCAGGCCCAACCCTTGCCCTGGTTCCTGTGCTTGCCAGTATGTACACGAGTCTGGTCCAGTCTGACCCACATCCCATTCAAGCTCTCCTACATGTCAATGGGCATTGTCCCATACTTGAATTTGTCAAATCTAGTGTCCCTCTCAAGGAAGCCTCCTGTCTCATGCAGCTCCAGCACTCTTTTCTCCTTGTTTGTTGTTTCAGAGCACGCAGAGCCCCATGAAAGTATTTTCTCACTGTTAGCCTCACTTAAACCTGAAAGTTCCATGTCTCTTGTTCCCAGCTGTATCTTTGAAATCCAAAGCATAGTAATTATGTTTGCTTATGAATGAATACAAGTCTAAATACATGAGTTTACACAGAACTTCCATCTGCTGGTTCATTCCCCAAATGGGCCAAGCTGAAGCTGGAAGTGTGGAACTCCAGCCAAATCTCCCATGTGATGGCAGGGACCCAAGCACTTGAGCTACCATTGCCTGCATTCCCAGGTGTTTTGGCAGAGAGCTGGATGGGAAACAGAGTTGCCAGAATTCAAACTGGTGCTCTCACAGAGGATCCTGGTGTTGTAAATGACAACTGACCTTGCTGCACCACAATGCTATCCTTCACCTTATTTTTCTAAACTGTCTTACATGAGGGACAAGGTAGATAACTCCGAGCTTGAGCTTTTGATCTAAGATGATCTAAGATGATTAACCTTTTGGCTATTTTTTCCCATGGCCCCTGGATCCCTTAGTAATGTCTTCCTTTCTGGAAGACACCTGGTACAATGACTCCCTGCATCCTATTGCAGGGCCTGCTTTCCCTGATTCCCACATTTGCTCAGAAACCCACATCATCTGTTCTCAGGCTCCCCAGGCAGGTGCTTGCAGAAGGTAACTATGTGGTCCATTCACAGTGATGAATTTGTCAGATGATTTCTTGGCAACAAGATTGGGTCTGGAGAAATGAGAGAGGAGGAAAGCTCCAGATGGCCCCTGTGATAGTGAAAAGTAGTCTTGGGACAGAATGAAGAGGTTCAGAAAAATGAAACAGGGAGCAGGGTTTCCTTTTGTGTAGGCTGGCTGTGTCTGTCTACGCTAACACTGCTGAGCCCCCGACTACTGAAGGGTCCTCAGCCATCCAGTATGTGTCCCCTGCCATTGGAGTGCTCTTTATGCTGCCACCAAAATGCTATTTGATGTGGTATGTGAGCAGAGCACAAAGCATCTTTGGGAGAGTACTTACTTACTTTGGCATCCCTACTGCCCTGCAAATCCTAGGTATAGAGAGAAGACCTGGTCAATGGTCAGGCAGACCCAGGCTGACTTGGGACTTGGGCACTTTCCTGCCCAGCCTCCCAGGGACATGGCTAAAATGAGGGCTCTGCTCTCACAATCAACCAAACCACTCTTTTACGGTCTCTGGACTGATTTTGCTTTCTTTGTGTACAACTTTGGGTTTCTGTCTCCTATGTATTTGGGTCAGAGCGACAGGAGGGATCATGACTAGCTTTAAAATTAGCCTCAAAACTCATTGCATAACAGCCCTTGTTTCCACTAAAGGGAATGTCTCTTGTGATGACAAGCATAACACTGGTAATTAGTCTGTCTGGTTGGAATTGTCTTGGAGATAGTCCTTTAGCTTCATTAAGACTCACTGGTTCCACCTATAAAATGGAGCAAGTTTTGCTTGAAAATATTGTAAAATAAATAAATAGAAAATAAAGTAACCACCCAATCTGGATTTACACACACGCACACACAGAGTCTTTCAACCCATAAACGGATGGAGAAAATTCCTTCTAGCACCCAAAAGACAGAACTGAATTAGAACAGGAAAGAAATGCTTACTCTAAAGCTTGCTATCACCCGGGCTGGGATTGGAGCCCTGATAGTGAGTTCAGAGAACATATTTTAGGTCTTAAGAAAGCAAATTTTGTTTCTCTTGGGACGATGAGATAGTCTTCACACAAATTTGAAGTCAGCAAAAAGAAACAATCCATCCTGACGATTGTCCTTCTCCAAGGACACATGGTTCGCTGAGATTTCTGATTCATCTTGACCACATCTACAAATAAACCCAAACAACCCAGGAACTAAGTAGCTGCACAGACCTATGCGTGGCTGAGCTGCACTCAAACATGTCTTCATTGCCAGTTGTCTCCCCTGCTTGCCTGAGCCAGAAGAGCAGTCTGACCTCCAAAGCATTTGTGAAGAACTGAGGGTTGGGGATAGTGCACTCAAAGAATTGAACACCTTTTTTAAATACAAGGGCAAGAAATATGTACTATTGAGCTAGCAATGGAGGGTTTGTGTCTGACAGCAGGATGAGGCTGAAATATGTGTGGAATATTGATCTTTGGTAGGGGTAGAGGGCCAGCACTGTGGCATAGCACATTAAGCTGCATTGCTAGTATCCCATATGGGCACTGGTTCAAGTCCTGGCTGCTCCACTTCTGATCCAGCTATTTACTAATGTTCCTGGAAAGGAGCAGAGGAAGATGATCGATAGCTTGGGCCCCTGCACCCACATGAGAAGAAGCTCCTGATTTCCTGGCTTTAGGGTGAGTCAGACCTGGGTTCAAATTCCTGCTTGAACACTTTGTTAAAGATTTGCTTATTTATATGAAAGAGTTAACTTAGAGGGAGAGACAGACACAGAGAGATCTTCTGTATTCTGGCTCACTCTTCAGATGGCTGCAAACAGGAACTAGCAGCCCAAGTATGTGGCCTATATTCCACTGCTTTGCCTAGGCCATCATCAGGGAACTAGATCAAAGCTAGAGCAGCTGGAACATGACCTAGCACCCATAAGGGTTGCCAGCACCACAGGCAGTGACTTTACCTGCTATGCCACAGTGACATAGCTTGGACATTTCCTGGCCATCTGACCTTGAAACTGCAACCTCAGTGCTTGGTTCCCTAGGTCTTGCAAATGCTGAATCCTCAAATCATAAATTAGTGGTACTGGGACAGTACCTTGATCAAATTATAGTGTCTAGTCGGTGGGCCTAGTGGGAGGTCCTTGGTTGTCTGAGTTGTGTGTCCACAGAAGATAATTTTCCCATGGGGGTTGGTTGGGTCAGCCTAATTGGGGCCCAGCCTTTCCCTGCTTTCTGGCTTGTCACACACTACTGTTGTCATCCATCACTCTCATCAGATGGGACCACTTGCTTTTACATCATGACCTTCCAAAACAGAGTCAGAGTAACCTCTTTCCTCACAAGCAGCATCTCTCAGGGACTTGTCAGAATGATGCACCTGTTCAGTACCTGTGGTCTCCTCACCTGCCAGTTGGAGTCCATGATGGCACTTATTTGTGAAACTGTTGTAATGTTTAAATGAGATGATACTTGAAAGGGAGTTTACCAGAATGCCTGGCTCAGAATCGGACCTAGTTAATGTTTGTCATTAGTAGTAATTGTCCCCAATGAGTCCTGGTTTCCAGGGTTTGCCATCACAAATTAGAACAAACTTAAAGCAACAAATCTCTTCAGGCACAGTTCTGGAAGGCAGGTGTCCAAAATTTAAGCATTGACGAAAGCCATGGGCCTTTCGAAGCTTGGGTTTCTTTCTCACCTCTCTGGTACCCGATGGCTGTCACCATGAGGCTGTCCTTCTCAGCCTCTTCCTTTCCCTGCTCTGTGTCTGTCTATTCACAAACACTTGTCTTGGGATTTAGGACCCACCTAGATCATGGAGAATGATCTTTCTGAAGGCGCCTAATCTAAGACACCTGAATTACCCTTCATCCAAAGGAAGGCTCTGTACACACGCTCCAGGGGTTAGGATGTGGATATATATATATATATATAATTTTGGGAACCATTGTTTATCCAACCATGTCAAACTTGCATAATTATTTAGCAGGTAACGCAATATTGACCCTGGGCAAAGCAGGAGGGGCCCCGACTGTTCACTTTAGAAGGTCTTTGGCCCTTACACTCAGCTCTGGCTCAGTGCAAGTTGTAATCCTATCACACTAATACACAAGCAATCCAGCAACCACTGCATCTATTACGGTGTTTGAAATATAAGGCAACCACAACCAACATCACACAGGTCTATAGATCGTCTCTTGCTGATATCAGACATAGCCACTGCTTTGCAGAATGAGGAAGATGGAGGCAACTGGAGCTCACCAGAAGAGGAGAGACGATGAGCAATCCAAGCCTTCCTCTGCCGGGAACTGAATGCAATAGGTGCTGTTCCCTGCTTACATTCTAATTCATGATTCTGGGTTACTCATGGTTTAGCACAATGTTCAAAATGGTCCTTGTCACTCTCTTTTAAAAAAGAAAAGATTCAAATACACTTCAAAATAGATAAGTATTTGAAGTGCAGAGCAGCAGGAAAAGCTGCTGCACCAACAGCAGGGGCTGGGCCAGGCCAAAGCCAGAAGCCAGGAGCCAGGAACTAAATCCATGCTATCTCTCCCATGTAGGCAGCAGGAACCCAAGTACTTGATTCATTGCCTACTCCCTTTTTGCAAGAAGCTAGAACCAGGAGCAGAGTTGGGATTTGACCCCAGGCAGTCTACTGTGGGCAAAGGGATGACCTAAGAAACATCTTAACTGCTGTGCCAAACACCTACTTTCCTAAATTGAAATTTTAGAAAACAAAAGTAAGATTCAAGAAAGGTAATCTAGTTTGCCATGGCTGTCAGTAGAACATGAAGTATGTGAAAACATTGATTATAACAAGATGATTAGTGATTTGCCTGGAGTGAAAGCCAGAAGCATTTGTGTAATGGATAAATATGCATCGTGCAAGTTATGTATATCTATACTATATTACTCATTCCCAGCAGCAGAGCAGTAGGTATGCAGTAATGAAGCCTAATCACTTCTTTTTATATTTACCAATATGAAGTCAAATAAACACAAATTTCATTTCCTGTCAGTTTATTGCTAGGAAGATTTAGTGTCCAAAGGGCAAGGCAAGGACAAAGCTGGAACATCAGACTTGGAGGTCCAGACTGCCATTTCTCCTCTCTTGCCCACCAGCTTTGCAAATGGGAGGGCCCCATCCGCCTGTGATGCAGGATCCCTGTCTGTAACATGCAGACAGTTGCACTTAATGAACTTCTTGACCTAGGGTCTCCTCCTCTTTCCCGTGGCAGGTGAATCTGACTCATCTAGGAAGCAGGTTAGCATTTCTAATCATTCGGGGTCATCCAAGTTGTTCTTTCTGCCATGGCCAGGGCAGAATTCACACAGCAGGTATGGGTACCTTAGGGAATGGCATCTCTGAATTAGGGCATCTAGCAGCCTGGAGGCATCAGTGCTTGAAACTTAGGAGAGCTTTTAGAGGTCACTTAAATGCACGTGCTTATTTCTCCTCTCTGCACCTGCTCTCACTGCCTGGATCCGAAACATAGAAATGAACAGGTTTGTCCAACAAGCTGAACAGAGGTGACAAGGTCCTGCCTCTCCTGGCTGTCTCTTTTTTTTTCTTCCCATAAAATATACTTCACTCACTTTCCATTAATTCCTTCAGAATCTTCTGTCATTTTTTTAATCATGTGTTCATCAAATATTACAATTGTAACTTGGTTAGTAAGAAAGATTAGTGCCAGAACAGTGGTAAAGATGCTATTTAGAGTGTCTGGGTTTGAGTCCAATATCAGCCATTTCCTAATGCTCATCCTGGCAGGCAGTAGGTGATGATTTAAGTATTTGGGTCCATGTCACCCATGTGGGAGACCCAAATCAAGTTTCAGGGTCCTCGTTTTGGCTCAGTACAGCCCTGGCTGCTAGGTCATCTGGGGAATGGACCAGCACATGGAAGATCCCTTTTCTATCTGCCTTGCAGATAAATTGAAATAAATATTTTTTTCTGAAGATAAATACTAGAAGCTCTCGTTCCCTGGGGCTCCCATGTTCTGCACTTGCTTCTCAAGAGTTATAAATCTCTTCCTAGTGTGCCGTGTAAGGTACAGCATGTGGACAAGACCCCAGGGGACTCTGCAGGGACTCCCTGGGTAGTGTGGGGCTAACATGCAGCGCTGTGCTCCCTGCCAGGGCTGAGCATAAGGCATCGTCTGTTCTCCTAGCCCTGCTCCTGACTCACCCCAACAGGAATACTCTTTTTTCATTCATTCCCCAAATGGTGCTCCTGTTTTAATTCACAAAAAAAAAAAAATCTGTGTTGGTGGAGGTGGCCTAGCTTATACCCATGTGTCTCCGCTGTCTTTCTTTCCTCCCTCCTCTACAAATCAAAGGTCAGAAGGACTGACAGTTAACCTAAATGGACTGAAAGAGCCCTGTAAGATAATAGGTCCCAAGCTGTTTCATATTGCAAATAGTGTGTCACCTGCCTGGCAAATCACCTTCTAAGACCAAGGCTTACATAACAAATGGACAATGGCCAGAGTGCAATCCTGAACAAATTACACTTGAGTTCTCCTGACCTAGAGCCTGCCTGGGCTAAGTGAGAGACCAATATGCAAACCAGCTGGAACACTCCTGGTGTCTCCCTGCTGGCCTGCCAGCTCCAGCAGAAAGCCACACAAAGCGTGCTTCCTTGCTGTCTCAGAGACTCTGGGCGCCACCCTCTGGTTTGCTGCTTCCCCTTGCCTGGTCTTTTAAGTCTTAGAACAGCTTTTCCCAGGTTTCCCCCAAGGACTGCAGGGGCCCAAGAACTTGGACTACCTTTTGCTGCTTTCCCAGTGGTTCTCAATCCTCTCCCAACAGTGCCTGGGGACATGTTTAGTTGTAGCTACCTGGGGAAGGGTTGCTGTTGATATCTGATGTGTAGAATCCAAGGATGCTGCTAGCCTTCCTCCATTGCACAGAATAGGCCCACACAACAAATTAGCTTACCCAGATGCCCACAGAGCCAGCCCGAGAGATCCTGGTTGCATGCCCTTCACTTGGATGCCTGATTCCCAGATGTGTCAGTGAGCTGGATGTGATGGTCGCAGACAGGCCAGAGCAACATGTCTGGCTGTGGTGACAGGAAGCAGTCCCCGGACTGTGGGAAATTTTTGGAAGCTGGAGAGGGCTGGAGCTTTCCTCTGGCATCTTCGGGACAGTGGCATCCTGATCTGCTACCAATGAGACCCGGGTTGGTCTTCTCTTGAAACAGTACATTTGTCATTGTCTCCTTTAAGTCACCCCATTTGTGGGCATTTATTACAGCACAGGAGAAATGAATGGAATCCATGTTTTTCACTCTGTATTCATGAAGGCATTTTCTCTCTAGAAATTATTCCTGTTTTATCTTAACCCTTTTCATTTCCCTCATCTCCCATTAGCAAGGATCTACCCAAGCATCCCTTTTTGATTTTCCTAGGAGCTGAGAATTTGCAGAATTTGGGCTTGCTGCTGCATACCCTGGTGTGTGCCTATAGATTTCATTTTGCAAATAAGAATAGGACATTCCACAGAAGTCAACTGGCCTGTTAAATTCACACAGTCACTAGAGAGAGGACAGAGACAGGTGCCACATCCAGACCCTCACCATCAGGTACTCCTTTTCCCATTATCTTCTGTTTTGCAAAAAACCAAGCAGAAGAACACACGTGTGTGTTCTGAGAGTATCCTTGAAATGACATGGTCTGTGCTGAGGCTTCCTGGAATAGTCCAGGGGAGAACTCCAGGAGACAACCCGTTTCTGTGGTCAGATGAGCTTGGGGAGTGCAGCGTGGCTGTTCCTCTCTTGGGTAATTGTTACATACTCACACTTAATAAAACATGTTAGAATCCTGCAGTAATGAAACAGGTACTAAGCCAGATTTTGCTCATGAAGAGGCAGAGGAAAGGCTGGTGTGGCCAGTCTCCCCATGTTTTCATCTGCTGTGTGGTTGGTTTAGCACTGTGAGCAGACTTGACCTGATTATGCATTATGGAATCCTGTGGAAGTAAATACGTGAGTACTGACATGGCGCCATTATCAGTCATTCTCTCTCCTTCTCCCTCTTCCTGATTAGCAGAACCTATCTACTTAGGTTGTCAATTTTAAGAGACTTGAGAAGCTAAAAGTACTCCATTTCACAGGCTCCCTTGGGGTTAGGTGTGGCCATGTGACGTAGCTCTGGCCAATGCGACAGGAGCAGAAGTCTGCGGAGAAGCTTTCAGAACAGTCCATGCAAGCATGTCTTCATCTTGCATCTTCCTCCCCAGAGGATGGAGGCCTTCTTTTGACCAGTAGGGCAGAGACCAAATACCAAGATTGGCAGAGCACAAAGTTGGCAACAGCTGGAGGCCCTAATGAAGTGGAACCATTTGCACATCTTAGAATAGCTTCTAGGCTTCTTAAAAGTTTAAGAAAAATAAGCAGTTTTGCAATCAAGCTCCTGAGGCCAAAGATAGCCAAATATCTTTCTGAGATAATGTTCTACTGTTTTTGAGCACTGTATAATTTTTCTCTGTGGAGTTGTCTTGGCTTTCTTTACAGAAGACAATGACTGAGTCGGGTATAAGGATTTTACAAAGCAGGTTAGCAACAGTATCAAATCACCAAAAAGCATCTCAATCTGTGGTCCCCAGACCAGAAGCCCCAGCACCACCTAGGAACTTACTGGAAGTACATACTCACTGGCTCTGGCCCAGACTGATTTAACTTGAACTCTGGGGATGAAATGCAGTGATTTTGTTTCACCACGCCCTTTGATGGGCTTCAAATATATTCTTAAGTCTCAGGACCTAGGTAATACCTGTCCACCTTCAGTGAATTTAAACCCAGGGTAGGGGTGGGCATTTAGCCCGACTGCTAAGATACCAGCAATGACACCTGCATCACAGATTGGAGTATCTGAGTTTCCCATCTGCACCAGATCTTGCCTCCAGCTCCCTGCTTATGAGCACTCCGGAAGGCAGTAGTGAAGGCTTACATCACTGCATCCTTGCCACCCACACTGGAGACCTAGATAGAGTTTCTCCTTCCAAGATTTGACTCTGGTCTAGTCCTGGCCATTTTGGGGAGTGAAGTAGCCAGAGGGAGCTCTTTTTCTTCCTGCCTATCAAATAATCAAATGAATAAATAATTTCAAACCTAAGTTCCAGACTCCTGGCTAAAGTCCAGCTTAGTCCCAGATGTGGCCAACACTTGGAGAGAAAACCAAAAAGTGGAAAATAACATTATCTCCATATTTCTCCTTCCCTGTCTCTCCAGTAAAAATAAAAATATGAAATTTTTGAAAACATTTTTTTTTTAAAAAGTAGTTGAGTTTGAGCAGCCAGGCCCATGGCCACAGCTAGCAAAGTATGGTTTCTCATGGAAGAAGTGGTTTATTGTGCCTTAGCAACTCAGACTGGCATAGAAGTGATGGTAATAATGGTGCAAGTGGGAACTGCCACACTCAGAGGGTGTGGTTAATCCTAGCTCAGTTAGGGTACTTTCACTGCTATGTTTATAGGAAGGCTCCCCTTTGGTTTTTCTTAGTTAATCCCATGTAAGTAGTATTTCCTTAAATCAATTCTGGTTTTAAAGCAACTAGATCAGTGTAAAGATAAGACTTGACTACATCTTGGCACTCTAGGAGTTTGTGTGTGCATATAGAACAGTAGAGAGAGGATGTAATTAGAAATGACCACACTGTCTGGCAATGTTATGAGACTGCTTCAGGATGTAGAAGGGCTTCATTCCTTACATGCAAGCTCCAAATTATTCCATCCCCAGATGACCTTTCCCCCTTCTCTGAAATAGCCAGCAGTTAATAAGCATGCTCCATTTTCCAAAGAGCTCCCACATTTTAATCCTTTTGGGAGTCCCAGAAGCCCACTTCATGAACTGGACATTTGTTGGCCTCTTGGGAGCATAAGCGCCCCGGCCCTCTTCCCAGGTTCCTAGGTTCTGAGGAAGCTTCAAGGCCCAGAGATGCTGACAGGTATCCCATCTCAGGGATGCTGAGCGTTGAACTCTGGCAACAACATCTGCTACCCGGTGGAGGTAATGTCAATACCAATTTCCCTACCATACCTATCCTGTGGCTTTGACCTTGCTCGGCTTTTTTGCTCCCTGACTTCTCCTGGTTTCTGCACAGCCTATGCACCTGATTAGATGCATTCCTCTCTATTGTGTGACTTGTCTAAAATTCTCCCCATAAGTTACTCTTTACCTCACTGGCCAGAGGCATTTTCTGTTGCCTGAAACAGAATATTGTCTCTGCCTATCCCAATAGTACTGTCATCTTTCAGGCAAAGAAACTGGTATGTGGAGGTTAAGGAATTGACTAAATGGAGTTTACCACCTCCAGGATAGCCGTCAATGAACCTCATTTCCTAGTATCCACACCTTATACAGTCTCCTGTGAGGTTCAATGAGGAGGGTTAGTTTGTGTAATGCAACACAGAGGGGATGGAGTGTGGCTTCTTCTTCTTCCTTTTTTTTTTTTATAAAACATGTATTCATTTTCATTTGAAAAGCAGATTTATAGAGAGAAGGGGAGAAAGAGAGGAAGATCTTTCTACTGCTTCACTCCCCAAATGGCCACAATGGCAGAGCTGAGCTGATCCAAAGCCAGCAACCTCTTCTGGATCTCCCACGTGGTACAGGATGTGCAGGACATGGGCCATCCTCGACTGCCCTCCTAGTCCACAGGCAGGGACCTGGGTGGGAAGTGGAGCAGCCAGAACATGAACCAGAGCCTATATGGAGTGCTGGCTCCTGGTGTGTCACTTCCAAGTCCAGATCATAATTGCTGCTCCTTTCCTGCTCTCTTGGATTTCTTACTCTCAGCAAAGCCAGCACCAGATCACTAGGATGTAGTAGTTGCGTCTTTTATTTTTCACTTGATGCTCTCACATTGGAGGTCTTGTTGATCCTGGAGGGAGTGCTCCTTTTATGGCTGGCCAGTTCCTGGAAATAGTGGACACAATTCTGCAAATACACTTTCCAAATGTAAACCAATCAATCCAGAGGCTGCATTCCTCACCAACACCATCTGCCCTAGGCATCCTGGGAACAAGTCCTAGACAACCAGGGACAGCCCTTTGCCCTCAGCCTGCTGAGATCATTCAAACTAGCCAATGGTAAGCCTGATTACCACTCCCTCACTCAGGCCTTTCTACAGAAACCACAATAAATGCTCTTTCGTTTCCCCCTGGCCATCTGCCTCCTGACCCTCCCTGTTGCTTCCTCCTGGTCTCCTATGATGTGGCATGTTCCTTCCTAGTAGGATCTTTGAGTGTAAAAACTCTTTTCATTGGCAATCATCTCTTAATCTGTTGGGCTTACTAAGTAATAATAATAAAACCTGTATTTTAAAAAACAGAAGATGGGGGCCCGGCACGGTGGCACAAGTGGTTAAAGGTCCTCGCCTTGCACGCCCGGGATCCCATATGGGCTCCGGTTCTAATCCCGGCAGCCCCGCTTCCCTTCCAGCTCCCTGCCTGTGGCCCGGGAAAGCAGTCGAGGACGGCCCAAAGCTTTGGGACCCTGCACCCGCGTGGGAGACCCGGAAGAGGCTCCTGGCTTCGGATCGGCATAGCATCGGCCCGTTGCGCTCACTTGGGGAGTGAATCATCGGATGGAAGATCTTCCTCTCTGTCTCTCCTCTCTGTATATCTGCCTTTTCAATGAAAAAATAATAAAAAAAATAAATCTTTAAAAAAACAGAAGATGCTCAAGAAGTTTTGTGGAAAAAACCCATGTGGAAAGAGGAACTACCACAGCCAGGCTTAATTTGTCAGCCATGTGCATGAACTACTTTGGAAGCAGATCCACCAGTCCTAACCAAGCCTTCAGATGACGGCAGATACCTGCTGGCAATCTCCCAAGAGGAGATAGTCTGAATCACAACTGCCTATACAAGCCACTCTCAAGTTTGCAACTCAGATAAATGGGAAGATAATACACACTCAGGCTTACAGCACTTCCCCCTTAATTTGTGATTTCTCTATAGTTTCAGTTAAGCATGAGTAATCATGGCTCAAAAATACTAAGTAAAAAATTCTAAAACCAATTCATGTTTCAAATAACTTGCTACCACCTGCTTATTATTATAATTGTTTATTTTATTAGCAGTTGCTATTCTTCTGGTACAATGTCTAATTTGCAGATTGAACATTGTAAATTTATGGGCCTGGTGGCATGGCCTCACCTTGAACGCCCCCAGGATCCCATATGGGCGCCAGTTTTAATCCCAGCAGCTCCACTTCCCATCCAGCTCCCTGCTTGTGGCCTGGGAAAGCAGTCGAGGATGGCCTAATGCTTTGGGAGCCTGCACCCACGTGGAAGACCTGGAAGAGGTTCCTGGTTCCTGGCTTCGGATCGGCGCAATTGCGGCTCACTTGGGGAGTGAATGATCGGACGGAAGATCTTCCTCTCTGTCTCTCCTCCTCTCTGTATATCTGACATTCCAATAAATAAATAAATCTTAAAAAAAATTGCGATTTATGTATATTGGCAAAATCATAGTATATAGAGAGTTCTCTGTTACCCTTGGTTTCAGGTATCCATTGCGAATCTTGGAATATGTCCCCAGTAAAGGACACATTTTTAAAAATATGTATTTATTTATTTGAATGAGATAGTAAAACACAAAAGCAACACAAACATAGAGGGGTGGAGAGAGGAATTTGTTTTATCTGCTGGTTCACTTTCCAGATGGCCACAGTGGCCAGGGACTGGTCCAAGCCAAAGTCAGGAGCCCAGATCTCCAACTGGTCTACATGGATGCCAGAGGCCCAAGTGCTTGATTCATCCTCTGTTGCTTTCCCAAGCACATTAGCAGGGAGCTGGACAGAACCAGAGCACCCAGGACTCGAACCCATGGTCTCATTATGGGATTACCTACTTGTTTTGTAGATGTGGAAAATGCAGTTCATGTTGAAGTGACAGGTAAAGTCACAGAGACAAAATGGAGACTGAAACTGAGTCATAAGACTCATTTTCCATGCTCTTTTTTCCATGCTCTTTCTCATTGCAGCTTGTGGGAGCAGATTCTATGCCAAACCTGAGAACTGCTTTTCTGAATCACAGAATTACTTTAGGTAATGTATTCTAAAGTTCTTTATGCCCATCTGAAATTACTAATTATGTTTGATATAGAGCCATTGAACGCTAGATCGTTAAGCTCCATTCTTTTTAAAAATTTTTATTATATTTTTGACAATCTTTACATAGTTAATTAGGATAAAAAAGGTTCAAGGGCTATAGGGAAGTGGGTAAGACTATTATTTCCATATTGTTTCCTTCATGTGTCTGAGGTAAAGGGCGCTATTCAGGGAGAAGCACCACCCAGTTTCCCACCCACCCCAAGTCTCAGATGTGGGGCATGCTCTGAGATACTTGCTCAAGTGGTTTTGATAGTTCACCATTTATGAATCGCTGTCAGTCTTGCCACTCCAAGCACTATGAGGTTGTTGAAGAATCCACTGATTGACATAGTCCCTCACAGAGTCTCCATTTGCCCAGTATTTTGCTGCCAACAAATAGCTGAGGTGGTTGATTGACTTCTTCTTCTGTCTTTCCTTGGTTATGGTTCTAAGTCCAGCTTTTCAATTGGGGAGATCCCCAAAGAAACTTTGAGGTGTTCCCAGACCAGATTCTTGTGTGTTCTAGTAAGCACAGGGCCCAGCACAGTCCATTGCCCCGATCAGTGGGTGGTTGCAATTGCTGGGTTGGTTCTGTTTTCAGCCCTGACTTCCGCTGGAACCAACGGGTGTTTGCAGTCCAGCTTGGTTCTGCCCAGCACATACTCAGCCCTTACATAAACCAGTGGGAGCTGCAGCCTAGTCAGAGCGACCCGCAATAACCCCCACCAGGCCCGCCCCCTACCCTGGTTTGCCAGTATGTGTAGCAGACTAGTCTAGTCTGCCCCACATCCCATTTGGCTCTCATACATGTCGATGGGTATTGAAGCTTAGTTCCATCCAACCAGGCTCAACTATCCAGCCCTCATGGATGTTGTTGAGTGTCTCTCTGTCTAGGCATCCCAGCCCTTGTCCTAGTTTTTGTGCTTTCCTGTGGGAGTGGTAGCCCAAGAGGGAGGAGCCCACTATTTCCCTCCCAGGTCTCTCTCACTCCAGGATTATGCATTCTTCATGTGGTTCTGTGGTTTGACTTGACAGAATTAGTCCCCAGTGCCAGCTTCTGCCAGCTGATGCTGCGGATAAGCCCAAACAAACCTCACCCACTATAATTTTGTTTGCACCAGTAGGAATCATCAGCTCAGCCTGACTTTTCCCTGATCTAGTTCACATGAGGCGCACAGGTGTTGTAGCCCCGCTTAGTCTGGTCTGCCCCCATCCCAGCCCATGCTCTCCGGTGGGAGTAGGTGTCCAGTAAGGGAACCCTCCCTTATTCCCCCTGCCGGCTCTGCCCGCTCCCTTCCTGGTTCTCATGCGTGCTGGTTGGGTGCTGCGGTCACGTCTGGCACAGGCAACCTCACCTTGGCATTCCGTGTTGTGCACTGGTTTTTGTCGTGACTGAACCTGGCTCGACCCACACTTTGTTCTGGTGTTCGGATTTGCCAGTGGGTGACGTGAACTGATTCAGCCTGGTCTGCCCCCAACCCATGCCAGATGTATGCCAGTGGGAAACTTTCCATGGGCTGTTCTGGGCTGTTTCCAATCATGTTTCTTGCGCTTACCTGCTGGGACTGTGTGCTGCCAGAGGAGTTGCCCAGGCTCCTCCATAAGAACCCTTCCCAATGCCAGATTTTGCGCATACCAGGGGGTTCCATGAGCCAGCCCTACTCAGTTCACCTCCTGTCTTAGCTTTTCCTGAATGGCCTTCAACCCAATCTGGTTCTTGTTGTTGGATGTTTCAGCCCAGCCATGGCTCGTCCATATCCACATATGGCTCACATGTGGCTCAGTAAGGGTTGAGACCTAGCCTAGTCCATCCCACATCTACCCTGGTCCTCCAGGACACCAGACGGTGTTGGGGTTTGGCCTGCCTGGTGTGTCCAGTTCCAGTCCACACTTGTGCCAAGGGAGACTACACTGTATCCTGATCAGAAAGCAGCCCCCATTCCAGCCCACATGCCCCTTGGTGGGAACCTCCACCCAGCTAGGGTGTCCCCTTAGCTCCCCAACTGGGCCTGTTCCCAGCCATAGATCATGCGCATGCCAGTGGTTGCTCTGACTCAGCTTAGCTCAGCTCAGCCCCTCACCTTTCCCAGGCCTCTGCCTTAGACACTGTAGCCTAGCTTTCCTGGCTCATGCAGACCAGTAGGTGCAAGTAAGCTCCATTCTTAGAACTTTTTTTTATTATTAAAATAGGCTAGGATTCTAGTTAACATTTTCACCGCTTTTATTACTCTCTGATAAATTACCTAAGGAATGATCAGAGTAATACTTTTCCCTTGAAAACAGAAATTAGGGTCTTCTAGTTTACAGGATAAGATTTCACTGGACTCATTGCTTCCAAGGGGGTGCAATAAGCTTCCAGAGAGGATCTTTCTACAATAAATGTGTTCTCCCTCCCAGCTGACTCAGAGGACTGAATTTACCCAACACAGCTCCTTGTGACTCGGTCAAGGGCAGTTTCCCAGCAGCCTCGCTTCTAGGGTGGTTTTCACTCTCAGGTTCCAGGTTCGTTTTGCAGAGCTCAAAGGAGCCTCAGGTGCTCAGGGGGCCTCTGTCGTCATTTTCCATAGCTTTCCTTTCCAAAACTCATGATAACTTTGAAAATATCATAACTGATGGAATGTGTCCAAAAGGCCGTGACAAAGACTAAAGCTGGTGAGCTAGCTCTGTGTGTGTGTGTGTGTGTGTGTGTGGGTGTGTGTGTAGCAGGGCAGTAGGTAAGTGTAGGGGTTGCAGTTTAGCACTTGCAATAGAAAATGAGATATTTAGCATATATCCAAAACAAATATGATTTTTACTATTTCTGATCAACTGCTTTATTGCTATACTCAGAAAAATCATTTTGAGCATTCCTAAGTAAATGATTTAGGGCAAATGATCAGAATCCAAACTGGCAGTCTGTTCAGTAACCATCTTCTTCTCCTATTGAGTTTCAGTAAATCAATCGTGCCCAGGAAAATATGCTTAGTCAAGTAAGTAATGTAAGAGTCATTTGTTCCAACCCACTCTGGCACAAAAGTAAGCTAAAGTGGTCTGGAAGCAAGATTAGAAACTAACCCCGAGGGCCTGGCACAATGGCTCAGTGGCTGAATCCTCGCACTGCATGCACCAGGATCCCATCTGGGTTCCAGTTTGTGTTCTGGATGCTCTACTTTCCATCCAGCTCCCTGCTTGTGGCCTGGGAAAGCAGCAGAGGATGACCCAAGCCTTGCGATGCTACACCTATGTGGGAGACCTGGAAGAAGCTCCTGGCTCCTGGCTTTGGATCACTCAGCTTTAGCTGTTGCAATCACTTGGGGGAGTGAACCAATGGATGGATAATCTTTCTCTCTTTATTCCCTTCTCTCTGTAAATCTGCTTTTTCCAATATAAATAAACAAATAAAGCCATTAAAAAACAGCTGATTAGATCCCGGCACGATAGCTTAATGGTTAAAATCCTTGCCTTGCACTCGCCGGGATCCCATATGGTTCCCGGTTCTAATCCCAGCGGCCCTGCTTCCCATCCAGCTCCCTGCCTCCTTGTGCCCTGGGAAAGCAGTTGAGGATGGCAAAATAGAGAGTCCTAGAGGGTTTTCCGAAGGAGGTGGCATCTGAATAAAGTGGAATGTGGAGCTACTTGGGGGCAAAGTGGAAGAAGAGCTCACAGACGGCTGTATCAGTTTGCCTGGAGGGTCAGACTAAACCTTAAGAGCAGTGGGAGTGACTGAAGGAATAATTTCAAGCAGGGGGATTGATTTGGGGCTTGCTGGAGGAATGAGGCAGCTCTTCCTCTGCATGTGTACCTTTAATCTTGTTTGGACAAACCTTTAGCTTAGTAAGAGATTATGGGAAGTATTTGAGACTAAAGAGCCAGTGCATGCTGTCATTCCTTATTGCAGCAGCTTCCTGTCTCACATAGCCCATTAAGATCCTCAATGCGCATTTCCTTCTCTGCATCTGAGCTGAAGTGCCAAGTCAAGGAGACAGCAAATAAAAGAGATGGCAAATGTGGGTTACCATTTTAATATGACTGATACTTCACTGGCGTGTTTCACATTGGCTTTTTAAAAATTTTTTCTCATGTCACCATGTCAACATGTGACCTTCAAAAGCCTGAGACAACATTTTGGTGACCATGGGAAATCATTTGTGCCCTTTGCCCCTATCTTCCAAACATTTCTGCCTGTACTTAAGTCATCTGTGCTTCACAGTTTCTTTTTTTTTTTTTTTTAAAAAAAAGATTTATTTGGTTTTGTTGGAAAGGCGGAAATATAGAGAGGAAGAGAGACAGGGAGGAAGATTTTCCATTTGATGGTTCACTCCCCAAGTGGCTGCAACAGCTGGAGCTGAGCCAATCCGAAGCCAGGAGCCAGGAGCTTCTTCTGGGTCTCCCACGCACGTGCAGGGTCCCTAAGCTTTGGGCTGTCCTCGACTGCATCCCCAGGCCACAGGCAGGGAGCTGGATGGGAAGCGGGGCTGCCGGGATTAGAACCAGCGCCCATATGGGATCTTGGCGCGTCCAAGACGAGGACCTTAACTGCAATGCTATCATGCTGGGCCCGGAAACTATGCTCTTTAGCTTTTAGATGTCAATCATTTGCATGAGCCCCATACCAAAGAAACTCAGAAATTCCTCCTGAGATACTTGGAATGTTGAAGCAAATAAACAATAAGATTCTTTGTCAGACGCAAATTTTTTCTCAAACCATTTTACAAGACAGATGTTTGGCACAAAATTTAAAATGTCCTCTGGGGTGCTCTTATCACATAAGCAAGTGTTTGGATTCAAACCCAGTTCCACTCCCAATCCCAGCTTCCTGCTAGTGCTCATCCTAGGAAACAGCAGGTAATGGCTTGTGTGGTTTGGGTTGCTGCCACCCACAGGGAAGAACCAGGTGGAATGCATGGCTCCTGTTTTCAGGCTGGCCCAGCCTTGAGTGTTGTAGGCATGAAGGGAGTGAACTAGCACATGGGAAATTCCCTCTCTGCCTTTCAAGTAAACTACATGAAAATTTAAAACCAGCTCTAGAGAATTTAAGATACTCTCATCTAAAATTTTCATTACTATCATCTCATAAATTTTCATAGCAAAACTCAATCCAGCATTAAAAACACCACACAATTAAGGCATTTCCACCATATATATACATTTTTCATTACAATTTCAGAACCACTGGGTTTATATATAAACTGGAACTGGACTAGAAGTGGAACTGGATTAGAAATGAAATAGCCAGGGCCCCGCACAATGGCTTAGTGGCTAAAGTCCTCACCTTGAATCTGCTGGGATCCCATATGGGCGCTGGTTCATATCTTGGCTGCTCTGCTTCCCTTAAAGCTCCCTGCTTGTGGCCTGGGAAAGCAGTAGAGGATGGTCCAAAGCATTGGGATCCTGCACCTGTGTGGGAGACCTGAAGAACTGCGTGGCTCCTGGCTCTGGCTCCTGGCTTTAGATCAGCTTAGCTCTAGCTGTTGCGCCCACTTGGGGAGTGAATCATGGGATGCAAGGTCTTCCTCTCTGTGTTTCCTCTTCTCTGTCAATCTGACTTTCCAATAACAAGAAATCAATCTTTGAAAGAAAGAAAGAAAGAAAGAAAGAAAGAAAGAAAGAAAGAAAGAAAGAAAGAAAGAAAGAAAGAAAGAAAGAAAGAAAGAAAGAAAGAACGAGCCAATATTTAATCCCAGCACTGCAGGCAGCACCTCAACTTACCATACCCCAATGCAGTCCCGTGGTTATTAAGGTTTTGTATTCATTATCAAATCTTTCAGCTCCCCTTTATTGGCCACTTATACTCACATCTTCTTTTATTTTTAACTGATTTTCATTCTATTCTTAAGGCAGAGAGAGATCTTCAATCTCAGGGTTTTCCTCAAATGACTACAACAGTCAGAGCCAAACCAGGCTGAAGCCAAGATCCAGGAAGAGACTCACTTACATGAGCCATTTGCTGCTGCTGCCTCCCAACACATCAGTAAGAAGCTGGATCGTAAGTGGAGCAGCTGGGATTAGAACATTACTCCCCAAGATTGGATACAGGAATCTCAAACTGCAACTCATGCACTAAGATAATGGCTGCACCATACTCAACATTCTTTTTCTTTTTAAAAAAGATTTATTTATTTTTATTGGAAAGGCAGATATACAGAGAAGAGGAGAGACAGAGAGAAAGATCTCTCATCCAGTGATTCACTTCCCAAGTGGCTGCAACAGCTGGAACTGAGCTGATTTGCAGCTAGGAGCCAGGAGCTCCTTCCAGATCTCCCAGGCAGGTGCAGGTTCCCAAGACTTTGGGCCATCCTCGACTGCTTTCCAAGGGCACAAGGAGGGAGCTGGACAGGAAGCAGGGCTATTGGGACTAGAACCGGTACCCATATGGGATCCCGGCGAGTGCAAGGCAAAGTCTTTAGCCACTAGGATACTGTGCAGGGCTCCATATTTAACAGTCTTAAACACAGAAATGATACATTGAATCAGGTAGGTTAACATTGGGAACTATTTACAGACCCCATAAAATAGGTTCTATTTTTTTAGGCACAAAAATTCTCTAAATATTTCTGTGTATTTGTCTTTTAAAATAATTTATCAGAAAGATGTTCACAGGTTTTAAACTCAGTGGAGAAAACAATTTGTTCCCTGTGTGTTTTTTTACTTAAAAAATTTATATAATAGGTATGCATATTTATGGGGTACCATGTGATAATTCAACATTAAGTATACAATGTATACCGCTCAAATCAGGGTGATTAGCATTTCTGTCTTCTTAAGCATTTATTGTTTCTATTGAGGAGCTTCAAACTCTTCTCTCTCAGAGCTTTATGAAATACGTTACAAGTGGTTGTGAACCATGGCCTCCCTAGCGTGCTATAGACATTAGAATTTGCTCCTGCTGTACAACTGTACACATTTTTAAAGATTTGTTTGAAGGCAGAGTGACAGAGAGCGCGGGGAGAGACAGAGGTCTTCCAATCACGGGACCTTCCTCAAATTGCCACAACTTCCAGCGTTGTGCCAGGCCCAAATCCAGGAGCTGGAACTCCATCCAGGTCCCAAGTCCCGAGGCAAGCACCTGCTGCCTCCTGGATCCACACCGGTACTCCTATGGAAATCTAGCCCTGCAGCTATGGCTTAACCCATGGTACCATTAACATTGGCCCCTGAGATAGCATTTTAATACTTTCATCCAATCTGCCTCGAGCCCCCTCTAGTTTTAAGATTAGTCAGGAATAATTTCCTTTAATAAGCCCCAGGATGAAGTTAACATCTCTACTTGTAGATTTGTGAGTTAGCAGTGAGCCCCTCTGTTCATTCTATTAAAGTCCAGGAAGTGGGCCCAGAGCAGTAGCCTAGCAGCTAAACTCCTCACCTTGCACCTGCCAGGATGCCATATGGGCACTGGTTCTGATCCCAGCAGCCATACTTCCCATCCAGCTCCCTGTTTGTGGCCTGGGAAAGCAGTTGAGGACGGCCTATAGCCTTGGGACCCTATACCCACGTGGGAGACCAGGAAGAGCTCCTGGCTCCTGGCTTCCAGCTATTACAGCCACTTGGGAAATAAATCATCAGATGAAAGATCTTCCTCTCTCTCCTCATCTCTGTATTTCTGACTTTCCAATAAGAAAAATAAATCTTTTTTAAAAAGCCCAGGAAGATCTTAAAAGCCCCAAATACTGAGCTGTGTGTGTGCTTCCCTTGTCATCCTACTATAGACTGTTACTTTGTGATATAAGAAAAGGACTGAGAGCCCTACACCCGGGACTTGGGGAGGGTGGGAAATTGGGTGGGCCTTCTCCCTTAATACCCCCCTTTTAAACATGAAGGTAACAATATGGCAAAAAAAAAAAATAAATAAAAAAATAAAGCATTAGAACATAAAAAAAAAAAAGAAAAGAAAAGGACTGAGAGCATGATGACATAGTAGGTGGTGACACAGTAGGCTCAACTGTGCCAGAGGTGCCAGCAGTCCCCGTAGAGTGCCAATTGAACCCCAGCTGCTCCACCTCTGACTCTGCTTGTGCCCTGAGAAAGCAACAGAGGATGCCCAAGTCCTTAGGTCCCTGTACAAACATGGGAGACCCACAGGAAGCTTCTTGCTCCTGTCTTTGGATCAACCCAGCTCTGGCCTTTGTGGCCATTTGGGAAGTGAACTACCAGATGGGAGATTTCTTTCTCTCTCCCCTTCTCTCCATAACTCTGCCTTTCTGATAAAAACAAAATGAATGTTGAAATGAAATGCTGGCACTCAGTTTGAAGATCCAATGAAGTCCCACTTTACAGATAAGAGAAGGGTTAAACTGGTCTTTAAACATTTTTTAAGGCTCATTGCAGAGTGCTCTCACCTCCTAGCTAGCCTGGAAACTGAATGTGGATGGGGTTAATGGCAGCAGAGGGGAGGGCAAGGGCTGAGGTGGAGGCAGAGTTTTGGATCCATTTTTTTAAATACCTGGTCTTGTGGCGGGTTGGCAGGTCTTGTGGCAGGTGGCAAGTGTGCCACTTCCACAGGAGTGACTGAGGAGAAACATGGGTTAAGGATGAGGGGGAGACCAGAAGGAGTTAATCATGCAGTAAGGAATTCTAAAAATAATGCCTTCTCCTTCACAACTGAAGCCGTCCGTGAGAAGCAGAATTGGAGAGCTTATTAGCCTGACTGCTTTGTCCTCTTCAGCTGACATTCCCAGCTTAAGTCCTGGCACAGTCCTAAAATGGGAGCCAGCTCGGCAAATGTAGGGAGATCGAGGACATTGGAGAACAAATATCAGGTGAGCCTGGTGGCAAGCACATCATGGTAGCAGCACCTCTGACCTCTGCATTCTCGTTGCTGTCCACAACGAGAAGGACACAGACACAGCGAGGGTGTCATCGTGGATAGCCTGCCCCTGGCTGCATCTCTGTCATTTTGCAGTGTCAGTTGCTCTGGGAGGAACAAGTGGAACAGAAGATTGCCAAGGCACTGGATTGTATGTCTGCAACCATTTCCGTTTTCTGTGCCCTCTATATAAAACAGGCCCTTGCTGAAGATCCCATTTCTTAAGAAGCTTGCCACTCTGTGCAACAGCAAACCATTTCAACACACACTGCAAACTGTTTTAAATCCTACGGCTCACTCTGTGGCTGATGCCATGCCAAAACCACCCTCCCCGCTAAAAAAAAAAAAGCCCCCCTTCTCTAGATTTTTCCTCAAACAAGTATTTTGGAACCCTGTATTACAAAGAAGAGCACTTAAAATTGTTAATAGCAAAGTCACTTGTCCCCAGGTTGTTACCCATATTGGAAGTAGGACTCACGCTTTTTATTTTACTTTTTTTTAAATTTGAGAGACAGAGAAATTTAATCAGCTCCTATCCACTGGTTTACTTCCAAAATAATTGCAACAGCTGGATCCAGGATTCAGGAATTTAATCCAGGTGTCCAGTGTGGGTGACAGGAACCCAGGTGCTTGAATCATCATCACTGCATCCCAGGGCACACACGGCAGGAGACTAGCACCAGAAATGAAAGCTTTGGCGGGGCCCGGTGCAGTGGCACAGTGGTTAAGGTCCTCGCCTTGCACACCCGGGATCCCATATGGGCGCCGGTTCTAATCCCGGCAGCCCCGCTTCCCTTCCAGCTCCCTGCCTGTGGCCCGGGAAAGCAGTCGAGGACAGCCCAAAGCTTTGGGACCCTGCACCCATGTGGGAGACCGAGAAGAGGCTCCTGGCTTCGGATCGGCATAGCATCGGCCGTTGCAGCACACTTGGGGAGTGAATCATCGGACGGAAGATCTTCCTCTCTGTCTCTCCTCTCTGTATATCTGCCTTTCCAATGAAAAAATAATAAAAATAAATCTTAAAAAAAAAAAAAAGAAAGAAAGCTTTGGCATTTTGGTGCGGGACACAGGTGTCTTAACCAGCCTAACTGGTAGACTGCATGTACCCACAGGAATTGGTACTTTCTGACTCATAATGAAGGCCTCTATACAAAACATGTTCTATTTATAAATAGGTGAATTCCATTCAAAAGTGGATTTTTTCATTTCAGGAAAGCCTGTTTGTGTTAAACAGCACAATTTCAAGTGCAAATTTGTCTGCCCCAAGTCCTTTTTCTTTTTTAATTTTTAGTTTTAAAGGAAAAGAGAGAGAAAAAAACTTCCCTCCATCAATTTCTCTCCCCAAATTCTTGCAACAGATAGGGCTTGGCCAAGCACAGAGCTCCATCTTGGTTTTGCATTTGGGTGACAGAGGCCCAGGTATTTGAGCCCTCGCTTACTGCTTCTTAAGGTGTCCACGAAAGGGAAGCCAGAATCAGGAGCAGAGCCAGGTCTTGAGCTCATGCACTCTGAGATGGGTTTCTATGCATTCCAAGCAATGTTTTTTACCACTGCAGTGAATACCTGCTCAGTGTCTCCAAGATCCTTTTCAAAGAAAGGCCTTATCTGAAAGGATATGTCTTCCCACCACTACAGAGGTGACCTAAGAAGTTAGATATTTCTTTAAAAAAATTGTTTTTATTGGAAAAGCAGATTTACAGAGAGGAGAGGAAGATCTTCATCTGCTGGCTCACTCCCCAAGTGGCTGCAACTGCTGGAACTGCACTGATCCGAAGCCAGGAGCCAGGTCTCCCACCTGGGTGCAGAATCCCAAGGCTTTGGGCCGACCTTGACCACCCTTCCAGGCCACATGCAGGGAGCTAGATGGGAAGTGGGGCCTCTGGGATTAGAACCGGTGCCCATGTGGGATCCTGGGGTGTTCAAGGTAAGGACTTTAGCCGCTAAGCTATCACGCCAGGTCCTAGACCTTTCTCAGTGGTTTGGAGTATATATGATGATTTCCATTTCTTCTCCAGAGGCTCATCCTGGTTCTGTCACTTGTGGTAATGTATAATGGTCAAGTTCCTAAATTTTCGGAGCCTTAGGTTATGCATGTGGGACATACGGCTAATACTTCCTTTCTCATGGAGTTGTCATGACATTAAAAATAAGATACCAGGCACAGTATGTGTGCAGAAGATAGAAGTGGCTGTTGTGGACATGGAAGTTGTATATTTCCTCATATTAAGTGCCTGTCCTGAGAAGAATGGAGAGAGATGGCCTGGCTAGCAAATGTGACTTTATGAAGGGAAGCAGGTGTTTTGACCAGGGATGCAGTAGAAGCAAAAGTTCAAGTATTGCATTTGATATAATATGAAAGAACATGGTGTCTCACTGCTGCTGGGCTTTGGCAAGCAGAGCTGAAGGGATGGGTCCTGAGGACCTGAACAGGTACCAGAAAGTCTGAGTTTACAAGTGTATATATAGGCTATATAAATTATATATAATATTGTATAGATATGATATTGTATGTGTGTGTGTATAGCACAAACCCAGAGAAGAGATTGGGTTACGTTTGTGTGTTTTTGGTTGCAGGTGTTGCAAATTCATCTCACCACAACTGCAGCCGTAAGTCTCAAAGAAAGTATGTTTCCATTGCTTGGTTGAATGTGATGTATCTACCATCTGGCTCCCGTACCCTCCTATGAACACTAGGGCCCATACCCCTTCTCCCTCTCATCTTCAGGGGTCCAACAATGTCTTTACAAAACACAGTTTGAAAGTCACTGCCATGATGTGACACATGGAACCTTGTTCATGTGTTAAAGCTCAAACTTCATCTCTATTTCAGCCAACGTTCATTTCCTCAATGTTTTAGTTAGCTGTAGCTTTGTAGCCAGCTACCTAAATGTAGTGGCTGAAAAAAAAAAATCCGTTTTATTTTCTTATGATTCTAGGAGACAGCAAGGAATGAAGGTAAGCTCAGATGACATTTAGTTTCTTTGTAGGTCAGCTGTAGGGCCGGTGACTCAGCAGTATTCATCTGGTGGTTGTGTTCAGACAGCACACATAAGGTTTATTCCCTTGTCTGGTGTCTACTGCTCCTTCAGTTGGTCTCTCCATGCCCCTGGCGTGTTTTTGTTGACAACATAGTGGTCTTGGGGCAGTCAGAGCTTACATGACGACTGGCTTCCCTGAGTTACACGGTACAGGCAGGAGCTGCAGGCCTCTGAATGCCCACACTCAGAAATTACACAGCTCATGTTGTCTGCATTTGGTTGGCCAGCACAAGGCACAGGACCTTCCTGTATTTGAAAAGAAGGTAAACAGATTCCACTTCTCCATGGCAGGAGGCCTAAAGAACATACATTCCTCTTTGTTCCCACTATCATGGCAACCTTGCTTGTCCTCCAGTTGAAGTTCCAGGCACTGTAACCATTATTCATGACTCGCTTGGTGTCTACTCCATGACATCCATCATAAGCCACTTGGCTGCTGAGCTATCTGTCTCATCAGAAGCCTTAGCTCAGTGACGGCAAGGAACCAGGGAGCCCTACTGACATGCGCCATGTCCCAGGGCCTGGGCCATGCCTCTGCCTGTGCTTCAAGAATTGTAGACTCTCATGTGTCTGAAATCAGGACCAAACCTGTTGGTGACAATGCAAAAACATCACTGGGAAAACCCAGAACCACATAATGACGTTCACAAGGTAAAATTCTTTGGAGGTAAAAATATGAGAAAGTGTACCAAGCCTTTGAAATCTCTCTTTTCTGATAGCAAATCTCCCATTAATCATCCAGAAATCTCATATTTCCTGTCTCTACTACTAAGGAGGAAAACTAATTAACATGTTCAACTCAGTGCCTCCTACATACATTCCTCTTTGTGCCATAATAATACATACAAAATGTGTGTATTATTATGTATTAAGTATATTCATATGGTTTAAAAATCAAACTCCAGAATGTTTTCTTCTTGCAAAACCAAAATGCTGCACCCATTGAACACTAAATGCCGTAACTCGCTCTCCCTGGGCCCCAACAGCCACCGAGCTACTTTTTGGTTCCATGATCTTGACTGCTCTAGATCTCTCTCACTTAGCGGAAGCATACAGTACTTGGGTTTTATGACTGGCTTATTTCACTTAATACAGTGTCCTCACGGCTCATTTGTATATCACTGTGTATTAGAATTTCTTTATTTTTATTTTTATTCTTGTTTTAGGATTTATTTATTTATTTGAAAGACAGAGCTACAAAGAAAGGGAGATAAAGAAACACCTCCAATCTGCTTCTACCATGTGCCAAATGGTTGCAAAAACCAGGGCTGGGCTAGAGTAAAGCCAGGAACAAGGAGCTTCTTATGGGTCTCTCAGAGGGATGCAGGAACTGAAACACTCAGGTCATCTTTTACTTCTTTCCCAGGCAAACTGACAGGGAAGTGGCTCATAGAACAGCTGGGAATCAAACCAATGCCAATATGGGATGCTGGCCTCTCAGCTGGCGGGTTAGCTTCCTGTGGCACAAAGCTGCCCCCAGGATTGTCTTCCTTTTAAAGGCTGAATAATATTCAGGAGTACCTATATTTAAAAGCTATTGTTTTGATTTGCATTGTGAAATTAAGGGGACTTATTTCTTTTTTCTTAAGATTCATTTACTTATTTGAAAGTCAGAGTTATAGAGTAAGAATAAGAAAGAGAAAGAGAGGGGGTCTTTCATTTGCTGGTTCACTCCCCAAATGACCACGATGGCCAGAGCAGGGCCAGGCTGAAGGAAGAAGCCAGGAGCTTCTTCCAGGGCTCTCATGTTGATGCAAGGGTCCACAGGCTGGTGCTGTCCCTGACTGCTTTCCCATGTGCGTTTGTAGGAAGCTGGATCAAAAATGGAGTATCTGGGGCTCACACATCAGATTCTGCTGCTGTATATGACAGCTCTACTCATTATAATGCAGTGCTGGCCAGAGGAGCACCTGCTTCTACGCAGACCCAAGTACAACAATGCCTAGAGATACTGAACTTATTTGAACATCCACCCTGACCTACTTCATTCTTGAGTGTGACCACTAACAAATCTATATTGCCTTGTTTAATTGACTCAAGAACCCTAAAATGTGTCAAAATGCATCTGCTCTGGGCAGCAAATGTCTGAATGCTAAACTCTCTGTTGGACAAATTGTGTAGTTTGCAGAGTTAAGTACAAAATAAAAATGTAGAGTGCTTTGCTTCAAAATGATTAGAAATTTTAAGATAATACCAACGAACCATTCAACCAAACAAGAAACTTTTAAAAGTTCACGGAAAATGGAACTAACAGTATGCATTCATTTTGGTACAAAAAACTTTTAAGTCCAAATGTATAGATTACAAAAATTTTGTTGCACCACAATAAGGCCATGATTTTAATTGTATTTTTCCATAAACATTTTTTTAAAGGTTCACTTATTTTTATTAGAAAGGCAGATTTGCAGAGAGGAGCAACAGAGGAAACTCTTCTGTCTGCTGGTTCACTCCCCAAGTGGCCACAAGGGCCAGAGCTGAGCCAGTCTGAAGCCAGGAGCCAGGAGGCTCTTCCAAGTCTCCCATGCATGTGCAGGGCCCTAAGATTCTGTGCCATCCACCATTGCTTTCCCAGGCCACAACAGGGTGCTGGAGCAGCTGGGATATGAATTGGCGACCATGTAGGATCCCAGTGACTGCAAGACAAGGATTTAGCCACTAGGCTATCACACCAGGCTCTCCCTAGACTTTTAAATTAACTGCTTGCATGTATTTATCAATTTGAGAAGCAGCAACAGAAACAGGGACAGAAAAACCTCCTGTTCCTGCTGATTCGCTACCCAGATACCCACGTACCTGAACTTCACCTACTGCCTTCCAGGATGTCCTTTCAAACCCATGTGCCCTTAAATGGGAGGCAGGCAAGCCAAGCAGTTTATTTTTCTTTTAACATAGACTTTTTGAAGCACCCCTGGGTAGCCCTGTGTGATTACATAGGTTGCATAACTCGCTGTCTAAAGAACTTCCCCAGAGGGGGAAAAATGCTTTGGAATTTCTGCCCATGTTCCAAACCCTCATTTTTTCAAAATCACTATACTATTGTCCTTGGTGTGTACCCAAGTCATGTCCTAATACTTATTACGAAATCCCTCCTGAGACCCAGTTTTTTGTGAATTATAGCTTACCCAAGCAGAATGAAATATAACAGGATTGGTACTGTATTCTAGCCCCACAGGGGACTGGAAAAATTCTCCCAATGTTTTCTGATTGGCTTGGATTTTAAAAAATTATGCCTGATAGCTGGGTTTATCAGGGCTTTTTATCATTTGTTCTGTAGTTAAGATATTTGTCTCCTTTAATCAATGAGATAATGTTTTTTGATGACAGTTTGCTAACACCATACATCCTTAGAGGCCAAGGTTACACTTTAAATGGTCAGATGGTGTTCGCCTTTTGCAACTGGCCTGCATGTGGTAATGCTTTGGGCTCTTGGATTCATAGTTGCAGGTTGGGATTGGTCTGTAGTTCTCTGTGTCTTCATTATGTTTTGCTACTAAGGTCGTGCTGCTTGGTAAGTGAGGGAAGGGCTTTGTGATTTGCAGTATTTGGCTAATCCTGGAACTGTGCTGCTTTAAAGGTAATAAAGAAGTTTTTTTCCATATCAAATGTCTAAATTCCTTTCCAGTCTCCTTCTTGGTAATTGATTAGCTTGTTTTCTGTCTCCTTGGAGCAGAATTTGACATTTATCTTCCGGTGGGTCTCACTAGTCTCCATGGCCGTGACCATGACACCTGCTTGTGACTCTGTCATGTCAGCACCTACGCTGAGTTCTATGTTCTGTCTCATCCTAATTTTTCAGTGTCATTTTGTTTCCTGCCCTCCAACCCCTTTAAAAAAAACATTAGTATGGCTCAGAAGAAGTTTATCTCTTTTATTTATCTTACCAAAGAGTCAACCTACAGATTTCATTTTCTTTATATTTAATCAGTTTCAGCCTTTATTACTTCACTGTTCATATCGTTTTAAAAGAATATTTGTAATATTTACCTAATTTGTTAAGATGCATGTCAAATTTTTATTAATAACATTTTAGTCTTCTTGTTTGTTAATATACTTTTCTATAAAATCAGCAATTACAGGTCCTCCTGGACCCTTTCTTTCTTCTCTTGTTTTAAGATTTATTTATTTTGAAGGACGGAGCTACACAGAGAGAAAGAGAAACAGAGAAGTTTTCAATCCCTTGGTTTATTTCATGGAATGGCTGCAACAGCTGGGACTGGGGCTCAGGTCAGAGCCAGGAGCTAGGAACTCCAGGTTGAGGCCCAAGTGCTTAGCCCATCTTTTGCTGTTTTTTCCAGGAATATGAGCAGGGAGATGGATCAGAAGCAGATGCCAGCATCGCCTCTTGCATCACAATGCTAGCTCCTAGACTTTGTTCATTGGACATTAATGTGTCCATGGCTGTAAAACTTCCTTGTAATACAGCTGTCACTGTTTTCTCTCTCTTTTACATTAAGTCTCCTTTCGTTTTGATTGGATTTACACGTATTTAAAATATTTAGTTACCTTTTTATTACTTAACATCTATTTTTATTGCATAACAATCAAAACTTCTTCAACATTTTTGGTGTTAAACTATTTTTTAAAAGATTTGATTATTGTTTATTTTAAAGGCAGAGTTCCAGGCGGAGAGAAAGAGATATTCATCTGTTGGTATGCCACCCAGAGAGCTGCAATGGCCAGGGCTAGGCCAGGCAGAGACCAGGAATCAAGAGCATCTTCTGGGTCTCCCATGGGGCTGCAGGAGCCCAAAGACCTGGCTCATCCATCCTCCACTACTTTCCTAGGTGCATTAATGGGGAGCGAGTTCAGATTTGGACCACTGTCTAAGTGGAATCCCTGCACTGTAGGCAATGGCTTTACCCACTGTGCCACGACATCAGCCCTTATTTAAAATAATCCTAAAATTACTAAGATCTTAAGATTTTGTTAAGGATTTTTCTCTGGGATTATATAGATTACATACCAAAACAATTTTACAAATAACTGTGGATATGTTGGGAGGAAAAAAACCTTACTTCAAGGATATAAAGATCATCTATATTAACTTAATGTTATTATTCAGCATCATTTCATCTCCCCGTGTACTTACCTATTCTTGGACCTCTGATTCTGAAAGACATATACTTAACTCTTACACATACCAACATCACTCACTATCACTAACTTAAGATCATAAGATTTTATAACAATTCCTTTTCTTACATGTAGTGTCATGTGCTCTGATGATATAGGTTAGGCTGTTACGACACCTTTGTGAACTTCTCAGTCTTCCTTTTGTTTGTATTTGTATTGCTCTAGTACATTGCTTTCTTCCCTTCAAATTATTTACTAGTATTCCAGCTTAAAACGTATTATAAGTGTCTCTCATATAAGAAATATGGTAATATGCATCCGGAGGTTGTTTTCTTCATACTCCCCTTTAGAATTTGTTAGCAGGAAAATTTCTTTCACTTCTATAAAAATTTGGCTTTCTAACTTCATTCCTTCATCATTACATTTGCTATTCATTGCCTTTTTTTTCCTTTCCTTTCGCCATTTTTCAGATTTTAATAAGTTACTCTTCATTCTCCATTTTCTGTCTCAACAACTTGCAAGACTTACTGCAATTTTTTGTTTCACTACTGGTTACTTTTTCAAATATTCACTTTTTTTTTTTTTTTTAGTGCTATGTGAATACAAGGCAAGTTTGTTTTCCTTACAGAAATGCTTGCTTCTCCCATTGCTTCTTGTCCTGCCATAAGATCATCGGCTGGCTCTCACTTGATCACTCTGCCCCACTTAGTAAAAATGTTAGATAACTCTGGCTTACACGTCTTTCCAGCATCCCCCAACTCCTAGGTTTTAGAGACAGTTCAGTCCTTTGTGTCGCTGCCCATGAGGTGCTTCCCATGAGGTGTGTCTTTTCTACTTCGAGGTGCTTTATTTAATGTTTTAATTATACTTTCCTAGGTATTCTGTCATTATCTTTTAGGCCACACGTCAACGAGAAAGAAGTCTTTCTCTACCTATTTATGTCTGTTCTAATCCCCGTGTGATTTTTGGACAAGCATTCTCAGTGCTCTAAGTGAGTGAAAACCAATGACTCCATGATTGTATACAAATATTTACCTTTCACCCTAACAGGTAAATGGCATTTTGGTTGGACTTTGGCTGAGTTTCAGTCCCTTTCTTGCAATTATCTGAGTGTATTAGTCTGTTTTTGTTCCTGTTACAAAACACCTGACACTGGGTACTTGATTCAAAAGAGCTTTGTTAGCTCTGTTTTGGTGGCTGAAAACTCACTCTACGTAGTGCCAGCTCCAGCAGGAGCCTCTTTGGGGGATGACACAACAGGAGCAGAAGGGCATGCAGAAGAAATCACATCCCCAGGCAGCAGATCGAGAAAGGTAGGGGAGTGGCCATGGGATTGGCTTATTTCACTGAGCATAATGATCTTTAGTTGGGAACATTTTGTTGCAAATGATAGGATTTCATTCTTCTTAATGGTTGAATAATATTCCATGCAGGAGATACACCACTGTTTCTTTAGCCATTCTTGTTAATGGGCATTTGGATTGTTTCCATGTGTTTGCTATTGTAGATTGTGCTGCTGTAAATGTAGGATTTGGGGTCACTTTCTCATATGCAGACTTCATTTCCTTTGGATATATTCCCAGAAGTAGGATAGTTGGCTCATATATGGTAGATCAATTTTCATTTGTCTTAGTACTCTCTCTTAGCTGGTGGAAAGGGAGTGTGTAATCTTTAAATTATTTTGTATATTTGAAAAGCAGAAACAGAAAGAGAGAAAAAGACAGAAAATGATTTCTTATTCACTAGTTCATTCTCCAAACTCCCACAGCAGCCAGAGCTGGGTGAAGCTGAAGTAGGGAGCCCAAAACGCAGTCTAGGTTTCCTACATGGATGACAGGCACATGGATGATCATGTGCTAACTATCCAGGGTGCACAATAGCAGAAAGTTGGAATTGGGAGTGAGGCCAAAACTTGAACCCATCCTGATAGAGAATATGAGCTTCCTGTGCAGCAACTTAATTGCTACACCAAATTTTTACTTTACAAGGGAGTGATTTATTTTAAAATATTTAATTATTGGGGCCTGGTATAGTGCCTCAGTGGCTAAATCCTTGCCTTGTACCTGCTGGACCCTTTATGGGTGAAAGTTCATGTCCCAGCTGCTCCACTCCCATCCAGCTCTCTGCTTGTGGCCTGAGAAAACAGTCAAGGATGGCTCAAAGCCTTGGGATCCTATGCCCAAGTGGGAGATTCAGAACAAGCTCCTGGTCCCTGACTTCAGACCAGCTCAGCTCTGGGCGTTGTGGCTACTTGGGGAGTGAACCAGAAGATGGAAGATCTTTCTGTCTCTCCTCTCCTCTGTAAATCTGCCTTTCCAATAAAAATAAATAAATATTTTTTAAAAAACAAATATTTAATTGCTTGTTTTGAAAATCAGAGTTTCAAAAGGAGGGAGAAACAGAGTAAGAAAGAGAGCTTCCACCTGCTGGTACGCTCCCCAAAAAGTTGTAATTGCCAGGGCTGGGTGTGGCTGAAACTGGGAACTTCATCTAGGTCTCCCAGTTGAGTGACAGGGACCCAAGTGATTAGGCCATCTTCCACCGTTTTTTCCAAGCCATTAGCAGGGGGGTGGATTAGAAGTGGAGCTTTACCTGCTTACATTAAAATGCCAGCCCCAACAAGGGGGCAATTTTAATCATATTGAATGAAAGCCCCCTGTGTAGAGGAAAAAAGAAAGTACAGTTATGTCTTTTTGTCAGAATTTCCCAGGAGAGCTTTGCTCAAGAATTTGTCCAAAAATATTCTCAAATGCAGTGGCTGTGAATTTCAGTGTGTAGGAAATGAAGGGATGCAGTAGAGTAGAGAGGATATGAGAATAAGGTAGCCCAGCCTGCATGCAGGCAGCTCCATAGATCCATGCTGCTGGCAGGCAACTCATTTTCTTGGCATTCAATATTTTAAGCTAGGTATACTTCTTGTAATTGGAGCAAGCAACAGAGCAATGAGCTGTAGAAAGTGAAATTCTATCAAGTATAAAAATATTTTAAACTCATATTATCCAGGCTTAAAGATTAGCCACCATTGGAGACCAAGGCTAGGGGACATAATTGCAGGACTTTGGTCAGCTAAGCTAGATCATCCTTATTCAGGGGTGGTGATTGAGATGCCCTGGCCTGGCTAGAGTTGAGACTAATAAATATGGCTCTCTGGAGAGCTCAAAGACTTGCCTAGCAGGAGCTATTGGGCAGGGAGCTGACCAGTGGGTGCTGACCCACCTAATTTGAAGATGTGAGTCAACAAAAATATGAACATGGGTGGGGATTATTCATTCCTGATTCAGAAGACAATCTGATAAAGTGTCCCACTATGTGTTTTCTTTTACCGTCAGACATTTGGTGGGATTTTCATCCTGACTGAAGGAGCCTTAGGCAAAGGTGTCCCCCTGCAATGGAGCATTGTGGAGAGGTAGGGCCACCACAAGAATAGCAGCACAACCGTGCTACCCCACAGAGCCATAACAAAAAGGGAAAGACTGAAGCAGGACCTTGGAATGGGAAGGCACTTCTGTTAGGATTATGTGCTTCTGTGCATTCTGATTTACACCTTGTTTATTTATCGGAGAGCCACAGCCAGCCAGCCAGAACTCTCCCTGCTGGTGGGCCATGCCCCAAATTGAGCTGGGTCGGGTTGAATAAGCGAGAGGATCTCTCTCCCTACCTCTCTGTTGCTCTGCCTTCCCCGCACATGAATAAATCTTTAAAAAGTAGTAATTTCATTTCCCTTAGAAATTACTCCTCTGGAGTTTCCAAAGAAAAACAGACTGACTGCAGACCTCCACCCCTCTAGCAGCTTCCAGTTTTGTGTTGGGTGGCGTGCAAACCCTTAGCATGACCTTTGGTTTGTCCTTGCTATGTGAATGCGATCCTCACCCCCTCCTTGTTCCATTTGGGCAGTAACCTCCAGTCACCTGAGGGAGCTAACTGTCCCTCGAATTCCCTGGGGGAGGTGGCACTGCTGTGTCCTCCAGAAAGCTTCTTTTCATGAGTCATTACACAACCGTCTCCTCTCAGCCGAAGAGACCTTTCCTGGCAGGCCAGAGGGGAACCTGCCTCCAGGTCACTTTCTCCCATTTCTCTTGGCTCGCATGTTATCTGGAAGTTTCTTCATTGGTGTGCCTACTGGGTTGTACATCACCGAGGCCCTGGGCTTCCTCTTGCTACCCCGCTCCTAGCATGTATTGCAGGAGTTATTAGGCTCTCCAGAAATGACTCACAGTAGTTTTACTGTCCAAAATGTGGGAGTCCGTTTTGCTCCTTTTGCAAACACCACCGCAGGGATGGACTAAACATTTGGCCTGCAGTCTTAAGTTTCTCTGGTATTGGAAAACCTCAAGTGGTTTTGCTTTCTTACATTGGAAACACTTCTCCCCCCAAAACAGCAAAAAACACAAACATAATGGGAGGAAGTATCTTTCTCACAAAATATCGTTCTCATTTTTTTAGGGCATAAGAAGATGAAGACCGAGAGAAGCTGGAGGCACCTGTGTTCCAATCAGCTTTTCTTTCTCTCTCTCTTTCTTCTTTCATCTCTCTCGCTTTCTTTCTTCCTTCCTCCCTCCCTTCTTCTATCTTTCTTTTTTCTTCCTTCCCCCTCTCTTTCCTCCTCCTTCCCTCCTTCCTCCCTCCCTTCCTTCTTTCTTTCCTTCCTTTCTTCCTCCCTCCCTTTCTTTTTTTTAATTGGAAAGGCAGAGTTACAGAGAGAAGCACAGACAGACAGAAAGACCTCCCATCTAGGGATCCACTCCCCAAGTGGCTGCAATGCTTGGAGCTAAGCCAACCCAAAGCCAGGAGCCAGCAGCTTCTTCCGAGTCACCCACACAGGTACAGGCTCCCAAGGCTTTAGGCCATTCTCCACTGCTTTCCCAGGCTACAAGCAGGGCGCCGGAAGGGAAGTAGAGCAGCTGGGACATGAACCGGTGCCCATATGGGTTTCTGGCACTTGCAAGGCTAGGACTTCAGCCACCAGCCACTGTGCTGGACCCCCAACTGGCCGCTTTCAACATTGCTCACTTACTTCCATAGGTAAATGTCTGGTTCTGAATGCCTCTGGGCTTCAGGCAGGGGGCTAGTGACTAGGAAGCGTAACACATGTAAGACCTTGATATTGCCCTCTGCCAAGGGAGGGAGACAGGCACATCAGTAGACATGTGTGGGACATGGGTGACACATGGAGAGGGCCCAGAGGGACATGAAAGGCTTTGATGGGTCAAGCTAGAGTGTGCACAGGTCTCTCAAGAAGGCTACCTTGTGTTTGGCTTCACTAAGATGCACCCCATTCCTCACAGTGTTCTCATGTTTTGTATCCCATGTGATTTCTGTCCTCAACCTTTTTATTTTTAAAACTTGAGGCACAGAAAGAATGCTCCCTTTCACTGCCTACAATGGCCAGTACTGAGCCAGGCCGAAGCCAAAGGCACTCAATCTAGGTCTATCAGGTGTGTTGACAGGGACCCAGCTACCTGAGCTGTCACTACTGTCTCCAAGGGTCCACACTAGCATGAGGCTGGAGTCCAAAACTAGAACTAGTTGTCAACGAGGCACTCCTATATGGGACACATGTATCTTAATTGGCATCCTAACTGCTAAGCTAAATATCTGGTCCCTTTCTGTTATTTTGAATGAGAGGAGTCTGTTCACCTCTAATAGACTTCAGCTGTATTTTCAAATATGATAGCTATGATGTGATGCATAAGATTCTATCAATTGCCTTAGCCTGCTTGGTTTGCCATAACAGAATACCATTGACACAGTGACTTACAATGTATCTTGCACTGTTCTGGAATCTGGAAAGTTTAAGAGCAGCCACTGGCACATCTAGTGTCTGGTGAGGGATCGTTTCCTGGTTCTTGGAGGACCCTCTTCTTGCTGTGGTCCTACATGTAGAAGGGGTGGAGAGCTTTCAGGGAATGTACTGACCACATTCATGAAAGCTGTGACCTTGTGACTCTTCATGACCACCTCAGCTCTCAAAGGTACCAACTCCTGATACAGGCATCTCTCCTTTATCCATGGGGAAATATGCTCCAAGAAACCTGGGGGAGTCAGGAAACTGCAGGTGGTTCTGCATTCCATATACAAGCACTGGAATATATATATCATGTCAGTCAATCTGATAACCAAGACAGCTACTGACTAATGGGCAGATAGCATATAGAGCATGGATACACAGAATCAACGACTAATCCCTGACCTGGGCAGAATGAAGCAGGATGGTAAATAGCAGAATCTGAAACATAAATTTAGGGGCTAGTGCAGTGGTATAGCAGGTTAAGCCTCCATTTCCATGGCCAGCTACCCACACGGTCCAAGTTCCCACTGCTCCATTTCTGATCCCGCTTCCTATCAACGTGCCTGGGAAAGCAGCAGAAGATAGCCCAAGTCCCTGTGCCCCTGCATCCATGTGAGAGACCCAGAAGAAGCTCCTGGTTTCTTTCTTTGGATTGACCCAGCTCTAGCTATTGTGGCATTTGGGGAGTACCCCAGTGAATGAAAGATCTGTCTCTCCTTCTCTCTTTGTAACTCAGCCTTTCAAATAAAAATGAAATGAATCTTTAAAAAAAAAAAAAAGCCTTGACTGATGTGGTGATGTGATGCTCTCCTGGGCCGGGCCTAAGCTGCTCCAGACAAAGGACGGCCAATCATGGCGAATGCTGCCGAGCTGCTCGTTCTGTCTTGCAGGCTCCTGGTCCCTCTTTCCCCTGCCTCGGTGTGGTGGGAAAGGCCAGGGGTGTGGGAGCCGGCTCGATCTCCGTCCGTGCTCTCTGCCTTCTGCCGCCTGGAGGCACTGGTGGGGTCCAAGCGAGGGTCCTCAGATGTTGTGGACACCCTTCACCCTTTGCCGTGTTGGCTTATAAAAAAAGAGAAAAAGCCTTATTATGTATGTATGCGTGGAGTTTTCATTGAATGTTTTCAGATCATAGTTAATTGTAACTGAAAATGATCAAACTGAAACTGTACAAGAAACGTATTAGACCACTGGACCGCGGTGTTGGGGACTGGGGATGAACACATGGGGTTTGATGAGACATGGACATTTGGTTGTTCAGCATAGAAAGTGCTTTATTTTCTTGATAGCAGTGCATGTTTATTTTTAGATGATTATATATTTTTTTGCTCAGAGACCTTCGTGAAAGTTTTTTTGACAGCTAATTGCTAGAACTGCTAAAGTGTTCTCATCACTGACTGAACTTTTTGGAATGAGGCTTGAACTACCCAGATCACAGATGCTCCAGGTCATCATATGTGGAAATTAAAGTGACCCTTTCAAGACTTCATTGAACCCATAATGAACATATCGGTCAAAATGAGACTTGAGGGCCTGGCGGGTGGCCTAGCAGCTGAAGTCCTCTCCTTGCATGCACCAGGATCCCATATGAGTGAAGGGTCTATTGTGGCCTGGAAAGGTGGTAGAGGATGGCCCAACTCCTTGGGACCCTGCACCTGCATAGGAGACCCAGAAGAGGCTCCAGGCTCCTGGCTTCGGATTGGGAGTGAATCAACGGACGAAGATCTTCCTCTCTGTCTTTACTTCTCTCTGTATGTCTGACTTTCCAGTCAAAATAAAATCTTTAAACAAACAAACAAACAAAACCAAAATGAGACTTGATTCATGATCCCAGACTAGGGGCTTTTCAGACTAGAACTAGCCAACCAGTCACTCATCAGCACTGTGCTATTCTGTGTTTAGTATGGAACACTTAACAATATTTATTTAACCTGCTCAGAAAAATCATTAGATTGCCTGGCCTTGCCAATTGCTGCCCATCCTCCTTTCATTTGATAGTTATTTTCCAAATTTTCAAGCATTTACTTTCAGATAATCAGACTTCCTGAACTTTATTTCTAAGATTTATCTTATTTTTATCACAAAGTCAGATATACAGAGAGGAGGAGAGACAGAAAGGAAGATCTTCCATCCGATGATTCACTCCCCAAGTGACTGCAATGGCCAGTGCTATGCCAATCCAAAGCCAGGATCCAGGAACTTGCAGGTGCCTCACACAGGTACAGGGTCCCAAGGCTCTGGGCTGTCCTTGACTGCTTTCCCAGGCCACAAGCAGGGAGCTGGAGGGGCTGCCAGGATTAGAACTGGCGCCCATATGGGATGCTGATGCTTTCAAGGTGAGGACTTTAGCTGCTAGGCCACTGTGCCAGGCCCGTATTTATTGTTTTTATTGGAAAGACAGATTTATAGAGAGAAGGAGAGACAGAAAGATCTTCCATCCACTGGTTCACTTCCCAAGTGGCTACAATGGCCAGAGATGAGCTGATCTGAAGCCGGGAGCCAGAAACTTCTTCTGGGTCTCTCATACCAGGTGCAGGTTCCCAAGGCTTTGGCCCATCCTTGACTGCTTCCCCAGGCCACAAGCAGGGAGCTGGAAGGGAAGTGGAGCAGCTGGGATATAAACCAGTGACCATTTTGGATCCTGGTGCATGCAAGGCAAGTATTTTAGCCACTAGGCTACTGTGCCAGGCCCAGACTTCCTGATTTCTATTTTTCACTCTATTGGCTTTATTCTGGAAATGGGATGATGATTGGGAACAACATTGCTCACCCCAGAACCGTGTGTTTGTATCTTCCCATACTCCCTTTCAGGTCCTGGCTGGTCCTCACCTGTCATGAACCCCAAACTTTCTCCCCTAGGTGTTTGATGCCTCCCTCATTCTAAGCATGTACCTACTTCCTGTTCCTGACAATCCACCAACACACGGTGCCGTCATCAGACCCAACAGCCCAGGACTCCACCTGAAGGAAATGGGAGAAGGGACGAACCCAACTGGCCATCGGCAAGCCCAAGATAAATATTTGGCATTGAACAGGTGTCCATGGAACAAAAATAATAATTATCCTCCATCTGAGCAAGAAGAAGGCCAGTCGGTCAATCTCCCATAAGCACAGAGCAGTACCCTGCCCCTTGGGCTTTGCTGGGTGTCTGCCCAGCCAACCAGCTCACCCGCAGTAACGGCCTGAAACCTGGAAAAAGCTGTCCACCCATGAGAGGGTGAGGGAGGCAGGACAGGCATTTTATAAACAAACTCACAGCAATATATTGAGAGTAGAGAGATAGAGATATTGAAGGGTGGAGGCTGGTCCTGGAAAAAGGAAGCAGCAACTTGTTTATTTCAGGTGCTTGGCAGCCACAGGTGGCTGGTGCTTAGAGTGCAAAGACTATGCAAATAGAGACAAGTGTGAAACTTGCTAATACAGAACACTTTCATCATGGTGGAAATTACAAGGGGCAGTGCTGATACAGAGTCAGTATGTGAATAACTGGAGGGTTTTATTGGCTCCAGGAAGATTCTTCTTGAATGAGAATGACTCTTGCAAAGATAACTATGATACAAAACTAGAAACACAACAAACTTGGAAGGAAAGGATAGCCGTATTAGAGTTAAACCTGTAATGTGCAGATAGGTATGTCAAGTGAACTGAGAAAGGCTGGCTTCCAGGCTGCAGAGATGATATCTCCAAGGGATCTATCTATGTAATTTAGGAAGCAAAAGTATCTAGGGCTGGCACTATGGCATAGCAGGTAAAGCCTGCGATGCTGGCATCCCCTGTGAGCACTGGTTCCACTTTGAGATGCTTCACTTCTGACTCAGCTCCCTGCTAACATGCCTGGGAAAGCAGCAGCAGATAGCTCAGGTGCTTGGGCCTCTGCAGCCATGTGGGAGACCCAGAGGAAGCTCTTGACTCCTGGCTTCAAACTGGCCCAGTACCAGCTTTTGCATCCATTGTGGGGACTAAACCCGCAGATGGAAGATCGATATCTCTTTCTCTCCTTCTCTCTGTAAATCTGCCTTGCCAGCAATTTTGGAAAAGAATAATCTTTAGAAAATGATGGTGTTTTTCTGAGTGTACTGATTTCTTATTTTAAAAGGTTATGTATTTATTTAAAAGGCAAATACACAGGGAGAGAAAGAGAAAGAGATATCGATCTTCCATCTGCGGGTTTAGTCCTCACAATGGATGCAAAAGCTGGTACTGGGCCAGTTTGAAGCCAGGAGTCAAGAGCTTCCTCTGGGTCTCCCACAGGGCTGCAGAGTCCCAAGGCTTTGGGCCATCCTCCACTGCTTTCCCAGGCCACAGACAGGGAACTGGATGGGAAGTGAGGCAGCCGCACTCAAACCAGTGCCAATACAGGATCCTGGTGGGTTCAAGCCAGGACTTAACCACTGAGCTATTGTTGGGCCCTTCTTCATTTTTAAAACAATGGATACTCAGATTACAGAACAAAGAAATGTGAATATATTATCTATTTGGGAAGCAGGGAGAGCAGGAGAGTGAAAAAGTGAGAGAGATCTTCCATCTACTAGTCCATGCTCCAGATGCCTCTAGCAGCGGGGGTTGGGCCAAGCCAAATCCAGGAACAGAGAACTGGACCCAAGTCTCCCACATGGGTGGCAGAAACCCATTTAATTAAGCCACCAGCACTATTTTTCAGACTCTGCCTTAACTGGACTTGGAGTCAAGAGTCAGACCTGTATACTAAACCCATTAACTCTGATATGGGACACAAGCATCTTAACCATTAGACCAATTGCCTACCCCCAGGACAAGAATTTTTAATTCTTTTTAATAACCTGTTTAAGGGAGTTATACCATTTTGGTTAGAAAGAAATTCAAGCTCCCACTAACTTAGTTGTCTCCAAACCACATTCCAAACAAATATGATATATTAAAGCAGTAGATACTTCTTTTTGGTGAAGGGCCAAGAAGTAAATATTTTATGCTTTGTGGGTCATATGGTTTTCATTGAAACTCTCTGGCTGCGTTTCTGGAGTGAGAAAGAAGGCAGAGTAGAGCCAGGGAAACTTTATTAGTAGACACTAAAGTATGAATTTATTCTATTTTTTATGTGCTAGAAAATATTCTTATTTCGGTTTTTGTTGTTTTTTTTCCCAATCATTTGTAAATTAGTAACACCATTAAGTTTACAAAAAAGGACGTCTGGAGAAGAAGTTAGTCGAATTTGTAATTGGTTATTTCTTAACTTGGAGAAAGTCATCCAAGACCCTAGATTGGCAGTGTTTATCCAAGGGCAGTTTGGGAGAGAGAGAAACTCATTCAGTGGACAAGTGCTGTCATGAAGATGGATACAGTGGTGCCAACATCTAATACTTAGGGAGAAATGACCATGGACCTCTGCCCTGTGCTTTACCCACACCCTCTCATGTCACCTTCATAAAAACTCTGTGAGTTGGGGTTTAACAGTTTAGGCTGCCTGAAACTCCAGCATCCCACAAGGGCTCTACTGGTTCCAGTTTCGACTGTTCCACTTCCAATTTAGCTCCTTACTAATGTGTGTGGGAAACAAGCAGAAGATGGACCCAAGTGCTCGGGTTCCAGGTAAAGTTCCAGGCTCTTGGCCAACCCTGATCATTGTGAACACTTGGGGAGTAAACCAGAGGATGGAGGCTCTCTCTTTCACCCTTTACCTGCAACTCTACCTTTCAAATAAATAAAAGATACCTTTTTTTAAAAAAAAGCCCATCACTAGTAGTTACCCAGAAATCCCCCCACTTTACACATGCATGGGATGCTCAGCAGCTTGACCAAGGCCACGGGAACAGTGTGTGATTCAGTTGGGGCTTTTGATTCAGGGTGTCCAAAGCCTGAAGATGGCTCATCATCTTCAGTTGAGCACTCAGTTGAATTCTATTGTAGTTCCTCTTCCCCTCCTCACTTGTTAAGCTGTAGGATTTTTTAATTTTAAATTTATTTACTTTCTAAAACATTAAGAATATTTTTATTAGCAATAACTGTACTATTTAAAGGGTACTGTGTGACATTTCAATGCCTGTGCAGTAAGTCTGCCATGAGAAGGTAGTGACGCCCAGAGTGAAGAGAAAATGTCGGCAGAGCGGGAGGAAGATCTTCCCAAACGACTTGGCTCAACCCCAGTGGTCTCTCCTACTTCCTTATCTAAAAACTCCCTTCCGTTGGCCCTGCTTCAGTATTGCCTAGCGTTGTGGAAGCTTTCCTTGAGATCTCTTCTGGAACCAATACACCCTTCAGGTTTTCACTCTTCCTTTTCTTGTTCTTCTTCCTCTTCTTATTTGTTTATTTATTTGTTTGTTTATTATTTGAAAGGCAGAATTACAGAGGGAGAAGAGGAGAGAATTCTTCAATCCTCTGGTTCCCTCACCAAATGGCTGCAATGGTGGGAGCTGGGTCATTCCAAAGCCAGGAACCAGGAGCCTCTTCCAGATCTCCCCAAAAGGTAGTCTTACTCTGCTTTCCCAGATGACTTAGCAGGAAGCTTAATTGGAAGTGGAGCAGCTGGGACTTGAACCAGTGCCTGTATGGGATACTTACACCACAGCATCAGCCTCAAATCTCCTTAGAGAGCACTTTCAGATTGCAAGTTCATCTTTTACCATGTTGTCCTATTTTGACAACACCTGGTATACAATAATTCTAACTCTATGTTCTGATTCCACATTCATTAAGCAACTTTCAAATTCCAATCCAATCTCTTTAACAGACACTTGCAAGTCATATGAGATTCTGTGAATTCTTGCAGCAGATCAACAATTATTCTTCTGATGCTATGACTTCAAAGGATGGCCCAAATCCTTGGGACCCAGCATCCACATGGAAGACCAGGAAGAAGCTCCTGGCTCCTGACTTCAGATCAGCTCAGCTTCAGCTGTTGTGGCCATTTGGAGTGTGAACCAACAGATGGAAGATCTTTCCTACCATCTCTCCTTCTCTCTGTAAATTTGTCTTTGCAATAAAAGTGAATAAATAAATCTTAAAAATAAAAATAAAAAATTCTTCTAAAACCTTTGGTGTCTCTCCCTCTCTCAGGAGATACCCCACATCCCCACTGTCTCCTAGGAGGTGCTTTCCCCTTCCTTTTCCTTTCCACATTCACCTGGTCACTTCACCAATGAAACTTCTCTATCTACAATCAATTCCCAGCTTTTTTTATTTCTATACTAAACTGAGGAAAGAACCCACAAAGTTTTGCTAACAACCCTTTCCATGACAGAGGCTCCAAGAGATTCAGGGCCTGTGAAAGGGTAGGCCATTACATCAGAGCATGTCTACACATCACTTCATCTGCATAGATTCAGTGTCTTTCTTGGCCACAGAGGACATTAAAGTTTTGCTTTATGGAACTTTCTGGAAAGTTTTTGAAGGCTAGTTGAACCTGCAAATGTATAACCCACAGATGTGGAGGACTGATTGTATCACTGTGTTATTATTGACTTATAATTTTTGTTAAATGTGTGCCCTTTAAAAAGTTGAAGGCGTTGTGAAAGGAAAATGTTTGTGGCTTCATAAAATGAAAAGGCATTTACCACAAATAGAAACTAACTATGAATAAAGCAACAAACATAACCCTGTATCTTTAGTCAGAGTTTGAGGCTGTCACTTGTTAAGGGTTGGGATCTTCTGCTAAAAGAATGATTAGCAAGTGCTGAGCACCTTTCCTCCCTAGATTTAATCACAGTGATTGAAGGCAGTGAGTCATACTTCTTGGCAGGTCATTTGCACTTTGATGAAGTGGTCCTAGAGATAATCACTTCACTGATTCCAAGTTGTACTTCAAGTTCAGGGATGGTGTGGGTGGGAGATTGTTTGCACAAACCTTTGAAGGGGTTGGCATATATTTGGATGAGCAGGTGTCTTCTTGAAGACAATATTAGGGCATCCTAACACCTCTGGCCCCACAGACAGGGACAAAGTCCAAGCTTGGATCACTTGACTATAGAATGGTCCGATTACAGTCCCGCTTCTACTCATATGGAAAGCGATGTAGGGAAAAGCATGCATTTTTCCCCCTTTCTTTTATTGGAAATGTTTATCAAGAGACCAGCAGACAGAAAAAGCAAAGCTTCTGCATAAGCAGATGCTTGGAAAATCTTGCTTTTCATTTTTAAGTTAGTCTTTATGGATTGCTACAGCGGCCATCATTAATTCCAGTGGAAGATGGATGCAAAGGGAAGGGCTCCATATTTGGTAGCAGGACACCTGTAATCTTATTTTTTGTTGTTGTTCAGTACTTTTTAGCTGTGGTATGTCATCCTCTGGCATTTGTCATTTCCCATTACATCTTTCACCCCCACCCCACATATGTACTTAACTTTTCTTATGTGGACCAGCCCCAGGGGGGCATTGTTAGCTCTTTCATAGGATAAGAGCATTTTATTACCTTCTGGAAGGCAGGGATCTGGACCAGTCCATTTTTGAGATGCCAAAATCCTACCAACTACAGAAAACCACTGACCACTGATGCCTGCCTTTTCTAGACTTGAAGCAAGCCTCAACTGCTCTAGTGTTGGAGCCAGTGGCAGCCAATCTGACAGCTTGTGCTGGTCAGACCACCAGCTATACACAGTGAAGATGATGCTGGTGATGACAACGACACTTCACAGCAGCCCCATGTGTTAGTGTTGAGGCTTAGTCCCACTGTTAAGAAGCAGAAGCTGGTAGGCAGCAGAGTCACATCATTTTCCTGCAGCACACAATCAAAAGTAGTGGCAAGGATTTGAACCCAGGCTGTCCAATGGGCTTGGCTCCAAAGAGGTTTAGGCATTTGGCGGTGCCAGAAAGGTTCTGTATTTGGGTGGTTATTGGACTGTATACATTTGTCAAAATTCTTAGACCTTCACACCTGGGAAAGACACATTTAACTCCGTGTGACCTTTTAATAAACAAAATCTTAGCAACAGTGGAAAACCAGAATGAAGTCAAGAGGAAAATAGGAAAGGCGGAAGCTGAAGCAAGAGGCAGGAATGAGACTGTCCACAGAGCAGAGCAGCTTAAGCTGGAGACCAAGTGCCCTCCTTGTGTCAGGGCATCCTGACCGGGGTGAACCCTTACACCACCCTGGGAGCCCCCACTTCCATATCTGTCTCCACAGCCTCAAAGAGAACAGTAACTCCAGGGCAGCTCCTCTTTCCTTTCATGTTTGTCTCCTGTGGCACCTGTTTCCTGGGCTGCTCTCCGTCCTTGGCTCTCACTGCTCTTGTAAACCCGTGGTTGGGGACTGAGCTGAGGCTGAAGGACAGTTTACTCTCACCTCAGTTTCACTAGAGCACGTGCTGCGGGAACGGGGCACGCAGTGAGCTGAGGTTGGTGGTGAGGAGTCAGCCCCTGTGGATCTAAGCTAATGGACACCTGGGTGGATGGTCACCAGCAGTAGGAACTGCAGGGAAAACATCCTGTCAGCATTGCGTGGAAAGCCCGGGGTCCCCAGGCCAGCACCCAGATTTCCACCATGTCCCTCATGGGGACAAGCCCAGCCTGCTTCTTTTGTCCTAAATTATGCTCCCACATTCTTTGCTGAGTTATCATTTTCAGGAGATCAAAGTGTTGGCTAACAACAGTGTTGACCAATTAGCAAATGAATAAACCAGCTAATCTCTGTATACCCAGAATGCTCCATGTCATCTGTCAGCTGAATGGCCTGTGTGACTTATGCAATTTCCTTAGGCTTTGTAAAGGTTGCTGTCTTTCTATGTAAAATGAAGATTCCACATAATACTGAAGGCAAGTGAGAAATTAAAGCACCAAGGCCAAGTCATTTGCTCACTCACTCAACAGATATTTCTCGGGGACTTTTTAGTTTTGAGCTCTTGGGTCAATATCGTCTGGGTGAACAAAACAGAAAAAAATAAATTGCCTGATGAAGGCAATCTTCTATAACCTGCATATCCAAGTGACCAGCAAGCATGGGTCAGGAGTTGATAGAGCAATGGCAAGCAGAAGCCATGTCAAAGTGGCCAGGAGGCCCCAGAGGGTGGGGGTGAGAATGTCACATCTGGGCAGACACTTGAGGACAACAGCAAGGTTAGTCACATGGCCATCAAGTTGAGGGGATCCAAGTACAAGCAGCAGCCAGACCCCTAGGAGAGGGCAGACTTCCTCCTTCTGGAAGCAACAAGGCAGCCGTTGTGTGGTCCTGTGTTCTGACTTCTGTGTGAAAGGATATTTCTGGCTGCTGGTACAGAGGAGACAAGATGTGTTAGGTGGGAATGCAGGGGAGTGAGGCCTGATGAGAAATGGCCACTGCCTGCAGAAAGTGTGGACAGACAACCCATAGGATTTTCCAGCAGACTCCAGGTAGTGCTGTGGGAAGAAAGCAAGTGGCAAAGATGACTGCAGGGACTTGGACTTGTAATGAAGGGTGAGGTTGCTTGGTACAATTGGCTAGGAACACAGGGATAGAGAAGAGCTTGGATTCAGGTTCTGAGAGATGGGCTTGGAGGATGCAGTGCAGGAGCAGGGAGACAGTCTGTGAGAATAGTCCTGGGGTGCTCTGGTGATAAGAGCAGGAAAAGTGGAATAAAGCCAGGAGACTAGGAGGAAGGCACCCACCAGCTGGGCGAAATAAAGAGAGGACGTAGGGCGTCAGTGAATTGGATGTGCGCAATTTCTTAGACTTGTGGGAGATGGCATAGGAGAGACTTGGAGGGATGGGGGGACTGACGAATAGTGGCTAAAGAGAGCTAAAAGAGAAGGCTTCATTTATTTAAGATTTATTTATTTGTGGGCCAGTGCTGTGGCTCAATAGGTCAATCCTCCACTTGTAAGGGCCAGCATCTATATGGGTATTGGTTCATGTCCCAACTGCTCCAGTTCCCATTCATCTCCCTGCTTGTGGCCTGGGAAACAGTGAAAGATGGCTCATGTCCTCGGGACCCTGCACACATGTGGGAGACCAAGAAGAAGCTCCTGGCTCCTGGTCAGCTCACCTCTAGCCGATGTGGCTGTTTGGGATGTAAACCAGTGGATGGAAGGTCTTTCTGTTTTTCATTCTCTCTGTACACCTACCTTTCAAATTAAATGAATGAGTGAATGCATCTTTAAAATAAATAAATAATTACATTACAGTTTATATCATAAAAAAAAGAAATTTATATATCTGAAAGGCAGAGCAAGTGAGATGAAGAAAGACCTTCGATCTGCTGGTTTACTTCCCAAATGGCTGCCATAGCCATGCCTAGAACAAGCAGAAGCCAGGAGTAGGGAACTCCAACCAGGTGTCCCATGCACATGACAGGGACCCAAGCACTCGGGCCATCTTCCTCTGCTTTCCCAGGCATATTAGCAGGACGCTGGGTCAAAAGCAGAGCAGTCAGGACTGGGCTGGGTACCCAATATGGCATCCGCACTGGCACCCTCCACTGGAGTTATGATGTTATGCTAAGAGGATTGATTTATTGAGACTGTGCAGGGAGGGCAATATCTTAGTGGAGAGGGAAGGGGATGGGATTCTGTGGCCTTGGAGTGGAGCACAGATACTCTATGGGCTGAACAGCAATAGGCCCTGTGGCACCTGTCTTGGTGGATGCAGGTCACATGGTTTCCATAGCAACGAAAGCGTCGTGACTGCAACAGCCGGCAATGGCACACGAAGGAATGGGGGAGGCTGTGGGCCACAACAGTTTTAATTAGCAGCACCGAGTGATATAATTTTATAAAATATTTTCTTTTGATGCAAAAGTGGGCAGGGACTGGATTTGGTCCAGGGTCATGGTAAGTCATTCCCTGTGAGAGACAGGAAGCTAACGTGGATGGGATGAGTAAGTTGGATATGTGTGATAGGGAGGGGAGTGGAAATTCTCCTGAGGATTCCAGTTTCCGCAGTAGAGGAGGAACCTGAGGCCAAACCTGCAGGAGAAGGTTAAGAAAATGTGAAGAGATGCAGCATGGTGGTACACAGGGCTAAACTGCCACTGCTTGCAGTGCCACATCTCAAATCAGGATGCTGGTTCTGGTCCTGACTGCTCAGCTTCTTCTCCACTTCCTGCTAGTGCTCCTGGGAGATTAGCAGTTAGCTTCAGCCTGGTCCAGCCCTAGCTCTAGATGGAGTAAAACAAAACAAAATACATAATAAAGAAATACATAATAAAGAAATGTAAAGGGAGAAGCACAGGCATACCAGGCCGAGTGTGAGTTACTGAGGGAAATGTAAGTGGGGCATTTTATTAGGCCAAGACCCTTGTGCTGCCTGCAATCAGGCGTTAACAGGAGACCTGTCCAGTGGGGGGCGCTCTTCAACCACCGTCAGCTGCTCAGAGCAGCCCAGAGCTATCAGAGTTGGACTGTAGCCTCGGCTGCGGTTTGGTCAAGGGGGTTTTGAATCAGAGGAGGTTGAGGAAATAGAGTTAACATGAGTATATGAGAGCAATTAAGATGATTGTAGGGTTTCCACATTCAGCAAAAACAAAACTGTATTTTAAGACATTCATGGAAAGTGGAATTAAATGATATGCTTATTTTGCTGCAAGGAACTTTTGAAATCTATGCTTATATGAGTCTTCAAAAAGTTAGTGGGGGATAGGCATAAGATGCACCTGTTAAGATGCTGTTTGGTTTGCCTTGAGTGCCTGGGTTCATATCCCCACTTTCTGATTGCAGCTTTTCACTAATGCACTTCTTTGGGCCACAAGGGATGTCTTAGGTAGCCTGGCCCCGCCACCCAAGTGGAAGGCTCAGAGTTCTGGCCTTTGGGCTGGGCTAAATCAGCCCGAGACATTTTAGGGAGTTTACCTGTGGACAAGAGCTTTTTGTCTTTCAAATACATACATACATACATACACAGAAATTACTGGAAAAAAAGACATGTTCTAGTGTCAGGTGACATGAAAACTGCAGGTACTGGAAAAGTCTTTTTAAGTGTGGAATGTTAAACTAGCAGATTTAGGACCACTGGTTTAGTTCTCTTCTATCCTGTCATCAGAACAACAAAACAAACCAGATCAATCCATCTCCATCCCATTTGGTGTATGTTAATAAGAAAATGTTTAAAATACTTGAAGCGCCTTCCTCTCCTAGTCACGGAGCCTTTTTATTGGAGCAATGCAGCTTCGGCATGCCAGGGAGATGACTCTTGGTCTCGTTGTTCATATGCTTAAGTCATGTGTGCCTACAGGAGACTGCGTTGTGAGCTCACTCGCTCTCTTTTACTGTGTGCTAGGATGTCACAGAAACTGGGATTGCATAAATTACATAAATTCTTTTTCAAGTTTCCTAATCTAAAATATTTGAGGATGTGACTTTTGCTTTGTAAAATGAGTATAATTAAATGGAATGAAAAAGGGAGGCCTTAGCTCTTAAAATATGCCTTAATGATGTGTGCTTGGTGCTATAAGGTGGGCTAAGGAGAAGCCGGGGGAGCTGCCAAGGTGGGCAAGTGGATGGGGCCAGAGCACATACTACTCCCTCCCCAGGGACTCCACGCTCCCTGTGAGCCTTCTCTGGCCCGGGGACCACCGCTCCTGGGATTTTTTTTTTAAAGATTTATTTTATTTTATTGGAAAGTCAGATACACAGAGAGGAAGATCTTCCATCTGTTGATTCACTCCCCAAGTGGACTCAATGACTAGAGCTGTGCCAATCCAAAGTCAGGAGCAACAAGCCTCTTTCGGTTCTCTTGTGTGGATGCAGGGTCCCAAGGCTTTGGGCTGTGCTCGACTGCTTTCCTAGGCCACAAGCAGGAAGCTGGATGGGAAATGGAATAGCTGAGACTAAACAGGTGCCCATATGGGATCCCTGCATGTGCAAGGTGAGGATTTTATCTGCTAGGTTACTGTGCCAGCCCAGCTCCTGGGATTTTTGAGATCAACTCAATCACAGGGAGGTGTGCAGGAGGCTGAAGAACAGTCAGGTGTTCAAATGAACATCACTCCCTCTGCAGCAGATGTGGCTACTTCTCAAGAAACAGTAAAATCAGGCCAAGTGCAATGGCTCACACGAAGCCTTTACTTCTAAGTGCCAGGATCCCATATGGGTACCGGTTCACATCTCAGGTATTCCACTTCCCATCCAGCTCCCTACTTGTGGCCTGGGACAGTGGTAGAGGATGGCTCAAAACCTTGGGACCTGCACTTGTGTGGGAGACCCAGAAGAAGCTCCTAGCTTCAGATGAACTCATTTCTGGCCATTGTGGCCACTTGGGGAATAAACCAATGGAAGGAAGATATTTCTGTCTCTCCTTCTCTCTGTAAATCTGCCTTTTCAATAAGTCTTTGAAAAAAAGTAAAGGAAGGGAGGAAAGAAGAGAGAGAGAGAGAAAGAAAGAAAGAAAGGAAGAAAGAAAGAAAGAAAGAAAGAAAGAAAGAAAGAAAGAAAGAAAGAAAGAAAGAAAAAGAAAAAAGAAAAGAAAGGAAGGAAGGAAGAAAGAAAGAGAAAGAAAGAAAGAGAAAAGAAAGAAAGAAAGAAAGAAAGAAAGAAAGAAAGAAAGAAAGAAAGAAAGAAAGAAAGAAAGAAAGAAAGAAAGAAAGAAAAAGAAAAAGAAACGATTCATCTTGGCATCTAACAGAGATGGAAAGTGAGTTTTCTTCATTTCCTGTAACAGCGCTGTGGGCACCATTATAAGATGTGAGTGCTGACAATGCTGCAGACTCAGCAGGAACGCAGGGATCCAGGCGCCTCCCTGGAAATCCTGCTGTGGGTGAAGCCAAGCCCAGCTGAAGGCAATGGGTGAAAGTTCCCCACTGGGAGGCCAAGTGTTTGTGTGCAGCTGTGTCCTCAGTTCCCCCAGCACTCTTGGCACGGTGCAGAGATCAGTAAATATTTTCCCAGTGAACAAGTCAGAGAACAGTGAAAGAAAACCTTTGGACTCTCCCAGGGGTAGCTTGGGCTGCTCATCCAGATGTGTGGCCTGAGGCCAGGAGTGGCTCTGACTTGAGTTCCTCGTGGGAATGAGTTTTGGCCAGCATGGCCACAGCTTCTGCAAAGATGAAGCAGCACAGCTGCTGGCCCTCGGTAGTGAGGACTGTTCCTGCAACTAACACGGAAGTGAGGCAGTGACCGCATGACGCACGCTGATCCTTGAAACAGCTTTAGGCTTTTTGTTTTAAAGAAAACTCTCCACTTCAGTGTATTGCCTTTTTTCCCCCTTTCATTTAGAAAGGCAGATTTATGGAGAAGGTGAGACAAAGATCTTCCATTCACTGGTTCACTCCCCAAGTAGCTGCAATGGCCAGAGCGGAGCTCATCTGAAGCCAGGAGCCATGAGCTTCTTTCAGGTCTCCCACACAGGTGCAGGGTGTAAAGGCTTTGGGCTATCTTCGACTGCTTTTCCAGGCCACAAACAGGAAGCTGGATAGGAAGTAGAGTAACTGGGACATGAACCGGTGCCCATGTGGATTGTGGTGCTTGCAGGACAGGATTTAGCCACTGAGTCATCATACTGAGTCCTACTGTTTACTTTCTATATTATGCTAATTCACACAGAATATACTTTTACATATATTATCTTATCAGACTCTATAAAAAAAATCCTTTGAGATAGGAAGAAAAAGTGCCAGTTATACCAAAAACTCAACAAAAGCAGGCTAATAGTCTCAGACTTCAAACCTAAATGACCCGATTTCACAATGCAAAGTTCATCTCAACCTTCCAGCCAGAGCCAGGGTTTTCTCAGCGTTGGCGCTGTCTAGCTTTGGGGCTATCATGGTGTTGATTTTTGCAAAGTTCATCTTTCCACATTGTTGGAATCCTTCTCTGTTGATTTCAACCACTTGACGCTGGGTCGAGAATCTGCTGCCGTGCACAGGGCCCGCCTGACTTTGTAGCCTCGTCCAACGGAGTGCTCCGTGCCATGCCTGGGTGAAGCCCATACTCTACACACAGCAGCCCCAGATAATGTCCGGTGCATCCTCTGCAGCCCGACTCTGAGATTGCTAACAGATGCAGTGGCTCCTGTTTCACTCCCTCCAAGGTCACTGCTGATGTGAGCTGCTGGCTCTCTGCCTAGAAAACTCTCTTGGGAAGATGAATTCGCCTTATTCATTTAGTCAAGAAGGATCTATTGAGGGCCTGCTGTAGCTAAGTCCTAAGTGTTGGGCTGCTATCATTGAACCAAACAGAGACCTACTACCCTCTGGAGTTGGCCCTGCAGTGTGAAAAATTTAAGACTTCCTTCTGAGCATAGAATCTTTCAGAAGGTGATAACCTGCGAGGGGCCAGTGGAGAGAGGGGCAGGGGGACTGGGTGTGGCAGAATGGGAACTGTTAGTAGACACCACTTCAGTGAGACAGCCACGTGGCTGGAGATGAGGGACCGTGAGCAGGGTGGCTGGGTGGCTGTCAGGGGCAGGAGAACAGTGTGGGGAGCTCCCGTGGCGCCAGCATGCCTGGACAGACAGGCAGGGCCATGGGGAGCAGGAGGCAAGACGGCAGATCTGGTCTACCTCCAGCAGCGTGTTGCCACTGAGCACCTTTTAGGCAGCTAGTTCTTGGGGAGCTCTGCTGTGAGATGAAATGTCACAAAGCTTTCAATCACTGTGAATGACAATAAACATGAGACCCCTCAATAGTTATTTTCATATCATGCTGAAACATTTTCCTTTATTTTAGCTTTTTTGTTGTTTATTTTAAATAAATAAAGGAAAGGCAGAGGTACAGAAAGGACAGACAGGAGGAGATCTTATATCAGCTTGTCCACAGGACCAGAAATGGAGCAGCTTGGATTCGAACCTGGTACCTATTTGGGATGATGGTGCCACAGGCAGGCGGAGGCTTAGCCTACTATGCAACAGCACCAACCCTAATATTTTATTTTCTTAAGACTTATTTATTTTACTTGGAAAGTCAGAATGAGAGAAAGAGAGACAGAGAGACATATCTTTCATCCTCTGGGTCACTCCCCAAGTGACCCCAATGGCTGGAGCTGAGCCAATCAGGAGCCAGGAGCTTTTTCTAGATCTCCCATGCAGGGGCAGGGTCCCAAGGCTTTGGGCCTTCCTTAACTGCTTTCCCAGGCCACAAACAGGGATCTAGATTGTAAGTAAGGTAACTGGGACTCAAACTGATGTCTATATGGGATTCGTGCACCAAGGGCTGAGGGTAAGCCTATAAGCCATAACAAAAGCCAGAATCTTTATGAAAGCACGCAAGGCTCTGGGCCTGCCCTGTCTGAAATGCGAAGCAGAGGAGAGACATGGCCTGAATCCCAGGGCTGGTGCAGCAGGCAAAGCCCCCACTGTGTCCCTGTCAGACCGGAAGGTCAAGTTCCTGCTGCTCTGCCTCTGTTCCAGCTCCCTACTAAGCAGTCTGAGTCTGCACAGCCCTGCCATCCACTTGGGAGATCTGGAGGAAGCTCCTGGCTCCTGGCTTTAGCCCAGGTCAGTCCTGGTTATTGTGGCCATTTGAAGAGTGAACCAGCAGATGGAAGATCTCTTTGTCTCCTCCTCTCCCTCTGTTGCTCTACCTTCCAAATAAAAATTCAAAGATAAATTTATTTATTAAGTATTGCTTTATTTGAAAGGCAGAGTCCACTTCCCAAATGGCTGCACCTGCTGGGGCTGTGTCAGACTGAAGCCAGGAGCTTCTTCCAATCCTCCTAGATGGATAAAAGAGCCCAGACACTTGGTCCATCTTCTGCTTTTTCCCCAAATCATCAAGGAGTTGGATCAGAAGTAGAACCGCTGGGATTCGAACCAGTGCCCATGTAAGATGCTAATGTCACAGGCAGTAATTTAACCCACTATACCACAATGCCAGCCCTTTCCAGATAAATTTTAAAAGAATCATGCTGACCACAAACTATAGGAGCACATGCAGGGTAGCAGGAAGACCAGCTGGGAAGCTCTGGAGTAAGTGGAGGCAGGGGAGGAGATGGTGGTGGGTTAGCTCAGGTGGCAGTGGTAAGACAGGGTCAGTATCCTGAGGTTTTTCAAAGATAGAGCCAATGGGATTTCCTGTGGAATGTGATATGCATTGGGAGAAAAAGGAAGCCACTGTTGGCGCCACAATGATCCTGGCTTGAGAAACTGGAAGGGTAGGGTTTTGGCAATCCGGCCGGGAAGACTGCGACAGAGCAGGGGAATCTGAGGCTGTCAGCTTGGTGTCACGTGGAGCTGATGAGTCGCTGCCTACCAGCCTGGGGGGCTCACAGGACAAGTCCAAGCAAGGGACAGCTCCGGGAAGTGGCACAGTCAGCAGACTGGAGGATCTCCACGAAGGAGAGAGCTTCCGTTCAGAAAAGACGACGACCTGGCTCAGCTCCTAACTCCAGCTTCCTGCTAACGCTACCCCTGCAAAGTACCAGTGTTGGCTCCAGTCAGTCAGTGCTCCCTCCTGGGCAATAGGGACTGTGTTCCTGCTCCTGACTCCAGGGTTCCACTTGGGACCACCTTGGGCCTTTGGAGACTGGGGTTCTCCCTCTGGCTCACTCTAGCTCTCTATGCCTCTCAAAAAAATGCATAAAGAACTGTTTAAACTAAGAAAGAAGAGGTGCAAGGATTGAACCCTTAGATCCAGGGTGATGTGGAATTGGAGTACCAAGGTAGAATTGACAAACCTAAAGCCAGATGGAGGAGAAGCCACTCGGGTCTCAGAGCGTCCACAGAAGCCTGTTTCTGGTAGAAATAAGCAACCTGGGAGTCCAGACTACATTAAGATGAGGCTAAAAGTGACCAAAAGATTAAGGTGACGTGGAAGTCCAGAAGCATGCTTTTAGCCTGTGCAAAGACCTCCCTGCAGTACGTACAACGAAGAACCCCAGGAATGGCTCGATTGGCTAATCCTCCCGCTTGAAGTCCCAGGATCCCACATGGGCACACATTTGGCCTGGGAAAGTAGTAGATGCTGGCCCAAAGCCTTGGGACCCTGCACCTGCGTGGGAGACCAGGAAGAATCTCCTGACTCCTGGCTTCAGATGGGCTCAAGTTTTGTTGTTGTGGCCACATGGGGAGTGTACATGGGGATGAACATTAAGGGTGAGTAAGCGGGTAGCCAGAAGCTCTTTTGGTCTCTTCTTCTCTCATAAATCTGTCTTTCCAATAAAAATAAACCAATCTTTTAAAAGCCAGTTGTGGTAGGGACCTCGTGGCAGTGCTGTGTGGAGGCTGCGTGTGCCCCGTGAAGCAGGGAGCAAGATCAGGTACAAGGTGAACAGTGTGAGCCCCGCTGAGAGAGTGCCAAGTGTGAACTCGTTGCCTTGAAGAGAGGGTGTGCAGGGACTGAGGAAATGAGCACAGCATGGTGTTTGTGTTCATGGATTTGAAGCAATGACCCAAGCACTTTGGTGTGTACAAAAGGAGCGGTCTTCATGACTGACCACAGTTGATTCAAATATTTGCTGAGTGCTCCCTCTTATAACAGCAGAAATGTAATAAAACTGCTGTTTAGTCTCACAGTGGCTTACTAAAAGCTTCTGCACCTAGTAGCTGCTCTTGCCCTGTCCCCGGTGGGGAACTATGGCTGAGGTCCGCTAAAGACAGGACTGCCACCTGGCGGCAGGTCCCTGCTACTGCAGCTCTTCCAGGGCCAGCTGGCTGGTCTTGTATGGCTGCTAGCTCTGCATTCCCCTCTACCCCACTTTTTTTTTTTTTTTGAGATTTATTTATTTTCATTGCAAAGTCAGATATACAGAGAGGAGGAGAGACAAAGAGGAAGATCTTCAGTCCGTTGATTCACTCCCCAGGTGACCGCAATGAAGCCAGGAGCCAGGAAGTTCCTCCAGGTCTCCCACGCAGGTGCAGGGTACCAGCGCTTTGGGCCATCCTTGACTTTTTTCCCAGGCCACACGCAGAGAGCTGGAGGGGAAGCGGGACTGCCAGGATTAGAACCGGCGTCCATGGGATCCCAGCGCATTCAAGGCGAGGAGTTTAGCCACTAGGCCATCGTGCCGGGCCCACCCCACATTCTTATTCTCAATAAGAATGTAAGAATAAGATAGTAAGAATCCACAGTACCTCAGGCTCAGGTTCTGAATATGCTTAGATCTGGTCAATCCCCATTCATTCATCCTCAGAAATCTTATCTATCTATCTATCTATCTATCTATCTATCTATCTATCTATCCATCCATCACCTATCTATGTACTTGAAAGGTGGAGTGAAAAAGAGAGAGAGAGAGCGAGCAGGTGCAGGGCAAAGTGAAGGGGAGAGGGTGAAAGAGAGATCTTCCATCCACTAACTCTCCAAATGGCTGTAACTCCATCCAGGTCTCCCACATGGGTACTGGGCCCCAGGCATGTGGACTGCCCTCTGCTGTTTACCCAGGTGTATTGTCAGGGACTGGATTGGAAGTGGAATAACTAGGACTGGAACCAAGACTCCAATATGAGATGCTGGTATCACAAATGAAGGCTTAACCTGATGCGCCACTGCACCAACCACTGTTTTCGGCATCTTGTCTTTAAGGAGTAAATAAATTGGGGTTGCTGCAGTGGCTCAGTTGGCAAATCCTTACCTATCATCACCAACATCTCATATCGGTGTTGGTTCATGTCTCGGCTGCTCTACTTCCTTTCTAGCTCCTTGCTTGTGGCTTGGGAAAGCAGTCAAGGTAATCCAAAACTTTGGCTATTCAGTCTTCTGAGAGGATAGTCTCAGCTCTCTGTTGGGCTGGAAAGAGATTGTTGTCTGATGAGTGGTTGGGAGAGAATGGCCCAACTGTTTCATTGTTCAACATTCAAGCGGTTATTCCAAGTCTGGGTTCTCCAGGAGCTAAGGCTGTGAGCCACTTGGCTTTCTACCTCCATGTGGGCCCTAACTTCCTGCTGGCTAACTTGGTTCTCCTGATATCTACTTTGTCTTAAAAAAAAAAAATCAATAAATTCTCTCTATCAGCTTCTCCTCCACATCTCTCCCTCCCCACCTCTGATCTTTTTCCCTCCTTCTCTACCTCCTTCTCCCCCTTTCTCTCTTCTTTCCTCTCTTTCTTCCTCTAACACGGGTTAAAATTCCTTTACAATTACTCAGGTAGGACTTTGGGGGAAATATGTGTTTGTGGGTAATATGCCACTCTGAACCGTAAGTTCAAAATAGTCAAGTCTCTACAGGGATGGGACTTTATCTGGGGAGGGTCTCAGGTGGGGCTTGGGAAAGGGGGGCTTCAGGGCAGCTTGAGGGTCGGGAGCCCCTGGGCTGAACTGAGACAGGTGCAGCCCAAGCACCTGCAAAGAAGACATCAGTGAGGCTGGGCCCTTGAGACACTGTCCTGGCCTTGTTCTGGGTGGTCCTACAAGAGCCACCACATCCCCTAGTCAATTCAGTGTCCGCTTTTCCATAACTAAGCAGAGGGACTAAAGAGCAACCCAAGATCTTCCTACCCGACCTTTACAGCCCTCTCCTCCTCTCATCACTTTTGTTTTCCTTTTAATTATTGCTAAGTCTATAATAGAACTGGGGGTCATTTTATTATTTTCTGAAGACATACATTATCAGGCTTGATCTCACATGAAGACTCCTTCATATTAAGGAAAAAAAAAACTCCAGATATTTGCTGTCATGAGAAACTGTCACATAAAAATCATGTGATCAGAAGAACCTTACAATGTTGAGACTGTATTACTGAGCCTTAAAGTGAAAATGTGTATGAAAAGGATTTCAGATACTCATTCTCAACTTTTTGAGAATGGGGTGATCAGAAAGAAAGAGGTGGAGATGGCCCCTGTTGTTCTCTGATCCTGCATTGGCTCGCTGTGAGCTGAGGTCCTCAACTTCTTTGTAAAATTGCTCAATTCCTTGCCTTGCCCTCCTTTGAAGGCTGTTGTAAAGTCAGATGAAAATATTCCTTAATTGCCTGCTATGCTGGCGTGTTTATAGATAAGTTGATGGAATTCGCTAGGAACTCTGCAAAGTGTTACTTGGAATGTGGAGTTAAAAGCAGTACGGTTCCTGGCTTATGAAACACACGATTTGGCAACATCTCTTTAGAGAAAAGGAGAAAACAACAAAGACAAAAATCCAGCTCTCTTTTCAGCATTGGAATTTACTTCTCAAGCTTGAAACAGTACAATGCATGCTTCTCTGGCTCAGACCTGTTGTCCCTGTTCTTTGGTGTTTCCCTTTGCTTGTGTAATGCACCTGATGGACTCCACTGTACTTCCAATGAAGGCTTGGAAAGCTTTTATGCAGGGAGAAGGACTCCAGTGTCTGCTGGCAAATGCAAGGCAGTGTGGAACCAACCTTCTATGTGGTCAAACATGTGACAGGCTTTCTGTTAGCAGACATCTTGGGCAGTATTCTGAGCCAGTCCATGGCTTCAGGTCATCCCATGTTGCCAGGGAAATTGTGCTAGCACCCGCAGAGGTAAAGAACCCTGTCAGTTCAAATGGAGGAGTGGTGTCCAGGATCCAGTTCCTGCCTGGCTGGGACCTGTGAGCCCTGACCTGCTTGTTTTACATCGGTTTTCTGAGTCTCCATCTTCTTCTCACATTCTAGAGTTATAGCACTAGTTGCCCTGATTATTGTGCAAACATTCTCTGAGTGTGCCAGACAGTTGCTTATCTGGGAAAAGGTGGGTGATCAGAAAGGTTTTACAGGGGTGATGTGGTGGTTATCTTGAGTTGGGCCTGGACTGGGTAAAGGCAGGCATCTGAGCAAGTAGTCTGATGAACAGGCTAATTTTGGGAGTCCAGGTTCTCCCTCTGTGTGGAGACATGCCTGGCTCAATGTATTATTGTGGTGTTAGATCAGACTTGCTTGTAAATGTATTCTGGACTGGGTGAAGCAGTGCTGTGGCAGGGAGAGTGTTGGGATACCCCGGTCCTTTTAGAAGGCTTTCAAGATTTAGAGTCTGTTTATTATTTCTGTCTCTGCACTGTACATGTCTCCCAAGTTGGCAGTGGCGTTTCCAGAAGCTGCAGAACAGGTGATGTTTATAGTAGATCAAGTGCAGAAGACGTGTGAGATACCCAACCGTTCTCATAGGTCAGGTATTAATGATATTTGAAACAGAGTCTTCAAAGTGTTACTTCTAATTTTTTACTTTGAGCATAGTTATTTTGGTAAAATTCTCTTTATATTAAAAAGCAATGCCTTGTTACTGATATTTTTAAAACTTTAAAGAAATCTTTATTTTCATTCTATTTGAAAGGAAAGAGACAGACAGACAAAATTCTTCCATCCGTTGATTTGCTCCCCTAAGCCCACAGCAGCTGGTACTGCATCTGGCTGAAGCTAGGAGGTAGAAACTCAGACAAGATCTCCCATGTCGGTGATAAGGACCTGACTGCTGGCGCCATCACCTGCCGTCTCCTAGAGTGCACTTCAGCAGGAATATGGGATTGGCAGCAGAGCTGGTTCTCAAACCCAGGTCTGTGATGTGGGTTGCAGATGGCCCAAAGATCACATAGAAAAGAAAAGTAAACGAAGTTCAGTGGTCTAGCAGTTAAGCTGACAGGTTGGTCAGCCACATCCTGTATCAGAGTGCCTGTGTTCCAAGTTGCAGCTCTGCTCTGAGTTCCAACTTCCTGCTAATGCACCCCTGAGGAGTCATAGGGGGATACCTCAAGTAGTTGGATCCCCGCCACTGGGGAGAGGCCTCAACTGAGTTGGCAGCAGCCAGCCTTGGCTCTGGCCCAGCTCAGTTATGGGCATCGTGAGGGACCCAGGAGATTAAAATCCTCTTTGTTCCCTCTCTATTTTTATGCCTTTCTTTCAAATAAATAAATAGGAAATAAGCATTATAAGCAATCCAGTAATATAAACAACGAACATTTTTAGGTATTTTTTCAGTATTCTTTTCGTTTGATGTTTCTTTTTTTCCATCCGTTGAAAGAGTATAGTGGCAGAGCTGCTGAATGATTGGTCATCCATCCACTGATGCATTTCCCAAGTGGTCAGAGTATCTGGGGATGGGCAGGGCCCAAGTCAGGGCATTGGAACTTCATCAAGGTCTCTCATATGCATGGCAAGGGCCCAGGCACTTGAGCCATCACCAACTTTCCCGCACCCCAGCATAGTAAGAAGCTAGATCAGCAGCGGAGTAGTTGGGATTAAAACTGATACTCCAATGTGGATGTGGGCATTCCAGGCAGTGCCTCAACCAACTGTGCTGTAACACCCACCCTCTCTACATCCTTGAATCATAAATTTCTAATGTGTGATTTTGTCAGACTTCTGAGTTTGCATCGAGCCACGTGAGACACTGTAGGCTGTGTTTTACTGGCCCTTGGACCCATCCAAGTAGATGTCGATTTTTCCTTGACTTAATCATTTCCAGCTGTCTCTTCTGTAACAGATACCAGATGATGTGATCTTCAGTGAGTCTTCTATTATATAGTACCATCCACTATTTTTCATTCGTTCTGTTCTGTCCTCTTGTGTTGTTAAGGTCTACATGGGGAACATCTTCTTTGCTTTACTGAGGTATCCTTGGCAAGTAAATGCTAAATTTATATTCAGATGTGCAATAAGGTGTTTTGGTACCTGTGTACATTATGAAATGATTGCCACTTCAAGCTAATTAACATATCCATCACTTCATATGGTTAACTTGTGTGTCTGGTAAGAATATTTTAAGATTTCTCTTAGCACATGTCAAGGATACAATACATCATTATTGGCTATACTCAGCACACTATTGCATTAGAAACGGATTTTTCCTTTATCATTAGGAAAAAGATTTTTTTATTATTTTGCATCACATAATTCCTGTAAGAATAAATTTGGATTGTACAATACAGCATATAAAGTGTTCTCTCTTGGGGCCTGTGGGGGTGTGAGGAATTGGTCCCAGCACCCCTAATAATATAAAATTTTATGGATGCTCAAAAAAAAAAAGTCTACATGGCCTGCCAAAGATGATACTTTAGTTGTGTCCCTTCTTATGAGCTCTGCTGGACACTTCCACTGCCAGCAAGTGTAGCTATTAGCTGCAGAAGTGCTGGGTACTTCTGCACACAGAAGTACTATGTCTGCTGGCATCAGCCCCCCTTGTCCGAGAGCCTCCTTCCCAAGAGGGGTGTTTTGCCCTGATGGGGGTTGATGGTGTGCAGACTCTGTGAAAGCACCCCATTCCCTTTTATCTGTCATTTTACCACCTCAATTTCCTGCCATCTTGTTGCTACTGAGCCCATGGATGGACAGAGTAGGGTGGTTTGCACTCGGAATGCTGAATATGATCAGAAACAGCTCTCCTCTCCATTAGCCAAGGCTAGGACATCCTAGAGTAGTCAAATTCAAAGACAAAAAGTAGAACGGAGGTTGCCAGTGTCTGCTGGAGAATGGAGTTAGTGTTTAATGGGTAGCATTTCGGTTTTGCAAGATAAGAGCCCTGGAGATGGATGATGGTGATGGCTGTACAACAGTATGCTTAATGTTGTGCTTAAATTACCAGCTGCTTATAACAGTAGTTCTCAACTTCTTCGGGATCAGGACCAGTTTTCATACATTGGAATTTCAAAGAATTCTTACTTATGTGCCCTTAGCTATTAATGGTTGCATATTAAAACCTCAAACATTTTAAAATCTAAAATAACAGTCATGAACCATTACAGTTGAACATGAACAAGGTTTGTATGAGAACTAACTGGAGGTGAGTGCAATGTTGCATCATGAAATGGGGAGTCAGACTCCTGCTTTGTGTGAGTGTGGCGCTTGCCCATAAGAAAGCAGTTTAAAAAATTTATTTATTTTATTGAAAGGCAGATACAGAGAGGAGGAGAGACAGAGAGGAAGATCTTCTGTCCTTTGAGTCACTCCCCAAGTGGCCCCAATGTCTGGAGCCGATCTTCTCTAAAGCCATGAACCTGGAACTTTATCTGGGTCTCCCATGCAGGTGCAGGTTCCCAAGGCTTTGGCGATCCTCAACTGCTTTTCCAGGCTGCAAGCAGGGAGCTGCATGTGAAGTGGAGCCACTGGGATTAGAACCGGCACCCATATGGGATCCCAGCGTATGCAAGGCGAGGACTTTAGCCACTAGGCTGCTGCATCAGGCCCAGAAAGCGGGTTTTGATTTTCTAACTTGCAAAATTATCTAAGAAGCAGAATCATTTTCTCAGTAGTGATTTTAGCCCTATTTTGGGACATCATATTTCTTGCATTTTAGCACAAAAACATGTTAGAAAAGTGGAAACAACTCAGCACTACAAATGGCTGAGCTGTTGTATTCTATTTTGTTCTTTATACAAGCTGACACTTGGGTTTCTGGTTGTGATTTGATATGTAAACTCATATCTGCTGTACTTTCTACTGGTCACATGGTTCCTAAGTTTTACCTTAAGTGTTCTAGCATGCTATAGTGTTTTCCAAATGCCACCATGTCCCATGGAGGCTTTCCCAGTTGGATGAGCAACTCAGGTGCTCAACAGCCAGTAAGGTTTGCCTAGATTGCCAAGAGATCTGTTTGCTTTTTAAAATGGTTTGTTTTATTTATTTGAAATGGAGGGAGGGAGAAGGGATAAAGAGAAAAGGGAGTGGGGCTGAGAGAATGATCTTCCATGCAGTAGTTCATTTCCCCCAAAGAACCCCAATAACTGGGTTTGGGCCAGGTCAAAGCCAAGAGCAAGAAATTCCATCTTGTTTCCCCATGTGGGTGGCAGGACCCCAAATACTTAGGCCATCCTCTGCTGCTTTCCCAATGCATTAGCTGGAAGCTGGATGGGAATCAGCACCCCCAAAGGGGATGCTGGCATCATAAGAGGCATTTTCTGTAATGCCAGTTCACCCAGAGGCTTAGAGGGAGAACTCAGGTGAGCTGTTTCTTTCTGCTAACAGGTGCATCTGAGCTCCCCACTTTGAGATGACATAGCGCGGTCTAGAAGTGCAGGAAACAACACAGGACTTGAAGGATTCCATGTAAGAGCCACAGTGGCTTACAGTCTGAGAAACCCTAAAGGAAAAAATCCAGAGTTTAGTTTTTAGGTTTTGAAAAATATTTCTGTGTTTATCTATTTATAAATTTGAAGGAGTTAGAGAGTCAGACAGACAAAAGAGCTCTTGCATCCATTTGTTTAATCCCTAGAATTCAGCTGAGACTGAATCAGGCTGAAGCCAGGAGACAGGAATTCAGTCGGCATCTCCCACATTGGCCCAACCTTGTGGGCCATGATTGGCTGTCACTCAGGATGCACGTCAGCAGGAAGCCAGAATCAGAAGTGGGGCTCTGACACAAGCCAGGTACTCTGATACGGGGTGCAGGCACTATAAAAGCACCCCCAGAATTTTCTGATTTTAGGGGATATTACGTGAGTCCCTTTGGACTACCTTTAGAAGAATAAATGAAGAGTAACAATGGGCTAGATTCCTACGTGCCTGGTCTAGGAGGGTGAGAAATGAATTAGGAAATTTCTAGTGAGTATAAATTGAAAACACTTAATTCCAAGAAGCAAAAGCATAATGAGTATGTGTTGGGTCACATGATGGGAAAGGGGAAACCCAGAGCTAGCTTCTGGCATGGCTGTGTCTGGGCTTCTTTCTTGTTCTCTCTTTGTTCCCCCTCTCCTGTGCCGACTCCATTCTTTCAGCAAAGATGACCATCAGCAAGTCTGAAGTCAGCCTTGTAATTTGCCGCCTGAGATGAAAGAGCAATTCCTCCACCCCTAATCTGGAAAATTCCAGGGAGAGACTAAATACGTCAGCTGCATTCCATGCCAGAAAGGACAGAAAGTGTTCATAGCTTTTGGGGAAAAACAAGTTTCTAAAAAAAATGGTATGATAAGGAGGAAGGGGAATGTTGAAAATGGAAGGTTGAAAATATTAGATAGACTCATGAAGTAAAACTTTTTTTTTTTAATTTATTTATTGGAAAGTCAGATATACAGAGAAGAGGAGAGACAAAGAGGAAGATCTTCAGTCCGATGATTCACTCCCCAAGTGAGCGCAATGGCCAATGCTATGCCGATCTGAAGCCAGGATCCAGGAACTTCTTCCAGGTATCCCACGCGGGTGCAGGATCCCAAAGCTTTGGGCCGTCCTCGACTGCTTTCCCAGGCCACAAGCAGGGAGCTGGATGGGAAATGGAGCTGCCAGAATTAGAACCAGTGCCCATATGGGATCCCAGGGCATTCAAGGCGAGGACTTTAGCTGCTAGGCCACGCTGCCGGGCCCATGAAGTAAAACTTTTTAAAAAGTATATTTATGTGTTTGAAAGGCACAATTACAAAGAGAAAGAGAGAAATCTTCTGTCTGCTGGTTCACTCCCTCAGTGATTGCAATTGCCAGGGCTAGGCCAGGCCAAAGCCAGAAGCCAGGAGCTTCAGCTAGTTTCCCATATGGGTATAGGGTTCCAAGCACTTAGGACATCCTCCATTGCATTTCAGTCACGTGACATCTGATCTGGATGAAAAGCAGAACAGCCAGGACTTAAATTGACACCCATATGGGATGCCAGTGTCACTGGTAATGACTTCAACTCCAGTGCCACCACGTCAACTGTGAGGAATGTCTCTTATTTTTATTCTTAGAAGATTCATTAGAGATCTTCCATCTGCTGGTTCAATCTTCAGATGGCCGCAAGAACAATGCCAGGCCAGTGTGAAGCTAGGAGCCAAGTGATTCAGCTGTGTCTCCTACATGAATGCAGGGGCCCAAGCACTTGGCCCAACTCCTGCTGCTTTTTCTAGGACACAATCAAGGAAATGAATTGGAAGTAAAGCAGCCAAGACTTGAACTGGCTCCTGCATAGGATGCCAGCATTGCAAGGAGCATCTTTACCCACTATGCCACAACATTGGCTTCTGGGAATGTCTGATAATATCATTTCTCTTTATGTGATGGATCTTCTTGGTCTGATATCAGTTGGCTGATGCTAGGAGATAGATTACTAAGTGATCAATGGAAGATCAAATCACTTCACCTCTCTATGCCTCTGTTTCTTTTTTAATAAGTTCATCAAAATACAATTTAACATATTTCAGGAAGTCACTATGAGGGTCAGATATTTGGAACAATGAATAACCTAGAAAAAAATGCTAAATAAAAGTCCTCGGGAAAGATCTTGGTGGTGTGCCCCAGCATTCTGTAAAGAGTGCTGGCTTGAGTCCTGGATAGTCCCCTTGCAGTTCAGCTTCCTGTTAATGTCCCCGGGGAGGCAGCAGATGATGACCCAAGCACATGGGTCCTCTTCATCCATGGGGGTGATCAGGATGAAATTTCTGGCTCCTTTATTGACATCAACCACAACCCAGGTGGTTGTAGCCATTTGGGGGAGTGAACCAGTAGATCAGAGGTGACCCAGTGTTGCTCACCCTGGCCCTGTCTGAACATTTAGCAGTAAAGCAGTGACAGGCAAATTTGACACTGGGACTGGCATCTAGTGTCTGGGAATTCATGCACATAGCAGTCCTACATAAATAAGGATTATCCCATCTAGAGCACTATCCAAGATGAAAAGAATGAAAATGACCTCAGTAGGCTTCCCCAGAGTGACAGGGGTCCAAACACCAGTGGTTCAGATCAGTCACCAATGAGTAGGGCCTCTAGCTCCATGGCCTACAGTGGCATTCTGTCCTTAGGGGGAAGGCAGAGATTTGGAAGTGTGATAGAGAACTCTGGAGCATACAGGAGCTGAGAAGAAGATTCTAGACATTGAAGAGCCCAGTATAATTCATGCAGTACTGTGGTCAGCAGACAGATGTCTGAGTTCTACCCAAGTTCTGCCACTTAAACAGTTGTGTAGACCTAACACCAGACAGGGATGCTGGAAGGGTAAACTAACGATGCACGGAGGTGCTGAGCGTGGCACCTGATTTACTCCAAGTGTTCAGTCCAGGGAAGCAGCTATGATTACTATTGCAATTAATCACAATGAGAGACAACTGGAGAATTTGGTCAAAGCTTGAGGTTTGGCCTTAAGAAAACGGTGTCATTATTAGTCTGGGATGTCTTATAACTCTGCTTCCTAAATAAGTAAATAAACTTTTAAAAGTTATTTCTTATTTAATTGAAAGTAAAGGAGAGAGTGAGAAAAAAACCTAGACATTTCTCATCTTCTGATTAACTCCCTGAATGCCTGCAATAGTCAGGACTGGGCTGGGCCAAACCCTGGATCTGGGAACCCCTATTTCCCACAAGGGTGGCAAGAGCCCAACTGGCTGTGCTATCATTGTTGCTTCCCAGGGTATGTGTCAATAAGAAGCTAAACTCAGAAGCAGGGCTTGGACTTAAACCCAGACCAGAATGAGATGTGGAAGCCCTTTACCAAATGCTCACCCTGAAACATAGCTCTTATGAAAAAAAAAATCACAAATTTATTTTTCAGAAAAATACTAGTTCTAACTAATGTAAGACAGTATGTATTTCAGAATTAAGTGTTCCAAAGTACCACAGTAATGAGAAGTCTTGTGTTCTAGAATAGTCCAAGAAGGTCTCATAGAGAAGTGACATTATGGGGCTCTAGAAGGATGAACAGGACTTAGATAAACAGATGAGGAAAGATAATCTAGAGAAGGGACTTAAACTAGCAGCTAATCCTCACAGGAGCTATGCTGGTTAACAATAAATCCATTCCTAGCGCTGCTTTCAGATTCTCCAGCTACACCCTGTAGACATTTCTCTTTCTCAGTTGGCACCATGTTAGCCTCTGTCCTGATACAATGTTTGAGGGATTGAGACACGTCCTCTTGACCAATGTTGGGACCAGGGGAACTACAGAGAGAAGAACACTATGAGTCAGATAAAGAACAAAGTATTCAGAGTTCTAAACTACGGGTCTCAGAAGAGTTCCTAAGCTGAGAGGTGAGCGGGAAAACTCCTCATTGCAAAGCTCTCCGAGCAGCTGGCCAACGCCAGGTGTTGCAAGCATTTTACCTTCTGGCCTGCTCATTCCATTCTCCCAAGCCTCATGGGTGATGGTTTAGATCTTCCCGACAGGTGCTGGCGCCAGTAATGCTGCTGGTACTGAGCCTGCCCCTGAAGCACCTACCTACATTCTTTGACACGTAGTTTTGATGCCTCTTTGTGTTTGAGAGGGCTCGGCAAGCACTATCTTGGTCAAAAAACACCCCCCTGATTTCTCCTCCATCTCCTACCCTCGGGTTAATGACTTCCTGCTCTGTATTACTTCTAGATCACCTCTATCCTATATGGCAAATTACGCAGAACTTGTGGAATATCTTCCTTCATCTTTCCTATCAAACTGAACTTAACCATTGTGACTCTCTTATTTCCAGAGCTCCACTGACCACCTGCAACATAGCAAATGCACACACCACTTGTGGGTGCTGGTTTCGGTAAAGGGATTTTGATGTGGGGGTGTCATTGATGTGGGGAATTAATGGAATGCCAGTGTCGCATCTCGGATAACTTTTTAGTGCTTCTGGTTTAGTAAGGGTTGGTTATCCAATATCTATTCCAGGAAATTTTATCAGCCCTGTAGCTCTCTACCTCTGTCTGTCTGCCGTCTCTTACAACAGACTGGGTAAATAGCATGAAAATTAGGGGTGGCTGCACATTGGCCTGCGGTGCACCCAACCTGTGAAATTGCAACAAAGGAAAACAACTATGCTTCCTTATGAGGTGCTTGTCAATGTCCATTTTAGTTAAAATGTCCTTTTAACATAAAGGAGGTAAAAGTTCAGATGCACATCATGGAATATTCAACACATTGCTGGCATTCTGAGGGGAATTAGGCTGGTTAAGTGACTCCTGGGCTGTTCTCACCTATTCCGAGCTGCAGATGCATTTTGATTGGACAGTTGCCAGAGCTCATTAACATAACGTACCCTGACCCAGGATAAGGAACAGTGTCTGCTCAGAAGATGACCAGTCGCTGCTGGGAGCCCAACCAGAGGAGAGATTTTTGCGACATGGTATCGGCGGCATCTGCACGAGAAGTCAGAAGGTAAGGAAGCCAGAAATCCCAAGAAGGGGCAAATGTAGGGATTATTGTAAAGGCTCTCCCAGGCCTAACGTGTTCTCTTTGTTTTGGTTTGTCTTCATGGGAATAATGAAATTAAATACACTTTGACCAAGGTGCTTTAAAAAAGAGATCTGGACAAACTTTACTTTTTTTTTTAAGCACGGAGGGAAAAAAAATATTTTTTAAGGTTACAAAACAGTCTTCTGTATTTTTGGTAACTTTCTGGTAACTTTCAGGAGAATATCAAATTAATGTTCATTCATTTGGCAAAAGTTTATATTGGGAATAAATCCAAATAGCAGTGCAACTTTTCTGTTGTAAGATTTTTTTTTCTCTCTCTTAATGTAAAACAAATGAGAAAATTATGTTTATACTGCCTAGGCTTAAAACACTGCTTTTGATTGTTGACAATATAGATCTTATTTTCCAAGATTTCTTTTTAAGAGTTTATTTATTTGTTTGAAAGGTAGAGTGATACCAAGAGACAGGGAAAGACGGAGGGAGAAAGAAATTTTCCATCTATTTGTTCGCTCTGTAATGGCCACAAATGCCAGGGCTGGTCCGAGCAGAATCCAGGAGCCTGGAACTCCATCTGGGTCTCCCACCTGAGTGGCAGGGACCCAAATACTTGGGCTGTCATCAGCTACTCTCTTAGACAAATTAGCAGGGAGTGAGATTGGAAGTACGGCAGCTGGGACTAGAACCAACATTTGAATATCCACATTATAGGCAGCAGCCTAACCTAGTATGCCATAATACCAGCTCCTTTCCAAGTTTTTTTTTTTTAATCAAAGCCTATCGCCATTAGTTATAGTAGAATTTGGGATACCAGATGCACAGTTGTTTCTGCTCAAAGAGTTAAGTCCGTGGTTAGATATTTGCATCTTCTGTATTTGTGTTTAAGTTCTTTGAATGAAATCAACCACTGCTTCAGAAACTGAATGTTTTTAGAAGTTTTGTTTAAACTCAGGGGGCTTTAGTCTTAACTAGCAATACTTGAATTGGAGAGGTAGGGACTTCAACCCTTGGGACCTGTGAGCTACCACTAGATCATAGCTTGTACTGAATAGGTGTGATGGGCAAGGGAAGAGACTTGGTCCAGCTTGTTATTCAGTAATTTAATGTGTCTAGACTCAGATCAACTGTATCCTCTCTGTATCAACTGCCCTTAAGGAGAGCTCAGTGATAGGCAAGTATTAGGGTTAGAGCAAGTTAAAGAATTGAAGAACAGACTCCGTGGGTCTTCCTAAAGTTTGGATCACTAATCTAACTTGTAGTTTGAGTTCATTATTAAATAGCTCCACATATGTTAAATAGTTCCATCATTATGTTTCTTGTTTTTGTGTGAAAGCCAGCAAATGGAAATGCTGTACATGTGAAAATATTTTATCTCCTATCAACAAGACTTTACATCCCCAGTGTGATCCGGTTTTCACCCTTAGGGTGGAGTCTTTCACATTTTGTTCTTTTTTCTTCCACGTCTCTTTCTTCCTTCCTATTCCTTTTTCCCTTTAACCAACTACAGGTAGAAATTATATTTCCTCTCGTGAAGGAAGAAATGCAGTTTGAATAAATATCTTTAAATATAATTTACGTAATGTAATCAAAGGAGTGAGACTTCTTAAGAGGGAGACGGAAAGTCATGTTGCTGAGAAAGGTTGGAAAGTCTTAAGTGGTACTTTGGTTGACATAAAGGTTGAGAAACACAATTTCATTTATCTTTATTATTTTAGAGGTTGTTAAATGTTTGGTCATATTTACTTCAAATGCATGTATATAATTTTTTTCCTTGCACATATATTAGGGCCCAGTGGCATGGCCTAGCAGCTAAAGTCCTCGTCTTGAAGGCCCCGGGATCCCATATGGGCGCCGGTTCTAATCCTGGCAGCTCCAATTCCCATCCAACTCCCTGCTTGTGGCCTGGGAAAGCAGTTGAGGACGGCCCAAAGCTTTGGGACCCTGCACCCGTGTGGGAGACCTGGAAGAAGTTCGTGGCTCCTGGCTTCAGATTGGCATAGCATCGGCCATTGCGCTACCTAGGGGAGTGAATCATCGGACTGAAGATCTTCCTCTTTGTCTCTCCTCTTCTCTGTATATCTGACTTTCCAATAAAATAAATAAATCTTAAAAATAAAGAAAATACATATATTAATATTACAGAGCAGGGGATTCATTACCTGACCATAATGTAGAAAAAGAAGCTCATGTTCACAATTTTTTATATATATATATATTTTTTTTAATATTTTATTTTTTTTGGAAAGGCAGATTTACAGAGAGGAGAGACAGAAAGATTTTCTGTCCTCTAGTTCACTACACAATGGCCGGAGCTAAGCCGATCCAAGCCAGGAGCCTGGAGATTCTTCCAGGTCTCCCATGTGGGTGCAGGGTTCCAAGGCTATGGGTCACTATTCACTGCTTTCCCAGGCCACAAACAGGGAGCTGGATGGGAAGTGGATCAACGAGGGCATGATCTGGCACTGTTATAAGATCCCAGCACATGCAAGGCAAGGATTTATGTACTGAGCTATCCACACCAGACCCCTTGGTCACCAATTTTATTTTTATTTTTTTTTTATTATTTTTTTTTATTGGAAAGGCGGATATACCGAGAGGAGAGACAGAGAGGAAGATCTTCCGTCCGATGATTCACTCCCCAAGTGAGCGCAATGGGTCGATACTATGCCGATCCGAAGCCAGGAGCCTCTTCCGGGTCTCCCACGCGGGTGCAGGTTCCCAAAGCTTTGGGCCGTCCTCGACTGCTTTCCCGGGCCATAGGCAGGGAGCTGGAAGGGAAGCGGGGCTGCCGGGATTAGAACCGGTGCCCATATGGGATCCCGGGCGTGCAAGGCGAGGACCTTTAACCACTTGCGCCACCGCGCCGGGCCCTGGTCACCATTTTTAAAAAAGCATTTCTCAAACAGAAAATTTCACTGCATCCCACCCCACATTTCTCTGGAGATGTTGTGGTTTTGCTATTAGCATCCAGCTGGTTGAGAGCAAGGAGGCTTCTTAAACTTCTACTGTGTGCAAGATAGCTTTACTCAATGGAGAGCTATCTAGCCCAAAATGTTAACAGTGCTGAGATAAAGCAGCCTATTGCCAAGGAATCATATATAAGCTGATGACACTTGCAAATGTCAAGTACATGTGGAACTTACTGAAGAGACCACATCTAATTCCTCATTTGGGTTTAAACATACTGCTAGAAAAATTCAATGTATCATTCTCCTCTTGTAATGTTAGCCACATCATGAGCCGTGGGCCAGCTCTCTGCCAGGTGTGTGCAGGGAAAAGGTTCTTCCCATTGACTACACATGACAACAGTGCCTACCCAGACCTCCACACCCTGATCTAGTGATGTGACAGAAGCCCAAATTACAGCGATCAAAGCAATGGTCACTGTGCTTTCAATTCCTGGGGGTCACCAATGGTTTCTGTCTTGTTTCTTAGTTGTATTTAGAACTTGCAAAAATGCCAGTGAAACAGACTTTTCTGTCAGATGAGTACTTGTTCTTATCACTGGAATGGTCAGTCTTCCTATTGTTTGTTTTGTTTTTAGCCCTGCAAATTAATCAGGCGTATGCTGCTTGTGTGAAGATCCAACTATATCAAAAACCTTGAGAGCAGAATACTCGAGCACGCCTGAAGGAGTCTGATAGAACCCCGTGGTGTCCTGTCCTTGTTATCATGGCACCGGATGACTTAGAAGAAAAAGAGGTGTTGAACTGGGATATTAATGATATGAAACTGCCACAGGTATGTTACCTGCTGTAGGACTGAGCCTTCAGCATTTGATTAAGATGCCTTGGGTATATTAAGCTGCTAGGACCTATGTGGAAATTGGTGAGGGTCCCACGGGTAAGCTTGCCTCCTACAAAGCTTCGCCTGAATGTCCAACTGGGGGATTTTAAGGATGAGGAACCAGGAGCTCTGGTTTGAGCCAGGCTTTATCTACCTCACCCCCTAGTCAGAAACTGAGGAAAACAAGTGCTTGCCAAGCTTCTCTTGCTAAGCTAATTTGGTTCAGATTGTTCTCACCCTGGCTGACTGGTTTCACAAAGTTGATAATGATTTTTTAAATGTTATATTTAATGATGCTCACCTAGTTGAGAAGGATACATGCCCACATGAATTCATACTGATTTCTTTGCTGATGGAGTGACTCTTAATCATGTGCAAGCCCCCAGGTGTCCTTATTTGTCTTAGTAATAGTTTTAAACTAAACCTATAATTGAAATGTTCTGGAATGTTCTAATGATAGCGCTCCAATAGAATATAGAACTTATAGAACTGTTCACAGCAGGCACCTCTGGGGGATTGCTCTGCAGACATAAGGTGACTTTCATGTCATTGTTTTCTTTGCCTTGCTCCTGGGCATTTGATTTGATAACTGAATTTGATAGAAAGTGTCAGTTGTTTGAGATGGATTTCCCATGTGTGTCACTCCTGACTTTCTCACCCTTCCCTCTGGGCATTGGAAGATGGTTTCAACAGAAACTCTTAGAAATGGTGGCCAGCGAGAATGAGACTAAGAGACCAGCAGTATTATCTTAAGAAAAAGTCATTCCAATCTGCCTGGGAAGGGACTACGGAATGTGAATCATCTGGAGCTGGGGAGATAGAGCAGTGAATCCACAATTTGGTTTTGCAATCATTCTAAGTCATTGTTCTGATTAATATTTTCATTTTTCTCTTAATGTTTTTCCTTAAATTCCCTCTATGTTTTTCCCTGGTGTTGAGGGGGCTAGAGGACAGAAAGCATGAGCTAGTTGTCATTCATTTAAGGAATTTTAAAGGCCAGTGTTGTGGTGTAGCTGGTTAAACTGCTGCTTGGAATGCCCACAACCTGTAGCAGAATGCCTAGGCTTGAGTCACATCTCTACTTCCAACTCAAATTTCTAACACACTTTGGCAGACAGCAGGTGATGGCTCAAGTAGCTGGCTTGCTGCCACCCATGTGGGACACCCAGGTGGGGCACCCAGGCTCTTGGCATTGACCTGGTCCAGCCCTAGTTGTTCCAATGCATTTGGAAAGCAGAACAGTGGAGGAAGATACATTGTTTTCTTTCTGTTGCTCTGTTTTCTTTTCTTCTCTCTTTTGATTTACTTTTATTTGAAAGGCAGAATTACAGAGAAAGGGGAAACAGAGAAAGATCTTCCATCTGCTGGTTGACTCCCTAATTGGCCACAATAGCATAGCTTGGCTGATCTCAAGCTAGGAGACAGGAGTTTATTCTGGGTCTTCCTTGTGGGTGCAAGGGCCCAAGGATCTGGGTAAACCTCCACTGCTTTCCCAGGCACATCAACTGGGAGCTGGATTGGAAGTGGAGTAGCTGGGCCTGAAACAGGCGTCCATAGGGATTGCTGGTCCCTCAGGTGGAGAACTAGCACGCCATGCTATGCTGCTTACTCCTGTTGCTCTACTTTTAAATACACAAGCAATAATAATAATAATAATAATAATAATAATAATAATAATAATAATAGAGTGGGTAAATAAATCATAACTAATTCCTGCAATAATCCATTCTAGGAATTTGTGTTTGCCATTGCTTTAAAAAAAAAAAAAGATTATTGAAAGACAAAGTTAGAGAGAAGGACAGACATCTTTCATGTAGTAGTTAATGCCCCAGATGGCCACAAAGGCCTGTGGTGGACTGCTAACGAATCCAGGTTTTAAGAAACTTTTCTTGAATCTTTCACATGGGTTCAAGGGCCCAAGGATTTAGGTCATTCTCTGGTGTTTTCCCAGGCGATTAGCAAGGAGTTAGATTGAAAGTAGAGCAGCCAGGACAGGAACCAGCACCCCTACAGAGTGCCAACGCCACAGGCAGAGACTCAGCCTTCTTTACTACTGCACTTTGCCTTTGCCTTTATAAGATAGTCCGATTATTGTAGCTAGCTGGGAGAAACTTAAAGAGGATTTTAATTGCTGTGGGCTTGAGAACCCATATTTTTGTCTATTTCTCCTTTTTTGATTACAGCCCTCAAATAGTAACTGTACATACAAGAAATCAAAGGCTAGAGGAAGCAGGTACATGCAGGACTTGCCAACATGGTGTTCTGGTGTAGAGTTTAACACTGAGTGTTAGTGTCCGGGCTTCTTAAAACAAGATCTGTATCACGCCACAGATCCATAAACAGGAAAGATTCAGTACCTGGAGGGAAATATGGAGTGCAGGCGAGTTCATGTTCCAACAGGAATTTCCAGAAAGAAAAACACTCTTAGCTTTCCAGGATATTAAGCTAAAATTTCAGAGAATATACACATTTGGTTTGGGGCATGCATTGCTCCTGGTTTATAAAAATAGTACTGAGATGACTCATGGAAACAGCTAAGTGTCCTTCAACTTACTACATATTTGAAGCTAATTATTAACTAGCAAACGCTTCTTAATTTCTGAGCAGAGACTACACCATCCTTTTGTAGGTTTATGTTTGCTCCAGAGTTGTAGTGAAAGCAAATTGAAGTAAAAATACAAAGCCTTGGAAACATTTCCGTGTATATCAGATTTTATATTTATTAGCATATCTGGATGCAGAGGAGTGTACTATGAAAAGCCTAGGACTTGGAAACACAAGCTTTGGATTTGAATTTCACCTCTGTTTCTTTGTATGTGTAGAGCTTGGTTACAGCAAAAATGAGATCCAACCAAGATATGACTATTTTTTTAAATTTATTTGTTTCACTTGAAGTCAGAGTTACAAACACAGAGAAGAAAATATACGAGAGAAGTTCTTACATCCTCTGGTTTACTCCCTAAATGGCTGCAATGGCCAGAACTGGGCTTGTTCAAAGCTGGGAGCCAGGAGCTTCTTCCAGGTCTCCTATGTGAGTGAGAGGGCCCAAGGCTTGGAGCCATCCTCTGCCACCTGCCCCGGCTATACGCAGGGACATGAATCAGATGTGAAGTAGCTAGGACTCAAACCAGCACCCATGTGGGATGCTGGCATTGCAGACCAGGATTAGAATGCTATGCTACCAAGTTGGCTCCTGAAAATATATATATATATATATCCTGAATATATATATATAATATATATATCCTGAATATATATATATAATATATATATAAAATATATTTTTAAGTAGTTCAAAGGATCAAATTCAGTGGCTTATTATTACAATAAATTTTTTCAATTTCACTTTCTGTCACATTTAGTTTTTGTGTAAACAACTCATACATTTTTAGTTTTACATTCTTTCTGGAATAATTACTAGCACAAGGACAAATTCCTTTTCTGATCACCCTCTCACATGTTTTTACTTTTCATTTATAAGAACTAATTTGATAATTTGAGTGATCAGCTGAGTACAGGGCTTCTGGTCTCAGAAACGCCACATCTCTTCCTATAATTCAGTTGTATCACAATTTACCTACTGATTATTGACAACAGTGAGCAATGATGTCCTTACTGGGACAGCAAACATTTTCAAGTGGCTGAACACAGCCAGCATGGTGGCAGCTTCAGAGGTGCCAGCTGTGTTCAGCTCCATGAAAGAACTCATGATCTGGGCTGTTAGATCATGACCAATGTCCAAACTAAATCAGTGCATGGAAAGAAATGCAGGAGGAATTAGAAAAGGAGTATGTGATTCGGTATGACTCTGGCACAGCCAGCGAGCCAGAGCCCTTAGTCAGTGGTTCTGATGATCGAGGCAAAAAGGGTGGGGGGTCCCAGTGTGAAGGTTCTCAGACGTCTGTGTGTGACGTGGTAGTACACAGGTGCTCACGGGGAGATTCAGGAGCTGTTGGCTGGGAAGATGGCTTGGAAGTAGGCTATCCCAAGAGGACTCATTCATTTTATAGGTCGTGAGAAGCTATTAGACTTGTTGGGCTGCAAAGCAAGATCAAATCCTTGAGGACAGAAAGACCCTGAGCCTTCCAGCTCTGCCTGTCCTCTGGGAAGGGTTTCCTTCCGCGACTTGTCTCATGTGCATGTTCCCTTTTTGCCAGCTGTAAGAGTCTTTGCAAATCTTTATTTCACTTCCTTCTGAGCACCCTCCTGCCTTGTTTCCACCCTCCCTTTTCCTTCCTTATTATTTTGTTCATTTTTAAATGACATAATTTCAGCTCTCTTAACAATCACAGGCTTAACCCTGCACTAAATAAAGAAATCAATAACAAGCAAGTAGGAAGAAAAAAAGAACATTGTTCCTTAAGACTATAGGCGAATCCTATAAATAATAATCAAATCTCAAATGTTCGTTTGAAATCTGATTATTTTGCTTTCAAATTGTAACAATCACTTCACATCTTAATGTAAAAGTCACCGTTCTCACATAGACCCCAGCTGAACTACTTTTCCGGTCGGTCCAACCTCACTCTCCCTGTTCTGGTCATGAACCTCCTTGCTTTCTTTCAGCACTAAGTGCTTTCTTCCCTTCAGGCTTTTAAATGCTGTCTCTTCCATCCAGAAAACTCTTCCTCCAGACAGTTTCACTTTCTTTATTTTTTTTTATTCGAATGTCATCTTATCAGAAAAACTCCATCTAACTATATCCTGTGCACTGCTTTGTTCTTTGCAGTATCTGATCTGAATTTATTTTTTTTATTCATTTGTTTGTTTTATATTTCCCCTCACTATCACAGAACTTTCCAAGGGAAGAAACTTTATCAAATCTATTAACTTATTTCCAGTACCTACAATAATGCAAGTGTGAATGAATCAGGAGATGAGTAAACTCAAGACAGGTGGCAGAAATTGGCTGGCGATTCAAGTAACCCATTCCTTCTTTCATGTTCATCAGCACCTAGAGTCTAAAAGGGAGCCATAATTGCTTCTCACTAGGGAAAAGGGTATATTTCACCATGCAGTGTTCTTAGAAGCACACTTTGAAAATGACACAGCCACTAAAGAGCCTATGGTCGTGAACTACCATATGCCTCAGCCTTCTGAATATTACACGATGTGATTTGAGCAAAATAGGGTATCAAACCTCGGTTTTTATTCTTTTTTGTCATCTAAGTATAACACCTAGGGGGCCATCCTAGAAAAGCAGGTATCAGTTTACTACCATCATTGATAACAGTCTTTATTCTGGGCCAATATTTTATACTTATTGTGCTTTTTCCTATTTATTTCTCCTAAATTAAAATTTATGAAATGCATCTAGAAAATTCTACTGTGAGTGCTTTGGGCTTGGCTTAGTCCAAGTAGCCAGTGCTGGGTATTGATTTGATCTTACCTTTGCTGAAAACGTGGATTACATGCTCCGCAAGGGCGTTATAGTTCTGGTGTTTCACCATGAGCTTTATAACTATTTGAGTTCCTTCAAAGAATGTTCGTGGTTGGTTGTGATTGGAATGAGCCAACTGCAGTAATCAGAGGTGCTCCAGTGCTACTGGGCTAACAGGGAAGGCATCTTCGAGATTTCATGTCAATCATAATTGAACTGTGTGATAGGGTCACATTGTCACTGGCCTGAGGACACAGCCATGGCTTCCTCCCTGGCACTCAGCATTATCCTTGGCCTCAAGGTCGTCCCCAGGACAGCTTGACCTCTCTGGGCTCCTGTACTCACTGAGGCCCCCATGATGAGGGCCAGGATTCTTTCACCTCTTCGTGCTCTGTGTGATGTGGGTGGGACTATTCCTGCATCTGTGCAGGCAGTTTCTGCTGTGTACCCAGCAGCAGGTCCCTTGCTTAGTTGAATGGAGAAAGCAAAAAGAGAAAACGCAAGAGGTAAGTGGCAGACAATTTTGTCCTGGTACAACTTGACCTAGTTTCTGTTTTCTGAGCAAAAAACGAACTTTGCCCCTAGTCTTGGTCCTTTAACTAAGCTAGGAAAAAGCAGGATTAGTTGAAGGAGTAATTTTTGAGCTGATACATGTGGATAAAGGTTTTTGAGTGGTTTGAGTTTTTCTCCTTGATGTTACCTGAAGTTTGATTTCTGGTTGGTCCAGACCAGTAAGTTCCTAAAAAGTGTGCACATTTTTTAATCAAAATGATGTTTTATTTTTTCCTTCCTTCTCATAAGCAGCATTTAATTTTGTATTCGACATGCTTAGAGATGTTCTATTTGTTACTCCTATTATATTTAGAAACACTTAGAAGGAATTAGTGAACCATTCATCTAACTTTAAAAACTGTTTAGCTATTTGCTTTATATGAACTAAAGGTATGAATGAAAATCTACTTTTGTCAAATAACAATAATGTAGACACTGATGCATTATTTTTAGAAATTTTATCATTAGCTATGCAATAGCATATATTTAAGTGTTCTGATATCAATATATTTAAAAAGTGGTTAAGTAAATGAAAATAAATATAATGTAAAGGATGCCTATGATTGTGTAGAGTTTCAGAGACTTTGAATGCATTGGAGGATAAATATCTTGGCAAAAAATAATGCACAAAAATGTCAGGCTCTCAATGATCAGACCCTTGAGACTATAAAATATAAATTAGTAAGATTTACTTGTTGGAAACCTTAGGAATATTCCCTTTCAATTATAAACTATTTAACCAAGAGGAAAAACAAAGAGTTACTCATGAAGAGTTAGAAATTAAAATAAACAAAAGTTCTAAAATGGAGAAACTATTTTATAGGGTTTTGCTACATAAGATTAAGAAATGATTATTCTTTCTTTTTAAATTTTGTCTCTTTGATACTCAGTGCTGTCATCCATTTGACCGAGGCTCTGAATTTTCTCTTCATTTGGATGTACAAAGATGTCAGAGATCCCTCTGAATGTCTAACTGAACAGATTTGGCATAGACAGGCACAAGAGTGGCTTGAGGCGAATGCATTGGATCTGTGTCATTTTCTTAAAGCCAAACTCATCTCTCGTTGTCAAACTCCTTACCACAATTTGCAGAGAGCAGGAACATGGGATGGGGAGGAGCATGACAGCAGAGGAGCTTGTCAACAAAAATGACTTCCAAGACTGGAGACCATCTCTTCTTCCACATGCAAAGTTGGAATATCTAAGATCCTCTCCCAAAAACCTTCCCCTCTGCCTGACCCAAGGGCTTAGTGGCTCCCAGCAGCTAAAGGGCCACTTGTCTTAAAAAGGTGAAAAGCTCAGCTTCCCTTTAAGTGGCGTTGTCTCAACCATCCTGGCATTCTTTGTGGGAGGAACAAGCCAGATCTACTGGTGGACGTTTATAGTCCAAATTACTGATGACGAGTTTTAATGCTTAACCTGCATTTTCATTCTTTCAAAAGATAAATTATCTTGCTTTCAGAGGCATTTCTGTGACAGAAAAGAAAGCACTTGTTGTGGCTTTTGGTCAGAACAAGGAAGAAAGAAAAGAAGAAGAAGAAGAAAGAGAGGGAGGGAGCGGGAGCGGGTGGTGCCCAGGGAGCATGTCCTACCCCAGGCATTAGCCCTTACCTAGCTAAAGATTACTGGGGAACTGAATGAGAGAGGGAAAGCTCCGGCAGAGGCAGACGGGACCATCAGCATTGCCATCTGGCTGCACCTGCCTCAGGACCAGCTACTTAGGCTGTCTGACCTGAGTGTATATGTCCTCCACTCCTGTAACTTACACTCTTCCCCTCATCTTCTTGGCTAGTTCCCCTTTCTGTAACACAGCCATCACAATAGAGCTCCCTAGGGCCAGTCTCTCATTGCGCTAAGAAGTCAAGAGGTGTAGCATACAAGCTTTTATTTTGGATTTCTGTCTCGCATTCAGTTTGGCAAGGATTACAGTGTGATGTGCCCTCTCTTGGGTCATCTCGCTCCTGAAAGCCAGTGGCCATGCAGTCACACTGGTCAGTTGAGTATGACCTCCACTTTAGCCGACAGACAACTCTGTGCCAGGCAGTTATGCTTTGTGTGTGTTAATTCATTTGGTTTTCATACATGCTTCCTAATGCATATATAATGTAAATGTATCCATGAACTGCACTGAAACAGTGAACATGGCTGTGGTTCAATACAACTTGATTTACAAAATCCAACAGGGTCTGAAGTTGTCCCACAGGTCTTAGTTTGCAGTCCTCAGCTCTAAACCACTCAATAATCCACTTCCCATAGACACGAAACTTCCCACTTCAGTTTCTGTGGCAGCCACTTCCAACAGATATTGTGCTAGAGGCTCTATTGCGTACGATACATGTATTCTTCATGGCACTGTTGGGAAGCAGGTTTTATCAATGTTCCACTTCAGAGAAGCACAAAACAAAACTTCAGAGTCCACGTCCCTTGTCTAGAGCCCCATGTGATAAAGTTCTCTGGCACTGACGAAACTTGAAGTTTTACTCAATCAAAGCTGTGTTCTCCTTCTGTGATCTTTTGTATTTTCTCATATTCTTTTATAAGAGATGCATTTTATTTTTCTTAGAAGGCAGAGTGACACAGATAAAAAGAGAGAGAGATCTTTCATCTGCTGGTTTACTCCCCAGATAATCAGAATGACCGGGGCTGCTCCAGGCTGAAGCCAGGAGCCTGGAGAAGGGATGCTGGAATCATAGGCGGCAGCTTGACCCGCTGCACCATATTCTCATATTCTCGGCTGTACTTTCTTTTATCATTATTAGTTTATTTATGTTTAATTGATCCCTAATTTTAATGTATTATAAGGTAGGATGTGAAAGTATTACAATGATCAAATCAGGATAATCAGCATTTTATTTTTTTTCACAAGGATGACAATTTTACTTACCTGTGTGTGAATGAATGTACTTTACATGTAAGAGACAGGTGTGTTGATATAAGTAAATAAACTTTTTTAGAATATTTTAGAAAATTAACCTCTAGCTCATCTATGCCTTCTTCTACCTTTATTTTTTTAATCAGCATTTTATAACTCTAAGCTTTCATCATCTCTTCCTCTCAAGAACATTCACAAATCCTCTCTATGCTGTTTTTTTTCCCGGGAAAGCAGAGGACAGGCACTCTAATCTCTTTTTCGGGACCTGTCTGCCCTTCCAGACCTCTGTCTGAAAGCCACACACTGGGCACAGCCGATTTGATGCCGAACTTCTTGATGAGCCTCACCCTAAGAACCAGGCAGGATCTGTCAGCTACAGTTTCTCTGCCACAATGCAGAGACTCAATGCAAGAGAAGCCAGACCAACAGCAGCTACCTTTCAGAGCTCACAGCACACAAAGTGCTTTGCTGTATGTTTCATATATATTATCGTATTTAATCTTTGGAGCATCTTTTGTGTTAGGTAGAGCTCGGTATCCCTACTTGGTAAATGAAAACAAACAACCTATAAGAACTGAATGCCCTGTGCTACCAATCTTTCATTATTATGATTTTTGTGATTATTTTTATTTTATTGTAGTAAAAAAAAAAAAGCCAGAACATTTATCACTTAACTGCTTTAAATGGACACCATAGTAGTGGTTGCATTTTGCGTATGGGTATGCAGCTGGTCTCCAAAACTTTCTTATCTTGCAGAGCCAGAAGTCTGTGTGTTGAACACTAGTTCTCTTTGTGGCTGATCTTTTATAGGAGAGGTTAACCAGACGGGCAGCCCCAAGAAACAGTGCCACTCCTGGCAAGAGCAATAGAAGCTTTCGGTCAAAAAACTCAGAATATAGAGCTAGACAATCTGCACAGGGGAGGATCCTGCTCTCTGTCTTCCTGAACCAGGGCATTCCGGTTTTTCCACTGCTTATCTCTAGTGATCGTGGAATGAACCATTATCTTACCATGCTGCCACACTGCCTTCCACCATTATTGTGTAACAGCATAATGTTGCTTCACCCTCAAAGATTCTACTGAAAAATACTCATTACTTTGATCACCATAAGCCAGAGAAAACATCAATCAGCCCCAATCAGTGGGGCTAACTCATGGCCCATTTTGGTCCAGTGTCCAAATCCTCAAGAATACAGCAGTCACTTGACCACCATGATGCTGTGTACTCTGTCAGGATCAAATTTAGGTAGATCTTTTGCTCATCTCATTTGTTGTTGGTTTTTGGAGAGGTGCAGAGTTAAACCCACAGACATCCATTGGTTCACTCCCCAAATGCCCACAACAGTTAGGGCTGAGCCAAGAATTCAGTCATGGAGTTTCCATATTTGTGGCAGGAATGCACATACTTGAGCCACTGCTAGCTGCCTCCCAGGTATGCATTAGCAGGAAACTAGAACCAGGGCCCAAACAGGGACTTGAAGCCAAGCATCCTAATGTGGGATGCAGGTGTCCCAAACATCAACTTAACCACTTGGTCAACTGCCTGCCCTCTTGCTCAGTCCCTGATGCTCCATGTCTGTTGACTTCACAGTGGTGGACGGTTGTTGTTTTTTTTTTTTTCTAGCTGAAACTAAAATAGCATTCTTTTTTGTCTCTATCAGAATGTGAAAAAGATCGACTTGTTCCAGGAGTGGCCTGATTCCTATGTGAAGCATGTCTACAGCTCTGATGACCGGAATGCGCAGCGGCATCTGAGCAGCTGGGCCATGCGCAATACCAACAACCACAACTCCCGCATCCTCAAAAAGTCATGCCTTGGCGTGGTGGTGTGTGGCCACAACTGCTCTACAGAAGAGGGTCACAAGATCTACCTGAGACCTGCAATCTGTGACAAAGCCAGGCAGAAGCAACAACGTGAGTGGGATGTGGCAGCAATGGCAGGGAACGTGACATTTATTTGATAGGCTGTATGTCCTGGCATACCCCCAAGGACCAAGTCAGAGGAGTGTAGTTGAAAGAAAGGCTGCTGCAACACATCCAGCTTGTTGAGAAGGAAGCTGCCAGGCCCCTTGTCTGCCAGAGCTCATTTGGCAGGAGTACCCATCAATAAACATCTTCCTTGGGTTAAGGCACTAACTCAAGGTCCCTTTTAAAAGGAAGATGCATTACTCAGAGGACTAGCATGAATTGATTAGCAAATTGGTCCTTTAGAGAGCTGCACAAATGCTTTTTGATCTGGAGTAAAAACAGTGGGACCAATATGAATTTAAACTCAAGTCTGCCATCAGCTAGGCTCATTATATGCTGAGATTTTGTTTTTAACAAATCACATCATTCTGTAGACTATAAAAATAAATATATTCAGTAGGTTCCCTGTATCTTACTCCATGTCAGAGCTCAAGTTACTTCATATAATTTCAACCCTGGCTATTAGGGCAGAGCTGTTATCATTGATTTGAACTTTAGTGACAATACTGTGGCTGAGTTTTCTTTCCCATGAGGCTTTGCTCTTGACCCTTAGTTCTTATTGTGAAGTAAGTGAATTTCCCGTTCTTTTTTGCCAAAGTTTCAAGAACCAGCAAGCAGGTAGCGAGAGATTCTCTGCTTAGGAAAATGCTTCCAAACTGACCAATGAAACACCCCAGTTGATAGGCAACTGCTTACTTAACTCTATCCATGTGTGAGCCTAATTAGGATCATTATCATGGCCAGCCCTCCTAGGGTCAAAGCTGATACCCAGTGGATAGCAGCCCTTGAAACCACCCATGGGGTAGGCATCTGTTAGGAAGCCCATATTCCATAACAGAGTGCCTGGCATTGTTTCCTGGCTCTGCTTTCCATTTCTAGCTTTCTGGCAGTGCAGATCCCACAGGCCACAGGTGATGGTTCAAGTAGTTGGGTTTTTTGTCTGTTTATTTCTGTTTTTGCTTTTTATTGGCAAGACAGATTTACAGAGAGAAGGAGAAACAGAGAGAAAGATCTTTCATCCTCTGGTTCATACTCCAAGTGGCTGCAATGTCTGGAGCTGAGCTGATCAGAAGCCAAGAGCTAGGAGCTTCTTCAAAGTCTCGTAAATGGGGAGAGGGTCCCAAGGTTTTGAGTCATCCTGTACTGCTTTCCCAGGCCACAGGCAGGGAGCTGGATAGGAAGAGGGGCCGCTGAGACATGAACTGGCTCCCATATTGGATGCTGCTGCTCACAAGGCGAGGATTTAGTCACTGAGTCATTGGGCTGGGCCCAAGTAATTGAGTTCTTACCACCTACTAGAAGGCCTGACTTGAGATCTTGGCTTCTGGCTCTGGTCCCAGTCCAGTGATGGTCATTGTGGTCATTTGGAGAATGGATGGAGGATATGTATTTCCTCATTTCCTAGGATAAATGGGCAACAGGGAATTAAATTTGTTTTTTTAAAGAACATTTTCTTAAACTGTGGCCAGGTTTTACTCTGTGCTATCTTGGATTCAAGGCTACAAGCATCAAGGTAGGACAGGCTTAGGGGTCCACCGGGGTGGCCCTGGTGGCACAGGTGATCACTTCGCTCTGTTGCCTTGCAGGGAAGCGCTGTCCCAACTGCAATGGGCCTCTCAAGCTCATCCCGTGCCGAGGCCATGGAGGCTTCCCAGTCACCAACTTCTGGAGGCATGATGGCCGCTTCATCTTTTTCCAGGTTGGATTTGAGTTCATTCTGTGCTTCTGCTTCTCTTCCACTTCACAAATATTGGCAGCATTTCCTAATAGGGGAGCCTTACTAGAGACTAGGGACACACAGGTGAAGGAGCTCACCCCCTGGCTCACATGCTAGTATCCCACAGTTCAGTGGAGAGTTAAGGGCCTGGCGAGTCCTGGGAGGAGCCAGGCTGAGTGCCTAGGGACCAGAGGAGAGCTGGCAACCGATGTGGTTCCAGCAGGTGAACACACTGCTGCTCGCCTGCTGTGCTGAGCCTGCCACTGAGTTTGCAGCCTTCCACAAAACTGAGTTTGAAATCACAGCTCTGACTTAAGAACTTGTGCTGTAAGCTTTCTGAACAAGTGGCTTTCCTCCCCCAAGGCTCAGCCTTCCCTAGTAAGTAAAACAAGCACTAATTTTACCTGCACAGAAGCACCTAAGAATGGACCCTTAGCTATTAGCCAGCCGACTATAGATAAATGGGTTCCCTATTTGTAATATGTGTCCATTTCTATGATTGTAACTATTCCCACCATGGCTGACTTGAAGTTGTCAGCTAAATTTTCAACAATTAATCAGCTCGCAAAAACTTCTGGATGGTTTTACTATTGGCTTTCAACTTGATTGGTTCTAACTAGGAGAATGGTAGGGTAAAATTCCAAGTCCCTCATTAAATAGCAGACTTTACTCAGAAGTTTGAATCCCTTCTGTGACTTAGCTTCAGATTCTGTAAACTTGCTACAATAACCATGGGATGTACCTCAGTGGTTGTGCTGAAGATTGCACGAGATTAAGTACACACTGTATAGACAAGAGCCCTGTTCTTACTGAAGGAACCATTTAGTGTTGCTTGCCACTACTACGTAGCTTAGCTGGGTAGGTGGGAGGCACCACAAGAAGAAGTAGCACCATCAGCATGGGCAGGTGGACAGGGAGGAGCTGTCTGGCTACCTGGATTTACTCAAGTTCATTATGATAGGCAATTATAGCACACCAAGTCAAGTGGCAGGACACAGAGCAAAGAAGTACACATCTGCTGTAATCTGGTGACTTACTTTGTTTCCTTTTTGTTTCTTCATCTCCTCTAAGTCCAAGGGAGAACATGATCATCCAAAACCAGAAACCAAGCTGGAAACTGAAGCGAGAAGAGCCATGAAGAAGGTGCACACAGTGCCTTCCTCCATCTCCCTAAAGCTGAAGAAGAGCCCAGACACGAGGGTAACCTTTCCTCTAACATGTGCATTTGGCAGCCCTTCGTAGATGTCCTTCCTCTATTTTTTTAAAAAAAGATATTTTTGTTTGTTTGTTTTCAGTTGAAAAGCAGAATTACAGAGAGAAGGGGAAAGACAATGAGAGAGAGGTCTTCCATCTGCTGGTTCACTTCCCAGATGGCCGCAATGGCTGCAGCTGAACAGGTCTGAAACTAGGAGCCTGGGGTCCTTTTTGATCCCCCACATGGGTGTAGGGACCCAAGCAACTTAGTTTCTTTGCCAAGCACAGCAGCAGGGAATCGAAAGGGAAGCAGTGCAGCCTGGACTTGAACCAGAGCCTGTATGGGAGGCTGACGTAACAGCTTACCTGCTATTCAACAGTGTTAGCCCCATTTCCTCCATTTTTAAATCAAATTTTCCACATGTCTTATTTATGATCCAACAAAATTCTTACAAATTCAGGGAGAAAAGGTGTCAGAAGAAAAAAACCAAAACAAAACAAAAACCGAGAATCACATTCTATCAGACACCAACAGGAACTAAAAATAATTGAATTATTATATAAATAAATAAAAACAGAAAAACCAAGTAGAGAAATGAGACAGAGATCCTGATAGCTATACTAAGTAAAATACAAATTTTTGCAGCTCTGGTTTGACTTTTTAAAGTAGCTTCATGTAAGCTTCTCAAAAAGGCTGTCAGGGTGGCCGATTTGTGTTGGCGCTTTGACCTGTCAAGCACCCTGCCATCCCCCTCGGCTGGGCCTGCTCAGCAGCTTCCTGCGGAGATGGAGGAAGCCTTTGCTTCCTTGTGTCTTGGGTGGTTGTGGTAAAACTGCTCTAAGTGCGCTTCAAGTACGTGGGGAGTGAGGAATGTCTGACAAGTGTGTGCTAGCACAGAGTAGCTCGCACTGTCTGTGCTAGCTGTGGGCACTGGCTTACTGACATGTAACTTACTGACATGTGCTTTCCATTTTTCTCTCCAGCCTCTTCCATGTGAAACTCAAAGTCAGGCAGGTTTGCCTATAACTTGGTCTTTCCAAGAGGGTGTCCAGTTGCCTGGCACGTACAGTGGACATTTAATAGCTAACACTGCCCAACATACCTCTCTGAATGATTGCTTCCCCTTCATGAGTTATGGTCCAGGGGAACCTACCAACCTGGCAGACCCGGCTTCTATGCTGGACCCCACCATGTTCTATGAAAAATGCAAATTTCCCACCAGTAGGATCTACAACAACGGAGATCTGCTCCAGCCTTCTGTCTCAGGAGTCTACCCGAATTACGACGATCTGCAAACCTGGAGCAAAAATGCAGCTCTAGGGAGAAAGCCTCTTAATGACAACTGCTTTTCCAACTACCCCTTTTCTCTGACCGGCTGGCCTTGTGACTTCTTTCCTTCCCAAACCTCTTCTGAAACCATTTCCCAACAGATTCCACTGGAGCCACCTGTAGCCAAAACTGGCTGCCACCCTTTGTGGCCAAATGCAGGAGGAGATCTGTATGAAGAGAAAGTGTCTATGGAGTTTAACGGCTATGTCCCTCCCTTCATGTACCACTCACCCCAGGAGGATCCTTTTCTCCTCACCTATACTTCTCATCCTCACCAGCAATATTCACTGCCAGGCAAGAGCAACAAGTGGGATTTTGATGAAGATATGATGTGCATGGATTTGGATCACTATAACAGTGAAATGTTTCTAAACCTCTGTTCTCAATTAATACACCCACACACTCACATGTAGGAACATACGCACATCCAAATGTCTGGGGAAATGGTTGGAAGAATTGGCTTAGGAAAAAAGTTTAAAACCTAGCTACAAATCAGTAGAAATCATGGCATGCCGTGGTCCAGGCTTGTTTCCTCTCACAAGCAATCTTGGTGATTCCTCCTCTATGCTAGCATTTCCTTTCTTAAGTAGACTGGAAATTTGTTCAGTCTTGGGGTTGCCTTGGTTCCCTGCCTCCCGCCCCTCACCTAATGAAGATGCCTCTCAGTGCCTCAGTTATCCCTTGAGTTTTCCTTGTCACCGATGCATCTCCATCAGAGTGGAGATGTGAGAAGCTCACCTGCCTTGCATCTTCTCTATGCCTTCTGGGAGACTGATAAGGAAAGAAAAGGAACTGGGTGGAATAGCTGAAGGTTCTGCCCCCGAAGATTCTATACTTTGTCTGATCCTGGGGTTCATTTCTAAGAGAGATGCTTTCCACTTGACTTCTAAGACCGGCCACACAAGAACATAAACTAATGTTATTTCCGAAAGACAAAGAACAGCAACATCAAGTGGTCACATGAAGAGCAAGTCCAGGAGTAGTCGGTGGCTTCATCGTGTCTTCTCTCCTTCTCCGTCCTCGGTGATTCCTTCCACCAGGACTTTGATTTTGTGCTCTTTATCTTTCCTCTCAATGGCACCAAACTCAGTGCCAGGTTTTTAATAGGGGGAAAAGGTGTTTGTTTAGAAAAACATTTGTGTAGTTAGTACGGCCATGTGTATTTAGGTTGGCCAGCATGCATTTGAATACAAGTTCCTGTTCTTTGTTGAAGTACTTTATTATTATAATAAAGATGACTCTAGATATGAAACCTGGAAAGAACCTTACAAATAAAAAAGCTATTTTCAAAAGTAAATTATCTTCTGTTGGATTATTTAGTCTAAAGCCAAATTTATTTATTTATTTATTTATTTATTTATTATTCATTATTTGAAAAGGCAGAGAGAGGGGGAGAATCTTCCATATTCTGATTCCCTCCCAAATGCCCTCAGTACTCAGAACTAAGCCAATTTGAAGCCAGGAGTAGCAGAGACCCAAACACTTAAGCCATCACCTGCTGCTGCCTGGGGTACACACTAGCAGGAAGGCAGAATAAAAAGCAGAACTGGGACACAAACTTAAATTCTACTGAGAGGTGGGTATCCCAAGCACAGTCTTAAGTGCTATGCTAAATGCTTGCCTGGTCTTTTGTTTTGCTTAGATGCTAACAAGTGCACTTAGTACAAAATTCAGAAGGGATGAGCTTCTTGTTTCCTTTTTCAAAGATCGGAGGCATTCTCTGTATAGACAGAGGGCCTTCTGAATTGTCATTGAAACTGCATGATTAAACTGCATATTATGAATGGATTTCAAAAATTTTTGCACTAGAATAAATTTACCTTTTAATTCCATTTCTCATAAGCTTTTTGATGTGCCATTGTATGTTCATAATGGACATAAGATGTATTATATGTAAGATGTATAAAAGTCATAAATATACATATATTTTACATAGACCATTTGCACACACATAAGCCATTGTGCAGATTAATTTCTAGCACAGCTTCTGTCATTGTAGGGTACAATTTGAATGCTTAGTTCTTAAGAGCTTAGAAGACTGCAGCTGCCTCATTTTTTTTGTTTTTGCTTATTTATTATTTTTTTAATTTTGATGATCTTTTACATAGTTGATTAGGGCTCAGAGGGTCAAAGGCTACAGGAAAATGGGTAAGACCACTGTTTCCACATTCTCTTTTTTTCCTTCCTGTATCAGAGGAAAGAAGAGAGACAAAGGGAGAAGTCACACCCACCCTCTCAACCATCCCAAGGTCCCCTACGTGGGGTATGTTCCGAGGGCACTGCTCAAATTCTGAGGTGATCCCAGATCAGATTCTTGTGTGTTTGCCAGTATAGGGTCTGGCTCAGACTGTCACGCCAGTCAGCCTATGCATGTGCTGGTGGTTGCAATTGCTGGGTCAGTTCTGTTTCCAGGCCTGTCTTCCACACAAATCAATGAATGTTGGAGCACAGCCTGATCCTGCCAACCAAATAATCGGCCCTCATGCAAACCATTAGGAGATGCAGCCTAGTCAGAGCGACCCACAATAACCCCCACCAGGCCCTGCCTGTGCCCTAGTTCCTGTGCTTACATGTATGTACAGCAGACTGGTTCAGTCTGTCCCACAACCCATTCAGCTCTCATACATGTCAATGAGCATTGAAGCCTAGTTCAACCCAATCAGCCCCACTATCCAGCCCATACATGTGCCAGTGGGTGCCACTCTCTGTCCAGCCATGCCTACCCCCATCCTGGTTCTCATGCTCACCAGACTGAGTGGCAACCCAAGAGAGAGGTGCCCACTGTTTCCCTACTGGGCCCACTCTCACACCCGGGTCATGCACTCTCCAGGGGGTTCTGCAGTTTGGCTTGACAGAATTAGCTCCCAGTGCCAGCATCTGCCAGCTGATGCTGCTGCAGAGCCTGATCAACCCATACCCACTATGACTTATGCATGCACCAGAAGTAATAGTAAATACATCCTGGCTTTTCCCTGATCCACCTCACATGACTGCCTCATTAAAAGGCAGCGAGGCTATATCCTTGGCTTGGTCAATGAGAGAATGGGAGCAGTACGTCAGGTTAGGGTACTGCCAACCTCGATTCCAGATCACATCTTCCCAGCCACTGCCTGATTCTGTCAACCAGACCATGTGCAGTAGTCTACCAGAAAGGGTCCTAGCCAGACTGGACCTGGCATGGGGGCACGGCTGGAAGGAGGAGAGGCTGTCTTGGAAGTTACTTGTGTTCTCCAAGTTCAAGGTGGAGATGAGAGAAGGAGACTACAAAAAGGGACTATTGGGATGTTTGAGAGAGATAGGATGGAAAATAAAAACTAGCCATTGTAATTGGCAAGAAAAAGATGGGATGAGCATTTGGCCTAAAGATATGATGCCATTTGAGGTATCCACATCCAGTAGTAGAGTGTCTGGGTCAGAGTTCTGGCTCTACTTCTGATTCTGGCTTCCTAATTTAAATAATTTGGCTTGTTTCAATGAACTTCCAAAATGATGGGATACCATTTTCAAGCAGAGCTATCTCACAGGGATTCATTCTGGTGTTCAGAATACCAAGAAGAGCCTCAGCCTCTGCCAAGAATCCCTCGCTTGAGAGTCAGTGTTGTCTGTGAGAAAAGCTAAACTCTCAAGCTCTCAGGTCCTGTAGCGGGTTTTTAATTCACCACGACAAGAGCTCCACAGAGGCCACCCACCCTGTCTCCACCAGGAGGGAAGCACACACACCCCAGGAAGTTTGTTTTCTAGCTCAACTGGGCTGTGCTGACCAGTGGGGGCGGCAGGGGGGAGAGCTATTTTGGAAATCTAAGCATCTAGGGTTAAGTCTGGAGCTGTTTTTGATGTGTCACAGAGAAGCTGTGTTTCCTTTTGGCAGGAAATAAGACACAATAATTGGAGACAACTAGCTCTTTCAGGTGGCAGCAGGGTGAGTTTCAAAGGCCCAGCAGTCCCTGCTCCCTCATGCTCCTTTTGTGTGATGGCAGGTCAACAATTCTCTTCTCATGAGTACAACATAACAGAAGCAGGTCTTGTCCTCAGAGGAGAGGGCAGAGCTCGCATCTTGTTTCCTGGCAATGGGGGCTCTTCATCTGTCTTCAGCAGGTTGTCTACAGACCATGCTTCCCAGCTATCCTGGGGACACGTGGGCACCTGATTTCGTTGTCCGGGTGCTGGAGGAGCTGATGGCCATGAGCTGTGGAAGCTCCTTCTGAGAGGCGGGAGAAGAGATGGACTACTCTGATGTTTTTTCCTGGAAGTATAAACTGCACCAATGATGTGTTAAATGCTTTATGTGCCTTATCTTTCTCAGTCCTGAAAACATTGACATAGAAAGTGTTGCTTTCCTCATTTCACAAACAAGGAAACTGAGCTGTGTGTTATTAAGTGACAAAGACCCAGAGGAGAATGTGGACTGAATGTGGACTGAGTTGAGTCACCCAGGCTTGGACAAGTGCCATTTCTAGGAGGAGTCTTCAAATGTCTTTCTTTTCAATCTTGGTAAAAAATTATCAAGGCAACCTGAGCTCCAAGGGTAACTACAGGGTGTCTGCTGTTACAGGTATGGCTCCTGAGGAAAAGAATGAAGAAACTCCAAATATTCTCACAAAAAGAACCCTGAAACTTTCATTATGAGAATTATCAACTGAGGGGAGAAAAGGGGGAATGTGTGAAAAGTCACATGTGTTGTATGCTACTTATGCAGTTGGTAAAAAGAAATGGGAGTTTATGTCAGATTCTTACAGGCCAGGAGTCTTGCTGAAAGTGTTATTTACCACCATAAGGCTTAGAACAAGGTCTTCCCAAATCATTATCCCTGTTCCGAAACAGGATGTGTGTTCTGATTTGTCTGACACCCTCATGCACTTCTTCGGCCTGTGGGTATATATGCTACCACATGGAAAAGAGTCACCTTAATTCTATGGAAAGTTTATTTTTATTGCATTCTAATGTTTCAAAATGAAGGAGCCATATCTCTTTATTTGTGGATCTGTTTAGTGCAGTAATGCTCATTCCTTTGGTAAGCCAGGCCTCCCTAAAGTCAGCTGTTAAAGCAGTCACTTGTTACACAATGCAGAGCACACAGGGATTCAGAAATCAGGACAATGTCAGTTGGCCAGGGTTTTCAAGGGCTCTCAGGCCTGTGGGTTGCTGCTGGAAGTTCAGTTCCAAATGACGTTGCCTCCCTGAGTATTTCCGGGAGTCCCAAGCACTATGTGACAGGTTGAAGTCAGATATCTCTCAGGGTCAATCACTTAGCTGTTGGGTCAGTTTGTCCTGGGTCTTCTTCCACTGCCATGTCACACTCCAACTGCCTTCTGCTTGCTGGACCCTGGAGCCCTTGAGGCCTTAGAGGGTGTGGCTCACAGGCAATCAGAGCCACTGTTTGCAGCTCCTGGCTTTGTCCTCTGGCTGCAGGGGCTGAGCTTCCTTGTGCCTACTCTGCTCACTTCCACTGATGGTGCCTCCCACCCGTCTGCCTTGACCCGCCAGGGCCCTTGTTCACTCCTCTTCCATCCACTGCTGACTGATGAGTGCTCACAGCAGCATGGGAATGCTAGCCTGGCCCATTTTCTGACTCTGTCAGGGTGTGGAGGGTGGATTAGTACATGGCTATCCCCTGCTCTTATCTGTTGACACTCAGCTGTCTCCACTAGAGTAAACGCAGGCTCTCTCCTTCTCACACATGGCCCTTCCTAAGGCAATCCTACTGCAGAGATGCTCGGTGGCAGCCACTCAGAGCTGGAGGGCCAGACAGGAGGCATGGGTGGTTTTCCTGCCTTCAGTTTTTTTGAGGACCCAGGTCTCAGTGCTAAGCCTGGCTGGTCTTTCGCCTTCTGAGTGGTCATGGGAGCCCATTCTTCTTTCTCACAAAGAAGGATGGATTGCCATGTAGCAGGACAGTCTGGCAAAGTGGCCAAATATACCTGTATTCCAAGCAGATGAGCTGGTTTGTATTTGCCATATGGGGCTTGGAATCCAAGGGCTATGGTCGAGTTCCTACAACATCCAATGACATTTATGAAAGTTCTACCATTATGCTACCAAAGCTGCCTCTGGAATGCATTGAACAATGATTCATTTTTTTCTCAAAGATTTATTTATTTGAAAGAGTGACAGAGAAAGAGAGAGAGAAACCTAGCACCTTTCTGACCAAAGCAAGACCATCCACCAGAGGCCCCCACACAGACCTGTTCTTTCTCTTTCTTTTCCTCCTCCTCTCCCTCCTCCTCCTTCTCCTCTTTTTCTGCCTCCTCCTTCTCATGCTGCTTCTTTGATTGCTAAAGGTGGGCTCCAATCTAAGTGTGGATTGAGTATTTATTGGTTGGATCAGGGCCTGTGACTTCTTGCCTAGCTCTCAGCACAGAGGTTTTGTTAACTACAGGGATAATTCAACCCTTTGTGACTTAGGGTCTCCTCTTTGGCTTTACCCTTTGCCACCCCCTTAACTTAAAACGTGAATCTTCACGGAAGAACTGGGCTAAGGAAGAGATCCTGGAGTCTAATAGGCTACATCAAAAGCTTTGGGGGGACTTGACTTCAGTTGTGGTTTCTCCTGCTGGATTCTATGGTCTTGGTGTTAGCAAGAGCAGCCAGGGCTTAGGGTGGAGATGCAGAAAGAATTCCAGGTTTGGATGTGGAAACATACTTTGGATGCAATAAGTTCCTTAGAAACCATCAAAGCCCAGGATGTTGCTTGCATCACTGTTATTGTTTTGTAAGCACAAAATTCTTGGAATTTCACTCTCTCCATCTCTCTCTCTTCTTCCCTCTGGTTTCTGACTGCCATTGTCTATATTACACCATCACTTTGTGGATGAGCTCTACGCCTGGTAGCTTGTTTTGGACTACCAAGTCTGAAATATACAGCAGAAGCAGCAGTGAAATGCTGGCCACTAAGGTTGAGATCTCTACCCTCGCCTCCCAGCACAAGGCAGCCAGGGGTGCAAGGCAGGTTGGAGCAGAAAAGTTAAGGATTGAGCAACCACTTAGGTGAGGTCACTTGGCGCTGCCTCCAGAGTGTGCTATTAGCAGAGTAAAGCAGCACAACAGGCCTGCGTTAGATGCCACCAGACTTTGTAGAAGAGGAAAGGCTTTTATAGGAGGCAAAAGGGCTATTTCATATGCATTCAGGGTCTTCACAGGTATGACAGGAAAACTCCAAACAGATGGTCAGGCCTGCCCTTCAGGAAGGGCAACAAGTCTCTAGAGAAGTGACAAAGGGGAAGGTTTCTGAGCTTCAAAGGGCAGTAGAGCATGGGCAGGTACCTGCATGGGGAAGCTGATGGAAGAGGAGGATCATATTGGTAAGGTTTGCTATATAGATTTCTCTTTGGGCTGTGTCTCTACTGAAGACTACACAGTCACGTCTGGTAACTAAAAGTCTTCCTGCATTTCCTGGTACAAAGAGAGGAAAAGGACAAAGAGAAATTGATACCCTGTTTTTAAACAAATATGAGAAGGGTAGAATTTCTTTAATATAATATTTACTTTATTTTTAATGCTGTTTTCTTAGTTGAGAAAGATGTACGCCCACGTTGGCCACTGATTAGGGTGGGGAAGGCTGAGCTATGGAGGAAAGAGGGAGGGAAGAATGCTTCCAATTTTTTCCTTTTTCTTCTGTGTCTGCAGGAGGGTCAGAGGGCAAGGCGAAGGGTCTGCTCTTTGCTGCCAAACTACATCAACCCCAGCAATGGCGGCGGGGGGAGGAGGGTGATGGTGCTCATTTGATGATGCCTTAGAGACTCTGATGTGGGGACGAATGTCCCAAGGGTGTTGCTTGAGTGATTTTTCTAGTTCTGAGATGTTTGTATTGGTTTTGTTGCTCCAGAGTTGAGAAAATTTTTCCAAGGTCTATTGGTTAATGAAGTCCTCCTTAGTGCATTCACATGCCCAAATATTTGCTTCCAAAGTTGGGCCTGGATAGTTGTCCATCCTGTTCTGGCTTCCATCCTCTGACAAGGCACTTGACATCCCCTGCTGGCCTAGATGAGCTGGCTGTCATGTCCCCCATGTGCATTTGGATATGCTGTCCACTGCACAGGCATCAGCAACTGAGGAGGCTCAGTCCAAGGTTGGACCACATGTCTGGTGATTTTCCCTGTGGCCAGGATTTGAGTCCAATAGTTCTATTTGGGGAGTCTCCTCAAGAAACCTCTCTTGGGCTCGGCGGTGTGGCCTAGCGGCTAAAGTCCTTACCTTGAATGCGGTGGGATCCCATGTGAGCGCCGGTTCTGGTCCCAGCAGCTCCGCTTCCCGTCCAGCTGCCTGCTTGTGGCCTGGGAAGGCAGTTGAGGACGGCCCAAAGCTTTGGGACCTTGCACCCGTGTGGAAGACCTGGAGGAAGTTCCTGGATCCTGGCTTTGGATCAGCATAGTATCGGCCGTTGCGCTCACTTGGGGAGTGGGTCATCGGATGGAGGATCTTCCCCTTTGTCTCTCCTCCTCGCTGTATATCTGACTTTGTAATAAAAATAAATAAATCTTAAAAAAAAAAAAAAAAAGAAAAAAGAAACCTTTCTTGTAGTGACCCCAGACCTGACCCATGTGCGCCAGCTAGTGTCGGGTCTGGTTCCATTCATCACTTATATCAGCCTATAAACATACTAATGAATGCAGTTGCCTAGTCAGGTCCACCCCCAGCCTCATCTCCCATGCAAATCAACAGGTGTTGTAGCCTGGCCCAGCCTAACCCACCACAAACACAGCCCTAGTACACACCAATGGGAAGTAGAGCCTAGTTGTGGCTACTCCCAGTAACTCCTACCTGGTCCACCCCCAGTCTCAGTTCCTGCATGTGCCAGCATGCGCAGCAGTGTTCTCTGGTCCATCCTGCATCCCATCTGGCATCTGTACATGAATGTCGCAGCTTAGCTCAGCCCAAATCACCTCTAGACCCAGTTCACCCATATGCCAATAGGTGCTGCTGCCACCTTGACCAGGCCAGTCAGCCTCCAGTCCTGGCTCTCATGCTCACCAGCTGGAGCTACAGTCCAGGAGGGGAGTGTTTACACTCCTCCTACTAGACTCATTCTCAACCCCAGTTCTTGTGTTTGTACAGGGTTGCTCCAGTACAGCCTGACATGATTTGCACCCAGTTCTGGCAATTGCCAGTGGATGCTTTGGCAAAACCCACCTGGCTTACACTTATTCTGGCTCAGCCTAGCCCAAATATCCCCCACACCCAGCTCATATATAAGCCAATGGGTATTGCAGTCCTGCCCAGTGTGGTCTGTCCCCAGTCCCAGCTCTCATGCACACCAGTGGGAACAGTGGCCCAGCAGAAGAATCCCTGAAGTTAACCTACAAGGCTCTCCCTCAGCTCTGGGTCTTGCATGTGCCAGTGGGTGCTGTGGCCCAATCTGGCATGGCCTACCTCAATGTTGGAATTTGCCTGTGGGTGTCACAGCCTGGCTCTGCCCAGTCTGCCCCTAGTCCTAGCATATGTTGGTGGGAGCTGTGACCTCGTAGGGGAGTTCCCCAAGTTCCCTCACCAGGGTCACTCTCAAACTTGGATCTCATTCAAGCCTGAGGGTGCTAGGTCCCTGCCTGTCATAGTCTTTCCTCAAGCCCAAGTCTTGGCTTGTGCTGGTGGATGCTGCAGTTAGATCCATCCCTGGACCTGATTCTCCAGTCTACCCATGGCTGCTGCTGTTGTCAACCCTGTCTGCTCCCAACCCCAGTTCACATGAGTATCAGTGAGTTCCATGGTCATGGAACCAGTGGCTACTGTAGACCCACAGGGTGAGTACAAATATCCCTTACAAAGTCTGTCCCCAGACCCAGTTCTCTCATACTGGTTAGTGTTATGGCCCAGCCTTGCACAACCTCTCTCTTGCCCTGACACTCATTGGTGGGTACTGTGGCTTAGCCATGCCAGGCTCCAGCCCATGGTTTGTGTGTGCTGGTGGGTAGCAGGCGATGCCACCAAACCCAGTCCAGGTCTCCTATGTAGGGGGTGCATTGCTCTGATCCAAAGATCCAATTTCCACTCTAAACCACCCAGCCTCGGCTCCCATGTTTACTGAGAGTGCAGAGGCCCAGTCCTTGGAAGTTCGCAGAAATCGTTCTATACTTGTAAAGTACTCCTTTAATGGCTGCCATTCCCATGCATCTCCCAAGTTCTTTCCCTGTAGAATCCACAGCCTCCTGCCACCACAGGTCTTGGGATCATCTTCTGGTGGGGTCCCAAAGCCTCTGGCAATGGTAGTGCCAACTTCCCCACATATCTTATTTTTGTTGTTTGTTTTTTCATGATCTTTACATAGTTGAGAAGGATGTATGCCTTGGTGGGTCACTGATGAGGGAGGGAAGGGTCGAGAAATAGGGGAAAATGGATGAGACAATTGTTTCCAATTCTCTTGTTCTTCTTCCTGTATCTGGGGAATGGAGGAGAAAAGGGGAGAAGCTCCTCCCAACATCCTAATTGCTTCAGAACCGAGGGGTGGGGGACCAGATGTCATCCCAGGGTCCCTTATGTGAAGCATGTTCCAAGGGTACTACTAAGATGGTTTCAGTGCTCCAAGGATGAAGAACTTCTTCCAAGGTCCGTTGATTGACATAATCCACCTTAGAGTCCCCATTCATCCAGATACTTGCTGTCAACGCTTGGCTGGGAGAGTTGTCCAATTTGTTCTGTCCTACCAGGTACTAGACATCCTCTGCAGGCCTCAATGAGCTGGTTGTCATGGTTGTAATGTGCATCTGGGCATGCTGTCCACTGCATCATCTTCAGCAACTAAGGAGGTCCACATTCAGACCATAAATCCTGATTCACCCCGTGGTTGGAATTGTGTCCAACAGTCCAATTAGGGTGTCCACAGAGAAACCCCATCTGAGGTGACGTCAGACATGACTCCTGTGTGTGCCAGCCAGTATGGGATCTGGCTTAATTTGTCACTCACATCAGTCTATACACACACACACTGCTGGTTCTAGTTGCTGGGTCAGTTCTGTTTCCAGCCCCATGTCTTACACAAAGCAGTAGATGCTGGAACCCAGAACAACCATGCTCACCACGCACTCACCCCTCATGTACACCAGTGGGAACTGCAGCCCAGTTAGCCTTAATACCCCACACTAGGCCTGCCCCCAGCCTCAATTTCTGCACATGATGGTGTGTGCAACAGACTGGTCCAGTTTGTCCCATATCCTCTTCAGCCTTTGTCCATACCAATGTATGTTGCAGCCTCACTCAGCCCAACCAAACTCACTATCTCAGCCCATACTTATGCTGATGGGTACTACAACCTGTCCAGCCAGGTCCACACCCAGTCCTGGTTCTCATGCTCACCAGCGGGAGCGATAGCCATTCAGATATGTGTTCAGTTTCCCCACTGGATCCACTCCCTTTCCTGAATTTTGCACTTTCCAGGTGGTTCTGCAGTCTAGCTTGACAGGACTTGCCTGCATTCCCAGCACTTGACAGCTGATACTGCGGCAAAGCCCAACCAGCCTGCACATACTCTGGTTCATGCTTGCATCGGTGAATGCAGTCAGTTAGCCCAGCCTGGCTTTCCCCAAACCCAGTTCACATGAAGGATAATGGGTGTTATACCCCTTCTCAGCCTGGTCTGCCCCCAGTCCCAGCTCTCATGCTAACCAGCTGGAATCCTCACTGGCCCCCTACCAGGCTTGCCATCCCACATCCTTCCCAAACCGGGAGTCTTAAGTATGCCAGTAGATGCTGTAGCCCAATCTGGCATGGCCAGCTTCTCTTTGGCATTTGCTAAAGATTGCTACAGCCTGGCCTGGGCTGGCCTGCCCAAGTTCCAGCTCATGATGCTGGGTGCTACAGCCTAGCTCAGCCCAGCCAGGCCCCAGTCCTGACCCTAATGTAAACTGGCTGGTGTTGCAGTCCAACCCAACCTGTTCTGCACCCTGTCCTGGTTCTCACATCTGCCAGTGGGTGTTATGAACTGGCTCAGCCTGGCCTGCCCCCACACCTGACTCATATGTATGCCGGCAGATACATGGCCTGGTTTGGGTTGCTCTCAGCCTTGGTTTTTGCACTCACCTGCTGCATACCCCAATCTCTTCTATCAGGTCTCCTCCTGGTGGCAGATCTCATATACACTGGTAAGTCTTTGGTCCAGACTGACTCACTCCACCTCCTATCTTGGCAGGAACAGGGACCTTGCCTGACCAGCCCAAGCCCATCCCGGCTCTTATTCTTGGGTGCTACAGCCCTGCCATGCTTGGTCCACCCCCAGACCCAGCTTTCACATGGAATAGTGGGTGCTAAGACCTAGCCCACCCTGTCCTACAACCACACTGGCTCTTGTGAGCATCAGTGAATTCTGGTATCCAGCCCAGTCTGGCACACCCCAAACTCAGTCCACACCCTTGCCAAGGTGTACTGCAGTCATGCCCACACCCTATTCTTAGTGAGCCTACAGTTATTACATCCTGGGCCGCCCAGCCTGCTTCCAACCCCAGTACCTATGAGTATCTTAGCGTTCCATATCATACCTAGCTCAGCCTGTCACCACCCCAGCTCTTGAGGGTGAACCCTGTGGAACTGCAATATACCCCCACAGAATCTGCCCCCTAGACCTGGTTCCTCTCACATGCTAGTTAGTGTCATGGCCAGGCCTAAGATTACCCGTCCCCTGTTCCAGCACACACTGGCAGATACTGTGATCTAGCCCTGCCAAGTAGGCCACGATCCCTAGCTTCAGTGTGCACTAGTGGGTGGTGGTCAGCAGTGGTTGATGCTAACTAGCTCAGCTCTGGTCTTTCACCTGGGCTGGTGCATTGGTCTGACCCAGAAAAGTTCTCCAGCTTCCTTCCTCCAAACTGCCTAGTCCCAGCCCTCTTACTTACCTGCAAATACAGTGGCCTTGTCGATGGAAACCCCCCAAAATCATTCCTCACCTGCAACATAGTCCCTTTGTGGTCCTCTCTCCCACACATTTCCATAGTCCCTTCTCTGAGCTGAGCACTCCACAGTCCCTCTACCTGGGAGTGCATGAGTTCCCCAGTGCAGTCTTTCTAAGCCCAGTCTTCTAGTACAGTGGTGTGATGGCCTGGAGCGCTGCCTGCCCACCAGAGAACCAAGCTCCAAGAACAATGCTGGCCTGAGACTCTACCCTTTCACCCACTCTGGCATGTTCACAGATACCCAAACCACTGTCCACTGTGCCAACATGCTAACCTGGGGCTCTCCCCTCCCTCCTGTCAGCCTGGGCTCAAGCGTGTGCAGAAACCCGCATGATTGCTCCACCTGCCTGAGTGTGACTCCCCAGGTCCCACATCCCTCCTCAACCAGTGCCATCCCCAAGGCCTCCTGCAGGCCCTCATGCCCAACCCCTCATGAGAAGCCAGGTGACCGCCACAAGTCTTAAAAAAAAAAAAAAGTGGAACAGGCAATGATGCTGGCACACTGGTATAATTAACACAAATTCAGCATTAATCAGGTCCAGATTGCCCACCAGCTATTGGCTGCTTTTCTCCCAGCAGTGTAACATTTGCCTAGGTACAAGGCAACATAGACCCTTGCCTACAACTTGGGGAATTTTTTTTTCTGTCTGCTCTTTTACATTTGCCTTCAGCTCAAAACAATACTTATGCCCAAGTGCCATATTTCAAGCCCCTTTATTGTTTGTGTGATCATCCACAGTCTCTAGGCCAGAAGCAATGCGAGGACAGTGTCTGGCCATGTGTGTCCCTTGTTCCCCACTGTGTCTCTGATTGCTAGCACAGCGCCTGGCCCAGGTATTTGATGGTAAATTTCAATGATGCTGAGCAGTGGGCTTCAGTTTGTTCACCTGTGTAGTGAGGATAATGATCTTAACATCTTAATAGAACATTTCTTTCATTGACTTACTCTTCATGAGATGTTCCCATGGTAATCATGAGAGTGAGATTGGGTAGTTCTTTATTTTGGAAAAATGAATAGCGTCAGTGTGCAAGTGTCTTTTGCACAGCATCTTTTTTTTCATTCCCAAAGAACTGTGACTGGCCTATGGCAGAGAGCAGATCACAGCACACCAAGTGCGTTGCCAGGGAGCATTTTCTCATTGTGTCTACTCCTATGGCAAATATTTTCCCAACATTCATCTTCTCCCAAAGAAATTACACTGGGGGCAGGTGAGATGCAGCCACACAGGCTGGAGGAAAAGACAAATCAGGAGCCTGCTTTTGCAAAGCTGCAGAATGATTTAACAACAACGATGACAAAGTATGACCCCCCAAGACATATCCCCGTGTGTTGTAGTTTAGAGATGTATTCTATCTATCTGAAAAACAAGTTACAGAGAGATCATGGGGAAGAAATACAGATAGAGATCTTTCATTCACTGGTTCACTTCCTGATGGCCGCAACAGCCTGGTGTAGGCCAGGCCCAAAAGTACCGTTTGGGTCTCCCACATGACTGCAGGAGCCCAACAACTTGGGCCATCCTCCACTGCTTTCCCAGGAGCATTAGCAGACAGCTGGATCAAAAGCAGAGCAGCCAGGACCTGAATTGGCACCCACATGTACTGCCAGTGTTGCCTAACTTGCTATGCCACAATGCCGGCCCCTCTTCTGTGGTTTTATTGGAACTTCTTAGATGATAGTGGCAAACCTATGACACGCAAGCAACAAGTCCCTGGAATGGGAATTAAATGTCCAGGATCTTATCTAGAGCTTCCCTTGGCCTTGGCATTGGTCAAGCCAGGCATCTCTGGGTCTCAGTTTCCTCCTGCAGTTTAAATCGACTCCTCTTTAGTCTATGTTTGCAGGTGATAACAGCAGCACTGATAATGACAATGGGGACATCACATCCCATAAGGCTGATGCTGCTGTCCACCATTAGCAGAGCAGCTGGATCCCCCTTCCCTGGCAGGCAAGAGCGTGCTTTGTTCATGCAGCTCTCTTGGCCAGAGAACTTGAAACAGCAAAAATACGGCAAGCTGAGCCTGCCATGCGCACACACGGAAGAACAGAGTTTTGAGAGTAGTCTGAAGAAAAGAGAAAAGCTTTGTTCTGCTTGCAGCTGGCCTAAGAACAGCTTCAACCAGACAATTTAATCTGCTGCCACCTTTCAGGTCAGTTCCTTTAAAATGGCTTAACATTCATGTGGCACTGAGGAGGCTCTACCCGGTGGCTCTGCTGGTGGGGAGCAATGGGGACGGCTCCACAGACAAGTGGCTTAGAATTTGGCAGGAGAGGTGAAACCCAAGGCAGCTAGTCATCAGCTTTCCTTTGCAGCCTTCTGACTTGCAGTGCCTGCCAGGAGAAGGCAGAAAGTACGCACAGGTCAACCAACCACTCTGCGTGCCGGGAGGGAGGCACGGGGGAGGAGATTGTAGGCAATCAAACTTTCCATTGGATAAATCCAGGAACATCTTCAGGCAGAAGAGGAAATCTCTCCTGGCAAAGCTGGAAGTTTGGGGAGGTGGGCAGGACCGTGTTCCCAATCCCAGTAGCATGAAGGACAGTGCCCACTGTATAAGGTGTCCTGCACTTGGCTAGCACTTGAACCTGAGGGGAAACAGTGCTGAGATGACAGAGGTAGGTCAGGATCAAGGCTTAGGCTTTGGGTTTGAGCCTGTGAATTGTGGTTCCCAAACACACAGAGCCCTGGAGGTGGTTTGGATTCAGCCTGTTAAGCAATGGGAATTTTGTTTTTCCTTTTTATTTTTAATCAACCTAATATAATATACATATGCATTTCACATGCAACCAAGACAGATGCACCATTTCTCTTTAAGAAACAGGAAGGGGGCCCAGCGTGATGGCCCAGTGGCTAAATCCTCACCTTGCATCCACGAGGATCCTGTATGGGCACCGGTTCATATCCTGGCTGCTCCATTTTCCATACAGATCCCTGGTTTGGCCTGAGAAAGCAGTAGAGGATAACCCAAAGCCTTGGGACCTTGCACCTGTGTGGGAGACCCAGAAGAAGCTGGCTTCAGATCAGATCAGTAACCCTCATTGCAACCACTTGGAGAGTGAATCAGTAGATGGAAGATCTTTCTGTCTCTCCTTCTCTCTGTAATTCTGACTTTCCAATACAAATACATAAATAAAAGGAAAGAAATAGGGAGATTTGGCATCGAGGAACAGGAGCTAAGCAGCAGGCTGGCTCAACTCAACTCAAGAGTCCCAGGCACAACTCAAGAGTCCATGTTACTGTTCATGACCTGGATGCTTGACTCTCAGTGGTCTCCTGCCGTAACTGAATGCAGGACTCCTGCCAGAGGGAGCAGACCCCTAAGAGGTCTTGAGCGAGTCACAGTGTGGGAACAACAGCAAAGAGGAGCCTCAATCAGACTGGCCTGGGGCCGTGTCTGGGCTGTGCAAGGGGACAGCAGAGGCAGGGTGCCTGATAGGAGACTGTCCTAGTGGTCTGAGCAAGAACTGGCAGGCCCTGACCTCAGGCAGTGCAATGGGTGAAGCAGAGGTGGCCTTCTATGGGGAAGGCCTCGGTGTTGTCTAGCTGTGTGGTTTGCAGGACTACCAGGTCTCTGTTGCAAGCTCCTTCTCAACAAGCATGAAACCCATGCTCAAACAGTTACTCCCTAGCTGTGGGGAGTGATGAGCACTGAAGCAGGTCATGTCACACTCCCAATCTCGTCCCAATCCATGACCTGGTTACTGTCAGCCCCATTCTGCTAATGAAAAAAACGGAGCCTCGGGAAACAGTCATTTGCCTACAACCATTCCACGAGTAAAGAACAGAACCGGAAGAAACCCTTACCTTTGCTTTCTTGATCTGAATTTACACCAGTAGATGACACAGTGGATGTCACAGGGCAAATGGATCTAAGTAGGAGAAAGCAACCTTGAGTCCCAGTGATCGTGTGAGCATGAGCATTTGCACAGTGCTGAGTTTAATGTGAGGAGATGACTTGGAGTTGCTCACTTCTACCTTAGCCCAGCATGCAAAGCCCAGGTACCGAGCCAGGCTGCCCAGGTCTGAGTCCCTGTACAATCACCCCCGGGTGAGCTGCTTATCATTTCTGTGCCTCCGTTTCCTCACCTGTATGAAAAGGGTGGCGCTGCTTCTCAGGGTACTTGTGGGAACGGCATGACTGAATGTGGCACAGACTTGGCACACAGGAGGTGCTATTGTGCTTATTGTGACTCACATTTCTCTAAGCCAGTCTGGTGAGTGGAGATGAAGAGGACTGGCATGCACCTGCAAGGAGAGTTGGCACAAGCCACTCCGCACTGTAGCTGCCCCTTGTCCTGTGTTGCCTGGGTTGTTACAGGTGGTGGAAAGAGAAGCGATAAGACACAAATGGACACTGCTGCAGATTTTCCTTCCAAGGGAAACAATTAGGAGCTGGGGGAAATGGCAAAACCCAAAGCTCCGTAGGTGTCTGAAGGAAGACCAGGTGTGTAATGTTAACCAGAATAGTCATAGCCGGTGTTGGCCCAAGGCTGATAAGTATTTGTGATGCTGCCTTCTAGGTGCTAACTCCTATTCCACATTCGGTGCTCTAGGAGTGGGGCCGCAAAGCTCCCCTGTGCTGACACAGCCCAGGCAGGCAGGCAGGCAGGCAGCAGCTGTCACCTGTCCCTTGAACCTGCAGCAAGAGGAATTTCCTGGATAGGATTAAGGACTAAGAATACATGAGGTCAACACTGTGGCATAGTGTGTTTAGTCACTGCCTGAGATGCCAGCATCCAGATGGATGTTGATTCAAGTCCCCGATGTTCTACTTCCAATCCAGCTCCCTGCTAATATGCCTGAGAGAGCGGCAGAGGACAGTCCCAGTGCCGGGACCACTGAAATCAACTGGGAAAGCCAGAAGACGCTCCTGGCTCAGCGCTGGCCATTGCGACCATCTGGGGAATGATCCAGAAGATGATTCTCTCTCTCTCTCTCCCCCCCTCTGTCTCTAATTGTTTCAAATAAGTAGATACATCTTTAAAACAATAACAACTAAGTTCCCAATCAATAGTGCCCAATCTAATCACGCTGTTCTGTTCGTTACTGTTCCTGTTCCCGGTGAGTGATGAGCAGCTCTTTTCTGGTTCTTTATTGTAAAGCAGCCATCCATCAGTTAGTCTTTTGAGTTCTGTGACCCTTGTAGTCAATGCCCAGTACATACGTAGGTCCAACCTCAACTCTAGCATTTGTGAAAAGCAGTAACGAGGTTAAGTAAAAGGAGGTAACTTAAAAAAAAAAACTAACAAATTTTAAAATATTTATTTTAGTTATTTAGTTATTTTAAAAATAGGGTGACTTTGGGAGAGAGAGAGAAAGAGATGAGAATGCATGGTTCAACCCTCAAATAGCCACAAATTGTTACACTGGCCGGTTTAAAGCTAGCATCCAGAAATTCCATCCAAGTCTCCCAAGCAGGTGCCAGGGCACCGAATGCTTCTCCTTCCCTCCCAAGTACGTTAGCAGAAGTGGAGTGACTGGGACCAATGCTCATATGGGATGTTGGTGTCACAAAGGGAGACTTAACCGACTATACTACAACACTGGCCCAAATTTAAAGTGGTTTTTAATTAACATGTACTACTTGTACATTTTTCTGGAGTTCAGTGCACTATTCCAACCATGCATACAGAATAAGCTGATCAAATGAGTCAGTTCTTCCCCCTCTTCCTCCTCTTCCTCTTTAATTAATTCTTTCTCTTTCTTTCTTCCTTCCTTCCTTTCTTTCTTTCTTTCTTTCTTTCTTTCTTTCTTTCTTTCTTTCTTTCTTTCTTTCTTTCTTTCTTTCTTTCTTTCCTTCTTCTTCTTCTTTCTCTCTCTCTCTTTGTCTAACTTGGGGCCTACCAGCCCACCCAGTTCTTTACTGTGCTGTATAACACATTACTGTGATGTGGAGCCTATTGTATCTAATTGTGTTGAGATACAGTTATCCAACCCCACTTTTCCCAACCTATATAATTACAGTTTTAAATGGATTCTTTTTGCTGCAAATATAAGGGCTTTATTCCTTTTTTGCAGTTGAATAATAGTCCATTATGATACATGGTAATCTTTCCTATCTGTTCATTCATCTACAGAGATATAGACTGATATCCTATTTGGGCTGGTATGAATATTGCTGCAATGAACATGGCAGGGTCAGTGCCTTTTTGATAGGCTGACTTCATTGCCTTCTGAGCTATGTTCTTAGAGTCATATGGCAGATCTATTTGCAGTTTTTCAGGAAACTCCATACAGTTCTCCACAATGGTAGCACGAGTTTTCATTCCCACAAACGGCGCACAGGGCTTCCTTTCCTGTGTCCTCTCTAGCATTTGTTACCTTTGATTTTTGTTTGTTCTGATAGCAGCCGTTCTAACTGCAGTGATACGTTTGGTGTGGTTTTCATCTGAATTTCCCAGGTGGCTAGTGATACTCAACATTTCTTTTTGTGTGCGTAGGCCACTTTTGTTTCTTCTTCTGAGAAATACCTATTCAGATGCACTGATTGTTAACTGGCATGTTGGTTTTTTTTTTTTTTTGGTGGTTATCTATATATTCTGAATATTAATCCTTTGTCAGATGCATAAGTTTGTAAATATTTTGGTGTGTGTGTGCATATAAAAATAATTATTCTATCATTTTTAATCGATTGCACGATTTAAGTTTTAAAGTGACTTTGACTTGAAATCTATTTTGTTTGCATCTGTACTGTGCATGACAGCTACTCCTCACGTTGGGTTTCCCTTTTTCTAAAAAAAAAAAATATTTATTTTTTATTGGAAAGGCAGATTTATAGAGAAGAAAAGAGGAGAGGAAGAGAGAAAGATCTTCCATCCACTCTCTAAGTGGCTGCTATAGGGGAACTGAGCTGATCCCAAGCCAGGAGCCAGGAACTTCCTCCAAGTCTCCCACACAGGTGCAGGACCCCAAGGCTTCGGGCTGTCCTCGACTGCTTTCCCAGGTTACAAGCAGAGAGCTGGATGGGAAGTGGAGCAGCCAGGACACGAACTGACACACATATGGTATGCCAGTGCTTGTAGGGATGATTAGCCACTTGAGCCATTGCGCCAGCCCCTTGATTCCTGTGTCTATACCATCATGGCCTGAGAAGACATATGATAGGATCTCTATTTCCTTGAGTTTGTTAAGACCTGTTTTGTGACCTAGCATGTGATCCATTCTGAGAATGCTCCACTTGTACTAGAGGAGAATGTGTGTCCTGTGCCTGTGGAATGGAATGTTGATGCTATTTTTGATGCTATGAAGTTCTTTTCAGCTAAAGTTAAATTCAAAGCTGATATTTTCCTTGTTAACTTCTAGGTAACCTGTGCATTGCTGGAACCTATCATCAGAATAGCTCTATTTTCATTGTTACTGGCTCTCCCTTTAGAGTTGGTATTTGCTCTATGTGGGCACCCATCACCGTGTGTGCTTTCTAAGCTTTTGCTTCTTCATGACACGATGGTCTTCCTTGTCTCTTGACACTATCTGACCGCAAGTCTACTTTATGTTACATATGCTTAGCCACTCCTGTTCTCATTTGCTCTCTGCTTATTTATAATGTCATTTTCTGTCTCTGTTTTCTGCTTTTGTGTGTTCCTCTAGCTGTAGATGTCATATAAACAGCACATATTTGGGTCTTGCTGTTTTTTAAAAATCTATTCCGTCATTTTCTTTTGATTAGACAGTTTAATACACTGTTCTTCAAGGTTTTATGGACAGGTAAGAGCTTCTGCCAATTTGTTAGTTTTCCAGATTGTCCTTTCTTCTTCCTTAGTGACTTGCCTTTGTGTGTGTGTGTGTGCGTGTGTGTGTTTCCTTTAGTGCTAATCTTCATTCCCTTCTTTTATGTCTGCTCTAAGTTTTTCTTTGTATTCACTATGGCCGGTACTCTAACTCAACAGGTTAACCCTGTACCTTCAAGCACTAGTATTCCATATGGACACCAGATTGTGTCCCAGCTGCTCTACTTCACATCCACCTCCCTGCTTATGGCCTGGGAAAGCAGTAGAGGATTGGTCCAAAGCCTTGGGACCCTACACATCCATATGGGAGACCTGCGAGAGGCTCTTGGCTCCTGGCTTTGGCTCAGCTCACCTCTGGCTATTGTGACCATCTGGGAAGTGAACCAACAATTGGAAAATCTTTCTCTTAGTCTTTCCTGTCTGTAAATTTGCCTTTCCAATAAAAAGAAATAATTCTTTAAGAAATAAATAATCTTAAAGTCATAATAGATGCTTTTGCTCTGATACTACTGAACTTTGATTGTATATAAATATTAAAGTCTTTTACACCTCATACAGAATTAATTCTTTTGTTGCTGATTCACATATTCTAATATTGTATGTTTTTTAATAGACACTTGTACCATTTTGGCTGTTTTTGCCTCTAACTTTCATATTAGAGATTGAAATAATCACATGCCACCATTGCAGTAATGGAATATTCTAGATCTAATATGAATTTCCCTGTATCAGTGAGTTGATGCACCTACAGTGTATGTAGCACCTACTGGCCTAGATCATACTGCCATCTGCCACTGGAGGGTGAGTGGGGGATCCTCAGGCCAAGAACTCCTCTTCTAACACACTGTTGATAGAGAAAATCACAGGAGCCTTCCCTCCACCTTAAGGTCAAATATGGAGGTCTGGATGGGAATCAGCTTATCTTTATTGAGCAAATATCAAACAAACAGCATCGTACTCTCTGCTGGAGAGAGGGGCTGGGGTTTTTCCAACATTGACACAAACCAGGTCATTTGCTTATTGCATGGGAACATGGTGATTTTCTCTCTTCTTGTTTTCTTCCAGCTCCCCAGGATCTTTTTCCTGTGTATTCTATTAGATTTCCTCAAATAGCTAAAAGAGGACAGATAAAACTGACCAAGAAGTGACTAGTTGGAAAGTTCACTGTGGCAGGAATTAGAGCACCTCAAGGTGTCATTTCCTTTTGGATATACATTTTAATTTCTCTTTTATCTGGCAGTGTATTCACAGGGTATGCCTGAATGTAAAAACCACTCTCCCCAAAACCGAGAAGCAAAAAGTCAAGTCTGAGATAAGAGTGCCACCTAGTGGCCAAAATGGCTATCGCCTTGAGTAAAAAGCATTGAGAGCTGATGGAACCAGGTCCTAGTCTCTCAAGAAATTCTTTAGTGTTCACAAAATCTCAGTGCTTTGGATTTGAGGGCCCAAAAGAAAACGCACACCTTATTCAGTACATGATGTGTAAAAACAAATTGGAATGTCGATTGCTCAGATGGAAATGATGTGGAGACACTGAAATGTGTACACATACTAGCGACGCCTAATGAAGTCAAAGTGTAGTAGGAGGGGCTGAGCCTTAAAACCACAGGGGAGAAGCTCTGTGCATGGCTTACCCATCATGGTGCCAATTACACAGAGAAAATCATGAGAGTCGGGCAGGTGTCGGGCAGGCATCGGGATGATACTTGGCATGCCCAGTTTGCGTCCCAGCTGCTGCTCTCACAACCCACCATCCTGCACCCTGGAAAGTGGCAGGTGAAGGCACCAGTGCCACACTTACAGGAGACCTGGACTGAGTACTTGGCTCCTGGATTTGTCCCAGGCCAGCTCTAGCTGTTCTAAGCATTTGGGGGGATGAACCAGTAAATCAAAGAGCTCTGCTCTCCTTCTCTTCACATCTGCCTTTCAAATAACACAAATGTAACAAGAACACAACCATGAAGGCTGAACTTGGCACATGTCATCCACTTAACTCTTTCTTGTGATGTACCCCATGGATGAAGACTGCTTGGTATCCACAAGCTAGTGAACACTTAAAGCTAATCTAAATTGAGGTGTACTGGAAATGTAAATTACACTCCAGATTCCAAAGCATTAGCATTTATATATAATTAGAAATTCAGATTTGCAGAGAGGAGCCAGGAGCTTCTTCTGGGTCTCCCACATGGATGCAGGGTCACAAGGACTTGGGCTATCCTTTGCTGCTTTCCCAGGCAACAAGCAGGGAGCTGGAATGGAAGTGGAGCAGCTGGGATATGAACCGCTTTCCATATGGGATCCTGGTGCGTGCAAGGCGAGGACTTTAGTCACTAGGATTCTGTGCCGGGCCACTGTATTTATTTTCTAATTGGCAAATACTTGTATGCTTGTATATGTTTATGGTATGCAACGTTATGTTTGATGTACACAGTACATGATGGAATGATGGATTTATGATGCTTTTAGTTCTTTAAAGCTGTGTGTTTACTTGGAAGGTGGATTTAGAGAGGAGAGAAAATAGGGACCTTACCTTCTGTAGTTTAATCTCCAAATGGCCACAATGGCTGGAGCTGGGCCAATATGAAGCCGGGAGCCTTTTCTGGGTCTCCCACAGGGGTGCAGGGCCCCAAGGTTTTGGATCATCTTCTACTGCTTTTCCAGGCCACAAGCAAGGTGCCAGATGGGAAGTGGAGCAGCTGGGACATGAACTGGAACCCATGAGATTTTAGTACCAAAGGCAGTATAGCCTGTTAAGTCCTCTGGCAGGACCTTTTTAAAATTTTTTTTAAAGACTTGTTTTAATCTAAAGGCATATATACAGAGAAGAGAGTATCTTCCACTTGTTGGTTCTCTCCCCAAATGACCACAACTGCTGGAGCTGGGTGCGTCTGAAGGCAGGAGTTTCTTCCCGTTACCATATACGGACACAGGCACCCAACAACTTATGCCATCCTCCAGTGATATCCCAGGCCATTAGCTGGGAACTGGATCAGAAGTGGAGCAGTCATGACTGACTGGTGCCAATATGTGATGCTGGCACCACAGGCAGAGGCTTAACATACTGTGTCATGACGCCATTTCCTCCCACCTGCCTTTGTTTTTCTCCTAGACAGTTTTCACCTCCACAAGGGACAGTGGGTCAGTAAGTAAAGGTAAGTTCCAGATGAACATGCTAGGCCTCATTTGAAATAAAATGACATTTAAAATACCCAAAGGATCTAATTATGTTTTCTTCTTTATTCTACCCTCTCATTTCATGGATGCATGGCATCTTTCATCTCTGAAGGTGTAGAATTTTTTTTTTTTTGACATTTATTTTATTGGGGAGGCAGATTTAAACTTTTTTTTTTTAAATTGGAAAGGCAGACGTACAGAAAGGAGACACAGACAGATCTTCTGTCTGCTGGTTCACTCCCCAAGTGGCCACCATGGCTGGAGCTGAGCCAATCCAAAGCCAGGAGCCAGGAGCCTCTTCTGTATCTCCCATGTGTGTGCAGGGTCCAAAGTCTTGGGCCATCCCTGGCTAATTTCCCAGGCCACAGGAAGGGAGCTGGATGGGAAGTAGAGCAGCCAGGATATGAACCATTGCTCATATGGAATCCAGTCCTTACGATGTGAGGATTAACCAACTGAGCCATTGCACCAGGCCCACAGATGTGCAAATTCTACTCACTGTATGTCACTAGAGATTGTATTAGGTGTCTGCACGACACAGGTCCCAATGAATGATCCATGGTCACCATGTGGCTGGCACCCCAATGTACTGCTGTTTATGTTGTTTAGCTTGATTCCAATTAGATTGTCTGTATTCAAACTCCAGCCCCTGGTCATGGTTGTCAAGTTACCTAAAGCTGCTGTTGATGCTTAGGGACCATCTCTGGATATATGACTGACTGGCCACGTTTTAAGAGCGAGGAGAGTGAAACCATCAGCAACAGAACCAAGTGCTTCACTGAGTGAGTGAGAAATCTCACGGAGGCCTGCAAGAGCAGGGCAGTTCCCACCAGCCGTGGTGCCGGGCGAGATGAATATTTCTGCCACCTACTTTCAATTTTTCCACTGTGTTTGTTATTTACCAACCAGTTTCATTTAAAAAGAAATCCACCTTTGAATTTGGCACTTTGACTTCGTGGGTACATCCTAAGGAAACAAAGAACTGTAGCAGAATCTAACCCAGGAATGTTCACCCCAAACATGTCAGTGTACTTGGAAGTGCCCGGGTGCCAATGCTGTGGATTCTCCCAGTGTTAACTTTAGGATACGTGCAGACGCTGTCCAGCTGAGCAGCCACCATGTGAAATGCTCCAAGACTGGGAACTTTTCATCACCAGTATTCAAAAGCATTTCTTTTAAGATTTGGGATGTTCAAACCAAACTAGCATTAAACAGAAAAAGCAAAATATCTGAAGAGCTGCAGTTCAGCTATGAAGTCATTAAAAATATTTAATTCATATATGCAGCAATATTGTGTGACGGGAAAGAAAGCCTACAAAGCATTACGTGCCAAACAACTTCACTTTTCACAGAGTCAGAAAGCAGACTTTTGGTTTACTGCAGAGCCAGGAGGAACGGTTTAAGGCTCACGCTCACGTCCTGGATGTGGGATTAGTTCACATCCCGGTACTTCATCTAGAAAGGGGACTGGATAGAAAATTCGAGAGGAGGGATGAGCTGATGCTTGGGACAGCTTTGCTAGGAGGATATCTGAACATGGGCAGTGCAAAAAAAAAGGCATAGTATGCGATTTCTGGAATATCTTATGTTCTTTGACGATCTGTGTACTGCTGTAGCTTCCCATGGTATTGGCCTTTATGTCCAAACAGGGTGAAAGGAGGCTCTAATAGAAGTCAGAAAGCATCAATGGCAGGCTTTGCCTGGAACACGGCCCAACGGGCCACTCAGCAAGAACTCCTGGCTGCTTATCTCTGGGTGCCACTACTTTTTATTCTCTGTGAATTCTAATCTTCTCACAACATACACTACTTTTGTATTTTTTAAAACAACAATTTAAATACACAGAAAATACAGTCTGGACAAAAAATCACTTTCTAGCTGCAAGTTTTATGAAAACTACTTTAGTGACTGCAAAGGGAATTCTCAAATTTGAACTTAGTTTCCACTTACTGGTTATAGCAGATAATTTAGTCCAGTGATAGTAGAAAACTTCAAGATGTCCTCAAATTTCTCTTACTTTGGAATATACAGGTACTGTTCCACTTGTCCTATGTCCTAGTGATGTACTTAATCAAATTACCAGAGCCTTTACCACTGCCTCACAGGTCCTGGCTCCAGTGGGAATAATAATCAGTAATAATTGTTGATTAACACTATTATTAATACCATTACTTCCATAAGTATTTAAAAACATTTGAGAGAACAAGTGCACTCATCTGCTGGTTTATTCCTCAAACACCCACTATGGCTGAGGCTAGCCCAGAGATGTGGATACTCTGTCTGGGTCTCCAGACGGGAGGTAGATAGATACCAAGACTGGAGGCAACACCTGCCTCCTAAGAGAGTCATTAGCCGGTAGCCAGAATGGAAATTTAGACAAGAGACAGGATGAGGGGAGGGGTGAGAGATACAGAGAGGATGACAGACACAGAGGATGAGACGGAGGAAGAGAAAAAGAATGACAGAGAGGATGAGAGACAAAGACTGACACAGAGAGGATGGGACCTAGGACAGCGAGAGAGTGAGGGGGAGAGACAGAGGGTGAGAATTAGAACGAGAGTGAGACAGCCAGAGAAAGAGGCAGTGAGAGACAGTGGACGCATGAGAGGTGAAGAAAGCAGCAAGAAGGCGAGAGGGAGCATCAGCAGGGAGAGCAGAGGAAGAAAGCAGATGAAAGAAGAGGGAAGGAGAGGAGAAGAAGTGAGAGTGACAAGATGAGAGAGGAAGAGAGGAAGGAGAGAAGGAGATGAACAGGGAGTGAGGGACCAAGAGGGAGTGATAGGGTTAGGATGAGGCAGGGAGAGGATGGGCGGCGAGGGGAGTGGATAAGAGACAGAGATGATGAGAGTGAGGGAAGATGATGATGAAAGGCAGGATGTAGAGGATGGCAGGGAGGGAGAAGGAGGATGTGAGAAAGGGAGAGGATGAGAAGGAATGAGAGAGAGGAGAGCTGGAGGGGAAGGGAGGACAGAGGCAGAGGATGGGAAACACAGGGAGGGCGAGGATAGGACCACACGGAGACAACCCGCTTAGGTTTTTTTATGGAAGCAGCAGCCGATGGGCTGAACTTGTTGAGGGATTCTCTTCCCGCCTTACACCTCTGTAAAGGGCTTGGCTAAGGCCAAGCTATCGATGGGCTGTGCCCAAGCATGAAGATCAATGAGGAAACATGGAAATGATTGGTAAGCCTCTTGACTTTTATTAAATATTCTGAAATTTTTAACAGGCCATCCAAATTTATTTTTCTTGAAAGAAACTTTTTTTTTTAAATGATCTTTATTGGTCAAACAGTTTCAAACAAATCCAGAACAGGTTTTCACATTTTGGGCCTTTAGTTGTTTAGACACTATGTCATGCAGGAAGTAAAATAATGACTCATGGGCGCTCTCCCTGCCACCTTTTAACACTAGGATGACCAGGCAGAAGACGACGACTTATGGGACAGGAATCTGCTTGGAGAAGGACATGATTCAAACTGCATTAAGGTTTTTCTTACAACATAAATGAGCTTTGAAAAACTTAAGATTTCAACTTCTTAATTCCAAAACAACCCAAGAATCAGCTATCCCCTTAAATAAAAATAATAACAATAATAATCAATTTATACTCTTCTTCAAAGAACAGTTTAAAATAAGTTCCAATCCCATATATATATATATGTGGGATAAATATATGTATATATATATACATTTATAACTTAGGTGCTTCTGCGCTATGGACGCTCACTCATGTGACAGGGAGCGAGGCCTGGGCCCGGGGCCCTACAGGGGCCTTTCTGAGAAGGCGGTGTAGCTCCTCACCCTGGCGAAGAACAAGGGCGTGTACATTTTGTCAATCTCGAAAGCGCTGACCGCAGTCTCCCCGGTGGACCTGCAGAGCAAGCACACGGTCACCGGGAGGAATGGCTCCTTCCAAATGCTGCCAAGCTTGTAGGCGGAAGCTTAGGTTGGCCTTGATTTATGACTTACCTCAGTAAATCCTAAATGACACAAGCACATTGCAGAAAACTTGAGTTTTAGAAGATATAAAGATCTTCAATCCACTCATCAGACCCACTACCAGACTCATCAATCCACTACCAGACCCAGTCCTAGAAATATTTTTTCTAGTGTTTCTTGCCCACGCCTCAGGCTCTTTGGAGCTTTCTGATTGACCAGAGTGCAGCAGGACTTCCTCCTGCAGCTTAAATGATGGGATGTGTGCATTTCCCTTTGCAAAGCTTAGGCTCTTGGTGGTGCTTCTCAGCTCAAAGTTATGTTGTGGCATTTTTAACTGATTCTTGAAAGCAGAATTTCTAATGAAAGGCAAGAGACACTTTAAGGCTCTTAAGATATTTTAGGAAGAATTATTTTCCTGGATTAGAATTTGATATTTGCATGATCAGCAGTGACACTATAGGCAGAAAATCAGGGAACCAAGTTTTGCTCCCCCAATCATTTATATCCTTGCCTACCATGACAGAAAACAAATGAAAGCAGAAATCCAAGTGACTTTTTATAAATATTGCAAGGAAGTTGTGTCTTATAATAAGATGCTAACTCTGTGGAGTTCAAAACATCTATTTTTCCCTGCATTCACCTACTTGTAAGTAATGTGACAAGAATGATGTATCCAGATGAGCTTGTTGAACCTCTGGTGGCCGCTGGAGCACAGCTGTAGCCCCACATGGAAAGTCTGTTCTGCTTCTTGTACAGGGACACGACGGAAATATCTGTATTTGTAGTCAAGTGGCTTCTGTTTAAAAAAAAATGACATTTAGCTTACAAATTTGTAGTAAGCATTACATGCTACGCAAGTTATATGCTATGCAAGAATGACACTAAAGTAATATATTGAATCATCAGAGTGCCTTAAAAACTGTTACATACTTTAAAAATAAATGATTTTCTTGTTCAGTTAAATTCACATATAAAATGAGGGAGCTTCAAAATATTCAAGGAAAAGGGATTTAAAAAGATACTTTGATACAGAAAATTTTGAGATTGATAGTTTGAATATTCCATGAACTTTTTCTTTTAAAGATTTAGCCATATTTTGTTCAAAAGGCAGACAGAAGGAGAGAGGGAATCTGGCAAACTCCCCAGGTGGCTGCAATGGCTGGGCTGAACTGAACCAAAGCCAGGAAGTTAAGGACTTGGGCCATCTTCCATAGCTTTCCTAGGCCACAAACACATAGCTGGACGGGAAGCAGAGCAGCCAGGACACAAGCTGGCAACTGCATGAGATGCCAGGGATTGAAGGGAGAAGATTGCTTGTTGAGCCATGGTGCTGGCCCCAAACTTTTTTTTAAAGAGATTCCATACTTCCCCTAGTTACTAATATTTACAACTAATGACATATTTGTGTTAAGATTTAATTTATTTGAAAGGCTGAGTTAGTGGGGGAGAGAGAGATCTTCCAACCACTGACTCACTCCCTAACTTGCCTCAATAGCCAGAACCTGGAGCTTCTTTCCAGTCTCCCACGTGGGTTCAGGGACTCAAGCACCTGCACCATCTCCTGCTGCATTCCCAGGCCACAAGGAGGGAGCCACATTGGACTGGAACAGCTGTGACTTGAACCTGTACCCTTCAAGGTGCTGATGTTGCAGATGGTGGCTTAACCCAGTACAACACCATTTTCCAAAGCTCACTGGTATGCATGGATTTGAAAAAAAGTCTATACCCACAGTAAATCCTAAATTTCATGTCCATGAATTTTTTGACATACTCATATACTTTCATTATTTCTATTTAATCAAGAACCAATTTCAGATACTGGAAATCCAGCTTTTATCTTATACCCTAAATCAACTATTTTTTCTTTATTTATTTTAAAGATTTATTCATTTTCTTGGAAAGGCAGATTCACTGAGAGCCAGAGAAAAAGATCCTGCATCCTCTGGTTCACTCTCCAAGTGGCCTCAATGGCCAGAACTGAACTGATTTAAAGCCAAGAGCCAGGGGTCTCATTCAGGTCCCCCACAGGGGAACAGAGTTCCAAGGCTTTGGGCCATCCTCTGCTGTCTTTCCAGGCTGCAAGCAGAGAGCTGGAATGGGAAGTGGAGCAGCCAGGACACAAAACTTATTCTAAAAATTCTAAGGACAACAAATGCTTATCCCAATTATCTCCCAAAGATAAACCATCCTGGGTCTATATTCTGTCTCTTAAAAAGAACCAGAAAAGTGCAAATGGACAAAGGCTATGAAAAAACAACAACAACAAAAAAACAGATCCCCAATTTGAGAACTTGAAGCATTCTAGCATAACATCAGTAATTAAATTTGTATGGCACACTGTTCCTTTAAAAGAACGGAAAGCAGAAAATTTGCTATAGTGTATTTCCAGTAGGAATTACGTTAGCTGGATGGAAGTGGAGCAGCGGGAGCATGAACCAGGGCTCATATGGGATCCTGGCATTTGCAAGGTGAAGATTGAACCATTTAGCCATTGTGCCAGACCTATCCCTACATTTGCATGTGTAACAACATTGAACCAGAAAGAAATCCATGCTGAGAAAAGGAAGCTGATTCAATTAAAGATAACCACCTGTTAGAAAACTCTCTGGTTCTCTTCAGAGAAGTGTTACACAGTCTTTGTGAAAAGACACAGTAGTTTTTATTCTAATTGAGAATGCTTGAATGAAGAGATGACTGAACTACAAAAGCAAAATAAAGCAAAAAGACAAAACGCAATTCCACCTCACATACTCACTTCTTCTTTTTTCTTAGTTATTACAGCAAACACTTTTGTCTGATTGTCTATGTCTTGTGCTACACGATAATGACCCAGTAGAATTGCATCGGTTCTAAAAAACAAAACAAAATCTTATGATATATATAATAACAGATTTAAGACATAGAGAAAGTAATGAATAATAAGAGTGTTTCCTCAACCTGCCTGAAAAGAATGAGCTGGAATGTAAGATTTCATTTCATAGAACTGGAAGATGTGCAGAAGTAGACCTTCTAGGGCAAGGCCCAAGAGCCCCACCCTTCCACCCTTCCACCCCCTGCAAGGACTAGATATAAATAAAATATGGACTAGATAGGTCTAGAAAAATATTACCTGGTATTTCGAGTTCTTAAGCGGGGAACAATGGACTGAGGTTCCTCAGGGGTCGTCAGCATCATCACATGGCCGTCAGGAAAGAATCTTAAATACCTGTGTAAAAGGAAAACACACCAGAGCAGTGGTCATGGCACCAACCTATTCACAGGTGTGAAACCACAGCTGAAATGGCATGTGCCAAAGACCTGATAAAACATAAAAGTGAACATGGCTGACAATGTGTTAGTTCAGTAACATGGAACTAAAGACATTTCATTATCTTCCTTGGTTGCAACTGTCCATGTTTTAGTTTTATTAAATAAAAATTGGGTTAAATACTGCTCTAGTTGAAGTTGCACACTAGAGCCAGTGCCATGGTGTAGTATATTAAACCTCAGCCTACAGTGCAATCACCTCATATGGGTGCTGTTTTGAGTCCTGAATGCTCCACATCCATACAGCTCCCTGCTAACACTACTCTTGGAAAAACAGCGGAAGATGATGCAACTTGCACCCATGTGGGAGACCTGAAAGAAGCTCCAGGAACCTGGCTTTGGACTGGCTCCTCTCTGGCCATTTGGGGAGTGCACCAGCAGATCAAAGATCTCTCTCTGTAAATATGCATTTCAAATAAAAATAATTTTTTTCAAAAATGTTATGTGTGGGACCCAGCACAATGGCTCAACGGGGCTAATCCTCTCCTTGTGAACACTGGAATCCCATTTGGAAGCTGGTTTGTGTTCCAGCTGCCCCTCTTCCCATCCAGTTCCCTGCTTGTGACCAGGGAAAGCAGTCGAGGATGGTCCAAGGCTTTCGGACCCTACACTCACGTGCAGAAGTTGCGAGCTTCAGATCAGCTCTGCTTGGCCACTGTGGCCCCCTGGGGAGTGAACCAGTGGATGTAGGATCTTTCTCACCTTCTCTTTACTGATGTGCCTGTCCGATAAAAATAAACAAATCTTACAAGTTATACCTTTCTTGAAAGAGTGAGAGCCAGCAATACTCAATAGTTAATACACTTATTTCTCAAGTACAGTAATGTTTAGTAAACTAGAAGGCAAAAGACAAGGAGCATGCTGAAGGAACTGTGTGAGTCTAACCAGTTGGTTTTTTGGACAGCAGTTTATGTTAAATACTAGGTGAAGAGACTGCAGGCCACTGTGTCAATGAGTCAAAATCAATAGACAGCAGATGTCTGAATAACTAATAAACCAGTACTTGGAGAGAATTTTCCACTCACTCATTTTAGTACAGTTGTACCTGTAATATTCCACTTGGTGCCAGGCTCTATAGAAACCATCAAGAGACTGTTCCCCCTGACGAATGTATGTGGTCTTACTGATATACACACCTACAAAGAGAAATTTTTTTTATAAAAAGCATAATAATTTTTAAAAATTAGCATCATATTTTTATTGCAGTTGCTATTAAATATAGTACTTAGGTCCAACAGAGAAAATCAAAGCTAAGAGTTTGTTTAAATCAGTTTGAAAGATGATTTCTCCTGAATTCTACTGAGTCCAGCTTACCATCAAATCGAACACGAGGCCGCTCTAAAAACATCTCCCTCCAGGATGTGTACGGAACAAGTTTAATACTGCTTCTGCCCCAAACTCTCAAGCAAGCCAGACGCCAAATTTCAGGGTCTCTAAATAATATAAACACAAAATCAATACATTTAAGAGGCAAATCCTTAACATATGCAGACATATAGTTCTGCTATCACTCAAATTTATTCACTAAGTGTTTGATGAGCACCTATGACATACTCTTCCAAGGGCTGAGAGACAGAATTATTGCACCTCAGCACAAAAATCAATCAGCACCCCAGGGGTGGGGGTCCTTGACCATTCTGTGTGGTGGTTGCTGGGTCTGTGGGCCCTGCCCCCAGCTGACGCAGGCCCCATTGGACCTACACCCACAGGGTTCACAGGCCCAGCACCCACAGTGCAGTGGGCCCAAGGACCCAGGCCAGGCTTGGTACCATAGCAGAGGAAGAACAGAACAAATGGGACAACTACCCTAGCCAAATGATGATGGCAAATATCTAGGTCCATAGAGACTCTAAGGTTGACCATGTCAGCTAATGGACATTAAAAGAGTTCCCTCAACCTTGGATCAGTGAGATCAACAACATTTCAAAACTACTGAAACCACCTGGGCAGAACCTTCAGTGTATGCATCACATCGGGACCTTGGCTTGATTATCGGGTGGCCATTCCCCATCCCTGGGTACTGGGACAGTTGGGAGGCTGGGTGTGGCTTCTCCCCTTGGCCCCCCTACTTTCCCCTAACCCTTGATCTCACCCTGATCATCTATGTAAGCATCATCTAAAACTTTTAAAAAGTTAAAAAAAATACTGCAATTAATTTTAAATGTATCTACCCTCACTAAATAGGATCTATCCCAGAGAAGTAATGATGGCTCAACATATACAAACCAATCAATTATATTTCACAGAATGTAACAGAAAAATCAAATGATCATTTCAATAAATGTAGAAAAAGCATTCAATAAAATTCAACACCCCTTCATGATTTAAGAACACAAAGTACACCAAGTCATGAATGTAGGCAATGTTTTTTAACGCAACTAGGCCATATAGCATAAAGCAACAACTAACATCAGACTGAACTAGAACAAGCTAGAAGCTTTTCTTCTAAGATTTGCAACAAGACAAAGACAACCGCTCTCAACAATTCTATTCAACTAGTACTTAAGTCCTAGTCAAGGCCACTGGTCAGCACAAAGAAACAAAAAGCATTAAATTAACAAGGAAGAAGTTGAACTATCCTCATTTAAAGATTTCATTTATAGGAAATCCTAAATAAGAGGGCCCAACATAGCACTGGACTATCTCTTAGAACTTCCTTCCCAAGATGACAAAAAAGGAACAGCAATGAAGCAGTAATAAAAAACGGGGGCACAGCCACGTACAGTCTGTGTCCATGTATGCCCAAGAATAAGGCCATTAAGAAGTTCATCATTAGAAACATAGTGGAGGCCTGGCACTAGAAGCATCTTCCACGCTACATGTGAAACTGCATTACTATCTGAATTGTGCCATTTACATTAGAAATGAAAGCAAAGAAAGCCAGGAAGGACTGAACACTACTCCAATTTAGACCTGCCAGAGCCGTCCCATTGCCTCCACCAAAGCCCAGGTAAAGAGCTTCACCTGTAAAGGCTGAAGAAAAACTCTCAAAAGTTATGTGGAAGGCCAGAACTGTGGTGGACCGGGTAAAGCTACTTACTGCCTGTGACCTGGCATCCCACACAGGCTCTAGTTCATGTCCCAGCTGTTCTGCTTTCAGTTTGGCTTCCCTGCTAATGGCCTGGGAAAAGCAGTGAAATATGGCCCAAGTGTGTGGGACCCTGCCACCTATTTGAAAGACCCAGATGAGGTTCCTGATTTCTGGTTTCAGCCTGGCCCACTGGTAGCCATTGCAGCCATGTGGGAAGTGAATCAGTGGTTGGAAGATTTGACTTTCAAAATGAGTAAACAAATCTTTTTTAAAAAAAAAAAGTGTATCCAAAATATATAAAGAATTCAACTGCAGGAAAACAGTGATGAAAAATGGGCAAAAGGCATGAGCAAACATTACTCAAAAGACAAATGATGTATGAAAACTCAGCATAACTAGTCATCATGAAAATGCAAATTAAAAACACAATGAGATATTACTCCTTTCCTGTTTAAAATGGCTATTACCAGACAAAAAACATCAAGCTTTGGCATTGATGTAGAAAAAGGGAATCCTTATATATGGTTGATGGGAATGTAAATTAATAGTCATCGTGGAAAATAGTATTGCATTTCCACAAAAGGAAACAAAGGACTATCATATTGCATATTTAAACAGTGACTGTAGAGGCCTCAGTCTATCTAGATGTTCTCTGTGTTCTGTGCAGATGCCCTTGCAGCTAGCCACTAGATAAAATAACCTTTCAAGGTACCCTAAGAAGAGTGAAGTTTAAGCCTGAGGGCCACTGCACGAAGACTGATTCATGACCTACCTCATCACTAGCTTTTCCCAGTATACACATCATGAAACACAGCTCCCTTAGGTTATATGTCTTGGAATCAATAAGCAAGTCTGTTTACAGTTACCAGGAGTCCCTCACGTGGTTTTTATGATTTATTTGTAAGGCAAAGAGAAAAAGAGAGAGAGAGAGAGAAAATCTTCCATCACTAGTTTACTCCCCAAATAGCTACAACAGCTAGGCCAGACAAGGCCAGGAGACAAACTCCATCCAGGTCTCCATCCAGGGGCCCAAGTCTTGGGTTGTCGTCTGCTGCCTTGCCCAGGTGCATCAGTAAGGAGCTGGATGGGAAGTGGAGCAGGACTCAAAGCAGCACTCCTATGCGAGATGCCAGTATCTCAGGCAGTGGCTGCGGCCCCATGTTCTTCAATTTTTCATTCATATATGATTGATAACCCATAAACCTGTATTGTCTTAAACCTGATTCAATGCATGCACTTAGCCTTTTGCAAAAGTACAAAGTCTTTAACTGAATTTAGTCTTGCCAAACAGTCACTTCAGGCAACAGGACTGATTGTTCCCAAATTTTAGTAATTGATTTGACTAGCAGAATAAACTTTGATTTTTCAATGAGACTCTGATTATTTCAGAAAACAATATGATGTAGCCATCGCACTGCTGCGTATCTATCCAAAGGAAAGGAAATCAGCATAATGAAGAGTAATTTGTACTCCCATGTTTAGTATCATAAAAAACAATATACGAAATCAACATATGTGTCTTTTAGTGGGTGAAAGGAGTAAACAAAATGTGGTATACAATCTTATACACAATTAAACACTGTTTAGTCTTAAAAAGTAACAAAATTCTGGGGCCAATGTTGTGGCATAGCAACTTAAGCCTCTATCTGTGACACAAGCATCTGGTTCACGTCCCAACTGCTCCACTTTCCATCCAGATCCCTGTTAATGAGCCTGGGAAAGCAGTGAAAGATACTCCAAGTGCCTAAGCACCCACATAGGAAACCCAAAGTCAGCTCCAGGCTCTTGGCTTCAGCTTGGTCCAGGCCCTGCCATTGCAGTCATTTGAGCAGTGAACCAACGGATGAAAGAGTTCTCCCTATCTCTCTTCTTCCTCCTTCTCATAACTCTGCCTTTTATAAAGCTGAAACGCAAACTGTATGGAAGCAGTACATATGACATTCTACTATTACTCTATACCCTGGAAACCAAGCATGTAACCTTTAAATCACATTAAGTACAGCTTAGCAAAATATCTCTTCATTTTAAGCTTTTACCTAGAACACCAATCACATACTTTTGTGAAAATTTGCAAAAGACCCAAAAAAAAAGGAACAAAAAAAGAACATCTGTCCCACCTACCTTCCTCTATAACTCGACCCTCCCCACCTTGATCAGAGGTCCACATGGACATGCACCTCTCTCAACCATGTAAACAACATTAAAAATAAAATTCTTTAAAATTTGCAAAAGACCATACTCTTTTTTCCCCATTGCTTCAGTTGTTTTCAAAGCAAGCAAGTACCTGGCACAGATATAGAATCCTCTGCATACCAGGGACAACTGCTCCAACGATCGGAGGTCCAAGTCGCTAGAAACCACCCATCGGAAGATGTACATCAGGACCTCCATCGGCAGCACTGCAGAAGAAAACCACCCTTCTTGAGTCTTCCTTAGTCATCCCATCGTCACAGCCACTCTCCCAGTGCACTGTGCATCCCCAGGATTTTAGAAGCTAATACCTCATACCTTCAGAATTGCTCAGTGCCAACAGGAATTAACAGTTCCTAACCTAAGACTCAGATCCTCACCTTTTTCAGTATAGATCCGAAGCTTCTTTTCTAAAGCACCTTTTCCTTTGCAACACTTTTTTTTCACTGAGACATGTTAAAATATGTAAGAAAAATATTTCACTGTATACTTGTGAAATTCACATCATTAATACTTGAAAGCTATTATTAGTCTCCTTAAAATTTTTAAGTTCCCTTTCTCTGAGAAATTCCAATTAGACAATATTCAACACATAAAACAACACGTTCATGTCTGAAGACTCAGGCTGATTCGGGACTACTGCTTAACTGAAATGCTTCACCATAATAGTATCCCTCCAACCTTAGGGTTACCCCAACAATTCATGCTCCCTGCAAGGCCTTTTTTGAAATACGACATGCTTGAAGCACAGAAGTACTAATTCCACAAGGCTTCAGATTTCCCAAAGCTTTTCAGTTCAATCAGCAATTATAACTTCTTCGTCCACCCATGTTTTGAATGAAGACATCAGCTACTTACCCACATAAGCCTAGAAAAATTCAATCTAATGTCAAGTATCCTGAGATGTGGACTGCACATGCATACCTGATATGTGAGTCTGACTGCTCTCCAACTCCGGCTGACACAGTTTGAGCACCGACTCCTGAAACGTGAGTTGCTGCTGGAAGTAGGACAAGAGATCCTCCATCTTGCCATCATCATCATTATCTTCTATGCTGAAATGTGGAGAGCAGTGAAAACACGAAGTGCTTTTTCCATTCAGAAACTCATTTTTCATAACATTGTCAAATCTGCTTTAGAAAACTCACTTAAAAACAGTCTTGTTATTTAACAACAACAAAAAAGTGATAACTGTTTATCCTGCCTTGAAAAGGAGTACTGTATCACGTTTTTCAAACAAAAATCTTTACTAATTAACACGCAGAAAGACTTAGGATCTTGGGATACAAGTGTTGAGATTTAAATGCTCAGCTTTTGTGCAGAGATTTCATCAGCTATCACAAAAATGTCAAATTATGTCAAAAGCTTTTGCCAGTAAGTGATCTTAAGCCACTCCAAAATTTTTTTGAATAAAAATCAAATACGGACATGTCATCTTAAGTACTTACCAAGATTTTTCTAATAGATGTGCCTTCTTAACTAAATATCTAATTTGAAAAACTTCTTAGGGTTCACAAGTCATCTACTAACACATTTAAGTGTGTAGTTAATAGTTCTTAACAACAACAACAAAAAAGAGCTAACTTCCCATTTTTTGCTTACACTAACCAGTAAAGATGATCAGACTTAGCAAAAGGCTTCGGTTTGGATAAAATTAGAAACTAGGAAGTAAAACACATTTTACTGGCACAGGAAAACCCAAAAAACAAAACAAAACAGAAAAATTCTAAGTTAATCATGAGATTTGGTAAGGAAAAAAATGTTTACATCTTACAGGTTATGAATTTGTTTAAATGGCTGGGAGAGAAAGAAATGCTTTCTTGAGTGCTTTAATGCAATCTTCCTTAACAGCACTCGAGACTATTTATAAAACTGGGTAAAAGCTAGATGTAACAAATTTAAAGAACATTTAGAAAAAGTTCAATTTTAACTACAAACTGCTTTATATTACTAACTCTAATTTGGTGAATACCATCATTAACCAAAAAAGTTCAGATAATTAAAACTGACTTTATTGGGATGACTTTGATATGGCTAATCCAAAAGGTTAAGTATTAATACCAAATGCAGTTACACACACTTCCAAATAAGCATATTAGGCACAAAGGCAACAACTTGCAAAATTTTGAAAGGTAACAGCTTTTTGCCAAAATTATTTTTCTTATATTATGGTTATTAAATCCGGAATTTTTTTAGAGATACAAACTCCCTTCCCTGCTAACATCAACACATAACACTTTTCAGGAACAAGGGATTAATGTAAATTTTCTAGTTCTCTTACAAACCGTTTCTTTTTTTTTTTTTTTAAGATTTATTTATTTATTAGAAAGTCAGATATACAGAGAGGAGGAGAGACAGAGAGGAAGATCTTCTGTTTGATGATTCACTCCCCAAGTGAGCTCTACGGCTTTAGCTGCTAGGCCACGCCGCTGGGCGTGTAGTTTTAAAAATACTTCTCGCACATGGCACGATAGCGTAATGGTTAAAGTCCTCGTCTTGAACATGCCGGGATCCCATATGGGCTACGGTTCTAATCCCGGCAGCCCCGCTTCCCATCTAGCTCCCTGCTTGTGGCCTGGGAAAGGAGTCAAGGACAGCCCAAAGCCTTGGGACCAGGAAATAAGTTCCTGGCTCCTGGCTTAGAATCAGCTCAGCACCGGCCGTTGCGCTCACTTGGGGAGTGAATCATTGGACAGAAAATCTTCCTCTCTGTCTCTCCTCCTCGCTGTACATCTGCCTTTCCAATAAAATTAGCCAGGCAATGAAATATGATTCCTTTTAAGAACGCTTAAAGCCTATACTGGTACATTCAAAATATTATTTTAGAACTTTAATGTTTTGCCCACACATATTAAGAGAACAAAGTCTTGCTATAGTTAAGCATCAATCTAATAAAATTAAAAACAATTTTAAAATATAAACCTTAAAAATATATGAAAAGGGCCCGCCCGGCGCAGTGGCGCAGTGGTTAAAGGTCCTCGCCTTGCACGCCCGGGATCCCATATGGGCGCCGGTTCTAATCCCGGCGGCCCCACTTCCCATCCTGCTCCCTGCCTGTGGCCCGGGGAGGCAGTCGAAGACGGCCCAAAGCTTTGGGACCCTGCACCCACGTGGGAGACCCGGAAGAGGCTCCTGGCTTCAGATCAGCATAGCATCGGCCCGTTGTGCTCACTTGGGGAGTGAATCATTGGACGGAAGATCTTCCTCTCTGTCTCTCCTCTCTGTATATCTGCCTTTCCAATAAAAATAAAATAAATCTTTAAAAAAAAAATATGAAAAGACTAGTCTAATGAAATTCCACATACTCATCATACAAGTTCAACTATTAACATTTTTTTTTAAATTTAACCTAATTACATGTGAATATTTTTTATATTAGCTGGGTCTCAGAAAGTTTAAACATGGCTAATTTATTTCCAATAGTGACTCTTGTATTAAAAATAACATTTTATCTCAATTTTGCTATTTCTATTTTAAAATGTGCATTAATATTTTAGTCTTCAAATTTCCCCATTTACAATTTTTCTACAGCTTTTATGAACAAGGATATACTACAGACTATGCAGGTTAACAGAATTAGCACCATCTTCTATCACATTAAGGGTCAACAGGGCAAAGATTCTTAATGTTAACAAACTCTATGCATTACTGTCTATCAAATTATATACGCACTAGCTGTTTCCAACGCCATCACCATCTGGAGACCGGGAATAAGTAATCTTGAACTCTATATCAGGAACAAGTTGCATAGCCCTACGATAAAACTTGATGGCTAAAAGAAGAAATAAAACTAAATTAGTTATGACCACACACTTCAGCAATTTACCTTTAACTGTGGTTTAATTTGGTAACTTTTTAACAACCAAATTATCTTTTTATACATGCAACTCAGTAATTCAATGAATCAACTTGCTTCCACATTTTTTACTACTCAGAAAGAAAAAATTTTAAAGGGTAACGTGGTATTAAAACTGATGATGCTATATTTTACTCTTTTATTATAGCCCTTCCCCCCTCATTTTCCTTACCCACTCACACACAAACAGAATTGATTTTACATGGTTGCTTTTCTTCAGTGTCTGAAAATGCAATGGCAATCACCCCAACAGAAATACTTGTACACAAACCACAAACTTCAAGGACAGAGTTGGACATAAATACTTCCCTGAGGGAGAGTTTTCTGGAATTTACCCTACAAATCTAACTTTCTTTAGCCAGACTGTCGCTCATTCAGTTAAGCTATAATATTCAGTAATAAGCTCTCCTCATGAAGATATCTCTCTACAACCTACAGCTGTCATACCTAACTCCTTTTCAATACAGTCTACTCAGTTCCATATACAAGCATTCTATCTATATTCTATTATTCTGGGTGAGTTACTGTATGCCAAGTGCAGATGGGAATCTGCACAGACACTCAACCACCCGGACACTTTTAAAATCTTCCAAGAAATATCCGTACAACAATCTTGCAAATAAATGCGGTAATTCAGGGAGTATTTTCAAACGATTCAAACACAGGTGTTTCTCCCAAGCCTCGATGTGTTTGCTATCGTAAAATAAAAGTGTAATTCCAAACCTACCACTATAAATAGGTCTATAGTTTTGATTACTAACACATTTCTATTGGATTATTAAAACAGACAAAAAGCCAAAGCATATTGCTTTAGTAAAATACAAACTAATCAGAAAACAAATATATGCTCATCTGATCAATTAGATTCCCCTGTATGAAGTAATTTTCACCTATAAATGGAAGCTATCCTATTTTAAAATGAATACAATTCATTCATGAGAAATACTAAAAGTACAGAAAACATTATTTTTTATCTGTCAACATATTCCCCAATAATATATTTTAAAGATAGGTTATGCAAATACACAATTTTTTATTCAAAAAAATTTCAAAATTATGACACTATGACAAATATGTTCTAGTGAAAAAAGAAAAAATATAGTAAAGCTGTTACTCATAAATCCCACTACAACCAGACCCTCAGCAATGGGGTTTTACCTTCGTAAAGAGCTCCATTCCGTTCTTCCTCTACTGCTTTTAGAAAGAGTTCTCGAGCCTATAAAAATTGAAAAACAATTTTTGAAAATGTGTATTAACAAGGAGTATGGGGACCCATACTGAGGTTCAGGCGGTTAAGCAGCTATCTGCGATGCCAGCATCCCTTCCCCTCCAGCACCTGCTAACACCTATGGGAAAACACTGAAAGATGGTCTGAACACTTGAGTGCCTGCCACCCATGTGGCATTCCAAGCACTTAGAAAGGCCTGGCCCAGCTGGTCATAGGAGAAGTGGTCAGCATAAAAGCTAAGTAAATCAATATTTTTGTTTTACTTTAAGGTGTGTCAGTGGCATAAGCAGCCTTTCTAACAAACGATACTTAGAGCAAGTAAATATCAGTAGGCAAAATAATTCACCCCGGAGGTTGGCTGTTTGGCACAATTCTTAATATGCTGCTTGGGATTCCTCATTTCACATTACAGTGTCAAAGTTCAAGGTGTGGCTGTGATTCCAAGTTCAGTTTCCTGCTAACATGCACCCTCGTAGGAAGTGGCTGATATCTTGGGTAGTTGGCTCCATGTCACTTACATGAGAGGCAAGGGTTGAATTCTGAATCCCTGGTGTCTACCTGTTTCAGCCCCAGTAATTGCAAGTGTTTGATTGGTAGTTAACTCATGCATGGGAGCTCTCTCTCTCCCTGCTCTTCAAAAAAACACCCCCATACCAACAAAAGAAAATAGTCATTTTGACCCTCATATAAAAATGGAAATGGATCATGAACTTAAATGCTAAATCTGCCTACAAAACTTAAAAAAAAAAAAAAAACAAAGAAAATCTTATAAGACACAGGATTAGGCAAAATTCTGACACGTGACACCAAAATCACGATTCACAAAAGGAAATGTAGATAAACTGAACCTCATCAATACTGAAAATGTGAAATTCCCCATTAAGAGGATAAAACAAGCCACACACTGGGAGAAAATATTGACAAGTCACATATTCAACACAAGACTTGCATTTAGAATACATGAATTCTCAAACCTCAACAGCAAAAACATAATTAGAATAGCACAGATATTTCAGAGAAAATATGCATAGGGGAAATAAGTATAGGAGGAAGATATTTAAGTTCATTCGACAGTAAGGAAGTACAAATTAAAATCACAATGATCTATCATTACACAGAGATCAAGTCACTAAAATTAAAATCAAGTCACCAAATGCTGATGAGACGCTGGCACACACTGATGGTGGGAAAATGGCACATCTGGAAAACAGTTTGGCAATTTCCTTCAAAACAAATGTGCACTTGCCATAGAGCCCAGCAACTACACACTTGGGTATTTATCCCAGAAAAAATGAGAGTTTATTTTTGCCCAAAAGACAGCACCAAAGATTTATAATAACTTTAATCATAATAGTCCCAAATTGGAAGCAACTCAAATGTCCTCTAAGCAAGTAATGTGGTTTCAACAAGCAAGGTGCATCTTTATTACAGAGTATACCACCTGCTACATACAGATACATACATAACCTAGATGGGTCTCAACAGCTTTAGGTCAAGTGGAGAAGGTTTATCTCTAAAGGTTGCATACTGTACGACTCTAGTGATAAAATACTCTTGGACTGTTGCAACTATAAAATGGAGAACATATCAGTGGCTACCAATAGGAAACAGGGAAAAGGAGAGTAAAACAGTCCTTGAAAGATGTCTTAATCAAAATGGAGTCACAGGGTCAGTACTGTGACATAGCGGGTTAAGTGCCATCTGCAATGCCAGAATCCCATACGGGCTGGGCATGAGCTTGCGTCCTAGTTGCTCCACTTCCGATCCAGTTCCCTGCTAATGGCATAGGAAAAGCAGGGGAAGGTGGCCTGTGTTTGGGCTGCTACCACCCACACTGGAGGTCTGGAAGAAGCTTCTGGCTCTGGCCTGGCTGTTGGATGTTGCCATCATCTAAAGAGTAAACCAGTAGATGGAAAATCTCTTTCAAATAAATACATTTTTTTAAAAAGTAGAAACAAAACTGAGTCACCTCTGGAAAATCAAGCTGGAAATTAATGAAGGGATGAATTCACGCATGGTTTATTTGTCAGATGAGAAGATCTACCATAAGAGACTGCCAGAGCTACAACCTTGCAGAGACCATCCAAATATGACACAAGGGATACTTCTGTAAGGGCAGCTGCCCAGCAGTCCTTGGTCAACACTGAGCTGATGCTACCCTCCCCTTCCTTTAATAAAGATTTCTTTTATTTTTATTGGAAAGGCAGCTCAGATTTATGGATAGGAGGAGAAACAGAGAGAAAGATCTTTTGTCTGCTGATTTAACTCCCCAACTGGCTATAGCTGAGCCAATCTGAAGCCAAGAGCCAGGAGCCAGGAGCTTCTTTCTGGTCTCCCTCATGGGTGCAGGGTCCCAAGGCTTTGGGCCATCCTTTACTGCTTCCCCAGGCCACAAGCAGGGAGCTAGATGGGAAGTGGAACATTCGGAACATGCACCAGACCAGTATAAGATCATGGCTCTTGCAGGGAGAGGATTTACCCAACTGAGGCATTGCACCTGTTTCAAAATAACTTATGTAATCTTTTTCAGTTTACCTTTGACAACCTTTGCCTTCGTCTCTGAACGGACTTAAAATTTATCATGACATGAATATTACAGCTTGCAATCTTCTGCTTATTTCTGAATATTACCACTGCAGAAGATTGGGTGAAGAGTGCAAGGGACTAATCTGTACCTGTGAATCTGCTAATATGTTGAAATAAAAATTAAAATTGAAAAGCCTGAAAAATTTTAGTCATTATAGTAATGTCAATTCTTTGGTGACTAACTGCAAATGAATATTGGATTTGATGATGTAAAGATGACAGCTTCCATCAGAAAACAATGAAATGTGAAAAGGCGTGCTATGACTACAAGAACCAGGAAAGGGATGAACTGGCAGGCAGCATTCAAGCACATTTTCAGAATGCACACTTGCAAGATTTTTCCAAAATAAAGAATATCATTGTAATATGTTCAATAAAAGGCATAAAATTAAACCGCTTGGAAAGGTTTCTGTTGATTCAGAGACATCAATCAAGTAAATCTCAGAGGTATGTAAATGAACAAAAGACATATCCATGAAGAACGCACAGAAGCAACACTATCCAAATATGTAGAAAAAGTAGCAAAGCACGTACAAACATGATATCAACATTCTTCCATATGAAGAAAAACTACATGTCATGTACACGTCACTACACGATGACAATATGATGATGTCTTTAATACTTAACTCTTCTTCTTTTGCCAGTTCCTGTTTTCCTTTGGTATCTGCTGCTGCTTTCAGTTGAGAACCTCTTGCTGTTCTGCAAGGTCGTGTTTCTAAGCTGCTAGTGCCCACACCTGGGGCAAGTTCAAACATCCACTGAGCTCGGAACATTTGGAGTTGCGCCTAAAAGGAGACATGTGTTTCAGGCTTCACTGGAGCAGGGTGGCATAGCTCTGGAACTTACCAATGTGCCCAACATCTACTCTCAGGCACAGAGTTATCATTTCAAGATCAGAAAACAGTCTCTTAAATTACCCTTAGCCACTAAACTTCTGTTATCTCTCAAACTAACCCTCTGCTTAAGACATTCAAGACCCATGAAAATTGGTTTGAAGTTAGTCTTTCTATACAGCAAAAGTCTAATGGTATTGGGAGAATTAAACTTCAGTTAGAAATGCATGTGAGTCATCACTTAAACCTGTATTTGCTAGCTTCAAATAATTAAGGAAAGCATCATTGGGAAGACATTAACAGTACTGCCAAAAACAAAAGATTCTACAGGTGAGTCCAAAGTCTTTCCTTTCATAATCATGGTTTCAGAAAGGGAGTTATTTTTTCCCCCCAACTAGTTATTTAAAAAATGTTACAAGAGAAAGGGAAGGGCCTCTGGGTGGCAGGCTGGTTTGCTGGTCAGATTCCCCCATGAGCAACAAAGAACCTGTGGCCCACCTTCCTGGAGTTCTGCCTACAAACATCCTGGACTGGTCAGCCCTGCTGAGAACTGCCTCTGCAGGACCACAGTCTTCCCAGGCCCCACCTTTTATCATTGATGGCAGATAAAGGCCTGGCACACTCTGCTCTCACTCTCTCACTGCAATTCCGGCCAGCTCTAAAAGGCTTCAGAACTCCCACGGGGCAGGCACAGGCAGCCCTGAAGGCTGCTTTGCAGCTAGCTGGCCTTCTCCCCCTGACCACCGCTGCCCTCCTCTCTCCTCGCACAGCTTTGATTCCAAGAGTGCTCCCTTCTCAGTCTTCCACACAGCAATCGACTTGGTCAACCAAGCTGAGGCACGTCTCCTCTCAGACAGGGCTGTAGCCAACAGGATCAGGTTTATTACTCTCAGCTTTATGCTTTTTTAGAGGCACATATCGATGTTTTAAAAATATTCTGCTCTCCATTCTGTGCACTGCTTTGGTTCCCAATCCTCTTCCAAACAAGTTTCACAAGCACAGAGACTCAGGTTGTCTAACATGATAAACATTTTTGCACATGCATCCTTACTTTCCCCATTTCCTCAGAATTAATCCGGAAGCACAACTGCTGTGTTTTTCACTGCAATCCACATTGCCAGCCTGCCCTTTGGAAAGCTGTGGTAATTTACCCTCATGTACAATGTATGAGTGTTTTCATCATCAGACATTATCCATCAAACTGATTACATTATTGATGAGACTATCTCTCCAAATGCTTAAAGGCCACTCACATGACTTCATCCATTAACTGTCATTCAGTTTTCTGTGTTGCTCTTATTAATTTATAAGAGTACTCTACACGGGCAGAATGTCAATCTAGAAATCCCTATGTTGTAAGTAGCTTCTTCCAGGACCATTCTTCAACTGGATTAACGTCTTTTGTTACATATAGCTTTTAAATGTTTACATAGCCAAACCTATCAAACTTTTCTTTAAGGTTTTGAGTTGTGCTTAAGCCTCAATCTGAATACTTTAAACCCATACATTAAATTACATGGTAGCAATTATTTATATTCCCTTTTCTAGAAAACAATGCAAATTAAGAACTTACATAATTATTCCGTAATTACAACCAATTACTGCAAATGGATGAGAACTGATAGAATGAGAAATAAATATGTAATTGAAGAAACATGCCTGCAGGTCTGTTTCAGCAGGACTCTCATTTTCGTCAGCGTTGCCTGCTCTGTCGGTATCAGAATGACAATCTTCCTCAGCTTCTGCCTGCCAGGGAAGAACCCACATGGTATCAGCAGCAGGTACACAGCAGTCTCCTTTCTCTCGGGGGCTTGCTGCTGGGGCAATGGCTTGCAGAACTCGGTACAGCAGGGATATAGGATGCATTTGGGAAAATAAGCATACAATACATATTTTCTGCTCCAAACCATTTTTAACATCACCACCAACCTTAACATTTGCTCCCAAACAGAAAATTTCAGATTTCTCTTCATCCAAAAAATTACATGTAAAACAATTCAGATTCATTACTATTCTTAAGTGATGCAACTCAGTATAAAATAAATTCCATTATTAACATATCAATGAGTGTTAAGTATCATAATCTATACTAATAATTTTCATTTCAAAAGTTCAGTAACAAAACAAGTGGCTTGTTAAAGACTTTTTTAGAAGAAAAATATTTAAATAAATTAACCCCATGGTCCAATTACAATAATTATTGATGATGCATTTCACGATTTGTGAGATCAAGACCTTAATAAGGTCTACATAATGCAATTGGTTGTTAGGATTTCAAGGATTAGGTTATAATTCTTTGTTTCATATTATTTATTTGTTTACTTATTTATTCATATTGGAAAGATGGATTTACAGAGAGAAGGAGATACAGAAAGATCTTCCACCTCCTGGTTACTCCCCAGGTGGCCACAATGCCCAGAGCTGAGCCAATCTGAAGCCAGCAGCCAGGAGCCTCTTCCAGGTCTCCCACACAGAGGTAGGGTCCCAAGTCTTTGGGTCCTCTTCTACTGCTTTCCCAGGCCAAAAACAGGGAGCAGGATGGAAGTGGAGCAGTGGGGACACAAACCCACCACCCAGTGGAGGAAAGGCGAGGATTTAATCACTAGGCTATTGCACCAGGCCCTGTTTCATACCATTATTTGTGATAAAACCAGGTGATTTTTCTGCAAGGTTGAGATTTTGCTGAGTAATAAGTAAATATTTTCCTTTGTCATCTTACTCTCCATAAACTGTGGCTGGATCTGTAGATAGGTGATGTTGTTTCTTATCAGGAAGTGTTCTGAAATGTGGTAGAGGTTGAGCAAGTACCTTGGCAGATGTCCCAAACACAACTGGGTCCCCTTGAGGACAAATAAACCCTAGCAATTTTCATGTCCATAAAGGGTCAGCAGTTCCAAAACTGAATATGCTATGTTTCCTGTTAAGCAGATACAAAGTTGCTTCTCTCCAGCTAAAGTGAATTACACCAAGCAGATAAATTCATACTGCTTTTTTTTTTAATCCCCGTAAAATTAAACAATTTGGGTGGGCTCTAATTTAAATGCTTTGCCAGGTGGTTAAAAATAAAACCTTTGCTTCAGAAAATAGTTAACAGTTCAGCATACAGCTTTGTTATAGGAAATATTATTAAACATTTCTATACATGACTGTTACCTGTTCATTAACATATTCAAATGTACTAGGAAGATTTGGCACTAAGAGGATTACAACAGTGAATGCTTTCACAAGAAATTTTTTTTTTAATCCAAAAAATACAATTTTTGGATATGGGATAGACCTAAGGTGGAATAAAGCTGGACTGGAATTTGTGCGGCCTGGGGCTTCACAGAGATCCCACACCAGATTCTCTGGTCCTTTTTATTCTTAGTGTTTAATAAACCGAATCCCACCTTGCAATGACAATGAGATGTTGCTTCAGTGCAGTCTGTTGGATAATAGCCTTACTGGCACACGGAACTTGTGCAATCCTAAATGTGCTCAGGACTATACAGGAATGTGATAATCAGAAAAAAAAAAAAAAAAAAAAACTTGCAAGCCAGCTAGAAATAAGAACAGGAAAACCTGCTCAGTTTTACTAGTTCCCAAGATGTTAAGCTTTCCAGTGATAAATTTTAGCTGTAAGTTGTTGTTGGGAAAAACATGTCTGTCTGAACACAGATCACCAAACTTGGCAGCCAGACATGCTCACATCACAGAGCAGCATAAGTAAGCTTTGCTCTCTGTTTTATCTCACGCAACCAGATTCAAAGCCGAGCTGCCTTGAGAACATCATAAAAGATAAATCAGTAAAGAAACCCCTGAGAGACCAAGAACTTGTGTGAATTTCCAGAAAACTGCAAAGTGTAAGTATTAATGTACTGCCAATACATTTCCCCCAACCCCCAAAAAAGCTCTTAACGAGCTTTCCCTACCAAGACCTCCACAGGCAGAAAAATACATAATGAAGGAAGCCATATGTGTACAGCACATGACCGCTTGGCAAGCAGGTATCTGTTCTGTCAGGTAAACACCAAGCTACTGAGCCTTGCAGGGGCTGCCCTCAGCCTTCTAACTCCGGCCTGGCAGTCCTAGGGAATGGCCTTCTAGAACTTTCCCTTCTCTCCTCAGTCTGTCCTCTGACATATGCTGCTCACACTCCTCCCTCTGTAATGCCCCCTCTCTCTCCTTCGCTCATCCCTCAAGACAGCCCAGGGGTCACCTTAGATGAGTTTTCAGTTGCCTACAAACTGCCCCTTTGTCTTCTGACATCTGCATCCATGTTGTATCTACATATGCCTACTTCCTTCAGAGTTTCATGCAGTGAAGGCACACATCACATCTTAGTCATCTCTGTAACCTTATGGTCAACACATTTTTGCTTGATTCACAGTAGCAGCCTGGCCAAGCCTCACGTGTCTCATTTGCAAAGAGAGATATCTGTGAAAAGGTTTTATGATTCCCAAGGTTCCTTTCTGCAGGTGACATTTCACATTTGAAAGTTTCTAGGCGCAGGCGTTTAGCCAATGGTTAAGATGTCTGTGTTCCATCCTGGGGCACCTGGGTCCCCACCCTGTTCCAGTTCCTGATCCGACTTCCGGTTAGTGCAGTCACTAGCAGGCAGTGGTGATAGCCCAAGTAACCGGGTGGGCTGTTACTATCCAATCCAGGGATACCTGGATTGAGCCCCAGCTCCCACCATTTGGGAAGTGAACCAATGGCTGGAAGTTCTCATTCTCTCTTAAATAAGTAAAAATTGAGGGGGGGAGGGTGGAGGCAAAGTTTATCCTAAATCATTTTACAGGTTTGGCTATACTGAAGGTCTAATAGGTACTAGAGTCTACAGTATGCCATAAGAAGACAAGTAATCAGAAAAAAATTGGCTGAATGAGGAAAATGCCATACAGGTATTTAATGCACACCCAAGGACGATAAAACAGGAAACCTGTAACACAAACAGCATCTTTTCTTCTCCCTTGAACTCCCATTTAACACTTTGCTTTTTGGCAGTAGGACCACAAGAACATCACATTTGTGATAAACAGGTCTTTGGCTACCACTCAGGTCTTTTCATCTTTCACATTTGAGTTTGACCTAAATATCACCTTTCAATAGCTCAAGTCGTCAGCATTTCACAGGGTGGGATTAAAGAGACATAAAGGTTCAGGGTTTTACTCTGGTGAGAGAAGGCCTCCTGAGAGCTTAGGATCAGAATCAATGGGTGTTTCTCCTATACGCCAGATTAAAACCAGAAGCAAAGTTCAGCCATTTATTTGATGACTATTTGAGCAAATAAGTTTGCAATCATTTCGTACTTGATTCATTCGGCGTTCAGTTTCTCAAACGCACAAGGTACCCCTAGCCCAAGAAAGAGAGGGCCGAGACTGCATATTCCAGTATTACTTGCACTGTCCCAACTGGCGGTTGCCTAGCTCAGCCTCTCCATTTGCACTGCACAGACGCTCCTCAGGCGCTCTGCGTCTTGCAGCAAGATCCTCGCCAACTCATCGGGCCAGGACAGCCTGCCTGCCAATATCCTAGCTAGGGCACTGCCGCCTCACAGGCAGCAGGTGCGACTCACACCCAGGACTCCTGGGGTGGGTTCCTGGAATGGACATTGTGGAGACCCGGCTATGCAGAAAAGGAGCAATCAACAAGTGTCTCTCGCTTGCCGGGGCTCCCTCCCCAGTTCAGGTGCTGTTTTTGATGTAAAAGTGAGACAGCTTTAACATCCCCGGGGAGCAAAAGGGGCCCTTTGCTCCGCCGTCCCGTAAACCCTTGCTTCCACAGCGAGAGCTCGGCTGGGAGGGTGTCCAGCAGGACGAATCGGAGGAGCGGTCAGGGCCGGCACCCCCCTCCGAGGCCAGGGCCCTTTTAGGGGGTGCTGGACGCGCGGCTCCCTCTCCTCCCTCTGACCACCTCCCGGGACCCAGGCCCTGCCCCTCCGGTCCCCTGACCCTCCCCGGGTTACCATGCTGGCGGGGCCGCAGTCCAGGGGCCCTCCGCACCGTCCCCTCGGAGGTGGGTGCTGGGTGTCCGGGTGTCTACTCCTGCCTGCCTGCTTGCAGCGGGGCTTAGCAGAGTTCTCGGTCGGAGAAGCGCACCAGGCAGCGGCAGTAACTACGGGCCCGGCGTACGGCAGCCATCTTCGCGGGGCAGGGGGCCAGATCGGGGCGCGCTGGAGCCGCCGGGGCCTCGGGGAGCGGAAGAGCGCCCGCGGACAGCCGAGAAGGACGACTGCGAGGAGCAGCGGCGCCGACCCTGCTGCAGACCCCGAACGCCGCGGCGGAGCAGCCCTCTCCTCTGCCAAGAGCTGCGCGCCGCACGGAGCATGCGCGAGGCGGTGTCCGTCCGTGCGCCCCGCCAGGCTCCTCGGCCGGCCCGCGGCCCCGCGGTGCACGAGGCGTGTGGGGTCGGGGTGAGGCTGCTACGCCCCCAAACTGCGGAGTCGACGGCTGCGGCTCGGGGACTGTTGAGGCCAGCCTGAACACGAGGTAGCTCGAGAGGGTTGAGCCCTTAAGGCGCGGCGGACTGGACGCTTGGGATGGTGGCTGCACGGCCCTTGGCAGGCGCCTTGCGGCAGTAATGTGGAAAACTGTGGAACTCCGCAACAGTCCCGGGAAGTCATAAAGGTGAAGCTTTCCAAAAGCACCAGTCTTTAGGAATTGAGGCCAGAATGCGTTCAGGTGCGTAACAGGCGGGAGAGCAAAACTACAGCCAAAACGGGGCAAGTAACACTACAGATCCCATAGAGCAATGCGGGGAGGACGTGTGGCTCCAAGACTCTGAAACCCAAGAGGGGGCGGAGACTGCTTCCGCAATGCATTCTAGGGTTTGTAGTTCGCTGTTGCGGGTTGAGTGCCGGAACTTACACAGGGGCCTATTTCCACCTCTTAAAGCTGAAACACCTGATTGCACTTCAAGTGAAGATCCCGTCTATCAGGCTGTGTTTTATTTCCCCGAACTTTGAATCCTTTTCACTAGGCAAGTTTGCATATTCAATGAATACCTACCTTTATTCACTTTCACTTGCAAACATTGAATTTCTGAAGTTTAATACCCACTGTTAAGGATGCCAAGATCTTAGCTTCAACAAACTCATGCTATCTAAGTTTAGGTTTTCTTATTTTGTTCTGGAAACCTTGGAAAGCCTACACACTCTTTGGCTGTGAAATAAGGAGATAAAGAAAAAAAGGAGCGAGAATAGTGAAGTAGAAACATCTAAGTGCCATATCAGCTCCCCATAAAAAGTAGCTACATAATTAATAAAGGCCAAAAAAAATGTATTAGGTTTTAAGTTTTAAAGGAGGCTCTGAGGGCTTGGGTCTTGTATAATTAGGTTTTGAAATTTAATTTGAGAGAGTTAAGTCTAAGGATTTGTAATAGAAAAAAATAAATGAGGCTTTTGAATGCTAAAGATGAGTTTTGCGAATGAAGGTTGAGGGTACTGGAATTGTTTCAGAACTAGTTTTGTTTCATTAAGTTTCTGGAATGCTAGCTTAAGATGTTCTAGTCAATTGGCATAAATGTTTATTACTCATGCAAGTGATCAATAACATTTGATCATTAATATTTGTAAAGAGAAAGGTCTGAATCTATCTAATTAAAATATTATTATGCTTCACAATGTTAGCAAAATAAAATTAGGCCGGGGTTGTTCAACACTGGACTGTCCTGTGTCAAACCAGGAAGAGTGTTCATCGGAGAGGCTGCCAGGGGCCTGTGGTCCCAGCATGTCTCCCCACTGTCCCCCACCCCACACGTTACCCACAGGGCCTGTTTTAAAGGGAAGGTGGTTAAACAGGTTACTGAGGACAGCAGAGACTTCGTGGGTCTGAAGTCTGGCAGAGTGCTGGTATCTGTTGTCCATCATCTCCCCCCTTTTACCCAGCCCCTCCAGCTCAGCTTTTAATTAGGAACTGAGGAGTATTTTTTTTTAACAATTGCAAATGTGCAGTGCCTCTCAAGCTTAGAATGTAAAACGGAAAGCAAAGTGTGGTGGAGTTATGACTGCTAATAGTTTTTGATTTTAGGTCTGTCTTACTATGTCCACTAGACCTTTCAAGGTTAATTATTTCATCGCATTATTTTTACAAGACTGTATGTTTTCTGGGGCCAGAACTACTGAGTAGCTAACTAACTACTGAGTAGCTAACTACTACTTCACTGCTGAGTAGCCCAGGAGATTCCTGTTGGAGACTGAAGTGTTACGTGGTGCACTTGCTTGGACAGTTGGAGGTGCCTGAAACTGATGATTTTGGTTAATTTCAAAATTACTTTTCGGGGTGTTTGGCACAAGGATTAAGATGTCATTTGGGACACCCACACTCCCTATAGAGTGTCTGGGTTTGTGTCCTGGCTCCGCTGCTAAATCTAGTTTCTTGCTAATGTACAGGTGTTTGTCCCCCACTGTGGGAGAATTGAATTAAATTCTGGATGACTGGCTTTGGCCTGACCCTGGCTACTACAGCCATCTGGGAAAGTGAATTCACAGAAGAGCATTCTCTGCCACTCTTTCAGTTAATAGTAAAAAATGAATTTTAAAAAATTTGAATTTAAAATACTGCTTTTCATGATAATTTCTGATTTACTACTGTCTGATCTTCCCTGACCTGCATTTTCAATATTCATTTGCCAGGTGGCTTCGTTGCATTATATGAAAATATAAAAGTAGAGCTCTGTAATAAATGTTACTTCCCAAGTGGCCAAATGGGCTTTTCCCACTTAGGAGCGGACTGTTCTGCCTGTGGCGGGTTTCTTCAGAGGAAGGAGAGAGGGATGCAGGCTTGTCCTGTGGGTTCCTTCCAGGAGGCAGGTAGGGGTGGGCAGATGGGTAGGGGTGTGTGGGGAGGAGCACTCTTCTTAGGTCTCAGAGTTCCAAATAAATGGAGTGAGAGAAAACAGAAAAGGTGGGTAGAGAGGAAGTTCAGAAAAGGTGCCACAGTGTGTTAAGGGATTACTTATTACCTAAAATCATGTTACTCCCCTGACCCAAGGCATCAGTACCAGAAATTGGGGGTGTAATCCAGGTGAGTGATGCCTCCCACTAGCCTTCAAGCCCCAATGGCTTAGGAAAAATAAGTATGTTGATTTAAATCTGGGGGTTCTTTATTAAGTGCTTCACAATCAGTATTTAATGGATGCTTTACAGTGATGCAATGGAATGTGTTGGGTTTCTTTTTTTTTTATTTATTTAAGATTTATTTATTTTCATTGCAAAGTCAGATATACAGAGAGGAGGAGAGACAGTGAGGAAGATCTTTCATCCAATGATTCTCTCCCCAAGTGAGCACAGCAGCCGTGCTACCAAAGCCAGAAGCCAGGAGCCAGGAACCTCCTCTAGGTCTCCCACACAGGTGCAGGGTCCCAAGTCTCTGGGCCGTCCTCCACTGCTTTCCCAGGCCACAAGGAGGAAGCTGGATGGGAAGAGGAGCTGCCAGGACCAGAACCGGCATCCATATGGGATCCCAGCATGTTCAAGGGGAAGACTTTAGCTGCTAGGCCACCGCACCAGATCCAGGGAATGTGTTTATAGTATGCATGACATGTTAAATTTTATGTAAGTAGTGCCTTAGGGCAATTAGCTGTCTACTTGGTTAAGAACCCCTGCTTTGAAACTTAGCAATTCAGTAAAAACGTAAAAAGTTCAAATGAATGCTAACAGGCCATTCATTGCTTTTGTGTCTTAAACTTATTTTCCAACCTTAATAAAAAGGTAGCAGGAAATTTGCTGCTTCAACCATTTTGCGTGTCCTCCTTGGGGACAGCGGATTCCCCTTACAATATTGTCAACCTTGGCCACTGTTTTTTAATGAGCTAAGTGGTTTTTCATCATGATTACAGTTAATTAAGTGGACTCAGAATGTGCACCGACAGCTGCCATCTGTAAATCGTGACAGTTGAAGGGCTGAGCCGTAAATCCAACGTGCTTTGGGAGAAAAGGGGTCGCAGTCGGGGTCAGTGGGTTGCTGGGAGCTCCCCTACCCCCACCCCAAACCCTTCCAGTTACTCCCACTTTGGGGCGACCCTGGCCCACGGGGCGCCCGCGGTGCAGGGCCGCGCGAGGCCAGCGAGGGGAGCTGCAGGGTAACTTTTCCCAGGGAAAGCGGCCGGTCGTCCCCACTAGCAGCCACCCTGCCTTTTGTTTGTTTTCCTGCCGGAGGCTGGAAAGCGTCCGGGTTCCTGCTGCTGTAGCATGCGCCGCGCGGCCCGGGCCACTCGCCGGTGCTCCCCGGCGTCCCCGCACCGAGCCCTCGGCCTGTCCTAGCAGGGCTCGCCGGTGCCAGGTCCCGCGCGGGCGGCTGCGCCCCTCTCGCCGCCGAGCTGCGCTCACCGCACGGACGGGCCCCCGCCTGTGTTCGCGGCGCCAGTAAGTGGGGTTCAGGGGAGTTGGGGGGCTGCTGCCGGGTACCTGTCACTGGGGTCGGGGGCGGCCCCGGGCCGTGGGACGGTCTGAGGGCCAGGAAGAGGCTGCTGGGCTGTAGTTTCTCGCCTGCTGGCGTGAAAACTCGGCGCTGGTCGGAGTCTGGAGGATTCTGACGGTGTTAACCTCTTCGTTTTCAGGAGGGGCGAGAGCCTAGGCTGTGCGAAGCCCCTTTTAGGGGGCGTTCTGGGAACTTGCTTATGGAATTTCCTGACTAGGCCCGGGATGTCCCGAAAAGAAAAGGGGTCTGAGCTAGAATCTTCACATACTTCTTTGGAACCATTTTCCACTGATTTTTTTTTTTTTTCTGTTGTGTGCTTTTTTTTTCTCCTTCTCCTTCCTGGTCTGAGTAGATGTTATGAGAAAGATGTGGAAGGGATTTCCGGAACAGTCATTTCTTTTGTCAGGTCAACCTTTGGAAGTTTGTCTTTGGCACTCAGCATTAGGGCTGGTAGGTCAGGTAGCTGGACCGCATCCTCCTGCGGCGAGGAGGGTTCCTTTTCCCTTCCAACTCAATCAAGACTTCTTTTTTGCTACAGCCCAGCTAAGCCAGTGGGTTGCCACGCGGAACTCGGCTCGTGGAGCCGGATTTCACTAAGGTGTTGGCACCTGGAGCACTCTTGTTAGTACTGGAAGTTTGATAGAGTTTCAACATTCTAGTATTTCCCAGTGATTGGGGTTACAGAGAGCGCCCCACCGGTGAATGGTACCATTGCCCATTGTAAAATGTGAATGAGCTTTAAATGTGTGTAGTCAGTGTATAAATTATTAAGAAGAATTTGTGTCCTAGCCATATGCTCGACTGTGCTGGCAGCTAATATATGCGTAAATATGCACATTTGAAATAGTTTCTGAACAAAGCGCTACAATTTAGTGAATCTTTAAGGCCTTCATGTCTGAGAACCAGGAATTGTTAAAACATGAGGAGGCAGTGGGTGTAGAAAGGACAGCAGTTTGGAAATTTTTTTATACCATAATCCACACCCTGTCCACTTTGGTTTTCCTTTTCTATGTAGCTCTGTCCCTTTCCCCAAAGTCAAAACTGGTAGCTGGGCAGGAAGGGGGGCAGCCAGGTTTCTTGGTGAGGGGATTTAGTTTTCAGGGGATACAAGTGTGTATTGGAGAATTGATAGAACTCATGTAGGCAGAACTCTGTCACCCTTGCCAGAGGAGTCAGGATTTGCTGTAGCCTGGACTTTATCCATAATTTCCGGTTACTGTGGCTTCAGTTACTTGCCATCAACTGTGGGTTGAAAATAGTAACTGAAAAATTCTAGGAGTATGCAATTCACTATACTATACGATTACAATTGGTCTATTTTGTTGTTGTTACTCTCTGAATTATGCCTGATTTAGAAGTCAGTCTTCATCACGAGTGTGTATGTGTCGGGAAACACATAGCATAGGTATGGTTTGGTAATGCCAGCGGTCAGGCCAACGTGTGCCCTGGATAAGGCTGGGACAACTGTCGTCACAAGGAAATGATGTTTCTCACTGAAGCTTCTTCCCTGCTATGTATAAACCAGCTACCAGGATAGCGAACAGGCCATTTGGGGTTTTATTTATTGAAAGCTCAGCGTCATCACATCCCTTTTTATACTCTGTGTTGTATTATCATTTCTTTGTGAAGTTTCTAGTGAAGGTGGAAGTTATGTCAATCTTGAAACTCTGGAATGATCTTTAGCCATCTGTTCCTTCATTTCCTTCATCCTTTAAATCAATGAGTCATAAAGACCTTTGATATGTGTTTTTTTCTTTCTTTTCTATATAAAGCTTTCCCTCTGTACTCTAACCCAGGACTCAAACCCTTCCTCTGTTGGAATACCAGAACAGCCTTTGTAAGCCGGGTTCTTGGAAGGTTCTCACTGACGGTTTGTCCAGCGAATGAATGAATCAATAATTGAGAAATTTGCCTCTCTTTTTAAAATAATTGCTTCCTTTTATCTCTCAACTGGTCTTGCAACCTGCAGTTCCTTTCCATGACCTGTTATCTCAAATCTAAACTAGTGTGCATGGTTTTCTAAAGCCCTTCTTAATAAGCCTCACCCTCCCTATCTGAAATTCTATTTTTCGATCTTCCTATCTCTTTGCTGCCCAGTGCATTTTGCTCTTCCTGAAGGGGCCAGCCTAGTGCCCCTGGAACATCACTGTTCCCTAGTGCTGTCCCAAGAAGCCCTCCCAATCTCCTGGTGCAACTTGTACCCATCCTGGGAGGAGGAACTGAAGCCCTAGTTCTTTCATAGCGCCTTTCCCAATCACGTGTTCTCACCTCTTTCTTTAAAGGCTTGAGATACTTGTTTGTTTTTGGTTGGTTTCTAGTTGGCTTATGTTATTTTTATTTAAAGATTTATTTTATTCTTATTGGAAAGGCAGATTTACAGAGAGGAAAGATAGGGATAAAGATCTTCCAAAGACTGGTTCACTTTGCTGATGGCCAAAATCAGGAGTCAGGAGTCCCCTTGGGGTCTCCCACATTGATACAGGGTCCCAAAGACTTGAATCATGCTCTACGGCTTTCCCGGGCACAAGCAAGGAGCTGGATGAGAAGTAAAGCAGCCAGGACATTAGCCACCACCCATAGTGGATGCCAGCTTTTACAGTTGGAGGATTGGCCAATTGAGCCATTGCATCATTCCCCTTCCCTGACCCAGCTTGCCCTATTTTAAGCCTTTTTAGAACAGAATGCTTGGACCTGGCACAATGGCTTAATCAGCTAATCCTCAGCCTGCAAGCACCAGGATCCCATACAGTACCAGTTTGTGTCTGGGCTGCTCTACTTCCTATCCAGCTTCCAACTTATGGCCTGGGAAAACAGTGGAGAACGGGCCAAAGCCTTAGGATCCTGCTTGATAGAACTGGAAGAAGCTCTTGGCTCCAGTTGCTGTGGCCACTTGGGGAGTGAACCAGCAGATGAAGATATTCTCTCAGTCTCTCTTTTTCTCTGTAAATCCACCTTTTCAATAAAGATAAACAAATGTTTAAGAGGAAAAGAAGAGGCCATAGTTTATGCATGGTAATTTGGTATTGGAGTTTTGGAGTCAGGCAAATTTGTGCACAGAGCCTGTTCCTCATCAGTCACATGGTAGTGTAATCTCCTGTGTAAGACGGGGAAATGCTTGCCCAGCTGGATGTGGGGAGGAGATGGGCTGAGGAACCAAGTCAGGACTCGGGAGCTGTTGTGCTTGACCACGTCCTGCTCTCCCACCGACTGTGACTAGGGCAGTCCTGAGCAGTTGTTGCCTGGCCTTTTGTAAGTAGGCCACTAGTCATGGTTCAGCCTGGCAGCCCAGAGGCCTGGGGGTAACCAGGCACTAGAGCCTTCCGAAGTATTATCCTGGCTGTACTCAAAATGGCTTGAGCTTAGGTTATTCCTGGCTACAGCTCTGCTTCTGGGATCTGTTGCTGTTTTTCCATCCGAACCTTGCCAGGAACATAACTACCTTAAATTTTTTTTTTCTTTTTTTTTTTAACTGAGGCTCTTGTGGCAAGCTCCTTCATTTCATTCTGTAGGATCTGGCTGATACTCAGCCCATCTGTTTGTCCTGTCCCTTGTAAGAAGCTTTTCTCTGATTGTGGGGTATGTGTGAGTGCATGTTCTTGTGGAGCACTACTTACCTCTTCACTTCCTGGGGCATAATTCTGTGTAGAATGGCCTTTTTGTGTGTGTGCACACAGCAGAAAGCCTGTCATGAGCATGTCACTTCACTGTCGGCCCCTTCAGCAGTCCTCAGTGGTCACAGCGTTCTGAGAAAGGTCTGTGACTGAAGTATCAGCAAACTGTCCATCTGTGGGCCTTAGTGTCTGTGGTTAATTGAGAGACTGTGTCCCGCACAACCTAAACACATACTGTTCCAAGGTCATAACGTAATTGTGTCCTGGTATGTGGTTCTGTTGGCCTTTGAAATACAGCTCTAGCTTTCTTATCAAAACATATGCATTCCAAAAAATTCCCTCCTAAAAAGGATTTCGAGAAACCAATCATTTCTGGGGCAAACTACATAAAAATGCCAAGGAAGGAGTGTGGCTGGAAGAAAATCAGAGGTGACTTGACTAGCAGCCGGGGAAGGAGTAAAAGAAGCAGTTCACCTTGGGGTGGTAACTGAGGTTGAGGTGGGCATTCACACTCAGTCTGTCCGATGTCAGGAAATTGCTCCTCAGGAGAGAACTGTTGTGCTTAAGCAGAAAGCTTCCATTTTTGCCTTGATTCCAGGGAAGCTGCACGTGGCTCCCAGGGTTTGGAAAGTTGATATCTTCATAGGAAATGTTCTGTTGACACCTCTCACCAGGGCAGGCTGCAGCCGTACCCTGTGCATGTTGATTTGCGAAACTGTGGCCAAGACTGAAGAAAGCTCATCTTCATAGACCTACATTTTTATGTTTTTAACATATATGGAGTCAGGATTAGTAAAATATTGATGTCTCTTGCAAAGGAGGAAATAAGAAGCACTTGATACAATTTTTGCAGATCATAAAACATGTAATACTCATGCATTAAAAAACATACACTCCTCTGTAGATAGCAGATATTCTGTTCTGATTGGTCCGGAGTTCTTCTGTGAAGTGAAGCTGTTGAATAATCATTAAATTCCCTTATAGAGGAAAAAGTGTTCTAATTCTATAAAATTAAGTAAAACTCCCTCAATGAGTCCTAATGAATTAACTTTCACTTAACTATTATTTTTAATGTTTACCCTATATATTTTTAAAGATACATTTTTCTTTGAGCAACAGATTTCATAGAAAGGGAAAGAGAAAGAGAGAGAGAGGTCTTCTGTCTGCTGTTTCACTCCCCAAATGGTCATAATGGCCAGGGTGGAAACAATCCAAAGCCGGGAGCCAGGAGCTTCTTTCCAGGTTCCCACATGGTATAGGGGCCCAAGGACTTGAGCTATCCTTCACTGCATGCAGTATGCAAATGCTGCAGGCAGAGCATTAGCCAATTGTGCCACTGTGCCGGCCCCTCCCAGAGATTTTAATAACTTTTGTGGTTACTATGAAAGGTAAAGCCCAAGAATCAGAAACTGAGGCATTATGGTATAATATTCAGCTACATTTTTGACAATGCCATGAAAGTTATTTTTCCAGGTTCCCAAAAGTAATCATCCTAACCCAGTTTTTTAAAATGGAAGACCCAAGGTGGTGCACTCATTCACACTTCATTTGATACATTTTCCACTACATTGAAGTGCCTTGGTAGCCCTTGTAAATGTGCAGTGATGGCCCAGAGAATTGCACATGTTTCAGGAAATACCAGTGTGAGTCATTTTTTGCCTTTGTATGTATGCTGTGACCTGTGTCTAGGTGCTGATAACATGTGACTGCCCTCTTGGCCATTCTGGAAGATGACACGTCAGCCAGGATGACCAAGTATCATGGTGAATGTTCAACTGTGTGCAGCCATCTTAGTACTGGGGACAGAGGATTGGCTCCAGGGCTCCCCATGTGGATGCCCAAGGCCCTTGTATAATACTTTTGTATACCTTGTATAGCCCTCTCCTGCTTCCCTACCCAAGTATCTTTGGTTGTTAGTTGGTTTAAGCCCATTGATTTTTTTTTTTCATTTTTTTTTAAATTTTGACAATCTTTACATAGTTAATTAGGGTAAAAAGGTTCAAGGGCTATAGGGAAATGGGTAAGACTATTATTTCCATATTGTTTATTTCATGCATCTGAGGTAAAGGGGGATATTGAGGAAGAAGCCCCACCCATTTTCCCACCTACCCCAAGTCCTGCATGTGGAACATGCTCTGAGATACTTGCAAGTGGTTTTGATAGTTCACCAGTTATGAATCGCTGCTAATCTCGCCACTCCAAGCACTATGAGGTTGTTGAGGAATCCAGTGATTGAAACAGTCCATCATAGAGTCTCCATTTGCCCAGTATTTCGCTGCCGACAAATAGCTGAGGTGGTTGATTGACTTGCTCTGTCTTCTGTCTTTTCTTGGTTAGGGTTCTGAATCTAGCAGTTCGATTGGGGAGATCCCCAAAGAAACTCTGTCTGAGGTGTTCCCAGACCAGATTCTTGTGTGTTCTAGGAAGCACAGGGCCCAGCACAGTCCATCACCCTGATCAGCTGGTGGTTGCGATCACTGTTTTCAGCCCCGACTTCCACTGGAACCAATGGGTGTTGCAGTCCAGCCTGGTTCTGCCCAGCACATACTCGGCTCTCAAATAAACCAGTGGGAGCTGCAGCCTAGTCAGAGCGACCCGCAATAACCCCCACCAGGCCCGCCCCCTACCCTGGTTTGCCAGTATGTGTAGCAGACAAGTCCAGTCTGTCCCACATCCCCTTTGGCTCTTATACATGTCGATGGGTATTGTCCATCTAACCAGCTCAACTAAGCAGCTCAACTATCCAGCCCTCACAGATGTTGTTGAGTGCCTCTCTGTCTAGGCATCCCAGCCCTTGTCCTAGTTTTCGTGCCCTCCCATGGGAGTGGTAACCCAAGAGGGAGGAGCCCACTATTTCCCTCCCAGGTTTCTCTCACTCCAGGATTATGCATTCTTCATATGGTTCTGTGGTTTGACTTGACAGAATTAGTCCCCAGTGCCAGCTTCTGCCAGCTGATGCTGCGGATAAGCCCAGACAACCCTCACCCACTCTAATTTATGCTTGCACCAGTAAGACTAATCAGCTCAGCCTGGCTTTTCCCTGATCTAGTCCACATGAGGCGCACAGGTGTTGTAGCCCTGTTCAGTCTGGTCTGCCCCCATCCCAGCCCACGCTCTCCAGTGGTAGTAGCTGTCCAGCAACGGGACCCCCTTTTATTACCCCTGCTGGCTCTGCCCCCTCCCTGGTTCTCACGCGTGCTGGTTGGGTGCTGCGGTCACATGCAATACAGGCAACCTCGCCTTGACATTCCGTATTGTGCACTGGTTTTTGTTGCGACTGAACCTGGCTCGACCCACACTCTGTTCTGGTGTTCGGATTTGCCAGTGGGTGACGTGAACTTATTCAGCCTGGTCTTCCCCCTACCCATGCCAAATGTATGCCAGTGGGAAACTTTCCATGGGCTGTTCTGGGCTGTTTCCTATCATGCTTCTTGCGCTTATCTGCAGGGACTGTGTGCTGCCAGAGGAGTTGCCCAGGCTCCTCCATCAGAACCCTTCCCAATGCCAGATTTTGCGCATACCAGGGGGTCCATGAGCCAACCCTACTCAGTTCACCTCCTGTCCTAGCAGGAACAGTAAGCCCATTGACTTGTAACCCACAGATGGGGCAGCCACCCATATTTGACCGCATCATAGAAGTGAGTATCTGCACAAACTTGTCTTTCCCAGAAAATACTTACTAATAATTTTGTTCTGTTATATATATATATACCACCTTTGCCTTCAAAGTGAATTTATTAGAAAATAGTTTATGATGAAGATGAAAAAGAGATAAAAGCTTTCATGTTGTCTCAGCTGTTGAAAAACAAATATCTTACTTAATTAGTATAAAACGTTTTAGAAGGACACATGCTTTTTGAACCATAATCCAGAAATTGTTGTTCGGTTTTGCAAAGAAGGGGAGGGATGGAATGGCAATGGAGGTAGACTTGGTTGTGTAGGAAAGCCACCTCTAGTCAAAATTACACACAAATCCATAAGCTGCTCATTTACTTCATTGCCTCCTTGTTTTGAGTGCCTGTTTATGCCAGTTGAATGCCAGGCATTCTTCTAGTTACTGGGAAAGCAGTTGTGACAAAACAAACTTTTCATCCTCACCGTGTTTGTATTCTAGAAGTGAATAGTTTTGGGTATATATTCCTGTAATGGGGATAAATGAGAGTGGCAAGAAGATTGCTGACATATTTCTGCCTAACTTTGGGGTTTCCTCTGCTCTCAGGGGATGAAACTGTGGTCCAGGGGTCAATTCCTGCTTGCTGCCTGCTTTTGTAAATGAATTGTGTTGGAATTCAACTGTAGCCACTTGTGCAACAACGCTAGACTTGAGAGATGTTACCAAGGCTGCACAGCCCTCAAGGCCCTTCCCAGTGTGCTGCCCATGGCTTTGTTTTATTTGTATATGAAGCTTTTTTTTTTCTTTAATGCACTGTGTTGATTTAGGTCAGCTCCTTAGGTAAATGTGCTATAAAATTTGCATGGATCCTGACTATAAGAGTGTTTGTCAGAAAGTTGTGGATAAGAGGGAATTGAACATTGGTATACAACATTTTAGAAATCCATGCATAGGTTGTTAGTAATATACATTTCTCATGAAATTTTTCAACACTCTGTTCTAGATGCAATTTTAAAATTGTTTTGTACCTGAAGGAACAGCCAAAACCAGGAACCAAGAACTCTCACATAGGTTGGCAGGGGCCATGCCTTTGGGTCGTCCTCCACTGCCTTCTCAGGTGCATTAGAGGGCAGTTGGATTGGAAGCAACTAGCCTTAATTCTACCAGCACTCTGTTAGGGGTACCAGTGTTACAAGACAGAAACTTAACCCATTGTGCCACATTGCTGGCCCTCGAAGTGGGTACCTTAACTGGTGTGTATAACTGCTGGGCCAAGTGGTTGCCCCTGAAGACTTTCTCAAGTTTAAAGCACCAGCACCTTTGGTATTGCAGCCAGCCTTGTGCATTCTTCTTATGGGATTCAGGAGCTAGCTAGTACATGAGGTGTTCTTGTCTCAGAGCCTAGACTGAAGGAGGAGAGAGAGGGGAAGGCATGAAGCCAGTTTGGGCACGTGGATGCCTGATTGTCTCGTCCTGCTCTCATCAAGTTGATGCAATAGCTGAAAATTTTACTAATGCACTCATCTGTCAAGGTCAGCACAGAGCCAAGGTCTGAATGAAGATTTCTTGTTGTTGTTGTTGTTGTTGTTTGGCCTAATAGCTGCTATTCCCAATGCAGAAAAAAGCAGTAGTCCAAGATTTATTTCATTGTGTAAGGACTTCAGAACTAGAGTCTATAAAACCAAGATATACTATTTTTACTACTTATTTAAGAGAAATAGCAGTATTCACGTTGGGAAAGTGATGACACATTCAAACCTTGATAGGAAGTGTAATTATGAGCCTGAAAAAGGAAAATGGAACTCAGAGGTACCATAGGAAGGGACATTTAATAATTTGACACAGAATCCAGTTTTCCTATGAGGATGGTTTGAGGTAATAGAACCTTTTCTGTGTAAAGCAGTTAAGACCAAGAAAGACAGGCTCTTCCTGAGGGTCTGGAGGGTGCCAGAAGCCCTTGTAAATATCAGTTACCAAGAATTAAGTTTGTATATCATTTTGTCTCCAATTGTAAGATATGGGCACTTGTGGCATTTACCCAGTTGGTCACCTAGGTTTCGAACTAAAGAACAAGTGGGCTGCAGTTGTTCCTGGCGCAAGCCTTTGTGGTCTGTAAAAGAGCAGGATGTACCAGGAGTGATGCGCAGTGCATGCTACTAGCCATGAATAGCTGTTCTTAGCACCTACCCTACCCCCTCCTGGAGGATTGGAGGTGAGAGAGAAAATTGGGACAGATCACAGGGAGGTTTTCTGCAAAGTCACCAACTGAGTGACTTCAAAGATTGGCTGGAACTCTTTGATAGAGGGCCAACACTCTCCGTTCATTTATGGGTACAGCCTTGTCCAAAGGTCAAAGACCTGACCTGATGCCACAGTGGGGTGCTCCAGCGTCACTGTGGGAGGGCCCAGGCAGACTGCCTGTTCTAGCCCTTCCGTGGTATTTAGTGTTCCTCCATGAGAACTTCAGAACACTGATCAGATCAAACAAACTGGTGATCTTTGTATGTAAAGAATCAGTAATCCTGAGATTTTTGAGGTTCTTACCGCAGGTGGTACAGAAAAGAAATAGCACAGACCAAAATTCAAACTGGGCCATTCAAACTCAGGACTTGCTGCATGCAAGTGCAGGCCGGATGTGAGGTGTGAGGGCACAAAAAATGACAGAACAGCCCTGTGAATGCAGAGGGTGAGGTTGTGTGCCAGTGACCCCAGGGAAGTGACTGGCTGAAGACAGGGTACTAGTGGCCTCATGGGTAGTCACCTGTAACTGTGTGGATTGAGAGAGGGGCTCTGCAGAGAGCCTGGACTGGACTGAAAGGGACGAGAAGGCCGTGTTTCTTAACTTTGAGAGCTGGTTGAGGTTCCCAAGTGTTCATTTGAACATTGCCCATGCATCTGCCATAGAAACTCATACATTGAATGGTGAGAGACGTGACTTAAATGGTTGAACACGTGTGCTCTCATTCACTCCTCAAATGCCTATAATAGTTGAAGTTGAGAACTCAATCCCCAGTCTCTCATGTGGATGGCAGGAAATGAACTCTTTCAGCCATTACCACTGCCTACCAGGGTCCCTGTCAGCAGGCAGCTGGAATCAGTAGCCCAAACTGGAAACTGAACCCGGGTACTCTGATGTAAGCTACCAGGCATCTTTATCACTAGGCAGGATTTCTGCCCTCATATTTTTAAATAAAGGCTGAAAGTATACCTCTGTGCTCAACCCCTTTCCACTTTTTTGGATTCTGTTCCACCCACACGGTATGGAATTGTCATTTGCTAGTATCAGCTACTCAGGTTTCTGGATAGAATTGTCAAGTCTTGTCCACTGTGGAAAAGTTAAAAAGAAAGTCCTCTGTTGCAAAAAGAAAGGTCCCTTGTTAATGTTGTAAGTAAGCATAGATTTCTGATTTCACCTTTTTTTTTTCTTACCAATTTCACTCTTAAAAATTTAGAATGAGTGGAAATCATTGCTGCCTTAATTTATATTATCTGAAGGTCTTTAGCACATTTTGTTGGGGAAAGGTAGGACAAATTAGAGCCTACAAGGATACCAGATCCTACTTCCCAGAGCCTGTCAATGTTATTTTTCATGGAGAAATAATCTTGGCAAGTGTGGTTAAAAAGTTTATGGTGAGAGTGTTACGAATTGCCTGGGCACAAATACAAACAGCACTCTGTGAGAAAGAGGCAAGGAGAGATTTGAAAACAGAGAGAAGGCAAAGTGACCCAGGAGCAGGAATTGGAGTGATGTGGCCCCGGGCCAGGGAGTGCTGGCTGGCACGCACCAGAAGCCAAGAGGCAAGGGATGGACTCCCTCAGAGCCTTGTGACAAAGTGGTAACACCTGTATTTCCACCTTGGGATACTGATTTTGACATCCAGCTCCAGAAATGTGCAAGAATTTAACTTTATTGCTTTTAGCCATGGATAGGAAACATCCAGCCGATGGACTGTATACAGTCCCATGAAACCATTTGGCCTGGCCCTACCAAGCCAACTATAGACAGAACTTGAAATTCATTAACTATATGTGCAAACTGACTTTTTAAAAAATTTATTTATTTATTTATTTATTTATTTATTTTCACTGGAAAGATTTACAGAGAGAAGGAGAGACAGAAAGATCTTCTGTCCTCTGGTTTTATCCCCAAGTGACTGCAGCATCCAGAGCTGAGCTGACCCAAAGGCAGGAGCCAGGAGCTTCTTCCAGGTCTCCTGTAGGGGTGCAGGGTTCCAAGGCTTTGGGCCATCCTCTACTGCTTTCCCAGGCCACAAGCAGGGAGCTAGATGGGAAGTAGAGTAGCTGGAATATGAACGGATGCCCATATGGGATCCTAGGGCATGCAAGACAAGAATTTTAGCCACTGGGCTACTGTGCTGGGCCCAGCAAACTAACTTTTAAGGTTAGTTTCTGAATGGCCCACAAATGATGTTATAAATGGGTTTCATGCCCCTGAAAAAACCGTAAGTTTGTGGGAATTGGTTACAGCATCCAAAGGAAGCTAATAGAACAGGTCAGGAAGACATTTTTTTTTTTTTATTGTTGCTTACACTGTATTATGTAGTACAGTTTTATAGGCGCTGGGGATTCCCCCCACCCCTCCCCATATCCCTCCTCCCATGGTGGATTCCTCCACCTTGCTGCATAACCATAGTTCAAGTTCAGTTGAGATTCATTGCTTGCAAACACATGCCTAGCATAAAGTTCAGCGTCTTATTGTCCAGATAAGTTCAGTGGCCTCCTGGGGAGACCTTCTATGGTCTGAAGATAGGTCTAACAGAGTAAAGATCCGGTCGGTTAAAAGCCCCAACAAGGCCTCAGTATCAATATACAACATTATGGAATTAATTGACATAGTATTGGGTAAACAATATGTTAAAAATAATGCAAGTTCCATTCTTCGAAACATCTGGGTTGAGACAGCATCAATGACACGTTCAAAAAATAACAAACAACCAAACAATAAATTACAGGTTAAATCAAGGCAAACATGTGGTATCTAATCTTTTGGGATTCGCTCATTTCCCTTAGCATTATAGTTTCCAGTTGTGCCCATTTAGCCACAAAGAACTGCATTTTGTTTTTTTTTTTAGCTTAGTAGTATTCCATGGAGTAGATGAACCAAAGCTTTCTTATCCAATCTTCTATTGATGGGCATTTCGGTTGCTTCCATGTTTTTGCAATTACTGATTGTGCTGCAATTTTGATTAATTTTTTTTTTCTGAGTAATACAGAGATTGCAGAATATGGGTAACTGACAAATCCATAACACATAGGCATTGTTTAGGTAGCAGTGGCTCCACAGTTCTTGGAGATTACAAGCCATTGATCTGCACCGTGGCTTTTCTTCCTTGTCGACTGTTAGCACTTTCTCCTACTGCGTCTAGTGTTGAGCCAGGGCAACAAGCACCAGGCTTTTGCCTGCTTGTGTTCTACTCACCTGGAGTAGTTGCACTGTTTTCTCTCTCTTTAATTCCTTTCTCTGCTTTTCTGTATAAACAAACCTTGCTCATTCTTCCATGCCTCGGTTTTATTTCTTTTTGAGGGTTGTCATAGCTCTCCCTTTTCTCCCAAGAACTGATTGCTCTCTTCTGTTCTTGTTCTTGTAGCACTTTCTGTATACTTTTGTGTACATGACAATTGTGAGTTATTTAAAGGAAAAACTCTCACCTTATATGTAGTAGGTCCCCAGAGCCTTGCACAGAGCTTAGTATCTCAGTAAAGATTTAGCAGAATTATGTACTATCAACCTGACATCAGTGCTTGGAGACATGTTGTACAGTTGATAGCAGTTACTCAAAATAACATACTGGAAAGTAGCTGTTAGGGATGGTTTAGTGGCACATGGGTTAAGAAGCGCTTTGAGGGACCTGGTAGCCTAGTGGCTAAATCTTCGCCTTACGTATGCCAGGATAGACACAGGCTATCCCATATAGACACTGGTTCATGTCCCAGCTATTCCACTTCTCATCCAGCTCATTTCTTGTGGCCTGGGAAAGCAGTAGAGGATGGCCCAAAACCTTAGGACCCTACGCCTGCATGGGAGACCTATAAGAAGCTGATCAGCTCAGCTCCTGCTGCTGTGGCCACTTGAGGAGTGAACCAGTGGACAGAAGATCTTTCTCTGTGTCTTCTCTCTGTAAATCTGCCATTCCAATAAAAATAAATAAATCTTTAAAAAGAAGAAAAAGCTGTTTGTGATGCCTGCATCCCAAGTTCTTGCCATTCTACTTCCAATCCAGCTCCCCAGGAATGTACTTAGGAAGGCAATAGAAAATGGCCCAACTACTTAGGAAACCAGGTTGGAGTTCTTGGCTCCTCTTGGCTTTGGCCTCACTCAGCACTGGCTGTTGGAGGCCATTTGGGGAATCAATCAGTGCATGGAAGATTCTTTGTTTCCCTACTTGTCTGTCTCTTTGCCTTTCAGATAAATAAATCTTTGGAGAATAAGTACAACTACTGCAGTATGAGAGTCAAATCTTGCCAGAGTAATTGCATTTTGTTTGACAAAGTGTAACAATGAGGAATTGTCAAGGTAACTTTGTTGAATGATTGACCCAGTCTATCTCAAGGTTTCTCAAAGATCTATTTATTTATTTATTTGCTTACAAATCAAAGTTAGAACTGTAGAGAAAGAGAGAAATCCATCCGCTGGTTCACTTCCCAAATGTAACAACTAGGGCTGGACCAGACCAAACCCAGCATCTAGGAGCGTCATCCAGGTCTCTCACATGGAAAGCAGGTGCCCCACTTGGGCCATCCTACTGTTTTCCCAGGCACATTAGCAGGGAGCTAGATGGACAGTAGAGCAGCCTCGGCTCAGACCAGCACCCGTGTGGGATGTAGCTTAACCTACTGTGCCACAATGCTGGTCACCATTCTATCTCAACCTGAACCTCTTAATTCCTTCGTAAGTAACTTTTTCAGTGATAATCTAGGAAAGCATTGTTCCAATTATACAACTTACGAAAAATAAGTGGGATATTAATTATCAAAGGACTCTGCAACTAATAGGAATAGTATACTATTATCCCTTAAAAATGATGGAAATCCACCTGTTACTGTAATATAGATGGTTATTAAGGTTTGGCCACCACAGTTTATTAAGGACATGGAGAAATATGTGAGGATTCAGAATGAATGCCAAAGATAATTAAAGGAGTGGAAAGTGAATCCCATGAGGAAAGGTTGTACGATTCAGGCAGCAGGCCAAAGCACACACCTGATAACTGGTTTCATGTGTATATAAAATTGTTATGACATGATTTCTTTATATCCTGCAAGCACTAAGCATGGAGAAATTAACTTAAATCAGTACCTGAAAATGTTAAATAGTCATGAGGAAAATTGTTGTAAGTTGATTTAAAAATGCAAATCTGAGCATTTTGTCCCCTAGTTAAGAACAAAACAAAAACCCCTTAGTTGATTTTTCATTATGTCTTTGGGTAAAGACATACATGTTCTTAAGTAAAGGAAGTCATTTATTAGTTACTTGATTTTCCCAAAGGTTTCACTGATTTTTTTAGGAAGATGACATAAAGCAATGGTTATTAGAAAATGAAGTTATGCGTGATGTAGTAATCATATAGGCCGTATCAAAAGTAGATGACAATAAACATGAAGAAAAGTAGACGGCAAATTCATAGACAGATTTGCTTTTGCTGTGGAGCAGATGCTCTCCTTATGTTATATTGAGGCATTGCCTGAGTCCCAAACAGCCCACAATGCAGTCATCATCATGTGGCAAACCATATTGTACAGTAGTAATTTGTCTTCTGAACCAGTTAGTAATAACTAAACCTCCATTTGAGCATGTTAAGCTAAAATAAATCTTCCTAACTGAACCGTCACTGTTGCTTTTCAAGGTGGGCATTGGCAGGAAGCTGGAGCTGAGTATTGAGCTCAGACACTCTGGTATGGGATGTGCGTGGGCCTCTAGCTAGTGTCAGCAGCCGGGTCGGTCATCTGCCTCCAATGCCTGAGTTCTCACACCTCGCTCTCCAGCCCCTCTGCTTTTGTTTCTGCTCCTGGCAGGGATAGAGTCTTGTTTAGGTTGCAGAAAATCTGCTCTTCTTTTTCTTTCAGCACTCAATGTTTTCTGAAGGCTTTTTGTTTTGCCCTCCTGAGCCCAGATGGAATTGACCCAACTGGAAACCTAGTGTGCTTTCCTTTTATCCCTTCCCCTACATCCCGTAAGCTTGAAATGCATTGTTATTATTCACCAGTACATAACTACATACTCACCCCCAATAAACCCCCAAACCCTCCCATAAGATTGGTATTTTTTAGGCCCAGCGCAGTGGCGCAGTGGATAAGGTCCTCGCCTTGCACGCCCGGGATCCCATATGGGTGCCAGTTCTATCCTGGCAGCCCCGCTTCCCTTCCAGCTCACTGCCTGTGGCCCAGGAAGGCAGTCGAGGACGAGGACAGCTGAAAGCTTTGGGACCCTGCACCCGTGTGGGAGACCCAAAAGAGGCTCCTGGCTTTGGACCGGCATAGCATCAGCCATTGCACTCACTTGGGGAGTGAATCATCGGACAGAAGATCTTCCTTTCTGTCTCTCCTCTCTGTATATCTGACGTTCCAATAAGAAAAAACCTTAAAAAAAATACCAATCTTTTTTTTTTAAGATTTATTTTTATTATTTTCCTTATTGGAAAGGCGGATATACAGAGAGGAGAGACCAAGAGGAAGATCCTCCATCCGCTGACCCACTGCCCAAGCAGCCGCAACGGCCAGAGCTGAGTCAGTCCAAAGCCAGGAGCCTGGAACCTCCTCTAGGTCTCCCATGCGGTGCAGGGTCCCAAGGCTTTGGGCCGTCCTCAACTGCCCTCCCAGGCCGCAAACAGGGAGCTGGATGGGAAGCAGAGCTGCTGGGACCAGAACCAGCGCCCATATGGGATCCTGGCACATACAAGGACTTTAGCCACTATGCTATGGTGCTGGGCACCCATGAGATTGTTTTTGAAAAAAAAAAAAAGACCCTTTTTATTATACTTGTATCCTCAGAGCTAAACCTCAGCTTTGTTACTTAGGAAGTAGTTTTTAAATATTTATTAGTCGTCAGTGAAATACATTACTGTAAAGAGCTGCCAAGGAGGGCATAGGGAGTCTGATCCTGAAGAGTTTCAAGAGGAAGGGAGATGCCCCTCTGATCAGGGGTCTTCCCTTCCCTGGGGAAAGGGAAATGAATGGGTTGGTGGGTAGAACTTGCTCTCTAAAGCATTCAGTTGTGTAATAGAGTGTGGTGAAATCAGGGATGGCTTTTATAGCAAGGTTTTCCAAGCTCACACACAACCTTCAGAAGAACACAGCCCAGCTGTATTTTTGTTGTTATTGTTCATTTAAAGGTTTATCTACTTTTGTTTTTTTTTTTTTTGAAAGGCAGAGAGATTCAGACATAGCTATCTTCTTTCCATTCACTGGCTCACTCTGCGAATGCCCCCATTAGTCAGGACTAGACCAAGCTGAATCCAGGTATCTGCAACTCCATCTGGGTGAGTGGGAGGGACCCTAGCATTCACCATCACCTTCCGTCTTCCAGAATGTGTATTAGCAGGCCACTGGAATCAGAAGCAGAACTAGGACTCGGAACCAGACACTCTAATATGGGATGCAGGGTCCCAAGCTACATCTTAACCACTGTACCAAATGCTTGCCCCTCTTTTTTAATTCTGAAATAATTTTAGACTTACAGGAAAGTTGCAAAAATACAGAGAGTTCCTGGAAACTCTTACTCAGCTTCCCCTAATATTAACATCTTATATAGCATACAGCAATGATCAAGCCTAGAAATCAGCATTGGTACAATATTGTTAACTGAACGACAGTGTTCATGTTTCATCAGTATTTCTACTCATGTCTTCCTCTGTTCCAGGATCCTGCCTAGGATCCCACAGTGCATTTAACTATCCTGTCTCCTTAATTGCTTCTGTGTGTGATAGTTTCTCAGTCTGTCCTTCTGTGATTTCGACACTTTTGAAGCACACTAGCCGGTTGTTTGCAGGGTGCTGCATCCCCCCCTTTGGTGTCTGTCTGATGTTTTCTCATGATTTACGTTTTTGACAAGAACATCATAGAAGCAATGCTGTGCCCTTCTCAGCATATCATGTCCACAGTACATGAGATCATGTTTATTTTTGGTCATGTTGAATTTGATCACTTGGATAAGGAGTTTTCTCCCTGCTAAATTGGTATCTTTCTTCTTAATGTTAACAAATATCTAAGTTATTTTAAGTTATACAAATATCCTGTTTCTTCCATATATTCATTTCACATACATTAGTGGATCTTGCCACCCAGAGCATTATTGAGGTGTTTACTTAATGTAAATTTCTTTATATATATATATATATATATATATATATATTTATTTATTTATTTATTTCAAAGGCAAAGTTACAGAGAAAAGGGGAGAGACAGATCTTTCATCCATCCATTGGTTCATTCCCTAAATGGCCATAATAACTAGAACTGGGAAGACCTAAAGCCAATAGCCAGCAGCTTTATCCAGGTCCCCCACATGGGTACAGGGACCCAAGAATTTGGGCCATCTTCTGCTTTCCCAGGTCATCTGCTAGGAGCTGGATCAGAACTGCAGTAGCCAGATCTCAAACTGATGCCTAAATGGAATGCCAGCATCACAAGCAGCAGTTTTACCTTATCTGCCACAGCACCGGCCCCAGTGAATCTCTTATTTCTTCCCATCAGTACTTAATGATTGGAATTACTCTGGAAAGGGAAACTGAATAAACTAAATTCAAATACTAAATATCATATCCTTCTATTCATTAATTTCTAATATTTTAATTCTCCAGATTGTTTAACAAGCATAATTTTAGATAGTATAGTTTTATTCTTATTTAAGAAATTTTATTAGGGGCTAGCATGGCAGGCTAATCCTCAGTCCTGCAGCACTGGCATCCCAGATGGGCACCCAAGTCCTGTGCTTGCTGCTCTACTTCCCATGCAGCTCTCTGTTATGGCCTGGGAAAGAAGCAGAGGATGGCCCAGGTCTTTGGACCCTCCTGCACCCATGCAGGAGACCCAGAAGCTCTTGGAGCCCAGCTTTGCATCAGTTCAGCTGATCACTGTGGCCATTTAGGGAGTGCATGAGCGCATGAAAGACCTCTCACTCTGTTGCCTCTTTCTATCAAGCCTGCCTTTCAAAGAAAAATAAATCTTTCCAATAAATAAAAAGAAATTTTACTGATGTTTGCTCAAGGGCATTGTGATTACTTACCATCATATTTTATTTATAGTGGGAAGACTGGCTGCTCCTCACTTATTTAAAGAAAAACAATAACTTATGTCAGACCCACACAACTGAATGACTTTAAGAAGGACAATCCCTACACAAGGCCTTGAGTTGTTTGTTCCTGTTTAGCATAGTAAACATAATAATCTTGATGCTTACTCATAAACCGTTCATGGAATACATAGTAACTTATCTATTAGAGGAACTTTAATGTTAACGTTTCTTGATATTTTTTGTTGTTGCATGTTCACATTGTTAATCATAACCCAGGTGCCCAGGACACAGTATATTTAGTGCATGGTTCATAGGATATTTAGTACAGATCCTGATAACTCAGCATTTTTAATCTATCCCAGCTCTATGATGCCTAGAACAGTTAGTCAGCAGGAGAGCATTGAATTGAACTGATTGTTTCTGAGTCAGTGACAAATTTACTTTCCAAACACATTGTGTCTAATTTTATTTTTAAAAAGAGTAAGAAGAGAGCATTAAAATTTTTTGAAGGCAGAGTGACAGAGAGAGGAGAAATAATGAGTGAGCTTCCTCCACTAGTTCACTGCCTAAAAAGCCACACAACATCCAGGATGGGGAGATCAGAGCCAAGAGCCTGGACCTCCATCCAAGCCTCTTGTTTTCTGTTGTTTTTCCAGGCCTGATGGTGAGGGAACTGAATCAGAAGTGGAGCAGCTAAGACAAACCAGTGTTCACGAGGGATGCTGGTGTGGCAGGTGGCAGCTAACCCACTACACCACAGTGCTGACCCTGGAAAGAACATTATTTAGACCAAGGGTTGACAGAATTTCTGTAAAGGGCTGAATAGTATATCCTTTAGATTTTTCAAGCCATATAGTATTATAAATACTCAACTCTACTATCAGACATAGTACAAGTACATGCATAAACCTCTCTTGCAATAAAACTTTCTTTACAAGAACAAGTGGTAGACTGGGCCATCTGATGCAGTTTATCAAAACATGCAAGTTCTAAATGCACATTGACATAATATTGTTGTCTCATGTTTCTCTACAGGCAGAAGACTAATCTTTGAAAATATGTATTTGGGAGATAGTCACGTTCTATTGAATACATTGTGCTGGTGCTGCCATCGAAAAATCTGGTTACACTCTGGGGAGGCCTTCTACCGCTGCAGGACTGAACCTCCGCGGCTCTGAGATGAGCGTCTGGCCCAAGTGCACACACCATGAATAGATACACAACGATCAAGCAGCTTGGGGATGGGACCTACGGTTCCGTCCTGTTGGGAAGAAGCATTGAGTCTGGGGAACTGATTGCTATCAAAAAGTGAGTTTTATCTCCTGAATCCATCTTCCACTACACATTGTCAAGATAATTTTTAACTCTGTCTTTTTCATTCCCCATCTTTCAAATATCTTTCAAAGGGGAGTGATTAGGAAGCAGGGAGAAAATAGTATCCGTAGGTTCAGTGATTATTAACAGTGTAACGCCATGGTAGAGGTTTCTAACATTCCCACATTAAACTTATTACTGTGCATGTAGCCCTAGTGTGTTTTCAGAATGTTTTCTCATTTGTGAAGTGAACATGAACAGGTTAAACATGATTTTACATGAGAGGAAACTGAAAGGAAGTGGCTTAATTGGGGGTCATTTATACATGTGGTGGCCATGTGACTGCTATCCTGTCCACCTGCCCCACTTTTTCATAGCTGCCTGAGTCCAGATCCAAAAGAATTTACTCCCAAACTTAATTGTTCAAAACAACACACATTTCTTCTCTCAGTTTTCTATGGGTCAGGAGTCTGGGCACAGCTTAGCCAAGAAGAATGGATCTCCTATAAAGCTGCAGTCCATGTGGTAGCCAGAGCAGGGGGCCCATCTAAAGGCTGGACTGGGGAAAGGTCTACTTGGGAACTCACACACCTGATTGTGGGTGGCATTCAGTACTTGAGGACTGTTGGACTGTGGGTCTCAGTTACCCCCTGGCTGCTGGCCGAAAGTTGCCCTCAATTCCTTCTCGCATGTTCCTCTCCAGAGAGCAGCTCAATTATATAGCAGCTATCCTTATCAAGATGTGAGTCAAGAACACATAAAGAAAATCTTCCATAAAGATGGAAATCATATTTTTGCTTCTGTAAACTAGTAACAGTAATGATGGCCTCTAAAATATCTCATCCTGTTGGTTAGAAGCGAATCACTGAAGGAGATGGGATTATTCAAGGTAGTGAATACCAGGTGATGGATGCATATGGAAACCGTATTAGTCTGCTTACTGGGTTAGCACCATAGCCTAGTGGCTATAGTCTTCATCTTGAACACACCAGGATCCCATATGGGCACTAGTTCTAATCCCGGTGGCCCCGCTTATCATCCAGCTCCCTGCTTGTGGCCTAGGAAAGCAGTAGAGGACAGCCTAAAACCTTAGGACCCTACAACTGTATGGGAGACCTGGAAAATGCTCTTGGCTCCTACGTTCAGATTGGCTCAGCTCCAGCTATTGCAGCTGCTTGGGATCAACGGATGGAGGATCTTCCGTTTTGTTTCTCCTCCTCTCTGTTTATCTGACTTTCCAATAAAAACAAACAAATAAATAAATCTTTAAAAAAAAAAAAGTCTGCTTACTGTACCCATCTATGTCCAGTTGCCTCCTCAGTCTCTCCATTTGGATGTCCCGCCAGTATTTTTAAGCTCATCACATCTGCAACTAAGATTCAGCAAATTCTCTTGTGCCAGACTTAATTCTCCTTCAGTTTTCCCTATGTTGATAAATGATACTACTAACCCTTCAAAACCTCGGAGACTTCCTTGCTTCCCCTGTCCCACATTTGGTCATAAAGTTCTGTTAATTCTACTGCTTTTTTTTTTTTTCTGATACACTTACCATTTCACATTCTCATTGCTAACATCTCATTCAGCCCATTCAACGCCTTACCACCTCAGTCAGTAGTTCTCCCGAGGATGCTTAGCTTCCATTCTTTCCTCGTTGATGCCAGACTAAAGGAATTATTTTAAACATGCATTTGATTAATTGAAGCCAATAGCGTCAGATGGTCTGGGTGTCCTGTTGGTCTATCACATCACCTTGTCCCCTCTAGTGCCTAGCACAGTGCTTGCAGCCAGTATCCCACCTCAGGTATACCTGGAAGGCCGATGATAGGGTGTCCTGGCCAGCTCCCTGACAGTTCCCTACAAGGCCTGAGCCTCATTTACTCACCTTGGTGTCAACTCTGCCAAGTACCCTTTGCTGAGCTAACCATCTCTCTTCTTTCCCCATTCTTCAACTCCTTGACCTGATTTCCTGGAATCACCTCCCAAACAGTCTACCCATACCCTGGTCCTTGCATCAGGTTCAGCTTTTGGCAGACTCCAAGCTAAGGTAGCTTATTGTCATCCTGTCATTTTTCAGTGTGACCTCCAAATAGCTGAATCATTTGGCCTCTGCTTGTTTTCTTCAGCCCCGACTCCTAGGGCTACCTCCGTGCTTCCCACCTAGTTCAAGTCTATTCATCCTCTGTAGCTCAAAGATCGCTTCAGTAGAGGAGTAGTCTCTACATCTAGAACAATAGGGTTCCCTCTCTCCTCTCAGCTATAGGCAAGGGGTTGTCAAATTTTTCATGTAAAAGGCCAGACAGTAAATATTTTAGGCTTTTGAAGCCATATGGTTTCTGTTATAACAATTTAATTCTGCTTTATAATATGAAAGCAGCCACAGACAACATGTAAATGAATGAGTGAGTGTGGTGGTTTTCCAATGAAATGACAGCTATGAAAATTGAAATTTGAATTTCATATCATTTTTGCCCATTGCAAAATATTCTTCATTTGTTTTTCCTAACCATTTAAAAGCATACATGCCCTTCGCTCATAGGCTGTATAAAAACACATGCTGGGGAGGATTTGACCTGTGAGCCATAATTTGCTGACCCCTGTATCAGAGAGTCTATCACTGTGCTATCCAAAATATGTGAAAACTGCGTGTGCTATTTAAACTGAAAATTCAGTTTCTGTGTTGCACTTCAAGTACGTTATATTTTAAGTGCTCAGTGGCCACATGCATCTTGTGGCTACCATATTAGACAACATAGGATGCTTCTACCAGCACAGAAATTATGTTGGACAGCTTAGGCCTAGATGGAGCCAGCCTGAGGAACTGCCTTCCCAGGCAAGGCAGCTAATTAGTGGTAGAGAAAAGCAGCAGTGATCTCTTGTACTGTACCAGGCCACTGCTGCTGGAAAATGTTATGACTTCATTGCTTTTTTAAATAAATATTTATTTATTTTTATTGAAAAGGTAGGTTACAGAGAGAAGGAGAAATAAAGACAAAGCTCTTCTGTCTGCTGGTTCTCTTCCCAAGTGGCTGCAACAGTTGGGGCTGAGCTAATCCAAAGCCTGGAGCTTCGTCTGGGTCTCCCATGCGGGTGCAGGGTCCCAAGGCTTTGGGCCTCCTCGACTGCTTTCCCAGGTCACAAGCAGGGAGCTGGATGGGAAGAAGGGCAGCTGGGAAACAAACTGGCACCCATATAGGGATCTCAGAGTGTACAAGTGAAAATTTAGCCACTGGGCTATTGTGCTGGGCCCATGACTTAGGATTGTACTGCCAGACTTTAAAATAATGCAGTTTTGGGTAGTTCAGATTGAGCATCTCTAATCCAAAAATTTGACATTAAAATGTTTTCAGGGTCCAGCATGATGGCTTAGCGGTTAAAGTCCTCGCCTTGCATGTGTCGGGATCCCATATGGGCGCTGGTCTAATCCTGGCAGCCCTGCTTCCCATCCACCTCCCTGCTTGTGGCCTGGGAAAGCAGTTGAAGAAGGACCAAAGCCTTGAGACCCTGCACCCGTGTGGGAGACCTGGAAGAATATCTGGGCTTTTGCACAGCTCCAGCTGTTACAGCTGCTTGGGGAGTAACTAAGCTGATGGAAGATCCTCCTCTTTGTTTCCTCCTCTCTGTATGTCTATTTTCAATTAAAATAGATAAATCTTAAAAAACAAAATGTTTCCCAATCAGACTTTTTGAGCTCCTGCATGGCACCAGAATTGGAAAATTCCAAACTTGTATCACGTGACAGGTCAAAAAGCAGGTGCACTAAAAATAGGTAAAATTTACCTTCAGGACATGTATGTAAAGTATATACGTAGCATAAATGATTTCATGTTTTGACTTGGATCCCATCACCAAGATATCTGATGATATCCGTTGCAAATATTTCAAAATCTGGGAAAAAATTATGAAATACTTCTGGTCCCAAACCTCTCATACAAGCCCATCTTGCATATCAATTATACCCAACCTGTAATATTTGATAAAATTGAAGCAAACTGTAAGCACTTGCAATTAAATTGTGAATTTTAGAGAAATAAAGTTAAGCTTATTATTATTGAGGATAAACAGTCTTATTTGTTTCTTTCTTCTCTCTTTCAGAATGAAAAGAAAGTTTTATTCCTGGGAAGAATGTATGAACCTTCGGGAGGTTAAGGTATTTATTGCTATACCAAGAAGTAATTTATGTATAAGTAATTAAAATATATTAAATGGTTAGATATCTAATTCATATGATCCTTCCACTTGAGTTTTTAAATTAAAACCATTGAAAACGAGGGCAAATGACAACATTATATGGCTTATGGCTTAAAGTAGGCGATTACTATGTCATTACATAATGAATATATTGGTATTTGAAAACTCTTTAGTGGATCTCTTATATTGACTTAACGAACTATTGCTACCTCTAGAGATAGCCTAGTGATTAATACAAAGGAGTTTCCATTTGTTGAGTGTTTTTCCTAGATACTACAGCAGTACTTGTTTCAGTTTCTTGCTCTAATAATATGCAATATGCTGTTGGTGATAAAATTGTTTAAAAGATTTATTTCTTTGAAAGGTAGAGTTACAGAGAGATTTTCCATCTTCTGTTTCATTCCCCAGAAGGCTGCAAAGGCCAGGGCTGGGCCAAGCTGAAGCAGGGGCCAGAAGCTTCTTCTAGGTCTCCCGTATGTATGTATGTCAGGCGCCCAAACCCTTGAGCCATCTTCTGCTGCTTTTGCTAGATCATTATCAAGGAGCCAGATCAGAAGTGGAGGAGCTGAAACAAGTGCCTGTATAGGATGCTGACATTGCAGGCCTTGGTTTAAGGTGCTCTGCCACAACACTAGCCCCAGTCATGGAATTTTTTTAATCAGAGTAGAGTTCGCTCAGTAGTCACCTAGCACATAGCTTCATTTCTATTCACCTCATAGCTACAGCATTCCCTTTTTTGTCCCCCTCTGTTCTCTTTTCCAAATTCTGTCTCAGTTCTGCTTCTGTCTCCATCAGAGTAGACTGACCACTTCAGCTTGTGTGTCATCCTGTTCCTTGTGCATCACAGGAACGCCTCAGGGTCCTACAGTCTCTGAGAGCCCTGCTTGAGACACCTACTAGGATTCTGAAACTCAACCATTTGTCTTCTTCTAGGGTGCCCTGGACATAGATGAAAGGTTAAAAGTTGAAAGCAGGAATTACAAACTTTCTGTGAAGAGCCAAGTTGTAAATCTTTATGCTTCATGGGCCAGTAGAACACATTGAGAAGAGCTAAAAAAATTTTCATAAAATTTTATTTACAAAGTGGAAAATATACTAACAACCACTAAGTATAATTTGTGTGTGTGTGTGTCATAGGTCTTTTAATGAGAAGAATAGCATTCTTTGCGGGGGCATTTAACTTAATTTGGATATAGGATATCTCCTGTCATCACACTGATTACAAATAGTCATCTCTAGAAGCCGTTCTTTGTTTAGGGATAATCTGAAGCAGGTGATGGGCTGGCTGTATTTCACCCAAGAGTTAGTTGTGCTGATCTGTGATCTAGAGAATGAAAGCTCTGGATGATCCCAAAACACCAGAGATGAAAACAAAGTGTTATCATGGTCTTTGTCTCTGTGACTTTACGTTCTGATTGGTATCCCTGACTTGGATGTTAAACTTTTGCTTTTCTGTACATCCAGCTGCATTCATTCTAATGAAAGGAACATTAGTCATAAGCACAGCTGAGAAAAACTATAGGCCCATGGTGTCTTAGGAAATAAATGGCTGCCTCGGCAAGACCTCAGAAGGAACTGCTCCTCTAGCTAATGACCATGACACTTCCCACTCTTTTTTCTTACCTACATGGATGCTGCATCTGCTGCCTTCTGGGTTCTTCCATCCCTGCCTGTCTTTTTCGATCCTCTGACAAATGTACCCAGCCCCGGGCCACAGCCAACCAGTGAATTCAGAGAGGAGGGAAAGGAGTGGGCAGAAAGGAGGACTCTTGTCCTTCCTTGTTGCCTGCTGGCTCAGAAGGGGAAGGAAAAGGACCACTGTCATTGTTGCATCTCTATTCCTGATACACTGCCCAGTGCTGAATCTCAGCAGTGAGAGGAAATTTGGAGTTGATTATACCACTATCTCCTCACCCCCTGCGGCTGCCTGCCATCTGTATATCGGCATGCTTTTCTTTGAAGAGCCTGTGGACTATAGGCAAATGCTGTAAGGAAGGGCATCCTTACTCTTGTGATGTCACAGGCTGAATGGACCTGGTGACAGTTTGCTTTGACACACTATTTTATGTGACTTCTGTTCTAGACACCATCTTGAAATACTTGGTTGCCTGTGTCCTGCCTGCTCCCTTCACTGCTTTTTTGTTTTTAAGGCAATCTTAACTTCTGGTATCTTTTATGTCTTGCTCCAACAATTCCTCTCCCCTCCATATCTTTAAAACCTTCTTTTCCTTTGGCTCCTTTTTTTTTTTCAGCCTATAAATGTGCCTGCCATTCTCTCTCATCCAAAACTGTCTCAAACCTCTCTCTTACCAAGCTCTTCTTTTTCCTTACCCCACCTTCCAGATATCCTCCTTCAGTAGCATTTGTTTTAACCCAATCACATCAGACACCTCTGTCTGTAACTATAGTGAAGCTGGCAGATTTGCTAGAGGAATTCTGAGGGTCTACAGCTGGCATCCACACATGTTGCCTCCTGGCAGCTCTTCCTGCCACGTCTTTCAGACAAGCCTCCTTCAGAACCAGACTGGGGTGGTTCACCTCCTGCCTCTCTCAGACGGAGTCTGCCGCTGCATTTCCATGCCTCACCTTGGATGGGCTTCCCTCCTGCTGAAGCTTTTCCCTTCCAGTAAGCTTGTCTAGATGTTACTCCTCCTTGAAGTCACATCTCATGAGCTGCCCTCCCTCACCACTCAGTGTTTACTGGTACCCCTTGAAAAGTTTCTGGTGTTCCTTTTTTCTGTCTTTCCTTTGACAGTTGCCATAATATGATCTTTCTTGTTCTTTTATTTGCATATTATATTCAATTACTGTCTATGGTAAGTGCAGGCATGGTGTCTTATATTCCAGGGTATCCTTGTGGCCCAGTAAGTTATAGTTTTAATAAAGACATGGGTCACATAGTGACATTGGTCAGTAAGGGTTCACATTTACAATGGTCCCATAACGTTACCATGGAGCTGAGAAATTCCTGTTGCCTATTTTTCCTGTACTTTCTCTATGTATCATTGCTATGATGCTGATAGTATTCACACAGTGACAGGCTTACAGGTGTGTGGTCTAGGAGCAATAGACTTACCCATGTGGCTCAGGTGTGTAATGGACCTAGGATTGTATAAAGTAAACTCTAATGTTCTCAGGGCCATGAAATCTCAAACAGTGTATTTCTCAGATCTTATTCCATGATTAAGTTATTTCTCATTAGGGAACTTGACCAGTCCCCAGGAGGGCAGAATTGATAATATCCCACTTCCACTTTCATCCCTGGTTTTAAGAAGTTGCCACTCAGACTTTTGCTTCTCTGCTCCAGCACAACAACTGACCTGGCTCTCCCATTCCTGAGACCTTTCCAGAGCTAAGACAAGATACTTTTCTAGAAATACATCTCTGTAGAGTGAGTCATACTGAATTTCCCACACAAAATTCTTTTTGTATTAAATGAATACAGTTGTTAACTTGCTCATAAGCTTCATTTAGAAACAGGAACTGTGACCCACTCTTAAATTTGGGCTTCAGTACTTGCAACTCACACCAGCAAAGAACTGCAGGTACCCTACTTGGTGCTTGGAGTCCTCCTGCCCCAAGGCTTTTTATTGAAGGTTATCTCAGCTGTTGCTTTTGATGGATTTTTTCAGTAACAGAAAAGAAGGCTGAAGTGAAAATCCAGTGAATACTGACACATTAGGTAACATTTGTGTTTGTTACTCATGGAGAACAGAACTCCAAGCAACCAAAAGAAATCATGAGCCCAGCTGTGTCATTCTAGAAGACTCTGGCCAAGGCTGCTGAGCATTCCCTGCCAGAAAAGTGTCCTAGCAGGAACTTGGTGTTTGGGGAGAAGGTTCCAGAACAGCCTCGTTTTCTTCTCAGTCGTTGGCTGTATTTTTTTTTTTTCTTTCTCTAGTTGCTTAGAGTCATTTCCATGCGATCCAACATGATCATATTACACATTCCCAAATTCCAGTTCTTGATGTCTTATTACTGAATGTTCTTCCAGATTTCAATGCCCGTTTTTAACACTTTCATTTTCAAATGTTTTGTTTCTTTTATAGAAAGGTTATTCTTTTTCATGAAATTTAAAGATGAAGAGGCTTTGTAACTTATGTTAGATTCATTTCTCTGTGAGGAGAAAGCTTTTGGGTTAAAGGGCCTCATGTGGATGTTGTGAGGTAGTGGGCTGAGCTGCTGCTCAACACACCTTTATTCCAGACTGCTTAGAATTGAGCCACACCTCCACTAATGATCCAGTTTCCTGTTAATTGCACACATTGACAGATAAGGAAACAACAGAAAAGGGCTGATCTATTTAGGTCTCCACCATGCAGGTGAGAAACTTGGGTGAAGTTTCTGGTTCCTGGCTTCTGCCTGGCCCAGCCCTGGTTATTTTGGACATTTGAGGAGTGAACCAGTGGATGAAAGATCTCCATCTCTCTCTTTCAAATAAATAAAAATATAACGAATTAAAGGACTCATCTCACTGGCTAAAGGGATTGTTGAGCACTTTCTTGAAGGATACAATTCATTAAATTCTGATCATCCGGTGAATACACCAACAGTTGAGTATCTTTGGTTGTTGACTGTAAGCAGGATTGTGGTTCACTAACACAAAAGTGTGTTTGTTCCGCATTTAGAGAACTGATGATGCAAACAGAAAATAGTGCATGAGTGAGTACTTAGTGTTCCAGGAAGAGCAAACTTCCATAGCATGAGGGATCAGAAAACTAGGCACTGGATTCTTGTCCACCTTCTGCCTTTGTTGACTTGGAGGCAGTGGGTATTTCTGATACAAATCTCTCTGTTTTGTAGCAAAAACTTATATTGTACACACAAGCATTCTGTCTCATGAACACACAGGAATCAGACAAAAGCCCTGAGAATCAACTATAATGGCTCAATTTCTGTAAACAATTTCCCAAAGTGTGTGCAAGCCAGTGATCCCAGCCCAAAGCAGCTGCGTTCTCCATTGCTTGGAAAATCAGTGTTGTAACTCCCTTTATTGGCTTCTCCCTGGCCACTTTCACAGCCTGAATTACCTCATCTGGAGAGAGTGGGCTTAAAATAGCCCTGGCATATTGCTTGGTGCTGGGGATGGCCAGAAATACCAGATAATGGTAAAATGCTTATTTTCTAGATAGTTCATTAAAGTAGTCTTTAAAGGTAAAGTTACTGTAGATTTCAGAGAAATACTATTTTAGTCATCATTCAGATATAATTTACAGCATTCCTGTGAGCCTAAAATTGGGTGTTTCTTCCTAAATACACATAGGGTTATTTCTCTTTTTCAGCAGCAGATTTGCACTAATTATTTTGTGTTTTTTTCTTCTGTGTCTTACAGTCATTAAAGAAGCTCAACCATGCCAATGTAGTAAAATTAAAGGAAGTTATCAGGGAAAATGATAATCTTTATTTTATCTTCGAGTACATGAAGGAAAATCTTTACCAGCTTATTAAAGAAAGGTACAGCTTGCTCATGATGATCTTGTGGGCTTATAATTTCTCTCTGCTTTTGTTCAGTGTTTTTTTTCCAGTCATTTCATAGCTGTGTTTCTGGGCTTCCTTGTCATAAGCTGCAGGATGGAAGAGGATGCCACCCACTGGCCTGCTTAGCCACGGTGCAGCCGTTTCCATGTTTGAAAGGATTGCTCGCCCAAGAAGTTCAAGGCTGTCACAGTGGAGAGCTGTAGTTCTCCACTCCCGTGTGTGGCACGGCAGCTATAGGCTAGGTGCCCACATGCCTTGTGTATTTTGTGACTTCTGTTGAAAAGTCCTAGACTTGCTTTCAGCTCCCGCTCCACCACAGAGTCAAGTATTTGCACACTGGGAGGAGGAGACTGACGAGGGAACTTAGCCTGCTGTGATAATTTTGAACTTTATAAGTGACCCACAGAGGCCTCCTGGGCATATTTTTGTGGTGGCAGAATGAATACCATTCACAGCAGCTGTCAGATGAACTTGAATGAACAGGTACCATCTTCAGTGTCAAGAACTGCAGTGAAGCTGTGTGGTTTGCCCAACTGGGGGAAAATGTTAGCATCCTCTGTGTCTCATAAACTCTCATCTGGATGACCTTACATTTCCCCCACTAACAGTTTTTTGAAGTTTTAGTCCATATCATGAAGAAAGGAGACCTTCAGGTTTTTATATGCTATGTTGAAGGGAATGATTTTGTATTGCTTACTATAAAATGTTAATATTTTTGTCTTTGTAACATATTTGGTGGTTATAAAATAGCTTCCCTATATAAGTGAATGATTGCTTTTCATGTGTCAACCCAAACTGATGACTTTGTTTTATTGTGTCCCTGATAGGAATAAGTTGTTTCCTGAGTCATCTATAAGGAATATCATGTATCAGATCCTGCAGGGACTTGCATTTATTCACAAGCATGGTAGGTAATCAGCAGATTGTGTGTTTGCACAACAGTGAAATGTTCTCATCAAGTAGGAAGCTTTCAAGTTTTCAGAAGCTGACTCCTGGGAAAGGCTAGAGAATTAAGAGATTGAAGCTGTTTTTGGAATATTTTGTATTTTGGAGTTATTTTGTAACTTGATTTCTGAATTTCCCTCACTATTCATCATGCCCTGTGTGTTTATGCTCTTTAGCCTTTAACATTAAACTTGTTATTTACAGATCTGATTCCTGACAATTATCTGGTATATTAATAATAAATCTAAGGTCAGAATCCTGAGTAGTTTCCTGCATTATTTTTTATCCATCAACTGGTAACCTCTTATTCATGGTTTGGCTCTCTGTGGTTTCATTTACCCACAGTCAACCATGGTTCATGAGATATTGTAAGAGGTAAAGAGAGACTACATTAATGTAATTTTTGTTACAGCATATTGTTGTAATTGTTTGGTTGCTGTTGTTAATCTTTTAATGGGCCTAATTTATAAATTAAACTTTATCATAGATATTTTTATATAGGAAAAAATGACTTATATAGAGTTTAGTATGATCTGTTTCAGGCATCCACTGGGGCTCTTGGAACTGTCTCCTGTGGATTAAGAGGTAACTATAATGTATTCCAGCTACAAAGGAAATTAAATGTGGTTTGAAAAGATTTATGCAATATGGCAAAAATTAGCAAACTTAAAGAAAAAAAGAAAATAGCAAAAACCAGATATGGAGTTAGTGAGGGGGAAAGATTAATCCTCAAAATGCTTGTCAGAAAATTTTGTTTTAGTAGTAGAAGCGATAAATTTGATTTTGCACTTGTCAGACTATGCAGCATCATAGGTGGTTTCTTTGAGGTAAAAAACAAAACCAGGTCAGTTGCCCAAGAATAACAGAGCTAAGGTAGATACTGAGATTGAATAGAAGTTTTTGTCATGGATCTTTAGTGGGGGCAGATGTAACATGACATCTTCCCAAACACAGAACCAGGTTACACAGGGCAGTTCCCTGCCATGTCCCTCAAGGTGGCCAGTTATATAACCTTGTCAGAGAAAATAGCACTACTGGGGCCCAGTATAGTTCACTGTAGGCATGGCCTGATGAGTGTGGAGAGAGATGTGTATCCCAAGAAACAGATGGCCGTGTGCCCACAGGCAGTGCTTCCTCACCATTGTTTTCTTAGCTGAGCTTTTCGAAGGTTTTAAGCAACCACAAGTTTGAAGTTACATTTATTCTCCAGCAGCTAGCTGGAGCATTGCTAATCTTTGTTACCAACTGGATGCGGATCGAGCTGGGAACTGATCGATAGATAGCTTCTTGTAAACACAGAGTTGCCAGGTACTTGAAGCCCTGGGTGGAGCCAAAAGTCCCTTCAAAGGGACACTTGAGTCATTTTAACATACAGACAGAAGAGCCAAATGGCTGCCTCTGCACATGCAGAAAGCCCTTGTCAGTCTAAGGATGTTGTTGGTATTGTAAATGTTGCACCAACAAGTGGGTTTCATTACTTAATAAGGAGATTTATTGGTTCAAATCCAGTTCTGATTTGGCATGAATTGCCAATTAGGATAAAAGACTTAATGTCGTACCAGGTGGCATGAAGCACCTGGATTCTTGTCCACCTGCTCTTTATCCTTAAGATGTCCCTCACAGTTTGAGACCAAATGAAACACAAACAGGCATCAAGTATCTGTGTGAATCTCTCTCAGTCTAAGATTGTGAACCAATTCTAGAAAAACTTTCCTGATTACTTCTGATTGCAGTGACATTTCGCTTGCATTCACAATTCAAAAGGGATGTTATGAAGTTACAAAACACAAAACTCCTGGGGTGATATGTGAGAATTTAAGATTTAAGAGCTGGATTTAAGAGCTCAAGTAAGAGAAATAATAAAAAATTCAAGGCATTCTCAAAAGAGATGCGTCAACTTGTATGTCTGCAGAAGGGACAATCATGTCTCAGTTTTAGGGTGATTTGTTTGGTACTAGAAACCAAGTAGACTAAAAGATGGTAGTCTTTAACTTTATCTTCTTTTCCTTTTTGCACCTTTTCCAAACTCAAAGATTTGTTGCCAGAAAGAATTTTCAGGTATTTTCCAGTTTTCTGCCTAATGAGATGAACACACGCACATGGCATGTGCACCCTCATATCTGTGCATGAATGTGGACACATCTATATGGACACACACCCATATGTATATGTACTTTTACACATACTGTCCTGACCTAAACTTAGAAATACTTACTTAAGACATACTTAGAAATGCATGAGCATATGCACACACATAGGTATTTTATAGGCAATGATTTTTTTTAATTAAAGATTTGTTTCTTTATTTGAAATGCAGAATTACAAAGAGAAAGGGAGAGACAGAGAGATCTTCCCTATGCTGATTCACTCCCCATGTGGCCTTAAGGACCAGGGCTGGCTCAGGCCAAAGCCAGACATCCGTACCTTTATCTGAGTCTCCCATGTGGGTGGTAGGAACTCAAGCCCTTGGACCATCTTCATCTGCTTTCCCAGGCACAAGAGAGCTGAATTGGAAGTGGAGTTTTGGGAACACAAGCCAGCACCCTATGGGGTGTTGCATTGCAGGAAGCGGCTTAACCTGATATACCACATTACCATCCTATACATCTGTGTACTGCTGTGTCAAACAGTCTTTTGGAATTCTGTTCTGTGATTTTTCTTGCATGAGTAGATGTGTAGATCATGTATAAAATTCATGCAGGGAAAAGCTCAACTTATGGAAAAGGTAAAATTCTCACTTTTAGAACCCAGGACTCTGCCCCTGTCAGAGATCTGTTGTTGACACATTTCCTGAGAAGTTAAGTTGGTCTTACTTTGGGCTTAGCAACATCTCCTTACTTACTGCTTTTTCAGCCTCTTAGGAGGTAAAATAGTTGGTATCTGTTCCTTCAAAAGAGGAAAACAGGGTTCAGAGAGGCTTAAAACCTGCCAGAGATCCCACTATAGTTAAGTGACAGAGTGGAGAGCAGTTCATATGCCCATTCGCTTTCCCAGAAAATCCTGTGTGTTCTCAAAAAGATTAAGAGATGAAGAAAGTCACAATTGTAAACAGGATGAGTACTATTATTTTGCTTTCACAATTGATTGTGTGGAATTTTTTACACTCTTAATATGGAATGGACTTGGCTTTAAATGCAGTGGTGTGTTCATATCATTCCTTCTCTCCAGTAGTGGGGTAAAATATCTTTTCTCAAGTAGCTTGTTCTCCCTGTGGCAAGGTGCACTCTGTCCCCAGAGGAGCAGCTCCTTTGAGAAGGAAGAACAGCACTGCAGGTGGTTGCTATGGCCATCCTTCATGTCACTGAGTAATTTCCCCATAGGGAGTGGAAATGTAGATCCACTTGGAGCTGATTAAGCAATGTCAAAACTTGTATGTCTCAGGAATTAAAAAATTCATGCAGACTGTCAGTTTCATCTTTGACCTGCCCTTAAAAATGCCCAGATGCTCATGCAAGTTATAGAAATGCAGTGAATGGCTTGAAGAACAGGACAGTGTTTTGCCCCAGAAGGTGGTTCTCTGCTCCTGTGTTTCACCACTGTCTAACTGTGTGTCACCTTGAGACAATCCTTTACTTTTGTGCCTTGCTGTCCTCTTAGTCATCTTGGTAAAACTTTGTGGGTTTAACTTCAGGACTCTCTGTGCAAGTACAACTTCCAAAGCAGGAAGGTGTGTTCTGTAAATTCTTACAGAGATTCTTGTTTTTACTCCATGTGCTCATATCCGGTTGACCCATAATAGAATGTGGGTTATTAATGATAAAGTATGCACAATACTTTTTTTTTTGCCAGAGTGAAAAGGGAAAACTCTGTTCCTTGACTGGCATATGGAACCCTGCAATTAACTTGATGGTTTGGTCCTGCCACCTTACTCCAATAATTTAAGCAGAAAGGTTAAATTATGCAACTGGGTTGTTGCATAATTGCAGATGAACAGGCTACAAGGGGATCCATTGTAACTGAGAACTCAGAGGAAGAAGCATGCCCATGGTTAGAGGCCACTATACACATGTTATCAGAACATACACCCAGTGAGGTGTCATGTTAGTGCTTCAGCGCCACCTCATAGAGCCCTCGTTCTTACCTTCAGTAAGCCAAGCCATGTCTACCTAACTTAACAGGTTGTTAAGAGTGGTCAGCTAATGGGCCCAGTGTTATAGTCTAGTGGCTGAAGTCCCAGCCTTGCATGCACAGGGATCCCATACTGGTGGCAATTCATGTCCTAGCTGCTCTATTTCCATTCCAGCTCCCTGTTTGTGGCCTGGGAAAGAAGTGAAGGACAGCCTAAAGCCTTGGGATGCTGTACCAATGTGGGAGACCTGGAAGAAGCTCCTGGCTTCTGGCTTCATATTGGCGCAACTCCAGCTGTTGCGGCCACTTGGGGAGTGAACCAGCAGATGGGCGATCTGCTAGTATCTCCTCCTCTCTGTAGGTGTGCCTTTCCAGTAAAAATAAATCCTAAAAAGAAAAAGTAGTCAACTGAAACAGTTTTGCAGTACTAATACTTGTGCTCAAGTATTATTCAAAAGCTTTGTACATCAAGTAGATGCTATTATTTCTACATTGTATAGCAAGAAATTGTGATACAGAGAGGTGAAGTGAATTTCCAGCCAGTGAGTAGCAGAGTTGGGATTTGAAATCAGCTACATATGAATACTGTGTTGCATTTCCTCTCATATGGACATAGTTGTGTTTTGTTAAAATAGAAGTGAAAAGTAATCATACGTGATATCAGAGCCCTAGGCTTTTAATTTCTAAGAAGTAGAACTCAATAATCATTGCTATATTATTCAGCAGTTAATAGAAGGATAAATATTTAGATTTATTCATGAATTTGTTGTATAAAGGCATATACTTGATAGTATGACTGACTGACAGCTGCACATGTCAACTTACATGTGTTTTCATAAGTTATTTTTCAGAATCTGTTTACAATCATTGTTTTTGCCTAGCTGATGTGGGCAATGATTATATTGGTTTCTGAGCCAGATTCTTGCAGAAATGGAAACACTGGTCTGGCATGGTGTGCATATAGAAACAGTTTATTTGGTAGTGAGGAAATAAATGTACATTCATGCGTGAGTGTGGGTCACCCCACACTTAGAAGACCCAACCTGAGGGAGCCAAAAAATTGTCCATAAACTAGCGAAAAAAGAAGACCTGAAAATGGTCCTTATAGTCGGGAAGGTTCATTCGAGACTGGATAGTAGGAATGTGGGCACATGAGAGCCATGTGGGTCAAAGTGTTCCATGGTGGAAAGAAAAAATGAGAGTTGTACCTGTCAGCCAGGACCATGGCAGAAAGAGAGCTCATTCCTGCCTTCTACCTGTTTTTATAAGAAAGGAAGTATACCCCAATTGGTTATGCAAATGAGGTGGGGTTTCAGCATGTGAGACAGATGCATACTGGGAAGGTGGAGGTATCAAATCGACAGTTAACGAGACAGCAGTGATCATGAGTTCCAGGTCATCATACCTGATTAGCTTCCTGCCTCATATCACAGCCGTTTCCCTCATGGTTGTTTTGGACCTGAAGTATGACTGACAGAAAGGAAAGCTGCTTTGAAAGAAGATGGGGAATGAAAGTGTTTGCTGTCCTCACTTCATTCGTGCCCAGGGTCTCTGTGGAGGGGACTTGGCAGTGATGGGAAGAGGTGGTTGGTGTTTGCAGCAGCGTGACTCTGGGACTGCGCAAAGGAGAAGGCCTGCAGTACAGGACTAGTGATGGGATCTAGGTACACATCAGTGCAGTGGGGTGGACTAAACAGGCCAAGATGCGAGTTGGATGAGGTGGGTGCTGTAGATGGAAGCAGAGAGAGTTGCCATGGGGTGTGTCCCGGGAAACGGATGGCTCATTATGAGGGGTATGCTGTGTTTGAAAATAATCATTAGCCCAGCTGGAAGAGAAAAAGGGAGTCCACAAGAAACAGCAGCTGTGATCTGGGTTTAAGAGGCCCAGGCCCACAGATGAAGATTTAGCTCTGTAAATCAAGAGAAGAGTAGAGGCTGACTCCGCAGCAGCTGTGACACTTCTCTGCCACCTCTCCTGGGACTCAGTCTTCCGTTCTGTAAAAAGATGACATCTGCCACTTTTCTTTTCGCTGGAGTATGCTGATACCCTGAGCTTTTAAGGAATCATGGTCACACAATTCATTTATTTTCAGGGGCCACAGAAGTCATCCTTAAAGCACTGACAAAAGATGACTCTAATATCTCTGCTCATGTTTTTACACATTCTGAAGCCGCATCCAAGAAGGGAACATACAGCCCCAGGCTTCTAGGTCCAAACATAGTGACTCAGTTCTACCAAGTCTTAGAACAGGCTTCGCCCACTCTGGTTGTGTGAGTAATCTCTATTTAATTAGGCTGATAATTTGCCACCTAAATTTGTCTGTATCAGAAACCATGTCATTTCTTTGTAAAGGCTCTTCTTGACTGACACTGAGTTCACCTTTGCCTACATTGAGTTGACAACCTCAAGTTGTGTTTCTACTAATAATCCAAGTTTCACTTACTCTTGCTTCAAGAATTTGATCTAAGGAAAGCCAGTAGGTGTGTCAGTACAGTGGCAGGATAAAGAATGAAGTAATGGGATATATTTGTGTGTGTGTTTGCACAGAATACACGAAAATACACTTATACACACATATACATACATATACTGAGATGCTATAAAAATACCCAGTTTGCAGTGCCTCTTATCTGACCTGCTTCTGTCAGTCATTGGTCCTGTCAGTGACTTGGATTATAGGAAATAGGGGCAGTCCTGTAGTAGGAACTACTTTCTGCTCCCATTTGTGACCTCTTGAATGAATCAGATCTCTTCCGTACCTTCATCCTCTTCTGAGGCCACTGGATAGTGTTGTCCAAAAAGGCCAGCTACTTCCCCTGCAAATCCATCATTAGGCCATAGTACTGGCTGTGTATGGACCTTGTACTAGCCTTGTTATCCTCAGAGTGAGGGGAGGAGAAAGCCCTTTTATTAAAACACTGCTGTTTTCAACAATTAGTGTTATTTGTTGCATTGCCACATGTAACCTCACCACAGTCACCTTTTCTTTCCTCTAGAGCAGAGGCAGTCTTTGGGAAATAACTTTGCCTAATAGATTCAGTCTTGCTGGACTGTAATCTCTAATGATGATTTTCAGCTTTGAGCCTGGTTTGTCCCTCATACTACATCAGGGTCATCACTCTTCTCTATTCTTAGTGGCCCTCCCTAAAGGTTTGGTCGGCTGTTTGTTGACGCTGCCTGCCAGGATCCGGTTGTCACCATGAAGCATCTCCCTGCTCCCTACTCAAGTCTTTGGTTCAACCAACTAACATATATTATGAGACCACTATGCTTTTGCCACTGGGCAAAAATTATTATTTTTATTTAGGAGAAGCATAAATGTGGCAGATGCCCTCAGAGTGTTTCCTAGTAGTTAGTGAAAAATGGTTAACATACTTGAAAATGATGGAGCTGTACTCAAGCTCAGAGAGAAGGACCTGTAGTACCTTTGCCCCTTACAATGTGACTTGCAAATGTCCCTTTACTTCTTCATTAGGCAAAGCAGTAAGTGGTTAGCATTTAAACTCGTGTAACAGCACATACTGAATCTCAAATGTGAGTAGGTCGTATTTGTAAACCCTTTGTGTCTAAACCAGTAATTGTATTTTACTGTGTTGTATGTTTTCAATATAAAACTGTTGACTTTTGAAATGGTTTTATTATGGATTCTATCTGACTGATTTGGGCAGGATAGAAAGCTTATTTTTCTACTGGAAATATAATTTTTTACAAAGTTGTATAAACATTGATTTTTAAGATATTTTAATTATTTGTGTATTTATTTTATCTGGAAGACAGTGAAAGGAGAGACAGGCAGAGAGAGAGAAAGGGAGGAACATAGTAAAACACCGAGAGAGTCTTCCATCTGCTAGTTTGCTCACTCTCCAGATACCTGCGACAGTTGAAACTGAGCCAAGCCAGAGTCAGCCTTCTGGAGCTGCTTCTGGGTCTCCCATGAGAGTACAGATGCCCAAGAACTTGGATTGTCCTCTCTTGCTTCCCCAGATGTATTAGCAGAGAGCTAGTTGGGAACTAGAGCAACCAGGACTCGCCATGTGGGATTCTACTGTCATTGGCAGCAGTTTTACCTACTGAGCCAAAACATCAGCTCTGGGTTTTCATATTTTAAAAGGAAGTTTTTTTTTTTCTCATAAAAAAATTGTAAAAAAAAAAAAAAAATTTGAATGCTTTTGCAAAGGGAAGCAGATGAAGTCCAAAATATTCTTTTACCTGCAGGAGGAAGACAGAGTCCTTGGTGTCGTGCCAGATTACTTTCAAACTATGAATGTTTGCATAAGAGCAGTACAGCTTCAGAGAGCAAGGCGGAAAGCAGCATGCATTTGCATTCCCTCTCTGCTGTCTCCACAGGCTTCTTCCACCGGGACTTAAAGCCCGAGAATCTTCTCTGCATGGGACCAGAACTCGTGAAAATTGCAGACTTTGGGCTGGCCCGAGAAATCCGATCGAGACCTCCATACACGGACTATGTATCTACCAGATGGTGAATATTGTTTTTCTCCCAACTGTTTAATTGTACTTGTCTGAAAAGATAGCATTATGCATTATGTCGAAGTCACAACTGCTAACTTTTCACTCAAAATGGAGCAGTCTGAAACATATATTTGTAGGTATGTCAACAATGTATAAGGTTCAAAGCTTGTGTTCTAAACAAAAGATTTTAAAAAGGGGAGAAAAAAGGCTTGTTTCCTAAGTAATTTTAAATCATAATAAATTACAAAGAAGATTATGTATATAGGTCTTCCAGGGAACAATTTTCTAAAAGAGTTATGTAAAAAATTTTTCCAAAAATCCATTTGAAAAGACTGCTAATTGCTATTGTTTTTTTTTTTAAAAAACATTTTATCTCAGAATAGTTTTTCAATTTGCAGAAGACAAATTATGAGATGGTAATAAACAGTTCTGACATATCCCTCACCTCATTTCTCCTTGACATTTCGTATTAGTATGTTTGTCACAATTAACAGACCACACTCAACCAATTGCTATGGCTAAAACATTCAGATCGTAGAAATTTGAATTAAACAATTTTCCAAAACATGGAAGTATTTTACACACATTTTACATCTCTTGCCCTTCCCTATCCCTTCTCCCTCTACTACATTTGATCTTAGCCAAAAGGCCAAGAAGTGATGTCTCCCTCTACTTAACTGCTACTCTCTATTACTCAAAGATTCTCTAGATGAGACTCCTGTAGGGAAATATTCATTAGGAAATACTGGGAGAGGCAGACATTTGGCACAGCTGCATTCCATATTGCAGTGCCAGGGTTCAGGTTCCAGCTCTCTTCCCAATTCTGGCTTCCTTCTAGTGAGGCAGCACCTGATGGCTCATAAACTTGGGTCCTTGACTCTCTTGTGAGATACTCAGATTGAGTCCCAGGCTGCATCTGGCCTAGGCCCAGCTATTGCAGGCATCTGGGAAGTGAACCTGTGTGTGTGTGTCCATCCATCTGTTTAAAGATGTACTTTTTAATTTAATTGAAAATCAGAATGATATAGAGAGAAAGAAATGTCCTGTCTGCTGGCTTACCACCCAGGGTGGTAGGGCTGGGCTGTACCAAAGCCAGGAACATGCAACTTAATCTGGGTCCGTCACATGGGAAGCAGAAGACAACTATCCTTTGTTACTTCCCAGACACATCAGCAGAGTGCTGGGTTGGAAGCAAAGCAGCCAGAAAAGAAACAGCTACCCTGATGTGGGGTTCTGATGTTCCCCACATAAGTTAAGTGGTGGCTTAACTTACTGTGCCACAATCCAGCCCCTTTTTATTTTGATGTTTTTCTACCTTTCAAATAAATAAAAATAATTTTTAAAAGTATACACCAAGTTCTTTAAAAAAAAAAAAGGAAAAATAATTGAAATAGAGACATGCTACTTTCTTTTTTTATTTTTTGGAAAGTCAGAGATTGACAGAGAGTTCTTCCATCTACTGGTTCATTCTCCAAGTGCCCGTAACAGCTAGGGCTGGGCTAGGCTGAAACCAGGAAGTTAGAACTACGTTCAAGTCTCCCATATGAGTGGCAGAGACCCAAGTAGTTCAGCCATCTACCTTCTGCCTTCCAGGGTGCATACTAGGTAGAAGCTGGGTTGGAAGCAGACAAGCTGGAATGCCAACCCAGGCACTCCAATGAGGGATGCAGATGTCCCAAGTTGTGACCTAAGCCTTGCACCCAACACCTATCTGTAGAAGACCATTGCTTTTCAACAGATCACAACAGCTTCAAAGTCCTTGCAAGTCCATATAACACAGGAAATTGGAGACAATGCAGAAAAATAGGAACTCTGAGACTTGGTTATTGCTTAATTTGGTGTCTGACCAATGGAATCAACAGCTTGTGGTAAACCTCTGTCCCTCCAGGTACAGGGCCCCAGAAGTCCTCCTGAGATCCACCAACTACAGCTCCCCCATTGACGTCTGGGCCGTGGGCTGCATCATGGCAGAGGTGTACACCCTCAGACCGCTCTTTCCTGGTGCCAGTGAGATTGATACGATATTCAAAATTTGCCAAGTCCTGGGGACACCAAAAAAGGTAATGATGTGGAACACAGGCCTATGAACCAATGCCAGCAGCTTCTCATGCTCCCTGTCCTCCAGCCCTGTGCAACACTGCCACTAGTGGGCCTCATTCTAGAATCTTCTCTTTGGCCTTGTACAGGTTGTCCTCTTCAGGGTGTTGTCTGCCATGGCTCCCTCTGTCTTTCTCTGTTCATCATCTCATTGCCCTGCAAAGTATATCTGTTTTCCTGACCTCAACTCATATCTCAAGTCTCCTAAACACAATGTTTACCTCCACCTCTCTGCTTTTAATACCACCAGCCCCATATTTACAACCATGTACTGGATTTATTACAAACTCTCTGCCACCTCTACTAGAATGCACCAGAAGCAGATGGCATTGTGTTTTGGGCCCACAGTGCTTCCTTCTTTAATCCCTGATTCTGATGTTGGCCTCATAATCTCAGAACCCCAGGCTTGGGGCTGGGTTTCTTCTTTTCCTTCTCTTTTTTTCCTCAGTCTTCCTTTGCTTTATCCAACCACATGATCAGGAAATGCTAATGAATGTCACATGGTATTCATTCTGTGAAGTTAAATGCTGCCATTACCGTTGGGGCCATGACCAGCCTGCCTGTGTTGAGTATCTTCATCTTCTTGCCTTCTACTCTTTACTCCTTACAGCTTATCTTACAACCTGCAGCCAGAGTCATCCTCCCAAAAAAATAGCTCTGCAACTACATATAATGTATGTAGGCTGATTTGGATGACAGATTGAGCCAGACCCCACAGTGACTGGCACACACAGGAGTCAGTTTTGGAATCTACCTCTGGTAAGGTTTCTTTGGGAATGCCCCCAAACTGGATCACTGGTCTCAAAACTCTCAAACACAGGGAAAATCACAGCGTCTGTGGTCTGGCCATGGAGTGCATGTGGCAGAATTGGGTCTCCATGGTAGCTGAGGTCTATGTAGTAGATAGCAATGCTCAGATGCTCATGGGGGACATGACAACCAGTTATTGAGGCAGAACAAAATGGACAGCTCTCCTGGACAAATATGTGAGCAAATGGAGACTATAAGGTAGACTCTGTCAGCCAATGGACCTTGGAAGGATTTCCTCAAACTTGGAGCAATGAACACCCCTGAGGTGGGTGTCCTCTGCCTGCTATCTCTATACCACTGCTACATAAAAGGTTCCAAGCTGGCAGCTTCCTTCTTTCTTCCCTCCTTCCTTTGTTCCTTCCTTCCTTTCTTTTCCTTTCCTTTGCTTTGCTGCTTCTTCCCCTTCTTCTCCTCTCCTTTCCTCTCCTTTCCTTTCCTTTTTCCTTCATTCCATCTACTTCCTTCCTTTTTTAGATACCCTTATTTGCGTGAAACACAGAGTTAGAAAGGGATGGGCGGGATGGGGGTGCAGTAGGGATCACCCTTCCATCTTCTAGCTCACTCCCCAAGTGGCTGCAACTGCCATAGCTGAGTGAATCTGAATCCAGGAACCAAGAGCTTCCTCCAGCTCTCCCACATGGATATGTAGGAGCCCAGTGATAGAAGCCACATTCCACTGCTTTCCCAGACACAGGGTCAGAAGTGGGGCAGCTGGAACCCAAACTGGTACCCATATGGAACACAGCACTATCCACTCACCAGCCCCAGTCCTTTCTTTTTCTCAGTGTTTGCAATTAGCCATTCTTGTCTGCTGCCTCACAGTCTTAGATAAAGGAGACAGAGATGCAGAAAAAGTAAGAAGCTATGAAAGAGCTTTAGAATTTGCTTTTCTCAGCCTCCCTAGTTAATTTTTATCTATCTCTTGTCCCATTTTGAATCTTCAGATTAAGCATAAAGCAATGTAAATAATGTAAATAAAGTATGTAGGGCCAGAGCCTCACAGCTTTTATTTGACTCAGGAATAAAATATTGTATTTAGTCTTCTTCCTCCTTCCTCCCAAAAATTTTCCAAAACTTTGCCTCATGAAATACATATAGTTGGGGAAGTACTGATTTGGTTCAGAGTCAAAATAGACTGTCTTAGGCAAGATAGACTGTCTTAGGCAACGATGACGAACCAAGCTGGCTAAGAATCTGATCCTTTTGACTATTGGCCAGATTTCATGTTCTTTGCAGTCTTTATGTCAATGCATCCCTGCGACTCATCACCCACACTGCCACACTGATTATAAGCAGGTTTGGGTGCGGCTGCCTTTCCTTTAGGAGCACACCTGCTAGAACACAAACTCATGTCAAAGCAGTTAACTAAGCAAGATTTTCTGTTTTGCTTTTTTCAGACCGACTGGCCTGAAGGCTACCAACTTTCAAGCGCTATGAACTTCCGCTGGCCTCAGTGTGTCCCCAATAACCTAAAGACCTTGATTCCAAATGCTAGCAGCGAAGCAATTCAACTCCTGAGAGACATGCTCCAGTGGGATCCTAAGAAACGACCAACAGCTAGTCAGGTTTTCCTCCATTTTCTTCTTCTGTTTGATGCATGTCATAGGAAGTCCATGTCTAACTCAAGTAATTACTAGAAATCACGTAGAAGAAAGTTTAGTTAGTGTTATAAGTGAAAAACAGTATTGATATCACTAACAGTATGCCATATAAATGTAAGAACTTAAAATACCTGGAACTTTGTTGCGTTAAAGGTCGTGAAGGCCGAAATGATACCAGTGCTTTGAAAATCTACATACAGTTCACATGATCATCACCACATTTGTGGAAAAGAAAATAAACAGATATAGTTATCTATGTTTGAAGAATGTTGTCGTGTACTCATGAGTATGGATTGAGATTACATTGGGGGCCTGGTGCAGTAGCCTAATCTCACTTTGCATTCACTGGGATCCCATATGGATGCTGATTCTAGTCCTGGCAGCCCCACTTCCCATCTGATCCCTACTTGTGGCCTGGGAAAGCAGTTGAGGACAGCCCAAAAACTTGGGATCCTGCACCTGTGTGGGAGACCCAGAAGAAGCTCCTTGCTTCTGGCTTTGGATCAACTCAGCTCTAGCCATTGTAGCTACTTGGGAAGTGAACGATCAGATGGAAGATCTTCCTGTCTGTCTCTGCTCCTCTCTGTATATCTGACTTTCCAATAAAAATAAATAAATCTTTAAAATCTTTAAAAAGATATATTACATGGGTTAATAAGCCAATGCTTGTTGTTGAAAAATAGCTTCTTGTAAAGTCCAATTTTTACAGATAACAGACATGAGATAACCGCAATTAACATTTCATCACACTTTACAGTTTTCAAATGCTTTTGTATATTTTATGTGATCTTAACCTAATAAGACTCGATGAAGTAAATATTGTTATTTTGATTCTGTAAGTGAGAAAACTGAATCTAAGGCAGTTGAAGTGATTGGCCCTAACTGCTTATCCCATAAACAGGGCAGACAGAGCAGGTGACAGATGTCTGATCACACAGGTTCTTCCAACTTGGAACTCCTGCTTTCTCATCCTCCTTATCCCAGGTCATTTTGGCTTGTACTATGGATTGCATCCCAAGGGGTACTCCCCTGCTTCCTGTAAAACCCCTGGTGTTAGTGGTGCCTGGTCCCACTTCAGCTTGTCTCATAAACATTTGCCTCGAAAGAGCAAATGAGTAACCAGTTCTAACCAGGAAACAAATGTGGCTAAAAGAAAGTGTTGAGGGTATTTCAACAAAGTGTCAGTGTGATGTTGGGATTTGCCAGAATTGGTGGACTAACGAAGGGGTGTAGAAAAGCAGTCTGGCAAAGGCTAAGAAGAAAAAGCTGGGAATCTGAATGTTTCAAGAGGGTTAGGGAGCTTCAAAACGCACCTTTGCAGATAAAATCCACAAGTGATTTCAGGCCTAAGAGTAAGTTTTCTGATGAAGCCAGTTCTTTCTTTGTTTTTTAAAGATTAATTTTATTTCTTTGAAGAGTTAGAGAGAGGAAGAGACAGTAAAAGAGAGAGAGAGAATTTTCTGTCCACTGATTCACACTCCAGATGTGAATCACTCATGTGAGCCAGGGCCAGGCTAGGCTAAAACCAGGAGTCAGGAGCTTCTTCCAGGTTTCCCATATGGGTACAGATGGCATTTTGGCCATCCCTCACTGCTCTCCCAGGTGCATCAGCCAGGAAATGGGTCAGGAGTGTAGCACCTGGGGCTGGCATGGTGGTACAGCAGGCTAATACTCAGCCCTCTAGCCCCAGCATCCCATGTGGGCACCAGTCCGAGTTCCCTCTGCTCTGCTTCCAGCTCAGCTGTCTGCTTATGACCTGGGAAAGCAGCAGAGAATTGCCCACATGGGAATCTATACTCACGTGAGAGACCCGAAAGAAACCCTGGCTCCCTACTTTGGATCAATTCAGCTCTGGATGTTGCAGTCATTTGGGAAGGGAGCAAGTGGGTAGAAGACCTGTTCTGTCTCCTCTTCTCTCTCTGTAAAATCTGCCTTTCAAATGAAAATAAATAAATCTTTTAAAAAGGAAGGCAGGAAGAGGAGCAGCTGAAACTAATATTGGCTGTGCTATTGGATGTTGATACCGTGGGCAGTGATTTCACCGCTGTGTCACAGTTCCCGCCCCTGGACCCAGCTCCTTAAAGGTTGCACACAGAGATGAAAAAGATTGTGTTACAAAGAATCCAGAGAAATGTGTGCTTTTAAGCACAACGGAATCCAGAGAAATGTGTGTTTGCTTTTAAGCACAGCGCCGGAAAACAAAAATACCCCCAAATAATTTGAGATTTTTGAAAGTGCCTCATAGAAAAGACTCTACAAGCCAGATGCCAGAATCTGGGGTTTTTACCAGAGTCTCCAGATTTTGCTTCTGAGTCTTAATGGAAGGTCATGTTACATTCAGAGTTTTCCACTTGAAAAGAAAACAAAGTCCAAGGCATATTATCAGGAAGAATTGTGAACTCCGGCACTTGTAAGATTCATCCTCTGGCTATCCAGAAAACCCAACTGTCTAGAACAACAGGTATCATTTCCTTGTTAGTTGTTCCCGAAAGGAGAGATTTAACCGCATCCGATGTTACACTTTGGGCTCTTGTGCAAAAACATGTGTACCTGCTTGTTTTGTCCTCTCTTTTTCTGAGTCCTCCAGGACTTTCTAGTTCACTCTTTTGTTCTGCGTTATTTCCTTCTCTCTTTATGGAATTAGGAAATGGGATCAGAAGGGTAAAATATCATGTTTATGACATGTAACGAATCAGTCCCAAAATCTAGATTGACATTGATCCAGAATGCTTTTCAGAAGTAGCAAAGGTAACAGCCGGTGTCACTGGCTACATCAGCCAAGTAGCTCTGAGTGCCCCATCCAGTATATAACTCTCACAGTATCCTAGGGCATTACCAGGCGTGTTACAGTGTAGGATGCTAGGCTTAAGAACTGTAAGAAGCTAGTCACGGGAAGTGTAACACAGGAAGTGTAACACAGTGATCATAATGGTGTTTACTGTCCTGGCTGACTTTTCTCCCATGGCCTAATTTGTCATTCCAGGCACTTCGATACCCTTACTTCCTTATTGGGCACCCACGAGGCAGCACCATGCCGAGTATTCAGGATCCAGGAAAACCACAGAAAGACCTCCCGGAAAAGGCAGGTCCCGCTCCTCACAGAAAGCCAGTCCCTCCTGCTCAGCCCTTAACCAAGCCACATCCACGGATTTCTTCACGACCTCATCAAGCCAGCCAGGTCCCTCAGCATTTCACTTACCCCTACAAAGCAGAGGCCTCCAGGAAAGACCACCCGAACCATCTTCAGGAGGACAAACCCAGCCCCTTGCATTTCCCATCCGTGCACAACAAGAATCTGCCTTCGGTAAGCAGCAAGTGTTCACCAGGGAGCCTCGTGTTTGGCTTCTTCTTTTGACCCTACTTGCCATGTGTATTTTCTTTCCCAGTCTAACTATAGTAGGTGTATCTTTGCAAGAGTGTGGGATTGTGAAGGCACCCTTGGCTCTGCAGTTAAAGATCCAAATTCAAGGTCACAGTGCTGCTCCTGAAGGCAGCTGTCAGGTGATGAGAGCCCTCCAGGGTCTGACATCTCAGCTCTGCTGTGTTTTGGCTCCAAGACCCTGAGCAGGTTGCCTGGCTTCCTCTGCTCCTCACATTCTATTCTGCAAAATAGAGCTAATCCTAAAATCCACTGGATGTCATGGCTTTTGAGGAGCTAATACTTGCAAAGAATTTGGAATTGGACCAGGTACCTGGTTAGACCCTTAGTAAGAGTTAGTCACTGTTACCATTAAGCCCTGCTGATTAAGTTCCCTCATCTGTCAGAGGCTGATCTCAGTGCAGTGGCTTGCCTGCCAGGCAGGGTTGATCATGATGCTCATTAAGATATTTGGAAAATCATAAATACCACTTTAATATGAGTGGCCTGTCACTCACATTAACCCTATTAGTGCTCCGTGAGCCACATCTTTCCTCTCCTTTTGGGCTGGTTTTGAAAGGGGGACAGTCAATGTGAAATTCAGTAAACTGATACCCTGCTAAGAAATTCTTAGTGATCCGTAGCTTTGGGAGGCTGATTGTCTGGCTTTTTGAGCAAAAAGAGCTCTTTTTCTGTGAACCAGTATTTATAGAGGCCTGGCTACCAGCTAGCACAAGGTAAGCCCCTACAAAGGTAGTTTTCTAGACTTCAACTCAAATGCATGATTTGGATCTTTGTCATGTCGCAGAAGAATGTTGTAATTACGAGACAGTGCAGGTCTACTGAGAAGGCAAAGAAGATACTTGAATTCTCTGAAACAGAGAAAGGTGACTGACACCTTGGCCATACCATCTTGGATCTCCATGCATAGCAGGTCAGGTGTAATGAGAATCCAGCCATCTTCCTAAAACAGGAGAAAGATGTTAAGTTCCTATGTTCACATCCTTGTTGTATACAACCTGGTAGCCTTCCTGGATGGCTTTCACCACAGTGCTCTTGGGACACGTCAGGGAGTCACAGCAGTGTGAAAACACGATTTTGAGGATTAGGCACACACTAGGCCTCAGGATTCTGCTGTCCATGACAGAGGATGTTGGAGATTGCTTGCAGATGGGTTCCATTAATGCCAAGTATTTTGCTGCCCTTCCCCCTCTTGTTTATACAGAAAGTCCTAGCTGGCCTGGAGCTCAAAAATGGAGAGGTGAAGCCAAAGAGTAGGAGAAGGTGGGGTCTTATTTCCAGATCAACGAAGGATTCCGATGACTGGGCTGACTTGGATGATTTGGACTTCAGTCCCTCTTTCACCAGGATTGATGTGAAAAACAAGAAAAGACAGAGCGACGACACACTCTGCAGGCAAGTGGGCGCTAGTCCCTGTTAATGGACGGGGGCGGGGAGTTGGTGCACAGCAGGATGTAGTCTCCTGTGTGCACACACTGACCTATGTCACTTCCTTTTGATTCAGATTTGAGAGTGTTTTAGACCTGAAGCCGTCTGAGCCCGTGAGTACCGGAAGCAGCGCCCCTACCCAGACTTCGTGTCAGCAGCGAGACACGCCAGCCCTGAGGTCCACCGCCAAGCAGCACTACTTGAAGCATTCCCGATACTTGCCTGGTAATGAGTAGCACTGGCCTTTGCTTTGATCACGGATGAGCAGTCTTGTCCTTGGAGGCATGATTCCATTTTGGAACATGTTATCTGGGGGCTTCCCTTTATAATTGGTGAGACCATCATAGAGATACTTGCTAAAAAGCCAGCCAGGACATCCCCACCTACCACCACCAACACCACCAATTTTTATCATTTTTTTCAAGTCTTTGAAAGGCAGAATGACGCAGAGAGCCATGGAAATGTTGAACTAATTTGGTTCTGCACTTAATTTTTTTTTAATCTCTAAAGTCTGATACAAGATTAAATGTGCATTTTATATCCTAAGTACATTTTAAATAACCTGCAAATGCATTTTAAATCATTTTTGTGTATACTTGAGGTATGTAGCATGATACCTTATGCTTGTGGATACATGTAGATAGTAAAATGAGTGCTATAGTGAAGCAAATTAATATAACCATCATCTCATATAATAATTTTTTGCTTTTTGTGACAAGAGCAACTGAAATCTACTCATTAAATGAGTCCCATATACAGTACAATTTTGTTGCCTGTTGTGTTCATATTGTATGCTAGATATCATAACTTGAATTTCTTATCTATATCTCTTCTTTCTGCCTTCCTTCCCCACTCAACTCGCTCTGGGAACCACTGTTTTGTTCCCTATCTCTATATATAAAAAATAAATGAATAAAATAAGATTCCACAGGAAAGTGAAATCATATAGTTTATCTGGTTTATTTCACTTAGCATAATGTCATCTGGACTCATCCCGTTTTTGTGTGTACACATTGAATAATATCCCACTGTGTATATGTATCACGGTCTCTTTATTCATCCATTATGATTTGCATTTTAAAACCCCTTCTTCTTGACAGGAATCAATATAAGAAATGGCATCTTGCCAAACCCGAGCAAGGACTTCATTCCATCAAATCCATGGTCTAGTTCTGGTTTGTCTGGAAAGTCTTCAGGGACAGTATCAGTCATCAGCAAAATAAATTCAGGTGAGTAATGGGCTCTTAGCTCCCATGACAAAAAGTCAGTCCTCTGGCTGCAGCAAGGCGGAGATGGACAGATGTGAGATGGGCTGTGGGACCAGGAGGACCTCTCTGTTTTCCTGCTTTGTTCTCTCTCTTTCTTGGCAGCAAGCTCTGCCGTACCAGCCCATTCCCATGGGGGCCTGCCCTCAGGAGCCATTGAAGAATGAGGCACGTTCTCAGGTGGCTCATGGGAAAAACAAAAATAACTTCACAGACTCTCTTCAAGCCTGACTTTTGATCTATAAGCCACCTCCTCTATGGTGGACATAGAGACAGTCCCCATGTGCCCCACTGCAGCTCATCCAGTCCATCTGGAGACCTGGCCTTAAGCCTGGGCCTCCAAAATCCCTCCGCCTGGCAGGTGCCTTCCCACTCTCTTTAAGTAGATGAAGATACTGCATACCTCCTGCATGCTGACCAGCTGCCCCCTGCAGAGTTTGCTCCCACAGGAACCCAGGCTGTGTGCTGCTTCAGCTCCACATCGTCTGGCTTTGCTTCCCCCTGCCTTTATCCTTCAGTTATTTGCATATTTTAAGGAAATACAAAGAAATAGATAATACCACCTCCCAGTTTAAGAAGTTAAACCTTGCAAACACACAGAAAGCCAGTGTCTAGGCCCTTGCCTTCTTCATTTCCTCTCCCTTTTCTCTGACCTGACGTGATTTGGGTGTTATTCTGTAATTATCATGCATTCTCTGTAAATAGGTGTGAAATTCCCAGTGCAGCTTTGCATGATTTAAAATTTATACAAGAGTACTAAAAAAGTTTACAGAAGATGGGATTAAAGACGAAGATTATTTTGATGCTAAAATATTTGAGATCCTCATATAGATTTTTTTTATAAGATAAAATTTTCATCAACTTTTTTAGAGACTGTTTGTGTGCATGGATTTCCAAATTTTCTGCACAAAAATGAACTTCTCTTTCAGTTCTATATTTCTACAAACTTCTGAAACACCTTCAGATAACATAATTGTGGGTCACCACTCCTTTTATGTATTTACTTTTAGATCTACTTTATTTGTTTGAAAGGTGGAATGACAGAGTTAGGGAGAGACAATGAGAGATCTTCATTTACTATTCACTTTAAAATGGGCCAGGTCAAAATCATGAGCCCGGAGCTTCATCCAGCTCTGCCAATTGATGGGTGAAGGGGCTGAAGCCCTTGGAGCATCTCCTGATGTTTTTCCAGGCATGTTAAGAGAGAGTTGGATCAGAAGTGGTGCAGCCAGTCTTTGATCCTTGCTTAGTTCCAACTTTGGATCCCCACCCTCTCCTGCAGTGACTATCAGGGTCACCCTGGAGGCCCCCCTAAAAAACAAAACAAAAAAACAATAACAAAAAAATGTAGAATAGATAGACAGAGAACAACATGGAAAGCTTAGAACCAGACAGGAAATGGTCAGCGGGGACTCACATACACCTTACTAGGTAGGACACGAAAATACCCCACTCCTGACTGGGGTGTTGAAGATTTCCCTTCACACCCATCCTAAAACTATTCTGTGCCTCAACTGTTGATATATGCCTTGTTAAAGTTGTAAGCCAGTTTAGAGTATCCTAAAATCTGCTAAGTTCAGTAAAAATTATGCTTCAATACAATAAACTGCTAAATACAAAAATGAAAATAGACTCGAGACAGCTGGATAGTATCCTATAACCATTTTAAGGTGGATAGAAGCTGGTTGTATATAAACTAAAATTTAAATGTCAATGAAGTAGTCACAGGATGTGGTTAAGAACTTGCATTTTCTAACATATCAGTCACTCATTACCATTTCAATTAACCCCTTAATGTTGTAAACTGTTGTTGATGTTATGTTATGGCTTTTAATTGGTCAGAACAATATTCTGCCAGCTCTGCTTTTAGACCAGAGATGGACTCTATGCATGGTACATGCTTGCAATGAAAAAAGCATGACTGGATTTGAACTGTAATAATACTACAATAAGGTGGAGTAGTCCACCATGGGGGGAGGGTACGGAGACGGGTTGGGGGAACCTCAGAGCCTATGAAACGATGTCATAAAATGAAATGCAATTTAAAAAAAAAGTGGTGCAGCCAAGACTTGATTTGGTGTCCAAATGAGATACCAGCAATGCAGCTTTAACCCACAGTACTCTAATATCAACCTCCAAGCATTATCACTCATTTTAATAAATATGTATGTAGTAGTTATACACACACATATATAGCTATATAATACCATAATTCCTTATTTATCCCACTTCATAATTCTCTATTGCTTGTCTTCTTGATGAACACATACATTGTTTACAAATTTTGCTATTACAAGGAGTGCTGAAGAGAATGTTGTTTCAATCTGGTCGTTGTGACCACCTATTAAGGTTTCTGTGGTGCAACTGATAATACAACTGCTAGTTAAAGGGGGTGCACATGTCTGACTTCAGAGATGCTGCTCAACTGCTGTCCAGCAGGTTACCCCTGATGCTACTTGGTAGCGACAAAACTAAAATGGTGTTAATGTGATGGATGTGCAATGGTTTCTTATTCTGAATTAAGTTTGTTTATCCTGTTTTCGAATGAGAGTCCTGATCTTTTGTTTATTGTCTATAATGAGTTTTTCCATCCTTTTGTGACTTACCTAGTCAAATGATGTTTTTTCTTTCTGTGTCTTTATCTTGAAAAAATACCAAGTTCCTCTAGCTGAAAGACATGACTCCTCCCTCACACTTGCATTCCAGACCATTCATCCCACACTGCCTTAAGTAGTTGCCAAGAACATTCTGTATTATGGAAACAGAACAACTGTACTTATTCACTCTTTTCCCAATGGATAGAACTTCTGTTTGTACAAGAGCCTATCACAACATTCTTCATTATGTCATGTGTACTTTTAAGCTTAAATAATAAGCATTATAGGTAGTCACTGAACTCATACCTCACTGTGTGCAAGGTATTGCAAACATGAGTAGCAGACAGTTGTGCCCTTCGTAAAGCACTCTGAAATGTGACATACAAAGCAAATGTATCTAAGATTTTTCATTAAGGGTTAATTTTTCTGATTATGGACAGGAATATTTAGCATGTACTTATTTTAATAACTAAACAGTTGGGACTGTCATTGTAGTGAAGCAGGTTAAGAAGATGCAGAGAACACCAGCATCAGTAGGAGTGTTGGTTGCAGCCTCAGCTTCTCCACTTCCAATCCAGTTCCTCCCAATATACATGGGAAGACAGCAGAAGATGGCCCAACAGCCCACTGATATGGAGGACTGGATGGAGTCCCCAGCTTGTTGATTTGGCCTGGCCCATGCCTACTTGCTGCAGCCATCTGGGAAAGGAACCAGCAAATGAAATATCTCTCTCTCTTCCTCTCTCTCTCTCTCTCTTTCTCTCTCTCTCACCCTTACCTCTGTAACTCTGCCTTTCAAATAAATAAACAGGTTTTTTTTAAAAAGATTTATTTTATTTATTGCTAAGTCAGATATACAGAGAGGAGGAGAGATAGAAAGGAAGATCTTCAGTCTGATGATTCACTCCCCAAGTGAGCACAACGGCCAATGCTATGCCAGTCCGAAGCCAGGATCCAGGAACTTCTTCCGGATCTCCCACACAGGTGCAGGGTCCCAAGGCTTTGGGCCATCCTCAACTGCTTTCCCAGGCTACAAGCAGGGAGCTGGATGGGAAGTGGAGCTGCCAGGATTAGAACCGGTGCCCATATGGGATCCTGGCGCGTTCAAGGCAAGAACTTTAGCCGCTAGGCCACACTACTGGGCCCAATAAGTAGTTTTTTAAAAATACCTACATAAGCAAGAGAATCTATGTGTTGTCAGTAGAAGAGTTTTGAAATGAAATGTGTTTTAGCATTATTGACAGGGAAGGATAACAATTCTGGATTAATGGAATGCAGAAAGTAATTGCAGAGTAGGCTAAGTCTATTTTTAAAACAAATACAAATGTGCAGTTCTCCTTTCTGAAGTGCACTGCACAGCATTGCTTGGTTGTGTCTGCTGCAGTATACTGTCCTTGCCCTCCTGGGCTTCCTGACTGGGGGTGGGTAGAATCCTGGGCTCAAAATTCGCTCTTTCATTGTAACCTGTTTTGTAACCCTTACTCACTTTTTTATTATTCTTCATAGATGCCCTTTAACAGTCTGTGGGCTCTATATATTGTCACCTCTGGTGTCACATGTACTTGTCTTTGTAATGAGTTTTTGCTTTTGCCAATCAGTTGGTTCCGGCTCTACAAACTCTAGTGGAATGACTGGAAACTACATTCCTTCCTTTTTGAAAAAAGAAATCGGTTCTGCTGTGCAGAGGGTACACCTGGCACCTGTCCCAGACCCTGCCCCTGGTAAGTTCTGTTGTAGATGATTCATGAATTGATTCCACAATTAGTTACGGAACAGCTGCTGGGTGCCAGACATGGTATAGAGCTGGGATCCACAAATGAAGGAGGCCGACAGAACTGCCTGCTCTTGGCGCACTTGCACCCCACAGCGGCTCGATTCCTCAGCGCCGAGGAAGGAAACCAAGCAGGCAGGAAGCAGGTAGTGTGGGAACAAACCGCAGTTCTGTGCAGTGTGGGGGAGACTGTTCCAGTCATAGGAGTTCTTCTGCCTGAGACAGGGATTGAGACAGGACAGGCCTGGAAAATCCAAGCAGTAGCCAGGGGGCCAGAGTGCAAGAGTGTCGTTTGTGAGACGGAGATGTGGCCTCAGGGGTCAGAGGGTGACTGGAGGTCACAGTACTGGGAGGTCCTGCCACAGGCCCTGGGAGGCACTGCAGAGTTCTGAGGAGGGCTGAGGTTCTGACATCTGTCCTCACCGGCTCACTCATCACTCTGCTGCTGCTGCTGCTGCTGCTGCTGCTGCTGCTGCTTGTCATTGCACAAAAGTAAAAGCCAGGTCAGGGGCAAGGAAACCCAGTGAGGAACTTGATGCAGTGATTTGGGCAGAAAATGATGCTAGCTTGGGAATAGTTGAATTGGCAAAGAAAAAAAAAATGCCAGCTCCTGAGTATATTTAAAAGCCTGAGCCAGCAAGATTTGCCAGCAAATGAGAAAGCTAGAGGGGCCAGAGATGACACCAGTATTTTTGACTGAATGAGCTATAACTCTAAGATTGTCCTGAACTGAGGGAGAGAGTACTGTGAGTCTTCAAATTCAAACTGCACCTCTTCAAATTCTCATTTTCTGACACTTTTGGCACCAATATGTGTTTGTCTGCCCTTTGCTCACTTGGTATCCTAACAGCCTGACTTTTTCTATTGCACTGCAGGTTATTCTTCTCTGAAGGCAGTGAGACCTCATCCTGGGCGACCTTTCTTCCACACGCAGCCCAGAAGTACCCCTGGTTTGATACCACGGCCTCCAGCTGCCCAGCCAGTGCACGGCCGGACGGACTGGGCTTCCAAGTACGCATCTCGGCGATGACCATCTCAGCCACGAAGCCCTTCAAAAAGGGAAAGCACGACATTCCCCCTTAGTTAACCGGTGTTGCACCTGCCAGAGACACAGCTGGCGTTAGAGTAAAACAACTCTTTGTAGCTACCGTTCTGAACTGAGACATTTCAATATTCTTTTTAAAAGTTTTTTTTTTAAATATTGATTTGGATGCAATACCCTTTTTTGTACGAAATTATTTTATTCTAAAACTGGGTCCCATTATTTTCTTAAACCAGCAGCATTTTGTATATATGGGTTATGTTTTAGCATTTTATACAGCCAACTTTGTAATGAACTTTTTTAAAGATTTAGTGACTTTCTTTTGTGGTTCCAGATAATATTTTATACAGATTTTGAAAAATGTAATAATATTGACACAGTATTGCAACAGGAGTGCAGTTTAAGACTATGTGATAAGAGTTATTTATTTGGTGTCTGCCAATATTTGGAAAGTAGTTAAATTTTAAATGTGGCTCATTAGGTACTTCAGACTCTTGGATTGGTGTTAGAAGAGCATTCCTCTGCTATTAACATTACCATTACCTTGAGTTTTTGATTCCACTGTGCAGTTCGAAAGGTACTATTATGTAAGTCACTTTAACTTTATGCCCCAGATGAAAGAACTCCAAGTAAAAATTTGCACAACAATTTTTCATGTAGCTACAGATACCCCCCTCCAAAAATCAACCTTTATGATGATATTCCTTCATATTATATTTTCTTCCATTTTTGAAATCATGCAAGTACTAATGAAAGGGATACTTTTCATGACAAAATATTCTCCACAAAAAGGTTAACACAGTCAGTTAAAATTATGTCCCTGCCAAGATATACGACCAAAAGGAAAAACAGGTTTGAAAGGCCGTGGAAAATTTTTGGTTATTATAACTGCTGAAATTTTGCATTTCTCTTTAAGCCTGGCTGGAAGCAGCCGGTGAGTAATCTTGTGTCCTAGCTGAATTCTCAGGACATTCTTGGGAGGGGTAAAGATTTATGGTGGGGGTTGTATTCATTTGCAAAGTGACAAGGATCAAGATGTTAGTGACCCTAACGTGCCACATCTGAATTCCTAACCACCTTGTGTAGTTCCTTTCAAGAGTTAAGAGCTCTCTTAGGCAGAGGCTGTTCCACTAAGAGCAATGTTTACAGTGATTTTTGAAACTGACAAAGCTAGTTTGGAGACAACGAAACAGGAAAGGTCCACTCTCAGCCATGTCTGTGTGACCTCTGGTTACCATGCAGGCAAGAAGGAAGGTCACCAGCAGGAAGTGTGACATCATCTTAGCAGTATGTTGTCTCGTGGTGCCCCCAGGGATCAAACTGCTCTTTTGGGTCCAGGTTCTGGAACCTAGCAAGTTGAACCACAGGAAATGTGCACTTTTTAAAGGTTGAAATGTATCAATAAGGCACTTACCCATGGTTCAACCTAATAGGTTGGCAAATGATTACTTTGCTATGTTAAGAATCCTTAACAAGTTACCATGCCTTCCAAAGGGCTCTAATCTAAAATCAGGAAGTAATTTATACTTTAGAGAGTCTGGCTCAAAAACATACTTGACCAAGCACTATGACCTCGGGCATGAGAAAGGCACATAATGGGTGTGGATTTGATAGGTGATTTTGTCCTGTCGACAAGCTGGCAGCGAAGCTTCAGAAAATGTAAATACAAGCACAACTTGAAGCTCAACTCATTTCTGCATTCTATTTTCAACTCGTTATCTAAAGCAGCAGAAAATGTTCTCAGAGATGAGTCCTCTACAATGAGGTTAATATTTATTTTCTCTTTCTGTATTATATATAAAAAGTAAATTAATCTGAAACCTTGCTCAGCTTTCTGGAAAGCTGATCCGAGATTGTATATATACCCCTTAGCGAAGCAGATAGGTTGTCAATACTCTTTATACTCTAGTTTGTGTTAAGCTCATTCCTTTGTTTTTTTAATTGAAAAAAATCTAGTTACCTGATTATTGTACATAATAAAATGGTTTTTGTAATCCTTTTGTAGAGCTCAGTTTTTAGAAAATACTACCCATTTTTTCCTTTTTATTCTTTCCTTTGTTTACTAACTTCCCTTGGGAAGCCAAATGTGTTCATGTGAAAGCCATGGAGCTGATGTACAGTTGAGAACACCAGAAGACCGTAAGAATTGTGTAAATTCTAAAAGACCAGTGACGTTCTATAAATGACGCGCCCCCCCCCCCCCGGATGGGTGAAGATTAGTTGTGTGTGCAAACTTTGTGCTAAAGAAGGGAAGAGTGACCATTTGTTAAGTGAAAATAAAATGCTTTTTCATTTATTTCTTGTTACTGTAGAACCAATAAAATATCATGCAAGATACCAGTGGGAATGAAGAGTTTCTCTGTACCTAACCATGATTATACCTCATTTACAGTGAGAAAGCTTTCTGAGTTATAAGGAAATGGTACAGAACTGGCTCTCATGCTGTAACCGGAGATTCAGAATCCAGTGTGCTCAGGGGGCAGGTGTGCCTCCCTTAGAGAAAGTTGCTTGCATTTGCATTGGAGCTATTAGCATAATTGTTCATTTTACAGGACAGTTCCATGCATTACCAAATCTTCACCTGCTTCATGCATTTTAGCAGGAAGAACCTTGATTTCCCAGTAATGTGTCCACACATCTCTTGCCTGAAGAACTATAGACATCTAATAAGATAATATATGGTTTTCTGAAGTTATCAAAGACTGAGCACAATCGAGGCAAACCATGGCAGACACAGCCAGGATTGTTACCTTTTTCGACACCGCTATAGGCACTGTCTCAGGTCATTGGGCGCCATGATTTCTTGTGGAGTAGCCTTTCCCTGGCCTCTTTTGTGTATGTGTGTGCACCATTTAGGATAGGAGAAGAACACAGGCTGTATGTTTCAGCTCCGTATATGACCAAAAGCAATATGTTTTTAAGAAAATGTTTTACATACTGATTATTTTATATCATTTTAAGCATATATAGCAACCTTTTTGTTCAATGTTTGTGGTTAATTTTTAGAGTTATTTTTACAATTTCCAACCAGATGTACTGTACTTTTCTATTTATTGTGAATAGCTTCTCATGAGAACCATTAAGAAGACAAACTGGAGGTATTACCGGTATTATTGGTTTCTTATAGACATTGTATTAATGTGAATTTACAATGATCTGAAAAGTCCTCTGATCTCAAATATCTCAGAATGGATAGTAGCTTAGTCACCCAGATTTCAGTACAATGAAGTAACTGAGAATGCTTTTATTTTATTTATAAAGTAAATATTCATAATAATGAGAAGATATGACAGAAAACCACTTAAGCAAGACTTCAGAAATTAATGCTTTTTGATCGAATAGCTTGTCCTAAGATGTTTAAAAATGTTAACTCAATGCAAGAAAAATTCTCTTCCAAATAAAGTTACACTTTAAGAACAATTTAAGTGTTATGTTTTCCTTTGCTTTCATGCTTTTTCATCAAACATTAATATTAGTGATTCCTAATGTTCATGCATTAGTTCTTTGGAACTTCACTGCATGTAACTGGAACAGTACTAAGAGTGTTGCATCCACTCGACCACTAAAACAGAATGTTATATTCACCAGTAACAGTCACAACAAAGTTTTTTTTATAAATAAGAGGCAAGGCAGCTGACTGACTGGCTAACCGACCAGCAGGGACCAACTCCCCTTACCAGAGTGCAGCCCAAACGGCACATTCGCAGGGTTTTTATAGGGGCAGTTTACAATAGCTTGTAGGGTGAGGAAGGCAAGACCGCACATTCCTTGTTTATCTTGGCTGGGCAGCCACTGTCTTCCTCTTCTCAGGTCCGGGCTCCGACCTTAGCATCACCTGTGACAAACAGATTCCGATCTTGGAGTTAATCTATGGGTTAATTAGGCTGGGGTCTTGATTTATGAGGACTGGAGGGCCATTGGCACTAAAGGTCACGTACCATTAGGCCTGCAAGCTCACAAAGTTTCTTCACCAAGCAAGAAAGCAGAAGTTACAAAAGCGAAAAGTATTGCAGTTAGCAATAAGCCATATTTACTCCATTTTGATTTCAGCTCTACAAGAGAGGTTTGTGAAATTCAGCATTTTTTAAAGATTTTTTTTTCTTTTCTTCTTTTTATTTTTTTAATTTTGACAATCCTTACAAATTTAATTGGGGTAAAAAAGGTTCAAGGCCTAAAGGGGGATATAGAGGAAGAAGCCCCACCCAGTTTCCCACCCATCCTAAGTCCCGGATGTGGGGCATGCTCTGAGATACTCGATCAAGTGGTTCCAATAGTTCACCATTCATGGGTCGCTGCCAGTCTCGCCACTCCAAGCACGATGTGGTCGTTGAAGAGTTCATTGATTGACACAGTCCCTTCTAGAGTCTCTATTTGCCCAGTATTTTGCTGCCAACAGATAGCTGAGGTTGTTGCTTGACTTGTTCTGTCTTTCCTTGGTTAGGACTCTGAGTCCGGTATCTCGAATGGGGAGATCCTCGAAGAAATTTTGAGGTATTCCCAGTCCAAATTCCTGCATGTTCTAGTAGCATAGGGCCCGGCACAGTCCATTGCCCCGATCAGCTGGTGGTTGCAGTTGCTGGGTCGGTCTGTCTCCACCCGTGTCCTCTTGCAGTCCCGCCTGGTTCCGCCCTGGACGCACTTGTCCCTCGCACGTACCAGTAGGAGTTGCAGCCCAGTCAGGGCAGCCCACAGTAACCCCAACCAGGCCCACCCCCTACCCTGGCTTGCCAGTATGTATGGCATACTAACCCAGTCTGTCCCAAATGCCCTTCTGTTCATATACTTGCCAACAGGTGTTGCAACCTACTTCCATCCAACCATCGCCTCCTACCGTCCCTAACGGATATTGTTGGGTGTCTGTCTAGCCACCCCAGCCCCTGTCCTAGTTCCCATGCCCTCCCGTGGAAGGTGATGACCCACGAGGGAGGAGCACACTATTTCCCTCCCAGGTCACTCCCATTCCAGTTGTGCCCTCTCCAGTTGGCCCTGTGGTTCAACTCAACGTGTCTAACCCTTTGTACCAGCTTCCGCCAGCTGGTGCTACAACTAAGCCCCAACAACCCTCACCAACTCTGATTGTAGCTTGCACCAGTGGGAATAGTCAGCCCAGCCTGGTTTTCACCCAATCTGGTCCACATGAGGTGCACAGGTGCTGTGTCCCTGCCTGGTCTGGTCTACCCCCTACCCAGCTCACGCTCCTCAGTGTAAGTTGCTGTTCAGCTAGGGAACCTCCCCTTATTCCCCTGTCAGCTCTGCCTCCTCCTTTCCTGGTTCTCACGTGTGTTGGTTGGGTGCTGCGGCTGCATCCGGCTCAGGCTACCTCACCTTGGCATTCCAACTTGTGTGTTGCTTTTGTCACGACCGGACCTGGTTCGACCCACACTCTGTTCTGGCGATCAGATTTACCAGTGGATGACATGAACAGATTCAGCCTGGTCTGCCCCCGACCCATGCCAAATGCATGCCAGTGGGACACTTTCTATGACCTCTTGGCTGTTACCTTCCATGTTCCTTGCGCTGACCTGCAGGGTCTGTGTCCTGCCAGAGGAGTTGCCTGAGCTCCTCCATCAGAACCCCTCCATGTGCCAGGTTTCGCGCATATCAGTGGGTCCATGTGCCAGTTCGCCTCTTGTCCTAGCAGGAACAGTGGCCTTTCTTAACTGGCCATCATCCCGTTCTGGTTCTTGCTGTAGAGTGTTTCAGCCCAGCCACGGTCGTCCATGCCCCCATATAGCTCGTATATGGCTCAGTTGAGGTTGGGACCTAGCCTAGTCCGTCCCACATCCACCCTGGTACTCCAAAGCACCAGAAGGTGTTACGGTCTGGCCTGGCCCGGTACGTCTTTTTCCAATCCACATTTGTGCCAAGGGAGATGACAACTGTATCCAGACCCTGCCGCAGCCCCATCCACCTGTCATGACCCCTGCCTTAGACACCGTGGCTCAACTCTGTGCTTAATGTGGACCAGTTGGAGCCAAAACCAAGCTGGGCATGTCCTGTGTTCCAGTCATGTTTGTGGACTAAGATTTGCTTAGTCCGAACATTCAGCTCTCAGTCCCACACTTACATTAAGGTTTCATGTCCCGGTTCCTGGGAATCACCAGAAATTAGTGTCTCACCTACGCTAACGCTGGTCTTACTTTTGGGTGTCCCAACGCAGCTATTTCATATCATCAAAACCCCAGAGCTCGCCGCTGGGCGGCCAGCAAGCAGAGCCTGGCACCACTTGGTGCACTGGACCCCGGCAGGGTTCCGTCCGGCAGAGGCACCCCCAACAAGTGCCACCTTGATGGGGGGTTAAACCCGCCCCTTATCCTGAGACTGGACCCGCCCACCTGTCCTGCGGGTCAGGACAGGTAGCTGGCGGGGACGGGGGAGAGCCAGGAATTTCCCCCCACCTCCCAGCCCTCCCCCACAGGTACTTACCCACGAGGGGGCTTTAGGTGCTCCTGGGCCAGGAGAAGGCAGACTTTTTCAGAGAGAACATCTTCCTTCCACTGATTACTCCTGAAATGGCTGCAGGGCCAGAGCTGAACTGATCCGAAGCTGAGAGCTCCCGGGTCTCCCACATGGGTACAGGGTCCCAAGGCTTAGAGCCATCCTCCCCGGCTTCCCCAGGTCAGAAGCAGAGAGCTGGATGAGGAAGTGGAGCGCCCAGGACTAGAATCAGCGCCTATATAGGATGCTGGCACCAGAGTGGATTAGCCTGTGTGCTCCTGCACTGGCTCCTGAAATTCACCTTTCTGCAAGTTATGTGAGTGGAATGTTTAAAAAATGAAGACCATATTGCAGCAACTTCTTGTGACTAATTCCATCCCACTTAGTATCTGTTATGTGTGTGTTTGGAGCTTTATTTATATGTTTATACCCTTTCACAACACATTTACCTGTGCAATTACTTCCTTCATAAGAAACTTACAACTCCATGAACTACAAGCAAGATGCCACAGAAAATGCACTTGCTCAACATGATGTGACTGGAGCTGGCACTGTGTAGCAGATAAAGCTACCACTTGGGGCACTTGCAATAGGGCAGTGATTTCTGTCCTGACTGTTCCACTTCCAATCCAGTACCCTGCTAATAACCTGGAAAGGGTGACAGAGGATGGTCCAAGTGCTTGGACACCTGCCACCCTGTGGGAGATTCAGATGAGATTCCTTGCTCCTGGCTTGTGACTCTGCCCTGGGCATTGCTGCCACTTGGTGGGGGAACCAAGCAATGGTTCATGTACTCTTTTCTCTGTACTTCTAAATAAATGTATTTTAATGTATTTAAATAAATTAATAAAATTATTTAAATTTAAATCTAAAATGTGTAAATTATAAATAAAATAAATATGCTTGAAAGGATTTTGTGTCAACATGATGTATCAGTCACATGTGTTGTGTAGGCAGATCCGTAAATGTGCCCCTCACTGACCTTCATGTGGCATCGTGGGGATTTGTCTAGCTTTTTGTCTTTACATTCAGCCTATCCTGTCTGTCCAGTAGCCCCACACTATCCAACTTCCAGCCATCTGACCTGATGTGGAAATACACTGTTAGAACAGGGTCTGATATCAGGCCTTTGTAACTAAGGCTGGATTCTATGAAAGTGGATTCCCTCTTCCTGGAGTATTTACTTAGATGGAAACTTTGTGTTAAAATTGGGTTTTGTTAAATCAGTTTTACATTATTCTGAATGGGTAAGGGAAGGGTTACGGCTGAGAGGAAGATGTTCAGGGATACCTTTAGACTATGAGTGAAATGGTCCTCAATTGAGGGCAACCCTGCCAGGGCCTTTCGGGAGTTTCCAGAGAATGAATTGACTGCACTGTGCCCTCATAGAATAATCGTGTTATCATTAGAGAATGTTTCATTTCTCTGCAGGCCTATATCATCATGGAAAATTAAGCTACCTTGGTTACTCTTTCAGGTAAACAAAACTGCTACATGGTTTATGTTAACAAGGTTGACCATTAAACACTATCACTTTTGAAGGGTAAAGAATGTAGGACAACATCACCAGTTCGGGATCATGCAGCAGATCAATTAGAAGTGGACAAAAGGAAAGCAGTGCTCAACCTATCAGCAACACATTATTACAAGGATTATAATGCTTGTTCTACCTAGTTAGTGAAAGTGAATTTCTGTACAAAGATGTGTTGCAAAAAGTGAATAAAGAATGGTCACTGATCACTTTCAATAGTCAGAAAACACAGCTTCAATCAGTGTTCACTGAAATAACGTCTGTGTTAGGCTAGAAATAGAAATATTTTTTTAATTTATTTTTTTATTATATGACACAGTTTTATAGGTACTGGGATTCCCACCACCCCTTCCAAAACCCTCCCCCCCCATGGTAGATTCCTCCACCGTGTTGCGTGACACAGTTCAAGTTCAGTTCAGATTCCTTCATTGCTAGCATATACCAAGCACTGTGATCCTCATATTATTGCCCAGATAAGTTCAACGGCTTTTTGGAGAGACCTTCTCTGGTCTGAAGGTAGAAAAAATATGGAACGCTTCCTGAATTTGTGTGTCATATATTGGAGGAGTACTGTTACCCTACTTGAAAGTGACCTTTCTGTGCCCAGCTGTGCTTGACTTGCTTTTGTTCTTACTCTACCTGCTTTCCTCGGTGACCTTCTTTTGGCCACAGATCTAAGCCAGCCCTCTCTCGGATCTCGGATCACTAAGGAAGGAGAAAAGTGTTGCCGATCCCCACCCGCCCTGATTCCCCCGCCTTTGTGGTCCAGGAGACCAAAGTCCAGTCCACTGAGTCATTGACTCAGCAAGTGTTTTCTGAATGCTTATTCCACAGAAGAGAGAAGAAAAGGCAAATCTCTTATGATAACATTGATAATTCTGCAATTAAATGTAAAAATCATGTTGCTTCTTCACATTGACATCTTAGCAGATAACTGCACAGTTGAAAATAAAGCTGTTAGAAAATAGTCGTTGGATTAATCGATCTCTATATGCTCCAATAGTATGAAATTGCATGTGGAGGCGTGTTATACACAATTTAAAATGCTACGAAGCAAACAATACATATTACATAAAATTTAAGTGGGGGGGGGTCAAAAGAAAGGCAGACTGCCACATGCAGCGCCTCATTTGGATGTGTCTGGAGTCTTGGAAGCTTGACTACCCTACGTTCTCCTACAAATGGACCTTGAGAGCTTGTTTGGAGGTTCTAGCAGGGGAGCGCAGCTACTCGTATACCCTTGACCGAAGACCGGTCCTCCTCTAGCGGGGATGGTCGTCCTCTTCGACCGAGCGCGCAGCTTCGGGAGGGACGCACATGGAGCGGTGAGGGAGGAAGGGGACACCCGCCTAGCCAGCCAGATCAGCCGAATCAACCCTGGCGATCAATGGGGTGACAGATGTCGCAGCCAGATCGCCCTCACATCCGAGAGGAGATGCTGGGGCGCCTGGTATTTAAACCACAGAAACATTTGTGACCTTTCACGTAGGTCAAGTTTTTTATCGGCTCTTTGAGACAAACTTCCTAATAAAATAAAAGTTGTCTGACATAGTAAATGTCACTTTATGCTTCAATTCGCAAAAAATTAAAGTGAAAGTAAAGAAATTGAGACTATTTTTTACATTATCCAGAACGCCTTGCAGGTGGGCGGGACATGCTAAATACTGCCGTCTCTATTGGTGAACTCCTCCCGGAGCCTCGCCCACCTCCGACCTCCCGCGGCCAGCTGATCGCGCCCGGCTGCAGCCTGCTGTCCCCGCGCATTGTGCAGCTCCGGTGCTCCGAGTGGACTCCAGGTCTGTCACCCACCCGCCCCTTCCCCTCTTGCCCTCTTCCCCATTTCCTACTCTCCCATCCCCCCCCCACCACCCCGCCGCGTTCCTCCCTAACGTTCCCCGTCTTGTCCTTGGACAGACTTGGGGGCCCCAGGCTGGGATTGGGGATCGTTCCTGAAGCAGTGCGAATGTTTCAGGAACCCACTCTGCAGAGTGCACTGGAGCCTGGCCGGGTGTTTCCTCTGGCCCTGCGTGGACCATCGTGCACGTGGAATGCCCACGAGCGAGCATCGGCAGGGGGATGTTGCTCGCAGCTGGGCACGTGCGCGAGCTCAGGCGGCGGCCGCGGGCCTGCGAGGGGAAGCATCCTTTGCAGACAATAGGAAGGTCTTGCCTGTCGGGCCTGGCGGTTAGGGCGACTAAAGACCTAGTACTAAACCTGTGCAAATGTGCATGGCTGGAGGGTCCCAGGGGCCCAGATCACCCCCACCCCCCGCCCCGCGACTTGCCTTTAGAAGCTAAATTTGGAAAATTTCAGATTTTCAAGATAAAAGTGCATTCTAAACAATGTGTGGGATCTGTGAAATCCCAAACTGCCAGCATAAAATGTCTTCCAAAGATTCCACGATCCAGGATAACAACACAAATAGAAACGAGATGGGAGCCATGCCCTTTTGTGGATCCCCCCCCCCCCCGCCCCGTTTTTTGTTTTTTGGTTTTTTTCCTTCGGGTATGAAAGTGGTGATTGGTTCACTGTATGAAGGAAAGCTCATAAAAGGAGGGTTGGGAGAAAGTAACAACTCGTGTCTGTGCTCAAATACTGAGTATTCATGCAGCCCTGGAAGCCGAGATGCAGACGGTGGGTGCACCAAGCGCTGCTGTATTTGTTTTCCAGAAAGTCTGGAAAGCCATCATGGCAGCCAGGCCTAAGCTGCACTACCCCAACGGAAGAGGCCGCATGGAATCCGTCCGATGGGTGCTGGCCGCAGCCGGAGTCGAGGTACCCGATGGGCGCTGCCTCTTGGAGACCATGAGGGGAACGTGTGTTTCCCAGCCCCGCCGAGCCCTGCCTGGTCCAGTCACCAACACCCGGAAGGCCCGCCTGCCTTCCAAGGCTCTTTCCTTTGAAATGTGGTGTAGTTGACCAAAATTCTGTTCTTGCCAGAGTCTTTGGCTTCCAATTCACTACGGGTGAATATTTATGAGTAAGACCAAAAGGGAGTTAACCCAAAATGTGCCAATTTCTGCTGGGAATTCTGTCGCTTCTGCTCTCTCTGGAGTACATTTTCAGTTTCCTTGAATGCCTTTGGTCGGGCCTGCTGTGGTGTCTTGGCTGCGTTCACCCATGCAGTACTTTTTTTTTTTTTGTCTTTGTTGTGCTCTTTCTGCTTCTTATTACGGAAATCCTCAAATACAAATGAGACCAGCCGGGTCAGTTCTAGCCTTCTGCCTCAGCAGCTGTCTGTGCTCCTTTGAGTCTTTGTCTTCCACCTGTCTTATTGAACATTTTAAAGCAAACTCCAGACCACTGATTCCTCTGGGAGTATTGTGTTTCCGCATTTATCCTTAGCAGATGGGGATTTTAAAATCTCACAATGCCAGTATTATTTCCAGCCAAATGATCCGTTCTTTTCTCATCTTCTCCCATACAAGTCCGCTTGTCTCCCTCAGGTTTGTTCATGGTTTACTCCAGCCTGGATCTAAACAAGGTCTTCCATGGCTTTCCATCAGCAACTAGAAATTTTTTTTAAAATCCATAACAGCTTCCTCTGAATTTTTTTTAAATTAGACTATATCTGGAAACCATTTTTGATTTCTAGAAAAGTTGTAAAATCATGCAGAGGGTTCCCGTATAACCTTCAGTCTCCACTCGGCATCTGAACATAACCATGTCAAGCTAGGATACCAAATGCTGGTGTGTGACCAGCTAACCTACCAATTCCTCTCAAATGTCTATTTGCTGCTCTCGTCCATCCAGTCTCCTCGGCTGCCTCACTCTGTGATGGTCGCCTCACTTATCCCTGTTGATAGTAACCTTGCTCATTGGATCCACTTGTCAATTTCTGCCTCTGTTCTTTGGAAGTGAATCATGAAGGCCAGTTTACCTAGAAAGTGGTGAGAATGGAGCTCCCTCTTCTGGAGAAGGGAGTCTCTACATTTGGAATTCTGAAGGAATTTCCCTTGACTGTGTCCCCACCCCCATTTATACATGGCTTCCCGTCCTTGCTTATTCTTTATTATTATTCATTAAAGTCAGATATATAGAGAGAAGAAGAGACAGAGGAAGATCTTCCATCCACTGATTCACTCCCCCAGCAGCCACAACGACCTATGCTGACCTGATCCAAAGCCAGGAGCTGGGAGCCTCACCCCGGTCTCCCACGTGAGTGCAGGGTCCCAAGGTCTTGGGCCATCCTCAACTGCTTTCCCAGGCCACTAGCAGGGAGCTGGATGGGAAGTGGGGCCACCGGGATTGGATCCAGCACCTATATGGGACCCCGGCGTGTACAAGGCAAGGATTTCAGCGGCAGGACTTTGCATCTCTGTATCACCGTGAACCTCAGTGTATTCACTTTATTCTTTGACTTGCAATCCAATAAAACTTTGCTTTATTGCTCACATATCCCAGCTTTGGCCATTGACACTCTTTTCCAGATTAGGACATTTCCATCTTCTCAGAACCTCCAAGATGCTCCAGATTCCTCTTGCCTTTCTACTGTGTCACCTCTAGCCTTGCTGTAGTTTGTTCCCCAAGGAGCCCTCATCCTGTTTAACAGCAGCCAAGACCTGGGCATCTTTGCATTTGTTTCTAACTTGGTGACAGACATAACTACCCTTTAGTATTTCCCCCATTCTGAATTTGGCTTCTTTGAGGCAACATGATGGAATGGGGCTCCTCTATTTACCTATTTTCTGTAAACTTATTTACATAGGAGTAATCCGAGCTTTTTTTTCTTCTCTCTCTTCTGCCTGTCCATGTCAGAGGAGACACAGTGAGTACACTTCCATTGCACTGCCTCGGGGCTACGTAATGTCTGAAGCTGAGCTTGGTCAGTGTGTCCCCTTGGTGCCAGCCTGACTCTGGGGTTATCCTTTGCCCCATCCCTCTTTTCAGCTAGTGGGTTCAACAGCTTTCAGTTGCCATTGTTGGTGGGCCTTACAAAATGGAGATTTTGCTATCTCTGTCATCTTCACATTTATTAATGATGATTGTCTTACCACTGTAACATTCATTCTTGAATTGTTTATTTGCTTGAGATGCAATTCATATAGGGAAGGCCAGCATGTGATTCCGTTGATTCATTTTCAGAATAATGAATTGCTACCCTAGCAACATCCAAGCATAATGTGTGTGTCTTTTGTTCCTGTGTGTTGCATGCCATTATCAACTGCCCCCTAGTGTGACAGAATTTTCTCAATTAGTTAACACTATGTTTTACATACAAATCCTGGATTCTGATTCTCTTGAGGTGGTGGATCTGATGAAGTGGGCAGTGCTGCTAACCAATCCCTGTATCTGCAGCTGAATTTTCTACTTGTGTTGAAGGGCAGCGCATACATCTGCTGTCCCAGGATCTGAAGTTGGACCCCTTCCCTTATGTATGTCACTTGTCTAGCCTTGTAGACGTGACAAAGTAAAGACACGTGGTTATGTGGATACATGCCAGGATGTCGGTTCCTTTCTCTGACTCTAATTCTGGAATCGGGTTTGAGTGTCTGATCTATGTATGCAGTGAAGTCCTTTGCCAGATCCTCTCTCTTCCTGTTTATCCCTCACTATCTGTCCTAGGCTCCTATGAATCAAGATTCTTGGTTTCAGTCATACAAACCCAGCTCTACTGAAGTAAAAGGAAAGAGAAACCCACCTACTCCAGAGAGTGGGCAGGCAGGTGGGGTAGAACAATGAGCCCAGTTGGATCTCAAACCCATTAGGGCTGCCCACGTGGTTGATAGGTATTCTCAAAAGGGGGGGTGTCAAGGGACATCACTCTCCACCTGTTTACCATAAACCTAAAACACACATGAGTAATAGACCGGCAGACTGGATGTGTTCATGATTTCCTGTGGCCCAGGCTTGAGTGGAGCCTGACAGGGAGTAACTAGGGCACTGAAGTCCACCGAGGTAGCCCGTCCGGATGCGGGAGCCAGCGTCCCCTGTGAGTGGATCACTGGCGCTGCTCTGTGCTGAGTGCTGGTCTTCGTCGTGCTGGTCTTTGATGCGCTAGTGCTTGTGATTTTGTTTGCCTTCAGTCCTCCAGGAGACGCAGGCATATCTCTTTTGTTAAGAGGGAGATGGACAGGGCCCCAGCGCGGTGGCGCAGTGGTTAAGGTCCTCGCCTTGCACGCCCGGGATCCCATATGGGCGCCAGTTCTAATCCCGGCAGCCCTGCTTCCCTTCCAGCTCCCTGCCTGTGGCTCGGGAAAGCAGTCGAGGACGGCCCAAAGCTTTAGGACCCCGCATCCGTGTGGGAGACCCGGAAGAGGCTCCTGGCTTCGGACTGGCATAGCATCGGCCATTGCGCTCACTTGGGGAGTGAATCATCGGACGGAAGATCTTCCTCTCTGTCTCTCCTCTCTGTATATCCGCCTTTCCAATAAATTTAATAAAAATAAATCTTTTAAAAAAAGAGGGAGATGGACAGGACTTAAAGGCCATGCCTGATCTCCTAGTTTGGAACTTCTGAGTTCTTCCCTTAGAAGAAAAAGTGTGGAGAAAGGGGATGATTTGGCGTAGAAGGGGGCAATTCTCTGCAGCATCCTAGGTGAGTGCCCTGCTTGCTTTAGAGGGTAAAGACAGATGGTTGCATGGATGCCAGGCTGTTAACTCACTCCATGCCAGCTTGCAGTCTCTGCCAACATTGGAGCAGCCAGCCTCTCTTCAAGTTTTGACTTAGGGATTTCTTTTCCACTTACCTTCTCAACCCGTACCCCCGTTCCAGTTTTGTCTTACCAGTGGTTTCTCTGGCATAGACTTAGGCTTATATGTCCCGGCTAGGCTCTTGCACGTGTTGGCTGTCAGTCTGGAAGGGGTACTTGTTAGCTCTTTCCCAGGTATTCTGAATTGGATTTCTTTTCCAAAAAGGCTTGAAGAACACAGTGTGGTGTAGGGAATGCTGCTGTACTGCATCTGACCCAGGGATCTTTGGACAGATGTCCTGAGCACTGGTGACGTCTGGCTACTACTTGCTGGGCACCAGGGCTACTGAGGCCCCTCTCCTTGTGCTGTGAGGTCAGCTGGTCCCCAGAGGGGGAGAAGTTGATGATATCAGCAATGCAGCTGCGCCCTTCCTCAGATCATCTGGGAGAGAAGAGCAGGACAGGGCACAGCCCAGGTAGGGACTAATTCTAGGATGTAGGCAGGAGGAAGGCGCCTCCACCTGATGTGAAATGCTTCTGTGTGGAACATCCGCTTTAATGCTTACTTTTTGCTTTAATATTTTTGTTTCAATGCTTAATTTGATGTTTAATGAATCCTCAGGAGAGCTTGCTTTCATCGTTTGTTTCCTCTCACACCTCCTATGACGTAGGAATTGGAAAAGTTAAATCTACGGAAAAGTTGTCAGAGCACACCATGGATGTCTTTCAACTTAATCTAGCGGTGGTGAACACTGCCACTTTTGCTTTCTCTCTCTGCTCTTTTTTTTCTCAGTCACTTGCCAAGCAGTTGCAGCCATCAGTGTGAGTTCCCTTCTAAGAAAGAATGAATCATTGTCTTAATAACTAAAGTAATACCATTTCATCTCTCAGGAAATTAATACGAAGTTTACAACATCTAACACTCAGCCAGTGCTCGGATGTCCCGGATGTTTAGCAGCCACAATGATTTCCCCTCTTCCAGGACCCAGTCAAGACTCAGCCTTGGTCTCCTCTGTTGCTTTTCCTAGGAAGAAATAGCAGTAACGGTTTGTCTTTGTGTGTGCTTTTTAAGTTGATGCCCTTGAACACTGAGGAATCCAGGCTATTGTGGCACAGAGTGGGTTGTCTGATTTCTGTCTCATCAGCGATTCAGCTCAAGGTTTCAGGTTGTGTTTATAGGTGTTTTTATGTCATTCTGTCTGTGTCTCATGAGAGATCTGGGGTGTTTGGGTGTTCCCTCTTAGGCATCTCAGCTTAACTGCTTGTTTAGGTGGATGGTGAGGTCTTCAAATTGCTTTATTATAAAGATATACATTTTTTTCTTTCTCATAATAAACTCATTTAAGAGGAGTACTTGCGGACTGTGTGAAGATTTTGTATTCCAAGTGTTTTAGTCTATTTTCTGTTGCTATCACAGAGTAGCTGGACCTGGGTAATAGGTAAAGGAAAGAGATTAGCTCTTGGTTCTGAGCCTGGGCCACACAAGCTCCTGGTCCTGGCATCTGCTGGCCTTGGAGTGAGGGAGGGCCTCATGCTGTGTCACAGCCTGGCAGAAAAGCAAAGGGCATCAGTCAGGTGCATGTGCATCAGAAAGAGGCTGAGCTCGCTCTGTGGCAAGCCCCTCCACAGAATGAACCCACTCGTCTGAGGAAGATGTTAATGACTCCAAATGACCTTGTACCTCTTAAGGGCTCCACTTCCCAGCTCCGGCACAACAGCAGTCCAGTTTCATCATAGATCACAGTTCCACTAACTTTGACATTCGTTAGCATCCTTTAATACTTTGGAGATTACCAATTGAGAATTTTTTTTTATTTTATTGTTAATTATCACTAATTCCATATTCATTTGCACCGAGTCTTCTGTAATAAGAGATTTCTCTTCCCCCTTCCTTTTTGTACTATTGTTTATGAGCATAGCGATTCATGTTGTGTGTTAGAACCTGTGTGTGATGTCATTGCGGTGAATGCATAGGGTGCTTCCCCCACATGCTTTTGCCCTTGCCAAGTCTCCCTTGCCTCTGGGTCCTATGTGGTAAAGCAGGGTAGCTCTCAGTGTAAGCTGCCTATTTCCTTTTAGTGGACAGAGACAAGGAGACGCTGATCTTTGATCAGTGATGAGGATGCATTTTCTGCCTGCCTCTTGAGATAATTTAGCTTGATATTTTCAATCCTAAACTTACAATGACATTTACCTTCTTGGGGGGGGGGGGTACTTTTTTTTTTTAATAATTTAGTTTGATGAAGAATTTCTGGAAACAAAAGAACAGTTGCAAAAGCTGCAAGATGGTGAGTATGACAATGAAACAACTTTCTTTCAAATTTTTATTTCTTTTTTGGTGTGTGTGTGTGTTGTGTGTATGAAAAACTAATATGGATGGGCCAAGTTGCTGAAGACTAAGTATCTAGTGCAGTGACCTAAAAGCGAAAAAGCAGGAGGGACTTTATCTGTGAAACTGCCAGGAGTCACTTCCAGTTGAAGGGTTCTATAACAGCTGGCTGAAGGTGGGGAGCAGTTCCTTCCCCCTACGCTCAAAAAAGCCCTCCTTCATCCCTCGCTTCTTCCCTTTCTCTCTTCCTTGTCTCTTCCCTTCTTCATGCTACCTCAGGCATCATAGCCTGCAGGAAGTGTGCAGGAAATTGTCCCATTTACACAGGGCCATGTTTCTATGATAATTAATAAAATTAATTAAAATCCCCTCCACTTAACGCCACATGTTGCCTCCATGCCCACCCTTTGGAGGGAAGACTTTTGGCAGAAACCATAAGGATTCAGCCAACCCTGTGAGCAGCCTCCCTCCCAGCCATCAGCAAGGACTCCAGGCTCCTTTGAGGGTTAGCAGGTACACAGAGGTGGAACCTCTTTCCTGTGTGAGACTGACCTAAAGTCACTGGCCTTGTACCCCTTACCCTTACTTGCCCTTGATATGTGGGCCTCTCGAGTTCTGGGCTATAGCAAATTGTTCCTCCTGGCTGATTGGTAGAAAGGATGCACGTTTATGGAAGAAAGTAATGGGTTGTGTTGTGTTGTGACCGGTGACAGCAAACTTGGTGATAAGGGGGCTTTAGCCATGAGACAGAGAGAAACCAATGAAAACATATGGGCAAGCATCAGGTGATAACTTTGACTGCTAAATGCAAGCATCACTGTCTGTTAGAACATTCTACACTGTCCATTGCAGTCCCTGGTAGCCACATATGACTAGTGAGCTCTTGAGAAGTGTCCACTGCAGCTGCATTTTGAATTTCTAATTTTTTTTCATATTCATTGATTTCCATCTGAACAGCAGATTTATAAAGAGAGAAGAGAACACAAACATACACACACCACACCATACTGCAGCACACATGCACACACACACAGAATCCTCTTTTTACTGCTACTTTCCCTAGATGGCTGGAATGGCCAGAGCTAGGCATGTCCAAAGTCAAGAGCCCGGAGCTTCCTCTGGGTATCCCTTGCGAATATAGGGGCCCAAGACATCCACTCTCCTCCCAGGATGTAAGCAAGGAACTGGATCAGAAGTGGAGCATGATTTAGTTATTTAACCTGAAAGTCAGAATTGCAGCAGGAAGGGAGGGGGCAGGAGACAGAGTAATCTTCTATCTGCTGGTTCACTTCTGCTATGGCGAGAGCTGAGCTGATCCAAAGCTGGGAGCTAGGAGCTTCTTCTGGGTCTCTCATGTAGGTGGAGAGGCCCAAGGAGGTAGGCCTTCCTCCACTGTTTTCCCAGGCCATGAACAGGTGATAGATCAGAAATGGTATACAGCCAGGACACGAACCGGTACCCATATGGGATGCCAGCACTTGCAGGTGGAGGATTAGCTTATTGAACCACCAAACTGCCCCCTCCTCCATTCCTAGCACAGTAGTTGTAGAGATCTCCACCTTCCCCCCTGACCCCTCGCCACTCTGCCTTTCAAATAAGTTAGAGATATTTACTCCATTCCAGGGCCTGTGGCTTCTCCCTTTTCATACTATAGAGCATTTTTAGGTTTAGAGGACAAAAGAAGAGATCTCTTCTAACTGTTCTTCCATTCCCAGGCAATCACCTGCTGTTCCAGCAAGTGCCCATGGTTGAAATTGATGGGATGAAGTTGGTACAGACACGCAGCATCCTCCATTACATAGCGGAAAAGCACCAGCTTTTCGGCAAGGACCTCAAGGAGAAAACCCTGTACTGTGTCCCCTCTGTGTGTTCTCACTTGTCAGCTTTCTGTCGCTTTAGCTCAGTAGCAATCCTCTGCCGCATGCCTGTCTCAGCAGTGTTAACAAGGGGAAATAAGAGAAGGGCCATGAAGGCCAGCAGGAGATTGAGCTTAGAGGGTGTGAATGAAATAGTAGAGAAGAATTAAATTCAGGTACTGAACAATCTTATCTGGGAAACATTTCTTCAGCTCTTCTGACTTTTAAGTGCTTTGCTATTGCTTCTACCTTTCTTGCCTATTTAGGATCTTGGAGTATCAGGAACAGGAAGCTATTGTGACAGTAAGGTCTAGGAGAGTGCAATATGTTGTAAATTGAACTCAAAACCTGATCCAGCTGCATGATCCTGGGCAAGGTGTTAAGTTCGTTTCCTGATAAGATTTCTGTACAATGGGTATAATTGTAGTCTGTTCCTTATAAGGTTGTGGGATTCAATGAGGTAATGAAAACTGAAAGCTTAACACCATGCCTAGGGTGTTCCAAGCATGGAATAAACAATAAATCACTATTTTTATGAATGTAAAATTCAGCCCATCCTGGGACATGAGATGGAGGGTGCCTGGGGGATGGGAGGGCTAGGAGAGAGGCTGGTAGTGACTGTCACCCTTTGTATGTATTAGATTCCCCTGAAGGATTTTTCTGAGTTCCAAGTAGACTTGATTTTATCTTTGACAGACAGGTGTAGGTAAATGCCAGTTGTGACAAAAGGCACTTTGAGCTCTTTGCAGTAGAGCCGGGTGAGTTCAAAGAGAAGAGAAACTCAAAGACGCACCTGTTGTGTGTTCAGGATTGACATGTACGTGGAGGGAACGCTGGATCTGCTGGAGCTGATCATCATGCATCCTTTCTTGAAACCACAGGACCAGCAAAAGGAAGTGATGAACATGGCTCAGAAAGCCATCCTCAGGTACTTTCCTGTGTTTGAAAAGGTAGGTGGCATAGAAGCCCAGGACCACAGGCATAAATAACCAAAGCACAAAGGAGTTGCCCCAAGTGCCCTTTGCTGCCCGGAACATAGCAAGCTGCACCCAGTTTGATTAACCTGGGAGCTAATGGTAGCCATGAGCACAGAGTTCCTAGCCTGAAGCTTCCCAGCCACTGGGAGGACTCAGCACATTGGCACATTACTGCTTTCTGTATTCACTCCGTGCCTGCCTCACATAAGGTGCAGAAAGGTAGGAATCACAATGTCCATTCATTTCACAAATGCTTATGGAACAACTCTGGGGCTTCCTGCTTGATATTAGTAATAAGGAGAAGAACCATGCATCCCTTTTCTCTTCCCTTTGCTTTTTGTATTCTGCCTTTTTGCTGTGTTTTTGTTTTGTTTTGTTTTTTAATGACTAAATTGAGCTTCCAATTTCTCTTTTTTTGACCTGGGAGGGTTTTTGTTTTGTTTTGTTTTATGTTTTAATTCTGTAACACAAGGTTGCAAAAATATGGAAAGATCCATTGGACCCACTTGCTTGGACCACTTCATGCCATCAGGTTGAAGACCAGGGTTGTTTTTGAGTTGTTCAGTAGCATGGTCTCAAGGTATCTTCCCATAGGCACACTGCGAGGTATGTATGGTCACCAGTGGCCCAGGGATGTCAGGACTCCTCACACTTGCAGGGTAAAACTTGGGACCCCTTTGCTTGTACACGGGCACTTCACAAAGTTCCTGGAAAAATGAAAATGATGAAGTGAGTCTGTTTCAGCAGAAAAAAAGTTGAGACCCAGACATAGTTTTTTTTTTTTTTTTTCAAAATACACATTTTCCATGTACGCTTTTTAAGTATTCTCATAATGAAATAGCACCATAGAGTGAGCCGTCTAAGCTGATACATCCAAAACATGAAGAGCCGGGATTGGAATTCAGGCCTTTGACTGCAGATGCTTGGAGTCACTGCACACTCCCAGTCTGCTTCCGAAAGCTGTATCTGATTTGGAATTGTACTCGGTGTCCCTGCCACACATAGATACACCCCTGGGTGTCATACATACGGGAGTTCCCTATAAGATAGGTCTCCCCTTTGCTACTATTGTTCTTGACTCCTGGATCATAGTCTGGTCCTAAAAGCCCCACACCTGTATGTTACCTTCTGAGTGAGAGGTGGTACTCTGGCTTCTGTTGTTCTGTTTTGGGAGAAGTTGAGAGGAAGGTGACCTGTAGTCAGTTGTAGTTATAATTGGTCTGGCGCATGATGACAAATCCTGAGGTTTGTAGAAGCAGAGCTAGGAGATGGCATGGAAAACCTTGGGCTACATCTTTGTCCAGTGCTACCTCCTTTCTCTGAGCCCCGAGATTCATCAGGCCCTATCCATCTCTAGTTGAGTTTACGGAACAGAGTATATCCTCTTACAACACCTAAAGCAGAGTCCAGAAGTAAAGAATGTTCCCTTTGCCTTTCCAGGGTCTTCATTCTGATCAACAGCAGATATTTTTTACAGATGCTTTCATCTCCACAGCTTTTTGTTCTGCCTGCATGGAGTGCATCCTCCTAGCTGATATTGTTTATAAAATAATGAAAGGACAAGGTCCTAGTTTTACCCCCTGCTCGGATTGGGCACTGGTTTGATGGCCTCGGCAATTCCTCTATGGGTTGTAACCAATGCTAACCATTTCTACTCTGCAGGTTTTAAGGGACCACGGACAAAAGTTTCTTGTTGGCAACCAGCTGAGCCTTGCAGATGTGATTCTACTCCAGACCATTTTGGCTCTAGAAGAGAAAATTCCCAATATTCTATCTACATTTCCTTTCCTCCAGGTAAATAACACCATGAACTAGAAGACTGGCCCTGAACTCTAAGGCTTTCCTTCAGTGCTTGTTGATTTCCACAGTGGATTGTGGGTTGTATGTCTATGATTTCTTCTAGGTTCTAGTTTGTGAAGTGCAATGACCGTATACACCCTAAGTTGTTTCTCTGGCTCTCAGATCCTTAGAGTTAAAAGATCGTGGACAGATGAAAGAAGCCTTCATCTTGGTTTGCTCTATGACTATCCTTTTGGAACAGGCTTCTTCCATAACAGTTTGCCATTGGAAAGTTAACATAGAGATAGACACAGGAATGGGGTGTTTGTTGTCTGCTGCCGAGAAAGCAAAGTCAGCATCTAAAAGCATGTGAGGGCGTGGCTGCTTCTGTCAGAAGTGCCCTGGGGTCATTTGGAAACTGGCCAGGCTGAGTTCCAAGGGCAAACAAGAGAAAAGCTTGACATTACCCCCAAAAGCATTTCCATCCTTCTCCTTTCCAGAAATACAGTGTGGCTCAGTTTTTCCCTGGTTTTATTCTGGCAGGACTGGTCACAGAATTTTAAGGCAGAAAAGACCCTTTTTTCTTAAATTAAAAAAAAAATTAACACTTATTTAATTTATTTTTATTGGAAAGGCAGATATACAGAAAGCAGGAAAGAGAAAGATCTTCCAATCCACTAATTCTTATTTACTTTCCAAATGGCCGTAACAGCCAGAGCTGAGCCCATTGGAAGCCAGGAGCCAGGAACTTCTTCTGGGTATCTCATGAAGGTGTGGGGTCCCAAGGCTTTGGGCTGTCCTTGACTACTTTCCCAGGCGACAAACGGGAGCTGGTTGAAAAGTGGAGCCACAGGATCTGAACTGACACCCATATTGGATCCTGGCATGGGCAAGGCATGGGGCCCAAGGCAGGAAAGACCTTTAAAAAGTGGCTAATGTCCTCGCCTTGCACATGCTGGGAACTCATATGGGCGCCAGTTCTAATCCCAGCAGCCCCACTTTCCATCCAGCTCCCTAGGAGACTTGGAAGAGGTTCTAGGCTCCTGGCTTTTTCAGCACAGCTCCGGCCATTGTAGCCACTTGGGGAGTGAATTAGCTGATGGAAGATCTTCCTTTGTCTCCTCTTCTCTGTATATCTGACTTTCCAATGAAAATAAATAAATCTTAAAAAAAAAAAAAAAGAAGCAATCTTACCTAATGTCTTCAATCCACATTTGAGAAAGGAGAAACCCATGATAAAGAAGCCAGAAGCCAGGATGGTGTAGCTAAATGGCTACCTGAGGCCCTGTGCTTTTAGCTGATTGTTAGAAGGACTTTCCTCTAGACGGGGGCAGTCTGCTAACCATAACCTCTGAACTAACCTTGGTCTGCTACTGATTTTTGTGTAGCTTCTAAGGTAAACATGTATTGCATCTTTAAAGGTTTGAAAGAACAACAATTCATGACACATGAAATGAGATGAATTTCAAGTTTTCATGTCCACCGGCAAGTCTCATGGGAACCCAGCCATGCCCATTGATTTCCTGTGCTCCTACAACACAGCAGAGAAAATCTTATAGACACTATGTGATTTATAAAACTTAAAAAACATTGACTAGGAAAAAAAAAAAATTGACTCACTAGACCTCTAGGAAAAAAGGTTGCCAATTCTCATAAAGACAACACTAAATCAGCCTATATCCATGGACAAGTTAAGCCAAAATAGGCAGGTTACATCCCCAAAGAGTAACACAATACACTTTTTTTAAAAAAAATGATTTTTTACAATCTAGTCAACATCATTTTGATATACTACTAGGAACAACCAATATCAGTTAAATATACCTGAAAAGTGAAAATTGCGGGCCCAATGCAATGGCTCAATTGGCTAATCCTCTCCCTTCAAGCACTGGGATCCCGTATGCACGTGAGTTTGGGTCCTGGCTGTTCTACTTCTCATCCAGATCTCTGCTTGTGGCCTGGGAAAGCAGTTGAAGATGGACCAAGATGGACCAAAGCCTTGGCACCCTGTACCTGTGTGGAAGACCCAGGAGAAGCGCCTGGCTCCTGGTTTCGGATCAGTCAGCTCTGGCTGTTGCAGCCACTTGGAGAGTGAAGCAATGGATAGAAGATGATCTTTATGTCTCTCTTTTCCTCTGTGAATCTGCCTTTCAATTAAAAGAAAGTAAGAACAGAAACTTTCAACAAGGCAGATAAGTCAGTAGGTTGTTAAAAATGCTACATTTATATAGATAGATAATGTTTCTTTTTTTTTTTTAAAGATTTATTTTTATTATTATTTTTTAATTGGAAAGGCGGATATATAGAGAGGAGAGACAGAGAGGAAGATCTTCCGTCCGATGATTCACTCCCCAAGTGAGCGCAACGGGCTGATACTATGCCAATCCGAAGCCAGGAGCCTCTTCCGGGTCTCCCACGCGGGTGCAGGTTCCCAAAGCCTTGGGCCGTCCTCGACTGCTCTCCCAGACCACAGGCAGGGAGCTGGAAGGGAAGCAGGGCTGCCGGGATTAGAACCGGCGCCCATATGGGATCCCAGGCGTGCAAGGCGAGGACCTTAACCACTGCGCCACCGTGCCGGGCCCGATAGATAATGTTTCTTATAAACATAGAGGTAAACTCACTTCAGTTTTATTTATTTGGAAGATGGGATAAATATGCTTAGCAGACAAGAGCTCTGCTTCATGGGTTCCCTCATCTGCTTGCCCCTCCCCAGTCACCTTAGGAGATAGGCTTTGCTATCACCATTTTACTGTTTAAAACCTGAAGGCCTGGAAATGTGATATCACCTACACCAAGTTCCTTGACCATAGACAACTAAGTTGGGGATCATGAATGAGACTCCAGTATAAGTCTGTGCCGCTTCCTGTCATTTTCTGGTAATACATGGCATAGAAGTACACAGCTCCCTTACTTTGGTCTATCCTGGGTAGGAGGGTGACCCCAAAAAGGAGGAAGAATGAAGGGGTACTAAAGGTTTATTTGCTAAACTTGTGAAATCTAAAACCTTCCCAGACATGTTTGTGTTCACATCCACACATGCCTCAACAGGCAGCAAAGGGCCTTGCACTGAGGACACAAAACAGTTCAACCACTCAGTGTGAAAGATAAAGATCAGCACTTTTTGGAAAGGTAACACCAGAACCCCCTGAGGTTTTCTGTCTAGAATGCTAACCTTAATCGATATATTTTTTTAAGTCCTAAGGTACATCTTTGTAAACCCAAAGGTAATTCAAAAAGCTTGTGACAGAATGGCATTCAAACATAAGTTTATCTTGGTACAAAACATTTTGAAATCTTTGCATTTTTTTTTCTTAAATATATGTAAAGTTTTTGGAAAGGCAGAGTGACACAGAGAGAAAAAGAGAGATTTTTCCATCCACTGACTCACTCCTCAAATGCCTACACCATTTTCTCTGAATGAATCTGCTCTTTGAGGCACTTCCTATGTTTCCTTTCTTGTGTCGCAATCCAGACCTAAGAATGATTTCTGCTGCTGCCTCTGAGACGAGCCCGCACCTTGTGCTGCCTGTGAGATCTGGACTGTAATCTCAGTTGACGGCAGCTGCTGCTGGCAGAGTCTGGATAGTCACAGAGTGAGATCAGACCTCAGACACGTGCTGCATCGTAGTCCTCCTTGGGCCCTGCCAGCTAAGACTTGCTGGACAGCCGTATTTTCATTAGTAATGAACAGCCGAGTTGTTGACCTAAAACATTGCTTTTTCCCTTCTTTAGGAGTTCAGTGTGAAAATCAGTAACATCCCTACAATTAAGAAATTCCTTGAACCTGGCAGCAAGAAGAAGCCTCCCCCTGATGAAATCTACGTGAGAACGGTGTACAATATCTTCACGCCCTAAACCAGCACACGTGTCTGTGGCTGAGAGCTTGTCCCTAGCCGTGAACTGTGTTCATGATACCTTAACTCATCCCACCTCTTTCCTGGTGCTGTGTATTGTTTGGTCTCTCATATCAAAGGAGATCTTCTTTTCTAGAAATACCTGCCTTGGTTCTTGCCCAGTGAGTAATTGTTACAAGACTTCTGTTGGGAGCCCTTCCTCAGGGAGGCTGGTACGGGAGTTAGAACTGACTGTGCTGCTCATCTCCTGACTCCTCCCTCCTGTGAGCGAGGATGGCGAGATCCTGTCCTCCCTGTACTCTTCGGTCTTCACCTTGTTCTAGGCTCCTTCCGGTCTCTCCTGCTCTCGGTGTTGTATAACAGAGTGTCTCACCAGTGCCTCTCCTCTGAGCTATCGCGAGTCCAATGGTGCTAATAAATGTGATCAATAGTTGCCCAAATAAACTGCTTGCCAATCATAACCTTGTTGCTAGGGCTTTGTAATTATACTTTTTGGTGTTGCATTTGCATGGTTTGAAAATCACAGAAGCTTTTATAAAGGGGGAATGTCTAGTCTTGGGAATTTTCAACTCTGCCTCCCAGCCACCTGGTTCTATTTCTCACAGGCAAACAAGTTAGCATTTACACAGACTAACACAAAAATCTAAAATCTTGAAATTCTCTAAAACCTAAAAGCTTTTGAGTGCCACAACTGAGAAATTTAACACCTGATTCATGTGGCAGGTTGTAGTCAAAGTGTGGGTGTACTGAAAATACTGTATAAAATTAGTTTCAGGGGCTGACACGGTAGCGTACTAGGTTAAGGCTCTGCGTGTGGTGCCAGCATCCCATGTGAGTGGCACTATTTTGTTCCACTTCCAGTTTAGCTCCTTGCTTGTGGCCTGGGAAAACAAAAGGGTGGTTCAAGTCCCTGGAACCCTGCACCTACATGGGAGACCCAGAAAGTTCTTGGCTCCTGGTTTCAGATCAGCTCAGCTCCAGCCATTGTGGCCATTTGGGGAGTGAGCCGGCAGATGAAAAATTTCTCTGTCTCTCCTCTTTGTAAGTCTGCCTTCCAAATAATAATAATAATAACAAGTTTTTTTTTAAAGTTAGTTTCAGTTTATGTGTATAAAGATGTGTATGAAATGAAGTTGATATTTAAATTTCAGTCCCATCCCTGAAATATCTCATCTGAATGCAAATATTCCCAAACTCCCGAATCTGAATTTCAACACACTTCTGATCCCAAAATTTCAGATAAGAGGTACTCAACTTGTATATCCTGCCATTTATATTTGACACATGCATAAGAAAATGCAAATGTATGTTATTTTTATCCTCTTACTACCCAAATGAATATTTCTAAGCTTCTAGTTGTTTTTATTTCAGCACCAAATGTTAGTTATTTAGCACACTTTTAAAGTTCTTATGCTATTACGCTCAGCTAATTCTAGTAGCCTGGTTCTTTTACTGTGAGCTGAAAACACCAGACACAACGAGGTACTTCAGGAAGTTTTATTCCCGCGGGGCAGGTGCCTGGAATTGTCACAGATGATTGCCTAAGGATGATTGGTAAGAGGGTGGGTTGGGGAAGGGGCCTGGAAGAGACTGAGGGTGGGATTCTCAGATGAAATTCAGGGCTACATCTGATTGGTGTGCAGATGGACCGGCGCGAATTTCATGTGAGGAGGAAATGGCGCTGGGTCCGGGGTGGGATGTTCGAATAACTCCTTACACTAAGAGTATGGTCTGTTAATATTGCTTTTAAACACATATTGATTTACATCTGAAGGCTTGATCAAACACCTGCTACAAGCCAGGCAGCGTCGCAGAGACAGCCCCTATTGAAGAAAAGTCACGGGGAAGATATATGTTCAAACATGTGTGTCCCTTGGTGAAGAAATGTTGGAAAAGGTTAAAAAGTGCTACTTTTGGATACCTACTATGCAGCAATTGTAGAAACAAAGTCAAGCTTGCATAAGAGCCTCAGAGAGATGGTAATTTCTCATTACAGGAAGGATCTTTGGCTCAAAAGTAAAAGATAGTTGGTGCGAGTGTCCCTCCTCTGCCCTTCTTACGGGGAAAGTCCAGCACACACATCAAAGTTGTATTCCTCTTTATACTGATGCAGTGTGGCACTGTGTCATCATGCTGGCATTAACATTCCCAGAAGAGCAAAGCCAGTGTGGCAGGTGCAGCACTGGGCAGCCTGAGGAGCAATGGGGCCCCAGGCAGCTGAGTCAGGGGAAATGGCCTAGCTCTAGCCAGGCCCCTGAGCACAGGAGTCCACCTAAGAATGGAAATGAGGGAATGTGGAGAAAATAATTTTGCTGTGTGCCTGAAAACATTTGGTCTTTGCCCCTGGGAGGCACTCTAGAAGCCTGTGGAATATCTTATCTTTGTTTACCCCGAGGCCTTGGTCACTTGGTAACCTGGTGATTTAAGGTGAACCCTTTACAACAGACCAGGAATGTGATGGAGGGTAGAAGCTCTGGGTCACGTGGGATCTGCTCAGTTCTAGACGGGGTTAAAAACGGATCAGGCACTTGGATGACAACCATGTCTATGTGCCGGACCTCTAATAAGAATCGTAGGAACCAAGGCAGAGGAATGGACCTGCCTGACTGGCAATGCTCCATGCCCATTGTCATGCATCGTTGCCAGGAGGCATAAACAGAGCCCAGGACTCCATGGAAGGAGGATGCCAGGAGTGCCCCTTTAGATCAGCCTCACACATCTACCCGGGCTGAAACTCCTGTAGCCTTTCTCTGTAATAAACCACAGCTGTGAATATATAGCTTACAGGGACTGTGCACGTCCTTTAAATGCCTGGAATGTGCATAGTTTAGGGAATGCTCCCAACTTGCACCTAACAGTGTCAGAAAGAGGGTAGCCTTGGGTCTGGCTGCCTCCAAGCTCTTTAGGGAGGAGAAACATTTTCCACTCATTTGGAGACTGATGGACTTTTACCAGGCAGCTGTTGGCATGACAACATGTTAGGGTTGATGTTACTGAGTTTTGTGGGAGGGCAGTGAATCTGAGCTGTTTTGCATTGATTTTATCATCCAGTGCTATTGCCAGATAAAACCTGAAGCCTTTGAGCAAGTACTGCTCCCTTGGCTTTAATTAGGTGCAAGGAACTCTTACACACTCTTTGAGAAAAGAGAGGCAGGAAGGTTGGTTTCTACGCTGAGTTAAGGGGTTAGAGAAACAGACAAGGCCAGGCTCCAGTGATGAGAACTTCCCACATCACTGTTCACCATTTCGTGACCTTGATCAATAGGAAACCAGTCCCCTTCACCCTCACCTTGCCTTAGGTGGCATTACCCTGTTTTACCACATTTTCTTTCCTTCTTTTTCTTTTTAAGATTTGTTTTTCTCAGGAAGTCAGATATACAGAGAAGAGGAAAGACAGAGAACAAGATCTTCCATCGCCTGATTCATTCCCCAGGTGGCTGCAATGGCCAGAGCTCAGGCAATCCAAAGCCAGGAGCTTCTTCTAGGTTTCCCACACAGGTGCAAGGTCCCAAAGTTTGAGTGGTCCTTGACTGCTTTCCCAGGCTACAGGCAGGGAGCTGGATTGGGGAGTGGGGCTGCAAGGATATGAACCAGCACCCTTATGAAATCCCTGTAGTGCATGCAAAGGGAAGACTTTAGCCACTAGGCCATCACACCAGGCCCTATCACGTTTCCTTCTGGGAGAAGGCTTCAGCACCACTACCCTCCCATGTTCACAGGTAGCCAAAATTAGCAGGGGAGTAGGATGTCAGAGACCAAATCCTCTAGCCTAAAATAGTATTAGCTTGTTTTCATGCTCAGGGCTGAACCCAAATTCAGGACTGCTTCTTACATGGGACAGGAAGCAAGAAGCAGCAGAAGGAACGCATTAGGAGCACTGACAAAAAACCAAGATGAATGAACCAGGTGGTAGAGAGCACAGCCATGTATAAACAGAGCAGTAGGGCCCTGGCGTGGCAGCCTAGTGGCTGAAATCCTTGCCTTGCACACCTGGGATCCCATATGGACGTCAGTTTATATCCCGGCTGCTCCACTTCCCTTCCAGCACCTTGCTTGTGTCCTGGAAAAGCAGTAGAAGATGTCCTAAACCTTGGGACCCTGCACCCATGCAGGAGACCTGGAAGAGTCTCCTGGCTTTGGATTGGCTCAGCACAGACCGTTGCAGCTACTTGGGGCGTGAACCAACGAATGGAGAATCTTTGTCTCTCTTTCACTCTGTAAATCTGACTTTCCAATAAAAATAAATAAATATTTAAAAAAATAAACAGGGCAGTAGCAGAGATTGCAGTGTCTGGGACTTAAAAGGGCTAGGAGCTTGCGTTGTGGTGTGATGGCTCAATGCCATTATCTCATATCACAACCCCATTTGAAGTCCTGTTGCTCAGGTTCTGATCCCGCTCCCTGCTAATGCATCTAGAAAAGCACCAGTACAGGGCTCCCTCCCCACAGAATCAATCCTTTATTGCCCTTTTGTTGGAACAGCAAACAGTCTCCGGCCAGGAAATCCAGAAGAGGAGAATTAGGAGCCAATCGTCCTCAGTATGACTGAGGAAGCCATCTCCCACAAGGTGCTGAGCACAGAAATGGCTCCTGGCCAATCAGTCTTTGTTTAAAACAACTTGATCCCTGCCTTGGCTCATGCCCAGGGCTCTTCTGTTGGTCGCCATCTTGTGACTTAGTGACCTATTTGCCCTTGTGCCCCACACAGCAAAAAATGGTCCAAGTGCTTGAGCTTCTGCTACCTAGCAGGGAAACTAGAATGGAGTTCCAAGCTCCTAGTCTCCTCCTGACCCAGACCTAGCTGTTGCAACTATTTGGGAACTAAACTAGAAGATAGATCTTTCTCTCTGGTTGTCCTCTTTCTCATGCTGCCTTTGAAATAAATGAATACATTTACTTTTTAATAAAAATGCATCCAACTCCTGACTTCTACTCTAGGGCCTAAATTCATGCTGTCACTCCTTCCTTTCTGCCTTCTGGCTGAGGGTGAAGCAGTAAGAAGACCCTTGCTGGTTCCTGACCCTAGACTTCTCAGCTTCCAAAATGGTTTAGCAATGAATTCATGTACTTCATGCATTGCCCAGTGTCAGGTGTTTGGCTAACTTTAGCACAGAATGAACTATTACACACAGTGTTCCCCAATTCCTTCCTCCTATACCTTTGGATTTTGTTAACACGCAGTCCTCTTATCCACAGCTTACAATCACTTCGTATTTTGCTTCTGTTGTTAAGTTGAAGGAACTGTCTACTTGTGTACTTACACTGCCTGTCTTCCACAACTGGAATGGAAACTCAGGTGCAGAAATTGGGTCTGTCAGGGTTACCTCTGCAGACGCCAGACCTAGAACTCTGCCTGGTACAAAGGAGTTCCGGGTAAAAGTCTACTTAATATACCAGTTTTCCCTTTGGTAACTTGATGCATTAGCAAATATTCAGGTAGTGGAATAAAATGAAGCCTCACAGGTGTGTATGAACCAGCATGCACATTGACTAATCCTTTGAGTGGGTGGAGCTTTCACAGAACAAGTTATAAACCTTCACCTAATCTCCCCACCACACTGCAGCAACCAGCGACCAGCGCCTGGAAGGTACAAGGTTAGTGGTAAAGTGCTTATAAACTTTTCTCAGACCAGTCTGAGTTGTTAGAACATTTTGCTACGTAGTTTGTAACGTAGAGTGAAAACTTGTTTTAACTTTGTGATTAGTGAAACCACGAAACTTGCTTATAACAGGTAAAGGAAACATTTTGTTTTCTGCAGAGTTTATAGGAAGATGAAACTGGGGTAGTAAATGTGTATCTTGGCAAGGTCTTTTAGAGACTTTCATTGCATGTGCATAAGATACCTCTTATCAGACATATTAAAATGCCTCCACACCCATGCCATATATGAAATGTAGTTTAAAACTTAAATAGTCAAATTAAGTGGTATTTCCATTGGTTGGATGACATAACATACCTAGCAAAATTTTAAAACAATTGTTAATTTTTGAACCATTACTTCTTTTTTTTTTTTTTTTTGCTTCTCAAGCACATCGTAGGTGTCTTGGTAGCCAGGTGAAGGGGACAGAGGAGCCTGCCACGGTATGCTATGGTGCTTAATGGATGAACCAGGGCATCCCGCCTCCTAGCATCTGCTCTATGTTTGGAAGGTTTGATCCAAATGACCTGACACTGGGGGCTTCCTCCAGGGTTCTGTGTCACCGTGGACTGTGTCAGAGAACACAGACTTTGGCTCATTGTCCTAGTCTTTCAGCTCTCAAGGAGCCAGGTGGTAACTTACGTTTTTTGTTTTCCAAGTGGATCTAGGCAGATGAAAGTCTTCTTGTCTCAGATATATTTTTCATCTAAGGTCTAAGTTTGTGAGTTTGGGAAACGTGAGTCAAGCCAGTGGAAATCTTTTAAAGCAAAATACAGGACTGTATGGAAAAAATCCTTAGCACATAAGCTTGGAACGGCCTTCCTTCCCCAATCATTTTACGTAAGCACCCCTGCACTTACCAGAGTCATGTTTGGTTTGGCTTGCAGTAAAAATACTGTATAACACATGGCTTTTTTGGTTTGTTTTTGGAGGGCTCCTTTCTTTTATAGTTTTTAAAAAGATTTATTTATTTGTATTGGAAATACAGATTAGATTTTATGGAGAGAAGGAAAGACAGAAAGATCCTCTATCCACTGGTTCATTCCCCAAATGGCTGCAATGCCCAGAGCAGAGCTGATCTGATCTGAAGCCAAGAGCTAGAAGCTTCTTCTGGGTCTCCCATGTGGGTGCAGGACTTTAGGGCTGTAAACTCCTGCTTTCCCAGGTCATAAGAAGGGAGCTGGAAGGGTAGCGGAGCATCCAGGACATAATCAGTGCCTATATAAGATCCAGGCACTTGCAAGCCAAGGATTTAGCCATTGAGCTGGGCCCTGGGTTCATGTAGGATACCATGCTGGCTAATAACATCTTGAGTTTGATCAACTATGTCTTTTATTATCATATGCTAGAAATATAAAGAGAGATAATTGACAATCATAACTTTAAAATGAACCTGCAGGTATAACAAAAGTACACTTTAAAGCTATACTAAAACCATAGTTTAATAGCTAATATTACCTTCTTCCAACTTTGAAATACTCTTTCTCTGAGGTATTATAAAAGGGTACTTCAAAAGATTTGTGGAGAGAGTAGGGATTTAACCTAATGGATAAGACACCGATTAGGATGACCACATCACGTCGGAGTGCCCGGGTGAACTCCCAACTCCGCTTCCTGATTCCAGCTTCCTGCTAATGCACACCTGAGGCAACAGAATTGGCTTCAGTGGGTGAGCTCCTGGCATTTACAAAGGACTTTATTGAGTTTCTTGCTAAACATTTACTTTTCTTCTCAAACAAATTAAAAATACATTTTTTTTGAAGTTTTTTAAGTGTACATGTTTTGAAACATCACATGGTACCCTATAAATAGGTATAATTTTAATATGTCCGTATTTTTAAAAAAGATTTTGGGAAAATTGAATTAAAAGGTAATGAAATAACTTGAAATTCCTGTATAGTATTTTTTTAATCATACACATTTTGCATGAACTTTTTAAAGTATGCTTATACATTTTAAATGTCACTCTCTTAAATTAGCCTCTTTAAAATCTTATCCAGAAAATGTATTACAGGCTATCCTTTCCCAAATTATTCATCAACATGTTAACGTTATTTTTTTAGAGTTACGTTTTATCTGAATTATCGAGGGTGACTGTTTACATTTTTGGTTGAATTTCATCTTCCTGAGTAAGATGTGTGTTCAGTAGATAAGAGGATATGTACAGCAGAAAATGAAGGCCTGGGAAGAAAAACAAGATCAGAAAGATTCAGCCTGGGAAGATCTAAAGTGAACTCATCCCAAACCTATGCCCTTCTTGATAACCAAAAAACGGACATTGTGTTCAGATCTTGCTCCACATCTGAAGTTCTATAACTCTGAGACTTATAGGGCCCTTTCATCTTGGGAATTTCTCACAGAGAAAATTATTGGCAATTCTCTTAACTTCCTTCTTCTCTCCAGCATGTGACCATTTGTGCAACCTACTCTTATAATAAATGCTTTTTCTTAAAAAAAAAAAAAAAATTAGTTGCCGGCCTGGCGTGGTAGCCTAGGGTAAAGTCCTCATCTTGTAAGTGCCAGCACCTCATATGGGCACTGGTTCTAATCCCAGTGGCCCACTACCCATTCAACTCCCTGCTTGTGGTCTAGAAATGCAGTTGAGGATGGCCCAAAGCCTTGGGACCCTGCATCTGTGTGGGAGACCTGGAAGAGGCTCTGGGCTCCTGGCTTCAGATTGGAGTAACTGCACCATTGTGGCCACTTCGGGAGTTAATCATCAGACAGAGGATCTTTCTCTCTGTCTCTCCTCTCTGTATATCTGCCTTCCCAATAAAAACAAAAAAAATCTTTTAAAAAATATTTTAGTTGAAAGTAAGAGTTAGAGAGGGAGAGACAGAAAGAGATCTATCCAATGCTTTACTCCCCAAATGGGCACGCAAGTGCTGGAGTTGAGTAGGTCTGAAGCCAGCACCACTGGCAGAAGCTTAACTTATAAGCCACTGTGTGGGCACCAGAACTAGGATCTTTTTCCCTGTACCTATGGCTCACTCTGATAAACATGGGACAGTACATTGTGCTTTTCCAATTCTCTAAAACATGTGATGCCTAGTTTTTATCAAAGGACCACACAACCAAAGTTTGTCTTGGCATTGTCACTCTTGCCTTCTCAGCCCACCTGAGGCATGTGTTGGGTTTCCAGCTTGGAGAGTGCTTCCTCACTGCTCATCACACACAGGTCAGGGTGCACACAGGTGAAGTTTGTGAGCCTTTTGAGGTTCAGCTCCCATTATCCTAAGACCCACGGGTGAAGCTTGCCTGGGAACTAAGCTTGTTTATTTTGCAGCACACCTATAGGCCAATCTCAGAGGCAGAAAAACTTACATGGGTTTGCACTTATACTCAGCTTGACTTCCTGGGTTCCAGTCAGGGTTCTCACAGTGTTTGCATTGTGAAATGCATTCCAGAAAGAGCTATTCCTTTGTTCTCTGCTTGTTTTATTTCCCACAGATGGCATGAATGTTTTCATTGCACCTGTGTTTTATGCTTTGACAATGTACTTTAAACAGTGAGAGTAGTTGGCTATACTTTTTGAAGCTGAAACTTGGTCTTCTGTGTCCCGAAGCTATGATTTACTCTGCTCTTTTTGGACTGTATTAGAGGTTACAGAGAAAGGATTAGAGGATAGAGTTTAAATCATTAACCAGTCACAATATGTAGGGGTGATGTGATGGGGGGGGGATGTCAAATTAATTTGCATTTCTGTAAGGTTCTGGGCAATTCCTGTAATCCAATATTAAGTACTCAAGTTTCACCTGATTCACTTCATAGTGTAGATTATTTTGTTGCCAGAACTACTCCTAATCCTATGTGGGGAGTTCCTCAGTAGTTCTAATATTGATTACTGTTGAAAGAATGAGCGAAAGATGAAACACAGACCCTTTTCACCTTTAGAGACTATATCTCAAAGTGACACCTTGACGGAGTGAAATGTATTGCACAGCCCCCATGTCCAGGGGAATGATAGGTTGGTTCTCAGAGAATGGAAGAAGGAGCTGAACCCTGCCTTCTGGGAGTTACCCACCTTGTTAGAATCTTGCAGTGTGGACTCCACAGAGAGCAGGTGGATTTGCATGGGTGTGAGATTGGGAGAGGTATAGGATCCCTTCTCTGTGCTCAAGTGTTCTTGGAAGAACTGTTGTGTGCTGCAAGTGAGATCACGCCAGACAAGTCTAAGGTTTATTAAAGAGTATTTATTAACCAAGTTTGGTGATAACATTGCCCACTAGAAATAGCAAATCACAAGTCCATATGGCAATCCGGTCAATCATAACCCCTAGAGGAACAAATGGTTATTACCCCAAAGTCAACTCATACAGACCTGATTTGTTTGTATTCAAAAATCCTCTGTACTAGTGTTATGGGGCACACGTTATAAAAGACCACCAAAGCCAATTTAGAATTTGGGGAGTCTTTATAAGCCAGCTGGTGACTGCCCCCAATCAGAACAAGTCTGAAGGAAACAGCCCTGACTTGTCAGGACAGTGAGCTTTTAAAGGAAAAACAACAAAAACAACAAAAAAAACCCCACATCCTGGTGGCCTTTACGCTGGCAAGCAAGGACACAGAAGATACAATAAGCAGGTTAGAGCCAAGATGGGCAGTTCTACAGTTATAGTTACAGTTTAACTTCTTGGAAACTTCTTATGGGCCTCAGTTCCTAGAACTTGTTTCCTCCTTAGGGGGAGGAGGAGAACCAGTCAACTGTCATTTTTCACCCTATCACACTCTTTGAAATGCCCAGTTGATTACTATCAGTCTTAGTTATCCTACTGTACAGTGGGATATCATACTTTTTTTCTCTACTTAACTACACTCCAGTACCCTGAACTCTTTCCAATCCTTCTCCCCTGCACCCTCTCAGGCTCTCAAACCTATCACTATTTCTCTGCTGAGGTCTTCTTAACACATTCCAGATCTGGAGAGTGTAATTCCGAACAGTTCAGAGTAGCAGCTCTTAGTCCAGGGATGGTGATTGACCAGAGACAACTGGTTATGAGGTATACAAGCACTTGCTGGGAATTTTTTTTTTTAAAGATTTATTTTTATTATTTTTTCATTGGAAAGGTGGATATATAGAGAGGAAGATCTTCCGTCCGATGATTCACTCCCCAAGTGAGCACAACGGCCAATGCTATGCCGATCCAAAGCCAGGAGCCTCTTCCGGGTCTCCCATGCGGGTGCAGGTTCCCAAAGCTTTGGGCCGTCCTCGACTGCTTTCCCAGGCCACAGGCAGGGAGCTGGAAGGGAAGCGGGGCTGCCGGGATTAGAACCGGCGCCCATATGGGATCCCGGGCGTGCAAGGCGAGGACCTTTAACCACTTGCGCCACCGCGCCGGGCCCTTGCTGGGAATTTTTTACAAAAAGCATTGCTGCAGGGTGTGAGCGAGATCACACCAGACAAGTCTAGGGTTGATTAAGGAGTCTCTATTAATCAAGCTTGATCATAACAGGACCCACTAGAAATTAGCAAATCACAAGTCCATATGGCAATCCAGTCAATCGAAACCCCGAGAGGAACAAACGCTCATTACCCTGAAGTATAACGGTCAAACTGAAGACTTATGTTCTAATAAAAGTTATCCTAAGAGACATACAGTGAACAACCTGGCCACACTCACAAAGCTGCAGGCATTCACCTTTCCCTGGCTTCTCTATCCACATTCCTTTACCACTAGGCCTCACCTCTCTTAGCATTAACATTGTCACTGTCCCGCCCAGGCAGTGAACAGAGGGTGAGGAATACAGACATACAGGGGCCATGCTCAGGGACTGCTAGAATCTGTCTGTGGGAAGCCAGAGAGCAAGCAGGTAGGGGGGAGGCCAAGAGTCAGAATGCCAAAGCGAGGGAAGCACAGGACTAAGAGATAGAGCCCTTCCCTATCATGGGCCTTTTGGGGAGCTTATGAGGGGGAGTGGTTGCACAACAATGCAATACCACCCCCTCTAGGTTCCAGGTGATGATAGAGATGAACATCACAGGTGGGCAGGAAAGAACTTCTAGGTGATGGTGGTGGAGGGGATGAGCTTCCAAGCTGCCTCACAACAGTATTGACTGCTTATCATTTAAGGTGCTGGATATTAAGATCTGGCTTCCAAAACTACATTTTTCTGCCTCTCATGCTCCTGAGAAAGGAGAAAGAAAACTCAAAGGTGAAATGTGTGAACCTCTACTGGCACTGTTGTGGTCTTGGTTTTGAGTCAAATATTTATTTTCTAGGTTATTGCTTCGTAAAAAAGCAGAAGCACTGACATGGCTTAAGCAAGTTTATAGCATATGTGGCCCATGTTCTGGGAGAGTGGGCCAGCAGGTGAAAGGGTAAGGGATTGAGAGATTACTACCTCTGTCCATCCACAGGAAGCATGAAAGCAAGTGGGTACCAAGAGGCCAAGAGTCTGGGGGATGCAGCACCAATGAGGCTCCTGCCTAAGGCAGCAAGTGACTTAGCCCCTCCCCAGGATGCAACAATGCAACACTAATGAATAAGCCAATAAGCAAAAGAGACTAAAAAACTCTGAATCTGTAATTCATTTGAAGAAGCAGGGAAGCTTCGATATGCTATGGGCTGGCTATTGTAGTACTTATTTATTTACAGTTTTAGTCAACCCTCAGTCCTCAGATTGATCTTTGGAGGCAGGCAGTGAATCTCAAGGAGTGTGACGTTTAGATGAATGACAGAAGTATATACAGCAATGTTGAGGTCTCAGGACTCTAAAACCTAGAGGCCCTTGCATTGGAAAGTAAGGAATACCAAAACTCAACTGTCACGCTCCGCTTGAGGATTACATATAATATAGGCACTGTGCCTGGCATGGGAGTGGGTGAACAGGAGTTGAATCACATGTGAACCCCTGGATTTCTGTGTTCATTCCTTCAGCAAGGCCAGAAGCACTGTTTTGTTTTGTTTGTTTGTTTTTAAAGATGTAATTTTTTTTTTTTATTGGAAAGGAAGATCGATGGAGAGAAGGAGAGACAGAAAGATCTTCCATCCACTGGTTCATTCCCAAATGGACTGCAGTGGTCAGAACTAAGCAAATCTGAAGTTAGGAGTTTCTTCAGGGTCTCATACACAGGTGCAGGTTCCCAAAGCTTTTGGGCCATCCTCTACTGCTTTCCCAGGCCACAAACAGGGAGCTGGATGGGAAGTGGAGCAGCCGGAGCACAAACTGGCACCCATGTGGGATCCTGGCAGTTGCAAGGCGAGGATTTAGTCATAGGGTCACCGCACCACCTTCCTACAGTTCCCTCTCTGCAGGCATGTTAATCTGCATCTGGGAGGTTCTAGCCCAAGAAGCACAGATTCTCTCTTTCATTTAGTGAGTTCACTTGCTCCAAGCTCCATATTCCACCCCTGGTATCCAGACTCACACCCAGTAACACCCAGTAACTCACACCTAGTAGTAACTGGATGTGTGCCAGCAACCCCTTCAGTTCACTTTCAAAAGATTTATTCATGGGTTCGTTGTGGTAGCCTAGTGACTGAAGTCCTCCCCTTGTATGTACTGGGATCCCATATGGGCATTGGTTCTAATCCTGATGGCTCTGTTTCCCATCCAGCTCCCTGTTTGTGTCTCTTCAAAACAGTATAGGATGGCCCAAAGCCTTGAGACCCTGCACCCACATGGGAGACTTGGAAGAGGCTCCAGGCTCCTGGTTTCGGATGGGCTCAGCTCTGGCTGTTGTGGCTATTTGGGGTGTGAATCATCAGACGGAAGATCCTGCTCTTTGCCTCTCCTTCTCTCCGTATATCTGACTTTCCAACAAATAAATAAATAAATCTTTTTTAAAAAAAGATTTATTAATTTGAAAGACATCTATTTATTTGAAAGACAGAATGGCAGAAAGAGAGATAAAAGTAAAGACAGAGACAATTATTCTTCCATTAACTGATTCATTCCCTGAATGACCTCAAGAGCCAGGACAGGACCAGATCGAAGCCAGAAACCAACACTTCTATCCTGGTTTCCCACATAGATGGCGGGAACCCAGGTGTTTAGGCCATCTGCTGTTGTTTTTCAAGGTGCATTAGCAGGGGGCTGGGTGAGAAGCAGAGTATCCAGCACTCCGGAGTCACAAGCAAGTGGCTTAACCTGCTATACTACAGTGCTAGGTCTTCCATCACACAGTTAATTTGGACAGTTCCAGGGACCCATGTCTCTGCATGCTTTCAGGTGTTATATTGTAATGCCAGCAAGAAACTACTCCCCTTCTGATCATTATAAAGTCTTTTAAATTTTTACTTTTTATTTATTTTTCTTTTCCATTTGCTATTATTATTATCATATAATTATCATTTTATGATACAATTCCATAGACAATGGGGTTATCTGCTGGTTTACTGTCCAAATGGCTGCAATGGCAAATACTGGGCAGGTCTGAAGCCAGGAGGCAGGAGATTGTTCTGGGTTGTCCATGTAGGTGCAGAGTTCCACGGAGTTGGGCGATCTGCTACTGCTTTTCCAAGCCATTAGCAGGGAATTGGATTGGAAGTGGAGCAGCCAGGACTCAAACTGGTGCCCATTTGGAATGGCAACACCACAGGCAGAGGCTTAACTTACTATGCCATGTCCCATTTTCCTCTTTTTTTTCTTTGTCTTAAATTGCAAAATAGAGCATTTCCAAAGTAGGGAGATTGTAAAAGCAGTTAATCACAATTTAAAGATTAATTATCAAGACTAGTTTGGCTCTAGAAAGAGGACATAGTTGGAAAATCACAGCGCCCATTGTCATCAGAGGTAGTAGCATCATCCTGCTTCAATGAGAAGGACTGTCTTTTTTCTTTCTTTTCATTCTTTTCTTCTTCTTCTTCTTTTTGTTTTTTTTCAATTTTATGTCTTATCCATGTGCCCCTAGGCAATAGTTTCTGTGTATCTGTTTTGGAATTGCTTTAAGTGGGGATATATCACATGGTGTTTGCTAGTTCTTTAAATATGTTTTGCAGTTTTCTCCTTTAGGAAACGCTAAAGCCAGGAGTCATGGCAGCCAAACCCAAGCTCTACTACTTTTACGGCAGGGGTCGGATGGAGCCAGTCCGCTGGCTGCTGGCTGCAGCAGGAGTGGAGGTGGGTTCCTGACTGGGGAGAGGAAGGAGGGTGGTTTTGCCGGGATCAAAGTGAACTTTCCCCTTCAAAATTCTGATGCTGTGTTCAAGCTGTGTCTTCTCTTTCTCTTTTTGGCAGTTTTTCTTATGAGAGAGAGATTATAGTTCCGGGCCCATGCGGTAGAGGAGACTTTAGGGAGGAGTTGAAGGGGCTGGGAGGTATTCTGAAAGCTCCTGAAGGGATGAAAAGACCTTGGTGAAGCTACAGAAATCTCGAGAGAGCCAGAGTGTGTGTGTGTGTGTGTGTGTGTGTGAGAGAGAGAGAGAGAGAGAGAGAGAGAGCGAGGATGCACATTGGACTTGACTCCATTGGAACTAGCTGGCCTTCTGGGCCTTTTGCACTCTGCCTGGCCACCTGAGTCATCTACTACATGGTTGTGGCTGACAGCAGGACCCTGACGCCGAGCTGTGATATGATCTTCCCTTTCCTGTCCTTTTGGAAATTGCAGTACAGGATCTTTCCTGCACTCCAAATTCGCCCTAAGCCTGCCTGCTTTGCTTTACATTTTCACAAATACTTTGGAGTGTTTTGTTTCTTTTTCATACAGCATAGATTTCCACTTCCCTGTTTGACAGTCATCTATTACCTTCTTTTGTTCCTCTCTTCATTTTGGAGGCTTCTCCCCCACACTATTCATCCTACCACTTGCCTCTGGATGTGGGGGACAAAAAGCTCTCTCACAAAAGTTTTGGAAAGACCATCAATACATTATGATAATCTCAGCCATGTAATGTGAACTCTCTCTCTCTCAAGATTTGTTTATTTTTATTTGAAAGGCAGATTTTACAAAGAGAGTACAGACAGAAGAAGGGTCTTCCATCTGTTGGTTCACTTCCCAAATGCCCCTGACAGCCAGAGCTGAGCTGATCCAAAGCCAGGAGTCAGGAGCTTCTTCTGGGGCTCCCATGACGGTTCAGGGTCCCAAAGGCTTGAGCTACGTTCTACTGCTTCCCTGGCCATAAGGAGGGAGTGAGCTCAGAAATGGAGTAGCAGGGACAGGAACTTGGGCCATTATAGGATGCTGGCGCTGCACACGGAGGGTTAGCCACTGTGCTGGCTTCAGAGTAATGCTGTTTTGATCTCTGAATACATGAGCATGACAGAGAAATCTAAGTTGCTCTGAAACGGGAGAAAACTGAGAGAGAAGATGGGGGTGAAGGATAAGAGAGAAAAGGAAGGGAAGAAATCCCTAGGGGCATTAGAGAAAGCCTAAGAATGTGGAGGAAAGTGTGTAGGAGCTTGGGAATAGCCTTTTAGTGGGCAAAAATGAACAAGAACTGCGATCGATGGGCTACCTAACCCGATTCATTTTCACCCTCTGTGACACTGTAGCTGTGTGATACCTTTTAACATTTTATTCTGGGGGGGCCTGGCGGCGTGGTCTAGCAGCTAAGGTCCTCGCCTTGAATGCCCTGGGATCCCATATGGGCGCCAGTTCTAATCCCAGCAGCTCTACTTCCCATCCAGCTCCCTGCTTGCGGCCTGGGAAAGCAGTCCAGGAGAGTCCAAAGCCTTGGGACCCTGCACCCACGTGGGATACCTGGAAGAAGTTCCTGGATTCTGGCTTCGGATCGGCATAGCATCGGCCACTGTGCTCACTTGGGGCCTGGGAAAGCAGTCAAAGATGGCCCAATGCCTTGGGACCCTGTACCCATGTGGGATACCTGGAATCATCAGATGGAAGATCTTCCTCTCTGTCTCTCCTCCTCTCTGTATATCTGACTTTCCAATAAATAATTAAATCTTTAAAAAAAATTTTATTTTGGGGGCCCGCCACGGTCGCCTAGTGGCTAATATTCTTGCCTTGCACATGCCAGGATCCCATATGAGTGCCAGTTTATGTCCTGGTGACCCCACTTCCTATCTAGCTCCTTGCTTATGGTCTGGGAAAGCCATCGAGGATGGCTCAAAGCCTTGGGACCCTGCACCTGCATGTGAGACCTGGAAGAAGGGCTAGTTGTTGTTGCCACTTGAAGAGTGAATCAGCCGACAGAAGATCTTCCTCTCTGTCTCACCTCTCTGTCTCTCTCTTCTCTGTATACCTGATATTCCAATAAAAATAAAATAATTCTTTAAAAAATTATTCTGAAAGTTGTTGGTCATTTTATGTTGTTGACAATTCACTTTTTTACATTTTCTCAAGACAATTAAAAATTAAAATCTTTCCTTCTTTATCTAGTTTGAAGAAGAATTTATTGAAACAAGAGAAGAATATGAAAAGTTGCAGAAAGGTAAGTCTTTTCATCAGAAAATGGAAATATTTATTTTGTAAATATATATATTTGTGCATATATACATAAATACATGTGTATATATGCAAGTACATGTATATATAGTATTTACATGCATACATACATATGTATTTATATAGAGAGAGAGTGAGAAAGCTCTAGAATGACATCTGTGACAAAGGCGAGCACAACCTGGCTTGTTGACATTGCTTAACTCTTCACTGTGTCCTTGGCAGAGCCAAATATATTGTCCCCTTGGCCTTCGTGATGCTTACGAATATTGCTTTGATGATGATCTCAACAAGCATGACAGCATCAACTGACCAGTGCAAGCTAGTTTGAAACTGCAAAATTCTTTAAGAATTACAAAATACCCACCAGTGGGCCATGGGGGATCAGCCATGGGAGGGGATATCCTACTGCCCCTGGTTTACATCCAGTTTTCCTTAGTTAATGATCACGGTGGAGAATGAAGGCTATGGAAAAGCCCAAACTCGATGAAGTTTTGGTCCAGGAATAACAAAATGATTGCAATTCTCCAGGATTTTCTCACATTGGGAAAATTACTTTCACAGTATTTTTCAAACTTCTCACAGCCCTATTGTGATTTTTGTTATCAAGGGAAATGTAGGTGTCCTCAGCTTTGCTGAAAGACAGACATGAAATGAACACAAAAGATGCTCAGTGACATTAGGCAATGCTTTTTTAAAAAGAAAGATTTATTAATTTTTTCCAAGTCAGAGCAATAGAGAGAGTGGGATAGACAAGAGGAAGAGAGAGAGAGGTTGATTTTCTACTTGCTAGGTTATTCTCTAAGTGGCAGCAACAGCCAATGTTATGCCAGGCCAAAACCAGGAGACAAAAACTTCTTTGAGGTCTCCCACATGGTTAGCAGAAGCCCAAACACTTGGGCTATCTACTGCTGCTTACCTGAGAGCTAGTTCAGAAATGGATCAATCAGGACACAAACTCATACAGGATGCCAGCATTTCAGGGCGTAGCTTTACTTGCTCTGCCACAACACAGACTCCGAAGTGTAGTGCTTTTTTTCTTTCCTCTTTTTTTTTTTTTAAATTGGAAAGTCAGATATACAGAAAGGAGGAGAGACAGAGAGGAAGATCTTCTGTTAGCTGATTCACTCCCCAAGTGGCTACAATGGACAGTGCCAAACCAATCTGAAGCCAGGAGCCAGGAGCTTCTTCCAGGTCTCTCATGTGAGTGCAGGGACCCAAGGCTTTGGGCCATCCTCAACTGCTTTCCCAAGTCACAAGCTAGGAGCTGGATGGGTAGTGGGGCTGCTGGGATTAGAATCGGTATCCAAACAGGATCCTGGTGTTTGCAAGGCAAGGACCTTAGCCCTAGGCTACCACGCTGGGGCTGCAATGCTTTCTTAAAAAGACTTTTTTTTTATCACTGAATATATCTTTTTTAATTATATATTTTTATTGGAAAGGCAGATTTACAGAGAGAAGGAGACACAGAGAGGAAGATCTTCCATTTACTGGTTCACTCCCTGAGTGGCTGCAATGACCAAAGCTGAGCTGATCCGAAGCCAGGAGTTAGGAGTTTCTCCCAGGACTCTCATACAGGTGCTGAATGCCAAGGTTTTGGGTCATCCTTCACTGGTTTCCCAGGTCACAAGCCAGGATCTAGATGGGAAGTGGAGCAGCCAGGACAACTGGCGCCCATATGGGATCTCAACCCTTGGAAAGCAAGGATTTGGACACTGACATTGTGCTGGGCCCCATTCAATATATCCTTTTAAGCATTTCATTTATGTACTTATTCTTTGAGAGGAAGAGAGGCAGATAGAGAACAAGAGGCTTTACCTATGGTTTCACTTTCCAAATTTTCTCGGTGGTTGGGCCTGAGCCAGGGTCAAAACCAGTACATGGTAATTCAACCCAGGTCTCACATTGGAGGGCAGGGACTTAGCTACTTCTGCCTCCCATGGTCTGTGTTGATAGGAAGCTGGAGTCTGGAGCTGGAGCTTCGCAATCAAGCTTGGGGACTGTGATGTGGAACACTGGCATCTTAACTGCTAGGCTAAACGCATCCCTGTGCAAAGCTTTTAATTCTCCACCATCCTGTGTCCTCATTACAACAATCACAACCACCACAACAATGGATCTTACTACAGTGGAAAAAGCTCTGATTACTCCTTCTATCATTCTTAGCCATGGACTTTGGAATCCCTCAGAGGCTCTTTTCCCTCTTTATTTTGGCTCCACTCCAAATAAGGACAGTTCCTGGTACACAGATGGGGTCACAGTATGGTACACAGTGAGGATCATATATGCACAAGTGCATACACTTTCTAGAGCATTGCAGCAGGGAGGGCTTTTTAACAGCCTCTGAAGTCCTCCAGATTTCCCTGGGTCTGTGATGCTGTCACAAGTGCTTGGGACACCTTCATGGGGATGGTTGTTATTTTTGGACAGGAAGGAGAGAGCATTGGACAAGAGATTTTTGGGTTTAGCTTTCCTTGGGCTGTGTGAGTTTGGGCAACTCATGCCCACTTCCCTTGGCCTCTGCAATGCTTTATTCTATAGTATGAGGGGATTGAACCAAATGGCACCTTCTGTGCAAAGGTGGTCAGATTCCAAAGCAGAGGTCATTTCTACTACATTTCCACAGCAGCACACTGCCTGGCTTTGAGATGCTCATTCAACACATACCAAATATAGAAAAACCTAGAGTGAGTGGAGGTTCTGCAGCCTCTCCAATAATAATACTGACATTTCCAAAACATGGTCACAAGCGTAATCTTATTCCTAATTCGAAGAAACTGGGTAATTGAGAAAGACAGAGAGTGGTCCAGATCAGACACACTAGATGTTACTGGCTCAGAGAAGTCAAGGGTTTATTTGACTCACCCAGTTACAGAGGGACTCGGGCCCTGCAGAGAGCTGTCACTAATGCTTCTCACTGAATCAAGTGGGAACAGTATTTGAAGTGGGGGAAATGATGTCTGTGAAGGAAGACTGCTTCCTATTTTGGATCAAATTCCTCATTCTCAACTGCATGCAGTTTATTAGTGGAAATTCAAATATTGTTCATTGCTTGAAGACTCCATGACAAGAGCTCCATCTGTAGCATATCTATAAGTTCATTATTTACAAAGGCAGTCACTTGCAAAAAAGAGCTCACTTTGCTGAACACTGGTTTCTGACAATATCTGTATTTTACTTGCATAATTTCATTTCATCTTTTCAAAATCCCACTGCATTTATGATTGCTATCTCAAAGAGGTTGATGCTCAGATAACGAATTTGCTCGCAGCGACGGCGACAGAAGGAACTAAAGGTGACTCATGAACCCTGATCGGCTCGGGTCCTCGCTATCATCTCCACTCTGCCACTGAGTGATACCCATCCCCAAATGGCCACAATGGCCAATGCTAAGCTGATCTGAGGCCAAGAGCCAGGAGAAAGAGCTCCATTACTTCCTCTGCCTTCCTGCGCCTGCATCAGCAGGAAGCTGAAATCAGAAGCCAGAACTGGGAATCTAACCCAGGTATTCCAGTGTGGGACATGAGTATCTCAACTGACTTATCCCAAAGTGCCCACTATGATTCTTATGCATTCTAAACTTTGAGAACCAGAAGCATGTATATTATAAGAAAGTTACAGTGAATGTGGAAAGTCTTCTATAATCATAGTTAATCCATACTTAGAAATAAATTAAACTATCAAGCAAATCTCAAGTTTTAGCAGAAGTGAATAGTAGACATTCCTTAACATGTAAGGTCTTTAACTCCCTGCATGGAAATTTGGAATCATGCATGGGAATTACAACTGTACCATTCTACATATTTACTGTGACCACTGGAGGAATCTACCTTAGCCTCTGTTTGCTTAATCCACAGATGGGTCCTTGCTTTTTGGCCAGTTACCCCTGGTTGAAATTGATGGGATGATGCTGACGCAGACCAGAGCCATCATGAGCTACATTGCTGCCAAGTACAACTTGTATGGAAAAGACCTGAACGAGAGAGTTAGGTACTGTTGTATTTGTTCTTTTACTTGGTTCTTATCCAAGCTTCCAGCTGGGATGTTTCCAAGGTGTGCCATCCAGCCTGCCCTGAGGAGAGAGGGCAAAGGGACTGCTGGGAGGATGCTCTTCATAGGCATGGCAGGCGAGGCAGAATTGTGGATGGATACATCTCCCTTCTTTTGTGTAGTATTCAGTGGTTTGCATTCAACACTCTTATATGTGCTCTCCATTCCTCATAAAATATGTTCATTTAAAATTACATGCTGAGATATTCCATATGAACATAAGAGTATCTGACTCAGCTAACAAGTATTGAGCTTTGCATTACTGATCTATTGGCCATTTCCCACATTTCCTTGCAATGCAGCAACTTAAGTCATCAAACATTTGTTAGTGTTCCCCAGAATATGGGTCAACTGGGTGGTTGGCCTCTCTGGGCCAGGCTTGACTGATCAGCTAGACTCACTACTTTGTCTTTGGTCAAAACCAGCAGTTAACCAGTTGGCTTTGCTTTGGGAAGTTGGTTCTCAGCTGGGGGACAGATGTACCAAATGTTTCTTAGGCTTTCATACAAAGGGTTGTTTTTGTGACAGCTTGTCCAGATTCTAAGGCTGAGAATGAAAGTATTCAGATTTCTCAATTCTGAACTTAGGACTGGTCCCTCTTCATTTCCAGCTCATTCTATATGTCAGAACAAGTTACAAGGTTAGCCTTGGAAAGAGACCCCATCTATTGCTGGAAGGAGCTGCCAATGTTACACATATGGGAAGGTGGAGGATTTCAGCCACTTTCTTTTTCATCTGTGTAATCATCTGTAATCATCTGCATACCTTCCAGTGCTACGCAGTGTGCTAGCCCTGGCTGACAGCAAACGGGGCTATTCATGCCAGGGGTAGTTTAGTATCACAGGAGATGAGTAGACTAGGACAACACAAAGACTTGGCAATTATAAAAAGTTTAGCTGAATTTGGATACAAGTGGCCTTTTTGGTGATTCCCCCAAATCTCTTTACCGTAGCATAGGCACGATGGGATATCAGTGTTCAGAGAAGGCATGGTGGCAGTGGAACCCAAGTTCAACTGACCAAAGGGGATAGTATAATATAGGCATGGGAAAAATCCTTAAAATAATAGTAATCCACCCAAGATTCCCCCTATCTTCGTGTTTAAAAGAGATTTACCGAGCCCGGTGCAATAGTGTAGTGGTTAAAGTTCTCACCTTGAACGTGCTGGGATTCCATATGGGCGCCTATTCTAATCCCTGGGGCTCCAGGCTTCTAATTCCCTGCCTGTGGCCTGGCACAGGGAATGCAGTTGAGGATGGCCCAAAGCTTTGGGACCCTGCACCTGTGTGGAAGACCTGGACAAGTTCCTGGCTCCTGGCTTCTGATTGGCAGATTGGCTCAGCTCCAGCCATTGAGGCCACTTGGGAAGTAAACCATCAGATGGAAGATCTTTCTGTTTCTCTCCTCCTCTTTGTATACTCGCCTCTCCAATAAAATTTAAAAAAAATGGATCTTTAAACAAAAGAGAGATTTACCCATTTCAACCTACAATCTCCAATGGCCAGAGGCAATTACAAACAGTACTTGTATGGAATCTTTTTTGCAACGATGTAAATAAGTATTAATACACAAAATAGCCTGTTTTTCTCACTGTTTTGACTCATATTTACATTTAAAAATAATTCCATGATTTTTCCTGCAAGAGATTTCCCCTATCTCTGTGGATAGTATCATTGATACTTTTTTCCTTGGATTGAGCTATATTAGACTAAATAAGTGGGCCAGGTGATAACTCAAGGCAGAAAGAAAATGACTTGTGATTCAGACAGGACAGTGAAAATCCATTGTGTTATATGCTGTTAAGAAGAAAGACCGGGGCACACTGTTAGTTATTTAAAACAGTGCTAGAGTTCTAGTTCATAGGATATTACGATATTTTACGCGCAGCTAATTCCTACAACCTGGTTTACCGTGAGCTGAAAACACCAGATGCAATGAGGTATATTAGGAGGTTTATTCCAGCGGGGCAGGAAAAGGGGAAGGGGATGGGGGGGGGGGAGGAGGGAGGCCAGAAGTTGGAGAGAAGGGAAGAGCAAAGAAGAGAGACAGAGCCACACCTGGGGGCCTTTTGTCTGCCAGGTTTTGGGGGTGGGGATTTGGAGGGTTTGAGGGCGGGTCCCAGGGGATTAGTGCCTGGGGATGATTGGTGAGTGGGCGGGGTTGGGGAAGGGGCTGGAAGATTGGGGGTGGGATTTTCAGGTGGAATGTCAGGTTACATCTGATTGGTGGATGGCTAGGCTGGCGCGAATTTCGTGAGCTGGAAGGAAGAGAAAATGGCGCTGGGTCCGGGGTGGGATATTGGAGTAACAAGATCATTAAGCAAAATTTTTTGAGCAGTTAACATGTCATGAGAAGCACAAAGCCGTCCTTGAAGTGAAAGCTAGCACAGCATGAACACATCAGTAGACTAGTAAATAATAGCTATGCTTCCACTATCAGTCTCTTTAACAGCTTTAAAAATAGTGTCTGTCAATGAAAGAGAATAAAACAGACTTGTTTATCTGCATTGACTGTGAAACTGTTGTAGGGTTTTTGACCACAAATACGGCAGCAACCTCAATTCTTGTCTCGCAGGAAAGAAGAATTTTAGTTTAGTTTTAAAGCAAGATTTATTAGAAAAGCTGAGAAAGGAGACTCCCGTCCTAGTGACGGGAGGGGACTGTGAGATAGAAAGGACCCTTACCCCCTGCCATAGTGGCAGGAGAAAAAGTGGAAAAAGAGACCCCTATTAATGATGGGGAAAGCACCTTTTAAAGGTTTACTTCAAAGGGGGTTTCCCAAGGACAGAAGGAATTTCCTGGTCCCCCTGGTATCTGGCTTTGGGGCAAAAAACCAGATAGATGTCAGACATTGGACATTCCTGGCCTTGGGACTATGAGTCCAGTCCCCCTTTTCAATGATAGTGAGACTATCCTGAGGCCCTCCCACAGAATGGCCAGAGATAATGGCTGATACTTCAGGTGGGGAATTGATATGCTAATGTCACCCTTGTCCCTTGGAAGAGATGTGCTCTGGTGAATCCAAGACATAGCGGGGAAAATACTCCTTTATATTTGAGAAAAAATGATGACTTGGGGACCCAGAGTACCCTAACTACCTACTACCCAGTCTAACTCCTCTCTCAAAACTAAACTTTCATTTCACATTTGCCAAGTCAGTGGGCTCTTAAATTACATTGCATTTCTACATCAGTGGAAAGATTCAGGCACTAATAACTTTGTACTTCTGGTAAACATTGAGTTTCTTTTTTAAAGTTAGAATAGCTCAGTTATCTGCTTTGTTACTTCTTTCATACATCCTTTTATTCAATGAACTCTTTCAGAGACCCCACTAAATGTCAGTGAGCTAGCTGGTTCTGGTCCTAGAAATCATTTAAGAGAGTGGCAGCTTCAGGGAGAAAAGCAAATGGCCTTAGTTTCAATATCGGTTTATGCTATAGCAGTGTTGGGTTAGGAAGCCCTGTAACCAGACATTTCTTTCCATGTGGGAGCCAATGATGTCTTGCAGAATCGACATGTACATTGATGGCATAATGGATCTGAAGATGATGATTGCTTGGGCTGCCTTTGACCCACCTGGGGAGAAAGAGAAGAATATTGATTCAATCATAAACAAAGCTAAGACCCGCTACTTCCCTGTATTTGAGAAGGTAAGCCATAAGGACCCAGGGTGTTTCCATCTGCTGTACTAAGCAAATTCAAGGTGTCACTTTCTGAGAAAAGGTAGGTTGTGTTCATTTTACTGCTTTGAGTTAAACACCTTAACTAAGCTGGCGTAGTATATGGATATTGCTGGTTAAAATCCTGGCTGCTTCACTTGTGATCTATCTCCAGGCAAATAGCCTGGGAAAAGCTATGGAACATGGCCCAAGTGGTTGGGCTACACATGTGGGAGACCCGGCATCTTAGCTTCTGGATGTTGGCTTCAGTCTGACCCAGTCCCGGCTGTTGTGGTCATGTGGAGAAAAAAACAGTAGATGGAAGATCTCTCTCTGGCTCTCCCTCTCTCTCTGTTACTGTTTCAAATAAATAAATACAAACAAATCTCCAAAACTTACATAAGGATTCTAAAATATAAACAGGTAAATTTCCAGCAAAACTCAATTCCAGTAGGATTGTAATGAACCTAACATAATAAAGGCATACAGAATTTCTGTTCTTATATATATATTTAAATTTATTTATTTTTATTGTAAAGGCTGAATTACAGAGAAAAGGAGAAACAGAAAGAAAGATTTCCCATCCACTGGTTGACTCCCTAAGTGGCCACAATGGCCAGACTTGAGTCAATCCAAAGCCAGGAGCCAGAAGCCAGGAGTTGCTTCTGTGTTTCCCACGCAGGTACAGGTTCCCAAGGTTTTGGGACATCCTCCACTGCTTTCCTAGGCCTCAAGCAGGGTGCTGGATGGGATACAATCCAGGGAGCAGGTAGGATACAAACCAAAGCTCACTTGGGATCCCTGTGTATGTAAGACAAGGATTTAACCACTTGGTTACCCGGCCTGGCTCTTCTATTTCTCTTCTAAAAAAATATTTACTTATTTTTATTTGAAAGGCAAATTTATATAGAAAAGGGGGAGAGAAAGGTATTTCATCTGCTAATTCATTCCCCAAATGGCTGCAAGGGCTGAAGCTGGGCTGATCTGAAGCCAGGAGCTTCCCCACCCCCCGCCCATCTCCCATATGGGTGCAGGAGCCCCAGGCCTTGGGTCATCCTCCATTTCTTTCCCAGGCCATACACACAGAGGTGGATCAGAAGAGGAGCAGCCAGGCACCCAGCACAATGGCTCAGTGCCTAAATCCTTGCTTCGCAGCCGCTGGGATTCCATATGGGCACCAGCTGGTGTTGCATTGCTCCACTTCCCATCCAGGAAGAAGCTCCTGGCTTTGGATTGGCTCAGCTCTGGCTTCAGTTGCGGCTAGTTGGGGAATCAACCAGGGGATGGAAAATCTTTCTGTTTCTCCTTGCTATAGATCTCACTTTCCAATAAAAAAAAAAAAAACGAGACAAAACAAAACAAAATCCATTTTTTAAAGGAAAAGAAGAAAAAGAAAAAGAAAAAGAAAAAAAGAAAAGAATTGGAGCATCCAGGACTCGAACTGGTATCCATATGGAATTCTGGCATGGCAGACAGATTGGCCTGATATGCCACCATGCTGGTCTACTTTGTGCCAAGAAGTTTTCTCATGTTTACTTTTCACCAGATAGTAAGAAATTGGCTTTGTAGGTGGCTCAGGTTTGGGTTTTACTCCCCCATTGGTGACTCACTCTTGCAGGTTAAGTGGCATAGCAGTCAGTTCTAGCTAATCCTAGCTTTTGTGTTTACCTGGACCGGTGAGTATATTACTCAGCCATTTCCAGGCTTATAACAGGAGTCCAGCTCCAGCATCTCCTTACTCAACATACTTAATAACCACTGACAGAGTTCCAGAAAGACAGTACCAATTTATAGTATTATGGCACAAGCAGGAGTGTGATTCACCCTAGTCTGATCAGGCTTGAAAAAACAAAAAGATTCTTCATGAAATGTGATCTGCTCAAAGGAGTTCATGTTTTTGTAAGTATTTAATCAGGCAAAATAGTCTTTGCTTTCACTCACTACTCTGTTCTTTTTCTTTTGGTAGGTTTTGAGAGACCATGGAGAGGATTTTCTTGTTGGCAATACCTTCAGCTGGGCAGACGTACAACTAATAGAAGCCCTGTTCATGCTGGAGGAACTCAGTGCCGCTGTTCTCTCTGACTTCCCTCTGCTGCAGGTAACGTGTTACAGAAGGGACAGAAACAGACACAGCAAGGCGTGCCTCCCAGTCAACCTCAGCTGCACCTTGAGAAGATGGGTTTTAAAGTCATTAATTTTATCTATCCTGGCTATTTTCTATTGCTTACACTACAGAATCTACTAGAACACAGAAGTATAAAGGGAGAATTAGATTGTTCTGAGTCACAGCATGGACATTTAATACCACCTTTTTTTTTTTTTAAGGATTTATTTATTAGTATTGGAAACTCAGATTTACAGAGAGTAGGAGAGACAGAGAGGAAGATCTTCTGTCTGACCAATGGTTCACTCACTCCCTAGGTGGCCGCAATAGCTGGAGCTGAACCAATCCAAAGCCAGGAGCCAGGAGCTTCTTTTGTGTCTCCCAAACAAGTACAGGTTCCCAAGGCTTTGGACCATTCTCAACTGTTTTCACAGACTACAGGCAGGGGACTGGATGGGAAATGGAGCAACTGAGACATGAACAGGTGTTTATGTGGAATCCCTACAGATGTGAGGCAAGGATTTAGCCACTGAGCCATTGCACTGAGCCCACTACCTTATTTTTCTCTGTTTTCCTCCTAGTGAAATGAGACTCACAGCTTCCTCTCCCAGCTCCTGCCAGCCAGCCCAGCCTATTTTTCACCTCCTGGTGTTGGAGTCCCCACACCTCCTCTGGACTGTTCCAACTTTCTCCTTGGGGAGCACTGATCAGCTCTCAGGTCCAATTCTGCCACTGCCAGATTAACCTGGGCCTTGTTGCAGTTCTTTAGGAATATTCGATCAACTGGATGACCTCTAGTATTGTAACTTAAGAACAGCATTTTAAAAATTATTACAACAGGAGTTCAAATACATGTAGCTACATTAGACACTTACATAAACTCAAAGAAGAGGAAGGAGAGCTGGAGAAGGGAGGAAAATGAGGGGGAGGGGAAGGAGAGGATGAGCCAGAGGTTACAGCCTGAAACATCCTGGTATATTATTTTGTGCCTCTCCCAAAATAGGATTATACTGAATACTGGTTGTGGCCTGCTTTTAACATTCTTTTCAGAGGAACTTGAGCATATTGAGGTTAACAAAATTTTTTCTGCCATATCATGTTGTATTGTTTTCACTGAACAATGGCATCAGATCTTTTTGAAAACACCAGAGCTATGTGAATACAAATAAAAAAATCTTGCTCCCACTACTACCCTCCCACCTTCCTGCCCCGTAATCACTTTTATTGTTTCCTTGCGTTCCTTTGTTCCTATTCATGCAGATCTAAGAATAACACGAAAATATATTCTTTTCTATCTTTGCTTCACATTCTTTCACAAAATAGTTGCATATATCATTCATCTTCTAAAAATCTTTCCCTGTTAGTAAAAACTTTCCTCTTGCTTTTTATATAAGAAATCATTTTAAGTTATTGACTTATATTTCTTGTGGGGATGTACTATCATTTATATAATCAATTTCCCTCTCCTGGAAATTGTAGGTCATTTCCAATGGTTCACCTTGCCGACATTATTATAGCTATTCCTGTGTTGCATGCTTACTTCCTCCTAGAACAAGACTTGATAAAGAATATGAGTAATACAGGATTAAGATTTTACATCAAATCAGACTGTCCTTCCCAGGAAACACCAGCACACCCAGGAAGGACTCGCTCCCATTCAACACACAGACCTCGCAAGCCAGAGATCTAGACAGCCTCGTCTCACCTAGACACAAACAAGGCATGGGGGCCTTGGGGGGCAGCCAGTCGAGATAAAAGAATCCTTTGCTGTGGAAAGGGAGGCCCAGTGTAACCATTTATGTTCCAACAGTCTGGCAAGTCCTAACAATGATGGCGTTATGACTTTTTTTTCCCTAAAGGTTGTGACTGTCATTGAGAACTTGATTTCATTGTTTTCCTTTCAAGGCCTTTAAAACCAGAATTTGCAACATTCCCACTGTGAAGAAGTTTCTGCAGCCTGGGAGTCAGAGGAAGCCTCCCCCAGACAACCGCTATATTGAAACAGTCAAGAGAGTCCTGCTCATGTGATGGCAGTCTCCAGGAGCCTGATCTGCTTGCAGCAGCAGCAGCAGCTGCACGGGCCAGCCGTGGCATCTCGGAGTAAAGTGTATGGGAAGGAAAGGCCAGGCTTCTACGCATGGCAAATACTGATTAAACACATAGAAAACCCTTCTGCTGTGTGGGTTTTTTAAAATCTTGTTGTTTTGAGATGATGGCCCACAAGTTTTAGGAAATCGATAATCTGTATAAATAAAGGCGGATGTACTCAGGGCATAGAGCACTGTTGTTGTAGCCTGCATTGAGGTCAGCTCTACTCGAGGAGAAAGTCACCAGAAATTATGGGGGATAGGATCTCCCCCACAAGCTGAGTGCTTGGGAATAAAAGTGGGGGATCAGTGTTGTGACACAGCAACTTAAGGCACGCTTAGGATGCCTGCAGCCCGTATCAGAGTCCCAGATTGAGTCTCAGCAACTCTGGTTCTAATCCAGCTTCTTGTTAATGATCATGGGAAAGCAGCAGATGATGCTCCTAGTATTTCAGCTCTTGCCAGTAACGTGGGACACCAGGATGGAGCTCTAGGCTTTTTGTTTCAGCCTAGTCCAGCCTTGACCATGTGGCTGCTGGAGGAGCGAACTAGCAGAAAGAAGAGCTCTCTATTTCTCTCCCTGCCACTTTGCCTTTCAAAAAAAATTTTTTTAAAAGATTTTATTATTATTATTTTTTATTGGAAAGGCAGATATACAGAGAAGAGGAGAGACAGAGAGTAGATCTTCCATCTGACCAATGGTTCACTCCCCAAGTGACTGCAATGGCTGGATCTGAACCAATTCGAAGCCAGGAGCCAGGAGTTTCTTCTGAGTCTCTCACACAGGAACAGAGTCCCAAGGTTTTGGGCTGTCCTGACTGCTTTCCCAGGCCACAAGCAGGGAGCTGGATGGGAAGTGGAGCTGCTGGATCTGAACTAGTGTCTGTAGGGGAACCCAGCGTGTTCAAGGAGAGGACTTTAGCCACTAGGCTATTGCATAGGGCCCTCAAAAATGTTTTTAAATGACCATTGATCAATGAGAGGAAGATGATAGCTAGTGCTAGGAAACCGTAAAGAACAATGTGGGAACAGGGGATGTCCAGGAAACATCATTTGGAAACCTGAAAGAGATTTGCTAATCAAGGGGTCTCATTCCACCTGACCGAGCACCCTGAGGTTAGGTTAGGCCTGGAAGCAACAGTTCCCAGTGCTCCTGGGTGAGGCTGTGTTCAGCTTTGCCTGCGTCCTGCTTTGTGGGCGGAACACGATCCCAAGGCCTGGCCTCCATTGGGCCCCTTGCTGTAACCAGTGCCAGTTTTCTTCCATTGGACCCTTGATGTGCTTCCCACAGGTCTCCCATTGTGACCCCGAGTCACGAAGTTTGGAGTTCAGGGTTTGGGGTGTCTTTAGCAGAGGCCGGATCTCCCCAGCGATGAGCATCCACTCCGGCTGGTGTCTCAGGCACGCTGTGGCTCCCTGCGGACTTTGCTCTGGCTCTATGGCTTTGGGTCTAACATTCTCGAAGTTCTAAACTCCTGCTAGGACATCCTGTCCCTAGCTATGCAATTTGTCAACTTTATATGTATATGCAGGTATGTATGAAAAAGTCTTCAAACATTTTGTGGAAAATGTGCTGCCTCTTTTAATGACATTTTTGCGTCAATTTTGAGTGTGGCCTTACTTGTGAAATGACTTAGTGGCTCATCAGACTTCATACTGTTTCCCCAAGGTCACTGTAGGCTTGTCCATTCCTACACTCCACTTGCCCTGTCCATTCTTCCCTCTTTCTTCGACACTGGATTTTGTAGCAGAGAGCTCTGACAACTTGAGTCACACTGTGTTCCCTACCACAACCCAAGGGCCAGATCCCAACTTGGAGCTGACACTCAGCATGTAGCCTGTCTTACTGCAGGGTGCGAGTGAGATCACCCCAGACATGTCTCAGGTTTATTAAGGAGTCTCTATTAACCAAGCTTGGTGATAACAGAGCACAATAGCAAATCACAAGTCCATACAGCAATCCAACCAATCATAATTTCAAAAGCAACAAATGGTCATTATCCTTAAGTCCATCCATTAAGCTGAAGACCTATGTCCCAGCTTCCCCAACAATGTAAGTTATCCTAAGAGACATGCAATGAATAACCTGGACACACGCACAAAGAACCTGGACACACTTACAAAGCTGCAGACATTCACCTTTCCCTGGCTTCTCTGCCCACATTCCACTACTGCCAGGCCTCACCTTTCCTGGAACTCCTGACAGCGCACAAACCAGAAACAACATTATTATAACCACTGGTCCATCTAAGCAGTACACAGGGCCCATGCTCAGGGGATTACCTGTCCTAGGTCAGCCAAGAGTCGAGGTGCCAGAGTAATGGAAGCACCTGGCCAGAAAGAGAGTGAGAGCCCCTGCTTCATGGGCCTTTTAAAGGGGCTTGTGAGGGGAGTGGTTACATGACAATGCAATACATCCCCTCTTAGTTGCTAGGTGAGTCACAGGTGGGCAGGAGCAAATACCTAAGTGTTGTGGGCTATGGAGTTGATTAGTGCTCGTTGGGATGTGCAGGAACAGGACTTGTAGCTAAAAACACCTAGACTAATTGGACTTGTCTCATCCAATATCCTGGCTAAATTAGGACATGGGGAAGTGGTTGCGGATGGAATTCCATTACTGTTAGGTCCCAGCTTCAGGACAGAGGGCGGGGCACACAGCCGCATTTCATTTGCCTACTGTCAGTGGGTGCTGGCCATCACTGGCTGCACCCCGTAACAGTCTCCTCACCTACCCTGACAAAGCCCTGGCCAGCCAGCTACAAGGAACCAGAGCATTGGAAATGCTGCCCACTGCTACAAAAGTCAAGTTTCTGTCTGTACAGAAATTAAAGGGGGGGGAAAGAAAAGACATTATTGTTAAATGAATCAAAATGAAAGACCAATTTATTTTTGTTATACTCACATATAATTTTGCTAAATGGTTTTGGTAAATAATTCAAACAGTTTGGAGAGCTGTACGTGAAAAAGAAAGCCTCCCCCTCCCCCACCAGCCTTTCCTGGGAATTGTTTTTTAGGAAGCTGGAAAATCCTAGGTCTTTCCTTCTTGGTTCAGCTAGGCCAGTGTTTTACAGTTGAGCTTCCAAAACCCCAGGCCAGTTTTGCCTGTGCTCTCTCATGGGAGATCCTGAAGAGGCTCCGGGCTTCTGGCTTCGGATCGGCTCAGCTCTGACCATTGCAGCTGCTTGAGGAGTGAATCATCGGACAGAAGGTCTTCCTCTCTGTCTCTCCTCCTCTCTACATATCTGACTTTGCAATACAAATAAATAAATCTTTAAAAAAATCTTAAAAAAAAAAAGAAACAAGCCCTCAGGCTTGATCTCAATCTGGCCGTCTGATACTGTTTCTGAGATCATTGCAAATGGAGCTGATGACAGAGTGTTTCAAGGTTCAGCCATCTCACTAGTACAAGTCAGTGCCTTCCTTGTCATTGTACAGATGTGTCTTGGCTGGATTACATCCGGATAAGCTCACTGTCAATTGAAAATAGCGCAAAATGAAAATGTGCACACTTAATTTTCACTCTGTTAAGCATCACAGAACAAGGTGGAGTAATGGGTGCCGCTTCTAGCAAGCTGGGAGCTGTGACTCACTGCTGCCGCCTTGTGGCATGAGAGAGTATTGAATCATGTCTCACTAGTAAAAGTGGTTTTTAGGCAAAGAGAAAGTGAACTTGTCAACTACGCATTTCAAAGAACAAAGGCTAATGCATGGCCTTTCATACACTTAGGGTCGCTCATATCTCATTCTGACCTCTGTGACAGCCTTCAATCCTTCCCTGGTTCCATCACTGGTTCAGCTCATCCTGATTATCCATTTATCTGCAATGAGAAATGGATGCAGCCAAAATAGAACCAAACAGGGGAGGCTAACAAAATTCCTTAAAGAGTGAGGCTATTCCTGGCAGGGAAACAGGGAGAGCAGAGAGGACAGACCAGAGAGGTCTACTCTCTCCTGTGTCAAGATGAAGATCCATGTTTTAGTTTGTATCATAATTTTATCCCTTTTAAAGGCTGCTCAGGTGAATGTGTTTATTTTAGTTAATTGAACTTTTATTTATATTTTAGTCTGACAAAAAGAGAGACAGACACACACAAAGAACTGCCACTCAATTGATTCACTCTCCAAACAGCCACAAGGGCCAGGCCAAAGTCTGGAGCTGTGGACTCCAGGAATCCCATGTGAATGGTAGAAATGCACGGAGCTACTTCCCAGCGTCTGAAGTAGTGGGAATCTGGAGTCAGGAGTGGAAGTGGGCGTTTAACCCAAGCACCACGGTGCAGGATGTGAGTGTAATCCCTACCTTCATCACTAAGACAATCGCCTGCCTTGTTGCATGCCTCCTCTTGTATCATACCCAGAGGCATATTACTCAGTCATCTTTCAGGATCTGCAGAGCTGACAACCAGACTCTGGGTAACCCAACAAGATGTCCCCATCTTTCTTTCTGCTTGTTCCAATCACAAATTCTTCTTTTTCGCAATTAGTTCTCAGATTTCTGGGACTTCTATTATGGGGACTATTTGTACTTTATACCTCATATTTAATTGTGGTTTCAACAAAAGCTTTGTTCCTTCTAAAAGGAACTTCAGGTATCAGGAAACAGGCACAGCCCTATCAGAGATCTAAGGTCCTTCCAGCCAAACTGCACTAACTAGAGACGGAGTCAGACAAAGGTCATGAGAGCAAAGTCACTGGCCCTTTTTATGGACCGGGCTCTCTTCCAGGCACTTGTCATCCACTCTGTGATTTAATCCTTGCGACAACCCTCCCAGACACATGTGACCCGTTTGTGCAGGGGAGGAACTCAAGGCCCCGAGAAGCAGGAGACCTGAGTCCCATGGAGAGAGCGAGGACGAGAGTGAGAAACCAGGCCCACTCTTGGCAGACCCCCGGAGCTTTCTGCTTTTCAGAGTTAACAATAAACACTTGTAAAACATAAACTTTAGAAGACTCAGATGCCAGCTGGGGAGCAAGTATAGGTTGAGTGCCTGTTATCTGAAACGCTTGGGATCAGAACCATTTTGGATCTCTGATTTTTGGATTTTGAAATGGTTGTATACAAATAATGAGATGTCTTGGAAATGAGACCCAAGTCCCCAAACAAAATTTCTTTATGCTTCACGTATGCCCTTTACACTCGGGCTGAAGGTAATGGCACACAGCATTTAAGTGTCCCTGAATTTTGACTATGAGCTCTCATGTGAGAACAGATCTGGAAGTTTAGTCTTGTGTTGTCACATCAGAATCCAGCAATTTTCAGGTTTTGTAACATTTTTGACTTTTGGAATTGGGATGTTCAGCTTGTATCCCTGGATCCTGTATCATTTTTATTCACGTAGCCTCCAACAGCATGAAAGAATCCAGTCCTATAGGGACTTTCTTGCTGGGCTCCACCTCCAGGTGAGGGTATTCTTAAAGAGCACAGCTCTTTTTCCTTGTAGTGGTTGTGGACAACTGTGAGAGTCCTCAGGTGCTGAACCTGGCTGGCCCTATTCTCCCCAGAAGTAGACCCCAGACTTACCTGGTGGGCTCAGGAGGGCTTCCTGGCCAGACTGCGAGCTACCTGAGCCAGCACCATTCCAACTGACTCGGCTCTCTCATCTGCGCTTTCTGTGTCCACTCTTCACTACCCTCAAATTCTCTTTTCACATCCTCTTCTATTGTAGACAAAACAGTAATCCTAAGAACTATTTTTTTTTTCAAGTCCCTGATCTGTGCCTGCCTAGTTCTAGGCATTTATATCTCTTACTTCATCTTTGCAACTTCCTTGTAAGGCCTGGGGAGGTTTAGCAACTTTCCATGATCAGGTTAGATGCTTGAGAGGAGGTTTCAGTATGGTTCTGTGTGGCCCTGTTGTCAGTCATGACAGCAGAGAATGTTCAAGAGGGAATGAAGGACCTAAATTATCATTAGACTGCACAACAAGGGCTGGTACTGTGGAGTGATGTATACAGAGCCCTCAGATTTTACTTATACTGCATCACCTAGACATCAGGCTGTAACAGACAACCAAAGTAGCTGTTATTTCTCAGTCATCTATATGCCTGTCTCCCTTTCACAATTGTAGGAGGGTCCAATATTCTGGTTCATTCCACTGTCTTTCCTTTCAGGTCTTTCTGGTCAAATCTTAAACTATAATTTCGTTGGCTATAGTGTTCCCAGAAGGCATTATGGCAAATGGTTCTATGTAGTGATTAAGCAGCATGTCAAGTGTGAAATAAACAGACAGAAGAGTAATGGGATTGGGAGAGATGCCAGAGACGATTGAATCAGGCAGTGCCCTAGGGACACGATGCCCAGCAGGAGGCCAGCTGTACGTCTTCTAGGGAATAGGCCTGCAAAGGTTCTTCCACGCGGAAGAGGGCACTGAGCCATTTCTCAAAGTCTCTCTTCTGTTTAATCAAGTTGTGTACATGGAGGAAAAAAAAAACAAAATAGATTTTAAGATATCTAGTTTATCTGTAGATAGCAAAGATTGTATTTGTTTTCATAAACGGGACAAGTTCAAAAGGAACAACGAATCTGAGGCTGCTTTCTGATTCTTCGAGATTGTGTGTTTGCGTGTTCGTGTGTGTGTGCGTGTGTGCATGAGAAGGAGAGCGTCAAAGGATGGATTTTAACAGTGTTTGGCACATAGCAGAAGATTTTCATTACACCTTTGTTTTCCCTTCTCCTTCCAAACATAGAAAAGAATTGCAGAGATTTCTGCTGGTGACCCTGAGGATAGCATTGGCCTTGGAGCTGGTCAGATAGGATATCAGAAGCCTTGAACTCGGGAGCAGCAGTGTGTTCTGTAGAAGCATCAGTGTGTCTGCAGGACAGGAAGACGTCTTCCTCCCAAATGCCTGCCCGGGACCCCTGGAGTTGGTTTCTGTTCCATATCAGCACTGTGGACCCTGCCCCACCACTCAGTCTTGTCTCCTGCAATTGCAGAAAATTAACTTAGTAGGAATGGTAGGGAAAGGGTTCCTTTTTTTTTCCCAAAAAAAGGCAAGGTAGAGTGAGATTCTCCCCATCCTTCAGCACAAATGTCTGCAGAATCACCCCTCACGGTAGCAATGGGGAAGTGCCGACAGGAAAGGCAGAGTAGCTGCAGCTCGGCGATTCTGGCCAAACAACAGCCCGGTACGAAGGGGCTTCAAAACATTCAGGGGAGTGAAGCTTACACAAAAGCAAAACATGGATTTCCAAATACCCTTGCACCAAAATAAAAATCTTGTGATCTGCTGTTTTTGTAATTCTCTTGCCAAAGCTCGTAAAGACCCTTGGCTGGCCCATAGCAATGGCAGGAAATGACAGACGTTCTGCAGGCTGTTGTGAAGGTTCCTTCTTCTCTGTCAAATAGGAACATGAGTCCTCTTGACACTGTGTAGATCTGCTTACTCAGCTTTCCCGGCTACATCCTATTGCCTGCTGCTAACTGAGGCCTTAGATAACCGCAGCCTGCTGTCTTAGGGCCCATGCATGGCAGGCATTCAGCTTGATAGGATCATGGTTGTTTTTATTATAATTATCTATAACCATCACCTTGCCCTTATAGATAACATTGATAGTAATCCCAGACCTTCCGGGATAAAGTCGTGAGGCTAAACTGCCCACCTAGACTTGCTGGCTGGGCGCTGGGGTATCACTTGTCTAATGCCTGGAACGTCAATATTCCTCGACAAAGTCTGGGTGCACTCAGGGCTACTGTGAGCAATCTTCACCTCACTTCACGATCGCCCCTTCCTGTCTTGGGATATGAGATCTACATCTCCTTGCCACCTGAGACCAGGCTTCCATTGTCCAGTCCTCCCCTCTCCCCCAGTAAATTACATGTGGGGTAAGCCTGGATTTGCCCGGTTCTTCAATAGCTGCACACCTGGGTGGCTGGATCTTCCCAGAACAGCATCCTTCTCTCAGAGTGGCCTTGGAGGCTTGGATGCAGACGGCATCTCTAAGACAAATCAGTGTCATTTTCACAGAGCACCTCTCCTTGCTCTGCCTTGCACTCAGCTACGATGCAGGCAGTCCTCAGGCTGCAGACCGAGGGCCAGATGCTTTATTCATGTTTCTAAGCATAACAGAATAATGAGATGGTTGCTGTTTTTCGTAACTACGTGTACAGCAGGCTTTTGTTTGTGAGAACACAGCGTATCATCATCACCAATTAGCACGTTTCAATTTTATGGGTTAGGATGCATTTTCAACCCAAACATGTTTTGGGTTTTAGATACTTCCTGCATTCAACAAGAAAACTTAATCTTCCCCTAACCCGCTTTCATTTTCCACTTGCTTTCTTTGCATTTTAGACACGGTTGGCAACACCACTAGAGGGCAGTAGAGGCAAGAGAAAACATTCTTTTCAAGCGATTTCTACCCCGCCCCAAAGTTGATTCCTCATTCCCACCCCCGCTTTTTTAAACAAAGTTGAACTCTTCTGTAATGTTTCTGTTTTTCCCAAAAAGCTAAAATTGATTTACACACAGCATTTATTTTCACTGGATCTTATCATGTAACCTGTATATTTGTTAGTAGTTGGAACCAACCAATTAAGTCAGTTTTAGAATTTTTTTTTTAAGATTTCATTTCATTCCAAATTTGAATTAGCAGCAAGTCCCAGAGCTAGCCGATGACATTGATGTTCAGGGGGTGGTTAGTGTCTACCACGTAACAATACTTCAAAAAACAATGAGAATGAGAAGCTTGGATCTAAACATAATAAGATAGCTTGAAGCTATCTTGTGTTTTAGTTTGTATTTTCAACTTTTTCTATGTTGTTGCTACAGGGATTTTTATCTAGGCATTTGCATTCGCAGTCCTTACCAAGTCATTCTTAGTGCTTCTAGATCTCTTTGTACCCGGTGTATAATTACAAAGTTTCAGACCTGGTAGGGGTGAGATCAGGCAGTCCACCCGGAACAGTTGAGCATTGCTCTGCAGTGTTTGAGGTTTCCTTGTCCCCTAGCAGAGTGTCTGGCTGCAGTCCCAGCCCTTCTGCCTCCAATCCAGCTTCCTGGCCATGGGATCCTGGGAGACAACAGTTGACGGTTCAGCTACTTGGGTCCTCAACTACACACAGGGGAGTCTCATATGAAGCTTTTGAATTTGACCTGGCCCCTTCTTCCTGTGCTGTGAGTGAGGCAGAAGATGGAAGAATCTCTTCCTTTCTCTCTAACCTTTAAATAAATAAAATATGCTTTTTAAAAGCCATCTGCAGTTCTTACAGAATACCAACTTAATCGTTATCAAGCTGAAAATGTTTTGTTTTGAAAGTTGGGCGTGAAGTTCAGGTGCGGGTTAGGAGTCCCATGTCCCCTACCCGAGGGCTTCAACTCCAACTTCCTGCTAATGCAGACCCCGGGAAGCAGGGATGATGGCTTAGGGAGTTGAGTTCTTGTCACCTGTTACCAGCAAAGCTCAATGGGTTCTTTCCCCAGCCCAGTACAGAAATAAAAAGCTGGGGATCAGTTGCACACAGAGAAGGTTTTTTTTTTTTTTTTTTTTGCAAAGTGAACAAGTGAACGTGAAAAGAGGAAGGAAGGGGAAAGCACCTCCTGGGAGGGATGTAGGAGATGGGGTACCCCCTGAAGGGGGAGGGAGAGAGAGATTGATTGGTTGATTTCCAGAAGTGTCTTGAGCTTTCAAGGGTTCCCTGGCAGGAACCAGAGAAGGTTCCTTCCCCATTGGTGATATCTAAGCAATTAGGAAATGACTGGGCAATTCTCATGTTGCCCGATTAAAGGCATTATTTTCCTGGTCACCTGGTGAGGGACAAAAGGATAAGTGACAAATGGTAAGTTTCCCAACAAGCAGAGTAGTTTTGACATGGAGCAGTGGAGATGCTGGCCCGGGGAAAATGGCCTCACAAAGTTTGCCCTGGACCTCACACATGATTTTAGTGGGCTTGAATGGTCTCACCACCCACATGGAACACATGGATTGAGTTTCCAATTCTATATTTTGCCTTCTCTCCCTTCTCTCTCCTTTACAAGCATTTTGGAAGACTGAACCAGCAGTCTTTTTAAAAAAAAAAAAAAAAGATTTATTTTTTATTTATATTAGAAAGTCAGATCTATATAGAGGAGGTGAGACAGAGAGGAAGATCTTTGTCTGCTGATTTACTCCCCAAGAGGCTGCAATGGTTACAGTTGAACCAAAATGAAGCCAAGAGCCAGGAGCTTCTTGCAGGTCTTCCACACAGGTGCAGGGTCCCAAGGCTTTGGCTGTCCTTGACTGCTTTCCCAGGCTGCAAGCAGGAAGCTGGATGAGAAGCGGGGCTGCTGGGATGCGGACCAGCACCCATATGGGATGTTGGCGCATTTAAGATAAGGACTTTAGCCTCATGGGCCCTAAACCAGTGTCTTTGAAATACAAAAGTTAAAATATATATACATTGTAGAAGGGAAACATAATGAGGTGGATGCTTCCTTTGGAATACTTTGTTGAAGTGAATTTGGAGTTTTTAGTTCCCGGTTGTTACATGAATAATTAAGTTAGGTTTCAACCCTGTCAGAGGTGGTCGAACCTGACCTTGTTGGCTTTTGCCTTGGCATGTATCGTTGGTGAGAAGGCTCCTTCTCTGTGGTTCTCCACATTCTCATTTCATGGGGGGGGGGGGGGGGCGGAGAACAATACCCAGGGAGGCTAAGGGATCTGCTCAACGGAACAGCAGCGCATGAGCCGAGAAGAAGGTCAGGAGCCAACTTCCGATGCAGAGCTGGCGGCCGGCACTACTGCTGCATCGGTCAGCTTTTAATTTCTGCCACTTAACACCTACGACAAACTACATATGAAGCAGGTTTACTTTGGATCGTTACTTTGAGGCTCATCCTCCGAGTCTGGGTAGGCCCCACTGGTTTAGAATTGGAACTCATCAGATGCTCTTGCAGGAACTATATGACAACAGGGAGAGCATGTGCAGGAGGACAGTCACATGGCATGCCCAGAAGCAAAGGAGAACAGCTGGGCCCCGCTCAGGCTTGTACAACCAACCCTCCCGCAAGAACTGCCTCCCGAGTCCTGCTCCCCAAGGCCTTGCCCTAGAATAACCTCCTAAACTCCATAATTGGGTGATGCATTCAGCCTCTTACTTCCATTAATTTATGACTTTGGGGTTCAAACCTCTATGATAGATCTTGTTCCAATGACCACAGCTGGGACTTCACTGCTGCCTCCTCTTTCACCCAATTTCTATTGGAAGCTGGTATTGGAAAGAGCGCATTAGCCCAGAGTGCTGACTGGTTCTGTGGATGGCAGAGTTTTCTAATGTTTTCAATGTATGTTGCACAAACCACAGGGATTTTTGGTGTAGTTAAATGTATATAAAACTCACCATCTTGTGAAAATTTTAATTTGTATTAGTTTCTAACAGATTCAATGTGATTTTCCAATTCAAAAAACATGATATTCCCTTCCTCCCTCCCTTCTTCCATGCTCCCACCCTCCATCCTTCTCCTTTTCTTTTTTATAGTTTTTGATGTAACATATTTTAAATTTACATTACAGTAAAAAGGTTTACTACTTGACTAAATAAGAAGTTTAGCAAGTAAAAAGCAAAAAGGCTGTAGTTTAGTGGAAAGATATAGAGTGGTTATAAATAAATATTGAATGGAAAAAGACATGAGAAGACATATATGCCACATTTTAAAGTAATTACAAGTCATTAACACTGTAATAGTATAACATTCTTAATCATTGATATAACAAAGATGTAAAACAAAAATTTTATAAAACTATATTTTATAGCAATACTGATACACCCAAACATTTCTTTTTGTTGTTCAAATTTTAGCTCCTTGGGAGGCTGGCACTGAAGCATAGTGGGTAAAGATGTCCACACAGCACCAGCACTCCACATGGGCACCAATTTGAGTCAATGTTTGATCATTTTTACTGAAGTTTTCCACTTTTTTAGTCATTCCTAAATATTCAATTTTTTTTGTATTGTGAATGGAATTATTTTTTTCTGATTGTCTTTCTGTGAGTTCATCATTAGCATACAAAAAAGCTACTGTGAATCCAGCACGGTAGCCTAATGGCTAAAGTCCTTGCCTGGCATGCTCAAGAATTCCATATGGACCCCCATGACTGTCCTGGCTGCCTCAGTTCCCATGCAGCTCCCTTCTTGTGGCCTGGGGAAGTAGTAGAGGATGGTCCAAAGCCTTGAGAACCTGTACCTGTTTGGGAAACCCAGAAAAAACTCCTGGCTCCTGGCTTTGTATCAGCTCAGCTCCGGCCATTGAGGCTACTTGGGAAGTAAACCAGCGGATGGAAGTTCCTTCTGTCTTTCCTTCTCTCTGTAGATCTGCCTTTCCAATAAAAATAAATAAATATTTTTTTTTAAAAAGAAGCTCTATTTTGTGTGCTTATTTTGTATCCAACAGCTTTACTAAATTGGTTTGTTAGTTCTTGCAGCTTTTTGGTGGTTTAAAACTCCCCATCTCAGTCATTTTAAATGTACAGTCCCTGGTATCATGCACATTTACACTGCTGTGTAACCATAATCACCTTCGTCTCCGGGACTGTCTTTATCTTGCAAAAGCAAATCTAGCTCTGTCATCTGTCTCTATGAATGTGACTCCTGTAGAAAACCTCATGTAAGGGAACTCATACAACATTTGCTTTTTGGTGACATTTTTCATCCATGTTATTGCACGTATCAGAATTTCCTTCCTTTAAAGACTGATTAATGTCTACATAGACCACATTTTGTTTATTCATTTATCCACTGATGGATATTTTCATTGCTTCAGCCTTTTTTGTTGTTCTTATTTTCTGTTTTGCAGTTAGCAGGTATAGGGCTTCCCCTCCCCTTGTCCCCCGTGTTTTACAATAACATATTCCTTCAGCTGTAGTTTCTACTCCAGCCTTCTGCTCTTTATGTAGGTCATGAGTATTTTGTTGTCCAGGTATAATTGATAGTTTTTTTGGGGGGGGGAACTACTTTAATTCAGGAGTAGAGATGCACCCTGTCAGTCTTCTTTGATTCCTGGTTCTTTGAATCCATTACATCCTCTGTTTGTGAGATTACAAGTGAATACTTACTATGTCTGTATTTTTGTTTTGTATTTTGGATGGAAGTTTTCTTAAATCAGAGTGAACATATGATATTTGTCCTTCTGGGATTGATTCATATCATTGAGCATAATGGTCTCCAGTTGAGTTGCAAATGATAGAATTTTATTCTTTTTAATGGCCAAGTAGTATTACACAGAGTAGGTGTGCCACAATTTCTTTTTTTAATATTTATTTATTTTTATTGCAAAGTCAGATATGCAGAAAGGAGGAGAGACAGAGAGGAAGATCTTCCTTCCGATGATTCACTCCCCAAGTGAACACAACTGCCAGTGCTGTGCTGATCCGAAGCCAAGAGCCAGGAACCTTCTCCAGGTCTCCCATGCTGGTGCAGGATCCCAAGACTTCCCAGGTCACAAGCAGGGAGCTGCATGGGAAGTGGAGCAGTTGGGACAGGAACGGCAACCCATTCCGGCACATGCCAGGAGAGGACTTTAGCCACTAGACTACCATGCTGGGCTATCTTTGGTGACATTTCTAAGAGGTCTTTGCTATGCCGATATCCTGCAGACTGTTTCCTGTTTGCCTCTAATAGTTCGGTGGCTTCTGGGAGTGGCTTCAACACCTTGAGCCGTTTAGATTTGATATTTGTGTATGGTGGAATTATGTATGGGGGGGCGGGCGTTGTTTCTTACTTGCAGGCTGTTATCTAATTGTCCCAACAACATTTGTTGAAGAGACCAACCTTTTCCCCAGGTTGTTTTCTGTTTTGTGTCTGACGATTAGCTGTACATGTGGGGGCTTGGTTCTGGGGTTTCTGTTTTGTTCCTTCGAGCTTATTCTGTTTCTGAATCAGTATCAGGCTGTTTTGACGACCACTGCTCTATATTGTTGCTTCATCTTTTGCCTGCAGTGACTAATGGTGCTATGAGCATGGATGCATGTCTATTTCTTTGAGACTCTGCTTTCAATCATTTTGGACATATGTCCAGAAGTGGAATTTCTGTATAGAAATGCTAGAGGCATTTCTTACTCCAAGAGAGCCCCTTCTGAGATGATGAAATCAGAGCTTCTGCCCTTAGGATGGCTCAGGAACCTGCATATTTACAACCTCTCTGTGCCTGGGTGATTTTTTTTTTTTTTAATGCTACAGGTAGAGTAGCCCTGACAGGAAGCACTGTGGTCTTCCAGGGGAAGAGAGTGTAACAATGGCTCAGATGACGCTGATTTGCTGATGGGTGACTAATCTGACTTATGTTTCACTTACCAGATAAATACTATGTGCTTGAGAATTTCAGGGCATTACAACATCAGTTGAAGATGCAAGGTCATCTGTTTCTGGATTGCTTCTTTGACTGCAGTCTAAAAATAACCACCATGACTGACCAGTCTCTTATTGCCTGGCTAGGGGCCCTCACACACAGCTGTCCCTAATCTTTGTCCCTTTTGTTCCTGTCTCTTATCCATGCCTTTATGTCTCTTGGGGACCTCCCACATCCCATATCGGTGTAGCTGGTTTAGAGGTCAGTTCTTAGTTTGCTTTCAGCTTCCTGCTAAATGCACCCTGGGGAGCAGCAGGTGATGGCATCCATATAGCCAACTATCATGAGCAGCAGAGAGACCCTAAGTGATCACCCAAGTTACAGTTGTGTCTTTCAACAGTAGCTTGCTTTATTGCTGTTAATTATAATCACAAGCCTGAAGGAGCCAAAACACCCAAAGGCGAATGTGTCCCCTTTAGTTCTGAACAGGTGAAAATTTACACATGGTAAATGGCAGTTCTTTTTTATTAAGATTTATTTTTGTTTATTTTTTTATTTGAAAGGCAGAATTAGAGAGAAGGAGAGAAAGAGTGTTCTTGGCTAATGCAGACATTTAGGGAGTGGATAAGCAGATGGAAGATCTTGGTCTCTCCCTCTCTGTGTTGACTCTGTCTTCCAAACAAATACATACATCCTTGAATTTTTTAAAAAGGCATTTCTTTTCCTAGCTTTTGAAGTAGGGTCCTTAAATCATGGGAAGCTTTTGAACAGCTTTAAGTCTGTGGTGTAAGTAGGCATTGGGGGTAAATTTTGTGCAGATGGGGCTTTGTGAGGAAGGGGATATGTGGCAGGTGCATTTGCTACTATCCATCGGCTATGGTCTGGTGTCACCCTCTCAGGGAACCAGGCCCCTTTGCAGTCCCACCAATGAGTCTGATGCCTGGTCAGATGCTGGTGTGTGGGCACACGGCCTTGGCTAAGGGCTGAAAAGAGCAGTTGGCTGCAGGGCTTCTGGGAGAGGTTTTGTTTCCAGGCAGCAGGAGACCCCAGCAGAAACATCTCTGTGCTCTTGGCTGCGGGCCGTGGGTACTGAGATTCTCCTGGTGCCGGCGCAGGGGACGCAATCCCAAGCAAGGGGCCTTGATAATATGGCTGTGTTGACCACGTATGTTATCTTTCGTCTTCGGTTTTTTTCTTTAAAGATTTGTTTTCTTTAAAGATTTTTATTGGAAAGGCAGATAGGAAGATTCCTATGGGGGAAATATGCTCTAATTTATACACCTGCTTTAGAACAATATTAATAGAACCCCATTCTAATAAAAACTGGGGTCCCTTTTACTTTTGGATCCAGGGCCTCTGGTGTCTGGTAGCAGCCTGCCCCATAAGCCCTCAGTCCACCAGCTGCATGTTGACCTCAGCATTCTTCGCCCTGAGCTCCCTGCAGCTGGATCTTGTGTTAGCTCAGATGATCTCTCATTTGGGGCTTATTTGTTTGTTTTTTGCCCCAGGACTTGCTTTGGATTGAATCTCTGATAATTGAATTTTCTTGCGAAATCTCCCTGGAGGATGCTGCTTGGGAACTCTGCATGCTCTTGGAGAGCCTGGCTTGAGTCTCTGTTGAGTCCCAGCTCCTCTCCACTTCGGGTTCAGCTTCTTCCACCCCGAATGGCAGCAGGTGATGGCTCACGCACTTGGCTTCTTATCATCAATGTGGAAAGGCAGGTGGAGTTCTAGGCTCTCGGATTTGGCCTGGCCTCATCCTAACTGTTGGAGTGTTTGGGAAGTGAACCAGTGGATGAAAGATCTCTGTCTGCCTCTGGTTTTCTCTCTCTGTGCTTTCAGAGGAAGAAAGAAAAAACAGAACAAAACCAACCAACCAACCAACCCAACAAACAAACAAACAAAAAAACAAAAACAAAAGAAAAGACAAGAAAAAGAAATTCCACTTGGAAAGTGTCTACTGATGTTTAATGTCTCTCTTACCCTTTCCATTCCCCAGACCCCCACACCCTCCAGTGCTAAAGACTAAGATTCTTGGAATTGGGCTCCAGTTGGGAAGTGTGACCCCTCTTTGTCCCTACGAAGCTATTGCATACATAATAATAGCCACCACTTTTAATAACTGTGTGTTATTTTACACATATTATGTAAGCCTTGCACTAGCCTCGAGAGGTAGGTGTAACTGTCTCTATTTTACTGATGAAGAATGGCTCAGATTTTAAGTAGCTTACCAAGTTTATCTAACTTATGGTTGACCTCAGAGCTAAGTGTTCTTGCAGCACAATGCATGTGGAACCAGGAGCTACTAAGTGAATACAAGTGAATGCAAAGCAAAGATCTTGCCTCTGCCAGAGGCTTGTGACGGTCTGCAAAGCACTAGAGCACCACTCACTGCGGTGCCAGGCAGTGCTGCTCATGGCTGGCCCCGTGTGACCATGCAAACATGTGGCAAGTTCAAGTGAATTTCCTGCTTTCTCTCTCCCTCTGTCTTGTACAGCGAGTTCTCCTTTGCTTCATGTCTGTTTTCCTAATTTTAATTTATTAAAATTAAGTACTGATACTGACTTAAAATTACAGAAAAGTTAAAAGTAATTTACTTGCAATCTTGCAACCCCAAAGCACATTGTGTTTCTTGCTCTATGTTTCTCTCACTCTTTGACCAGATACACAGAGGTGGTATAGAGAGAATTGAGATTTTGGTCTCTTTTACTAATTGTCTAGTTAAGGCATTATAATAATATCCTTTTCTCTAAATTTCAAATGTAGTATGGAATTAATGTATGGATCTTGTGGAAGACACACATATCTATGTGCAAATACGTCATTATCACTCCTAATTGCACAACCCAAAGCTAATCGTTGTCAATCATCAAAATGCATATGCATCCAAATTTTCCAATCTGTATCTGGTGAGATTAAGGTGGCATTTATGAGGCAGTGTGATGATGGCAGAAATGCAATGATTAAGATTTAGATATAGTGTTTACTTACTACCAGGCCTTGGCCTAAGCAATTTACACTTCATCATCAACACAGCGTTATAAAACAGGGTTTGTGATCACCCCATTTTACAGATGGGGAAAGTGAAGCAAAGAGATGGAAAGTAATCACCCAAGGCAGACAATATCAAGTGGCAGCACAACAATCTGAACCCAGGCAGTCTGTTTGTATGCCACCCCACTGACCCAGAGCTGCCATGGGTTGTGAGAATGGGTCAGCAGCCAAAAATGTAGGAGGAAGCCTGGAGAATGGGCAGATGGAAGAAATGAAGTCTAACATACTCTGCAGGGGGGGAAATGAGAGGAAAGACTTTCTGAAGATGACTGGGGAGTGGCCAAAATGAGCTGATTCTGTAGAGGGGGTGGATCAGGCTGGACTCAGTAGCTGTTCAAGAGTTTGAACTTGACCCTGAAGGCAGTTATGCTCCCTGAAGGGTTTTGACCTGAAAGTGACACACAGAGTCCAGAACACAGAATGCAGGTGCAGGCTGTAGAAAGGATTGGGAGTGGAGAGCAGCAGCTGGAGGGAGAGGAGGAGGGGGAAGTGGAGGCAAGGCTGATGGCAAGTTTCCAGCCTGGGCCCTGTGTCTGAGATTCTAAACTCTATTCCAGTTTAGGACATGGCTAGTTTGAGTTTCCCAAGCGGGAGCCAGGAGGCAGATGGATGGGAGGGTGGGGTGGAGGGGTGCGAGTGGGGGTCAGGTCTGAGCAAAGAGCTCTTTCTAAAATTTGCCCTGTGGGTTGGTTGGCAGTTCACTCAGCTCTCACAATCACCCCTCAGGGAGTTGCTGTGCCCAAGAGCCAGTCTGCATTTCCTCTTGCGCAGGCAGAAGCAGAGGAGGGTAGAATGCTGGGCCTAGGGGAGGGGGTGTAAGCTGATTTTCCCAGGGCTGCCTCCAGGCTCACACCATCTTGTCTTGACCCTGTGAGTGCCATGTACCTGTGTTATGGAAAGTCGAAGAAGCCAGCTATCAGGAGCCATTCTCCGCTCTCCCTGCCCTTTCATGAAATGCAACACAAGCCAGGCAACTGTGCCTCCTTACCACCTCCCACCTCTCCTCATCCATCCCTTTTCCACTCTTGGGGTGAGAGTCCTGAGACTTCCTATCCTGCACTTCACAGCGAGACTTCCCAATTACAACTGCACTTCTCCCTACTCACGGCCCAAGTGTGTTTTTCTAAGGTGTGAATCTGAATATTTTAATAATATTTTAATTTTTTTAAGAAAGATTTATTTATTTATTGGAAAGTCAGATATACAGAGAGAAGGAGAGACAGAGAGGAAGATCTTCATCCGATGATTCACTCCCCAAGTGAGCGCAACGGCCAATGCTATGCCGATCCGAAGCCATGATCCAGGAACTTCTTCCGGGTCTCCCACACGGGTGCAGGGTCCCAAAGCTTTGGGCCATCCTCGACTGCTTTCCCAGGCCACAAGCAGGGAGCTGGATGGGAAGTGGAGCTGCCGGGATTAGAACCGGCCCCCGTATGGGATCCCTGGGCATTCAAGGCAAGGACTTTAGCCGCTAGGCCATGCCTCCAGGCCCTGCTTTTTTATTTTTTAAAAGGTAATTATTTACTTGACATAACGGCAGAGAGCAGAGACAGGAGTGAAGAGTGGGGGATATGGAGAAAAATCTTCCATCTGCTATGTCGCTTGCGAGATGACTGCAGCAGCTAAGACTGAGCCAAGCCCTTCATCTGGGTCTCCTGCATGGGTGGCAGGGGCCCAAGCAACTGGGCCATCTACTGCTTGCTGGGGTCTGTGCAGTAGGTGTGAATAACACAAAGGTGTGACGAGAACAGCTCCCCTGCTTGGCAGGGCCCGGGGAGCTTCCAGCTGTTTGGCAGGGCCTGACCACCCTGACACAGTTTTACCCCCTTTCACATGGACACTCAACCACCCCACTAAGAATTCAGTAATCTATTGAGGCATTGTTTGCCTCTATGAGATGGCTTTTGCAACCAACATGAACTTGAGAGTTAATGTTACTGATAATGTCTTGGTGAGTGGGCCTTTAACTGCGCACAGGAGTACAATTAAGCCCATGCTGTTTCCAGACACCTTATTGTGTACCTACCCATTGCCATAAAATCTGGCTTAGACATTTAGCATGCTTTCTGGGAAATAGCTTGATAAGAATTTTACAAACCAATGGAAGTGATGAGAGCTTGGGGTGAAACTGCTATGACAAAATACATAGCTAAGGGGACCCGAAAGGCTATCCTGCTATGACAAAAATAGAGTTACTGTGACCTTAAAGGTTAGCCTGTCCTTGCAATCTTTAGAACATAGAACATGTAGTTGCTTTACCTGCCTTCATGATTTTTTAAATAGAGGAAATATAGGGTAATTTTACTAACATCATAAAGATATACTTTTGATTATTGTTTGATCATTTATGAGGTTGTAGAACCTGCAGTTGTAGAGGGATTTAATGTTTGAAACTTTTTGTCTTAGATCTTTATGTTTTTTCTCTTTTGATGTATTTCTCCCAATAAGTGATGGATAAGTTGTAGAATAAAAATTGTAGTAGGAATGTATTACTGAATAAGTTGTCTACTGAGAAATTCTTGACTGCAACGTCAGAATGGATAATGCCCTGTCTTAAGGTGTAACAATTTGTAGAATTATCTTTGGAAACATTCCCTTGCCCATTGTAGAGTTGAAACTTAAATGGAGTAAACATGGCTCATTGCTAATTGCAAAATTTTATCTGCCATTACAACTCTTGCTTTATTTGTTTAGTTAACAAACTGTGCGAGCTTGCAGGCCTAATGGCCTGTAGTGCCAATGGCCCCTAATCCCCATAAACCAAGACCCTCAGACTCACCAACCCATACATAATTCAAGGTAGGGGTCTGGTTGTCACAGGTGTGCCAAGGATAGAACCCAGACTTGAGGAGAACAGGTGGGGGCTGGCAAGCTGAGATAAGTAAGGAATGTGGAATCCTTCCTCACTCACCTCTCAAGCTGTTGTAAATTGTGCCCCCCCCCCTTGAAGCTATGTCAAATTGCCCCTAAAAGAAAACCTGTACTGCTTCTGCATAAATAAAGTGGACAGCTTTCTCTCATTGTCCACAATGATCTTGGAATTGTAGTGGTCCGTTTCTCTTCTTCTTTCTATGCCCATTTCACGCACCCTTCTCGAGTTCTGAACTCAGCTGGAGCTGGACTTCGGCAACTGCTGCTTTCACAGACACATCAACAGGGGGCTAGATAGGAAGCAGGACATCCATGACTTGAACCTGCACTCCATGGTGCAATGCCCCACTTCCTCACTCCTTGACCTATATAGTCCAATCCCCTCTGTTGGCATGATGGCGTCTGTTTTCTACTCATCCTGAGGACCGGTCCTTGCTGCTTGGCCACTGTCAACTGCCTCCCTCATTGCTTCCCGTGGAGCCTTGGCGTCTTTTCTGCGACCTCTGCAGAGTCCCCAGGAAACCTCCAATAGCATTTAAAGGCCGCTGAGTTCCCCTCCACTGTAGCATTAGCCTCCCAGTGCTGCATCACTGGGTGATAACATCACCCACGCTTGGAAAGCTTAGGGCCATGGGTCTCAGCTTCTAAAGCTCACCCCGCCATCCCCAGCCGCTGCCTGACACTGTCTGTGTTTGCTCATTCCTTTCTACAAAGTACAAGGACACTTCAAAGGGTCATGGAAAAATGAAAAGAAAAGACAAGCTTATCAGGTGCAAAGAATATTTGAAATGCACACACAGGGAAGGGCTTAAAATGTTTGTGGGAGAAACACAAGATAACAAAAACCAAAGATTTCAAAACTTCACTTTTCCATGAACTGTTGGAAGTCCCTTCATATATTTATGCATATCTCTTAAATTCTATGAATGGATCTTACTTTATGCAAATAAACCAACTGTAAGAAGGCACTGGCTTGTGCGTAGGAAATGAAAAGCCGACGACCCTCTCTGAAGTTACACTCTCTCAGGCAACTTCAGCTTGAGGATTTAACCTCTGAGCCATTACACCAGGCCCTGTGGCTTCAGCTTGAAAGATTCACTATTCCTATGCTGCAGATCAAATGGTGTAACTAAGCTAAAGGACACAGAAGGGGAAGAATGGACATAAATAACTTTGGAAAACAGTGCATTGATTGGCTGAACATACAAAGAAAACTTTTACACTCTTGCTTGTGAGTTAGTTTCATGTGGACATGTGTATTAACAGTGCTAAAACTCTTTCGTGTGTACTAGGATTGACCCAATATAGGAATACTACATATTTTTAGCTCATCAATGGCCAAGTGGCTCGTTTGTCAGAGAATGAAGAATAAATATGTAAACACTGAGTCAGATTTCTCTCTTTGCAAGCTAAGTTCCTTCAGATGGCTAAATGCGTTTGTTGGATAGAAAAAGCAGGTAAGGGATTGCAGGCTGCTCTACCTTGATTCTGCTGCCTACTCATGGCCTGGGAAAAGCAGCAGCAGATGGCCCAAGTGTTTGGTACCCACGTGGAAGTCCCAAATGAGACTTCAAGTTCCTGGTTTTGACCTGGCCCAGGGCTGGTGGTTGTGGCCATTTGGGGAATGAACCAATGGGTAGATATCTCTTTTTGTCTTTCTTTCTCTTTCAGTAACTAGCACTTAAATAAATAACCTTTTTTAAGAATGCAGATATCAAGCCCGGCGCGGTGGCGCAGTGGTTAAGGTCCTCGCCTTGCACGCCCGGGATCCCATATGGGCACCGGTTCTATCCCTGGCAGCCCCGCTTCCCTTCCAGCTCCCTGCCTGTGGCCTGGGAAAGCAGTCGAGGATGGCCCAAGGCTTTGGGACCCTGCACCTGCGTGGGAGACCTGGAAGAGGCTCCTGGCTTCGGACTGGCATAGCATTGGCCCGTTGCGCTCACTTGGGGAGTGAATCATCGGACGGAAGATCTTCCTCTCTGTCTCTCCTCTCTGTATATCCGCCTTTCCAATGAAAAAATAATAAAAATAAATCTTTAAAAAAAGAAGAATGCAGATATCAATACGAACCTATGACTTTTAATTAATTATATATTATGTATGTTGTATATATGCATATAGACATAGAAAGACATATGGAAATGCTGGCATGTGTGGGATGGTATACATAGATCTATTTCCCCCCTTGTGAAGAGTGATTCACATATCTGCGAAAACCCTCCTCTATTTGGGACTCGCTACCGTTTACAATATCTGCTTCCCATAGGTCAGCTTCCTTAGGATCCACTCGCCCTTCAGATTCAAATTTTGTTGTCTTCCTATCTCTTTAACTTTGTAACCGTGTAAGCTCATGGTGCCATAGCTGACAGCTCTCTCCACCAACCCTTCCTGGCTCCTTCCCTTAATCTCTGTCACACCTACCGAATCTCCTGCAGCTCTGACGATCCTATCCATCAATCTCTCTGCCTGTTCCAGCCATGAAACAGGCACACTCCTGCAGGCGTTTGTCCCCTTCACGTGCTGCAAACTTACCCTGAAAAGAGCTTAGTTATGTGGAAGGACTAATACAACCTGGCTTAGTTTCTGCTGTTTTGCACACTCATTTGACTGCTGTTCAGTGGTTAGTGTTGGTGTTCTGCTTTGGGTTTTCTGCATATCCTGATCATTTTTAATTAATTACACAATTTTTCTTGGAACACTGAAGCCCTGAAGGAATGAGCACATCCAGTATCCAAATTCTGGTTTTAAAATACATCTCTCATTTTGAAAAAAACAAAGATCATTCAAGAAATGGCTGATTTCAGGGGCTGGAACAGAGGATACACAAGATGAGCTTGAAACACAGTTAACACAGAAAATATCTGGAAGCATTTGCAAGAGAGGAGGCATGTTGTAAAGGATTCATAGATCAATATGAAGGAGCTTCTGGAGTCCAAAGGTGGAAGAATTGAGCAATAAAATGTAGATTGATAGCATGAGATTGTAATTCTTAGAATAAAATATTTATAAGTCCATATTGATGTAAGTAAATAATTGAAAGCATAATTAAGAAGGGATAGTTCTTTGTGGTAAAAGAATTCAAATCATTAAACGTAGAGAGAATGACAGAAACAGTCATCCTCAGGGTGTGAACATTTAGCCTAGAGGTCAAGATGCCTGCATGCCACACCACACCACAGGGCCCGAGTTTGATTCCTGCTTCTGATTTCAGATACCAGCTTCCCACCAATGCGGATCCTGGTGGGCAGTTGTGATGAATGAATGAAGGTGTTGGGTTCAGTGCCACCCTGTGGGATATCTGGACTGACTTCATGGCATCCAGTCTTGGCCCTAAACTCTTGTGGGCATCTGGGGAATGAACCAGCGCATAGGAACTCGGTCTCTCTAATTCTGTCTGCTTTTCAAATAAATACAAAATAATAAATAAAATGTAAAATCAAAGGAAAATCACCACCAGGTAACACTGCTCTGGGCTAGACCCAGTATGTGAATTTTGTGAGTGGGAACTTACTCAGAAACAGACTATTTACATGATCACAAAGTATCTCCCATGGACAGTCACTCATTCCAAAGAGGTGAATATGTAACAAGCAGTTGATAGACCTTTTAAAAACAAACAAACAAACAAAACAAATAAGAACAAATACAAAAACAAAAACAAATCTTTTTGTTTTAAAAAATTTTTTACATTGCTTACATAATTGACAAGGATGAGTGCCCATGAAGACCACTGATTAGGTGGCATGGGGGAAGGTGAGTGGGAAAAATGCTTCCAAATTTTCTTTTCTTCCCTTTTCTCCTGTATTTGGGGTGGGAAGAGGGTCGGGTAGGAGCCACTCCCACCTGCCAAACCGCAGCTTTGATTCTCATCAAGAGAACAAGGGGAGTCTGGCTGCTTATAAGGCAACATCTTATCTTGGATGTGATATTGTGGATTTCAGGGTGGAATGGTGTCCATAGATGCGCAAGTCAGCAGAATGCCATATCTGCAGGTGCTTTGCAGTAGGATCAACAAGACTGCTGCAGTTCCAGCACAGCGCTTTGGAATCAGACTGTCCTCTTAATGCATTTCTACCTGCACACACCCCCCAAATGAAGACACACCTCTTGTCATGCTTCCCTGTTCCTTCCCCATCTCCTTCTGTAACAATGGCTCTGAGCATATCATGTTACTCCCTGCTGCTGAGGAATGCCAGGGCAGATAATTACCTGTGATGCAGCCCAGGCAAGGAGAAAATGAACTAGCAACACCACAAGTTGAATACATGGTACTCCCATGTGGCCCTTCAAGCATGGAAGCTCAGAATTAAAAGTCCAGTTTACAGTGTTAGCCTGACCCCAGGACTCTGGGAATTGACTTCACAGAACATGGCTGGGTATCAAGGTCACCCTGTAATATTTTCAACAGACTCTATGACCCAGGAAACATCTGTTGTGCCTTAACAAGAAATAAACTTTAAGTTTTAGGGCTACTATAGAGAAAATGATGAGTGACCCCATTGTCCAATGATCCCATTGTTTGCCTCTCCCCACATATAGACAACTTTAGAGCGGGGGTAGAGGGGTGGAGGAAGTGGGAGTGGGGGAATGCTGCAATGTACCTCCTTGATCAATAACCAAGACTATAGCTATTACCAGGTATCCTTACTAATTTCTTAAAAGATTTATTTATTTTTCATTGAAAGGCAGATTTACAGACAGAAACAGCGACAGAAAGAATGGCCTTCCACCTGCTGATTCACTCCCTAAATGGCTGCGATGGCCAGAGCTGAGCCTGTTGGAAGCCAGGACCCAAGAGCTTCTCCTGGTCCTCCCACATGGGTTCATGAGTCCAAGGACTTGAATAATCCTATCAGCGGAGAACTATCAGTAGTGAGGCAGCCAGGACCTGAACTTGCACCCATAAAGGATGCCAGTGCTGCAGTTGGAAAATTAGCCTGTATCGGCCTCTCTGTCTTGATTTTAATGTAATTTCCAACCACATGTAAATCTGTTTTGTTTAAACTTGACTCAGTGCATGCACTCAGATAAGAGAAGTAAAAAATCTGTAACTAACCAAGACGTTGGGAAGGAGCCAAGTCAGACCGGTTCTAATCCTGTTTGACTAGATGAATAAACTCTAATTCTGATTCTCTTATTGAGATAGAATGGAAACAGCACTCACTAACTCAAGCCCCTGCCAACACAGCCTTGTATCCATTTACAGACCTGAACTTGTATCCTTCTCCCACTTCAGCCCCTCCCCACACCCACTCCTTTCCCTGAGCATCAAACCAATCTAGACCTGAATCACACTGCCCAGTTGGGATCTTCTTCAACTTCATGCAGGCCCAGTCTAACTGACAGTGGACTATTCTGGGGAGGTAGTAGTGAACAACACTACCACTTTGAGCGTGCTTTGTGCAAAAGAAATCATTGTACCTGCAGATCATGTGGAACTTGGTGCAAGCTGAAGGACTGTATGTTGAGCAGGAGCTGACTTTGAGAAGGGTTTGTTTAACCACACCTCCCCAACCTGGTAAGACCTTTTTTCAGCTCCCTTTGGAGAACCAACTGGTGGAAACTCTTCTTGCTGTGCTATCAGCCCAATGGCTTTCATCTGGGTTGAACATTGACTACTTTCCACTGTGACCAAGCAGAGATCCTTGTATTGCTATCACAACCAGACTCAAAGTGTTGTAGTCAACAGTCTTGAAATAATATGCTGTGAAGGGAGAGCATAACTTCTGTAATCTTTGGCAAAAGAGAAAATAATATATAACCTTAATTAAGTCAAACAAAGGTACAAAATAACTGATCAGTACTCTTCAGAAGTGCAGAGGACATGAGAGATGAAGAATGACTGAGTAGTCATATACTGGAATTGACTCAGGGGATCACAGCTTGGGTTCCTGCATGGAATCCTGGATTAGGGAAAGGATTTTGGTTTAATAACTTAGAAAAATCCTTGGTGCTGGCATTGTGGCATAACAGGTTGAGCTGTCATAATACTGGCAGTTCAAGCCCTTAGGTCCCTGTACCCATGAGCAAGACCCAGGTGAAATTCCTGGTTCTTGGCTTCAACACATCCCAGCCCTGGCCATGGCAGTTATTTGGTGAGCAAACCAACAAATGGACCATCTCTTTCTCTGTGTCTCTCCCTTTCTGTGCATTCTCTACCTTCCACATAAAGTTCTTTCTTTCTTTCTTTCTTTCTTTCTTTCTTTCTTTCTTTCTTTCTTTCTTTCTTTCTTTCTTTCTTTCTTTCTTTCTTTCTTTCTTTCTTTCTTTCTTTCTTTCTTTCTTTCTTTCTTTCTTTCTTTCCTTCTTTCTTTCTTTCTTTCTTCTAAGAAAAACTGATGAAATCCAAGGAAAGTCTGGAAATCTGGGATTTGATCACTGGGCTATAGACTGAAATAGTGACTGCTAAAGGCTAAGTCCTGTGAAGATACCCTGCGACTGGGTCCCAAAGAACAGCACATTCCAGGAACTTCAACCAGGACAGGGAACTCAGCCATGGACAAACAAAAATCTGTTGCACCTGGAGAAGGAGAGAATTTCTCACCTGTGGCCACTGTAGATTAATGACCCATGGTTAACGTCTCTTTTGTCTTCCTTCCTATAGATAACATCCCAAGTGGAAATGAATGTGGAAGTATACCACCTCAATCAATAATCTGTTAGTTGTAACCATGTGTTCATTCTGTCTCTCTTTTTTAAAGATTTATTTATTTTCATTAGGCAGATTAATAGAAAGAAGGAGCTACAGAGAGAAAGATCTTCTATCTACTGGTTTACTTCCCAAGTGGCCTCAAAGGCTGGAGCCGAGCCTTTCTGAAGCCAGCAGACAGGAGCATCTTCGGGTCTTCCACATCGGTGCAGGGTCCCAAGGCTTTGGGTTGCTCTATTTTGCTTTCCTAGGCCACAAGCAGGGAGCCAGACGGGAATGGAACTACCAGAACACAAACCAGTGCCCATATGGGATCCCAGTGCTTAAAAGGCAAGGATTTAGCCATTGAGCAATCATGCTGGGCCCATGTATTTTTCTCTTTTTAATTAGTTAGCTTTTGCTTTTCAATGTAATTGATAACCGCAGATAGATCTGTATTGATTTATATCTGACTCAATACATGCACTCATCCTGTAAGAAAAGTATGGATGGGTCCGGTGTCATAGCCTAGTGACTAGACCCTTGCCTTACATATGCCAGTGATCCCATATGGGTGCTTGTTGGTATCTTGGTTGCTCTACTTCCCATCCAGTTCCCTGCTTGTGGCCTGGGAGAACAGTAGAGAACTGCCCAAAGCCTTGGGACCCAATGCCCATGTGAGAGATTTGGAAGAGGCTCCTATCTCCTGGCTTCAGATCAACTGAGCTCTGGCCGTTGCGGCTATTTCAGGGAGTGAATAAACCAGTGGACAGATCTTTCTCTTTGTCTCTCCTTCTTTTTGTATACCTGCCTTTCCAATACAAATAAAAATTTTAAAAAAAGTACAGAGTCTGTCATAAAACTCAGTATTATGCAATAACCAGGTCAGGCAACTCTTTTTTTTTTTTTTCCTAAGAGTTTACATTATTTTGATTGGCTGAGTAAACTTCAACTTTGATTTTAACTACTAGAGTCTGATTTGCAGTTAATCACACTGTGATTATGTAAGGCGTCAACACTGGAGAACTCTGGGGGAAAGTTGTTTTGAAACTCTAAACCAGTTTTGCAATTTTTATGTAATGTGAATAACTAAAAAAAAATTTGAAGAGATGCACAGCGTTATGTATTGGTAAAATGAAATGTAGCTCAAGACTTGCTAAATTATTGATCAGTTTTGCAGCAGGTAATGGGTCCTTCATGCCCATGGTCCCATGCTGTCTATATTTGCATACGTTAGAAAATCTCCACTGGAAAGAATAGAGAGTTTATTTAGTTATTGAGCCCTTTCGGCAGGTGAGGTATCTGGGTCAACTGTGGAGACTAGGCAGCACCACTTCAGAGACCTTGGCAGGCCCTGGGGGAAGGCACATAATATAGACATTGAGTCAAAAGATTGGTGAGACCAGGAAGCTCAGGGTGTCTGGCAGTAGGAAAGAATGATGTGTTTCAATCAGATAAAATGAGTACATGCAAGGGGTTGGGCTGGAGAGAAGAACAGCCAAGATCTCCCCTTGGATCGCTTCCTTTTCCTCTACAAATGTAGATTGTTGCCTGCCTGAGGTCTCTCTGAAGTTCGCTTTCCAAGTCCGCTTTCCTGGTACTACTTTTTTGTACCACTTTTCTCTAGCTCAGTGCTTGCCCCAGGGACTTGGGAAAGCAGCCCAGCTTCCGGGGCATCCTCTCCGCTCCCGGTTGTTTGTGCATTTAAGGACAGCCTTGGAAGGCAACACTGCTGATTTGGCTCTGTCAGGTCTGGTGCTACATTCGGGAACCTTGAAAGTTATGGGAGGCGCTGTGCCCTGTTGGACTCCACCCCCTTGGGAGGGTAAAGTTGTCAGCACCATCTATTAAAGCGGCTAGCAACAGCGTCGGAAGTTTCCAGTGAGAAGCTGAGCAGCCTGGACCTTACTTAGGTTAGTACTTTATAAACCTTCATGGACGTTCTTGTGCCTGCTTCACTAGGAAGCCGTGGTCAAATGTGGTATTTTGTGAGTGCCGTGTGTTCTTTTTGTGCTTCTTTGTGTGCTTGGCAGACAACTCCCAGAGGAAACTCAAGCGTTGTTGAATAGTTCATCGGGAGGTATCTAAAGAAAAAAAAAATCTTAAAGAGTTTAGAAAAAGAAGGCAGAGACTTTTGATGGCCTGAGAAAAGAGTGGTATATTTATGGTGAAAATAGAAAATACAGATTATTACTTGGATCAAGGAGTGTGTGGGCACCTGTTTTCTCTACTAAAAAGAATGCTTTTGTATGTTCATACAGTGATCAAGACACTGTCAAATGGGACTTAAGTGTTTTTCTTTCTTTCTTTCTTTCTTTCTTTCTTTCTTTCTTTCTTTCTTTCTTTCTTCCTTCCTTCCTTCCTTCCTTCCTTCCTTCCTTCCTTCCTTCCTTCCTTCCTTCCTTTCTTTTTTTAATTAGAAAGGGAGGAGCAAGAGCAAGAGAGAATGAGAGAGAGTGAGAGAGATTTTTCCATTTGTTTGTAGTCAAAGCCAGAAACAAGCCTCAATGTGAGTCTCCCATATGGGTGTCAGGAACCAAGTCCTCTGAGCCATCACCTGCTACCTCCCTGGGGGCACATCAACGGAATGTGTTAGATGAGAAGTAAAGTAGCTGGTGCTCAAACCAGCACTCTAATATGGGAACCAGATTTCCAAAAGGCAACTTTGACCAAACTGTACCAAAAACAGTCTGTATTTTGGACTTAAATTTCAGAACGTCACACATTGGGAGCCCCATTTGAACCATGAAAAGGAAATGTGTTGGGACGATTGCACGCCTCTTGACCTGGCATCTCCAACTGGGACATCAGCCATGAATCAAAAGCTATATTTATTTTTAAAAAGCATTTGTTTGTTCTTATTGGAAAGTCAGATTTACAGAGAAGGAGAGACAGAAAGATCTTCCATCCACTGGTTCTCTGCTCAAATGGCTGCAACACCTGGAGCACAGCGGATCCAAAGTCAGGAGCCAGGAGTTTCTTCTGGGTCTCCTGCATGGGTGCAGGGTCCCAAAGCTTTGAGTATCCTCTACTGCTTTCCCATGCTATAAGCAGGGAGCTGGATGGAAAGTGGAGCAGCTGGGACACAAACTGGTGTCCATATGGGATCACTATAACATGCAAAATGAGCATTTAGCCACTAGGTTACTGTGCTGAGCCCTACATTTTTGCTTTTGTAATTGATCATTAACTCTTTGTTCATGTTAGTTACCTTACAACTGGGAACCAGGTAGCAAGTTATTTTTCTACCTGCTCTGCCTTCTTCTTTCTCTTTATTTTCTCTTTGTCTTCCTCCTTCTCTTTTCCACTTCTCTCCTTTTCCTCCAATGTTGCTGAGACATAGGATGGGCAAGCTTTAAACTCTAAAACTGGGACTCAGTGCAATGGCTCAACTAGCTAATTTTCCACTTCCAAGCACTGGCATCACATATAGATGTTGTTTTGTATCCCCACTGCCCCACTTCTAGTCTAGCTCCTTGTTTTTCTCCTGGGAAAGCAGTGGAGGATGACTCAAGTGTTTGGGACCCTGCACCTGTGTAGGAAATCCAGAAGAAACTCCTGGCTCCTGGCCTGAGATTGGATCAGCTCTGGCCATTTCAGCCATTTAAGCAAGTGAATCAACAGAAGAGTTTTCTCTCTGTATCTCCTTCTCTTTGTAAATCTGTCATTCCACTGAAAATAAATAAATAAATCTTTTTTTTTAAAGCTCTCAAAACTAGATGAATCTAAATTGAATAGGGCTTTTAGGATATCAGGTAAATGGATTTAGATTTACCTTGCAGGAAAATTTATAATAATGTCTCTTTGTTCTGTTTAGTTCACGGTTCAACAGAGGGAGTGCAAATTGCTTTCAGTTTGCCAAAGTAAATATTCTTCTTGGCTATTCTGGAAAAGTATTCATTATTTCTTTATTTTTTCATAGCTATGTTTTTGCAATGCGAAAGAGTTTCATTGCTTTAGTATATCTGTGTAAACCTAATTAATAGGCAGAATGGTACAGTTTTTATCAGGGTTGATTTTTTGTTGCTTCATCCTCCCTTTATTACTTAGTTAATCCACACTGTGCTATTCTCAAATGAGGAAACTCAGAGTGAAATGCTTTAAAAATATTTGGCTCTTGAACTGTGACTGAATTTTGAGACACTGTGCCAACAGATTGTGACAACTTCTCTGCTTCTTGGAGGTTCACAATTGGTTGTGAAATCCCAGAAAAATTGAAGAGAAATATGAAAAAGATAAACTCTGCAGACTGCGAAAGTGCACATTAAAAACAATAGGAAGGAACTAGTGTGAATATTGGAACTAGATTCTTAGAGCACATTCTATGGCACCTGACAAATTGCATGCTCTTTATCGTGTTCAGTGTACTAATCACAAATTTGAAGGGTGGGTTGGCTGATGTCACAGATTCCCTTTCTAATTTGGGATGTCCTGAGAAAAGAACTAGACTCTTTCTTTTTAAAAAAGATTTATTTATTTTTTATTGGAAAGTCAGATTTACAGAGAGAAGGCGAGACAAGGAACTTCAAACCACTGGTTCACTTTCTAAGTGGCCACAATGGCTGGAGCAGAGTGGAACCGTGCCAAAAGCTAGGAGCCAGGAGCTTCTTCCTGGTCTCCCACATGGGTGCAGGGTCCCAAGGCTTTGGCTGTCCTCTACTGCTTTCCCAGCCTACAAGCAGGGAGCTGGATGGGAAGAGGAGCAGCCAGAATACAATCTAGCGTCATATGGGGTCACCAGCACCTGCAAGGTGAGGACCTGCAGTTTTTACTAGGTTTGTGAAGATGCCATTTAGGATGTAACATGAGAGCCAGTATTGGTCTGTAATATCCACTAACTTAAAAAGAAAAAAGAAAAGAAAAGAAAATGCCTTGTAACAGGAAAGCCTGTGACAAGTCCTATTGATGTTGGAGCTGAGCAGGACAAGAGGAAATGTACAAGGAAAAGAACAGTACTCCAGAGAGAAGAAGTAGTAATGGAGAAGATTTTGGAGGGGACCATCATGAAGCAGAACCCTGATTTAGGGTTAGAAAGGCAGATATTCACGGACCGCAGAATCCCTGAACCTGATTTAGAAGCTACTCCTCCAGATAGGAACGACACGGACAGAAAGGGTAGTGCTCAGGTCTCCCACCTCGGTTACCTTCTCACTTTGCTCTGCCTTGCTTCGGTTAGAAAATCCTGATTCTTGTCTAGAAGGGCCAGCATATCTTTACTTTTTGGGTGTGGTAGAAAGAGAAACAAACACCTTTTGTAGGGAAGATACATGCTTTGGCTATGTTCATGGAAAAACTAAGCCCTCATCAATGTGTTCAAACAAATGCAGCACGATGAGTTTGGGCAAGCAGCACATTAAACTGGTTTAGTGTAATTTTGTGATAATGTACGATAACAAGTGAGAATGTTCCTGACTCCACCAACACCCCTGCAGGGAAGAGTAGATACTCTTACTCCTCCTGTATTTCTGGTCACATTTCAGCCATAACACTGCAGTACATTTTGTCTGTGGACTTCATTCATTCATTCATTCATTCCGTTGTATTTAGAAAAACCAGGAGACATCATGGCAAGAAAGCCCCTGCTTCACTACTTCAATGGAAGAGGCAGGATGGAGTCCATCCGCTGGCTCTTGGCTGCGGCTGGAGAAGAGGTAGGAAATGAGTTATGTCATTTTAAATTGGATCAAACGTTGACTTTACCAGAAGCTTTACTAAGCCCGGGAACTCTTATACTACATAAAGTGTGAATAGTTTTGTTTTAAGTAAAAATGTTTTATTCCAAGTCACTGAGATTGCATGTCACTAAAGGTAAAATCTATAAGAATCAAAATAAAATTGAAGTAAAAATAAAGTCACCGATGAGAGGCAGAAGGGAATGACTTAAATTGCCTGTTAACAACTGATCCATGGGCTCAAGAAGGATTTTGTGAGTGCCACGTTCAGTGCTAGGGACTTGGTGGTACACAGTGAACAAGGCAGATAGGGTCCGTGCTCTTAGGCAACATACACCTCTTTCAGGATGCAGACAGGTGAACAGGGGATTAGGATAAGCCCAGAAACATCCACACTTGAACATATGCTGTTGTAAAAAAGCCATCTTTCTCAGTGACTGAACAGGAAATTGTGGCTGGTTTCAGAGTGACTCTGCAGTGTGCTGGCCTCTACAGGTGATTCCGAGAAAGTACACTTCCCAGTCCATATCACAGGGACTCAGTGGCTGGATGAGGGTTTCCTGGTCAGTCTTGGACCAGCTCGGAAGATCTTGTCCTTCACCTTGGAGTAGAAAAGGAGGGTTTTAGGGAAAGTGGAGTTCTAGGAAAGGAACTGCTAGTGCACCGTCCTGAGCCTCACAGCAATGTGTTAACTCAAGTCTTTCATGATCGCTTAGTAAAGGCATGAGACTTAGAGAAACATAAAACCCAGACAGTCCATGCTAAGTTGTTTAATTTCAACACATAGAGTATTTCACTGTCATTCAGACATCAGCAATGTGTTGCAGGGATGAAATCAGAGATCCTGGTCGTTATGAGATCAGCACAGGAGGGAGCAATGAGGGAGGTGCCCATAGACCATCCCTGCTGTGCCTTTATTGCAGCTTGAAGGAAGGGGTGGTGGACAAGCTCTGATCATTCCCTTAGCTCAGAGCTTGTGGATTTCCTGTGTCCAGAGGCTGATTATGCCCATGCAACCCTTCACCATCAGTCTAAGCAGCCACAGCACACTCACCTGGCCCAAACCACCTCAGCCATCCTCCTGGGATCCCTCTGCCCCTTCCCATTCCTCATGTACCTCTGAACTGGCTGCTGTGTAAATGGCTGGTATTCACACCTCCCTGTGTCTTGAGCCTGATCCTCTGTAATCACAAGAGTGACAACACTATCCCACAAGCAAGTTAGGAAATTTCCCAACCTACTCATGACCATTTAGACTCTAAAAGGAAAAGGAGGGATATAAATGACAGCAGAGGCCCTTGGGTGGTAGGATATAGACAATCACTGGCCCATGCATATTCCATGCTAAGGACACATGGATTCTGTTCTGATTTCTCTTGGAGACATCAACTCCATTAAGATATGCCCACTCTGCAACTGGAAGAACTTCCCAAACCACTCCCTTCAGTACCTCCCCATTACCTAACTCATATCCTGATCACAGATTACAGCAGGTCAAGGTGGAGATGACGTGAACCATGGTCATGAGCAGACGCCTCTGAGTACTGGCAAATTTGGAAATGTTACCTTACATTATGCAGCAGACAGGAGTCTTTTGGGTTGAGAAGCTTATAATGGAATGGAATGAACTGACAAGAACTCATTTACTGTTTTTCCTTTTAGTTTGATGAGAAATTTATAGAAAGTGCAGAAGATTTGAGCAAGTTAAGAAACGGTAAGAAAAGTACCTACGTGACTTGCATGAGATGGTCTGGTATAAGGTTTGAACATGAGGTGACTCCTGTGTGTTTGAAGAGAGGTGGTTTGGAATGGTGGGGAGAGAGTGGTTACATGGAAGGAGTGGGGGCTCTTTGAGCAGGTCCATAACTGAGAGCTAAAAGGGCCAGGATCATTCAGAGTATCGGCTAAGGGAATCATTGCTTGTTTCTCCTCAGTGTCTCATGGTTTTTTGCACAACAAATGAACTCAAATTATCTAAGGATCTCACACTTCTCTCCCAACCCAAGGACACACACACAGGGATTTCTCAGCTGAAGGGGAAGTAGATGCATTTCCTTTTTGTCTGGTGAGAAAGCAATAACCTAGTGATACCACAGGCTTGGAGGAGGACAAAAAGGAAAATTTTCATAGGAACTACTTCCAGAACCTACCTTTAATGTCCAGGACACAATGTATGTTGTAAATTTCTCAATTAAAATAGCCTAGAACTGGTGGCCTTGTGACAGCTCCCTCAGATTTATTCCTACAATATCCATGGACATAAACCAACACAGAAATGCAAGGAGTCTGGAATGTATCTTGATGGGAAATAACAATATTAATGAAAAAACCTCCTCAACAGTGAAAGGATTGATAAGAAAAAGCATTTCTACAGGAACCTAAAAACAAGGGTCATTTTACTTAAAATCTTTAGTAGGTTATGTTTTTAGTTTCATTTTATACTGGCAGTCAAACAAACATTTTTTTTTCCTTCAAAGAATATAGTCCGTAAACAATTATTCTCCTTTTTCTTTTCTTCCTTTAAAAGATGGAGTGTTGATGTTCCAGCAAGTGCCCATGGTTGAGATTGATGGGATGATGCTGGTGCAGTCCAGAGCCATTCTCAACTACATTGCCAGCAAACACAACCTCTATGGGAAAGATATAAAAGAGAGAGCTCTGTAAGTACATTTTCTGTTTTCCTATCAGCAGACAATAAAGATCTTGGTTTGAGTGAGCAGTACTGTGGCAAGGGGATCAGGGCAAGTGGGAGTAGTCTGAGTGAATGGAGGAGGGAAGGAAGGCTACAAAAGGAGTTGATTCTTAACAGGATTGTGACCTGATTTACCAGCTGATTGTATGGAGTTGTCATCTTGTCTAGGTTTGGTGTGGCTGATGACATTGGGGCTGTCTGAAGCTTTGGACACAGGGCTAAAGGAGACAGAGTGATTCAGTACTGCCCTGTATCGAGAGATCTTCTTCCTGTTTAGATGGAAGTGCTTGATTCAAAATCAGATCTTGTATGGATCTGTGGGAGGTTCATGCCACATGTCAAATAATTTCCTTACTAGGTTGTAAGACAGTAAAAATGCATCCACTCTGGTATTTATATAGCAGTGGTATTGATAGCATTCAAAAAATAGAAAGCTGCCCTACTATCCAAATATGGGTAAGAGGCTGAATGCTATGTGCAGTCATCTTGCTATTGAGTAGTGTTTGTCCATGAAAGAGGATGATGTACTGGCATGCTACAACAGGATGAACCATGCAACTTCTTGTCACATGAAAGGAACCAGACACAGAAGACCACTAGTCGAATACCTTTGTTTCTGAATGGCATGTCTAGAACATTCAAGTCTATAGGGATAGAAAGAAATAGGTTAGTGCTTGCTTGGGGCTGGAAGAAAGGGAGAATGAGGAGTGGCCACCAAGGTGTATGTTTTTTTTTCCTATAATTAAAATGCAGAATCATTGTGAATATTTATAAAAATTATGAATGCATTAATCTTCCTTACCATTGCATTTTAAAGGGGTGGGGCAGTTATGACTGATGAGGTTATGACAAAGAGATTGTCTTTTAGCAATTATTTTAAAAAGTCCGGTTTATGAAAAAACAAACCATCTCTAATTGTCTGCACTCGTTGTAGCCGCACAAAGGATTATGCCAAGTAAGGAGATACTTACGGTGGAGTGTTGAGAATTTGAGTATGAGTAGCATTTGGCAGAGGCACATGATAGAAAAAGGGAGAGAATGTGGAGAGTTTATAACCTGGAGAACATGAGCCTGGGATTCGCATCAGAATGAGAGAAGGAGAGCATCTGCTATCTATACTGTGTTTTAAAGTATAAGCTAAAGCAGGAGGCATTTGACTGCTTGGTTGTTTGTGTCTTTCAGGATTGATATGTACTCAGAGGGCATTGCCGACTTGTATGAGATGGTCATGCTTTTGCCACTGTGTCCTCCAGATCAGAAAGGTGCCAAGGTTGACTTCATCAAAGAGAAAATCAAAACTCGTTACTTCCCTGCCTTTGAAAAAGTATGTGAAGCTGTTCAGCATGTTAGGAAACTCTTCCCACTCCTCTACCGCCCAGTTCGAAGGAAGATAGAAAAGCATGCCTGGGCATTTGGGGATATTGACCTTGGTGTCTAATGGGAATTCTGAATACCTATACAACATTATGACTCACAAGGCATGTTTTCATAAAAACATGGTGTGAATAAGAATCCAGTGATATTCAGCTGATGGATTTTTAGGATAAGTTTAGCATGGTGTATGTCAAGCTGTAACTTTAAAAGAATTCCATGGTCATGGCTGGAACATAGGTTGTGAAATCTCTGAGATCTCTGAGATCTCTGAGCTCTGTGATGAGAGCAACACATCCCCAAACATTGTGGCATCGTGTGGAAGGAGACATGAGGCCAGATGCCCATCAGGGGAATATTGTAGACTGCAGGGTTGGGTGATGTGTGCACAGTGAAGGATGATGATGCAGGGACAGAGGGGAGGAGCTAGATGAGAAGGTGTGAAGGAGAAAGGAATCCATGGACAAGGGGCCACAGGTTTCAGTCTTTAGAGAAAAGCCAGGCAAACTAAGGAAATGAAGTTTCATTGTAGAATGAGTAGTACCTGTCTCAGTTATGGCTTCTCTTTGAATATGAAAGTGAAACATTTCAGGATCCAAACTCCTTGAAAGAATGCTGGATTAAATTATGAACTATTGATGGAGTGTAGGAAAAGCTTACCACCAAAGTAAGACTTAGGGCCTTGTCTCATTCCTCTAACCAGGTGTTGAAGAGCCATGGGCAAGATTACCTGGTTGGCAACAGGCTGAGCAAGGCTGACATTCTCCTGGTGGAGCTGCTCTACAATGTGGAGGAGGTGGACCCTAGCGCCATCGCCAGCTTCCCTCTGCTGAAGGTGACCTATCTCACAGCCCTTGGAGGGCAGCCCCACATGTGCCTTCTTGGAATCTGACATTTGGTCTCTTTGACCCAGCTCTCTCTTAGCCTTGAAACCCACTTCTGTTCCCCCATTCTCTGAAATGAGTTTCCAGGCTGTGGCTTTGAAGCATGAACAATCTTTTGTATGCCAAGGAGATTGGAGGTGGAAGTCAACACCAGAGTGATATTTTGTCTATTATGAATTCAAGGAGCCAGAGCCCAACCTCTCTTCCCCAACCCCTTATCACACTGTGCTCTTCGTTCCTGATACCTGTTTGATGCTCTTCATCCCAAGTGTGTCCTGCTTGTCCACACTTGAGTCCACGTGAGCAGGTGCCTTCCCTGTGATTTCCTTCTTCCAGTTCCAGCTTTGATTCTATTTCCACACAGCTCCCCACATTACCCTCTGCTCCCATAATCTGTGCTGTTATCTGTCAGTATAGAAATTGGTTGTGACTGGCCTAAGGTGAGCCTGTAGCATTTTCTGTCTCTATTTTGAACTCAGTTTTTCATATTTTGAATTCCTCTGCTTGGGAACTTTCCTGTATTGATATCTGACAGATAGGTTGGTCTCCGTTGTTTTTGATAGGAGCCGTGAATCTACTGGGTTTATTGGTGAGAAGAAGGAGTGAGCATCTGAATGGCCTGTCTTTGGTGGAATGTCCCTGAGCTGTACTCACCTCCCAACACCTTCATGCTCTTTGGTATCTCTTTCTCAGCCTCCCTGCTGGTGCTGATGGAGCGGGCCCAGTTGGTTTTCTCTATAAGGAGTCAGGAAGGGCTCAGACTGCCTGGGCTGTGCTAGTGATGGGGTGGGTGCTGTTTTCTTTGATCTGTGCCCTGCAGGCCCTCAAGACCCGAGTCAGCAGCCTCCCCACTGTGAAGAAGTTCCTGCAGCCTGGCAGCCAGAGGAAGCCTCCTTTGGATGAAAAAGCTCTAGAAAAAGCAAAGAAGATCTTTGGGATACCATAAAGGAGCAAGACTCCGAGTCCATACAAAATGTCTTCTGTTTTTGCATTAAGGAAGTCTTGACATAAATGTTTATTTGGCTATGAGAGCTAATAAACTTCTTCAAATTATATATGCTACTGAAATAAGCTCTTCTGTAAAACTGAACTAAAATTTGTTCCTTTTATTAGGATTCAATATGAAAATAGATTTTCAATATTCTGGCTTGTGTCTGCTCTGGAATAAATAATGAAACAAAAAATTGTAACTTATGTGGTTTGTTCAGCTTTCCCAAGAATTTCCCCACAGCACCTGTCTTACAGTGTAGGAAAGAGCCAAGGGTTGGAATTTACATCTGACATTCTCAAGTATGCAGAAGAAGGCAGTTGTTTTTCTGGATAATGGCATAATGAGATTTTTTTTAAGTACCATTTTATTTCTCACAATAAATGTTAGTTATTTCTCGAAATTACATTTACATGGAGTACTTGTGTTTTATGCTGGCCCCACACACAGAGTATTTATTTATTTAATATTTAATTTTATGTTTTGAATTGTTCACATTGTTGAGAGGGATGTATGTCCATGTGAGTCTCCGATTACGGTTGAGGGTTGAGGTATGGAGGAAGGTCAGTAAGATAAATGTTTTAGTTTTTTTCTTTATTTTTGCGTGTGTGTCTAGGGGTTGTGTGGGGTGGGTGGGGTTGGGTGGAAAGAGAGAGGATCACTCCCTGCATCACCACCCGCAGATTTGGGCATGGTCATTTGATGACATCTTAGAGAACATGATGGTGAGAAGTGTTCCAAAGTGTTCCAACTGGATTTGATAGTTCCAAATGTTGGTTTCAGTGGTTTAGGGTTGAGAAAATCTTTCCAAGGTTGACAAAATCCACCTTAGTACAGCCACATACGTAGACACTTGCTTCTAAGCTTTGTCATGAGAGTGGTCTGACCTTTTCTGCTATCCATCTTTGGATGAAGTATTTGATGTTTTCTGCTGGCTAGATAAGCTGGCTGTCATGTCCTATGTATGCATCTGTGTATGCTGTCCAGTTCATGGGCATCAACACCTGACGAGTCCCAGACCTATACTTGTGCTCCAAGGGTGATCCACATATTGTGATTTTCCCCTGTGATCTAACTGGGGGTGTGCTTTAAGAAACATTGCCTGACCTGCCAGTAAGTGTGTGCTGGATAATAGTTGGTTGGGTTGAAATAGGCTTCAATGCCCATTGACATGTACGAGAGCTAAATGGGATGTGGGACAGACCGGACAAGCCTATGGTACACACTGGCAAGCATGGGAACCAGGGTAGGGGGCAGAACTGGTGGGGATTATGGGGAGTCACCCCAACTAGGTTGCAGTTCCCACTGGTTTGAGTGAGGATTGAGTATGAAGTGGGTAGGATCGAGCTGGACTACAACACCCGTTGGTTCACAAGGAAGACAGGGCTAGAAACAGAACTGACCTACTAATAGCAATATCCAACACATGCATAAGCTGATTGGTGCGACGGACGATGTTGGATCCTGTACTAGCAAACTCACTCAAGAATCAGGTTTGGGATCATCTCAGATGAAGTTTCTTTGGAGATCCCTCCAACTGAACTGCTGATCTTAGAACCCCAACCATGAAGAGACTGTCAGCCAGTGTACTCTGAATAGATTTTATTGCGATTGGAACAGAGAGATTGGCAGCAATCCAGAACTGTTGAACTATCAAGACTGTTTGAGCAGGACCCTCAGCGTGTGCCTCCTGTTGGAGATCTGGGATGCGTGGGAGGTTGGGTGGGGCTTTTCCCTTTGTTTCTCCCCTGACCCCAGAAGCAGGGAAAAATGATAATATTAGAGTGGAAACAATGGTATTACCCACTTTCACCCTGTACCCCTTGACCCTTTGTACCCTAATCAACTAAGTAAGATTATTAAAAAAAAAAGAAAGAAAGAAACATTGCCTGGGTGACCTCAGACATGCCTCTTGCATGCACCAGCTAGTGCAGGGTCAGGTTCAATCTCTTACTTGTACCAGCCAATGCACATAGTGGTGGATGCAGCTCTCTGGTCAGTTCTGTCACCAGCCCAAGCAAACCAACATGTACTGTGGCCTAGAAAGTCCAGCACGGACTCAGACTTCACACTGCAGTGGGTGGCATGGCCCAGTTGGGATGAGCCCCAATAATCCCCACCAGCCTGCCTCCAACCTCAATTCTTGCATGTTTTAGCATGTGCTACAGTCCAGCCAGACCTGTTCTGCATGCTATCTGGCTCTCTCAAACATTCATTGGTGGCCTAGTCTGGCATGGCCTGCCCCATCTTGGCATTTGCTGGTAGGTGCTACAGTCTGGCTCCTCCTCACCTGCTCTCCATCCTGGTCCTCATTTGACTGGAAGGCATTAATAACCCAGGTTGGCCTGCACCCCTGACTCATACAGCTACCAGTGTGTACTGTGGATGGCCCCATCTGGCCTGCTCTCAGACCTGGCCCACAAGTGTGGCCAAGGAGTACTATAACCTTGCCAAGCCTGAACTTCCTCCAGTCTCAATCTTGTGCTCACTCCAGGGTGTTTTGGCACAACAGCGGAGTTCACCAAGTTCCCTATCAGACCGACTCCTCAGCCTGACATGTCCCCACCTTGGTCCAAGCACACCAGCAGGTACTGCAGCCCTGCCTGAGTGGCCTGTTTCCATTCAGGCTCACAGCAGGCCATGCAACAGCCCATCCCAGCCTGGCCCACCCCTGGACTCAGCTGTCATGTGGACTGGTGTGTGCTGTGGCCTAGCCCAGCCTGTCCTGCATACACTCTGGTTCTCTTGGCAGCCAGCAGGTGTTGGGACCTGTCCCCAGGTCCAGCTCACAAGCATGATGAGGGGTGTTGCAGCCCTTTCTGGCCTTGTCCACCCCCTACCTTGGCTGGCTCTTGGACTCATAAGTGAGAGCTGCAACCTAGTAGAGGGGTCTATATAATTTCCCTTACATTCCAGCTTTCAGTTCCACATCTGGTGTATGCCTGTAGGTGCTTCAACCAATCCTGCAATAGCTAGCCCCCAAATAGCACTTGGCAAGGGATGCTGTAGCCTGGCCTGGCTAAGCCCAACCCTAGTCCCAAATCCTGCTGATGGGTGCTGCTATCCAGTCCAGCCCAGTCTGTCCCCAGGCCTGACTCTGCTGTGCACTGGTAATTGTGGTAGCTTAGCTTGGCATGGCCTATATCTCCTTCTGGCACCCATGGAAGGCACTAGGAGCTAAGGTCTGACTTAGTCTGGCCTGCCCTCAGACCCAGCCCTCACACATGCCAATTAGTGCTTGCCTGGCCTGATGCACCCCAGTCCTGTCACTGGTGCTCATTAGCGGGAACTGCAGCCTAGTAGGGAATTTCTCCAAATTCCTCTACCAGATTCACTCCCAGCCCTGGATCTAACATGTGTTGGCTAGTGCTAATCCCTTGTTTATCATAGTCTGCCCTAAGTGCCAGCATTTGAGTGTGTTAGTATGTGCTATGTCACAGCCTAACTCACTCCTGAATTTGGTTCTTAGGTGAACCAGCAGGTGTTGTAGCCTGGCTCAGTCTGGCTTGCTTCCAACTCCAGCTTCCATGAGTGTTGATGAGTTCTTTGGTCATTCCTGGCTCAGTCCTTCACTACTTGCTCTCATGTGCAAACCAGGGGGTGCTGTTGTCCCACAAGGGTGAGCCCAATAATCTACAGAATATACCCTCAGACCTGGTTCTGTTGTATGCTGTTTGGTGCCATTGCCCAGCTCCACGTGGCCCACTTCCTGTCTTGACACTTGCTGCTGGGTACTTGGATTTAACCCTGTCAGTCAGGCCAGCTAGAGGTTGCTTTCACACATGTAGGTTTGTTGTGGATGATGCCTAGATCTCCTATATAGGTGCCTTTGTCTGACCCAGATATGCCTTCTCTTTTCATGTTTTTAAACCACCCATCTCAGCTCCCCCATTTACTTGCAAGTGTAGTGGCCTGGTCTGTACCTGTCAAACACTTCCTCTCCCACCCAAACCCCCTTCCCTGGGCAATCTACAACTCCCTACTTCAGCGGGCTCTGGCTACTTTTAGTGGACAGGTGGTGTGGGGGCTATCTCCATACCGACAGTCTTATTCCTACCAGAGCTGTAGGATATAAATAGCTGGTGTAATACGTCAGCTGGTTAATCCTGCACCAGCAAGCACCAGTATCCCATATAGGTGCTGGTTCCTGTCCTGGCTGCTCCATTTCCCATTCAGCTTCTTGTTTATGGCCTGGGAAAGTAGTGGAAGATAGTTTAAGTAATTAGAACTCTGTACCTGTGTGGAAGATCTAGAAATTCTGACTTCTGGCTTTGGATTGGCTCAGTTGTGGCCATTGTGGGCATTTGCAGATTGAACCAACAGATAGAAGATCTTTCTGTCTTTTTCTCTGCAAATCTGCCTTTCTAGTGAAAAAAAAAATCTGTTTAAAGACAGATTTACAGATAATTAGATGATAGGTAGAGAGACAACTAGAAAGACTATGTGGGTCGGGTATGGTGGTGTGGTACTTGAGTTGTTGCTGCTCGTGTGGGAGACTTAGATGGAGTTCCTGGCTTCTGGTTTATTGCCAGGTTTAGCCCTGTCTGTTACAGGAAGTTGGGAAATCTACCAGCAGATGGAATCTATTTCTCTTTATCTCTGTCTCTATATCTCTTTTTCCTCTCTCTTTCAGGTAAATAAGTAAATCTTATTTTAAAAAGAAAGAGGACCAAGTATATTATCACATGTGTTCATATAACTAATCATCCCAGGAACTGAAACAAGAGGTATGTGCATGAGTTGAATTCCTTTATTAGTCTTAGGCACATTGTCTGCTTTAATTTTTTCAATGGTTCATAGGAAGGATATTTATTTTTCTTTATTGTCAGAAGCAAAATTTGAGGCTGAGCAGTTTAGAGGAGGGAAGCTAGAAATTTAAAATCAAGATTTATTATAATAAACTAATTTGAAAGGAGAATTAGATTCTACTATTGGCCACTAATTAGCTGGAGGGAAAAGCTCCATTCTCACTCTGAGGTTCCAACATCTCATGGCAGATCTAGAGAACAGCAAATGCAACTTCTTCAAGTTTGACATCATTGCCCTTTGGCAATGTATTACTGACGTGGGGTGGGAGTACTGTCTTCACGTGTAGAATATTTGAGGACCGATTCTTTGGTAGAAGTAACCTAATGTTCTTCCACTACTCTGCCACAACTGGTCACCACAAATGTCTCCAGATATTGCTGAATGGTCTCTGCAGTGGGAAATCCAATCACTACTGGCAGCGAGTCATAGGGCTGCATGAATTTCCAAGCATTCATATCCAAATTTTTATATAACAACTAGAAAATCTTTGCACCAAAATAAATTTACCTTTCAGTACCATTTCCCCATGACCTTTTGCCATTGCCCTCACACAGTGCTAATTCTCAATTTACTCAGCTGTTGAGGTTGTCAAAGTCAAGGAAAACAAACTATTAGTAACTTTGTTTTTGAATGGAACCCCTGAAAACTACTAACAGTAAGAAAACTCATGAATTAGTTGTTTCCCTTGCTCCCCCTCCTCCCAGCCTTCAGTTGACAATTGGCTGTGTGGCAAACATGACTCAGATCTTCAGAGGAAAGCCCAATGGATGGGTAATATTCCATGGCAGAGTGGAAAAACCCTGGAGCCTAAATCAGAAGGAAGAGTTTGCAGTGATCCAGTGCGAATGGCATGGGTTGTGGCAGGGCATCTGTGTGCGTGCTCTCTGTATCTCCTTCTCTCTCTCTAAGGACGACGTCAGGAGTTGTTTCCCAGAGTTGCTGTGGAGGGGAGATGCTCTCCCAAGCTGCTGACTGCTGCAGGAACATGGGTGGGTGACCCATGGTAAGCCAGCAGATTTCCCTTCTCACTTCCTGCTGACCTAGCAAGACTTTGTAGTGATCTTAGCCCCTGTCTTGGGCAAGTTCATGTTTGGAACAGGAAGAAAGGCGCTTATCAGATTAACGCTAAAATAAATATTATGTAAGGTCAACATTGATTGTGTTTGTAATGTGATTCTTGGTTGATGGCTGAGAGAGCTTAGTGTGAGAATGTGGATCACTTAGCCATGGGAACTCCAGACTCTCACACTGCTACACACATGTTGTACACCAGTGAGAATGCATTCTTGGTTGTTTCCCAGCATCGCCTTCATTTTCCCAAAAAGAAAGCAGAATGTGCACAGACTCACATTACAAAACAGATGAGTTGAATCCTGTTTCCAAAGGCTAGACAATTGATTGTCATTTTTTTAGGTAACTTAAATTTTGTATTTTGGCTTATTTGAAATGTTAAGAGAGAGATTGGGGGAGAGAGAGAAAAAGAGGGAGAGAGAGAGAATCTTCTATCCTTTGGTTCATGTTCCAAATATCCACCACAGCTGGAGCTAGCGCAGCCTAGAGCCAGGAGCCAGGCACACCCTCTGGGTCATCCACATCGGAGGCAGGGACTCATGTACTTAAGCCACCACCTACTGCCTCCCAGGAAGTGCATTATCAGGAGGCTAGAGTGGGAGTCTAAGAGTCAGAACTCTAACAGGACACTCTGATACTGCAATGCAGGCATCCCAAGCTGTGATTTAACCTCTGGACCAAATGCTTGCCCCTTAATTTACACAACTTGAAAATATACAAATTTTAAGAAGCTTTTAAGGTCTAAAATTCGAGTCTCATGCACTTTTTTTTTTTTAAAGATTTATTTTTATTATTTTTTCATTGGAAAGGCGGATATACAGAGAGGAGAGACAGAGAGGAAGATCTTCCGTCCGATGATTCACTCCCCAAGTGAGCGCAATGGGCCGATACTATCGTATACTATGCCGATCCGAAGCCAGGAGCCTCTTCCGGGTCTCCCACGCGGGTGCAGGTTCCCAAAGGTTTGGGCCGTCCTCGACTGCTTTCCCAGGCCACAGGCAGGGAGCTGGAAGGGAAGCGGGGCTGCCGGGATTAGAACCGGCGCCCATATGGGATCCCGGGCGTGCTAGGCGAGGACTTAACCACTTGCGCCACCGCTCCGGGCCCGAGTCTCATGCACTTTTTAAAGAAACACATTGTTTGGAAAAGAGAAGCATATTTTTGTTCTGAAACCAATAACTAAAATTCTTCTCAAGAATAATCTCAATGCTTCGCCACACAGCATGAGTCTGGGGGGTGGGGCTAATGTTGCTGCTTCTCTGTAGGTCCTGGCATTGGGACTGCAGCTTTCAAAGAGGCCCGTGTATTTCTTACCACACCTGTCCCAGAGCTGGTTTTGTCCTTTACAGGAGTTAGCATGTTGCAATCTCTGAGTTCTGGCTGTTTCATCCTCCCAAGCAACCTGGCATAGAGCAAGTGCGTTGAGCTCCTTGCCTGGATCCAAACAGCATCTCTGTCTTACCATTCACACTGATTACACAGGCATCCACAAGTGGCACACATTAAGCACATGGCATCCACATAATTGGAACTAAAAATCGGTGCAGTATTGCTCTATCACACATTGTTGTTGTTGTTACTTTAACTGAAAAACCTAAGAGGAGTTTCTGTGAAAGCTCAATTTGACTTTCAGTTTGGAGCTTCACAGTCCGAGATTGAAAGTCTCAGATGGTTCAAGCATCTAGTGACAGAGGCAAGTGAAGGGCTGATCAGCTGTCAAGTCAGGAAGTAGACAGAAGGAGCTGATTTGGCTTACGAAGCTACCCCTGACTTGCGGACAAGACAAACCTTCAAATGTTCTAAAAACATTCCACTCACTGATTTGCCAGGCATACCACAATCAGGTCAAATCCTAGCCCCTTAGTCCCATGATCCATGTGCATCATTCGATTAATCATTTAACCCATAACTTTGGAATTTAAAAGTCTTTGTGATTTTGTGGCAGCCTAATCCTGTTCAAATCACAAATATTCTTTCTGTATTTAATGCATACAAATATTTTCTATTTCCCTTATTTTATTTTAAAAATCAATGGATTGGGCCGGCACTGTGATACAGTGATTAAGTGGCCACTTGCAGTGTCAGCATCACATATAGGGACTTGTCCAAGTCATGGCTGTTTCACTTCTGATCCTGCTGTCTGCTAAGCAGCAGGAGATGACCATAGTGCTGGGTCCCCATGCCCAAGTGGGAAACCTGGAGAAGTTCCTGACTGCTGGCTTCAGCTTGGTCCAGTCCCAGTTGTTATAACCAACAAGGGAGTGAGCCAGCAGATGGAAGATATTTCTCTGTAACTCTACCTTCCAAATAAATAAAATAAATCTTTTAAAAGAATCAGTGGAGTTCACAATCTAATGAGGGATTTTCATGAATGACTTGAGAAAAACATTAAAAGAGAAAACAAAACTTCAACTTGGGGACTGAATCAAATAGATTCTCACTCCTGTTCCATTACCTAGTTTGTGTTACTCTAGACCCCATGGAGAATCAAAATGGTAGAATAGGGTAAGGACACATTTAAACAGATGGAGAAAAATTAACCAGTGAGAAGCAGAGAGGGCACATTCCAGGAAATAGGAGAAAACAGAACATCAGCAGAGGGATACCTGGAGACTGACACAGGAAAGTAGCAGATGCAACGGTGTGGCGTTGCAGTGACTGATAACCCAGCAGCACTCAGCGAGTGGCGATCTGAATTGCAACCACAGCCAGAACTCCACCAGCAACAAGGTGGGAAGGCACGTTCACTGGGAGCTCAGGAGCTGAACCCAGACAACGAATTGCTTGTCCTACTGGTCTATTTGATTTGAGCAGGAGCAGACACAGACTGGCAGATACCAAAAGGGCTGTGTGGGAACAGGGTGGATTTCACAGCCCAGTCTGCCCCCTAGAGTTGAATCAGGCACTATTTTGTTTAACGAGGCAAAGGCTAGGGAAAAGACTGAGCATGCACTGAGCTAACAGTGAACTCCATCTGACTCAATGAACTGCAACAACATGGCATCGCATAGGCTCCACCAAAAATAGGTCTATGTAGCCTTCAGACATGATGGCCAGCAGATCAAGAACTCTAGTAGTGGTACATCCGGCACCAGTTTGTACAGTGTGGCAAAAGCTTTAGGACTGCAGGGGACAACAGTGAACTGTGCAAGTGCTGAGCTCATGAGAACTCAGTGTAATCACTGCATTGTACTGGCCCCACAGGAAATAATACCACTTTGGCATTGTATGGGTCCAAATAGGTCTGTGTGGCTGTCAGACCTAATGACCAACAAGTTCCTGCAAGATCACCACCAACAACAACCTAGCTATATATGACATTTTGTGTCTCTCTAATCTGGGACCTGCTCCAACCAGAAGTGGGAGAAAGTTTGTACAGGCAATGGTGCAGCCTCAGCATGGTATCACAGGAGGTGGAGACAGATGAGCTGGGGCTATGGAGACCGTGGTGGAAATCTAACATAAGAACCCAGACCTGACATCACTGGAGGGAGTGGCACAAGTGACTGCAAACAAAGAGCCACGTACCAACTGCAATAAGTATTATCGAACTGTAGACCTGTGATGACACAGCTTAGAATCCTGCCCCAAGGAGAAGAATCTGCTAAGTAGAAGTACAAAGAACAAGAGCAAAAGAAGAGACAGAGGCACAATGGATATTACTGAAGACTTCCTTGCAAAGGAGCAAAATCTTATGCCAACCTCAGAGTTCACTGAGGAAGACATTGAGAAAATGGGAGATACAGAATTTAAAACACTTGTTATAAAGGTTCTGATCAACAACAAGAAGCACGTAAAGCGGGGTTCAAGGAATTTAATATGTCACATAGGAAATGAATCAAATGAAAGCTGCTACAGTAGAAATAAAGCATACAGTGGAGCAAATTAAAAGTACAGTGGAGAGTCTCCAAAATAGAATGAAGGAAGCAGAAGAAAGAATCTCAGAATTGGAAGATATTTTCTGTCACCAGGGGGAAACAAACAAAAAGCTGGAAGCAGAGCTGGATCAAGCTTAAAAAAAAAAAAAAAAAAGGCATTCAAGAATTAAGAGACACTATTTAAAGGCCATAAGAATTATGGGAGTTCCAGATGGTGCAGAAAGAGAACCTGGCTTTATAAATGTAGTCAATGAAATAATAAGGGAAAATTTCCCTAATCTAGAGAAAGAATTGGGAAACAAGATCCAGGAGGGGCACAGAACTCCCAACAGGCTTGATCAAAAGCAATCTTCACCAAGACACATGATCATTAAGCTTTCTTCAGTCAAACATAAAGAAAAGATCCTTAAACATGCACATAAAAAAATCAATTGACATATAAAGGAATGCCAATTAAACTCACAGGAGACCTCGCCCAGAAAACTCTACAGGGCAGAAGAGAAACATATTCCAGATTGTGAAAACACAAAATTGTCAGCCCAGGATAACATATTCAGCAAAGCTTTTCCTTGTCTTTGAAAATGAAATAAAGTACTTTCTCAGTAAAGAAAAGTTAAAAGGATATACCTCCTCCAAATCTGCTCTATAAAGATGTTCTCTTGACAGAGAAGAGGAATAGCACCAAACAAAACCAAAGGCAAATGGGAAGAACATCCCAGTAAAATAACAACAGAAGACTAAATCAATAAATAATCCATTGCTAAATGGCAGGACCAAATTACCACCCATGCATAGTAATCCTGAATGTAAATGGCTTAAACTCACCAATCAAAGTTCACAAACTAGTAGACTGGATTAAAAAAAAAACAAAACAAAACCCATCTATTTGTTGCCTTGTATAAGAGACACATTTTACCAACAAAGATCAGTGAATACTATATCTCATGGATCTTGAGTTTTTGTTAGTTTCATTTCTTCATAACACTTTTTTCTCATTAAATTCTTCACTGACACATAAATCATACTGTAACATCATTTTCTTAAAGAAGGTTCTTGATTTTCCTTTTTCATTTCTTCAGTGATACATTGGTCATTCAGTAGCATATTATTTAACTTCATGGTGTTGTTAATTTCTTTTTTCTTCCTGTCGGTGATCTTGTATTGTGGCTGTTCATTTCAGGGGATGTATAGTAATCATGTCATGGAGACTGTCATATATAGTAGTATGTTATTTAACTTCATAGCATTGGAAATTTCTGTTTTTCTTCCTGTTGTTGATTTTGTATTGTGGCTTTTCATTGAAGGTGATGTATGCTAACTGTGTAATGGAGACTGTCATATCCAGATGTGAGGATACAATACAGTATGCATCTCTACTTCCAGATCAAAGATGGGCTGCCAATGAAACTGTTTACTATATTTTAACAGTAGAATGCTGGACTCTCTGCCATTGTTCATGCCCTCAATGTTGTACATATGACTGTGTATGAAGAACTGTAGTGTAGTAATGATATAGGGGAACCCAGTGAGGGAGGAAGAAATTGGGGAGGGGATAAAGGAAATCCCAGGGCCTATGAAACTGTATCATAAAATGATAATAATAACAATAAAAAGAAGTAAAACAACAAATAAAACCCCAATATCCTCAAACATAAAAGGCGAATAACGGCAGAATTCACCTTTGATGACTTTTGTAGGATAAAATGCTCGGCCTTTTGGCTATGATCAAGTGTAGGATAAAATGAAGATAACTTGGAAAGACTGTCCAATGGGCGACAGGTACTCCATTTTATATGCTGTCAAGTTACAATAGCTACATATAGAGTGCAATGTACGTGGTAGAAAGAATATAGAATTTCAAAACATACAGAATTAATATCCTTCTTCTAGAAAGAGTTTGGATCTTTTCAGCTATGGTTATGTGAGCCTGTGGTTTAATGAGTGCTTTGGTCAAATACCACCTCTAAGAGCTGAAGGGAAGCCATCCTGCTCTGGCCTTTGCTATCAGTGACATCCTCTGTTGCCCAGGCCCCTAACCTTGTGGATTCCAGTCCCATCCTCTGTTTAATTGGGGTATAGGATTCTAATGTCCATCATTGACACAGCTTGACTACACATGGCCTTTGATCTCTCAGACATGTGATTTTATGGTTTGAGCAACAGATATAGCAAATAGTTGAGGGGGTGTTATGAGGATTAAACACATGGTATATCAAAAGGATTGGAGCAGTGCCATTAGAAAGTTAACAATATCAGGGGATTAACACTGTGCCTCCATGACACTATCATTTCATAGAAGCAACAGTTTCAGTCCCAGCTGCTCCACCTCCAACCCAGCTCCCTGCTTGTGTGTTTGGGAAAACAGTGGAAGATGGGCCAAGTGCATGGATCCTTGCCACTCATATAAGAGACCCAGATGGAGTTCCTAGTTCCTGCCTTTGGCCTGGCCCAATCCCAGCTGCGATGGCCATCTGGGGAGAGAACCAGTGAGAGGAAATATTTCTCTCTGTCAGCTATCCCTTTCAAATAAATAAATGATTTTTAAAATAAAAAATAGAGGTAGCAATATAAATTATCCAGTTCCTTCTTACCTCTTGACAAACAACATGTGGGTGTTCTTTCAGATAAATGAATATAATTAAGGTTTAAATTAAAGACTTTTCACCCATTCACAGGAAAGTATAAGCACCCTTTAATTAATAGGTGTGTGAGACCCAGTTTAAATCACTTCACAATGGTGGCTGTTGATGAGAACAGTTTGGGTCTGGGATTACTGTGAGTCCAGCTCTTCAGCCTTCTCTAATGTCAGTACTGCCCAATGAAATCACACAGTACAGCTTTGCTTCAGGGTCTCACTTAGATCTAGAGCAAACAAGAGAGTGCAGTTATGTGAGGGAAGAAGAGTCCCATTGCTCTAGTGGACAGGGCAGGATGGGGTCCATCCTGTGGTTCTTAGATGCAGCTTCTAAGTTGGGACATTTTAAATTGGTTCCAAAATTTCCAAGTCATTTTCCCAAACGAGACAGGAGACATTCATTACAAGAATTGTCACTAGAGTTTGCTTTATACAAACTCAGTTGTGGGGCCAGTGCCTTGGTATATCAGGCTAATCCTTCGCATACACAGTATGCATCCCATGTGGGCACCAGTTCCTGTCCAGGCTGTTTTACTTCCTATCTAGCTCGTGCTTATGGCCTGGGAAAGCAGCAGAGGATAGCCCATGGCCTCGGGCCCTTGCACCTGTGTGGGAGACCTGGAAGAAGGTCCTGGACCCTGGCTTCCATTTGGTTTAGCTCCTGGCCTTTGCAGTCATTTGGGAAGTGAACCAGTGTATGGAGGAGCTCTCTCTGTAATTCTATTTTTCAAATAAAAATTAAATAAATTCTTAAAAAAATCCTGAGTTCTTAAGAAATAAAAATTTTAGAGCAGTATAAATAAGAGAAGATGCACGTGCTCTCACTCTCTTTGTCTCAAAAAAATAAAACCATAAAAAAAATCCAGGAGAACTTATTTTTACCATATAAATAATTCATATTTCTACCCAACATGGTTCAATGAAACAATTAAAAGAATGGACAAGTCACAATATATGAAACTCATTTATTGAAACATAATTAAACTGAAACATAATTTCATATGTACATACATTAGTTAAAAATAGAAACTTGATTAACCTTTTCAAATTACTGTTAATTTATATTTTGGTGATGTGTTGTAGCTATTTTGTTAAAAAAAAAAAAGATCTGTTTATGTTTATTGGAAAGGCAGACTTACAGAGAGAAGCAGAGACAGGGAGAAAGATCTTTCATTTGTTAGTTTCTTACCCAAATGGCCACAACAGCCAAAACTCAGCTGAACCATAACCATGATCCAGGAGCTTCTTCTGGGTCTCTCACATGGGTGCAGGATCCCAAGGCTTTGGACCATTCTTATTATTTGGAGATACACACTGAAAAAATATAAGGAAATCAGGATATGCCATTTGGATCTGCTTCACATTATTCCAAGTGGCAGGGACTGGGAAAAAATGTAGGTAAGCCATATGGGCTTGAGCTTATAATTATTAATGCTGGGAGATGCAGAATGGATTGTTAAACTTTTTGCTTATTTTTATCCATGGTAGAAATTTTGTAATGAGAATGTTACAATAACAGGAACAATGTAATCAAAATCAAAATTCAAACCACCAACTAGATTAAGGAGGGAATGTGTCATAAACTATTGCTATTAAATATTTCAGACATTCAGTCAGCAATTATCTTGTTGAGCACCTAGTATGCGTAGGTTCTATAACAGAATAAGTGTGGTGAAAGCCAAACTGAGGTACACTACAATTTTCAAGCGTTTACTTGGTCATTCGAGAATTCACAAAATACCAGGTAGTAGACTGTACATGGCTCAGCACTCCCCTGCGGAGTGGGAGCAAGAGAGAAAAATTCAAGTCAGGTGTTTGTGAAGACAAGATAAAAACCAAGCAAACAATTAACCAAAAGACCCTTAGTGGAGGTTGGATAGTTTGTAACTAATTAAGCCTAACCTTTTTTGTATTGCTGTTAATATTGGATGATGGTTTTCTTACAACAGAAATTCTAGGAATTGCTGTTCATCTTAAAGGCTTCCCAGTTAACGATCAAAGAGGAAAGAACAAGACAAAGTCCCTGCTCTTCAGGGGTTTAAATGTCTACCAGGACGCAGACAAGTAAATAGATGAGTAAAGTGAAGAGCTAGAGAATCTAGGGTAAGATTTTTAAGTATTTCACAGTGTTAAGCAGTCATTCTTCCCAGTGACTGAAGACAAGCTGTTTGGCCCTTGTGTGTGCAACTCTTCGCACTACCGCCCTCTTGAGGTGACATCGAAAGAAACATTTTGAAGTCCTCACTGGAGCACCTGGATGAGGGTTTTATGGTCAAGAAGTCACAGACAATTCAGATGGTTAGGTGGGACTAGAAAAGGGGGTCTAAGAATAAGGTGATATGTGGTGAAGAAACTTCTAGTGGGCTCCCTTAAGTCCCACAGTGACATTTGAGTGAGGGATTGTTCCTTCTCCACTGCTGCATGAAGCGTTGGATTCTTTTTCAATTTCTCAACTCAGAGTGTCATTCCAGGTTGTTTCTTTTTCAGTAAATGAGTAATCTGGTCTTGCTCTGTGAATCGGGTGAATGACATTCTACAGAAGCATAAGCTAACTGGTCAATACATTGCACTTGCATAATAACACAGATCTTTCTCAAGATACGGGTCCTGCATAGGATGTTAGTGCTGAGCAACTGGCTCCTGTCAATTGAAATGTTACCACTCTCACCTGTCCCATGAATACTCAGCTGTGATCCCTAATATGGTCCTGGTCATGGAAGCCTTCAGCCCTCAACTCTAATCAGTCTTCAGGCAAGGCCCTGAGGGGGAGCAAGAAACCTTTCTTCTCTTCAGAAGCCAGGGCAGTATCTCTTCTAGTTATTGTTTATCTCACACTGGGGGAATGGAATACAGGGGTCCTTCAGGGCAGGGGCACTCCTGGAAGGAGTCCTAACTTTCTGCAATGAAACACTCTCCTGTGTACTTTTAGCCAGTACAGAATGCCCTCTGATCTGGGGTTGCGAGGCAATGTTTAAAGCTACTACTGCTAACTTCTGAGCCTGGCCATCTGGAATAGCCTTTCCTCTACAGCCCTATTCCTTGTCCCATCAACTGGCTCATGGGAGTCTGGGGTTCCATGGTCAGTTTCTAAAATTGTATTCATAGGAATGGAGCCCATAGGAATGGATTTAGAGTCATTCACAGCTAAAAAGTCATCTGTGTCCTGACAAGAGTAGACATGGCTCTGCGCAAGTGTTTGTTTGATCTTGATGCATGTGGTTTGAGTCCTATGGATGAGGTGATATCTACAATCTCAGAATCTGCCTTCTATACCTGCGTGTAGGATTTCCTGTCAATTTCAAGCCATTTAGGACTTCCTGTAGGTTCATCTAAATCTGGGATGCTCCAGACCAGGGACCAGGAATATGATTGCCCAATTCTAGGAATATTCCTGGGAGCTTTTGATCTTAGTGATTTAGTAAGTATCACCATTTCAAAAGTCCCAAGTGAACCAGAGGAGAGATTTAACACACACACACACACACACACACACACACACACACACACACAGTTCTCTGCATACATTTGGGTGCCTGTACCACCTCACCTAACTGATTTAACACCTAGGGGCCATTGATGCTATGCTTGACAACAATTTCCAAGGATGCTATGCCTTTGGAGACTGAAACTAGCTTCCATGCTTCTTTGGACCTTAGAGCTGAAAAACCCCAGTGTTTGAATTACACCAAGCTGACTCCTGCAGAGAGGGTTTAGGGCTTGGTTACGGAACATGAGGACAAAGCTAGCCTACACAAGTCTTGCCCAGAGGCCTGGTATCGGGAACTAGTTGCTTATAAATATGCCTCTTTTGCAGCTACCATCATGCTAGAGCTGAAAGTTTGCAGTGGTCATCCATGGAGTTAGTATTCTTTAGATCAGATTGTGAATCTGCTAGCCAGCATGAGACAGGGCCAGTGTGGTGTGTTAGGACAGCCACACACTCCTGTCATGGGGGACTGCGCTGTGAGTGAAGTTGGTGCTGATGGGGATCTTCCATTTTTCACTTGTAGCCAGGCAAGGTAACTAAGTAACAGGGACTGGCTCTTCCCTCCTGTTCTGATAAGCAAAGGGAAGGAGTTAAGAAGTCTGTTCACTAGGACTAAGGAATAACATTGAACCCTAAAGGTTATGGATCGGTGGGAAATAGTCTGTCTTACAGGGTTGATCAACTCTAGGAACATAATGCTACCACAAAATGGGTGCCCAGGTGTACACTGGGTGGCCTTGTCAACGACAACCAGGCATGTCTGCCGGCCAGTTAAAAATCCTCATTCCTCATCCATTAGCAGCTGGCTTGAGCTTGTCCTTGGCGCACAATCATTAGGAAAGAAGGAGAAGTATTCAGATTTTTCATTTGAAAATCCCTCTTAAGACTTGGGAGTACAAAAAGAATTACAACTGACAATGTATAACTTTTATAGTTAGAGAGCCCAAGGTGGAGAGACACGGGAGGTCTACCAGCAGCTGCTGTTCCTTGGGTTAAAGTTCTGTAACAATGATTTCATCCTAGGTGGAGATTTGTTACTTATGATGTGGGCCTGGGATGTTAGTTTTAATTTTGGGATCTTGACCATCACAGAAGTAAGAATTGGACATGGATGTATATGTAGGTAAGAGCATGATTTACTTGAAAGTACAAGAAGGAACACATATCAGTTCATGAATGTGGGCTGTCCACCAGCAATATCCAACATGAGTGAATCTGAAGTTTCCTTAGAAAGAGTGTCAGTGAGAGATAGTTGTGTGTGTGTATGAGAGAGCTCGAGAGAGAGAGAGAAACCTAAATGACACTCTGAATTATCAGTGGTGAAAAGAGTTTACCCATTCTCATCCTCTTTAGGAAGTAGAGTGTGCTGCCTTAGCATGAATGACTCTGTAGAGGTTAATACCCAGATGGTCATCATGGTGTCTCCACCTCTCTGGGAAGGTGGGACTTTCAGACAGGTTCTACCTCACTGAGGGCCAACCAGCAGCCTGCCTAGTCACACCGTATCAGCACCACATTTCCATCGGGGCATCTGATCATTTTGCTTTTGGACAAGTGACACTGTGACCCCAGCTCTTCACCCCTCTTCACTGCACATCTCCCAAGGGGGCTTCTGAGCCCTGGTCCTTGAACATGTGAAGATGGTGTTATGCTGAGGGTTGTTGAAGTTGATGTCATTCCAGGAAGGGTGTTATGTTTCCACTTGAGTTCCCAGCAGGGGTCTGTTCTCGCACGGTGTGTGATTGCATTATCCCCTGATGTCCTTGTCTTTCTCACAGCAGGTCTTGTCCATCCAGCTGCCCGGTCTCTGCTCAGGCTTCACATTTTTGATAAACGTTCCTCCCAAAACTTCTTTTTCCCCAGGACTTATTTATGTGAAAGGCAGAGTTACATGGAGAGAGAAGAGACAGAGACATCCAATTATTAAATGCTGTTTTCCTTTTTTCCCTCTGGATTGCTCTTCCTGCGAGCCAGTCCACAGCGCCTCCCTCCCGCGCCTGTGCCGCCGTCAGAAAGACAAGGGGTGAGCCGCCGTCCAAGCAGCTAAAGCACACACTGGGCTCACGGGGCAGAGCCGCAGCATGGCGTGGATGGTGCTGGCCTGATCGGATCCCCTTGGCGGACACAAGCGGAAGTTACTCTCAAAAGTTACTTAGGTGGACAGGACCCCGAGGCCTCGTGGGAAACCATCCGGAAGCGGGAAAAGTCCGCTCCCGGCTGACTTAGAAAACTCGAATTTTATTTTTGCCATTTTTTGGGGGGCGCGGGCGGGAGGGGAGGGGGGGGGAGAAAGCAAAGACCTGGTTGCCATGGCAACCAAAGAGCGTCCCCCTAGTGCGCATGCGCAGAAAAACACAACAAAGCAGACAGGCCTAGCCTGACTCGGGGCTGAGCCGGAGGGACTGACGGAAGGACGGACGGGCCTGAAGGCGGCTTCCTCTCCTCGCAGGCCCGGCGGCTTCCGGAGGGCCTCACGGGCGGACGGACAGACAGACGGACCACGAAGGCGGCTGCTTCTCCTAGCAAGCCCTCGGTTTCCCTCAGGACGGACGGAGAAGCAGGAGCAGCGGCCCCGGCTCGCGCGGAGACCCTGGACCCGGTGAGGAAGACGAGGCCTGCTTGATTCTAGAAATGCACACATCCTCCTCCCGACCCTCCTAATCCTCCCGGCCCTCCTCACCCTCCTCATCCTCCCGACCCTCCCGACCCTCCTGGCCTTGGAGCGCTTCTCGCCCTTGTTGAACATGCAGGTGACAAACAAGCCCTAAAGGCCCCAGACTTTCTCACCAGCCCCACTAACTTCCTCTCCGTTTCTCTTCCTTTATTGCCCTGACCGTAGTTCTCTATAAAACAATAAAAATACATATAAATATAAGGAGTATTCTGGCAATATCTGGCAGTATTTTCTGTTATAGAATCTGGTTGAGTTCCCAATTCTAGCTGTGCACTTCATGGAGCCGTCGCACCAACATTTAATTCTTTTTTAAAAGATTTATTTTACAGTTCTTTCTGAAGTCACACTCGCTGCTATTATTCTCCTAAAAAGCTCCTTTATATGCTCGTCTCTCATGGACACATAAATTCTGTTTTTAATTAGATTTTGATGATCTTTCCATAGTTGATGAAGGCACCAAGGGTCCAGGGCAACAGGAAAGTGGGTAAGATCATTGCTTCCACATTATTATTAGTAGTAGTATATATTATTTTCTGTATCTGGGGCAAAGGGGGAGAAAATGGGGCTGCTCAACTGGATTTATTTTTTATTTTTCGTATTCTTTTATTTTGATAATCTTTACATATCATGATTCCACTGATAGGAACTGTTCTAGAATTTGCAGTGGTGTCACGAAAATAGAGCATGACCCACCAAACCCACGCCTATCATACATATTAAACCCCACCCTGTGGCCACTGACAGGAGCCTTATCGGCCTTCTTTTTAAATTTTTATTTTATTTTTATTAGAAAGTCAAATACCGAGAGGAGGAGAGACAGACAGGGAAATTTTCAAAGTGGAGTTGCCGGGTTGCCGGGATTAGAACCGGCAACTCCCATATGGGATCCTGGTGCATACAGGGTGAGGACTTCAGCCACTAAGCTACCATGCTGGCCCCAAATAGGTTGAATTGGCCCTTGTTTGCATATTATTACTCTTACTTGATGATCAAAACACAAAATACTCTGGTGACCAGAATGAAAATAATGTTTTAAACGTGCCAAAAAAAAAATTCTAATAGTCTGACTTAAATCACCTTTAATGCTAAAAGTAATCGTCCCTACAGTTACACTCTGAGGTTGATGATGAAAAAAACAAAATATTCCAGTGACCAGAATGAAAATAAATTTATTTCTTTAAACATGAAAAACAAAAACCCCAAAACTCTGACATAAGTCTGCTGCACCACTAATTCTCTCTACAATTACACTCTTACCCCTAATTTTATGATCAAAATAGAAAATACTCTGAAAAAATAAATTTATATTTTTTCAATCTGCTCACCAGATTGAAAGTAAACTTAATTTATTTAAAACAACCAAATTTATTTTATTTTCACTCTGCTGACCTGTTCTCCTCTGAAAGCTCGTCATGAAAAACATGATTTAGCGGAGGGTTGGGCAGAGTAGGCTCGGGCTCTGGGGGGCTGCAGGGGTTTGGTTTCTTGTGGGCAGCGAAGGTCTCTGAGCATGTAGTGGGCGCAGCCGTTGCTTAGGTGTGAAAGGGGCTGTGGCTTTTTGTGCGGCCACCATGTTGGTGTTGGGGTGGTGTGAAAATTGTTAATCTTGTATAAAGCAACTCAATAAATTGTTTCAAAGTTTCAAAAAAAAAAAAACTATTTATCTGTCCTACCTGCTCTAAACTTCATACACCAGAGGAAAGTCTAAGAAATTGTAAAAAGGTCCAATGAACTAGAAAAAAACAAAAAGTACAAGAGAGTCTAATAAGTTATAGGGAAGTCTAATAAATTTTTAGAAAGTCTAATAAACTAGAACTCTAATCAAGTATAAGAAAGTATAATAAATGATAAGAAATTCTGATAAAGTAGAGAAAAGTCTGATAAGAAACTAATAAAGTATATGAAAGTCTAATACGTTATAGGAAAGTCATAAACTAGAAGAAACTCTAATAAAATATAGGAAACTCTGTTAAAGTCTAAGAAAGTCTAATAACCAATAGGTTAGTCTAATACACTAATCACTCGCAGTCCCCACACTTGTGACCACTGCAGGATCCTCTCCTCCTGTGGGGTCCTGCTTCCCGTCCTATTGCGCGTTGGGGTCTCTATCCTCGACCTACTGTGTGCTGGGGTGTCCACCCTCATCCTACTGCGCGCTGGGGTCTCCATCCCTGTCCTACTGCGCACTGGGGTCTCTGTCCCTGTCCTACCTTCGACCTACTGTGCACTGGGGTGTCCACCCTCGTCCTACTGCGCGCTGGGGTCTCCGTCCCCGTCCTACTGCGCTGTGGGGTCTCCATCCCTGTCCTACTGCGCTGTAGGGTCTCTGTCCCTGTCCTACTGCGCGTTTGGGGACTCTATCCTCGTCCTACTGCGCGCTGGGGTCTCCGTCCCTGTCCTACTGTGCGTTGGGGTGTCCACCCTCGTCCTGCTGTGCGCTGGGGTCTCCATCCCTGTCCTACTGCGCACTGGGGTCTCTGTCCCTGTCCTACCCTCGACCTACTGTGTGTTGGGGTCTCTATCCCTGTCCTACTGCACGTCCCTCAGCAGCACTGCACCTTCTTTTTCTGTTTTTAATTTATATTTTTGAAGTTAATCATACAATTTACTATAGACTCTGGGATTCACCTCCCTCCAGGATCCAACCCCGTGATTGATTTTTCCCCATAATTTATTTATTTATTTTTCTTTTTTAAATGTATTTGTAAAATCTTTGTTTTTGAAATTTATAATTTCTTTTTAAAAATATTTAATTTTTATTCTCTGTAGGGTCTGTGACTCAACTCCCCCCAATATCCACTACCTCAGATAGATCTTTTTCCCACAATCTTTTTTTCTATTATTAATGTATTTTTAATTGTATTTTGAAATATATCATTTTAAACAATATATTTCTAAATTTTTATTTTTGAAATTAATCATATAATTTGCCATAGATTCTGGGATTCCCCACTCCACAATATCCTAATCACCCCGACTGATTTTTCCCATAATTCCTTTTTTCTTTTTTTAATGTGTTTTAAGTTTTATTTTTGAAACCAATAATTCATTTTCTTTTCTTTGATACATTTTTAATGTTTATTTTTGAAATTTATAATTTTTTAATATAGTTTAAAATTTTTATTTTTGAAATTGATGGTACACTTCCATGCAGTCTGGGATTCCCCTCCCCCTATTTCCACACCCAATCAATTTTTCTCATTTCTTTTTTTTCCTTTAATAAGTTTTAAAATTTTATTTATTTTTAATTTTGATTAATTAATTTTGAGGGATAATCTTTATTATTATTATTATTAATTGTGTTCCATTATGTGACACAGTTTCATAGGCTCTGGATTCCCCCAACCCCTCCACGTGCCCTCCCCCCATGGTGGATTGCTCCACCTTGATGCTGTATTACAGTTCACATTCAGTCAAGATTCTTTCTTTGCAAACATATACTAAGCATAGAGTCCAGCATCTTATTGTCCAGATAAATTCAGCAGTTTCTTAGGGAGACCATCTCTGGTCTGAAGGCAGAGCTGTCAGAATATCATCCTGATCAACTGAAAGCCCCAGCATAACATCAACAACAATTTACAACATTATGGAATTGAGATGGTATTGAGTAATCAATATATTAAAGCAATGCAAGTTGTTAACCACGACCTGTGACTACTTCATTGACATCTCAATTTTTGTTTGTACACAGAACCGGCTGCTATACACCTTAAAGTGGCTATAGGGTACTATTCAGCTGTCTTGTGTCTATTTTCATTTTAGTATTTAGCGGTTTATTATGTTGAAGCATAATTTTGCTGAACTTGGCAGATTTTAGGATAGTCTAAACTGGCTTATACATCTGACAAGGCATTTGTCAACAGTTGAGGTGCAGAACAGTTTTAGGAGGGGTGTGCAGAGAACTCTTCAATACCCTAGTAAGGAGTAATTAATCCTGTGTCCTACCTAGTAAGGTATGTATGAGTCCACACTGACCATTTCCTATTTGATTCTAAGCTTTTCTTGTATTTCTCTGACTACTCTAATTTTTTTTGAGGGGGGTGCTCCGGAGCAACCCTGATGGTCATTGCAAGAGAGGGTGGGGACCCAAAGTTGGAACTAAGTAAGGACCAGAAAAAGCTCCTCTCCCTAGTCCCAAAGGGTTACTGTTCTGTTTCTGCAGACCACTAAGGGCTTCTGGCTATTGTTCCAATGACCTTGAATCCTGTAAGGAAGGATTTGGGCTTCTTCTATCCCATGTGGTAGATCCAAATGGTGCTGGATGACCTCAGAGTTCTCGGCCTCCGAAGGCACTCCAATTCCCTGTGGTCTCCTTGGCTGTTGGGATGTATTCCTTGGTGCCCGTACTGATAGTCCTTAGTTAGGATCTGGGAGTCTCCAGGGTTGGGATACAAGCCTCCTCCTGTCTACCTGCTCCACTCTGGGGTCTCTCCCCTGCTATGTGCATATGACCTCCTGTTAAGAGGTTGTCAGGATCGCCCTTGATTCTTTGAGGGGATAATCTTACATAGTTGATGAGGCAGCTGTGACATCACACACCCCTTTGTCAATCCCATAACCGGTCTCACTCGGGAAGAATTCCAGCAAGTTCTGTCCCCACTGCAGGTTTTTCCTGTGGGTTCCTGTGGAAAAAAAAAAAAAAGCATTTATTTCTGTTTTTATCCAAGTCATGAAAACAATCATCAAAGCATGACTCGGCCTGACGTCATATCCGGGAACACAGAGGAAAGAGGAGCCAACTGCATGAGTTCAAGACTCACCGAGGGCCCGGTGCTATAGCCAGGCGGGATCCTGTGTGGGCACCGGTTCTAATCCCTGGGGCTCCAGGATGCCTCTCTGTGTCTCCTTCTCTCTCTGTACATCTGAATTGGCAATAAAAATAATAAGTAAATCTTTAAAAAAAAAGAGTTATTCAAACAGGGAATAAAGGACTTTACAATTAAAAAATAATAATAAATTAAAAGAAAGAATTATTGAAACACACTGAAACAGGGAAATAAGGACTTTGCAATTCAAAGAATAATAATAAATCTTAAAAAAGAGTTATTGAAACGGAAAATATTTTAATTTCAAAGTTTTATATTACATTATATATTTTATAATGTATTACATTTAATTGCAAAATTTTACATATTATGTATTTTATAATATATATTATTTTAATTTGTAATCAAAGTAATAATGCTTATAAATAAATCTTTAAAATTTTTTTGAAACAGAATAAACGACTTAGTAATTAAAAATAATGATAAATAAAATTTTTTGAAAAAGTTATTGAAATGGGGAATAAAGAACTTTACAGTAAAAAGTAAAAAGTTATTGAAACACATTGAAACGGAATAAAGGACTTTGCAATTAAAAAATAATCAATCTTAAAAAAAGAGTTATTGAAATGAAATATTTTAATTTCAAAGTTTTATATTACATTATATATTTTATAATATATATTATTTTTGCAATTACAAAATAATAGTAAATAAATCTTTTTAAAATATTTTAAAATAGTTATTGAAAGAGGGAATAAAGAAATTTGCAAATTAAAAAATTAATGAATGTTAATATTGGAACAGGGATAAAAGGACTTTGCCATTAAAAAGATAACAATAAATCTTAAAAAAACATCTAGCACACTGAAACAAGAGACTGATGATGAATTGAGTCCTGAAAAAGAATGATCCTATTGTAGGCACCTGGGGAAAAGCTGTTTGTGGGGGCTGGGAGTTAGGGGGAATCCCAAATAAAATAAAATTTTTTAAAAAATTATATAAAATTTTCTAAATAAATAAAAATGTATAACACATGTGTCAGGGCGGCTGGGGTTGAGGACAGGTCTGTCCTCGATGGAGGAGATAGAGAACCAACGACATCCCCGTCATCCTGGAGACCCTCTGTTGTCATGGAGACCATGAACGCATCCATGGACTCATTGGGGTAGGAGTGGTACCATGGCTCAGGATCTGTTCTAGAATATTTTTTTTGTTCCTCGATTTGTTCTAGAACATCCTCTGTGGTCCCAGATCTGTTCTAGAACTTTCCCTGTGGTCTGTGCTCGGATCCTGAGATGAACCGCTTCTTCCAGGGCAAGGAAAAATTATTATAGTAATTGTAATTATATAAATATTATAGCATTGTAAGTATTGTTATAGTAACTATGATAAAATTATACAAATATGAATATCATATAAACATTATGTTAGAAGTATAATTATACAAATACAGCTATTATAAATACTATGTATTATAAGTATTATAGTAACTATAATATAATTATGTAAGAATAAGTACTATGTAGGTATTATAGTATTGTAAATGTTATAATTATTATAATTAAATATTATGTAAATGTAACTATAGTATTAGAAATATTTTTATAGTAATTAAAGTTGTATAAACACGAATATTACATAAATATAATTATAGTATTACTTGTGAGTAATTATAGTTTATCTTAGGCCCCAAACACAGAGAACGTTCTAGAACACATCATGTGACAAAGAGTATATCAGGGACGCATCAGATGGAGAACAAAAAAAATAAAATAAAAAATCTTTTCAGTTAATGGAGAGTTTGAAGATATTGCAGGCACCACCGAGAATGTTCTACAACAGAAATAGTAATTCCTTGACGGTGGCAGTCTCCACAGAGAATGATCTGGAACAGAAATAGTGATTCTGTGTTGGCTACAGGGACCACAGAGAATTTAAAACTAAAATAAAGTTATGCCAAAAAAAATCTTGCAAAATAAAATTTAAAAATGAGAGAAAATTTAAAAATAAAAAAATGAAAGAAAAATATTTAAAATAAATAGATCTAAAAAATGAAAAAAAAGAAGCCAGTCATGGGACACCAACCCAACCCCTCACTCCACAAAACCAAGCTTGTCATGTGACTCGAACTCCAAATGCCTGTCACCTAACGGCAGGGGGTGAGGGGGAACATTCTGGTGGACACAGTTCAGTTCTTGTTCAGACAGGAAGTCCACCCGCCCCCCCCCAGGAAGTCAATGTTCCCCACAGGAAGTGGTAGTCCTGGAACACGAAGCACCCCAAGCGCAGCTGGGATGACTTAAGGCTTTCCTCCCTAGACAGGATGTGGAGAGGCAGAAAACATTCCTCACTGAACAGGAAGCAGTCTGTCCCCTACAGGAAGCTGTGCTGTTCGCTACCCGTGTGCATTGTGGCCTGCTGGGAAGAAGCCAATGGGAAGTAGGCACTGCACTAGGGACGCTGTCACTTCCTGTTTTCTCATTCACTTCTCTTTTGCTTCCTGCAGGAGATGCAGATGATGACTGAACGCCCTGTTAAGATCCAGTGACTCATTTCCTGCTGCCCTCTGGGACGGAGTAGGGGCAATTTCACTTCCTGTTCCTGCTCGTCCCGGACTCTGCTCAGTTCCTGCCTGCTGCGTGTCATCAAGAAGCGTGTCTTCACTTCTTGCATCTTACACTGACATCCTGCTGGATTTCTAGGACAATTAGGGGCGATTAAACTTTCTGCTCCTGCTGATCGACACCCTTCATCTCCTGCCATCCTCCATAGTGACTTCCTGTCCATCACGACACACTTCCTGCCTGGGGCTGAGTAGAGGCTTCTTCATGTCCTGCCATCGTCCACTGATTTTCTGTCTGTCATAACTTACTTCCTTCACTTCCAGTTCCTGTCCAGCAAGGACCGTGCTCAACTTCTTGCCTGCTGTGTCCTCACAAGGGGCACATTCTTTCCTGCTTGACCCAGCGTGCCCGCACCTCACTTCCTGTTCCGGTTGGCGGCCATGTCGGCAGGCAGCATAGTGCATGATGCGTCGGAGGCGGAGCCGCTCTGCCCGGCCCAGGGCCTGTTCCTGCAGCGCGTGAGCCGTCTGAGCATCAGTGTGGCACTGCCCGCGGGGACTACAACGGGTGCGGGCCGTGGCGCATCCACGTGGGAGGTCATGGAGCGGCTCAAGGCGCTGGCGCAGGCCCAGCCGCTCTCTGCCCTCCGTGTGGCGCGAAGCGCGCCCGAACTGGTGCGCCTGGAGGCCGAGGTGGAGAACCGCGCCCTTGCCCGCGCCCTGCTGCACCGCCTGGATGGACAGACACTGCGCCTTGCTGGCTGTGCCCAGGCTCTGCGAGTGCGCGCTGACGAGTGTCCTCCCCGCCCGCTGCCCACTACGCTTGATGATGGGGACGAGCGCCCAGACACGCTGCACCTGCAGGGCCTGCCTTGCCGCTGGTTCGCGCCCCGTCCAGGACGCCATGATTCAGGAGCCCACGTGGCAGGAAGGGACGCAGCAACTGTTGGGGCTGCTGGGCCTGCACACACAGGAAGTGCAGGCACAGGAAGTGATGCTGCCCAGACTGCACCTGGGTCGGACACTGCAGGAAGCGGATCTGACAGTACAGGAAGTAGCTCTGCCCTTACAAAAACTGGGTCCGCCACTACAGGAGGTGGTTGTGGCCTTTCAGGAAGTGGGTCTGCCCCTTCAGGAAGTGCATCCAACAGCTCCGCAATCACCTGCAGCATCCCAGGAAACGACCCAACATCCACGGGAACTCCTAGCAGCCCCATGGGAAGTGACTGTGCCATGACAGGAAGTCGCGGTGCCCTCACAGGAAGTGACTGTGGCACGACAGGAAGCCGGGGTACCCCCATGGGAAGTGGCCCCAGCCGGCGTGAGACAAGGCCGGTGGATGAGCGGCCCAGTGAGGAGGTGCTGGCTCGTGTGTTCTCCTGCTTTGGGGAGGTGCGGCGTGTGGACATCCCCATGCTGGACCCATACCGCCAGGAGTCACCCCGTGCTGTGGGCGTGGCTGGTGTGGTGGGCGGGGCCAGCGGCCCACTGCACTTTGAGGCTTTCGTGCAGTACCGTGAGCATGCTGGCTTCCTACGCGCCATGGCCGCCCTGCGTGGTGCCCGCCTGCTGTTCCGCGGGGACGACGGCAAGGCTGTGGCCTGTCACTTCAAGGTGCGAGGGGCGGGGACACAAAGAGGGTGGGGCAGGGAAGCCACGCCCATGGGAAAGGAAGGGTTCAGACAGCGAAGCAATGCCCACAGATAGGCAGGTTCACCACTTCCTGTGTGGGCGGAATCGGCTTCCTGTTGTTCCTGAGGATCTGGTACAAGGAGAGTCACAATCTGTAGGGGAACTGTCATTTCCTGTAGGCGAATTGTTGCTTCCTGTAGGATTATTATCATTTCCTGTAAGGGAACTCTCATTCCCTGTAGGGGAACAGTTACTTCCTCTCAGGCAAATGTCTCTTCCTGTGGTCTCGTGACCCCACCCTGCTTTGTGACCCTGTGGCCTCCACTGCTCTCCACTGTGGCCCTTTTCTCTCTGTTGGTCCCTCGGTGACCCTGCAACTCCTGCCTGCTGTGACCCTGTCACAATGATCCTGTTTAACCCATGACCCAGAGACCAGGTCACCCCACCTGCTTTCTCGCCACATGACCCTGTGACCCCACATAGCCCTGGGATGCTGTGACTCAGTCACTGTAGCCGAATCCTCCCTGTGACCCCATGACCCTGCTCCTTTTCCAACAATGTCTTTGTGACTTTTTACCGTGGCCCTACACGATCCTGTGACCTTGATTGACACCAGCTTGTTCCCCACGACCCTGTGACCTTTTTGCTGTGACCATGAGAAAACACAATGTCACCCTTTCTCCCCATGACCCTGTGACCCAGTGGCTGTGACCTGTGACCCCAACACCCCCAGGTGACCTCGGATGCGACCCAGCACCTGAGCGATGCATCCGTTCGTCGCCGGCAGCTCGAGCGGCAGAAGCTGCAGGAACTGGAGCGGCAGCGGGCAGCACAAAAGAGGCGCGAGCTCGAGGAGGAGGAGCGGTGTGCAGGGCTACAGTTGGGGGTGGGGCTGAATAATGGGTGGGGCTATGAGAGGGCAGGGCCTCAAGGGGTGGGGCACCAATGGGCGGGGCTTCAGCCCACAACTGCTTTTCCTCAAGGGATCGGTGACGTCACGGCTTAGCCCCAGTGACTCTGTGACCCTTTTTGGATGTCGTCCCCATGTCCCCTGCTGGTGTGATGTCACCCTCCCTGTGTGATGTCACCATGATCTCATGTGAACATACGTCCCTCTATGTGATGTTACCCTGTCCCTTGACTCCTGGATGAGTGATGTTTGTCCCATGACACTGTGACCTCATGACCCTCTCTGTGTGATGTCAACCTTCTGACCCATGGAGCTGTCATGTCACCATGACCTTAAAATCCTGGCTATGTGAGCCCTTGATTCATGGCTTGGTTTCCCTGTGACCCTCACAGTGTGATGTCACCATGACCCCATGTGACCCCATGACCCTCTGTGACGTTACCAGGACCCCTTAACCTGTGCAGGGTGACGTGCTTGTGACCCAGTGACCCTCCCTGTGTGACCTAATGACCCTCAATATGTGATGTCACTCTATCCCCATGACCCTCTGTGCGACGTCTCCATGACGTTGGACCGTGGCTGAGTGACATCCCTGTGACCTTTATTGTGTGACATTCCCATGACCTTGTGACCCGTGACTGGATGACATGCTTGTGACTCCATGATCTTCCTGATGTGACCTTGTTACCCTCAGTGTGTGATGTCACCATAACCAATGACCCCGTCTGGCAGGCGGCAGCGGGAGCAGCAAGCCCGGGCACGGCAGCGGCGTCGGGAGGAGAAGCGGCGTCGCCGGGAGGAGCGGGAACGAGGTCGCGCTAGGCGTCGGGGTCGGAGGCGTCTGCAGCGGCTGCAGGCGGAGGAGCGGCGTGTGCGGCTGGAAGAGCGGCGGCTGCTGCTGGCACAACGCAGCCTGCAGGCACTGAGGCTTGTGGGGGCGCTGCTGGGGCGCGCAGAGGTGAGTGCTTCCTGTGCCAGCAGGACACTACCTGTGTGGACTCTGGCGACTTCCTGTTATTGCTGAGCGTCTGGTACAGCAAGAGTCACAACCTGTAGGGGAACTCACTTCCTCTCAGGGAAATGTCACTTCCTGTTTGGCAACTCTCATTTCCTGTAAGGGAAAGGTCTCTTCCTGTAGGGGAAATGTTACTTCCTATTATGGAAATGTGACTTCTTCTAGAGGAACAGCCATTTTCTGTAAGGGAACTGTCACTTTCTTTAGGCAGACTGGCACTTCACTCTGGAAAATGTCGCTTTCTGTATTAGAACTGTCACTTCCAATAGGGATTCTCTCACTTCCTGTAGGAGAATTCTCACTTCCTGTGAGGGAAGTGTCACTTCCTGTTGGAGAGCTGTCATTTCCCATAGCAGAGTCACTTCCTGTCAGGGGGACATGTGACTTCCACAAATGGACCTCGGTGGCTTACAGTAGGGGAATGCTCACTTTTTGTGAGGGAAAGTTCACGTGGTGGGTGACTGGAGGGAGTTTGCTCACTTCCTGTCAGGAAGCACTCCCTTCTTGTGCTTCACTTCCTGTAACTGGTGGGATTTTCATCATTTCAGGGTGCACTCACTTCCTGTATTGAGTCACTTCTTGTTATGGACAGCTCACTTTCTGTCTGTGTGTCTTGGGGGACTTGGTAATTTCCTGTTTGCTTGTGTTTGAGTCACTTCCTATTGGTTTCTGCTGACTTCATGAGCCACTTCCTGTCTAGTGGGGGCTTTAAACTGTTAATGTTGGGGCTTGGTCACTTCCTGTCTGTGTATTGTGTGGGTTTAATTGCTTCCTGTAGTGGTTTAGTCTCTTCCTACTTGGATTTGCTATCTTCCTGTTGCGATTGGTGACTTCATGTCTGTGTGTGTTGGGGCTTCATCAGTACCTGTAGGGGCTTGGTAACTCCTTTTGGGGTTGGTTACTTCCTGTCCATGTCTGGATATGCTGACTTTCTCTCCGTATCTGTTGGGGTTTGGCAACTTCCTGTTGGGCCTTATCCTGTGTCTATCTCCACAGGCGTCCCGGGTATCGCAGGAGGCAGGTCGGCGACGGCTGCAGGAGGCGGAGCTTCGGCGTGTGGAGGCGGAGCAGGCGCGTGCGCTCGGGCTGCAGCGCCAGGAGCGTGAGCTGCGGCGCCGCCTGCTGGCCGCTCTGCTGGGCCCGGGAGGTGGGGCCGATGCAGCAGGCTCCACCCCCCTGCTGGACGTGCTGCGCAGGGTCAAGGCCAGACATGATCCTGCTATGAACACCCCTGCAGTGACCCCCACTGTGATGTCATCTGTGACGTCATCACCGTTGCCCGAGAGACGAGGACGACGTCATCGATCACGCAGCCGGTCGCGTGAGGGGCAGGGCCGGCGCTGAAGGCTTGATATCACTTCCTGTGGGGGCTTAATAAAGACACGAGTTTTCCCAGTTTGTGTGAATTGTGTTATTTTTTCCCTGAGTCATGAATACGCAAATGAGTATTACCATGAACATGCATATTAATAATGAAGTGTAGCTCATCAATACACAAATATTTTCTGTCTTTAATATATTAATTTGTTTTGATTTTGGATATTATTTTTGTATTGCTATGCAAATAAATGATAGTGGGTTTTAGGAATATGTAAATGAATATGAGCTCTTATGAATACACACGTGACAGAAATCAGCCCCTATGGATATGCAAATCAGCTGTGAAGATCAACTCATTAATATGCAAGTAATCTATTATTCGGGGTCTCCCGTCCTGTGGAAGGACACTTGAGAGAGTCTCAGAGGCACTTTATTCAGATCTTTGGTTAAAAACCGTTATGTCTGTTGTTTCCATTATGCTGAAGCCCCTCCCCCGCCAAACCCACCCCCCCCACCGCTTATCTGCCAAACCTGCCCAATCAGCTTAAAGATCACCAAAGCACACCAATCAGGGCTAAGGGCCAATCACAGCGCAGGAAATTGTCAGTGCCCCCAACAATCTATCATAAATAAAGTCTAGTAACTCACTTTGAAAATGACTTTTCAAATGAATTTGCAAATACACTCCTTGTGAGTATTAATGAGTATGCAAATGAAGCAGGTATCATTCGGTAAAGGAAGTGAGTCAACATTGTTGACAGGAAGTGACTCAGTGCTTGGTGCTGACGTGCTCCCTTCCTAATTAGGTCAATGGCAGATGTTCTAGAACAGCCTGGGTTAATCTGGGCTATCCAGTCCTTTAAAGGCACAAGGCCTGCGGTTCCTCCCTTGTGGGAGTCGGTGAGAGCAACGGACACAGGAGGGACACAGGGGGAACACAGGGGACACGATGGACGTTGGACACCAGGAGGACCACAGGGGGAACATGATGGACGCACGCAGGGACGGTGAGAATGCGCTGCCAGATGAGGCCGACCTGCAGCACCTGGAGAGGCTGGTGCTCGGCTTCATGGCGTCGCAGGTGAGGGGGTTGTGACTCCAGGACGTCAGCACCTGTGGGGTTGTGACCCTGGGTTGCCATCTCCCTGGGGGTCGTGACCTTGGGGCATCATGAATATGCAACAGTCAGTTATGAACATGCGATCACAGAGTCAAAAATATGTAAATGAGCACGTGGATCGTGATAAGTGTGGCTGTCTAGGATGATGAATCTAGAATTATGCTAATTTACATACCCAGGGGAGTGATGGGGAGGTCACAGAGGAGGATGCATGTAACGTCATGGCCATGTGATGATGTCAACACCATGATGTTCTGTGTGCCCTGACATCATGTCTGTGATGTCATGTCCCATCACATGCTGCCTATGATGTCATCTCTGATATCGATGCGTTATGTCTTGCGAAAGGCAGCGATTACGTCATATGTGCTGTGGCCATGCATGACGGCATCCCGGCATCACCATGTGTCCTCATGGTTGTGGTGACTACATCGCCATCCTCCTCCTGTCCACAGGCGCTGTTTGCTGGCTGCGAGCTTGGCCTTTTTGACCTCCTGGCGGGTGGCGCGCTGGGAGTGGGGCCTGTGTCGGGGCGGCTGGGACTGAGTGTGCGGGGGACGCAGAGGCTGCTGGATGTGCTGGTGGCACTGAGGCTGCTGGGAGCCACTCCTGGCCCGGAGGGAGAACGTGAGTGTGTGCACTGCGGGGGAACCTACATGGGGGACGGACACAGACTTGGGAGACTGCCCCTACAGGAAGTAACTGAGACAGTACAGGAAGTGGTTCTTGCCCGGTAGGAACTGAGTTGTGTTTTAAAGGAAGTATATCTGCCCCGACAAGAAGTCAGTTTGTTCCCACAGGAATTTAGTCTGCCCCTACAGGAAGTGGGTTTGCTATTAGATGAAGTGGTTCAGGTACCATAGGAAATGGCTTTGCCCCTACAGGAAGTAACTTTGCCCCACAGCAAATGGGTCTATTCCTACCGGAGGTTGGTCAGTCACTATAGGAAGTGGGTCTTGTCATGTAGAAAGTGGGTCCTCCCTTACAGGAAATGGTTCTGCTCTTACAGGAAGTAAGGGTTTCAGTTCCAGTAGAAAGGGGGTCTGTACACAGGAAGTGTGACTAAGGGGACAGAAACAGGGAGAACCCTTCAATAGAAGGAACAAAAGTCTGCCACAACAGGAAGTGTCTGTGGGAACAGGAAGTGGGAATGGCAAAAACCAAGTTTGGTCACAGGAATTGCGTCTTTCCTCCACCCAAAGGCTTTCTAGTAGTACAGGAAGTAGGTCTGCCCATACAGGAAATAGCTTTGCTCCCAGCAGAAGCAGGGCAGCTAGCACAGGAAGCAGCTCTGTACGTGGGAAGGTGCCTACGTGATGGCGGCTGCAGCACAGGAAGTGTTCTCACGCCTGATGTGGGCGGGCCTCTGTGACGCAGTGATTTACGCACTGACCCCGCTGACCCGCGCCTGCCTGACGCGTGAAGGCTGTGCTTCCCAGCACCACCTGCTGCGCTACCTGGGCGGGACGACGTACCGGCTGTGGGCGCACCTGGCGGAGGCCGTGAGGTGGGCCGGGCTTGGTGGGCCGGGCCTGAGGGTCTGCGGGAGTCACTGGGAAGGTGGATCCGGCAGAGGGCTGGGGCCTGGTGGGCTGGGTTTTGAGGTAGCAGGGCTAGGCGTCCAGGGGGTGCAGTCTGTAACTGTGGGCGGGGCCCTGCCAAGACCCCGCCATGACCTCACCATGACCTCGCAGGGAGGGCTGCCATCAGTATGCTCGCGCATTTGGTGTCAGCAACGACGAGGAAGATGACCTGTTTGCTGCCATTTACAGGTGAGGCGGTCACGCCTTTTCCATTAGCTCCACCCCTTGTTGAGAGCCAGGTCCACAACAGCCAAGGAAATGACTTTACAACCTCTTGGGATATGCCCCCTGATGTTAGCCCTCTGCTTGGAGACCACAACCATGATGACATCATGAGCACAGGCTCCACCCCTCACTGGGACCCGCCCACCTTTACCGGCCCACCCACCCCAGGCTCCTCCTTCTCAGGCCCCGCCCTTTCTGCAGGTCAGATGACGAACGCCTGCGTTTCCTGTCGGGGCTGCAGGACACTTGGCGTGACTCCAGGCTGACCCGGAAGCTGCTGACGGCCGAGGACATGGCTGCTTTCCCACGCGTGTGTGACCTTGGGGGTGAGACACACGGACAGGAAGTGGCTGTGTCCTGACAGGAAGTAACTTCCCTGAGACAAAGTGACTGTTCCTTACAGGAGGTAACCATTCCCCAATAGAAGTCAGCGTGCCCACAGAAGAAGTGCTGATCCTTGTTAAGAAGTGTATGTTCCATGACAGGAAGTCATCCTGCCCCTGCTGCCTGCCCAGAAAGTGCCCCTTCCTATAGAACAAGTTCCCTTTCCCTTGACAGGGTCCTTTCCCTCTGAGGAAGTGCCCAATTCCCTAAAGGAAGTAGGCCAGTCCTGACAGGAAGTTGTAATGCGTCCCCTGTCTGGCACCGTCCCAGGTGGCAGCGGCGAGCTGGCACGCGCATGGGCGTTGCTCTACCCAGCGAGCGCAGTGACGGTGCTGGAGACGCCCGAGGTCGTGCGTGACGTGATGGACAAGTTCCTGCCCCACGAGCGCGTGTGCTTCATGCCAGGTGGGCCAGGCCTGACTCGGGCGTGAGCTCCTGGTCCAACCTCAGGGGGCGGACAGTGTGAGGGGCGTGTCCTGACCGAGGCCTGCTCCCTGTGGCGTCACAGGCGATTTCTTCCGGGACCCGCTGCCTCCAGCCGATGTGTTCATCCTCGCCCGTGTCCTGCACGACTGGGACGACACCACGTGTGCGCAGCTGCTGGGGCGCGTGGGCGGGGCCTGCGGGCCAGGTGGGCAGGGCCTCTGTCGGGGTGGGCGGGGTCTGTGGGAGGAGTGGAAGAGACAGGAATTCACACAATTTCCGTGAAACAGGCGGCTCTTCACAATGGAAGTGATTATGCCCCTAGTGGCCATATAGGAAGTATTTGGAGAGAAACAGGAAATAGCTCAGAAAGCACAAGAGGAAGATTGTTGAGACCTACACATTAAACGGGAAGAGCCCGTTCCCCTAGTGGAAGTTGTCCTTTCCTCAGCAGAAGTGACTCATCTCTGACCGGAAGTCTCTTTTCCCTGAGAGGAAGTCCCTATTCCATGTCAGGAAATGCTCATCTACTCAACAGGAAGTGCTCATTCTCCTACCAGAAGTGCCTTTTCCCCAACGGGAAGTGTGTATGCCATGAGAGGAAGTGAACATACAGTCACCAGTAGTGGTCTCTGGGGAGCAGGAATCGCGTCCTCGTGACTGTCGTCCCTCTGCAACGTGCATCTCACACTCTCCCATTCTGGCAGGCGGTGCAGTCGTGGTGGTCGAGGCGCTGCTGCCCGAGGAAGATGACTTTGGCGGTGATGCAGCTGAGGGGGCGTGGCCCGCGTGGTGGGCGTGGCCTGCCGTGCGCACGCGCCTGCTGTCCCTCAACATGCTGGTGCAGACGCGCGGCACCGAGCGCTCGGCCGCCCAGTACCTTGACCTGCTGGCGGCCGCCGGCTTTACCAGGGCGCGTGCGCACCGCACTGGCAGCGCCTATGATGTCATCGTGGCACGCAAGTGATGTGGAAGGGGTGGGGCCAGTGGCTGCATGCAGATGACGTATGTGATGCTTAATTTGCATGTTGTGTCATGTTCTGGTCCACACGCTAATGTAGAATTGAATATGTAGATGAGATGATAATGGTAGGCTTTATATGCGAACTGTGTTCAGGTGATTGTCCCCATTTGTAGCGCATTCTAATGAGGCCTTTAATATGTTGATGAGTTGGAAATGAAGGCGTTAATGGTAATGAGACCTTTCATATGTAGATGAGATGGTAATGAGAAGTTAATAGGCACGTAGTGTGCCAGTGTGAAAGGAAGAATTGAAACGAGATGCTAGTGGGATGGTTGATATATAGATCGTATGCTAATCGTGCTAATGCTTCATCTGTATTATGCTAAGGTGACCATGTATATCATCACCCACCACCTTTATGCTAATGTGACGCTTCATTTGTATGTGACGTCACTGAGGAAACTGCAACTTTTATTTCTTTAATTCAAAACTCGGAAAACAAACCATGAGGAAAAATACAAAAAAACATAGAAAAGGACAAAAAGGAGAAAAAAACAGGAGCTGCAGGGGCTGCTGGGAAACCCTGTGCACGTGGGATGGGGCCAGGAGGATCCTGTATGCTTATGAACTGGGGCGGGGCTGAAAGGCACAGGAGGGTTGGCCTATGCTAATGAGGTCATGGAGACCACAGTGCTTAGCATCAGAGGGGGCGGAGCCAAGGCTGCTAGGTTCCCTGGGGGCAGAGCCAATGACATCACCACAGTAGAGGGCGTGGATTAGCATTTTTGGGGGCAAGTCCTTCATGTGCCAAGTTCATTCTGTGGTCAGTGACATCAGGGGCGGGGCTTGCGATCCCCAGCTGAGGGCAGTGTGGGCGTGGCCTTTGCCCTCAATGGGAGGGATCACAGCAAAGGGGCATGTCATAAGTGTGCTGTGACATCATGACGCTGGGCCATGCCGTTTCATATGGTGGTGTCACTATGAGGGGCGCGGCCTACATGCTCTGTGGGCGTGGTCTTACACAGGGACGTGTCTGCCCCAAGTGGAGGAGCATCCAGTAAAATAGAGTGATGTCACTGAGAGGCGTGGTCTTACCGAAAGATTGGCTACCGCCCAGAGTGGGCAGGACCGTGACACGGATCAGGACCGTGATGTTAGGGGCGGGGCCTGAAATTCTACAGGCAGCTGTCATGGTGAGGGGCGTGGCCTCCTCAGGGGCGTGTCTGAACCTGCACAGGGCAGGGCCTGCATGTCCATGGTGTGACGTCATGGTGAGGGGGCATGTCCCTTGACATCAGGGGGCGTGGTCAGCATGGTCAGTGTGGTTGGAACTGGCAGCCCAGTGAGCAAGCTCAGGGATCGGGTTATGAGGGCAAAGGTGGGGAGCACAGGCTGCAGGAAGGTGACCGGAAGACATGTAGGCGGGCCGTCGAAGAAGGTGAGCGTTTCCTTGGTTCTAGTCCAGGAGGACGTCAAGCCGCGACCCCTGCGACCCCAGGAGTGTGATGCTGTGAGCTGATTTCCTGTGAGCATTGGAAGTCCATCTGCTTTGAATATCTCAAACCTGTGTATCTTACAGAAAATAGACATCTATGTTAGATTTCACTTGCTTCACACATTGAGTTAGCTTGCAGTTTGGCATCTCAGTGTACAGAGACACCACAGGCCAGTGTCTCCTGCTTACTTAATGTAACATGTCCCCTCTAGCTCTAATCCTGCTTCTCTCTCTCTCAGTGGGAAAATGGCCCTGTTGGAGAGCGCCCCTGGATCTCTGCCTGCCTAGCCCATTGTGGGAGGACATCTGCACACAGCTTACCATGTCCCAGGGGAACCTCTGACAGGAGTCTTGGCTAACTGAGACCCCAACATGGACTGTTCACTGCGCATGCACCAAGAGTGATGAGCTGCACCCAAGTCTTTTCTCTGCCTCTTTAACAAACTGTATTAGGACTCCCTTGGCAAGCAAACGTAGGAGGTCAAATGTTACATTTATCCTGCTTTTCAGCAGGTAACAGAGTTTGCCCTGAGACACAACTTCTTGTGCTTCCTGACTTTTAACTTCGTTGGAGGGTCTGGAGAGATAGACATACTTCCTAATGTGTCACAGTGTCATTGTTGGATGGAAGTACTGTTAGGACCACCCTTCTGCCTGCTCCTTTTTCCTACCCTATATAAGTTTGTGACTTCTTTAAAAAAAAATGGACATACCTCACCACCAGTTTGTCTCTAGTTTGTCTGCTGCAGAAGAATACTGTCACCTCACTCCCTGGTGGTTTCAGGGTCTGTTAGACAGAAGATGCGCCCCCCCCCCCCGATGGCCCCGTGCTTTACCTTTTCCTGTTTCAGTTCCACTTTGTGGGAGATCATCCCTTGGGTCTTTGCCTGATACATGGCGGGTGGGCTCTCAGCTCACCTGCCCATGAGCTGAGGCACAGCTTCCAGCCATGCATGTGGAATGTGATCTCTGACATGCCTGGAGGGTCTAGGGGAATAAACACACTTCCTAGGCAATTACAGTGTCTTTGGTGGTTGGCAGAGCTATTGGAGGACATCTTCCAGCTCTCCTCTTCCCTAACCTTTATAAGCTTGTAACTTGTGCTGAATAAACTAACATTCCTCACTGGCTGAGTAACACTGTGGCCTCACCCCTCAGTGACCTCGGGGCATGCTGGTCAGGAAACTGTTGTGTGACTAGTTCCTTTTCTATATCTTAATTTCTTGTATCTTTCCTGGGTAATCTCTGATGAGCACATTAATTTTATATCCAGGGCATCCGAGCTTTTTGTTATATAAGGATAATATATACATAATAAGCTAGGGAGGTTTGTGACCCGAGTAAACCCTCCCATTTCATGTCTTGAGGAAGGTAAGAAATGTGGAACAATATCTCATTATCTCCACCTACAAGTCTGGTTCGTTTCCCAGCCTCCATGCTGATGCTGATGGAGGTAGTTCAGTGGGTCTTCAGCTGCTTAGACTTGCTGGGCTGTGGTGGTAGTGGGTGGTAGTGGGTCTGCTTTGCTCCTCCCTGAAGCTGTGATCTGTGCACTGCAGACCCTCAAGACCAGAGTCAGCAGCCTCCCACCGAGAAGCTGTTTCTGCAGTCTGGCAGCCAGAGTAAAGGCATAAGAACCATTTCCAAGCTGAATAGGGGAGCTGATGGGATTCCATGCACATGCAGGAACTACATTTTGAAACACTGAACTACTTACCTGAGTGTTGATTGTGTCTAATGTGAAGCTGTTAACTTTACAAAACACAGGATTTTTTTTGTAAGATTATGGAAAATGTTTCTAATTAGAGAAAATATATACATGCTTATGAAGGAACTTCTACTTTAGTCTCATTTCCCCATAACATTTGTGAAATTCTTTCATATGTGGTAATTAAATAATAAAATTCCTTTGGTCCTTTTAACTATAATTTGTTGTGATTAGGTCAATACAAAGTCAGATTTTGAAACTGAATTAAGAATGAAATATAAGCCCCCCAAAAACAGATGATGAAATTGGCTTTTTTTTTTTTTTAATCTTTCAGGCTGTCCCTTTTGTTTGCACAACACTATGTGACACTGTCTTTGCCTCCAGATCTCTACACCCTGAACATGATGGGGCTCCTTCCCTGTTCACTCAGCCTGGCCCATCCTTCCCACCTGAACACATTCAATTCTTCACTTTGTTGCTTCCTAGGACTTCCCGTGGGGTCCCCACGTGCCCTTTCTAGAGCCTCAGGAACATATGGTGATACCTGCAAGCCACTGGGTCTCTTCCACTGTCCAGTGAGGTCTGAAAAATGGGCCAGAGCCACTGTGTCACTAGTACCTCATTACAGATGGACAGCCACACCCAGCACAAGCCCATATACACCATGGGCACTGGGCACTGGGGTGTGGACCTGGGATTTGAACTCCTCAGACAACCCTTAAGACCTGTCTGAGGTCTGAGGTCAACCATATATTTCTACAAAGTGAATTTATTAATAGGCCACAAATGCTACATATGAGCCTTCCTAATTGCATATACTAATGATTCAACTGCAAAAAACCAGCCATGAGACATTTGGGGAGATTAGAATGCTGAATAGTTAATGAAATAAGAAAATCATAAAATATTTACATGGTAGTGGAATCGTGATTAGTATAGAAATTTTCAGTTTTAAGTGAAAAGTACAATTCTTTCTAAATTGTTCCTGTTTTGTGCATAAATATTTTCATCTTTATCATAAAATCTTGCCTCCACAGAGATGAGGAGTCAAAGCAGAGGTATAAGTGCACTGCACAGTGAGTGTAGAACATTCTCAAAAGAGGGAATGCTGGCTCAGCTGTCAAATCCTCGCCTTGCAAGTGTCAGGATCCTATATGGGTGCTGGTTTGTATCCAGCTCCTCCTCGTTCATCCAGCTGCCCACGTGTGGCCTGGGACAGCAGTAGAGGATGGCTCCTAGCTGTGGGAGCCAGAATGCACATGGGAGACCTGGAAGAAACTCCTGGCTCCTGGCTTTGGATCAGCTCAGTTCTGCCCGTTGTGGCCACTTGGGGAGTGTACTAACATATGGAAGATGCCTTTTCTGTCTGTCCTTTTCTCTAAATCTGCCTTTCCAGTGAAAATCAGTAAATCTTAAAGAAAAAAAAAGAGGTAGTGCATATTCATGTGTGTGTGATGTTGGGCTAATCCAGATGGAGTGACAGGTATTAATGAACAGATTAGCATGTTACATATGAAGAGATTGGAAAGAGGCTGTAAGAGCACCCTGTGCCTGTCTAGGTCTTCACTTCTCTGAACTGTGGGCACGCTCTTCATTCAGGGTCCACCTGGATAGTGTGGGATAATTATACCATTTGTTTATTAGAGTCGTTACACCCGCAATGACAATTTCTCCATACAATGCCATTGTCACAGCACCCAGGGATTAGGACATGCTCCTGTATTTTAGGGGGACAGGGAGAACACCACAATCCATTCTCTGGTGGGGATGAAAAGAAGTCATTGAAAATTGCTCAATTAGAGTCACACATAGTTTGAGTTCTGTTTCATAATTCATTCACTTTTGCATTTGCTGGATTTTTTCTTCTCAAAGGCATCTTATTTTTGTTGAGCTACTGTGGTTGTATTTTATTCCAGACCATGATGATTAGAATTGAAAGAGATGAAGGTTCTGCTTTTAGGAGATGAAAGCGCATGCAAGACATGGATATGAAACATATAATGGCAATGATGTAAGGTGAGCAAAGAGACCATAGTAGTTAAAGATTGTTGTTCCTTAGAGCAAACAGCACATGCAAAGGTCTACAGGCAAGGGAGGATAAGTTGAGGATAAAGCAGAGAGAGAAGGTTATGCCAATAGACTCACTGGTGTTAGAAGATAAAGCATCAAACACACAAGCTAATGTTCAGGAAATACCACATCTTATTGTTTTTAAGGATTTATTTTTATTTTGATTAGAAAGTTACATACACAGAACAGAGAAGAGAAAGAGGGAAAGATATTTCATCCTTTTTTTCACTCCCCAAGTGACTGCAACAGCCAGAGTGTCGCCAATCCAAAGTCAGGAGCCAGGAGCCTCTTCTAGGTCCCCACGTGGGTGTAGGGGCCCAAATCTGTGGGCCGTCCTCTGCTACTTTCCCAGGCCACAAATGGGGAGCTGGATGGGAAGTGGGACCACCACGATTAGTACCGGCATACATATGGGATCCTGGTGGAGTGTGTAAGGTGAGGATTTTAACCTCTAGGCTAAAATGCCGGGCCCATACCCTATCACATTTTAGTGTAAGACACTGCACAAAATGTTTGACATGAACTCACATCAGTTCTCTGTAGGAAATTTCCATTTGCCAGGTGTCCTACTGTAATTCAATCTTTTTAGGAACAAAGCATTCCAGAAGGCTGCCAGCTTGCTGTTCATAGGCAGAGCTCACAGTGCAGACTCAATCCTTCATCCAGTTGATGGCAACATCACAATGAGTTTATTCACAAGCCCGGTCCTAGTGGACTGTAGATCACTAAAGTCCATTCAAAATGGTTTTCTTAAACTTCTATTGCTGACCTTGAGAAGTAACTCATTAATCTGGTGTTTCCACACAAATGCTCACAAATAACTCACTGCTTCCTTTCTATTCCTAATGGGTAACCCCTGATCCTTGAACACTGTGGGTGTGGTTTTTCCCTCACTGGACTCTACCCTTATTAGTGGGAAGGAGTTATTCAAATGAATAAATAGCTGATTGACACATCAGACTTGACTGAGTTGTGGAACTAGGAGAGCGACAGGCATTAGCAGTGTAAGTACTGATCTCATAAATCTCTCCATGTTGTGTTCTGCTCTTCTCTGTGTATAACTAGAAAAAAATACTTTAAAATGCTAGTGTAATGTCAAATCGAATCCAAATTAAGAATATCTACAGTAAACAAAAGTTTGGCTCAAAACGAGGTTTATTGGGAGCGCTGAGGGGGATTTTCAGGGGTCCAGCACAGACGAAGCGACAGGGAAGCCCCATGTGGGGACCAGGAACTGGTGCTTTTATAGGCAGGTAGAAGAAGTGGGTTGTGACCTATCAAGGGAAATAACTTTTGCTCATGTGGTAATGTGAGTTCAGATTGGTTCCTGCTGGCCTGGGCAGTCGCATATGGCATACTCAGTTCTGAGCCAGGCAGAGTTTTCTGGGTATTGTAGTTCGTTGGCCTGAGTGGAGCATCCATTACACCCTTTCTATCTGCTGCTTCTTGCAGGCCATCCATTGCCCACCCTGGCTATGCCTTACACTTGGAAAAGGAAAAATTTTTGTTCACTTTGTACCTTCTTACTGTGCTTAGATAATAATTTCAGCTTCAGTGTATCTTGGATACACCTTTATAGAAAAGTAGTAACAAAGAGTTAGTAATGCTAGGGCATGAGATTGTAATGGCCTCAGGAAAATTAGCAGCATGAAGAGAAAGCTCTTAGCTTTCTTGACAACTGAACATATGACCAGAGTGAGAAGCAGGGCATTTTTGTTACCATTATGGCTGAGGAATTCAGACATGCAACATAGATTGGAGCTAAAGAAGCCAGTGGGCTGTAATGAAACAGTTGACCTGAGAGACCAGGTAGATGGCTTGGTAGAAAATGGAATGTCCTGTCTGTGCATAAGCTTGGCTCCTTATGATTATGGGGTGAACTTTTTCCTGCCGTTTTACCTTCCCATCCCCTTCTGGGATGTTGCTTGGCAGAGGCTTTACAGGTGTGAGATCCTCCCTGGGGACATATGGGGGAGAGGGGAATGTGAAAGAGCGGTGAGGAGATCTCCCTGCAGTGTCATGTTGCCAGGACCATTCCGAGGCATGATACCACTTTTATAATCTTGTAAGGGTGGGACTCTGATGAGTAAATGTATATGATGGCATGCCACTAAGTCATCTAGGTCTCTTCCCTCACTTAACCAAAGAAACACCTTGTGTATTCCCTTCCCTTCCCTTCCCTTCCCTTCCCTTCCCTTCCCTTCCCTTCCCTTCCCTTCCCTTCCCTTCCCTTCCCTTCCCTCCCCTCCCCTCCCCTCCCCTCCCCTCCCCTCCCCTCCCCTCCCCTCCCCCCTCCTTTCTCTCGGTCTCTCTCTCCCTCCCCTCTCCACATACATACACATGCTTATGTCTGTCTCCTTTCCAAACATTTATGCTGACATTTCATTCTCTCCAATATAGTACAGAATTCTTATAAATTATAACAGTGCAATCTCAAATAAATTTGAAACATTCAAAATTCAGATTTATTGCCAAAGGAATAAGTTAGTCTGTGTACTAGAACTTGATTCTAATCCATCCTTTGTCACTAACCAGCTAGATTACAAATCTTGTTCTTTATCTGGGATTCAACAAACTCATGGCAAACCTAGAGAATGGCCAAGCCAGGTGTCATACCCTTGGCACTGCTGCCCTTTGGGACCAGTTGATGCATTGAGTACAATCGTATCTTGTGCCTTATAGGATATACAGAGGTATCACTGTCCTTCCCTACCAAATGTCACCAGACTATTATTCGCTCACACAGAGTGACAACCAAAAATGTCTCAACACATTGCTTAATTTCCCCTTCAGCCAGGGACTCAAGTCTCCCTTGATTGAGATTCCCTGAAGTATAGGATTTCTCAGGCAAGACACTTAGAAGTCTTGGTGAGAGAAGTAGACCATCACCAGCCTTTAAGAAAAAAAAAAAAAAGCATAGCATGTCATCAAGCAAGAAACACAGCATCATTGGAATTAGAAGTCATCAACCATGTCTTGGAATAAATGTAGATACTTGTGTGATAGTTCAGTGTGTGACAGGCTCTGAACAAGTGTTATTTCCATTCATTCTATTGTTTTTTTTTAACTTACATTTTGCATTTATTTGCTGCTATTGTGCAACATAGTGCCGATGGTGAATATGACAGCTGCTATTTTTACGTCTCTGACATAGTGACTTGGCCTAAAAACCCAACAACTTGAAATTGGCATGCTATCAGGATATTTTATATTGGGTGGAATAACTATTATTGCTTATGCCATAAATCATGAAACCCTGAAATTGATAAATAAATCACATCTGTAACACAGTTAAGCAATATCATGTTTCACAATGAACTTGAAGTGAACTAGTTAAAATAAACCACACTTTTGTTCTTCAGAGTATTTTGCTTGAAATAGTTTGGGAATGGAATCCAGCTGGTGGAATGCATCATCACAAGTTTATTGATCTTGGTGAATTATTTTCTAAGAGTAACTGTGCTCATTTAAAAAATAGCTGGCTTTTCTGAATGTGTTTATTTTAAAAATATAGGAAAAATCTTTGTTATGACTAAAAGTGCCCAAATATAATATGTACCATGCTATAACAGTAATTATTTATACTATATTTTTAGAAAAAAATACGTATACCGATTAAATGCAGGAAAAGAAAGCACATTTTAAACAGCTGATTTTTTCCCCCTTCATTGGTTCTTTTTTTTAAAAGATTTATTTTATTATTTTTTACAAAGTCAGATATGCAGAGAGGAGGAGAGCTAGAGAGGAAGATCTTCTGTCAATGATTCATTCCTCAAGTGAGCACAATAGCCGATGCTGTACCGATCCAAAGACAGGAGCCAGGAACTTCCTCCAGGTCTCCCACACGGTGCAGGATCCCAAGGCTTGGGCTGTCCTCGACTGCTTTCCCAGGCCACAAGCAGGGAGCTGGATGGGAAGTGGAGCTGCTGGGATTAGATCGGTGCCCATATGGGATCCTGGCATGTTCAAGGCGAGGACTTTCGCCACTAGGCTACCCCTCATTGGTTCTTTATGGTGTGCACTTGGAAGATAATGTCACTCATTTAGTTTTCTATCTGCTCCAGAAGATTGTGTTGAAACATTTTTTTGCCCTTAGAAACTGTGTTTCTCTATGGGACCTTTTCAGCTTTGCACGCCGATTTTGGAACCAAATCTGGATTCTGTCTTCTTCAAGATCCAATTTTTGAGCTAAATCCTCTCTGATGTCAACACCAAGGTAGCAGTTTATTCTAAAGATGTCTTTCAACACTTCAGTCTGATTTTGAGTAAAAGCAATCCTTGGTCTTCGGCCTCTATACCAACTCAACTCTCTTTTCAAAGAGACTCTCTCTGAGTCTGGAAAGTAATTTTCATATTTCAAAACTCTTTATTCTGGCATTGGGTGATCCACCATGCGTGGGAATGATATCCCATTGGGAAAATCTGGGACATGAGTTAGGATCCTTCCTTAAGGAACTGCAGGTGTCCGCCCAAGGCCTGTGGGCTCCACTGTTGGAAGGACGTCTTTCTTCTGGTCAAGTCCTAAGATGCTCTCAACTGAGAAGGAGCAGGATGCGGATTTGCCATCCGCCAGCTGAGCCCCTTCCTGAAGACTGGGAGACATCCTCTCTTGGGCTGCACGGCCTCAGCTCTGGCCTCTCTCACCCCTGCTCAGCTTGTACAGGACTGGGATCTTCCTGCAGTTCACCTTAAAGCTTTGTGGACAAGGGGGCTCCATCATTCATTGTAAAGTCAATTCAGAAACATCCCTCTTGCCTGATTTTTTAAAAAATTTTTCTTTATTTTTGACAATCTTTATATAATTAATTAGGGCAAAAGGTTCAAGGGCTACAGAAAAGTGGGTAAGACTATTATTTCCACATTGGTTTTTTTCTGTATCTGGGGTAAAGGAGGAAATAAAGGGAGAAGCCCCACCCAGTCTCTCAGCCAACCCAAGTCCCTGATGTGGGGCGTGCTCCGTGTGTCTTGCTCAAGTGGTTTGATAGTTCAATAGTTATAAGTTGCTGCCAGTCTCGTCACTCCAACCGCTGGTTGACATAGTCCCCCTTAAAGTCTCCTTTTGCCCAGTTTTTCCCTGCCAACATATAGCTATGGTCGTTGATTGATTTGTTCTGTCCTCCTTTGTGATACCAGGTATCCTCTACAGGTTCTGATAGACTGCCATACCCTCAATGTGCAGCTGATTATGCGCTCCACTGATTGAGCCTAGGAGAAGCAGAGAATCATCATGTGCTTTGGTGAAAAGAATGTAGATTTTTAAAAAAGGTTTATTTATTTTTATTGGAAAGGGAGATTTACAGAGAGAAGGAGATACAGAGAGAAAACTCTTCCATCTAATGGTTCATTCCCCAACTGGCCATAACAGCCAGAGCCAAGCCTGTCTGAAGCTAAGAGCAACATGAAATTGGCTCAATGAAATTTTGTGATAATGTCTGATAACAAGTGAGAATGTTCCTAAGACTCCACCACCCCTGCAGGGAAGAGTAGACACTCAATACTCTGGTCAATATTTCTGGTCACATTTCAGCCATAATACTGCAGTACATTTTGTCTGTGGACTTCATTCATTCATTCCATTGTATTTAGAGAAACCAGGAGACAACATGGCAAGAAAGACCCTGCTTCACTACAACAACGGAAGAGGCAGGATGGAGTCCATCCGCTGGCTCTTGGCTGCTGCTGGAGAAGAGGTAGGAAATGAGTTATGTCATTTTAAATTGGATCAAACGTTGACTTTATCAGAAACTTTACTAAGCTGGGAAATCTCATACTACACAACGTGTAAGCAGTTTTGATTTTAAATAAAAAATGTTTTATTTCCAATGTTTGATAATTGCATGTCACTAAGTTAAAATAATTTGTATCAAATATGTGTGCTATTTTAAAGATTTAATTTTTTATTTCAAAGTAGAATGATGTATATATACATATGTACATATAGATATAGGGAATGGAGAGTAGGAGAGAAAAGCAGAACAAGAGAGGGAGAGAATGAAAGAGTAATAAAAAGAGATATCTTTCTTATGCTGGTTCATTCACCCAAAAGCTGCAGTATTCAGGACTGGACCAGGAAAGCCAAGAGCCTAGAATTCCATCCTGGCCTCCCACGTAGGAGGCAGGTGCTAAGTACCGTGACCATCTTCTGTGTTTTCCAGACTCATTAGTGGCAAGCTGGTTTGCAGGCAAATCAGACAGGGTTCTAATTGGAGTTCTGGTAACGATGCCAGTGTTGCAAAGGGTGGCTAAGATGCTGTGCCTTTATTGCAGCTTGAAGGAAGGGGTGGTGGACAAGCTCTGATCATTCCCTTAGCTCAGAGCTTGTGGATTTCCTGTGCCCAGAGGCTGATTATGCCCATGCAGCCCTTTACCATCAGCCTCAGGAGCCACATCACACTCACCTGGCCCATACCACCTCAGCCACCCTCCTGGGATCCCCACTGCCCCCTCCCATTCCTCATGTACCTCTGAACTGGCTGCTGTGTAAATGGCTGGTATTCACACCTCCCTGTCTCTTGAGCCTGATCCTCTGAAATCACAAGAGTGACAACACTGTCCCACAAGCAAGTTAGGAAATTTCCCAACCTACTCATGACCATTTAGACTCTAAAAGGAAAAGGAGGGATATAAATGACAGCAGAGGCCCTTGGGTGGTAGGATATAGACAATATGCCCATGCATGGGCATATCCCATGTGTCCTTAGCATGTGTCCATGTGTCCATGATCTCTCTCAACTCCATTAAGATATGCCCACTCTGCAACTGGAAGAACTCCCCAAACCACTCCCTTCAGTACCTCCCTATTACCTAACTCATATCCTGATCACAGATTACAGCAGGTCAAAGTGGAGGTGACGTGAACCATGGTCATGAGCAGACGCCTCTGAGTACTGGCAAATTTGGAAATGTTACCTTACATTATGCAGCAGACAGGAGTCTTTTGGGTTGAGAAGCTTATAATGGGATGGAATGAACTGACAAGAACTCATTTACTGTTTTTCCTCTTAGTTTGATGAGAAATTTATAGAAAGTGCAGAAGATTTGAGCAAGTTAAGAAATGGTAAGAACAAGTATCTATGTGACTTGGATGAGATGGTCTGGTGTAAGGTTTGAACATGAGGTGACACCTGTGTGTTTGAAGAGAGGTGGTTTGGAATGGTGGGGAGAGAGTGGTTACATGGAAGGAGTGGGGGCTCTTTGAGCAGGTCCATAACTGAGAGCTAAAAGGGCCAGGATCATTCAGAGTATCGGCTAAGGGAATCATTGCTTGTTTCTCCTCAGTGTCTCAGGTTTTCTTGCACAACAAATGAACTCAAATTATCTAAGGGTCTCACACTTCTCTCCCAACCCAAGGACACACACACAGGGATTTCTCAGCTGAAGGGGAAGTAGATGCATTTCCTTTTTGTCTGGTGAGAAAGCAATAACCTAGTGATACCACAGGCTTAGAGGAGGACAGAAAGGAAAAATTTCATAGGAACTACTTCCAGAACCTACCTTTAATGTCCAGGACACAATGTATGTTGTAAATTTCTCAATTAAAATAGACTCCCACTGATGGCGCTATGATAGCCCTTCTCAATTTATCGCTAAAATATCCATGAAAAGGGCCTGGCACGATAGTGTAGCAGCCAAAGTCCTTACCTTGTGCGTGCTGGGATCCAGTATGGGTTCTGGTTATTGTCCTGGTGGCCCCACTTCCCATCTAATTCTTTGCGTGTAGCCTGGGAAAACAGTAGAGGATAGCCCAAAGCCTTGTGACCCTGCATCCATGTTGGAGGCCCAGAGGAGGCTCCTGGCTTCAGATTGATGCAGCTCCAGCCTTTCTGGCCACTTGAGGAGTGAATCAATGGGTGGAAGATCTTCCCCTTTTTCTCTCCTCCTCTCTGTATATCTGACTTTCCCATAAAAATAAGTCTTTAAAGCATACTCACAAACATAAATCAACACAGAAATACAAGGAGTCTGGAATGTATCTTGATGGGAAATAAAAATATCGTTGACATAACTTTCTCAGCAATAAAAGGAAGATTGATAGGAAAAAGTAGTACTACAGGAAGCTGAAAACCAGGGTCATTTTACTTAAAATCTTTAGTAGGTTATGTTTTTAGTTTCATTTTATACTGGCAGTCATTTCAACAAACAATTTTTTCCCTTCAAATAATACAGTCCGTAAACAATTATTCTCCTTTTTCTTTTCTTCCTTTAAAAGATGGAGTATTGATGTTCCAGCAAGTGCCCATGGTTGAGATTGATGGGATGAAGCTGGTGCAGTCCAGAGCCATTCTCAACTACATTGCCAGCAAACACAACCTGTACGGGAAAGATATAAAAGAAAGAGCTCTGTAAGTACATTTTCTGTTTTCATATCAGCAGACAATAAAGATCTTGGTTTGAGTGAGCAGTACTGTGGCAAGGGGATCAGGGCAAGTGGGAGTAGTCTGAGTGAATGGAGGAGGGAAGGAAGGCTACAAAAGGAGTTGATTCTTAACAGGATTGTGACCTGATTTACCAGCTGATTGTATGGAGTTGTCATCTTGTCTAGGTTTGGTGGTGGCTGATGACATTGGGGCTGTCTGAAGCTTTGGACACAGGGCTAAAGGAGACAGAGTGATTCAGTACTGCCCTGTATCGAGAGATCTTCTTCCTGTTTAGATGGAAGTGCTTGATTCAAAATCAGATCTTGTATGGATCTGTGGGAGGTTCATGCAACATGTCAAATAATTTCCTTACTAGGTTGTAAGACAGCAAAAATGCATCCACTCTGGTATTTATATAGCAGTGGTATTGATAGCATTCAAAAAATAGAAAGCTGCCCTACTATCCAAATATGGGTAAGGGGCTGAATGCTATGTGCAGTCATCTTGCTATTGAGTAGTGTTTGTCCATGAACGAGGATGATGTACTGGCATGCTACAACAGGATGAACCATGCAACTTCTTGTCACATGAAAGGAACCAGACAGAGTTTGAATACCTTTGTTTTTGAATGGCATGTCTAGAACATTCAAGTCCATAGAGATAGAAATAGGTTAGTGCTTGCTTGGGGCTGGAAGAAAGGGAGAATGAAGAGTAGCAACCATGGTGTACATTTTTGTTTAAATATGTCCTCTTTGCTTCATCCTGATTAAATGTTTTTCCATCCGTTTAAAGTGTCCTTACCGTATTCCGCCATCTTGATTCTCTCATATTTCATTGAATATATTTTTAAATTCAGCTTCTTTTTCTTCACCTTCTGGAACTCCCATAATTCTTTTAATAGGGGCTCTTGGGCCTGGCATGTTAGCCTAGCGGCTAAAGTCCTTGCCTTGACCGCCCAGCTGGGATCCCATATGGCTCAGGTTCTAATCCTGGTAGCCCTACTTCCCATCCAGTTCCCTGCTTGTGGCCTGGGAAAGCAGTTTAGGATGGTCCAAAGTCTTGGAACCATGCACCTATGTTGGAGATTGGAGGAGGCTCCTGGCTCCTGGCTTTGGATCTGCTCAGCTTCGGCCGTTGTAGTCACTTGGGGAGTAATCATTGAATGGAAAATCTTCCTCTTTGTCTCTCCTCCTCTCTGTATATCTGACTTTGCAATAAAATAATAAATACAATCTAAAAAAAATTTCTTAAGACTTGAATGCTTTTTTAGCTTGGCCCAGCTCTGCTTCCAGCTTTTTGATTGTTTCCCCATTGTTACAGGAAATATAGTCCAATTCTGTAATTCTTTCTTCTGCATCATTCGTTCTATTATCCCATGCTGAGTCTGTACCTTTGTCTGTACAACCTTTCTGCCACTTCTGGTTGGAACAGGTCTCAGGATTAGGGAGACACCATAATAAGTAGTTAAGTTGTTGTTGGTGCTGATCTTGTCAGAATCTGCAAGCTGTTAGGTTTAATGGTCAATGTTAATATTATTTTCTAAGTGGGTCCAGTGCAATGCACTGAGTTCAGTGAGTTCACTTCTAGCTCAGCACATGTACAACTCACTGCTGTCGTTGCAGTCTCAGAGCCTTTGCCACCCTGTACTAAATGGCAACTGATGTGCCACTGGTTGAGGTCTGGATTTGCTGGCCATAGATCTGAGGACTACCTGGATGTATTTTGGGTGGAATCTGTAGGCTTCCACATTTGTGCAATGCTCTGAACTAGAAATAAGTTCACTCCCAGTTTAGGGCATGGGCAGTCCTGTCTCATAGCTTGGCCTCCCTACACAAAATGGTACCTGAGTGGCTATGGTGTGTGTTGGGCTTTGAAATCCATTCGTTTCCATACAGCCTATTTGGGGTCTACTGCTCTGTCTCAGCTCCAGGTCGAATACAAACAAACAAGAGGGTGGACAACTCTTTCCCTGGGTTCACCTGCTGAGCTCCCAGGGAACTTCCCTTCCCACCTGGCTGTTAGTGGAGCTCTGGCCACCGGTGGAGCTCAGTTAACTGCTTGCTGACTGCAACTGGGGTATCTGGTCACTGCAGTATCACATTGCTCAGTCAGCTGCTTTCCCCTAATTGTCAGGTTCCAGGTGTCCCTCTGCCTTCAGTCTGTCCTCTCATGTTTTCTGGAATGTGCCCTCTAGCTTCATGCTGGCTAATGTTTCTCCATCTGTTTAAATGTGTCCTTAACCTATTTCACCATCTCTGCATGTATTATCATGCATTTTAAAGGGGTGGGGCAATTACTACATGTGATTATAGGACACCCACTTTGGGAAAAATAAAAGAAACATGTCACCAATCATATGCACTGGGAACTAACAAAGAATTATGCCAAGTAAGGAGGTATTTAACCTGGGGTGTTGAGAATGGAAGCATGAATAGAGTTTGTCAGAGGCATATGGGTAGAAACAGGGAGAGAATGTGGAGAGTTTATAACCTGGAGAACATGAGCCTGGGATTCGCATCAGAATGAGAGAAGGAGAGCATCTGCTATCTATACTGTGTTTTAAAGTATAAGCTAAAGCAGGAGGCATTTGACTGCTTGGTTGTTTGTGTCTTTCAGGATTGATATGTACTCAGAGGGCATTGCCGACTTGTATGAGATGGTCATGCTTTTGCCACTGTGTCCTCCAGATCAGAAAGGTGCCAAGGTTGACTTCATCAAAGAGAAAATCAAAACTCGTTACTTCCCTGCCTTTGAAAAAGTATGTGAAGCTGTTCAGCATGTTAGGAAACTCTTCCCACTACTCTACCACCCAGTTCAAAGGAAGATAGAAAAGCATGCCTGGGCATTTGGGGATATTGACCTTGGTGTCTAATGGGAATTCTGAATACCTATACAGCATTATGACTCACAAGGCATGTTTTCATAAAAACATGGTGTGAATAAGAATCCAGTGATATTCAGCTGATGGATTTTTAGGATAAGTATGTCCAGCTGTAACTTTAAAAGAATTCCATGGTCATGGCTGGAACATAGGGTGTGAAATCTCAGAGATCTCTGAGATCTGTAATGAGATCTCTGAGATCTGTGATGAGAGCAACACATCCCCAAACATTCTGGCATCATGTGGAAGGAGACGTGAGGCCAGATGCCCATCAGGGGAATATTGTAGACTGCAGGGTTGGGTGATGTGTGCACAGTGAAGGATGATGATGCAGGGACAGAGGGGAGGAGCTAGATGAGAAGGTGTGAAGGAGAAAGGAATCCATGGACAAAGGGCCACAGGTTTCAGTCTCTAGAGAAAAGCCAGACAAACTAAGGAAATGAAGTTTCATAGTAGAATGAGTAGTACCTGTCTCAGTTATGGCTTCTCTTTGAATATGAAAGTGAAATATTTCAGGATCCAAACTCCTTAAAAGAATGCTGGATTAAATTATGAACTATTGATTGAGTGTAAAGGAAAAGCTTACCACCAAAGTAAGACTTAGGGCCTTGTCTCATTCCTCTAACCAGGTGTTGAAGAGCCATGGGCAAGATTACCTGGTTGGCAACAGGCTGAGCAAGGCTGACATTCTCCTGGTGGAGCTGCTCTACAATGTGGAGGAGGTGGACCCTAGCGCCATCGCCAGCTTCCCTCTGCTGAAGGTGACCTATCTCACAGCCCCTGGAGGGCAGCCCCACATGTGTCTTCTTGGAATCTGACATTTGGTCTCTTTGACCCAGCTCTCTCTTAGCCTTGAAACCCACTTCTGTTCCCCCATTCTCTGAAATGAGTTTCCAGGCTGTGGCTTTGAAGCATGAACAATTTTTTGTATGCCAAGGAGATTGGAGGTGGAAGTCAACACTGGAGTGATATTTTGTTTATTATGAATTCAAGGAACCAGAGCCCAACCTCTCTTCCCCAACCCCTTATCACACTGTGCTCTTCTTTCCTGATACCGGTTTGATGCTCTTCATCCCAAGTGTGTCCTGCTTGTCCACACTTGAGTCCACGTGAGCAGGTGCCTTCCCTGTGATTTCCTTCTTCCAGTTCCAGCTTTGATTCTATTTCCACACAGCTCCCCACATTACCCTCTGCTCCCATAATCTGTGCTGTTATCTGTCAGTATAGAAATTGGTTGTGACTGGCCTAAGGTGAGCCTGTAGCATTTTCTGTCTCTATTTTGAACTCAGTTTTTCATATTTTGAATTCCTCTGCTTGGGAACTTTCCTGTATTGATATCTGACAGATAGGTTGGTCTCCGTTGTTTTGGGTAGGAGCCGTGAATCTACTGGGTTTATTGGTGAGAAGAAGGAGTGAGCATCTGAATGGCCTGTCTTTGGTGGAATGTCCCTGAGCTGTACTCACCTCCCAACACCTTCATGCTCTTTGGCATCTTTTTCTCAGACTCCCTGCTGTTGCTGATGGAGCGGGTCCAGTTGGTTTTCTCTATAAGGAGTCAGGAAGGGCTCAGACTGCCTGGGCTGTGCTAGTGATGGGGTGGGGGCTGTTTTCTTTGTTTGTTGTTTTTTTTTTTTAAAGATTTGTTATTTATTGGAAAGTCAGATATACAGAAAGGAGGAGAGACAGAGAGGAAGATCATGTGTCCGATAATTCACTCCCCAAGTGAGTGCAACGGCCGATGCTATTCCGATCCAAAGCCAGGAACCAGGAACCTCTTCTGGGTATCCCACACGGGTGCAGTGTCCCAAGGCTTTGGGCTGTCCTCGACTGCTTTTCCAGGCCACAAGCAGGGAACCGGATGGGAAGTGGAGCTGCTGGAATTAGAACCGGTGCCCATATGGGATCCTGTGGCATTCAAGGTGAGGACTTTAGCCACTAGGCCACCTCGCTAGGCCCGGGTGCTGTTTTCTTTGATCTGTGCCCTGCAGGCCCTCAAGACCAGAGTCAGCAGCCTCCCCACCGTGAAGAAGTTCCTGCAGCCTGGCAGCCAGAGGAAGCCTCTTTTGGATGAGAAAAATTTAGAAAAAATAAAGAAGATTTATGGTCTACCTTAAAGGAGCAAGACTCTGAGTCCACACAAAAACATCTTTTGTTTTTGCATCAAGGAAGACTTGACTTAAATGTCAGTCTTGGCTATGAGAGCTAATAAACTTCTTCAAATTATATATGCTAGTGAAATAAGCTCTTCTGTGCAAACAGAACTAAAATTTTCTAAAATTAGGATTCAATATGAAAATAGATTTCTATTCTCCTTCTTGTTATGTCTTCTCTGGAATAAAGAAATAAAATAAAAATATTTTGGAGTATGTGAATTTTTCAGCTTTCCCAAGAATTTCCCTTTAACACTTGTCATAAAGTGTAGGAAAGCATAGGAAAGTAACTGTCCTGGGTAATGCCATAATGAAATTGTTTTTCTTAAAATACCACTTTATTTCTTAAAATAATTTGATAAGTTTTTTTCTTGAAATTTTATTTAAATGGGGTCCCTGCATTTTATTTATTTATTTATGTATTTATTTATTTACTTACTTAATTTTTAATTTTATTTTTAGTATTGTTCACATTTTTGAGTGGGATGTATGTCCATGTGAGCCTCAGATTAAGGTGGGAAGGGTTGAGGTATGGAGGAAGATCGGTAGAATAAATATTTTAACTTTTTTTCTTTTTCTGTGTGTGTCTAGGGGTTGTGTGGGGTGGGAAGGACGGGGATGGAAAGAGAAAGGATCACTCCTTACTGTCAAACTACATCACCACCTGTATATTTGGGCATGGTCATTTGATGATGCGTTAGAGAACATGATGTGGAGAAGTGTTCCAACAGTGTTAGTTGACTGGATTTGATAGCTCTCAGATGTTGGTTTCATTGCTCTGGGTTGAGAAAATCTTTCCAAGGTTGACAAAATCTACCTTAGTGCATCCATATACCCAGATACTTGTTGCAAAGACTCCAAGTACCAACTTTTAAATGGGTGCTGCTAGCTAACTCAACCTGGCCTGCCCCAGGCCTAGCTCTCATATGTATGAGTAGGTGTGGTATAATAGTTTGGCATGTCTCATACCTTGTGGCACCCATGCAAGGCAGTGGGTGCTAGGCTTGGCCCAGCCTGGCTTGCCCTCAGACCCAGCCCACACACATGCCGACTAGTGCTTACCCAGCTTAGCCTGATCCACCCCAACCCTGTCTCTTGTGCTCATCAGTGCAAACTGTGGCCTGGTAGGGAATATCCCCAAACTCCTCTCCCAGGCCCACTCTCAGCCCCAGATCTCATGTGTGCTACCTGGTGCTAATCCCTTGTTTATCACAGTGTGCCCTAATTCCCAGCTTTTGTGTATGTTTAGTGGATGCTGCATCAAGCCCAGCCCACTCTCGAAGACAGCAGGTATTGCAGCCTGGACCAGCCTGGTCTGCTTTCAACTCCAGCTCCCATGAGTATTGATGAGTTCCTTGGTCATGACTGGCTCAGACCATCACTACCTGCAACTTGTGTGCAAACCAGGGGGTGCTGTTGTCCTGCAAGGGTGAGACCACAAATCTACAAAATATGCCCCCAGACCTGGTTCTGTTGCATGCTGTTTCGTGCCATTGCCAACTCCACATGGCTCACTCCCTGTCTTGATACTTGCTGCTGGGTACTTGGATTTAATCCTGTGAGTCAGGCCAGACAGAGTTTGCTTTCACACATGTAGACTTGTGCTGGGTGATGCCCACGTCTTCTATACAGGAGCCTTTGTCTGACCCAGACATGCCTTCAGTTTTCATGTTTCTAAACCACCCATCTCAGCTTCCCCACTTACTTGTAAGTGTAGTGGCCTGGTCTGTGGAGGCCACCAGAAGTCATTCCTCACCTGTCAAATACTTCTTCTCCCACCCAAACCCCCTTTCCCTACAGCTCCCTGCTATAGTGGGCTCTGGCTTCTGGCTACTTTTAGTGGTCAGGTGATGTGGGGGATGCCTCCCCATCTAGAGTTTTATTCCTACCAGAGCTTCATGAGTTAAAAAATAGATTCATGGAAATGCAAACTTAGGCTGTTCCACAAATGCTGGTGTCTGTCCTTGCAGTCAGTTGGTCAGTCTGTCAGCATCACCGCTTGTGGCTGCCTCAGCTGTTATAGGAATCTGTGGCCTGCCGCCTGCAATCTTATCTTTGCGATCCACTGGGAATCCCATCCTTTTGCACAGGTGTGGATGACACGAAATTGTGAAGAGATCAGCTCCCCTGTTTGGCAGGGCCCAGGGCAGATTCCAGCTGTTCGGCAAGGCCTGATGGATATCTCTCTGACCACCTTGATGCAGTTTCACCCCCTGTTTGCATGGACACTCAAACACCCCACTAAGAATTCTCTAATCTATTGGGGCATTGTTGTTTGCCCCTGTGACATGGTTTTTGCAACCAATAAGAGCTTGAGAATTAATGTTTCTGATAATGTCTTGGTGAGTGGGCCCTTGACAATTTACACACAGGTGCACAATTAAGCCCATGCCATTTCTGGATTCCTTTATTGTGTGCTTAGCCATTGCTTCAGAACCTGGCCCAGACATGTAACACACCTTCTGGGAAAGGACTTGATAAATATCCTAAATATTATTGCAAGTGATGGGAGTGAGAGCTGAAACTGCTATGGCAATAAATATAGTTACTATGATCTCAAAGGCAATCCTGTCTTTTTGCAGTTTCTTTGGAGCATAGAAAAATGTAGCTGTTTTAGCTGTTTTTACAATTTTTTTATTAGAGGAATTATAGGGTGATCCTATTAATATCGTAGAGAAAGGCTTTTGATTATTGTTTGATTGTTTATGGGGTTATAGACCCTGCAATTGTGGGGGTATCTAACATTTGAAACTTTTGTCTTGGATTTTTGTATTTTTTCCCTTGTAACATATTTCTCCCATTAAATGATGGGGCATGTTGTGGGAATAGAAATGTGGTAGGAATCTACTACTGATTAGCAAGTAATCACATGTGCCTTGGCCTTGGAGCCCTGGCTGTCACTCAACGGCCACTACTGAAGAATGAATAAAGGCTTGCTTTGAAGAAAATAGTTATGGTAACTCACAGAATTATCTTTAAGAGCATCTGGTTGACCATGAAGTAAAAAATAAATAATCAAACATCTGTGCATGTGGGCTTAGTTCTGAAGCTAAAGATCGTAAAATCAAACTTTTGTGCAGAGGCTTGTGATGTGTCTAAGTAAATAAAAAGGATAGCTTCTTCTTGAGCTGTGTCCGTGTCTTTTCTTTATCACTGACTCCACTCACTCTTGAGCTCCGAACTCAGCTGGAGCTGGACTCCGGCATGAGCCGCTTCCGGAGAGTGTCAAGTTTTACTCTGATGGTAAAGCCAGGAAGCTAAGCCCCAAAGCAGAAAATGTTGCTACATTCTTTGCAAAAATACTCGACCATGAATATACTACTAATGATATATTTAGAAAAAATTTATTTAAGGACTGGAGGAAGGAAATGACCAATGAAGAGAAGAATGCTATAACCACTCTAAGCAAATGTGAGTTCAACTCTATGAGCCAGTATTTCAAAGCCCAATCAGAAGCTCGAAAACAGATGAACAAGAAAGAGAAACAGAAAATCAAAGAAGAGAAAGAAAAAATACTCAAAGAATATGGATTCTGTATTATGGGTAATCACAGAGAGAGGATTGCCAACTTCAAGATTGAGCCTCCTGGGCTTTTTTGTGGGAGTGGCAACCATCCTAAGATGGGCATGCTGAAAAGGAGGATCATGCCAGAGGATATAATCATCAATTGTAACAAGGATTCCAAGGTTCCTCTTTCTTCTCTAGGACATAAGTGGAAAGAGGTTCGGCATGGTAACAAAGTTACATGGCTGGTTTCCTGAAAGCAAAACATTCAAGGTTCTGTTAAGCATATCATGCTGAACCCCAGTTCACGGATCAAGGGTGAAAAAGACTGGCAGAAATATGAGACTGCTTGACAACTGGAGAACTGTGTGGACAAGATCCGGAACAAGTATTGAGAAGACTGGAAGTCTAAAGAGATGAAAGTTCAACAGAGAGCTGTAGCCCTGTACTTCATTGACAAGCTTGCTCTGACAGCAGGCAATGAAAAGAAGGAGAAACAGCTGACACTGTAGGCTGCTGCTCACTTTGTGTGGAGCACATTGATCCGTAACCAGAGTTGGATGGCCAAGAGTATATGGTGAAATTTGACTTCCTTGGGAAGGACTCAATCAGACACTACAACAAAGTCCCTGTTGAGAAGAGAGTTTTTAAGAACCTACAATTATTTATGGAGAACAAGCAGCCTAAGGATGATCTTTTTGACCAACTGAATACTAGTATTCTAAATAAGCACTTACAGGATCTCTTGGAGGGCTTGACAGCAAAGGTATTCCGCACATACAATGCCTCCGTTATGGTACAGCAGCAGCTAAAGAGCTCACAGTTCCAGGTGTAAACATCCCAGCAACAATCCTTTCTTACAACAGTGCCAATCGAGCTGTTGCCATTCTTTGTAACCACCAGAGGGCACCACCCAAGACTTTCGAGAAGTCGATGATCAACTTGCAGTTTAAGATTGATGCCAAGAAGGAACAGCTTGCAGATGCTCCAAGAGATCTAAAAAGCGCTAAGGCTGATGCTAAGGTCATGAAGGATGCTAAGACCAAGAAGGTAGTGGAGTCAGAAAAGCAAGCTGTGCAAATACTGGAAGAGCAGCTAATGAAGCTGGAAGTACAGGCTACAGACTGAAAGGAGACTAAACAAATTGCCTTGGGAACTTCCAAACTCAATTATCTGGACCCTAGGATCACGGTGGCTTGGTGCAAGAAAAGGGGTGTCTCAATTGAGAAAATTTAGAACAAAATCCAGCGGGAGAAGTATGCCTGGGCTATCGATATGGCTGATGAGGACTGCAAGTTTTAGCCAGTCTCAAAGGGCAGGGATCTGTGAAAAGGAATGATGTGGTTTGGGGAAGATGGATCAACTGTGAGCCTCACTTGCACTCCAACTTGAGGGAGAGAGGCAGAAAGTCTTAACAGATCATCTTTGCAAAAAGATAAACCTGGAGATATTATAAGGGAGAGCTGAGTCGGTAGTGCTATGGACAACTTATTTAAAAATATTTCAGATATCAAAACTCTAGCTGTATGATTTGTTTTGAATTTTGTTTTTATTTTCAAGAGGGCAAGTGGATGGAAACTGGTCAGCATTCTGCCAAATTCACTGTTTCACTGAAACGTTTGGACTCTCAGCTATTGTAGGCGAGGTCCAATTACATTGGTGCGTTTTTATAGTTAGGGTTTTGCAATAACGTCCATATTTTAATAGAAATGAATTCCTAACTTCCTTTCCCTCTTCCCCATTTCAGGAATTAAAAATTAAGTAGAACAAAAACCCAGCGCACCTGTTAGAGTTGTCACTCTGTATTGTCATGGGAATCAGTTTTCATTAAACTTGAAGCCGTTTGTGACATTGACAATGTTTTGGTTCAGACACCTATTCACAGAAAAGCATGATGGGGAAATATTTCCTGACTTGAGTGTTCCCTTTTAAATGTGAATTTTTACTTCTTTTTAATTATTTTAAAATGTTTAAACCTTTTTCTTGATCTTAAAGATCATATAGATTTGGGTTGGGGAGGGATGAAGGGATGAGTCTAAGGATAATGAAATAATCAGTGACTGAAACCATTTTCCCATCATCCTTTGTTCTAAGCATTCTCTGCACCCAATAAGATGTCCAGCTTTTTCTTTTTAAACTCCAGTCTTGAAAGTATTTATGATATAAAAACTTCCACAGGTCAGTAAATTTAGAAGAAAATGAGTATTTGGTCCAAAACAGGAAAAATAATCAAGATCTTAGAGCTTCAATTTTTTTTCTTTTGTAATTGTGAAAAAAATGAAAAAAAAAACCCACAAAAAGCAGTATTTTAATGTGAAGACTTTTTTTTTTTGCTATAATCATTAGTTTTAGAGGCTAAAGCGTGTGTGCAGAGTGCTTTTCCACATCTTTCCTCAAGTATCTTTCATTTTTATCGTGAATTCCCGTTTAATCAACTGTAGGGTATTTAAATAAAATCCATTTGCCAGGCTATCCTATAGTTCTGCCTCTCTAGAAGCAGAGCATTTCAGAAGGCTGCCAGCTTGCTGTTCACAGGCAGAGCTCACAGTGCAGACTATTCAGCTGTCTCAATCTTTCATGCAGTTGGTGGTGACACCAAAATGAGTTTATTCACAAGACCAGTCCTAGTGGACTGTAGAGCAATAAAGTCTATTCACAATGGCTTTCTTAAACTTCTATTGCTGACCTTGAGAAGTAACTCATTAATCTGGTGTTTCCACAAAATATTGACTCACTGCTTCCTTTCTATTCCTAATGGGTAACCCCTGATCCTGAACATTGTGGGCGTGGTTTTTCCCTCACTGGACTCTACCCTTATTAGTGGGAAGGAGTTATTCAAATGAATAAATAGCTGATTGACACATCGGACTTGACTGAGTTGTGGAACTAGGAGGGCGACAGGCATTAGCAATGTAAGTACTGATCTCATAAATCTCTCCATGTTGTGTTCTGCTCTTTAAAGTGTGCTCTTACAAGTAAAAGTTTGTTTGTGCACACTTCATACCTTCTTACTGTGCTTAGATAATAATTCTAGGATCAGTATCTCTTGAATACACCTTTATAAAAATATAGTATGAAGAATTAGGAAAGCTAGGGTGTGAGATTATGATGGCCAAAGGAAAATTGGCAGCATGAAGAGAAAGCTCTTAGATTTTCTGACACCTGAGTGAATGGTTGAAGGCATGCTTCTAAGTCATCTGGGTCTCTTCCTTCACTTATTTGCAGAAACACCTGTGTGTTCTTCCCTTACTTTCCTTTCTTTTCTCTTTTTCTCTATTTCCCTCCCACTGTCTTCCACACACACACATATTCTTATGCCTGTCTCCTTTCCCAACATTTGTGCTAACATCTCATTCTCTCCAATATAGTGCAGAATTGTTATCAATTGTAATAGTGCAATCTCAATAAGTTTGAAACATTCAAAATTCAGATTTATTGCCAAAGGAATAAGTTAGTCTGTGTACTAGAACTTGATTCTAATCCATCCTTTGTCACTAACCAGTTAGATTACAAATCTTGTTCTTTATCTGGGATTCAACAAACTCATAACAAACCTAGAGAATGGCCAAGCCAGGTGTCATACCCTTGGCACTGCTGCCCTTTGGGACCAGTTGATGCGTTGAGTACACTCGTATCTTGTGCCTTATAGGATATACAGAGGTATCACTGTCCTTCCCTACCAAATGTCACCAGACTATTATTCGCTCACACAGAGTGACAACCAAAAATGTCTCAACACATTGCTTAATTTCCCCTTCAGCCAGGGACTCAAGTCTCCCTTGATTGAGATTCCCTGAAGTATAGGATTTCTCAGGCAAGACACTTAGAAGTCTTGGTGAGAGAAGCAGACCATCACCTGCATTTAAAAAAGCATAGCATGTCATCAAGCAAGAAACACAGCATCATTGGAATTGGAGATTATCAGCCATGTCTTGGAATAAATGTAGATATTTGTGTGATAGTTCAGTGTGTGACAGCCTTTGAGCAAATGTTACTTCCCTTTCTTCTGTTTTAAAGTCAATGAAGAAACATGCATCTTGCTGTATTATTAACTGAAATACCAACAGCAGATATTGAGCCTGTAGAAAGTATAGGATTAGTATCCTTTTGGTGGAAAGGTTGTAGATTTTGACATTGCCATTTGCAGATATGTGAGAGTATTTATCATCTCTCGTGCTCATTCTCATTAGTTGATTAATGCAGATAGTAGTTCTTGGAAAAATGTTGAAGTCTAAGATGCAATACTTCAAAAGAAGCAAGTTTGGAGGTGGGATCATCCTGGAAATTTCAATAAATCTTAATTCTTAGCTTCTTTCTGTTTCCACTAGCTCTTGTGCACAGCCACTCCATTTAACTGCTCAAGAATAGTCACATTTTAGCTAACAGGGACATGAGACTGGTTTGGTCCACTTGAGGACTGCTACTGTTGGGCTAAGGAAATGTCATAAGCAAGGCAGAACCTTCTTCTAAATTGTTCATTCATGACTGTCGAAGCAGTCATCACAAGTTCAGTCTCTTTCCTCAGTTGCATTGATATATATATATATTTTAATGTTTAGAGAAAGCAAGAACTCTCACCATGGCAGAGAAGCCCATTCTCCACTATTCCAACGACCGGGGCAGAATGGAATCGATCCGGTGGCTCTTGGCTGCAGCTGGAGTGGAGGTAGGTTCTAGTGAACTTGTCTTCAAAATGGATCTTAACTTCTGTTGCCAACATTGCTCAGATAAGCTAGGGAGACATGCTATAATTATGAGCAGGAGACATTAACAGAAGGGAAAGATGCATGTGGGATTTATGGGGAACTCTTGGTATTACTTCACAGTTTTGTCAACTTTAAATGATTCTGAAATAAATAGTTGAAAAGAAAGAAATGACCAGTTCTGAAGAAAGAGATGAACAGATTTCACCTAATTCATGTTTATCCTTTCTTCTCATCAGAATTTGAAATGGCCAGTTATAATGTGTGGAGCATAGCTGGATTTGGAGAAATTGTAAAACCAACTTAAGGCATTTATATAAGCAGTAACACAAGTGTTGACTTAATATGGATAACATTAAAAGTACTAATGTCTTAGATAAGATTATGTGTTGTGGATATTTGAAATAAATACGTCTTTCACTTTAGGGAAACCCTTAAATCATTATAGAAAGAAATAGGTGACATCTGGGATACTGTTCAAATCACTGCAAGGAGGGGAAAGTGGGTGAACAAAGAAATAAAAGGATGTTGGAATAATTATTAAGGTGAGGGGTTCAAGGAGCAGTTTACAATTTCTTATTGATCTAGTACATGTGATACATTTACATAATTAGAGGATTTAATTATAATATTGAGAAATGAAAGCACTTAAAGTGCAGCCTGAGAAGCAGGAAGGGGTGGATAGCTTCAAACTGCCTGGCAACAGTGGCTTACCTTCATTCAGCAATGATTTCTGCTGAGCACCTAGGAAATGCCAAGTTTTGGGATACACAGTGAACAAGACAGACATGGTCCCTGCTCTCAAGTGTTATAAATGGGTGAGTTGAAAGAAGTGCAGGAGCTTTTGAGAGAGCATTTCAGAGTGTTGAGAGTGTTAGCAGGCCTTTCTTCCCAGCATGTGCCCCCAGCAGGGGTCTATGTGATTCTTCTGAGTGCTGCCCTCTAGAGATGGCACTGAGAAAAAAACTGTCGCTGCACACCAAAGGGACACAGCTGCTGGAGTTGTTCCTGGGCAGCCAATCATGGATGAAATAGATTTCTGTCAAAATCCTAAGGAAAACTTAGATTGTTGAGTTTGTCCTACACCACTATGCATGGTACTTTACTAATTGTAGTACAGGCCTTAGTAATTTAATCCTCATGGAGATCTTTAGCATCAGCATGATAACTAGACTCATTTTAGAGATTGGGATATTGACACACAAAGAGATTTAGTAATGTGTCCATGGTTAGGCGATATGAAACTTGTGCAACCATCTCAGATATCAAAATGGTTCCATTTAACTTTGTTTGGGAACTTGCCCAAATAGCACTCACAAAGGTTAACTTTGCTGAAACTTGAGTGGGTGACTCCATCATTGAATTCAAAATCTGTATATCCTGCGATGCCCCGTATTTTCCAAAGGAGTTCTGATTGCAAGACTTCCCGCTGGGCAACCACATGGATCCATTTCACTCATGGCTGAGCTCCTGGAGAGTGGGATGATGTAAATTGTAGGAGAAGGCCCCTGGCAGCAGAATGGTAGCTGGCTACTGCTTTGGCTTATCCCCTGCTGGGGACTTGGTAGGCTCTGTTCTCATCTCAGGGAAAGGCACTGGCTCTCTTGAGCTACTACAACTCTGGGTTATGGTCGTAGCACACTTCTGCTGCATCACTCTGCTGTTCCTGAGCTACTGATACAACTCTGTATCTAGAAAATCGTCACAGCCCTTTCCTCCATGGACACCTCATAGATCTAGGCTCACCCACAAATTACCTTGGGGTCAGGGTGCAGGTGAAATGCAGGTTCAAGAATCACCAGCTGTCAGATTGAGAAAGCTTGCCCTCTTTATGTTAAATAACAAGGATCATCAGGTTTAAAAGCCTATAATTCATAGAATGAACTAATTAATGTTTGTATACTGTTTCTACTTCCAGTTTGAAGAGATATACATAGAAACACGAGAAGATCTGGAAAAGTTAAGAAATGGTGAGTTCAAGCATCTAAATGCTTCTAAACACAGTGTCCAGACAACAGACGTTGCCAATGTATGGGTGGCACCTGGTAATGAGAGAAAGGTTAGCATTAGGTAAAGCATACGTGTACTTTGAGCATACGTGTCCATGAGCAGAGCAGAAAATATTGTAAAAGCTACACAGGAGTAGACGTTTCTAAAGTAATTTCTGGAACAACACTGTACATTGGGAATGCTCTGTTCTTGTTGTCTGTATTTGACACCACGCTGCCCTCCAATCCCATTATGTACAGGGACATGCATGAGAGGAAATGAGAGGAGATATCTTCAGCAGTTATCTTTACTTCCTTTCCATTTTCTGTTGAGCCCAGCAAAAAGTGTGGGCTGCTTAATGAGATAGCACTGAGGTAGTTGGAAGTCCAGGTAAGTGTGTGAGGAGGTAGAGAGAGAACAATGATCAGCTGCCACGGGGTCAAGGACACAGTCCCACCTTGCACACAGTGTCCACAGGTGTAGGTTGAAAAACACACCGAGGGCCTGACAGAGTTGGCGTTGATGTCACAAACATCACACAATTTGAGAAAGGTGTTTTTCTAAATGATGCTCAGCTGGTGGCCCTACTGAACCCTCTGCCAATTTCCACCTAAATTATCCATGAAGATAAGTGAAAAATCCCCAGAACTAGAATGTATTCAATGGAAATGAAAGAATCAATAAAGGGCTAAAAAAGCAGAAGGGAAAATTGAGAATGATATCTCAATTAAAATACTATTTGTTGAAAACTTTAAGAAATTTAAGTTTTATTAGTTTCAACATGCTTTCTTCTTCATCAAAGAGTGTACCTATAGACATTTTGCTCTGTTTTCTTCCTTGCAAAGATGGAGTGCTGATGTTCCAGCAAGTGCCCCTGGTTGAGATTGATGGGATGAAGCTGGTGCAGACCCGAGCCATTCTCAACTACATTGCCAACAAGCACAACCTCTATGGGAAAGACATAAAGGAGAGAGCCCTGTACGGTATAATTTGTGTTCATACATCAGCAGATAGTACAGGGATGATGAGGTCCTCTTGGAGTGAACAGGGCCAATTCAGAGGGAGCAGAAGCAGCAGCAGTGGGGATGTGAACATGCACTGGGGTCCAGTGCAGCAGAGTCTCAGGGAAGCACAGGAAGGGAACATTTGGGATGGATTTAGGTGAATGTGATCATGGCAAAGGATGCGGTTTGTGGACACAGTCCAGCAGCAGCAGTTCCCAAAGCCTGATGACAAATGAAGTCAGAGGATGGAGGAATCATGGTTCTAGGAGTTCAAGCTTTCATGGCGTGCATTCCACTCCATGGCTTGCAACAAGACAGAAAATGTCAAGCTCAAGGCCTGGAAAGGTGGGATCCCAACAGCTGATTTCTCAGGTTCCAGAAATGATAAGGATGCTTATTTGAACTGATCAGCTTGTAAAACGGTCATTACTGACTCAATACTACCAATAGTGGCAGGTCCCCTCCTTGTCTTGATGGTACTGCATGATTGAACATAAAATATCATCCAGAGCTCTGGGCAGCTATTGGAAAGGTAAAGTGTAAAGTAACCAATCGCCCAGTGATTCTGCTGCTAGCTATGTATCCGAGTGAAACAAAAGTGTTGCCATGAAATAAACTGAATGTCAATCAGCAGATGAATAAACCAAGTGTGCTATAGTCATAAAATAGAATAGGATTTGGCAATGAAAAGGGATGCTACACTGATGCAAGCTACAACATGGACAAGCCTTGTAAAGATTGTGTTCCATAAAAGAAGATGGACAACAAAGGATGCATATTGCATGATTTCTTTTGTATGAAATGTTTATAATATGCAAATCCGCAGAGAAAGAAATTAGGTTTGTGATGTTCTGGGGACAGAGGAAAGGATGATGGGCCAGTGGTTGCCAAAGAATGCAGGGTTCTCTTCTTAAAAAAAAATGATAGTAAAGGTGTTTTGGAATTATAAGTTGTGGATTTTTGCAGGATTCTGTGAATGTGTAAAATCACTGGGTATAGTACTTTAGAGGAATTACAACTGTGGTATGTGGTCATTTAACAATATCATGTTAAAATATGTTATAGAAAATCAGTGTGAAGAAAAGAAACAAGGCTTGCTGACACATTGGCTTTTATGGAATTGCACTATGTAATGGGGCATTGTGGAAACGTAAGACATGTAGACCGACTAGAGGTGGGCAGCAGCCTGTCAAATGGCTTCTGGGAGGTAGTTTGGAGAACTTATCACATTGGGCACCACTAATGAACCTGGGAATTATGCTGGATAGAAGATGAGGAGGAACAGGTGTGAAACAGCCATACCAGTGATGTCTCTGTGATGATGCAGGCAGCAGAGCTCCAGTCACATGCACAATGCTGGTGATTGTGCACAGGACACAATATGAGAAAGATCCAATTCTATTGGTAGCATCAGTGGCCACAGGCAGGGATCGTATAGCTTTCTCTCAATACAATGACCCTGAACAACTGTTTTAACTGTATTTGGTCACGAGTCTAAGAAAAATATGAGATATATTGCTACCCTGTAGGCTGTTTAAGGACATACATGTTAACAGTTCATAGCATGCTGGCTTCCAAACAATGCCTCCACAAGATGTCTTTACTACATAGTTTGTTACGGTTTTCAGCTAGGCAATCATCTAAGACTGGAGGCAACTGACTGGTTATCTTGTCTCTTAGGATTGACATGTATGATGAAGGCATAGCAGACCTGAAGGAGCTGATTATCCTTTACCCGTTCCGTGATCCTGGAGTAAAAGAAGCAACAATTGCTCAGATCAAAGATAAAGCAAGAAATCGTTACTTTCCTGCCTTTGAAAAGGTAAATGGAAGTTCTTGGTCTTTAGGGGCACTCAGAGTTGAAAGGCTACATCTGTGCTGAGAGGATGCCTTAGGAGCTTGGGTTCCAGAAGGAAAATAACAAACTGGCATGCTTTAACATTTACTTCTCACTGTTGGGAAGCATGAACACACAATGCATAAGATTTAGGCAGCACATGAGAGGGTCATTTCAAAGTTACGCTTCAAATTTGGCTAACTTTGAGCTGTGTTGTCTTTTTGTGGACAGGTCAGGAGAACTTTGGCATCCCTTTTATAAGAATATTAATATTATCCGTATATTTTCTTCCCAAGAACTTAATTGTGTCTTGAGATTCTCACTTAGGAGGAGAATCCCAGTGAGTGTTTGGATGTCAACATTCGAAATCTCAGAATATACAATCTTGTGCTACACCAGATGGTCTGAACTCCCTGGGGCATTGACAGCTACTTCCAAAGGAACTTCCCTTAATAGTCCTTTAGCACCTTAACATTTCGGCCATTGGGTCTAACAGAATATAAGAAAAATTGTACCATGTATAACAGAGGTGATATTTTAAAGAAGATTTAAATTTATTGGTATCCAATCTAGAATTCTCTCTTTGGCAAGAGTTCACAGTCCTAAATAAATTTTGGCCTTACAAGCATACTAAGAGGTTTACAGAATATGCAGACACCACTGAAGGGGAGGAAGGCAAGTGGCCCATCAGTAGAATGTTGTATTGTTTCAGGATGGATAGAATTTCTTTTTTTTTTTTTTAAAATAAAAGATTATTTAAATTTCATGGTATTTTGTCAAGAGTGAAGAGAAGGAATGGTGAAAGAGAGTGTGTTACAGGGGGAGAGAGGTGTAGAGTTTAATTTGTTTAATAATTGTAGAGAATTGGGAATATTGGGGTTATGATGGGTTGGTAATTTGAATGGTGAATGGTGTGAGAGGAGGGAGAAAGTAATGGAATGATGGGGATATGGGAGTTGGTGAGTGAAGAGGGGGGGGGAAAAAGTGGTAGTTGGTGTGTGATGGTGGGGTTGTGTGAGATGAATGTTGGGGGGGGGATAGGATGAATTATGGTGGAGGAGTAAAAATTTGGGGGAGGTGTAAGGGGTTGGAGAGGTGGGATGAAAGGTGGTTTGTAAGTGGGGGGGGGGATGTTGGATGGGTTTGGGTTTGTGGGTGTGGGTTGTGATGAAGTAAATTTTTGTTTGGTGTTATTGTGTGTTGGTAGGGATAGATGTTGGGTGGGGTTTGATGGGGTTGTAATTTTTTTTTATTGTAATTGTGGAATGTTTGTGGTATAGTTGGATTATGGGTTGAAGGGTGTGATTTTTGGTGTTATGGGGATTGTAGTTTAGTAGGGATTTGGAGCTTGGGTTTGGAGATGTGAAAATTTTGTGTGATTTTGAGTGGTGTTTGTGGGTTAGGGGGTTTTTGTTAGATTTGTAGGTTTGGATTATTAAGGGTGGGGGGTTTGAAGTGGTATGGGGGGGGTGGATGATTTGTTGTAGTTATGTGGAGGTAGGGGTAAGTGGATTGTTGGTGTTGGGTTTGTTGAATGGAGGGTTGTGAGGAGGGAAGGTAAAATAAGGGGAGGTATGAGGTGTATGTTTGGGAGGTTTTATTATAGAGTGGAAAATGGTGGGATTAAATTTTGATTAGGTGGGATGTGTAATGTGTGATGACATGGTGATTTGGTTTATATTATAACATAGGGTTTGACACTGCACTTGCGCTTCTCCTAGTGATGTGGTTTGTATAGTCTAAAAGGGCATTTCCAGAAATGTTCAATGGGGTTTTTCTTTAGGGGGGTGCACAATGTATACTTCTTCTCTTTCTTCTCCACGATTACTAAATTGTTGAAATATTTTCATGTGCATCTCGTGTTACCCTAAAACTTTTTGGAAAACTTTAATGTTATAAAATGTGAAAGCAATTCAGAGAACACAAGGATACCCACTACCTAGATGGGAAAAGTAACATTTTCCTTTCAGCTATTTCTCTATCAAAAAATGTGTTATTTTTGTGCATTTTGAAGTATGTTGCAGACCTGACTCAGGGTAGTTCCTGAACTGTAATTTAGGAGACAAAGATGATGACTTCAAGTTCATCCATATGTGTCCCACATCCCTGAAATGGAGTGAAGGTAGCAGATAAGAGGGGATCTGTAGTTAGAAATTGTCTCCTCACAGGAAAGAGAACTGTGATTGGGGGAAGGGACATCCCAGGGTGGATTGGAGAGAGTGTAGGGTAGAGATGGGTTTTGAAATGTCAGGGCTGCAGCCATCAGAGCATGGAGAGATGGGAACACGCGGCAGCAGGGGCTAAGTCCTTGGCATAGGGGGAAGGTGCAAGTGAAGGTGTGTGGTGTGCACACCTCAGTGAAATGGGAGTGAGAATGAAAGGATGTCCTGGGCTTTCACTGAGGAGTGAGCAGTGCCCACTCGTCTTCCTCATGAGCCAGGGCCCTGGAGAAAGGTCTGGTTCCCCATATGTGTGTACGGGGGAACAGCAGAAGTGGGACTATGGGGCTGGAGAAGCTGAGGGAGGAGCAGAATTGAGCCCCACTAGCCTGTGACCAGGATTTCATTTTGGTGATTGACCAGGTGTTGAAGAGCCATGGACAAGACTACCTGGTTGGCAATCAGCTGAGCAAGGCTGACGTTCACCTGGTTGAGCTTCTGTATCATGTGGAGGAGGTGGACCCCACCATCATCACCAGCTTCCCTCTGCTGCAGGTGACCTGCCTCACTGGCCTTGGAGGGCAGGGCCCATGTTTCCATATAACATCTAGTCTCTGGAATTGTGATGTTCTGAACCCTATTCTTAATCTTTGTACATATACACATGTGTTCAAGCAGATACAAACTCACATACACATGCACTTGAACATGAGCTTCTAGACTCTGGCTCTGAGTCATGAAAAGAATCTTGCCTTCCTTATGTTTTGCTTCCCTCAGCATTGGCTCCAACAATCTGATGTTGTATTCCTCTCTGTCTCTTACTTTCTCTTCCCACAATCTCTGTCTCAGAGCTCCGTGTTGAAATCAGTGTCTGTGGCCTCAGGCTAACTTAGTATTTTCTGTCTTCCATTCCAACAGTTTTCACTTGCCTTCATTTTCTCCTTTGTAGAAATTTCTGTGTTTGAATATATGATACACACATCTTCCTCATTGTATTGCTTAAGAACTATGAATGTGCAATTTTAAAAAAGCATGAGGAAGACAGTGTTGACATAAATTGAATTACTCCTTAAACATGGCATGTGGCATGAGAGAATGTTCTTGAACTGTAGGTTTCTCCCCTCATTGCATGCTCACTGGGGTTCATTTCCCAGCCTCCATGCTGGTGCTGATGGAGGGGACTCAGTGTTTTTGTGGAGGAGGGCTAGGTCTTCCTGGGCTGTGCTATTGATGGCCTGGGTGCTCTTTGTTCCTCCCTGAGGATCTGTGATCTGTGCCTTGCAGGCTTTCAAGACCAGAATCAGCAGCCTCCCCACCGTGAAGAAGTTCTTGCAGCCTGGCAGCCAGAGGAAGCCACCTGTGGATGAGGAATGTGTAAAAAAAGTATTCCGGATTTTCCATTAAATAAAGGGCACAAGAAGCAGTTGTAAATCAATTTTCTGAAGTTTCTCAGCATGAAGCAATTTCCCTAAATGTTAATCCTAGCCATTTTGCAACCAATAAACCTTTTTTCTTTTTCCAAATTATTTAATGAAACCAGGAAAATGTTTTGAGCATACTGAGTAAGATGTGTCTGTGTGAGCTGGTGGTATGGGTCCTAGCTAGTGTGCTCCAGTGTTCCATCACAGTGGATAATGACACTGTGCTCAAGTCCATGTCCTCCTGAAGGATGTAGGGGTACAGGCTTGGGTTTTGAATACTCACCACAACCCCAAACTCTACATAACAGCATAGTCCTTCACCCATTCCTTCACAGGGTATTGAATCACGTACCTGGGTGCTTGTATGGCCCTTGTCTAGAGGAAGATGCAAATAATCAGATTGCCATGAAACAAACACCCACAAGACAACAGAGAAATTGGCATGGCTGAATGTTACATGACCTTAAGGAGTTAAAAACATCAGTGTGTTTGGAGGTTTGCATGATTATGTTAATAGAGTTCTTACTATTTAAATGATGTGTTATTCTTTATAGACAAAGTGCTACTCTATTGCTCATTTGCTTGACTGTAATTCCATGACTGAAGAAGAACTGGGAGTGCATATGATTTTCCTGGGGTTTCTATCACAAATTGCTAATGAGCGGTAGAGTGATAGCAGAACTGTTATCTGTGAGGGCTAGAAAGCCAAGGGGAAAGACTAAGAAGGCCCTCACTGATGTGGTGCTCCAGCAGAGGGTCCTTTCCTTCCTCTGCCTGCTTCTGGGGGACACCGCATTTTGGGTTTCTATATTGCTAGGTCCCTTCTCCACTAAGTTCACCTTTATAGGAGCCAGGGATTTGGACATGGACTTTTGCTTTAGGGGGACTCACCACAGCTCAATGTAATTTGTAACCATGGTTAGATTTATTTCTTATTCTTGGGGACTGGATGAAGGCTCTGTCCCCAGGATCAGAGGGATACTGACATGAACCAGACAGTTTCAAAATAAAGTGAGGAAAGCATAGTAAAGACAGTAGTGGCAGAAGCATATTGTTCCAATCACAACCAAGAGCAAATGTAAAAGTACCCGGGCTCGGGAAGGTACTTTGAGTGAGGTAGAGAAGGAAGATTAGGTCAGTAGGCTTGGTAGCTTTCATAGGTGAAATAGCATTTGAGTCATTATCCATTACTGATAAAGAATAAGATTTAAAAATATTTTATTCACTTATTTGAAAGAATTACAGGGAAAGAAGTGAGACTTGCTATGCTTTATCCACTGTTTTACTCCCCATGTGGCTGCAGTGGCCAGGGTAGGGATAGGCTGAAGACAGGATTCAGGAGCTTGATCTGGGTCTCCTGCGTGTACACAGGGGCCCAAGCATGTGGACCATCACGTGCTCTTCTCCCAGGCCATTACCAGGAAGCTGGATCAGAAGTGGAGCATCTGGGATCCAAACTGGGGCTTGTATGGGATGCTGGCATTGCAGGTGGCAACACTCCCTACTATGCCACAGTGCTGACCACACAATAATTTCCTACTTCTAGCATGTTCCATACAATGTTTCATCTGCAGTTCCCCTTACCAGGGTATCTCCCATTGCGTTTATCACTCCAATAATGTTTTCTAGCGAGCCAGCAGCTTGCTGTTGTCAGGCTCAACTCATGTGTGGGTACTTCACCTGCCTCCATCCTCTTTGGGCTCATGAATACTTGCCTAAGTTTCCTTCTAAATCAGTCCCCACTGAGAGTAAAATCTAGCTAATATTTGCTTTCTTAAAGTTTTTCGTGTTGACCTTGAAATGTAACATGTAGACAAGTTTTTCTGGTTATCATTTTCTTTGCAATCTAATGTGGACAGCCGTGTTCCTTGAAAGCCATGGGAGTGGCATTTCCCTAGTTGGACTCTACCCCTTTTGTTGGGCAGAAGTTATTTATTAACACAGAACTGCTAAACAGGTCAGGGCCTTCTACTGATTCTTGGGGTCAAGAAGGAGATAGCAAGGTAAGTGCTGATCTTGCAAATCTTTCTACATTACCTCACACTCTTTGATGTAGATCACTAGGAAAATACTTCAAATTGTGTCTAAAATGACAGAGTTTGTTTTAGATCAGTTGAGACTATGTCCAGAGCAAGAGGAAAGAATCCATTTCAAATTAGAATAACCTAATTCTGGAGTTGCTTTCTCTATAAGAATAGTCAAGGTATAATCGCTTCATGTTGCGAACCCATAATGCTCCGGAGTTTGTGCACATTAAAATCAAGATTTATTCTTTATTTTCAAATATCTGTTCTTTTTTGTGGGAAAGGCAGATTTACAGAGAGATGGAGAGACAGAGAGAAAGACCTGCCATCTGCTGATTCACTCCCCAAGTGGCTATAATGGCTGGAGCTGAGCTGTTCCAAATCCAGGAGTCTGGAGTTTCTTCCAGGTTTCCCCCAAGGATAGAGAGTCCCAAGGCTTTGGGCCATCTTCTATGGCTTTCCCAGGACACAGGCATGGAGCAGAATGTAGTGTGAAGCAACTGGGATGTGAAGCAGTGAGCAAGTGGGATCCTGGCACTTGCAAGGTGAGGATTTCAGCCACGAAACAATTGTTCTGAACCCAAGATTTATTCTAACAGAGCTAAAATAATCTGAATGTCAGAACTAGATCTTAACTCCATTTTTGCCACTAATTTGTTAGATGACAGGTTCCTTTCTCTCTCTGAGAATGAATCGAGTCATGGGTAACCTAGAGAATGGCTAAGGCATGTCTCTCATCTTCAGCACTGCTTCCTTCCAGGGGAGAGTGACACTTTGCAGTGAGTGGGTTTCTGTCCATTGCAGGAAGTCAACAAGCTTCCTAGCTTTTATCCAGTGGAAGCTTTGGTACCACCCATCCTCATTCCCAAGTTTTTAACAAGCAAAAGTATCCCAAGACATTGCTTAATGTCCTGTGAGGTGAATGAGCAGACTCTTCTCTCATTGAGAAGCAGTGTATTCCAGGGCAACACCAGCCTACAACTCAGAAATCCTGTTGGAAAAACTGGGTAGCTACTGGTGCGTGAAACTAATTTTTAAAAGACTCTATAGAAAGGACAAATATCATATGTTCTCTCTGATATAAGGCAACCTGCATGCAAAAAAAAAGAAAAAAAAGAAAAGAAAAACCACAAGTATACACATCTGTTTATCTAGAGGAATTGTGTAAGGGAGACTAGCATACCAAGAAGTCAAGATACATTGTAATGTGCATCTCTTCCAGAATAACAGATGTATTCCCACTGAAACTGTTAAATATATCTTGACAATAGGATGCTGGACAATTTCTCATTGTCTATACCTACAGTGTCACGGAAACACAGGTTTTTAGGGAGAAGCAATGAGAATATGAGAGTTTCTGTCAGTGGAATGTAGAGTCACCAAGTCTTTCTTATTTTCTGTTGACTCAGCAAGGCTTTGTGGTAACTTTTGTCCAAGTGTTGGGCCTGGCCTTGAGGGCAGTTTAGCAGGTGACAAAGGAGTTCATGGAAAGAGAGTCATGGAAAGAGAAGGAAAGGGAGAAGGCCAGCTGGAAAGTAGCAACTGTTGTGACATAGATTATAATGTGGGGGATAAGTAGATGTATTGCCCTACCCATAATCTTTATAGCGGCTTTTCTTTGTAATCAGTAGTGATTGAGGTATTGCTGGAGATTTGTAACAGTGACTTCTTTATTGCCAGGTGCCCAGGTAACCACCACAAACAAACCTTGCAGTTGGAAGGAGGAGAAAGTTATTATCAGGAAGGGTTATATGATAAAGATTATTGAAGGTCAGACTTCATGTCCACCATAGCATGATACTTGGGCAGTCGGTAACAGAGCTGAATGAGAGTATTGGAATCACTTGGCTTGGGGAACTAGAGTCCCGCATACTTAGACACAGTCTGCACAGCTGTGAGCCTCACAATCCCTTTTGTTCTACTGTTTGTCTACTTGGATTTCTTTGCCAAGAAGTACAGTGTACAGAATCTGCAGTTACACAACAGGTGATTGCATATGCTTCTAAGAGAACAGTTATTGTCTAAAAACTAGACTATGACATTTCACATTTTTGTAAAAGATATATTTACTTATTTGAAAGGCACAGTTACCCATGTGCATGTGCGCATGTACAAATGCACATACATACACCCCCCCCCACTCACATGCAGATTGGCCTTTTGTCTAATTGTTGATTCCACAGTGAACAGTCCTGCATTTGGTAGGCCTGGGTAAGTCAGAACCCTGGATGGCAGGGGTCCACATACCAGGATCGTCTTCAACTGCCTTTCCAGGATGTTAGCAAGGAGCTGGACCAGACCCAAAGCAGGGCTCAAGTGGGATCCTTGTGATTGTAGGCAGTTGTTCAGTTCACCATGCCACAACTCTGGCCCAAGCCCTTCCTGCGTTAGTGTTTGAATGTTGAAAGGTTTTGATGTCTAAATTTGAGGTTGGTTACATGTACTTTTTCAGAACCATACCCATTGAGTAAAAGAAGTCTATATCTGTTCCAGACTCATCGACAACAAATCTTCTTGGGAATAATCTTGATGTTTTATGGCAGTGTCGGTTTCAGGGAGAGGATGGTTCTTCCTAAGTCCTGGCACTGGGATTCCTGTTTTTCACTGAGCCCTGAGAGTTTCTTATCACACACCAGGACAGAACTGAGAGGTCCTTTTTTGGAGCCACTCTGCTGCATTCTCTGATTCTCAGCTGTGTTCCATCCCCTACACATCCTGGGCTAGATCAAGGGCAACAAATTTCCTGACTGGAGCCAGTCAGTAACTCTCTTATCAAGTGAACATGTAGAGGTGCACAGGTCCACACAAACAGCATATGCATATCTGAAACTGAAATCTTGTGAAGAAATTCTTGTTCTTTCTGAAGAAAACGTACTCTGATATTCAATTCACCTTCTTGTTTTATTAAAAGCTTAACGGTTTTCACCACTCTCTGAAGTATTTCTGTGAACACTTTCGAAACCATTAACATAGAAAATAAATTTCCGGTAAAGAGTCAAGATGGCTGACGTAGTTAGACTGATATGACTGAGGGTCCTAAAAGTTAGAGACAGTAGCAGTCTGAAGTGAGCCCGAGAGGAAAAGAACCGCGGCGAACACCGTGGGATATCCCCCAGTGCCACCAGGACTGAGAAAGGCGGCATACAGCAGCTAAACAGACGCGAAAGCCTGGGATCAGCAATCTGAGAAGGACCAGGAGGGAGCCCTGGGCTGCGGAGACTCCAGCGAAATTTGGCGAGCTAAATTTGAAATTCAGGGAGTGAACCTCAGTGAGTCGGTGAGTCGCTAACACAGGGAAGTGCCCGCGCTTAGCAGGAGGTTCGGGGCAGGCGGGGACAAAAGGCGGTTTAAGGTGCCTGAATTGAGCAATTCACGGCGTGATCTGGAGAGGGTGACTAAGCACAGAAACGAACAGCCTGGGCGATCCTGCGAACTGGAGCTCCCTGGGCGGCGCCAGTCCCAGGGCCACGAGAAGGGAGACCCTAAAGCTACCATAAATATGGCCTGTTTTATAGAGCCCACAAGATCGCAGCCTGAAGAAGTAGGGGTGGGGGAACCCAGGCGCCACAAAGAAGAAAAACAACAAAAAAATCTAGGTCAGCAAGAACTCAGGTTTCCCTCTAGGTGGCAGCAGAGGTCAAGGGCTTGAAGGCAGCAATTTGTTCTATCACATAGACATGGGTGAGGTCACAGGAAAAGAACTGAGTCAGAGGAAGGAGCCAGTGCCACCCCAAAAGGTCACCAAAAGGCCTGGTCAATCGCAGAGATTCCAGATGAAGAAATTGATGACCTATCAGACCAGGAGTTCAGAAAAAATAATTTTAAAACTCTTCAGAGGCAATGAAAATAAATTTTCAGGGCGTGTATCCCCGGATTTAAGACATTGGGTAATGTAGTTACCATTTATGTCAAAGTGCTAGCTCTGGCTTCTGACTCCAGCTTTTTGCCTCTGAAGACCCTGGAAACAGCAACGGCAACTCAAGTAATTGACGTCCTGCCACCCACATGGGAGATCTGGATTGAGTTCCTGGAGCTGGGTTCATGCAGAGCCATTTGATAGAGTGAACCAGGAGATGGGAGTTCACATTCTTGCTCTCTACCTGTGAATAAATATATTTCAAAAAGAAAAAAAAAACACCATTCTTTGGTTTGAAAGGGAAATGATTTTGAATCCTGGTGTATTACTCATTTGAGTCAAGTTGCTTAAGAAATCTTCAAATTCTCTTGTATAGTTATAACAGAATTCAGCTAAGGTGATTTTATTTCCAGTAAATGGAGATAAAGTAGTGAGAATGTCTAGTGTCTGACAGTAATGGTCACTTGTGAAGAAAGGCATGAACAGAATTTTAACTAATAAGCTGTTTTTTTTTTTTTTTCCTTCACAGAAAGTACAAATAGTAAAATTGATTTCAGAAGCTAATCACAATGAATGGATATTATATGGATTTGGATGTAAATTCACTATAAAAGATAAGTTACTGTGCTTCGCACAGTAATATAAATATTGGTTGAACATTAGAATAAGTTAAAACTTTATTTTTCACTTAGATATTATCATGAACTGATAGTATTTAAGGATAAATATATATGATGAGTGGGACTTACAGATAGATGAAAGGGCTTTGTTTTGAGTTGATCATTATTGTAGCTTGTTCAGGAATATAGAAGTAACACTTTTGTTTTTCTCGTTTTATTAAAATTCTACATATGCTACTCAGTTCCAACAGAAATTGGTTAAAATGTTTATTTAAAAATAAAAACAAAGTGAAAATCCAAACCACAAATGGAGGCAGGAAAGAACGGTTAGTAGCAAGCTGCATGTAAACTATAAAATCCCATCATTTAGTAATTCTCAAAGCAGCCAGATGTGCTGTCACCAACCTGAGGGGCCAACAGACAACAGCTGAAGTCATGATGCTGAGGCCTCCTAGCAAAGCTTAGCCAGAGGCCCTTTAGGACTATGATCAGCCTCCTCTCCTGTGTTTGACAGAGGAGTTCTTTGTGGTCAGTACAAGTTGCTGAATGTACATGTAATACAAGGAACACTTATTCAGAGTCTGTGTAAATTTTAACTCTTTGGCCTTTTATAATTATAAGGCTTGAATCTCGCTAAAGCAGTAAGACCAGCTCTTTGAGTTGAAGTGTTAGCTGGCACTGCCTGAGCTTTTATCACCAGAGTATGATCCAGAAGGGCATATCTTGTGTTTTGAACTTCTTTCATAAAGCTACTGTCTTCTGTGACACACTCTACACCTGTAGTGTCCAGGAGTTCATCCACACCACAGGTCTGTTAGTGTTGTGGAGTGTGAGAGAGATCACAGTGATCCCAAGTGTAGGATGTTAGGAGTCTTCATTTCCAAGGCTTGGGGGTCGGTAGCTCTTACTACACTCCAGGAGTCACTGTAACGAGCCACTAAATTCAGGGGTTTTTAAACTGTTTTGCTCTGATAAGATTGAGAACAATGCAGTACAAAGTTTCAGGCTGACAGGGAGTTACCAGAGCCCAAAGTTACAGTTAACTAACCTGCAGGAGGCAGGAGGGGCCGGGTGAACGGAAACCTCCCGAGTAAGTTTTGTGCTGTCACTTGTTCTGAATGGTGCAGAAGGAGGAGTAGAGTGCACTTGTCGCTCCTTCACTTAATTTGAATCGCAGGAGTGGATGCAGAAAGGGTGGGGTGTGGAAAGCTTCCACGCCCTGTGTGCTGTCAAGCAGGTATGAGCCATCAATGGCTGTACCCCATAACACTAGAATATACCTGCTTTACTGTTTCTACACAATCATAAGCTAACTGGTCAATACCATGTACTCATATGATAATACAGCTCTTGGAAAATAGGGGCCCTGCATAGGAAGTTAGTATAGAGTAAGTAGCTCATGCTGTTAAAGAAAATGTTACCACTCTCACCTGTGACCCCTGGCATGGTCCTGGTCATGGAAGCTGGCCATCTGGAATAGCCTTTCCTCTTCAGCCCTATTCCTTGTCCCATCTACTGGCTCATGGGAGTTTGGGGTTCTGTGGTCAGTTTCTAGAACTGGATCCGTAGCGATGGAGTCCATAGGAATGGAGGCAGTCATTTACAGGTGAAAAGTCATTTGTATCATCCCGACACACAGGAGTAGGGATGGTTTTGCACAAGTGCTTTTTCAAGCATGTGGTTTGAGTGCTATGCATGAGGTGAGATCTGGAGTCTCAGAATTTACCTTCTACACCTGCATGTAGGATTTCCTGTCAGTTCAGAACCCCTTAAGGACTCCCTGTAGGCTTGTCTAGATCTTGGGTGCTCCAGACCAGGAATAATTTGCCCAGCTCTAGCAATATTCCTGGTGGCTTTTTACACTTCACTTTTTGTGTCTAGTGGTATCGTCATTTCAAAAGTCCCAAGTGAACCAGAGGAAGCTCACCTGTGTCTCACCTGAGTCACACACACACACACACACTCAAATGCACACATTTCAGGGGTCTTTTGTCTCGCAGGCCCCAAGAGCACCGATGGGGGAGATGGCAGCATTCTTCTGCATCAGAAACACTGGAGACAAACTGGTGGTGAAGGGTGTCCGTATATTTGAGGAAGTCACAAGCTTGTATAGGAGAAGGCTGGTCCTGGCAATACTTCCTGCCAACGACATTGTGACTGGCTAACACGGATGTCTGTCTCTCTGGACCTTCCAATGAAGGAAAAGTTCAGGAAACACAGGAAGTACAGGAAGGCTGTGTGTCCCAGCACAAACTTGTTACCCACTGAAAAGCAGGATGAATGTAACATTTGACTTCCTAGAGTTGTTTACAAGGAAGTCTTAGCACAGCTTGTTAAAGGGCACAGAAGAGAGACTGGAGTGCAGCCCAGCACTCTTGATTCATGCCCAGTGAACAGGCCATGTTGGGACCTCAGTTAGTTAAGGACACGGTGTGCCATATGCCTATGGCCTCCCAAATGAGCTAGGCAGGCGGAGATCCAGGGGGAGATGTCCTCCCTCCTTACACTGAGTTGCATGAATATATTTGGGGCTTGTACCGCCACATGCAATGCAGTTAATACCTAGGGGCCACTGAAGCCATGCTTGGCATGCATTTCCAAGGATGCTATGCCTTTGGGGACTGAAACTAACTTCCATGCTTGTTTGGGTCTTAGAGCTGAAAAACCTGCACTGTTTGAATTAGCTGAAGCTGATTCTGGGAGAGAGGGTTTAGGAACTTGGTTACGGAACGTGAGGACAAAGCTAGCCTACAGAAGTCTTGCCCATAGGCCTGGAGTCGGGAGCTAAGTATTTATAAATATGTCTATTTTGCAGCTGTAGTCATGCTAGCGTAGAGACCTGTAGTGGTCATCCATGGAGTGATGCTTGTCTAATGTGACACTTCTCTGTCTTCCCACAATCTTTTCATATGTGATGATTAAATAATAAAACTCCTCTTGCCAATATAACAATAATTTTTTGTGTGTGACTAGGTCTAACACAATGTCAGCTTTTCAAACCTAATTAAGAGTGAAATGTGAAAAAAATATAGATGATGAAATCAGCTGGACCGTCACCACCATTTCCCTTACATTAACATCTGCGGTATAAGAAATAAAAAAAAAAGAAGTTTGTGTTTTCTTGTCTGAGAGCTGGCATGTTGGTTCAACAGTCTAATCCTCTACTGGAAGTGTTGGCATCCCAAATAGGCGCCAATTTGTGTCCCAACTACTATACTTCCAATTCACTTTCTGCTATGGCCTGGAAAACAGCAAAGGATGGCCCAGGTGCTTGGGACCCTGTACCAACATGGAGACTCAAAAGAAGCTCCTGGCTTCTGGCTTCAGATTGGCTCAACTCCAGCTGTTGTGGCCATTTGGGGAGTGAATTAGCAAATAGAAGATCTTTCTCTCTACCAATCTGCCTTTCCAATAAATATAAAAAAATCTTGAAATAAGAAAGAAGTTGATGTGTGACAGTCTTGGATTAACATAGGAAAACAGCTGCCTGTGAGTTTTGACACCTCTCTACATAATGTCTAATGATATTTTCTTTCTTTCTTAAGTCATTTTCAATTTGACAAAGTGTTCTCTTGTGAATTTTTACAAAGTTGTAGCGTTTGTGCAGACTTTGTGTTCTAGGAGGAGAAAACAGTGAGGAACCGGGCAGACCGGCCTGCGCTCTTGGAGGACTGTGCTGTGATGGTCCCTACAGGGTGGCTGCCCTGGCTCATCCTCCCTTTGCTTTGAATGCTCTGTGGGTGTACAGACAGGAATCTCTATCAATTCTCCCAGTGTCACTTGGACCTTGGTCTACAGTGCACAATTTCTTTCTTTCTTTTTTTTTTTTTTTAAGATTTATTTTATTTTTACCGGAAAGGCAGATATACAGAGAGGAGAGACAGAGAGGAAGAGCTTCCATCCGATGATTCACTCCCCAAGTGATCACAACGGCCAATGCTATGCCAATCCGAAGCCAGGAGCCTCTTCTGGGTCTCCCACGCGGGTGCAGGGTCCCAAAGCTTTGGGCCGTCCTCGACTGCTTTCCCGGGCCACAAGCAGGGAGCTGGAAGGGAAGTGGGGCTGCTGGGATTAGAACCGGTGCCCATATGGGATCCCGGGCGTGCAAGGCGAGGACCTTAACCACTTGCGCCACCACACCGGGCCCAGTACACAATTTCTTAATCAAGATCATTTACACTGAGTGTGTGTGTGTGTGCATGAAAGAGTTCATTGTCCCTGGGTTGTCACTGTGCTAGAGTGTAGGAGAGAGGAGCAGTGTCCTACTCTATCTGCAATCTGGTCCCTTTGTGTGCATCTCATCGGGAATCTCCCTGCAGTGGGAGACAGAGCAAGGGCATGCAGTGCACCCTGACAGAATACCCTTCCACCCAGTGTGTTCCATATCAACAACCTGAGCAGATGTTTTGGAGTGCAAACCTGAACGTGAGCATGGCATTTCTTCACATCTTTCAGGCAATCCACTTTGCTTGCACAACACTACCTGACACAGTCTTTGCCTCCAGATCTCAACCTCTGAACATGATGGGGTGCTTTTCCTATTCATTCAGCCTGGCCCATCCTTCCCACCTGACCACATTCAATTCTTTACTTTGTTGCAGGTTCCTAGGACTCCCCATGGGGTCTCCATGTGCCTTTTCTAGAGCCTCAGAAACTCATGATGACACCTGCAAGCAACTGGGTCTCTTTCACAGTCCAAGGAGGCCTGAGGGAAAGGTTGGAGCCACTATGTCCTTAGCAGTTTATTACAAGTAGATAACAACACACAGCACAAGTCCATCAGGCCCTGGTGTGAGGGTCTGGGTTTTGAACTCCTCAGACAACCCTTATGACCTGTCTGAGATCTATGGTCAGTTATATATTTGTGATGTAACATATGATGATTTCATATATGAGTGACTCTACTGATAGTCTCCAGTTGCTAGATACAAAACTTCCTTGATTGCTTTGCTAATGATCCAACTGCAAAGAAACAGCCATGAGACATTTGGGGAAATTAGAGAGCTGAACAGTTGAAGAAATAAGGATTTATGAAACAGTGCCATGGTAGCGGAATCATGTGACTGTGTTCATAAAAGTTCCGAGTTTTGAGGGACAAGTGCTATTCTCTCTAGATTGTTTCTGTTTTGTGCATAAATATTTTCATTTTTGTCATAAAAACTTTCCCCCTCAGAGGTAAGGATTCAGAGTAGAGATATAAGTGCACTACACAGTGAGTGTAGAAAATATTCAAAACAGGGAATGTGGGTCCAGTGCAATGTCTGTTGTGTTAAATCCTCATCTTGCACATGATGGGATCCCATATGGGCACTGAGTTTTCTTCTGGCTTCTCCACTTCTCATCCAGTTCCCCATTTGTGGCCAGAGAATGCAGTCATGGTGGCTCAGTCTTGGGACAATGCACCCACATAGGAGACCTGGAAGAAGCACCTGGCTCCTGGTTTTGGATCAGCTCAGCTTTGGCCATTGTGGCCACTCAAAGAGTAAACCAGCAGACAGAGATCTTTCCCTCTGTCTTTCCTCTCTAAATCTGCCTTTCCAGTGGAAAAAAAATGAAAACAACAATACACAACAATGAGTTAATGCAAATTTTTTCAGTTGTGAAGAGACGAGGAGATAGGTATCAATGAGCAGATCAGCATGTTATGTTTGAAGAGAAAGTGGAAAGAGGCTGTAAGAGCACCCTGTGCCTGTGTAGGTCTTCACTTCTCTGAACTGTGGGCACGCCCCTCATTCAGGGCCCACCTGGATAGTGTGGGATGATTACACCTCATGTTTATTAGAGTCGTTACACTCGCAACGACACTTTCCCCAAACAATGCCATTGTCACAGCACCCAGGGATTTGGAAAAGCTCCTATGTATTTGGGAGACAGGAAGACCAATAAAAACAAATCCATTTTATAGTAGTAATAAAAAGAAATCATGGCCAATTTCTCAATTAGAGTCACAAATATTTTGAATTCTGTTTGATAAATCACCCTAAATTTGCATTTTTGGAATTTTTTCTTCTCTTGAAACACATTTTAATACATATTTGAATAGAATGGTTCTGTTCCCAGGAGATGAAAGTGCACAGAGGACACAAATATGAAACATGCAATGGTAAGATGATGTAAGGTGAGCAAAGAGACCATAGTAGTTAAAGATTATTGTTCCTCAGAGCAAACAGCACATGCAAAGGTCTACAGGCAAAGGAGGTTAAGTTGAGGATAAAGCAGAGAGGGAAGATTACGCCAATAAACTTACTGACTTTAGCAGATAAGCCATCAAACACACAAGCTAATATGAGTGTAGGAAATATCCAAATTACTTGACATGAACTCACACCAGTTCTCTGTAGGAAATTTCCATTTGCCAGAGTATCCTATTGTAGTTCTGCCTCTCCAGAAGCAGAGCATTCCAGAAGGCTGCCAGCTTGTTGTTCACAGGCAGAGCTCACAGTGCAGACTATTCCGCTGTCTCAATCTTTCATGCAGTTGGTGGTGACACCAAAATGAGTTTATTCACAAGACCGGTCCTAGTGGACTGTAGAGCAATAAAGTCTATTCAAAATGGTTTTCTTAAACTTCTATTGCTGACCTTGAGAAGTAACTCATCAATCTGGTGTTTCCACAAAATATTGACTCACTGCTTCCTTTTTATTACTATGGGTAACCCCGTGATCCCTGAAACTATGGGCGTGGTTTTTCCCTTATTGGACTCTACCCTTATTAGTGGGAAGGAGTTATTCAAATGAATAAATAGCTGATTGACACATCAGACTTGACTGGGCTGTGGAACTTGGAGGGCGACAGGCATTAGCAGTGTAAGTACTGATCTCATAAATCTCTCCATGTTGTGTTCTGCTCTTTAAAGTGTGCTCTTACAAGTAAAAGTTTGTTTGTGCACACTTCATACCTTCTTACTGTGCTTAGATAATAATTCTAGGGTCAGTATCTCTTGAATACACCTTTATAAAAATGTAGTATGAAGAATTAGGAAAGCTAGGGTGTGAGATTATGATGGCCAAAGGAAAATTGGCAGCATGAAGAGAAAGCTCTTAGATTTTCTGACACCTGAGTAAATGGTTGAAGGCATGCTTCTAAGTCATCTGGGTCTCTTCCTTCACTTATTTGCAGAAACACCTGTGTGTTCTTCCCTTGCTTTCCTTTCTTTTCTCTTTTTCTCTATTTCCCTCCCACTGTCTTCCACACACACACATATTCTTATGCCTGTCTCCTTTCCCAACATTTGTGTTAAATCTCATTCTCTCCAATATAGTACAGAATTGTTATCAATTATAACAGTACCTAGTCAGGTATGTGTGAGTCCACACTGACCGTTTCCTTTCTGGTTCTAAGCTTTCTTGTTGTTCTCTGACTATCTATTCTCTTTTGTTTGGAAGGGGGAGCCTCTGGAGCGATCCTGATGGTCACTGCAAGAGAGGGTGGGGATCCAAAGTTGGAACTAAGTAAGGACCAGAGAAGGCTCCTCTCCCTAGTCCTGAAGGAAGCTTACTGTTCCTCTGTTTCTGTGGACTGCTCAGGGCTCCTGGATGTTGTTCCGATGTCCTTGGATCCTGCTTGGAAGGATTTGGGCTTCTTCCATCCCATGTGGTAGATCCAAATAGGTGTGGATGACCTCAGAGTTCTCAGCCTCCGAAGACACTCCAATTCCCCGTGGTCTCCTTGGCAGTTGGGATGTAGTCCTTGGTGAGGATCTGGGAGTCTCCAGGGTTGGGATACAAGCCTCCTCCTGTCTACCTGCTCCACTCTGGGGTCCCCCCCGCCCGGCTCTGTGCATATGACCTCCTGTTAAGAGGTTGTCAGGATTACCTTTGATCCCCCCGTATGTCTTTGTAGTTTCACTATTGTCTAATGCTGATTGGAGTCTTGTGTGTAAGTTACCTATTATGTTCCTGGTATGTTATACTTCACATCTTCCTCACACATTCTAAGGAGATGGAAGATTTCTCTGCTCTCCCGCCTCATTTCCGAGTAGCATAGGGTCTTAAAGAAGCCACTGAACTTATCTGGACAATAAGATGCTGGACTTTATGCTAGGTATATGCTTGCAATGAAGGAATCTCAACTGAACTTGAACTGTGGTTATGCAGCAAGGTGGAGGAATCCACTATGGGGGGAGGGTTGTGGGAGGGGTGGGGGGAATCCCAGTGCCTATAAAACTGTATCACATAATACAATGTTAATAACAATTAAAACAAACAAATAAAACTTAAAAAAACGTATATTAGGTTTTATAATTCTTTGATGTAGATCATATACAGTCTGACTCACGTTGATTTTTGGTTCATTGGTTACATCACAATATCTTATTGCATGAGATACAGGCTGTTGGGATTGAAATAATATTACAGTCTACAGGTGTTGTGTTTCGGATTGACATCATTTCATCTTAAATTAAGGCAAATATATGGTATCTAACCTTTGGGCTTGGCTCATTTCCCTTAGCATAATGGTTTCCAGCATTTTTTTTAATAGCTGAGTAGTATTCCATGGAATAAATAAACTATAGCTTTCCTATCTAGTCTTCTTTTGATGGGTATTTCGGTTGCTTGCAAGTTTTTGCAATTATTGATTATGCTGCTATGATCATAGGGGTGTAGGACACAAAGATTAGTTACTCCTCACTCAGTTATTGAAGGTTTCCCTGCACACCCCTCCTAAAACTGTTCTTCACCTCAACTGTTGACATATGCCTTGTTAGTGTTATAAGCCAGTTTAGACTATCCAAAAATCTGCCAAGTTCTGCAAAATTATGCTTCAACACAATAAAGTGCTAAATACTAAAATGAAAATAGACATGAGACAGCTGAATAGTACCCTTTAGCCATTTTAAGGTGTATAGCAGCCGGTTCTGTGTAAACAAAAATTGAGATGTCAATGAAGTAGTCACAGGATGTGGTTATGAACTTGTGTATTTTAACATATTGGTTACTCAATACCGTGTCAAATAATTCCATAATGTTGTAAATTGTTGTTGATGTTATGTTGTAGCTTTTCATTGATTGGGATATATTCTGCCAGCTGTGCCTTCAGACCAGAGATGGTCTCCCCAAGAAACTGTTGAATGTATCTGGAAAAAAAGAACCTGGACTCTGCTTGGTATATGCTTGCAATGAAAGAATATTGACTGAATTTGAACTGTAATACTGCAACAAGGTGGAGCAATCCACCGTGGAGGAGGGCACGGGAAGGAGTTGGGGGAACCCCAGAGCCTATGAAACTGTGTAACATAATGTAATGTAATTAATGAAAATTAATAAAGAAATCTGCACATAAATATTTTAACAGTGCCGTCTCAAACAAGTTTGAAACATTCAAAATTCAGACTTATTGCTTAAGGAATAAGTTAGTCTGAATATGCGGATCTGATTCTAATCTATCCTTTGTCACTAACCAGTTAGGTTACAAATCCTGTTCTTTATCTGAGGAAAGCTAAAGAATGGCCAAGGCAGGTGTCTTACCCTTGGCACTGCTGCTCTTCGGGACCAGTTGATGCATTGAGTATGATTATATCTTGTCCCTTATAGGATATACAGACGTATCACTCTCATTCCCTTCCACATGTCACCAGACTATTATTCACTCACACAGAGTGACAACCAAAAATGTCTCAACACATTGCTTAATTTCCCCTTCAGCCAGGGACTCAAGTCTCCCTTGATTGAGATTCCCTAAAGTATAGGATTTCTCAGGGAAGACACTTAGAAGTCTTGGTGAGAGAAGTAGACCATCACCTGCATTTTAAAAAGCATAGCATGTCATCAAGCAAGAAACACAGCATTATTGGAATTGGAGATTATCAGCCATGTCTTGGAATAAATGTAGATATTTGTGGGATAATTCAGCGTGTGACAGCCTTTGAGCAAATGTTACTTCCATTTCTTCTGTTTTAAAGTCAATGAAGAAACATGCATCTTGCTGTATTATTAACTGAAATATCAACAGCAGATATTGAGCCTGTAGAAAGTATAGGATTAGCATCCTTTTGGTGGAAAGGTTGTAGATTTTGACATTGCCATTTGCAGATATGTGAGAGTATTTATCATCTCTCGTGCTCATTCTCATTAGTTGATTAATGCAGATAGTAGTTCTTGGAAAAATGTTGAAGTCTAAGATGCAATACTTCAAAAGAAGCAAGTTTGGAGGTGGGATCATCCTGGAAATTTCAATAAATCTTAATTCTTAGCTTCTTTCTGTTTCCACTAGCTCTTGTGCACTCCATTTAACTGCTCAAGAATAGTCACATTTTAGCTAACAGGGACATGAGACTGGTTTGGTCCACTTGAGGACTGCTACTGTTGGGCTAAGGAAATGTCATAAGCAAGGCAGAACCTTCTTCTAAACTGTTCATGCTATCGAAGCAGTCATCACAAGTTCAGTCTCTTTCCTCAGTTGCATTGATTTTTTTTTTTTTATGTTTAGAGAAAGCAGGAACTCTCACCATGGCAGGGAAGCCCATCCTCCACTATTCCAATGACCGGGGCAATATGGAATCGATCCGGTGGCTCTTGGCTGCAGCTGGAGTGGAGGTAGGTTCTAGTGAACTTGTCTTCAAAATGGATCTTAACTTCTGTTGCCAACATTGCTCAGATAAGCTAGGGAGACATGCTACAGTTATGAGCAGGAGACATTAACAGAAGAGAAAGATGCATGTGGGATTTATGGGGAACTCTTGGTATTACTTCACAGTTTTGTCAACTTTAAATGATTCTGAAATAAATAGTTGAAAAGAAAGAAATGACCAGTTCTGAAGAAAGAGATGAACAGATTTCACCTAATTCATGTTTATCCTTTCTTCTCATCAGAATTTGAAATGGCCAGTTATAATGTGTGGAGCATAGCTGGATTTGGAGAAATTGTAAAACCAACTTAAGGCATTTATATAAGCAGTAACACAAGTGTTGACTTAATATGGATAACATTAAAAGTACTAATGTCTTAGATATGATTATTTGTTGTGGATATTTGAAATATGTCTTTTGCTTTAGGGAAACCCTTAAATCATTATAGAAAGAAATAGGTGACATCTGGGATACTGTTCAAATCACTGCAAGGAGGGGAAAGTGGGTGAACAAAGAAATAAAAGGATGTTGGAATAATTATTAAGGTGAGGGGTTCAAGGAGCAGTTTACAATTTCTTATTGATCTAGTACATGTGATACATTTACATAATTAGAGGATTTAATTATAATATTGAGAAATGAAAGCACTTAAAGTTCAGCCTGAGAAGCAGGAAGGGGTGGATAGCTTCAAACTGCCTGGCAACAGTGGCTTACCTTCATTCAGCAATGATTTCTGCTGAGCACCTAGGAAATGCCAAGTTTTGGGATACACAGTGAACAAGACAGACATGATCCCTGCTCTTAAGTGTTATAAATGGGTGAGTTGAAAGAAGTGCAGGAGCTTTTGAGAGAGCACTTCAGAGTGTTAAAGAGTGTTAGCAGGCCTTTCTTCCCAGCATGTGCCCCCAGCAGGGGTCTATGTGATTCTTCTGAGTGCTGCCCTCTAGAGATGGCACTGAGAAAAAACCTGTCCCTGCACACCAAAGGGACACAGCTGCTGGAGTTGTTCCTGGGCAGCCAATCATGGATGAAATAGATTTCTGTCAAAATCCTAAGGAAAACTTAGATTGTTGAGTTTGTCCTACACCACTATGCATGGTACTTTACTAATTGTAGTACAGGCCTTAGTAATTTAATCCTCATGGAGATCTTTAGCATCAGCATGATAACTAGACTCATTTTAGAAATTGGGATATTGACACACAAAGAGATTTAGTAATGTGTCCATGGTTAGGCGATATGAAACTTGTGCAACCATCTCAGATATCAAAATGGTTCCATTTAACTCTGTGTGGGAACTTGTCCAAACAGCACTCACAAAGGTTAACTTTGCTGAAACTTGAGTGGGTGACTCCATCATTGAATTCAAAATCTGTATATCCTGCTATGCTCCATATTTGCCAAAGGAGTTCTGATTGCAAGACTTCCCGCTGGGCAACCACATAGATCCATTTCACTCATGGCTGAGCTCCTGGAGAGTGGGATGATGTAAATTGTAGGAGAAGGCCCCTGGCAGCAGAATGGTAGCTGGCTACTGCTTTGGCATATCCCCTGCTGGGGACTTGGTAGGCTCTGTTCTCATCTCAGGGAAAGGCACTGGCTCTCTTGAGCTACTACAACTCTGGGTTATGGTCGTAGCACACTTCTGCTGCATCACTCTGCTGTTCCTGAGCTACTGATACAACTCTGTATCTAGAAAAACGTCACAGCCCTTTCCTCCATGGACACCTCATAGATCTAGGGTCACCCACAAATTACCTTGGGGTCAGGGTGCAGGTGAAATGCAGGTTCAAGAATCACCAGGTGTCAGATTGAGAAAGCTTGCCCTCTTAATGTTAAATAACAAGAATCATCAGGTTTAAAAGCCTGTAATTCATAGAATGAACTAATTAATGTTTGTATACTGTTTCTACTTCCAGTTTGAAGAGGAATACATAGAAACTCGAGAAGATCTGGAAAAGTTAATGAATGGTGAGTTCAAGCATCTAAATGCTTCTAAACACAGTGTCCAGACAACAAACATTGCCAATGTATGGGTGGCATCTGGTAATGAGAGAAAGGTTAGGATTAGGTAAAGCATACGTGTACTATCCATGAGCAGAGCAGAAAATTTTGTAAAAGCTACACAGGACTAAACGTTTCTAAAGTAATTTCTGGAACAACGCTGTACATTGGGAATGCTCTGTTCTTGTTTTCTGTATTTGACACCACGCTGCCCTCCAATCCCATTATGTACAGGGACATGCATGAGAGGAAATGAGAGGAGATATCTTCAGCAGTTATCTTTACTTCCTTTCCATTTTCTGTTGAGCCCAGCAAAAAGTGTGGGCTGCTTAATGAGATAGCACTGAGGTAGTTGGAAGTGCAGGTAAGTGTGTGAGGAGGTAGAGAGAGAACAATGATCAGCTGCCATGGGGTCAAGGACACAGTCCCACCTTGCACACAGTGTCCACAGGTGTAGGTTGAAAAACACACCGAGGGCATGACAGAGTTGGCGTTGATGTCACAAACATCACACAATTTGAGAAAGGTGTTCTTCTAAATGATGCTCAGCTGGTGGCCGTACTGAACCCTCTGCCAATTTCCACCTAAATTATCCATGAAGATAAGTGAAAAATCCCCAGAACTAGAATGTACTCAGTGGAAATGAAAGAATCAATAAAGGGCTAAAAAAGCAGAAGGGAAAATTGAGAATGATATCTCAATTAAAATACTATTTGTTGAAAACTTTAAGAAATTTAAGTTTTATTAGTTTCAACATGCTTTCTTCTTCATCAAAGAGTGTACCTATAGACATTTTGCTCTGTTTTCTTCCTTGCAAAGATGGAGTGCTGATGTTCCAGCAAGTGCCCCTGGTTGAGATTGATGGGATGAAGCTGGTGCAGACCCGAGCCATTCTCAACTACATTGCCAACAAGCACAACCTCTATGGGAAAGACATAAAGGAGAGAGCCCTGTACGGTATAATTTGTGTTCATACATCAGCAGATAGTACAGGGATGATGAGGTCCTTCTTGGAGTGACCAGGGCCAATTCAGAGGGAGCAGAAGCAGCAGCAGTGGGGATGTGAACATGCACTGGGGTCCAGTGCAGCAGAGTCTCAGGGAAGCACAGGAAGGGAACATTTGGGATGGATTTAGGTGAATGTGATCATGGCAAAGGATGCGGTTTGTGGACACAGTCCAGCAGCAGCAGTTCCCAAAGCCTGATGACAAATGAAGTCAGAGGATGGAGGAATCATGGTTCTAGGAGTTCAAGCTTTCATGGCGTGCATTCCACGCCATGGCTTGCAACAAGACAGAAAATGTCAAGCTCAAGGCCTGGAAAGGTGGGATCCCAACAGCTGATTTCTCAGGTTCCAGAAATGATAAGGATGCTTATTTGAACTGATCAGTTTGGAAAAGGGTCGTTACTGACTCAATACTACCAATAGTGGCAGGTCCCCTCCTTGTCTTGATGGTACTGCATGATTGAACATAAAATATCATCCAGAGCTCTGGGCAGCTATTGGAAAGGTAAAGTGTAAAGTAACCAATCGCCCAGTGATTCTGCTGCTAGCTATGTATCCGAGTGAAACAAAAATGTATCGTCATAATTAGTTGCCATGAAATAAACTGAATGTCAATCAGCAGATGAATAAACCAAGTGTGCTATAGTCATAAAATAGAATAGGATTTGGCAATGAAAAGGGATGCTACACTGATGCAAGCTACAACATGAGAAGCCTTGTAAAGATTGTGTTCCATAAAAGAAGATGGACAACAAAGGATGCATATTGCATGATTTCTTTTGTATGAAATGTTTATAATATGCAAATCCGCAGAGAAAGAAATTAGGTTTGTGATGTTCTGGGGACAGAGGAAAGGATGATGGGCCAGTGGTTGCCAAAGAATGCAGGGTTCTCTTCTTAAAAAAAAAATGGTAGTGAAAGTGTTTTGGAATTATATACTTTGGGAATCTGTGAATGTGTGAAATATTGGGTATAGTACTTTAGAGGAATTACAACTGTGGTATGTGGTCATTTAACAATCTCATGTTAAAATATGTTATAGAAAAATCAGTGTGAAGAAAAGAAACAAGGCTTGCTGTCACACGCATTGGCTTTTATGGAATTGCACTATGTAATGGGGCGTTTTAAGTGGAAATGTAAGACATGTAGACCGACTAGAGGTGGGCAGCAGCCTGTCAAACGGCTTCTGGGAAGTAGTTTGGAGAACTTATCACATTGGGCACCACAAATGAACCTGTGAATTATGGTGGATAGAAGATGAGGAGGAACAGGTGTGAAACAGCCATACCAGCGATGTCTCTGCGATGATGCAGGCAGCAGAGCTCCAGTCACATGCACAATGCTGGTGATTGTGCACAGGACACAATATGAGAAAGATCCAATTCTATTGGTAGCATCAGTGGCCACAGGCAGGGATCGTGTGGCCTTCTCTCAATACAATGACCCTGAACAATGCTTGTTTTAACTGTATTTGGTCACGAGTCTAAGAAAAATATGAGATATATTGCTACCCTGTAGGCTGTTTAAGGACATACATGTTAACAGTTCATAGCATGCTGGCTTCCAAACAATGCCTCCACAGGATGTCTTTACTACATAGTTTGTTACGGTTTTCAACTAGGAAATCATAAAAGACTGGAGGCAACTGACTGCTTGTTTTGTCTCTTAGGATTGACATGTATGATGAAGGCATAGCAGACCTGAACCAACTGATTATTCGTTACCCATACTCTGATCCAGGAGTAAAAGAAGCAACAATTGCTCAGATCAAAGATAAAGCAAGAAATCGTTACTTTCCTGCCTTTGAAAAGGTAAATGGAAGTTCTTGGTCTTTTGGGGCACTCAGAGTTGAAAGGCTACATCTGTGCTGAGAGGATGCCTTAGGAGCTTGGGTTCCAGAAGGAAAATAACAAACTGGCGGGCTTTGACATTTACTTCTCACTGTTGGGAAGCATGAACACACAATGCACAAGACTTAGGCAGCACATGAAAGGGTCATTTCAAAGTTACACTTCAAATTTGGCTAACTTTGAGCTTTGTTGTCTTTTTGTGGTCAGGTTAGGGGAACTCTGGTATCTCTTTTATAATAATATTAATAGTATCTGTATATTTTCTTCCCAAGAACTTAATCGCGTCTTGAGATTCTCACTTAGGAGGAGAATACCAGTGAGTGTTTGGATGTCAACATTCAAAATCTCAGAATACACAATCTTGTGCTACACCAGATGGTCTGAACTCCCTGGGGCATTGACAGCTACTTCCAAAGGAACTTCCCTTAATAGTCCTTTAGCACCTTAACATTTCGGCCATTGGGTCTAATAGAATATAAGAAAAATTGTACCATGTATAACAGAGGTGATATTTTAAAGAAGATTTAAATTTATTGGTATCCAATCTAGAATTCTCTCTTTGGCAAGAGTTCACAGTCCTAAATACATTTGGACCTTACAAGCATACTAAGAGGTTTACAGAATATGCAGACACCACTGAAGGAGAGGAAGGTAAGTGGCCCATCAGTAGAATGTTGTAATGATTCAGGGATGGATGAGACTTTCTTTTTTTTTTTTTTTTTAAAGATTTATTTATTTCTATAAGAAAAGCAGATTTATAGAGAGAATGGAGACAGAGAGAGAGAAAGAGGTGGAGAGAGGGAGAGAGAGTTAAATTTTTCATTTACTTGTTCGCTTCCCAAGTGGCCACAATGGTTCAAGCTGGGTTGGTCCAAAGCCAGGAGCCAGGAGTCTCTTCTGGGCTCCCCACATGCATGCAGGGGCACAAGGCTTTGAGCTATCCTCTGTTGTTTTCCCAGAGTAGTAGTAGAGAGCTGGATTGGAAGTGGAGCAGCCAGAATGTGTGCAAGTTCTCAAACAGGATGCTGGCACCACCAGTGGAGGCTTAGCCTGGTATGCTATGATGTCAGCCCTGGATGACAGAGATGTTTGCATAAGGATGGAAAGGAAAAGATAGTTAAGAGAAGCCTACCAAAAATTATGGATAAAATATGAGAATACGGCACTCATATGTTAGGGGAAAGCAGTGGAGACCAAAAAAAAAAAAAACCTATTCCATAATATGTAGCACTAATTCAACATTTTTCCTTGATATCAAAAAGGAGAACATTTCAAGAACTAAACTACTTGCAAATATGCTAAGTGAAATGCGCAGGTCCCAAAATAATATTAAAAGCTATTAGAAAGATGTAGACTGTTAAAAATAATCCAAAGACTAAAAGGCAACACCCATTTTGTAAATCCTTGAATCATTGTTTTATTCATCACATAAGGACTAACATTGTTTACTTTACCTATGCAAGGAATGAAGAATTGAAAGGAATCCAGTCTTTAAGTGCTCTGTCCTGACCCCACCTGTGCTGACGGCTTAGGACATATTGGGCTGATAACAAGCTCTCTAGTCCTTGGTGCAAGCACATAAGCACTGATGTCAGAGTCCTGTGAGCATCAATGAGCAAAGTATATTATAACATAGGGTTTGACACTGCACTTGCACTTCTCCTAGTGATGTGGTTTGTATAGTCTAAAAGGGCATTTCCAGAAATGTTCAATGGGGTTTTTCTTTAGGGGGATGCACAATGTATACTTCTTCTCTTTCTTCTCCACGATTACTAAATTGTTGAAATATTTTCATGTGCATCTCATGTTACCCTAAAACTTTTTGGAAAATTTTAATGTTATAAAATGTGAAAGCAATTCAGAGAACACAAGGATACCCACTACCTAGATGGGAAAAGTAACATTTTTCCTTTCAGCTATTTCTCTATCAAAAAATGTGTTATTTTTGTGCATTTTGAAGTATGTTGCAGACCTGACTCAGGGTAGTTCCTGAACTGTAATTTAGGAGACAAAGATGACTTCAAGTTCATCCATATGTGTCCCACATCCCTGAAATGGAGTGAAGGTAGCAGATAAGAGGGGATCTGTAGTTAGAAATTGTCTCCTCACAGGAAAGAGAACTGTGATTGGGGGAAGGGACATCCCAGGGTGGATTGGAGAGAGTGTAGGGTAGAGATGGGTTTTGAAATGTCAGGGCTGCAGCCATCAGAGCATGGAGAGATGGGAAAACGGGGCAGCAGGGGCTAAGTCCTTGGCATAGGGGGAAGGTGCAAGTGAAGGTGTGTGGTGTGCACACCTCAGTGAAATGGGAGTGAGAATGAAAGGATGTCCTGGGCTTTCACTGAGGAGTGAGCAGTGCCCACTCGTCTTCCTCATGAGCCAGGGCCCTGGAGAAAGGTCTGGTTCCCCATGTGTGTACGGGGGAACAGCAGAAGTGGGACTATGGGGCTGGAGAAGCTCAGGGAGGAGCAGAGTTGAGCCCCACTAGCCTGTGACCAGGATTTCATTTTGGTGATTGACCAGGTGTTGAAGAGCCATGGACAAGACTACCTGGTTGGCAACCAGCTGAGCAAGGCTGACGTTCGCCTGGTTGAGCTTCTGTATCATGTGGAGGAGGTGGACCCCACCATCATCACCAGCTTCCCTCTGCTGCAGGTGACCTGCCTCACTGGCCTTGGAGGGCAGGGCCCGTGTTTCTCATATAACATCTAGTCTCTGGAATTGTGATGTTCTGAACCCTATTCTTAATCTTTGTACATATAAACATTTGTTCAAGCAGATACACACTCACATATACACATACACTTGAACATGAGCTTCTAGACTCTGGCTCTGAGTCATGAAAAGGACCTTGCTTTGCAAGTAAATGTAGATGTATATTTTTCCAAGATGCATATTTGTTATTTTGCATTTTAAGAAAGCGTCCCATGGCCCAGCATGTCTTTCCCCAATACGTTTTCCAGTGTGGTATCCTGTCCTGATTCCTCTGTAATTCCCTTCATTCCAGATGCGTATTTGTCCATCTAAGCAGGTGCCTTCCTTATGATTTGCCTCCCTCAGCACTGACTCCAACAATCAGATGTTGTATTCCTCTCTCTCTCCTACTTTCTCTTCCCACAATCTCTGCCTCAGTGCTCAGTGTTGAAATCAGTGTAAGTGGCTTCAGGCTAACTTAGTATTTTCTGTCTTCCATTCCAACAGTTTTCACTTACCTTCATTTTCTCCTTTGTAGAAATTTCTGTGTTTGAATATATGATACACACATCTTCCTCATTGTATTGCTTAAGAACTATGAATGTGCAATTTTAAAAAAGCATGAGGAAGACAGTGTTGACATAAATTGAATTACTCCTTAAACATGGCATGTGGCATGAGAGAATGTTCTTGAACTGTAGGTTTCTCCCCTCATTGCATGCTCACTGGGGTTCATTTCCCAGCCTCCATGCTGGTGCTGATGGAGGGGACTCAGTGTTTTTGTGGAGGAGGGCTAGGTCTTCCTGGGCTGTGCTATTGATGGCCTGGGTGCTTTTTGTTCCTCCCTGAGGCTGTGATCTGTGCCTTGCAGGCTTTCAAGACCAGAATCAGCAGCCTCCCCACTGTGAAGAAGTTCTTGCAGCCTGGCAGCCAGAGGAAGCCACCTGTGGATGAGGAATGTGTGAAAAAAGTATTCCGGATTTTCCATTAAATAAAGGGCACATGAAGCAGTTGTAAATCACTTTTCTGAAGTTTCTCAGCATGAAGCAATTTCCCTAAATGTTAATCCTAGCCATTTTGCAACCAATAAACCTTTTTTCTTTTTCCAAATTATTTAATGAAACCAGGAAAATACTCTGAGCATACTGAGTAAGATGTGTCTGTGTGAGCTGGTGGTATGGGTCCTAGCTGGTGTGCTCCAGTGTTCCATCACAATGGATAATGACACTGTGCTCAAGTCCATGTCCTCCTGAAGGATGTAGGGGTACAGGCTTGGGTTTTGAATACTCACCACAACCCCAAACTCTACATAACAGCATAGTCCTTCACCCATTCCTTCACAGGGTATTGAATCACGTACCTGGGTGCTTGTATGGCCCTTGTCTAGAGGAAGATGCAAATAATCAGATTGCCATGAAACAAACACCCACAAGACAACAGAGAAATTGGCATGGCTGAATGTTACATGACCTTAAGGAGTTAAAAACATCAGTGTGTTTGGAGGATTGCATGATTATGTTAATAGAGTTCTTACTATTTAAATGATGTGTTATTTTCATTCTTTAAGACAAAGTGCTAATCTATTGCTCATTTGCTTGAGTGTAATTCCATGATTGAAGAAGAACTGGGAGTGCATATGAGTTTCCTGGGGTTTCTATCACAAATTGCTACGAGCGGTAGAGTGATAGCAGAACTGTTATCTGTGAGGGCTAGAAAGCCAAGGGGAAAGACTAAGAAGGCCCTCACTGATGTGGTGCTCCAGCAGAGGGTCCTTTCCTTCCTCTGCCTGCTTCTGGGGGACACCGCATTTTGGGTTTCTATATTGCTAGGTCCCTTCTCCACCTATAAGTTCACCTTTATAGGAGCCAGGGATTTGGACATGGACTTTTGCTTTAGGGGGACTCACCACAGCTCAATGTAATTTGGATGATGAAAGGTTGCTGGCAATTGTTGAGTCACAATCATGAATACATAATGGTTTGTTAGACTCTTTTCTCTACTTTAGTATTTGTTGGTAATCTCCCGTGTGAACCTAACTTATCTATTGGGCTGTAACCATGGTCAGATTTCATTCTTATTCTTGGGGACTGGATGAAGGCTCTGTCCCCAGGATCAGAGGGATACTGACATGAACCAGACAGTTTCAAAATAAAGTGAGGAAAGCATAGTAAAGACAGTAGTGGCAGAAGCATATTGTTCCAATCACAACCAAGAGCAAATGTAAAAGTACCCGGGCTCGGGAAGGTACTTTGAGTGAGGTAGAGAAGGAAGATTAGGCCAGTAGGCTTGCTAGCTTTCACAGGTGAAATAGCACTTACTGATAAAGAATAAGATTTTAAAAATATTTTATTCACTTATTTGAAAGAATTACAGGGAAAGAGGTGAGACTTGCTATGCTTTATCCACTGTTTTACTCCCCATGTGGCTGCAATGGCCAGGGTAGGGATAAGCTGAAGACAGGATGCAGGAGCTTGATCTGGGTCTCCTGTATGTGCACAGGGGCCCAAGCATGTGGACCATCACATGCTCTTCTCCCAGGCCATTACCAGGAAGCTGGATCAGAAGTGGAGCATCTGGGATCCAAACTGGGGCTTGTATGGGATGCTGGCATTGCAGGTGGCAACACTCCCTACTATGCCACAGTGCTGGCCACACAATAATTTCCTACTTCTAGCATGTTCCATACAATGTTTCATCTGCAGTTCCCCTTACCAGGGTATCTTACATTGCGTTATCACTCCAATAAAGTTTTCTAGAGAGCCAGCAGCTTGCTGTTGTCAGGCTCAACTCATGTGTGGGTACTTCACCTGCCTCCATCCTCTTTGGGCTTATGAATACTTGCCTAAGTTTCCTTCTAAATCAGTCCCCACTGAGAGTAAAATCTAGCTAATATTTGCTTTCTTAAAGTTTTTCGTGTTGACCTTGAAATGTAACATGTAGACAAGTTTTTCTGGTTATCATTTTCTTTGCAATCTAATGTGGACAGCCGTGTTCCTTGAAAGCCATGGGAGTGGCATTTCCGTAGTTGGACTCTACCCCTTTTGTTGGGCAGAAGTTATTTATTAACACAGAACTGCTAAACAGGTCAGGGCCTTCTACTGATTCTTGGGGTCAAGAAGGAGATAGCAAGGTAAGTGCTGATCTTGCAAATCTTTCTACATTACCTCACACTCTTTGATGTAGATCACTAGGAAAATACTTCAAATTGTGTCTAAAATGACAGAGTTTGTTTTAGATCAGTTGAGACTATGTCCAGAGCAAGAGGAAAGAATCCATAATTCTGGAGTTGCTTTCTCTATAAGAATAGTCAAGGTATAATCGCTTCATGTTGCGAACCCATAATGCTCCGGAGTTTGTGCACATTAAAATCAAGATTGATTCTTTATTTTCAAATATCTGTTCTTTTTTGTGGGAAAGGCAGATTTACAGAGAGATGGAGAGACAGAGAGAAAGACCTGCCATCTGCTGATTCACTCCCTAAGTGGCTGTAATGGCTGGAGCTGAGCTGTTCCAAATCCAGGAGTCTGGAGTTTCTTCCAGGTTTCCCCCAAGGATAGAGAGTCCCAAGGCTTTGGGCCATCTTCTATGGCTTTCCCAGGACACAGGCATGGAGCAGAATGTAGTGTGAAGCAACTGGGATGTGAAGCAGTGAGCAAATGGGATCCTGGCACTTGCAAGGTGAGGATTTCAGCCACGAAACAATTGTTCTGAACCCAAGATTTATTCTAACAGAGCTAAAATAATCTGAATGTCAGAACTAGATCTTAACTCCATTTTTGCCACTAATTTGTTAGATGACAGGTCCTGTTCTCTCTCTGAGGATGAATCCAGTCATGGGTAACCTAGAGAATGGTTAAGGCATGTCTCTCATCCTCAGCACTGCTTCCTTTCAGGGAAGAGTGACACTTTGCAGTGAGTGGGTTTCTGTCCGTTGCAGGAAGTCAACAAGCTTCCTAGCTTTTATCCAGTGGAAGCTTTGGTACCACCCATCCTCATTCCCAAGTTTTTAACAAGCAAAAGTATCCCAAGACATTGCTTAATGTCCTGTGAGGTGAATGAGCAGACTCTTCTCTCATTGAGAAGCAGTGTATTCCAGGGCAACACCAGCCTACAAGTCAGAAATCCTGTTGGAAAAACTGGGTAGCTACTGGTGCGTGAAACTAATTTTTAAAAGACTCTATAGAAAGGACAAATATCATATGTTCTCTCTGATATAAGGCAACCTGCATGCAAAAAAAAAAAATAGAAAAGAAAAACCACAAGTATACACATCTGTTTATCTAGAGGAATTGTGTAAGGGAGACTAGCATACCAAGAAGTCAAGATACATTGTAATGTGCATCTCTTCCAGAATAACAGATGTATTCCCACTGAAACTGTTAAATATATCTTGACAATAGGATGCTGGACAATTTCTCATTGTCTATACCTACAGTGTCATGGAAACACAGGTTTTTAGGGAGAAGCAATGAGAATATGAGAGTTTCTGTCAGTGGAATGTAGAGTCACCAAGTCTTTCTTCTCATTTTCTGTTGACTCAGCAAGGCTTTGTGGTAACTTTTGTCCAAGTGTTGGGCCTGGCCTTGAGGGCAGTTTAGCAGGTGACAAAGGAGTTCATCAACAGTCATGGAAAGAGAAGGAAAGGGAGAAGGCCAGCTGGAAAGTAGCAACTGTTGTGACATAGATTATAATGTGGGAGATAAGTAGATGTATTGCCCTACCCATAATCTTTATAGCGGCTTTTCTTTGTAATCAGTAGTGATTGAGGTATTGCTGGAGATTTGTAACAGTGACTTCTTTATTGCCAGGTGCCCAGGTAACCACCACACACAAACCTTGCAGTTGGAAGGAGGAGAAAGTTATTATCAGGAAGGGTTATATGATAAAGATTATTGAAGGTCAGACTTCATGTCCACCATAGCATGATACTTGGGCAGTCGGTAACAGAGCTGAATGAGAGTATTGGAATCACTTGGCTTGGGGAACTAGAGTCCCGCATACTTAGACACAGTCTGCACAGCTGTGAGCCTCACAATCCCTTTTGTTCTACTGTTTGTCTACTTGGATTTCTTTGCCAAGAAGTACAGTGTACAGAATCTGCAGTTACACAACAGGTGATTGCATATGCTTCTAAGAGAACAGTTATTGTCTAAAAACTAGACTATGACATTTCACATTTTTATAAAAGATATATTTACTTATTTGAAAGGCACAGTTACCCACGTGCATGTGCGCATGTACAAATGCACACACATACACACCCCCCCCACACTCACATGCAGATTGGCCTTTTGTCTAATTGTTGATTCCACAGTGAACAGTCCTGCATTTGGTAGGCCTGGGTAAGTCAGAACCCTGGATGGCAGGGGTCCACATACTAGGACTGTCTTCAACTGCCTTTCCAGGATGTTAGCAAGGAGCTGGGCCAGACCCAAAGCAGGGCTCATGTGGGATCCTTGTGATTGTAGGCAGTTGTTCAGTTCACCATGCCACAACTCTGGCCCAAGCCCTTCCTGCGTTAGTGTTTGAATGTTGAAAGGTTTTGATGTCTAAATTTGAGGTTGGTTACATGTACTTTTTCAGAACCATACCCATTGAGTAAAAGAAGTCTATATCTGTTCCAGCCTCATCGACAACAAATCTTCTTGGGAATAATCTTGATGTTTTATGGCAGTGTCGGTTTCAGGCAGAGGATGGTCCTTTCTAAGTCCTGGCACTGGGATTCCTGTTTTTCACTGAGCCCTGAGAGTTTCTTACCACACACCAGGACAGAACTGAGAGGTCCTTTTTTGGAGCCACTCTGCTGCATTCTCTGATTCTCAGCTGTGTTCCATCCCCTACACATCCTGGGCTAGATCAAGGGCAACAAATTTCCTGACTGGAGCGTCAGCAACTCTCTTATCAAGTGAACATGTAGAGGTGCACAGGTCCACACAAACAGCATATGCATATCTGGAACTGAAATCTTGTGAAGAAATTATTTTTTTAAAAAAGATTTGTTTACTCTTTTGCAAAGTTAGTTATACAGAGGGGAAGAGAGTCAGAGAGACAGATTTACTCTCCACGTGACCAGTATGGTGCCGTGGCCTAGCGGCTAATGTCCTCCCTTGAACCGACTGGGAACCCATATGGGTTCTGGTTCTAATCCTGGCAGCTCCACTTCCCATTCAGCTCCCTGCTTGTGGCCTGGGAAAGCGTTGAGGATGGCCCAATTCTTGCGGATGCTGCACATGTTTTGGAGATCCAGAGGAAGTCCCTTGCTCCTGGCTTCATATCGGCATAGCATAGACCGTTGCGCTCACTTTGGGAGTGAGTCATCGGACTGAAGATCTTCCTCTCTATCTTTCCTTCTCTCTGTATATCTGAGTTTGTGATAAAAATAAATCTTTAAAAAATATGAAATTTCATCATTCAGTAATTGTTAGGCTCATCAACCAGTTAGTATCAGGTTCCTTGCTAAGTCCTCAAGCTCATGATGAATGCGACAATCTTTGTGCCTCTTATGAATATTTTGCATCTGCTGTGAATGGATTTTTTTCTCTTGTCCAGACCTCAGTACAGTGGATCAGGGATAAATTTGGAGTCTTTGGGCCGGAGCAGTTCAGCACAGGGGGATGGATGCAAGGGCGATAGCCACAGCCCAATGATTCTTCTTCCTCAGCTTTAAGGAGGAGAGAGGTGGAAGGACTGATTGGACTCCTTGCTAGAGCTGGTGGGTTCTCTGTAATCCAACCCATCACCATCAGCCTCATAAGGAATATGTTTGTCAGTCTCTTGTGGCAGCCACTTAGCATCTCTTATCTTTTTTTCTCAGTTGGATGCTGTCGCAATGGTAGGCAGGCACATATCACATCTTGTCTCTACAACCTGATTCTCTGTCGTCATGTATATTCACAATAAATGGTTTCAAGGGTAAATTGTAAACCCACAAGATATTGACAATATCTAAATCCAGGAAATCTTGGACTATTTCCTTAGACTTGTGTTTCCATACATTCTGCCTATTAATTAAATTATATCTTTATGTAAAAATTGAATTTCACATTTATGTTAAATATTGGAAGCTACACAGAATCTCTGAGGAGCCTGCCACAGCTTTCTACTATCTACCACTTGGACCAAAATGATTTGCTTCAGGGCAAGGTTTAAATATCTGGGTATAGATTAAAAATAAAATATGTTTTCAGAGAAGCAACATGGCAGAATAGGGTAAGGACACATTTAAATGGACAGAGAAACATTAACCAGTATGAAGCAGACAGCACATTCCAGGAAATAGGTGAGGACAGAACAACAGCAGAGGAGTACCTGGAGACTGACAGACACAGGAAATTAGCAATAACAGCAGTGTGGTGTTACAGTTACTGATTCCCAGCAGCATTCACTGAACGGTTATCCGAACTCCACCGGCAGCCAGAATTTCACCAGCAACCAAGTGGGAAAGAACTTTCAGTGGGAGCCCAGGAGGTAAACCCAGACAAAGAACTGTCCATCCTGCTGGTTTGTAAAATTTGAGTAAGAGCAAAGACAGAACAGCAGATCTCAGATGGGCATTGCGAGAACAGGGTGGATTTCACAGCCCAGTCAGCCCCCTAGAGCTGAATTGGGCGCCACTTTGCTTAAGGAGGCAAAGGCAAGAGAAAGGACTGAGCATACACTGAGCTGGGAGTGAACTCATTTCTGGCTCAGGGAACTGCAATGACATGGCATTCTGCAGGTTCCCTTCAAGACAGGTCTGGGTAGCCCTCGGACTTGAAGGATAGCAGATAAAGAACTCTAGTAGTGGTATGTTAGGCGCCATTTTGTACAGTGTGGCAAAAGCTTTAGGACTGCAGAGGAGAACAGTGAACTGCGCATGTGCTGAGCTTGTGAGAACTCACTGAGTTCAGCGGATTGCACTGGTCCCACAGGAAAATAATACCGACCGTGGCACTGTATGGGTCAAAATAGGTCCATGTGGCACCCAGACCTAACATCTAACAGGTTCTGGCAAGATCAGTGTCACCAACAACCTAGCTATATAGGACACCTTGTGTCTCCCTAATCCTGGGACCTGCTCCAACCAGAAGTGGGAGAAAGGTTGTACAGACAATGGTGCAGTCTCAGCAGGACACCACTGGAGGTGGAGATTGATGAGCGAGGAGTTGGGGCTATGGAGATCATGGTGGAAATCTAACATAAGAACCCAGACTGTAACTTGCTGGAGGCAGTGACACAAGTGGCTGCAAGCAAAGAGTTATGTACCAACTGCAATAAGTAAAATCAAACTGTAGACCAGTGGGTGACACAGCTTAGAAACCTACCCAAGGAGAAGTTCTAGTAATCAGAAGTGCAGTGACCAAGAGCAAAAGAAGAGACAAAGGCACAATGAATAGTACTGAAAACTCCCCTGCAAAGGAGCAAAACCCTATGCCAACCTCAGAGTTCACTGAAGAAGACATCGTGAAAATGGGGCACACAGAATTCAGAAAACTCATTATAAATGTTCTGCTCAACAATGAGAAGCACATACAAGAGTTCAAAGAATTTAAGGAAGCAGTAAAGCAAATCAAGGCTGATATATCAGAAATTAAGAACACAGTAGGGCAAATTAAAAGTACAGTGGAGAGTCTCCAAAATAGAATGAAGCAAGCAGAAGACAGAATCTCAGAATTGGAAGATATTTCCTGTCATCAGGGGGAAGCCAAAACAAACAAACAAAAAACCACCAAAAATGGAAGCAGAGCTGGATCAGGCCAAGAAAAAAAAAAAAAAAAAAAAGAAAGGATTCAAGAACTGAAAGACATATTTAAGAGGCCTAATATAAGAGTTATGGGAGTCCCACAAGGTGCAGAAAGAGAACCTGGGATTAAAGATGTATTCAATGAAATAGTAAGGGAAATTTCCCTAATCTAGAGAAAAAATCGGGAAACAACATCCAGGAGGGCACAAAACTCCCAACAGGCCTGATCAAAAATGATTTTCACCAAGACACATTATCATCAAGCTCTCTTCAATTGAGCATGAGGAAAAGATCCTTAAATGTGCAGGTGAAAAAAAATCAATTGACATATAAAGGAATGCCAATTAAACTCACAGGAGATCTCTCACAGGAAACTCTACAGGCAAGAAGAGAATAAAGAGACACAGTCCAGAATCTAAAAGCAAACATATCCAGCAAAGCTTTCTTTTGTCTTTGAAAATAAAGTAAAATTCTTCCACAGTAAAGGAAAGTTAAAAGAATTTGCCTCTTTCAAACCTGCCCTACAAATGATACTTCAAAATGTTCTCTTGACAGAGAAGAGGAATAGTACCCAACAAAACCAAAGGCAAACAGGAAGAACATCCCAGTAAAATGACAACAGAGGACTAAACTAATGAACAATCCATCCCTAAAATGACAGGACCAAAGTACCATCCATACATATTAACCCTGAATATAAATTGATTAAGCTCAATCAAACATCATAGATTAGTAGGCTGGATTAAAAAACAAAACCCATCTATTTTTTGGCTGGACAAGACACATTTCACCAACAAAAATCAGCAGAAACGATATTGCATGGGTTTTGATATTTTCCATTAGTTTCATCTCTTCAAAAACACTTTCTTTTGATTGAATTCTTCAATGACTCATACATCATACAGTAGCATCATTTTCTTCGAGAAGGTTCTTGATTTTCATTTCTTCAGCTGTATGTTAGTCATTTAGTAGCATGTTATTTAACTTCATGGTGTTGTTAATTTCTTTTTTCTTCCTGTTGTTGATTTTGTTTTGTGACTTTTCATTTAAGGTTTGTATAGTAGTTGTGCAATGGAGACTGTCATATTTAGTAACATGTTGTTTAACTTCATGGCATTGCAAATTTCTACTTTTCTTTCAATTGTTGAATTTGTATTATGACTTTTCTTTTGAGGGGATATACAGTAGCTGTGCAATGGAGACTAACATATCTAGATATGAGGATACAATGCAGTATGCATTGCTACTTCCAGACAAAGTTGGACTTACAATGAAACTGTTTACTATATCTTGACAATAGGATGCTGGACTTTCTGCCATTGTCCATGCCCACCATGATGGACATATAACTGTGTATGAAGAACTATACTTTAGTAATGATATAGGGGAACTAGGTGGTGGTGGGGCGGTAATTGGGGCTGGGATAAGGGAAATACTAGAACCCTTGGAACTGTATCATAAAATGATAATAAAAAAAATTTAAGATGGCTGGGATGGGTTGGGCTGGAGCACCTATCAGCATGAACTGAATTTATGGGCAGACTGGGCCAGACTAGGCTACAATATCTACTGACAAATGCAGAGGTAAGACAGGTCATGCCAGACTGGGCCACAGCACCAACCAGCACATGTGACACACCAAGCAGGAATGTGAGCCTGATAGGGGGCCAGCGTGGGCTCTCCTACTAGGCCACTGTTTTTGGTAAGTATGAGCACTGGGACCAAGCACAGAACAAGATGGGCAGGGTTACAACACACGTTGGCCTGCATGAGAACTGGTTATGTGGAGAGCTATAGTAACTATAGTCATTTGGTGCATATATAAGACAGAGTAAGTGCAGGCTGGTTGGGCCTTGCTGTAGCATCAGCTGGCAAGTGCTAGAACTGGAGGAAAACCTTGTCAAGCTAGACTGAAGAACCACCTGGAAAGTGCAAGATCCAAGACTGGGAATGGGCCCAGTATGGAAACTGTGGGCATCTCTCTAATGGGCTGCAGCTCCTACTGGTAAGCATTGAGATCTAGGGCTGGGATGAGCCTGACAAGATAGGCAGTGGCATCTGCCAGTATGAGTGTGGGCACAATAGTGAGGCTGGTTGGAGTGAGCTAGGCTCCAACTCTCATTCATGTGTACAAGAGCTAAATGGGATGTGAGACAGACTAGACCAGTCTGCTACACACATTGGCATACACTGTAACCAGGGCTGAGGGTGGTTCTAGTGGAGATTATAGGGATTGCTTTGACTGGGTTCAGTTCCCACTGGTGTACATGAGGGCCAGGTGTGTGGTGGGTAGGGTTAAGCTGGGCTGCAACATCCATTGGTTTACGTAAGAGATTGGGCTGGAGTCAGAACTGACCACGTGACTGCAGCCACTAGTGTGTGCATAAGATGATTTGGGTGATGGACTGAGACAGCCCCCATAATGGCAACCACATACAAGTATTAGGTCTGGGATCACCTCAGATGAACTTTCTTTGGGGACCCTCCCCAACTGAACCACAGATTCAGAACTCCAATTATGGGGAGAATCACAGGATTTGTGGTCTGACCAGAGAGTGCATGTGTCAGAACTGGGCTGCCTCAGCTGCTGAAGACAGAGCAGTAGTTGGCAAGCCCAAATGTACATGGAGGATATTGTATTCCACTGGGGCCTGCAGATAATATTTGGTACCATAGCAGAGGCTGGAGGGCAGAATAAATTAGACAACTATCCCAGTGAAGTGTTATAACAAATATTTGGGTGAATGGAGACTTTAAGGTGCACTATGTCTACTGATGGACCTTGGAAAGATTTCCTCATCCTTGGATTGGTGAGATCAACAGCATTTCAGAACTATCAAAACCACTTAAGCAGAACCCTCAGAGCAAGCTCCACATCGGGGATCCTGGGTTGACATTGGGTGGCCATTCTCCATCCCTGGGTACTGATGCAGTTCGGATGCTGGGTGCAGTTTCCCCTCTTTTCTCCCCTCTTCCCCCAGATACAGAAAGAAGAAAAAGAAAATTTGGGAATAATGGTATCATCCTATTCCTCTACCCTTCTTACCATAATCAGTGGTCCACATGGGCATGCATCCTTCTCAACTATGTAAATATCATCAAAAAATAAATTCAAATAAGTTCACAAAAGTATAATAAAATGTAAGTTTATTTTCATGTAAAATTTGAAGTTCATTAATAGTTTTTACATAATACCCATTTTTTTCATTAAATTGAAAAACATGTTTTCTACCATTCAGTTTCAAAAACTGTTGTATCATTCACAGATTCTTCCACATATCAGGAGGCAAGAATCCAAACAAAGGGCCCTTTCCTTCTGGAAGTCTGGGTTTTGACCCATGGAGTTTTCTTCTGTAGAGTGTTTGCACACAGTGGGAGAGAGGGTGAGGGATCAGAGAGATACATAGGACACGCTGATTGCTGCTTTACTTCCTTCCAGTCTCTTCTACATTTATTGCCAGGTTGATTTTCCTAAAGTGTAAATATAAATATCATCTTCTTTTCTAAAACCTTGTGGTGAGTTCATGTTTCCTGCAGAATGGGACCATACTACCACCTCCCTTTACTCCAGATCCTGCTCTGAGCTTGTGTGCCTCATCACACTGGACCAGACAGAATAGCCTGGATTCTGAAATACTTTGTGAAAATGTTAAACTTAGATATTATAGCTTTTTTAAGATGATCAAATCCTTTTACTTTTTATTCAGATAACAAGCTAGGCAAGCAAAGATACTTAGCAAATTGATCACTTCATTGACAGGCACAGAAAAGCATCATCAGTAGAAGGAATATATGAAATAATACACAAAAGTAGATTTTAAAGAATTACTTGAGTCCAGTGCTAATTGTGAATCCAACACTGTGCTTCTATGGAGGCATTTTCCAATAATCTAGGACAAAACCCCCCTTCAAGTTTATGTCTGGCAATTCTAGATGCCAGGAAATTGTCAGCAATGAAGCAAAAGGACTTTCACTCCTGCAGAGCCTCTGGAGGCTCATGCATTTTTAGAGAAAATTCTCCCTGTTACCAAGGTGTGTCCCATATGGAAGCTGGAAGATTCTAGTGTTTATGGCCTCAGGAGGGGAACTATTACCATTTTTTAAAGATTTATTTATTTTTATTGGAAAGTGAAATACACAGAGAGGAGGAAAGACAGAGAGGGAGATCTTCCATCTGATAATCCACTTCCCAAGTGGCCGCAACGGCTGGAAGTGAACCTGTCCGAAGCCAGGAGCCAGGAATTTCCTCCAGGTCTCCCACGTGGATGCAGGGTCCCAAGGCTTTTTGCTTTTTTTTTTTTTTTTTTTTAAAGATTTATTTATCTATTGGAAAGTCAGATATACAGAGAGGAGAATCTTCCGTCTGATGATTCACTCCCCAAGTGAGCGCAATGGCCAATGCTATGCCGATCCGAAGACAGGATCCAGGAACTTCTTCTGGGTATCCCACATGGGGGCAGGGTCCCAAAGCTTTGGGCTGTCCTCAACTGCTTTCCCAGGCCACAAGCAGGGAGCTGGATGGGAAGCGGAGCTGCTGGGATTAGAACCGGCCCCCATATGGGATCCTGGTGCGTTCAAGGCAAGGACTTTAGCCGCTAGGCCACGCTGCTGGGCCCCAGGGTCCCAAGGCTTTGGGTCATCCTTGACTGCTTTCCCAGGCCACAAACAGGGAGCTGGATGGAAAGCGGGGCTGCCAGAATTGAAACTGTCCTGTGAGGCCAGTGGTGTGCGTCATGGTTGGCTGTGTCTCCAGTGCCACTTCATACAGAGATAGTGACACCATGCCTAAGTCCATGCTCACCCAGAGGACCTAGGGACATGCGTATAGTTAGAGCCCTCACACAATCCACACACCCTAACTTTAGCTCACATGTAGTCTACAATGTATACTTATTCACATACCTCAAAAATCATGTGGAGATCTTATTTGGATCCCAGTGTAAAATAATCTGTAAGACCTAATGGAGGAAATTAGAATGGTGAATACTGATACTAAATATTGTTGAGGTAGGAGAATGATGTGATTATGCTTGGAAAGTGAGTGATTACTTTTTACAGTTAAGTATTGCTGTTTGTAGATAAAGAGTTGTGGGGTCAGGCATTTGCTTCACAATAATCTTGAGGTAGTGGAGGGAGTAGCTGGGAGAGGTTATTCGTTTCCAGGGGCTCCAGTAACAGATTGTTACAGATTGGAACTGAGACAGCAAAACACCGATCTGTCACCCTTTGAGGGTCAGAAGACACAGAGCAGAGTAGTCCCTGGGGCTTGGGTCCCCTGGAGCCCCAGGGGAGGATACTTCCAGCCCCTGACAGGCTCTGGTGGCCTCTGCATGCCTTGGCTTCTGATGCTGTGGCCAATTGATGCTAACTATTGCTTCTGTCTTCCACCTGCTCACTCTTGTCTATTTCTTCTTGTTATGGGGACATTTATCCTTTGGTTTAAGACTGAAATACCAGGCCTGATATGAGGGATTCCATGTTGAGCTGGGCTTCATCTTAGGTGAGGCACCCCTCCACTCCCAATGTGGAAGACTGTAGCCCAGCTGAGAAAACCACATCCCAGTTAGCAAGAATCCTCATGTCTTGGCTAGGCTGTTCAAGCGAGTAGGAGAAAAATGAGTTTCACCTGATTCAACAATAAAGGCTTCAAAGTTCATAATTATTTTATCCCTAAGGTAGTCCTGCATTAATTCAGCCCCCTGAGCCCCTCCCAGTGTGTGGTTTTGCCTTTATAAACCCTGCTCTTTCATAGTTCAAGGTCAAGAGATATTTGTGGCATGAGCTCTCTCTGTAGCATTGGTAACAAGCTACTTTCAAATCTAATCAGTACTCCTCTGTGTCGGCTCAGTTTGATACAACAGGGTCTTCATGTACAATCCTGGGGGGATTTATGTTAAATCACTTCAGCAAATTGCACATGGAACAACTGTTTTTAATAAGGCCACATTCAGAAGATCAAAAGATTACTTCAAATTAAAGTTGAGATACAAAGAAACTGAAAAGAAAGTCTACGGAGGAAACAGACAGGAAAGACATAGCACAAAGAAGTATTTGAAAAGATAGTCTAGAGAAACTATAATAGCAGGCATAGATAAAGCATAACATCAGTACAAAAGGCTTGTGCAAGGAGTTCCACTGACTGGGAAGTCCAATGTGAATGAGATAGGGAGAGAAACTGTGTAATCAGCATTACTACAGTTAGCAGGCAAAATGGACACTCTGCTAAATGTGAATTTTGAATCAACTATAGTTTTTTTGTGCAACCATTTACTATACAATGCAAGGGCATAATTATTCTGTAAAGCCGCTTACTGTATGGTTGAAATGCACCTGTAACAGAGCATGACATTGGCTGTCCTTTACAGACTGTCACCTCCCAGCCTTGCTCATGGGCCAATTTCTCATCTTAGTGATTTTTCCAATTTATGAAAACCCCCAAGTAAGTCTCTTCAAAATGTCATCTCTAACTGGCAGAAAGGAATAAAGCATTCTCTGGGAATTTCTTCTTGCAACTTTTATTATTAACTTTAAAAAGTTACATATTAACCAGTTGTGACTTGACCTGATTAAAGTAGGACTAAATGTTTTCCTTCTGTTCAAGCCTTGGAACTCTTTTACTTCAGGGAGTGGCTTCTTCTGAACTGGTGGAAATAATTTAGTGGGTTGAATAAATAGTTGCTGCACACATCAGGGACTGGTGCTGAGTCGGAGGCAAGACAGTGACAGTTTCACAAGGTAAGTACTGATCTTCTAAATCCTCACATTTTCCTCACTAGGCAATGAAAAAAGAAACTTAAAGGTGTGTCTTTAGGATAAGAAAATGCTATTTTATACTTCCATTTAACCTTCTTGCTATGTTTAGATGCTAATTCAAGAATTGTTTATCCTCCCTTTGAATAAATCTTAACAGAGATGTAAAAGTGAAAAGTTTAGAAAGCTAAAGCTTGAGATATGGATAAGATGAGAAATATTAATAGTATGAGAAAAAAAAGATATAGCAGCCTTGTATTCAACTGGGAACATGACCAAAACAAGAGGAATGTGGTAATTTATGCTGAAACTGTTTTTTTCTAAAGGAGTAGTTAACACATACTGTTGTGAATTGTGACATTGTAACACTAAGTTAGGAAAGCTCACAATCAAAATTTATTATAAGAAAAAATAGTGTGAAGGTAGGAGGCTAACTACTAATTAGATGACATTTTCTATCTGGGGTTTAATCAACCCTTGGAAAACTTGAAGAATGGTTAGGGCAGGGAGACAGAATTATAGAAAGATGGATGGATGTAAAGATAGATAGACCAGGGAGGACACATACTGAACATATTACTTAGTGTGTTCAGAGATCCATTAATCTCTCAAGAACTTGGAGGGAATAAACACTCGTTTGCTGATTCCCTTTTGTGAATTTTGCACTCAATAGCACTCAGTAGCACTCAAAAGTAGACCCACCAGGTAAGATCCTGTTATGATGCCCACATGCCAAACCTAAAGACCTGGTACAGCTCTTGATTTCCTGCTCATGTACATGTTGCAAAGCAACAGGTGATACCATAAGCAGTTAGGTACTTGCCACCATGTGGGAAACCTGGATTGAGTTTCTGGTCACAGCTATGGTCTGATCTAGTTGTGGCCCATGTGGACATTTTGGGAGTAAACCAGCAAGTGACAGTGCTCTTGCTAGCCTCCTCTCTTATGTCTCAAATTCAGATAAAGGAGACATAACTATATACTCAAAATAGCAAATAAAACTCAAATGAAACAATGCACTAAGTTTCTGTTCTTCCTGTAAGGAGAGGTTGTGATTTACCCCTAAGTCCCTCTTCTCTTTGCTGAAAGAGGGGGCAATTAGAACCATTCAGGCAACACAACGTCTTCATCACAGCAACTGTCCTAAGTCAGATGCTTTTTAGAACAAGCCCATTGGTAAACTGAGATATGGTTTAAGCACACACATTTTAAATTGCAGAATTTATGACATTTTTTAATGTAGCAGTTAAGATTCCACTTGGGCAGCTTTCATCCCATATTGGAGTGACTGGCTTAAAGTCTTGGACACTTGTCCGTTGTCAAGTTAAAGCAAGACATGCTTCTACTAATTTTACAATTTCAATAAAGTTTTATAAGAGCCCAGAACATAGAGACAGTCATGTATTAGGTGTTTCCATCTCTCATGATCAACTCTTGGTTGACTAATGGCCTCTGAATGGAAAAACATAAATCAGGTCCACAGAAAGGAGCCAAAGAAATGGATAAAATTCCATGGTGGAGCACAAACTCCATCGACCTGAAACCAAAAGGAGGTGTTCCCACTGACCCAGTTTCATTGTCTCTCTGACCTTGAAGGGTCATCCATCAGGGGGAAATTAGGAGCTGCTTCCCAGGACTACTTTGGGGACCAGGCTCATTCCCTGCTGGCAATGAAGGAGAAACCAAGTAGGTTACATCACAAACCAGCAAGGCTTCATGGTGACCAGTGTCCCACTCATGACTGGCTTTGGAAAACCTCACATTAAGGAAGATGAGAAAGTTATTTACCAGGAATAACGTTATCATAAATGCTAGGTAAAGATCAAAGCTCATCCCCTTGGCAATGTGATCCTCAGTCAACAGCTAAAGGAGTTTCAGTGTGAGAACGAATCACTGTGAACTCTCAGTCCCACATCTGCCTCCACAGTGTGGCGCTCATTCTCTTGTTTCATTGTGCTGGTCCACGTGAGCTCCCTTTCCCTGACAGGTTTCCCTTTTAAGGCAGATGAGTTAAGTAAGTATGCTTATTTTTTTTTTAAAGGATTGAGGGAGGAAGCGGAAATAAATGAACTCTTAAAAAAGAAAGATTTTAGTTCCTAAAAGTCAAATTACTGAGCTCCATAGTTTATTTTTAATTTTTGTTTATACTTGAAAGATATACACAGAAATTCATCATCCTCTGGCTCATTCCTCAATTGCCTGCAAAAACTAGGGCTGGGAGGGTCTGGCACAATAGCCTAGCGGCTAATGTCTTGACCTTGCACGTGCCAGGATGCTATAGGGGTGCCGGTTCTAATCCCAGCAGCCCTGTTTCCCATACATCTCCCTGCTTATGGCCTGGGAAAACAATAGAGAATGGCCCAAAGCCTTGGAATCTTGCACCCATGTTGGAGACCTGGAAGATGTTCCTGGCTCCTGGCTTTGGATCAGCTCAGCTCCAGCTGTTGTGGCCTCTTGGATGTGAGTCAGCGGATGAAAAATCTTTCTCTCTGTCTCTCCTCCTCTCTGTATATCTGACTTTCCAATAAAAATATATAAGGCTTTAAAAAAAAAGTCTAGGGCTGGGCAAGTGCAAAGTCAGGACTGAGTTTTGGTGTTTCAGGTGAGTAGAATCTGCTGCCTCCCAGGATGCACACTATCAGAGATGTGAAACTGAGAGAGGAACTCAAACTCAGGCACAATATATTACACAGACATCTTAATATTTTATAACAGAATTTGAGCTTTAGAGAGAAAATGCAACTATCTTAGTCTTCCCTTTGCACTGGGATGCCATTTAATGAGTGCTGGAAGTTTTGATTCATCCCTGTGTTAGAACTGGTTATGCCATTTGATGGAATTATTGCTAATTTCTATTGTTCCACCTCAAAGCGTGCTGGGATAGAGCAAGGGCAGTCAGTAATATCACTGACAATGAAGAAATCAGCCTGAATAGTTGCACACAACAATACAAGCAACATTCTCCTAACTGCAACTAAAAGTTTGTGAGACAAATTGTTCTTTCTATATGTAATGGACTCTTCTTGTGTTCTCTTTAGTTTTAAAACAACAGTTTTCACACTGCTCAGAATTGTCATACAAAATAAAATTCATTTTTCTTTTATTTAAATAGAAGTGGATTTGACTCTTTGGTGCAAAATATACATTGGGCAAGTCACTTTGAAATCGTTATACTCCACATCTAAATTGAGAATTGTAGCACAATTTGCCATGGGTGATTTATGTTGGATACAGGGAAGATATATTCTTGAGACTGCAAATGTGAGCTAGGCACTAGTCCAAAGTTCACTCCTTTCAATTTGATGTGAAGTCAATGCATTAAGATTTTTTTCTTAAATAAGAAAATGAAAATTCTCATAGAGGTAGAATATATAATGCCCAAAAGGGCAAATAAACAGAATCTTCTATTGGTGGAAAGAGTTTCCATCTTTTGAACTATAAATTATTAAACCAGTCTGGGACCTAATTTGTACTTCAGGTCAAATGTGAAGAGCTAAAGCATAACTTTGATCCTTTTCTGATAATTCCCAGTGATGTTTGCTCAGGTCCCAAGAGCTTCACTGTGTGAGTTCCAAACTTGACCTCTTTTCAGTCTTAATGTGGATTCCCATATTCATCCCTGATAACCATGCACATTGCACACAACACTTCTGGTTCTTACCTATATTAGCTGAACAATGCAGATTACAACAATTAGCTCAGGGCACTATTATGAGGACTAAACAAATCATCCTCCTAAAAGAATTAAGGAGATGCAGTCTCAGTTCTCCTATTCTTCCTGTTTCTACTTCCTCACAGCACCAACACACAGGTTCTCACTGTTAGTCTGCTGAAAACAGTCAAATCTTAGCAAATGGGGATTTGAGACTGATTTTGGTTCATGTAAGGATGGCTACAAGTTGAGCCAAGATAGATCTCAAGGGAGTTTTTCCAACCCTGTCATAAAGAAAGTATTTCTGGGGCGAATGTTTGGCATAGTGAGTAAGACACCATCTAGGATGCCCACAGCCTTTTCAGTGCTTCACCTCTGATATCATTTTCCTGCTGATGCTCCCTTTGGGAGTCAGCAGATGATGGTTCACATGGTTGGTCCTTGCCATCTAGATTGAATTCCCAGAGTCTGTCTTTGGCTGGCCCAACTCTGGCTGTTGAAGGTATTTGAAGAGTGAATCAGTGAATGGAAGACCTGTCTGTTTCTCCCTGTGTGTGTTTATTTTGTTTTTAAACCTTTTTTTTTTCAGAAGTAAAAAAAAGAAAGAAAATACTCCTTTGGTATGTTTAGAGTTATTTAATCATACACCATAAAATGTGCATTTTTGTTTCATGTTTTTATTTGGTGTTTTATTTATTCATCTTTAGAGAACCCAGGACACCACTACCATGGCTGGAAAGCCCAAACTTCACTACTTCAATGGCCGGGGCAGGATGGAGTCCATCCGGTGGCTGTTGGCTGCAGTTGGGGTGGAGGTAGATTCTACTCTAGGATGTTTGCACTTGAAGCTAAAATTGACTAAGTCAGATACTTTTTTCCTATAAGCTAGATTTCTTTACTCAATGACCTGAAAATGTGGTACCTTAAATATGAATTGCTAATGATAAGGAGAATAACAGCTTTGACTAAATAAATTGATAATATTTTTGTCATCCAGAAGCACAACTAAATAATAGCTAAAATAAATTTACTACTTGTAATATGTGGATAATAAGTGAAGTTAGATTTTAAAACCACAAAAGTAATTTATGTCACTTACATGATATAGTGTTGATTATATATTTGATGATATTAAAGCATTATTATTAATAATGTGTAATCATATGTGCTAATGTGCAGTTGGAACATAGTGCAAAGATTTGTGTGTATAAGAATTTCTAAGCCTAGAAAATACTAAGTATATATGTGATAAAAAGATTGAAAAATGGTATACCTATAAAGTGTACTTAGCAGAAGTGAACTGGAAGTTGCTCTGGGTGAGTTAGTGAGGAAGTGGGTGTGACGGACTGGGGCACTGTGGCGTACTTCTGTTGGCCTACAAAAGCTTGAACCAAGCTACATTCAGTTCACAAAAACAGTTCCTTCTTTAATAACAAAGTAATTTCAGTTTCGTGAAATTAACTTTATTTCGTGGTTACAATGACAGCTTAAAATACAAACAATTGTACAACTGTATAAAAGATTTTTCTCTCTATTCTGACTTTTGTAAAGCTCTTAGTTTTTTAAAGTTTTGTATTCTCTTAGGAAATTACATTTTTAAAAAGTATTTGTATCTTTTTTCCACAAACACCCACATTGAACTAGGACCATAAATATCACTGTCTTGCACCTTTGCATCCTGCCCATCTGGAAGATCTTCAGGTGCAAGAACCATTCATGGGGTTGTCGTCTCAGTGGTTACAGGAATTTCTCCTGGATTCCCTCTGACAGACCTGCCTGAGACTCTGCCTGGGAGTGTGTCATGTTTCCTGACACATGTTCGTGGTGATTTTTTTCATTTTGCTTCACAGATTGGCCTGTGAACAGTGTACCATGATCAACCTTCTCTACTAATGAGAATATTTTGTTGGGTTCTGTGTTTCAAACTTCTTGAAGAATTTGTTGAACTCTGCACAACTTTCTACTCATTTCTAACTGTGAACTTTCTTCTTTCTCTTCTTTATGTTTTTCTTTCCTCAGGCCTCTGCACTAGTCATGCGCTCACTGAGACCTAGGAATATTCCAGTTCTTTTGTAATATTCTGGGAAAATCATAGTCTGAGCAAACTGCAGTAACTGCATGGAAACAGAAAACTAAAAGATAATTTATTTTGGTGCAAAAAATTATTCAACTCCAAGAAGTTTTGAAATAGGAATCTCTATTTTCCATGGCCTCATGGATGACTCTTCTGCAATATAGTTTGTCATTTATAGAAACGTCATACTCAATGCATCACTGCATAAAGTACCTGGGGTGCCCATCACACTCAAGGAGGGTGTGCAGATAGGTGAAAAGACAATGACTTTTGAGATGATTGAAGATGGTTGAGTGTACAAGGATCAATACAATACCTTCTCTTCAATATATAGCAGAATTGTTCCTAATAAGTGGATCAAAATGTGTAATATTGGGCAGCAAGAGGAATGTATTACAACAACTACCTGTTAAGGAAGCAAAGCATTTACCTTGCAGTTATTTTGTTGAGCCTCTGATGAGGGTCAGCATCTGTATCAGGGATACATAGTAAACAAGATAGACACATTTCCTTAGCTTATCTGTACATCTAGGAAAAGGCAGACAAGTACAGATATGACTGAAGCGAAAGATGGGGCATCTGAAAACCCAAGAAGTTAAAGGTTGTTCTTCCTTGGGTTTGAGCAAGAAATGCCAGCATGTGTCTGTGTGGTTCTGCTGTAGGCTGCCCATTATTTCAAAATCTTAAATGGCTCCTGGCCCATGGCAGATCTTATACGGGGTACACAGCAGGTTCTGTTATTTTCTCATGTGAGACACAGACATTCCTGAGATCCACAACGGAAGAATTAGAAAATGTTCCCAGCTGCTTCCTTCAATGTCATCTCCTAAATTAAGGCCTAATGATGGGCATCTGTGAGGTCAACGTGCAAAAGAAGTGAATTTAAAAGGATGAGCAGCTATGGTCTATGATCCATGTTCTTTTTCTTTCATTTTCTAAAAAATTACTTTTACTGTTTTCCGTGACATGATTTTATAGGTATAGAGATTCTTGCCTTTCCCTCCCTGTCTTGATATAAAGTTCCCAAATGACTGTGACCAGATTCCTTCATGCATCTGTCAAATTCAGAAATCTTAGCTTTTTCACAGTATGCACTATTCAGTGTTCATGCACGTGGGAAAGCCTGTAATGCCATGGAATTAACTAATAAGAACTTATTTACTCTTTCTACATTTAGTTTGAAGAGGAGTTTATATATGGTCGAGAAGACTTGAATAGGATAAAAAATGGTAAGATCATCTATTTAAATGACTGATACGAGTATGACGTTTAGACACCAGCCTACCCATTTTTACTGCAGTTTTGGGGTTGGTGGGAGGGAAAGAGTGTTTACAATGCAAAACATTAAACTACTAGAGCAGTTCTGACCTCTCTCAAATAAAGCAATCCCCCCCTCTTTTGAAAAAAGGTTTATTAATTTTTATTGGAAAGGCAGATATACAGAGAGGAGAGACAAAGATATTCTATCTGCTGATTCTCTCCCCAAATGGTCTCAATTTCCAGAACTTAGCCAATCTGAAGTCAGGAGCCAGGAACTTCCTCTTGGTCACGCAAGCAGGTGCAAGGTTGCAAGGTCTTGGGCCATCCTCTATTACTTTCCCAGGCCAGAAGCAGGAAGCTGGATGGGAAATGGAGCAGCCAGGGCACAAACCAGCACCCATATGGGATCTCAGTACATGCAAGGTGATAGGCTATTGCACCAGACCCCAGTGGTGTTGTCTTAAGAGCACACAAAGGATCCTTCGTAGAAGACTCTCAAAACCTTTGTGTCATGAACACCAGCAAAACCCTGAGAATGCTGCACTCTTAAATGATACCTGACTGCCTTGGAACTGCTTCTGCAAAATTCCTTCTATGATATCCATGACGATAAAGTAAAGAAGATATATTTGGATGTGCAATATATCTGGATAAGAAATAAAAAATCACTCAAGTAACAGGGTAAAAAGATTACAGAAAGCTAAAAATAAAATCTTAGTTTGCTGAAAGTTTATCGAGTAAAAATTTTACTTTTATATCCTCAGTCATTTCTAAAGCATGGTTTCATCTTCAAAGGATGGGATTCACAGACATCTCACTCTGTTTTTATTTTCTTCTTTCCAAAGATGAAAGTTACATGTTCCAGCAAGTGCCCATGGTTGAGATTGATGGAATGAAGCTAGTGCAAACCAGAGCCATTCTCAACTACATTTCCAACAAACACAACCTCTATGGGAAAGACATAAAGGAGAGAGCTCTGTAAGCTGTATTCTTGTTCTTACATCAGCAAATAACACAGGGATCATGTGAGCAGGAACACATCAGGGGGATTAGGAGGTTTACTGTAGTGAACTCCTTTGGAGATATGGGAAGGCTGGCTACATAAATGGACCTGGAAAATGTGTGCCAAAACCTTTGGGCTCAGGTCATCTACAGCACAGTGCAAATAACTATGATTTACAAGTATATCAACTTCTGTATACAGAACTAGCAAGGAGGAGCTGGTAGTGGAATGGGCTAGTTGCCATATGCTTGGTTTATGCTGCTTCTTTGAGTGGAAATACTGCATGGGATCAGATATTTTGCCCAAGTATTATATGTTAAGGCACAACTCAAAAAACTGCTAAAAGGAGACATCCAGTTATGGAGATCTTTGTTAAGCCAATGAGCAAAATTCTTGCTCAAAGCAATCCAGGGTGAGCAGATATCCTGTGGGGAGAATGAAAAATTTGATCAGATATGAAATGCAAACAGATATCAAGGGAGGGTGGGTTCTCACAGAACTGAAGAGGGTTCATGATACAGCAGTGCAAGGTTAACCAATCTTGACCCAAAGATAAAGTTCACTTGCAAAAAGTGCTCAGAGGATCCTGAATAAAGCTTGGTCAAGGGGTGCCTTTGTCAAAATCTTAAGGGCTGATAAGTAACAAAGTGTGTCATAAACATTTATATGGAAGGTAGAATTTTAATTCTTTGGAAAAAACTTATAATTTAATGAATTATTTAAGTCAATATTTCTGAAGACTTTAAGGAGATCTAAAGGGGGGGGGAATCATCTGACCCTTGGTTGCCTTTGTCTCCCAGGATTGATATGTATACGGAAGGCGTGGCAGATTTGAATGAAATGATCATTGTTTTCCCTATGCAACCACCTGGCGTAAGAGAGACAAAACTTGCAGAGATCAAAGACAAAGCAAAGAACCGTTATTTTCCTGCCTTTGAAAAGGTGAGTGGAAATCTTTCGATTTTTAAAGAAGATTTATTTATTTGAAAGTCAGAAAGTCAGAAAAGTAAAGACAGGAAGAGAGAGAGAGTGAACAGGAGAGACTGTGAGAGCCTGGATCTTTTATGTGCTGGTTCACTCCCAAAATAGTTCCAATGGCCAGAGCTCAGCCAGGCTGAAGCCAGGATCCAGGAATCCAATGTGGGTAGCAGAGCCCCATACACTGGGACCTTGATCTACTGCTTTCGCAGGAGCATTATCAGGGAGTTAGACCAAAAGTGGAGCAGCGAAGACTTCAACCAGCCCTCATACAGGATTCTTGGTGTTACCCACTGCACCACAATACCGGACCCCCAGTCATTTAACTTCTGAGGACACTAAGAATGCAAAGTGTGTCTTAGTTCTAACAGATCATTTTAGCAGTTTAGGCTGCTGTAACAAAATACCACAGACTGAGTGAGTCTAGCAGATGATTCTTCTAGAACTAGAGGATGGGAAGAACAAGATCAAGCCACTGGCAGATCCAGTAACTATTGAGGACTTGCTTCCCGGCTGATGGATGGTCCACTTTGGCTGTGTTCTCCCATGGTGGATGACCACAAAGGTTCTTGTGGTTCCTTTTATGCCACTCAGGGCTGCTCCACTCTCATAACCCAATCATCTCCCATAGGTTCCACCTACTGCAGAATCACATAGGGGGTTAGGAGCTCAACATGTGAGTTTGTAGGATGACACAGACATTTGATCCATTATCAGAAATCAAAAAACTCAAGAAAACACATGCAAAGTATATAATGCAATGCATTGTTTTATACCAGGAAGCTATCCAGATTTTATATGTATACAAGGTATGAAAGAATATTTGTCAAGATATTCACTTTATTCGATGATGCAGGTGTGCTTTTTAAACTTTACTATTATTATTATTTTCAGATTTATTTTATCTTCACTTGAAAGGTAAAGTTACAGAGAGATGGAGAGACACACATACATGGAGATATTTCATTCACTACTTAATTCCCCAAATTGCTGCAATGGCCAGAGCTGATTTGAAGCCAGGTTCCAGGAGCCTCATTCAAGTTTCTCATGTTGTTGCAGGTGCCCATCGGGCCACTGGGCACTTGGACCATTATCCTCTGCTTCCCCAGGTTATAAGCTAAGAGTTAGATCAGAAGTGGAACAGCTGGGACTTGAACTGGAGCTCATATGAGATGTCAGTGTCAAAGGGAGCAGGTTAGCCTACCACATCATGACACTGGTCAACTTTATTATTTTACTATTATTGGAATAGTTAATATCACACATAACCATAAAATTATATTGTATAAAATTCCATACATCATCCAGAGATGAAATAGATTGAAGATGAACATATATTCTTGTCACCTAGATATCAAACTTCGTATCTTATTCTGTTCAATTGTCACCATGTGTCTTTCCACCCATTTGTCAACTAAAAATCATTTTTTTTTCATGCTCTTTGAAGTACGTTGCAGACATCAATGGCAGCTGAAAAATAACACATTGTGAGTTAGGAGTCAGAACCAATACCACTAGAAAGATGATTAAATCAAGTTCAGCCATGTTTACTTTAGATTCCAAATATATAGAGCAGGAAGGCAAAACTTGTAGCATCTGAAATAGTCTCCTCCTTGGAAAATAGCTGCCATAAAGTTGGAGCACCTGCCAAAATGGGGAGTGCAGGCAGAACGGATGGGGGAAGCGTGTCCTGAAATGTCAGGGCTGCACATTTTGTGATGTGGGGCACATGGCAGTATGGGACAGCAGGGACTAAGCCTTGGCACCATAGGAAGAAGCAAATGAGAATGGGCAATGTGGATGCCATAGGGAGAAGGAGGTGAGAGTGAAACGAGAGTCTGGACCCCAAGCGACGAGTGAGCGCAGACACATTTCATTCTCTCCTTTGTGAAGCAAAGGCTCTGGAGAAAGGCCTGCATCTCCATCTTTCCTTCCTTCAACCAGCCAGGCAGCAGAGTTGGGAGAGTCTGGCTGGAGGGGAAGGGACCCAGCCTGACTATAATTTCTGCAATTCTTCAGGTGCTCAAGAGCCATGGACAAGACTACCTGGTTGGCAACAAGCTGAGCAAGGCTGATATTCTCCTGGTGGAGCTGCTCTACAATGTGGAAGAGCTGGATTCCAGCGCCATCACCAACTTTCCTCTGCTGCAGGTGACCTGTCCTACAGTGTTAGAAAGGCACAACACACATTTCCAACTTAGAGTCTAATATTTAGACTCTGCATGGAAGTTGTCCTGAGTCTTCATCTTCATCTTCTCATGTTCTTCATCTTCTTCTCTGCGCCAAGAAATTCCAAGCTCTAGATCTGGTGCACAAACACTAAGCTTGCTACATGAGAGTCATAGGTGGATGCCACTGAAGATTATTTGCGTTTTAAGAGAAGGACCCAGAGCATATCATGTCTTCCCTTCCAAGTCCCCTCTTACTTTGTGCTATTCCTTATTGCCCCATGAAGCCCTTCAACCTGGTGTGTCTTTGTGTGTTCCACTAAGTCTACCTGTATAAGTCTTTTTCCATGCAGTTTCCCTTTTTCAGATCTTGCCTCCACATGGCAGAATTTGTGTTGCTGCACAGTTTTCTTCCTACCTTCCTCTCCCACAACTCCTGCTGTTATATTACAGTATGGAAACTGGTTGTGTCCTGCACCTGGTTAGCCTTTAATTTTTATGTCTCCAATTGTTAATTAGTTTTCCCCTAAGTAGTCTTGGTGAAAACTTCTGTGAGTTGACAGCTGATAGACACATTGATCTCTACCATATCCTAACAGAGGCAAGAAGGCACAGTTATGGTATAAGGAGGAAAAGGGATAACTGGAATGAGAGGTCATAATGATATCTTGGGGAATATATTATTGAACCATATTTTCTTTATTTTATTTTATTTCTTTCTATATATTTTCTGTATTCCTACTAACTAGGAACCATTTTCCAGTCTCAACACTGGTGCTGATGGTCTTTGCCTAGGAGAGTTCAGACTTCTTGGGTTGTGCTAGTGATAGGGTGGGCGCTCTTTGCTCCACCCTGAAGCTGTGATCTGTGCCCTGCAGGCCCTCAAGACCAGAGTCAGCAGCCTTCCCACTGTGAAGAAGTTCCTGCAGCCTGGCAGCCAGAGGAAGCCATCACCTGTGAATTAGAAAATGTTGGGAGAAGCAAAGAAACTTTTCATGTAAATATAGCAGGTGTAGAAGAAAATTAGCTCATGTCAACCAGTATTCTGAAATTCATACCATTGAAATATATTCCTTGTATGTTGACCAAGATAGTAAATAATTTTCAAGTGACGTTGGTAATTAGTGAAAATAATTTGAGAAGATTTCATTAAAATTTCTTCCTTTTAATTGGAATTTGGTATAAGTCCAATTTCCAATGTCCTTGTAAGCAATCTCTGTGTTGGAATTAAATATTGAAGAAAAGAAAATGCAGATAATTGGTTTGCCTGGCAATGTCTCCCATATGTTTTATGAAAGAATCAAGGGTAGAAATTCACCTTCACCATCCTTAGGTGCACCTAGGATATATTTACCATTACGAGAAACAGCACAATAAAATCTTTTTTTATTGAAGAACCATCTTATTACTGATCATAAAATGTGTGTTCTTATTTAATGTCAAGCAGTTATGCAACAACTATGCAGTCTTCAGTGGTCTAGGAAGTGAGAACCAAAGCAGACCTAACTTTGCTCTCAAAGGAGCCTGCTGTCCCCTACAGCAGGTGTGTACTCAGCTCCTCCTCGCTGTGTCCCATGATGCTAAGTGGGGCACACACAGCAGTCCTACTGTCTGGAACACTGAAACCTGGTTTTGCCAGATGTAGATTCTATATGAGAATTACGTATAATGAATGTGGGTGTTAATTCATTTCCTGGGGCACGTCCCTGAGTCAGATTGCAGAGCTGAGGAGCAATTTCTCACTTCCCTGATAAACAAGACACCTTGTGTTTATTTTCCACAGGAAATCTGGGCTTTCACATAGGGAGTTCTTCTCTAGTGAGCTTCCCTAGAGTGGGGGGAGAGGAGGATGGGGAAGCAGACAGGCACATGGCACAGCTTGCCTGGAGTGTCTCTTCATTCCAGTCTTTTTCTGTTTGCAACCAAAGTGTTTTTATTTCCAAAACATCAACATGACTGTCATTGCCTCTCTGCGAATCCTTCAGTGACTCCCTGTTTCCAGTTGAATGAATCTCACATTCCTCTACATTCCTTGATTCTTAGCTCCTGATTTTGTGAGGGCTAGTCATGATATACAAGATGATAATCACAACCTCAGGGATGAAAATTTTTCTAAGAATGTGAGGTTCTTTACTCTTTAATAAGTACAAAACTATGCAAAGTAATGCTTTACATTACTTTTTATCTTTACACGGCTCTTGACTCCATTAATTATTTGCAATGCACAGAAAAGCAAAATAAGAAAAACATAGGAAAAAGTTACATTAAAAGAGAGGAAAAAATAAATTTAAAATTAGAGATCAGAGTTCTAACAGTGAATCAAACATCACAGGTCAAGGGTAGACATTGTCTGGGTGGTCTGGCACAATACACCCCTCCAAGATGATGTTCAGAGGCTCCAGATGTCAGCCTCGAAGTCACTGGGCTTCTACTCCAGCAGAGGCTCTGGCAACTGGTGGCTTTTCAGAGTGAGATCTCACAGGGGGTGGAATCAGCAAACTGTGCTCAGAGTGCAGCTAGATGATTCTGATATTCTTTGCTCAAAAGACTGCATCATTTTGGCTTCCAGCTGTCACTCTGGATGGGAAATGTTCTGGACCTAAGGTATCCCGTTTGCACATGGGCACACAGTTGTCAGTGCCACTATCTGCACTAGCGTAAGTAGTGGACCTCCTGTCTACACAGAGCTCCTGTGGGATCTGTTAGAGCTTGTGTTACAATCGAAAGCTCCCAGGAAGCCTCGATGTCCCCTCTGTGCCTCCACAGAGCTCCGCAAAACCTTTAATAACAATTTCTGGCTGTTGTGTCTCCTTCACTGTCCTGAGAGTTCTGTAATGTGTCATGACAAACGTGCCCCTCAGTGCCTCATCACAAATGGATAATAATATCAAACACGACTCCATGCCATCACCCAGGGACAAGCAAGTGGGTATTGGAGTCCCACACTCAACCTGTACACTCTGCCTGACACTGTAGTCACTCTGCTATTCTGTATCATGCATTTATTCATACATCTCAAGTTGCTCTTGTCATAGATTGCTCTGGACTGGGTGACCAGAAAGAAGAGCTGGATTCTGTCATTGTACAAAACCAGAAGACCAAGGGGAAGGGGTCAGGGGATCCCCTCTCTACACGTAGCTCTTGGAGAGAATCTTCTCCAGTCTCTCCTGGCATTTGGTTGCTTTTGTCTTCCAAGGCTTCTAAGACCATCGCTACATTACACTCACTTCTGTCTCTGCCATCTTGCTTTGGCTTATTTGCTTCTTCTCTTTGTTATTTGATATACCACCTTCACTGCTAATCCAGGATGATTTTAACTTAATTTTCCTAAGTAAATAACATATGAAAAGATTCTTTTCTCAAATGAGGTCTTATTAAGGCATTTGCACATGGGCCCATCTTTCAGCTGATTATCCTAATGGAGCACGCTCTGGTCTAATGAAAAAAATTTGTTGTCAATTATTGCTGTAAATTAATGTCTAGTTTGGAGGTATGTTGAATAATTGAGAAACTTTATATTACAATTTGAGTTACATAGAGTTCCTGCTATTTTCAGGTCGTGCTCAAACTGTGGGGACAAGACTCACACAAGATGATGACTACTCGTGGGAGCTCAGTCTGTGGAGAGAACTAATATGAATTATATAAAAGCAAGGGGATGTTTGAAAATACAGAAAAACATAATGGGACATGTAAATAAAATATTCTAATCAGAGCAAAGAGCTAAAAAGCTAGGAAGGCCAAAGTGACTGAGGCAGGAAGACAAAGGAAGTCACATTGCTAGATTTAACAGATAAAAACAGAGGACATCAGAGGAATGTAAAATAGTTTTTACAGTAACCATTTACCATGCACTTTTAGGGACAAAATTATACTGACAATTTATTACTTGGCTGAAATCCCTTGTGACTGAGTGACTGTTTTTTTTTTTAATGGCAGGCAAGCATGATTAATATTCCAACATGCGGCCAGCTACTCTTTACAGACCAACACCTCTCAAGCTGTCTTCTGGTGGCATATTTTTTTTATCTTCCTCTTTTATCCATTTATCCAATTTGTGAAAACTCAAAATAAATTTTTTTTCTTCCAAAAAGCAATTCCTAACTGGCAAAAGGAGTAAACCATTTGATATTTCTGTCTAAGCTTTTGTTGTCAGACTTTCAAAGAAATGTACTAATCACTTCTATCTCAATGGGAGCATGACTTGGCATTTTGCTTCTAGTCCAGTAGAAACACAGAAACTGTATCTATGAACTCTGTGGGAGTGGCTTTAATCTAACTTGAGCTACTGCTTTTAGAGGAAATGAGTTATTGAAATGAATAAATATCTAATTGACATACAAGGAATTGGCATTAAGGTTTTGGGTCAAGGAGACAACCTTTTATAAGGTGAGTACCGACCTTAAAATCTTCCTACATTTCCTCACATTTTTCTCTCTGGAAAAGCACTCAAAATATATTCTTAACACAAGAAAAAGTCATTTTATGCTCACTTCACATCTTTCTGATGTGTTTTGATGATAGTTCAGGAACTGATTATCCTGTTTCTGTTGAATACATCTTTACAGAAATGTAAAAAAATGCAAAATCTATAAAATTTATACAGCAAGAGCATCAGACAGTCATAGTATGAGAACCTTAACACCATGAGGAGAAAACATGATAGTAGCCTTTTAGACAACTGTGAATTTGTCCAGAGCAAGAGAAATGCTAAGATTGCTTTTTCTGAACAAGTCAACATGTAATTGCGGTAAATTATAATACTGTAAGAGTATTTAGACTGGAAAGACAAAAAAGTTAAAATTCGAATAGGATTAAATTAGTTTAAATTTCAGACGAACTAGACTTAAATTCTGCTTTAACTCCTAATTATTTGAATAACAAGTCATGATCTCTGTGATTCAAACAACTCCAGGCAAATCTAGAGAATAGCTAAGGCAGGGTTTCTTAAACTTGGTGCTATTATCTTTCTGATTGGTTCATTCTCTGACCTGCCAATCATAGGATGTTTAGATACTTCCTTGGGTTCTCTCCATCTAATGCTGTAGCATTATACCATTCTCAGCCCCAGGTTATGACAATAAAAGTATCTCCAGGGGGTTAGTGTGTAGACAGTGTGTGAAGCTATTACCTGTGGTGCTGACATTCCATGTAGGCACTGGTTCATGTCTCAGTTGTTCAATTTCTGACTCGGCTCCCTGTTAATGTGCCAGAGAGACAGTGAAAGACAGCCAAATATCTGGGTCCTTGCCACTTACAGAGAAGACCCAGAGTGAATTCCTGGTTCCTGGATTCAGTTCAGCTGAGTCCTGGTCATTGTTGTCATTTGGAGATGAGCCACAGATTGGAAGATAAATCCCTATCTGTGCCCCTCTCCCCTGTAACTCTGCTTTTCAAATAAATAAATAGATAAGTCTTTTAAAAATATTTCTAGATATTTACAAATGTTCTCTAGACTCACTGGACTCTTGGTCTTAAATATTGAGACTCAGAACAATTGAGGAGAGCACTAGATGACCACTGGAACACAAAACTACTCTTAAAATTTGTACTAATGCCTGATTGGAACACACATATTAATAGGATTAGAATATCCTGAAAATTGGCAATATTTTGAAAAAAGAAACTCTTAAAAAGAACATATGGTGAGTATAAAATTCCCTGAAAATCTAGGTTTCAGAGCAACCAGTGTCTGAGAATTCACAGGAAAGAACAGTGTACCCATTGGGGAAGATGTTGAGATGGTGACAGCAAAACAGTGTAAGATGCTTCATGGAGAGCTGTCTGGATGAAGATAGGATGTGATCCTAATTTAAAGGGGAGGAAGGCAAGCACTTAGGGGCTGTTACCATAGATTGAGAACCTACCCTGGCAAGTAGGAGTTACCTGGACACAAGGGGCAGGGTCTTGGTTTCTCTTACCCTGGCACTTTTCTCACCTTGATCTAATTTGCCTTGATAAGGCTCCATTATTTCTGTATTGGAATTTCCAGGAACCCATAGAGCAAAGTCACTGTAAGGCACATTGCTATGTCAGGTGTCTGAAAACCTATACTGTTGACAAAACCTTTACACAGGAGCCAGGTTAGACCGGTTTCTTGTTCCTTACCAATCTTTGTAATTGTTTGATACACAGAAATTGGTGAGTGACAACTATTTAGGAAATTTGCAACACTGGAAAAGGAATGCAGTTCTCATGTACAGTAGAAACAGGGAATCATGTGGCAAGATCCGTGATTGCGTGGATCCATGTCTGCACTCCAATGTAGGTAACAGGTTGTTGTAGAGAAGTGGTCACTTTCATCGGGTGCTGAATGTGAGATCCTAGATGGAGGGAGAGCTGTAGATGTAATGAGTCTCCCAGTCAAATTAGACAACCAGTTCTTTCTGGGATGCAAATAAAAACAATACAGGGCCAAACCACATGCTCTGAACTTGACAACAGAAATAGAGTAGGTAGAGAAATCTTCCATCCTCTGGTTAACTCCCTAAATGCCTGCAGCAGTCAGGGCTGATCTAAAATGAAGCATGTGAATTTCAACAGCCCTGCCATATGGTCCAACCTACATTGCCTGCTGGGGACATTAGCAGGATCATAAGGACTTTAACTCGCTTCACCACAACTCTGACCCCAATTATTCTTTTTTTTTTTTTAAAGAGTTATTTTGTTTTTATTGCGAAGTAAGATACACATAGAGGAGGAGAGGCAGAGAGGAAGATCTTCCATCTGATGATTCACTCCCCAAGTGAGCGCAATGGCCGGTGCTGCGCCGATCCAAAGCCAGGAGCCAGGAATCTCCTCCATGTCTCCCACACAGGTGCAGGGTCCCAAGGCTTTGGGCTGTTTTCGACTGTATTCCCAGGCCACAAGCAGGGATGGGAATTGGATCTGCCGGGATTAGAACCGGCACCCATATAGGATCCCAGCATGTTCAAGGCGAGGACTTTAGCTGCTAGGCCATCGCGCTGGACCCCCCAAGATTATTCTTAAAGACTGTTGTTGATGCTGAGTTTAGAATGAAAAATATACTTGTTTTGGTCTTTCCCAGCAGATTTATTCCTGAAAAGGCATGTGTGACTTGAATTTTAATATTAAAATATTTAAAGTTTACATAAATTCCACATTTTCAAAGTGTGGAGCAGCTGATACAAGCAGCACTAAAAAACGCCACTGAAGCATCCATATTTCATATTGGAGTGCCCAGGGCTGAGTTCCAGCACTGAACATTATATTATAAAGGGAAATAAAGTTGTATCTTCTGTGGTATTTATGATAACATACATCCTGGTAAGTAACTTTCCTGCCCATCCACTTACAAGGTTTCTAAGGTCTAATATTTTGACAAGTGTCGTGACATAGCTGTGCTGGGTCAACAGGGAAACTCAATTTACTCCGAGTCATACACCTGTATTTCTTCTTCAACTTCAACATCAAGGGAGTGAAATTTTTCCATCACAGGAACCCTGGGAAACAGGCTTCAATTTTGTGCTTACATAGAGCCTTACAATTCAGAGAGCAGCTGCCCTTCCACACCCTGTGTCAGGCTTGATCAGTGCAAACTCCTTTTTCTGATTTCAGACCCAGGGTTAATTCTGGTCTACCATTGAACAATACCCAGGTAGTGATTCCTATATGATTTTATTTATGCCTCCAGACAGAGTTGGTTATGTAATTTGATGAGCTACTGTAATATAATCTCTGAGCCTTTGCTATACTCTGCTTCTCAAGCTTCTTCAGATAAAATAAAGGCATCAAATTTCCTTTGAGAGACTCAATCAGTATGTCTTACTATTGACAATGACAAAACAAATATGCACAGGTGCACACATCCATACACACAGCATCCATTTAATTAAGAGTAAATACTCATGAAATGAGACTTATTAAAGATTTTTTCAAACTTGAAAGAAGTTGGAATACAGAATCCAAAAGAAGAAAGGAATGACCATCCTCTATTGGTGAGAAGATTTGGGATTTTGAACTGCAAGTTAAGTCGGTTTGGGGCCTTATTTCTGCTTTTGATCATACCAGCCTCATAGCCATGGAGTTGAAGAGTGACTTTGCTTCAGGCCCAGCACAATATCCTAGTGGCTAAATCCTTGCCTTGCATGCACTGGGTTCTGATATGGGTGTCAGTTCATATCCCACTTTCCATCCAACTCCCTGCTTGTATCTTGGGAAAGCAGTAGAGGATGGCCCAAAGTCTTGGGACCCTGCACCCAAGTAGGAGACCCAGAAGAAGTTCCTGGCTCCTGGCTTCAGATTGGCTTAGCTCTGGTTGTTGTGGCCACTTGGGGAGTGAATTGGAAGATGGAAGATCTTTCTCTCTGTCTCTCCTTTTCTCTGTATAATTGCCTTTCCAATAAAATTAATAAAAATAACTTTAAGAATGACTTTGCTTCACCTCTCATTCTCCCCTTCAGTGATGGCCTCTGGTTCAAGGACACCATCCATGTCCTAAAGATCTACACTGTGTTGGGCTCCACACATGTTCTCTTTCTATTCTTCATGCAGCTTCTCATGTTCAACACTGGTGACCATTGTGTCCCTGTGTCCCTTGCATGTGACCTCTCAGAAGGAGAGTTTCATTAACTGAATGTTGGAGGTTGTAATGACTAGCACAGGGGATTGTTATAAACACATCATGTAAAAAACATGTAATGCATCAAAAGTGACTGGATTGGAGCATTAGTGGATTTCCAATGAATCTCAGTCACCTAGTTGTTCCTCCTCCCACAAACTCCCATACAGCACCGTTACCACAGATTGTTGTGTATTAGCCTGCCAAGAACAGTAATGTTGTAGCCAATGGGAACTAGAGACTGATCTGGCCCATGTGAGGATAGCTATTGATTGGCCACAATTTGATCCAAGGACATCTTTCAGGAGTTTCTCCAACTCTGGCCCAAAGAAGATAGATACTAGGGAAGGTATTTAGAATAGTAGTTAAGAAGCCATTGGGATACTCACATCCCTCATCAAAGAACCTATGTTCAAGTCCATGCTCTGTGCCTGATCCATCTTCTTTTTGATGCTCATCTTGGGTGCCAACAGGTGATGGTTCAAGTAAAGTTCCTGCCATCTTACTGGGGAAATGGGATTTAATTGCCAGTTTTTGGCTTTGACCTGGCTCAGCCCTGACTCTTGAAAGCATTTGGAGAATGGATTAATGAATGGAAGACCAATCTCTCTCTCTCATTTTTAAATAAATGTAAAAAATGAAATGAAGAAGAAAGATATTTCTTTGCTTACTACTAGTGCTAACTAACCTTACATGATAAAAACACATTCATTTATTCCATGGTTTTATTCATGCTTGTTTAGATATACTCAGAGAATTAACTATCATGGCTGGGAAACCCATAATTTATTACTTCAATGTACGGGGCAAGATGGAGTCTGAGCGTTGGCTCTTGGCTGCAGCTGGAGTAGAGGTAAGTTTGGCATGAGGTTATCTTCAGTTGAATCTAAAATTGACTGCATCAGATGCTTTTCTCACATAAGCTAGGAGATTTTTCTCACTGAATAAACTATTAAAGTAGTGTTGATAATTACAAAGGGATTAGCAGATTTGATTCAGTAAACTAATAACATTTCTTTTTATCAGGGAGCAGATTTATTTAAGTAAATTTGGGCCCGGCGCCATGGCTTAGTGGCTAAAGTCCTCGCCTTGAACACGCCGAGATCCCATACGGGTGCCGGTTCTAATCCCGGCAGATCCAATTCCCATCCAGCTCCCTGCTTGTGGCCTGGGAAAGCAGTTGAGGACTGCCCAAAACCTTGGGACCCTGCACCTGTGTGGGAGACCTGGAGGAGGTTCCTGGCTCCTGGCTTTGGATCGGCGCAGCACTGGCCATTGCGCTCACTTGGGGAGTGAATCATCAGATGGAAGATCTTCCTCTCTGCCTCTCTTCCTCTGTGTATATGTGACTTTGTAATGAAAACAAAATAAGTCTTTTAAGAAAAACCCCAAAAAACAAAAAAATCAGATTTATTTAAGTAAATTTAAGATACTATTCTTAATATTTATGGATTTTATGTGCATTTGAATTTTAAACTGTAAGAAATGATTTATGTCATATTTTACAGAAACTGTAAAGAACACTGATTAATTCATGACATTAGATAGTTATTAATGCTTTGGATATGATATTACTTTAAACAGATCTTACGATTTAGATAAATACATTGAATATTTAAGGGTAAAATATTACCATCTATCGCTTATTGACAGGGATATTTTTCATTTAGGGAACATGGCAATGTGTACCACCTAAACTTAGATGGCACAGATGTAACAAACTCGAGCTGCTGTATGGCCACCTGTGCACAAATCTACACAGGATCTACTGGACTGAATCATGTAAGCAATTGGAACATAGCAGTATGAACTTAAGTATCTAAACATATCCAAATAGAGAAAGTATACAGTGAATATGGTATAAAAGATAGAAAATGGCAATAAAAGATAAAATATGAAAAAGGGCACTGACTGTGAGGGGAGCCTGCCTGGAGGATGCTCTGGGTAGCTTGTTACTGATGAACTTTGTTCATTTAGTAGTTGTTTTGCTAAGTACCTAGTGAGTGCCATGTTCTAGGGCAGATAGGTTGTGAAATGCACAGCACACAAAAGTGGCAGGGTCCTTGCGTTTGGCCTGTCTGCACAATTCTGAGGGTGCAGACAAGTAAACAGGCAACTAAAAAGAGAGATGGAGCATCTAAAAACCCAAAGTCATACTTAAAAAAATGGGGGGGGGGATTTATTTGTTTTACTTCAAAGTCAGAATTGCAGAGAAATTTTCTTTTTTTAAATTGATTACATTGCATTATGTGACAGTTTTATAGGTACTGGGATTTTCATTTTAGTATTTAGCAGTTTATAGTGTTGAAGCATGATTTTGCTGAACCTGGCTGTTTTTGGGTAGTCTAAACTGGCTTATAACTCTAACAAGACATGTCAACAGTTTAGGTGACCAGTTTTAGGAGGGGTGTGCAGAGAAATCTTCAATACCCTAGTGAGGAGTAACTAATCTTTGTGTCCCACCCAGTGAGTTATAAGTGCATCCCCGCTGACCGTTTCCTGTCTGATTCCAAGCCTTCCTTGTTGTTCTCTATCTCTTCCAGATTTTTTTGTTTCTTTATTTGTTTTGAGGGGTTTCTGGAGCAATCCTGATGGTCATTATGAGAGAGGGTGGAGACCCAAAGTCGGAACCAGGCAAGGACCAGAGACAGCTCCTCTCCCTAGTCCCGAAGAAAATGTACTGTTCTTCTGTTTCTGCAGACCCTCAGAGCCCCTGGTTATCGTTCCAATGACCTTGGATCCTACAAGGAAGGAGTTGGGCTTCTTCCATCCCATGTGGTAGATCCAAATGAGGGTGGGTGACCTCAGAGTCAGAGAAATTTTCTATCTGCTGGTTCATTGCTCAAATGGTTACAACAGCCAGAGCTGAGTTGATCTGAAGCTGGAAGCCTGAAGTTTCTTAAAAGTTTCCTATGCAGGTGCAGGAGCCCAAGGACTTGGACCTACACTGCTTTTCCAGGCCATTAGCAGAGAGCTGGACCATAAATGGAGCTGCTGAGACTCAAAAACTGGTGCCCATATGAGATGCCAGCACCACAGGTAGAGGATTAGTGTGGTACACCACTGGGAAAAGCCATTCTTCAGTCTAACGCTCTCCCAGCTGAGCTATTTCAGCTTGGGAAAAGCCATTCTTGGCATCAAGGCTGACAAATGTGTTAGTGTTTGCTGAGAGCTGATCTCTAAAGATGTCACTTAAAAAAACAAAACAAAACAAAACAAAACCCCAAAGCCACCACCACAACAAAAAAACATGGCCTCAGCCAGATGGTGGGAACTGAGGTGAGGCTTTTCCTGTCCAGCCAGTCTTGTAGTCTCTCAGTAGTTTTTGTCTCTCAAGTCGGATCAGAAAAGGAGAATTTTGTGGCAAGGTGATTTTTAAAATTTGTTTCATGTACTTGAAAGGTAGAATGAGAGAGAGGGAGGAAACAGAGAGGAAGGGAAGGGGGGAGGGAAGAGTTACTTTTGTCTGCTTTTCATTTCCCAAATTCTCACCACAAGCAAAGCCAGAAACTCCAACAGGGTCTCCCAATGAGAGGCCCAGACATTTGAGCCAACATTTATATTCATTCCCAAGATGCAAAGGGAGGAGTCTAGATAGGGAGCAGAGTGGCTGAGATGCTAACTGGCATCCTGATAGGGCATGTGATTGTCTCAAGTTATGCCCGCCTAAGGTGGCTCCTGGTGCAGGGAAATTCCAGTGCACTTTCTGCAGCCTCCTAGCAGGCTGTTCTCCTGAACCTGGAATTGGTTTTTCTTGATTGCCTCATGCTGTGTGGGACTTTAGTCTCATCCTTGTCTCATGCTGTGTGGGACTTTAGTCTCATCTTTCTCAGTTTTATGAAGAAACAGCACACAAGCAATCACAAACACAGTAGTTCCATTCCAGGTTGGTTTCCCTCTGTAAATGTATAATAAAGTTTCACCATCATCCAGTCCTTAGCTTTGTGATTATAGACATACTCAGAGCTGCTGAGGGAAAGAGGGTGGCTCTGGCCACAGCCCAGAGCTGTTACTTCTTTACCCTGGCCCAATGGGAGAAGATGATGGGCATGAGTCAATTGGACCTCTTCTCAGAGTACCTAGTTGCTCTGTGAGATCCAGGTGTTACAAATATGCTCCAACCATGACCCATTTCATTTGTGACTGGACTCCTGTGGCTTGAGGCACAGGCTCTGTATTTGCAAAATCTTCACTAGCCATTGACCCATGCCATATCTCATGCTGGGGGCACCAACGTTCTCGTCTCACCTCACATGAAAACAATGTTTTCCTGAGTTCCCAGAACCCACAATTAGAAGCACAAGCAGTACATTTGTTCTTATTACATACCCTGTCAAATCATGGACAGTGGTGAGTCAGGGTGGAAGGGAAAGACAATATCTAAATGACCAGCAATGGGCTTTGTGGCCTGTGTGGCCTGTGTGCTTTATTCTAAGGATTTAATCTAAAATTCTCAAAAGGCCATGAGCAGCTTTTGACCTTCACCATAACATGTGTTACATAGGGGCCATTCAACTTTAATAGAATTAACTAACAAGGACCTACTTATTGCTTCTTCTTCCAGTTTGAAGAGAAATTTTTGAACACCCGTGAAGACTTGGAAAAGTTAAGAAATGGTAAAAACAAGCATTTAAATAACTTTGATTAAAGTATCTTGTAGATGGTTAAATATTGTGCAATTTCTATGTGTTCATAATGTGGAATCTGGTGATGGTGAAAGACAGGGAGAAAAGGGTGTGTATGAGAGAGAGATTGGTTAAAGTGTGAAAAGTGAGGCTCTTGAGCTTCTGTCTAAGAGGAAAAAGAGCTAGACATTCTGAGTATTGAAGAACGAATCACTCCACTGCACTGGGATTGACTTACTTTTCTCCTGCTTTCTGCACTGTGAATGAGGTGCATTAGGCTCAGATTCCCACACTGCATTCCCCATCTGGGAATCACGCGTAGATGACAGGAAGAAAAATAAATCCAGCAGTCTCTCTGAGTTCTTTTCTGTTATACACGTGACAAGGTAATATCCTTAAAGTGCATTAAGCTTGACTACTGTGATGGTGCTACATTAGCTGGAAGTCCAGGTTGGAGTGTGAAAGGAGAGAGAAAGTAAAAGAAGTAAGGAAAAGAAGGATTTCAGCAAAATACAAAAGGTTATTTTACTTGAAAGGCAATCCTTAAGTTTCAATTTTGTTTATTAAGTCACTTCAATAAACTTTTTTTTTTCTTTCTGATAGAGTGGGAACCATAAATATTACACTATCTGTTTTTTTCTTTTTTTTTTTCCCAAAAGATGGATAATTGATGTTCCAGCAAGTACCCATGGTTGAGATTGATGGGATGAAACTGGTGCAGACCAGAGCCATTCTCAACTACATTGCCAACAAACACAACCTGTATGGGAAGGACATGAAGGAGAGAGCCCTGTACGTGGTAATGACATGGGGTCTGTTGAGTGAGCAGGACCCACAGCAGTGGGGATGTAGATACACACCTGAGATCTACTGTAGCAGAGTCTTGTGAGGATGAGGGGAGTATTTGTGGGGTGGATTCAAGGAACTGTGACCATAGATGCAGTGCAGTTCATGGACACATTCCAGAGACAGAAGCTTCCAGACACTGCTGAGCCATGAGGTGAGCAGTATGGAAGAAGCATGATTTCAGGTGCACAGACTTACAGGAGTGAACAGCTTGTGAGAAGGGCAAGTTGTCTGCGGTGCTAGAAGTGAATAATCTCTTTTCTTTCCCCTACTTCCAGAGGGAAAAAATCCAAGTTGCTAATTTTCGTTTTCTAGGAATTATCAGAGTGATCTCTAGACACCCACGACGCCAGCCTATCCCATGGATGAGTGAGTAGGTAATAGTAGTGCAAGCACTAAGTCCAAGTTACTGCAGGATATTTGAAGAATTTCATACAGGACTGAGGAAGTCAAGCTGAGCACTGCCAATGCTTGAGGAATCTCCTTTTTGTTACAATATTGCTTGAATGAAATAAATCTGTATAATTTCTTTAAAAATGACACATAATGTCAGTAATAACACAGAAATTCTACTTCTAGGTTTATAGCTGTGCAAAGAACTATGCGTCACATTTTATGAGAAAAAAATTTGAGTGGTATAGGTATTTGGCACAGCAGTGAGATCATACTCGGGTTCCCAACACCACATATAACCATGCCTGAGTCCAAGTTCTGACCCTGCTTTTCTTTCCAAGTTTCTTTAATACATACCCACAGAGAGAGCTGTTGGAGGCTCAAAAGGCTTGTTTTCTGCCATACATGTGAGAGACCTAAATTGAGTTCTGGGTTCTTGAGCTTTTATGTGACCTAACCCAGACTGGTGTGGACATCTTGGCAGTGAACCAGCGGAAACAATGCCTTACTTTGTCTGCCTCTCTTCTCCTTTTTCTTCCTTTCTCTATCTCTGCCTTTTATATACAAATAATAGATTAATAAATAATTAGAAAATTGGAAGAGGCCTAGTGCATTGACTCAATGGTTAAATTCTCACCTTTCTTTTTTTTTTTTTTTTTTATTATTTTTTATTGGAAAGGTGGATATACAGAGAGGAGAGACAGAGAGGAAGATCTTCCATCCGATGATTCACTCCCCAAGTGAGCCACAACGGGCCGATACTATGCCGATCCGAAGCCAGGAGCCTCTTCCGGGTCTCCCACGCGGGTGCAGGGTCCCAAAGCTTTGGGCCGTCCTCAACTGCTTTCCCAGGCCACAGGCAGGGAGCTGGAAGGGAAGCGGGGCTGCCGGGATTAGAACCGGCGCCCATATGGGATCCCGGGCGTGCAAGGCGAGGACTTAACCACTTGCGCCACCGCGCCGGGCCCTAAATTCTCACCTTTCAACTGGTCCCATATTGGCACCAGTTCATGTTCTGGCTTCTCTACTTCCTATCCAGCTCCCAACTTGTGACCTGGGAAAGCAGTAAAGGGTGTAAAGGGTGACCCAAAGCCTTAGGACTCTGTGTCCATGTGGGATACCCAGATTAAGCTTCTGGCTCCTGGCTTCAGATTGGTTCAGCTCCAGCAATTGCGGCCGTGTGGCGAGTAAACCAGCAGATGTAGTATCATTCTCTCTGTCTCTCTTTCTCTCTCTAAATTTGCATTTTCAATAAAAATATATGAATCTTAAAAAAGAAAGTTAGACAGACTTCTAATCCTGGGCATTTAATGACCATCAAATGCATATCCAATGGGACAGAAAGACAGCATATGTGAGATACTGTGGCAGGCAATCCCGCATGGAATGAGCTGGAGGCCGGGTCTTCGACTGTATGAGCCATGCTATATTTGTGTATAAGACACAGCACGGCAGAGATGAAATCTCTACTGGTAGCATTGGTTATAAGGAGTGATTCTGCCACATTTTCCTATGACACTGATTGGAACTGCATATTTGTCCCAGGCATAGCAAACATTTTATATACTTATTTATTCTTTATGTCATCTCAGAAATATTAATGTGTAAGTAAAGGCTGTGGCATAATGATTAGCATAAGAAAGGTCCCTCAGAAGGTGAATTCCTTTTGACCTACTTATATATCATTCTGTTAAGTTTTTTTTTAACTGTAAACTCTAATGTAAGAGGCATGTGACTGTTATTATCTTGTAGGATTGATATGTATGCAGAAGGCATGGAAGATTTGACTGAATTAATTCTTCATCACCAATTCCTTCCACATGAGGAAAAAGAGGCAAGCCTTGCTCTGATTAAAGATAAAGCAAGAAACCGTTATTTTCCTGCCTTTGAAAAAGTGAGTGGAAGCGCTTCATCTTTAAGGGCATTAAGAATTTAGAGGTTGTCTTAGTCTTGAAAAGTATATCTTCACAATGTGAGTTACTGTACTGAAAGTACTGGAGACTGGGTGGCTCTAACCATGGATGTTTAATTCTCCAGTTCTGGAGGTGATTGCAAGGTCAAGGCACTGACATCTGACATGATGAGTGCCTGTTCTTGGTTCACAGATGGCTTACTTCTGGATGTATCCTAACATGGTAGAGAGCTCAGAGTTCTTTACAGGCTTTTAAAAAAGATTTATTTATTTTTCTTGGAAAGGCAGAACAGATTTAGAGAGACAAGGAGAGACAGAGACAATGATACTCCATCTACTGGTTCACTTGCCAGGTGGCCACAATGGCTGGAGCTGAACCGATCTGAGGCCTGGAGTCAGAAGCCAGGAGCCAGGAGTTTCTTCTGGGTGTCCCATGTGGGTACAGGGTCCCAAGGTTTTGGATCATCCTCTACTGCTTTCCCAGGCCACAAGAAGGAGCTGGAAGGGAAGTAGAGTACCTAGGACACAAATTGACACCCAAAGGGCATCCCAGCACATGCAAGGTTAGAATTTAGCCATTGAGCCACCCCGCTGAGCCCTCTAGCAGTCTTTTCCCGCTGCTTTTTCTTTCTTTTCTTTTTTCTTTTCTTTCTCTCTCTCTCTTTCTCTTTCTTTCTTTCTTTCTTTCTTTCTTTCTTTCTTTCTTTCTTTCTTTCTTTCTTTCTTTCTTTCTTTCTTTCTTTCCTTCTTTTAAGGGTGCTAATGTCATTCCCAAGAGTTTCATCCCCTAAATCTGACCACCTACCAACAGCAACCCTTTGGAGGTCAGGATCTCAACACAGGATGTCACTGGGACTCAGAAATTCAGTTGATCACAAAAGGCAACAGAGAAACAGTGACCTGGATTTCCAGGACCTTCCTTAATATCAATTTAGCACAAATTCCCAGGAAATAGCATAGAAAAAGAAAAAGAATAGCACTTGAAAAAGAATTGTATCAGAAAAGCTAAAGTTAAATTTTGCCAGTAATATTTAATTTACTGGAAACCAATGTAGAATACTCTTTTAGATAAGATTTTGAGGGTATTGCTAGAATTTGAAGTGTAGAAGTTGCTGAATCATGTGAGAGGTTGGGATAGACCATGTAGAAACCCAACTATTTGAGTCAAGGCAATGTGACAAAAGCAACATCACAAAATATGCAAATATCATGTGTAGGGAGACAGATGAGCAGCTGGCCATCAGGAGAAAATATTCCAAATGTTGGAATTTTTTTTTATGAAAGGTAATTTGGATATTTGAAACATGATTCACAGGCCATAGAAATTTTTTTTTTTTATCTTGAAATTAACTGCTATGGATTTATTGAATTTGGGTCTCACCTTTGGTTGCCTTGGGAGAGTCAAACCAAATGATTTGGCCAGCTTTATATGGCCCACGTGTCAGATATTGTCCATTCCTGATACTGTTTCAGGAATACACACTGCAGTCTAAATAGGGAAGTTTGCAGAGAGAGTCAAGGGGATGGATGAAGTGATATTCAGGGCAATTATCTACAGAATCTGGCGACATAGCTGTCAGAGTTTTAGAAAAGTTGTACCAAAATAAGGAAATAAAGTTCTGTAATTTCACCAGTTAATTTCTATATAGTCTTTATATCTTCTATCTTGAGGTAAACGAATATATCAAGAAATTATATTGTGTGAAAGTCACAAACCCAAAAATATTTTGCAAGAGATGTGAGATTTATGAATGAAAGGCCAACTGTTTAATTCCTAAGGGATAGAGCATGAAATCAATGCTTTCTTCATACATTGAGAAGAAGCTAGTTCATTGTTTGGTATTAGACCTTGCACAGTGAATGAAGGGATGAAAAAGTGAAGAGGAGCCAGATCCTCAAATACAGCTCTTTTCCTGGTACTAACGATTTAGCGCATGCTCACATGATGATGAGCCTCCAGTAGCCACAGTTTATTACTAACATTCTCTGGAATCTAAACCCCAGAACGTAAGTGAACAAATATATTACAACATAGCACATGGGGCTGATCTGTTTTTGTACCAAATAACTAGTATTTCTCTGTACATGGAGTCTAATAAGGTCTTTGCCAAACATTATTTGTAATTGTTTCTAATGATGATGTCTACTTTAATTTCCTATTCATTGTGATTTAAATATTGTCAGAGTGTTTTCATAAACATTTGATGTTAGTCTAGCCAGAATTTATTATAAAGTCTTACCACATCTAGGCTAGAGAGATTAAAAGCAAAGTTTAATAAACACAAGATACCAACTGCCTAAGTAGCAAAATTAACCTATTTTGTTGACTTTTTGCTTATTTACTTATTATTTTTTCCATATTGTTTCCTTCATGTTTTAAGGGGGGCATTAAGGGAGAAGGCCCATTCAATTTCCCACCCTCCCCAGGTCCCGCATGTAGGGTATGCTCTGAGGTTCTTGCTCAAGTGGATTTGATATTTCACCAGTTATGAATTGCTGCCAATCTTGCCACTCCAAGCACTATGAGGTTCTTGAAGAATCCACTGATTGACTTGGTCCATCATAGAGTCTCTGTTTGCCCCATATTTCGCTGCCAAGATGTAGCTGAGATGGTTGGTTGACCTGTTCTGTCTTCTCTCTTTTCTTGGTTAGGGTTCTGAGTCCAGCATTTTGATTGGGGAGATCTCCAACTAGTCTGTCCTTCTCCTTCAATTAAACGCTGTAGTTTCAAGCACTGCAAAATCAGTTACAGATAGCAATGCAGTTCACTCACAGACAAGAAAGCTGCAGATGAGTAACACTGTAGTGAAAAAGTATGATGAATATAAATTGCACCCAGATCTACTTCAGAACCTAGAGACAGAGTGGGAAAAAGATAAAACTATTGAATCTGAAATATTCTTTACGGGGAGAGATCTGTAATGGAGGAGGAGCTATTATCCATGGGAGATTGGAGAGAGGGCAGAGTGAAGAGGTGCATCCCAAAATGCCAGGGCTGCACCCTTCAAGGCATGGGGCAGGCCTAGTGTAGCAGGAGCTAAGCCCTTAGCACACTGGGAAGGTGCAAGTGAAGGTGGGTGGTGTGGATGTCACAAGGAGGAGGGAGTGAGAGTGAAAGGGAAGTCTGAACTTTCACTAGGGAATAAGCACAGCTCCTTTGTCACTGCCCTTCATGAGACAGGGACCTGAAGAATGATCTGCATCTCCACACCACACAGGGAAGCAACAGAGGTGAGACAGACTGGAAGAGATCAGAGAAGAGTAGCACCCCGGTCTGCTTGTGCTGTGACCATGTTCTGATTCCTCTAATTCAGGTGTTGAAGAGCCATGGACAAAATTACCTGGTTGGTAGCAGGTTGAGCAAGGCTGACATTCACATGGTTGAACTTCTGTACCACATGGAAGAGATTGACCCCACCATCATGACCAGCTTCCCTCTGCTGCAGGTGATCTATCTATCTATCTATCTATCTATCTATCTATCTATCTATCTATCTATCTATCTATCAATCATCCTTTTTTTTTTCTGAAGGTGATTTTACTCCTAACCTCTGGAAGATAGGGCTCACATCTCCCACTTGAAATCTCAGAATGTGGAGAGGGTCTGGGACTAAGGCTTTTCCAGTTCTTCACATTTCTCCTTGTGATTCCAAAATCAAGCTTCAAGGTCTTACTTTTGTTGCATGAAATATCTTGTTGAGCAAGGGAACTGTTAAGGGAAACCATCCTAGAACATCAACCTTTAAGAAAAAGACTCAGGGCCCACCATGTCTTTCCCTTATTCCCTCTTCCTCTGTGCTCTGCTCCCTGTTCTGTATTTCACTGTGATTCCTTCCATCCCGGGGTGTCTGTTTGAGCATGTCTCTTTCCATGTGATTTCTCTTTCTCAGCTCTGTCTCCTACAGTCAGCCCTTGTATGTGACTTTCCTCACTCTCCAATCCTACAAACCTTGCCTCCACCTCTTAGTGTGGGCATTGGTTGTGATTGGCCCTTGGTTAGCTTTTAATGTTTGTATCTTTCATTCCATATCAATTCTTTAAAATTTTTCATGTTACAGATAGCAATGTTGGGGACTTCTAGGTCTTGGTATCTGACACATTGATCTATTGATCTTCACTATATTCTGAAAGAGCCCAGAAGGTACAGAATTAATGTGTAAGGAGGAATTTAGGGATAACTGGACCATGAAGTCTTAATGACGCATTGGTGGAATATGCTGCAGAGCTATATTTTCTTTTATCTTCATTCTCCTTGGGGATTTGTTTGTAAGCCTCCATAATAGTGCTGTTAGGGGGGCCCTGTTCTGTGTTTAAGATGGATCACACTTGCTGGGCTGTGCCCATGTTGGGGGTAGGGTGCTCTTTGGTGTGATCTGTGCCCTCCAGGTCCTCAAGAGCAGAGTCAGCAGCCTCCCCACAGTGAAGAAGTTCCTGCAGCCTGGCAGTCAGAGGAAGCCGCCTGTGGATGAGAAGACATTTGAAGAAATAAAGAAAATTTTCATGTGAAAGAAAAACAAGTTCACAAAACAATCTTCTGAAGTTATGTGTCAATGAGGTCCAGTCCCTCTGTACACTGACTCTTGCTATTGAGAAACTAACAAATGGGTTAAAATTGTGGTGATAATGAAATACTCATTCTGAGTACACTTAATTAAAATTTATTCCTTTTGTTCAGGACCTGATGTGAAATCAGATTCCCAATGTCCTTCTGTCCTATTTATTGAAATAAATATTGCAGGGGGAAAGAAAATGCAGACTATTTGCTTTAACTTTCTTAATACTAACCGATGATGTCTGGCATATGGTCAGTGAAAGAATCCAGTGTAGAAATTCGCTTCTGAAAGTCTCAGGTATGCCCAGGATATGCCTTCCATTCTGAGGAATGGCATAATGAAAGCTTCCTGATATCTTTCCAATACTAAAAGTATGTTTTCTTATTCAATATCAAAGCTGTTAGGTTATCCATGGACTCAATGCTCTAGGAGGTGAGAAATCTAACAGATACAACCTTTGCTCTCAGGTGATCCTATTCTCCCTTGTAATGCATGTGCATCTGACCCCTTTGAGAATGTCTGGGTTTGGCACCTCGAGTTCTCCTTTTCTAGAGTGAGGTTCCCTGCAGTGGGAGACAGGATAAGCGATTAAATAGACATGGAACTCAAAATGGAATTAGCATGATCAAAGCATGGTCACATCAATCATAATTAACAGTTTACTTAGTCTCAAGAAATACTTAACAGCAAAACATACATCACTATGGATCACTTTCCTCTGTGGCCCTGGTACATTGCTCTCCTTAGGTGACTAGTTGTTCCCACCTGGCCAACTCAACTACCCATCTTGTTACTTCCCAAGGAGCTTAGTATTCCCCTTTTGCCTTCATAGATCACTAGGAAACCTCTACTAATACTTGAAGGCCACTGAGTCTCCTTTACTGTACTTTTAGTTCTATTGTATGTGTCTTCAGTGTTTTGTCACAACTGGGTAATGACACCAAGCTCAATTTCATGCAAACACCTAGGGAGAAGCATGGAGGCATTGAAAGTTCCTTACATAAGCTACATACACACTCTGCCTGATTCCATAGTCATCTTGCTATTCCTTTTTTTTTTTTTAAGATTTATTTATTTTTATTTGAAAAAACTGCTTCTACAGAGAGAGAAGAGGCAGAGAGGTTCCCATCTTCTGGCTCACCCCTCAATTGGCTGGCTATAACAGCCAGAGCTGAGCTTATCCAAATCCAGAAGCCTGGAACTTCTTCCAGGTTTTTCCCATGGGCCATCATCTACGTCTTTCTCAGGACATTAGAAGAGAGCTGAATCAAAATTAGAGCAGCCAGGACACAAACTGGTGCCCACATGAGATGTGACTCTCTAGGCAGAGGATAGTATATATGCTACCATGTTGGATACTCTGTTATTCTATAATGTGTGTTTATTCACACATATCAAAAGCTATGCCTGGATGTTTCTGGGTACCAGTGCTAATAATCTGATTGTAACATAATCTGTACAACATAATTGAAGCTTTTATGGCTTTAGTCACAGACTGCTCCAGTTTAGGGCTGGAATAAATGGTGAGTGAAGGCTAGAAGACTGACACTACTGCACTCATTCTACAAAAAGTGTTAGTGGAAGCTCCTTCTCAGCTTCTCCCAGATCTAGTGACCTTTGCATTCCATGTTTCTGAGACTGTGGCCATATTACACACATCATTCTTTTCCACCTCCTCACCTAACCTTTTTGGGTATTCATTGCCATCTGTTAAAAGCACAATTGACCTTGGATTTACTGCTTTCACTGATAGTCCAAAATAATCTTATTTTAATTTCCATAAAAGTTACATCTGAAAAGGCTACTTTCCCAGATAAGTTCATTCACACACACACTTATGCACATACTCGTGGGGTTTTGACAGGATTTATCTTCCAGGGGTTACTAGAATGAACCCATTCTTAGGTAGAATGAAAAAGTTTATCAGCAATTGCTGATGTGAGTTATTTTTCCTTCTTTCATATTTGCTAGAATTTTTCTACCCCAAATTTTTGAATTATTTTAATTACAGGCTCTATATTTTCAGATAGTGTTCACACCATGAGGACAAGAGTTAAGCAAGAGGCCTCAGTGGTCTTCTACAGGTGTTCACCTTCCAGCCTTGCTAACAATGGTGATTTTCATCTTAGCTCTTTATCCACCTCATGAAGTCACCAAAGTCTTTTTCAAAAAAAGCCAAACCCTTCCTTATGGCAAAAGTAGTGCAATTTATCTGATTTTTTTAAAAACTTTTTTTGCTAACCTTGAAAGGAAACATATTAACTAGCTTTCTCCTGATAGGAACATGACTTAGCATTTTCCTTCCACTCCAATGAGAAATCCTGTGGCCCAGCAGTTTCTCTCTAACTGGACTCTGCCCCTTGCAACGAGGATGGTTTACTGTAGTGAATAAATAGCTGATTAGCACATCAGAAAACTGCTAATGAGTTTTTGGCCAAAGACAGTCTTCTTATAAGGTAAGTACTTGGCTACTAAATTTTCCTGTGTTTCCTTACATTTTCTTCTCAAGGTACCCAGAAAAATACTCTAAAATATGTTCTTAGCAGAAGGAAAGGTTATTTATGGTTATTCTATATCTTTACAAGGTATTTCAAACACTATTTCTTCTTCCCCTATTGAATAAATCTTCATACAAATCTAAAAAAATAAAAATGTAGGAAACTAGAGCATGAGACTAGGAGAAAAAGAGATAATGGCATTTTAGACAACTGAGAATACTCCCTGAGCAAAAAGAATGTGAGAGTTCATGCTATAGCAGTTCTTTCTCTATAACAGTTATAAACTGTGATATTGTGACGCTATGGAGGCTGGGATGGGTCAAAGGTAAAATTATTTCTAGTAAGAATGAATTGCTCTGAATGTAGAGCTAGACTCTAATTCAGCCTTAGCCAATGATCAGATGACAAGTTTAATTCTCTCTGAAATTCAAGCAATTCTTGGATAACCTATGGAATGGTTAAGGTGGGGTATTTCTAGTCTGGTATGATTACCATTTTCTGATTGGTTAATTTTTTGGGGAGAGGTATGATATGTCCATAGTAACATGGTTAGATGTTACCTTGGTTTCTCTCCATCTGATTCTGTAGTGCCACAACCATTCATATCCCTTTATTATGACAATCAAAAAATGTCACAAGGCATTGCCAAACATCCTCTGGCATTCTGGTTGCAGAATCACCCCTTGCTAAGAATCACCAGGCTAAGTGCCCAGACTCAGAATAGATGAGGAGAGAAGTAAGAAAACTGCTAGAGCATATAACTTTTAAAAAATTATACAAAAAAGTTGAATGTATAATTGAATTAGAATGTTAGAGTCAGCAATGTCCTGAAATAACCTGTGATATCAGAAAGAAAAAAATAAGTTCTTAGAAAGAAAATATTGTGGACGAAAGTGAAATTCATTGAAAATCTATATATCAGAACAACTAGAGTCTAACAATTCACAGGAAAAACACAGCACTCATTTATTGAAATGACAGTGAAGAAAAAACTGTTGTAAGATGTTTGTTAGTGAAGATCCTAGTTTGAAGGGAGTGAAGGGAAACATTCATAGGTGCAAAATCTACTGAAGCTGCTGGTTGAGATATTAACCTGGCAGGTCAGGATCACCTGGACACAAGGGGCAGGATACCAAGACTGGTATCTTGTTCCTTATGAATGTTTGTTACAGTTTGATACACAGGAACTGCTAAATGAATGTTATTGAGCAGGGTTTTATTTGAACTTTGGAAAAGAATAAATTGAATTCCCCTATACAGCACAAATAAGGAATTGTAGCAGGCTAATAAAATTTCTCATTTTTTTTTTTTGTTGGAAAGTGAGATATATAGAGAGGAGGAGAAGCAGAGAGAAAGGTTTTCCATCCACTGATTCACTCCCCAAGTGTCCACAACAGCCAGGGCCGAGCCTGATCCAAAGCCAGGAGCTAGGAACCTCTTCTGGGTCTCCCATGCAGGTACAGGGTTCCAAGGCTTTGGGCTGTCCTCTACTGCTTTCCCAGGCCGCAAACAGGGATCTGGGTGGGAAGTGGGGTAGCTGGGACATGAACTTATACCCATATGGGATCTTGGTGAGTACAAAGCAAGAATTCCAGCCACTAGGCTACCATGCTGGGCCCTCAATGAAGCTTTTAAAGAGTTCTTTAACAGGTTGAGACTCAGGAACGGCATGACCCTGTCTTTGCTCTGCTTCCAACTGTAAGTTGGTTAATGAGTTCTAGATGTGAAAACTTAATGCAGGTCATTTGAGAGAAGCAGAGAGGATGTGTAAGTCTCCATAATGAGCAGAAAAGCCCCGAGTCTGGAATCAGAAGGAGTTAGCTTCCACTTCCAGTACCACCTATTCATTCTCTCTCTCTCTCAATTTTGAGACCCCTGAGCAAGAAAGATATTAGGAGCTGATGACCCAGAGTTGTAGTAGAGTGGAAAGCCACCCCACAGCAGCCCTCTGTGAAAGAGCAGCATGGGAGGGTGATTCATGGCAAAATATTCAAGCTATGCTCCTTCATTGTTGATCTACCAAGACTGCACTGACCTTTGGCCAAATTCTTTGCCAGATCTTTGGAAATCTCATATTTGGAAGCACTGGAAAGTTACTGATAAAAATGTTATCATAAATATTAAGCAAGATCAAGTTCTATTTACTTTCAAAAGGAAGTTTATCATGGAAGCAGATTAAGTAATCCCTGAACTCTGGACCTTCACAACTAAACACTTAGTTTAATTGGGTATGAGTCTCAATGGTCCTTTTCGTTCTGCTAGTCAGTGTCACTTCAGTTTATAAGAAAGCACAGGATACATCATCTCAAATGTAAGAGTGATGATTTATGTGGTTATATTTATTTATTTATTTAAAGATTTATTTTTATTGGAAAATCAGATTTACAGAGTGAAGGAGAGACAGAAAGATCTTCCATCCACTTGTTCATTCCTCAAGTTGCCACAATGGCTGCAACTGAGCTGATCCGAAGGCAGGAGCCAGAAGCTTTTATCGGGTCTCTCATGTAGGTGCAGGGTCCCAAGGCTTTGGGCCATCCTTTACTGTTTCCTAGGTCACAAGCAGGGAAATAGAAGGGAAGTGGAGCATCCAGGATTAGAATCGGAACTCACATGGGATCTCAGGTATGCAAGGTGAGGACTTTAGCCACCAGGCTAATTGGGCCCCATGATTATAATTCTAAAAGACTTTTACTTTATAAAGATTAGATTATTGAGCTCCACATTAAGAAATAATTTTTTTTAATTTGAAAAAACAGAGGGAGAGAGACAGAGAGAGATATCCTTCATCCACTTGTTCACTCTCCAAATTCCAGCAATGTCTCCAATTGAGACAGGTTGAAATCACAAGCCCAGAACTCAATGCAGTTCTTTCATGGGTGGCAAAAATTGGCCTAAGATCTTGAGCTGTCACCTGCAGCCTCCCAGCGTGCATTTAATAGGAAGCTGCAATTGGGAATAGCTGGAACTCAAACACAGGCAAAACAATACAGATGCAGTGTCCCAAGTGGTACTTTATTCCTATATCAAATAACTGTCCTGCATTCCACATTTTAAAATGTAGCTGTTTAAAACAGCTTAAGGTTTAAAATTCAAGTCATATAAAGCTTTTTATTTTTAGAAATGCATCTCTTCAGAAAGATAAGCACAAATATATATATTTTTTTATTTCAAAATAATCAACAACAGAAAAATTTGAAGCCTAATTTTCATATTTCTAATAGAGCTTAAGGTTTGGAGAGAAAATCCAGCTATTCCTCCTTATATCCTGACATTGGAACTCCTACACTTAATGTTTTTATTCACACCCATAACATAACTTTAAAAATTATTGGCTTAGTGGCTAAAGTCCTCGCCTTGAATGTGCAGGGATCCCATATGGGCGCCGGTTCTAATCCCGGCAGCTCCACTTCCCATCCAGCTCCCTGCTTGTGGCTTGGGAAGGCAGTTGAGGACAGCCCAATGCTTTGGGATCCTGCACCCATGTGGGAGGCCTGGAGGAGGTTCCTGGCTCCTGGCTCCTGGCTCCAGATCGATACAACACCGGCCATTGCGCTCACTTGGGGAGTGAGTCATCGGACGGAAGATCTTCCTCTCTATCTCTCCTCCTCTCTGTATATCTGACTTTGTAATAAAAATAAATAAATCAAAAAAATTATTGGCTTTTCATGCACTGAAGTATTGTCATGCATACTTTGCAAGATACCAACAGAGAAAAATTATCTTAATCTTTGGTTTTAAATAGAAAAGTTTGAATGCCCGCCTGCCACTTACTGTGAATAAGTTACTCCAGAATCATTGGCATTCACATCTGTATAATTAGAATTTGAACCGAATTCACTATAGGTAATTAAAAATATATATACGATATAGAGAGAGAGCTTTGTATCTTCTGGATCACTCCCCAAAGACTCACAATAGCTGGGATTGGGGAAGGGCAAGATAGTATCCCAGAACTCCATTCAGATCTCCTGTGTGAACAGCAGGGGCCCATGCACTTGAGGCATTTCTTCTGCCTCCCAGGTTGTGCTAGCTGGAAACTGGATTAGAAGTGGAGTAACCAAGAGTTGAACCAGCATTCTGATGTGGAATGAAGGCATATGAAGCAGTAGTATCATCTCCTGCAGTACTAGGTCCACCTCACCTTTGGAGATCCTGGTTAGACTGAATGAAGACATGTCTGTTAGACTATGCATGGGGTAATAGATGTTAATCAAAGGGCTGGCTCCATTCATTATGACATGCAGCAGCCAATTTAGTGGTGTCTCTTTTTTTCTAGATTACAAAATAAAATAGCTACATTGCAGATTGCATATATATTGCAAAAGGAGAAATGAACTAGTATACTTTGTTACTCTAAAGATTTTGGATTTGGTGAGCTATATTTAAGGCAACTTGGGATCCTAATTTCTACTTTTGATGAAATGTGGCCTCGTAGCCAAAGAGCTGAAGGGGAACTTTGCTTCTTTCTGGCCCTCCCTATCAGAGACCAACTGACCTCAAACACTCCAGAGTCTCAGGGTATTCACTTTTGTGGACTTGGACATTCTTTTTATTCTTTGCATGGATGACTGTGTCTATCACTGAGAGAGTATGATGGTGTATGTTGCATGTGACCTCTCTAACAATTTCATTACCTGGATATTGGAGTCCATATTATCTAGTTCAGGAAGACTGTTTTGAAGATTAAATAAGTAGTGCAACAAAAAAGGCAATGACTGTAGCAGTTATTATTAATTCATCTGCAAAAATTATCATTTTCTAGTTCCTTTTCCTCCTATTAATTCCCATATGGCACTGTCACCACAAAGTCTCATGCATTGACTACCCAGGAACAGTCATATTGTAAGCAATGGGGTCTTGAGACTAGTCTGGTCTATGTGAGCACGGCTACTGATTGGTAATAATTTGAACCAAGAGAGACCTTCCAGGAGCTTCTCCAATCTTCATAATATGGTTATGACACTGCTGGGATATTCACATTCGTCATTAGAGAGCACCAGCTCAACACCAGATTCCATACTCCTATTAAGGCTCAGCTTGGATAACAGCAGGCAATGGTTCGGGTAGCTTTGTTTTTGCCACCAAGTGAGAGAATAGGAGTGAATTCCCAGTTTCTAGCATTGGCCTCGCTCAACCATGACTGCAGCAAGCATTTGAAGAGTGAACCAGCAAATGGGAGCTCTTTCTCTTCCTCTCTCCCTGTCTCTCTGAGTCTCTATTTTTCAAATGAATCAAATTTTGTGAGGCTGGAATTGTGTGGTAGTGGATTGAGCTGCCAACTGCAACACTGACACCACAATGGGCATTAGCTGGAGTCCTGGCTTCTCTGTTTCCAATCCAGGCTACTGATGATGCACCGGGGAAAGTAACAGGCAACAGCGTAAGTATTTGAGCTCCTCCCTGTCTCCATGTGGGAGGTCTGGATGAAATTGTTGGTTCCTGGTTTCTACCATTGCAGCCATTTGGAAAATGAACCAGCAGATAGATGTGTATTTGTGTGTGTCCCTCTTTAGCTGTCTGTCAAATAAAATGAGCAAATCTTTAATAAACAAATATTTTAAAAATTAAAAAAGCAATATATTTCTTAAGTATTGGTACTGCTGTTTAAGCATACTCCAAATACACTTTTCATTCCATAGTTTCACTCATTCTTTCATTTATTTATGTTATAGAAACAAGGATACTATTATTATGGCAGGGAAGCCCATACTTCACTACTTTGACGGACGGGGCAGGGCGGAGTCCATCCGATGGTTCTTGGCTGCAGCGGGGGTAGAGGTAGGTGCTGCATTGGTTCATTTTCTGAGAATCTAAGACTGACTGAATCGTTTTTTCTTGGAATGGTCTGATAACTAAAAATAAAATGAATTTAATGCACTGTTCTTAATATGTGGTGTTATGTGAATTTGTGTTTTTGAGATAGTAAAAAATAATTTTCATTCATATAATAATTAGTATAATATGAATAGAATATTAATGGCATTGAAGAATTACTATTCATATTTAAAGTGTGATAATGTCAAATAGTTCTTGCAATTACATAACTGTTAACCAGTTTAATAGTGTAGAGAAACACATTGATTATTTAAGGATGAAATCTTGGCAGCAGGGATACATTCTGAGACATGTGTCATTGGGTGATTTCATAGGAATGTCACCGTGTATGTTCAGATAAATTTAGATGATGCAACTATTACATCCCTCTATCATACAGCACAGTCTATTTTTCCTATGCTATGGTTGTATACAGTATGTTAAGGATGATTCTGTACTGATCATTTAGTCAGTTGCAACATAGTGATACGTTAAAGATACATGAAAGACAAAAAACAAAAAGGTTACGAACCTGTATAGGGCAATTCCTATGGGTAGAATTTCCAGAACCAGAAATGGCTCTAGGTGAGTCACTAAGTGTAAGTGAAAGCTGAAGCATTGCTCTTCATTTCTGAGGCTGAGCAGCACTTGAACCTGGGCTACATTCAATTCATAAGAACGTCTTTCTTCGGTAGTAGATTAACTTTCACTTTAGCTAGCTCTTTTGCTGTTTAAACTCAATTTTCAAAAATTTATCATTGCTTTGTGACAATAATGCTTCACTTAAACTATAAGCACATTGAAGGTCTATTCAAAATTTTTCTCTACATGCTCTTTCTATCAACATTTTTAATTTTAAATGTCTTGTTTATTTGCATTCTTTTACTTTTAAAACATTTTTAAACATCTAAGACACAAGCACACACATCGGCCTAGACCTATCCAGGGTCAAGGTTACCATTGTCATAATTTTCCATGTCCATATCTGGTCCTACTGGAAGATTTCCAGGTAATAGCATTCATGGGACTGCTGCCTGTGGTTGTCATGTCTTGTTCTGGGTCCCTTCTGAAGGACCTTCGTGAGACTCTTGGAAATGTGTCACTCTTTTCTGTTAAACCCTCCACTGTGAATTTTGTTGGAGCTTTTTCATCCCCCCACTTTTTTTTGCATATTTTCATTACTCTTCCCTCTGTATAGGTGACAAGCAGGAATTTTTTAGTTCTATTATAATCTTATAGGAAACCATTGTATAAGGATTGTCCAAGAAGTACATGGAAAGGTGAAATTAAATGGTAATTTATCCTCAAGCAAAAGTTTTAAATTTTATAAAATGTTGAAGTTGTAAAATATGAATGCATTTTTTCCTTTGAGTTTCTGATCATCCATCTTATGTGTCATTTGTGATTGACAGATATGTCATTGTGCCCTGCATGTCTGTATAGAACATATAGAATGCCCTTCAAATGATTACCAAGGAGACAGTGGGTGGATTTGGTGATAATCAATAGGTGATGTGTAGGCAGTGGATGTTATTAAAGTTAACTTGCAGGTAATGAACGGGAGGCAGGAGGTAATAGACTGTAACAAACTGTTTAGAAATCCATTCATTCCACAATCATTGTGTAGGGTACAAGTTAAGTGCAAGGCTGTGGAAGAAAATAAGGTCCCTGCTCTTGGCCTGTATGCACACCAGGCTGCAGAAAGTTGATTCAGTGGCTCACATGAGAGGCAGGACAACTAGAAACCCAAGTGTTAAACTGTCATTCTTCCTGCTGTTAAATAGGCAATGCGGGCAGATGTCTGAGTGACCCTGCCAAGTGCTGCCCTCTACAAACAGAAATCTAGCTCAGACCACAGGAACTCAAATGTGTCAGTCCCAGGAGTTCTTATGCCCCAGATGGCAGCAGAAAAGGAGGATTTCCTGGTCAACTGGTATCTGTTTAAAGCTAATTTGTTTATTTTTAAAAATCTACTTGAAAATTAGGGCAGGGGAGAGAGAAAGGGGGAGAGAGATTCTCCAACTGTTAACTGAAAGAATGTGCAATAGAATGAGTGTGAGCAAAATATTGTATCTTGGTCATTCCCCAGTTACAACAGCTAGGTTTGGACTCCATCTGGATCTCTCATGTGGGTGGCAGATCCAAGTACTTCAGCTACCAACTACTGTTTCCCGGGATGCATTAGTAGGAAGTTAGATTAAAGATTCATTTATTTTTACTGGAACAGCAGATTTAGACAGAAGGAGACACAGAGAGAAAGATCTTCCATCCACTGGTTCACTTCCTAAGTGGCCACAACAGCTGGAGCTGAGCCAATCTGAAGTCAGGAGCCAGGAACTTCTTCCAGGTTTCCCATGTGGGTGCAGGGTCCCAAGGCTTTGGCCCACCCTCAACTGATTTTCCAGGCCACATGCAGGGAGTTGGATGGAATGTAGAGCAATTGGGACAAGAACCTGCACCCATACAGGATCCCAGTGCTCACAAAGTGTAAGGTCGAGCAGGATTAGCCAATTAAGCTATCATGGTAGCCTTCCCCCACTTTTTTTTTTTTAAAGATTTGTTTATTTTTACTGGAAAGGCAGAATTTATAGATGGAAGAAGATGGAGCGATAAAAATAGTAGGAAGCTGGATTAGAAGCAAAGTAAGCAAAAGTTCAGTTGGCACTGTGATACATGATATGGACATTTCAAGTAGTGACCACAGCCACAACTACATCTCTGATGTGGCACTTTGCACCTGAAAGTCCCAGAGCCCTTCCTGCAGCCTCCCAGCGAAGTGGAGCTTGCTTGGTCTTTCTTGATTGCTTCATGCCATGTGGGACTTCAGCTACATCTTTTCTCAATTTTATGAAGAAACAGTATACAAGAAAGCAAAGTGTAGTGCCATTCCAGGTTGGTTGTTTCCCTCCAGTGACATCTCCCAAATCTGGAATTAACCTTGGTCAGTGGCAGGGTTAGAGGGGAGAGGAAAGACACCACCTAGATGAGTATCAATGGGCTCTGGACCATGACTTTTCTTAAAAGGGTCTAATCTCAAATTCTCAATGGCCATTATCAGATTCTTACTTTGTACACAGTATGTATCAGACAGGTATTCAATTGTAATAGTTTGTAATGCTATAGAATGAACTAACATGTTTCTTCTTCCAGTTTGAAGAGAAATACATAAAAACTCGAGAAGACTTGCAAAAGATGAGAAGTGGTAAGTACAATCATCTACATGACTACTAATAAGGGTATTTTGCAGAGGATTGAGAGCCATATAAGACCTATGGGTTCCTGGGCCCAGCGTGGTGGCCTAGTGGCCTAAGTTCTTGCGTTGATCCCATATGGGTGCCAGTTCTAATCTTGGCAGCCCCGCTTCCCATCCAGCTCCCTGCTTGTAGTCTGAGAAAGCAGTGGAGGACGGACCAGAGCCTTAGGACCCTGCATCCACATGGGAGATGTGGAGGAGGTTCCTGGCTCCTGGCTTTGGATTGGCCCAGCACTGGCCGTTGAGATTACTTGGGGAGTGAATCTTCAGATGGAAGATCTTCCTTTATGGCTCTCCTCCTCTCTGTATATCTGACTTTGCAATAAAAATAAATAAATCTTTAAAGACCTATGGGTTTGTAACATCACATCTGGGTGTGGAGAGACACAGAAGGAGTCTAGTTAAAGTCTGAGGGATAGAAAAAAGAGCTAGACCTCTGTGATTACAAAAGAAATGATATCACGTAGGCCCCAGAACTGCCCTTTCTTTGCTTTGTTCTGTTCTCTTCACTGCAAATATGATGCAAGCAAGTGGGATGCCACACTGTCAACCATATACAAGAACCCACAAGTTGTGCATTAGCTGAAAAAAAGAGGAGAAAGAAGTCCCGAGGTATCTTGAGTTACTTCTATTACATTTGTGACAATGTAATATTCATGGAATATATTAAGTGTGTTTGTAATCCATGCAGAATTAGTTGAAGTTTCAGATCAGAGTGTGAGGAGAGAGGAAAAGAAAGGGCTAGCTGCCTTAGGGTCAAGCACACAGGCCCACTTTGCACGTACTGACTACTTAAGAAATATATGAAAGTTTCACACAAAATTAACTCTCAGAACTGGCCTTGATGTTAGAATCACCTCAAAACTAGAATTTCCTATTAAAAATGCATCTGAATGACTTACAATTGCAGCACCTCCTAACTCCACGTATGATCTCCATGAATCATAAAAAAAGACAAATATCTACAATGTATTTAGATAAGAAATAGATATCAGTAGTATAACAGAATAGGAGAAACAGAAGGACTTCAGGAGGATAAAAACAAAAGGCTATTTTACTTGAAAGGCAATAAGGTAATCTTTATACTTTAATTGTGATTAATTTTTTTCTGAGACAATGAAATGCAGAGACATTTTACTCTTTTTTTTCTTCCTTCAAAAGATTCTAGTTTTATGTTCCAGCAAGTGCCCATGGTTGAGATTGATGGGATGAAGTTGGTGCAGACCAGAGCCATTCTCAACTACTTTGCCAACAAACACAACCTCTACGGGAAGGACATGAAGGAGAGAGCCCTGTACGGTATATTTTATGCAGATGACGTGGTAATGACATAGGGTCTATTGAGTGAGCAGGACCCACAGCAGTGGGGATGTGGACACACACTGAGATCTACTGTAGCAAAGTCTTGTGGGGATGAGGGGAGTATTTGTGGGGTGGATTCAGGGAACTGTGACCATACATGCAGTGCAGTTCATGGACATATTCCAGAGACAGAAGCTTCCAGACACTGCTGAGCCATGAGGTGAGCAGGATGGAGGAAGCATGATTTCAGGTGCACAGACTTATAGGGGTGGACAGCTTGTGAGAAGAGTCAATGTCTGGAATGGAAGTTCCCCCTCTGATTTTGATTCTAGTTTTCTTTTAAAGCACACAATTGAGAGACACAGAGGAACTAAATTCCAGGCTCCCGGATTTGACATGAAAGATTGCAGATTTTTCTGAACCAATGGATGGAAGATCTTTCTGTGTCTCTCTCTTTCTCATTGATTATGAATGAATGAATGAATGAGAGTGAGTGAGTGAGTAAGTGAGTGAGTGAGTGAAATAACCATGAAGATTTTTCATTTGGGGCATAGAATGAGCCTTTATGGACAGCACATAGTAAGAGGGACATGACACATCAAGTGGATGTGAAAAGGAAGCTTCCTGAGATGATGACCAAAGTGAGTCAGCAGCCATGATGTATTTGTGCACCAGACGTAGTAGATACAAACCCCTTTTGTAGCATCAATGGTCACATACAGAGCTCAACCACTTCCTTGCATAATCATGGCTCTAGATAGTACTTTGACACCTTGGAACTCCATTTGGCCATGGGTATAAAAATAATTCAAGATATTTATTTACTCCTTAGTAATGACATAAATAAGTAAAAGCCTGGCATGAAAGGGTCTTGCAGGTGATGAATCATTGTGGTACCACCTACATTTTAAAACTGCAAATGCTAACATGGGTGCAATGGACCATTTGGTTGTTTTTACATCCAGGATTGATATGTATACAGAAGGCATAGCAGATTTGAATGAACTGATTATTCATCATCCATTTCTTCCACAAGAGCAACTAGAAGGAAGTCTTACTCAGATAAAAGAAAAAACAAAAAACCGTTATTTTCCTGCCTTTGAAAAGGTAAATGGAAGCTGCCTCACATTTCAAGGCACTAAGAGCTTAGATGTTGTCTTAGTCCTAAGAATAAGTGGTAAGTCTTGCAGTGTAGAGCAGTACAGTGAAAACAGCAGAGATGTTTTGGGGGTTCCTCTAGTGGCGACCGGAACTTGAGGTGTGATGACCGCGCCTAGAATAATTGGGATACAGGGTATGCAAAGGCAAGATGAACCAATGCGCACTTTATTGAGTTTTACTGTGCAACTTATGCCACGATTTTTGCAAGGCAAGCAGGTAGGCAAAAGTTACTAGTTAACTAAACAATAGCATACAAGCTACTCCAATGATAGATCACAAGGAATTTGGGAAACAATCACCAGGTTCCAAACAATAAGATAAGTAAGTATGAGTTACCAGGAACCAATACTTGTAAAAAGACAAAACGAAACAAAACAAAAACAAAACAAACAAACAAACAAACAAAACCCGGATCTAACTCGAAAAGGAATCTAACAGAACTTTGTTTGTACTTGGATATGTTTATGCCACAATCACTAAAAGAAGTAGTTGGTAAGGATGCCTCACACCTCCTCAGTCACGCTTTACTAGCTAGGTGGCCCAGAATCTCAGCAGGAAGTTTACTTCCAGCAGAATTCTCAGTCTGCCGGAAACATTTGAGATTTGGGGTCCTCAGGGCAGGTGGTCTGGTTTTTGGGGATCAAGTCTTCAACAGAGATGGAGTGGCTTTAACTTCAGGAGTACACTTATCCAGTTCTGGAGATGAGATGTCCAGGTTTGAGGCACTGAAAGATCCAGCATCCAATGAGGGCCTGTTCCTTGCCAACTTCTGGCTGTGCTCTAACATGGAGGAGAGGCCAAGGGAGCTCTTCGGGGTTTCCTTTCATAAAGGTGTTAATGCCATTCACGAGGGTTCCACCCTCCAAACCTAATCATGTTCCAAAGGCTGCAGCTACCAACAACACCTTGGGGGAATTAGAATTTCAACATATGGTTTTATTGGGACGCAGACATCCAGTCTATTACGAAAGACAAATAGAAACAGTTGCCTGGCTTTTCTGGAGCATTGACCTTCGTTGTCAAATGACTTCCCTTAGTATTAGTGTAACACAGGAATGCTCAATAAATTGTATAAAAACACAGTTGAAGTAGAATACCGTCAGTTAAACTTTGTCAATAAAATGCAATTTACTAGGATCCAATCTAGAATTCTTTAGAATTTCAAGAACATTTCTGGAACTTATTCTGTAGAAGGCTTAGAGTCAGACTAGAGATTGAGGATGAACATGTGGACACTCTGCTTGATGAAAGGAACATTATAAAGCTTTCTGGCACCATATGCAGAGATACAGGAGAGCAGCTACCTGTCCGAATGTGGTAATATTTCAGGAGGGGACGGTATAGATCCAAATATAATGGCACCTAAGGGAGGGATAGGAGATGGAATCTGGGACATGGCACTCAGAATCGTTGGAATACTGTGTAAAAAAATGAAAATTAAGTTCTGTCATTTCATCAGTTGATATATATGTGCCACATAGCATATATCATAACCGAAATCACTCTTTAAAAGAACATGTCAGGATTATCCCTACCTGAAATCATATTGAATAAAAAGTAAGATATAATTTTCTCTGTCATCCATTTAACAGAAATAAATTCACTGTTCAGATATCAGAGCTTATGAAGAAATAAAGAATTTAAGAGCAGTTGATTCCTCAAGTAGACCCCCTTATTGGTGATACTAACAGTTTAGGGCATATTCACATAGTGACAGGTCTGTAGCTTCCAGAATTTAATAATGGTACATAAGAAAATCAGATCCAGAGTCATGAGAGAACATAGTATATTATAATGTAGTGTTTGATATTGTTGTGTTTTTGGTATCAAATGACTCTTTAAGCTTTGCCATGTGTACAAATCCCAATGGGGTCTTTCTTTGCCAAACATTATCTATATTGCTGATGCCTTGGTTGCTTTTCTTTCTTATTCTTTCCAATTTAGATATTGCTGGATTATTTTCACAAACATCAAATGTTATCCCAGAACCACTTTATGAGATGTTTAATACATAATGATAAGTTGAAAGAAATGTTTAGTGGACACATTAGATTCCTGCCACTTAAAATAAACCCATTATGCTTGATTCTTCACATGCCCTAACCTTACAGCTCCTCTCCATCAGTTGAACACTGCACAATTTCTCCATTTTAAAGTAGTTTCAGGAAGTAATGCAATCTACTCATGGACAAATCAGCTGAAAATACACAGCAGTGCAAATTAAGGGTCAGAGACAATGCTGAAATGTAGTGATGAATTCACATTTGCCTAGATAACTTCAAATTCCAGACATAAAGCAGGAAAAGGAGAATATTAGAGTCTTAACTAGTCTTTTGTGAAAAGAGAGTAGTGGTGAAGAGAGAGCAGCTGCCCACGGGATGCTGGAAAGAGATCAGAATGCAGAGGTTGAGCCTGAGGTACCAAACAAGGCTGCACCCTCTAGGGCATGGGGCAAACAGGACTTGGGGCTGCAGGGGCTAAGTCTTTGGCACATGCAAAAGATGGAGTCAAAGTTGCTGGTTTGTACCATAGTGATGTGGAAACTAGTGAAAGGGGAGCCTGGGCTTTCACCAAACTTTAAGCAAGAACAACCCAATCTGCTCTATATAACAATAGCCATGGAGGAATTTCTGCATCTCTGAACTCTCCAGTGAGCAGCAGAGGTAGAATCCTTTGGCTGTACAGACTTGCGGGGCTGGAGGAGAGTTGGAATCCCAGACTGACTGTGCCTGTGATCATGTTCTGATTCCTCTAATTCACCAGGTGTTGAAGAGCCACGGACAAGACTACTTGGTTGGCAACAAGCTGAGCAAGGCTGACATTCACCTGGTTGAGCTTCTGTACCATGTGGAGGAGCTGGACCCCAGTGCCATTGCCAACTTCCCTCTGCTTCAGGTGACGGACTTCATCATCCTAGGAGGACAGGATTCACATTTCACATTTTAAAATTTGATGTTTAGAACTTTGCTGGAGATACTGTGAGCCCTAGTGCTTTTGTGAATTCTCCCGCCTGGGTCTCCAAAATAAACTTCAAGAGCTTAGTTCTGGCACAAGGAAAGCCCTTTTAAGAAAGAAGTAGTTGAAAATAGTTGGTGGTTGACATAGCAGAATATTAGCATTTTATGACACTGACCCAGCTCTCTCCAGCTGGCTCCTTTCTATGATTTTCTGCATCTCAGATGTGTCCTTGTCTGTCTACACTGAGGCCATCAGCAGTTCTCTTTCTTTGTGATTTGCTTCTCTCAGTTTTGTATCCAGTGTTCAGCCCTGTGTTTCTCTCTGTAAGCTTTTCTCCTCAATCTCCTGTCTTAAAATTGTCTCTCTTTCATTGTGAATTTCTGATTGTGACTGGTTCCTGGTTAGGTTTTAATATTTTATACCTCTAATTCCAAATCAATTTTTGTAAATTTTCATTTGTCATGTTGGAAACTTCTCAGTGTTGATATGACACAATGATCTTCACTATAATTTTAAAGATTTAGTTTGGTGCATAGTGTATAGTAAGAATATAGGGACAATTGGAATATAAAGAGTTGATAATGCCTTAGGGAATATGTTATCAAGCTATGTTTTCTTCCTTTCATCTAATCTCAGTAGGGTCTGTTTTTCAGTCTCCATTCTGGTGCTGATGGAGGGGACTCAGTTGGTCTTTGTCTAGCAAGGTGCAGTCTTCCTGGGATGTGCCCATGGTGGGTGCTCTTTGTTCTTCTCTAAGACTGTGATCTGTGCCTTGCAGGCACTCAAGACAAGAGTCAGCAACCTCCCCACTGTGAAGAAGTTCCTGCAGCCTGGCAGCCAGAGGAAGCCACCTGTAGACGATAGACTCAGAGAAGAAGTGAAGAAGATTTTCATGTAAAGTTGGTGTGGACTCACAGCCCATTTAATCAGTCCTCTGAAGCTTTACAAGAATGAAACGGATGCTCTACTGTGACATCAATAAACTGTTTCAAATGATATTAATAATAAAATAAGATCATCTGAATAGACAATTAAAATATGTTGTTTTTATTAGGATCTAGTATTAAATCCAATTTCCAATGTCTATCTCTTTCTTGGCATTTTTAAGAACAACAAGAAGAAAAATATATAGTATTTGCTTTAAGCTTTCCAGGTTTACTCTGATAATATGGTATATGATAATGAAGAATCAAGTATAGAAATACACTTTTGAAATTCTTAGAGAAGCACAGCATTATAGTTATCTGAAGAACTACATAATTATAATCTTTTTTTCTTGAAAAGCTACTTCAGTCTTGATAGCAATAATTGTTATTCTTGCTAAATTTTAAGAATCTGTTTTGTCAACCATGAACTCTTCAGTATTCTGGGAAATGCAAAGTTATACAAACCAAAACTGTGATCTCAGGTGATTCTGTGGTCCATCGCAGTGCATGTGCATCTAATCTTTCACTGTGTCCCTTAATGTTCAGTGGGGCACAGACATAGGTGTTATTCTCAATTCCTTGTGTCACTCAAACATGGGCTTCCAAGACACATATTCTTTATAAGAACATGTGTAAAGAATGTGGATGTAACAGCCATTTCCCCTGGCATGTGTTTGGGCCAGAATCCACAGGTAGAGAGCAATTTCTCGCCTCCCTAACAAACTGAACCCACGTTCATTTCTCTCAGGTAGTCTGGGCTGTGGCACATAGAGTTCTCCTTCTCCAGAGTGGGTTTCCCCACAGGGAAAGGGGACAAGTGAGCAAACTCATGATGCATGCTGACTGCAAGCTTAACTCCTCCCAGTCTCCTCTCTACTTACCAACCAAGTGGTTTGCCTACAGTGCACGTGTGTCAATATTTCTGCTTTCCTTAGATCCTTCAGTGAGTTCATGTTTCTTTAATGTGACCTCACATTCTTCCTTACTCCTTGACCCCCATTCTAATCCCTCACTAGCCTTGTATAGCCTTGACATGGTAGACCAGCCAGATTGGCAAGGATTCTGAAGTATCTGGTGACAATTTCAACCTCAGAAATTATATGTTTCCAAGAGTGCCAGACTTTTTTTTATCCTTCAATCAAATAATGAGCCACATAAAGCAAAGACAGTTCTGAATATATTAATAATTGAAATGCACAATAAAGCAGGTGTGCAAATGGGGAAAAAGAGCAAATGAAAAGATAGATGAATATAGATTAAAAAATACTTAATCTCTGAGTACTTATAGTGATCAAGTACTGAAGAAACGGTCCAAGTGGTTTAGGGGAACACTCCTTAAGACGGTGTTCCTGAGTTCCAGATATCAACCAGACACTAACATTGAAGTGAAAGGACTTTGACCCTTACAGAGCCTCCTGCAAACTGATTTCTTCTCAGAGTGAATTCTCACAGGAAGTTGAGTGAGAGCAAATCATGTCTCAAGGTACAGTTTGAGGGTTCCATCATTTATTGTCTGAGAAAGTGTATCCTTTTAGCTACCAAATGTCTTGGAGAGGAATTTCCTGGACCTCAACTACCTAATGTGCATGTAGGACATGACTGAGTGGGCTTATCAGTGCATGAATGTTAGCACAAGGCCTCCTTGCCATCAGATGGCCCCTGGGCTCTGTTAAGAGCTTGTGTTACAACTAAAAGCTCAAAATGGAGTTAGCACTACAAAAGCAGAGTCATATCAATCATGATTTATATACCAATTAACTTACATTCAAAATTCCTAACATTAAAAAATGCACCTCACTGCAAGCCTTTTCCCTCTGATACTGTCATGTCAATCACCCCTACCTGGCTGGTCCTTCTCACCTGGTCACACTAACTCCCCACCTCATTACTTCCCAGGGAGCCTTGCTCTCCCATCTTTGCCCTCCATTGAACACCAGAGTACTTCTGTAGACCATCATGCCTGTCTCATTGTTCTGCGACCTTGTGGTGTTGATCACAGCAAATGTGTCCCAATTGCTTCATCGCAAGTGATTAACGACAGCATGCACAAGCCCATGCACAGCTCAAGGGCACAGGCACAAGCTTATGGGTGCTGAGGATTCCTTACATGTCCTGATTCTCTGTAACCACTCAGTTTCCTATAAAAATTTTTATTCATATATGTCAAATGATTTTTGGACATTTACAAGATGCCAATGCTAGTAAACCAAAGGTAAAATAATCAGTATAACACAACTGAGGAAACTAGGATAGTTCACATTTCATGACTTCAAGGAATTATGCAATATTGTTATAGCATAACAGAGTGATTTTGTTTAGAAAATGCTTGCTTTTAAAAGGTAAAAAAGGGGATTTGTAGGCAAAGTTCTATGATATCTGGTATTGCTTCAAAATAATCTCACAGTGATGGGGAAAAATCCCTGGGAATGGTTAAGGGGTTCTTGGATGTCTTGTTTTAGGTTGGGTGGTTGAGAATCCAGAGCTGTGTTCAGCCATACCGTGTCCCTGAGAAGACGAAGAAGATAGTGTTGGTGGGGTCTCAAAAATTAGGAAGCTTTAGGTCAGGTCCCTTCTAATTTCTCCCAGCTTCTAATGATTACTGCACTCCGTGGCTCCTGAGTCTATCCCCAGATCACACTAATCAAGTCTCTGCCTTCTACCTTCTCTCTTTTGCCTGTTTGTTTTCTCTGTTCTCAACATTATCAGAGTATATGTGATCTGATATAGTATCTTCACTAATAATTCAGGATAATCTTTTCTGATAAAAGATATCTGAAAAAATTCTCTTCCCTGATAAGGTCGCATTCATGTGGACACATGCACATACATGTACACACACATAAACACAAACACAAAACAACAAAGTACTGCAAGGGATTGAAACATGAACTCATTGTTGAGGAGGCTTTTGTGACTGAACCCACTCAATGATGTGGGCTGGAAGATTTCTTGGGAAAGGAAGAGAATGACAATATCAGTGAGCATGGTACTTGTTGAACTGAGGTGTTGCCTCTGCTCTAAACCTCTCTTAATGAAGTACCTCAGTTGTACATGGATAGGGGATACATTTTTAGCATGCATCCAGGTCCCAGATGTGACAGGTGCATATTGGGGAGATGGATATATCTAACTAGTAGTTAAAGTAACAGGATTACACTGCAAAGTACCACAATTTCAGCTCACCTTAATTTTAACTAACTGCCTGGTAGTATTCCATAATTTCTCTCGTAGAGATTTTCATTACTAAATTTTATTTACATTTCACATTTTATTATTATTACTATTATTATTATTATTATCACTTTATGATACAGAGCCATAGGCTACTGGAATTTCCCTTAGCCCAACCCCAAATTCCCCTTCCCCCATCACCTAGTTCCTCTATATCATTACTACAGTATAGTTCTTCATACACAGTCATATGTCCATCATTGCAGGCATGGACAATGGCAGAGTCTAACAGCCTATTGTCAAGGTATAGTAAACAGTTTCATTGTAAGTCCATCTTCGTCAGGAGGTAGAAATGCATACTACATTGTATCCTCACATCTGGATGTTAGTCTCCATTTCATAGCTATTGTACATCCCCTTAAATGAAAAGTCATAATACAAAATCAACAATTGAAAGAAAAGTAGAAATTTACAATGCCATTAACATGTTACTAGATATGACAGTCTCCATTGCACAACTACTATAACAAACCTTAAATGAAAGGCAACAAAACAAAATCAACAACAGGAAGAAAAAAGAAATTAACAACACCATGAAGTTAAATAACATGCTACTAAATGATTAGCATGTAGCTGAAGAAATGAAAATCAAAAACCTTCTCGAAGAAAATGATGCTACTGTATGATGTGTGAGTCATTGAAGAATTCAATCAAAAGAAAGTGTTTTTGAAGAGATGAAACTAACAGAAAACATCAAAACCCATGCAATATCATTTCTGCTGATTTTTTGTTGGTGAAATGTGTCTCTTCCAGACAAAAAATAAATGGGTTTTGTTTTTTAATCCAGCTTACTAATCTATGATGTTTGATTGAGCTTAATCAATTTATATTCAGGGTTAATATGTATGGATGGTACTTTGGTCCTGTCATTTTAGGGAAGGATTGTTCATTAGTTTAGTCCTCTGTTGTCATTTTACTGGGATGTTCTTCCTGTTTGCCTTTGGTTTTGTTGGGTACTATTCCTCTTCTCTGTCAAGAGAACATTTTGAAGTATTATTTGTAGGGCAGGTTTGAAAGAGGCAAATTCTTTTAACTTTTCTTTACTGTGGAAGAATTTTATTTTATTTTCAAAGACAAAAGAAAGCTTTGCTGGATATGTTATCCTAGACTAACAATTTTTTTCTTTTAGAATCTGGACTATGTCTCTTTATTCTCTTCTTGCCTGTAGAGTTTCCTGTGAGAGATCTCCTGTGAGTTTAATTGGCATTCCTTTATATGTCAATTGATTTTTTCCACATGCACATTTAAGGATCTTTTCCTTATGTTCAATTGAAGAGAGCTTGATGATCATATGTCGTGGTGAAGATCGCTTTTGATCAGGCCTGTTGGGAGTTTTGTGCCCTCCTGGATGTTGTTTCCCAATTCTTTCTCTAGATTAGGGAAATTTTCCTTTATTATTTCATTAAATATATTTGTAAAATAAGTTTCTCTTTCTGCACCATGTGGGACTCCCATAACTCTTCTTTTTGGCCTCTTAATAATGTCTTTCAATTCTTGAATACTTTTTTTGGCCTGATCCAGCTCTGTTTCCAGCTTTTTGTTTGTTTCCCCCTGATGACAGAAAATATCGTCCAATTCTGAGATTCTGTCTTCTGCTTGCTTCATTCTATTTTGGAGACTCTCCACTGTACTTTCAATTTGCCCTACTGTATTCTTAATTTCTGATATATCAGCCTTGATTTGCTTTATTATTGCTATTGCTTGTGTAATATATTCCTTAAATTCTTTGAACTCTTGTATGTGCTTCTCATTGTTGATCAGAACATTTATAATGAGTTTTTTGAATTCTGTGTGCCCCATTTTCTCGATGTTTTCTTCAGTGAACTCTGGGGTTGGCAGAGGGTTTTGCTCCTTTGCAGGAGAGTTTTCAGTACTATTCATTGTGCCTTTGTCTCTTCTTTTGCTCTTGGTCATTGCACTTCTGGTTACTAGAACTTCTCCTTGGGTAGGTTTCTAAGCTGTGTCACCCACAGGTCTACAGTTTGATTTTACTTATTGCAGTTGCTACACAACTCTTTGCTTGCAGCCACTTGTGTCACTTTCTCCAGCAAGTTACAGGTCTGGGTTCCTATGTTAGATTTCCACATGGTCTCCATAGCCCCAACTCCTCGCTCACCAGTCTCCACCTCCTGTGATTCCATGCTGAGGCTGCACTGTTGTCTGCACAACCTTTCTCCCACTTCTGGTTGGAGCAGGTCCCAGGTGTCCTATATAGCTAGGTTGTTGGTGACACTGAACTTGCCAGAACCTGTTAGATGTTAGGTCTGGGTGCCACATGGACCTATTTTGACCCATACAGTGCCACGGTTGGTATTATTTTCCTGTGGGACCAGTGCAATCCGCTGAACTCAGTGAGTTCTCACAAGCTCAGCACATGCGCAGTTCATTGTTGTCCCCTGCAGTCCTAAAGCTTTTGTCACAGTGTATAAAATGGTACCTGGCGTACCACTACTAGAGTTCTTGATCTGCTGGCCTTCAGGTCTGAGCACTACCCAGACCTATCATGGGTAGAACCTGCAGAAAGCCACATTGATACAGTTCACTGAGTCAGAAATGAGTTCACTCTCAGCTCAGCATATGCTCAGTCCTTTCACTTGGCTGCCTTCTTAAGCAAAATGTCTCCCAAAATGGCTCTAGGGGGGTGACTGGGCTGTGAAATCCACCCTGTTCTCCTACTGCCCCTCTGGGATCTGCCTGTTTGTCTCTGCTCGTGGTCAAATCAAACAAACCAGCAGGATGGATAATTTTTTGTCTGGCTTTACCTCCCAGGCTCCCACTGAAAGTTCTTTCCCACCTGGTTGCTGGTGAAATTCCGACTGCTGGTGGAGTTCTGATCGCTGTTAGCTGAATGCCGCTGGAGTATCAGTCACTGCAATACCACATTGTGGTGTCCGCTGCTTGCCTGTGTCTGTCAGTTTCGAGGGGCCCCTCTGCTGTTGTTGTGTCCTCTCCTATTTCCTGGAATGTGTCCTCTCTGCTTCATCCTGATTAAATGTTTTTCCATCATTTAAACATGTCCTTACCCTATTCTTGATTCTCAGATTTTCATTGCTAAATCTTAAGAGGAGGTTTCAAGAGGAAGTTCCATTTTATAGAGCTGCTTACTGCTGATTAGTACCGTAGGTTTTGCCATTTCTGGGTATGAAAACCTTTGTTTATCTCATCCCACAAGTCTGCCTCAAGGGCTGGGAAATTTTTATAACTTATTTCCAAAGAGTGAGATTCCTGTATGCTTATCTTTACTTTGGGAAGTTGTTGAGCTCCGAAGGAAACAAATTTGTCAATAAAGGTGAATGTAATTGGTAAAAGACAGAGTGTATGTGGGATCCCTCTTTAGGTAAGATGAACATGTTGTGTTTTGTTTTGTTTTTTTTTTTCTCAAATATTCAGTAGAGTTAGAACTGGGATATTATAGAGAGACTGGCATTGATCCAGGACTCCATGTTTAAGAAACATATCAGTTAAGGCTGGAACCTGCCAACCTTAATTTAATTTCTGGCTTTATTTGGTACTATGAGGAAAAGACATTTTGTCTTTTATGAGGACTCCAGCAGGAATAGCATGGTAGACCTTTTAGGTATTGCATGATTCCAGACTTGAGAACTTACTCTATATCTTACTATAACAGGAGGGTCATCCAGGCTGGGGTATGCCTCAGTGCTTCCTAACATCATAAACAACAACCTGAACTTGGGAACAACTGACTTGAGAGAAGTATCTAGGGATGATGATAAATCTTTCACAAGCGAAACAATGGGACAGTCAGCACCAACCCTGGTGAGAGATAATCAATTTTCTATTTGACAAACTAAGGGTGTAGTAAAACTCTGAGAACAAAGGTCACCACCAGTTCCAATAAGAACAAAGTTCTTGAAGATTAGGATTGTGTATGGGAAGTTAGTACAGAGTGACTCTTATTGAAAAACTAATATCCTTATCTGTGACATCTGTCATCACCTATGCTTCCAGTTGGCAGCACCACTGTGCCCTAAATTTGTGGTGAACATGAGAAGGTAATCATTGAGCACCTGCAATGCAGGTGTCTTTTCAGTGTCCTAGATATATTCGGGTTGCACCACAGCACCTAGAGCTTCTAATTTTAGGGAACATCATCTAGGCCTTTAGTTTATGCTTCAGGGTTGTACCAGCTTCAAGACATGCTTGAAGCTAAAACCAGCACTTAGTTGTTTGAATCCCAAAGCCCCAGCTCCCTGAATGTTCTGTGAGCCTATACCACCTACACCACCACAATTAGGAATTTTGATCTCTAGGGAATATTGAACTCATTTACAGAGTCTGCACCTCATCCTAGCATTTATGGGTGTTGGTACCAAGGAAACCCAGCATTCAGATTTCTCAAAGCTGACCCCTGAAGTAATGGTTCAAGGACTCAAATAGAGAATATTGGGTCTGGGTTGTCAGCAAAAGCCACATACACAGGCCAGGAGTCAGAGACAGCTGTATTTTAAACCTGCCTTCTTTGTTGCTACTAGACATCTGCTAGCAGAAGTTGTATGGTATTCAATCCCCAGCTAGACTGTGAATAGGATGGCTGGCACCCAGACATGACAAGTTCTGGGCTACTGCCCCACAGCTTAAGGGAAGTATGGCTACCTTACTTCCTCTAAAGCAGGAATTCTTTCCCATACAGCATGACAGAGCAATCTCTGTTACAGTAGGAAGTATCATCTCCAACACCTGGATGTAGTTACTAGGTAACAGGAAATGATTTCTCTACCCTCCACCTCCTAAGTATCTGCATCTTGAAGTGAAGACAATATGTAGGCCAAAGAGTCACACATATGTAGTTCTGCTTTCATAGCTCAGTTTTCCCAGCAGTCTTCGCGCCCACTAGGAAGGCTGCTTTGGGGCGGCCAGTGCGCCAGTTGGCGCCAGGCTTCGCCTGCTGGCCGCCCGGCCAGAGAGCCCTGAGAAATTGGTTCTCTGTATGCTGCTCAAGACGGCTTCATGCTGAAGCTATAGCGTTTTGGGGACACCTAGCCACCCTAAATTTTCCAATGGCTGTAAATCTCCCTCAGACGAATCTGCTGCTATCATGGTTTCACTCCATAAGTTCCGAATGATTGTAACTCCCAATACAATGCCAATTCCTTATGATACACAGTAACTGGGTGGGAATACAGAGAAATCTCTCATTTCCCTTGAAAAAGCTAGGAATCCACGTAGTGTAACCTGCGGGAACTAGATAAGTATCTTAAAGTTGATAGATCCAGATCAGCACTAGACAACAGCAAAAGCTACAACGACACACAGGGGAATTAGGAACGACCCAAACAGTCTATTAACAAGTGGTCATATGCACAGAATAGGGGAGAACCCCAGAGCGGAACAGGGGGACTGGAGGAGGCTTATCCCCCACCCGTAAGGACTCCCAGACTCTCACCAAGGTCTATCAGAACGGACACAAGAACGTCAACGCAACTGCCAAAGAGAATACGGGGACCTGGAATGCTTTCGAATGCTGTGAACCCAGAGGACAGACACCCCCTCTCTTTGGACCAACTACACGAGATGGAGGAAGCCCGAGTCCTTCCACACAGGAACCAACGACATCAGAACAACGACTAGGAACCACGATTGGTCATCAGAACCAGAAGATCAATAAACTTCCGGCGGGACAGTGGGGGAGGAATCCTCTCCAGTCCTTACCTAGTTTAAGCTCTGGGCCTCCACCCCCTATAATGACCAACAAGGTTCCTCCTAAACCCCCCTCCCCCCTTCACACACACACACTTACACACACACTCATATACACACACTAATAGGATGAGATTACCAAAGAACAATAAAGATAGGTCACCAAGGACTCACTCATATACTATTAGATGGAACATAAAGAACAAGAACTCATTAGCAAGGTATGAGAGATTTCTCTGCAACACCCCCCAAAATCGTTACACACCTCAATTGAGGAGGTGACATCGAAATAGTTGTAGAAGGTAATCAAGAACTTACATGTAATTTTTACATAATGTCAACTCAACACTATGTCAGACACCTAATGTTTGCCTGGATTTAACCTGTAATTTATGCTTGGTTGATTGTTACTTTTTTGAACCTGTCACTGATACTGTCTAAACCCAAAGGTGTGGAAGAATTGAACTTTTTTTTTTTTTTTTAACATATTGTTCACTCAACACTATACCAATTAACCCCATAACATTGTATATCGACGCTGAAGTTTTGTTGGGGGTTTTAACTGACCGGAACTTTGCTCTGTTGGCTCTACCTTCAGACCAGAGAGGGTCTCCCCAAGAGGCCACTGAACTTGTCTGGACAATGAGACGCTGGACTTTATGCTAGGTACATGCTCACAATGTAGGAATTTCAACTGAACTTGAACCGTTGTGCAGCAAGATGGAGCAATCCACTATGGGAGGAGGGGTGTGGGAGGGGCGGGGGGACTCCCCAATGCTTATAAAACTGATTCACATAATACAATGATAATAAAATAAAAATTAAAAAAAAAATGCAAAAAAAAAATAAATAAATAAAAGCTGACCTAAATTCTAGCAGACACTGTCTCATTGTTGCCGGATGGTGGGTACTCACATATAATTGGTGGCCTGTAGATGGCTTTAAGAACAGAGAAATATACCCAATACTGACCAAGCTGTTTCTGCAAAACCTGAGACAACTGCCACCAAAGGGGGAATGGGATTTCATTCATGCACTGCTTTTTGGGGGGTTACTCCTATTCTAACAAATGCAAACTCCTGACTGCTGGTTCATCAGTAATGATATGTGGGTAATGAGCATATTAATTTCCAACCTGAGTTCTTATCTCTCACAGTAATAAAAATGCTAAGTTTAGATTAATAATGTGTACAAATATGAGCAGGATTTCTTTCATAATAAAGTAGTGAACATACATTCACAAGAAAGTGTGGGCCACCTTACAGAGAAATAACCATCACATCAAGAGGATGACCTGGGAGAAGGTGAAAATGAGATCTGTGCTTCCAAGCATGGTCCCTAGTGAATTGAGACATCTCCCCTTTTCTCCACCTCTTTTATAAGAAGGCATGAGTGCACCAATCAGATATACAAATGATCTGGGATCTTAGCAAGTTTCCTGATGCCAGGAATGACTGGTACATCCTGGGAGGTGATTGTATTAACCCTACTGATGAAAGAGACAGGTTAACATTTCAGGAGTACAAGAATCCCAGCACATCTGAACTCAAAGTATTTGCCTAGTTATGTGATATCACTAAGAGCTCAAAGTCTATGGAGGAAATTGATAAGAAATACAAGAGGCAAATAATGATAAAAACATGTGAATAAAGTTAAATAGAAGGTGTAGGTAGGGAAATTGAATCAGAATGAAAAGTGTGTGCAAAGATCTTAGGCTAGGTCAGGAAGACAGGCTACATCAGGAACCATGTGAGTAACATTGCTAGATTTTACAGATAAAATAGAAGCTAGCCAGGCAAAGGTGAATTTGAAACAATCAATATTTTCAGTGTAACGATTTACCATACAAGGTAACTACATAGTTACCCAAATGCTACTTATTACTTGGTTAGAATTCACCCATACTTGAATATTCATTATTTTACCTGGCAAACCAGTATGAAGTTTTCAATATGTGGTTCTTTACTCTTCACAGACCGTCCTCTCCCATCTAAGCTTATAATCACAATTTTCCATGTTTGTCCTTTACTCATCCCATGAAGATTTCTTTCTTCAAAAAGCCATTACCGTGATTGCGAAAAGCAGTTTGCTTAAGCTTTTGTTGTCAGTAATTAAAGGAAACATACCAATCAGGTATATCCTGATAGCAGCATGACTTTGCACTTTCCTTTCAGTTAAGTGAGAAGCTCTGTACCCTCTATACTTAGGGAGTGGCTTTATTCTAACTGACCAAACTGCTTTCAGAGGAAGCGAGTTATTGAAATGAATATATAGCCCATCAATACATGAGAAACTGATACTGAGATTTTGGGCCAAGGCAGAGACAGCTTTTTGTGAGGTGAGTGTTGATCTTTTTAATTTTTCTACATTTCTCCTTATTTTCCTCTCTAGGTACAGAAAAATATTTTAAAAATATGTGTCTTGTGGGCATTGGGGGAAAATATGTCCTTTGTACCTGCTTACTGTGATTATGTAATATTTCATGCATCAGTTTGTTCTTTTCTGTTGAATACATATAATTCAGAAATGCAAACACGAAAGATGCAGAAAACTAAGCATGAAGCAGTAAAAGTATAGCAACATCAACATTATGAGGAGAAAAATGATGGTAGCCTTTTAGACAACTGAGAACATGAGTTAAGCAGGAGGTATGAGAGTTTGTTTTAAAAGTGCTATCTCTATAGCAGTAGTCAACACAATTATGATGCTGCAATAGCCCCTAGGCTGGGAAGATTTAAATTAAAGTCAATATTAGTAGGAATGGATTACTCTGAATGTGGAGCTAGATTCTAATTCCTCCTTAGCCACCAATTAGTTATATGACAAGTCTCTCTCTCTCTCTCTCTCTCTGAGATTCAAGCAAATCATGACAAACCTGGAGAATGGCTGAGGCAGGGTTACTGAAACTTAGTACTGCTTCCTTTTTCTGATTGGTTAATTCTTTATGTGGAGAGCTGTCTTTTCATGCTTAGACGCTTCCCTGACTTTTCGGCATCCAGTGCTCCAGCAGAGCAGTGCACCCTTCCCATTGCTCATGTGATGGTAGCTAAAGCACTGAATGTTCTCTGGTGTCAGGAAACAAAATTTCCCCTTATTGAGAACCACTGGACTATAGGACCCAAGTGCTCGAACACAGAATAGTTGAGAAAAGAATTAGAAAAATAAATCACTGAAGCACGTAACTACTTTAAAAAAGCCATGCAAACACCATTTTGCAATGCACAAGTTAGTAAAATTAGAATGTTGGAATCACTAGTGTCCTGAAATAACTGATAATATTGGAAAAATTCTTATAAAGAAAACACTGTGATATCACTGAAATTTCAGTTGTCAGAGAACCAGAATCTAATAATTTCCAGGAAATAATAATCTTAGGAGAAATATTAATAAAATATTAATGAATAAAGGCAGTAGAAAGATGCTTTAGGGATAACTGGTTAGATGAATAAAAGGTGAGATTGTACTCTAAAGAAGAGGTGGGAAAATATTAGAGGGTATGAGATCCACTGAAGTATCTGATTGGGATATTACCCTGGCTACACTGCCAGGGTCCTAGTTTCTTTTACACTGGCAGCTCTCTCACCTTGTTCTGATTTGCTTTGCTAAACAACTGCCATTCCTGGGTTGAAATTCCAGGAACCCACTGAGTGAAGTCAATGTCAAGCACATTTTGCTGTGCAGGTGTCTACAAGCCAATGGTGCTGACCAGATTAAGCTTCTTTAGAGAAGGGGACAAATTAGATTGGGGTCTTATTACTTGCCAAGGTTCATTATGGCTTAATAGTTAAATCAGCTGAATGAATATTGTTTAGTAGATTTTATTGGAACCTTTTATAAGAAAGATTTTGACCTACAATAAAAACAAGGAAATGAAGGAAGTGCATTTCCCAGTAAAGAACAGATTTTTAAAGAGAACAGATGATTTTTATTAAGTGCCAGAGGTGAGATTCCAACACTGGTCTTTGAATAGCCTGAGATAGAGACAGTGTGTTCCATAGTCCCTTGGCTGGAATCTAAATTACAGAAAACATGGAATGGTTCAGAGTGAGCACAGAGGGGCGAGTGACACAAGATGCTGCATCTGAAGAGACAGGGAAAGTTGTATTAGTAACCTGTTGTATTCTCAGAGCTATGGAATTCTGTGTTAATAGGTGCCATATCTCTAGGAACACTAATCAAAAGTTTCTTCCTCATTCTGATTGCAATTAATGAATATCATTAACCTTAACACAGAAATAAAAAGAAACAGCCAGGATAAGGTTATATTGAGGGTGCCAGAGAATGGTGGCGATGGGTCTGAAGATGCAGGCTTGAGTCAGGGAAAGACTAGGGGCGTAACACCAGTTGGCATGTGGGGACCAGGGAGCTCACCTCTAGGCAGGTGGAGCGAAACTGGAAATTTCCTTATGTGCTTGGTCCTGGGTGAGGTGAGGAGAGCAAAGAGAAGAGCCCCTTGTCAGCATGCTGCTCTGGTGTGCTGGCGGACCTGGCATGGAAACTTCAATGGGCATGGATCTTGGGTGTGTAGAGGGGTAAGGCACCAGGCCAGTACATGTGCCAGGAGCTTGGGACTCTGGTGGGCAGCAGAGCACTAGACCAGCACACCACCCAATGGACTTCAGAAGGCTGGGCTGGGCACAAGGATTGTGGATTGATTAGGGAAAGGAGTAAGGGGCTTTGGGGTATGGAAGACCATCTTGGGAGTATCTTGCAGGTGAGGAATGACTCCTGAGGGACTACCAGCGTCAAGGCCACAGAACTCGTAGGTAAGCAAGGGGACTGAGACATGGTGGTTTGGAGGGGAGAGATCAAAGAACCTTTATCAGTCAGAACAATGCCCCTGCCCACATGTGAGACCTAAGCTGGGCTTGTCAGCATGGAACATTGCTGATCACCACACACCAGCCCACACGCAAGTTATTGCTGGGGACCTGTATGATGGAGCTAGATTCCAGTACAGGATTTGAGTGTTGGATCATGGGATGGGTCACATTAAGCTGGACCAATACACCAACCAGCATGTAAGAGAACCAGGTCCAGGGGTGGATTCTGTGGGAGATATGTGGGTCCAATCCTTTGGAGCTACCGCTCCTGCTAGGATAGGCCAGGTAAGTCCTGCTGGTTAGCTGAGGAGTTGGGATGGTGATGGGCTGAACTAGGCATGATCATGGAACTCACCAAAACTCGTGGGTACTGGGGCTAGAAACAAGTGAGGAAGGTCCAGACTACAGTGCTCATGTGAGCACCCTAAAACAGGGTGTGGTGTGGGCTAAGACGTAACACCCACCAGCTCATACAAAGGCTGAGATGGCTGGGGCAGGCCATGCTGGGTAAAAACCTAGCATCCACTGGCATGTGTGAGATCTGGGTCTGGGAGTGGCCCGAGCAGGAAAACTTGAGAAACTCCCTTAGTGGGTCATAGCTCCCACTGGTGAGCACATGGTTCAGACTTGGGTGTTGCCAGGCTAGGCAGGGTAGCTCCATTGTCAGCCAATGTGCAAGTTGATTTTGGAAGGGGGCGGACCTGGCTGGGCTGAACAAATCATAACCCACTGGTAAGTGCAGAAACCAGGATGGAGTGCAAGTTATGCCAAGCTAGGCTGTCACACCTACCAGCTTGCATGAGCAGGAATGGGAGCAGACTGCAGGGCCAAGTTGCAGCACCTGCCAATGAGAGGTCTGGGGGCTGGCTGGGCCAGACGAGGCTGCAGCAAACAAAAGCAAAAACCAAGACAGGTGAAGGGCTATGCCAACCTGAGTTAAAGCAACCATGGGCAAGCACGAGATCTGTGGTTGGGAACAGGCCTGGTTGGGAGCTAAGGGGATACCCTGGCTTGGTTGTGGTTCCCACTGGTGAGCATGAGGGCCAGAGTGATGGCTGTGATCTCATGTTAACATGGCTTCAGTGTCCTCGACACGGGTGTGGGCTGGGTCTAGGGTGTGCCAGACTGGGCTAGACTCTAGCCCCCTTGGTGCTCATGAGAATCAGGGTGGCTGCAAGACAGACTGGGCTAGGCCTCTACCCCTACTGAGCTATACGAGAGCTGTGTCTGAGTGTGGACTAGGCTGGCTCAGCTGTAGCACCCAAGAGTAAGAATCACAATGGGTGAAGACCAGTCAGCAAAGGCTACTGCTCCTGCTAGGACAAAAAGTGTATTAAGCGGAGCTGGCCCATGGGTCCACTGGTGTGCTCAAGATCTGGCATTGGGAGAAGTTCTGATGGAGGATCTTGGGGAACTCCTCTGTAGGGACACAATCCCTGCAGGTGAGTGCAAGAACCACAATAGGGAGCAGCCCAGATCAGGCCAGGTAAGGTTACCCATGAGCTTACCTTTGGCTCAGGTCTGGGATGAGTCAGACTGGGCCAGTTCATATCATCTGCCGGCAAATCTGAGACCCAGAATAATGTCTGGGTCATGCCAGGTCAGGACATAATATCAGTCAGTTCACATTCGGGCAGAGACTGGGGGCTGGCTGGGTTGGCTAGGCAGTAGGCTACACCAGTATGAGCTGGAACTGGGGGTTCTCTAGGCTGGGCCAGGCTACAGCACACACTGGCAGATGCTGAGATGTGGCAGGCCATGTCAGACTGGGCCACAGTGCTCAACCAGCACATGTGAGATCTGGAGGAGAGCAGGTGAACTCAGTAGGGGGAATGTGGAGGGCTACCCCAGCTGGTGAGAGTGAGAGCTGGGATTGGGGGCAGACCAGGCCAGGCAGGAATACAACCCCTGTTGACTTACATGTGAGCTGGATTAGGGGAAAGCCAGGCTGGGCAGACTGTACTTACTGGTACATGTATAAGCCAGAGTGGGTTTGGGTGGGTTGGGCTTTGCCACAGCATCAGCTAGCAGATGCTGGCATGAGGGACAAATTCTGTCAAGCTAAACTGTAGTGCCACCTGAGGAGTGCAAGATCTGAGAGTGTGAGTGAGCCCACTAGGGAAATAGTGGGCACCATTCTGATGGGCCACAACTCCCACTAGTGAGCATAGAAACAAGGGCTAGGACAGGAATGGCTAGACAGAGAGTGGCACCCACTGGCATGTATGTGGGCTGGATAGGTGCCTGGTTGGGTTGAACTAGGTTTCAATACCCATTGACATGTATGAGAATGAAATGGGATGTGGGATAGACTGGATCCGTCTGCTGTACATACTGGCAAGCACAGAAACCAAGGCAGGGGCGGGTTTGGTTAGGGTTATTGTGGGTTGCTCTAACTAGGCTGCAGCTCCCACTGGTTTGTGTGAGGGACAAATGTGCAGTGGGCAGGATTGGGCTTGACTGCAATCCTCATTCGGTTGTATAGAAGACAGGGCTGGAAACAGAACTGACCCAGCAATTGCAACTACCAGTGTGTGCATCTGCTAATTTGGGTGACAGACTGTGCTGGACCCTATAACGGCATGCACACACAAAAGAACCAGGTCTGGGATCACTTCAGATGAGGTTTCTTTGGGAATCCCCCCAACTGAACTGCTGGACCCAAGAGTTTCAACCATGGAGAGAATTGCAGGTTCCATGGTCTGACTATGGGCTGCGTTATCACAGCTGGACCTCCTCAATGGCTTAGATGGAGCAGTAGACAGCATATCCAGATGCACATGGATGATATGGCAGTACATTGGAACGTGCAGAGGACACCTGGTACCTTATCAGAGGACGGGGGCGGTGGGGGAAGTCAAACAATTCAATCAACTACCCCAGCCAAAAGTGTCAGTGAATACCTGGGCAAACAGAGGCTCTAAGGTAAACTATGTCAGCCAGTGGATTTTGGAGAGATTTTATTGTGATTGGAGTGGTAAGATCAGCAGCAATACAGAACTGTTGAACTATTAAAACCACTTAAACAGGACCCTCGGAACATGCCCCACATCGGGGACCCTGTGATGTTAGGAGGTTGGGTGTGGTGCTTTCCTTGTAGCTCCCCTTCCCCCAGATATAGGAAGGAAAAAAGCCCTTTGAATCCTATTCAAACATGTAAAACTTATCAAAAAAATTTCTAAATTTTGTATTCAAAAGCATCTGAGTAGGCATAAGCTTCATTCCTATTGGAGATTAATGAGAAAATTATAGAAAGAGTGATAGGGAGCGATATTTGGATAGATGAATATATATAGAGAGAATGTAGAAAATTGCAAATATGAATGAATACATGGATGGGTAGGTTGTGGAATGGTGAGGAGATTAAAGCTGGCCAGTCAGTGACACCGATATGAAAGGGAAGACATATGCTGCATTATGTTAAGAGACTTGCCATTTTCCCAGGATTTGGGATAAGAAGGAACACTTATTTATTGACTTATTGTTGTGAGTGTTATATGCATCACATCATTAAATGTTCTCAACAGTACTCAAAGTTAGATACAGGAGGAGGAATTTGACCTGGCAGGTAAAATGTTGGTTAAGATGCCTATATTTCATCTTTAAAAATGTAAGTTTGAATCTAGACTCCAAAATTAAGCTTACTGTTAATGCTGGTACTGGGAGACACCTGCCTCTAGTGTTATTCCTAGCTGCTGACTTCAGCCTGAGATATTTTTAGATTTGTGTGCATTTGGAAGTAAACAAGTACATTGGAGTGCTCTCTGTCTGTTATTCTCTTTCTACTGCTCTCTCTTCCTAGCCAATAAAAAAAGAAAGCAATAACTATGTCTACTTTTGAAAAAATAAAGGAGAATCATATTAAAAATCCACCATATTTATGCACATCATGAAGGATGAGTTGTGACTTATTTGTAAGTCTTCCTTCTTTCTGCTAAGAAATAGTCAATTGGATCTGTCTGGCCAACATAATTCATATGTTACTATTCTAATTAGGAAATACCACATATCTTTCAAGAGAGGTCCATTTCTACTTGAGATATAACTCTAAGTAGTCTCACTTTTCAGTTTTTCATATGGTAAAAGTAAAGTGAGAAGCACATTTATTTTGTTTTACCCTTCAGTTAAATTTCTAGAGTCTCTAACATATTATCAGCTCTGGAATTACATGATCCTATCTTATTCTCTCTTCCAATATTAAACTGTGGGAATGGGAAGACACAAAACAGATCCCCAGAGAGAAGCCCAGAGGCCGGACTAAAAGTCAGAAGCAAGAGTTCTCACTGGCCCAGTACCACGCAGGGTGTGGCTGGGGAGCTGCTTTGTTTCTGATACTCAGACTTCTCTGTGGGGAAGACTAGGCGTTTTTCCCCATGATTACTATACTGCAGAGAATCACTGCCTAGAGGCTGGCCCTGAAGGAGGACCAAGGTGGGAGTTTCTTTTCTTCTCATTCTCTCTGACCCAACAGTGTTTTGTGGTGACCTTTGTCTTATTCTTGGCCAGGTTTATGTAACCTCATTTTTCAAAATAGATTTTTATTTTGAATTTTGAATTATGTGGTACAATTTTGTATAGGCTGGGATTCCCCCCACCACAAACTCACACCCTGACAGATTTTTCCCATTTTACTACAATAGTGTAGTTCTTCATAAGAAATCATAATTCTATCAATCTCTTATTTTAGTTACCCCAACATTATTGGTACAGACAATGTCAGACAGTCCAGCATCCCATTGTCTACACATGCCCTACAGTTTCATTGGGAATCCATCTTTTGTTTGAAAGCAGTGTAACTTCATTTTCAAAAAGGGAATATAGCTATGTATCTAGAGATCAATTATGATGAATATTATAGGAGAGCAAATCCCGTTTGCCTTTATAACATGATCCTCAGTTGACAGATAAAGTATCAGCATCATTAACTCTGTGAACTTTGGACTCACAATTGTAGAACCATAAACTAGGGTGAGCTTCACTCTCTCTTTCATTTGTTGTTCTATGCCACTTCTGTTTCCTGACAGGAAGCAGCGTATGCATCACCTCCAATTGTAAGCCCAATCATTTGTGCATGTTTATAAAATACTTTAACTTTTCCGAAGGTTAGATTATTGAGTCCAACACTAAAAAAGATCTTTAAACATTGTTTTTTTTTTTAAAGGAAGCCACACACAAATACACTTGTGAGGGAGAGTCGAGAAGAGACACAGAGAGAAAGGAGAGAGAGATCTTTCATTTGCTTGTTTGACCCCTAAATGAACAGGTTTAAAATATGAGTGCAGGGCTCAATCCGGGTCTTCCTCATGGATGGCAGGGACTCTAGTACTGAATCTCTCATGTGTTTCCTTCAAGGGTACACATTAGAGGAAGCTGCAGTTGGGATCGGCACTGGAACTCAGACCCAGGCATTGCAGTATGGGATGTGGGTGTCCCAAGAGGCCTCTTAACTCCTCCTGCAAGGAACTCTCCTATGCTTCATATTTTAAAAAGTGGATATTTACAGCATGTTAACCTCTAAAATTAAATTCACATATACCTATCAAAAAGGTGAATACAAGCATATGTTCATTCCAAACACAACAGCAGCAACAATTTAAACAATAATCTTTATTATAGTATTTAGGTTTGAAAGGAAACTGCAACTGTTGCTCCCTAGGTCATCTGCATTTAATGAGTTCTATGTGGTCATGATTAGGGTCCTGGCTGCTCCGTTTCTGATCCAGCTCCCTGCTGATGCACCAAAAATGGCTCAAGTCCTTGGGCTTGTGAACCCGTATAGGATACCCTGATGAAGCTCCTGACTCCTGGGATTGTCATGGTGTGGCTCTGAACACTGGAGCCCTTTAATGACTGGATCAGCAGGTGGAAGATCTCCATCTCTTCCATTGCTTCTCTATAACTCTGTCTTTTTAATAACTAACTTAAATTTATTATTTTTTAAAGTACCACTGGTGATTCCCTTGTCCATCCCATTTTGAACCTCCTGCTGATGTAAAACTTGGGAAAGGCAAGTGCAATAGTTGCTTCCCTGAATCCCTTGTGGGAGAACTAGATTGAATTCCCAGTATCTGATCCTGGCCTGGCTCTCCCCTGCATGCTTCACACATTTGGAGAGGAAAAATGGCACATGGACAATCTTCGGGTATATGTTTCTATTAATCTCTGCCTTTGTCTTCTAAATAAAAAAATACAAAAAATGTAAAAGACAGATATTTCTCTAGTATTTTTAGTGTTATTTAATCACATTATAAATACATTTTTATTTCATAATTTCATTTGTTTATTCGTGTTAGGGATATTGAGCAACTGCTATCATGGCGGGAAAGCCTGTGCTCCACTACTTGGATGCCCGGGGCAGGGCGGAGTCCATCCGGTGGCTTTTGGCTGCAGCTGGAGTAGAGGTAGGTTCTGCATTATGTCATCTTCAGTTGTACAAAATTGGCTGCACATAAACAGGAATGACCTGAAAAATTGATGACTTAAATATAAACTACTAATTATAAAGTGATGAGCAGATTTGATCTGGTAAGTTGCTACTATTTCTTCTCACCAAGGAACATGTTTGATAAATTTAAGATACTAGTCCTAATATGTAGATTTGAATTTCATAAAGCATTAAAAACAGTTCTAATCATTTATATAGTAATTATAAATAATATTGATTAACTATGGATGATATTAGAAAATTATTTAGTGGTTATGCCTAGCAGTTCTTAATGTTTACAAAGACACATTGAATGTTTAAGTATAAAATGCAGTCACGTGTCTCCTAGTAACAGAGATATTTGAGAAATGTATTTTTCATTTTCATAAGGAGACCCTCAAAGTGTGTACCCACACAAGCCTAAAAGTAAAACTACTAGATAGGTCACGGGGATAGTCCATTGCTTCTATGCTACAAGCCTGTGCAGGAAGTTACTGCATGAATCATTCAGGAAGTTAGAACATCACAGTAGGCACCATCTACCTAATCATCTATAAATATAAAAATATTACATAAAACAGGTTACTAAAGACTCAAAAAATAGTACAGCTATATATGACACTGAACATGATTAAAATTTCTAGAACAGAGGTTAAGTAGAACTTCTAGAATGGAAGTTGCTTTGGGTGAGTCAGTAAGTGAATGAGTGTGAAGCTGGGACATTTCTGTACACTACTGTAGATCTGTTGAACACTTGAACCTGGGCTACACTCAATTCATGAAACATTTTTTTCTGTATTAATAAATTAACCTCAGCTTACTGTCACATTTTTACTTAATGCACTAATTTTTAAGCTTCTCTCCTTCTAATGTCTCTTAGCCTAAAATACAAATATGTTACCAGCTATATAAAAGGTTTTCTTTTTTTGTTTGTTTCTCTGTATTCAGTTTTAAGCTTAAAATTTCTTCTTTGTATTTCTTTATTTTTAACCCTTCTTTGATAAAACCTAAGACACAAACACATACATTAGTTTAGCCCTCTCCAGGGTTAGGATCATAAATAGCAGTGTGACAAAGGTCGAGATTTTGTTACATAAATGTAGTGATATTAAGTGCTTTATCAGACTAGAAAGCAAAAAAATTTGTGAAAAGCAAGTAAGTGTGAGAATTCTAGTTTCTCCCGTAGCTTGCGAAATCCATCTCACTGAGTCCCACACTTGCAGCTGAAGAAGTTTCATTTGCAATTAATTAAAGTTGTACAACAACTAGGACTCATTTCATTCAGGACTGAGTTCCTGGGAATGAAGTGACAGAAACTAGAGCAAGACTTATTTTGTGGCAGGAACTTGGGTGGTCATTTCCCCATCATATACTCCATGCTGGCAGCACTCAAGATTCCCCTCTACCTCATAGGAAAACAAGGCATCCCCAAGAACAGAAACTCTGTCCTAAGAAGTTCATCTGCTTCTCTGTTCCAGCGACATTTGCTCCCAAATCTAGGCCTATTGAATGGCCATGGGTCAGAGTAGAGGTGAAAGAAGCTACCTAAACAAGCAGCAATTGGCTATGCCCATGCCTTTTCCTTCAAGGAGCTCATCTAAAATCCCAGGGCCGTGTGCAGATTCCCACCTTCTCCATATTAGGTGCCAGAGAGGAACCATCCTTGTTTAACAACCTGTAATGTTATGGAGTGAAATAACAAGGATCCTTTGACTCTTTCTGCTTCTAGTTTGAAGAGAAATTCATCACCTCTAAAGAAGACTTGCAGAAGATGAGAAATGGTAAGGATAATCATCTGAATGTTGTGCAATTTCTAGATATTCACCAAGTAGTATTTGAGGATGAACACACACTGGGAGTGAAAGTGGGCATGGGTTTATTGAACCAATATTGAAACCTCTAAGGAAGAAAAACAGATAATCTCTGTCAGAATGCATGCAACAGGATAGTGAGGACAGCAAAGGCCTGTGGGATCCTGTTGAAATGAGGCTCCAGGAAAAAGGAGGCAGAGGGCCTCTCACCCAAAGTACCCTCTTGCCCCCAGTGAGTCCTTGGATGTGTTTTCATGCGCTCCCTGATGACAGAACATCTGTACTCTATCTAGTCAATTAGTCGAAGACAGACAGTATCCCTTATCTACTTCCAACTTCAATAATGCTTTGACCAAGTTGTCTTATTAGCCTCCTTGAGCTCTGCTCCCAGGCATGATCTAATTCTCAGTTGTGTCTGAACTATTGTTTTACCAAGTGTATAAGAAATAATCTTTGTCAGTTGCCTAAGAGAGCCATGTCCCCCATTTCTTTTCGGTCGCATCTCCTCCCCAGGAATCCACAAGGTAAGCTTGCAAATCTCACCAAGTACTAAAGAAGTGAATGTCCCACTGTCCCAGGAAGGCTATCTCATATTTTCTCCTGCTGTCTGCACTGTGAATGACACGAGAATTCCTCAGGGTGCCACATTGGCTTTGCCATCCAAGAACACAAGTACATGTGCATTACATGAAAGGAGGAACTGTAGGACTAGCAGGTACCCAGAATTCCTTTCTATTAAATATGTCTCAAAGCAATGACTTTGAAATATTTCAGGCTTGGTTAGAATACTGTATTTAATTAAGCAAGTCCAGATCAGAGTGTAAAGTGGGAAATGCTGTCCTGAATCAAGGTCACAAGGACATCTTCAACATGATTTGCAGTGTAGTTATTTGAAGTGCACTTACACAGCATGATGTAGAAATATTTCTCTGAGCTGGTCTGGATGTGATGAACAGCCTGAGAATTTGGAAATTTCTTACTATAAATAGAATCTAAATAGCTCCCAGTTGTTGTATCTCTCAATTCTGCAATGCATTTGCGTGAAGATGAAATACCAAAATGGGGGGCCTGTAGTCTGTCTAAATGGGAAATTAAAATTTTAATGAAATAACAAAATAGGAGCAAAAAAGAGTTCATAAGCGAAAGAAGAACTGCAACAAATTGAAAAAAAAGTTTATATCATGTAAAGCAAAAATAGAATTCATAAATAAAAGAAAGACTGCGGAAGATTCATAACAAAAGTTTATTTCATGTGAAAGCCAACTAGGTTATCCTTCTGATTTCACTTTACCCACTCAGTCCTTCCAGCAAATATTTTTTGTTTCTTTGTTTTGAAAGACTTGACTCAAAGATATTTTGCTTTCTTTTTTTCTTTCAAAAGATGGAGTGCTGATGTTCCAGCAATTGCCCCTGGTTGAGATTGATGGGATGAAGCTGGTTCAAACCAGAGCCATTCTCAACTACATTGCCAACAAATACAACCTCTATGGGAAAGACATGAAGGAAAGAGCCTTGTATGGTGCATTTCTGTTTCTACATTAGCAAATATCACAGGGATGATGTGGGACCACACTTGAGTGAGGACTGCAGAAAGTTAAAACAGGACCCAATAGCAGTGAGGATATGGGCCTGTACTGAGGTCTACTGTAGCAGCGTCCTTTGAGGTTGAGGGGAGTATTTTGGGGATGGATTCAGGAGAATGTGACACAATGCAGTCCATAGACACAGTCCAGTTCATAGACACATCCTGGAGGCAAAGGTTTCCAGACACTGCTGATTCATGAAATGAGGATGATGGAGGAAACGCAATTCCAGTTTCATAGGTTGTAGTGTGGATCGCTGGTGAGAAGAGTCAATGTGTGAGAGTCAGGAGATGATGACTTAGATCAGGAATAATTTAAAGGATTGATGATCATGCTCCAGAAACTATCAGACTTTCATGAATGTATAGTATGTGCCTGTTTTATGCATAAGTGGAGAGAAAACAGCAGAGTGTGGTGCCCAAGATTCCAGAGATTTGAAGCGTTTCACTCAGGACTCAAGTAGTCAAACTGAATCAATGCTACAAAGTTTGAGGAATCACCTTCTGGATGTGATGGTACTGCTTGACTGAAGACAAAGTCTTATGTGAAACTATTGGCAGTTGCTCATAAAGTTTAAGCATTTTGTCACCAGGAACATGACATTCTACTTCTAGATTTTTGCTCAAGAAAAATGAAAATACTTCCTATCTAGTTTTGGGACAGAAATGTACTTGGCAGCATTATCTATCATCTTTCAATGACAAACATATCAAATATTCATGTGGAATGCACTGATAAATTATACAGTTATTGAGGAGTTTTTCCACAATCAGTGATGAATATCTGATGGGCATGACAAAGCACATGAATCTTGAGAACTTCACACTGCAAAAACAAAAACAAACAAAAAATCAAACAGAACAGTACATTATATGAGTCACCTGTGTCGCATAAAATGCCCACAAAATTGTGTAGAAGTTAAAATGCACTAGTGTTGTCTATATCCCACATAAGGCTGCCTGGGTTCTGCCACCCCTGGGAATTTATCCAAGTAAAGGAATCACCTTCTGAGAGTACCCCCATGTTTATAGCAGTTCAATCATCAATACCTAAGAAATGCAACCAACCCAAGTGCCCATCAATGAATAACTGAATAAAGAAAATATGGCATATATGCACTATAGAATACTACTACAGTCATAAACAAGAAGGGGTTTTTGTCTTTTGCAACTAAACAGATATGATTGGAAATCATGAAGCTTAGTGAAATAAGCCAATCTCAAAAAGAAAAATATCATATTTCCCCCTAATCTGAGATAACTAACATACAGAGTACAAAAATACAATCTATTTATGCAGATGACATTATAGAGTATGAATAGAGTATATTACTTTTTTTAATACTCCTGAGCAACAGTAGGCTTGTGACATTTTGTTTGTTTGTTTTTTTATTCTGTGTTATGTTATCACTTTCTACTTGCCAGGTATTGATAACTTGACCTAAATGACTGTTAAACCAGTGATTGCAAAGAAAATGAAAGTATGTAAAAACTAGGGGGAAAATACATAAGGAGGAAGAAGGATAGGTTGGAAAAGGCAGGCAGGAGGAAGAGTGAGATGGGAAGTGCCAGTAACTTCCTCAATCTATAAAGTGATAGATGAAATTTGTCCACTCTATTTACATTTTAAAGGTAGTATATCTTGAAAGAGAAGAACCACCTGGGTTCAAGTTTGTTTTTGATTTGATTTTCCTGCTGAATTACATTCTAGGAGGCAACATGAGAAGACTCTAGTAGTTTGGATCCTGTCACATATGTAACAGAGGTCTGGTTCTGCATTTTGCATAATAGGGTCAGAATGTTGCCAAATTTGGGTAATGAACTAGTGTACAGAGAATCTCTTTTTTCTCCCTTATTGTGTGTTTCTTTGCATTTGAAATAGATAGAAGTAAGTCAATGGAATAATGGGATGTATTTATAATATTGTGCATAAAGTATTGTGGGAAACGTAACGTGCAAGAAGGAGGAACATGCGTCAGGATGGTGTGCCGGGTTAAGTCCTCTGAGATGAGAACAAGCAATTGTTCAGTCATGGTATGTCTGTGCACAGGACACAGTACAGTGGAGATGCAAACCCTAAGTGTAGCATCTGTGGTCACACTCAGGGACCCACCAGGTGCTCTCATGACTGTAGCTATGAGTAGGTCACTGACGTTTTTGGAACTGCATTTGACCACGAGTGTAGGAAATATTTGAGACTCTTAGTTTGCCTCGTAAATAAATGTGAATGTGTAAGTAAAAAGCCATAGCACAATGACTAGCAGATGAAAGGCCCATATGGAAGACAAATTACTCGGGTCCCCTATGTTACTACTAATTCTACTAATTTTTTTAAACTATAAATTCTAACATGGGAGGCACTGGACAATTAGGTTCCTTTTGTCTCTCAGGATCGATATGTACACAGAAGGCATAGCAGATTTGAATATAATGGTTCTTCATTACCCATTTCTTCCACCTGTGGAACAAGAGACAAACCTTGCTCAGATCAAGGATAAAACAAAAAACCGCTACTTTTCTGCGTTTGAAAAGGTAGGTGCTTCACCTTTAAGGGGAGCTGAGGGGCTTATAGGCTGTCTCAGTCCCAAGAACATGTCTTAGCAGAGTGGACTGATACTGCAAAAATGTCCCAGACTGAATGGGTTCCAACCTAGATGTTGGCTTCTCCAGCTCTGGAGATGAGGTGTGCAAATCCAAGATACCTGCAGAACATGAGGTCTGCTTAGGACCTCTTCTTGAGTCATAAATGAAGAACTACTGACAAGGCCCTAGCATGGTAGAGAGGCCAAGAGAATTTCCTGAAATTCCTGCTGGAATGTAAAATAATTTATCATGATCATACCTCTCTAAACAAAATTGATAAATCAAAATATACTTGCAAGATGTGCAAGAAATTTGTGGATGAAGGATCAGCTGCTTAACTCCTATCTTGCACAGCGTGATATCTTTCATTCTGACATTCAATGAGGAGAAGTTAATGCATTCTTCAGGAGCTAAGCCCTGAGAAGGGTGAGCAGTGGGGCTGCCACAGGGATGTGGGAGGGAGAGTGAGAACTGAGCTTTTACTGAATTGTAGACAGAACCTATTTTCCACTTTCTCTCATGCAGTGGTGGCTCTGGAGAGTGTTCTGAATTTCATTACCTCTCAGTGAGGCAGTAGGAGCTGTGAGTAAGGTTGGAGAGTGCAAGGGAGAGGCAGAGTCTCAGCCTGATCGTGCCTGTGACCAAGATCTGCTTCTTTACAATCACCAGGTATTGAAGAGCCACGGACAAGACTACCTTGTTGGTAACAAGCTGAGCAAGGCTGACATCCACCTGGTTGAACTTATCTACAACGTGGAAGAGATTGACCCCAGTGCCACAGCCAACTTTCCTCTGCTTCAGGTGACCTACCTCACAGTCATGTGAGGGCAGGATTCACATATCCCATTTTAGAACATAATATCTAGCATCTGGGTTGGGGACATTTCAGCATTCATTCCTTTATTCCTCTTTCCCTCCTGGAACTCTAAAATGAGCTTCAAGACCTTAGTTCAGTGCAAGAAGAAATTGTGCTGAGAAGGAAATATTTGATGGAGGTCCCTGAAACTCTTCAAATATTAGCCTTTTAAGGGAAGGATCCAGTACCCCACTAATCTCTCCAGAATGGCATCTTCCACTGTACTCTCTATGCCTGATTTCTCAGTGGTTCCCTTCTACCCACGTGGTCGTTGTCTTTCTGAACGGAGGCTAATGGAGCAGGTTTCCTCATGTGATTTTGCTTGGTCAGCTCTGCCTCCAGCTGTTGTTGGCGCTTGTATTTCTCTCAGTGAAATGCTTGTCCCACTCCTTTCTAGAACCTGTAATATTTCATGTCTCGTATACCAACTCCATTTTCCACAAATTTTAATTTGTCATGCCAGAGACTTCTAGGTGCTGATGTTTGACATATTGATTTTCACTGTAAGAGAGTCATAAAGTTTGAGACTTACTGTGTAAGTAATAATTCAGGGACAAACTGGATATAAAGACTTAGTGATTTCTTAGAAAATATTCACTGAATTACCTCCTTCTTCATTCCCACTGCAATTTATTTCCCAGCTTCCAGGCTGGTGCTGATGGAGGGGACTCAGCTGGTCTTTATCTTCCTTGGCTGTGCCTCTGGTGGGTGCTCTTTGCTCGTCCCTGAAGCTGTGATCTGTGCCCTGCAGGCTCTGAAGACGAGAATCAGCAACCTCCCCACCGTGAAGAAGTTCCTGCAGCCTGGCAGCCAGAGGAAACCTTCTCCGGATGAGAAAGCTAGACAAGAAATAATCAAGATTTTACATTAAGTTAAGTGGGTGTTAAAAATAATCCTTTGCAAACTTGTCTTGTGATGTTTCACACCAATGAAGAGAATCCCTTATATGTTGCTCCTGGCTATTATGATGCCATCAGAGTGTTTCAAATGTGTTGATAATGCAATAAACTCTTCAGAAAAGAATGAATGTGAATATATTTCTTTTCACTATTGTCTGACATAAAATCAGATTTCCAATGTGTTATAGTATCTTTTTTGATATTACATAATGGAGAAGAAAAGTGTTAACTTTTTTTTTTTTTTTTTACTTTTTCCAAGTATATTTGCTAATGTCTATCAAGTTGAAAAATTCATCTTTGGGTTTCTGCTGGCACGAGCACCTGGCTTCCACCAGCAGGCTCATGGGGCTGGGGGATACAGGCATGTGGAGACCTGAGGGCTCGAAACCCAGGGAGGTGGAGCAAGCCTGAGGAATTTGTCAAATACTTGATACAGGATGGAGTGGGGGTGGGTCGGGGATTGCCTTAGGTAGCATGCTGACATGTTGTGCTGGTGGACCAGGCTTGGGGAACAGTGAACATGCTTGAGTCTCAGGTGGGCAGAGGGGTAGGATCCCATGCAAGCATGAATACCAGAGGACCACGTCTGGGAACCAATCTATGAGTTTGGTGGGCAGCACACCATCAAGTCCACACCCACAAGCCTTGTCTCAGGCCAACATACCACCCCATGGGAAGACTGGGCTTGGAAAGAATGACCTGGAGATCCCATACACTCCAGAGAGCAGGGACTATGGATAAGGAGTTGGGAAAGGTATGGGAGAGAGGAATACTGAGGGAGAAGATTGCAGACAAGGAATGACTGCTGCAGCACTCCCATTAAAAAGGCACTCTACTTGCACATAAATGAGGGGGAAGAGACTGACCAGTTTGGAGGAAGGAAGCTGGAGGACCTTTCTGGGTCATACCAAAGCACCTGTCCACAAGGGAGACCTGAGTTGGGCTAGTTAACATCAACCAACACTGACATCACTCATGGACACACACTGAATTTAGGACTGGGAGCCTACCTTGTAGATCACAGTATCTACCAGTCAGAGTTATATAACAGAGGACAAAAATGTAAGGCTTGAGCATAGCACTAATCAGCATGTGAAAGAACCAGGTCTGGGAGCAGTTTTTATGGGAGATTTGTGGGCTCACTCCTGTAGTACTGCAATATCCACTGGTTTGCTCAAAAGCTGAGGATAGTGCCAGGTTGAGCTAGACATGTCCATGGAACCCTCTGACACTCATGGGTACTGGGGTTGGAAACAGGCTGGTTGGTCCAGGTTGTGGCACCCAGAGGCACACCCAAGATTAGGGTGTGGGGTAGGGTGGGCTACACATCCACCAAAACAGACAGAGGCTGAGACAGACAAGGCAGACTAACTACATCTGGTAATGGCCTAGCACTGTCTGGTACATGTGAGATCTGGGTCTGGGGATGGGTCTGGTAGGGGAACTTGGGAAATTTCCCTGGTGGGGCTGTAGCTCCCACTGGTGAGTGAGTCAAGGCTGAATGTTGGTCAGGCCAGGGAAGGCAGCTCCACTTGTCAACAAGTGTGTGGGTTGGTTCTGGTAGGGGACAGGTCAGGAAAAGCCATGCCAAGCCTTAGCATACTGGTTTGGGCATGAACCAGAACGGCATGTGGGCCATGTAGAACTAGGTTATCACACCTACCAGTTTGCATGAAAACCATGAATAGGGCATACTGGGCAGAGCTTGGCTGCAGCACCCACCAGAGAGTATTGAGATTGAGATGAGGCCAGGCTGCAGCATCTGATGGCAAAGGCCAAGATGGGAGGGTTTTTTCCAGGCTGGATTAGAGCAACCTCTGGCATACACAAGATCTGTGGCTGGGAAGAGAGCTGGTTGGAAAGCTAAGGGGACAACCCAGCTGGGTTATGGTTTCCACTGGTGAGGGCAAGAGCCAGAATGGGGGGTGGTGAACTGAAATGGGCATGACTGCAGTATACCTCATCATGGATATAAACTGGGTCTGCGGTATGCCAGTCTAGGCTAAGCTCCAGCACCTGCTGGTGCTCGTGAGAGCCAGGGTGGTTGTAGAACAAGCTTAGCTAGGTCCCTGCCCCTGCTGAACCATGTAAGAGCTATGTCTGGGTATGGACCAGATGTGGCTGGGCTGTAGCACTCAAGAATAAGGGACAGATTGGGTATGTACTGGTTGGGTAAGGCTACTGTTTCTGCCAGGACAGGAGGTAGAATAAGTAAGTCTGGGCCAATGACCAACCAGTGTGCTCAAGATCTGCCATTGGGAGGTGATCTGATAGAGGAGCTTGGGGAACTCCTCTGTTAGGATGCAATCCCTGTAGTGAGCACAACAACCAAGGCTAGGGGCAGCCCAGACCGGGCTCAGTGTGGCTCAGGTTTGTGGCAGGCCAAACTGGGCCAGTGCATAACACCCATTGGCAGATGTGAGAACCACAATGGGGTGCAGGACAGGCTGGGTTGGGCCACAGCACCAGCCAGTTTACATTAGGGGCAAGGCTGTGGCAGTCTAGGCTGGACTGAAGCACCTGCCAGCATAAGCTGGAGCGAGGGACAGGCCAGGCTGGGCCAGGTTGCATCACCCACCAGCAAATGCTAAGGTGAGGCGGATCATGCCAGACTGGGCTACAGCACCCACCAGCATACACATGAGATTCCCAGTGGGGGTGACGGATCCAGTTGGGGACAGTGGGGATTCCCCTGCTGGGAGACTGCTCCTACTAGTGAGCATGAGAACAGGGACCAGGGACAGAACAGGCTAAACAGGATTGCAACACCTGTTGGTCTACATGTGATCTGGAATAGTGGGAGAGACAGGCGAGACTAAGTGACTGTCCACTGGCGTATGCACGAGCCAGAGTAAGTGAAGGCTGGCTGGGCTTTGTTACAGCATCAGCTGGCAAGTGCCATGACTAGAGGCAAGTCCTGTTAAGCTAGGTTTCAAAAGCACTTGGAAAGTGTAAGCACTTGGAAAGTGTAAGATCCATACTTAGTTTAAATAAGCTTTGATATTTGAATACTTTTAAGCAAATTTTTTAATCCAGGTAGGAAATAAAGAATTAATTTTTACATAACTATACTCTACCCAAGTGTTTTTATCTCAGCATTTCAGCGAAATATTTAGCCTACAAGACAGGACATTTCAGCCTAATACCAACAAATGTTTTGCTAAAAGACATAAATATTTTTGAGAATCACATCATGGATGTTAAAAGACTTAAACTAAGCATAATTTACAATAATTTAGAGTTTATATCATCTTAGGAAGTATAGCAGAATTTTATAGATCTTTACACATTTTATGGCAGTGACAAACAGAGGGCTCTGTGGTTTACCAAGTCATACATTGACAAAAAAAGAGAGCAGAAATATTAAATGTGTGGTCAGAGAAACGTCCGTAATTTAGCAAGTGAAACAACATGGACTCTTCGAGTCAGAGCAGTTACAGACTAGTGACGGGTGAGAAAAAGCCAATTTTCCTTGATTCACAGGCGTCCCCCTCTCCTCTAGCTACAAGGTTCCAGGACCTGATTTACATGGACCCACAAAGAAAAAGTTAAAGAAGGCAACTTCTTACCCTGTTGTTTAGCATTACTTCTACCCTTTTCCAACCTGAAAGATTTAAAACAATGAATTTAGGAAACCAAGCATCATGCTCAAAAATAGAAACCTCATTGAATCTTTTCCTGGGTCTTCAATAGCTCTCCTCTGAGTAACAAGTACTCTACAGTATTGACTTTTTTTCTGTACTTAAAGCTCATCTCATGTTGATGTTAACCAGCCAATGCTTGATAATCAAAAAACCAGAGTGTGACCCAAGTACAGAAGTCAGTACGTGACTGTCTCAAGGATATGTTAAAGCACACAGTGATGTGGTTTGAATCATTGTCCAGCTGCAGACCATCACCGGCAGAGTTTGACCTTGATGTCAGGCACCGGCAGTCTGTGAACTCAAGCTTTCAGGCACAGTCTGTCCTGCTCTTTCTTATCAAGTCACACTGTATTTTTAAAAAATTTCTTCCAGCATTTGCTCTTTCCTGTTTTTGTAAAAGTTGCAATAATAAAATTTATTGCTTCATAGCAAGAATGTCATCTACTTAAAAGGCAGGAAAGTAATCAAGGACATGGAGCAGGGATGGAGTGGGAGAACAAGCCAGGCTCACAGAAACCTTGATTCAAATGTCCCCTTTGCAGAAGAGGAGTGGATACTCGGGGTCTCAGACAGTGAGTGAGAAGGTGTTAGGAAGGCAGCGGACACATCCAGATTCAACTATGGACATAGAGTCGTGTAATAGAAGAAAAGCGCTGTCTGAAGGAGGAATATAAGTAGAGGTTGGGCATAGGAAACCTCTGACCGCTTGCCAATCTGTCAGAGGAAGTCATCAAGATTATCTAGAACATTGGGGTCCCGAATTCAGGCCATTGGCTGAAGTTGTTCAGTTGGTGTTGTGCAAGAGCAAAACACACAGTTGGATGAGATTCTGTGCCTTCAAATCCAAGGCCAGAAGTAAGGTTTGGAATTTAAGGATTTTTTCCCCCCATAAACCTGGTCATTCCATCCCAATGAGTCAAACATTTGCAGCTTAAGACTTTCCATTCTGAAAGTCAAGGGTGTGTAACAACCAAGACCCATTTCATCCAGGTCTGGGCTCCTGGGAATGAAGTGACAGAAATTAGGGCAGGATTATTTGATGCCAGGAACTTTGGTGTCCATTGCTCCATGTTGTATTCCGTGTTAGCAGCAACTAAGGTTTCCTTTTAAAATTAAGATTTATTTATTTTTATTGGAAAGGTAGATTTACACAAAGAAGAAACAGAGAAAGATCTTTCATCCTCTGGTTCACTCACCAGATGGCTGCAATAGCTGGAGATGAGCCAAATCTAAAGCCAGGAACCAGGAGCTTCTTCTGGGTCTCCCATGAATGAGCAGGGTCCAGGAGCTTTAAGCTGTTCTCCACTGGTTTCCCAGGCCACAAGCTGGGAGCTGGAAGGGAAGTGTAAGTGGAGCAGCTGGAACATGAACCAGCACTGTACTGGGTCCTGGCCCATGCAAAGCAAGGACTTAACCACTAGGCTTTTGTGATGGGCCCATCATAGTCCTTTCTTACCACATAGGAAAACAAGGCATCCCCAAGAACAGAAATTCTATCACCAGAAGTTCATCTGTTTTTCTATTCCAATGACATTTGCTCCCAAATCTAGGCCTATTGAATGGCCATGGGTCAGAGTAGAGGTGAAGGAAGCTGCCTAAACAAGCAGCAATTGGCTATGCCCATGCCTTTTCCTTCAAGGAGCTCATCTAAAATCCCAGGGCCGTGTGCAGATTCCCACCTTCTCCATATTAGGTGCCAGAGAGGGACCATCCTTGCTTAACAACCTGTAATGTTATGGAGTGAAATAACAAGGATCCTTTGACTCTTTCTGCTTCTAGTTTGAAGAGAAATTCATCACCTCTCGAGAAGACTTGCAGAAGATTAGAAATGGTAAGGACAGTCATCTAAATGCCTCGGCCGAGGATGCCTTTCAGATTAGTTCTGCAATTTCTAGCTATATTGAAACCACAAAGAGAAATACAACGAGATCTAACTGAGTATCAAACAAATGCATGTCCCGATACCCTGGGATGACTCTCTTTTATCTTTCCCTGTTGTTTGCACTGTGAATGACATGAGAACTCCTCAGGCTGCCACATTGGCTTCGCTATCCAAGAACACAAGCACATGTGCGTTAGATAAAATGAGGAACTGCAGGACTAGCAGGTACCCTGAATTATTTACTATCACATATGTGGCAAGGCAATATCTTTGAAATATTTTGGGCTTCGTTAGAACACTTAATTAGCTAAGTCCAGATCAGAGTGTAAAACAGGAAAAGGAGAAGGACCAGCTGCCACGGTTCAAGATCACAAGGGCTCCTTGCACATGACATGCAGTGCAGCTATTTTAAGAGCAACATGTAAAAATGTTTCTCTGAGCTGGCCTTGATGTCACAAACAGCCTGAGAACTTGATAATTTCCTATTATATGGAATCTGAATGTTTCCCAGTTGTAACATTTCTCAATTCTGCAAAGCATTTGCATGAGATGAAGTAAATTCCAAAAAGAGTGCCTGCAGTCTCTCTTGTTGAAGTTAAAACTTCAATGAAATAAGAGTTCAAAAGCAAAAGAAGGACTGCAGGAAATTAAAAACAAAAGTTTATTTCATGTGAAAGCCAACTAGGTTATCCTTCTGATTTCACTTTACCCACTCAGTCTTTCTAGCAAGTATTTTTTTGTTTCTTTGTTTTGAAAGACTTGACTCAAAGATATTTTACTTTCTTTTTTTCTTTCAAAAGATGGAGTGCTGATGTTCCAGCAATTGCCCCTGGTTGAGATTGGTGGGATAAAGCTGGTTCAAACCAGAGCCATTCTCAACTACATTGCCAACAAACACAACCTCTATGGGAAAGACATAAAGGAGAGAGCCTTGTATGGTGCATTTCTGTTCCTACATTAGCAGATAACACAAGGATGACATGAGTGAGGAGGAACATGTCAGGGGATTAGAATCCACAGCAATGGGGATATGTGCATGCACTGAGTTCTACTGTAGCAGCGTCCTTTGAGGTTGAGTGGAGTATTTTGGTAATGGATTCAGGAGAGTGTGAACCATAGACACAATGCAGTCCATAGACACATCCCAGAGACAGAGGCTTGCAGATACTGCTGAACCATGAAGTGAGGAGGATGGAAGAAACACAATTCTAGGTACATAGGTTATAAGGATGCACAGCTTATAAGAAGAGGCGGTATTGAGAGATGAAGACTTAGATCAAAAATAATTTAAAGGATCTGATTCATGCTCCAGAAATCAGAAATGATCAGAGAGATTTGCATGAATGCATGCTGCCTGGCTCTTTTTTTTTTTAATTTCTTCTTGTTACTATCATTTTATGATACAGTTATATAGGCCCTAAGATTTTCCCTTGCAGGGGAGTCTTCAGTGACATTCATTGTGCCTTTGTCTCTTCTTCTGCTCTTGGTCATTGCACTGGTTGCCAGATTTTTCTCTGGCAGCAATTTTCTAAGCTGTGCCACCCACAGGCCTACAGTTCGATTTTACCTATTGCAGTTGGTACATGGTTATTTGTTTGCAGTCAGTTGTGCAACTCCCTCCAGCGAGACGCAGGTCTGGGTTCTTATGTTAGATTTCCACCAAGGTCTCTGCCCCAGCTTACCAGTCTTCACATGGTGTAATACAGTGCTGAGGTTGTCTCTACAACCTTTCTTCCACTTTTGTTTCAAGCAGGTCCCAGGATTAGGGAGACAACAGGTGTCCTATATAGCTAGGTTGTTGATGGTGCTGATCTTGCCAGAATCTGTTGATGGTTAGGTCTGAGGGCTACAAGGACCTAATTTGACCCATACGATGCAACAGTCGCTATTATTTTCCTGTGGGAACCAGTGCAATGACCTGAGTTCAGTGAGTTCTTGCTGAGTTCAGAGCATGCGCAGCTCAATGTTGTCCCTGCAGTCTTAAATTCTTTGCCACACTATACAAATTGGTGCCTGATTTACCACTACTAGGATTCCTGATCTGCTGGCCATCAGGTCTGAGGGCTACCCAGATCTATCTTGGGTGGAACCTGTAGGATCCCACATTGTTGCAGTTCGCTGAGCCTGAAATGAGTTCACTCCCAGCCCAGTGCATGCATAGAACTGTCCATATTCGTTGGGTCCTTAAAGAAAATGGTGCCTGATAATGTTCTTGGGGGCATACTGGGCTGCGAAATTCCCCCTGTTCCCACACTGCAAGTCTGGGATCTGCTGCTCTGATTCTGCCCCTGGTCAAATCAAACGGACCAGCAGGACAGGCAGTTCTTTGTCTGGGTTCACCTCCTGAGCTCCCAGTGAAAATTCTTTCCTACCTGGTTGCTGGTGGAGTTCTGGCTGCTGGTGCAATTCAGATCGCCACTGGCTGATTGCCACTGGGATCAGTCACTGCAATACCACACCGCTGTTTTGCTGCTTTTCTGTGTCTGTCAGTTTCCAGGGACCCCTCTGCTGCTGTTCTGTTCTCTCCTTTTTCCTGGAATGTACCCTTTCTGCTTCACACTGGCTAATGTTTCTCCATCTGTTTAAATGTGTCTTTACCCTATTCCAGCATCTTGATTCTCCTGCTGGCTCTTTTATTCATAGTGGATAGAAGGCAATAGAGTGTGGTGCCCCAGATTCCAGGGATTTGAAGCATTTCACTCAGGACTCAAGTGCCAACTGAATCAATGCTATAAAGTTTGAGGAATAACCTTCTGGATGTGATGGTACTGATTGACTGAAGACAAAGACTTATGTGAAACTATTGGTTGTTGCTCATAAAATTTAAGCATTTTGTCAGTAACATGACATTCTAGATTTTTGCTCAAGAAAAATGAAAATACTTCCTATCTGATTTGGGGACAGAAATGTACTTGGCAGCCATATCCATCATTTTCCAATGGTAAAGATAATCAAATTACCATATAGAGATGAACTGATGGATAAACCACACAGTGTGATTTCCTTATGTTACTGAGGAATTTTTCTACAACCAGGGATCAATATCTGATGGGCATGATGAAACAGGTGAATTTTGGGAACTTCCCACTGCATAAAAAAAAAATTAAGCAGAAAAGCACATTGTATGAGTCACCCGTGCGGCATGAAATGCCCACAAAATTGTGTAGTAGTTAAAATGCACTAGTGTTGTCTATATCCCATGTAAGGCTGCCTGGGTTCTCCCACCCCTGGGAATTTATTCAAACAAAGGAATCATCTTCAGAGAGCATTATCTGTACCCATGTTGATAGCAGCTCAATTATCAACACCTAAGAAATGCAACCAACCCAGGTGCCCATCAAAGCATCACAGGATAAAGAAAATGCAGTATATATACATTATCTTATACTACTCTGCTTGAGAATAAATAAAACCTTTTCCTTTGAATCTAAAAGAATCCACTGGACGCCATTATGCTAGTAAAATAAGCCAGCCCCTAAAGACAAATATCAAAAGTCATGTTTTCCCTAATATGTAATGTACAGAGTGCAGAACAAATTGATCTATAGGCACAAGTGTGATACTCTGGGATTGGATTATTACATACAGCCTTTGTTAATACTCCTGAAAAATACTGAGGTTTTGTTTGTGTTGCTCTATGTTAATATTTTTTACTTGACATGTGTTCATATCTTTTTCTGCTACAATAAACAATTATGAAGTGAATTGAAAAAATAAGATTGTAAAAAAAAACTAGGAAAAAAATGGAAGGAGTTGATTGGTGGGGAATAAGGGCAAGGTATAGAATAGGATGGGATATATCACAAAACTCATAAATCTGTACTGCCATATATGTGAAAACACATCATTCAATCAATAAGTCACTGTGTGTTTTAGAAGCATTTAACATTTTTCTAAATGCTGTCAGTCATGCTGTGGTGACATAGGGAATCTGCCCTAGGACTGGTACATTATTTTGCCTCCTATGTGAAAAATGTCAATAACCCTTTTATCCACAGAGGACTCTTTGTGTCCAAATTTTTGTTTAAACAAAACCATATCCTCTGAAGATGGAACCAATTAGAGTGACATCTCGATAAACCAAGGCAGGTACCTGACACCAGACACCAGGAGCAGACCCGGAAGGATCCTTCCCTGCAGCTACAGAGAGAATATGGTCCTGCTCATGCTTCACCTTTGTGCTTACAGCCTAAAGAACTGTGTGGCAATGAATGCCTACTGCCTTTAGCCATAACATCACGGTAATTTGTGTGGCAGCACCAGGAAAATTACACGAACCGTATGCATGGATTTAGTTACAGCTGGCTGTGTTAGTGTTTTTACCCCATGAGAGCAAGACTGAGTTTGGCTTACTCATCATTTTTTACCCACACATGAAACACCGAATGTTTCATCTTAGATATAAATTTAATGGTTACCTAAATAAACAGGAGAAAGATTAATTACCTGAATGGAAATGGTGCTTTAAATAAAATTATTATGTTTGTGTGTGGGGGGGGGACAGCAAAGTACAAAGCGAAAGGCTATTTTTGCATAAATCGCAGTATCAGTCACAGATTTCTAATTACTGCATTTTAGCAAGGGATGTGGTAGGCATTATATGAGCTAGGTGTTCACTTCTCCACTGAAAACTTTTGCGTTTGTCAGAACGCTGAGAGAACGCTGTTCTTTCTTCATTTGTTTGTGTCTCCCCCCCCCCCCCCGCAATATCCTGGGCACCAGAAATGAGTGTAACTACTCCTAATTCATTCATCTTAGCTCCCCAGAAATCATAGTTCAGACTCTAAGTAACTTTTTTTCTTTTATTTAAGATAAAAGGCACATATATTTAGAGCTTCTCATGACTTCATGCTTATGAAAAACCAAGCAGAAAGCATCGTAACTAAACCTATATATTTGGTTTTCAACTGAACTAACAGACACATATTTAAAAATTGTTTATTTCTTACAAGAATTAGGATTAGCATTTATTTAAAGCACTTCATTATTTCTGGTGGTTAGAGCTGGTCTTGCATGTGCTTAACATTTATGTCTTATCAATTTAAAAGAAAATCTTCTTTGCTTCTTCTATGCATTTCTTGTCCACAGGCGGCTTCCTCTGGCTGCCAGGCTGCAGGAACTTCTTCACAGTGGGAAGGCTGCTGACTCTGGTCTTGAGGGCCTGCAAGGCACAGATCATAGCTTCAGGGAGGAGCAAAGAGCACCCATCCCTGGACCCTCCTAGACAAAGACCAACTGGGTCTCCTCCATCAGCACCAGCCTGGAGGCTGGGCAGCAGACACCAGTGAGCATGCAAATGGAGAGCTGGTGATTACAGCACGGGGGCATTCCCCAAAGACATTGCTAGGACTTTCTGGAGTGCTAATCTCTCTTCCAACTATGCATCAACCTAGACTATTTGTTCTTTTCAACACAAGGGGGTTTCAAAGAGTTCATGAAATACTGAAATTAGACATTTATTTCGTATTTGAAATGAAGGGTGAAGTCATTTTTTTGTACTATGTGATTCCTATGAACTTTGTGAAGAACCCTCATTCAAGAAAGACAACATGACTGTCAGCTAGGCAGACCCAGGGGGATCCAAGCCGGAGAACTGAGACATGGGAATATAGAGTGGGAAATGGAGGAAGTGTTCAAGGCTAACCAAGAGGCAGCCACAACCAAGTTCCATATAGAGCCAAAGGCAAGAGCTGAAGGATGGGGATGGGAACAAAACTATAGAGAGAAAAACAGAAAATCTGACCAAGCATGATCCAAGAAGGCAAGGAGATCACATGGGAAGACATTCGCTCTGAGGGACTTAGTGTGAAAAAAATGAGGATACACAAGATGAGGGAGTTAAGGAAAAACAGAGCCTCATGGGAGACAGGATTGGAAAGAGAGTTGCTGGGCCCTGGTCATTCTCTGTAAAAAAGTAGAAGGTTCTTCATTAATGACAGTCATCATGAATATCATGGAAAACAACTCTTTTTGCCTCATTATCAGTGCCTAGAAGCTGCTTTAGAGACCTGGGGTGGCAGTAATGAAGGCTGGAGTGGGGGTCAGATTTTCAACCCAAGACACCAGATGTTAGATGAGAGTTGAAATCTGCCACAAGAAAAGCCATGCAGTAGGTCACCTGAAGCAGAGGGAAGCTGGCGATGGCACTGGGGTCCAGCTCCTCCACATGGTATAGAAGTTCCACCAGAAGAATGTCAGCCTTACTCAGCTTGTTGCCTACAAGGTAGTCTTGTCCATGGCTCTTCAACACCTGGTGAATTAAGGGAATGACATCGTGGTCACAGGCACAGTGAGGCTGGGCCCTTCTCCTCTCGGAGCCCCTCCAGATTCTCCCATTTCCTCTGCTCCTCTGGTGGGTATCGAGATGCAGACCTTTCTCCAGGACCCTGGATCCTGAGCAACGGACATTGCTCATTCAGTGAAAGCCCACGTTCCCCTTTCACTCTCCCCCTCACTGTGTGGTGAAGGCATTACACTTGCACCTTCCCTGTGCGAAGGGCTTAGTTCCTGCTGCCCATGTTCCTGCCTGCCCTGTTCCACAACTCTTCTCTCCCTCATGGAGAGACTTTTCAGACTCCACAGATATCTTTTGTTAGTTTATATCTTGGGATTGAAAAAAACCTGTGTGAACTTGAGTTCTTCCTCTTTGAAAGATTGACTTTTTTCATCATCTATTTTCATTTGAAAGGGATGATTCACTATCATTTACTATGATATGCTATGATTTCTACTTGTATATTTATTTTATTTGTTTTTAAAAAATATTTATTTTATTTTTTTATTGGAAAGGCAGATATACAGAGAGGAAGATCTTCCATCCGATGGTTCAATCCCCAAGTGGCTGCAACGGCTGGTGCTGAGCCAGTCCGAAGCCAGGAGCCTCTCCCAGGTCTCCCACGTGGGTGCAGGGTCCTAAGGCTTTGGGCCTTCCTCGACTACTTTCCCAGGCCACAAGCTGGGGGCTGGATGGAAGGTGGGGCCGCTGGGGTTAGAACCGGCGCCCATATGAGATTCCAGCGCGTGCAACGCGAGGACCTTAACTACTATGCCATCACGCCGGGCCCTACTTATATATTTATACAGAAAGGAGAGACAGAAAGAAAGATCTTCCATCTGCTGGTTTACTCCCCAAATGGTCGCAACAGCTGAAGCTGAGCTGATCTGAAGTCAGGACTCAGGAGCCTCTTCCACGTTTCTCAGTTGGGTGCAGGGTTTTAAAGATGTGGGCCGTCAACTACTGCTTACTCAGGCCTTGAGTGAGCAGCTGGATGGGAAGTGGAGTTTCCAGGCATGAACTGTCACCCAGCTATTGGAGGTAAGGGATTAGCCAGCTGATTTATTGCACCAGCCCCACAGCATTAACTCTTCAAATGGAGTATACTGAAATTTTCTGATAAAGAATACACAGTGAACTACACAGATGAATGAAACTTATTTTAAAAGAATTAATTTTACTGTGATGGAGAGAATAGGAAATGTGAACACACGGACCAGATCAAACATAACATCTTCATTTTTCTGTCTTGTGGGGTCTTTGTGTTCATTTCTTCTAATATTTCTGAATACATTCAATGCTTCATAACCCAAATTTGATTTATATTTGATGTTGTTGAAAATCTCCCAGAAACACTGAATTCATAATGAGTACAAGATACAAATAGTATTGCCAGCAAAATACAGTATTTTCATATAAACCCTCTAAGACTCTGTATGCATAAAGTTGTATGAAGTTATTTGATACAGAAACAGGGACCGTTGTGTGCTGTACTGTAATCTGCTCTGTTTACTTATGAACTTGAGGCTTTCTGATATCATAGTTCACTAATACTAAGCTCTGACAACTGGAAAGTTTGTCTCTGTGTGTATGTGCTCTGCACTGTTAATGTTAGAGGGGTGCCTTATCCGTAAATCTGCTTTACCCCTTACAATTGTGTTTTTGAATCATTACATTTATTCAACAGAATTTCAAGTAAGGTATGATCTCACAATCTTCCCCTTTGACTGTCAAGAAGGGTCTTGATGGAGAAAGATATTAATTTATAATAATGACACTTTATTTCCTGTCCTGCCATCCCTTTCCTCAAATATCTGAGAACCATATCACCAAATTCTGTAGATTACAGTCTCGTAACATCAACTTGTGCATCTCTTCCCCTGCCCTCCACTACTGCCCCTGTTTGGATCCACATCATCTGCCCATGAACTCAGCAGTGTCCTCCTGACAGACTGCGCTCCTGTCTCCTTGCACATGCACCGATGTTTTTTTTTTTTTTTCCAGAAGTTGGGCTTCTACGTGATCTACAACAATCTCCAGTAGGATTTGATTCCTACAGATCATATTCTAAAAATGCCTTTGAAATTCTGTGCAATTGATAATCTAAGTCAGATTTTAGTGACTAAAATCTCCCTATACCTACAAAATCATATCATGGAAAAAAATAATAGTGTATACAAATTTCTGAAGAAAATTAATTAAACTGATCAATTGTTTTTCAAGTCTATTTTCATACAGTTCCTTGAGCATTCATGTGCTCAATTACCACTCAGGAAGGCCCCGTGGCAGTGAAGCTCAGTGCCCCTGAAAAGCCAGGCCTACTGTTTCTCTGTTTTCTATTGTGATCAACTGAATGTCTGAGCCCCAATAAATCATCTGCTGAGATCCTTGCACATCGCCCCCCACAAGACCAAGGCATATCAACAGTTGGGGTGAAGCCATTCAGTTCATGGCATTGTCACTGTATTAGCCCACAGCCTTAGTGCCCCTAAAAGTGAAAGAGCTTCCACCTACCTTTTCAAAGGCAGGAAAATACCGGGTTTTTGCTTTTTCTTTGATCTGAGGAATGGTTATCTCTGGTTCTCCAAGTTCAAAGAATGCATTATTAAGAATCATTTCATTCAAATCTGCCATGCCTTCTGTATACATATCAATCCTGAAAGACAAAAACAGTCAAATTATCAAATACTTTCTGTTTTAGACTTTATAACTTAACGACTTCTCTTGATTGGAGTATGGAGGCATCACAGGAATGCAATTCATTTCTGTGATGGCCTTTGATATATCAGTCATCATACTGTGATTTTTACTTATATATCTATACTTATTTCTGAGAATAAACAAAGTGGGAAATATACACCTTTAGTTTTTGTAATATCTATGACCAAATGCAGTGACAATGATTGCTAGTTATCTGCTTAGAGTGAAATGACAGCATTTGTTGGATCCCGGCATGTGACCACTGGTGCCACAAGTATGGTGTGTATCCTTGCTGTGCTGTGCCCAGTACACAAGCATAGCATGGCTCTTTTAGCCAATGATAAGGCAGCCAATTCATTTCATGAGAAAGTCTCCATCATCATCATCTCACATGTGGTCGTCTCCCTCTTTTTTCCTATTTACATATCCCAAATAATTTTTATGCCAACTACTAGAAATTCTCCTACTTACGTCTGATGAAAATGGTTTCACAGTGTGTTCCAATTCCAGTCATATTTGCATTTCTTGAGACCTCACCTAAAATATTCCTTAATGCAGTACATTTCTGTGCACACTTACAACAAAGGCATATGACATGAGCTCTTCTTTCCTTTCTTTGAAAAAGCTCTTAAAATGCTTTTTAAAAATAGTAGGTTTATAATCTAGTCATATACCATAAATGACTGCACTGTAAAGATTTTAGTACATTCACAGGATTCTGAAATTGTTATCATTCCATTATTCCAGAACATGTTTCTCACTTTTTCTAAAAAAAACATGTAGATTAAGGTAACAACTTCCCAGTTTCCCTTCCTACATCACTAGATAGTGTTTTAGTTGTTGTTTAGCTTCCTTTTATGTCTTAATAATCTTAAACTACATTTGTATTATAGCACCCTTCATTACTCCATTACTTCTTCAAGGCAAATAAGATTCCAGTGTATGAAAACAGCACACTTTGCACTTTGCTTATTCATGCATCTATCGATGAATATTTGGTCTATTTTCACTTTCTGAATATGATGCTAATGCTACTAAACATTTATGTTCAAGTATTAGGATGTACTTCCATTTCTTTTTAGTGAAAACCTAATAGAATTGCTATGTCATTGATTATTCTCTAACTTTTTGAGAACTTGCCATGGCTGAATACTTTACATTTGTAATTAGGTAGTACCATTGTACCAAGGAAGACATCCAACCCTTAGGGTTACTGACTCTAGTTTCTTATTCTTATAGGAAGTCATCATATAACAGCAGAATATTCAACACCGCTCTCCACTAATCCTTACCTAAGAAATACATATATATATATATATATTTACTGGCATTTATTTCTAATAACCATGTAAGAAGTAGACAAATGGCTCACATTTTTGTTCTAACCATGACAAAATACACAGCTAGTGTCAAAATCGTTAAACAACATGATGTGTCAATGTCTGTGATCAATGACCCAAAAAATAGGATTTATATCTGTGCTTTACTGTATCCTGTGCCAAAACATAGCATGACTCATGATTCAAGACCTTCTACTTTATTATAATATAATATAATATAATATAATATAATATAATATAATATAATATAATATAATATAATATAATATAATATAATATAATATAATATAATATAATATAATATAATATAATATAATATATATTACTATATAATAAATATATAATAATTTCAAGATCCACCATTCTTTATTTCCTGGGAATTAAGAATTAGATCCTTTGGATTCTTCTTTTCTCAGGTGTTCATCTTTTACAGTCACTAAAGTCCCCTGTCTTAAACTGCTGGTTATATAGCCTGCCCTCTGGAAGTACTTGAAAAGAATATTCCCTCACCTTCAAAATTCAGAGTTTATCACTGTTACAAAATCTCTGATACAGTAACCTGCATCTTCTATCCCCAAAGTCACCTAAATCCATCTACAATCATTCTGTTCATCTCCACAGGACTCTGCACTCTCAGTCCTAATGGATGCCCAAGACTCAGACAGATCCTGCTCGCCTGACAGACATAGTCAGACACAGCAAAACCCACATCAACCTTTTCTTATCTTCAGATGTAAGAAGAGAAAATATACCGTACAGGGCTCTCTCTTTTATGTCTTTTCCGTAGAGGTTGTATTTGTTGGCGATGTAGTTGAGAATGGCTCTGGACTGCACCAGCTTCATTCCATCAATCTCAACCATGGGCACTTGCTGGAACATCAATGATCCATCTTTTGGAAAAAGAAAAGGAAAAAAAGTGAAATGACCATGGATTTTCATTCTTTCAAGAAAGAAGTATGTTTGTTGAAATGGACAAGTTAATGAAATGTGAGAATAATTTTCTCATTCATTTTCAAGAACCTTTAATTTTTTCTTCTTACAGTCCCACTTTTTAAATTAATTCTTTTTGCTTTTATACTATTATTTCAGAAGGTTTTTTTAGATTTTATTTGTTGTTATTGAAAAGGCAGATATACAGAGATGAGGAGAGTGAGAGGAAGATCTTCCATCCTATGGTTTATTCTCCAAGCAGCTGCAATGGCTGAAGCTCATCCAATCTGAAGCCAGGAGCCCAGAGCTTCTTCCAGGTCTCTCATGTGGGTGCAGGGTCCTAAGGCTTTGGACCATTCTCGACTGCTTTCCCAGGCCACAAGCAGGGAGCTGGATGGGACGTGGTGCAGCCAGGTATGAACCTGCAGCCATAAGGGATACCAGTGCATGCAAAGCGAGGACTTTAGCTGCTAGGCTATTGTCCTGGGCCCCCAAAATATTTCTATTTCCTATACAGATACACTATGGGTCCTTGTTCTTTTCTGTATTTAATTAACCTTTATGCTGATTTTAGGGATAAATTTAGAGATGCTAAAGCAAGGAGTAATTTGCATATTTCTTAAAATTGAAAGTTCCCAGAAACTTCATGACATCATCTGGAGCACAGATGGGGATTTCCTATAGGCTCTTCAGTGTGCTCTTCAATAAACACCACTTGTTACTTCCAAGTCTAAAATATACAAGGTCAACCTTAGAAAATATGAAGGAATAAGGAACTCACATTTATTGCTAAAGTTCCCTTTATACAATTCATGCTCCTGTGTGTCTTTGGGCATAAGGGACAGCATCTGAAACTGAGCTGAAAGTAACTCATTCCTGGTGCAGAAAGCATCACAAAGCTGGCAGAGGGCATTGCCAGGACCATGAAGGAGTAAGAAGGATTACTTTAGAACATACTCAGAGATATCTAGATACTTCCCCCTTACGTCATGTTGCCATGCCAGCTCAAGTTCTATCCCTTTCACTTTCCAGTCTTGTTCCTTGTCTGTCCCCAAATATCACTCTACAAACACCTAAACACATTATGTGGCATGTATCTTTCTGCTTGATACCCTCAGTAAAGTTCTTCAGATGCTTATTCTTACCATTTCTTAACTTTTCCAAGTCTTCTCGAGTTTTCATATGTATCTCTTCAAACTGGCAATAGAAACAGTACAAGACAGCTTTTTAGTTCACTCCACAGCATTATTAATTTTTAACTTCAGTAGCCCTGTCGGATGTTACATTGGGCAGAGCGGTATGCCAGCCTGAGGCAGAGTGAGAGTGAGTCTGTGATGGATCATCCAGGCCTTATCCCTCAGGAATGTCAGGAATGCCCTACAGGAACCACTCAGCTCTTGTCTCAGACCACCAGGTTGAGTACCCTGCACTACAGGTCACTTCTCACATGCATAAGCCGAGGAGCTGCTGCCTTCTCCAATCTCCTGTGCCTAAGACATGTAAAAGCCAGTGCTTTATACCCTAGGCTGTCATTTCCCTCATGTGGTCACGATCCCATGGGTAAGTGGTCCCACGCCATCTCCTGCTAGGGGTATTTTATTATGAAAATTCCTATTACATATGAATAGAAAAGTGAGTATTCTCATTATCAAGCTATGAAACAACTGTCTTCCCCCTTAATAATTTTTCTAATCATTTAACAAGACACATCTCCAAGCTTATGTGAGAAGAGTATCTGATATAGTTCATTTTATGTCACCTTCAGATGACTTCACTAGGGACCTACCTCTACTCCAACTGCAGCCAAGAGCCACCTGATAGATTCCATCCTGCCCCGCGCATCAAAGTAGTGAAGCTTGGGCTTGTCTGCCATGATATTAGGCTCCTGATTTCCCTAAACATGAATAAATCAGCAAATGAGCAAATGAGATACAGAATAAAAAATACATAGCTGCTATTCGATTATGTATCACAAAAATATCTTCCTTCACTTTATATTTTAAACATTTTTTTTATTAAAAGCAGAGAGACAGAATGGAAGGAACCAGGGAGAAAAGAGGAAGAGATGGAGGTGGAAGAAAAGGAAGATTAGAGAGAGCGAGAGGAAGAAGGAGAGAGAAATGAAGACTATTCTATTCTGATTCCCACAATGTCAGTGATTGAGCTACACTGAAGCTCAGAGCATGATCTTAATCTTAGTTTATTTTGCAGGTGGAAAAAAATTCAGCTGCTTGAGTCCTCAACAGCTTCCTCAAAGGATCAGCAACAAAAGAAAGCCAAGATCAAGCATACAGCCTTAAATAATACAAGACTCTAGTATGGGACAAAGCATTCCTAGTAGTATCTTAGCCACAACATCAAACTCTTACTGCAGGATGTGACTTCTTTTTTTTTTTTAAAGATTTATTTTTATTATTTTCTCATTGGAAAGGCGGATATACAGAGAGGAGAGACAGAAAGGAAGATCTTCCGTCCGATGATTCACTCCCCAAGTGAGCGCAACGGGCCGATACTATGCCGATCCGAAGCCAGGAGCCTCTTCTGGGTCTCCCACGCGGGTGCAGGGTCCCAAAGCTTTGGGCCGTCCTCTGCTGCTTTCCCGGGCCACAGGCAGGGAGCTGGAAGGGAAGCGGGGCTGCCGGGATTAGAACCGGCGCCCATATGGGATCCCGGGCGTGCAAGGCGAGGACCTTAACCACTTGCGCCACCGCGCCGGGCCCGTGCAGGATGTGACTTCTTACAGCATGTTGGGAAAGTTCCCTGCAGGCCTTTCTTAACCCAAATTATTGCCCATCAGTGGCCATCGTCATATTGCACCTAACAGATCTCTAGACATTGTTGAATTCTAATAGCTTGAATATTTACTGTTTTGTACTATCCTATAGTTTCTATCAGATTTCCTCATTTTTCTTGATTCTTTTTTTTTCACATTCAATTGTGTATTTTCAAATGGTTTTTCTTTGAGCTCATCAGTTATTTCCTTGGTTTTGTCTGCTGCGGCTTTGTGCTAATGATGGTTAGTTTTAATCTCACCTCATGTGCTTTCCAGTTGAAACACTTCTGCTTTTTTTTTTTTTTTAAGTACTTCCATCTGTATCAGATCTCTAAGAACATTGGATTCTTTGTCCATGTTCTCTAAATTTTCTTGAGTTTCCTTAAGATAACTCCTATGAAATCTTTGTCCAATCCTTTGTAAAATTTCCATCTCAGATGGTTGGTTATTTGCATCTTCTTTTGATCTTTAGATGAGGTTATGGTTCTCTGGAAATTTTGATGCTGTTAATAGCTGGTTTTTGTTTTGTTTTGTTTTGTTTTGCATTGCTTTGTCTGTGGCTGTCCTTCTAGAAAATTCAAGCAAGAAATAAGCAAGAGATTTCTTATGTTCTCTGTCACCAGATACTCCTGCTATTTTAATACTAGATGGAACCCAATTCCCTAGGTCCACTTTTGATCTGATTTTACTGACTCAGTCTTACATTACTCTGCCAAATTTAACTTGCCCCATATCTGCAACTGATGTGTTATCTAGAATAAATAGGATAAAATTTGAACGGAATGGTCCATCCACAAAGCATCTTCCAGGGTCTGGTAGATCCAGACTCTCCATCCTGTGTCCATAGGTAACCTGATATTAGAGACATCTAGAACCCCAGCCCACCAAGATGAATGCATCCTGGGAATAGGACCAAGGCTCCTTCTGCTGTGGCCTCTGGACTGCTGAGTCAGGCTCATTGCCTGGAGCCACATTTAGGAGCCATTATTGATGTTGCCTTGAACATAACACTTCCCTGCCAGTGCCATGGCATTTTCTTGGGTATAGAAACAGGTCCAGAGGTTCTCTGCAGAGACACAGGCTTGGGAAAGGGACCATTATGACCTGCTGAGAGCTACATTCTGTCAGTACAGTACTGACTCCAAATAACATCCTGTACTTCCTTACTGAATGCCCAAGATTAAAAGAAGCATGATGGAGGCATGTTTCAGCTATGCAGACAGAACCTAGGTAGATTGTTCCAACTATAACTGTCACCTTAACCGATGCAATCTTGTGGATATACACCATGCTCTCAGAGGCTGGTGGGGACACACATAAAAACAAGGCGAATTCGTCAAATACTAGTCTGTGCTTGATACCAGGACAACCTGAAAGACTGTCCACATCCACTTGCTTCAGCAACTTGGTAGAATCTGTCAGGTGAGGGACTTTGCCAACCCAGCCCTGGGTCCTATGCCACTGTCCCGTGGCCTCTTGCTTGCCCACATTTAGAGGAAAGTGATAAAGGCTTCCCTCTAGACACTCAGACTGACATCGAGCTCTGTTAACCAGAGTCAGAGGTTCTTACACAGCCTTGGGGGTGTTCACAAAACCCTACCAGAGGCCAGCAGTCACATTCAATGAAATCAGTGGTTCCTTGTGGTGTACAGATACTTGCTGGATGCTGCACAAATCTGGGCTCACTCTTGAGCACAGCTTTGAGGCTGTATGCTTCTGGGCTTTCACAGGTGCAGGTTCTTGGTGGGGTTGGCCTATGAGCTCTCAGTTTACCATGCCGAGCATCCTCTCCTGACCTCTTTGCCCACTCACTGGAGCTTCACTTTCTGTGGGTGGTGGAGGGAGGTAGGATAGCAAAGCCCACCTGGCTGAGGAAGCTCCACGTCATCTCTGCACAGGCATGTGGGACGGGGCAGGGCAGGGCTCAGCCCAACAGGATTTTTCACTGCCACTTGGCCCCGAGATTCAGTTCCACTCCATTTCCAAGCAGGAAACATCTTTATATGCCAAAGGAGTTGAGTTGTGACCCAGCACACCAGCCCCTGAATCCAAATAAGGCTATTTATTACTTATTCTAGAACATTGCTGACTCTCACATTCTTATCCTATGAACTTCCTTTTTTTCTTTTTTGAATTTTAGTAAGCTGTAGGTTTTGTTGAAACAAGTTTCATGCTCCAGTGTTTAACTACTTCTCTTATACAGAATTTCAGGGCTTTATAGATCTTCTAGTGAGGGTTCTGTCGGGGGTTATTTTCCTTTGCTTGTTGAGTAAGTGATGCCGAGACCTCTCTGTTTGCCACGACATGGGCAGGAGGTGTGAGTACAGTCACTGTACTAGGTAAGTGGAAACCAATAAAGATTCTGAATATCCTACACTGAATCAGTCAGGCCCTCACAACAAAGAATTCCTGAGCTTGTGGAAAAAGACAGCAGCAGTTCTAAGCCTGAGTCACCTATCTGTGCTTTTTAAGTTAGTCCAGGTTTGTCATAGTTTGCTAAACTCCAGAAAGAGGATGAGGCTTGCTATCTAACTAATGAAAGGCAAATTTGAATTAGAGATCAGGTCTCCTAATATTCAGCATTAATTAACCCTAGATCAGTAAATCTTTTATTTGAATATTTGCAGACTAGGTAGCATGAGAATATCAAAATTCACATAGAATGTGTAAATTACTTTTATATAAGATGGAATATTAGCATAATTCGCATTCTTTTGGCTCTGATCATGTCTCAGTTCATCTAAAATATTGCTATATCTTCACACCACATGGTATTACTTTTTACTCTATTTTTGTCTCAGGCTTTCACTTTTCTAAACTTTTATCTTTGCATTTTTGCAAAGATATAATCAATAGACAGAATAAATTGGACTGTCACTAAAATACCACTAATAGGTAGAAAGTGAGTATAAAACGATTTTTTCTTGTGCTAAGGACATATATTAAAATATTTCTCTAAATATCTAAAGAAAAATAAGTGAGAAAATGTAAGAAGTTTTTTAAGATCGGTACTCACTTCGTAAAAGACTTTGATCCTCTCAGCCTTAAGTTTAATTCCAATTCCTGCTGCGTTATGTAAGACTTGCTCAATTCAAAAAGTCCTTCCCCTTAAAGGGGGAGTTCAGTTCAGGAAAAGCCACGCCCACAGCGTCCCGGAGCAGGGAAAGACAGGAAGGAGGATAAATTGCACAACTATTTAAAGGAAAATGCTCAATTATATTTTTCTCAGGACATGTCTAATAAGTTACTTTTTAAGGTTGATGGAAAAATATTTAGGCAAATACTTCAGATAGATCTTGTTTTTTTTCTGCAGCTAAAGGGAAATAATGCTTTGGATAACTCTTTATGGGATTTTTAGGAGATGGGTAAAGAACTTAGACAAAATTGCCATTCTGACTTGGCAAAGTGGTGATGGTCTGCAAGAGTGAGCTGATTGCATGCCAGAACCCATCATTCTGATTTGCCAACTAAAATCTTGGCCACCATTACAGGTGATTCTCACATTGCCTGGTGAATGGTTTCACTAAACACTAGATGTTAACTGGAAATTCAACTTTATCTGGGTGTCCTCTGTTTTATCTCCTAAATCTAGCAGTATTTATTTCATGATTTGGTTTCCTACCTCACTCATATTAACCTTGCTAGCATAAGGCTTTGCATGTACTCCTTTTTAAATTGAAATTTAAGTCACACATTGTGCTTTCTATTTTATGTCTTGGCAAACATTGTATTGGTTTTATGTATATATTATAAGATTCCAAACTAGAATTTGATTTCTCAAGTGCAGAGCTTTTATTTAATTTGAGGCTGGTTCCCATAATTTGAGCACAACTCTAAAATAATAGGAGCTCAAGAAATGAGATGAGTTAAGATTTATTTGGATAAAAAATTCTAGCATGTGTAGCTTTACTATTGTCTAGTGCCGAAAAAAAAAAAAAAACTTCTAGCAAATACAAAGCTAGAAAGAAGAGTATTCCTCAAGTGATTTTGTGCTGAAGACATGAAGACATGGGTGCTTTATTTCCCTAGCTGCATGGCTGTAACCAGGGTAACTTGGGCCTGGTCAGGCATGAAGCTTGGAACCCTAGCTCCTAGTCTGGGGTTGAGGCTTGGGAATTTTCTCTATCCACAGACACAATGCTGTGGGCAGATTTCAAGTAGATTCAGGCTTTAGACTCATAATCTTGGCTCCCTCCATTACCATAATGCTGTGTGAAGACCTCAAGTGTGGGGAGCTGTGCAGTTGGGTCAGATGGCATGTGTGTGTGATGAGCACTGCTCCTCGGTTAGCAAGGCTACGAGGAGTTTCTGACTGCATGGCAAGGCCCGGGCGGAATGTCTCCAGTCACCTTATTGCTGCCTCACCCCATTGTATGGACACTCAATCACCTCTCTGATGTTTCATAGAATTCTCCTGAGGGTGTTGTTGTTGTTTTTCTGCTAATGTGAAGTGATTCCTGTAACTGGTATGACACCTCAAATTGATCAATCATGTTATGATAAAAACACCTTTATTAATGTAAGACTATGACACACAGTTAAAAGTATACAATAGTACAATTGAGACCACAATGTCTCCAAACATCCTGTTATGTGCCACTTTTGTCCTGAAGTTTGCCCTAATGTAATTAATGTTTTCCTTAAGAAATGGCTTTACAATATCTTGGAACAGATGGCAATCATGGAGGTACAAACAGTTTGTTTACCATGTGCCTTGAACTGTTACAACACATAATATGATGCATTTTAGTTTCTCACCACAGAAAGCAAAAGTATATGGGGCATCTTCTAAAAGGAAACAAATGTGAACGCCCTCAAAATGGCTTAAAATCTCTATCTTATATTGGCACTTATATTTAGAGAAAGAAAACAGTTTATAAAGATAAAAGAAAGTTTCTTGTAAAAGCCCTCTGTTTGTAGATTGGCTGAATTGCCTTGATCCCTTTCACTGCCCTTTAACAAAAGAACAAAAAACAATTGAATCAGCACTAGGTGAATGCTGGAGTCCAGCTCCAGCCGAGTTAGGAGCTCGGGAAGGGTGCTTGGAGTCGGCGATAAAGAAAGACACAGACATGGACACTTGGTGTGTTCTCACAACAGCTCAAGAAAAAGCTGTCCTCTTTATTTACTCAAAACCCCTCTCAAGCTTCTGCACAAGCAACTATTCTATTTTTACTTCAAGACTAAGGGGGCATGTACAGACATTTGCTCACTCCATCTGCACTTCAAGGCTAAGTAGGTGCCCATAAAGATAATTCTGCAAAATACTGTATTCATTTTCTTTAAAACAAGCCATTATTCATTTTTCAACAGTAGCCATGGAGCAACAGCCAGGACTCCAAGGCCAAGGCACATGCGATTACCTGCTAATCAGTAGTACATTCCTACCACATCTCTGTTTCTACAGTTTACTTATTATTTAATGGGAAAATAGGTTACAAGGGAAAAAACCTAAAATCTAAAACAGAAACTTCAAATGTTAAATCCCCCTACAACTATAGACTCCTACAACCCCATAAACAATAAAGCAATAATCAAAAACATTTTTGTTAATAAAAGCATCCTTAATTCCTCTAGCTAAAAATTATAAAAGCAGCTAAAACAATTACATTTTCTAGGCTCCAAAAAATTGCAAAGGCAGGCTAGCCTTTGAGATAACAATGACTATATTTAGTACCATAGCAGTTTCAGCTCTCACCCCCATCACTTCTATTACTTTGTAAAATTCTTATTAAGCCATTTTCCAGTAGGCTTGCTATATGTCTGGGCCCAATTTCAGGTCAATGAGTAGGTACAGAATAAGGTGTCCAGAAATGGCATGGGTTTAACTGTACTCCTGTGCACAGTTAAAGGCCCACTTATCAAGACATTATCAATAACATCAACTCTCAAGCTCTCGTTGGTGGCAAAAGCCATCCAACAGGGACAAACAATGCCTCAATAGATTACAGAATTCTTAGTGGGTCGCTTGAGTGTCCATGCAAAAAGGTGGGTGAAACTGTGTCAAGGTAGTCAGAGAGAAATCCGCTAGGCCTTGCCGAACAGCTGGAAACTCCCTCTGGCCTTGCCACACAGGGGAACTGTTCTCTTCACACCTTCGTGCCATCCACACCCACTGCATGAACCCCAGCAGGTGATGATGATCAGTAATTAATGACTGATTTGATTATAAGATTTAGCAAAGAATTTATGTTATATGCTTCTATAAAATCCTTTCATTTATGATCTTTTAATTCTGTACTCTTAATATTTCAAACAATGTTAGTTAGTCTGTGTTTAGTAAAGATTGATTTTGAGTATAAGTAAACCACTTGTCACTATGTAACCACATGCGCTGTCAACTGTGGAGTTCCTGGATTCAGCCAGGTGACTGCAGGTTTCAATGAGTAATGGTTTGTTGAAAATATTTTCCTTAGGATTGTTTATTGTATTCTCTTAACCATGAAGTAAAAGTGAAACAATTGGATATTGTGCAAAAGCTTGTGATGCTTTGTGTATAAATAAAGAAGGCAACTTTTCTGAGTTGTCCATTATGAGCATCATGCCATAGTGGTCCATGTCTTATCTATTCTTCCTATCATCTCACCAATCCATGCATCCTTTGCAAGCTCTCAGTCAGCCGGAGCTGGTCTCTGGCACTAAATAAGTCTATTGTGGAGGTGTGGATGCTTACTTCCTCAGCCACATGACTACAGCCAGGGGACTCAGGCCATCTGGTGGTGTGTTCTAGAAACTTTGAGATGTGTGGTTATAGGGAGTCTGGTGGATGGTACAGGTGGCAATGAGTAGGGACCTGAGGGTTCGTGTCCAGGTGAGGGACTTCCATGGACAAGGCCACTCTACTTGAAGGGCTAGAACATGGAATCCCCCAGCGAGTATTAGGAAAGGGAATGGGTACTGAGAGGCTGGACCATGAAGCCAATAAATACATAAGTGAATCAGGTCTGGGGGTAGAATCTGTGGGGGACTATATGAGTGAGCCCATGTAGAACAGCAATCTGTTGACATGCATGAGATCTGTGGCTGAACTAAGCCTCGTTGGGAGCTAAAGGGATTCCCCAGCCAGGATGGAATTCCCACTGGTGAGCACAAGAGCTATAATTTGGGCATTGGTCTGGGTAGACATGGCTGCAATTTCCTTTAGCACGGGTGTGGACTGGGTCTGGGGAGTGCCAGATTGGGCACCCACTGGTACCTGTGAGAGTCAGGGTAGATATAGAATAGGCTGGGCTAGGTCTCGGCTCCGGCTGAACCATGTGAGAGCTGTGTCTGGGCACAGACCAGAAGTGGCTGGGCTGCAACACCCATCAGTAAGAACCAGAAAGGGTATGGCAGAGTTGGGCTGCAACACCGTTCCTATCAGGATGAAAAGGTGGACAAAGTCAACCTTGGCTAAAAATCAATCAGTGTGCATAAGATCTGCCACTGGGAGGAGACCTGATAGAGGAACTTGGTGAACTCCTCTGTCAGATTGCAGTCCCTGCAGGTAAGCATAAGCACCAAGGCAGGGAGCAGTCCAAACCAGGCCAGGTTACATGTGGGTCAGCATACATGTGGGTCAGGTCTAGGGGTGGGTCAGACCAGGTCGGTTCATAACACCCACTGGCAGATCCAAGAACCAGGATGGGGTGCAGGAGTGGCTGAGTTGGGCCACATAACCAACTGGAGCTGGGATTTGGGGCTGATTGGGCAAGGCTAAGTTGTAACACAACCAGCATAAGCTGGAACTGGGGGCAGGTCAGATCAAAGTAGGTTGAAAGACCTACTGATGGATGCCAAGGTGAGATGAGCCATGTCAATCTGAGGGGAGGGGTGGATGTCAGGTCTTTGAGCCCCAGGGACGGAGGGGCCCTTTGGCCAGCCTGTGACGTGGGTGTTGGATCGGTGAACTGGGGGTCTGATGGGGCTTGGGTTACTTGGTCCATGTCCTGGGGCCCACCTGTGTGGTGGGTGTTGGGGCCATGAGCCCCAGGAGTGGGGGTTTTCAGCATAGCCTGGGTCATCTGGACTTTCAGCCTGCCTGTGAGGTGGGTGCAAAATCCTTGAGCCCCAGGGATGGGGGCAGGGTTCTAGTGGGGCCTCGGTCTCCCTGCCCAGGTCCCTGGGCCCACCTGAATGGTGAGTGCTGGGTGTGAGAGCCCCGGGGTAAGGGACCTGGTTGGGCTCATATCATGTGTCTCAGGTTCTTTGGCTCCCATGCAGGGGAGTGGGGTGCTGTGTTTGTGAACTCCGTTGTTGGAGGTCTGACTTGGTGTAGGTCTCCTGGCTTGGATCATAAGCTCACCTATTAGAGTCCTTCTCAGCATAAAGGATGGAGTGCTGGACAGCAGACCATGGTGCACATAGAGGCCATGATAGCCCATTGGGGGCTGCAGAGGACATCTGGTACCACAGCAGAGGAAGGAGGGCAGAATATATGGACAAATACCCCAGCCAAATGATGACAGCAAATATCTGGGTGAATAAAGACTATAAAATTGATTCTGTCAGCTAATGGTCATTGGAAGTGTTTCTTCATCCATACATCGGTGAGATCAACAGCATTTCAGAACTACCACATCTACCTGGGCAGGAGCCTTGAAGCATGTGCAAAGTTGTGACTCTGGGTTGAAACTGGAGGCCTTTCCCCATCATCGGGTACTGGGATGGCTGGGAGGCTGGGTATGAACTCTATCCCCTTATTTCTCCCCTTCCTCCAGAAATGAGAAGAAGAAACAGTTTGGAAATAATGTTCACATCCACTTCTCCCTCACCCTATATCCTTCCCACACTGACCAACTGTGTAAGCATCATCTAAAATAATTGTTTTAAAAAGGTTTTTTTTTTGAAAGAAGAGTATAACAGCCTACAAACTAAACATTACTCATTTCAGCAATTGCCAAAAGTCTTTTTTTTTCATCTATGTTATAGAATGAGCTCAGCCATAATATCCTTCTAAAACACAGGTCTGTGACCAATCCCTGATTCTCTGAATGTGACCCTGATAAAGAACAGACTTTGCAGATGTAATTTACTTAAGGAATTTAGGATTATTCTGATTTATGTGGTAAGGTCCCAATTGGCAAGTATTCCTGTAGCACAGAGAAGAGAAGACATACATTGGCAAGTGTGAGGAGGTGGAAGATGAAGACAGGGACCACTGTGCTGTGGCCACATTCTGCAAGCGTGAGATATAGAGGCCTCCCCTAGTTGGAAGAGGCTGGGAAGGATCCTCTCCTGTGGTTCCCACAGCACTGGGGTCCTACTGACACGTTTTACCCTTTGTCTATGACCTTGACATGGCAACAAGGAATGACTGAATATGCAGCCATCTGTGTCAGGAGGCACAGAACATGATAATCACTTCCTGCTACTCCCCACAATAGTATGAGATTATACCAAAGCAAATGTCAGGCACAAGAATACTTTGTCTACAAATTACTGTTATGTATCTCGAAAAAGGAAGCCTCCTTTGTTAAACACAAGCAAACTGTTCTTGCATCACACTGTTATTATGATTTACTTTAACTGTTCATCATCCTAATCTCTTCAATGATGTCACATAGTTTGCGGTTGGATTATTTGTGATGACATCCAGACAAAGTCCATGCATGGCTGTTGAGATGAATGATGAGCTTCAGGAGCATGTGTGCATTGTGGGAGGGCTTCTCCGTGTCTCAGCACATGTCTCTACATCCTCCAGGAGTACATGGGGAGCACAGTGACACAGTTCACTGATGACGAAGTACTGTGGACACAACATCTCCTTCTAGGGAAAACCTTCTGAGATTTTGAGCTGCCATCTTGGTTTCCTCGATTCTGTCCCCTCTTATTGCATTCTGTTCCAGCTCCTCCTCCCCCGATCCACTGCAGCTGCTCTGGTCAGGCCCACAGTAGCACCCTGTTGTTGGATCCCATGTTCACTTCTCAGTCCTCACTGTTCATCTGTAGGTGTTGTGATGCCCCTTGTTCCTGTTTCTCTTCCTTGTGTGACTCCCAGCTGCCTCCACTCACTTGCCCTGTCTCTTCATCTGCCTTCTCAGGCCATGTGACTTAGCCTGACTTTCACTACCTTCAGAATCATGACTTTAATGCTAGTCATAAAGACAATGTGGTTTCCTTCTTGCTCCCTCCTGGGTTGCTTGATCTAGATGGGCTAGCTGTTATTTCTTGACAGCACTTCATTAGCCCCCATAGAGAAGCGGACATGTCAAGAAAATGGAATCTCCTGCCTTCTTCTATACAAGCCATGCTCTGCAACAGTTGTGGAGTGGACCATCCATGTATGGGTCCTCCTGTGCTAGTCTTTAGATAAGTGTAACCAGCTGATGACTCAACTGCCACCTCCTGAGATATCTTGATCCAGAACTAGCTATGGAGTTGCTCCCAGATTCCTGACCTTCACACATTATAGGAGATAATAAATGTTTATAGCTCTCAGATCCTGAACTTTGGCATACTTCGTTATGCAACTGTAGATAATGATGTATTCGTGCCTGCCATCTGAGCTTATCTTTCAGTTTTTCCTCACTGCGGTCCCACCGCACTAGCCTCCCTCCTGCACCTGAAATGCGCCTACATCATTCCTGGCAGAGGCCTGTGCCTTCACAGGGGTTTCTGGTTAAGCCTCTGACAAGTGGCTCTCCTGCTGGTTTTATCCTGTCTTTCAGAGTTTAGCCTTCCTTTGCATCCTCTGAACCTAAAACAATCCAGGGAACAAAGTACATGATCAATAAATATGAATTGAACTGCATAAAATTCTTAATTCATTGGGATCATAACAATTGAGAAGTTTTTGCCACTTTATGAAATTAAAGAATACTTTTTTTCTACTAGCTGCCATTGGCTGCCCTGTTGGGTAGGTTCTTGAAGTTAGAATTATGTGGAGAATGTGGACTGGATGAAGGGTAGGATGAGAAATATCACTATGATCCTAAATCTGTTTTGTGAAATATGTGAAATTTTTTCACGTTATATACATAAATTGAAGGACAAACAAGGATAAGGAGGGAATGATAAAAGAATTTGGCAGAAAGCTGGGAACAAGATGGACTAAAGTTAACAGAGTAATGAGGTGGCATCTCAGGATTGCTATATCCCAGAAGCTCTCAGCAGAATGCTGCTGAAATACACTCAAATTTGTTCTTTAAAAATATTTTAGGAGCCCTGTGCAGTAGCCTAGCAGCTAAAGTCCTTGCCTTGCATGTGCCAGTGCTGGGGTCTGTACAGTGGGTGTGGATGACACGAAGATGTGAAGAGAACATCTCCCCTGTTTGGCAGGGTCCAGAGGAACGTCCAGCTGTTTGGCAAGACCCAGTGGATGTCTCTCTGATCACCTTGATGCAGTCTCACCCCCTTTTGCATGGACACTCAACCACCCGACTAGGAATTCTGTAATCTATTAAAGCATTGTTGTTTGCCCATGTGAGGTGGGTTTTGCATCTGATGCGAGCTTGGAAGTTAATGTCACTGAGAATGACTTGGCGAGGGGGCTTTAACAATTTACACACGGGAGTATGATTAAACCCATGCCACTTCTGGACACTTTATTGTGTGCCTAACCATTGCCTCAGGATCTGGCCCAGACATGTAATACACCTTCTGGGAAAGGATTGATAAATATCCTAAATATTAATGCAAGTGATGGGAGTATGAGCTGAAACTGTTGTGGCAATGAATATAGTTACTGTGACCTTAAAGGCCATCCTGTGTTTGTAATTTTTTTGGAGCATAGAAAGTGTAGCTGTTTTCACATCTTATATAATTTTTGGCTAGAGGAATTAAAGTATGCTTTTATTAATATTATGAAGATGTGCTTTTAAGTATTGTTTGATTCTTTTTGGAGTTATAGAGCCTGTAATTATGGGGGATTTAATATTTGAAACTTTTGTCTTGGATTTTTATGTTTTTTCCACTTGTAACATATTTCTCCCATTAAATGATGGGCAAGTTGTGGAAATAGAAATGCAGTAGGAATGTATTACTGATTAGTAGGTAATCACATGTACCTTGGCCTTGGAGTCTTGGTCGTCACCTAATGGCTACTACTGAAGAATGAATAAATAATAGCTTGCTTTGAAGAAAATGATTATGGTAACTTACAGAATTATCTTTTAGAGCACCTGGTTGACCATGAAGTAAAAAATAAAAGAATCCAACATCTGTGCATGCCCCCTAAATCATGAAGTAAAAATAGAACAATCGAATGATTGTGCAGAGGCTTGTGATGTGTCTGAGTAACTAAAAAGGACAGCTTCTTCTTGATCTGTCACAAGAGGACACCACGCGACAGTATTAGGAGAGAACACTGACACTAATTGCTGCATTGATAGCCTTAGTCATTCTCTTTGCCAAAGTAATGCGGTTGATTCACTTGCTAGAGTGTCCAGTGTCTGCACTCCTCACCCACTTGGGCACATCAACAACACAGAGCACTGACGGATTCCATGGTGCATGAACACTCAGGGAACTCTGAGTTTTGGGAATCCGCCTGGGCAGGTACAGAGGAACCAATCATACCTCATGCCCCTGCCAGTTTCTTAGCCTGGGACCAGGACTCCAGCACAATGGAGTTTCTGTTATATTCTGTCCATTCTCCCCTGCAAATTTCTTTTCATCAGGCCCTAAAGAATATGATCATTTCTGTAATTTTTTTTATTATCGTACTGTTGCTTAAAACAATGCATCTTCTCATTACACAATCATCTTTGATCAGCGTTTTTAAATGTGATCATACTACTATCCTGCCACAACTACATGATATAATTGTTATGAAGATTACTTTATGGTTGAATTATTAGTACTGCAATCCAAGAATGTCCATATCTATCATTTCAGGCAAATGAATAACTCTACTTTGTAGATTAAGTTTATGACTACCAGAAAGAGTGTATAGATTGTGACAAATTCTCAAGGTCCAGATCCGCACCCATAGCTTCTCGAGGTGCACATGAATTTTGTATGGTGTGATCTATGTGTGATAACTGAAGACACCTCAGCTGTAGCCCACAACACAAGCCTCACAGAAAGTGGAACAGACACAGTGCCTGGAACTGTTGTTAAAAGCTTCCTGATACTCTGTAGAAGGCAAACAGGGGACCCAGAGGAGCCCTGAGAACTAATGAGGTCAGGAGTTAAGTGTGGCCAGGTAGGAAGGACTGACCAAGCAGGGTGAGCAATGTGCTTGGTCTAAAAGGCAGGTGACCTAAGGGAGTGTATGCTTTGCTGTGTGGAGAACCCTCCCAATGTAAATAAATGGATATGACGTGTGTTATTGATGTGATTATTCTTTGATAGTGCAAACCCCGTTTCAAATTTCTGATTGAAACATAAAATTCAAGGAGCTATCTAATGGTAAGGAGGCCCATTGCTCACACTCATGCAGGGATAACATCATTTACAACTGTGTGGAAATGTGCAAATGGAAAAGTTTGGATACAGCACTTTGCCATTCAGGGTAGCATTGGAAGCAAATATAAAACACTTGTTGGGGTAATAAATACCAGAACATTAGAAGTCCACTTTAGGACACCTCTACACCCTCTGAGAATTAGTTATATTAGTATTAGTATTAGTATTAGTATTAGTATTAGTATTAGTATTAGTATTAGTATTAGTATTAGTATTAGTATTAGTAGTAATAGTAATAGTATTAGTATTAGTATTAGTATTAGTATTAGTATTAGTATTAGTATTAGTATTAGTATTAGTATTAGTATTAGTATTAGTATTAGTATTAGTTGCCGAAGGCTCTGCAAGAGTCAAAGTCCTTTAACTCTACTAAAAACTATCTGGATGGCATTGGGAACTACTAAACAGCATCTTGGCAGATTGTGCTGTCCCAGACCACCAGGACCATTTCCTCAGTAGACATGTGGTGTTTGAATCATTGCTAATACTCTGAAAATGAGTAATTTTTAAATCTATATTTGCCTATCTTTTTAATTGTTCCTTTATCTTATTTTTACTTACTCTATGTCGTGCACTGCAGCTAATGATTAATTCAAGAATTATCTTTGTTTTTTAATGAACCTTCTAATTTGATTAAAGGGTAAAGAACTTGACCCTCTTGGAAATATTATGATGCACAAGGTTGAAATTATCACCAGATGTTTAAATCCTGGCCATCCTGGCATGTCTAGGCTACAAAAGCCCAGGTGAGGGAACAGAATAGGGATCAGGGAGTGAGGAGGGATGTGAGATTACATTCAGAAAACAAGGACTCACTGAAGGATCTGAGAAAAAGAGAAAATATTCACACTTCAGAGAAGCCCTTGGTTCTAAATGGGGCAGAGACTAGAAAGAAGTGAAACTGCATTGAGGGCACCACATGTATTTGCTCCCTTGTCCCCTCCCCTGTGGGGGATCCCTCTCCAGAAAAGGGGATTCTGTATGCCACTGTCCAAACTTTCTGAGAAAAATGAACATGCGGGTCTCTGTCATTGAAATGAAAAACTGCTTCTCACCCATAGACTCTGTCCCAGTGGAAAGCCAGGGGGATTATGGGTTTCAGATCCACATTTATAGTTCTTATACAGAATCGGTATCATGACAGTTCAGGTTTAAGTGACACTAAGAGAATTGGAAGTGATGTCTGTGTCCCATTTAGCATTACAGGACACAGTAAAGAAAGGCCAGTTGCCCAGATGCTATGAGGGACAACAGGATCTTCTGAGACTGCAGCTTTGCCTCTTGGAATACAGAAGAGTCCTTGGTTAACCTAATACACATCTTAAATTTAATGAGGAAAAATGTCTTTATTTTCACAATAAAATGGCTGTTAAAGGAAAATCTCATGTGTTGTTCATAAAATGAGAAAGATTGGGGTGGGAATACCTGAGAATATCAGAAGCGAATTTCTATACTCAATTGTCTCATAGATGGTAAGACGGATTTTGTACATGGAAAAACAAAGGACCTGGTTTACCTTTTTTCTTCTCCAATATTTAATTCCAAGAAAGATACTATAAGGACATTTTAAACCTGATTTCATGTCAGACCACAGTGTAAAAGAATATATTCTAATTAATTCTGCCATGAAGAGTTTATTGCATCATCAATCACATTTGAGACAGTTTATTGGTTTCGCAAAAGCCAAGATCAGTGTTTAATGGATATACTTCTTTGATTCAAAACTTCACAACACTAATTGAAATAGGCTTATCTTCTACACCGATCACTTGAAACAAATCTTGATGTGTATTCCTCGTCCACAGGCAACTTCCTCTGGCTGACAGGCAGCAAAAATGCCTTCACTGAGAAGCTGTTAATTCTGCTTTTCATGGCCTGCAGTGCCCAGATCACAGCCTCAGAGAGGAGCAAAGAGCACCCATCCCAAGCACAACCCAGGGAGTCTGATTCTTCTAGACAAAAAACAACTGCAATTCTATGGCTTAATTCACGTCCTGTATTCCTGCTGATCTCCCCTTCCTACCTAACCCTTGGTGGAACTCCGATCACTGCTGGGGTGTCTGTTGCAATGCTGCTTTGCCATCTTTGCATCTTCTCTGTGTCTGCCAGGTCCCCAGGTGGCTCTCAGCTGTCATTCTGCTCAGTCCTATTACCTGGGATGTTACTTTCTCTGCCTCTTCTCCCCTAATCCTTCTCCATCTGCTTTAACATGTCCTTCCCTATTCCACAGTCCTCTCCTATCTATGCATTATTTTTCCCAGGCTCATTTTGTGTACAATATTACACATTATGCCAATCATTTTTATTTATTTATTTATTTATTTATTTATTTATTTATTTATTTAAGGTAGAGAGAGCCACACCCAGGGCAGAAAAAGATCTTTTACCCACTGGACCACTACCCCAATTTGGTAGAATCCTGGACCCTGTTAAGAGAACTGAGTAAATTTTGTTAAAACCCTCCAACATACTGTCTTATACCCATTTTCTGGAACACAAGTTTCTAACTCAACCATCCTCAGTTTATAGCATGTTTTATAATATTGTCTTTATCATTTGTCAAGGCATCTCCCTGTGCTCCAGGAGCACCAGATGAATAAGTATCATCCCAGTCCTTGAAGTGTACAAGCTTTGCACATAAGGAATTACAAATCAATACCAACATGTACTAGAGGGTCCCAATAGAAGGATCCCTGGGAAAGAATAGTTGAGAGAGTACAATGGAAAGTCTAGTTGCAAGGCTGGGGTAAGTCAAAGCACCTCAAGGGTTGATGAAGGCCTTAGAGACAGCAACACTGAGAAGCGTCTACTTGGCCTTGCTCTCCACTGAAACAGAAGAGAAGACAGCAAAGTCACCTGGGCCAGGTGAATTACCTCTCGGATGTATAATTGGATTCTATTGGCCAATATTTTGTTCAGGACTTTTGTGTCTTTGTTCATTAGGGATATTGGAGTGTAGTTCTTTTTCTCTGTTTTGTCTCTATCTGGCTTTGGTATTAAAGTGATGTCCTCATAGGAATAGTCTGGAAGGATTGCTTCCCTTGCTATTATTGTGAATAGCTTGTAGAAGATTAGGGTAAGTTGTTTTTGAAACATTTGGTAGAATTTAGTGCCAAAGCCATTCAGGCCTAGGTTTTTCTCTGTTGGGACAGATTTAATTACTATTTCAATCTCCATCTTGGTTATAGGTATATTTAGATTACTAATTGCCCCATGATTCAATTTTGGTAGATTGGATGTGTCCAAAATCTATTTCTTTTCAGTCATCTGGTTTCTTGGCATATAGTTGCTTGTAATACTTCCTGATATTCTATTGCTATATTTACTTTTTCATCTCTGATTCTATTAATTAGTGTTTTCTCCCTGCTTTTTTGATTAATTGGGCTAGTGGGCAAAGAACAAATTAGCAATTGTACCAAGAAAGAGCTGGGTTAAAGTCCTAAGAGGACAAGGATTACTTTGTGTTAACTTTAGTCCATCTTGCTCCCAGCCTTCTGACAAATTCTTTTATCTTTCCTTCTGCACTCAATGGCCTTATTTGAATACACTTGTTCTTTGGAACTATTAATTCCATTGCAACATCCTACATCAACTGGACAACCAAAGACAGCCAGTAAAGGAAATTTTTAGTTTTAAATCTCTTAATTTAACAAAATGTCTCAATAATTATGTTCACAGTGAAAATACCAAAAAAAATCTGTATTCAGTTCAATACATATTTATTGATGACATACTCTCTCCCCTGGATTGTTTCAAGCTCAGACTATTGAGCTTGAAAATTTAGAAGACTAAATTTTGGGCCCAGCACAGTAGCCTAAGCAGCTAAAGTTCTTACCTTGCACCCATCAGGATCCCATATGGATCCTAATTCCAGCGGTCCCACATCCCATTCAGCTCCCTGCTTGCAGCCTGGGAAGTCAACTGAGGATGGCCCAAATCCTTGCGACCCTGCACATGTGTGGGAGACCCTGAGGAGGCTCCTGGCTTCTGGCTTCAGATTGACTTAGCACCGGCTGTTGCAGCTGTTTTGGGGAGTGGATCAATGGGAAGATCTTCATCTCTGTCTCTCCTCCTTTCTGTATATCTGACTTTCCAATAAAAATAAAAACCAATTTAAAAAAAACAGAAAAGAAAATTTAGGAGATTAAATTTTAAATTATTAGGCTAAGAGGTCAGATGCAGAGACCAAGGGGAGGTGAGTGGAGGCAGCCAAAGATTCTTCTTCTTTCTAGTATTGTATTTGCTAGAATTTTTTATCCAAATAAATCTTAATTCATCTCATTTCTTGAGCTCCTATTATTTTAGAGTTGTGTTCAAATTATGGGAACCAGCCTCAAATTAAATAAAAGCTCTGCACTTGAGAAATCAAAGTCTAGTTTGGAATCTTATAAGATATACATAAAACCAATACAATGTTTGCCAAGATATAAAATAGAAAGCATAATATGTGACATCAGTAAAATATTTCAATTAAAACAAGAGCATAAGCAAAGGCCTTATGCTAGCAAGGTTAATATGAGTGAGGTAGGAAACCAAATCATGAAATAAATACTGCTAGATTTAGGAGATAAAACAGAGGACACCCAGATAAAGTTGAATTTCAAGTTAACATCTAGTGTTTAGTGAAACCATTCACCAGGCAATGTGAGAGTCACCTGTAACGGTGACCATGATTTTAGTTGGCAAATCAGAATGATGGGTTCTGGCATGCAATCAGCTCACTCTTGCAGACCATCACCATTCTGCCAAGTTCAGAATGGTAAACGTTTTGTCTGTTCTTTACCCATCTCCTGAAAATCCCATAATGATTTTTTCAAAGCATTGTTCCTTTTTAACTGTAAAAAAAAAAAAAAAAAACCCGTATGAGATTTACCCAAAGTTGTTGCCTCAGTATCTTTCCACTAGCCATTTAATAACTTATTAGCTAAATGTGCCCTGAAACGAGTATGAGCATTCTCCTTTAAAACAGTTCAGGAATTCAGCCCTTCCTGAACACTGAAGAAGTGGCTCTCCCCTGACTAAACACACCTGCTTTCGGGGAAGGGCTTTTAATAAATTGTTACACAAACCATCAGGAACTGGTATTAAGCTCTTGGGACAAGAGGATTATAACTTTTTACTAAGTGAGTATTGATCTTTTAAATCTTCCTAAATTTCCTCTTTCTTCCTTAGGTACTTAGAAAGTATTTTAAGTAAGTCTTCAGCAGAAGTAAATGTCATTTTACACTCTCTTGAAAGGTTCTAGCTGTGCTTAGACAATAGTTTAAAGCTATTTATTCTGTATCTGTCAAACACATGTTTACAAAAACTAAAAATGAAGAGTTTACAAAGAATGAAAGCATGAGTCAGAAATAGAATTTTAAGAAATTTTGAGGAGAAAACGGGACGATGATACCTTACACCAACTGAGGATATAGTCAAAGCAAGAAGAATGTGGGAATTTTTGCTAACTTTGCATTCTCTGTAGAATTGTTCTGGGATTAATTGTAAATTTTGATACTCTAATACTACCTAACACTCCAAATATTCAAAATTAGGATTTATTGTGACAGGAATAAGTTATCTGAATCTTAGGAAATTGAACTAGTTCATTCATTGCCTTTAATTAGTTAGATAAAAAGTCTTGTTCTTTCTTTCTGGAGTTTAACTAATTCATGACAAACCTAGAGAAACCGAGAGAACAACTAAGACAGGTTGCATGGATTGATACCGCTGATGCTTTTCCTCACTTGGTAACTTTTTGTGTAGGGGCCTGACCTGTCCAGTGTAGGATATTCAGAAGCTTTTCTGTCTCTACGTACCTGGTACAGTGACTCTTCTCATAGCACCTCGCCATGCTGTGGCAAACAGAAAGGTCTCAGCATTGCTCTGAAATTCTGTGATAAGAGAAGTAGTTAAACACTGGAGCATGAAACTTGTTTCAACAAAACCTACAAACAGCTTACTAAAATTCAAAAAAGAAAAAAGGAAGTTCATAGGATAAGAATGTGAGAGTCAGCAATGTTCTAGAATAAGTAATAAATAGCCTTATTTGGATTCAGGGGCTGGTGTGCTGGGTCACAACTCAACTCCTTTGGCATATAAAGATGTTTCCTGCTTGGAAATGGAGTGGAACTGAATCTCGGGGCCAAGTGGCAGTGAAAAATCCTGTTGGGCTGAGCCCTGCCCTGCCCCGTCCCACATGCCTGTGCAGAGATGACATGGAGCTTCCTCAGCCAGGTGGGCTTTGCTATCCTCCCTCCACCACCCACAGAAAGTGAAGCTCCAGTGAGTGGGCAAAAGAGGTCAGGAGAGGATGCTCGGCATGGTAAACTGAGAGCTCATAGGCCAACCCCACCAAGAACCTGCACCTGTGAAAGCCCAGAAGCATACAGCCTCAAAGCTGTGCTCAAGAGTGAGCCCAGATTTGTGCAGCATCCAGCAAGTATCTGTACACCACAAGGAACCACTGATTTCATTGAATGTGACTGCTGGCCTCTGGTAGGGTTTTGTGAACACCCCCAAGGCTGTGTAAGAACTTCTGACTCTGGTTAACAGAGCTCAATGTCAGTCTGAATGTCTAGAGGGAAGCCTTTATCACTTTCCTCTAAATGTGGGCAAGCAAGAGGCCACGGGACAGTGGCATAGGACCCAGGGCTGGGTTGACAAAGTCCCTCACCTGACAGATTCTACCAATTTGCTGAAGCAAGTGGATGTGGACAGTCTTTCAGGTTGTCCTGGTATCAAGCACAGACTAGTATTTGATGAATTCGCCTTGTTTTTATGTGTGTCCCCACCAGCCTCTGAGAGCATGGTGTATATCCACAAGATTGCATCGGTTAAGGTGACAGTTATAGTTGGAACAATCTACCTAGGTTCTGTCTGCATAGCTGAAACATACCTCCATCATTCTTCCTCCCGCTTTGACATCCAGTAAGGAATAACTGGAGTATGTTGGAACTCAGTACCAAGCTGATGGAATTCAGAATTAAGAAATCTTGTTGATCTATTTCCCCAGTTTTGTGCCTGCTGAAAGAACTTCTTGATCTGTTTCAGGACCCTCAAGAATCCCATGATCATTTGAGCAGTCTTATAGCCAAACTGACATCAACAATGGCTCCTAGATGTGGCTTTATGTAGTGAGCCCAGGTCATCAACTGAGACCACAGCAGAGGGAGTTTTGGTCCTACCCCCAGGGTTGTATCAGTCTTGGTGGGCCGAGCCTCCATGTCTCTAACTTATTGTACCTAGAAACACAGGTCAGAGCTTCTGCTCCTACCACAGACCCTGGAAGATGCTTTAGGGTGGACTAGCCCTGAAGGTCATTTCCATTGTTCATATTAAACAATATTTTAATTGCAGAAATGGGACAAACTTAATTGGGAGGAGTATATCAAGTCTCAGCTGGAAATAATATCAACAGTAAACCTGTGGTAAATTGTGACTTAGGCAATTTTCGAAGTATCCATAGACAAAATAAATAAGCACACTCCTTAACATATCTAGAAAAATTGGGATTAACCATGCCAGATTATTATAATTAAATCCTTCAATGCATAGAAAACACCACACATCAACAAGCATCAAGAATTTCCAAGGAACCATGACCTTACCTGAAGAGTAGAAAAAGATATCATAAACTAACCAGCTGTGCATTGAAATTTCCAAAGAGGAGGATTTAATCAGGTTTGCATTGAGGAAACTCAATGGAATTCAGAAAACACAGAGAAATAATTCAAAGTTTTTTACAGATCTGATATAGATGGAATTATTAAAGCAAAGCAGAAATCTTTCAACTGAGAGAACACTATATGAAGTTAAAACTGGTAGAAGTAATTACAGAGTAAACCAAGAAAAGGAAATAAGTGATGAGTTCAAAAAGATAATTTGAAAATACACAGTAAAAAAAAAAACCAGAAAAAAACATAAAGAGGAATGGAGACATCTTATAGAGAATATGGGATAGCACAAAACAGTAAATATTCAAGCTATCGGGATTCAATAGGGTATTGAGATTTGTTAGGTACAATATGTCTGTAGCCAGTGATGGATAATAATTTGGGTTAAGAAAGATACACAGGAACATCTCCAAACATGCTATAAAGGTGGCATACCCTGGAGAAAAAGCTTGACGTGGTGGTTAAAGTACAGTTGTGATGCCTTGTTCCCTACTTGAGTAGTGGCGTTCATGTCTTAGCTGCATTCCTGAATCCAGCTTCTTCCTGTTGCTCATCCTGGTAATGGGCAGGGAGCAGTTCAGGACTCAAGAAGTTGGATCCTGGCTGCTCACAAAGGAAACTTATATTAAAACTGTTCAGCTTCAACCTAGCCCTGATTGTGTGGGAACCAGCAAAGAAAGATTTCTCTCTGTTTCTCTCATATACCTTCTTCCCCTCTCCACCTCCTCCTTCTCTTCTTCCTCTCTCCTGCTATTTCTTTCTGCTTCTCTGACTTTTGGTGTTATTCAACTATACATCATAAATGCATTTTTATTCCATGCTTCCATTTGTTCATTTACTCACGTTTAGGGAAACCAGGAGCCTACTATCATGGCCGGAAAGCCCAAGCTTCACTACTTCAATGCCCGGGGCAGGATGGAGTCCATCCGGTGGCTCTTGGCTGCAGCTGGGGTGGAGGTAGGTCCTGGGTGAGGTCATTTGAAGGTGATGTAAAATAAACTATGTCAGATATTTTTTACATGTAAGCTTAGAGATGTGGCCTGCTAAATGATCAGAAAAAATGTGCTTCCTTAACTAAAAATTGCCAAGGATGAAGTGAGTTGTTTAATAGATTGGTCTTATAATTCATTTAAATTTCTTATGTATAAAAATCATAATGATGATTATAAATTCAAGATTTCAATTATTATATGTGAATTTCTATGAATTTTAGCTTTAAAATGGTAAAAATAATTATGTCATTTAATAACAATTAGAATAGGAATGATTTTTATATTTGAAGGCATTAAAAGTTATTATTTATGTTTTACATGTACCAATATGTTTAATAATTCTTATGTTTTAGAGACACACATTGAATATTTAAGGAAGAAATCAAGTCCTATATCCTTTATCAACAGTTGCTTTCTGATAAATGTGTCATTAGGTGATCATATTCTAGGAAAATTTTAGTGTGTATTTACACAAACTTAGCTGGCACAGCTGCTGCACAGGTATACCAAACAGTATCATCTATTGCTTCTGGGCTAAACACCTGTAAAAATGATACAAAATGCTGATGAACAGATAACTGGAACATAATCATAAATATGTATGTAAAAACATGGGAAAGGTACAGTGAAAATATGACATGAAAGATAAAAAGTGCTGCACTATATAGGGCACTGCCCCTGAGGGGGGATTCCAGGGTAGGAAGTTCCTCTGGATGATTTTTGTTGCCAGCTGACCAGTTCTGACCAAAAATGAATTGGAGGAAGACTCTTAGAAGCTCAGGAGCCTTTATTCACCGGCCAGCGGACGGTCGTGTGCCACCACAAGTGGAAGAAGGAGCAGCCCCACTGGTCATTATCAGGGGTTTTTAATCTCACATTGGCGTGCAATGATCAGTCAACTCAGGGGGTACACATTACAAAGCATCCAATTAACTTGACACCACTGCACAGACTGTCCAATGACAGGGGTTTTTAAACAAAAAATAAAACAGAAACAACACCTCACACACACACACACATCCTGGTTAGCAAACAAGCATAGCTCAAGGGAAACTTCCAAGGCAAACAAATGCAGTTTGTTCCACTCACAGATGCCAAGTCTGCAGTTAGCCAAGTTTCTCAGTAGACAGCAACTGTCTTTTCACATCCTCGTCCTGCTTGTGTGTCCCCAACTGAACGCTTGTTTTTCTGCTCACCCTGAGACTCATGGGACTTAGAAGTCTGACATGACTGGCACCTCTTCGAAGTTTTGAGCTGTCAGATTTGGTGGGTGAAAGGTGAGTCCTAGGAAGCCTGCCACATTGATGTATGCTACTACACACTTCACAAGCTTTGTCTAGTTGGGCACTAATTCCATATTTTTTTTTCCTTTCTCCCCTAGTAAATTAACCTCAGCTTACTTTTTTTTTTTTTGCTTTATACTCTTTATTTTTTAAACTTTTTTATTCTTTTGTAAAATCATGTTGCTTAATAACAGCACACAGCTATAGAAAAGATTTTCTGTTGATATCCTTATATTGTAAGTTTTTTCTATTTCAGCAATTACCTATTCTTTATTTTTAAAACTTCCATATTAAAATCTAAGACATAAATATACAATGATCTGACCTGTACTGGGCCTGGGTCATGAATACGATTGTTTGCCACCTCCACATCTTAGGACATCTGTTGGCGCAGCCACAGTTGAGGAGGTGACATTCTCTATGGGAACAGAACCTTCTTCTTGGTCCCTTCTGAAGAAACTGCCTGAGGCTCCTACTGAGAATATGTCACTCTTTTTCCCCAAAGTACATACATCATGATTTTCTTGGTTTGTTTTAGTTTACATCACAGAATTTCTTTTAAATGGTTCATCAATCATTTATTCTATATTAATGACAAGCATTTAATGTCAGGAGAGGAGAGACCTTTAATTTCATGTCCTTTAGGGAAACAGTGAAATCTGCACAAACTTTCTGATAAACTTTTCATTGTGAATTTTTAGGAGGCTCTTCATTTTTTTTTCTGTTTGTTTTTCTTCTTGTGCCTTGTGTTGTTCATAACAGAGATTAATCTTAAAGTTCCATAACAATCTAATTTTTTGAAAACAGTTATTGAACAGACTTCTGAAAGAAAATACTAAAAGACAAAAATATCATTTATTTTGCTGAAAAAAATGAAAGTCGGTGCATAGCTTTTCAAATTCACATTCCCATAAATTTTTGGAAACACCCACGTTTATACATCCATGGTCAATGGAAACCTCAGTATATCATACATGACTTTTCTGGATATCTGGAATGACCTTCAGTTTACAACAGGAGTAGAGTCCGGGTCCACATTGTGGTTTTGTAGGTTAAACCACTGCATGGATGCCAACATCCTCTATGACTGCCGGTTCAAGTCTCAGCTGCTCCACTTCTGATTCAGCTCCTTACTAAGGTACCTGAGAAAGCAGCAGATTGGCAGTCTTTGGTTCCTGCCATCCACAGAGGAGACCCTGAGGGAATGCCTGGCTCCTAACTGTTGTCTGGTCTAGTCTTAACCATTGCAGCCATTTGGGGAGTAACCAGCTAATGGAAGTACTCCCTCTCTAATCTGAATTATCAAACACACAAAAAAATCTAATAAATAAATACCTGCATTTTAAAAATTAGAGGAAGAGCGTGTAGGTAAATGAAAGGGCATTGGCTTATGTTTGAAATGTTGAATTAAATCAGTGGTACAAAAAGCAACATTATGAGTCTATATATATTAGAAGTGTTTGTAATAAAATAACAAAGTTTAATAATGAATACAATAAAAATTAAAGCACAAATGTCAAATGAGGAGAAGGACAAACCAGATTGTTAACCAACAGCATGTTAGTGATAGAACACACTCATTGATCTGTTGAACCCATTGTTGAACAGCTGGTAAAGGCTGTTTTTTTGTGTGCTGGGTCCCAGAGAAACACAGTGAACAAGATAAACACAGTCCTGTAACCCCCATGGGTATCTATGAGAACATAGACAAGTAAATCAGTGACTATCAAGAAAGATGGGAGTACAGAGATATGCAAAGAGTAAAAAGCCCTTCTTCCTAGAGTTTGAACAGGAAAGGCTGTTAGGCATTTGTGGAACTGCCGAGTGCTGCCCTCTACAGGTGTCTCTGAGGAAACATCTTTTGGCACTGCCAAGAAGGAACTGGCAACTGGGTGAGGACTTCCCGGGCAGCCCAATCTCCACAGCTCTTGTCTTCAGGTGGCAGCACACAGAGGGTTTCAGGTGATGTGGCATTCTGTAAAGGGAGCTTTCACAGCACAACAGAGAACGTTTTACCAGTGTGCCAAAGAACTTTTACCTAAGGTGGAGAACATTGCCAGGACTCTACAGCCTGATCCTCTTGGCAGTTTTGAGAAATGAGTGTTCGAGAACCCAAACGCTGCCCAGTGTCACTCGAAATGCTTTAAAGCGATGAGTCACTGCTTTCTGCTTCTTTTCAGCTTCTGTTATGTGGTGCAGGGCCTGACCTTTTATCATTAAAAAGAACTCCTTCACACTGATAGCTATTGCAAATCACACTACAATTAACTGCCTAATTTAAATGGGCCATGACCTGTACTGTGTAGTCTAAAGTCACTACACTATTCTGTTTAAAGAGTGTCTTTCCTCTGTTATACAGATAATGAAATTAAGGCTTTGTGACATTAAAGGTTCATGTCCAGATCCCACAACTACTTGAGGCAGAGCCAAGATGGAAAGTAAATCCTATGGACAGTAGAATACAGAGAATTTTACTGTCTCCTTAGGTTTTAGGTTACATTAGATTCTGCTTTACTCTGCATTCATGTGTAAAAATTGACTTTCATGTGTGTGTTGAATGCTGGCAACCACACCAAGTTTGTGATCAGATTGAGACATGCTTGCTACTGACTGCCACTTCAACCTAAAGGAATTGTGTCAGGATGAGGTATGGTTTATGGCAAGGTTTAAATAACAAGATGTGGATCAAAAGAGTATACATTTTCATTAACTGAAGTTTGGTTTAAGTTGTTAAAAAATATAAGACATAGTAAAGCAATCACCATCTGTCAAAATCTTGGTGCAAGTTTATATGTATCAAGCACTTAATATGCACTTGCTGTTTTTCTCAATATCTTGCACACACACCTTAGTGATTTAATCCCCTACTGCAAGCTGTAATATCTGTATTGTGAGTATACTCACATTTTAGTCTAGGAGACTGAAATTCAGGCCTGTTCAGTAACGTGTACAAAGTCAAGAAATCATTACAAGAAAAAGTGATGTTAAACTCACCTGTGATGTAGAAACTAAAAGTCGGATGAAAATAAAATAGTATGAGGACCTCAGCTGCTTCATTAACCTTGAAAATTGATACCAAATTCTCCTCTATTTTTCATGAAAGGAAGTTTTGGGTGAATTGTTCAGAGCTATGCAACAATGAGGTCTCATTTCACTTAGAGTTGACTTCCTGGGGAATGAGATGATGGAAATACTTAAGGTAACTTTGTTGAAATCCTACATAGCCATTAATCCGTGGCAAGGTCCATGTTGTTTCCACTCGGATCTCATGAAAACACAGACTTTTCTGAGGTTCTACGAGTCCATACCTGGAAGAAACTGCAGTCCCTTCCCTCCAGAGACATACCCATAATATAAACCTAAGCACAGACTGTGATGCTGTCTAGAGTAGCGCTAATATAAAACAGGCAACAATGGGCTTTGAACCATGCTCTTTTATGGATAGATCTAACCTAAATTTCCATATAACCATGGCCAGATTCTTCTGTGTAGCTCTAAACTCTGTATCTTACCCTCTATCAAAGATTTATTGATTTTTATTGGAAATGTGCATTTTCAGAGAGAAGAGAAACAGAAAGAGAGAAGAGAGAGAGAAATCTTCCATCCACTGGTTCACTCCCCAAATGGTCACAATGGCCAAAGCTGAACTGATCCAAAGTCATGAGTCAGGAGTTTCTTCTTCAGGTCTCCCTCACAGGTGCAGTGTCCCAAGGACTTGAACCATCCTATGCTGCTTTCCCAGGCCACAAACAGGGAGCTTGATTGGAAGTAAAGCAGCCAGGACATGAACTAGTGCCCATATGGAGTGTCAAACTTAGAGGTGGAGTATTAGTGAGTTGAGCCATTGTGCCAGGCTCCCCACATTTTTAAATCAAATAATCATTTTTATTGAAAACACATATTTAAGGAGATGGAGAGAGTGAAAGCAGTGTCTTCCCTTCTCCATATTGTGTGCCAGACAGGGGCTATTGAGGTTTAAAATTCATAATGCTTTGAGGTAAACTAAAAGGATGTCTCTTACTGTTTTTGCTTTCAGTTTGAAGAGATACTTATGAAAACTAAAGGAGACTTGGAAAAGCTAAGAAGTGGTAAGAATAAATTTGATGAAGGTATCAAGCAGAAAGCTAAATGTTTAAGTGTTTGTAGGGTGATGTTTTGAGAAAGAGAAGAGAATGTACTATAAAGTGAAAGAGGTGTAACTTGAGCTGGCATGGCAACATGCTGTAAGGGAGGAAGGTCTAGATATCTCTGAGTATGTTCTAAAGTAATCCTTCTTACTCCTTCATGGTCATGGCAATGCCCTCTCCTGCTTTGTGATGCTTTCTGCACCAGGAATGAGCTACCTTCAGCTCAGCTTTACATGCTGTTCCTTATGTCCAAAGACACACAGGAGCATGAATTGTATGAAGGGAACTCTGGCAATAAACTTGGGTTCCTTATTCCTTCATTTTTTAATGGAAATTATTTTAGACCTGGTGGTAAGATGTCGCTGCACTAGTTGAACATCCAGATGATAGTGTGTGGAAGGAGAGGACGAGCAAGTGCGAGCAGCCCTGGGTTAAGGAGCCAGGTCCATCTGGCAACACTGCCAGATGATATTTTTGAAGGGCACACTGAGAGGTCTACATAGAGATTTCTGTATGAGCTCCTATGATGTCATGAACACCATAAGTTCCTGGGAACTTTCTAGTCTAAGAGAAATCCAGATTGCTGCTAATTTTAGCAGCTTCAAACTTCCCCCTAGAATCTCTATGAAGACTAATTTTAAAAGACAGTGACCTATAATGTAACTCTTCGGGAAATGAAAACATCAATGAAATAATAGGGCTAAAAGCTAAAAAGGAGGATTAATTTTTAAAGGGGACTGTAAGAAGATAACAATGAAAGTCTGTTTTATTTGAAAGGGAATGTGGAAGTCATTTTTACATTTCATCGGTAGAGCCATTTCAACCAACATATTTTTTTTCTTGAAAGAATATGATCTCTAGTCATTTAACTTTTTCTGTTTCATCTTCTCCTTCCAAAAGATGGATTATTGATGTTCCAACAAGTACCCATGGTTGAGATTGATGGGATGAAGCTGGTGCAGACCCGAGCCATTCTCAACTACATTGCCGACAAACACAACCTTTACGGGAAAGACATAAAGGAGAGAGCCCTGTACGGTATATTTTTTTGTTCTACATCTGCAGATATGATAGTACTGATATCAGATTTGCCCTGATTGAGAAGTATCTTAGCAGGAATGCAAGGCCAATTGCAGCCTGAGTCTTGGGTATCCATTAGGACTGAGAGTGGCAGAGTCCTGTGGAGATGAGCAGAGTGATTTCAGATGGATTCAAGTGATTTGGGCCATAGTAGAAGATGCAGGTCATAGCCCAGTATCAGAGGTTTCCTGACAGTGAAGAACTGTGAAGTCTGAAAAGTGAAGTAGTCTTCTTCCCAATTACGTTTTTATTTTTTTAATTAATTTTTTGAAAGGCAGGTTTACAGAGAGAAGGTGAGATAGGGGAAAGATCTTCCCTATGTTGATTCACTCCCCAGATGGGAATAATGGCCAGCTCTGAGCCAATCTGAAGCCAGGAACCAGGAACTTCCTCCAGGTCTCCTATGTGGGTGCAGGGTCCCAAGGCTTTAGCCATCCTCCACTACTTTCCTGGCCACAAGCATGAAGCTGTACGGAAAGTGGAGCAACCACTTCTATGGGGACCTGAACCAGCATTCACATGGAATCCCAGCACCTTCAAGGTGAGGATTTAGCCACAGCACAGGTCATCTTCTCTGCTTTACCAGGCCATTGGCAGGTTCTGGATCAGAGGTAGAGCAGTCAGGTCTAGAAATAGCACCCATATGGGATATTGGCACCCACAAGGGATTCTGTCAATGCAGGTAGAGAATTAACCTGGTCCACCACCAGGCTGGGCCCTGCAATCACTTTTACAGGTTAGGCTGCACGAGCAGCTCAAGACAGGGGACTAAAATGAGTGTAAAAATGAAGACCTAGAAAAAGTCAAAGAAACTAACTCTTAATTTCCCAAAATTTGAAAAAAATACTGGTTCTCAAACTTATAATACCAGAATATTATGTGGTGTTATATTTGAAAGCAGTGGGTCATTAACCATATGAGTCGTAAGACACAACATATTAGAGATGCAAATCTTATTTGCTGCACACAGTGATCACTGCAGATTTTCATGATCATGACTATGAACAGGTCAATGACATTAATTGTAACTATATTTGGTCATGGAGAGAGCAAAACCTTGAGGCTTTTATCTACCCTCTATGTTGCTCCCAGAAATAAATGCTGACATAATGGAATGGTGGACACACACACACACACCCCTAGGTAAGGATTGGCAGAGAATGATGCTGAGGGATTCCAGCATTATTTGAAGCATTTCACATAACACTAGAGAAAACAAATAGTCAATACTTATAAGGATTGGGGTCTATTTCTTGTTACAATAGTACTACTTGATTGAAAAAATAAAGTAAGCAGCCATGGAAAGTTCTCAAAAAATTATAGATAGAATTATAAAGGACCTAGCAATTCTATTAGGCTTAGTCTCAAAAGAAATGAAAGTATAGGGGCCAGCTCTATGGCTCAAAATAATAATAATAATTCTGCCTCAAAATGGATGTAGTTTGAGGTTTTGAGATTATTATGCTCCAAAAGGAAACTCAACAAGAACTAAACACTTCACTTTCCTGGGCTGCAGTAAGAGACCTGGAAAGCAGTTGACAAGCTGCACAGATTTTTTTTTCTGGAGTTGGTATTAAGCATATTTTCGAATTACTGGATGATGATACTTGCAGAGTCCTGTCAATGCGTTAAAACTACTGAGAAGTATACTTTACAGGGAAGGCAATTATGGTATATGACTAGGCTGATAATTCTGCTGTTTCTGAAAGTATTTTGTTAACTGTTTCAGACAAAGTGAAAAATCACCTCATATCCTATACACTTGTTGTAATTGCACACAAAAATGCATTGGATTAGGAAATATTTTAGGTGAGATATCAAGAATTGTAAACATGACTAGAATTGGAAAACAGCACATGGGAAGCCATGTTTATGAGAAATAATTAAGAGAACTTCTGAAATTGTGCATAAAAATTATCTGGGATATGTATAACCAGGTGACAGAGGGAGAGGAACACGTGTGAATGACCTTGATGAGAACTCTCTCAAGAGATGAATCAGCTGGCAGACCGTTAGCTACATGCCATGCTGTGTTTGTGTGCCGGGTACAAAATACAGACCAAATTTGTGACATTAATGGTCATATTCATGAATCCGACACATGCTCTCACGAGCTTCACTCTCAGCAGGTACCTATCAGCATTCATTGTCAATGTATTTGGTCATGATTATAATAGAAATTAAAGCCATTTTTCATCTGCTTAAGTTGTTCTTAGAAGTAAATGTAAATAAGTTCATAGAAATAATAGCACAATGAATGGCATATCAAATGGCCATACAATAATGAATTACTTTGCTACCTTGGATATTCCATTTCATTAAGTTTTAAAACCATAAGCTTTAATGCCATAAGTGCTTGATAGTTTGATTGTTTTTATCTCTCAGGATTGATATGTATACAGAAGGCATGGCAGATTTGGATAGATTGATTCTTTATCACTCATTCTCCTCACCTGAGGAAAAGGAGAAAAGCCTTCCTCAGATCAAAGAAAAAGCAAGAAACCGGTATTTTCCTGCCTTTGAAAAGGTAGATGGAAGCTCTTTCACTTTTAGGGGCACTAAGGCTGTGGGCTAATACAGATACAATGCCAAGAGTCAAGTGGCTTCACCCCAACTGTTGATATGTCTGGATCTGGTGTAGGGGAGGCGTGCAAGGATCTCAGCAGATGGTTGTTGGGGTTCAGGCATTCAAATGATCACTACAGACAACGGAGAAACAGTGGCCTGGCTTTCCAGGGGCTCTGACCTTCTGCCACAGAGTTTTTCTGAGTGGTAATTGAGTGCATGGATGCACAAGGAACTGTGTGAAATATATTTGAAGAAGAATTAGTTTAACTTAGTTAACTTTCTTCAAAATTTTTCAGTTGCTAAAACCCAACCTAAAGGGCTCAAACTAAATTTCAGAGGCATTTGTAGAACTTAGTCTGTAGGAATAATTAAATCTCACTGGAAGTTGGAGTAGATTGTGTAGAAACCCAACTTTTGATACTAGAGCAACATCCAAAAGCATCTTGGTACACGTGCGAGGAGACTGGAGAGCAGCCGGGTATCCAATAAAGGACAGTGGCAGAGGGAGGAGAGGAGATGAACAAATTGATGGTTAGAAACCATAATCTACTGAATCTAGAGATAGGTTCTCAGATATTTGAGGAAAGGTATGATAAGACAGTAAATAAAGTGTCATTATTATACATTAATGCCTTTCTATTAATTGAGCTCCTTTTTGAGTGTCAGAGAAGATTTTGAGGTCACACCTTACTTGAAATTCTGTTGAATAAATATCATGATCCAAAAACATAACTGTAAGGGGAAAAAGATTTATGGATCAAGTAGCCCCTGGTGCTGATGCTATAGGGCACATTCACACAGTGACAAGCTCTCCAGTTGTCAGTGCTCAGTATTAGTGAACTATGAATCCAGAGAGCCTCAGGTTCACAAGTGAAGAGAGCAGGTTACTGTACAGCACACACTAGTCCCTGTTTCTATACCAAATAACTCTTCATACATCTTTATGCATATAGAATCCAAAGGGGGCTTTGTCAAAATACTGTATCTTGCTGGGGATACTATGTGTATATCTTATTCATCATGGATTCAATGTTTCTTGCAAATTTTTATCAACATCAAATATAAATCAAAATTATATTATGAAATATTGAACGTATTCAGAAATGTTTAAAACAAAGATGAATAAATACATAGACCCCACAACTAGATAGAAAAACGGACAGTTATATTTGACTTAACCATGTAGTCACAACTCCAGTTTTTGCCGTAAGAGTATGATTCATTATATCGATATAAGTTTCATTCATCTGCGTAGTTCACCTGTACATTTTTTTAGCAGCAGATTGCAATATGCCGCAGTTTAAGAGGCATTATTTCATAAAGGAAGAACTCAAGTTCATACTTGTTTATTTCAATCCCAGAGACATAAACTATGATAAGAGGATGTTTGTGAAGTTTTAAAAAGTCTCATCATAGTGCAAAAGAGCTGTGGTGAAGGGGCAGACACTGTGCAGCAGGGAGCTGCAGAGAGTGCAGAGTGCAGGGGCATGTGTAAAATGTCAGGCCTGCAGACTTGAGGAGGTGGGGCAGACTGGAACATGGGGCAGCAAGAGGTAAGCCTTCTGCACAGGTGGAGGTGCAAGTGAGGCTAGGGGTATGAATGCCATAGGGATATGTAATGGGAGTGAAAGGAAGTCTGGGTTTTCGCTGAGTGAGCAGTGCCCACTTCTCATGAGCAAGAGTCCTGGATAAAGGGGTGCATCTCCACACCCTCCAAGAAAGCACCGGAGCTGGCAGGATTAGGCTGGAAACTCAGGCAGGAGGAGGATCCAGCCTGATGGGCCTGTGGCCATGATGTCATTCCTCTAATCATCAGGTGTTGAAGAGCCACGGACAAGACTACCTGGTTGGCAACAAGCTGAGCAAGGCTGACATTCTCCTAGTTGAGCAGCTCTACAACATGGAAGAGCTGGACCCCACCATCCTCAGCAGCTTCCCTCAGCTGAAGGTGACCAGTCTCTTCATGGCACAATTCTAGCCTCTTATCTAACATTTGTCCCCTTCCGCTGATGAAGACTCAGTGCCCACCTTCTCACTTGCTCTCTAGCCTTCACTACTACCACCCCAGGTCTCCAAAATGAGCTTGTAAGCACAGATTTTGAGGCAAGTCATTTTGCTAAGAAAATCACTGTGGATTCCATCCCATGAAGAATATTCTGCCTTTTTGTTTAAAGATCTACTTTATTTTACTTGAAAAGCAGAGTTACAGAGAGAAGAGGCAGAGAAATGTCTTACATTTGCTGATTCACTCTCCAAATGGCTGCAAAAGCCAGAGTTAAATTGATCCAGACAGGAGCCTGAAGCGTCTTCCAGCTCTCCCATGTGGGAGCAGGGGCCCAAGGACTTGAACCATCGTCTGTTGCTTTCTCAGGCCATGAATAAGCAGCTGGATCAAAAAATGGAGCAGCAGCAGTAGAAGCAGAATCGACATGTGATGCTGAAGTTACAAGCAGGGCTTTAGTCTACTTCGCTACAGTGGCAGCCCCACATTTTGCCTTTCATATGGAGAATGACACAGGGCCCAGGAACCCTCTCCTCAGCCCCTCTCCCATGGTTTTGTTCCCATCCTCTTCCTTCAGCTCTTGCCTTTGGCTCTGTGTGGAACTTGATTGTGGCTGCCTCTTGGTTAGCCTTGAACACTTCCTCCATTTCCCACTCTATATTCCCATGTCTCAGTTCTCCGGCTTGGATCCCCCTGGGTCTGCCTAGCTGACAGTCATGTTGTCTTTCTTGAATGAGGGTTCTTCACAAAGTTCATAGGAAACACATAGTGCAAAAAACTGACTTCACCCTTCATTTCAAATACGAAATAAATGTCTAATTTCAGTATTTCATGAACACTTTGAAAACCCCTTATGTTGAAAAGAACAAATAGTCTAGGTTGATGCATAGTTGGAAGAGAGATTAGCACTCCAGAAAGTCCTAGCAATGTCTTTGGGGAATGCTCCCGTGCTGTAATCACCAGCTCTCCATTTGCATGCTCACTGGTGTCTGCTGCCCAGCCTCCAGGTTGGTGCTGATGGAGGCGACTGGGCTAGTTTTGAGTAAGAGGGGCCCAGTGCTCCTGGGTTGTGCTAGTGAAGGGGTGGGTGCTCTTTGCTCCTCCCTGAAGCTATGATCTGTGCCTTGCAGGCCCTCAAGACCAGAGTCAGCAGCCTTCCCACTGTGAAGAAGTTCCTGCAGCCTGGCAGCCAGAGGAAGCCGCCTGTAGATGAGAAATGCATAGAAGAAGACAAGAAGATTTTCTATTAAATTTCGAAGGCCTAGATGCCAAGCATAGACAAGACCAGTTCTAACCACCAGAAATAATGTAGTATTTTAAATAAGGCATATAAGATTTTCTAAGTATGTATGTGCTGATTTAATTAAAAAGCCACCGAGCAAATTTAGTTTTTCCAGAAACATATCTTTGAACTTATATAAAGGAAAAACAAAAGTTACTTAGAGTCTAAATTATGATTTCTGGGGACCCAAGGTGGCAGAATAGGGAGAAGCTACACTGATTTCTGTGCTGCCCTAGGGCATTTATTTTATTTATAAAATAAACAAAGGAGGGACCATATTGCCAGTAGTCTGATTGGCAAAAATTTTCAGTGGAGAAGTGAACGATTACTTTGTATAGTAGCTGCCATATATCCTGTTAAAATAACATAACTAGAGAACTGTATCTGATACTGTAAGTTATGCAAAAATACTTTTCCTTTTGTGCTTTGCTACCCCCAACACACAGTATATAATAACTATATTTCAAGAGCCATTTCTGTTCAGATAATTGATCTCGTTCTTGCTCATTTAGTCAATCAGTGCATTTATGTATAATATGGAACATTGAGTATTACAGGATCCTAAAGAATGGTGAGTAAGACAAATTCAGTTTTGCTCTCATGGGGTAACAACACTAGCATAGGCAATTATAACTAAAATTATGCATAACCAATCGTGTGTATACTGTCCCTGGTGCTGTCACACAAATTACCGTGATGTTGTGGCTAAAGGCAGTAGGAATTCATTGCCACACAGTTCTTTAGGCTGTAAGCACAAAGGTGAAGCATGAGCAGGACCGTATTCTCTCTGTAGCTGCAGGGAAGGATCCTTCCGGGTCTGCTCCTGGTGTCTGGTGTCAGGAACCTGCCTTGGTTTATCGAGATGTCACTCTAATTGGTTCCATCTTCAGAGGATATGGTTTTGTTTAAGCAAAAATTTAAACACCAAGAGTCTTCTGAGGATAAAAGGGTTATTGACATTTTTCACATAGGAGGCAAAATAATGTACCAGTCCTAGGGCAGATTCCCTATGCCACCACAGCATGACTGACAGCATTTAGAAAAAAACGTGAAAAGATTATAGCATGGACAAATTTTACACATATGACAATACAGATTTAGGAGTTTAGTAATACTTCCCACTCATCCCTTTTGCCTCCCTGTGTTCCCTACCTGACCTCTACTTTCCCTAATTTTTTTTCTGGTTTTTACAATAGCAAAATTTCAGTTCACTTTGCAATTTCACACTCCATTAGGAAATGATATCAATACGAGGCAATGAAGAAATAATAAGAAAGAACATAAAAAGGACCTACTGTTCCTCAAGAGTGGAAACAAAGGCTGTATATAACAATCAAATTCTAAAACAGCTCATGTAACTGCAGATTCCATTTTTGTACACTTTGTGTTAGTTATCACAGATTAGGGACTGAAATAGCAGAATGTTGAACTTGTGAAGCTGAAGGACTATACTGCTGTAATGATTTGGGTGGCAATGGTGGCTGGGGGAATTGGAAAAGAAGAAAGGATAGGGAAAGGGGGAAATCTCAATACCTACCAAAATGTATTATGCAAAATAATAAAAAAAGTTTAATTGAAAAAGTTTTAATAACAAAGATTAGGGACATCCTTAACCCTGTATTACCTCATCCTAACTTGATTATATCTCCAAAGACACTGGAGATGGAGATGGACACGCTAACAGGTAAGTGTGTTAGGGAGTGAACATACACCTTTTGGGGACACAGTGTAACCCACAGCCTCACACTAGAGAATGAGCTAATTGTGGAAGCTAATGCGCCTGATCAGGAAAGCTCTCCTGGATCTGTGGTCAGACACAGTTTCATAAAGAGTAGGGTCATATCTGAGATGAGGCTTACAGAAAAGGCAAGTTGTGGCTGGTGCAGTGGATAGAACCACAGAGGAGCAAGAGGAGTGGGATCCCAGTGAGAGCAGCACATCAATAGTTAGAGCATGGAGAAATCGTTTGAGGAAAAAGAAGATATTTGGACTGAAGACAGCACTAATGCACAAGGTAAGGAGAGAGGAGTGATGAGGAAGTGAGATCAAGGAACAAAGCCCAGAGACCTGTGGACTTAGGCGGCCATGGCAAGATGCTTAAATGTTTGTCCTAAGAACACTCAGGGCCCTGTGATCACCACAGCCCCTCTGTGTCATTGGCCAGCCTGTCATGTGCAAAATCTAATCATCTTCTAAATCTTCTTTTAAGTCATTCGAGCATCCATTTCAGAATAGCAAATCATTTCTTATTCAGACACTGCCTCTCATGTTAGAAGATAACTGCACGCACATGAGACGATTGAAGGCAGTCTGAGCAGACAGCCACTAACGACCCCCACACGGCCAGATTACCAGTGAGGTACAAGGACAAATTTCTATAGCGTGATTTTGGAAGAAATACAAAGAACATATTCTATCCATTATAGCAAAAGTCACTCATTAGAGGCTAGTTAGTGATTTCTAATCAATGAAGCTGAATATTTTGTTTTTCTAGGATGTAAGTGTCCTGGGCTTCAATTTCTTACATAAAACCCAGTGCTCTGTTGCCACCCCAACTCCTGACCTCCTAGTAGTCAACGACCACATGAGATCAACTCGGGGGTTTATTCCATTCAGTGAATTAGGTAGCCAAGAGACATAGGAAACACAGTCAGTCCTCAGCTGCTATCTGCCTCGCCGAGCCCCTGCTGTGCTCTGGACTCCCTAATCTGAGGAGGTTTGGGCACAACACTGGAACAACAGCATCCTCATCCCCTACAGCCTAAAGGAAGGAAAGAGGAGATCCCCCTACTGTGTTTCTAGTGTCTGGAACCTCCTGATGCAGAATGAAATACACAGTCGCTTTTCTCTCCTGTTCTCAGTGAGACCAGAATGCAGCAGTTTCTACTTTTAGACATGTACTAGTCCAATACCCTGGGGTCTCCCAGAAAATCAAGAGTGTGATGGGTTGAATGCCAGGCATTAGCAGTGGCTACCTCTGTTCACAGTACCAGCTGGGTGTGGTGGGGCAGAGATATGAGGCTCATGCTTTAGTCATGTTATTCCTAGAGTTTGTACACTCTCCTTCGAACTTTGTTTTCTGTAGTTGATGGTAGTTTAGCTATCACAGCAATTTGAACTGTTCCTGTGCTTGGTGCAGTCACTGAGGTTTCTGCTATGCAGATTTCCCACCATGTGCTACTGGAGGAACTGGTATGATGAGCTTCTCAGGTACTGGGAATAGGCCTTACTGACACTGTGTGTGTGGCTAACACACAGATTCACAACCAGTATTCAAGTCAGGCACTGAAATCAAAAGATCAATGCTTGATCCAGGAGCTGAGTGAATCTCCAGATTGAGCCACTGCCAGGCTCAGCGTGTCAAGAGTTACTAGTGCTAGGTGGGGAAGGTGGGCCCCACAGATGCTGTGTGAAGGTGACTACATCTGTAAGAGTGAATTTTTCTCTAGAACAGAACGAGCTGTCATGGATCACTCCTCAGGTACTGCTAGGCTGTATTGATGCGGCTACCTCAGTCCTGAGTAACAAGTGAGCAACAGCATCCATGCTGCCATAGACAGCTGGAGCCGAGAGCCCTGCAGCTGCACACCAGTGCTGAGAAGAGCACAGAAATCCTGGATCAGAGATCCCAGCAAGCCACATCATTGTATCATGCAAAGCACAGAGATCAGACCTGTGAGCCCCAGGGAGCAAGTTGTTGCTGGGCTAGGTGGAGTACAGAAGGTTTACATCAAGGCTGCTGCGGTGTATGCTGGGTGGTGCCAAGCAGCTGTGGCCACTGTCTGTCTGGACTGATACACAAGATGGCAGTGGAGGGAGGGGCAGCGTTAGAGCCCAGTGGTGGACTTGGTCTTTCTGTCTTTCACTGCGCCACAGTGAAGCTGCTGCCTCACTGCTCAGAGTGAATGCATAGTGCACACAGACTTCACATGCCCAGTTGGGCACATTGTCCAGAGCAAAAACACATACTGTATCATACCATTTGAGTCTCCTGCAAGGTCTGAGCCTCATGGGGCAGACTGGACAAGTCAGCAATCTGCAACTTTTCAAATGATTGCAGAGCAGATAATGAAGAGGATAATCCCAATTCCAATGGGACATAATTATTATAAACTAATATTATATGAATACCCGCATTAATATGAAATCCTTATTTTCAGAACTATAGGGGCTGCCTGTTTCAGAAGCCTGACTCTCTCTGTCAGCTATTAGAATGCTATGTAAGCTAGCAATCTGGGCTTGCCATTCTCCTTTTGGATCCATTCTGTGCCATGGGATTCAGTCTGCCTTACTAGAATGCAAAAATGTCTTCAGGACTCCTGGGAGGAATATATACGGGATTCCCATCCACTAGCATGGCATAAATTGCAACAATAACTCCTGCTCTCAAGACAGTACCTTCTTGCCATAGTCCTGGGTCTAAGTGGGAGGAGACAGAACTATGCAAATCACAGCTCTAAAGTCAGGGAGCCTTGAGCTTTCCAGGGAGGGCTGTGGTTTTTTGTATTCCTTCCTGGGGATACAAGGTGAAAGGTTTGTGCACTTGGGCTCTGCCCACACTCCCCCGTTCACCCTTTCCTTTACAGCAAGAAACTCCTCAGCCATTGAGGCTGGGGCTCAGACGCGTGAAGTTGGTTTTGTTCCTCTTTGTTCTCTCTCTGTTGTTGCGATGTCTGTTGTCAGTGTGGCACTGTGCTTCTTCTGCTCTCTTACTGATCAGGTGCTTCTCCTTGAGGCACTCACCCTTACAGCTTCAGGTTCTTTTGATGGAAGACACGAGCACTCAACCTCTCTATAGGGCCATCTTGAATCTCCATACACTGTTTAGTAGGAAAATATATCTGTACATGTTAAATTTACATATTTAAATAAATTATATATTTAAATTCATATATATTTATCAGATGAAATGTCAGGCATTTTGAATATTCCTATTAGGTATTATTTAACACAAAGATTTTGTGAAGAAGTTAAATTTTATATTTAATCTTTATATATGTTGTGATACTTTTTACACCCTTTTGCATTTATATATATATATTTATTTATATTATGTGTTATACATCTGAAGTGAAAACAGGTACTTAATTTCTCTCATTGTACTGGAGAAATTGGTGAAGAATTGAGCCACTGTGCACAGTAACATGGCTATCTTCCAAAATGCTCATGAAGAACAAGTACAAGCATGTGTTAGCAATGTTATACTAATACAACCCTTCTTTGATGATGCATTTGAGTCAGCACAACATCATTCCGTGTTGACTATAACCTGTCTTGCCCCCATCTCAGTGCCACAATCTTTGAGCACTTCCTCACTGAGCTCAATAGTTTTGCCTGATTCTACTTGTCCTTTGAAATGTTCAATTCATTTGCAACATTCTAAGTCAACAGGTCTATTACCACACCTAGTGAAAACAATACTTACCCTTTAAACTCAGGATTGGTGAAATATCTGCAAAGGTTATGTTAACAAAATATTGATGGAATTGTTATTCATCATTCCATTAAATATATATCTGCTGGAAACCTGTTTCTCCCCTGGATGCTTCTAGAAACACAGGATACCACAGAAGACTAAATCTCACTGAAAAGTAGCCGCTTGAGAACAGCCTGCTGAGAGACTTTTACCCAGAAGCAGCGATGAGGGCAAGGGTCATGGGTCAGGAACAAGTTGGGGCATCTCAGGTACAAGAGGGAGGCCACTGAGGTGGAGACTTAGTGAGAACAAATTTAATGATAAGGTCAGAAATGCAATCATGGGTGTATTGTTTATCTATTGCTGCATAACAAAGTGCCTCAGAGTTTAGTGACTGAGAGTAACATTTATTACCTTACATAATTTGCAGAAGTCAAGAATCAAGGGGGAACAGGAGGTAGGTCTGAACTTGGATGGCTCAAGAAGTGGCAGTCAATTAATCAACACTGTGCAGTATCTGAAGGCTTAAATGGGGTTGTCACCAATGTCCAGGAAGGCCTACTCACATGGTTGTTGGCAGAGACTCACTTCTTGTGGAAGGTGGCAAAGTCCCATTTCCTTGGTAGGTCTGTTTCTCTGTGGGGCTGTCTTCATGACATAGCAACCAACCTCCGCTAGGGAAAACGACCCAAGAGGCAGCAAGTAGCAAGTCTTGAATTCCTATCACTGGAAATCACTGTTGTTAAGGTGCAAGTAGTCAGATGAGGCAACCTGGGCAGAGAGCATGTGCCGATAAAAGGGAAGCTGGTGGGGAAGGCACGGGGGATGGCCAGGAGTCTTGGAGGAGGATGTCAGGGACAGTGGGGAGACCCAGAAATGTGGGGCATCATGACACTCACAAGGCCAACAGGTGAGTGTCAAGTTGGAGGAGCGAACACTGGATTTGGCTACAGGAGGTCATCGCTGGCCTGACAAGAGTAGGTACAGGGAGGCAAGGGGAGTGTAAGCTGCATAGACTGGGCTGAGAACAGTGAAGTGAGAAGCAGAGCAGAAAGCTAGAACATTCAGCAGTTTCATTCCAAAGGGTGTAGATGTGGGGCAGTAGACTCCATCTGAGATCCAGAAAAGGAAGGGCTAAATAGGCTGGGCTCCTATTTAGCCGGCAATTACACTAAGTTCACAAAAAAAGGCTGAGGCTGTGCACTAATGCTTGGCAGGTGCTGCAGCAACCAGGGCCACCTGGTGGTCAGCGCCGCAGTCACAGTCACATTTAACCATTGATTGTAATCTACACAGGACAAACAGCAAGATGAAAATGCCCAAGAAAAGGCTGAGGAAGACTTTCTTGACTTCCCTAACACCTTCCAGCTTATTCCACTGTCTGTGGCTTCCTCCTCCTTTTCTTTTACTTCATCCAGGTTCTACATATGTTCCAGGGTCCACTTCTGACTAGGAGGGCGGTGAGACAGATACAAGGAACACCAAGGGTGCCAGAAGGCACTAAAAGCCAGGAGAGAGGCATGAGCTGCCTCCCTGAGAACCATCATAGGGAGCCAATGTTGCTGACCCCTGAGTATCTGACCTCCAGCACTACGTGAACACATGTTTCTACTGTTCAGGGGCAGACATAAGGAAATTTGTGAAATGTAAGTGATCTCCTCATGGGGAGAGAGCTGAGATGGAAGGGAAAGCCATTGCTTGGGGCAGTTTGAGAGAGCATAGAGGGAAGAGGCATGAGTGAACTATCAGGGCTGCACGTTCCAGGTCATGGGTCAGGTGGGAGCATGGGTGGCAGGAGTTAAATCCTTGGCAGCAGGGGAAGATGCAACTGAGAGTGGATGGTGTGGGAGTAAGAGTGAAAAGGGAGCCTGGACTTTCACCTAGTAGTTTACAGAGCTTTTGACATGCTCTTCCTCATAAGCCAGGGCCCTGGAGAGAGTTCTGCACCTCCACACGCCCAGGGAGGCAGCAGAACTGAAAGAGGCTCAGAGAGGAGCAGGTCCAGTCTGACTGTCCCTGTGACCATGTTTGGATTCCTCTAATTCAACAGGTATTGAAGATCCACAGGCAAGATTACCTGGTTGGCAACAGGCTGAGCAAGGCTGACATTAGCCTGGTGGAATTGCTCTACAGAATGGAAGAAATTGACTCCAGTGCCATTGCCAGCTTCCCTCAGCTAAGATGACCCATTTCACAGTGCAAGGAGGGCATCCCAACATGTCCAATCTCAGAATCTTGTATTTGATCTCTGGAGTGGTGATGTTCTGACCCCCCACCTTGTCCAGGTCTCTTCCTCCCTCCCTAAGTCCCCGAGTTGATCTTTGAGGCTTGATTCAGAGGCAGGAAGAGAACCTTGTTCTGCAAGGGAAGCTTGGATGGATATCTCCTTGTGAACAGTACTTATCTTGTAAGACAAAGGCCCAGAACACAGCTTCCGTCTCTCTCAGCTGCCTTTCCCTCTGCGGTCTCTGTGTTTGCTTTCTCTGAGATTCTCTTTACTCCATATTCTTGCCTTGAAACAGTCCCCAATCCAGCTCTCCACATCAGGATTTATGCTCCTCTCATCACAGCCCTCCTCACCCCACCGACACCATCATATTTCCCTCCCATTTCTCAGTGTAGAAGTTGATTGTTATTGATCTCTAACATAACCTTTAGGATTTTCTGCCTCCGGTTTCAAGTCTGTTTTTCCCAGTGTTCATGTCCCTTGTTTGGAGACTTTACTCTGCAATCTAACAGACACAAATCTGCAGGACTCACATGTAAGGAAGAAAAGGGAAGATTGTGAACCAGATAAAGTCCTACAGATGCATTTGGGGGAAATGCTACTGAGGTGTGCTTTCCCCCTCTCACTGGAGCCCATTTTCCAGCCTCTGCACTGGTGTTGATGATCCCCATTGATCTTTGTCTAGGATAGACCAGATTTCCCAGGTTGACCTATTGCTTGGTTTAGTCTTTGTACTCTGCAATCTGAGGCTGTTATTTGTGCATAGAAGACCCTGGAAACCAAAGTAAGCAGCCCCTGCACCATGAAGAAATTGCTGCGACCCGGCAGTAGGAGGAAGACGCCTGTGGATGAAGAATGTGCAGAAGAAGCAGAGGTTATTTCCAGCATGGGTATGAAGCATAAGCATGACCCTTCTCCTGTCATGATGCAGTAATAGAGAGCTTGAGGAATATGTGGGCCCTCATTACCATGAGGCTAATTACCTTTCTCAAAATCTGTTTGCTAATTTAGAACTCAGCTATGCACAAGTTGCTGCAGTACACTCTATTTTGTTTTAGTGAATATAAAGTCATGATCACTTTCTGGAATACCTCTTCAATTTAAGTAATAAAACAAACATTACTCTGTTATGTATAAAAAGTTCATGCAACAGTTCTTGTGTACCTTGTCAAAGAAAGTTAGGTAGAAAATTTCACCTGATGCTGGTGCTCACCCAGAGATAATCTTTCCATGGTTTTGCTGCAATCTTTAGCAGCAGTATAAAGATGCTTTTTAAAGAAACTTTTTCTGGATAACCAATCTCTTTTTTTTCCTGTTCATTTATACAATCAGTATAGTCACATTTAATATGAAACATTGAATGTTCCAAGAGCTGCGTAAATCACGAGGCATATTCCAAGTTAAACTCCATCCCTCATGGGCGTTACTCTGGAGAAAACAAACAAAAAATAGCAAAGGGATTTGAATTTAAGAGCTAGGTTGCCACTGGAGCCACCTATATCTGCATTGGAGTGCATGATTCAAGCTCTGGCTACTTCATGCTGGTGACCCAGCTTCCTGCTAATGCCTTTGTGCATCTAGGAGGCAGCTGGTCATGGCCAAAGTAACATCCATGCAGGATATTCAGAGGCAGTTCCTGTCTTCTAGTTTTTATCTGTCCTAGTTTAGATGCTGCTGCTATTTGTGGTATGGACAAGTGAATAGAGTCTCTCTCTCTTCTTGCCTCAGTCTATTTTTTTTAAATACACATTTTTAAATAGATAATTTTAATTCATAAACTATATAAAAAGGCATACATATATCCGTATAGTTTTAGGGCTATCATAATTATTACCATATACTTGATGGCAAAAGACAAAAGATTATTTCCTTAGCATTTGAAGTCTTAAAGTCTGTATCTCTGAAAGTGAGATGTCACCCAGAATCACACTCTATCTGAAAGCTTTAGGGAAGCATCTTTCTTTTCTCTTCCTGGTATGTGGCTATGCTGGACATCCTTGGCATTCTCCAGTTGATGAAGTGTCACTCTAACATCTGTATCCATCATCCAAGGCCATTTTCACAGGGTATGTCATCTTCGTCCACATCCCTCTACATTTAAAGATGCCAGCAATCAAGTAAGGACCTGCTTAATCAAGTATGGCTTCCGTTTAACTTGATTACATATGCCGTGACCCTAATCAAGTTAAGGGCACAATGACAGGGAAGGTCTGGACATATCCTTTCTGAGAGACTTAATTTAAACTATACCACCACGCTAGAGAGTAAGTCAGCATACACCCAAGTTCTAACTGCAAGCATACCTCTCTAATTTTTTTTTTTTTTGCAAATCCGTTCTAGTATAATTTCATAGTCAAAATAGCATTACCTTGTTTAGCTATGGGGAGGAAGTAGTGTTACTGTATCAGGTAGTGAGAGGCCACAGAAATCTCTTAACGTCTTACAAAGGACAACACAACTCTCCCCACATGCACAGGAAAAAAAGACTGCCCTGTGCATAGAATTAGTAATTCTGAGGGTGAAAGCAAATTTTCTTATCCATTCTATAATTTTGTCATGAATTGACTGAATACGAGAGAGTCTTGTCACTTAGATAATTAATGGCAAAGACTGAATTATAATCTGCTTCTGACATTTACACTGTTTTCCTCTATTAGAACCAATCTTTCCAACATCCCTTTATATCTAGCGATATGTTCCACCTGCTCTTTTTTATTCCTATGTCATTAATTTTCCTCATTCCATTAAAGTCACATGCCCCAGTTTTCTAATTGGTTATTTTCACATTTCTGTGAAGATGTGTCCCACAGAAACTGAAAAATACAGGGCTCGAAGTATGACCCAAGGACACTATGGACAATGTGAGTATAAACCAGATTTGCTATTGAACTGGAGACACATTTTAAGTTATTTCTTTTGGCATATAATAGGAGGGATGTGAAGAAATGTAGAAAGATGGACAATATCATTATGTGACCTTAAAGACTGGCATCCTCTTTCATCAACATCTTGCAACACATCTCTGTGCATGCGTCACCTAACTATTTGTATGACTCTTCCTTATTACAGGGAAAAGAGTCCAGTTGAGAAAAACCACTCAGCGTTTCATACTGAACTACAGGGAAATTGCTGAAGTCAGCCTCCTGTTAGAAAACAACTAGTTAATATGTTACTTGTCAAGGTTGGTGACAAAAGTGTAAGCAAAAACCCATAAAAAGAATTGACTATTTCTGCAACCCCATGAGGATTTTTTTTATATAAATTTGACTGAGATTTGTCAAGGATTAAATGCAAGGACTATGGTAAACGCAAAGCTGCACTGTGGGGTTGGCCCAGAGGTGATGTCTATAACAAGAAACCTGAAGGCACTTTGGAACTGGGTTGTGAAGTAAAACACAAAACCCCCAGTTAATGTAAATTTCAGATAAGTAACAAGAAAAATTTTGATATCCGTGTATCTCAAATGAAGCTTGAGAGTGTTTCCATGCATGTTTACTATTTGTTTTTAACATTACTACCTATCTGAAATCTGTAGATCAATTACTAATCTTGAGACTTCTCATTGCATACTCTTCCCTCTCTGCCTCACTCAGATCTGGCTCCCACACCTGTGGGCCTTAGCACATGTTGTCATGCAGACTGGGACACTCTGCTGTAATGACGGCTATCATGTCTTTCCTTACATTATTTTTAAATCATATTTTTAAAATATTTATTGTTACTGAAAATACAGAGTTGCAATGAGAGGACAGAAAGAGATCTTCCATCCTCTGGTTCACTCTCCAAATGGGTGCAATGGCCAAATCTGAGCAAATCTATAGCCAGAAGCCCGGAGCTACTTCCAGGTCTCTTATGCAGGTATAGGGACCCAAAGATTTTGGCCATCTTCCTCTGCTTTCCCAGGCTATAGGCAGGGGCAGGATCAGGAGTGGAGCAGCCAGGAACTGAACCAGCACTGAATAGGATGCTGGAGTTGTTTTATTGCTTAACCTACTGCTCTACAGTGCCAGTCCTAACATTAAATATCTGACACCAGTTTATGGCATAGACTTAGACTTCTGGAAGGCATAGTCTTCATTTTGTTTGACATTAGTCCCAGTAGTCCCATGCACAATCTGACCAAGGTAGCAACAGAATAAATAAGATAGATTCAACATCTTTCAACGGAAAATTATAACAAATACAAAGAGTTGTGATCCAGTTGTGATGAAGCACTGGGGACACAGCAGCCAGGATCCACAGTTCACAGGACAGGACAGGAAAGTGGAGCAGACAGTGGCTTTCAGTTTTCCCAGAGGAAGTCAGTAGAGGGCACACAGGAGACCTCAGGACCGCATGAGAAACACAGTGAAGTAGGAAGGTATGCACAGACAGGTGGGAAGAAGTGGTTGGGTCAGGTGAGCCAATGTGCACAGGGTCAGGGGGAAAGTCAGAGGGTGGCATGGGCAGGAGTTGAGGAAGTGAGGAGGCTTTGGGGTTTTATTTTGCTGAGGACAGTGACCCATTGAAGAGCACAAAGAAAGATGATGAGATCCACATTTGTATTTAAAGAAAATCACTTGTCTTCCAAGTACAGAAGAGAATGGGGGCTGGCACTATAGCAGTTATATAAGCTAAGTCTCCACCTGAGATGCTGGAATTCAACTCCCAGGTACTCCACTTCTATTCTAGCTCTTGGCTAACACAGCAAATCAGTGGAAGATGGCTCAAGTTGTTGGGCCCCTACACCCACATGGCAGATCTGGAAGAAGCTCCTGCCCAAGCTCTGGTCCAACTCCAGCCATTGAGGCCATCTGGGGAGTGAACCAGTGGATGGAAGAGCTCTTCTCTGTCCGTGTCTCTCCTTCTCTCTCTGTAACTCTGCCCTCCAAATAAAATACAAAATCTTGAGGGGAAAAAAAGAAGTAAAAGGAGAAATTGGAAGGGATGCTGCAGGTAGTCATGCTGTGTCTTATCCTATTCCTCACCCTCTCTCCTACTGTGGGGAAGGTCATGCTACAGAAATCCATGTGCTAAAGCCAGAGTTGCTGGGGCGAGGGGAAGCATATGAAGGTCACAGTTTGTTGCTAAAGTGAGAAATTGTTCCTCACCCGTGCCAGCTGGCCCATGAAATGCCCCAGGAAATGACTTTGCACCCACATCCATTACATTCAATGTTCATTATAGAATCTGTGTGTGGGGAGAAACAATATGGCAGAATAGGATAAGCACATGTTTAAACAGACTGAAAATTATTAGCCAAGGTGAAGCAGAGAGGCCATGATCCCAGGAAATGGGAGAGGACAGGCCAACAACAGAGGGACACCTGGAGACCGGTGGATATGGGGAGGCAGCAGAGACAGTGGAACAATGTTGCAAAGACCAGATATCCCTATGGTGGTTGATTATTGCAGCCCAACCAGCACCTAGGTGGGAAGGAGAGTTCACCAGGACCTCATGAGGTGAACCCAGACATAGAACTGCCCATTCTGCTGATTTGCTTGATTAGACCATGAGCAGAAGCAAAGTGGCAGAACCCAAGTAAGCGGGTGCAGGAACAAGGTGGATTTCATGACTCAGATCCCCACCAATGAAGCACCAGGCAGTTTTGTGCACTGAAGAAAAGGCTGGAAGGTGGGAGGGGTTGAAAAACAACAATAGCCACATGCACTAAGCTGGGAGAGAATTCACATCTGACTCTGTGCAGTGCACTGGGCTCACAGAGACAATGATACCAATTTGGAATCCTATAAAATCCACCCAAAATTGGTCCAGGTGGCCTTCAGACCTAACGGTCAGCAGGTTCTGGCAATACAACACCACCAACAACCCAGTGATTTTAGGACAGCTGGCATCTCCATAACCCCCAGGCACTTGTCAAGCCAGGAATGGGAGGACAGCTATGCAGCAACGATGAGGCTGCAGCAATGATGAGGCCACAGCACAGGATCCCAGGGGGTGGAAAGTGGTAAGCCAGGAGCCGGGACCCTGGAGATCATGGTATAAGTCTAGCACAAGAGCCCAAGATTAAAACTCGCTGGAGGGAGCAGCACAAGTGACCCCAAAAGAAGAACCAAGTGCCAAATACAATCAGTAAAATTGACCTGTACAGCAGTGGGTGACACAACTTAGTAACTGGCCCTGAGGAGAGGAATCTGCTAACCAGATGAGCAATGGCCAAGAGTAAAATAAAATAAAATATTTTATAGTATAAATGACTTTCTTGTATACTTAATAAAAATTAACCATTGGCCAAAACAAAAAAGTGACTACTTAGGGGCAGCTCTGCCCTGAGTGACACTGGGAGAACTGAGAGTGACTCTCGGGCCATGCCCCACAGAGCTGTGAAGAGCAGAGTGAGAAGCTCTATAGAGCAAAGGAAATAAAAAAAAAACCACTCTTTAAGCAAAACAATGTGGCTCACTAGGGATGTTTCATTATGTTAGTTGTAGAGTGTTAGTTATTTTGCTGTGCATTTTTGAGAATGTCCGATGTAAAGTCTTTTTCTCTGTTCACCTTTTTGTAGATTATAAGAGAGATGTTACCAGGCAATTCTATGTCCAAAAAAAAAAAAAAAAACTCACGTAAGACTTTCTTTTATTTTTACTTTCTTAATTTCAAGAAAATAGGTTAGGATGATATTACCAATCTGATTTCATGCCATGAATAATGACATTGAATACATTGTGCTCAAAAGAGCTTTATTGCCTCACTATAATATATGAATTAGAAAAGAGTGTTGGCTCTAAGTTGGTCAGGATCAGAATTGAGTTCTGAGAGACTTCAGAACATTGATGTCCAGTTACTTGATGTTCAGGTCTGCTTTGTTTAGAAGAAAATCTTCTTTCCTTCTTCAACACTTTTCTCACTCACAGGTGGCTTCCTCTGGCTGCCAGGCTGCAGGAACTTCTTCACGGTGGGGAGGCTGCTGACTCTGGTCTTGAGGTTCTGCAGGGCACAGATCACAGTCTCAGGGAAGAGCAAAAAGTACCCACCACAGGCACAGCCAAGAAAGTCTTAACCCTCTTAGACCAGCTGAGTCCCCTCCATCAGCACCAGCCTGGAGGCTGGGAAATGAACCCCAAGGAGGACATGATTGGGAGGAACGAACAGCTCGGGAACATTTTATAGTGTTGGGGCTCTGATCAGTTGCAAACATCTCTGCCTCCTGACTCAAGCTTCAACCCTGCACTCTGTCACTCTTCCACAAAGCAAGGAAAAATACTGTGTATCAGATGACAACACTAAGACATCCCCAACTGAGATAAAGTGAAGATATGGGAAAGTGTAGTTAGCAATCAGGAAAAAATAAAAAAGCTTTGCTTGTTACAAGCAGTTTCGGCAATGAGAGACAGCAAGAGTTGTGTGAGCAGAGGGAAGGGCAGAGCTGTGCAAGGAGGAGCACAAGGTCTGATAGCTGGAGGCAAAGGTGAGGAAAGCAAATGGCATGGAGGAGACCTGCCCAGATGGTCTCAGGGTGGAAAGACCTGGACTCCCCTGGGATGAAGAGAATCACAAGGAAATCAAGAAGAGAGAACACAGAGGAAGAGGGGGCTGAGAGAGGGGTTCTGCTCACCCCTGAGTCCTGTGCACTGTTGGGAGGGAAACAGACTTCACAAGCTAACTTTCACCTAGCTTTCCTTGATGTATCTCAGAACCAGTGTCTGCAAACAGTTTTGGGATGTGCGACACTGGGTGAAGGGGGAAGGCCTAGAGTATTAGATGCCAAGAGTGGAAATGCATGTCCTGCCCTCTGAGGGCTGTGAGGTAGATCACCTGTAACAGAGGGAAGCTGGTGAGGATGGTGGGGTCAATTTCTTCCACGTTATAGAGCAGCTCCACCAGGAGAATGTCAGCCTTACTCAACCTGTTGCCAACCAGGTAGTCTTGTCCGTGGCTCTTCAACACCTGGTGATTAGAGGAATCAGAACATGGTCAGAGACACAGTCAGGATGGGCCCTACTCCTCCCAGCTTGGCTGCCTCTCTGGGAAGATGTGGAGATGCAGATGTTTCTCCAGGGTCCTGGCTCCTGAGGGAGAGGACCAGGTGGAGCTCTGCTCACTCCTCAGGGAAAAGCCAGCCTTGCCTTCCACTGTCACTTCCACTCCCATATCCCTGTAGCATTCACACCACTCACCCTTCCTTACATCTTCCCCCAACGGCAAGAGCTTAGCTCCTACGGCTCCATATTCCCACCTGTCCCTGCCCTGAAGAGTGCAGCCATGGCATTTCAGAACACGGCTCTCCACTCTGCCCTCTCTCCAGCATCCCTCCGTCAGAGGCTTCTCCTTCACCACAGCTCTCTTTTCCATGAAGAGACTATTTCAGATTCTATGATCTCCTCTTTCCCTAACCTGTGTCTGGGATCTGAAGTAACCTTGGCTGAACTTGAATTCATTATCTCTTGCAGCACTGGCTCTGACACCTTAGATAAACTGTGTCATAATTTGCAACTGAGAAATCTAAGGGAAAACTGCACTGATATCCCCACCCTACCTTGGAGTGCATGAAAAAAGTAGTAAAGTCGCATGATGGAGAAAAAGATGGAGAGATGAACGCATATGACAACTGTGAATAAATAATAAGATGATAATTATGCTAAAAGGTTGTAGGATGCATGTGCTTACTAAATATTTATTTGACTTTTTCTGGGTGGATGAGATTTTCCACAATGAAATTTAAGGGTAATATTTGATATTTGTTGAAATATTCCAGCAACATGGAAATCATAAATAATAAAAACCCAATCTATGATGACTTTGTTATGACCCGACCTGCCAAGGCATCCTCTTAGGACCTACACATTCTCTACACTCTCAGTGACACAAAAGTGAGCAGACTGTACTCACCTTTTCAAAGGCAGGAAAGTAGCGAATTTTGGCCTTTTCCTTGATCTGTGCTAGGTTTGCATCTTTTTCCCCAGGTGAACCAAATGGGTAAATAATAATCATTTCATTCAAATCAGCCATGCCTTCTGTATACATGTCAATCCTGAGAGACAAAACAACCAGTCAAGTGCTTGCATCTTAAGTTTGTAGTTTGAAAACAGGAACAGCAGAGGTAAAGAATTTCCCCTGCAATGGGTGCCTCTCACATGTCAGTTAGTGCGCTATGATTTTTGCTTTTAGGCTTGTGTTCCTTGAAAACACCTGCAGGGAAGATACTTGTGTAAAATGTTGATTGGCATAGGCACTTGGTCTAATGGCTAAGACTGATTCCGATGACCAAATCCCATATTATTGTGCCTGGGTTCAATTCTTGATCCCACTCTTAATCCAGCTGCCGGGAGAGAGTAGATGATAGTTTCTGTTACTATGTAGGAAGCCTGCTCCCAGCTTTAGCCCCAGTTGAGAGTTTTTTCTATATTCTGGATTGAATCCGGTAGATGGGAGCCCTGTCTGTCTCTCTTGTCCCTGCTACTCTGCCTCTCCAATTGATTAGAGTTTATTTTGTCTATGACCAAATATAGATACACAATACATCAATAGCCTGTTCAGAGCCACAGTGGTGAAAGAATCGTTGCATGTGACCAGTTATGTTACAAATAGGGCTGTCCTGTATCCTGTGTATAAATGTTGCATGGTCCATGTGGCTGAGGCCAGCTACTTGCATCAGCTTACAAGAGTCCCTGCCACCATCATCTCACTCAGGTCCTCTCCATCTCTCATCTGTTATGCATTCCAAGCTCAGAGTTATGCTCGTATTTAAAAGTTCTCTCAATTCCCATAAAACATGGTGTTTACATGATAATGTCTGAAACTATTCCTGTATACATTTCTCCTTTTATGATTCATTTATTTTTTTATTGGAAAGGCAGATTTACCAAGAGAAATAGAGACAGAGAGAAAAAAATCTTTCATCCACTGACTCACTCCCCAAGTGGCCCCAACAGTCAGAGCTGAGCCAGTCTGAAGCCAGGAGCCAGGAATTTCCTGCAGATCTCCTATGTTTGTGCAGTCTCTCAAGGCTTTGGGTCATTCTCTACTACTTTCCCAGGCCACAAGTATGGAGTTGGAAGGGAGGTGGAGCACCCATTTGGGATCCTGGACATGTGCAGAGTAAAGGTTCAGGCATTAGGTTATCGCACCAGACCCTGAATGCTTTTCTTGAAAACCCACCTGAATTATGCCCTTAGGTGCTGAAAATTTGTACACAGTTACAACAGGCACATATGACAGGAGACTATTCTCTTTTCCTAATTTAGTTTTTGCAATACTTAATAAAGTGACAGCTTTGTTGTCATATATTCACACACAACGATTGCCAATAATTTAGTGTTTGCATTCTATTCAGTACTGTTTAATATGCTTTCAGTCTTTACCAATATCTACACTAATTCCAGCACATTTTTATCATCTTCACCCAAAAGCACATGTATGTTTTCATTGCGGCCTTCCCCTGCCCACTGTCTCCAGACCTGAACAGCCACTTATCTGCTTTCTGTCTCTATGAACTTGAATGTTGTATTTCATACTCCTTTGTCTGTTCTCTCTGTTCTCTGTTCTCTCTTGCATTATGTAAAACTTTCAAAATTCGTGCACACTGTAGCATTCATCAATACTTCGTCCCTGCTCATGGCCAAATACCCTTCCATTGTATAGCCATGGCACTCCTTTGTTATTCATTCCTGTGTTGATGAACATTTGGTGAATTCTCACTTTCTGAATAATATGAGCAATGTTGCTATAGACCTTTATGCAAGTATTACTGAGGCTATGTACTTCTTTTGGATACACACTAGTAGTTGAATTTGTAACTTCATAATTAATTTTTGAAGAATTACCCCTACTCCTGTACGAGATATTATTTTTGACCATGCAGTTTCTTCAAAATAGGAAGGAAAATCCTGCACCAAGCTTCTCCCATACTGAATTAAGATAGCAGCTTTAGTTTTCTATAAAATGCATCAGATGGCTCCATCAACTTGGGCACTAGCTTCAAATAACCCTTATGAAGTTGATCTACCCAAACAATCACTCTGGCAACTTATGTTCAGAATCATTCCTCAAATGCCCAGAGTTTGCAACCATCTTCTTGCATTCTTTACCTCCAAGACCTTCATCTCAGAATATGTAAACATTTTGTCACTGTACTGTGCTGTTGGCTGGAGTCCAGGCTCGGAAGGCCTGAGTCCCTGGAATCATCATCTCTCTACCCTCTGACTTCATAACGTCTCTGGGTTTTCCAGCCTATGCTACTAGTCTGCATCTGTTAATTCGTCACTATTTTATGATTCCACCAACTGGCATTCACTCCAAGATCACTTTTGCCCATGTCCATATGATTCTGCCATCCCTCGGGTCATGCTTACAGCTCCACTCTGCTTGTTCTGATCCTGCTGCCATGGTCCTGTTGGCACAAAGCAGGATCCATGTCATCCCTGTGCTATGTGTTAATGTGGAAACAGAAAAGACACCGTACAGGGCTCTCTCCTTTATGTCTTTCCCATAGAGGTTGTGTTTGCTGGCAATGTAGTTGAGAATGGCTCGGGTCTGCACCAGCTTCATCCCATCAATCTCAACCATGGGTGCTTGCTGGAACATTAGCACTCCATCTTTTGAAAGGAGAAAAGAAAGAAGACAGTTAAATATCTATGGATCCCATTTTTCTAAGAAAAGAAAGTGTTTTTATTGTAATAACTGAAGAAATGAAACAAGAAAATATATGTACTATTTCATGTAAAACATCGATTAACTTTTAGCTTTCTATCATCCTTTACCTTACCTATCCTCCTTAATTTTTTCATAATATTTAATTAGTGCTTTCATTTTTCTTTTACGTATATTATAGATTTCTGCCATTTTCCCTTGATTTATCTTCATGAACACTTTGGGTAGATTTGGAAGAAGTTGTAAAAGCGTAGTCATATGCCACCTAGAAGAAGTAATTCCCAAAGCCTGTGTCCGTGACACCAATGCCAGGCCTAAGAGAAACTAATATGTGGGACCCTCTATGCACTCTTTAAATAGCACCAGTGGGCAGTGTGTGCAAATCAAGTCTGTGTTCTTGACTCTTCAGCTGCTGGCCCTTACTCTTCCTCTCCCTCCTCACACTCTCTCCTGTATTTCCAGGTAAGTTAGCACATCCTCCTTTTCAATCCCATTCACTGCCTTGTCAAATATGCAATAGAAACCAACTCAGAATAACTGGTACTTTTTTCTCATCTTATCTAGCAAGTGTCCATGGGTGGGGAGCAATGTGTGGGATTCTGAGCTCATGATAGCCATTCCTGGTTCTGGAAGCATCACAAAGCAAGGACAGGGCAATGGCAATACTTTAAAGAGGATTGCTTTGGGAAACAAAGAATTCTGGCTCTTGAAACTCTGAATTTCAGTTCTACTCAAGGATCCCAGCCCTGTTGTAATCACCTTCTCCCTCTCCACATCCCAATCACCACCCTGGAAACACAAAACAGTGTTTAATGCTTCTACCAACACTTACTCTTGTGTTAATACATTCTACTCAGTACTCTCATGTCATCCAAGTAGATAGCTGTTCTTACCCTTTCTTAACTTTTCCAGATCTTCTCGAGTTTTCATGAATTTCTCTTCAAACTGGAAAAAGAAACAGGAAAAAGAGCTCTTATTGTTTCGTTCGGTAGTATTATAGACTTTTACACTTGAGCAGTCCTGGTCAGGCACATAAAACAGAAAAGGTAGGATTTTCTAAGTGTAACAACACCTACTGGCATGGATGTGGGGAGAAAGACACCCTCCTTCACTGCTGTTGGGAGTGTAGGCTAGTACAATCACTATGGAAATCAGTATGAAGAGTGCTTGGGGAATTGCAAATAAATCTGCCATATGACCCAGTTATCCCACTCCTAGGAACATACCCAACAGAAATGAAATCTGCATATGAGAAGGGAATCTCTAATCCTATATTTGCAGCAGCACAATCCACACCAACAAAGACATGGAAAAAATCCAGATGTGCGTCCAAAGAAGAGTGGCTAAAGAAACTGTAGTATATCTACTCCATGGAATATTATTCAGTTATTAAGAAGAATGAAGTTACACCATTTACAATTAGATGGTCCCAACTAGAGACCATTATGCTCAGTGAAATGAGTCAATCACAAAAGAACTAACACCATATATTCTCTCGAATGTAAGGAAACCATCATGGACAGTGTAACTTCAATAATCAGATCCATACTGGTTTTTTTTTTCTGCATCCCATGTATTTTGATGTTTTTAATTTTAGTTTAATTTCTTCCAAATACTTTCTTTTCTCTTGTGGAATTCATTGCTGGCTCGTGGACTACACGGTGGCATCATTTTTCTCAAGAGACTTTTGTGTTTCCTTTTTGTCACCCATGTGTTGGTTACTTAGTGGCACGTTCTTTTACAGTGCTGTAATTTATTGTGTTGTTATGGCTGTTGTTCTAATTCATATCAGTTGTTGACCTTGTCTCATGGCTTCTCATTTATGGAATTGTATAGTGATGGAGTACTGGTGACTACCATATCCAGATATTGGGGTACAATGCAACATACATTCCTGCTTCCAAATAAAATATGGAATCTCAATGAAACTGTTGGAAATATGTAGACAATGGGATGCTGGACTGTCTGACATTGTCTGTACCAGCAATATCAGGGGAACACTTAAATAAGAGACTAATGGAATTATAACTCCTTATGAAGGACTTATTGTAGCAGTATGGGGAAAATCTGTCAGGGAGTGGGAGTTTGGTAGGGCAATCCAAGTCTATATGAAATTGTACCACAAAATCCAAAATAAAAAGAAAACAAACAAAATAAAAAATTTTATAAGTTTTTCAGGTACAGAGAGAAACATGGTGATTGGAAATCGAGGTTAGGTCCACCAAGAAAAGAGCAATAGGTGTTCATTTCTGTAGGTTCAATTTACCTTCACCCTGATCCAAGCAACGTGCTGTGTATATTAGGTCAGGATTCAGGATGGGCCATCACTAGAGGAAAGGCACTATACACATAGTTCTAAGCATGGAGTTGTAGCATCTTCAGAAAGCCTGTGTCTCTCCCTGAGGTTACGACAGAACCTGGTATGTTGGGAGCATGGACTGTGACCATGGACCATTCCCCTGCTGAGGGGTCTCTAGAGTGGTGTGCATTACCTCATTCAGCAGGAGACAACCAAAATTCCCAAAACACACTGGGATAGAACTCCCAATTTAGGGAAGGAGAGTCACCATACTAACATTTAACCAAACTTAATCTGAGTTCCCTCACAGCTTGACTGCCTGATCCATCAGCATGGGTTTCACACTACCTTTTCCATGTACCTGCTTGACTTCAGGCATGTTACTCAAACTCTCTTTTTAAACATCTTAAAACTATAAAATGAATATAGTAATGCTATCTGCATTGTAGGTGGATGTGAGTACTCAGGCATTAAGGTATGCAAAGCACTTAGCAAAACACCAATCTACAGTAACACTTCCATAAATACAAATATTTTGCTAGCATTTTGACCTATTCTGGTGTTTTATCATGATACCTTTAATTTTTTGGAATTAAAACTGTGTAATGGCAGTACAAAAATGTACATTTTTATTTCCCATGATCTAGGACACTAGGCAAATATCACAGCTTGTCCTGAAGCCAATGACTCCAATCAAGGCAGTCGTCCCTAAAAGCTTTGTGGGGACCCAGGAGTTCATAGATATATTCGCACCAGCTTTGACACTATGATACAATGTATATTCTAAGCAGTCTGTCAAACCAAAAGTCCAGTGGCTAACTGTAATGTAATAAAATTCTTTGTGATGAAAAGATCGGGGCATTTTGGTTTCTATCATTCCTGTGGAACAGTTTACTGCGGATCCGCACATAGAGGATCAGACTGTAGGAACTGAATGGTGGGCACTTCAAAATGTCCCATTCAGCAAAAGCATAATTGATGGGGTGAGGGTGGGGCTGTTCATCACAGGAGGGTGGCTGAGGTGGGATGCTCCTGGGAGGCTAATGGCTATGGGTGAAAGACAGTGATCACCTTGAGCTATTAAGAACCCTTACACAAGAAGTGCAGGCAGCCTTACCCACCACTCTCTCCCATTAGGGAGGTGGGCTGTGCACATCACTGCCGTTCGCCCCTCCTGTGCTGAGCTCACTCTGCTGGGACTGTGAAAACAGCCCTGCCCGCAGGACTGAGATCTGGAGGACGGAGAAACCAGAGGATGGATTTCTTAAAAATAATCACATCCAAAAAGTCATTGCAGTATCTGCATGTTTTTGTGGTTGTTGCTTCACACACACACACACACACACACACACACACACACACGGAAGGACAAGGTTAAAGTCCCACACATCATGAAGCAATAGCACACATAAAGGAAGTGTAATCCCAGGCTTCGGTAAACACTTTTCTGAGAGGCAGAAAAGAGCGCTCTCGCAGTTCTGTTCACAAGGCACCACTCCTTTTCCTGGTCCCACATGAGACACAGGGTGCTATTTTGTGCATTATTGCCTCCCTTTCCTCTGGACTAAGAAGTGCTTTGCTCAGTGTCACCGCTGGAGAGCAGCACTGAGCAGAGGCACACAGCCTTGGGCCAGGATTCCTGGTCAGGCTCACCCTGGTAAAATCCGTGCTCCTAGGCGTTTAGTTGCCTCCATCCTCATAGATGTGTACATTGCCCAAAAGGAGGTAACCTATTTGTCTTTTTCTATTTGAATGAATTTACTAAGGCATGAAGCTCTCAAGGTCACAGAAAGGGCATGACAATTATCACAATACAGTTCTAATCAATTCTAATATTAGCATGACTTCAATACAGATTCAGTGTAGTTCAAAGATGCAAAGCTTTCCTCTGCCTTTCTTGCTTCCTTCTTCCCCCTTCACTTCTTTCTCCTTTTTCTTTTATTTTTCATCTTTGACATAGCATGTTTTTAATCTACATTATACCCAAAGGCTTAATGCTTCAAATAAGAAGAGCTTATCAAGCAAAATACCATAGTTCAGTGGGAATATAGGCAAGGGCTAAAAACCACAATCAAAAGAAAAGATGTCCATTTCACTCACATATGGTAAATTTTATAATAATCAAAGATCATTAAACCATAGTAATAGCAGAGCCTTTCTAAACCACTGGTTTCACAAAGATATAAAGCAGTGTCACCAAATCACATTTGCAGCAGCAGTGATACAAGCAGGCATTTCTGCTTTGTTTTTGTTTTCTTTTTAGATTTTGGCTCCCACATGAAAGAACATGCAGTGTCTGGCTTATTTCACTTAGCATCTGTTTTGATACAAATAGTAGAATTTCATTCTTGCTGCAGCTGAATTATTATTATTAACAATTATTATCCATTGTGTGTATGTGTGTGTAAATGCATAAAATCACATTTTCTTTTCTTTTTTTTTAAAGATACATTCATTTCTATTGGAAAGTCAGATATACAGAAAGGAAGAGAGACAGAGAAGATCTTCTATCCATTGATTCATTCCCCAAGCTGCTGCAACAGCCGGGGCTACATCGATCTGAAGCCAGGAACCAGGAACCTCTTCCAGTCTCCTGTGTGGGTGTAGGGTCCCAAAGCTTTAGGCAATCCTCAACTGCCCTCCCAAGGCACAGGCAGGGAGCTGGATGGGAAGCAGGGCCACTGGGATCAGAACGGGTGCCCATATGAGATCCCGGCACACACAAGGCAAGGACTTTGGTAGCTAGGCTACCACACTGAGCCCGCAAAATCACATTTTTTTAACCTGTTCAATAATGGACAGCTTGAGTGATTCCATATTCTGGCTATTGTGAGCAGTGCTATTCCAAGGTGCAGATTTGTCTTTGATACAATGTGTTCATGGATTTTGGATGTATACCTAGTAGTGAGATTGCTAGATGAAAAAGCTAGTCTATTTCCAGGTTTATAAGAAGTCTCCAGGTCTTCTCCAGAGAGCCTCAGGAACTGGGGTCGCCTCTGATTCATGTTAACAGGGTGGCCAACAGATTACTCAGCTAATACGTATGTTCCTTTATGAACAGGCAGCTGGTTACTAACTACATCAGCTGGTCTTTCTTTACGGTCTGTATTTACACTCTGATTACATTGATTTTCTAATATCATCTATCTTAATCCATTATCATGGAAACTTCTAACATGCATAAAATAAACAGAAGAGTATAACATTTCTCCTTCAACCCATCAGCCAGCTTTAGCAGCAACCAACTCAAACACCTTGTTTCATCTGTCTGTTGGCCTGCTCCTCTTAACAGAATGTAAAAGGTGTCCCAGGTATCATACATCATATCCTCTAATCCTTCAGTGTGCTTCTCTAAAACATCAGAGTTATTTTTAAAATAACCTCAATATCTTATCACATTTGTGGCATCTTTAATAACATCATATATTCAACCAGTATTCATGCCTCTAATTGTATTACAAATACCATGATTTTTTTCTTTCACAACTTAAGACACAACCCATGTAAGGTCCATACATTGGAATTACTGTGGTTGCTTTCTCCTTTTTTTCCATTTCTTTGGATTTTAATGTTTTACTTGTGTATTTTATTTATTCAAAAGGCAGAGCCACAGATGGAAAGAAACAGAAGAGGGGACAGAGAAAGAGTGATTTTCCTACCACTCAGCTCCCCCAAGACCTGCAGCAACTGCAGCCGAGGGGGACCAGGAGCCCAGAGCTCACTCCAGCTCTCCCATGTGGACCCCCACCTGCTGTTTCTCAAGCTGCACATCAACACACAGCTGGACCGCAGGTGGAGTGGGAGCAGAGCCCCAGCAACACAGCGTGTGAGATGCAGGTGGCTCGAGCAGTGTCTGGATGCTGGGATGACTTTCTTCAGTTTGTTTCCCTCTTTGAAGGAAGAAATCTTATCAACTCACTAAGTTAAATGTATTAGTCCTTTTCTTCACAGCTGACAGTTTTGATCTTCTCTTAAGATTTTAAAAATTTTTATTGAAAAATCAACTATACAGAAAAGAGGAGAGACAGAGAGGAAGATCTTCCATTGGTTGATTCACTCCCCAAGCAGCTGCAATGGCCAGAGCTGCGCCAATCTGAAGCCAGGAGCCTCTGCTGGGTCTCCCACATGGGTGCAGCGACTCAAGGATTTGGGCCATCCTCAACTGCTCTCCCAGACCACAAGCAGGGAGCTGGATGGGAAGCGGGGCTGCCAAGATTAGAACCAGTGCCCATATGGGGTCCTGGGACGTGCAAGTTGAGGAACGATTTCAGCCACTAGGCTACCGTGCCAGGTCCAGTTTTGATTTTTGAATCATGCATATCTCCTCACTGACATGAGAATGGTATCCGATGCAATCACTTTATGAATGACATTAACTGTGGACTCACCTCTACTCCAGCTGCAGCCAGGAGCCACCGGATGGACTCCATTCTGCCCCGGGCATTGTAGTAGTAAAGTACAGGTCTCCCTGCCATGACAGCAGCCTCCTGCTCCTAAACATGAAGAAATGAATGAAACCAAGGAACCAAAAATGCATTTTTTTTTCTAGGGCTGAACAATACTAACAATTCTAAAAAAGCCTCTTCATTATTTGTGACAGGCTCAAATCATTAGCCATTCAAAGACACCGTCTTATGGAACCCAACCGTCTCATGTCCCCATTGGCTACGTGTGACTGTACTTGGCAAGATGATAGATGAGAGGCCATGGTAATAACGTGTGTGCAAGTATACTTGGCAGGAAAAACTGGAAAACTAATGTTTGTTGGAGATTGTCAAATATCTTGCCCTACTTCCTTTGGTATGTCATTCTGCTATTTTTACTATTTTTACTCTCCACAATAGCTGCATGAACTAGGTGTTAGTGCCTGCACTTTTTGATTAATGAAACTTGGTAGCAATACAGTTAATAGCAATGTGCAGTTATACTCAGGCTGACAGCAGATTTGAATATTCAAACCAGGTCTAACAATGAAAGAGCCCAGCACACACACACACACACACACACACACACACACACACACACACACACACAAGTGAAGTCCCTGGGAATCCTTTTGGGGGCCTTGAAACCACAGGCCATTGCTGATGGAGAGGCCTAGGAGGGCTCTTCTCTTTTTCAATATTTTAACCTTTGGGCTGCATTTGATAAAAAACAGAAATTTGCCTACAGACAGTTAACTGTAGCTCAGCGATCCAAATTCCTTCCAGGTAGAAGAGGCCAACTCCTTGCTTCTTTTGAAGTACTATAACTAGGTGCACATAATCCAGAAGAGAAGAAATGAAGTGAACATTACTCAATATCTGACACATACCGGACATTCTCATAAAGGTTACCATTCCCTCTGGGCACTGCTGACTCCTATTCTGATGATGCTAGGTGACTCTGAGTGCTCGTTGAAAGCTAGTTTGTGCTCCAGTGATTATCTACCTTCAGTTGTAAGTGAGTGAGATGTCCTGTGGTCCAGTGATTATCAACCAAGGGTGATTCTCCTCTCCTGCTCCAAGGGCTGTTTAGCAATGTCTCAAGAAACTCTGGGTGTTCATAATGTGGGGGGATGAGGGTTAGTGCTAGTTTGGGGTGACTTGATCAAAAGGATGCCTCTAAATGTCCTACAACAGACAGGATAACCCTCATACAAGGGGTTACCCTGAGACAAGGCAAAGTAAGGCAACATAAGGCAAGGCAAGCAGTGCTGAGGGCAGGAGACTTGCCTTGGTCACTTTCCAGCTCTGCCATGAGACAGCCAAACCCCAGGGACAGAGTTGGAGTTATAATCTCTGGTGAGCAGCAAAGATTAAATTCCCATATAGCTCTCCTGACAGACTAAATTATTCTTATTACAATATGTCTTAATTTTGAATTTTCACAACATATGCAATAGTACAATATCACAATTCAATTGCCTCTTGAATACTAGAAAGAAAATAACTCTGGCATAAACACTCATTTCCATCTTGCTCTGGTTATATTCTAAGTTAGTCTAGAGTGTTACCATTTCTTTTGTTTCTTTTTTTTTTTACATATTATTAATGCCTCATGCTCTGGTTTTCTAAATCCCTCACTTTCACATTCTGTAAAGATATATCCAACAGAGACCAGGGAAGGAAGCAATCTTGAACCATCATCTACACACATCAAGAAAGTATGATGCCAGTAAATGATTTTCCTTGCCAATGGACACATTTTAAAAATCATTTTCTTGGTACTTGGAGAGCAGGATATGAAGCAGGCAGAAAGATTTATCAGATCATTTCTTACCTTGATCAAGACTGCCACCCTCTGTGCTGGACAATCCAATGCAAGTTACTGACCTGCTTATCAGTTATTTATTTGTTCAAATGTCTCCTTTTCTTAGAAGGGAGTAGAGTCCAGTTAGGGAAAAGCCACTCCCATACTGTTAAGTGGTCCCAAATTTCCATAATGTTAGAAGGAAAAGGCTAAGGCTATCCCCCTAACAGAAAACAAATTATTAATGCTCCATTTGAAGGCTGATAAGAGGTTTAAACAAAAACCTCCAGGTAGAATTTGATCTGAGACTGGCCTTTTCAGGAACCTGTGAGGTTTCCACGCCAGAATCAAAAGGCTTGAACCCCCAGTGGTGATATTAGCCTGGGTTGACATATGTGAGGATTGAGCTGACAGCTCTCTGGAATGCTTCGAGACAAATGTGAACTTCAGACAAATAACTCATAACCCTTAATGTAAGAGTGTGGACTATTTTTATACTAAAAATTATTATTTGCCTGAAATTCACATTTACCTGGGGGGTCCTGTGTTTCATCTGCTAATTTACAAACTCTATTTGCACACTTTCCCTGTCTGTCACATTCAAGTTTACCTTCTTAATCTGTGACCTTTGCACTGTTGTTTGTACTAACTGGAACATTTTTCCTGAGGGCACCACTATATTTGCTCAATTTTTACTTCCCTTATATTACTTTGACATCACATACTTTATAATTGACATGTAAAATATACAGGTTTATGGAATCCTTGCGATATTTTGAATCATTTATATATTCACACAAAATGCCTGGCTTGGACTAGAATATCTACCTCCTCAGATATCTAACATTAAGGCTTAGCATCAGTTTGCCTCAGAGTCTGAGTTCCTAGGCACAGAACCTTCATGTTGTTTTAGTTCCCATAATCCCACACTAAGGTTTACTACTATAGAGCTCAATCAACAAGCTATGTGCATGCTTGAAAAGATGGTGAGAAAAAAAGAACTAAAGGCTAAGCTTCGGGACAGAAATTTGCCCTAGTAGTTAAGATGTTATGTCGGATGCTTGCCTTTGATATTCTCTATTGTATCTGCTCCATTCCTGATTCTAGCTTCCTGCTAAGGCACTTCTGGGAGCAGCAGGTGATGGCTCAGACAGGAGACCTGACTGAGTTCCAGACTTCTAGCTCCAGCCTAATCCATCACAACCATATGAGCATTTGTGGGGTGAGCTAGTAGATGGGAGAAACTTTCATTCTGAATCATTCTCTCTCTCTTCCTTTTCAAAGAAAAATAAGAAGTGTATATTGTAAAAGAAAAAATATTTGGCAATTTTTTTTATGATGTACATTTCCCATGATGCTTGGAGCCCCTTAATGGCTTCCATTTCTATAATGGGAAATTTTAAATCCATAAAAGAATAGTACAGAAAAGCCCAAACTACCCATGACCCCGATTCAGCAATCAACAACACTGTTTTTCCACTTATTTCATGGGTGAGCACAATCAGTGGACCTCTAGAATATGGGTTCATGCCCAAACCCCTGGATCCTGTGACTGCAATTTCATTTGAGAAATGAGTTCCTACAAATGTAATTTCCTTATGGAATGCCAAGGGAGATGATCTGAATTATCCAGGGAGACTCTGGACTTAGGATGCATGTTCTCATTATAAAGAAGGGAGGACCCCAATAGGCAGAGTGAGGAGGTGGAAGTCAGAGGCAGAGCTTACCGTAAGGGGCCACAGACACAGGAGCCACAGAATGCAGGTAAACAGCAGTCTTCCCTCGCTTCCAGAGGAGCAAGACTCCGTGGATACCTTTTCCTCAGTCCTCTGGCCTTGTCTCAGTCACCACTGTGTAGCAATCTGTAACAGGAGATGTGAGAACCTCCTACCAATTCCCAGCTACTCCCCCTCAACCAACTTGTGGAAGCAAGTGCCAGGCACAATAGCTCTTTGTCTATAAGCAATGATGTTTATTCTTCAAAAAATAAGAACTCTTCCTAAACACATTCATGTTGAACTCTCACTAAGTCAGTGTTTTATATTTTCTTAATTGCATCACTCAGCAGTGCCATTTCCTCAATTGTGTCATGACTGTTTCTTTGCACTTGGATTTCCTTGCACCTGCATGTGGACAAGGATAGTACAAAGCGTTGAATGTGCAAGAATGAATGCACTTTGCAGACTGGAATGCAGAAATGCAAGCCTTTCTCCAGTGATCTCATCAGGGATAGAGGGTGCTCTGCATGCTTCTGGGTGAAAGCCCAGGCTCCCCTTTCAGTCTCACCCCTACATGCCTGTGGCAACCTCACTGCCTGCCCTCACTTGCATCTTCCACCTGTGCCAAGGGCTTAGACATTTCAGACAGGCTTCTCCACTCTGCCCTTCCTCTAGTGTCATGTGGAGCGTAGCTTCCCCTTCACCACATCTCTCTGTCCAGGAGGACTCCACAAGTCTCCTTGAATCTACTCCAAAATAACAGATTTTTAAGCTTAGGCGGTGCTGGAGGTCAGAAGTCAGGTGAGGTCAGGGTCCTGAAGGAGGCTGCACCCAATGGAATGCCAGTGTTCCAGGCAGTAATTTTACCTGCTGTACCACAACACTGGCCCCTAATGTTATTGCTCAACAAAAATCTTTGTAAGTTTTCTCGGGTTTTAGTCCTGCCAGCAGGCCCTGAGGTCACCAAGGGTGAGGCGGTATTACGGGCTTTCCAGGAAGGATACTCAAAATAATTAACAACTACAATGGTGAAACCAAAATGAGTGTATATTCTCAAAAGTGATTTTTTATTTTCTAATTACTGTGTTGTAGCATAGAAATGAGGACAGCTGCAGAGCCAACCACTCACAAATCTTGGCCATACTTTCAGTTATCTGATTTCTGTAAACTGCTCCTGGGCTGGTGGGGTTGACACTGGGTTCCTTCCTCTGGATGTCTATCAGGTCCCACAGGGGCAGCCCTCCTTGCAGCTCTGACTCTTGGTGTTCCCACGTCCCTCTGCTGCTTTCTGCTATGGGACCGCTGGGAGCTGGGGGAAGCAGAGACTTCTCGATGTTGCTGTCCTGGAGTGCTTCATCACCCTCTGAGCACCTTGATCTACTTCAGCTTTGTAGACAGCCATTCCATTCAGCTCTCCTCAGCCCCTCCTTTGGACTGGCACTTTGTCACATGCATGGGTGCTCTTTGATGCAACTTCTGGACTTTTGTCTTGAGGTGAATGGAACATCCTTCAAGGGATGGGATAATGCTCATTCTTCTTGTATTCCAAGTACCAACCAAAATTAAATTAGCCTTACGATATTCCCTTTTAAAAAAATATGTTTCCTTTTATTGGAAAGTCCAGATATACAGAGAGGAGAAGAGACAGGAAGGAAGATCTTCCATCTGTTGATTCACTCCCCAAGTGGCTGCAACAGCCAGAGCTGCACTGATATAAGCCAGGAGCCCGGAGCTTCTGCCAGCTCTCCCACACGGATGCAGGGTCCCAAGGATTTGGGCTGTCCTCAACTGCTTTCCCAGGCCACAGGCAGGGAGCTGAATGGGAAGCAGGGCCTCCGGGATTAGAATCAGTGCCCATTTGGGATCCCAGCTCGTGCAAGGTGAGGACTTGAGCCACCGGGCTACTGTTCCAGGCCCTATGATATTCTCTTAAGGACAGAAGAGCTAGTCTCTTCAGGACAATAGGAAAAAAAATCATAAGTCCTGTTTGTTCTGACAAAGTACTGCTGCTGGTGACTGAATCCCCCTTTTTCCTTCCCTGTGTCCCCTCCATGAGATGGAGCATTAAAGGCACCACTTCCACCATTTTCTTTGGTTTTTCTCCTTTGAAGCCCACTCCTGTCGCTATGGCAGGAAACCCCTGCTCTCTTAAATAAATCTCACTTTGCACACTGAATTTGTCCGCATGAAAACTCTTCTTTTGTGTGAGACAAGAAACAAGGCTTCTGTCATCTTTTGTGTTGAATTCCCTGCAACACTGGCACCCCATGTGGGGAAGTCTCAGTTGAGGCTCCTGGCTTCTACCTGACCCGGCTTCAGCCATTGTAGCCATTTGGAGAGTAAACCAGCAGGTGCAAGATTTCTCTCTGTGTATCTGTTCCCGTCTCTCTCTGTAACTCTACCTTTCAAATAAATAAATCTTTTAAAAAAAATTTTTTAAAGCTTCCAGAGCAGTGCTGCGACACATAAAACTCACCTGTGATGCCAACGTCCCGTATGGACACCAGCTTAAGTTCCAGCTGCTCCACTTCCAGTCTGTCTGCAGATATACCTGGGAAAAGATCAAAGGGTGTCCCACTGTTTGAGCCCTTTCCACCCATTTGGAAGACCCTCAAGGAGCTCCTGGCTCCTGACTTCGGACTGGTCCAGTTCAGGCTGTTGGGGCCACTTGGAGAAGGAATCAGTAGATGGAAGGTCTCTACCTATTTCTCCTTCTACCCTCTTTAACTTGGCAACTCTGCCTTTCAAACAAATAATAGAATTAAATCTGTTTCAAAAACCTTCTGTTCAGTGTAAGGGTACAAGATGTTGAAGAAAGTGTTCTTTTTATCAGTTCTTGGAGGATTCTCCAGTGGAAGAGAGAACAGCCAGATCTGCCCAAGGAACTGGGAAGAAATCTTGGCAAGTCTTGGTTGGGCAGAGTTGTCCTAATGCTAAGCAGAAGTGAATAGCATGAGCATGGGGCCCAATATCTCTGGTCTACCCTCCATCCTGACTTGGTTCATGGTTGTTATGTGTGTTTGCTGTGTTGAGACCCTTGTGAATCTAGACTGTGAAATTAAGATTTTTATGACTATGCTTGGACAAAACCAGCTCCATTTTGAGCTTTTTCTAATAAAACAGCTGTAACTGAACCCCTGGCTGGCTGATAGCAGGAAGGCTGCTTATTTCATTCTGGGTGACTAAGAGCCACCTTGACAACCTCACACCCATATGCAAATGAGGTTGTTTGGCTCTAATTTTCCCTCAAAGATTCACAGCTGGAAGCTAGACTCACACAACTTTAGGGGCAATCAGTTCTAGTTAAGACTCCATGCCACAACTCTATCCCATGCCAGAAATTACCTTGAAAAGGCACTGGACACTGCTGGAGTGGCAAGCCCTTTAGCTCATTGCTGACATTTGACAGGTTTAAGTGTTTTTGCAGTACAGTGGGGGGTGACTGTATAATGTTCTACGGAAATAATAGGAAAAAAGAAGCCAGTATGCTTCAAACACAGAGGGAAAAATGAGGATATGGGAGATATATGAGTTGAATCATTTCACTGAATCCCCTAAAAATGTACAAGTGTTCCAAGTGAATCCAAATTCTTAAGATAATTTTTTTATCTTTTTAAATTAGAATTTGTTTTTTTCTGTTAAAACAATAATGTTTACTGGCCTCTGCTCCCAATAAGAAATGATGCAAATTATTGATGTTTTTTTTAAAGATTTATTTCTTTTTACTGGAAAGTCAGCTCTTAAAGAGAGAGAGAGGCAAAGAGAGAAAGAATCTTTCATCTGCTAATTTATTCCTCATTTAGCTTCACAGCTAGAACTGAGCTGATCCAAAGCTGGGAGCCAGGAGCTTCTTTCCGGGTCTCCCATGTGGCTACTGGGGCCAAGGACTTGAACCCTCCTCCACAAGTTTCCCAAGTAATAAGTAGGAAGCTGGATGGGAAATGGGACAGCTAGACTTAAGCCTTAGGGATGCCAGTACTGTGGGTAGAGGATTAATGTGTTATGCCACCACATAGTCCTGCCCCCTTCCCCATTTTTTAATATTTATTTATTTATATGTTTTGCTTACTTTGAGATAAGCTAGCATAGGTTATATTTTATCAGAATGCTTTGTAGGTTTTCTTAATTAAGGTCTTTGCTTAGAAAAACTGAGTCATGGGAACTGGCATTGTGGTATAGTTGGTAAAGCCATTGCTTGCATCACCAGCATCCCACAGAGGTGCTGGCTTGAGTTTGAGCAGCTTCACCTTTGATCCACCTCTCTGCCAATGTCTCAGGAAATGCAGTGGAAGATGCCCCAACTGTTTGGACCCTTTGTCTCACATGAGAGACATGGAAGAAGCTGTTGACCCTGGCTTGGCCCAGCTCCAACCTTTCAGCCACTGTGGTAGTGAACAAGTAGATGGAATCTCTCTCTCTCTCTCTCTCTCTCTATATATATATATAAAGACTATATATATATATATATAGGAAATATTGTCAAATAATAGAGTGATTAATATTTTCATTAAGCTAAGAAGTGTGAATGAGGGTAAAATGACAGGAAAAATGCTAGCTGGAAATTTGTTTTTGAAAGTGTTGCTTGGGGCCCGGCGCGGTGGCGCAAGTGGTTAAAAGGTCCTCGCCTTGCACGCCCGGGATCCCATATGGGCGCCGGTTCTAATCCCGGCAGCCCCGCTTCCCTTCCAGCTCCCTGCCTGTGGCCTGGGAAAGCAGTCGAGGACGGCCCAAGGCTTTGGGAACCTGCACCCGCGTGGGAGACCCGGAAGAGGCTCCTGGCTTCGGATCGGCATAGTATCGGCCCGTTGCGCTCACTTGGGGAGTGAATCATCGGACGGAAGATCTTCCTCTCTGTCTCTCCTCTCTGTATATCCGCCTTTCCAATGAAAAAATAATAAAAATAAATCTTTAAAAAAAAAGAAAGTGTTGCTTGGAGGCGGGGAGGTTAGTGAGATAGTTCAACTGGCTAATTTTCTACCTGCAAGAGCCAACATCCCATTCCTTTGCAGTAATCCATTGTAAAGTAGATGTTTTAGACCTCAGGGAAAAGGAAGACTCAGAGAGCATAGCCAAAGGCTTAACATGCATCAGGAACTGTATGGATATTCCACACCAATATTTCAATATATTAGAGTATATTATATGAATAACTTAGTCCAGAAAGTGAGGGTGATGAATTTATGTGTTGATGAGGCCCTACTTCAAGATCAATGGCCATATTTTCAATCCTAAATAACCTTAAGCATGTAGGTAATTAATTTTTTTTGGAAAATATAACCCTTAGAATACTAGTATTGGAGGCCTTACTCTTGTTCTAAATCCCATTTGAAATTCTGAGATCTTGTTGTTTTACATACAGATTAGAGAGCTGCCCTTAAATGTACGTCTTGCCTCCAAGACTCAATTATGCCTATAAAGTTTTGGCTCTGTGCTGTATTACTCATTGGTTGAGTACTCTGTGCTTTGTCCATGGTAGACACAGGAATAATTTCTGTTCAAGTGTTGTATATTTTACTGAAAGCAACTATGAACTTTATCATTATTTATTATCCACCCTTATCTATTCAAATATTGACAAATATTAATAGATAATCTAAATATTGTCCATAAAATTGTCCATATATGAATGGGTTTTAGAATCTGGAAATTTAGATTCAAATTGTCATAGATGAAAGATTATATGAGTTATCACAGGAGAGTTAAAATTATTTGTGGTAGCTGAGTGAGTTGATATTGCTTATATTTCAAGAAAACACTGTTGCATGTTTAGATGTAACATCTAAGGATAAGGGGAAAAAAGCTAAATAAATCAATAATGAGGCAATAAAACTGTCTCTCACTCTTATTGAATTCACAGAAGCTCAATATCCTGCAGAGCTCTTTGCATTTTTGGAGTGCTTGTTTTAGTGTTTATAATTAATCTGGTATTACATATGATCCATCTGGTTTCCTAACAAGCTCTACTGGATTTTCATATAGGGAGGCAATATTTCTAACTAGTTCCTTCTATTTTAATTCCTTTATTCTTTCTATGACTAATTTATTTCCTCTCTTTATTGAACATAGTGGAATATAGTTTATTTTATTAGGTTGAGGCAGAGAGGCAAACTGAATTTTTATAATGGCAAACTTTCCTTGCCACCAAACATGATTCGCTTTATCCAATTTTGCCGTCCTTAAGACATCTTTCACATTATCCATTTCTAAAGTATCTTTTAGCATTCTAGCTGCTTATATTTGCATAGGTAAAGTTGTTCTATTCTAAATAAATATAAATTCTTCAGTTGCGTTTTCACCCAGTCATTTAACTTTGATAGTTACATTGTAAAGCTCAAATGTATGACAATAAGTCATGCTCCTACACTAACCAGAAACATTTAAAGATAGTATTCTTGGAGATATCATTTACATTATGCATACCCAGGGCTGTTATTCCACTATCCTTTCATGCTCTGCAGAAACAACTGTCTAATATCTTGCACAAACTTTCATGGTATTGGATTCCTAACACTTCAGTTGCCAAATTGCTTGTCGGCTTGTGGTTGGGATATGTAAAACGATTCTTAAGATAGTTGCCCTAATTCCCCTTTGAATAGTCTTAAATGGATTTCTCATTTGAAGGGATCATTCTTTCTCAAAAATATTATTAGCAGATTTTTATTTGCTCAATCTCTTTTAATCTCAAGTTGTTTAGAGAAAGCTCAAGATTTATTTTTTAAATCCTCTATGTTGCATTTAACTATACATTATAGAATAATATCTAGATTTTGAAAGATATTAAAAAGAAAGGTTAAGATTTATTTTCAAATCCTCTCTTGCATTTAGCTATACTTTTAGAATTATATCTAGCTTTTTGAAAGATATTAAATAAATTTGGCCTTTACTTTTCTTGTGAACTTTTAGTTTTATTCTGAACTTTAAAAAAAAAAAGATTTATTTGAATGGCAGAGAGAGGGTGAAAGGAATCTTTCAGAAACTCATTTTACTTTCCAAATGTCTGTAATAACCAGTGCTGGGGCAGGCCAATGCCAGGAGTCAGGACTTTCACTTACCTTTCCTTGTGGGTTATAGGGGCCCAAACACTTGGGTCTTCTTCTGCCACTTTTTCTGAGGCCATTAGCAAGGAGCTGAATTGGAAGAGGAACAGCTGAGACATGAACTGGTGCCTAAATAGTATGTTAATGATGCAGGTGGTGGCTTTACCTGCTATGCCGCATAGCACCAGCCTCAGCAGTGTAAATCTTAGGCTCTACTTGAAGTTTGCATAATTTGTCCAGCTGTATTAGCACTGATAATTATAGTCAGTGACAATTTTATGGGACTGTCTTAGTTAGAGCCTTTTTATATTCCTGTGCTGCAAGGATATATCCTATTGCAACATGACCTACTACAAGGAAAGCCAGACCACAGGCTATATGTGAAATTTCTTGAAGTTCCTTTAAAAACGTGCAGTTTTTAGTTTGGAGGAATTATTGCAAATAGGATGTCCATTTTCCCAGCCCTAGACAGCCCACCTTAGAGGTTATGTGCAGCACTTCTGTTCCCATCAGCTGTCCAAATAAGAATCAAAGCTGCTGCTGATGGGCTGCTCACAGGAGGACTTGACTAAACACTTCCGTTGTTGAAAGGACAGAAGTTGCTCCTTCAGCCCAGAGTTTGTTGAGTCAACTGTAGTGCAACTAAAATTACTGCAGTTCCATCCTAATACAGTTTCTGAACGCTGCTGAGGAAGAGTTGGCACCTTGATGGTCAATGTTGGTTATAGTGATTCTATCTGGTCTAAACTGCACTTTACATGAGCTGTTAGCTTCCCACAGGATCTCAAACTTATCAGGACCTATTGGATGGGGGTGATGAGGACATTAGGCATCTTCGAAGAAACTTTAAAAAAAATTACTTGTTTTTATTGGAAAGGCAGATTTACAGAGAGAAGGAGGTTAGAGAGAAAGATCTTCCATCTGCTGGTTTATTCCCCAAAATGTCCACGATGGCCAAAGCTGAGCTGATCTGAAGTCATGAGCCAGGATTTTTTTCTGGGTCTCCCAAGTGAGTGCAGATTCCCAAGGTCTTGGACCATCTTCTGTTGCTTTCCCAGACCATAAGTAGGGAGCTGGATGGGAAGTAGAATAGCTGGAAGATGAACCATTGCTCACATAGAATTGTAAGCACCTGAAGGGGGAGAATTAGCCTGTTGAGCCATGGCAACAGCCCCAATACTTGGCTGTTTTGAGAAAAAAACTCAGAGTACTGCATACTTTCTGATCTTCCCTCAATCAGCGATACCCGAGGCTGCAACATCTGGAACATGATTTCCACTCAGAATATTCGGGCAACAATGATGTTTACCACAGATTTCTTATAAACTCTGTGCAAGCACCAGCACCTGTGGACCTGCCCAGCCTCAGATTATGTGGTTCTTAATTTTTTTGTTTGTTTTTTTTTCCCCTCACTTGGTTTCTCTTTTCAGATGTTTTTCAATTTTACCCATGTTGGGTATTTGATCCCCTCATGGCCCAGTCGTCATGGATGACTCTGGCTAGTTTGATACTTTTCATTCCCACTTCTCTGAAATCCAGTCACTTCTTAAACTTCAAAATGGAAATTTGACTAATCATCTATTGATATTATCTCTTTCAGATAGAAAGCCAAAGCTTACATCAAAGGAAGTTTTTCTAAATTGTTTTTTATAGTCTATTTTATCTTCGCAATATATTTAATTTTGTTTCTAACAAACTAATTGCTACATTATCAACTGTTTACTTAGCCATTGATTTCCCTCTAAGATTGTGCCAAAGTAACCCTTACTCCTGGGTCAAAGGACTTTTTTCTTTAAACCTTGAAATCATCTCATGCTTATTTTTCATATTGACCAAGTAGAAAGGGCATGCTGATTTCAAAATTGTGATTCGTAAGAATCAAAGAGTGGTTTGCTGTGATGTGTGTTTTACTGTGTTTTGGCTGAGAATCTGATTTGTATCTTAATGATCATTAGCAGCATTGTGCTTTGGTAAGACTAACTTCATTTTGATCTTTTCCTTGTAACACAACTAACCAAATGACTAAGTAGCCTTAAAGAAGCCCACCACCTTACTCTGGCTATCTGAGAGAACTCATGTGAGATAAACGTGATAAATAGGACCACATGACAGCACCCAGGGCCACTGACACGCTGAAGAAGTGTGCTTTTGGATGCACAGTGATTCAAAGCCTACACTTGGAGACTGAATAACTTTTACCTAAGAGTCCCATTTTATCCTACACAATCCTATTGATATTTTACTTTTAAGTGCTTTGCAATAAATCAATTAATTCAAAAACTATTATTTCCCCATCTGTCTGTTCATTTTATTAAAATGACAAAGATCAGCCATATTGGAAAAATTATAATCCTTGGAGTTGAAGTTGCACCAGAATTGGATAGAAATGTGTCCCCTTGGGCGGTCCTCCAGGGGAAGACACTCAGGATCAATAACCAACCCAGGTTTTACAGGCAGCCTATAAAAACCACAAATGGGGCTGACCCAGTAGTATATCAGGCTAAGCCTCATCGTGGGGCACCAGTCTCCCAGATGGACACTGGTTCATGTCCTGGTTGCTCCACTTCTTACCCAGCAAGACAGGATGGCTCAAGTCCTTAGAACCCTGTACCTGCATGGAAGACCCAAAACTCCTGGCTCCTGGCTTTGGGCCAGCCCAGTTCTGTCCACTGAGGCCAACTGGGGAGTAAATCAGCAATGGAAGATCTCCTAGAGTCTCACATCCAGGATTGGTGGTCTGACCATGGAGTTCATGTGTCAGAGCTGAGCCTCCTTGGTGGAAAAAAAGGTGGAGCAGTGGACGCCTGGCCCAAATGACATGGCAGCCCACTGGGGCCTGTAGAGGACATCTGGTGCCATAGCAGAGGAAGGACAGAATAAATTGGACAACTACGCCAAACATGACATCAAATACCTGGGTGAATGGAGACTTCAGCTATGTCCACCAATGGACATTGGAAAGGGTTCCTCACCCCTAGATCAGCGAGATCAACAGCATTTCAAGACTAGCAAAACCAGTTGATCAAAATCCTCGGATTATGTGCCATATCAGGGACCTTGGTTTGATATCATGTGGCTGTTCCCCATCACTGGGTTCTGGGGCACTTGGGAGGCTGAGTGTGGCTTCTCCTCTTATGTTTCCCCTCCCCCCAGATACAGGAAAAAGAAATTGAAAATTTGGAAGCAATGATCACACCCACTTTTCCCTAACCCTTGATCCTTCCTACCCTGACTATGTAAACATCATCAAAAATAAAAATTAAAAAAAAATTGCCCCCAAAAGTTTATTGATTAGCAATATCATATGTCTGGTATCTCACATAATGTGAGTCAGGGATCCAGGTAGGATGACAGAGCAGGTGCAGAGGTGTGAGGCCGAGTGGTGACCACTAGGAGTCCGACAGGGCCAGTGACAGACAAGACACCTCGGAACATGCATCGTGGTGCCGGCGCATGGGCGGGAGGTCTGAGGCGAACGCTGGACTTGATGGCAGGAGCACCTGCTGGCTTGACAAGAGCAGATGCAGCACAACAGTGGGAGCAGAAACTGGACCAAAAAGAGGTGAAGAGAAAATAGGGGTGGCAAAGCAGGGACGGCAGCAGAAGTTTCAAAAGTTCAACTAGAAAAAGAACAGACGAATGGGGCACAAACTCTGTGTGAGAGCCAGATAACGAAGGGAGGGTTAAGGAGATGAGGTGTAACTTTTCACTGGCATCTGCGGGGACTCCCCCTGAGGCGCTCGCTCTAGTCACCAAGGGTCACTTTATCCGGGAAAGTGCGCTCCCTAGTGGTCAGTCTAGGAGTGGCAGACACATTCAATACAAGCTGAGCAACCAGTTGACTGGACCAAAGTGATCAATTTTTTCACCAATTCTGATATATAGTAGAAGTAAATTCCAAAGCAGCAGCTCAGAATGCTGAACAGAAGGCTGAAATGGGTCGTTCTCAGCCGCCCCAAACACCACCATTCAATTCCACTGCTTTTTAGCTCGCCTTTCTCCTCATCACTTTCACCTAGTATTTCCCTCTGTGTTTGCTTTCCAGGGTCCTTTCTGTCAACAGAGGACAGTGAGTTGGCTGTACGGAGCACCAGGGATGCATGGAGTCACCAGAATCCAGGACAGAGGCGTGGAGTAGCCTCCTTCAGAGCCTCCAGTGAGAACCAGTGTGGGCCAACTCTGGGTATCTGACCTCTGACCTCTAGTCCTGTGTGAGCATAAAAGTTTGATGTTTGGAACAAATATGAGGGGGCCTGTGGAGTCAGAAAAGTCTCCCTGTGCGGAGAGGAAGCTATTGTCAAGGTGGACTGGAGACAGAGCAGAGTGGAGAAGCGCATCCTCAGTGTAAGACTCCACCCTTGAGGGCCTGGGGCAGAGAAGAAGCTGGGGCTGCAGGATACAAGCCATTGTCACTGGGGAGAAGGTGCAGTGAGACTGGGAGGAATGCCTAGGGGTATTGGCATGCACAGCAAAGTAGAGGGGCCGGTGTCTTGGTTTAATTGAGCAGGTAATGCTGCCAGCTGTGGGCCAGCATCCCAGAGGGGCTCAGTCCTTACTCTGGGTGCTCTGCTTCTGATCCAGCTTCCTGTCAATCGCTTATGAAAGAAGCAGAGGGTGACCTGAGTCCTTGGGCTCCCACTTCCCATGCAGGAGACCCAGATGAAGCTCCTGCTCTCTGGCTTCAGCCTGGCACACCTCTAGCCTTTGTTGCCATCTGAGGAGTGAACCAGGGGATGGATAGTCTTTCCCCTTCTCTGCGTAACTCTGTCTTTCAAATAGACAGATACAAGCTACAGCCTTTAAGAAAGAGAGAGATGAAGGGAGAGAAGCGGAAGCCAGGGCTTTCATTGAGGAGCAAGCAGAGCCCACTCCTCGCTCCCCCTCCAGAGCCAGGGTCTTGGAGAAAGGCCTGCATCTCCACTCCCACCTCCAGGAGGCAGCAGAGCTGGGAGAGTCTGGCTTGAGGGGTTCAGGAAGCAGCAGGGATCCAGCCTGACTGACCTGTAACCTTGATGTGGTTTCTGGAATTCACCAGGTATTAAATGGCCACTGCATTGTCAGCAACAAGCTGAGCAGGGCTGACATTCTCCAAGCTGAATGTGACCACAGGGAAGAGCCTGACCAGTTTCCTTTTGCTGAAGGTGACCCAGTTCACAGCCTGCAGAGGACACTGCCTGCGCGCCCTGGCCACTGTGAGCTCTCCACCTCAGTGCTTGCAAAGGAGACTTCATGTCTCCTCTGGGACCTCCCAGAGCCCCAGCAATCTTCCAGCCATATCTACAGGCCACTGGGGTCTCCTCACTGTCCTCTGAGTCCATGACGTGGGTCACAGCTGCTGGATCCTCAGCACTTCATCACAAATGAGTAAAACCATGCACACTTCGAGGAAGAAAGGGAGAGGCTAGGCAGCTTCAGGAAGTCCCCACACAACCTTACACTCTGCATTGTCATTTGTTTCTATAAAATACCTTATAAAGATATTTCTAGCACCATGTATTTGTTGTCCAGCCCAAATTCTCATGCAAATAAATGATTTGCAAAGAAATATGCATGATACTTTTGAGGGAAAAACAATAGTGAGAAGTTGATGAATCTACAGTTTTAAGAAATGTTGATCTGCTAGAATGGCATGCTATGTTTAGAAAATGAGTGTTTATTTTTAGAGATGGGCACTATTGTTTATACACAAAGTGCTGTTGTGTCTAGCGTTGGTGTCAACACAATCCCGTGATAGCAGAGCAGGAATAGCTGGCAGTTGGTACAAGTTACATGGGGCTCCTGTCACGGATTGTCACAAACTGGGGTTACTGAGCCCACAGAGCAATGATCTGTCACCCTGTGGAGGCCAGGGTGACAACTCTGGAAGCCCTGGAGGAGGAACCCTCCCTGCCACTGCGGTTTCTAGTAGCTTCTCCATTCTGTGGCTTCTGAGTTTGTGGCCATATCACGGTCATCTCTACTTGCATCTTGTACCTCTTCATTGGTGGCCTGTCTGTGTCTTCCCTTCTTTTGTTATGGAGACACTTGGATTGGATTCAGAGTTTACCTTGAAAGTTTCTCAAACAGGGTGAGCTAGAAATTTAGGCACAGGCCTATCTTTGTATGGAAGGTGGAACAATGCAACACTAACTTCCCTGTTGTATAGCTCAAAAAGATGGTTGGCAATCATTGAATTGGGATGTGGGTACTTTGTGGTTCGTTTTGTATTCACTATACTTTTTTACATTTACAAATATCTAAGCCATCTTTGTATGGAGCTGCCACTACAGGCAGGTTTAACGTGCTGTTACGGGAACTAGACTCAAACAAGATGACAGCTCTACCTCCTAATGAACTCAGACTTTATGGGGATACTTATGTTCAATGCTTAATGCCAAAGAGCTGAGGACACAGGCATGCCAACTCTGATTCAAACATTACACATGTCTCAGACAACGTGAAATATTCTATACATATGTGCTGTTTTATGTTCTGATTTTTAAAATGCATGATGTGAAAAGAATGTAAGGAAAGGCATGATAGAGGAAACTTGGGAGTGGCTGCAGGAAGAGGAGTTCAGTTAGCACAGGAACATGTGCAAAGGTCCATGGGATTGGAGAGTGAAGCTGAATGGGTAGAGAGGGAAGAGCGTCTACATAGTCCCTGGATTAGCATATGAAACACAGAACATACCGATGAAAGTGAATTTGGATAAAAAAATAGCTCTTCCAGTATAGTAAAGCATATATGCTAGCAAGTGCTATACTGTGCTTTGGGTATATTCATACTAAAATATTTTTAGTTATTCATGCTAACCAGCGGTTTTCTGTTTTATCTAGCAAAGCAATTCCATAGAACTATCGACTCACTCCATACAAACATCACCTCCAGGTCAAGCTCACGTGCAAGTTTGCAATTACTTTAGTCTCTACATCTAATCCATTTAAAATTCACAATCAAGCTCTTTAAAAGCCAGTCCCCACTGAGTGCCAGAGGTGGTAAATTCTATACAATGGTTCTGCTTCTTTTTCTATCTTTAGCCTTGAAAAGGAACATATTATTCAGTGTTTTTTTTAATAGGAGGATGACTTCAGCATTTTTCTTCTAATCCTCTGTGAAATCCGATGGACCCCGAGTACTGTGGAGGTGACTTTTCTATAACTACACTCTATCATCTCCAATGAGAAAGAGTCATTTAAATGTATAGAAATAGGTCAGGACTCAATAGAGTTGCTGAGTGAAGAAAGTGACAGCATTGAACAATCTGTCATTAGAAATCTTCCTACATTTCTTTAACACCTTTTCCATAACATACCTAAAAAAATAATTTGAAATGTGTTATTAGCATGGGGAAAATGTATTTTTTTCCTCTGCAATTTTTCACCATCCTTAGACGATAGATCAGGAATTGCTTACTCAGTCTCTACCGTGTGCACTTTTATAGAAATGCAAAAATGAGGGAATTTTAAAATTAGGGCATGGGACTTTAACAGAATGCCAAAAACAACTTCAGGAGTTAAAACAAAAAAAAGGACCAACTGAGAATACAATCAAAGCAAAAGGAATGGTGGAGTTTTGTGAAAGTTCACCTTTCTAGAGGATAGTCAATATATAATATACAATATACAACTGTGATATACAAATTGTTACACACTGCCCGAGGCCAGCTCCAGCCAAGTTCAGAGCTCCAGAAGGGTGTGTGGAGTCAGCATTTTAAAAAAGATAGAGAGATAAAGAGAAAAGACAGACCACTACACTTTCTTAATCATATTGGACAAGGAGAGCTGTCCCCTTTGTTGCTATAGAAGAAGTCACAAGCTTTCGCACAGACATTTTACATCAATGGTCAAGTAGGTGTTTCCAAAGATAATTCTGTAAATTGTTTCACCTTAAGTCAGGGCATTATCCATTCTGACCTTGCAGCCAGGAAGTCCTCAGTAGACAACACATATTAATCAGTAATAAATTCCTACTACAACTCTCATTCTACAACTTATCAGTTAGAGGCTGTGGTGCGTCTCACACTGACACTCAGAGGTCTAAATGAGACAAACAGAGCTGATTACTGAAGCATCAAAGTATTTCTGTAAGAAAAATGCAAACGTTAATTGGATTGTGGAAATCAATAGGATTAGCATGTAAGAATCAAAAATGCCCCCCTTTTATTGGAGAAAAGAAATACCTTACCAATGACAGACTTTGAATTCTGATGAAATTCTTTGAAAGTCCCAACGTTAGGGTCTCCAGTGATCACCAACTGTCACAGGAAAAAAGAACACACTCAGGAGAGGAGACAGAGAAATGCCCATGAAACAAAAGCCTCAGAAAGCCAAGTTTGCACCAGCAGATGTGCAAAGAAAAAGTTTAATAGATTTGACCTAATAATTCATTAATGTTTCATCTCCTGAAGGAGCATAAACATAAAAATAAATTGACTAAGCTAGTTACAATACAATATCTTTTTAAACTATCTAGTAAAATCTAGTTACAATATCTTTTATATGGATTTGTATTTAGATAAACTGCTACCAATTTTTATGAAATTTATACAAATACAATATGAATCCTGACTGAATATTTGATGATATTGAATAATTGTTGCTAATAATATGGATATAATGATTTATTGTTTTATGTTTTAGAGAGACACTCTGAAGTAGTTAAGGATGAGATATTTGGTAATAATGTTTTCTTCAAACCATTGCAAGAGAGAGACAGTGGATGGGCAGATAAATGAAAGGGTGTTGTCTTAAGGTGGTGGTTGCTGAAGCTGAGTGGGGAGTGCAGGCGGCAAAATTACACTCTTCTAAGGAATGTTACAAACACTCCTAATAAAAGGATTACAGCATGCAATTTGAAAATTAATGTAATTAAAGAGCAAATGCACTCTGCAAAGAGAGGCAGAAAGAAGTGAACAGAAACAAAATACTTGTTAACAATTAAACACATTCATCCAACAATTATTTTTCTGAGCACCTATTAGATGTTAGGTTCTTTGCTGGATTCTGGGGATGTGTAATTAGCAAGACAGATAAAATCCCTGACTGAGAAATCTGTACATCTTTGAGGCTGTGGACATGCATACAATTATTTCAAATGAATGGTAAAAGCAAGTATTTTGCAAGGTGAAGAAGTCTTTTTGCCTGGTGCTTTGACAAGTAAGGTTAGCGGGGCTCTGCGTGGTGCTATTGAGCGTTGCCCTCTAGCGGTGTCAATGAGAAAAACACTTCTCAGTCCAGACCAAAAAGTGAGGTTTTTCCTGAATAGCCTGTCATGGTTGGAGAATTTTAGAAGACTTTGTCCCTCAGGTGGGAGCAGAAAGGAGGAGCTGAAGGTTGGTTTAAAAGCACCCTGCCACTATATGTGGGGAAGACACGAGGTTAGCTGCCAATTGGGAAGGTCTGGTAGTATTTCAGGAATGAATGGTGTATTTTTAAGTGGGATTATGACAAAGGGATGCAGAGGAAGATATAGATGAAAAGATACCAGGGGATGGTGCAGTGGCAGAGCGGGCTGGTGTTTGATCTGCGGAACCAGCATCTCATACGGGTGCCAGTTTCTGTCCCAGCTGCTCCATTGCCAATCCAGCTCCCTGCTAATAGTCTGGGACAGCAGAGGAGATGGCACAGATCCTTGGGCCCCACCAACCACCTGCGAGACCCTGAAGAAGCTCCTGACTCCAAGCTTTGGTTGGGCTCAGCTCTAGCCACTGTGGCCATTTGGGAAGTGGATCAACAAATGAATGGAAGATCTCTCTATCTTTTCTTCTCTCTGCAAATATGCCTTTTAAACAAATAAACAAACAAAAATAAGTACTTCTAAATAAAGAAAAGGTGCTTAAAGATCATCTAGAGAATTTGGGGACAAAGTTCTCATATTTCAAGAATGAAGTAGCAGCCTAGGCGCTAATCAAAGAGTAAGTATGAGCCAGGGCTCTGAAGAAAGACGCAGCTCTCTCCAGCCCCCAGCCCCTGCAGAGTCAGGCTGGAGAGCTCAGGCAAGTGCAGAGGCCCCCACCTGATGGTGCCAGTGACCGTGATCTGGCTTCTCAAACCCACAGGTGTGCAAGAGCCCTTGACAAGACTCCCTTGCAAGCAGCAGACTGAGCAAGGCTGACATGCTCACAGTTGAACTTCCGTGCCATGCGGAGGAGCTTGACCCTGCCTTCATCACTGGCTTCCCTCTGTTGCACATGGATTTCCTCATAGCCCTCAGCAAGTCCCCCAACATCCTCCTTCTTGGAATCGAATCTTTGGGCCTGTGGGCTGGTGATCTCCTGACCCTCATCTTCCTTCAGACTTCACACCCCAACCCATTTCCCCAAGTCTCCAGATCTGAGATATGAACAGACTCTTTATTTGCAAGAAATCAGAAGTGGATGTTAGCCCAAGGAAAAAAAAAAATGTGTGTTGTGTGTTGAGAAGACTGCAGGACATAGCAGTTCCCCCTCCAGTCCCCTTGCCCTGTCTGCTCTGTGGTTTCCTCTATCCCATGCAATTCCTTACCTGTCCACCCTGAGTCCTTCTGAGCAGGGTCTCATGGAAAGGTCTCATCTACATGACTTCCCCTTCCTCTGTTCCAGCTCCAACTCTGTGTCCCCTCTTGTGTTCTTCTCTGCACGTCTGTCCACCTGTCTTCTCCTCCCACATCCTTATCTTGCCTCAGTATGGAGATGAGTGTAAGTGGGGCTGGGTTAGCCTTTAATATTTCATGTCACTAGTTCCAAATAAGTTTTCTCATATCTTCATTCCCCCTGTTGGGCAAGTTCTCTGTGTCTGAATTCAACGTCGTGCTTCCTTACTTTTAAAGAGCCATGGATCTACAAGACGTGTCTATAAGAAGAGGAAGATCTGTCAACTGGGGAAGCCTTGCCCAGCCACATCTTTGGGGAAATGCTACCGGGCAATGCTTTCTCTCTCTCAACTTCAGGCTCCCTGGGGTTCATTTCCCAGCCTCCACCCTGGTGCTGAGAGAGGGAGCTCAGTGGGTCTTTGTCCAGAAGGGTTCAAACTCCCTGGGCTGTGCCCGTGGTGGGTGCTCTTCGCTCCTCTCTGGCACTGTGATCTGTGCCCTGCAGGCCCCAAAGACCAGAGTCAGCAGCCTTCCCACCATGAGGTTCCTGCAGCCTGGCAAGCAGAGGGAGCCGCCTGTGTTGGGGAAATGTGCACAGGAAACAGAGGAGATATTGGGTTTACGTCAGCATGCACAGATGCCTCGCACAGGCAAGGCCAATCTCCTAAAGCAATGCACCGATGAAGCACTTGAAGTAAATGTTGACCCTCTACTGTGAAGCAAATGAGATTTTCCAAAGTCTGTGTGCTAATTAAATTAGAAATTCATTGTGCAGATATAGTTTCCATGTATTCGATTTAGTACTGAACAAATACAAAATTACTATCACCTGCAATAATTTATCTCTAGAATTTAAATAATTGCAAAGTCAGATATACAGAGATGAGAGCAGAAAGATCTTGCATCTGATGATTCATTCTCCAAGTGACCACAACGGCACGAGCTGAGCTGATCTAAAGGCAGGAGCCAGGAGCCTCTTCCGGGTCTCCCACACAGGTGCAGAGTCCCAAGACTTTTGGCTATCCTTGACTGCTTTCCCAGGCCATAGGCAGGGAGCTGGATGGGAAGCAGGGCTGCCGGGATTAGAACCGGTGGCCATATGAGATCCTGGCTCATGCAAGGCGATGACTTAAACTGCTAGGTAACTGTGCCATGCCCTGTAGGCCACACTTCCAAGGCCAGTTACAGACTGATAAGGGCCCTGCGTTGTGCCGTAGCAGACAAAGCTCTCATCTGCGACGCTAGCATCCCGTATGAATGTCAGTTGTTCCACTTCGTGTCCACTTCTGATCCAGCTACCTGCCAACTTGCCTGGGAAAAGGCAATTGAGGGAGGCCCAGGTGTTATGTCCCTGCTATCCATGTGGGAGCCCTGGAAAGTGGTCCTGACTCCTGGCTCCGGCCTGATCCAGCCCTGGACAATGTGGCCATGTGGCGTAGTGAACCAATGGATGGAAAACCTCTCTCTCTCTTTCTCCCCACACTCCATGTCTGTCCCTCTTTCTCTGCGATTCAACTATCAAATAATAAATCTTAGAAATATATATAAGTAGACTCACAAGTTCACTTGGGCTGAGAGAGTAGGTGCAGAGAATGGCTGCTGAGTGGAGGTAGCCAGGAGTCTCAGAGCAGGGTCCATAAAGGACAGGAGAGCCAGGAGCATGTGGCAAACACTAGATCAGGTAACAGAAAGCCACTGTGGGCAGTCGCGATGAAGTAGAAACAGCAGAAGCCACATTAAAGGGGCCTGAGGTGGGGCGTGGGGGGGAATGCAGTGAGAAAGCAGAGACTGCAGCTGAAAGGCTCAGGAATTTTACTCCAAAATAGACAACTTCATGGAGCAGCAGACTGTATCTAAATCCCAGAAAAAAATGAGGCCAGGTTGAAGAGATTGGGTTCAGTTTCAGTAGCATTTGTTCAAAGTCCTCTAGGGAGCCTGAGGTTGCGTGCCTAGACACTGCCCTCATTCCAGCAACCAATTTGCCAAGTGTGCGCCACCTGGTGGTCGGACGCAGAGTTACAGCCACACTCAGCAGGCTAGGTGGTTTGCGGAATCAGAACCAAGATTTTTGTTTTATTCATCGACTATGAGTAAAGTGGAAAAAAGAAAAAAAAAAAAGCTAAAAGAGAGCGGAGGCGGAATGTTCTCCAGCCTCCCAGCTTATCCCACTGACAACACGTTTCTGTTGTCTAACATATCGAGTTTGGGTAATTTGTTACCTTGATCCCTGAAAACATAGGGAACAGTTTGTAATGAAACGGAATGAATACCTGTAAACTTCCATGAATCTCAAATTGTTATTGTTGAGTGATAGAAATCTAACCAAATAGAGAATGCCTTCTGTATGCTTCTACTTCTATAAAATTCTAGGAAATGTCCTCTTGTGTCAAAAAGCAGGTCAGTGGTGTGGAGGTAGGGATTCCCAAAGGGCATTAAGAAATGTGCTCACTGTCCAGATTGTCTCGATAGATTCTTGGGTGTCTGAGTATGTCACAACTTAAACTATTTCACACTTAATTTATGTGTGCTTTGTTATTGGATGCCAATGATATCCCTCCATGTGATGATAAAACCAACAGGAGCCCATGAGCAAACCACAGCTCTCTGCTCTCCGTCCTGGTTGACCGCCTCACACCTCTGGCGTGTTTCCTTCTGCTTGTGTTCAGTCTCCTGTCTCTCCTGTCCGAGCCTTCGTGAGCGCCTACATACCCACTCATTGAGACAAACTAGAACACATCCCAAAACCAGATCAGCAACCTCCTTTCTCATCTCATTGATTTTCTCGTTTCCTTTTCATTCTCTCTTTCCTTTCACTTCCAAAACCTCAGCCATCTCTCTACTTCCTTTCTCCAGAGTTTTCAATTTGCATGTACTGTTTGCTCTGTTGGTTCAAAGTTCTTTTCCTGTCTATCTTCTGGGACCTCTTACTGCAAATCTATATTAGTTCTATTAGTCTGATAGCCTTTTATCACCCTATCTATTTTGACCTCTTGATTGTACTTCCCACCTCCAGAACTCCTCATCCTCCATGAAACTTCAGTGTTCCTATTTCCCTTAGCCCATGTTTGCTTAGTTTACTGACTTAGATATCTTCCTTGTCCATATGATGTTGTATGAATTCCATCTAATCCTGCTTCACTAAATATGAAATATTAACAGAGCACAGTCTCTTGAAGAATGCCACAGGAAGCTTCCAGAATCTGATACTGAGCAGCAAAAGCAGCACTTGGGCAGTTAGCTTGAATGGCCTTCGGAATGGTACAAACCCTCTTCTACACTTACAACACTCCTTCTCTCTTATGAAATGTACTCCCTGCCACTTTGTTGTCTCTGTGTTCTTAGGCATGATCTAATTCTGAGTTACGTCTGAATCATTTTTTCATGAAATGTATAAAATCTGAGACCCTGGAAATAAACTTTGTCAGTTGCCAAAAGAGAGCATTGTCCCCCCATTTCTTCAAGTCGCATCTCCTCCCCAGGAACCTGCAAGGTAAACTTGCACAAGATGATATAAATATTAGAATATTATAGAAGTTCTTGGAAAAATAAAGATTCAAAATCAATTTGAAATCTATGAGTAGCTTTTTCATGTGCTTTTTGAAGACCCTATGCATAGACTTCAAAATATTTTGCAGCAAAATCAACTTATCTTTTAATCCCATTCCAATGAATTTTTAAAGTAGACTCATAGTGTTTATCATTTACTACTACAAATGTAGCTGTCCTATGCATCCAATGAACTTTCGTATTATCAAAAAAAAAAGGATGTTCTTGACATGTTTAAATGCTGTACTTGATGCTTATAAAAACTTATCCAAAAACTGAGTCTGTATACACACCAATTGTGGATACAAAGCCATTGGCCTTTTTTGTGACCCATACAAAAAAATAGTTTCTTAGTCAATCTTACATGGTCCTTCAACTCCAAAGATGAAGGAAGTTGGAGTTTCTACAGACCTAAAACCAACTCTACGGTCATCCTGGGGACTTGATGCTACTGAGTATACTCTACGCTCTCTGAAACCCTGTCAGGAAATGGCATGTTCATCAGGTCGCGAGAAAAGACACTTTCTATGACTGGAACATGGATTAGGCCTAGATATTTTGTTAAACATATAATTTTATATGCTGTGGTAGTGTTATAATAAAACACAATCTTTATAAAAAGTTCACCATTTTCTCTACAAATTCCTTATTTTCCATGCCTTAAATTAAATTTTTGAAAACATATAAAACACAAAGAATATTATAGTAAATGTGCTCCTACTTGGAATGAGCAATTTTAATAGTTGATTTTAATAGCTCTTTCTTTAAAAAAAAAAGAGCAGGTGATATAATCACATAATTTTCTGTTAAAAATAAACATCAACATTTGATAAAGCTAAAATTCAATTGGCTCCTCACGTCCTTCTGTGCTTGAGTAACCTCTAACCACGCAGTTTAGCTTTTGTACTTTTGCATTCACTTCTGTACTGACCAACCTTTGACTCATATGTGTCATAGACTTCCTCTTTGCAATCAATATTATACTTTGGAGCTCTATCCATGTTAGGACGGATACAAGACAGATGGATAAATGTTTTTTTTAAAAAAATGAGATGGACGAAAGATTTCTTGGGGTTAGCCTAAAAAAATGTTTTTTTTAAGCATAGTTTTAAAAAGTACTTGAACATGACTTCTTCCACCAATAGCCCAATTTTCACCAGGAAAGGTGATTCTCCTCTCCAAACACACTAAGTCCCCTTCTCAGAGCTTTCAGTTCCTCAGTTTATAAACTCAGCTCAGTCAGTAGCCCCATAGCTAGCTGCTAAAGACTGCATAGCCAGCTCCTGCCTTCTACACCCTAGGGATGTAAGTCACAGTGAACTTTCACAAATTCAAGAGTTCCGCTCTAGATACACAATGTCACCATAACAGCTGTTCTTTGCTCATCTTTGGTGCCCCTGCAGCATCTAACACAGCCCTCACACCATGAGCCTTTAAACCAGAGATAAAATTGAAAAAGCACATCGTTTTCCTTTTTTGAGACTTCTGATAAGAAACCTTTCAGTGGGCTGTAGTGAAACTCAGTGTAACACAAGGAGAAAACTCTTGGAGTAGCAACTAGTCTGGGTAGATGCTGGGCTGGTATTCACATCCAGAACTGTGAGTAGCATTGGGCCGACCCACGTGCTGCATGCCTCCCCATCGCACCCCCCACCCACGGACTCCTTTTGCCTTCACGCTCTCTTCCCACGCGACCCTCAGGTCTCAGCCTGGTACTGACCCAATTGGAATCTGGAGCTGAGTTTTGCTCTTGGGACTGTTGGAGCCTGGCCAAACCAGGTAATGAAAGTTGCTCTAGAGTTTCTGATGAGAGAAATTGCTATCCCAAACATACGCTTTCTTCATTACATCTCATGGAAGTCAGAAATAATGTTTAATCTGGGGATGGTGAAAGTGTCCCCTAGAATGCTTTCATTTCATGCTTGGCTTATCCTCAGTGTTCTATTAAGTTCCAATTTTAGAATATGGCTTCTTCCTGAAACAGTCAGGCCAGGATGAGAACATCTCCCATGTTGTACTCTCGGAGATGAGCGATCCCAGCCCTGACCCTTTCAGCCAGTAACTGAGACACTTGAGGACAGTCACTTAACCTTGCTGTGCATCCCAAGCCTCAGCTGAAGGCTTGGAAAAGAACTTGATGTTATGTCAGTTTGATGCTTTTTCTTTTCTTTGATGAGAATGAGAGAAAGGGAAATTTTTATGAAGCATGGAAGATTATAGCATATTAGCAGGGGGCTGGATCAGAAGTAGAGCATTCTAGACTTGGTGCTACAGGTAGTGGCTTAACCCTTGCACCATAACACTGATCTCACTTTAAATTCTTGACTCTTGCTATTTAAAAATACTTTCGTTGATTTATTTGTAAGGTAGAGAAAGAGAGAGAGAGGTGTCTGTGGGCTCACTTCCCAAATGCCCACAAGTTGGGGCTGGGCCAGGATGGAGCCAAGGTGACAGTATAAAATTATGAAGACTCGTTTTTATTGTACACCAAGATGCTCTGCAGTTTGTTTTTATAAATAATGTTGTGAAATAAACTTTATTAATATGATTTGGCCCATATATGAGATTACATTGTTAGTATGTAAATTTTAAATGGGATCACCTGGCCACAGCCTAGGAACATTTTTGTGATTCTTCAGAAGTATTGCTAACTTGCAATATCACTTTGTAATTCTCTGCAACATAAAAAAATCCACTGTCCCCCCAGCAGTTGGAGTTATAAAGTTTTTGAAGATTTATTTCTTATTATTGGAAAGGCAAATCTACAGAGAGGAGACAGAGAAAGATCTTCCATCTGCTGGCTCATTCCCTAAGAGGTCATTAGCCGAATTGGCCAGAGCTGAGCCAATCCAAAGCCAAGAGGCGGTAGCTTCTTCCAAGTCTCCCACGCGGGTGCAGGGTCCCAAGGTTTTGGGATGTCTTCACCTGCTTTCCCAGGCCACAGGCAGGGAGCTAGAAGGAAAGCGGAGCAGCTGGGACATGAACCAGCACCCTTATAGGATCCCAGCACATGCAAGGCAAATACTGTAGCCATTAGGCTACCGCACCGAGCCTGGAGATATAAAATTTAGATCGGTTTTCTTCATGGACAAGAAGACAGTTTTCTTCATTTGTTTCTTAATTTGTTCATGTTGCTATATTCTCTTCTTATGGATACTGTTCTTTTGCATTTTAGGAATTCAAGACCAGAGTCAGCCACATCCTCACAACTAAAAAATTTCTCCAGCCTGGAAGCTAGAGGAAGCCCCCCTGGATGAAGAATCTGTTCAGACTATAAAGAACATATTCAGCTGAACAAGGCATATTTCTTAAAAACAGAAGCACCATTGTAGCTGAATATTAACAAATGAAGAGCTATAGGTAACTCTGCATTTGTATCAAGGCTCAGACAACTGTCCAACGGACATGTTAACAAAGCAATGAAAACAAAGAGATGAGAGCATAAGGAAATGGGTTATCTCATATCGGGTGCAAGTCAGAGAGCCCCTGAATTTTTTCCTAAGACTGTAGAAATAAATTAATCAGAGCCACCCAAATAAGAATTTTCTGTGTTCAACCAACGTGGAAGAGTCAAGTCTTACGTAAACAAACAGGTAGCAAGAACTTCTTTAGAAAAACAAGCAAAAAAAAAAAAATAATAATCACAATTATCACCAGCACCTATTTGTACCACCTTTTGAAAAAAAGTAAAGAGCTAGTAGCTAGTAGCTTCAAAAATTTAAATTTAGAGACTGTTATCAGTCTGAACCCGAAGGCTCTTCTCAGCAGGCACCCCCATGATGACAAGTGTCCAGGTTTGCTTGCAGTGACAAAACCTTATAGGTACCATTAAGATCAATGTGTTCTCTTCTTTTTTAAAAGTAACATTTTTAAAGAAATCCAAGAGTTCTGTCTGGGTTTACTATTTAGTTCCACTAGTAGTTTGTTTCCCCTCTCTTCATCGAATTGGCTATCACCAGAAGTTTAACCTTTTTGAAGGTCAACTGGGAAAAGTACCAGTGGAACACAACCCCTGAACGTACCTATTGAGGGCTCCACACGCCATTTCTCTCAAAGAAGGGGTTAGAAGGCTGATGCCATTGTGCAGAACCGACAGGATCCAAATTACAGACTATGGCGGGCCCAAGGGGTCTTCTGCATCACCATGGAGAAGAAATGAACTTCCAAAAGTCATATGAACCAGTACAGATGACAGGGCTGGATTCAGGTCCTTGCACATTCATTATGGGCCCTTAAAGTGCCCTGATATCGCTATAGTTATCACTGAAAACGAAGTAGTGATTTGAGATGAAATAGTCTTTGTTTCAGAATTACTGCTACTGTTGATCTAAAGCATCCCTCCTTCCTACCCCTCCCCTCAGGAACTCAACCATCCGAATGTCAAAGACAATCTGAGCACACAGAGAAGACATCAACACTTAAGAAGCAGGTTTTTGCTTTAAAAAACAAAAGATTTATCTATTTTTATTTGAAAGGCATATTTACAGAGAAAAGGTGGTTCATTCCCCAAATGGCTGAGCAGATCAAACCTGGGAGCCAGGAGCTTCTTCCAGGTCTCCCCAACAGGTGCAGGGTCCCAATAGCTGGAGGGGAAACAGGGCAGCCAAGACATGAACACAATGCCCATATGGATGCTGGTGCCACATGAAGATTAGTCTGTTAACTCATGGTGCCAAACCACAAGAAATAGATTTAACACGAAATATCTTTTATTCGAATACTGAAAATGTTCTGCTAGAACACAGAATATGCTGAGAAATGAATTTTCTTAAAATTATTTTTCTTAAACAGAAAAATGTAAGTTCTAATCATATCTAGAACAACACAAATGCTGGACACCTTCGTTTTCTATGAAACCCACTTAAGAAATTCCTTTATCTGATAAATCAAGGTTTCAAGCAAATTTATTTGGGTCATAAGTATTTGGAGTTGTAAAAAAAACATAAATATAGACACAACAAATGAAGAAACACATCCGCGTGCATTAAATACCTTTAATGAAAATAGTGCCTGGTAATTACAAAACAGCTTGCTGAAAAAAAAAAAAAACACCACCTCAAACTGATGTCTATTTTAGAGGTGCTACTTCTGCTGCTGATATAAAATAACACTTAACATGCTGAAATTTACATATATACAAAGAATACATTCTGCTCCTTGCAGTAGAAGGACACGAATTTAATTTTCAGCTCCTCAGGGTGCTCACAGCAGCAACAAGATGAGTCTCAGGATCATCGCGAGGCTGGAATAAAAGAAAAGCACAAAGGAGGGTGACTGTCATCTGGCCACACCAGGAAGGAGGGTGGCAAAGGCCCTCCTCACCTCTGGGGTCCCAGCCTGGCCTCCTTGGCCTCCTCACAGCTCTACCCCAAAAGGGGTGGGTGGCACAGGACTCACCATCCCCACATGCTAACTGCATTAGCCCCTTTACAAGGTGCATGGAACAAATGAGAAAAATCAGAACTTGCTGTTGGGCAAACCCACAGCTTTTTATGAAGAAAAAAAAAAACACGTATTTATGAGGAAAAAGTTTGGAAAGAAACACTGACTTTTCAAAAGCTGGAAAAGCAAAGCAACATAACAAAATGGCCATAGAGCACTTTCAGGGCAGTTATTACATCCTTAGCCACTTGCTACCGACAGAAGATCTTGTCCCCCTGGTCTCTAACCCCACCCCTGTCTCCTGCCATCAACAGCGACCACATTTAGCATGCGGCTGTATCTGGAAAGCTTCCCTTGGTGAACACAGGTGTGCTGAGCAATTTAACACATAGAAAATTCCTCAGAAAAGTAAAAAGAACTCTCCAATCAGTTCACTACACTACCACCTGCAGAGAAACATTACTTCCCTTTAAAGTATTTCCTTCTTATTTTTACAAAGAAACATTTTCAGTTGGGATCACTTTTTTATTGTCTTTGATTCTGTTTTTGTAACTTGTTATGACACACAGTAGTTTTTGAAAGTATGAACAAAACATTTATCCAACTATTTCTTTACTAATGAACTTCTAGGTGGTTCCTCATTTTCCGGTTGCATTGCACATCAGTCATTGTGTAAATCTCACTTCTTTGGAATAAATTCCAAAAAGTAAAACACAGCTTTCAAAACAAAGACAGCTTCTAGGAGGATTTAAACATGTGTTCTCTCCCTTTTCATTTGGTAACATGCTCAATCCCACATATAAATTACTGGATCAGATGAAATTATAAAATATTGGATTGCTTCAGGGCAGGCATTTGGCCGAGTTGACTGGGACACCAATTCCATGCCAGAATACCCAGCTTTGAGTCCCAGTCTTTCTCCCTCAGTTACATGTTCCTGCTCATACACACCCTAGGAGGCAACAGGTGATGACATCCGACCGCCTGCTTAGGAGACCTGAACTTAGTTGCCCAGTCCCAGCTTCATCTTAGCCTCTTCCCAGCCACTACAAGCACTTGGGAAGTGAACCAATGGATGGGAGTTCTAAGTACATGTGTATCTATTACCTTTCTCTCCCCACTCCTCCATCTCCCAAATTAAAAAATTAAAATTTGAAAGCATAACAATGTACATTTCTCTTCTTTAAAATTTCAAAATAACTGGGGATAGCACAGTGGCTTAGCACGCTAATACTCTGCCTCTGGCATTGGTATCCCATAGAGGTGCTATTTTGTGTCCTAGCAGCTCCACTTCTAATCAAACTTCCTGCCCATAGCCTGGGAAAGCAGTGGAGAATGGTCCTAGTCCTTGGACCTCTGCAGCCACATGGAGACCCACAGGAAGTTCCTGGCTCCTGGCTTTGGATCAGGATTGCCTCAGCTCCAGCCACTGTGGCCATTTGGGCAGGGAACTAACAGATGAAGAGTTTTCTGTCTCTCCTTCTTTCTACAAATATGCCTTTCAAACAAAAATAAATAAATCTTCAATAAATCTTCAAAAGAACTGCATGTGACTGTCGTTCTGTCCTATTCTCTTAGATTTAAATGAACATATTTACTACCTCAGGTGAGTAAATCTCAAGAAAAAAAAAAAAGAGGCAAAATTTAGTTCTTTATTCCAGAAAGGCAGGTATGTCCTTGTGAGCAGATACTGCAACAACAATAAGAGCATCTAATAAGAATGTTCATGTGCTTACCAGTGCCAAACATTGACCAAATTCATCTTCAGGTCTTTACACTCATGCTTGTTGTAATAAAAATTACTTGGACCTTTCAAATAAAAACAAATTTCTGCCAAAAACCCATCACTTTAAAAAAAAAATGACAAAGCAAGGTGTACACCAAAATAGTTTTTCATACCTTAAACCTGCCAGCAGCCCAGCAGGCATTATTTTCTTGGTTCTCTTAAATCTCACACCCATGATAGTGGCCAGGAAGAAAGCTGTAACTAGAAACCACACCAGCCCATGAAACAGAGTTCAAACACATTCTCAAACATCTGCATGTGGATAACATTTCAAAGCTTTCAATCTACGATGATTGCAGATATGTACTAAATTATTCTTTCCTTGAAAACATAGATTATTCTCTTAAAATGGCGAACCAGCTCATCAAAAGGATTCTGAGTAAGCAAACACATTAAATTGCACTCTCCTTGCTAAGTTAAATGTATATTCATGAACACTCCTTAAAGGCTAGAACTACATATATTCAGTTTTCCCAGAAAACATTAGGATGTATACTTGGAGCCACTACAGACAATAAATGTTTAGTTTTAACTTAACATAAGGAATATAACCAGTATATAAAAAGTAAAAACTAATGAAACTGATGAATACAGTAATCCAAAAAGACGGCTTTTTTTTTTCTTTGTAGCATTCCCTTCTGGGGAATAGGAAGCCTGGGAACTAAATAATACTCTGAAATGATAATAATATTCAGAAGTGTCACAATAGTACATTAGGGGCTGGCCCAGTGCGAAGACAGAGGTGGGTTCACATAAGAGATGAGAGCCTCAATGTCACGATTTCATAACACATTTTAAACAAAAATTGTTCATTTGCATAAAATTGCAACAAATGTATGTAGATCACTTACATGCTTATGAATAAAATCCCAATTTTTGATATACTTGCATCTCCTAACATAATCTAGCATTATCACTAAAAATATCCCTTGTCCTTATTTAAAATAAGTAAATAAAAGAGCCACCAGATCTCTTTCTGTCCCTCAAATACAAAACTGATACAATTTTGTCTTCATATTTTCCTCCACATACCACCATGGAACTTCGAATAACAAGTAACCAAATAGGGACAATCATCATGGTGAGTCTTCCCAAATCTCCACATTATTTCTCTTTCCTTTTTTTATTTTTGGGTTTATTTTTGTTCCATGCTTCTTTTTTATCTATTCATATTAAGGGAAAAGATGTCATGTAGTTCAACAGTTTTAAGAACGTAATAATATGCATTTCTCTTTGAAGTCAGACAACAGCAAGTCAAATAGGTAAGGGACTGCAACCAAGGCCAATGAAGACAAGCATTTTTAAAAAAAATCAGCCTTGCTTTTCTAGACTAATTCTTAAGGCAGAAAATAATCTAAAAGCCATTTATGAACCAAATGAAATAATGTAAGGCCAACTCATCTTAGGTTTTTTTACAGCAACATGAAAAATATGCTATATAGCCATACAGAAATCAGAAGTAATACATGCTGACAAGAATGTGGGGGAAAAAGGTACCCTAATCCACGGTTTTTGGGAATGTAACTAGTACAACCATTATGGAAGACAGAGTGGAGATGCCTAAGAGATGTGAAAATAGATCTGCCATGTGACTCAGCATTCCCACTCTTGGGAATTTATGCAGAAGAAATGAAACCAGCATATAAAATTGTCTATACTCCCATGCTTCATAACAACTCAATTCACAATAGTTAAGATATGGAATTAACCAAGATGTCCACCAACTGACTGGATAAAGAAAATGTGGTGTATATACATTGTGGAATACTCTTCAGCCATAAAAAGAACAACATTCTTTTTTTTTTTTGCTAGTAAAATGGATGCAACTGGAAACCATTCTGATTAGTGAAATAAGTCAGTCCCAGCAAGACAATATTGTATGTTTTTTCCTGATCTGTGGTAACTAATACACAGAGTTTGAAAAAAGGTAGTGTTCATGACCAAGATTGACATTTTGAGACTCAATTATTATTTACAATTTTTTTGTCTATATGCATGAGAAAACAGTGGGTTTCCATTCCACTTGCTATTGAATTCTTTACCTAATGGAGTGCTAATGCTGTGATTGTGAAGTGAACTGAAAGTATGCCACTGTAAATTTAAAAGAAAGAAAGGAAGGAAGGGAAGGAGGAAGGGAGGGGGAAGGGAGGGAGAGAGAGAGAGAGAAAGAAAGAAATGAAGGAATGAAGGAATGAAGGAAGAATAGAAGAGAAAATAAAGAAGTGAGGGTGAAGAACACGCACGGTGGTGAGGAGGGTAGGGAGGGTAGAGAAGTATCACTATGTTCCTAAATCTGTATTGTGAAGTACATGAAATCGGTTCACATTACATAAATAATTTTTTAAATATGCTAAATAGGTATTTAAGAGAATTTGTGGCGAATATGCAACTAATTTCTTGCTTTTTCTAATTTAACCTAACCAATTTTCCAGTAACAAGTTTAACAGAGTTGAAGACCTGCCAGTAATGCAATTTTTAAAAAAATATTTATTAATTTTATTGGAAAGTCATACCTACAGAGAGAAGGACAGAAAGATCTTCCATCTGCTGGTTCACTCCCACAGTGGCTGCAACAGCTGGAGCTGTGCTGATCCGAAGCCAGGAGCCCCTTCCAGCCCTCTCACACAAGTACAGGGTCCCAAGGATTTCAGTTGTCCTTGACTGCTTTTCCAGGCCCCAAGCAGGAGCTGGATGAGAAGTGGGGCAGCCAGGACACGAACCGGCACCCTTATGGGATCCCAGCACATGCAAGGCAAGCACTTTAGCCAATAGGCCACCATGCCAGGCCCATTACATTTTTTTTTTATCAAGTGTGTCTAGAAAGGATCAAGAGTTGTATTCAGTCTCAACGTACCCACAAGGCCACTTTGCCATATGACAGCTCATTTTCTAGAAATCATAGAGGATAGGGCATCCAAAAATCCACATCCCTCCCCGATATTCATTTCTGTGTAACTGGGAAAAATGTCTTACTTACATAGCGACACTTTCACATCTCGTTTGTCATTGGAGACACGGTAAGCACCATAGCCAGCCAAAATTCCAACAAAAAGGCCAGCAATCAAAGACGGAGCACCACCTGGCGGGGAGAAAGATTGACACAGGCTCACAAAGAGAATCCCCCAAGAAAGGAATTCATGCCAAACACCAAGGACAAAGTGTAGCCTTCAGCGTTTCTTTTGGGTCAGAGCTAAATTAAATAGCAGACCTGTTCAAGGATGTTTCACAAGAAGCACTGTTCAGGCAGAGGATCCCCGAAAGCACAGCAAGGAGGGGTTCAATATCACTTGGCGGAAAAAGAAAGCAGGCCTGTGGTAGCAGATTGGACACAGATAAGCACGATCTTGAGGAATATTGACTTTCCTATGTTTCTCTTTTTGCTTTCTGCTGCTGTTGTTTTTCCCATTCTCCTTGGCTTGGTCTTTTTCCTGTGAGGCTGTGATCATGAACAATAATTTGCAGAGGTATTTTTAGCTCTCTGGGGTAAACAGAGAAGTACTGTGAAAACCAACCAATGTTTTGTCCTAGATAATTAATGGATCTTCAAGCCTCGAGAGGTCAGGACTCAAGAACTAACGAACATGATATGGAGAAAGGAAAAGGACGAGCACGCCAGTCCAACCAGCCAGCTTCTGCCACATCCGTCCACCTGAGGGCGCTGTGACACACACCTAGCATGTCCTGCACGCTGGACAGTGTGCGGTTTGCTGGTGACATGTGAACAAGACTGACACTCCTCGCCTCACAGCGCTTTTGTGGATACACTGGATTAGAATTCCTGGAGGTATGGGCAAAGTGCCCCTACTTACAATATCTCTAGGAAATTCTGACACAGAGCTAGGGTTAACCAAAATGCAGCACATACGAGCATACACACGCACACATGCGCACACACACCACAGCAGCAACAGCCGTGTCCTGAAAGAGAAGTCAAACACATTAAGTTTTAGTCCTAATTCTTTCCCTTGGTGACTGATGACTTTGGCTAAACCTCTTAACCGCTGTCAGTTGTGAAACAGGGCTAACATCATCCATGTCAAATACGTAAGAAAGGCTTAGAATGCTACAGATAGAGATGATATAATAGTCTTCATTTTTTCCTCCTAAATCTACTCAAATGCAGTAGGGTAGCATTTCATAAATGCCATCTGAGGCGCAGTGAATGGAGTCACTGCTTATGACACCTGCACCCCACATCAAAGCACCGATTCAAATCTAGCTACCCACCTAACTCACTGTTGTTGGAAATGTAAACTAACACAACCACTATGGAAAACAGAGTGGAGATGCCGAAGAGATTTGAAAATAGATCTACCATATGACCCAGCCATCCCATTCCTGGGAACTTATTTGTATCCCCAGGTTTATTATAGTTTGTCACAATACGTAAGATATGGAATCAACCAAGATGTTCACAAACTGATGACTGAGTAAAGAGAATGTGATGTATATGGAACACTATGGAATACAATAGAACACTATGGAACACTATGGAATACTATTCAGCCATAAAAAGGAATATTGTCATTTTACTGTCATCTAGTTATCTTTTGCAACAAAACAAATGCAACTGGAAGCCATTATGGTTAATGAAATAAACCAATCTCAAAAAAAAAGACAAATACTATATGTTACTCTGATATGTGGCTGCTAATATATACCAAAAAATAACAAGAATAACGTGTGCACTTCGGGATATGATTATCATTCTTAGCCCATATTCTTGTGGAATTGTGGTCTTTCTATATTTCATTATGATTAACAGTGAATTAATCTTGTCAATATAGAGTGGACTAAAATTACTTCTTTGCAAAAGCTGATGAAGTGAGGGGAGGGAGAGGGTTTCTGGGATGAGCAGGTGAGTGAGGGAAGCATGGTTATCCTCTTGGTACTGTACCTACAGAAAGCATAAAATCTGTTCTCTTAGTATTAGTAGTTTATTTTTAAATCAGCCTACTCAGTTTCTGATCAGACTTCTTGCTGATACACCTAGGAAGTAGCCTATGATGCCCCAAGTACTTGAGTTCCCGCCACCCACATAGGAGACCCAGGGGAAGCTCCAGGTTCCTGGCTTCAGCCTCACCCACCCACAGGTGTTGACAGCCACCTGTGGAGGGTAAACCAGAAGAAGGAAGACCTCTCCTTCTCCTCTCTCTGTCACTCTGCCTTTCAAATAAATAAATAAATAAATGTTAAAAATCACATCTAGAAAAGTCTTTTCCCTAATTAAGTATCTTGAACACTTCCTGCTGAAGTAGCTATATTTGGGGTGTCCTGGCCTCTTTCAGTTCCCTGATCATGGCAAGATATGGAAATACCACATTGCATAACTCTCAGGTTGACTTTCCTTCACATGGACTGCTCTGCTTGGTTCAGGTGTCTGGGTGTCTGAAGTTTAAGTTCCTCAAACATAACTTCTCTAATCAACCATTCACAAGAAGAGGCATCTCCTTTTGGTCCCCATCACTCACGATTATTTATCCATATGTTTGCCTATTTAATGTCAGCCTCCCCTCCTTATTCCCTGTCTTACTGCTCACTGTTGTCTTCCCAGGACATGATTCAGACCAGGAGCATAATGAGCTCCTGATAAACACTCATCAAATGCCTGCCTGGACACTCCATTATGGCCATGGTCAAACAGAAGAGGTCAAACTAGGATAAGCGAGAGTACTTCAAAAAGTTAACGAAGGGAGAACGCTTGTTGGAGCAGTTGAGACACCACTTGGGATGCCTACATCCTACAAGAAAATGTGTGGTTCATCATTCAACTCCTGGTTCCTCTAGGTTTAATACAACTTCCTGCTAATGTACACCCCAGGAGGCAGTAAACAACAGCTCAAATACATTGGTCCCTGCCACCATTGTGGGAAACTTGGATTGAGACCTGGATTTCAAAAGGCAATTGTGGCCTTTGGGGAGTGAATCATCAGGTGGAAAAATCTCTTTCTTTCAAATAAAATAAACCAAATAGTTAGAATGTAAAAGTACATTGGATTTTATTAAATGCCTCCAAAAACAGTTCATGGAAAAACAGAATTAAGTAAAAAGTTTATTTTGGAGCAAAAAGATTTTTTAAACCATGCATAATTTTTATCATATGAATTTTCCATAAACTTTTCTTTTTAATTTTATTATCACAGTCTCATAGGCCTTGGAATTTTTCCCATCCCCCTCCCCAAGTTCCCTTCCCTCCACCCCCTCTAGTATTTCAATGGGTAGTCCCTCATGAACAGACATAAGTCCATCATTCCGCTATTGCCATGTTTCCCGACATTGTAGGCATGGACATTGTTAGAGAGTCCTACTGTCAGGATGCATTCAACAGTTTCACCAGGAATCTATCTTTGGTCTTCCATGAACTTATTAATATCCCTGGTAGTTGGCGGGAACCAAACATCTTCTGAAATGCAGAACTAGGTCACCATTAAGGTGTCTTCTTACCTAAGAGACTCCATGATCTGCTTTTCTGTATCCTCTGAAGACTGCTGTGCCACTCAGAGGCCCTTTCTCACACCACACACACACCAGTACACACATACACACACAAGTATACAGAATGGGGAGAAAGTGTGTGAATGTGTGACCCCGAGTCTGGATGACATCAGCCAACAAGCAGCAGGGCCAAGGGCATGCTGCCCACAGCCTGTATGTACAAGAACAATGAAGGCTCTTGGGAAAAGTCATCCCACATGAAGAATGACACTATACTTTATAAGAAGGTTTTTTCACTCAAACTCAAATGCATCAATATCACAAATATAACACTTCACAACACAAATTCATTCTTATAAATTTCTTTATAACCTATGAGACATCATGATCATAAGTACTTCCATCTTAAAACAAAGCAAAATATAAACCTTGACAGTTCATTTTCCTCCATAAAAATAATTAATCAATTGGGTTTTCCCTCTCTATTGTGTATGGGTCAACAGACAATTTGGGAATATACTATCTAAATATTTAACAAGTTTTCCTGAGCAACACACAACATCAGTATTACTCAGTTTTCCTACATGATGATGTAAATGAAATAATCCTTATTTAACAGTAAGTGAGAAGTCCCCAGGAGGGGGTTAAATCTATGCAATTGGTAACAAGAGGTGAAATTATAGAGTTTTGTGACAGAGGTTTTTGTTCAGAGTTTGTGACAGAGTTTTTGTTCAGAGGTCTCTGCCAGGCTTAGCCCTTCCCTCCGTGAATCTGGACCTCAGCCTCAGCAAGGGTATCTTTACCTTGTTGGTGTATAGGTCCTCAGGCAATCCCAGCACAACCACCGATGCCCCACTAAGTCCCTGGGATGCAAAACTAAGTTCAGGCTTACCTCTCCGCTTGTATCCCAAAATACTTCCAATTGTCACAAGAGCTGCATAACCAAAACCAACCAGGTCCATTGGTAAGGGAGAAGTCTAAAGTAAGGGAGAAGGGAAAAACAAAACAAAATAAAAAGACTTTGCTGCATGCAAAAGTGAATTACAAACACTAATTTCTTGGGCCCAGCACGATAGCATAATGGTTAAGTTCCTCACCTTACACACACCAGGATCCCATATGGTTGCCAGTTCTAATCCTGGCGGCCCAAGAACCCATCTAGCTCCCTGCTTGTGGCCTGGGAAAGCAGTCAAGGATGGCCCAAAGTCTTGGGATCCTGCACCCATGTGGGAGACCTGGAAGAGCTCCTGGCTTCGGATTGGCTCAGCTCCAGCCGTTGGGATCACCTGGGGAGTGAACCATCGGGTGGAAGATCTTCCTCTCTGCCTTTCCTCCTCTCTGTATATCTGCCTTTCCAATAAAAATAATAAATAAATCATTTTTTAAAAAAACTAAACATTTATCTCTCCAGTCTATTAGAGAAAGGAAGGTTTGCTCTACCCCTTGCCCAATACTCAACCACCCCATCCTCCCTTCCCTGTCACTCTCAGAAACAGTAAGGGGCACTTCGGGATGATTTTCCTTTGCCCGTCTATGTAGGCTGCCATTGCGCTGGCTGGTTTTTCTTCCCTTCTCTCTTTCACACCTGACCTCCTCTTCCTCCTCCACCCATAAAACTCCAACCATCCCACCTCCTTCAGGATCCTGACTTCTATTCCATTCACTACCTTCCAACCTCCCAACCCCCAGCCTGCATCACCCAACTGATCTGGAGCACAGGGTTTCTTGTTCCTGTAATTTCCCTCCTTGCTGCAACTCCAAATCCTAATTTTTCTGCATTTGCTACTTTTGTCCTCCCAACATTTCCATACTACACAACATCCAAGGAGTATCACAATCATTTGGTGATGAAATCAAAGCTTTGCTTTCAACATTTATTCAGTCACTAGCCTCATTGTGAGACAGATCCTCTGTGGTGGCAGATACCCACACTTTTCCCATCGCAAATCACTGAAGAATGTGTTGAGGCCTTGGCACCAGTTAACTGAATCATAATCACACCCTAATGTGCATCATAACAGCACTCAAAACATATCCATGGTGACAAGTCCCACTGAGATTTAGCCCACGATTCTCTAACATACAGTAGAAAAACAAGAAATGGACTGGCTACAGGATGGGGGTTCTGGTCACCAGCCAGCTGTCCATTCTGGGCCCACACCTTCCTTCCCTCTAGCCTTCCTAAAAGGAACAGAAATGGATGAGTTCTAAAGTTCCATGCAGCTTTTTAAAAGCTCCTGGTGGTGCTTGCATATATATTTCTTACATCCATATTTCCTCAATGGAAAATATTTTCATAATTTACAGAATAATATGTGAAAGTGCTTGGACAATTTGTTTAACATTCTCACTATTCATCATTAAGGTTAATAGGTCTCTTATTCCTTGAAGAAAAAATGACAACAAATTGACTCAAATGAAAATGTTTTGAGCTCATCTCTGAGAATCAACTGGAAAGACTGTAGGGAAGGTCCTGGCGGGGTGGGTTGCAGGACACTAAAAGGAAACAACACTGAAAAACCATTAATGTCCATAGGAAGAATTACAGCAGGAGAGTTCACCTGAGCCCAAGAATAGTATTGGGGAATGTGATCTGTAGAAAGGACCTGCATTTAAAAATCATTTGTTGACTAAATGATAGACAAATAGCAATAATATAAGAATGGCAATGTGGTGCTGGGCCCCACTCTAACACATTACCTATGTCATTCATTTCATCATTACCACAATGCTGTGAGGAAAGTGCTAGTATTGCCATCCCCACTTCCAGATGAGGAAATAGAGGCAAGGAGAAGGCATGCATGCCTCAAGGTCACACAGACTCAGGGAAATCTCACTCCTAAGCACTCTCCAGTGTCACCTCTGAAACCAGAGCCACCTAGAGAAAAAAAGTAAACACATGAATGCAACTCACACTCTTCAAGAGTATTAAGAGTTGGTAGCCTTGCATCTGCTGACTTCCCCTCTCCAGCACTATAAGCATCTCATGTTCAGTTCTTCTGGTTCTCCTTCCAAAGCGTTCCTACGCCACTACTGGCATAGTGGAGCTGGCTTCAAACCCGATGCCACTGCTTACTGGCTGTGAAAAATTAGGGCGTGCCTTAGCTTCTCTGTAAATCAGCTGCTCTACCTCCAAAGTGGGTAACAAACATCTCCACCTCACAGGGCTGAGTGAGAGATGGAAATGAGTTCATACTTAGAACACTAAGAGTTAACACTGTAAAACACTCAGCACAGAGCCTGACACATAGGGAGCATTCAGGAAATAGTAGCTGCTTTAACAATATTATTATTCTCTCCCACCCTTATTTTTAAGTTTTATGTTTATAAAGCCTTAAGTATTTTCAGAACATGGAGAAAATAACTAAGATAAGGTAAATTTATGACTCAGGCATTCAGAAGTGAATCATATATTATAAGTATCATATATATATTTATAGCTATTTTCACCTAACAATCATTTATTGAACATTATCCTTGTGTTAGGCAGTATCACAGCCTTGCTCTTGCAGGGCTGAGAACAGCGTAGCAGAGAAGACAAAAGTGTGGTGCAGCCTTAAGAAGAGAGGCGTTTTGGGACCAGAATTCTGACACAATTAAGCCACAACCTGCAGTGTCAGCATCCTATTTGTAAGCTGGTCTGAAGCTGGCTGCTTCACTTCTAATCCAGTTGTCTGCTAATGCACCTGGAAAGGCAGTGGATGATGCCCAAATAATTAAACTAACCACGTGGGAGAGCCAGAGGGGGTTCCTGCCTCCTGGTTTCAGACTGGCCCAGTCCTTGCTCTTGCAGCCATCTGAGGAGCAAACCAGCAGTACACAGAATCAATCTCTCTTTCTCTAACTCTACCTCTCAGATACAAAACTATTTAAGAAATTAAAGCAATCAGCAGCAGCTTGGAAACCTAAGCAAGAATGCCAAGCCCAAACAGTTGGATCCTGTAAAGGAAAACAAGTGAAGAGGGTGGCAAGGAAGGCAGGTCCAGGCAGAAGGGAAGACATGCACAAAGGCCTAAGAGTATAAGACAGCCTGGCACGTTGTCCAACTGAAAGAAGTACAAGGGAGCTGTGAAAAGAAGGCGGGCTGGCGAGAAAGGCAGCACCTGAGTACCCAGGCAAGCCCTGGAAAGAAAGTCTGCCCTGTTTGCCAAAGCAGTGAAGGATGGAAGAAGTGAGCCCCACCTTCACATATAAATTCCAACAAGCGCTTCCCAGCTGCAACAGTGGAGAATGAATTACAGTAAGGTGGGAAGGAAAACAGGGTGGCCCTTGCAGCAAACTAAGTAAGAGCTTAGCTGATGACGCTGGTCGCTGGGCCTGAATAAATGACAATAAGGGTGGAGGGAAGTGGAGGGATTTGAAACAGGTTTAAGAGGTAGAATCTACGGGTCTTGGTGTGGAGAGGGAAGAACAGGAAGAATCAGAGATGAGCATTCCCCAGTCTCAGCTTGAAATCTTAGAAGAGGTGTGGGTGAGGGAAGGCTGGTGCTACTTTCTGGAGCAGGAGCAGGTGTGTGGAGCGGGCAGAAGAGAGGTGGCCAGGAATGGCTGGACCCATCCAGCATATTTTTGCCCACAGATTCCCAGCACACAAAAAAGCATGAATCTAGTGAGCAAAATCACCATCAGTTTATTGTCCTGGCAGCTTGTTCCTCTTCATCTTCTCAGCCTCCAGCTACTCCTGACACACCCCTTTCACCTGCTAAGAAGTCACTTATGCTGAGAATGGCCCTGCGCTCAGCCAGTCAAGCTCCTTGAGGGAAAACCCAGGTTCAATTCACCTTTATCCCCCTCACCAAACACTTTGACCTGCACAAGGCAGGCTTGTAGTACACACTTGAATGAATGAGTGAATGAGAGATTGGAAGGAATGACTTCCCCTGAAGGTTTCTGTAACTCTCCACTCCCAGCCTGGCTCTACTGCCAGGGAATCAGACTTTCTTAGTGAACCGATTGTCCTAAGGAGGCAAATTAAATCCATTTAATCATTGCAAAAAGTTTCCATTCTCATAGAGACAATTCGGTCAAAAAAGCAGTTATGTTGAACACAGAGCCTTAGTAAGCACAAAAGGCACAGGCGCTAAAGAGCAATAGCACGTCTCCGGCTCAGGGACAAACACTTGCTCAAAAACACAAAGCATCTTGGGTGCAATGCAGTAAAATGATTGATTGCGCTACATACAAATCCAGGTAACAAGGCACTGCCCCACTCCCAGCCTCATGTCCTACAAAATGAAAGAAACGAATAAGAGATCTTCCGCCAACCACTGCGGTGTATTCAAAGCACTTGTATACATTCCTTTGAGCTCTTGGGCCATGAGAGGCATTTTTCCCAGTGAAGTGTAGGTGGTGTTGTGCAGGTCAAAGTCTCCAGGCTTTTTTGCAATGGTCCATGAGTTCCCTCCTGGAACCCAAACCACCAGGAAAATAGGAGAGCAGGCAGGTGGGAGATCGCAGGCCCGCTAGAAAGCAGAAAGTCGGGAATTCCCAAGAGGAGGAGGAACGATTCCTTTGTCCGAGGTGGGGATTTCAGGGGCAGGACGGTTCCCAGCTCTTTCATTTCTGTGCCTCCGCAGGAAAACGTAGGGCAGAGAGGTCCCGATTGCAGGATGCACAGCACACCTGTCCCTAAGCCCTAAGTCCCTCCTCCACAACTGAAAAAGAAAGTGGAGACGCCTTACCTGGACCCCCGGAAGAGATTTCTGGGTCGGCACGTTACGCGGCCCGCTTTGGAGCCGAGGCCACTGCTTCTGGGCTACGCCTTCCCTGCTGCGCGCATGCCTCGGTCAGGTTCAGCCCCGCCCAGGTCCATCCCCGCCTAGCAGGGCTAAAGAAACCGCGTCCCAGGAGGCAGGCGGACCGAGTCTATCCCGACTTCGCCCAGGCCAGAAAGGCGAACCTGGGTGACAGAGGCTGCTTCCTGTGGGGCTGGTATACCCTCGCAAGGAGTGTGTCTGCGTTTGCCAAGGAACTCGGCTGGCAAAAAAAGATGTTTAGCGGAGAAAGTCTTCCATCATTGGAAAGTCATTTGCTGCACCTCTGGGCAACCCAAGCATTGCACATAATGTCGCACTCATTGTCCCAATTGTCACTGTAGCAACCTAAGGTTATAAGATGTGAAGTGATTTAAATTGTTCAACAGCAGAACCCAGTTTTGCTGGCTTCAAATCCCAAGCACCTTCCATTTACCTATGTAGGGGATTGTCTAGATGTGATCATATCAAGGGCCTGGTCTTATACTTCAGGCCCGGATGATGGCTTGTATTCCTTTTTGACAATAAAACAGATTTATTTTGCCTCCTTATAACACTCAGTTCCCTAAAGAGATCACAGGCTGCCTTTTGCTTGGTAATAAATCCATGCCTGGGGTAGATCAGTTGCAGAATATCTAGCTAACAGGGAGGTATAAAAATCCCAGAGTTAGGAAGCAATTTAAATGTTTAGTCCAAGATGATCAGTTCCCAGAAGGAACCTTAAGTTGAGTTGAAATTGTGTCTTCCAGTAATGTTGTATCACTGTAGTTTTGCTTGCTATGCTGATGGCAGCGAACTTCTACCCTCTTCCCTTATACAACGAGCCTTTAGAGACTCAAAGAAAGCTGTTCTGTAGCTCTAGGGATTCTTTGTGCCTAGGAATAGCAGAACCTTCATTTAAAAAAAAATACAATTTTTAAGTCTCATGAAATTTGCTGAATCTATTAAAATATTTCAGAGAAGTATGTTACTTGTGAAAAGGCTAAACTGATCTGAAAAAATTAATAAACTCCCTACAGATTGATGGTGGTGGAGAGTATGTCAATCAAGTGTGAAGTAGAGGAATTATGCTAGAGTGTGGCTCTGAGCGCTCCCTGCTTGTCATCTCCACCCTGCTTCCATGCCCATCTTTATCCCAACTACCTCCTCTTTGCAGATCCCAGAGCACCATCCCTATTCAGAACAAAACACACCCCCATGGAATGCCTCACTATCAAATGATTCCCCCAGGTACCTCAGCGCTTGGATTTTTAAAAATGATGTATTTATTTTATTTGAAAATCAGAATTACAGAGAGAGGGAGAGACAGAGAGATCTTCCATCCACTGGTTCACTCCCCAAATGACTACCACAGCCAGAGCTTGGCCTGTCTGAAGCTGGGAGCTTGAGTTCTTTCCAGTCTCCACATGGATGCAGGGGCCCAAGGATTTGGGCCTTCCCAGGCCATTAGCAGGAAGCTAGACAGGAAGTGGAACAGCCTGGACATGTACCATAGTCCATATGGATTGCTGGAGCCACAGGAAAAGGGTCAGCTTGCTAGACCACCATACTGCCCCTGGTGCCTGAATTTAATCTGCTGCTCCAGTGGGATCATTTGAAATCCCTGCCATCCTGCCACTGAAGTGTTTAATACTGGGAAAAACTCCATGCTATTTTCATTCAATGCATTTCACTTGAATGTAAAAGAAAAACTTATCATATTTTAAGAGAATTCTGTACTCTTGGATATGTGGGAGCGGGGTTGTTCACAGGCAATGGCCCACATGTCCTTTCAAGTCGAAGGTCACCAACCACTGCTTACTCCAGCTAACGATAAGGCTGGAGCACAACCTGAGTTTGTATTCAAATCTGTTGACCTCTATTTATCTGTAAAGCTCTTCATTCATAATCCAAAGCAGGGACAACTTCCAATCTCACATTCTGGGAAATGCACAAAATACAACTGCACAGAATACCAATTTTATTGAAATGCAGTTATCCAATTATTTAGCTCTTCAATTAGTGATGTAATAATTGTTCTTCATTAACACAGTAAAAGACTACAGAACCTAGGGCCAAGGTTCATTGTTACCATCATTTCAAGGTAGTGCTCCACATAAAACAAGGTGTAAGCAATCTGTGACTCCAGAGGATGACGATGCAGGTGTGGATACTGCTGTATTCTCTGGCCTATTTTCTGAATGAAAAGAAGTGCTAATTATCAGTGAGAGGTTAATGAAAACAGAAATTTCTTTTTTCTCGTCTGAGTTCTCAGAACTGATGTCCATCCTCAGGTCCCTTTAACTTTGGGTCCCAAAGGAGCTCCAATGGGTCTGTGCTTTCATGAGTTTGATATACATGAAACTGTACCGAAGGGGAGCAAGGTTCAAGAGCCCATGTGACTGCTCAGGAAGGACCACCCATCTACACCTAGCTGAGGTCTCTGTGCATCATGGCTTGGTCCTCATTTCAGGTGTTGTTCTCTAGGGGTAACCTGGCTTTGGGAGCTTGATTCATGAACACTAAAGTCACAGGAATTTAGTTTTTTAAGAAGCCCTGTTCAGATCTTTGATTCCCCTTTAGTTTTAGATCCTCCGCTCATCAGTAAGAGATACCTGTACAAGCATACCAACGAAAGGAGTACCTTAGACCAGGAATGGTAGGAAGGTAGAGAAGACAAAAGGCCCTTCAGTAATGTGGAAACCTTTCTTAACCCAAATGGGAAACCAGCCTGAGCTAGGAAGCAAGTTCAATGTTGAAGGAAACATCAAGAACTTCATTGATGACTTAGAGAACAGGAGCTCTGGATTCCAGGCCACATACACAAACAGCTGACTGGAGTTGTTTGTGAAAGTCTAGGAACCACAGTGAAAACAAACAGTACCTCCCACTACGACCATCACAGGCCTCCAAATAAAATATTTCCTTTGTTCTCTGAGAAATGCTTGTTTTTATACTTATGCAAGCTCATAGTACAAGAAAGCAGTGGGGAAAAGTTTATTAGAAAGAAATGCCCATGATTATAACCAGGAGGACAAAGATAGTTCTGAAATGGTAAAGGAGGATGGGAATGTAGTTGAGTCTTAAAAGACAGCCCCATATTTGGAAAGGATTAGGCCTCAAAAATCTCTGAAACAAAGGACTCTCCACAGCACAGGTCCACAACCATCCACCCCAAGTCTGCACACACTCCACCTGTGAAAGACTTCTCAAAAACGACAAGCTCATAAAGTAAGAGCTTAAGGAATTTAAGGAATATGTCACACAGGAAATGAGTCAAATAAAAGCTGATACATTCAAAATGAAAAATACAGTGGAGCAAATTGAAAGTACAGTGGAGAGTCTCCGAAATAGAATGAAAGAGGCAGAAGAAAGAATCTCAAAATTGGATGATATTTCCTGTCACCAGGGGAAAACAAACAAAAAGCTGGAAGCAGAGATGGGTCAAGCTAAAAAAAGTATTCAAGAATTAAGAGACACTATTAGAAAGCTAAATATAAGAGTTATGGGAGTCCCAGTTAGTGCAGAAAGAGAAGCTGAGTTTTAAAATGTATTCAATGAAATAATAAAGGAAAACTTTCCTAATCTAGAGAAATAATTGGGAAACAGTCAGGAGGGGCACAGAACTCCCAATAGGCTTAACCAAAAGCAATCTTCACCATGGCACATGATAATTAAGCTCTCTTCAATTGAACCTAAGGAAAAAATACTTAAATGCACACATGAAAAAAAAAATCAATTGACATACAGAGGAATGCCAATTAAATTCACAGAGAACCTTTCACAGGAAACTCTACAGGCCAAAAGAGAATGGAGTGACATATTCCAGATTTTTAAAAGCAAAAAATTGTTGGCCCAGAATAATGTACTTTAAGAAGTTCTCCTGACACAGAAAAGAAATAGCACCCACCAAAACCAAAGACAAATGTGAAGAACTCCCCAGTAAAATAACAACAGAACATAAAATCAATGAACAACCCATTCCAAAAATGACAGGGCCAAATTATCAATCATTCATATTAACCCTGAATGTAAATGGTTTAAACCTCATCAACCAAACTTCATAGAGTGTAGACTGGATTAAAAACACAAAACCCATCTATTTGTTGCCTACAGGAGACATCTCACCAACGAAGATCAGTGGAAACTATATATTACGAATTTTGATGTTTTTGTTTTAGTTTCATTTCTTCAAAACACTTTTTTTCTCATTGAAGTCTTTTTTGACTCGGATCATACAGTAGCATGTTTTCTTCAAGAAAGTTCTTGAGTTCCTTTTTCATTTCTTCAGCGACACATTAGTCATTCAAGTAGCATGTTATTTAACTTCACGGCATTGTAACTATTTTTTTTCCTGTTGTTGATTTTATTTTGTGGCTTTTTATTTGAGAGGATGTATAGTAACTGTGTAATGGAGACCATCCTATCCAGTGGCATGTTGTTTAACTTCATGGCATTGTAAATTTCTGTTTTTCTTCCTGTTGTTGGTTTTGTTTTGTGGCCTTTCACTTAAGGAAATTTATAATGACTGTGTAATGAAGACTGACACAGTGCAATGTGCATCTCTATTTCCAGACTGAGGATGCACTCCCAGTGAAACTGTTGGATGTGTCTTGACAATGGCATGATGGAGACTGCCATTATCCATGCCCGCAATGATGGACTTATGACTCTCTGTGAGAAACTATGCTGTTGTAACGATATGGGAGAACCCAGTGAGAGAGGAGGGGACTAAAGGAGAGGGTGGGGAAATCCCAGATCCTATGGAACTAAATCATAAAATGATAATAAAAAGAGAAGAAAAAAGAATCAAAAATTTAAAAAAAAAGAAGTTTAATCAAATAACAGCAGTTGGGGAAAAAGCAAAGGCACTTTGCAGGATTTAAGTCCTTTATACCTAACACAAATTTGTCTTATCCAGACCCAGCACAATGGGTTAATTAGCTAATCCTTCCCTCACAAGCACTGGGATCTCATATGGATGCTAGTTCCTGTCTCTGTTGCTTTACTTCCCATCCAACTCCCTGCTTGTGGCCTGGGAAAACAGTAAAGAACAGATGGCCCAAAGCCTTGGGAACCTGCACCTGCATGGGAGACACAGAAGAAACTCCTGGCTCCAGCTCTTGCGGCCATTTGGGGAGTTAACCAGCAGATCAAAGTCTTTCTTTCTCTTTCCTTCTCTCTTTAAATCTGTTTTTCCAATAAAAAAAATAATAACCAATCCTTTTTAAAAAAAAATTGTCTTATCCGACAAATGGCCAACGTCTATCCCAGTCTTCCGCAGTACCCGGAGGTGGCTCTGTAAGAATTCAGTCCTGCGGAGGCAGTGATGGCAGTCACTCTGGGATTCGGAGGGAGGAGTGTGGGAAGGAGGAGGTAGAGAAGCCTCCTCAGACACCCAGAGCCCCCCACCTCCTGACCGCTGCCAAAGTCGACCAGCCCATTCCCACCAACCCAGCAGCGCTCATCCGGCAGTGCGCCGCCCCCATTCAGCAGGCGCCCCTCGGTGCAGCTCCGGTCCCTGGCGTGCCCCACAGTAGGCCAGTAACCCGCCTTCAGCAGCGGTCCGGTGTTAGTCCTCCGCGGCGCCCGCGGTCCCCATGGACTGTCGCTCTCATCGGCGTCTGAAACACTGGGTGCATCTGGCCGCTGGCCTCACCGCGGCCAGTCCTTGCACCTGCCGCCATCACCCCACCCAGTGTGTCAGCTCAGTTCCGGAACGCTGCCAGCCGGCCTTATACCGCCCACGCCAAGAAGCTGACTTGTGTTGGCCAAAGCGCACGCTCAGTGGATTCTCGCGCCTGACACTCTCGCGTGCACCGACGTCCCATTGGCCACAAGGATGCGCGCCCTGGGTCCGACGGGGGTGTCCTCTGCAACAGATCGCTTACCATCTGTCCGCCCCTCCGGAGTGATGGGTAGGGAGGACTCACAGCTGCTTAGCCCGGGTGCACCTTTCAGGGTCAAGAGTAAAACCAATCAAGTTCAGATCTCCGAAACACAAATATAAGGAAAATAAATCTGAGAAAAATGGACTTAAGCAAAAACGAATTTTTTTCAAAGACAGCACAGACAGCTAAAAAGCCGGAGGGTGAATTGAAGGACAGAAAAGATGTGACTCTAGTTTCAAGGGGAGGATATTTTTAAAATGTTCTACTTGGACCTCCTTGAGCATTCGTGATCCGTCGTTCCTGTGAAAGACAGCAGAGGGCACTGAAGGTTAGGATTTCATGCATTGAAACGACGCTTTGGTCTTGCCAAAGTTCTCTTCAAACACCAAATTTTAGCTCTAAGAAAACAGACATGGTTATAAAGCTTAACAGCAAATAGGGAACACAGGGCCTTGGTCTACTTAGAAGAATGTGCAACAATGAAAAAAAAAAAAACATATGGATTCTGCACTGCACCCTGTTAACTAAGAACAGTTTCCCTGCAAGGGGCAGGAGAGGGGTGGAGGCAGTTGCAGAACAGAAGGGAACATTTTTGAGGTGGGCTCTAAAAGATACACAGGCTGATCCCTCATCCTAGGCCTGCCATTTGACCCATTTTGACCTTTTGCCAGGGATATAGTACTTTCCATGGTAAAAATGAACTTTGCTATAAGCACCAACTGACATTTAGTTGCAGGATCTGTGTTGCAGGCACTGAGCTAGACAATCCGCTGATAATCTCTGGAGGGGGACGAGGTACATGCTACTGTTTTCCCCATAGTTAGAGGAAGAAAATGAGGCAACTGGGCAACATTCATGTGAAGAAGTGTCAGGCCCGGGTTTGAGAAGAGTGTGCATAGCTGTTTGGTCATTCTGTCTGGTTTCAAACTGGCCCCAAAGCATATTTTTAAGGATTATTTATTGATTCTAGAGGTAGGGAGAGGGAGAACTCTCAGCTGTTTTCCACTGATTCAATCCCCAAATACCTGCATCGCAGGCCAAGCAAGTCAAAGCTGGAAGCTGGATGCAACCCGGGTCTCCCATACAAGTGTTGGAACGCAGTGACTTCAGCTGCCACTGTGGCCTTTCTGTTCTCTGGTAGCATGAAGCTGGCATCACAAATCGCAGCTGAGAATTGAACTCAGACACTGCCAACTAAACCACTAGAGCAAATGTCCCCTCTCATATCACAATGACAGGAACATAGCAAATACTCGATAGTGTCTGTTATTAGTATTAAGAGTAGACTGTTGTCTTCAAGAGCTTAAAATACAATTGAAAAGATTGGTAAGACTCATAAAGTAGAAGTGCCTACTGAATAGGTTACTGGGACAGATAATAGACGCATATATTCAGAGATGGTAATAGCTGTGCAACAGAATGTTCAGCTCTGTCTTGCAAGTACTCAATATGCCACCTGCTTAAAATTCTGCATGTCACCCTCATGTCATTATCAGAAAGCAACTCTTTGGCTTGAACTAATCATTACATTCTTTGTGTTTGATTATCATAAACATATGTGTGAGGAAAAAACCATAGCTGATATTTGTTTATCACTAAAATTCAATTGGGCAATGGGATCTGATTTTTTAGCTGAAAGAAGCATTTACTGATCAACTAATGTGAGAAAAGAAGCACTTACTAATTTTACAAATATTTACTTATTAGATGCCAAGTCATGGAAGAGGACTCAGAAATAAACAGAGTGCCAAGTCACAGACTAACTCTAGAGTCAGGGGGGTGGGAAGGGATGTTATTTTAATTAAAACCTGAAGTCTGAAAGGGTGCCAGCTAGCTGGAAGTCGGCAGTAGCACATTGCTGCAGCAGGAGGGGACTGAGCGTAAGTCCTACATGGGGCAGGGACTCTGAATCTTGTACAAACACAGTGACCAAATGTGAGGCTGGAAAATAGTGAGGCAGGGTGAACTGACTTAGCAAAAACTATGTTTGTGGAAAACCAAGCCCAAGTACAGTTTCCTGCTCTTCAACTTTAACTCATCTGGACTGTGCAGTCTCCAGATGTTGCCAAATGGAAACTTTACATCATGGGATAAGAGGTAATCTGTGCTTGTAGCTCGCTCATCATTGGCTGTTCCTAACTGAATTTAATGCTACATGTCTGTGTATATTTAAGTCTAGAAGAGCTGGTGACTCCTCATTCTTCTATTTTTTTGCTTACATAAGTGGATTTCGATAGATTCACTAATACACATGAACAGTAAAACCTCATCCAAAAGAGATTTCTCTGAAATTGAGACTCAAAGACAAATATTAAGGATAGCCCAAATTCCCCATTCTCTTATTCCCCAATAGATCTATAACTATATGTGTGATTCTTGTGATCAAAAAGCCAAATAGAAAGTGAGCTGAGGAGAAAATGGGCTTGATGTACAGGGTTAATCCAAATCTGCCTCTAGTCTCTTTGAACAAACAAGCTTTAATGCAATAAAAATGACATTGTTAAGAAAAAGCTGATTATCTGGTCTGATAAGGCTGCCTCTTCTCAATTACCTTAATGTTACTCTGATAATGTATTTTAAACAATGTTTTTAATTTAAAAGAAAATGTCCCAAGATACGGCTTAGACCAAAAAAATCAAGCAAGAAAGTACTTGAAAACCTGCAATTGAGAAGTGTCCTGACAATCCTTTCCCAATGCAGCCAGGCTCACTGTGAAGGTCAAACTGGGTTCAAATTTAATGACAGGAAAGATACAATTCCTTTCTCCTGCCTTTCCATTTTCCAGTTGGTCTAACAAACTGCTTGTTATGTCAAGTTTAAGTAATATCTGTAAAGGGATTTCTTTGAAAGAAAGAGACTGAATATTAAAGAAATTTGAAATGTCGGCTAGGTGTGAGTGGAGCATTACTTTTAAGACTGAACAACATATCTATAATAGGCTAGGCAGGCTGTAGAATACCTAGAAACATCCCTAAAACTTGCTTTCTCAAGCTATGCTTAATTAAGATTATTAGGATGAAGAGGAAGAGGAAGAAATTGCATTGTCCATGGAATTATTTTTAAAATATTATCCATAAGTCATTCCAATGAGACAGTTTATAATGTTCGCTTTGCGACTTAAGTTTTCAATTAATGAAGTTTTAACTAGGAGTGTGCCAGATGGATAAGACATATCCAAGGCCTCTCTCTCACTTGATTGGGTTTGTAGCCAAAATATGACTGAATGCTTTTGTATCATTTCCTATACAGAAAGATGTCTCAAATAGATGGGACTTTAGTAAAGCTTTTGTCCCTTGCTTCTTCTTCCATGGCACCTTCTGAGATACCAAACTCAATGGTTTCCAAATTTGAAACCACCTAGCATCTTTTAAAAATACCAGTGCCTGTTTTCACCAACTGGCATGGACTGAAACATGGACATAGGAATGGGTCTTGATTTTGTTTTAATTTATTTACATCTTATTTGGAAGACCGAGAGAGAAGAATTCCATTTGCTGGTTAACTCCACAATTGGCTGCAACTAAGGCTAACCCAGCCGGAAGCCTAGAGCCTTAAGATCTCGAATCAGGTCTCTCATGTGGGTGGCAGGGATCCCAGTGCTTGAGCTGTACCCTGCTGCCACGGGGAATATTCAGTAGCAGAAAGCCAGAATCAGAAGCAGATCCAGGACTTGAATCCAGGCCTTCTGGATGGGACGCTGGTGTTCCAAGCTATGTCTTAACCTGTTAGTAACACCTGTGAAGAAGTGTTCGTTAAATTCATTAATCTTTTTATATTGAGATAATTGTAGATTAACATCTAGTTTTAAGAAATAATACAGAGCCTGGCGGAGTGGCCTAGCGGCTAAAGTCCTCACCTTGTACGCATCGGGATCCCATATGGGCAACGGTTCTAATCCTGGCAGCTCCACTTCTCATCCAGCTCCCTGCTTGTGGCCTGGAAAGCAGTCGAGGAGGACAGCCCAAAGCTTTGAGATCCTGAACCCAAGTGGGAGCCTGGAAGAAGTTACTGGATCCTGGCTTAGGATCAGCATAGCACCAGCCATTGCAATCACTTGGGGAGTGAATCATCAGACAGAAGACCTTTCTCTCTGTCTCTCCTCCTCTCTGTATATCTGACTTTCCAATAAAAATAAATAAAAGAAAAAAAAAAAGAAAGGAAAAGAAATAATACAGAGAGGACCTTTATAACCTTTATTTGGTTTTTCCCAGTGGTAACATCCTCAAAAACTACAATACAAAAGACTGCAATGTAGGTAACTGTTTGATACTGACACATTCAAGATATAAAATGTTTCCATCCACACCAGGCTCCTTCTAAGATCCTGTGGGTGTTTTACAACTACAACCACTTCCCCACCCAATCCGATATCCTCTCAGCTTTTTGCAACCACTAATCTGGTCTGCATTTCTCTAATTTTGTCATTTCAAGAATGTTGTTAAGAGTCATGCCTTGATTCTTGGCATGATCAAAGAGATTAACAAAAGGCTCAGATATACAAATGACTTTACTATTCATTCATTTAAAAAGATATTACTGGGCCTGGCGCGGTGGCACAAGTGGTTAAAGGTCCTCGCCTTGCACGCCCGGGATCCCATATGGGCGCCGGTTCTAATCCCGGCAGCCCTGCTTCCCTTCCAGCTCCCTGCCTGTGGCCTGGGAAAGCAGTCGAGGACGGCCCAAAGCTTTGAAAACCTGCACCCGCGTGGGAGACCAGGAAGAGGCTCCTGGCTTCAGATCGGCGTAGCATCGGCCGTTGCGCTCACTTGGGGAGTGAATCATCGGACGGAAGATCTTCCTCTCTGTCTCTCCTCTCTGTATATCTGCCTTTCCAATAAAAAAAAATAATAATAAAAATAAATCTTTAAAAAAAATAATAAAAATAAATCTTTAAAAAAAAAGATATTACTACTTACTCATTTATAAAATAATATAGAGAGACATTAAGCACAATCCTTGAGAATTAAAAACTATGAGCAATGTGGTGCTTTCATTTAGAATATAGAGAGGGGAGAACTTTTGTATAGTTACAACAATGAGTTGTACTTGGACCACCACCTAGTAAGACTTACACAGAAAATAAGACAGACTAAGCAAGCTTTCAGACCCATCCAATCCTGTTAGAACATCCTGACTCCCTTCCAAGGTAAGACACAGAAGTCTCCTGGAGGGAAGGACAAAGGCAGGATTGATCCCAAGAGGTGTGGTCAAAGCACCTCTAGAAGCAGCTAAATGATAGGAGAAGAGGGAAAGAGAATTTTCTTGTGATTAAGTTAGACTTACATAACTGGATAAGACTTTGGAGGAAGGCCATCCATACATTTGATAAAGAGATGGAAAGATTGTGTTAGTCACAAGGGCTGGATTATGATGGATTCATAAACTATGAAATCACAGTGTTTTAACACACAAAAAAACCTAATTTTTAAAAAGGTTTATTTTTATTGCAAAGTCAGATATACAGACAGGAGGAGAGACAGAGAGGAAGATCTTCTGTCTGATGATTCACTCCCCAAGTGATTGCAATGGCCGGAGCTGGGCTGATCCGAAGCCAGAAATCAGGGGTGCAGGGTCTGAAGGTTTTGGGCTATCCTCAACTGCTCTCCCATGCCACAAGCAGGGAGCCTGATGGAAAGCAGGGCACTGGGATATGAACTAGCACCCATATGGGATCCCAGCACTTGCAAGGTGAGGACTTTAGCCACTAGGCTACTGTGCTGGGCCCTGAAGTATTCCTTTCTGATCTTGCTCTGTTCTGCAGTTCCCATAGTGGGGCCCATATCTTGGACTGTTGAGATCATTCAGCAGAAACAAAATGGACCACTGACTCCTACTGTTCTGTGGATGTCGAGACTGATAATACCAAAACGCAATCAATGGTTCAGAAAGGATTACTGGTCATGTGATGTATTCTGGGAGAACTGGAGGACTCCTATGCTGATTCAAACATGGTTCAAAGAGAGCCAAGAAAGAAGAGCAGCTTGGTTTTAGGGTGGCTAAAAGTGGGGTGTGGGTGAGAGTTCTTGCATATGGGTTGGAGCCGCACGGTTTGAACTTCCCACTGGTGGCAAATGAATATTTCATATGCATTCAGTCAGAAGTAGAGCTGAAGGGATAAGGGGGGTGGGGAGGCTTGAAAGCTCTCTGTAGTCAAACACTAAACACCTAGGCTCTTCATTGCAGGAACTGAATGAGAGAGAAGAGAAGGAAAAGGAAAGGATAGAAGGGGAGAGGAGAAAGGGGCAGGGGAGCAGAGGGGAAGAAGAGGAGAGGAGGAGAGGAGAGGCCCTAACATTTATGCCACCATTTGGGAACCACACTTCTTCCAAAGAGGTGACTCCTCTCCTGAGTTTCAGGTGTCTATAGACCATCAAAGGCTGGATTATGTGAGAGATTCAAGAAGAACAACAGGAAAAAAGGAAAATGAAACATTTAAAAGCAATTTTCCTACTCCTCATATCAGAATTTAAGGACTTCTCCTGAAGCTCTCTGCCCTTGACAATGCTTACTTCTAACTTCAGGACAACCTTGAATACCGGAGCGGGGAAATGTGGGAAGTTCACTTCCAGTTGAGCTGTGCTTCAGAATCTGGTCATTCCCCCAGTCTGCTTGCCACAATTTACTCTCCATGGAATTTAAACATGGCCTGTCCAGGCTTTACAACTGCATAATTGAGAGAGACAGGTTACTTATTCTGTTTAACTCCATCTTACACAGAGCTGGAATCTATTATTTAATTTTACGTATCCTATTCCTACCACATCTAACAGATATTCTTGGGATGATCATTTAGGCTCTTACCTAAGTTAATTAAAAACCTGATTTTCTGTGTTGACTCTTGAAATCATGTAGGTCTATCAAAACTCCAGTGCTACTTTGTCTCCAGAAAATTTCTAGATTGCCCAGATTTAAACAATTCTGTCCCTCACTTGCCTTTCCCAGGGGTAAAAGAAAACAAAATTGACAGAGCATTTTGGCACCAGCAGTTGCTTTGGTTGCACATGTGTAGGGTTAGCACCAAAACAGGCTGCACTGCATGTTTCAAAAGGACACTGCAGAAATCCGTTGTTCATTCATCTCCTTCTCAATGGCCTGCATATAAATGATTGGCTCCATTTACAATCAGAATGCTAGGAACTCCCAAGCATTTGAACAGCAGGCTCTTTCATTTCTGCCTCTTCAATGTCAAGCTGCTCTGACCTGGGACTACAACGGAACGTAGCTGGTAAGCCTAACATGAAACAGACTCCAGCTCATCGTTTCCATTCTTGGATTTGGCTTTGACAGAGACCTCCAGAGTCAATGGGACCTCTGTGTGCAGCTGGGAATCCCGGGACAGTCAGGAAGGGACTGATGACTCATGATATAAAACATCCCAAGGGGGCTCTTCTTCCCTTTAGATTTTGTATCAGTGTTAGGAATTTTGAAAACTGATGCTGCTGAGGACAAAATTCCCATTCTGAGCTAAATAGGATCCCTGACAGAGAGGAAACGTGAGCATCTGAGAACCAGGGTCCGGTTCTCATCAGTGGAGCAGGGCGATCAGCCAAGCAGGGGTATGCTGTTTAAATGTCTCAGGGTACTGACCCTCTTTTGTGCACTCTGATTCCATAAGAACAAACCAGTTATTTGCTCTGAGTCATCAAATGTTCCTTTTATTTCCTGCTGAACTTGACTTTCCCTACTGCCTTCTTTCTCACCCTAGAGACTTCAGCTTTCTGAATGGCAATATTTAGTCTTGGTTCTTGACAGGTGTTAAGTTGTATTTAGCTCAAGAATTCTCACTGATGACCTGGTAGGCATCAAACACAATATTCAAAAGTTAGTATATTGATATCAAATCCAGTACCAGGAAAATGCGCACGCACTTTTGATGCAATGTTTGTGGCTTTGTCTGACCTTTGTGGAACGGCAATGTAGAACGTACCATGTATTTGATTATACCAGAATCTTTGCCCACATGGGATTAGTCTGGCCATAAAATTCTTCTTCTGTCCCCATGAGCACAATCCTTAAAGCACTGTGACCTGCTGGATTCATCCCACAGGTCAGCTATTATCTCCCTGCTGCAGCTCCTTCCGGTGGATCCCTGAAGGTGGCTTTTGGTCCTCACAGCCCAGTCCTCTCCAGGATCTCCTTGCCTCGATTCTTTTTGGTTACTCACTGGGAATGCTTGTTCTTTCATTTATGTTTGGTTTCAGCTAATGGAGAAAAAAACAGAACTAGCTCTGGTTTGTTCTTTATTTTCTCCCTTTGTTTATCCTTTCCTGCCAAACGCAGAGAAATGTCACACAGAATCACAAACTCAGCTTTACTCTCCAAGCATTGTTAGTCCCTTTCATTGAAGAGATTTCACTCCCGTGTAAACTATTGCAAAATTAAACTATGTTCATTGTAGAAAACTTTTTTAAAAAGCAAACAAAAAAGGGAAAACATTCAAACATTGTCAGCAGAGAAAATCAGGTTTTTTTCTTTTTTTCTTTCAGACTTTCTCAGATGGCTTCCTGCTTGCTCTGGTCAAGGGTCTTTCCCCTACATCTTGACACTGTCCCTACAAAGCATTATTTACCAAGCCACTTAGCTAGGTTGCTTAAAGGAAAGTTAGCTTCCAAATAAAGTACTGCAAGAACACTATCCACAACAGAAGAATTTTAGGAGGGAACTGAAGCGGATCTACAAGGGAAGCCATGCCGCTGTGCTCCATGGCTGTTTCTTTCATGAACTTCCGCTGACCAATGTCAGTCCTCACAGTTCTCAACCCCTCAGATGATCTTGCTTTTGTGACCAAGTTCGAGGGACCTCTTCTTACTCCCCCGAACAGTGGTTCCTTGCCACACTGGATCAGTCTCTCCCAGCTCTCATCCCTGTAAGAGATTCCCTTCCCTTGCATGTTCTTAACCCCTATAAACTACTTTTCCCTTTTATGGAACAAGCATAGCAAGAAATTGAATCTTCTTGTTTTTCTATAACCCAATCAGTTTTCTACTTCAAACCTCCCCTTTGTCTGACAGTAGGAAATGGAACCACCAATGTAAGATTTACACAATCACTTAAGCTCATCTAGCCGACCACGTAACTGTCAACCACGTGGGGATCCCTCAGGATCCTGCTCCTGTTTCTCCTTTAGCCTTTGACTGCATGGATCAGTGCTAGGGCATCTCTGACTCAAGTTTTTTTTCAGATCCAGTTCCCGTTCAAGAGTAGGAAGAGTGGGCACCTCAAGAGAGCTATCAATGGCAATTTACGTTGTCTCTGCTGCTCTGGGATGTAGACGTCTGGGGGTTGTTTCATGTCTGTGTGCTGGGCCTGAGTCCTGTTCTCCAGGACTGGGAGAACAGGTGTTTAGTCTAGCAATTAAGATGTTCACATCTCGAATGGTGCCTTGATTTAGTTCCCAGCTTCAACTCTTGTTTCCAGCTTCCTGCCTGGGCTGACTGTGAGGGAAAGCAGTGATGGCTCAAGTAATTTTGTTTCTACCAGCCACATGAGAGATCTGCATTTTATTCCTGGCTCTCAGCTTAAGTTTTGGCCCAGTGCTGGCAGATGTGGGCATTTGAGATAGGAAGTAGTGGATGGAAGTTCTCTCTCTCCCTCTCTCTGCCTTTAAAGCAATATTCTTTTAATTCATGGCTAAGAGTGGAAGAGTTGACTTTTTTCCCCATATGTTCAGAAGGACAATCCACAGCACCAAGCAATACAATGAGATTGTAACTTTCCTACTTATTTACATGGAGCCCCTGGATTGAGAACGGGTAGGAGATTCCATAGGACTGTCTACCAAATGGCTAAGGCCCAAAGGCTACTATCTCAATCACTACATTGCAGCCTTGGCCCCAGTTCACACCAAGAAGCAAAGGAAAGAGTGCAGCAGGACCCAGAGAGGAAGCCAAGGGGGAATGGGTCTGTAGAATCAGGGTTAGAAGAGAAAGCTGCAGAGAACCCCTTCTGGGAGACATCAGGGGTAGGACTGCATGAGGGCCTAAGCTTCAAGTCCCTGGAGCACACTCCAAGAGCATACTTCAGACTTCCAAAAAGAGGATAGGAAGGATTTCAGGGACAGGCATTTGGTACAGCAATTAATTCACAACTTGGGGTGTCTGCATCCATCCTGGAGTGCCTAATTCAAGTCCAGCTATTACACCTCTGATCTTGCTTCCTGCTAATGTGCATGTGAGAATCTGAGGGTATTTGGTTCTTGCCACCCACTGAGGAGGTCTGGATAGAGTTCCTGGTATTTGGCTTTCTCCTACCATTATGTGCCACATGAGTGGACTCACCTGTGGGATACCAAACTCCTCACTCAGCATAGCCTGGGTACTACTTCAAGCCCTGGCCTTTACATAATCTGAGTGGGGCCTAACTTCCAGTACTGGGGGAAGAATAAGGTTGAGGTTTTATGCCCCAAGACCACACTTTCTCAAAGTTGTATTCTTAAATATAATCAGTGCTCTTCAAAGTATGGTGTCTAGACCACCTGGAGCTGTTAGAAATACAGATTCTAGGAGCCAGTGTGGTGGTGTAGCAATTTAATCCTCAGCTTACATTGTTAGCATTCCGAATAGGCTCTGGCCCAAGTCTTGGCTGCTCTATTTCCAATCCAACTCCTTGCTAATGGATCTGGAAAGCAGTAGAGGATGGTTCAAGGCCTTGGGCCCTGGCACTCATGTGGGAGACCAGGAAGAAGCTCCTGGCGCCTGATTTCAGATCAGCCCAGCTCTTGTCAGTGCAACACCTGGGGAGTGAATCAACAAATGAAATACTCCTCTTCCTCTCTTCCTCCCTGTAGTTGTTTCACTTTAAATAAATAAACCAAGGAAGGAAGGAAGGAAGGAAGGAAGGAAGGAAGGAAGGAAGGAAGGAAGAAAGAAGAAAGAAAGAAAGAAAGTCTCTAGCCCCACGTCTCACTTCAAGGCTGTTGAGTTGAAGCCTCTGGGGTGGGGCCCAGAGCTGGGGCTCTGCTTTTCATAAGCCCCCAACAATTTTAGCACACAGAGATGTCTGATATCCACTGATCTAAACATATGCTGTCTGGGAGATGCAGTTCAGAACTCTCTGATAAATTTTCATTTATAATGTTAAAAATAAACATTGAATCTAGTGCTCAGCATTGACATCCAGAGAAACAGAAAATGATTAGACAATTCCAGGCCATGGTCTCTTAATGCATGCTACAACATGTGGAATTCTTGCCTCAGAAACATTTCTTGGCTATATTTGTACTTCTATCTCTGAAAAGGCCAAGGCTCTATTTGATAAGTTCATATAAAAACATCGGCGACATGTTTCATATTCTGCTTACCATGGGTAGGAGGCCAAAAGACACCTGGAAAGAGGAACAGTTAAGCCCAGACAAGTAATCCCAGATATGCCCAGATATGCCCAGTGGTGGAGGTTTGTGGGGAAGGGGACTCAATCTTGCAAAGGATTTTCTGGAGCATAGGAAGCTTCTAGAGTGAAAGAAAATATTGGAAAAGGGGCCTCTATTTTCATTTTAAAATAAAATAAGGTAGAGAAAAGGAAAGGGTGGATTTAGTGATGGAGGCAGGTTCATGGCAGGTTAAACTTTATTTCATAGACTTTCGCTCACCAACTGCCATCTTAGATAAGCTTCTGAAACTCAATTAACATAGGGCTTAATGGTTCCTGGTTTCCAAGACATCCATCGATTAGAATTGGATTGCAAGTAATAGAAAATCTAGTCCAAACTGCTTCAAAGGTAATCTATCCGGTTTTGAGAATAAAAGTTCAAGAAATAGTTCTGATAGTTTAACCAGTGTTTAACAGAGGCCACAAGAACCACACTGTTCTCTGTGTTTCTCCCAGCAGTTCTGAGTGTGACTTCATTTTCAGGCAAGGCAACATGACAAGATGACAGACCCAGCTTCAACCACCATGTCTCCATGGCTAAGCATGGGACTGCAGGCAAACCCAAAAGCCCCAACAGATCTATAAGGCGAGACAGATAGCTCTATTTGCCTCCCTGTATTTTGTACTTTTCTCTGAACCAGTTGCTGATGCAGAAGAAGTCAGTATTACGCATCATGTGCCAAGCCTGGATCAAAAGTTATCTCTGGGGCCTGACACAGTAGCCTATCTGCTGAAGTCCTCACCTTGCACATGCCAGGATCCCATATTGATGTCAGTTCTAATCTCAGTGGCCCTGTTTCCCATCCAGCTTCTTGCTCGTGGCCTGGGAAAGTTGAGGAGGATGGTCCCAAAGCCTTGGGACCTTGCACCCATGTGGGAGACCCAGAAGAGGCTCCGGGCTTCTGGCTTCAGATCAACGCAGCTCCAGCCATTGCAGCCGCTTGGGGAGTGAAGCAACCAATGGAAGATCTTCCTTTCTGTCTCTCCTCTTTTCTGTATATCTGCCTTTCCAATATAAATAAATAAATGTTTTTTAAAAAGAAAAATTATCCCTGGCATCAGGTAGTGAGGAGGTGCAGTCAATAGCACATAGCCACAGGACTTCAGTGGGGAAGGGTTAACCACCCCCAGAAACCTCAGAGGCTGGAACCGGAAACAGGATACATGGATAGGGGCTGGCCAAGAGACCGTGTTCACAGTAGCGGGTCTCTGTTACATGTGCTGCAATTCTGGGAAGTCCTCCAGCTGTCCAGGGCAAGGACACACAAAAAAACTGCATTTTCCAGACTGCCCTCCAGAGGGAGCAGCCGCTCAGGCAGGGAAGAATCCTGCTTCTACTTCGGGTGCCTTTCTGCACACCCTGCAGTAGCCCTCACTGAAAGGTTGTCCATCCCTGCCATCAAACGCAGTATCTCATTTCTTCAAAAGAAATGCGCACGCACACTGCCCAGCATCACCTCTCTGCTCCCCCTTGCCGCTCACCTGTCTGTGGTGTTCCGCGTGCCTCCTGCTCCCTCTGACTCTGACTCCTGGCTGACTCCCTCTGCTATTTCTTTCCATTTGCCTCTCTTTCCATGACTCGTTCTCTCTCCGTCTGCCTAGCTCTGAATTTCTGTTTCTCTCCATACTCTCTCTTTCCAAGTTTCTCCCTAGCTCTGTTTCCTGCTGTTAGTTTCTCTCCATCTCCAAGTACTTGCTGACCACTTTCTCTGGCTGCCAATTTCACTCTTTGTGTCTGTCTCTCTTTCTCCATCTGCTTTTATCTACATTTTTTTTTCTTTCTGAAATAAACAGTTCTCACTGCTTCAGGAAAGGCTCTAAAATATTCTGGTATTCTTTTTCCATATGTTTATCAGCAGATGGGCCATCAGCTCACAAAGATTAAGGAGAACTCCTGAAAGGAAAAGAACTTCAGGGGGAAAAGGAGACACTGACAGACTGTAGCAGTTGTTCAAGCCAAAGCACATACAATGCACATAACAAAGCTACAGTCATCTTCAGGCAGGTGCTGGACTTCTCCATCACAAGTGCAGTTGGGCCCAATGAAATTGTGCTTCTAATAGTTCATTTTCTTTTTACTAAATACAATAACTGCTCCATAGGTTTTAAAGCAGACTAGATTCTAGAACTGGTACATAACTTCAGTGCTGCAACCTACCAACTCACAAGAGAGCCACTGAGTGAACTGACTTTGCCACAGTGTGCCTTTGTGAGATTCTCCTTGTGGGCACCTGAGCCCCTACTTTCCCCTGGTGGCCATCTAAGTCCTGCTTCTCCATAACTAACTCAGTGACAACCACACAAGATCCTTCCAAACCACAGCTTCCACACACTCTTCTGGGTTTTATAATGCAGCAGAAGGAGAGCCATCCAAGAGATTTTGTAATAGATTTCATTTTCACACAGATTTTAAAACTGGTTTCAAATACCATCTCTGGGATTTCTAATCTTAATTTTAAAGGTTTATTTTATTGGAAAATCAGATATACAGAGAGAAGGAGAGAGAGAGAGAAAGATCTTCCGTCCGATGATTCGCCTTCTCAAGTGGCCAAAGTGTCTGGAGCTGAGCCAATTTGAAGCCAGAAGCCAGTAGCCTTTTCAGGGTTTCCTGTGAGGTTGCAGGGTCCCAAGGCTTTGAGCCATCATCCACTGCTTTCCCAGGCCACAAGCAGGGAACTGGATGGAAGTGGGGCTGCCTGGAGTAGAACTGGTGCCCATATGTGATCTGGCACATGCAAGGTGAGGACTTTAGCCACTAGGCTACTGCACCAGGCCAGGGATTTCTAATCTTTAACAGAATAAATCTTAGCTTAAAATGCCCTTTCATTCCTGCAATAACTAGTTTTGTAAATGGCAAAAGGTGTATGGAGTCATAGGACCCATTTTTGCTTTTTAATTTTAATATGACTCTGCTCTAAAATGGTAGGCAAATCAATTTACAGGAGGCCCATTCCCCAAATTAGTAAAATAAAGGATGACAGAGTCTTAGCACAGAGCTTGGTACATAGTAAGCACTGATTAAATGCATTCTTTCATTTAATACAGTGATGCTCACTTTGACTGTCAATTACAGTCTATTGGGATGCTTTCAAAAACCCTGAGGCCCAGATAGACTAGACCCATCACACAAGAATGTCAAGATCCCAGATCTGGAAACAAGTTTATTTTTTTCCTAAATTCTCCCAAACCTTATACTCCTGTTGATTCTAGTGTGTAACCAAGCCTGACACTGATTTAAAATGAAGTTTACATCAACTATGTGCTTATTTTATGCTGAACCAAGTATTGAAGCTACTGTTTCAAAGGACCCAGAATTTAAACTTGGATCACAGTCTCCAAGGATGAATTCTCCAAATTTCTAAAGATCACCTGCTCTACAAGCTTATTTAAAATGAAAAAAAAAAAGCCCATAAAATGTTCTTTTATTTGATCAAAGAGAAGCATGAGTGAAACATTCACTTCAACAGTATTGATTACTTTTCTGATATATTTTGAGTATCCCCTATCTGAAATGCTTGAGGTCTGGAGTGGTTTCGATGTTGTATACTGTGGGCTTAAGAATATTTGTATATGCATACTGGGATACCTTGGGCCCAAGTTCAACACAAAGTTTATCTGTGTTTCATGTATCCCTAGCCTGAAGATAATTTTATGCAATATGTTTAGTGTACCTGTACTCTGACTGTGACCTCCAAATGAATTCGGGTGTAGAATTTTCCACTATTTACTTCATATCACAGCTTAAAAAGTTTTGAACTTTGGAACATTTTGCATCTCAGATTTTCAGGGATGCTCAACCTGTGCTGAGAACTGGGCTAAATCAAAAGTGTTTACTGTCAAAAACTGACTTCTAACTTCAAAAGGTGCACCACAATGCAAAACAATGTGAAACAACAAAACAAAACAAAATAAAAACTTCCTTCCTTCGGAAGTTGATGCCTTCAGACACACACCCTGCCAAGTTAATTTTTCCGCTGATAATCAGCTCTTTTGCTTTCTGTAATGAGGAGCCTGAGAAGAGGAACAGCAGTGGGGAACAGGAAGTGTGGGAAGTTGACCAACAAACTCTCTGCTAAAGAAATCATTTCAGTGGTCAACACTGCTAGCAAGGTACACCAGACAGAAAAACATCGACCCAGTTCTGTGCTCTGTGGGAGACTTTGTTTTCTCTGTGTTGAAGAATTTAACTTTAAAAACACAGGGGTGTTCTTGTGAGTAGTCAAATGCAATCACATGTAAAAGCTTTGTTGAACTCGTAGTACGAAATTGCCGTGTGCTTTTTCAATTTATTACATAAACACGAAGACATTTTGTGCAGCTTTCCTAGAGGTACAACTGATAAATAACATTACAGATATTTAAAGTGTACAACGTGATGGTTTGATATACAATTGTGAAATGATTACTACAGTCAAACGAATTGCATAATCATTGCCTCACATGGTTATAATATTCTTTTTGTGGTGAGAACATTTAAAATCTACTGTTTAAGCAAGTCCCAAGTACTTAAAAATAATACCACATTATTAATTGTAATAACCAGACTGTACAATAGATCTCACCAGTTTTCTCATTCTATGTAATTAAAACTTCAAATCCTTTATACAAAATACTCCACTTCCCCCAGGCCCCCCAGGCCACAGCATTTACTAGTCTATCCTCTGCTCTGGGACACAACGTTGGTTTTTTTTTTTTTTTCCTTTCCCTTGGGTGGGTGGGGGGAAGACGAGCTTTTACAATTATTGTTATTATTGGAAAAGCAGAGAGAGAGAAATAGGGATAAACAGAGAGAGAGAGATGTGAAACATTGACACAAACAGTTCAATTTAAGGGTCTGTGTATTGCAGACAGGTTCTAGCTCAATAAAGCTCATTGAAACTTTACATTGGAGGAGATGCAATGTAACAACTATGCTGGCACTGAAGAATGGGAGCAAGCCTAACTGACTCAACTAGAGAAAAGCAAGAATCGAGTTGGAAGAGATCTGAACAAAAGATGATGTGAGAGAACACATCACAGTTTAGATCTAAGAATAAAACAACTTTAAGTTGAATTAGGGGAATTATACATATACTTAATCAAAATGCAGACTACGAGTTAACCATTTAGTTTAAGGATAACTCGCTGACTACAAAATACAAAAGAATACAAAAGAAGTTTGATCAACCAGAATCAGTAGAGTCAGAAATTTTTCACTGATTCATTGATCTCTGACACCATCCTCTGGGAAGAAGGAGTGAGTAGGGTGCTTCATTCTTACCTCAGCATTGGGGTTTTGCAGGTGGGGATGAAATTGGGGCTCACAGTTTTTTCTTCCTTCTGTGATTTTTGGTCAGAGTGGAGTAGTTCTTGTCTAACAACGCCCATCTCCCCAGGCTGTCGCATTTGGCAAGATCTCTAATGTAAGTAGTGAGATTGAGCACACGTTCCTGGATCTTATTCTTAGGGAGAAAATGTTTTAATCATTTGCCATCAAATATGTTGTTGACTGGGCTGAGAATGCTTCATTGTACTCTGTGTTTAAAAGTTTAACCACGAAGGTGGTTGAGTTTTGCACCTACAGAGATAACAAAATTTCTTTTTTTAATTGTGTCAAATCCCATCAATTACTATTCAAATACTAAACTGACATTGTAATCCAAGAACAAACCACTTTTGAGCTTCATGCAGTAGTCATGCTCTGTACTCATGGATTCACTTATTTGAAAGAGTTTTGTATCCATGTTCATGCCAGTGGTGGTCAGTAGTTTTTCTTTATGCATACCCTTTTCTGGTTTTCTACCAAAGCAATTTTGACCTCACTTAAAATGAAGTTTTTTTAAAGGCTTATTTCAAAGTTATATGCAGAGAGAGGAGAGAAGAGAGAGAGATATCTTCCATACGATGATTCACTTCCCAAATGATTGCAACGGCCGGTGTTGTGTCAATCTGAAGACAGGAGCCAGGAGCTTTTCTGGGTCTCCCACACAGGTGCAGGGTCCCAAGGTTTTGGGCCGTCCTCGAGACTGCTTTCCCAGGCCACAAGCAGGGAGCTGGATGGAAAGTGGAGCTGCCAGGATTAGAACCGGCGCCTACATGGGATCCTGATGCATTCAAGTCGAGGACTTTAGCTGCTAGGCCATGGTGCCAGCCCCAAAATGAGTTTTAAGTGTTCCCTCCTAAAAGAGTGATGCAGTATTGGTACTATTTTACCCTTCAATAATTCATCAGTGAAGCATTGTGTGTGTGTGTGTGTGTGTGTGGGTGTGGGTGGGTGGATATGTGTGTGGGTGTGTGGCTTACCTCATCTTTTTCTCTTGTTTCACGAATCACAGTCATTCTTCACTGTCATCTAGTGTCTGAAGCCCGTCTTTTCATATGTTTTACATGGTTTTATGGTTATTTGTAGGGGATAATCATCTATTACCTGCCACTCAGTAATACTAACTCAAAAGTTTCAAAGTTTCTCCAAACTGATTCAAAATCCCATAGACTTAATATTGCCCTTGCTATCTACCTGTTACACTTCCCCTATTGTACTTAATTGTATTTTTCTTGAATCTAAACTCAAATTAAACATTAATATGATTTATATAATTCAATATTAGCAGTCTAATGAGATGAAAGATAGTCTTATACCTACTATCTAAATTCAGTTATTAATATTACACTCACTTCAGTGGGCAGAGAGAGTGCTCTCATTTGTTGGTTCATTACCTAAACACCTGCACTAACTGAAGCATTATGCCTGGGTCAAAACTGGGAGCTGGGACCTCAGTTCAGGTTTCCTCCCAGGAGTGACAGGGACCCAATTACTTGAGCCATTGCCGTTGCCTCTCGGGATCTTCACCCGCAGGAAGCTAGAATCAGAGTAGAGGTTATCCCTGAATCAGGTGTTCTGATAAGGGTCATAAACATTCTTGACAACATCATAACTTCCAGGCCAAATGCCTGCCACCAAATATGCGTTCTTGCATGGAATAGAAGTAAAGTTACAGGTAGAGTTCTTTTTCTTAATTCCAATATGCTCCAGGCATATATTTTGCATTTTTTTTAGTAGAGCAGATTAACAATTTGTGAATCTGTAGCATTTCAGGCAGATTGTTTGGAATCTTAAATGTTTCAGAAAGATTATCATTTAAATGAACACACATTTCTTAACAAAAATAAATATGTGTATGATGCTGTTTATCAGCAGGAATGACGTGTTCTCAGCAGAGTGTACAAGAGCTTGGCAATTATGTTTCTGTCTTCTGCATGGCTTTCTCCCTGCTCCTTCTTATTCTGGGATTAGACTATGAAGAAAATAATCATTTTACAAAATGCTATATAATATCTGCTTGTGTTTTGAGGTTATTAGGACTGCCTATGTCTCTGCTCATAAGATATCAGGCTGAATCCCAACATTCGGCTTATCAGGCCTACTCCAAGCTTTGAGAGACTTGCTTGGACAAAGAATCAAATAAGTGCTTCAATTTCCTTTTTGGAAATTAAGTGGTAATATTAAACAAATGATAAAGTACAATTTAAAACTACATGGTAGTCTGGGTTCTTCTCACACCTTGAATAAGTGAATTATTTTAGTCTCTGCTCACTTAAAGCATCCTTTACCTTAACTCTTTGGGCAACCTAAAGTCTGAAGACATTGTGTTCCTAGGTGCAAAGGGAGAAATCCTCAGAACTAAAGTTACCATGATATACCAGTGTTAGCTCTGAAGGAGCAGCAAATGAAAAACTAGAAGGGCATTACCGATGGCTGTATTAATACTGTTGTTAGGATAGTGTCACATCCTTTAAGAAAAATTCAAGAGACAATACAATGTGGAGAACCTCTTAATTGGATAGCTGGCAGTGGGAAAACCTTTTTTTAAAAAATTAGAAAGTAATGAAACAGGCCTGGTGCAGTAGCCTAGTGGCTGAAGTCCTAGCCTTGAATGTGCCAGGGTCCCATATGGGCACCAGTTCTAATCCCAGCGGCCCTGAGTGTGGCCTGGGAACACAGTGGAGGATGGCCCAAAGCCTTGGAACCCTGCACCTGTGTGGGAGACCCAGAAGAAGCTCCTAGCTCCTGGCTCTGTTTTCCTGGCTTTTGTTTGGCACAGCTCTGGCCATTGCAGCCGCTTGGGGAATGAATCATCAGACAGAAGATCTTTCTCTATCTCTCCTCCTCTCTGTATATCTGACTTCTCAATAAATAAATAAATAAATATTTTTTAAAAAGCAATGAAATAATTAATTGATGCTATGAAGATCAAAATTCTTATTAATCTCTGCCCAAAAAGGCAGTCAAAAACTACAAGGTTTCTTTGCTACTGTGGATTGCAAGGTAATGCCAGTTCAAACTCACTAGGACACCTTTCAAAATCCAAATGTCCGACTTCCATTTACAGACATTTTTGGATGTGATCAGTCTGAGTGACATTAGGACATGGATTTTTAAAGGTATCCTGGTGATTTTGAACTGCGATAAGCTTGCAATCCACAGCATCCAAGAAATCATTGACCTTTTTTGACTGAGATGCAGGAGTTTGTGTCATCCCTGGCTGCTTCCTATAGTGTGTACTAACCAGCATCAAGATTGGCGGTAGAGCTGGGATTCAAACCCAGGCATTCCAACAAGGTACTGGCATTCCACAAAGCATTGCAATCTTTGAACCAGACATCTGCCCCATTATGTTTTCTTCTAACTCCTTACAGCTTTGCCATGTATATTTATCTATGTATATTGTTTGTTTGGGAGTATATGGCAATGTTCCATCTCCTTTTTTTTTTCCTGTGACTGTCTTGGTGCTCCAACTCTACTTGTTAAAAACATTATTCTTTCCTCTGTTGGTTTTCTTGAAATCTTTATCAAAAAATTGGTAGACAATAGACACATGGTTTATTTCTTTACTGTCCATCTTAGTCCAAGGATCCATATATATTTATGCTTATGTTATTACCAAGCAGTCTTTTTAAAGATTTATTTATTTTTATTGGAAAGGCAGACTTTCAGAGAAAATAAGGGACAGAGAGAAAGACCTTCCATAAAGACCTTCATCTGCTGGCTCACTCCCCAAGTGGCTACGATAACCAGAGTAGCTGAGTTGAACCAAAGCTGAGAGCCAGGAGCTCCTTCTAGGCTCCCACCATGAGTGTAGGGTACCAGGGCTTTGGGCCATCCTCTACCGCTTTCCCAGACCATAAGCGGGGGACTGGATGGGAAGTGGAGCAGTCAGGACACAAACCAGGGGTCATATGGGATCCTGGACCTTGCAAGGCAGAACAATAGCCAATGGAACCATCAGGCTGGGTCCATAAGTCTTGAGTAGCTTTATAGTAAATTAGAAATTTAGAAGTGACACTCTTATAATTTGGTTGTACTTTCGAAGATTGTTTTGACTTTTCCTGTTCTCCTGTATTTCCACATGAATTTTGTGACCAGCTTGGCAATTTCTACAAAAATGAATGAACAATGAAATAAATACCTGGATTTCTTCAGGAATTGTGTTGAATCTGTATAGCAGTTTGGCGATTATAGCCATTTCAACAATATTAAGCCATCCACGCCATCAACATGTTATGTTCCCGATCATTTAGATCTTATTTCAATGATGCTTTGTGGTTTTCAGTGTAGAATTCTTACAGCATCAATTTTTATTATGAGGTTCTGTAAGTGATTATAGGGTGAGCCAGTGTTGAGGAACATTGTTGAAAAGCGTTAAGATAAGGACCTTTCTTCAATGTCTACTGCTTCACAGTGGGCCATTTGTCTATAGTGGTTCTGCTACAGTGGGATTCCTTGACCAGGTGACCCACTTCTGAGATATTCAATTCATGACATTTCACAGGACAAACTTGATACTATTTTTCAGTTTTAATTCCCACAGCATGTCCTAAAATTACAAAACTTTGAGAAGTTTGAGAATTGAATTATGCTACACTGGGAGGGTGAAATTATGTCTTCTTTTAAAGTCTTCTGAAAACAAATGTTCTTTTAAGAACCTCTATCTATAACCTTTTCCCATGTAGCTAATTTGCCTTTGAAAATATCTCACCCACCTTCCTCAAGTCATTAGCTCTGCTTTCCTGTTTATCATTAGATTGTTAACACGCTGGGTTCTCTTTCCCATATGTACCAAATTTATGACCTGCCTAAATTCTCATTATTACAAGTGAAGGTCATTTCTCAATGGATCTGAAGAACATCTGCTCACCATTTTTAGCATGAAGACTAGAAAGTTTGTGTTTGTTTTTGTTGCTTTCCTTGTTGTTTGGCTGGTTGATGGGTTAGTTGGTTTGATTTGGTTTGATTTTTCTTTTTGGCTGTTGACTTTTGCTTTGTTGGCTCACACTGCTTTCCTAATGAGACCAAAAGGGAATGAACTGATCTCTCATGTTAATACTTCCGTTTTGTGATATCCTCAATAGCTAAGTAAATAGTTGGAAGTCTTAGGAATCTCTACGGACAAATGATTGTGGGTGTTTTTTGTTTTTTTTTTTTTCTGTTTAACAAAACTTTGTAATAAAGTTAACACACTAAGCCACCTTTGACCAGAGTCTGTCTCTGATGTCCCATAAGCCTGAAGCTCTCGTTTGTTCCCTAAAATACAAATGATAAATGACACAAGTGTGTCATTCTTTCATGTTCTATCTACATATTGAAAAAAAATTTTTAGACAGGTTTTATAGAAAAAAAGAAAATAATAGTGCAAATTTTTCTTCTTAATTTTGTTTTCATAAAATCATGATGTCCATCTGATGTCAGTCATACAGAATTTCAAAAATTATAACATGAAAACGTATAAAGTCAGTCTAACTTCTGAACTTCATTTAAAAAAAGCAAGGTATATATCCGCATATCTCTCTTCAGGTATTTGAACATGGTAAAGCACTATGACAATTGAAGAATAAGCTTAGGTAAAAAACTATTTCAGTGTGCCAGCTGTTGAATTAAAGTAGCACTAGTACGAATTTCATATCATTGTCTGGGATTAATAATAATAATCTGCTGTGTAATTATTAATATAAATGTTCATAGAATGCTTATAAGCTACTTGTGCATTTTATATCTGCTTTTCATTTCTGCATCTGGTCAAGTTTCTTGCATGAAAGAAAATTTGAAACTATAATGCGTATATTACAATGATCCTTCAATTGCATTAAATTATTAATGATGTCTTAAAACTGAGGGTTAACTTGGAGCTTTAGAGCAAATGGAGATGTATGCTTGCCTTTTCCACTAAAAAACAACACACCACCTATGTAAGAAGCAAATTAATCTTATTAAAGAGATCATCTTGGATCTGTTCTGATGTTTTAAAAATCCAAACTGACACAATGTCTCACTTTTCATAGCAAAATATTAATTTTGCAATATGCTTCCTCATTAAAGGTTAACACTGAAATCCTCAGTCCATATGCTTTCCAATTTTGTTTTTGCATGCACCTTTATCATAAAAAATAGAATATGCCCACCTTCATATACATTTAGGTTTAGAGTTTTATACATGCACCACTGTATTAATATATTCTGTACATGGAAAACATAATTGCCATAAAAATAAGTGCAAATTGAAATGCTAATATCTTCTTTGTCATTGTGAATCATGTTGCACAGGGGTTGACAAGCTTACTCTTTCCCTCTAATTTCCACAAGGAATAAAGCAAGGAGTTGAGAATCCATAGAAAATCAAAAGTTTCCTTGTCTCAAATTCTACTCTTTGATAAGGAATCATAAAACCATTTTTGAAAGATCAGATGTTTGCTTAGGCATGTAATCTATGTTCTGTGGGTGTTAGAAGGATTTTGGATTTCCTTTAGAGAATTGTAGATTGGACAGCTTTTGACCTCTCCTGTGAACACCGGAAAGAAGATAAAAATGAGTCGTTACAGGGCCTCAAGATTTTTTATTATGCTTCCTCCTTTGTTTTCAATGAAGAAACAGCACAGAATCCTTTGCAGCTTTCATGGTGTTTTTCCTTTGGAAAAAAAAAATCACAATGATGAGCTTTTTATGAATGGCCTTTTGGGAAAAGAGTGTCATGAATTTCCTCACAGGGGGTACCCTTTTGACTTTTGATCCAGTCCACAAATTGTTGTTTTCACTGCTTTAGTCTTTAGTATATATTTTAAGGAAATTGCAGTCAATCATAAAATAGCTTTTTGTTTCACTCATAATGGGACTGGACTAAGCCAAACCAACACAAATTCATTTGCTTTGTTTCCTTGCTTTTTAAATACTGTTTTAGTATGGCTATTATAAAATAACTAAAATTTTTTTTAAAAGTTTAAATTATATGTGATCCCATTAATTAGAGATAATACCAAGATCGTTTTTTATTTCCATGAAAAATAATGTTTTTCAAAATTAGGATCTTATTGAATTTACACTTTATTTCATTCTTATCAATTATGAATGTCTAACCATAATGAGTATTTTTTCATGTCATAAATTTTTAAGAAGCCTAATTTTTAATGACTCTGAAATATTTCACCAGGCAGATATAATTTCAGCATTCCCTAATGATGAATATTTAAGCTATTTTCAATTTTTTTGTTACCATTTTTGCAGTGATGAACATCCTTACATGTATATGTTTTATTATATCTAAGATTATTTATTTAACATAGATACTAACAGGCTCAATACTTGGTAAAGAACCTAAGCATTATTAATACCTCAGCAAATATTATGAAATTTCTCTATTGAAAACATCTACTAATTACACATTTATACATTAATGATGTATAAAAATGGCATAACCACAAGCATTGAGTATTATCTTTAAACTTTTCTGTTTGTGAGAAACTTCACTGAAAATTGCATTTAGATTTGTATATGTTGTATATATATATTTAATATTTATTTAATATTTAATATTAATATGCATTTAATATTTAATATTATTAAAACTTTTGTTTCATATTTTTTCAATTTGGCAGATGAGTGCAGTATTTTTTTTTCTTTCATCTTACCAAGTGAGTCACTTTATTGAAGAGAAGAACCATCAACTTTATTTATTAGTCACTTTTTAAACAATCAGAATTTTCCACTCTAGTTAATGAATTAAAGCCATATTTACATTGTACTGTAACCACAATAGATCTCCTCAGTAGGTGCTACTTTTGAAAGATGATGCTTATCTCTTTTCCTCTTATTTATTGCTTTGTTTGAATGACTTTCTATATCCCACTAACACCTATAAAATGGTGTTTAGGAGTATCAAAGTTTTTGTAAGACCTAGGTGCAATATCAAATTTATTAGTGTCTGTAATAATGCATGCCGAACTGGAATGCTACTGAGGAGTCCATTCTACACTTTATAAACTATGATAAACATCACTATCTCTTGCCAGTTCATACTGTAAACTACCATCACTACCAGTAAACCCTCAAAAGTTGTTAAAGTAAGCATGAGTCCTACATTAAAAACTCAAAGTCAAAAAAGAGGAAAAATAAATAAGTAAATAAGTCTTTCTTTAAAAAAAAAACCCTTAAAGTCAAGATACAGCTTATGCAAGAAAGGGAAATGGCCACTTCCTTGATAAAAAAAAATTTTTTTCCATTCTTCATAACCCTTACGAAATTAAAGAACAAAGAAAGGTTTTGTAGTGAATTAAGTATAGAACCATAAAACACACAACCTGTGCCATCACCCCTCTCAAATCTCAAGTCCAAACTTAAACTCCAAATCATCAATGAGTAAGAGGAAATAAGTTATTGCGATGTAAGTTGTTAACCAATTTTAAATGTGCAAGTCACTTATGATAAGTATATAAGATCTCTAAAACTTCTGTCTTGTAAAATCGAACAATTGTCCACATCCTCCTCTGGCAGCCCTTGGCAATCACAATTCTACTTTCTGCCTCAATGATTGGTTATTCTAGGTTTACTACATGAATGAAATCATGCAGTTTTCATATTTTTCTAAATAGTTCATTTAGCATAATGTCATCAGGGTTCATAAATGTTATAGCAATATGGCAGAATTTCCTGCTTTTTTTTTTTTTTGAAGATTTGTTTGTTTATTGAAAGACAGAGAGATATGGGGATGCCATTGGCTAATTCTCCAAATGGCTATAACACCCAGAACTGGACCAGGCTGAGGCCAGGAACCTGGACCTCTATCTGGTCTCCCATGTGGCAGGCAGGGATACAAGCAAGTAAGCCATCATCCTCTGACTTTCAAGGTGCATTATTAGTAAAAAGCTGGATCAGAAGCAGAGCAGCTAGGACTCCAATCAGCACTCTGATATTGAAATGTTGCACTTGAAAGTGGCAGCCTAACTTAATGTCTCACTTCAATTATCTGCTTTGTAAAGGTTAAATAATATTCTCTTGCATGTGTATATCATATTTTGTCTATGTATCCATCTACTGGTGGGCATTTGTGTTAGCTTTCACTTTTTGGCTATTGCAAATAGTCCTCCAATGAATATGGATATGCAAGCATCTCATTGAGATTCTGGTTTTAATTTTCTAGAGCATACATATATGTGTACATGTAAATAACTATATAAATATGTGTATGTATATATGAATATGTATGTGTGTTTTGTGTATATATATGTATATATGTGCATGCTAGATAATTAAAGCACATAAAGGTTCTAGTTTCTTCATATCTTTATCAACTTGTTACTTTTTATTTGTTTGTTTTGTTTAATAGTGTACATTGCCAATGAGTATTAGGTGATATTTCAATGTTCTGATTTCCTGGTGTTTAATGATCAGTGCTGTTAGCACCTTACCAGTCACTCGTGCCTATTTGTATATATTCTTCAATGAAATGTCTATTTAAGTCCTTTGCACATTTGTTAATTGTGTTATTTATTTTTCTGGTGTTGAGTTATAAAATATATCCACATATTCTGGATATTAACTCCCCATTAAATACACAATTTGCAAATGTTTTCTCACATTTGTAGAACTATTTTCACTTGACACATGGGCCCTGTAGGTTGATGTAGTCCCTTTGTCTATTTTTGCTTCTGTTCCCTGTATTTTTGATGTCATATTCAAGAAATCTTTGCAGAAAACAGGTCACAAAATTCCCTGTATTTTTTCTTCTAGAAGTTTTAAGTTTTGTGTCTTTTTAGATCTTTTTTTAATATTTATTTATCTTATTGGAAAGGCAGATATGCAGAGAGGAGGAGAGACAGAGAGGAAGATCTTTCATCCAATGATTCACTCCCCAAGCGGCCACAATGGCTGGAGCTGGGCCAATGCAAAGCCAGGAGCCAGGAGCTTCTTTCTGGGTATCCCACATGGGTGCAGGGTCCCAAGACTTTGGGCCGTCCTCGACTGCTTTCCCAGGCCACAAGCAGAGAGCTGGATGGGAAGTAGGGCTGTTGGGATTAGAATCAATGTCCATATGGGATCCCGGCGCGTTCAAGGCGAGGACTTTAACCATTATGCTATCGCGCCAGGCCCTTGTGTAGATCTTTAATTCAGTTTTGGCTAATTGTAGAACACAGTGTAAGACAGTTTCAACTTCACTGTGCTTCGTGTAAATACTCAGTTTGGGCCAAACAACCAGTTGAAGAGACTGCTTTTTTCCCCTTTGTGTGTATGTGGCTTCTTTGTCAAAAATCGTAAGCTATATTTGGAGGTACGCTTCTGACCTCTGTTGTGCTGTTGAGCGACACAACTATCTTTATGCCAGCACCACTGTCATACAGTATCACTTCACTTCATGCATTATTTTTGGACTACACATGAGATCAAAATGTATTGGACGATTATAATTTCCTTTTTAACAAATTATCTATTCATGTCTTTCCCATCTTTTCATTAGAGCTTGGCTTTTGTATAATTACAATGAAATTTAATTTAGATTGTATGTAGTGCTAAGTCCTGCCTAAAAACTCCTTGCTATTTGCTAGAGATGCCCCCTCCCCTGTCCATATGTTGCAGCAGTATAGCTACAATTTTGTGGGGAATGTCTGGTTCCCACTTCTACTGTTGCCAAGTCAGTTGCTATTGAGATGGGCATCCGTCCAGACTGTTACTTGCAGCCTTCTTTGGGAATATGCAGTGAGAGCCAACACAGTCATATCACAGTCTCTTCAAGTAGTTTGGCTAGTTACACTAAAATGTGGGTGCTTCCAGGCCCATTTGCTCAGTAAGTGCACAGGACAACAGAGATGGCAGCAAGCAGACAGCAGAAAGCACGAGGCAAGAACAGAGTTATCTCAGATCCCCTAAATACTATCAACCCTGATCCCACTGACGTTCAGTTGTATTCACACCCTTAATCAATCTTGATTTTTGAGTTAAAAAAAACCTTAGCTCTTGGGCCTGGTGCAGTAACCTAGTAGCTAAAATCCAGCCTTGCACATGCCAGGATCCCATGTGGATGCTACTTTTAATCCCAGAAGCCCCGCTTCCCATCAAACTCCCTGCTTGTGGTCTGGGAAAGCAGTCGAGGATGGCCCAAAGCCCTGGGACCCTGCACCTGCATAGGATACCCAGAAGAAGCTCCTGGCTCCTGGCTTCGTATTGGCTCAGCACCAGCTCATTGCAATCACTTGGGGAGTGAATCAGCAGACAGAAGGTCTTCCTCTCTGTCTCTCCTCTCTCCATATATCTGACCTTCCAATATAAACAAATAAAACTTTAAAAAAAAAAGCCTTAGTTTATGAATAGATGTATTCAGCCATTGTACAAATTACCACCAAATAGCATATGCAGGCACTGTTCTAGATGCTGGAAATGTAGGAGTGATAAAAGCAAAAGGGATGCCTGGCCCCATACCAACATGGAATTTATATTCAAAAAGAAGGGAAATAGAAACCAGAGAAATAAATAACTATATAAAATACCATAAAAAAAAAAAAACAAGAACCAGTGAAGAGACAGTCCTGCTGAAAGTGCGACATAGAAGCAGAAGGCGGCTAGTGAGGCTGGAGTGGAATCATCAAGAAGAGCACCAAGAAATGAGGCTGGAGAGCTCTGAGGTTATCATAAAGGCTTTGGCTGCCAAGTGGAAGAAGATAGAAGTCACTGGAATGCTCTGAGTAGAGAAGGGAGGTGTTGTGCAGCACAGTAAAAGGGCCACTTTGTCTGAATCTGTCATTTATGTTGAACAAATGCTTTTCAACTTCATTTGGGAGCTGATTTTTTATGCACAGAAGTAAGTACAATTATGCAGCTCAAGAGACTTATGGAAAATTTTTACTTTTTTTATGCTCAAAACATACTCCTATGATCTCTTTGTTTATGCCTGGAATGTTCTTCTGTATAAACTCACTCATTTTAATCTGTATTTTAAATGTATAAGCTGCATCTTATGATTATATGGAGTTTTGAAGCCAAAACACTAGAATTAAACTTGATTTTGTCATTGTTTTTACAATAGCCAACTTTCTAATGTCTCATCTGGTGAATATTGCTTTCATTATTGAATTGTGATACTTCTCTCAGAGATAAATAAGTAGATAACACTTTTCATACCATATTATATCCTGATGCCTTAATTTTTAAAGCTTATATTGATATTATAAAATTTTAAAAACAAAGCTCTATGCTATATTTTAACATACAGTAAGAAATGTGTTTATTTTTCTCATCAGTCTGTTATTCCAAATGAATTTTAAAATCATGTCCTCGAATTTCAACAATAAAAACCAAATTCCATTGTTAATTTTCGCTGGGATTTCCTAAATCTTGTAAGTTAACTTAGAAATGTTTTTTTTTTAATCTTGAAACAATTTTTGTTGTAATCAGGAAATATAATTCATCTTAATTTTATATACATTACTTTTTGTCATACAGATCTATGCACTCAAGCATGTTATATGCTTATTACAAACAATCATTCTCATTAGTTCTTCTAACCAATATTTGTTCGTTTGTTATAACTAAGCATAAAGGAATATTATACTCAATTTCACTTAATTTGGTGTAAGAGGGGGAAGTTACTAATGCACTCTTCAAGTGTATTAAAAGTGTTTTCTAGTAATAAATGTTTCATAAGAGAATCATTATTGATTCATTTGGCTACCTTTTTCATAGTGTTAAAATACAAGCAATGGAAGGTTTTTTTTCTTTACTTTGTTTTTAATTGGAAAGGCAAAGTTACAGAGAAATGAGAGACATTTTCCATCTGCCAGTTCTCCCCACAAATGATCACAACAGCCAGAGCTGTCCCTCTCCCAAGTCAGGAGCCAGGAACCTCCTTGACTCCCAAATAGGCATAGATTCCAAGGATTTGGGACATCCTCCAAAGCTTCCCCAAGCCATAATCGGGCAGCTGTTCAGAAGTAGAGCATCCAGGATGTGAGCTGGTGCCCCATAATGATGCAGGTGCTGAAAGTTGAGGTTTAGCATGCTACACCACCCAGCCTGCCCTGGAATTTTCTTTTTAAGACATCTATTCAGTTACTCCACTTCCAGTTCAACTCCCTACTTATGGTTTGGGAAAGCAGTGGAAGATGATTCAAGGCTTTGGGACTATGTGGAAAGACCTGGAAGGAGTTTCTGGCTCCTGGCTCCTGGCTTTAGGTCAGCTCAACTCTGGCCACTGAGGCCATTTGGGGAGTGAACTAGGAGATGGAAGACCTTTCCCTCTGTCTTTCTTTCTCTCCATAATTCTAATCTGCCTTTCCAATAAAAATAAATAATCTAAAAAGTCTACACTTCTTTAAAGATTTGTTTTCTGTATAAGCTTGATAGATATAAGGTTGTGATTTTCATACTACCAATCATAAAATCTCTTCCATGTTGAATTATGATGGCTTATTTGATCAATATTAGATCCTTACAGTTATATAACTATTATAGGAGCATATCTTCTTATAAAAAATAAATAGCATAAGTAAATTTCAAGTTCCTAGTTTGTCCTGAACCTTTATCTTAGCCACCTTTCCAGAGAAACTTTTCTTAACAACTAGCTGTGTACTTTTCCACAACTTTTCACAGTACATTTACTCTAAGAACAGGTAAAAAACTTGTTTGAATTTAGTTTTACTTCCTTCTTTTTTTTTTTAAACAAAAATCCTAATAATTTGTTGCCATTAAGCCACAGCATCCCAATATGCATATATCCTGCATGGAAATACACAAACTTTCAAATGCTGGCGGTAAGTTTCTAGGCCTGTGGCTCCCTCTTGGTTTTTGTTATGGTCATTAGAGAAAGTCAAGAATTCTGAGTACTAAAGTATTAGGACACTTGTGAAGATTTTTTCTTAAATTTTTTCTACAGTAAATTCAGACATAATATGCTGTAATATTACTGCAAACAAAACCATCACTGGAGATTGCCAAATTCCTTGCATATTTTGAGCTATTCTATGTTAAGAGAATAAAAGTATTCAGTGCTTATAAGGCAGCAGAGAGTTGGTTTGGGGACCTCTCAGGTGTTTGTTTGTTTGTTTGTTTTCTGTATTTTGAGGGCTAGTATATTGGCTCACCTGGCTCCTCCATCTCCAAGCCCTGATATTCCATATGGGTGACAGATCCTGTCCAGTTGCTTCACTTCCCAACCAGCTCCCTGCTTGTGGCGTCGGAAGCCAGGAGAGGATGGTCCAAGTCCTTGGGACCCTGTACAAGTGTAGGAGACTTAGAAGAAGCTCCTAGCTCTGGATCCGTTCAGCTCTGGCCGTTGCAGCCATTTGGGGAATGAACCAGCAGATGGAAGATCTTTTTTTCTCTTTCTCTCTGTAAATCTGCCTTCCCAATAAAAATAAATACATCTTTTAGGAAAAAGTTTAGAATTGTGCTTCATCGCCAATCCCTTGCATTTTTATTTTTAGTTATGTCACAGTTGGTGAGCTGCCCTCCCTAGATAGTCTGGGCTACTTCAGCTGCTGCATGGCATGCAAACAGAAGCCATACTACTGCACTCAACCTCACCTGTTCATTGACAATCTCTGGAGACTTCTTCATGTCATCATGGATGGCAGCAATGGGAAGACCTCAGCTGGCTAGTGGATCCCAGGAATGCATGCTCCTGAAGTAGCCCCCCAGAAGTCTGCCTCACACACTGTCTACAGCTTTCAGCTCTAGCACTGCTGCCATAGGCAGCCTAGAAACTGGGTCATTCATGCTCCTGCTCCATTCCTGAGGTCCAGTGATTTTTTTTTTTACTTTTTTTTTTTGGCTATAACATATTTTAATTTACAAAATGGTCAAAGGCTTAATGGTCTGCTAAATAATTTCAAAAAATAAAAAGTAAAAAAAACTATAGCCCAAGGAGAAAATAGGCAACAACTGTATGCAATAATCAAATGAAAAATTTTCAACGAACTTCAGATTTAAAACTGTCACAAAATCATTAATGCTGTGGTAGTATATCATTCTTATCAACTCATTTGGCAAATATTTAAAACGAAGTTCGGCAAAACACTATTTTCAGCAAAACTGATAGACATGGTCATTGCCACGCTTGAGCTAATATGAAGGTCATTTGTGATCACATACAAACATTTGCACTCTCAGCTCCTGGGGAAGTTAGTAAGAATGAAACTGAAAGTCTGGTTTCCTATTGAGCTCCTATCTTCAAAATCCTGGATCTTGGATTTTCATTCATTTTTGAAATTTTTAATAAATCACCATTGACAGAGTTGCTGAACTCTGGGGCTCGGGTTGTTCACCGTGCAGGTTCGGCCCATTGTTTTCTTTACTTAGCAGGGTGATTCCTGGAAACATGCGAGCAAGCTGCTGCTGTTGGCTCTTCACCCAGTGCCACTTGGTTTGGAACATTTTTTAAGTCATTCAGTTCCTGCACATCTGAATGAGTGGCTGTTTCTGAGTAGAGGTTGCTTGGTGGTTTTTTTAAAGCCTGGATGACAGCCTGGTTTTGGAGTTTTGTGTACTTGGTCAAACCAGACAAGGGACCCTTATGTGAGGACCCAATCATTGCACTTCGCAAATGGGCCATACAAGAGCAGCAGTTTCAGCTCATTAGTTATTATTATAGGGTTGGGTCTGAGTCGAAGCTAGGAAACAAACACTAATCCTACTCATTTGTGTGGTTTAAATTCTGCTCTCCCGTGAGAACCAGGACTGGAGGTGGGTCCAGCTACACAGACAGTGACACCCACTGACATGAGTGTGGGCTTGAGGGTGGAGTTGGTTGGATAGAGTTAGGTTTCAATATCCAATGATGTGTATAAGAGCTGAATGCAGAGTGGGACAGACTGGACCAATCCACTGCACATGCTGGCAGGCACAGAAACCAGGGCTGGGGGCCAGCCAAGTGGGGGCTATTGAGGGTCAGCTCCTAATGGTGTACTTGAGGGCCAAGCATGTGATGGGTATGGATGGGCTGGGCCACAGCATCCATTGGTTTGCATAAGAGATGGGGCTAGGGATAGAACTCACCTAGCAATTGCATCCACCATTGTGTGTGTAGGCTGATAATGGTGACAAAATGAGCCAGACCTCACACAGACTGGCGCACACAGGTCTGGAATCACCCCCAGAGAAGATTTCTTTGAGGGTTCCCCACCAACTGAGCCACTGGACTCAAAACTCCAACCATGGGTGGAATGGCAGGACCTGTGGTCTGAAAATGGAGAACATGTGTCAGAACTGGGCCTCTTCAGTGACTTTGACGGAAGAGTAGACAGCATACCCAAATGTACATGGAGGATTTCTGCAGAAGACATATGGTACCACAGGAGAGAAAGGAGTGTAGAACAAATTGGTCAACTACCCTCATCAAGTGTTGACAGCAAATATCTGGGCGGATGAAAACTCTAAGGCGGACTATATCAGCCAATATTAGTGGACATTGGAAGGATTTCCTCATCCTTAGATCAGTAAGATCAGCATTTCAGAACTATAGAAACTGCCTGAGCAGAACCCCAGAGTATGCTCCACATCAGGGACCCTGGGATGACATCAGGCAGCCATTCCCCGCCCTTAGGTATTGAGGTGGTTGGGAGGCTGGGTGTGGCTTCTCCCTTTATCTGCCCCCTTCCCTTAGATACAAGAAGAAAATTGAACTGTAGTAGTTCTCTTAGTCCTCTACCCTTGCCACCCTAGTCAACTATATAGACATCATAAAAAAAAAATTCTCTTTCCAACATCTCAGTTTCACAAACCTTTCTAGAACAACCTTTACTCTTTTTGCTGGAGTATCCCTCTTATTTGTTACTCTTTATCCATAATCACGTATTTGTTGTGCACTTATTGCCCCTGACAAACCGTAAGGTAGGATACATGCAAATGAGAAACCACAGCAGAAAGGAAAGATCTTATAATGCGTTCTATTAATACAGTATAAATTTCAATGAAAGAAAACCCCAAATCATATGTACTTCAAAGCCACGCAAATCTGGATTCAAATTCAAAATTTATTCATCCAAATGAATGAATATTTTTACAACCCTAAGACCTTGACCAAGTTACTTTACTGCTTCATTTGCAAGTACCTATATTGGGTATATTAACCTATTTCTCACACAAGTTGATACACATTTATGGGCATAAAGTGAGATCTTTTCAACCCATGGTCACAATTCTCTTTATACAGGAATTTGGTATGAAATACCATCAGATGACATGTTTGTGCTTGTATTGATTTGGCAAATCTCCTTTTCTCAAAGCAAGGATTTCTCATACTTTCTGGACTAACGCAGAGAAGTTCATCAAACGTCTTAACAGGATTGTAATAAATAGCATAAGTAAATTTCAAGTTCCTAGTTTGTCCTGAACCTTTATCTTAGCCACCTTTCCAGAGAAACTTTTCTTAACAACTTGCTGTGTACTTTTCCACAACCTTTCACAGTACATTTACTCTAAGAACAGGTAAAAAAACTTGTTTGAATTTAGTTTTACTTCCTTCTTTTTTTTTTTTAAACAAAAATCCTAATCATTTGTTGCCATTAAGCTACAGCATCCCAATATACATATATCCTGCATGGACATACACAAACTTTCAAATGCTGGCGGTAAGTTTCTAGGCCTGTGGCTCCCTCTTGGTTTTTGTTGTGGTCATTCGAGGAAGTCAAGAATTATTAAAGTGCTAGTACATTTGTGAAGGCCCAAAGCCTTGGGACCCTGCACACATGTGGGAGATAGGGAAGAAGCTTCTCACTCCTGGCTCCAGATTGGCTCAGTTCCAGCCACTGGGGCTACTTGCGGAGTGAACTAGCAGATGGAGAAGCTTTCTCTTTCTCTCCTCTCTGTAAAGCTAACTTTCCAATAAAAATAAATAAATATTGGGAAAAAAAATTCTGAAAGGAAAGCCTTACTTGATAACTCTGCAAAAACATTCATTTCTTCTCCTTTCCTCACTTGACAAATGCTTATTAAACAACTATCATGTGTTGAGTAATGAATGCATGTAATGAGACTTGGTTCATTAAAGGACAGCCAACGCACAGGCTTGATCTGGTCTATTGCCTGCTGATAATGTTTTATCAGTACATGTTAATTTTTCATGTGTTGTTTAGGGCTACGACAGAGATCCTAGGTGCCCTGCAAAGCTTAAAGCATTTACTATCTGGCCCTTTAAGGGAAACTTTGCTGGCTCCTCTAAGAAGACCTGTGACATGGCTTTTACCCTACACTATGTACAATTTTATCACGGATATAGGAGATGTACACAATGTTGGATGTCAATGCAAATGTATGTGTGATTAAATGTTAGGAAAAACAGAAATTGATGGCTGAATATTGAAATGGTTAAAATAGGGGCAATGTGGAATGTGAGGTTTGAGATGCAGTTTCAAGAATAATTTAGATTTGTAGCAACAACAAGAAAAGAAAAAAAGATTCCCAGTTGCAGGTAATGATTACTAGAACTGCAACATGACATCCTCTGCGACAGTCAGATCTGATCATGACATTTTGCTGCTCTGAACTGATCTAGCCCACGCCCCTTAGCCTGCTTCAGGAGACCTGGAATGATCTTGCCTTGCATCCTTTTTCATCCTCTTGTACTTGCCCTGATGGACACACACACAAATACTTGTGCTTCATACCCCATTCTGATACAAATATCTCAAGTATCTCAATGAATCGTATCTATCTTGTTCTCATCACCACACCAATACACTAAATACAGTTTTTTCTGAATATACACATTTACTCCAACTTGCTGCCTAAGGTCTATTCGATCTTGGTTTCACTTGAGATATCATTTTCCCTAAGTTTCATTCTTAAGCTTCTCCAAGACTCAACTGGATTTGATTTTGTGTGTGCCCATTAAACCCAAAGTTACCTCCAGTAATCTTTCTGTTATGACCCTGGTCAATTAGTTTTTATTCTGTATCCTTGATGAAACAATAAACTCTGAGTACAATAACCATTCACCATCTCTCTTTTTTAGAATCAGAATGTTTATTAGGGTGATTTACAAAAAGATTTCAGTTACAAAATGTGAGTTATGAATTGTAGGGAAGACCCATATGCCCCCTGGCTGGTAATGCCCTGCCATCTCACAGAGGTAAGCATAATGGAGGACAGGCATGAACAGCACACAGGCTGTTTTGAACATTGACTTTGAAAACTGGCCCCCATACTCCACCTCCAAGGACCACCATCCAGGGCTCACAGTGCCTGAGTTGGCCCTGGTTGGAGATCAGGGACACCCCTAAGGATGTTTGAATAAATCACCAAACCAAACTTCCAGTCTCCAAATTTACAGAAAGATGTTGTCAAAATCAGAGTGGGTGCCCCACATGCCTGGAGAGCTCCTGCCAACTCCAAGCTCATCATCTGGTTGGGCCCACGTGGTTCCACTCTGACTTCATGGTGGCCTGGCAGGGCCCTAATGAGTCAGCAGATTGAAGGGGTGTACAGTAGTGTAGCCCGGTGGGGAAGGAATGAGGTTAAAGCAGCTTCCCTCCATACAGGTAAAAGTAAGCTGGTGGCACAAGAACTGTGACCAGCATGGAACCAGGGCACTTGGGGATGCACAGAGCAGTGAGGCAGCTGTGGAGTTCACATCCTGTTGGCCTTGCCACTGCTTTGGCCACTTTGACTCCTAAGCAAGTCCTGGCACAGCAGGGACAGTGTGGTTCCCTCTCTGCAATGCCTGAGAGGTCCCCGCATGACTCAGTGGAGGTGTCTGTGAGACTCAAGCTGCACTCTCTGAAGGAAGATTGCTGTTTGGGGGTCCAGAGCTCAAAAAGGCAACTTCCCATCATCAAGTGTGGCCTTGTTGGAGCACAGTCTGTCTGTATCTGAGGCCTTGGTGTGAGTCTGTGGAATGAGGAGCCTGCAATTTGCGTGTGCCATGTCTTAACGCAGCACTGTCCAAAGGTATCAAATTCATTCTCAGATATGTGAATACATATGTAGGTATTTGAAAAAAAAAGCAAGATACATTTATAGGGCAGTGATCTCACCATTTTGCTCAAGTGAAAAGTTTATTATGACAAGCAAGTTATCAGTAATAAAATCAGAAAACACACTCATTCCAGATTTTAGCAGCTCTTGAACACTCCAGCTATTATTTTGACCTTGATCCTTGAACAGTGATGAGATTTTGAAAGTTTTAACTTGGGAAAATGAAATGATTAAAATTTCCACTTACGAATATTAATTTTCCAGTAGAGTCTTGACAGCGAAAATGAATGAGGTGGGAGATTAGACTTGTAACTTCAAATTCTTATGTGTAAGGGAAAAAAAACCCTTAGAATTATTTAACAATTATAACTCTCTCAACCTCTTCATGAGGTTTTTAATGAGAACCAAGTCTTACTTTTATTTCTATTCACCACAGCTAAGACAACGTCTTTCATCTCACTGATGTTCTGTGTTAGTTCCTCAGTCACTGAATGAGATATGCACAAAAATGACAGGTAGCAGACTTTGGAAGAAAAACTTGATAAAAAGCAACTTATTGCCCCCGGAGAGCCACCAAACAGAAGGAAATCCTATTGTTAGAAATAGAGGAGACAAGAAGAGGATCTAGTTTATGGAAGAGATGGGGCAAGAAATTCACATTTTTCCTTTTTTCTTTTTCTTTTTTCACATATGTCTTTTTTCTTGGGAGGGACATCCAAAAAGAAATTCATTTCAGGCAAGACCATGGCATAATAGGTTTAGCCACCTCTTCAGACACTGGTATTCCACAAGGGTGCCAGTTCAAGTCTTGGTTGTCCGACTTCCAATTCAGGTCCCTGGAAATATGCCTAGGAAAGCAGTAGAAGATGTTCCAAGTGGTTGGTCCTCTAAACCCATGTCAGAGATGCAAGTGGAACTCCTGGTTTTTGTCTTCAGCCTAACATAACACTGGCCATTATTGTTACTAGGGAAATGAACCAGTAAATGCAAGATTTTTCCCTCTCTCTGTATAACTCTGCCTTTACAATGAATAAATAAATCCTTTTTTAAAAAAGATGATTCTTTGGGAAGAGTCAAGATGACGGAATAGGTTATGGACACATTTAAACAAGCAGACATTAGCCAGGGTGAAGCAGAGAGGGCACATTCCAGGTGTGGTATTACAGTGACCAGATACCCTAAAAACCATTAGCGCTGCAATCTGAGCTCCACTGGTACAGGAGCTCCACCAGCAGCCAGGTGGGAAAGGCAATCTACCGGGAGCTCAGGAAGGGAACCCAAAGAACTACCCATCCTGCTGGTTTGTTTTATTTCACCAGATGACAGTAGATCCCAAACAGGCGGTGCAAGGAAAGGGTGGAGTTCATGGTTCAGACCCACAGGAGAGCCACATCAGGTGCCATTTTATGTAGGGAAGTAAAGGCTACAGGAGGGGACTATGCATGCACTAAGCTGGGAATGAACTCATTTCTGGCTCAGTGCAATGCACCAACATGGCATTCTACAGGTCCCACCCAAAATACATTTGGGTAGCGCCAAAGACATAACAGCCAGCAGATCAAGAAATACACCAGTGGCACATGAGGTACCATTTTTACAGGGTGGCAAAGGCTTTGAGACTAGAGGGAAAACAGTAAGCTGCACATGTGCTGAGCTGGGAGAGAACTCACTGACCTCAATGCATTGCACTGGTCCCACATCAAATGTAACACTGATTTTGATAGCTTACAACTCAAAAATGGATCATGTAGCCCTCAGACATAATGACCAGCGGTTTCTGGCAAGATCAGCACAGCCAACAATTTAACTCTTTATGACACCTGGTATCGCCCTAATCCTGGAAACTGCTCAAACCAGAAGTGGGAGAAAGGTTGTACAGACAACAGGTGCAGCTTCAGTACAGGATCTCAGGAGGTGAAGTGCTGAGCCAGGAGCTGAGCTTTGCAGACCAGGGTGGAAGTCTAAGATAAGGACCCAGGTCTGGTCCGGCACGATAGCGTAGTGGTTAAAGTCCTGGCCTTGCACGCATCGAGATCCCATATGATCGCCGGTTCTAAGCAGCACTGCTTCCCATCCAGCTCCCTGCTTGTGACCTAGGAAAGCAGTTGAGGATGGTCCAAAGACTTGGGACCCTGCACCTGCATAGGAGACCTGGAAGAGCTCCTGTCTCCTGGCTTCGGATTGGTGCAGCACCGACTGTTGCGGTCACTTGGGGAGTGAACCATAAGACGGAAGATCTTCCTTTCTGTCTCTCCTCCTCTATGTGGACCAGCCTTTCCAATAAAAATAAATCAATCTTACTTTAAAAAAAAATAACCCAGATCTGAAACTCGCTGGAGGGAATGAAACAAGTGACTATAAACAAAGAACCATGTGCCAAATTCAATAAGTAAAATTGAACTGCAGACCAGTGGGTGACACAAGAAACATGCCCAAAGGAGAAGAATCTGAGAACCAGAAGTACAATGGCCAAGAGGAAAAGAAGTGACAAAGGTACAATGAATATCACTGAAGACTAGTCTGCAAAAGTGCAAAAGCCCTTGTCAAACTCAGAGTTAACTGAGGAATGCATTAAGAAAATGGCAGATGAATTCAGAAAACTCACTATAAAGCTTCTCATTAACAACAAGGAGCACATACAGGAGTTCAAGGAATTTAAGGAGTATGTCACATAGGAAATAGCAACACTGAAACAAAATCAAGCACAATTATTGGAAATGATGGAAGCAATAGAGTAAATTAAAAATTTAGTGGAGGGCCCAGCGCAATAGCATAGCAGTTAAAGTCCTTGCTTGAATGCACCACGATTCCACATGGGCGCCAGTTCTAACCTCAGTGACCCTGCTTCCCATCCAACTTCCTGCTTGTGGCCTGGGAAAGCAGTTGAGGATGGTCCAAAGCCTTGGGACCCTTCATCCAAAGAAGCTCCTGGCTCCCGGCTTCAGATTGGCTCAGCTCCAGTCATTGCAGCCGCTTGGGGGAATGAACCATCAGACAAAAGAACTTCCTCTCTGTCTCTCCTCCTCTCTGTATATCTGCCTTTTCAATAAAAAAAATTTTTAATTCAGTGGAAAGTCTCAAACATAGAATAAAGGAGGCAGAAGAAAGAATTTCAGAATTAGAAGATATTTCTTGTTACAATAGGAAAACAATCAAAAAGTTGGAAGCAGAGCTAGGTCAAGCTAAAAAAAGTATTCAAGAATTAAGAGACACTATTAAAAGGAAAAATATAAGAGTTATGAGAGTCCCAGAGGTGCAGATGAGAAGTTGGGTCTAAAAATGTATTTAATGAAATAATTAAGAAAAACTTCCCTAGAGAAAGAATTGGGAAATACCATCCAGGAGGGATACAGAATTCCCAACAGGGTTGTCCAAAAGCAATCTTCACCATGACAGATGATAACTGAGCTCTCTTCAAGCAAATATAAGGAGAAGATTCTTACATGTGCACATGAAAAAAAAAAATTCAGGTGACCTCTAGACTCACAGCTGACGTCTCTCAGGAAACTCTGTAGGCCAAAAGAGAATGAAGTGACATATTCTTGACTCTAAAAGCAAAAAATTGTCAGCCCCGAATAATGTACCCAGCAGCTTGTCTTTGTCTTTGAAAATGAAATAAAATCCTTTCACAGTAAAGAAAAGCTCAAAGAATGTGCCTCTTCATGACCTACCTTACAAATGACACTTAAAGATGTTTTCTTGACAAAGAAAAGGAATAATACCCACCAAAGCCAAAGACAAATGTGAAGAACATCCCAGTAAAATAACAACGGAAGACTAAATTAAGCAATGAACAATCCATTGTTAAAATGACAGGACCAAATTACACCCAATCATATTAATCCCGAATTCAAATGGTTTTAACCCATCAATCGAATGTCACAGATTAGTATATTGGATTTAAAAAATAAAACAAAAGCCATCTATTTTTTGCCTATAGAAGACACATCTCACCAATAAAGATCAGCGGAAGCTATATCTCCTGGGTTTGATGTTTATTTTTCATTTCTTCAAAGCAGTTTTTTTTCCTCATTAAATTCATCACTGACTCATAGGTCATATAGCAGTATCATTTTCTCCAAGAAGGTCCTTGGCTTTCATTTTCATTTCTTCAGAGACACATTGGTCATTCAGTAGCATGTTATTTAACTTCATGGCATTGTAAACTTTTATTTTTCTTCCTGTTGTTTTGTTTTGCGGCTTTTCATTTAAGAAGATGTGTAGTAAGTGTGTAATGGAGACTATTACATCCAGACGTGAGGATACAATGCAGGATGAATCTCTACTTCCAGATCAAAGATGGACCTTTAATAAAACTGTTAAATATATCTTAACAATAGGGTGCTGGACTCTGTCATTGTCCAACCTGCAATGATAGATTTATGACTGTTTATGAAGATCTACACTATTGATTTTTTAGTATATTATTGTAATAATATAGGGGAAATCAGTATGCGGTGGGGAAGGGGCTTGAGAATGGGGATAAGGGAAACCCCATGACCTATGGAACTGTATTATATAGTGATAATAATAATAAATGAGGGGAAAAGATGCTTCTTTGAGGGCCAGCAACATGGCATTGCATGCTAAGCCTCTACCTGCAGTGGCAGAATCCCATGTAGAATTTAAGTACCAGCAGTTCCACCTCTAATCCAACTTCCTGATAATGTCCTGGGAAGGCAGCAGAGGATGGCCCAAGCCCTTAGATTCCTGCCTCCTCCAACTCTGCCCCAGGAAAAGCAACAGTTTCCTGGCTTCTAGGTTCAAGCCAGCCTGGCTCCTGCAGTCATCTAGGGAGTCAACCAGTGGATAGAAGATCTCTTCTCTCTTTATAACCTTGCCTTTCAAATAAAAATAATAATAAAATAAATCTTTTTTTAAAGGCAATTTATTCACACAATACTCTTAAGCCTGAGAAGCAACTCATTCATTACACCCCACCTCCTTCTTACCTTGAATGGTTGGAGTCAAGTTGCAAGATAAGTCAATGAATCACCCAGTCATTAAACCAGGATGGACTATTCGAACAACAGAAATCTAACCACCTTCTGACTTAGTGATCCAGGGCCAAGAACATGTAGTTTCCATATTTCACAAGAAAAATAAGTCCCGCTTTTGAACAAGAGCATCATGACATGACAGTTGAAAACATTTCCCACTCTTCTACTCTTCATTTAAGTCCCTGGATAGAAAACTCTAACTTTGTATCATCCAGATAAACAGTAATAGTGAAAAGAGAAAAAATCTTCCAGTTAGCAGTTTTTAAGAAAAACTCTGATATGAAGAAATAAAAGGGAGTGAAATTGATTATATGATATCAAAAGGAAGCGATGTAGTCAGAGCTGAAATTCATATAAATGATCATTTCTTTTCATGAAATTTTAATCAGGGATTTTTTTTTTGAAGGTGTAAAGGTGTTCACATGTACGTGGCTTCGGGTCTATGAAAGTTGAGTGGCAGTTGTGAACCATATTTAGCTTACCCAGACTGCTTTCAGAGCCCCATTTCCCAACCCACTCTGGACAAAATGCACCTACCAGTTCACCCTCCTGTAACTGAGACTGGTATTCCATGATTATTCACTCACAAAAATTTGTAGAGTGCCTATTCATTCTATGACTTGTGCTAAGTCTACTGTACTAATTTGGGTAAAAGCATTGGCTTTTCCTTGGGCAGATAAAATGCATTACCTGAGAAGGAAAAATAGCATGAATTTTTATTCAAATGCTATAAGAAGTATTCCAAAATGCTGTCCTACAACTTTCCAATGTGTAGGAAAATGAAGAGGTCATTGGTATTTGTAAGACTAAAACAGAGCTCATTCTTTTTAGGGGAAAAGCTATGTCAGAGAGGATAGATGAACTTGACTTTTTTTGCTGTTATTATCCAAACCCACCCTTAGGCTAAGCAAAAAGATGCTGAATGAGTCACCAAGGCGTAAAACAATTACATAGACTACCAGGATTATAACCCAACATCCGGCTGGAAACCTTTCCTCTGAATTGTTAGTTGTTCTGGTATTGCATAACCTCGTTCTACAAGTGTATCCTTTATTATTTTAGAACATTAAATTTACTGAATTTAGTCTTTTAGAACTGGCGTGGGCATTATAAGGTATCATCATGAATGATAGCCAAGTTTCTGGATAATTAATCAGCAAATGGAAGCTACCTTTCCCTACAAGAATCGGAAATTCGTAAGATCATGTGATAGTTTATATAGATGGCCGCTATCTGAATTCGAACATAGGAATGTTTGCTTGTAAATGAGTATCAAAGCTATATCTTTGATGATACCAATTAGGATTTGGTTTATCCCTTGTCAAATACACCATCTAGCTGTAGTGACTTTTATTCTAAATGGTCTGTATTGTATATCTTGATCCAAGTAGCCCTTGGTGGGTTTCTTCATCACATGTATTTGGCCTAATGTTACTTTAATCTAGTGACTTTGAGAATGGGAAAAAAAAAAAACAGTAAATTAGAATAATAAGTTGGTTTACTTTGTGTGCATTCAGAATTAAATATTATAAAATCCTTGATAGAACTATATATATCAACCTTATCAATAACTGTCATAAGTCAAGATTACCCCTTGAGTTTCAAATAGGCCATTCTCTCACCTTATTTGCTTTTCTGTTGTTGTGATGAGAGGGCACATCAAAGGAATCATATACTTCAGAATGCATTCATGTTCCAACATTCAGTTTGAATGGATAACTACAAAGAAGGTCCTTTTCTACCTTTGTGGCCTTATGTTTTGTACGTGGGAAATGTAACTGCTTATGAAGTTTCTCTTGAGCCTGTTTCAATAGGAACTATGAATTACTTCATCTCTGTGATATTATAACCTGCCTGAATATTGTATGTTTATTTGTTCCCAAATAAAAGGTGTTCTCCTTGCTATTTATAATCATTTTCTTAATGAGTCTTAGCAATACAATCCTATCCTGATCACTTTTGTTTGCCAACGGAAATGCATAAATGCATCTACCGAATGGCATAATGTACTTTATATGGACTCAAAAGGAAAAGGAGGTGACTCATTCAAGGAAGTATGAAAGACAAATTCCTGGGCTTAAGAATGAAAGCACAGAGTGCCTACTTCCGTTGTAAAACTTTTTAACTTTTTTTTTTTTTTTTAGGATATAAGATAGAGTCATAGTCAACAAAGCTTGGAGGCAGCAGCTCCCACCACACTCCAGGAACCACTGCTATAAGACCTCTACATAATTTTCAGAAGAGATATGCCTGTATGTGCTGTTCCTTAACATATCCAGCTCCCACAGAAGTTAGCAAGATTCTTGAAGCTCTGGAGTCGAGAGTCACTATCAAAAAGCAACAGACCAGATCTTACTACAAAAAAGCTGTGAGAATTTTAACGTGGACAGAGGGGCTATAGATTTACAGAAATTTTGCTCAAGGGAGCTTAAAAAAAAACACTTCTCTCTGTGGTACCCTCAATTTGCCTTTCTCACAAACCCCACAAGTCCTCACTCACTGCACTGAATCATGTCAACCTGCTGAAATAATTCAAGTTCTTAAGGCAATACGTCCATTGTTCGCACCAGAGAGGTAGCAAGCAGGTTAATCCTCCCCCTGTGGCACCGACATATGGGCACCAGTTGTTCTGGTTGTTCCACTTTCAATCTAGCTCTCTACTTGTACCTAAGAAGCAGTAGAGAATAGCTCAAGTCCTTGAGCCCCTGCACCCACCCATGTGCAGACCTGGAAGAAGTCTTGGCTTCTGGTTTGGACTATCCTAAAATTCGCCAAGTTCAGTAAAAATTATGCTTCAATACTATAAAATGCTGAATATGAAAATGAAAATAGGCATGAGACAGCTGAATAGTACCCTATCACATTTCAAGGTGTATAGCAGCTGGTTGTGTACAAACTAAAATTCAAAAGTCAATGAAGTAGTCACAGGATGTGGTTAAGAACTTGTGTTTTCTAACTTACTGTTTACTCAATACCATGTCAATTAACTCCATAATATTGTAAATTGTTGTTGATGTTATGTTGTGGCTTTTCATTGGACGGGATGATATTCTGCCAGCTCTACTTTAGAAGCAGGGATGGTCTCCCCAAGAAACCGTTTAACTTATCTGGACAATAAGATGCTGGATTGTGTGCATGGCACATGCTTGCAATGAAGAAATCATGACTGGATTTGAACTGTACTACTGCAACAATGTGGAGAAATCCAACATATGGGGAGGGTATGGAGAGGGGTTGGGGGAATCCCAGAGCCTATGAAACTGTGTCACATAATGCAACATAATTAATAATAATAAAAAAGAAGAAGAACCAAAGAACCGGCGACCATATGGGATCTCGGTGCGTGCAAGGTGAGGACTTTTACCACTATACTATCGTGCCATGGCAATTGTATAGATTTTGTAAATACCTCCACATCCTAGAATAAATGGCAAGTCTGTTCATTATATTGGAATGTTCCCCTTACACTAGGAAATAGGCACATCTCCTGTAATTTATACTTTAAAATAGAAATAAATTTGAAATTTAAGCAATTTTTTAAAAAAGAAATTCTGGCTTTGGCTTTGGATTGGCTTGGCTCTGGCCATTGCAGCCATCTGTGGAGTGAACCAATAGATGAATGATCTCTCTGTCTCTTCTCTCTTTTTTGCTCTCTTTCCCTCTCCCCCATCCCCCACCCCGGTGTGTGTGTGTGTGTATGTGTGTGTGTGTGTGTGTGTGTGTGAGAGAGAGAGAGAGAGAGAGAGAGCACTTCTTTCTTTGTAAATCTTTCAAATTAAAAAAAAATCTTTAAAAATATATGACCCACGTTTGCATTTCCACCTGCTTCCACACAATGGTATTGGGAGGGAGTAGTGTGTGGTCAAATCACAATAGGATCAGAAAAAAAAGGGTTCTGTTCCCAGAAATGCTCCCCTCATGCTGCAGTTGGCCTATCGTTGCCAAACAAATCTGGATGCTGCCCTCCTGATGACCTCACAGCAGCTACAGGTATGCTCCATATTCTGAGCCCATGCCAGGCATCTGCAGTGATTCCAACTGCTTCAGGCTTCCCAGGCTCTTATTTGTATTCAGTCCCTCTGGGGTTACTTCTTTGCCATCATCCAAGTGATGAATCCAAGCTCTCTATGGTAGGTCATCTCCACTTTTAACAGTTGGCCACTCTCAACCCAGCTACTTTCTCTCTTCCCACCTTTTGAGAGAACTTCTGGGCTCCCTCCATCCCATGTGGATTCTGGGACACTCCACCTACCACCAAGCGAGGAATGGCCTTGTCCAAGCAGGGCTCTTATAAGCAGTCTCTTCCCAGAATCTAAGCCACAAAACTAGCCAAACAAGCAAAACACTCCTGCTTTTGGTATTTGTTCCTTTTCTTGACTCTTGTCTTTTCCCAGATGGAGAGATGGAGGGCCATAGGACTCACCTCCTGCCCCACATGACTCTACTTCCTCTATCTATTGTCCATTCTGGTAAGAAGGTACTTTTCTTTCTCCATTTGGGATACCTGAGGTATTCACTATGTAATATCCTCCTCTCCACCCTAGTTTCTGAGCTGAGACTGACTGATCAATAGTGACAATATATAAGGAAGACCATTAACCATAAAGAAATTAAGTCAGGGGAGACTGCAAAAGTATTGAATCTCTTCTACATGCCAACAGGAAATATCCCATCTGATTTAAGATTAAAAATTGTAGCTTGATTCTCTAAACGTGTTTAAAATGTTTTGTATGCAAAATAAACACCATCCTTTGAAAATGATGAGTTTTCTGTCAAAGCCTATGTGTTTCCATTTTGGAAAAAAAAAAAAAACCACACAAAACTATAGGTAGAGAAAACAAATCAATGGTCAATTAGGGCTAGGGCTGTGCAGAAGATCTCATGAAAGCACCAAGAAGCTTGGTATCTTTTTGGAAAACTTCACCTGTTTATTTATTTATATACTTACTTATTTGAAAGGCAGGGTTATAGAGAAAGAGACAGAGAGAAAAGGATGGAGAAAGTGAGAGAGAGAGTGGGAGAGAATTCCATCTGCTAAATCATACCCCAAATATCCATGACAGCTAGGACTTAGCCAGATCCAAATCTGGAATTCCATCATGGTCTCCCATTTAGGTGGCAGGAGTATAAGAACTTGAGCCATCTTCTGTTGCCTTCTCAGGGGGCATGAGCATGGAGCTGGATGAGAAGAGAACCAACTGGGACACAAATAAAGTGTTCTAATATGAAATGTAGCCACTACAAGTGGTGACTTAACAAGCTTTGTCACAATGCAGACGCCCAGAACTGTTCCGCATCTTGGTTATGGTAGTGATTACAGAGTGTCCAGCTTAAGCATCCCTAATCCAAAACCTGAAACCTGAAATGCTTCAAAGCTGAAACTTGAATGTGACAGAGCATTTTTGGATTTTCAGATTAGAGATGCTTAACCAGTAAATTCTATGTGAATATTTCAAAATCTGAAAAAAATGAAATCCGAAACAATTTTGTTCACGAGATCTTCGTAAAAGGAATACCCAACCTATTTGTTCTTGTTAAGACTCACTAAAAGAAAAGGGCTTTATTGCATGTTAATCAAAGTTCAATAAGCTCAACAGTTATTTTTAAATCACAGGCATTCCTGTACCTGACATTGTAGCTGACATGGAGCACTTACGAAAGAATGCATTGTTCTAACTACTCTGATTACATAAGCCCATTTAATCCTCACTATTATTCTATCTACAGTTATCATAGTATAACTACCATTATTATCTCCATCTTTTAGATAAAGAAACTGAGAGGTCCAGAGAAGTTATTTGCCCAAAACCACACAGCAAATACTGCTGGAGTTTGGCAGGCAGCTATACTCACCATTATAGCAACACAACACATTTGGAGTTTGAACTTATAGCTGTCTGTTCCTAAAGTCTATAAGTTCAACTTCTGCTATATTGCCTGTCAAGACAGAAAACTAGCTTCGTGTTTTCATGTAGCTTCCTGGAGTCTTTTTTGGTTCAGTCACATCGGTCGTCAAACTAAGAAAGAGACACAACTTTTTTCCCAAACACATACATATCCCAAAAATGTATTTCTCTAATTGCCACAGCTACACTGAGAGACACACTTCTTCCAGCGGGCCAAAGTGGGCTAAGCATGAGTCAAAACAGGGTGGCTCTTGATGGGGAAATCCCTGGAGAGTTCTCAGATAAGAGAAATCACATCATCATAGTTCAAAGCTCCTGCCCAGACCCCACCCTATATCCTAAACTAAGGGTCGGACAATTCTAGCTCAGATACCACTACAGCCTAGCATTGCAAAGATGCCAGATTTCTCCTCAGTGTACAAAGAAACTCCCTTCTCAAATATATACTGATTTATCTGGATCGGAGAATCCGGTTCAAACTGCCTCTGCCAGCAAGTGAATGAAGCACTGTGTTCATTAACTGCTGATGCTAGCACTGGCCAGAAGTCAGGATGCCCCAGAGGCTTTCCAGCTGTTTTTCTCTCCGTGACAGACTGCTTTCCCTGATTAATTACTGTGCTCACTTACAAGACAGTGGTAAGGCATGGCAGACATGTGGCAAACTCAGTGCTGGTTCCTGACAGAGTCTTCCCATTTTCCCATAAGCTACAGAGCCCACTTACTATTAACACAGTGATCAGGGAATGTACTTCATTACAACTGTGGCAGTTCAGTGTCAATGTCTAGTTCAGTGTCAGTGTACACAGACAGGGACCTCAGATCAGGAGTAAACAATGCAAAGTTGCCCAAACAGCAACAGTCTGCCTTGGCAAATATCATCTTGCGTTTTTATCTTCACCAGTTTTGCTTAGGGAGTAATTTGATCCTTTAAAATTGCTGGCATGTCACTGACGCCCACAGGTGCTTTGAAACTGAGGGAAGACAATCACTACCTAGACCACAGTTCAACAACATTCACTGGGCCCCAGGATCAAAGGGCAGAACAGCTTACACTGAATGACTTGGAGGTCTTTCATTGCAAAAGTGCATTGATTCTCACTATTAAGAGGACACGGAAAGCTGGGGCAAGTTTGTGTAAATTTGATGGATGGTATAAGGGTGAGATGTGAACTATAAAAAGAATCTAAGCAGGGCATTCATAGAACCGAAGATTGGCCTAGTTATGATATACAGTGTATACATTGGAAACAAGAATCTGGCATAGGCAAAGGGGTTGGCATGTGGCACTGGGGTTAAGATGCCCCTTGACTCCATATCACAGTGCCTGGCTTCCTGTTAAGACACACCCTAGGAAGCAGCAGATAATGGCTCAAGTACATGGGTCTTTGTAACCCATGTGAAAGACCTGGATGAGTTCTTGTTTCCTGGCTCCCAGCTGTTGTGGGCATTTTGAGAAGTGAATCATCATATGAATAATCTTTCCCTCTGTCTAGGAGACTTCCAAAAATTATATTTAAAAGCCTATTGTAATTATTGTCTACTCACTATATAAAAAGCATTAGCTGTCAAGAGGGACCTGTGTTTTTTCAAAATTGTGCTGCACTTTTGAAGATAAAGAATCCCAGTTTAAATGTAATACAGTGGGTGGAAAGTTGAGTTATGGAGGCTGCATTTCATTGGTTACTACTTCTTTCTCCAGTCATCCTTCCCAAATATGACTTTCTCATCTATACAATGTACAACATCACAGTTCATTGATTTGGGAGCCCACTTACTGAATTATAAACATGGGTCAAGATACCAGACATCTTTTGTGCAAATTGGCCTTGCTCACAGACATAGAAGTTAAAATAAATCAGGCCTTGGGCCAGTAAGCGGTCAGCATGACCTCCAGAGGCAGAAACTGGGAACCCTCCATACGCCTTTTCTATCCTTCTTTCAGTGTCAAACAGTGATTCAACAATGTCCCTCCCTGCTAGGGCTTCCCAACAAGATTCACATTCCCCCTGAACCGTCTCCAGGAAGGTTTAGTTATCTGAAGAAGTTGACCCTATGAGCAGTATCAGCCTCTAAGTGTTAAGACTCCGTTTTGGTCCCCATAGCATCAGGTAAAAGAAAATTCTACAAACTTTAACAATACAGGATGCTTCATGTCAAGCCATTCACAAAATAAAAACAAAATAGGTTCATTCTTGGAAATTTGGAGGTAGTATAGAAAAGCATAAAAAAAGTTTAGGGGCCCAGCACGGTGCCTAGCAGCTAAAGTCCTCGCCTTGAACACACCAGGATCCCATATGGGTGCCAGTTCTAATTCCAGCAGTTCCACTTTCCATCCAACTCCCTGCTTGTGGCCTGGGAAGGCAGTTGAGTATGGCCCAAAGCCTTGGAATCCTGCACCCACATGGGAGACCTGGAGGAAGTTCCTGGCTCCTGACTTCAGATCCTGTATGGATACTAGTTTGAACATCAGCTATTCCACTTCCAGCTAAGATTCCTGCTTATGCTCCACAAGGTCCCGGCTCCTTCCCAACTGCCCACCTTCTTAATGTCCAAGACATCATTAGAAGACGTTTCAAGTGCTTGGGCCCCGATCTGGGTGGAGCTCCTGGCTTCTGACCCAGTCCTAGTTATTGTGGCCATTTAGGGAGTGAGCCAGCAGGTCAAAGCTTTTTTCTCTCTCTCTCTCTTTTTCTCTGTAATACTTTGAATTAAATAAATAAATGATTTTTTAAAGAATGTGTTTTCAACATGAATGTATTTGAATAAAAGGAATAATTTCTAATGTTGTACAGCACAGAACAATTCTAGGTGCTGGAAATTGATTTAATATTTTAATACAACTAGTAGAGAATCTTAATCTTCCCAGCACAAAGAAATGATAAATGCCCTGAGTGACAGACACACGTTACTATGATCTGATTATTACACATTACACCAGGATATGTGCATGGGAATGTCACACTAATACCATAAATATTCACAATAATTACTATGTGTCACTTAAAGTTAAAAGTGTATATTTTTTCAAAGTCATTCTCTTGTCTGGCAAATAGAAGCACTTTTAGTACTGTTGTTTCTGCTCATTATAGTAAAATTTACCAAAAAATCTCTATGGATTCTTCTTTATTCGTGGTCCATTTCTTCTGATCCAATCAACTATAAAACCATTCTAGGTGATAGATTAAAAGAGTATTACAATGCCTTCCCAAGAATCCGGAGTTAAGTAGGACACTTAGAAGAAATTCAACTTCCCTGTTTTTGTCTTAGTTGACATTTTCAGTCAGGTGGAGGAAGGCAGAACAAGGCATGAAAGACTATTTCTTAGTCCCAAGGGGACAACAAGCCTAGGAGGGAGAACCTGAGCTCCACAAGGTCCTGGTTCCTTCCCAATTGCCAGCCTTTTTAATGTCCAAGTGAGCCCCAAAAATACCACAGCAGGGAGAGGGAGCACCTTTTGCTCAAGTAACAACCCCACATTGCTTTAGGAAAGATCTAAATGAACTACCTACTTTCCAAATCCCCTGAGAGTTGTGGGATTCCAGAAGGAACACAAGGGGTTCCACCCCATCCTAGTCAAAGTCCATTTGAGGGGCAGAGCTGTTTTGTTTGCAGCCCCTCCAGTCATGGTCAATCATTCACCCAGTGGACAGTCAGGGAGAGAGTCACCAAAGGGCTCTTTAAAACCTGTCGGGGGAGATCCACAACACCTTCCTCCCAACCCTGCACCTCCATTCCTGCCTTTATTTCTTGCCAGATAGATCATTCATCCTTCATTTGAGCACCAGGCATGGTGACATGAAGGGAAGAGGGGAATGGGTAGCACAGGCCAGCGTGTGCTGGATTGGTGATCACTCTTAAAACAGTACAGCTAGCTAGCATCAAAGACCTTGAGTGCAATGCTGGCGACAGAGGGAGAGAAAGAAATGACAGAAGCCAAAATAGAGATGTCTGGATGGGCTGCTAGCCACAACTATGTGTGTGTCTCCGGATGTGTGTGAGTCACACTGGCCCCGGGAATACCCTCCAGAAGGCAGTGTCCATCAGGCCTTCCTTTGTGATCCGTAGCCAGGAAGGTGACTCTGGGCAGCCACAGAGAGAGCAGCCCTTTTCCTTCCAGAACCAGTTACTGGGAGGTTTTCTTCTTGCAATCTTGACAGATGGCACAAAGCATGCATGTCCAGGCCCCAAAGAGTCCTCTGGGTTCTTCTCTCTTCAGTACTGTCAGCTAATCCTCCAGTGCTCAGCCTTGACCTTGGCTGGCCAGCACTGGTCTGATACCTCAAGCTCTCAGACACTGATTTACAAATCCTCCACTGGGAGCTCCTGGGACAATGTTGGGGACTTACTGAGAGACAGAGCGAGGGTGAAGGAAGGTTAGGCAAGCGCCTCTGCCTGACCTTGGGGAACTTACAAATATCACCTGATTTGCCCCAGTTACTTGTAAACAACTCTGTCTCATGGTCTTTTCCTTTCAGCTGCTAAAAGATAAAAGCGGTTGAAAACACAAAGCCTGAGATTGCAGAACCTGCATTCCAGTTCCAGCTCCCCGTATGACTAGTTGGGTAATCCAGCTTTGCTTTTTTAATGTTTAAACCTCAAATTTTCTTTTCTAAAATGGGACAATGATACCTGCCTCAAGGTAAATCAATAACATTTTATCAGTCCATTAGAAAAAAAGGCTAGTAATTTTTTTCAAAAAATAAAGTTTTCATAAAGTATGAGGATTAAATGAGATGATGTATGTGTGTGACACATAGTGAGTGCTTAGTAAAATGTGGTCTCCCCTGTAATTATTATTATGTAGAAGTGGGCAGCCCAGAAGGCTTGTTCAGTTCATGAGTTAGCCTTGTGACCCTGTTTCTTCATCAGTAAAGTGTAGATAACACCACCTGGTCTTTCTGCTCTTGTGTAACTAACATGGATCAAATGTTAACTCCGGGGGAAGGCATAAGGGCATAGTAGGCTAAGCCTCTGTCTGTGGCACCAACACCCCATATGAGTGCTGGTTCGTGTTTCAACTGCTCCACTTCCTATCCAGCTCCCTGCTACTGGCCTGGGAAAGCAGTGGAGGATGGCCCAAGGCCTTGGATAGCTCCTGGCTTCAGATTGGCTCAGCTCTAGCCATTGTAGCCATTTAGGGGAATTAAACCAACATATGGAAGATTTCTCTGTCTATCCTCTCTCTATAACTCTGCTTTTCAGTAATAATGCAATTAAATTAAAATGCTGCTTGTGACACACATCGCTATAAACACCTTCATATTAATTCATTGGAGTCTCACCACATTCCTACTCTGCAGATGTGGAGACTGAGGTACAGAGGTACACAGGCAGGGTAAACCAGGAATTAACAGGAGCAATTGGAATTCCAACCCAGGTAGCCTGTCCCCAAGTTCGCATTATTACTCTCCTCCCTATATAATGGTTACTATTAAACTGAGAAGTACTATACAAACATAAAAAGATTGCTAGTATTTAATCTAAGTCTCTTGATATTTCGTCTTCTACTGAGATCCTTCAGGTTTCCTGGCAAGGCACTAAGATGAGAGAACGTTTATTTATTTATTTATTTATTTATTTATTTATTTATTTATTTTAATCTGAGAGGTAGAAAGAGAGGGAGCAAGACAGACAGGGCTTCCATCTGTTGTTCATTCCTCAAATGCCTGCAACAATCCTGGCCAAAGTCAGGAGCAGGTCACCCATCTGGTGGCAAGGATCCAGCCAGTGGGGAGCTCCTACCTGCAGCTTCCCAGGATGCATAAAAGAATGATGCTGGAGTTGAGAGCAGAACCAGGACTCAAACACCGACACTGCAACAGGGGTTGCAGGCATCACAACCAGCCTTTTAACATCTACGGTGGTCACCAACAACTTTAGATTTCCCAGAAGCATTTCTCATCACTGGCTGTTAGTAGTTGATTTCATCTTCCTAAAACACACATGGAAGCTTAACACACAATATCTCAAAATGAAACTTATTTATAAATATTCAGCTCCCTGCTTGTAGCCTAGGAAAAGAGTGGAGATAGCCCAAGGCCTTGGGACCCTGCACCAATGTGTGAGAATGGGAAGAGGCTCCTGGCTCCTGGCTTCAGATTGGCCCAGCTCTGGCTATTGTAGCCATTTGAGGGAATGAACCAGAGGATGGAAAATCTTTCTGTCTCTCCTTCTCTCTGTAAATCAGACTTTCCAATAAAAAAATAAATAAATCAGAAAGAAGAAAAAGAAAGAAAAGGAAAAAGAAAGAAGGATAGGAAGAAAAACAAAGATCTTTAAAGAAGTAATCAATTCAAAATGAGATCATTACATTACAATGGGCCCTTATCCTTATATAAAGGAAAAACGTGGACAGAAACCCAGACATGCATAGGAGGAAGAGGATGAAAAGACACAGGAAGAACCCCATATGAGCATGGAGGTATAAAGTGATCCTGCCCATGCCAAGGGACACAAGATGCTACCAGGACCTAAGAGAGACTCCTCTTAGAACCTTCAGAGGGTGCACCGCCTAAATCTGGGACTTGCACTCTCCTTGTTCTAGGCTGTCCAGTTTGACACACTTTGGCAGACTAGCTCTAGCAAATGAATACATTACTAATACTAAGGAAGGTAGAGGTGAGGAGGAAGGAGGAGAGAATGAGAGGACAATTCAAGGCTGATCAAGAGGTCAAATAGTTCTAGGGTTGTGTGTGTGTGTGTGTGTGTGTGTGTGTGTGTGTGTGTGTGTGAGCTCTCCAATCTGGAGCACTTTCTCCTACATAAACATCCCCAGAAGAGGCCATTGAAGCAGGTAAGAAAGAGAATTATTCACTCTTCCCGGGGTGGGGAATAGCCTGCCTATGGAACTTATGATTTTTGCAAAGGCATTTGACCTGGCTTGCTAAAACAACCAGAGGTGGGACTTGAAATTTGGTAAAATTATAGCAGACTGATTTTTAAGTTGGTCATTATTCATGTCCAACAATACTATTCTAAATATCCAGATGGCTGTTGGCAAAAAGAATTCCCACCCCAATTTGAATGAAATCGGGCCTGTTGGGGCCTGTGCCATAGCGTAGCTGTGGGTGTCAGCATCCTATATAGGCGCTGGTTTGAGTCCTGGTTGCTCACTTTGGATCCAGCTTCCTTCCTGTGGCCTGGCCAAGCAGCAGAAGGTAGCTCAAACCCTTGCATCACTGCACCCATGTCCTTCTACAGAGATGTAGAAGCTCTTGGCTCCTGGCTTTAGATCAGCTCAGCTCTGCCTGCTGTACCTATTTTGGGAAGTAAACGGGCAGATAGATCTCTCTCCCTCTCTTGTGTTTCTTCTCTGTAACTCCCATTTTCAAATAAAAATAAAATAAATTTTCTTTAAAAATCAGACCTGCTGAACTGTAACCAAGTTTTCAAGACCCTTTCTTCCAGCACCTAGCCAGGCTGCCTCCCTGACCCTCCTATGTTTTGGTTTTGGTTTACACATAGGGGATTTACTCTTCCTGTGACCACTAATTTCACAAGATTGCATCCTGACTTATTTTGTTGTTGTTGTTGTTGTTATTGTTGTTAGTTGGGGAGAAGGGTAGGGACTTTTGAATGAAATATAGTATAGGAGTATACACAGAAATACCTGTACTCATCGTTAAGTAGACAACTTTGAATGTTCACACCTGTGTAAGCAACACCCAAATAAAGAATTACTATATGACCAGCATCTCCAGGGCCCTCCAGCCCCTTCCAGCCACAGACTCCAACCAAGGAACTGCTGTCTGATTTCTGTCTTCACAGATTGGTTTTGACTGTTTGGAGCTTTATATAAACAGGATTGCACAGTACTCTTTTGTGCCTACCTTTTTTGGTCTACATTATGTTTGTGAGATTTATTTGTGTTTTACATATTGAGCAGTTCATCTCCGTACATTCCATAGTCTTGGTCTTTCGAACCACGACAGGAGATATACAAGGAGAGGACTTTTTAGTTGATTCAAGCTGGTCCTTAAAGAAAAAGTTCAGGCATCCGATTGTTGAAATGTCAAACCAAAAATTGTTGAATTTACAAATTAGAGCCAATTTATTAGACATCCATTAAAGCTATGTCCCCAGATGACTTCTCCACCTACTTGCCCTTTCTACCTTTTTCTCGGGATTCCCACAGCCTTTGTCACACTAGGCTACCCAGCCTGAACTCAGAGGTGGGTGCAGGAGGTTATCTAGCTGTGTTCTACTTGACTAAAGCTGCCTTGACCTGAGTAACTCAGAGCCTGGTACGGTTCTTACTGAGCCAGTGATATTCCTGCATCTTCAGCAGCACCACAGCCAGAGAAGCTGCCTCTGTCTCATAGCTACAATGCTGGAGTGACTCCCCTTGATCCTCATCCCACTGCTCTGAGGCTGCCCAGGGCCAGGGAGGCACAGCACAGAGCCTGCAGGAGGTGCTGGGTCAGCTGTGAGTCTTCCCTTGCACTCATCACTGAGAGTCACTTCCACAGCTCTGCCTTTCACTCCCAAGAAATGCTTGGCTACCAAAGGGCTGCACCCTCCCTCCTTCTCTCATCTTTTCCTTGCCAGACCACAGCTGGTCCTGATGCCTTATGCTGACCAGACTTTCTGGGGTCTCCTTTTTTTTTTTTTTTTTTTTTTGCTGGTAACAATGACCTAATCCTAAAATGCCATTTTTGGGGAGCCTCTGTGCAAATCAGCAGCACCGCCTGTCCTGAGTCCATATATGGTACAATTCCTGAACCACAGTAGGGAGATGGCTGGCCGTAATGCAGCACAGCTGACTCACCCACCAGCTGGCCTTCTTGCTCCCCAAGCTGTGTCGGCCCACTCCAGTTTCCATTGAGATCAGCCCTAACCCATAACAAAAGGTTAAGATAGCCCAAGTGCAGGACTTTCTGTGCCTTTGGGAGGCTGCAATTCAGTTTTTTTTTTTTTTTTTTTTTTTTTAGACTGTCCAGTTCCTGGAAGTCTTTCCCTTCTGGAATGCAATACAGCGATGACTGACACTTTTCCCCCAGTACTTCTCTTGTGGGAGTGGCCAGGGAAAGGCATGCTAAGAAGCAGATGGCTGTAACTCACAGACTTGTTCCAATTGCACAGGATGGTCTGGAAGGAAAGCAAAGAGATGGCCCCACCCTGACCCTAGGCAGAATTCAGTATTCCCAGCCCTTGGTTGGAGCCTAGGCTATTCTTGGATCCATAGCCTCAACCACTCTTTATTTTATTTGTCCTTTTGTTAAATATGTGGCATAAAATGGAGAAATTCTCAGAGGTAGAACAGGATATTGGAATTTGGGGTTAGCTGCAGCCAAAACTCCTAAATGGGTAACCATGTTCTTTGGAATCAGCACCCTCACCATCTACTCCATGGCTGTTTATTGGACGCGAAGCATTGCACCAGACCCTAGCAGTAGTGTTTGAACACTGGCTCCAAGCCATTTGTTGGCCTAATTGTCAAATTTTCAGGAAATTCTCAAGCTAATAGTTAAACCTAACAATCATTGAAGATTCAATTACATAAAATGACAATGAACTTAATCGGATTTACAACAAATGTAATAAATACCCCATCTCATCATTTCCTAATTATTTCTCTAGGTTTTGCAGTTATCTGTGTTCTTGAGGTTATTTGCATGGTATATATCTGCAGACACCATTTTCTCCCATCCCACGGCCCACGTCCTCTGCTGCTTGCAATCAACCTCAGTGGGAGTTTTCCCCATGGGACTTCCAAGGGAGGTTGTACATAAATCAAGGCTGTCTCCCGTCCACTCCATGAGTCAGTTGTTAACCATTTACAACCACAGCTCCGACCTTAGGAGTTAATAAGGAATTATTGCTAACAAAATTTTTAAAATAGAAAGAACAAAGCTGGGACAGAAGGAAATTGGGACACATGGCCATGCTCCCTTTAACAACAAATAGCAAAATACATTTATTTTGTATAATGTATAAATAATGTAAAATGCTTATTTTATTTTATGATGTGATTTGAACTCCATTTATCATCAATATTGCCTGTGCTTTATTGTGGTGACCCATGTGGTCTGCTGAAAAGATGAATTTTAATTCAATGACTGATTTAAAAAATATAAAAGAACATACACACAAGAGAACAAGACTCAATCCCTGTCCTCAAAGTGCTTATAATGACTGAAAAAGACAAACAAGTTCTTTAAGCCTTGGGTTGAGCACTTTCTTCTCTAGAATCCAAAGGGTGTGAAAAGACAGGCATTTTTAAAAAATTTATTCATTTAGCTCAAAGGCAGAGTTACACAGAGAGGGAAAGACAGAGAGCTAGCTTCACCTACTGGTTCACTCCCCTGATGGCTGCAATGGGCAGGACTGGATCAGGTGAAAGCCAGGGACCAGCCATTTCATCTGGATTTTGCCCTTAGGTGCAAAGCCCAAGCACTTGAATTGTGGTTTGCTGCTTTTAGCACGTAACGGGACCGGACCTAGAGTAGCTGGGACACAAATTCGTGGCATTGTAGGTAGCAGCTTAACCCAAAAAGCCACCATGCAGACCCCAAGACAGAGTTTCAAAGTGGGAGACCTGCCTTAGCTGCCAGCTTTAGCACTTGCTAGTCACAACACATCAGAAGGAAGAGTACATATAAACGTACTCTTCACTACATTGTCGTAAAGATGTAATGGTCAAGATATGAGTATAGTTTGAAAGCGTGTTTCTGACTGAACCTGCAGTGTAAGAAGCAGTGTCAAAGCATAGAAACTAAATGGTCAGCTGTCCAACATAGCTGATCATTAAGATACATCAGGAATATCACGGTGAGCAGAGGTATGATGTGACCCTGGAAGTGTAGGATTCACAAGGGAAGAAAAATCTGAGAATGGAAAGAACATGGCCAGTGGGGGAACAATCCTCTGTGAAGACAGCCAGCAGTTCAACAGGCATGCTGTAAGGGTAGCAAGTCCAGGCATGGTTCAGACACTGCAGGCAATGGCATGGGTTAAGAGAGATCTGCTTATCTGAGACTCATCTCCAGCCATAATAAAAAAAAAAAAACATATAAGGCTATGCCCAGCTCATAGGCGGGGGCAGCAGGAAGCAGGCAGGAGACCAGGACCTTAATTAAGTGGGATAAAGTTGGTGTGTGTGGGGGAGGGGAGTGAGTATCATCACCTTAATAGGACCAAGGTACTAGATAGAATAGATACACAAACGATCAAGCAGTAAATCAAGGAATTATCAAAACGGACTAGTAGTGAAAAGGTTGAATTTTTGCTGGAATGAGTTCACATGTGACAGAACACTGAATAGTGGCTTAAACAATAGAAGTACTTGTATATCTTACAAGAAGCCTGGAAGCATGTGTTTCTAGGGATGTTTCTGTGTCTAAACAATGTCATCAAGGGCCAAATATGTTCACTCTGATATGTTCATTGCTACTCTGTTTATTTCTCTATTTGTTTTATTTTATTGTACTTTTAAAAAGATTTATCTTCTTTTTACTTGAAAAGCAGAGTAACAGAAGAAAAGGAGTGACACAAAGAGAGATTTTTTCAATCCTCTGGCTCACTCCCCAGCAACAGCCAGAGCAGGGCCTTTCTGCAGCCAGGAGCCAGGAGTTTCTATGTTTCCCATGTGGCTGTAGCAGCCCAAGGACTTAAGTGACCCTCTGCTGCTTTCCAAGTTCATAAGCAGGGAGCTGATCAGAAATGGAACAGCTGGGACACAAATCAGTGCCTACATGGGATCCCAACATCACAAGTGGAGGCTTAGGCTGCCATGCCACAGCACATCTGACTTTATTTTTATTATTTTATTAAGAGAGAGAGGGATTTTTCCCTTGGCTAGTTCATTGCCCAAAAAGCTGAAATAGCCAAGGTTTGGTCAGGTAGAAGCAAGGACCCTGGAACTCCAGCTGTATCTCCCACGTAGGTGGCAGGGGTTCAACACGGGCAACTTTCTGTTACCTTCCCAGATGCATTAGCAGGAAGCTGATTTGGAAGTGCAACAGCTGGGGCTTGAACTAGACTCATATGGGATACTGATGTTGCAGGCCCCAATAATGCCGGCCTCAGTCTCTTTTATTTTTAGTGTTGATGCCTTATAACTGTTAAGACAGCTACCATGGCTCATGGTGATTCAATTAAAGCAGTCACAGGCAAGACAAATCTTTTTCATGTTTCTCTCTTCAATAAGAGAGCAAAATCATTCCCCTAAATCCTGGAAGACTTCCCTTTACAACTCCCTGACCAGAATAGATCACATAGTGTAACAGGCAGAAGAAAGCCATCAAAGATACTCATATTCTGGGACCTGGACTACATGATCTTTCACAGCAAAGAGGACTTTGCAGATGTGAATGAGGACATGAATCTTGAGATAAGAAGGACAGTGGGATTATCTGACATGTTAACCCCAATCACATGATTCCAGCGGAGTGAGGAAGAAGGCAGAGCCAGTAGAAGGTGCTACTGGTTCTAAGATTCAGGGGACTATGGGAAAGGATCAGACAGAAGCCTGGGGGTCCACCTAAGAATTAGCAAGGAAACAGAGTCCCTCATCTAGCAAATGCAAGGAACTAAACTCCACCAACACCTGGAAGAACAAGGAAATGAATTCTTCCCTCCAGAACCTTCACTGGGAAACCCAGCTCCACAGGTACCTGGATTTTAACCCAGAGACTCGTATCAACCTTCTAACCAAAACAACTCTAGGTAAATACATTCATGTTTTTGTAAGCTAATTTGTTATCACAGCAGTGCATATGCCCTTACCTGTAGCCTGTTACAGAAAAGGAGACTGGGATAATTGTGCTTGGCTTAGATCGATCAGATAGGAATTGTCCCCTAGGATTGGGTGATGGGCCAAATTCCATGAATATGCTATCATGTATCTATAAACCAGAGAATGTGGGCAAAGGGTTAGGGACCACTAGGAAAGGGGTGTGACATCCAGGAAAGGGAATCAGTAGGTTAGCTTGGAACAGACTTGCCAGTTGTTTTTAGCAGTCTTCTCTTCTGTTCTGAGGCCTGCTCATGAAATACTTTAAATATTGCCCATGGGTGCAACTTGGGGCAGGCCATTTGGACTTCCAGAATTCACTCCGTTATACCACTATACAGATTTGCTTATAATAAAAACCAAACCAAAACAACAACAACAAAAACAAACAAACAAACAAACAAAAACAGGGAAGGCTCAGTTTCTAGAACCTGTTTCACTCAATCTGAGATACTTTCATCGATGAGACACACTGTTATTTTATTTACGATTAAGAAAGAAAAGGTGCTGACAAATCAACAGTAATATGCAAGCCTGGTGATATCAGTGTCAAAAGGAAGTTGTTAAGAAAGCAAGAAAATATGTGTATGAGAACCAACCAAATCAAATGAGAGAAAGTTTCCAACAGGTGGCAAGGTAACCCTCCAGAAGATCTGTCTGTGCACTCTGAATTGGTGGTGGGGAGAATGTGGCTTACAATTTCTAGAAAAAGCAGAGATCGTGGCAGGCAGGTGGGGATGTGCTCATGGAGCTCCTTGAAGCTAAGCTAAGGAATGTGGACTTCTGCCCACTGGTAGTGTACACTCCCTGATGTTTACCAGCAGCAGGAATGAAGTTCCTCTGTCTCATTCCATCTCATTTCAAAGGATGGCAGACCACTCCCTTCTTTCCCCACACACTTGGATGGAGTGACCACTGAAGTCATCTTTGACTAGCACTGGTAAGTACATTTGCCATTACAACTGAGGGCATCCAGATGGGACAATTTTCTACTATTGGAAGCTCAGATCACTTATCCTGAAGTGCATTAGAAGGATGAAGCTTCACTGCATTCTCTCTAGGACCTTGCCTGAAGGCCCCAAGAGACAGCAGAAATGGCCCAGAAGCTTGGCCCTGGTAGAGAGAAACGTTGCCTAGATGGAGCAGTTAGATCATCCAAATCAAGTGGCCTCCTATTTACTTTATCTCTCTGTCCAGAATTGGTCCTGAGTCCAGTAAATATGGAGATCTGAGTACTTTTAGAGTCGGAGGGGAAACATAACAGCATCCCCAAAAGCAAAGAGCTCTATGAATTACCCCAAAATCTTTATAAGCAGAGACTTGGGAATTGCATTTGGCAGGCTGCAGGACATACCAGAGTTTCTACCATCCCAGGAAAGACAGTTGAGTGGTACAGAAATCCCAGCCCCAGGGCATACTCTGAGACTGCCTCTTACTAACCTGGGCCCTAGGCAAATGACGTCAAGTCTTTGGGCTTCAGATTCCTTTGGTTATCAAATGGAAGAAGTAATGGTACCTGACGCAGAGTGTGGCTGTGAAGAGTAGATACTAAGGGCCCAGCGGCATGGCCTATCAGCTAAAGTACTAGCCTTGAACATGCCCGGGATTCCCATATGGATGCCGGTTCTAATCCTGGCGGCCTTACTTCCCATCCAGCTCCCTGCTTGTGGCCTGGAAAGGCGGTTGAGGATGGCCCAAAGACTTGGGACCCTGCACCTACGTGGGAGACTTGGAGGAGGAAGCTCCTGGCTTCAGATTGGCACAGCACTGGCCGTTGTGGTCCCTTGGGAAGTGAATTGTTGGATGAAAGATCTTCCTCTCTTTCTCTCCTCCTCTCTATATATCTGCCTTTCCAATAAAAATTACTAAATCTTAAAAAAAAAAGAGTAAATACCCAAATCCACACAAATAACCTTGCTACTTTGCCTGCCACACAGAAATTACTACATAAACAGTTGTCTTTGTTTTTTTTTTTTTTAATTTTGTTTTGTTTTGTTTCCCATGTAATCTCAGACCGCCTGCATCATGCTGTTATCAGGTTGGAGTTCTGAACTTTGAGACTTAAGGTCAGAGACATCTACAGAATTTGCTCCCCTTGCTAATCAGGCAAAGTCAACAATCATTTCTGTTCAGCCTCAAAGGAACCTCTGGAAATATTGGGGCCTGCCAGAGAATAATTTATTTTTTCCTTTTCAAAAGTTGTATTTGTTAATTTGAGAGAGGCAGAGAAATAGACTCGTAGAGCACTCTGACCCATTAGTTCACTCCCTAAGTGCCTGAAGCAGCTGGGCCTGCCTTAAGCAGCTGGAGCTGCACCTGGGGAGCTGGTAGCTCAATCCTGGTCTCCCAGATGTGCAGCAAAAATCCTGTTACTTGAGCCATCATCTGCTGCTTTTCAGGGTCCCTATCAGTAGGAAGCTGGAGTCAAGAAGTCAGAAGCCAAGGTTGGGAAGGCTCTCGGATGTGGAATAAAGGCATCTGAACCTCTGGGGGCCCAGCCCTGGGACAGTTCCACATGAGAGACAGAGAGAGCTGAATTAAAGCAGAGTCAAAGCCAATCTTGTGAAAGGAAGAGACTTGCTAAGGCCTGGGAGAAGTCAGCTGATGGGTGGAGCAGAAGGAGTCAGGGTGCATGAGGCCTGAGATTGTCGAGTGAGGGCACAGGATATGCGAATGGAGTGTAAAAGGGCAAGAAGGGCGATGACGATGCAAGCATTGATGGGTGGAAAGGAAGGGGCTCAGAGTTTATGAAAAGAACCATTTTCTGTGGGGTTTGGGAAGGGCCTCTCACAGGGGATTTCCTACACAAGGCTCCAGGCCTTGGCTACTTTGCCAGGGAAAGGTGGTGCTTGCCATGCATGGGCAGCTTGTACACTATGTGGCATTGGTTCAGAAATGAACGGAGCCCAATCCTGTCTTTGGCATTGCTGATCAACCTGAGCCTTGTTCAGTTGGGAACAAACATGTTCTTTACTTGAATCACACATTTCAGTCATCCTAGTGCAAGGCAGGGACACTGAAGTCAGGACAGAAGTGGAATGGAGGGCATGGAAGCTACACACAATGCTGGAATAAGAGTGGATGAGAGCCACAGCAGGGTTAGTTCAAAGACATGGGTCCTTAGCACAGGGCTCTAACATAGGCCTGAGCCAACTGACTGACCTCAGACCAGCAATCATGCTTACATGGCTCTCAGAAGGCTCAATGTCAGCTAAGGAGCTGGCAGAGAATTTCAAAATTAAAAGCAGAAGAAAATCGCGACCAATCGCCTTCTCTTTTTCCCAGCTCCAACCAGAAGACAGAGCATGCATTATTGAAAAATCACATCTCGGAAACAACATACACTTTCGAACAGCGTCTGCCAAGATTTCTGATGAGGGTGATAGAAGCATGTTCCATTTTCATGTTGTGTGATGAGTACAAGGGAGTCCTTGCACATCTGTTCAGGCAAGATAGTGATAATATTACTACTACAGGCATTGCGCTGCAAATACAATCAAGATTTTATCTCTCTCATTCCCTGTCACCTCCTTCCTACATTTAGCCTACTTCCTCTCGTCTCTCTGCTATTGTGTTTTCCCTTCCTGTGTTTCCTTTCTTGCCTTGACTTCCCTGTTTTCTCCTCATTCTTTCCTCACTTCAGCACTGTGCTCAGTTTACAGAAACTCATAGGGCAAAGTGAGGTGTTCCCATCAAATCAGAAGCAGGGGCTGCTGAGTGATCATGTGGCCAGGGACCTGTCTGAAATCATGCGAGAAGAGGCTCTTGGGAACCTTCCTCCAAACACTGGTGATTCCTAAATAAAGGTCCTGCCCCAATTTCAGCAACAGTCTTTCAATTCAGCCAGAGACCTCTAAACCCACCTCATGCTCAGCCTCACAATTCAAGAGAGATGGCAATGTGACCAGCTAGGTCCTGCCAAAGGGAAAACCGATGGAAAGGGTTTAATGATTTTTACTTCCAGGAATATTTTACATCCTAACAGTATGCTTCTGAATGCCTCATTGGTTTATAAAGAACTGAAATTGCAATGCCAGAGTATAAGCATGTGGAATCATAATGTATGGTGGGATATCAGGGTCAAAGGAGACTTTCTTTTTGTTGTTGTTTTTAAAGATTTATTTATTTTTATTACAAAGCCAGATATACAGAGAGGAGGAGAGACAGAGAGAAAGATCTTTAATCTGATGATTAACTCCGCAAGTGACTGCAACGGCCGGTGCTGGACCAATCCAAAGCCAGGAGTCAGGAACTTCTTCCAGGTCTCCCGCATGGGTGTAGCATCCAAAGGCTTTGGGCTGTCCTCAACTGCTTTCCCAGGCCACAGGCAGGGAACTGGATGGAAAGCAGGACTGCTGGGATTAGAACAGGTACCCATATGGGATTCTAGCATGTCCAAGGTGAGTACTTTAGCTGCTAGGCCACCACGCCAGGCTCTTTTCTTATGTTTTTCAAGTCATTCATACATTAATCTTTGCAAACATATATTCGCCCCATATCTATTATGTGGCAGGAGATGAACTAGTTACAAGGTCCATAGATAGGAAGCTAATTTCTTCTTTTGAGTTCCTTAAGCTCTAACTTGAGTGAAAAACTCCTACCAAACTTAAACATAACTTTTGTCCTATACATACCTCCCATGTAACAGCAGAATTCTTTTGGGTTTCTTTACCATTGAACTTCTCTGTGTATCAACATAAAGGTGAAGCGATTTAGATTCCTGCACATTGAACCATTAAACAACCTACCCTTGTACTTCCATGGATGATTCCCTACAATCATCCATCTTTCCAACTACCCACTTACATCTTCATCCTCCTATCCATTGGGATACCCATCCATCTGTTCATCAGCATGCATTTATCTACCATCCATGCCTGACCCATCTACCCATCCATCCACCATCCCTACAAGAATATGGTTAAAAGAACAATTGTTAGTGCTGTGGAAATCAGGACTGATTTCACTAACTGATTGTTGCAGTAGGGATCTGTGGAAAAAAAAAAAAAAAAGAACCCTAGTAGTCGCACGTAGGGTCCACATCTGATAATTCACAAATGAATGGCTGCTAAACACTGGACTGTGGGCTGAGAAGTAAAAATGGGATGAATTTCGAGGGCTGAGTACAAAGTTCTAAAAGGAGGTGCATAATGAGTGTCTAAGTTTCTCCCTAGTCTAGGAGAAAGCTGCTCAAAGAAGGAGAGCACAGCGTCAAATAATAGGGATTCATGAGTTGTGTTTTGGCTCATGAAAACATTCTTTCCACTGAGTTCATTCTATCGAGCTTTTCCTCATGTAATGGTGCCACTCTGATAATCATTGTGTTCTCCTTATACACAGGAAAACAAAGGTTTAGTATTTTTGTGGGCAGTTTAAGTTCCCAATACTTCTATCCAAAGATCTGCCCCCTAACCCTAAATTGGAGATCTAGGTGGAAAACAGCAAGAAATTGTTTCCCTGCTTACCAAATGTGTTTTAGTATTCTTCTGGTGATGGGAATTCTGACTCAAATTAACTCATTTCTGATATCAAATCATGTGTCTTTTTTAAAACGCACCCCGCTTCCCACACGTGACACACTCATTGGTCGTGTGGGGTTAATCTGTCTAGCTGCATGAGCAGTGGAGAGGAGAAACGTGGTGCAGTGGTGAGTGCCCTAAACTGTCAGCCGTCTACGTTCCCACGCTTCCATATGCCCCTGAGTCACTAGCTGACACTGGACCAAGAGCTTTTGTTTTTCTGAGTTGCTGCTTGTCTATGAAAAGCGAGCAGCATAGGCTGAAGAGACAATGTTGGAAGCAACAGACAGTAGCTAGCGGGCCTGCTCTCCACCCATCTCACCAAATCACTGCTAACAGCAGGAAAACTCCAGGTCAGCCTTAGTCTCTTCCCTGAGGGAACGGATACATGCACTTCAGGGTAGACTTTAATGCCTAGAATTCTAATTCAACTCACTCTCGTACCTGAAACAGACCATTTTCAACATCTGGATCCTCTCTGTGAAGAATCCCAGAAATAATCATGCCATGAGACAATAACATTTTCACTGCATCCTATTTCACGGTTTCAAATTTTAAGCAGAAGCATAATGTTCAAGTGGTCACAAAGACTGACAGAATTGAAGTAATGACTAACCCTTACAATTATCACCCTTTACTGCTTGCTTCAAACTTGTAATTCAAACACATAGTACAGTGGGGCTGGAAACAAAGCCAAGTAATTCCAAAGGGATTCAAACAAATTTGTGTATTTGACATTTCATATAACAGAAGCTGTATATGCAAGAGTTTTGGGGATTTACTTGCATATAGAATGTGTAGTGTTTATTTAAAAAGTGAGGGAAGGGCCCAATACCATAGCCTAGCAGTTAAAGTCCTTGCCTTGAACGCTCCGGGATCCCAAATGAAAGCTAGTTCTAATCCTGGCAGCCCTGCTTCCCTTTTAGCTCCGTGCTTTTGACCTGGGAAACCCATCAAGGACAACCCAAAGCCTTGGGACCCTGCACCCGTGTGGGAGACCTGGAAGAGACTCCAGGCTCTGGGCTTCAGATTGGCTCAGCTCCAATCATTGCGGCCACTTGGGGAGTGAATGAACGAATGGAAGTTCTTCCTCTTTGTCTCTTCTCCTCTCTGCATATTTGACTTTGCAATAAAAAGAGAGAGAGACAGAGAGAGAGAGAAAGAAATGTGCTAAAGTAAAACTTTTGTGAATGTTTGTGTGTGTATTTGTTTTCCATGTATATTATTAAGAATATAAAGTACAGCAATCACTTAGAACTTTGACTAGAGGAGAGGAAACAGTCGCACACATAATTTAAAATACTAATAGTGCAGTGACAATATAAAATAGCAGACCAACTTCTTTTAGTCAATTTTGATATTTTAAAAACTGTTTTCTTTTGAAATAATTTTGGATTTATAAGAGAGTTACAAAAATAATATAATGTCCCCTTATGCTGCCTTTCACACTGCTTGCATGGCTCATTTATCCAAATATAGAAATTAATGCAGATGCAGTAATATTAACCAAATAAAAGACATTACTTGGATACCACTAGAGTTTACACTGATATCATTTTGTTGTTGCTGTTCAAGGGTTAAATCCAGAATGACAGACTGTAATGAGAGATTTATCATTGTTTTAAAATTCTTTAGGAGCAGGTTTGGGGCATAGGGACATTGTCACCTGGGATGCCCACATCCGATATCAGAACACATGGTGTGAGTTTCAGCTTTCTGCTGATGAACCCTGAGAAGGCAACAGGCAGATTCAAGTGCTTGAGTCCCTGCCATCCACGTGGAAGATATAGAAGTAGTTACCGGTTTCTACCATTGTGACCATTTGGGGAAAGAACCAACAGGTGGAAGATTGCTTTCTTTCTCTGTTTTTCCCTCTCCATCTTTCTTTCTTTCAAACAAATACTTATTTTTAAAGATGTACTTATTTTTATTGGAAAGGCAGATTTGCAGAAAGGAGAGACAGAAAGATCTTCCACCTGCTGCTTCGCTCCCCCAAGTGGCCACAACAGCAGAAGCTGAACTGATCTAAAGCAGGGAGCCAGAAGTTTTTTCTGGGTCTCCCACATTGGTGCAGTGTCCCAAGGAATTGGGCCATCCTCCTCTGCTTTCTTAGGCTACAAGCAGGGAGTTGGATTGGAAAAAGAGAAGCAGGAACACAAACCAGTGTCCATATGGGATTCTGTTGCTTTCGGATGAAGGATTAGTCTATTGAGCCACCCTGCTCACCCCAAATAAATAAATCTTTTTGAAAATAAAATTTTTGGGGTCAGCATAGTTGCTCATAGACTAACCCTCCACCTACAGTGCCAGCATCCCATATGGGCTTTGGTTCTAGTCCTGGCTGCTCTGCTTCCCTTCCAACTCACTGTTTGTGGCTTGGGAAAGCAGCAGACAATGATCCAAAGCCTTGGATCTCTGCTCCCATGTGGGAGACCCAGAAGAAGCTCCCAGCTCCCAGATTTGGACTGGCTCAGCTCTGGTTATGCAGCCATTTGGGGGGTGAAGCAGCAGAGGGGAGATATATTCTCTCTCTCTCACTCTCTCTCTCTTTCTTATGTGCGTGCGTGCTTTGTAACTCTTTATTTTCAAGTAAAATGAATCACTAGAAAAAAAATTCTGGGGCTTGCACATTGGCTCAACTGGCTAATCCTCCAGCCCTAAGTGCTGGCATCCCATAAGGGTACCAGTTGATGTTCTGGCTGCTCCACTTCCCATCCAGCTCCCTACTTCAGGCTTGGGAAATCAGTTGAGGATGGCCCAAAGCCCAGAAGAAGCTTCTGACTCCTGGCTTTGGATCAGTTCAGCTCTGGCCTTTGCGGCCACTTGGGGAGTGAACTACTAGATTGAAGATTTATCGTTGCATCTCTCCTTCTCTCTGTAAAGCTGCCTCTCCAATAAAGATGAATATTTTAATAAAACAAAATAAAATGCTTTTGACATGTATAACCCAAAGGTGTTCACTTCTAAACACTCCCTCATTTTGAGACACCACTGATTACACTAAATTGTTGTACTGAAGGTGAGAAGATCTGATGCTGTGAAGTCTCTTTTTTTGACAAAAGGCACCTGCTTTGCAGTCTGATATGAAAATTTAGTAATATACAAGCCCTACTTCCTCAAGCCAGAGATGCTTCATCCAGACACTCTGACAAAGACTGAAAGGTGAGTGACCCTGGCAAGGCTCATGTGTGTGGTGCACAGAAATGAGGCAGGCTTGTCAAATGGGGCAAAATGACAAAAATATGATGGGTTAAATGCACTTAAAATTATGGACACACTCTGGGTGTCTGTTGCATATCAATTCTCACTTTTTCTTGTCATCCTATTTTGACCACGTAAGGGGCAGCAGGTATCTTCAAAGGAGGCTAAACCTCTCAGCTTCTTGGCAGATACATTCTCAACACAGTTAACATCATCACGTCATTCCACTCTGCCAATGCTTGGTTGAAGACTGGGCTTGGGATTCAAATCCAGCCAATAAAATAAGAATGTTTCTAGACATGCTTTCAATATTTAACACACCCCTTCCTTTCTCATCTGAATGTTCAGTTTTGTCCAGGTAGTCTGGACAAAGGATAGAATAGAAGGATAGAATTCCTGGAGCTGTTGGAGCCACTTCAAACGCATGCGGGGGAAGCTGAGACAAGAATAAATACCAAGTACCAAACAGAGAGGACAGTAAGACGTTAGTCTTTGGTGTATTACTTTCCATGGGAATAAATTACCTTGTGCATTCTCATTGTGTGAGAAAATACATTTTTCCACTTGGGCTGGGGGTAAGGCTTTGGTTCTTGACAGGTGAAGGAAAGGATTCATCAACACAAGAGCATGCTGTGCTCCATGCAGACAAGGTTGGAAGTGGTGGTCATGCTTATGTAACAGCAACTCTCATTCAGCTGCGCATCAACCAAACTTGATGGGAGTACAAAATGGGGGACTCTTGTGACTGGTACAGTTGGTGTGTGACAGTATTTCTTGGGATGACCCCTGTGTTAGAGGGTCAAACACAATCATGGGAGGGGGGGTGCCCTGCACAAGGTCCTACCCTGAGACTAGTTGTCTGAAGCTAGGTAAGACTATTTTGAAGGATGTCTTCAGATAAAGGGACATGTGCCAAGGGCATTGTGAGAGGGATAAAAACCTACAGACATTAGAAATCAGAAAGGTCTGTTTTGGAAAGACAGATAGCTTCAATTAAGGGTTGATTTAGTGGCAGACACTGTGGCACAGTGAATTAAGTTCCCTTGGAGATGTCTGCCTCCCATATCTCAGTGCTGGCTTGAGTCCAACTTTCTTTCCTTCCAGTCCAGCATTCTTGCTAAGGCCTCCCAAGAGCAACAGACGATGGCTCAAGTGTTTGGGTTCATGACACTCACCTGGGAGATTTCTATGCAGTTTCAGGCTCCTGGTTAGAAACCTGACTATGGCAGGTATTTAGGAAATGAGTAGAAAGATGGAAGATAACACAACTCTCTATCCCCAATCATTTGAGTAAAGGAAAATAAATATACAAATATTTGAAAAAAAAAAGAGTGGATGTTGTCAAGTGTCAACAGTCTGACTGTACAACTGTAAGGGGCATGTGAAGTTGTATTGTAGGAAGCCTAAACTTTCTAAAGGATGATTTAACAAATGGGCTCCTGTATTGAGAGCCTGATCCACAGATCTGAACCCACATTTAGTGACCCACCAATTACGTGGCCCTTGGTCATTCATGTGTCTTAGAACAACTACAAGAAGAGGCTGGTAATAACTGCCTTGCTTCTTTACAGGGCGACTGCAATGTGCCATATAAATGGGAGGTAAGGTGATCATTTCCTCCACCTCCAGATGGAATTATATATTCCCCCATCCTTAGGTTCCTGTCCCCATCTTGGATGAATATGCCTTGTCGCTGCTGCTGGAGCTCCCTCCAGACTCTCCCCTGGCATCATCAATGAGCATTCATGTTTCTGGCACCTTCAGGGCCCACCCTAGCCCCCCCACTTGAATTTTTCTTCTCTACTTCCTAACATGCTTCAATGTTGAAAACTATATCTAAAGATGCTTGCTTAGACCCTCCATATCGCTTCAATTACCATCCAATTTCCTCTTGCTCACCAAACATCCTAGAAAATTATAATTACTCACCCATTTCCTTCTTGTCTACTGCTAAGTCCACTCCAATGTTTAACCAAAACTGGCTCTTCAAAAGCTGCAAAAGCTGCATCGAGGGGTCCCTTCTGTGGCTGTCCCACTGTATCTATCCTGCTCTTGTGATTCCCTGGGAGCATGGCTTCTTCATTCCACTGCAAATTTTTCTTCCTCCTTCATCATCCTTTGGGATGTTGGGGTTCTCTAGGATTCTGCTAACCTTAGGCTCTTTCTTGCTTTTCTGGGAACATTTGTCTAACCTATAGCTTCACCGTTCCTATAGAAAATGAACTACTAATGAGGCCAGCGTCGTGCACAGTGGTTTAAGCCACTATCTGAGTCAACAGCAATCTACACAGTGCCAGTTCATTTCCTGGCTGCTCCACTTACAATTCAGCTCCCTGCTAGGATACCTAGAAAAGCAACAGAAGATGACACAAAAGCTTGGGCTGGGAAATCGGGAAGAAGTTCCAGGTTCCTGGCTCCTGGCTCCCAGCCTGGTCCATCCCCGGCTGTTGTAGTTATTTGAGTACACCATTGGGTTGAAGATCTGTCTCCATTTATTCATTTCTTTTGTAACTCTCCTTTTCTATTCTAATGAAACTGTGAAAGAAAGAGAGAAAGGGAGGGAGGAAGTAAGGAAAAAAGAGGAGAAAGAAAGAAAGAAAGAGAGAGAAAAAGAGAGAGAGAGAAAGAAAGTGGACCATGGGTACTTTAGTTTTTGCTTTCCCTCTCCAAATCCAATCCATTAGGTTCCAACTGAATTATTTAGGTATCAATTTTATGTTTCTCCCATTTATCCAAAACAGATTCCACCTTTTTCTCCTAAAGTGCTCATTGTCTGTTGCTCCATATATATTCTTTATGATCCCAACATAACTTGTTCAGCTCCCAGAGGTCTTATATTTAAGCAGTCACCAAATGTGATTAATTAATTATTGAAATGTCTCTGAAATAATTCACCTCCCTTGTGTTCTTGCCATTCTGAGAAATGTTTTCTTCTTTTCTACACTGCTATAATATATTTTCCAAGCGAACTTGCTGAAAAGACGCTGCTTAAATCTGAATTATCTTCCATCCTCCTGATCATTCTCTTTTGAAGTCAGATCAGGTCATGCTTAAAAATCTTCTAGTCCAGGGTCCAACATGGTAGGGTATCAGGCTAAACCTCTGCTTGTCTAACCAGTTTCCCATATGGATGCAGGTTCTAATCCTGGCTGCTGCATTTCTGATCCAGCTCCCTGTTAATGGCCTGTGAAAAGAATGAAAGCTTTGGACCCCTGAAACCATGTGGGAGACCCAGAAGTTCCTGGCTCCCAGCTTCTAACTGGTCCAGCTCTGGCTTTTGTTGCCATTTGGGGGTGAATCATCAGATGGAAGATCTCTCTTTCACTCACTCTCTTCCTCTCCTTTACTTCTCTGCTCTCTATGTCTCCTTCTTTCAGGTAAGAAATAAGTAAACCTTAAAGAAAAAGTCTCCCAATCTACCCATTCTTTGCAGAATAAAGTCACTCTTTATCATGACATTCAAAACGTACCGCAATCTCGCTCCAGTTCAAGTGTCTAAATTCATTTCCTATCTCTCTTCTTCACTCTTTGTTAGTCAAATCTCTCCCAGACAAAGGCCCAGTCCAAATATCCTCTTGCACTTCAATCAGAATTAAATTGTATTTTATTTTTATTCACAGTGAATATACATCCAATTGTGTTTAGAGTCACCATCAGCACCGAATTGTGATGATGCGTCTGTCTCTTCTAACATATTGAAAATTGCAGCAGTGTGCAGGCTTATCTCTTGCTGTATAACAAATTACAGTAAGATCTGGCAGCTTAAGACAGCAAACACCCACTTCGCAGTTGCTGTGGCTCAGGAATTTGGGTGTGATTCACTTGGAGTGCTCTGGCTCTGAGTCTCTCAAGAGGTTATATTGAGGAAGACACCTGCGGATGCACTCACCTGAAGACTGGATGGGGCTGGACTGCTCCTCATATGTCTGGCTGTCCCACCAGATCTGGTTATTGGTCACAATCAAGATGAGGGGCATGAGTGGACACCTCTTGCAATGGAGTATCAAATTTGAGGACACATTTGACAACCACCACATGTGAAGTGTCTTGTACCTCAGTTTCCAGTAAAAGCAGTGTCAGGCATTTCATGGGTATTCTAGTAACATTTCTACTGGAATGGATATTAAAGGAAGAAGCACATGGGCAATTAGCATAGGGCAGTTGTAGAACAGGAGAGGTGGGAGTGGAGTGGCCATTTGGGGTAGGAATCAGTCGATGGAAGATCTTTTCTTTTCTCATTCTGTCTTTTCTCTTCCTCTAGCTCTGCCTTTCAAATAAATACATCTTCAAAACCCCCAAAAAAGATTGAGGTCAAATTTTTAAAACAGTTTTGTGGCACAATGTTTTAAACCATTGTTTGGATCGACTACATTGCACTTAGGGATGCCTGGTTCGAGTCCCAGTTACTCCTGTTCTGATCGAAATTTCTTGTTTCTGTGCCTCCTCTGCAGGGAGGCAGCAATGGTGGCTCAGGACAACTGAGGCCCTGTCACCCACATGGGAGACCCAGGCTGCTTTCCTGTCTCCTAGCTTCAGACAGAAAAAGATCTCTGGTTCTGAAATAAAAACAAATAAACAAACAAACAAAAAAAAAACTCCACATAAAGAAAAGTCAAATGAGATCTGGTCTAATACGATAGGACTATTTAAATTTTTCTTGAAAGTCAAATAAATATCCAAGAGTACAAATTTAACAAGCAAAGTCCTTCCACAGGACTTCCATCCAGTCTCGACTTTCAGAGATGGTGCCATGTGTAAGAGATCTATTTACCTAGAAGGGAAATGACTGTGAAGCTAATCTAACAAGGACAGGAGTTAAATTTTTCTCTGTTCATTTTGCATTTTGGTGCACCTAGAAAGCGATTAGAGGACTCCTTCATTACTGGGAAGATTAAATTCAATACTTGCCAATATAAATTAACTTATGAAAAAGCCCTGTACACTTAAGGCTTATTATTCAGCAAAAACTTGTAGTGAGAAACGTGAATTTCTTTTGCAGTGTTTATTTTTCGCTGCTTCCCATCAATTAAGGCTGAAGGTGGTGCTTGGGCGATACGCGTGAAACTAATTTAGGGGAGCATGAAGGTCTCAGGAGTTAGCGACAGAACCTGTCACCCACTCACCTGCGCTCCTCACTGAAATGTAACCTCCCTCTCCCCCATCCCGCACCAAGGTCTTTTGTTTGCTGCGGATCGGAGCCCACGGAACCGAGCCCAGTCTTCTGTACGCTCTCCGTAAATAACTGATCCAACGTCCTTTCTTTTCCTGTCCGTGTAGGGCGCAGTGGTCAGCGACAAGGCCCGCCCGAAGCTTCCCTGCCTCCCCGCCCTCCACACCGGCGCAGCGCACACCCCGGGGGCTACACCACCCCGCGGCCGCCGGAGGAAGGAAGGAAGGAGCGGGGCTCGAGGAGTGGGAAACCCGGGCCCACTTCCTGTCCGGGCAGGCCCGGGCGTCCGCCTCCTCCGCGGGCCTGCGTCCTCGGCACTGAGGGCAAGGGGCCGAGTCCGGAGCCCGGGGCCCGGAGCATGGTGCCCGGCGCGCGGGGCCTGCGGGGCCAGGAAGGCGCGGGGCGCGCACGCAGCCCGCCCGGCCGCCCCGCCGGGTCTCTGCGGCCTCCCGCGCGGCGCGCCCGGCGGCGCCGGGGTTAAGCGCGAGGGGGCGGGCCCACGGCGAGCCGGGCGCGCGGCGTGCGGGGCCGCGGCTGCGGGGCGGGGGCTGCGGCCGGGGGCGGTTCCGGGCGGCCGGGGGCGGGCGGAGGAAGGGGGCGGGTCCAGAAGTTGTTCCGCGCTGGGCTGGCGGGCGGCCGGGCGAGCGGGGCGGCGGGCCGGCGGGCGGACCGGGCCGGGGCTGGGAGAAGTTTTTTTGCGCTGCGGCTCGTGAGCGCGGGGTGGGGGGCCCGGCCGGCCGCTGCGGGCCCGCTGCCATGGCTTTCCGTAGGAGGACGAAAAGTTACCCGTTCTTCAGCCAGGAGTTCGTCATTCACAACCATGCGGACATCGGCTTCTGCCTGGTGCTCTGCGTCCTCATCGGGCTTATGTTCGAGGTGAGGGGGAGAGAAAGAGAGGAGAAGGGCGCTGAAGGGGCCGGCGCTTGCTGCCCTTCGCGTGGCGCCCGGCACTCCGCTGCGAGCCCCCGGGAACCTCGTGTGTGAGCCGGAGTGCCCCGTTCCTTATCTGCACCCGGGGCTTTGTGTACCGCACCCCCTTCCGCGCCGTGTGTCCTGTGCCCCCCACCCCCACCCTGTCCTGAACCCAGGTCAGCCCAGAAAGCACCTCCTACCGGCGCCGTGGCAGCCGTGCCATGCTCTGCCGCCCCCTTGGGCACCCACCGTATCCTGTAGCTCTGTCGGCCTCTCTGAAACCCCAGCCTGGCCTCGAACCAAGCGCATTCTGCTACTCTGGCCCCACGCGCGAGGTTTCCTTTCCTGCGCCCAGGAGCCAAGCCGGGAGGCTCCCAGACCCGCAGTAATTGCACAACCGGCCCCCTACTCTCAACTCCCCAAGTGCTTTCCTCTTGTGGGGGCTTTTCCAGGGCGACGGACCCGAACCCTTCTTCACCTCCCCTCAGATTTTGTGGGTGTTTTGCATCCTGCAGTCTGGAACGTACCGCGAGGATTCACCTGTGGGATTCACCCCATCCCATCGCTGGTCTCTGCGCTCCTCTTTTTTCCGCCCCTGCACTCTGTACAAATAGGATGGTTGACTTTACCATTTTGTGCATTGCATGTAATGATGCTACCGCGTCGAGCCCCGAGCCTCAGCCCCCTCACAGGGGTGAGGAGAGGGCCAGGGATGCCATGTACTTGCAGGGGGAAGAGGATTCTCCTGTGGTTGTAGAAGTGGGGCGGGCGGCAGAGGATGGGATCCTGACAGCAGTGGGGTCTCATAGGCCTCAGGGTAGAAGCAGTTTGAGAAAAGCAAGGCAGTTTAAGGGGACCATGGGAGTGTCTCTCCACTTCTGCAGAGAGGAGTAAAACACTGTAGTCAAAGATGGGCAGGGTCATGGAGGAACTTGAGTATGGCTTTGCTCGGCATATCTTATCTAAAACTTAAGCTATATCGTTGGCATTCCCCTCTCCCTTGTTGTGGTCACCTTGGAGGTCTTCTGACACGCTCCTTGTCTGTCCCCCATGCTGGGCAGGACTGCTTGTCTGCATTCCCAGGGGTGTGTTGGAGAGCTGTAACCGGCTACACACTGCCTTGGAGATGGACAACTCCTAGCATGTTTATTGTTGCATCCCTCTGCTTTTGGATGAACAAGGGTTCTGCTTGGCTGGTGGAGGTGCCCTCACACTGGGGACATTCCTGTGGTGGCCGAGTCAGGGCTGCCTGTGTGAGTGTGGGCTTGGCTGGGCTTGGGGGGTCTGAAGGGAGCCACGTTGAGACCACGGTTGGGCTCTGCGCTGCAGGTTTTGGTAATGCTGTCTTTGCTCTGCCCTGGTCTCCTGGCGGCTTAGTGGATAGGGCTTGATCAAGGCAGGATCAGCCTTAGGACACAGTGCCTGCTTGGTCACTGAAAAACAGACTGTGGCCTCAGTTTCCTCATTCTCGAAGAGGTATTGTAGGCCTGTGGTAAGTCTTAGCAGAGGCCAGGGCAGCAACCAAAGCGGTCATAAAGCCCACCAACTTGGAAACCACTTCCTTGCTTTCCATGTGTTATTTGTTTTTCGTCATAAGGCATAGTGAAATACAGGGAGTTTGTTTTACCTGGGCCATTCTGAGGCCTTCTGGGGCTGTGTCCCAGTCTTGGAGGGTATGGCTGGAGAGACACGTTTCAGCCCTAAACTTAACAGCCACAGGCTGTGCAGCTGGCCAAGTTCCTGCAAGAGCCTGTGACTCTCTGCTGTGTTTCTTGCATCTGTTAAAGTTTGTGACTTTGCCTGCTTTGTCCTTGTTCAAAAGGAGCTGTCTAGCATTTGAACTTGGTTCCTCTTTACCTGCCAGTCTGTGGAAGTTGAAAGTTGCTGGGCTTCCTCTGAGTATGTGGTGGAAGACAAAGGCCTAAGATGAGAAGAAACAAATATACAGAAAGCAGAGACCCCTGTCTACAATGCGGCAGGCTGCCTCTCCCACCGTGTCCTCTGCCCCTTGCTTTTGTGTTCTGGACCTTGTAGGACTTACAGAGCAGGTGTCTCCGCCTCTCTGTGCTGTTTTGTTGTGTTGTCCATCTGAGTTGTTCTTGGGGAAAGAGGGCGTTGCCCTGAACTTCCAGTCGGAAGTATTCATCGATATTGTGCTTGGCATGTAGTAAGTCTTCACTCGGAGATTGGTGTCTCAGGGAGACACTTGAGACTCTGCTGCTCCTGCCCAGTGAGGGCTGAGATATCTCTGCTACTTTTTGGGAGGGACCAGGTTGGGCATCTTCACACTTAGAGTCAAGCAGAAGGAGGTACCTCCTAGCCCAGGGCAGGACTGCCTATGTGTTACTGATGGGTCTGATTGGTTCTCCTGTGGAGCAGAGTGGTGTGCATGTGTGTGTGCATAGGGGCACATGTGATGGGGGCAGGGCTGCTGTCCTCCCTGGGAGTGAGGACAGAAGGAGGGCAAGGGGAATGGGAGCAAGGCAGAGAGGACATCAGGCATGGGCCATTGTGAGGCTTTCTTCACTCCACGGAGCCCGGGAAATGCCATCACAATTCCTCCCATCCAGAGCCACTCTCCTGGCTGCTTCTCCCTGTGGGGTCTCCCACCCAGCCTGTGCCAGTGGGCTGAGCCCCCTTGCCTACCTTCCCACACCCCAGGCTGTCACAGCCCCTGCCTTCTCCCTCTCCTGCTCCTTCCTTTGCCAACTCCCTGCCCATTCCCTGTCTACACTCAGGGGGGCTGTCATTCCCCTTGCCAGGACACTGGCAGTTGATCACTTTGTCCCCAGGGAGACACTGGCCCGAGATCCTTTCCCTCAGGGCCTGTTTCTGTTGGAAACACACTTTAAGAGTAACTGTGCCCCGCCATCTCCCCACCTCGCACAGTGTGCCCCTTTTTGGTTTAATTGTGAGCCGTCCCATTTCTGAGGCAGTTCCTTGCCCTGAACCCAGGTTTTCTCTCCATCCTACAGGCTGTTTGGAATAGAGCTGTTCCCTGCAGCCACAGCACTTGGCTAAAAAATGTCAGGAATGTGGAACTTTATTTTCCCCCTCCTTCCTTTCCAGCTTTCTTTTTCTTAACTCTGCTTTTGGGAGAGGTGGCTCTGTGGCGACTTTTCTGCCCTGCCATCTGCCTGGGTTCTAGCTCCTTTCTTTGGTGGAGTCTGGCCTGACCTCCTGCAGGGTGTGTCAGAGTTGAAAGTAGCTGTCCCCTCCCCGCTGGCTGCCTTGGCCTTCCAGCTTCCTATTCTGTGCCACGTCTCAAATTGAAACAGGCAGAGTAAGAGGAAAAGTCTTTCATTAGCGAATGGAGAATGAGGAAAAGGGAGCGCCTGGCAGAGAGAGGAAGCAATTTATATAGCACCTTTAAAATGTCATTTTGAGACAGAAACTCTTTTTTCTTCTTTTTTTTTTCCCCCTAACTCATTTATAGGCTCTGCAACTGCAAAGAGACGTAGCTTAAATTGTGGGCCTGTCATTAGTAGATTTGCTTTCTCCTGGGTCTGTGGTGGCTGAAACGTTTAGGGCCCACAGGAGTTTTCTCGAGCAGTGGCTGGCTTTTGCTTTTTAATTATTTTAGAGGCAGATGTGCCCTACCTCCCTCTTCTCTAGGAACTACCTTCTTTCCTTTTCCTGGTACATTGAGGGACTCGTGAGGGTGAAAGGCGGATGGCATGCGTCCTGGGATGGCCCATTGTGTGGTAGCCTGTTAGTACGCAGGGGTCTACAGCACCAGCTCGCCTCCTCCCGAACACACCTGTAGGTATCATTACCTGGATGGGGCTGCTGGTCTGGCTCTTGTAGTACATTCTAACAGTCCTAAGACAACAGTCTTCTTTGGAAGACATAGAGACACATCTGTGGATACAGGCTGTTTCTTTGGTTAGCTTATGGTTGGGAGAAGTTGCTTAGCCAGGCTCCAGTTCCTGGTTCTACACATCTTCTGCCTAATCTCTGAAGCAGTTATCAGTGGTGTTCTAGAAAAGTTTAAGGAAACTGGGAAGGTGCCACATGCTCTCCTGGGTACTCTTGTTCAGTGGTTGAATTTCTGCTTGCATGGCTCAGTGATTTGACCAACAGAGCAGAAACGTGGAACTGAATTTTCTTCTGGTCAAGCCTTCCTTGTAACCCTATCCTATGGGATGGGAGGATATGCTGGTCATTTCTGTCTCTTTGCTTAGCAACCATGTAAAATCTAGAAAGATGCTATTCATCTGTTAGTTTTTTAAAATTAATTTTTTTTTGAAGGGCAGAGTTACAGAGAAAGGGAGAGATATAAAAAGAGAATTCTTGCATCTGCTGGGTCATTCCCCAAATGGCTGAAGCGGCTAGACCTGGGCCAGGATAAAACCAGGGCCCAGGAACTCTGAGTGTTCCTGTGAGGTGTAGTGGCCAGGCACCTGGGCCATCTACTGCTGCTTTTCCAGGCACATGAGCAAGGAGCTGGATTGGAAGTGGAGTCAATGAGATTTGGACTGGCACGGTGGGATGCTGATGCTGCAGACTGTCCTAACCCACTGAGCCAACAACAGTAGCCCCGGGTGTGAGTGTTTTACCCTGACTGCCAGTGGAGGAGAAATCTGTCTAAAGATAACCATGCTCTCACCAAGCCTGACATGTGGGCACTTCATGCAGCTTTCAACAGCCATGCTGTTGACTGGTGGGACTGGCCCCCGTGCTGGAGCTGGGCGTCTACCTTCAGGCAGTTTGTCAGGTTCCTTGCTGCATTTCATTTTAGTGCTGGTATACATTGAAAAAAATAATTTTCCCCTGGTTTTCCAGTGCCACCTGCAATTTAAATGGGCATATTGCTGCACCTGAGGGCGCTGTTCCCCATGGAGCCTCATGATGCAACCATTGCGTGCAGGAGATCTGTTTTCTCTCTGCTTCCATCTTGTTAGAACACAGGCTGTGGGGTACTGGAATTAGCGCTACCCCTGGCAATGTAAAAACCAGGGGGCACCAAGGGGCACTTGCCTCGCAAGCCAAGTTGGTATCACTTTCTTCTGTTACTTGCTCTGTCTCAATCCTCAGGGGCTGGATTCTTGGAGGCGCTGTTGGGACCGGTCGCTACGGGGCCCCTCCGTCCTAGCTGTTTGTGGAATCCCCTGTGTTGCTATGGTGCAAATTGCTCTCCGGCAGGCACGAAGTCCATTTTGATCTGCTTCTTCATGGGCAGGGGCCCCCAACTCACTCTGTGGCCTAGCTGATGTACCTCCCGTTCCCACCCTGATAAATGATGAAGCCAGAGGGTTGATAAGAGTGGATTAGAGTTCCCAAATGACAGAAGTGCTTTCTAATCAGCGAGAGTACTATTAGCAGGCCTTGGTGGGAAACTTTGCTGATATCATCTCACAACCTTTTTTTTTTTTTTTAATTCAGTGCGGTGTATCTGGTATCCTTTGGTACCTAATGGTTAAAGGGAAGAAGCGGTGGGGGATGGGAAGAAGGAAAACAGTAAGAATACTAGCAGGGATCTTGCACAGCCCTTTTTAGTTCATGAGCGACCTTTATCTTCTGCACATTATATTACATTGCCTTGGCTTTCATCATAGCCTGTTAGTATTGTCAGTGATCTGGGATTTAAAGAGCTTCACGAGGGTTTCCCTCTGCATGGTGTGGGTTCTCTCAGTTTTCCTTGTTTTGTAGAGGAGGAAGTGGAGCTAAGTTGTGAGGGGGGGGGGTTCCCTGTCCCTTGGAGCCTTCCCACGTGTCTGTGGGAACCTAGATTGGAAGAGAGGCAGCTCCATGGCTATCCACCTGAGCCACGTTGCCTCCTGACATCCCTGCTTTGTGTGGAGACTTGGCCACACTTGACATCTGTGAAATGCTTTACTGGCCTCATCCTGTAATTGGGATGGTTTGTGGGAGTGTCATACCCGTCCAGAGGCTGACTTCTAGAGAAGAGACTTGGCCAAGGGTCATCCAACTTAGAGTTAGAGTCAGAGCCAAAATAAGAACTCAGCAGAGTCTGGCTCGCATTTAGAGCTCAGCCCTGATGCTTCCACGAATGGGGCGTCTGTGGAATGTAGCCACAGGCGGCTTTGTTTTTCTTTGTCTGAGTGGAAGCTGTTTATTACCTGGAAGTAATGTCTGTTGGTCGTTGTTCCACCTGGGGGCTTTTCTGCCAGAAACAATCATTGAAATTTGTGTGTCTCTCAGATGGCTGAGAATGACCCACATGTGTGTGCCCACTGCATGTGAAGATAGTCGAATGGGCGGACGCTTCACCTACTACTGCCATTTCTGCCTGCCGTTACCTGACATCCTGTAAGAAGAGATGCCTTTGGCTGTTGTCTTCTCACTGCCCTTTTGCTGAAGCTGATACCCTGGCCCTAGCTCAGGGGCTTATCTGGTCTTTGCATTTCACAAGTTGAAGACATCAGTAGGTCAGCAGGCCTGGCAGTTAAGAAGCTGGCACCCCCACATCACAGTACCTGATTTCATTCCCTCCTTGCTCCAGTTCCCAGCTCAGTTTCCTGTCAGTGCATTGCAGGCATCTGGGAAGTGAAGCAGTGCGTGGGAGCTCTGTTTCTGTATCTCCTACCCTCTGCTCCAAACAAATAAATAAACTTAAATATTAAAGGGAAGCTTGAGTGGTCACCTGCAGTGTTTACAGAAGAGAAAAATAACAGCTCCATAGGTTAATTGATCTTCCAGCAAAGCCAAGTACATTTTTGGTCAAACCAGGGCTTGAACTTATATATAATCTGCATTATCATCATTTCTTCTTTTTTGCACCCTTGCGTGACGTATTGTTCACTTTTGAAAACACGGGGATTGTAAGAACGCATATGTGCATGTTGGGGCTGGGAGAGTCCTTGCCTTCCATGTCACACAGGAGGGGAGTCCCTGAGAGATGGGTTCCTTACATGTGAGGTGCCAGGCTTTTGCAGCAGGCCCACTGAACTTGCACCTTCAGGCTTATTGCTGGAACTCTGCTTGTTGAGATTCTAAAACATACCTTTGAATGCTAATGTGCAGAGGGGACTTCAGAAAGATAAATGTTTGGATGCAAAAAAATTCGAATACGCATCTGGCATGAAATTTTATGGAAGCACCCCCTGCATTCAGTTGGCTCTAAAGGCCTTTCATTTGGCAGCTGTTTTGCGTACCTGTGTTGGAGCATTGGGAATATGGAGATGGCTGAGGTGGGCTCCCTGCATCTACAGGGTCACAGTACAGAATCTCAAGGCAGATGCACTGTTTTTGTGAGTAGGGCTCAGCTTTTGAATTTGATGTGGGTGGCAGGCTTTTGGATCTGAACCTTAGCCGTTGCTGTTGGTGGAAAGGGAGGCTTTTTACGTTTTTACCCTGGGTGTGAGGTGGTCAGTGTTCTGAGAAGAGTGGTGGTCTCTCCCACGTGTCTGGGGGAAGCGCAGTTGATACTCTTATGCTGCATTCGTAGGGGCAGAGCGAATGTAATGTTGTTGTTAGTTTAATCAGTTTATTCCTCTGTCTGTATTATAATGGCATACATAATCTCCCTTAGGGGGAATCTATTTCCTTCTTTTTATACAGATTTTAAAAAAAGATTTATTTATTTGAAAGGTAGAGTTACACAGACAGAGAACAGGAGCGAGAGATGTTTTCCATCCACTGTTCACTCCCCTAAGGCCTTCTTAGCGTGGGTGGGGCCAGGCCAAAGCCGGTCATCTGGAGCTTTGTCCAGGTACCCACTCTGAGTGGCAGGGGCCCAAACACTTGGCCCATCCTTCATTACTTTTTCCAGGCCATTAGCAGGTAGCTTGATTCTAAGTGGTTCAGCTGGGGCTTAAACCAGCACTCATATGGGATGTCAGTACTACAACTGGTTGTTTTGCCGATATACCACAATGTCAGTCCTAGGGAGACTGTTGAAGACTGTTACTTAATAGTAATTCCATCATGAAGACGTCTGTGGCTTCTTGGGAGATAGATGGATGTGCCAACCTTGGGATGAAGGTTAGATACGAAATGTATGAAATGTATGTGATTGTGCTCCACCATCCGTTCACCAGCACCAGCAGCCCCTTGCTCTGGGACATGAGCAAGGCCTGGCAGTGTGGTACACGTGCCTGGGCTGCCGCAGGGATCTGGGGAAAGCCACATCACTGGCCTGGGAGATCGTGGCTCGGGATTAAGGTGCCAGGGCCTTTTGTGGACTCCCTTCCTGAAGGGTAAGAGCAGTCTGGGGCTCCTGAGCTGCTGGAGTCCTGCAGGAAGTTGCAAGGCCTGCCGCACAATGCTTGGCTTCCGGCTGAGAATTCTTTGGACCTCGGATTAGTATTGAGCTTTTCAGACCCTACACTTTTGGGCTTTTACTTTTTCTCTGACTTTGTCCTGTGTCAACTTTTGACCCTCATGGGCAAGGAATAATTTGTTTGCATGAATCTGGGGACTGTTTGGAAGAGGAATGGGTGGTGGAAAGAATGGGTGGTAATTGATTTTTTTTTTTAAACTTTGGTGTCTGGTTTGGGCATGAGAGCGAGAGTGGGTGATCCTGGTGTTTGCAGAGTCAGTCCTGGAGGCCACAGATGTGAGCAGTGTCCATGGGGAGTGTGTGCCAGGGGTGAGGACTGGAGTCTGGACTTTTGCAGCTAGTAGCTGGGTGGCCCAGCTATGTCCCTTTTCCCTTTGGGCCCCACTTGTTTCATGGAAATGTCAACTGTTTTATGATCTAGTTGTGCCTTTTTCCTTTGTTTTTTTTTAAACTTACGTCAAAGTTAGATAAGGGCTTGTGCTGTAGCATAGCTGGTTAAGCCACTCCCTGTGGTGCTGATTTGAGTCCTAGCTGCTCTACTTCTGATCCAGTCCCAATTAATGTGCCCGGGAGAGCAGCAGAGAATGGCTCAACTGCCTGGGCCCCTGCACCCATGTGGGAGACTTGGAGGATGCTCCTGGCTTCAGCCTGGCCTAGTGACTGCTTTTACACACTCTTGTTTTTGCTCTTCCTCTCATTCTCACTCTAATTCTTACTCTGTCTGAATCCATAACTCTGCCTTTCAAATAAAAAAATGCCAAAAAAAAAAAAAAAAAAAGAAAAAAGGGTGAAGAGACAGAGACACAACAAGAGGTTATCCATCTGTTGACTGACTCCCAGATGCTTTCAACAGCCAGGACTGGCCTAGGCTGAAGTTAGGAACTGGGGACTCATTCTGTGTAGATTAACAGATAACCCAGCTGCTTGAGCCAACTGCTGCATCCCAGGGTGCAGATTAGCAGGAAGTTGGAGTGGAGTCTGGAGCTGGGATTTGAACCCAGGAACTCTTTAGAGAGGATGTGAGTGTTCCAAGCAGCGTCTTAGCTGCTACACTAATTGGCCAGCTCACAAGTCATGCCTTCTTATGGTGGACATGGCAAATAATGTATGAAACTCACGTCAGCGATTGAGAAGAGAGGGAAGGAGAAGGTACCTTCTCCCATCTAAATAGACTTCAAATGCAGGTTGAATATCCTTCATCTAAAGTGCTGAGACCAGAAATGTTTTACATTTCAAAGTATTTTTAATTTGGGGATATTTGCATAGACTTTCAGGTTGAGCACACCTAATCTGAGATATTCAAGAAGTTTTAGTTTTGAAGCATTTTGGGTTTTAAATTTTTCATTAGCGGTGCTCAACCTGTAGTACCCACAGAGCAGTTGTGCCTGTTGGGCTATTGGGCTCAGTTTCTAATCTTGGTTTCATTTCCTATTTAAGTTGTCATCAGGGGTTACTTGAATTTGGGTTTGGTATGCAGTACAGTTTAGCAGAACCCACGGTGGGGAAAGAGAAAATCCATGCTTTGGAAAGGAATACATGTCCAGGTGAGGCAGGGGGCTGGGCTTGGTTTTGTGGTTGTGGTTTCTGTTCCTGGGGCCCTGGGACCTTTCCAGGGTTGGTCCACAGAGCTGATGGTCCTTGCCTGGGCAGATTGGTCTGTGACTTCTGCTGGGCCTGAGTGAGTGTTTTGTATTTTGTGCTATGCTCTTCAGACACAGGTATGTGCATTTGTGGCTCATTTTGTCCCAAATCTGTAGAGGACACCTGGTGGTTGAATCTAATCAGTGATGTGCCAGCCCCAAACTGCACACCTCGGCAGCACTCTAAAACCTTTGCTCCAACAGTTAATACCATTCCTTTAACAGCTACCATGACGTCCTAGGCTCCTTGAACTGCTCACTCACAATGGTAGATATGAATGAAAGCCAGCAGCGGAGTGTAGAGGAGCGTTGCTATTCACTCTCGTTCCCCTGAAGCCAAGTAGGAGTGATCTGTGATAACAAATGTTTGACATTTCACAGTTTTGACTCACTAAAAGTAGTCTTTACTTATTGGGTGGCTAGCCACGTTGGGCTGTTGGAATGGAAACTTACTAAAATAAAATGAAACTTCAAGGTTTGATTTTCCACTTACATTAGCCACATCCCAAAGCCCAGAAGCATGGATATGGAGGATTTTGATTATCAAAGAAAGTTCTGTTTGTCACATTGCTTTATGAGGGTTTTTTTTTTTTAATCTTTATTTTTTGGAAGATTTATTTGCTTGGCAAAATATTTTAAAGAAGGAAAGCCATCTTCCATCTGCTGATTTACTTCCCAAGTGGTTGCAGTGGCTAAAGCTGGGTCAGGCTGAAACCAGGAGCTTGGAACTCCATCCTGGGAGAATTCCCACAAGGGTGGCAGGGGCCCAACTCCTTGGGCCACCTTCCACAGCCTATTCGACACATTAGCAGGGAACTGGATTGGAAGCAGAGCAGCTGGGACTTGAACTGTGATCTGATACAGGATGCTGGTGTCATAAGTGCTGGCTTAACTTGCTATACCACAACCTGCTCCTGCTCCTGTTTTGGTTTTTCTTTTTGCAATAACAAATAGTAAGTGTGGTAGTTCCAGTAGGAACCTGTTTGAGGCCGTGGGTCACAGTAGTTGTAGTCATGGCTCCAGAGCCAGACTGTTTCCACACCCTTGCAGTGCTATGTAGGCACCTCTCAGTGCCTCAGTTTCCATATCAGGGAAATTTGGCTAATATGTCATAGAGTATTGGAAGGATAAAATGCAGCCCTTCAGAGGGATCTTGATGCAACCTAAGAGCCCAGTGTGTATCACACCTGTTGTTAATGTGTTCGGAAAAGTTGCAGTGGTGCCTCACTTAGGTGTAGCTCTTTGTGTTTCTGCCTTATCCTTTGGGACCAAGCTGAGAAGCAGGGTGCAAGTCGGGCAGCCTGCAGATGGCCAAATCTGTGCCTGGCTGCCATGCCCAGGCCCACCCTTCAGGCCCTCATTCAAAGGGTACCACGCTGAGTTTGTGTGATTATAGAAAGCTGAGCTGTTTCACAGGCTTTCCTGAGAAGAATGAGTAAGGAAATGGGAGCAATAATGGGGAAGATAGACTGGGTGGAGGGGTAGCCCTTATTGTGCACTTAGAAGGTACAGTCTGGCTATGTAGGTACAAGGAAAACCTAGAAAGCCAGTGATATTTAGTGTCATTTAATACATGAGCAAAGAGTCTCAGATTTTGAAGATGTTATGGTAGAATAGTAGGATGTATACTTAATCATAAGGATTTTCCTGTGACCTTGTTAAGAGGTAAATGGTGTGTGCTACAGGTTGAACACCCCTATTCCAAAAATCCAAAATATGAAATGCTCCAAAATGCAAAGTTTCTAGAGTGTCACCATGTTGCTCCAAGTGAAAAATTCCACTACTAAAAATAATTATTACCTAGAGTTATTTTCAGGCTGTGTGTGTAAGGTGTATGTGAAATGTAGAGGAATTTCGTGTTTAGTCTTGTGTCCCATCTCTAAGATACCTCATTATTCACACACACACACACACACACACACACTTCCCTGAGTTTCCTGGGTCTACACTGACTCCAGACATGACAAATATGACCTTGCCAGATTGTCTCAAACCACTTATTGTACCTTTAACCTTTAGCCTGTAGATGTAGTATAGCCAAGTGGCCAATGTTGCTGGCATCTTAAGCCCCACCCATTGATTGTTCCTCACGTGGCCCGAGAGATGAGACTGGGCTGGTTCTTATCTGTTGTCTCCTCCTTCTGCCGGTACTGATTACACAGTGCTTATGTGTAAGCCATTGCTTTAGAGGCTGAGAATTAGGTGGAAAAGGACACATTGCTTCCCTTCACATGAAGTAAGGGATTCAGATCAAGACAGATGATGTGGAGTGTTCCAGTGGAATAATGGCCTTCTGTGTTTAGTTTGCACACAGTGGGGTTCAGTTCATAGTAGTCTACTAGAGGGAGTATTTTAGAAACTTGGAAGAGGGAGTCTAGCTTAGAATAGGGAATAGATGGATTTAAGTAAGACCAGGGACAGAGGAGATGTGGGAGAATACTGGACAGAAGGACCGTTGCTTCTTTGTGAAGACAGAGATGAAGGGGGCAGGGGCTGGTTTGGAGCATTGAGATTTGACAGGCTGGTGTCTTAGGACGTTGTGGAGATTGGCCAAGTTGGGAAGCAGAGGGTAGTAGGGGTGGGTATTGAGAGTCCTGCCACTAAGCAGAACTGCAATCCTGGATCTACTAGGGAGCTTTTGAAGAGTTTGGGGAGACAATAATGTGATGGGTATGTGATGGAGACCACATGGAGAGTGGTTTGAAGGGTGAGATTACAGATGGAGAGGCTGTGGCTCATACAGGAACATCTACCTGGCGGCATTTCAGTTTCTATTCCTAGTCAGGAAGCAGGTGGGCCCAAGACACCTGCAGTCATTTTTGGTGTTGGTTTCAAAGCCTTCAGAAACTGAACCATCTTTCGCAGGCTCCTCCCTTTATGTCCTCTGTGGTAGCAGCAAGCAGTGAGGCAGTTGTGTGTCGGACACTCAAGGGCAGTGAGATCTGGGAAAGACAAGTGGCTTTCCCCTACGCCTTACTATGACTCTGAAGTGTGCATGTGCTAGCCTTGAACATGGCTGTCGACCTGCTTACCATCTTGTGTTGCCTTTGCATGAGTTTATTGCTGATGTGTCCTTCAGACTCATTAAAGAAAAAAAATTTTTTGTATTTAAGGTGTTTTCTATATATTTTTTTCTAATTGTGCAAGGTGAGGACCTGGCAGGCTTAAAGATCTTTCCCCTCCAAGCTTTGTTTCACTAGCTAAACAAGCCAAAAAGGATTGCATGCAAGTACTGTGGCCTTACCTCAAGGATCTGGTGTTGAAATGGTGTTCAGTGGAGGCAGAGGCAGGGTGATTTCTTTGTGGAGTTTTTCTAGGGATAGCAGGGCTAGAGAGGGACATGGTGGGTTTGGCAGATGGATGTAGCTTGGCCTGAACATAGATAGCATTCACTCAGGAATGAACAAGCCTCACGATACACTGGCATCTACTTGGGAGCACCTGACAGGAATGTCAGTAAATAGTTCTTTGGAGCATGTGACAGTCTGAGGAGGACTTGCTTCTCCATCGTGCGTTATTTCCAGATGTTGGCTAGACCTCTGAGAGCTAGTTCGTGAGGTTTCCCACTGTCTGACTTCTAGCCCCATTGTTGAGCCTCGGGGGTCTACTTAGGAAAGCCTGTTGGTTGCCTTTAGCATTTAGTACCTTCACTCTACCATTTAGCACCATGGTAGTCTGCAGACCAGGGAGCGTAACAGTTGTGAATGCCAAGCTGGAAAGCCACAGCCATCACCATTCTTTGCTTTGGCCTCCTGTCTGGTCACTGAATGTGCCAGTCTTTTTTTTTTTTTTAAGATTTATTTATTTTTATTGGAAAGGCAGATATACAGAGAGAAGTACAGAGAGGAAGATCTTCCATCCAATGGTTCACTCCCCAAGTGGCCAAAATAGCCGATACCGAGACGATCTGAAGCCAGGAGTCAGGAGCTACTTCCAGGTATCCCACACTGGTGTCGGGTCCCAAGGCTTTGGGCCATCCTCAACTGCTTTCCCAGGCCACAGGCAGGGAGCTGGATGAGAACCGGCTCCCATATGGGATCCCGGTGCATTCAACATGAGGACTTTACCCGCTACACTATCGTACCAGACCTGAATGTGACAGTCTTAACTCCTGTGTTGCTCTCTCTTAATGCTGTCACTCTTAATGCCCCTGACTTTGGACTTCCTTTCCTGAATGACTGTGGGGGTCCCTGACTGGGCCCCCCTCTTGCTGCTCCACACAGTCACTACAGGTTGCCCTCAAACACTCAGGACACTGGCCCCCCTTGCTCAAGTTCTAACCTGAGAGCTTCAAGGCTCCTTTCAACCTGACCTCCCCTCCCAGGTCTTGACCCAAGGCAGCTTGCCTGTGCTGCCTGAACATTCCCTTCTTCTCGACACTTATCTGCTTTTGTTCCTGCTCTCCTGAATTTTCTTGAATCTCCCTTTTGTTCCTCCAACCTCAGTTTTTCTTTAGTGCCTTTCTTGGGCGTTGTGAAAGTGCCACCTGCTCAGAGCCCTCTCCTTGGCTCTTCTGCCTTTACAGAGTTCCTCTTTGCTTGCTGCTCTGTTTCTCTTGATAATTCTTTCAGCCGGACCTGGTCCAAGTATTTGTTCTCTGCCAAGCACTGTTCCTGCATGTGTGGATAAAAAATGGAAAGGTAAAGTTTGGGAGCATGGCACGGTGTCCTAGTGGCTGAAGTCCTCGCCTTGAATGAGGATCCCATATGGGCACTGGTTCTAATCCTGACAGCCCTGCTTCCCATCCAGCTCCCTGCTTGTAGCCTGTGTAAGCAGTTGAGGATGACCCAAAGCCTTGGGACCCTACACCGGCGTGGGAGAAATATAGGAAGTTCCTGGCTCCTGGCTTCGGCTCATCTCAATATCAGCCATTTTGACCGCTTGAGGAGTGAACCATCAGACAGAAGATCTTCCTCTCTGTTTCTCCTCCTCTCTGTATATCTGCCTTTCCAATAAAAATAAGTAAATCTTAAAAAAGAAAAAGTAAAGTTTGCGCTGTCTTGGATCTGAGCATTCTCAGGAGGGTGACAATGTTGCGGCTGCTGTGGCATGTCTACAACAAACAATGTAGTGTGTATCAGAGAAGGCAACATAAACTGATTCTGGGAGAGCTAGGGACAGGTTACTTACAAAAGAAGTTTGGACTAGGCCTAGAGATTCCTAGGGGCATTGGACAGGTGAACGTTCTGGGGAGAGTGCGTTCCGACTAGTTGGAGAGCATTGGCAGGTGACTTTCTGTTGCCAGTGATGCCAGTGATGCTGGAAGATCAGAAGATGAGTGTTGACCTCTAGTGGGGTTCTGGCCATGGCTACTCTTGCTCAACAATCTTGTATTTGTCCCTCAGCTTAGGTAATAGGAAACCTTTGAAGATTTCTGAGCATGGGAGCGATTCAGTCAGATTTCTTCTAGGAAGGGGACAGGCAATAGGACCTTTCTTATAAAAAGTGTCCCTTGTTAAAAAAAAAATGAAACAAAACAAAACTAGTATCTACACGTTTTTTATATTTTGCCTTTTCAGCTTACAGAAATATCTGGGAATTCTTGTCTGTACACAGACAATTTCCTCATTTGTGTATAAGGTTGCATAATTTTCCGTTGTGCATGTTCACCTTAATTTACTTATCCGGTCCCCTTCTGATGCACATTTTCCAGTCTATTTTCTAGTCATTTGTTTGTATAAACAATGCTGCAGTGAATATCCAGATATATATGTGTTGCACCTATTACAGGTATATCTTGTTGGTTGTTTTTTCAGAAGTGGGGGATGGAGTCAAAGCATAACTGCATTTATATTTTTAAAAGATGTTGGTCTATTGTCCTTGTCCTTTTTAACACCATGTTTCAGTCAAACAGCCTGAGATTATTTACCACATTCTCAGCAACATACACAGTTGTCTATTTAAGGTTCTACCGGGGCTTGCCATGTTCTTGTTCACTTTTATATGCCCAGCATCTAGCACATGCCTGGTCAAACAGGAATCAGGTACTTGGTGGAGTTTGGTTGATTGGGATAATGCAACCCTTTCCTAATGGGACTTGTTCCTACGGAGCATCTGTCAGTGCTTTTTTGGCCTTTTGAAGGGATTCTTCTCTCCTGACACCGTCCTTTTCACTTGGTTAGCTGTTCCTCACCACATCCCCCACCCCACTCCACCCCCGGCCACAGTCAACATTTTCTGGAAAGCTCTTTCTCACTGATGGAAAATAAAGTTTGCAGTGTTTCCGCTATATTGTCTGGGTACCCTCAGCACTGTCCACAGCATCTGTGAGTCTCAGGAACACAGGACTTCTTGCTTTCCATAGTGTTTTTAGTACTAGTATAACAGTTGGCATTATGATGCAGCTCATGTAGTATTTCTTTTTTCAGTAAATATATATTCAAGTAGACGTAGTGGTGGATCACTGCTCAAAGAATTTTTCTGTATTTTCAATTGAGATATAATATCTCATAAAGTTCGTTATTTTAAGCTGACAGTTTGTACAGCTGTACAGTTTTTAACTTATGCACTATATTCTTAAAACATCCCCATTATCTCATTCAAGAACATTTCCATCATCTCCCTATGGAGAATTGCTAGCACTCATTTCCCATCGTTCTCCCCAGCTCAGTCCCCACTCCAGCAACTCTTGGCTCACCTTCTGTCCCTGGATTTCCCTCTTCTGCATGTTGTATGTAGATGAAATCAGTCACTCTGTGGCTAATTGTATGTGGCTACTTTCATGTACTGTGTTTTTGAGGTTTGTTCATGTTGTAGTGTGTACCAGTGCCTCATTCCCTTTTATGGCAGTCATAATCTGTTTTGTGAAGGTAGATTTTTGACAACCCTTTCATCAGTTGATGGTTGTCTGGGTTGCTTCTGTCTTTTGGCAATTGTGAATGATGTTTCTGTCAACATTGATGTTCAAGTGTTTCTGTGGTTTTCATGTTGTCTGTTCTCTCTGGTGTGTATTTAGAAATGGAATAGTCAGGTTGTTAAATAATTTTTGTACAAACAGTGAGCCAGCATCAAAACTGTATTGAACAGTTTGATGATCTCAGAATGATAGCTCAAAGCTGATATTGTAAAAGTTGCCCATCATTCTGGCTCCACACAGCAGTGACATTAAATAGACTGTGAGTCAATAATTGCCTGTAGTTCAGAAGCCAACGTCAGAATTCATGTGACAGAATTAAAGGAATGCTTAGCACTGTGTAACCTCCCCAGAGACTCCCATCCCGTGGGACAGCTCTTGCTGTAACGTCATGATTCATTTTAAAACAGCCTGACCTAAATGTCCATCTACATCAAGCTGATGAGGTGACGCATGGTATAGCCATGCAATGGAACACTCCATAGCTGTTTCAATGAGGACAAGGTCAGACTTTAGATATTAACATTGACTGATGTCTGGAGGGGAAACTAGGTTCCAGGTTGGTAGTATAGGATGAGCTCACAATGATAAAAAGCTTATGTTTGCATATACATAAGCAAAACTTGGAAAGATTGTGGCAGACTGTCAACATTGATTAGATTCTTCTGATGTAGGTTATAGAAAACTCACGTAGTCTTCTTTTAAAAACATTTTTTTAAAAGAGCAGTTGTGCTTAGCTTTTTCAGTTTATTTAATTTTCCATAGTTGTACTTGGGACAAAAAAGGGACCTGAACTAAGAAGTTTCTGAAGCAATAGTTAACCAATGTAGGATATAATACTACATAGTGACAGGTGTCTACCCAAATGACAGTATGGTGGTGAACGCCATAGTCATACAAATTGTGTAAGCTCAGAGTTGAGTTTTCAGATGCTAGCACTCAGGGGATCTCCAGGAGCCAATTATGGGACTTGTCTGGGCCTTCCCAGGTGGGTAGCATTTACAGAACCAGAGGTAATGAGCAAGCCTGGCATGTGTTTTTCTTCCTCTGTGCTGACCATTGTCAGGGGCTCTGTTCCTAGAGTAGGCTGTCCTCACCATCACCTGGGGAGAGAGATGCCGCACATGCATGATTCCCATTTGACAGATGGGTGAGCTGAGATTCAAGAAGTCTGTGTGACCTGAGCAGACTCCCTTAGTGTGGACGTGCCAGAGCCAGAATTCCAAGCCCTTGTGTCACAGCTGGAGGCTCCCATTGTAAAGGGAAGGGGACTGTGACTGGGAGAGCCTAAGATACTTGCTGGTTGCTCACACAGAAAGCACAGTTGGCAAGCCAGGTCAAAAGTCAGGATGTTCCCAATCCCCTAGCAGGTCTGTCACACTGAAGTTTCCTGAGATGGACTGCTTTCTGATGATGCCCATGGGACTGGCGTTGGCAGGCAGGGAGGATCTGGGGAGAGACATATGTGACCCTTTCCCTGCCATGTGCTCTTTCTCAGATACACATGGTATAAACAGTAAACCTGTTTAAGTAGGACCCTGTGCTTCTTGGTCCTGTGTCACCATCTCTTTTCTGGCTGTCTGCAGTCATGTGCCACAGAGCTCACGTTGTAAACCTCCACCTTCTATGGTGAGCAATGCTCAGGTTGAGGAAGAGCTTTCCATTTTACCTTCCAGTAAGAAATGAGCATGCCAGCTCTAAGGTCTGGTATTGTGGGAGTGTATTTGTTGGAGTGTATGGTGTGTAATTTCTTGGATAAATGTTGAGTTTCCTCTGTAGTCGCTTACACGCTTTATTGAGTCTTTGAGGACATATGAAAGGGCCTGCTGCAAGGAGGATTCATGCCATCTCTGTGATTTTTTTTTTTTGTCTCAGTAAATCTTGTGCATAATAGTTAGTTATACCTCCCTATACTTTTTAAATTACTCAAACTACCCTCTCCCAATTTTTGTGAATATTAGAAATTTACCCTTTTATTTTTTATTTATTTATTTATTTTTGGTTTTGACTGTGGTATGAGATATCCTCAAACAATTCATAGACAAACAAAACAAAAAAAATGCATGTGCTTATTTATTTATTTATTTATTTTTGTTGGAAAGTCAAATTTACAGAGAGAAAGAGAGACAGATAGGAAGATCTTCCATCTGCTGGTTCACTCCCCAATTAGCCACAATGGCCAGAACTGAGCTGATCTGAGGCCAGGAGCTTCTTCTTTGTCTCCCATGTGGGTCCAGGGTCCCAAGGTTTTGGGCCATCCCTGACTGTTTTTCCAGGCCGCAAGCAGGGAGCTGGAAGGGAAGTAGAACAGTTGGGACATGAATTGGCATCCAAATGGAATCCTGGGACATGTAAGGTGAGGACTTTAGCCACTAGGCTATCATGATGTGCTTGTTTTTTTTTTTTTAAATAATGTGTATTTTCAGAGACTTTCTGATCTGAAGACCCCTCACAATCATGGTTAGGTCATTACTGTATGTAAATGATAATCATATGTAAAATGTAAGTGTAAAATCTTAACCATTTATGTGTTCTTATATTCACTCAGCAAACCTTGGTTGCACACCTCCTCTGAGATGCTCTTCATCCACTCCCAGTTTGTCTGATGGGAGACGCTGTGCCCACAGCTCCTCACAGCACTGCCCATTCCCTGCCAGGGCTGCAGTGTGCTTGTCTGCTGCCTTTCTGCTTAGCTCCGTGCAGATTGTGTTTCGCAGCCCCTCCCTGCCTGGAGCAATTGGCCCATCTCTTCCTGCATAGTCTTAGGGAGACTGCAGTTGGCAGATTTTGCCTGCAAAGAGAGAAGGTGCTATGTAGCTGGGCCTGTGTGGCCTGCATGGGGGCAGGGCAGGAGAAGAACTGTTGCTGTCCAAACCAGAACTTTACCAAACCCCAAATCAACGGTTTGCCCAAATATAGTATCATGGGCCTTCCACCCGTCATGTTTAAGCTAAATATACTGCCCCTCAGCTTGCAAGCTCAGCTTCCTCCAGGAATGACTTCTGAGATTACTCCTAATCTACGTGCAAAACATGTCTGCTGTGACGTGGCTGAAGGCTCATACTAAACAGATTGGGGAAGGCTGGCTCCAGTTGCATTTGATTTCATGAGTGTCCTTGGAGTTCTCTTGAAAGTGAAAGATAGCCCCGGCATTGTTGTGCAGTACATAGCACTCCTTCGTGAAGAGAGAGTTGACAGTGATGATTTCCTCCCTTTCCCCAGAAAAGGAGATAGTGGGCTGGAAGCTCATTCACCTCCGCCATCTGTACATACACCCTGAGTCTGTGTTTCGTGTTGCCACGCCCTGGTGGGCTTGTAAATGCAGTGATGTGTGTATTACGTGAGTGCAGCCTTTGGATTCAGCTTGCCTGAGCCATACCCAGCTCTTTGATTTCTTTAGATAACTTAAGCTACTTATCTGTGCCCTACCTGTCTTGTCAGTAAAATGGATTTCATAACTGCTATCACATACCTGTATTCTGTACCTCTGATTTTTACGTTAGGTTATGTGCAGTTTGTACGTCCTGGTTATATCGGGTGCAACCATTCATCACCAGATCTGTTACAGTCATACAGTGCTGCTGGCTGGGTTGTTAAAACTGTTAACACCGTGAAGCAGTGTTGCGTCAATCAGCCTCTTGTGTGGCTGGGAGCCCAACCATGATTCTGGCCAAGTGCCTGAGCCCTCGGAGCTCCTCACCCTTTTCATTCTCAGAAAATTTCAGGAAGACCTCGGGATGGCTGTCTCTCATTCTCCCCTACCCCCAAGAAAACTGGGAGGTTAAATTAAGTGGAGATCAACTGCTTGAAATATTTTATGCCAGGCATGACTTAAACATTAGAACAGTCTCATACACAATGGGAATTTTGCATTTGACCCATTATTCTTGAAGGACTAACTATGTTTTTAAAATGCCACTTTTATAAACACATTTCTCAAGCTCTTCCACTTACCACAGTTAATTTTTACTCTGTTCTTATGCCCAACAACTGTGGTTTTTCATGGCTGTGACAAAAATTCACAGATTGAATTTTGGTATTTTTTTCCCCCACTCAATAGTATTGTCTCCCTCAGTAGTACTTTTTGCCATTCAAGTATTTTGAGATATTAGCAGTTTGTAAAGATGAGGTTGGGGCCAGTGTTGTCGCTTGTGGGTTAAGTTGCTGCTTACAAAGCTAGAATCCCATGGAAGTGCTGATTCAAGTACTGGATGATCTACTTCCAGTCTTGCCTCCTGCTAATAATGTTCCTGGGAAAGCAACAGAGTCAAGTACTTGGGCCCCTGCCACCTACATGGGAGACCCAGATGGAGCTCCCGTTTCCAGGCTTCAGCCTGACTTGCCCTAGACACTGTAACCATTAGGGGGTGAATCAGTAGGTCCAAGAGCTTTCTCCCTCTCCCTCTCTCTCTCTGCCTATCAAATAAGTGAATTTTGTTTTTAAGAGGTGAGGTTGATCCTAGTAAGGATTTGGTTAGATCAGTTAAAATAACGGTGATAATGGCTCCTTATACAATGCTGTAAAATGAGATTGAGAGCATACTGTTGTACCATTTTTCTAAGCGAGCTGTAGAATGTCATATTAGTGTGGCCCTTTTTTCTGTAAAATTTGGCATTTGTTTTATTTTTATTGGAATATACCTATAAGGATGATACTCAAAATAGTATCAGTGGTTTTCTCTGTGTGGTAAGATTTGAATAATCTGTTTTTCCCCGTGCTTTTATCTGTGTGCTCATAAAAATATTTGTTTTAATGAGATGTTTACTGTTTTGATGATGAGAAAAAGATGACAACAATGTCTTACATCATTCAGGGAAGGCTGCACAGAAGCATCAAGGAGAATCAAGACCGACTAGAACTGGAAATGAACTTCTCACTTCCAGATACTGCACAGGTTCATACAGCTGAAGGGGCCCTGGCTGAAATGTTAAGCTGTTTCTCTTCTTCTTTTTAAGATTTTTTTTTTTTTTAATTGGAAAGGTGGATAGAGAGAAGGACAGACAGAGAGTGGGAAGATCTTCCATCCGTTGATTTACTGCCCAGGTGACTGCAGCGGCCGGAGCTGAGCTGATCCAAAGCTAGGAGCCAGGAGCCTCCTCCTTGCTGGTGCAGGGTCCCAAGGATTTCAGCCATCTTCGACTGCTTTCCCAGGGCACAAGCAGGGAGCTGGATAGGAAGTGGGGCCGCTGGGATTAGAACTGGCACCCATATGGGATCCTGGCACATGCAAGGTGAGGACTTTAGCTGCTAGGCTACCACGTCAGGCCCCAAAATGTTAAACTTAAAACAACAATTGAAAAATTTATGAAATTTATGCTGCAGCACAAGTGCCTGTTTGTGGGGCTGTGGAAATCCGTCACCAGTCTGCTTTTGGTGAAACCAACACCTGTTGTTTCCTAAAAGGTTTCATTCCTACCCCTGCTCCCTTCTAGGGTGTAGTGAGCATACAGGTATAATTCATGGGGTGCTGTGAATTTGAAGGACTTGATTTTCCTGAAGAATCTCTGCCTAGAAAAAATCTTACACAGGGCTGATGGACCAGGGCTGCTGGCATCACTTTCTGTCCATCTTTATCTTTCAGTCTGTAATGAGTTCATTCCAGTGGGAGATGAAGCTGTTGGGATGGTTGCCCTGTCAGCAGGTGTTTATTCATGTTGATTTAGGTAGAGGAGAGTAGGGAAATGGACACTGTTTAGTCCTGGGGCTTCCTCTATAGAAGAAAATTATAAATGACAACACAGTTTTAAAAATAAAAAAATTATTTGGGAGGCAGAGTGACAGCAAGAGAGGGAGATGATGTTCCAGATGCTGGTTCACTCCCCAAATGGCTGCAACAACCTGAGCTGAGCCGATCCAAAGCCAGGAGCCAGGAGCTTCTTCCAGGTCTCCCCCCGTGTGGGTGCAGGGTCCCAAGGACTTGAGCCATTCTCTACTGCTTTCCCAGGCTGTAAGCAGAGAGCTGGGTCAGAAGTGGAGTAGCCAGGACACTAACCACTGCCTACAGGCAGAAGCTCAGCCTGCTGTGGCACTTTACTGGCCCTCTAAAAAATTGTTTTCCAAGATGTATTAGTTTGAAATTAAAAAAAGAAAAAAGAAGGAAAGTGAGTAGTTGTTAGTTGTTGTGATATACTGTGCCTTAAGCCCGTGGGGCCTTCTGCTCTCACCAGTCCTCTTCAGGACATTCTTTCTGCATCAGGCAGGTAAACAGCTCTCAGAGTTAGCAAAGGCCAATTTAGGATTTTTAACACAAAATTTCTGCATTCAAATCTGGATTCTGAACTGTTAGGTTCTATTAGCCTTCTGCAAGGAAGTGCAGGCGGGAGAGCTTCAGTTGTGAGGGAGAAAGCAACTGTGGGGACTGAGGGAGGGATGGGTGGAAGGCTGCCAGGGGGAGTAGAACCAGAGTGGGCCCTTGAAGGAAAGTCAAAGCCGAGAAGCAGAGAGAGTGTCAAACATAGGACTAGAGGTGTTCTAGGGAAGGGAAAAGAAGCGAAGGGAAGGCTCTTAGCGAGTCAGGGGTTGCTCTCTAATGGCCTAATGCTACCTAAGTCCTGGTCCTGTAGGCTTGGGAAACGTCAGGTTAAACATGCTTTGCTACTGTGGGATTTTACTGCCAGAGCTGTTGATGTGTATCTGCTCCCAATGCATTTGTTGACTTTTACCATTATTCGGGTAATCATATGCCCAGAACTCTCTGTGGTTGGGGCAACCAGGACCATTGTACTAAATTCATTGTGGGGGTTGTGATAATCGCAGGTAGGGTAGGAAGCTGGTTCAGGGATGCCAGATGGAAGAGTTAGACATTACCCTGTAAGCATTGGGGAGCCAAGAAAAGGGCTGTTGTAGGTCAGCAGATAGATGTTTGTGCCCGTGTATACAAAGCTGGCTGTTGCAGCTGATATCTTGGGCAAGGAAGAAGGGGCTTTGGTCCTGAGACAGAATCCAATTAGAAGCTGCTTCTGCAGGCTGATTGAAGATGAGAATGGGAACTTTTGAAGTAGCATTGGTAGAAGAGATAACACATTTAATAAGATAGGAAAGGACAAAACCAACCGGAATTTTACGGGAAGGAGGGAGTCACTGTCTGCAGCCTGGGACATGAGACACCCAGGGACATCTCCAGACACCACCTTTGGAGTTGGATGGAGGAATGCTCTCTTCAGGTGAAGATACACTATCCCTCTCACACCCAGGACAAAGATCTGGGTAGGAAGAGCAGATCTACAGGTCACTGGCTGAGATGGCAGGCTCTTACAATGAAACAAGAGGCAAAGCCTGAGATCCCAAGCCTGGAGGTGAATCACACCCTGGAGGCAGGTATATTCCTCTAAGGTAAAAGTGGCTGAACGTCCGAGGCTACCTGTTTGGCTTATGAGTGAGCATCAGAGAACAGGTCCCTTTTCCCATCTGGCAGTTTTGTTCCCCATGCCCTTTGGAGCTACCAGCTTCTATTTCTGTATGTGAAGATGTGTATAGCCATTGCAGGTTTCCATATTTGCAGGTGCCTCTGAGGATTGAGAGTTTGCAGGTGGCTTACATGGCAGGTGTGGCTTTCGCATAACCAATGGATCTTGTGGCTTCCACCAGATCTTATTGTGTGGCTTTCGCATAACCAATGGATCTTATTGTCCCCCCAGTCGCGCCCTGGTGGGCACTAGAAGGGCTAAACTGGTCTTAGACCTGTTGGTCTCATCCAGGGGGCTGTCCTCTCTGAATCTCTGCTTTCTGTGCTCTGCATGGGAGAGCCCAAAGTTACTCTGGTGAAGGCTGGCAGCCAAGCTAGCCACCAGGACTGCTGGTTCCCATTGCCCTCCTGGTGCACCTGGCCTGTGTGCGGTGGATTGTGGCCCAGGGCCTGCGTAGCATGTGGTTTGGGTTTCGGTGTTAACGTTCCCAAATTGGGGATTGCAGGGGATCAGGTGTCTGTGTTGTCTGATGACACCAACCCTTCACCAGCAGCCAGCTAGGAACCTTTCAGGGGTCTGTGGGATATGCTGTGGGGAATTGCAACAGGGACAAAGAAACCAAGGAAAAACAGAAATAAATGAACACCACAGTCTTAGGCCATTTGAGTGGGCTGTGGAGTGTGTGGGCAGCATGAAACCTCTTTTTCCTTCTCCCCTTCTTGTGTTTCCACTCCCAGAGCCTTCTTGGGTGAGGGCCTTGCTGACCAGTGTAGACCCCCGCTGTGTAAATACACAGCCTCTGTCTCACACCCCCCTCTCTCATTATGCATTCCTTTAATCCACCCCATCTCCAGGTCGCCAGCTGGCAGAGACTCAGCAGATTCCAAACCCCAGCTGGTGCCCAAGTGTTTACACATGGGGCAGCCTGGAAGCCTGGCAGACAGCTTGCCCTCCCCCCAGCTACTCTGCGCTAAGACAAGGTAGAAAGACTTCCCAGGGAGAAGTGGCCTGTATGGAAACTTCCCTGCTCTACCCTCCTTCATCCTCCAAACCCACCACCCCCTTTGCTCACCCACCCTCCAATTGCTGCTCTCTTCTGGAAAAAAAAAAAAGAGAGAGAGAGAGAGAGAGAAAAGAATTCATTTATGGGACTCCCTGGGCAGTCCCTTTCACTCCAGCCACCCTTTATGTAGCACAGAAGGGTTAAAGATCCTTTGCCTCCCAGACCCACAATGGCTCAGCTACTATTTTAGAGATGTGATTCATCCCGAGAAACCCAGTCTCCCTTGGTGGTGGGTATGTTCTGCCAAAGAGCATCATGAGAGCCATACAGTTGTACAGTTGAGGGGTCCTGAGGCCAGGGATAGAGCTGGTCACAGCCTAGGTCAGTGGGATCCCCAAGGTCCAGCGCTCACCTCTTCCTTCCTCTATAAACATTAACACAGGAGGTTTCAGAGCCACAGGGCCAGTTTGCTTAGATCCGAATTTGCCAGAAGCCAGGCCTGTGAAAGAAAGCCTTTTCTGCTAGCTATCAACTCCCCTTGGTCCCTGAGTACTTGGATAGGTCTTTGGGGGTGGGGGATGAGAGTGTGTGTGTGTGTGTGTGTGTGTGTGTGTGTGTGTGTGTGTGTGTGTGTGTTTCTGGCTGGCTGTTTGCTTCCCACTGGTTTTGCGAGGGATAGTACCAGCCTGTGTGGAGGGAAGAGAATTTTGCTGGTGTAATGTGTCCTGCAGCCAGTGGTTGTTTTAACAAGATTCATTAGGATGTGGTGTTAGAATTAAGTCTTAGAGGAGTTGCAGTATAGAGGGGGTCATTGAGGAATGCTCACTGGTTGCACTGTTAAGGGCGGGAAAGTTGTCAGGGAAATGGCTAAGGAACGGGGCTTGCCCAAGTGGAGAGGCGGAAGGCCTTCAGCCAGAGGAGCAGAAGGCAGAATGGATGTGGAATAAGGTGGAGGGGAGACATGGGGAGATTGGGATTACCATCCTTACCAGAGCTGCCCAGCCAAGAGAGAGCCAGGAAGTGAATACTTTCTTCCCACCTTCAAATCTCCAAGGATGCCATAAAAGTCCGGCTCCCTGCTCTAGGCTGCAGGGCAGGTGGAGGGTGCTCTAGCTCAGTAGCACATACGCAGTCTACTTGACCTGCTGTGTGCATCCTGCATTGCAGGTGACAGCAGACAATTGGCAAAGGGGGGAAGCTAAACCCCGGTTCCTGGAGTACCACAGTCCTTGACCACAGGCTTTTCTGGGACAACGAGCCAGTGTCCCCTCATCTACTTTTCCCCCTGTTTTTTGGTGAAACCAGAACCAATCTTGCTCCTTAAAGTGGTGGCATGCTGAAAATGCCTCTGCTTCCGCCTTCCGTGTCTGGTTCAGATAATGCTCAAGTACCACTTAACCCATTTCGTTCTCCTGCTCCAGTGCTGTGCATTCTCAGCCCTTAGGGACCAGGAGAACTTTCCAGTGGCACAGAAATAGGATTGTAATCACTGTTTCCAGTTACCATTAGTCTTTGAGTGTCTGAACGAATCTCACAGGAAGTTGCTTTCCTGACAGTTTTGCAAGGCAAAGCTCCAACTCACTTGTCCGTTAAGTAAATGATAAAATCCAATTACTAAATTATAAAATAGGGCACAGTGGCTTAGGGCTGTGGCTTGAAAGAGTTTGAAATGGTCAGTTACAGAGCTGCCTGCTTTACTTTGAGGGAAGCAGCCTTGTCTTTATCTCATCTGAAATCATTTTGGGAGGCACTGCCCTGAATAGTGCACTGTGCAGGAAGGGCTGAGGGACCTGCTGATGGACTCAGGGGTCGGACATGCCTCTTGGAAGGAAGGGAGGAAGAAGTGAATGAGTCAGACTTCTCAGAGTTGTGAGGACAGCTGACATCTGCAGGACCACACAGTGGACATCCACTCCTCCTTTCCAGGCTGACATGAGAATGTTAAACAGAGTTGCACAGCTCCAGGCATCCTGTGGCACCTTCACAGCACCTGGTGACTGTGTGTTAGTCCTCATCCTTCCACACATTCCACATACCTGCTCTATCTTTCTGGTGCAGCTCTGGTCCTCCCAGAAGTCTTCCCAGAGAGTAAGAAGCGCCATAACCCACCTGCGCTCTTAGAACACTGTTAGGTACTGAACCTCTCCTCGGGGCCAGGGACACCAGGGGTCTGTAGATGGATGAAGACATGGTTTTTGTATGAGGGCGAGGAAAGGGCCTCTGCTTACCCCTGGCCTGACTCTGTCCTGATCTGGGTCACCTTTCCTTCTTTTAAAATCAGTCTTTTAATCTTTTAAAAATATTTATTTGTTTTTATTGGAAAGGCAGATTTACAGAGCAAAGTGAGGGCTCTTGAGATGCTCAAAGCATTGTGTTAAGAATTGTAAGTGTTTGGGCCCGGCGCAATAGCATAGTGGTTAAGGTCCTCTTGCCTTGCATGCGCTGGGATCTCGTATGGCCGCTGGTTCTAATCTCAGTGGCCCTGCGTCCCATCTAGCTCCCTGCTTGTGGCCTGGGAAAGCAGTCAAGGATGGCCCAAAGCCTTAGGACCCTGCAACTGTGTGGGAGACCTGAAAGAGCTCCGGGCTCCTGGCTTCGGATTGGCTCAGCTCCAGCCGTTGCGATCACCTGGGGAGTGAACCATCGGGTGGAAGATCTTCCTGTCTCTCCTCCTCTCTGTATATCTGCCTTTCCAATAAAACTAAATAAATCTTAAAAAGAAAAGAATTTTAAGTGTCTAATATGCTAAGTGGCTTCCTCCTGCATGTGAATAAAGTCTAACTTTGATACCTGCCACTAAAGGCCTTTCCTACCACCTGGCTCTTACCGGCCTTGCAACCTTATCACTGTCCACACACAGACCCCTCGGTTTCACGGGAGAGTCCTATTTCTCCTGCTCTGCACCTTTGTGCAGGTGGTTCTCTCCACCCACAGCGTCTGTTCATCCCTTTAGTAAGGAGGTCAGGTAGGACCTCCTTGATGAAGTTTTCTGTAATAGTGGGGCAGCCTCAGACTGTGTCTTAGTTCCTCTAACAGTCTCCTGAACTGCTTGCATGTGCTCTCTGGTAGAGATGGTTTGGTTGTGTTGTGAATGATCTTTTGCATACTGATTTGGTTGACAAGGCTACCAAGTTTAGTGGTGGCTTTTCTGCCTTTAATGTTTGGGATGGCAGGCATGATTGTCCTGTCTGGGAGTTGATGATACAAATCTTGAAAGGTGGGCTGGAGGGTGAAACATTTGGCCCAGTGTTTAAATCACCACTTGGGACATGCACATACCATATTTGCATGCTTTGTTGAAGTCTCAGTTTCTCTGCTTCAGATCCAGCTTCCTATTACTGTGTACCTGAGCAAGCAACAGAAGAGGCTCAAGTGTTAGGACCTCTGCTTCTTATGTGGAGACCTTGATGGAGTTCCTGGCTCCTTGGTTTCAGCCTGGTCCAGCCCTGGCTGTTGCAGGCATTTGGGGAGCAAATCAGCAGGTGGAAATTCTGTCTTTCTGGATATCAAATAAAATGGGAATAAATAAATATATATGTTTTAAAGAGGCAAGGTAGGGGCATGTGTAGAAATCCTGGAATACCAGGCAGGGACCCTGGTTTTTCTTTAATAGGGAGGCTGGTAGGACTACAGAACACTACTGGTGGGATTTAGAAGATCTGTCTGTTGTCTAGGGCCTGGTTGGGGGAAGTGGTGGGACCAGGCCCCAGGGGTAGTTTTTCTGACTGCTGTGATCATGACTGTGGCCTTCGTTTTTGCCTTGGGGTTTGTGTGTTGTAATGAGGGCACATAGTGGTACATTGGGAAGCCAAAGGAAGAGAACCACCCTCCTCTTCTGCTGCTGCCTCAAAGACCTAGGTGGCAGGCAGTGCCTGCCTCCTTCTGCCCCTCTTTGTGTGTGACTTCCTTCTCTTCTCAGACTGTCACTGTGTGATTGTCTTGCTGAGAGACAGTGCTTCTTGACTGAAGCTTAAGGTCATTGGTGTCCCAGACAGTCCCTCCCTCTTCTCTATTTCCCAGAAACATAGCTGCTAAATGACCTTGGTGGGGTACACCCCAGAGTGTACTTCACTCTGAGACCCAAGTTCATAGCAAGGGGGCTTTCCACAGGGAGCCCTGTGGTGGAAGGGCTCTGGGGTCCTAGACTCCTCTGGCCAGCCTCAAAGAATGAGCAGTAATTTCAGGCCAGGATCTCTCCTCCTCGAGACATTTGATTTTCTTCCTGAGCTGTCTTCTCATGTGAAGTCATAGTCAGGTTCCTGGGGTACTAGGTTGTGGTAAAGACTGGCCTTGCTGCCCTGAGCAAAAGCACCAGGAACTTTAGATGTTACTTAAAAGATCACTTTAAAAAAAATAGAAGATTTATTTATTTGAAAGGCAGAGTCAGAGAGAGATGTTTCATCTGCTGGTTCACTCACCAGTGATAGGAACTGGGCTTGGCTGAAGCCAGGTACCAGCAGCTTCTTCCAGGTCTCCCACATGGGGAGGGAGGGCTAAACACTTGAGTCCTGTGCTGCACTTTTTCCCAGGTGCATTAGCAGGATGTTAGATTCAAACCTGAGCAGTCAGGACTCCATCTGGCACCCTTATGAGATTCCAGTACTACATATGGTGGCACAATTCACCACACCACAGCCCTGGCCCCATAAAATGCCACTTTCATGGTCTTATAATAATATTTTATGGTAAGGAGTATAACTACTGTGTATCTGTGTTAAAGAGTAATTGATGTGAGGATGTGGCACTTAATGTAAATAAATACTGGCAGCTGCGCCAACTTGGCATATTTGGGTTGGGTTCTGGGGGGACTGCTTTGTGCGAAGTATGGGTGCTGTTTCCCTGAGGCCATGCCTTTGGTGGCATCTTTTCTTGGGAGCTCTTGGCTTTGTATTGTTATTCTTCCCTCCACTTGGCTGATGAATCTCAACAGTCCCTTGTGGATATTGCTTGCTTCTGAACAAGGATGTTTGAGTGCTGGATTTTTTTGCTTTTTGTGAATCTTCCTGCATTGGCTTAAGTCACCTGAATCAAATCATAATCATCAGCTTCTGCTCCCCGCCTGTCCTTGTGCAGCCCTTGGCAGGGCTTCATGAACTCATGCAAATGGGATTCATCTGTGCAGACTGTGTGACTGTGTTTCCCACAGGAGCAGGGTGTGCTGTTACCGTATGGACAGTGGAAGGAAATATAGGGGATACACAAGACGACACACAGAGCTGAACACCTGTGCTGGCCTGTCATCTGTAGCGTTAATGGAAAGGGGTCATGGCCAGCTCCAGAGAACACATCAGTTAGTCTCTTTTGCTTGACACACCCCTGATGGAGGAGGAATGTGTAAAAACCAGGACAGAATTTGCCTTCCAGCCCCAGTTCATTCATTTAAAGCATGGATGGAGGTAGACCTTTGGGAAGGGCCTGCTTGATGGGTCCTGCACAAATAGCAAATGAATACAAAACTGATGGGGTGAACTGGTCTTTAGTTTTGCTGGTGGGTTTGGTTTATTCCCCCAAAGATGGATTTACTTTGCTGCATCCCTGTGAACTCAAGGTTCATTTTCATAGCAATCTCTAATCTATACACAATGCAGAGTTAGCATGCTAAGGTGTGATTAGGCAAGTTCCCAGATGGTAAGCAGTAGTTGAGAATGGTCAGAGTGGGAGCAGGTTTTTAGCCCAATAGCTCATACGCCTACTTCCCACATCAGAAATTCAGGCCCTGGCTGGCTCCTGACTCACTTCCAGCTACTGCAGACCCAGGGAGGCAGGTTAAATGGGTTCCCGCCACCCATGTGAGAGACCTGGCTTATGTTCTTGGATCTTGACCAGTGTGGGCATCTAGGAAGCAACCAATAGATGGGAGCATCTCTCTGTTCTTTGTGTCTCAAAAGAACTTACTTTTTTTTTTTTTACAATGAAAGTGTTGTCCTATAGTGAGTTAAGCTACCACTTGTGATGGCTGTGCTCGTTCAAGTATTGGCTTATTGCTTCCCATCCAGGTCCCTGACAGTGTGCCAGGGAAGTAGCTGATGATGGCCTAAGTACTTGGCTTGGACCCTTGCCACCTGTGTGGGAGACCCAAATGGAATTGGCTCATTACTGGCTGTTCTGGGCTTTTGGGGTAATGAAACAGTGGACAGAAGATCTTGCTTCTCTGTCTCCCACTCACCTTTCAACAAATGTGTTTTAAAACTCCCTTTAAGAAAGGAAAAGCTCATTTCTTTAAAAATGCTTTTAAAAACTATAAAATGCATCTATTGTAGATCACTGTCTGCCTTGAGTATTGCTTTCCTTAAACTACAGCAAGCAAAAGGAGGCAAGTATACCTGATTCCTGCCTGGCCCTGCTGCTCTGGGTCTGTGGAGTCGTTGAATCCTGCTATTTCCTTGAACATCAGGAAATACCAGAAGTTCTTTCGGGATGATTGTCCCTGGCACCCACTTGAGAGAGCCCTCAGACAGCCACTGGGCTGGCCTGGCTGTTGAAGACAGATCTGTCACCTTGGAATTACCCACCATGTGTTAACTGCCTTATGCAGTTAAAGCATCTTTTAAAACTGCAAATAGAATCATGCTGATAGGTTGAGGATGCAGTTCTTTCTGGCGACTAAAATCTTGCCTAATCTTAACTCCAAAGTTGCTTGCGTCCTCCAAACCCTTCTTTCTAACTTTTATTTCATTTTAAACATATTCTGTCTTTTTGCCCAAGAGTAGTGATGTGTGGGTGTTTTATTAATATCCTCATGCAACCAGTAATCTAAACGCCGTCATGTGATGCAGGCCAAACATGTTAGAAGAACATTGATGTGCCTGGAGTTATTCTGTATGAGCAATTCTTTATTTATCTTGAGTTTTCAGCTTCTGCAAGGGAGAGTTTGTGAGTATGCTATGCTGTCCAAATAAGGGGAAAAGCTGTTTGAGGGGGAGGGGTGAAGAGTGTAGTCAAGTAATGAGTGTCAGCAATATTTAACCAGGTCCCTTTTAGGGGGAGGATTGGGTCTGTAGATTAAGGCTTCCAGAGAAGGAAAGCACTTAGGTCGTGCAAACGCATGTATGCTTTTTTTTTTTTTCGGTAATTAAGGCTATCTGTAGGACACATGGTCTCAAAACGAATCGAATTGCAAATAAAAAAGAAGTGAGGAAGGATCATGTGGAAGCCGCCTCTTACTCTTGGGCTCTTGATTAATTTCTCAAGCTGGATGTGTCTAGTATGACAGGTTCAAGCTTCATATGCATTTTTAAAAATGCATTTATTTGAAAGGCAGAGCAACAGAGAAGGAGGGAGAGTTCTTCTATCTACTGGTTTGCGCCCAAATGGCCACAGCAGCGAAGTCTGGGTCGGACCGCAGCTGGGAGCCAGTATTCCCTCCTCATTGCTTGGGTACCAGGGGCCCATTGATTTCTCACATACATTAGCAGGGAGCTGGATCAGAAGCAGAGCAGCTGGGACATGGACCAGTACTCCAATATGGAACATTGTGGAAGTTTAGTCCTAAATGGAAGCTTAATCCTGTGAAATACCCTTTTTGCATCTTTTTAAAAAGCTAGACTTCAAAGATTTAAAAAACTCTTTGCATGAACTCTCCTCAGTTTATCTTTATTTCCATAAAAATATATAGGCTTTTAAACCATCAAATATAATGAAGCAAGTTGCATCACTGATTGCAAGTTTTTATCTTGAATATACACCATCATTTTTAACCTGATATGAGCTGCCATCCAGTCTGTGAATAGTGAGTCTGTCCACCTGACCGTCACAGATTTGCAAGGGTTCTGTGTGTGTGTGTTCAGCAGTGCCTTCACATCAAGGCAGTTTTTCAGGTGAGGTGTAGCTGAAAGCCACACAGAAAGGTACTGTCACAGCTCTGCCCCCTGTGTTCCAGCTGTGAGGTGGAGCCCTCCCAGCAGCCCTGGTCATCCAAAATGGAGGTTTTCTGAAAGCCAGAGTGAAAAGTGTCTTTGTTTCAGTCCTGTCTGCTTTTTATTGAATAGAGGGGGAGCTGTAGACCCAAGACCATCATGTCCTGGCCAAGTACATGGTCATGAATGCAAGTGATCCAAGGACTCAGCTGGTTGAATTCAGAAGTTCTGGATGCATGTAGAGGGAGAGAGGACTAAAAGAATCCTTTATGTGACCAAAAAAAAAAAAAGTCTCTTCTCCACCGATGGGGTGTAACTTTCCAGTGTTTTCCTGTCTGATGGAAATTTTCCTATCCACAGCCTCAGCAGATAGATGCAAAGTCCATTTGCGGAAAGTGAGTGGCTGAGCCAATTGGGCTTCCTGAAGGACTAGCTGGGCTGGGGGATAAGGCAGGGAGAACCTACTTTCAAAGGAGACATTTCTTTTCAACATTGAAGGCCCTCCCACTCTCGCCACGTGGCCCCTTCCAAGGGCCGTACATGGACATATTGGCCAAGGTGGGGGGGGAGGGGGAACAAAACAAAAAATACAGAATGAATCCAACTGAAGAATTCAGTGTGCAGAGGAAGTGATGAGATGGCTCCTATAACTGTTCTTCTCTTTTATCTTTGGTGGCTGGCCATCCTCTTGCAGTGAAGAGAATTGGCATCGGCTTAGCATTCAGAGGCCTTGAGATTCCTAGTGCCTGTGGTTGAGGGGCCAGTGAGTTAACATTTTTGCTCTGCCAGTCTAGCTGATACCTGGCTCTTGTTTTCCCAGGCAGAGAAGCTAAACTATATATTTTAAATTTTGGCTAAGAGCTCTCAGCAAGTTGTTAATGTGAGGCTTGGTTTGTGATATCAAAGACTGAACAGGCTCAAGAAATTAGAGTTTTTTTTTTTTTAAAGATTTATTTTTTATTATTTTTTCATTGGAAAGGCGGATATACAGAGAGGAGAGACAGAGAGGAAGATCTTCCGTCCGATGATTCACTCCCCAAGTGAGCGCAACGGGCCGATACTATGCCGATCCGAAGCCAGGAGCCTCCTCCGGGTCTCCCACGCGGGTGCAGGTTCCCAAAGCTTTGGGCCGTCCTCGACTGCTTTCCCAGGCCACAGGCAGGGAGCTGGAAGGGAAGCGGGGCTGCCAGGATTAGAACCGGCGCCCATATGGGATCCCGGGCGTGCAAGGCGAGGACCTTTAACCACTTGCGCCACCGCGCCGGGCCCGAAATTAGAGTTTTTTGAAGATGGCCGTGAGGACTACCTTTAAGGATATTCATTGTAGACCACCTCTCTTGGCCTTATCTTTCCCTTATCTGTCTTTAGAATGGGGACAATATCAGTACCTGCAGTGTAGTATTGCTTGAGATTTACATGTGATCATTCCTGGAAAGCCAATAAAAACCATGCCAGGCATTTTGTCAGATCTTCATCATCATCATCATCATTTTTGTTGTTAAAGGATGTGGAAACTGGGGTCCAGAGCTCCAACACCTTGCTGAGGGTCGCCCTGCTGGCCCACAGCAGTGTTAGGATTGGCATGTATGCTGTGCTGAGCTGGCAGCAGTGGTTTCACCAGCATCAACGTGGTTGCAAGCAAGGGCTCAGGTTCATATGCAGCTAATAGAACATGGCGTGTGGAACAGTTCTGGTTTTGTAATGGCTACACAAGCATGCACAACTACCTTGCTTTTGTGTTTGATGCTTTGTCTTCATTAAAAATGTTAATGACTTTCTCGCTCTCGCTCTCTTTCCTCTTCCTTCCATCCCTCCCTCCCTCTCTCCCTCCCTCCCTCTGTATGTGTGTGTATGTGTGTGTGTGTATGAGAGGGATGTGGTCCCTTCTGCCTGATTCAGTGTTCTCCCTTTGCATTAGTGTGTTGGCACATTGTCACTTTTAACCTTTCACCCACAGAGTGGCATTTAAAATGCTATTAAGCTCAATCATGTTTCCTATAAACAGCCTTAGAAGGATGAGAAATAATGGGAGTGACATTTTTAATAGGCTCCTATTTCTGGGTTCCCTGTGTTACACACACTCAGCTGGTGTGTACAGAGAAAAGCTGTTGAGTTGTTTTGTCCCTGTCTGAGTTTGGATGAGGGTGATGGAGTGAAGATTTGCCAAGCTAAAGGATGGTGGGAAGCATCAAGAAATGGCTCTCCCTGTTGGACTGGTGCTTTTGGGGTTTGTCCATTACAGGATGTGATGCTTCCGGGGTGGATCTCGCCTTGCTCCTTTCAATGACCAATGAGATAGAGAGTCACCTTGGCCAGTGAGGAGGTCTTCCTGGAATGAATTTTTGTAGATGAACTTTATTCTTTGCTCTTTTTCTTTGGTCTCAATATATACAATTTTTTTTTCATTTTTCTTTAATTTTTTTGGGGGGGGAGAGACTGACTGTTTATATTGTGATTCACTCCCCAAGTGGCTGCAACAGCCAGGGCTGTGTGCCAGGCTGAAGCCAGGAACTAGGAGCTTTTTCAAGTGTCCACATGTCTAGCATGGCATCAGGGAACTGGATCAGAATTGGAACAGTGGAATTTGAACCAGTGCCCACATGGGATGCTGGTGTTACAGAACTGACTTTATCCTTTACATCACAACACCAGCCCCATAATTAAATAAATAATTTTAAAATAGAAAAAAAAAGGCTAAGTTGAATGTTGCTTTTTCTGCTTGTGTAGAGGATTCTAAAAGTTACTTTGCCTCTCTGTGCACCAAGTTCAGCTTACTTGTCTGTAGGATGGGGAACTTTCCCCATCTTGCTGAGGTAGGGTGAGGTGGGAGCAAGCATGGCTGCCATCAGAGGAAGGTGCACATCTCAGAACTAACTTCTGCTGCTATTGCCAGGGGATAGGATCGGAAAAATACTGGAATCTGATATTTTTCCCCAGTTCAGAACCCTAGACTCTGTTGTTTTCAAAATTATGTTCAGACTTATGTTTAACATCCACCTGTGGTTGAAGTATGAATCAATCAAATATATATTTATGGGCCCCCAACTACATGTCCAGTACTGGAACTGTCCAGGGAGGAAGAGGATGTGCACAGAAGTATAAATGTGGCAGTTGGCAAGGGAGGGTTAGCTAACACAGCCCGGTGCTGGCTTCCCTGCTTAATTTGTATTTAACTTTTTCTAAGTGTTTTCTCTAGTCTTGATTGTGTTAAACACTATGAATAGAAGAGAATGAAGGCAGGCTAGATCCCTATTTTCCTAGTACTTAATATTCCAGCAAAGGAAGAAATATAAAATAAGCCACTTACCAGCTACACAGTTAAGATGGGTGAAATGTAGCATGTGTAAATGATACCTTCTGAAAGCTATTTAAAAACACAGCAACCTGATGCTTCTGGAGCTAATACTCAGGTTTGCTCTAATACATTTGTCTTCTTTCGTTTTTCTGGATTTTGTTTTTGCAAATTCATTGACTTCCTAAAATGTGTTTGTAACCCCAGAATCAGTCTTTGACATCTGTGGTTATTCACAGACATTTGCAGAAAGACAAAACTCTTGAATTGCCCCACAGGTCGATGGGAAGCCTTCTCTGTCCTGTTCAGCTCTTGACACACTGTGAACTAGTGTAATTTTTGCACTCGTGTTTTCTGTGTCCTTGTTGCTGATTTCACTGTTTTAAATGACAGGAAGTGCTTTCTGGTGCTCCTAAATGTGAGGCTGTAATGTATTTCAAGGATGACACAAGTGTTATTTCAGCCTTGTTCGGGTGTGTTACATAGAGTAATGTTGCCCTTGAATTCAGTGAGTTCCTGACATATATTATTATACAGTTGTCTTGAAACAGAAATACACATAATGGAAGGTCATGTTTTGATCTGTTGCAAATGAGACCAGAAGTTTGTTGGCATCTCGCCTTGTGTTTCTGGTAGAAGCAGTGCTTCCATCTTGGCTGGTTTGGTGTTCATTGTGACTTGACAGAATGTGACTATTGTGATTTGTCTGAGAATTGACTGTGTCCACAGCTTAGGGTAAAGGTAAATGTGGGCCCCCATTCCACAGGTCTACCTTCTGTTATTTTTTAAAAGAAAGGATTCTCAATCTTGACTGCATCTTGGAATGCTCTGGGAAGGTTGAACCATCAGGGCCCAGGGCATCAGTTCAATGTTCTGGGAAGGTTGACCTATCAGGGCCTGGGCATCAGGATTTGCAGAGTTCCTCCTTGGACTCTTGGGCAGCTAGGGCTGAACACGGTGTGCTGCGGTACTCTGCACATTGAGCAATGACCTACCTTGGAGATGGACTCTAACTCTTTGGAGCCTCGTTATCCAGGGAGTGACTCTCTGGACACCTGTTAGTGCTCCCTAGTTGGGGCAACAGGGGTCATGCCAGGACACTGTGGATGGACAGATGGACAGATGGCACCAGCCATCACCTCCTTCACTCCCACACAAACTCCAGAACCCAGGGAACGATCCCCAGGCATCCTGGGGAGAAAGGCTGTCCTCAGATCATCCTTCTTGAATAGCTCACTCTGAGGAGACAAAGTTTGTCTTTGAGGGCATCATGGGGGATCCTAGTGTGGAGGGTCAGGTGATGGAGGCAAGGCTGACCATTATGATGGGGGTTCAGTGGGAGAGTGACTGTGGCTGGGTGTTGGTCAGGGTTGTGCTTAGGCAAAGCTGGGTTCAGGTGGTTTAGCTGCAGGTCGGGTCTAGAGGGGAAGACTGTTGGTGACAGAAGAGAGTGCCAGTGAGTAGCAAGAGAGTGGCACCTGATAAAGAGGAAACCAGAGCAGTGGACTGAAGCAGATGCAACTTCTTCACATTTTTTTTTCCATCTTGTTCAGTGAGTGGTTGTGGACTGTGGTGTAGTGGTCACGGGGTGGGGGTGGTAAGGTGGATAGTTTGTGAGATGGTCACAGCTTCTGGGAACTGTGAAGAGTGTGTGGAGGTGATAATATAGAAGAGAGGCACGTAGGCTCTCACATGAGAAGAGAGCAGGCCCCAGGGCAGCTAGGAGGGTTTGTGTGGGAGGTTACAAGGGAAGATGACTGAGAGTCTCATCAGTAGAACCCTGTTGTGCATACATGTATGTGTGGCTGTGTGGGAGAAGTAGAATATGAAATGAGACTAAAATCCTAGAAGGAGCTAGCAAATAGATTTTGGCTGAAATCAGGCATGTGTATTCTGAAGAGAATGCAGATAATTGAATGCCAGGTAGGTAGGGAACCTAGAAAAATGATCCTTCTCTTATTTCAGAAGTAGAGAGACATATCAAGGGTTCACATCCAGATTTCTCCCAAATAACTGAAATGGGTCTCAGGAACCCAATTTGGGTCTCTCCTGAAGGGATCTGAGCCACCACCTGCTGCCTTCCAGATGTGCATTGCAGGAAGCTAGAAGCAGAGCTGCTCCTTGAATCCAGGTAGTCTAATACAGACTAGGGATGTCTTAACCCTGTAGCAACCGCTAGTCCAAATACCTTCCCTGAAAAGGGTCTTAGGGACCAAGTAATGAGGTGCTCAGTTGGGGAATGGGGCGGACCTGTGTGTTTGGTCAGGGCTTTGTTTCCAGAGCTTGTTTCCATTGGGCTTCCCCTACAAGCTGGACAGAACATGTGGGAGGCAATGGTACTAACCCCTACACAAATGCATGAGAAGACTCCTGGGCTGTGTTGCCTGTGCCTGGTAAATGACAATACAGGGCAGTGGTTCTTATTATCTCTAGACAGTTGCTCCCTAAAGGAGAGGGCTGTCTGGCGTGTAGGCCAGGGATAGTCACCTATCACTTCCGGGTCAGGAGTGGGAGTGTCAGGAGCTGCATTGTAGTGGAGCAATTAAGCTGCAGCCTGCAGCACTGGAAATCCCATATTGGAGCTTTGGGTCAAGTCCTGGCGGCCTACCATCTGATCCTTACTGATGCACTTGGAAAAGCAGCAGGGGAGAGCCCAGTGTGTAGGCCCCAGCACCTACATGGGAGACCTGCGTGGTGTCCTGGCCTCCTGATTTTGGCCTGGCCCTGCCATTGTGACCATTTGGTAGGTGAACCAGCTGATGGAACTACTGTCTCTGCCTCACCTTCTCTCTTTGTCAGTCTTCCTTTCAAATAATAAAAATGAATAAGCAAATAATAAAATAAATAACTAAAAAATAAGTGAATATTAAACAACAGCATCTGAGAGACAAAGGGGGTCTGTAATGTGTTACTCATTGGTTCTCATGGCAATTTGGTCATGATAACATGTGTTTGCCCTACACCCTCCCCACACTGCCCATCTTTCAGACCTCTTTGGAAGGGAACCAGCAACTCTTTATTAATGAGTCTCCAGGGTTTCCTGGGAAAGGCCTGCTCCTATCTAGGCCTCATGTGTGGCCCAGGACAGCAGGGATGATGACTGCCAAACCCCAATTTTCATGAGCCTGACAGGAGCCCAGAGATGAGGTTCTGCAAATACCCCCATTTTTATATACAGAAACTGAGGCTCAGGATATAAGGTTATTTGCTTGGCCAGCAAACAGCACAGCCAGCATTTGAACTCAGATATTCCATTCTTGAGTCCAGACATCAAATTCCCACATTTTATCATCTCTGCCTTGCTGGCTGAACTGTCAAGATACTGACCTGACCATTAATAGCTTGCTTGCTTGCTTTCTTCTTTCCTCCCTCCCCCTCTCTCTCCTTCCCTCCCTCCCTCCCTTCCTTCCTTCCTTCCTTCCTTCCTTCCTTCCTTCCTTCCTTCCTTCCTTCCTTCCTTCCTTCCTTCCTTCCTCTTTCTCTCTCTTTCTCTTTCTTTCTCTTTCTTTCTCTCTTTCTCCCTCTTTCTTTCTTCCTCTCTTTCTCTCTTTGTTTCTTTCCTTCTTTTCCTCTTCCACACCACAGCTGATACCTTAAAGGCATCTTTTGAAATCAATAAACCAGCAGTGTAGGTATTACCTGTCCTGTGCATCAGGGTACAGGGGTCAGGAAGGGGATGTGAAATAAGCAGCTGAATTTCTGTGTTTCTGAAGCTCAGGGTAAGGTTTTTAGGGCTGCTCTCCAATGTGCGGGCAACCAGAGACAGGGAAAGCTCAGCCTGGACCTGAGATTTTCCAAGACCATGACTTTACTGCTTCTGTCTTCCAAGATTTTGGGTGCACAGAACAAACTTAATAGATACTTGACTGAGTGAATGAATGAATTAATGAGTGGCAGATAAATTTGTGCCCTCTGCTTGTGAGCCGCCAGCCTGCCAAGCCTAATTGTTTCCTTCCTTCTACAGCAAGTCCCAGTCTCTATAGCATCTGGTGCCCAGGGTTGTTTTGATTTTAGCATAGGTATTGGGAAGGACGTCATTCAAGAAAAATGGAACAAAAGCCTGTGCTAACTGCACAAAGGAAAGCTGTTTGTACCAGAGGTCCGTGGGTCTGAGGTAGAAAAGGGCTGGGCCCTGGGAGCTGGTTACAGGCTCCACGTCTTTCTTTTGGTATGACTAAGAAGTTCAATTAGATCTTTTTTTCTCTCTGTTTTACAGGTCACAGCCAAAACTGCCTTCCTATTTATTTTACCTCAGTACAACGTCAGTGTGCCTACAGCAGGTAAGGAAAGCCCTGATCCCCAAATCCCTCTGGCCCTGACAAGCCCAGGGGACTTGGGGAAACTTCCTTTGCCCCTGCACATACTTACTCTTTGTAAACCGTTAATCTTTGTGACCAGCATCCTTTCACTATTGAGATAACTGTGGTGCAGGCTTAACAGCTGGGAGCATCCCTCTTTCTGCCACAACCATCAGAAGAAAACTGTAGAGCCCTAGGGTGCCATGTGGGGTTGGGACTCCTTTCCCTAAAGCACCCAATGTTGACTTGTGCTGGAGACACAGCAGGAGGCATGAGGCCAGTGGGTCCAGGCTCAAGAGGACAGCCTCCTTTTTAATCCTCTCTATGTAGAGAAGAGGCAGGATGTTGCAGTTCCTTAGTGTGTGAAAACACAGCTGAGGGACAGAGTGCTGCACTGTGACCGGGCTGGGGTCAGGAGTAAACCGCAGGCTCACACATGTTTTGTAGGACAGTCAGGAGGCAACAGACCAGAGCTGCTACATCCTCAGCTGGCCTGCAGGAGCTGAGGTTTCCTGGGGTTAACAGGAAGTCTAGCTCTCATTGTCGGATGTAGCTCAGACTTCACAAGCACTCCTCAGCCCAGCGGGGAAGGAGCTGTAGGGCGAGGCAGCTCACAGCTGGGCTGCACTGGGGAGAGCATCCTCTAAAGAGGTGGATACTGCTCTGTAGACCCTCGTGTGGCTAAGGCCTTCGATTTCCTAACTCTCCCTAAGAGAACCACAAGAAAGCTCTCATTAGGTAGAAATAGCCTAATCTTTATGTGTTGGAAACAAACTTGGAAATTTTACAAACGAGATGTAGGCAAACATTCTGTGGCTCAAATAACACATCTGCAGATCAAGTCTAGCCCTGGGAGCTGTGGGTCTGAGGCCTTGGTTTTCTCAGACCGCACCACCAGATCCAGGAGTCACTACTGCTCAGTAGTAAAGCACTGGGAATCCTCTTGAACAAATGAAAGATTATTTGCTGTCTGGTTGTCTCTACATTCTCTAGTGGAGCAGTGAATTTCCTTGACTTGAAGTTGAGATTCCTTCCTTTGTCTGACCTGCCAGTTATTTGCTGTGAAGACTTTGGCAGAAGGTTCTTGAACCTGTAACCTGTGGAGGCCAAAGCTAACCTTTCACTGTGAATCCTATCATGTCTTCATTGGTTTAATTAATTAAGCCTTCTAGGCAAACGTAAGGGGACCTTTGAAAGCTTGTGGATAATAAAATTAAAAACCAAGTTTCCTGAAGTGTAAACACATTTTTGAAATCTGCACATACATGGCATATTTGAAGAAAGCTCATGGAAAATGAATGTTATGAAAACACTGTGTATGGATTCAAAAATTGCTTTTCATCAAAATAAACATCTTTTTATTGCATAATTTAATATTCCACGAACTTTTTGAAGCACATTTGTAAATGTCTGCCTATTGTGGGCCAGGCCTTGGGTATAAAGTAGTTAATAAAACTTGTCTTGCCTACAACTTCATAAATATTTTCATGCATTAAGGATGCATAATAAACAAATAAACTGTCAATAATAGCTGTGCTAGGGTGGTGAAGAAATCTGTAAGATTGTATGACAAGGAGAAATAGGGTGAGAAAGAGAAGATGCTCTAGGGATGCTGACTTTGTTGAGGGGGTGTCACAGAGGGGTCTGGGCAGAAGAAAGGACATTCTGTGCCTGGGAATCGGCATTTGCAAAGGCTCTCAGGTCAGGAACAAAAACACCTGATGCCTATGTGATAGCATCAGCCAAGTGTGGAATTTTCCAAGGTGAGTGTTCGGTCCCAGACGTCAGGGAGGTCTGGGTCAGGGTGAATTAGGAAAAAAAAATCCATGCTTAATTGAGCAGGTTTTAGTTTCTTGAGAAAGGGAGGATAAAGTAGTGTTTAAAAGCCTATCTTTTGTTTAAATCTTGCCATTTTGGAGCTGTTGGAAATGTGACAAGTAAATAAATAATTAAGAGAGAAGTGAAATCAGAGTAGCCTGCTTAATTTTGTTCTGAGCTCCTAATCACCACCAACCCAATATGGTAATGTTTGGTTTGTAAGACCTGGAAGAAGGCAAACTTCTCATGGGGGTGAAGGAAAAAATAACAGTTTACAATAACAGGTCTGTCAAGGTTGTGATTTTTTTTTAAAGTTTCCCCAAAAGTATCTTCAGACCCAGACGTGAGAGAAATTCACTTTTTTTTCTATCCCCAGGTCAACTCTGATTTCTAAGCTTTCATTTTTACCTAGTGTGTAACTTACTCAAGTCAGTGTGTAACATTGCATTTGAGTAAAGCAACAGCTGTTTTCATACAGAGGGCTCAATATTTCCAAATTTCCGTGTCTTCCTCAGCAGAGGCTTTCGAAAGCAAGGGTGTTGCTAAAGCGGTTTTTTGGTTACTTTGTTTTGCAGTAACTCCCTCTTCCCTGCTCTCTTCCTCCCAGGTTCCATTATGAGGTTTCCAGGGCTTTTGTAAGGAAGGTACCACAGAATGACATACATAGCAGATACCAGCAGTGCTACGGTTTGCAGGCTAGACATCCCAGGCAGAAGTGCCGGCTGCCCATGCCCCCTGTGAAGGCGTTGGGACAGAATCTGTTCCAAGCTTGGTTCAAGGCAGCATAGTACCAATCTGTCCACAGCTTTCTGTGTATTTGTCAGTGTCTGTGTCCCCATTTCCCCCTTTAAATGGCCAGTCATTGGATTAGAGTCCCTTCCACTTAATTGTGACCTCATCTTTTATTATTTATTATCATTTTATGATACAGTTCCATAGACTCCTGGGATTTCCCTTATCTCCTCCCCAATTCCCCCCCACCCCCAGTTCCTCTATATCATTACTAAAGTATAGTTCTTCATACATAGTCACATGTCCGTCATTGCGGGCATGGATAATGGCAGAGAGTCCAGCATCCTATTGTCAAGATAGAGTAAACAGTTTCATTGTAAGTCCATATTTGTCTACAAGTAGAGATGCATACTGCGTTGTATGCTCACATCTGGATATGTTAGTCTCCATTTCAGAGTTACTGTATATCCCCTTAAATGAAAAGTCGCAAAACAAAATCAACAATAGAAAGAAAAATAGAAATTTACAATGCCATGAAGTTAAATAACATGTTACTAGATATGGCAACAATGCCATGAAGTTAAATAACATGTTGCTAGATATGGCAATCTCCATTACACAGCTACTATACATCCCCTTAAATGAAAAGCCACAAAACAAAATCAACATCAGGGAGAAAAAAGAAATTAACGACACCATGAAGTAAAATAACATGCTACTGAATGACGAATGTGTCGCTGAAGAAATGAAAAAGAAAATCAAGAACCTTCTTGCAGAAAATGATGCTATTCTATGATCTATGAGGCACTGAATAATTTAATCAGAAGAAACTGTTGAAACCAACAAAAACAAAAACATCAAAATCCGTGAGATATAGTTTCCACTGATTTTTGTTGGTGAAATGTGTCTCTTCTAGACAAGAAATAGATGGGTTTTGTTTTTTAATTCAATCTTCTAATCTGTGACATTTGATTGAGCTTAAGCCACTTACATTCAGGGTTAATATGTACAAGTGGTAATTTGGTCCTGTCATTTTAGGATTGGGTTGTTCATTGATTTAATCTTCTGTTATTTTACTGAGATGTTCTTCACATTTGCCTTCTTCACATTTGGTTTTGTTGGGTGCTATTCTTCTTCTCTGTCAAAAGAACATCTTCAAGTATCATTTGTAGGGCAGGTTTGGAAGAGGCAAATTCTTTTAACTTTTCTTTACCGTGGAAGAATTTTATTTCATTTTCAAAGACAAAAGAAAGCTTTGCTGGATATGTTATCCTGAGCTGACAATTGTTTTCTTTTAGAGTCTGGAATATGCCATTCCATTCTCTTCTTGCCTGTAGAGTTTCCTGTGAGAGATCTCCTGTGAGTTTAATTGGCATTCCTTTATATGTCAATTGATTTTTTTCATGTGCACATTTAAGGATCTTTTCCTTATGTTCAATTGAAGAGAGCTTGATGATCATGTGTCGTGGTGAAGATTGCTTTTGGTCAAGCCTGTTGGGAGTTCTGTGCCTCTCCTGGATCTTGTTTCTCAATTCTTTCTCCAGATTAAGAAAATTTTACCTTATTATTTCATTAAATACATTTGCAAACTCAGCTTCTCTTTTTGCACCTTCTGGGACTCCCATAACTCTTCTTTTTGGCCTCTTCATAGTGTCTTTCAGTTCTTGAATACTTTTTTTGGCCTGATCCAGCTCTGCTTCCAGCTTTTTGTTTGCTTCCTCCTGATGACAGGAAATATCTTTCAATTCTGAGATTCTTTCTTCTGCTTGCTTCATTCTGTTTTGAAGATTCTCCACTATACTTTTAATTTGCTCTACTGTGTTCTTAATTTCTGATGTATCAGCCTTCATTTGCTTCATCTTAATCAGCAAAGACCCTCTTTTCACATAAGGTCACATTTACAGGAGCTGGACTTCAACCTATGAATTTGGAGGGGAGGAGAGAAACACAGGCCCAGCTCAACCTGTAACACATTTCTGATTTGGTTGCATTTTTTATTGGATTAAGGAAATCCGGCTGCGTTCAGAGGAGTAGTGAGTAAGCTGAGGGCCTCTGGGAAGCCTTTGCCATGCTGGTGTCCTTGTGCTTTCCTTTAGGTTCAACGAGGATGAAGCCAGAGATGGTCCTTTTTTTTTAAACCTAATCCCTTCCCTCTTTCCTACCTGTCACCCTCTTGGGATTGACAGATGCAGCAAATAAAAATCCAAGACTGATAGTTGCATTTGAATTTCAGACAAATAATGAATGCATGTTTTGAAGTGTAAGTATATCTCAGACTCTGCATGAGACATAATTATAATAGAAAATTATTCTCTGTTATCTGAAATATAAATGTAACTAGCCATCCTGTATGCATTTTATCAGGCAACCACATTCCGTGCCCATCTTCTGCAAGGCATAAAATGTCAGGCTTTTGGTGTTGAGTTTAGACACTCTTGAGTCTTCTTTCTAATTAAAATAACCACAAAGCAGCTAGTAATGTGGTTGGAAATACATAGGCTGTAAAAGGTCAGAAAATAAGCACTTTGATTCATCCTACAAGTGAACTCCAGACCTACAGGCTTCTCTTTTTGACTAGAACAGCAGAGCCCACAGGACTGAGCATTTATTGATCTCTAAGGTTGTTCTGGATGGTGCCACCGATTTGGTGAATTGTCCTGGGCAAGCCATCTAATGTCTGAATCTTTGTCTCCCATCTGCAAAGTGGAGAGTGATAGTTCCTGCCTTGCTCTAGTGGTTCTCAAAGATCAGAAGCCCGAGGAGTCCTCTTCCATGCTTGCTCCTTAGGTTTTCCATCCACTGGCACCACCAGCCTGACCTGGAAACTTCTTAGGAATGCAGACTCCCAGTGCCCATTGCAGACCTAGTGTATGAGAATTTACATTTAAGATTGATTCATGCATTTGAAAGCGGAGTTACAGAGAAAAAGACCTTCCGTCCTCTGGTTCACTCCAAGCATGGCCTCAGCATTCTGGGGGCCAGTGCAAACAGAATCTCCAGCCTGGAACTCTGTCCAAGTTTCTCACATGAGTGATAGTCCCAAGTACTTCTGCTGCTTTCCCAGGCACATTAACAGGGAGCTTGATTGGAAGTGGAGCAGCTGGAACTCGAAATTGGCCCTCCCATGTGGGATAGCAGTGACAGAAGCTATGGTTTTTTTTTTAAAGATTTATTTTTATTATTATTTTTTTTATTAGGCAGATATACAGAGAGGAGAGACAGAGAGGAAGATCTTCCGTCCGATGATTCACTCCCCAAGTGAGCGCAACGGCTGATACTATGGCCGATCCAAAGCCAGGAGCCTCTTCCGGGTCTCCCACGCGGGTGCAGGGTCCCAAAGCTTTGGGCCATCCTCGACTGCTTTCCCAGGCCACAGGCAGGGAGCTGGAAGGGAAGAGGGGCTGCCGGGATTAGAACCGGCACCCATATGGGATCCCGGGCGTGCAAGGCGAGGACCTTAACCACTTGCACCACCGCGCCAGGCCCAGAAGCTATGGTTTAACCCATGGCACAACACTGGACCCTCAGAATCTACTTTTTAAATTTCTTTACAAGATGTACAGGTGTTTCATGGGTCCATTATAGTGTAAGGCAAGACTGGAAGCTGTGTGGGTGAAAAGCCTCAGGTAGCCTTTTGAATAGTCCTGCACTTCCAACCTCAAAGTAAAGTGGGAAGACTCATCCAACCTAGTGTTCATTTGCATGTATCCATCTCTGGGCTTTTAAAAAATATTTATTTATTTGAAATTGTCATAGAGAGAATGGAGAGAGAGAGACCGAGATCTTCCATCCACTGGTTCACTTCCCAAATGGCTACAATAGCTGGGGCTGGGCCAAACCGGAGTGAGGAAGCTGAAACTCCATCTCTGTCTCCCTAGTGAGTGACAGGGGACGAATGATCAGATCATTGTTTGCTGCTTTCCCAGCCACACTAAAAAGAAGCTAGATCGGCAGTGGAGTAGCTGAAACTTGTCAAACTGGTGCTCATACGCGATGCCATAGCAAGCAGCTTAACTCGCAGTGCCACAGTGCCGACCTCACTGTCCTCTTTTTTTTAAATTTCTTTGTAAAAATGTTGTCATAAACATTCAAAAAAATCTGCGTTTTTAATTGATCTGTGGAGGAACAAGGTGTATAGGAGAGTAGAAGAATCATTTGGTGTATTTGCATACCAGTAGGGCTTATAGCAGTTCTGTCAGAAGTGGAAACAGTTGATGTGGATGGGAGTTGTGGGAGCTTTGACACTCCCCAGCCATTCTGTGTTTGTATGCCAAGAATAAAAAAGCTGCACTTGAGAGCCCTCTCTCAGAGAAGGGTTTGTTCTGCATGGTCCAAGGAGACAAGGCTCCATCCTTGGCTCTGTTGCTCTGCATCGATTTCATCACTGCTATCTTCCCTGATGCGTTTCACAGCTAGAGATGAGAAGCAGGAGACTGCCACACCTTGGCCACTGTTCTCTCGATCCCTTCTAAGATGAGACATACTGCCCCTAAAAGCCACAACAGACAGCTGAGTTAAAGCCTCTGGCAGCCAGAGACCTTTGTCCAAGACTCAAAGTGGCTCTTGTTTCCTTTGTCCGTCAAAAGGAGTGGGGACTGCCTCCTGTCTGTGTCATATTCTTGCACTTGAAACATTGGTGTCACATATCAAACTGAGCCCCTCTTTGTAAGATGAGCTCATGGAGGACAGGAAGGGGAAGCGACAGGTGGGTGATGGTTTCCAAGCATGGAAAGCCCTGCTCAGTTACAGGTGCCCACACTAGACCTGTGGCTGCAGGAAACTTGATATGCATCAAGCCTGGCAGATTCTTTCACAATCAAGAGAACCCAGGCTCAGAGAGTTGATTCCCAAGATGATGCATCTATAAAAGCAAAAAAAGAATTCACACCTTGTGTAGCACCAGGGCCCAATAAAGTTTTGGAAAGCTTAAGTTTGTCACATAGAGTAGTGGGCATAGAGGGAATCCAACTAGAGAGAGAAGAACCTGGCTAAATAGCCACCAAGGTCCTCAGAGGCGATAATATCCTACCTATCTATAGAAATAAAGAGAAGCAGAGCCTCCAGTATTCCTGGCCACACTGGTCAGCCATCTGGGTAAGAATGGAGATCCTGTGATTGGAGGCTTCCTGCCTGGTCTTGATGCTTTTGTTTCAGTGGCTACAACTTATTACATGTATGAAGTACAATAATTGTGTAGCGAGTTGGACAAAGCCTCAGTTCAGGTCAATGGGTGCCAAAGCTTGGTGGGTTACCGACATACCATGTGAAAGTGTCCTTGTCTAGCCTCTGCTTACTTTTTCTCCAATTCCCACTTATGGCCAGCAGAATTTATTCCATTTAGTATGCAGCTTCCAGAAGCCTAAATAGGTAGAACAACTGTATTGCTATGGCTAATTGTTGATCAGCCTGAAGCCCGAGACCACAGGCAACCGCAGCGTATTTGAACTGTTGCTTTGCACTTCTTTTCAGTGTCTTGAGCTGGAGAATATCTTTCCTGCTGTGTTCCCTCTGGCCTGGAGTCCATTCACAGGAATATTTCTTTGGAGGGAAAGAGTTAGAACTCTTGTCTACTTCTTTACTCCCCAAATGCCTGCAATAGCTGGATTGGCTGAGTTGGGCTGAGTCGGGAACTCAGTGTAGGTCTGCCACTTGGATTGAAAGGACTCAGCTCTTTCAGCCATCACCACTGCTTCTCAGGGCCTGCATTAGGAGCCAGAAACAGGAATCGAACCCAGATATTCCAGGGTGTGATGCAGTCATTGTAACTCCCTATGCCATAGGCCTACCTTTATATTACTTGATTTTCATCTTCCCATTTCTCCTGACCAAATCTAAATAGTGAGGATATTTTTTTCTAATCAGTTATTCTGACCAAAGTAATTTCTGTCCTTAATTTAACTATAGCTTTGTTTAAATTATTACTTTTTATCTAAAGTTTTTAAAAAGCCCTAATTTTAGATTCTCTTTGTGGAGGGGAGGGAGATAAATGACTGTCAGTGAATTGTTTCTTTAAAAAAAAAGGTTCATTCCTTCTCCCAGCTGGAAGCATTCTCCATATGTGGAGGCCTGTGAATACATGTATCAAGCCCAGGGCATGTAGTATATGGGAGACAATGATGTTAAACCATGGTGGGGTCTGTAGTGTCTGCCTGACACCTTAGAAGTCTGGTTGTGTTTCTTTCTTGGAGGGGCACTGCTTTGTTCAAAGGAAAGATGCATTAGGAAAAGGACTCCAAAGCTGGGGGCTCTTCGTTAGTCTTCCTTTCAGCTTTGTAACATCTTTTTTCTTGTCATAGAGGCATTCTGTCTTTATCTTTCTACCTTACTATAAAACTGGAGAAAATGTATTCTGAAACATGTGATGTGGAGTTGAAGTGGTGACTTGGAGATCCATCGGCAGGGTGTTTAATTTCCAGGGCTGGCTGTCTGCCTCTGTGTGTATGTGTGTGTGTTAGTTTCCTAGGCTGCCATAACAAAGGACCATGTATTTGGTCACTTGGTCTCTTGGATCTGGAGCCTGGAATCACGAAATTGAGGGTGTCACCAGGATTGGTTCCTTCTGACAGAGGTGAGGAAAGGATCTCCTCCAGGTCTGTCCTTCTGAGGCTTGCAGATGACTGTCTTCTCCTGTCACCCTTCTCTGGGAGACTGTTCAAGTTTCTCCCTTTTGGTAAGGACACGTGTTGTATTGAAGCAGGTTCCAGCCCAGGGACCTCTTTTTAGCTTACTATCTCTGCAAAGACCTCTGTCTAAATAAGATCACACTCTAAGGTCTTGAGGGTTAGGGATCCAACATACTTGGTTGAGGGTAATGAGAGCACAGTTTGGCCCATGATAATGAACCCATGTATTTGTTGCTAAGACCCAAAATGATGCTTACAGCTAAAATGCCAGGTTGAGAGGCCTGAGGGGGAATGGCCTGGCAGCCTGAGAAGATGGGTCATGATTGTTGGTCAGAGGGCTGCCTTTTGAAGTTCTATACCCATGCCTGAGCTGAGCCCACCCTGTACCCTGCCTCCTCTGCGAGAAGTCAGTCCGTCCCAGTTTGAAACATGCACCAGGTATGATTTGAAGGGGAGTCCCAGAAGCAGAGGGACCCAGTGGGGAGATGGTGGGCTTTATTCCTGGCATCGGCGGCATGGTTGAAGCTGGCCTCACCCCTACCTAATTGTTTGCCTGAGCTGCAGCTGCTGTGTCAGTAAGCAGGGCTAATACTCAGGATTACTGCGGGTAGCAAGTGACGTTACTTAGGAGACATGCTCAGTACTGTGCACGGCACAGAGCAAGTGTTGGCTAAGTGGCTCAGGGCTGTCATTGCCGTTACTCACCCTGGAAGGGTACTCTAGTGAGGAGGTGTTGTTTTCAATGTCATGCTGTGACTATTGTGTTGCGTTACCTTCTGATTTTCTCCTGTTGGAAACATTAGATTCTTCTTTTTGCACAGCACTGTGCAGTTTAGAAGTCCATGATCTGCTTGTCTTTAAAGTTTGGTGAGAAAAGGCACATGATTTTATCCCCATTGTCCTGAAAGGGTAACTGAGGCAGAGGCCATGGAAACACAACAGCCAGGTAGCAAGTTCCAGAAATGTGCTTGCAGACTGTACATGCCTGGGCTTGATCATAATTAAAAAAAAAAAAAAAGGAGCATTAAGGTTTATTTGTATAAAGCAGAAAGAACTTTAAGACCTACCAATTGAAAAAGTATTTTTGAGGAGAAAATAGACTTGCATGGGTCTGCTGTGAGTCTGTAACAAATAGTTCTTGCTCCCACCCGTCCTCTTGTTCACCTCCCAGGACCATGACTGTCATTTCCTGTGTGCTCTGGCAGAATGTCTCCTCTGGCCTTCCAGGGATGCATAGTATAGCCAACACAAGGATTCATTTGTCTTTTTCCTTCTTCCTTACATGCAAGATGAAGTACTGTGGTGTATATTACTTTTCTTTTTTTCACTGAAGACTGTATTGTCGTTATCATTTCATGTCAGTATGCAAAGAACATTGTTTTGATCTTTTGTAAAAAGGTGTTGAGATGGAAGACATGGAGTAGAGAGGATGGGGTGATAGCTGCACCTAGGTACATACCCATGTAACTGTGACCTAGATGAAGGTTGTATTCATCCAGTGTCTCTGCTAATCACTACCCCCTTTCATAGTAGCCACCAAGTCCAATCATTAATGTCCCCACTTCTTGGTTTCCTTTCTCTGATTTTTTAAAAAAGGAGTTCTGCCATTAAAATATTTCTTTATTCATTTTAGTTGGGCATGCTCACTTGGATTCCTGGGCCCTTTACTCCTAGTTCTTGTTCTGGTAAACATGGGCATGTACATTCTTAAGCTCACAGATGATGCTGCTGGTGGACCATGGCCACAGTTTGAGTAGCCCTGCTATATTACAGGTTGAGTCTCCCTTATACACAGTGCTTGGGATGTGTTTTAGATTCATTCAGACTTTGGAAGATTTGCCCACATGTGATGGCATTTCTTAGGAATGAGGTCCAAGTCTAAATTTGAAATCCATTCATGTTTTATATACAGCTTCTATACATAGCCTGGAGGTAATTCTACACAGTATTTTTAATGCACCTGTGTTTTGATTGTAACAAATCACATGATGTCAGATGTGGAATTTTCCACTTGTAACATCATGTCAGCACTCAAAAAGCTTTGGTTTTGGACTTGGGATTTTTTTGGGTTAGGGATGCCCATCTTGTGTATCTGTTATTTATTTATTATTCCTTATAGATGACAACAAATAGAATTATTTCCATTAGCTTCATTTACTAGTAAGTGGCACCTAACCTTACATATGTGTCATTTTGATTGTGCTGGCAAGAGGAGAAATTCCCATAAATGCAATCGCTACATCAAAGGGTTGATGCATTTATAGTGTCAACAGAAATTTCCAACCGACCTACCAAAGTGCTGGTGGCATTCAGCATTCCCGTGAGAGTGTGTATGAGTCTGTTTCCTCACAGCGCCAGGAGAGGGGATTGTTAGACTCTGATCTGTGCCAATCAGATAGGTAGGAAATGGTATCTTAGGGTGCTTTAAATTTGCATGCTCCTCTGTGTAAGGCTGAGCATCTCATTAAATGTATGGGAACCATCTTTGTTTCTTGTTTCTGCGAACTCTCTGTTCATATCCTTTGCCCATTTTTCTACTGGGCTATTGATTTTATCCTCAAGTTCTAGGAGCTGTTTACCTGTTAGCTAGATTAGCCCTTTGACTCTGATCAGAATTGTAAATATTTTCCCTAGGTTTTTCACCCCTTGATGTTGTGTGTGGTGGTTTCTTTCTGATCTAAGCTCTGAATTTACATATTGTGTCAAATATTCAAAATCATGAGAAAATAGAGTGGTTTATCAGTCAAGAAGTCAACAAAAGTAAATTTACAGATGGAGATTTGCAGGGTTTAGGAAAGAAACTGGCAGAGAAGGAAAAGTCCAAAGAGCACCATGATGTTTGAAGCAAAGGAAGTATCAGTGCCTGAGATGTGATGCCTTCTGCAAAGCACATGGTGGTGACAACAAGGGACTTCCGCTTGGGGCAGGAGGAAGATCAGACCAGAGCAGGAGGTGGCAGGCAGGAGAGGCTGCATGCAGGTGATGTCAGAAAGAAGCTGGAGCTTGTCTGCTAGCCTTCCCAAGTCCCCTAGGGTGTTACTGTCCACAGGGACAGTGGCTCACAGAAACCGACAAAACACCTGGGGATGGCATTGGTTATTTTGGGTTTGTTTTTAAACTGATCAGGGAGAAGCAGAGCAGGTGTGGGCATTGGTTGTGCCTGGGATTAAGTCCTGTACCTACTACTGATTTCATCCTGCTGCTAATGTGCACCCTAAAAGGCAATGCTGATAGTTCAAGTAGTTGGATCTCTGCCAATTATACATGAGGCTTTCATGAAGTTCGCAGCTCCCAGCTATGGCCTGCCCAGTCCTGCATGTTGTGGGCTATATAGACAGTGAAACTGTGGGTGGAAGGTTTTATTCTCTGTCGAATGAATAAGGAGTCAATCAATCAATTAAAATAGTTTTGAATGCTGCTTTCACTGGACAATAGGTTAACCCATCTGTTGGGGTAGATCACTACTAAAAGTGTTCCAGAGCTAAGCAGATTTCTACTGTAGCACACACAGACATTTTTCATGGGACTGTGCAGGGAGAAGACCCCAAAGATATTTGTGTTGGGATGGGGTCAGAGGTCATTCAGGCAAGAGATTGGGAAGAAGCCTAAAGTTAGACTTGGCCTGCAGATATGTTTTTACTGGCCAGTTTGTTATTGGCCAAGACACTGTTTTTCACATTTTGGATTAGTCACCATCATTTTAAAAGATGATTTCTTATAAAGATGTTTCTCTTTGCTTTTGAGATGTCGGGAAGCTGGCTGTACTGGCTGTGCACCTCTCGTGACTGAGAAGCGGCTTGCTCGCTCCCTCCTTCACCACCCTTGGGAACACCTGCCAGCCTTTCCACAGTCACCACTCCTCTCTGGGCCTTCCCTTCTCTCTGCTCCCGTGTATCCCAACGGTTAACTATTGTATTTATTTTCATAAGGCTAAATGATGATTTCGTGGTTTTTTTTTTTGTTTAAACTGGAGATGTGCAGGATAAACCAAAAGGGTAGTGCAGGAAGGCCTGTTTCTTTGTGGAAGTAAGAACTATTACCGGTTAATGCAGTGGGACTGTGTTGAAGGCCCATCCTTGTGTACATGTATTTGGAAAGTTTACTTATTTGCTTGAAAGGTATAGTGATAGCGAGGAAAAGAAAAAGCAAGAAGGAGAAAGAGGGCTTCCATCCTCTGGCTCATTCCCCATGTCTGCAATTGCCAGGGTTGGGCCAGGCTAAAGCCAGGAGCCAGTAATTGCATCTGGGTCACCCATAGGGGTGACAAGAACCAAATCGCTTGAAGCATCCTGGTACTTTCCTAGCTGTATCAAAAGTGAAATAGCCAGGACTTGAGCCAGCACTCTGATTTGGGATGCCAGTGATGCAAGCAGTGGCTTACTTCTCTACACCACAGCCCTAGCCCTAGAAAAGTTCTATCTTAAGATATCTGGCCAGTCCATTTTGTTCATTTGTACTACGAATCTGGACCCTGCAAACATTTTGATGCAATTTATAATTGAGGTCACCTTTTTGGCTTAGTATCCAGAGAAATGCTGAAAATCACTTTAAAAAAGATTATAATGAGAACATACTTCAAAAAGTTTATGGAGAGGGCAGCACTGTAGCACAGCAGGTTAAACTGCTGCCTGTGATGCCAGCATACTATATGGGCGCTGGTTTGAATCCCAGCTGTTCCACTTCTCCCTGCTACTATGCATGGGGAAGCAGAAGTATCTGGACTTCTGTGATCACTGGAAGGCATATTACCAGGATGAAAAAATGAGGTGATACAGTGAGAAGGCTTGTATTCACTTCAATGTGGCATCTACCGCCTGGACTGGGACACCAAGAACCAGCATCCTGAGGACCACATCCCGTAAGCCTCTGACCCCTGTTTCCTTATCTGCTTTACTCGCCTGTCTCATGAATTAGTTATGAAAAAGGACAATGCATATTGAACAATTCTGAGGGCTATTGGGTGCAGATGAGATACTAGAAGGGTCACTCCCCATTGCCAATCCTTCCTACTCTGCCTGCTTAGCATCCAGATTGATTCAGTGAATTTGTTCCTCCTCATCCCTGGGATACCCTCTCTTGGGTCCTTTCTGCTCTTCCCCAGGTCTCCATCTATGTAGCTACAACCTCTCCTGTGTGTCAAGAAGAGGGCGCTGTATCAGTGAAACCATTGGGTACAGTCCATGTTTTGTATGACATGTTAAGCAACTTTTGTGATCCCTCACCTCTCCAAGTCCCAGACTCCCTGCAACTCCAGCCTTTAGTCCACTTCACAACATTTACACTTGGCCACTCTTTTGTTGTTTAGATTGTGGTGACATAGACATCGCAGGAACTTTGACTTTATCATGACTGTTTTTAAGTGTACAGTTTAGAGGTGTCAGGCACATTCATGTTGTTGCATCACCAGTTTCCAGAATTCTTTCCACTCTGAGCAGCCACTCACCATTCATGCTTTCCCAGTTCCTGACAATCCTGATTCTACTTTCTGTTTCTGTAAACCTGACTCCCACAGTAACCTTGTGTCTGGAATGACACAGTGTTTGTGTTTTGTGATTGGTGTGCTTCACACTGCTTAGTGTTCTGAAGTTGATCCTTGTAGCATCCATCAGAACTTCTGTTTCAAGGCTGAATAATAATGTGTATAAGCCACATTTATTTATCCATTTATTCATCAATGGTCTCTTGCATTATTTTTACCTTTTTACTACTGTAAATACTGGAACGTGGATGTATAGATATTTCATGATCCTACTTTGGGGACTGGTGTTATAGTATAGTGGGTTAAGCTGCTACCCACAATGCCAGCATCCCATATGAGTAGTGGATCAGGTTTCCAATCCAGCTCTCTGCTCATTGTCCAATAAAGCAGCAGAAGGTGGCCTAGGTACTTGGGACCCTTCCACCCATGGGGGAGATCAAAAGGGGGTTTCTGGACCCCTGGCATCTGTCTGCCCCAACTCTGACTATGTGGCTATTTGAGGAGTGAACCAGCAGATGGAAGATTTTTCTCTCCCTCCCTTTGCGTAATTCTGCCTTTCAAATAAATAAATAAATCTTTAAGGGAAAAAATAAAACTTTGTAATTCTTTTGAGTATATACCTGAAAGCAAAATGGGTAGATTATATGATAATTCTATTTTTAACCATATGTAGAGCTACCATACTCTGTCATCTAGTTACTGTAGCATTTTACATTCCCACAAATGATGTATGAGGGTTCCATTTCTGTACATCTCACCAACCACTGATTATTTTCTGAGGTTTTTTGTTGTTGTTGACTGTAGTCATTCTAATAGATGTGAGATGGTATCTCCTGTGGTTTTGATTCACATTTCCCTAATGATTAGTGATGTTAAGTGCCTTTTCATGTTCTTAATGACCACTTCTTGTTTGTGTATTTTCTTTGGAGAAATGTCCCTTCAGGTTCTTTGCCAATTTTTCATCCAATTTGTTTTGTTGTTAAGTTATAGTTCTTGACCATTAGCTTTTAAGTCTGTGAGGACGTGATATGGACCCTCTTAGCTTGCAGAGGGCATCTGAGATCATGCTCAGCTGTGCGGTGCTGTCTGTAGAGCCCTGCCCATGGTTGCTGGCTGGGGAACACGTGGTGATGCAGGTCTCCTGAGCCAAAGGCTTGTGGAGTGTGGTTATGCACGCATTCATTTTTGTTTCTGAAAGGGTCAAAGGCTGTGGTCAACATCTTATTGGAATCGTACTTGGGAGGCAAGTGAGGACTTAGAACATGTTGTGCAAAATTCTGACTGGGGTTATTTCTCTCACTAGCCTTGCTTGGACTGCATTTGCTTGGTTGTGTATAAATTCCAATTTGCCTAATCATGTTGGTCTTAGTGATAAAACTTGGTGTTTGTTTATAGTCTCCGAGTACACTGCTGTCACATGAGTCTCCTTTGGTGCTCACTTATGGAGAAGGCAGGGGACTGCAGTCCTGGCTTCCTGATGGCAGAGCAGCACTGGGTGACTGAGGTGGAGTGTCTGCCTCATCCCCACTGCCGCAAGGCACTTGCACTCCCTTGAGTATCAGTGCTCTCAGTCAGTGCTCACTCTCTTCCTCCCTGATCCAGCCTTTCCATCCCACTCCCAGTTCCTCACCTGGAGTACAGGGATCAGCTTTCTGCCCAGTCTCCTTGCCTCCAGGCTTGCCAATGTCCATTGCTGCCAAATAAACCTCTTAGACTCCAGCTGAAATGGAATTGATGCTTTCAGGGTAGAGTCTACACCAGTCCAGCAGCGCCTTGGGCACAGCAGCCTCAGGGCTCCCAGAACCACCTCCTTTGCCTCTATACTCACACAGCTCCCTCCTGGCTGCTTCCTCTGTCTGCAGTGCCTCCCAGTGCAATTTGGCCCACTCGCTCCCAAGTTTGAGTGTTGTTCTGTTCACCCTGACCAGCGGCCCTTGTCAGAGCTGGGCCTGCGTATGTGTGGGCTTGCTGGAAGTGCCCCTGGCTGTGGTATGTTTGTCTTTCTCCTTGCTGCACAGTGTGCTGCACATCTGGGCAGCAGCTTTTCAAGTGAGCCCAGTGCCCCTTACAGAGGTCTCTTTCAGCAGGAAGGAGGGAGAGCAGAAAGGAGAGTGGTTTTTTTTCCCAAGGACTTGTTTTCTCCCCGCTAATTACATTCTCACAGGCCAGGGTGGCTGAGTTAGCGGCAGCACCCAGAGTAACCAAGTCAGCTTGCCCTCGCTCCCTGGCCACCCTGAAAGAAGCCAGCCCCAGGACTACCTTCTGGTAAATGTGTCCCAGTGAAGTGATGACTCATGTGTGTGTGACTCAGGGTGATGCGGCACAGCTGGAAAGACAGCCAGTGTGTCTGCGCGGCGCTGGGGGGATGGGTTGCAAGGCCGCAGGATCCAGGCAGTGTTTGCCAGGCACTCAGAGCCTGCTAACCAGAGCGAAGGTATGAAGTTTCCTCTGTCTGTAGAGGACGCTGCCATGGCAGTGCTCTTATAAGATTTCTTATCTCTGGGATTCTGTCAAATCAGTGACTACTAAACAGTAAAGAAACATTCACTGCATGCTTATTGTAAGTTACAAGTACTGTGATAAGCATCTTGCACACAGATCATTTAAAACTTATAATAGACAGCAAGGATAATAGAAAATGCATTCATAAAAAAAAATCATGGGAGGTGGAATTAAAACCTAAGTTTGGGCCAGGCCTTTAGCCTAGGGGTTCAGATGCTGGTTCCAATAGCCACATCCCCAGTGGGACTGGGTTCCTGGGTTCAGTCCCTGCGCCCTGCATCCTGATGCCCAGACCCTGGGAGGCAGCAGATGGTGGCTTAGGTGACTGGGTTCCCATCACTCAGGGAGGAAATCTGGACTGAGTCTCTGGCTCCCAGCTTTCAGCCTCTGCCCAGTCCCAGAAGTGATGTGCACTTGGAGAGTAGACCAGTGAATGTGAGCTCTCTGTTTCTCTCCACCTCTCAAGGAAACTTTTTGAAATCCATGCAGGGATCTTTTATAGCATACAGTTCTGTGAAATTTCTGAAGACCCCCTGTACATATAGATTTCAGAATTTCTCTACCACAATAACTTATCTTTGACTTCATTGAAGTACCCTTGTATCCAGCACTTGCAATGCACCAGATACTGTTACAGGCTCCTTGTGTTTATTCATTCATGTGATTTTCATAGCAACTCTATAAGCAGGAATTGTTATCTTCAGTTTATAGTTGAGGGGATTGAGGCCCAGTGAGGCCCTGATAGAGATGCTCGAGGTTACACAGAAAGAGAAGCTGCAGTTCAAACTCAAGCAGTCTAGCTTCTGAGTCCACATTCTTAACTCCACAGTATGTTTCCTGGGTGAAGTGTGGCGATACTTCCATTTCACAAGGGGAAGAAATGGAGCCTCAGAAGTTAGTCACTTAGCTGCAGTCCCACAGCAGGGAGGGTGCAAACAGTGGGAGATAGGACAGCCACTATACCCTCTCACCCCGACTCAGGAGATGAATGGCTATGACACCATGGTGGTGTACTTGGTCCTCTGTAGCCTTCCCCACTGTTACTTCCAAGGCCGAGTCCAGAGGTTGGACAGGATTCTGGGGCAGACACTTTATTCCATGTCTGGAAGCACTGCAGTTGGCCGGGGTTTGACTGCACACTCTCCTTCTTTGTACTTTGCAGTGTTGGGTCCCAGAGTTCTTCCTCACCCCAGGGATGCTGACAGGACTCTTCTTACCTCCACAGACAGCGAGACCGTGCACTACCACTACGGCCCGAAGGACCTGGTCACAATCCTCTTCTACATATTCATCACCATCATCCTGCATGCTCTGGTTCAGGAGTACATTTTAGACGTAAGTGTGACATATCTAGATTCTGAGATCAGGGGGTAGGGCAATGCCTCATGGAAAGTTTCCTTCTCGTTCCTGGAGGAAATGGCAGCCCTGGATTCATTCACTGACCTATTTACAACCTCCTCAGTCTTGCCAACTGAACTTCTTCACCATACTCTGGGCTCCATCCCTCTCATAGCATCTTTCATCAGCTCATGGGGTAGTGATATTGATTACATGGGAGAAAGCTGTGTTTGAGATATGACAAGATAGTCTTTGTGGGTCTGTTGAACGTGGAATGATTGAGGAAATGTTTCCTTTACATTTAGGCTAAAAGACATTAATATGGCACTCTTAAAATTCTTGCCCTGCATTAACTACTTTGTACACACAGTAAGCTTACACCATGTAACTTGGGTCTGGACAGCTTTAAACATCTAATCATGTTCAGCCCTTGTGTGAAGACAGGAGTCTGAAACCTACCCAGTATGAATATACTCAGATATTAACATGCATGGCTTTCTTCATTCTTTAGAAGATCAGCAAACGACTTCATCTCTCCAAGGTCAAGCATAACAAGTTCAATGAATCTGGACAGCTGGTCGTCTTTCATCTCAGCTCGGTGATATGGTGCTTCTATGTGGTGGTGACGGTGAGTGTCCTTAGGACTGCTGAAGGCTGAGAACCGGCCACCATGCAATTCTGACTCTTGGGTGGCCAAGAAAATGACTCAGGGGCTCTGCAGGGAACAGCTAGGAACAAACTGCTCAGGTTATTCAAGGATTTGTATGTCCTGAAGGTGCTGGAATGAGAGGTAAAATGGTATGAGGAGGAGAGTAGAGTGATCATGTCTAGAAACAAAAAGCTGTTCCAGTGTGTTGTGGTATTAGTGGAATGGTGGTGCTGGGTGGCTGTGTAGCACTGTAGTGCATCGAGGCCCTTCTACAGATCTGTTTATTTGAACCACTGAGGATAGCTTCAACTTGGGGTCCTAGGTCTGAGGCCAGCATAATTTCTTTTTTTTTTCTAAATTTTATTTATTTATTTTTAAGATTTATTTAATTTTTATTGGAAAGTCAGATGCACAGGGAGGAGGAGAGACAGAGAGGAAGATCTTCCATCCAATGATTGACTCCCCAAGTGAGCACAACGGTCGGTGCTATGCCGATCCAAAGCCACGATCCAGGAACTTCTTCCAGGTCTCCCACACGGGTGCAGGGTCCCAAAGCTTTGGGCCATCCTCGACTGCTTTCCCAGGCCACAAGCAGGGAGCTGGATGGGAAGTGGAGCTGCTGGGATTAGAATTGGCGCCCATATGGGATCCTGGTGTGTTCAAGGCGAGGACTTTATCCACTAGGCCACAGTGCCGGGCCCCTTTTATTTATTTTTTATTTTGGTCTGTTTCTAAAGATTTGTCTTTTAGCTCAGATATTCTTTCTTCTGTCTCACCAAGTCTCTTGTTAAGATTTTCCACTGTGCATTTTTTTCATTTGGCGTATTGAGTTCTTCATTTCCAATATTTCAGTTTAAGTTCTCTTTGATATCTCCATTTTCTGGCAGAATTTTTCATTCATGCCATGTGTGGGTTTCTTTAACTTGTATATTTGCTTCTCTGAATTTTTGAGTAATGTTATGATCATTAGTCTCTTCATCTTCACATTCTATTATTAACTGATGTTGTGTTCTTTTGGGGGAATCCTATTGTCTTCCTTGCTCATGTTTTTTATATTTGTTTATTTTTAAGCATCTATGGAAACATTTGTTGGATTTCTTCTTTGAGGACTTTTATCTGTGAAATATACCTCTGTGGTTTAGTGGAGTGTCTCTTCCTTCAGTGGATACCCAGAGGCATGTGCTGGCTGGGGCCAGTGCTTGGGAGTGGGGCATGGTAGATCCTAGCAGAGGGGAGGGTGTGATTGCTTCTGCTGTCATGATCTCAGCCTCAGCCCCTCTGCCATGGTGAAGCAGCTGTGCACCCCACCCATGCATGCACATGAATGCACAAAGGATCCATGCCCCTCTCACTTTGAGTGTAGAGCCCTCTGCAATGGCCTGCCCCATGCACTCCGGGAACTCTGAGCCTCTGAAGCCAGTCCCGGTGATTCCCCAAGGACTCAGCCATACCCCAGGCCCTCTCATCCAGAAGCAAGATTCCTATAGCCACAGGGAGCAGGGACTCCACTCTAATCCCCGCAAGCCTCCCCAGCCCGTGGAGAGACCTGTGGAATTCCCAGAACCAGCTGCCTGCCTGACAGAGGTTGGTGCTCTACTTTGGCAAGTTGAATCCAGGTGCCTTTACAGAGTGGTTGCCTAGTCCAGGCCTAAGTGATTGCCCCCTCCTTCCAGCACCAACCTTCCAAGCCAATCTCAAAGTCAGTGAGACCCTGGATTATCCCTCTGATAAAATCCACCAGTCGGATGTGGGCTGCAGTGGCCTCTATTCATCTTATTAATGTGGCACTTCTCCCCTGTTGGTCATTGGACACCTTGGTGAGAGAAGGGCAAAAGGGCAATGTGCTCTTTCTTCACGGGGTTAGGTAGACACTGTATCCTCAGTTAGTATTCCATGCCAGACTCAAAATCTGGGGGGGGGACCTAGAGGTTCTCCTCAGGCAATACTGCCGGAGGCAGGGGCTGCTGTATTCTGCTCTCACCGCACTCCAAGAACCTGGGGTCCCCATCAACCCCTGGCTAGTGGCCTGCACACTGCCACGTGATAGTACTGTCCCCATTGCTTCACAGTCCCTCTCTTCTGTAGATTTTCCACTGCAGACTTCTTTCCAGGTGTCCCCTGGAAGTGTAGTTCCTTTCCTTTTGGTAGCTTCCTGTTGTCAGGATCAGCACGACTTTTCCCTGTTGAGCCATGTTGGATCACCATGGTCTCTTCAACATTTCAAGAGTTTTAAATTGAGTTAAAAGGGATAGTAGAGTAGAGGGAAAAGACAGAGAAAGAAAGAGATCTTCCAAAAGCTGGTTCACTCCTCAAATGACCCTAAGGAGCAGGGCTGGACAAGGCAGAAGCTAGAATCCTAAAATTTCATCTACATCCCCCATGGAGGTCACAGGGGTCCAGGTTTTGGGTCATCTTCCACTGCATTCACAGGAACATAAGCGGGTAGCTGGGTCAGAAGCTAAGCAACTGGTTCTGGAATGGAACTCCAATATAGGAGGATCTGTCTCTCTTTGTCTCTCTTTTTCTGTGGCTCTGACTTTCAAATTAAAAAAACAAAAACAACAATAAACCTTTTTGGGAAAAAAAAAAAAACAGAAAGAAAGAGGAGCAGAAGTAAAGATAGCTGTGTCACAAGGCCAAGCTAGCACAGGCTAAGAAGAAAAACCTATTTCACTGTAAGTGAAGGCAGCAGAACTTTGGTTTAAAAAGATCTTTCTGGGACCTGACACGGTGGCCTAGCAGCTAAAGTCCTTGCCTTGCGTGCACCAGGATCCCATATGGGTGCCGGTTCTAATACTGGTGGACCTTCTTCCATCCAGTCCCACCTTGTACCAGGCTTGGGAAAGCACTTGAAGGTGGCTCAAAGCCTTGGGACCCTGCACCCATGTGAGAGACATGGAAGAGACTCCCTGCTCCTGGCTTTGGATCGGCGCAGCTCCGGCTATTGAGGCCACCTGGGGAGTGAATCATCAGATGGAAGATCTCTGCCTCTCTGTGTACCTGACTAATAAAAAAAAATAAGTCTTTAAAGATATATGTATGTGTATATATCTTTCTGAGGGCCAATGCTGTGATGCAGAGTGTTAAGTCATAGTGGGCAACACCAGCATCCCAGTTCAAGGCCTGCATGGAAACACTTTTTTTAAAAAGATTTATTTATTTTTATTGGAAAATCATGTATACAGAGAGGAGGAAAGACAGAGAGGAAGATCTTCCATTCGATGATTCACTCCCCAAGTGGCCACAAAGGCCAGTGCTGTGCCAATCCGAAGCCAGGAGCCTCTTCCGGGTCTTCCACGTGGGTGTAGGGTCCCAAGGCTTGGGGCCATCCTCAACTGCTTTCCCAGGCCACAAGTAGGGAGCTGGATGGGAAGCAGGGCTGCCGGGACTAGAACCAGCGCCGATATGGGATCCTGGTGCATTCAAGGCAAGGACTTTAGCCACTAGGGTACCACTCCGGGCCTGGCACCACTTCTGATCTAGCTTCTTATTAATGTACCTGGGAAAGCATCTTCCAAATGATGGGTCCCAGGCAGCACATAAGCCTGCTGTACCACACCAGCTCTGCCCTATGCCATTTCTGCATTATTGCCTTGACCTCCATAAGCCATTAGGGGGCATCACCCTGAATGCACATTGACTCCTTCGAAAGTCAGTACAATCCCACAGATGCCTGCAACATCAGACAATTAATCAACCTCCTCTTTGTACATAATAGGACTCCTATCTCAAACAGCATTTGATATAGCAATATTTCTTCATTCGGAGGAATTGCAGGTGGTCCTTTGGGATTCAGTATTATAAGACCTTGCTTGTTGTATTAAGAAATGTTTAATCCGCCTCCAGTCCACCTGCTACATCTCCCATCTTTAACCAAGTCCCAGGAGCAAGAACCTCAGACTGGAGCTTGGAAAATTCAGCAACCTTTTTCATTCCCCATGTTCGTGGGATCGCTCACACCTCAGTCCTCTGCCTCCAGTAACAGTGATGGGCTCTGATGGGGAATGTCGTGTCTCCCTGTTCCCACAGCAGGAGTCTGCATGCCTCCTTGTGTACCACTTTTATTCATTTTATCATTTCATTGCAGAGCTAATCCTCTAAGTAGCACACTAGGCATTTTAAGTGAGAGGATCCATATGACTTACATCTTTTCAGGCAAGGCTACGTGCCACCCTGTCCCGGGGCAGCCTGGCAGTGTGTGCATGGTACCCCCTTGCTGTGTGTAATGCCCTCTCTCAGCCTCTGTGGTACAGCCCCTTGATGAGTCCAGGCTCAGTCCTGGAGACCTGAGCTGCTTGGAGATAGAATGACCTCAGGATGACAGACCTCGCAGTAGCCTTTCAGGGGAAGCATCGCCTCATCTGAGTCACTTCTAGCCATTCAGCCTCCCTCTGCCCCCTGCCTCCAGCCGACAGCCATTCCACCCAGCCTTGAAACATGGAGACCAGAGTTAGAGGCCAGAGCCAAGTTGCCCCATATCCTTCTGCAGTGCACTTCCTTCTGCCCTTCAGGGCCTTGGAAAAGGGCCTGCTGATGAGCACACAGTGATGCTTTTCGTGGGGAAACCGAGTTTTTCGTTATGAGGAGAGCCAGTTCTGCCACTGACTGATCGGCAGGGACTGAATGACTAGGGGTTTGGAAAGACGCCGCAACTCCCAACTCCTAATGACACCATTGTCCTAGTGTCCTCCACCTGAACCAAGGCCATGAGAGGAAAGTGGCCAAAAAGCAAGAGTTTTGTCGAAGGAAGAGCACCAATCTGCTTCTTGGGAAATGCTGTTTTTACTTTATGATGCTGTCATTTCCGTGACTATGTCTTTCACTCTCCACAGTTGGTACAGCCATGGCAGGTGCTGCCAATCTACTTCCAAAACACGTTGAGGTTCTGTCTGCTACTCTCCATCTGATCCATTACTTCCAGTCTACTAGTTCTTAGCCAAGAGATGCACTTTGTCCCCCATAGGACATCTGGCAGTGTGCTGCTGTCATCTGGTGCCAGAGGCCAGGGGTGGCGCTAAGTACCCTGTGGTGCACAGGGCAGGGTGACCCCATCAATGAGGAATTAATTGGCCCAGCTCTCAGTTTTGCTAAGGTGTGTTGAGTCCAAGCCACCAGCGTGTCCAGCCAGGACAGCCCCCGACTCCTCTGAGTGCCCTCCTTCCAGAAGGAGGTGTTTACGTGTGTGTGTGTGTGTGTGTGTGTGTGTGTGTGTGTGTGTGTGCATGCGTGCCTTTCCATCCTTACCTGATTTTTCTTTGGTGCCAGCTGGGTTTTCTTTTGAATTTAAAAAACAATTTTAGCATGTACATAATGGTACTTATTAATGGTAATAGAATAGGAAAAATGATCTTATAAAAAATAAGTGTGTTATGATGGTTACAAGAGACTGGTCAGGGATGCAGAGAGAGAGAGTGTGTGTGTGTGTGTGTGTGTGTGTGTGTGTGTGTGTAAAGGTGATCCATCAGTACCTAGACAGAGTTACATAGGAAGAGGGGGTTCTGGGGTTTTGCTGCCCCACAGAGTGAATATAGAAAGTGGTAATGTATTCTATATTTTTCTTAAAGAAAAAAACTGGAAAATGTTATTGTAAATGCTTTCAGACAGATTTTTACTTTTAAGATTTATTTATTTGAGGGGAGTGACAGAGAGCGGGGTTATTCATCTGCTGGTTCACTCCAGAAATGTCCTTAATGACCAGGGCTAAGCCAGGTTGAATCCCAGAATCAGGAGCTTCATCTGGGTTTGCCATGTGGGAGCAGAAGCCTAAGCACTTGGGCCATCTTCAGCTGCTTTCCCAGGCATATAAACAAGCTGGATCAGAAGTAGTGCCATTCAGGCATTGAACTGGTGCCCATATGGGATACTGGTGCTGTACATGGTGGCTTAGCTCTCTGTACCACAGCACTGACCCCTAGAGAATTTTTTTTTTAAACTGAAATCCTTCTGCCTAAAAGGCTCACTCACACTTACAGTGAAATTAGTTTTTCTTCTAACCTGTGCTAGTTTGGCCTTGCAGCCTGGCTGTCCTCTCTGCCCGCCCTTCCTTCCTTCCTTTCTTCCTTCCTCCTTCGCTCCCTCTCTCCCTCCCTTCCTCCTTTCCTCTTTCCCTCCCTTTCTAAAGATTTTATTATTATTACTTATTTAAAAGGTATAGCCACACAGAGAAGGGAAAAGGCTGAGAGATCTCCTCATCTGTCACCCTCCATCCTCCCTCCGTCCAAAACAGCTGCTATGCCCAGAGCTTGATTGGTCCAAAGGCAGGAGCCTGGAGCTTTCTCTGAATCCCCCATGTGGGTGTAGGGTGTAGGACCCAAGGTCCCGAGCCATCCTTCGCAACTCTCCCAGGCCACTTAGCAGGGAGCTGGCTTTGAGATGGAGCAGCCAGGACTCTTAACTAGTGCCCTCAAGGGTGCAGTGCTGCAGGTGGAAGTTTAGCCTACTAACCCGGGCACCAGCCTCACTCTGCTCCTCTTGGGCTTGGCACTAATGGTTCCTGTGCTCATGTACTCTGTGCACTGTGCCCTGACATCCCACAACTGGCTCCCTCCTGCTGTCCAAGGAATCACAGTGCCCATCAGTTTGCTTTTTCTGCACTTGGCCATGGCTTGTGTGTGTTTTCTCTGTCTCTGTATCTCCTCTTTCCCATAAACTCTTCAGTTGCTATGACTCCAGCACTAGGCTCACTGCTGTGTCCCTGGCACAGTGTCTGCCTTGTACTAAATGCCCTCTGTGATAATACATAGACAAATTGTAAATGTATTGTCTTTCTTCAGTTTCTAACAGGTTTTTTTAGCTAATAAATGAGATGTTTGTATAAATATCATAGGTGATCATTTTCTTAAGTGAGCAAAGCAGAAAAATTAAAAAAAAAAAGCAAAAATGGAACCAGTATTTCTTTTATCAGAATTACCACTTTTATTCCCACATTTATTTCTGCCTAGATGATAGAATGATGAGGGAGAGTGAACCAAGCAATAATTTTATCAGAAGTTCAACCTCCAACTTTCAAAATTAAAGTCAGAGTTTGACATAAAGATATGTTCCATTTGCTGATTCACTCCCCAGCTTGAGGTAACAGCCAACCCTGAGCTAGTATGAAGCCAGGAAGCAGTAGCTTCATTGGGGTCTCCCAGGGTAGGGGTGCCAGGGGTCCCAGCACATAGGCCATATCTCACACCTTTTCCTAGACCATTACCAGGAAGGTGAATTGTAAGTGGAGCAGCCAGGGCTCAAACTGGCACCCATGTGATAGAAGCACTGCAGATAACAGCTTCAAGAGGAACACCACAACTCTGGCCCTATACCTGCAACCTTAATCTACCCTTGATGTAGCATTCTTTGTTCAGAGAAAACAAACAAACAAACAAACAAACAAGGAGGCAAACAAAAAAAGCACAGCAGAGAAAGCAGGGTGGATGAGCCTTTGGTCTGCTATGTCTCACTTCTTGGGATGTCTGACTACATATGTAAGCTGAAAATTCACTACTCGGTGAGAATCCAGAAGAGGTGGCTGTGACAGGACTGGTTTCTGCCAAGAGACTTGTAGACTTTAAAGCAGATCCTCAGCACCTGGTTGTTCTTGGGGATGAGAGATGTGAGGCGTGCCTGAATGCAGGCAGCTGCTGGCTGTGTTACATCTGGAACCTGCTGCTCCTGTGGTTCTTTCTCTTCTCACAGTTCAAGGAACAGCAGGGATCGCTCCAGCTCATGGGGCTGATGTGCAGAACCAGGAGAGGACAAAGCTCCTTCAAGCTGCCTGCCAAGGCCTGTTGATGGATGGGAGTTGGGGGTGTCACTGCATGCTTGGACCCTGGGAGCGCAGGTGCTCTGGTGTGCCTCAGCTCAGAGGGTGCCCAGGCCCCAGTCGCCCCTGACAGCTGCCTGGACTGAAGTCTGGAAAAGGCTGTTGTCGGAGCAGTGAGTCATTCTTCCTCTGACTGCCACAGCTCTCCTGCCTCCACCCCACCCTCCTCTAACCCCAATAGGCTGGACATTCACAAGACTGCAACATTTTTCTGGAGAGTTTCTTGGCTTGCTGGCTTCAAGGTCCTGACCACTTTGTCTCTTAAGTAAATAGGCCGAGGCAGGGAAAGTTCCTGTTTAAAATCATGAGATGGCTTGGCCTTCAGAGCTCTCACACTCTGCTTCTCCTGGCCAGTCTCCACTTTCCATCCCAGAAATCCCGTTTCTCTTGTTGAACACATTGCTGCTTTCTCTAGGAAAGGACCTTCTCACCTCTGATTTTTTGAGGAAGATCTTGTATCCCTATGCATGGATCTAAGAGCTGATGCAGGCAGGTGTTTGAATGTCAGAGCAGGAGATGCTGGTGGGTGATGAAGAACTCACCACCACCTGCAAGGTCAGAGCCCTTGGGTGTGGAGTCTCTGTAGCTAAGTCTGTGGGTAGCTATGGGAAAGATGGAGGTAGTGACAAGAGCCTATGGAGGCCCTAAGGGCTTGGGACAAGATCTTTTCCTTCCGGTCTGTTACTGTGTTTGTACTGTTCCATTCTGATTGGACTCATCAGTTGAGTTATTGTGTTAACAGAATCCCAAGGTGGAAGGGCTGTGGCCACAGTCCACTAAACATGTATGCTGTCAGGTCAAAGGGCACTTGGTGACTCAGTGTGGGTGGATCTGCCTCACTCAAAAACACAGCTGGAGTCTGTGGACAGGATCTACAAGTGCATCTCACCAAGCCATTACTGTGTTGATTTTCTCACTACCCTTTTGGTGATGAGTACACCAAAACCACTACCCTTAATCCAGATGGAATGTTCACGATTTGCAGCCTTCTTGAAGCTCCCAGCCAGGAGCTTCTTTCTTGTAGAATTTTACAATCTGGGCCTGAAGTTACCGGGTAGGAGATTGGTGGCCCAGCCCAGACTTCAGCTGTCTACTGAAAATACCGTCTCATTCCAGCAGCTCTTTCTGGTCCTTCATTTCCATCTTTTCACAGTGAGGACATGCTAACCTAACTTTCTCTGCATTCTCCCCCAATGCAAGTAAGAACCGAAACTGCTTACTGTTTCATTTTTCTTTAATTCAACCAACAGGTTTTGACTGGACTCTTGTAGTGTCAGCTGGCTATCTCTATGTAGGTTTTGTAATGTTGAATTGTAAACATGTCTTTAGCAAGGTTCTTACCTGGGAGAGACCTGTACTTTTTGGGCTCAGGGGATATCACCAGGGCAACACTGGCACACAACACCACTCATGTGAGTTTCTGAGCTTGGTGGTTTCTAGAACACCTTGGTACTGTCTATTTGAACTTCAGATAATATGTGGGCAAACCTGAGGTTATAGGTCTTTAAGGTAGATGTTTTAGTTTTCATCCTGAGCCCAGTCTGGGCAGACATTTTCATGTCTATGTCTGCACACAATCTCTTATATATATATATAAAATAAATTAAGATTTATTTATTGTTATTGGAAAGATTTACAGAGAGGAGGCGAAACTGAGAGGAATATCTTCTGTCCGTTGGTTCACTCCCCAAGTAGTTGCAGTGGCTGAAGCCAAGCCAATCTGAAGCCAGGAGCCAGGAACCTTCTCCAGGTCTCCCACGCAGGTGCAGGGTCCCAAGGCTTTGGCCATCCTCAACTGCTTTCCCAGGCCCAAGCAAGGAGCTGGAAGGGAAGTGCAGCAGCTGGGACATGGACTAGTACCTATATGAGATCCCAACACATACAAGGTGAGGACATTAGCCACTAGGGTCTACACAGTCTCTATCTAAAGTATATACATGCACACACATTAAAGGTAGAGGTAGGGAGATAGGGATAGAGAAAAAAAAGAGAGAGATAGAGAGATGTAACTAACTTCCACCCACGGGTTCACTCCCCAAATGGCTGCAGGAGCCTAGCCAGACAAAAGCTGGGAACTTTATATGGTCTCCCATGTAGTTGTAGGAGCCCAAAAAAGTTTGGACCATCAGAAGTGAAGCAGCCAGAACTTGAATCAGTGGCCCAGTTAGACGCTGGCCCTAGCAATACTCTCTTTTCTTTGAGATTGTAACCCTTCTAGGGTCTTGGCGGGGGTTTCGTTGTTTGTTCTTGTTTTCATTAAAGAGAAATTCACAAAGAGAAGGAAATACAGATCTTCGGTCTGCTGGTTGACTCCCTGAATAGCTGCAATGGCCAGAGTTGAACTGATCTGAAGCCAGGAGCCAGGAGCTCTCACATGGGTGCTGGGGCCCAAGGACTTGGGCTATCCTGCAGTACTTTCCCAGGACATTAGCAGGGCATTGGATAAGATAAGCCAGGATATGAACCGGTGTCCATATGGCCTGCTGGCACTTAAAGGTGGAGGATTAGTCTGTTGAACCATGGTTCTGGTTCCTGGGGTCTTGATGTTATAAATAGGGTCCCAGGCTCTACCTCCCAAGGTACTGTCTTCTATTCCCAAAAGGATATGTGAACCCTGGCCTCAAGTCCAGTGCCTTCTGTGATGCTAAAACATCACCTGGTGCTCTGGCTTTTAGCACCTTATACATTTGGGCCTAAGGGGCCTTGCCTTCCTTATTGTAAGCTCAGCTTATTTGTTTTATTTCATTTAGCATTTCTAGATGTTTTATGAAGGGAGGATTGTCAGATTGCCTCCCCAACTGTGACCAAGTTGCTGGGTAGAAGCTAGAGATACAGGCAAAAACAGGGGTAGCAGAGTCACAGATGACAGCTCAGTAGCGTGGCAGGCGTCAGGGCCCAGGAGCACAATGAGCCCTACAGAACCTGCCCTTCTCCTGGTAATGTGAAAAGCCAAACCACGCATTTTGTTTGCTCAGTGAGTATTGATTCTGGAGTCTCTTTGCTTTTGCTCCTTCTGTAGGCATTTCCTGAGTACCTCCATGACCAGACACCATCCTGGACTGTCACCTAGACTGTCGCCTTTAGTTCCAACAGTACTGTTGGAGCAGAGGTTTTAATCCTCATTTTCCAGATGAGCCATCTGGAGCTAGGGAGATGATTAAATTTGCTCAAGCGATGAGGCCTGTGTCAGACCACTGTGAGACTTGGGTGTTCTGAGCTAAGCGTGGTCCGTCCTCCTGTGTCTGCTCCTTCACAGTGAAGGACTGTCCCGGGGGTGGTGGGTGGGTCTCTTGTTTTCATGTTTCCTGTTCCTTCATTTGGCAGGTTGCGGGGAGGTAGGGTGTCCTTGACAGCTGCGCTGGGCCCAAGGTCCCAGGGAATCTCATGTCTGTGTTTGTGAATGCCCTCTCCCCTCCCCTGCTGCAGGAAGGATATCTAACAAACCCGAGAAGCCTCTGGGAAGACTACCCGCATGTGTACCTCCCGTGAGTATGGTTGGTCGTGATGGGGAAGCTAGTGGAAGCACACGAGTCCGCTGGCTTCTCATCCTAAGAGTGACCAGATCAGATCACCGTGGGGCCAGCTGGGCTGAGGCCCTGAACTGTAGCCCTTTAGGGTAGATCATGCAAACTCGAGACTCATCTGGGAACCACTTGCTCCCAGTGTTCTTGTCCCCCAGTATGTGTCACCTGCACTAGCTCCAGCCACAGGGTAACCTCCCTGGGTGATAGATGCAGGAGCAGAGCTGCCCCAGGCACATCTCTGGGCTCTGTGCCTTCTTGCTGCCGCATGGACATTCACGGCTTGCTTCCCCTGGCAGATGTTCCATTGCATGTAGTTTCCCCTGCTTCTCCCTCAGTGCCACCAAAGAGGCCAGGAGGGCAACGCCTGAGCCCAGTCCCCTCAGGAGGCCACCCCTTTGGGAGCACCATGAGCAGAGGGTGTTAGAGATAAGTCATATCTTCCCTTGCTTTGAGAGCCAACCAGCGAGTGGCATCTCCTGCAAGCACCATCTCTTCCACATTGCTCTGTAGTCGGTTCCTGCTGCTGCCTACTTTTTTCTGGTGTGGGGAACCCTCCTCTTCCTCTGCATTCCAAAATTTGTTTTCTTGCTTGGAGGCTTTCTGTGCAGCATATGCTGGCACCTCACAGCCAGTCCTGGCCACTCCCTCCCTGCTGCACTTGGCAAGGCCCCTGGGCAGCATTTTTCTCTCTCCTGTCCATTGACCTGCTCCGCTTATCTGCAGCTTCCAGGTGAAGTTTTTCTACCTGTGCCAACTGGCCTACTGGCTACATGCAGTGCCTGAGCTGTACTTCCAGAAGGTACGGAAGGTGAGTACTCCCTGCCCACTCAGAGACTTCCATCCCTTTTTCCTGGACTCTGCCAGAAACCCAGGGAGTTGGCTGGCCTGGCCAAGGTCTTGGGGGGTGGAGTGGAGTGCTGAGCAGCACCTACAGTCACAGCAGGAGAGGAAGCCACCAGTGCCAGCTTCTGGCCTGCCCTCTCCGCTAGACCTGTGACTTCGATCCTGAGATTGAATGAGGAGGAATTTTGCTCTTCCCCACAGTCTTTACAAGTTCTGTTGTCATTTTAATGATTTCCCTAAGACCCCTTCCCACTCTCTGCCTCTTAATCAAACCTTGCCCTCTGACTCTGGACCCAAAGCTGCTGTGGTTGCCGCCTCATCCTTGGGCTTTATAGGAGCACAGAACATGGGGGCTCCAGCGTGACGTGGGACTGAGTTAAGCAGTCCTGGCCCAGGGACAGAAAGTGGGCCAGGGTCTTCCCCCACCCCGCACACTCCTGCACTTACCCCCATCCTCTGTGTCTTCATTTAGGGAGTGAGCAAATTTACCCTCACTTTTTCATTTCCAGGAGGAAATTCCCCGCCAGCTGCAATATATTTGCCTGTACCTGGTCCACATAGCTGGAGCATACCTCTTAAAGTGAGTGAGTGCCTGCCATCAGCCAGATTCCTCTCTCCCTACATGTGACTTTACTTCTGTGTACACAGTTGCTCAGCTGGCGTTTGCATAGCACCGTCTGGGTGGCAGGTCTAGTAGTTCATACTTGGGAAGACAGAGGTGGATAATGAGAGATTCTGTTACCTTCACTAGTTTGTTTTCTGCAGAAGGGAGAGACAGTTACAGATGCACTTGAGGACTGTAAGTGCTGTGACAGAGTCTATATATCATTTGCTAGGGAGGACCCAGGAGAGGGTGGCTTTTGCCCTGGAACCATGGTTTTTCAGGTTGAAGGCAGCCTTCTAGTGTTGAAGGACCTGGGCCCTGCCTTGAGTGTCCACAAGCAGGGGCTGCTCTAGCTTGCTGCCCTGAAACGCCTTTCCCTTAGGTTTGTTATCAGAAGTGCCAGGAGTCTGCTGCAGCATTTGGTCTTGATGTAAGAGTCCTAGTGATGACCCAACTCTGTCACTGAGACATTAGACTCTCCTGAGCTTCCTCTGTGCTAGGCAAGAGTCCTGTGTACTTTTCTGGGCTGGTGTCTTGAGAGCTTTTGTGAAGGCACTTAGAGGTCTTAGGAACCATTAGCTCTTAGGTCAGGAGTGGAAAAGGTCCAGGGTTGGCACTGTGGCGTAGCAGGTTAAACTACCGCCTGCAGCATCCTTACCGCTACGGGCACCAGCTTGAGTGCTGGCTGCTCCGCTTCTGATCCAGCTCCCAGCTAATGGCCTGGGAAAGCAGCCGAAAATGAGCCAAGCCCTTGGGCCACTTCACTCAGCATGAGAGACCTGGATAAGGCTCCTGGCCCCAGGCTTCAATCCAGCCTAGCCCCAGTCATTGCATCCATTTGGGAGAGTGAACTAGTAGATGAAAGATCTTCCTCTTGTCTCTGTAACTCTGCCTTTCAGATAAATAAATCTTTTAAGAACATAAAAAAGAGAAATGTCTGACCCAGGGGCTGTAGAAATCCTGCCTGCAGAATCACAGGACTTGGCCCTGTCTATGTAGCCAAAGGCAGAACTTGAAATTCAATAAATCTATATATAGTAGGATAATTTTTCTAAGTTGATAATTTTATTCAGCTTGTAAATGATGTTATAAACATCTAAATAGTCCTTGGCAGAAATAAAAAGCTCCCTGCCCTTGATCTAAGTTCTCTTTGCAGGCCTGCCATGACATTCCCCCAGCAGCATCTTTTGTTGAGTGGTCCTCTGAGGGAATGGGGCTGTAGGTTCCTGTCTGCTATGGGGCTACAGCTCACATGACACCTGCAGAGTGGGTCTAAGGAAGTCCGGTGGGATGTGGGAAGGAGTAGGGAAATAGGTTACGGGCAGCACCACATGGAACAAGGCCTTCCTGCTTCCCTCCCCTCCCCTGAGCCATTAAGACCTGGGTAAGAAAGTTAGACCATAGAGCCCCTCGGTTGTTCCACATGCAGAGCTCAGCATGCTTGTTCTGAGTACCTTCTGAGTACTTGCTGCCAGATATGATGATGATGATGATGATGATGATGACAAATGCAAAATGCTAAGTCTTGTGATACATCTGGTCCAGATTCACTGTGGGAGCAGACAGCAAGGCATGCTCACCGGCCAGGTAAAAGGCCAGGGTGTCAGAAAGCATTCCTGAAAGTGTGCCAGCGAAACAGTCTTCAAGGTTGAGAAGGCGTCTGCCAGGGCGAAGTGGGGACAGAAAGCAGAGCCTGGGCCTGGGGCAGCCTGAGCTGGGCCTGGGGCATGCTGGGAGATGGCTTCTGCTCTGCAGTGTGGCACAGACAAGCAACAGCCTCATCTTTTCCTCCAGCCTCAGCCGCCTGGGTCTGATCCTGCTGCTCCTGCAGTACTCAACCGAGTTACTCTTCCACATGGCTCGGCTCTTCTACTTTGCAGATGAAAACAACGAGAAGCTGTAAGCAGGGTTGCAGTGGGGCTGATCAGCTTACAGGCTTTGGTGGGCACCAGGTGATGGGAGGATCCCACTCGGGGTGGGTAACCCTCGCCAACAGCTGTCCCAGTAGGAGCATCTGATCCTAGGCCTCTGTCCCTCCAACCCCTTCCTGGACTCCTCTCCCAGCTGGGATTGCATCTAGAGAAGTGGATCAAGGTGTTACTAACAGGGCCCTTTTTCTGCTTCCTTGAGCAGGTTTAGTGCCTGGGCTGCTGTGTTTGGGGTCACTCGCCTCTTCATCCTCACCCTTGCTGTGCTCGCCATTGGCTTTGGACTGGCTCGCATGGAAAACCAGGCGTTTGACCCTGAGAAAGGGAACTTCAACACCTTGCTTTGCAGGTGAGTGGAGCCTAAGGAGATGTCAGGACTCTCCCAGCACTGCCAGGAACCTCTTGAACTGGACACAGCTGCTCCAGAAAGTCGATCAGTACTATGTTTCTTTAAGTACAGAGACCCCCGATGGTGTCTTGGCCAGGGTTCCTTTGCTCTTTTTTTTTCCTCCAAAGACTTATTCATTTTTATTGGTAAGGCAGATTTACAGAGAGAAGGAGAAAAGCATCTTCCATTCACTAATTTACTTATTCCCCAAATGATTGCAATGGCCAGAGCTGAGCTGATCTGAAGCCAGGAGCCAGGAGCTTCTTCTGGATCTCCCAAGTAGGTTCAGGGGCCCAAAGGCTTTGGGCCTTCTTCTGCTCCTTTCCCAGACCACAAGCAGGGAGCTGGATGGGAAGTGGAAGAGCCAGGATGTGAACTAGCATCCATATAGAATCCCAGTGCTTGGAGGAGGTTTAGCCAATTGAAGCATCATACTGGGCCCTGTTTTTTTTTTTTTTAAACACATCTCTCTTTTTAAAGTTTTTCTCCTCATTTTATTAGAAAGAGACATAAAGACACAGGCAGATCTCCCATGCACTGGTTTATTGCCGAAATGCTCTCTATTAACCAAAGCTGGGCCAGGCTGTAGCCAAGTGCCTGAAACTCCCTCGAGGCCTTCCACAGGGATAGCAGGGATCTAGGTACTTGAGCCATTGTCTGTTGCCATCTTCCACCCCCACTGCTAAAGGATGCACGTAAACAGGAAACTAGAATCAGGAGCAGAGAGAAGACCCAAACCCAGGCATTCCTGTGTCAGCACCTTCACTGCTTCGCTGAATACCAGCCCCTTGCCTTTAAGTGGTATGCTGAATGGGAAGCTGTTCTTCCTGGAATTGCTTCTGTTACTGCATAATTCAGTTCATTTGAGGCCTACTCATGTAGTTGCACCCTATGCCAGTCTTGCTGTGTGCTGTGGGTCCAAGAGACACATGGCCACAGGTCCTCCATTGTGGAACTGGACTTGACCCTGGCTCCTCCAGCTTTCTTATCTCCCTGGCCCCATCGCTGCACCCACACTGACATGTGCTCCAGCAGAAATAGATTGAAGCACAAACTTCTTGGTGCTGGGCAGTGCTGGCAGGAAGGGAACTGCAGGGTCCTGCCCTGTGCCTGAGGCTGTGGGCCAGAGTTCTTCCCTTGAACCCACCTCTTCTCTCCACCCCCAACAGGCTGTGCGTGTTGCTGCTGGTATGTGCCGCCCAGGCCTGGCTCATGTGGCGCTTCATCCACTCCCAGCTGCGGCACTGGCGGGAATACTGGAACGAGCAGAATGCCAAGCGGAGAGTGCCAGCTGCCTCTAGACTACCAGCCAGGCTCCTGAAGAGGGAATCGGGTGAGTGCCAGGGCCCCAGCTCGTGTGAGGTGGGTGTGGAGGAGCTCCTGGGCTCCTTGTGCTCTCTGCAGACCAGTCCTGCCTGCTCTTCCTTTCTGACTGCTTCCCTGAGGCCTGGGATTCCTCCTTGACTGGCACGTGGCTGGGTGCAGGCCAGGAACAGTGTGGGTGGAGCTGCTCTGGGGCAGGATGGTGCTGGCTGCAGAGCTCTGGCGGGAAGTTTGCCCTCAGGGTGGCTTCTGGGCCCCTGCCAAGTGGCTCCGCCACCACCGCCCCTGCGTCCGTGTCCTACCCTGCGCAGTGGCTCTGTCCTTACCTGCCCTTTGTCTCCCAGGCTGCTGGCTCCACCTCTGTCTTCAGGCATGACTCAGAGTGACACCATGCTAAGTGGGCGGCAGGGGTGGGACATCCACTTCTCCATTGGCTCCTGCACTGCCTGCCCTGCACTTTCTGCATAGCCCGGAGGTCTGTCTGCACCAGGCTCTGTTTTCTGAATTGCCTGCTTTTCTCTGACAGCAGCCTGCCTGCTTGGCAAGGGCTCAGGTGTGCTTAAAGCAGACACGTGTGCAGCTGGGTGTGGGGAGGATACACCCAGCAGTAGGGAAGTCTAGGGTGTGAGGTGGCTACACGTGCATGCACCTCCTCAACTTTCAGCAAGTACATGCAGCTTCAGAAAGATGGTAGTTTCTCTGCCAGAGACATGTCAGGGGCATGAGAAAGGCCTGATGGCTGCAGCCTCCCCTGCCCTCCTCCCTGCTCTGGCCACCGTCCTGGGAATTGCTGCTGCCATGAGCTGGTGTCCTGCAGGGGCCGCAGGCTAGTGGGGATGGACAGGCCTCTCTTGCCCGTTTGTCAACCCAGGCCTTCACGGACAGTCAGGCCTGACACCTCATACAGAGCCACTTCTCCAAGGCCCTGGAGAAAGCGGGAAACTGCTGGCTACTTGCTGTCAGTTGGCTTCTATTGGCTGTGGGAGCCCCAGCCTGGTGTGTAAGTGACAAATCCATGTATGCACTCCTGCCCTCGTCCGCCTCAGGCCCATCAGAAACCTCTCTCTCTCTCTTTCATTCCACGACCCAGGGTACCATGAAAATGGAGTGGTGAAAGCAGAGAACGGAACCTCCCCACGGACTAAGAAACTCAAGTCTCCCTGAGGCCAAATTGCGGAGCTCGGGCCTGCTTGCACTGGGGGCCCAGCCCCTCGGCCTCTGCCTTCCTGCTCGCCATGCCCTTTCTCACACAGCAGAGGCTTGTCTTTAATGGAGGGCATTCTCCTTCTGGCTTCTCAGCTTTCTCCAGCTTCACAAACCCCTTTCAATAAAGCCAAAAATCTTCTTCTTTCTCTCCCTCCAACCCCCTCTACTCTGGGGAGGGAGGTTGGGTTTTCCCAGAGGTTGTCTTTCGGCCTCCTCTTGGCTTGTCCTCCATGACTGCTGCCTTCTCTTTTCGTCTCTCTCTCCGTCTCACCTCTGCGTGTAGTTTTTCTCTGCCCTTTCCAATGGGAGGGAGCTAAGACTGTGGTCTTAGGCTTCTCAATCTGGGGGTCCCGGGAAGCTCTGTACCCACGAGCCTCTGCCTCGGGCTGCCAGCATGCCCCTCGGCTGGTCCTTGTGTGGGCGGGCAAGGAGAGGAGAGACCAGTCCCGCCCGGATCATCATCTCCTGGGTGCTGATGAACTAACGAGATGCATGATTCCAACTCTGCACGAGGCATCGCGAGGCACGGCAGCCAGTGCTAGTCAGAAACGCCAAGGCCTTTGTCTTTGGAATGTGGCAACTCAGTCCAGATGGATGGCTGTCCACTGGTCCCCTGACTCAAAAGAGTGGCTGGCTTTGGACTGAAAAAAAACAGCCCACCCATCACTGTTCCGAACAAGAGCAGAGCACGCCAGTAGCAGCAGCCCCTTCTGCAAGGGGCAGCAGCAGCAGAAGCGACAGCACCGTCAACCTCGGCCTTTGGGCCCCCAGCCGCAGCGGCTTCTTCACCAGCATTCAAAACCAAACCAAACAGCTCTTCACAAACCCACCCCGGACACGTTGGTCTACACGCCAGGACCAGCCTGCCTGTCCCCAGGCTAGGCTTGCTGTCTTTATTTCATCTCCCCGGCTGCAGAAGCACAAAGCCTCCAGGATACCAGCCCCACCCCAGTTTCCTTGTGCCCCTGGGAGAGCCAGCTGTGACTTCCCTCACTGCATGGTGAATCGTTGTCACTTGTAGATGAGCATAAAACCTGGACTGGCTCAGACTCGCTCTTTGGGCATAGCTGCATGCTGGGCATCTTCTGCCCCAGGCCCCTCCCGTGTTCTTTCCCTTTGTCTCCTCCCCCATGACAAGGCTTGCAAGTCTTCATGGTGGCTTGTGAGGACTTCCGGAAGAGGAGATGGGCCTGGCCAGGTCCTCCTAAAGGGCTCCTGGTCTGTGCTGAGGCAAAGAAGTCATTCTTGGCAGGCGCAGGGATGTTTGTGTGATCGGTACATGGCTCTGATTTTCGAGATCACGGCAGAAACCAGACCTTGTGTTTTAATCCAGAAATGGGGGAGGGTGGGCCTTTTCAGCAAGGCACTTCTCTTGAACAAGTCATCTGTATTATAGCTAGATTACAACGGCTAGTCACTGAGGGCCACCATTGGAGACCTTTGTGTCCAGGGTAGAGTTGTAGAAATGGGAAGAGCTACCCTGGGCTGCCTTTAAGTTTGCAAGGGAAGGTAGGCGACATTTTGGCAGTTAGGCTTTTCTCCCATCCCTCTCACCTTTTCAGGTCTGAAAGGCCCTCGGCATTTCTCTCAGTCCTGCTGTAGTGCCCCTGGGTTCCTGGGAACTGCCAGTGGAGGGCAAGCGCAGTCAGCAGCCTCCCCCTTCTTCTGTGTCCTGGGAGGTGCCTCGCCAGCTTCCTGCAGCAGTTCCCTCCCACCACCACTGCTCCAGAGTCCAGTGTCTTCATCAAGCACACGTGGTAGTGCTGGTGACATACTGGGTGCTGGGAAGGCAGGGGCTGCGCTCTCCGGCTGCCTGTCTTGCTGTCCTGGGTTCTGGAGCCAATGTGGCTTTGTGTTCCCTTAGTTTCCTTCAGGCTTCCAGCTGTGCCCATAGACCATGCCTTGGACCTGGCCTCACTTGATGGCAGTTGAGCTTACTTGGGCTCTGTTTTCTACAGGGCAGAGCTTCTGTTCATTAGTAGAAGTTAGTAAAATCTTTTCTGTTAAACAAATCCTGGGAGTATGAATAAGATTGGCATCTCTCTAGCCTGAACTTGGTTCATGTTCATGGGGTTGGAGAGTAATAGAGCACTTTTTCCAAGCTCTCTGCCAGCCCCCTTCCCCTGGCTTCCCTGGGACATTGATGTCATGGCAGGGTCAAGTCTTTGGCAGGTTGACATAATTATCTTGCAGGAGCTCATATAGTTCTGCCTCCCACTGGGAGCCCATTGGGCTAACCTGTCTTAATTTGGCAATTTTGTATACTCCATCCTGTCCCCAAAGTACCTAGGTATGAGGGAAGGCCCTGCCAGACACCTCCAAGTTTGAGAGGTTGCCCCGGCACCATCTGCCAAGAGCAGAAGATGCTCATCTACCTCAGTACCTGTTGCCTCTGACATCCGTGGCTGGCATCCATGTGTGGAAAGGCCAGCACCTGGCAGTGGGAGGGGAAAAGGGTGGGGCTGATCAACAGGAGTGGGGGCGTGCCCTGGGGTTGATGCCCTCCCTGCTGTGCCTGGAGGCAGGGATTCCTGAGGGAAGGGGAGAAAGGGGAGCGGGCTGGGCCAGGAGGTGAGCTCATCTCTTACCTTCTGGTCAATTTTAACGATATGAACCTGCACCCCCCAGGCCCAGATGGATGCTGAGAGTCTTGGCCATTCCCATCTCCAGGTAGTCCTTACCACCGTTTCTGCAAGCCAGGTAGACATGTCTGTTCTAGTCATCTTTGCAGGGGCTGTGGACTTCTGAGAACAGCCGTGTTCCCCAGGGGTGAGTTTGTGCTTTTGGGGCTTCATTGTTCCATCACCCTTGACCTTCCCTCTGAGCTGTGAGAGAGTAAAGATAGAGAGTGCACCCATGGGTGGTTTCATTACAGCAACTTGCCAGTACCCATGGTGTCCCTCGGGGACCTTCCAGCCTGGGTGAGCGATGGGAGGATGACCTGGGCATCACAGTGGACAGACTTCAGTCTGCTCCCCTGCATCTCTGTCGTTGCAGTTAAAGAGGGCTGTTTGCTTCCCAGCTGCAACCCGGTCTCCTCCCGAGCGGCTGTGGATCTACAGGAAGCTCCACTCGTGATCATAGCACCTAAATAGACCCTGAGTGTGGCCCAGCCCAGCAAGGGAGGCCCTGCTGCCTTCTCAGTTCTGTCCCCTTTTCTTCGGGGTATTAGTCCCACTTTCCAGAAGGCTGGAAGAGACCACCACACTCATCAGCTGCCTCACCTCCCCCCTCACTCTTGTATGCAGAAGTGCTGGAAGCTGAGGGGTCTGGACAGCCTGCCATTCATGCTCTGCCACTTTTCTTTTCTTTTTTTTTTTTTTTGTCCTGAGCAGTCCCTTTCTCATCTTATGTCCTAAGTGCCTTACTCTTCACTTGTACTGTATGGCCAGCGCCCACTGCCAGGGCACTAAGGGCTGCGTGTCGTGTGCATCTGAAGACACCGTACCTCAGTACAGTCACATAGAAAAGGGATGTGGGTTGCTGGTTTCGCCTCATTCATTCCAGCCGTACCCCCACTGCTGTAGGGTCTCTGCTTTTTGTCTAGTTGTCTGCCTTATGTCTGTGCCCCCCTCAGGCCTGCCGGATGACTGAAGACACCTGTCTGGGCCAAGGCTGAGGCACCTGTGCCTTGTGCCTCACAAGGGAAGCTTAGAGACTCCCAGGTCCTCCTCACTCCCAGCCTGCTGGGCTGCTGGCCCCACATAGCAAGCCCTGTGCCTCCAGGCCCCTGCTACCCCAAAATTCACTCGTGGTCACCTCTTTCCATCTGTTTCACTGCCCATTTAACCCAAAGTTGCTATGAAAAGGTGTTTACTTGGACTTGTCAGTCTCTAGTGTTAAACTCTTAGATAACCCATTGGACAGTGGGTCCAGTCTGGCTGTTGCACACCCTTCTTGGTCCTGCTTCAGTGTTAAACCTTGTGTGAGCAGCAGCCACCCTCTCTGTCCTCTGCCCCTGCCTGCCTGCCTTTCCTTGCTCTTCCGGGTTGTGCAATAACCCTCCCAGCCAGTGGTCTTGTCCACAGGCCTTTTTGTTCCTTACAACGCCCTGCCATTGGGGAAGAATTGGGACTCAGAGGAGGGGTAGTCATCATCCCTTAGAAAAGACATGTCAGCCACGTACCCTTGGCTGCTGTCATTCTTGTGTTCCCGGGTGGTTTCTATGGCGCTCCTGTAGAACATGTAGCATCGTCTTACCAGTACATCTACCTGGTTTACAGTCTGTTGAAAACCAGCCCATCCTCATGATGGGGTAGAAGTCTGCATTGGAACCAGATCTGACGGGATGCTCAGCTGTCATCACCGTTCCCAAGCTTAAAAGTGTTCCAGAATTTGTTGTTCATGTGGAGGAGACGGTTTTTTTGTTTTTTTGTTTTTTTTTCTGAGAGTCCACCACAGGTGGGTAACCCTGTTCACCTGGAAAGATGTGGCTGCGATAGTAAGTGCCACCCTTTCCCTGGGTACAGATTCCAGTGTTTATGTGCTGAGACAATAAACCTCATTTTTCAGTTCCTCTGTTTCATAAACACCTGAAGGATGAGCTGGGTCTGTTAGTGCCCTGAGCAACTCATAATGCAAATGTGGACATGATGTCTCTTTGTTTTTCTACATTAGCCTGTTCATGTTATGGACCAAATTTGAACAAGGAACTCAAGGAAAATTTGTACTTTCCGTATTTATGCTTTCATGTAAAAGGGTGGGAAGGGAGGGTTGTCTGTTTACTTTTGGTAGACTTTTTTCAAAATCCCTTTTCCACTGTTTTCTGTCTGGTTTTAAAACAAATGACAGTTTTGTATGGATTTTTTTTAATGTACATTTCGAAACAAATGATTGAATATTTTCTGAAATAATGGAATAAAAGACATAGAATTATCTAATCTCTGCTATAATTCCTTGACCTATTTTTCACGCTTTTTAATGCAGCTGATTATTTGCTTTTACTGGAAAACTGTGTGTAGCCATTTGAGCCCCACGCCTAATATTTTTCATTGTGTTCATCATACAATGATGAGTATTGCTTGTCTGTTGTGCTCATGTGAGTTAGGAACTGGAATTCCTGAGGGAGAGAAAGGGCATATATCCAGAGGTGGATGTTGACATGCAACACTTTATCTGGTTTGTGATAGTAAGGGGAAAGGCTGTTCCTTTACACGATGCTGGCAGAAAGCTTCTGAAGTAAGCACGCCAGGCCTGAGGCCTGTGAAGTCACTCGGCATGCAGAAGGTGGGTTTTAGATGTCCACAGTAGTAACGGTGCGAAGTGAGGATTGCTGTTGTCACTTGCACGAGCTGCTGTTGCCCACACAGCTGCCTGCTGCATTTTCTAGAACCAAGCTTCTACAGCTCTCAGGAGCTGAGTGTGGCTGTAGATCATAGTCAGCCAAGAACACCCATGTGTGTGATAGTGCAGCTGGAATTACTTAAGAACACGAACATGTTTGATGCAGATAGGTTTTAAACCTGCTCTCCCTTGAGAAACTTAGCTCCAGCTAACCTTTTTGCATATGTTTGCTCATCTGTGTCCTGTGGGTTTTGTTTTTGTTTCAGGAGGAATGCTAGTGGTGAGATAGAGTCAGTGAATCCAAAAAGTACTTGGTAAATTGCTTTGTTTAATGAACATGCTCATTCTGAAGTGTCTACTGTATATTCAGGAGTCATTTCCTCAAAGGACCCCTGATTTCTGCAACCAACACATAGAAAAGTCTTCTCTGCCTGTTAGTCCCAACTATCCTCAAATCCTGTAATATCGGCTTTCCCGTACCTTATTTGCTAGGTGGTATTTTCAAGGCCCCCTAGTGGTACAGACAGAGTATAGACCAGGGCTCTGGAACACAGGCGACCAGCACCAACAAGGCAGATTTTCATGAGCCCTGAAGCCGTAGTGCTCAACTCCCCCGAATCTTAGACATTTCTTCTAGCACAAGATCTGCTGGCTGTAGCTACCTGTGTGCCCTTCCCCCCATAAACACTAATGGGTAATGCTGATTCTATCTCAATTCCCGGAGGGACCAATTTGAAGAGGTGATCATTTATTTTTCTCACTGTACTGCCTGCTGCAGCTTTCTTCAGAAATCTGTGTCCTGGGCCCCAGATGTCTGATGTGTGTGTGACTGCAGCATACAGTATCCAGTGACATCTAATAGCTGCTCTGCCATTTGTGAATTTGGTTGGAAAGTGACATATGGTTCCTACACTTACCTGTATGTTCCTTGTATGGAACAGGTGAGCCGTGATAGCAATGTCATTGGTCTTTCATGAAGTGTTTACTGTGCTGCTGTCAGATCTCAGATTCTCAATGAAGGAGATCAAAGATGGCCATAGCTGACAAATGTAAGGAATACTGGCTAGTGCTAACGTTACTCAAGACAGATGTGAGATACTTCCAGCAATTGCACTGGGGCTGATTTTTAAACACTAATCCCTACTGCATTCATTAAAGATGCTCATACTTCATGAGTTGTTGGAACTGAGGTTGGAATGTTTTAAAGAATAGGTGATTGGGGCCCAGCACTGTGGCCTAGTGGCTAAAGTCCTCGCCTTGAACATGCTGGGATCCCATATAGGTGCAGGTTCTAGTCCCAACGGCCCCACTTCCCCTCCAGCTGCCTGCTTGTGGCCTGGGAAAGCAGTTGAGGATGGCCCAAGGCCTTGGGACCCTGCACCTGTGTGGGAGACCTGGAGGAAGTTCCTGGATCCTGACTTTGGATCGGTGCAGCACCAGCCGTTGCACTCACTTGGGGAGTGAATCATCAGAAGGAAGATCTTCCTTTCTGTCTCTTCTCCTCTCTGTATATCTGATTTTGTAATGAAAATAAAATAAATCTTAAAAAAAAATAGAATAGGTGAGAAGATGTTTAACAGATGTTGGATGAAGCCCAAAACTGAGGACAAAAATTGGTCATTTGCATCTCTGTACTGCAGTCTGGTGCTAAAGCTTTTGTAAAATTCCGCCTTCCACAGAGGAAAGCATGACAGGAAAAATTGGGATGCAGGTTTCTGAGAGAGGACTGTTGGAGTGCTGTGAATCTATGGGCAAAGTGTCAACAGACTTTAGGACTTGATGCATCTCACCACAGAATAGAGAGCACAAGATTTGGGGTGCCTGCTTCTCACCTAAAGCAAAGTTCCATGAAAGAAGACTGAGCTTGCTAGCTGCACAGCCAGCAGAGTCCCAACAGTGGATGACAGTGGACACCTTGGAAGGGCAGGTCAGCATGCCAAGGCCCCAAGAGGACCTCCTGAGAGGATGAGGAGTCCTGGGAAGGCCAGGCTGTAGTCACTGGAGAATGGATCACCCATATCTGAGAGAGGTACACCAGGGGGCTTCCCGAGGAAGAGAGCCATAAGTTCCAAAGTGCTGGAAAGAAAGCAAGTGCCACTCAGCACACCCGAGATGATTGCTAGCCACAGACTTCACAATAACAATTTGTTCTTTTTCTCTGCTTTCCATACGTTAAATTTTTTGTACCTGTAAGGTCCAGGCAAGGCAACCTGGGTGATAGAGGAGATAGGGTCAAAAGTAGCAGAAGGCGGAGGGAGGGAGGAAGAAATCCTGTGTACCAGCCTCAGCACACAGTCTGCTACAGAATTCCAGGCCTGGAGCTGGACTGAATCTGGAGCAGGGACTATACAGCTTAGGATTTTTTTTACAACCAGATGGACTTTAAAAATATTTGAATAAGGAATTAAAAAAAATAGTTATGAATAACTGTCAAAACAACAAAACATGAATTGTTCCTGAGATAACTTGAAGCAGAAAATACAGTTATTTTATTTTAAGAAGCTGGTGGAAGGTAACCTCGCTCACTGGGAAAAACCAAGAGAAGTTCCCTAGGAGTTCTGATGGAGCCCAGGCACCCCAGACCCTGCATGACCCATTGTCACCACTTGGCCTGGCAAGCAGGAATTTGAGAACATTTCTGAAGTGAAGATGGTGGCTGACTTCCACCAGAGCAGCCCTGGCTCTACAGTGTCATCATTATTAGCCTTTCCCTCTGAGGCCAAGCTCTCAAACACAATGTCCTTTTTTCCTTTTTTTAAGTCCACAACCCAGATTAAGAAGTATATTTTATACTATGACCCTATAAAACAGATCCAGGTGAAATGGACAGTTCAAGAAAAAAAATATTATGTATACCACACTAATATTACCGATTGCATAAAAGAGCACTAATGGACCTAAAATAATGGTTTGAAAGGATGTGGACATGAAAAACACTTCCCTATGATATTGGGCAGGCAGGTGGAGGGAGCGTTGATTAGCAGCAACAGTGATACCGTGCTTATTCTCGATACCCTAAATGCTTCTAGAAAATACTGACACCCTCAATGTTTCTAGAAAGTTCTGTCATTCCTCTAGCTCTTATTCATTCCTCATCCTTAGTATGGGTACTGTAAAGGAAATGCAGGATGTGTGTTGAGTATGTAAATAGTCTTCAAAATGTTCATGGAAAATATGCCACTACTTTTAGGTTCCAATTTCCGTTGTGTTTATAAAGTGCCTCATGTATATTTGAGGGAGACACATATCGACTAAAAACTGGTTCATACCATCATGAAGGATGACAAGTCCCAAGACCTGCAGGAGAGCCCAGGAGAGCTGAGGGTGTGGTTCAAGTCAAAAGGCCATCAGGCCCCAGATTCAAGGAAATGTGCTGTTTCACTTGGAGTAGGAAGACAGGAAAGGCCATGGCACAGCTTGAAGGCAGTCTGGTGGGAGGCCTCATCAGGGTGAAGGTCAGGCTTTTGAATCTTTGCAGGTCAAAGGACTACATGAACCCCATCCACACTAAGGAGAGCAGTCTGTTCACTTTGTCTAGTGATTGAAATGTTCACCTCAATGGAAAAACTTTCACCAGAACATCTAGAATAATGTTTGACCTGGCCAAGTTGACTTGTAAAATTAACCATTAAAATGAACCAATCCCTCCAAGTAAAGGGCCAACCTTAGATCCTAAAAGATCCAATTTTATTTAGACTTCAGTGGTACTGAAATATAAAAAGACATATAACTTCAGAGGCTTTGTGTTTCTGTGAGGAAAACAAGATGTGTTTCAACGAGTGTCAGTCTAAAATCAGAGTTGTATTGCATTTCCTCATCAGCCAAATCAGTTTGAAAAAGCACGCACAAAGTTATAGTAATTAATCTTGCCTTCGTCATGAGAGCAAATCCTGATCAGCTGCAATAGAGAACAGAGAGAACAGGTTAAAGTGATGGCAGAGCTTCCTTCAACATACCTGCCATGCACTTGGGGATGATGAACTTCACTCCTTGGTAAATAGTTCTGCATTTTCATATCCTTAGCTGGTGCTGAAATGACACTAGGAACCTGAGAGGGAGGTTCTGGCGTTATCCCAGTTTTACATTTAGTTAAACCAAACCTGCAGATGGTTTATGGCCTATTCAACATATGAGGGCACTAAGCATTCTTTCAATTTTTTTTTTTTACTGGTTTTATAGTCAAATTGAAGACTTTGTTCGCCCAACCCATAAGGAGTGAGATTCTTGAAATAACGTTTCTTTTATCACAGGCAAATAGAAGAATCTATTCTTATGTCACTGCTCAAACCATGTCCCTTTAATCCCAACTGGGCCTGGTAATAGACTGATTTTTTATGGTTATCCTTTTAAAATAGCCACCCCACCCAGTCCTTTCCTGATCACTTCCCAGTGGCTACCATTCTTCCCGTGCCTGTCACTTCTCAGATCAGAGAATTAATGATTTGAAAATTAAAGCTCAGCATGCCATCTATTTAAAATTTGGACAGCTGCATAGGAGCCTGGCCCAAAAGGTCTCAGATTGTCTATGTGTCTCCTTGGCATCTGCTCCATTACCGTCCCCCACCCAACCCACCTCACCCCCAACTCCCGCACACCCAGGACCACTTCTGATGCCTTCTGTTAGCCTCGACACAATGATCTACTCATAATTCTATGTTGTCTAGTCCCAAGCTGTCTAACAGCAATTAGAAAAGAATGCCATCATAGTATCTGGGAGGAGGGGTACCATAACTGGTGCAGTGTAGATCGGATTGGAGCCCCCTTGTAACTTCGTTTAGGAAGGAATGATCAGTGCTCAGCCTCTGACCCAAAGCAGGACTCATACTGACCTCCTTCACCAGGGAGTCATCGATCGGGACATTGAGAGATTCACAGATTTTAAAGAACATCTCTCTGTCCACATAGCCTGAAGCTTCCTTGTCGTAGGTTTGAAATGTCTCGCGAATGCTGTCTTTGCATGGATGATCTTTCAGCTGCTTCTGGATTGTTTCTATTAATGCTTCTAGTTCCTGCATGCCTGGATCCTCTTCGGTTTGCTTGCTGTGGAAAAAGGAAGGAAGTGGCTCAATATGACGTTTTTCTTTTTTCCTTAACCTATCTTATTCTCAGTGACTGAAGTTCTCACTTGATGAAGTCAGGAAGCTTCTAGTGACAAACAGCTTTGACACTGAGTTGACCAGTAAGCAAACACTTGCTAGCAGAGGCAGGCTGCTGGCTGACATCCACGTCAGAAAGGCCTGACAGGAGGGGGAAGTTTGGAACTGCCTCCCTTCCTGCCATCTGTGAAATCACTGCACCTAAGCAGCCAAATCGAATACCATCACCCTCAGATTTGGTATTTGTGGGAATCCCATGCGTGCCTCTCACTCTGTTATAGATGAACATTACCTCATCTAGCAATGAATGCCCCAGAAAGAAGATTTGCATGTAATGATGCAGCCAGATCTCTTACTATTTTAACATTCCCTCCAAGTCCATGGCGAATTTTGTGAAAAGCCACTGGCAGCAGTTAAGTGACTGCTCGGCGTTTACTGTGGAGATTACTGACAGGACATGGGGGAGAGGGAGGCCTCCCCCTTGCAAACCCAGCCATGGGAAGTTGCAGCTTAACTTTTATAGTTATAAATTGGAAGAATTTTAGGGCTGGAAAAGACCTCTTCATATTTCATCTTCACAAATCCTTTAAGAGCAAACTTGGCCTTCATAAGCCCAGTCAACACTCCCATCCTTCCCAATAATGAGAAAACAGACTCCAAGATTCAGGGACTATAGCATGAGTCAGAGGCCAGCCAAAAACTCACAGCTTCCTACACTTCCAACGTGCTCTTGCAAGTATGCCCAACTACTTCACACTAAGCCTGTCTCCTTCCATCATTTCAAAACTATAAGACCACCAGTGCTTTTTGTCCTTTACACTTTTGCATATGATAACTGCCTCAAATAGCCTCTTTCATCTTGTTCTTCTCTCTCCACCTGTTGGTACATGCTGATGGGAGTGTATATAAACACCTGAGGTTAGATGCTTTGTAAAGAACAGAGGTTTATTTAGCTCCCAGTTTGGAAGGCTCAGTAGCATAGTTGAAGCATTCAGCTGAGCTCAGCTGAGGAATTCAAGGCAGAGCCATTCCACTTGTCAGGCTCACTCCACCAAGCCTCACGGCAACATGACCCAATTCTTTTTTTTTGAAGATTTTGTTTTTATTGGAAAGTCAGATATACAGAGAGAGGAGGAGAGACAGAGAGGAAGATCTTCCATCCGATGGTTCACTCCCCAGGTGGCTGCAATAGCTAGAGCTGAGCTGATCCAAAGTCAGGATCCAGAAGCCTCTTCTGGGTCTCCCACACAGGTGCAGGGTCCCAAGGCTTTGGGCCATCCTTGACTGCTCTCCTAGGCTACAGGCAGGGAGCTGGATGGGAAGCAGGACTGCCAGAATTAGAACCAGTGCCCATATGGGATCCTGGCACATGCAAAGTGAGGACTTCAGCTGCTAGGCTACCACCCGGGCCCAAATCAATTCTTTCTGAGGTAGCATTCACAATAACCTAACCACTTCCACTAATGCTGCCCCCAAAAGGTTCCCTATTTTTCTTTAAGGGACTAAGCTCAAAACATGTGCACTTTCAGAAGCCACACTCAATCTTATGCAAACCATAGCAGAGAAGTATAAGGTGGTATTGGATATTACTAAAGAACAGTTTGGAAATAAGGAACAAAAGGCTAGCAAAATAATGATAATATGACCTAAGAAAACAATCGTGAACTACATTCAAAGAGACATCTGTAAGACAATTTTAAGATAGCCTAAATATCCAGAAATAGGGAATTAGCTAAACAATTTCCATTAACATCGAGCAACAGGATAATATAGGTACTGACAATGAATACATTGTTAGTGAAGAATTCAAGACACAAAAGCATGTGGAATGCCACTTTTTGGTACAAAGTTAAAGGAAAATAAGAAAATATATCTGGGCCTAGCACGATAGCGTAATTGTTAAAGTCCTCGCCTTGCATGGGCCAGGATCCATACGGGCACTTGTTCTAATCCCGACGGCCCCACTTCCCAACCAGCTCCTTGTCTGTGGCCTGTGAAAACAGTGGAGGATGGTCCAAAGCCTTAGGACCCTGCACCTGCGTGGGAGACCCAGAAGAGCTCCGGGCTCCAGGCTTCAGATTGACTCAGCTCTAGTCATTGCAGCTGCTTGGAGAGTGAACCATCAGATGGAAGATCTTCTCTGTCTCTCCTCTTCTCTCTGTATATCTGCCTTTCCAATAAAAATGAATAAATCTTTTTAAAAATTTTTAAAAAGAAAACATCTAATTTTGCCTGTATTGTGCCAAGAAACCCTACTAATATAATCAAAAAGCCGATGAGAGAGGCTGTTGCCCATCGGGAGTGGGAGTAAGCAGTAGGTAGACAGAAGGAGGAGGGGAGCAAAGCTTCTCCCTGGGCCCTTCACGTGCTTGTGACTGAGATGAACACAACATCGCCTGACGGGTGAAACTGTCAAGGCCCTGAGAACCACTAAGGACATCAGAGACGTTCACAGTCAACTGTGAAGTTAAAAAAAAGTCCAATAGTTCTACAGAATTACTCAATTTTATATTCATATTAAAAACAAAATGCAAAGTAGTCATTTCTGGGTTATAGAATTTTAGAACTATTTTACTATTTTCACTTCTAATAGTACATTTTTATTCAAATATTTGTGGGCCATGTGTTTTTTTTTGTAGTAAGACAAAAATAGCAATTTATTATAAAAATTTCCCAATCTCTCTCTCTCTCCTTTTGCATTATTTATCTAGAAGAATGCTTACCTGGCGGGGGCAGCTCCAATCGCATGGACTACATTATAAATGGCAGAAAGGAGAAACTTCAGTGGTGGGATAGAGTCACATGTGGCCAGGAGTTACAGACATGGAACCCAGAAAGTAAAAATGTGTGATCCATTCATTTTGGGAGGGATATATTACTCTCTTCCTAACACAGCTACATACCATATGTGTTCATATAGCAAGGAAGATACTCCTGGCACCTGATGCCTCCAAGAGGCATAGAGTACATTCACAGATAGGACAGCAAAGCACATGGTGGTACTATTTAAGTCAGGGCTGGTTAAAGTCACAGTCCCATATTTTACTGCTGTGGCTCAGGCCAGGGACTGTTCCATATATCTCAAGGCAAAGTTTTCTTCCCATGGACTAACAAGGGACCACACAGGGCCCAGCTGGTTATAATTAACAGGTACTGGCCAATTGAAAGGTGACTGGAGGTTTCCACATGCCACAGGTAAAGACTGTGTCAAGCACATCAATGCCCTACCCTGACTTTTCATAAAAGTGTTTTTGAGTTTTAAAGAATGACTAATTCTTTCCCTTAGCTAAGTGGGATGTTGCAATTTTCAATCTGCTCTTAAAATTATTTTGCTATGAGCACCCTGGCAAAATCCTCAACTTTTTAAGAACCAAATGGAATTCACATATTTTCTTAAAGAGCAAACAAACCACAATTTTGTTCTTCCTTTCTTGAAATATTTTGTGTTGGTGGTTAGCAACTCTGACACCAACAGTGTGGTGGAGCTTTCAACTGCCCAGTGCAGGACATGCATTTGGGTGGCAGTGAAGGTGCCACTCAGGGGACTTCTACTCCAAAGCAGAATTGCAGGGTTCTGGCTCTACTTGCAGTCCCAGCTCCCTGCTAAGGCAGACCAGGTGAAGTAGTAGAGATGGCTCAAGTGGTTGGGTCCCTGCCACCCACATGGGAGGCAGATTGAGTTTCAGACTTATGGCTTTGGCCTGGTCCAGACACAGCTCTGGAAGACACTTAAGGAATAAACTAGTAGAGGAAAGATCTTTATGTCTCTGTCTCCCTGCCTTTAACTAGTAGAGATTAGTAGATTACTACTTTTTAGAAAGAATATGACCATGGATGGGCCTGGTGTGGTAGCCCAGTGGCTAGTCTTTGCCTTGCATGCGCCAGGATCCCATATGGCACCAGTTCATATCCCAGCTGCTCCACTTTTCTTCCAGCTCCCTGTCTGTGGCCTTGGAAAGCAGTAGAGGACGGCCCAAAGCCTTGGGATCCTGTATCCATGTGGAAGATCCAAAAGAAGCTCCTTTTTCCTGGCTTCGGATTGGCTTAGCTCTGACCATTGTGGCCACTTTAGGGTGAACTAGTGGATGGAAGTTCTTTCTGTCTTTCCTTCTCTCTGTAAATCTGACTTTCCAATAAAAATAATATCTTTAAAAAAAGAAAAAAATGTGATTGTTTTAATTACAGATTTAGTATGGCCTGGCCTGACCTCAGCTTTTGATTTCTCTGTGACTCAGGGCCTCCCCTCCAGCGTGATAAATGCAAACCTACTGAGAGGACGGTCACTTACCCAGGGACTCCGGGTAGCTGGGAGTCTGCTGGGTCTCCAGTCTCATTACTTGTCTCTAGCAAAGCAGAACAGACTGTTGTCAAGAGTGTGGGCTCTGAATCTACCTGGTTAAAATCTCAGCTTTGACTTGACCAGCTGCTGCTCTGTGGCTGTTCCCTTGTTTATAATAAAGGAGTTTTTGAGGGAAGAATCTGATATAGTCTGTTATAATTTAATGAACTATTACATAAAAAGTATTTAGTGTCTGACATAGTAGGCACACCACACATGTTAGTTTTCAACGAAGTTCTTTTCACTGTCCTGCTAGAACTACTTGTCCACTCAGCAACTGTTTACTGGACACAGTGAGCTCAATGCTAACTCTGGCAGAGGAGAGGGATAAACTGATGAGTGTGATGGGATTCTATCTCTAGCAAAAGGATCCCTGGTCTCTAGCAGAGAAATTAACATACAGGAGTTAAAATCACTAGTAGAAGGGAAGAATGTACCATCACCAGGTAAGGGGCATAGAGAGGACGGCAGAACCAGGAAGAGCTGAACTGAGCAGTGGCATCTGATCTCACCCTTGGAAAGATGTGAAGCTAAGACATGCAGGATGAAAACAATAGGACTTCAGACAATGAGAATAGCTTACCCAGCTTCCTGCCGACATGCACAATGGGGAGCAATATATAACCCAAGGATCTGAATCCCTGCCACCCCCATGGGAGACCTAGGTGGAGTTCCTGGCTCCTGCCTTGGCCAGCTGTTGTGGGCATTTGATGCATAAAGCAGTGGATGGAAGATCTGTCTCTGTTGCTTTGCCTTTCAAATAAACAAACTACCTTTAAATAGAGAGGCAAATACACAATTAAGTCTCTTTGTATAAGGAAACACAAAAATGGTAACACTAGAAATGAAATTATAGTAAATGGAATTTACTCCATAAATGGAATTATAGAAAGAGAGAAGACATTTAACTTAGCGATTTAAACACCTGACTTCAACTTGCTAATGTAGACCCAGGAAGCAGCTGCAATGGCCCAAGTTATTGGGTTTCTGATCAGTTGGGTTCCTTCCAGGGTGGGAAGAAGCCCAAATATTGTGGGCATTACTTGCTGCCTCCCAGATACCTTAGCAGGAAGTTGGACTAGAAACAGAGGCAAGACTCAGTAGCAGGCACTCTGATATGCGGATATGTGCATCCCAAAGTGGTGGCTGAACCACTGCTCTACAACTCTCCATTCCCTGCTCAGACTATTTTTGATATATTTTGTACAAATGAGAAATCATTTAAATTCTCAGCATTCCCAGTGTCTTACATTATGGTAAAATAAGTAATAATTAGCATGTTGTTTCTATAGTAATAACTAAAAATTCATTTAAAAATTCCCTATTCATTTATAACCATCAGAATTTTCAATGTTGTGATAAAAATGTTGAAGGTCACAGAACAATATTATACTTTTTTGACTATTAATTTGTTTTTTTAATGATCAGTTTTTACAGTGCTATACTTCAGTACAAAGGGAGAATGGCCGAAACTTTGACTATGAGAATATCACATTCATTTGGGTTTCTTCCTCCCTCTTTGATTGTCCTTCTCAATCTCTTCAACATCTAGTTTAATCCTTAAAGCTATCATCGCATCATCTACAGTAACTTCCTTAGAGAGTCTATCCAGTCTGGTGGCCCAACACTGCCACAGAATCAGCTCTAGCCCAATCTGTCACCTAACATATTCAAAAGCCTGTGCTACTCTCTGTTTGTGTATCAAATATTTAAAGTCAATTTGTCTAAAACCAAATTCCCTGCTCCCCCGAAAAAAACTTCTCTACCCAGAGTCTACATCTGTGTTACCTTAGTTGACCACACCACCTTCCTTTCAGTTGCTCAGGCCAAAACTCTTGGAATCACCCTTTATTGTGCTCTTTCTCTCACATTCTGTATACGATCTGTCCAAAGTCCCACATGCTCTACCTTCACAATACATCCAAATCAAGCTACCACCTCTCTCTGCTAATGTTGCCTGATGCATAAATTCTCATTTCTTACCTATTTTACTGTGATGTTCTCCTAGCTAATCTTCCTCTTAATTTATTTTCAACACAACAGCCACAACAGTTTGTTTTAAAAAGAAAAAATTCAATAGAGGAAATCCAAAAATCTAAAATGTAATTATTCATTCACTGTCAAAAAAAAAAAAAGCTACACATATGTGCCAAAGCTAAAGTGAATCCTAGGCAGTCACACATACTTCTCCAACTTTGACGCAGGAGCTTCTCGCTGTTGGGCAAGTTTTTGAATCGACGTGAGCGCTTCTGGTGAATACTGGGTAGGATTGCTTTCCATGTATTTCAGAACATACTCGTCTGCATCAAGGATGACAAACCGGTGGCCAAACACTGTGGAGAGGATAGTAATGTACTTAGCTTGATTATTGACCCCTCAATGACAAATTGAGAGACATTTATTTGTGAGGCAGACTAAAGATGTACAATAGCTCTGAAAACCAATATGTAGCAGTTTATTACTTAGTATTTGGAAAGACCATTGGCAACATCTACACATATAACCAGTTGAGTTTAGTTGATGAGGAAGATTAAGACATTCTAACATGTATGTGATATTAGAATATTAGCACTACATTAGCTAGAATACAACCTAATCACCTTTCACCAGGATTAAATGAAGGAAATTCCATAAACCCATTCTCCCAATTGGCAGGAAATCTGAGCCATGTTTTAGACCTACCATCAATCACAGCACCGATGTAGAAGTCGCTAGGGCTATAGTAGATAGGGTTGTCCACTGGAGAATTTGGCTTAGCAACTCTGGTCCTGCCAAGGAACTTGCCCCCAATGATACCAGAATTGCGAACTGGGGGCTCAAAGATACTGATCATGTCAGTGGCTAGGAAGTAAGAGAAAACAAACCGGCGATTTTTGTCCTGTGGAATGGGGGATTCCTAGAAAGGCAATGAAAAGAGAATATTATGAAGGTTTATGTACTCAGGTTTCCTAAACAATGCATATAGGGCCAGGCATGTGATAGGAATGGACCAAGTTTATATTAACCTAAACCAACTGCACAGGGGTAATTAGAAGGCATGGGAAAGACATGCCACATCCGAGGGAAGTCTCAACTCAATGACTGTTGATAATTGCCGTGCAGGGTGTCAAGGCCAATATTTCCAGATCTTCCAGGTTTCCTAAAGGTAGAAAACTGGAATACAGTGTAATCCCCGATTTTTAAATGTGGATTGCAACTCTTTTAAAGTAACATGCAGTAAAAACGAAGCACAGATGCGGGTTCCACTCTGCCCGAGACTCAGCCAGTTTGAGGCTGCTTGGCTAGCATTATGTTCAACTTGAGACAATTAGGAAGGGTCTAGCTTTAAAAACAAGCCCATTTACACATAGCATTTAATAAAGGACAGCTAGGGTAGTAAAAACAAATCACAGAATGGAGCATGATTCTAAGACACTACCTTATAGACAAGACTTTTTCCAAACTCAAATCACTGAAGGATCTCTGTTCTTAGGTTACAAAACCCAAGTAAATAACAGCCTTTATGGAATAAACTCCAGCTTGACTAAGCTTAAATACAAACATGCTTATTCCAGACCGTTCTCTCATACTGCAACTGCAGCACACATGCTTCTGATTTAGACTATGAAATAAATTATGTAATAATTGCGCATCTTTTGAGGAAAATCACTAGGTTTCTTTTTAGTAAAATGTTTTCATTCCATCCCATAATAGTCTCCAAGCCTTTTAGACTGGACATTCATATCATACAGTTTTTTTAAAGTGAGTATCTGCAGAATAGTTAGTAGAAATAAAACCATAAGAATTTCTGCATCAAAGAACCCACAAAGTATTTCCTTTAGGCTTAGAATGAAATACAAATTTGAGTAGGGGCATACCAAGACACATGAGGAGACAGCAGAAATATCTCAGTGTGGTAGGAAGAAATAATTTAGAACTTAATTTTTTTCTTTTTGGATTTTTGCAGCTTTTTAAGATTCAATATTGTTTGCAAATACTAAACTAAGTTTTTTTTTTTTTTTTTAAGATTCATGTTTTATTTGTTGGAAAGACAGAGATACGGAAAGAGAGGGAGAGTAAAGGGATAGACAGACATTTTCCACCTGCTGACTCACTCCCCAAATGGCCACCAAGGCCAGGTACTGTAGCAGGCTAAAGCAAGGTGTGTGGAACTCCAACTGAGCCACTCATATAGGTGGCAGGGACCCAAACACGTGAGCCGTCTTCTGCTTCTTTCCCAGAGCAATAGCAAGGAGCTGGAGCAGAAGTGGAGCAGCTGGAACCCGAGTTAGTATTTACACAGGCCACAGGCAGGCAGCAACTTAATCTAATGTGCCACAACACTGGACCCTTTGAACTAAGTTTATACTTATAGAAAAATTCCATAAAAAAAGCACAGTGAATCCTCACATTTCCATAGCCAAATTTCCCACAACGTTAATGTCATATATAACCATCACACAGTAATCAAAAACAGGAAACTAGCACAATACTATTAAATAGGTTACTGATCCAGAACAAATTTCATCTGTTCTCAGAACTTTTTTTTCCTGTTTCAGGATCCTATCTAGGATCTCACATTGAATTCACTTATTATATTTCTTCGGTCTCTTCCAATCTGACAGTTCCTCAGAATGCCTTAATTTGTCATGACATTGAACTTTTTGAAATTCATTGAACAATTATTTTGTTCAGTGTTCTTCATGCATCTAATTTTTACATTGTTTGGTAAAAACACCTGATATTTGTTAGATGAATGAATGATTAAAGATATAACTTAATGACATCAGATTATGTCTCTGCTTGTGGTGCCAGCATCCCGTATTCGAGTTCTGGCTGCTCCACTTCCAGTGCAGCTCCCTGCTAGGGTGTTTGGGAAACCATCAAGGATGGCCCAACTCCTTGGTCCCTAGATCCACTTGGGGGCCTGGGAAGAAGTGCCTGGCTCCTGGCTTTGCTCTTGTCATTGTGGCAATTTGAGGAGTAAGACAGAAGATGAAAAATCTCTTTCTTTCTCTTGCTTTCACTCTTGGCTCTCTCCCATTCTCTCAGTAACTCTGCCTTTCAAACAAATAAAGTAAATCTTAAAAAATAAATTCTTAATCTTCTCGTGCACATACAATATATCATCTTGGCACAATCCATAATGCCTGATTACATCAAACTGTTTTTATTAAGTGGAAGTATTACTGAGAGTTTGAAAATGTCTATAGTTCTGTAGTCTTACCAACATATTATTCTGGTGGGTAAATGGAGGCAATTTACAGTGGTTGTAATTTGTAACTTCCCTGTCTACTACAGAAGCTGAGCATCTTCTCATATGGTTATAGGACATTTTTTATAGCTTCTATTGTGAAATGCCTATTCAAGTTTCTCACTCATTTTTCTTAGGATATAAGAGTGTTCTTTATGTATTCTTGGTATAAGTTCTTGGTTAGTTTTTAAAAACATTCTTCCCATCTTGACTTTGCTCTTCTTTTTTGAAAAACTATTTTAATGTGGTCAAGTATATTCATTTTAATGTATTTATTTCACTTTAAAGGCAAAGAGACACAGAGAGACACATGGAAAGGGAGCTTTCATATGTTGGTTCACTCTCCAAATTTCTGCCAATAGCCAGAGGTGGGCCAGCTTGAAACCAAGAGCTTGAAATTCCATTTGGCTCTTCCATACGGGTGGCAAGAATCCAATTATTTGAGCCATCACCTACTGTTTCCCAGGACACCCACGAGCAGGAATCTAGATTATCAATAGAGTAACAGGGACTTGAACTAAGCCTGTTGATATGAGATGTAACCACTCACCCACACCAATGTTTTCAGTTTTAAATAATTACTGTTTTTTTTGTGTTCTGCTAAATCAATCTCTCCTGACTGCAAGGTTAAGATTGTGTTATGGTTAAGAAGCTTTGTTTCTTTTCCTTTCACATTAAATTTTAACACATCTAGAGTTTATTTCTATTTTTGGCAAGCAGTGGAGATCAAATTTTCTTTTTCCTTCCCATGTGAGCATCTAATTGACCTGCTATTATTTATTGGAAAGACCTTCCTTTCCCAGCATCTCTGCAGTGCCATATTTGTCATAAATCTCACATGTACTTAGTTCTATGTCTAGGCTGTTACATTTGTCCATCTATCCTTGAATCAATATGTATCATCTTAAATGCTATGACTTTATAACGTGTTGCAATATTTTGTTGAAAAAAATCTACTGATATTCTATAAAAATGTCTTGATTTTTCTTGGTGTTTTGCTTCTCCACATGTATTATAGAATCAACTTGTTAGGCTCTACAAAATAAAAACATTTTGGGAATTTGACTGCCACTGCTTTGAAATCATACATCAATTTGCAGTGTTTTATAATACTGAGTATCTCACCAATGAACATGATATGTTCTTTCATTTATTAGGTCTTTCTCAATTTTCTGTCAGTAATATGTTGGATATTACCTTCCTTTTGCTTAATTTATTTCTAGAGACTTAATATTTTTTATACCATGGTGTGCAGCATGGAGCATTTTTAACTTAAAATTTTTTGGTTGCTATTAGTATACTGGCTCTACTAATATAGAATGTAGATTCATTTTTGCTTTCTTTATATAGGTATATAATAATTCAATTATATAATGAAACTTCCATTTCTTCCCAGTCAATCCTTCTCCTTTTTATTTCCCTTCCCATTTAACTGCTTTAGCTAGACCTTCCAGAAAACGTGGAGCAGAAGTAATGAGAGCAGTCTTGCCTCATTTCTAATCACAGCAAATAACTTTCAACATTTTATCCCCAAGTGTACTATTTGTGGCATATTTTTGGTGTATACTTGTTATTAAAATAAATATATTCCATTTATTTTCTGTTTTATTAAATGTTTTGTTTTTACATGAATTAGTCAAATGATTTTTAGAACTTCATTTTCTTATTCTGGTAATGAATGATTTTTCAAAACTGAAATAGACTTGTTGGGTTGGTTCTCATTCTCTGCTGATATTCTCAATATTATTATCTCTGTAAGCAGAAAATTCAGAGTTTTTTTTTTTAAGATCAATAATACAGTACTTGAATCCTCTATGGACTTATTTCTATTTTCTGTTGGCTTCGACCATTTTTCCCACTTTACCTTGTTTTGAACACTGCAACATAATATTGTTTTAAAACATACATTCAAAACAATGTATGATTTAAGTTGATTATAGAAATAATTTGAAGCCTGTAATAACATTGTCTTCAGATAATTTAGATAGTCACCTAGTGTCATTGGTATTTGAATAATCTTAATTTGGTTGGTGAAACTGAGGCCTCTGGAACTGGGATTAATCAAATCCAGACAATTATCTCTGTTAGGATTAGCCACTTGTGGCCTAAAGCATGAGTGTTTACCAGGTGCTTCCCTTTTGAGGGGCTCTGAATGCCAATGTCTGCTCTCAAGGATGCTTCTCTGATCAGTACAGTAAATACACCCAGAGGAAAAATGGCCCAGTAAATCAGGCACAAAGGCACACGAATGATTCTACTATAACTCAGAGTCTCAAAGCTGCTTAATAAAAGAAGCAAAAATTTTGGTCAAAGTATGAGTGTAACAGAGATATTAGAGATCCAGGAAATATTTTGGGGAGATACAGAATTCAACTAGGTTTTTGTTCAGGAACACACACACTTAATACCATCCCACCTGCCAAAAATCTGGGCACTAAATCCAATGGTTGTTTGATAACACATAACCCTGATAACTGCCTTCCTACAGCTGACAAACACAAAGACAACAGAATCTGGAATATAAAATATTAGCCTTACCAGTGTGGCCAAATAACGAAGCACTTTGCTGTCATTCACCAGCATTTTAATAACATCTTTTTTTGGAGCTTTTGGAATGAGAGCAAAACAATTCTGAGCAGAATCTTCAACTAGTCCATAACCATTGTAAGGAGGCAATTCCTGAAGATAACACAGGAAGAAAAGAAAACGGTGTCTTATTAAAATTATGTTAATTTAAAATTACATTCATGATAACATTATTCCTTTAAGAAAACTTTGGAAGTATTTAGTCTAAAATAATTTCTGTATACACAAATGTAGTTGGAAAAATATATTTCTTATCCCTTTTCTTTTTTATGGATTTACATCATGTTCACTGTGATTAAAAAGACTTGTACCTGTTTTACATGAATTAATTCTCGTCTCCACCCCCTCCCATTCAAAGAGCTTCCTCAGTCTCAGTCCATATACCAGAGGTCCTTGCGGCTTGCTTCTCACACTTCAAGTTCCCACTGGTATCTTACTCTAACCTGCAAGAGGCACTCTTCCGATTACAAACATAACCACTCCCAGATGCTGTTCTTTCTGCCTGTGCTTTCATAACTAAGCTGGCACATGTGGCGCCTGCGAGTCCCACAGTTCTCCCAGATGCTACTTTTAGAGCCACTTCCATAGAAAATTAGCTCTCTTGGTTCTGGCTTTTTTCCTCTTTTACCAGCATGCTTCCTGGTGGAGCCAGCCTAAGGTAAAATATATCTCACCAATGGATCCATGTTTGCTTTTTCTAGAACTAGCATATAAGCTTGAACTATTGTGTATGATTTTCAGACTGAACACACCATTTCAAATCTATTTAGATCTCCAATCAAAGGCTCTGTTCTAGCTTTAATCCTCTAGACTGTGCTACGGCTTCCTAGTCTTCTTTTCCACTTATACTGTTTAGGGTTAATTTGACTGAGATGTAATGACTAAGGATAATTAAAGTAATGACTGAAAAGTATAAGGCACTTGGTAAGTGGTACTCTCCTGTTCACCACCAACAAATACTTTCAGGAGCTAGAAGAGAGAATTCCTAATCTGAAAATCTGAAATGAATTTTGGAGTATTTTAGATTTTGAATTAGGAATGTTCAAGCAACAAAGTCTATTCAAATATTCCCAAATCCCAAAAATGTGCAACTTTGTTAGTCCCAGGTATTTCAGACCAAGGATAAGGAACCTATAACAAAATTATTTTCTATATTCACCCTCCTGGAAATAAACTGATGAAATGTACTGTGATTCATATGCCATATGTAGGGATATTTATTATCCACAACTAGTTTTATTTTACAGAGTGTCTGGGATATAGCAAAGAAACAGACCAAAACCTACAATCGTTTTTTAAGTTCTCTCTACTCTTTATTCAAACCTTCCCTCTCCTTTCTTTCCTTAGAGAAAGTTTGCCCTCCCCCTTCTTTCCTTTTTTTGCTCCTAAGACTAGGAGAAAAAAAAAAAGATGTTAGTAACAAAGATTGGGAACAAAAGTATTCTAAATTTAAAAGACAGATCAAATCTCTTTCACTAAGAAAAGGACGTTGCTGTATGTCAATACCTCTGCTCCTGACCTCTTGGTTAATACAACTCCTTCTCATAGAATGTCTGAAGTACAATAGGTATGTCTTTGTGCCTTTACGATATGATCTTAGGTAAGTTCTTCAAATTGTTATCCCAAATCTATAATCAAGTAATGAAATAGTCCACTTGATCAAATTATGTATCTTTTTTGGTAGTGTTTCAATTATGTAGCTTTTCTGGTAGTATCTTTTCTGGTATTGCATCAAATGCTGCCCATTAAACTTATATTAAAGAAAAAACTGACAGAAAGAGATGCTATTATTACCCAAACTTCCAGAAATTTTATTGTCCCTGTGAACTCATGAAGGCTAAATTAAAATCCTCCTTCTATTTTTAATGTAACATTGGCCCTAAAAGGCTTGCCTAAGATACTACTGCCATTTTTGGAAACAAAATAAAGGCTGCGAAAGGCAACCTCCTTCCATACAGTTCAAGAAATATATTACACCTTCTCTGCGTTAGGCAATGCTGGGCTTTGCTAGAATTCTAAGGCTCAAATTTATGAGATTGCTTCTTTTCTTTGAATTCATTGTCAGACCACAGTGGACTTCTGTGCAGAGAACTGAATTGTGTGATTCCATGTCGTTCTAAGGAAGACAATGTTGCAATGAAAGGAAATCATCTTCCTGTGTCTTCAGTGAATCAATCTGTTTTGATTCTAACCATCTTTTAAGTGAAATGATTTAACAAAGAAGAATAAAATTCCCTAGGGATCTGGAATTTGAAGACATCCGTTAAGTGAAAATGAGCAGGTATGAATATTATGGTACAGTGTGCTCAGCTTCTACTTGGGATGCCCATATCCCACATTGGAGTGCCAGCTTGAATCCTGGCCACTTCACTCCATTCCAGCATCCTGCTAATCTAATGGATCTTGGGACACAGAGAATGGCCCTGTGCTTCAAGATCTTGCTATCCATGCAGAAGACCCTGGGGGAGTCCCTGACTCCTGGCTTCAGCCTTGTCCACCCCTGGCTGCCCCAGGCATTTCAGGAGTGAACTAGCAGATGAAAAAAAAAAAATCTCTCTTTTTTGCTCTATCTTTCAAGTAGATGAAAATAAATAGATGTATTAAAAAATAAATAATTGCTAACAAAAAGTTTTTAAAATAATTACAAAAAAGTAATACAGGAACAATTTGGAGGGTATGGTGGAGCAGACAATGCCAGCAATCTGCTTCCCGCCTAGACAAAACTGCACTGGCAGGACCTATCTAAAGTAGTCATGTTGGGATTCTGGAAACTAACAAAGGTTTCTAACCTCCAGAGAAAAGTGTGAACACTAAGTTGTGAATAATTTCCAAAATTTTCTGTCCTTACTACAGTAACAGCTACCTACCCTACACTCCTATCCTATGATGGGCAATGCGAACAGCTTGCAGGAAACAGAGAAAAAGAGTATTCTAATGTCCAAATACGGAGGATCTATCCTTGCATCACCCATTACTCAGATCACATATGTGCAGACACCCCTTGGAGAATCAAAAGTGCTGCCATTCCATTTCCCCATTTCATTCTTCCTCCTTTTCCTCTTTTGGAAGTCAGACGTACAAGATTAGGGCACTGGAAAACAACTGCCTATATGAGGGAAATTAGAAATTCACTGTAAAGAAAGATGCAAGTGGGCTGAGTGGAGAATAGTCACGCCAACTTCAGCTGTCTTGGGGTATGAAAAGAATAAAGAAGGCAGCACGTTTCCAGGGGTGTAACTGATGTAAATTTTCAATGGAGAAAGTGAAAAAGAACAAAGATTGGGACCAGATGGGAGAAGACAGAAATGCTGCTGTAGCCAGCTGTGCAACACAGCCAGCTGCAACCTGTGAGCCACCATCTTGCCAAGTCAAGTAGCAACAACAAATCACACACTGTGCCGCTCAGTTTTACCTGGGAAAGCATTCCACAGTCACTCACTGACTTTTACGTCAGCCTAGGGATCTGACTGGGGCCTGAGCTATGCTATTATACATACTTAGTCCATTTTTAATGGAGTATTCATATAGAAGCAATTTTATTCTACAGCACAAAATCAATTTTTTTCATGATACTCAGAACATCTATTCCTTTACCTGTTTTACAGGAGGTGGTTCCTGCTTGCTTATATCAACAGGCGGTAAATCAGCAATTCCAAACTTCTCTTTGTAATACTGACGAGTAAACGGGTCACAGTCATAAATGAAGAATGTTCTCCCAAGGATAGTGAGTGGCTTCCCGACAATAAAGTCTTTGGCAGTAAACCATTCCAACACCTCATGATCAGATATTTCCAGCACACACTGAGGGAAGTTCTCTAAGAGAAGCAGTGGGTTAGAGAGAAGAGAAGGAATGAGTATATGCAGCAACCCTGATACACAGAAGCCAGGCATTCTTAAGAACCTTTCTGTTCTGGTCAAAGATCAGGGACTCCTTTGCATTCCCACCAGAAACAGCTGTGTATTTCCACATATTGATAAAACATGTAATACCCTAAATGGTTCCTGTAAAATCTGTCTCTCATATTCAGCTTTAAATAATCAGTATAAGTCACTAATCTTAGTAGAATTAATGCTTCAAAGAAATCATGACAGGGAGGAAGAACAAATGCCCTCCAATAAGGATAAACTATAGGTCAATAGGCCATTTATTCAACAAAATATTATATGAAGTACATTGCTAAATACTGAGTATATAGATATACTTACTGCTTGCATGGAGAAAATAATCTATTTGGGGAGATATAAGTTCCAAACAATCACACAAATAATGGTTTTACTTCAACAGTAATCACTTCTGCTAAGTCAGTGTGACCCAGACCGGGTGGCAGAATGCAATCAAAGTCAACGAGATGATTATAGTACTCCATTTATATTCATAACCAATAGATTTTTACATGTAGAGTCAAACTTGCCTTGTTTTTGGAATAAATCCAATTTTGTCATACTGTTTGATAAGAACTAAAGGTGAATTTGCTTAAGATTTATTCCCTGTACACTGGATTCCATGGAAATCATGAGTTAGTCAATTCTTTTATTATGCCACATCTTACAATTGTCATCACAAAACCTGGACACACAACTCTGATGACCTGGGAAATAAGAAATCGACTAGCGTGTTCTTAACTGGTAACTGCTAAGATGAAAAATCAGAATAAGAAGGCTAATTTTTTGCTATTCCTTACATAAAGTATTCACCCCTAACTCTTGACCATGGCAAAGAAAGACTGGTACTTTCTCAGTCATGCATCCGAAAAGCTCTACAGTCTGACATCCTTCTGCCAGATTAGTCTTAATCATCCAGCTCCCTAGGACATGATGGGAAATGGGATACACAGCTTCTAACTAAATAACTTCCCTTCTGGATGTAATGTTCCAGATGTTCTGTTGGACGTATGTATACTATCATGCCATTTGCCTTTTTTGGTTCAATAAATTGTTTATATAATGGTGCTTCAAAAACTTGGTGGATAGGCAGATGCCTGGCATAGTACCACTTGAAACACCGTCTTCTCATGTTCAAGTGCCTAATTCACTTGTGTTTCAGCTTTTCTCTTTCCATCTCAGCTTCCTGCAGATGCATATCCTGGTAGTAAGTAACGGCACAAGTACTAGGGTCCTGCCACCCACATGGGAGACCTGGATGGAATTCCATTTTGGTCCTGGTGTTAGTCTGGCACACACCTGGGCAGCTGTGGGCATTTGGGGCGTGTACCAGCAACTGAAAGATCTCTTTCTTGCTATTTCCTTTTATCCCTTTTTCTATTTCTTTGCCTCTCAAATGAAATGAAAATAAGTAAATAAATAAAAATGTAAAAATTTCCATGAAAGTTCATGGAACTGTATAAAGAACTGAGAATAAAGGAATTGGTTGGGGCCTGGTGTGATGATGGTTCAGTGACTAAATCCTTGCCTTGCATACACCAGCATCCCATAAAGGCAACGGTTCATATCCAGGCTACTCCACTTCCCTTTAGAGGATGGTTCAAATCCTTGGGACCAGGAACAAGCATGGGAGACCCAGAAGAAGTTCCTGGCTTCAGATCAGCTCAGCTCTGGCTGACAGGGCCACTTGGGGAATAAATCAGTGGATGGAAAGTCTATTTCTCCTCTGTAAATCTGCCTTTCCAAGAAAAAAATAAATCTTTAAAAAAAGAAAGGAGTTGATTGGTTCTAAACATAAAGGAAAAAACTATGAAAATGCAAATGCTAATTGCCTAATTTGATCAGCTTACCTTCCATACTTGTGTTGAAACATTGCATTGTTTTCTATTAAAATGTACAAGTATTATATGTTAAAGAGGTTTTTATACTTTAAATTAAAAAACAAACTTCAATATGTGCAGACTCCTCATGGAAATGTAATGACAACATATGTTTATTTCGGTGCAAAAATTTTTGAGTCTAAGTATAATAGGAAGTAAAAAAGTACATTGAAAATGCATATTAGAAAAAAATACATGCATTTCAAATTTTTTTGCACAAAAAAATAAATACATTTTAAAATTTTTTTTCACAAATTTGTTAAAATACCCTCTATGTTGCTGGGTTTTATATACTGATATTTTATTTAGATTTTTGATACATATATTCATGGGTAAGACTGACTAGTTTTTATTTTTCATGGTGTCTTTTAGTTTCACTGGTCTTTATAAGTTTTGAATTTTTGTTTTTAAAATTATTTATGAGGCAGACAGAGAGAGAGAGAGAGAAATATATCCCATCTGCCAATCCACTCTGCAAATGGCCACAACGGCCCAGGGCCATAGCTAGGAGAGGGAGCTTATTCTACGCAGGACCCCATGTGGGTGACAGGACTCTCACTATTTGAGCCATCACTAAGTTTGAGATCATTTGTTCTTTAAATGCTTAGCAAAAAGCTTCTGCAAAATTATCTGGATCTGGCATTTTCTTTTCAGTGAGGGTTTTTTTTTTTTTAATTGAATCCCTTGTTTCTTTTTTTTTTTAATTCTTCATGAATGTTAGGCTTTTCTTAAAAAATAAATATCACTCACTACTCAGGACAGAAACTTGTTGACATGGTTCTTTTTTTTTTCATATTTAAGTGTTCAGTGTACCCTCTATTTTAGTATTGTTATATGTGTCTTCTTTATGTCTTCTTTTTTTTAGTATTGTTATATGTGTTTTCCTTTGATAAATCTTTTTGACAGTTTATCACTTTATTCTTTTTAGTAAATTGTCTTTATTTTTAATTTTATTATTTTTATTGTTTCCTTTCACTTAATTTCTTTATTCTGTCTTTTCTTTTAAATAAGAATGCCTAACACTTATTTGCACATATCTTCTCTCCTACATAAGCATCTAAGGCTCTGATTCTGTCAAATACCAAGGAAACTCATGAGGTATAATGATGAGGTGATATTCATATGCTACAAATAGACATTAGGGCACGATGCGTTGTTAGAGACTGATACCTGGGCCGCATTGAGACGTGGCTTCTGTTTTTGCTCAGCCATTTGGAAAGCAGACCAGTGGATTATTTGTCTTTCTCTCAAATAAATAAAAATGAATTTTGAGACTTCTCACCTTTAAATGTAACTACTGCTTCCCATCTTTATGTAATCATTTCTGCTTTTGTTATTTACATTGCATTTTAAGCAATGCATACAAGTTGAATCAGATAGTATTTGTTTTAAAAGTTTATTTTTTTTAAGTAACACATTGACACACACACATATATTCTTTCAACTGCTCGTTCAATCCTCAAGTGGCTACAGTGGCCCAAGCTGGGCCAGATCACAATTAATACGGGCTGCTAGTGTTGCAAACAGACAGCTTAACTAACTGTGCCACAATGCTAGTCCCAACAGTGTGTAATCTTTTTAAAATTTACTTCTTGGTATAATTACCTTGAGATTCATGTATGTTGCTGTACGTTTAAGTAACTGATTCCTTTTACTTTTTGAACTGCTCCAAAGTATTGTTGGGCAAAAATTATTACTCATTTTGTTCTTAGAAATTTACATTGCTACCAGTTTTTGCTTTTCAAATAGAGTTGCTATAAAAATCCACTTAAGCAGGAACCTGGCACATGCAAAACGAGGACTTTAACCACTAGGCTATTGCACCAGGACCCTATTATTTCTCTTAATCTGTAAATTCAATGTTCATTAGCTCCAGACTAAAGGAATTATAGATTCATTTAAGAATTTAAGAATTCTGGAAGGCCAAATTTAGAATATTAGTCCTAACTTAGCACATATGAGGAGGATGAGCACAGAAATATCTGTGGTAGAGCTCTGCGCCTTAGTCTGGTGGCAAGAGCCTTACTTTGCAACTGCTGGTTCTAGTCCCAACTGTTCTACTTCCCATCAACTCCCTGCCTGTAGCCTGGGAAAGCAGTAGGGAATGGCCATGCCCTTGGGACCCTGAACTTGCACGGGAGACATGGGAAAAGCTCGTGGCTCCCAGCTTTGGATCAGCTTGTTGTTGCAGCCACTTCTGGAGTGAACCAGTGTGTGGAAGATCTTTCTCCATGATTCTCCTTGTCTCTGTAACTCTAGCTTTCCAATAAAAACTAAAATACATCTTAAAAATATTCGTAGTAAGGCCCGGTGCAATGGCGCAGTGGTTAAGGTCCTCGCCTTGCACGCCTGGGATCCCATATGGGTGCCAGTTCTAATCCCAGCAGCTTCACTTCCCACCTAGCTCCCTGCCTGTGGCCCGGGAAAGCAGTCAAGGACGGCCCTGGCTTCGGATTGGCTCAGCTCCAGCCGTTGTGGCCGCCTGGGGAGTGAATCATTGGTCAGAAGATCTTCTTCTCTGTCTCTCCTCTCTGTATATCCGCCTTTCCAATAGAAATAAAATAAATCTTTTTAAAAAATATTCGTAGTAGACAGTGGCCAGACTATGTTGAACATGAATTCTCCTAATTGTAAAATGACAACCATCTTTACATCTCTCTTTTCTTTGGTCTCATCCTTCTTCCCTTGATACGCAACCATTTACATGTGCAGTTTTTCAGTTGACTATGTACTATGCGGCATATTTTGCATGTATTTCACCTTATCTCATTGTACTGCTTCATATATCTCACATGACTTTTTGCAGACATCACTATGTTTTTAGGATCTATTCATTTGCTTTCTGTGTACATCTTTGCTTCCTGCATCTAATTCCTGTATATTAATACAGATTAATACCTTTAACTTCTTATCTAGACAAACGTCTTGCCCAATACCTGCAGTCTCTTACTTCCCAGTTTCCAGAAATGCACTACAACGGGGGGTGGGGGGGAATCAATGAAAATAGTTACATAATTCTGTTTGTCACCCAAACATGACAGATATCATTACATGATATCAAGGTGACCGTTTTTTAAAACAAAATTTATTAACTATTAAGTCAATAGCCAAAATAAGTGAGCTTGTTCTGGGAAATAGTGAACAACAGGTATCCACTGCCACACATGACATTCTTTCTCGCCAACATACTAGATTATTTTCTTTTATTTTTAAAAACATTTATTTTATTTTTATTTGAAAGGTAGATGTGCAGAGGGAAGGAGAGGCAGAGAGGAAGATCTTTTGTCCGTTGACTCACTCCCCTAGCGGCTGCAATGGTCAGAGCTACACTGATCTGAAGCCAGGAGCCCTGGGCCTCTTCCAGGTCTCCTACATGGGTACAGGGTCCCAAGACTTTGGGCTGTCCTCAGCTGCTTTCCAAGGCCACAAGCAGGGATGGGACACAGGGCTACTGGAATTAATGTGGGGAGCGGCCGACCCCACGTGTATGAGGGGCCGTGACAAGATGGCGGCTGGCCAAGGGCCAGAAGGTGGGATTTGTCCTGCCAGCAGGCAAACAGGAAGTCACAGGGATAGGCTAGCGATTATGTCATTGCTACTGGCCGATCAGGTAGCACCAAGTGGACCCACGGGGAGAAGTGATTGGTGGAAAACTGTATATAAGCAGCCCACTTTCGGCAATAAAGCTCATTTTGGTTCACCTTCCCCTTTTGGTTCGTCTCTCCTTTCTTGTTCACTGGTGTGTTTGTTTGTGTTCATTTGTTGTGTGTGCCGGTTGCGGTGGCGGTTCCCGTTTTTCCAGGCCCTCAAGATTCCTCGTCATTTTAGTGTCGCTGCAGGACAGTGACAAATTAGAACCAGTGCCCGTATGGGATCCCAGTGCATACATGGTGAGAACTCTAGCCAATAACCCATACTATATTATTTTAAGCCAGCAAAGAAAGAACTGAGTTCAACCCACCAGGGTTTTACTTCAAAATCGCAAATTAAACCACACATACACTTGCTGTGCAGAAAGTAGTGACATAAGAAGAAAAGTCAAGAATAAGGAAATGTTAAACTATATCCTTAAGCTAAAACAGGCCTGTTTGAAAAATGCTTGAAAAATATATTATTATGGGGCTGGCATCATGGCATAGCCATCTACAACACTGTCATCTCCTATGAGTGCTGATTCGGGTCCCAGCTGCTCTACTTCCAATCCAGATGCCTGCTAATGCCCTTGGGAAGGCGGCAGAGGATAGCCCATGTGCTTAAATTCCTGCCACCCACATGGGAGACCAGAACACAGTTCTAGGCTCCTGGCTCTGATGTGGCTCCACCCGAGCCATTGCAGCCATCTGGGGAATAAACCAGTGGATACAAGATTCATTCCCTCCCTCTTTCTTTGCAATGCTGCCCTTAAAAAAAAATAGATATTTTTAAAAAATCTAATGTCAAACAGTTTCAGTTGAGACATTTCACTGTACCACATGCTCAGTGAATCTCCTGTCACTGTTCTGGTTTTGTTCCCTTGATCTAGGTGCTGATCATTTCTTCCATTTTGGAGCTGTGCCCAGATTCAGCGGTTAATAAAAAAGGAAAGTTGTGGGAAAGCCACTTTATGAGTACCCAGGGCAACATTGCTAGAACTTCCTAAGTGTAAAAGAAAACACTAAGTAACTCTTTCCAAAAGAAGTTCCAGGTAATAAAGGATACACGGAACCAAACATACTTGCATTCTCCACCAAAACCTTTGGCATCCGCTGGCGGTTCATGAGGAGTGGGAAAGGGTCTCGCCCATCATTCCGTTCATGCACTTCGCGAATTTCCACTGTGTCATCCATAAGATAGTAATGAATGATGTAGGTCCGACATTCACCGAACATGCTATCTCTATCATCCCAGATGGCGTAGAAGCGAAGAACCTTCAGAGAGCCCAAAGAGAATACTTCAGTAAGAATCCTGAACTGAAAGCTCAATTGAGGGAATTAGGCATGTCTGCGTCAGCCAGTGATGAAAATATTAGCTGAAAAGACTGTGGGAACTTCAGATAGTAAGCTAAAGAAAAACACTCACCAAGGTACTAGACATCTGAAATTACATGACAAATGTCAACAGATGGAAAGAATTAATAAGTCTGTGCCAAGAAAGGGCTTTCATCTAAAATATTACTGAAGAGAAGCTGAAGTAAAAGAACAGTGGGATCCTTTATAGAGTGATTAAAAATATTAACAAAGGTACATGTGAATACATTATATACAATTGGTTTGGAGAGAAATTTCATTTATTGATAGCCAATCCTGTCTTGATCCCATCAACACGTATCTAATAACAGTATCCACACAATCTTAAAATACAAAAACATCCCAGATGCATGATTGATACAAAGGACTTTTTAAAAGATGACACTAATGCTAGGTAAAATTTTCCACTTGAAAAGAAAAACAAGAGCTGCAAAGTTGAGAGCAATCACTCTCTTTTCTCTTCCCCCTTAGTACAGAAAAAAAACCATTTTGTTTACACACACAACATTTATGTACAAACAGGGGGATTAGGAAAACTGTAACAGAGTTGGAAAATGCTCAGAATATTCTGCACTCCTACACTAATATAACATTCATCATGGAAGTATCTGCAATAGGTATTCTGCAAAATTAATTATTTTAACACTAGAAACCTAGAATTAGGCAACAGCTTTGGAACATCCCAGTAATTCATTTAAGTTTTCCTGAAGGATTCCATGAGATCAACTCCTATTTAGGAAAATAAATAGCAAACTGAAATGTAAAACGGAAATCAGATGTAGCTCAATTTAAATGGTTTTCAGATTCAGTTAATGGGATATGTAAGATTTGACTCTGTGATCTGTTTTGATCCCTTACACGAAACCAAAGCATTCTGACATCCTAACTCTAGGTGAAACCAGAAATGTAACATTGTATCCAAATTATTAAATTATAGATGTGTTGTTCTAAAGCACTTCCAATACAGATATCAGAAAAACCTGCCAATGAACACTGTGCCCCAGTTGGAAATAAGTGAATCCACTGAGCTGCCTAGGTCACTTACTTGTTTGTCAAAGGTGAGAAACTGTTTAAGTTGGTCAAAGTTCGATGGGGTGACATATTTACGAAGAGGCTTTTTTCGAAGTTCAGTGTAAGGATCGAGAGCCATCTTTTCTGGTGGATTTAGCTCAATTCCTTGACTTTCCAAAAATATCTAAATAATTAAAAATTTAAAATGATCACCTTTCTTAAGGATTCTAAAAATAATAAACTGACAGTATAAAAATACGTACATTCATAATTTCAATGCCAATGCATTACTTTGCAGCTTTAATATGATACAGAAGCACTATCTCCAACTGACCCAGCAGTACAAATCAGATCAAAGTTAAAATTACCTGAAGTCTTCTACATTACAGAATTACCAGGAAAATGCTAAACTAGTTGAAAGACATGATGGTAAGGTAACTGGATTCAACTATCAATGTAGATCAATCAAATATATTTAGATATCTAAGAACAGGGTGAATACTAGGACTGTTTACATGTACACATTTGGAACTTAATTATAGTTTCAAGCAACATGGAATACATAGTAGGTATGAAAGTGAAACCAAACTCAAATTCCTCACTTTCCAACTTTCATGTAAAACAAGTGTATGATTGGGGTAGGAGCTGTGAAATAGAGAGCACGTTAAGCTCCTGCCTGTGGTGCCAGCATTCCATACAGGCACAGGTTTGTGTCCTGGCTGCTCCATTTCCTATCTAGCTCCCTGTCAATGGTCTGGGAACGCAGAGGAGGAGAGTCCAAGTGCTCAGGCTCCTGTGCCCATATAATAGACCAGGAAGAAGCTCCTGGCTCTGGCTTCATAACAGCTCAGATCCCACCACTGCAGTCATTTGCAGAGTGAACCACAGGATGGAAGATCTCTATCTCTCCCTCTTTCTAACTCTGCCTTTCAAATTAAAAAAAAAAATCTTAGGAAAAAAAGTATACAATTAACATAATTCCTCTCACCAAAAAGAACAGAAAGCATAACCACTGGTCATTTTAGACCAGAAATGCTTCAGCAAATTAGGAAAAACAAACTAAGTACTCAAATATCACCAGAAGCACTTTAATTTGACACAATCATGAATTCTACCTTACTAATTATGCAGAAAATATTTTTAGACTATATCATTTTATATAAATTGACTCTCCATGTTATTAAAGCATCACAATAAATAATATTCTTGCTGAAAAATCAGAAAATAGCCACTATCTGTGACACAGGCATCCTATAGGGCCATTGGTTCAAGACTGAACTGTCTCACTTCTGATCCAGAGTCCTGATCCAGTTTCCTAGTGTCTGGGAAAGCAATAGAATATGACCTCAATGCCACTCTTGAGAGATACATCCTCTATGGAAATGATAATGCTAAATGAGATTCTAAAGATCTGATCCAATTGAATTAGTGTCTTTGGAAGAAAAGATATCACTGAGCATATTTTTTTTTTTTTTGCTCTATCTCTGTAAATGTATTGGGGGGAGGGAAGGGAAAGCCATTTGAGCATCCGGAGAAAAGTGAATAATCTGCAAATGGAAAGAGGTCCTCGTTGGGACTTGACCGTGCTGGCAGCACACTGATTCTGGACTTGCCGCCACCAGTGCTGAGAGGTAGCAGGATTTCTGCTATTTAAATTACCAAGTATTTCTGCTATGATAGTCCTTAGTAGCTAGGACTGGAGTTTAATTTTATGTAATTTTTGAAAAAAAAAAATAAAAACTTCCTCCACGCTAACATTTGTAGTATAGAGTTCATATCTACTACACTACTAATAATACTTCAACAACAAAAACATATTCTGGATCTAGGTTTTCTGGACTCTCATTTGTTAATATGTTCAATCACTTCTGCCTATAGGAACACTTATCTGCAGCAATCAGGATGGGATGAGAGGAGGTGACAATTGTGAAAAATTTGAATAGAAGAGCTTCCTAGCTCCAAGCACATCAAAAAGACAGCTACCTCCATTACCTATTCACAGGCTCAGCCCTAACGGAAGCCATCAAATTATACGCATACACATTTTAAGCTGTTTAGAAGCCAGCTTCCAACTGAAAAGATCGGTTGTTGAAACAATTCAGTGTAGTCACCAGCTCCTGAGATATACAGCTCCAGTCAAAGTTATTAAAACACATCAGTCCTCATCATTCATGGAGTTTGTCTTTGTGAATTTTCCTCCTAACAGTTCAATCCAACCCTCAAATCAATGCTGGCTACCTTGTTCATTCAATCACAGACATGCTGAGACCAGCACAATATCTGACGCGCAAATGTGGACATTTCAAACAAGGTGAATCTCTGTCTGCTTTTTCAATTCTCATGGTGTAAATAAGAATCCTTTTTTAGAGTATTTAGCTGCACTTTTTTTTTTTTTTTTTGTATTTTTGTGCTTTGTTGTTGATGCTGTTGCTAAAGTGGTCCTCAGGCAAAATGCCGAAATGCAGTTTAAGGTTCCTAAGCATGAGGTTATAATGTTTTTTTGTGGAGAAAAAAACATAGATTAGGTAAACTTCATGCAAGGATGAGTTTGATGCTGTCCAGCTGGATATTAATGAATCAATGATTTATACTAATCAGCATGTCTTAGAACAGAAACACACATAAAGCAGATTTCTTTATTGACTGGTTCACAGAACTATTGAGATTCACAGGAAGCTAATCCTGCATTTCCCTTAGGAGCAACAGGTTAATGCTCAATATTATTAACAATTAGTAATTGATTAATAATTAATTAATAATGTATAATATAGTAAAAATAATATATAATTCTATTAAATGATTGTGGTGAATTTATAGGCCAAAACTACTGTGACTGAAGAGCAGCAACCATAACTGCTCAGGGATGAACCTGGAACTGCTCAAATTGCTCATAAAGACACAACTGTTAAAACAATTGTTAGTAATTGTAGGTTGAGATAAAACTGTTTGATTTCTCATTGTTGGTACAAAAAATTCTAAAACTGCTTCTGATGAAAAGAATCCCCAAACCTAAAATGCAAGAGATCAAAAATATATCCGAGGGGCAGGCATTAGCGGTTAAGATGCTGGTTAAGGCACTTGTGTCCCACGTTTGAGTTCCTGGATTTGACTTCCAGCTCTGGCTTGTGCCTCCAGCTTCCTGCTTAGGCAGACTCTGGGAGGCAGATGTGGGCAGCTGTGGAATGAGTTCCCAGCTTACAGCTCAAACCAGCACAGTCCCAGCCATTGTAGGCAGCTGAGGAGTAAATCACTGAAGAGGACTCCTACTGTCTATCTCTGCCCCTCAAGCTATCTGTGCACCTCTCACTCTTCTCAGAGTTCTTCTCCAATAAGCCTTAATAAATAGTGTCTCCTCAGACTGTTTCCACAATTGTTCTTATCATCATTTAACACGTGTTTAGTTTTTACTGGTTGCTTTTGTCATCCAACTACAATACAACCTCTTTAAAAGCAAGTCTTTATATCTGGCACCTAGAACAGTATCCAGCACATAGCAGAGAGTCAAAAACTATTTGCCAAGTAAACTGTCAAATATGAAAAACACAAGCACTATTTCATAGGTGCTCTGCACATGGCGAAAATTCATCGCACCTGGCAATAGCTAGCATGGAAAAAGATATAAAATACTTTAGGAAACATATATTTTCTATAAAAATATTTTAAGCTAAGACAAATTTAGGATTAATTTCCTAATCCCTATACTCCACACTGAAAAAAGTTATTATATCCTCTATGTGTATAACTTAGGTTGTCTCTTTATTTAAAAAAAAAAATCCACAAATTTGTGGAGAGTGTTTCATTCAGGGTTAAAGCAGTAGCTAGGGTTTCCATGTTCCACCTGCTACATTATCCAGCTCTAGCTCCCAGTATCAGCTTCCTGTCAGGCTGGACGCTCAGAAACAGAAGGTTAGGGCTCATGCGGCTGGGCCCCTTTCACCCAAGTCGGAAACTGGGGTTGGCTTCTCAGTTCCTACTGAATTCACTGGTCCTATCCAGTCCTAGCCATTTCAGGCATCTGCAGAGTGAACCAGCAGATGGAAGAATATTCTGTGTGTCTGTTTCAAAAGTTCAGAAGTTATGAAACAGAGGACATAAAGAACTTTTTTTCAACATAAACAAGTGGCCCTTTTCCATTTAGAAATGGTCTGATTTCAGGAACATGTTAAATAGTAAATTATCCTATAATTTAGCAGCTATGACTTATGAAAAAACATAATGGCACAAAAGATTTTGGGATCATCTTTGTTAGTAACAACAGTATTATTTTTGTAAACCCAAATTTCATATAAATATTTAATTGTTTTTTCCATAGTCTCCCCCCTCTGTAGCTATCTCCTTCTTCCATAGTTTCCTCTGTATTCTCTACTAAGACTACCAGGTAAACTAGTTCCTTTACCAAATGGTAAAGCTATGAGAGGTGTTTGCTACTGAACAGACATCACAAAGTGCTAGTATGTATCAGATTACACACATACAAATGCTTCACAAATCATCTAGTAATTCTCATAAAACATATTACTTGTGTCATTTTTCCCTAATAAATGAATCTTCCTATAAATCAAAATGATGACTCAAAGCCCACAACTTCCAAAAATTATTTAACCCTACCTGTGTAAAGCGGTCGCAGTCCACAATACGGAAAGTTTTGCCATAAATTGTGATGTTTATTCCTCTATTTAGGTCTTTCCAGTGGTAATGATCTCCCACATCATTCTTGGCTAGCCGCTGACGTCTGACTAGCTTGCCCTGTGGGATCCCAGAGTTTTCCACCACAGGCTCTATGACAGACATGCTGTCATCCTCTAGATAGTAGTAAATGTTCACTTGACGGATTCTGTAATGTTCCTCAGTTGATATAGGGACATCTTCTTGAAAATAGGCATCAAATTTCAGTACCTAGAATGTTCAAGGAAAGGACGAGAATCAGTTTATTACAGTTATCTAAAAATAAAACCTAACATCCTCCTGAAAAGGGAACCGCTCATAGAGATTTGGACATTTATCATTCATATCCTCTAAATCAAAAGTTGGCAAGGTCTGGTTCATGGGACAAATCTATTCTGCCACCATTTTTTTTGTAAGAACAACAAGAACATTTTTACATATTTAAATAGTTGAAAAACTAAATGTGACTTTACAACACATAAAATAGGATGCAAATTTCAATTATCAGCACCCACAAATAATTATGCAAATAATTAACATGTGTTTATTTAATGGCTGCTATCCCTTTGCAAGAGTTGTGATAGGACTCTACACGTTGCTGTAATGGATTATATGGTGAAGTCTGAATTCCACAGCAACTGTACATGGACAGAGGGTCTTTAGGAGACAAGGTAAGAGGAGATTTAAGGGTGGAACCCTAACTCAGAAGCAGTGAATGCCTTGTAAGGCAAGAAGTGGATTCCCTTCCTCTGCCCAGCATGTGAAGAAGGTGTGAGCAAAGGGAGGGCTTACCAGAAACCAAATTGGCAGGAACATGATCTTGGACTCTTAGCTTCTGGAACTATGAGAAAATGAATCTCCACCCTATTTGCAATATTTCTACAGATTTCTACTGTTTGATCCACCCAGTTTGTTGTATTTTGTAATGGCAGCTGAAGCAGACTAAAACTGCTATAATACCCAAAATATTTACAGAAAAAGTTTGCTGAAATTTGTTGTAAATACGATGTGTCCACTAATTACTGTGCTTGTTTATTGCTAATACAGCCTACAGATCCTAATAATGGCAGCTTCACTTTCATGTTAGAAGTTCTTCCAAATTTCTGGAAGGAGTAAAGCATTTTGACAATCATGATTTTTGCTTCTGACTCCACTGCATTATAGTAAGAGTGGAGTTCCTATAAATTCATATGAATGACACATTCATTACTTTTTCTCAAAAAAGGTTTTATTTGTTTGAAAGATAGAGTTACAGAAAGGACAAGACAGAGATCTTCCATTGATGGACCCCCTTAAATGGCCACAGTGGCTGGAACTAGCCCATTCTGAAGCCAGGAGCCAAGATCTTCTCGGTCATCCACATGGGTATAGCTGCCCACGCCCTAAGGCCATCATCTGCTGCTTTTCTCGGCACATTAGCAAAGACCTGGATTGGAAGTGGAGCAGCAGAACTCAATCCGACATGCAATGAGATGTTGGCACTGCAGGTGGCAGCTTTATCCACTATGTGACAGTGTCCTGCGTTAGCACTTACAGTTCTTAAATAAATGACTTTCAAGTTATCAACTTACAAAGAAGATTAGAGAGTGCATCGACACCATCACTATGCTCAGAAATATACATACAAGGACACTGCAAAAGTTTCAGGGAATAAGTCAACTAAAAGATAATTTGGGTACAAAAGAATTTTGAAATCCATGGGTTTTCTCATGAAGTTCATTTTTCGCGAACTGCTTGAAGATCCTTCAGATTCTGAAAGCCAACTGTCCTCTGAAGAACATCAGCATTGATGTGATATCAAAATGGCACATGTGCCTGGGAACGCAGCAGAAGCTGGCCCAGGGCTCTGACACCATCTTAGATGAGGCTTCCCCTGGTCAGTGTACTAAGTAAATCCCTCTGTGCTTTTCTCTGCCACTTTGTTTTTGTTTGTTTTTTTTTTTTTTACAGCACTATAATACGGTTTGTATGGGTGATGTGTTTCATGTTTATTCTCCCCAAGAAATGCATGAATACTTCATAGAGGGCACAACTAATCTGTTTTTGTCTATAATGAATACTCATTAAATATTGGTTAAAAATTAGATGAATAATTGCTTAATAGAATTATTGTCAGTGTCCCTGATGCAACCTGATACACTGAACATGTAATGCATGCACAAAAGAGTCACTAGAATTCTTATAATTATGTATGAAATTCAAATATTTGTTCAGCATTTCTTCCCTAAATTATGAATGAACATACACATTAGCTTGGTTCTATTTAATATGAATTACATGTTGAAAATATTTCATGTTAATTAAATGTGTGCATCACATGCTGTTGAAAGGAAACGATTTCACGAGACAGAGAAGCGTGCTTCAAAAAGTTCCTGGAGGGTCCAGTGCGGTACCCTAGTGGCTAAAGTCCTTGTCTTGCATATGCTGGAATCCCATAAGAGCATTGGTTCTAATCCCAGCAGCCCTAGTTCCCATCCAGCTCCCTGCTTGTGGCCTTGGGAAACAGTCGAGGATAGCCCGAAGCCCTGGGACCCTGCACCCACGTAGGAAACCCAGAAGAGACTCCTGGCTCCTGGCTTCAGTTCTGCGTAACTCCAGCCATTGCGGCCGCTTGGGGAGTAAATCGTCAGATGGAAGATCTTCCTCTCTGTCTCTCCTCCTCTCTGTATATCTGACTTTGCAATAAAGATAAAATGAATCTTGATGACAAAAAAAGTTCCTGGAGGGACTGGCATTATGATACAGTGGGTTAAGTCTCTGCCTGAAAAGCTAACTTCCCATTTAAGCCCATTTCAAGTCCCAGTCACTCAGTTTCTGATTCATCTCCATCCTAATGTGCCTGGGAGAAACAGTGAAGAGTGGCCTCAGTACTTGGGCCCCTGCCAACCATGTAGGAGACCAATGGAATGTAGGTCCCTGTGTTTGGCCTGACCTATCCCCAGTGCCATTTGGCCAATATACCAGCGTTAAAGATTTATTCTCATTCTCTCTCTCTCTCTGTCTCTTTCCCTCTCCCTTTAAAATAAATAAGATACAGCTGGAAAATGGAATTAAAAGAAAGTTTTACTTAGTGCAAAAGACTTTGAAATCCATACATATGAAAGATTTCCAAAAAGTACATACATACTATATGTATTAAAATTTTCACATGCACTTCAAGGGTTTTTGCACTGTAATTATCCCTTCTCTTGATGCCATTTTTCATGAGCCCTTTGAAATAGTTTCCTACATACTGAATAAATGGAGATCAATATATTAACAGAAAAACCTTCCAGGATACGTTTTAATAGAAAATTTTGACTATTAATGATTTCTGTCATACAATGAGCTCTCACATGGCTAGTGAACTTGAGAATTTAATACGTTAGCTGGATAGTCAACTTTTTAGGCAAATACCATACATACACAATTATTCTTTTCTCTACAAAGTCATTCTGAAATGAATGCAGAGCAAGAAGTGAGTTGTATTTTAGAGAATCTGAAGATGTTTTCCTAGAGAAAATACATAATCAGAGCTATGCTTTGGGGTTCAGCTGGCAGTAGACCAGTTATCAGCACAAAGATTTTGGATGAGAATATTAAATGGTTAGATTGCTTATATGAACTATAATTATGGTGGAGGAAATGAACATGACTGATTCTTGGCCTTGGCATGAAAGGGCAGAAAAAAGGCAAACATGGCTCAGATTTGAAGCCAGATTACCTGGTAGCCACACCTAGGGGAGCAGATGAAGTGAGTTACAGAGTTAGAAAACTTGAAGTGCCAACTTCTCATCCTGGTAGAGATACCTCATCAGCAATAGGACATGCTACCTGAAGTTTCTGAGTCCAGAGTTGGAAACACTGAGAGTTGTTCTATACTAGGTGGCAGGGAAACCAAACAATTGAATGGGCTGTCTCAAGAATACAGTGTTTGCACTGGTCATTCAGTGCCATGTCAATTAACTTCATGATGTTGTAAATTTCCATGTTTCTTCCTGTTGTTGAATTTGTGTTGTCACTTTTCACTGGAGGAGATGATATTCTGTCAGCTCTACTTTCAGACCAAGGATGGACTCCCAATGAAACTTTTGAATTTATCTGGACAATAAGATGCTGGACTCTCTGCATGGTCCATGCCCGCAATGAGGGAATTATGACTGGTTATGAGCTGTCCTACTGTAATAATATGGAGGAAACCAATATTGGGGGAGGGCTTGGGGACAGGTTGTGGGAAATCCCAGAGCCTATAGAACTGTGTCATAAAATGAAATAATAATAATAATTTTTAAAAAACACAGTGTTTGTAAATGCTTACAGAAAAGCAGTGAGAAGAGAAAGGAGACCAGAGAGAGCACAGCCAGAAAAAGTAGGGCAGGGGGCAAGCACTGTGGAACAGTGGGTTAGATTACAACCTGTTAGCACTGGCATCCCATACAAGAATACTAGTTTGAATGCCAGTTGTTCCATTTCTGACCCAAGTCCCTTCTAACATGCCTGGGGAAGCATAAGAGGATGTCCCAAGCACCTGTGTCCCTGCCACTCACAAAGGAAACAGGCTGGAGTTCCTGGTACCTGGCTTAAGCCACTGTGACTATTTGGGGAATGAACGATTGCATAGAAAATCTATCTCTGGGGTGGCTAGACAGACACTCAACAATATCCGTTAGGGACGGTAGGAGGAGATGGTTGGATGGAAGTAGGTTGCAACACCTGTTGGCAAGAATATGAACAGAAGGGTACTTGGGACAGATTGGGCTAGTATGCCATATATATTGGCAAGCCAGGGTAGGAGGCGGGCCTGGTTGAGGTTACTGTGGGCTGCCCTGACTGGGCTGCAACTCCTACTGATACGTGCGAGGGACAAGTGCGTCCAGGGTGGAACCAGGCGGGACTGCAAGAGGACACGCGCGGAGACAGAACCGGCCCAGCAACTGCAGCCGCCAGCTGATGGGGCGGTGGACTGTGCCGGGCCCTATGCTACTAGAACAGCAGGAATCTGGACTGAGAATACCTCAAAATTTCTTCGAGGATCTCCCCATTCGAGACACCGGACTCGGAGTCCTAACCAGGGAAAGACAGGACAAGTCAAGCAACAACCTCAGCCATCTGTTGGCAGCAGAGACTGGGCAAATGGAGACTCTAGAAGGGACTGTGTCAATCAATGGACTCTTCAATGACCACATCATGCTTGGGGTGGCGAGACTGGCAGCGACCCATGAATGGTGAACTATTAGAACCACTTGATCGAGTATCTCGGAGCGTGCCCCACACCCGGGACTTGGGGTGGGCGGGAGACTGGGTGGGGCTTCTTCCTCTATATCCCCCTTTAGGCCTTGAACCTTTTTTACCCCAATTAAATTTGTAAGGATTGTCAAAATTAAATAAAAAAATGCAAAAAAAAAAAAAAAAAAGAAAATCTATCTCAATCTCTCTCTCTCTCTCTTCTTTCTCTCTCTCTTTCTCCCCCAGATAAAGTAAATAAATCTTTAAATAGAAGAATGAGGAGAAGAAGGTGGCGGAAAGGGAGGAAGGAAGGAAGAAAGGAAGGAAGGGAGGAAAGTAGGGAGGGAGGGAGAGAGGGAGAAAGGAAGGAAGGAAGGGGAAGAGGAGAAAGAAGAGGGCGACAAAAAGGAGGGCAGGCAGGCCAATAGTGTCAAACTTTACAAATAGGTCAAACAGAATATGTGTGAAGCAATCTCTCTGTCTACATTTGGCAAAAACAACATATGCTACCTTTAAAAAATAAAGGTATCATTTAGGGCTTTGGGGAAGGGAAACATCAGATTGTTAAAGCAGACTGAAGCAGAGTGTGGAGTTAAGTTCTCTTGCTAAAGAAGTCAGAAGGTAGAAAGAGGGAATGCAAGGACAAGACAATACGAGCTCCACTGCAGAAGTGGTCCGTGGAGTGTCTGAAAAAGATACAACAATGACATCAGGTACACAGCGGAAAAAGTAGAAAATAGAGAGTAATGACAGAGAAAAGCACGGGGCAGCAAGGGGAAAGGGTAAGGACACTCACAGCAGAAGTCTGATTTATCACCTGAGAAATGGAACTGTATTCCAACTATGAGGAACAGCCATAACAATATCCCAAATGTGGACATGCATGTTAGCTAGTAATTAAGTATTCCTATAAAAAAACACCTTGTGTTCTGAGTTAATTAGGAAAAAATAACTCCCTTACTGCAAATAAATGAACAAAAATAAGCAAAACTAATTTCAAAACCATCCATTTCAAAATCACACATTTACTCTCTACTTCATTATTGAGGCTACATGATTTATATGGAAATTGTGCAGATCCAAGTAAAATGAGTTGGGATCAAATAATATTCTTCATGCATACTATGAACTATATGAATTATGAACAATATTAATTAAGTATAAGCTAAGTAGTGTCAATTAATATAAAATATCATAGAAAGACAAAACACAGGAGCCTTATATCCTCTCAGGTGCAATTTATTCCTCTGAATCCTATTAATAATTTTTTGAAATATAAGTAATTTTATCACTTCTGGTAAAACTGGAACATCAGGATTTATACTTTTTTTGGTAAAAATCTACTTTACTTTTTTATTGGAAAGGCAGATCTACAGAGAGAAGATCTTCTGTCTGCTGGTTCACCCCACAAGTGGCCACAATGGCCACTACTGAGCCAACCCAAAGCCAGGAGCCAGGAGCCAGGAGCTTCTTCTGAGTCTCTAATATGGGTGCAGGATTCCAAGGCATTGGGCCATCCTCGACTGCTTTCCCAGGCCACAAGCAGGGAGCTGGATGGGAAGTGGAGTATCCAGGATAAGATCTGCCACTGATATGGGGTCCCAGTGCATGTAAGTGAAGGCCATGCAGTGGAAAGCATACCCAGATGCTCGTGAAAACCACAACAGTCAGCTCATCTAAGCTGATGAAGGATGTCGAGCACCTCATCAAAAGCTGGAAAACACAACAGGTTGCACAACTCTCCTGATCAGGCCCTGCAGAGAAATGTCTAGGTCTGTGGATACACTGAAGCAGACGTGGTCAGCCCATAGATCTTAGAAAGATTTTTCTCAACTCTGGTGCAACAAAGCTGACAATATCTCAGAACTATCAAGACCACTGAAGCAGCACCCTCAGAACATTTCCTCCCATGTAGGATCTCTAAGGTGACATCAAATGACCCTCTCCATCCCAAGGCACTGACTGTAAAAATATGGGAGTGGGGGAGATGGCTGGAGGGAAAAAAGGGAAGTGAGGAAGGGGAAAGCAAGGAGGAAATGCCTATATTTGCAAAAGTATCATGGAAAATAATAACAATTTTAAAATGTTTAAAAAAATGACTACTAACATAAATGGCATAGCTTTTTCTCTGCAGTTTATAATCCATACTCAATAAAATTTGACTAAAAGTATGAAAAAGGAAGAGACATTTAATAGAAATAGTACAATGAAAACACTGTAAAACAAAAACACAAACCACAGGGCCCAGTCTGCTGGCCTAGTGGCTGAAGTCCTCGTCTTGCAAGCACTGCGATCCCATATGGGTGCCAGTTTGTGTCCTGGCAGCCCCGCTTCCCTTCCAGCTCCCTGCCTGTGGCCTGAGAAAGCAGTGGAGGACGGCCCAAAGCCTTGGGTCCCTGCACCCACACAAGAGACCTGGAAGAAGCTCCTGGATCCTGGCTTCGGATCAGCTCAGCTCCGGCTGCTGTGGCCACTTGGAGAGTGAATCAATGAACAGATCTTCCTCTTTGTCTCTCCTCCTCTCTGTATATTTGATTTTCCAATAAAAGTAAATAGATATTTAAAAAAAAAAAACAGGGATGGAGGAAATTAATGATGTTAACATAAAAACTGGTAGGTAGTTTTCAGATCCAGTTAGATATAAAATCATCTGAAAACTGCAACCAATCTGGGCTAAGATGACAGCGGAGTTCCTTCAAAGTTCAGAGATTGTTCTAGGATCACTTCCCTCCACTGAAAAGAAGAGTCTTATCCACAAGGAAAAGCGAGGATGACAATGCAACATCAATAGATAGAAATGAAGCAACGCATACTGCAACCAAACATGTTACATCGCCCTCTGGTTATGTAATATCAAGCACGAAATATTCTCAGAAAAGAGAAAAACTTAGAAGCAGCCTGGAGGAAACTGTCAAGAGATGGTATCATTTCACATTTCACAGAAATTAAGGGTTGCTCAAAAATACAAAATACAGCACTTTTAAAAAGTAAGAAATACGGAGCAGGTAGCCACATAGCAATACAAATTCAAGAATGCAGAATCCACACAACTTCTCTTTTGCTGCTTTTGGAAAACATTCCAGTGAAGTCTACCGGGAATTAGTTTGTATAAACAGCTTCCTGGTGACTAAAGAAAGCCTCTTTCAAAGCCAGAGTTCAGTTGTCTGTGACTAAGGGTTGGGACATTCAAACAATTTCCAGAGCACCGTGGGACTCCTGTGGCTTACTATTTTACTTCTCTGCAAGCAGTTGACTCTCAAGACCCTTGAAAACCAAAGGTACCCTAAAATCCTAGGTGATACCTTTTTGTCGAAGGCCACGTGTGCAGGAATAAAAGTTGCAGGAGGGGCCTGCTTAGGTTCGCCGTAAGTTAGAATGGGTGCCTTGTTCGCCAACTCGTCCAGCTCAGCCTGGGATAGCTGATTGATCTGGAGCCGGTCTCCACCTATCCCAACTGTTGGTCGGCGGACAACTGCATAGCCGTTCCTGTAGCCCAACGTCTGGCTTCTATGGAAGGCTGTTTTCTGAAGAAGAAAGGAAGTGTGCCATTAGTAACATTACACAAATAAATATCTGTTAGGTAGAGACAGCTGAATTTTGAAAAAAAAATCACACCATAAATATTTGCTTATCAACAATCACAAAACATATCAAGAATTTACTACATTAAAAGATTTGATATTTTCTGCTAAAATACCTAAAACAGGAACAAGGAAGAAAGTAACCATCTGAGCTTAAAATAAAACATAGAACTAAATTCTACAACACTCCTTTTAGGTACCAGCCCATCACACATGAGACACAAAAAATGATACTTTATTTATTAAACTCTTAATTTCTTACTAATCTTTGTTTTTTTAAATCTTGTCTGGTAGTTATGTACTGGGATCAAGAAAATCCATAAATGTTAATCTGCAAAGAAAAGCCTTCCTAGAAAGTAACAGTAGTATATATTTAAAGTCTTGATTCGGTAATTTCAACTTTGGTCAGTTAAGGATATTATACAAAGTGTGGGAAATACAGGTCTGAACCAACACATTAAACCTTATAATAGTAAAATATTGGAAAAATTTCAAAGATATACACATGTCAGTAAATGGGAAAAAAAATATATAAATCACTCAATGCTCTATTATGCAGCCACGAAAAAAAAAAAAACCTGATAATTGTAGGCCCATGAAGTAATCTGGTGAGGACATTTATTTATCTTTGAGAGACAGAGAGAAGCACTTCTCACTGTTGATTCACTGCACAAATATCTGCAATGGCAGGGCAGAGGCAGGACTGGTTTGACACTAGGGGCTGGCAATCCAATCAAAGCAGGAATCCAGTTACTTCCTCCAGCACTGCTGAGACGTTATCCGCTCAGTGGGGGCAAAGGCAGAGCTGGGGATCAAATGCATCCTCTCAGGTTTATGATGCCTGAATCCTTCCCAGCATCTTAACTGCCAGCTTAATAAGCGCAAAGGGCAACATGTAAAGTATAATGGGAGGTGGTTGGCGTATCCTTCAGCAGAATCTCTGGGTTCCAGTCCAGGCTCCATTTCTGATGCAGCTTTTTGCTAATGCATACCCTGGGAGCCATCAGATGATGATTCAACTAGCTGGACCCCCATCACCCCTGTGGGAGGCCTGGATGGAGTATCTGGTTCCTGGCTGCATGCTGGCCCCCTACCCTGGGGGCTGCAGGCAATTTGGGAAGCAAGCCAGTAGAAGGAAGATCTCTAACTCTACCTTTCAAATTAAAAATAATATATATGTTTAAAAAATAAAAAACGAAACCCATCAAATTAATATAACCAATACTTTGCCTTTTAATTATTTATTCAAAGTTTTGTCATTTTAAAGTGATACTAAAAATGTGTTTCTTGTCAAAAATAGCAAAAATCAGAGGCTGACATTGTGGTGGGTTAAGCTGCTGTTTGCAATGTCTTCATTCCACACTGGAGTGTTAATTTGACTATAGGCTGCTTTGCTTCCAGTTCAACTCCCTGCTAATTTACCTGGGAAAGCAGCAGAAGATAGCCAACATTCTTGAGTGCCTGACATTCATGTGAGAGACCTGAATGTATTTCCTGGCTGCTGGCTTCGGTCTGGCCCAGCTCTGGCTGTTCCATCCATCTGCGGAGTGAGTCAGTACGTGGAGCTGTCTTATTCTTTCCTTTATCTGTCACCCTACCTTCCAAATAAACCCTTTTAATTTTTTTCTTAAGAAGAAAAAAAGTCCCATAAATTGTAAGAGAACATTTAATCAATTTCAGTTCCTCATACAAACGTGCATGCTTATAGATGTGTATGTATTATATACACACACATTGAAATTTTTAAATATGTATTTCTATTTGAAAGGCAGATCTTGCAGAAAGAAGAGAGGCAGAGACAGAGAGAGAAATCTTCCATCTACTGGTTCACTCCCCAAATGACTGCACTGGCCAGGGATGAGACCATGTGAAACCAGAAGCCAGGAGCCGGGAGCTCTGGGTGCCTCACGTGGGTACAGGGGCCCAAGGACATGAACCAGCCTCTGCTGTATTGTCTTTGTGTTGAGAATATTAATTTTTTCCTAGAGCCTTTGCATCAGATTAAATGTGATGTTTGACAGACCCATTCTGCTTTGCTTTGTACCAACAAATCCTTTTGTTGAAATTCCTTTTACGGCACCAATAAAGCTAATAGACTCTATCCACTGGTTTAGTCCTCAAGTACCAGGAACATCCAGGAGCCCAGATCCCAATCTAGGCCTCCTACCTGGTTAGCAGAGAAAGTACCTGAGCCATCAGGTATACACTTTCCGGAATATACTTTAGCAGAAAGCTGGACTGGAGGTAGATGAACCAGGACTCAAATCAGCATTCTTGCATGTGCTGTGGGAATCCTGCTCCCTCTTCTAAAACTTTTCTCATTGATATATTTGCACTTATTTATTGGGTACCATACTATAATTTAATGCATGTATACATTGGATAATCATTAAATTTTTCTCAAATATTATCACTTTTATACATGGAGAGCTTCAAAATGGTCTAATTATTTTAACTGCAAATTAAATGCTGTAGCTTAGTTATCCTATTCAGTTATGTAACATTAAAACTGCTTCATCCCATCTTCCTAGTATCTAGTGCCTTCTCTCTCCTTCGATGTGCTCAACTATTCTTAGCTCCTACAACTGAAGGACAACATGTGGCATTCCTCTTTCTTTGCCTGGATTATTTCATTGAACACAGTATCTTCCATTTCATTCATGTTGCCACAAGTAAGAGGGTTTCATCCCTCTATAACTGAATAATAGTCAACTGTGTACATATATCACAAGTTTTAAATCCATTAGTCTGTTAAAGGACATCTTGATTGCATCTGTATCTTGGTTCCTATGGTTACTGCTGCAACAAACATGGGCGTACAGACCTTTGATATACAGTTTCATTTTCCTCATGTATACTTTGCCTTTGAATTATATATATACATATAGTTGGATTCCTGGATCATAGGTTAGTTCTATTTTCAGCTTCTTTTTTCATATTTTTCAGGCTCTTCAGGAACCTCCATACTGCATTTCATAACAGTCACACTAATATATTATTTTAGAAAGACTTTCCTTTTTCTGTAATGCAACGTGAAGTTACCTGCAGAATTTTATATGAAATGTAAATAAATTTAGGATTGATCATAAAATATATTTTAATAAAGAAAAAAACAGACTTATTGCCATATCCTAATTTCTTTTACAGCCCAGCCTACACACTTCTAAGATCTGCTCTAACACTGAAGTGTAACAGAATGAGATTCTTTGCACAAAGAGTTACGGACTGTGGATACTGTTCTTGGTCACTTGACAGGGTATGCTCCAAGTATACAGGGCACACGACAAGACCAAAGAGAGCTGAGCTGCTTTCCTCCCTGGATAACTTCCTGCCCCTCTGAATATAGAAGCAACACCAGCACTTCAGTGTGCTTTGCTGCTTTAGACAGAGGTCTCTATCATCATTTGGCGATGACTCATGGGTACCCGAGCCCCGGGCCCCAAAGGCCTCCCGCCTGACCCCTCTTATTCACTAGGGCTTCACTCTCTGTATGCCTTTCCAGTTGCACAGCACTAGCCCTTCACTGCTGGAGCTACGGGGAACATGGTTTTCAAATTTCAAATAAAGCATTCCTTATTTGCTCGACACACCACTGGTGTGTTTAAAATATGCAGTTGGCAGGTGTTCGATCTGGTGAAGACACCCACATACCACACTGGAGAACTTTGTGCTTAACACCAGACTCCTGACTCAGCTTAGTAAATCAGAGCGCAGGAGATAGTGCTGACGGCTCAGGTGACTGGATTCCACCTAAACGGGCAGAAGACTTACATTTAATTCCTGGCTCACGGCTTTGGCCTCTGCACAACCTAGTCTGTCACAGGCATCTGGCAGGTAAATGAGCAGACAGGAAAATTTTAACTCTGCATGGTTCTCTTTCTTTCTCCTTTTCAAATAAGGAAGTAGAGATTATAAAACATATCGGAAACATGTCCAATGCATCTTATTTGTGTACCTGTAGAGCCTGACTCTGTCATTTCATCTGCACCTCTTTTATTCCCCCGAACCAACTCAACCCTACCTTGTGGATTATCCAAACTCCACACCACCAAATGTTTAAACTCAGCCTGCACCGGGCAGGAAAGTGGGTACAAGAGTGTCTGAATCATATTCAACTGAAAAATCGACAGGAACTGAAAATCTGTGGTTGTTGTCAGAATCCAAACTCTCTCACCAAAGTTCTATTTTAATTCTTTGTTCTAAAGAGACCAAATGTTTTACGAACATGGAAACAACTTAAGTGTTTAAATTATTAAATAATAATACAAATTATTGTTGCCTCACCTATAAAATTTACTAAGGTGCTGATTTTTTCCAGAATATATATTTCAGCACCACGTTAGAATCGAAACCAAAGAAGTTACTAAACACTTGCTTTGGAGGAAAGAACAAAACAAAATGAAACAGGAATTTCACAAAAATGTCAGAAGGGAAAGGCACAAACTGATCCACTGTAGTTGCGGGAAACGGATGTGGTTGCAGGGAAGGATGGCTTGGCAGGCCAATGGGCAAGCCTGGAAGAGAACCCCTTGGCAGACGGAATCAAGAAGAGGAAGGGAGCGGGACTAGAAAAGGCAGGAATTGGGAGGCACATACAACAGGCCCACACAGCGGGAAGATGGGACGAGCGGAAACTATACGGCCTTTCAAAGCGACACTTGGAGCTGGGAGTGGGAGAGATGACCGGGTTCAGGATTCCGAAGAGGAAGGAGGCAGGAGGACAACCATGACCTGGGGAGAGTGGACAGGATGCGGGTTAAAGGGGAGAAGGTCGGGAGAGGAGACCTGGAGAGCAAGCATGGAGCTGGACAGACAGGAGCTGGAGAGAGAACAGCCAGGGAGGAAGGAGTAAGGAGGCGGAAACTTATCCAGAGAGCAAAGCAAGCAAAAAACGCAGCTCGGAGTTACAGTGGAAGGCGGCGCCAACAGACTGCCAAGGTGGAGTGGGAAAACCAGGGAGAGGCACAGAGGGCAAAGGAGGGCTGACAGAACTTAGAAGAAACAAGGTCCGGCAGAGGTCGGGCGAGGACAGACTTGGATGGAAAGGCCTGCGAGGTGTAGTTGGCGGCGAACTCGCCAGGGATTCTCGATTGGGGTAAAGGTCACGTCAGTCCTCACCGTGGAGTCCTTAAAGGACGTGCCTGGCAGGAAGGGCAGGCCGTGCACGGGGTTGGACACCATCGCAGCAGGTACTCTCGCCGCCACCTAGGCCAGGCTCGGTTGGCTTTAGTTGCTGAGGCGACAGGCCGAGTCGGCGAACCTCCCTTGGCTCCATGGTAACGCCAAACATCCGGGGAGGCCGCAGGCTGGGGGCGGGGCCTGGGCGCCTAGCGACTGGGCTCCGGGAGCGGAGTCTGGGCGCCTGGGGCGGGGCTGGACTCCGGGGGCGGGGCCTGGGCGCCTGGGGCGGGGCTGGACTCCGGGGGCGGGGCCTGGGCGCAGCGGGGCGGGGCTGGACTCCGGGGGCGCGGTCTGGGCGCCTGGGGCGGGACTGGACTCCGGGGGCGGGGCCTGGGCGCCTGGGGCGGGGCTGGACTCCGGGGGCGGGGCCTGGGCGCCTGGGGCGGGGCTGGACTCCGGGGGCGGGGCCTGGGCGCGGCGTGGCGGGCCTGCGCGTGCGCACTCGCGGCACTCCGCCTTCTCGCGGTGCGCAGGCGGGGCCGGGATGGCTGGGCGCGGCTGGTGGGCGGTCCGGCCTCGGCCATGCCCCTTTCGGTTTCACCCAGGACCCAGTGGGCCCGAGGGTGGGACGTGGGAGCTGCCTCGCCCAGGAGCAGGAGGCGGTTCATTCTTGCTGCGAGGTCCAGGGTCGCTGCCGGCGGTTTAAGGAGCTGCGGAGAGACTGCGAGCCGTCCGGCGCCTTGAGCCCTGGATGCTCGGCTCTGAGCTGTGAGAGGAGGCCCCGTCCACAACGTGTCGGGGTTATTCCTGGTGAATGTATCCTCCACGTCAGACCCACACTTTTTGGGGTCACAGGCCTCTAGATTATTCATGATGGTGTTTCTGCTGTCCAGGACTGGGGAGTGAACTGAGGCAGCCGTCTCAGAGTTGCCGGACTCGCCCATTCCCTGTGGGGTCCCTGCAGCTCGACTCTCTCCCTCCGATGAGGGGCAATACCCTAGGTAGTGATCCCTCGTGGGCCCCCGACTACTAGAAGGTGCCCAGCTCTGTTTAAATTTGCAGACGCAATGAGATCAGAATCAGAAAGGCAAACGCAGCAGGTTCTAATAGGCTGCGTGATGAGGAAGAAGCGAGTTCCCGAGGTGAAATACCTTCCTAGGTGTGCTAGCCCTCCGAGCCTCTCATGAAACGTGTCTTTCTGCGTTGTTCTACTCTGGAGACATTTTCAGGAGGAAAATAAAAAAGGAGGAAAGCTATCAATCACTCCAAGAAACTTTTTTTTAAAGATTTATTTATTTTTATTACAAAGTCAGATATACAGAGAGGAGGAGAGACCGCTGATTCACTCCCCAAGTGAGCACAACCGCCGGTGCTGAGCTGATCCGAAGCCGGGAACCAGGAAATTCTTTCAGGTCTCTTATGTGGGCCCAGGGTCCCAAAGAATTGGGCCGTCCTCGACTGAGGCGAGGACTTTAGCCACTAGGCCACGCCACCGGGCCCTTTCCAAGAAACTTTTAAAAAGCAAACCTAACCTAGAGGCCCGGCAGTTTGTGCTTCTTAGAGCTGAGGCGGAGCCCAGGAATCTGATTTCCAGTCAGTGCTGGCACCTGAGAGTCATGAGTCTCACACGGAGCTGTGGGTTGCTGTCTTGGCCGTTTACTGCCTGTGTAGACAGTAACTTTACTTTTATTGCTGCGTGTTGGAGCAACCCCCTTTGCTGGATTTGCACGAATTAGCGTGAAGCTCAGGGGGCCTAGGACAGGAACGCACTGAGTGGATCCTGAAGCAGTTAGTACTGCCTAGCTACCACACCCAGCCCAAAGGGTTTCTCATCTGCTTAGGCCCCGTTTCCCCATCACCTGTTTTCCATTGTTGTCCTTGAAAACCATTTTGCTTTCTGTTTTCTGGTTCACAAATACTACCTTATGTGGGAGTTTGATGCCCAAAAAACAAAAACAAAATGAATTGGTTTGCATGGTTGGAGTTCAAGGAAGCTTTGAAAGTACCTGTTCATGTATCCTAGTGGGCATTATAGGATGGAAGCAGCCCTTGGCATAACGTGGTCAGATGGCAGCCTTTGAAAGAGAAGGCCCCTCTGCTGCTTCTCTCCACGTTGCTGATGCTAAGAACCCAGAATTACTGAGAGAAAGACTTCTCACCAGTTCCTGAGAAGCCCTTCTTGAGGAACTGGCAGAGTTGGACACGGGTCTGCGTTCCCTGGACGGAGTAGGGGAAAGGGCATGGGAGCTGGGCAGGGTGGGCCACGCCCTTCCAGCGTGCATTGTGGCGTCTGGTCCTATTTGGGGACAGCCTTCTGCTCAGACATCCTGCTTTCCCGAAAGAGCATGCCAGCTCAGAGGTTAGCGGAGGGCGTTTTAACGCATGGAGAAGAGACTCTTGCTGTTCTATGCCTTGCACACTGCCGTCACCTCTAAGGAAGGGGAACCGAGTGGTGCTACAGCACTGCTAAGAAGCACACGGACAGGTCTGTGCAAAAAGAACGAAAGACAAAAAAGGGGAGGGCATCAGGACCTGGAGGAAATTTGATGTGATTAAGAGTCTATATTTGGGGGCCCAGTGTGGTAGCCTAGTGGCTAAAGTCCTCACCTTGCACATGCTGGGATCCCATATGGGTGCTGGTTTGCGTTATGGTAGCCCCACTGTCCAAGATGAATTAACGGAGAATGTGAGAAGTCATGCAGAACTGGATTTTTATTGTTGTAGCGGAGTGGCCTTCATCTCACAGGATGACACACCAAAACAAACAAGAGTTTTTATACTTTTAACCAAATATAATACAAGTGGTGAGAAAGAAGGTGCATGGAGCACAGATTAGCTGAGTTTTCACAAGGTCAGAGCAGCCCGTAATAGTTCCAAGCACAGGGTAGATAAGTAGGAAAGGGATTCCTTCCCCCCCTGGAAAGGGGGAAGAAGGAATCAGGCAACATTCCAAGGGACAACAAAACATCAGACCCTGGGTCAGATCTTTGCAGGACTCCAGGCCTACATACAGCCATGCACGGACACACAGTCCTCTGCTTTACTCTTCCCTTGGAATGTCTGCCAGGCATCCGCATCACCCATTTCCCATCCATTCCCTGTTTGTGGCCCGGGAAAGCAGTCAAGAATGGCCCAAAGCCTTGGGACCCTGCACCTGCGTGGGAGACTTGGAAGAAGCTCCTGGCTCCTGGCTTCAGATCAGCTCAGCTCCAGCCATTGTGGCCACTTGGGAAGTGAATCAGCGGATGGGACATCTTCCTCGCTCTCTCCTCCTCTTTGTATTTCTGCCTTTCCAATAAAAAATTAACAAACCTTAAATAAAAGTTTTTATTTGTTTGTCCCTACACTGGCCACTCAGCTTCTGCTGAGTGTGGGTTTGTACCCAACATTTCCCGCTTTGTGAATTGTACAGGGGAGGGCAGGGACACGAGAATCGCTGGCAAACACGTGCAGAGTGCCCTAGTGGGAACATGGTTGTGTAAAGGCTGGCCTCAGAAGACCACGGACATATTGCATAATTTCAGCAGGTGTTTTAAAGCTGGAGGACTGGAAAGACATTGAAACATTGGGCCACCAGCAGCCAAACCTGGAAGAAAGTTTTGTACTAGATGATGTATAAGAAATCCTGATGGGATAGGCTGTGAACAGTGTATAAAATAATCATCTTCTCTTTCAGCAGCTTATCCAGAGCTGGTTTTGTCCAGAATTTGTTTTTAATCCAGTGACAGTCTTATTCTTCAGAACCTAACTCCGCAGGAGCAATTCCAAAAGGCTATTTGTGACTGGGAGGAGCGCTCCAAGAATTGTGGTGTAATACTGCCATCTGCTGGATAAATGCAGAAACGGCATGATTTCTGAAGTGAAAAGTTACACATCCCTAGGTATAGAAGGACTAGGAATGTAGCTAGGGTGTCTATGAGCAGGCCCCCCTCCCGGGGATGGTCCCTCAGTGCACTCTCCAGCAAGCATTTTTGTTCCTTGATAGTTTCTGTATCTGTGTAATATAAGGCCTGGTTTATCAGTTTGAACATTGCAAAGGATGAGAAAAGCATCCAATGATTTCCAAGCAGAGTCTACAACAGATTTAGGGACCCACGAGAATTCTTCTGTATACAAAATCATACGGTTTGGATTTATCCTGTTTTAGTATAGCCATGAATTCCTGCTGCAGGGTTGGAGTAACATGTAATTTCTACTGATTTTCTTTCTTTTTTAAAAAAAAGATTTATTTATTTTTATTAGTCAAATTTACGGAGAGAAGAAGAGACAGAAATATCTTCCAGCTCTGTTTCACTCCCCAAGTTGCCACAATGGCCAGACCTGTGCCTGTCTGAAGCCAGGAGCCAGGAGCTTCCCCTGGGTCTCCCACAAGAGTACAGGGTCCTAAGGCCTTGGGCTATCCTCCACTGTCCTCCCAGGCCATGGGCAGGGAGCTGGATGGTCAGTGGATACTGATGCCCATATAGGATCCTGGTACTTGCAAGGTGAATATTTAGCTATCACGCCAAGCACTTTTCCTTCTTCTTAAGTCAAACTTATTGAATGGCTTTAGCTGTAAATGTTGCAATTATTTTCCCTCTTCAAAGTTTATTAAACCTAAAGCTAAGTCCCGTTTTTAAATGCCATTTTCTGTCTCCCAAATGGCACCTGGCATCTCATGGGTACAAAGCAAACAGTTATACAATGACCAGCCAATTCCATGAATGAAAGATGACTTGGACATCACATCATATTTTTCTAACTGCCACAATATCCTAATTAGCATTCTTGAGAGACAGAGGGATCTTGCATCTACTGGTTTAATTCCTAAATGGCTGCAAAGGATGGAGTGGCCCCCCACCCCCCGAAGCCAGGAGCTTCTTCCGGGTCTCTTACATAGGTGCAAGGGCTTAGGAACTTGGACCACCCTATGTTGCCAACGCAGGCAGTTAGCAGGGAGCTGGAATGGAAGGGAAACAGCTGGAGCTCCTGTGGGATTTGGAACCCATATGGGACGCCGGTGCTGTAGGCAGAGGCTTAGCCTTGTGTAACACAGCACTGCTCCTTAGGTAGTAGTTCTAAAATGATAGAATATGATCATGGCCAGCCTTTTCTAGGGGAAATAGAATCAAACTTATCAAATTAATCATGATTTAGTTGGGACAAATGTGTACACATTCATATTGTGAGTGTTTATTAAGGAGCCATTAACAATGACTGATTCTCAACTGAGTATTTCGTGAAGTCTACTTCCGTCCCCTCATAGTGAGAACAGACACTCCTCATTTGGCACAGCGGAAATCACTGATCTTGGCATCCTGCTTGAGGGACATCTCTGGTATCTCTTTAGCTCTCAACAGTATATACAGAGAGGTATGCAGAGGATGGGAGAGCAATGTTGATCTAGATTCAGTGAGCATTGTAGTAAGTGAGTCCATTAGTTTGCACTAATGACAACTCTGAAGCACGGGAAGCTGACTTTATTACTTCATCTCCCTGTGGACATCTGAAACTAATCTTCTTTTCCCCCTCTACCTATGGGACAAAGAACAGGAAACAAAACACCAGCCTGGATTCTCAGAATCATAGTCTTATCTTGTCTGTGTGGTGTTAGTGTGAGCTTCAGCTCCCTGAGTTTTCTATTTGATTGCGCATGAGTTCACAAATATTGACACGAGTACATGGAATTTCATGACAGTATTCTTCTACTTCTGTGTATGCTTAAGGTTTTGCACAATAAAAAAGTAATAAACTCAAATTATGAAAAAGTATGAATTCTACAGGATGGTGTTTGGTACAGCAGTTAAATTGGTACCTGGGAATCTGCATCCCATATCAGAGTCCCTGGGCCAAGTTCTAGTTCCTTTGCTTCTGATCCAGCTTCCTGCTAATGTGCACCTAGGAGACAGCAGGTGATGGCGCAGAAGCTTGGGGTCCTGCCACCCACACAGATCAAATGGTGTACTGGGCTCCTTATTTGGTCCTGGCCCAGCCTTGGCTATTGTAGGCACTTGGATAAGAAGCCAGTAGACATGGCAGTCTGTTTCTGTTTCATTGTCTTCTTACCTTTCAAATAAAATAAAACAAATGACTTTTTTGTGAAGTGTGGATTCTGGAGCCACTCTGCACCTGGTTCTCTCTCTTACTCTGACCTTGTAACCTTTCCTTCATAATAATTTCCAGTTTGTAAATATATTGTATTAGGTGAGCTAATGTCAGCACTTAAAATATTGTCCCTGACACATAGTAAGAGCTTGGTTGCCAAAGTTTGAATAGGCAGTTCGAAAAGTTACCAGAAAAGTAGAAAAACTACAGATAGTGAACTAAGGACAAACTAAGGTAGAAAGATGGGAAGGCAGAGGGGAACATGCAGTGAGCATTTTAAAGACTGTAACATCTAAAAGGGCTTGGCATGTGCGATTTATATCTTTTATTCCTCTCCCACTGTGCCGATCTCTCTCTCTCTTCTCCTTTCCTCCTTCCCTCCCTCACGTGCACACTATATCTTTTTTTTGGAGAGTAGAAGAGACTCCAATCTCTTTTTATGTGGAGTTTCAGAAAGTGTACAACAGTTTCCAATGTCCTGGAAGAGGCTGGAGGGCTGAATCTTGTGGAGACTTGGGCTCATTCCGCTGTTGATGTGGGATGATCTATCTATCTATGTATGTATCTATCTATCTATTCATTCATCCACTGGACTATGAGGGCAGACAGTAAATTTACAGCCTGTTGCAGCAAAGATGAAAATGCTTGTGGGAAGATGAGTGACTTGTGAAAGCCAAGGCATAAATGCCAGGGCCTAGGTAGGAGGTTGCCAATATCCTACCCAGGAGCACCTCCTTATCAAGGTAGACTCGGAAAGAAATACATTTGGCCACAGAGAAATGGACTATTCTGAAAATTTTCTAAGTATTTAACTCCAAACCACAAAGGTTTCATTGTATTCACAAATGTGATAAACTTCCCCAAGTATCTCTGCTGATTTTACATGTGAGACCTCCAAACTCCTTTCGCCCTTACATAGGGTAGCAAGGAGGGTTATGTTCTACACGTTCCATTGCTTACTTGTGCCTGTGGAGCAGAGAGACTAAGGGCCATTGGTTTGGGCAAAGTGTGTCAGTGTACGGAGTGTGGGTGGCAGGTGTGGGTGCAGTGCTTCTGGCCCTGATTCCTTTATCCCACGTCAGAGTACCTGGTTTCAAGTCCTGGCTCTAATCCCAATTCCAACTTCCTGCTAAGGAGCAGATAGCAGGTGGCTCAAGAATTGGGTCCTTGTCACATACGTGGAAAGTCTGGAAATACTTCCTGGATATTGTTTGTGGCCTAGCCCTGCCTCATCCCTGGCTGGCATTTGGGAAGTAAATCTGTGAGGGAGAGATCTTTCTGTCAATGAAACAATAAATTATTTTTTAAACACCTGAGATTGGTCCTGGATTATATACTAGTTTCCTAAGACTGCAACAATAAAGTTAGTGGCTTAAAAGAACTTAGTGGCTTAAAAGAACATTTTTTTTCGCTCATGGTTCTGAAAGCCTAGAAGTGTGAAACTGAAGGTGCTGGTAATGGCATGGTTGTTTTCTCTCACAGGTTCTGGTTATTACCAACAATCCTTGGCAGCCCTTAGCTTGCAGCTCGCACAGCTCCAGTCTCTGCCTCAGTTGTTAAGTAGGATCCTCCTCTTAATGTGTCTCTATGTTTTGATTCTGTCTTTCCAACATGTCCTCTTCTTATAAGACACCATAAATGGTGGACTAGACCCACCCCACTCTAACAAGACCTCACCTTAATCACATCTCTAATTATATTTCAAATAATGTCACTAGTTAACATTCTTGGAGTTAGGGCCACCACATATTTAGACAGCACAATTCAACACATAAGATATGAGAACTAAAAAAATTTTTACAAGGATATAAGAAGTTTATTTACTAGTCTGAGAATACTTGGGGACCATAGGTCAAAATTATCCATGTTACACTTTCTCTCAATCTTAAAATTCTAGTTTGCACAGTTGGCAATGAGGAACATTAAATCCTATTCAGTGAATTTTGGTGGCTAAGAATATGGTTTCTAGTTTCAAAGTTTCTATGAGGGTCCACTAGTTAACAGGCAGTCTTGGGCAAACATGCTTGTCTAGGTCTTTGCTTCCACATTTGTCAAATTGCAGCAGTGATAGTCCTATCTCATAGAATTGTAAGAGTTAAAGAATCTCAGAAAAGAAAGTGCCCTTAGTACTTGGCAAATGGTGCTTTCTAGAGAATGTAAACTGTTATGATCAATTTAGAGACTGTGCCCTGGATATGTCATTCCATTTCTGCCCAGGGAATTACCCAGAGTATAAACACGTGTCAACAGAAGGAAGAAACTCTCAAAAACCTGCCTGTGAAGCAGAGGTTGTCATTCTAGGCACTTCAAAAATGCTCTAGACAGAATCCTGTCATCTGGGGACTACGTCCCTCAGAACGCAGTCTGTGGGGCCAGGCCCACTAAGACAATAACTTAACGGTAACCTGTGTTACTGTGTTGTGTTGATTGACAGAACAGAATTTGCCCTGTCTTTTTTGAAGGATAGGTACTGCACCGTTAGCAATTAATCCACATAAACAGCCACCCAGAAATTCCCTGAGCAGAATTCTTGCAGTTTGCCACTCTTTGAAGCTATAATAGAAGCCAGAGTTCTTCCAAGGCCTCTCCAATCTGTCTTCCTTGTCTGTTCTCCTGTTTCCTGCTCTTGCAGTTCTCATCATTCCTGGCCTGCTTTAGCCATGGAGACCTTGAACTTCTTCCCTGCAGGGAGAGAAACATAGCTGGTTCCTTGGCTTCTCCAAGTTTTCTCCAGTTCTATGTTCACCCCACCCTTCCAGCCTATCCCTCCTTCTTGTCTCTAGTTCTACTCATTATCAACATCTTCTAATTTATATATATCATCTGTTTAATTCATTTGGCTTATTTGTCCTCCATAACAACAGGCATTCCAGGTGGTTAGGCTAGGTGCCTGTACTTAATGTTGCTGTTTGTCAAATGATTATCAGTGAGCTTAGTACTCATCAGTTCAGTTGCAAGGCCTTGCCTGCAGTGAAGGCCTCTGTAGCACCACACTCTGAGACGTTGACTCTGAAGCTTTAACTCAGTAGACACATTTCACACAACTCTCTCAGCAGGAGAGATCACGCATCACTAGCTCTGTTTCCTGAGCTGCTAGCTCAGTCATGGCATCATCAAATGAGCTACTTTATGCAAGGTCAGAAGGCAGTGTAAAGCAACAATTTCAGTATTGTTGTAAACAAAGCCAAAGTCTTTTTGATTTTGTATTTTTATAGAGTAAGTGCTTAAAATTTCTAGTCCTCATTTTTTTTTAAGAAAATTGGCATGACATTGTCACTTTACCTTTTATCATTGACAATATTTTGGTAAGACCTTAACTTTCTCCTAAAATTGATTTTCTTTTAGAGATGGGACCATAAAGGCTTTTCCAGTTTCCTGTATTTTCCTTAATAAATACATATTACTTTCAAAGGAGAAATAATCAGCAACAGTTTTTGTTATATTTCCGCTGTTTACCTAACATTTTCTTGTTTGGAAGGCAGAGACAGAGAAACTGGATTACCCCTTCTGCTGGTTTATTCGCCAAATGCTCACGCCTGCTGGAATTGGACTGGGAGTTGGCACTTCAATGCAGTTAACACCTCCTCCTTTGAGAATCTATTAAGTAAGGAAGACCCTTATTTTAGATAGACATGCTCTAAAAGTTAATATTTAAACGAATTTTTCAATGCAATTTTTCTTGCATATTAAATTTATTTATACAGAATCCATAAAGGATAGTGCCTTTTTTTTTTAAATGTTGATTTATTTATTGAAAAGATAGTCAGAGAAAGAGGGAGAGAGATCTTCTATCTGCTGGTTTACTCCCCAAATGGCTTCAACAGCTGGGACTGGACCAGGCTGAAACCAGGAACACAGAACTTCATCTGAGTTTCCCATGTGGGTGGCAGGATCCCAGGCATTTAGGTCATCTTTCGCTGCTGTCCCAGTCACATTATCAGGGTGCTGGATCAGAAGTGTAGTAGCCGGGACTTAAGCTAGCCCCCATATGGTATGCTAGTGTTACAGGCACTGGTTTAATCCAACACACCACAACACTAGTCCCAAGATGAGTTTTTAAAGGAGGCAGCCAGATTACAATCTATCAAATCAGGAATTTTTACTCAGATTAGAACCCCACATCCCCTCCCTGAAGGATGAGACTTTATGCATCTGGTAAATCTATAATGATCATGGAAATCTAGGGATCCTTTCTGCCTGGATGTGTGAAGGATCCCAGTAGTGAATTTAAAGAGCAATGAGGAGACCTGGAGAAGCAGCAGGCATAACAAGAGGTCAAGGTACTTGTAAGGTGTCTGCCTTGCTAGTGTGGGTGATGGTTCTAGCCTCTGGGGAGGAAAAAGGAATCCTTTCAATCCTTCTGAAAGTTTCTGGGGCCCAAAGAAGATGCTTTCTCAGCCCTCTGGAAGAGAGGATATTTTCATGGTGTCAAGGGAAGATGCCAGGCAACTAACAAATTCTAGACTCTGCTTACAGGGCTTTCATTTTGCTTCACCGTAATAGCTTCAGAGACAACATGACACCTCTTACCAATGGGTGGGTGTTCAATACATTTTGATGAACCAATATCTGCAGAAGGGTTATACCAGTACCACCGACATCAGAAGCGTTTGCAAACTGCATGGTGCCACTGCTGGTGACTAAAAGTTTTGGACGAGAAGGACATTCATAATTGTACCAGTTGGAAGCCCCAGCTACAGAAATGCCATTTTCTTAGTTATTGTGATGGTGCTAAACCTGAAGCTACAGTAACCTAGGAAATCACCTTTTATGTAAATATTTAAATACAATACTTATCACCATAAAGTTATTTGGTGGAAAGATGCCACATTTTATAACATACATTATAGTACCTGTCACATAGCAGACCTATACAAATTCATGTCCAGATTTCAGCAAATGCAATCTATTGATACAAATTTTTTGGAATCTCCAATGTCCACAAAACTAGAGTATTCCTTTAATTAGGTTAAAATACCCAGAGAAATTAACTCTATTTCATTTATGGGGCAATCTGTCCTACTCCTCTGTAGGGATTAGGAGTGTCTGTGAGAGACAGAGTGTGTGTTTTGGGGATCTGGCTATGGGTAAATGTTTTTAAGCTTTTGAACTTCTTTCCCTTATGTGATGACCACCTTCTGACGGTATTTTTCTAAACAAAACTTTTCTTTAGGATGAATCTTGTCACGGTAACTCTTGTCAAGAGCGTTGTCCTAAAAAACCCCAAGAAAGCTGTTTCTTTAAACTCCTGACACCATAATAATCCATATATAAAATCGTTTAATGGTTATTTGTGTGAATAGATTTATATAGACAGAAAACAATTCCACTTTTTTCTTTGCCAAGCAGTCAATCAGAACACAAGACCAGTACATTAGGCAGACACCCTGATGACACGGCTGCGCCTTCTTTGACTAGCACATGGACATCATCTTTAGAATCTATCTGGAACTGCAGCATAACAACCAAAGATGTTAATGTCTTCAAGCATTCAGGTACTCTCTGTGCACGGGTGGGGCACAGAGGTGGAAGGAACTTCCTTCATTCCAAGGCTCTGAGCGCCTACTCTGAGCGCCTACCTGCAGTAGATGACACTTGACGATTTCAAAGTTCCAGTGGATGACTCTTGAGAATGCTTGTCATCAAGTGGGATGAAACCCTAACATCTTAAGAACATTAATATTAGCTCATCAGTAAATACAAGTTAGGAAGAACTCGGCAGGAAGGAACCAGGCAACTCTATCCCTGGTTTACTATGGCCATTGCTCCCTTCTCTCCACCTTGAGTAGCGCTTCATACAAATCTGAACTCTTACTCACATTAAAATGTACATGAATGATAGTTTACTTATTTCTAGAGGCATTTACACTTTGAGGTTTGAAGATCAATTAAGATCAATTCAGAGGGAAAGACAACCAGTAGAATTTCCAGTAAATGTCAACTGTCAGAGTGGTTAGAGTGAGAGCAATTTCCTTCTTGCAATTCCTAATTAGTCCTCTCTAAACTATCTAGGCTCATTCTTTACTAATATGTTTATTTCCATGAAAACACTTTAAAAAGAATATTTAATTCCTCAAAAGTCTGATTACTTAAGCACACCAGGATTTCCCGTGTTGATATATTTCTAATGATACACGTGTATTTTTTGTTCAGATTTATATTATTTATGCTAAAATCAGAGTTACATAGGGAAAGAAAGAGACAGAGAAGGACAGAGAGATCTTTGATCAGCTGGTTTTCTCCTGAAATGGCAGCAATGGCTGGGGCTGTCACACTGAAGACAGGAGTCTGCAGCTTCCTCTGGATCTCTCATGTAAGTGCAAGGGCCAAAGCACCTGAGCCATCTACCAACTGCTCTTCAAGGCACATTAACAGGCAGTGGGATCAGAAGTGGAGCAGCTGGGACTCAAACCGGTATGCACATCGGATGCTGGCACTGCATGCAGAGGTTTTACCCTCAATGCCAAAGTGCTGGCCCCTATGCTATACTATTTTGAAAGCATGTTATGGTCCCCTACCTTAATGCTTCACTTCTCAAATATCTCTTACAAAAGTGTTTTTAAAAATAATTTCAAATTGTTTCAGTGCCAAGTTGCATACATAAAAATAAAAATTATATAACAATTAACTCCAAGTTTAGTGCCTCTTTCATCTCTTATCGTGCCATAGGCCATTAGTATATGTAGACTAGCATTGGTCTGTGGACATATTTGAGGTTCACTGCTCTACTTCCTGTTCTTTCAAAAAAAATCTATTTGGCTTGAAAACCTAAGTCTACCAATACCACCACAGAGCTTGAGTCACATCCTCCTCACTTCTCTTCAGTTCACTCCCTTTTAAAAGACTAATCTTTCAATTATAAAAATTTCAAATACTTTCAGTTTCCATCTTCACTGCCCCTCCACTTGCAGTGCATTTGCACAACATCCCCACTGCCTTGTTCAGTTCCACCCAGTTCAGTTTGCTAATTTGATTTACTGTGAGTTTGGCTACGAGACACTAGAGTAGCGCAGAAGTTCACATACTTGAGGATTAACAAGAGAAATGCACTTGAAAAACAATGTAGTTCACAAGACACATGCTTTCTTGATCTAAAGATTATATGATAGATTGAGTTGAAATGTTCCTCCCCACCCCCTTTTTTGACAGTCTTGACTGATACGCGAATCTAGCTTTCTGAAATTTCTTGCATTCACTGGCCTATCAGCAATGAATTATTTTCTTACCTCAATAACTCAGAGCAGAAAAATCCCACATGCACATACATTGAGTGAAGTGTTAATACATTTCCATTTATAAGGCACAAAACTCACAAACCTCTCACAGAAAGCTAAGAAACAAAAATTTGAAGTGAGAAATTGTAACCTAGCAACTGATTAAATTCATTGAAATGGAGTTAAACCACTTTCCTCTTTAGCAAGTAGGGAACCTTATCCCGATAGGACAGTTGCAGTCTCAGGACTCTTTCCAGCCATCCCTGACAGTCTCCTTGACTGGATTAGTGCAGAAGTCACTCCTCAGAGAGCGCCGTGCGGCAGGACCACGGACGGCGAGCACCTCCCATCTCACAGAAGATGCTGAGCAGCAACTTTCCAATCAGAGCATTTCAGCTATAGGATACCTGGTCCACACAGTCTCACCCAAAGGAGACTCCAGGGACCACTTCACAGTGAACACACGTGCTTGATGATTCCCAGCGTTCAGGACTACGTGCCTGAGGTCCCTCAACTGGGTCTTTACATGGTTTCTTCATAGAGCAGCGTTGTGTGGGAAGTTGGACAATGGGTTCCTCTTGAAATAAGCAGACCCCCAGGGCTTTAGGACCAATTTACCAAAGACTTCTTAAACATGCCAATCTAATCTGAAGAAAATTCCCCTGAACAACTCCCAGATACCTGTTCTGTAAGGCAGCCCTAATGTCGCTCAGGCAGCCCTGTAGCCCACAGGCAGGAAGCAGCAGAGTGCCACGACACCCAACAGTATTCGTGCTCCTGGGCTGGGCTTCCTGGTGGTTCTTGGCACTGTGTTTTCTAGTACTGTGTACGTTAGTATTATATGAGAACAAGCTTCCTGATTCCCCACATGGCTCCATGCATTTCCTGAAATTATAACTGATTCATAATCTTTGATGCTACCATGCAAAGAAAATGTGGTGTGAACAGCACTTTAGACAAAGCAGGCAGACAGCTGTTATCCTGAGAAAAGAATCACCGTTACAGTGGACAGGAGAGGAGGGGGCCAGGAATCAGATGAAATGCAGGTTGCATTGAGTCTAACGGTTTTACCTTCATCTTCAAGATTCTGTTTTCCACCCTAGGCAATCTGAAAGCCAAATGAAAAAAAGATTCTTGGGACAATTTCACTGACAAAAACACTGCCATAGTAGGATGGCCATTGCAACATAATGAGGAACTGCCACCTACTTACTTTCCAGTCCAATTTTATCACGTGCTCAGCCTTATGCCTTGCCTCTGGAAACAATATTCAAGATTCTCCAAAAATTTCAGGCATGAAGATGGTTCTCCTTAAATCAGTGTCCCATTCATCTTGGCTAAGATCATCTCCCTTCTTTGTAAGGCTGTAACCCAGAAAAAAACAATATTCCTTTTATTCATGACTGCAAAGCTCTTGACTGCTTCTGCCTTCAAATCATGGAGCCATGGAATATCCTTGGAAACACTCATTGTGTTAAAAGCCAATTGTTAAAAAATAAAAAGTCCATTTCTACTGTTGGATAAAGTTTTCTCCAAATCTCCAGGGGGCCTCCTCCACACTTTGCCCTGCCTGCATGCTTCAGGTCTCTTTCTTGGTCAGTCTGGTCTTGACTTTATGCCTCAGGAGGGCTGCGGTGGCAGCACTGCAGGCTGCCAGGAAGAAAAAGGAGAGACAGGCCGTGTAGACAGACAGAGGCCCGTGGCGTTGCAGGAAGATCTCCTGCCGCCCCTGGTAATCCAGGAGGATGGCCTCCAGCTGGGAGAGTGTGCAGATGGACAGAAATGCATGAAAGATCTGGTGCCCATGGCCCACGATGTCACAGGCACCCGGAAAATACTTCTCAGGTACCGGGCAGGAAAAGAAGTAGGCGCTGATCAGAAAGAAGAGGATCTGGAGGGTGTGGTACCAGGCTGCTTGTTCCTGGCAGCCGGCTAGGTGGCAAAGGGCCACCCGATGCGCCACAGGGCTGATGTCTAGGACGAAAGCCAGCCCTGCCGGCACCACCTGGCAGATCTTCCTCATGACAGGATAAGGCCGCCGGTAACGGTACTTGGCATAGCAACAGCCCGCACAAGATAACCAGCCACAAAAGGCAGCCGCAGGGAGGAAGAAAAGCCAGAATCGCTCGTACCAGGCCTGGTCGGAGCTGTAGAAGAAGTGGGCCAAGGCGCTGCCATACTGGTACACGCTCACACCAACGTAGTCCACAAAATAGAAGGTGTAGTGTGAGAGTTCCGACTTGGACTGCAGCAGGTGGGCCAGCAAGCTGCAGGTGAGGTAAGTGATTGAGGACAGGAAGAAGAGGAGCAGGGGCAGGGAGTGGGGAGAGGTCCATGGCAAGGCCTCGGCCTCAGTGAAGGCCCAGAAGCGCAAGAGGACAGCCAGGGCCGCCAGCAAGTGGGTCCAGACGTTGACCACCTCGTTGTGTTTCTGAAAGAGGCTGAAAAAATAGTAGCGCCACTCGTGTCCCGTCGGCCGGTATCCAGCACGGATGTAAGGCTCACGGAAGAGCTGAGGCACGTCTGTCTCTGGCACGGTGCAAGGCATCTTGGGAAGCCCATCTTCCAAGATCTTGGGCAGGCGGCGCAGCTGCTGCCCGCTCACAGACAGGGTGCTCAGGCGCTCCAGGATGGCGGTGGTCATTGCGGCGACCTGGGGGAACTGCCTTCCACACTGCACCGAAGGATGGAAGTGCGACCTGAAGAAAAGACAGGAAAATCGGCAAAGCCACAGTGAGGTGCAGGCCTAGCTATGAAGGCAAGGGAACTGCAGCTTTTTTCTTATTGTATGGGAGTGTGGTTTTGTAGTGCTGTGCAGAAAGGAGGGGACTGCAGACAACCAGAGCCCCTTTTCATCTGTGGAATGATGATCCCTTACTGCCCCCAATATTTGTGTCTGACAGTCAGGATGCCCATGTCGCATCACAGTGGTTTCCATTTCCAGCTCTGGCTGATGCAGACTTTAGGAGCGAGCAGTGATGGCTCAAGTCATTAAGCTCCTGCCACCCACCAAAATCAAGTACCCAACTCCTGGCTTCAGATTTGGCCCAGCCCTGGCCATTGTGGACATTTGGCTAGTGGGCCCTCAGACAGAAGCTGTGTCTTATCTGTCTGCCTCTCAAAATAATCTTGCTTTTAAAAGCTACTTAGAAATGTGTAGACAATGGGATGCTGGATTGTCTGACATTGTACCAGCAACATCGGGGTACACTTAAGTAAGAGACTGATAGAATTGATAGAGTCCTTATGAAGGACTACACCATTGTAGTAAAATGGGGAGCATCTGTCAGGGGTGGGAGTTTGGCGGGGAATTCCAGTCTATACGAAATCGGTTTTTTAAAATTATTATTATATTTTTGACAATCTTTACATAGTTAATTGGGGGTAAAAAGGTTCAAGGGCTATAGGAAAGTGGGTAAGACTATTATTAAAGGGGGGTATTAAGGGAGAAGGCCCACCCAATTTCCCACCCTCCCCAGGTCCCGCATGTAGGGTATGCTCCGAGGTTCTTGCTCAAGTGGTTTTGATAGTTCACCAGTTATAAATTGCTGCCAATCTTGCCACTCCAAGCACTATGAGGTCTTTGAAGAATCCACTAATTGACATAGTACATCTTAGAGTCTCCGTTTGCCCCGTATTTCATTGCCAAGATATAGCTGAGATGGTTGATTGACCTGTTCTGTCTTCTCTCTTTTCTTGGTTAGGGTTCTGAGTCCAGCATTTCGATTAGGAAAATGTCCAAAGAAACTTTGTCTGAGGTGTTCTCAGACCAGATTCTTGTATGTACTAGCAGGTACAGGGCCCGGCTCAGTCCATGGCCCATGGTTGCGATCGCTGGGTTGATTCTGTTTTCAGCCCCGACTTCCACTGGAGCCAAACGGTGTTGCAGTCCAGCCTGGTTCTGCCCAGCACATTCTCACCCTTGCATAAACAAGTGGGAGCTGCAGCCTAGTTGGAGCGACCCACAGTAACCCCCACCAGGTCCCCTACCCTGGTTTGCCAGTATGTGTAGCAGTAGTCCAGTCTGTCCCACACTCCATTCCACCCTAGTCCCTGTCCTGGTTTTTGAACCCTCCCGTAGAAGTGGTAACCCAAGAGGGATGAGGCCACTATTTCCCTCCCAGGCCTCTCCCACTCCCAGATTATGCACTCTCCAGGTAGTTCTATGGTTTGACTTGACAGAACTAATACCCAGTGCCAGCTTCCGCCAGCTGATGCTGTGGCTAAGCCCAAACAACCCTCACCCACTCTAATTTTGTTTGCACCAGTAGAAATAATCAGCCCAGCTTGGCTTTTCCCTGATTTAGTCCACATGAGGCATACAGGTGTTGTAGCCCTGCTTAGTCTGGTCTGCCCCCATCCTAGCTCATGCTCTCCAGTGGGAGTAGCTGTCCAGCAAAGGAACCCTCCCTTATTCTCCTGCTGGCTCCGCCCCCTCCCTTCCTGGTTCTCAAGTGTGCTGGCTGGGTGCTGAGGTCACTTCTGGCACAGGCAACCTCACCTTGGCATTCCATATTGTGCACTAGTTTTTGTTGCATCCGAACCCGGCTTGATCCACACTGTTCTGGTGCCTGGATTTGCTAGTGGATGATGTGAACAGATTTAGCCTGGTCTTCCCCAGATCCATGCCCCCATACCCATGCCATGGGTAACTTTTCATGGCCTGTTCTGGGCTGTTTCCTATCATGTTTCTTGCGCTTACCTGCCGGGTCTGTGTCGTGCCAGAGGAGTTGCCCAGGCTCCTCCATCAGAACCTCTCCCAATGCCAGATTTTGCACATACCAGTGGGTCCATGAGCCAGCCCTACTCAGTTTACCTCCTGTCTTAGCAGGAACAGTGGCTTTTCCTGACTGGCCTTCAACCAAACTGTCCTTGCTGTTGGATGTTTCAGCCCTGTCATGGCTCAGTAAGGGTTGAGACTTTGCCTAGTCCATCCCACATCTACCCTGGTCCACCAGGACACCAGAGGATGTTGGAGTCTGGCCCAGCTTGGTGCATCCAATCCCAGTCCACATTTGTGCCAAGGGAGACTACCACCGTTTCCTGTTCAGAATGTAGCCCCTATTCCAGGCCACACGCCCCTTGGTGGGAACCTCAAGCCAACTAGGGTTGTCCCCTTAGCGGGAGCCGCAACCCAGCTAGGGTTGTTCCCTTAGCTCCCCAACCGGGCCTGTTCCCAAGCACAGATCTCGTGCATGCCAGTGGTTGTTCTGACTCAGCTTGGCTCAGTCCCTCACCTGTCCCGACCTCTGCCTTAGACACTGTGGCTTAGTGTTCCTGGTTCATGTAGGCCAGTAGGTCCAAGAGCCTAGCTTGGCATGACCTGTGCTCCGTCCTAGTCTCTAGTTTTGCTTGCGGGCTAAGGTTTGCTCAGTCCTGCCCAGTCCACCCTGTTCCATTACCAATTGACACATTAGCCAGCTGCTGGAGCTAATTTGCCCAGCTTGTCCGACCCCGAGGATTGGACCACATGTTCAAGGGAGTTTCCCAAGTTCCTCCACTTAATCCACTCCCAGACCCAGTTCTCATACATGCCATTGGGTATAGGCCAGGTTCCGGTGAAATCTGGCCTTCCATTTGGCCTTATATGAGCTGGTGAATGTTGTAGCCCGGCCCACCCCACACCTTATTCAGGTTACAAATTTGGGTGCTGCTGCCCTGACTAGTCCAGACTATTCCTTTACCTGTGATTGATGACAGGCTTCTTGGCCACACCTAGCTTAGTGCATCACTACCCCATCTCTTGAGCTAACCATTGGGGCTTGAATTTCCACAGGGTTTGGCCCACACATCCCTCACAGAATCTGCCCCTGGTTATGGTACTAGTGCTAGTTAATGTAATGGCCCTGCCTGAGGTGACCCTTCTCCTGATCCATCATCATGTCAGGTAACAGGATATGATTCTGCTGCACAAGCCCTGAGCCATAGCTATTGCATGAACTGGTATTTGATGGTTAGCACTGTTCAGTGATTACAAGTTTTTCAAAGGAAGAGTTACTGTCATTGGGGATCTTTACGATTGCTTCACATTCTAGAAGCACAGTGGATTCAACTTGGAGCTACCTAAGCAGCAATTCAAAGAACCAAAACCCTAGAGCTCCACGGCCGGGTGGCCAGCAGGCGGAGCCTGGCACCAAATGGCGTGCTGGCTGCCTGGGGACAGCTCACCAGGTGCACATGGTGGCTGTCGTCTGGGATCCAGGCATGAGACGCGCTGTCCTGAGACCCACCAGCAGCCTGGAGGCTGCTGGAAGTTTAAACTCCCAGTCTATATGAAATTGTACCACATAATTCAAAAATTCAAAATAAAAATACATAAAATTAAAAAGAAAAAAAAAAGAAGAAGAAAAAAGGGGAGAAAAAAAGAGAAAAGCAAAAAGCTACACAGTGGTTCCACTTCCACTCTTAACCAGCAGAGGGATCTGAGTGCCTGGGAGGTAGTGGATGAACTGTAGGTTTGTGCCAGGGACATGGGATGATTTTTCAAGTTGTCCTGTTGCTGTTAGCAACGAATAATGGAGTTGGGGGGGGGGGGCAGATGGAGAGGGCTGCGTTTGTTGGAGCTATGGGGAATGAAAGGGTTCTATTTTTTTAGATACAGGTTTCTATCTCCCATTCAGCAGGTAAAGAAATCGGATGAAATCACCAGTTGGAGTTTATGGTTGGGTGAAACTAAGGTGAATCACTGCAGAAATAAAACTACAGAAGAAAGAGGCTCCATCTGTGTGCTAACAGAAGGGTATTTCTGTATCAATTTTGGACACAAACTATTTTTAAAATTATTCTTATTTATTTAAAAGGCAGACACAAAAAAAGACAGCTATTGTTCATCCACTGGTTCACTCCTCAAATGCCTGCAATCATTGGGGCTGGACCAGGCCAAAGCAAACACTCTGAAACAGCCTGGGTTGGTGTCCCATGTGGGTGTCAGAGACCCAAGTACTAGAGCCATCACTTGGTTCCATCCCAGGGTGTGCATTAGTAGGAAGCTTTAATTGGAAGTGGAGCCAAGGCTCAAACCCAAGAACTTACACATGGAATTCAAGCATCATAAGCAGTACCTCAACCAATATATGAAATACTAGCCCCCAAATGTTAGCCCCAATCTAAGAAAATTGGGCATCCAGAGATAAATAGTATAAATAGTTTAAGGGACCGTTAAAAATTAAGAGAGAATGCTATTATGAAGAAATTATGTATGGATCTGAAACTTTTCTTGTACCAAATCTGACTAAGATTCCAATCTCATCTTCTACAAACTTTTGAAATCCCTTGGCATATAGCTGCACAATTCCTATTTATCTTCCTACCCTTTAAAATAGGGTGTCTGTCATACAGCTGGATCTTATAAAAGAACAACTCAGTTGAATTTCTAAAGATTGAACTGAGGAGGCAAAGGCAAGGGAAAGGACTGAGCATATGCTGTGCTGGGAGTGAATTCATTTCTGACTCAGTGAACTGCAGCAATGTGGCATTCTACAGATTCCACCCAAGACAGGTCTGGGTAGCCCTCACATCTGATGGCCAGCAGATCAAGAACTGTAGTAGTGGTATGTCAGGCGCCATTTTGTACACTGTGGCAATAGCTTTAGGACTTCAGGGGACAATAGTGAACTGTGCATGTGCTGAGCTCACAAAAACTCTCTGAGTTTAGTGGATTGCACTGGTCCCGCAGGAAAATAATACCGACTGTGGCATCGTACTGGTCAAAATAGGTCCTTGCGGCACCCAGACCTAATGTCTAACAGGTTCCGACAAGATCAGTGCCACCAACAACCTAACCAGATAGGACACCTGGTGTCTTTCTAATCCTCAGACCTGATCCAACTGGAAGTGGGAGAAAGGTTGCAGAGACAACAGTGCAGCCTCAGCACGGTATCACAGCAGGTGGAGAGTGGTGAGCCAAGAGCTGGGCTGTGGAGACCATGGTGGATATCTGACATAAGAACCCAGATCTGGAACTCGCTGGAGGTTGTGGCACAAGTGACTGCAAGCAAGAAGTTGTGCACCAACTGCAATAAGTAAAAACGCATAGGAGACCTGTGGGTGACAGAACTTAGAAACCTGCCCCAAGGAGAATACTCTGCTAACCAGAAGTACAATGATCAAAAGCAAAAGAAGAGATAAAGGCACAATGAATATTACCGAAACACCCCTGCAAAGGAGCAAAACCCTAGGCCAACCTCACAGTTAACTGAGGAAGACATCGAGAAAATGGCGGACACAGAATCCATAAGACTCATTTTAAAGCTTCTGATAAAAAATGAGAAGCTCATGCAAGAGTTCAAAGAATTTAAGGAAGCAATAAAGCAAATCAAGTCTGGTCTATCAGAAATTAAGAACACAGTAGAGCAAATTACAAGTACAGTGGAGAGTCTCCAAAATAGAATGAAGCAAGCAGAAGAAAGAATCTCAGAATTGGAAGATATTTCCTGTCATCAGGGGGAAGCAAACAAAAAGCTGGAAGCAGAGCTGGATCAGGCCAAAAAAAGTATTCAAGGACTGAAAGACACTATTAAGAGGCCAAATATAAGAGTTATGGGAGTCCCAGAAGGTGCAAAAAGAGAAGCTGAGTTTGCAAATGTATTTAATGAAATAATAAAGGAAAATTTCCTTAATCTGGAGAAAAAATTGGGAAACAAGATCCAGGAGGGACACAGAACTCCCAACAGGCTTGATCAAAAGCAATCTTCACCAAGACACATGATAATCAAGCTCTCTTCAATTGAACATAAGGAAAAGATCCTTAAATGTGCATGTGAAAAAAATTAATTGACATATAAAGGAATGCCAATTAAACTCACAGGAAACCTCTCACAGGAAAGTCTACTGGCAAGAAGAGAATGGAGTGACATAGTCCAGATTCTAAAAGAAAAAAATTGTCGGTGCAGGATAACATATCCGGCAAAGCTTTCTTTTGTCTTTGAAAAGGAAATAAAATTCTTTCACAGTTAAGAAAATTTAAAAGAAATTGCCTCTTCCAAACCTGCCCTACAAATGATACTTCAAGATGTCCTTTTGACAGAGAAGAAGAATAGCACCCACCAAAACCAAAGGCAAATGTGAAGAACATCCCAGGAAAATGACAACAGAAGACTAAACCGATGAACAACCCAATCCTAAAGTGACAGGACCAAAGTACCACCCATGTATATTTAAGTCTGAATGTAAATGGCTTAAGCACAATTAAACGTTATAGATTAGTAGACTGGATTAAAAAACAAAAACAAAACCCATTTGTTGTTTTCTGTTGGATTCATCTCTTCAAAACACTTTCTTCTGATGGATCATTCAATGACCCGTAGATCATGCAGTGGCATCATTTTCTTCAAGAAGGTTCTTGATTTTCATTTCTTCAGTACACATTAGTCATTTAATAGCATGTTATTTAACTTGATGGTGTTGTTAATTTCTTTTTTCTCCCTGATGTTGATTTTGTTTTTGGTTTTTCATTTAAGGAGATGTATAGTAGCTGTGTAATGGAAACTGTCATATCTAGTAACATGTCATTTAACTTCATGGCATTATGAATTTCTATTTTTCTTTCTATTGTTGATTTTGTACCATGACTTTCATTTAAGGGAACGTACAGTAGTTGTGTAATGGAGACTATCATATGTAGTAACATATCACTTAACTTCATGGCATTGTAAGTTTCTATTTTCCTTTCTATTGTTGATTTTGTATCATGACTTTTCATTTGAGGGGATGTACAGTAGCTGTGAAATGGAGACTAACATCCAGATGTGTGGATTCAGTGTGGTATGCATTTCTGTTTCCAGACAAAGATGGACTTACAATGGAACTGTTTACTATACCTGGATAATAGGATGCTGGACTCTGCCATTGTCCGTGCCTGCAATGATGGACGTATGACTGTATGAAGAACTATACTTCAGTAATGATATAAAGGAACTAGGTGGGGGGTGGGATTGGGGAAGGGATAAGGGAATATGGAACTGTACCATAAAATGATAGCAATAATAATAAAATGTTAAAAAAAAAGAAAAAAATAACTTGACCAACCATTTTCAGAGCAAGTATTACCTTCTCAATACTATTTCAAGCTCCAAAGGCCATAACGAATAAGGCCCCTTACCTTAGGAAACCTATGAGAAGAGTCAGACTTCATGAATCAATGATCCATCCCACTGGACAGCACAGAATCAAGTGTACAGTAGAGTGAAATACCAACAGGTCTCTTTAGAGCATACTCAGGGGCACACTGGGATAGCCATGGAGAAAATGGATTGGAGGAGTTGTAGAAGGCACAACAGAGCTTAGACAAGAGAGAAGTCTGGTCATCCCAGTAAATGGGCCAATATGAGTATAGAAATTACGTGGCTGCTTGTAGGATCCAAGAACAAAGCAGTAACGAGGAAGGAAGTGGAGTAAGAATAGTGGCATTGGTGAAAGGTTAAGGGTAATGTTACAGAAGGGGAGGTGGAATTCATTTCCCTGCTTCAAGCCTTTCAGCTTGTTTCACTGTTTATCTCCCCTGAGCACAGTAGGTGTCCACTACTAACTGATGCTTCTTCTCTTGCCTTGGGCGGGACTACCTTCTGCAACCCTGCTTTGATTATCTCCTCTCTCCCCTCTCATCAGTTATGTTCTGAGGGTCCCACGTTCTGCCTTCTCTTTAGTGTCCATGGTACTCCTTACACAGGCACTTCCCTAGGCTTTTTGCTTCTGCTAGCACCAATAGTACATGCATCTAACATCTGTCCAAGTGTGCTTGATGTGTCCCACTGAATGCTCCACGGTCACCTCAAACTCAACATTTTCAAATGTCTCCTCCAGCACAGACTTGACCCTTACCCCGAATCTATGTAGCCATCTAAACCTGCTGATTATATCTAAACATTTCTGGAATGATTTGGCTTTTCTAATTCTATTGCTCTCCCTTGATTCAGGTTTTCAAGGTTAACAGCAGAAGTCTGATCAGTGACTTTTTTAAGAATTAAAAATGTAATCTTTATTACATTTTAAATATATACAGAGAGACTGATAGTTTTTCCATTCTCCAGTTCACTCCCAAAATGTATACTACTGTTTGGTGGTGGGAGCTGGGCCAGGCTGAAACTAGAATCCTAGAACTTTTAACCCATGTATCCCACATAGGCAGTAAGAACGCAAACACTTGAATCCAAACCAATGACTCCCAGGGCGCACATTAGCAAGCAGAAGAAGCTGAGCTAGGACTCGACCCAGGTTCTCCAATAGGGGATGTAAGTTATGTCTTAACCTGATACTCATTACTAATCTTTTTTCCTTACATAATGGTTTTCTTGTCTCACATCATTACCCTCATTTTATTCGCCAGACCACTTAAGGGCATAGTTTAAAATGGAAATCTGAGGTAGATATTTAGGGATGTGATTAAGTTTCCACTTGGAATGATCACAAATTGCATCAGAATTCCTCGTGTGAGTCTAGACTCCTCAGCTTCTGATCCAGCTCCCTATGATGCACTTGGTGGCAACAAAAATTAGCTCAAGTACTTGGGTCCTGGCATCCACCTGGGAAATGGAGCTTAAGCTCCAGGCTCCTGGTTTTAGCATAGGCTACGTGCACAGACCCTTGCAGGCATTTAGGAGAATGAACCAGCAGATGGAAGTTCTTTGTCAAATAAAATGAAAGTAACCTAAAAAAATCGGAAACCTCATCATAAGTCTCCTGCTCAAAATTCCTCACTAGCCTCTGTCTGCTGCATATTGAATCACAGAAAATTCTTTAAGGGTCCTGAAAAAATCTTCTCAATAACTCCCTACTCTTTGTTGAGAATACAAGCTCTACGCCTGCAGCACGCAAATAAACTGGATTTTTCTTGATCTCTTTTCTATTCTGGTCTCATCTCCCAAAGCCCACACTCTTCTTAGGCCTGTATCATCATGAGAGTTCTCCAAAACTGCCACCACTTTCCATCTCCCATGCATGCAACCTGAGTAACCTCTAACCCAGAAAGATCCACTCATTTGCCTATCACCACGCCTACCAGTTCTAATTACTCAGTGTCAATCTCCTTATTAAAAAGCAGTGGGTGGGAAGAGGTAATTTCCTATATTTTCACTTCTCAGGAAAAGAAGGAGAATAAGTAAATAACTTGACAGTGGTAGAAAATTCTTTTAGGAAGTAAAATATGCACATCAAAGTCCTAGAAGTACTTGGAAGAAAGAACCTACTGAAGGACATAACTTGGTGGAGGAAACAAACAACACAAGACCAACCCAAGTGCGGGGATAGAAAGTTCACAGAAAATGAATATCAAGAAAAAAATCACACAAAAATTTCAAACCTCTTTCCCATCTGATAAATACTTATTTTTCCATTAACTTTTTGAATGTGTACACACACACACACAAACACACATGCCATACTCACACTCATGTGGCTACACATATACACAGAACCAGCCCTCCGTAATCTATGGGTTCTATATCTGCATACTGAACTAACTGTGGATGGCTATCTTTAATCCCTAAGCCAATATAGTCTAGCAATTATTTATATTATATTAGGTATTGTTAGTAATCCAGAGGTGATTTAAAATACACAGGAGGACTGTACGAGGCAAGGGTGGGAGCCCAGAACAATCTCTTATGGATAATAAAGAATGACCGTATATGTATATGTATATGTATATGTATATGTATATGTATATGTATATGTATATGTATATGTATATGTATGTATATCTTATAATTTATTTTAATGAATTTTTAAAAGTTAAAAGGAATATAAGTTTTTTATTATACTCCCGGGTAATCTCAGTCTGCTTCCTCAAACCCTTTAACAACTTTTAACTAGATTCAGACAGCAATAGAATTGGAAGTAAAATTCTGTGTACTTAGTGTTGAATCTGTGTCATATATTCATTTAAAATTTATCAGAATGTGTTATACAACATTAAAGCTTGCCATGGACTCTATAAAGGTCTAATTTTAAAGCTTTATCTTGGAGGAGCCTTTCAAATTATTTAGAGAAATTAAAGATTAATTCAGGTAGAACAGGAAGAGAAAAGTAGGTTAAATCCTATGTGTGGCAACTATTCTGCCTTTTAGCCAAGTGTGTTTAGACGTGCTTTCCCAAAGGAAATCACAGAGCTAAACTATTCTTAGGGCTTGAGGGTGTTTTGATATAGTTTAGACAGATGAAAACTACCTACAATGCATTTACACTTCAGAAACATACAGAAACATAGCAGGCATTTCTGGTGACTATCGTGACGCCCTGAAAACATTGTAAAGATATGTTAAGTGGAGGAAAAACAGACTTAGTTTCTCTTACTGCGCACATCCAACACCTGTTGTACACTCACAGTTTCTATGATTTAATAATGCATGGGGATTTCTCTCCAGCAGTAATCAGGCAAGCAATTTGGCAGGGGATACCAACTGGACATCTAATCAATGTAATTCTAAGGCTATCTACCTGGACAAAGCGTCAGATCTCACAGGTTGAGGGCTCAGTCCTCTGAGACTGACCCATCTTTAGACACCAATTGCAAGTCCAGGACTCCAGCCCAAATAGTTACAACTTAGTATTTTTACACATATTCTTAAGATGTGACACAATTATGTGACAGATTCATAAAACTCACAGAAACCTGGTTGCTGGTAGTTTGTAAAGGAGGTTTTAAAGATTGTCATGATCAGATGAAGAAATGGGGCAGGGTCTGGGAGGGGCCTGGGTGCAAAGCTTCTGTCCCATGAAGTTGGGGTTGGCTTCTTACTCGCCTTCCTGTAAATCTCCATATTTTTAGCTGTCCGATAATTCTCCAAGTCATGGAGAAATGCGATTGGGCAAGATGGCCTATCAACTTACTAGACTGGGTAGAAAACTTGCAAGGCCAAGATTCTTCTTGGCTTCCCTGGGAGCCAGAATCCATCCAACAGGATAGCTGGGATGGAGGCCTGTGGGGTCCTGTTGAGAAGAGGCTCTAGGAAAGAGAAGGTGGAGGGTCTTTCACCCAGAGTATACTCTTGCCCCCAGTGTGTTGTAGGATGTACTTTCATGCTTCCCTGACATATGGCGAACATCTATGCTCTAGTTAGCCAATTATCCTAGAGCAATATAGTGCTCCTTATCAATATTTCACACCAATGGTGCTTTGACCCTGTTAGCTCTTCCAGAATTCCCTGACACGAGTTGTATATCAAACTTGTATACAAAATTATGTTTGAAGTGTTGTTTTGCTGAAATGTATAGAAGCTTAAACCCTGGAAATAAACTTTGTCAGTTGCCCCAAGAGAGCATGGTGCTCCCATTTCTTTTTGGTCATAGCTCCTCTCCAGGAAACCACACGCTAAACTTGCATCTGGGGACACTTTTTTTCTCCCAGGTATGAGACAAGACCCCAGGTCTTAGGGTCCTACTGTCAGAGAATTCCTTCATGATTGACTCCAAAGTGATGCAGGAGGATTCTAGTTTCTATGACCTGCCTTGGAGGAGTGAAACCCTAATTTCTATGACTTTCTGAGAGGAGAAAGAGCAGCAAGCATAAGGAGGGCAGGAGACAGCCAGAGGGAGAAAGACAGACTTTATTTTATGAAGTCTGTGACCAAGCCTACAGTGCTCCAACATCCTAACAGTAGAGTGATGTCACCTTTATTGCTCTGAAGCTGTCTCAAAGCTGCTTCATGAACCAAGAACAAAAGGCTAGAATGTTTAACCTTTGTGTTCTAGTCACTGAGGAAATTACAAAGGCTAACAGGAACTGTGGACAAAACCCACAATGTAACTATATATCATAGTATCACATGCCCATAAATTATAAACAAAACAAAACAAAAAAACTCTACTTTTTAGAGAGGAGCAGAATAGTATCTGGATGTGTATTTCCTGAAAACTACAGAACAGATTTCACTGTTCAACAGGCATGCCCACTGCACTTACTGCTCCTCAGTACTTCCTGCACCTACTGGCTGAGGATGCCCAGGGGCACAGCTGCTGCCCAAGTTTGGTCTTCACCATCTCTCACAGGAGCATCTGTAGGATTTAAAAGGCCTTCATGGTCTCTATCTATATGTCTTCTTGATTGTCTCAAAATCATGCTCAATTCTGCCACTTTATTTTGTAGTCCGAGTATTCTGCCATCCCCTCAGGCCTTTCTGCCAAAGCACATGCCTACAATGCCTATGCTGCTGATTCTAATTGGCCAACTCCTATTCCTGTTCCTCTTTCCCTTTTCAGCTCGAATGTCACAAGAAGCCTTCCTCTTATGTGCTCCTTTGCTTATACTACTACTGCACGCAACAGTCCTCCATTATAGCACTTTCCTTACTATATACCTACAATGTCAACGTTTGGCATCACGGGTCTCCCAGCCTCTCAGCACACTGTACTGAAAGATACTTTGAGGGCTGAAAGACTCTTTATTTATAACCTAGCATTGTGCAGAGCATTATAAATTGTTGTTGAATAAATGGATGAATGAACAGAATAAAAAGGTCAGGGTAACAACAGCAAATGCATGGTCTTTACCACATGCCAGAAGTGTTACAGGTCTTTCGCAAATACTAACTCATTTAAACCTCCTGACATCTTTATTACCATTGTCTCTGTTTTACAGATGAGGAAAGAGAAGATAAATCACTTGCCCAAGACTATATAATATGTGATATTGTATATAACACAATGCAATATGATACAGGACGTACAACCTAACTTGTCAGTTTTAGAGTATGGGCTTTTGAAAAATCTCAATATTTTTTGGTGCTCTGACTTTAGAGATACATTGCTACAACCGTTTGCTCCACTAACTAAGATAATATACGCAGTTGACCTTAGAAAAACAGCAAGAACTATAAGTTCTCTCGGTTCTTTGCCAATGGATTTCTTTGTAAACTAGATTCCAATACTGTCTAGAAGAAAATGTGACCACCACAAAATGCCAGTGGAATCTATCAGGCGGTCCAAATGAGATAAATGTGATCATAAGCCTGATGGGGCACTTTCATCTGACAGAGTTGCACAGCTTGTGGTTGGCTTTGCATAGCTGGTGCAAGGAGATGTAATAAGCACCCACCTACAGACAGAGGTCATTTAATAGAAAGTGCAATGGCATTGAGAATAATTACTGAATTCTGCTACACAATAGGCTCCCATCTAAAAAGCCTTTCGCAGATGAACAAAGACTTACATAAAAGCTCCATATTTGGGAAACTGGCAGAGTATACTACTGAAGATATTTTTACCGGAAGCCAAATAGAAGCATTCCAAATCAATGGTGCTCCCTGATCCAGTACAAGGACCCCACATGAACCTATCACCATCTTGAAATAGCTCATTTCCCTGAGATGAATATTAGATGAGAAATTACATATCCTAACTCCTAGTTTAATCTCTACCACTAACTACGTCACTTAGGGAAATCACTTAAAGTCTGTGCCACAGAACCCTTGTCCAAAAAATGAGGGTATAATCTGTATGAGTGTTAAACTGTATCTAGGTTATGTTTTGCTTTATATGGAATGTCAAGCAGTGTGCTGAAAGCATCAACAGATGCTGTGATACCATTTCATGTCACTGTGTGCAGGACTCCCACAGAGGGCAGGAAGGGAGCCTGCTGGTTGTTGGACAGAGAACAAAAGAGCAGCCATTCCTATTGAAAGGGAGGAAGAAATGCTTTCAGAATCCACAGAAGCTCAGCCTCCCACATCCCTGAATAGCCATACACAGCTGAAACAACAACTGAGTGTCCATTTATCAGGATTGGAACTGGGCTCAGCTCAGCCTTTGAGACAGAAGTGTAGTTAGAAGTAAAGTCAGATACTGCCAGGGTCCCCACAGTCATCTATCAGGAGAGACTGCTGGGGCCACACTCACGTCTGTAGCCACATCTGTCAGGAATCATATCAGTGTTGTAAAGCCTTGACTTGAAGAGTAATACTAAAAGCAGAATCCAATCCTGTTATTCTCAGAGATAACTTTAACATCAGTTTGTATTCACCAATGGTCAATGTATATTTTTGCTTATATTTGGCAAAATTCAACACTCAGTATCTTCATATGCAAAATGGAAGATTTGATTGAGAAAATTATGACAATTTCACACAAAAGAACACTTACTATGTACTTATTAAAATAGGTATGTGATATATTTACATTTATTATAATAGAAAGATGCATCGTATACACCAAAAACATTTCAAAAAGTTCATGGAAAAAGGAATGAGAGAAAAATCTTCTTGCAATACATTCTTTTTTCCATAATACATGGTTTCCATGAACATTTGAAGATTTCTGTATGCATGGATTTGAAAATAGTTTGCGGGCCTGGCACGGTGGCACAGTGGTTAAGGTCCTCGCCTTGCACGCCCGGGATCCCATATGGGCACCGGTTCTAATCCCGGTGGCTCCTCTTCCCATCCAGCTCCCCGCTTGTGGCATGGGAAAGCAGTCAAGGATGGCCCAAAGCTTTGGGAACCTGCACCTGCGTAGGAGACCCGGAAGAGGCTCCTGGCTTCGGACCGGCATAGTATCGGCCGTTGCGGTCACTTGGGGAGTGAATCATCGGACGGAAGATCTTCCTCTCTGTCTCTCCTCCTCTCTGTATGTCTGACTTTCCAATAAAAATAAAAAATAAATCTTTTTTTTTAAAAAAGAAAGTAGTTTACACCAAAATAAACATTTTGTAGTTCAATTTTTTCTGCACACTTTTTGAAGTAACCTCATATGTGCACTCTATTTTTTTTTACCAGAGTCTTTCCTGCACTTAAAATCTCATATATGCTCAAAAAAAGTTTTCAAAAATTTTTGTACCGAAATATTTTAAATTCCATTTTCCTGTAATCTTCTTGAAGTAACTTCAGGTGTGTGCTCTATCACTTTTTCCTGACGACTGCCCGACTAGACCCTCATATTGCTCAAGAAAGATGTGCTAGTGAACAAAGGCCATCGCTACAGAGAAAAAGCAAGTTATGAGCATATGTCCCTATTCTGCATATATAGCACACAAAAGTATGGAGGGGTATATAATGAAAACAATACTTCTATTGCTAAGTGGGGGAGGTAAAGGAGAATTTTTTTCTTCTGATGTGGAACAATAGTTCTCTTTAAATGTTTTATATTTATGAGAGAGAAAGAGAAAATCCCATTCTCCATTTCACTCCCTACATGACCATAAAGGCCAGGGATGAACAGAGACAAAACTAGGAGAAAGAGACTCACTCCAGGAATCTTCGTGGATGGCAGGGACCTAACATCTAGATGCATTTACCACCACTTCCCAGAGTCTATTAGCAGGCAGCTGGAGTCAGAAGCACAGACAGGTACCGAACACAGGTGTGCAGGATCCCTGCTGGCATCTTAAGCCCTAGGCCAAGTGCCCATGCTCATCATGACAGGCCTTTGTAATGATGTGTGCCACTTCATTGCAAAAACATGATTTTTCTATTTGGTACATAAGAATACTTGACATAAAAATATAAGCACTGGTAAAAAATTATTAATTGGTAAAAATGGATGTTTTAGCACTCCATCCCAGCATTATGTAAGAATATAAGCATTCTTGCATTATTTTATGAATTTTGAACTCAATTAGTTAGTATATCATATTATTAAATTACCAGGAGTACCCTACATATACTTACCGTAATAGAAGCTGATTTCAACTTAATCTGTGTGGCAAAGGGGGAATAATATATAACACCTATTGTTAATGCAGTTAACTATCAAGTTTTCTTATTTGGAAAAGTGTACAGACAGTACTGTCAAAAGACTTCCCAAAGCACATAACCCAATGGCCTTAATAAACATTTAATTCCTGGGTTGGTGTGATAGCCTAATGGTTTATGTCCTCGCTGTGCATGTGCCGGGATTCCGTATGGGTGTCAGTTCATATCCCAGGTGTTTCACTTCCTATCTAGCTCCCTGCTTGTGGCCTGGGAAAGCAATAGAGGACAACCCAAAGCCTTGGGATCCTGCACCCATGTGGGAGACCTTGAAGAAGCTCTTGAATTGTGGGTTTGGCTCAGGTCATTGCAGCCACTTGGGGAATGAACCAGCAAATGGAAAGATCTTTTTGTCTGTCTCTGCTTCTCTGTATATTTGCCTTTACAAAAAAAAAAAGTTGCTTTAAAAACAAATAAAGAGAAAAACATTTAATTCTTGAGAATGTGGGTCTGGGTTTTTGGTGTGGTTGAACTCTGCTTATTCTGAAGTTAAAGGTGTAGGCATAGTAGTGTGGTGGGTTAAGCCACTGTCTAGGACACATACATCCCCCATCAGTGCCTTAGATTGGAGCCCTGCCTCTGCCTTCACCTGCCTGCTAATGCACCAAGGAGACAGCACATGATGGCTGCCTTCCAGCTGGGAGACCTGGGTAGAGTGCATTGCTAATGATTTTGGCCTGACCCAGCCCCAGCTGTTGTGAACATGTGGAGACTGAACCCATGGAAGGAAGTCACCTAGTCTTTCAAATAAATAAAAATGAATAAACTAAATTTTCTTTTTTAAAGATGACATACACTGTGTGCCACGGCCATGACAGGACATGTATCAACTTCTGGGCTCAGTTCCTTGTCCACCTCTGAATCGTTTCCACTGTGATTCTGTATAATATTCTTTTTATTTGTTTAACAATTATTTATTTGAAAGGCAGATTGGCAGGGACAAGGACAGAGATCTTCCATCCGCTGCTTCAATCTCCAAATGGCTGCAAAAGATGGAGCGGAGCTGAACCAAAGCCAGGAACCAGGAGTTTCCTCCAGGTCGCAGGGGGCCAAGGACTGGAGACAGCCTCCTCCACCTTCCCAGACCATACGCAGGGAGAAGGCTAGGAAGTGGAACAGGCATGATATGAACTGGCAGCCACAAGGGATTCTGGCACTAAAAGATGAAGAATTAGCCTGTTTAGCTAACTTGTTGGCCCAGTGCGCAATATTAAAACCAGGAAAAAAAAAAGATAACCTTAATTTTCTTCTGTGCCCTTAGCGAAGACAATCAGGTGGTATTTCTTCCAAGTAGTTTTTTCCTACTTCAACAGGAACCTTTTAAGCTGGGATTCCTGACTGCTGTTCACTGTTCCTTCCTGCACCTGTCACTTCTCAGCTAATGTCACCTGAGCAATCAGTTTTTTTTTTAAATTTCTTTATTTTTATTGGAAAGCCGGATATACAGAGAGGAGGAGAGACAGAGAGGAAGATCATCCATCCGATGGTTCACTCCCCAAGTGGTCACAATGGCTGGAGCTGAGCCAATCCGAAGCCAGGAGCTCTTCCGAGTCTCCCTCGTGAGTGCAGGGTTCCAAGGCTTCGGGCTGTCCTCGACTGCTTTCCCATACCACAAGCAGGGAGCTGGATGGGAAGTGGGGCCACCGGAATTAGAGCTGGTTCCCATATGGTATCCCGGTGCATTCAAGGCGAGGACTTTAACCACTATGCTATCGAGCCAGGGCCCAACCACTGTTTTCCAAAGCCATTATTACAGATACAGAATGCCCCTGCCAAGCCCAATAAACAGTATCCAACTTATCCAGTAGAAGAATTCAGGGGAACAACATAAAGCAGTCTGAAGACAATCAACAGGTCAAGAGGATGAACTTCACATTTCTTTTGAGACTTCTTGTTTGGGTAAAGAAAAGCTCTGCTGGCTAAAAGCTCCCATTAATTAAAGCTTAGGAACAGGACTTTCCCTGGAATTTCTATGTAAGTGTAATTATTGGTTTCAGACACACAGCGACTGAGCTTAATCTAGCCTCTCCCTGGGCAGGAAGCTTCATCACCCACTCACAAACCTGCTGAGACCTGGGTCAATTCAGGTGAACCCTGAAAAGAGATGCCAATTTCAGCCGGCAGGAAATCAATCCTGGAAATGTCCTTTCCATAGCAGAAGAATGTAATAAATTAACCTGGGGTTTGGAGCATCACATTGTTCCCTAGCAATGTCAAGGTTAACATTAACTCTTGTGAAAAAAAAAAACTTATTTTACTTTTATTGGAAAGTCAGATATACAGAGAAGAGGAGAGACAAGGAGGAAGATCTTTGATCTGTCGATTCACTCCCCAAGTGGTTGCAATTGCTGGAATTGAGCCGATCCGAAGCCAAGGGCCAGAAGCTTCCTCCGGATCTCCCAGCAGGCACAGTGTCCCAAGGCTTTGGGCCGTCCTCAACTGCTTTCCCAGGCCACAAGCAGAGAGCTGGATAGAAAGTGGGGCTGCCAGGATTAGAACCAGTTCCCATATGGGATCCCAGAGGCGTTCAAGGTGAGGACTTTAGCTGCTAGGCTACTACGCTGGACCCTAACATTAACTCTTTGGAAGCCAACACAAAATGCTTTTCCAATAGTCACAAGATCCAGGCTTTTTATTTGTTACAAAGAGTCAGGCGAGTCACTCCATTGTCAATTTCTCTTTAGATGTCCCAAGGCCTTAGCTTAGTTCCCAATCATCACAACGCCTTCTCTGGACTATCTGGATTTCTTTTTTCCTCTGAATACTTACCTACCTTTCCACAGACTATGGGAAGTAGGACATCTGATGCACTTTACTGCTGCTTCTGTAGGGACCTTTGTCTACTGCCTATTGAGCTACAAGTGCCTTGAGACAAGAACAGTGATTTACTTAGCCTTTATTTCTTATCCACAAACTATCAGAGTAAAGGTGTCCCAGAATGTGTCAATAGATAACTTGTGCAAAAACCAAGTAAGATGATACTTTGTCTGCTTTTAAAAGTAGAATCAGTGAGATCTTAGATAATGAAAACATGGGGATATTTTTCAAAAGGAAACAGCCTTTCAGTAGGATGTTGTTTCTGTATGTGGTTCATCTACTTGGTAGGAATCCACTGCAGTAGCTAAACTGCTAACTACATTTCTCATTTTCAGGTCCCAGTTTGTTTTTCAGTCTTGGTCTGTCACCTCCTACCATTAGTACTTTTTTATCCCAAGAATACCTAAAAGAAGATTCAGAAAATGAAAAGACCAGACAGAAAAAAAAAATTGGACCAGAGTTAGGAGACCTCATTTTTTATTCTTGTGGCATAGGGAAGGCAGAACAGCCTGTCCTGATTCCCTGGACAAGCCACACACTTGACATGGCCAATGTTACTGTTCCTGTTGCATGTGGCAAAAACTGCTTTTCTCCTAAATTCAAGCTCAGATAAAACTTCCTCTGTGAAGTTCAACAACAGTTCTAAGCAGCATTCACTGTGCCCTGTTAAATTCTCCATCTTAGTAAATTCAGTATGCAACAGGGATCTTCAAAAAGTTCATGGAAGATGTGCATTATTTTTGAATCCCATTTTTTTCCATGAAGTTTTAGAAGTCTCCTCACAGAACAAAACAGCACAGACTGGGTAGTTTACAAACAACAGAAATCCATTCCCTACAGTTCTGGAAGTGCAAGACTCCAAGATCAAGACCGTCCACTCCATGTCTGGAGAGGGCCCACAGGCTCACACACAGCTCTTAGCACTGTGATGTCACATATGGGAAAAGGGTGGACTGCCGATTCTCTCCTCTAAGAGCATTCATCCTGGTCATCCTTGTGATCTAATCACCTCTCAAAGACTTATCTCTTAATTCCCTCATACTGGCGATTAAGAGTTCAACAAAAGAATATGGAGGTATGAAAATATCCCATCTGTGTAACACCCTCAGCACCGCACTGTGATTGATCATACCTAACTACTGCTAGGCAAACTTTTAACACTAGTGAGACTACAATGAATTCATGCCTTTTAACTTCCACCAGGATTTCAGCATATCCATCTGGATTCCTCATTGGCCTTTTGAACATACTGTGTTTAAAACCAAACTTAAGATACACCCAGTCCTATTACTGTATGACCAATCTCTAGTTCAACAAGACCTGAAATCAAGAATGAAATGTATCTCTTCCCTTTTCTCTCAAATCTCAGATATCAAAATTTAAAAACTATTCACAGTATATACAAAGCATATTCTTCCTTTTCATTTCTAGTGTAGATCTGCATCTTGTCCCACTAATGGTTTTAACCTTCTAACTGATCTTGTATCTTCCAATCTCTGGCCTTAGTTCCATCTTTCTAAATTAAGCTGATGCAGATAACATACCCCAAGGTTCATTCCTGAGCCTGGAAACTGAAGCTTTCCCTAACTTCGTCCTTATCTGCTGCTTGATTTTAAGTAGAAACTAACACACACATACACACACACAGAAAGAGAGAGAGAGAGAGAGAGAGAGAGAGAGAGAGAGAGAGAGAGAAGAGAATGAGGCATAGGGAAAATGAGACAGAGAGAGACACAGAGAGAGAGAACAGTGAATATGGGGAGAGAAGGGAGTGTTTAACCTAGCTGTTGGGATGTCTGTATCCTATGTTAGGGTGTTAGGGCATCTTGGTTTGATTCTCTGCTCTGGTTTCCTAACTTGAGCTTCTGAAAGTCAGTGGCGAAGGCTCAAGAGATTGAGTTTCTGTCACAGTGTGAAGATCTTAGATAGAATTTGGGGCCCTCAGCTTTGACCTAGCCCCACCTCAGGCATTGTGGGAGTGGGCCAGGGAAGACAATTTTGTAACTGTCTCTGTCTCTTTGTCCCTTAAATAAACAAAATTTCAAAATGGAGTAAAACACATGTCAGGGTACATCTCATATATTCATAATAAAGATAAATATTCTCATGAAATTCCTTATTGCCAAGGTAAAATTTATTTTCGTACCATAATGATATCAAAGTTTAATAACAGAGGCTGGTGCTGTGGCATTGCTGGTAATAAAGCTGCCACTTGCTGTTCCAGCATCCCATACAGACACCATTAGAGACTTAGTGGCATCGCTTCTAATCCAGCTCCCTATTATTCACCTGAGAAAGCAGAAGAAGATCTCCCAAGTGCTTGGGCCCTGCCACCCAAATGGGAGACCTGGAAGAGGCTCCTGGCTCTAAACTGGTCCAGTCCTGGCCACTGCAGCCATTTGGGGAGTTAATGGGCAGATGGAGGATCGATCTCTATTTTTCTCTCTCACTCTCTCTTGATATTTTCTCATTTGAATTCTTTTCCAATAAATAAATAAGTCTTTTAAAGAAAAAGTTTAACAACAATTGCTCTTTACCTAAACATGTCTTATAAATTGCTCTATTTTTAACATAGTATCTCAGGTATACAGAATGAAGAGACTAATGTAACACATATCTATCAAATATCAACTTGTCATATTTATTTCTGATTTTAAAATACATACCATATGTATGCATACAAAGCTGCATCTGGCTGAGCTTATTTGTCTTCTGCCCATCATCTGTATCTATATCTCCTTCCTGTGTTCGTACCCATCCCCTTTCCCCTTCCCCAGCAGCAGTTGCTAAACACTGAATTCGATGTTTTTTCATTTTTCCATGGTTGTGTCAACTGTCCCTCTAAAATTCATATGCTAGAAGTTTGGACCCCCAACTGACAATGCTGAGTGAAAGAAGCATTAAGAGGTGGACCTCATGGGAGGAAATTGGGTGCTAGGGGCTCCACCCTCCTGAACAGATTAATGCTGTGCTGAAGGAGTTGTTCAGTTGTGACAGCAGCAGATAGTGACTGGTATAAAAAGAATGAGCCTGGGGGATTGTAGGTGGCACAGTGTGCTGAATATCTGCCTGTGGTGCCTGGATCCCATATGGGATCCAGTTCCTATCGTGATTTCTCCATTTCTGATCCAGCTCCCTGCTTGTGGCCTTGGAAAGCAGCAGAGGATGGCTGAAGTCCTTGGGCCCCTGCACCCAAGTGGGAGACCCAGAAAAGGCTCCAGGTTGCTGACTTTGGATCAACTCAGCCTCAGCAGTTGCAGTCACTTGGGGAGTGAAATCAGATGGAAGATCTTGCCCTCTCTCTCTCTGCCTTTCCTTCTTTCTATAAAATCTGCCTTTCAAATAAAAATAAATAAATCTTTTTAAAAAGAGTGAGCCTAATTCCTTCTCGATCTTTTGTTTTCTGGCTCACCATGTGACTCCCCCCTCCCTTTCACACACACACACACACACACACACACACACACACACACACACACTCACTCCTACCCCTGTGATACCATCCATTATGTATGGGGCTCTCACCAGTGCCAAGCAGGTGCTGGAGCTGTACTATTTAATCTCCAGACCTGTGAGCTAATTTACAAAGCATCCCAGCCCGAGGTACCTTGCTATAGTGACACAAAACAGACAAACATATGATCCTAAGCATCAAAAAGCTCACGGAAAATACAGATTGTGGGAAAAAAAATCCATTATGCGTAGCTTCCAATTTCTTTTCACACCAAAATAAACTTATCTTTTAGTTCCATTTTCTCACAAATCTCACACAACTTTGTCCTGTTATTGTCTGGGTGCTTTTTTTTATTGTTGCAAATAGGTACTGTTTCTTATAGGCAAGTACTGTGTTGGACGGCACTGAACTCCTTTTCCTCCCTACTTAGGGCCACTAGCATGTTGCTTGCCTGGTGTGGTCCCTCAGTGGATGTCTGTTGACTCTGCTGAACTTCCTTCTTTGCTACTGTGTACCATTATCACCTCGTAATAACAGACATCTAATAACAGGGGTATGCACCTAACAGCTCCAACATTCCCACATCAACAGCAGATGCTGAGTGAAACTAGAATTACAGTTTCTGTGATGTTAGCATACTTGAGTCTGGCCAGAGAGTCACACAGAACAGTGGGTACTTTGGGTTTCTTTTATAAGTGTATTTATTTTTATCTATTTGAAAGGTAGAGTTACAAAGAGAGATAGGAGAGCTTTTATCCCCTAGTTCACTTCCCCAAAGCAACAGCTGGTACCTGGTCAAGTCAATGCTGGAAGCCAGGAACCCTCTCTGGGTCTCCCATGTAGGTGGCAGGGACTAGGTACTGAGCCATCAGTTGCTGTCTCCCAAGGAGTCAGAAAGCTAAATTAGAAGAGGAGGCAGAACTTGACCCCAGAAATTCCAGTGTGGGATATAGGCATCCCAAGCAGCGGCTTAACTTGCTATTACATGTTGCCCACCATGCCAACTATGTTTTGAATGGCTCAGAATCATTGGTCAGGGGACAGGATTTTGGAAGGCAAAGTAATTTGCCTTTCTGCCAAGTTTGGTGGGATGAGAGAGGAGGGAAAGGCTCCAAAATTAATGCTGTGTGTGTGTGTGTGTGTGTGTGGGTGTGTGTGTGTGTGTGTGTGTGTATGTAATCAGATGTGGAAAGTGAGGTTCAAAATGTCATATTTGGGGACAATGTTGTAGAGTGGATAGAATTGCCATATAAGCACTGGCTGCTCCACTCTGATCCAGTTCTCTGCTTATGTGCCTGGGAAAGCAGTGGAAAATGGACCAACTGTTTGGGCCCCTGAACTCATACAGGAATCTTAGAAACTCCTAGTTCCTGGCTTTGGACTGGTCCACTTCCAACCATTACAATCATTTGGGAAGTGAACTAGCAGATGGAAGGTCAAAATCTCTCTCTCTTTCTCTCTATTCATTTTTCTTTCTTTTTTTTTTTCTGTAACCCTGTCTTCCAAACAACAAATCTTTTTTTTTTTTTTCACAATGACATATGAAATTGGAAGTTTAGCCTACCAGTTAGGACACCCATGTCCCATATTGATGTACCTGTGTTCAACTCTGGCTTTGGCTCCTCTCTCCAGTTTCCTGCCAAGCAGTGGTGATGACTTCCGTGGTTAGGTCCTTGCCACCCACATAGGAGACTAATTTTGTATCCCCAGCTCCTGGTTCTAGCATGGGCACAGTCCTGGCATTACAGGCATTTAGGGAATGAAACAGTAGATGGGAATTCCGTTTGTCTGCTTCTATCAACTTTTTTCTTTAAGTGACACTTGGAAAAAATCAGTTCAAAAGCCAATGCTTGCAGTCTAGTACAACCACAATGGAAGTCAGTATGGAGAGTGCTTAGAGATTGCAAATAAACCTGCCATATGACCCAACTATCCTGCTCCTAGGAATATACCCAAATGAAATTAAAACTACATATGAGAAGAGGATCTATAATCCCATATTTACAGCAGCACAATCTACAATAGCAAAGACATAGAAACAATCCAGATGCCCATCCAAAGAGGCACAGTTAAAGAAACTGTGGCTCATCTACTCCATGGAATATTATTCTGTCATTAAAAAGAATGAAATTATACCATTTGCAACTAGATTGTCCCAACTAGAGGCCATTGTATTAAGTAAAATAAGTCAATCCTAAAAAGACAAATACCATGTGTTCTTTCTAATATAAAGAAGCTATCAAGCAAACTGGAACGTAAAATGATGGAGTAAGAGATTATCACATTCAGATGTGAAGATACAATCCAACATGCATCCCTACTTCCAAACAAAAGATGGACTCCCAATGAAAGTGTTGGACATATCTAGACAATGGGATGATGGACTGTTTGACATTGTCTGTACCAGCAATGTCAGGGCACACTTAAACAGCACACTGATATAATTGTAACTCCAAATGAAGAAATGTACTGTTGTGCCAATATGGGAAAAATGAGTCGGGAGTGTGGGGGAAGAGGAGAATCCCAGATCATACAGAATTGTGCAATAAAATTCAAAATATAAATTAAAAAAAAACAAGTTTAAAAAGAAAAAAAAAGCCAATTCTGCAGACTACTTTCATTTTTTCCCCTAAGCATTGGCTTAAATGATGAGAAACTGAAGTATATTTAGAACAGCCTCATAAATTCGTAATAAAACATATCCTGGTCACAGGATTTTTATAAGCAGCTCATATTAAATGCCATTCAATCTGTCAGGCAGAGGATAACTAAAGTTAGAATGGTTGAGCTGCCCTCCCTATGCATGAGTTGACAGGAAAGTCAGATGAAGCCTTAAAAACACTAGCTTTATATAAGAGTTTTAAAACTCATATCGGAATTGAAGTGTTTTCTCAGCTGCCAAGGATCCAAGACTCCTTAGGCTAAACAACAAAAGAATCAAACTCCCAGTTTTTGCTTCTAGGTTACAGCATGATTTTAGAAAGGGCCCCGACCATATAAAAAAGACCATTTATCTGCAGTGTAACATAATCTCAAGTCTCAGATGACATGCTAGTCTGTGCAAGTGCTACCTGAGTGCCTGGATTGTTTTTCCAATTGAGCTGAGATGCTCATGTCCAGTGTCTACAATCAGCTACACACAAACATATACTCTACAGATATACACCACTTGATCATTACTTAGACACTACCACAACACAGGTGGGCCCAGCAAGATTTATTCACAGATGATAACAGCAGTCAAGGGACAAACTTTCAGGTCCTCCTCACATCACTCCCAGTTACCCTATTGATTTAACATTTGTACCCTCCCCAGCACTCCAGGGCTTCCTCTGCTGCTCCATTTTTCTTGGTTTTCCACATTACTTACCACCTGTGACTTCATATTTTCTTTCCAAAAAATTTCAGGTAAAATGCACATGAAATTAAAGTTTTCACCTTTGCTATTTTTTAAAAGAAGATTTATTTGTGTTCTCTCTGATGAAAGACAACCTTCACGCAAAACACAAGGTAAGTAGATATAGGTAATATGTATAGGCACATATTCTCTTAGGTGAATTGTATAGTGGAAACTAGCATACCAGGAAGTGAAGATATGTTGCAGCATGCATCTCTACTGCTAAACAAAATATATACCTTGACGATAGCATACTAGACTATCTAGCATTGTCTACAACTACTAAACCATGATACACTAAACAGTAAAATGCTAGACTTGTGACTCCTGTTGAAGGACAATACTTCTGTAATAATATGGAAGAAAGCACTGCAGGGGGGCAGTAATAACAGGGGAAGAGGAATGACAGAGGAAATCCCTGTGCCTATGGAATAAAATCATGAAAAATAATTTAAATAAGATTCGTGTTTTTATTGGAGAGGTAGATTACAGAGAATGAGTTGCAGAGAGAAATATCTTCCATTCACTAATTCACTCCCCAAGTGGCTGCAATGGTCAGAGCTGAAGTGATCGGAGGCCAAGAGCCAGGTGCTTCTTCCATGTCTCTTACACAGGTACAGGGTCCCAAGGCTTTGAGCCATTCTCCATTGCTCTCCCAGGTGACAAGCAGGGAGCTGGATGGGAAGCCGAGCAGCAGGGACACAGACTAGCTTCCATATTGGATGCTGGCGCTTGCTGTCAAAGAATTAGCCGGTTGAGTCAATGCATCTTTACCATTTTTAGTGTGCAATTCAGAAGTTTTTTGTATATTTACATTTTGGGGTACCCAATCCCTAAGATTATTTTCAGCTGGCAAAAGTGAAGTTCTATACTCATTAAATACCAGCTCCCCATTCCCTCTCCAAGCCTCTGAAAACCATCATGCTATTTTTTATCTCAAAACATTTAACTACTCTAGGCATTTTATATCCTTGGAACAATACAGTGTTTTGTGATTGACAGAATAATGTCCTTTAGCTTCATCTATATGCAGTAGAATGTGTCATACTTTATTTTTAAAGTTTTTCCATAATACCTTTTATCTACTATTCCATTGATGGGTTTCAGTTGCATCTTTTGATTACTATAAATAATGCTTCCATGAACATTGGTAGAAAAATACCTCTTTAATGCCATACTTTCCTTTTTTTTTTTTTTTTTTTTTTTTTTGAGTATATATCCAGAAGAGGGCTCAGTAGATCATACGGTAATTCTAACTTTTTGGGAATGCCCTTACATTTTCCAGGTGGGTGAATTGCAATTTCTTCACATCCTCAAGAATATTTCTTCTTTTGTTTTGTGAGTCATCTTAAGTGGTTTAAAGTTACTGAACTGTTTTTATTTACTATGTTTATTGGCTATTCTTCCAAGTTTCTCTGCTAAGCAGAAGGATCTTAATTTTGTTCACTGTTCTTCCCCCTACACCTAGAACAGTACCTGGGCATACAGAAAGTGCTAAGAGCTTATACCATCATAAGAATAAATGAATGGGGGCAAGTATTGTAGTGTAGCACATAAAGCTGCCACCTGTGGCACTGGCATTCCATATGGGTGCTTATTTTTGTCCCAGTTGCCCCACTTCCAATTCAGCTCCCTGCTCATAACCTAGGAAAAGCAGCTGAAGATAGCCCAAGTGGTCAGGGCCTTATCAATTTTGTGGGAGATCCAGATTAACCTCCTGGCTCCTGATTTGGACCTGACCCACCGCTGGCTGTTGTGGCCTTCTGGAGAGTGAATCAGGGAATTGAAGATCTCTCTCTCTCTCTTTGTCTCTCTAACTTGACTTTCAAAATAAGTAATTTTTCTTTAAAACAAATGAATGGACAAATGAATGGATAAAAGACATGCTGAAGGTATAGCTTGTCTTTCCTTTCCTTGCTTATTTTTATTAAAATGTTAATCTGGTTTTGATTCTAATATTTATGATATTTACAGATGACCTCCATATATCAAGATAGGACCTTCAGAAAGCAACTATCCCTTTCACAAGAAATCCACAGAAAAACTAATGAGATAATATGTGCTACACAGAATACTTAGTTATCCGGAATGGGGTATATCCAATATCCACTTTTTTATCTCTGTTGAGTTTATAACAAAAATATTTTAAAATGAATACTCCCCAAAGAGGATGAAGCTTCCTCCACTATATATCCTTCTGTCCTGTGTACCTTGTTCCTACATCAGTGAATAAGGTAATTAAGCCAGAAGCCAGTGATATATTTTTCATCTTCTTCACCCAATGCTCCTTTATATCCAATTGCCAGTAATAATTAATACAATGATGCATGTCATATATTGAATCTCTGCTAGGCACAGTTTTAAGTTCATTGTACATATTAACTCATTTTCTTTGAAACTCACTGAAATAGAATATAAGTACTTTTAGCTATCGGTTGAATGCGGAAACGCATTAAGTCCCTTCCCAGATAAGAAATGTTAGGGTCAGATTATGTACACAGAAAGCCTGGCTCCAAAAGCCATGTAAAAATTCACACTACTTAGGAAGTACTCTCTTTGTTTCAACATTACTTGTTGGGAAAACTCCCTAAAATGTGTAAGTTCATGTTCTTAAAGGGATAAGTAAAAATAATTTTGATAGCTTAGAGCTTTCTTTTGATTATGTGGCTTGGCAAATAGAAGTGCCAGTTGGTCAGAAGATTGTGTTGTGCCTAAGTGAGTACAGGACTTTTCTTGGAGATTGCTCTAATTGCCTTGAGTTTCCTGTGTTCTAATGTTTTTCCTCCAAAGTGGAATAGATCAGTAAAAGTTAGCTTAATTGAAGACTTGTGATTAATAAGAGCTATATTGTGGTAGATACGGTCATTAATATCAACAAGGCACATCCATTATAAGTGCCATTAGAAGCAGACAACTTTTTCCTTCCTTAATGTTATATTGATCTTGGAGGCAAATAAGGTTGGAAGGCAGACTGCCCAAGCTCTACTCTAATCAAATTAAATGAATCACATGCTTAAAACTAAACCACAATCCTTCTGGCACCAGTGGTACCATCTATAAACTGAAGAGAATAACAAATGAGATTTCTGAATTCAAGTTAAAAAAAAAAACCATGCAATTGTAAGTGTTAAGAGGATTGCAGGTCCAGAAAGTGTCACTTTGAGTTTTGAGTTTATTCAGTGTTTAACAGCAAATATTACACAAGTTTATCATGAAATTAATGTTTAGGGGAAAAAAGAAAACAAATAAAAATGGAATTAATGTTCAAGTAACTAAGATACATTTTAAAGCAAACTGGTATATTTTAAAGTCCCTAGAATAACTTAAAAATAAAGGATAAAGTGCTAGCAAAATGCTAGCTGGGTAAGTTCACAAACCATATGGGCTAGAAAAAAGCACTAAATGTTGCTAGAATGAAGGTCAGAGCCTGCAGCTTCATTTCTATTACCCAGTCCCCCAGTGCACACTCACTCTTTCTCCCTCTCCCTCTCTCTCTCTGACAAAGGACTGTAGCATCTACTGAACAAAATTGAATTCATTCCCAACTCACTACTCCAACCTCACCTGTCACCCTCTGCTCCAAAGAATTCAGTTACTTTGGCATTCCCAAAGAAGAAGCAAATATATTTTCTGACCTCTTATATGATATCCAAAACTACACAGAGAATAATGAATGTTAATTCAGAAGATATTTTTGATTGAGTATTAGTAGGTAAAAGTATGCACTTACCAGAAATCTTAACTGATTTATTTTAATTCTTAAAATATTTGGTCAATCTAATGCTGTGTCTGACCTATCTGAATTTTTCCTCCTCCTTTTTCCCTTCTCCAGTGGCCAGCTGGGACTTCTGAAATGGAAATGCACTCTGTCTATCCTTGTTGTTAAATGAGAAGTATTCTAAAAGAACATTGGTAAGTAAGACATTTCCTTGCAGAGGACTAGACTGTGCAACAAAAGAAAACCTGCCCATGCACGCAGCTCTGTCTTACCCAACAAAATGGCAGCCTAGCACTCTGTTAATCTTCCTAGGGACAGTCAAGCCTAAAGCAGTCAGTGTAGTCCGCCTGCACAGCGTATCAGCTGGAAATGATTTCTGTGACTGTGGATTGATCCAAGACATTTCCACGACCAAATCCACCAAGTATAAAATAACAATACATCATGTCACAGACATCTTCTGACAGAGGAGTCCTGTTGCTTCTAGATCTTATTGTAATCTCTCCAAATTTCATCATACCACCCTCAGTGCTCCCTGAGCAGCAGGGTCAAGAAGGAGCAGGGCAGTTCACCAGCAGTTCTATGGCTTCTGTGATGTGACTGGGCCAGCAAGGGAGGAGAAAATAAGCTGAGGTTTAAGAATCAAGCAATGTCCATGATCTCACTGCCAAAAGAACATGTTAAACACAAAGGCTGGTGAGGTTTAGATTGGAAAAGGGCAGAATCAATTTCTTGAACTAGCACAGCTCTGTTGATCAATTAATCAATAGGATTTAGTTGCTTTCTGTTTTTTTTTAATAGCAAACATAGACTAAATGAAAAACTATAAGCAAAAAAGGCTAAAGAAATGGTTCCTTTCAAGCTAGCTTAGCTATTCTCTCTCTCTCTCTCTCTCTCCCCCTCTATCTATCTATTTATCTATCTGTCTCCCCTAAAGCAAGTCTGGATGCCAGAGGAGCAGATCAGATCTCTGCAGAGGCAGAATTCGCCTTTCCACATCCGTTTTGTGTTGTCAGTCAACTGGCTCCCAGGTGAGGGGAGCATTTCTGGCAGTTACAGCAGTACACAGAAGGCCAGAGAGCTTAAGAAATGGCAAGGGAGAGGAGGCAGGCATGTGATTTCAGAGACAAATAAGCACAATTAGCTGTTCTAGAAACAAACTGAAAGACTCACTTGGAAGAGTCGTGATTCCTTCTGCCAAGAGAGAAACAAAAGAAAATGTCATTGTAAAAGAAATTTTCTAACTCCCTTAGTATCCACAGCTCAGTAACAGTCACAGGCTTTTAATGGCTTCTCATTGTGGGTTTCTCCAACATTTCAAATACTATTACAATAGTAGTTTGACGGCTTCATCAGTTTTGCTTTCTAAATAGCAGCCATTAATATTTCAGGCTGATCCTTTCATTCCCAAAGATGATAGCTCCAGGCCCTTCACACTTAAATAGACCCAATTTGCAGCAATGATCAGGCAATTGCATGTAGAGAAATCAATAGTCACATTGCTGAAAGTTTGTCCTTCTAGTATCAGGATTCAATTCTGTTGTGTGCCAGTTACAGCACAGGAATCTAGTGGCAGTAACACATAGCACATTAGCCAACCAAACTGCCTCTGGAGTTGTGCAGCCTCAGTCTGAATCCTGACTCTGCTACTTACTAGGTGGGTGACCGGGGTAAGTTAGTTAAGCTCCTTATATCTCATTGTCTTTATCTACGCCCTCCCCCCCAAAAAAAAGAGAGAGAGAGAGAGATACCCAACTAATAGAGTTGCTGTGAAGTTTGAGAATAAAAGTCTTGTGTTTCTAAATACAGATTCTGGAATATTCACAAATATGATGCTGGATGACTTCAAAACTAATCTGGAAGAAGGTAAATGTAAATAAAATTGTTCATGAGTTGTTAGTTATTGAAGTTGGGAGAAGGGCATATAAAAGTTTATTGTACTGATTCAAGATGGTGACAAAGGATAGTGGAACGTTGAAACAGAGAAACATTAGCCAGTGTGAAGCTAGAGAGGGCACATCCCAGAAAAGAGGGGACAAACCAACAGCAGAGCAGCACCTGGAGACCGACAGACATGGGAAAGCAGCAGCAGAAACAATGGTGTGGTGCTGCAGTGACCAGACACCCGCTGTGGCAGTCAGCGCAGCAGTCTGAACTCCATTGCTGGAGGGAGCTCCACCAACAACCAGGTGGGAAGGGGAGTTCACAAGGAGCTCAGGTGAACCTAGACAAAGAACTGCCTGTCCTGGTTTGTTTGATGTGGTCAGGAGGCAACAGATTCCAAACATGTGGTGCAGGTATGGTTCAGGCCCACAGCAGAGCCACATCATGTGCCATTTTGTGTAGGGAAGCAAAGGCTATGGGAAAGGACTAGGCATGCACTAAGCTGGGAGTGGATTCATTTCTGCCTGGCGAGCAGATAAAGAATTCTAGTAGTGACACAACAGGCACCATTTTGTACAGTGTGGCGAAGGTTTTTAGTCTGCATGGACAACAGTGAGCTGCACATGTGCTGAGCTGGCAGCAAACTCATTGAGCTCAGTGCATTTCACTGGTCCCACATGGAAAATAATACTAATTTTGGCATCTTACAACTCCAAATAGGTCTGTGTAGCCCTAAGACCTAATGGCCAATAGGTTACAGCAAAATCAGCACTGCCAAGAACCTAACTATTTAGGACACCTGGTGTCTCCCTAATCCTGGGAACTGCTCAAACCAGAAGTGGGAGAAAGCTAGTACAGACAACGGTTGTAGCCTCAGCATGAGATCATGAGAGGTGGGAAAGTGGTGAACCAGGATCTAGGGCTACAGAGACCATGGTGGAAATCTAACATGAGAGCCCTTATCTGAAATTCACTGGTGGAAGTGGCACAAGTGACTGCAAACAAACAACCATGTACTAACCACAATAAGTAAAATCGAACTATAGACCTTCGGGTAACACAGCTTAAAATTCTGCCCTAGGGAGTAGAATCCGCTAAACAGAAGTACAATGACCAACAGCAAAAGAAGAGGCAGAGGCACAAAGAATATTACTGAAGACTCGCCTGCAAAGAAGCAAAAGCCTTTGCCAGTCTCCGAGTTAACTGAGGAATACAGTGAGAAAATGGGGGATAAAGAATTCAGAAAACCCATTAGAAAAGCTTCATATCAACAATGAGAAGTACATACAGGAGCTCAAGTAATTTAAGGAATATGTCACAGAGGAATTAACAACACAGCAACATAATCAAGCAGAATTCTTGGAAATGTAGGAAGCAGTAGAGTAAATTAAAAATTCAGTAGAGGGTCCAGTACAGTAGCATAGCAGCTGAGATCCTTGCCTTGCATGTGTGGGATTTCATATGGGTGCCTGTTTTATTTCTGGCAGCCCTGCTTTCAATCTAGCTCCCTGTTTGTGGCCTGGGAAAGTAGTTGAGAACGGCCCAAACCCTTGGAACACTATATCTGTGTGGGAAACCCAGAAGAGGCTCTGGGCTCCTGGCTTCAGATTGGCTCAGTTCTGAAGATTGTGGCTGCTTGGGGAGTGAATCATCAGATGGAAGATCTTCTTCTCTGTGTCTCCTCCTCTCTTTATATCTGACTTTATAATAAAAATAAATCTTTAAAAAATTAATTGGGAAGTCTCCCAAATAGACTAAAAGAAGCAAAAGAAAGAATTTAGAATTTCAGAATTGGAAGATATTTATTGTCACAATGGGGAAACGATCAAAAAGCTGGAAGTACAGCTAGGTCAAGCTAAAAAAATTATCCAAAATTAAGAGACACTATTAAAAAGTCACATATAATAATTATGGGAATTTCAGAAAGTGCAGAAAAAGAAACTGTGTTTAAAAATATGCTGAATGAAATAATAAAGGAAAACTTCGCTACTCTGGAGAAAGAATTGGGAAATAGAATACAGGAGGGGCACAGACTCCCAATAGGTTTGACCAAAAGCGATCTTCACTACGACACATGATAATCAAGCTCTTCAATCAAACATATGAAAAAGATCCTTAGATGTGCATGTGAAAAAAACCTGATTGATATATAGGGGAATTACAATCAGACTCACAATTGATCTCTCACAGGAAGCCTTACAGGCCAGAAGAGAATGGAGTGACAGATTCTAGATTGTAAAAGCAAAAAATCGTCAGCCCAGAATAGTGTACCCACCAAAGCTTTCCTCTGTCTTTGAAAAGGAAATAAAATTCTTCCACAGTAAAGAAAAACTCAAAGAATATGCTTCTTCCAAACTTGCCCTATAAATGATACTTAAAGATGTTCTCCTAACAGAGAAAAGGAATAGCACCAAAAACAAAGCCAAATGTGAAGAACACCCCAGTAAAATAACTAAATCAATGAACAACCTGTTGATAAAATGACAGAACCAAATTACTGCCTATTAACCTTGAGTGTAAATGGCTTAAACCCATCAACCAAATGTAATAGATTAGTAGACTGTATTAAAATAACAAAACCCATCTCTCTATTGCCTACAGAAGATCCATTTCATCAACAATGATCAGCGGAAACTATATTTTATGGATTTTGATGTTTTTGTTTTAGTTTCATTTTTTCAAAACACTTTCTTTTTCTCATTAAATTCTTTACTGATAATAGATCATACAGTAGCATCATTTTCTTCCAGAAGATTCTTGATTTTCTTTTTCATTTCATCAGTGACACATTAGTCATTCAATATCATTAATTACTTTAATGGCATGGTAAATTTCTATTTTTCTTCCTGTTGTTGATGTGGTTTGTGGCTTTTCATTTAAGGGGATGTATAGTAACTGTAATGGAGACTGAGGATACAATGCATTATGCATCTCTACTTCCGGATCAAAGATGGACTCCCAATGAAACTGTTTACTATATCTTGACAATAGGATGCTGGACTCTCTGCCATTGCCCATGACTGCACTGATGGACTTAAGATTGTTTCTGAAGAACTATATTATTGTAATACTATAGAGGAACTCAATGAGGGAGGAGGGGACTTAATGAGGGGATAGAGGAAATCCCAGGGCCTATGGAACTGTATCATAAATTGATAACAAAAATTTAAAAATAAAAAAAGTTTATTCTGCCATTCGGTCCACTTTTGTCTGTTTGAAGCTTTCTGCAGCAGGAAGTTTGAGAGAGAAGACAATATAACAAAATTCTTAGCATACAATATGTGCTCAATCATGTAATCTGTTAATTATCGATAAGAGAAGGTGCTAAAGGCATTATTTAAGCACATAAAGTTATGTAAGAAGTGCTTACCTTTCTTAAGGCCTGAATCTGTTATGGGGTCAGCATGAAGCAGTAGGGATGCAACACTCTGAGGACTTCACTGTCACTAGAGCCATGCACAACTACCCAGACTTTTTTATTTAGAGAGAGATTTATTTACTTTTTATTGGAAAGTCAGTTATACAGAGAGGACGAGACACAGAGAAAAAAATTCTTCCATTTGCTGATTCACTCCCCAAGTGGCTGCAATGGCCAGAGCTGCGCCGATCCAAAGCCAGGAGCCCAGACTCTCTCACGGGCCTCCCATGCAAGGCTTTGGGCCGTCCTCAACTCCCTTTGCAGGCCACAAGCAGGGAGCTGGATGGAAAGCAGGGCTGTCAGGATTACAACCAGATCCCAGGTGTGCAAGGCGAGGACTTTAGCCACTACGTTACTGTGCCAGGACCGACTACCCAGCCTTTTCAACATCGATAATAATAATAAGTTGACTATTATTCATTCTCTGTGCTGTGGAAGTTTACTAAACCAACCACATAATTAAATTGCCATTGCCCCATATCTTAATGACATACATAATCACAGTCAGCTTCAAGTTAGCTTTAAATGAACTGGTGGGAGGTTCCACACTGAACTATTACCAAAGTTGAAGGCCAAGTACTTCCACATTTTAATGTGTTGCAGTTATCTTACACCCATATGTGCATTTTTATAGGAATATGAAACAAGAACCCGCTCAATATACTCCCTCACTCTCTAGTTCAGGAACCACTTAGATTAATTCAGTCTTAGAAAGTCCCAGCTTCTGCCATCCTGAGACAAGGTGCTGAGCTGCACACAGGAAACCCTACCCTGCTCTAATTACAGGCTACATGGGCACTCCAAAAGAGCCTTTCATTAAACCAGGGTTTCCAAACTCTACCCGCTGCCCCTCACAATCAAGAAATTTGCCTTCCGGTTTTCTGACTCTAACTATACTGGCTAGCTACTTTATCTCTGTTTGCTCATCTGTAAACTGGAGCAGTATCTTCCTCTTAAGGGTGTTGCAACGACTAAAAGTACTACAAGCAAAATACATAGCACAACCCTAAAACACAGCAATTGCTCAACATATGATAGCTAGTTTATGTGGCTGTGCCTTTATACACAGATATATATATATACACAGACATATATATATATACACAGATATATATCTCTTTGGAATTTGCTTAATATTCAGACCCAGCGATTCTCTAGGCCATGAGACAGAGTGGGCAGATAATTCTAACCAGTTTAACATTTTCTATCTCATATGACAAGATGTTGATGCAGCTACACTTAATATCCTGTAGTTGATATATGGATAGCTATATTACTGTTATCAATATGTGCTCTTCTGTGTAACCCACACTTTTGCAAACATTTTGTAACTGTGTTTTTTTTTTTTGCTTTAATTTACCGTTTATTTATTATAGAGACAGTTCCAACCATGGATTTTCTTCCCAGATGTCTGCAAAGGCCAGGACTGAGCAGACATTGAGGCAGGATCTGGGAACTCAATCCAGATTTCCTGTGATGGCAGGAGAGAGCCAATTACTTGAGCCATCTCTGCTGCTCTCAGCATCTATATTACCAAAAGCTAGAATCGGAAACTAGCACCAAGTATTGAACAAAGTAGGACATGGGCATCTTAACTGCTAGGTCAAATACTTGCCCAAAAAAATCCCTGCAGATGAGTTGACAGTTTTTCTATCTGAACCCAACTTCTGTTGCCCTTGCCTGATTCCATTTATATCCCAAAAACATCAACCACTTTTTTCTATCTTTCCTCCAAAGTGTTCCTCAATGTTAGAGTAACTATAATTGTAAAGATCTAAAATATTAACAACCCAGATGAGACAGAAAATTGTTAGGAATCTGTAAGTTAACATTAGTATCTCAGAAGGTGGCAATCTTTCCCAAAATAGAAGTTATAAATAAGTTGTCATTCACAATGATTTAAAGAAGAATATGAGAGGCTGATACTGTGGCATGTTAGTAAAGCTGCTGCCTGTCACAGTAGCATCACACATGGTCACCAGTTTGAGTCCTGCTAATGCATCTGGGAAAGAAATCCAGCTTCCTGCTAACACACCTGGGAAAGAAAGCAGAAGATGGCCCAAGCACTTACACCCCTGAACTCACATGGAAGACCTGAGAGAAAAACTCCTGGCTCCAGCTTTCAGCCTAGCTCAGCCCTGGCTATTGTAGCCATTTGTGTGGTGATCCACTGGGTGAAAGTTCTCTCTCCCTTTCAAATAAATAAAACACATATTTAAAAAAAAAAAAGAAAAGAATCATGCACTTCAGAAATTAACCTGAACCACTTCCAAATGAGATTTGATGAAATCTGTCTCTGCCTTCCTGACAGGCCACCAGTTTCAATGACATTCTTGAATGTGTCCAAAAGACATTTTGGTACTGCAGCCAAATCATGTTAGACCATGTGTGTAACTAATTTCATTTTCTTTTTAAAATTTAAAAAAATTATTTGTATTTCATTTTCTTTGAAAATAGAGAGAGGTCTTCCATCTACCAAAACAGCAAAAATGACCAAGGCTAGCCAAGACCAAAACTAAAACCAAGAACCTGAATCTGAATATGGATTTCTCACATGGGTGGTAGGGACCTAGACACTTAAGTCACCATTCGTTCCCCCAGAATACGCACTAACAAGAAGCTGGATCAGAAGCAGAGGAGCCAGGAAATAAACTAGACACACTAATATGGGATGTGGGCATCCAATGTAGCAACTTTAACCCCTGCACAAAATACCTGCCCCACTAATTCCACTTTCTAGCAACTCAAGGGAATACTATGAACACCTTTATCTTAAGCACAACAGTGGAAAACCTATAAAGATATTTATACAATGAATGCATCATGACAAATATAAATTTTGTAATTCAAGAGCCTTACACTCCACCAGAGACTTTACCTTATCTACTTTCTTATACAGCTTTATCAATCCTCTTCAGAATGAATCTGAAAAGAAAGCAGTGAGATATTTTCACTAACAAAAAAAGTTCTATTTCTTAGAAAATCGTGACCTAGAGGTAATATTAAGTAAAACATATAATTTAGTTCCATTTTCATAAGTTTGTGTAAATGTAGTTCTTCAATTTCTTGACTGTAGACATAACTGAAATCTTTGGATATTCTCTTGGTCTCAAGAGAGCAGGTGGTAAGATGGGCAATAAATGCAGTTGGTTAAGCAACTACTTGAGATACATGAATCAGAGTGCCAGTTTGAGTCCCAGCTACTTGTTCTCCATCTTCTTGCAAGTGTGTCTGGGAGGCAACAGATATGACTCAAGTACTTGAGAGCCTGCCATCTATGGAACTCTAGGTTCCTGGCTTTACTCTGGTCCAGTCCTGGCTGCTGTGGGCATTCGTGGACCAAACAGATGGAAATTTTCACTCCTTCCCTGTGTACATGTCAGTTGGCCTCACGAATAATGGGTAAAAATGCATAATTTCCTTTAAAAAAATTTTTTTTATTTAATTGGGAAGTCAGCACTAAAAGCGGCACAAAGAGAGAAAGAGAGAGATCTTCCATCCTCTGTTTCATTCCCCATTTGGCTGCTATGGCCAGAAGTGGGGCAATCTAAACCTGGGAACCAGGAACTTCTAGGTCTCCCACATGGGCACAAGGCCCCAAGGCTTTGGGCCATCTTCTGCTACTTTCCCCTGGCATTAGCAGGAAGAACTGGATCAAGAACTGGAGCAGCTGGGACTTGAACTGGTCTCTATATGGGATGTCAGCATCATGGGCAGTCATTTAAACTTTGCTGCCATTTGGGGAGTGAACCAGCAGATGGAAGCTCCTTCTCTCTGTCTCTCCTCTATGTAAATCTACCTTTTCAATAAAATAACATATTTTGATGTCACCTATTACTTCAATTATAAGATAAGATTCATCAACATTATAATTACTCATTCAACAACTAGTGCTCTGGTATGGTATTAAATCCTTCTCACATACAAAAACAGAGATAGCTGATTGCCACCTAGTTGGTGTGGAAGTTTGTACAGCCCTTCCAGACCTACCAAGAAAGACCTTCCTTACACCTAGGTTAATCATCCTTGTCATCCAATTAGGTTGACTTAATGTAGAGAACAATTTATCACCAAGGAGAAGGTGTCAGTTTTGAATAATGTGTGGGACAGCATTAAGTTTAATTCCTCCATTCTAAGATTCTGAGAAGTAGAGAAGTCATATGTAAATAAGAAGTCTCTTAGTTACACATGATCAGAGCCTGATTTTAGCAGTGTGCACAGGCACAGCAAAACTGGCTTTGGAGCATTTTGCTAAATGTGAAGGTACTCTTGCAAGGATTCTATGGGCAGGAGAGGCTGAGAACAAGTGGAAAAACTCCCAGACCTCCTTGCCTGTTCGCACAACAGAGAAAACATTTGCAGAAGATTATGATGGTGCTTCCTGAAGTCTGAGACATAACCTTTGGGGCCCTCTGCCTGGCGATCTCCTGCTTCCAAGTGTAGCCCAGAGGGAACAGGGAGCTCTGTTATCCTCAGCTCACCTCTCCGCTCCACAGAGAGGTCTGGATCCTATGCTGCTTGCTTGCTTGGAATGATCTGTTGACCACACTCAGCTGTCTGGCAGAACCAGGGCCAAGGTGTGGGAAAAGGCATACGTGTTAGAGGCTGCAAGCCTATGCTCCTACCCTAGCATGGCCCCATGGGTAGCATTAGGAAACCTAGGTATTCGGCCTAGTGGCTAGGGAGTCAGGTGGGATGCCTCAGTCTCATACTGAAGTACCTGGATCCGTATCCTAACTCCAGCTTCCCACTACTGCATACCCTAGGAGGCAGCAGAGGATGGTTCACGTTGTTGGGTCCCTGCTACCCATGTAGGAGTAGGAGACCTGTACCAAATTCTAAGACTCTAGACATCTGAGGAATGGACCAGTAATGGTTGGGAGCTGTCTGCCTACCCCTCAGGTAAATTAAAACTAAAAACAAACAAATAATCAAACAAAAAACCCTTATAAAAATAAAAATCTTGACCTTTAAAAAAAAATCTGAATTCTCTCTGTGCAGAATGGATCAAAAAAGATAAAGCCATGTCTGTCTGAGGCACAGTCCCTGTTTTTTGACCAAGATCTACTCACCAACCTTAACCCTGAGTTAGCATTTACTGGGTAGCTACTGTGTGGTAGGCACTTCATATCTACTCTATTTTAATTTCAAAATTTCTCTTCATAAGGAGTATATTTTATAGATACAGGGGTTAACTAAATCACTTTGGTTGGTACAGTTAATAACTGGTGGTGTCAGAATGCTAGCTTAAATTTAGCTTCATCCAATAGTATGCATCAAGACCAGTTTTGTCAATATTTCTGACATGTTCAGACCAGATAACTTCAGTGTTGAGGGGCTGTTCTGTTACGTCACTTGGGGGCATCTCTGGCCTCCACCCTTGATCCCAGTAATGTTACTCCCTTTTCCAGTTATAAAAATTACATTTTTAAAAGATTTATTTTATTATTTGAAAAGCAGAGTGACAAGGAAAGAGATGGAGACAGAAAGGAAGAAGGAGACATGAAGAGAAAGAGAGAGAGACTTTCATTATCTGGTTTACTCCCCAAAGTCTACAACAGCCAGACTGGCAGGCCCAAGTCAGGAGTTAGAAACACTATTCAGGTTTCCCACAAGGGTGGCCAGGATCTAAATACTTGAGCCGTTATCTGCTGCTTTCCCACATGCATTGGCATGAAGCTTGATCAGAAATAGAGTAGCAGGGGCCAGGCAGTGTGGCCTAGCAGATAGTCCTCACCCAGAACGTGCTGTGATCCCATATGGGATCTGGTTCTAATTCCGGCAGCTCCATTCCTATCCAGCTCCCTGCTTGTAGTCTGGGAAAGCAGTTGAGGACGGCCCAAAGCCTTGGCACCCTGCACCTGCGTGGGAGCTCCTGGCTCCTGGCTTCGGATTGGCTCAGCTCCAGCCGTTGAGTTCACTTGGGGAGTGAACCATCGGACGAAAGATCGCCCTCTCTGTCTCTCCTCCTCTCTGTATATCCACCTTTCAAATAAAAATAAACAAATCTTAAAAAAAAAAGAAGAGAAATCAAGTAGCAGACACTGAATTAGGAACTCCAAAATGGGAGGCTGGTGTGGCAAGCAGTATTAATGTGCAGTGTACCACAACACTGGGCGCCCTTCACAATCCCAAGAAAAGGCAATCAAAAATGTTCCAGCCATTGTCAAAAGTCTCCTAAGGAGAAAAGAGGCAAAATCAATTTCCCCTGCTCATTAACTAAGCCACTATGCAAATTATTATTTCCTAAGACTTTATAAGCATACAAACTTCTACTCAGAGGAGGGAAAGAATAACTTAACTCAACCTGAAAGTGTGACACAACATTAATATCATCCTCTCCTCCAGTTATAAATCACTTTACAACTCAATTAAGGAATTTTACAGCTATTACCTCTTTCCATAGCAAGTGAGTGTACATCAGAATCTACTGCTGAAGTTCATCAACTTCAAAAATAGGAACATGATTAACAGATCTACCCATTTAACCTTCTCCAAGAAATTGAGGGAAAAAGGCATGCAGGGAAATCCTTATTAATCGTTAGCCTCCTGAGCCCTTAGGGGAAGACACTTTTGCTAATGCACAATCAGGACAGCAAATAATGAACTTCCAGTGAACTTTCAGAGGGTGCAGCCTGAATCTTGGCACCCTTTCTGTCCCCAGCACTAACTCATCCAATATACAGAGAATGCTCATGAAATGGCAAGCATTTCATGAGAGCCTATCTAATCACACAAGCCCTAACCATTAGACTTAAAACTATCCTCCCATCTCCCAAATGCAAAAAAAAAATTAATGTCTACATTTACAAAAGAGGTAGCATGGGGCTATTCTTTCCTATTGTTTAAAAAACAAAATGGAGCAAAACTCACATTTGAACTGAAAGGAACGTTTCCCAGAATCACCCCTTTCAATGTGTGCCAAGAGAGCTGTGGCATTTTGCTAGAATAATATTTTCATTGCATCAAGGAGAAAACTTAGAAGAAAGGCTTTCAACTCTTTTTTCTTCAGATTTTCACTACAAAACCTATTATACCTAGTACACAGTCATAACAAGCATACCCAGTTTTCAAAAAGTGTGAATTAAAAATAAGTAACTATCCATGGTTGTTTTCAAGGTTACCATTTAAAAACCCTTCAACAAAAAAAGGCCACGAGCATAAAACAACAAGCTCTTGTTCAGAAATTCAACAACGCCAGCTGTAGGGAATATCATTACCTGAAAAACTGAATCTGTGCCTGACCTCAAACAAATTGTAACATAAATTACCAATTACTAACAGAAACAGCTAACCACTATTGAGTACTCATCCTGTGTGGAGCACTGAATTTGATGTTCTACAACTACAAGCCTTTTTAATTTTTACCACAGCCCCTCCCTGGAGTTGACTAGTATCTTCATTGTAAGCTGCAAGAGGGGAAACCACTTCCCTAACACCACAGTGAGATCAAGACTAAAGTCATGTCTGTCTGATGCTTTCCACTGTATGTATCATGAAATAAAACAGAAAAACATCCCTTCAAAAGGGATATATTCCATTAATTTTCAAACTATGTGCCCAGGAATCCCAAAGTTAACACGGATTTCCAAAAAAATTCTCTTCCCCTTCCTCCATATAAATCTTATCATATAGTAATACACCAGACATTACCTACATTACCTACGTTCGGGATGTAGGAGTTTTCTGCTTTGCTTTCTTGGTGTGAAAACTAGTCTTGTGTTTGTTTTAGTTTCCAGAAAAGTCCACAGTCCAGACATGACTTATTAAAGCTGATCAGGAAAGGAAAAAGAAAGACTGGATTTCTTCAGCCTAGGATGCCATAACGTATTAACAATGAAGTGAGGGGATCAACTGTCTTACACACATCCCACAGCACTAACATGAAAAGGATAGTCACACTCCAGATCAGTTAAGTCCTAGTCCTGAACACATGTTACCATTCCTCTCCTGGATGTCCCTGTAGAGCTGCTGCATTTTCAAGGTGTTGTCAGTGCTATACTTAAGTCAGGTTGGCCCATGCAGTGCTTGTTCCTCTGTAGCCAGTTCTAGCTCTGCTCCTCATCCTGGCTTCCTCTGAGTCTGCTGTCACAGGTCTGCTGTCATTGAGGGAGTTGGCTGCTGTCATTGTGGGAGTTGGCCAGTGTGTTGCACCACTCCAGCTACTCTAAGTGTCCCACTGCACCACCAGAACTACCACACAGCCTGCCAGGCCATGCTTCTAAAGACGTAAGACACTCAATTGAGTGTATAAATACTGGCATATTTATTCCAACATTTGGATAAAGCATTGGCAACATCAGCTAACTTTATGTCCAAGTGAATGAATAGGCTGCTGCAATCACGATAATGCAGGTTTTAGTGTTGGCCTCTGCCCACTCAATAAAATGTATATACCCTTAATGAGAAAAGGTTGTCCTGAAATGATACTTATAAAATTAAAAAAAAAAAAAAACCACTGTGCCATTAGCTTGCACAATTAAAGATATTTCCTTCCCATGAAGGGGGGGATAAAAAGCAAGTTGAACTTCCTGAGAGGAAGTTCAAATCGCAGTGTTAGATGATGGGCCTGTATGCAGGCTCCAGAGGTAAGGGTTAAGAGGGCATTTTCCCCCCCAACTCTCCCAAGATTTTCAAATGGAGAAATCCATTTAGTAAGATTTTCATGCCCCGAGTTTTCCAAATTAAATTCATTGCTATGCACAATTTATAATGTAATGCTAACTTAATATAAATATGGAACCAGCACAGTGGGCAAGTCCTCTGTCCTGTGGTGCTGGCATACCTTGTGAGCGCCGGTTTGTGACATGGCTGCTCCACATCTGATCCAGTTCTCAGCTTATGGCCTGGGAAAGCAGTGGGGGAATGCTCCCTGTCCTTGCGTCCTAGTATCCAAGTGGGAGACACAGGGGAGGCTGCTGGCTTCCAGCCTCTGATCAGCTCAGCTCTGGCCCTTGTGGTCATTTGGGGAGTGCATCGGCAAATTGAAAGATCTCTCTCTCTCTCTCCTTCTCTGTAAAATCTTTCTTTCAAATGGAAATAAGTAAATCTTAAGATTTAATTTTAAATTAATCTTAAAATTAATTTAAAAAATATATATGCTAGACAACTAATAAAGGAGTCACATACCAGGGACAAACAACAGAAGTAAATGCAAAACAAAAACAGACTGCTCCACTCATTATTTGTTGTTTAAATACTTGCTTGGAAACCCATCCATTGAAGCCCTGTTCAATCTGACTCTCTCCTCGTTGCACTATTCAAGTGTGCAGCAGTTGTGGGATGAACTTAACAGGGAGTCAAGGTCAGTCTACCTTCTATGCAGGGAGCCTTGATTGATACAAACAACCTTGAACTGCGTAATATTCGACTGTGGAGTGCTGTGTACCTATTGTTTTTGATCTGTGTTTTCTTTCATTCGGCCTCTCACAGCTTACAGCAGCAGCAAACAATACTATAGATCTAAGAATGACCTAGAGGGTGTCTCAGGGGATGCCCCATCCCATACAGGTTCATGAATTCCAGTTCTAGCTCTGCTCCTCATCCTGGCTTCCTCTGAGTACGCACCCTACTAGGCAACATGTGAAGCCTGGGTCAAACAGTCGGTTCCCTGCCACCCTCGCGGGAGACCTGGTTGAATTATGGCTGCAGGACATTTCAGGAGTGAATCACGGAATTTAGGACTCTTTACCTCTCAAATAAGTGCTTTTTTTTTTTTAAATTAGATGATACAATTAAAAACCACACACACGCTTTCTCGCCCCACAACTATTCTTTTTAGCCTAGCTTTACTCATCATGGGTCCCTGGTTAGAATCACTTTTAATTTAGTTCAGAAAAATGACGCGACTTAGGGCACGATAAAGAGCCCACCGGGATCTTGTAGGTGGGTAGCCGAGTGTCCACAGCTGCCCTCCAGGTGCCCAATACCAGATCGGCGAGGCGCACTCCCACGGCCGGTTCCGAATACTCCCGGGCTTTCTGAGGGTTGAAGTGTGGTTGCCCGGGTTTGTTCCCGAGTGGAGGCTAGCCCATTACACCTAAGGGGCTGCGTTCCCACGGTTGAGGCAGTGTCCCAGCCCACCTGCCACTTCTGATCCCTGCCGCGGCATTCAGAGCGCTCCAACCTCCCTCCCCCATCTCCCCAAGGTTAGTTTTCAGCGCAACTCTGCTCTCAGAGCCCACCCTCTCGGAGGAGCTCCCTCCATCTCTAGGGAAAAGTGGCCAGCCTCTCCCGGCTCTTCCCGGGGTTCCCCTCCCTCGGGCTCCCCCTCCCGCCAGGGGCTTCCTCCCGGTTTCCCTTCGCTGTCCTGCGGAGGGCGCCCCAAGAATGCGGACAGGGAGCCACCTCCGGGGCCGATCCTTCCGCTGTCTGAGCTCAGGGGGCCCCAACATTGCGGTCCTGATGCCCATCCTATCTCTCCAGACTCAGTTGCTGGATCTCTCTCTCTCTCTCTCTCTCTCTCTCTCTCTCTCTCTCTCTCTCTCTCTCTCTCTCTCTCTCTCTCTCTCTCTCTCTCTCTCTCTCCTTCAGAGCCCCAGGGCTTCCCAACATCACGGTCCTGACCTGCCGTCCAGCCTCGGGCTCTGTTATGGAGACTACCCTTTAACATCGGGGCCCTGACCCTCACTTTGCCTGACGCGCCCCCTCCGCCCCGTCCTCGGGCTCGGGTTCCTCCACACTGTAATTCTGCACCCTCCCCGAGCAGGATCGGTTCCGGGGCTCCCCAGCAGTCGCATCCTCACCATGCCCTCCTCCCTACCTTGAACCTCAGGGGCACCTCAACCTCGAGCCCTAGATGCCAAGCCCGCCCCATCCCGCCCTCCCGCGCCTGGGACTCACCCACGGAGGCGGCTGAGCCCGGGTGCGCACTCCCAGCTCCGGCTGCCGGCTGCGCGCCTCCCGCCCGCCGCTGTGACCGCAGCGAGCTCGGCCGGAGGAGGGGACCGCCGGGGGCGGGGGACGCCCGGCTCCGCCCCTTCCCGGCCGCGGGGCGGGACGCGTAGACCCGCGCGCACCAAGGCCGCGCTCGCCCTGACGCCTAGTCTTTCCACGCGCGGGCCCCGAGTCGCGCACCGCTCCCCTACACCCACCGTCAGCTGCAACAAAACACCAGTGAGTGCCATGGGGAAAATTCCACCCCAGGGGCTCATTTCCCCAGTCTCTCAGGAGCGGGGATGGAGGCGGGGGATGAGACACTTGTCTGCCCACCCTCCTGTGAACGCTCCGGATCATGCCCGTTTAGTCCATCACGTTGTAACCTACCCTTGGACACACACTTTCCTATTCCTGAAGTACACCTGTGCCAGACTTATGTGTCTGTCGTGGTTGGGCGTCCCGCAGACACTCCTCTGTACTGAAGAAACCCGCTTTTGCCCGTTGGCTGCATTGGGGCGTGCCCCAAACCGTCTCAAGCTGGAGCTAGAGAGGAGAAAGCCCTATTTACTTTAGGAGACAGTGGGAAGGTATAGTTCCCTAAAAACTGTGCCTCCCTAAGAAACAGAAGGGGTTGGGGATGGGTTCAGCATGTACAAAAGGGGACATGAGAGGGTCCTTGCTGCTTGCAGTGTACGTCCAAGGTACTGAAGGGCCTTTTCTGCTCAGCCACAAACGTCATTTAAAAGTGTGCTCAGACTGGTGTCTGGCAACCATGGTGGTCTGGTTCCATCTGAGTACGTGTTGTCAGATGAACTTTCCTGGAACATCCTCCAAGAAAAAAACATCAAGCTGTAAAATGTTTCCGATTCCCTGCCCTTGTTCCTGTGCCTCACTGCTACATGCTACGTTATATAGCCCTATACGGCCAATCTACAGTACTGGTAGGCACTGGCAACTGTTACCCAACTTGTTCTTTATCCATAATAATCCAGGTATTTTGCCATGGGAAACATACCCTTGAAATAGGGGCCCGTCCACTGATAAACAAGAGCAGAAGTCATCAGGACTGAGGAAGATGGCCTGTGAATTCTGCTTCATTAATTCCCAGTAGTGTTTCCTCTGTACTCCCTGTTTCAGCAAGCATGTCTAAACCATCTCACACTTGCTGAATGTCTTCATTTTTCAAAACATTCTGGAATACGTTATTTTGTTTATGTTCAGCAAAACATCATGAAGCAAAGAAAGTAGGTTATCTAGGAGGATTGCTAGTGCATAAATGAAGTGTGGAACCTAGAGCGGTCCCATGGCAGGTAGAGTAAGAAGCAAGAAAGAACACTATGGGCTGTTCTTAGGGCCTCTGCTCCTTCCCACACAGTGTCAACAGCACACAGATACCTGTGGGAAATCATCGCAGGCCAATGGCAGAGATGTCAGGGAATTCTGCATTCTTACAGATATAGACACTCAATGTTAGCAGGCATTTATTTTTCAGTCCAGAGATCACAACTGTACAACAGAGATGATTGAGAACAGGTATAAGCTCCCCTTTTTGTCCTACTCTGAATCCTTCCAGAAATAAAACTACAGATCAGAAAACTGAAGGTCCACCCACAGGCTCAGTCCAACCAGAGTCTCACGCAAGAACTGCTGAGCCTGGGCAGTGCTGATGGTTCTTGCAGCTTTTTCCTCCCCAATGCTTATTCCATGTGAAATGTGAATAGCCTTATGAGGCAACTAATAAAGTCCTTAATCCTTTCTCAGTGTTATGGGTTCCTTTCTTCTCCCCCTTTATCTACAGGGCAGGTATGAATGTGCTGTGAACTGTAATGTGCATTAGGCATTGTTATCTGTGCTGGGTCTGTTTACAAGTGGCACCATGTTCTCTGTGCTGTCAGGAGTCACTAGATAAGAATGGAGGTTTCCTTTTAGAACTATGCTGGCCTCACACTAGCTTATTCCATTTTCTGCTATGAGTTTCTAGCCTACTTCAGTTTTAAAGTCATGTTTCAATGCCTGGGAAAAAGCATCCTACAGGGGTTGGGTATAACAGCACCATTTCATCCCATATCAGTGTGCTGGTTCGAGTGAGTCCAGCTGTTGTGGTGTGTGTGTGTGTGTGTGTGTGTGTGTGTGTGTGTGCACGCTAAACATTTTCTCCAGCTGTAGGCAACTGTCTGGGTTGCCTAGTACCTAGCCAAGTGTTACAATTCTGGGAGAAAAACAGTCAATAGCTGGTGGGCATTCTGAGCCTGGCTAATGCCAAATTTGTATTAACTATACCAGTATCCCAGCATAGTTGTCTATTAATACTTCCATTTCGTTTTATTTTTTAAAAGACAGTGGGAAAAGTAGGGAATTCCAGGCTGGGAAACACTATCCTAGACCTTAAGTAGTAGTGTTGGGGTGCCACAGATTGCCCAGAGAAAGGGATCTGGGGAGGTATTGGAGTGGGAGTGGCTGAGGGCATGTTTGACAGGGGAGGAATGATTTCTGAGATCTTACACAGACTGGGCCACTGCACTCACAAGTAGGCAAGGGACTGAGACAGAGTGGTTTAAAGAAGGGAAACTGGAGGGCATGTCTGGGTCAGGCCAAAGCACCCATCAATGTGGGAAACCTGGGCTGGGTTAAATAGCATCACCTGCCGCCTGCTGGCACTTGCAAAAGCTGGGCTGGGGGATATGCCTAGCTGAGTTAGGCCACAGTACCCGCCCATGAATGTCAGTGGGTAGGCCATATCAGGCACCCACCAGAACACAAGAGAGGCAGATCTGGGGGGTAGATACTGTAGGGGAATTGCGGGTTCACCTCTGTGGGATTGCAGACTCTGTAGTACCCAGCAATTTATGTAGAGAGCTGGAGCAGTGAAGGGCTGAGCCAGGCTAAACCACAAAACTCATCTGGTAGAAACATACCCGACACTCGCTGGGACTGGGTCTGGGAGAAGGCTGCATGGGGCCAGGCTGCAGCACATGCCAGCACATACCCACAAGCACATACCAGGACTTGGACTGAGGGAAGATCAGGCAAAGTAGGACCACTGCTTCCACTAGCATGCATGAGATCCAGGGCTGGGAGCAAGCCTGGTGGGGGAATTCAGGGAACATCCTATTAGTCCACAACTCCCTCTGGGGCACAAAGGAGCTGGGGTTGGGGGTGGGCTAGGCCAGGCAAGTCTACAGCACTGCCAACATTTGTGTGGGCTGGGCTGGACCAGGCCATAGCACCCTCTGACATGCACAAGAGACAGGACAGAGTGTGGGCCATGCCAAGCTAAGCTGGGCTGCAATATCTGCCAGTGAGAGCTGAGACTACAGGTGGGCCATGCCAGGATTGGAAGAGGCACTCATTAGCATGTGTAAGACCCAAGGCTGGGAACAGGTCTGATAGGGGAACTCTGGGGGACTCTCCTGCTGGGCTGCAGCTCCCACTGGTGATTGCAAGAGTAAGGGCTGTGAGCTGACCAGGCTTGCATGGATGCAGCAACCATCAGCATGTATGTGGGCTGGGTCTGGGGGCAAGCCAGACGGGACTGGGTTGCAGCATCCACTGGTACTCATAAGAGCCAGAATGTGTGTTGGACAGGCCAGGCTAGGCTGCAGCATCCTCCGGGTCACATAAGAGCTGATCTGGGTGTGGGTCAGGCTGGGCTATTCTGTAGCATGCATCAGTGAGAGTCAGAAAGGGTGTGCCAGTTGAGTTTGACTGCAGTACCCACCAGTGAGTGCTAAGACTGGGGACTGGCAATATCATTCTGGGCAGTAAAACCCATCAGCACATGCAAGATCCATTGGAGCAGGCCTGGCAGAGAAACTTGAGGGACTCCTCTGTTAGGGACAGCTCCTGCTAGGGAGCCTGAGGGCCAGGATTGGGAGCAGGCTAGACCACGCTGGGTTGTAGTATCCATTATGACATGTATAAGCTGGATCTGAGGGGCAGGTTGGGCAGGGTAAGTCCACAGAACACGCTGGTATGACTGAGAGCAAGATAGGGTGCAGGCTAGGCTGGGTTGAACTGTGACATCTACCAGCTGGGCTAGGTTGCTACACTCACTGGCATGAGTTAGGATTGGGGTTGAGCCAAGTTAAGTGGAGCTGTAGCACCTGTTGGTGTATGCCAAGATGGGGTGGGCAATCTCAGACTGGGCCACAGTACCAGCTTATACACACAAGACAAGATGCTGGAAGTAGTCCAGGTAGGAGAACTCCAGGGAATCCCTTGCTGAGCTACTGCTTTCACTGATGAGCGTAAGAGTTGGGACTGGGGGTGTGCCAGTCTTAAAATGGTTCAGGTTGAGCTACGCTGCTTCCTCTACTGGCACATACAAGAGCTAGAATGATTGTAGGCCAGCTGAATTAAGCTGTAGCACCAACTGGCAAGTGCCAGGAGTGGGTGCAAGTCATGCCAGGGTAGACCTCAGTACTCCCTGACAGGCACAAGATCCAGCACTGAGAACATACTTGGCAGGGGAATGGAACTCTCTTGCTAGGCTGTACCTACTGCTGGTGAGTTTGAGAAGCAGGGCTTGGGGCAGGCTAGGCCGGGAAGGTGACAGTTACTGTTAACATAGGTGAGGCCTGGATCTGGGGATGAGTTGGTTGAGCTAAGAGAGTGTATGAAAACCAGATGGGATATGGGCTGGGCTGGGATAAATAACAAAAGAGGCTGGCACATGTGAAAACTATGGTTGGGTAGTGAGCCTGGTGGGGGTTATTAGGGATCAACCTAACTAGACCTCAGCATCTGCTGGTATGTGAGCTGGTACAGGACCAGGTCTGTAGTGAGCTGGCTAGGCTGGTCCACAGCACCCGCAGGTTCATGTACAATATGGAGCTGGGACAGAACTGGCCAAGTTGCATCCACCAGAATGTGCATTGGCTGGTGGAGGTGATGAACTGAACTTGAGCCTGCACTGACCAATGCACATTAAGAGTCAAGTCTGAGGTTACCACAGGTGAGATGCCTTGGGGGACTCTATGACAGGACCACTGGACTAAGACACTAACCACAGGGAAGATCACAAGATGTGTGGTCTGACCTTTGAATACACATATTGGGACTGGACCTCCTCAGTTGCTGATGCCTGTGCAATGGACAGCATATCCAGGTGCACACAGGGGACATGACAGCCAGCTCATCTAGACCAGTAGGGGACATCAGCTGCCTCAACAGAGGATGGAAAGTAGAACAGGTTGGATAATTCTGGACAAGTTTTGCAGCATTTTCCTGGATGTGTGGGTGTACTAAGGGAGACTTTGTCAACCACTAGACCTTGAAAGGATTTTTTCCAACCTGCTGCAATGAAGCCAATGACTTCTCAGAACTATCAAACCACTCCAGTGGCCCAGCATGGTAACCTACTAGCTAAAGTCCTTGCCTTGCATGCAGTGGGATCCCATATGGGCACTGATTCTAATCCTGGCAGCCCTGATTTCCATCCAGCTCAGGTTACATCCTTGGAACACTCTTCTTTGCCTCAGAGTCCCTAGGGCATCAAAGGACTTTCACCCTACCTGCCTATGGACATAGGAGAAAAAAACTGAAGCAAGTGTCCCACTCACTCCATGCCTGATCCTCCCCACCCTAATCAGAGGCCTACATGGGCATGCATTCCTTTCAACTGTGTGAACAGTATTGCCAATTTTTTCAATAATTTCTAAAATATCTTTTTAAAAATTAAAGAAAAATGTTTATTTGAAAGGAAGACTTCCAAAGAGAGAAAGAGAGAGAGAGAGATCTGCCATCTGTTGGTTCACTTAACCAAATGACTGTAACAGCCAGGATTGGGCCAGAGCAAAGTCAGGAGCCAAGATATTCTTTCATGTCTTCCAGGATTGGGCACAGGGACCAGAAATTTCTTCTGGGTCTCTCACATGGCTGTGGGGCCTCAAGCTTTTGGGCCATTCCCCACTGCTCTCCCAGATGCATTAGCAGGAAGTTGGGTTGGAATGGGATGCTTCCAGCTTTTAGGAAAATGCCTTCACAGGTGGTGGTTTTATCTACTTTGCAAACACTGGCCCCTGCTCTGTTCTTTCAGTCCAGATCCCTGCAACTGTTCCCTGATGCCCATAAGACAGACGCAGAAAAAGTCCTTGGCTTCTGGCTTCAGGTTTGCTTAGCCATGGCTATTACCATTTGAAGAATGAACCAGCGGATGGAAGATCTCTCTCTCTTTTCCTGTGATCCTTTCAAATAAATAATTCTTTTAAACATTAATTTATTTTTATTGGAAAGTCATATATACACTGAGGAGGAGAGACAGAGAGGAAGATCTTCCGTCCAATGATTCACTCCCCAAGTGACCGCAACAGCTGGTGCTGTGCCGATCTGAAGCCAGAAGCCAGGAACTTTTCCAGGTCTCCCACGCAGGTGCAGGGTCCCAAGGCTTTGGGCCATCCTGGACTGCTTTCCCAAGCCACAAGCAGGGAGCTGGATGGGAAGTGAAGCTGTTGGGATTGGAACCAGCTTCTATATGGGATCCCGGAGTGTAAAAGGTGAGGATTTTAGCTGCTATGCTACTGTGCCAGATCCAATAAATAATTTATTTTTTAATATATCCTAGAGAATCTTTTGAGTTCTTGATGAAGTCCTTCAGTATAAAAAATGCCTCACTTTGGGGGCGGCACAATGGCTCAATTGACTAATTTTCTGCCTGCAAGCACCAGCATCACAAATGGAGTGCCAGTTTGTATCCTGGCCACTCCACTTCTCATCCAGCTCCCTGCTTATGGTCTGGAAAACCAGTAGAGGATGTACAAAGCCTTGGGGCCCATACCCACATAGGGGACCCAGAGGGAGCTCCTGACTGCTGGGTTAGGATTGGCTGTTGAGATCATTTGGGAAGTGAAAATGCAGATGGAAGACCTTTCTCTCTTTATCTCTCCTTGCTATAAATCTGCCTTTCTAATAAAAAATATTTTTCTAAAAAATACATAGTCAACTTCCACCTATATAATACTTGAATCCGGCAATATTTTAAAAATTTTTGAGAGGCAAAGAGATAAACAAATCTCCCATCTTTTTGGCCCAACGTCCAAATGCCCACAATGGCTAGGGCAAGCCAGGGCCAGGCTGAAGGTGGGAGTGGAGACTTCAAGTCAAGCCTCCATTCTGATAGCAGGGACCCAATCACTTAACCATCACTGGCCGCCTCCCAGAATAGGCACCAGTAGGAAGCTAAATTTGGGATGAGTGGTTGGAACTCGAGCCCAGACACATCAGCATGGGACATGGACACCCTACCTGATGTCTTAACTGCTAGGCCAAATACCTGCCTATTTTCCTAAAACCTAGAAGCATGAAAGAATTTGAACATGCAGTGCTTTGTTAATAAAAGAGAATGCTGAACTTCTGATTTAATCAGCATTCTTTCAGGAATCATCTTTTTTTATTAAGTGTTCTGGAAAGCCATACTTAAGGGCAGTATATAAAATGAGTGAAGTGTGGGATACAAAGTTAAGGAGCTATTTTGCCCCAATCTCTAATGAAATAGCTTGGCCTTTTTTATGTTGTATACATACCACACTGACACTGTTTTTATAAAACTTCTACTTTGTGTTTACATAGCATCGCTTTTCCAAGAAGCTCATAGTGCATGTGATGACATCATCTTACTAAACTCAATATATTTATGTGAAGTGGTGAAAGAGTAGGGTCTGTTAGCCTTATAGTAACATGGAGAAATGCAAACATTGGCATAGTTAAAATCATTTGCCTGGAATATACTCCAGTTTTTCAAATACTTCTTGGAGGGGTAAGCATTGTGGCACAGCAAGTTAAGTGAGTGCTAGGAATGCCTGCATCCCATATGGGAGTTCCAGTTTGAGTTCTGACTGCTTCTCTTCTGATTGAGACTCCTGGCAAATGCAGGAGTCTCAACAGATACTAACCAAGCATTTGGATAGCTGCTACCCACATGGGAGACCTGAATGGAGTTCCTGGGTCTAGGTTTCAGCCTGGCACAGTCCTGGTTATCACATACTTTGGGGGAATGAATGAGCCGACAAATGATCTCTTTTTTTTTTTCTGTCTCTCCCTCTTTGTCACACTTCTTTTAAAATAAATAAATGGGCCCAGCACAATGGCTCAATTTACTAATCCTTCCCCTTCAAGTGCTAGTATCCCATATGGGCACTGGTTTCTGTCCTGGCTACTTCACTTCCCATCCGGATCTCTGCTTATGACCTGAGAAGCAGTGTCAGATGGTCCAAAGCCTTGGGATCCTGCACCCATATAGGAAACCTGGGAGAAGCTCCTGGCTTCAGATCAGCTCAAATCTAGCCATTGTGGTTACTTGGGGAGTAAAGCAGTGGATGGAAAATCTTTCTGTCTATAGCTCCTTCTCTCAGTAGACCTGCCTTTCTGATAAAAAACAAATACATCTTTAATAAATAAATAAATAAATAATTCTTCCAAAAAATGCTCATGTAGGAGCCAGCAGTTGCAGTGTATTAAGCTTCACCTTACAGTGTCAGCATCCCATGTGAGGGAGTCCCAACTGTTCTGCTTCAAAACCAACTCCTTGCCAATGTTCCAGTGAAAACAAAAGGAATTGTCCCAAGTGTTTTGGTTGCTGCCACTCCTCTGAGAAACTCAGATGAAGTTTCAGACTCTTGGCTTCTGTTTAGCCCAGCCCTGGCCATTATAGCTATTTGGGGAGTGAGCTAGGAAATGGAAGACTCTCATTCTCATCCTTGCTTTTGGTTTTGCTTTTTGTAATTGCCTTTCAAATAAATTCTGAAGATAGATTTTTGAAAAAAAATCCATGGAAATGCAAGCTATGGCAAAATGCAAGAATTTCACATTTTTTTTGCCCCCAAATACTTATCTTTTGATTTTCCCATAGATTTCTTGAAGTGTCCTTACATCTACAGATTTGAAAAGATCCACAACACTCACCTGTGAATACTCACTTAACAAGTAAAATAGTTTCAAAGCTGCAGGTATTACTGTTGTGTTTTCACATCCTATACAGAGACTGAGGGCCACTAATGTATTTACTATTTGGGCAGAAGAAAAGGGCTGAAAAGGGTCTTCACACAGTGGTTGAAAGTGTGGTCCTAAAAGTTTGAGACCCAAGGCCACCACTTTGAGCCTTTGGTGAAAAAATCTTCAGGATCCACATATATAATGTGTGAACAATAGCTGCCCACCTCATCTGGGTGCTGCTAAAATGAAATGAAATGATACACATTACCCATTTAGCATTCTACCTGCTGCATAATGAGGTCTGGACAAACATCAGCAAAAAGGCAAGAGCTTTAGTTAAGTGATTGTTTTCAGGATCTTTGTTCCAGCACTTCCTGACTGAGAAAAAGGTATCCTGTTCCAGTTTGATCATATGGGAATGATTTGGGAAAGCCTGACTATCTGTATTTTTTTTTAAAGATTTATTTTTATTATTTTTTTCATTGGAAAGGCGGATATACAGAGAGGAGAGACAGAGAGGAAGATCTTCCGTCCGATGATTCACTCCCCAAGTGAGCGCAACGGGCCGATACTATGCCGATCCGAAGCCAGGAGCCTCCCCCAGGTCTCCCACGCGGGTGCAGGGTCCCAAAGCCCTGGGCCGTCCTCGACTGCTTTCCCAGGCCACAAGCAGGGAGCTGGAAGGGAAGCAGGGCTGCCGGGATTAGAACCGGCGCCCATATGGGATCCTGGGCGTGCAAGGCGAGGACCTTTAACCACTTGCGCCACCACGCCGGGCCCTGTATTTTTTAATGCTAAATAAAAGCTACCCATTCCTTGGGTATGTAGCCACACATACTTAGTTTTTCTGCTTAGACTCCTTCAGCAGCTGGGGCAGCAGTATGCAGACTCTGAAACTAACTTCATTAATTTCAAATATAGGATGCTAAAGAACTATAGTTAAAAAGTTAATTAGAGGTCTGCATTGTGGTGCAGCATGTTAAGTTGCTGCTGCTGACACTGGCATTTGGTATCAGAGTGATGGTTGGAGTGTCATCTGCTCTGCTTCTGATCCAGCTCCTTGCTAATGTGCCTGAGAAAGCTGTAGATCATACTTCTGCCACCTGCGTGGGGGTTCTGGATGGAATTCCTGGCTCCAGGCTTCTGGTTAGACCAGCTCTGACTGTTGCAACCATTTAGAGAGTAAATGGGTAGATGGAATCTCTTTCTCTCATCTCTGTGTGGGCTGACACTTGGTCTTTCAAATAAAATAATCTTTAAAGAAGAATTATTTTCTGTATTTATTGCCTTTCATTTCATTTAATAAAGATAGATGCTTGCTAAGGCATTTTTAAATTTAAAAATGTATTCATCTATTTTATTCACTTGAAAGAGAGAAAGAGGATGAGGCAGATCTCCCATGTGCTCCCATGTGTTCCTTCCTAAAATGCCCATAGTAGCTAGGGGTGGGGCAGGCTGAAGCCACAGTTGGGGAACTCAACCTGGGTTTCCCGTGTGGTTTTCAGGGGCCCAATTTCTTGAGTTCTCATCTCTTGCCTCTCAGGGTGCACATTAGGTGGAAGTTGAGATTAGGAGTGGAGCTGGAATTCAAATGCAGGTCCTCTGACATGAATGTAGGTGCCCCAAGAGATATCTACACTGCCAGCCCAAACAGCCACTCAGATAATTTGGTTTTCATCTGTAGTTTCCTGCACTTCCCACTGCATTTTTCATTTTTAAGTAGTAAATAATTAATAATTCAATAAACACATCAACACACATAGATGAAGAGAGAGGATGCAGAAATTGCTTCTGGGTGTTTAGTAAGTGTGGACAGATTTGAGGTTGCCAGGCCTTGCATTTCATCTCCACTCTCTGATGTAAATAGTTCCTGGTTGAAGAGTTTCACACAAAAAACTGTAAGGATGAATGATATAATAACAAGCCAGGAACCTTGTCTTTTATCAATAAAACAATATGAATTCCTAAGCTCCAACAACATTTGGCATGTGTTTTAATTTTCACACTTGCTCCTAAACAAAATCTACATGTAGAAAAAACAGTTTGTAGTTAGATCATAGTAATGTAATGGCAAATGAAAATAGATTTTAAACTATGAAACCTTCCTTTGTATTTCAACAGACACATTTGCAGCTCAAAAGTCTCAGAGTAAATGGCCCTGGTTACTCCCTTCTTTTTTTTGTTTATTTTCTTTTTTTTTTTTTAATTAATTACATTGCATTATGTGACACAGTTTCATAGGCTCTGAGATTCCCCCAATCCTTCCCCATACCCTCCCACCATGGTGGATTCCTCCACCTTGTTGTAGTATTACAGTCCAAATTCAGTCAAGATTCTTTCATTGCAAACACATACCATGCATAGAGTCCAGCATCTTATTGTCCAGATAAGTTAAATGGTTTCTTGGGGAGACCATCTCTGGTCTGAAGGCAGAGCTGGCAGAATATCATCCCAATCAATTTAAAGCCACAACATAATATCAACAACAATTTACAACATTATGGAATTAATTGACATGGTATTGAGTAATCAATATGTTTAAAAAATGCAAGTTCTTAACCACATCCTGTGACTACTTCACTGACATTTCAATTTTAGTTTCTACATAGAATCAGCTTCTATACACCTTAAAATGGCTATAGGGTACTATTCAACTGTCTCGTGTCTATTTTCATTTTAGTATTTAGCAGTTTATAGTGTTGAAGCACAATTTTGCTGAACTTGGCAGATTTTAGGATAGTCAAAACAGTCTTATAACTCTAACAAGGCATATGTCAACAATTGAGGTGCAGAACAGGTTGGTCCCTTCTTAAAAGTTCCCAACAGGGCCCGGTGCGGTGGCGCAAGTGGTTAAAGGTCCTCGCCTTGCACGCCCAGGATCCCATATGGGCGCCGGTTCTAATCCCGGCAGCCCTGCTTCCCTTCCAGCTCCCTGCTTGTGGCCTGGGAAAGCAGTCGAGGACGGCCCAAAGCTTTGGGACCCTGCACCCGCGTGGGAGACCTGGGGGAGGCTCCTGGCTTCGGATCGGCATAGTATCGGCCCGTTGCGCTCACTTGGGGAGTGAATCATCGGACGGAAGATCTTCCTCTCTGTCTCTCCTCTCTGTATATCCGCCTTTCCAATAAAAAAATAATTAAAAAAAAAAAGTTCCCAACAACTTGGTTTCTGGCTCCTGATGCTTGGTCACCATGTCCTGGGGGAAAGAGCCAAGTGGACAATCCCTGAGCATTCAGAAAATCAGAAAGATTTGAATTTCAAACTGAAGCCAAAAATTTTGAGATTCAAACATTTGTCACTCTGCTTATCTCCAATTTTATCTTGACTTTATTCCAAAAGAAAAATCTGATGGATAATTTCCCAGTCTTAAGAGAAGAGAAAGGGGCAAGTATTGTGGCATAGAACATTAGGCCCCAACCTGTGACATCAACAATCCCACATGAGCTCCTGTGCAAGTCCTGGCTGCTCCATTTCTGACCAGCTCTGGGTAAGCAGAGGAACAAAGTATTTAGGATCCTGCCACCCATGGCTTTGGCCAGTTCCCATGATGGAACCAGTGACAGAAGATTCTCTCTTGCCCTCTGTGTCTCTCCATATCACTAACTTTGCTTTTTATAAAAATAATGACCTAATTAGGTCATTTAGAGAAACAGAAGGACCCATGTGAATTCACCTAGGATGGAAAACAGGCTTGGACCTCTAGACTTTGCCACAAACCTATCTAGTGTGATGATGGATGCCTAGATGTGCACAAATTCCCACGACTCCTTTTAGTCTATCACCTAAATTAAGTTAATTAATAAAGGCACAGGCCAGATTCTTTTGTATAGGAAGGAATAAGACTCCCCTGAAGTGACAAAGAGTTCTGTCCACAGCTCTTTATTTGAAGCCTGTCTCAGTGAGACTTATCTTGCAGTTCCTTTAAATAGGATGGAAAGATGAAAACAGTAATCTGGGACAAGACCAGTAACAACTGCATTATTCATGCTGAATTCTGGCTTGGTTTCAGAGTTTTAATAATTAAAAAAGAAAAAACATCAATGTAACATCTGACCAGCTTAATTCAGCTCATGTTTACTATGCTTGTTTTTACTCTAGGAGGGTGAGTGACAGACCTGTGGTCACCTAGAAGGCCTCAGAACAGAAGAGATCTCTATTCTCTCGCTCTCTTCCACCTCCCTCCCTTTCCCTCTTCCTTCCTCCTTCTCTCTGTCACTCCTTCAAATAAATATAAAAATTTCCTGAATGACAGCCCAGGCATTGGGACAGAAGCAGATAAATCAATGTTTCTTGGGGACTTGAATGCTGGGTTAGGCTTAAAGTTGTGGGTTTGATCAAGAGTGACTTTCTAGCAACTTGTGCTGACTCCTTTTGTGTAATTGAACAATTGTAATTTTTTCTACTCCTTTAGCTTCTATAGTAGACTGAAAGCTCCTAAAGAATAAGGTTGGTGTATATAATATTCACTTTCATGTCCATATACAGTGCATAATGTGGACACAAAAAATATTTGCTTAGTGACCAGCTTTGTGGTGCAGTGGGTTAAGCATACGTTTTTGATTCTGACCTCCCACATTGGAGGGCTGCCTCAAATGTGACTGCTCTCCTTTCAATTCAGTTTCCTGCTAATGCATCTTAGAAGGCAGCAGAGACAGTCCAAAGTGCTTGTCCTCTGTCAGCCATGTGGGAGATCTGGATGCAGTTCTGAACTCCCAGCTTTGAGTTGGCTCAGCCATGGCTATTGTGGCCATTTGGGGAAATAAACTAGCAGCTGGACAATCTCCCTCTCTCTCTCTCTCTTTCTCCCTCTCTCTCTTTCCCCCCACTTTCTCTCTTCCTTCCTCCTCTCTGTCACTCCTTCAAATAAACCCAAAAATTTGCTGAATGACTGAATCAAGTCAAATAAATGCTTAGCACATTGGGATTTTGTCTTAGAGTTTGTGGTCATTTATTTGAGAACCCTAGAGGATTCCAGAATGATTTGGAAATAGATGAAAGGGGGCCAAGAGTGCAGCACAGTGGGTTAAGCTGCCACCTGAAACAGGAGCACTGGTTCAAGTCCTAGCTGCTCTATTTCAGAACCAACTCCCAGTTGATGTGCCTGGGAAGGCAGTGGAGGATGGCCTGATGTTGAGCCCCTATACCTACGTGGGAAACCCAACAGAGTCCCTGGCTGCTGGCTTCAGCCTAGCCTAGCCATGGCCATTGTGGTCATTTGAGAAGTAAACCAACAGATAACCAATCTCTTTCTGTTTCTCTCTGTCTTTCTTTGTAATTCTTTCAAATAAGATGAACAAATCTTAAAAAAAAAAAAAAGAATCAAGAAAGAAATGGACTAGAAGGGACTGTGCTCCAGGGATGGAAACAAGAAAAAGCAATGAAGGAGAAGTAGGCCTTTACACCTGAGAAGGAAAAGGCATGAGCTGAAGTGATTATGGGTCCCTATTGGGATGTGCTACAGTAATAGCACATTCCTTTTTTTTTAAAGTGTCAAATCGAATTAAATGGAAGGAAGATGAGTTGCAAGAACCTGACCTACTGAAGGAGTTCCAACTACAGTAAAAGTCTCCTTCACTCTCTGTTCCAATTAAATTAGATTTCTCTGTAGCCCTTGCTACCATCTGAGATTCTTCTGGATCTGGGGACATCCAGGATGGACCTTGGAGGCCACTCCAGGTATGGAATGTGAGAGACTCTCCCTGGATCTCTGCCTGCTACCTCGTGGACATGAACCACAGCTTATCACTCAGCCTACAAGACCTGTAATATGACTGGAGGGTCTAAATTGGCCCTTTAGCCAATTAAAGTGCCATCGTTGGGTGGGGGGACTGTTGGGAGACACCCTTCCCCTTTCCTAGTCTATGTAAGTTTGTGCTTGTTTTACAATAAACAGACATGGCCTATCAGACTGTCCCTGGTGGTTCTTGCAGCTGAAGAACACCGTCACCTCACCCCTTGGTGCTCTTGGGGTCTGATTTCAGGATAAACCTCCAAGAGTGGGGACACAACTTTATTGGATCTTTTAATGCAAGCACTTTGAGGGCCTCTAAACATCACTTGACAGCCTGGGGATCTGGATCAGAGCCTTAGAATTCTGGCAGTAACAAAGGTATGTTTCAGCAGGAAGCTCACAAGGCAAATAGTTCTTGTATTGAGGTAACAATGACTAAGGACTATGGTCTTTGCAGGTAGTAGACCACTACACAATTTTCAAAAATTAGGGCGACATATTGGCACAGAGATAAATTTAATCTGTAATTAATGGGGTTTAGAAAGCAGTGGGTTGGGCCGACTGCGATAGCCTAGTGGCTAAATCCTCACCCTGTATCCGCTGGGATTCCATAAGGGTGCGGGTTTGTGTTCTGGCTGCTCCACTTCCCATCAAGCTCCCTGCTTGTGGCCTGGGAAAACAACTGAAGATGCCCCAAAGCCTTGGGACCCTGTACCTGTGTGGGAGACCCAGAAGAAGCTCTAGGCTCCTAGCTTCAAATCGGTTCAGCTTCAGCTGTTGCAGTCACTTGGGGAGTGAACCAGCAGATGGAAGATCTTTCTATCTATTCTTCTGTCTGTGTATCTGCCTTTACAATAATAATAAATAAAAACCTTAAAGAGAAATAAAGCAGCAGGTTAGCATGCATTGTGATCCTATATATGTGTGATCATATATATATATATATGGAACATGAAAGTTATTCATTATCTTCATGTCATTAAAAAAATTTTCACCATTTTTCAAAATAAGCCTAACAAAATAGATACAGAAGTTAATTGCTATTATTCATTGCTTTGTATCTGCATTCAATTCTGGTGGGTTATATTAATTATAACTTATTATAGGACAAAAAAGTAATGAAGGTAAATGTGATGGTGATGTGCTTCTGAGCTCACTGGAACAATAAACAAGAATCTTTATTCCCTTTCTAAACTAGATGTTAAAAGAGGCAACTTGCTACAGGTATTCATTACTGTTAGATCTTCTCCGTTACTGTTCAGTGGGAGTGACCTCAGCATGCTCAGATTTTCAGGAACCCCAAGTTCTTGGAGGGGTCTCTGAGTATATAGACAATGGATCTCCTCTCTTAACAGTCACTAATGGGTACATCTTCTCCTTCTTCCAGCTGTTTTGCATCTGAACTCTCACCCTACCAAGATCCTCTTTGACGGTGCAGTTGACATCCCTGTCTCATCTAATAAATCAAGGCTCGAAGAGAACTGTGCCAGCTAACTGATCCAATTTTGTTAAGATTGAGCAAACTTTGCAGCAGGGTGGGACCTGGTTGTTTTACATCTCTGTCTTTTCTCTTTAGACAAATCCCATTACTCCTGATGCCTCCACATTTCTGACAAGGAGATTAATCAATTGTTTAGGTCAGAGGAGAGTATCGTATTAGGATACTGTGAGACACTTAACAAGACTTAGTCTGGGGACAAAGAAACACATGCCCATTACTCAATATGAAATAGTCTATTACTAATTTTTGCATCTACTCAGAAAACATTTATTGAAAATCACTTAGGTACTAAGAGTGCTTCACTAAGAACTGAGGGTAGAGATGAACACAATGAAATCCTCAGTCCTCCTACCTAGTGATGATATATGTAAACAAATAATAACAAGACAGTGTTACAAAGGGCCATAAGAGAACTACTGGGGCTGTTACAGAGAAGCTGAAGATAGGCACTTAGCTCTCTCTAAAAAAAAGCTCTCTACCCAGCTTTTGCTTGTGGGAGGGGTCAGCAACAGCTCTGAGGTGAGTCATGAAGGCTGAGTTTAATGTACAGAGAAGTGGGAAAGTTTCCAGGCTGAGCAAACTGCAGGGCCAAAAGTAGAGGTTCACAACAGCACAACACTTGCAATGATGATGTATAGTGTGTGGGACACATACAGCGCAGTCCCTGCTTACTCCCCTCAGCATGGAAGAAAGAGAAAGTACAGTATATAACCAAACAGTTGTAACATTAGTCACTTAACCATACCCACAGAGTATGAATAAGAGAGTAAACACATCCTCTACTCGGCTCTATGTGCACATTCTGACTCAGATTAAATCCTCAGGAAGAGAGATATTTGGGATCTATTCCTCTTCTCTGTTTCAGCCTCCCTTCCCCATCACAGTTCCTCTTATTAGCACCAAGATTTTAACATCTACTCTCACAGTGGCCATGCAGTTTGTAGTTTGTATAGCAATAGCAAGAGAGTCAGCTCTCCTCTTCGCCATCTTTCTGTCTACTTACCCTCATGCCCCATTTCTTTATTTCCTCCTTCATCTCTTTCCAGTGTCTGCCGCTTGTGCTCAATGTTTGGTAGGTTCTAAATCACTCAATTCCATGCATTTTTGGCAGCTGGACTACATCAGGGGATTCAACAAAGTAGATGGAAGGATAGAGCTCATGAACTGATCCCAGGGTCAAGTATCTAAAAATCTCAGGTCTTAATGCAATCTGGTTTATCTACCTGCTAGCTAAGCATTTACCAAGTGTTATATTTAAAGAAAATCTGGGAATGGGCCTTTGTCCTAGCCATTAAGATGCCTGGGAACCATACCAAAGTGCCTGGTTCTAAGTCCTGGTTTTAGCTCCCAACTTCAGTTTTCTATTAATGCCCTTAGGAGGCAGCAAGGGATGCATCACATAGCTGTGTCTTTGCCACCCACGCGGGACATCTTGCACTGGCCAATGTGGTGAGTGTTACCAGTTCTTGGCTGCTGCCAGACCCAGCCCCGGTCATTGCACAACTGGAGAGTAAATCACAGTGCAGGAACTTTCTATTTTTCTTTTTGCATGTGTATATGTGTCTGCCTTTCTTTCTGTCTGTCTTGCTCACTCATTCTTTCCCTGAATTTAAAGCAATTTTTAAAAAGAAAGGAAAAACATTCAATTTCTCTGGATTTTGGTGAACCCTCAGTTTGGTGATGTGTATACCATGGAGACTGGGGAAGACTGAAGAGAAAGTAAATCTATCCTTCCAAATGGGGAGAACCACAATATGGCATAAGACTCAAGAAGTAAGCAATGGTCATGCGATGAAAGACTTTGGCAACCTAGGAAGGAACTTAAAGTATATAAAGATTTTCCTATAGTCTAGGGAAGGGAAGAGGGACCAATTTCCTTCATTCTAACAAGAACTTATTTTTATCAGGCTCTGTCCTGGAGGACAGTATTTATCGCTGTCTGGTGTTAGCTTTCTTACTGCTATGGTTTGAAAGTCCTAAGATTTCTATTAAAATTTTACAAAATTTGGGAGGTAGGGTGCTTGTTTTGTGATGCAGATGATTAAGCTGCAGCTTGAGACACTGGCATTCCATGTTGGATTGCTGGATCGAGTCCAGGTTGTTCTGTTCCCCATTCAGCTCCTTGCTAATTTGCAGATTATGACTCCAATACTTGGGTCCCTGCCATCCACATGGGAGATCTAGATGGAATTTCCTGGCTTCTGCCTGGCTCAGCCCCATAGCCATTGGGGCCATTTTGGGGGAATGAAAGACCTGTTTCTTTTGTATGCTAACTTTCAAATACATTACAAATCTTTTAAAAAGCAAAGGAACATAGAAATAAAAAGACATGGATGTCAAGAATCTTCCATCTAGTGGATCATGCTCCAAATGTCCAGAAGGTTCATCCATGCTGTAGGAAGTAGCAGTACTTCATTCAGAAACGGATACTTGATCATTACCTAAGTTTTTTTGCATTCCCACGTTTTCTCCCTCACCTTTGAATACATTATTCAAAGTTCAGATGGTGGGGCCCTTCATGAATGTATAAGAAACTTGGAAAACCTTAATGTGAAAGGAGCTGTGGAAAGTACCCTTGAGGTGTCCCCAGCTGTTCCCACCTACAGGAATCTCTTTTCTATGACTCCTAAAGCCCTCATGGTGTGTGCTACATCATTAAATGTCCAGTGCTATAAATTTTCCCCATGTCTTGTTTCTCAAAATCCTGAGGGACAAAGTCTAGGTTGTATCTTTTGCTGTATTTTTCTTTTATAGTTTGTAATACTTACTTAGTACACTGCTGTATGAAATTCTTACAATTAAATAGAAACCAAAATGGCATTTAACCCTTACAATTTCTAAAAAGTTTTAAAGAACATTATTAAAATTTTTAAAAATAAATTTGACTATTTTTTTCCCTTAGACTGTGAAATACTTCTTATGGGTCAACAGCCCAATTCACAATAATTATTCTGCATTTTCTAGGAAATAATCCTCTTTCTTTCCCATCCAAGGCTGACATACAGCTAGAATGTAAAGGTCCAGCGATAGGACCAGTAGGTTGCTTATGGGTGATGTCGATTCTTAGTGGTTGGTGTCTACAGCATTCCAGTTGTGACATTTCAACAAGACTCCTATGCCATCATTCACTTGGTAATAACAATGGAATCCAGAAGCTATTTTTTTCTGATATGAGTATGCCTCCCTCATCACAATTACGTTGTTCAGATAAGAGCACCTGACTCAGGCTTTGCCAATTACATGCCCTTTGCAAGGACTTTGGGTTTGGCTCAACTCTAGTCTCTGTGATATTTTGAATAACAACAGCATGCAAAATTTAAAACCAGATGAATTCATTCTGAGCAGACAAGAAAGAAAATGGTGAGGTAGTCTTAAAGAGAAGAGAAGCTGTAAGCATGGACTTAATCTTTGGGATACTCAGGGCCCTGGTTTTCATTCATGCAGGATGACTGCATCTCTGCCCTTAAGTAAGTCCCCAGCGATGTTTAGGTGCTGAATTATTGAATTAGGGCATGAATAATCTTAGTATGGGGAAAAAAGAATCAGAAAGGAGAAGAGGTAATTCTGCTTTAGTTTCTTTCTTAAACCCCTCCCCCTCCTTCTACCAACTTCCTCCTTCGTTTACCCAAGATGATGTTTAGCTGGAAGTCATCTTTGTGGCTATAGCAACTGTTAAATGTTCTCGATATCATCCCTGCAGCTCAAACCCTAACCTATATAACTGCATATACTTAGTCCCACAAGTTCCCACCAATATCATGGGATGGAGGGACATCATCAGATTTTGACTAAAAAAAAAATTTACTAATGGATCATTAATTGCACAAGAGTTTCTTACAAATAATTCCTTTCAGTGTTAATGAGTTCAAGTGAGTTTCTGTTACTAATAACTAAAAGAGTAAATAAAAAAGCATTCATAATGCTTTTAATATAAAGATTTCTTAAGGTAGAGTTGGAAAATATCTTAGAAATTACTTCATTATGCGACAGATGAGAAAACTGAGATCCAGGAAGCAAAAGCTGACATGACTCAAATGTGTCTGAGTGAAGACTCTTGGTCTCCCCAGATTTACTCCAGGGTTGTTCCTTTAACAGACTCTCCTCAATCTGACACCCACGATTCATACAAACATGGAAGGTACTAGGCTAGTACTGTGGCTCAACAGACTAATCTCTACCTGCAAGCACCAGCATTCCATATGGACACCAGTTTGTATCCTGGCTGCTGCACTTCCAATCCTATCCCTAGTTATGGCCTGGGAGGGCAACTAAGCCTAGGTTCTTCAAAACCCGTACCCAGAAAAGGGGGACCGAGAAGAGTCTCCTGGCTCCTGGCTCCTGGCTCCTGGCTCCTGGCTTCAGACTGGCTCAGGTTGGTTGTGTGGCCATTTGGGTAATGAACTAGTGGATGGAAGCTCTTTCTCTGTCTCTCCTCCTTCTATCTGTAATCTCAAGTAAAAATAAATAAACCTTTAAAATTAAATAAAACAAATATGGAAGATTGTTATAATATTTAACAGCAGAAGAAATGTTAATTAGTGCTTGTACTATTTGCTCAGATTACTGTCACTACTAAGGAGAGTATAATTTCATTTCAGGAAGAGGGTGTGGCCCTTTAATCAATTCTTATTGACTTACTAAGAAATTCTTACTATGGTTGACTAGTAAAAATTGATGCATACTTTAGTTTGGTAGTTTAATTTCATAATTATTATTTTATAGTTTACTTTTAAAGATTAATTTCATTTATTTGAAAGATAGAATTAGAGAGAGAGAGAAAGAGGAGAGAGAGAGAGAGTGAGAGAGAGTGAGAGAGAGAGAAATCTGCTGGTTCATTCCCCAAATGGTTACAAAGGCCAGTATGGCTTGGGCATCTAAGCCAGGAGCTTCGTCCAAGTTTCCCACAATAGTTCAAGGGTGCAAGAACTTGAGCCATCCTCTGCTGCTTTCATATTATCAGAAAGCAGGATCAGAAGTGGACCAGCTGAGACTCAAACTGGTTCCCATATAGGAAACAGGTGATGGCTTAATCCACTATGTTACAACACCTGCCCCCAAATTCAGTAATTATTAAATGAAGGATAAATGAAAACTTTATCCTTAACTTTCAAGGATAAAGTAAGAAGATTTTCTACTCTTTCCAAGCCCTATAACCTTCTTTATCTGACAGTTCCACCTAATTGTGACTAGTTAGCAACTACCTTCTCATTTTAGTGTGGTTTCAAGGGTCACTTTCAGCATCGCTTAACCAAATCTAAACTTAGTAAAGGAATATAAGGAAGCCTAAAATGCTTTGAGCTGTTAAAGATGTCCTGCATCACTGGTTGGCTTTACATCAGTTGTTTTATTGGGTGAGTGCCAACCAGGTTGAAGATAATGTGCCTCCTGCCAGGAACAACAAATGCCTAATGTGTAGCCAGATGCTTTGGGGAGTGCCAAGGGAAAATGATCACAGTCTGTAGGCACTTCCCATGTCTGCTAGGATGGAATGCCTTTCATCTAGGGGTATATTCTAGAACTCCAAACTGGAAAAGCTCAGGAAGTTTAATCAGGCTGTCCAAGAGAAGCACTTTATATTTTAATCTTACCTACATCACAGCTATCACTGCACCTGTCCATACATCATTTGATTTTTTTTCCATTTCAGTTCGTTTATGCAAAATGTACCTTTGACTTACTTTTGAGTCTATCATTCAGGATGTCATACATTTATCTGTGCTACATATTTTATTAAATATTTTCTATATGTTAGTAAAATAACTATATTGAACTGTCTATCCTTGGCTACATAATTCTTGAAGACAAATATTATCAGCTATTTTGCATTCTTCCCAGAATGCTGCCAAAATAGCAGCATTTAAAAACATAAAAACATATTAGATCCTTGTGTATAATGACCTCATACTCATGCTTTAACCAGCAAAAGTGTACTAACTGCCTTCTGGGGTCATATCTGTTTCTGGTGGCCATCTTTTGATTCAGGACATAGTTTCCTTCATGCGGCAGTCATATCCCCTGACTTACAAAGTGAACCCTGGCCAACCAGTGTTTCTTATCCTGTTGGCCATAGGAATGGAAATGTAGCACAAACCAGACTGGCGTTTTCTACAAGACTGGTAGGAATCACTAGTAAAGAGATATGACTTTTCTTTATACCAATTCCCTAGAAAAGACAATGCCGATCTGCTCCTGTCATTGGCATGCAGACCACTACTTTGAGAGGCAGTAGATGAGCATAAAGTAACAGACTTGGTTCCGGCACAAGTAACTTAGAGAAAATCTTTTGGGTATAACTCAGGAAGAACTACTAGTAAAGGAGACAACCAGGGTCCCTACTATTTTTCCTCCCCACTGACTTTGCAAATGTTTCAGTTAGAGTTGAAGCTATCATCCAGAGACTATGATGGAATCACAGCAATGTCAGTCCTAATATATCTGAGACAGTCAAACAACAACTAGCAATTACCTTGCTAGATTGGCAAATTATAGCCTTTGTGACAGAACTAGGTTTGTGTGCCTCAGGAATACTGCCTACACAGTATGGTACTGTGAGTGGCAAAGACAAAGCAAGGAATCTCTTTGCCTGCCCTTTCTGCTTCTATTTCTTGCCTCTCAAGTCAGTGATCAGTTATGTGTGGTCAAAGCCTAGAAATGACTGGGTGCCACTCTGATTTTAAAAACTATGGGACACAGTGGTAAATTCTCAGTGCAGGAGTTGGTGACCTCAAAAGTCACCTTGCCTCTGATCAACTACCCAAGTTGATACGGTTAGGTTCTCTAGGACTAAAGAAGGATACACAGGACTGATGTCACTGGGGCAATGACATGCCCACAGACAGGGCTGGGAATGCCAATGCTGGAAGCCAGGAACTCAACCTAGGTCTCTCACATTGGTGGTAGGAACTCAACATACTGAGATGCCAATACATTCCAGGATGTGTATCAGTACAAAACTGGCCTGGGGTGCAGAGACTTGAACTCAGGTGCTCTAATATGGAAAGTCGGCATCCCAAGCAAGGCTGAATGACTGCATCAAACACTCATTATTGCAGAAATATTCAAAGCAGTTTTTTTAAAAATGAAAACTCAAAACTAGAAACAACCCAAATGTCATTTAATTAGGAAATGACTTTATATCGTCGTATGTCTATATCAGGAAACATTACCCAGTAATGAAAAAGAAACATCGCTGCAAGCAAGAGTTTTCATGAATCTCAAGGGAATCATACTGAGTGAGAAAACTAATTTCAAAATGTGACTTTTGAATTTATGTAATTTCACTGAAATAGAAATATTATGTATGGAAAGCAGATTGGTGGATGTCAAGGGTTAGTGTGGAGGAAGTACGGGGGATGGCCATGGTTTTAAAGGTCAGTGTGAAGTATTCCTGTGAAGAAGCTTTTCTAAATCCTGACCATACTAGAGGTCACACTAGTCTACTCCTGTGATATACTAAATAGAAGTAAACACACACACAAGGTACACCTCAAGCTGCTGAGTTCTGAACAAAGTGAGTATCAATTTCCTGCTTATGATACTGTGTTAAAATTATGTGACATGCTACATTTGGGGGGAACTGAATGAGGCCTTTCTGAGATCTGATTGCTACTAGTTCTTATAAATGAATGCATATGAACCTAACAAGTATGTCAAAATAAAAAGTTGAAAAAGAAGTGAAAAGAGAACAGTAGCTTGAACTTGGCATAGCCTATGAGAAAAACGATACAAGATATTAAAGACTGAGAGGAAAGTGTTCAAAACAGAAATGAAGAGTGTTGAGAATATTAATGATTGGCAAGCCAACTTGGCAAAAATTGTATAAATATTATTGCAAACTTCCTTTATATTCAACTAATTCTGTTTCAAAGACAAGGACCTCTTACCTTCAAGCAATTCAACAGAACATTCTTTAACTGACTTCCTTTGATTTTAAAAATGAGCTCTTTTTGTGAAAAATTTTGAACCAATAAGTACATTGACTATATTGAATATACCACATACTTTATTCCGTTGTCATATATAGATATAAAGCAAAAAGGGAAACTTCCCAAAATATTCTATCCAAGTCATTAAACAGCTAATTATTGGTATTAAGGAAAAAAAGATGTGAAAGCTTATTACTGTGGTGCATTTCAAGGTACAGTAAAAGCTCTCAATATTTTTGCTCAGTTGAATATAACATTAAAAATGTTTATCTATATACACAGATCTTGATTCAAGTCCTGGCTGCTCTACTTTCAATTCAGCTTCCTGTTGATATGCCTGGGAATACAGCAGAGGATGGCCCAAGTGCTTGGACATCTGTTACTATGTGGGAGACCCAGAATAAGTTCCTGCCTTCTGGCTTTGGACTGAACCAGCTCTGGACCTTGTTGCTATTTGGAAAGTAAACCAACAGATGGGAACTCTCCCTCTCCTCTTGGCTCTGTAACTCTGCCTTTCAAATAAACAAACAAACAAATAAATAAATAAATTTTTAAAAATAAAAGTTCTGCACACAAAATATATATACTACATATATTTCTATATATACATTATGTAGTATATATATATATATATATATATATATATATAAACTACATAATATTTCTTATTGTGAGTGCTGGTGAAACGTGAAAAGTCTAAGAAACACCATACAGAAGATGATGAAAAAGTAGTCGGCACTAGGCTGTGATGTCAACATGGGAAATTCAGATCTAAAGCTGCCTTCCTCCAGGTGCCCTAGGGGGTTTCAGGAGGGAAATAATAACAATCAGAAGCATAAAAGGAATGAGAGGGATGAGAGGCAGCAGCTAGTGGAAAATAGAGTAGATAAATACACTGCAGGTATTAGGAGTGCAAGAGAGTAAGTATATTACCTGGGATCTTTCAGTGTGAACGACAAAAATGCTATTCAAACTCAGGTACTGGCTGCCACAGCTTGGAAGGATATGGAGTTATTTTAAAGTTATCAGAAAGACCTTTTGTACATCAAAGTTACATGTACAACATGATTACTCATACCCCCCACCTTCTCTTTGCCTCTCTACATGAGTTCTGTCTCATTCTTTCCTCCAAGGAAGCCCTCAGAGCATGACTGTCTGGATGGCCCTTCTGCCTATTGATTATATTCCAGTTAAAATGTCCACATCCCATATCAGTGCCTGCTTTCAACAGTTCACTTACTCCCCACTCTATATTCCTGATAATGCAGACACTGGTAAGCTTTGATGGTGGCTCAAGTGACTGGATTCTGGCCATACATTTGGGAAATCTGTATTGGGTTCATTGTTGGCCACTGCCCCTACGTTGTGCAGGAATTTGAGTGAGCAAGCAGGTGGGAGCTTTCTCTCTCTGTCTCAGTCATCTCTCTGTGCTTCTCGAATATATACTTTGGTTTTAGAAGAATTTTGGCAAAGATTGTGCCCAGCATCATGATTAATTTTCTCCTTAACTTAGCAAGCCAAGTGGACTTTGAACTGAATCTAGACATCAATCCCACTAAGTGACTGAGAGGGCTTTCTTAGGTCAGATACCGATGTATTGTTCTGCTGCATCTTTTATAAGGTTTGAGTTACAGTGTTCTTGGCTGGGAGCTACAGAATACTCATTTTAAAAAGAAGGTTTAAATAATGAGGATGATGTAATATTCTGCTTCCAAAAGGTTCTGAGGCAGAAAAATATGGTGACTCAATCATGCCTGGTTGGCTTTTCTCTTTTCTTTTGACTTTCCCTTCAAGGGCATGAGGGTTGTTGCATTTCCAAGAACCATCATCTCATATAATAACAAGGTCCAAGGCAAGAAAAAGCATGTACTTCACTTACACCTACGTTTAGGGTAAGGAAAACTTCCCAGGAAAGTTCCTCTCAGATTTCTTACGATATACAGATATTGCTGTAGCCATTGATCTTTACTTCTTAAGCAAACTGGATGAAGACAGCTGGCTTGAACCATCAAACGATACCCCATTGCTCTGTAGAGGTACTTTTAAAGCATGTGAGTACCCAGTATCTCAAACATAATCCATTTCTTAACAGAAAGAACAGGGAAACACACATGTGACTAACATTATCTGCCAGGCAATGAAAATGGGAAAGTTTTGGCCTTCTAATGCTGCATAAAAAACAAGACGCATTTTTTTTTTATTTTGGAGATTCCTGGATCAGGAATTTGGGCACCACTTCACTGGGTTCTCTGCAAGGTTGAAACCAAGGGGTTGGACAAACCAAGGGGCAGGACTTCCATTAGGAATCTCCTTTGGAAGAGTCTGCTTCAAAAACTTTTGGTGGAATTAATTATTAATTATGGTGTAGTAGGACTGAAGTCCCTGGATTTTTGCTAGCTATGGGCTGGAGTCTGCATTCAGTCTCTAGAGGCTGTCAACAGGTCTTTGCTAGGCAGCTTGTGAAACATGGCCTTCTAAGTCTCTAGAGGTGGTCTCCTAGAAAAATGGGACTTACATAATAGAATTTAATTATGGAAGCCATAGCCCATTAAACTTGTCACAGTCTACTGGATAAAATTAAGTCATAGCTCCCACTCAACCTCTTGAGAAATGGGTCACACTAAGCCACAGACACCAGGAACTAGGGATCATGGGAGGGATTACCTTATCGCTGATATCTCAAGCAGCAAGGACTGCATCATACATCCATCTTGCATTCCAGAAGGAGGATGGAAAAACTTTCTGAAAAGTGAAAAATATAGCTCCTTCATTACATATAAAAATGAAAGAGACATTCTGAAATAGAATTGTTGTGATTTGGCAATCACTGAATATGACATAAGGAAGGGAAGAAGGAAAGATGACTCAGGGCTATAGAGCCAGTGACTGGAAAGAGGATGAGGCTATTACCAAATCTGGGAACTTGAAGAAGAAAGAGAGGAAAAAGAGGAAGATGGATATTCACCTGAAGCTTGTTTAGGATACCCACATAGATCTGCCTACCTAAACTTCAGAACAGAAACCTGAGACATGGATTTGGAAATAATCTACCTAGAAGAAAATGTCATTTACATGGGAATGATTGGCAAATTTTTGTGTGTAGCAATAGGTGACAATTTCAATGTACTGTCTTACTAAAGTTCTTTCTGAATGCCACTAAAACTCCTCATTCTTACAAAGTTTTTTATGTTTTATGTCACTTACCTTTCAACACTCTTGATTGGTATTATCTTGATAGCTCCATAAAATTGCTTAAGGATTTACAAAAATGCAACATGATCTCTGTTTTCTCTGAGCTTTTGCTTATCATTTTCCCACCACATGAAAAACAATTTACTCCTACCTTCATCATCTCCTGGTCATGTCTCTTTCATGTCTACATGCAGATCAGACCCTGTAGAGAGCCTTCTATGACTCCTTGACCCCAACTCAGGTGTTCCATCTTTGGGCTTCCAGAGCATGCTGAGCATTGCCTTCCATTATTTTTTAAAGATCCATGTCATTCTCAGGTCTGCTCTATCAAAATCATTCAGAACAGTGGAGCTGGCATGGTGGTGTATCAGGCTAATCCTGCACCTGTCAGCACTGGAATCTACTATGGGTGCTGGTTCATGCCCCAACTTTTCCAGTTCCCATCCAGTTCCCTGTCAATGGTTTGGGAAAGCAGCAAAAGATGGCTCAAATCCTTGCGCCCCTGCACCCACCACCTGGGAGACCAGAAGAATCTCTTGGCTTCTGGCTTTGGATTGGTCCAGCTCTGGCCATTCCTACCATTTGAAGAGTGAACCAGTAGATGGAAGATCTTTCTCTCTATTTCCCCTTCTCTGTAAATCTACTTTTCTTTCTTTCTTATTTTTAATGCTTGTTTTTATTTCTTTTTTAATTTTTTCACGTTTTATTATTATTGCAATCATTTTATGATACAGTTCCATATTCCCTTATCCCTTCCCCAATTCCCTCCCTCCCCCCTAGTTCCTCCATATCATCACTAACACATAGCTCTTCATACTCAGTCATATGTTCATCATTGCGGGCATGGACAATGGCAGAGAGTCCAGAATCCTATTGCAAAATATAATATAAACAGTTTCACTGTAAGTCCATCTTTGTCTGGAAACAGAAATGCATACCACACTGCATCCTCACATCTGGTTGTTAGTCTCCATTACATAACTACTGTACATTCCCTTAAATGAAAAGTCATGATACAAAATCAACAATAGAAAGAAAAACAGAAATTCACAATGCCATGAAGTTAAATGACATGTTACTAGATATGACAGTCTCCATTACACAACTACTATACATTCCCTTAAATGAAGAGCCTCAAAACAAAATCAACATCAGAGAGAAAAAAGAAATTAACAACACCAAGAAGTTAAACCACATGCTATTAAATGTCCAACGTGTAACTGAAGAAGTGAAAATCAAGAACCTTCTTGAAGAAAATGATGCCACTGCATGACCCATGAGTCACTGAATGATCCAATCAGAAGAAAGTGTTCCGAAGAGATGAAATCAACAGAAAACAACAAACCCTTGTGATAATCTCTGCTGATCTTTGTTAAAGTGTGTCTCTTCCAGACAATAAACAAACGGGTTTTGTTTTTTAATCCAGTCTACTAATCTATGATGTTTGATTGAGCTTAAGCAATTTACATTCAGAGTTAAATATACATAGGTGGTACTTTGGTCCTGTCATTTTAGGAATGGGTTGTTCATTGATTTAGTCTTCTGTTGTCATTTTTTACTGGGATGTTCTTCACATTTGCCTTTGGTTTTGGTGGGTGCTATTCCTCTTCTCTGTCAAAAGAACATCTTCAAGTACCATTTGTAGGGCAGGTTTGGAAGAGGCAAATTCTTTTAAATTTTCTTAACTGTGAAAGAATTTTATTTCCTTTTCAAAGACAAAAGAAAGCTGTGCTGGGTATGTTATCCTGCGCCGACAATTTTTTTCTTTTAGAATCTGGACTATGTCACTCCATTCTCTTCTTGCCTGTAAAGTTTCCTGTGAGAGATCTCCTGTGAGTTTAACTGGCATTCCTTTATATGTCAATTGATTTTTTTTCATGTGCACATTTAAGGATCTTTTCCTTATGTTCAATTGAAGAGAGTTTGATAATCATATGTCTTGGTGAAGATCGCTTTTGATCATGCATGTTGGGAGTTCTGTGTCCCTCTTGGATCTTGTTTCCCAATTCTTTCTCCAGATTAGGGAAATTTTCCTTTATTATTTCATTAAATACATTTGCAAACTCAGCTTCTCTTTCTGCACCTTCTGGGACTCCCATAACTCTTATATTTGGCCTCTTAATAGTGTCTTTCAGTTCTTGAATACTTTTTTTGGCCTGATCCAGCTCTGTTTCCAGCTTTTTGTTTGTTTCCCCCTGATGACAGGAAATATCTGCCAATTCTGAGATTTTTTTCTTCTGCTTGCTTCATTCTATTTTGGAGACTCTCCACTGTACTTGTAATTTGCTCTACTGTGTTCTTAATTTCTGATAGACCAGACTTGATTTGCTTTACTGCTTCCTTAAATTCTTTGAACTCTTGCATGAGCTTCTCATTTTTTATCAGAAGCTTTAAAATGAGTCTTACAGATTCTGTGTCCGCCATTTTCTCGATGTCTTCCTCAGTTAACTCTGAGGTTGGCCTAGGGGTTTTGCTCCTTTGCAGGGGAGTTTTTGGTAATATTCATTGTGCTTTTGTCTCTTCTTTTGCTTTTGATCATTGTACTTCTGGTTAGCAGAGTATTCTCCTTGCGGCAGGATTCTAAGCTGTGTCACCCACAGGTCTCCTATGCGTTTTCACTTATTGCAGTTGGTGCACAACTTCTTGCTTGCAGTCACTTGTGCCACAACCTCCAGCGAGTTCCAGATCTGGGTTCTTATGTCAGATATCCACCATGGTCTCCACAGCCCAGCTCTTGGCTTACCACTCTCCACCTGCTGTGATACCGTGCTGAGGCTGCACTGTTGTCTCTGCAACCTTTCTCCCACTTCCAGTTGGATCAGGTCTGAGGATTAGAGAGACACCAGGTGTCCTATCTAGTTAGGTTGTTGGTGGCACTGATCTTGTCGGAACCTGTTGGACGTTAGGTCTGGGTGCCGCACGGACCTATTTTGACCGGTACAATGTCACAGTCGGTATTATTTTCCTGCGGGACCTCAGCAAGCTGTTGTGAGCTCAGCACATGCGTAGTTCACTGTTGTCCCCTGCAGTCCCAAAGCTATTGCCACAGTGTGCAAAAATGGCGCCCGATGTGCTACCACAACAGTTCTTGATCTGCTGGTGGTCAGATCCAAGAGCTACCCAGATATGCCCCGGATGGAACCCGTAGAATGCCACGTGGTTGCAGTTCGCTGAGTCAGAAATGAGCTCACTCCCTGCTCAGAGCATGCTCAGTTCTTTCCCTTGCCCTTTTCTCCTTATGCAAAATGGTGCCCAATTCAGCTCTAGGGGGCTGACTGGGCTATGAAATTCACTCTGTTCTCACACTGCCTGAGATTTGCTGCTCTGTCTCTGCTCCTGGTCAAATCAAAGGGAACAGCAGGACGGACAGTTCTTTGTCTGTGTTCACCTCCCAAGCTCCCAGTGAAAGTCCCTTCCCATGTGGTTGCTGGTGGAGTTCCATCTGCTGTTGGAGTTCAGATCACCATGCTGGAGTATCATTCACTGCAACACCACGCTGCTGTGCCTGCTGCTTTCCTGTGTCTGTCAGTCTCCAGGTACCCCTCTGCTGTTGTTCTGTCCTTTCCTATTTCCTGAAATATATCCTCTCTCCTTCATCCTGATTAAATGTTTCTCCATCTGATTAAACGTGTCCTTACCCTATTCCGCCATCTTGATTCTCCCCAAATCTGCTTTTCAAATAAAAATAAATAAATCCTTAAAAAATTATTCAGCATGGGGATAAGGAATGGAGTTAGAGGTTGGGAAATAGACTTCCAGATATTTTGGATTTTCCTTACAAGTTTAGTGAATGGATCCTGGGTTATCCCTAAAAAGCAAATTTCTGCTAAGTATTAAGGAACTTTAAAATATGCAGGGGGCCCAGTGCGGTGGCCTAGTGGCTAAAGTCCTCACCTTGCACACGCCGGGATCCCATACAGGTGACAGTTCTAATCCCAGCGGCCCCGGTTCTACCCCGGCAGCTCCACTTCCCTTCCCTGCTTGTGGCCTGGGAAAGCAGTCCAGGATGGCCCAAAGCTTTGGGACCCTGCACCTGTGTGGGAGACCTGGGGGAGGTTCCTAGCTTCAGATCAGCACAGCACTGGCCACTGCGGTCACTTGGGGAGTGAATCATTGGAAGGAAGAACTTCCTATCTGTCTCTCCTAGTCAGTGTATATCTGACTTTGCAATAAAAATAAATAAATCTTTTAAAAAATATATCATGCAGGGGCTGGTTTTGTGGTGTTATGCGTTAAGCTATCACCTACAATGCCAGCACTGTGTTTCAAGTTCCAACTACTTCATTTCCTATCAAGTTTCCTGCTAATACATCTGGTAAAGCAGCAGAAATTGGACCCCTGCGTCCATGTGGGATGCTCAGATGAAGTACCTGGCTCCTAGCTTCAGCCCTGGCCATTGTAACCATCTGAGAAGTGAACCCACAGATGGAAGATCTCTCTGGCTTTTTTTTTTTCTTTTAAAGAAAATTGTTTTTGTTTTGTTTCATTTTGTTTTAAATAAATACAGAAACTCTATTTCTCCATGCAGAATTTATTCAGTTTAAGACAATGTTGTAAGTCATGATAACAGCCATCTAATCTGTTCCTTAAGAACTGGCTTCTAGCAATTTAATCATGTTCCATCCACTCTTTATATTGTCAAATGAAGAAAAATGCTGCCATTTAAATACTTTCTTAATAGTAGGAAATAAAGTTAGAAACCACCGACTCAGGACTTTAAGATTGCTGTCTGAAGGTTTCCTCATTGAAACACACAGCCTTTCACCCTTTTATGGCTGGACTAAGCAAGAGCACTGAATTGCTCTAGGAGGACTCTAAGGTACAGCTTTCCTATCAAATTTTCTTATGAAGATTTGGATAACTTTGTCCAAACACTCCACCAATAACATTTATTATCATCCTTCGTCCTTCACACAAATAAACAAGAAAAGTGTCTTAAACACTAGTTAAAAAAAATTGCCATGACCTTTTGACCGGCACACTTTTGCTTTGATTAGACTACTTCTACATTTTTTCAGACCTAAAAATTTTTGTTGATTCACATTTTATACTTAATATATTTGAATGCATCTTCTGCATATATTCTTAATATATTTGAATTTTATAAAAACATGTCATACAGAATAAATGTTTCCACTTTTTTACTTTAAAATTGCATATAAAGGGAGAAAATTTCATGTATTTCATAAATAGACTTTAACAGCATAATCATACTTAATTATAGTTCATAATTATATCCCCCTTCTCTCACTCCCAATCCTTCCTCTTTCTTTTTTATTTTAATTTTTACAATGGCATACTTTCAATTTATTTTATAATCACAAACTTAATTCTCCACTGAAATATTCAATAGGAAACAGAAAAACCACTGGTCCTCAAGAGTGTAGACAAACACTATGAGCAATAATCAACTCTCAAAATGTCAATTTCACTTAAACACATTATGCTTTTTTTGTACTTCGTATGTTATCACAAACAAGGAAAACATATTTGTCCTTTGGCGACTAGCTTATTTCGCTAAGTACAATGGTCTTCAATTGCATCCACTTTATTGTAGGATTTCAATCTTTTTTTTTTCCTTTTTACAAATAAGTAGTATTCCATTGTGTATGTATGTGCATCATAATTTCTTTATTCAGTCATCATGTGATGGACATCTGAGTTGATTCCAGCATCTTAGCTATTATGAATTGAGCCATGACTAACATGCAGGATACAGATAACTCCTTTGCTAATTTCATTTCCTTTGGGTAAATTTCCAGGAGTGAAATAGCTGGATCATATGGTAGATCTTGTCTCAGGTTTCTGAGGAGTATCTATACTGTCTTCCATAATGATTTTGCTAGCTTACTTTCTTACTAAGAGTGGATTAGGGTAACTTTCCCCCATGTTCTCATCAGTATTTATTGGTTTTTGATTTTTTGGATGACAGCTATTACTGCCATTCACTAGCCATTCTAGTTGAGGTAAGGTGAAAGCTCATTGTATTTTTCATTTGCATTTCCCTAATGGCTAGTAATGTCAGTCAAGTGTTTATACTTCATCTTTTGAAAAATGCCTGTTAGTGTCTTTGCCCATTTCTTTTTTTTTTAATTTATTTTTAATTTTAGATGATGTTAACATAGTTGATCTGAGTGAGATGGAGCAAGGGTTAGGGAAAAGTGGGTATGACCATTCTTTCCAAATTTTCTGTTTCTCCTTCTTGTTTCAGGAGGTGGAGTTGTGGAGGGGAAGAAAATGGGGGAAGCAATATCCAGCCACAAAACCACTCAAGTACCCAGGGATGGAGAATGGCTGCTCAATATCAAGCCAGGGTCCCAATGTGGCACATACTCCATGGGTTCTGCCCAGGTTGCTTCGATAGTTCTGAAATGCTGTTGATCTCACTGATCCAAGGATGAAGAAACCCTTTCAATGTTCATTGGCTGACATAGTCAACCTCAGAGTCTTTGCCCAGATATTTGGGCTGGGGTAGTTGTCCAGTTTGTTTTTCCTCTGCCTCCCTCTGGGATGGTACAGATGTCCTCTGCAGGGTTCAATGCTTTACCCATTTCTTAAATGCTTTGTTTGTTTCATTGTTGTTAAATTCCCTGAGGTCCTTATATATCCTGGTCATTAAGCCTCTATCAGTTCTTGTACAATTTGTCCTTTCTCCAAGGAATGATTTTAGCTCATTTGTCAAAGATTAGTTGGTTGTAGATGCATGAAATAATTTCTAGGATCTGTAGTCTGTCCCATTAGCAGACATGTCTATTCTTGTGTCAGTATCAAATAGTTTTCCTTATAACTGTCCGGCAACATTTCTTGACTCAGGTATTATGATTCCTTTAGCATAATTTTTATTGCTTTGGGTTGCTTTAGCTATTTGGGGTCTCTTGTGATTCTACATGAATTTTAGGACCATTTGTCCCTAAGTCTAAATGAACACCTTTGGTATTTTGACATTGCATTGTATTTATAACCTCTGCTTTATGTGTCTTCTATATCTTTCCTTAATGGTTTATAATTTCATCATAGAGATCTTTCACATCCTTTACCAAAATTATCCCAAGATATTTAAATTTTTTTGTAGTTACTGTGAATGAGACTTGGTCTTACAAGTTCTTTCTCAGCTATGGCATTGTCTGTATATGCAAAGGCTATTGGTTTTTTTTATATTGACTTTATATATTGCAAGTTTACAAAACTTTCTTATGACTTCCAATAGTATCTAGGGTTTCTTTGGTTCCTCTATAATGGGAATCATGCCATCTGGAAACAAGGGTAATTTGACTTCCTTCTGTATGTCTTCTTCTTTCCCTTTCGCTACTTTTTCTTTTCTTTTCTTTTCTTTTTTTTTTGCGGGGGGGGGGGGGGGTTGTAGGTGGAGGACTGAGATATTTCCAAAAATTTTTCTTCTAGAGTAGTTTTGCTGTGCTCATTTTTGTGAAACTATATTGCTTTCCTTGTTTGTTTCCTCTATTTCTAAGCTTTTAGAAATTTGTGAGAACACTTGTTAACTTCCTCCTCTGGGAGCTTTGGTCTTTGAAATATACCTCTATGGCTTAGTGGAGTGTCTGAGCCTTTAACAGATGTCCAGATCCCCTTGTTGGAGCTATGTAGTGGCCAGTGCTCAAGGGGAGCAATAGTCCAAAGTGCAATTTAAGTTGGGCATGGTAGATCTCTGCTATCATCAGCTGGGAGGGTACAATCATGACAGCTGTTGTGATCACAGAGAAATGGTTAATATCTCCTTGCCAAGGTAAATTGACTGCCCAGCATGAACCCACAGCAGCTATATGACTCACCTACACAGGTCCGTGAAATGCACAAAGGATCTATGTGCTCCTCAGTGTGAGTGTGGAACCCTCAATGATGACTCATTTCAGACACTCACAGAACTCTGAACCTCTGAATGCAGACACGGTGATTTACTGACCCAGCTACACCCCAGTGTACAGTCATAGCATTCCCAAAGTCACAATGGGCTGGGTTTCCACAGTCACAGGTCATAGGGGATTGACTTTAAGCCTAGTAAGCTTCCTTAATCCATAGAGCCATGGTGTTCCCAGAACTAGCTGCCTACCCAATAGTAGTTGATTGGCACTCTTTGGGGTCATTGGCAAGTTGAGCCCAGGTGCCTTAGTAGAATCAGGAGGGAGGTATGATTCACAGGCCTAAATGGGTACCCTGCCTCTCCACCCTCCAAACTTGATTCAGTCAGGGGGGATCATACATTTATCTCTCTGATAAAATTTCCCAGTCACTTTCAGTCTTCAGGAACCTCTAATCATTTTATTAAGATGGCTGTTAAACACTGGGCACCTTTACTGCAGGAGAGGAAGAAAGCAATGTGCTCTCCCTTCACAAGATTAGGTGAGCCCCTTGCCTTCTGCTTGTGCTTCAGTCCAGACTCAAAGTCTGTGGACCACCAGTGTTAAGGGATGCTGCAGGTTCCTCCCACTTGACTCTAAGAAGATGGTCTTGTTTTCAGCCACTGGCTGCAGAAGTTGTCAGCAGTGTCCTATTCACTGCTGTATGATTGAACTGACCTTGCTGTTCCATGGCATCTCTTGATTCTGCACAATTTCGCTTCCAAATGTCTCTCCAACTGTCCCTGGGAATGTAGCTCCTCCTGTTCTTCTTCTTCTTTTTCAATCTTCCCATGGCCCAAATCAGCATGTCTATTTGCTATTCAGCCATCTGTTTCCTATCCTTAGCAGCCATTGCTTTGACTGCACTTTGTCTTTGGCAAGTCTGGTAAACTCATATTTCACTTGTTGTTACAGAATTGTTCAAAGAAATGCTTCGGGATCTTGATCTTATTTGTTTAAAAATTTCCTTTGAAAACTGTCCTTATCTGTTGTTGATTTGGACACAGCAGTTTTACAGCCCAAAGAAAATTTGCTCCACCTTAACTTTAAATCCAAGCAATTTAAACCCAAGTAATAATTGTGTAAGCTGAGACACCAAGTGTGTGGTGGTGTTTGCTGACTCTGCTCTTAATCATCAGTTCTCTTTAATTAGGAAATAAGCAGATTAATTTTTTCCTTATAGATTAATGTGGATGGTCTGCAACAGTGAGTTTCATCTTCAATGTCACCTTGTCTGAGCTATTCATTTAGAAACTCTGATTTCTTTGGGGTCATTTAATCTATAACCTTTTTGTAACATATTGATTATTTCAACCATTATTAAACCCAAGACTAGCCATCAACTGGATGTTTGTTTTTGATTCACTTTTTTCTAGCAGAATTCATGTTGCTCTAAGAGTGTCTTTTCAAACTGGTATCTTTTTGTTCATACTTCAAACTGCATCCTGTTCAGAGGCATTGTTACAAGTTATTACATGTTGGTTCTAGTCCAAAAAAAGTTTTTTTGAATACATTTTTTACATAATTTCCATTTTCTGTAAAATTTTTGAAGACCCCTTATCATGTATACAATTCAAAGGACAAAGACCCAACCAGGAAATTCTAGGTTTAGCATTCAGAAGAATAGGGAAATAGCTAAGGATGGACAGTATCATCAAGGGAAAGGTGACTCACATTTGTGTAGCACTTATCATGTGATAGGAACTTTGCTTTCAATCCTCACAGTAACATTGATGCACAGGCATTATTATTCCAAGTTGACAGAGTGCCAGGGCAGACTGGTCTCAGTGATGATGTGTGATCCTCCCAGCCAGACATTAGTAAGTGGCATTACTGGAAGAGGAGCAAGGTTTCATATCTGGCAAGGAGATTAAGATAAGTGACAATAGGGTCTGAATTTGGTCATTGAGAAGATACAGCTGACTTTCTTGAAGACTATTTCAGAAGAATCATGATTATCAAAAACATTGAACATGTGGCTACTCTTTCAGGAAGTTGACTATAATAAGGAGAAAGAGGGAAACAATATTTTCCTGATTCGCATCTGGCACAATGGTTAAATTGGCTAATCCTTAACTTGCAAGTGTCAGGATACCATTTGGGCAGCAGTTCATGTCCTGGCTGCTCCACTTCCCACACAGCTCCTTGCTTATGGCCTGGGAAAGCAGCAGAGGATGGCACAAAGCCTTGGGATATTGAACCAACATGGGAGCCCCCAGAAGAAGTTCCTGGCTTCAATCAGCTCAACCTCGGCCTTGTGGTCATTTGGGGAGTGAACCAGTAGATGGAAGATCTTTCTCTTTTTCCTTCTCTCTGTAAATTTGACCTGCCTTTCTAATAAATACATCTTTAGAACCCAGCATGGTAGTCTAGTGGCTAAAGTACTTGCCTTGAACTCTCCAGGATCCCATATGGGTACTGGTTCTAATTCCAGCAGGCCTTTTTCCAATCCAGCTCCCTGTTTGTGGTCTGGGAAAGCAGCTGAAGATAGCCCAAAGCCTTGGGATCTTTGCACCCACGTGGGAGACCCGGAGGAAATATTGGCTCCTGGCTTCAGATCGGCACAGCTCTGGCCATTGTGGCTACTTGGGGAGTGAATCAACGGATGGAAGATCTTTCTGTCTCTCCTCCTCTGTGTATACCTGACTTTACAATATAAATAAATAAATAAATAAATAAATACATCTTTAAAAATTTTACCTAATCAAATGTGCTACCCTCAACCACAAACTGGGCTCCTCAAAGGAAATCTTACTTAAGAGTAGGTATTGCCTATTCTATTACTGAAAATTAATTGAATTTATGAGTACATAATTGGTTGCATGGACAAAGACTATATCCCAGGAGGAAATGAAAGTATGGGTTAAATTTAGGTGTGTTTCTGTGGTAGGTAGAAAGAGATCAGCTATGAAAGAAATGCTTGATGACAAAGCCAAGTCTCTTATGAGATACAAAATCAAAGGAGGAAGTGCTCTGGATAAAAACGTCAAGTTTTCTTCCAGAAAAAGAGGGAATTAGGGAGGAGGGAGAGAGATAGAGACAAGAGAGAGAGACAGAGACAGAGACAGAGAAACTTTGGAAAGTCTAGATAGAAAGAGAGATATCAACATACTCTTATTTACTGACCTCAGCATTTATTTTGAGGAAGTAAAAGGTGCTTATTTTTAAAACCCTGACTACTGCGTCTTCAAGACAGGCCTAATATTTTAATTTATGCCACACACTCACAATGCCAGACATGGAACAGATACTAAAATAAATGTACAAACCTACTCAGTTGAATTGAATGTAATTAGATGTTCTTGTATATAGATTTGGGCACAAATCTACAGAAAGGAGATCTGCAAATATAAGCATAATTCAGTGGTTTACAAAGACTTTGGTGGCATGTTCTGGCAAGATGGAGGGAGGCAACACAATATGTTCTATCTGCTCTATAGAATTCTATCTTTGCTGGAAAAATAGCTCTTCATCATTTTGTTGTAAACACAAGTTCAGAATACCTGATTTTGCTTGAGCAGTGATTAATGGGTTGAGTATAATAACAAGCCTAGGTTGAGTATTTGTACTAACAAGCCTGGGAAACTATAAGATTCGTGATCTTAGAAGTTAATAATCAAGAGGGATTTACTAAGCTTGTCCTGGTGCCAAGACCATTCCTCATAGTACACCAGTGTAGCCAGCATTTTCACATGTTAAGCAGGTGGCAGAACTGGCCACAGTGCCTCTGCCCGCATGCCCTATGCTATCTGTTAAGTGTCTCTAATACCAGCCAAGTGGAAAAACACCTAAGCTTTTCAGGATTTCAAAAGGCAGCCTTATCTGAAATCATACCAGGATTTAAATTCTTTACCTCACAGAATGAACTAACAGAGAAGATATATGATCACTGAGTACAATGCTATGAACTGAGGAAATGAAATAACATACAGATAAAAAATTTCATTTCCTGGGGCAGGGTAGCCATGTGGTACAGCAGTTAAGTCGCTGCTTGGGAGAGGGTGTTTTGAGTTCTGGCTCTTCCACTTCTTAGCTTTCTGCTAATGCACATCCTAGGAGGCAGCAGATGATGGTCCTAGCATCCGGGTGCCTGTTTCCTACATGGGAGACCTAGGGTGATTCCCAGACTCCTGACTTTGGCCTGGACTAGCCCTGGCTGTTGCGGGCATTTGTGGAGTGAACCAGCAAACAAAACTTTTTTGTGCCTCTATCTCTTTCTTTCAAATAAAACCACAAAAACAAAAGCTAGGGGAAGCACTCCCCCCCGCCCCTCAATTCCTTGCCTGAGTTTGGTCTCAAATAGGGTTTAATTTATCTCTATTCTGGATAAAGTGAATGGATGAGGGGGAAATGGAGTAGTGGGTGAAGTGGTGGCATCCTGGGACCTCTTTGGCTACCAGAAGGCATCTTATTGATGAGCTTCTGTTAGGAGGAACAGAGAATAGGGGTCCAAGAGAGCAGAGTTTAATTCTACTTCTCTATGGCAATTAGGCCACCAAAAATAAACATGTGGCTGGGCTGACTGGGGCAGCAAGGATTCATTTGCCCACTTCCAGGCATTTCTGGTCCTTTTGTTTACAAATAAGTGATTTATTTCTAGATAAATTCAAGAACAGAAACTGCCTTAGCTATTTTAAGAGAAATAAGGCATAATTTCAAGATATATATTGACTTTATATATATAAAATTAATAGGAAAACTGAAAAAGCAGATTCTTGGCTGAATTACTAGGATAAACCTATACTCAGAACTGAGTTGTCAGTGGAGTGGCTGTTTTCGCCACAGTTAGAAAGTACTTGTGGAAGTAGGAATTTCCTCCTTAACTGCCATCTCAATACCAAGTCACCGCACTCCACAACAGTGAAGTACGCCTCGTGCCTTGCCTGGGCCCCCACTGTTCAGCTCTGAAGTGGAGCCACATGTGAGTGTGTTTAATTAAAAGAATCCAAGGCACATTCTTGAAAGCTCTGGCTGACAGGGGTCTGCGTAATGTAGTCTTAAGCTTTCCAGCTTCACAGTATACAGTAAGGAATGGCCTAATAGGAGATTAAAATAGACACTGAGTCATACAGTCCCTGAAATTTTGGTGTTAAGATTTATATTCTTGGACCCAGTGGCATGGTCTAGCGGCTGAAGTCCTCGCCTTGAACGCACCGGGATCCCATATGGACGCCGGTTCTAGATCTGGCAGTTCCATTTCCCATCCAGCTCCCTGCTTGTGGCTTGGGAAAGCAGTCCACGAAGGCCCAAAGCCTTGGGATCCTGCACCCATGTGGGATACCTGGAAGAAGTTCCTGGATCCTGGCTTCGGATCGGCATAGCATCGGCCGTTGCGGCCACTTGGGGAGTGAATCATCGGATGGAAGATCTTCCTCTCTGTCTCTCCTCCTCTCTGTATATCTGACTTTCCAATAAATAAAATAAATCTTTAAAAAAAATTTATATTCTTAACTTTTCTCTTTTCTGGGGCTATATTTTGCAAACTCATTGCTTCAACAACTATTTGGTTTTGGTTAACCCAGACTTCTTGCCTGCATGCCAAATGTCCAGCTTGCTACTATATATCCTCTGAAGCCAGCAACCTCCTTCTGCATTCTGTATTAGTATTCTAATTATCTGCCTGTATTCTAAACCCAAAACTGACATTGTTTTGTTTGTCATTAACACCATACACATTGCTTCTTGGCCTTTTGGCTAAGACCAAGTGTACCACCATACACATGGTGTTTCATTATGTAGCTGGTCTGTTCATTTTTCAGTCTTTCCACAATTAGGTGGGGCTACATGACAACTACATCTTGGCCAATGTACTAGGCACATAGGTAACATGAACAAAGTTCAGCTGAAATCCTTGAATCCCTCTAATACATCATCTGCATTCCTTTCTCATCTGTCAGCTGAATGGAGTGAACTTCAGAAAACCAGAGGAGAGCAGAGCCACTGAGGTAAAGGTGCTGGAGCTCTGAATATTTCAATGGAGTCCTTTACTCCCCACATCTGATCTGCAGTGTTCTGTTATATGAGAGTTTTGTAGCCATAAAAATCCCATATCTCCTGTAAAATTTACTGTATGACAGCTGTTACTCAACTGGATCTAGCATCTTATTTGAGTCAAGCTTATATTTACATGGGTTTTCTCAGTCAATGACTGAACACAATAGACCTGCGATTTATGCAGTCCCAGTTCCATTCTTGTAAGATGTAAGATTCTTCCAGGAGGTGATTTTGACTCATGAATCCTCCTTTGGCCTGGCTAACTTTTCTTAACAATGCTGAAAGCCAAGACTTCTACCCCATTCTTCTTTGCTTCCTTCCTTCACGTATGTCAGACCTACATCACAGTCTGAGAATTCTCCCCTTCTTCAACTTTTCCTTCTTTATCCTTCATATGCATTTCCCTTAATGAATTTCTTGCATGTGAACTTTCATTCTGGCAACATTGTTTTAGAATGTATACTGGTAATTTTTTTAAAGATTTATTTATTTTTATTGCAAAGTCATATACACAGAGGAGAGACAGAGAAGATGATCTTCTATCTGATGATCCACTCCCCGAATAACTGCAACAATCAGAGCTGCACCGATCTGAAGCCAGGAGCCAGGGGCCAGGAAATTCCTCCAGGTCTCCCTCGTGGGTGCAGAGTCCCAAGGCTTTGGGCTATCTACAATTGCTTTCCCAGGCCACAAGCAGGGAGCTGAATGGGTAGTGAGACCACCCATTAGAACTGGGATTAGAACTGGTGCCCATGTGGGATCCTGGTATGTACAAGGCGAGGACTTTAGCCATTAAGCCATCGTGCCAGGCCCCCGGCAATGTTTTGAATCCCAGTTGTTTCACTTCTAATCTGGCTCCCTGCTAATGCTCCTAGAAAACAGCTGAGATGGTTCAAGCACTTGCGCCCCTGTGCCAATGTGGGAGGCCCAGATTAAGTTTCTGGCTCCTGGTTTTGACCTGGCCCAGCTGTGACCATTGTGGCCATTTGCAGAGTGAAAACGGCAGGTGGAAAATGTCTTTGTTCCTCCCTGCTTCTCCCTCTCTCTCTGAAACTTCATCTTTGAATTAAAACAAATCTTAAGAGAAGCAAATTTATTGTAAATCATTATGCCAGCAGCAGCTTCATATGTGTGTCATGGTTGCATCGAGGCCACAGTGAGTGTTGACTTTGCTATCAAAAGTCTCATGTTATCATAATGATGAAGTCCAGGTCTATCTTTTTTATATCTATCTGGTGGTAGATATTTGGCACAGTGGTTTAAGCTGTCTGTTGGGATATTACATTGGTATGTTTGGTTCAAATCCCAGCTACTCTGCTCCTGACCCAGCTTCCTGTTGATACACTCCAGGAGACAGCAGGTCGTGGTTCATGTTTTACAGTTCTTACCACCTACAAGGAAAATCCTAATGGAGTCCCCTCCTCCTGGCTTCTGCCTGGCACAACTTTGGCTATTGTGGGTATTTGGCAGAAAGAATCAGGGGATGGAAGGTCTCATTCACTCTTTCTCTGTCTCTCTCTCTCTAAGTAAATAAATAAATGTATATATTTAGTGTATAAAAAATGTAGTCAGGAGTTTGGGAGGGGTTCGGGCCTTGGGGATGGGGGCAATTGCCACTCCCTGCAGTGTGGCGGATGTGGGGGGTGCCCCTGCCGGGTTGGACCCAATGCTGGGGACTCAAGCCAAAGCACTGCCAGAAGGCAGTGAACGAGTCCTCAGCCTTGAGTGTCCAGTGCACCAAGTGGTGCCAGGCTTTGGCTGCTGGCTGCCGGGGGTGAACTCTGGGGTTTTTAAGATATATAGTTGCTGCCTGGAGACACCCATGAATAAGGCCAGTTTTTAGTGCAGGTGAGAGGCGAATTTTGGAAGATTCGCACTGACAGGGTCATGAAAGTTTCAGGCATGCGTGGGGACTGAGACCAGATGGTTTGGAGGGAAGTATCCATAAGATAATTTGGGTTTGACTGATTCACCAGCCAAATTAGGAATCCAGAGATGGGCTGGTAGCATAGAACATCACTGATCACCACACACCAGTCCACACCAAAGCTATGGATGGAGGCCTGTTTGGTAGGGTTAGGTACTATTGCCCGACTGGGTGGTGGAGTGGTCACATTTGGTAGGGTCAAGACACTATGCAGCACGTGAGAGAACTTGTTCTGGGGGTAGACTCTGTGGGGTTGTGTGGGCCCAACCCTGTGGAAATACAAGTTCCCCTGGTTAGCTTGCAAGCTGGGGTTGCGATGGACTAAGCTCGGTGTGACCATGCCACCTGCCATCACTCACGGGTAAAGGAACCCACCAAGGTCAGGGTAGGTCAAGGCAGCAGCACCCAAATGTGCATCCTAAACCAGGATGTGGGGTGGGCCGGGCTGCAACTGGAAGGGGGCAGAATGGGCACGGCCAAGCAAACCTTAACTCACAAGAAACAACAGAAATCAGGTTGGAGCACAGGTCATGCCATGTAGGTCCTTGCAACTACTGATCTGTGTGAGCCAGGGATGTTAAGCCACAGCATCTAACGCAGAGGTCAGGACAAGTGAGGGGCTCTGCCAAGCTGAGCCAGAGCAACCACTGGCCTGTGCGTGATTTATGGCTCGGAATAGGCCCGGTTGGGGAGTGAAGGGGACACCCTAGCTGGGTTGAGTTTCCCACTAAGGAGCACATGGGCTGGAATGGGGGCTGCATTCTAATCAGGATATGGTTGTAGTCTCTCTTGGCACAAGTGTGGACTGAGACTGGAAACACCAAACCGGTCTAGACTCCAACACCATCTTGTGCTCTGGTGGACCAGTGTAGATCTGTGACAGACTAGGCTAGGTCTCAGCCCTTACTTTACCATGTGTGAACTGTATGTGGGTATGGGCGAGCCGTGGCTGGGTTGAAATACCCAACAGAAGAACCAGATTGTGTTGAAGGCCAGTCAGGATAAACCACTGTTCCTGCTAGAACAGGAGGTGAACTGAGTAGGGCTGGCTCATGGACCTCCTGGTATGCATGAAATCTGGCATTGGGAGAGGTTCTGATGGAGGAGCCTGGGCAACTCCTCTGGCAGGACACGGTCCCTGCACAATAGGAAACAGCCCAGAACAGGCTATGGAAATTATCCCACTGGCATGCACTTGGCATTGGTTGGGAGCAGACCAAGCTGAATCAGTTCACATCACCCGCTGGCGAATCCAAGCACCAGAACAGAGTGTGGGTTGGGCCAGGTTCAGTTGTGACAAACACTACTAGTACACATTAAGGAATGCCTAGGTGAGATGAGCCATACCAGATGTGGCTGCTGTGCCCAAACAGCACATGTGAAAACTGGGGGGAGGAGGCAAAGCCGACAGGGGAATGTGGGCTCCTGGTGGACAACTACTTCCATTGGAAAATGTGAGTCGGGATGGGGGCAGACCAGACTAGGCAGGCTATAACACCTGTGGGCCCCATGTGAGCTAGATAAGGGAAGGGCCATAGTGGGCTGACTGTCCCGACTGGTGCAAGCAAAAATTAGAGTGGGTGAGGGTTGTTTGGGCTTAGCCGCAGCATCAGCTGGCATAGGCTGGCACTGGGAGCTAATTCTGTCAAGTCAAATGCCAGAACTACCTGGAGAGTGCATAATCTGGTAGTGGGAGTGGCCTAGTAGGGAGATAGTGGGCACCTCCCTCCAGGTTACCACTCTCACTGGACAGCACAAAAACCAGGATGGGACAGGGGTGGACAGACAGAAAGGCATCTGCCAGGAAGTGTGTGGGCTGAACAGTAGGTTGGTTGGGTTGATCTAGGCTTCAATGCCCATTGACATGTACGAGAGCTAAAAGGGATATAGACTGGACAAGCCTGCGGTACATACTGGCAAGCATGGGAACCAGGGTAGGGGGCAGGCTTGGTGGGGGTTATGGGGAGTCGCCCCAACTAGGCTTCAGCTCCCACAGGTTTGTGTGAAGACCGGGTATGAAGTGGGCAGGATCGAGCTGGACTACAATACCCATTGGTTCACGAGGAAGACAGGGCTGGAAACAAAATTGACCTAGTAATAGCAATGACCAGCATGTACATAAGCTGATTGGTGCAATGGACAGTTTTGGACCCTGTACTAGCAAATTCATGCAAGAATCAGATCTGGGAACATCTCAGATGAAGTTTCTTTGGAGATCCCTTCAACTGAACTGCTGATCTCAGAATCCCGACCATGAAGAGACTATGTCAGCCAGTGGACTCTGAATAGGTTTCGTTGTGATTGGAATGGTGAGATTGGCAGCAATCCAGAACTGTTGAACTATCAAAACTGCTTGAGCAGGACCCTCAGAGCGTGCCTCACATTGGGGATCTGGGATGGGTGGGGGGCTGGGTGGGGCTTTTCCTTTTGTTTCCTCCCTGACCCCAGATACAGGAAAAAAATGATAATATTAGTGTGGAAACAATGGTATTACCCACTTTCACCCTGTACCCCTTGACCCTTTGTAACCTAATCAACTAAGTAAGATTATTAAAAAATAATTTAAAAAAAGGAAGTCATGGGTAAAGTCATTTCTATAATGTCAGCATTACTTGTGCCCAGTTAGTGTCCAAAGCTGTTTCACTTCTGACCCAGTTCCCTGAAAATGGCCTGGTAAAAGCAGCAAAAAAAAATGACCCAAACGCTTTGGCTCTTGCCACCTATGTGGGAGACCCAAATGAAACTCCTGGCTTCAGCCAGGCTCATCCCTGGCCACTGTGACCAACTATGGAGTGAACCAGTAGATAGAAGAATTCTATCTTCCCTTCCCTCTCTTTTCATCTTTTCCCTTTCTCTTATTTGGACCATCTCCAGGTGCATTAGCAGGAAGCTAGATTAGGTCTGCTTGCCCAGCACTTTTCTCGATACCTCATTTGATTCTTAGCGATCTTTTTTCACATAACTGTATTTCTCCAAAATAACAGATTATTAATGAAAGTTTGTAAAATGAATGAATACATTAAAATGTAGTTTTCTCCAGTTTTCTCTAGTACACAATCTGCACAAGCTTCATACAGTTTATGAAAATCAATCACTTGCCAATATCCCTCAAATTGATCTTACGTACTACTGTGGGTATCTAAGTGTCTTAAGTTAGCTACAATTTTGAGATCACAGCTTCAAGAACAGAGAGGTGAGAAGACCAAGTTGTCTTTAGAGCTTGTTCAAGGGTCCTTGAACTCAAATTCATGCAAAATTGTGGTTGTTCACATGCATATGCTTGCACCTCACATCCTTGTGGGTTCCCTTTTCAGGCAGTTCAACAAATCTTTGACTGGAAGGGTAGAAAGCAGCAAGGCCTATTTCAGAAAAGCACCATGGAAATATTTGACAGAAAATCAGGAAACTGAGGAGGAGACAGTTGAACAAAGAATGAGATGACAGCTCCAAGGCACTGATACTTTTTGTTATCAGGTTCTCATTTCATAAGATGTGCTATTATCAAATACAAAATCACATTTTACTCCTCCTGTTCTGCTGTCATGCAGACTGTGTTTGTCCTTTGTGTCTCTTGACTACAGTGAAGAAAGGAGAATTGAAAAACTCAGAGAACAGCTAACTTGATTTGCATATATATTGATGTGCATACATGCTTGAAACCAATTTCCTATCTAGAGCCTTTGATGTAGATACCAGGTAAGATCAGATTTTCATCTCCCATCCTCTCTCAGTTTCCCTTCTATAGCTTAAACTTCTTTCTAAAACAGACTCACTATATTGAGGGAGTGGTTACATTTTCCTCTATTGATAACATCATGATGTCTGGTCTTATCTCAAAAGTTTTTCCAGGAACTCTGGGTCTTGAGTAAAATGTAAATGCCACCTGACTGACTGAAACCCACTTTTTCCATCGTGAAAATTTCAAAAAGAACATGTTACCAGGGACCAATCATTGGAAATCCAGGAGCACTTCAGAGGAACCAGGGACCAACCAGGGACCAACCAGAGGCCAACTGCATCAGAGCTTGCGCACACACGTCTCAATCCCAACTTCATTCTTAAGAGCCCTTACCGCCAGCCTCCCTAGGAGCCTGGGAATGACGCTACAGTTGCCTGGCTCCCTCCTTTATGCTTTGCTAATACATACCTACTCTGTTTCATCACTTCAATGTCTGTGACTGGCATGCTGTGTGCTGGGTGAGCAAACCTGAGTTTTGAAGGCTCTAAACACACTAATGAAAGAAAGGAATCAATTTAGGGAGTAGCCGGTTGGATAGATAGAACACAGGAATGATCAGTCCAAATAACATTTTTTAATAAGTATAATATTTTCAGTATTGTGATAAAATTTCCTTTCTACCAGTCCTCTGTAAATAAATTTCTCTTTCAAGGTCTTGGAGTCATAATTGTGTTTCTTATTAGACTGATCCTACATGGCAACAGGACTTAAAGTAGACACAGGCAAGCTTTGATGGGTGTGTTCAGGTTACTCAGATTTTCCAGCTTGCTCTGTTATGGGTCAGCCTGCAATCACACCCAGAAACACCTACTTTTTTTGTCTGGGTTTCAAAGAGAGGGGAAAGGTGAGTTGAATGATCCCTTATCAGAACTTCACTAACCAAACCACTCCCAGATTTTTGTTTGTTTTATGGGAGGTATGGATAATTCTTCAGATGGAGAAGTTTGCCTAGGACACACTAAGTATCCAGACAAAAGAACACAAGCATTTGTGCCCTTTTCTCCTGAGACATTTCCTTAGTCATACTGTTATTTTTATTTTCTTTTTAAGTGAAAGCATTTTTAAAATGCTTTGTAGTGGATACTACTGTGTGCCATCCAGACCCAGCCCCTCCTTTCAGTTCAGAAATACTCATCCCTCCAGCTTCTGGAAGAGTTGGTGACTTACAGCTCAAAGCCAAAGATTCTTCTCCTAACAGAAGTGCTGCTTCATCCTAGGGACAGCCCACATCCAGGGAAAAGTGGTTAAGTCTTCAGGGCCATTTCAGGTCCAGAGACACTCACAGAATCTTCAGTAGCTTTTGTTGTAAGGATATCACAATCAAACTTCTGTCTGCTCAATTTTGCTTTAGTCCCCATAGATGTTTATGCTTGGTGCACATGCCCACCCTATAAACCTCCTGCATATTCATCTGCACTACAGCATCTACGTCCCAGGGAATCCACAGGTGACAGTTGACACTTGATAGAAAGCAAGCGCTGAAGTTGGTTTACCCAACTAACTAGAAACAAGGTCCCACAGCAGGTGGGTGGGGAAGCACAGGCAGAGCAAACACTCAGAATGTTAACATGTTCCAATGAAACAGAAGTGCTGCTTAGGGCAATGATACCAGTATTTGAATGGCCTGGGAATTAATAATGATTAAAGTCAAGGAAATCAGATGTTCAGTTATTGCGGCAAAATACATTCTTGGGAAGGGCAAAGAAAGGCTCAGGGTGATTATTTACAAATCAAATTGTTTAAATAAACACAGAAGTCAGAGGGCCTCTTTGGCTGAACATGATTACTCATCCTCACAGCTGCAGGACAAAGCTAAATATCAGATTCTGCAAATAAGTAGAAAAGTAACAGAAGTCCAGAAAGATGCAATTTTTAGTGGCCCAGAAGAAATTGAAAGATCTGATCAATATATTGTGGCTGGCTTGCAAGAGAAAGAATGAGATTTCATTCTAAAGAAATGAGATTAAGGAGAAGAGATCATAACATTGGTTGAAGGAGTGCTGATTGATTAATACAGGAGCATTCTTCAGGATACAGGATTTAACACCCTGGCAGGGACACACTGCTGGGATGACTCTTAGAGGTTTGGAGAATGTGATGCCCAATCTAAATGAGAAGCAAATGCCAGAAATTCTGCTGGAGACAACAAAATAGGAAATTGAACATGACTTACAAAGGGCATGCTTGAGTACATCTGTTACTTAAAACTGGAAAATGCATCTTTTCCACAGTAAGGCCCAGGAGACACTTCATTTACTAAAGCAATTAGCAAGGCTCTGGGAAGAGAGACAATTCATCCTGACTAGAATCACACATTAAGCTCTGAATTTGCCTTTTCTTCACAGGGCTTTATAGAAAACCAGTAGGTGTGTGATCCTTTAAGAAGGGCCTTAGGAGACAGAAAAGCACATTAGACTATGGCATATTCTTCACAGCAAATGAGTTGCCACACTGTGTACAAAATCGGGTGAGTCACTGTGCCCACCCTGTTCAATTCCACACAGATGGAAGAGGGGAGGTGCAACTGAGAAGTCAGCTTGTGTTACTGTCCCAAAGTGAGTTTGCTTCTTGAATGGAAATCAAAACCTTCACTGGAGACAGGTATTGATGTATAGATGGTCAATTTGTCACTTAGGGTCCCTGGATCCCATACTGGAGTGCCTAGGATGGAGTCCTGTCGTCCAGCTTCACATTAATGTGTTTCAAAATATCAGATAATGGCACAGCTATGCCCAATAGGAGATCTGAATGGAGTTCCTGGCTCTGGGCTTCAATTTGGCCCAATCACTAATGTGGGAGGCCAGTATTGGTTCTTGATTTCTGTCCTTAGCCCGGCCCAACTCCAGTTGGTTGTGGGCACTGGGAAGTGAACCATTGGGTGGAAGATACATCTCTGTCTTTTCTCTAACACTCTATCTTTCAAATAATTAATTTAAAAATCAACTTTAAAAAATCTTCACCAGGAATGCTTGCCATACAAAATAATTTTATTTGCAGCAAATAAGGAGATCATGTTGCATCATTTTCAAAGCTACAGGTGCCTGAGCAAGAGAAAGCAAGTACCTAATTTCCCTTGCTGTCTTAGGCTCTCCCATGAAAGAAACTGATAAGAGACCAGACTGATCTTTCCCTGACAAGACTTTATTAAGGTCTTAGGATCCAGCACAAGGGAAGCAGCACAGGAGCATGGACTCTCTTGTTGGCTCTCTGAAATTATTTGGGCAATTTTATAAGACTGTGAGCAAAGGCAAAGCCACAGGTGTTCTCTGGTAGGAGGCTCATTCATTTTCCAAATTGTAGGTCCTGGTGTATGCTTGGGGGTGGGGAGAAGTAAAGGAGGGTTGGGGGAGTTTGGGAACAGGAGTCTTGGTACATGGTCTGTAGCTCCAGCATGGTGGAGCTGTCAACGACTGCCACCCCACAAGTCATGTAAAAGTCCTCCTGGACATTTGTGCACATGCAAACCTGCTGGGAGAGTCCTGGGCAGAAGTAAAAGAGGAGGCTGTAGTTGTGAAATTGCTTATCTCTGCCTTCAGAGCATCAAAGTTCAGTGAGGCTTGGACCTGCGGTTAGGGGAGGAGGGCAAGTCCCAGGGTCTGGTCCCTATTCTGTCTGAGTATTATTTATTTATTTGAGACCATCTAAGCCTGCTGAAAACTTGGCCACAACTTCACATGGGTGGCACAAGCACTGCCTACCCATTTCCTAATTGCTTAAGAATCCATCAATGGGGTACCTTTTACCTGTAGGTTCCCGCCCAATAAGGAGGAGTCAGGGAAGGCTTAAAAGCCCAAGATTCTTCCTGAAACCTTTGGTGTCTCTCTCCTTTGGAGAGGCACCCTACCTCTTAGCAGCTCTGGGGAGATGCTTTCCTGTTCCCTCTTCTCCCTGTTCACCTGGTCACTTCTCAAGGTTCCCTGTCTCCAACTGGTTCCCGGCTTTTATTTCTATATTAAGCTTGAGGAAAGAACCCACCGCGATTTTCTGGTAACATTATTCTCTTTAAAGTATTAGGTTTAATAGGTGAAAGGTTTCAAATCTTTTCAAAAGTTTACTTTCATTTTGTTTTAAAGGCAGAGAGACAATATCTTCCATTCACTGGCACACATCGCAAACACCCAGAACAGCTGGAGTTGGGTTACACCAAAGCTGGGAACCAGGTACTAGACCTGGCTTCCCTCATGAGGGTCAGGGACCCAAAGTGTCTGAGCCATCACCTGTTACCTCCGCAGGGTGTATTAGCAGGAAGCTAGAAATGGAAGTGGACCCAGGATTCAAACCAGGCACTTCCATGTGGGTTGCAGGTGTCACAAGTAGCATCTCTGGCACTGTACAAGATGCCAGCCCTAGAAATGAATATTCAAAAAAGGAAATTTTTTCATTACTCAGAGATGTAGGTATAAGCTCATGCAGATGCAATTTGGAAACAAGCCCTTACACACTGCATGCTTTGGTAATGCTTTGGTAATGAGTTCTTCCTGGGCAAACTTTGGGACTTTTTTTTTTTTTTGGATATCTGCACAGGCAACTAGTTTGGCTAGTCAGGTGATAACATCTTTTCTGAGATGTAATTTAAAAAATCAGGTGGTTTGGAAGTATTAGAGCTTTGAAGTAGAAATGTCAAGATAAAGACTTTTGACCTGATCTGGACATTAGCTAGTAACACTTAGAGATGATACAGGACATACTCTAAGTCAGGAATCATTATACCATGTGGTGTCCTTCAAAGTAGAAAATGTCAACTGAAACAGCATATTGACAGGGACAATTGCATTATCAAAAAAAGTCTACAGATATGGAGAAAATAGCATTCTGAAAGTGCAGTCTGCTGGAGCCTACAAAGGGACAACGTAAGCAAGTCAGGAAGCAGGAAGTTTATACATTCACAGAAATTCCAGTAACTTGCTCTCTTGGATAATGAGGTACAACTATGCTGGTACAATTCACCTGAGCAAGTTCAAGGGTGAGAGGTTTTTAGTTTAAGTGACATCAAAAGGTTATTCCTAGGGCAAGATGATCAGTAATGACTGTAAATGGGCCAGAACTGATCTGGGGTCCATGGCTGTTATCAAGGGAAAGGGACAATAACATCTGTTTCTAGTCCAAGCAGAGCTTAAAGAAAGTGAGATGTGAAAATTCCTTGTGAAGGGCAGGAAGTCAGTACTTTCTGTGGGAGTGTAGGCTAGAGGTGTTTTTCTCTGTGGTTTCCGTGATTGACTTAACCAAGTGAACTGCAACCCCAGGTTTAGTTCAGTTTAGTCTTCTTTACACAGAGGAGTCTTTCACAGTGTCTTTTGTTATCAACTACCACAATTTCATGATTCTGAGAACCAAGGGGGTAGATAGAGTGACTCTGCTTACTCACTCTTGCAGGGTCCGACTTACTGAATTGTTGCTTTCTGTTCCTATAACTCTGGATCCTGAGAGTTTAGAAATCTTGGCTCCCAGTCAGAAGCTATTCCACCAAGTCACACTCAAGTCTGGCTCAATTTTAATTTTCATCTGCTGCCCAGTCATTTCCGGCTCTTTGTACTGAGAAATCAGTAGGCATGGAAAGAAGTCTACAGCTGAAAGGGGTCACTGACCAAAATCATCTGAAAGAGACAGGACTATCTGTTATAAAATGGAGAATAGGAAGAGTGCATCTGAACCCAGTTGCTCTACCATGCTTCCCTGCAACAGCAATAACTTAGGAATGACAAGGTGGCAGACAGGTCAGCCTCTATGGGAATCCCACTTAGAAAAGCCACCAAGTCTAGCAAAAGTACTAGCTAAAAGTGAGGCTCCTTTATCATAGGTAATAGAAAATGGGTATAATTATTATAACATAGGGCTTCAAGACCAGTTAAAATAGTGGAGACTGAATTATTTTCTATTAATCTGCCCCTATCATTTCCTCCCCCCAAAATATTGCAGTATCAGGCTGTAGAAAAGTACCTTACCCAGTCAACCTAGTTTTCCAGAGTGCATCCAGCTTCAGAGTTCTTTGTAAAAGTATGTGTGGGATCATGTGGCAGTCTATTTTCCCCATCTGATCATTTCTATCTCCTTTATTTCCACACAAGTTCCCACCCTCCTTAAAAAAATATTGTATATTCAGATATCTGTCTCAAGGGGTGGGGGCTCCCACACACAATAACCATTTTTTAATTGTATCTATCTCATTTATGAAAGAGGGAAAATATTACTTTTCTCAACTCTCCTTCAGATCCTGGGTCTACTTCTGATTCCTGCTAATGCAAGGCCCTGGAGGCAGCAGGTGATGGCTCAAGTAGTTTAGTCCATGACATCTACATGAGAAATTCATACTGAATTCCTGGCTCCCCGCTTCAGCCCAACACACCTGCAAGTGTTGAAATTTTTAAGGACTGAAACAGAGGATAGAAGATCTCTGTTCTCCATATCTGCCTTCCAAACAAATTGAAGTAACTAAACACAAATTTAATAAAAAGAATTAAATTGCAGTCTTTAGGTGGAAAAGTAGGGGAATAGGGTAGAAAGATCTTTGGCTTTGTGAATTTCTGTCTTTGTTTTAGGCAAACAGAAAATGCAGCAGATTTCTTGCCTTTTGATGGCCTTCAACTCAACAATCCTTCACATTCAGGGATAAATATGTTGGTTTAGTTTACCTCTTGAGTACTTCTATTTATTTTATTCTATTTTCTCCCAGTCCTAGTCCTTTTTGTCTTTCTCTTGGTGCTCTGGCTTAATTATTATCTTTGTGTAACTGTATTTTTGTGTTTATTTATTAACTTGTCATTTTGTCATAAAGCACTCTTCACATATTACGTAGTCTTCTTTATGTTTTCGTGTAAGTATAACATTTTCTTAAGATGATGTAGTCCAATGTTTTAAAAGCATTCTTCTATTAGTCGATATTGACAGTTAATTTTATTATAGGATATGTGTTACACAGAAATAACACTTTTCAGCAGATGGCTGTCTTCTCCAATTAAATTATCTCCTTACATAAAGTGTGAATAGTTGGATAATCAAGTAAAATATTATGGACATATTTAGGTCTAAGTACCTGTTACCAAATTACTTTACAAAAAAAAAAGGTAACAATTATTATTGCTGCACTAGAATGCATTGCAGCACAACTTCATCAGCATTATAGATCGTCATTAAAGGGGCTGGTGCTATGGCATACTGGTAAAGCTGCTACCTGCAGTCCTGGCGTCTCGTCTGGGTGCCAGTTTGAGTCCTGGCTACTCCACCTCTGACATGGCACCCTGTTAATGCTCCTGAGAGGGAAAGTAGTAGAGAATGGCACAACTAGTTGGACCCCTGCAACCGTGTGGGAGAAGCAGAAGAAGTTCCTGGCTTCTGGCCCAACTCCAGCTGTTGTGGTCATCTGGGGGTGGGGTGAACCAACAGATGGAAGATCTCTCTATGTTTCTGTCTTTCTCTTTAAGTAACTTGGCATTTCAAATAAATAAATAAATCCTAAAAAGAAAATCATCATTAGAGGATTTGTTGGTAGCATAATAAGTGTAAAATAGTATCTCATAATGTGTTTGCAATTTTTATGCATTAGTTGAAATTTTAAATTTCCTTGAAAGGTTGATAACATTTCTCTAAGTCAAAAGGAGCTCCGTCACAATAAGAGGCAAACTAAGATGAATTAAAGGCAAGCAGAGACAATTTGACGAAACATGGAGAAGAGCGGTCAGCTTATAGTTAGAATGCAGCCTCAAGCTCAGGCTGACTGTTCTACTACATACTGTGTCAATGTGAGAATGTTCTAGAATACTAAAACTTGAGATGCCTCCAAACAGGCCAGACTTCAGTTTGATCCCCTCTCACCTGTTTTTTGTTTTTTGTTTTTGTTTTTTGCATGATAGGAACTAAAGGACAGAGACTGGTTAAAATGATTTTAGTTTCCCTTTATACCTTACAAAATGCTGTGTCAAGGAGAGCACAAAAGTTCTCATATTCCTATCCTCCCACCACAGGCTGAAATCTTCAATTCAGCTCCCTGGGTTGGCTAAGAAACTGGAGCTGACTGGCATAGAGTCCTAAGTCATGGCAGCTAATGTTTGAGGAGAGAAAAGCTGTGTATCTGGACACGATGCTTGGTAGAATGAAAAACTAGGCTGGTTAGGAAGGTGTTCTGACCCAAATAAAATACACTTCAATCAGTGGTTTCAAAATATTTGAGAGAAATAGAGCTAGTTGACATCAATGCTGAATGACAATGGGTAGACACTTTGTTAATAATAGTTATTATAACACAGTGAGTTTTCTTTAACTTTTCAACAAACATTTAACAAAGTGCTAGGTTAAATGTTACAGATTACACATTTCCTGCCCTCAGATAATATCGTAAGTCAATGATGGAGACAGCTACTTAAAAAAATTATAACAGATACAGTGGGTAATAATAACTACAGTAACCTCAGATACAAAAATGGCTTCCATATATTATGAATTATGTGCTGTAGAGTTCTAGCATTGAAAATATCATACACCTGGGTCTTTGGGACCACATGTGCAGTGGGTGCTGGGCCCATGAGCCTTGGGGATGGGAGGGTCTGGCTAGGTCCGGGTCACCTGGCCTAAACCCTTGGGCCCACCTGAGAAAACTCATCATCCTCAGTGGAAAGATGGAGCAGTGGATGGCAGGTGTGGATACACATGGAGGACATCCCAGTCCATTGGAGTTTGCAGAGGATATCTGGTACCATAGCACAGGATGGAAGGCAGAGCAAATGGGACATTTACCCCAACCAAAGAATGATAGCAAAAATCTGGGCGAATGAAGCCTCTAAGATCTTTCCTTACTTTCCTATCTCATAGTTGGCTTTTTTTGCCCAATAAAACATCCTTAAGGACTGATGATCCAGAGAGATTCAGAGAAGAGGGAAGGTTTTTTTCCAAGAACCTAGACTGTTGGATACTCCCGAACTGTAGAAGAGAAAGAAGAAAAGGTCTGTTTTAGCACAGGCTGGATGGCCTGAGCCTGGGAGAGGAATTTCAGGGGCTTGAGAAGGAAAAGCCTTCCTTTGACAGGCTTTGAGAATGCAGCATGACTGAGGACCCAGAGAGGAATTATAAACCCAAAGGCAGGGGGACACAAAAGGGTTCCTTCTGTTAGATAAGCAAGGAAGTAGATTTTAAATACATCTTAGGTTTGGTCAAGTTCACAGTTGGATTGGTCGTCTTCCTGGTAGGGTGCAATGGAACGAACAGCTCAATTCCCCAGCCTGTGGTGGTAATGCCACATTAGGTAGCACTACTATTGCTACATGCCATTTATAAGCAAGAAACTCAGAATGGGTTAAGTGTTTAGTTAAATTCATTCTGTGAGGTTCAGGTAAGGATGTAAAACCTCACCAGTGAGACATACTGATAATCAGATTCCTGATGCATTGTCAGGGGACTAAGAGTGCAGCTCAGAAGTGCTGCAGCTCTTGCTGGGAAAAGTACCAAAAGGGAAAAGAAAGGGTGAAGCATCCTGCAGGAAAGGCACAAGCCAGGGCAAAATGCTCAGGCTGCTGGCTCTGCCACCACACAGACTGATTCCCAGGCGCAGACTACTTCCAATTAGCTCTGTGTTTGTCCTTAACGTGGGCCAGCCTTTCTGTTTTTCGCTTGTTTGTTTTAAGTGAAGACAGTACATAGCTTTCTGTGTAGAATTACTGTGGGGATGAAAGGATATAAAGTACCTAAGTGCTTGGCAAAACCTCAGGCACATAAAGTGTATTCAATAATGCTAGAAATTATTATGGTGATGATTATGGCTGTTTTCCCTTGTCTCAAAAGCAGTGAGGTTGTGCAAGGGAGAACTATCAGTGGGTACTTCCTTTTACACAAGCATCAGATAACTGTTAGACTACACTTCCAGGTGATAATGACATTAACCCTAACACCCTGAGAAACTGGTCCCAAAGGCATGACCCAAAATGAGACGTCAGTGCCCAGAAACTCTGTCACTCATATTGTCTCTCTAACCTTGAAACCAGCCAGAGTTTAGGCATATTGATGCCTCACAACAACCATTCTGCAGAGGGCACAAAGATGCTTTCTGCTCTGGTCAGAGGAGGAATTAAGGAACCCTTTTGTACTGCAGCCTTCTCAGCCAGGATGCCAGCACTGGCTCCTTGTTTTGAGCCTGAACTGCGGCCAATAACCCACTTTACCTCCTTTTAAATCTTAATAGTGGCTTCAATGATTGTGAGAGTTTGGAAGTTTCTGAGTCTTAAGTATGCACAAATAAATTAGGTGGCTATATAATACTGGGCATGTTAATATGTATTTGTAACACAACAGATAGGATATATGCATTAGGTAAAATGCCCCATGGTTTCAATTTTGTAAGATGTATGGGATGGCAGATGTACTTGCACTTGAATTCAATTAGAGACATTGATCATCATCTATCATGTAAACTTAATTAAACCTTCAAGCCATAATTTCCTGTTTTTATAGTCAAATATGATTTTTTTTAGCACTCAGGAGCATGCTAAGGTTACCAAACTGTGCCTGTGCTCAGCCAGAATATTTTGTTTCCTCTACCTAGTTCTATCTGTAAGGTTACAGAACTTGAATTTTCTCAGCACATGTCAGTTTCTGCAATATGGTCTCTAAGGCTTGTTTTTATACCCTGGAAATTTCTATGACTTCCTCAAGATTTTATCATTTAAAATTTTTTTTTCAAGAGGCAGATAGGCAAACTGACAGAGGCAGAGGACGAGGAAGAGGAAAAGGGTGAGTGAGATACACAGAGAGAATGAGAGAGAGAGTGACCATCTTCTGCTTTACTTTCCAAATGCCAGCAGCAGCTGGGACTGAACGAGAATGAAACCAGGGGTCAAGAACGCCCTCCTGCTCTCTCACCTGGGTGGAAGGGATCCAACTATTAGAAACATCACTCGCTGCCTGCTAGGATCTGCAATAGCAGGAAGCTGAAATCAACAGTGGAGTTGAGACTCAAACTTAAGGTACTCCAACATGGGATGTTAAGTGTCTGAGCCAGCGTTTGGGGCACTGTGCCAAATGCTGGCTCCTTTCCTCCTATTTTAAAAATAAGTCCCTTTGTGCTTACATTAGCTTGTGTTGCTTCTGTTGCTTACAAGAGAGAACTCTGAGTGACACTTCCCACGCTTCAGTGTTCCCAAGCTGAGACCCGAGTGCTGCCAGAACACTGCCTCAGCCCTAAAGATGGATATTAAAATGTTAAAAATATTCTAAAATTCTTCTTGCAAATAATCACCAAGAAAATTGTTTCACATTTTAAAATGAAATCAAACCTTAAAAAAATAAATCAAACCATTTCCTTTTTTCTTAATTATCTTATTTTCTTTGTAAGAAATATGTGAGTATTAAAGTAAATGATCTTAAGTGGGCTGAAGGTTTTAAAAAACAGTAGTAAAATATGTTAACAAGAAAACAGCTTAATACTTGAAAATCATGGGTATTAAAATTTTCCCTCATGAAAGAGAATTCTTTTTTGAAAATTTGTAACTTTTGCTCATCTAGGAAGAAAGGTGACATAAAATGTAATGTAGTCTTACTTAAGCATGGTGCCATGGACATTGACATAGAAGACCTATGTTCAGCTGCAAGAAATGCCTGGGAAAGGCAGTATTTCCAGAGGCCATGTGACCAGCTGATCTTAGGGGATTATACTGCAGGCTAAGGGAGAAAATGGAAATGGATCTTTACAACATCAAAATATACAAGCAACACTGTGGTTTTTTGTTTGTTTGTTATTTTTTGCTAAATTTAAGAATTTGCTTTTATATGAAAGGCAAAAAGAGAAAGATAGCTGCCTTCCACTGTTTCACTTTTTCAAATGTCTACCTGGAAGCAGACTTGGGCCAGGCTGGCATCAAGATCCTAGAATTCCATCCCAGGATGGAATGGGCCTGGCAAGGGCCATTGGTATTTGAGACATCACCTGCTATCTTCCAGGGTCCATTAGTAAGAAGCTGGAATTGGGAATGGAGCCAGAATCAAATCCAGGTAATATGATGTGTATTGCAAGTGTCAAAAATAATGTTTTAGGGCTCCATGCCAATGGCCCAGTGGCTAAATCCTTGCATTGCATGGGCTAGGATTCCATGTGGGCACCAGTTCATGTCCTGGCTGTTTCACTTCCCGCCTAGCTTCCTGCATGTGGCCTGGGAGGGCAGCAGAGGATGGTCCAGAGCCTTGGGACCCTGCACCTATGTGGGAAACCCAGAAGACACTCCTGGCTCCTGGCTTTGGACTGGCTTAGCTTTGGCCTTTGTGACCATTTATGGAGTGAGCTAGCAAAGATCTTTCTCTCTGTCTCTCCTTCTCTCTGTGAATCTGCCTTTCTGATAAAAATAGATAAATCTTAAAAAAAGTGATGTTTTAACCACTGCAGTGTATGTCCATCTAACACTATAATTTTTAGTAAATTTGTAGACATTTATATTTCAACTTTCCCTTTAATTCAAGGTTGTTTTAGTATCAGCTTAGAATAAAAAATAATAATCAAAAAATTGAAAAATTTATTTATTTGAAAAGCAGAATGGTGGGGGGTGGGGGAAGGAGAGACAGAGAAAGAGATCTTCCATCCACTAGCTCACTCCCCAGATGGCCACATTGGCTAGGGCTGAGCCAGGCTAAACCTAGGAGCCCATGGTTTTATTTGAGTCTCCCGTGTTGGTGGCGGGGGTCCCAATACTTTTCACCATCTTTTACTGTTTTCCCAGTTACATTAGCAGAGAGCTTGGATGGAAGCAGACTAACTGGGACTGGAAACAGTGCTCAGATGGGATGCAAGTATGGTAGCTTAACTCACTGCTCCACAATGCCAGCTCCTAGGGTCCATGTTTTAACTATTTTCACACCAACAACCCTATCATCACAGCCTGGGTTTCTCTGCATGGTGCTCCCCCAATTCAGAATGGTCAGCCCTTTCCTCTTTCTCTCTGTTCAACTCCTGTGCATCCATCCTCTTCCTTCAAACTTTCCCAAGGTGTCCCTTAGATGACCATATCTTGTTTCTGATTTCCTCGTAATTCTGGGTACTTTCCCATGCCATTTAGCTGTTTTAGGCGTGCTCTCCCTCTATCATTTATTAAATAAATGCTTAGTGAGCACTTACTGTCTGCCAGGCAATGTGACTAGCACTGGATATACAGTTAAAAAAAAAAAAAAGACCTGGTCTCTAGCCTCTTGTCACCCCAAATTACATAAGATAACGCTGCACATAAATACACAAACATAAATTATAGGTGTGAATTGCTATAAAGGAACAAAAAAACACTGGGAAGCTATGAAAGATATCAGATGTAGCATTCTATGATTAGAATGTGTCCCCAGGAAGTTTATGAACTCTCTGGGATCTCTGTTATGATACAGGGGGTTAAGCTGCAGCCTTCAATGCTGGCACCCAGTATCACAGTGCTGGTTTAAGTCCCAGCTGTTTGGTTTTGGAATGAGCTCCTTGCTAATGTACCTGGGCAAATAGCAAAAGGTGGCCAAAATCCTTGGACCTCTACCACTCACGTGGGAGACTAGGGTGGAGTTCCTGGCTTCTGCCTTTGGTCTAGTTCAGCCCCAGCTGTTATAACCATTTGGGGAGTGAACCAGCTAATTCAAGATCTTCCCCCAACCCACCGTGTGTGTGTGTGTGTGTGTGTGTAAAAGAAAAAGGAAGAAACTGAATTTCCTAGTTCATATGCTGATGATAACAGGAGCTGGACCTTTGGGAAGTATATTAATACCAGAATATGTGAAGGTGGAACCTTCAGAAATAGGGTTAGTGATTCACAGGAAGAGAAGCCCAGGCCAGTGCTTTGTTCTCTCTCCCAGCAAGGCCTCCTGTCATGTCATGATCGCACAAAATCCTTAACCGATGCCTATAAAACTGTGAGAAATTAACACAATTTTTTAAAATAATTTTCTTCATAAATTACCTAGTTTGTGGCATTCACTTACAACAGTAGCAGACATTCTAAGGCATAATCTAAATTACATGGGTTGAGGCTGGAGGCAGGATGTGGTGAGGGAAAACCCCTATCAGAATACCTGTGATGGAGGTCCAGCCCTGTTCCCAGTTCTAGCTTCCTGCGGATGTAGACTCTGGGAGGCAGCAGGTGAAAGCTCACGTGCTTGGGTCACTGCCACCCTTGTGGGAGACCTGAACTGAGTTCCAGGTTTCGGGCTTTGGACTGATCCAACAGGAATTACTGCAGGAATCTGGGGCAGTGGATATGCCCTCTCTCACTCTCACTTTCCCTTTCTCCTTCAAATAATTAAAGTAAATAAACAGATAACTAAAAGATTAATAGGAATCAGGAAGTCAAGCAAAAGGTGAAAGGAAAAGCATCCAAGCAGCAGCTTCTGCAATGTCCAAAGAGGAGGAAAGAGCTCAATGAATTTGAGGAACTAAAAGATGCCAAAGGAAACAAAATAAAAAGTGGAGGAAAAAAGCCCCTTCTTAATATTTTGAATTTGAATTGCTGAGCTCAATTACTACATTCCATCTTTTGTATATCACTCCGATTCTCACCCTACTAGGCACTGTTCTCAGCATATAGTAGAAAACACCAATATATTTTAGGACTAGATTATCTCTTGATTCATGATTTTTGAAAAACATTTTATTTATGTATTGAAAGGTAGACACACAGACACACCACACAGAGAAAAGTAAGCGTGATCAGCCTTCCATTTGTTGGCTCACTCTCCAAATGCACACAACAATCAAGGCTGAGCCAAGATGGGAACTCAATCAGGTCTCCCATGTGGGGGGTTAGGGACGCAACTATTTGAACCATTACTTGCCTCCGAGTTTATATATTAGTAGAAACCTATGTTCGTGAAGGGATCCAAGACTTGAATATAGGCACCCCAATATGGGATGCAGGCTTCTTAACTGTTATACAAAATGTCTGCCCCTGGGCCTGGTGCCGTGGCCTAGGGACTAAAGTCCTCCCCTTGAACGTTCCAGGATCCCATATGGGAACCGGTCCTAATCCCAGCAGCTCCACTTCTCATCCAGCTCCCTGCTTGTGGCCTGAGAAAGCAGTCATGAAGGGCCCAAAACCTTGGGACCCTGTACCCATGTGGGAGACCTGGAAGAGGATCTGGGCTCCTAGCTTCAAATTGGCGCAGCTCCGGCCATTGTGGCCACTTGGGGAGTGAATCATTGGACGGAAAATATTTCTCTCTGTCTCTCCTCATCTCTTTATGAATCTGACTTTGCAATAAAAATAAATAATCTTTTTTTTTAAGAAATGTATGCCCCTGACTCACAATTTTTCTAAAACATAAAGAGTGACTTTTGATGGGAGACCTGAATACCCCATTAACAAAAATGGACAGATCAAAAAGCCAGAAACTCAGCAAAGAAACAATAGAACTCACCCAAACTCTAGAGCAAATGGATTTAGTTGACATCTATCGAACCTTTCATCCTACAGACAGAGAATACACATTTTTTTCATCAGTGCATGGAACTTTCTCCAGAATTGATCATGTTATAGGCCATAAAATAAGCCTCAGCAAATTTAAAAAAGTTGAAATCATACCATGCATCTTCTCAGACCACCAAGGAGTGAAGCTTGAGACCAAGCAGTCAAAACACCAAGGAAGAATTACAAACATGTGGAGACTGAATAATATGTTACTAAATGAGCAATGGGTTAGAGAGGAAATCAGAGGAGAAATTAAAAAATTGCTTGAAACAAATGAAGGCATCGACACAACTTATCAAAACTTATGGGACACAATCAAGGCAGTGCTGAGGGGAAAGTTCATTTCAATCAGTGCTTATGTCAAGAAACTAGAAAAGCACCAAGTAAATCAGCTAACCCTACAACTGAAAGAACTAGAAACTCAACAACAAAGGAGTCCCAAGATTAGTAGGAAAAACGAAATTGTCAAAATACGGGAGGAAATAAACCAAATAGAGACCAAGAGAACTATACATAAGATCAATCAATCAAAAAGCTGGTTCTTTGAGAAAATCAACAAAATAGACTCTCCACTAGCTCAACTAATCAAAAAAAGGAGGGAGAAAATATGCATCAATAGTATCAGAGATGAGAAAGGAGATATAACAACAGATACCTCAGAAATACAAAGAATCATCAGGACCTATTACAAGCAACTATATGCAAACAAATCAGAAAACCTAGAGGAGATGGATAGATTCTTGAACACATACAATCCAGCAAAATTGAATCAAGAAGCAATTAACAATCTAAACAGCCCAATAACATGCACTGAGATTGAATCAGTAATTAAAGCCCTCCCAACCAAGAAAAGTCCTGGACCAGATGGCTTCACAGCTGAATTCTACCAAACATTTCAAGAGGAACTTACCCCAATCTTACACAAGCTTTTTCAAGCAATAGAAAAAGAGGCAATCCTCCCAAGCTCTTTCTATGAAGCTAATATCACCTTAATACCAAAGCCAGAGAGAGAAACAACAGAAAAAGAGAACTACAGACCAATATCCTTGATGAACATAGATGCAAAGATCCTTAATAAAATACTAGCCAATAGGATCCAACAACACATCAGGCAGATCATTCACCCGGACCAGGTGGGATTCATCCCAGGCATGCAGGGATGGTTCAACATTCGCAAAACAATAAATGTGATACACCACATCAATAAATTGAAAAATAAAAACCATATGATCCTCTCTATAGATGCAGAGAAGGCATTTGATAAAATCCAACACCACTTCATGTTAAAAACCCTAAGCAAGATAGGCATAGAAGGAACATTCTACAACATAATCGAAGCAATTTACGAAAAACCCAATGCCAGCATCATGCTAAATGGGGAAAGGTTGGAAGCTTTTCCGCTAAATTCTGGAACTAGACAGGGATGTCCACTGTCACCGCTACTCTTCAATATAGTTTTGGAAGTCCTAGCCAGAGCTATTAGGCAAGACAAAGCAATTAAAGGTATAGAAATTGGAAATGAAGAATTGAAATTATCACTATTCGCAGATGACATGATTCTCTACATAGGGGAGCCAAAAGACTCAGTCAAGAGACTATTGGAACTCATAAGAGACTTTGGCAGAGTGGCAGGATACAAAATTAATGAACACAAATCGATGGCGCTAGTGTACGCAAATAATTCCACGGCTGAGCAGGAAATTGTAAGTACTGTCCCCTTTAAAATAGAGGAGAGGAATCTTAAATACCTAGGAATTAAGCTAACTAAAGATGTGAAAGACCTCTATGATGAAAACTATAAATCATTTAAGAAGGAAATAGAAGCAGACCTTGAAAAATGGAGAACATTACCATGTTCTTGGATTGGCAGGATCAACATTATCAAAATGACCATATTACCAAAAGCAATATACAGATTCAATGCAATCCCAATCAAAATCCCAACAACATTCTTCTCGGAAATAGAAAAGATGATACAAAAGTTCATTTGGAATCACAAAAGACCACGAATAGCTAAAGCTATCCTGAAAAATAGAAATCAAACTGGAGGACTCACAATTCCAGACCTCAATACATACTACAGAGCAGTGGTTATCAAAACAGTCTGGTACTGGTACAGGAACAGAGAAGAAGATCAGTGGAACAGAATAGAAACACCAGAAGGAAATCCACACATGTATACTCACCTAATCTTTGACAAGAAAACGGAAAACAATCCAGGTAAAATACCTGGTTTATTCAACAAATGCTGTTGGGACAACTGGATAGCAGCTTGCAGAATAAAGAAGCAAGACCCACACCTGTCGCATTATACAAAAATCAGCTCTAACTGGCTCAAGGACCTAAATGTACACGCAGAAACCATCAAACTATTAAAGGAAAATATAGGAAACACACTCCAAGATATTGGAACAGGGAAAGACTTCTTAGAAAAGACACCCAAAGCAAAGGCAATTAAATCCAAAATGAACAAATGGGACTACATCAAACTAAAAAGCTTCTGTACAGCAAAGGAAACAATTAATAAAGTGAAGAAGCAACCAACAGAATGGGAGAAAATTTTTGCATACTACACAAGTGATAGGGGACTAATATCCAAGATCTACAAAGAGCTTCAGAAACCCAGGGACAGCAGAACCAACAACCCTGTAACAAAATGGGCAAAAGAAATGAACAGACATTTCTCAGAAGAACAGGTTCAAATGGCTAACAGGCATATGAAAAGATGCTCAGGCTCCCTAGCCATCAGAGAGATACAAATGAAAACCACGTTGAGGTACCACCTAACTCCAGTGAGGCTGGCCTACACCCAGAACTCGAATAACAACACCTGCTGGCGTGGATGTGGGGAGAAAGGTACCCTCCTTCACTGCTGGTGGGAGTGTAGGCTAGTACAACCACTATGGAAATTAGTATGGAGAGTGCTGGGAAAATTGCAAATAAACCTGCCATATGACCCAGCTATCCCGCTCCTAGGAATATACCCAAAAGGTGTGAAATCTGCTTGTGAGAAGGGGATCTGTAATTCTATATTTATAGCAGCACAATCTACAATAGCAAAGACGTGGAAGCAAACCAGATGTGCGTCCAAGGAAGAGTGGTTAAAGAAACTGTGGTATATCTACTCCATGGAATATTATGCAGCTATTAAGAAAAACAAAATTATTCTATTTACAACCAGGTGGTCCCAACTAGAAACCATTATGCTGAGTGAAATGAGTCAATCACAAAAGAACAAATACCATATATTCTCTCTCATATAAGGAAGCCAACATGGAAAGGGTAACTCCAACAGTCCAATCTATGCTGGTTTTTTGATGTTTTTACTTCAGTTTGGTTGCTTCCAAATAATCTTTATTCTCTAGTAGAATTCATCATGTGCTTATGAAGTATATGATGGTACCATTTTTCCCGAGAGACTTCTGTGTTTTCTTTTTGTCATGCATGTGTTGGCTATTCAGTGGTGTTGCTTTTTTTCAGGGTGATATACTTTGTTGTCGATGTTGTTAGTGTTGTTGTTGATGTGGTTGTTATAAATTGATGTCAATCTGAAACAGTAATATTATTTCAACCCCAAACAACCTGTATCTCATGCAATAAGATATTGTGAAGTAATCAAGGAATCAATATTCGATATGAGTAGACTGCTTCTGATCTACATCAAAGAATTGTAAAATTGTAAGGCTCTAAACAAGATGGAAGAATCCACCATGGGGGGGGGAGCGGGTTTTGGGGAGGGGAGGGGGGAATCCCAGTGCCTGTAAAACTGTGTCTCATGATGCAATGTAATAAAAAAAAAAAAAAAAAAAAAAAAAAAAAAGAGTGACTTTTGAGTAGTTGACATTGTGGCACAGTAGGTTAAACATCCACCTGCAATGTCAACATCCCATATGGGTGACTATTAAAATCTCACCTTCTTGGCCTCTGAATCAGCTCCCTGCTAATGTGCCTGGGAGACCACCCCCAGATGGCCACATGAACCTCTTGAACTTCTGCCACACATGTGGAAGACTGAGATGAAGTTTCAGGCTCCCAGCTTCACCCTGTCCCAGACCCCGCTGTTGCAGTCTTTTGGTAGTGAATCAGAGGATGGAAGCTCCCTCTTCTGGCTCTCCTCTCTCTATATAAGATTAATTTTCCAATAAATTTAATCTTTTTGAAAATAACAGTGACACAAGACATTAGAATGAAGCTTAAAGTATTGTGTAGTTCAGCAGAACAGATTTAAAATTCCAGTAGGTTCCAGATGTTCTAACTTGGTGAGGTTTTATGATGCCCTCCATCATATAAAACATGCTAAGACAAACCCATAGTCAACAGCACTCATCATGTGTCTCATCACCAAAAAGAAGACTAAATAGTTTTATTTAAGGACTTATTTATCTTGTTTGAAAAGCAGATTTACACACACAGAGCGGGAGCAGGAGAGAGAGAGAGATAATATCTTCCATTCACTGGTTCACTCCAAAATGGCCACAGTGACTGGAGCTGAGCTTATCCAAGACTGGGAGTCATAAACTTCTTCCAGGTCTCCTATATAGGTACAGGGGCCCAAGGAATTAAGCCATTCTCTGTTGCTTTCCCAGACCATAAACAGCGAGTAGTCAGAAATAGAACCAGCACCCATGTAGGATGCTGGCATTGCAAGGTGGATGATTAACCTGGTGTGCCATTGCACCTGCCCATACTAAATAGTTTTTTGTCATTTAAATATACATATTGATTCTGATTTTAAACGTTACTTTGAAGCTCATCTTCTTTTCAGGATTTCAAACATTTTTGAAAACTTAGGTTTTAAGCTCTTTGCCTGATAAGAGCAAGTCCCTTTAATCCAGGGTTAAGTTGGGTAGAACAAGCATCAAATGCCAGTAGGACTGAGGGAGAGGCAGTATCAGCAGGAGCAGGAAGGCACGTGCCATGTCCATAACCTGTTCATCCTCCTAGCCAACAACTGTGGCTCCCAGGAAACAGAGGAAGAAATGAGGACATGTCTCATTTTGGTGTAATTTGGACCATAAAACAAAAAGTCAGAACATTCAGGGAACAAAGATCTGATTACATGGCCTGGTATGCTGAATGGGAAGATGTCTCCCGAGCATAAGAGAACTGTCAAAAGTTAAACACTTGACTGGAAGAACAATGAGCAATGGAGAAGACAGAAAACTGAAAGCAAGACAGACTGAAATGTGAATTCATTAATTTAACAAGACACTTTTGAAAAATGTCACATTAGGAAGAGGACAGCAACGATACAGAAAGTGCAGACTGCCATTACAAAATAGTCTTGAGTGGCACCGCTGTATTAGTGATGAGCATAGCTGCCTTCCAAAATATCATTGATTGCATGGTTTAAATAACAGAGATCTATTTCTCAGTTCAGGCAGATGAAAAGTCTAAGATCAAGGTGTGGGCAACAGAAATTTCACTCTTTTAAAATTATTTTTTAAAAACACTTGTCTATTTGAAAGTCAGAATTACAGTGAGAGAAGAAGAGACAGAGAGAGAATGAGAAAGAGAGAGATCCTTCATCTACTGGTTTACTCCCCACAAGCCCATTACAGCCAGAGCTGAACCAATCCAAAACCAGGAGCCAGCAGCTTCCTCTGGGACCATCATGTGTGTTCAGGGATCCAAGGACTTGAGCCATCCTCTGCCACTTTCTTAGGTCATCTACTGGGAACTGGGCAGCAAGCGGAGCAGCTGAGACACAAGCCAGTGACCATATGGGATGCTGTAGTTGCAGGGAGCAACTTTACTTGTTTTGCCACAATACCAACCCTTATTCTTTTTTTTTTTTCAGATTTATCAGAAAGGCAGAATTACAGAGCGAAGGAGAGACAGAGAGAAAGATCTTTTGTGCTGTGATTGACTCCTCATTTGGCCACATGAAGCCAGGAGTCAGGAACCTCTGAGCCTCCCATGTGGGTACAAAGTCCCAAGGATTTGGGCCAACCTCCCCTACTTTCCCAGGCCACAAACAGGGAGCTAGATGGGAAGTAGAGCAGCCAGGACACACACCAGTGCCCATATAGAATCCTAGTACATGCAAGACGAGGACTTCAGCCACTAGTCTATCATGCCAGGCTTCCCAACCTTCATTCTTTTACTAATTATTATTGTTTTTGTTTTTAAGATTTATATATTTGAAAAGTATAGTACTAGGAGTTGGAGTGTGGTCATGGGAAAGAGAGGGAGATCTTTCATCCATTGGTTCATTCCCCAAATGGCTGCAATAGCCAGGGCTGGGCCGGGCCAAGGCCAGGAGTAAGGAATTCCAACCAGATGGCAGAGAACTGAGCCCTCGAGCCATCTTCTATTGTTTTCCCAGAAACATTAGCAAGGAGCTGGAATAGAAAGTGGAATATTTGAGATTTGAACAAGCACTCCAACATGGGTTGCCTGAATTGTCAGGAATCCACTCAGCAGACTGTGCCTCAACATTGGCCCCAGGAAAGGTTTCATTCTGTTGGTACAGAAGTGGCTGTCATTTTGCTATGTGTTGGGGCTTGGGGAGAGCTAGCTCCCTGGTGCTGTTTCTTTTAAGAGCACTAATCCTACCATGGTGGTACCTCCCAGAAATCACATTACATCCGAGGTTAGGATTTCAATATACGCATTTTCAGTGAAAACAGTCAGTCCATAGCAAAAGGGCGCATACACACACACACACACACATCCCCCCCCCCCACATACATACACACTTTCGGAACAAAATAAATAAACAGAATAAAACCAATAGTGAGTAGCCAGAGAAAAAAGTAAACATTTTAGAAAAGAACAGGGGCTTAGCACTCAGAGAGAGCTGAGTCTTGAAAAAATCATTTCAGATTACTGAGCTTCAGTTTCTAAAGCTGTGAAATGCAGACGAAGAATCTTGCATCTAGGGTTGTTTTAGGGAATAATGAGACAGAGGGAAAAAAATGTCTTTTGCAAATGTTGATGGAGCTCAAGAGGTTGCAGGCAGGTGGCTCAGGAGTACAAATTATAATGGTACTGGTGACAGACAGAGGCCACCTTATGCTGAAAAGTCCTGTTCCATGAATATTGATCCCACTGATGGGAAGGTAGAACAGGGTGACTTTTCCAGCACCTTCCAGCTCCCAAATCCCTTACCTATGAGGAAGCAGATCTGTTAATCTCATTTGCTGTTACTATCAATTTACATTCTGCACTTTCACAAATATCTTATTTAATCTTCACCACACCTGACAACCCAGCACTAATAATAATAACCATTACTATTCTCATTCTACAGATGAGCAGGCCTCAGGTTCAAAAATTTGGATTACTTGGTCCAAGGTGGTCGGGAGAATGATAACATTGAATGTAAACCCAGAACTTCCTGCTTTCCACCTCTAAACACCAGTTTCCCTGCTCCGACTTTTGTAAAACTGAACGTTCTTTATACAAATATCAGTGGGAAGACAATGAAGCACAGAATGACTGGGGTATTGAAAGAGAATGCCTGGATCTGAATGAGCTTATGTCTCCACACTTGAATAGATTCCAGTAGGGGTCCCAGTAGAATTTATATCTGAGAAGACTGTTGGCTGTTTGTCAGGAACTCTGGAGCCAGGGAGAGAGGCCAGTGTGTAGATGGGTACACACTGTTCTAATTTGTGAAAGGGGAAGAAAGTTGGTTCTGCAAACCAGCAATGCCAATTCTGGGCCAAGTTCTTGAAGGACAATTGTGAATATATTAGAAAAAAAGAAAAAAGGGCGAGAGAGAAGTCACTGCTGGGAGCCAGCAAATTTTCATCCAGGAGAAATTTTTCCAGATGAACCCTCTCTTCCCCATTGGAGGTAAAAGAGTGGGATGTATTTATTTAGATTATACATTTTGCTCATCATAATAAATAAGCTCAAAGTGGGTAGGCAAATATATTCATAACAGGTTAGAAAAATAGATTTTCTTCAGTTTAAAATTTTATTCACTTAAAAGGTGAACAAAATCTCTTAAACTTCTATAAATATATGTATGCAGAGAATAAATAGATTCAGGATTTTAAGTAATGCACAGTATAATCCATTTTTCTATTTAAAAATATTTCTTTGGGGATGGTGTTGTAGCTCAACAGGCTAATCCTCCACCTTTAAGGGACAGCATCCATATGGGCACTGGTTCAAGTCCCAGTTGCTCCACTTCTGATTCCTCTCCTTGCTTCATGGTCTGGGAAAGCAGCAGGGTTGGCTCAAGCCCTTGGGACTCTACACCCACGTGGGAGACCTGGAAGAAGCTCCTGGTTTCTGGCTTTGAAGCCTGCCATTGTGGCCATTTGGGTAGTGAACCACTGGATGGAAGACCTTCTCTGTCTCTCCTTTTCTCTGTAAAATCTGACTTTCCAATAAAAATAAATAAATCTTTAAAAATTTCGTCCACGCAAAATCTTTACTGAAAGGCAAAAGTCAAACTTTCTTGTATCCGGCAGAATAGCTAGATAAATTCTCCTGATGTATCTTTATTTTGCCGTCCACGCTAATGATGGAGATGGAGGCAGCAATGTTCACTGTTCAGTTAATTGATGCAGACGAGAATTTGTTCCTTTCAGGTACAAACTAGAAACCTTCACTCCTGGCCCTTGCAATGGTATTGTAGACTTGGGCCTTATTTCTTCTTTCGTCTTCACTACCCTTTCTCTGCTGAAGACACGGGTCACTGCCTCCTGTTTTCTATGTGCTTACTTTCAGTTTCATTGTCATTTCTGTTGCATATATTACTGACTTAAGTGATGTGGGTTTTTTTTTTTGCAAGCCAAAGGGTGACAACTTCCTCTGTGGGTAGAGCCTGGGTCTGTATTGAGCATCAGGATATTCTAGAGTGCACTTTATTTTCCTCAAGAAATACATTAAGCCCAGCTGTTAGGCATATATCTTGAATCTCTGTAGCTGTAGGATTTTTAACAGGCTTACTTGTGGGCCGCTACCTCCATTCTGTGGATGATTTTCTTATTAGTCAATTATTCAGGATTGACACAAATAAACCTGTACTGTGAGATGGCAAATGCTCAGAGGTACGGGCCATTTCCACAGCTCAGAACCTTTTTATTTCAGCATTAAAATGATCAAGTTTTATTGTTTCCATGGAAATACATTTTATTGTTCACTTTAAAAAACTGAAATAATTCTGGATTTTCATGCAGTTATGAGTAATTGAATATAATCTTCTATATACTTTGCCCAGTTTTCCCTTGTGATTATATTTTGTGAAACCAGTTTACTTTTTAAAGGTTTATTTATTTTTGTTGGAAAAGCAGATCTAGAGAGAGAAAGAGATACAAAGAGAAAGAACTTTCATCTGCCTGTTCACTCACCAGGTGGTCGCAATGGCCAGAGCTCACTGATCCAAAGCCAGAAGCCAGTAGCTTCTTCTGGGTCTCCCATGTGGGTGCAAGGTCCCAAGGCTTTGGGCTGTCCTCCACTGCTTTCCCAGGTCACAAGCATGGAGCTGGATGGGAAATTGAGCAACTGGGATATGAACCAGCACCCTTATGGGATCCTGGTATATACAAGGTGAGGACTTTAGTCACTACATTATCATGCTGGGCCCAAAGCCAGTTTAATAATATAATCAGGATACTGATGTTGATACAATCCACTGATTTTATCAGCATCAAATCTTCCTGCTTACACTCATTCATGTGTGTGTGTTTGTGTGTGTGTATTAAGCTTTATATAATTTTGTTACCTGTGCAGTATCTTCCTTTACAGTCAATATACTGAACAGTCATAACTGATGGATCATTTTTAATAAGGAAGATTGTACTTTAAGACTTGAAGGAAAAAACAGTGGAAAAAACATTTCATGTGAAAGAAGAGCACAAATAAAATAAAAGCATGGATGAAGAAAGGATTGCTAAATTATAGATAGGATAATTGAGGTGATTTAGGCAAGATACAAAGCCGCATTACAAATGGCCTTTAATATCAGGGACTATACTGCTTAGACATAAAAATAGAATATGCCAAACTCTTAAAAGGCACTCAGATATCCATCTTTGTGACCAATGGTACAAAAAGGCATCAGTTTTTTACCTTTAGTCTTCCTTCCACATAGGATCCTTGTCTACAGGTACTCCTCAGCCAGCTCCATCTCACCGTGGAAAGTTCAGCTTAAAAGATCACCTGCACAAAGAAGCCTTCCCTGATCACCCAGCTTAGACTGTTCTCTATACTCTAGTTCCTTGCTTTGCTTCTTCCATAAAAATTAGTATTAGATGGGACCCAGCGCAATGGCTAAATTGGCTAATCTTCTGCCTGCAAGCAACAGCATCCCACATGGGCACCCATTCATGTCCTGGCTGCTCCACTTTATATGCAGCTCCCTGTTAGCAGCCTAGGAAAGCTGCAGAGGATGGCTCAAAGCCTTTGGATCCTGTACCTGCATGGGAGTCCCAAAAGAAGCTCCTCGCTCCTAGCTTCAAATTGACTCAGCTCTGGCTTTTGCAATCATTTGGGGAGTGAACCGGCCCATAGGAGATCTTTGTCTCTGTCTTTCCTTCTCTCTGTAAATCTGCCTTTCCAATAAAAAAAATGATAACACTAAAGGAAATTAGTATTATTTTTTAAAATCATATATCTAACTGCTTAATTATTACTTTCCCATTCCACAAACACGTAAGTTTTATGAAAAGAAATATTGGCCGCTTTGCTTATTGTACCTGAGACTGGAGATTTATCAGGCAATAAATCAGAAGTCCCAAAGCATAGAGACAGAGCACATTGATCTCCCATAAGTACCCTCCCTGCCTCTCTTCCTTCATTTCCAATCTTTCTCTTCCTTTCCCCCTCTTTTCATGGTAAATTAATTTCTTCAGGTTTTATATCAATCAAAGGCTTTGACTTGGCTTTCTAAATTATTTTCTCATGGTTGGGAATCTATAAGATATGGGACCAAATTAAGGAGATAACAGCATCTTCAGAAAAAGCAGCTTCAGAAATAGGGAGAGCTACCAGTAAGTTAGACTCATCATGGAGCAGAGATCTGTGCTCAGATATTTACAGGAATCTAGCAGAAACTGATGTGTGGGATTGGGCTTAGAAAGGACTGTCTCTGCAATTAACAACTGTCTTTCACTGATAGATGGGACACCTAAGACCAGTGTTAACAGGAAAATACGAAATACAAATTTTTGTAAGAAATTTCTTAATGTTTTAATGTCAGCATGTAAAAACAAATAAAGGGCAGGTGTCTGGCACAACATTTAAGTCATTGTGTAGGATGTCTACCTCCCATATTAGAGAGCTCAGTTCATTTCTTGTCTAACTTCTGGCTAATACTTACCCTTAGAGGCAGCAGATGATCAGGATTTGTGTCTCTCTCATCATAAGGGCTTCAGCCTAGCCCAGTACTGGAAGTTGCAGGCATTTGTAGCAGTGAACTGGTAAATGGAAGATATATTCTTTTTCTCTCCTCCTCTCTTTCTCTCCCTCTCTATCACACTCTCTCTTTCAAATAAAATGAAAATAATGAAATAAAAATTCTTTGGAAAGTTAAAATAGGTTTAACTGCAAGACTCAGCCCCAAGGCCATCATCATCTTGGCTTCTGAAAGAAATCGATGTTGCAGGTGTAAATGGTCTCCCAGTGCATACCCTCCTTCCCACAGGAGGCCACACGGATGGTTGGAAAAGAAATGGACTAAAATAAAAGCCTGCTGTAGAAGCCAGAGTAATCTTGTTATAGGTGAATTTAAGCATTTATTTCTCAGTCCAAGTCCTCTCACAGTAGGGATTATCAGCCCATGCATCTGTATTGTAACCACTCAAGCACATGCTCACATGCAAGGAACTGGAAGCAGGTTTGATTTCAGTTTTAAGACTGAGCCCTTCTATCTCCTTTTTTCCTCTTTTTTCTTGCTTTTAAGAATATTATTTGTTTATTAGACAGGCAGAGAAGAGAGAGAGACAACAGAAAGCTCATATCTGCTGGTTTACTCCCCTATATAACTATAATTGGCTCTAGACTAAGTTAAAACTCAATTGAGATCTTCTATGTGGGTGTCAAGCACTTAAGAGCTCATCACCTGTTGCCTCCCAGGATGCACATTAGCGGGGAAGCTGAAATCAGGGACGAAAGTGGGGTTCTAATTCAGGCATCCTAATAGGGGAAAAAGGACATACCAACAGGTGTATTAACAGCCAGATCTAATGTCAAAGCTCCTCCCTTTCTCTTTTTAATCCTAGCTTTACTTTGACAAAAGCTAAGTTCCTAAACTACAGACCCCAACTGAGTTGGTCATGGCAGATGTTACTCCCTACACCCACCTACCTCTGCACATGAACTTCCCTTTGTTACAGCTCTGATTAAGCTTGTCCTAAGTCTGAAGTGCTGATATAGAGTTAGTAACTCGGGTATCTCAGGTCTAAAACTTATATACTGCCCTTACCTACAACCTTCTCTCCCAAAGCATTCATTCATTCACTCTTTAGAAAGTATGTTTATGAAAAGTTTCATCTAAATCATTAAATGTTTAAGTGCTAGATTTCACAGTTTTGCTCAAGATAAGAATCAGCCATCACTAGCAAGCACAAACTTTCCAGTACCTAGAAAGTAACAGTATTGTATCCTTTCTCCAAGCTACTGCCCCAACAATCAATACATATTGCAGTATCTGTAATGGCTGTCTCATTTTATCCCCTGTGCTTGGCTAGCAATTTTCTTAGCAGTGAAGACATCAGTGTGGATGCCCCATTGCATACTGGAGTGGGGGGTGAGTTTGACCTCTGGTTTCAGCCCCCGATTCCAGCTTCCTGCCAACAAAAACACCAGGACACTGCAGTGATAGTTCAAGTAATTGGGTTCCTATCACTCACTTGGGAGACCTGGGATTCAGTTCTTGGCACAGCCTCTGCTAACACAGGAATTTAAGGAGTAAACCAGTAGATGGGAATGCTATGGTGGAGACTTCAATAAATATTTAATGGGAAGGCATGGCACAACAGGTTAAGCTGTTGCCTGTGATACCAGCATTCTGTCTATATCGGAGTGCTAGTTCATGTCCTCTCTGCTTTGCTTCTGATCTATCTCCCTGCTAATTTTCCTGGAAGAGCCCCAAATGTATAGGCTTCTGCCTCTCACATCAGAGGCCAGTACGCAGTTCTCCAGTCCTAGCTTCAGCCTAGCCCACTCTCAGTTTCTGTGGGAATTTGGGTAATGAACCAGAAGATGGAAGACCTCTGTTTCTCCCTTTGTCTGTCTTTCAAATACATCAATAAATAAAAAAATTTGTTGAATGCACTGTGGAATTCATACTTTCCATGGTGTATTTATTATAGTATCTTAGGAGCAATCTCTAAGATCTGAGTTAAAGCCATCATAGTTAATATTCTGGCCTTTTAAATTCATCCAAAGATATCACAGCTGCAAAGCATCTTAGTTAATGTTAGCTAAGTCCAATCTGTTGTTTTACAATGGGATCACAGAGAGGGAAGATCAGGGAGCCTATGGAGCTAGTAAAAGAACACATCTTCTATTAGTCCTATCTAGGGTGGATACTGACTCTTAGAGAAAAAGAAATTCAGTCAACACATCACAGGGTTGTACAAGAGTTTCATTAGGAAAGAAACAGCAGGGGTCTGGCATAATGGCCAAGTGGCGAAATCCTTGCTTGCAGGCGCCAGGATCCCATATGGGCTCCGGTTTGTGTCTCAGCTGCTCCACTTTCCACCCAACTTCCTGCTTGTGGCCTGGGAAAACAGTGAAGGACAGCCCAAAGCCTCAGGACCTTCACTCACATGGTAGGCCCAGAAGAAGCTCCTGGCTCCCGGTTTCAGATCAGTTCAGCTCTGGCTGTTGCAGCCACTTGGGGAGTGAGCCAGAGGATGGTTGGTTTCTTTCTATGTCTTTTTCTCTCTGTATAACTGCCTTTCCAATTAAAAAAAAAATCTTTAAAAAAAAGAAAAGAAGAAAAAAAAAGCAGGAAAGGCATTGATATGGTGTGGAGAAGTCCTTTGCAGCCCTAAGACATTCCAAGTGACTGAATGACGTTAGAACTCTCAGATCTAGAGCTGTGCAATGCTAACATTAGAGTCTGTTCTTCCTGGGGATAACTTTGTAGTACCATGAGTTAAGCCTCTGCCTGAAAAGTTAGCATCCATTATGAACGCCAATTTGAGTACTAGCTGCTCCAATTCCTATCCAGCTCCTGGAATGTGTGTGAAAAAAAACAGTGGAAAATAGCCCAAGTAGTTGGGCTCCTGCCATCCACATGAAAGACCTGGGTAGAGTTCCAGGATCTTGGAACTTTAGCCTGGATCAGCCTCTGTTGTGGCTATTTGGACAGTGAACCAGTGGATGAAAGATATGTATCTCTTCTTCTTATCTGTTCTCTGTCACTCTTTCAAACAAATAAATATGTCTGCTTATTACTATTTTCTTTTTAGGTGTTGTATTCTGAAAACCAAGGAAAGGGCCATTCATTTGGCCTAACACTTAGATGCTTAAGTCCCATATTGAAGTGCTTGGATTAAATTCTTGGCTCTGGCTTCCTATTCTAACTTTATAGAAATGCAAATTGTGGGAGGCAGCAGTGTTGCTCAAGTTGTTGGGTTCTTGCTACCCACATGAGACATGGGATTGAGTTTCTGGCTGCCAGCTTTGACTCCTAGCCTTTGTGACCATTTGGGTAGCCAATCAGAAGATGGAGTCCTACCATAGGTGTGTGAGTGCGTCTCTCTCATTTCTCTATGTCTTCAGTACAAAGGAATAATTTCTTTCGTATTTCTGTGAATCAGGTTCTTCTTTATAATATAGAAGTTGAAATCTAGAGTGAAATTTTTAACTGACCACCCAAAGACAAGTCGAAAAGAATTTTGGTGGGTTTTGGGGGGTTGGAGGTTTAACAAACAAACAGCCAATTAATTGTTTGTATATTTCCTTGTGGGCCCTAGATGATCAGGGCAGTAAGACTGGTAAAATAGTATGGCTTTAGTGTGTGGGAGGGGTCTGGCTACAGAACTTTGGTGCAAAGAGCCAGAAGACCAGAAGTGAAGTCCTTTAGAAGAAGTCTGTGAAGAGAAAAACGCAATTGATTCCACTCTAAGAACCTAGTCTTGTCTGCTGTGAGCTATTTTATCATAGCCTATGTTTTGCTCACAGAATGTGTAAGAAAATGGATAGGGAGCAAGTGTTCAAGTTAGTAGCTAAGATACTGGTGAAGATACCAGTTTTCAATTTCAGAGTGCCAAGGTTCCATATGAGGCTCTTGTTCTGCCTCCAGCTTCCTGATAATGCAGACCCTGAGAAGCAATGATGAAAACTCAAGTAATTGGGATCCTGTCACTTGACTTAGGTTTCTGGTTTGGCCCCGTTCTGGTCACTGCGGGAATTTGGAACTAGTAGATAGGAGACCTCCCTCAAAAATAATTAGGGCCTGGTGTGGTCGCCTAGCGGCTAAAGTCCTCGCCCTGAACACACAAGGATCCCATATGGGCATCAGTTCTAATCCTGGTGGCCCTGCATCCTATCCAGCTCCCTTCTTGTGTCCTGGGAAAGCAGTGGAGGACAGCCCAAAGCATTGGAACCCTGCACCCGTGTGGGAGACCTGGAGGAGGTTCCTGGCTCCTAGCTTTGGATTGGCTCAGCTCTGGCTGTTGTGGTCACTTGGGGAGTGAATCATCAAATAGAAGATCTTCCTTTCTGTCTCTTCTCCTCTCTATATATCTGACTTTGCAATAAAAATAAGTAAATCTTTAAAAAAAAAAGCAAATAAAAATAAATAAACAAAAATAAAACAATGGGAAGTGGGTGGAAGGTACTGAGATGTGATTATGTATATACACTCTGTAGCCAGTTAATGCTGGAAGGGATGATACTCATTAGCAACTCAATCCTGAGCTTCCTACTACCCACACTTATCTGGAGGAGAATTTCATCAGCCTTCCTGAGGAAAGCCACACATACACATCATCCTACTCAACTCAGTTTAATGACTCCACCACCACCTCTACAGCATATGCAGCAAGCTTGTGGGGGTTGAACCTTTTTTTTTTAAAGTTGTATTTTAAAGGCAAATTGAGAGACAGGGAGAGAGGTGTGGGAGTGAAGATTCTTCCCCCTGCTGGTTTACTCCTCGAATGCATGCAACAGCTGGGCCTGGGCCAGGCAGAAGTCAGGAGCTAAGAACTCCAGAGAAGGGCTCTAACTTCTTGCACAAGACATTCCACAAATGGGGGGCCATTGCTGCTATGCTTGTGGCTCAGGGTGAAGAGGCTGGAAAGGTGGAGATCAACTAGAGTCGTGTTGTCCTTCATGCCAGGGAGATCAAAGCAGGTCATCTGCTCTCTGCTCACAGAACCTGATGGCTGCCTTCTTGGGAGAAGAATTCACGGGACCAGAGCTCTCTTCACACTGTCTCATCCTCAGAAGACTCTCAAGTGGACAGACATACTCACAGTAGCTGTAAACTGGCCTGTATGCATTTGTTAGGAGCCAGTTTACCACACCTGTGAAAAGCTGGCCCTGTATCTCCAAAGTGAAGCCATCTACATGAAATTACCTGTTTCTGTGCCTCAGAAAGTAGCGTCTGGCTTCCAAGTCCTTTGGCCAAGCTCTCTGCAGGCAGATCTTCCACGAGGCTGTGCATATCACCTATTAGCATATTTCTGGAAAAGCAGCCTGAACAGAAGGTCTTGTAGACCTTTGTGCTGGACAAAATTTGGCTTTTTCATTAATCTGGGGCTGTTGGAAAAAAATCTTTTGAAACTTCAATCAGTACTTCTCAGTTAGGCCTCAAGACAAAAGCTAGCCTGAGCCTTCATTATCAGCCAAGCATTTGTTGGATTCCTGGGGTCCAGACACAACTGATATATGTTGAAGATAAATCAGTTTGCCATAGAGATGCAGGCACTCTCTTTTCTACTTTATGTGGGGAAAAAAGGAAAGGAACTCCAACACTCCCTAGGTCCTGTTTTTTTGTGTGTGGTGAAGCCTTTCTTTCTGTCATTAGCTGATGGTAATGTATCACAAACATGTCACCCATAAGGAGCTGTCTGGCTGTAGTGATCTGGGGGCACAGCTGAACAGGTCTTCAAGAAGCTTAAAGGCCAGTAAGCAGTGTTTCCAGGGCAACTCACTGTGTTGGGCAGAATATACCTGTAACATAGATGGTTGCCAGTTGCTACTTGCTCCACAATCTATGTATCAGTGGAGGCAAGGTCTTCTGCCTGGCATGGGATCATGGCCTCCATCTTCATTGCTGCATGGAGCAGAACCAGCCCGTGGAGCATAGGAAGCTGAAGTTCAAGTATACCAAGCATAGGTCAACACCTGCATGAGGGACAGCCAATTCAGGGTAAAATCTGCAGCCCATCTTTCCTGTTTTTCCACTTCTTTTTTTCCCTCTAGAATCTTTCCCTCTCTTTTCCTACCTTTACTATTGCTAACACTTATGGGTGCTGTCTTTTTTTATGCAGGGGCTGGAAAGCAGATGGGCTGGTCATCTAAAGAAGGGAAACAAATTCTACTGTCAAAGGGTTTATAAGAAATTGGTCCATGGTCTGTGGCTATTTGAAGTTCATATAAATATAGTGGTAGATCTATTCATCTGCTGATCCTATTTCAAGTGTCCTGAGTGCTGCTTTTATCAACAATGGGGGTATAATGCATATTCATGTATATCTACATTTGTACTTAATACATGTGCCTACCTTTCTCTGAAACAACCATTTGAATAATAATAATAATGATTCAAATTGCTATTTTAACAAATGTAGTGGCTTAAAATAAATTAATCTTGCAGTTCTGAAGTTTAAAATCAGTCTTAGTGGGTTAAAGTCAAGTTGTAGGCAAGTATATTAGTTAGGGTTCTCCAGAAAAATGAAAGCATAACAAAGCATGTGTATATATGAGGGTACTTCTAAAAGCTCATGGAAAATGGAATTTAAAATAATTCATTTATTTATTTTATCAATTTTCATTTTATTTGCTAGGCAGAGGGGAGAGAGGAAGAGAGATTCACTTTTCCATTCACCAGTTCTCTCTCTGAATGCTTGCACTACCTGGAGCTGGGTCTGTTTGAGGTTGACTCAAGCCATAAAGATGGCAGGAAACAAGAACATGAGCCATCACCTACTGCCTCCCAGAGTGCACATTAGCAAGAAGCTGGAATTGTAAATGGCACTTGGTCTTGAATCCAGGCCCTCTGATCTGGAATGTAGGTGTCCCAAGTGATGTCTTTACTCCCGTGCCACATGTTTTTTCCTGATCAACTCATTTTGGTACAAATAGAATTTGAAATCCTGTGACAGTCAGCTGACATATTCAGCACTCCCTGGGAGGTAGGAACAATGGCTCAAGTACTTAGGTACCTGCCACACACATGGAGACTCAGATTGTGTTCTACGTATCTGATATCTGCCTGCCCCAACCCTGGTGGCTGCAAGCATTTGGAAAGTAAATCAATCAGTAGATGGGAGATTATTCTCATGTGGGCAAGTAAGTGGCATACACAGGACACTGTGCAGTTCGACATATGCAGTTCGACAGCCCCAGATGACCCGTGGTTTGACAGCTGCAGCAGACCCATGTGTAACAACCCACATTGACTTTTGCAGTGGTGTGACCTGACATAGGCTGGCTCCAGCTGACTTGCTGTAGGAAACTTTGCTGATGTAGAAGCCCTGGTCAATTGGGACAGTAGCTGTGCCAGTCCCCTCACACCAGCCTACACCAGACTGCACACCAGCTCTGTGTGCACCACCCAAACCCATCTTCTAAGAAACACCAAGCCCTGTGCCATTTATGTAGCCAAAATGCCTGCAATATTGCAATCTTGGAACTAATGGCAGCTGGGAATATCCAATGTGGCTATAGGCTAAATTCTGGCAATAACTCTTAGGTCATTATAGTAAAATTATAACTGACCAGCACTCTCACTCCCACCATTCACCTGACTCCATAACACTTTACAGATTTTGAAAAAGAAAATGGAAAATGAGTGGTACTCAAACCCTCCTCCAAACTCTCTCATTTGTGTTTTCAATGAAGCCCCATGCAGATACTACCCCCTAAGCCTCCTAAAAGTATAGAAGGTGAGCCCAAGCTTTGTTGCGGGTTTTTGTAGTTTGTGATTTATTTTTGTTTTTTGTGTGTGTTTTCAGTTCTTCCTGTTCATTCTCTCTTGAACTTGTCCACACTTATTTCTTGATGGTAAATTTTTCATTTGCTAAAAAAAAATCCTGCTTTCCTGTACAACCTTATGCCTCCACTTTAAGTCTTTTACATATGGAATAAGCTCAGTCAGGGTTCCATTGCCCACAGTATGAGTGGTTCCAGCCAGGAGGGAAGAACAGGAGTGGGAAGACCATCCACACATTAGTGAGAGAATTTTGCCTCTCTTATGCCTGAGGGTCTGGGTTTCTTTCTACCTTCCTCTCCTTTCCATTCTGATATAGTATAGACTAACTCTTTTGAACCTATTCATTTTGCTCTCACCAGAAACTATTAGAGGCCATGAGATGACACTGTGCAGATTAGATACCTATGAGGCCTTTGTAAAGAATGTTTATAAAAGTGGCTGGGACTTGTTCCCAAACCAGGCAGTGCCTGGAGGTTTGCTTTTCTTTTCTATCACTGTGTGACCTTGGAACTTCCGCCTTGCTTAACTTCTATTTTATCTGTGCCTTCTAAGCCTCCAGCTGCCTTTCTGGTATTTCAGGATGAGTGCTGCTGCATATTTTGTCACCCTCACCAATGAGATGTTTGGTCTCTATGCAGTTAACATCCCCCACCTTATGACAAACACATTCTGCCATCCTTCTGAGGACCTTTCTGCTTCTGTAGGAAACCCCTTGCTACAGGGCCACCCTCATGTGCCTAACTCCAATATCCATACCCATTTACTTCAGGGTTTTGGCTTCTACATCATTCAGCACAGTGTTGTCTTTCTTCACTGTACCACACAGAACAAAGGGTGTGGAGATAGTCCCAGGACATTACTGATGGGTGCTCTAAGGAATACTTTACTTGAAAGTTCATCCACCCCAGCTGTAGGCAACTGCCTAGGCTGTCTAGTACATAGGCAAGTGTTACAATGCTGGCAGAAAAGCAGTCAATAACTGGCGAGCACTCTGGGCCTGGTTAATGCCAAATTTCAGTTAACTATACAAGTATGCCAGCATAGTTAGGGAGGGCATGGGAGTCTGGGCTGGACACACCACCTCGGCCCCCAGATAAGAGGCCTACAGATTTCCTAGGGAAGGGATCTGGAGAAATACTGGAGTGTGAACACTGAGGGCAGGTTTGACAGGAAGGAATGATTTCTGGGATCTTCTGCAGACCAGGCTATGCTCTCACAGGTAGGTAAGGGAGCTGAGACAGAGTGGTTTAGAAGGGGGAGACCAGAGGGCATGTTTGGGTCAGGCCATGGCACCCACCCATGTGGGAAACCTGGGATGGACTAACTAGCATCACCTGGGGACAAGCGAGGTTGGGCTAGGCCTTAGCATCCACTAGCACACATGAAAGCCAGGACAGGGTGTGGGCCATGTCCAGCTGGGCTGGGCTGCAACACCTACCAACAGGAGCTGTGACTGCAGGTGAGCTATACCAGGCTGGGTTCAAGCACTCACCAGCATGTGCAAGACCTGAGTCTGAGAATGGGCCTGGTATGTGAACTCTGAGCACTCCCCTACTGGGATTTAGCTCCCACTAGTGATTGCAAGTGCCAAGTTAGAGGCAGAACAGGGTAGGCAAAGCCATAGCACCCATCTGGGTCTGGGAGTGGGTCAAATTGAGCTGGGTTCCAGCTCCTGCTGGTGCTCACAAGAGCCAGAATTTGTGTGGGACAGGCCAGGCAGCAGCACCTGCTGGGTCACATGAGAGCTGGGTCAGGGGGTGGGCCAGGCTGGACAGGATGTAGCACCGATAAACGAGACCCAGAATTGGTGTGTACCAGTCAGACTAGGCCACAGTACCTACTGGTGAGTGCCAGGACTAGGGGCTGGCTATGTCAGTCTGGGCAGCAGCACCTGACAGCACACATGAGATCAATTGATGGGAATGGCCCTAGTTGGAGAACTTGGAGGATCTCCCTTGCTAGTCCCAGCTGCCTCTGGTGAGCACAACAGCCAGGACTGGGAGCAGGCTAGATGATGCTGGATTGCAGTACCCATTGGCACACGTGTGAGCTGGATCTGGGGGCAGACCAGGCAGGGTCAGGCCACAGAACTTCATGAGTGAGAGCCAGGACAGGGTGTAGACCAGGCCAGGTTGGAGTGCAATACCAGCAAGATCACATGAGGGCTAGAAGTGGGCCAGGCTGGGCAAGGCTGTTGCACCTGCCAGGAAGTGCTGAGACTGAAGGCGGACCAGGCTGAGCCAGGTTGTAGCATGTGCTGGTGAATGCTGAGACTGGGAGCAAGCCATTAGCAGGGCCAAAGCACCTTCTGTCACACGCAAGATCCAGGGCTAGAAGTAGACCTGGTAGGGGAACTTTGGGCACTCCTTTGCAAGACTACTGCTTCCACTGACAGGTGTGAGAGCAGAGACTGGAGTTGAGCTGGTCTGGGGCAGGCCAGGCGGGACTATCCTGCTGCTCTTACTGGCATTGATTAGAGCCATAATGAATGTGGGCCAGCTGATCTAGGCTACAGCACCAGCTGACACCAGCTGGGACTGGGTGTAAGTCATGCCAGGCTAGACTTCAGTAACTCCTGGCAGGTACAACACATCAGGCTGGGAACATGCATAGCAGGGGAACTGTGGGTACTTCCCTGCTAAGCTGTACCTATTGCTGGTGAGAATAAGAACCAAGTCTGAGAGTGAGCCAGGCTGCATAAGGCAGTGGCATTTGTCATATGCAAAGACCAGGTCTAGGGCAGGGAAGGCTAAGCTAAGCCTCAACACCCACAGGTGAACACAGGAGCTGGTTGGGATGTGGGCTAGGCTGAGCAAGGCTGCAGTAGAGGCTGGCATATGCAAAAACCAGGCCTTGGGGTAGGTCTGGTAAGGATTATTACAGTTGCTTCAACTAGGCTGTGGCATCCACTGGTATGCATCAGGACCAGGTGTATGGTGAGCTGGCTGGGCTAGGCTGGAGTACCCACTGGTTTGCATGTGCTAGGGCATAACTGACCAAGCTGCATCCACTGGTATGTGCATTGGCTGATGCAGGTGACAGACCACACCTGTCCTTGCACTGGCTGGCACGTATAGGAATAAAGTCTGAGGTCATCTCAGGCAAGGTAGCTTGAAGAACTCCCCACCTGGACCACTGGACTCAGACCCTGGCCACAGGGAAAATCACAGAATATGTAGTCTGATCCTGCAGTGCACGTATCAGAATTTGGCCTCCTCAGTTGTTGATGCCTATACAGTGGACAGCCTGTCCAGATACACATGGGGGACATGACAGCCAAATCCTCTAGGCCAGCCTGGGCCGTCAAATGTCTCATCAGAGGATGGAAAGCAAAACAGGTTGGACAATACTCCTGGCCAAACTTTGTAGCATAATCCTGGGTCTGAGGATGCACTAAGGTGGACTTTGTCAACCAGTAGACCTCGAACAGATTTTCTCAGTCTTGGAGCAATGCAACCAAGAATGTCTAAGGGCTATTGTGAACATTCTAATAAACTTTTGGAACACTCTTCCCCATATCAGGATCTTTGGGGCATCATCAAAGGACCATCCCTTACTCCCCCATCCTGATATAGTTCAACAGTAAGGAGTGGTCTTCTCCCATTCCTCACCTGTGGACACAGGAGAAAACAAGAACAACAAAAAGACTAAAACGTGTCCCATCCATCTTTCTCCATACCTGACACTCCCTACTCACAAGGGGGTGCTTCCCTCTCAACTATGTAAACAGTATTAAAAATAACAAAAAATTTTAAAAACAAAATTTTCCACACACTTCAGAAGTAGGACCCTCTGCTCTCCTTTCAACTGGTAAGTTTTAGAATGAGTTTAATTATGATATTAGCTACTGGCTAGACCTGAAGCATGAACCAAGTTACTGCCTTGCTGAAACACTACAAATAAAGCCAAAATTTCTTGTGAAAAATCCCTCAATAGCTCCTGGATCCAAGCACTGTGGAGTCTCCCAGGATTTGAGATAGACCCTGAGGGAGGTAGAAAACCCAAAGTTCATAATAAACCATGGGTGAATGACATGATTCATATTCAAGGACTATCAGATTGAGTCTGAACCAATTCATGAAGGCCACTGGGAGTGCCTGGGGCATGCACAGGGTGATTTGACATCCTGGGATGCCAAATTCGATCTAGCCCTAAAGAATTCCAGCATTCAAGTTGAAAATGTGGGCATGACATAGGCTCCTGTATAGCTATGTCTTGGTTTTGTCTCCCTTGGTCACAAACAAGCTTTTATAGCTACGGGTAAATCTCCATCCATTCCAATGGACTCACCCCTGGGTTGCCTATTTATAAACTGAGGGACTCTTGGGTTAATGAACATAAACAAAAAAACAGCTGTTTTTTCTTTTGCAACACTCCCTGTCCATGTCAGCCAGAAAAGGAAGAAATCTGGGCCCAAACAGGATTCTGATCTTCAGTGCTATTTTTCAACTTGACTATTTCTCTAAGACAAATTCCTTACATTCAGGCCTTCATGCCACTCTGAACAAAGCCCACCCTCAGCTGGAGCTGTAAACGTCCTTCTGCCCCGGCCCTCCCGAGCACACAAGATACTGAGAAGTAACAGATGGATGTGGTGTATGACCCACTGTTGGGTGGCTCTCTACCACCTAAGCACAGTTTGTCCTAGTGAAAGAACCATCCCCAGAGGGTGCTGGCTCTTTTCCCTCTTTCTCTGATCCCAGTTCTCCTCTGCCTCCTATTTGGTCCACAGCCTTCACCCTACAATATGTCTACACACCCTCTACCAGAGGCCAGGGTGACTGGAGTCACAGTGGGGCTTGCTACCAGCCTTATACAAGAAAGCATTGTCCTTTGAAAGAAGTGGCAAACAGGGCCTGGTGCGGTGGCCTAGCAGCTAAAGTCCTTGCTTTGAAAGTGCCGGGATCCCAAATGGGCACCGGTTCTAATCCCAGCGGCCCCACCTCCCATCCAGCTTCCTGCCTGTGATCTGGGAAAGCAGTCCACAAAGGCCTAAAACCTTGGGACCCTGCACCCGCATGGGAGACCTGGAGGAGGTTCTTGGCTCCTGGCTTCGGATCGGCACAGCACTAGCCGTTGAGGTCACTTGGGGAGTGAGTCATCAGATGAAAGATTTTTCCTCTCTGTCTCTCCTCCTCTCTGTATATCTGATTTTGCAAGAAAAATAAATAAATCTTTTTTTTTTAAAGAAGTGGCAAACAGAAACATGGGAAAATCAGAACACGTGTCCTTTAACCTAACCTGAATGACCTATACATTCTCTCATCCACTGTTTGCACTTTATAGAAGAAAACAGCATTATCCGGGCTGATGCTCAGGCTTATGCTGACTCCATGGTGGCTCAGCATTCAGCAAACATGCTGTGTGGACTGCAGCAGTCCCACTAATACATCATGACTGGATTTACCAGAGACCATACGGTTACCTGTCTGCTGGCTGAGTGGAAGAAAAATGTTATCAAGCCTATAAATTATGACAAAGTCAGAAAGGTGATGGAGCATTAAGAGAATCCAGCCTCATTCCAGAAATAGTTGGTTGAAACTCAGAAGAAACTCCAGAAATTGGTCAGAAGAAAATGGTCACAAGAAATTCCAAAAAGTAGCTATAGTATCTCTAACTCCCATGGGATGATCTGTTGGGCTTAATGTTTCAGGTGTTTAATAATAGAGACAAGGCTGAAGAGAAAAGGTGTTGGAATATATGGAACCACAGCCCAGACATCTGGCTCAGAATCTACCTGGATACCTCAGTCCAGAAATAAACTCCCACCTCCAGAATCTTCACAGACACACCCAGATGATAATTTTGCCTATGCTTGTGAGTTCATTGAGGGGCTCAAGTTTATATTCAAAAGCTAAGATAACTAGAATTTCTGCTTTTCCATAAACTTTTCCCTAGAGAGACATTAAGACTACTGCACTTGCCAGCTGTGAAACATTTCCTATTTCTCATATTTTTGTCAGGAAACTTCTTCGAACAGAAAAAAAGGAAAAAATGGTAAATGTTTCCACCATAATAGGGGGGAAATCTTGCTACATTCCATGAAGCTGCTTTAAGGAACCTGTTTGTTGGGCCCGGCACGGTGGCGCAAGTGGTTAAAGGAACCTGTTTGTTGCCTTGTATAATTTATCAGGCTCTATAGTAACTACATAGGCTGTGGGTTCCCTAGTTGAAATGATTATGGACAACTAGCTGACCTGGAATGCCTACTGACAGCACAAGGAGTCATATATGCAGTGACTAAAGAACCCTGTTATGCCCCAGCTATAGGCAACTGCCTAGGCTGCACCGCACCTTGGACAAGTGTTACACTGATAGGAGAAAATCAGCTAATAGTTGGCAGGTGTTCTGGACCTAATTAAGGCCAAATTTGTGTTAACTATACCAGTGTGCCAGCACAGTTGCATGATCTATGTTTTTTAAAGAATTTTGTGGGACAGATGCCAGTGCGCCAGCAGACAGGATCTGGGGACTTGCACATGAATGTGCATTGACGCTGGGTAAACAGGCAGAGCCCCAGGCTGGTATGCACACTGCCAGAGGACCAACCTTAGAGATCTGCATGCTAACAGGCATGGGGGGACACTGTGGATTGCTCAGGGAAGGGGGTCTGAGTACGTGTGGGAGGAAGGAGGACTGCTGAAGGAGAGTGTGACAGGTGAGGAGTGACTTCTGGGGGACTGACACAATCAGACTACTACACTTGCAGGAATGAGAGAGCTGACACCATGTGATTTAGTGGAGGGAAACTGGAGGACCCTTCAGACCAAACCAAAACACCCCGGCCACATGGGATACCTGAGCTAAGATTGTTGGTATTAACCACCATCTACCAGCACACACAAAAACCATGGCTGGAAGGCCTGTCTGGCAGGCCTAGATCATAGTATGTGACAGTGAGTGTTGCAGCAGGGAGTGGATCATGTCAGGTTAGGTCATGACAGTAACCAGCATGCAAGAAAACCAAGTCTAGGGGCAGATTCTGTGGGGGATTGTGGGCTCACCCCTGTGGGACTGCCATATCAGCTGGTTTGCTCTAGGGCTGGGAGTAATGACAGGCTGAGCTAGCTATGAACAAGGAACTCACCAACACTCACTGATGCTGGGGCTGGGAACAGGTTGGACTGGTCCAGGCTGTAGCACCCATAGGTGCACCCAGCAATATAGTGTGGGTCAAGCCGGGCTGTGACATCCATCAGCACACAGAGGCTGAGACAGAGGGGACAGACTTTACCAGACAAGAACCTAGCATACACTGGCGTGCTTGACATCTTGGTCTGGGTGTGGGCCCAGTGGGGAAGCTTGAGGAACTCTGCTGGAGAGCTATAAACTCACGCTGTTGAGCATGTGAGTCAGGCCTGGGTGTTGGTCAGGCTGGACAAGGCTGCTTCACAAGTCAACAACTGTGTGGATTGGTTCTGGATAGGGAGAAGGGAGGGGAGGGTGGAGCAGTAGAGATGGGTCAAACCTTAGCATGTGCAGGAGCCAGGATGGAGTGCAGGCCATGCTGGACTAGGCTACCATACCTTCCAGTTTGGATGAAAGACAGGGATGGGGACAGGTTGGACAGGACTAAGCTGTAGCAACTACCAGCCAAAGTTGGGACTGGGAGCAGGCCAAGCCAGGCCTGGAAGCAGCATCTTATGGCAAAGGCCAAGCCTTGGTATTGATGGTTGGGCTTCTGGGAGTGGCTTTCAATCCTCTCCCCATTTTACTCAGATATAGAAAGAAAAAACAAGATTGGAGTCAGTTGTCTCATCTACTTTTTCCCATTCCTTGACCCTCCCAACCCTAATCGGTGGTCAACATGGGTATGCATTCTTCTTGACTATGTAAACATCATTTAAAAATTAAATATATACATAAAAGAAACCTGTTATATGTACATTAACAGTGTGTCCATGGAAAGAGACACCAAAAGATTCATGAGCAAGTCAAGTGGTTCTAGTATTTTGCTAAGGGAAGCCTGTCAATTCCCACCATCTGGAAGGCAGTAAGATATGCTCTTTATTCTCTGACATGGTTTTTACCCTTCTTTGCCCAACTGTACTTTCCATTAAATTTGCCTGTCCCAGAATCCTACAGTTTCATGCAAAAACAATGGTCATGCAAGATACCCATTGCCAATAACTGGTGGCTGAACTCCAACCCTTCTAGTAACATTATCTAGATCAGTTAGCAGAGGATTTTGAGTTCCTAGCTAGACATGACAACCCAACAGCAGTAAGAATTCATAGAATGGGGCCGGTGCAGTGGCATAGCAAGCTAATCTTCCACCTGCAGCATCAACATCCCAAATGGGTACCAGTTTGTGTCCCAGCTGTTCCACTTCTGATCCAGCTCCCTGCTTATCATATGGAAAAGCAGTGTAGGATGCACCTATATGGGATACCCAGAGGAAGCTCCTGGTTCCTAGTTTCAAACTGGCTCAGCTTCAGCTGTTGTGGTCATTTGGGAAGTGAACCAGCACATGGAAGATCTCTCTCTCTCTCTCACACACTCTTTCTCCATCTCTTTCTCTCTGTAAATCTGCCTTTCAAATAAAAACAAATAAGTTTTTTTTAAAACAAAAGAATTTATAAAGACAGACCTTCTATCAATAAGCTCACACTAACATTAAGAGAGGAAAATGTCTGAGGCCAGAAATGATGTGGACTAGTTGGCAGCTAGGTAAAGGAGCTAGGTAAAGGGTTTCGACAGCCCCAGCTAACTCCCAGTCTGACCTACCATAAGATAGCTGCAGCCAGTCAGTGCAGAAGCCCTGACCAGCTTGTGCAGCAGCTGTGGCTGGCCCCTGTATAAAAGCCTGGACTGGTCCGCATGACAACTCTGTCTACATCATTCAAACTTTCTGTGTGCCAGTCAAACCTTTCTTTCTCTGTACCATCCAAATATACCTTTCATGAACCACCAAACCTACATTTTCGGTGTAGCAGAAACCACAAGCCCCCCAATCTTGCGAACTCAGATCTAACACCAATTGGAAATATCCAATATGGTTGTAGGCTGTGCCCCAGCATATGCTTAGGTCATTATAATATAGTTACAATAAAATTACCATAGCCAACCAGCTCTTTCAATCCCATTTATACCTGACATTACACTTCTGAGATTTCCAAAAATAGGGCACAGAAATTCGTTTACTGAAGCCCTGCTCCAAACTCTTATCCTTTTGAATATTTAATCACGAAGTTCCCTCAGACATCATTTCCTGTGCCTCTTACAGTGTAAAAGGACAGCCCAAACCTTGCTGAAGGGTAGTGTTACATGTGCTTTTGGTGTATTATAGGGACTTCATGCTCTCTATCTCAAGCTTATCTGCACTTATTTGATTATGCACTTTTCCTTTGTTTTAAATAAATATGCTTTACTGTACACCTTTGTTGTCTCCATTTGAACTTATTTCACATGTAGAAGAGTCTGTGATTAACCAGCTGAGGCCCCATTTCCCATAATCTCTCTTTCTCTCTTTCTTTTCAAAATAAAAATGAGTAAAACTTTTAAACATTTGAAATGTATGCAGTTTTTTTCATAATATACATTTCTGTGAACTTTTAAAAAATGATTTATTTATTTATTTATTTATTGAAAAGCCAGAGTGGCACAGACAGAGTGAGTGAGAAAGCAGGACAGAGGGACAGAAGGACAGAGAAACAGAGATACATACATTCTTTGATGAATTCCTCAAGTGCATATAATGGCCTAGACTGGGCCAGCTAAAACCAGAAGCCAGGAGCTCTATCTGCATTTCCCACATGGGTGGGAGGGACATGGGTACGTGGGTCATTATCTACTGTCTTCCCAGGCACGTTAGCAAGACTTGGATCAGAAGCAGAAATAGGATGCTAGTGTGCAAAAGGTGGCTTATTCACTGTACCACAATGCCAGGCCCCAGTGAGCCTTACAAAGAACCTATCGTGTGTGTGTGTGTGTGTGTGTTTAGAGGGATAGAAACAGAAGTAGACAGGAAGAGAAAGAGATTTTAGGAATGGATGATACAAATACAGGAACAGAGAAGTTCAAGACCTAGTTGGTATAGTTGCAGTCCAAATTCAACTTTGAAAGCTTTATGGCAGGCAAAATGGAATTTTTTTTTCTCTTCCATTTGTTCTATTCATGCCTTCTGTAGATTGGATGAGGCTCACCCACACCGAGAAAGGGTAACCTGTTTTATTCAAGCAATTTAACATTAATCTCATCCAGACATATCTATCTTAGCCTATTCAGGCTCCTGTAGCAAAATATTTTATACTGGGTAACACCAAAACAAACAAACAAAAAAATGCATACCCCATTCACTCTCAGTTCTGCAGGCTGGAAATTGATGATCCGGGTACCAGCAGTGTATGGTGTATAGGGAAGGCTCACTTCCTCATAGGCAGTTTCTTCTATCTGAGTCCTTATGACATAGATGGGATAAAGCAGTTCTCTGGGGTCTCTTTTAAAAGGGCGGCCTCCACTTCCATGACCTTACCGTCTCCCCAAAGGTCCCACATCTTAATATCATCACTTTGGGGTATAGGATTTTAATATACAAATCCTTGAGACACATAATCACTTAGATCATGGTTCTCTCACAGTTAGAAATAACATTGAAGTAAATAGCTACCAAGTGTGGCAACATGGCCAACGTTTGTTCTGAAGGCTCTAGGGAGAACTGATTCCATGCCTCTTCTAACTTTTGGACATCGCTTACATTCCTTGGCATGTACTTGCTTTCTCTGTTTTCAAAGTCAGCTGTGTAGCATCTTTTATCCTCTGTGACCTGTTTTTGTTGCCAAATCTCCTAGTTCAACCTGTTTATTGCTTCTCTGAACCCTTAAGTATTTTCCAACTCTGATGGTCAATGACTCTCTGCTTCCAGAAGGAAATACAGTGCTTAACAACTGGGAGAGAGGAGAACTATGCCAAAGTTACCAAGGAAATCTTTGGTGCCTGACGTCATCTGCCAACTTCTCCTTCCCAGTACACACACTTTTGAGATTATTCATTCAACCAAACATTTAATGTGCCTCCTAGTACTAGGCACTAGCTATACCAAGGTGAAAAAGGTACAGTTCTTGCATTCAGGAGTTTCTTGGGGGAAAAAGACTGAGTAAACAGACAAAATATAGTTAAGAGAGCTGCTGTAACTGAGATGAGCTGGGTGTTATGGCCACCCAGAAAGGGTAGCAAATTAAGTAGACCCAGATGTTACCCTTGAGCTGAATCATACAGCATAAGCATCTAGAAAGCAGCTCCAGGAATGAAAGCAACGGAAGTAGAGTTGGTTTTGGGAGGACTACAGATAGTAAGGACCTGAAATAAGCTGAGAAGGTTGAACTTCTCAAGAGGCAGATGGAATAACTGATGGAATTTAGCAAGAGGTGACATGATTGCTCAGGCCTTTTGAAGAGTTATCCTGAGAAGTAGAGAAGGATGAATTGGAAGGAAAGCACATGGGGACAGAAGGAGAATTGGGAAAGTTGGAGACTGAGCTGTACAGTTGTGCATTCATGTGTGTGTGTTTAGAGTGTGGGAAAAGGGTACAGAATTCGAAAGCACAGCCAACAGGGACAGCCACAATCCGAGAGACCTTTCTATTTTACACCAAGCACATCTGATTCCTATTCTTAGCTGGCTATGCTTCCGATTTGTTTTCTTCATCATGCTAATCATTTATCTGTAGATTTATCTAATGACTATTTTATTTAGATTATTAAGGATTATAAGGACATAAATGATGTTCACATATATTTTATTATACCTAAAATCATAAATTTCTCTTAACTATGTTAAGTGCACAGTCATTATTGTTAAGTATGTGTTTACCTTTCTAGGAAACAGATCTCCAGAACTTTTTCATCTTGTAAATCTGAAATTCTATACCTATTTGTCTCAGTCCTTTTGGGCTGCTGTAATGAAAAATCAAAGGTTGGGTGACTTACATATAACAACCACTTACTTCTCATAAAGTTGAAGGCTGGGAAATCTGAAGTCGAAATGCTGGAAGATTCAGTGTCTAGTGAGGGCCTATTCCTCAGAGATGGCTACTTCTCACAGTGTCTTCTCATGGTAGAAGGGTCAAAGCTGCTCTCAGGGGTTTCTAAAGACACTGCTATGACTTGAATATGGATTGTCCCACTAAAAGGGGGCAGAGCTTCCTTCCTCAAGGCTTTAGTATCAGGGTGGATTTGGGGGATGTGATTTGGTCTCAGGGACACTGCCCTTACAACTGGATCAGTGTTTTTCTCAGGAGATTGGATTAGCTGCCTCTGAGCCTATACTGAATCTCTCAGAAGTGAACAATGTCTTGCATGACCGGATTAGTTGCCCCAAGAGTTGTAGCTATAAAGTGAGCTTGCACAGACCCTTGGTCTCTCTGGCTCCTTTTGTTCATGCCCACTTCCTCTTTCTACTTCCCCGCCATGAGGTGTGAGAGCTGATGTGGCTGGCTGATCACGGGCAGAGCCAGGAGCCAAAAAAACCTCATTGTAAATTATGAAACCTCAGGTAATTTTGCATAATGGCACCACCAAGCAGTCTAAGACAATCATTCATCCCATTGCTGGGGGAAGGGGGAACAGGGGTGTCTGTCTTCATCACCTAATCACTTCCCAAAGACCTCCCTCCTTCCCCTCTTCATGACAATTTCCTGAGACTCAGGTTTCCAAACTGCATTTTAAGAAGACACAAACATTCAGACCTTAGTACCAGTGAGCAATTTCCCTTTATTTCCAGCCCCAGCCTCTACTATCACCTACACATATTATATTCTTCTACAGTAATTTCTTTACTTTAGAAACCTAGTATTAGTGGAGTATAAAATCGTTGTCCTTTGATTGCCTGTTTCATTTTTGTATAATATCCTTACGGTACATTCATGTGCCTGTGAGATGTAATAGATCTTCCTTTCCCTTTATGTTTTTAGCATTCCACTGTATGTATATGCCATGTCTGCATATCCAGTCATCTGCCAATGGACAGCTGGCTTGCTTTCACCTCTTGGCTACTGCAAACATAGATGTGCTGAAGTCGTTTTGGCATCCTGAGTTCAACACTTTGAGTAAATAATATATATATATGTATATATATATATACACACACATACACACATGCACATATATGGCACTGTAAATAATTTTTTTTGTTTTAGTGAAATGACTATGCTATTTTCCATAGAAAATAGGCATTTTTAAAAGTTCTTATTTAATAATTTACCAGGCATCACTAACTTGATATATGGGAGAGGGAAGGAGAGGAAAAAGGAGAGCATGACGGGGAGAAAAAAAGAGAGCGAGAAAGAAAAGAAAATCATTCATTTCCTGGTTCACTGCCCAAATGCTTGCTATGGTCCAAATGTTTGTTGAGTGCCTAAATAGTAACAGAAGTGACTTAGGGGTAATAGAATACGAGACTTAGGCCTATTTTAACTAAGGCCTACTCATATTCATTAGACACTTTGCTTATCCAGCTTGTATTTCAAGACTAAGACAGAATGAAACATACAGGAAATCACACAACTTCAGCTGATTTCATTTAAAATTCTAAATTTTCTTGCTAGCCTTTTCCTTCATTAAATTTTGAAATTTATCCTAAAAGCAAAAGGGGAGCAAAAGAGAAGCAAGAATCCAAGAATAAGCGGAGAAATTTCTTCAGTCATGGAGGAGCTGGGTATCACTGACTCCATGGGTCTCAGTCCTTGTTCAAGTGAACCAGAGATGATCTGAAGAGGATCACCCTCTAGTGGACTTTAATAGAAATGTCATAAAGACTCGCCACCTACTGGGAGCGACTGTCTCAGGCTAGGTAAACAGGGTTGAACTCTGGCCATTGTGCTGGGGTAGCTGCCTAGTAGTTGATCCTGGGCCAGTTTTCTGTCCTTCTCAGCAGCCATCACGGCAGCAGCTATCAGGTGGCACCTGAGGGTCCAGGCTCTGGGCAGGAGTTAGTTCCCTCAGCCCACCAATGTTCGAAAGGCACTCTGCAGCCTCTGACGTGGAGTCTCTGTCTTCCTGAGGTTGGTTTGTAGGCAGGTTAGACCATGAGGACAAAGCAGCAAGGCTACAGGCTCTGAAACACTTTATTGCAGTATGATATAGGAAAGTTTATCATATAACAAAACCATACTGGCATGGGGAGGTAGGCGATATGGTGGACCACCACTGACAAAGAGCGATGCAACAGCCCAGCCCAAGTCAGATTATTGAATGAAACTGTATGCTGATCGAGCAGCAAGAGGCCCCTCACTCCCCTCTTAACGCCTTCTGGACATCCTCTAATCCTTGTTTAAAAGCCATAGCAAAGTGCTTCCTAGGGAGGCAGTTTCTTCAGGCAACTATAGACCCTACTATCTTTGTCACCTGTCACAAGTAAATAAAGTTTTTCTCTGAGTAGCTCTTGCTTGAAGCTGATCCTTTGGTGATGTTCCAAAGGGAGCACAGACCTGCTAACAAGATTGAGGAGCCCACCCAGGGATGGTCCCTGGGTGACTGGGAGCCAGGGTAAGGCAACAGGCAGGGACAGCTCATCCAGGGATTACTCGCTCTCAGGCTATGGCTGCTGTGGTCTGACAGCAGGAGAGGCATTACTTGGAGCCTGGAAGTTCTTCCCACTGAGAGATTCCAGGGGTCAAGTGGCTACTTGGATCCTTCTCTTCGCAGCACTTCAGGGAATCAAGAAGTAATCTGGGGTCACTGCTGTAATAGGTTGCTCAGAGTTGCTGAAAGTGGAACGCGAGACAGGATGTGCACTATCAGGAAAGATTGGGGACTAGAAAGGAACAGTCTTTTTGGCGGGGAGACAATGAAAGTATCAGGTTTTGCTCTGAAGACTGAGGATTGCAAGGAGTGATCCAAGAAGGCTCTGAGCTGGGCTTATCTATAAGTCCAGCTTACCTGACCCAGTTCTCCATTTCACAGGTATGGTGTCATTTTATTCAGGCTCAGTAATCTCTACTGACAACAGGTTAAAAAGTGATACAGTAGTTCTTTTTTTTTTTTTTTAACTGATAAGGATTGAGCTATCTTAGTTTTTCTGTCCATTGCTTCTGGATGTCATGCCTGGAACTTCATTGTCCCCTGACCATGCATTCCTTAGTGGTTTGTGAGCTCTTTCCATTTTCTCTGCTTACCAAGAAGGGATATACATGTTTTTCACCATGTATATTGGAGCACCAGGCCTAGGATATGATATAGGCAAGAAGACAGCTAGCAAGCAGAGGTTGAGGCTGTTAGCCCCACCCTCCCTGCAGCACAACCTGCACCTCACTCTCACATTTTTGTGCAGCAGAAAAAAAAAATCACTGTTTCCATAGAACTGCTACTCAGAACTAGTGCCAACCAAAAATAACCAATATGGTTGCAGGTTTTGTCCCCTTGGTGGCCTTTTACAAACTAAAAGGTTGTTAAAATTACCATGACTGACATTCTTACTTCTATCACACATCTGATGCCATAACATTTCCAAAATTTCCAAAAAAGGGCAAGAAATGAGCAGCACTCAAGTCCTACCTCAAACTCCACCCCTTATGAACATTCAATTAAATCATTCCCAAGATACCACCCCCCCCCCCGATGCCTCCAGATAATATACAGTGATAAGCCCAAGCCTTGTTGAGTACAGCTCTCCCTCGAGTTTACTTGCAGTTCTTCTTCAGTGAGAATTTACACTTTTCATGCAAACAAATCTTGTTCTGCTGCTGCCATTAACCCATGTCTCACCCTCTTTTTTGCGTCAGAGACAAGAATCAGGAATTGGCCTTTCTCTGATACCATCTCAGTGGATTGGACAGTTTTTTTTTTTTTAAATAGGTCTTATTATCTGATTCTTTGTATATCCTAGGATGAAGGGAATGAGATATAAAGTCCAGTCCACCTCTAAAGTCCCTGAATGGACAAAAGAGCAGTTTGAGAAAGAATCTCTTTTTTAAGAGGAAAAGGAACCAGGCTCCCTCTGGCACCTAGACCTGAGCCTGAGCCCTCAGTACCCAGTGCTTAGAATCCTTAAAATCCCAACCGTACTACACTGACTCTATAGCTAAGCCTCTTCACCTCTGGGGGCAGCTCACCTGAATCACATCCACTCCTTCTCTATACAAGCACAGACTGGCCATTAGCCAGGGCAAGGGATGGACCTCTGCATCAGGGTCCCGAAGGGAAGGAGAGTTGCCAAATCAATACCTGCAACTTGTGTAAAAGTGGAAAAACACATGATAAAGGCCTGAGAGCCAATTCCTGTTACAACAAGGAAAGGTTTTTCAGCTCATAACCCCACTGGAGCAGATATTCTAATCACAATGACTACCTTCTGACAGTAGGAGAAAAGTGAGCTGTGTTCAAATGTTAGGGAGAACATTTAACACTATCCATCAGTGTTAGCACCAGGTGTTGAGGCCTGTTGAGGAATCAGTCCCCAAGGCAGGAGAAATGGAACTCCCATGCACAAGAGGACCTAAACAGATGAGAATACAATGGGATGACGTTGCTAAAAGGCATGTAAGAAGTCAGCAGGCACCCTGCGTGTTGGAATAACCTAAGAGAGATGCAGCAGGAAGCAGAAGATGATACTCTGTACACCTAGAGAGGCTAAGAGGGTGTTTCAGACAGCATGCTCCTTGGGAGTCTGAAGCCCATCAAAGTCAGTCCCAAACATCTCCTTCTTATCCCAAAGTACTTCACACACAGAGAAAGCTTCAGAAGCTAGATCCTTGTCCTGAGACCAAATCCTATCCACTGATAGAGATTGCCTGTTAAGGTTTTCAACAACCAAAATGTGGTAGAAGATGAGAAAGATGATAGATGTGAAGGCAGGTGGTTTTATCAGCTGTTGCTGTCCATTATTGACATCTATTTATTTATTATTTTAATTCAAAATGTAGATTTACAGAGGGAAAGAGAGAGAGGAAGAGATAAATCTTTCATCTTTTGGTTCACTCCTCCAAATGGTCACAGTATCTAGAACAGCCAGAGCTGGGAAAATTTGAAGCTGGGTACCAGGAACTCCTTTTGGGTCTCCCACATGGTGGTGGGGGCCCAAGGACTTAAGACATCCTTTACTGCTTTCCCAGATTATCAGTAGAGAGCTGGGTGGGAAATGCAACAGCCAGGACATGAACCAGTGTCGGTAAGCGATGCCAGAGTCACAGGCTGAGAATTAGCCTGCTATACTCTTGCACCAGCCCCTCAGGGGGATTTTGTAACTCCCAGTGAAGGAAGGAGGCACAGAAACAATGTCAGAGAACATGAAATACTTTAGTGCTTTAGCTTTTCAGAGGATGTTCCAAGAAAACTTATCTTGCAACACTGTACTCTATCAGATTACAAATTCAAGTCCCAGTTGCTCCATTTCAGTTTCATCTTTCCACTCCCTGCAAATGTGCCTGGAAAAGCAGGGGAAGATGGTACACATACTTGAGTTCACCTGTCTAGGAGACCTATATGCAGTTCTGGACTCCTTGCTTTTGGCACTGCCCAGCCTCAGCTATTGCGGCCATTTCAAGAGTGAACCAAAAGATGGAACATTTTCTCCCTTTTTCTCTCTTCCCTCCTCTCTCTGTCACTGTTTTAAATAAATCTATTCTTTTCCTGAAAGCACACCAGAATGACCAGTTATTCCTAAATTTTCACACAAGAGTTAGTTAAAAGCCAAGAAAGTGCACTGGGCTTGGATTCCAGCTTGCTTTACCTTCTGCAAATGATTGTCCTCCACCTCAGTTTCCTCCTCTGCAAAGAACCCCACATCCTTTGATGGGCTCCCCTTCCTCCATTTTTATCATATATTTCATTTTATTTCTTGCATTCTCTAGTCACCATGCTTTTCTTTGATTTCTTTTTTACATCTTTTCTCCCAATTTTCTATGTATTGATATTGCTTTTTTGATCATTGTTTTCCCTCTATTGCTTAGGAAATGATACATTCTATTTCAACTTTTCTAGTTTTCATCACTGAATTTTTAAAGTTTTTTTTTTTTTTTTACTTAAAAGACAGTTACAGAGACAGAAAGAAAGTAAGGAAGTGAGGGGAGAAAAGAGAGAGAGGAGAGAGACAGAGAGAGAATTCTTCTAGTCACTGATTTACTCTCCAAATGGCAACCAAGCTGGGCCAGACCAAAACCAGGATCAGGGAGCTTCTTCCAGGTCCACTATGAGGGTGGAAGGAGCCTAAGGGTTTGGGCTATTCTCTGCCACTTTTCCTGTGACCCAGATCAGAGTTGGAGCAGCTAAGACTCAAATTGGTTCCCATATGTGATATCGGTATCGCACTCCCCAAATTCCTACAATAGCCAGGGCTGAGCCAGGCCAAAATCAGGAACTCCACCTAGTTCTCCCAGGTGGGTGGCAGGAATCCAAGTGCTTGAGCCATCACCTGCTGCTTCCCAGTTGCATCAGCAGGTAGCTGAATCAGAAGTGGAGTAGCTAACACTTAAACTGGAACTCTGATTTGGGATATGAGCATCCCAAGCAGTGACATGACACAGTTCACAAGGCCTGCACATTTATTATCATTTTGGCTTGGATTTATGGATTTAAACAGAGGCTTAATTTATATACATTTACTTAAGAAAGTAGTTGATAAATACTTTATTTTAAAATTCACACATCATAATTTTTTTTTTCTGTGCTTTGCTTTTCCAGACAGTTTTGAGGATAAATATCAAGAGTATATTCTGCACTCTCCTAACACTGTTGTTTGGGAAAAACTTGGTTATCTCTTAAACTTCTCTGTGTCACAACTGCAAAACAATTGTCCATGCTAAATAAAGATCATTAACATCTATAGACTTTTTGTAAGCACTTGAGGCACTCAACTGATTTATTCTATATAGGTATAATTGCTATCACCCTCTCTTCCACACCCCTACTTCCATCAAGTATGGTCCATGCCCCTGCCCATACATGTGGTTTCCTTTTCTGTGGTTTCCATTACCCATGATCAATCACAGTTAGAAAATGCTGGATGAAAAACTCCAGAAATAAATAATTCATAATTTCTAAAGTGCATGCTGATCTGAGTAGCATGGTGACATGGCATACTTTCTTATTCTTTCCAGACAGAGACGTAAATTATTCTTCGTCCAGTCTATCCATGGTATATATCCTATTTGTTCATCAGTCAATCCATCAGAGTTTCAGATCCACCATGTGGCTCCCAAACCCAAAAATAGTGATACTGACAATTCAAATATACTTTTTTAAGCAAAAAGGAGAAAGTAAGATATTTTGAGAGAGAAACAGACATAGAGATAAGACTATATTACAGAACTTCTATTACAATATACTGTTAAAATGGTTCTACTTTAACATTAGATATTACTGATGACCTATTACTGTGCCTAATGTATGAATTAAAGTTTATCATAGGAATGTATGTATAGAAATAAACAAAGTATATATAGGACTCAGTACTACATATGGGTTTAGGAATTCACTGGGGGTTTCAGAATGTATTCCCCAAGGTTAGGTGGGAGGACTACTGTAGCTTTTCAAAAATAAAATGAAGCTGTAAAAGGATAAATAAATCTGTCATTCACTGGCTCACTTCCAAAATGGCCACAGTAGCCAGTGCTCATTCAAGCCAAAGCCAAGAGACCGGAACTCAACGCTGGTCTTTCATGCGGGTGGCAGCAACACAAGTACTGGAACCATCACCTGCTGTCTCCCAGGATGTGTATCAGTCTTCTGGGAGCAGAAGCAGAGGCATCATTCCAACGGAGGCACTCCAACATGGCATGAGGGCATCCCAAAAGCTATGCCAAAATCCACCCCTTCAGTAGCTTTCAGGTATGTCAGTTTTCCTTCTAAAATATCTCACCCTCATCCTTTCCTTTCTGTTCCATTACTACTCTTTGCTAGTATGATCTTTTTAAAATAATCTATTTTACATATGCTCTATTTAGATTCTTCTTTCTAAAATACAACTTTGCTTCTAACTTTCCTTTGTATACAACCATCAGTGACTCCTTTCACAGCCTAAACCAAGCATAGGCTCCTTTGTTGCTCTGTGTCTTTTAGAGCCAGGCCCTCTGTACCCGAATACTTCCAGCCCTACCTCGCACTCACTGCTCTTGCAGACCCTTCCCTCGGGTCACACTGGTATTTTCCAAAACCTCAGCCATAGAAATCTTCACACTTTGCTTAGGATGTCATTGAAGCCACATCTCCCACTTCTCCACATCTTTAGGCTATACCGTCCATCTTCTGATGAGCCATTTGAATGCAGCTGCCCCCACACATGCATGGGAGATTGGTTCCAGGACTGTCTCCTCTGACATCAAAATCTCTGAATGTTAAAGCCCCTCATATAAAATTACCATATATGTAATTTTTAATTCAATGTAAATACAACACAAACAGCTACTGTATTATTCTATAAATCCATATGATTCTATAAATCTATATGATCCAAGGTATCTGTTCACCACAGTTTTTTCCAGGAAAACATTGCCTATCTTTAAAAAAAAAAAAGACTTATTTTATTTTTATTGCAAAGTCAGATACACAGAAAAGAGGAGAGACAGAGATAAGATCTTCTGTCTGATGATTCTCTCCCTAAGTGACCACAATGGCCAGTGCTGCGGCGATCTGAAGCCAGGAGCCAGGAACTTCCTTCAGGTTTTCTATGTGGGTGCAGGGTCCTAAGGCTTTGGGCTGTCCTCCACTGCTTTCCCAGGCCACAAGCAAGGGGCTGGATGGGAAGTGGGGAAGTGGGGCTGCTGGGATTAGAACTGGCGCCTGGCACCCATATAGGATCCCAGCATGTTCAAGGTGAGGACTTTAGCTGCTAGACCACAGCGCCAGGCCCTGCCTATCTTTTTTTAAATTTTTTTTAATGCACATGACACTTTCTTTCAGGCTTCTAACTCATTTTTAAAAACTCACTTAAAAATAAAACATCTGTTCCCTCAATATTTAAATAATTTTGCTGAGGCTTAGTTTGGGTTAGAATCTGAATTTGGATCTTAATATACGAGACCACTGTTCAAACTGACAAACCAACGTGGGTATTTGAAGCAGCAGTTCAAATGTCTGCCCTGAGGTGTAGAGTTTCTAAGCTTCCGTGGCCCTTGGATCAGTGTCAAACGACTGATAACCTATGTGACACGTTCCTGATACCTACAGTAAATGATTAATCATAGGACAGTGCTTGAAATGTTTTGCAACATATAATGTTGTTTATAGGATTAAACAAATATGTGAATCATTTAGAAAGTATTAACAAAATTCATTACAGGGCTGACTGTGCCTCTGGGTACTTTCTGATCCCCAAGGATATAGAAAAATGAAAGCTTTACCTTTACTTCCAAAATTGTTTTCGAGGATCTTACTATATTCTGTCCTCTAAATGGCCCTCTAGTGTTTATTTTATCCTTAGAGATTAGTATGGGTCCTTTAAAGACTCAGGTGGAAATTAGTCGGGGAGGGGGGTGGAAATTTGGCACTGGGGGGTGTCTCAGACTCTACGGAATTGTATAATAATATTCAAACATTCTAAATCAAATTAAAAAAAAGAGAAGTGCATAAAGAGGAAAGTAAGACCTGAATAAATATGGACACATCAGTTTTGTTACTTCATCACATTACGTATGCTGAGTAATTCTGAATTGGAGGTAGAGGAGGAGGGCCACTGGTTAAGCTCTCCTGGGTCTGTAGGGTGCATATGCAGATTCACTCCACTTTTCTGACTATACTCTCTGAGCTGTATGCAGGAGTTGGGGGGTAACAGAAAACATGCTCTCTCTGCTTAGAAATCTCATGGCCTCATGAAAAAGAAGAAATACCAGATCAATAGCCCATGTCCTTCGCAGCTGAAGATTATGACATCAGAGCAAATCAAGTCTTTATCAAGGAGCATTGCATAATTAACTCACTAAATGGAATTGTCTTTATATAGTTCTCAAATTACCACAGGCTGATGGAATGCAGGAGGACAATACATATTAGACACCTTCTAATTCAACTTCTTCATTTTACATTTGAGAAAATTGAATCCCAGAAAAAAATAATGTGTTAAGTTCAGATGTAATTTCTCGACCCCCTACTACTTTGGACATTCCACTAGAAATGACTTAATTTCTTGAGTCATTTGAATTAAGCTTCCTAGTTCTTTCAGTGTTGCTTTCAAGTTGTTTCCAGAGAAGAGCATTTCAGTACTGCATTTAATATGTTCAAAAATTGAGAGCTACGGACAAATGATAAAGACACTCTTGGATTAGTAACTATCTCTGGGGTGAGTGTTGAGTGCAATGGCTAAGACATCACTGGGATGGCTGTCATCCATATCATAGCACCTGGGTTTCAATCCTGGCCCTACTTCCAATTCTAGTTTTGTTTTAAAGATTTTATTTTGGGCCCGGCATGCTAGCCTAATGGCTAAATCCTTGCTTTGCCTCTATCTGCTGGGATCCCATATGGGCACTGGTTTGTAGCCTGGCTGCTCCACTTCCCATCTAGCTCCCTGGCTCTGGCCTGGGAAAGCAGTAGAGGATGGCCCAAGATTTTATTTTTATTTGAAAGGAAGAGTTACAGAGAGGAGAGGTAGAGATCTTCCATTTGCTGATTCACTCCCCAAATGCCTATCATGTTTGAGGATGGACTGGGTCGAACCTAGAAGCCAGGAGCATTGTCCTTGTTTTCCATGTGGGTGCAGCAACCAGAGCACTAGAATCATCTCTGTTGGTTTTCCAGGAATTCTAACAAGGAGCTGGATCAGAAGTGGAGCAGCTGGGACTCAAACCAGTACCCATGTGGGATGCCAGCTTGCAGGGGACAGCATGACCTGGTATGCCAGTTTTCTGCTAATGTGTACTTTGGGATGCGGCAGATTGTACGGCTCATGTACCTGGGTTTGTGGTACTCTCATGGGAGACCCTCATTGAGTTTTAGGCTCCTGGCTTCTGCCTGGCCCAATCCCTGCTGTGTCTGGCAACTGGGTAGAAAAAATAAGTAAATAAATGAAAAATTTTAAAAGCAATTATCCTTAGCTATATAATTGCAAATAGGTTCTCATTTTGGAATTTCTTTTTTGCTTATTAACATATACAAAAGTAAGCAGCTAAGGGACAGTCTTATTTTCTCTAAGTAAAGATTTATTAATAGAATTATGTCTGAGTTCCTGTTTTCTGCTAAGGCAGCAGGTAATGTGCAAAAAGTTGGATTTGGCCACTGTGGTGGGAGACCAGTAACGAGGTCTGGTCTTTTGGCATTGGTCTGGCCCAATCTTAGCTCTTGTGGACATTAGGGGATGAATCAGCAGAGGGAGATTCATTCTCTCTTTCTCTCTCTCTCCTTCTCTCTTCTTTAACTTTCAAGTAAATAAAATAATTTTTAAAATTCATTCACCTGGGCTTGGCGTGATAGACTACTAGCTAAATCTTTAGTTTGCATCTGCCGGGATCCCATATAGGTACCGTTTCATATCCTGGCTGCCACTTCCCATCCAGCTCCCTGCTTGCGGCCTGGGAAAGCAGAGGATGGCCCAAAGCCTTGGGACCCTGCATGCACGTGGGAGATCCCGAAGAGGCTCCTGGTTCCTGGCTTTGTATTGCTGCAACTGCAGCCGTTGTGCCCACTTGGGGAAGTGAACCAGAGGGTAGAGAATCTTTCTTTCCTTCTCTCTGAGGATTTTACTTTTCAATAAAAATAAAGATCTTTGAAAAAAATTTATTGACTTGCGCATTTATGAATTAAATTTACTAAATAAGTTATACTTCAAAAAAAGATTAAAACACATAATCAGAAAATCAGGAAAAGACTAAAACAAACCCAAACCTTGGACATATAACTGGTATTTTATTCATTATAGTTTCATATTTGCTATGTGTTAATCATTGACCGATATGTAATAGATAATGGCATTAAATACTCTCACCTTGCATTTATGTTTCTGCAAACTGAATTGCTGAAGGGCTCCTGTGAACTTTTCACAAGATGAAGAAGTCTTTAATTTCTTACTCGTCTTCAAATAAGATAGAGCAGTTAACTACGTCCAGACTTTTGCACAGTAACATATTAAGTTGTTTCTAGAGCGGCTACGGTACGTACCGAAAACGCTTCTGTCACTTCATCCTCAGAATAATTTTATGAGGTACGTCATGCCAGCTATTCAGACAGCAAATGAGTTCTAACTATATAACTTCCTCTGAGATGCCACGATCCTATACTCCATGTTACAGGGTCTCAAAATCCACGTTTTCCCTTCTAGATTCGACTGAGGGGCAGCTCTGATTCAGGTGCATTTTAAAGATTATTGGTCTTATGTTTTCCTCTTTCTGCGTTACAAATTCCCATTCTAAAATGTTCAGTCCACTTTCAAGGAAAGTCCAACAGGCCAGCCTATGTTTGGTCACGCTGCTCCAGGTCAGGAACTACAGCTAAGGAAAAAAAAATAAATAAATAAAAACACGCTGCAAAACATCCGAGAAAGGACTACAACTCCCAGAACGCAGCGCTTTACGACCTTTTTCTGGTCCTCTTTTCCGGCCGACTGGCCAATATCTGGGCTTCTTCGTCATCAGGGGCGGAGCTGAGTGGGGAAAAAAACACAGGACCCCGGAAGGCACTTTTCCCGCCACTGCAAGGTCTCGGGAGGAAAACCCTAAGAAGAAGGCGCTCTCGATTGGGCACTCGCAAGCGTAGCGTCAGAGGATTCAGCCAACCAAAACGCTTGTCAACCTCCGAGGCCCCGCCTCTTCCTCGAGCTACACTTTGGTGGCGGGAAAAGTTGGGAAGTTTTCGCGCCGGGGCGGAGTCACCCTGGGAGCGTCCGCGCGGCTTTAGAGGAGGCGATTTTGCTGCAGTTCCGAGGCCGCGGGCATGGCGGGCACTGTGGTGCTGGACGATGTGGAGCTGCGGGAGGCCCAGCGAGATTACCTGGACTTCCTGGACGACGAGGTGAGAGGGGCAGCGGGACGCGGCCGCTGGCGCTCGCAGCCGGGAGCGGAGTCCCTGCCCAATGGACCCGCAGGCGATCCCCGGGCAATCGGGCCCCGGAGTCCGCACCCGGCTCGAGTAGCCTCTCCTGCGGTGGAGAGATCTCTAGTTGGCGACCCGTAGGTGACTTTTCAGAGGGACCCGGTCAGTTTCTTTTCTATTAGGTACCGGTGCGGGCCGGGGCGCGCGATGCGTGGCGAGTCTCCTTTAAGTACCGGCAAAATGGCACAGCTAGTGTGGGCTGCACGCCCGGCATGCTCTGCACCTGTGGGGACCTTAGGGGAGGGACTGAAATAGGGAGGGTGGTACGGCATTCTTGGAGCACCTTGTGACTGCTAGTAAGGAGGGGGGGTTATGCGCAGTTCAAGATCAAAAGCCACAAAATCAACTTCCTGAAGGGTTGATGGTGGAAAAATATATCGAACTCTTTAAGATTCCTTTTTAGAACACGCATGATCCGAGGATAAAATTCTTTAAATCTGTACATAATTTTAAAATAAAAACCTGTGCTAATGTAAGCGCTAGTCTGTTCATTGGCATTTATTTATCAGGTGAAAGTGACCAACATGTTTGACAGACATAGCGAAATGTTTTCTGCTGTCAAGCAAATGAGCCTATCCATCTCTGGGCTTTCCCTTTAAATTTTAGCAAGCTTTTTACTCACCGTGTTGGTCGGAGGAGCTCATTTTACTAACAGACTGGAAGTGGAGAGTTGTCATCAGAAAGGCTAGCTGATGATTATGGTTGTATCAGCAGGAACATTGAGGAATTCCTGAGCACAGCTCCCTCTCAGGAAGGGCCAGTTTGGTGCTGGGGAATGACTGGGAAATGGATGGGTGCTCACATTCAGCTCTGCCCGGGGTAGACAAACTGTCTTGCCGTCTGACAGCTACTTCTGTTTAGAAGCATCTTGATTTTGGATGTGTGGCTGCTCTAATACGGGTGGTTGTTTTACAGGAAGACCAGGGAATTTATCAGAGCAAAGTTCGGGAGCTGATCAGTGACAACCAATACCGACTGATCGTGAACGTGAACGACCTGCGCAGAAAGAATGAGAAGAGGGCTAACCGGTGAGTGGCAGAGTTCCTAAGGGTGTGTCCTCGCCCTGAGTGAGAAGGGCTTCCCAGGAGAGGGCCCGGAGGGAACAGCAGTGACCTGGAATGCCGTGTTGCCTCACTTGCACCTAAGGGTTTTCCCTCTTCCAAAAGGAGGGGGTGGATGCTTTCTTCTTTTCAGCTGTCCTTTCTTCCACTGTTTAACTAAGTATATATATTTTATATTTTAAGATGTATTTTTATTTGAAAAGCTGAGTTACAGGGAGAGGAGAAAAGACAAAGACGGATATCTTCCCTTTACTGGTTTCCTCTCTAAGTGTCTGCCAATAGCCAGCACTGGCCTGTCAGGAGCCAGGAGCTTCCCCCACGCCTCTCATGTGGGTGTGGGGGTTCAGGTTCTTGGAATATCCCCCGCTGCTTTCCCAGGTGAAAGCAGGGAGCTGAATCAGAAGTGGAGCAACCAGAACTTGAACCAGTGCCCATATGAGACACTGGTGCAGCAAGACAAGCCTCCGCGTGCTATGCCACGGCACTGGCTCCTGAATATTGCTTTTATTTCTGTGCCAAGGAAAGTTCACATTGGTTCTTAGTTCTGATATATTTTACTGAGTCTTACAGGATAGCAGGAGAAAAGTAGGAACTGTATTTTTCTCTCCTTGACTTTCATGATCTAAGCATGTCTACTTCTATTTGGATGCTCAATTTGAATTCTTCTGTTTCTGCTAATTACTCTTTCTCTTGCCCACATGCAGCCTCCTGAACAACGCCTTTGAGGAGCTGCTTGCCTTCCAGCGGGCCTTAAAGGATTTTGTGGCCTCCATTGATGCTACTTATGCCAAGCAGTATGAAGAGTTCTACATAGGGTTGGAGGGCAGCTTTGGCTCCAAGCACGTCTCTCCGCGGACTCTGACCTCCTGCTTCCTCAGCTGTATAGTCTGTGTGGAGGGCATTGTCACGAAATGTGAGTTGGGGAGAGGGGCATGAAGGAAATGAAGCAGGGTTGGGCTTCAGGAAGTTGGGAAGGTAGAAAAGGGAGCCTGTGTCTCCAGAAGGGTGCAGCGCTAAAGCGACATGACAGAAGTTAAGAGGAGTTCTGAGCATGCACAGTGACTTGGGGACCATGAGTGACCACTTGTAGCAGAATGAGGAATTCTGAGCCTTCCAGGAGTCATGGCTCCTGACAGTCTCCTTACTCCAATATTGAATGCCTGCTGTTTTCTAGTTGAGAGCAGTATTGACAATTTGACATGGATACGGTAATGATCTGTACAAAAACATTTAACAATGAATAAGAAAAAGTAGTACTAAAATAGTTTGAAAGAACATAGTATTTGGAATCATCATACACATGCGTGCTTAGATCTTACCTCTGTTACTGTCTAGTAGGCTGATTTTATAAATACGATTTCCATTCCTAGGCTCTCTTGTTCGCCCTAAAGTTGTCCGCAGTGTCCATTACTGTCCTGCCACCAAGAAGACCATAGAACGACGTTATTCTGATCTTACCACCCTGGTGGCCTTTCCGTCAAGCTCTGCCTATCCCACCAAGGTGAGGGCCTTGAACTAATCTTGTCTCTTAGGGTTTGGAGTCAAAGATAATCTATTTTAAGACAACTAATTTTATAATACCCGTATGGGCTGTTGTTGCAGGAGATGGCAGATTACAACAGTTAACCCTTTTTAAAAGAATAAGTAAAAACATTTGGAAGGATTAAAAGAAGAAAAGAAATCATATGTAGCTCTTTTGGCAAAGTTACAATCATAATTTTGTGATTTGCTTTTAAATATAAAGTGGAAGAAACATATTCTGACTATAATGTAATTATTGCAGATATTTCACTGTGGGTTTCAGAGAGCACTGGCACCGGAAAGAGCCTTCTTTATTTCTAGTGTTCAGATTGAACTAAGTGCGAGGCCTTTGAGGCAAAGATGATTAACATTGATTGGTTGATGTCTGAACTCCTTCTATCAAAGATTATACCTTCAACCAATTTTCAATTAAAAGTGTCTGTGTCTGAAGCATTGTTGGATAATTTGGAGGACACAAGATCTAATTTTTGTCTTCCATCTTACTGGCTGGTAGAGAAAGCAAACACATAAACAGAATGAGCATCTTGGCATTAGATAGTTTGTTGTTACAGCAGATCTTGTGGTGGAAAAAACTTGGAGAAAATATTGCTTAGCTATTTTGCTTGCTTGTTTCAGGATACTTAGGTCTCACGGAGTCATTTCCAAATACTTTGTTTTCTGTGAGTGAAGAGTGTGATTTTCAGACTGGGCTGAGATACCTCTTCTGTGTTTCTGTTTCCAGGATGAAGAAAACAATCCCCTTGAGACAGAATATGGCCTTTCCGTGTATAAAGACCATCAGACCATCACTATCCAGGAGATGCCAGAGAAGGCCCCCGCCGGCCAGCTGCCCCGCTCTGTGGATGTCATTCTGGATGATGATCTGGTGGACAAAGTAAAGCCTGGGGATAGAATCCAGGTGGTTGGGACTTACCGCTGCCTTCCTGGAAAGAAGGGTGGCTACACCTCAGGAACCTTCAGGTAAAGGGTCTGTTTTGAAGTATTTAAATTGCTGCCATCCTGGGAAGATGCTTTGTCCAGTTGGCCATGTGCCAGCCGGTTGTATCTGTCACTGGAAGTAGGATACGTCTGACACCTAATTTCCATCAGATAAAGCAATGGTTGCTTGTTATACCAAAGGGGGAGGTACTGCTGATACTATTATACCCTCTTGGCTTAGTTGGGAGTCTCCTCTTTCCTACACACACTTCTGTCTGCAGCACTAGCTCAGTACAAGATAATCAAGTTCCAGAGGTGGGACACATTTTGCATATTTGTCTCATTGATATAGAGTCAGTTGTTACCATTGCAGTATTTTCTCCATCCACCAATTGGCCGGTCTAGTTCAGTGGCCTAAAAAAGGCTTGCTGCTGCTAGACATACTAGCTTCTAATGGTAGGAGTTACATAGCAGACTGTCTCTTCTCTTTGTCTCAGGACTGTCCTGATTGCCTGCAATGTGAAGCAAATGAGCAAGGACATTCAGCCTTCATTCTCTGCTGAAGATATAGCCAAGATCAAGAAGTTCAGTAAAACCCGTTCCAAGGTCTGGGCATCAAGTTCCAGGGATCTGAGGATGGGAATGGGTTTAGAAGAGTTTTGTTTGGGTGCTTTATTATCTTTGCATTTGATAAGGGGGAAGATACAAGCTGTTTTTCTTTGATGCTGGCTGCTTCTAGTGTTATGTCAATAACTAAATGAAACGATGTTTTTGCCATTTATTCTTTACTGTTTCTGTAGTGCTGCCTTGTAGGCTGCTAGGTGAACCTAGTACAAATGTTAGGAATGGAGTTAGAATATTAGTACACCCGGGAGTTTTTTTATTATTGAAGACATGAGTGAGACATTATTTATATTTAAAATGTTCTGTGTGTGTGTGTGTGTGTACATATATCTTCTTTTTTTAAGTCATCTAACTTGTTCTTTTTTTCTTTTTAAAGGCAAAATGCCCACATTTAGAATTGAATAAATTGAATGTGGTGCATGTTACTGCTCAAGCATAATGCACATTCTTACTAAACCTGAGATAATTTGAACCTGCAGATAATTTTTTTTCACTAAAGATGAAATTTTTGTGTTTATATATTTTTCAAATGTTATTCTTCAGGCCAAAATATAGAGTTTTCAAAATCCTGCAAAATCCCATTGTATCTCAATGGACTTTTCATGCATTGGTTATTTCAGGATATGTTTGACCAGCTGGCCAGATCACTGGCCCCAAGTATCCATGGGCATGATTATGTCAAGAAGGCAATCCTTTGTCTGCTCTTGGGAGGAGTGGAACGAGACCTGGAAAATGGCAGCCACATCCGTGGGGACATCAATATCCTCTTAATAGGTATGGTGTCAGAGAATTGCTTCAGACTATGGCTTTTAACCTTTGGAGTGTAGCTGTGTGGTGCTAGAACGTGGAAGGTTGTATATTGTGTACTGCACATTATAGTCCCATCAAAGGGCTAAATTCTTTTGAAATCTTCCCTGAATTTCCCAATTTATGATGTTTAAAGCATATTCTTCCATGAATGTTTAAAGAAAGAATGAAGGGAACAGTACTAACAACTGTTCACTATCTGCGCTGTGCCAAGAGCTGGTGGAAACACAGCTCTCGCTTGGGGATTTCCTCTAGTAACCGCTGTCCCATCCCTCAGGGGACCCATCGGTTGCCAAGTCTCAGCTGCTGCGCTATGTCCTTTGCACTGCTCCTCGGGCTATTCCCACCACTGGCCGGGGCTCCTCAGGAGTGGGTCTCACAGCTGCTGTCACCACAGACCAGGAAACAGGTAAGGGCATAAAGATCTTTAGAGTCCTTGCAGTGACATAAGCAGAGATCCCTGAGCTTGCTTAGGCACTGGTTGGCTTTGGGAAGAATCAGTTTGGAGGGTTGTTGGGATCAGATGGTAGGAGACTTGAATGCGGTCTTCTGTGGAGAAGAATGTTTCTAAGGTGATTTGAAAGAGCTGAGCAAATTGGAGTAAAATGCAGATTGTGCTGCTTAGTGAACTAGGGGAGGAGGTCTGAAGAGCAGTGAAAGGAGAGTAGTATGTAGTTGAGGGTGGTGTGGAGAGTCTATAGAAGAAGTTTAGGAGATACTTCTTCAGGATCAAAGTAGAATAGAAGTGTTGTTTAGATTTAAGTTGCGAAGGTGACTGACACAGTGTTTGCTCTGAGTGGCAAGGCTGATACTTATGCACTACATTCCGTTATGCTGCTTTGAGAAGTGCCTTGGGAGGGGACTGACATCCTTTGTTTCCATCCTCTCTGAGACCATAATCCCTGATTTTCCCAACTGCTTCCAGGGGAGCGGCGTCTGGAAGCGGGAGCTATGGTCCTGGCTGACCGAGGTGTGGTCTGCATTGACGAATTTGACAAGATGTCTGACATGGATCGCACAGCTATCCACGAAGTGATGGAGCAGGGTCGGGTGACCATCGCCAAGGCCGGCATCCATGCACGGCTGAATGCTCGCTGCAGTGTCTTGGCAGCTGCCAATCCTGTCTATGGCAGGGTGAGTGGAACTGGCTTTCTTGACCATCATCTTGAGAGATTTTGGTGAGGAACTGGGCCTGGAGAGCTTGTTCTAGGTAGCCAGCTGAGTGAAATAATAGACCAGATTAAAGTAGCTTCTATAATAGGCTCCTTGTCTTGTCATTGTCCTTGGTTTAGAGCAGTAGTTTCTTTAACGTATTTCTATCCAGCTAAATCTCCTGGAAAATTATCTATTTAAAAATAAACTCAAGAAAGTACAAAGAGAACAAAACATATTTGCAATTTCACAATTAAAGTAACCTGGGTGAGTGGTCATTAAAACAATGCTATGTGCTCACAGTAGGGCAATTTCTAAATAGATTTCCATTGAATTCCTCCTGGGACCATCACAATGGTTCAGGTGGCTAATCCGTATGGGTGCTTATTTGTGTCCAGGCTGTTCCACTTCCCTTACAGCTCCCTGCTTTTGGCCTGGGAAAGTAGTAGAGTGTGGCCCAAAACCTTGGGACTCTGCACCCACGGGAGAGATGCAAAAGTTTCTGGCTTCTGATTGACTCAGCTTCAGCTTTTAAGGCCATTAGGGGAGTGAACCAGTTGCTGGAAGATCTTCCTGTCAGTCTCTTCTTTCTGTAAATCTACCTTTTCAATAAAAAGCAAATCTTAAAATTCTTCTTTCTGTCTCTTTTTTTCTTTCCTTCTTTCTGTCTCTTGCCCTCTTTACCAAAGTAATTATTGCCAGTATGCAGCATTTCAAGAAAAAGAATTTAGTCTGTGCCAGCAAATATACTGTGTCCTTGTTATAAGTTGTCATTTCTTTGGTCTTTTTGCAAAGTTTATTTTTATTTATTTGAAGGATAGGGTAATAGAGAGGAAAAATTTGATCCATTTGCTCACCAAATGTTCAAAACAGCTGGTGCTGGGCCAGGCTGAAGCCAGGAGCCAGGAACTCCATCTGGATCTGCTGTGTGGGTGGTGGGATGGCAAGTGCTTGGGCCATTTTCTGCCTTCTCTGAGTGCTCATTACCAGAAATGGATTGGAAGAGGAGGCAGGACTTGATCGTGGGCGTCTTGATGTGGGACGTGGGTGTCCTGGTAGTGCTCTTTTACTTGCTGTTAGTTTTAAATGCTATACTTTTTCATAGCTTCTTACCTATTTATTCTTTTTTAAGGTTTAGCTTTCCATTCCTGCCTCCAGATTTGATCTGGCTTTGTCTTTTCTTCCTACTTACGTTTATACTTCTTTTTTTTACTGTGTTCCCCAGTATGATCAATATAAGACACCCATGGAGAACATTGGGCTGCAGGACTCGCTGCTGTCCCGATTTGACTTACTGTTCATCATGCTGGACCAGATGGATCCTGAGCAGGATCGGGAGATCTCAGACCATGTCCTTCGGATGCACCGTTACCGAGCCCCCGGGGAGCAGGATGGCGATGGTGAGGCCATGGGAAGAGGAAGGGATCCCAGCAGACATTGCTGTTGTAGGTTTAGGCCAGGTGGTAGTGGGTATGTCAGTGTCTGAATTGCTGCTGGCCTACCCAGCCACCTCCCTGCTTGCTGTGAAGTATGTCTGTGCGCCAGGTAGTTGTAATCTCCTTTTTTCGTGTGTTCCGTGTGTCTGAGTCCCTGCCTTTTGAGTCTTAGTATCCTGCCTCTGTGTTGCTATAGGAAAAGCAGTTTCCCCTCAGTTAAACTCCTACTCTCTTTTGTCCCAACTTGGCTTTCCCAGCTATGCCCCTAGGTAGTGCTGTGGATATCCTGGCCACAGATGATCCAGATTTCAATCAGGAGGACCAGCAGGACACTCAGATTTATGAGAAGCACGACAATCTCCTGCATGGAACCAAGAAGAAAAAGTGAGCATTCCTTATGCCTTAACCCTGAGGGAACATGACGTTTGCTGTTGCGTTGTGTGAGAACACGTGTGACTGAGCTTCGTAAGGGCATGATGAGCCCAGGCCAGGGCCATGCTTGCACTCATAGCCATGGGGGCACATTTTTTTCACATCTGTGTCTCCAGATGGAGAGTCTATGCCGGCCAGCTGTAATTGCTTGAGGATGGTTCAGCCCAGGTTCAGGTATTTTCCCAAAAATAGGTTTTGACAACATGCCCAATTAAAATGGTAGGCGTGTGGTGTCTTCCTCCTACACCAAAGCAGTCATTTGTGGTGAACGTATGGTAAAGGATCACTAGATAGCAAGCACTAGACATTTGGCAAGTAAATTTGAAAGTCTCTGTGTTTAGGTGGCTGGAAGCATGAAATGTGGGATGCTGCGCTGCTGCTTTTGGCTATGATGTAATATGAATATTCAAAGCTGTTGGTTTAAGCACACGGAATTTGGAGTCAAAACTGAATTGTAATTTACATTAGCTTTGAGCCATAATTTTTCTATTTGATAGAAGAAATATTGTCTACAATTCCCACCTAGACTCCTGTCTCATAGATAGTTAAAAATAGTTCAATATTAGTGAAAAGGCCTTCTGTATGATCCAGATAAGTGGGTGTTATGATAATGGAGTCTGGGCTTTGCCATTTGACCTTGACTACTTCTGAGGAGACAGAAGCCACTCTGCTGACAGGTGGAAAGTTGTGGCAGGGAAGTGGAATTCATTGTATGGTGTTCCAGGGAGAAGATGGTGAGTGCAGCATTCATGAGGAAGTACATCCATGTGGCCAAGATCATCAAGCCTGTCCTGACGCAGGAATCGGCTGCCTACATTGCCGAGGAGTACTCACGCCTGCGTAGCCAGGACAGCATGAGCTCAGACACAGCCAGGGTGAGTGTCCTGTGATGGGTATGGGGAGAAGGAAAAGCCTCGGAGATCACACTCCGCCTTATTAAAATGTAAATATTTGTCCCCCAGAAGCTGTGATTCATTCAGCAAACATACTGTGACTGACCTAGTGGTAACTGATCTAGTATTTATTCTTACATGCCGTGTGAAAAATAATGCCCTTTGAGAGGGAAAGATGGGTGGTTAGCGGAGCAAGTGATTTGGTGGAGCAGGTTAGGATTCTGTGATGACTGCATCCCGTTGGGTGGAGGGCCTGGTTTATATCCTTGCTACTGCACACTCCTAATCTAGCTTTTGGCTAGTGTACCTGGGAGGCAGTGGACGTGGTCCAGGTACCTAGATTTCTGCTCCACAATGTGGGAGGCATTCTGGAGCTCCTGGCTTCAGCCTGGCTCAGCCCTGGCTGTTGCAAGCATCTGGGGAGTGAACCAACAGAAGGGAGATACCTGTTTTTTCCCCTCTCCATCTCTCACTTTGCTTTTCAAATAAGTTCACTTTTTAAAAAATAGGATGATTTTAAAAAGAACATATGTACAAATGTATATCTCATTGTGGACGTGCAAGATAAGTAAAAGACTGGGTCCTAACAGTTTTTTTTAGACTTCCTGGAAAGGATGTCGGTGGGTGTGAGGAAAGAACTTGCAGAGTGTGAAGCTTGGATGGGACTTGAACAAGTAATTAGGAGTTGAGCAAGCATGGTAGTTGTCCAGAGTGATTTCTAGTAACTTATTACAGCTGCTTTTGAATTGACCTAACTAAATCTTCTGGGATTGGTGGTATTCAGGTTATCACAGCAGAAAGATCAGAGTTCAAAGCCCTGCTTATGTGTGACTAACATAATCTCTGGTATTTAGATACAACCATTGCTGCACTGAAATGTTTTTGTTTGTTTGTTTGTTTTTAATTTATTTTGTTAATTGGAACGTCAGATTTACAGATAGGAGAGACATATATTCCATCTGCTGGCTTACTCCCCAAGTGACTGAAATGACCAGATCTGAGCTGATCTGAAGGCTGAAGCCAGGGTCTTCTTCTGGGTCTCCCACATGGGTACAGGGTCCCAAGGACCTGAACCATCCTCTTCTGCTTTCCCAGGCCGCAAGCAGGGACCTGGAAGGGAAGTGGAGCAGCCAGGACATAAGCCAGTGCCCATATGGGATCCCAGCACATGCAAGGGAGGACTTTAGGCACTAGGTGACTGCACCAGGCTCCTCACTGAAACTCAGAGTGTCCTGTTTATTCAGTTTAACCTATTCCCTCATGACATTTACTCTTGGGTCTTATTTTGTTTTCTAGAGGTTGCGTGTCACTTGTCACAGTCTTATTAAACAGTTTACTTTATATTTTGACTAGTTGTTCCTGTATGCTATGTGTCAGAAGCCTTTCCAAACCTAGAATTCAGCACGTTATGTATTTTACTTGTCTCACCGGGGTTGGCAAATGCCTCCATTTAGATTCTATGGTTCTGCTAACACAGGCTAGGACTCAGCAGCGTGTGTTGGACCTTGTAATGGAGGATGTAATCTCCAAACTCTCATAATGCTTGTGACAAAAACATTCAGTGAATATATGTCTTTAAATGCAAAGGTTTCATTTCTGACCATCTTTGTTGATATAAATGGAAAGCTAAGAAATATCGAAGTAGACATGCCCAGAGCAGATCACTGAAGGATCGTAGGAAGAGGCAGGAGGGAGGTGTGATAACATTAGGCCTGTGTCAGAGTTCTGGTCTTGAACTACCCAATTTTCTTTTAAAGATTTATTTCATTTTTATTGGAAAGTCAGATAATACAGAGAGGAGGAAGATCTTCCATCTAAGGATTCCACTCCCGAAGCAGCTGCAATGGCTGGAACTGTGCCCATCCAAAGCCAGGAGCCTGGAGCCTCATTTGGGTCTCCCATGTGGGTGCAGTGTCCCAAGGCCCAGGCTACAAGCAGGGAGCTGGATGGGAAACAGGGCTGCCAGAATTAGAACTGGTGTCCATAGGGAATCCTGGCATGTGCAAGGCAAGGACTTTAGCCTCTGGGCTACCGTGCTGGGCCCAAACTACTCAATTTAAAGATGTTTCCTCAAATGACCTCTTCTGTGCCCTTCTTTTGACCTTGAACAAGTTCTGAAAAGCTCTGGGTCCCATTGCCTTTATCTATTGAATTTTGCAGACTGTTAAGATTAAATAACAATGAATTGATACATCGTGGGCCTGCGATAAATGATTGCTTTTCTCCTTTCAGTTTTGTACTTCTACAGCTGTTCAGATACATTGACAGCTTTCGTGTTCTTCTCTCCCTCAGCACCTGATGTTTTGATATCTTCCTGAATGTGCTTTTGCTTCTGGAAAGAATACAGAGCTCTGAATTCGTTGAGTTTCTTGGAGTTTAAAATATTTATTTGAGAGAGACAGAAGGAGCTATCCTCATTAGTTCAATCCCAAATGCGCACAGTTGTGAGGAGAGTAGGGAAGTCCCAGAAACTGAATCTGCGTCTTACACATGGAACAGGAACCTAACTGCCTGAGTCATCGCAGCTGCCTCCCGGGGTGTGCGTTCGTGGGCAGCTGGAATCAAGCAGCAGAGCTAGCAGTCAAACCCAGTCAGGCAGTCTGATATTGGACACCACCTACCACTGGTGGTGTCTTTATGTAATTTTTGCACAATAGGAATGATAGCAAACAGATGCCAGATAGATAACCCTGTCTTCCTTCCTCCCTAGACATCTCCAGTAACAGCCCGAACATTGGAAACTCTGATTCGATTGGCCACTGCCCATGCCAAGGCCCGCATGAGCAAGACTGTGGACCTACAGGATGCAGAGGAAGCTGTGGAATTGGTCCAGTACGCTTACTTCAAGAAGGTGAGGATTCTGATATTTGAGCATGGAAAGCTCTTCTGACGAAATCACAGGTGAATGGGTTCAAGAGTCGTCCTGGGACTGACAGCTGCACTTGGCTCTTGAACAGAAGGCAGCATGTGTCAGCCTCGCTCTCCCCTATGGAACACAGTGGTTCCCACCCCTGGCTGTTCCTGCGAATCAGACGCAAAGCTTTAATGCCAGGACTTGTGGGAATTATGGCTTAATGAAAGTACTACTCATTCAGACCACTGCTTTCGCCTACAACTTCCTATGTCTTTTTTTTGTTTTATTAATTACATTGCATTATGTGACACAGTGTTATGGGCACTGGGATTCCCCCCACCCCTCTCCGAACCCTCTCCCCATGGTGGATTTCTCCACCTTGCTGCATTACCACAGTTCAAATTCAGTTGAGGTTCTTTCATTGGAAGTATTTACCAAGCATAAAGTCCAGCGTCTTATTATCCTAGTGGGTTCAACGATTTCTTGGTGAGACCATCTCTGGTCTGAAGATAAAGCCAGCATAGTATCATCCCAATCAATTAAAAGCCCCGACATAACAACAACCATTTACAATCTTATGGCATTAATTGACCTGGTATTGATTAACAGTATGTTAATAGGAAAATGCGGGTTCTTAACTACATCCTGTGACTTTTCATAGACGTTTCAATTTTTGGTTTATATTCAACCAGATTCCATATACCTCAAAATAACTTCCTATGTCTTAAAAACAAGCAGGTGTTTCTCCGGGATTTGCACTGGTATGCTTCTCCTCTTCTCTACCTTTTCCTCTTGGCAGTGTTGTCAGATGTCCCATTGGCACCTCATGTCAAGAACTGAACTGTCAAACTTGCCTCTCATCTTGTTTCCATATTTCCATGTTAAAGTCGTATCTCTGTCATTTTAAATACCAAGACTTCAAGCTTTGCCTCCTTCCCTGTCGTTGCCTTCCCCTCCCCTTTCCATTTCTGGTGACATAGTCCTGGGTGAGTTAGTGGCGAGTTTAAATTGCTTTTCTGAGCCTTTTCTTTTAGCAGGGCTTGCGGTTGTCTTATTTTTTAATTAAAACCTTACTTGTAAAGAAATGACTTGTTTCCTGCTTACCCATCATAAGCTGGACACTCTTCCCTTCCTTTTTGAGCACCTACTATGTGACAGATCTCCCAGCATTTAAAAATCAGGTAATGACCTCTGTGTCCCTGGTCCTGGTACCTGGGGACAAGAGAGGCCATGTATGTCATTAGAAAAGTAGAGTCATCTGCCGGTGGCAGAGAAGGGACTTTTAAGGGTACTGTCTCCAATTTCCTAGCATCAGTGACCCCTCCAGCTTAACCATACTTGCCTTGGTCTTAGGTTCTGGAGAAGGAGAAGAAGCGTAAGAAGCGAAGTGAGGATGAATCAGAGTCAGAAGAAGAAGAAGGGGAGAAAAGCCAGGAAGACCAAGAACAAAAGAGGAAGAGGTGAGCTGGGATAGAACAGCGTTTGAGTGGGGTCAGGCCTGGGAAGTGTGGAGGGTGGATGGAGCCCTGCTTATACAGTGGGATCTTCAGGAAAAGGGTTCTTGGCCATGTGGGGTTTAAAGATCAAGGTACGCACCTGAGAAAAGAGAGAAAAATACTGTGTTGTGTTCAGTGTGGTCCTTTTGCTCGCCTTGCTGCTAAGGACATGTTAAATAGTAGTCACTCACTGAGGATTTTGAATATTTATTTAAAATTCCTGAGTTCCTTGTTCGGCCAGTGCCTGAGGTTGAATTTGTAAGAATGGGTGCCATGGGAAAAGAGCACTAGGTCGCAGGGCCCGAGACGCGGCAGCAGTTGTGCAGGCCTGGGCGCGTGGTTTGGGTTCAGTGATTGGTGACTGTGCTTCCTTTGACTCCATGGTCAGAGGCTCAGGATGGGCTCCCCAAAGCTTTTGTCTCTCTCACCTGCTCTGGGTATTTCAGGAGGAAGACTCGCCCAGCGGATGCCAAGGATGGCGAATCGTATGACCCCTATGACTTCAGTGATGCAGAGGAGGAAATGCCTCAAGGTGACCGAGCGCCCTGTGCTGATCAGGGGCTGCTTTTTTAACCAGTGACCGTAGTTGCCCTATGCTCTGCTCTGAACTTGTCTTACGGGTTTCTGTTTGGCTGCTTGTTTGGAGCCCTGGGTCCATGAGGTTTATCACAACAGAATCTCAGGACAACTTTGGAAATTAGGTTTGGCTCAGCTGTGTGTTTCCCATTTGAGCCATGCTTGGCTGCCAAGTGTGGCACAAATATCCTACATGATTTGTGTTCTGCCTGACCCAATTTCTTCATTGGGCAGTAGGCATTCTTCTTGATTTTAGTTGTTCTGCCTAGCCCCATAAGAATCATGGGAAACAGGAGTGTTCTGGAGGCTCTCAGAGTGGGGAGTAGATGGGGTAACTTGTCAGATGTGGAAATGGCTTCACCTTGCTGTCTTGCCCATCTCTGCGTCCCTCCATCCTCTGAAGTGCACACTCCGAAGACGGCAGACTCTCAGGAGACCAAGGAGTCCCAGAAGCTGGAGTTGAGTGAGTCCAGGTGAGTAGAAAGTCACTTGGTGAATTTCCTACTACAGGGACATGGCTTTGCAGAGAAGGCATACAACAAGCTGGCTCTTAGCAGAGTTCATAGTTAGAGATTTAAGAATTTAAGGGTATTCTTTTTTCTAACTTTTATTAGAAGGGCAGATTTACAGAGAGGAAAAACAGGAATATCTTCGATCTTGCTGATTCACTTCCAAAGTGGCTACAGTAATAGCCAGAGCTGAACCAATCCAAAGCAAGGAGCCAGGAGCTTCTTTCAGATCTCCCATGTGGGGGGTGCAGGGTCCCAAGGCTTCAGGCCATCCTCTGCCTCTTTCTCAAGCCACAAGCTGGGAGCTGGATGAGATGTGGACTCGAACCTGCACCCCAGTGGGATCCTGGTGCATTGCAAGACGAGAATTTAGCCACTAGGTTATCATGCTGGGCCCCAAATATTTTATATTCTAATTGCAGTTTCAAACTTACAGAAACATTTTAAAAGTAATATAAAAGCTCCTGTGAATGTCCAGAGTCTCCAATTATCTACATTTTTCTATTTGCTTTATTTTATATATAAGAACTTGAGTTACATCCTTGTGGGGTCAAAGAAAGGCTTAGTTTAAGGAGTTTAAGTTAGTTTAAGTATTTTTGACTACCGTGACTCAGTGGGATACATATGTCTCTTCTTACTAAATTGTGACTATTGTTTTGAGATGTTTAGCAGTAGTGTTTATCTGTAAATTTTTTGTTTCCTGGACACGAGACACTCCATAACTAAGGTTTTCTTTCTCGTTTTTACGTCTTCAATACACCTGCAATTGAAGAAAATTTGAGAACCATTGAATGTGGAAAAAACATTGTAACTCACTCCATTTCTCCCAAGACAGCCAATGAACTTTATCTTACTTTTTGAAGTAGCTCTTACAGATTTTACTCTTGTTTTAATGACTGCAGGCTATCCATAGTCTGAATGGGTAAAATTTATTAAACAGATTCCCTAATAATAAATATTTATATTCTTCCATGCAGTTGTTGTTTAGATTAAGGGATTCTTAGATTTACCACTGAATATACTCATGCAAGTAGACCTTCTAAGTTGCTGGGAATGGACTCCCTGTATTTAAATCTTCAGCAAATATTACTAGCCTATTCCCAAAGATGTCTGTTTCCAGGTGCATAACTAATAGGAATACCAATTTCCAGCAACCTCAGAGCCCTCTAATTTTGTTAGCCATCACTGCTGCCTTCCATGGTGAGCATTGCCAAGAAGCTAAAGTTAGTAACTACACCTGGGTATTGAACTCAGGTACTCTTAACGGCTAGATTTAACACCTACCTTGAATTGAGCTTAAAGGACTCAATCATCTGAGGCAGGTGTAAGTATGTGTGTCTGTGGATTGGGGGGCACCTCTGCTGTGTTAACATCTTGGATTTCCCTCAGTAGAGATCTTGTCTGAAATCGTTGAGGTATCGTTGTCTGCTCTTTCCTGTCCTGGCCAGGTTGAAGGCATTCAAGGCGGCCCTCTTGGATGTGTTCCGGGAAGCTCACGCACAGTCTGTAGGCATGAATCGGCTCACAGAATCCATCAACAAGGACAAGGAAGAGCCCTTCTCTTCAGCAGAGATCGAGTCCGCTCTGAGCAGGATGCAAGATGACAACCAGGTCATGGTGTCTGAGGGCATCGTCTTCCTTATCTGAGGAGGCTTCATCTCTGAACTGTGGCTGTGCCGAGAAAAATTTTCCCAATTTCCTGACTTCCCTTCCCCCCTACCATTCGTTCCCCAAATAACAGTGCTTAGTTGAACAGAAGTTGAGGTACACTGGCAATGAAATTGTGTCAGGAATCTGGAAGTTTTGGAATGAGTCATGAGAGCCACCTGGGGTAAGGAAAGTCGGACATGGGGAAGATTAGGACTGTTGTAGCTTAATCGCAAAGCTCTGCGCCATGCTCCTCACTTAGCCTGGCCATGATTTTCTGTAGCTAGCACGTGACTTATGAGGACTTTTGGGGGGCAGCTGATTTCTGTTCATCCTTTCCGGTTTTTGTTCTGTTTCCTCTCGGTTTTGTCCTACAGAGCACTTTGGTCTAGGATAGTCTGGATTGTTCTGTGTTGGGCGGGGGGGAGAAGCTCTGTGGCAAGTCACACAGGTCAAGAAAGCTTTCTGTGTGGTAGTCCCAATCATCCTTTATTCTAAAAATGCTTTCCATTGAATAAACTTGTCTATTTTGTACACAAAGTCTTAATGTTGTGTACCTCCTTTGTACACTCGGTTTTCCTGGGAGCTTTGCCCTGCAGGACTTAGTACTAGATGCCAACAGGCCACAAGGTGGCAGCAGTCTGCTGTGATCTCCTTGGAGTTGTGTCTCAGAAATGTTTTCTCTGGGTAACAGTGGCAGTTGTCAGTCCAGAATACAGCTCAGCAATGTGTGAGTCCTTGCCCATAAGGAGACTCCCCCACCTACAGCCCTCCTTACTGGACACTTAGGGAATTCCTCACTAGCCAGCTTTTTGGGTTTACTGGCTTGTTTGCCTGGAAGTTTGTGGAAGAGCCTGAATAGAACTAATATTGTACAGCTTCTGGAGAATTTTTCAGGTTACTTAAGGAAAAAGAAAAAGCAACATTACTTTATGGTGGACCTGGGTCATGTGGTTTGGAAGGTGCATTTTGGTGGCAGGTGTGGCTTTGAAGAGGAGTTCTTTGTATTCTCAGCTGTATGACTGAGAGTCCTCCCTTTTCATGTGGCATTCCTAGTCTCTGAATCCATGAAATTGGGAGTTATGTTGCATATCCTGATTTTTTTTTCAGATGTGAAATCGAAAGTCTTACCACACTCCCCAGTCTTAATTGGAAGTGATGTACAGCGTAGTTTCAAACACGGAGTACCAGAAAGAGGAGGGGAAGTTCACTGAGCTGTAGTTGGTGCTTTGTGCAGCACTGGGTACAAAAGGTCTCTGGGTTGATGATAATTTATATCAAACTTATTCAAAATGTTAAGCTATAAAATTAATTTCATACCAAGCACAGCACACATAAGAAGAGCTTTGAGGATTGTGGGGTGTGTGAGTGTCAGGAGGAGGTTAGAAGTAACTGACGGGAGAGCTGCTGTGGAGAGATCCCAGACATTTGTAGGGCGAACCTCATACTCTGCCCCCAGAAAGGCTGAGTATTTTATCTGTGGGACTGTATCCTTCACTCATGAGGGAACAAGCACGGAACTGGAGATTGGGTGTACCCAAAATTTTGGAAATAACCAAAATCAGGTTGACATGACTGTTTGTCTTCTAGTTAGCTAAAAGAGTAGAGGGGAGGGATGGGCATTTGACAAAGCTGTTGGGATGCTGGTTGAGACATTTGCATCTAATATTAGAATACCTAGGTTTGTTTTCTGCCTCCAGTCCTGATTCCAGCTTCCTGCTTAATGTGAATGCTGAATAACTGCAGGTAATGGCTCAAGTGTTGGCACCTGTCACCTACATGGAAGCAATGTGGAGTTCTCAACTCCACGTTTATGGCTTGTTTGGGCATTTGCGGAGATCCAGCGAATGCAATCTAGGACTCACTTAGGAACTTGATGGAATGCTTTAAATTTTTCGATTAATTTATATTTTCTTTAAGAGACTAAACCTTGCTATTGGTTCACTCCTCAAATTCCTGTAATGACCTAAAGGAATCAAAGCCAGAACCAAGAGACAGAACTCAACACCATTTTCCGTATGTGTGTTAGAGAACCAAGTACTTGAGCCATCATCTGCTGCCTCCCAAGGGTGCTCGTTGGTAGGAAGCTGAAATGGAGAGGGCTCGAATCCAGGCACTCTGATCATAATTGAGCCAAAGGTTTGCCCCTCAGCGAGTCTTTGTACTGAGTTTCACAAAACTTCTGTGTGCAGTTCCCAGTTGGCATCATTGTAGAGGTTGGTAAGCACTGAAAGGGGGCTGGCATTATGGCATAACAGAACTGCAACCCATGATGCCAGGATGCCATCTGGACACTGTTTCATGTCCCTGTCCCTGCTAACGGTCCTGAGAAAACAGTGGAAGGTGGCCTAAGTGCTTGGATCTCTTACATGTACATGGGAGACATGGATAAACCTCCTGGCTCCTGGCTTTGCAGCCCTGGCCTTTTGGGGAGTGAACACAGAATGGAAGATCTCTTGTATCTTTCCCTGTCTGTTGCTATACGTTGCAGGGATTGTAGTCCCTACAGGCTGTGTCCCAGAAATGTGTACATTTACACATGCCATTTGTAATAGATAAAATAATTTTGTGAGGCTCAGAAAAGGAACTTTATATATGTGTAGTTTTCAAAAGACTAATAAGGGTTGCTGGGGTTGAGTCATACTTGTGCTAAGTAAAAAAGTAAATGTTGAACTGTTGGTAGTTTCAGATATACATGGGGGCAATTACTGCCTAACAGGAAATCTGAGACTTCTGAAACACTGAAGTTTCAGTAACTATGTGTTACTAAAATGCCTATATATTTTTTTTTAAAAGCATAGTCCTTTCATTAAAACCACTTAAAAGCGGCTGACTTGACCTTGTTGGGTTTCTAATGCTGTTTATTCCCTCAGCTTGCCTTGCCTTTGCTTGGTGGTTTCTGTCTTCTGGCCAGTGGCTTTTGCTCTAGTACTTCCACAGGCAGAACCCTTTGGTGGCAATGGAGTATTTAGCTTCCTCCTAAGGACTGGAATGTGCTGTTCAGTGCTACAACGGCCCTGTTATGAAGGGTCATTAGGAAAATATGGAGGAGACCAAAGAGGAGAAAAATAGGCCAGGGGCTAGGAGTTAGGGTATTCTATCCTTCCACGTCATCGATAACTGCCTGTTGTCTCAGTATCTCCCAAAGGGTTTGCTCGGTGGATGAGGCAGGTGTGAGGAACCTGGGTTCTGGCTGCCTGGGAGAATCCTGAGGGTAGCTCTCAGTTCGTCCCTGTGTCTGCCATCTTCCTCCCACTCTGCCTTCGGGAGCTAGGAAGTGCCAGTGTGACTGAGCAGGGAAGTACAGAAGTGGCTCTTTGCGCAGGATGCATACATGGGAAATCTTACCAGAGAACAAAACAGCAGGAGATGTGCCCTCCACAGGCTGTCTACAACTGAAGTCCCTTAGAGATGGCCCATAGCTTTGGGGAAAAAAGGAGCTAACATGTAGCTCTGAGGTCCCTTCTGGTAATATATATGACTTTTTTAAGAAAAGATTTTTCAAATTTACTTGAAAGGTCAAGATACACAGAAAACAAGAGAGAGGAGAGATTCACAGAAATCTTTCATTTACTGGTTTAATCCCCAAGTGACCCCAAAAGCTGGGGCTAGGCCAGCTGGAAGCCAGGAGCCTGTAGCTTTTGGGTCTTCTGTGTAGAAGCAGAAGCTCAAGGACTTGGGCCACGTTTTCCCAGGATCATTAGCAGGGAGCTGGGCCAGCAGAGGAGCAGCCAGGACTTGAATCAGTGCCCATAAGGGATGCCAGTATTGCAGGCAGAGGTTTAACCTACAGTGCTGAGCCGAGATGTCAGTACCCTCGAGATCTGACAGCCTTCTTGGCAACATGTGATAAAACCTGTGAAGGAGTGCTAGGAGAGGCAGGCTGCAATAGGCATTCCACCATTGTGTTAAACAAGCCTTCAAAGAGCAGTGATCTCTGCCTCCCCATTTTGTGGACAAATGCCCAGAGTGTTCCTAATGATCTCAGGAGATTTTACTTAATTCCTAGAAATACCCTAGAATAAGATGAACTAATTCCAGTTTATCTTGCTGAAATATAAACCTGATTTGTGTTTTCAGGACTGATACTTGAGTGAAGAGCCTTAGATTCTGGCTGATACATTATCAACCAGCATGTAATCCAAATTCATTCTCTTTCTCTTTCCCCATGGGAGAGAATTAAGATTCTAAATGCTTTTCCAGAATATTTTTACTATTAAGTCCTAAATATTTTCCGAAGCCTGTAGAAGGATATTAGCTTCTGCTGAGATCTACCATCCAGATAATAGTTCTCCCAGCAGGTACTTTTTGTTGCAGGCTAGTCTTTCCTCCTGTTAGTACCACTATTTAACCTTGCAATAGAAAGGTCTGCTCGTGCTATCCTGTGTGTGTACCGACCTAGTATTATCAGTGGATGGAGCCCACTGAAAGGGAATGCCTAATAAAACCTTTTTAATATTTGATTTTTAAAACAAAAGATTTACATATTTATTTGGAAGGGAGAGACAAAGAGAGGATCTTCCATCTGCTGGTTCACTCACAAGTTCCAGGATTGGGCCAGGCTAAAGCCGAGATCCACAGCCCTCTTCCAGATCTCCCATACAGATAAACAGGGGTCCAAACACTTGGGCAACCTTCCAGTGCTTTCCCAGGGGCCTGGATTGAAGTGGAACAGCTAGGACATGAACTGGCATCCTTATGGGATGCCGGCATTACAGGCGGTGGCTTTAGCTGCCGTACCATATAACACCAGCCCCAAAGCCATAACGGTGGAAATAACATGGAATATATAGGAAAACATTCTATACAGGGGGCCTCAAAAATTCATCAAAAATGAAAATTAGGAAAACTTGTGCTAGAAAGTGCCAAAATAAAGAACAGAAAGGGAAGAATTATAGTTACTGTATTTTATTGTTGGTGAACTTTTAAAACCAGTTTTTTGTTTTGTTTTGTTTTGTTTAAGATTTGCTTATTTTTATTGTAAGGCAGATCAGATTTTTGGAAAGGAGAGACAAAAATATCTTCCATCTGCTTATTTACTCCCCAAATGGCCTCAAAGCTAGAACTGAACCAATTAGGAGCCAGGAACTTCTTGGTCTTCCACATAGGTAAAGGGTCCTAAGGCTTTGGACCATTCTCTACTGCTTTCCTATATACATGGAGCTGGATGGGAAGTGAAACAGCTTGGACACAAACAAGTTCCCACGTGGGATCCCTGTGTTTGCAAGGTGAGGGTTTAGCTATTGAACAATCATGCCAGGCTGAGAGTGACACATCACAATGTTTAGAGTTGTGTCAGGAAATTGCTGATTAGACATTTTGATCTAAGATTAATAACCAATCACCTGTAGGAATTTAGGAACTAAGAATGTTTTGAGACTTTGAATTTAAAATCAGATTTTTGAAAATCTTGCTCCATATAAAATGCAATGTTCCCATGTCACATTTGATCCTAGTGGATAATTAAAAAGTGAGTTAACTGGGCCCGGAATGATAGCTTAGCAGCTATAAAGTCCTCTCACCTTGAATGCTTTGGGACCCCATATGGGTGCCGGTTCTAATCACAGTAGCCCCACATCGCATCTAGCTCCCTGCTTGTGGCCTGGGAAAGCAGTCAAGGATGGCCCAAAGCTTTGGTACCCTGCACTCGGTGTGGGTGACCCAGAAGAAGCTCCAGGCTCCTGGCTTTGGGTTGGTTCAGCTCCAGCTTTGCGGCAACTTGGGGAGTGATTCATCAGACAGAAAATCTTCCTCTCTATCTCTCCTCCTCTCTGTATATCTGCCTTTCCAATAAAAATAAATAAATCTAAAAAAAAAAAAAGTGAGTTAACCTAGGGTGACAGATGTAGGTTCCAAGTTCCTAAACACTGATTCCCAGAACCAATTTCATGCACTTAGTGATTGGGGCCAAACACTATATATTGTCTGATTAACTCTTTTTAACAGCCTCTGACATGGGAAAGATGATTGGCCTACAGAGAAAATTTGCCCAGCGTCCCATATCTAGCAGGATGCGGGATATAGATTTCACAATCAAAGCTGTCCTGTTTCTTAAGTTACTATATTCTGAGCAAATCTCCCATGCTGTTCCTTTTAGAGGGCTGGAAGTACTCTGCAGGGCTGGAGGCAAGCAGAGTTGTATCTAGAAGGAACCTGATGAACAAGGCTAGTGTGAGGAGGCCAGTGGGTGCACTGAGATGAAATGGACCTTTTATAACTTGGTGATGCTCTCTATACAAACTTTGGAGACTAGGAACACTCAAAAGTGTTTTTGCTACAAAAATAGACTTAAGAAAGACTAGAAAATAACAAGTGGTTACAAAGCACTCACTCTAGCCACCCAAAGCAAACATAACTTGGATGTAGTTTTATAAATACTTGTAAATAAAGCTTCAAAAATTAATGGAAAGTGGAAATTATGGAAAAACTATATAAATATTTTTTAAAAATTTATGCCAAAATACCTTTTAATTCTATTGTCACACAAGCTTTGAAATCTTTCTGAAATTAATAATTTTTTCATAATTGCAAGCAGTACTATGACTAGAGGTCTTGTTGCCACATTTTGATGCACATGCTTACATTCTTAAGGAAACCCTGTAGAAGTGTACTTGATGAATTAAAATAATGACCACTAAATTTTTTTGTACATTTCACTTAGTTGCCAATTTATGTTCCCATACTTAGAGATGAAAGATGTCCTGTGTCCTTGCTGATGCTGATGATCAGCCCTACCCCCACCTCTTAAAAATTACTACATTTGAGGAGAATCAAGATGGTGGAATACGGCTAGGACACATGTAAACAGATAAAGAAACATTAGTGTAAAACAGAGAGGGTACATTCCAGAAAGCAGGAGAGGAAAGAACAACAGCAGAAGGGTACTTGGAGACTGACAGACACAGGAAAGCAGCAGACACAATATGTGGTGTTGCAGTGACTGATACCCCAGGGGCATTCAGCAAGTGGCGATCTAAATTACAGCAGCAGCCTAAACTCCACCAGCAACAAAGTGGGAAGGGACTTTCACCAGGAGCTCAGGAGGTGAACCCAGACAAAGAACTGCTCGTCCTGCTGGTCTGTTTGATTTAACCAGGAGCAGAGACAGAACAGCAGGTTCCAGACAATGCGGGAACAGGGCAGATTTCACAGCCCAGTCTGCCTGCTAGAGCTGAATCAAGCACCATTTTGTTTTAAAGAGGCAAAGGCTTTGGGACGGGACTGCACATGCACTGAGCTGGGAGTGAAATTTCTGGCTCAGTGAACTGCAACAGAAAGGCATCCTGCAGGTTCCCCCCAAGATAAGTCTGGGAAGCTCTAAGACCTGACAGCTGATAGAGCAAGAACTCTAGTGGTGGCACATCAGACACCATTTTGTAAGGTATGGCAAAGGCTTTAAGACTGCAGGGACAACAATGAGCTGCATATGCACTGAGCTGGGCATGAACTTGCTGAGCTCAGTGCATTGCACTGGTCTCACATGGAAAATAATACTGACTATGGCTTCACATGGGTCAAAATAGGTCTGTGTGGCCCTCAGACCTAATAGCCAACAGGTTCCAGAAAGATCACCACCAACAACCTAGCTATATAGGACTCCTGGTGTCTCCCTAATCTTCGGACCTGCTCTAACCGGAAGTGGCAGAAAGGTTGTAGACAATGGTGCAGCCTCAGCTCAGTATCACAGGAGGTGGAGACTGGTGAGCTAGGAGCTAGGGCTACAGAGACCATGGTAGAAATCTGTCATAAGAACCCAGACCTGGAATTTGCATGAGGGAGTAGCACAAGTAAGTGCAAATAAAGAGCCATGTGCCAACTGAAATAAGTAAAATCGAACTGTAGTCCTGTGGGTGACAGAGCTTAGAAACCTGCCCCGAGGAGAAGACTCTGCTAACCAGAAGTACAATGACCAAGAGCAAAAGAAGAGACAGAGGCACCATGAATATTACTGAAGACTTCCCTGCAAAGGAGCAAAACCCTTTGCCAACCTCAGAGTTACCTGAGGAAGACATCGAGAAAATGGGGGATACAGAATGCAAAACACTTTGTATAAAACTTCTTATCAACAACAGGAAGCACATAAAGCAACAGTTCATGGGATGTAAAGAATATGTCACACAGGTAATAGCAATGAATCAATGAAAGCTGATATATCAGAAATGAAGATGACACTGGAGCAAATTAAAAGTACTGTGGAGAGTCCCCCAAAAAGAATGAAGCAGAAGAAAGAATCTCAAAATTAGATGATATTTTTTGTCACCAGGGGGAAACAAACAAAAAGCTGGAAGCAGAGCTGGGTCAAGCTAAAAAAAGTATTCAAGAATTGAAAGACACTATTAAAAGGCTAAATGTAATCAGTTACCCATGGTCAACTATAATCTGAAGGTATTAAGTGGACAATTCCAGAAACAAGCAGTTTCTAAATTTCAAATTGCAAGCTATTCTGAGTAGCATGATGAAATCTTGCATCTTCCCATTTAGAGCAGCCCAGGATGTGAGTCATCCTTTTCTCCATTGTGTCTATGCTGTGTACCCTTCCTGACCCTAAGTTACTCGGTTATCAGATCAACTGTTGCCATATCTCAGTGCTTACATTCAAATAGCAATCACTTTACTAGAAAATGGTCTCAGGCCGAGTAATGTCTGGCAATTTGGAAATGCTGACCGGAAGTCAGAAAGTGTTTCATTTAAATACAAGGGAGAAAGTACAATAGGATTTTTGAGAGAGAACATAGTCACACAATTCACTAGATTTTTCTATTTTAATGTTAACCTCATATCGTGCCTGATTTATAAAGTAAGCTTCATCACAGCTACATATGTGTAAAAAAAATGTCATATTCAAGGGTGGATATCACCGACAGTTTCATGCATCTACTGGAAAACTTGAAATGCATCCCCCACAGTAAGGGAAAAATAGTTTTAAAAAGATTTATTTATTTTTATTGGAAATGTAGATTTCCTGAGATAGAAAGAGAGACAGAAAAACTTTCCATCTGCTGGTTCACTCTGCAAATGGCTGCAACAGCCATAAATGAGTCGGTCAGGAGCCTCTTCCAGGTCTCCCCTGTGGGTGCAGGGTCCCAAGCACTTCTGACATCCTCCACTGCTTTTTCCAGGGCACAAGCAGGGAGCTAGGTAGTAAGTGAAGCAGCCAGGACATAAACAAGTACTCATATGGGATTCTGATGCTTGCAAGGTGAGGATTTAGTCATTGGGCCATCGTGCCTGGCTCAGAGAAAAATGTTTTATGCACTGTGTAGCTTTACATACAACGTATGGTTCAATGTTACTTTCATTTCCCACTTTCTTGTCAGCACTGTGTTAAAGAGCTGACAGTGTGAGACCAGAGAAAAGAGGCTCTGAAAGTAATCCCTTTATTTGTAGATGGAAACTAGGAGAATCAAGACCTGGGGTTCAAGCTGGGCTTTTCTGCCAGTGGCTCTTTATAGGAAGCCATTTAAAATCTGCATTGATCTGTTCAGCCAAAGATGGATGGAGTCAGAGAGCCAAGATGAGATGTCTCACCTGCTTCTAAAGCCTGATCTGTCTAAGAACGAGGATGGGTGTGGGTCAGTTGGGCAAGGCCATTGTTCCTGCCAGGACCCACCAGTGTGCACGAGCTCTGCCACTGGGAGGAGCTTGGGGAACTCCTTCGTCAGGATTCAGTCCTGCAGGTAGACCCAAGAAGCACAGCTAGGAGCAGCCAGACCAGACCAGGTTATGGTACCCACCAGCGTAAATGTGGGTCAGGACTAGGGGCAGGCCAGGCTGGGCCAGTTCATAACACCTGCTGGAAAATCAGAGTACCAGGACAGAATGTAGGATAGGCTGAGTGAGGCTGCAATACCAGAAAGTCCATATTAGGGCCATATAAATCCGTATTGGGGGCTGGCAGGGCTGGGCAAAGCTGCATATGCTGAAGCAAGGTAGGCCATGCCAGACTGTGCAATAGCACCAGCTAGTGCACATGAGACCAGGGGAGGGAGCAGTGCAAGCCTGGTAGGAGGGCTGCAGGGAGTTTCCTGCTGGGCTGCTACATCCACTGGAGTGTGTGAGTACTAGAACTTGGGGCAAATCAGGCCGGGCAGCATTACAACACCTATTGGCCTTCCTGTGTGCTGGGTTCAGGGAGAGCCAGGCTGTGCTGACTGTATCCACTGGTACATGCAAGAGCCAGAGTAAGTGCAGGTTGATTGGGCTTTGCTATAGCATCAGCTGGGAAGGGCTAGGACTGGGGGCAGGACCTTTCAGGAAAGACTGCAGAACTATCTGACAAGTACAAGATCAGAGGCTGGGAGTGAGCCTAGTAGGAAAATTGTGGGCACCTCTTTGATGGGCTGCAACTCTCATTGGTGAGCATAAAAATCAGGGCTTGGGGAAGATCTGGCTAGATAGGTGGTGGCACCTGCAAATATGAATGTGGGCTGGATAATGGGGTCAGTTGGGTTGAGTTAAGTTTTTCAATGCCATTGATATGTGGGCTGAATGGTATGTGGGATAGACTGGGCCAGTCTGTTGACATACTGGTAAGCTCAGGAACCAGGGTTGGGGAGTGGGTGTGGTGGAGGTTATTGGGGGTTACTTCAACTAGGCTGCAGTTACCATTGGTGTATATGTGGGCTGAGTGTGTGGTGGACAGGATTGGGCTGGATTGAAGTATCCATTGGTTTACATCAGAGACTGGGTTGAAGATAAAAATGACCCAGCAATTACAATTACCAGTGTATGTGTAGGCTGACATGGGCGACAGACAGAGTCAGACCCATATTGGCAGTCACACGTAAGAGTCAGGTCTGGGATACCCTCAGACAAGGTTTCTTTAGGGATCCTCTCAACTGAACTGTTGGATTCAGAACCCCTACAATGGAGAGAATCGTAGGATCTGTGATCTGACCGTGGAGGGCATGAGTCAGAACTGGGTCTCCTAAGTGGCTAAGGCATAGAAGTGGACACCATGCCCAGATGCATATTGAGAATATGGCAGTCCATTGGGGCCTACAGAGGACATCTAATGCAGAACAACAACTACCCCAGCCAAGCATTGATAGCATCTAGGTGAATGGAGACTCTGGGATGGACTGTGAAGCAGATGGATTTCCTCATCCTTGGATTGATGAGAACCACAGCATTTCAGAACTATTGAAACCAGTTGAGTGGAACCCTTGGAGCAAGCCCCACATCCCTGGGTACTGGGGATGCATCCAGCCATTCCCATCCCTGGGTACTGGGGACGCAGGGAGGCAGGGTGTGGCTTCTTCCTTAATTTCTCCCCTTATCTCAGATACATGAGGAAGAAGAGGGAAGATTTGGAAACAACAGTCTTACCATGGTCAACTATGTAAACACCATAAAAAAATAAAATAAATTGTGTGCTAGATCTAAGGTTACTCACAGGATTACAAAATCAGTAGAGGTATTCTCAAGATTGTGTGTAAGCTGCAGAAAGCTTTCTTTTTCACTTCAAAAGAAATGCTGATCTCTGTGGCCAATGACCTACCCCTATTGTTGTTATTTTTTTCTGGCTGTCCTTTTCCATCTATCTTCATTTGGTCTCCCTCTGGGTCAGATTCACAAGAAGAGCAATTAGATGAGCCCTGCTAAATTGGGAGCACTTGCACTTTCCTTGGAGGGTGGGAGAGGAAAGCATAAATGTACTTGTTCCCAGGCGCCTTTTCTGTCCAATCCCTTCTACTCCACCCTTTGTATCTTAACTTGTGCAGCAATGAAGAGCTATGCCGCACATGAAACCCCTGGATCCTCCAAAGCATTTCTGCCAGAAGTAGGAAAACATGAAAACACCATTCTGAGTCACATCCCAGAAGGAGTGAAAGTGTTACATTTCTCATGAATGTGGTTGTTTTAGCGTCTGCTCTGTCTCTGATTCTCTATCTTCTATTCTCCCCGTAATTTGGATTTTTATGGAAAACATAGTCATGACACTTGGAATTTTTGGCATTTGGAGGCTTGTAATTGTTTTGCATGGAAAGGGAAAAAAATCTGAGCAGACAGAGACATATCTAACACCACCACCTCGTATATATCCACATGCACCCTAACTTGCAGGACTAAGAATATTTGTCCTGCTTTTATTTATTTATTTTTTTATTTCTTTGTTTTTGTTTCTACAGGATCCCTAAGTGGGACTGTGTGTTTCTCAGAGACTTTGGAGTTGGCTCATTTGCAAGCAGCCCCCAGGATACCACTTCCCTCTGGCGCATCACTGCCAGGTGCTCAACCAGCTGTGATTTGATCTGATGACAGTCCAATCCCACTCTTTTTGAAAAACTCCTCAGTATTTGAAGATAATATTCTGTTTTGTTTTTAAAGTTTTAAAATTTATTTGAAAAACAGAATAACAGGAATGGAGGCAGGAAGAGAGAAAGACAAAGCTTTGATTTACCAAATGACTCCAAAATGGCCAGGGCTGGTCCTGGTCGAAGTTAGGATCCTGAAACCCCATCTGGGTTTCCCATTTGGATGATAGGGGCTCAGGCATGTGGGCCATCTCCCCTTGCCTTCCCAGGCACGATAGCAAAGAGCTGGGCTGGAAGTAGAGCAGCTGAGATCTAAACCAGAACTCCGACATGGACAGTGGCTTTGCTTCTGGGAGTTTAACATGATGAACAGCAAAACTGGCCCTTGAAGATAATATTCTTGTTTTTTGTAAATTTCCTCTTCTCTCAGATATCCTTATTTAACAGTTGTTGACAACCAATGTTACCTATTAAGAATAGAAGATAAAAGAACAACTTGGTGGAAAAAGAAATAACCGAGTGTTAAAATCAAATCAAGGATAGATAACAGGGTGTGGGAGTACTAAGAACACAAAAAGCAGAAGTTATAGTTTTTTTTTTTTTTTCTATTAAGCATTTACATCCCAGAAGTCAGGTTAAGCGACTGAACTCTTGAAAATATGTAAAGTCAAAGGTTGTGCAAGTGGCTGCCCTAGTTGACAGAAGGAAAGTTAGCTCTAGTTAATCAGGCAAGGAAAGTGAAGTTTAGAGAAGGGAAAGTGGACGGGAGGAAATGGATGCTGTAGAAGAGGCTTGAAGAGTGAGTGGAATCTAAACAAGAAAAATTGCAATAGTCAGCCCAGGAAAAGATAAAGTAGTCCAGAGAGGATGGGAGCTCAGAGACATATGATGTTCTGTGGTGCAATGGTTCAGTGTTGAGTTTACCACATATGGAAGATTTGGGAAAGTAATCTGCTGTAACATTAGGTTGGGGACACATGAGAAGAGGGCCAAGGCATAAGGAATATGGGCATTTGATTTACAAACAAGAAAGAGATGAAAAGTCATCTTTCTGGGCTTGGATGTGCCATCCCAGTGCACCACCCCCAGACTTGGTTGTCAGTGTGATGATTTGGGGGGAAAGTACAGAAGCAAAAGTTGCTGATCCCTCCTTCCTGAATCACCTTGGTAGAAATAAGCTGAGGAGAAAATCTGGTGGGAGGAGATCAGGAAAATTCGACAGTGCTTGACAGATGTTCAGTTGGGTTTTCCCCAGGCATCACGCACTGGCTGTGCGTTGACTAATTCGATCCACTTCGGCAGGAAATAGTCTGGCTGCTGAGTAAGTGAAAGCCTGCACAGAAGCCTGCAGAGTTGCTGTGGGTGCCAGGATAGGCAGGCGGCTGCAGCTGGATGTTGACTAAGGATGGCCTTATCCCTGTCATTCTGTCCATCCACATGAAGGCCAGAGAACTTTCAGAATGTAGGGGCAGAGGGAAGGACTGAAGGTCTACGATGGAAAGCTTCTGGGTTTTTGTTTTCCTTTGAAAACTAGTAAATCTTATATTAATAAAATGTCTATTTATATTAATAAAATGTATTTATTGAGAGACAGATCTTCCATTTGTTGGTTCACTCCTCAAATGGCCACAACGGCCGGAGCTAGGATGGTCTGAAACCAGAGGACAGGAGTCATGAGCTTCTTTCAGGTCTCCCACATGGGTGCAGGTGCCCCAACACTTGGGCCACCCTCTGCTGCTTTCCCAGGTATGTTAGCAGGGAGCTGGATTAGCAGTGGAGCAGCCAGGTCTCCAACCGGTATCACCACAGGCAGCAGCTTTTCCTATTTATTTGGTTTTTGTTTGTTTACTTTCATCCTAGTAGCCTGTTAAGTATATTCTCATTATCTCAGTTTCAAATAATGTAACGTATCTAGCGAACCCCATCACACTTGCATGGGAAGTCCAGCACTTTCCCTAATATTCCCTAATGCAGCATGTCTCAGGCTTTCCTTTGTCATAAGTCACTTGGGCATCTTGTGAAAATGCAGTCCCTCAGTAGGCCAGGGGCTGAGAGTCTTAGGTGTGAACAGGCTGAGTGCTGCTGGTCTCTGGATGAAACTCTGAGCAGTAGGATCACCCTGGGAGGTAGCACTCCCTTTCCAACAAGTTCCAAAGCTTGGGGTTCTTGTCTTCCCCCAACATCCTTTTGCTCTATGTACACATCATAGGCCTGTTTTGAATACAAAGAACTGGAAATAAGGGAGAATTCCAGCCCCAAATCCATGACACTTCAAAGTCCCTTGACCTCATCAGCTATTAGGATTAGAACTGATTCAAACTTCTGAGACTTCTATGTTTGACTTTTGCTCAGTCTCCACTCTGAAATAGGCTTGACATTATATTTCCTTAAGGCCCAAGGCCAAGTTCCCTCCAAGGTAGGCAAGAAGTGCTCTCTGTCCCACCTAGACTTCACAGCTGTTCTGGTGTGTGTGTGTGTGTGTGTGTGTGTGTGTGTGTGTGTGTGTGTGTGTGTGTGTGTGTGTGTGTGTGTGTGTGTGTCTGCGTCTGCGATTGTTTTCTGCTTTTTTAGATAGAATTTATATATTCTTTTTTCCCAGCATAGTGACAAGTACAGAGTGGGTGTTTAATAAACAGTGTTTTTGTTAACAAGGAGATAAAACTCAGAGTCGAAAACTTCCACGAGCCTGGAGACTAGACTCAAGACTGTCATCCTGCCTTCAAATAAATACATTATAAAAAATTTAAAAAAAAAAGAATAGACTCAGAATTGAAGAATCCCTTACTCCATCTGGATATTTCTCTGATTTCTTAAACCCTGTTTTACCTGGATCCTCAGAGCACGTTAGAGAAACTCCTGGTCCAGACTCTCCCACTCCCCAGTCACTTTTCATCTTTCCTGGCTTTCGCTTCTGATCTGCTTTCCTCATCTCTGCCCACCTCTACTTGCCTTGAACTCACTTTTTAAATGAGAAGACCAGAAAGGGTATTCATTTGAGAACGACGGAGAGAGGGTACATGTTTTCTGGTTCACTTCCCAAACACCTGTAGCAGTGAGGTTGGACCAGTGCCTGGGCCAGACTGCGCCAGGAACCAGGACCTCAGTCTGAATCTCCCACATGGGTGACAAATGCCAAATTACTTCAACCAGCAGCTTCTGCTTTCCAACCATTTTTGCTTCTGTACATCCCCCGTAATTATCACAGACAACCAAGTTTGGGAATGGGTCAGGATGGCATATCTGGACCCAGAACAGCTAGGGGGCATTGGGAGCTAAACCAGGACTCTAATTAAGGTGTGCAGGTTTCAAAGCCGATGAAGTAAATGACTATCCCAAGAAAGTAGAGAGAGAAAGAGACAGAGAGAGAGAGAGGGAGAAGTTACAGACGGAGATGGAAGGGAAACAAGGGCATCTGTGTCTTTTATTCTTTAGTTATCAAAGCCACAAGTAATTCCTACTCTCAAAAGCATTAGTATGTGAAGATTCTGACACAGCACTCTCATCTGACAATCTTTATATTTTAAAAGAAGGATTAAGGGCAGGCATCATGGCACAATAGGTTTTACCATAATTTGCAACACAAGCACCCTTCACGACCAGTTAGAATCCCTGTTGTTCCACTTTCCATCTGCTTTCTGCTAATGTGCCTGAGAGTGCCGCACAAGCTGGCCTAGGTACGAGTGCCTTGGCACAAATATGAGAGAATCACATGAGGTTAAAATGTCATGGTTATACCTAGCCATCCCTGGGTGTTGCAGCTATTTGAGGAAAGAACCAGTGTCTCTCTCTTTCTCTCTCATGCTGCCTTTCAAATAACTAATTAATCAAATCTTTAAAAAATATATAAAGGTTAGTTGCCACGGTTTATGATTTTGTGGAGATTCTGGAAAGTACAAAAGGGCTTTGAATATTTGACTCAAATAGGAAACCCTGAATTAGCAAGTTCTAAGAAATCTGATCTTGAAATAATCTATTTATTTAAAGGGGGGGGAAAAAGGATTGTGTGGGGTTTTGAGGGTCTGCAGTTTCTCAGTAATAGGTGATGTCAAGTTACCACATTTTTCTTTCTCTGACAGGGAACTGAGAGCTGGGGCTGAAAGGGAATGGGGCTGCACTGATTCCGGGACTCTAAAGATGAGTAAATCATACATCGAATTGGTTTGCGTGACATGACAGGGAAAGACTTTTGTGCTTGTGAGACAAAAGACCTGCAAGAAGTTTAAAAGTTGAGGACAAAAGCTACACTGTTCTGACACCGTTTTGATATAATGTTCTAAAGTTGTATTCAGAATGTTTGACTCTAACCTAAATGTTCAGGATTTTCATGTCACTCAGATAGAAGACGGGAGTTAAAATACATGCTAATTTTTTATACTGAATAAGAGTAAATTGTGGTTTCAGTTTATATTTTCATTCTTCAGAACATTTAAAATTGAATGCATGTATGATTATATTGTTAAACTGGCTGTTTTAGTGAGCACTCAGAGCTCAGATAAACAGCAAAGATATATAGAAAAGAATGGTAGAACTTAAATATCTCTCTGTCGCTTGAGACCAGGAAATGTGACAGTAACAAACACTCAATCTCAACAGTTAACAGGAAAAAAGGATTATTTCTTTACTGTGCTTTCTCATCCAGGGTGGGTCAACAGGGAGTCCCAAAGACTGACTGATGGAGGCTCCACCCTCTACTAGGCTGTCATTTCCCATATTTCCATACTCACCAAGACAAGTAAAGGGAGGTCATGGAGATTGGCACATGGGTTTTAGGTTCTTCTGCCTGGAAATGATTCATTTCACAACCACCCAAATTTCACTGGCCAAAGCAGATTACCTAGGCAGCAGGCAAAGACATACTATATGTTTCTGGAAATGGAAAAAGAGGGCACTCGGTGCTCATTAGTCACATCTACCATCGTCAACTTGTCACCAATTCCTTGATATTCATTCCTTGTGTACATACTATCTTCACTTCTTCCTCAAGGAAGAATACCCAAAAGACCTGTCCAAACAAAGTATTTCATTTTAGCTTAATGTGTGGGATTTTAAAAATTTTTTATTATTGTAAAGAAAACAGATTTCATGTGTCTCACAGATACAATTCTAATTGCACTTCCACCTGCCCTTCCTTTCTCAATCTCCATTCCATCCTTCCTTTCTCTTTGTTTTCTCTTTAATTTTTACAATAACATACTTTCAATTTACTGTTCAACAGATAAGTGGAAAGGCCACTATCCAACAGAAATAAAGACAGAGCCTATAAATAATAATCAAATCATAAGATGTCAGTTTCATCCTTATATTATTATTCTGTATTCTATGTTAACTACAACTTATCAGAGAAAACACATTATATTGATCTTTTGGGGACTGGGTTATGAGATACTATAGTTCACACATTGTCTAAGTTAGGTAGAACAGGAAACAATCAATAAATACTTTCATTAAGAAAGAGAAAAATAATGGGGGTGCATAAGAATTGCTATCTGTAGCAATTCTGAAGCCCTGCTTGGCTGACATTGAACTTCATAGCCCAGACTTTGGAATGTCCTTGTGTCAAGCCCTGATTCTGATTTCTGGGAGGATCTTGCTTCCTTTTTTTGCTCAATATGCCTGGCTCCATCTTAGGAAGTTTAAGACTTTTTTTTTTCCTCCCAAGCAATCTTCTGGCTACATGTGAAATGATGTTGATGAAATATACCTTGTAAATGATGTTGATGAATGTATCTTTTTTGAAGCTTAGTTCTTGCTCACAGATGTCTGAGATACTGATGGTGATTGGTCCATGATTAATTTTGAGAATTTCTGAAAAAAATTCAGCAAAGTATTTATCTAAGTCAGTGTTTTGGGGGACATAATTCCCAGAACAACTGCATTTCTTCGCTTTTTCATTCCTCTGATTTTCTCTCCTTCTCTTGTTCAAGTGATAGATTATTAAACCTATTTTATCTATTTGATTCTGATTCCTTTTATTCAATTAAAATAACTTATTAAATTCTTCATTCTGATTCTTACCAGTAGGAAATCAATTTGTTTGAAAGATTTTTGCTGGATTTTTTCGATGTTTTGCCTTTTTGAGACTGAGAGTAGTTTAGTGTTTGTGTTTAAATATTTACTTGTTCATTTATTTATTCATTTATTTATTTATACTTGAAAGGCAGAATTATATATGAAGAGAGACTAGAGATCTTCCACCCTCTGGCTCACTCTTCAAATGGCTGCAATGGCCAAAACTGGACCAGCCAGGAGCTTCTTTTGGGTCTTCCACTGGGGTGCAGTGGCCCAAGGACCTGGAACATCTAGGACTCAAATTAGTGCCCATATAGGATCCACACGTCACACACAGCAGCCTTACTTACTATGCCAGAACACTGGCCTCTACTTGTATTTTTTTCAATGCCAGCTTTGCATGATTCTGAATTTTAAACTTCATTCCCTTTCCTCTATGTTTTTAAATTAGCTAACTCTTTCCTGAGCTCATGTTTTTCTTGCCTTGCAACTGCCAAATGCAGTACACACAAATACTAGTCTGTTTTCTAATCATTTTCTCTAGAGTCACAAGTTTGTTAGGTAAATATCTGCCTCAAGTTATCCATGTTGGCCATTGCATAACATGGATCATCATTTATCTAGCCTATGATTTCACCGCCATCACAACTTCACACCTGACCACTATTACAATGCCACTATTTTAGTTTTTATTGTAGTAATACCTTACTTCCAGGCTTCAACTTCTGTATCTTCAGAAACACTCTTACCTATGGCAGCATAGTAGATTTGATTAATCTATTTTTAAATGAAGATGAGCCCTCTTGAAAATTAGATTTGCAAAACTAAATATGCTCATTTATACATTAGAATCTCTAATAATCTCATGCTAATATCCTACTGTTTAATACATGTGTATTCACTCTCTTTCCAAGGTTAGATTTTTGAGCAGTCTTTTATCTTTAATAGTAGCCCCCAAATTATTTAGGATGACTTGAAGAATAAAAGGTCTTGTTGGCTTGGGTACTCAATCAGCTATACTATTTTGGCACATATAAGACTGTGGAATTTATTCCTGGAATAATAGGGTCTTTCAATGTTTTGTCTGGGAAACCCTTGACCTTGAGTGTAGTGCTACCTCACTCCCAGCATGTTGTGTTGAATGACAACTCCAGCACACGGTTGAAACTCTCACAGTGGGTGATAGCCTGAATCAAAATGGTGCAGAGCAGGTTAGTGGAGGACTTTCACTGTAGTCAGCTAGGTGTTCATTGTGTATTCATTACCATGTATGATCAGTTACCACTTGACATCCTGATAATATCCTGGTGTATAAGTGTGGTGTTTCATTTTTTTGTTTGTTTGTTTGTTTTGTGGTGGTGGTGGTGGTGGTGGTGAGGATAGTGTAGAAAACTTTATGACCACCGGATGTAAAGGCAATATTGTAGTATTGCTTCCCTCCATAAGTACAGGACCATTTCATTCCTCTCCGAAACCCAGGGAAACAGGGCAGACTTAGTGGGATAAATTAGTTACTCTTAGTTCAAAGTTATTGGCTTGTTCCTTCCTTCAAGAGATCTGATATGTAATTGAGAGATCCTTCTGAATGAAGAAGAAATCATTAATAAAAGGGAGTCCCTTAACACATTTTATTTAGTCTATGTTTGAAGATTTATTGTGTGTTTTGCTTTGGAAGGATGAATGATTTAGGCAAAGCTGAAAACATTGTCCTTGATTTCATAGAACTGGCTACCTTTACTTTGTACATGGAAAGCCATATTTGGTGAGACCTTGAGACTATAAAATGTTAGCATCATTAGTCTGGTCCAAATGGGTTTGCTAGAGAATTTGAGTCTTTATTTGTACAGAAAATACACAGATATAATTTAATTGTATAGTTGGATATATATATATATATATATATATATATATATATATATATTTGGAGAAGGAGGTTGGCAAAGTTTATTTGTGAGTTGCTAAAATTACTCCAGAACTGAGAAGTCCTTAGAGAACAATTCTAAAACATGTTAAGCCAGTGTAAGTTGTACTAAACACAAGGAGATGAGAAATGAGAAAGCAATAGCTCCTGACAGGATGATCTGAAAACATAATTTTGTAGAAGTTAAAATTTCTAAGAAAGGTACAGAGAAGACCACAGACAAGGAGAGGAACAATGTGGATAAGAAGCCCATGACCATAGAATTTTGAGTAGTGTTTGCCTTCTAATGAACTCTAGTACAACCTATTCTGTGTTTTCTTCTGTTAAAATGGATGGAGGTGTTATTTAAACATGTTGTGATAGAGGAAGATGACTTTGCTCTGTAGAGTGCATCTTGATTTTTGAAAAGAGAGCATACATCTGGTCTTTTTTTTCACATTTTATTATTATTGCTATCATTTTACGATACAGTTCCATATTCCCCTATCCCCTCCCCAATTCCCTCCCACCCCTAGTTCCTTTATATCATTATTAACATATAGTTCTTCATACTCAGTCATATGTTCATCATTGTGGGCATGGACAATGGCAGAGAGTCCAGAATCCTATTGTCAAAATATAATATAAACAGTTTCAATGTAAGTCCATCTTTGTCTAGAAACAGAGATGCCGACCACACTGCATCCTCACATCTGGTTGTTAGTCTCAATTACATAACTACTGTACATTCCCTTAAATGAAAAGTCATGATACAAAATCAACAATAGAAAGAAAAGTAGAAATTTTATATCACATGGGTTTTGTTGTTTTCTGTTGGTTTCATCTCTGCATACATCTGATCTTAATGGAGGTTTTGTAAAAAGTTAGTTACATTTTTCTGGTGGGGTGGGGAGGAGGTAGTAGTTGAGTATCCTAGGGCATGGTTTTGGATATATAGCTTGTACTTAATAAATGTTTACCAACCTAAACTGAACCGAGACAAATGAACTGTGTGCAGACCATTTAAAATTATAAGCAAGAGCATCTAATTTGCTAATTCAATTTAGTTGAAAATATTCTTGAGCAGAGATAGAGAGGGTAATGGCCATTGATATGCCTGAATAATGATTATTTGCTAAGTCTTAGTGGGAGAGTAATTGTGGGTTTGAAAAAAGTTAGTGCATGGAGACTATAAAGCTTCCTGGGGAAAGAGCTCCCAAGTTTCTCACTGGTGTCATTCATTTCTCTGGTTTTTATTTTTTTTTGTAAAATGCATCTAAAAATAAGTCTCTAGTTTAATACCAAGGCTCCTGTAAGGATGACATATCTGCCATTTAAATCATGGTTCACATTGCATGACTAGAAAGTAGAGCATATGGTGTGTGACAATTGGTGGAAGAACACAAAAGATCATGACAATAATTTGTGACTTGGTTCATTCATGTAGTGAATTAGTAAAAAATTTTGCTACTATTTAGTGCAATGCGGGGGGAGTCGGGGTAAGAGGAAAGGAAGATAGGGTCATTTTTCCGTCATCCCCTTCTAAGATCCTCCTTTGCTTCCCCTTCAGGAAGTGGACTAGAAAAAAAAAAGTCTGCATTCATTAACCACAACTTAAAGACAGTAAGCAGGTCAATTGAAATGAGGACAGTGATTGCTATAAAACCAACAGGTACTGTCATTGACACTCACAGACACACAGACACATGCACCAAGAGAGCTCTCTGCATCAGGCAAGCAACCAGAGTGAAATGACAGTGAAGATGCCGAAGGACACAGCCCTGGTGAGTAGTTCAATTTTGATTTCAAGCCAGTCACCTAGGATTTCAGAAGAGCATTTTTCTAAAGAATTGGCTTGACTTGGATCTTGTGGGGAAAAGTATGATAAGAAAAATTATAATGAGGCACAAGACACAGCTTCTTGTCTGGTGGTTAGGGCTGGTGCTATTAGCAGGTGCAGGTCTGGGGATCTCAGGCACTTGGCATGGCCACCCATTAGAAAGATAGATAGACCTAAAACTCTTACCTCGTGTTATGAGCCTGGCTTACTCTTTAGGGGATAGTATGCAAGACATGAAATTTAAAGGGGCTTACATTTCATAAAAGATAAATGACATACAGGAATGGAAATGCTTTTGTATTGATTTGTTACTTTACAGAACTTAGAAAATGAAATGAAGTATAATATTTAAAATGAAGTACAATATTTAGAATACAGGCTTAGGAATCAGACAAACCTGGCTTCCCTACTTGCTCAGTTTGGGTTTCTCTGCCTCAATTGTATGATGGGAATAATAATGGAATCTTCCTCATGGCATTTTTCACAGATTCATAGTAGTACATATCGCAATTAGTACAGGTGCAAATGCTCAGATGAACTTTTAGCTGGGCTCACATCAGAACAAGATGCAACTGGAGACCAAGAAGGTGGTCATCCTGTTGCTATGCACCCCTGTTGCTATGCACCCCTTCAGCTGATACCTTCCCTTGCCTCTGTTTCCTGTTGTGCTAAATGAAAGCAATGCCTGTACATCTGCCTTATATTGGTATATGAAAATTCAAGTCTATCAAATGCTATGAGCTTTTCTAAAACACTACTCAGATGATTTAAAAAAAAAGATTTATTTTTCTTTCTATTGGAAAGTCAGATTTACAGAGAGGAGAGACAAAGATCTTTCATCTGCTGGTTCACTCCCCAACTGGCCAAAATGGCCTCAGCTGAGCTGATCTGAAGTCAGGAGACAGGAGCTTCTTTTGGGTCTCCCAAGCAGGTGCCAGGTCCCAAGACCTTGGGTTGTCCTCGGCTGCTTTTCCAAGCCACAAGCAGGGAACAGGGTGGGAAGTGGGGTAGCCGGGATTAGAACAGGTTCCCATATGGATCCCAGGTGCATACAAGGTGAAGATTTTAGCCACTAGGCTACTGTGCAGGGCCCATATTCAGATGATTACTAAAAGCAAGAACTTTTCAGTACAGTCCCTGCCATGTATTGCATAACCACTTTTGTTAGCCATTTCAGACCCAAGGCTTCATGGAGCAGACTAGAGGATGTGTAGACAAATCTTATTTCCTGATAAAGGGCCATGTGACCAACATGCAATTCTGATTGAGCTGCCACCTCAGTTCAAACATTTGACAGCTTTCATGAGACAAAGCTAAATTAATGCTGTTAAACATATTCACCTTGAATGAATATAGCACTGACCAGGACACCTAGATGGACCAGTCATCTGGGACAATGGCACTAATAGGCTGATGAGCCCAATCAACTTATTGATTGCATTTAATTTGGATAATTACTGCTAGTTCTGCCTACCCCTTAAGGAAGAGAATCCAGTGTTTATAGAGATGTATATGTGTTTTCTAAAATACTCTCATAATGAATCTGATTTCACTATGATTTCAACCACGAATTCATAATGAGGTGATTTCAAAGGGCTTGTAGAAAAATGAAGTGAAAATATATTTATTTTGCTGCAAACATGTTTGTAATTCAGATAGCTTTTTCATAATTTAAATTTTCCATGATTTTTTGACCAAAATTAAAAAACTCTGTCCTTTACATACTCTATAATATCAACTCCTACAAGACCCGACCCATGTAGTTATTTTGAAAAATTGTGCACCAAAATGAACATCTTTTAATTCAGTTTTCCATGAACCTTTTGAAGTACCTTCATATAAACATACTGGCCTATTAAAAGCATGACATAATTTTTACTAAGTTATATAACTCTAATATAAGTTACTTTAAAATTTCAAAAGTGAAAGTTAAAAATGATCCAATGAATATCACACAAAAAGAAGGGTTGACTTCAGAAAACCAAGCAAGCTATCTAGGGGCCCTCTTATCTCAGTTGTTTAGGTTGTGTGATGGTAAATCTCATGTCTGTCTCATCTCATATGGTTAACTTCATAATTGCCACCTGTATTGAATAGTTGACACATGTTGCCACGGCTTTTTATGTTCTCTATGGAAAATCTCATGGAATTGTCACATTTTCTGGTGGAGGAAACTGAATCACAGCTTCTAAGAATCCTCAACACACCATGGACATGTGCCTCTGCAGCCTGTGCCCTGAGCCATGCTACTATAGAGGAGAAACATTAGTTGTGGGATAAATCAAAGAATGATGATGCAGCTGAAAGTAGATGACTGCTGATTATCTGAAGGCCAATCAGTTTCATCTGGTTTATCTAGGCCAATCTTGTTTTCAATCTCTTATTTGTATCAGCTGCTAAATTTAAGAAGTGATATCATGACTTTTTGTTTACTCTGATCATTCCTTGTTACTAAGATCTACACTATATAAAAAGAAGACAGCCTTTTAAACCAGTTTGTCTAATCAAAGATGTGAACCTGAACAACATTGTTCCCAGAGTGTCAGCTCTTGTTCTGTATCATCAAGAGCTTTGTTCATATGCAGGGAGCGTCAGTAGCGTCAGTAGTGATGGTGTGGAGTGAGCAAGGCTTGATCAAGACTGAAGGAAAGCAGTCAGGTTTCTGTCTCATCTTTTAGTTAGGTCTTCACAGAGCACTTTCATTCTTTGTGCATTCCTGAAACACCAGACAAACTGATGCCTTGATGTAAGTACTACACACACACACACACACACACACACACACACACACACATACACACGTCTGTATGTATTTCCCCTCAGTGTTGTGATGTAAAAAGCTAAGCTGCCACTTGCAATGCCAGCATCCCATATGTGTCGCTGTCCCGCAGCGATGGACTTGGTGCACGGAGCCGATAATAACACGCGTGGACCCTGACTGATGGTCAAAGCCGAAGTTTATTAGGGGCATCAGACTTTATACACTGAGAGTCCGTACTGTTTCCCTCTCTTGATTGGAATTCCTTTTTTTTTGTATATTACCCTAGGTGATCTCATTTACATGCTGTTTATACCAAAGGTAGCCATTTGGTTGTTGTCATGCAAATACTGTCCAATGAACTGCAAACCTGTGCTCGCTGACCTTCCAGGCTCACAATGTCCTCCTACACATATGGCAGCTAGTTTGAGTTCTGGCTGCTCTACATCCAATACAGGTCTCAGATAATGCCCCTGGGAAAGCAGCAGAAGATGGCCCAAGTCCTTGGGTGCATACACCCATGTGGGAGATGTGGCTAAAGTCCTGGTTCCTGGTTTTGGCCTGACCCAGCCCTTCTCTGACCTGACCGTGTGACCACTGGGGGAATGAATTAGCAGGTGGAAGTTCCTTGTCACTCCCTCTCTTTGTAACTCTTTCAAAGGAAAAAAACAAAAACAAAAACAAAAACAAAACAAAGATCTTTAAATTGTTTTTCCAGAGCTTAGAGAAATAGTTTCCATATTTGTTGTGCATCATTAGTGCCCCTGCTTCTTTCAATTACTACAGATAATTAGAATTTTGCTATAGTTGGTTTTGCATGTTTTCCTTAATGCATTCAACTTAACTATATTGTTCAATTTAACTGTATTCTTTTGCTCATTCACTCACTAACACATTCATTCAGAAAGTATTTGTGGAATACTTGCACTTTGCATGTTCTCCCATAAGAACTTGGAATCTAATGGGTATAGATCTGACTTAAACTCAAAAAATACATTTTCAGACAATGTTTAAGGGAAATAATCAAACTTCTGATTGAACAACTTTAGGGAAGTCTTTTTATTTTTTAAAGATTTGTTTATTTTGGTTGGAAAACCAGATATACAGAGAGGAGGAGACTTAGAGAGGAAGATCTTCTGTCCGCTGATTCATTCCCCAAGCAGCTGCAATGGCCGGAGCTGTGCTGATCTGAAGTCAGGAGCTCAGAGCTTCTTCTGGGTCTCCCATGCAGGTGCAGGGTCTTAAGGCTTCGGGCCGTCCTCGACTGCTTTCCCAAGCCACAAGCAGGGAACTGGATAGAAAGTGGGACAGCCGGCACAGAACCAGTGACCATATGGGATCCTGGCGCGTGTAAGACAAAGACTTCAGCTGCTAGACTATGGCGCTGGGCCCAAGAAAGTTTCTTAGAGGAAATCACATCTGAGTAACCCTTAATGGAAGGGTAGAATTTAGACAGACAAAGGTAGGGCAGTGTATTTTAAATGGAGGGATAGCTGTAAGGCTGGTTGTTAAGGAAGATTTTTGTGGACTATGACAAGAGCTTTCATTTATTAAATTTCTGTTTTAGAAATTTAATATTTTAATAGAAATTTACATCTTTAGAAAGGAATGGTTCTTCACATAGAACAACTCATCTAATGTTGTTATGTTTGTTATAAGGTGTTATTCTTCAGTTAAAGAAAGGAAACCAGCAAGGAATGCAGGGCAAGTCCTAGACCCTGACATCTCTCTGTCCTCTTGGAGCAGAAGATGTTTTTGGGGACGTCTTCTGTGCTCTTACACTATGGAGGGCTTCAATCATCAGAGTAATATTTTTAGTTTTCAGTTTAGCACCCTGACATCCTCAGGTATCACTATTTTCACTTGTGGGTGAGGACCTGGGGGCTGGAGAGAAACCCCAATCCTATCCAAGAACCAGAAGTTTTTGGCTTAGCAAGAATGAGACTCTTATCCCCAAGTGGCTCCTGTCTCTAACCAGCTGCAATGTCTTGTCTTCTGTTTTCCAGGTCAAATCTCTTCTGCTCTTGATGTTGGGGTTCACTCTCCTGAGGGAGGGGGCAGCTTGGAAAAAGCCCAAAGCAGGAGATGGCACCCTTCTAAAACTGGGGAATTGTCCCCCTCTGGAAAACAATAGTGTGAGGGTTGACATTCGTATCCTCAGTCAAAAACAGGGAGTTCCCATCACACATGACTTCCAGAATCGCTCCATCTCCCCATGGGATTACAAGTAAGTGCAAGAATAATTGATTTTCAAAGTATTTCAAAAGAATATGTTAATCTATTTCACAGAGTAGAAAATTTAGAGTAAACAGAAATCCCAATTGTTCCTGAGGGCACACATTTTCCTGGCTGTTTTAGGCTAGGTCCACCTAGGCGGGTGACAATGCTAAGATTTTATTTCCACATTTTCTACTCTCTTCCCTGCTTCACACACGTCTGGGTAGAAAATTGCACTTTCTGTGATGAAAGCAGATGGGGAAGAGGGAGGAGTCAGAGGACGGGTTCTATAAAGCATCCCGCAAGATGCTCTCTTCATGAAGGTAAGCACGAATCTGGGAAGTCTAGGAGTAGGGAGAGCCATCAAATCAGACATTTTCCTCCAAGGAATAAGGGTTGAGGATGCAGCGGAAAAGAAAGGCTAAACCGGGAAGTGGATATTGGGTAGGGATTTTCAGGATGGAGTCTCGTAATTTTGTCTTAAGGTAGAGGCTCTTGGCACACCAAGCAGCACTTACCTTCTTTAAATGTAAGCATAATTAGAGGTGCTCCTGGGATTACTGTACAGCTTCCCCCGCAAGGGAAGTGTGAATAGTGGCAAGCTGGCTGGATTGATTTTGATGTCTTTGTGCCTCTGGGTGGAAAGCTATTGAGAAAGAAGTTTAATTTTTATTTATTTGTGGCAGTGGGAAAGGAAAAGGGAGAAGAATAGAGTCAGAGGCCAGGAACTCCATTTAATTCTCCCATTTGAATGGCAGGGACCCAGGTCCTTGATCCACCACCTGCTGTCTCCGAGGGTGGACACTAGCAGGAAGTTGGAGAGAAGTGGAGGAGCCAGGACTCAATCCACAACTCAATGATGATACGGGTTTGTGGAGTCCCAAGTGGTGGGACTCTGCATTCAACATCCTCCTTGAGAAAGCGAGAGAAGGCACTGATTGATGTACAGGTCTCAGGGTCATTAGTTTTCCTTTCCAAGTAGCAATCTTAGCAATCATATGGATTGTGTATTGGGAGAGCCAATTAGTGGGAGAGCCATTAGTGATATCTGATCTCTGGTGAAGGATGAACAATAACTATAATAATAACAATAATAACTATAATAACTATAATATATATAATAACAATAACTATAATAATAACAATGCAAATAAACATAAGCTAAAAAATCTAACATCAATAGAACGTTTAGCTAACACAGTGGGTCATTAATGTGCATTTGGATCACCACGTGTTCTCAACCATTCCGTGAGGCAAATGGTATCTGAGAGTCCACACTTCATAGCTGAGGAAACTCAGAGAGTTTAGCAAATGCCAGAGGGCTGTGTATGAGTCCAAAAGTGTCTGGCTCAAATCCTGAGACACAGTCTGTGTTACCCTGAATACACCTACCTGTCTGCCTGTCAGGCTGTGTCCAGTGCGGCAGGTTCCCTTCCTTTGTTGGTGGTCTTCAGCTGGCCTCACCCTTCTGCCTTGACTTGCTCCTGCAGCATCACCCGGGACCCCCACCGCTTCCCCTCGGAGATCGCAGAGGCCCGCTGCAGGTACTCAGGCTGCATCAATGCCCAGGGGGAGGAAGACAACTCCATGAACTCCGTGCCCATCCAGCAAGAGTTCCTTGTCCTCCGGAGGGAGCCCCAGGGCTGCTCTCATTCCTTCCGGCTGGAGAAGGTGTGGGTGACAGTTGGATGCACCTGTGTCACTCCCATCGTCCGCTATGCATCCTGAGAGCTGCCACCAATTCAGCTGGAGACATGGTGGGAGTGCACAACTCATTTCAGTTTCTGACGATGAGTCTTGTTCAATACCCAACGCCTCCCATCCCCAACACTTCCTAGGACTTCCAATTAGACCCAAATGAAATTCTGAGTTCTGTATTAGTTATGGATTATTGCTTGGGGTGTTTCAGAATTAGTTCATAGGCCCAAGAAATTCTTACATCCCAACCCCTGAAAATAGATGGTTCTTGATCCATTCACTCAATGAACGCAGTTGTATGATGACCGCCTTCTAGTCACCCAATCCCCCAAACTCAGCGTCAGTCTCCATGAGCTCTCCTGGTACTACTGACATGCTTCATGTCCATGAAAATCAGAAAATACAGTCAAAGTGTATGTCTGTATTGAGGGTCTGTGCAGGGTAGGTTGGGATGGCAAGGATAGGGATTTAGCACATAGGTCCACTAAGCACTTGTTAAATATAAAGGGTGATCAGAAGTACTAGACACTTATATACAAGTGGAAATTGTCATTGTATTTATGACCTAAAGATTATATAAAATATCAGAATATAAATTAATATATCCAGCACTAACATAATAAAATATTAAATAATTACAAATACTTTGGATGTGTTTCTGAATTCATAGGTTTTATGGCCCTAAAGATGTTGATATTTTGTGTACCTGTCTTTTGTTTCTCATATTTCATATTTTCTCAATAGAAATCTAATGTCAGAGTTGTTTTATCACAAATAGCGCTTGAGGGTCGTTTTTAAAGAAAGTAAAAAAAAAAAATGGTGCAAATAAAACTCAGGTTTCCCAGGTTCCCTGGTAACCCTCCACTGCTTCATCAACCTGCCTGTATTATTTACAGAGCAAACATTTATGGGAATAGTGTGAGCCATAGCAGATACAAACAAAGGTAAAAAAAATGTACTTGGAAGGCTCCCACATGGCTATCAGCGACCCATGGTGCCCCTCACGAATACTGGCTGGAGTGGACACTGTGCATCTTTTTCATTCTGATTTCTGGGCTTCTTGAGGGTCACTGGTTGCACTCTCTCCATTCCTTTTGTTCATTTGGAGCACATGAGCTTCCGGATTTTGCTCTTTATTCCCCTCTGGGGAAATTCTTGTCCGGATGAACACACCACATCTTCTCCTTTATTACTCGGAGTGCTATGCTGCTGCCTTTCTGATAACAGAGAAAAAGAGGAAAATAAGTTTTCACTTTCACCTGGGACTTAACCAGAAGTTGGTGGGTGCTGGAAACTTGGCCCTCATGTCTAACTCTTTAATTCACTCTCTTGATGAGTGTGGGAATAATAAGGGTTGGAGATCCCATCAGCATCAGCTGGAATTGGGGGTGGGTCAGGCCAGTCCAGGCTATGACATCCACTGACGAAAGTCGAGGCGAGTCATGCCAGACTGAGCCCCAGCAAGCAACCAGCACACGTGAGAACCGTGGGCAAAGCCGGTAGGGGGAATGTTGAGGGCTCCCCTGGTGGACCAACCACTCCCACTGCAGAGTGTGAGTTGGGGTGGGGGCAGACCAGACCAGGCAGAATTACAACACCTGTGGGCCTCATGTGAGCTAGATCAGGGAAAAGCCAGGCTGGGCTGACTGTTCCTACCGGTGCAAGCGTAAATCAGAGTAGGTGAAGGTTGGTTGGCTTTTGCTGCAGCATTAGCTGGCAGATGCTGGCACTGGTGGGGCTAATTCTGTCAAGTTAAACTTCAGAACCACCTGGAGAGTGCATGATCCGGGAGTGGGAGTGGACCCAGTAGGGAAATGGTGGGCACTTCCTTCTTGGGTAACCACTCCCACTGGAGAGCATGAAAACCAGGCCTGGGGCAGGGGTGGCTAGACAGAACGGCACCCATCAGCATGCGTTTGGGCTGGATAGTGGGACTGGTTGGGTTGAACTAGATTTCAATGCCCATTGACATGCATGAGAACTGAATGGGATATGGGACAGACTGAACCAGTCTGTTGTACATACTGGCAAGCATGGAAACCAGGGTAGGTGTTGGGCCTGGTGGGGGTTACTGGGAATCGCTCCAAATATACTGCAGCTCTCACTGGTTTGCATGAGGGCAGAGTGTGAAGAGGACAGAATCAGGCTTGACTGCAACACCCATTGGTTCATGTGGAAGACAGGACTGGAAATAGAACTGACCAATCAATCGAAACCACCAGCATATGCCTAACCTGATTTTGGTGACATACTGTGCCAAACCCTGCACTGGCAAGCACACACAAGAATCAGGTCTGGGATCATCCCAAACGAAATTTCTTTGGGGGGGTCCCTCCAACTGTACGGCTAATCTCAGAACCCCAACCATGAAGAGATTATGTCAGCCAGTGGATTCTGAAGAGATTTCATCATGCTTGGAATGGTGAGATTGGCAATAATTCAGAACTGTTGAACTATCAAAACTGCATGCTCAGGACCCTCAGAGCATGCCTCACACGGGGGACCTGGGATGGGTGGGAGGTTGGGTAGGGCTTCTCCTTTTTTCTCTTCCCTTACCTCAGATACAGAAAAAATAAAATAATATTGATGTGGAAACAATGGTCTTACCCACTTTCCTATAGCCCTTGACCCTTTGTTCCCTATTTAACTATGTAAAGATTATCAAAATAAAAGAATTAAAAAACAATGAATGACTTCATGAAAGGTTAAAAAAAGGGAATTGGAGAGAATGACTCTTGTATTTATTCTGGAATATTTTGAATAATGTACACAATATTGGCTTTTGTACTTAAAATGTTTGGGTTTTTGACACCTAAATGAATCTTTCTGTCATAGCTATCAGGTCTGGAAGTTTTTTTGTTTTTAATCTCATGTCTGTTTTGAAGCTCAAATTTGTTCAGTTAATCTTCTTGTTGGTTCGTTTTGACAGTCACAACCTTACTAAAGTGTAGGCATATCAAAAAATGCCTTATCTGAGTAGTAAGAATAATATATAGAGAAAGAAAATCATAAGGGAAAACATTACAACCCTGGCATTCAAGATATTCTTCTAATTACACATATGCAAAAATAATTTCAAGTCAATGTGTCAGAAACTGTGAGCAGTGTACAAAAAGATGATATGCAGAGAATGCCAGCTTTTAGAAAATTTTAGGAGAATATATTTGCATTGACATGAATGTGAGTTAATCTGAAAGAAGATGAAGGAGAGGCATTCTTATAAAAGGGAGTAGCATTAACAAAGGCAAGAGGCAAAGAAGAAGGCTGCTACATCAGAGGAACAAAGTAGTCCCATATGCTTGGGGTAGTGTGGGGCAGAGTATATGGGACAGAGTAAGGAACACATAGCAAATATTTGTGGAATGAATGACTAAAGGAATTAACGTGCCTATGTGCAATAAACAGCAGGCAAATGGGCCACTTGTGGATGGGTTTCTACGCTCTGTTACAGGAACATAGCCATATTTCACAAGATAAACTTGGTTGTACACAAAAGGGATGGGAAGTGTGAAGGCCAGTCAAAAATTGCAGATGGCAGTTTTCCTCAAAAATTGCAATGGCAGATTGCAGATTCAATGGCTAGAGTTGAAAAGATCCCTACAGAGTATTTGATGTACTTTCTCATATGCAATTGAGAAAAATTAGGTGACTTGCTCAAGATGAATGGGCAGTTCATGACAGAAACAAACTCACAGGCTTCAAGTTCATGACTTTTCTTTTTTTTTTTAAAGATTTATTTTTATTGTTTTTTTATTGGAAAGGCAGATATACAGAGAGGAAGATCTTCCGTCCGATGATTCACCCCCCAAGTGAGCCCAACGGCCGATGCTATGCCGATCCGAAGCCAGGAGCCCTTCGGGTCTCCCACAAGGGGGCAGGTTCCCAAAGCTTTGGGCCGTCCTCGACTGCTTTCCTGGGCCACAGGCAGGGAGCTGGAAGGGAAGTGGAGCTGCCGGGGTAGAACAGGCGCCCATATGGGATCCCGGGCGTGCAAGGCGAGGACCTTAACCACTGCGCCACTGTGCCGGGCCCAAGTTCATGACTTTTCATATAGGTTTTGTAGCAACATTTTCAGCATCCAATGAAGACCTAGTCTTACTATTTCTCCATGTGGCCAAGGGCTATCCCTGAGAGAGGATACAGAGATACTTCCACATCCCTCACCTCCAAATACTTGGTGCAGCAAGCCTCTCAAGCGGCCTGAGTCACGGTGAGGCTTCCAGTGAGGGATGGCTTTCGTTCAAAAAACTGCATGGCCTTTTCTGCTCACCAGATGGCACACTGCACCTCTCTGTTCCCAGGTTCCTCAGCTCGGGGTCCAAGGAAATAAATGTGCACTTATTGCTGGAGAAATCTGTCTTCATTTGCAAACTGAGACATGGCTGAGGCAGACTGTTTTGGTTTTTGTTTTCTTTTTCAGTTTCATGCTCAGCTGTCTGGGACTTGATGTTTCTCGTTTTGCCTTTGGGGGAAATGTTCCATGTTGAACAGTTCAGGTGTTCAAGTATAATGTTATCATTGCAAAGTAATAGATATATATTTTTAAAGATTTATTTATTTTTATTGGAAAGTCAGATTTACAGGGAGAAGGAGAGACAGGGAGAAAGATCTTCCATCCACGGTTCATTTCCCAAGTGGCCACAACAGCCTGAGCTGAGCAGATCCGAAGTTGGGAGCTTCCTTTGGGTTTCATATTCGGGTAAAGGGTTTGCGCCATCCTTGGCTGCTTTTCCGGGCCACAAGCAGGAAGCTGGAAGAGAAGTGGAATGATAGGGACACGAACTAGCACCTTTATGGGATCCTGGGTACATGCAAGGCAAGGACTTTAGCCACAAGGCTACCGTGTCAGACCAGACACACTGTACCTTGGTGCTGATTTTGAGAATTTTTCTTCATAGTGAAGAAAACAGTATTTTTTATAAGATTTATTTTTATTATTTTGTTTATTGGAAAGGCAGATATACAGAGAGGAGAGACAGAGAGGAAGATCTTCCGTCTGATGATTCACTCCCCAAGTGAGCGCCACAGCCGATGCTATGCCAGTCCGAAGCCAGGAGCCTCTTCCGGGTCTCCCACGCGGGTGCAGGTTCCCAAAGCTTTGGGCTGTCCTTGACTGCTTTCCCAGGCCACAGGCAGGGAGCTGGAAGGGAAGCGGGGCTGCTGGGATTAGAACCGGCGCCCATATGGGATCCCGGGCTTGCAAGGTGAGGACCTTAACCACTTGCGCCACTGCGCTGGGCCCGAAGACAGTACTTTAACATCAAGATTTTAAAATGCACATGATTTGAATGTCCAAAGCTTTGGGACCCTGCACCTGCGCAGGAGACCCGGAAGAGCCTCCTGGCTTCGGACTGGCATAGCATTGGCTGTGGCGCTCACTTGGGGAGTGAATCATCGGACGGAAGATCTTCCTCTCTGTCTCTCCTCTCTGTATATCTGCCTTTCCAATAAAAATAAATAAAAAAAATATGTTATTGCCTACAAAATGCTTTGTGGGGAGCAGGGTGCTGAAGCCACTCCTAGGATTGGGAGGAGCTATCGCAAGATGGCGGCTGATCCAGGGCCAGGAGGCGGGGTTGGTCTCGCCAGCAGGTAAACAGGAAGTCACAGGGATAGGCTGATACCATTGCTGCAATTATGTCATTGCTACTGGCCTATCAGGTAGCGCCCAGTGGACCCATGGGGAGAAGTGATTGGTGGAGAACGGTATAAAAGCAGCCAGTAAACGCTAAGGAGGGCGGCGACTAGGAGAAAGACGGAGAGAAGAAGGACGGATGGAATGGGAAGAACGGGGCAGCAGAGAGGGGAAGATGCCCATCTTCTACGATTTTCGGGTGGAAAAACTAAGGCGTATGGGGAGCGAAAGCGGCAGAGAGGGATACAAACGTGGTACAACAGCAGGAAGACCTACGTACAGGGACAAGAACGGAGAAAAGTGGCAGAGACAGGTACAAAAGCGGTATGGAAGCAGTAAGACCTATGTACGGGGACAAGAATGGGGAAAAGCGGCAGAGAGGGGTACAAAAGCAGTATGGAGAGAAAAGTACAGGGACAAAAACAGAGAAATGCAGCAGAAAGTACAAGGACAAGAATGGAGAATAGTGGAGAGAGGGAAGAAAGAGAGGGGATAAAGGAGAAAGAGGTATAAACGCAGCCGCTTTTGGCAGTGAGGGGTCCGGTTACAGTTCCGGCTTTTCCCACACACTCAAGAGTGTGCCTGGTTATTTGGTGTCACTGCTGGTCAGCGACAATGCTTATTTCTTCTTTTGGATTGTGAATGTGTCATATTACTCCCAAGACCACAAAATGATAACTTTGAACACTGGGGCCGGATGCCAAGTTAATATGGCAACTTTGGAACTTCCTAGTTGTTCCTATTACTAACCATTGTAGGCAAATCACCTAAACTCTTTTCTTCCTTTTTCTGAAATGCAAAATGGGAGTAACACTATCTACTAAATAGAGTTGTTGAGTTGCTAGAACAAGAAAGCATTCATATAAACAAGATACTTTGAACAGCACCTTTCACAATGAGTGTATTTTTCAATGTATTATTTAAAAAGAAGGATTATCCATTTTCCACACAAAAGGTCATTTTTAATATTTTATCATTTCTTTTGCTCCCAGGTAGAACCTTTATAATGCTACAACTCTAACATAAAGGCAATTTGTATTTGGAACTTTGTAAAAAGATTTATTTACTTTAACTTGAAAGGCAAATTTACAGAGAAAGAAGGAGTAAGAGAGCAATCTCCATCTGCTGGTTCACTCCCCACGGCCACAATAGCCAGAGCTGGGCCAGTCTAGAGCCAGGAGCTTGGGTCTCCCATGCAGCTGCAGGAATCCAAGGCTTTGGGCCATCCTTTTTGCTTTCCCAGGTATATTAGCAGGGTGCTGGATGCACACTGCAGTCAGCATCCACATAGAATGCAGAGACTTAATCTACTGTGTCATTGCACTGTTGTCTGTATTCAGAAAATTTTAACTTAATACTGTATTTTGCATATTTCCATGTATCCATAGAGCATTCATCTTGATTTTTTATAAAGATTTATTTACTTGTTTGGAAGAAGTGGTGACAGAAGGACAGGGCGGGAGGGAGAGCATCTCTCGCAAACACACGCACACCCATGCATGTACACACATTTTCCATGTGCTGGCTCCTTCCCCAGATGGTCACCACAGCTGGGACTGCGTCAATCTGAAGATGAGAACCAGGAACTGCGTTCTGGTTTTGCACGTGAGTGGCAAGAGCCCTTGGACTTGGGTTGTCTTCTGCTACTTTCTTAGAGACATCAGTAGGAAGCTAGATCAGAAGTTGAAAAACTGGAATTCAACATTCTCAAAAGGGATACTGGCATCCCAAGTAGTGGCTTGACCCACTGTGCTACAATGCCAGTCCCGTAATAATTTTGCTTTCAAACACTTTTGATCATTTTGTAAGGCTTATCTTAAGTATTTTTGACATTTGCATTTTTGTTTTCTTTAATGTTCATGCACAAATGAGATTGAAAGATAACATGAATTTTCCATGAAAAATTTGAAGTCACTTTAAAAAAAAAACTTTTAAAAACTGATATTTATTTTCCATTGACCCTATTTCCATTTCTGTTTTAGAGTATGAAAAGAGCAGCTTAGGACCACTCAGTGGTTGTTTCCACCCACTCGGCAGCCTGAGCAATGGGAGCCACAGAGAAGCTTTCAGTGGTGGACTGAACACTCTGTCTTCAGCACGGAGGACACCTGTACCCAGTCTGCAACCTCAAGGTGAGGAGCAATGAACTCAGGAGCTGGGGCAGTCTATTCAGCTATTCCTCCATCATTATAGCTTTTCAGCAGCAACCTGCTATTCCTTTTCACTCTCTTCAACGTTTCTGTGGAAGTAGGAATGAGGCATGCCCTCCCATGCGTGTTCGCAGAAGATGGCACCATGCATGCCCAGAACAACCCTGGGCCAGCATTCCCCCCCCACACAAAGATCGGCAGAGTGGGCTACTTTGTCATCACACTGATGATAGCACAGAGGGGAGTTTGTTACACAGAGCAATAGTAGACAATTTCACAGATGTTGCTTCTGTGAGAGGCTGGCAGTCAGCTCTGGGAGCAGTAGCCACCATAAGAACTGGTTCCTGGAAGGTGTGAAGTGACCAGGAATAAGAGTGTCTCCATGGGCAGAAGCAAATTTCAGTACTGGCCTCTGACCAGTGTTCCTGGTTTTGTCACACTGATATCAGCAGGATTCTCAATGGCAGTGGTGGCACAAATAGTAATTGGTGATGCAACGGCCACCAACAGAAACTTCTTCCATGTGCTCTTTAGATTTCTGGGAGATTTTATTTTATTTTTTATTTTATGATAAAATTCCATAGGCTCTGGTACTTTTCTTACCCACTTCTCAAATTCCCTCACCCCACTGATTTTCCCTATATTATTATAATAGCATAATGATTCCTAATGACTACATAATTCTTCAAGTTAATGAATCAGAATTCATTTGGTTTTCCCTTTATCTTTGAGCTTTATATTTAAAAAATTATATGATATTATAGGTATTTTAATTGCTTTAAAACATTGTGAACTACAGACAGAAGATTGTATATTTATATCCATTTGATTGGCTTGAATATTAAAATACTGTGTGTACGCTTCTGTATATTTCTATATGTACAGCCTACTTTTGACAAGTTACATTGTTTGCTCAAACATAATATGGAGTGATGATAATATTTGGAAACAGGATTGTGATGTGGGGAGAAAGAATCAGTAATTGCAAGGCATTTAGGGCTGTTCTGACAGCAGCTAGCTGTTAGTGGTCTTATAGTCTAACCATGGCTGGTGGCTAAATATTTCTATCTTTTAAAGTCAAGTAAATCAGTACATTAGACAAAGTTGGATTTATGAATTGTTCTGGGGTTGTGGCTGTCAAAAAACTCAGTGACTTATGACTCCACTGGCTTACCTCTGTGGTTTCCTTACGTGGCAACTGTAGGTGACACACCACAGCCCTTTGTATGGAGGTGAGGACCAGACCTTGTTTGTAGTGGTGACAATACCAGAAGCCCTATAACCATTTCCCTTAACCACATTCTCATGGCTTTGATAGACACTGGCTCTGGACAGGCTGTGAGTGCTGAATGTTGGAGCTGGATCTGAGGTGTGACTATCCCGCATGGTCATGGAAAACCGCTTAGTGCACCATGCCATCAGGCAAGAGGGCTCTGCAATCCTAGGCATCTGCTGTTTCCATGATCCTGTGTATCTCAACGTTTCAGAAATGACCCACATTTCCCACAGGCCATTTGTCAGATGCCTGACTGCCTTTTGCGGTCAGCCCAAACCCCAAATGGGATTCAGTAAAAAAGCAAACTTTGCTTGTGCCTCTTGCTTCTGATTATGTCTGCATATAGGATGCCAAACTTCTGATTACTGCTTGAAAGTGCATAGAAACTAGAATTAAGTATGAAGTAAATATTTTCTTTTGGCTCTATATTGCTTAGCTTTATATACTAATTTAGGAGACTTAGTACCAATGGTTCTTTTTTTTTAAAAAGATTAATTTGTTTTTATTACAAAGTCAGATATACAGAGAGGAGGAGAGACAGAGAGGAAGATCTTCCATCCGATGATTCACTCCCCAAGTGAGCGCAGTGGCTGTGCTGATCTGAAGCCAGGAGCCAGGAACTTCCTCCTCCAGGTCGCCCACACAGCTGCAGGGTCCCAAAGCATTGGGCTGTCCTCGACTGCTTTCCCAGGCCACAAACAGGGTGCTGGATGGGAAGTGGAGCTGCCGGAATTAGAACTGGTGCCCATATGGGATCCTGGCGTGTTCAAGGCGAGGATTTTAGCCGTTAGGCCACGCTGCTGGGCTCACCAATGGTTCTTAATTTCTGATAGTTTATCTTTACACACACACACACACACATATTTATTTTATATGTAATCTTGTGATGCTGGACAGTGGCAGTTAGCTCAGTTCTTAGTCAGCCTTAATCTAGACCACAACATGGCTGCCTAATGGTAGAAACATAATTTCTTTCTTTCTTTTTTTTTTTTTTAAGAATTATTTATTTTTATTGCAAAATCAGATATACAGAGAGGAGGAGAGATAGAGAGGAAAATCTTCCGCCTGATGTTTCACTCCCCAAGTGACTGCAACACCCAGTGCTGTGCAGATCCGAAGCCAGGAGCTAGGAACCAGGAACTTCCTCCAGGTCTCCCACACGGGTGAAGGATCCCAAGGCTCTGGGCCATCATTGACTGCTTTCCCAGGCAACAAGCAGGGAGCTGGATGGGAAGTGGGGCTACCAGGATTAGAACCGGTACCCATATGGGATGCTGGCCCTTGCAAAGCAAGGACTTCAGCTGCTAGGCCACTGCACTGGGCCCAGAAGCATAATTTCTATAAGACTTTGTGTTTTCTGAGATTAGGTTAAAAAGTTTATATAGTTTCCACTCTATTTTCTTCAGACGCTCACTGTGGGAAAAGCCGATTGCTGTACAAGATCCCCAACTGCTTTGGAATGCCAAGATTAGAAAGCACAGACGTAGGTGCTCAGGCTGACAGTCCCGTGTGTGCTCCCAGATGGCAGACAGCACCAGCTCCCAGTCTTGTCAAGAAGGCATCTTGGATGTCCAGCCCAGCTGAGACCTTGATATAGCCGTGTTGCAGGTTACAGGATAGATCATACCAGATGAGTCTAGGATGTAATGAGTCTTCATTAACAAAGCTTGGTAATAACAGGGCCCACTAGCAGAAATTAGCAAATGACAAGTCCAGTGACAATCTAGGCTGAAACAAAACCTGAGAGGAAAATATGGTCATTATGGTGAAACCTGTCCGAAAACTGAAGACCTATGTCCGAGCTTCCCCAGCAATATGCTATCTTAAGAGACATGCAGCAAACAACCTGGAAATACTTTCAAAGCTGTAAACATTCACCTTTTTCTGGCTTCTCTGCCCATAATCCATTAATGCTAGGCTTCACCTCTCCTAGAACTCTTGAAAGTACCCAAACTAGAAATACAAAGCATCTTAGTATTTGCCTCTTCACTGACTCACCAAAGCAGTGAACAGAGGTGAGGAATGTAGACACAGTGGCCAGGTTCAGGGACTACCTGTCCTAGGAATCTGTCTGAGGGAAGCCAGAGAGCCAGCAGATACTGGGGAGGACAAGAGTCAGAGTGCAAGAGCGATGGAAGCATGTGACCAAGAGAGAGCCCATCCCTATTATGGGCTTTGCAAGGGAAGTGGTTAGGCATTAAAGCAATACCATTCCCTCTCAGGTTCCAGGTGATAATAGGTGAGTATCACAAGAGAGCAGAAAGGACCATGTAGATGGGGCAGGTATGGTCTAAAGGCTTGGGACCCTGAACTAGTTGCTTAAGACCACAACAGCTGCAGCATATCTGATTGCAACCTTATGAACAGAACTTATTGCATGGAGTGAAACCTAGTATAAAATTAAGTGTGGAGTCTTTGTTAAAAAACAAGTAAGAGTGTTGGCACAGATATTTAGCACAGCAGTTAGGAGGCCCTATGGGAGCCCGCATTCTGTAATAGTGCTTTGCTTCTGTTTAGAACACCAGCTCAGACTCTGCTTTCAAGTTTCTACTCCTGCACACCTTGGGAGGCAGCAGTGATGATTCAAGTTTTTTGGTTCTTGTCACTCTTATAGGAAACCCCAGATTCCGGTATTTTGGTTTCAGCCTGACCTCGCTTAGGCCGTGTTGGGTATTTGGAGAATAAATCAATATTCAAAGGATTGTTCATTATCTGTCTGCCTCTATCTTTCTTCTATCTATCTTTCAGATAAAAAATCGAATGTGATGCAAAACATCAGATTGGGAGTGGGATCTTTTTAAATATGTCTCTTAGTTTCTTTTTTTGTGTGTGTGTGACTACACAGATTATATGCCTCTGGAGCTAGATTGTTCATGAGACTTCCAAAGAAAATTGCTTCCCCGAATCCTTTCTAAATTTTTCAAAATAAAGTAAAGCAATTGTGATTTTTACAATTGGGAGATTTTTTACAAGACAACAGTAATCAAATCAGGCCCCAGGATCAATGATTTCAGAGGACAATAACCTTACATTGTTACCTTTTCTGTATGTTTCACTCTGTTTTAAATTTGTGATTCTAAGGAAATCTGACTCTGTTTTGACCCTGTCATCCAGGATGCTGACAATTGCAACTTTATCCATTTGCAGCATTTCAGGCTAACTCAGCAACTGAAAACATAAACGTAGCTCTCTGTAGCAGCATCATCAGTGAGCATCAGTGTACATCAGCACAAGATATGGACAGTTAGGCTTTCATTTTTAAAGCAAAGAATAGGGTTTATACAGATGCAACTCTGTATAAAGAACATTTTATATAGTCTTTTGCAAAAAACTATTTGATCTCCAGGAACCAGATCTTTCCAAGCTTCTAATCTGCATAACTGCAGTGCCCAAGAGCATGCAATTCTCAGAATAAGTAGAGAGTTTCAAGACAAATTTGAAAAGGGTGAAAAAATGCCTGGCTCTTGGAAATGCAGTTTTTCAAATGCTCTTTTGGACCATGATACTGAAAGAAATACAAGCCCATACCTTGTAATGCATTCTGAAGTAAATAGAGCTGAGCCCCTGTTTTTCTTTAATTTATCAGATTTAAGTTTTAAAAAACTTTACCACACACCCACTCCAGCCACCCTGCCTCCGGAATATCGTAATGAATTGATGTTCCTACTGTTAAGAATCTTAGATGTTGGGTTCTATAAAGCAAAAGTATGTTGTATTTGGCTGTGTTAGAGCACCATTTTCTTCTTTGAAAATGTTGTCTGTATGATATACTGGGCTAAATGGTCTCCCAAATATCCACATGCCAATCCTGAGGACCACTGAGTTTTAGTTTTTGTGACAAAGGGGACCCTGTATTTGTGGTTAAACAAAGCATTTTGAGGCGAGGAGATCATCTTGAGCACTTGGGCAAGACTTTTGATGTCCACCAAGACAGAAAGAAATGTGACCGCCGCGACAGAAGGCTATGTGAGAACTGAAACAAGGTACTTGACTTTGAGGAAGAAACCATGAGGCAAGAAATGCCAGGATAGCAGCTCTAGAAACTGGAAAAGCAAAAGGAAGTAATCATTCTGATTTCCTTCAGGGCCCCAGGAAGGAACATGGATGAATCAACACTTTGAGTTCAGCCCTAGTGACCAATCAGAGCGTAAATGTAAGCCACTTAACCCTGCTTAACCCTGCAACTTTGTGATGATTTGTCGTAGTAGTGTTAGGAAACTAATAGGCTCCTGTGTGTATCTGAATGTTTTTCCTCTGAAAATCCTGACTAGGTACTTCTGGATTGGTTGGTTAGCCTGAGACTTCTGTTCCCGGGTTGAAAGAGATTTCATTCTAGGAAGTGCTAGATACCACCACCCACTGCTGCAGAGCAATCATTCTGATTCCTTGTGTTCAAGATTCTACTCCATCCAGTGAGGCTATTCCAGATAGTTTGCTTTATTCAGTGACCTCCCCAGCAGAACACCTCTACTGCAGCAGCAGATGCAGGCTGGGAAATGTCTCTGACTCACCCATGTGGTAGATTCTGAAAAGATGCTGTTTCAGTTTGACTGCTGAGTGCCCTGTGGGGGAGATGGGAGAGTATTGTGGGACCTGAAGTTGGCTTTTCATCGGCTGACCGAAATAGGCCATTTATTACAGTTACCTCGAGGGGAAGGAAGTCGGTGTCAGTGAAGTGAGCCTTGCACAAACTTAAACTGAGATAGCTGACCTACATAATCAGCCTTGAAAATGACCTCCGCTTTACTCAAGGTGGTACAAGGGTAAACATTGCACGAAAATCACTTAATATCAAGATTATTTGAAATCCTTTGGCTTCATCAAACACTTTGAAATTTCCAACAGAATGGCAATGATTGAAAGTTTTGCCCTGGGTCACATAGCTGGGAAATCCACACAACCAGAATTCAAAAGCAGGACCATCTGTTTCAGCCTGAGCATTTCTGCACTGCAGTGGCCAAAGGGCCAATGGAGAAGAGACTCCTTTTACTCACCAGCAGTGGAGCTGTCTGTATACACGGAGTGCAGGTTCACAAGCTCAGGAGCAGGCAGTTCATAGCTTCCAAGCCCTATGATCCAAGATAAAGGCTCCTGCCTGCTGTATGCTTGTCTCCATCTGTCATTGTGAGTGTGTGGCTTCATGTCTGTCCCCTCCACCCATAGAACTTCTCAGTCTTTGTTGTAATTCTTCTGTGTGTCCAGCAATTTCAGCCACAGCTTAGTTGGGTCTAGAGCTTATGTGCCAGAATTTTGTTCTATGCGGTGTACTTTTGGGGGCTCTGGGTGAGAATTCTGCTTCCAAAACATATGGCTTTGTTGAAATGCTGCTTTTGTAACATCACTCTTGGGAGGTTTTGTTGCTGTCGTTGCTTTTAATACACATGTTTGGGAGTTTAACACATTAAGTGAATAGGCTCAATTAAATTTTCTAGACATGCTATCACAATCCTTTTGAAGAGTCCAGTGCTATGTGCCAGATGTGAGGGAATCACAGAATAATAATGCACATTTCTTTCTGTGGTGGTGCCCAAGATTTAGAACAGGAGACAGAAAAATATTTTCATAAATCTAACCCTGTCTGCTGAGCTCTGCATGTCTATTTACATGTCTATTGAAGTTTAGGCAACAACTTATTCTGACAACCTGGTGTCCCTCTCCCAGCGTGGAATTCTCAAGGACATTGTAGCTTTTTGCAGTGTCATGAATTCTTAAGATGCTTTACCTGTTCTGATCTTATGCTCTCAAGCTTGACTTTCTGTGAAATAGCTATCTTTACCTGGATGGTTTGACTTATGAGAAAAGGACATGAGGCGTTTGTATGAGTGGCAGAAGAGACGTGGAGTGATTTGGGGAGGTGTACAGCAGTACCATGTGACGAACTCAGGGGTCAATCATCAATAGCCTTGTTCTGAAACATTCAGAAGCTTCTATTTGACAAGGATTAATTCTCAGGGCATAAACATTTCTGTCCCTTCCTTCTTTCATTTTAAAAGATTTATTCTTATTTGAAAGGAAAATTTACAGAGAATGAAAGAGAGAGAGAAAAAGAGAGAAAGAAATAGAAATCTTGTATCCACTATTTCACTCCCCAGATGTCCACAATGGCTGGAGCTAAGTTGATCTGATGTCAGGAGCCAGGAGCTTGTCTAGAGTCTCCCACATGGGTATTGGGACACAAGGACTTGGGTCGTCCTCTGCTATTTTTCCAGGCAACAAATAGGAAGCTAAATTAAAAGAGTAGAAACTAGACACAAACCAGTGGCCATATGGGATAATGTCACTTCTTGGCTGATGATTAGCCAGTTGAGCGCTGTACTGGTCCCATGGCCAACTGGTGCTGCCCTTGATTCCATCTGTTCTCTCTTGTTTGCTCCTATTCAGCTCTCATGGCCCCCTCTTTTTTTTTTTTTAAGATTTATTTATTTTTTTAATTGGAAAGTCAGATTTACAGAGAGGAGGAGAGCTAGAAAGATCTTCCCATCTGCTGATTTATTCCTCAAGTAGCTGTAACGGCCGGAGCTGAGCCAATCTGAAGCCAGGAACCCAGATCTTCTTTTGGGTTTCTCGTGTGAGTACAGGGTCCCAAGGCTTTGGGCTGTCCTTGACTGCCTCCCCAGGCTACAACCAGGGAGCTAGATGGAAAGTGGGGCCCCTGGGACAGGAAGCGGTGCCCATGTGGTATCCTGGCGTGTGCAAGGCAAGGACTTCAGCCACCAGGCTACTGCACTGGGTCCTCTCATGGCTCTTTACAAGCTTTCGTTTGCAATATGGCTTAGTTATATTTTTTGTTGGTCTGTTGCCTACCTAAGTAGCTGCTGATGATTTTACTTTAATGAGTCAAAAATTGCCTTTCAAAAATTTTCAGACACTTCCCTTCTGGGGAAAAAAATATGCCACTATTTTCAGGTCAAAAGTAATTACATTGGTTGTGTTTTAAGAAACATTTTTTTAAAAAATGTAAATTGTTTCATGCAAATGACTAAAACACAGCATAAGAAATGTAGCCATGTAATTAGAGTGGTTGTAGTAAAGTGCAACTGAGTTGTTCTGGGTCAAAGGCGTTGATCCTAGAAGGTTTTGTAAAGGAGATGATGTTGATTTTGCATCCAAAGGATGGATAAGAGAGCACCAGGAAGACTGAGAGGCAGAAGGGATTTTGGCTGGAAAGCAGTGTACATGACACAGATGCTAGAAACTGGGTATCTGACATTTCAGGAGCAGGATGCACTGCAACAGAAAAACATGTGACTAAAGAGATAAATGGGAACAAACTTCGAAAGGACCTGTATACCATATTAGAATTTGGTTTTCTTCTGCAATTAATGGAGAACCATTTGAAGATTTTAGACCACACAGTGAAGTAATCTAATTTGCTTGCCCTGCAACAGAGTGAGTTTCTATGAGATTTGATTGGGCTGCTGGGGTATGGAGAAGTAATGCTTCATTAAAACCTAAGCAAAGTGCAATGAGGTCCTGATATATCAGAGGTGGTGGGAATGGGGAAAAAACTGAATCAATAGTACATGGTAATTACCCGTATCTGGTTAGAGCATGGGATAGCCAGAGTTAGGAAGCTGAGGAAAGCTTTCTTGAGTCTGATGGGGCCCATGATGCCTTTGCTTAGAACCAAAGTGGTGTTATTTGAGGCACGCATCTTTGGGTAGCGGAAACATCAGCTAGTTCAGATGATAGCATATGGGGTTGGATATATAGATTCAACTTTGTAGGTAGGAGCTGAAGGTAAATAAAAATTTTAGGGCACTTGGAAATTATCTGAAGTTTAAATCAATAGACTTGTAACTGACAACTGCAAATCAAGCAAAGAGGATATACTAAGCCATCACATCTTCATGTAAAATTCATTTGCTTGAGTAGCAAATGTGAGTGTGTGAGTGAGAGAGAGAAAGAGAAAGAAAGAGAAAGATAGATGATAGATAGGTAGATGATAGATAGATAGAGACACAGACACAAAGAGTGAATAACTTCTTTGTGCTGATTCACTCCCCAAACAGCTACAATAGTGGAGCTGGTGCAGGCTACAGTTAGAAGCCAGGCACTTCAGCTGTGTCTGCGGTGTTGAGTGTCAGAGACCACCCCATGAGCCATCATCTACTGCCTCCAAAAGTGTACACTGAAAGACAGCTGGAATTAGGAGGAGAAGCTGAACTGGATCCCAGTAACCCTGATAAGTGATGACAGGTGTCCCTTAAAGTGGCTTAAGCTACTTTGCTACAACATCCACCCCACAATTAATTTGAGGTGTTTTTTCTCTTATTATCAATTGAAATTATTGAAATTTCATTTTTGGAAAAGAAGTAGAGCAACTTAAGTTTTAGAGGTCCCTGATGTGTGATTCTTAGAAAGGTGAAAGTCATGTTTTTGTTATTGGGTACTTGCAAGATGTGGAAAAGAGTGGCAGAGGAAAGAACATGAGACACAGAAAGCCTCTTCCCTGATTTCAGAATTTTATCTGAGGTGTCTGTTGGGCAAGGAACTGCAAATAATAATTACTGACATCTAATGGGACCCGCTAAACATTTTTGGCATAACTTTTAGAATAAAAGACTAGATTTGAAGAAAATAAAAAGACAACACAGGTAATGATTTTGTGTTATTTGTCCCTTTTCTTATTCCTCTGATTTTTTTTCTCAAGATGCCAAGATACAACAATGGTAATTTGTAAAAGAACTGTTTTTGGGAATCTTGAGCTGAGATTCTCATGGTTATAGAAATATGGCTTCTGTAGGGCGATCTGTCTTTCTTTTTTTTTAAAGATTTATTTTTATTATTTTTTTATTGGAAAGGCGGATATACAGAGAGGAGAGACAGAGAGGAAGATCTTCTGTCTGATGATTCACTCCCCAAGTGAGCGCAACGGCCCATACTATGCCGATCCGAAGCCAGGAGGCTCTTCCGGGTCTCCCACGCGGGTGCAGGTTCCCACAGCTTTGGGCCGTCCTTGACTGCTTTCCCAGGCCACAGGCAGGGAGCTGGAAGGGAAGCGGGGCTGCCGGGATAGAACCGGCGCCCATATGGGATCCCGGGTGTGCAAAGTGAGGACCTTAACCACTTGCGCCACCGTGCCGGGCCTGATCCAAGTCTTTCTATGCATTGAACATCACTAGTGTTTCTAGCAGCCAGTGAATACCCTGCAAGATAAATGATTTTGTTGCTTACTCTACCCAGTTCCATTAGGATTTTTCCAGTGCACAATAAACACCTCTGTTGGAAGAACTCAGTACACAGGCCACAGGTACTGTGGGTAGCATCAGGCTGGGGGCCACTTGGGACATCAGCTGAAAAAGATAAAAGAAAGATCCCTGTTTTTATTGGGATGTCACAACTTGTCTTGAACATGGCCACATCCCACCAAACAAGCAAGAGTTTTTTTGCAGGAGGTAAGAATGAAGCGAAGATTCCAGAAGAGTGGAGAGCAGAATTAAGTTAAATCAAGAGCCCTGATGAGAGTAGAGTTTGCTTCCCATCCCTGGGTTGCAGGCCTTAGTTTTTGTAACCCAACCCCTTGCTTTCCCAATTACATGAGCCAGTGCATGTTATGTTGCTAATGCTGATTAGAGACCAAACCCAGGGCATAATTTCTTGGAGAAGGAGTAGGCGTTATCAAAGAGAGGGAAAAAATGGAGATAGATGAGAACCAGAGACATAAAGTTGAGAAAATCAATAGGGGAAATGTTGTGTCAAGGAGTGATTTGAAGATGTCCCCAGGGAAATCATTTTCAATGGTATCATTGTCAAAGAAGCCAAACATAAAAGTTTGTGATGTTGGGGCTGGTGAGGAAGTAAAGGTGACAGGTACTGCTTGCTCATTTCTCACAACAGGCTTTGGCAAATACAGTAGTGTCTATAGTGATTGCCATAGGAGTTGAAAATGATGTTCTGCAACAAAGTATTGAATTCAATTGTTTAAAATTAAGCAGTTTTTTTGTTTTAGTAAAGAAGGCAACTATCCTCACCTGCACAGAGAGATAACCAGAGAAATGTGAGCAATGAGATGCAGTTTGCAGAGCCCCCTGACACCTGCAAAGACTTAATGTGGGTACCTGCAAAAGGTGTCAGAGAAGTGTATCCAGGCAACCATTGGGGACCATATTTTAGAGTGAGCTGCTGATGGATGCTGTGTAGGAGAGATTGCTAGACAATATCAGGGGCATCACTTTCTCACACATCATTGCACTTGCATGTGCTAGCTAAGGAGTTCTTGGGGGAGTTAATTTTCTAGATTTCTTTGATGCAGAAACCTTTTTCACTACCAGGATTTCATGGAGATGGGAAGGTTAGTGGTACCAAGGAAAAGAAAGAATAAGGAATAGCCTCAAATAGGTTGTACAGGGAGGGTAGACAGACTCATGGGAAGGCACCTCTGAAGGAGAGTTGTCACTGGGGAAAAAGGTCGATGGCAGAGACCTTCCTTTCAGGAAGCTCTTCTGGGAAGCAAGAAGACCTTGAGGGTGGATTTGGGTCTTGGAGACAATAAAAACCAGCACAGTGGACTGAGGTTGCTGGGGCAGCTATTTCAAAACTTACTCAAGTGACATAACATTAAGATTAGTATCCTCTCAGAGTTACTGAAAAAAGAATTTAAAAATTTTTTTACTTCTTTTTATTATGATCATTTTATGATACAGTTCCATAGGCCCTGGGATTTCCCATATCCCTTCTCCAATCCTCTTCCCCCTCACTGAGTTCCCCTATATCATTACTATAGTATAGTTCTTCATACACAGTCATATGTCCATCATTGTGGGCATGGGCAGTGGCAGAGAGTCCAGCATCCTATTGTCAAGATATAGTAAACAGTTTCATTGGGAGTTCATCTTTGTCTGGAAATAGAAATGCATACTGCATTATATCCTCACGTTGGGATATGATAGTCTCCATTACACAGTTACTATACATCCCCTTAAATGAAAAGCCACAAAACAAAACAACAGGAAGGAAAAAAGAAATTAGCACCACGAAGTTAAATAACATGCTACTGAATAACTAATGTGTCGCTGAAGAAATTAAAAAGAAAATTAAAAACCTTCTTGAAGAAAATGATAGTGCTGTATGATCTATGAGTCATTGAAGAATTTAATCAGAAGAGTTTTGAAGAGATGAAACTAACAAAAAAAAATCAAAGTCCATCAGATATAGTTTCTGAGTTACTGAAAAATTTATTGCCTATCTTAATAGTAATATTTACAAGGGGCCGGCATTTTAATATAGTGGGTTAAGCCACTGCTTGAAATGACCACACCCCTCTTCAGAATGCTGTTGGGATCTCAGCTACTCTGCTTTTGATCCAGATTCCTGCCATTGTATACTGGGAAGCAACAGGTGATGGCCTAAATACTTGGACCACTGGCACCCACCTGTGAGACTTGGATGGAATTTTTGGCACCTGGGTATTAGTCTGGCTTGGGCTTGGCTTTGCAAGCAATTGGATAATAACCCAGCTAATGGAAACCTTCTTTCTCTCAATCTTTCTCTCTTTCCCTCTACTTCTTTCTCCATCACTCTGACCTTTATATTACTAAATGGAGGCTGGTGGTGGAACATTACAGGTTAAATTGCCCTCTGAGATGCTGGTAGCCCAGACGGGTTCTTATTTGAGTACTGGTTACTCAACTTCTGGTTTTACTAATGTGTCTGGGAAGATACTAGAAGATGGTGCAAGTGTGCTTGGGCCCCTGAACCAACTGGGAAACATGGATGAAGTTCCTGGCTTCGTTCTGGTCCAGCCCTAACCATTATAGCCACATCGCGAATGAACCAGAGGACGTAAGATCTTTATTTCTAAAAGAAAAAAAAGCCAACTGATACCTTTATCTCACTACCTTCCTCCACACCCCAACCTTCCTCATCCTCATCAGAAGCTCATGTGGGCATGTACCCCTATTCCTCTCAACTATGAAAACTATATTAAAAATAAGAAATTTAAAAAAATCTCTATTCCCCCCATTACCCTGCCTTTCAAATAAATGAAATATATCTATTAAAAAACAAATCTTGGAAAGGCAGTAATTACTACAATTTGAAATAGTTATTCAAGTTTACATTGTTTAGGTATGTGATTTTGGTTAAGTTTACATGTCCTAAAAACAATATACAGTCAATCATATGAAATTTGCTCATAAAAAAATCACTCTGTATGACAAGATTCAATATAGGACTCTGACTTTTGTTATTATGTCTATTTGTCACTTGTCCTCATAGGGTGAGAGAGTGGCTGAGCCATGCTTTTGCTTGAGATGCATGGACCCAAATCTTTTGTACTTGCTGTTGACAGAAATATAGATGAGTAAGTTCGTTGTTGTTTTTTTTAAAGCCACAGCTGTTTCTAGCACAGTTATGTACCTCTGTCTTGCCTTAAGTCTTAGATGTAAAATGCTGACAGTCAGTTTTAGGGTATTTAAGGAGTGATCTCAAGTGAGACATTTACAAACATCTCATTATCCATAGAACCAACTCCCTCCATTCCTAAGAAAGGTGAAGGATCTTAAAAGGAAAGACTCTAAACTCTTTATCTTTGTTTTACTTACCCACTTAATTATTTAAGATAAGAATCTTGATTGCATTGAATCGAAGAAAGCATTTGCATTTTCTTCCTTTTTTATTTCTATCTGAATCTGAGAGCAGGGCCATTGTATTATTGTGGTGAACATCACTGCGGTGAGCCATCAGTTGATCAGGAGGATGGTAGATGGCTTGGTTAACCACACAGCAGCTCTCTAAGAGACAAGATACACAGAGGTGAGAGAAACAGGGGCTTGTGAGAGTCAATTTGAATGTGATATAAAAAGTATAGGTCATTTGAGACAGTGAAGAGCTTCAGAACATTTTATCCAGCAGTAATTTATATTCAAGTGCAAAAAGTTAAATCCAGATACTATATTATTTGCTTCTCAGGTCATTTCAGAAACAGCAAATAATCTGAAGTTCATTGTAGAAGAAATATCTAAGTAATACTTCAGTAGGATATATGTCTACATATATGTGTATATATTTATATATATAAAGTTTTAAATATATTTTTTCTTTTTTAGTACTTTCCATTTTGCTAAATCATTTGCTCACTCCAGACATAGTGAAATGGTAGCAAGAATTTATAATTCAAATTTGAATATAGTGTTTCCTACAATAACTTTTGCTAAAATTTGGCCAGCAGGTTGTTTGAGGGTGGCTTCTCCAGGAATTGCTTCTTTCACTATGATTTTAAGACTGTTGTTATTGTGGGCCAGTGGTTTGCTCTTTTTCTTAGCAGTATGGATATGAAAAGATTTTCTGTCCCAGTAACCTGGGAATGGGGAACCAACACCCAATATCCACTCAGGGTCCCCATGTGTATGTGTTCCAAGAATTCTGCCCAAGTGGTTTGGATAGTTCTGAAATGCTGTCAATTTTGCTGATCCAAAGATGATGCAGCTCTCCCAATGTCCACTGGCTAACCTAGTCAACCTCAAGTTTCCATTCACCCAGATTTTTGCTGTCATTGTTTGGCTCAGGTACTTGTCCAATTTGCTCTGTTCTCCTTTTCCTGCTATGGTACCAAATGGGCTGCCATCTTCTCCATGAGTGTCAGGATCTGCGTCCACAGCTCTGCTTTTTTCACTGGGAGGGCATATTCTTTCAGGCAAGTCTAAAGGATGCCGGCCAGGTGACCTGAGCCCTACTGGATTCCCTGCCCCCAGAATCACAAACCCATCACCCACCTCTCAGGTGGACCCAAGGACCAGAGCCAGGCAATCTGAGCCCCACTGGATCCCCCAACCCTGAGGTTCATGAACCTGGCACTCTCTGCACAGGCAGGCCAATAGACCTGGGCTAGGCAACCCAAATCCCACCGAACCCTATTGGCTCCCCTAGTCCCTGGGGCTCACGAACCCGGCACCTACTGACCCCAGGCTGGCATGGCTCACCTCACCACAGTATTGTGCAGCCTGACTCAATCTAGTCTGTCCCCATTTTCAGTTGCTGCTAGTGGGTGCTACAGTCTATCCCAGCCTAGCCTGATCCTTGTGCTGGCCCTAATGTGAACTCGCTGGTACTGAGGCCCGATCTGGCACCTTCTGCACCCTGTCCTGGTTCTTAGTTCTGCCTGTGGATGTTATGAATTGGCCCAGCCTGGTCTGTCCACAGATCTGACTCACATGTATGCTGGCAGGTACTGTAACCTGGTATGGTCTGGGCTGCTCCTTGCCTTGATTCTTGTGCTCATCTACAAGGACAGCATCAGGCCGAAGGAGTTTCCCAAGTTCCTCTATTGGGTCTCCTCCCAGTGGCAGTTCTCATGCACACCAGTGGGCCCTTGGCCTAGGTTGATTTTGTCTACCTCCTGTCCTGGCAGGAACAGTGACCTTGCTCAGCTGGCCCACATCCATTCTGGTTCTTATTGTTGGGTGTTGCATCCCAGTAGTATCTGGTCCATGCCAAAACACAGCTTTCACGTGGTTCAGCAGGAGTCAATTCATTCCCAGTCCCAATTCTAGCCCAGTCTATTCTCTACCCACCCTGGCTCTCATGAGTACCAGGAGTCTAGGTCAGCCTGCAGGTTGCCAGACTTAGTCCACACCCGTGCCGGTGGAGGCTGTAGCTATGTCAAGCCAAGCTTGCTGCCACAAATCTATCTCTCATCCTCACCAGTGTGAACCATAACCCAGCTGGGGCATCCCCTTTCCTCCCCAGCCAGATCTGTCCCCATCCACAGCTCTTGGGTATACCAATGGAGATTGCAGTTCCATGGGGTGAGCCTACTTCTTCCCCACAGATTCTGCTACCAGACCTGATTCTCTCATATGCTAGCTATTGTCATGGCCCATCCTAACATCACTGGTCCTCTGTTCTGACTCTCACTGGTAGGCCCAAACCTTTAGCAGTGAGTGCTGCTTAGTGATGGCCGATGCTAACTACCCCAGCTCATGTCTCCCGCATGTACTTATACTTTGGCTTGATCATTAAAGGCTCCCCTGTTACCTCCTCCAAACCATTTGGTCTCGCCCCTCCCTTAAATACATGTACAGTGACCTTATTCATGGAAGTCCTTCAGCAGTAATTCTTCACCTGTGCATGAACTCACAAGTCTTTAGTCAAGACTACTTGTGTGATCTCCCATTCCTCCTGCAAATCCACACCCCTAAGGCCTCAGAGTGCGCTGTCAGGTGGCCCATGTGCTCCCCCAGGAAGCCACATGGCCTGGCTGAATGCACCTATGGCAGTCAAAAAGCCTCCAGGCAGGGGAAAACTCAAAGGCCCACTGAGTCTCCCTTCCCACAGGAAGCCATTCCACTTGGCTGTTCTCACCTGCACTAGTCACCTACAGAAATTTTCTTATTCATGTAATAGACCATGAGTATAAGTGAGTTTTAAGCTGTTATGACTAGCAATTTAAATATTAGTCTTTGTGTGAACACTTTTTTCTTAATACATACCTAAAATGGAATCACAGGGACATATAGTATTTGTCTAACTGCCAAACTGTTCTCCAAAGCAATTTGTTAAAAGGCACAATTACAGCATATTTAGCTAAAAGGTATTAAAGGTCCTTTTGGTGTTTGGATTTTAGAACTAAGCAACATCTTGTTCTATAAAATAAATGAATGGGATGATTAGGTCTTCATGCTGCCTCCGATAATATTTGCATCAGTTTACAATCCAACCAATAGTGTAATAGGGCATTTTTTTTCCACTCCTGAGAATATTCCCAAAGGAAATGAAATCAGCATATGACAGAGTTATCTGTACCCCCATGTTTATAGCAGCTCAATTTATAGTAGCTAAGACATGAAACCAATACAGCTGTCTGTTAATTGATGACTAGATAAAGAAAATGTGGTATATAAGGAATATGTGACAGAATATAGGTTCAACCTCTGGACCCTGGTGGGTCTGACGGCTGCTGAGAGTACCCAAGCAGGTCAGACTCAATGCTTGGGGTCCTGGCCACAGCCACTGCTGATAAGCAGAAAGCGAATCCTGGGTTTTGGGTGGCCAGTGTGAAAACTGGTGCTGGGTCCCACCCGCTGGCTGCTCAATGACGAACTCTGGGTCTTGGGGGTGTAGAATTGCTGCTTAGGTACGTCCATGAATGAGGCCACTGTGCAGAATCAATCCTGAGGAACTCCCAATGACAGGGTCACTTTACTTGAAGGTAAGTGAGGGGACTGAGACCTGGTGGTTTGGAGGGGCGAGACTGGATTAAGTATCTGTATGGGTCAGATTGATACACCAGCCTACATGTGAGTCCTACGTAGGACTTGTTATTGCCAAATGATGCTGACCACCTCACACCAGTCCATGTGAAATCTAGGGCTGAAGGCCAGTATAGCAGGGCTAGATCCTAGTACCTGACAGAATGTTGGTACAGGGGATGGGTCACACTAGGCAGGGCCATGACACTAACCAGCATGTGAGAGAAGCAGGTCCAAGGGTAGATTCTATGGGGGATGTGTGGGCCCAACCCTGTGGAAATACAAGTCTCGCTGGTTAGCTCAAGAGTTGAGGTGGTGATGGGCTGAGATTAGGTGTGATCATGGAAGCTGCTATCACTCATGTGTACAGGGTCTGATAACAGTCTGCACAGGCCCAGGCTGCAACACCTGCATGTGCATCCTAAAACAGGTTGTGGGGCAGGCTGGGCTGCAATGTTCACCAGCTCATAAAAGGGGCAGCTCAAGACAGAGGGGCAAGCTATGCTGGGCAAGGGCCTAACACCTACTGGCATGTATGAGATCTGGGTCTGGGAGTGGGCCAAGTGGGGGAATTTGGGAAACTCCCCTAGTGGGTCATAACTCTCGCTGATGATCACATGGTACAGGCCTGGGGGTCAGGCAAGCTGAGAAAAGCAGCTCCAACTATTGGCTAATATGTGGGTTGGTTATGGAAGGGGATGGACCAGGCAGGGCCAAGCAAACCTTAGTTCACCAGCAAGAACGGAAATCAGGCTGGAGCACAGGTCATACCAAGCTAGGCTCTTACACCTACTGGTTTGCATGAACCACGGATGGGAATAAACTGAGTAGGACCAGGTTCCATTACCCACCAGTAAGAATCAGGATGGGGCACGCTGGGTCAAGCCAGGCTACAGCATCTAAGGCAAAAGCCAAGACAGGTGAGGGGCTATGCCAAGCTGGGTCAGAGCAACCACAGGCATGCATGCAATCTATGGTTGGGAACAGGCCTGATTGGGAGCTAAGAAGACACCCTAACTGGGTTGGGGTTCCCATTGGTGAGTGTTGGGGCCAGAATAGGAGCTGTGTTCTGGTCTGGATATGGCTGCAGTGTTCATCGGCACAAGTGGGGCTGGGTGCACTGAACTGGGCTAGACTTTAGCACCAGCTGATGCTCTGGAGGACCAGGGTAGGTGTAAGATGGGCTGGCCTAGGCCTCTGCCCCTGCTGAACCATGTGTGAGCTGTGTCTGGGTGTGGACTAGACTGGGCTGAAACATCCAACAGTAAGAACCAGAATGGGTTGAAGACCAGTCAGGAAAGGCCACTGATCCTGCCAGAACAGGAGGTAGACTAAGTAGAGCTGGCCTGTAGACCCACCAGTGTGTGCAGGATCTGACATTGGGAAAGGTTCTGATGGAGGAGTTTTGGAAACTCCTCTATCAGTACACAGTCCCTGCAGGTAAACACAAGAACTACGCTAGGGAGCAGCCCAGACCAGGCCAGGAAGAATACCTAGTGGCATACATTTGGCATAGGTTGGGGTTAAACCAGGCTGAACCAGTTCACATCACCTGCTGGTGAATCTGAGTACCAGCAAAGAGTGTGAGTCGGGTCATGTTCAGTTGCACACATACCAGTATACATTACAGCTGGGTTAGGCTGTAACCCCCACCAGCCTAGGCTGGAATTGGGGTGGGCCAAGCTGGGCCAGGCTACAGCATCCACTGGCAAATGTGGAGGCATAGTGGGCCATGTCAGACTGGGCCACAGCTGGTAGGAGGAATGTTGAGGGCTCCCCTGGTGGACCACCACTCCCACTGCAGAGTGTGAGTTGGGATGGGGGCAGACCAGACCAGGCAGAATTACAACACCTGTGGGCCTCATGTGAGCTAGATCAGGGAAAAGCCAGGCTGGGCTGACTGTTCCTACTGGTATAAGCATAAATTAGAGTGGGTAAGGGTTGATTGGACTTTGCCGCAGCATCACCTGGCAGATGCTGGCACTGGGGGGCTAATTCTGACAGGTTAAACTTCAGAACCACCTGGAGAGTGCATGATCCGGGAGTGGGAGTGGACCCAGTAGGGAAATGGTGGGCACTTCCTTCTTGGGTAACCACTCCCACTGGAGAGCGTGTCTAGACAGAACGGCACCCACCAGCATGCGTGTGGGCTGGATAGTGGGGCTGGTTGGGTTGAACTAGACTTCAATGCCCATTGACATGCATGAGAACTGAATGGGATGTGGGATAGACAGAACCAGTCTGTTGTACATATTGGCAAGCATGGAAACCAGGGTAGGTGGTGGGCCTGGTGGGGGTTACTGGGAATCGCTCCAACTAGGCTGCAGCTCTCACTGGTTTGCGTGAGGGCAGAGTGTGTGGTGGGCAGGATCAGGCTTGACCGCAACACCCATTGGTTCATGTAAAAGACAGGACTATACAGAACTGATTCAACAATTGTAACTACCAGCATGTATATATGCTTATTGGGGCAACGGACTGTGCCAAACCCTGTACTGGCAAGCACACACAAGAATCAGGTCTGGGATCACCTCAAGTGAAGTTTCTTTGGGGATCCCTCCAATTGAACAGCTGATCTCAGAACCCCAACCGTGAAGAGAAGTGCAGGTTCCATGGTCTGACCATGAAGTGCAAAGCTGGGCCTCCCCAGAGTTTCAGATGGAGCAGTGGACAGCATATCCAGGTGCACATGGAGGATATGTCAGTCCATTGGAACCTGCAGAGGACACCTAGTACTGCAACAGAGAATGGCAGACAGAACAAATGGATCAACTACCCTAGCCATGTGTTGGAAGTGAAAATCCTGGCAAACAGAGACTCTAAGGTGGACTATGTCAGGCGGTGGATTCCAGAGAGATTTCATCGTGCTTGGAACGGCAAGATTGGCAGCCATTCAAAACTGTTGAACTATCAAAAACCACTTGAGCAGTGCCCTCGGAGCATGCCCCACATTGGTGATCTTCAGATGGGTGACAGGCGAGGTGGGGCTTCTCCCTTCATCTCCCCTCTTACCCCACTAAAGAAAAAAAGAGAATTGGAAACAATGGTCTTACCCACTTTCCTGTAGCCCTTGACCCTTTGTGCCCTAATCAACTGTGTAAAGATTATGAAAATAAAATAACAATTAGAAAAAGAATGTGACAGAATATATAAAATGAATGAATTTGTAAAAATGAATGAAACTGGAGATGATTAAGCTTAAAGAAATAATCCAGATGCAAAATTACTAAGATCACATGTTTTCTTTTTTATAACTAGTATGTAAAATTCAAAACAAAAATCATAATGCGTATGAATGAAACTGACATCTTACGATTTGATTATTGTAAAATGCCCTTGTCTAGATTCCTGTTGAACAGTGATCTTTCTCCTTTTTACTTGCTAGTCTTTATCTGGTAAACCATTAAGTCTGTGATTGTAAAGTAAATTCAAACTAGGTTATTGTGAAAATTAAAAGACAAAAAGAGGGAGAGGAGTATCACATTCTTTGAATTGCAGCTATAAAATACGCAAAACCTGTTCTCTTAATATTATTAATAAAAATAAAAAGAAAAGGAAAAAATAAAGGTAAAATGACTGTTCTGATGAGTTGAGCAGAAGAGGTTGGCTGAATAGGCAGAAAAGTACTGAAACCAAACAGGCACAGAAAACAATCAGTGGATTAATCATTTCAAAGTTGCTTCTATATCTTTTTTTAAAAAAAGATTTATTCATTTCATTTGAAAGGTAGAAGTGCAGCAAAAGAGAGAGACAGACTCAGACAGATCTTCTATCAACAAATGGCCATAACAGGGGCGAGGCCAAGCTGAAGCTGGGAGCCCAGAACCCAAACCAGGTCTCTCACATGAATGGCAAGGACTCAAGTTCTGAAGTCATCACGTGCTGCCTCCCGGGGGCATGTTAGTAGGAGCTGCATTGGAAGTGGGAAAGTCAGGACTCAAACAAGACACTCTGATACGTGAGTTAGCCATCCAAGTGACAGCTTCGCTGCATTGCCAAATGCCTGTTCCAGTACTTACTCATTATGCTGAGCCAGGCTGACATAAAGGCCCTGCCTTTTAGGAATATTGACTTATTTCAAAGTTCATTTTGTTTAAATGCACTTAATATGAGTGGTTTGTTTTAGTTTGCCTTGTCTCCTGTGGCCTAGTACAGGAGAATCATCCAAAACAATGGTCTCTCCCAGTCATTGTTTAATAAACTGTATCATATCACTTTGTATTTTTGCCAGAAATATCTGAGAGTTCTGATCTTTCCTATTTGCTTCCCAAAACTTGGTGTTGGCAGGTTTTAATCACTCTAAGGATATCCCAGTGTGATTTTATTTACTTAATTTATGAGACACACATGGCAGAGTGAGCAGGGAGAGAACCCATCCAGTGCTCACTACCAAATGGCTGCCATAGCCAGGGCTGGATGGAAGCTGAGTTAGGAACTCAATCTAGGTCTTTTATGTGGGTGACAGGGACTAAAGTACTTGAACTGCCACCCACTGCCTCCCAGCTTGCCTGTTAGCAGGAAGGTTGAACTGTGAGAGACCTGGAACTTAAACCAAGGGCACACTAAAATAGGAAAGTAGGTGGCCAGATCACAGCTTAACCTCCGTACCAAAGGGCCATTCTTCAATGTAATTAAAAAATTATTTATTTTACTCGAAAGTTAGGTTTAAAGAGAAAGAAAGAGGGAAAGGAAGAATTTAGAAGAGAGATGAGGTCAAAGCTGACAGGATCAAAAAAAAGAAAACAAATCAAGACAGAGTTTTAGAAATGGCAGAATATTCAAAGGGTTCATGTTGCATGAATGCTTAGAAGAGAATCAAGCAGACACCCTTGAATTTGAAATTTGGAAGTTATTTGACTTTGGAAAGCACAGTTAAGCAGAGCAGTAGAATCAGAAGCCAATATGTATAACAAATAGGTAACTGAGAAGAGAAGAAAGACAAATGTGTGATGATCTTTCAGTGGTTTGGCAGACTTGCTTAAGAATTTTCAGTTTCCAGGGCTGGTGCAGTGGCACAACCAGCTCATCCTTTGCCTACAAAAACCAGCATCTGATATGAGCACCAGCTTATGTCCCAGCTTAAATTACTTAGAAAAAACAGCTGTTTTCTATGCGTTGCACTTCCTTTCCTTCCATAACTCCTTCAGGCCATTCTACTTTGATTTGGAGCTTCACTACTCCAAAGAAATGCCTCCCTCCATGATTCAGTGACTTGCTTTGTCATAGCTGACAGATGGACTTCCACTATCTTAAGTTCTCTGTTCCATTGCCTTTTCTCTCCGATTTTTCTTTGACCCTCTTCAGATGCTCTTTTACTGTCCTTCATGAGATTTTTGTCTTCCTCTTGACTTTTAGACACCAGAATTCTGAGAAGTTAGTTTTTGTCTTTGAAGCCCTTTCACTCTGTAACTTTGTTCTACCAAACACCAGTGAGCTCAGGACTTCGGATTCCTGCTCATATGTTCCTGCTGTGCTTTCGATACCGTCTGCCTTAGGAGCTTCATTCTCCAAAGATCCTCACGTTCAGGCCTCTCCGAGCCTTCTCTTCATTTCTCCATCCCCGCCCCGCCCCCCCGGACTTTATTACTGAATAATCCACAGATTTTGCCAATTTAATTTGCTCAAAGTTAATTTATTACTCCCATCATTCCTTAAACTCTTTTTGTTTCCCTTTCCTCATTTGCTTAGTGTTTCAGGACAGTCTCATCTACTTAATTCACCTGGTAATGGTTCAGCTAAGGCTAACTCCTGCATTTGTTCTCTGGTTCCCATCTTCTCTATGGCTGCTAAAGTTAATTTATTGCTCCAGAATTCTTCTTTATAATGGTATCTTTGAAGTTTTTGCTTATTTCACATTATCACAGATTTTTCTAAAGTGAAAATGATCCACAATTTTGCTCCAAATATTCACTTGAAAAACAGAGTAACAAAAAAATAGAGGGCAGGAGAGAAAGAGCAAGTGAGAGAGAAATCTTCCATCTTTTAGTTCATTACCAAATGGTTGCAATAGCCAAAGCTTGGCCAAGTCAAGCCAGGAACCAGGAACTCCATCCAGCTCTCCATGTTAATGGTAGAGTCCCCAGCACCGAGGCCATCTTTTGCTGTTTCCCCAGGGACATTAGCAGGGGACTGGATGAGAAGTTGAGCAGTCATTTCTCAAACTTCACTTTTGTGGGATGCTGGCATCACACACAGTGACATAGCCATTAGCATCACAGAACTTGCCTCTGTGATTCACAATCTGTTGAATACAATTTAACATAGTGTTACCCATATAGGATGATCTTGTGCTCAGTGCTGTTTTATTTTTGAGTCTGTTAATTTGTTTTTTTTTCTTAATTAATAGTTAAGGCTATTATGGTTTCTTTACTTTCTCATTGCATCTCACCTCAGGTAATGGTTGTAGTGAGTTTTTTACGATGACCTAAGGCACAAATTCAGGGCAGAATGGTTTTTGTTGGAAGTTGAGAACTTGTTTTGTGGGATAATGAATCACTGGATTGTGAGATTTTCATCTTTGGAGTTCTTAAAAATAGATTTAATATTCTTGCTTGTGAATAATATTTTATCTTTTGGCAGAGAAATGAACTGGAGGGTGATTCAACTTCTGTCAGAATAGTGATATCATAATTATCCTTGTAATCATTTGGTAAGTCAACTAAGGCATTCTCTAAAGTGGCATCAGGCAGTTAAAAGTGAGTGGTTCAGGGCCTGGCAGCGTGGCCTAGTGGCTAAAGTCCTCGCCTTGAACGTGCCGGGATCCCATATGGGCGCCAGTTCTAATCCCGGCAGCTCCACTTCCCATCCAACTCCCTGCTTGTGGCCTGGGAAAGCAGTCGAGGATGGTCCAAAGCCTTGGGACCCTGCACCCGTGTGGGATACCCGGAAGAGGTTCCTGGTTCCTGGCTTCAGATTGGCATAGCACCGGCCATTGCGCTCACTTGGGGAGTGAATCATCGGACGGAAGATCTTCCTCTCTGCCTCTCCTTCTATCTGTATATCTGACTTTCCAATAAATAAATAAATCTTTTTTTTTTAAAAAAAGTGAATGGTTCAGCCTTTCCACCGTTTTCTTACCAGTCGTTCCGCCACAGGAGTCCCCAATAAATGTCGGGCGTGAGTGAGTCTTCATCAGCATTCTCCTCCCCATCATCATCATCATTTTCTGTATATGGCACATATACGCATATGCAAACCACTGTTGCAGTATTACTCCTTCCAGGAACTTGTGAGAGTCATCTACCTGTGGTTTTTCCAGCATGAGATATGTGATATATAGGCTGCCTTTGATCTAAGCCTTTTAAACCAGCTTGATTTTAACCACAGGCATGCACCGATTTCCCCAAGATCATGAAGGACAAGCTTCAGGATTTGAGAACCAATCTTGTCATCTTGTCAGAGCTTCTCTAAACTATACACCTGATGAGAGTTGGTCCTTGAGAATGTTTGTGTGTTGATGAACATGCACCCTTGCATGTTTGGAATCTTTAGGTTTTCTTTTAGTGGTTAGAATTGTCTTTCCTTATTTATGCTTTTTGACTATAAATGCATGCTATGTTCTTTCTCAGGCTTCATCTCTCCCTTTCAAGTCTTCAATTCTTTTTTCTCACTCTTCACCAGTAACCACAGCAGTTTAAATGCCTTCTCCTGGTGATGCTATTCCTGACTATACCATTAAACAGTGAAGTCCCTTTCTTCTGATAATTACGACCTGTCCCATAAATTGAGCTTGCACCTTGCTTTGAGATCTCATTTTTTACACCTATCTCCCATCCCCATTTCTCTTTGCCCCGTTAGATTATAGTCTGTGAAGATAGAACCTCATAATTTGTTTTTCTCTTTCTTATAGCCTCATTTCAGTGTTTTACCCTCAAATAAGATATCAAGATATTTTAAAACAAAGTGACTGATTCATATTGTGTATGACGCATGTATCTGTAACAACAACTTTGGTATCTGGGAAAAAGTCAACTTTATCAGGGTTTGGGGTTTACTTTGATGGAAAACAATTAAGACAAGCTCTAGCTGGTGAAACCAACTGCCCTCTGCCTCTTTGCAAACCTTCCACCCTCAGTGATGCTCTGAAATGTCTGCTCTTGGTCTCAATCCCTGTTGTTCAAGCCCACTTATCTGTCCTTAACCCAGTTTCCATCTTTTCAAAGCACCTCCTACCAAGAAGCAAGACACAGAAACCTGCGACTTGTATCCCAAGGATGGTTTTTCCTTTTGCCCTAGAATGTATAGGGAAGGGTTTTATCGTTACCTGTACAAAATGCAAAGCATGGAACTTGAAAGGTGAGCATTATGTTACCAGCAAATCTCTGTGGGTTCCTTCCTCAGCTTAGTATAGAAATAAAAAGCTGGGAATCAGGCGCAGACAGAGAAGTTTATTTGTAAAGTGACCAGGTGAATGGGAAAAGAGAGCGGGAAAAGCACCTCACAGGTGCTTAGGACACATCTCCCAGGAGATAGGGTGTGTCCTGAAAGGAGATTCTGAAAACACAGGTTTTTTTGAAGGGGCTTGGGTTCTTAAAGCTTCCCTGACTTCTTGTCTGGGTGGGAACCTGTGGGGGAAGATATTCCCCACTGATGGTTTTTCAATCAATTAGGAAATGGTTGGGTAATTCCCATGTGCCCACTTGGAGGTATAACCAATACTTTGGATGGTCTAATTTTGGAGTGAATGAACAAAAACATCATAAGAATGTTTCTTAGGAACTCTATTTAGTTTGGAGAAATTTAGCTGGGGACTCTGCATATTGTAGGCTTTGAATGAGAAATATTAATAACAAACAACTAGTTACTGCATTATTTTCCTATGAAAGTGCTTGGCTTGGGCCTTGGTAAGTGAATGATTGGGTTTTCTTGACTGACAGTATGATGGGGCTCAGAAAAATTCTGTAACATATGACAGAGTTAAACAAAAGTTAGTGGGCCCAGCACAGTAACCTAGTGGCTAAAATCCTCACCTTGCAAGCATTGGAATCCGATATGTTCACCAGTTCATATCCCAGCTGCTCTACCTCCCATTGAGAAAGCAGTTGAGGATGGCCCAAAGATGTGGGACCCTGCAGTTGTGTGGGTGACCTGGAAGACGCTCCTGGCTCCTCTGGTTGTTGTGACCACCTGCGGAGTGAACCAGAGGATGAAAGATCTTTTTCTTTGTTAATCTGACTTTCCAGTAAAAATCAATCTTAAAAAAAAAAAAAAAAACAGAGCTAGAATTTCAACTCAACTTCAGCTGGGGCTGGAGTACAATGCATAAAGTTTTTATAAACATCTTTAGGTTCTAAAAATGCTTGAGAATAGAAAAAGGAACAAATTTACTGCAAACTGCCAAAAAAGCAACAAGACTTACATGGAGTTAAATTATGAACACTTACAAAATGTGTTAATCAGCTACAATCATTTGATTCAAATAATTATAAGGCAGATATTGTGACAAAAACTGTTAAACCACTACTTGGGGGCACCCCCATCCCATATCAGAGCTAAGTTCTGGCTATTTCACTTCTGATCTAACATTTTGCTAATGCATCCTTAGAAGACAATATGGTCCAGATGCTTGGGCTTCTACCACTCAATGTTCCTCTTGCTCAGGATTATTCTGCTGGAATTTCTGGTTTCTGGCTTTGGCCTGGCCCAGCCCTAGATATTCCAAATATTCAGAGAGCAAATCAGTGGATGGAATCTATTTGTTTTTCTCTCTGTGTCTGTCTCTCCCTCTGCCACTCTGTCTTTCACATAAAAAGGTAAATCTTAACTATATCTCAGTACCACTGTTGGATGTGGATCTATTTTTCTTATTGAGTCTTGTAGGCAGCTAGTACACAAGTTTTTGCCTTATGCCCTTAGGATAGTAGGGAAGTTCTCATCAGAGGCTCTTAACACTGCATCTCAGAAGACTGGGTGAACCTGCCCTCACCCAGTTTCTGTCCACCAGGGAACAAGATTTACCAATGTTGAAATGCCTTTGAGAACTGGTCCAGTCTCTACCGACTCCTCCATTTTCTTGGAATTTCCCCACCCTGGGAACACTCCTAAGACTCTAACTATAAAAAGCTTGCCGTGCTGAAGATCTGGGCCTCTGCCACGTGCTCATTCCATCCATGCCCTGGCAGATGGCCACCTCTTTGAATTTATTTCTCTCTCCTATAGTAAGCTTATTTTGTGAGTTGGCTCTCTGTTTCTTCTGCTTCTGTGCTTCTTTCCCAAGATTTGGTGTCTGGCTTTTTGTGTTACTTTCCTAACAGGTCTAATGTGCCTTCAAAAGAGTGCGTAAAGGTTCAGAACTTTGTAAAATGTTCTCATTTATGCATATCTACTTCTACAGAATTATGGTTTTGGCCCTGCTGGTGAGCTTTTCTCTCAACCAACCAAATAAATGAGGCAGAAGGAGGACAGCCAGTTGGCTAGAGGAGGGGATTGGGTAGAGGAAAGCTGGGAATGGTAGGCCTTATCTCATCTAGAGAGATAGCCATATGTCCATCTTTCATTGTTATTAAGGCATAGTGCAAGAACATGCACAGATTAAGCACTACATAAATACCTGAAAGAATGGAAAATTAATCAAAATAGCAGAAAATCACATTGTTGTGAATTTCCCATTTCTTTCCTCCTGTGTTTGATTAGGATCAACTAAAAGGCAGCAATGGGGGCAAATTGACTTCCACAGTTACAGATCCAAGAGAACAAAGTGGAAGGAACTGTAGAGCAGCATCAGAAACCCATCACAACAACAAGATCAATTGTGAGGCAACAAATGTTGACTAGTCCTTTCTCAGACTGGCCTTCTTCTCATCTGTTCTGCATATTCTGCACCAACATATTATGCTTCAGGATTTACAAATGGCCAGTTTAATATATAGCATAGCCAATGTCCTATCAGGCAGAAAACAATAACATATTTATTGATGTTTTCCACATCCTAGGTACTACTACCATCTCATTTAACTTTCAAGGCAAACTTAGCATGGCCTTTTATTGTTCTCTTTATTTTTTTGTAATGTGAACCTGAAGTTTAGAGATATCAAATAAATTGCCTAAACTCACAAAATGATTAAGCTGGGGTAACATTTCAACCAGAGATGTTGGAAACAAGCTTATGCTATCTCTGCATGCTCTGCTGCTTCTAGTTTTGTTCTGTTTGTTCTGCCTATTGCTGATGTCTGTGTGGTCCACTAGGAGAGTAATTATTTTGTGTTATTAGGTATCAGTCTGGAAATGGACATAACAGATGACAGATATATATATGCCATTCATATCTCAGTGTGGATTAGAAAGCTCTTGCAAAGTATCAGAGAAAAAATAAAGAAAAATAGAAAGCTAGATCTGTTGGGGAGAGGTGAGTAAAAAGCTATTTTGACACATGGAAGAGCCTCCATTTCTTCTCATTGTGCAAAACAGTTTGATTTTTAAGTGTTTTCTTCATTGCCCTCTGGAATCCAGCCTTAAAATTTCAACAAAGCAATATTTTTCATCAAAGCTTATATTTATTTGTTTATTTAATTTGAAAGGGAGAGAGAAAGAGCTCTAATTTGCTGCCTCAGTTCCAAAATCGATAAAACAGCCAGGTTTTGGACAAGACAAAACGTGAAGAACGGAACCTTAATCCAGGTCTCCTATGTGAGTGGCAGGATCCCAAGTACTGGAGGCATCACTTGCTGACTTTCAGGGTGCACAGTAGCATGAAACTATAGTTAGGAGCAGAGCCAGGACTCAAATCCAGGCACCCTGAAATGGAGTGTGGTAGTTCCAAGCAGCATTTTAATTGTATGCTAAATGTCCACTTTAAGTTTTCCATGTCTTTGCCTCAAATCCTTCTCTCATAGTAGCTGTTTACAGATTCTGTTTAGCCTTAGTTTTTTCATATACTGCTCCTTTGTAAATGCGGTTGGTTTAGGGAACTACAGTTGGCAGCCAGCCGACAAAGCGCTGGGGAATCATTAACCATAAATCTGACTCAGGGAAGCCAGATGCTATCCCACTCATAACTTTATCTAGGACAGGCCTACCATGAGACTCTTAGAGTTTCTTGATGGACACTATGAATTCAGAGCCTAAGATAATAACCACAGTTACTCAAGAAATTTAGATGATGCTCCTAACACAAAGTCCAACCAGATGCACTGAGTTTAGAGTGGAGTACACGAGAATCAACTGGGGGTAGGGTGGGCTGCAGGAATAGGAGCAGCAAGAATTTCTCTGGGTATCTGGAACTATGTTCAAGGTGGGACCTTTTCTTTCCTCCAGGAAAATAACAGTTTTGATAGCTACCACAAACTGCCTGCCACTGCCTGAAGAGAAGAATAAGAGGAAGGCTGGCTGGGGTCCAAAACTCAGATATACGTGACAGATGAACAGGTTTGGACTCCGGAGATGGGGGAACAGCAGCCCTGAGAACAAGATGTGTTCTTTTAAGGACTGGGCTTGTTTACATTGTCTTTCTGCTTATTGCTGCAAGCACAGTAATTTTACACCAGAAGAAATTTTGTTGGTGGAAAGATCAGCCACTTAGAGTAGGAGTTAGGGAGAAAACAGGAGGAGCACATACTCAAGGACCTCACACATTATGGAGAGGTGGATTGACGGGATGACAGAGAGATAACATTGAAATGCAGCAAAATGCAAGTCACTGGTCATGGGGACTGCAATGACTCTGGAGAAATAGCTGGAGAAAGCTGAATTAGAGGGGGTGTAACATTTTAAAATCTTTCATAATTTGAGAGGTGGAAAGCTACTCTGGCTGTCTCAACATTTCAGCATGTGGTGTTTTACGTACTGGAAAGCTTCTTCTGAACACAATTTTTTTCTGTGTCCCCACATGCAACCTTAAATTATCAGTACAAACTTGCTTTGATTATATTGAATTAGTTTATCACCTTAGCTATCTCAAGGCTGAAGAAATGATAGAAGTGTGGTGGTCATGACCTCATTCAAACATTAGTTCATTTGTGTCATATATTCCTCAAAGTGGACTTACTGAGTTCTTCAAGATGAACAGTAGCCCAATTCTGTTGTAGAACACAGTTTATGGGCTGTAGGTTTTTGCTTCCGAGGAGCTGCTACAACATGCAGAAGAGAGCGGTATCTGTTCAGCATAACTAAATGTGTATGAGATTTTATACCTGATATTTTGAAGACGCGGCTTTGTTTTTGTTTGTAGTCTGCACTACATTTTAGTTTTTAAAACCTGAGTGGGTTCTCATTTTACTCATTCTGTATTTGTTTGTATGGCCACCAGAGGATGCAATAGGCCATAACCAGACAGTAATGATTCAAGAGTCCTTTTCACACAATGTTTTCTCCATTTATTACACTATTTTTTTATTAAGATTTTATTTTTATTGGAAAGGTAGATCTGCAGAGAGGAGAGACAGAGAGAGGGCTCTTCCATCTGCTGGTTCATTCCCCAAGTAGGCACAATGGCTGAAGAAGAGCTGATCTGAAGCCAGGAACCAGGAGATGTTTTCGGATCTCCCACATGGGATCAGGGTCCCAAAGCTTTGGGTCATCTTCCATTTCCCAAGCTACAAGCAGGGTGCTGAATGGGATATGGAGTAGCCAGGAGACAAGCAGTGATCATATGTGATTCTGGCACATGTAAGGCAAGGATTTAGCCTCTAGGCCATCACATAGGGCTCTATACTATTGCATTGAGAATAAAGATAACCTATTCAAATCACCAAATGAAAATCATTTTTAAAGCTACCAATTATAGATGATGAGCACAATTCCCCACTTAAAAAAGTCAAATTAAAAATGACAAGGAAAATTTTTTTAAAAATCCACTTCTTACAACACAAAATAATTTTTGGGAGGCAGCGAATAAAAACACAGATGTTTGGATTCTGCCACCCACATGGCAGACCTACATTAAGTTTCAGGTTCCTGGTTTTAGCTTGGTCTCTGTCCCTGCAAACACTGGGTAGTGAACCAGAGGATAGAAGAGAGATGTGAGCCAGTAGATTTTGGAGAGATTTCATCATGCTTGGAAAGGCAAGATTGGCAGCAGTTCAGAACTGTTGAACTAGCAAAACCACTTGAGCAGTACCCTCGGAACATGCCCCATGTGGGGATCCTGGGATGGGTGGCAGGCTAGGTGGGGCTTCTCCCTTTATCTCCCCTCTTACCCCAGATCTAGAAAAAAAAATAATGTGGAAACAATGGTCTTACCCACTTTCCTGTAGCCCTTGACCCTTTGTGCCCTAATCAACTATGTAAAGATTATCAAAATAAAATAATATTTTTTAAAAGTTACAGAAAAGAAAAGGTATGTGTCTCTCTCTTTCTTTTTTCAAATAAATACGTATTTTTTTTTAAAGAAAAGGAGGGCTGCTAGTATTGTGGCATAATGGGTAAATCTGCCACCTACAACATGGGTAACCCATGTAGGTTGTTTCTCCCCATCCCCCCAACATGTCTTAAAAACAAAACAAAAAAACAAAAAATGTACACACACACAAAACCCCCAAACAGCAACAACAACAACAAAACAGACAACTCTGCTGGCACACTGGTATAGTTAACAAACTTTAGTATTAAGCAGGCCCAGAATGTCCACCAACTATCAGTTGGTTTTCTCCCAGCAGTATATAACACTTGCATAGGGACAAGGCAAATTACATAGTGACTACAGCTGGGAGTCACTTTATATATATATATAGTTTAATCCTGTTTTGGCTTTATGGATCATGATTTCACAAATTATATTTGTCTAATGATATATTTTTTTTGCATATTTTTTCCTCCTAATGTTCTTTTTCTGTTTACTTTGTAGTTTGTCTTCCTGTAAGATACCTGCTCAAAAGAAATATGAGGTCTGAATGGGAACTCAGTGTGGGTGAATTTGTGGACTCTGCTTTCACCAGGGGGTGATCTGGGGGGAGGGTATTAGGAGGGAATCACCTCTGATTATCATTAGGCTTGTTCTTTGGGGGTGGGCTGATACCTTGATTCTTCCCTATTTTCCAGAATGTGAAGGTCTTGCTGCTTGAGTTTTGGAAACTAAGAGTCAAGAGACTTGAAAGTGGAATTTTCCTCAGCATTTAGAATCTGTGTGGTCACTTAAATTTTTGTTTTGGTGTAATATACTCTCCCCCATATTGGCAAACCTATTGCATACTGAGACACCCACCACTCCTGACTATACAACTCAACCAAAGGTTACAAAACTATACAACTCAACCAAAGGTTGCAAATTGGTGTCAAAGCAAACTTGTCTTCGCAGATGTAGTACAACCTGTACTTTCCCCTCATTGGCTCTTTGAGACTTCGTTCCATCCATTACTCCATTGCAAGATGTAGAGAAGTCTGATGTCAGTGCGATTTTGGTTTGATATTGGGTTTATTATGCTTGCATATGAGTCTTATGCTTTATTGTATAAACAAAAAAATTGGAGGTGGGTATTTGTGGAGGAGGTACAATGTAAAGAAGCTGCTTGGGAAGTCTGAATCCCATATCTAAGTTTCTGATTTAGGTTATGGCTTGTTGTCTTGTGATCCAGCTTTCTGTTAACACACACACTGTGAGCTAGCAGGTGATGGCTCTAGTACTTGGGACCCTGCCACTTATATGGGAGGTCCAGATACAGTTCTGGGCTCTTGGTTTCATTCTGGTCTGGCCTTGGCTATTGTGAACATTGCTGAATGAAGCAGCAGATGAAAGATTGATCTCTCTCTTTATTTTTAAAATAAAAATAAATAAATAGAAAGTTTGTTTAAGAAACTCAAAAAATCAAATGTATTTAGATATGATCTCATAATTGATTTTGTTTAAAGGTTGTTTTCACACTCACTTTAAACATAATTTTTCTTAAACTAAGGATCTTCCCTTCTGTTTTAACTGTATTGTATGTTCATGTTTATTAGTTCACCTTTCTGTTGTTTGCATATTTATTTCTGCTCCTAACTTTTGTAACTATGGCCAGTTGATAATCATCCTTGTTAAGTTTCTGTCAGCCTTTACTTGCATGGGGAGGGAGCATCTCCCTAATGGGGAGGACCAAACACTGATAGGTATGTGGTTATCAGAGATGATGCATCAGATTCACCTGGGATCTGGTGAGGAATAGTATTCAAACTCCATCTCCAGAGATTTTTACTTGATCTGGTTTTTTCAATGGTTAAGTATTTACATGAGTTTAATGGTGATGAAAATAAACAGACCAGGACAGATATTCCTAAGCAAAATCCTAGATATGGGAATGAGATCAGCATGTCAGTGAGTACTGTGGTGGGGAGGAGAAAGGTGGATTGGAGAGCTGTGAGAGATGTGCTCTGACACACTATGGAGTGACCTTTTCTGCAAAATAGGTGGCCTTTTATCTTTGAGGCATGGGGAAGTTGCTGAGGACTAATGTGGTCAGATGTTGCATATTATAGAGAGTATTCTTGAAATCAGAGTGGGTATGTGTGATGGAACAGAATCTTGCATGATTACAGGAACCATATGTGCTACAATTTGAGTGATATATGTCATAAGTTATTTATTTTGGAGTGTGTTAAAATGCTGCTTGTGAAATTTATTTAAAAATATGGAAAGATCAGATCTGGCATGGTGGCTTAGCGGCTAAAGTCCTTGCCTTGAATGTGCTGGGATCCCGTATGGGCGCTGATTCTAATCCCAGAAGTACCACTTTCCATCCAGCTCCCCACTTGTGGCCTGGGAAAGCAGTGGAGGACAGCCCAAAGCCTTGGGACCCTGCACCCATGTGGGAGACCCGGAGGAGGAAGCTCCTGGCTCCTGGCTCCTGGCTTTGGGTGGGCTCAGCTCCAGCAGTTGTGGTCACTTGGGGAATGAATCCTCAGACAGAAGATCTTCCTCTCTCTTTTCTCCTCTGTGTGTATCTGATTTTGCAATAAAAATAAACAAATCTTTAAAAAAAATGTATAGATCAAGGCTATTCCTAAAATAATATTATTCTCATTTGCAACCTAGACTTCTTTCCAGTGGAATGTGGTTGTGTATCAACTTTGCTCTTTGAAATTTTGTAGTTGTAGGAATGCCCTGTGAGAACCTCATCCATCTTATGTATGTGGCAAAGGTAACAATATTTCATTTTCCTCTTTCTGAACTTTGTTATTTCCAGTTGCATTAATTTGCAACTGTATGACCAAGTTCTGGCCAAAGACCCTTAAACTATTGTACACATAGTTTTCAACTTTGTCTTTTTGTTTGATCATTGCATATTTAGTAGAAATTCAATGTTCACCACATTGTGACTTAAATTTTTAGTGACATTTTTAAAAAGTAAAAATAAGAAGGTGAATTTTAACAATTTTAATATAATTAATTTATTCCATCAAACACATCATTGAACATTCATCAACATAAAAAATAATAAAGTTTTTATATTTAAAGATGTTAAGGCTTTGAAATATACTACATATTTTACATTTATAGTGCATTTGATCATAACTTCAACACCTGTTGGCCTGCAGTGAAATGGGTTAGGAACAGAGCCAGGCTGGGCTAATTGATGTTACCCACTGGTGCTTGCTGAGCCAGAGAAAGTACAGGCTGATTGGGCTTTGCTGCACCATCAGCTGGCAAATACTGGAACTAGGGGCAGATCCTGTCAACCTAGGATGCAGAAACACCTGGAAAGAATAAGACCTGGGGCTGAGAGAGGGCCTGTTAGGGAAACTGTGGGCACCTCTCTGATGGTTTGTAACTGCCACTGGTGAGAATAAGAACCAGGTCTAGGGGCTGGCCTGGCTAGATAGGCAGTGACACCTGCTTGCCTGAATATGGGCTGGATAGTGGAGTCAGTTCGGTTGAACTAGGCTCCAGCATCCATTGATATTTATGAAAGTCAAATGAAATGTGGGACAGACTCGACGAGTATGCTGCACATACTGGCAAGCACAAAAACCAGGGCTGAGGATGGGCCTGGTGAGGATTATTGGGGTCACTCCAACTAGGTTGCAGCTCCTGCTGGAGTATGTGAAGTCCAAGTGTGTTGTGGGCAGAGTGGACTGGGCCGTAATTCAATTCATTGGATTATGTAAGATACAGAGCTGGACTGACCCAGCAATTACAACTACCACTTTGTGCATTGGCAGATGTGTGTGTGTGTGTGGGGGGAGTGGACAGAACTGGGCCCCATACTGGCGAGTACACACAAAAGTCAAGTCTGGGATCACTTCACAGAAAATTTTTTTGGGGACACCTCTGACTGAACTGCTGGACTCGGAACTCCAATCATGGGGAGAATCGTGGGATATGCGGTCAGACCGTCAAGTGCATGTGTCAGAACTGGGGCCTCTTCAGTGTCCTAGCTGGAGCAGTGGATGGCATACCCAGATGTACATGGAGAATTCGGCAGTATATATAGCTTCCAATAGATTTCTTGTGATAGGACGATTTAAAAAAAAAGGCTATGGAAATCAAGATATAGGATCATAACATAACACTGAGGAGAGGAGGCTGGAGAAGTTAATTTCTGAATTTGGGAAGGTAAAAGGAGTTCAGAAAAGTCTCAGACCTCTGGGTGGGCCCAGAGAAAGTAGGAGTATGAAGGAGACAAGGATGAGTTTCTAGAAACCTCCAAAAATAGGGGGAGGCAGCACACAGGGCCCCAAGGATGGAAATGGTTGTGACTTGCAATTTGACACTAGTCTATAATTGAATATGATTCAGCTTTTATTCTCCTTGGGTTGAATTTGTTTCAGCTTCATATTTGTTTTGCCATGGGTTCTTTCCGTTTGCACAGGTTCACTGAATCAGGCAGAATGCAGGTTCTCGTGGCCTCAGCAAGAGATAGATCCTATAGTTGATCACCACTGCACCCTAAACTTCACCACAAGTGTCTCGTAGGGTCTGCAGCCAAGAATGGAGCTAAGCATAAAATCCAGACACTGTGATGCAGTGCACAAGCATCTTAACTAACATCTTAATCCTCCTAATTCACTGTTATTATTTTTAAAATAACAATTTTAAAAGTAGAGCATTTGTTTACTTATTTTAATTAGAGAGAGAAAGCGAATTAAAGAGATCTGGAGATTTTGCAATCTTGCATCTGCTGGTTCACTCTCTGAATGTTCACAACATTCAGGACTGAACCAAGCCAAAACCTTGAGCCTAGAACTCATTCCAGGTATCCTACACAGGTATAGGGATCTATCGGAGACCTAGCTATTGCCTCCCAGTTGGATTGGAAGCATAGGTAGGACTCAAATCCAGGGACTCTGATATAGGATGTGAATGTTTCAAGCTGTGTCTTAACTCATGTGTCAAGTGCCCACCTTTACTGCTTTTCTCATAAAAGAATAAGGAAATAAATTGCTTCACACAATTTATTTTTACAGAGTGATTTTATTTAAAAAATTCAGCAGAATAGAGAGACTAGGCCACTCTTTTGTGAAACCTCAGTGATTTATAAAATTTAAGTTAATAAACACGAAAGTAAGTTTGATGTGCTTAGCCATGTCATACACTTTCAACAGATAAAGAAGAGAAGGCCGTCTGTATGGAGTAGTCATTTAATTCTATCTAGGATTTCTGAACAGACATTCATAAATATCAGGCCTGATAACTACTCTTTCATCTTTCTTCAAAGACTGAAGAAACATAAATAGATATATAAATAGCTCATATAAATATGTTTTATCTTTTAAATAATAAAATTTCAAGTCTTTAATCTCATCTGTTTAAAAAAGGAGTGCAAAGTAAGGGAAGCAATTCATAACACAAAATTTCAAGACCCAAAGTTATCTCAAGACGCATTAAATACATAAATAACCGAAACCCTTACAAAGCAAATAAGAAACAAATTGGTATATAGTCTGTACCTTCCTTTCGAGGGAGAGGGAAAATAATTCATATCCCATTTCAGAACTGAAGTGCTGCCTGTGGAATTCAATTGGATGAACAGTTTTAAGAACCTCGTGAATTTGGTTAACAGTGGGACTGGGTTTTTTGAAGAATGAAAGTTCCTGAGCATCTTGAAAGTGTAACTGCTACAGGCAGTTTTGGGTCTGGCTCCAAGATCTTAGGCAATTTGGCGAACCATGGGGGTGACGCAGGTACATCCAACAGCCACCAGCATCTTCTCCAGCCGGAAGGAGTTGGGACAGTGCTGGGACTCCCTTCGTAGGACCAGGATCTCTTGTTGGATGAGGACGGAGTTCATATGTGGGTCCACCTTTCCCTCAGCATTGACACAGCCCAAGTGGCGGCACTTGGCCTCCCAGATCACACGGGGGTATCTCTCAGGATCCTCATTGGGGCTGCAGGGGAGACAAACACAAGAGGAAAGTAAATTCTCCATACTGAAGAAGGATATTTAATAAGAATAAGTGAAGGGGGATACATTTATAGCATCACAAAAATCTTTAGGTGATGCTAGTCTGAAGAACTTTGAGTGAAAACGTGGGTTTTTCAAACACAAAAGTGTTACAGTCTTTCTTGTTTTTAGTTTCTTGGAAGAATGAGCAAAATAAGAGATAGGGTATGGAGAGGCCATGAACCTGACACAAAGGTTAATTTTTTGGGTACATCTGAGAGAGAGAGAGAGAGAGACAGACAGACTGAGGATAGAATAGATTAGAATCATTTGGGAACAAGATAGCTATTTATCTGTTTAGATAAAATCAATTTTTGAAAGAGAGAGTGCATCAAAATTTTGTCAAGGGACAGAACCTAACCCTGGTGTTCATGTCTGGAAAAAAAGTGCTCAAGTCCACAACCTTCACAACCTTCTTTCTTCTCTCTTGTTTCTATGAATAATTTGCTTTAACTTTTTATTTGATTTAACTATTTTTAGCACTGCAGGGAGGAGACAAAATTCTTTGAAGGGAATTGTAAATATCATAGAAGTGATACTTATTTCATAAAATTAAATAATCAGAGTATATCTCATATGGGGTGTAAATAGTATACTAGATACACTGCTGGTATTAAGTGTGCTGGAATTACATACTAAGATCTAACTCAGGAAGCAGGAGCACCCCCAACATAATACTTCTTCCACTAGGATTCTAACTGTATTTTTTTTAAATGTTATCAAAGCAAGACACAAAATTCCTGGGTCACTAATTTTCAGAAAATGAATAGTAGTTCTGATATAATTCAAGATTTAATCCCTTATAATAAGCCCTTCTAAACATGTTTTGGTATAAATCAACTGTAGTCTTGGGATCTCATAAATCCTAGAATAATGACTATCATTAGTTGGGATGCAATTTTTGTGTTAGTCACAATGATATCTAGCAGGACAGGTGTTCCAATGGGGAAAGAGGTGTTCTGTGCTCTGTTAAATCTGTAGAATGAAAGTTTGAGAATCCTTGCTCTGCACAATATCCCTTGCCTGATGAGTCTCCATGAAATAAGATCACCCTCAAAATGAGGTAAATGGCATTCAGATGTACAAGAGTATACAGGTTTTTCTGGGACCCTTACGTACTGAAGATTCCAAGGTGAGGTAGATCGGTTGTAGTAGTCTGAGGACTTTCTGGAATTTCTGCTCTGGTTAAGGATGCTCAGGTTGACATTCACATTCTGGGGGAAGCTATTGTCTTCAACATTTGGACATCCTGGGTTTTGTGGCATTGCTACGCCAACCTTCACTGTGGCCATCAAACATAGCAGCAGTAGCAGCAACTGCAGCTAAATAGAAAAGGAGAGAGAGGCAGGAGACAAGATTAGTGTGTGGTTTTATTTGACAGTTTAATTTTGATCATGATTATATTGTTAATCGTAGGACATATACATCTGTTGGTCAATCTGTAACAAGTTTTTAGATTATATAAATAAAACATAGGTTATCTGACCAGAAACAATGATAGGATTATGGAGTTCTGCTATTTATTTTTCCCAAGCAGTTTTCGATGTTCTTCCTTTGTCCTAGGAAGGACACATCATACATTGGATGCCAGTAAATAAAAACTTCAAGTCATGCTATGTTGTAAGATTGTTAGCACATTCATCACTGACAGGTCTGTGGGAAAATAATGACCTCAGATTTCTAAGGGAAATGTCCTTCTGCATGTTCTCATGCTCAGTGTTCTGGGGAGTCTGTGTGAAGTGCATCTTGGAACAGATGGCTGTAGAAGATCCAGATGTTCTCACAGTATTCATGTTAGAAATGATGGCGGTATACTCAGCAAACACCCAACTATAAAGTGGACCCAACTTACATTTTCTTAGGTATACTTTCTGGTTATTTAAAATTTACCATGAATTTTGTAACATAATCAGATTTCAACAAAGAGATTTTAAGTTAAATAATTAAAAGTATAAAGCTTATTATTTTAAATTATGGCTATATATATGCGTACACACACACACATATATATATAAATGTACACATTTAACTATAGTAGTTTTGATGTACCAAGTTATGGAATAAGATAACGGAAATGATGGTTGCTGCCTTGGCTTTCAACTCCTTAAGGACAGTGACTTCCTTTATTACAGATTAAAGATGCCATAAAATAATTATATTACATCCTTGGTACTCAGAAAACCAGATTTTCAAGAAACATTTTTTTTTCTTACTGCATATCACGTGATGCTTTTTATGTGGTTTAGCCTCAATATAGCTATCTTTCAGTTTTAATCTCATCTTTCAAACTGATATGCATCAGTTCTTAAAAATGCTGCACAATGACTGAAGTATCTACCAGATTTCATTTCCTATCCTGGATCTCCTTAGCAAGATTGCAACATGCAAGTCCAGTACATAAATACTGTCTGGTCTAAAGTAATGAGCCCATGTAATATTGGTGCAGACTCACCAGAGATGAAATCCTCTTGAGAGACATTTTTGCTTCCCTTGATCAGCTGGGGCTAGATGAGCTTGTATCTGTTGTGAGATGGACAAAGTGTGGCACTCCATTCTCTTTTTATAGGTCTTCACTCCTTCTGTGGTCAGTTACGTTGGTGTGTCAGAGCGGGTTCAGGAGTAACACCATTTTAGTTAAAAGTTCCATCCTTGATTGAGGTCAGAGAAGAACCTCCCCTTTGTGACAGGCAATCCTGTCACACATCAAAACGTTCACGGAAAAATAAACTAAAAGTATGAGTTTATTTGGATGCAAAAAATTTTTGCTGCAAATTTTATTCCATAATACTTGGAAAATACATATACAAAAAAACTACATTTCAGAAATTTCTTTTGCATCAAAAACTCATACTTGCAATTCTTTTTTTTCATGAATACTTTGAAGTCTTTTCGAATCTTCTTTAGAAGGAAAATGGGAGAGTAGAAGTAAATGCTTCTTAAGACTACATCTTCTCTCTTTTTTACATCTTCTCTTTATTCATGAAGGTATTACTACTTGAGGAAAGATGCTTAGCTACGGGTTAATACCTATTGATGAACATATGTTATGAGGGAACTTCAAAATGATTTTGGGAAATGGAATTAAAGATAAATTTGTTTTGGTGTAAAAAATTTTGAACTCCAGACATATAAGGAATATAAAAAAAAACTGAGTTGATGAAGTTATATTGAGGGCTGAAGAGGAGAATGGAAGTAGGAAATAGAGGGAAGAGGGAGGACAGGCCCTTTGTCCCTTTCTCCTATTTTTCCCGTTGTCTCTTCACCCTTAGGAAGATGATAATCCCTTGCCGATGTCATCCTCAGTCACCATCGTAAGCAGTTCCTTGAACTGAATTTCCTCTGTTGCAAAATGCTTGTTTTGGCTTCTGTTTCTCACTCAGTAGATCTTGATGGATTCATGGGCTAGGCCACAAACAGCTGAAAGTAATGATTGTGGATGACCTTGAAGCCAAAGCAGCTAGAGCTGAAGTATCTTCAGCTGATTTCCTAGCGCTAGGATTGACATTACAGTCTCCCTATAATCCAAGATAGGAGTCACTTTTTCTCCTTCAGGTTTGACCATGTAGGCCCCAGAAGCTGTAGAATTTTACAGTGTCTACCGTATCCAGGCTACTGTTGTTCCTCTTGTTTCAATAGTCACTTTTCTCTTCCCAATTGATCTGCTTTAATATCACTACAGTAATAATTCTTGCAGGACAGCTCTGATGGTGTCTTTTATTTTCCTGTTGGCTTGTATACAGAATGAATGTGAATTCCTTAGTTGCTGAATGGGGTCTTGTTACGATACTATCTCTAAAACACCTGTCCTTTTTCTGTCTTTTTCTGTCCTGTAAGGTTCTGTTCATCCATCTTTTCCAGGTTTAGAGGTCTCTCCTAATGACCTCAGTTGGAGAGAACAGCTCCTCCTAAAACACATAGCTCACACTTAACTCTCTAGCTTTCATTTTGCATTGCCTCTTGTTTAGCTTTAAAAACATGCATACATATACATATACTATCCTGTGAACCAAGCAGCCTCTTGGTTGATGAGGGGCTTATCTTGGAGCTCTGGCCTCATGTGACATGTTAAACACAGAATTTTTTTAGGTAAAAGTGTTCCTATAAGGATCCTGGGTTTGGGTCTGGGATAGAATAGTAAGGTTGAGGGTTTTTTGTCGAGCTCAGGAGTTTGTAGAAGAGTCTGATATTTGCTAATTATAATATTTGAGACCCAGTGGAAAACTTTATGGTTTTAAGATATCAGTTACCTGGCAGGGCATGTGTATAATCATTTCATGATCCAAAGTCTACATTGATGCAGCTCTGACTAAAGTGTCCCTAGATGTAAATCCCAAAGGCAGTGAGGCTACACTTATTCCATTGGGTTAAGGGTTTTGAATAACTATGCATCTAAGTCCTGGGAGAGTCCACAGCAGGGACACACAACTAAAATGGTTTTTCTCGTATCTGCCAATGCTGAAGCAGGATTCATAGCTGGAGCCTGTTTGAGGACTCTCATTACTCTCCATTTCCAGGCTCCATTTTAAAGGATCTTTATTTTAACCACCTAAAGCCTCATAGCCCAAATTGGGATATTCAAATTTGGCAAAAATTTGTCATGCCCAGTAAAGGGTAGAGTTAGTTTTGTTGATGGGGCTGTTATATTTCAAACAAGGCCATTGCAATGATCTGTTGGGAACTTTGTTTCAAGAGTAAATATAAGTCCTAGGAATTGGTCCCTTTCAGAGGAAGTCTGGGTTTTAAGAGGAAAGGCTTTATAGCTATAAAGAGGCCACCTTTTATGATATCATTATAATATTTGTCCTTGAGATTCCTCCATTTTGAGTGCATATAAGCAAATTATCAACATAGTGCAACAATGTACTATCTTACCGGAGCTGCAGGATGGACAGTTATTGATTCCAAGCCTATCTAAACAAATGTGGGATTCCCTGGAGCACTTGGGTATAGGCATCCAGATCAGCAATGTGTAGTCTGAGTGGAAAGATCCTGCTATTCTAAGGCAAATAAAAACTGTGAATTAGGGTACCCTGGGATATAGAAGAAAATATTATTGAGATGTAGCATTGTAAACCAGCAAGCATCGGAGAGGATCTGTCATAAGAGGCCACACAGAATACAGACAATAGGGACTTAGGGGTTACTACCTCAGAGATGGCTCACAATTCATTCCTCATCTGGTAGGTGCTCCCTTCTTTCTTTACTGACAAAACTGATACGTTGCACAGTGAGTTGCCAGGAAGCAGTAAGTCAGTGATCAAGAACTTATCAATAATGGGTTTGTAGGTCTCTTCAAGCCTCTTGCTCTAGGCAGCACTACAATTTTTTGAGGAGGAGATTAGAGGTCCTTTAAATGAATTCTTATGAGATCTGCAGATAACAATTTTTCTGGGGTGAAGATGTCTCATACTTTTGGAGGGATTGTTGGAGAATAAGGAGTGAGGTTATTAAGGACTAAAGTGCCAAAAAAGGCAAGAAAGTTCACTTAAGTGAAGGTCAGTGCAAAGTTTTTTTTTTTTTTTTCATAATTTTCCTTCTGAGTTAAGGGTGAGGCAATTTGGGTAGTCAAGAAAGGTAAAAGGACAGGTATTTTCTGCAATATTAAAGACTAGGTGACATATCCAGACTTGAGTTGTCTGTATATTCTGGAAAGGATGATTTAATGTTAAAAGGTGAATCAGGGATTGTAGTAATGGCAAAATTTATGGCCCCTGTGTCAGCTAACAACTCTGTTCAGTTACCTGCCATTCTGGAGGCTCAGTCATGTAGATGGAAAAAAATATCATAGCTAGTATAGCTTCTGGGCTCATTAGCAAAGAAGGAGGGAGTTACTCCTTTCTGTTATATTAGGTCCTCATAGTCAGCAGACAGAATGAGTGGCATTTATTGTTCTCTTCGATTACCTTATAGTTAGGGTCCTTGGTTATACAATGACCCTCCTGTGAAGGAGAAAAGAAAATTCCCACCTCCAATGTCCCTGTTGTTTCTAAATCAGGCAGGATTCAGGAGGCAGAATATGGCAGTCTGAACTAATATGCCCTAATAGTGGCAGCAGAAGGAAGTACTAAGTGACCTGCTAGGTATTTATCCCTTAGCCTCTGGGTTTCCTTTGGGCTCTAGGAAACTAGAGATGGTAACTACCAAGTACTGGCCTGTCATCAGTTCTTGAGGTCTTCTCCCAGTTGTTGATGACCTTGAAGGCTATATCCTGTAAATTGTGAAGGGAATCTGTGGTCCTTGATCTAATTTATGAAGTGTTTGTGTGGTATCTGATAAATCTTCACTAATGAAATGGACAACCAGAGTGGCAAAACCTCCCTGACTTTCAATGTCATAGGATATTTTCACATGGTTGCAGACTGTCCAGAGTGAAATAGGCCAGAGTTTTCCCTAGCCTCCTTCATAGCCTCCCACAGTTTGCTATAATCAACAGGTTCCATATGGGATTTTTCATGCTCTCAATTAAGGATGTGATGAGGTAATGCCAATATTTCCTACTGGGATCCCTGTCCTAATAATTTCATAGGGTTCTGTGTCTTGTACTACATCTTTATATAAATTTCTATTCTGAGGGCTGCAAACATGAGCCTAATTAGCCCATTGTTGGGGCCAGGGACCAGATATTAGCTTTTCTTTATGTGTGCAGCATGTGGTGAAGATAAAACAGACATCCTTACAAGTGAAATCCAAGGCTAATGAGAGTCTCTGGAATAGTTGTGTGATGCAAGAAAGGTCCTGGTTAAAAGGGCCAACTTTGGAATAGGCTGGAGATGGGAAAGTTTTCATTTCCCTATTTGATACTTTGCTATTGGGTAAGACGTGATGTTGGGAAATGAGGAGAGCAATGTCTTAATGATTGTAAGCATTACCTGTCCTGACTCATGAAGGGGAAATAGGGTCCTGAAAGGGCAAATGAGTTGGTTCATTTTGGGAGAGTGGTTTCGGGTTAGGTAAAGCAGAGGATCATATAATATGTCAGAGTGGTCCATGGGCCCATGAAATTTAGTGAAGTGTACTCCCTAGTATTTGCATATGTTGAAGTTTTGTGATATGGCCATGAAGCCTTGAACAAAAGGGATGTAATATTATTTGGGAAGATGAGATCAAGCTAAAGTGCAGGAATGCAGCAGCTAAGAGTTATGTTCAAGGGCCCACCACCTTCTCACCACACCTGCCATCCCAGAAGTTTATATTTGGAAAGACATTATAATGAAAAGCATAAGCTTTTATCTTAGGGTTGGGTTTCAAGGAGACTCCAGTTCTTTAGAATGTATCTCACAAATGAATCACAAGGGATGGATGATTATTGTCCTGTTCTTCAAATTGGCTCACCAAGGTGAAAAAAAAAAAGGCTCAAGTAAGGGGCTACCAGTGCAGATCCGTTCTGGGATGTCCCACTAAAAGGGAGACACTCAATTTAAATGGCTTTCCATTTCAAAGAGGATGTCTTACTTCCTGAAGCATAGCTTTAGTACTCATTGGCTAAGAAGATGCCCTGGCATATCCTCTTTTAAAGAGAAGGTCTTTGATACTGGGTAGCCACTGTAAATTTGAGGGGAAAAAATTGTATTCATCCTTGAAGCATCAAATCTTTCAGCTTAGGATGGTTCTGAATCAGATGGTTAGCCAAAGGATGGAGACCAGTATACTTTCAACTTTTGTGAAGGACAAATGGAGGCTGTCAAGATGGAATTGAATGGGTTCCTATCCCCAGGGTTGCAGGTACTAAAAATCCAAGCACATAGTCTTTTGATTCCACCAGACAGTGGTCCTGACCATTAACTGTCAGTTGCCCAGACAATGGCAAACATAAGGGCCTGAGACAGAGGAAGAGGAAGGGATAAAAGTGTTCATGGCCCAACTATGATTGTGCTGCCTAGAGACTGCAATCCAAGATACATGTCAAGCAATCTGTTATTCACTAGGGCCTTTATGCATATGCGGCGTTTGCCTTATTGCCAGAAATTTTAGCTAGTGACTTCCTTTCTGCTAGATATTTTGTCAAACAATTGTGTTATCATTAGGTGATCAAATGACCTCTCTATCACATTTCTTTTAAAATAAGGGTGGAAGAAGGGCTGGCATTTTGGACTAGTGAATTGAGCCATTGCTTGTAATGCCAACTTCTCATACTAGAGTGCTGATTTAAGTCCTGGCTGTTCTGCTATTGATCCAGCTTTCTGTTAATGGGCCAGTAAAGGTAGCAGAGAATGGCTCAATCACCTGTGTTCCTGTAACGTACATAGGAGTCCAAGATGAAGTTTCTGAGTCCTATCTTCTGGGGTGGTAGAATGGGAAGGAGTTTGTTTTCCAGGTTTGTCTGCAGAAGCATCTGGCTTAGTTGGGATTGCTGTCATCTGAGGCAGAATGAAGGCTACGCTGTGTTGGAGTGCATAGGACACAGGACGAGGCCGTATACTTTTGTTTTTATTTGGCTCTGTGTCCTTTGCTTTGTGAGACTTAGTTACCTCCTTTGTAAAATGTGCCTTGACATTAGCTAGTCTTTGATTATTTATGAAATTTTGGAGAAAGAAATACTCAGGAACATGTAAGACTTTTTGCAGAAAGCAAGTCATAGAGAATATATGGGAGCAGTTAAGTTAGGCATGATGATTTTTCTTGGTGATTATTTTTAGGTTTATTGATTTGGTTTCTTTGGGGCCTTGAACCAGGTTACCAATCAGAATAGGAGGCTGCATATTGAGCACTGAAAGCTGGGTAGCTTGGGAGAAACTGTGTAACTGTAAATTGGAACATGTGCCCAGGAGCCACACACACTTGCGTAGAGATGATAATGGTGCAATGTTTGTTGGTTTATTAATTTAGCAAAATGGCTTTCAAGGCTCCTTGAAATTATTAGATAATTAAACAGTATTTCTTTCTACGTACAATAGAGATTAATATAAATAATGGTAGAAAAAAGCCTTTTTTAAAATCTAGGAGAGAGTATTATAGAGTCATGTCTAATTATGATATAAAAGTAATAGTTACTAAATATAAAATAGATTCATAAATAATTTTGATGGGGCACACTGAGAGACTGATTGCTTTAAAACTTTTATTTTTCAGCATCGGAAGGAGATGATTATTCATTAATATGCATTTTAGTATAAGGACAATGCATAACCAGTGTAGCATTTTGCTTAATGCTGTGCACTCATGAGGCAAGACTTCTCTCTTGCTTTTGATCTGATATGTAGAGAGTAATGAGTGGCTGGAGAGAATTCTCATGAGTTTTAAATCTGTAACATGGCCTTTTGAAAATGAACCAGCATGCAAAGAACAATGTCGAAGTTTAAAAGAAAGAGATGATGTAAAGAGAGAATATTTTCTTTTTTAAAATTTATTTTTATTGAAAAGTCAGATATACAGAAAGGAGGAGAGACAGAGAGGAAGATCTTCTGTCCGATGATGATTCACTCCCCAAGTGACCCCATTGGTTGGTGCGGTGCTGATCCGAAGCCAGGAGCCAGGAACTCCTCCAGGTCTCCCACACGGGTGCAGGGTCCCAAAGCTTTGGGCTGTCCTGGACTGCTTTCCCAGGCTACAAGCAGGGTGCTGGATGGGAAGTGGAGCTGCAGGGATTAGAACCAGAACCCACATGGGATCCCGGTACATTCAAGATGAGCATTTTACCCATTAGGCTACCACAGTGGGCCTGAGAGAATATTTTGAATAGATAACTGTTCAAAACTGTGGGGGGTTTGTAAAGTCAGGATTTAATTGAGATCAAGATTTAGACATGGTTTGCTGTGATCTTGAGTATGTATCCTCAACTTGAAGATTTCAATTTGAAACTACTATTTCATACCAGAGCTTCATCTCTGAGATTAAAAATAGTGTTTTGCAATAATTAGAATGTGATAAATTGAAATGGCAGTTTTAGTATCCTCGCTGAAGTGTTATGGTTCCTCCCATACATCTGCTGGTCTCTATTCGCCATGGCTCTGGCATCCTGTAGTAGGAACTGATGGTGACAACACTGCAGGAGCAGGTGCAAGTTTCACCTGAAATCCTTGGGAGATTCCTTCTTTATATGACATGATGATGAAATACATGACTAACTATACAATCATTTTAGCTGATTTGTTCATGATCGGGTAAGGACTTAAAGTCAAGAAGCAGAATATTTTATCAACATTAAGATTCTGTCTTGTCATCATTGGCAGTTGTGTCTCTGGTCCAATATTCTCCCCTGGTAAACACTGTTACTATTCTTTCCTCTGCTACAACATTTTGATAGTTGTCCTATCTAATTTACGCCAAGGTTTCCTAATGTGATGGGAGCAGATCACAAAACTCTTTGGGCATCATTAATAGTAGACCTTATTTGTACAGCCCGGAGAATATGGATCAGTTATGATGTTATCTATGCCTGGCATTCCTGGTGACTTTGTGGGTAGTGTGTAATGCCTTTAGTACCTGCTTCCCAGGCCAAAGTACTGAACTAATGCCTAGAAGGGTTAACTAGATCAATCCATACTAAAAGATGCGTCAGCTCACAGGGTCTCGGGGGAAATGCTACCCACCAGTGTTTCCCCAATCTCTACATTGAAATCTACAAACAAATCATACAAGCATGTCAATTTCTCCTTTGAGTAATGACTACTGATCTTATGGAAACCAAGACTCGCTTATGCGAGTTTCTCGGTAGTCTTTTACTGAAACACTGATTTAAAATGGGTCAGAGAACTTTCCATTTTTTTCAAACAAATGCATTTAGAATTAGACACCTAAACATTAGCAGGTATATGCAAATTTGTTTTATGAGTGGCTTTTCTTTTGGTAATAATGACTTCATCTTATACTGTCAGAATAAAGGTCAGCAAGTGACTGATCTGAACGGATGTCACTGAAAAGTAAGGCCTAAAATGAAAAAGAAAACCAAACCGCATACTGTGGTTGGAAATCAAGTTATCAGCTGTATTTATTTTTAGCAATTTGGAATTAATAGGATTTAAAAATAATAATTTATCTGTTATAACCATTATAATATGTTTGAAACATTTTACTCTCTTTTAAACTTTTTTTTCTGTGTGTGTTTGTGTGAATTAAATAGATTGGCTGGCTGCCTAACATCCTGAGAAATGAGCAAAAAACTAACAATTGCTTACTATTTCAAGTTTTTCATTTTTTCTTTGACTGTCTGTGCCATTTCTTTGTAGCAGTGACAATTCTAATAGTTGGGTGTTAAGTAGAATTATTGTGTTCTACATTTGCAAAGAGTCTGGATTTACTTGAACAGTAGCGTTGTCTAGTCATAAAAGGAAAGAGAAAGACATATAGGGTTATGCCGGTTGGTTGCATAAGTAGAGTGAACTTTATGAGTTCATCACACTTGGAAATTATGACTATTTTAGTGATAGTTGACCTCAGAGCGAGCAATTTTGACTTGGAGATTAAAAAAAGACCTAGTGACAAGACCTATTAAGATAGGTTAGGAGGATAACATTTGCTTTGGTGTTATAATAGCATGGAATATTCAATTAAAATGGTTAGAGCAGATAAATTATAAAGACAAATATTTTATGATTCAGGCCTCTCTAAGTGGCCATGCTCTAGTTTGTTCTTTCCTGTGTTAGAGAAAGGAGTAAATCTTTTGGTATTTACTTTTCTATCAAGCTTTCCTTAACAAGCACTATGACTTGAATATGATTTGTCCCCCTTAAATCATGCACAAGTTAAACCCAAGTAGTATGTTAATGTTACTAAGAGGCTGGAAATGTTATCTGGTGTTTAGTGGCTGCCGTATTGCACTCTTTTGAATAAAAGAAGGACCCCAAAATGAAAGTGTTAAATATACATTAACAACAAGATACTGGATTCTCTCCCATTGCCTATACCTACAATGTCATGACACATGTAAATAGCAGAATGTTGGAATTTTGACTGTAGCTGTAGGACTATTGTAAAACTACAAGGGGAAGTGGGGATGGCGGAGATGAAAGGCAATGGAGGAGAAGGAGGGATGGAAGGACGCCCTATACCTAAAACCAGTGTAGTGGAAAACAAACAGACAAATTAAGAAAAGAGAAATGAGACGTTTGGGATGTATCAGTGAGAATAAGTCATTAAGGTAAATTTCCCATGGCCACTTTTGGGTGATTTTGTGAAGGGAAGGATGGAGCTCATGGTTGAATCTTGGTGGCTTTGTGAGGAGACAGAGTGCACACAGGGACATGTGCACTTCTGTCTGCCACGATGCATACAAGCCAGTGGGTGGGGGTTGTTAGCCTTTCTCATGCTGTTTAAGACTTTGAATTTCTATGGTTGTGAATCAAGTAGCCTGCCTCAAGTATTTCATAATAGTATTTAAAAACCAACCAAAGCAGTAGGAATAAATTGAAGCTGATCTGCTCTCCACAGCTTTATTAAGGAAAGTTTGAGTCTTATCTATAAGAATATAAATGCATTGTACCAAAATTCGTTCACAGAAATATGAAAATCATGTCCAGCAATACAAATAACACTTATGATAAATTTATGTAGACTTAAGAAACTTTCATTTTGTATTATCACAGGTCAAGAGTCATTAAAAATTATCAGTAAAATATTTACAACAGAAAGGACAAAGACTGTATGAGAAACAGTGGTCTGACATATGGTTCGTAAGGAATGTCAGTGATATAAGTATTGTCACATCAAAAAGCAATAGTCTTTTGTGCTTGACCATTCCCTTATTTCTTCTTTACAACTTGCATAGGATACCAGTATCCTAATCTGCATACAAGATAACACTGTTTTCCTGAGCTTTAGTAGTTGGCACAAGGTTATGGTCAGTGGGTTGTGACCCTGATCCAGTTACAGCTAACTCCCAAGTCCATGGTCTTTTAATTGCAACAGACCCCAAACACTGATAGTTGGAAACCTTTTAGAAGTTAATTTAGGAGCTATCTTTCTAATATTTCTAAAGTTTCAAAAATTATTTTTGGTTTACCTATTTGATGGTACCACCTTCTTCATTTATTAATATCCATTTTTTATACTTTATTAACAATTTTCTCAAACACTACACCTGTGTTCAGACTAAGGCAAACAAAACATGCATGGTTTTATAATTTTCTTAAAGTAGATATTCCATAAAAGTAACCAAAGGAAGATCAGAGAGAGATGCATATATAACTACATCTCACTGAGGATCAAGTGAATTAAATTTGCTTCAATTATTTTTCTAAAAAGGAGGATTATATATAGTAGAGTATAAGTTTGAGAGCCAGCAGGAAATTCTCATGTGACTTCACATGATCTCCTATAATGAATCTCACATAATGAATAAAATTGATTTTGTTCGGAAAAACTAGATCATTATAGTAATAATGCATTTGGGGTATAAAAGAAAAGTTTATGCAGAGTTTTAAATATTAAACCAGTTTTGAGTTAAATCTCATAACCTCATACAAAGTGTAAGATGACACCAGATAAAGAAAATCTAATTTTGAATACTTTGTGATATCTGTACTTTAAAATATCTGACTAAAATTTCATGTACTATTATTTACTTACTTACCCTAACATCAGTGCATTGCAAATTGGCTCTAAATTATTCATTATTAACCAATATAATGATAAAAATCTTATTAGCTAGATCTTTGCTCATATTCTTATGATTACTGTGGGAAACATATGGATTTTTTAACTGTGGCCTGTATTTTGTTAAAAATATTCCTTGAAGACAATCTAATTTTTCCCATTTTTTCTGTACTTAACTGAGGGCCAGATATTTGGTTGCTTAGAACGCTTACAGCCCATTTTGCAGTGCCTGGATTTGAGTCCCATCTCCACTGATGATTCAGACTTTCTGCTAATGTGCATCCCAGGAAGAAGGCTGTGATAGTTGGTCTATGCAGTTGGGTCACTGACACTGTAATGGGTAACCTGGATTGAATCCTGGGTTCCCAGCTTTGGCTTGGCCAAGCCATGGCGGCTGTGGGCCTTTGGGGGAGTGAGCCAGCTGTTTCTATATCTGCTTTTATGTCTCTTTTTCTTTAAACTAGGGAAAATAAAAATTGTAAAAAGGAAAGTCAATTGTGATAGATTAAGCAGAGTGAAACTGGGGAACTGATTACAGGCTATAAAAATGTCTGAAAGAGACAGGGGCAGAGATTGCAGAAGGGATTTAGGAAGGTACTAGAACAAGAGCTAGGAAGCAAGCAGAGGTCAAGGTGATAGCTGTCTTCACCTCTCAAGCTCCCTCTTCCCCAGAACTACATCATTTCCCTCTTTCTGCAGGTTCCTGCTTCTATGGGTATCTGAGTTTCCCAAGATCCTGTATTACTAGAAGTACTATGATAGACATTTCTCCTTCCAAGCCATAATTTGAGGAGAGCCTGATTACCTTGAATCATGTATCTCAACAGTTATGCTAGGATAGGATTAAGTAGCATAAGGAGGGCTTCTGGGGTCCCACCTTGTGGTTAGGCTGGCCTATGCTTGAAGAAGAAAGTTGTGGATAGTTGTGGATAGGCAGGTATCCTAAAAGATGTATATACTCAAAGTAAACTTCGTCCTGCAACAGACAAAAAGCACACACATAGCAAAGCAATTTTTTGCCTCTAAGATATTAAATCATGGCAAAGATGCTGCCGCCAGCTTTTAGAAATTTATTTTTCTTTAGGCTGAGTAATACTATGACTTTTATTTTGTTTATGGTATTATGCTTAAATTATGTACAGTTTATATATATGCACATGTGTATTCTGTAATTTATAAATGTATATGTGTATATATACATTTTTGTCTATCTCAAAATTTTAATTCTCAGCATGGTGAAAAATACAAATGACAGATTTCAGCACATGCTTGCTATCCTTTCAGGGTAAGGACAGACCTTTATGTCACCTTTAAAAATAGTTTATATACTTTATGTATGTCTGTGTAGGTCCTGCTGAACTTATGTGGTTTTTAGACTTTGGTAAAATCTGCTGCATAAGGCTTTGTAACCAGTGTGGTGAACCTAACACCTAACGGTGAGAGACAGGGAGCCAGGGCCCCATCTGGGCTAAACACAGCATTTGCTAGAGATGATGAGTAAACAACCATTGAGGAAGTGGTTGGCAGATCATTTGACACAGGTGAGAAAAACCTCTCATCTCCTGCCTTTATGCTTGTTACTAGAGAAACTTGGGGGAATCTGGTGCACCCATAGTAACACTCTATTTTGTTTGGGAGCCTGAAGTTTTGCAGAATTATGTTGCCCACTGCCTATGCTAATTAATCACTTATCTCCATCCATCCCACCACCTATCCCTCCATCCATCCATCCATCCACCCATCCACCCATCCCACCCATCCACCCATCCCATCTATCTATCCAATAGTTCTTTGAAGAATTATTGTATGAAAAGTACCATGAATACACAGCTTTAGAAAGAACACTGGTTTAGACACATTCAGTTGGTTCACAAATTAATAGAAAAGTTTTGATTCTGTTGTGTAATAGCTATGTGACCTTATTCAAGTTATTAAATGACTCCTTGTTTTTAAAATAGTAGTAAGAGAGGGACGGCAGGGTGGCATAATAGGGTACTGTATGTAGTCCTGAATGCTCCACTTCTGACCTAGCTCCCTGCTTAAGGCCTGGGAAAGCATCAAAGGAAGGCCCCCCTGCATCCATGTGGGAGACTGAGAAGATGCTCTTGTCTTCCAGCTTTGGTCAGGCTCACCTCTAACCATTGTACCATTTGGAGAATGAAACAGTAGATGAAAGATCTCTCTTTGATTCCTGATCCATATCCTTATCCAACGCTTTCAAGTAAAATAAATAAATCTTTTAAAAATGGCAGTAAGAACAATACCATTTACATTGTAAAGTTTTTGTAAGATTAAAGTAGATAATGTATATAATAGTGGTTGGACAAAGTCTTAAGTATTATATATTTTTATTTTTAGTCATTGTCATAATTCGCAATAGTAATGAGACTTATGGAAAATGTTATACATTGTTTACATATAGTATAATTATTAAATAATATACTAACGTTTTTATAATCTATAATGTCTAGTAATTAATCTAATATATATTTACTTGTGATGTAAAAATATAGAACGACCCTCCACCATTTGGGTTCACTCCCCCAAAGGCCTGCAACAATCAGAGCTTGGTTGAAGCTGAAGTAGGCATCCAAGAACCCAGTCTAGTTACCATGTAGGTAGCAGGAACATCCTTACTTGACCCATCACTGTTGCCTCTTGGGTCTGCTTTAGTAGGAAGCTTAGTGAATTAGAGGGAGGAATGGAATCTGGGCACTCTTATGGCATATGAGCTTTTTTTTTTTTTTTTGGCCTGATGCCCCTTCTGCATTATGGAATTGAAAGATAGATGAATCCTGTCTGCTGCAAGCTGTCTCTGCCAATAAGAAATTGCTTCTGTGAGAGCATCCACAAAGTAAGAAAATATCAGAATAACAAAAACCTATGCTATTAGAATACTTTGTTGCTGCATAGAACTTTTGGTTTACCATAACATTTGGACAGGCTACATTTTTCGCTTATCCTGTGTTGGTTTGGGCAGCCAGCTTGTAGACATGGTTCTAGATTCATAAAGTTACAGGATAACAAGGGAAAAATCCAGAGAGCCTCCCTGATAATCTTCTAAGTGTTCCTAAAAAAGAGTCTTAGTGCTCTATCTAATCACTTCAAGAGACAGAAATGCCATAACTGCCCTGGAAATTTACCCTGATTTTTAACTGAACTCAGACCTCAATTGCAAATCCGGTTTGTTTTGTTTTGTCCTTAAATCAACCAGACCCCAAGGATTTTTTAATTGCCACTGACTTTTCATTAACTTCTTCCCTTCCTTGTTATTTCTAAGTCTGTTACCAAGTTCAACCGGTTCCTGAGTCCTGTTGCTGCTCTAGTGTTTTTCTGATAGAGAAGGAGATCAGGCCCATCTACATCCTGCTTTTATGTTAGTTATTGTCTTCTACTGCGGCTTCCCAGATTCCAGATCCTCCTCTCTTGCTCTTCAAAAGCACATCCATTTTCCTTAGGCATTGCTCCCTTCAGAGATTTTCTCATGTGGAATTATTGCAAACTAACGTTAGGACTTAGTTTTAGATCAAGCCCTCCATGTGTAGACTTTTCTTATCCAGCTCTTTTATGACTGCCAGCTCTTCTTCTGCACCATTTGTTTTGTCTTTCGAACACAGAGCTCCTATTCTTTCACCAAGGATTTACTCCCAGAAATCACTTCTTCAGAATATGAATATCCTTTTTGTTGTTTTATAGTTAAACAGTTTAAAAACTGCAACAGTAAAGATCTGAATTTTTGCTACTAATCTACTATAGGAGAGAAGATTTGAAAGGAGAGCTAGATAAGATGAGATATGTGAATGATGGTCATCTACACTTTCATGTAAGCTGGGAACTGTATGGTTTCTCAGACAGAACCTGGACAAGATGGGAGGTTATGAGGCAATGTGATGCCCACCAGGGTGTGAGGAGGGCCCCTTTTCTGCACTGCTGTTGGTCACAGTGGTCCTTCACTTACAGCACTCCCACCCCCAATATCCATAGCCTAATGGATCATGATCACATCCCTGCTGCTGTGACTGTGTTGAGTCTTGGATCCCTTCTCACTCCCTCCTCCCAGTGCAGTGCTTTCCAACCGGGGAGGAGTGTGGGATGGGGAGCTTCTGCAAATGAACCACCACCACCATCCACTAAAATAGAAAAATATGTGTCCAAAATTACTCATGTACTAAATATTAAAAAGTGAACATTAGATATCGATGAGTTAAAATGTAACTAAGCAGAATTTACTGGCAAATAAAATCCATATTAGAACAAAAATATATAAGCAGATAATATTTAGTAGTTTAGTAGGTAATCAAGTCTAAGTAAAGGTATACAGAAAAAGTATGTATAATTTCTTTAGTGAAGGATATTATTCAACTTATTAGGAAGAAAAATCTATAGTTTATGTCACCTAGCAGGATAATTAAATGTTGCTGAGTTAACAAAATAGGATAATGCTGTACACAGATAAATTTCAATATGTTAATCTTTGAGTGTTAGTAAAAATACTTAAATTCAAAAGTAGTTTTTTTAACCTATTTTTTGTGAGGAGATAAGTTTCAAGTTTACTTATAGAAACTATGCAAATGAAGAGTTTGTAATTCGGTAAAGACAAATTAACAGGAGGAGAGATGTAAAAAAAGTAATTTTCCCATAAAAAAGTTTTCTCACTGAAGTAAAAATGCAATTTATTCCCTATAAGATATAAGAAGATGCATATGCATACATATTGAATATATGAATATATATCTATCTAGATGAGAAGTTATGGAATAGTGTAGAAACCTTTGTAGGCTTGTGAAGAAAAGAAAAAATAGCACTAAAAGAGAAAAATAGCATTAAAAGAGAAAAATAGCATTGATAGGAAATACATAATTGAAAAAATAAAAACTGAGTAAGTCTGAATATATGCCTCAAACAACACTGGCAATTTAAGAAATGTCCTGAAAAATACCTCACAGATAAATGTTGGGGATGGGTGTTGTGATGTAGCAGGCTGCTGTTTGCAATGCCTGAATCCTGCATTGAAGGGCTTAGTTCAGATATTGGCTACTCTGCTTTCAATCCAGCTGCCAGATTATGTGTCTGCCTTTTCAGTAGATGAAAATAAAAATGAAATAAACACTTTTAAATAGATAAATGCTTAAAACATAAGAAGCAGTTGAACTGTAAGCTGAATGGACTGTTCATTGCTACAATAATGAATATTTTTATTATTTATACTTAAAATGTCATTAATAAAAAACAAAATGGTCAGAACATAGAAAAATTTCTCCCCCAAATTGTAAGGATTTTTATTTTAAAGATTTATTTTATGTTTATTGGAAGTCAGATACACAGAGAGGAGTAGAAGCACAGAGGAAGATTTTCTATCCACTGATTCACTCCCCAAGTGGCTGCAATGGCCAGAGCTGTGCTGATCTGAAGCCAGGAGCCTGGAGCTTCCTGTGTCTCTCACATAGGTGCAAGGTTCCAAGGCTTTGGGTCATCCTTGACTGCTTTCCCAGGCCACAAGCAGAGAGCTGGATGGGAAGTGGGGCCGCTGGGATATGAACCAGCGCTCATATGGGATCCTGGAATGTTCAAGGTGAGGTCTTTAGCCACTAGCCTATTAAGTTGGCCCTTAAGGATCATTTAAGAAAACAAATGCAATAGTAGGTTTTGTTCTTTGGATTCCTTGATGTAAAGGCTTGTAGATTACCAGGATCTTTTCATGACTGATAGGAGATGATTCTTTTTCTTGCAGGTGACCCATTAGGAGACCTGGGATATGCCCAGATGCTCTTTAGGAGGCAGAACTCCAGATTAACTAGTGGAGGGGCTCTGGTTTCTATGGCACATCCTCTGTCATTAGAGTGTACACTTCCATAATACAATCTTCTGATACTTTGGAAGCTTTAGAGTCTTTCTTAACAGATCTGTTCCTAAAGTAATTTTTATTTAGTTATTTGTAAGAAAGAGGAGAGGGAGAGAGAAAGAGAAAGAACAAAAGAGAGAGTCCATGAGAGCTATACTGTTCACTCCCCAAAAATCTGTAAGTTCCAGCACTGGGCCGAAGTCAGGAGCCAGGAGTTCAATCCAGATCTTCCATCTGGATGGGAGGAATCCGACTACTTGAATCATCACTTCTGTCACCCAGCGCCTGTGCTGGTAGGAAGCCGGAGTTAGCAGCTATAACCAGGACATGAACCAAACAAAGCACTATAATGGAAAACAGATGTTTTAACCAGTGTCTTCACCAATAGGCTAAATGTCTTTCCCAGCAGTCTACTTTTTATTTCTTTATACCCATTCTCTGCAGTAAACCTCATTTAGTGCATATGATATCTGCATAGCCTTTGGCAACATAGTTTAGGTTGGGATGACTGAGTAAGGTCATGGCTTTTGGGATTTAATCAAACTCATACAGCCTTACTTTCCACATAAATCTTGAGAATGACACTTCAATGGTTCAAGTGAAAGTTAGTCACTGTTGGTTTCCAAAAACTGATAAGATGGGAAAATGAGAAATTGCTATTTAATGAGTACAGAGATAGTAGGATGAAAAATTTCTGGTGATCTATTGCACAAAAATGTAAATATAGTTACCACCACTAAAGTATACACTCGAAATAATTTAAATGTTAAATTTTATGCTACTATTTATATCAAAGTTAAGAAATTAAAAAATCATTGAAATATATAACTCAACCAAAGTTGGAATTTGATTTTCTTTCTTTGCAAATGCTAGGGGTCTTACTTTGTGAACAATTACTTATATTGATTTGGGTATAGCTCTCCAACTGTTAACATATGGCTTAATATAAATTTACAGTCCTTATGTTTTATTGGCATGTATAGGTATCCAGTTTAACATGATGCTGCCATCTGTTGTTGCACTTAATCCAATAACTGGAGTGTCTCTTATCTGATAACTGGAATGTCTCGTAAGTGTTAATGTTTCTTGAGATAGTCCCGGTACATTCTTATTAACCACAAGTCACCCTTTCTCTACGTAATTCTTTTCCTTCTGCCTTTTGGTGCTGAGGTCCTCATATCTTGCTGCCATCCAAGATATGTTTCTGACGGTAAGCCTCTAACCCATTACAATCCTTAAAATTCTGGATCTCTTTAGTCCCTCAGCTCCTTCTGCCTTTGGTGATTAGGTTATATATACTGGGTTTCTCTGAAATTATGTCATTATCTCAAATTGTCTGACTACATGCATGTTAATAAGAGTATGCTATGCTAAAGTCCTATTGACAGCGTGCTTTCATATATACATATGATGATACATATATATATGTGTATATATATATATGTATTTCTTTGTATCATCATCGTCATCATTTTATGATACAGTTCCGTAGGCCCTAGGATTTCCCTTACATCCTTCCTAAACCCCTCCCCACTTGATGAGTTCCCCTATATTATTATTATAGTATAGTTCTTCATAAACAGTCATATCCATCATTGTGGGGAATGGACAATGGCAGAGACTCCAGCATCCTATTGTCAAGATATAGTAAGCAGTTTCATTGGGAGTCCATCTTTGTCTGGAAGTAGAGATGCATACTGCATTGTATCCTCACATTGGGATATGACAGTCTCCATTACACAGTTACTATACATTCCCTTAAATGAAAAGCCACAATACAAAATCAACAACAGAAAGAATAACAGACATTTACAATGCCATGAAGTTAAATAACATGCTACTGAATGACTAACGCTTTTAAAGTGAGAGTTGTTGAGACTGACAACACTTGCATCAGAGATCTATGCCTTGGCAAGCTGAGTCCTTTGAATTGAAGGAAGTTGTGAAGGTCTCATGTTTCTCTGACCTTCTCCCACAAGCAGCTTATAGAAACAAACATCTCTCTATCCCAAGACAACTCAGGAAATTGAAACTGAAGTGAGCCATAAATCCTGGGGAGGTCTTTGATGCCTCTCTTCTCTCTTGAGGGTCCTCATGTGTCAGGAGTCCCACTCTGTTCCCAGAGGGAGATGATGATTTACAGGGGCAAGAAACAGAAGAAGCCCAGCAAAGAAGTCTTGCTGAGCCTCCCCTACTCCATGTTTTTTTTTAAGATTTATTTTTATTATTTTTTTATTGGAAAGGCGGATATACAGAGAGAAGAGACAGAGAGGAAGATCTTCCGTCCGATGATTCACTCCCCAAATGAGCGCAACAGCCGATACTATGCCGATCTGAAGCCAGGAGCCTCTTCCGGGTCTCCCACGCGGGTGCAGGGTCCCAAAGCCTTGGGCTGTCCTCAACTGCTTTCCCAGGCCACAGGCAGGGAGCTGGAAGGGAAGCGGGGCTGCCGGGATTAGGACAGGCGGCCATATGGGATCCTGGGCGTGCAAGGTGAGGACCTTAACCACTTGCGCCACCGCGCCGGGCCCCCCTACTCCATGTTTTATCCTAGGGCATATTCTCTTTTGTCTAATCGTTTCTTCACGACTATGAAGTTCCTTCAGTGGACTTGGCAGAAAACTACAGTGATCATGAGAACTTTGATTCTTCACTTCTGAAGGATCCTTTATCATGTAAAACTTTATTAAGTGTATTTGCTATCCTTTTTTCTTCTGTTTAATGGCATTTTGTTTTAAGACTATCAGCCATGACCTTTGTGATAAGTGGGGAGAAGCTACATTTTTCTCTCTTTCTCCAGAATATCAAAGAGATGAAAGGACATTTTCTGACTCTTAAGGAGGATTTAACAAAAACAAATGCTTAATAAATGCTGAAAGTGTGCCCGTAGGAATGTTTCTATTAGGAAGCATTACTCAATGCATGCCTGAGCTGTGATTATTGTTGTCAACTACTGTCATCTGGTGGAAAGTTTGAGGAATAGCAGAAGTCTTCAGTGTCGCAGTGACTTTTTTCTTATGTTGGGCAAAATGCATTGTGCATCTTCACTGTATTTGCCTCTGATATTTGAATAACTAAGTGGCTTTGACAAAACTAAGATTTATTAGAAATTAACAATTGTTAAAAGTGTACTAAAAGTCTTACAGGGACCAAATACCTCATTTTATACTTACGTGACTTCCATGAGGTAGATATCATTACCGTCCTTTATCCCACTGAAGCATCGACAATTTGAGACACTTTCTCAAGTAACATTGAAAAGTGGTAGAGCTGAAATTCTTGTCCACAGAAATCTGTTTCCTGTACTCATCCCGGTAACCACAGCCTTACAATGGATATTAAGCCAAGGTGGCCAGAGATAGAGAATAAAATGGAAGTAGAAACTTGACTGTGACTTTTAGCTCTATTACTGCTACCTAGTTAGTAAAAATTCCTTGTTCCAAGAGACTTAAGTCAGTTGACATTTGAGCTCGGCCGTATTCCATTTGGCTGCTCAAGTGACCACATTTTCTATCTCTAAAATCATGGTTTGGGGCAGGGTCATTGGCTTTCAATCTAGGATTTATGATGTGCTAGAGATTCCACATGTGTGATGAATATGAACGAAGGAGATGCTTGGTTGGTGGGGCTAGGCACCTCATGCCTACCACTACTACTCACATTCATTTGTGCAAAAGTCTTCTAATCTAGATTTTGGTTATTTAGAGTAGCTGTGTAATATCTAAAGGAATTAGAAAAACTTAGAAAAAAATAGGGCAAAACCTTCTCGGGATACTCAGAAATACTTGGTTAGACAGCTGTAGGTGGGGAAAGTCCCCAACACAACACTCCGTTGGAAATACAGTCGACATGCTGTTCCTTCTTGTACACCTTCTGCCAGGCACTTGGCAATGTGGTGACCCAGTTGTTTCTATGGAATATGTAATCACTTACCATCACTTACCTATTCTTGGTTTTTTTTTTGTAAATTTATTTTTGATCATTTGAAATGTAGAGATAAATGGAGAGATATGTCCACTAATACATTCACCACATGTTTCTAACATGTGAAGCTGGGTCAGACTTTAGCTAGGGGTCAGAAATTCAATCTGGGTCTTCCAGGGTCAGGAGATCTATCTACTTGAGCCATTGCCTGCTGTCTTCCAGTTGGTACATTATCAAGTAGTTACCATCAGGATCTGAATTGCAATTTGGCTCCATGCATTCTGATATGGCATGCAGGCATTTCAAGTAGTGTCTTTTTTTTTTTTTTTTCTTTTTAGAGTCCAGAGGTCTTTAATTTTTCTTTCACATTTATTATGCCATGAATTCTTAGAAGCTGGCTTCCAACAGCTTAGTTTCCTTTCTATTCGTTTTGACCAAGTGGGCTTCTCTGGGTTCTTTAGTTGAATCCAAGTACCTTTATCTTTGGTTTCCTTCTTTTACTGATCATTTCCCGTCAACCATTTCAGGAAGCTGTCTCGGCTCCTAGAGTGTTTGTTATGCTCAATAGCTACATTTTATTTGTTTACAACAATGCCAACAGCATGCTGGGTAACCTTGTAGACTCTATGGTGTTTGTATAACCTCGTTTATGGGACATCCCTTGTTGAACAGCATCCGGTCCCTTGATGTCTACTATGTCACCTTTCTTGTAAATGTGCATGTATGTGGCCAAAGGAATAATTTCACATTTGTAAAAGGAACATGTAACAGGTGCCTCTCCTCTTTCCTTTGCATTTGTCATTTTGACTCATTACTAGGAGATGGTGATTTGGACCTAAAGGCCCCAGGTACTGTTTTAATTGCTATCCAAATGTGGACTTTCTATGGAATATGTAAAAGATGCATTTGTAATATGCTTAAAAGATTGCCTAGCTCTTTGTTAATACAAGTACCTGGGAGGAAAGCTATTTATTTTACATTTGGAATAGAACATATATTTAAAGACAAAACATTTTATACTTTTTAGAAGCTCTTCTTGGGAGGAAGAGGTTAGTTTAATAGAAGCAGTAAAGGAGTTAAGCAAACTGTGTGGTATTAGTCTCAAGGTTTCCAGATTTTTCTTACCTACTCAAGAGAATCAATTATTATACTTATATTTATGTATAATTTTATTTTATGTCACATTATCTCATTTACATAGGACCTCCACTCTTTGAAGGTTTGGGTTCTGGGTGTTATCTCAAAACACTGAAATCTGTACCCATTCATATCACAGGGCCTAGTGCATAGTGGATGTCCAGTAGCTGTTGAAGAGATTTTATTATCTTTGAGTTAACATGGAAACTATTAACTTTCATCCTCTGACTTTAGGTATCCTGAATATTCATTTATTTCTGAAGTTAATTTTCATTTACTGGATTCACCATTTAAAGATACAAAAACTAAATCCAGGAAAACTACGTTATTTAAAAGGCGACAGAAAGTTGATCAGAATCAGAAAATCTAACTTTTGCTGATGGTTGTGTATGTAAGTCTCCAAAAATCAGTTTCCCAAATGTCAACTGTCAATTGATCAATGTATTATTTTGATTTTTCTTTTTAATTGTACAAATTTGGGTGATCTACTTTCTTTGAAAATTTTTAAATTTATTTTTTTTTAAGAGGGAAGAGGAAAAGAGAGAGAGAGAAAGACATCTAAGTTCCATCTCCTGGTTCACTTTCTAGAAGTCTGAAAGAGTGGTGGTAGCACTTAAAGCTGGGATCCAGAAACTTAATACAGATCTCCCCCATGCATGGCGGGTGGCAGGTAACCAGTTACTGAGTTATCACTGCTGCTTGTGTTAGCAGGCAGTGAAGACCAGGCCCTGGAGCTGGGGATTGAATCCAGGTACTCTGGCATATGCCACAGGTGTTTTTGCTGCTACACCAAACTCTTGCCACCAAGTGCTCCTGCCCTAGCTTCTGCTGCTGCAGTTCAGTATTGAAGGGTGGAAAGAAATAGAGCTGAGGAAAGAATAGTGGGTTGATGGTAGGCTTGTTAATAGAAAAAGACTTTAGGGAGAGGCTTTCACTTTTGGAGTACATTCAAAATGCTTCACTAGCACATTCCTTCCCTATTTGCCTTCCTGCCCCACTGCACCTTTCGGATCACAGGATTCAGTTAATAATTCTCAATTTATTAAACATTATCAATTGTTAGCTCAACTCCTCTCTTTCCTTCTTCCTCTGCTTCTCCCTCTTTCGTGCTCTTACCGAGTCCACTTCTTTTACTGCCATCCCATCCTAAGTAAGCATTCAAATGAGCTCAATGTGAATATTTTTGCATGTAAAAGTTGTTGGAAATGTGTACTTTTTAGAAACTTCCCACAATGTTACCTGTGTTGTAGATCTCATTCTGGTTCGTTCATCACAGTGTGCTTAGGGTCATCCAGGTTGCTGCAAGCATCCTTTGATCATTACTTCTGATTCCACTGTGTGCTCTCCTCGTTCTGCACAGTCCATCTCCCAGGAAGAGATTCCAGGATGCTGTCAACTCGCCACTCTGCTCTAACACAAATAACCATGCATGGTTGTTTACTGTCCTTAATAGGGATTCCTTTAAGCTATATACATAGTAGAAATTCTGTGTCATAATATATCTTCATATCTTGAAATGTGCCAACATGCTCTTCAGTTTTCATTTCTTCTAGAAGTTCATGTAGGCTCCTCTATGCAAGTTTATATATCATGCTTCACAAGTCTATTATGTGGTATCTCTGTTGTTTTAATTAGCATTTGTTTGATTACAACAGAGTTTGAACATTTCTTTCTAGCTTTGTTAGTTTTTTTTAAAAATAAAGATTTTATTCATTTTTATTGGAAAGTCAGATACACAGAGAGGAGGAGAAACACAGAGGAAGATCTTCTGTCCGCTGCTTTACTCCCCAAGTGGCTGCAATGGCCAGAGCTGTGCTGATCCAAATCCAGGAGCCTGGAGCTTCTTCTGAGTCTCCCACATGGATGCAGGGTCCCAAGTCCTTCTCAGGTCACAAGCAGGGAGCTGCATGGGGCGTGGGACTGCTGGGATCTGAACCCTTACCGGTATGGGATCATGCCGTGTACAAGGCGAGGACTTCAGCCACTAGGCTACTGTGATGGGCTCCCAGTTTGTTAGCTTTTTGTATTTCTTGTCTTATGGCTGAATGGTGAGTTCTACCTGTGTGCTTGAAGTACAGTATTAACAGTTTAGACTATCTTACCTTATAAAAATTTATCACACAGTCTTTCTTTTCACATTGCACAAAACAGGAGGGGTGGAATCAAGTGAAAGAAAACACTCAGGTGCGGGGTGCTGCTCCAGGAGCTTTGCTACTGAACCTAACCAAGGAAACAGCCTACCCTATTTTTACTTGGCAACGTTAAGACTAGTTTTACAGTATAATTGTTGCCACTTGCCAGTCTTGGTTTATCAGCTGCATCGAGCACCAAATATGCCAATGAACTTGTATTCATAATAATTTCTCTTTATTCTAGTTAAACTCCCTCCCAACCTTCCTTTGCTCTTCAGACATAACAGTGGGTGCCTTAATCTGTTCTGGATCACGACCCTATTCTTTATCTAAAGTAAATCTTCATCAGAAATCCATCTCTATTCTTGTAAGTAAGGATTTAAAAAAATTGTAGCAAGTGAACTTTTTTTTTAAGATTTATTTATTTTTACTGGAAATTCAGATACACAGGGAGGAGGAGAGAAAGAAAGATATTCCATCTGCTGGTTCACTCCTCAAGTGGCTGCAATGGCTGAAGCTAAGCTGATGTTGCACTGACCTTTTCCAAAAGCATCTTTAACATCTTTCTCCCTACTGAACACATATAGATGTTTCATTGGGCAAGTAGCATAGTGATCAAAATGCTCAGCTGTGTAGTTTGTTGAGCTTTGTAGTGTATCCCCCCTCACCTTGGCTTCCAGGAGGCTCCTGGCTGGGTTTAATGTTTGATTGCAGTTACCATCATTTTCCAAGTTCTGGATTTCTCCTGTTGCTTGCATATTTCAGATCATACTCTTTGGCGCTCTGCCTTCAAATGCTCTGGGATCTTTGAAAATATCTAAATCTCAAGGACATGATTATAGTATGTGAAGAAGTTAATCAAAACGGAGACAAATACAGTCAGCTGCTAGATTGCTGTGAGAATTGAATGAGATCACGGATGAAAGTAGAACTCCTAAACCTGACAGGCCGATGAAGACCAAACTGCTGGGTCTCCCTCACTTCCTAAAAGACTCATTTCTCCACAACAACCTCAGAAGAAATACAGGTTCCTGTCAGCGAAATGATAAATTCCCGCATCATGGGCTTTTGGAATTACTTACGAAAGTCAAAAATTGCATCCTCACAGATTTACCACTTTTGAGAAAGTAAGAGTGGCATAGATGATATGCACAAATGCCTGCAGAGCACTGGAAAAGGCAGGTGTTATATGGAAGCCCCAACTAATAGCTTATCTTAGTTCTCTTTCCAAGGGTGCTCTTGGCTGTTTCCTGATGTAGATTTATTTACACCTGCCATTTCTCTCTCTAGCTTATGTGGGATAGGATGTCTGGCTTAGTTCTTGCATTGTTTCAGCCAGTCTTACACTTGAGGCATCTGTGACTGGAAGGACCCAGTGATAAAGGGTGAGGCATGACCCATGAAAGTGAGGCTCACATTAGCCTGCTCTCCTGAGACTGTGGCTTGTTATCATGCACTGGATGAAGGCAGTTGTCCCACAGGCAGGTTTAATAAGGTGGTATCAGGGAGAGATGAGGCAAAGCAAAAGAAACAAATAAAGCAATGAAAATAAATACCTCCAACTAGTAATACCCATGGAATTTTTAAATGTTTGTTCTTTCTGTTGGCTTTTCTTTTCTAAATCTTCTTGATCATTTCCCTAATCTGTTTCCTTGAGACTCCTTTGGACAGTCCCTTCTTCATTGAATAATGCTTCCGTGGATCAAATAAAGCGGTATTGTTGGAGTATGCAAAGAAATTAAGTTCTCTTTAGAAACTTGTCTACATGGGACCACTTATTTGGAAGATATATGATTCAGAAATTCAAGGTTTGTTCTCAGTAAATTTTTAGACCTTTTAGTTTTCCTCTATGCTCTCTCCTCCATCCTTCTGTCTCTACTGTTTCATAAGCCTTCCAAATCCTCTTGCCCCACCACACGCCATTTCTTTCACACCTGTAGGAGGAAGGAGTAAATCACAGTGGCTGGCTTTGATGGAGAGTGAGTGAAAGGGCCATTTGTCCCACTTGGAAGGGCCAGGAACCAAAGGAATGTTTATAATACAAACTTCCCTTCACACCAGACTTTATTTTGTGTGTGGGGGTGGGGGGGGGAGGGAAGGAGAGAGAGAGAGAGAGAGAGAACCTATTTTTGTCATAAAGTGACTTTTTTTTTTTTTAATTTGACATGAGTCCTTGCCTGCTGAGAAACTTTGGATAAGGCAAACAGAACAGACACTCTGGCTGACATGTTTTATCAAATGCCCTTGATTTGGGAGGGTGAAGCCCAAGAAAAGCTGGTCAACAGGTGGCTTTTATTATTTTTTTCTGGGATGGCATTTTTCCAGTTCTCCAAGGTGCCTCCAGTTGCTGTTTCTGGAAGAGGATATGGAAAGATAGGGGGAACGAAGAGGAGATGGAGGCCATGAGGACTGTTGTTAAGTACTGAACAGCTGAGTTGGTCAGTGCCAGTTTCAAGGTCATTCCTATGAGGCTAAGGCCATTGGACAGAATGTTTCTGACCAGTAATCCTTTCCAGAAAGCCTAACAAGAAACAGGAATGTGCTTATTCTCTCCGAGGGTGTCATTGCATTGGTTAGCAAAAGAGCATTTAGAGGCATTTGGGAACCTCAAGGGAAGTTGTAGAGAGAGAAAGCAGGTGAGAAGCGAGGTGTGAGGGAGGCTTCAGCTGAGCACGGCATGCTGCCCTCCCAAAGGATTGCTATCTAAGACCTGTCAGAGATCACTGAGACCTCCTCCATCAGGTACCTCCTGGGGCCCAGAGCCTCATTGAGCTTTCTGGTTGCAAAGGACTCTTTTGGAATGTCACTGGGATGTGGCTTGTTGATATATTTCAATGAGAACCTACAAAGGAGACATGGGCTTTCAGCTGGTGTTATAAAAAGGAAGCTTATATCATCTGTATTTGCTTCCCTCCGATGCCAGAGCAGAGACAGAAATCTGGGGTTGGAGGCAGTTTGGGATTCAAGAGGGATCTCAGGTAAGTGGTGATACATGTAACTTTGTCATAAGGAAAAGTTGAAAGGTTGAAAAGTTGATAGCTGTTTCTTGAGAATCTTGAAGTGGTTATAAATATCCATACTCTCCTGAGGTTTAAACAGTGGCCGCGATTAAATTTTGGATATGGAAGCTAATATGAGAAACTAGAAAAGTAAGAACATTTTAAACAACAACATTGCTTTCTCACGTACAGCCCCCCAATAATGAAGAAAAAGAAGACTTTCCTACTTCCTTGCTAACAAAAAACAAAACAAAAACAAACAAACAAACAAAAAAAAATGAAATGTGTAGGCTTCCTTGAACTAAAGGGTGACCAGGTATTTGGTCAACATTGTCGTGGGTGTTTTTGTGTTGGGTGAGATAGGCCTTTAACTGGCAGATCAAGGGAAAAGCAGATTGCCTCCTGTGCATGCATTGTGTTGGATGTGGTTGGCCCAGCCAGCCAAAGGCCTGAATGAACCAAAAAGGTTGGCCTTCTCCCCTATGAAGAACTCTTCCTGCATGGCTAACTCAGGACAGGTACTACAATAAAAGAGTTTTTTGCTCTCCAAATCCCTGAATATCCAGGGATTCAAAAACTTCTTCAATTGTATGTGTCAATTCCTTACAATAAATCTCTTTATAATCAAAAGTACATCAGAAAGTTCATGGAAAAGTGCAATAAAAAGATATATTTATTTTGTTGTATCGTTTTGAAATTCACATCTAATGGTTTCATTATTTACATTTTTCCTAAACTTTCTGAAGATCTTCTTCTAACCATATCCTATTGATTCTTTTCTTTGGTGAGCCGTACTAAATGTATCAATAAAAGGATTTAAATTTTTTATGAAGAAGTTATTTGAGCATGGTCCCTTGAATCAAGCTGTGAAATAGCAGTGAGTTGGTCTATCTATATACATGCTTCTGTATTTTTAAGTTTAATTTTATTCATAATTAATGTATTTTATTCATAATTTATTCTATTAAGAGAACAAGAATTTCTGATATTTCAGGTAAATACATGAGACCCATTTATTTGTGTACTGTGGAAAAAAGAACTGAAAATTATTTTAGGGTGGATCCTAATGTCACTATTATTAGTTTCCCCAGAGAGGTATTCAAGAGAAAACGGGTTTAGATAGCAGTAGGGGGGAATTTATATGGGGCATAAAGGAGAATTTTCAGAAGCACCCTTATTTTCCTGATAAGGGTGTGTGCATCCTTTCCTTGGAGAACACGATGGTCACAATAGGGTCTGTGATAGATCTTGAATGGAGTGGTCTCAGTGACAACCCTGCCCACCCTTCCCCAGCAGCCTCTGCCCACAGGAGTTCAGGGGGCACCACACAGAACTCCAGTCATGGTGGGAACTTGGCCAGCCTCTGCAGAGCCATTGATCTTTCCTCCTAAGGAATGGTCTGGCCTGAGAAGAATGGGGATGCCCAGGTGTGATTCAAGGAAGGTCTTCAAACAATGACCTATGTTCTCTTCTTAAATATGTTATTGTTTTGGATGTGGATAACGATGTAGGGGGTGGAAAATGGGAGTGCTTTTCTTTATAAGCTTTACTAGTTAAACTTTGTGCATTTGTAATGCTGAGAGAAATTCTAAAAATATATAAAAATAAAAATATATAAATAAATATATGTACACAACATTTATATAAATATGTATGAATAATATATAAAGTTTAAAAAAACCCGCTGTTTACTTTTTGTTACAAGTACTCTATGTGAACTAGGGAAAATTTATGACGCAACAGTTCTTCCTCTCAAAGTATAATGTATGGAACTATTTACTGCTGACCTCAGTTCTAGAGTTTCCATATGTTTATTAAAGTATGCACACACTTTTTTTTTCAATAAAATGAGAATGGATCATGTGAGACTTCTATATGTTAAGGATGTGTGTCTGACACTATACATATTATAACCCGTTTGTCTCCAAGTGACAGAATTTCAGTGTTTAATGCCTTGGATAAAGAACTATGAATCTAAGGAACTGAGCCTTGGGCACAACTAGGTTTTCAAATGTCTCTAGGCCTCTTCATCTTTTTCTCTTTAGTGTGTGTGTGTGTAACTGATTCATTCTCTCTTACTGGACACTTGTGGGAAATACTGGGATTGGTGGGGAGCTTTACATCTTTGTATTTTGATCCCCCAGAGAAATACATTTCTTACCTGTACATCCTGAAACTTCAGACTCATACGTAAGAGCTCACTGGATAGCTTACATTAGTGGTGGGCTGCTGTTAAAGGGTCTTGTGGGAAATGAGAATGGAAGAAGGAAGGGTCATGTTCATGTTCAGGATGGCAGGGGGGAGGATGAGCTATTCACAGAAAACAAGATTCAAGGCAGAATTCTTTAAGAATTATGTAGAGAAGTAAAAGATGTTTATTTTGATGCAAAAGTGAAGTATATGCATAATGTATCATAATATATTTTCCATGAATTGAAAGCTTTAAAAAATTAATGTTACAGGCCCGGCGCGGTGGCACAAGTGGTTAAAGGTCCTTGCCTTGGGCACCGGTTCTAATCCCGGCAGCCCCGCTTCCCTTCCAGCTCCCTGCCTGTGGCCCGGGAAAGCATTCGAGGACGGCCCAAAGCTTTGGAAACCTGCACCCGCGTGGGAGACCCGGAAGAGGCTCCTGGCTTCGGATTGGCATAGTATCGGCCGTTGCGCTCACTTGGGGAGTGAATCATCGGCCGGAAGATCTTCCTCTCTGTCTCTCCTCTCTGTATATCCGCCTTTCCAATGAAAAAATAATAAAAATAAATCTTTTTTTAAAAAAATTAATGTTACAGGGAGAGGAGAAGAAGAAGAAAAAGAAGAGGAGAGAGAGAGAGAGAGAAAGAGAGAGAGAGAAAGCTCCCATTTATTGGTTCACAAGACCAGGACCACCTCAGGACACAATCCAAATCTCGGTGGCAAAGGCCCAGATACTTAAACTGTTACCTACTGCTCTCTAGGATATGCATTAGCAGAGAGCTGGATGGGAAGTGGAGATGGGACTTGAACCAAAGCCCTCTGCTACGGACTGCAGAAACAGCTGAACTTCGATGGACATTTAAAAGATGCTTCCTAGACTTGGATTTCAAACTCTTTCGCACCCCAATAAACTTACCTTCAGTTCTGTTTTGAATGAATTTTGTGAAGTGCCCATAGTACCCTCAGCAGATATCTATTGAAAAATGGCTCTAAAGAATCTATACCAATGTCCACTTCCGCTCGCCTACCCCTCAGCTGTGCACAAGCTGCCCATGAGCCCTACCAGCACTGGAAATTACCGTTACAAAGTATAATGAGATTTTCTAGTTTCTGCAAGGTAGACAACAGCAGCACTGTTTTTCATCAACTTTTCTGGGGAGATTGTGTGCTGTCATTTTCCTTTCTAAGACACAAAGCTTGCCATATGTGGGCGTGATATCCAGAGATGTCATGTCTGACATTGTGACAGCATGCAGCATGCGCTGCCTGTTACTGGCACAGCAATGATTATACAGGAACACACATGAAGGGGCACAGCAGCAAAACCACACACTCCACGCAGTGACCTAACCTAGATTTCTGCCCTGAAAAGGGGCTGTGGAACTATGAGCAACATCATCCTTGGGGCAGGATATCCATTTTTTTTTTTAAATTTTGTGTGATTTTTACTAAAATGCAGAGTTTGAAATTGTGGAACACTTGGACATGAATAACAAGACCACTCAGACTTACCAGACAAAGGTTTGTCAGTCATTTTTAGTGGTGAGTGCAAGCAGGAATCTATTTGCTTTTATGCAAATCAAACAGAAACCTGTGCTGAGGTTGTATTTTCCAGCGGCTGAGTAACAGAGTCCAGTATATTATCATGTTTTTGGATGCAGGGAGTAGCTAGAAAAGCTTTTACACTGTGGTCCTCTCAGGTATATTTGTCACAGGGGAAAGTGGGGAATGAAATTTGCATGGGAATGTTTTTCTCTTATTCTCCAACCCTTGCCAGAAATCCTATAATCTGCCGAAGGTACAGAGTTGTTTCCCAAACCAGCCAAGCAGTAGGTGGAGGTGTCTAGGGGCTTCTGCTCTGTTTTACCAGGCATTTTAGCCATAAAATCTGAAATTTGAAAGTGACTCTCTATTTATCCTTCTATTGCTTTTGTCTATCATTGTTGTTCCTGGTCGCTGCCCTCCCAGGTGGAAAAGGTCGCCTCCTAAAGTATGTCTGTTATTTGTTTTCATGTAATTTACCTCTCTGTACTTCAGCGTGTCTACCAGGTAGCATCTTAAGGATCGTGTGCTGAGCTCCCCTCCTTTTATCCTAAGAGACCGGAGAATCAGCTTTGGGGGACGCTCCATTGCATCCTAGCACTTGGGAGGCAAAGAGAAGTTGACCATCATCCTCTTTTGGTTTGAACACAGGTACTGTAGTTATTGTGACAGGCAGGAATAGCTGATGCAGAAGATACACAGTTTTGTAGTTTGTGTTTAGAACAAAGGAAGTGATCGTTCATTAGACAGGTTTTTATTGAACACCTAGTTTCAGGAGCACTTTAACATACATTGTCAAAGATGAAAATTCTTGAGCACTTTCTAAGTACCCAATACTAATTTTAAACTTCTACATATATTTTCATGTTATTCTCATGAAGATCCTATGAAGTAAGCACTGTTATGACCATTCCAACTTCTACACATGAACGAATCCAGAACTAGAGAGATTAAAACCTTTTCCGAGGTGACACAGCCAGTGAGCAGGAGGCTGAGAGGTGCTGGATGTCTGGCTTCAGCATCCATGTCTAAACTTGGTGCTGCCCTTTGGGATACATAGTCATGGTGTTTACCCACCCATGAGGACATATGTTTCCAGATGAGATCTCAATGACATTCATGAAGGAAGGCTTTCCAGGCAAAATTCATCTGATGTAAAAAAAAAACAGTTTTTAAGATTAAACTTGTTCTATATTAGTTACATGTACTATGATGAATATAGTCTGCATACCTGTCAGTAGAGTTAATAACTGTGTTATAAAATAGTCTGTAATAAGGTCTGATATTTTTTTCAGTTCTTTCATTTTTAAAATAAATTTGATGTTTAGCCTGGTATTTAAGATACCAATTGGGATGACTACATTTGAGTAACAGATTCACTTCCAACTCTGGCTTCCTGCTAATGTACACCTGAGATGCAACAGGTGATGGCTGATGTGGCTGGAGTCCTGCCACCCATGCAGGAGACCTGGATTGAGTTCCAAGCTCCTGAAGTTTGCCTAATCCATTCTTGACTCAGGGGGAAGGGAACTAGCTGATAAGATTGTTGTCTCTCAAACAAAATTTAGAAACCTAAGTGATTGAGAATGTCTTAGAAAAAATTGATCCTCCCTTTCCAGTATGTCCTCTCTTTTAGGAAACAATATTATCCATGTGCTGTGGTCATTAACAGTAGAACCATAACAGCTCCCATTTCTTCTTGTTATTGTTAGCTTCCTAAAGCAGTTTAAAACCTTACAGTAACCTTGATGAAAGGACCAATGTCCTCCCCCCAACCTTTTTTGTTTTTTTACATGAAGAAATTGAAGTTTGTGTGATGTTAACTACTGAAGTTCAGAGAGGATAGATCACAGCTAATAGATGAGGGGTCGGTATTCGAACTCCAAAGTGTGCTTGGGTAACCACCATGCGCTCTGCGAACATGCATGCAGGTAGAACTGGAAAAACAATGTTGATACAGCACTAGTTAAGTTCTAGAAATGCTCCTGGATAAACCATCAAGGATATAAATCTTAGTAGAGAAATTAGAAAAATCTTCAGGATCCCCCCTTCATAATAGTGATAATTATTGGGAGATTTTAATTTCCTTTCCATCTGTTGTCATCTCATTCTTTACAAAGTCATTTATGGTAGATGCTATTGCTATTGCCCTCATTCCACAGAACGGGAAATTGCCATGTGCGTAAATCTTAGTGCGTAGATATCTTAGAGAATCAATAGAGACTTGATGATACATAATGTATGAGGCATATTTGGTGAGTTATGTAATAATGATAAATCTAAGAGCTAATAGTTGTGCTCTGACTTGCAGTTCCATTGACTTTTGCAGTATGTACATGTCCAGTTTATTTAGATTATCAATATCCATCCACTGTCTTCTCTGATTCCAGCTCCTCTGCGGACTGGTCAGGGATGGCACAAACTCCATACTCAAGCTCTCACTGACTGTGTGTGTCAAGGGCTTTTAAGAGGCCCTGGTTGTAGATACTTTGTGTGTTAAACATAGACTGTTGTTCACTTTAATCCCCAGGACTCTTTTTTTCTTTGGAGCATGCAAATGGGATGACAAAAACAGTGTTTTTTGTTTGTTTGTTTGTTTTCCAGGGAAAGTCTTAGCAGGTGATTTCAGCCGCAGGTGACTCTCTTCTCTTTCTCTCCAAGGATTGGACATTGCCAGCCCTGCTGTAGCTGGTTGAAGGGGACCAAACCTCTCAGGAAGACGGACTTGGTTCCGTTTGACCAGCCAGAGCAGGAGGCGGCTTCCTTGGGAGGTGACTCTAGTGTGTAGATACCTTGGAATGTTTCAAGCATCGCTTGTCCAAGCCCTGAAACACAGAGAGCACTGACATTAGCATGTATCAAACCCCAGGAACTTGCCTTGCTCAGAATGTCCTTTTGCAGGATTTGTGGCTTCTTTTTATTTTCTGGAATTAATTGAGTACTAAAAGTGATGATATCCATAATTCTTCCTTTTTTCATATTTGAAAGCAAATGGAACATTTGGTTGTACTCGTATATTCTTTGAATACCTTACACCTTAATTGATTTTATTCAAATACATTTGTAAAGAATATATGCATTAGTGACATATAAGCATTAGATATGTCAGTAGCGACACAATGATAAAACCAACACCCATGAAACATCTACCTGAAAATAAAAGGACTTTCCTCTTTTTCTGCAGGTACAGTATTGAAATTTTATGAATACTTTCTCCATTTTATCTCTTTACTTGCCCTACTACTAACTATAATAATGACTTTCATTTTGTCTTATAATTTAAGTGTTTTTCTTTATGATAGTTCCCATTTATGTGTATATTCCTAAACAATATATGTCTGTTTTAATATATAATAGTGTGATATTACAGGTTTTCTTCTGTGACTTGACGTTTTCCCTTAAATCATATAGGCATATATTCCATTGATTTTAATACGATAGTTGTAGTTGATTAATTTTCGTTTTATGATTTTCTGCCATGTGACTACATTCACATTTGTTTATTCATTCTTCCAGGAACAGGGATCGAGGGTGTTTGGTGTTACAAATGGGTAGAATTGACGAAATGATTTCTCAAAGGCAGCAAGAGCTTTTTATTGTTGTAGATTTCAGAGGAGAATGCTGAGTTCCAAGGTGTTATAACCTGTAGTTTGATCTTATAAAAGAAAAGTAACAGTTTGGCAGCCCCAACATATAGGATGGAATCCAGAAATGTGTATTGTGACCTATCCATCAGAGTTTGATACAACCATGGTAGGATAAACATTGGACTTGCAGGGGACCTCTTAGCTGCTCCCTGTTCCTGGGGAAGTCTAATGAAAAGGGCAGGAAGTTGACTCAGACACTGCCCAGATTTAAATCACAGGCTGATTTCATGATTTATTCGGGCAGGTGGGGAAGAGGTGAGTGTAGAGGGTAGTTTGAATGATGTTAGAGAACTCCCCTCCTTCCTTAGCATCACACGCCTTTTCATTTCCTCTCCTTGATCAAATGATATATCATCAAATAGAAAGCATATGGCCTTGGAGTCACACTTTTCTGGGTTCAGTTTCCATCTTGTCTTCCTGGATCTTTTGCTTTAGAAGTTTATGTAACATATTTAAATCCCAGTTTGCACATCTGTACAGTTGGGGAATATACTAGCTTTGCCTGCTTGTCATAAGGCAGACACTGTTGGGGCTTGTGCAGAAGTCTGAGAGAAAATCTTGTCTGCTTTTGAGGCCTGATCTTTTGTGTTTTTTCCCCTAAGTTGCCAGGATTTTATTTCATTTCTGAAATTATTGAAAACATTGACTGGGAAACCCAGAAATGGTTCAACCATCCAAGCAGACTTCTTCCAGATCGACTCCAGCTTGGGAGCTCTGTCTAAGATCAATAAGAGATCCCAGGCACCAGATACACTCAATAAAACTCTAGAGAGATGTCCATTGGATGAAAACACACTGTGAAGGTGGTGGTATGAATGCAGGATACAGCAAACTATGGCTTGGTTCCAGAAGGTCTGTATAGAATGAAACAAAGCTACTTTCTTGTACCCTCCTCCTTAGCATGCCTCCTCCTGGTTCTGCAGCCAGACATCTTACCTGCTCCTCCTCCTCCCAATGCCATTGCTGCCTTGTGGGTGCTGTCTGCCAACTCTTTCCCTGGATGCCCTCCTCCTCCTAGCACATGCCGTTTCCTTTTCACTTCTTCCTATACAGCAAGGCAGCAGAGCATAACCTGTCTCAAATCAGGACTGAAGAAAGCATACCTGGCCAGCTCATCCAAGTGACAAGTCCCTTTCTGTGACATTTCTTCAGTTCCAGAACTGTTCTTCCACCATCCCTATCCCCTTCTTTACTCGTGTCCTGTCCCACATCCGGCAACGCATGTGCCCACACATTATGCTTCTGATTTCTGAGATGAGTTTAAGAAGGAAATCTTCAGAGCAGTTATGATTTGGAAAAGGCAAAGAATTCTCCTTGCAGAGAACTACAACGTTGGGGCACAGACCTGAAGATTAAAGTTTGGAGGATATAGAACAGGACTATTCCCTGGTAAACATGGGCTGCCATAACATACTGATGTCAGACACCTCATTCATTCTAGGTGCCACCATTAAAGCAGGGCTTTTCAACCATAGTGTATTGACATCTGGGATCAGGAAGAGGGCTGTCCTGTGCCTTGTAGGATATTTAGCAGTAACCCTTGTTTCTATACACTACCAACCAGAACTTCTCCAGCTGTGACAACCAAAAATGCCTCTAGACATTGCCAGAGGCCCATTGGAAGGTAAAATAGGCTTTGATTAGACAACCACTGGCCTAAGGCCAAATGCTTTTATGTTCTGCCTTATAGCAGTTCCATTTCTGTGAATGCCCTGATGTTCTTCTCAGACCCTTTCTTCCAGCAGAGTACAGGCTGGTGTGTTTTGAAAGCAACTGTACAGCTTCACAGTGCCTGGAAGTGGTCTTTTTGTGGTGTCATGAGGTTGTAGGAGTCTTTGCCCAGGGTTCATAGCAGACGCTGCTGCTGCTGAGAGGGTAGGGTTGTGCCATCTTCAGCCATGGTGTTCCTCCACATTCTGTGTGTAAATGAGCAAGGCATTTCTGCCCTTCTTCCTCTCTTTTCTGCCTCTCTGTGGGTCTTCATTCTGTGACTGTTTGTTCCACTTATACCCTCCCTACCCCCTTGCATCTCAGTGCACATCAATCTTGCACAAGCTGGTATATACTTTTAGTGTAGTCCCATCTCCTGCCATATGCACTTTCCCTAGAGCAGATGGAGGCATTAGAAGTCATTCTGAGACTGGGCCTTAAGGCAAGGAGGTTAAATTACTGTGCTGTCTTCCCTTGCTGTAAAACTCTGAGTGGCACACACCTTGGGTAACTGTGGTCTTTGCTCAGATGCAGGACTTCCTCCCGTAAGTCCAGTTCCTCCTTGGTATTGACTCAGGCCCTTGAGAATTAGATCCAGCATAGCACAGAGGCATCAGGATCCGAGGAGAAAGGAACTTGGTCCTCCAGAGGAACATGTTGCTATTTTCATGTCTCAAATCTTTGCTTCAAACAGCCTGGCAGAAACTCCACTTCTGCATGGAATTGACAGGAGGGCAGAGTCCTCAGATAGGGGTTCTAAAGTGGCTTGCTTTGCTCTAGCTGTGCCTTCCTGAACTCTCAGACTCTGATCTCAGTCCAGAATAGAATAAAAACTCAGAAAAATGTGCAAACTGCCACAGAGACATGATGTAATTACAAAGAAATTGCCAACCAGTCTCTTAGTAGAAACGTCTCATTTCAGGAACAGAATGGCCAGAGGAAGGGGCCAGGAGGGCGAGGATTGAATCTGTGAGAAGCCTCAGAGGTAAGGAGCCAAGGCTGGGAGGTGGGCTGCAGAGAGGACATCTGTCTAAAACTTCAATAGGAGTAAAGGTCAAGGAGGAAGAATCTTGGATAAGGGAGACACCTGCTGGATAAACGTTGAAGAAGAAAAGTCTGTTTCTGGGTGGGGCTGTGAGGGCAGAGAAGAGGCACTTGCCGAAACCACACACTTCCTTACATTCCATAGCAAACTAATCCGTATGGGGATATAAAGAAGCATGTGGCCCCAGGAAGCAGGATCGTCCGAAGCAGCCCACCATCTGTGATGGAGCCCTGAACATCTTTCCTCCTCACTCTGGGCTTGTGGGGAGATGACTGAAATCATTGGGGCCTGGTCTCAGCCATCTTGAACCGTGCCGTCCACCCCATAAACTATCCTAGAATAAAACTATTATGAGGAATGGGAATGAATTCTCACGCTCCCCGCCTCCCCCTGCCCCCCGCAGATCAGATTAGAACTGCATTGACTTTCACTGATTTACAAGCTAGCAAATCCTTTGTTGTAACTGCGAACTAATTTTCTGTGATTGCTTTGTGTATAGCCTTCTTCGTGATGCTTGGGTCCAGTGAATAGGAAAGAAGAGAGAATCCAACAGAGATGTATGTTGTGTGTGAATGCAAAGCACTTGTGTTTCAGAATGCACCCAGGCACTACTGTACTTCCACTGTATGCCTGCTCTGGTGACTGTGAATGAGCACAGCTGCTGGCGCAGCATTCCAAACACAATGGTCCATTGTGGAAACACTCCTTTTGTTTGGCTTCCCCTATCCCCAGTCCATCACCTGCTCCCCTAGTCTGTGAGACCTGAGCTGTTGAAGAGGGAGAGACACTGGCAGCTGTCTGGCTGGGCCACCCCTGCTGGAGGGAGCTGTGGTTTTGAACTTCATGGCTTCTGATTCTTTGCCAGGAAACAGGGAGAAGCATGCCAAAAGAGAAATAGAATCACAAAGAAGGTTTGGGGCTCCCAGCACTGACAAGGGTGATGGGTGAAACATAGTCACATAAAAATTAAAAAATAATTTTTCCAAAGCATATCTTGGTAGCAGGATTGTTGTCAGTGATTGGCCTTTGTGAGCTTCTTGAGTCCCCACTAACCTGTGAAGTAGCTCTCTTATCTGGTTTCATAAGGAGGAAACTGAAGGTCATGGAAATAATTTGATTTATATCAAAGTCAATGGTAATTCCTTTTGGAAGGACTCATTGAGTTGGGGGCACAGCACCGGATCCACTTCTGGAGAGGCTGGAAGGGAGAGGTGCTAAGAAGGCAGACAGGCAGACAAGCTGGCACCAGAGTTTTATACCTTCGTCCATTTACTCTTCTGCTGCTTTGCGTGTGGGATGCTGCTGGCAGTGCTGTCTTTGTAACCACCTTGTTCTTAGACCAGGACAATGTTTTAGGCATCCCCACCAAAATCTCTCTGACCTTGGGAATCGTCCAATAACTCATTTAATCCAGTCTAATGCCTGAACAAACTCTGCTCTAGAAGTAGTTATCTCCCAGTATCAGCAGGCTTCATAGGTGTGGGAATTTGGGGTCTCCCCTCTTCTAGACTTGGAAGTGGTGGTAAGTCAAAAACGCAGTGTCAGGGGTTGTTGCGGACAAGAGACTGCTGGTCTCGAGCCAAAGGAGAACAGGCTGTGCCCTTGAGAAAAGCATCTCATCTCTTCCAGAGAACCAGTGAATTGAACAGCCTAGCTCTACCCTGGCTTTTGTGGGTATTTTGCGTATAACCCAGCAGGTGGAAATCTTTTTTCTCTGCTTTGCAAGTAGATAAAAAAAAAGAAATAAAAATTCATTTTAAAAACTGCAGAAAAAAATTAAACATGTTAATTCATTACTTGATAGTTTTTCAGTTCAGGAAACTAAATTCTTATTAATTTTGAGATCACAAAGCATTTTAAAAGTTAAAAGAAAGTTGGAGATTAGAATGTATATTATAAAAGTCTGTTTGAACTCTCATTCCACTTTTTCTGTGCACTTAAGAGTCAAGGAAAGAAATTATTGGAACGGATTGCAAAGTGGAGTGAAAAGACCATGCCTCCAGCCCAATTGTTTTTTTCTAAAAGGAATTACTATGTATTTGTGTATAGATTAATTTACTCCCATCACCCTCAGCTTCTTCATCTATGGAACCAGAAAAGAGGGCTACTTATAGGGTAGTGAGGATTAAAGGATCTTACACAGGCATGGCAATGAATATGACCTTATTATGGAATATGTGCTTTGAAAAACCTACTTTTTATTTTTGTGTCTGCTATTAGTTTCAGTCTCTACCCTTGTTAGTGATTTGAGCCAAATAAACAAAATAGAACAAAAACCACAACAAAAACATATTTCAGACCAGGATAATACAGAGAAGTGGGAGGAAGGATTGAAGGAAGAAGTCTGGGGTGTGGAACATATAGATTTCTCTGCATATAACATGGACAGATGAAAATGACGCAGCTATTACAGGTAGATTATTCTGAATTACTAAGCTTCCTACCTGGTCTAATTTTTTACTTTGGTAGATGGGAATCAGAAAATTTTAATGTGTCACCTGGCCATTTCTGTGCTATGTAATACCCAAAAAATCATCACCCTTCTGCCTCTCATCTCTAAACTTGATCCCATGTTTCTTACCTATAAATGGCAGTTATGTTACACCATCTGCCTTCAAATAGAGGGCTGAAGATTAATGAGATAATTTATGTGAATATCTCGAGTTTCTTAGGAGAACAGGCCAGTGATGAAATAAAATGTCCCTTGCAATATTACTGAAAACATTCATTTCTCCCTATCCAACTCTGCCCTGTAGCCAGGGAGTTGTTCAAAAACCTTAAATCCTTATGTAGTCCTTTCCTGGATTTCTGAGAAGCAAGTGCCACTTAAAAACCTTTAGGACCTAATCAGCAATATATGTTGCTTAAAAAGCATAAGCACCTGTCATCACTCCTGTTTTATTTCTTTCATCGCATAACACCATGTTTGAATATCAATGACCCAGACATAATATGATGATAATCTAAGGATGGTGGGTCCTACAGATGGTCCTAAGACAGTTTCCTGGATTTAGGGGAAATCAAGGACAGATTGAGACAGAAAGCTGAATTAGAGACTAACACAATACTGTGATATTTGAGTTTATTTGCTGGAGAAGGGTGCAGAGAGGAGGAACATGGCATGAGCATCTGTGACCTTGAGTAAGCTAAGATTAATCTCAGTTTCTCATCTGTAAAATGAGAATAAAATAGTTTACTCAACTGGAGGTGTCAATGAGATAGATTCATATAAAGTTCCATGATCACAACATAAGCTATCTAATCAATGATCCCATGTACTGTTAGAATGTTACCTATGACCTTACACTTGATATTTTAATATTACTACAGCAATTCAATCTACCCAATCTGTGAAGCTTCTTGTTTGATCTTAAAAATGTTTAATTAATATGACAATTACTTTTATGCAACAGGGGATCCAAGATATATGGAAAAGGTTAAATAGATATTACCAAAAAATTCTCCTGTTTAAAAAAAATTTTTGAAGCATTTTTGAATGTTTGAGGAGAATGTATTAGAAATAACCAGAGTTATTATAGGTTTTGTTTCTAGCTTCATTTTCAGGACTTTTATGAGAGGATATAGAGAGTGAGATTTTCAGATTGTCCCCTTATTTACTACAAGGCATTTGCCCTTTACCAGCTTTGGCCAAAGTTTGTTAACCCTTTGGTGGGGGAGTCAAAGAAGCCAGCATCCTCTACAGGATAATAACCTGTAGCTCCCTCTTAGAATCCTTAATGAATACAAGTATCTAGCACTCCCTATTCCTTCTCTGCTTCCAGCCAGGCCTGGAAGTCTTAAACAACTGATAGGAGCTTGTGAAGAAGTGATCAAAACTGTATACTTTATGGGGACTAGACCCCTCATGTGTCTGCAGGAGAAAGGCCACACACATGCTCTCTCTCCGAAATTTGAGCAGCTGTGACCTTTAGCCCTGATATCTAGCACTGGTGTTCTTGGTGGCTGTTCATGAAACAAGCTGTCCTGAAGCTCACCACGTTAGAGCTGAATTATTTGAGGTTTATTGCCATCTGGATGAGGAGGTAGGAAATAAAGGAGAGGTGATTCTTCTAAGGCACCCCAAGGGGTAGCCTGGTAGAATAGTGGGATAATGGGATAGGACTTTCCTTATTTTAACTGGGGTTCAGCCAAAATGTCTTGCCACTTTGGATGATTGTCCAGATTTGAATGCTGATTCAATCATGGATCTGGGTTCCATGTCAGTTTCATAGATACAGCCAAGAGCAATGCCAGCTTTGAGAGCCCACCTTCTTTCCCTGTAGTAAACAATTATCCCTTCTCAGAAGAGGTGATTTTGGATGGCATTTAACCTTCATGGTTGACCTTGTCCAACCCCTCATTCAGGAGAAACGGAGCTGGAACTTCAGTGAGAAAGAGTGCAGGGGGTAGAGAGGGAACCAATATTGCAGCAAGCCATTTGATTAGAGTACTAATGTTTTCAGCAGCCCCATGAAACACATTTTATTACACACAACACCATCTGAAGCAGGTTAAGCAATGTGGTGGCAAAGAATGGTTAAGAAACTTAAACACATAGCTAAATATAGCAGTTATATACCTAGGCATTTCCCTCTAACCCAAGGCACACATTCATTCTAAAACCTTGCATCTCCCAACTGGCCAGGTCCTTGGTGCCACCAACATATATTGAAGAGTCATGTTTCCTACACTGTGTTCCAGAGCTGCAGAACCAGAATCTCTGCAGGAATGGTGTAGGAAGCTTTGACTTTCTAACAGTCACTGCTAGGTGATCTTCATTCTCAACCAGACTGGGAAAAAGCAGCTCTAAGAAAATTGCTCTCCAATGTGAGTGAACATAGGAATTACACGTTTCTATGCAGAGTCTTCCAATTGCTCTTGTAAATGCTGACATAAGTGACCTGGGTGAGGGCCTAGCAGTTTGCATTACAGCTACCCAATTTTATTTCAGTGCAGATGGTCAGAGACCTTTGGAAAGCACTGATCTAACAGCTGTCTGTCTTTCTCATTTCCTATCATTTGTCATTAGCACACATTCTATTCTTAGTCCTTGGGCATCTGTGATGCATGGGTAGTTCCCCTCCTGGAGGGCTGCATCCTGGCTGCTTCATGTTTGATTTCTTAACTAATTGGTGAAGGACTTTTGAACAATCAGGGTGAGGTAGCTATTCGACCCCCAACACCCTGTAATGCCTACTGCACTCACCAATGTTCTAAGCACTATAACATAAAAGATAACTTACATTATAAATGTTCCTATATCACAGATACAGCAAACAAAAGCCAGGAGGTTGTAGTTTCTTGAGAGCTCTCCTTTGGAAAGTGCAACCTTTTAGGTAATAAGCATCACACTTGTAAGAGATTTGAGTATTGTGGATTCAGAAATCCAGGACTTCAATTTAGTGCACCAGAATCACCTGGACAGCTTGCTAAAGCACATCACATTTGGTCTCACTGCCAGACTTTCTGATTCAGGAAGTTTAGGGGTGAGATCAGGGATTGTCTAACAGTTTCAAGGTGATGCTGCTGCTGCTGCTGCTGGGCTGGGACCCAACCGCAGTCCTCATATTCTGAGCCTTCTACAAACCAAGACAAAGAAGAGCCGGAGAAGCTGCTCTGAAGCCCATGCTAAGAAAGTGATCGAGACACTTCCTTCCCCCAGCGAAGGTGCAGACAGATGAGCAATGTGCCAGATAAGGAAACCCTCTCTGCAACATTACTAAATGATGTGGCTTGAGCGAGAGTATGCTACTGCTGCTGTATGCTACTGCTGGTGTTCTCTTTGGCTTTCCATTTTTACAAGTAAATCTCCAGTGGGATTTGGTATGGAAAGTGTAAAAAGAAGTGATTGCTTAAGGCAGCTGAGCAGGGAGTTTTCTCACTCATATGACCTAACATGATTGCAAAAAAGAGCATTCTACAGAAGTAGAGAACAATAAAATTCTTTAGACCTCCAAATCAAAACCTGTCTTTCCATGTGTATTTGTTAAATTGATAATAAGCATTGCTCAAGGTCCAAGGACTGAGTCAAGAGCACCAGCTTCTTATCCTGGTTTTCCTAGGAAAGACATGCTTCAGGGACTTCATTTCTTAGTTTGCCAAAAAGATGTTAATAGTTCATGTGGATTTCGTGGGGACAATCCTGGGATGGTCCAAAAGGCAGTTCCATATTGTAATAGAATATTTAAGATACATTACTTACTAGAAATAGATTTCTTAAAGTTTCTTAGAAGAAAAATCTAATATACATTAAACATATTTTGGCAAGGCAGTCAAAGAGCAAGCCACAAGTTCAAGGTCACATGCTGTCCAGTTCTCATCCATCTCAATCCATCCTCAAACCGACCAGCCTCTGGATGATTTCTATGAGTCTCCCCTTCTAGCTCCTTTCATCATCCCTCCATCTTTGAGGGCCAGCCACCCCCACCCCCCACTCCTCCTCTGCAGATACTTGCAGTCCCAGCACACAGAAACAAATCTGTTGCCAGCGCTAGCCAACAAGGCATCCTCATGCATGGACATTTGCGGGGGGGCGGGGGGCAGGCAGGAAGAGCATTTCTCTCCTTCACTTGTCCTCTTTGGGCTTTGCCTGATGGACCTGGATTTTAGCTGTCTCCCCCCTTCACTCCACAGCCCCCATTAGAGACACCAGAACTTGGAGCTTCAGCTGCTCTCCAGTAGACACTGCAGCGCTGGCTTCAGATGACAGAAGCAAGATTGCCTTCAGGGCTTCCCAAAAATTCACAAAGAAAGGCAGACAGATGGGCAAGGCAGGAACAGCCAGAGGACAGTTAGAGGAGAAAGTTGCACGCGGAGAAACGCTCCGTACTCACCTGGGGAAAAGTGGCAGGCAGGTCCTTCCTCCTCTGTGGGTTTTTTTCTCGGTCCAGGTCGATGTGTTTAGAACGGGAATCGTTACTTATTTATTTATTTCCCAGCGCTGGCAGGGTTGGCTGGCGTTTCTACACCTTCCTGTCAGAATTCTCTCAAGGAAACAGCAGCTGGTGAGCTCAGGAATGTCAGTCAGAATCTTGGCCTAGTTTGGGGCCTTGAAGATTCTTTCAGAAAGTTAAAAAGGTTTCTGGGCCAGTGTCTCCTCTGGGTTTTCCCTCTCCTGCCTCTCACCTTTCCCATTTTCTACTTTTTTTTTTTTTTTTTTTTGCCCCAGTAACTAGTAGTTTAAACTGCAGGCTTCTGTCTTTCCGATGGCTCCTCTTGGATTGGCCATGAAGCTCTTCCTCCATTTCAGACTCCCACCCCCAGCCTGCTGATTTTCTAAACATTTGGATAGGTGCTTATTTATTTTGTCTCCTCACCTGTTCCCTTCTTGTTTCTCCCAACCCCGGGCCCGCATGCCTAACTGTGGTTGTCATCTGTCCTTTCCTTGGATTCCTAAGCCTTGCCATCCAGCTTGTCCCTTTCCCCACTGAGGCCCTGCCCACCCATTTCTCCTTTATCCTTTGGTCTGTCATTTGTTCCAGCATTACCTCTGACTTGTGTCCTGCTCACAGATGTGGCCTAGCGTCAGAGCTCCTGTCTTCTCCTCTCTTCTCCTCAGGCAGGCTCACTTCCCTGCCTCCTCTTGTCTCTGATATCCAAAGGCGAGCTTCCTCCCTTTTGTACGATCCAGCCCTCTGCCCACCCCCAGCACACTCTCCCACCTGTTTGTGTCTTTTAAGGGCCATGGTCATGTCCATGCCTTCTGTCCACCTCAATCACCCTGGTGACGGGCCTCTGAAAGCTGTTAAATTACACCTCTTCAGCTGTCTCAGTGCAGGAGAAATGTCCTTTGCCAAATCCTTTCTCAGATAGGCAAATCCATATTAATGCTTCTCTGATGGAATATACTAAAATGGTGCATGCTTTATTTCAAAGAGTAAGAGCATCACTTCTTTTCAAATGCGTGAATACTCATCCCTTGGTGCTGGCTTTTGTTAGTTCCATAACAGTATAAACCAACCCAGATACAACTATTTTTAGCTTTTCTGTGAGTTGCTTGGCTCATTTTTTTCCAATGGGAAGATGGTTGTTGTAGAGTTAGGGAAAATCTGAGTGGCTTGGTGCTAGAGCAGATACTTGTACATAAAAGAAGGTACTTCAAAATTTCATGGAAAATGGAATTAAAAAAGAAATTTGTTTTGATGTAAACATTTTTATATTCATGCATACAGGGAATATTTAAAACATTCATGGCAAACATGTTTTATGAAAAACGACCTGAATTTCAAAATATTTCACAGAAATATACTTATTTTACAATCTGTTTTCCATGAACTTTTGAAGTGCTATCATATATTTAGTGAGTGTCTAATAGATTCTAACTTATTTCATTTTATTTTTAAAGATTTGAACAGCAGCATGACACAGAAAGATCTTCCATCCATTGCTGTACTACCCAAATGGCTAAAACAGCCAGAACTGAGAAAAATCAGACAGGAGCCAAGAACTTCACCTGGGTCTCCAATGTGAGTGAATGAGATCCAAGTACTTGAGCCATTTTCCTCTGCTTTCCCAGGCACATTAGCAGGAAGCAGTAAGTTGGGCCTTGAACTTTTACTCTGTTAGGGAACGCCAGCATCTGCAGCTGTGTCCAATGATTTGTGAAGAGGCGAATCTGGTGTTGGATACAGTCATTTTTAAATTTTTTATTTGGAAAGGCAGATCAGGTTTATGGAGAGAAGGAGGGACAGAGAGAAAGATCTTCCATCCATTGATTCACTCCCCAAGTGGCCACAACAGCCAGAGTTGAGCCAAATCAGTCAATGGCCAGGAGCTTCTTTCAGGTCTCCCACATGGATACAGCATTCCAAGGCTTTGGGACATCTTTGACTGCTTTCCTAGGCCCTTAGTAGGGAGCTAGAAGGGAAGTTGAGCAGCTGGGCCATGAACTGGCACCCACAAGGGATCCTTATGTTTGCAAGTTGAGGATTTAGCCATTGAAGCATTGTGGCAGGCCCCAGTCATTTTGACAATGCATATAAGTGGCAGAATATCTCAACTTTTGAAATAGTCTGTAGATGTCTTTTCATTTAATTTTTATTTAATACCCTTATCTATGTTGCTGTCAAACTGGTTTTTTTGTTTGTTTGTTTTTGTTTGTTGAACCACTCCCCCCCTTTTAAGTTAAGTCTTTGATTAATTAAAAACATTATCTTAAAAATAAGAAGAGGGTGTCTCTCTCTGTTTTTGAGAGGCACCCCACCTCCCGGTGCTCTCTTGGGAGGTGCTTTCCCTTTCCCTTTTCTTTCCTATAAAATAGAAAATAAAAGATTTAAAAAAACCCCAGAAAACGAATGAGAAAAAAAAGTTCTTTGAGACCACCCATTTACAGAAAACTTCATTTGAACAGTGTTATATTGTTGATAAGGTGCTTTTCAAATGAATGTGAGTTTAAATTTATTGATAATTGTCATCTTGAATAACCGTGGTCTGAAATCTGTAATTGAATATGCACAGAGAAATATACATTTGCAGTTGATAAAATATTACAAATCTCTTTTAAAAAAATTCTGGCATTTGTTCCTGAAAATCTGCTGTTATAAAAGTAGAAAATTGCTCAGCCCATTCATTCAGTCTCCAGCAACAGTTCTGTCTTTTTCCTACAGCCTGCTTTAAACTCCAGGAAACAGTTTTAAAAAGATTTATTTATTTAACTTGTGAGTCAGAGCTTTAGAGAGAAAGATACAAGGAGAAACAGAGAAAGAGATCTTCCATCGTCTTCCCAAAAGTCCCATAATGGCTAGAGCTAAGCTGATTGGAAGCCAGGAGCCAGGAGCTTATTCTGGGTCTCTCTCATGGATTCAGGGGCCCAAGGACTTGAACCAACCTTCACCACTTTCCCCAAGCCATAAGCAAAGAGCTAAATAGGGAAGTGGAACAGGCAGACTTGAACTGGTATCCATATGGGATGGTGTCACTGCAGAGGATTAGTGGGCTAAGCCACTGCACCAGCCTTCCAGTAGTCACTTTTATCCTCATTGAAAGCTCAAATCCAGCTTGCCTGGAACATGCATTTGTTATTAATATGTATGTATGTACTTTAACATGTCTATATGCTATTTAAAATTTTATTTTAGATTATTTTGTTTGTGTAAGTCTAGAATTCACAACACAGTAAATTCCTGGAGGTCAAGTGTGTATTAATTTAAATTTCTGTTGTTTCTAAGAAAATTTCAGAAACATTGTGGGATCCCAATAGACTGGACCAAAAGGTTTGCTCAGATACTACAAAAAAGATAAAGCACGCAGACACCACAGGGATGGGAGGATAAGCACATTTTACGTAGTATCTTTTAGTTCCTCTGACACTGACCTAGAATCAAAAAAGAAACTGATTTTAACTTAATGACTTATCTGTGTGTAGGCTTATACTTTGCATTTTCAAACGACAAAAATGTAAGAACCTCAGAAATTGTTTGGGGGTGGATATCAAAGAGGTCTTGATAATCCTGTGTAGAAGATAGAGAATCAGAGGTATACTGTGATGAAAGGATTTGCTGAGGGTCACATGCCTAAAAAAAATTTTTTAAGAGGAACAAGGAGCGTGTGCACACACGTGAGAGAGAGAGAGAGAGAGAGAGAGAGAGAGAGAGAGAGAGAGAGAGAGAGAAACAGAGAGAGAGAGAGACTGATTCTCCATCTGCTGGTTCATTCCTCAAGTGGCCTCAGGATCTAATTTTGGTCCAGACTGAAGCCAGAACCCCTGAGCTCTATTCAAGTCCTCCATGTGGGTGACAGAGGCTTAAGTACTTGAAATGTCCTCCATTGACTCTCTAGGCATTTTTCAGCGAGGTGGATTTGAAACAGTCACCTCCCCCCCCCCCCCCCCAAAACTGGCACTCTTGGTATGAGCTGGCAATATTGCAACTAGTAGCTTAGCTTACTGAGCCACAGCACCATGCCCTAATGGCTTGTTGCTGACAAATATTGGGTCAAACTCATGTGTTATGACTCCGTCTGAATTGTGTTGTTCATTTGAGCATGTTTTAGGTCAAGAATTCCAATTTGATAAAGAACCACTTTATTTTTCCCTGAAGTCTCATATGAACCAGGTTGGTTTATAGTCATGCAAATAAATAAGTAAGTGAAATAGCCAGGAAGGAATAGGGAGAGACCCCCACCTCCACCTCCAAGATCTTTCCAACTGAGATGCTCTTTCCCATGGAAGTCCCAGAACCAGGAGAAGGACAGACTCAGCCTTGTCTGAGCAAGAAGCATTCTTCAAACCTAGCTCCCTCATTTATCTTCTTTAGCAAATGAAGAAACCAAGGCCCAGGTTAGCAAGGAACCTTGACTTTGGTCATAGAAGTAGAGTCCCATGTCTCCCAGATTGGTGTGCTTTGGTGTTATGATTTGGTATTATGATTTGGTGTTATGATTTGGTGCTTGTTTGGGAACCTCCTCAAATGGCCTTCTCCCCTCTAGGCCACCATGTGATGGGGAGGTATTCAGGAGTATTCAGGCTGGTCTGTTCCTGGCTGGAAGTCATCTCTTACTGCCCCAGAGTGCATAGAAACTGACAGGAAAGGAACCTCACAACTGCTAGGGGAATGTAGAAAACAGACTGTTCCCTGCTAAAAACAGTTTTGATGCTTTGTAGTGGGCTCAGCTCCTGAATTTCATAGGGATGATAATAATAATAATGAAATCATAGGATGGTAATAATAAATCCTTTGAGCTGCTGCCAGAGGTACATACTGCAGGCGTTAGACGCCAGTGGGCAGCTGCTGGGCTAAATGTGGCCCCCAGTTGTCAAGGAGAGACCCACCCCGATATGGGAGAAACAAATCAACACGGATGTGCAGGGCACACACAGGGCCGAGCCACTTGGAAGGAAAGGCTTCAGTTGAGACCCCGACTCTACACAAGGAATTAGTGATTGAAAATGTGCTTGACATTTCAGGTTTAACACACAGGCGTGTTTGACTTCATGAACTGTCTGGCATAGATCCTGGATCAAATAAAGCATCAAGTGCCCTATTTGATGATCCTGTTTCCAACCAAGTGGTTGACAGTTGTCAGGATGGTGGAGATTGAGACCCATGAAGAAGTGCTAGCTGTGAACTTGTGTTTCGTGTTTCCAATATGGTTTAGTTTTCTTAGAGCTATTAAAAAACTACAGGGCTTCTCCTTCCCCCTTTTCTCCCCCTATAGGGTGGTGGCCAGAAATTATATCTTCTAAAATCTGGAGATTATAAAAGTTGAACTACAACCCACCCCCATTAGGCTTGTTTAGAAAATTAAATGAAGTTGCCTGTTTCATTTGGATTGGTTTGATTTAGTCATCGTCTGAGTGGCGAACAGTGAGTGGTGTGTTAAAGAGCTTGGGTTACATACAAATGCATTCAGCAGTAGAAAGGATTGAAAAAGAGGATAATTGGCTTGGGTCATTTGCCCACAACTGCATTTATATATTTTTAAAGATTTATTTATTGCTATTGGAAAGGCAGATTTACAGAAAGAAGGAGAGACAGAAAGATTTTCTGTCCTCTGCTTTATTCCCCAAGTGGCTGCAGTGGTCGGAGCTGGGCTGATTCAAATCCAGGAGCCTGGAGCTTCTGGGTCTCCCGCTTGGGTACAGGGTCCCAAGGCTTTGGGCCATCCTCTACAGCTTTCCCAGGCCACAAGCAGGGAGCTGAAAGGGAAGTGCAGCAACCAGGATAGGAGCCAGTGCTTATGTGGGATCCCAGGCATGCAAGGTGAGAATTTAGCCACCAGGCTATGGCACTGGGCCCACAACTGCATGTTTTAAGGGAAGATTCAGCCTAGGTGTCTTATTTCATAATAAGGTCATGAAATCCTGAGAAATAAAGATTATTCATTTTTCTTTTCTATCTTTCTTTCTCTTTCTTTCTTTCTTTCTTTCTTTCTTTCTTTCTTTCTTTCTTTCTTTCTTTCTTTCTTTCTTTCTTTCTTTCTTTCTTTCTTTTTCTTTCCTTCCCTCCCTCACTCCTTCCTTCTTCCCTCTTTCTTTTCCTTCCTTCCTTCCTTCATTTCTTCCTCCCTCCCTCCCTTCTTTCTTTATTCCTTCCTTTCCTTTCTTTTCTTTTCTTTTCTTTTCTTTTCTTTTCTTTTCTTTTCTTTTCTTTTCTTTTCTTTTCTTTTCTTTTCTTTCTTTCTTTCTTTCTTTCTTTCTTTCTTTCTTTCTTTCTTTCTCTCTCTCTCTCTCTCTCTCTCTCTCTCTCTCTCTCTCTTTTTCTCTTCCTTTCATTTTCTTCTCCTATCCTTCTCCTTTCCACTACCACTCTGGCACCAAGCACAACAAACACACACAGAGGAAACAGACAGCGAGCCAGACCTTTGCCTCCTGACTCATACAGTTATACAGACGGGCAAATCTACTACAACAGAGTGGGATCAAAGGAGATGTTAGTGACAGTTACTGTTCAGCAGTATATTACTTACACAAATGCAAAGTGTTATTTTATTGAAATGTGTCCTTCAGAACCTGTTATTGCAGAAAGCTAATATTCACCCCGGGTGATGGCAGAGATATGGGCCTCCAACACCAGCTGTTCCTCTGGAGGTTTTCCCAGCTGCTGTTAAGGCCTTCTTTTTGGCAGAGGAGCCTGGAAGAGTGCAGATTCCTTACAGGAGCAGGCCAAAGCAGGTCAAAAGCAAAACAGTTGGAACTATTTGGGAAACAGGTGGGAATAATGGAAAATTCATTTGGTTAAATGTATGCTTAAGTCAACACAAGTTAACTCAGTTGCTTGGGTTTGGATAAGTAAATACAGAGTTTAAAATTCTCCATTTGGGGCAGGTGTTTGGCACAGTAGTGAAGACTCTCTTTGGGCTGCCTACATCCCATATCAGAGTGTGTATGGCTTAAGTCTAAGCTTCTTGACCAGCTTCCTGTTCATATGTATCTTGGTAGTACACATTATATATGTGTGTAAAAGTTTATACACACATGCATGTATGTGTATGTGCGCGCACACACACACACACACACACACACACACACACACACACACACAGGGCTTCTGGATTTTGCCTGGCTCAACCCTGGCTGTTATGGGGAATCAGCAGGTAGATGGAGATTTTGCTCATTCTCTCTGCTTTGAAGTGAAAAATAAATGAGTAACTGAATATAAATGAATACATAAAAATAGTACAAAAGACACCAACCTCGTTTCCTTCTGTCCTTCCTTCCCTTCCTCCTTTTATTTTTTCTTTTTTCTATTCTCTCACCCCCTCACTCTCACTCTCCCTTTCTCCCCTGTTCCTTTCTATTTGTTTTTTTACTAGCATTTGAAGATTATTTAGAAATTAAAATAGCAGGAAAGATAATTTAGCATTCCTTAGAATTTATGAAGTACTGTAAGTGAAAGTAGATTTATGTGTTTCCCCCCTGTTTATAACATGAGGCTATGTAGTTTCATCAAAACAAAGGAATTTTAGTAAAATATAGGGTAAGCTGAATTATATTAGGTTCCTGATTTGACATATTTGTTCTCATTTAATACTTAACAAACATCCTATTTGCCTAAAGTAGATGCTAAACTTCAGGTATCATTTTCTTTGCCCTTTATATTTTACTACAACTTTTTGCATTTGGATGATTATTCTAAAAGTGCCACTTGTCTTCTCTTGTTTAATAACTGAAATAAATGTTTAAGAATGAAAAGTCTTCACAGTATAGCATTTATATCTATACTTTATGATTATGTGAAAGAATTAAATCTAGGGTATTATAAATACTGACATTCAAAGTTCAAATGTTGTATCATTCTTCTAAGTATATCCAGTGAAACCTAATCCACAGCAATTTGATATCCACAGCTTTCATGAAGGAAAGACAAAAGGAAACTTTTCCAAGCAGTTGAGATTGTTTCTTTTCTTCTGAAACTTGTGTTACTCCATTTTATATTCCATCACAAATTTTGTACTAATGTAGTACAATATTTTATATGTATGTAATTGCAATATGACAATTTGCTGTGACAAGTATATGTATAAAGATTGACCTGTTCAAACTTCTAATTAAAAATAAAAATAAAAATCAATTTATATAGGAATAGAGTTCACTAGTACACAGTTAAGTAGAATAGTATAAAAAAGTTATAGTTAATAATTACTAACATGAAAGTACTTATTGCAAATAAATATGAAGTTGATAGAAATTTGAAATGTTTCCATGAGTTCAAATACCCAGGAATGGAAATCCCGAATTATTAGATTGATGTTTTGACATCACTTGCATTCTTTTGGCTGTCTTTAGGCGTGAACACTGAGAGCATTGGTTTACATGAGCAAAAAAGGTGTGAATCAAATATTCTTATGGCAATTTTATAAAATACTAGGAACTATGAATGTGTTTTATGCCAGGAATCATATAATATTTGCCATCAGTATTAATTATCCATCACTGGGAACTTTACAAAGCTATTAAATTCTGTTAAAAGAACTGGAAATGACACAACTTGGATAATTTGTTGTCTCATTACAGGGTTTTTTTCAGAAGGGAAAGGAGAATTGACCACAGACCCTGAATGCCCAATGGATCTTCTTTCTGTGTATGCCAAGAACGTGAGGCTCTCCCTGATTATCCCCAGGACCATTTGTCAGAGCAGTGAGGAACCCTGAGTGGAGTCTATGTACCTCCCCCACAGAGAGCAGGCTTGCCTCTGCCTGCATAAAAGCGGCCAGTACCCCAGCCTCAGTGTGACACAATCCCATGGTGTATAGCATGGCCATTTACAATTCCCTATGTATCCCAGTATCACACACAGGCTTCTTGTTGTGCCAGAGTACTCAAGGTTGTTGTTTTGGATCCAGGAATTTTATGTCTCTTGCCAGTAGCCTAATGAAACAGTAACAGGCTGGCTTATTAGCTTGTACCTAGGTGACATCCCTCATAGTCCTTGCCATATTTATAATACTAATTTCTGAGAAAAATTGGGAGGAATCACTACTATGACTCCCTGAATGACAGCTAACTAAACCACTGACTCTTTTACATGGAAGTACCCTGTTTATTATAACAGGCTCAAAGTGTTGGAAAAATCCAAATTTTGCTAGTCTTAAATGCCCTGCTTAAAATAAGATGTAAAAAATGATCAAAAACCATATTATGTTATTTGAATATGTATTCGTCAAAAGGCACAGATTTAGTTCATTCACTTTTGAGGAATGTTTGCAATTGTATTTTTTTGGTACAATCAATCCAATGGATCATACCCATTACTCCAAATACATGTATACATAATCACTATGTCTCCATTTTTTTTCAATCCAATTGAACTCCCTTCTAAGATACTTATTTTTTTTTCAGAGTGCAACAATAAATGGTCATGAATTTACTCACATACTTCTACAAAAATCATTCCCTGATTCACAACACCTGCCATTTTAAAGAGGACATCCAATGTTATGTGAAGATTCTGACTCAATGTTTTGGTAACTCAAGCTTTCTCAAGAATAAAATAGGATTTCTTTAAGATTTAAAGCATAGATCTGAGTGGTGAAATCTCCTTCTAGTCTGGGCACTGACACAGCTCCACAGATAATATTTGTATTCAGTGTTTCCAAAGAAAAACAAAGTCAATACAAACAAAATAGAAAAAAAATATGAGAATCACTTACCCAATAATAATTGCAGAGAAGTACTATACATTTTAAAATACCTTTTCTTTTAAGGATTGATTTATTTTACTTGAAAGGTAGAGTTACAGAGAGAGGGATAGACAGAGGTCTTCCATCCACTGATTTAATCCCCAATGGCTACAATGGCCTGTGCTGAGCTGATTGGAATATGGGAGCTATGAACCTCTTCTGGGTTTCCCATGCAGACCCAGAGGCTTAAGGCCTTGGGCTATCCTTTGCTGGTTTTCTGGACTATTAGCAGTGAGCTGGATGGGAAGCCAAGCAACTGGGACTCGAACCACACCATTATGGAATGCCAGCACCACAAATGTAGGATTGGCAGCTCTAAGTACTGTAATTTTTAAGTCATTTTTTAATGTTATTGTTACAAAGAGTATTAATTAGGGATTTTTAGAAATGTCCTTATATTCATTAACCTATAAGGCAGATGTTTCTGTCTGCTGCAATATGCCAAATAATTTTTTTTAAAAAAGATATTCTTTATTTGTTGTAAAGAGACTTATGGAGGCAAGGGAGACACAGAGAGAGAGAGAGAATGAGCAAGCAAGACGTTTCCATTGGCTGAATCACTCCCTAAGCAGCCACAATGGCTAGCACTGTTACAGGCAAAAGTCAGGAACCAGGAGCTTTCTCTAGATCTCTCACATCCTGTCAGAGCCCAAGCACTCGGACCATCCTCCCCTGCTTTCTCAGTTAACAAGGAGCTGGGTCAGAGATGGAACAGCTGGGACACAAATCAGAGCCGCATGGGATTTTGGCTCTATAGGTAGCGATCCTACCTGCTATACCACAATGCCAGTTTTTATCCATGACAGTTATCCTCGAGTACTGCTTTCATGTTCACCCCCCAATTAAAATCATTTCGAAGTCCTTGAAGACTTTCCTTCTGAACAGATCTACAATTTGTCTATTTCTCACCACACGTCTGTTATTTTGAAATACGATCTTTGTTCTGAATTATTTCAGTAGCTTACTAGTCAAGAGTAAGACAGAGCCTTCCTTCTGTCTATGTCTTCTTATAGTTTATTTTTCAGTAAACCAGCTGAAGAATCACTTAAAAACATTGGGTGGGGGAGATCATTGGCTGGGCAACTCTCTACAAGGTTTCTTTTTTACCCAGAATAAAAGTCGCTGTCTTTGACCTACACGACATGTTCCCCCTTTTGATTCCCTGTCTCCTGATACTCTTTCCCAAATTCCCTTACAGCCCTCCCTTGATGCTCCCTTTGCATGCTGAAGGCACTTCCATTTTGGAGTTTGACATTCATTGTCTTTTCTGCTTAACATGTTTCTTGTAAGTATTCATATGGCTGATATCTTTATCTTCATCAGATTTTTGTTCAAATGTAATCTTTTTTAAAATTTATTTTTTATTGATTACATTGCATTATGTGACACAGTTCTATAGGCTCTGGAATTCCCCCCTTCCCTCCCCAAAACCCCTCCCCTCCCATGGTGGATTCTTGTTGCATTCCTACAGTTCAGATTCAGTTGAGATTCTTTCCTTGCAAGCATCTACAAAGCATAGAGTCCAGCATCTTATTGTCCAGATAAGTTCAGCAGTTTCTTGGGGAGACCGTCTGCCAGGTTCTGCAAAATCATGCTTCAACGCTATGAACTGCTAAATACTAAAATCAAATGTAATATTAATGAGCTATACTTGGTGAATGTTATTAAAAACTGCAAAAATATTTCTTTACTTGAAACTCAATTTCCCCTTATCCTGACATTTTGAAAAACCATTTCTAATGCCAAGCTTCACTGTAGGACAAACAGAAGGAAAGAACAGGTAGCTCTACTATAATGCTATGGGGTCCTGATTTTAAAAATATATTTTATTATAAAAGAGGCAGAAAGCAAAAGTGAGAGGGATGGGCAGGGACAGACAGAATGCTCTCATGATCTGTTTCAATTTACAACTGCCATCAGCAACAAATCCCAAGTCGGGCTGCAGTCAGGAGCTGAAAATGCAATCCAGATATCCTAGGATCTGAACTAGCAGAAAGCTGAGTCAGATATGGGACATAGAGGCTTAACCAGTGCCATTTTTTTCTTTTTAAGAATTATTTATTGGGCCTGGCGCGGTGGCGCAAGTGGTTAAGGTCCTCACCTTGCACGCCCGGGATCCCATATGGGCGCCAGTTCTATCCCGGCAGCCCCGCTTCCCTTCCAGCTCCCTGCCTGTGGCCCGGGAAAGCAGTCCAGGACGGCCCAAAGCTTTGGGACCCTGCACCCGCGTGGGAGACCCGAAGGGCTCCTGGCTTCGGATTGGCATAGCATCGGTCATTGAGCTCACTTGGGGAGTGAATCATCGGACGGAAGATCTTCCTCTCTGTCTCTCCTCTCTGTATATCTGCCTTTCCAATAAAAAAAATAATAAAAAAAATTTTTTAAAAAAAGAGAATTATTTATTTATTTGAATGAGAGAGTTATAGAGGCTGGGAGAGAGATCTTCCATCTGCTGGTTCACTTGCCCAATGGCCTCAATGGGTACATCTGGGCCCATCTGAAACCAGGAGATTCTTGTGAGTCTTCCATGTGGTTTTAGGGACCCAAGCATTTGGGCCATTTGCTGCTGCTTTCCCAGGCACATTAACAGTGAATTGGATTGGAAGTGGAGCAGGAGGAACTTGAACCAGTATTCTTATGGGAAACCGGCATTGTAAGAACAGCTTTGAGAGCTAGGCCACAATGCTGGTCTCTTAACCAGTGTCTCAAATGCTAGGCAAAATACCCACCTCCATGTAGTCTTGATTGAAGCCTGCTCTGCAGTCATTATCATTTCAAATTGTTCCATTGTTCAGAATCTCAGGGTTTTTTTTCTTAAACTGATAAAAATGGAGCATAGTAAGAATCAGACAAAATTGGAAATATATATTTATTTTAGTAAATTGGAAAAAGCTGTGAAAGGAGAAGTAGCAAAGAACAAAGATGAGATAATGAGAGACTGAAGGCAGAGAAGATATGCAGGATCCGAGGTTCTGGAAAGATTTCCCATAGAACTTTCTATGTCCCACTATGTCCCATCCCTTTGGAAGGTCTTTGTTTCAGTTTTCAGATCATGATGGTGAAAGAACTATGTCGCTATTTTTGTCAAATTCTGTGAATGACTTCATTCAAGCTCAAGAGTTCCATGTTGTGGCACTGAACTAAGTAAAGAAGGTTTTGTCCTTCACAGACATTTCAGAATCATAGATTTCATGGGGTTATACTTGCACATGCAAGAAAAAAATAAATTCACTCTAGCAGAAAATGTCTAAGTAAGCAAAACCACTAAAGCTGGAGAATGGGGCAAGTGACCACCTTTAACATTTAAGATCATAATCTATACTTTTTAAAGATTTATTTTATATTTTATTGGAAAGGCAGATTTATAGAGACAAGGAGAGATAAAGAGAAAGAATTTCTATCCACTGGTTCAATCCCCAAGGGGCTGCAATGGGTGCAGGTGAGCTGATCCAAAGCCAGGAGCCAGGAGCCAGGAACCAGGAGCAGGGAGCTAGGAGTTTGTTCCAGGTCTCCTGTGGACATGCATGGTCCTAAAGCTTTAAGCCATCCTCTATTGCTTCCCCAGGCCACAGCCAGGGAACTGGATGGAAAGTGGAGTAGCTGGGATATGAACCGGTGCCCATTCCAGCGATTTAGCCACTGAGCCATTGGGCTGGGAGCATAAAAACATTATTTAAAAGTCATAGATAAGAGCCCATCATTTTGATTTTTAGTTTTTTAGCTAGTAGTGGAGCACTAGTTTCTCTTATGAGTTCCATCAGAGAGCCTTGTATGAGAGTAAGTAGAAACATTTCTTTATAAGTTTTATTAATATTTGATATATGCTAAATTGAATTTAGAGAATGATCTGTCAGAGGAAGTGGGTTTGAGTGTATTCTACAAGAAGAAACATGGCATTTTTTTTTCTAACTTTGCTGTGTAATACCCAAGAAAATATCACTAGACTTAGCAGAGGCCTTTGGTAGCTGCTGTACTTATCTGTGACTATCTAATAAACCTCGTGAAAGATCTCAGAAATTTTGATGTATTTCAGGGAAATTTGTAGGAAGCTAAAGTTCTGCAGAGCATCTAGATGACAGCAAGTGCCAGGAACATTAGAGTTAATGACACCACATTTGCCACCACATTCCATTGTAGGGGGCCCCTGTGGAAACTCAGGTTACATTGAAAAACTTTAGTTCTTTGTGAGGGACAACTGGTGAAGATTCTTCCTTCTTCCCTGTCAGCTGTCTCTTCAGAGTCTTTCCCCTTTCCACAAAAACCTAGGGTTGGAAACTACTATATTTATAGTAATTCTGGGTGAAACAGCCTTTCTTCTTCCTGATCTTTGCACAAAGCAAAACTGAATTTTGTCTGTAAACCCTTTTATGTGCTAGTTGTAACAGATCCCAGTCCTCCTGGTGACCACTTAAAGGAGAAACAGGAGAGTAACCCTCATGATGACCACAGCAGAATGGTGAGTGCAGCTGCCTGGCCTCCCATATCTGCTGAAAAGTCACTGCTTCCCACCTGCTTCCCTAGCCCAGTCAGGCTCTCCTGGCCTGAGACTGGCATGTTGCCTAGTTAATGTTTAAAACAAAAACCTGTTGAACAGAAGGAATTTCCCTAAAGCACAAAAGGTCTTCGTGCTTAACCCCACCCTGCTGTCCAAATTTCTGCTTAGTAGAGAACAACATTTGAATTATTTCAAATAGTGCCTGGTTGATGGCACTTCAGTTTCTCAGGGGAAGACATTTTTTAAATATTTTATTTTTTTATTAATTATACCAGAAAATATAATGTAGACTTTTAATGCAAGGAGGGGAGCATTGAAATTGTTGGTGTCTGGACACTACTGTGTATTTTAGGGGCCTTTGACCACAAATCATTTGCAAAGGTGCACATGAAGTAGGCAGCTGAATGTTCAATTGAAGACTTTGTCAGAGTGGTTTCTGAGATGGAATGTCTCTTGGGTCTTTGTGATAAGACAATTATTAACCTATCTTAACCATACTGGAAGAATATTTTGGAATTTTGATTCAATATATCTAATGTGGGCAGCAAGAGAAAAGGGCTAAGAGTCTATGCTCTGGGAAAGAGGAGGTGAGGAAAGACTCAATTGGGACAAAGTACTTTATTTTGAAATGCTTGATGAGAATGAAAGAATATGTGCTTTAATCTTCTTTCCCAGATTAAAGCATCCAAAAGACCCTTCAAGGAGAACCTCTCTTTCCCACTATGCCAAGGGTCTGGAGGTGCTCTCATGTAGTTTACAGATGTTTAAGGGATATGGGTAGACTCCACAGATGGACAAATGAATAGTTATTAGAGGATGTTTACCTGTAGGGTTATGCTCTCATACAGGCACTATCTGGAGAGTAGACAAATAAGGTCACAGTACATAGAAAGGACAGTAGAGAAAATAACAAATTTGGTGTTTTTATTAAATGATGCATTCTAAATGATTAGGACTGTGTTGAAGAAATGATTCTACTCACAAAATGGACAGCCTGCTAAGGCTTCCCATATCTGGGTACTTGACACAGTGCTGTGTGAAGCCATTTCTGCTTCACTGCTTCTGCATCTGCTGGGTGACCATTGGACTTTATCACAACTCAGAGTTGTGACCCAGGCATTCAAACTTTTGCCCAGTTGCAGGGACCTGTCCCTAGTGCCTCTTCTGATCTCTCTCTTGCCATCATCTTACCTTTCTTATACTGAAAGAATTTACCCATTTTTCCAAATGGTAGCATTCTTTCTTCCTGTCTTGAGGGAACTTTCCTAATCCCTATTAATACCCCCTCCAAACAGGGGCCAGTTTTGCAGTTTTAAGATGAATAAAAGCAAGAAGGAAGTACAATTCCCTCTCTTTTTAATATTAATTCATTCAACAAACTTTTTTGCATATTTACTCAGTATTATGCAGTTTACAGAACCTGGGATTACAGTGTTGGTCAAGCAACATAGAGCCCTATCTTCCTGGAGCATGAAGTTTACCTGATAAGGTAATATGTTCTCACCTAGTTCAGTGGACATCTAAACAGAGGGGTCATGGTGGTTTTCTGTTAATTCTCCTAAAGCAATATCTAATTAGAAGACCAGAAGCACTTGGGTGCCAATTAGCCTGAAGCTGATCCAGAAAAAATATGATATATATAAAGAAGTTTTCTAATAAAATCAGGAAGGCAAGGGAGGGTGTGTTTTTTGTTTTCTTAAGCTTAAGTTTAGTGTTGAAAGTACTAAGTTAAACTTAGGGATGAAACAAAAATATTTCTTTTGTGGTAGAAAAATGTAAACGCCAACTTAAAATACAAAGTACAGATAGGGAGAAAATATTTGCAAACTACTCATGCTTGCTTTTATATTAGCAAAATTTGTGTGTGTATATAGTTATACATTCACACATAAATATATACACATATATAATCCACACATATAATCAAGAAGCCGCAGGAATAAAGAAGACATAAGGTAAAATTGTAATATAGAAACAAACATACATAGGTCATTGTTTTGGCCAAATTCCAGAGGAAACATTGGCTTATTCAAAGTATCTCGGCGAAGAAGAGCTTATGAAGAGTTTATTGGCAAAACTGTGGACAGAATTGAAAGAATAAGCAAAGGTACTAGCAAAAGCAAGCAGCCATTAACGTTATGAAGTCTCGAGCCATAATGAAAAGAATGCTTTGTGGAGCTGAGAGCTGGAGTTTGGGATGAGGGTTTGCTTGCTGCAACTGTGTCTCAGAAATTTAGCCATCGTAAGTCAGCACCCATAGCCTAGAAGGGTAAGAATGGATTTTTGGTAAGGTGGAGACAAACAGAAGAAACAGGACCATAATGAGTAGTTATCCATGGCTTAAAACTATCTAATAAATCATTGATTTACTTAGAATCTCCTCAACCTCACTAATAGGTAGAAGAGTATAATAAGATACTATTTTCCCACATTAGATTTGCAACATGAAATAACACTACAGTATGAAATATTACTAGGGTTAGAAGAAGCAATGACATACATTATTGGTGGTACACTATTGAGAGAATAATTTCCCATGAACTTTCTATTTTTGAAATATTTGGTTCAGCAATTCATCTTTTGAGAAGTGGCATCTTCGATTGAACAAGAATAGAGACTTAGTGGAACTGTCATTTTCAGAAGATATCATCCCAGCCCTGCCGGAGATTACAGTCTATAAAGGAAGGTGATTTCTTGTTACTTTGCACATAATTTGTGTCCCAGGGATGAAGGTAATCAAATATTTAAGGTATACCTATTACTTGACAAGATTTTTAATAGGAACTGAGGACAAATGTGACAAAGCCTTGGCATCTTTCTTTAAGGGCTTACAGTCAAATGGTAAGAAGATATTTTGAACACGAGGTGGTAAGAACTGCAATAGCAGATATATTCAAAGAATAAATATGGGGGCAAAGAAGGAGAGCAACACTCAGTCCTTGAATACAGAGACATAGTATATGATATATGCACAAGCACACACACATACATACGTACAAAAGTAAATATATAGACTCTGTTGTATGCATGTATGATATCCGTTATTGACTGAAATATTCTTGACTGAAATGTCATTATGTAACATCTGACTGTATGCCATTGACAATTACAAAACATGGCTGAGAAAAATGGAAGGAGATCAAATAATTGGGAGATATGTATGTCATTTTTGGATTGGAAGATTCATTATTGTTAAGACATCACTAAATTAGAGGTAAAACCAAACACAATCTTTACAAAGTATTCTTCCCTTTCTATTTCTTGGTGTTTCCTCAAGATGAAAAGAAAGAATATACCCATTCGAACACTTGTACACAAATGGTTACAGCACCTTTATTTGTAAAGATCAAAAATTGGAAATCATCAATTGTTCAAGCTGAATAGACAAAAAATTATGATCTAGACATACAATGAAATACTACTCTGTGATAAAAAGCAATGAACAATCTTTGCTTGCTACGACATGGATGTATACAGAATAATTCTTACTGAGTAAAAAATTCAGATAAAATAATATTTGATATATCATTCATTAGAAGTTCCAGGAAATATAAATAAATCTTTGGTGACAGGGAACAGTTAGGTGGCTGCTTGGAAAAGTGAGATTGATTGTTGGTAGAAGGAAATTATTACAAAGGAATATGAATAAAGTTTTGTGAGAGATGTTTTCAATATTTTGATTTTGATGATAATTATATATATGCTAAGATTTATCAAATTGAGTATTTTAAATAAGTACTGTTTATTATATGTCAGTTATACTTCAATAAAACTATTAAAACTGTAAGAATACAATGACAGAATTGAGACTGGAGAGGTAGGCAAAAGATGGAGTGTGTAGAATCTGGGGTGCCATAATCCTTCAGATGGTGCTTTGCTTGGTACAACCCTTTCTGGAAGTTGTGCAGAAGAAGAATTTTAGTGACAATGCTCAGGCTGGTTTGAGGCTGAAACTTGGTGCTGGGAACCCAGTTCCAGTCTACCACAAAGATGACAGGAATTTATTACTTGTGGCATTACTACTGCCTTTCAGGGTCTGTATTAGCAGGTGACTGAAATTAGGAGCTACAGCTAGAATTTGAACCCTGGTATTCTAATGATGTATGTGTGTTTTAGTGGTAATTCCTAATTTCTAGGTTAAAGACTCATCCCAAGTGATCTGCTATGAAGCCATTAGGTTTATTACAGGATAAATGATGATAGGAAGGGGTCAAGGGAAGAGTTCCAGTTATGGAGAGAATGGGGTAAATCAAATATAAGACAAATGAGGAAAATTGTGAGCAAGGCTAATTTGTTGGATTTGTGGGTCATCTAGCAGGATAAGACCGGTAGGCAATTCAGAGCACAAATCAGAATTCTGGAGTTGACAGGCAGAGGTAGAAGGGGCACATGATGTTGATGGAGGACACTATGAACAGCCAGTAGGAGAGTTATTTAAAAATGGAGTATTGAGGAGAGTCAGGGATTTAGGGACATATGTGGGATCAATAATCCTTATGGATTTAGAGATTATGGGATAGAAAGGGAGGAATCAGAAATCAATGCATAAAGGATTTGAAGAAATACATGCTCAAATTCATTTTTGTTGGCTTAAACACTAATAATAGTATTAGTGCTTTTGTTAGTTTCTATTGATGAGAAACAATTTATCAAAACATATGTACCTAAAACAACATACATTGATTACTTCAGTGATCAAGTACAGTATAATTGAGTCCTTACAGGAGTAGGGGATATCTGACCTGTGGAATCCAAGGCAATTGCAGACAATTGAAACTCAATGAATCTATGGCAGGATGATTTTTAAATGGATGATTCTGAATGGCATGTGAATGATGCTATGAGTATCCAAATGGTGCTTGGCACAAAAATAGATTCCGTACTCCTAGTAGGGTCTCCCAAGGTTGCAGTCAAGGTGTTGACTGGTGTGTATTCTTATCTAGAGATTTGACTGGATCAGAATCTGCTTCCAACTTTGTTCAGAAGTTTGATCGAATTTATTTTCTCTTTATAAGACTGAGTAGCCAAGCTTTTTACTGGCTGTCAGTAGAGATCTCCCTTATTTCCTAGAGATGACACATAGGGCTGCTCCATATGGCCCTCATCATAGGCAGCACACAACATAACCATTTGGTTATTCAAGGTCAGTAGGATAATTTCTCACACCTATCTGCCTAATGCATTCTTACATATTGCAACATCATCAACATAATCGCAGTCTATTGGCTAAACACAAGTAATGTGCTGTGTACACACTCAAATGAGGGTATATATGTGCAAGGTGAATGGAGTCACTTTAGGTTGTGTCCACTACAATTCTATTAGATACAGGGATTTCCAAAGTTCAGGGAAATACTGCCTGTTAGAAAACAGTGATAGTAATGCAGGCAAAATGCAGACTTTACAGCTTTGGCAATTGTAGGAGTACAGGGGTGCAGGTTTGGAAAGATATCCTTTTGGCAGGGGTATTGAGAATGTAGATTGTGATGATATCTGGTAGGATACATGATAAATAGTTTGAGGAGAGAGAGACAGAGACATGAAGGGAGAGATAGATGGGTAAATGAAAACTTATTTAATATGAAGATCTGAGCATCAGCAACATACTTACTTTACTATAAGGCAAAGAAAGTGCCTAGTCCTCTCCTTTAGTCTCTCATATCTGAGTCATAGAATAAGCCACAATGTGAGCAACACTATACTGTGTTTGGAAGTGATAAAAGTCTTTCTCTAGCTTATTTATGAGCTAAAGAAAGTCTTTATGTGCTATCATTTGGATAGCAAGGATGGAAAGGAGAGACACGTTAATCTCCCCCGTTGAGCATACCTGCTATCTCTGTGATGGAGAGACCTATAGAATAACTCCTAAACACTGGCTGATATATGAGGGCTACATGGCGCTGAGCTGGCATCTGAAACCAAAGAAACCCAAAGCCTGTTGTCAAAGCAGCTGCAAGAGCCATAAATTGCTTGTAGAAGTAGACCTTGTGGCTGACAATATGAAGACAGTGAAATAGGAGCAGCTACAGTTGGTATAGGTTTCCCCATCCAGCTCAGAGCTGCAGAATTCCAAATTCTTTATTGCAAGAGGAAAATCCATAGTTATAAATTCCTTTGGAGTCCTTTAATCGGGATGGTGTTGGCAAGCTTCACTCTGGTAGCTAGTCCTACCACTGTGAGGACTCATTTCCAAGGCAGCATTGAGAAACCCCTGTTTGGGAGGGCAAGAACAAGGTAGTCCTTTTCTGAGTCTTTCAGAGGCTTTTAGCATGTTGATGTTAATATCAATCCCATGAGCTCATCTCTGTTTAGCTTTCCTCATTGCCAGTGGCAATTTAAACCCTTGGACAATCAAGTGGAATCCTGTGCCTTTGTCTAACAGAAGGTTGTACACAAGGAAGAGTCATGTATTTTTGCATGGTGAATGTACATGTACTGATGAGAGGTGCCTTGTTAATAAATCCATATTTTAGCAAGTGTTTTTACTTTAGTGTTATCAAACTACAAAGAAACTAAGAAATTTTAAAGAAAGGAGGCGTATTACAACTCATACTTGTCATTAGAACCATGATAAAGAAGGCAGTTTGCACTTGTCAACTCTTTTCTTCCTTCTATCTTTTCTCTATCCAACAAATCTGTGCTGAATAGCTCATATGTACATATTATCATATTGGAGCTGTGTGTAGGAGACAAATGGGAGGTATTCCTACTCCTTGAAAAGTTATACTTACTGGGTATGAAGAGTCATTATAACTTCAGAAGAAGGCTTGTTTTATATAAACTGCCTATTTCTGTTTAATCTGCATTTTGCTTCCCCCCCCCACCTATGCTAATGAATTTGAGATGATATGCTGTAGATGGCTAGGACAAGTTTTTTATTTTGATGCAAGAAAGGATTAATTGATGAACTGTAGAAATGCCAACAGGCGTTTAAGATATATTTGCAAGCAAAGTGAAAGTACATACCGAATAAAAAGCATGCACATATACAAGAGTGAGAGAGCTACAGTCAATTGGCTTTAGGTTCATCTTTTTATATCATCTGGAGGCATAGGAGGTGATGACTAGGGCTGGGTTCAATTGAATATTCGCAAGGAATGGCGTTTTAATACCAACTGTTTTCTTGCTCTTATTTGGATCTCAAAAGAATCATGACATCAGGCTTGTCCTAGAAGTAGGAGTGTAAGCATGGTAGTTTTTTATTAGAATGTCTTTATAATTAGCTGGATTATTTATGGCTAGCACAGAAGCTGTGGTTTTCTGCTTTATAGAAAAAAGGGAAGATTTGAGAGGCACAGAGGGGGCTGTAATATAGGCAGGGCTGCAAGGAGAAGTTGCTGACCTCAGCATCTCCTTGTTGGATATACTTTACAAATATCACCTTTTTACTCTTCAGAGATTTTCACTACTAACTATGGGAGGTTGAGGGAGGAAAGTTCGTATTTTGTAATTTCTTCAAGCTGTTTCAGGATGTCATTTCGTTATCTCTTGCTAAATGATTTTAAAATCTCAATTGGTGAAGCTACAGATTTTCCCCCTAATCATTGGTGATAGCTGCATTTCTGTGTGGCCATTATTTTTACAGGAAATTATTGAATTATCGAAAAACAAATCTAACAATTAGGGCGAATATGCGTGGATCAGAAATAAACAAAAGTAAGTACTATGTCAGAGAAGGGAAATTACTTTGTGGTGCTTTCCTGGTGGTGGAATCTAAGGGACTTGCCTTGCCAAAATCATGGAACACTTGCCTCGATCATAAATTCTGTTGTCATTAATATAAGTGCAATAGATTTTATCATTCACTGCACATACTCTGCTTTGTTTTGCCATACATAATCAAGGGTTAGTATACTGATGATGGCCACTTTAGGGAATCTAAAGAAATTTGTAGTTGCTCCCAGGCCAACTCAGCAGTCTTAACTAAGTCATCTAAAGCAGCAGAAATGTTTATCAAACTGACCACATGGAATATAGCAGAATTTTTTCCCATTTGCTATTGTATAGTAGAGATTTCCTGTCAACTGAATTTTCTTGAGAAGCAGAAGATAACTGGGAAATGAAACAGCTTTAATTTCTCTCTAGAGAGAGTTCTTGGCTAAACAAAAAGTTTTACTTATATTTTAGTCTATAATTTAACTGCAGTGACAGTGCTAAGTAGTACCTGATAAGATACTCTCCATTAGAATATAATTAGTCAGTGTAGGATCTCTCTTTCCAAGTTTTTAACAAAAGTTAAATCAATATCCTGGAGATATTGATTGTGCATGTTTTCAGAATCTAATGCAAGGAGTATCTTGTCCATATTACATTAGAATATTTTTATATGACTTAGTTTGATAATGGGGTTATTGCAAGTGAACTGCCATTTAACTTGGACTCCAAATTTAAGAAATTTATCAATCAAAGATTGGAATTCCTATCTGGTTTTGATTTTAAGGGGTTCTGTTATTGATGAAGAAACTCTGCCTTGTCCTTCAGGAAGACTGTGATGGGGCAGAGTGTGTAGCCTGTCCACTTATGTCTTGATATCCAACCTAAGGATCTACTCTACAAATCCACAGAAGGATCAACCAAGCTGGTCTTGTGTTGGTACTCATAATTATGATAAAGGATCTACATTTAGGAATGATTAATCTGAGGGAAACATTCATGGAAGCTTGTAAATCCCTGCTGAATAATGGAGTCACAGATTATGGCATCACTGAAAAGTGGAGATAAGGACACCTTTTATTCGGAAAACTAGAGGCAAAGTACATTATTGGTAGTAGGACTAGCCATCAACTCCCAAGACACAACACTTTGAGGATATGAGGCCCGCTTGGGGAATTCACAACAGAGTGAATGACCGCTGTGTCAATTAGAAATCAATATTCTTACTTGTAACATTCAGGATCACCCCAGACTCAAGAACTATGATGGTTGTATGGGTAATGGGAACTGACTGAATGTTTGAACCCTATCAGCTCTTAGATAAAGACCTGAGGTCGTCTTCTACTTTCAGAACTGAGGGCAGTTCTATTTCCAGTGATTCTCTTGTTTTTACTGGTGAGTTTTTTAGGTGGACAGTGTTACACTAATGTCCCAACTTTCCTTACCTGAAACATTCTCTCTTGGACTTTTCACCTGTAGTAGAATGCCCTCTGTATTGACAGTGAGATGTCAAGATGCTAGTTACAGTGGTCACTAATATAAGCGAGTATTATTTGAATAGTTTCCTATGCTGGAATCCATTTTCTTGTGACCTCGTCTCTGTTGCTATACACCCCAAATGCTATATCTAGCATCCGGCTTATGGAATTACATTGAAAGTTTCTAGATTTCTCTGAATATGAGGGGCTCACACACTGATGAGATGGGTACTGAATAATACCTGACCTTCAGGGGTGGTAGGTTTTATATTACTTAATTTTTCTAAGTTCTCTAGTAATTGTTCCTGGATTAAGGCATTATTCTCATCCTCATGTTGTGTTGTCACCTGATTTTGTCATAATTTATGGACTTAATAATACATTTCTTAATGCCAAGCACAGTCTGTAGCAATATGATCTAAGCATCCTGAATGCTCGTGAACTGTGATAGTTCCGATTAGTATTTACTTGCGAGACTGCTGTGGCTCCCACAGTATATTGGTTCAGCTCTTAAACTGCTGGAGAGTCAGCATGGGTTTGGCCCTCAGCCCAGATTTGCTTTTACTTTAGGGGTGTCAGAGGTAGGAAAAACAATGTATAAATCACTCCAGGTCAATTTACAGGCCAGAGTCAGGGCCTGGAAATCCTCAGTAAGTATGATAGGGTTTCCCAAAAGTCATTCTAGCTTTTATTTATACTGATTTCAGTCAGTCATGGAAGAAAGGAAGTACACAGTAAAAAAAAAAAAGACTTAAAAGCCTTACTGTAATGATCTTCACAAATTGTATAGACCCTGCTGACTTCTCTTATGTTGGTCCATATCACTTCCATCCTTGCACCATTTTCTTCCATCCAAGTACTAACCAGGCCTGACCCTGCTTAGCTTCTGAGATCAGGTGAGATCGGGAGCATTCAGGGTGGTATGGCCGTAGACCATGCACCAATTTCTAATCATACTGGCCTCTCTTCTACTCCTTCGGTGCCCCTGCGATGCCTACTTCAGTCCTGCTGCACCTGTGTTTTGTGTGGAATCCTCTACTCCAGATCTTCATGTGTTCATCTCATGCTTGACATTTTTGTTTCAGTGATAGCTTTCCCTATATATTTGAATATGTTAGACAAGTTCATCTTTCCAATGCAGTGTTTTACTTTTTATTATTGATGTTCTTTTATTCTGAGGTTTTCTTGTTCACTTATTGTTTTTGGTGTATAACTTGCCTTCCCCAATACATCGCAATCTGGGAGACAGACTTTATTTTACTTAGCATGTGGTTCACAGCATGCACAACAGTGTATAGTGAATGCATGCATGTCACTCCTTTTCAGGATCCTACACTTATTTCCACCTTATGCTCACTAGAAGTCTTAAACTTTTGCTAACCTACAAGTTCCTATATGATCTACAGTATCCTTTCTGCACTCACATCCCCTTTGCCCCTCTTCATGAGGAAACAGCTTATCTTCTTTCTCATTTCAATTCCATTGGCTTGCTCACTAAACATTCATCCTTTTATGCATTTCTTTTTTGGAGATTTATTTGACAGGCAGGAGAGAGAGAGAGAGAGAAAAAGAGAGAGAGAGAGAGAGAGAGAGAGAGAGAGAGAGACAGAGACAGACAGACATTGGGTTGCTCACTCTCCAAATGGCTACAATGGTTGGGAATAGACCATGCCAAAGCAAGAAATCCATCCAGATCGCTAATGTGAGTGACAGAAGCCCAAGCACTTGGGCCATCTCACGTTGCTTTCCTAGGTGCATTAATGGGGAGCTTGATCAGAAGTGGAGCAGCTGGAACTCTAACCAGTGCTCTGATATGAGATGCCAATGTTGCAGGCACCAGCTTAACCCAATGTGCCACACTGCTGACCCTTTTCATTTCTTTATTGGAGAGCTTACCTCAATTTTTCATTAAAATTTTTAGTTTCTATATTGAAATGTTGTCTCCTCTTTTTCTTCTTCTTCTTCTTTTTTTTTTTTACTTGACACAACCTAATCTTTTTATATCTTATTTATTGGTTTATTTTCTGTCTTTTGCAATGGAGTTGAGATTTTGGTCTGTTTTATTCACTGTTAAATTTCAGCCTTGTGCAGTGTCTGGCATACAAAAGTTCTGAGCTAATATTTATCTAGTGGATGGAAATTAGGGGAGGCCTATACTTCATTGGAAAATCATGGGAAAAAATTTTTTTAGAAGTGTGTCACTTAGATTTTCACTGAAAAAAGACTTGAGTGAACTGGGAGAACACATATGGACATTGAATAACAACTTAGGAGAGATCGTGGTCACCTAACTAGAGGTATGGCAGTGAGAATGGTGAGAGGGGTTCAATTTGGAACACCAACGAGGCCAAATTGATAAGGTTTGGTGACAGAGAGGAGTGGGAAGCTGTATACTGTGTTACAAAAATCTAAACTTTCTAACATGAGTATTAGTGTGAATGGCTGTTCTATTCCTGGAGACAGAAAACACTTGAGGAGGAAGAGATTTCGGGCAGATCAAGGGCTCAGAATCTTTGGGCCTGCTGAGTTTCAGGTGTCTGAGTGCTAGCTAAGTGGAAACACTGTGTTGGCAGTTGGATATTCAGGTCAGGAGCTTGGAAGATTTGAGTCATCAGCACATAGAGTACATGAAGCCACGGAAGTAAATGATAAACTAAAACCAGGATCAGATTGCACTAGTGAGATCAAAACCCCTTGCATATTTTTGTATTTCCACCATGACTTTCTGGGAAGATGTTTGCTGTACTGAATGTCATATTATTCACAATCTCCGAGTTGGAACTTAGAGGTGATTCTTCCTCCGGCTGAGCCTTACACAGGACCCTCCTATCAAGGTTGCTTTGGACACACAGTCTTTCTGCTTTATCAGCAGGTTCTACATAATGGATTCAGCTGTGGACTGAAAAGATTCAGGGTAAAAAACTGCATTTTAACCGAAGGTGTGCAGACATTTTTTTTCTTGTCATCTTTTCCTAAACAAATAGCATAACAATTATTTACATATCTACTGTTTACATTGTATTAAGTATGAGATGCAATCTAGAAATGATTTAAAGTATAGCAGATGTTGTGTAAAGGGGTACATGCAGCCTCTGTGCCATTTTATTTAATAAGGAACTTGGGTATGAATGGATTTTGATAGCCTTCGGTTCTGGAACTGATCCTACTGAGATATAACTGTTACTGAAACCTTGTTTCAACTCAGTTTCCTTTTTGAGTTTCTTCTCTGCCCAAGCTTGGACTGTGCCCTATTAACAGACTGACTATAAAGCAATCAAGGATTTGTGTCCATCATTCGGTCCAGCTATAAATGAGAATTTTTTTTCTTTTGGAAGGAAGTCAAGAGGGAGATGGCTGTAAGAGAGAGTACTTTAGGAAGTTCATGGGAAAGGAATGAAAAGATAAACTTATTTTGGTAGAAGAATAATTGAAATCCATATATTCAAGGGGTTTTTAAGCATTCATGGAAAATGAAGGTGTATTATGAAAAACTGTGTATAGTTTAAATATTTTTGTACTAGTATAAACTTACTTTTTAAAAGTTATTTTATTTATTTATTTTTAAATATATTTTTATTTTGAAATCTGAATTATGTGGGCTGGGATTTCCGCCCCCCCAAACTCCCATCCTCGACAGATTTTCCCCATTTTACTACAATAGTGTAGTCCTTCAAAGGATTCATAATTCCATTAGTCTCTTATTTGAGTGTACCTCGACATTGTTGGTACAATGTCAGGCAGTCCAGCACCCAAAGTTGTTTTATCTTTATTTGGAAGGCAAAGTTGTAGAGAGAAAGAGGGAGAGAGAGAGAGAGAGAATCTCTTAGCCACTGGTTTACCCCCTGAATGGCTGCAATAGCTGGAACTGAGTCGATCTGAGGCCAGGAGCTGGAGCTGGAAGCCTCTTCTGTAACTCCCATGTAGGTGCAAGGTCCCAAGGCATTGAGCCATCTTCCAGTCCCTAAGCAGGGAGCTGGATCAGAAGCAGAGCAGCTGGAATACAAACAGGCACTCCTATGGGATACTGGTGCAACAGGCAGAGGTTTAGCCTACTATGCCATGGCCCAGGCCCTCAAACTTATCTTTTTTTCCTTCAGGCTTTTTGAGATCTTGCCTTTTCATGTGCTTGCTTTGTTCCTGTTATACAGTGTTCCGTGAGCACACAGGATAACTCCAGGAATAAAAATGGTAGGAGTGATGCACTTGTCTTCAAGTAAAAATAGATCTAGGTGTAGTTCCATGAACATTGTGTGATCTTTGCTGCATCCTAAATCAGTTGTAGGAAATGATACAATCAATGTTTACCAATGATTATCAATGTTTATCAATGTTTAAATTTTCTATTTAAAATATTGAGAAATAAGTTACCTATTTACTCCAAAATGTTCAGAGTAGGAAGGTGTAAATGGAGAATACAGATCCTATTCTCTCCTCCCTAATTAAAAAATAAATTCAATGGCTTGATTTGATGATCCTGTTAAGTTTTATTTTAAATTCAGATTTGTGTTCAGCAATTCAGCACGACTCACCATGTTCCACTCATATTTCATCGGAGCAGCTGTTTACCATGAATGAATGTCTTGCTTGTGCTGGGGTCTTCCATGTGGCTTCTGCCGGCAGCTTTTGACTCCAAAGCACCTGGGAGTACAGTCAGATCTTTTAATTCTTGGGCAGGAGCTGGTATGCCATGAGGACAGGCAGCTGCCTCCTTTTAGGAGGAGAACGAGCAGGTGGGGCAAGAGGGCATTCTGCCACCAAATCCCTCGCAAATTTCCCCCCTTCCTCAGCAGAGACTGCCAATTGAGCTGAATACCAGCGGGAGATTCTTTCCACTGTGAACAACTGTGCCCCTGTGCCCGGGGGACAGCCAGCTGGGTTTCACATTTCAGGAATCTCGTGTTGTCCTTGAGAAGCCGTGTGTGAGGGTGGCTGTCAAGTGTGTGTAGGGGATCAGAGGACTGGAAAGAGAGATGATCAGTCCCCAGCCACCGGGACAGAGAGGAGTCTGTCACTTGCAGTGGTCATTGCAGCTCTTCATGGAAGGGAATGTGATCAAAATCCCAGCAAATCAATCTCAAATTAGAAAAGAAAAACATCAACAGCAGCAACAGAGAGCAAGAGAAAGGCGCTTTAATCAGCACTGTTGCAAATCTACTTTTGTCATTCTTTGATCCATACCTTTCTGAAGCCAATGATTAAGAATGTTATATTACAATAATAAAAAGAATTATTTTCTAAAGATTTATTTATTTATTGGAAAGTCAGATATACAGAGAGCAGGAGAGACAGAGAGGAAGATTTTCCATCTGCTGAATCTCTCCCCAAGTGCCAGCATGGCTGGAGCTCAGCCAATCTGAAGCCAGGAGCCAGGAGCCTCTTCTGGGTCTCCATGTGGGTGCAGGGTCCTAAGGCTTTGGGCTGTCCTCAACAGCTTTCCCAGGTCACAGGCAGGGAGCTGGATGGGAAACAGGGTTGCAGGGATTAGCACCAGTGTCCATATAGGATCCCAGCATGGTAGCTGCTAGGCTACCACACTAAGCCCTCCTTTCTGTCTTTTTTATTTCAATTTAGTTTGCAAGCCAAAATGAACCATAGTATTATGAAATCTGATTTAATAATTTATTAAAATGGACTGAAGACTTACAGTAATATAACTATCCATTTCTTTCAATTTGATTCTGTAACATATCATTAGCACTTTCACACCCAGAACCATCTCTCTCTACTTTTTACATATGTTGTATTCATGAATACCCACCTTTAGTAAAACTTTAAAATAACATAGATAACTTGTAGTTGAAGGCACACTACCATTTAAAAAGTTTGTTAATGATTATTTTCTTTAATCTTCAACAGAAACAGGTAAGCTCTATTTTTTCATCTGGCAGAGTAACTGAAAGGCAGTGAACTGGAGGGACTGTAGCAGACCAGGCAGGATCTCCACCCTCTCTACACTAGGTTTTCTCCACTGTGTGGGCCATTGGAGGGGAGCCCCTGTTCCTGCACAATCTTGTTGACAGTCACACCAAAAAGAGGTCCTTACTAAAAGGTGTTCTCAGTCGAGGGTGGGTATGTGTGTCTCTTTTGAAAGATGATGGTGGAAAGGGGGGCTGACACCGCAGCCTATCAGCATGGGCCGGGATCCCATATGGGCACCAGTTTTAATCCTGGTGGCCCCACTTCCCATCCAGCTCACTGCCTGTGGCCTGGGAAAGCAGTTGAGGGCGGCTCAAAGCATTGGGACCCTACGCCCATATGGAAGACCTGGAGGGTGTTCCTCGCTGCTGATTTCAGATCAGCTCAGCTCTGGCCATTGTGGCCACTTGGGGAGTGAATCAGCAGATGGAAGATCTCCCTCTCTGTCTCTCCTCTCTGTATATCTGACTTTCCAATAAAAAATAAATCTTTAAAGAAAAAAGAAAAAAAGATGATGGGAAAATAATGTTTGCTGGTAGAATCTCACACAGCAAGTCCTCAGTTGGCATGGGGGAGGAGGAAGAGGCTGCCTGGAGGTGGAAGGTCAGAAAGCAAAGCAATCATTTTTTTATTCCTCTAGTTCTTAACTTAGTTCAACGATTGCAATTGCTTTACCCAATGTCTCATGAGGCTCCTGACCCTGGCTTGCTGCCTTGGCTAAAATCACCCATCAGGCGTCTTTCTTAGATCCTACTTTAGCAGTTTGGAAGCAGGGGGCGGAGTGTAGTAATGGTGCATTGATGTGCTAAGGAGATGGACAGGGATTCAAGGAAGAAGCCGACTGGAGCTCAATGACAAAATGTGAACAATATTTATTATGGTGATCTGGGGTTGGTGTTGTGGTGTAATAGATAAAGGTGCTTCCCTCCATGCCAGCATTCCACGTTTTCCAGTTCATATCTTGGCTGTTTCACTACTGGTCCAGCTCTTTGCTGATTTTTGGGTTAAGCAGCAGAAAATGACCCAAGTACTTGGGGTTCCTGCCACCTGTGTGGTAGATCCCCAAAAAGCTTCTGGCTCTTAGCTTTGGTTTGCCCTAACTTTGGGTTGTTGTGGCCATTTAGGAGTGAAATATTGGATGGAAGATCTCTCCCTCTCATTGGACAACTCTAAATCTCAATAAATTAATTAATCTTTAAAAATGCATAACAACCTCCAGGAAATTATCTCCATGTCCTAAGCCCAGAATCCTTTCCCATTGGCTTTCCCTGAAATCCATATCATCATGGCAAACCAATCAGATGACTAGTTCTAGCTCTCTGTTTCTGTCCATTTCCCTCTAGCACCATGTTTTGTGTGTTTGAATTATTTATATACATAGTTGGAGCATATTTTCCCAAATTTCACCTGCATAGGCATGCTACTGGGGACTTCGGAAGAATGAGGTTGAGAATCAGAAGCATTTGTCCTCTATTCCTGCCCTCTCTTGCAGGGAGGCAAACCCATGTGGACTCCGTTCTATGGGGTCTGGTGAAGCACAAAGTGAGGGGGCTTCAGTTTCATCATTTTCTGCTTTCTCTTCTCATATCTCAATTACTAGACTTGACTCTAGTTTTCCCTGATGTGGAGAATTAGGGAAAACAGTTCATTCTTTTTCTTTTTAGCTGACATATAGTCATTATATATATTTACAGAGTGCAGTGTGATATTTCAGTACATACATGCAGTGTGTACTGATCAGTTCACATTGTATATATATACTGTGTTTATGTGAGCTTAGACATTTACCATTTGTTTTTGAGAACATTCAAAATCTTCTTATGCAAAAACATCTTATTTTTAAAGCATGGATAAACTGAGGCTCAGGTTTGTAAAAGGAACCAATGACAGCTGAAAGAAAAAAAAAATCATGTACACCTGTCCCTGAATTTCCATTCATCAATAGAAGCTAAATTGTGTGATATGTGGGAAAGCTGTTGGGCAAAGTGTTGTGTCTGATTTTGTTCCCACCCAGCTCTATCACAGAGTAAACAGCTCTATCATTGAGTGAACAATTTCTGTTTCTAGTCTTCAATTTCTAGTCTTCAATTTCATCATTAAAATAAAAAGGTTAACTGTGATCTATATGGATAACATGGAATGGACAATTGATGGACTGGCAATTCTAATATCCGCCTGATGTACCCTCCAGTATATTAGCACATTTGTGGTACAATGAAATATCACTTTTCAGCTTTAAAGATTTGTTTTGCTTTGTAACCCTCTCCAGGCTTCCTCTATTTTCCACCTTCCACCAGTGTATACTATCCAGTCACACACTGTTCTGCATCCACAACTAACATACTCTTTATGTTCTGGGAATGGATCTCTACTGACAGGCCACCTGGTAATGATGACTTGGTTAAGTTGCCTCAGTTTCCCAACTATGATGAAAAAGGAGCATCTGAAGAGACATGTTGACTACTTTATCTGTAGAAAATGATAAAATGATCCCCCAGCTCTGGGTCCCATGGGAAGAGCTCTGCCTGTAGGAAACGATGGTGCTTTTGCCTGCTTCCCAGGATGTCTCTAAGCCCTTCATTGGTCATGCATACCGGAACTTTTAAGAACAAATCTCTTGCTGATGACTGGCTCTTCCAGAAATGATTGAATTCTAGCAAACTACAGAAAAAAAAAAACAACGTCTAAAATCCCAGATGGAATTTGTGAGTATACTGATTGTCTTAGATGCCATACTGGGGTGTTTGCATCACAGAGAATATTGGACACATTATTGTAGTTCTGAACAAAATGCATTTGTGATAGAATGCTGTTTGGGAAATACTTGAACAAAGGTAGGTAGGATTCCTTTCTTTGGAACTTCTTAGAGGAATTAGGTAGTCAACACACTTTTTAAGTGTGTTGGCCATAAAGTCTGTCTTTCATGGATTCTTTTTTTTTTTTCAGTTCTTGAACTTCACAGAATATGCTCCAGAGGAATTTTAATGTTACTTTATTATGATGACTGGTATGAGGACACTTTGGGCTAGACCAGATACTAGGGTGCTTTAAGTTTTACATTTTAAGTGATTATCATTTTTCAATTAGCGCTTCCTTACAGTTGTCTGGTTCTGTGTTCCTCTTAAAGACCTCAATATTCTTGCCAGTGGGTCAGAGTCTGAATTTTCTACATCATTGTCCTAATCTTGGAAAGGGACTTTGATAGCGGCTACAAAGTAAAAATCTAGGCTTCAAAAAGAGGTAGTACTGTTAATGTGTGATAATGTCAGTGGACACAAAGGGTCTGTTTTCTGGGGGTATACCAAATAATTAACCTCAAAAGATTGCTGCACAAAGGAAAGTTCTATTTACTTGTCACAAGCGGAAGGAGGCAGTGGGAAGGAACTGCTTCCCTGAGCAGTTTTCCAGAACTTTTATAACAAGGACTAGGGAATGTTCAGGATGTAGAATAAGAGGAGGGAGGTTGTTCCTGTTTGTAATATACACCCTTATATGTTGTATGTTCAAAAAATCTGCTTTGGTCTGGTTTTTAACAGTTTTCAGTTGTGGCTTGTTGAGTACAATGTTGTGAGATAAGTCCTTTTGGAACTCATCTGAAGAGATGCTGGAGGAACTTAACTGTTTCAGATTTTCAGCCTTTGTTCCAGTGCCATTTCCTTGCCTAAACCCTACACTCTTGGTTACAACATTGCTTCAAACCCTTTATGATACAGATAATGCATACTTCTTTGAAAATGGATGATAAAAGTAATTTTAAAAAATCCCAGAATCCTGCTAAACAATTAATTGGCACAATTTGCCTGTGTATATCCTTTCATTTTTTTTAACCTGTGCATGTACATATAAATTCATACTCTACCACCAAATCTAAAACAAGCGATTTTTTTTTTTCTTTTTGGTTGGTGGTGATGGTGGCGGTGTTGTTGGCATGTATGCTAAGCCTCCATCTGCAGCACCAATGTTCCATGTGGGTGCCGGTTTGTGTCCTGGTTGCTCCACTTCCAATCCATCTCCCTTCTGATGTGCCTGAAAAAGCAACAGAAGCTAGATCAAGTCCTTGGTTCCTTATACCTAGGTGAGAGACCCACAAGAAACTCTAATATCTCATTGACTCAACTCTGCATTAGGATCATTTGGAGAATGAGCCATTGGATGGAAGATCTCTCCCTGTATTTCTTTCTCTTTTTGTAACCCTGCCTTCTTGATAAAAATAAATAAATATTTTAAAGAAAATGAAAAGCTTTTTCACTAGTATTTTTTGGGGGCACCATTCATTAGAAGGTGAGTTAAGACTGTTTTCTGAAGGAGGGAGGAGAGAAGGTGAAACACTCAAGAGATAACTTGAGCTAAGTAATCCACTATGGTCCATGCAAAACTGCACCCATGTCTTTCAAAAGTAACCTATAAAGTCTGTCAGCCAGTGAACATCTTCCCTGGCGGTGTTAGTCCTGATAGGTCCTGTTTGGGATTCCAACTGATGGATTATCTTACAGCTTTAAGGCACAGAGTCCCAGACCAAACTCAATGGGATTCAGTCTCAAGTGTTGGCAGGGCTTATTTCTTTTGGAACCTATGTGTGGATCCTTGGGTAGTGAAGTAAAAACAGCCTGGGCAATTTTCAAAGAGTGGAGGTTCCATGTAATTCATGGTTCTAGATGCTGAGAAGTAAAAGATCCTGGGAGTGGGGCATCTTACTTAGCTTCTGGGGAAGTCCTTGTACTGCTTAATAACATGCTGACCCCAGCTGTAGACAACTCTAGGCAAGTGTTACACACTACCAGGAGAAAAGCACCGAGATTGGAGGGGATTCTGGGCCTGATTAATGCCAAAATTGTGTTAACTATATCAGTGTGTTAGCATAGTTACCTAGTCTATCCTTTTATCCTACTTTTTTTCTTTTTTTTTAAAGGCAAATAGGGAAGGTGGAGAATGACAGGTCAGGTTATGCTCCCCTGTGCCTCCCATGTTGGGGTGCTACAGATTGCCTGAGAAATGGGGTCAGGGATACATTGGAGTGGGAACAACTGAAGGTAAGGAAGACATGAAAGGAATGATTTCTGGAGTTTCCACAGACCAGGCCATTGCACCCATGGGAAGACAAGGAGCTAAGATAGAATAGTTTAGAGGGGGCAACCTGAAGGGCTTGTTTAGGTCAGGACAAGCAGCTACCCACTTGGCAGACCTAGGCTGAGATAAATAGCATCCTCCACATCCACTAGCATATGCTAAATGTGTGGCTGGGAGGCATGCCTGGCTGGGCTAGGCCACAGTACCTACTCATGAGTGTTGGAATAGGGGCCATGTCAGCTGGGCTATAAAATCCACCAGAATGCTAGAGAACTGGATCTGGAGGAAGAATCTATAGCAGACTTGTGGATTCATCTCTGTGGGACTAAAGCACCCACTGATTTGTTTGGAGAACTGGAGTAGTGGTGGGCTGAGCCAGATTGGATTATGGAATTCACCTGACAGGAACCCAGCTAACTGTTTCGGGATCTGAGACTGAGAGGACACCAGACTGGGGCAGGTTGTATACCCTCTGGCACATGCGAAGGCCACGACAGAGGGAAGACCATGCCAAGCATGGCCATAGTACCCACCGGCATGCCAGAGAGCTGTTGGAGAGCACAACAGGTGGGGCTAGAGCCAGATCTGGTAAGGCTGCAGCATTCATTAGCATTTGTGTGGGCCAGGTTTGGGGTCAGGCAAGGTTGGGCTAAGCTGCAACACCTGCCAGTGAGAACTAAGATTGCAGGTGGGCCATGCTAGGCTAAGTTAAAGCACCCACCAGCATGTGCAATATCCAAAGCTGGGAACAAACCTGGTGGAGCTTCTAGACTGCAGCTCCCACTGGGCCCTGGGCTAATGTATACTGAGCTGGGCAATGCTATAGCATCTGTTGGCAGGCATGTTGGCTGTTTGGGGTTGGGTCAGACTAGCCTAGGCTCTAGCACTTGCTGGTGCTAGTGAGAGCCAGACAGGGTGTTGGATAGGCTAGGATAGGCTGTGGCACCTGCCAGTTCATATGGGAACTGTGTCTGATGGTAGCCAGGTGGGACCAGGCTGTAGCACCTATCAGCAAGCACCAGAACGGGTGTGTGGGGGGGACTGGTTATATCAGGCTATGCTGAAGCACCCACCAGCCCAGGTGAGATTCCGGGCCTGATAGAAGACTTGGGGAACGCCCCTGCTAAGCTGTAGCTCCTGATGGTGATAGTGTGAGAGCTGGGGATTGCCAGGTTTGGCTGCAGCAGTCATTGGAATATATGTGAGTTGGGTCTGGAGGTGGGTCGGTCTAAGCCAGTACATAGCACACAGTGGCATAAATAAGAATCAGGATGGGGCACAGGCTAGGCCAAGCTGGACTGCAACACCCACCAGTTCACATGAGGGCTGAAGTGGCAGGGATGGGGGTGTAGGATTGGGTGGTCTGGGAGCAAGCTGGGCTAGGCTGCTGCACCTGCCTGTGAGAACTGGAATTGGGGACAGGCTGGGCTGAGTCAGGCTGTAGAACCTGATGGAAAATGCTGAGACAGGGGGCAGACTGTCTTAGATTGGACCGTAGCACCTGCTGACAGATGCAATACCTGGGATTGGGAGTGGATCTGGTAGGGGAACTTTTAGGAGTCCCTTGCTGGGACACTGCTTCTACGGATGAACATGTGAATATACTAAAATGGAATTGGTCAGCCAATAGACCTTTGAACGATTTTTTCTGCCCTTGTGCAATGAAGCTGATGACATCTCAGAAATATCAAGACCACTCAAGTAAATTCTCTGAGCACTTTTCTCTACTTCAGGATCTCTAAGGTGTCATCAAACCACCGTCTCCCCATCCACAGGTGCTGATTTAATTTGGCATCAAGGAGTAGCTTCCTCCCTTTTACCTCCTGTGAATACAGAGAAGAAAAAATGGAAACATTTCTCTGAATCAGCATCCTCCACATATCTTAACCTTCCCCACCTTAACAAGAAGCCCATAGGTGCATGCATCCCTATTAACTATGTAAACAGCTTTTAAAACAAAATAAAAAATAGCATGCTGAGAGAGAGGAGAATGAGCTGAGAAGTCATATTTGCCTTTCTAGCAATCCACTCTAGTCAGAATGTTGACACTCTCATGAGAACAGCACTAATATAGTGCCTATCTTGAGCTAAACACTCCCATTAGACCCTATTTTTATCCTTCTTTACTGTGGATTCTATACTATGAATTCATGCTCCAACCATTTAGAGGATTGTTTCAGGCAACAGCACCGTGCCCTTTCTGACTTTAAGAGGAGCTTGCAATCCTTGTTGTCAGTCCCTTTCTTGCATCACAACTTCTTGCTTCCATCATTACATTTCCTGCTACAGACTGACTGTCCTGCCTCATTGTTATGAGGACCTTTGCAGTTATATTGGAGGCAGCTGGATAATCCCACTCTGAGACCTTTAACTCAGCCACAACAGTAAAGTCCCAGTAAGACCACATAGTCAATAAGCTTGAGGATGTATGTGGGTATCTTCGTTATTCAGATTTCTACACTAACTTTTTAATATATCTGGTTTTAAAGCTTTTAAAAACGACAGTGGGTGTTCATTTTCTTAAAGAAATGATCTCTAACAGTCATAGATTTATTTGGTAACAAGAGTTTGTCAGGTGGTGACACAAAGGCAAATACAGTGCCCTTGTATTGCCTGCCTTGGCTAAAATCTGCACTTTTTGAATTAATATAAAGGATTTTGACGAGTTACTATGCTGGGGAGAAATTGGCATTCTTGGAGTGGTCAGTGCTAGGTCTCAGAGCATTTGTGCACCGTGCTTTCCATTCTGAATTTGAGAACTTAGCACTTCAGAGTGTTCCCTCTGTATATTGGGCTTGGCTATGTGCCCCTTTGAAGTTCTGAACCAGTTGTTGTTTATAAATAAGGCATGCCCGGTGCCATCAAAGTGCTGAGATGAAGGGCATGGCTCATTTATGAGAACATTGAAAATACAGTGCAGTGTTAGGGAGGAATCCTGGTTTCACACTTCCCCAAACTTTTCTCAATCCTCCCACCTTCAACTTGGTATAAAAAATACATGAAGGCCCCAGAGAGAATAATCAAAGATCTGTCACTCTTGGCAGACTGTTTCTTGCTTCCTTTTATTAGGAAGTCAGAAAAAAAGAAAGGCGCACTTGGATTAGAGCCCAGAGCACACATCAGTTCAGACTTTCCCAGAGCAGTGATACCTCCTGGACATCTCCCTGGGAGGTAGTATTAATGATAAGTTTAGTCTTAGTCTGAATCCTGGCAGGAGCTCAGAAAGTGAATCATGTAGGAATTGCTCCTTTTTGAGATAAGGGGACTTGTCTTTTGTAGTGCACAGCAGTCAGTCAGGTGTCTTTGGGCTGCTACGTAGAAAGAGTGGAATCTTCCAGGCAACCCTGGGTATGGTGGCTCTAAGGGCTGGGAATAATTCTCTTGAGAGGTACACCTTTCGGGGAAGCCACACTCACAGCATCTAGGGCATCAGTGTGGTAAATGAGGTCTGACATGGGCAGCAGCAGCTCTCACCACAGACCCTGACATCAGGCTCCCATTCGTTCAGGTTCCCAAACTAGACTTCACTTTTCTTTGTGGTTTCTTCTGATTTCATTATCTCCTTATTCAAGTTCTCCCTCTATCTTATGTACTTAGTTGTTTTTGTATTTATGTAAATAAAAGCAGAATTAGAGAGAGAGAGGTCTTCCATCAGTAGCTTGGCTGGGCCAGGACAAAGGCAGTGTCCAGGATTAAAGAGCCAGGAACAACTCTTGGGTCTGCCACATGGCTGACAGGGATGCAGGTAGCTGAACTATCACCTGCTGCCTTTTCAGTCACATTAATAGAAAGATGGATTAGGATTTGCATTTGTACATTACTTGCAGGCATTCTAAGTGACAGCTCAGCCTGCTGTGCTGAAAAGCCCACTCTAAGTTCATTTCTTTACTTCTGGACTAGGAATTTTTCAATTGCTCACTCTTCTCCATGCCTCTGGCTGCTATTGGAATTGATGCAGTAATTATATTAACACTGCAAAGAGCATCGTTATCCCTGTATTTATCCAATTCTCTTGGGCCATTCCCAGTACTTCTTCATTTCTCTTTCTGCTTTGTTTTCCCTTCAACCAATCCACACAACACCCAGAGCCGTTCCTTTGTATTTCTATAATTTGATGGCTTAAATCACTGACAGTTTCCAATGTCCACAGGATAAAATATTGTTATTTAAGGACAGGTATATGTTCTGAGGAATGCATTGCTAGGTGATTTTGTCATTGTATTAACATCACAGGGTGTACAACACAGATTTATATGGTTCAGGTCAATCTCTCCATGTGGCCTTTTGATGCAAACAAGACATGGAGTGATCAACAAAATGTACAAAGCTGCTTGTTTGTATGACATGGTATAATATTTTATTGTACTTTTGTTTTTATAAGTAGTAGAGTCAATGGTGATGATTAAAGTGTTAATGACTTTACACTTTTTCTCATTAACACTTTAATCATCACCATAGATTATAATACATATATGATACATATACGAATCAGAAATATAGATGCTCACTACCACTGTCGAGTGTCATACATTGTATGTAATTGAATGTGCTACACCTTTCTTCAAGTAGCATCTCAGTAGGCTGACACTGGCATCACCACAGAGGCATGACTAATGTATTATTCTATGATATTACAATGGCTGTGATTTCATGCTTTAAAATTTTTTTTAAAAAATTATGTGTTTGAAAGAGAGAGAGAGATACACAGGTGTGCATGTATCAATCACTCCTGAGGTGGCTGCAACAACCTATACTGAGCTAGGTCAAAGGCAGGAGCCAGGAACTCCATCTGAGTCTCTCACATGGATGGCAGGAGCTCGCACAATTGGGACATATTCTACTGCCTTCCCAGGTACATTATCGGGAAGTTGGATTGGGAATGGAACAGTCAGGACTTGAGCTGACAGTCTAATATGGAATACTGACATCACAGGTGGCATTTTGATTTCCTGTGACACAACAGCAGCCCCTTTCTGATAATCTATGGTATCACCACTAAATAAACAGTCCATTATTGAGCAAGATAACATGATGCTCTGCATGAGTGTAACTATCCCCAAGGCACGGCTCAAGAAACTTTTCATACTTTGACCTACCTCACCTGTTCATTGGTATTTCTCTTACTCTTCCAGTGCTTTCATAGTCACACTTGTTAAATCCCAGAAACCTGTTAAAATTCTGTTGTGTGAGCAAATGAATAAAGAGTGGCTTCTATTTCAGGCTTTTATGAAGAAATCATTTATTTTTAAAGGATTGTCTAAAAATTCAGGTACTGAAAATAGAGCTCTGGTTTTTATTCTAAATCTGAATCATGCTCCTCCGTTTTCTTTTATATTCCACTTGCTTTAATTTGAGTTACTCGAGTGAGTGAAGTTTAAATTAAAGCCAAATTCCGAATCCATTTGCCTGTTTGATTTTTAAGTGTTTTATAGTTGGAAATTAGTTCTTGATGGTCAGAATTTTACTTCTTCTGACTCTTCCCAGACTCTGCTTCAAACTCACAGTGAGCTTATTTCATGGGAACTCAGATTGGTAGGGCAGTGTGTGGATTGAAAATTTGTGGAGGAAACAATGATTTTTAAAGTAATGTTAGATGTCCTAATAGGCAATAGAAAACTAGCTTATTATAATGATCTTTCTCAATACTGGTCAGTAGTGGGTGGGGCCAATTTGTGAGCACAGCTAGTGAAGGTCAGAAGAGAACACAAGATGCTCCAAAAGCAGGTGTGGGCCAAGGGCCTTTGGAGATCTTCAAGTGTAGCATTACTTAAGAGTGGTCCAGGAAGATGAAAACCATATTTGAGTAAGTAATTATATAACCACAGGCAGATATCATAGTCCATAGTGGATCCTACTGCAGAGACCTAAATCACTAGCATGTCAATATTTTTATTGGAAAGTTACATTTACAGAGAGAAGAAGAGACGGAAATAAAGATCTTCCAACTGCTGGCCTGCTAGTTCATTCTTCAAGTGGCTGCAATGGCCAGAGCTGAGCCAATCTGAAGCCAGGAACCAGGAGCTTTTTCTGGGTCTACCATGTAAGTGCAAGGTTCCAAGGCTTGGGACCCTGCCTTACTGCTTTCTCAGTCCACAAGCAGAGAGCTGGATGGAAAGTGCAGCAACTGGGACATGAACTTGCACCCAAGTGGGATTCCAAGATGAGGATTTAGCCACTGCAGCTATTGTGCTTGACCCAAGAATCCTGACTTTTATTGGTTATATTCTTCATGTTATATACTGGACTCTGCATTTATTTAGTCCATTTATTAGAAAGGTAATATTAGAGAAAGAGTGGCAGAAAGAGAACAAACATTCCTAGCTGCTGATTCACTTCTTACATGTTCATAACATGCCTAACTGGAAGCTGGGAAATTAACTCAGGTTTCCTTTGTGAGTAGCAGGGAACCAACCACTTGAGCCATTTTTGTTCCCAGGATTTGCATTGCCATGAATCTGCAATCAAGAGTAGAAGGTGGCTTGAACCAAATCATTTCAATATGGGATGCAGGTATCCCAAGCCATATCTAACTGCAAGCTGAGAGCCTTCCCTGCTTTTCTTTATTTCAACCCTTACATTTTCATGTCCTGGGAAAATTTCTGACTTGAGGCAAATTGGGACACCTAGATACCATGTTATAGCTGGATGTGAGCTAGACTTCATGGCTTTCACACAACTCTGTGCTGTCAGTAGGGGGCTTACTACATTGAATATTGTGGTCTAATGATGTCCTCAGAGTGACTAAGGGAAACCAGCATCATTAGCCCTAAAATTGCATTGTGATAGAATATCGAGACAGCCATCTTTGACCAGTTGAGGGACTCCTGTATTCAGCACTGCTCCTTAAGTGCATGGTGTTCATTAGTTGTGTCCTCCTGTGATATCCAGTGACCTTGTTGGTTTTCAGGATTCTTAACAGGAGAATGAGGGTCACCACAGGTTGATTTCTAGATATGTGGAATTATTGTTATAAACATAAATAATGAGGAACCCAAGTTGTTGGGTCATCTTCCATTGCTTTCCACCGGTCATTAGCAGAGATCTAAATCAGAAGTGGAGGTAGCCAGGACATGAACCACCATCCATATGTGATACTAGTGTTTCAGGCCATGGAGTCACATACTATACCAAAAAAATGGCCCCTTCCTTTAGTAATTTAATGGGTTTTAGGTTTTAAGTTTACATCTTAACACCCTATACAAAATGCAACTCACATTGCTCTACCTTTCGCTTGTAGAGCTCTTTGTTTAAAGCAACATTGAGCCTAGGACTTTAAAGTAATTTCAAAATGTGTTATCACAAGAAGTCATAAGAAAAAAAAAAGAAAAATAAGAGGGAGGGACAGAGAAAGGAAAGCATCATTCTATTCTTTTATGCTTATATGTATGAAATTCTTAAAATCTGTTCTCCACACATTAATAAATAAAAATGCTGGTAATTATAAAACATAAAGAATTTTAAAGAAAACCAACATTCTGGAAAGAAGAAAAAGAAAGGATTAATAGCCAGAAACTGTAAGTTTAGGAAATTCAAAAACAATAAAATTAATAACCCAGTGAAGAAATGGGTAAAAGATATAAACAGGCAATTTTCAGAAAATGAAATATAAACAGCCATCAGACACATGCAGAAAACACATAGTATCATGAGGTTGAGAAGTAAATGCTGGTGAGGTTATGAAGAAACTAGCACCCTAATATACTGTTGAATAATAGATGTGCAAGTTAGTAAACCATAATGAAAAAGAGTGTGGAGTTGCTGCAGAAAGCTAAGAATAGATCTGCCCTGTGATCCAGTTATCTCACTGCTGGGAATATATCCAGAGGAGATGAAATCAGCATATAAAAGAGATGCTTGCACTACTATGTTTATAGCAGCTCACTTCACAGTAGCAAAAATATGAAATCACCCTGCGTGTCCACCAACCGATAATTGAATAAAGAAGGTATAATGTGCATACATGATGAAATATAACAGCCACACAAAATATGAAATCCTGACATTCAGGGAAACAAATGGAACTAAAGATCATTGTGTTAAGTGAAATAAGCAAGAGTAAGAAAGAGAAATATCATGTATTTTCTCTGACTTGTGGTAGCTTATGTATAGAGTATGGAAACTATGGATATGAAATAACTTCATATTTCATTATACACATTGCTTCACTGAATCATACAATGTAAGTTATTATACACATTTTATTTCCTACATTATGATCATTGTCACAAATCTCACTCTGCAACACTAATATCTCTGTTTTCAAGAAAAATAGTGTATGTATATATATGATATCTACATTTGAAGTGAGTGTGGTGAAGTGTTAAAGAAACTGAAATAATAATAATAATAAAACAAGGTCCTGAGGGAGGATGAACATTAGAAAATCAAAGTCCCTTCCTTTCTGTTTCCTTGGACTTACACCTTCATAGTGAGTATATGGATAGCAGCCCATTGTGCAGGTGAACAGCAGTTCCTGATAAAGACCCAGACAGTACCTGTGACAAGGGATCAGACCCTGTGGCCCTTTCCCATGGGCCCCCTCTTTGGGCACTAAGTTGCTGGCAAATTCTTTCAATCATTGAATGCTTCTTTGTCTCACTAGGAGAGTGTTTACTTAAAATGCTTATCTGCAGCACATACAGTCAGTGGAAAAAAATGTAAAACACTCTCTTTGGTCATAAATGAAGTTTCCTGAGGAAAAAGCCAAGGTGGCTTTGTTAATCATTAAACCTGCCCAATGGTCAAGTATGAACTTTTACTCTGGTACAGGTTTGGACAGCATGCAAATGAATTAGGTAAGTTACAGTGCAACTTGAGTGAGTAAGTTATAGTCCAAAACGAGTGAGTTACCTGCTTGGTAGCTGCAATGTGATCATTGGTTCTGGGTAGAGAGAAACAAGATCATTTAGAGAGAAAAGATGAGTTCTCCTTTGAGTCTCGAGGAATGAACACAAAAAGGTACTGTTTTCTGTTTTTCTGGGTGCTACATCTTTTGCAAGATGAGAGATCTAAAATGTAGAGAACTTACAGCCTTGTCTCAAAGTTTATAAAGGAGGTGAAATGAGGGAGCTGGAAGGAGAAGGAAGCGGGGGGTGAAGACAGTGAGAGAAGAAACGAGGAGAAAGGACCTACTTAAATGCACATGGCTTTTCTCTGTGCTTGAAAGTTTTCTTGTTAAAAGAAATAAAGTGAGTACAAGCTTACCCTTATGAAGGAACAGTGGCATGATTAACTCGTTCTAAGAAGAAGAGATCATTCTAGGAAGAAAAGATACAGGTTGGAATATAGGTTTTAAGAATGTTTATTTTCATGGTTCTAAGTTGAGAGTAGGCAATTTAGGAGTTGGCAGCTTGGGAGTAAGATGAAATGTTAAAGTCACACAACAAGGTTGAAAGTAGACATTGCTGTGTTATGTGCTTCTGGACAAAGCAGCAAATACTCCTGGGGACTTTCTCTATGCAGCAATTACATTTCTACAGATTGAGTGCTTATAGCTTGAATTCTGTTCCAATAGACCTAACATTACTGGGAATTTTGTGACTTTAAGGAACACTTGCTGAATCTCCTTATAAATTGGAATTGTTTACAGAAATGCAAAAAGCCTTCACCCCTGCTCTGTGCACAACTTGAGGGCAGGTGCACAGGTAATTTGTTCCCCAAATTCCTGGCACAGTATTCAGCATGTAGTAGTAACATAATAAACATTTTCAGCTTTGATTTAAATATAAGCATTTTTGTACTATGGGCTCTCTTAATCAGGGCACACTTATCAGGTAAGTGGGATTAATTGTGGGATTTGTTTCTTCTCTGGGAGTTTACTGTGGCTTCTATGTTTTCTGAAATGATATATTCCTTCGGTTAATCTTTTTTTTTAAAATAAAGTTAAATGCCCAATGATACACATGTGCATATACTTTTGTAATTCCTTGAACTCTAAGAATATCCCAGGGCTTTTGTCTGTTGGAAAATTTCACTGATTCTGTCTGCTTCAGTGCTGGAAAACAACTCAGCACCCTCGGACAGAGCAGGCTTCATGGTGTTGTCCAAGCCTGAGTTTTTATCCAGCTTCTAAGGATTCTACACATCCCACATGGACATGAAGGCTATCTCACCAAGATTAGTTGAATCCAGATTTACGATATTCACATACGTATTCATCACTTAAAATTGACTGAGTATCATGTGAGCTCTTTCTAGTAAGGGTATGAAAATAGGACCTTGAATCACTTTAGCGACTGTGCCATGTTGAAGAAGTTGTGGGATATTATGCTCTTTGTTCCAGGTTCCTTAGAGGTTTATTATTATTATTAATTATTATTATTATTTGAATTGAAAGAGGTTGATGAGAATTGGAATGTCTGGGGAAAGATCCAATGCAGGGAGTGGTTCCCGAGTGGGGTTGGGCAGGAGGGCTGGAATCTTATTAGGCCACCAAGAATTTTTGAGCAAGCTGCAAGGCAGCAGCAGGAGTCTGGCTAAAGGCTGATGTGTGGAAAGCTTGTCTGAGTGATAATGAAAACTGTATGATGACGGTATCGGGTTCAAGAAAAAGAATCATGAGAGACAAAGCTAGAAAGCTAGCATGGGGCAGGCCAAAATACAAAAAAATATGCCTGTCTTTCCTGCCCTCATTATTGTATGTTGATAGATAGAATTTGTTTATTTTTATTTGATTCTTATCATTATAATTTATTTTAAAGGAATATTTTTAGAAAGAGAGAAGGAGAGACACACAGAGAGAGGTCTTCCATCTACTGGTTTTCTTCCCAGTGGACTCAATGGCTAAGAGCTGAGCTGATCTGAAATCAGGAGCCAGGAGTTTCCACCCCATCCCCTAACCCCCCAAATGGGAGCAGGGCCCCAAAGCTTGGGGCCATTCTTCGCTGTTCCCCTAGGTCATAAGCAAAGAGCTATATCAGAAGTGGAACAGCTGGGGTAGGAACTGGTGTTCATATGGGATGCTGGCACTAGCAGGAGGATTAGCCTGCTGTGTCACTGTGCAGTCCTACTAAATAGAATTTATTTTTAAAAGTTTAGTTTTCATTCAGTTAATGAAAGAGGTTATTATTATTTACCCAGCTTAAGGATGCAGAAAATAATCTGGTGAAACAATAGGGATGGTTGTGATTATGCATGATTCTTAGATGACCGCTTTCTCCCAAGCTTGGACCAGGATGGGTCCCTTGGAAGACTTTAGGGCCATGTCTGTGTCAGCTTCGTCTCTCAAGTTTCAATACAATGAAGTTATGGTAAGAAAAAAAATGGCAGTAATTTTTTTTACTCTATCTCTGTAAAGCAGAAAAGCTATGGCGCTTCCATCAAAACAGAAGATGCTCTTAATGTTTGCGTTATCTTACAAGTATTGATTCAGATGAACACAATGACTGTTGTGCTGATCTCTCTGATAAGCATTAAACTGCTGCTTTTGGCAGGTGAGTAGAATTGTATTGCCATGATTACAGATAAGAACATAATAGGTTTCCATGAAAATTACTATCAATACTTAAACAAGTACTCCTTTTATTTTCAGTTGAAAAATAAATTTAAATGGTTTACTTTGGTGGAACAATTGAAGCATCTGCTTCAGACTTAAATTTCCTATTCAAAATTTTTTTTCTGCTTAGTAGTTGTATTTATATACTCCATTGTTGTATGTAGCTACTTTAAATTCAGTGGAGATTGCTGTAGTACTTCAGTGCTTTTAAAAATGACCTGTAACCTCCCTGTCATAATCAGGTTTTGGGCTTGATGTTCAAATTCTTTGTAGTAGATTATTTCCTAAAGGGAGTAACTTACTTTTGCTTAGTGATTAATGAATGCCTGTATTATAATGTCTTTTTCTTAAGTCATGTCTCCAACGCTCTCTGAGTTTTTGTTGCTTTATGTTTTATATTCTCATGGCATTGGTATTTTGGTCTTCTTTATAAAGTATCTAACCACCTTTGAGAGGTAGGAATGGTCTGGTCTGTTTGGGGTTTTTAGAGATGTTTATTTTGTCTTGAATCATTTTCCATTAGTCTCAGGAGCGCAGTGTGCTACCTGCACAGAGGTACATGGAAGTTCTGAGTTAGCCATAGTTAGTGTATCCTGGATTATTCCTTACACATTTTTTTTTTCTGATATACAATTGACAGGTGTTCTGTGGGTGATACTTTCATTGCTTGTTTCCTTACTGAGTAATTTAACTTTAACTGATTTTTTTTAAAAAGCAAATTTATTGTTTTAAAAGATTTATTTATTTTTATTGGAAAGTCAGATATACAGAGAGGAGAAGAAAGAGAGGAAGATCTTCCATCCGCTGATTCACTCCCCAAGTAACAGCCTGAGTTGAGCCAGTCTGAAGCCAGGAGCTTAGAGCTTCTTCTGGATCTCCCACGCAGGTGCAGGGCCTCAAGGCTTTGAGTCATCCTCCACTGCTTTTTCAGGCCAAGAGCAGGGAGCTGGATGGGAAACAGGGCTGCCAGGAAACGAATTGGTGCTCATATGGGAACCTGGCATGTGTATGGCGAGGACTTCAGCCACTAGGCTATTGCGCCGGGCCAGCTCTTAACTTTTCTATGATCGAAATTCCAGCCATGATCTAGGCAGTGGCTTCACTATAGGCCGATGAGCCAAAAACCCAGCAAATTTTGCATCCGTGCAGAAAGTCACTCTGATCTCTATGAGGAAAGTAGAAGACAGTGGATTAAATAAGAGTATTGAAGTAAAAATAACTTCTTGAAGGTAATCCTTTCTCAGAAAAAGAAAAACCAAAAAAGAAGTGATGGCTTTTATAATTAAATATGGCCAGAAGGTGAAAAGTTGGGAAAGTGAGAGGAGGGACTCTGGGTTCAATTAGGAAACAGACTCTTCTCTAAGGAAACAGAAATTCAGAACTGTCCTGGTGGATACTGAGCTTCTGAATTTCTAAAATGAGAGGGCTCAGTCTTTTCCTTAAAATCTTGCTTCTGAAGGTGTGTTGCCTATACCAGGGGCACCAGATTAGAAATGTACATTCTAGCACGGGTCCCAGACCAAATGAACCAAAAATTCTTGTAGGAGATCTAAGCAATCTGTGCTTAATCAAGCTCTCCTGGTGATTCTAAGGCATGCTAGATTTTACTTTAAAACATGGGGAAGCAGTGGATCAAGTTTGATCTTCAAAATTATTGTTTCTCTCAATTATTGACAGCAACTCACCTGACTTTACGTATTGAACCCGAGGAAGGTAGTCTTGCAGGGGGAACGTGGATCACAGTCATCTTTGATGGTAAGCTTGGATTTTATCAAACACACATTTTTTTATTAATGACTCACAATCCTAAAGAATAGGATTTGATTTTCTACCTCGTGAAAGAATAACATAAAAGAGGACATGAAAAGTGAAGGACGGAAGGACCAGTATCTGTCTCTCCAGTTGCTTGTAGACTGGATTCACAGAAACAGAACACATCATACCACTGCATGGCCAGGACTGCTTTCTTACCCTAAGTTATGGGACGAAACTCTGTAGTTGATGTGCGAGTCCCAGCTGGTATCTTAATAGCTGTACCAATTGCCTGTCTCCATAATGGTTTGATTTTAATGTTTCAATTCTGCTATGGTGTGGAAGCTATAAGCATGAAGTAGAAAATACACTTGGAATTTTTGATTTTGGTGTTTTCCATGGATATCGATTTGTAGTACACATACTTTCCCAGTGCTGGGCAGTGGCAGTAAGCCACAGCTCCCAGTCAGTCCTCCAAACAGGAAGCTTAACAGCTGGTTCTCTACAGCGGGCTGTGTTGCTAGGGTATGATGTCCCACAGGAAGGTGTATTTGAACTTGATATTTGCAACCCTTTTTACCTTACAAGGTGTGTATGGAGATGTAAGCCATTGCAAAGTGGGGGCCAGCTGTACTGTCGATACTGAACCATGGTTTAGCATTCCTGTTTCCTGTGCAATGCAAAGTAACTTTCAGAAATAAAAACATTTCTTGGATTTGGTAGACATGAGGAGTCATAATCCACATATAAACCCATAAATGAGAGCACCCCCAATAGATAGCAGACACAACTGCCTTTGGAAATGAGTAATATTTTAACCCTGAGGTAAATTCAGTGTAAATTACATTGCCCTCATGTGGCCATGTTTGGACATTACCTGGAGTGGATCATCATTGTTTAGCTAAGACTTCCCCTTTTCTTTTGGATTTAGGTTTGGAGACAAGTGTCCTTTATCCCACCAATGGCTCTCAGCTGGAGATACACCTGGTGAACACGGTGGTGCCCACACTGCCCAGTATCCCCTGCGATGTCACTCCTGTCTTCTTAACATTGCCGATGGTGACATGTCAGACCAGGTATACCCATCTGGGGAAGGGAAGACTAGACAGGATGAATGTATGAATGGTTGTCCTAATAGCCTTTGGTTATGTTAGAGCAATTTCTGCTGTAATCTTAATTGCCAGCTACAGCTTCTTTCTTCCTTCTGTTTTGTTCTCTCTCTTTCTTCCCTCCTCCCTCCCTTCCTCTTTCTTTCTCTTTCTACCTTTCTACCTTTCTTCCTTCCTTCTTTTCTTCCTTCCTTCCTTCCTTCTTTTTTTCTTTTCCCTTTCTTTCTTTCCTATCACAGTTACCGAGAGATATGGAAAGGCAGACAAAATGAACCATTGATTCATTCTCCAGATGTGCACAATGGGCAGTGTTGGCCAGGCCAAAGCCAGGGCCTAGGAGTCTCACCTGGTGTTCCAGATGTTTGGAAGGGGCCCAAACATTTGGGGTATCCAACTGTGCTTTTCAAAGGCCATTAGCAAGGAGCTAGATCAGAAGTGGAGCAGCTAGGGTATAAACTAGAGCCGATATGAAATGCTGGTATCAAAGGCAGTGGCTTTACCTAGTATGCCATCACCCAGCCCCAGCTATAAGTTTTGAAAATATTTCTTGTGAATATAATTCTTCAAAGGTCCCTGGGTGGTTCTACAGTATAAGAGAGGGTAATAATATGGGGAAATTTTTTTGAGACATTGTTTTTTGTTTATGTTTTTTTCTTTTTGCTGAGTCCTCTGGTTATTAACAAATAGCCCCATTTTGCAATTTGAGCATCTGTTATTCGGAAAATCCATAACAGTAATGATTGGGTACAAATCTCAAACCAATTAGAAAGAAAATTTGCTTTTAATTTTGTTTGCTGCATTCAATATCATATCTATTTGGAAAATATTTATGTAAGATTGCTGGTAATCTATTATTCTGTTCAAGTTTTTATTGGCCTATGAGGTTTATGCTGTTGATTATTTGCTCATGTCTTAGAGATGCTGAATGAAAGTAGATTATTGGTGAAGAAAAGAATGTAATTTCTTTTAGTTTCTTTTTTCAGAAACATACTCCACCTTCCATTGTTGCCCATCACAACCCACCACCCAGTATAAATGCCATCTGTGCCCTGAAGATTGAATTGAAGGTCTTCTTTCCTTTCTTTGAATGGGGCAGAAGGAGCACCTTCATCCACAGCGTGTGTGTGCACACTCTTTTTTTGTTGTTTGTTTTTTTGTAATTTATCCCCTTGAAAGGAGCTGAGCCGATGAGAAGCCAGGAGCTTCCTCTAGATGTGTGGACAATCCCAAAGTTTTGGGACATTCTCTGCTGCCTTCTCTGGCCATAAGCAGAGAGGTGGATGGGTAAAGTGGAGCAGGCAGGACACAAACTGGTGCCCACATGGAATCCCTGTGGTTGGAAGTGGACAATGAGCCACTTGAGTCATTGTGTGGGGCTCAGTTTGCACTCTCATATCTTGTCCTCCTAGAAGCATGTGCTTTGAAAGAGGGGGTTAACTTGATTTCATCATGTTCATCTTTAGGGTGCACTGCATAATCTGCTACATAGAAGATATTCATTAGGTAGTTATTGATCAGAGGTAGCCTTGTGGCACAGCAACTTAATCTGCTGTCTGTGATGTTAGTATATTCTTTGAACTATGATGCATGTCCCAGCTGCCTCACTCCTTACTTAACTTTCTGGTAATGCATCTGGGAACAGGAAAAGATGGTTCCAATGCTTGGCCCCTGAACCGCTGAGGTAAAACCAGATGAAGTTTCAGGGTCCAAGCTTCAGCCTGGCTCGTTTCCTATAGTTGCAGCCATTTAGGGGGTGAACCAGTGGATGGCAAATCTGTCTGACTGTCTCTCTCACCCTCACTCTCTCTCTCCTGCCTCTTTGTCATGCTGTCTTTAAAAGAAACGAACAAAAAGGAAAAAAGGTTTGTTGCTTGAAATTGTTTCATTGCTATTGTATTGAAAGCAAAGTTTCAAAATTTTGAAAAACTGAAATTTTGTGGAAAATGAAATGAAAAATAAGTTTACTTTTATGCAAAGTGTTTTGAAATCCATTCAGAATATTTTCATAATGTGCATTGTATCTATGCAAACGTTTCTGAGATTTCTTGATGCTTTCAAGAACTTCCATAAAATAAGTCAAAGTTGTTAAGATTTTTGTGTCTTCTCTGCTCTGCCAATACCATTTATTTTGCATTATTATTTTAGAGAAAAGGAAATACTACTCTGTTAAGCATATTCATTGATTTGATTTGAAGATGGTTATCAAGTTAAACTAACATTTGAATGTAAAAATTATAGTTTATCATACATTAAATGCTAGTGTACTCGTTATATAAAAAGACATAACTGCTTCCTCTAAAATAGCTCCTGTAGCATCAAAATCAACACTATAGAAACAAGATACAATGTGAATATAAATGTAATTTGAAATTTTCCAATAGCCACATTATAAAGTTCAAAGAACTAAGAGAATAATTTGATAATATATTCATTACATGTTTATTTATTATTAAATTAGTATAATTTAATACTATTTATTCTAAACATTCTCTTTCAATATATTATGTAAGTTCCTAATGAGATATCTTATACCCCTTTTCACATATCAACTCTTCAAAATCTAGTGTATATTTTATGCTCAGAGGCTGTGTTAATTGGGACTAACTAACTGTGTTAACTAAGCACTTAACACTAGTTGCTAACACAGTGGACACTTCCTAGTTAAACATTTTAGATCATACTCAAAATTTTGTTGAGAAGTTTTGCTTGATTCAAGCCTGTTTCTTATTCATCATATCCTTCTCATTTCAAAATCCTTTGTGGTTAGCAGCCTCATAGTGGCAAAATGGTCGTTTTGCTCTTTATTAAAGGAAAAAAAAGAAGACCTAAGCCCCTTTGTCTTGATGGTCACATGAGGTATTTAGCAAGTGGATGGTTCAGAAATCACCAATAACATCAATACCTTTTATGAGAAACAATGAGGACTCAGGCCCCACTTTGTATTGACTCTTTGGTGTACATATGCCTAAGTTTCTTATTCTTTCTATAGCTGTTGTTTTCTTTAATAAAAACTGGGAGTAGAACATTTATTAAAATCCCTTCCAGTTATTAAATTCCTTTTAATTGATGATTCTTGGAAATAGAACTTTTTGTTTTTCTTCGATTTCAGGGACTTCCAAACAAAATCATTTTTTTCCAGAAGATTTTGATCTTTAAAGTCTAATAATTATAAATGGATTTAGGAAGTGAAAGAGGAAATATAAGACTCCTTGATTAGCTCTGGTTTACATGGACACGGGGACAAATTGCAAGTGATTAAATGGGGTGCTAGTTTTGGAACCGATGATTTTTCATTCAAAGGCATCTCCAATTTCTGCCCTCAGGTCTCTGCTGTCTGAAGCCCATGCGGGTCAGTATTCCTTGGAAGTGTACTCTGGGGGACAGGTGTTTTATAGCCCAAGTCCAGGATCAAAAGACAACTGTACTTTCAAGGTGAGTTCTAAGGCTGGAAGAATGCTTTATACACACACAGTAACAGACAGACAGACAGATGTAGAGGGAGACAGAAATATAATCCATTTATTGGTTTACTTCCCAAACAGCCGTAATGACTGGAGTTAGAAAACGCCGAAGCCAGCAGCCTGAAACTACATGGGGCCTAAACACTTGGGCCGTTATCCACTGCTTTCCAAATGTATTGCAGGGTGCTGAATTGAAACTGGAGCAACTAGGATGTGAACCAGAACTATGGGATGCTAACATATCAGATGGTGGCTTAACATGCTATATCACAACAACAGCTCAAGGATGGAGGAATATATATTTGCCTAATATGAGAAGAAATTTAGTCATGAGTTTCAGACACTATGCTAAGATTAAAGATGAGGGTTTAATCCTTATCTGCCAGGCTCTGGCTAAATTCTTTATGTAATTATGTATAATACAATGCTTAAAAAGTTATATGGATAGAGGCCAATCCCATGTCTCAACAGGTTAATCCTCCACCTTCACGAGCTGGCATCCCATACCAGTGCTGGTTTATGTCCTGTCTGCTCCACTTTCCATCCAGGTCCTTGCTTGTGTCCTGAGAAAGCAGTAAAGGATGGGCCAATCCACTGGACCCTGTACTTGTGTGGGAGACTTGGCTCCTGGCTCCCAGACACTGACTTCAGTTAGCTCAGCTCAGGCCATTGTACCCATTTGGGGAGTGAACCAATAGATGGAATATCGCTCTCTGGGTCTCCTCTGTGTAAATATAGCTTTCAAATAAAAATAAATCTTTCAACAATTTATGGGGAAATATTTACTATCATGTTTTAGAATATGAACAACTTGAAACACAGGGAGATTAAATAGTTTGCCTATATCATGCAGTTCATAAAGAACAGAGCCAAGATTTGAACTTCCATCTTGCTCAAAATATCACCTACAGGGAACTCCACAGAGGGACCATAAGGGTTGTCTTTTTGAAATCATGCTCGGCCTGAGGGTAGCTAAGGGCCACAGGGACCCATGTTCACTGGTGAAGTGACCCACCTTTCTCTTTGCTCTATGGTGGCTTTCTGCTACTCTTTCCAATACCAGACTCCATGGACATTTGCTGGTATAATTCTTCATGCTCAAATATACTGAAAAGGAAGCTGAAAGAAAAATAGCTGAAGCAGGGAGCGTGCAGGAGGCCAATGCTGACTTATTTTAAAGCTGCATTACCTTTACTATGACTTGAATGTATGCTTGGTTTAGTTCACCATCCATTTCAGATTAGTTTTAACCCAAAAGTCTCAGGAATAGTAGGTCTTAAATTTTTCATAAAAAGCAGAATTTTTCAATATTCTTATTTGATCTGGTTGACCTTCACATAAGGTGCCACTGATTAAGAGCTGTTACAAGGAGTGCAATTTAGTCACCAATGCATGCTGCTTTAAAACAAGACTTCACTCTCAAATGTCATCTCTAATATAATCCCCATTTTGACAGCTTACTTTTGAAATTCAGAGTTTGCCCTTGATTTGCATAAACACCTTGTGTCTCAGTCAACAGACTTCTATTTACTTGATATTTAGATTCTGCACATATGCAGCAAGAAGTCATAAAAAGATCATCCTTTCTCAGTAAGACTTGGACCACCACCTATTCACTGGCTTAGGAAATGTAACAAAAGACATACAGCTGAACGTTCTTTGTTATATCATAGTAGTTTCCTTACTTATTAAAAGATCAGTAAGGAGACAGAGAGGGAAGGAAGAGAAACATATCTTAAAATTGCACATACAGGAAATGAGTCCATGAGTGGTTCCCCTAGCTCAGAGAATTGATGGAAAAGCACCAGTGCATGCAATTAATGAGAGGCAGTCCAAGCTCCATTTGATACAGTGTATCTCTTTGATTTGGGACTGGGACTCAGGGAACCACACATATGAAAAATTAATTCCATCTTGCCAGTCCACTCCAAAGAGCCTGCTGTGGGCACTGACAAGCTTGAACAACTCACAGAAGGTTTATCAAGCAGCTGGTGGCTGTGGCTTTACTGTTCTAATCTGCTACTTTTCCTCTCCCTAGCTTGGTGTTGCTGACCTCACTTGGGCTCCAGGATCAGCATGTGAGATGCTTGATTTGGAAGCTTGTTAATTTTTCATTTAGCTGTTTTGCTAGCTTAGTGGGTGACTGGGGACATCTTTCTCTTAGAAATGTGCTCGTTTATGCTGTGTTGGCTCAGAGAGACTTACAAGTGAAGCTCTTTCTAAGGTTCAATTTTGAACCTGTCCCATGACTCCAAGGAGTTGGAGGGAGTGATGCAGTGGCAATATTCCACACAGATTTTAGTGGAAGGATCAATCAATCTAACATTTCATTTTATAAATCAAAAGGTGTATTTCCTGCTTTTGGTTTGTACTTGATTGTTCCATCTGCCTCAGTTTCTAACGTCTGAGAGATGGGGCAATGATCGTTACTTCACTAGGTTCTCCTGATAAAGTTCCAACTGGAGGGAGATGAGGGTATGAGTTTAAAAATTGACAGGAAGAACAGAGTGAGGGATGATTGGCTGGCTGGTGTGCATGGAATTGCATTAATCTTTATCTTTTGATGAGGTCGGAGCCAGCTCCCACTCTGAAATCATAGCATCCTTCTTTTGATACCTGACTGTATATTCTTCCTGTTAGCTGCATTCTGGCCTTTTCTTTCAGAAAATGAGAAAACTGGCTTTGACAGCAAACTATTCAATCCTATGAGTCAATACCAGACCCCACCCTCCACTCCCCACACCTGTCAAGCTGCATCAGCTTTGTTAAATCTGTTGTCGATGTCTGATTATGGCTGTTGATTAACAGCAGAGTTATTCTTTGGAGATAGTTTTACCTGGAAATGTGGACTGCTGGGATGCTGGAAGCAGAATAAACAAAACAGGTTTCTGTAATCTGTTGGCCCCTGGGAAGGCATTCCAGGGACTCACAAGAAGTGGGAATACTAACTGTCCTTGGGTGAGTTTTTGGCTTACGAATCAAATCTTGGACAATCTGTCCTCTGCTTCTCTATTTCTTCAGTTGAGCCCCCATGTGATTCCTTGTTGGAGCAACATGCTTATTTTAGATTAACCTAAATTTCTACACATGAACTGCAATTCTAGGGGAGTTTCCTTCCTCATTGTCCTTCCAGGCAGGAGACATCGGATCAGGATACATCCACCATTAACAAAAAATAATTGCACAGACCAGCCTGTGTATGGGGTGTGGCAGCAATTGGCCTCTGTGGATCTCGGGGTTGATAGAGGATGTGCTTCAAAAGGAGCAGTGTAAACTGACTTAGTGTCCAACCAGGTATTTCCAGGATGCAACCTTTCCATAGGAGCTGCATTATTCCTTCTTGAAGAGCAATGTTGCTTTCTATTCCTTGAAGTTCTCTTTTTAAAATATAATTTACATCTCAATTGGTGCTTTCCATTTCCCCCTAAAAACACCTCATTCATGTTCCCATCCAACTCTCCACAGTTTTTGTGGTTTTTTGTGATGTCTAAAAAGATGTTGGCTAATGAGAATTTAAATTTCAATAGTTCCAATTAAATAAGTGAACTGATTTTAGAAAGCAAACATTCTTCATGACTCAAATACATGAAATTTATTATAATGAAATGAAAAATTGATAATCCGGATGATGGCTTGTCTATCTTTATGCTAAAATGTTATTGGGTATGGTATTCGCGTAAGTACAAAAAGGCTTGCCAGACTTTTGACAACATAATGCAGGATAGAAAGCGAAATGACCATGATCAGTTTGCCTTTACCTCATCCATAGAAAGATTAGAATAATAACTTCATCTGCCCTTCAAAGACATATTATGAAAATAAAAGGAAGTAGCTGTGAAGGTAACTTAAGAACGTGTAACTGTTTACTACATTAGCCCAATGTCTTTTGAAGTATGACTGTTGCTTCCTGTGTTTGTGGATATTCTACTGAAATCATCGCTTATGATAATATTTTTTAAACAGTTTTCCAAGGCACAGACACCCATTGTTTACCATGTTAATCCATCTAGTGGAGTTCCAGGTAAGAAATCTATTAAAGTAAGAAAATGCGTAAATCCCTTTGTAAAATTTTATTGCAAGCTCTTCTTTTTAGGCGAGTATTCTCTGCAAGTAGACTTATGATGTTGTTTTGAAAACAAGTTTCAACCTCTGGTTTGTCCTAAATCTGATTTGGTGTTACCTCTGGGTATTTTTATTCTATTACTTCACTGATAACAAAAAGGGTCCAAACATGAACAGAAAGAGACCAAAATATCAAATTAGTTGATATTGGAGAGAGGAGGAAATGTAAGCCATAATTTGTTTTGATTTTATAATCATCCACTTAGTAACACACCTTTATTAGTCTCTGTGTACCAGCTTATCTGCTAGTTATTTGCATGTATTAACTCATTAGATCTTAAAAAAAAAAACATAGTAACATGAGAATTGCTAGGATTCCCATTTTTGTAGATGGGGAAATGAGGTAGTAGGTGACAGTAATTTGCCTGAAGTCATAGAGTGAACAAATGGTATAGCTATGACTTAAATCAGGGTGTACTTTATCTTATGTCGTGGTTTATTGGCTACCACTTGAAGACTCTAAGCTCTGAAGTTCATTTGGGGATTTGTTTGTGAGTTAGAGTGCACACAATTTACATTGGCCAGGACAGAAGGAAAGATCGTATAAAGCTGGAGATTTACATAAAAGAATAAACTACAAATCTGAAATGGCCAGGATTATAGATGGTTTGCCATTTGATTCCCCATAAATTTCTACTGTGCTTCAGATTGTAAATATTTTTATTTTAGCTATTATTTTTGAGATAACATTTTAATTTGCATTATGGTCAAAGGCTTGTTGGTTTCACTTCTTAAGGAGTTAGATAAAAAGTAGATCATAGCTCAGCATGAAAATAGGCACAGGCTATACGTGATAATCAAAAAAGGTGTTCAACCTAATTTACACACAGCGATTTTAAAAAGATTTGTTTCTTTTTATTTGAAATGGAGATTTACAGAGAGAAGGAAGGAGGAGAGATCTTTTATCCCCTAATTCACTCTCCAAATGGCCACAATGGCCAGAGCTGAGCTGATTCAAAGCTGGGAGCTAAGAGCTTCTTCTGGGTCTCCCATGTGAGTTCAGGGCCCCAAGGACTTGAGCCATCCTCCGCTGCCTTTCCAAGTCATCAACAGGGACGTGGATTGAAAGTGAGACAGCCAGGACTAGAACCAGCACCCATATGGTATGCTGGTATTTTCAGGCAGAGGATTAGCTTGTTCAGCCACTGTACTAGCTAGTCCTCATATACAGCAAATTTTAAAATAATCAGAAAAGGTTTGGAAATATAAAAGTATATTTCCTATCAATTTGATAAATATTTAAAACAGATTTTGATGAAAAAATATGGTTTTCATTTGTTTAGGGTTCACAGAATGATATACCTATGGAAATAAAAACTGTTAAATTTTTATATACAGTTGCATCTAAACACATAAATTGAACTGGTTTTGATTAGTTTTACTCATCAAGAATTTCAGAAAGACTAACTTATTCAAAAGTGTATATTTGGTGAATGTGTGTGTATAAATATAAATTTTATATGTGTGCATTTAAATTGTTTCCTGGAGAATATGAATTTAGCATGATCTTAGTTGTGTAACTTTCTCACAGATCTGCTCCCTTCTATTTCTCTGCATAATCAAGAACATGGTACATTTTATTAAAACGAGATGTGGTTTGTGAAAATCACATGCAGATGTTTGGGGTCCTGCTGTTCTGAAGATAGAAAGTTCCTACTTAGATGATGCTGATCTTGTTAGGGTAAGAGATGAGGAACGAACCAGCCAGTTGAGGTGTGAGATAGCATGCCAGCTGGTACCTAGATCTGCCAAGCCCATTTCTCCCGCAGAGCTGGAGTTCTGCACAGTCACCTCTACTTCGTAGGGAAATGATTAAAGGCTGGCCTCACTGGAGTGGTTTCAAGTGGAATCCACATGGTTACATCTTTTCAATTTCAGATGATTACTTTTTTTTTTTTCGTTTTGGACACCTGTCCACAGGATCAGTTAGGGAGATGGAGGAGGTGGTAGACAGGCAAGACAAAGTTTCTTTGAGTGGTTGAATTTCAGAAATGTGGTTATCAATCCTTCTCTCTAACACAAAATTATCTAATAGTCTGAGTAGGTCATTCACAGTCTTTGTTGGGTTTCTCTATTTAGAAACAAAATAAAAACCCGCAGGGATTCCTAATGTCTAAAACCCATGATTAGCTTTTTAAAAGTGTGCCCATAAAAATAATCATGGTTGCAAAACCAGAAATTACGTAATTTAACTCTATTAGACTTAAAAAAATTATTCTGCCAGTTTCTAGTGGTAGCAGAGGACTTGAGAATCCAGGCTTCTTCGCTCTACGACCTTGGTCTCCTTCATTAGGTGTTGGTTCTTTCTGCCCATTTACCTTGCAAAATGAACGTGATAACTCTCAAAAAGTTCCTGTTGTTTTAATATAAGTCATTCAAAAACCACACTAGCTTATTAATAAGGCACAAGTGGGGAACTATTTCGTGAGAATGCTTTTCGGTGTTCTTAAGTGTCCACAGTGACTTCCAGAGTCTTCTGGGTCCAGTGATCTCCTCAACCTAAAGACCTTTTTTTCCTCTATGGTTTTGAGGCTTTGAGTCTCCACCCAAATTCTTCTTGGTATTTTAACATTATATATGATGTTGGAAGATTTCAGTATAAATGATTAAATCCTAATTATTTGGAGGGCATGTGCTTGCAGATGATTGTAGAAAAAGTTAGAATCCCTGAAAACCCATTGGATTGCATATGATGAGAAAGTTAGGATTATATGTACATTTTAATAAATGTTACCTAGAAATTGGTGTTTGAAAGTGTTCAAAAGTATAAAATATGCAATACCTCAAAGCACATTGTTCTTAAATCCCACATTGAGTGGATGATCTACATGGAGACAAGAGAAGGGAACATGTCAGTGCATGGAAACTGGCTCTGCCTTCATGAAACCCTCACTCTTTATGGGGCTGTAAAGAATGATGATTATTCCTTCCATGCTTTATATATAGACAGTCTAGTCTGTGATGAAAAACAATTGGTTTTTCAGCCTCTCTGACAGGTAAAATTTATCATTGGGTTGTATCTTGGGCCATACAGTGACCGTTTCCAAAAAGTGTTAATTTTCTAAATCATAATCAACTTTGTCACATTGAGTACATATAAACAAAAAGAAACAAATTTATATTGTATATTTAGAATTAGAGCTTAGAACATTAAAATAGGATTTTGATATTTTTGTTTTTAGTTTCATTTCTTCAAAACATTTTTTTGCTTATGAAATTCTTCATTGACTGCTAGATTATACAGTCATACAGTAGCATCATTTTCTTATAAAAAGGTTCATGATTTTGCTTTTCATTTCTTTAGCGACACATTAGTCATTCAGTAGCATGTTGTTTAACTTCATGGTGTTGTTACTTTCTTTTTTTTTCTCTCTTCTTCCTGTTGTTGATTTTGTTTTGTGGCTTTTCATTTATGGAGATGCATAGTAATTGTGTCGTGGAGACTGTCATTTCCAGAAGTGAGGGTACGGTACCATGGGCATCTCAAGTGGACTCCCAGTGAAACTGTTAGATGTGTCAGGACAATGGGATGCTGCACGCTCTGCCATTGTCAATGATTGCAATGATGGACTTATGATTGTTTATGAGGAGCTATGCTCTTATAGTGATGTGGTGGAACTCAGTGTGTGACAGGGATTTGGGGAGCGGGTAGAGGAAATTCCAGGGCCTATGGAACTGTATCATAAAATGACAATAATAATAATAAATGAAAAAAACCTTCAAAAATTAAATTAGATTTAAAAAATCTTAAAACAGGAAGCCTAATACATGTGCATGGCTGGATTTTCACTGGAAAACTAGAAACATTTGATTTTGATGATGAGTACATTGACAGGTAAGCAATTTTATTTTTGTGTTTAAACAGCTAGCTAAACATTTGTGTATGGTTATGACTTTTTGGAATTAGCTTTCCTGATAGCAACAGATTGTAAGTAGCTGATGCAGAATTGCTATTTTTCTCTCTGAAGTTTAAATTCTCCTATAAGGTAGTCTTTAATAAACTTTGGTAATATAGTTACAATTGTTTGATCAGGTTGATTCATCCATTTACTGATGACTAGGCACTCTGGGCTCAGTGCAAATTGTACTGTAATTGAATCTAGATTTTCTCTTGTGATTTTCTTTTATTAGTTTTCTCTTGTTCATCAGGCCAAAGTAAATTCTTTAAAAGTGATGCATAAACCACAAAGCCCATTGGAATTTTCTTGCCTGGTTGCTATCCATTTGTACGTTTAGAAATTCTCTTAGTAAGATCAGAGAAAAATGTGGACATAGGTACTACATGCCATGGAGCTATTAAGATTTTCTTGGAATAAGTAGGAGGTCAACATGACTTTTTACCAAAGACTTCTTAAGATGTCCACATTACCTCATCAATGCTAGATATAGAACAAGATAGGATATTGAAATTGCAGAGTTTCTGGGATGATTTAATTATTTCATTTCAATAGATGAAGTACTTGTGACAATTTCCGAGGTATAAGGAACATACTTTCACTAAGCACTCATCTGTGTACATTCTATATACTGTGTTCAATTTCCTTTCACCCCCTGGACAGGTTGTCAGTGTTCTCTCTGCTGCCCTCTCTCTGATTTGCCCTATTTGGAGAGGATGATTTGCCTTCTGTCTGGATCTAAATTTTTATTATTCTGTAATTGTTAACTATCTATAGTAATAAAATTACTCTTCCTGCAAGACTCTTCCAAGGTATGCCCTTGACAATGTGCCATATCCACTGCTTGGTCCCATCTCCACCGTAGCTTGAGACCCAACATTTGAAAGGGGGAATAAAGGTGAGAATTCCACAACAGTTCAGTATAGAACCAATATAGTTATTGTGAACATGGTGAAGATTTTTCTGAGAAAGGCTGAACACTTGGTCTATGAGATGAAGCATGGCCCCCGAGTTCATCTCTACTGTCTGGGTGAGAGTTGACCTATTTAACCTTCAGGAACAGTCCTCAGGCATCGGCACTAAAACCGAGTAAATCCTGAGGAGGATGCTTTTAATCAAGTTTGGCGTGACTTTTGTCAGTCATGTTTGCTAAGAACACTGTTATTGTTTTCTAATTTTCTGTTTCCATTTTAAAATCCAGCCCTCTGCTCTTGGAATCTCAAGGAGACAAATGGGTCACTCCTTGCTCTCTGATAAACAGGCAGACAGGAAGCCAGTAAGTGTCTTTTTTTTTTTTTTTCAGTTCTTTCTTGTAAATAGAGCATACTCATTCAAATTTGTTTCAAAATATGAGTTACAACTGTTGACTGTGATATGTTTAGATTTGCTGGAAAAGACACAGAAATGAGTAGAAAATGCAAATGAAGTGGATCCTGAAATATTTCTTGAAAACCCCCACATGCTTGTGAAGGGTTGTTCTGATGCCTTGCATTTGTATCATTCAATACACTTGAGTATGCATAGCTATTAGTCACACATTATAGAAGAGGAAATTGAGGCACCGAGAGGTTAAAGACTTGTTCAAGTTTCACAAAAAGCAAGTGGCAGACCTGGAATTTAAATTCCAACTCATTAGCAAACCTCTAGAATCCATGCTATTAGCTACTCTACCATGATAACTAGCCAAAGAAAACAATAAATTTGATTTAAATGATGTGTACGTGGTCAGTTCAGACAACTGACAGGTTAGATTTTAATTTCAGTCCTTACTGGATGGATTCATTTTTTAGGCTATCAAAGAATTATACTCTCTAGCATAGCTTTTTGGTATTAGCACTTAATAGAGTCAATTTCTATAACAGCTTCTTTATGGCATCTCTAGTTTATTAGTTTAGCTGTGCCTTTTTTTTAAAATTCATGCTTGATATTAGATCTTTTTTGATAAAAAGAATTTTCAATACCTTTCATATAACAGATTTTGGAAAGAAAAGATTAACTGGAAATTACAAGTAAGTTAATTTCTTTCTGTTACACTGGTGAATGGTGGCACAAATACTGATCATATCACTAGTTAGTATTAACCAACTCGTTTATCCCAGAAAGTTCATTTACCTTCAGCACCTGTCAACAGTTCCTGGCTATTTGCCTTTTCTGTTGTGTTTTACTTTTCTGGTTAATGAGTCAGTAATTCTGTGTTGTCTGATTCTAACCTCATTTTACTTTCCTTAGCTATCCTATTCAGGAAGATCATGGTCTTGGGACTCTGCAGTGCCGTGTGGAAGGCGACTACATTGGTCAGAGAAGTAACATCATTTTAAGACCTTATCCATTTCTTTCTCCATATTAAAAAATAGTATCAAAAACTGGTTCTCATGAGGGTGATATTAATACCACTTGAGAGCTTCCTGAAAAACATTGCAAGAAGCAGGTCACGTATAAAATAATTCAATCCTCAGCAGTAAACTTGTGAGGTTCGTGAATTATATTTGCTTTGTAGGTCAAAAGACTGAAACTAGTAACTAGAATATTGGGATTAAATTGGTCTTGGTTGAGCTCCAAGCCTGGCTCTTACCTACTGTGGAATAGTACATTTATCCTTACACTGTTTAAGTCCTTATTGCTGATGGTGCTAAGGTTGTGATGTGTTTATTTTGGGCACTTTTTAAAAAACTTACACATTTGGGCAGTAACTTGATGACTTAATTGTCTTTGGGTTTGTAGCAGCAATAGGCTGGCTTAGGGAGTAAGAATGATTCCTGTATTTATGTTTGTTTCTTTTGGTTACAGGCTCCCAAAATGTTAGCTTCTCAGTATTTAACAAAGGAAAGTAAGTAACAGAGTAGAACAAACCTCCTTGTCTCATTGTCTACTTTTCATATTTTTCTTTTTTTCGTTAACCTTTCATCCTGAGAAATTCCAAACTTACAAAAACAATATAACAATGAAACATAATGTACTTTATTTACTTTATTGGACAAATATAACTGTGCCATGCACTCATATAAAAGCAATGTAAGTCTTCAATGTTGTGATGGTGCCGAATTTTGTGAATTGCCTCTTTAGCAATATAAAAATATTTTGAATTAAAAACTGTTATGTGTGTTTCATGTAGTATATACTTTTAGTTTGATGCAATGCCTTATGCCATTCTTGGAAATTTCTTCTTCAATTTGAAAGGAATCCAAATTTGGCCAAGCTTTTTGACAGATAATCTGTAATGTAGGATTTCTGTGTGTCTCATTGCATCTGTGTTGCCATATAATTTGCCTGGCATTTTCCTTACAAGTGTATTACTTTGCTAATACTGATTTTATTGTGATGATAACACATTAGCTGCAGCTATAAAGCTCAGAATATGGAGATTACCTCTTCCTGCATAAACAGAATATATACTGATTGATATTATGGACCAATTCAGTACTAGGGCATTGATGTCCATCATTCCATGTAATGCTTGTGATAGCCTGTAAAGTAGATATTTGTCCCATATAACATTTTATATAGCAGCAAATAATAAGCTTGAACACATTGGTTCTCTATCCATTATAATGATCAAACTATCCTAAAGCTCAGTAAAACTATTGGAAACTATAACTGTAAAATGTATAAGCTATATGATAAAGTACCCCATTTCTAGCAGTTACTTCACAATCTTCCTTCCAGGAGATAAATTTAAAAATACATTCTAAAATAAATTTTCATTCAAAATACAACTTTCTCTTTTTTGAAGATCAATGGTGCATAAGAGTGCATGGCTGATCAGTGCTAAGCAAGACCTTTTCCTGTATCAGACACACGCAGGTAATATTTTGCTTTGTCATATGCCCCTTGTTCCTCCCCTCATGTCTCACTCCTTCTCTTTCTTCTGTACGACCATCAGCACCTGAAACTGCATCTACAATAAGAGATGATATTTTGGTTTTTCTTGGCATAATGTTGCTTACCTAAGTGTCAGCTTTAGTTACTATATTCAAAGAGGCTTGAGATAGACTCTTACACAAAGTATGTAGAAATAGAATAAATGAAAGACAAGATGTTATATTTTTATATGTGCTCCAAAAAAATCAGAAAAGGGTGATACTTAAAAAGCTCAAAGCCTATCTTTCCAATACTCTATATCTGAACATTTATTCAATAATTTAAGATTTGCCAATATAGATGCTAAATTATTGTATTGCCATCTGATGTATACTTTGTCATACCAAAAAGTGAATGCTGAAGATTGAAAAACTTATGTGAAAGTATGAACTCAGTTTGTTAGAAAAATTGGGAACTAAAGAAGAGTACTTGGGGCCAACATTATGAGGTGTTGGTTTATGTCCTAAGTTGCTCTACTTCTGATTCAGCTCCCTGCTAATGACATTAGAAAGACTCTGCCCTTTCAATCCAGCCTCCTCCTAATGCATCTGAGAAGCATCAGGTGGTGGCATAAGTACTTGCATTTGTCCCACCCACATGTGAGATGCAAGAGGAGGACCTGGAGTCAGTCTGACACAGCCAAGGCTGGTAAAAGCATTCAGAAATAAAGCAGTGAATGAGAGAAAAAAAAAATAGCAGACAATGGTCCAAGTTCTTGGGCTTCTAACACCCAATTGGGAGATCTGGAGGAACTCCTTGGCTGCTTGCTTTGGCCTTGCTCAGATTGGCTGTTGAAGCCATTTTGGGAGGGAATCAGGGGATGGAAGATTTTATTTCTCTTTTTCTCTCTACAATTCTATCTTTCAAATGAATGAATGAATGAGTCTTTTTAAAAAGAGTGCTTAAATTGTAGAGTTAAATATACTCACAAAGGCACAGAAAAATGCCTCTGGGGTAGGTTCAGATTCCAGAACCAGTCAGAATCTTCCTTTGCCTAACGTGTAAGCTATCTCAAGAGTCACCTGGAAAATACTATTCACTGCTTAGATAGCACAATCCATAATCGCTGAATATGGATAGTTCTTTTTTTAGGATTTATTTATTTTTATTAGAAAGGTGAATTTATAGAGAGGATGTGATATAGAGAAAGATCTTTTGTCCACTGACTCATTCCCCAAGCGGCCACAATGGCTGGAGTTGAACTGATCTGAAGCTATGTTCCAGGAGCTTTTTCCAGTTCTCCCACATGGCTGCAGGGTCCCGTGGCTTTGGACCATGCTCTACTGCTTTCCAAGGCCAAAGATGGAAGCTCTATGGAAAGTAGAGCAGCCAGAACATGAACTGGCACCCGTATGGGATCCCGGCATGTGCAAGACAAGGATTTAGCCACTGAGTCATCACATTGGGTCCTTTTTGGCTAGTTCTAATCCACTGTTTAAGATACAGGACGGATGCTGTTTCTAGAAATTCTTTCCATCCCCTCTTTTATCCCTACCCTGATGCTAAATTTCTTGCTTCTTTCCTATACTGTCTCTAACTTCATCATAAAAATTTGTAACTAGTGTGCCTGCCCTTTACCATACTCATCTTCAGGACAATAATTATTTTACATGCATCTTTGTGTCTCCATTGCTTTACATATATATATATATACATATATATATATATATATATAACAGGTGCCCATATGGGACCCTGGTGCATGCAAGGCAAGAACTTTATTTTATATGTATTATTATAAATATAATACCCATAACTATGTTGAAAGCCTAAGAACATTACAAATCATTTTGGCTGGCCTGTGTCTTTTAAAATGCATAACGGAAGACTGTATTAATCTCTACATGATGCCTATACAAAATTTCAATGTCAGTGTAAAAAATAAAACAACAACCAAGAATTATAAAACCGTGTGTTAAAAGAAAGTAGTCAGTATTAGCGGTGAATTTTGATATTCGAGTGTGGAGGAGCTGGCCTTCCCCCACATTGCCTCTGATATGTCTCATGGGCAGAAGCATTAGAGAGTCTCTGCACAGAACACACATTTTGAAGTAGCAACCATTCATGATGAACCTCTTCATACCTTTCGTTTCTCAGGGAGAACAAATCTTTTACTCAGGATAAAACAAAGAACTGTCAATATTTAATCAAAAGAGAGGAAAGGATGAAATAAAGTTAAATTCTTGGGGACCTATGGCATATTATTAGCAGGTTTCAAACAGTGGCAGTAGCATAAAAGAACTAGGTATGAAGTAGTGGGTATGTATGGGGGAAGGTATACCTGGCAGAGTAAAAGTAGAAGAGCACTTACCACACCATGGGAGCCTCAGGTCCCAGAGGACTCACACGAGGGCCTATTTCAAAGAAAGCACTTGGAAGCTCAACTGGGGGAGACAGAGATTTATCCTAATTGTAGAAGTGACTGATGGCAGTTAGTCAGTAATTTGTACCACCTGTCAGAGTGCAGGGCATTAAAGGGCAAATTTATTTGATCATTTTGGTCAGAGTTGTTGAGTGTCTTACCTGTTGTTCTATAACAACAAAGCTATCAACTCAAGGACACAAGTTGCAGCTGTAGTTGACTTACCTTTCCCACCCAATTCTGTTTAAAATGTTTATCCTGTGTGGGGGCTGTATATCCCAATAATCACTGCACACAGAATATTCTTCATCCTGGGGGCCAAATACAGCGTTATGAGCTTTCTTCATGTTGGCTTGCTGAAAGCAGAACAAATTACAGATTAATAAAGGTACTTGAAGCACTGTTGATTCAAAGTTGATGTCTCTATATGTAACCTAGTGTTTCCTAACTTGTAAATAGAGCTCCTGAAGAAGCACCATAGCACATAGTGGCTTTTGCTTATACTGTGCTTGTGACTGAATATTTCCTTCCTTTCAAATGTTTATCCTTTTGTAATTACAACAATGGCATATCCCATATAATATATAATGGCAAATGACTATTTCTGGAGGAAAATCCAACTGATGTTGAATTGAGAAACTCATGATCAGAAACTGATTGCTTCTATAATTATCTGAGTCATATTCTGATTTTTATATGGGAGCTTACTTATTAAAAACTTCTTGCAGGAATATTATCTGTGTTTCCAGAAACTGGGAGCACTGGGGGAAGAACAGACATCACAATTACTGGAGACTTCTTTGACAATTCTGCTCATGTTACTGTTGCAGGTAACTATGTTGATTGTTGAAAACAGTCCATACTTTGAACAGCTGAGGAGATGCATATATTTCTTCTGGTCTAGGGAATGTGGAAGGAAGCAGGTTTCAGCACTTCTAACTATGCCACCTGGTTCACCTGTGTTTGATCCAATCAAGTGAGGCTTTAGTTCTGCTATTCTTCAAGCAAAAATAGCAGCAGAATGTTTTGCAGCCATGCACAGTGTGCCTGGGAAATGCCCTTTGCTATTTACATTCAAGGAGGGAAGAGAGCGGAACACTGCAGCTGCCTCTTCACGAAGGTCCACTCCCACTAAAGTCAGCACTCTCATCCTTCCACCTTATAAGTGGGTGGGCATTTGCTTTGCAGTTTCTTTTGAAATACACCCCATCTCCCTGCAAATCCTTTTGCGGTATTTGTGTAGCACCTGCTATTCTGCCAGATGAGATGCTTCTGTAGTTGGTGACACAAAAATGAGGAGAGTGAGAACCTACCCCCGGGTCACACCTTGTTTCCCAGCTGAGCCCAGTGGTTTTAGTGCATACCTGAGAATAGCAGTGCATCTTTTGGATTCTTAATGATTTTTGTAACCTGACCTATGCTCTAGCACTTTCCCTTTATTGGTCTCCTTCAGCTGGGGTAACAACTTTGAATATTCTCTGCACATTCAGCACTTTGCCTTAGGATAGAGAATTGTCTGCCTTGGTCTGGCCATGCCAACACATCCATATTTCTCAATATATTTTTGTATGTGTATCTGTGAAACTTCAAATTCTGTTTAGGCATTCCATGTGATGTTAGACACGTGTCTCCCAGGAAGATTGAATGTGCCACCAGGGCTCCAGGAAAAGACGCAAGGCTCACTGCTCCTCAGGCAGGTAAGGAGGTCACAAGGGCTATTGAGTGAGCCTGCAGTTGAATTTTTAATCAAGAAGGGCTGGGAAGTGGAAATAAAAGCATTTTAATTTTGTCTCCTCTGTGTGACTGATTAGCTCTGAACCCTGTCAGCTATGTCAAGGAGGCTCAGCTTTGTTCAGAGGCACTGAGGTACTGTATGCACTTTCAGCCCCAGCCAGACACATGGCCAGGGCTTCAGGGCGAGACCATGATCCTGAAAGCATAACTGCCATTAAGACACTGTTAAAGCAGACATGCACAAACTTCTCCCTGCAAACCAAGTGTCAATTGCAGGCCTATTATCTGTTAGGACAGGATCTTAGAGTTTCTTCTTTTATGCCAATCATGATGGCATCAGATCATGTTGGAGCTTGAGGAACACATGGGGTGCATTCAGTTGTTTTTACTCCCCGGTGGGAACATTTCTGTTGCTTTAAAAAATAGGGGTGGACTGTAAAGTTAACATCAGTTTATCCCTGAAGTAGATAGAAATGGAGGAGGCCAAGTAGCAGTTACCACAGTTGCAAATTTAAAACACTGCATTTTCATGCTAAGTATGGGAACTAGAAGCATTAATAGTAGTTAGGGATGAAGAGCAGTCGGCATGTTACCATTTTTGGAACCATGGCCTGCCCTCTGCATGTAGGAGCTGACTTAATCTACTGGCAGTGAGAGTCAACTCCAGCGACTCAGCACCTACACTGAAAGTTGCCCAGCAGGAGAAAAATCTTTCTAAAGAAAGGCCAATCAGGTGTAAAAATTTATGCACAACCATGATTTGAGATTTCTCTGGCTCCCGGATCCATCGTGCTTGCTCAGAGGAAGAAAAACTATGGAAACAAGTAATTGAGAGAATGTGTGTTTCAAGTATCAGGATATGAGAAATCTGCTCTCTGAGCATTTCCTGCTGTTATCCTACTGGCAGTACTGAGATAATTTCCTTAGTGTAGCTGTTTGGGAGTTACTTGCTAATATTATTTATGACGTGTTTTTTAATATTTCTTCCAAGGAAATTTGGGCACCTTACTCTGTAAAGCAGTGGTTCTCCACTAGGTGATTTTTGCCCCCTGTGGTACCCTTGACAATGAATAGAAATATTTTTATACTGTTATACTTGGGGTAGTAGCTGTTATACTTGGGGTAGTAGTAATAGCAGCATTCAGAGGATAGAGGCTAAGGGATCTGCTAACCGCATATATAGCTGCCTTTACTGAGCATTTACTATATTTTAGGCTTTTATAGATCCTGTTTCCATTAGTCTCACTGCAGCCTCTCTATCATAATTCCATTTTGATGCATGAGAAAATGAAGACATGGGTGCATTAAGGACTTTTGCCAAAGTTACACATTTTCCTGTAGAATGTGACAGAGCTGGAATCTGAACCCACAGCTTTGATTTCAGAGTTTTTACCATTATCCAAGTTAGTATCCAATTTGATTGCAGCTCTGTATTTGGCTTCAGAGTTTGCTTAACATAAAAACACAAATTTTAAAGTATAGCATCATTTAGAACACGACATAATATCATGATGGCATATAATTGACTCTGTGTACAGGTCTACAACTTAAAACAGCAACACTTAAACTTTTAAGGATTCCCAATTTTCTGTGAAAAGCAAGTGTGGGGAACAGAATTTCCATGCTGATCTGACCTTAAATGATAACGAAGTTTATATATGTCTGGGAAACACACAAAAGTCTTTTCCCAAACACAGAACCACATTTTCCTCCTTTTATTCAATCATAGCATTTGCTTGCTCTTTTGGCTTTTCTCTACAACTTGGTGCCTCCATTAAAAAGGGATTCTTACCCTCTTTGATCCTCTGAGAATAATTCCGCTTACTCTCTCCTAATAAGGATCTGTTCAGTTTTCCAGAACAATTGTGTTATCATCAGATTGTCTCACATGACTATCTGGGTTTTGGTTTATTTTCCTTTACAGATGGTGCCCAGATCAACTTTCATGTCATAATTTGAAATAAAGCAATCCCTGAATTTGGGGAGCAATCCTCTCTGATATTGACAAGCTATGTGTTTCTCGCAGGCAACAGAGGGCTTCTTTTTGAAGTTGTAAATGCTGGTGAAAGTTTGGAATTTTCTGAAACCACACCTGGGTACCGGTGGCAAATTGTTCCCAATGCCAGTTCTCCAATTAGATTTTGGTCAAAAGAAGGACAGTCTTTCAGGTATGTTCTGGGAAAATTAGAAGTTGATGTCAAAAGCATGCTTACTAAACCTAGAAGTTGATGTTAAATGTGTATTTACCAGGTTAGAACAGAGGCAGAACTATCGTACTTCCAAGAGAGAATTTACAATATGAGCCAATCAACAACAGAACTTGACGGTGTTTCCAACAAGTATCTCTCATGCTAGAGATCAACAGACCCATTTGTAGATACATGGTTAAATTTTGACGTAGGGTTTATATTTTTCACAACTCAGTTTGTAATCTGTTGGAGCAGATGATTATTACTTGAAACATTCTGCTCAGCAGGCCAGGAAACTTGGTAGGTGGCAGGGTAAAACTGATTTGCAAGGGTGTGGTTGAGAGGTGCCACCTGCCTCATACCTAAGAAGATGTCAGAATTTGCTTTTGGCATATGAAGAAGTAGAATCTTGACAGTTACAGTCTTAATGGAGCAACCACCTAGTGTTGTGTGTCAACCCAAAGGCCAGTGTATACCGAGGTTCCTATGGGCTCTGGAAGCCATTGCTCTCTTAGTGATTGACTTATGATGACAACTTTTCTGTTTGTCCTTTCAAAGATGTAGCCAACATTTTTAGTATCCTAAAGTGAGAAAATCTGAAAGTATCTTAGGTGCAGTTTCTTTAATGCATCCCCAGCAAACATATAGAGGAGTGGATCAGTGCCTGTATGACCTATCCCTTTACCTTTAGGAATCTTTCTTCGAATGATTGGTGGTGATTGTTGAATGTCAGTCAGTCTGTGACGTTTGCCTACAGTTTTATCGTTTTAGACCTCAACTCCATTGTGGAATGAAAGGCTCTTTTCTTTGTTCAAGAGTGAATAAATCAATTAGGGAAGGTAATCTGTGAAGAAAGGATCTTCTGAAGCCATTCAAACTAGATTATTAATGCACAATTTGTGGTTTTAAAGTGGTGTGATATGTGATCCAGTGTACCACCTAGTAATATGTGTATATGTGTACACACACACATCCACATGCATATATATCATAGTTTTTGAGGATAATTAATAATGTCCAAAAGAAAAGCTTCCCATTATATTTATTCTGTTTGGAAGTGTTAAGAAATGAGTCAAATCACATCATAATGTTAAAAACAAAAAACAAACAAAACAGAACAAAAGCCATTTGGATTAGTTTACTAGGACTTGAAATGGCCCTTTCATTGTAATTTGAAGAACCACTAACCAAATAAGAACTTGTTTTCCATTTCTTCTCATTTCTTTAAAATCTAGAGATTTTAAATGAAAACTAGAATGTGTATTTGCTAATTGGCAAGTTATAGATAGGTCTTTGAATTACAAGAGAACTAAAATTTTGGGAAAATGGAATAAGAAGTTGTGGCTCAAGATCTTTAATTCTATGCATAGTTTTAATAATGTATGTTTCCTGAGACTTTGAAGACCCCTTGCAATTCTTTTTCGAATTATTTTCAAACTTAAATTTCTCTCTTAGGAGAATTTATGCTGGTAAACTATAGATTTTAAAAAAAATCACACAGGCAGAGAATATTATTTTTATTCACAGAGTTAAAAGAAGTTTCTAGGGCCCGGCGCGGTGGCGCAAGTGGATAAGGTCCTCGCCTTGCACGCCCGGGAGCCCATATGGGCGTCGGTTCTATCCTGGCAGCCCCGCTTCCCTTCCAGCTCCCTGCCTGTGGCCCAGGAAAGCAGTCAAGAATGGCCCAAAGCTTTGGGACCCTGCACCCGTTTGGGAGACCCAGAAGAGGCTCCTGGCTTCGTATTGGCATAGCATCGGCCGTTGTGCTCACTTGGGGAGTGAATCATCGGACGGAAGATCTTCCTCTCTGCCTCTCCTCTCTGTAGATCTGCCTTTCCAATAAAAAAATAATAATAATAAAAGAAGTTTCTAACTATAACTGTCTCTAACGATAGGAAACTGAAACATTTAGAAGTGACCTTATTTTTTAAGATTTATTTATTTTATTACAAAGTCAGATATAAAGAGAGGAGAGATAAAGATCTTCCGTCCGATGATTCACTCCCCAAGAGAACACAACAGCCGGTGCTGTGCTGATCCAAAGCCAGAAGTTAGGAACCAGGAACTTCCTCCAGGTCTCCCACATGGGTACAGGGTCCCAAGGCTTTGGGCTGTCCTTAACTGCTTTCCCAGGCCACAAGCAGGGAGCTGGATGGGAAGTGGAGCCGCCGGGATTAGAACTGGCGCCCATATGGGATCCCGGGCGTTCAAGGCAAGGGCTTTTAGCCGCTAGGCCACGCTGCCGGGCCGAAGTGACCTTGTTTTCAAAATGTTTCATTAAATTGCTTGTACTTTTCCTCAGTGTTTCATTTTGTAGCTTTAAATTTGAGCTGGTGTGTATCTTTATTTACTCTTCTTTAGAGCATTTCTCTCTCTCTTTTAATCGGAAAAGTATTTTGCAGGTGTTAAGGACCCTGGTAAGCTGGAAAAATTCTGATTGATGATCTCCCTTTATTCATGATAACACAAGTATTTTCTGCAGATTGAGTTCCTATCTGGGGAATTTTGACTCTTGGCTTATTCTGGTTGTGGCAGGTGTTTTCTCAGCTTAGCCTCTAGCAGTTCCCCTATCAGTCCCAAAGATGACACAGCTGCGGGAGGACTCCTACCTGCCATCAAGAGGTGGGATGGAACATTGAAACTATGTGGGCACTACAGCTCTTCTAGAACACTGTGGACACGTACATGGGATAAAATTTGGGCTCATTTTCATAAAGAAAGTTTGAGAGAAAACATCATTTAGCTCAGTGGTTTGAATCGTGATTGTTTTGGCTTGATTTTGTGTCCTGTTTTATAGAGCCCGGCTCAGTGGGTTCTTTGTAGCCCCGGAGACAAATAATTACACGTTCTGGATCCAGGCCGACAGCCAAGCTTCCCTACATTTCAGCTGGACAGAGGAACCAAAGGCTAAGGTACTCACCTTCAGCTCGTTTTTCTTCCTTTATTGCTACTTCCTCTGAAGGAAAGGAGAGAAGCAGAGCTGAAGCTCTTATGTTTTATAGATTATTTTTCTATCAGGTGAGTAACAATCGTTAAAAAAAGAATTTGGCCAAATGCAATTACTTCTAATGTTTCTTGAACATTAACTATAAGCCAGGCATTATGCTGCAGCCTTTTTATGCCTTGTCTCTCATCTACCACTGTGTGAGATATGTACATTTATCTCCATTTTCCAGATGAGAAAATTGAGGCTTAGGAAGATTGGTCTGTCAGGACCACTTGGATAATAAAAGAGATATTCATAATTCAAGTCCAGATCTCTTTCATTTCCAAACTTGTGCTGATAAAGATAGCCAATCTTCTGTAGGAATGTCTCCAAAATTTTGGAGGATATGAATTGATAGCTGGAGCAAGCACCCAAAACTCACCTGTGCAACTGACCAGGAATCATATTTTTTTTCCAAATTATGAATATGCTTCTTTGAAGTTGGAATGATAGTTGATTAAAGAAGCATCATAGATTATGATGTGGCCAACTCATTTCAGGCCCTTAAAGTTTCTAATTCTTTATAAGTTCATATAAATGTAGGCTTTTAGATTGACTGGTTCTGCTGTTAATATGGCACATTGAGTATTATTTGAATATTATTCAAACGAGGGAAAGAGAGGAGAGAGAGAAAGTATAATTAATCAGAGGACCAAAGTGAGTGGCTAACTTGTTGGACAAAGCAGAACAGTTAAGAAATCTTCTGGTATTGGTGGTTAGATATTAAATGCTTGAGAAGGAGGTGCCTGGGGGCTTTGTGGCATTCAACCTGATGTGTGTACTTGGACCCAGGTGAAAATGGCTTTCATCAAGGTTGGCACTGCTGGCTGGTTTGACTCTTGGGAGCAGAATGGAAATGAAGGAACTTGGCAACAGAAGACTCCCAAGCTGGAGCTGTTAGGTGGAGCCCGGTATTACCTGGAAGCAGAGCATGTGGGGGTCTCCCCCAGCAAGGGGATGAGGATTGGTGTCCAGATTCATAACACCTGGCTGAATCCTGATGTGGTACCCACGTATCTCCGGGAGAAGCACCAGATCCGAGTCCAAGTCCAGCGACTTCCAGAAATACAAGTCTGTGTCTCTTTCCAGTTCATAGTTGTAAACCCTATAAGGAGAAATTGTATTTGATTAGTGATTGTAATTACCACCATTGAAACAGATTTGTAAAGATGTTTTTTAAAATGTGAAACTTAATTATTGAGCTTATTTTCCTAATTTACTTAGTTTAAGTCCTTGGTAAATTTTGTCTTAGAAATTTAGTGCCCATAGGAAAAGTCCTCTGAATACGTACACATGCATACATACAAAAGTACAAATGCAAGCGCAGATGCACACATGAACACATATACTTTTAGGGTTGATAATATGATTTATGTCACTTCAAATTTATTTTTGTTCATTTGAAAGTCACAGTTGTATAGAGAGAAGGAGAGTGTTGAGAGAGAGAGCTACAAAGAGACTTAGGAGAGCTGAGGCGGGTGGAGATTCAGAGATACCGATATCTTCTATCTGCTTATTTACAACCCAAATGGCAGCAATGAGCAGGGTTGTGCCAGAAGCTGCTTCCTTCCAGATCTGCATGCATGCAGGTGTTCCAGCACTTGGCCCATCTTACACTTTCCCAGGTACATTAGCAAGGAGCTGTGTCAGAAATTGAGCAGCCAGCCAGAATTCTAACTGGCACTCATATGGTATGCCAGTTCCAGAAGCAGTGGTTTAACCCACATAACATAGCACTAGCCAGTTTTTGTCATTTGAAAATTGGGGGTCGCTTGTTTTCCCAATAGATAATTCATACAAGCACAGACTTATACACACAACCCAGACCCTATTTCCTTATATGCTGTGGTTTTAAGTCTGCTTTCCAAATGTCATCTGTTGGGTCTCTCTGTCATGCTCCATGTTTTTCTTGAGTACTTACATGCATTTTGGGGGTTCATGTTTTGGTATACAAAAATGTCAGTATGGACTCTACTTTCTTAAGCTTGCAGTTGAATAATAAATATGCAGATAACTGCAGAACAAAGTAGAAAACAAGTGATGTAAAATATTAAGAATTATGTAGCTTTCACTCCATGAGAAAAGTTGATGTGTCCGATAAGGAACATGTTGAAAGAAAAGCAGAGATTGAATAAGTCACTGAAAGATGGGCATGCTCTGTGATGGTTTATGACTAGCAGTGTACCCCTGGGAGAAAGAATTTGGTGGAAGGGGATGAGAATGTGGCATTCAGAAGCAAACTGTAGGTCTTATACTCAGAAGGAGCATGGTAGATAGGGAGACAGGTCTGAATGATATTTTTGGAGAAGTATTCATTAGGTGATGAAGCTATGTCCTTCAAAAGTTTCTAGATGATGGTGAGTTTAGAACATTGAAATTGCAGGGAGTGGGCATTTAACCATAGGTTTGATTCTGGGCTCCAGCTTCTTGGAAATACAGAACCTGGCAACAGTGCTGATGGTTTACATAGTTGGGTTCTTGTCACAGATGTAGGAGAGCTGGACTGAATTTCTGGCTCCTAGCTTTGGTTTGGCTTAACCGTGGCTATTGCAGGCATTTGGGGAGTAACAAGCAGATACAAGGTTTCTGTCTCCCAAATTTTAATAAAGTCTTAAAGTAGCATAGCAAGTTAAGAAAGTATGTCCTATCTTTCTAGACTGACTCTCAGGCTTATTAGTGCACAGCATTTAGACCTGTATCTTTTGACTTTTTAGACATTGAATGTGTCTGGCACAGGAAACTTTTCCCTTACTTGGGACAATGTCTCCAGTCAGCCAATAGTTGCAAATGCTACAGCATACCAGGTGAGAACCTTCCTCAAATAACAAAGGGTGGGGAAATGAAGCGTGCTCTCCATGCTCCCAATATGAACTTCTGATACTTTTTTTATATAAATAGATTCAAACAGCCATTGAGGAGTTACTTGCAGTGAAATGCAAACTGGAGCCCCATTCAGCTAACATTTTACTCCAACTTGGATTCGAACAAGGTACCTATTATCTTATTTTTTTCCCCAGAACATGGACACATCTCCATATCCTCTCCAAAGGCCTAGCAGATTATTATAAGAACGTCATCTTACACAAAAATGAAATAACGTTTTTAAAACTACTAATGGAGGGGTTTGCATTTGGCAAAACATTGAAATCACTGCTTGGGATGCTTGCATACCTTATGAGAGTGCATGGGCTCCGGTCTTGGCTCTGTTTTTGATCCAGCTTCCTGTTTGTGTGCAACTGCTGGTTCACATATTTGACACCCACTTGGGAGACCTGAATTGAGTTCTAGGTTCCTTGATTTCATCTGATTCAATCACAGCAGCTATTGACATTTGGGAAATGAGCTAGTCTCTTTCTGTGAGTGTATTCTCTCTTTCAAATGAAATAGATTTTTTTTAAAGGAGAGAAATAGATTATTTTTTTTTAAAATTGCTATGCTGAACTAAATTTCCTTTGGAACCTCTTTATGCCTCTCAATGACCTTTCTTGTCCTAGTACACAGAGAATATGATCCTAGGCTTTTGTACATGACAGAGCAAGGCTTTCTCATAACTGGAACCTTCAGGTTGAGTTGCTGGCCACTTAGACGTTGTCCAACTCCCTCAAGAGCTTAGATGCTAGTATTATGGTAATCTCCTATCCATTCTCTGAAAATATCTCCTTTCTTTTAAAATGTGATATATTTTATATGCAGAGAGAAAAAAAATAGGGTAGAGACAGGGATGGAGGGAGGGAAAGAAAGCACCTCTACATTCCCATTCTTTGCATCACTCCCCAGTGAGTACCACAAGTCTGGGCTGAGACTGAACCCAAGGGCTGGGCACTCGATTCAGCTCTCCCTTATGACTGGCAGGAACTTAATTATTTGAGTCATCATTATTACATCCAATGGCAGGGAGCTAGAATCAGGAATCTGAGATGGTTATTGAACTCAGGCACTCTGATACAGATCATGAGCATCTCAATCAGTATCTTAACCACTTGGCCAAACACACCCCAGGAACTCTGTCTTGTTTAATATTGATACCTATCTTCCTGTTTTATCTGAACTACATGCAGGCCTGGAAGGTTCCCTTTCTGATGGAAATCCCACCAGTGGGACAGAGCCCTTCTGTGGCAGGTTCAGCCTCCATCAGCCTAAATACCTTGTTATAACTCCGCCAGCTACCCAGAAAGGCCATTGGCTAGATCAACATACACATGTGAGTAGCAGGGGGGCAAGGGTAGGGAATAATACGATCCTTTAGAAAATAGAATTCTAAAAATAGGATCACAGGGAGGTGATCACTGTGATTTGTCAAAGACTTTTCAGGTTGAGGTTTCATGTTCTTAACAGGTATTTCAAACACCCTTGACCTCATGCATTGTTACTCGGGAAGCCTTTGTATCAGCTGTAAGACCTATGGCAGGTTTGATCAGCTCTACTGTTTCCTTTGGTTGCTGAGAGTGCAGACTCCATAATCATTGAGTAGTGTTAAATCATGACTGTGCATTCTGCATGCCCTTGCTGTCTTACGTCATATTTACATCCTATTTAGTGTCATAGATTCAAAATAGGTAAGTGTGTGTCACAACTCTCAGGAGGATCTAGTAAAGTGCGTGCACTGTGGTAAGAACTTAGTGAACACTGTTTATTATTTAGTTGTTACTGATAAACATGATATGTTTGTTTTTTATTGCAACAATTTAAATTATTTTAATTAGTATAAACAGATTTTATTTCATAGATACATAAAATTCTAAGAAGATAACTATACGCACTTTGCTTCAGTTATTTTTCACTTATTTTTCAGTTATTTTCAGTTGTTTTTCTTCATAAGAGGTGCCCTCACTTGGTTTTCTTGGAACTAGAGTGGGTCTTGTTGGGGTGGTGGAGCTTGGGGCAGTAATTCCTTGTCTTTTCCTAGTCAGGGTGCAGTGGAAGTTAGGGATGAACAATTCAGGTCAGAGGCTGAACACATCTTCATGTTCTGTCTACTTCAAAAGCTTCTGATGGTATGGTTTTGCTCTATAATTAGAGCTGGAAATATATGAAGACAGTTTCAGATACCACAACTGGGACTGTGTTTTGGCATTTAGTGCACAGAGTCAGGATTATTGCTAAACATCCTTTTATGTATAGGACAACTTCCAAAACAAACCTGTGTACCCCCATGTCATAGTGCTAATGGTGAAGAAGTCTGTTTTAGATCAATTTGCTTATTTCCTATAAACGGTCCAGAGCTAGAAGATGACTTACAGAAAGTCTGTAAGATCATTGGTAAAAATTCCTGATCTTGAGTCTTCTCTTTCCAAATAACATTGTACTTAATTGAGTTAGAAAGCAAGTGTTCTTGGAGTTCGAGTTGAACTGAGACCTAAAGGACTTATCAAGTTTGCTCAAGGTGGCACAGGTAATTGGGTTAGAACAAAGTATCTTCCAACAGATCTATTGTAGGGAATAAATAGCAATGCACTATAAATCATTTTGTTATCTCTAGCTAGACTGGTAGGCTCCAGAAGGGCAGGGATGCTCTCTTTTCTGGCTTGTGGTAAGATTTTAAGACCATAGATTCCCAAGAAGATGCAGCTTGAATGGCTCTGTGGCATTAATAGATATAACTGAAATGCTTGTTTGATATTCTTAGCTGTGTATAGCATACAAAGGCCACACAAATAGGATTCTGAAGATGACTGTATTCTTCACACTTGGCTCTCAAAACATCATGAAGAATACCACCTGTGATTGGAGTCTCACTGGGATCAATCCCAACAGGTATCTGATGGATGGGGCAAGTGTAGGTTCTGCCCACTGGGAGGATTATACTGTGGTCCAAGTATTAATGATTAGGCTTGAACATTCCACATTTGACAAATAGGTTGATTCAAGAGCATTGTTGAGAAAGCAAAACTTGCTAGGAGGAATCTGACTTGTGTCATAAGGATAGAATCAATCATACAATGGCTCAAATCTTAAGATTTGGGAGGGACCTCAGAGAATATTCATTGGTATGACAGATGTGAAAAACTAGAGATGTGGGAATTTCCAGATTATCAAAATGCATTTAGTTAGTAAATCTGGAATTAAAGTCTGGCACTTTGATCCTGTGATTGCACATTCCATATATTTCACATTGGTCTTATAAGTAAATTTAAAGTTAAATGAGCATGGCAAGGTCCATGAATACATCTGTTCAATATATAAAATTGTGGTTTGAAAATGTTGTGACATTGAATATCGTGGAATGAATGCTTGATTCAATGCCAGATACTTATCTGAGTCCATCTTGGTGGCATGTTTGCACATGAGGCAGATGGGGCTGTTTGAGTACAAGGGTTCAGGTGGTCTCTCTTCTTGGAAGAGGGTTTTAGATGCTCTCTTTGAGGCCCATTTCTACTTTGTATCATTTTGCAGCTGGCAGTTCAAGTGCAAGAACCTCTGGGAGACTTGTGTACGTCGCATCCATGGTCTCCAGCCGCCTCTAGCGAACTCCCCATTGCTGGTTAGGATCGAACTCCTCCCTCTGCCTGAGACGGGCCTGCTGTATGTGGATGAAGTTATTATTGCAGACACAAATATAACAGGTGACTGTCAACTTTGCTGTCCTCCATGGGCCTGTCAAATGGGCTTTCCTCACAAGGGATGATGTTTTAAATAGGAAAGGAATAGATAATTGTCTGCCTTGCCTGCTTTGGTTCTAGAAAGCAACTGGGGTTTGGATTGCCTGCCCTGAGTCTCTTTCTTTCCAGCAATTTCTCCTTTTTCAGTCTACCAAGATGCTTGTTTTTGCTGTTTCTCTGTTTTTCTTTTCTGCAGTAATTGCAATTTTATCACTTTCTTGTTGAGGAGCCTTGCTTTTTCTCATTATAAATTGAGTAATTTTTTCCTACTTAGTATGTGTTGAATTCTTTACCTAGTGGAGGGCTAAGCATGTGATTATAGAACTGAAATTTAAGTTAAAAGAAAAAATATGAAAGGTAAGAGGAGGGGAATGAAAGCTTTAGGGAGAGGATGGAGAGGGTGTGGAATATCACTATGTTCCTAAGTTTGTATATATATAAAATATACATAATTGGTCACCTTACATACAAAAAATAATTTAAAAAAATATTCCGAATCGAATTATACTGAAGATTAGCTCTCAGTTACTCACAGTTACTACGACCAGTACATGTCCTGAGCATAGTAAGTGCTTAATAATGTAAAAAAAAAAACTATTGCTATCATTAGTATTATGCCATCAGGATTTGCTCACCTTTCCAGTAATTAATATCTGTCATACTGAGTTCTAGAAGGAACATAGAAATTATATGATCTTGTAAATGGGGTTAAAGGTTTGATTTCTGACGTTTAAGAAAGAGCAAGATTTGGAAGGTAAGCATTTCATCCAGAAGGAATGCCCTTATCCTTCCTTGTTTTTTCTTTTTTTCTTCTTTCCTCTCCTCTCCTCTCTTTCCTTCTCTTCCTTTCCCTCACTTATCTTCCTTTATCTTTTTTTCTTTTCTTTCTTCTTCCTTCCCTCCCTCCTTCCTCTCTTTATCTGTTCCATTTATTTTTGATTTACCTAAAATGAGAATTTTCCTAAAACTCTCATTTAGAAGTGTAAGGGTTCCTCCTTGTTCTCCCTCCTCCCTCCCTTGTTTTCCTTATTCCTTTCCCCCAGGTTATTACAGTAGCATATTCATTTGCTTTACAGTGACAAGCTTAACTTTCTGATATATAAAGATGTCATGGCATAGTAAGTAGAGGGAAAAAAAACTAACAGAAAATAAAAATTGAAATACTATTATTACTCATGAATATAGACACGTTTTGTACAGTTAATTCACAGTATGCTAATCTCACCTATAGAGATAAATTGTTTTGTGCTTTATGTACTAATTGTCACAGATCAGAGAGACCATATAATATTTGTCTTATAAGGACTGGCTTATTTTACTAAGTAGAAAGGTTTGTAGTTGGGTATATTTTGTTGCAAACAGTAAAATTTTACTTTTTTTTGATAGCTAGGTACCATTCCAAAATGTATCCGTACCATGTTGCCTTTATCCAGTTTATAGCTGACCCTTATCCTCCTTTCTGTTTATCCAAATCCCTCCATTCATTTTGTTCTGAGTTCACTCTTGGCTCCTTCTTCCATGAAGTCTTCTTGAATTTCTCTTGAGCTTTAGTGGATCCCTGTTGACTCTCCTTGCCAGTAATTTCAGGGACACAGTGTCATTCAGGATACCTACTGAGCTTGGCCACATGCCATGTATACCCACAGCCAAGCCAGATCATACAGTTTGCTGTTAGGGCTCTCTGGTGTCAAAATTTTGCTCACTTTCACTTTATTATAAAATTCCTTATGACTTAGGGGATCAACTTTCATGTTTTCATACCTTCTTTCCTTCCCCAAGATGAAAAAGATGACATAGTAATTTATTTATTGACTTGCAGAAAGTGCAGGTTTTTAAGCCCTTTTCCTGAAAAATGGAGAGTTGAGGTCAGGAGAGCTTGGGAATAGGTGGCAATGGAATTCTGTCTCAATCCTGAAACTGAACATTATTGATTCTTAACTAAATTCAGATTTTACGTGTCTTAATAGTTAAAGTCATTTTGGAATTTTCTTGGTCAGACTGGACCATAGCTTCTTGTTTCAGATTTTATTCATTTTGTGACACAATTTAAAGGTGTGCTGTGCTAAGCATTGGGCATGCAAAACCAAGTAAGAAAAGGATGCTGCCCAACTACTTAGTTGTCTTGATTGTAACCAGTCTTAGGGAAGAAGCGTTTATCCAGTGCATAGCAGGAGGGCATAGGGGTTTTTAAAACATGTTCTAGAAGTCATCTTAAATCTGCTGTCTTGCTAAAGCTTTATGTCATGGTTCTCACTGTTCACATCACAGTAACATGAGAACTGATAATTGCATTTGCTGTGACCCCGAGAATCTAATATATTAATAAATGTTTAAAAATTTGATCTTAGAGAGCCTATGTTGATTATCTAGGTGATACCCAGCATGAGTGGGGATATCAGAATCAGCACAGTGCACTGCTTTTACACAGAGCTGATGCCACACTGTGGATTAGCACTCTACGTCAGGGTTCGTTAGCAGGTTAGGCTGTACATCCCTAGAGTTCTCAGGGAAAGGAGGAAGGAAGGGAGGAAAAGAGACATCGATAATGTGTATGAGGGTGCTCTGAGGTACAGTGTGACATGTGGCTGGCTCATGGCTTACAGAACTTTGCTGTGATGGACTCCATCTTTCTCTTAAGTCATGCACTTTCCTTCTGGCAGTAAACCAATGGTGAATCCTCTTTGGTGAAAGTGACCTCAGCGGTGAACATGACCTCTTTCATTTTGCTTGGTGACACCAGATAGGCAGGACTCTCTCCTTTATGTGTGTGCTGGAGTCTTAGTAGCTCACCATCTCTGGTTGAGATTTTCCATTCAGCAAGTCTGGGGTTCTTCCGTACTAACTGGATCATTGATATTGCTTTCTAGTTTCTCAGGCTGGTTCTGGAACTGCTCGCCCTGGTGGGAATCTGGTGGAATCAATCCTAGTGACAGGATCCCCTCCAGTCTACAATATAACCTCATGGTTGCTGGGGTGTGGTACAGATCTACCCCTCATCATTGCACGGTAAGGAGTGGTTTTTATATATCTTTCCTTGCTTGGGATGGCCGATTGACTTGGAGGGCACAGAAGTGGAAGTTTTACTAGAGAAACCTACCTATCTTACTGCTTAAAGCAGTAGTTTTCAAACCCGAGACAGTAGTCCCATTTTGACTTGGAGGTTTTATACTCTAGCTCTCCACGGATGCATGTGGGAGGGCAGTGGAGGCCCCAAGCACTGCTGCTCACATAGGAATCCTTGAGAGAGTTCTGGATTCCTACTGCAGCCTGCTTCAACTTTGATTCTTGTGGCAATTTGGGAAATAAATTTGTCCCTGTCTGCACATCTACTTCTCAAAACTATAAAGAGTTCTTTCAATCTTTAAAGATCCTCAGAGTGTCAGACTCATTATGTCTGTGGCAGAGTCTCAGAATTTGTAATTTTCATGAGTTCCTGAGTGATGATGGACCTGCAGATGTGGGGACTGTAGTTGGAGAACTTGTTCCTATTGAACTTTCCAAATGGGACATTATGAAATTGATCTTTTAAAATTTCATTTTATTGACTTTTAAAATTTTTATTTTTAGTTGAAAGAGTCACACAGGGAGGAAGGTGGGAGGAAGGGAGGAGAGGGGACAGAGAGAGAGAGAGAGAGAAAGATGAAGAAAGAGTTTTCCTTACACTCACTTTTTTTTTTCAAATGACTGTAATGGTGAGAGCTGATTCCATTTGAGGCTGGAAGCCACAATCTTCTTCAGGGTCTTTCACATGAGTTCAGGGTTCCAAAGCAATGGGCCCTCTGATGATTTTTCAGGTTGCTAAAAGGGAGCTAGAGCAGAAAAGGGGCAGCTGGGACTTTAATCAGGTCCATTTGGGATGCCAGTACCATAGGCAGAGGATTAGCCTCTATGACACTGAGTCCACCTGTAATTTCTTTTTTATTTGTTTAAAAAGAAGCTGCATTTTATGCATCTCACAAGATCAACTATCATTGGTTTCTGTGTGCCTCATTGCATTGAAGGAAAATGAAATAGTCCAAGGCACAAAGACAGGTAGTACCTAGAATTCACCACCAGATGGCACCAGAGTCTCATAAGTATTATTTTATTTTATTTTATTTTTTTATACTCCAGCATTTTAGCAATAGTTTATAAAGCAATAACTAAATACCAAGTTCTTCTAAGTCACTGTAATACATGTATCCTCTGACTTACCCTTTTAATTTTTCATTTACACCTCAGTTGGGCACAAATAACTGAAATGTTCTGTTTTTTCTTTATGTATTTATATATGGGGAAAGAGCTGGGGAAAACATATAAGCACCCAAACCAATTGTTAAAACTTGGAATTAAAACAGTGAAAATTTTTGAAATTCATGCTTAGTTTTCTCATGACACACATCTCCCATAAACTTTTTTGAATACTCTGTATATATGTTTTTATACTTTCCATCTTGTTCCAATGTCAGTTCTTCTACCTGCAATATAAGGGGTCAGTTTACCTAATGCAGATGCAGAAAACCTGAACCTTTGCTCCACTTTTCTTGATTTTGAACCGTTTTTTCCTGGTCCTCTGGGTGAAGAAGACAGTAAAACCATACTAGAAAAGAAGAGATGAAAGAGTTTCAAGGACAAACAGGATCTGATTGGCAGATCCCAAATACCAAAGTCACTAATTCCAAGATAATAGAGGCTAGTTCAGATGACTGTGAACAAGTTTACACTTAAAATGGAAAGTAGTCGGGCCCGACGCGGTGGCGCAGTGGATAAGGTCCTCACCTTACATGCCCGGGATCCCATATGGGCACCGGTTCTATCCCGGCAGCCCCGCTTCCCTTCCAGCTCCCTGCCTGTGGCCCAGGAAAGCAGTGGAGGACGGCCCAAAGCTTTGGGACCCTGCACCCGCGTGAGAGACCCGGAAGAGGCTCCTGGCTTCGGACCAGCATAGCATTGGCCGTTGGGCTCACTTGGGGAGTGAATCATCGGACGGAAGATCTTCCTCTCTGTCTCTCCTCTCTGTATATCCGCCTTTCCAATAAAAATAAAATAAATCTTAAAAAAAAATAGATAGTAGTCAGGTTTCCTCTGAGTTTCCTGTAAGGTCTTGAGCTCCTTCCAATAGCTTTTGGTATGAGCGGAACAACCTTCAGACTAGATTCTCCCAAATGTCTATCCCAACCCAGCCAGGGTCACTCTATCCTCGTGTTTCTACATATGCAGATGAACATGCATCACTTAAATAATGTTATTGATAGAAATCATATATGTCCATGCTGAAATTTTAGAAAATATAGAAAGGCACTTAAAGGTTAAAAATTAATGGGAATTTATCAGGTAGGAGATGACCTCTAGTAATACAGCGTGTCCGTATTTGAATAGCCTTCCCCAATAAATGTTTTGAAGCACTTATGCCTATATATATTTGCTTTTAAAGACACAAATGGGTATGAATTATATGTTTGTCATGCATCTGTTTCATATAAAGGTATATCGTTGGACTATTTTCCTATTTCATCAAATTTCCTTCTCAAATTATTTCTGATGACTGTCTTGGCTGGTTTAACATAATAGTGATAACATCACAGACATGGCTCAGACTTGTGGAGGAAGGGACCAGCCGATTCAGTGCCTGCTTCTTGATTCATAAATGACACCTTCTGGCTGTGTCCTTGCGCGGCAGAAGCTAGGAGGGTCTCTCTGGAGTTATAGAGGGATGATGAGGGATAGCTTCCTTCATGGGAGGTCGACCCTCCCTCACCTTTAGGAGGTGATCCAATTGCCTCTCCACAAGCCACATATTCCCCTACCAAGAACTTGAGTATTCAGATGAACCATGATAATTGCGAGGAAGCACAAACGTTTGGTCCATAGCAATATATGAGAAGCACTCCATCTCACAGTGTGTCACAGTGGACTGAACCAGTTGATTCTATTAACAGCAGGATCTGGCAGGCAATGTGCTTTAAACACAGGAATTAGATTAGAACGTGGCCAGCTGTTGGCCATGTTTCCGTGCTGGTAGTGGGTGGGGAAGCGTTTGAGCCAGGGAACCCTGATTTCTCATTTGCCTTCTCATTGCCCTTCTGTGCTCTGGAACCAGAGCACTAATGCTCAGACTTCAACTTTATCTGCTGCCTCTGCTGCCAGGATCAAGGGAGTGAGAGGACTGGGACGTTTAAAAATCAACCTAGTGTTATTACTGCGCTTTTTCTGGTGTTATCAGAGAAGAGCATCCAGTATTTGGGAGCTTGTTCTCAGAGCCTGGAACCCTGGTGTTTGAGATGAAGTTATACTCAGCCTAGCTCAGCATCTCAGCATGTCTTACTAGCTTCTGTGGTTAATGCTTTGCTTTTGACATGCCACAGCTCTGTGCCCACCAGCGGAACTGAAAAAGGGACTGGACTGGTCCAGTGGACAACACAGAGACTGCGGAGGACAAGTCCACCTTTGGGAGGACACTTTCGCATCCACCTTCCCAATGATGCAGTAATTCCTGGTAAAGGGGAAAGAGTGTGTGTGTATGTGTGTGTGTGATGTCACTTACGTATTTAGGGGCATTCCCAAGGAAGTTCAGCAACTACCAGGTTTCAGATGCAGTGATGGTCTTAAAGATATTTGTTAACTTTTCAGCTTCTGAAAATTATTTTCTTAAAAAGATTTGGAAAGGGATTTATTAATGTGATCCTAATCTTTTGTTGTTGTTGTTGTTGTTGTTAATGTGGAAACAGAAGATTAGCTTCCTGTGCCCATTATCATAACGATCCCAAATGTGGTGGTTGAATATGATAGGAACTTGTTCTTCCTAGTTCTGGGGCCAGAAGTTCAAGTCAGCTTGTCAGTGGGGCCACGCTCCCTCTGAAGACTCTAGCGGAGGAGGTGTTACTTGCCCCTTTTAGCTTTGGCAGCTGCCAGCACTCTGTCTGCCTTTCTCCAACCCTGGCCTTCCTGGTTGCATGCTGCTGCTAGTTCTGTCTCAGCATTCTCTGCCCATCCCATAAGGTCACAGGTTATTACCTCCAGGAGAATGGGTAATCCAGCCTACCTACCCCCTCTGGAGATCTGTAACTTAATCAGATCTTTGCCATGTAAGATAAAATTCATTCTTTCACCTTTTGAGGCAGTGTTCATCATGTATCATGGCAGCAGGATACTGCCCTAACTTTCAGGAGCCAGCACTCAGCACACTTCAATTGAGCTTTGCTGAGGGCCATGCAAAGAGTCGATGGCAAGGCCTACATGTGAACCCAGGTATATGGGGTTCTCTAGTTAGCCTTCTTCTCTATAGAATATTCTAGGCTATGATCTATCATCGTCAGGGTCTTTCTGAATTAAGCTCAGTGGTGACATCATACACCAGTGTGGATTTTTATGCTTAGAGCAATATAGAAAGACCTTTCAGATTCACCCTTAAATTTTTTTTTAAAGATTTATTTTATTTTTATTGGAAAGGCGGATATACAGAGAGGAGAGACAGAGAGGAAGATCTTCCGTCCGATGATTCACTCCCCAAGTGAGCGCAATGGCCGATACTATGCCGATCTGAAGCCAGGAGCCTCCTCTGGGTGTCCCACGCGGGTGCAGGGTCCCAAAGCTTTGGGGCGTCCTCAACTGCTTTCCCAGGCCACAGGCAGGGAGCTGGATGGGAAGCGGGGCAGCCGGGATTAGAACCGGCGCCCGCATGGTATCCTGGGCGTGCAAGGCGAGGACCTTAACCACTGCGCCATCGCACCGGGCACTACCCTTAAATTTTTAATTAAATATTTTATTTTTTTATTGGAAAGGCAAATGTACAGAGAAGAGGAGAGACAGAGAGAAAGATCTTCCGTCTGATAATTCACTCCCCAAGTGACCGTAGTGGTTGGTGCTGTGCTGATCCAAAGCCAGAAGCCAGGAACTTCTTCCAGGTCTCCCACACAGGTGCAGGGTTCCAAGGCTTTGGGCTGTCCTCAACTGCTTTCCCAGGCCACAAGCAGGGAGTTAGATGGGAAGTGGAGCTACCGGGATTAGAACCGGCACCCATATGGGATCCCAGTGCGTTCAAGGCAAGGAATTTAACCATTACGCTATCACGCCAGGCCCAGCCTTTAAATTTTCAAGAACACATATTTTTATAAGGAATAACGATTAGAATTGCTTCAAAAAGGATGTGGAAATGGCATTGAAAGGTAACTTTGAGGCAAAAGAATTTTGAAATCCTCACTTTTTCATAGTATGTGTTCTGATGAGTGTTTTGATAACCCTTTGTATGAATGGAATTAAAAAAAAATTAGCACTATAAATTTTACGAAGCCCTCTCGTATGTTGCTCATTTGTAAGAAACGAATCAGAGAAGAAGAGGCTCTGGAGAACTCAAGAGAAGCTGTGTAATAGTTTTTGTCACCCCATGTTAGATTGTGTATAAATGTTAGAATAATATAATGCTATGTTAGAATGATAATATATTAGAATGCTAGAATGGAATGTTATTGTTGGGCAGTGTGAGATTCCTTTGTGCTGAAATAACTGCTACTTTGCTAGGCCAGAAGGCGCCTGGACTTTGGGAGGATTCCGCTTTAGCGATAAATCTGTTCTTTGCTGCCTTGCAACTTCGTGAACCCAGGTGCAGGGGGGCAAAGGCGCAATTTTTCTCCAGTCTCAAGAACAGGAGGAAGATAAGGGTGTGAGAATGGGATGAGCCATAAAGATGACAGGTATGGAAACAGAACAGACTCCCTGTGCCTAAAGACCATAAAAATTAATGTGTCTAAGATTGTTACTTCTGATGTATTTCCCAGCCCAAAAGGGCCTATATAATCTTCTGTCTTAGGCTAGTTCTGTCCGACCGCCTGCCCGCTTGGCTGGCCTGTGTGCCCCAAGTACGGTCTCATCCCAGCATGCTGGCGCAATAAACTCCGTTTGCTGTTTGAATTACCAGCGAGACTCTTTGTCATTCTCTTGGGGTTGACTAGTTCGCACCCTGATGTCAGGGGACTTTAGCCCGAACTCTAACACCCAGAAAAATGTTGTTAAGATTGCAAATGATCTTGGGCCCGATGCAATAGCGTAGTGGTTAAAGTCCTCACCTTGCACGCACCTGGATCCCATATGGGCACTGGTTCTAATCCCAGCAGCCCTGCTGCCCATCCAGCTCCCTGCTTGTCGTCTAGGAAAGCAGTCGAGGACGGCCCAAAGCCTTGAGACCCTGCACCCGTTTGGGAGACCTGAAGGAAGCTCTGGCTTCTGGCTTCGGATTGGCTCAGCTCCGGCCGTTGCGGCAGCTTGGGGAGTGAATCAATGGATGGAAAATCTTCCTCTCTGCTTCTCCTCCTCTGTGTATATCCGCCTTTCCAATAAAAAAATAAAATAAATCTTAAAAAAAAAAAAAGATTGCAAATAATCTTACTGGGGAGGAATAACGGGAGCATGTGTTTTTTTATAATAGGGAACTCGAGGACCCTGGCAATGAAGATGTGACTGTAGGCAGATTAAGTGCTAACAATGACCTCCCCCGTGAAGCCAACTCAAGGGACTAAACAGAGTTTATGCGCTGTGGGCGACCACCCCAGACCCCCGCCCTGCTGCCTAGGGGGCGTGGCGGAAGCCTAACCCTCCCCTTGCCCCGAGGCTCAGCCTTCAAGCCTGGAGAGTGACCTGGCTAGAAGGTCAAGGGGAGTATGCCTAACCGTGACCTCTGACATCACCGGAAGATCTAGGGAGATAGACGTGTCATACAGCCAATTACAGCATCTTTGGTGGGAGTGGCGTCTGCCGGAAGGCTCCCTCCTGCCCGCCCCTTCCTTACCCTTTAAAACCCGTAACCCGTGCTGGGTGAAGCGGTCATTCCCTGCCAGCCTGTCCTCGCTGCTTATTGCGGCCAAATGCCACCGTTTGCCTCACCTTCGGTGACCTCGGGGCCTGGTGGCAGGTCTAAATCCCGAGAATCCGCAGCGACACTTTTCTGCCACTACTTTCTGCTGCTCTTGTTCCTCCATTCACTGCTTGGAAAGCAACTGGGGACAGTGCGCCTGAACCTGGCCCCTCTGCGTGCTGAGGATCTGGGATAGCTGTCATGGCGCAGTGAATTAGGCGACTCAGAAGCTTGACTGCCTCAGACTCGGATTCCTGCTATCCCGGAGGGCAGAAAACTAAAGGTTGAAAGGCTGGGGACTCCCTCACTCACATGAGGAATTCAAATGGGGTTCTGGCCTCCTGGTGGCTTGGCCTAGCCCTGGTTTCTGTGGGCATTTGGGGGAGTGAAGTCATGGTTTGAAATCTTTCACTCTGCCTTTCAAGGATATGAGAATGAGGAAACAAAACTGAAGGTGCTGAGCATTTAGATTCATGCGTAACTATAGATTTTTTTTTCAGAGGTTGGGAATTTTGTTAGAGATTACTTGTCGAGACAGTATGGAATTCAAAAAGGTTCTTGCATAAGCAGAGGGCAACCCGTGTTCTAAGCTAAGCTTGCCTTTTGGGGTTGGGCTTCATTTTCATGTGTAAGAGGGCTGTTAGGGTACCTGAATGACCCACTTCTCTGGGGGTTTTAGGGAGTAGCTAATGAAATGGAAACTTTTGGTCAAGTATGAAGCAGAGTTCAAACAGACAGCATTGTTATTTCTCTGTGGGCATGTGGAATAGGGAAGCAGGTGGTTGGGCTTAAAGGAAATTCTAATAGAGAAACCGAAGTTAAATGCCAACATTCCCCAGCTGGGTTAGCTAACTTTTTATGGGTGTCAGCTGCTCTCTGCCTTCCCCTACTCTGAAAAGTGGCCAACTTTTCTCTGTTCACAGGACCAGCTAACTTTTTCCAGGGAAAATCCAATATTTAATTAGCATTTCAGTCATTGCAAAGGTGTCTGGGCAGTGTGTGCAGGTGATGGTTGAGATTGTTTCATCTGGAAGAATTGTGCTCTCGGCTTGTTACAGTTTGGCATTATGTGGCATTGACACCGGATATTAGGGTGGTAGAAGTGGGCATTTACTTGCCTTTGCCTTAGTGTAACTAAATTACATCTAACTGAAGCTGGGCATTCTCTTAAAGATACATTTGACTTCGGAGTTTTCTGAAAATTTCATAGGCATCCTGGTGTTTGTTCTCTGATCTCCTAGTTGATGAGACCCTGAAAAGTGGGTTGGTTAGTGGCTGACTCACCTGTTTTGTATCTCCAACCTTTCTCTCACAGATGTCTCTGTGCATATTTCTGCTAATCAGCTTCAGAAACTCTTGGAGAACAATGCCGACAACTTCACATCCAGGTTCCTCCGTGTTAGTGACTTCACGGTAGAAGAGCAGCTGAACTCTTGCTATGAGCATGTTTGGGCACTTTCCTGGTCCGCTCAGATTGGGGACTTGCCCAATTTTATCAAGGTATATATATCATCCCTTTGGTATCAATTAAAAGTGTTTTAGAGAAATTTTGCAGAAAGGAAGGAATTAGAATTATATAAATGAAAATTGTTGTGAATTATTAATTTTGTTGGAATATTCAAATTTTAAAAATCCCGTGATCTTTATTTCTGGAAGTTTTACACACATTTTATACCTCATATCCCTGATTAAAGATTTTAAACCAAACCATTCCTTCCTTAACTTAGAGTGGGGATGGAAGTCAGTGGTCAGTGGCCACTGTGCAAGAATTTTGTGTCTGCTATTGGATAATTTAAGCAGATGTGATTGGCTTACATTATCATGGGGGCAGATGGCATAGCAGAAGGAAGTTTAGAAAAGGATTTGCTGTCTTTAGATAATGACAAAACCAGATGCTCTTGCATATTTAGGTTTTTAAAAATAACGTAATGATTATCAAGCATTTGGTTGTTACAAATGAAGCCCAAGATGAAATTTTGTCTTGGGTGGGTGATGTTGGGGATCATCTGATTTTCAAAGTCCTGAAGTGGAGACAGAGGAAGCATGGGGGTCCTTGCTCTTACTCCTTCCTTCTCTTTAAATTTTTTTTTATTATATTTTGATTGTGAACATATAAAATAGAGAAGGCCATAAGAAAACTATTTCAGTACTCGTAAGATTAGTTTGTTTTACCTCTTTTAATGTTCAGTTTGCAAATGTACGTTCCTCTAATCCACTGGAACATTTTATCATTTACTCTTTCTAGATTTCAGTTCTTTCAGTTTCACGTTTTGGCTATCTAGTGATATTTAACAGAATGAAAATCTATTTTATCATTTGTTTTAATTAGTAGTAGATTCCTGTTACATGACAGAATTTTCAGAAATGTAACCACTTCAGGTCTCTGGTGAAAATCTTACTGGCCAGAATCCTGTTGCAACTGCCCGAGTGGTCTATGATGGTGGAGTTTTTCTTGGACCCATATTTGGAGACATGTTGGCAACTGCCAGCCAACACCCTCAGGTAAGAATGGATGAGGGATTAAAATGCAAACACACGTTTCCAATTCTAAGTTGGCTACTCACTGATTTATAATAAGGGCTAATGAATTTACCAGCTGAAGGTAATTTTTCCAATTGGTAAAATGAAGGTGATTTTGGTTATCCTCATTCTAAAACTTCCAGAGCAAGTATAAAGTACCATGAAAATGTTAATGATTTGTGGCATAATATTCAAATTATTGACACTATTGTTCCAAGGTAAAGAAATTGAGAACTTATTGGTAAATATGATTAATACTGCCACACAGGGGCACTGGAAAGCTAATGAACTAAGACAGCTTCTTTTGTTGTTACAGTGTTCCTCCTTTTTCCTCTGTCTATATCCTGATTTAAAACTCTTTGCTATCAATTTTAGAAAAATATAGAATACAAAACCACTACGGAATAATCTAGCTAACACCTGAGCACCTAAATGTCAACACTGATATATATTCATTATTCATCATTACAGAAAAAAAGCATTATCAATAAATTATAATGTTACTTATTTCTGCCAATATAATACTCTACATTCACAAGGAAATACTTTTATATCCTGTCTGTGCTTTAACTCATGTTTATAGTCAGAAAACCAATTGAGTTGCGTGTTTTCCACCGTCTTGATTTCTAATTATTTTTAGGTCTATTAGATTGACATTGGTTCCAATGAAAGGGAAAGATATAAAATCTTGTTGTGGGACATGCCAGTCTAGAATGAAGAAATACCCGAAATTAGAAATCCAGAAACACTCCAGTTTTTAACTATGTACTCATGTAGTGATGGTGGAAGAGGTGGCACCTGCTGTGGTGGTGTTTATTAACAAAGGAAGGGCTTTTTCCATAAAGTATGTAGTGAGTTGCAAATAGAATGATAAGGAGTTCTTGTGCAGTTTAAGGAAATTTATTTCTATGTGACAGATGTAATTTCCTCAAGATTTACCATATTTAATGTTAGCAAGGATTTCATAATATCTGAGATCCTCTTAGGAAAGCTTGGAATGTTTGGAGGCATTCAATACAGTTTAAGGTCGATACTGAGAAACTAGAATAAAGACATGAGAGCAAGTAAATCATTAACACACTTTAATTTGAGGAAAATTCACAAGTGCTTTGTGAATACCCTGTGTATATGAAATGTTTTTAATTGTTTTTCTTTGTCAGGTAGTTGTGCGAGTGAATGACATACCAGCTCAATGCTTAGGTTCCTGTTCTTTCCGGTTCCTTCAGGAGTCAACACCCTGCATCTATTCTGTGGAATATTCCATTGGTATGCTTGAGACTTGGGACTGGAACAGGCATAAACTTTAGAGTGACTTTGCTAGGGATCAGATAGGTGGGAATGGGGTAGGGTGTAGATTATATATAATTCATAGGTGGAGGTTGAATAATGCAGCAGAAAGTGCATTTTTGATCAAACCAATGGATATGATCATGGGGAGTCAATTTTTGAGGTAAAGTGCTTAATCTTTGGTAATCCCTCATGATTTAAAATTTAAAATGGGAGTGATGCACCATAAAAATAAATGCAGATGCTTAATAGTTTTATTGATATTTAACTCTGCATTAGGAGCAGAGATGTGAGAGGAAATGGACATCTGATGTAAGAGGGTGGTCTCCTAAGTAGAGTGGTATCAGTGAGAAATATCTATTTTTAATTTCTTCCCTCCTTTAAGATCATGACATCAACCTACTGGTTTATATTAATGGAACGGGCTTCTCTGATGATGCCAAGGCCCTGCAAGTTACAGTGAGCAACGCAAACTGTGAAGTTGTTTTCTCAAATCAAACTGATGTGGTTTGTCGGACAGACTTGCTGCCGGTTGGAACTCATCAGGTCTCCATGTTGGTGAGACCCTGTGGTCTTGCTGTCAGTGCCAGTGGAGAAGACCTTCTCCTTAAAGTGGTGCCCCGACTGGATGCTGTAGAGCCTTCTAGAGCTGCAGAGATTGGTAATCTGGGGGAGGGCCTGCCAATGCATCTGCTCCAGGGAAGCTAATATGCTGGCTGTTATGTAGATCCTGCATGTTGTGAATCTCACATAGACTATAACAGCTTTCTGAGTTTTGAATATTTCTTGTAATGAGCAAATAACGTGAATCTTAAATGAACTTACCTGACACATCAAGCATTATAGTTTGGCTATGACAGTCTCAGCCACAATTGGGTCAGTGATGGCATCATTGGGTCCATTGCACAAGCGGAAAAATACATTGGATTTGGACTTAGGACATATGCTTGCATTTTTGTTTTGCCACATGTCAGATGTGTGACCTTAGAATTTGCAGTTACTTCTGTGTTAGTTTCCTAAAAAAATGCTGATGGTGAAATCTGTAACATTATTCCATCATTCCTTGAATTCCTCTGCTACCTACTATAAACCTGCATGCTTAAAGTTGCCTTGAAAGAATTAGCCACATTTTTCAGGCGAGATAATGCTGAAAGTAGAGTGATTTGCATAAGGTGAGAGCCAAAACCGTAGTACAAATTGGAACTGTTTGATGCCAAGCTCTTTACTGCTCCCACGAGAAGGCTTAGAAAGTTATTAGAAAATGCATATCATAAAAATAGCATGCATGAGTTTTATATGTTTTGAATCACTAAAACATTGTTTTCCATAAATTTCAACATACCGTTGTGCGTGTAACACTGTGTTACAAAATAAGCCTAAGGTACTTGACTTACAGGCTGCCTAATTTAGTGTGGAGTGGGAAAGCCCCTTTACATGTACAAATGTTTGAAAATTTTGAAATACCGGGTATGCTCAAACATTATTAGAAAGTTTGTACATATGTAGTGTTTCAAAATTTTGTGTTTGCCAACATACACTTGGTGCTCAGCCTGCATGCAATGCTGGCTACCACATGAGGAGTGGGGAGTCCAGAGGGAAGTGAGTCTTGTCAGCGTTCATTCCAAAGATTGAATAGATCTTTCCATGACTTGCTGCTTTCTGGGAGTAAGAGCTATAAAATTGAACAGCTGGAGGACACTGGAGACACTGAGGAATACTCATACTTATGTTTGCTAATGTAAGAGATTCATTCATTTCAGAGCATAAAATGCCTTCTCTTAAGCCTTGGACTTTTGTCGTTGCTTATGCTGGGATCCAGTTATCTGCAACTTAGAACATATTTCAGAGCAGTGTGTTTTGTCCACAAACTCATTGTAACTAGTCATAGCTTATTTCTGGCTCCATTTTGCTAATCCCACCTCATTCCTATAATTAAAACAGAGCAAACAGCACTTGCCATCACTTCTTGATTTGAGGCAGATGGGTGACATGCAGTGCCCATAGTGAAGGATCATGATTCTTGTTTATTATAATAAATGTTGGTTTGTATTTAGGGCACATAATAGTCTTAGGGGATTTACAGGAAACTTTGATCTTCTTACAGTGTTGCCTTTGTAGACCATGTAAACCTTTTACTCCTCTGCTTGCCCCACTTGTGGGTTGTAGATGTCTCCAAGGAATGACTGACTCAGCTATCTTTGATTCCCTTGTGCAGAGTACTTTGCACAGGTAGGTTAGCCAGTTGGTTCAATTTTCCTGGAACTGAGAGGGATCCCAGGGTATAAGACTTTCAGTTTAAAAACTGAGATGCAGAAGTCTTAGTGGTAAACCTTGGTCCAAAATAAGAATGAGTTAATTAACCACTAGGGCATGCTGTACCAATGGTACTTAGTGAAGGGACTGAAAGTTCTAGAAGGATCATGTATCATTGTTATACATTTAATGAAAGATGGGGACTTCAGAGAAGAAATAGGTGCAAAGTAACTTTTGTTAAGACTAAGGGTATATATGGCCTGGTGCAGTGACTCAGTGGCTAAATTCTAACCTTGTATGGACCGGAATTCCATATAGGCACCACTTTGTATCTAAGCTGTGCTATTTCTCATCCAGCTTCCTGCTTTGTGGCATGGGGAAAGCAGACCTGGGGACCCTGTAGCTGTTGGGGGACCTGGACAAAGCTCCTGACTTATGGATTTGGATCACCTCAGCTTCAGCCATTTTGGCCACTTGGGGAGTGAACCAATGGATGGGAGATCTTTGTCTCTCCTCTCTGTAAATCTGACTTTCCAATAACAATAAATAAATCTTTAAAAAAGAAAGAAAACTAAATTTATCATGGTTTTGTCAGTCAGGATTTTTTTAAAACATTTTTTATGTTGAAATATTTGATCAATTTAGAATTTTCTTTGGTAAAGCATGTGAAGTAATTCAGATTTAATTTTTTCAGTCCTACCCACACATTTAATAAGTAACCGGTGTTTTTCATTTGAGAAATGTCCTGTTTTTTATATCCTGTAACCCCATGTGTACTTGGATTTCTTTCTAAATTTCCTGTTTTGCCCCATTGATGTGTCTATGAATATGTTCTATTTTAGTTAAAATTTAATTTTATTGTGACTGGTGTGGTGGCACAGTGGGTCAAGCCTCTCTTTGTGATCTTGGCATCCCAGGTCATTGTACCTGTTTTTCATGTCAGCAGTTCCATTTCAAATCCAACTCCTTGCTAATCTGGAAAAGCAGACAAAAATGGCTCCAGTGCTTGGCCCTTGACACTCATATGGGAGACCCAGGTGGAGGTCTTGGCTCCCAACTGTAGCCTGGCCCCGCTCTTCGGGGGAGTTCAGGTATAAGTGGAAGGTCTCTCTCCTCTCCCTCCCCCCCCTTTTTTTTTGTCATAATTCTTTAGCAATCATTTCAAAGGTTGCTTTCCTTCCATCTTAAATGTTTCTTGTCAAATTTGTTTCCTGATCTATTTACAACTTTTTTTAAAGATTTATTTTTATTGGAAAGGCAGATTTGTAGAAAGAGACACAGAGAAAGATCTGTCTGCTGATTCCCAAACTTTCATATATATATGAAATTTTAATTGAAAGAGACTGTCCATTCTTTAGGTCACTCCCCAAATACTTGCAACAACCTGGCTGGGGCAGACTGAAGTCAGGAACTAAGAATTCTGTTAAAGTCTTCAGTGTGGGTGACAGGCACCTAAGCACTTGCATCATGATCATTGGCTGCCTCCCAGGTGGCATTATTAGGAAGCTGGAGTCGGGAGTAAAGCTGGAACTCAAGCTGTGTACCCTGTTTCTTTTTTAAAGATTTTATTTTTATTTAAAATGCAGATTTTACAGAGAGAAGGAAAAATAGAGGTTCACTCCCCAAATGACTGCAACAGCCAGAGCTGAGCTATTAAAGCTGGGAGCCAGGATCCTCTTCTGGTTCTCCCGTGTGGGTGCAGGGTAGCAAGGACTTGGGCCATCCTCTGCTGCCTTACCAGAAAATAAGCAGAGAGCTGTATCTGAAGTAGAGTGGCCACGACATGAGTCGGTGCCATATGGGATGCAGCATGGCCATACTACCCTCTAGCCCATGTACTTTGGTATGAGTTTTAGTGACTTTAATAGCGCTCCAAATGCCTACACCTAACAATTTAGAAAATAATATAGAAGATATCTTCATCTTATTTTTGAAAACTTCCAGGTTACTTATTGTTTCCTTAAATTTAAAAGCATATCTAATTTTAACAAAGTCCTGTTTGTATTTGCATTGAAATTACGTTGATGTGTTTGTTTACTTTGCAAAAATATGATAGCTTAAATTTCATGCTATCCAGCTATTTTAGTATTCTTATCTAAGTTTTAATCCATTTACCAAGTTCTTTAGCAATCATTTCAAAGTTTGCTTTCCTTCCATCTGAAACGTTTCTTGTCAAATTTGTTTCCTGATAGATCTATTTACAACTTTTTAAAAAAGATTCATTTTTATTAGAAAGGCAGATTTGTAGAAAGAAGGAGAGGCATAGAGAAAGATCTGTCTGCTGATTCCCAAAGTGGCTGCAATGGCCGGAGCTGAGCCAATCTGAAGCCAGGAGGCAGGTGCCTCTTCAGGGTTTCTCACACAGGTGCAGGGTCTCAAGACTTTGGGCTATCCTTCATTGCTTTCCCAGGCCATAAGTAGGGAACTTGGTGGGAAGTGGTGCTGTTGGGACATAAACCAATGCCTATATAGGATGCTGGCACTCAGAAGTGGAGGATTAGGCGTGATAGTCATGACACTTGTCCCCTCCTGATTATATAATTTATGCTACTATTAGCTTTTGTTGAGTTTTATCCTCTATCTTTGAAGTTTATTGTAATTTTACTCAGGCCCTTTACAGCAAGTTATATATGTGATTTCAGTGTTAATGTCTTTAAAGATTTCCATCGAATTACATAAATTGTCCTTTATCTCCCTCACATGACTAGGGAGGAACACCTTTCACCTTTACCCTAGCCCTACTGTTAAGGAATACACATTTCACTCTGGTGGCCCTTCACCGCATCTCTGTAGTCCTTCTGCATTGCTGGTGGATACACATCATTTACTTCATTAGTAATAAATGAGTTATTTCTGTTAGCTGAGTCAAGTGTGGTTCCTCCAAAAGGAAAAGTGGACATACCAGCAATGGGTTCCGTCTCTCTTCTTGCCAACATGGACAGTGGGGAGCTGGGACTTTCTGTGGTAGCTCTTGAGTGGTCAATCGAGAAATCCTGGTGGCAGTGAGTGGTGATGCCTGTCTTTTCTATACCAACATGGTGCCCAGAGCTTTGTCTGTGTGGTATAACATGATAAAGGTAGAAGGGATAACATATCAAATAAAGGTTAGGATAGTGGGGACCGGTGAGCTCAGGGAAGATGCTTTCAGCAGGCTGCTTTTGTTGGACTCATAGCCTTTTTAAAAATAATATTCATTTTTTTGATTACATAGTTGAGAGGGATGCATGCCCATGTGGACCCACCAGTTAGGGTGTGGACGGTTGAGGCATAGGGTAAAGTGGATGAGACAACTACCTCCAATCTCCTTTTCCTTCTGGTATCTGGGAAAAGTGGAGACACAAAGAGGGCCAATCCCAACAACCCAACTGCATCAGTTCCTAGAATAGGGGAAGGCTTACCAGTGTCATCCCAGGGTCCCTGATATGGGGCATGTTCCAAGGATATTGCTTAAGTGGTTTTGATAATTTTGAGATACTGCTAATTTCATTGCTCCAAAGATAAGGAATCCTTCCAAGGTCCACTGGCTGACTGAGTCTCTATTCGCCCAGCTCTCTGGGAGAGCTGTCCAATTTTTTCAGCTCTCCATGGACCGTTATGTCTCCCATGAACATCTGGGCATGCTGTCCACCACACAGGCCTCAGCAACTGTGCAGCCCAGTTCTGACATGTGTACTCCATAGTCCGACCACATATCCTGTGATTTTCACCGTGTTTAGAGTTCTGAGAACAGTGATCCAGTTGAGGATGTTTCTAAAGATATCCCACCAGAGGTGACCCCAGACCTGGCACCTGTGTGTGTGTGCCAGCTAGTGCAGGGTCTGACTCAGTCCATCACCCATATCAGCTTACACACATACTGGTGGCTGTAGTCACCTTGTCAGTTCTGTCCTTGGCCCCATCTCATGCACAAACCAATGGATGCTGAGGCAAAGCCTACCACTGCCCACCACACACTTGCTCACATGCATCAGCAGGAGCTTCAGCCTACTCAAAGTGACCCCAATAGCTCCCACTAGACCTGCCCCCAGCCCTGATTCCTGTATGTGCAACAGACTGGGTCAGTCTGTCTCATATCCCATTCAACTCTTGTACACATCAGTGTTAGAGCCTAGCGTCATTGCTTCCCACCATGATACTTTAATTTACTTGGTTTACAAGGAAAAACATGCATTTTATGCATTTGGAAGGAATAATATTTTAGAACCCAGGGTAGAATTATCATTCAGAGACTATCCACTTTCTCGATTTGTGGTAGTATTGTATTTCAATGTTTTATTTTTAAAAGTTTTTTTTCCCTTGATTTGATCATTGCCCTGTATTTTTACTAGAGTTTTATTCATTTTCTCTCTTGTGGATAATTGATTTTGCCTGCCTGTATTTGTATGCATCCCCTTTACAAATGCTGTTTTTGCTTTAGGAGGAATTTGGGCTACTATCCGAGGCTCTAGTTTGGAGGGTGTCAGCCTGGTGCTATTTGGATCTCAGTCTTGTGCCATCAGTGTCACCACAAGCAGTTCACACAGAATTGAATGCAAAGTTCCATCCAGGGTAAGTGGATCCTTTTGGTATTTGCCTGTCTCAGGGTGCTATTTCCTGGTCTGATGAGGATTTTGAGTTTTTATACTTCCAATAGTTGCAATTAGAGCTTTCTATCAGAGTTGCCTTCAGTGTCATCAACATTCCTAACAGAACTGTGACCCCAAAGATGACTGTCTACAGAACAAAGACCCCCCCCCGAAATATAGCATTCAGAATATGCTTTTACCATGAGTCCTGTATTTTCATCTTTTCCAGTTACTTAAATATTATGAAATGCTTGCTTTTATATATAAACCACACAGAAATCCATTATGTCATGTACCTTAATTTGTTTATTCCCTGTTATTAGATAACTTCTAAATTTTTGCTGTAGTAAACAGCATAGATTTGATCATCCTAATAACTATACTTTGGGGTACTTTTAAAATAATAAATCAATATGAATTATTAAGATTTTTGTATGCATACAGAAATTTCTTTTCACTTTATACTCCCATTTGTGTCTCAGGGTTGTGGTTTTTTTTTTTTTTTTTGGTGCTTTGGCTAGCACTGGCTATTTTAATATTTGCCTTTTAATCGGTAAAATTTTACTGTTTGGATTTCGCTTATTAGCATGAATAATCATCAATAAAATATACTTTTAGTTTTGGTTAAATGATACATGCAGAAGTTAAAAGGAAAATATATAAAATCATGTTTTCATATTCTTTCTTCAGGGACCCCTTTCTGAAACAAGCACTTCTAACTACTTTGAATATAGCTAACATACCTTTTTTGTTAATGAAATATGTTTATGTTATTATAACTAAGTGTTGTTGGCAGAACCTGATAATATGTTTTCTTTGGTGATTATTTTACTCTTAGAGTCTCTATTCTGGCATAGAATATTTCATTTTTAATAAATATTCAGCTGTTTCCTTTTAAGGTTTATTTTGAAAGTCAGAATTAGTGCATGTTCTCTCTCTCTCTCTCTCTCTCTCAGAGAAACAGACCAAACTTGCATCTGTTGATTAATTTCCCCTTGATGAGTGCAACAGCATAGGGGCAGTATGAACCCAGAGCCAGGGTCTTGGCCCATCTTCTGCTGCTTTTCTCAGGCTATCAGCACGGAGCTTGGAACAGCAGAAATTCACCATCTTTTAAAAGCATTTTGTAATTACTTTTTTCCCTTAAATTTTCTCTTTTTCTATTTTAATTGAAATTAATCCTTTTCTAGGTCTGTTCATCCTACAACTTGCCTTTGTCTTACAAAAAATTTATTATTTGAGTAAACTGATAATACCAGTTACTTTTTCTTGAAGGTTTCTCTCTATTAATTGAAATGATTTATTTCTAGGATTATTCAGAAGATTTCAATAATCCCCGTTATTGTTTTTTGGGGTCATTTTTTCTTGTGATTCATAATTTTCTTTTTTGCTGATCATAATTTTGTAAAACATAATCTTTATTATTATATTTCAAGATTTATTTTTATTGGAAAGGCAGATTTACAGAGAGAAGGAAAGACGGAAAGATGTTCCATCTGCTGGTTCATTCCCCAGATGGCTGCAGTGGCCTGAGCTGAGCCAATCCAAAGCTTAAAACCAGGAGCTTCTTTGGGTATCCCAAGTAGATGAAGGGTCCTAAGGCCGTGACCATCCTCTACTGCTTTCCGAGGCCACAAGCAGGGAGCTGGATGGAAAGTGGAGCAGCCAGGGACTTGAACTGGTACCCATATGGGATGCTGGCATATGCGAGGCAGAGATTTAGCTAACGGGCCATTCTGCCAGGCCCAAGATTGTACTCTTTAGAAACATGTGAGAAAAATTTTCTGAGAACCTACGTGTTTGAAAGTACTCTTATGCTTGTTGGATAGCTGAACTAGGTATACTCATTTATTCGAAGTTTCCTGTTTTGTGGGAACAATTGTTATGTTAATTGAAAATTATATTTATCCTTTAGTACAGGTTAGTCTGCGTTTGTTCAACACTATACTTACCCACTGTAAGCACTAGGCTGTGTGAGTGTGTATGTGTGTGCGAGAGAAAAAGGGATGGAAGTCTCATTATTTAACAGCAATTAAAGATGCTTTCTAAGCTAATGTTATGTGGACAACCTCCCTTCCCTGAAGTCCTAGTTGCTGAGACTTGATTGTTATAATTGATTTTCAGGGGAAAGATGGACACATTGTGAATGTGACTGTGATCTCTGGGGACTATACTGCAGTTCTTCCCAATGTGTTTACGTTTGACTCTTCTTTAAATCCAGAGATTTTGTTTCTGAGCAGAAATCACAGCGGCATAGCAGGTAAAATCCACAGAATTTATGATTGCTTTTTTTTATGGTTGGATTTTGTCTTTTTATTTCACTTTTATTTATATAAAGGCAAAATATTTCATGTGTTTCATTTACAGTTTTAAGAATGTAATGATACTTCTTGTCCTACTTTACACTCATTCCCATCCATTTCATTTTCTTATTTAAAATTTATTTTTTACAATAGCATACTTTCAATTTACTTTATGAATTTAAGCCAACTTTCAAATAATTCAACAAGTAGTAAGTAGAAAATCAGTGTTCCTCAATATAAATAGATCAAGGTTGTACAGTAGTCAAATGTCATAACCTCAATTTTATTCATATATATATATGACGTGTTTGTATATTTTGAAGTTTCTGCAAATAAGAGATAACATTTGTGGTTTGGGGACTGGATTATTTTAATAAGCATGATGATTTCCAGTTGTATCCATTTTGTTGAGAATGATAGGATTTCATTACTTTTGTGGCTGAACAGTATTCCACTGTGCATGTATGCTACAATTTCTTTAGTTATCAGTTGACAGACACCTGAGTTGATTCCATACTTTGCTATTGTGAATTGAGATGCCGTAAACAAGAGTGTACAGATAATTTTCTCATATTCTGATTTCATTTCTTTTGGGCAAATTTCTAAGAGTGGGAAAGACTGGATCTTATGGTAGATCTGTTTTCAAATCTGAGTAGTCTCTATATTGTCTTCCATAATGGTGGTACAGATTTACACTCTCACAGTGAGTTTGGGAAATATTTTCCTCATATCTTCACCATTATTTGTTATTCTTTGAGTTTTGGAAGATCGCCATTCTGACTGATGTGAGTGAAAATGTCTTTGTGGTTTTTATTTGCAGTTCCCTATTGGCTAGTGATTGTTCAGATTTTTCATATCTGTTACCCATTTATATTTCATTCTTTGAAAAATCTATTCATATTCCTAGCCCATTTCTTAACTAGATTGATTTTTTTTTTTTTTTGCTGTTACTGAATTTCTTGAACTCCTTTATTTTTTTTTATTTATTTTATGACAGTTTCATAGGCTCTGGTATTTCCCCAACCACTCCCCAAGCCCTCCATATTGAATTCCTCCATTTTGTTACAGTAGTGCAGTTCATAACCAGTCATTCTTTCATTGCGGCCATGGACCATGCAGAGTCCAGCATCTCATTGTCCAGATAAATTCAACAGTTTCATTGGGAGATCATCCTTGGTCTGAGAGTAGAGCTGGCAGAATATCATCCCTAAAATGAAAAGCCACTACACAACTTCAACAACAGGAAGAAACATGGAAATTTGCAACATCATGAAGTTAATTGACATGGTATTGAGTGCCCAATATGTTAGAAAATGCAAATTCTTTTTTTGTTTTTAAGATTTATTTATTTTTTATTACAAAGTCAGATATACAGAGAGTAGGAGAGACAGAGAGGAAAATCTTCTGTTCGATGATTCACTCCCCAAGTGAGCCGCAACGGCTGGTACTGTGCCAATCCGAAGCCAGGAACCAGGAACTTCTTCTGGGTCTCCCACGCAGGTGCAGGGTCCCAAAGCTTTGGGCTATTCTCGACTGCTTTCTCAGGCCACAAGCAGGGAGCTGGATGGGAAGTGGAGCTACTGGCATTCGAACCGGCGCCCATATGAGATCCCGGGGTGTTCAAGGCGAGGACTTTAGCCACTAGGCCACGCCACCGGGCCCAGAAAATGCAAGTTCTTAAACACATCCTGTAACTACTTCCTTGACATCTCAATGTTACTTTATATACTGTTTATAAACTGTTTATATACTGTTATAAACCTGCTATAAACCTTAAAATGGTTTTAGGGTACCATTCAGCTGTCTCATGTCTATTTTAATTTTTATGTTTAGCAGCTTATAGTATTCAAGTGTGATCTTTTACTGAACTTCACAAATTTTAGGATAGTCCAAACAGGCTTTTTACTCTAACAAGCCATATTTTAACAGTTGAGGAGCAGAGCAGTTTTAGGAGGGGTGTACAAGAAATCTTCAATACCTTAGGAGTAACATCTTTGTGTCCTACTTAGTAAGGTATGTGGGAGTCCATGCTGACTCTCCTGTCTGTTCTAAGCTTTCCTTTTTGGTCTCTGTCTCTATCTGATATAATTTTTGGGGCTTTGTGTTGAACCTGATGGTCATTGCAAGAGAGAGTAGGGAGCCAAAGTTAGAACTAAGTAAGGTCCAGAGAAAGCTCCTCTCCTGGGTCCTGAAGGAAGTTTGCTGTTCTTCTGTTTCTGAGGACTGCTCAGGGCTCCTGGCTGTTGTTCTGATGACGTTAGATCCTGTGAGGAAGGATCTAGGCTTTTTCCATACCGTGTGGGAGATCCAATAGCGAATGGTTGACCTCAGAGTTCTCGGCCTACAGGGGCCCTTTAATTCCTTGTTGGGATATAGTCCTTGGAGCCCTTACAGACAGTCCTTGGTGAGGTACTGGGAGTCTCCGGGGTTAGGATACAAGCCTTCTGTCTTCCTTTTCCACTCTGGGGTCCCCTCCTGCTCTGTGCTTATGAAAAAAATGCTCCAGTTCCCTGGCAATAAGGGAAATCCAAATTAAGACATCACTGAGGTACCACCTAATGCCAGTAAGAATGGTTGACATAGAAAAAACCACCAGCACTTGCTGGCGAGGATGCGGGGAAAAGGGAATCCTACTCCACTGTTGGTGAGGATGCAGGTTGGTACAGCTCTTTGGAAATCAGTATAGAGAACACTCAAACAACTGAAAATCTGCATACCATATGATTCAGCAATAGCACTTCTAGGAATATATCCAAAACACCTGCTACACCAGAAACCAACATGCACCCCTATGTTCATAGCAGCACAATCAATAATTGCAAAAACTTGGAAGCAACCAAGATGCCCATCAACAGAAGACTACATAAGAAAACTATGGCTCATCTACTGCATGAAATACTACTCAGCTATTAAAAAAATGAAATACATTTCTTCATGGCCTACGGGCCCAATTGGTAATCATTATGCTAATGGAATGAGCCAATCCCAAAAGATTAGATACCACATGTTTGCCTTAATTTAAGATGAAATTATGTCAATCCTAAAAATACCTGTAAATTGTAATAATATGACACCCTCAAACAGCCTGTATCATATGCAATAAAATAGTGTGATGCCACCAGTGAACCAATAATCAATGAAAACCAGAATGCCTAGGATCTACATCAAAGAACTGAAAAGAATGATATGCTTTTAAAACCCTATGTTATTCCACAATGGGTCAGGAGAGCAGAGAAATCTTCCACCTTCTTAGAGTGTGTAAGGAAGATGTTAAGTATAATCTATGAAGATTGTAACAGGAAACTTACAGACAGCAGACTTAAATCTGCATTAGACATTAACAAAAACTATAAAGGCATACAGTGGGATCCCAAAGTGATCCTGACAGCCTCTTCAACTCCTTTTATATCCTATATGTTGATCCTTTAATCAGATGTAGAATGTACAAATATTTTCTCCCGTTGTTTCGATTTAAAAAATTGCTCTTATAAAAAGGTGGCCAGTAGCCTATACACGTTTTATTGTATTTAGAATGGAATTTTTCCCTGAAAACTGAGAGAGTGTTCTTTATCTCAGCCATCATTGTATCAATGTTCATATCTATTTTTCTATGTTCCTCATGAAAATAAGGTGGAAATTGAAAAAATTCCATAAAAATTTATAGAACTTAATATTTGCCAACAATTATAGACATAAAAATGACTTTGATCTAAACCTTTCCAATAATTTGTAGGATTATTAGCTTCCAGCAAGAGATAAGGAAACTAAGGGTTATTGAAAATAAATAGCTTTTCTAGGATGCCTTCTACAGTAATAGAGCTATTTGAACCCAGGCAATTTGTAGGTTTTAAGCACTTGGGCACACCTAGAGTTAACTTTAAATAATCTATTTTGGAACTAGGTTTTAAATAGCCATTATTTAATGATTAGAGAGTAGAGTACTCTGATAACCAAGAAGTTTTGGTCTTTAACGCACCATATGTGTTAAAAATAGTGAGTTTTTTCTCACTAGCGATGTGAACTTTTTTCATCTTATTTGATAATTTAGGTGATAAGGAAGATTTATTAAAAAAAAAAAGCAAAAAAAAAAAAAAAAGACTGAGGAAGTTGGCCAGTAACTTCTTTGGAGTCTTTTGTCCCAAGGCCAGGTACTGTGGACACCAGGAATTCTCCTCTGTTTATGGAGAAACACCTTTGAAGTGAAGGTTTAAAAGACACTATCCCCACCATTAGCGTGGGTGCTTCTTTCTTTCCACCTCCTGCCACTATGGAAGGAGGTCAGGGTTTTTCTGTCTTTCCCCTGCCACCATGGCAGAGGTCTAGGGTCTTTTTCTCTCTTCCTGCTGCCACTATGGCAGGAGGTTCGGATTCTTTTCTCTCTTGAAGCCCCCTTTCCGTCACTAGGACAAGAGTCTCTCTTCTCAGCTTTGCTAACAAATCTGCTTTAAAACTAATAACAAAACCAAAAACCAAAAAACAATTTATAATCATGGAAAAGTAGCAAGTAAAAATCCCTTTCTAGTTAATTGAATTCCAGTTATTAAAATTCATGGATGCTGGATCTAGGGATTTATCATAAAAGACCATCATGCTTCCCAAGAAAAGCCTGAACTCAATTTTTTCCTGGTGCTATTTTCATTTTCCATAGTTCAAGAGCACATAAATAAAGGGAAGTGTCCTTTAGCTTCTCAATATTATTCAGCTCAGATAGAGCAGAAGAAGAATTTGCTGCCTGGGGCAAGCAGCGTGTATAAAGTACCTGAGTGGTATAGATTCTTGCCAACAAGGTAGAAAAGGGGGTGGGAGCCCCACATTATATTCAGATTCCAGTGATTTGGGCTTTTAATAAAATTTTCTACCTATAATGAAAAGAATAAATGCATTGCTCAAAGGTATCTAGGATTAGTTTGACAATTGACCAAGGGTCCAAGAAGTTCATGTTATTGATATATACAATTCAGTGCATTCTTTTCTCAGTTTATGGTTGCATTTAAATATTTCCGTGAGAAAAAAAAAACTTACAAAAATCCAAAAAGTGTTTCTGCCTGTTGGGAGTGTTTTAGGTTGAAGTGCTATACTGATGACGTTGAAGTCAGGAAGAAACAAAGGTAAAGAGGAAAAACTGAGAGGGGAGGAGAACAGTGGAATATGAGGAAGAATATGAAATATAAAATTATTAGAGTGGATTTTTTTATTGTCAGAATGAACTGGTTTTGATAAATCTCAGTTCAACAACTTGTTAAAATGTATCTTTCAAATGAAATTTTTCTATTTCAGTTTTTGAATTTTGGTAGCTCAAAGTAATATAAAATTTACCCATCTTACTGTATTTATTCATACAGTTTGATGGTATTAGCTACATTTACATTTTCACATGACCATTATTGCTATCTAGCTCTGGAACTTTGCCGTCATTGGAAGTTTCCCATTAAATAATAACTGCGTGTTGCCTTGTCACTTGGGCTCCTTCCTGGTCACCTCTGCTGTCCTGCTGCTATGAATTCGATTCTGTTGAGCACCTCACATAAGTGAATTCATTAAATATTTGCTTATGGTATCCGGTTTGTCTCAGATTATTTGGACAAAAGATGATTTGCAAACACAGAATCCCTGAGGAAAAAAAGTTCAAAACTTTTTGCATCATCACACGAGTGGGTACCATTTATAGACAGGAAAAATGTAAACAAGGGTACAGAAAAAGCTTGATGGGTTGCAAATCAGATTCTGATCAGTTGGTGGCTTGTGAGTGACTGATTATCAGCTAGCTGTTACAAAAATATGCTTCCAAATTTGGCTTTTAGGTTGGGGTTTGGGGTTTATTATTCAGGGACTCAATGAAGTAAGGCCATCTCAGGATAAATTCAATTTAATTTTAACATATTTCTTGAGCAACATGCTTAACTTCTAGATTTGAGGTGTTATTTGCTGATTACAAAGATCATTAGCCCTGCAACTACTTCTCCATTTGCCTTTACGTGAATATTAGTCTCTCGTCAGTGCAATTGTCCTAAAAGTTTTGCTCCTTGTGCTCTAAAGGTTACAGGCTTTAGTTCTGCTAAAAGGATTGTTAGAAGCTTCATGAAAAAGTTTAGAATTAAAGTTTTTAGAGTATTACACATGATGCTAATGCATGTATTTAACCTTAAACAACAGCTTAGAGAAGAACGTGGAGCAGAAGCCACAGTTTCATATCACCGAGACTAACATAAGCCTTTCCACACAGGAGGTGGGAGACTTTTCATCAGAATGACACAACTGGCGAACTACACAGGTTTGGACATCAAAGTTTACATCCAGGATTCTTTGGCTCAGATTCATGCCCAGACGGCTCAGGGCCTGGAGGTGATGCTGCCTCCACTGCCAGCTGGCATCTATGAAGTCTCAGTCTTCATCAATGGCATCAGCATTTTCTCACGAGGGTGAGGAGGACACTTGCCATTAATATTGGCCCGATGATTTAGTTGGGGTACTATATATACAGATATTTGAGAGGGAGGGAAGGAAAGAAGGATGAAGGAAGGGAGGGAGGGAGAGGGAGAGAGGATGAGAATGAATATGAATGAGTGAATAAATCTGCTGGTTTACTCCCTAAATCTCCCCAAACTCCTACAGTGGCTAAACTTAAATGACACCAAAGCTCAGAGTCAGGAAAGTCGATCTAAATCTCAGGAGTGGAGCTGGAGCTGCACTCAGGCATTCAGATACAACTTGGGAGAACCCCAGGCTATGACTTAAGCACTGTGTCAAAACCCACTCCTAGAATTCTGTGTTTGCACTAGGGCTCTCTTTTCTTCTTCTGAAGTTAGGATGAAAAAGGCATGACAGTCCTAACAGGTGAATGAATGTTAGAGACTTCTGGACAGCTTACTCTCAATGATTCAGGAGTATGTTTGGCTTATTATTTTTTGGGAAAAGAAGACTTTCTGGAAATCGCTTGAGCTGATAGTGGACTTGGCATTGTCCTGGAGCCTGTTTTCCCAGCATTTCTCAAGAGGTTCCTTCTGTTCTTTCTAGAAAGTAGCTAAAGTGTCTAAGAATGCTGTCACCTCCAAGCATTGGTCCAGGACATTGTCACACAGACTTCCACCACCGTTTCCTTTTTGTCCTTTAGTCAGTGTCATTCATACTTGGTCTCTGTCACTGTTTCTATCTTTTCCTAAAGGCACATTTTTTTTTCCTGCATAATTCTTTCTTTTACAAACCTCTACCTTGCTCCATTGTTTCCTCTCTCCTGTAGGGTTGATCTCCATATCCGGTACTTCACAGATGTTTACAGCATCCGGCCTTGCTGCGGGTCTTTTCTAGGTAAGTGGCTCTGACATAGCTATTACCATTTAAACTAGGAAACCCATTAACTGGGTATTCAGACTTTATGTCTGAGTTAATGATCAGTGTGGTCAGAGACAGGCACACAGTGAGAAGTTTCTCCTAGGCTCCAAACACTGATTGGTGTACTCCAAAGGGTGTGCAAGCAGTGGTTCCACAGCTTTGTTAATTCTTGAAATCATTAAAGGTATCTGATTTTCTTTTCATGAAAATGCCAAAACATCTCATTTGTCGCACACTTGAGCAGATGTTAAGAGAACAAGGGAATAGTTCCCTGTGTTGACCTGTTAGATGTTGCATGTATAAAGAGAACAGGCCAGTGTCTTTACATCTTCACTTGCTTGTGGAGGTAGTTGAAGGAACCAGAAACAGAAACGCAAATGCCAGTGTGGGTGATACTAGAGCAAGACTCTCGAGAAATGACTACTCATTTTCTGAAAAGTTGAAAGTGTGTGAATAAACATTGTGAAGGGGTAGTGTTTGTTTTTGAGACCAGTAAAATTGTTTGGAAAGCTGATACGGGATGTATTGGTCTAATTCCTTTGCTGAAGTTGGGGTTTGATCTTCTTTCATCTTTCAATGGGAGAATGCACAAAGCCTGAGTCTAGCAGCAAATTCACTGGCATGACGCAATGGTCATTGTTAGGCTTCATATATGTAACACAGACAAAAGAGAACATGTTGGGTATATAATAATCATCTGTTGGAATGTTCTGCAGATTAATGCTGAAGTAAAAGACTTTAATGAATCTGTTTTCCATCAGTAATTTGTATCTAGGATATTTTTTATATTCTATGCAATAGCACAATCATCAGATGACAGGAAAACAGAAATTTGATTTTTCATTAATATGTAAGTTGATGGAAGTGGTGCCTTTTTGGATATACAAAGGTAATAGTATTGCAGTCAGCTACCCTTTGTAACAGATTGCACATTCTTTACTGGTCTTATGAATTTTAGAACATCTGATAGTTGTCTAGGTGATCAAAATTTAACATGATGGGAGCATGGCGAATTACTTGAGGTTATGTCACCCCACTGGAGTACCCCTACTCCAGTGCATCACATAGCTTGGGTGCTTTAACTCCCTAGGTCTGAGCATCAACTTTGGACTTCTGTTTTTCATCTTCCCGTCTCAGGTGGAACCATTATCAGCATCTCGGGAATAGGGTTCGGCAGGGATCTGGCATCAGTATGGGTGCTGGTGGGCAATCGATCCTGTGGCATTGTGAATGTGACAGAGGTGAGCGTGTGGTGTGCCACTGCTCCGGCACCTCTGCTGCCCGATGTGAATTATCTCAGCATCTCTGCCGCCGTGGAGGTCTGGGCTGGCAGCGCGTCCTCTACCAGACCTTCACCGAGTTTGGTCGGAAAGGGCTTTACTTTCACGTATGAGGTGGCCACAACCCCGGTGGTTACAGCTGTGCAGGGGGAAATCACCAACAGCAGCCTGAGCATCTACGTGGAAGGAAATAATCTTTCTGATGCTGTCCTCATCCTGGGGGACCTGCAATGTGAACTAGAGACACGGCCTTTTGGGGGCCACGGGAACCTGTCTGGCTGTTCCTTTCCTCTTCCCAGTGTGGAGGCAGGCATCTACTTGCTCCAAGTGCGGCAGAAGCAAATGGGCCTGGCTGACATGTCTGCCGTGCCCCAGCGGTTTTTAGTGAAACCTCAGATCACCACTATCTTGCCAACACAAGGTTCTACTTGTGGTGGGTTGGTCCTCACGGTGAGGGGTGTGGCTCTCCATTCCAGAAGGGGGTCAGTTCAGGTTGACCTTTCAGATCCTTTTGCTTGCGTGACTTTGGTTTTGGGAGACCAGAGGGTTGTGTGTCAAGTCACTCTGCTGGATGATCCTCTGCCTGGAGCATCCTTCAGCTTGAATGTCACAGTCCTGGTCAATGGGCTAAGCAGTGAGTGTCAGGGAAACTGTACTGTCTTCATGCGGGAAGATACAACTCCTACTGTGGACACCTTGACCACCAACACCAGTGGGTCACTGACCACTGTGCTGATGAGCGGTCAGAGGCTAGGCACCACAGTGGATGAACCTGCTGTGTTCGTGGACCATCAACTGCCTTGTGATGTAACTTTCTTTAACACAAGCCATGTGGCATGCCAGATAGATGCGCTGACCCCAGGTCTCCATTATTTATCAGTTTTTTACCCAAGAAGAGGGTACGCTTGCTTTGGCAATGTTTCCAGATATTTCCATATTAGGCCTCGAGTGCTTCGTTATCTTCCGAAGAATTTCAGCACACACGGCGGGGGCCTCTTGGCCATAGAAGGCTCAGCCCTGAAAGGACAGAACTCCACCATAGTCTACATTGGTCAGCAGGCCTGCCGGCTGGTGAACATCACCGCTGAGCTCGTCTGCTGTACTGTTCCTGCGGGGAATGGCTCGACTGTTGTGGAAATAGAGGTAGATGGACGTCGTTGGCATGTGGGAGCCATTATCTACAGCTCGGCCTTCACCCCAGAGCTGCTCGCTCTGTCTCAGAGGGATGACGTGTTGACCATTGCTGTGGTTCGGATCTCAGGAGCTGCGAATGTTGACGTTTTTATTGGGCCATCACTGTGTGGGGGCATCTCTGGTGACCACACCACTCTGCAGTGCACAGCCCCTCTCCTTCCTGTGGGGCAGTACCCAGTCACAGCTTATGACCGTCCCAGAGGTTGGGCCTCCTCCGCACTGGTGTTCACGTCCAGAGTCCGGGTTTCAGCAGTGACTCAGAACTTCGGTAAGTTGTGCACAGGAGACAGAACAGTTCTGTGTAAGCAGATTCATAGCTATTCCTTCCAGGAGTAGGGGAAATCGCACCAATCTACATGCCAGAAGGTTCTAGAAGGCTGACTGGCTTCCCACCCTCTCAGTGGTAGAGACACTGTGCCGTGCTGCGCTTCATAAAGCGTTATATTCTATACCAAGAAAATTGTACATCCTTGTTTAGTAACATTTTAGTTGGATGCATTTGATTTGCATTTTAATTTAAATAATATCATTTTTAAGAGCTTGTAATTTGCTAATTTAAGTACATAAATGCCTTCATGTTAAGCCTGTGAATTTATGTCCATTTGCATTATTTTAAACTTACTAAGAAGGATTAGCTTTACCATCCTGTAGTGTTTCTGAGCCGAGCTCCTGCCCAGTGAGTGGTCAGCAGACAGCCGAGCACAGATGTGTTAACTGCCTTCCACTCCTTTTAGAGATACCCAATGTTGCTGGCCTTCTCTTTTGGGAGTGATTCCCCTTTTCATTCTCTGGCATCTTGATTGCACTGGAGAGAGCTCAGATCTGACTGTGATTTAGAGAGTCTTGGTAAAATTGTTAGGTTGGTAGAGTATTAGCCAAGCCATGTCTTTCCCTCTGCTGAGTGGAATGCTATGGGGATGGAGATTTGGGTCTGGAGTCTGTCACTAACTTAATTAAGTTGTTGCAGGGTGCTGGTGAGATCACACCAGACAATTCTAGGGTTTATTAAGAAGTCTTTATTAACCAAGCTTGGGGATAATAGGGCCCGCTAGAAATTAACAAATGACAGGTTCAATGGCAATCCAGTCTGAATTGAAATGCTGAGAGTTACAAATGGTCATTGCCTTGAAATCTGTCTGTTAAACTGAAGACCTATGTTCCAGCTTCCCCAGCTGCATGAATTATCCTAAAAAACATAGAGCCAACAACCTGGACACACTTACAGAGCTGCTGACATTCCTGGCGCTCTGCCCACATTCCATTACTGTCAGGTCTCATCTCTTCTAGAACTCTTGAAAGTACACTAATTAGAAATACGAAGCATCTTAGCATTAGCATCTTTACCGTCCTGCCCAAGCAGGATATGTATTTAAGTATGTGATATGGAAGTGTGTGATAAGCAGGATATATATAAGTATGTGATATATATATATTTATTTAACACAGCACTATTAATGACAGCAAGAGCGGAAATAATGGGGACATCAATCAGGAAGAAATTGTTAATTGTAGTATAAGCATGTAATAGAATTCTAAGTGGCAATTAATGAGAGTTTTTTTAATATAGATTGGAGAAAATCTCTATGCTGTACCTTCAGGTAAACCACAGAAAGCAAGTTGCTGAGTAATATGTCTAGGGTGAAAATTCTGGAAGCAGTTACAGGAAGCTCTCAACGTGGGTGCTGAGTGGGGGAATGAGACAGGAGGTGCAGGGGAACTTCATTCTTTTATGTTCTTTTGTATAAAATGTTTAAAAGCTATGAGTAATCATTTGTTTTCTATATCAACATGATGACATTTGAAAAGTTCTTCAGTATATTAGGGTGTTGGATATGGTTGGGGTGTGGCTGAGACCTGCAGGCTGGAGCGGAATTGAGGAAGTTGAGGATGTTGGGGAACTACTGCCAGTTAGGTTCAAGGCACAAGCATGGGAAGAAAGAAAGCAATGGCTTGAGTTTTCAGTGAAGAGATTTTGTCTTCTGAGGTTATGAACTTGTACTTGTGTGTTTAAAGGCTGCCTGGCTGGAGGACTGGTGCATGTGTTTGGAGCAGGATTTTCCCCAGGGAACATCTCAGCTACCGTGTGTGGTGTTCCCTGCCAAGTTTTGGCCAATGCTACTGTGTCTGCCTTCAGCTGCCTGGTCCTGCCTCTGGATGGTGAGTAGAAATGCCACTTTCGATATTCTGCTGATTTCAGTCTTGGAATTAATGCCATTCCAACTTACTTGCTTTTTTTTTTAATGTGTATCTGTGATTAAGATTGTTAATAGTAACTTGTATCGGAGTAGCGGATCACAGTTCAGTAGAAATTGAAAAGCTGATCACTTTCTGTCTCAGCCCTAGACATTTGATGAAGGCAAAGGGCATTCTGGGTTCTGAATATTTGTTTCAGTGACAGACAGGCAGTGTGCAGGAAACTAACCCTTGCTCTTTGTCTACGGGAGCTTGCTGGGAACATTTATTCATTAAAAATAGCAGTAATAGGATGGAGATTAGCAAGCCAGATGTCTCTTATAAGTTGGCTCTGCATGTTCAGTTTTTGAATTCCTGTTTAGGCTAAAGAGCCAACATTCGTGTGATTTTCTGGCTCTGCAGTGTCCTAGTAAGCACCCAGTCTTCTGCAAGCATGCAGAGTTGTGTTGAGAGCGTTTCAGCTGTGGGGCTGGAATCCCCGCTCTCATGGCCAAGCGGCCGAGGACGGCCCAAAGCCTTGGGACCCTGCACCTTTGGAGGAGACCTAGAGGAGGCTGCTGGCTCCTGGCTTCGGATCGGCTCATCTCAGGTTGTTGCAGCCACTTGGGGAGTAAAGCAGCGGATGGAAGATCTTTCTCTGTCTTTCCTCCTCTCTGTATATCTGTCTTTCCAATAAAAATAAATCTTGAAAAAAAAAAAACCCAAATCAGTAACTGGAAGAGAAATGGAAAATTTACAATGACATGAAGCTAAATAACGTGCTACTGAATTTTGAGCGTGTCACTGAAGAAATGAAAAAAATATCAACACCTACTTGAAGAAAACAGTGCTTTGTGGCCTATGAGTCAGTGGGGAAATTAATAAGAAAAGAAGAAACATTTTGAAGGAAAAAAAATAAACAAAATGTCAAAACACATGAGATGTAGCAAAAATAGTATTGAAAGGGCTGTTGATCTTGTATTCTGCATGAAGGTTGCATTCTATCAGAGAACATGGTATTTGTCCTGTTGGGATTGACTTCTTTCACTGAGCATGATGTTCTATAGTTGGGACCATTTGGTTGCAAATGCTACAATTTTTTCTTTTTAATGGCTGAGTAGTATTCCATGAAGTGTTCTTTATTTTTAAAAATTTTTTAATGAATTACTTGTTTATGACATGGAAAGAAGTGAGGGGGAGTGAGACAAGACAGAGACAGTGACAGAAAGAGAGAGAGAGAGAGAGAGAAGGCAAATTCTTCATACACTGGTTCATTCACTGAGGTTCTGGACAAGGGCAAGGCCAGGAACCAGGACCTCCATCTGGGTATCCCACATGGTCGCGGGGGCTTCAGCACTTGGGAGATTGTGTTCTTAGCATGGAGCCGAGTCTGAAGCGGGGTAGCTCAATGCAGGTGTCCAAAGCGGAAGCCTAACCTGCTGCATCCAAGGCCTATCCTGTCCCTGATATTTTGTCTACAACTTGAATGTAGCCAAAGGATTTGGACAGTGATGAAAGCGATCTTTTTTTTTTTAATGAGCTTGGACAATGATATTATGATGACAGTTTATGCTTGTCACACTATCAGTGACAAGGATGAGGAAGTTTTGCTTAAAATACTAGACATTGTCTTTCTTGTTATCAGCATGTACTCGTAGTTGAAGTGTCATGGCGTTCATTAATTCTACAAGAAGAAATTTAAAGTAGAATAGAATAGTAAAGTCTTACAGAGTCATCTGTTTCATTCACTATGTATGTGAAAGTTTTGGTACAGAGATTATGGAAAATTGATTCTTAATTAAAGGATAAGTGAATTTGAATAAGGAAAAATGACTCCATACTTTGTTTTAATCTGTAATACTATTGTAATTTATAAAAATTGACACATATGTTTCGTGAACTAATGCACTTTAAAGCCTTTAAATTACAGAAAAATAATTTCAAATAGAAATGAAAAATAAAAATTATAGCTTTGCAATGCAATATTTAAGAGCAATAAAAATACAACAGCTATTTTCAATAATAGGGATAAGTATAGGACGTATATTGTCCTGTACAAAAATCAGACACATGAATATATTAAAATTAGTTGCATTTTGTAAGTCCTAAATGGAAATAATACAAATTATTAAGACATTGAGCTTTGTAAAGAGATGTGTCCCAATTCCTTGGTTTATTTTATGAGAAAATCCTAAATTGAAAGCTGTAACTTTGAATATTGCCACTAGGTGGCACCAAACACCCACCAATTATACTTGGTATACTATCCACACATTTACTCAAGGGAAATGGATAATTTTACTTATTTTCTTGTCATAATGAAGTCTTTTGAATGACTTTTGAAATTCATATTGTCTAAAGATAGAGAAGATTTATTGAGAACCAATTCCAGGGGATACCTAGTTGGATTCTGGAATTCTGCCAATTCTAGGAATTTGGTTAAACTATCTTGAATGTACTCAAATGGGTGGGTAGTTCTCTTTTTAGGATATTGGTCTGTAATAGATACCAAATATTAAAGTGGATGCATCTCAGAAATTGTTAGAATCTGCTAGTTATTCCTCCATGATCAGATATGACTGCATATAAGTAGCTTACTTTCAAATTCTGGCATATTTAAGAAGTTTTTCAGAAGAAAGTTTCCTGGCAGCGATACCTTCAGGTGCTTTACAGCTGCTGTTCTCAGACACCCATCTGCCTCTTTCCTCTCTCATGCTCCCTGCTCGTATGTTCTCACTCGTTCAGGCTGTGGCCGTTTGGGAAGCTGACCCTCCCAGTCTTTCTAATGCAGAGTCCTTGAACTGTGTGTCATGTGAAAGTTGGTAAAAATGTGAATTCTTAATTTTTATGCATGCATGAATGTGTCTATTTGAAAGGCAGTAAATCAGAAACAAAGACCTTCCATCCACAAGTTTTCTCCCCAAACGCCTGCAGCAGTCTGGGCTGGGGATTGGGGCCTCAGTACAGGCCACCCCACATGGGTAACAGGGACCCCAGGATAGCAGCAGCATGGTACAATGGGGAGTGCAGCTGGCACTTGGGCCTGCATCCTCTGCTTGGGGACACTAGGACCACATGCCAACTATAGGCATTTTCTAGATAAACATGTTGATATTTCTGCTCTGTATCCTTTCTGAAATCCATATGCTTTCCTCATTTTGTCCTCAGACTAGCTAGCACCATTGGATTAGCGAGTTCTGCCATACTGGGTGGCATCATAAATGATTTCATACCCCTTAGTCCTGTATTTGCTTTTTAAAATCTTTGCTGGTTTTTAATCAGCTTCCCACTATCATTCTAAGAGGTGTGTGTGTGAGTGTGCGCGTGAGCCTGTGCCTGCCAGTTGCACTTTCTTTATATTTATATGACTTTTCTTTTTTTCGGTAGTTTATTTGCTGCCTTCTTTTGTTCATTTACTCTCCTATTCCTGTTTATTTCTGTAATTCACCAAGGTCAGTGAATTACAAACCTTGCTTTGAGTTTTGGTCTTCACTTTGACTTTGTGTCGGATGATGACGTTTCACGTTAGAGGCTGTAGATCAGGGCCTAGAATGAAGCTTCCTTCATCGTTTCTTTGCTGGCACCTTTGCCACAGTCCTCATATGCAGTCTTGTTAAAAATGGGGCTCTGAAGGGGAGCTTCTCCTGCTTTTGTTTTAACCTGCCTTTAACGGCTCCCTGAACTGAATTTCTAACAGAAGAAAACATTTTTTCACATGGGGAGTTATTGAAACATCCTGTTCGGTGGGACTAATACTTCATTACTTCCTGTTTGTTTAAAATGAGCAAGATCTGGGCCCTGCGTTGTAGCCCAGTGGTTAAAATCCTCATCTTACATGCACTGGCATCCCATATGGGCACCGGTTCTAATCCCAGCAGCTCCACTTCCCGTCCAGCTCCCTGTTTGTGGCCTGGGAAAGCTGTAGAGGACAGCCCAAAGCCTTGGGACCCTGCACCTGCCTGGGAATTCCAGAGGAAGTTCCTGGCCCTTGGCTTCAGATCGGCTCAGCTCCGGCCCAAGGGGCTGCTTGGGGAGTGAACCAACTGATGGAAGGTGTTTCTGTCTCTTCTTCTTCTCTGTAAATCTGACTTTCCAATAAAAATAAATCTTAAGAAAAATGAGCAAGATTATTGATCTTTACATTTCTTGGATTTACATTCTGAACTCTACTAGCTCACTACATGGAAGCTGACTTTCTCCGTGAGATACAAGGAGCTAAGTTGAGTAAGGTCACACAGCTCTTAGGAGGCACAACTGTAGGAGGCCATGGACTCTCACCGTCAGCCCTGGGTTCTATCCAATTCACAGCCACTTAATCACCTACAATGAGATCTTTGTTTTATGGGTGTTAGACCTAATTTGACTTGCCTTAGGGCTGGAGAGCTGTGGTCTGTCCACATGCGTGTCCTATGGTCCATCACTGTTCACTCTTGTGATTTATACAAAACGCAGGCACGAGAACCTCCCGGTGTCCTGTGCTCTGGCTTGTAGTGGCAGCAGTGTGAGGTTCGGGAGTTTGAGCTGGCCTCTGCTGTGCCACTGCCTCAGGGCAGGCAGGCTCCAGCCCGTCATCCTGGCTGGCATTTGCTGTGTAGTTCCCTGAACACACCAGTGGCTGAAGGAGCAACAAGGAGGTTTTTTTTTTTTTCCTCCCCTTTTTACTTTATTAAGATTTTTCAGACAAAAGTACTGCTGAGCCGATTCCGACAGAGATTTGCTCATCTCAGTGAAACACCCCCGTCTGTTTGCCTGTTGGTGTTCTAGGCAGGCAAAGGGAAAAGGTTGAGAATGAAAGGTCCTCAGTGCCTTCTTTTTTTTTTTTTTTTGTAATGAAATGTCAATGGTTATAATTATGTGAAAACTGGGAACTTTTGTGGATCAAGAAGTCCCATAAAGAGAACGAAAATTTAACTTGGAAAAAGTTTGAGCTCAGAGAAAAGTGTTTCGTGTCTCTGCTTATCTCTGAATATATAAATAACCCAAATCAGTAAGAGAAAGAGCCACCTCAGTAGGGATAGGAGCAGAATGGGAAGAACACACAGAGGCAGAAACATGAGTTATTGCTGAACAGGAAAAATTATTCAACCTAAAAGATCACAGAGCGCACTGGACTGATTAAAAAGAGTGACTACTTCAAGTCCTGTCAATCCATGGCCAGTCGTGGGAATTTATGGTCAGTAAGTATGCAAAATGGCACAGCCACTTTGGGAAACAGAGAGGCACTACCTTGTAAGGTCCATCTGTGCCTAGCGTTCAATTTGCTTCATAGGAGGGTAATTTTGTATGTGTTTGCAGTGTCAGATACTGATAAATGCCCGGAAGTACACTGGTAAGAGAATTGGTAAATCTATCGGAGTACTTTTATGCAATACAATATTGAACAGTAATAAGAATGCATCAAAGCTGTATTCAGAATATAATAGTGTGGAAACAATGATATTACCCACTTTCACCCTGTAGCCTTTGACCCTTTGTACCCTAATAAACTAAGATTATTAAAAAAAAAAAAGCTGTATTCAATAATATGAATAAATACTGCCAAGTAGGATCACGGATATCTTGTTATGAATTATATTGTACAAAGTTCAGACACAAATAAGACTCAATCTATTGTTTAGGAGAAGAAAGCCATGTGACAAAAGTATTTAAAAAATTCCAAATGGTTCTTCCTGAGAACTAGCTGTTGGCAGGAGTGCACCAGTTTAAGAATATCTTCACTGTTTCAGATCTGATGTTGGCTGACTGGGTCACATGAGGGTTTCTTTTTTTTTAATTTCTATTTTATAAAAATGTTATTTATAGGCAAGACCTTCAGAAAGTTTATGGAAATATGATTTGTTTTCTCATTCATTGTTCCATGAACCATTGGATTTCCTCTCTCTCTCCTGAGCATCCCAGAGGAACATACCACAATTTACTTAAAGAAAGTAGACGAATCACTTCCTTTTCTTAATGTTCAAGAAAGGACATGTCAGTTTCATTCCTGGAACAGGGGAGGTCCATAAGTCTGACTGTGGCTGGTAGCTAACCTTGTGGTCACTGTCTCCTGCAGTGTCTCTGGCTTTCCTGTGTGACCTGAGGCCCGAGGAAGACAGCTGTGACGACGCCAGCCTCACCTCCGTGCAGTGCCAGTTGACTGTTGCTGTGGGAATGGAGAGACTGTCTGAGTCGTGGCCTTACTTCTACACGTGTGAGGAGTGTTCTCAGAGCCGCTTCGGGTCAGCTCATTGGACAGCCTTCCCACCCTTTTCCGGCCTCTTTGTCAGGTGCGCTCTGTTCTCCCTCCCTGATCTTTTGCACCAGTAAATGACCAGCAGGGCAGGGGACCTAGCAGAAGGTATAGGTTGGGTGGCCTTGGCTCTTGCAGGGGCTGTTCCACTGTGGATTTGAGCCAGCCTGCATATCAAAGCATCTCGTGTCCTTTTTAAGTGTTCAAGAGAACATCTGAAAAATCTGCCCAGTAAACAGCTCACTTTGTTCTTGCTTGGATTTTAATATTTATCTTCCGATCCAAAGAAACATCTGGTGAATGCCAATGGGGAAAAAGATTAGACATTATGAGAAACAGAATTCCTTTTTCCTCCTCTTCTTTTTCTTTTCTTTCCAAACAGATTCACTAGTATGAAGCAAACAAACAAAAAAAAAGCCATGGAGAAATCCAGCAGATTGTACAATGTTTACTCAAACGAAAGGGGAGGTTGTGCAGACAGAATTCATGCAGATCTAGGATTCTGAAGTCACATGCTTTAAGGAGTTTTTCTAAATTAAAAAAAAAATTTCCACTTAGCCTCCTTTTCTAACATAAATAAATAAATATATATATACATATATATATAATATGATCTAGATGGCCTTAATTTTAGCAAGCAATTCTTTTTGTACGAGGAGGGTTAGTATATCAGGTCATCCTTCTTCCTTTCTTATCAGGCTTCAGTAGGTACATCTGATTATTCACCCAGGAGGTATTTAAGGATAAATATAAAACTCAGCCAGACCAGTTCTGCAGCGTGAATGTGATAATCCCTCCTTCAGGACATTTTGATGTTCTGAAACTGTGTTTTAGTATACATTTGTCACCAGAGGGTTGAGTTTCCTAGAGGAAAAGAGAAAGCACCTCCCTTGGCTGGTTATTTTCCAGAAAGGCATGTAGGGACTGGGATACTGGGTGTACACTCAGGTGAGAAAGGACAGCAGGGCATATAGTTCAGCAGTCCCTGCTTCCGCTGAAGTCAGCACTTTGGAGACGCTTAAGTTTTTTTCTTAATTAAGGAAGTTTTCTGGTGCCTTTCCTCTTTAGGAGTGGTTGAGGGCCAAGTTAAACCCTGTCCATTGCAGAAGTCCTGCTGCTTGCTCCAGCCAGTGCAACGGGCAAAAGTGGCTGTGTTTTCTGGAGTTCAAAAAAGTGCCTCACGATGTGAACAAAGTCCTATTGATGAACACTAAAAGGAACCCCGCAGAGTTTTTTTATGGCCAGTGGGAAGGGAGTTCAGGGTTATCCTAAGAGGGCTGTTAGCCATGCACTGACAGCTCCAGACTTCTTCAAATTGTATCCATCATCAATTTCACTTCTTTGATTTTAAGAAAGCAGGTGGAAGTTTGTAATATTTATAAACAACCGAATTGTGGATGCATTCTTAGTTATGTGTGTTCTAAGTGTTTTTTTTTTTTAAAGCTATTGTGCATGGGAATGCTCTTACAATTTATTTCTCAGCAAGTTGATAGTTCATTTATAAAAGTGCTATTGATTTTTATGCTTTGAGTTTGCACGCTGTGACTTTACTGAATCTGCCAGTTCGAGTAGTATTTTCATGCCATCTTCAGCGTTTCACTCTGTAATAGTCTAGTATCATTTGCAAACAGGACATTTGACTTGCTACTTTGCTATTTCAATTCCTTTTAACGTATTCTTGCATAGTGTCTCTAGCTAGAACTGAAATGTCATTGGATGAAAGTGGTGGGAATGATTCCAGATCTTAGAGCAATTGCTTTTATCTTTTCTCCATTCAGTGTATGTTTGGTTGTGGTTTTGTCACATATAGGTGTGTGTGTGTGTGTGTGTGTGTTCATTCAGGTGAGTTCCTCTCCTGATTTGCTTAAGGATTTTTTAATTTTTAAAATCATAGATGTTAAATTTTTGAATGCATTTGTTTTTGTTGAATTGTAAATTTTGTTCTTTATTCTTGTGATGTATTGACTAGTGCCTGCCAGACCATCCTTTCATTCTTGAGATAAATCCCACTTATCAGGATTAATTTTTTTTTATTTACTAGTACATTATGAAACTTTTGCATTTATGTCTATCAGTTTAATTTGGAAGAGTTTATGCCATTTTAAAAAAATTATTTTTTGAATGGCAGATTTGAGAGAGAGAGACCATCCATCTGCTGGTTCACTCCCTCAAATAGCTGCAGTTTTTTTTTTTTTTTTTTTTTTTTGACTGGGGAGAATTGCTTTCAGCATTGTTGTAAAGATTTGGTAGAATTCATCTGTGAAACTGGTCATGGGCTTTTAATTCTGTTACTCACTGCTCATCTGTTTAGGTATTCTTAGTGATTCAGTTTTGATAAATCCCACATATCCACAAGTTGTGATACAGCTTTACATGCTTCTACATTTTTGCATATGATTGTTCATAATACTCCCTAATGTTCTTTTAATCTCTATGGTATCACAATGATAGCTCCCCTCTTTATTTGGCCTTATTTATTTGTGTTTTCTTTCTGTTAGCTTATTAAAGATTTATTTCAGAACTGACTCCATTTCATTGATTTTGTGATTTTTAGTTTCTATTTCATTTATCTGTACTCTGTTTTTAATGATTTCTTTACTCGTATTAACTTTGGTTTTGATTTATTGTTTTTTTTTTTCCCCTAAGTCCTGGAGGTGCATTGTTTGTTCATTTGTCCCTAGTTTTTTCTTTTTATAGGGGCACTTAATATTATAAACTTACCTTTTAGAACTACTTTTGCTGTATCCCATAAGTTTTGGTATGTTGTGTTTTAATTTTCCTGTGGTTGAAAGAATTGTTTTTATTTCCTGTTTGACTTCATCAAATGGCCTTTATACATTTAGGAGCATATTGTACAATCTCTAGAATTTCCTTTGTTGTTGATTTTTAAATTTATTGTGATCAGGAAAAAATGCATGAATCAACTATTTAAAAAATATTGAGACTTTGTTACCTAATGTGTGACCTATCCTTGAGAATGTCCCATGCGCTGCTTGGAAAAAGAAAGGGAGGTAGTCTACAGCTGTGGCATGGAATGCTCTCGAGTGTCTCCTAGGTCTGCTTGGTCTAGTATTGTCTGACTCTGACATTTTTGACTAAACAGTCGTCATAACTTCTTTAAAATTGATCCCTTAATCATCATACACTGAACTTTTTTTGTAACAGTTTTTGTCTAACACTCTGTGTTATCTGATGTAAGTGTAGCTGCCTCTATTTGTCTTTGATTTCTATTTGCATAGAATATCTTTTTCCATCCCTCTGCTTTCCGGCTGTGTCTTTACCGGTGAACTGTGTTTCTTAAAGGCAGCATATTATTGGGTCTTGTATTTTAATCCGTTTGGCCAGTATGTATCTCTCAATAGTGTAAATTAGTCCACTTATATTCAAGGTTATTCTTGTTAATAATAGTCCTGCCATTTTCAAACCTTTTCCCATTTGAGTATCATTCATTCTGTTTCTAGTGAGCTTTATGCCTTTCTATATGTTCATGTTGTGGATGGATATATATATGTATATTTTCAACTATATATCTATTTGAAAAAAAGACTCCTTGAGCCTCATTCATAAGCCCACTCTGGCAGTGATGGACTGCCTCAGTTTTTGCTTGTCTTGGAAAGTATTTATCTCCTCTTCTTTTATGAAAGACAACTCCACTATGTAAAATAATCTTGTTTGGTGGTTATTTCCCTCAGAACGTGGAATCCATTATTCTGTTCTTCTTGACCTGTAAGGTATCTGTTGAGGAATCTTCTGTTAACCTAATAAGGTCTTCTTAGAACAGACTTACTGCTTTTCCTCTGGAAAACTGTAGCATTGCCTTTGTACTGAACTTTGGGGAGTCTGACTACAGAGTGTTGCATTGAGTGTGTTTACTGCTCAGGTCTTTCTGGGGTCCTCTCTCTCCCCAGATTGCAGGAGCATCTAGCCATTATTTTGTTGAATACCTTTTCTAACCTTTATTCTCTTCACCCGCAGGAATCTCCATTGTTAAAACATGTATTTGTTTAACATTATCGCACAGGCCTTGAAAGATGTCTCCATTATTTTTTCTTTTTTGCTTTGTCTGAAAGGGATATCTCAAAATATCTGTTTTTGAGCTATTTTTATCTATTTTGGATGAAGCTTATTATAAAACATTTTATAAATTATAAAATAATCATTAAAATTATTTAAAATATAAATTATGTTAATGAAGTTTTCAACTGTATTTTTTCAATTTACTGTGCTTTTTAATTTCTGAAGCTTCTGTCTGGTCCCCTTTTAAGATCTTTATCTCTTTGTTGAGTTTCTCATTCATATGATTTTATATTTACCTATTTGTAGTGCCTTGTATCTCTTTGAGTGATACTCTGCTGGTTCCTTTGCATTATACCAGGCATTTCATCTGTCTCCTTTCCTTTAGAATAGAGTTTGTTGCTAAGGCATAGTTTCATTCCTTTGGGGGTGTGATATTGCCTAGCTTTTTCATATTTAATGTATTTTTACATTGTTATTTGATCATCTGGTGAATTAACTGTTTCTGTCATTTTTAATTAGCACCTATGGTGGTGGCAGGACGTTTTTCTCAGGTTGTATTTTCAGGCATCAGTCTGAAAGGCTATTTTGATGTTATTATGTCTTGGAGTCAGTGATCCGGTCTTGCTGTGTTGTCTTCTACAATATTTGATGGCAGCAATAGTGAAAGCTTGGATATGTGTGTTCCTGGATCTGGGGTTGTCAGATTGTCAGCCCCACAACCATACTGGCTGTGGCTCTGGCTGTACGAGGGCTGGTTTGGAGTGCTGGAATGATTTCTCACTTACCTGCTCTGATTAGGGTATTTTTGGAATCTTAATGGCTCTGTCCCAAAGTCCCATGAGGGTACACCAGCCTCTGTAGCATCAGCCCTGTTCCTACAATGTCTTGGTCCACATGTACTTTTGCTTCCTCCATGGCAGATGATTACCTCTGCATTTTATATTACTTGAGGTTAGGAGAGAAAGAAGTGATCATTCTTATGACCACTTATGGGGCCATTCTAGGTTGTAGTTGAAGCCCACAGCCCTTTATGACCAGTGTAACACAGATACTGCCCGTGCCTAGGTTGGTGAAGTTAATCTCTTGGTGACACAGACTGACACTAGTCTTGGTTGCACACAAGTCTTTGAGCCTCATATGTACACAAAACCAAAGAATAGAGGTATTTCACAACCACACCTCATGTGTGTCAAGAGGGTTCAGGTTCCTACCTCATGCCAGGAGACTGTGTCAATGGAACACAGGCAGAGATAGAGGCCTTTGGTCTCTGTCTGGTGCTGGCTTTCACCACAGCCAGTCCAACTCTGAGCTTCAGGGACAAGTTTCAAGTCTACTTTCCTACCCTCCTCTCTAACCATTAGAGTCTTGCCCTAGGGACAGACAGAAACTGAGAGAAAGATGGTAATGCCACACTAGGCTCACAGACTCCAAGCCCTGCATTTTGGGACAGGGGGGAGGGTATGCTTCTGACTTGACCCAGACTCGGAGAGATAAAAGCTAAAATGGATTTGAGCCAGTCTCAGTTCTCCACAAGGTGGCAGGTCAGATCCAGGGGATACATGGGTCAGCCCTCACCTAGAGGTAGAGACCTTTGAGTTTTATCTGTGCTGCTGGGTCTCATACAAGCAGACCCAGATCTAAATGTCAAGACAAAGCCATAAGTTCACTTGCTAGCCATATTGGTAACAGTTTTGTTCTTTTTGCTGGAGCTTGGGCAAGGAGTAGTGTAGGTAGTCTCTTGGCTGAAGATAACTCCATACGTACGTACTGGCCTGAGGACAACGGTCATGGGCTCTGTCTGAATCCATTTCTGTGATTTGCTATACATGCTTGGCACTGTGGTTGAGGGCAATGGTCGTGTTATCTTCCGTTTTCATCTCACCAGCAAGACACATCTCTCTCCTTGCTGCCTTACTTGGTATGGTGTTGGGGACACTTGGCAATGCTTTCCTTTCTGCCTTTCCGTTACAATAGAATGAGGTACTACAGCCATTCCCCTGCCTTCCATCCCACGTATAAAGGCACTGTTACTTGTTCAAATTGGTGTTAATGTGGAGAAAGGCCCAGAGTGTCTCAGTTGATACATATTCTGTTTCTTCTTACTCTTTATAAACTTATTGTTCTGTTTTTCGTGAGTTTTTGAGGTTCCCACATGTTTTGGTAATACATAATGCACCCAAATGATATGATACTAAGAAACCTTTAATATGTCTAACGATAATGTAGGATATTTAATCAAATAGAGAAATGCTTATGGTGTATTGAAAAGTGAAAATCCAAAAATCACAAATACTGCAGTTAAGGAGCCACATTGTTGTATTTGCACACACATCATTTGCACACACACAAGTAACTGGAAAAAGAGACTACAGGGGTAGGCATTGTCGTATGGGGATGGAGCTGCTGCCAGTGTCATCGACATCCCACATGCGTGCTGAGTCCTGGCTGCTTCACTTCCAGTCCAGCTCCCTACTAATGGTTTAAGAAAACCAGCAAAAGAGAATCCAAGTGCTTGGGCCCTTGCCACCATGTGAGAGAACTGACTTCCGTTCCCTGCTCCTGACTTCAGTCGAGCTTAACCCTGGTCATTCCTGCCGCTGTTCTTCTTCATTCTCTCTGACTTTAAAGTAAATAAATATATCTTTTAAGAAGTAAGAGAAACAGAACAGTGTATTCTAAAATGTTGATAGTGTCTATATGCAGGTGGCGTGCAGATCAAAATTTCTTCTTTGAGATTTAAATATTTTTGAGCATGTGCTTATTCAAGAACACTTTTTTTCAGGAGGCATCAATAAAATGTGCCGATTTAACTTATTTAGTTCCTCTTAAAACTATACTTGTGAACCCAGATGACAACTTTGGGGACCTTAAACGGAGTTGATTTCCATTGACTGCTTCATATTCTTGCTAGTTACTACCACTATGGATAAGACAGCATATCAAAAGGGCAGATATGTACCTTTGGCAATAATAAAACCCAGTCCATCTCTTTGCCTGTCTACCCATCACCAACATATTCATTCATGCATCTGTCTGTCCATCCATTCTTTCCTCCCTGACAATACATCTGTTTATCTATACTTACATCAGTTTATGCATGTATTCTTTTGCCCATCCACCCATACATCGTTGCATTAATGCATCTATACTTTCATTCACCCATGTACCAGACCTTGCATCCATCTGTCAATGAATAGTAAGTATTTGCTCTGTTTTCTATGTGGTGGATACTGGCGACTCCATAATGAATGAGACTGGAAAGTTCATGTGTACAAAGATAGAATACAAAGTGAGGAAATAATTTGTGTGACCATATGTTGTGATTGAGGAATGGAAAATCATAGGGACTACTTTAGACCATGTCCAGAAGAAGATTCTCTGAGAAAATGCCTGTTGTGTTAAGAAGGCTTTAGCATGGAGATGCAAACAGCAAATGCAACAAATTCAAAGGACCCAGAGGGCTTTATGAATCTTACTGGAGCCAATAGGTCAGGAATAGAATGAGAAGGCAGAGAACACACAGTGTTGGGCTGGAACCCAAGGCTTCTGACTTACAGTGTACTTGGCAAGATGCCATGTGTTCAGCGTCTTTGGCAAGAGTGATAGTTGAACTGTGTGGATCCAATGAGAACTCAGAGCCATAGCAAGCAAATTCAGATTAAGTGAGGTTATATGAAATTCCTGTAAGCAGTCTTATTCTTAAGGCACATAAAGGATTACTTGTTAACTTTATGATCTGATTAGACTAATTGAAGTAATGATAGATTGTTATAAACTTTGGTCATAAAACTACCTTTATCAGCACTTAGACCCCAAATTTTTAACACATATACCTCAAATAGATACTAAATTTATGTGTATGTGTAGGCATATCCATCTATATCTGAATCGACATCCATCTTTATATATCCTGGCATAATCTGTATATATACATACACACACACATATACACACACATATCTATATATATATCTACATAGATATATAGATATATAGCCAATTGTACTTTCCAATTTACAAGATTATTATATAAAAGCCATGGAATTTGAATTAATCATTTTTGTTTTGTTTCTTGAATAATTTTGAGGTTTTTCATGAAAAAAATGTTGCAATGTTATCAGGAATGAACACAAAAAAGAATATGCACTAAAACTTGTTTCAAAGAAGTCTAAGCTAGAACAAATGGGTTTACCTCTTTTAAGAGCAAGAATATACCTAAGGAGGAGTATACTGCTAATAGGCCAATGAAAGTGGGGCAGAGTGACTCAGCCCATTCTACTTGTACTTTTGTCAGCAATCAACCTAAAAAGGGCTTTGGGAATTTAGAGGCCAAAGGCTAACAGAGGTTTTAAAGAAATCAGCCACTGCTTCTCTTGAATTCATGTCTGTTGTCCTAAATCACACACACATGAGATACAAAGACTTGTTTATGGGAATGATCAGCATCCATGATCCATTATTGGCATGAAACCATGAGAAGGGGCTTACAGCAAAAGGAGGTTATGGGGCAGATATTCTCTGTTTTTGAAAGAGGTAATTATGGATAATTTAGAAAATTAAATTGACTTATCTCTGGAAAAATTCTGGAAAGCTTACTACTCAGATGCTTTGGTAGCTTTTAGAAATGAAGTCAATTTGGGGGGGAAAGTGGTGGTAAAATAAGCTTCCTTCCTTTATAATAGCTTATATGGATTGATGATGCAAATATTGGAGGTGATTGCATTCATCTCCAGTAGCTTTAAAATGAAAGAGAGGAGCTCCTTGGGAAGGGAACAGCTTATTTCAGCTTACAGATTGGAGGCCAACGTTGAGGATATGGTGCTTCTCAAGCCTGCTGACTGTGGATGTCGGTCAGCAGGTACAGAGACATGGTCACGTAGTGATCCAGGAGAGAGAGAGAAAACAGACCAAATGTGAACTCCTCTTGTGAGAGCCCTCCTGTGTGTGCTCTCCGCGGCTTAGTCATCTTCCACTGTCCCCATCACGTAACCCACACAGTTAGACCAAGTCTCTACCCTTTATTCACAAATCATTAAGACATCATAGTTTAATGAGAGGTTCAGCACTGCCAAGAGTTCTGAGGAGACAAGACTTATTGTGACCAAAGACCTTCAAACTACCCAAATAGCCTTTCCAAATGAAGTAACAAGACATTTTTTTAAAGTTGCTTCCGTAAAGCCCAAAATGGCCTGAAAGAAGCCTCAAATTTCTTTGAAGTCAGGTGTTTTAAAAGTTCATGTGAATTTCAAATTCTATCCTACCATATTTCCATATTTATTTAAATATCACATTACATTTTAATTTAAAAGTTAAATTACTTTGCTTTTTCCTTTCTGAATCTTGGAGGATGACTGACACTCCAAGAGCAAATTCTGTATTTATCCCGTGGCTTTGTCTAACCCGTGGATGATGCTCAGCTAAATGGTTTATTGCTGGATTATAGGCTTCAGATGTGAAATGTATTTGTGTAATGGGTCCAAATCAGTGAGATGAAATATAACAATAATGAATGTAAATTCCTGTATTTACATTTCTGCAATAATACCATCAAGAACAGTACCACCAAAAGCTGTAACAAGAGCTGCTTTTATAACACGGTAACTGTGCTTCTGTGCTAATCATTTTATAAGCTTCATTCTGCACAATGTTCTCAATACATCTACAGAATAGACACTGGATTAATAGTAACTCTGCCAACATGGAAAAACAAAGCTTACAAATGACTATCTCCAAGTCATATAGATGGCAAATACTTTGGTGGGATCCAAATCTACCTGATCTTTTTCCAAGTTGAGCATTTGCATGTTAATCCTTCTTGCAAAATTAACTGGACAAATATGGTTTGTTGAAATCCTAAGGCAATGACAGCTCTAATGATTACAGTTTGTTACCATCTTCTTGTAATTATGGAGGGTCACAAATGAATACAGTGGTGTCACAGGAAGGGGTTTCATATGAAAATAAACCAAGGCCTCAGTGATAAGCTCAGACTGTCTGTGATCATTTCTGGGTGGTATGATGTTAAAATATTGGCCAACTCTGATAGGTTCAGAGGACAGAGGATAGGAAGTCACCTCTTTGGTAAATGTAAAACAAAATATGTTAGCTTGGAGTAGAGAAGATTAAGTGGTGAAGTGTGACAGTTATCCTGCTCATTATTTCTAGCAAATTGTGTGAGAAACCATTTTGACATTGATTTGATAAAAGATGTTGCGGATCGATGTGATTTATTATTTCTCAGGAGGTGACCCTTTGCCCCTTTCTCCATACTTCCTTGTGTTCTCATGGGATCTGCCAGCTTTTTGGCTAGTGTTCGATCAGCATCTGAAAACCCAAGAACACCGCTCCAGGAAACAGGACCGCTAGGTTCTGACGTTCAAGCTGTCATGCGCTTGTGTTTGACTCTATGCAAATCTCCTGATCTTTTGGGGTCCTGTTTTTTATACTGCTACCTAATTTACAAACTGAAATGAGATCATACATATGAAATTGTTGAAAAATATAAAACATCATGCATTATTATCTCTAATGGTCTTTGAGTTAGTGGCAACAATGCCTAAAGCCAAGATTATTCTTGCATAACTATCACACCTGTTGGGGATGAATCCCTTCCCTGTCTGTGTTCTCATTTCTTCCAGACCATCTCTTTTAGACTTTCTATAATGCTAAATTGCTGTTTTTCATTTTAAATCCAGTCTGACTTCTCTCCTTAAAGCAAGAGAACTTTAAAAGTGAGTGGCTGGTAGTATAACTGGCACATATATCGAATCTCCTTAGTCTGGGCTGTTAAGTAAGTTTAATTAATTTACTAAGTTAATGTTCCACTGCTAGCAACAGAGCCTCATTGCCATCAGCTGGGGAGAGGGAATTGAAAGCCTAAATGAGCTCATTTTTTCACAGTTGGAATTAGGGACCAGTTAGCCAGTTGTGTGGGTTTTCCAATTTCTCCATCTGCCCTAGGGGGATTCAGGCAATTCTCTCCCCCAACACTAAGTGTGAGTAAGAGCAAGAAGGAGGAAGGGGAAAGGAAAACAAAAAACAAGAACTCTCCCCAACATTTGCTTCCATTTTTGAAACTAGAAGTATTGTCTGCACGTTTTTTGTTCAGTTGGGCTTGGAAACGTTCCTGCTAATGTTACTAATAGATTTGGAAGAGAGAAAGGCCTCAGTGAAAGATATTTACAACGTGCATTTTCATTGCAGAGTGTGCAGATAAAGGAAAAACAAATAAACAATAAAAGAATGGAAACAGAATTACAGAAATTTGCAAAATTTGACAAATGGTGGCCTGTAGTTGCCACAAGCTAATGGCTTGCAATGATTAATAAGAGTAAAAATAATTGCATTTCATTAAGATTGATGACACCCCATTTAACCTCCCCTTTCGTTTCAGCCCTAAAGTGGAAAGAGATGAAGTTCTCATCTATAATAGCTCCTGTAACATTACCATGGAAACTGAGGCAGAGATGGAGTGTGAGACGCCTAATCAGCCAATTACCGCCAAGATTACTGAGATACGGAAAAGCTGGGGCCAGAACACTCAGGTATAATCAAATCTTTTTTACAGACTGATTCAAACAGCTCAAATTAAATTTGTAATATTGTGTACATTAAAAAAACAATTTAGTCCAAATGGCAGCGATATATAATATTAAATGCTCTCCAACTTCGAGGAGCTGGTCTAATGCACAACATCTGAATTCATAGTTAACTATGGTTAATCATATATTTTCTCAAAAATAAATGAGGGCTGCCTGGGCTCTCTTAAAGCAAATTCTGAGTAGATAATCTCTTCAGCGTTTTGTCCTGATTTCCGTGTGTATATTTGAAAGGGGCTCTTTGCGGTTTATTCTTCGTGAATTAATGGCTTACAATTGAAGCAGGCCCTTTTGGAAGGCTTCCAAATCACTCTGCCATCCTCAGCTTGGTGGGATGGCAATGTCTGCTGGTCCCACCTGCTCATCTCTGTTCCACAGGCTAACAGATGAAACGTGTATTTCTGTGGGAATTCTGTGGAAATTAGAAAAGACAGGATTGCAGTTGTCACTGATTTAGCCTGTACCTTTATCCACTTTGAGATCATCCAAACCCCTCCCTGCACTTGGCTCTTGTAAGAATGTGTTCCTGACTCCCCAGTGAGAGTGTCTACAGCCTCCCCAGGGAATTTGTGAGAATTGAAATCAGAGGCTGAGAGCTCTTTGGAAATGTATCAGATAATCGCTTATAACCCCCCAGGCTTCTCACTGCACACGGCTAGAAATAATATTTATTGAGCACCTACTCCCTTAGGTGCCTTTCTATTTATGAAAGGAACTCTCCGATTTACCTTTTTTTTTTTTTTGGTCTTATTTGGAACAAACATTTATTAAGAGCCTATTATGTGCCAGACATGAGTCTGGGTTCTTTTGTGAATGCCACTTCTTCAGTCAAACTGTACTTTCAGTCCAAAACTACTTTGTGGGTTTGTAAAGCATGCTTCTATAACTTTAGTGTCAGCTGAAGCTTCAGCCAACGGCAAACAGCTTGTTCCCTCTCCCAGCATCATTTTCACATTGCCCTGTGCTCTCCCTCTCCATTCTGTCACTTCTAAGGCTTTTGACTCCTTCTTCTCCACTTTCAGCACCCCTACCCTCTGCCATTTTACTGCCGCCAACCAAAAAGAGATCTTTCATGCTCTGGTTCACTGCACAAATTGCTGTAAAGGATGGGGCTGGGCAGGCCAAAGTCAAGAACCTGTAATTCCATAGTTATCTTGTTATCTTTCATATGGGCATCAGTTGCCTGAGCACATGGGCCATCTTCTTCCTTTCCAAGCACATTAGCAGGTAGCTGGATGGGGATTGGAGCATCTAGAAGGCAGCCTGGCACCCATATGAGACAACAGTGTCAGTGGCTCAGCTCATTACGCTACAGTAATGGTTCTACCATGATCCTCTTCTCTTTCAAACACAATCTCTGCTAAAATGTTACTTTGTCATGGACTTCACCCTTACCACTCTAAATTGTAGTCTACCATTCTCAGATCATCTATATCATACTTACAATCTATATTGTGTGATTCTGTTTACCATTGTCTTTTGCAACTGCTAATACAGTACCAAAGGTGCTAACTCGATATTTTTATTACTTAGTGTTGGACTTTTCTGCTAGAATATGGTCTCCAAGAAGTTAGTAAGATTGGCTGCTTTATTCATGGATGTGTACGAAGCACCTAGACCCTAACCTGAATCATGCTGAGAAACAAGACAAAAGCATAAATGAAGTAAAAATAAAGCCTCATCCAGTGTTGCTTCTCCAGTCCCATACAGCTGAATATTACATCTGAAAGGAAATGTATACATGCATACATAGCTTTATGTTCACATGGATGTGCCCATTTACACACAAGGGTATTATTTCATTAATAATGTTCTATAGCTTGCATTTTAAAATTAGAAATCTTTCTGTAAGTTTCTTGAAAAGAGAGTCTTTGTTTTGCTTTTTTTTAAAATCTATATATACTAGACATATAGTGAGGCATAGCAAAAATATTGAATAGATGAATTACTTTATAAATAATTAATACAATGTGTTATCTTTAATTTTCACCTATGGTAAGTTTTCATTTAGAAGACATGATTATATATACTGTATATAAGATATTTGAAGATATTTTGTCTCTATGACACTAAGATACATTGAAAAGGTATTTTAATATGAAAATGCATAAGAGTGCTTGAAGAGAAAATTAGCTAGCTAGAGAATTTTAAGTATTTCTGAACTGAGACAGCTATTTGGGTTGGATAACTAGAGAATAAACAGAATCCAAATAAAATGAGAGAACTGTAAGGAACATTGCTATAGCTTTCAGTGGAGCTCAGAAGAAATTTCCAAGAGTTAGGATAGAACAAGCATCAGGGAAACTAATGAGAGCTGCTATCTTGACATGGCTTCTCCTTCTCTCATTTCCTTCCCTTTTTCTGTTCCTGCATATATGGAGTGTTTGGATGTCTGGCCATTTAGATACAGTCTTAATAGGAGTTCACAGAGAGTGGCTGTTTGTCTAGGGAAAGGTGATAGAGTTGGGCCATTGTGAACATTAGGGTCATTGTTAAACTGGGCCAGACTCGAACTGTAACTCCATGACAGACTCAAAGAAATGAGCAAGGGGCAGTGACATTTAAGCTTGCTCCTCATTTTTCCCCTCTCTCCCAATTCTTCTATGGTCCCTCCTTTTTTTTCATATGTCTGGCCCAGCAATTTAAGTTGAACTCATTTAAGAGGGTTTTCTGAACATCTCCAGTAATTTCAATGTGAAAAAGCATCAGACTATGTGCACTAAACTTCTTTGGGTTATGATTTTGAACCTAGACTCTTTAATGCAGTCAGATGCTACTTCTAATAAGAATAAAACAGACATGCAAGCTATGCAAAATTCAGGAATTTGTCACCATTGTGCCCTCTCTGAAAAATGATGTGTTTTGGCAAACTGTAAAATTAATCCAAGAAAGAAGATGATATGGGATACAGAAAATATTGAGGAACAAAAGAACTCTGCAAACATCAAGAACAAAATAAAATTTGTCAATAATGTGGACAAGAAGCTTAATGTAGTCATTGAGAATGAATTCTTACCTACAGAAGAAACCTTCTTTGTCAAGTAAACATACTACAAGGAAACAAGAAACAGAAGCATAAACTCTTACATTGAGGAGATATTTGTAACATAAACTGTACTATATACAGATGGAAACTAAATAGGAGAATGGCAAATGACTTAGCATGCTAAAGATTTTTGAAGAAACTGTAAAAACAGTGTTGTAGCAAAGATCACTAAGGAAATGGAAACTATTCTTTGAAAGAATTAATGGGAACTGCAGAACTGAAAGCTTAATATTCTCAATGAAAATGTTACTGTATAGGCTTAACATTGGGTGGGACCTTCTAGAAGATCAGAGTCGTGGGAAAGACAACCAAAACTACTTAAACTGAAAAACAGAAAGAAGGAACAGGGAAAAGTGAGAAACAACGATCTCTGGGACAATGTCAAATAGTTTAATACTTGAGTAATTGGAGTTGCTAACAAAAGAGGCAGGAGGAGAGAAAAATATTCAAAAAATTAATAGTAGATTCAGTAAGTCTAATGAAAGTTATGGGTCACAAACAAGGGAAACTTAAACACAATCAGAAGAAACAAAGCATTGGTGTCCCAATAGTATTAAGATGTCAGTTTTCCACACTAAAATAGTATAATTTCAATAACATATCTCAATAGTTGTTCTTGTTTGGCAGATGTTTAGGCTCACTTCAAAAAAATCAAATGTAAATGAAATGATGTATGAGAGTCAAAACTACCTTGAAAATGAACAAAATTGAAGAAAGTATATGCTCTAATTTTAAGTCTTTGCTGCTAAATTATTGCAGTCAATTAAGTTCTTGGCAAAATCTCGTGTAAAAAGAGTTCTTCTGATTGTTGTGGAGTGAAAGAGACCTCACCCTGGACATAAGTGTAGGATGTTAAGTGGAGTCTTTATTGGTGAAGCTTGGCAACAGCAGCTCCTACTACATCCCAGGAAATACTGCACCAGGCTGCCCAAGTCAGGGGCTTTTAACATCTCTTTCAATCAGATTGAGAGATGTACAGTATAAAGAAAGTTTACATGTGTTCAGTTAACTGAGTGTCAGGAGGCAGCAAAGGAGCTGCCAGGAGCCCCAAGTTTCCCTGCAGTTAATTAATGTAAAGTAGAACAGGAGGAGGCAGGAGTGCTAGGCCCTTCCAGACCAATTTCTATGCTGCCAATTAACTTGGATGAGGCGGGAAAGGCTGGGCTCACACATGGAGCCTCCAGAGCAGGTTTTACACATTCAATTAAATTGAATGGTGAGATGAGGTAGGAAGGGCAGGGCATAGAACTTGCGTTTCCATGCTATAAGCTCTGTCAATTAACGCAGCAAGCAGGTGCTATCAACTGGCTGCACACCATTACACTGATAAACAGTGTATTTGAAAATTCTTTCCCAGAATTTCAGACAAGGAAGATTTTAAAGTTACATGTGTCAAGAGATACCAAAAAGTAAAGTGATGGGAAAGCCCTTAATGCCTGTTCTTGGTATCATTAATGCTACAGATTATATGTGTGCGTTACATGTATTTTTATTAATGCTATGGTCTTGTGTGTTGCTTGACAAGACACATACCCCCTACATATCTCTCATACTATTTATTCCTCTAGTGTCTACCAAATGTCTTAGACAATTGTAACATTTGGCTGAGTAAATTAATACCATTCTTTTCTAAAATATCCATATATTTAACTTCATTTGGGCCATTCAATGTATATGTCCATAAAAAAGATTTTTCTTTCTTTGAGACTGAAGGATATTTTTCTCTTAAGAAATACCATAGACATTTTATCATACTTCTTTAATGGGATTTATCTTTTTATTCCTTTCAATAAGGCTTGCTTGTAATTGTATTTCAACACCTATCTGGATGCTAAACTCTGTTGGATTCCTTTTTGATGAGCAGATGGATTTTAGTATGTATTTATGCTGATTTGATTTCTTCTTTTTAAGAAAATTCTCTTAGAACATTCATGATGATCAGTGAACCTATTTTATATTTGGACATATTTTATATTTTCTATACCATTCATGTAGGTGCTTCATCAGTTTTGTTTCTCCAAAATTCTGACCACCCCCCACCATGTTTTCTTTGAATTTTTTTTTTGTTTGTTTCTTTGTTTTTCTTGTATTCCTTCCACTGCTTTTCGACTCACCATGTCCCCTCCTGTCCTGACCTTTTAGACTTCTTTTTCTTCTCAGGGTCATGTGTTTGTAGAGTGAGGCACTGTGGAAAGCAGAGTTGTGTTGGTTGTTAGATCAAGTAAATAACGCAGAGGGGCTTGCCTGTCCCCCCTGAGACCTTGCTGATTTATTGCGTCCCTGTGACTGTATTTCCCTTGTGAAAGTAAGGCCTTGAATTTATGACAATAAGGAGACACATTGAACAGGACTCCTAATGTCTGGTTTCTTTAAGATTCTATGACAACTTTTCACTGGAGTAATATGAGTTGACGACCAGCTTTGGAAGGGAGGAAGAAGACACACATACAAATGGAAAATTAAGAGTAGATAAATCCAGCATAGACATTTTGATATAGTAGTTATAAGCTTGGGATCCAAAACAAAATGAGATTTGAGACTGACTCTTCTAATTATCGTATAATTTGGACAAGATTTTTTAAACTTCACTGAGTCTATTAATTCTAATCTCATAGTATTATAGGTATTAAGCTATGTTTATATAGCACTTACTCCAGTATCTCATTCGTAGGAAAGTTTCAAATATACTAGGTGTTGTTTCTTTTGGTTAAATACATGAAGCTATACAATTAAGAAAGACAATAAGTTTTTACATGTATGATTTATGACATTGTTGTAGTGGTATTATAGCCAGAACATTTTAAAAAGATTTATTTATTTATTATTGGAAAGTCAGATATACATAGAGGAGAGAGAAAGAGAGAGAGGAAGATCTTCTGCTTAATGATTGACTTTCCAGGTGGCTGCAACTACTGGAGCTGAGCCAATCTGAAGCCAGGCACTAGGAGCTTTTTCTGGGTCTCCAGTGGAGGTGCAGTGTTCCAAGGCTGCGCGCTGTGCTAATCCAACTTTCCAGGCCACAAGCAGGGAGCTAGATGGGAAGTAGAGCCTCTGGAATTAAAACCAGTGTCCCTAACGGATCCTGGTGAATGCAAGAGGAGGACTTTAAATACTAGGCTACTGTGCTGGGCCCAACCAGAACTTTTTTTATGAAGAAAGAAAGCTTTGACATTTAAATGAAGTTAAGGCTTTGTATGCTTCTTTATCTTCTTTTTGTGTTTACAGAGTGAGTTCAGGAAGCACTTAGTAAGCAGGCCTAAATTAACCCAAACCAGTTGATTGTACCTCTCTTGTTTCACATGGCTCTATATTAAGTTAATTTATTGCATCCACATGCTGTCATATGAAGATATGGTAATACTAAAAGGAGACTGGTTTCAAAAACCTTTGTCATGTTTTGGCTCGAAACAGTTATTATTTTTAGTTATTAATATCACTGCATAATTTCTGCATTAAAGTACAGAAGCTTGAATAATCTGAAGTAAATTGGTCTTTAGTTTCCCTTTGGAATGCGAGCATCATTTTTGTCCTCAGTGAGAAACATTGAGCATGATTAGTTGTGTGAAAAAAAGCCCATGTTGTTACAGAGCAGTCCAATTGGCACATGATACAATTATTGCCTTCTAAATGACATCTCCAAAATTCAAAATCACATTGGTCTAAATAAATGCTGTGTTGAATTTTCTAAGTGAAACTTACTATGGAAAATTTTATGGGCTCATTTTAGATTTGGCTATGGGAATAGAATAAATTTTTTTCTGTACCTTTCCAAATATGAAATTTCAGCTGTCCTACAGATAAGCATGAGTACTGTGAAATTGCTTTGGGTGGCAGAATGGCCACAGATGGGTTCTTTGGATTCCCTACAGATAAAGCTTAGTAAAAGAAGATCAGAAAATGTTCAAATTAGCTTTTTTGCTGACACTGGATGAGATTAGGTGACTTAACTGTGTAAATCTGTGTCTCACTTTCTGTGACCTGAAAGGATTATATGGATGTCCTTACTAACAAAGTGAGAACTGTGTTATGTGAATGTTACATTATCGGTATATAAGTGTTTAATTCTTAATCTGAGAAAAGCTTTCCTTTTCACATGTACATTTACTGAAGGATTTTAGCAAATTATCATCTCCTTGAAGCTGGAAAGAGAATTTAGAACTCTCAGCTAAGACTAGCTTCTGGTCTCTGGTGTGAAGTCTCTTACGTAATAGATGAATGGGTTTCAGAAGTGAGATGTATTTCTTGTTTTAAAGAAAATCCTTGTGAACATAAAGAACAAATTTCATGTATTTCATTGTTATAATTAAGACAATGCAGATATGCTTCTAATTTCTTTCTGGGTATGTGAGAACAGTGGATGTTGGTGGTGCTGTGTGCATGTATTTGTATTGGGGAAAGATCGATGAGAGGTTTGCAATGTTTGAATATATGGTTTCTTCCTAGATCTGCCAATTAATTTTCTTTTTACTATAAAACTGTTACATCACCAGTTTTGAGCCTAATAGATACATAGTAGTTACAGTTTCAAGGGTAAATAATCATCTCACTATTGAGACAAGAAAGGCACTTGAGTTTTCGCTTGGAGAAATTTTAAAAAATTTCTCCTCACCCCAGTTAGAATGGCTATCATCTGAAAAATTAAAAAACAATAAATGCTGGTGAGGATGTTGGGGAAAAAATCTAATGCAGTGCTAATGGAAATGTAAACTAGTAAAACCATTATGGAAGACAGTGTAGAGATTCTTCAGAAATCTCAGAATGGATCTACTATGTGATCTAGCCATCCCACTTCTGGGAATTTATCCAAATTAAATGAAATCAGCATATGTGGGATTTATTTTTATATTCATGTCTTTTGCAAATTAATTCATAATAGCTAAGATATAGATTAAATCCATATGTCCATTAATGTATGTCTAGATAAAATGTGTATATATACACTATGAAATACTATTCAGCCATAAAAGGAGCGAAATCACATCTTTTGCACCATAATGAATGAAAGTGGAAGTAATTATGCTTATCAAAAGAAGCCAGTCTCAGACTAATATGTACATGTTCACTGGGATGTGGCAGATAGCATAGAACACATAAAGCAGGAGTAGGAAAGAAATGATCACTTTGGGATAGGATTGTCATTTTAATCCCAAATTTATATTCCATTGGAAGTGTGGTCTTGTAGTCTTTTTACTTTACAGTTGTTGAATATTACGGTTAGTGTCAGTTTAAGCCTGTGAATATAGCATGGGTTAAAATTATTCTGTATATACTGTTGAATTAGGGGAGGGAAGAAGGGGCATCTCAGAGGAAATAGGGGAATTAGGAAAGTGAACTGTGCATGCGCTATGCATGAAATGTTTCCTATATGTGAATAGAAATAAAAACGTAAAAAAGGAGCAAAACTGAAATATCAGAATATTGGGTGTTAGGATAGATAAGGAAAACTGCAGCTTTAAAAAAAAAAAAAGTGATGTTTTTTGAGGCATAAATTTCCCAAGGACACAACTGTTAGTCTTGGCTGAAGTCTGTTCTTCCTTTAAAGGCTAACTACTCTTAAAATACAGCGTCTTGGTGGAGAATGAAGGAAGTCTTGACCAGATAGTTGCAGAGTAGCTGGAGCCCGGAGGGTGAAAGGAAGGACATTTAATTAGGGACGAGGGAGGATGTGGTTATTCAAATACTGAAAGTGTAATGGAAACTGACTTTATCAAACTGAAAATCAGCTCATAGAGAAAGAATTGTCTCTGAGGGAATTATTTTAGAGAAGCAAAAGGGAATCAGAGGGAGAAAATGGGTGTTGGACAGAATTAAGAGCACTGGACTAGTTTTTAATAAACACTGTTAATCTGAGATCGAGATGATCTTCATAATGTTGTACCTTACGTGAGAGAATGTTAACATGGCATTGGTGTAATAGTTTGGTTGTTTAAGGCATGATCATTCTGTAATTTTTTTCTGAGTTTGTACTTCATAGCCTTACTAGTGTGTTCTAGTTCAGAGGAAACTGAGTTTCATGGGTGAGATCAACAAAGGATGCCTTGCTCTGCTGAAGGCTCTTTAGTCACTGTGTTCTTGCCATCTTGATGGGTGTCTCTGACACTGCTGGGTGTTCAGGCAGGATAACTCCTGGGTGTCTCTGACACTGCTGGGTGTTCAGGCAGGATAACTCCTGGGTGTCTGACGCTGCTGGGTGTTCAGGCAGGATAACTCCTGGGTGTCTCTGACGCTGCTGGGTGTTCAGGCAGGATAACTCCTGGGTGTCGGTGACAATGCTGGGTGTTCAGGCAGGATAACTCCTGGGTGTCGGTGACACTGCTGGGTGTTCAGGCAGGATAACTCCTGGGTGTCTGTGACACTGCTGGGTGTTCAGGCAGGATAACTCCTGGGTGTCTCTGACGCTGCTGGGTGTTCAGGCAGGATAACTCCTGGGTGTCTGACGCTGCTGGGTGTTCAGGCAGGATAACTCCTGGGTGTCTGACGCTGCTGGGTGTTCAGGCAGGATAACTCCTGGGTGTCTGTGACACTGCTGGGTGTTCAGGCAGGATAACTCCTGGGTGTCTGACGCTGCTGGGTGTTCAGGGAGGAAAACTCCTGGGTGTCTCTGACACTGCTGGGTGTTCAGGCAGGATAACTCCTGGGTGTCTCTGACACTGCTGGGTGTTCAGGCAGGATAACTCCTGGGTGTCTGATGCTGCTGGGTGTTCAGGCAGGATAACTCCTGGGTGTCTGTGACACTGCTGGGTGTTCAGCCAGGATAACTCCTGGGTGTCTCTGACACTGCTGGGTGTTCAGGCAGGATAACTCCTGGGTGTCTCTGACACTGCTGGGTGTTCAGCCAGGATAACTCCTGGGTGTCTGACACTGCTGGGTGTTCAGGCAGGATAACTCCTGGGTGTCTCTGACGCTGCTGGGTGTTCAGGCAGGATAACTCCTGGGTGTCTGTGACACTGCTGGGTGTTCAGGCAGGATAACTCCTGGGTGTCTCTGACGCTGCTGGGTGTTCAGGCAGGATAACTCCTGGGTGTCTGTGACACTGCTGGGTGTTCAGGGAGGATAACTACTGGGTGTCTCTGACGCTGCTGGGTGTTCAGGCAGGATAACTCCTGGGTGTCTGTGACACTGCTGGGTGTTCAGGCAGGATAACTCCTGGGTGTCTGTGACACTGCTGGGTGTTCAGGCAGGATAACTCCTGGGTGTCTGATGCTGCCGGGTATTCAGGGAGGAAAACTCCTGGGTGTCTCTGACACTGCTGGGTGTTCAGGCAGGATAACTCCTGGGTGTCTGACGCTGCTGGGTGTTCAGGGAGGAAAACTCCTGGGTGTCTCTGACACTGCTGGGTGTTCAGGCAGGATAACTCCTGGGTGTCTGTGACACTGCTGGGTGTTCAGGCAGGATAACTCCTGGGTGTCTGATGCTGCTGGGTGTTCAGGCAGGATAACTCCTGGGTGTCTGTGACACTGCTGGGTGTTCAGCCAGGATAACTCCTGGGTGTCTGACACTGCTGGGTGTTCAGGCAGGATAACTCCTGGCTGTGTTGTTTTCCTCAGCTAAAATTGTGTGAAGATAGGAGAGTGTCAGAAGTATTGATGAAGGGGTGTCTGACTCCCACAGTGGCACAAGACATACCTTAGATAATCTTTTTCCATGCAACCAACACAGATGCAAACTGGATAGAAAAATGGATGAAGTGTTTTTCCTCCTAAAGTCTATGTCATTTAAGCCACACACAAAGGAGGCAAATGTGTGCTTTCTACAGAAGTTAGGGAGTAAAAGTGTAGAAGTAGTCATTAATGAGGAACTAATTTTTCCTTTTATGTTAAAACAAAGCAAAGAAAAACCTCAAAATGAACAATGGCAAACATACAAAAAAAAAACATACAAAAACTCAGAATACTGTGTCTCTGGACTGAAGAGGCAGAAGTTTCTACTTTCAGTTAGATCCTGAAAATGCTTTGAAATGAATGGATATTTACTGGTATTCCAGGTTCCTTTTCTGTTTCAGATAATGCAGTCATCTCTTTTATGATAGTCATACCTAATATACTGTTCTTACGTTAACTGTACGGGGGAGCATTCAGTTTCTTTGTGTTCACTCTTCAGTTCTCTGATTTTTTTTTTTTTTGGCCATCTTAACTAAATAGCTCAGAGGGTGGGCTGACCCTGTATCTTCAAGATACACGGTTCTTCTGCTTCAGAGAGTTAATATACATAGCGGCATTTATGTGAGTAAGAAATATACTTTTTTTTTCATATAGCACCAATGGATATTCGGTGTATTTTTTCCTATACACAATCTATCCAATTTTGTGGATGATCTGCATTGCACGTCTTGTTCTTCATTTTTATTAAGATTTCTTTATTTTTGTTGGAAAGGCAAATTTACATTCATAAGGAAAGATAGAAAGATCTTCTATCCACTGACTTACTCCCGAAGTGGTTACAATGGCCAAAGCTAAGCTGATCCACAGCCAAGAGCCAGGGGCCTCTTCTGGGTCTTCCATGTGGATGCAGGGTCCCAAGGGTTTGGGCCATCCTCTGCTGCTTTCCCAGGTCACAAACAGGGAGCTGAGTGGGAAATGGAGCAACTAGGACATGGATGGTGCCCATATGGAATCTCGTACTTGAAAAATGATTAAACCAATTGAGCCATTATGCCAGATGCTTTCACATGGCTTTTTGATTTCTTTAAATGAGTCCACTATAAAACTGCAGCTTGGTATACAATCTTGATGGTAAATGCGACAAGTTAAACTATGAAATGAAATCTTCAGGTGAAAATTATAGACTGATGGGCTTTTAAAAAATAGATCTATATATTTTTATTGGAAATGCAGATAGAGAGGAGGGAAAACATAGAGGAAACTCTTTAATCTATTGATTCTCTCCCCAAGTGGCTGAAACAGCCAGTGTTTAGCTGATCCCAAGCCAGGAGCCAGGAGCCAGGAGCCAGGAGCCAGGAGCCAGGAATCTCCTTAGGGTCTCCCGCATGGGTGTTGGGTTCCAAGGCTTTGGGCCGTCCTTGACTGCTTTCCCAGGACACAAGCAGGGAGCTGGATGGGAAATGGAGCCTCCTGGATCATAACTGGTGTCCACATGGGATCCTGGTGCATGCAAGGCGAGGACTTTTGCTGCGAGGCTACTGTGCTGGGCCTGACTGATGGGCTTTATTGGTGGAAAATGGCCAAATATTTTACAACCCTTTAAATATCCCTCTCCTCGTTTTATCATTGGTGATGTTTTCCCATTCTCACCCATAGTCTCCATACCCTGTAAATCCTTTGTTGTTCTAGTTCTAAGCAATGTTGGAAATAATGGGAGTTAGTTGGAAGACATAGTAACTTCTAGCATTTCGCTCTGTGATTAATTCCCATTCCTTCCCAAGAAACATTGAGTAATGTGATGCATCAAGAAAATTTATTCAAATGCAACTTCTATATGGTCTATATCCCTGTCCATAGACCTATGAAGTCCACTTACAGATATTTGCCATATGCTCATTCTCTTTTGTTTATCTTCAAATTTTACTTTAAAATTTGTTTGAAGGTCCATGATGTTTGGAAAAATGACTCAAACAAACTTAAAGTGTAAAGCCAGGTTGGTTCAGAGATGAAGAAAGGTCAGGAGATACAGTGAAGCCATGAGCTAGAAGCTTGGGACTCACTACTGAGTTGGCTCTTTCTACATATTTGTCCTGCTTTCCATGGTGTCTGATTCAACCTAAGGGTTTGTTTTCTGTGGCCACAACATGATTATCTGTAGCTCCAAGGGATACTTGCTTCTGTGTTTACATCATGTAGAAATAAAATGGTGTTTTGTGAGCAGTATCTTAGAAAGAGGAAGCATCTATCAGAACTGCCCCACAAGTGATTTTAAATTGAGTTCCCTGATGGCACAACTTGGGGCTTTGGACTTTGCTGACTATTTTGGGCAGCAAACTTTCACACTGAGCCTTATAATTCAGCTAATCCCACACCAAACACATTGCTCGTTATGGGAGCAGGGATGCTTAGAAGGAAACTCTTGAGGCTGTTGATGTGCAGGAAGCACAAGAATGGCATTGGGAGTAATGTAGCCCTTGATCACAATCACCCTGCTTTCGGCAGCTCTGTACTACGATCTCTTTCTCTGATTCTCCTTTCTACTGCTTTTTGATAGCATCATACATTGCTGTTGTATGGAATTTTGAAACATGGCATCACCTAAGTGGGGGGAAAAGAACTGAGTTTGGAGTGAACAGTTGTAGTGCACCCTCCCAGACTGGAATACCTAGATTTGAATTCTGCCTTTACTGTTAATCCAGCTTCCTGCTAATATACACTCTAGTAGGCAACAGATGATGGCTCAGTACTTGGTCCCTGTAATCCACATGGAAGACCAGGACGGGATTTTGTTCCAAGCTTCAGCCTAGCCAGGTCATACCTATTGTCGATACTTGGAACGTGAACTAGTGGTTTAGAAGATCTCTCTCTCTTTGTCTTTCAAATAAACACCAAAAAGATAAAATGAATACAATTGGGTAAACCTTTATTTCTGTAGGTAATGTGTTTGCTTTTTTAAAGTAGAGGCACAGAGGAGATACACATATACACATGCACGTGTATACACACACAGACACACACTCACACAGAGTCAGTCAGAAAGGCAAAGAGAGATCGACTAATTGATATTCCATCTGTTGGTTTACTCCCTAAATGGTTGATTGCAATGGTTTTATTGGGCCAGGATGAAGGTGAGAGCCAGAAACTTCGGAGTCTCCTATGTGCGTATCAGGGTCGCAAGGACTTTGGGTATGTCCTTCTGCTTTCTCAAGCATGTTATGGAGCTGGATTAACAGTAGAGCAACTGGGACTCATAACTGGTACCTGTAGACAGTACTTAATCTGATGCACCACAGCACTGGCCCCCACTGTTCGTTTTTAATAAACAGTGAAATAGACTAGTGGCTACATAAAGCAAATGTATTTTCAGGTTGCCTACAAGACCATAAAATCAGTTCTGTGTTTCTTTTGTGATGTATATTTTTCTGGTTTCAGATGGTAATAGTTTTGATGAAGTGTAAGCTTTCACTGAAGATGACTCGCTCAGTTCTATGCAAGACAATTCTAACAATAAAGAAAAGAGTAACATAAGGGAAAGTGGCCTGTTACAGTGGTTATTTCTTATAATGAATTATCTCAAATAATTTGCAAAGATCAATGAAATATCCCAGTCCCTCTTTATAATGGATATCTACTAATATAGAGTGGAGTAAGCAGAGTCAACTGATCAACAATGGTTAAAGTCAAATCAAGAATCTTGATTTTGAGACTCACAGCTGTAGTCTTAGTCCTTCAAAAAGTGTTGTCATTTGATTTTTTTTTCCTTTCCCAAGGGGGAAAGTGTGCACAGTTAAGCAAATACATTTTGTTCTGTTCCCAACTGACATTGATTGATATGACTTTGAAGGACTTAATTCAGACATAGAACAAATGAAACGATATGAACAGCAGAGGGAGTATTTTCCATGTCAGGAAAATGAGAGTATTCTTTAACATGTCTCAAGTACTATTTACAGATAACTCAGAAAGTCCCATTCATTGCATCAACAACTTTGTGGAATTTCCAGATTGTTTTGAGGTTAGCTGAGAACTGTGTAACTTTGAAGGACTTAAATAAAATTGTATACACAAAAGCAAGAATTTAAAAACGAATCCGACCATTGGGCTATTGAAAGGGTTAATTCTATAGATGAATGAGAGAAAAATCTGTCTGTGCGGTATACTGTTCAGCAGGGAAGATGACATCTCATAACTTATTATAAACATTGTTGCATGTAATGTTTGTATTATGATATTTGTATTAAGATGTAGAAAATCAGTGAGGCCAACAACATCTTTTGATTGGAAAAACCACCTGGAAATGTAGTCTTTTATCTTAGCCTAAAAGGGATGAAGGGATAATGAATATATGTATGCTAGTGAAAAAACCTGTGTTATTGAGTGCTAGCATTAGGAAAACATGGTTTGTATAAAAGTAATTATATCTGAATGTGTATGAGGTTTGAAAGAAGGTATCCAGGAAGGAAGTGACTGAAAATGAAGGTTGGAAGAAAAATCAAGAGTTGAGCGTGAAACCAGGGAGTATGAGTTTAGTCCAGGAAGAAATACAGAACTGCTAGAGGTTTTATAAATTTTGTAGGCATCACTTTGTCACATAAGTGTCTCTTAGAGCCCATATCAGAGTTCAAATGCTAGCCTGCTGGTATGTGGCCTTATCACAAGTTGATCATAAAACATGTAGAGCTTGGAGTTCAGATGTGAGTATTTGATGGGCAAGGCTCCCAAAGCAGGTAAGAATGTAAGGAAAGGAAGCATGTTAAAACTGCATGTATGAGCAAGGGTGAAGGATTAGTGGGACTTGGGATAATACTGAGGGAAGGAGAGCATGGCTAGTGTTGAAAGGATTTTAGCTTCTTGGTAAGCTACAGAGTCAATGAGACATAGTGGTCTGAGATTGGGAGTTCTGAGTCATACCTCCTGGATCTCCCTGTGTGATTGTAAGCAAGTCTCTAGGAACATCTCACTTTCCTAACTTCTAATGAGGAATTGGATTAAATAAATGCTGTCCCAAATGTGGGTTCTGCAGAAATTATGAAGGAAAGATGTCCAGTCAGGAAAAAAGGCATTCTATGGTCCAGGAGTTGGGGTCCAGCAGTAGACCCCATTCTCCTCCAATAGTCGTTCATCTTGTTTATAGCATTAAACAGTCTAGCAGGAAGGAAGACAATTTTATTGTTGAAGCCAAACCTTCCAAAACTTATGTGGTCATAAAAATTTTACTTTTTTTCTTCCATTCCACATTTAATGGTTCTCTGTGGGACACTTGGGAAAACTGGGACTGGATAGTTCACAGAGTTCTTCCATTCCCATGTTCTCTGATTCACTGTTACCCTTGAAGATTTCTTATCCATCTCAGGCTTAATGAATCCAAAGGAAGTTTGGTTTTCCAGCCCAGGTGAGTGAATAGGATTGACTATTATCCCTCTACTAAACTTTTTCTCAGCTTGGAGAGAAGAAATTCTTTAAAAGTATTGTAAAAAGAGCTTTGAAATTTCAGAGGAAGCAAATCTCCAGTGGGTTTGTCATATGACTTCATTACACAGATTGCTAAGGAGTTATCAACTTCAGCCTACAGTTTGGAATCATATTTCTAACCTATTCTATTAGCCAGGATAGAGCTGGGAGATTATTTTTTTTCTCCTTTTTTTAAAGATTTGTATATAATGTAATTTAACCTAGCAAAGAGACACTGATTGTCCCACAGGACTTAATTAACTCCAAGTTTCATGGTGCTCTGCGAAAATAATAAGAAAAGTAAAAGTTTGAATGTTCTATACCTGTCCACTTCCACCTCTGGTGCATAATGAGGTGTCAGGCATAGTGACACTGATGAGATGTGTAAAAGATGCTGATTGCAGAAGGCAGTGAGCTGCCTGCTCAGATCCTGGCAAACCTGACCAGGCTGGAAAAATTATGTGACCAGCCCTAGTAAGCGGCCCTTGCTTCTGGATTACAAATTCCAACATTCTCCCCACCCGCCTTCCTGCCAGCTGAATGGTAGTTTTGTTAACCTTTAGCTTTGCTGTCTGCACCCTGGTCAGATGTGATGACCATTGTCATGGGCCAGATTCCATGTTTATTAAGCTGCCTGTAGCAAATCTGGACTGGTAGTACAGGATTCTACCAGCCAGCCCTCAGGGGAGCCCATTAAGAAATTGCAAGGCTAATAAAAATCATGCTGGATGAAATTGCAATCCTCTGGTGCCACTGTATGATGGGTTGAATTTGGTTTTACATTTTAATGGGGCCAGGGACCACAGGTTTGAACCAGGACCCTTGGACCAGCAATTTAAATGTGTTCCTTCTTAACCCATAGCTGGAAAGGGCAGCAAGAGAACCAGCCTGCTTCTCTCTTTGTGTGAGATTTCTGCACATAGGAAAGAGAAATTTATTAATGTTTCTGGTGTGCTAACAATGCTGCTGCAGAAAAGCCTCCCTCTGCTGGGTGGAATGAAATTTGTGCCACAGCTAGAGTCATGAGCCTCATGTGGAAGCTGCCAGTGCTCACGCCTGAGGAGAGTCCTGGGAACACATGGGGTCAAGTGCTTTGGCACTGGGGAAATTGTTCTGAAAACTCCCCTATAGGTGGTTCCTCAAAAGGGAAATGGGCTGGAAATTGGGAGAGCTGTTCCTGTATTAAAATGCATCTTCTTGCTGTGCTGTCTGAATCAAGAGACCACTGTATGGGGAAAGTACTCTTCATGCCTTTGCTGCATCCTTCTGCTCATATAATTTGTTTTGTGTCTTGGATAAATTGTTTTCACAGGTTAAGATGAGACAAATGAGCATGAAGTTGTTTTTTGTGGGAAGACTGAGAAGGGAAACCCTAAGTTGAGGACTTATATGATGTCATTGAATAAAGTATGTTGTGCTATTTTTGGTTAAAGAAATACCACTACAGCCAAGGGCACATAGTAACATTAATTGCACACTTGTTTGCTTACTGTCAGGAATTGTGGGAAGTCCTTTACCCAAATTACCCATTTATTGGAATGAAATGTTAGAGTGGTTACCAACATCAGGTCCATTTTGCAGGTGAAGTGCTGCTGAGGGGCTCTTCGCAGCTGTTTTCCAGGTGGACAGCTTCTTAGTTGTAGAGCGGGTACTAAACTGATACAAACAGTTCCAGAGTCTGTTCTATGACCTGTTGTCTTAAAAGTCAGAAAAACAAGAAAATCTCTCTTCTATAGATGTTCCCACCATACATGTATGGACTTATAGAATGAATTTGTGGAAATGAATTGCTGGATAGTGGAAAACATGAAATCATATTAGTATTTGTAATTATCATCTGAGTTACTGGCTTTGGTCCCTTGGCTGCCTCACATGCTCCTGCTGGTTCCTGCTTCTTGTGGCATTGACCTATCAGTTGTGCTCCAGACCCTTCCAGTAAGATATACTACTTTATCTAACCTTCTGTTTTGCCAACTGAGTGGAAGTATGTGTGTCTTGGTAGGATAGAGATATGCAACACGGGTCTGACTGATGTATTTTCTGTGTTTATTGTAGCGTCAGATAAGACTTTATTCACTGAACACAGTTAAATCCACTGGTTCTTTGAGAAAAATGAATCCTCAACACTTCAGTTGTGATTGTGTAACTTTTGTATATTTGCTGAGACTATAGGCTTTGGAAAACACAGATGGATCATACTCTGATGGTTTTGCCATTGACTACTTGGGTCTACATACAGATTACAAGGGTGAAGATATGCTTGACTTGGCAATTTCCATGCTTTCTGAACTTTCATTAAGACTTCATAATGTAACTTTTAGTAGGAATATTTTTCCTTTTTTTTTTTTTTGTTTTGTGGAGAGTGTCTCATAATTTTCTTCGCTGTGTTATTTTACCAAAGGAATGGTTGATCTGTAGTTTAAGTTTGAGTGGCTTAATTTTCCATGATTTTGGTTTTTTGAGGAAAGAAGTAAGGTGTCCTGCAAGTTTAGATCAAGGGATCTGGGTGTTGAGGTATAGGAGTTTCATCACTTTTTGATGTTTTGCTAAGTTGTCCCATGATCCCCAATTGTCTCCTGTTACTTTGGCTTCTCCATAATACCTCCTGAGTGTTTTCATATGTAAAATAAAATGTCTTTTTATCTTCTTAGAAAAAGCCACATCCTTAGGGTAAACGATTTAAAGAATCTCTGGAAGAGGAAATAAAATCCTTCATAATTTAATCGTCTTGTGTTTGGCTCTGGCCAAGAACATTTTGCTAATGTAAGTGTCATCAATACATTGTTGCTAATATGTGGAATGATACATTTGTTTCTATATGTCTATAAATCTCCCATGAAATTCATTATGAAGATTTCTTTAATCAATCTTAAGAAACCATCTGTTTCAGTAGCCTAGGACATTGACTTCTTGACTTAGTCTATCATACATTTCTACCACACACTAACTGGAAGTACATTGTGAATGGCCTACGTAAGGGAACATATTTATTAGAGTTTTATTTTTAAAGATTTATTTATTTGAACATCAGAGCTAAAGAGGGAGAGAGCTTCTGCTCTGTGGCTCACTCCCAATGGCTGTGGTTGTTTCCTGTGAGTCTCCATGTATGTGACATGGGCCAAGGAACTTGGACCATCTTCTGCTGCTCTTCTCAGGCTGTCTTTAGGGAGCTAAATCAAAAGTGGAGTGGCTAAGACATTAACTGACACCCACATGGGACACCAGCATAGCAGGCAGCAGCTATATCTGCTTTACAATACTGGCCTACTTATTTTTTTTTCTGTTAACTTCTCTTTTTAAGATTTATTTGTTTTTATTACAAAGTCAGATACATAGAGAGGAAGATCTTCCATCATATGATTCACTCCCCCAGTGAGCACCACGGCCAGTGCTGTGCCGATCCGAAGCCAGGGACCAGGAACTTCCTCCAGATCTCCCACACGAGCACAGAGTCCCAAGGCTTTGGGCTGTCCTTGACTGCTTTCCCAGGCCACAAGCAGGGAGCTGGATGGGAAGCAGAGCTGCTAGGATTGGAACCGGCACCCATATGGGATCCCAGTGCGTTGAAGGCGAGGACTTTAGCCGCCTGGCCACGGTGCCGGGCCCCCTTTAACTTTTCAATAAACAGTTTTGAGCATAGCACAATGAAAAGAGTAGCATAAGGAACCCAATGAGCCAATCACTTGTATTCCATAATAATCAACTTATTTGGCTTTTGAAAAGCTTTTGAAAGAGGATTATTGCGAAAAAAAATTATCCTTTGAAGAAAAGAATGTGATATGATTTTTAAGGGCGGAAGGGAATTTTGATAATGAGCTTTCTGATAACTTAGTGTGAAAAGGATGACTATTTTGCATTTGTTTGAATTCATAGAAGCATGAGACTTCTGGGAGTTTAGATTAAACATCAGAGCAAAACTACACACATAAACAAGTTCCCTTGGAGTCCTTTCACTTATTTTTTTCTTTTTCTGTCTTCTGTTCCACTCCCATTTAAGATTACATTCATAAGGTATAAAGCTTCCCACGTGTATTTGTATTTTGAAACAGATTTCTTGGAGACTCAAGTTAGTAAATGAAGTTTTAGTGGTAGAAGAATTGACAGTGAAGATGATTTTTGTGTACAGGATGCTCTGTTTTTGGTCCATTGTCAAATTCCATTGCCTGAGAAACCACCTCTTCGTGACTTTAAGGCAATAAATGGTAGCTCAAATACGTTGAACATTTATATGTGACAGTCACATGGCATATAAGCATTTTGTCTACATTATTTTCACAGCATTATGGAGTAGATATTATTAGTTCCATTTTACAGATAAGGAAACGCATGCTTTGAAAGGTTAAGAGACTTGCCCAAGGCCCCATGGCTAATAATGTAGGAGCTGGGAGTTTGAAATGCAGTCTGCCTAACATTAAACTTTCTGTTAAGTGTGATGCTGCCTGCTGCATAAGTTATTAAAATGAGAGTGAGTGACTTGTCAGGGTGGCCAGAAGATGAAGTAGGGAAAGGGTGGAAGAGGATGGGACATTAATTTGAGTTAATCCAAAGAAAATCTCACACTTTAGTAAATAAGAACAATACTGTGTGTTTACAATAACTTCAAAGACAAGCCTATATTTTTTAAAGAACGAAAATGATTTTTCTTCTGAAGTTTCTAATTAAATGAATACATAATCCATCACCGTCTTCCTGGTCCTGAAATGCAGAAGGGCTCTGAAAGAGGGGAGGGGCTTCACACACTCCTACCCTGATTTAATGTGAAGATGTCCACTGGAATAAAACAAAGAACTCTGCCAAGCAAGAAAAGCAGAAGACTAGAGAACAGATATCATCAGTGCTGGGAGAGGCAACATCTGCACAAGGTTGTTAAGATGTAGCAAGTCAAGATGGCCGCTGCAGTAACCACAGGCTATGCGAAGAGATAAATGGTTGACCCCAGCCCGTGTCAGGCTACGATTGATGCCACTATCAGCCCTAGTGCCTTCCCAATGATTTTTTTTTTTAAATCTTTGATAGAGTGTGTTATCTAGTTACTGGCATGAGGGCAATAGCCTGGAGGAGTAGAGGAAAAGGAAAGAATAAAAGGTCACTCCAGGAGGACAATCTCTGTCTGACTAAATGAGAAAAAAGGATCTAGCTCAAAAGGGAAGGAAATAAATAAATAACAATAAAAGCGGCGGCTCGGTGCACGGATGGGATGAGTGAAACTGCTGTTTCCTTTTTCCTGTCATTCTCTCTACCTGTCCCTTATTCCTACCCTTTTTACCTTCGTTGTTACTACCTTTCTTTGCCATTACTTTAGATCCTGACATATTGCTGTGGAATTTAGCACATATAACTGTAGCTTCTATGTTTTTCTCTTAAACTTTTGTAATGATTTGATTGCTATTGACTCTTTAAAAAAAAAGCACTAGAACTGAAATTGAAGACTTTAATTAGGTCTTTTCTGTGTCTGTAAAGTAGTGATAATTTGAGAGTGAAAGATAATAATTAAGCAAACCAAAATTTCCTGTAGGTAATGAAACCATATGCCTTCATAACATGCCATATTAGTTTAATTGTGGTAAATGGGTACATTTCATTCTGTGATAGCTCTCCTGTCTTCATCCCAGAATTCATGCATATACACATAGATACCTTCACAGGTGACACATTACATACACAGTTCTTTACATATTTACCTATGCATGTCTTTGGAAAGACAAGAATAAAAATGTATGATAAAGGAGACTTTAATTGGCTCCTTTAGCCTTGAAACAAGTTTTTCAGGGGAAAGAAGAGAGCTGAAATAGATTTTATTTTTTTGGTCTAAAAGACTATGGTTTTAATTAGTACAAATTTGTGATCTGAAAAAAGCACATTTTCCCCCTTACGGAGTATTTGTAGAAGATAAAACATTGGCGCCAGAACAAGGGTCATGGAAACTAGAGTGGATCCGCAGCATTAATAATTTTCTATTAGAAGATTCATATGGGGAATGAAAATACTGGTTCCCAAAATCAACTCTGGAAAGAATAGAAAAATATTTTTAGGCAGATTCCATCCTTTTGCTAAATAGAGATAGGGAACCTTATTTCTGCCAAGAGCCGTTGGATTATTAACATTATTCATGAATCACAAAAATTACAACTTAAAATCAGCGTAATATAGTTTGTTGAATTTTTGAATCCCACCTGCAGTTGCTTTGGCAGGATCGGATCAAATGATTTTGTAGTCCTGAAATAGCCTATGGGCCAAGCATTTCACATTCCTACTCTTTAGTGACTGGGTTTGAACAGTGTGATTCTTTGACCTTATATTTTTGGTCCCAGAAAATAGGGCTCTGCAGTGTTGACTTTCCTCTTGACAATTTATTCAAGGCAGTTATGTGATTAAACATTGTCATGCACTGAATGTTTGGAGTTAACATCTGAATTTATGTTGCTCCTTGTGAACTCATATTTTTTTGAAATGCATTTTTGTGTGTGTGTGTGTGACAGCAAGAGAAAGATTTATTTATTTGAAAGGTAAAGATAGCAGAGAGAGAGCAGTAGAAGTTCGATCCTATGTCTCACTCCCCAAATGACTACTACCACTAGAATTAGGCCAGCAAGCAGCCAGGATGAGTCTTACCCAGACCATTGACAGGGAGATGGGTTGCAAATGAAATACCTAGAACTTGAACCGACACCCAAATGAGATGCCAGAATTGTAGGTGGTAGCGTAATGCTGGGCCTGAGAAAGAGATCTTGTGTTTGCTGTGTCACTGCCTGAATGGCTACAACAGCCAGGAGCCATGGACTACATCTGAGTCTCCCATATGGGGACCAAGCAGCTAGGCTATCCTTTAATGCTTTGGCAGGTGGATTAGCAGGAAACTGGGATGGAATCAGAGCAGCAGAGGCTTAAAATGACACTCCAATATACTTTGCAGTTTTGTAAGTGGTGTCAACCCAATGTACCACAGTGCTGTTCCCTTTATGTTCATTTTTGATTATAAATTGAATGTTATTTGATCATATTTTTGCTCCTGAAATTGTTTTTTCTTATTTCAGGTTTATGAAAGCTAAACTGTTATTGACCAGTTGTTTTTATATTGTTCAGGATTATAGGGTAATGTTAGAGCTCCAAAGTTCTGGTTTAGTCACTTCCCAGCATTTTGTCTTAGAGTATGTATTTTGCTTCTGTATGCCTCAGTTTTCAAATTTGTAAGTAGAACTAATCAGACACCTCGTGGTAAAGTGGATATGAGGTTCAACCAGGTAATGAAAGTGAAGATTTTTAATGCAGTGATTGGCATCTATTAAACGTTTGTTGTTTTTCATCATCATGATCGTTATTATCATTCCTCCCAATCTCATGTGCTTAGCTTAGTGATTTTTAAGGATTCATTCATTAATTCAAATTGCAGCCAGAGTAAAAGAGGTATACAAAGAGACATCTTTATCTGTTGCTTTAATTCCCAAATGCCCACCAGAAGTTTACATAATTTGCTACTGAAGTGAGGGATGTGAATGGATGAGAAAATACCCTGCCTGGCATTATGCCACACATACATCTTGTGCCTAACTTTGGAGGGTTTTCTGAGCTTGGTTAGCTATTGTGCTCTTTTGACATTTTTCTATTCTTTGTACCTAGTGCTATATCTAGTACTTTTGCTATATTTGATTCTCTCTAGACAAAATTCCTGATGATATCATCTCTTTTACCAGTTTTCAAGTTTCACAACATTTTACTTGTATATTTTCCTTGGGGAGTGAGGAATACCACAGGAGGTAATTTTCCAGCAATTGAAAATTTTTTGTTAACATACCTAATCATGTTTATTTTGAATATTTTAAAGCATAAGGTAGGATTTCCTGTTGTTTTAATTGAATATAGTTAATCGTATCCAATGCTTTCTTGTTGTTTTGGATCATGAGCATACATACTTTGCTTTTTAAAAACAGTTGGAAGCTGGCAGTGTGGCACAGGGGATCAAACCATCACCTGTGGAATCCCAGTTCAGAGTGCAGGTTTGAGTGCTGGCTGTTCCACTTCTGATCCAGCTCCCTGCTAATATGAATGGGAAATCAGCAGAAGATGGCCCAAGTGCCTGGGCCCCTGCACTCAAATTAAGATGTGGGTGGAGTTCCAGGTTCCTGGCTGTGACCTAAACATTGGGGAGTGGATTAGTGGATAGAAGATCAATATCTCTGTATCTGCCTTTCTTTGTCACTCTGCTCTTAAATGAATCTTCAGAAAATGTGCCTTCGTTGGTAGTGTTATTGAAATTGCAGGAAGGTGTGTGATGGTTACCAAGCCCATGCTTTACTGACGTAATTTGCCCATTCTTGTGCTGTCAGAGATGCTGTCTTGTGTCTAGAAACTGCCAGCAGCCCCTGCTTCCTTCTGCTTAACCTGTTTCCTTCCTTACAAGCCAAGAAGATAACTAATTTTAATAGACAATAGGGACAAAATAAGAGGAAAAAGATTTTGAGGAAGCCTTGAAGGATGCTTCTTATGCAAGTAGAGGAGGTTTAGTGGGTGGGCATTGTAGCTACTGCTTCTCTCCCCATTTCTCATTAGGCATCGCCATGATTGGGACTGTGAGAGGTCACTTTGTATCTTTATAATGTGAATATCTAATGTGGTTCTGTAATTCCAGTGTCATATGCTATATATTACTCACTTTTGTTTTAAATGTAAGTGAAAACTATGGCTACATAGATCCTGTGAATAGAACGATTTCCTATTTATTCAGAAACATTTTACTTTGCATTATCTTTTACAACTGAAAACTGCTAGCATTAAAAATAAATTACTAACCTGACATGCTCCATTTGTTAATAACTATCACTAGTATACTCTGACTCATTAGAGATTACTACAAATTACCTTTTAAAATATATTCCATTATGCCACTTTTAAGAAACAATTTCGAGGTCATCTAGCATGTGAAAATAAAGGAGCATATTAAATAAAAATTGCATTTGTTTTAAAGTAAATCACAGTCCAATAATATTTTTGTCTATGTAAAAGTAGTAATGGCAAAATGACAAAAATATCTTGAGACAGAGTCTACCCATTTTTATTTCTCTGCTTGTAAACTGTGAATCATCCTCGTTGATTTGGCAACATCCTTGAATCTGTTCTCCTGTGTATGGTGCCTGTCATCAATTTGTGGGTGAGGCCCTTGAATCTTCTAGTTCACAGATCCTGAACTTCCTTTTCTTTGTAACTGAGATTTCCTTTCCATTCGTTGGTGGCATTGCAGAGTAGGTTATAATTTTTGCTTTTATTTTGAGTTGGTCCAGGAATGCACCAGGTAAAAGATACTCCTCCATTCTGTAACAAAACTCTGGCTTCAGGCAAAGGGTACAGTTTTGATTTTCATACCAATGTTGGTATATAGTTAAGTTCAAGGTCAGCACTCCATAGAAGATCACTGAGTGCAGAATCTTGTTTATAGCACTTTCCTACTGTGTTCCAATTATTATGGAGGTGGATTGGACACATGTAAAGTTTGTATAAGACCAGAGTGTGTATGGCTATGCTTTTATTTTAAGCTCATTCTACCTTTTCATTTGGCTCCTTTCCTAAATAGGCAAGGATTCCTTAAGTCGTATTTGTTGAGGAATGACACAAATAGCTTCCTCTAGCTCTTTGTTAATAATTGATTCCTGTTCACTTAGTGAACCAAGCTAGGAAGAATCCTGCCACCCTGTGTTCTCACTGATTTATTCCCTGTGCTCTGTTTCAGTGAAGGATAATTCCAAATGTATTACCAATAAAAATAAGCATTTTCATTCTCTCTTTCTGATGAGCAAAAGCTAGGACTGAAGTCTCTGGTCTTGCTTCTTGTTGCCTCATGACCTTATTTTTGTCATAATTCAAAGTTTCTAATAATAAAAGTATCTAATAATTCAAAATTTATAATGCATGTTGCAAGAAATTAAAGAACTTCATTAACATGTCCTTGCTAAACTTGAAAATAATTTGTTCAGTGACTAGAAAGAGTTAAAGAGGACCCCTCCACCTCAAACCCTGAAACCAAACAGACATCACAGAGCAGGGATAGCAGGTAAAGTGGTTGCTATAAACACTTTCTCTTGAAAGCTGTGTCTTTTCAATAAACACATTGTTAGGTCCTAGCAAAATATTTCCAGTTGCCTTCTTGGGTGGTGTGGTGCTGGAAGCTGTTAGCTCATGCTCAGTTAAATTTCAAATGTCAAAGCTCATTAATAGTGATTTTAGCCAAAGACAGCTTGTAAGGAGCTGTGCAAACTTAACTTCCTCAAATAAAAGGAGAAAAAAGATGACCATTTAACACTGCTTTTTCCTTCCCGTGCTTTCTTCACCTTTTCTTTGAGTTTGTTTTTGGTTTTATTGACAGTAGGTTTCAAGTTTATATTCGACATTTCCCTTAATTTGCCTTGTCCTTTTATCTGCCCCCCTCTTGGGAAATAGGCCTATTACAAAGGTGTTGCGATGTGTCTTTGAGTTTTAGGAGAAGTGTTTTGTCTGTTGAAGCAGGCCTGGAGGAGTGTGTGAAAGTGTTTAAGGTGGAAGGTTTAGCTTATGAGAGAGAGAAAAATACACTGTGGCAGATTACATGTTTCCAGCATATGTGAATACAAATATAAAGGGAGATTCCCTTTACACAATAATATTTCAGATTGAAGTAGAAGACAAGTGCACAATTTGATTATTTGTAGTCTGCCGTAGTCTGCCCAGTTCTCATCGTTGTAGTAACCTGGAAAATTAAGGTGCAAAAAGCATTGTTTCATTTGCTCTGAATTTGTGCAATTATGACTGGAACAACTCACTATATTGAATTCTGTGATAGAATTCTATTCTAATTACAAATTCAACAATGACTTGGTTCCTTTTATAAGTTGCAGTTTTTAGGCAAAGTGCTTTAGAGGAAGTTGCACTGTGGTTTTTCAGGGACTCTAAATGGAGCAGGAGTTAAGTGTAGTGAGAACAGTATGTAGGAGAGTTTGCACCAGGGCATCCTACTGTATTTCTTCTGCAGTTTTGTGATGATTCCTTCTTGGGAGTAGGCATGGATGCAAAAGAGCAATTTTGAACCTTGTGTCTAGTCCCTTCACCCCAATTTTGGTCAAGGTAAGAAAATAGCACTGACCTTTCAGTTTTTCCTAACAGTTGGTTTATACTTTTCTAGAACTTATTGCTTTGGACAAGTATCATGATTTTACTGAAAGGCATTAGTTGTGAACCATCTTGAAATTTAAAAGGAATCTAGTTGCTTGCTTTAAATAGATTGTATTCAGTTGTGCATGGATCAGTGATATTTACTGCACTAATATGGTATCATGTTGAGAAAGGTAGGCTGTTTGGAGTATTAAGCATTTACATGACTTCTGTTAACAGCTCAGTAATTAGATATTTCTGTATGTAGGATCATAGCCTGGGAAGGTTTCCTGAAAATACTTTTTAGCTTTTTCTTCTCTATCTTCTATCAATAGCCACATTTTGCTCTTGTCACAAAAGAAAAAAGCCCATCTTACAGCAGTGACTGGCATGTGTGTTGATATCTTTTTTGACAGTGAGCTTCTTGAAAGCAGGGAGTTAGGTTATTTATCATTTTATCCTCAGGGTTTAGCGCAGTACCTGGCTCAATAAATGTTTATTGGTTGAATATAGTAAAACCTCATTAGTTGATACACTAACAACATTGTAGGTGGAATATTTAACTTCAGAGAAAAATCAATTTTATGGACTCTAGCACATTAATTATTTGCATACAAATGGGAGCTGCAAATTACAAATAATTGCTATCAATTTATTGAAGCAAGTCTAGAGGCATTCTATGGCTGACACTACACCGATGATTTGAATTATGCCTTGTTGGTTATTTTCTCAAACATCCTATGTAATTTTAACTGAGGATAGCTAAATTGTAAAATTCCAGGAGAAAGAAAAATTTTGATATTGTTGAAATCCATATTTTTTTTCTAACTGTTCCACATAGCCAACAAGCTGGTTGATTCATTGTGTTGTTCTAACTAATTTGCTATATATCCACTTTGGGTCAGGGCTTTGTGCTAGTGATTTGAAATACAAAGATGGTTACTATGTTATCTCTTGTAGAATTGAGATTTTTGCAAAGTACATAGTGATGTAAACTTGGAACACACAGTGATAGCAAAACATAGAGTAGCACTGAGGAAAGACAGCTTCCCCGGGGCCGGAGAAAGTCATTATAGGGAGAATGAATGTAGGTCTAGGCCTTGTAATACGTTGAAATGCTCAAGAGAGACCTGGAATTAGTGTAAGCAAGACCTGGAGAAGTTGGGAAGTAGTGTGGCTTTGGCTATAGCTTGAGGATGGTATGTTTTGCTGTGGATACAAGGATTTGACAAACCAGAGATGAGACTGGTAGACCAGTTATGGGGTAGAGGGTTATATTCTTATTGGCTTTGGCTTTTTTTTTTTTTTTTTTTTTTACAATTTTTGTATGCATTGGGAGTGAGTTCTCCTCTAAACTCTGCACTTGTCTAAGTGTGTACGGTAGATGGGAAAATCAAGTGTGTGGCTTTGGATGTGTGAGAGAGGGGTAGTATGGCTGACAGAAGGAGGGTGAGAAAGAATGTTATATTTTTCTTTGAAAAAATATTAGAAGTGGGGAGAAAAATGGAAGGATGAAAGGAAAATTGAAGTAGACCAGAAGGCTTTGCAATCAATGGTCATTGATTCAGCATGCATTCATTCATTTTAAAATAATTCATTAAAAAATCTACTAGATGCCAAGCACTGTGCTGAATTCTAGTGTTTGAATAGGAACATTCTATACCCTCATGGAGACTGCAATTGTGATCATTCAAGGAATGGATGCACATCTCCTAAAAATTAAGGCAGGAACCAGCCACACTGAGAGGGATGAATGAAGAAGGTGGCATTTATGTGGTAATGGACTTGGGTTTGATGATGTATTAGATGACAACAATAGGGCACTAAGAGTTGCAGGTTACTGCATTATGAATTGAGAAACTAAACTGAGTGGGTAGTGGTGCTGTTGAGCAATATTTCAGGTATTCAGTTTGTGGAAAGTGTAAAATAATGAGCATTTATACACTGATTCAGTTTGTGGAAAGTGTAAAATAATGAAAGCATTTATACACACTCTGATAGCATTCTCTGTGCAGCATAAACATGGAGCCAATTTCTAAGAGCTTAGCAGAGATATTGGCTTGTTTGGTACAAGCCCTTCAGTTCAGATTTCAGATATATACTTGGGAATTGTAATGTAGGTGATGATGGAGGTCAGTGGAGATGTTGTCAGTATCCAGTAAAAAGAAGGGCACAGACACCTGGGATAACCTGTGTCTGTTGGATGGGACTTGTCTCCAACTGTGCTCTGTTTTACCTTCTTAGAAGTGCTTAAGGTCACCTTGGCTTAATCTCTTATATGTGTTTTTAATATCTGACATTTAATTTGCTCATTTTTCTCGGTATACAAATTGGTCAATCTTTTTTAAAAAAACTTTTTTAAATTGAAATGCAGATATACAGAGAGAAATAGATTCAGAGAGAGAGAGAGATTTGTTTGCTACCTCATTTTCCAAGAGGCTAGCTAAACCGATCAGAAGCCAGGAGCTTCTGGGTCTCCCATAGGGGTACAGGGTACTAAGGCCTTGGGTCATCCTTCACTGATTTCCCAGGCTACAGGCAGGGAGCTGGATAGGAAGTAGAGCAGCTGGGATATGAACCAGCACACATATAAGACCCCAGCAGATGCGAGGTGAAGAATTAGCTACTAGGGTATTGTGCTGGGTCCGCAAGCTAGTTAATCTTAAATAAAGTATCCCAGTCTTGCCCTATCTGTTCTTTGTCCCTATAGCCCCTCTGGCAAGTCATTAAGCCTGTCCTTAATTCATGACTGTGCTTGTTGAAAGAATATTTTTGATTCCTTACCTTGATCTGGCTTTCCCTCTGCATGATTGGTTTCAGTAACCCCTTGACGCTAAGATCTCCAGACTTTCTACTGAACAAGAACATCTTTGAAGTCCTCATTTTGTGACTGTTTTGAATGCACTAAATGCTTATTCACTTCAATAATCTTTCAGAAATTCAATGAGATGCACTTTAGAAACTTTGAATTTTATCCACACAATCATTTCTCTGTTCTCTCCTTTTTTTTTTAACTACTTTTGGGAATTAGCCCAGGGAAAAGAAGGAGTAGGGCACTAAGAGATATCTTTTAGTGGCAGGTTCAGCTCCTGTTTGGGGTAGGTGCCATCTGACGGGAGATGGACAATTGTTAGCTCTTCCCTACCAGCTTTTTGATATGTTGTTAGATACTCCTCTCTAATGGGATTTTTAGGCTATAATAATTTCTTAATGGTCCTTTTGGGGAGTTGGCAGGGGTGAGGGCTTTAATTCTCTCCCAACGGCAAGCCTCCCTCTTGTGAAGGATCTCTAAATGACACTACTCCTTTAGGTGAGATGTACACCACCTTTGTCTCTCCAGAGATGACACCTTCCTGCTCTCTCACCAGTGCTCTGTCTTTCCTCTGTTGCTGGCATTAGCCGTTCATGTCAGTCAGTCTTTTGCCTTTAGAATATCTAAATACAAATCAAATAATAGTGTCTCTTCCATTAAGCTATCCTGTTGATTTCTTTGAAACTACACTCATTTTGCTAGGGTGTGGCAGAAGCAGGAAAAGAAAGCATCACTACACTCCAAGAATTGTGGTGCAGTGTGTGGGAGGTACTATCTCAGTGAGTGCAAACCTCAGTGCATGCTGTAAGAGCAGTGGGGATAGCTTGAATTAAGGGGTAGGGAACTCTAGTAAAGGATTCACAGAGACATAGGCATGGTGCCACTTTTGAAGAATGGTTTTCCCTGGTACATCAGGGTTGAAGGCATTAGAGGTCATCTCGATAAATGAAGATGTGGAAAATAGCAAGTGCCTGAAGGTGAATTCTACCAGTAAATTCTGTATACTCTTACACAAGACTCAAGAGAGAAGAATGGAGGAGTAAGAAAAGCCTTTAGCATAAAGGGCTTGCACACACACATGCGTACATAGAGAAGCAAAGAACACAGATCCACATTTGACAGAGCAACAAGATTGCTGCATATGATGAGGGTTGCCTTCTTTGTTTAGTTCTTCACTTGGTTTGAGGACTTGTAAGAGTGTCTTAACCTCTCTGGACTCCAGTGTCCTTATGAAAAAAGGATGACACTGAATATGCTGAAGTGTCCCAATTCTGAAAGTAGTTTTGTAGAAGCACTACATGGATTATGAGGACCTTAGAGTTTTATTTATCTAAAAGGCAGGTATCAACATATCTATGTGTCTGGTGATTGAGAAAGTGCTTCCATCTACTGGTTCACTTCTCAAATGCCTGTAATTACTAGGGCTGGGTCAGGCTGAAATTAGGAGCTGGAAGCTCAGACTTAGTTCCTCTTGTCGGTGATAGGGTCATCACTCTGCCTCTCAGAGTAGGTGAGCCTAAGCAGTCTGAGAGAGGACTCTGGCAACCCAATGATTGTCTTAACTGCTGGGCTAAATGCCAGCTCTGCCTTTTCTTTCTGATTTTAATAGGCTTTGATGCACAAATATTTTCAGTTTTGGTGAAGTCCAATTTATCTAGTTTTTCTTTTGCTGTTTTTGGCATCATGTTTGAGAAATCATGGCCAAATACAATGTCATGAAGATTTCACCTTTGTAAAAACAAATGTTCCGTCTAAATTATGTTCCTTTAAGTTCAGTCTTTAAAATTCAAATCTCTTGCTTAGTCTGCAGAATGTAATTAAGTTCCATTTCCTTTTTCTTTTAGCACCTATCTTGAGAGCCTTCTCTTTTTGTCTGCCTATTACATTGCCGTTGGATATTCTCAAATTGTTTGAAAGGCTTATGAGAATCTTTTAAACTAAATACGGTTTAGATTTTCTTTGATCTGATTGAGTAAAATGGGGAGGAAGAGACAGAAGTAAATGTTAATTTTATTTATATATATACGTGTGTATATATATATATATATAAAGACAAAAACAAACACTGCTTTAGATAGATCTCAGGCAGGGGAACTTTCTGAAGAGACAATATTAGAACATTGTTAGTTAACGGGAAGAGGAGATGGGCTACATGCTTGCCAGTTTCTTCATGGGACCCATTTTTCTTTTTCTTTTTTTAAAATATTTATTTATTTGAAAGGCAACGTTGTAAAAAGAGAGGGGCATAGACAGGGGTCTGCCATCTACTAATTCATGCCCCAAAGGGCCACTAAGGCAAGGGCTAGGACATTTCAAAAGTCAAGAACCACAAGCTTCTTCCAGGTCTGCCACATGGTGCCTGATTTCCCAGGCACGTTAACGAGGAGCTGGATCAGAAGTGGAGCAGCCGGGAGTCAAATCTTTGCCTATGTGGGATGCTGTACTGCAGGTGGCAGCTTTGCCCACTTCGCCACAGTGACAATCCTCATGGGATCTATTGATTTGGATCCTACTTACTGATGTGCAGTAGTACTTGCTCCATTAAGAAAACTGTCAAAGATTAGAATCATTTTGACTTTAATTTTGTCTAGACTGTACCATACTCAATCCATAGGGTAATCTTATAGCAGAATTTCATTTCATGCTTGTAAAAGAACTATTAGATATCTAACAGTTGTTATCCCTAAAAACTAACTCAGAATTGTTACTTGAGAGCTCTATTTCTTCCCATTGAAGAAATAGGGGCCGGGGGAAGAGTGCATAGTAGCCTAGCAACTGAAGTCCTTGCCTTGCAAATGCTGGGGATCCTGTATGGGTGCTGGTTCTAATCCTGGCAACCCTGCTTCCCATCAAGCTCCCTGCTTGTTGTCTGGGAATGCACAAGTAGATGTCCCAAAGCTCTGGGACCCATGTGGGAAACCCAGAAGAGCCTCTAGTCTCCTAACTTCAGATCAGCACAGCACCAGCTGTTTCAGCTGCTTGGGGAACGAATCATCGGATGGAAGATCTTCCTGTCTCTTCTCCTCTCTGTATATCTAACTTTCCAATTAAAAAATAAACCTTAAAGAAATATGGAAAAAAAATCTTTTCCTAAATCAAAAGATAGTCTCATTAATGATTCATGCACAGCAAGTTGAGCAATTGACTTCCAGGAATGGGTTATTTCCCCAACATTGGTAGAATTGGAGAAAGGTTGATTTTTGAGAGGTATGGTGTCTCGGGTATCTCTTCAATACGGCCTATTGAATTAATTCAGCCTTGAAACATCAGGTAGTTGATTACTGATGCTGTAAGTCTCTTTTCATGGGGATTTTGGTGGTTGGTTTCTTTTTACTTCCAAACTACATAGAGCTTCTGGAGTGATAAGTATGCCTGTGGTTTGTTTACCACTCATCAAGAGTTCTGAGTTTTCTGGCATTAGATATGTACAATAAAGAATGTTTTTTCAAGTGTTTGTACAAGTTTATGTTTGCATGTCATATGCTTATGTTTATTGTACATTATATGAATGTACACAATGAATTCCAGGTGACTGTAAAGCAAATGATTAAAGTACATTTGACTATCTGGAAATGATATTGAGCTTTATGAATTTTTGGAAAGGCTTTGGAAAATGTTTGCTTTATGAGGTTTTCCCTGAAAAGAGTTTATTCTGAAGGAAGATGCATAAATTTAATAGTGTTATTTATCATTAGTCAAAGCAATAAATTAGGTATACATTTTAAAACATCTTCAAGCACATTGTTTTGATCCACTAAATGATGATAGCTGATTTGGGGGGTGTATTATTTTTTAATCACTGGAGAGTTTAAATTAGGTAACCACCTGTTTGCTGCTTCTACTCATGTTGATAAATGCCATACAAAATTTTCAAAATCAATATGTAGATTTTTTTCCCTATCATGTCACTGTGACATGTGGTTATGATCCTGAAGAGTGGAGGTTTTCATCAGACTGCCCTATCTGAAATCTCTGGGTCTATTTCCTCCTTTGCCCTGACTGCTGTTACTGGTAGTTGGTGTTATTCAATTATCTCTACATTTTAAACTTGGTGTTTACCTCTAATGTCGCTCAAGTCAGTAAATGATTCATTGCATCTGGAGCCAATAAACAGAGTTTGGCAGAAAAGGGACAATGTGTAATGGATGCGTTTGGACTAAAGGGAACAATACATTTGAAACTGGGCTCTAAGAGCTTAGAAATTCAATTATTCATTCGTGGTACAGGAGTGGGTACCACAGTGCCTGGCTCCTGATGAGCCCTCAGTGAGTGTTAGGGTGATGGCAATGATTTTAAATAGCACAAGCTGTATGTGTAATAAAGGTATTTGCAGGGCCATAGATAAGTAAGTTTCCTAAATTCTAGGTCCTTGAGATTTCATCTCAACTGCGAAATGTGTCTTTCTCATGTAGAACTGATTGATCTTGATTGAACAGTTTGTGGTATTAGCATTAACAAATGAATAACTGTGCATTGTTAAATATGAGACAATCCTTGCATTTTTAGCAGCACATGATACTACCTAATAGTTATGAAAACAGCTAGATTAACATTTTGTTTGTCTTTCTTTAAAGGTACATTAAGCTGTTCTCTGCAGCCTAAAGAATTAGTGAAAAGTGATTTTGTCCAAGCCAGAGAAGATAGCAGACACAGGATGCATTCCCTTGGTTTCTGAGCTTAGTTTTTCCCTGGGATGATTTTCTACATGTTTTCCTTCCCAAGGCAGACAATAATAAAAAACAATAAAAATCCCCTTTTACCTTCAGGAGACAATGCTAGTGAAAGAGCAACATAATTACTGCCAATTATATTCAGATTTCATCCTCACATATGAATTCAAAATATGGACTTAAAAATAAAAGATTTATTCAGAGGGCCAGCACCATGGCATAGTAGGCTAAACCTCCACCTGCGGTACTGGCATCCTATATGGGTGCTGCTTCTAGTCCTGGTTGTTTCACTTTTGGCCCAGTGTCCTGATTATGGCCTGGGAAAGGAGCTGTGGATGGCTTAAGTTCTTGGATCCCTACATCCACGTGGGAAACCTGGAAGAAGCTCCTGGACTCTGCCTTTGGATCAGCTCAACTTCATTGCAACCATTTGGGAAGTGAACCAGTGGATGGAAAATATCTCTCTGCCTCTCCCTCTCTATTTACATTTGCCTTTTAAAAAAAAGTAAGACTTAGAATAAAATCGGTAGCCAGGCCCTGTCACAGGTTTCTGCTGTGGGTATTGCAGGGATGTGTTACATGTTCCTGGACCCCATATATTTCGCTTAGGTTGAACAAATGGACCTGGTCCCGATTGTTCTGTTCCTATAAACTTTAAGCAGGTTAAGTAGACAGATTCAGGATTGGGGTGCCACTCATAGGATTTATTTAATGGAGATATCTAGAATATCCAGCTGTATCTGTACTCAGTGTTTCTCAAAGGTGATCAAGTCTGATTCCAACAAGACCAGGAGAATAAAAGGGGTTGTCTGGTTCTGATCCAAATATAGTTCATTGGTATGAGGTATCAATAGACCCATTAATATGCCCTAACCTTTGGGAGCTGGGGACACAAGCTCCTCTGATGAGGCGAGGAAAGAAGAAAAGAGGAACAACTAAGGCAGACCAATTTGTTACTGTTAATCAGAAATCTACCCACTCTCCTAACTTATTGTTCACTATGAAGTATCTTGGTACTTCTTTAGCCTGGGAGCAAAATATAATCAACTTTTGTTTGTTTGTGTTAATTTTTTTTCTTTTGTTCCTTAAGGAGATCATTATTTCTATTGTATGAAGATGGTAGCCTAAACATTAGAAGCAATTAGAGCAGATGGCAGTGAATACTTTTATAGTAAGATACATTGAGGCTTGTATCCTTGTTTTCATTCTCTGGGCTTCTCCCTTTCTACTGTTCTGCCACATATTCATTTCCCTTCAGAAAGAAGAAAAGAAAGGGAGGGAAAAAAATCAGGTTCCCCTGATGTATGAAACTGAGGAGCTGTCAAAGGCTCATAGCAGGGAAAGTGTGCTCCTGTGTATTCAATCACTGAAATTAAGTGTTTTCGAAGGCAGTGCAGTCACGGGTCCATTGCATGGGGAAATAACACGTTGTAGTCCATCACTTAAAATGTTAACCTTGTCTCTTACTGGTGACTGGGAACAGAAACACATGCTCCATGCTCGATGGTTAAATGGCAATGTGTCAGCTCTGTGAAAAAGGCTAGCGTGTATCTGTCAATCTTTTGATTTGGTTCGATTTTATTTGTATACATATATGTGGAATGCACACACACACACACCCCTGCTCACACTTCCACTTGTCTTTATGTGACCGGGTTTATTGTTTATTGAAAAATGTTAAGAATTGAGCTAGTTTCCACTACTTGAATATATACTTTTGACTAAGACAATGCATTGTTTGATTTTCCATGGGAGACAAAGGATAAATTTGAACTGGGCACAAGTCCCTGGAAAAAAGTATTATTGATCTAACTTTAAGTGTTCAATATGCTGGGAGTTCTGGAAATGTTTTCTTATGTTATTTACTAGTCATGATGGATTTATAAGCACCGAGAAAAGAAAGCGACACTTAGAGGCAGCATGAGCTCAGTAAATAAATTACGGTGAACTAATTTCATTTCCTTTTTGTTTCCTGAGGTAAAGGGCACTATTCACAATTTTGGTTTGTAGATGATTGACTTTTTGGCAATGAGTATGTATTATTTCATATTCAGCTGAAATAATCTCAGCCATGGTAATTTATCTCTATTGTCTAGATTTTTTAAAATGTGAGAGCAACTGTTTATTGGGTGGTTACAATGTGCTTGGGATGCCTAGGTTCCATGTTGGAGCACCTTTACCAGAGTGTTGGCTCCACTCCTGATACCAGCTTCTTGCAGAGGCATAGCTTGGGAGGTGGAGAGTGATGACTCGAGTAGCTGGGTCCTTTCCTCCCACATGTACAGGAAACCTTGAACCAGTTCCTGGCTTCTGGTTTCACCCTGACTGAACCTTAGCTGTTGCTGGTATTTGAGGAGCAAAGCAGTAAATGAAGATCTCTATCAGACTTTCTCTGTCTCTCTTCTTTCTAGCTTTCAAATAAAGTAAATACACACATAAGTAGAAGTAAAAATACGTGATCAGTGCAGTGATTAAACAGGGCCAACACTCCTCGAACTTTCCCAGAACCTTGGTATGCTTTTAGCTACTGAATTTGTCACGCTTAAATTTTTCCGGAGATTTGGATTTTTCTAAATGATAATATATACACCTGGAAAACAAAGATGACGTCACATTTAATTGGGAGACATGTCTTTACACACTTGTAAACAAATTGGCTTTGGATTTTCATTGACGAACAAGTTTAATATCAACAACATTCTTGCACAACTATTAATACAATGAGAGTCTCAAGTATTCATAAATGATGTTACAATAATCAGTTAACTAGGGGGGAAACAAAGAAAAAGACAAGTGAAAAAATTCCCATTGACATAAATTATGAGATAATTAAGATGTAACATGTCAGTCAATATTAGGAAGAGCACTTCCTGTAACATGTCTACAAATCAGTAAAAGACGAAAGATTTTTACGATCTGAAGAGAAACCAGATTATATGCATGACTACATATCAGGAAGAACACTTGAGAGTAAGAATGAAGAAAGGTTATCACAAAAAAGATGTAAATATATTTCAAATTTTTATTTATTGCTATGAAAGGTAAATAGAGCATGAGAGCAAGTGAGAGCAAAAAAGAAGACAGTGGATATCTTCATCCATTTATGTAATTCCCAAATGCCTTCAAGAGCCAGGGCTATGCCAGGTTGAAGCTAGAAACTCGAAACTCTGTTCTGATCTCCTGTGTAGGTGGTAGGAACTACAGTTCTTCAGTCATCACCTGCTTCCTCCCAGGTGCATTTGCAGGAAGCTCCATCAGAAGCAGCGCTGTGACTCAATCCAAGGTCTCCAACATGGGTGCAGCCATCCCAAGCAATGTCTGGACCCACTATTCCACAGTGTCTGCCCTGAAAGGAATTCAGTTTCACAAAAATTAAAAAAAAATTCTATACGAAAGCATACCAAATAAAATGTAAACAGTATTGTATCAAAATACTGCATTTAAAATTAGTGTAGTGATTATATACATGAATAAGTGTTGAACGCTTATTAATTGAAATCCATGTGAAGGTACAAGCCGGGCAGTGAAGGTACTAGGGATCCAGTAGGAACCAAAGAAGCATTTATTAAAATACCATGCTTTGTTAAGGGTTGACTGACTGTACAGGAAATACAGTATTGCAGATGTCAGTAAGGACTTTAGAGAAAATAAGGGGAAAAAATGAAGTAGTGGAGAAAATGCTGGCTACGGGCCCTGTCTTCTCATGTTTCCAGGGACTTGCATGCTGAGGTACTCTGGTGAGATGTCAGATCTGTCTTGTGTCTGATAGAGATTCCCACAACCCACTTCCTCTGCTGTCCCAGCTCTGTTCAGACTACAAAGAGGTCTTTGCGTGGTGTCCCAACTTGCTGATCCATGACTTCTTTCAAGATAACTCTGGTGGTGTTGCAAGTACATTTAAGGTGACATGTACGATCTGCAGACACTGCACATTCCCTGAAGTTCAGAGAAGTGCTGACATGCTGTAAGCAGAAAACAAATTGCATACGTTTTCTAGCTGAGAGAGAAAAGGTTTTGCTTTTTGTGTGATTTAACTGGGTACAGCATATATAGGGATAAAAATGAAGGCATGTTCTATATAGTTCTTGTGTGTCTATTTTCATTCATGCCCTTGTAGGCCTGACAGGAAATGATTTTCTTCAATTGCAGAATAGAAATAGTTGATTTGTTTGACAACAAGAAGAAAATTAAGGCTAAAGTCTCAGCTTCTTTTGAGTCTGTGTTAGGCAGAAATGAATTGACATATCAACTGGTAATATGGAGCCTGATCTTGACCAAAATTACATGTTGGTATCACTAGTGAGGCTCCAAATATAGTGACAAGCAATATTTTATGGATTCTGTCAGTCTCCTTTTTTTATCCTTGGGACAACAGGAGAGAGATTGTAGGATGAAGGGACTTGAAGTTAAGCATCTCCACTGTGTCATGGGACATCTGTGGGTGTCCTGTGTAGGGGAGGCTCCCATTGGCCCTGTCAGTCATGAAGATGTGGGAGTGCCAAGATTCTTATGAAAGCGTGCAAGTAATCAGGGGTTACACTGTCTACTTGAAATTATAGAGATGCATTACTCTAAGAAATTGAAGCCACATTAATTTTTAGACACTTTCAAATTTAGTCATTGCTTTGAAAAAAAATCACAAATCATCAGTGAATATTTTATGCATCTCGAAAACCGATTTAGGTAGAGTGAAGTGTAGATTTCTTGAAATTGATTGTTGACTATGTGTATTCATGTGAAAAGCGCCACAATGAATACAATAGGTGTAAGAAAAAGGATGAAAATTTCATAGGAGGATTGCATTTGACTCTTAGGTTACCGTTCAAAAATTGCCTCCACTATTTTTTAAAGGGTTTATTTAGTTTTCTTTGAAAGGCAGATTTATAAAGAGAAAGAGACACACACAGAGGACAAGCTTCTATTTACCTGTTTACTCCCTAAATAGCTGCAATGGCCAGAGCTAAGTTGTTCTGCAGCCGGAAGCCAGGAGCTCGGAGCTCCTCTGGGTTGCTCACATTGATGCAGGGGCCAAGGACTTTTACCATCCTCCGATGCTTTCCAAGACCATAGACAGGGAGCTGGATTGGAAGTGGAGCAGCCAAGACATGAACAGGAGGTGGGATACCAGTACTTGCAGGTGGAGTATTAGAGTATTGAGCCACTGTGCTGACCCACATCATGTTATGTCTAATTGGAGCTGGGCCACAGATCTGACCTGCTTCCCCTGCCCAGGTTAATATCTGAGACAGGGTTCTGCAGCTGAATTTCTTACATGACTTACACTTATTAGTCATACCAGTCTTCTCAGTTTGCTAATTATGGGTGACCATGGGCTTTGGATCTTCCATTGAAAAAACTTCTTGGATCCTTTTTCTTTGGGGTGCAGTCCTCTACCTTGTAGTCCATGGTTTGAATTAGTTCTTAAATTTTCATATGGAAGTGTTGTCTGGGATCATTACAATCACAGCTTTGTGGGTCCCACTTTTGGAAGGGTTCCGGTTTTATGAGACAATGAAGGAGTCTGCATTTTGTGTTGCTCCAAGCTGAGAAGCAATTTCTGAATAATTACCTTTAAAAATGAAAGGGTAGGATTTCACTAGAATTTTTCCATTCAAAACCCTGGAAATTGAAGCTATTCCAATGTCTGTCTATTATGCCTCCAAGTCAACAAATTAATTATTGAACTAATAAATTTTGAAAAATTATTTTTGATGATATTTATACAGTTGATTAGGGTTGGAAGGGTTGAGGATTAGGGGAAACTCGGTGAGGCCATTGTTTCCAGCTTTTCTTTTCTCTACATCCTGTATCTAAGGGAAGGGAAAAGGTATGGGGAGAAGCCGCACTCAGCCTCCTGGGTGCCTTAGTACCTGGGAATGGGAAACAACCACACGATATCATCCCAGAATTACTGAACTGAAACATGATCTGAGGGTTCTGCTCAAGTGGTTTTGATGGTTCTGAAATGTTGTTGATCTAACAGATCCAAAGATGAGGAAATCCTTTCAAGGTCCATTGACTGTATTGTCCACCTTAGTCTCCACCCAGATATGTGCTGTTTATGCTTGCTTGATCAATTTGTTCTGTGTTCCTTCTTCTGCTTTGGTAGTAGATGTCCTCTGCAGGCCCCAGTGGACTGCCATATCCTCCATGTGCATCTGGTTATGCCATTCGCTGCTCCATCTAAGCTACTGAGGAGGTCAGCTCTGAGACATGCACTTCAGGGTCAATACACAGATTCTGTGATTCTCTGTATGGGTGGAGTTCTGAGTCCAGTGGTTCAATTGGAGGGAACCACAAACAAACCTCATCTGAAGTGATCCCAAGACCTGACTCTTATGTATACTTGCCAGTGCAGGATCTGGCTCAGTCTGGCACCTACATCAGCCTTTGCACACACTGATAATTACAACTGCTGTGTTAGTTCTGTCTCCAGCCCCATCTCTTATGTAAGCCTATGGATGTTACAGCCCAGCCCAGCCTAGCCCAAACCTGCCCTCCACACACTCAGCCCTCACATACATAAGTGGGAGCTGCCTACTTGGGATGACCCTCAATAACCCTCCCAGGCCTGCCCCCTTCCCTGGTTCCTGTGCTTGCCAATATGTGCAACAGACTGGTTCAGTCTGTCCCACTTTAGCAAATTTTAGTCTTACTCTTTTCTACTTTCTCATCTCTTTATTCCAGTAAAGCTTTTGTTTATACTCATTTCATATATTATAGGAATGAAAGCATTACATGCATATAAATATACAGCCTTATCTCAAGGCCTATCAGTTTCTTTGCCTCCATGGATCCAGTTCATAGTCATCTGTCATCATGGGTCACCAATGAGGGATAAGGTTTGCATAGCTCCCAGGTCACAGAGCATTTCTCCAAGATTCCAGGACTGATTATCATTATGCCTTATGTCTTTCCATCTCTTAAATGTGAAGGAGTCATAGACTTTTTTCTATGCTTTATAGATACAGGAAATGAAAACACTTTCTTTTTCCTTATCCCAAAGCCTTGGTGATTGGTTCAGATCTGCAACTCAGGACTAATAACCTAGGTTTCAGTACCTCTTTCTGGAAAATATGTATCCTGCTTCTTCTATCAATACATTTTCCATCTTCTTTTTTAGACTGCAAAGCATTACTCCCTATGTAGGTATAGTTGTTGGTATTATAAATATGCCTTCCCTTCTTAATGATCTCCCATCTTCTTCTAACGTGTCACAGAGGAGCATCTAGGCCATTTATTTTGTAGGAACTAAGGCCTCACATTTGGTTGGAATCTGGAATGGAAATTGTGTGACGAGAGGGATACATGTATTTGTTATTATCTTGAGGGATTCACCTTCTCCATGCTGATTTTCATCATATTTAACGTCATCTTTAATATAGTTAACATATTTTACCTTATGATAGCTCCGCAACATCATGAGATGCATAAGCTGTTGTCTGCCTCTTGCATCAAGTTAATAAATGGATGCTTTATGTGATTTTAACATTGTTGTTTTGCAAAACACATGACTTCACAGTAATCATAAATTAGCAAGAATGCCAGAAGATCTGGTTAGAGGACGGGAGCTGGGATAGAGAGGAGATTCTTATTCCTCTGGGCTCCTTCTTTCTTTTCTGACCCTTGCCCCTCACTCCAAGGCTTTGACTGTTCAGTCACCACGCGCGTGCATTGCACCTCTGCATGAATGAGCTTTGTTCAGTACTGGTGCACCAAGCACATAAGGAAGGCAGAAGTAATATCAAAAAAGACCAAGTGGGTGGATGGATCTCAGTGCTTGGAAAGAGGAATGTTCCTATAAAACAGAAACACTTGGCAGCAGAGCCAGTGAAAAATGATACCAATTACATAAAGCAAAATGCCACCTATCAGGCAGAACATTTTAATTCCTTCTGTTCCAGGCTATTTATGACTTTTTGTCCAAGACTCAATACATGTCTGTAAAAATAAAAATGGAATCAACCCCATCTGTTAGGTAGAAGGAGGAAATTATATGCTATGGGGGAAATTATATTCTAGGGACTTATTTCAGTGGTTCTTCAAGTGTAACTTTGTCTTCTATGTTTTGATTAGTTGTGTGAAAAAGAGAGGTAAGTATTTTCACTGAGACACTTGAAATGCTTAAATTAATCATCTCTGATAAATCTGCTTCCTGATGGAAAACAGAACCATCCTTCTGTCTAAAAACAAATAAGCAATCCAGTAAAAACAAAAATACTCTGTTTTTCAGGACAACTTTTCCTTCCAATTCTGCCGGAGGTGGTCCAGGGCTCACAGCTGGCTTCCTGGGAGAGTGCCACAAGATGGCGACAATGTCACAGTGGAGAATGGGCAGGTGCTCCTGCTTGACTGCAGAACAAACATCCTCAACCTGCTGCATATCAAAGGTCTGTGGAGTTTGAATATCAGGAAGGTTCTTTTAGGCAATTCTACCGCATGAAAGGGGCTGGAAGGAGGGGCGGGGTATTTGGATCCGTTCTGGAAGTTGTTGCTCAGTTTATTCAGAGACCAAATTGAGAGTTTTACTATGAAAAGCAATAAGTGGTCAGAGGGTTCAAAGGAAAGAACTTTCTTGTGACTTTTAGAAGCATAGAGTGTGATTATTTTAAGTTTCTACATAAACAAGAAGGCTAACAGTGTTCTCAAATAATATATGCTGTTGTCTTCAAGCCCTTTGTAGTTGTGTTTATCCAGTGCAGCCCCCAAAATATAGCAAAATGCCCTAAAATCAGTTCATGCTGTTGCCTTTGAACTTCCCTGCCAAGAAAGCAATGCCTTCCTGCTCTCCCCATGTTGTGGTTTTAGCTTCTTGGTCCCGTGGAAAGTCGTTTAAATAGGCTTTCTTATTGTAAGACAAGCCGCATAGTAGCTCTAGGGGCTAGGAAGTTGAAGGAGATGGAACATTCAGATTCCAACTCTACACCAAGAAATGACTAAGTTGGTGATTTCACCTCTTTATATCATTGGTACCTTATCTGTTAAATAAGAGTATAAATTGCTTTCCTTGGTAACTGATAATAAATAGCGGTTACCAAATAGTTACTAGTCATTTGCAAATGGAAATTTTGGGGAGATGAACTTAGTTTGGGGTATCCACAAAACTACAATAAAATACTATTTTTAAAATATGTTTTTAAAGATTAATGCATCCGAGTGAGAGAGAGAAAGTCAGTGACTTCGTTGCAGCCTCTTCTGTGGATAGCAAAGGTTCAAGTATTTGGGCCATTTTTCTGCTGCCCTCCCAGGCACTGGAGCTGGATTGGGAGCAGAGCAGCTATTCCTTAGACTGGCATTCTGATGTTGGGTGCCAAGATTGGATTGCTATGCTGCTATTATTGGTATCAACTTTCAATATATTTAACACTCAAACATTTGTGCTTTTACGAATTAAGAATATGGATGTATGAGGTGGAAGTAAAATGTTTTAGTGGGATAAACGTCTAGTTTTGATTCCCGTTTCTTACAGAGTAAGATTATTCTGATTAGGCATTCTTGTGATTATATATTCTAGAGGAATTTTTCCCTCCCATATTAAGAAAAATTTCTTATTGAAATCAATCAGTTAGTGGCCTTGCTAGGAGAAAATGGTGTTTCAGTTAAATCTCTTGTAGGACATGTGTGTATAGCTGGTAGCTATGGGAACACTAATCTGTTGACAACAATTAACTTCATAAGGGTTAGCAATGATGAAAAATGTAAATATTAACTTAGACCTCATCTCAGGAAAAGGTTTCTCCTAGAATTCTAGAAAGAATTCTAACTAGGCCTCTGTACTTGGCCAATTTCTGTGGGAAGATGGAATGTCCTTCAGGTGCTCATGGGGCTTGGTCTTAGTGTTCTACAATAATTTGTGAGAAATTTATCAGCTCAAAGTCTTAGATGACTAAGTCTAGATATGTTGTTACTCTCAGGTAATTGTTTAATTGAGGATTGATTGGATCAGATACGGAAGAGGGGAAAGAGGTATTAGAGCAATGTATAGGAATGAAACGGGTATCTGAGGATGTGGTTGTAGTGTTTAGCCTTGTATTCTTCCTACTTTTTGCTTGTGCAGTATTATACTTAGCAGTGAATTAAGCCTATAATTTTAGAGGTATTGAAATCGTGTCTGTGCAAAGCCAGGAGAGAGGGAGGGAGAAAGGCAGTGAGGAGAGCATGACTATCAACTAAAATATGTAACTATGAAATACATGAAATTTCTCCTATTTATGTTAATAAAACTAACAAAGGGAAGAGAGTGCATACTGCATATTCAACCTTTCAATGCTAACTAACCTGGATATCTGTTCCCATGTGTCATCTGCCAATAATGGTTTTCCTTGTAATTCCTGCTTAGGCAATGTACTATTCACATCTTATTCAGAATGAGTGAATTGGAAGGCAAAGTCTTATCCTGTGGAGAGGGAAAAGGTGCTAAAGCCCACCCCCCTCTCTTGGGCAAGGAGTAGTGGACATATGAATGTAAGTAGTAGGTATCAATTTTTGTGCAGTTAGGACACAGACATTATTGGCAGGAAGGAAGATCATGTAGAGTGAAATGATTTTTATCATAGATATATAGACATTAGCTTCTGGAAAGAATGAACAGGAAAATGGGTTTGATAAATTTTGTTCAATAGAAAATTTGTGAATGATTATGAAGTGGTCTAGAGAACCCAGAAATAACATTTAATGTCAACTATGGATATATTTATTAAAGAACAATATGGAGTGAATTTAAAAGAGCAAACTTTAATTCTAAAATAGGTGATACAGGAAATAAGGCAGAATGTAAGTTGAAGTGTTCAGAGTCAAGGGTGAGGTTAAGTGTGTCTGAGACATGTTTTGATCCCATATATATTTATACACAAAATCAGATTGTGAGGAATTTTACCAACTTTATTATTGGAATTCCATGTATCCAATCAGATTACAACCATAGAAGTATCTGAAGCATCTTTTTTTCTCATATCCTATGAATAATCTGCGGGGTCAACTTTTTAACATAATCTGCAATATATGCTCTTTATTAAAACCTCTGTTGATATCAAGCCTGTCTTAACTACTGTGGATTTGGCCAGACTACTTCTGTTTTAATTGGCTCTTCTTTGATTTTCCACCTTTTGTCAAGTAAATGTGATAGCTATTTTTTCCCAGATTTATTTGTTGGAAAAGCAGATATACACATAGGAGATACAGAGAAAAAGATCCCATGTCCTCTTTTTTATTCCCCAAGTGGCTGCCAATTGGTGGAGCTGAGCTGAGCTGTTCTTTTTTTTTTTTTTAAAGATTTATTTTTATTATTATTTTTTAAATTGGAAAGGCGGATATACAGAGAGGAAAGATAGAGAGGAAGATCTTCCGTCCGATGATTCACTCCCCAAGTGAGCGCAACGGGCCGATACTATGCCGATCCAAAGCCAGGAGCCTCTTCCGGGCCTCCCACGCGGGTGCAGGGTCCCAAAGCCTTGGGCCGTCCTCCACTGCTTTCCCGGGCCACTGGCAGGGAGCTGGAAGGGAAGCAGGGCTGCCAGGATTAGAACCGGCGCCCATATGGGATCCCGGGCGTGCAAGGCAAGGACCTTTAACCACTTGCGCCACCGCGCCGGGCCCGAACTGAGCTGTTCTAAAGCCAAGAGCCAGGAGCTTCTTCTGGGGCTCCCAAATGGGGGCAGGGTCCTAAGACTTGGGGCCATTCTCCACTGCTTTTCCAGGCCACAGAAAGGCAACAGCTGGGACATGAACCAATACACATATGGGATCCCAGTGTGTGCAAGGTGAGGACTTAGCCATTAAGCCACTAGGCCACTGCACCAGGGTTCCTAATTGCTATATTTTAAGCTATCACTTTGGATCATGAGGTAACTAATTGAGATGAGAAGGCTGCATAGTCAAAATTCCAGGACTGTCATGATTTGGAGCTGCCATTTGATTGCCCACCTCTGAAATTACTTTTCATAATAGAAAATAAGGCTTCAAGTATGTAAGCCTTTAGATTTACCTTTTATACCATATACTAAATTAAGATCCTAAAAGCTCACAGATCTTTCCCCAGTTAGTTCGTTCCTAAAAACTCTTCAGTGACTTCTCAAGTCTCTAAGAATAACACACAGGTCCTTATCATTATTTAACCTTTGATTCTTTTGTTGATCTTTTCTTCCTCATTCATGTTGCTCAGGACGTTTATCCATGCTATGATATCCTTTGTCTGGGTTGTTCTTCCTTTAGATCCACTTGACTATCTTATTCCATTTGCTTCCTTTTTTTTTAAAGATTTATTTTGTTTTATTGGAAAGTCGGATATACAGAGAGGAGAGACAGAGAGGAAGATCTTCCGTCCCATGATTCACTCCCCAAGTGAGCGCAATGGCCAATGCTATGCCGATCCGAAGCCAGGAGCCTCTTCCGGGTCTCCCACGCGGGTGCAGGGTCCCAAAGCTTTGGGCTGTCCTCGAATGCTTTCCTGGGCCACAGGCAGGGAGCTGGAAGGGAAGCGGGGCTGCCAGGATAGAACCGGCGCCCATATGGGATCCCGGGCGTGCAAGGCAAGGACCTTAACCACTTGCGCCACTGCGCTGGGCCCTCCATTTGCTTCTTGATGGAAAATGTCAGCATACCAGATCAGATCCCTCAGCCTTCTTGTCTAAAATCACTGCCAATTTTCATTACTCCTTTGGTTTTGGTTTTCTTTTTCTCATAATAATTTTTACCACAGGACATTTTAGATATTTATCTCATTGTTTATAGTTTTTTCCCTTTATAGAATAAATTCAGGAGGTCTGCCGTTTTATCAGTTTTTGTACTATTATCCCTTTGATGTCTAGAATAATGCTGGACAGGTAATGCTGACTAAAAAAATATGTATTGACTATTAAGTTAGCATATATCCAAATGGTACACAGTTCATATCTATACTTTTACAATACATACTTATACACAACTGTGTGTTTTTGTATATTATTAAAAGTTGTTAGAAGCAGAAAATCCATTGTCAAGTTCTCAGGTATTTCTGTTTCAGTGAATACATTCTACTTGAAACACATTTGTTTGGAGAAAATTAGGACTAAATAAAAGTAAAAGTAGATCAACTATTTTCTGGCACATCTTTTGATGATGTTGCAATCTGTATATTATTTTTCATTCATGGAAACAGGTAGCCTGATATGTAGAGGGCATGATTTTCCATTGGTTCATTCCCCAGATGATTACAGTGGCCAGGAGACATCATCTGAGTATCTCTCATGGGTTCAAAATCTCACGAACTTGGATTGTCCTCTGCTACTTTCCCAAGCAAGTTAGCAGGGAGTTGAATTAAGAGGAAGAGAATGGCACACATATGGGATACCGTATTCACCCCAGAAGGAAAGGCTCTTCTATCAGGAAGTTTCACCCTTTTCACAGATATCAGCCAGAGTCCTGAATTCTCTGTGACTTTCCTCTATTTTTATCTGCAAAATAGAGTCACCATTTCCCCCGCTCATAGCTATGGTTTATTCACTAGAAGGGAACATTTTGAATTTCTTTGGGGTTATTGCAAAATAGCACCAATAACAAAGTTTTATGCCATCTTTTATGATATAAGTATTGATTTTTGAATTTTATTGAAAATGGCATATTTTCTGTTAGCTTGTTTATATTATTTCATTTTCATTAGAGAAAGATCCAGAACTTTTATCTACTTCTTCCCTCTTCCAGTTTTTTAAAAGTATTCTTTTGGATACCATTAAACACAAAAAGAATTAACCCAATCAATTAATACTAATGAGCTGGTTGGAAATACACATATTGCCTTGATTTAGTTAATTATATTCTTCATTCTTTTATGTTAAGATGCCCAACGGCCATAGGCATCGCTGAATTAAAATTTATTATTTTTATTCCAAGTAATTATGATGAGACATAATAACAAAGAAAGGAACATTATTCTTGTCAGAGCAGTAGGCATTTCGGACAGGACTTTTGGATGTGTGATCTGTAATTGGGAAAGCGTTCATTTATCTTAAATGAAGCAACAACTCTCTTCTGACCTGGTGGTCAAGTTGCTTGGTGTGAAGTGGCCTAGAGATAATGATAAATAGTTAATTAGGGGAGAATGAATACTCCCTTTGGTATTAAGCCTTTGTACTTTAGACCTGTTATCTCTCTCCCTCCCTCTCTCTCTCTCTCTCTCTCTCACACACACACACACACACACACATGCACACAGATATGCACATGGGTTACAAGAGTAAATAATTGAGATGACATGCTAATTTACTTTATTATAGTAGTTATGGTGCCCAGTATTACATTGTAAATCTTAACAAAAACACCAACATTGTTGGTTTTTTTTTTTTTTTAAACTAAGCACAGCGAAAGTACTTTAAAATGTTTGGTCAGAAATTTGTTTCCAGTCTTTATTGCTGCTAAACAGTGTACTACTTCCCACTTAATGTGATTTTTTATCTCATGGACTATTGGTATATACCAAGGCAGTTTAATGTTTGGTAGGATTTTGGGCCAGAAATTATTGACTCTGGGATCCACTTTTACCAACTCTTGTGACTTTGGATAGTCGAGAATCTGTAGGGCTCAAGTTTTTCCTATTAGGATAATGCCTAATTATCATGACAGCAACATCAGTAATGGTAGCTAACACATTTTGAGTATTGAATGAGAAAATATTTATAAAGCTCTTAGCACAGAGCCTGCTCCAAAGTTAAGAACTCAATTAATGTTAGTTCTTTATTTTGGAATGACAGTGATAACAGAAGAGATGGCTGACTATCAGTCTAAAGTTACAATTTTATTTTCAGATAGAGGTTGCCTCAATATACAAGGCGAACTAGATTACTGAAAGAATTAGCTGGGCAATAAAGATCTTGTATTGGTTTTTCCTCTCTTCAAAATACGTACTGGAATATTTTTCTTTCTTCTGTGGAAGAAAGTAAAGGCAGAACTATCAGATTCTATTTGCCTACATTCTTCTGTTAGTTCATGGAAACGTTTTGTTTTTGTTTTTTTCTGGTACAGCTTAGCATGGGGTTTCATTTTTCTCAACTATTTTGTTAGGACACAGTTTGAAGGCACTCAGATCTCTTGAGTTTGTTTGAGATCCTTATGGCATGCAAACATATAATCTTCACTCATTGAGATGGTGCGTTTGCTTGAAGCACTGTTAGGTTTTCTGTAGAAATTCTCCACTCTTGGCAAATGGTTGTGGATTTCAAAGTAAAGTATTAAGTGCTACAATTGGAACATAGTTTGTAATGACAAGGATCTTGTACTTTGTTGTTTCTAGTTGCCACAAACCAGTCTCAGACGCATGCTTTAGATAATGCCTTACTGTATCATGATCTATAAATTCTATGAAAGAGGACTTTGCTGGGGTATCATTATGGCCTCTCTGGGTGGATGAGTGTGAGGTTCTGTGAAGAACACTCCAAGCCTGTGATTTCGAGACTTTACAAACAATAGGTTGAGTTTGAAGGGAATTTATCTTAAGACAGGATGGAGTTTTGATAAAAAGAAGAGTTCTGTATTACTATTTTTTTCTGTAACTGGAGTATGTTTTGGTAAATTTGAGCATTTTGTAGGCTTGTAAAATTTATCTCACATTGATAAATTTAAAGTAACAGCACTGGCTGTAAATTGCCTTCTACTTTAGTTGAAACATACCTACACTTCAAAGTTAAGGAATGGGATGATTATGCATAAACAATATGATGAGGTTGAATCACTGCAGATTGGTTAGAAATCTTGGACCTGAGTTCAATTTTTGAGGTTGAGACATACTCACACATGACTTTTGATAAGTTACCAGCCCCATAATCAATGTTCCAAATAGAAATGAGTGATTCCCTTCCCTTTAAATGAGGAAAATAACTTACATTAAGTTCTGCTGGATGCTAATGGTGTGTGTACACCTTGGGGAGGAAGGGTAGTAGGGGAGATAGTAGACTTTCCTTCTATTTTTGCTTGCATGACACTGCATATGGTACTGTGTGCTATGGTTTAAAGTGGAAGAAGTCGGCATCAGAAAGAATTAACCTTAGGTTTGCTGAGGGTATGTATAAACCCTTTCCCCTGTATGTCTCTCTTGGTCAGGCTTTTCTTGGTGACAAATCAATGTGACTTATTTTGTACAATGGTGGGCTTACCCTATGTGTCAAACTAAATGGATCATTGGTAGAATTCTAAAATGACTAACAACTTGAATTGCTTTTATTCACTCTTTTGTAAATACATTATTTAAGCATTTATTTCTTCCCTGTACCTTTGAGGAGACTAATGGTGAACTGAACTATAAGCAGTATAGCAGGAGTCAGGTCTGCCTCTGTTCAGTGTTGTGTTACCAGCCGCATTACACCTCTAGCATGCAGCAAATACGCAAGAAAAAATGTTGAATGAACTAATGAATGAGCTTCTGACTGGAAGAGGAAGATTGGTATGAGTTGTGAGTTTCTTTGTGATTAGAGTCCTTAAAATGTTACCCTCCCATGTTAGTGCCTTAGTCCAGACACTGAGCAATTTCATTTGCTATTTGTGTATCAGGAGATCAGAGACGAAGGCTTTTTAATGTGGGGGACACTTGGTCCTAAAGCCCCTTATTTTCCCAATAAGACAATGACTTACATAATTTACTTCCAGAGAACAGCCCCAGACACACTTGATTAGCCTAAATGAGAGATAAGCCATGGCTGTGAGAAAGGACATGCTTCCAGTAGATGGGCAGACAGACAGATAGATAGATGTTAAACAATTTACAGTTTTATGTCTTGACAACTTGGATATTGTAATATGAAAAATGCTACTGAAAAGGACCAGTCTCTTCCAAGCACAGAAGCAATAATATTTTCAGTAATGAAAGATAAATGTTTAAAACTTCCTTACTTAAAACCCTTCATTGGCTTTCCATTAGCCTTTAAGTTCAAGTCCAAACTTAATATGGCTTACAGGGTCCTCCAGGACTTTGTCTCCCCCTACCTCTCTATCTCATTTGTCAATTAACGATCCCTAGATCCTATTTATCCAGAATGGGAATGGAGCTAGAAATCTGGGATATTTTTGTATCTGGGATTCTTGAGCAGTTGAAAATATAGTAGAGACTCAGCATTTCATTGCTATTGTTTTACAGTGCATCAAATAATATTCTGAGGATCAAGACAAGACAGCAGATACTTCTCAGTTTTTAACTTAATAAAGCTATAAGGAAACAACTGTTATCCTTCAAATCCCAAACTATTGTGTAGTAGCCAACTAGTATCTGCAACATTCAGAAAGCAATTCGGTTTGGAACTTGTTGGAAAGAGTTTTGTTCAGAAGGGTGGGAGTGTATCAGTTCCCACAAAAAGTTGTGATTCAGTCAGTGCTAATTGAACTTTGATAAAGAGAGGGAGAAGCTTATTTGAATGAGCTTTATAATGAGAAATGTTTTTATCTGCTTAGTATATACTTTGGAGAATTTTTGTCTTTTATCTTTCTCTTTAAAAATAGTTTTCTTTTTGAAGTCATAAGGGCTTTTTTAGAAACCCATGGGTAACTGAAGGGCTTGCATATTTTAATGCCAGAAGGTTTGCTGGGAAAAGGAAGTAGTGGTTTCTCAGAGGTAGGCCAAAAAAAAAAAAATCAAGGTTTAGTTTGGTAGTAATTACTAACAGTAGCTATAATAACAAGAAATTTATTTAACTCTCAGTGGCTTTTTTTTTCTGTGTAGATTTTGTTCCACAAATATGTTGATGCTTTGCAGTAAACATACTGTTAATTCTGCTCAGTTAACTTTGTAAGTTTTCTCTTTTAAAGAAATAGTCCAAGCCCAAGTCATAATTGTGCTGGTTTTCTGTACTTAGGGCAGCAACCTAACATCTGACTGTCTCCATTCACTCAGAGAATCTCAACTGCGAGTGTCTGAAAGTGAAGATAGCATTTTTTTTTCCCGCTTTTATTTAGGCACCTATTAGAGGAGCAGGAAAAACGGAACATGTTGGTTGAATGACTGAGAGAATTACTGTATAACCGGGTTTATGTTTCTGAGCCTGTTTTAGGTGATAGCAAGTACTATAACAGAACCAATGCTCAGAGAATTATGCCACTTACCGGTGGCATAGCTTTCCAAGTATGGTGCTCAGAGGTAGGTTCAGCGCCACCTGAGAATCTGAGTAAAATACAAATTGTAGGGTGCTTCAGTAAATCTATTTTGCAGGTTAGGTCACCCTCTGTGTTTCTTATGAATGTTCAAGTTTGAAAATTACTTGCCTGAAACAATACAGGGAACCATGTAGAATTAATTGTAAGGACTGGAAGCCAAATAAATTGACCTGGATACATTCTGCGCCCCCGCCCTCCATAGGCTACTGAATCTTTATAAAGAGCACAGGAAACTTGGCTGACCACATTGAATGTGATTATCCTGAGCATACCATTTTTAGTTGTATGTGATTCTTTATCCTAACAGAGAAATCTGACTTGATGAAAACCATTTCTCCTAACCACTATTGTCTGCTGCTTGGAGTAAGTGACTTTATTTCAGATATGTTTTTCCCTCAGCGTTGCCCATTTGACTGCAGCATCAGGATAATTAAAGAATTAGTATGTGGCACTTTTTCTGGGAGGTGCATGTTTTTTTTTCCTGTATCCTGAGAACATTTCTGCAGACATTTTCTAGTTCATATTTTCTTTTTTTAATCAGCCAGAGACATTACAATTAAAATACCGTTAAAGTGATTCTGGCAACTATTGCAATAAGCATGTTTTTTAATTAAAGGAAGAACAGGGCGATGCATAAGCAGCATAAGCTAAGGGGAGAATTTCCTCTGATATCTGTTTTAATTGAAATGAAAAAGCAATGGAAATGCAGCAGCGTCCTTTTGCTATATGTGTGGCTTCATCCCAGGTTGCTAGGTGTACATGTTGTGTGCTTGATTAATTAGTAGCCAGCCGGAGAGTCCATTCCCTTTGCCCCCAGTCCTTAAAGCCTGATTTATGCCTCACAACCCCATGAATATGTGAGAGCTCAGGCATCTATTTCCTGAGCTGCTAGTGGATAGGATTATGGAGCGTGGACTGAACTCTTGGGGGCTCTCGTTTGCCAGCCAAATTGATTTTCCGCCTCTCTGGCCGGGGACAAGCCCACCTCGAAGGCTTCTGAGGCTCTGCTCCAGTGGATCAGACACAAGTCTAATCCGGATCTTGCCAACAAAGGAAGCTGTGTGCATCCCATCACAATGCAAGCTTCAGGCCCGTGGCTGCCTTCCGTAAATGATACTCTTCTCTTCCTCTCCTCTTTCTTGCTCCCCTGCAAAAAGCAGCATGTTGCAGTAGGGCACAGCAATGCACCACAAGTCTGCTCAGATGAATGAGCTGCATCTGCTGAGATTGCATGGCAGGGTCTGTCCATCTGGAAAGGAAATTGTGTGAACCAAAGGTAATGAGTTATAGGTTACTGAATTTTTCATTCATTATTAAAGAGACAGAAAGTGAAAGGAATGTGATGGTTGTAGGTGTGGGAAGCAGGAAGACACACACAAGAGAAGAGAAGAGAAGAGAAGAGAAGAGAAGAGAAGAGAAGAGAAGAGAAGAGAAGAGAAGAGAAGAGAAGAGAAGAGAAAAAAGAGAAGAGAAGAGCTTCCATTTGTTAGTTCACTTCCCAAATGTCCACAGTAGTCAGGGCATTGCCAGCCCAAATTCAGGAAATGAGAACTCCATCTGATTCCCCGACAGGGGGCAGGAACCAAAGTTGTTGAGTCAATTACTTCACTTTCCAGAATGCACATTAATGGGAAGCTGGAACTGGGAATAACCCAGGTACTTTATAAATGATGCAGACATCACAACTAGTATCTTAATTACAACACTATCCTTTCATTGTTTTCAAAGCCGGTGTCTACAATCTTCCAGTTATCTTCCTTATTCAGCTAATTCTTTTATTCATTCTCAAGTGTCTTGCTACTTTATCTCCTTACTCTAGCCTTTAAATGTTTGTGTTTTATAAATTTTCTCTTTCTCCTCTGCTTGTACTCTAGACTCCCTAAAAGATTTCATTTATGTTTGTAACTTTAACTCCTACTCTTTCAGCAACTAGTTAGTGAGCACGTGAGCAGTTACCTGATTGGCCATGTGCCAGGTGCTGTTCTAGGCCGACTGTGCTTGAAACCAAATAGACCAGAAGTTTGCTCTCACAGGTTTACTTTTCTAAGGCAGCTAATCAATGAGAAAAAATAGGTGAGTGTCTTATATACACGGTTAGACTTGTTTGGTACTGCAGAAGATAACTGCAAGACAAGTGAGTGGGGTTCCACCTAAAGGAGGGGCTGATGTGGAAGGAAATCACAGTAAGGGGGAAAATCACCCAGAAAGGGGGAAAGCTATGAGGCAGGGAAAGCAAAAATGGCTAGTGTGGCAGGATCACTGTCAGCAAGGGAGAGGAGTTTTGACCAGTCAGCCAGAGAAAACTAACCCAGAGGCCGTGGGAGACTTTCGAAACTGTGGAGTGTAGAAGTAATATAAAGTATGCTTTCTATTAAAAAAAGAAAAGTCAGAAACACTGGGTGCTGCTTTGGGAATTTATCTTGAGTGAAGCTAAGGAAAGAAATGGGATTGCGAATTAAAAGGCTATTACAGAAATTCAGGGTTTAATGCAAGTGACTTAGATCCTGGAAATACATGTGGTGATGCTAGAAAGTGTTTGAATCATGGTTATATATCGATGGTAGAATATGTAAACTTCCTGGGGGAAAGTTATGGTGTGAGAGATAGTGAACAGTGACTCTAGAGTTTTTGGATAGAGTGAGTGAAAAGATAGGATTATCATTCAGAGAAATTCATCTTTATAGGTACAGTGTTGGGAAGCTTCTCTAAGCAGAGACATTGTAGGTAGTTCAGTGTCTGAGTCTCCAGGTGAAGCCATGTAACAGACTTGGTGACATTAATTTGTGAGCATTAGAAACTAGTGTCCTATGGTGTTTAAAATCTCAGCCAAAGTGGATTTAATAGATTGAAAAGTGTTCAGAGGGCTGAGTCTTGGAACAGTCACGGTTTGAAAGATCGGGAGATCAGGTGTAAGAGGAATGCCTGGGAGATGAGAAGAAAACTAGGACACACTGTTGTGTGTAGAAGGGGAAGGAGTTCCAGGGAAAAAATGAGAAAGTATCAAATGCTGCCAGCTACTCAGAAAACTGATTAAGCACTGGGCCTTGTATTCATCAATGTGGTTGGCATTTGTGAGTAGACAGGAATAGTTTTGGTAGAGTGGTCAGACAAATGGCTGGCTGGGGAACATTCAGAAGAGAGCAGGAGGAAAGGGTTGGCATTAGCAGGTATAGCAGCTCTTTGTGTGGTAGTATTTATACCCTGATTTTTTCTTATTGAGAAAAATATAATTATGTATATACCTTTAAAAAAAAACACCACCAAAATATTTTGTGGCCATTTTAGGGGATGGGTAATTGTAAGGTTAGTCAAAAGGGATTTTGAAGTGCTTTATAGACATTTACTAGCTACTAAGACTTTTTCTTTAAAAGGAATAGAAAAGATGTTCAGTGGTAAGAAGTGATTGCATATAAAAATGTATTCATTTAGTTATTTTAGGGAGGAAGTAGCAATAATGATGGTTGATTGATTTTTATAAAATTACCCAAGGTCACTTGTGGGACACAGTTTTCATGAAGATCATCACAAGCAATTTAAGGGTCATAACCAAAGGCTGATTTCTACTCTGTTCATTTTAACTTGCAGAAATGGGATCAAGTTCAATAAAGTGGGTAAATAAAGTCCTCCCACTGACCTCTCATTGTCAAGTAACTATTCTTTGAAGTAGCTCACTGTATATTTACTTTAAGCTAATGAAGTGTGAGGTTGAAATCTTTGGACCTTGCAGAGTTAAGTTAAACATAAACTATGCATTTCTTCACATGAAGAAGCTCTCATGTTGATTATCACTTATAATTATTTCAGGCAAAAGTAGCTAAATTCTTCCTCAGTCTGTCTCCTTAGTGTCCTGAGATGTCCTTATATTTGCCACTGACAAAGTGAGGAGGGTGTGCTTTATAGCAGGGGTTAATGATGTCCATATCAATTAATTAGCCCTGCTTACAGCACTGTTGACAATACAAGTCATTCATTTTCTTGGAGCTGAGCTTTTCTCCCTTCATTAACATCATTATTAGTTTCTGTCAGTAAATGATGGTTCAAAATTTCCATCAATTTGTTTCAGTGTGTTTACTATTTTGCTAATGACACACAGGACAGAGTACAGATTTTTACATTTATACAGTAATCCTTGTAATTTGCTTTAGCTTCTTTTTGGAGTGAGACAAGGTGTATCTTCGTTAACAAAATTGAAACAAATCAGATGTAAATAAGCCATAGGCGGACTTACTTTAGATTAACATAACTGTGAATAACAACCCTGATTAATGACAAAGCTACCAGTGAGGATTTTTTGAAATGGAAAGAACATGAGCATTTCTGCCAGGTGTCCTGGGTTCTAATGCTTGGCTCTATTCTGAGTGGAAGAGACCTGAACTTTATTTTTAAATAAAAGCAGGCTGTTGTGTTGATTCTAAAATATAATACTAACTTTCCAGGTTGCTTTCAACAGTCATTGGTACTTGGTGGGTATTTCATAAATATTCCTTGGTCACATTATGCCTTCTTCAGGTGAAATTTGAAGCTCCCTGAAGTTTGGGTAGTACCAAGTGAACCTGAGCTCCTTATTAGAGTTACTGTTGAATGCACATCTGACTAAATGCTTAAAGATGTAGCTGTCAAATGGTCTAATGTTGGAAGAAGTTTGGGAATACACTATCCTACCTTTCATCTTTTTAAAAAAAATAAATATGGGATTTACTTTTTAAAGTGATCAACAGAAAGCAATTCCCTAAAGATCATGATGAAGGGGACCTGGCTAGGCTGAAACCAGGTGCCAGGAACTATAGGCAGCACTCCCACACAGGAGAAAGGCATTGGAGTACTTGGGTCTTTTGATGCCTTCCCAGCTGCATAAGCAGGGAGCTAGAATGGAAATGGAGCAGCTAGTACTTGAATTGGCACTTATGTGTGATGCTGGTATTGCCCAGGGCAGTTTAAAGCTTTTGTACCACAGTGTTTGCCCCAGTCTAACTTCCACTTTTGTGGTGAGAACATACATCATTCCAAGGCACAGAGTAGGACATATTTGGAAACTTGATAATCTGAAACTCAGCAGTTGTGTGGGACTTACCTAGGGTCATTGAGAGGTAAACAGGAGCAGGACAGGAATCTTGTTTCTGTGCCCGGCCTTCACTTCCTCATCAAGGTCAGTTCATATTTTCTGTGTATTTATAATATGGGAATCCTGACATGCGAATCCATGGTCTACTAGTTGAATATAATTAATTAGGACATTAATGACATGTGGCTGGGAGTGAAAAAGCTTTCGTTAACATCATAGGTCATATTTTTTTCCTTCTGTTCACAGCAGGATTAATGTTTATAAGTGCATTTCTATGATTGATGACAATAGAGGAGAAAATTAAAGCCAAAATCATTTTTGAATACTCTTAAATCCTAATAGGCATTGCAATAATGCTCTGGCATCAAGTGTAGGGTATCAAGGGTCAGTACTATTACTTCTTAGATAAATGTACTTTGATTACAATGTATATGACATTATAATGTATTTGGTATTTTTTTTTTTTTTACCTGAAAGAGTAGTTAGAGAGGAATACACACACACAGGGAGAGAGAGAGTACGAACCAGTGAGCAGTCTTCTACCTGCTGACTCATTCCCAAATGGCTGCAATGACCAGAGCAGAGATGATCTGAGGCTGGGAACCAGGAGCTACTAGGAGCTTCTTCTGGGGGTCTTCCACATGCGTGTAGGTGCCCAAGAATTAGGGCCTTTCTTTTCTGATTTTCTGGTCATAATAAGGAAGCTGGATTGGAAGTGAAGCAACCAGGACAAGAACCAGTGTCCTTATGGGATGCTGGCAAGCTGAAAATTAGCCTTATATGCTATCATACTTACCCCTTGATATACTTTGAAAGGGATGCTATTTATAAGGGATTATAATTATAAAAAGGAATAGAAATAAATGTTGGAAGAGGGTGGTTTGTTAGTGCTAAAAAGATGGAGCAACTGTAGAAGAAATTAGAGGTGAGTATGAAAATAACAGTACATGCCCTTGCATTAATTCTTAAGTGTCAAAACCCCAGACCATGATTTTGCAAGTATTTTTTCAACATATATGAATGACCACATGGACTGGGGAAAACTTTTACTATTATTATTATTATTATTATTATTATTATTATTGGAAATACAGATTAAATTTTGGAAAGGAGGAGAGACAAAGATATTCCATCTGCTGGTTCGGTCCCTAAATGGCTGTAATGGCCAGAGCTGAGCCTACCAGGTGCTTCTTCCATGCCTCTTATGTAACTTCAGGGTTCCAAGGCTTTTGGCTATTCTCTATAGCTTTCCAAGCCTGTAGGCAAGGAGCTGGAATGAAAGTGGAGCAGCTGGAATGTGAACTGGTACCTAATGAGATCTTGGCACTTGCAAGATGAGGACTTAGCCACTGTGCCATCATGGTGGGTGTCTGGTGATAGAATTCTTACCATGAAAATTTATGAAAGGAAAGACTGTGTACCTAGATGGAGTTTGTCATTTGAATCTGCAGCCAACAGGAATAGCACTTTAAAGATCTAGCAGAATAAGTGTCCCATAACTGTTACTGATGATGTGTGACTTGGATTTTGGAATCAAAGGCTAGAAGGCTTAATTTTAGAATGCCAAGGAAAGCTGGATAGAAGGCCAGGGGAGTAACAGCTCTACATTTGCCAGTTCAGTCAATTGTTTATTGATCACAATCTGCACACTAATTGGTGGTCAACAAAATGCTAGATTTAGAAATAAACTTTGCAGGTAAAAAGCTTGGTTCCCCGTAGCTGCTCACCAAGATCCTACTTAATAGTAGTACAATCTGCCTTTCAAACCATTCCTGTCACTCTGCTCTTTCTTTCCCTGTCTTACTTTAGCTCCTTAAGAAAATGTTTGGCTTATAGATTAAATGTAATTATGGCATCCTTTTTGAGAAAATTAGATTGTGTTTGTGTACATAAGGAAAGACAAGTGCTTAAATCAGACTCTGTAAAAGAAACCTTTTCATTCATTGAACAATTATGTGGCAAGTGCCAACTACTTGTCTATAACTTTTCTAGAAGCTAAGAATTGAGAAATGAACAAAACAGTTATTTGCCTTTATGAAGCAAATATTGTAGAAGGTGTGAAGGAGGACAGAAAACACACATTTAAACATACAGTATATCTGATTTCAAGTGTTACAAAGAAAGATACATTTGGGTAAGAGGCTAGGACATGCTATTTTTTTAAGTATTATTATTTTCCAAAATAGTTTTGTAGGTATAGGGATTCATCCATACTCTTCCCCTTCCTTAGAGCATATTGGTTTATATAGCTTGGAGAAGGAAGACGTGTAAGAAGTTAACATTTAGGTGGAATCCAGAGAGAGGGAGGGAGCGAGCCTTGTGAATATCTGACAGCGAAATTTCCAGGTAAAGAAGAATCCCTCACAGAGACCTGTTTGAGAACCAATAAGCAGGCCAGTGCATTTGGAGCAGATATTGCAGTGCATCAGGTTAAACCACTGTCTGCCATTAGATGCTTGGGCACTCTGCTTCCAATCTAGTGCTCCTGTTGGACTTGGGGAATTAGTGGAAGACTACTTCATCTGTATTAACCCATGTGGGAGTCCTTGATGGTGTTTCAGGCTCCTGGTTTGGACTGGCCCAACCTTTGTTGTTGAGGCCATTTTGGGAGTGAACCAGCAGGTAGAAGCACGTGCACCATACACACACACACACACGCACGCACGCCCACACTCTCTCTCTCGACTTTCAAATAAATAAGTAATTTAATAAATAAATCTCATAATAAAAAGAGATCATATTGAAGAAAGTATTAGAGATGAGGTAGCAAGTAATGAAGGGACTTTTGTAACCCAGTGTAAGGACTTTAACTTTCATCCTGAGGGAGTTGCAAAACTGTACCAGGGTTTGTGTGAGAGGAGCTCTTGTGTTTCTTATGCAATGTCACAGCTCTGATGACTTTGTTACTGAGTAGAAGAGTCTAGTTCACTGCTTTTGCAAATCGCTCATAAGAGGAAGGTAGATTGAGTAGCTAATTCAGTTTAAACTATTTATAGGGGATGCTTTAATTAATTTTAACATTTTTGTGAAAGTCATGCATGAACTGTAAATATTCTGAATCATTTTAATGAAAGGCAACAGAAGGTGAAAGTTTTTAATATTTCTCAGTGTAATTTTTTATGAGATAATATTCCTATGTTACAAAAAATTTGAACATTAAGATTAAAATGAAATCTGTATTTTGTTATTAATTGACAGAAACTTAAAGAAAATTGAATGTACTGTATGGCTTCATGATTCAGTGAAAATCAGTGTGGACAATGAGGCACAGAAATGGATAAGAATTAGGGCATTGGGGGTTGGTAGTGGGATTGGTAGGAAAGAATCTTGTAACCAAGAATGCCCTCTTATTCCTTAAAATGCCACTACTGAAAGATCTCTTCTATCTTCCATTTTGCATCAAAATGCTTTTTGGAAAGCCAAGTCTGAGATTCAGGCTATGGAAAGGCAAGAAGTGTTCATGGACAGTCCTAATTTTCATTGGGGCAGAGGAATATTCCTCAAGGAAACAGGGGTCTGTTATCAAAACAAAGTAAAATGGGTGCTGGTCAACTAAAACACTATAAATGTATGATAGTAGACCTAATTTTATGCTCATTTATTGTAATTCTTACAGTTTTGGCATATTTTTTCTCATTTTTTACACTTGATTCTTAGTGTTTGCTATACTTTAATTTTATAAGTCCCATTTATCTCTTGCTAATTGTGCTCGCTTCGGCAGCACATATGCTAAAATTGGAAGGATACAAAGAAGATTAGCATGGCCCCTGCGCAAGGATAAACTTAGTAGTCTTTCTATTCCATATTTAAACATTGCTAAATTATTGGACTTTTAGGTTATTGTTATAAAATAGTAAAAAAAAAAAACACTGTAGCGTTTTATGTTAGGTAATCTAAATTGGCTTTGTAACTTGGAATTTTATTCTTAGATGTCTTTCCTACCCTTTTGTGCTCTTAGAAGAGAGTATGATAAAGTATGTGTAAATTGCAGCAGAGGTACACAAATGCAAGAGAGTTCATCAGCACTTGGGTTGATCAAAATGAGCCGGGTTTCATTCTCCCAGTGACTGATAGTTTTTTCTTTGTCTTGTCCACTAGGAGGCAAGCTGGTTTTCCTGGGCACAGGAACTGTGGATCTCAGGGCCCATGCCATCCTTGTTTCTGATGGTGGAGAGCTCCGGATTGGATCTGAGGACAAACCCTTCCAAGGCAGAGCTCGGATCAAACTCTATGGGAGTTCTTACTCTACCCCCTTCTTTCCCTATGGAGTAAAGTTCCTGGCAGTAAGAAATGGGACTCTTTCCCTGCATGGTGAGTGGGAAAAGGAAGTGGATCTGTATCTAGAAAATCCGTGGACATTGGCAAATGCTAGTACTATTTAGTACCTTCGTATGTTGCTGAAGCGATGAGTTCAGTTAGAACAAGGTATCTTGTCTCTAATAACAATTAAAATCACAGTGAGTCCTGTGGTTGAGTACACTACAGTTTCAAATTATTCATGCTCCCTTGTGTAAGAGGATTGTTCACTTGTCTGCTGTGTGGTTTTTTTCAGTGCTTCCCTATGAGTGGACCATACTTCTCTGTTTTGCCAGGCAGGTAGAAACTATGTACACAGCCAAGTAGCAATTTAAAAACTTTTGAGATGCTTTAGTCACTTTACTCTTTTCCTTCTATTTGAAAGCAGACATGAACTGTTCTTTCAGCTGGGGAGTATAAATGAAAAACTCAAGGATGTGTGTGAGGAATAAACTGTTGTCATAAGCCTTTGAGATTTGCATTTACATAGGCAGGGCAGCCTACTGAAAACTGAGTGATGCAATCACAGCATGTACTAAGGTTGTTTCTATGTGCAATAACCTGACACAACAAACAAAATTAGAGATAACTTTATTTTGTTGCTATTGTTGAGCCCTCTTCCCTGAATTCTATGAACGTGGTTCAGTTACAGTTTTATGTGGAACCATCATATAGGTGGGTTGGGTATTCATGAACTCCTAGGAGAAAAATAGGGTTCATACTCTGGTTTATTTCTATTCCATCCTCATTTGACTTCGATCATCTAATTACCTTTTGCAAAATGCACATTCTTGGCTCTTGAGGGAATTGCTAAATCTGTCAGAATGTTTGATATATGACAATAAAAATGTGGGCCCCATGGTAGGTATTTTATATGGCAGCATCTTATATTGGGAGTATCGAGCTTAAGTCTTAGCTCTGCTTCTTATCTACTTTCCTGCTAAAGCAGACACTGGAGGGCTGTGGGTAGTGGAACAAGTGCTTTTGTTCTTGCCACCCATATGGGAGACCCAGGGGAGTTCTGGGCTCCTGGCTTTGGCTTGGCCTAGTCTTGGCTGTTATGGGCATTTGGGGAAGTAAATCAACAGATGGAAAATTCTCTGTCTCTGTCTCTCTGCTCCATATTTGCCCTCTTTCTCTTTGTGTCTAAGCCTTTCAAATAAAACGAAAACAAAATTTAAAAATTAGTTGACTCCAGATAGTTGTCCAGTTTCTAAAGACATGATGTTATCAGTATTGGCATTTTTATATTGACATGACACACACCCCTCCTGTTATATATCTTCTGCATTTTGATAGATTGTTGTGTTGAGGAGTCTCATTTTGCTCTCTTGGCTCTTTTGCTACAAACTTTGTGCCCTGCTCAATAACTACAAAGAAGTACCCTCTTTCCTCTTTTGGCTTTCAATTGGGAAAATAAGATCTTTTAAACATACTTTTAAGAGTTTGTTTGAATTATTTGAAAAAAAATATATATATACACAGAGACATAGAGAGACCTTCTTCTACCTACTGGTTCACTCCACAAATGACTGAAACAGCTGAGACTGAGCCAGTCAGAACCAAGAGCCTACTCCATCTGAATCTCCCACATGGGTGGCAGGATCCAAAGCACTTTAGCCATCTTCAGCTGCTTTACTAGATGCATTATCAGGGAGATGAGCTGCAGGAAGAGCAGCTGGGTTGCTGAAGCAGGATTTCATGTGGAAAAGGCAGCTTAGCCTGATGTGCTACAACATTGGCCTTGGAAACAAAGATCTTTTTCTCCAACATTTACTAATAATGATCAAAGGTCAACCAGTGTGCTAGACACTGGGGCATACCTTTTGTAAAGTTTAAAAATCCCTAACTATCAGAAGAGAAATTCAAACTGCCTGCTGTAATTATAGTTACATTCTGTTCCAGAAAGGTTTGTTCTCATCATCAGCAAGCACCCACCCTTATCATGTAGTCCAGGATCCATGAGTTTCTTCCACTTGTTCACACATCAGCCCCAGTCTTCAGAGGTTGCTCTTCTTCGTTTGTCACTTAGATTTCCATCCCAAAATGTTACTGTTTACTATATGAAAAAGCTTGAACCAGAGGGGATAGCTCAGGGTTTTAGCCAGGCCATTCAGCATTCGAAGACCCTGGAAACCTCAGATCTGAGAACCTCTGCCTCACAGGATGCTCAGAGCACAGCTCTGGGTGGAAACTGAAATTTAAATAAAGAAAACAGAAAATTTAAAATTTCTTTACTCTGCTTCTTTCATTCCAACCACTTCCCATTCCCATGCTTCACTATGAAGAAGGATCAGTGAGATGTTTGTGTGTCTCCATTTACCAGTACTCCGTGCTTGTTAGCCTTTGTAAGCAAGTAGCAAATTAAAAAAAATGCCTAGTACTTCTGCTTATAGTCACAATGAACTAATTAAAGGAAAATAGATGTTTTTAATACATTTTGAGAATCTGAAAGCTAACGACATGTTGTTACTGCAGCCACGTGATGTTGCTCAAATTGGAGATCTCCGCCTCCTGTGTTTCTTTATATCCTTTCTCCTCCACCTACTCCTTTCCTTTTGTCTCTCATTTTCTTTTGACATTCCACTTCTGAACCCTTCTGATCCTCTTCCTACCCCCTTTCTCCTTGCCTTTCCTGTATTTCTAGATTTGGCTGTCATCAACAACTCTTTAATCCACTGCCCCAGGCCCTTCCCACAGAGGGGTGACTAGACTCTCATGACAACCACAGGGCTGGCACTCTGATCACTGTTGGGCTCCAGCCACTTCCTCTCTGAACTGATGCTGCCACACCTCAAACACTGGAAAGAAATATTGTGCAGAAAAGAATGTGGCCATTTGGGAAGGAGGGGTTCACTTCCTGCTGTATCTGTCAGAGTCACAGCCCCACGTGCACCCATCAATCCTCACTCTTCACCAATCCTCATCACCTGAGGTCTCACACAGATCTCCCCCTCCGGCACAGTGGTATATCATGGTTAAAATCGTTACGTAATTTCACAGGCCTTTTCCCAGGGCCAAAGGTGCGTCTGGTGACACTGGGACTTTAGGGAAAAACTAATTTTCTTTTGCTGTCAAGTATGCAAAGCAGGGAGTAACTTGATTCACTGCCTTATACCCAGAAGGTACTTAATGACCCAATATTCACTCAGCTTCCCAGAACAGTGTAGTGAGTGTGTTCACAAACCTTGACACACAAAAGATTCTTTTAGAGACTTTTTAAGAGTGCAGACTTGTTGGTCTCATCCCCAGAGTCTGATTCAGAGGGGTTTGGGTGGAATGGGAGTGGTATTTGGACATGAAATGTGGCCCGCTGACTAAATTTGAAGATACCATGATTTTGGTGGTGAAGAGTTTTGGAACCAGAAATTAGTCTAATTAAAACAGTTATCAGCTATGACCTGAGAGCAATCTCTGTTCAAGCCTGAAAAACCCCATTCCCAGCTTGTAGATTTACGGCTCCTGTAGGTTGCCAAACAATAGAACTCACAATAACATGCAGGCTGCATCCTTACTATTTTGATTATACTGATTTCTCTTTTCCCCAGAAGTCTGAGTCCACAGTACCAGTGATCGCATATTTTGTGGGGAGATGAGGAAATGTGGGAGGGGTACAACAGACAATTTTAGAGTTCAACATGGGCCAGCTTTGCTTGGAGATCTTCCATATTAATATTCTTGCCTATCTCATTTAATCCGAGAATGAGAAGAGCTTTTGCTTTGGGGACCAAGAGGGATCATTTTCCCCAGGCGTCTCTTGCTCTCTTTCCAGCACCTAGTAGACATCTTTAGATTTTCATCTCTGGAACAGCTGCATCCCAGCAGTGTATAACCTCCACTTGCAGGCATGAACATGATGAAGACTTTCTGAAAACTGTTTGCAGTGGCCCCTTTTAGCCGGGTTGAGGCTACTTCCTAGCAACTCAGGCCTTTGGCAGGCAGTTGGTCTTTAACATCGGGCAGCTAGCAACTGATGGATCCTGATCAAGTTGCATCTTGGATCATATAGAATTGCACAAATGGGTCTGAATGGCAGTCCTAACTCTCCCTGCCCAACCGTTCCTGATGTCATTCTTCATTATTGTCCTGTTACCCCTGATGGCTCCAGATGATTTTTGTTATAGGTTAGGATCGGTAGGCAAGCAGACTTACTGTTTAGCTGTCATAAGAAAATAATGGAGTTGAAAGAAGGTTTCACATTTTTTTTTTTACTGGCGAAAAACACAAGAACTGCTATATTCATGCATCCATGCTTGTGTACGTGTGTGTGTGTGTGTGTGTGTGTGTGCACACCCTCCCCCGACCTGCCTACACACATATTGCTCTCTTTCGTTTTCAGGCTGTTTGGAGTGAGTCAGAACAGGGCTGTTCCAAATCTGCTGTGAGATTGAACAGGGAGATCTGTCAGCTGCTCACTTGGTTATGTTAATACAACCAAAAGGTCATGGATTTCTCTTGAGTGGTGGCCAGGGGTTTAGGTGATGGTAGTCAGTAAGGAAATTTCTCTTTCACCTTTTGTCTTGCCTACCTTGTCTGCTAGCCCAGGTTCACCCCCAAACAGAGTGCCAATCACCTGTCAGTTTTCAAGGGGGTCGCTGTCAGCCTGGGCAGCTTGAATTTTTGACAATGTAATTACGGCTCTTGCTTCCACAGTGGGAGTCTGAGCAGAATGGTGGGGTTTTTTATTGATTGTTCAGCAGGGAAATTTATCAATGTCTCTCATTTCATTTCTAGTTCCTCCCAGAGAAATTTGGCTGACAGTTTCTCAGTAGAAAAGAAGTCTTATAGCATTGACTAGACTCGTGCCTTTGTCCTTTAGTCAAGATTATAAGAGGTAGGCATTAAAGGTAGATGAAAATTTCAAAGAAAAACTAGTTTGTGGTGCATGTTTGAGGAAAACAGCAGTACAAATTTTAGAAACACCAATTCATAGGAATGAGTACAAGAGAGATGTATATTAGCAAGTTTAGATGTGTTATGCTTTCCTTCTGAAAGAATCTCATTTCTGTGTTTAACTTCCATGCTTCTTGCAAGTGCTGTGTGTATTCCTTTAAAACTTGCTCAAGAACACCAGCTCTCATTAAGCCTGAAACAGTGTATGTGTGGCAAGCATGTGTAAAGGAATATGTTTCTGGTCAGTGGCTTCACTCTCATGTTCTACAAAATCCAGATGTTTCCTGGAACAAGGGCTCTACTAGTAATGAAGTATTTGGTAATCACGCAATAGACATTTAAGTTTCTTGGGTTTTTGATTCATAGATTTTTATCTCTATTACATATTTGTATTCAAAGTAATTAGAACAGTGACACTGTTATATTTTTTGTAGATTTAGTTATTTTTATTTGAAAGGCAGATCAAATTTGCAGAGAGGAGAGACAAATTTGTTGGCTTACTCTCTAAATGGCTTGTAATGGCTGGGGTTGAGCTGATCAGAAGCCAAGAGCCAGAAGCCCCTTCTAGGGTCTCACATTGGTGTTGCAAGGACTTGGTCCATCCTCCACTGCTTCCCAGGCCACAAGTAGGAGCCGGATGGGAAGTGGAATGGCTGAAACTGAACTGGTGCGCATTGGGAGCCCAGCGCTTGCAAGGTGAGGATTTAGACATTACACCATTGTCCCGGGACCAAACATTGTTATTAAAACATCCACACAAGGTTACTTTCTGAACTACAGTGTATAGATCATTTTGAGGGATCTAAGACCTTTTCTTGTGTGATTCCCAATTAAGCTCCAGAACATTTTGTATAAAGTCTGTTCTTTGATGTAGGATGAAACTTTCTAGAATCCAGTTTCGTCTCATGATCACTCATTTTCATGCAACAGTCTGTCTGCTGTGTCATATGCTCAGGCATTTACAGGCTCTCTTGCCTTCAGTTCCAGCACTGCCTCTAACACAGTATTCCCTCCAGACCATAACTCCTCCATTTCTTTTGCTTTCACTCCCTTAGGCTGGAAAACAAATCAGAGTTGTGATATGGTGTTATTGTATGCAAGTGTGTTACTCTTACATCATTTGGTCTTAATGATGGACAGAAAACCAGTGCCAGTGGTCTAGGTGAAATTACAGAATAGGCAGATACTTAACTGACCCTAGATATAGTTACTTCTAAGTGTTTGCATGGCATTGGGATACTCTGTCTCCCACCTCTGGGGCCTTATTAAGTGTTGGGCTTCTCTTTCTCCAATTCCTAGTTGACTTCTTCTGTTTGGCCTTGAACATTTCTTGGTTCTAAGTTATCTTTGATTTTCTACCACCAATTTTGTGTCGTAACAAAATAACCAGGGATGACCTCATGAAATCTTATTTATTTATCCAGCATGGTTACAGCATGCACTGTGGTTTTTCTCTGCTTTCTCTCAGGTTACCTTTTCATGCTTTTATCTACTTCTGAAGCTAGGAAGGCAAATCTATGTTGAACAGAGGTGGCCATGGAAGCATGAAATATGGAATGTGTGTGTGTGCGTGTGTGGTAGAGGTGGGTGTATATTTGTATGACTGTATGTTTCAGGAAACTAGTCACCTAAGAAAGAGTTTGTCCCAGAAAGGCATAGATCTACCAGATAAAACCATTGGTTTTATATTGGAGTATTGAAACGAAAATCTTTTGATTCAGTCTCTGAAGTCTCTGGGTCTCTGGAACACATAGGAAGAAATATGCAAATATAGACAGTGCTGTTGTAGAAACTCAGTTTGCAAAATTGAAGTTACCCTTTCAGCTGCCTTTGTGCTGAATGAAATGTGTGAGGTCAAGAAAACAAAAATGTCCATTGTGTTCCCACTGCAAAACTGTGAAGTGTCCTGTCAAATGGCAGAGCAGTAAAATAAATATGTATATTTTGCTGGAAGCTTTACTCCAGGTAGTCTCAAATATTTCCGAGTTTTCGAAATTTTGAAAAGCTCTGTCCTAGAACTTTGTGGAATCTAATTTGCTTTTTTGCTAAAGTTTTTAAAAATTATTTATTTTTGTTTGAGAAACAGATATTACAGAGAGAGAGAGACACAGGAGATTTCCCTTCTGCTGGTTCACTCACCAAATGGTCACAATGGCCAGAGCTGAGCTAATCCCAAGCTAGGAACTTCCTCTGGGGCACCCCAAGGGTGCAGGGGGCTAAGGGATTGGACCATGCTCTGCTGCTTTCAAAGGCCTTAGGCAGGGGGCTGGATTGGATGTGCAGTGGCATGGATTGGTGCCCATGTGAGATGCGGGCGCTGCAGGTAGAGGATTAGCATAGATGTTAACATGCTGACTCATAGAATCTAATTTTCTGAGATATGTGAGTACCTGGGTTTTTCCTCCCTCCTTCCCAGGATTTAATCAGTACACCACTGAAGAAGTTCTCTCTCACCCTTTGGCATTGATCACTACCAAATATTGCCTGGAGTTTCACAGAAAAAAACTTGAGTTGTTAAGATGTGAAAATGTGCCACAAGGCTGAGGAAATGGAAAAGGTGCATTATTTTGCAGATGTTGGGGAGATGCAAGTCTTCTAGACAGAAGTCTGACAACAGATGTAATATTTCCTTCAGGCATTATTTCTTTATGTGGCTTGATGAGGGTTTTTATTTTTCTTCTTTTGAAACCACAACTTTTTAATTGTTTTCAGACATAAAGGCCAGTTGTAATTAGTCAAGTTTAAAAAGTGAGTCTCTCCTTTGTTTAACATTAACTTTCTCCTCCTCAAGGTTGCAGCTCAAGGACCTTGGAACAGTAGAGGCCATCTTTTGTTGACCCAATCACTCCCCGAGTAGCCACATTAGCCAGAGCTGGGGCTATCCAAAGCCCAGAGCCAAGAACTTCTTACTAGTCTCTTTTGTGGTTACAGAGTCCTAAGCACTTAAAGGCATCCTTTACTGCTTTCCCAGGCCATTAGTAGGGAGATGGGTCAGAAGTGGAGCAGCCAGAACTTGAATCAGCACTCATATCGTATCTAGCAGCAAAAGACAGAAGCTTATCTGGCTGCATGAGTGTGACAGCCTCTTAATATTTTTTAATAAGATCCAAGAGGATGTCTTTCTTCTTGTTATTTATGGCCCCCTTAAAGGTATGGAGGTTGTCACTGCTTAGCTATATGCTTAGGCTGTCTCGGTAGATTCAGGATAATTGAAACAACCTTCTCTGTATGTGAAAGGATATTATAAGGGGATGTTGGGTTGAAAGGAAGAATCATTCATTTTATTGTTGTTGTTTGGCTGTGTTTCTTCTTGTTTTGTTTAAGGTTATAAAGAAAGTAAGCCTAAATGGAAGGATGGCATGGAGGAAGGAAGATGGGGGAAATTTAGGAGTTACTGTCGCTTTCTACAGTCTTCAGTTTAAACAAATTTCGGTGCATCCTGGGGATCTGGTCAGTTGGCAAGTGAGGCAGATCACAATTGCTCAGACACTGGTGAGCATGCTTCAAGGTTACTTCATAGGCTCAGGATGGCCAGGACTAGAGGACTAGTTTTACCTTTATAACCAACACTCCCAACAAAAAAGCAGGACTCTTCTGTGCTCTAATATTGCTTCAAAAAATCCAAAATGTACCATTCTGTGCACAGTGGCAGCCGAGCATCTGTTAAAACCTCATTAATTTGGACAAGAGTGACCTTGGAACCGTTTATATGAAAGGGTTCCTTTAATTAATACTACAAGCCACACTTTAAGAAACTTGTTTAAATGCATTTTGCTGAACATGCTGTTTTTAAGGTCTTTTAATTTTAGGTGTTTACATGTAAATGTATACTGCTAATTAGAAATGAGTTCTAGCTATTCAAAAATTCAAATACAGCAGGAACCCCAGTTAGAAACACATTGAAAGGTACTTCAAGTTTCTATATATACTTGAAAGTGTTGGCATTTGTCAGATCTTTGTTGGTGGCAAGTGACAGGAAACCCAATTCAAACAAAAAATAGGGGCCTTTATTGCTTCATATAACTGAAAAACTTGAAGCACAGCTGAGTCCAGGTGCTACAATGAGATCATTAAGACTATCTCTTTGAAGCTCTTGGTTGTATTTCCCCCTGAGTTGACTTCATTTCCAGTTAAACTCTTCGTTCATAGGGACAGAAATGGGACTCTGGGGCTTGGGATGAAATAATTCTTTTTCTTTCTCTATCGTCATTTGACGTCTGAGATGATTTCATCACTCCCACCATTACATTGCATATCCTTCCTATTTTTTTCCTCTATGACTTTTTAAAAAGATTTATTTATTTTTATTGGAAAGGCAGAGCGAGAGAGAGAGGAGAGACAGAGAGGAAGTTTTCCATCTGATGATTCACTCCTCAAGTGATCGCAACAGCTGGAACTGAGCCAATCTGAAGTCCGAGCCCAGTGCTTCTTCCAGGTCTCCTGTACAGGTGCAGGGTCCTAAGGCTTTGGACTGTTTTGAACTGCCTTCCCAGAGCAGCAGCAGGGAGCTGGATGTGAAGCGGGGCCTCTGGGAATAGAACTGGTGCCCATATGGGATCCTAGTGCAGTCAAGGCTAAGACTTAAGCTGCTAGGCCATTGTGTCAGGCCCTCCATGACTTTTAGCATAATCTATTACATGTGACTTAGTTATAATATTTACTCCATTGTCTCAGTGGAATCTCCATCATCTTATCTCTGTCAATCTATCTATCCATATCCATTTCCTAGAACACTGTTTTGTTCAAGAAATATCGACTTCAGGGATGGCATTGTGGGATAGTGATTGGGATGTCTGCATCCCACACTGGCGAGTTGGTTTGTGTCCTGCATGCCTTGCTTCTGATCTGTCTCTACTAAAGCACCTAGAAAGCAGAAGGTGATGCCCTGAAGCACTTGTGTACCTGCCATTACCTAGAGGGTCCAGCATGGAGTTCTTGGCTCATCACTTTGTCCTGATCTAGCCATGATTTTTGTTGTCATTTGGGGAGTAAACAACAAGCCCATTGAGGATGTATACACACATACCCCCCACACACACACACCCACACATACACACACACACCCACACATGTTTATGTGTATATTAACCTAGAAATATCTTTTAGATGTATCTCTAAAAGTGGCTTTTTAAAAAGATTTTATTTTTATTGGAAAGTCAGATATACAGAGAGGAGAAGAGACAGAGAGGAAGAACTTCCATCTATCTGATGGTTCACTCTCCAAGTGACCGCAGTGGCTGGAGCTGAGCCAGTCCAAAGCAAGGAGCCTAGAGCCTCCAGGTGTTTCATGCAGGTAAAGCATCCCACGACTTTGGGCTGTCCTCTGCTGCTTTTCCTGGCCACAATCAGGGAGCTGGATGGGAAGTGGGACTGCTGGAATTAAAACTGGCGTCCTTATGGGATCCTGCTGCATGCAAGGCAAGGACTTTAGCCACTAGGCTTCTGCTCCAGGCCCAGGGTTGATTTTAAAATCTTTTTTTTTTTCTCAGAAATTCCAGGACCACATGAATCTTGATATTGATGGGACATTATTTTCTGTAAATATGGAAATACACATAGAGAGCTCTAGTCATCAAAGGCATTGATACAGCTATTTAATATTTGGATTTGGACTCAAGCCAAAAAGAGAACCACTAGAGAAAATTATGTATTATTTTACTAATTTTTTGTTAAGTTATGAAAAAAGTGAGCAAATATCCCCTTTTCCTTCACACATAAGGTCACATTCAAACAAAACTGATACCTCACTGTTTACAAGATGGTAAATCCAGTAGAGTTCAATAATTAAATAAAAGAAGACAGAAAACTTGCTAGGTTAAGACCTGTTTAAGTAGTTAGGAGTTGCTCCCTTTACTCAGAATTTATGTCTTATCGAGGTTTTCACCAAATTGGGTGAGGTACATCCAAATTAGGAAGAGTGACATGTTTAGTCAGATTTGTATGCTAATGTCATACAGAAGATTTTCAGGTAGATACTCAGAATGTCTGGGCACCCTTGCAGCATGGGCAAATTGGTACATAAAATTAACCACCATTGTAACTAAAGAGGACTCATTTTCTGTAATGGTCACTGTATCATTTTCTAGATAAATAATCTGGGAGGATATCAAACCTCTCATAGCAAGAAATAATTAGGTCCAAGATCTATGTGTTGAGGTGTTGAGAGTTTCTATTTTTCCTTTCTTAACTGTGAAAGTCATTGCTGACATTTTGCATCTTCTTCAGGTGTCCTTGACTTTGCTTCTGCATGGAACATGTACCCATCACTCTTTGGATTAAATTTTAGGATCTTAGATTCTGGAAGTAGGCTTCAGGAGTCCAAATACTGTAGTAGCCACTATCAGCTGAACCTTGAAATAGTCAACTCCTCAGCATTTCAGTTTCCACAACTATACAATAGAAATGATGCTTAAATATTCCTCATGGTGTTATTGTGTAGGTTAAGTCAAAATATGGAAAGTACTTAGTACTGTGTTAGACATCTGATGTTAATTATTGTCATTGTAGTTATTATTTGTCATTGCAGTTATGATCTGGTGAAGTTCCCGTGTTTCTTTTTCTGAGAAGTGTGGGATGATGTTACTATGTCCTAGTAATCTATCATCCAGAAATCTGGTTGTCATTCTTAATGCCTCCTATTCTATTGTTTCCCATATTGTGTTCATCAAGAAGTCTTGTTTATTTTCATTCCTGGATAACTTATGAGACCATATACTCTCTCTTTCCTTCACTGTTGTTAACTTAGTTTATGATAACTCCAACTTTGGAACATAGTGAAAGCTGTCTCATTTCTCTTTCCTTTGCTACTTTTGTCTTTGTTCAATTTATAATTTTTTTCTCTTAAAGCCAAAATTAACCTTTATAAGCACACATCTGTTTATATCACACTACTATTCAAAACTCTTTAGTGGCTTCCCATTGTTGGTATGGTAAAATCCAAAAATTTTGGCATGACTATACTTCCCTACTTGAATTAGATCCCTGACTGTACTCTGACATATTTTTCAAGCTGACTCCCATCTTCGTATCCCAGTATTATCTTTCTCTTAGTGTATTAAGTGGTTAACATAGTCTTGATTTTACATCTTTTTACATTTCTGAGTACCAAAAATAAACCTCAACTTTGTTCAGTAAATGGAAAGCTACATAGGCAGAAGCTTGTTATTTTGCCTTCAAAGAGAATTCTTCTATATGCATCATCAAAGCAATTCTATTAATAGTAGTGCTTTCAGCTTGTCATGGAGAAGGGGTATCATTGAATTGAGTATTATATTCAGTATTTGTTAAAATTGGATTTTACCTAGATCCTGGCACTTTATAATTCTCAAAGCTCTTCTCCATTCTTTCCTCACATCAAATTCTCACAACAACCCTGTGAAGCAGGACAGACTGGGAATATTACTTTCATTATAGAGATGATGAAACCAGTGCCTGGAAGAAACAGTAACTAAATTCATTTCATCCTCTTCACGGGGTTAAGCAGCACAGGGTACATGAGTGTGCTTCCGTTTTGTACATTCATAGCTGGTATACTATGTCAGCATGACTATCTTTTAATTTTATTTACTCTTTATTTAAAAGATAGAGACACGGAGAGACTGATCATTTTTCAGGCTCTGGTTTATTCCGCCAACATCAGCAGAGGATAGGAACACAATTCAAGTCTCTCTGGTGGGTGGCAGGGCCTCAGTACTAGAGCCATCAGCTACTCCATGGCTATGCATTGCAGGAAGTTGGAATCAGAAGTGTCTTTGGGATTCAAAATCAGGCACTCTGATATGGGAGAAAGGTGACCCAAAGAGTATTTTAATTGGTAACCCAAACAGCATCCTACTTATATTTTTGAAACAATCTTCTCAATTTAATATTTTTTTAGACTGTTTTGAAATTTCAAGGGGGCCTTGGATTCTTTTGTATATTCCTGATAGAGACACAAAGAACTTTGTTCTTTTTACTTTCCTTCTGGTATTTTATGGTGTCTCCTGATCTCTGTTATGACATATTTGCAAATATTTGCTTTTATGGTTTATGCCTTTATGTTTATGTTTAGAAATTGTGTTCTATGCAAAGACTATATAAATATTTATATATTTTATTCTTAGTACATTCTCCCCCCCCCCCTTTTCACATTCAGGTCTCTTAATTATGGTCAAGGAGTTGTAGCCCCTGGGCCAAATTACTTGTGTTGTAAAGAAAGATTTGTTGAAATACAGCCATATGCAATTGTTTTTGGTATTATTCTTGTCTGTGTTGCAACATAGTGACAGACCTGTGTAGTTAGACAGAGTGCACATGGCCTGCAAATTTAAACTATTATCTAGTTCGTTACAGAGAAAGATTTCTTACTTTAATCAATCTAAAAATTATTTTTATATAATTTACAAGTCAGTTTCCAAGTTTTTAAATATATTTTTTCTCAATAGTATTTATCTAACAGTGCAGTCATTGTAGGTTGAAAAATTAACATCAAGGAGCTGGCTTGTGGGCTCGTCTAGCTAATCTGCCTGCAAGTACCAGGATCTCAGTGTGTGCAGATTTGTGTCTTGGCTGCTCTATTTCCAATCCAGCTCCCTGCTTATGACCTGGGAAAACAATGGGGGATTGCCCAGATCCTTGGGACCCTCTACTCACATGGGAGAGCCAGAAGAATTTCCTGGCTCCTGGCTTCAGATTGATTCAGCTCTGGCCATTTGGGGAGTAAATCAGTGGATGAAAGATATTTGTATCTCTTGGTCTCTCAGTAAATTTGCCTTTCCAATAAAAATAAATATATCTCTTTAGAAAAGAGACATATTAAAATAAAAACCAAATATATTCAGGTCCCAATTTGTGGAACCCATAAGAGCCACCTTATTTGGCAAAAGGGGTTTTACGTATGTTATTAAATTAAAAATCTGGTGGCTGGCATTGTGGTGTGATGTGTTTTTGCCACCACCTGCAGTGATAGCCTTTTGTGAGTGTTAGTTTGGGTACTGGCTGTTTGACTTCCTATCTAGCTCCTTATTGATGCACCTGGTAAAATCGGAGAAGGTAGCGCAAGTCCTTAAGCACAGGGGGCCATGAGGAGGACTTGGAGGAAGCCCCCAGCTCCTGGCTTCAGCCTGGTCCAATTGTGGCCATTGCAGCCATTTGGGATGGGAGTGAATTATCATAGGGAAGATATATCTCTATATCTCTCTGTATAATTCAGTTTTTGATTAAATAAAATTATTATTTTGAATAATTTTAAAGCTGTTGAAGCAGGAGATTATCCTGGAATATCCAGATGGGTCTTTTGGGGTTCATTGGTCTTTCTAATGGTGAAAAACAATGGATGATGGAGGCAAAGACAAGAAAGATGGGTTTTTTAGATCAAGGAAGGAGCCAATGGAAAGTGAAGATGGCAAGAAAATGCATTTCCTTTTCTAGAAAAAGCAGCCCTGCCAACAGTTTTATGTCTATCAGTAGATCTATTTTGAGAATTCTGAGCTTCAGAACTGCGAGATAGCATATTTTTGTTTTAAAACATGTCATATATAAAGTCAAATAATATATGATGATAATCCTGCTGAAGGATGTTCCAACTATATTAAGAAAAATTATAAAATGGCACACACAGAATTATAGTATTCTTATTTAAAGATGTAACTGACAGCATGCACACAGGAAAGGAGCAGTTTGTTGTATGCTAATTTGTTATAGGATTATAAGAAGTTTATGTTCTTGTTTTCCTTAAGATTTTCAATTTTTCTTGGAAAGTCAGATTTACAGAAAGAAGGAGAAACAGAAAGATTTTCTGTCTGCCAGCTTCAATGGCCAGAGCTGAGCCAATCTTAAGCCAGAAGCCTGAAACTTCTTCTGGGTTTCCCATGTGGGTGCAGGGTCCCAAGGCTTTGGGCCATCTTGTACTGTTTCCCAGGCCACAAACAAGTTAGTTGGATGGGAAGTAGAAGAGCCGGTACAAGAACCAGTGCCCATATGGGATGCCAGTGCTGATTCATGGGTAGGGTGGGAAGTATCATCATATTCCTAAATTTCCATTATTAAATATGTGAAATAAAACTAAAAATGTGTAAAAAACATATGTGGATTTTTGTATGCTTTTGGGATAAGGAACAGGATTAGGCCTGGGCTCTGACCATGAGGATTTTCTACTTCTCTCTGAAGGACATTACACTCAAGTTCTGGGTGTTTTTTGTTAAAGAGCCTGGACATCCTCACAACAGCTTGGAATTGTAACCCACCAGTTCCAGTTATCTTACCTTGTGCTGTTTCCTAGGTTTTGAGCTTTATCCTTTGATTGTTTTCAATCACTTATTTTGAATCAAAAGACCAATAAAGCTCCAATTGGGTAGAAACACAACTTAGCTTTTCTTTAAAAAAATGATTGATTTATTTTTATTTGAAAGGCAGAGTTAACAGAGGGAGGGAGGAAGACAGAGAAAAGGAAATCTTACAACTGACATCTTCCCAAATGTCAACAATAAGCAGAGCTATGTCATTCTGAAACTGGGAGCCTCCTGTGGCTCCCAGAATTCCAAGGTCTTGAACTATCCTCTGCTCTTTTCTCAGATCATTACAAGGGATCTGAACCAGAAGTGGAGTAAAAACTGGTGACCATGTGGGATACCAGCACTGCTCATGGAGAATTAGCTTGCTAGGCCACTATGCCAGGCACACAACTTAACTCTTCTTTGATACTTCTAAAAAATGCTTTCAACCAATGTATAACTTGTTTTATCTCCAAAATACTTTTGGTTGACATTGGTCTCGGCACATGGTCCTAAAAAATGATAGAGTCCATCTTTACCTCATGGTGTAGAAACGTTGATCAACTGTGGATGTAGAGAGAGGTTCAGCAGATGGAAAGAATTGTCAGAAGATACCTTTTCCCTGCTGCAGGCACCTGATTCTCACTCCATCAGGACTAACTGTGATGAAGCTGGAGTGGTGCAGAAGTTTCATAGCGCACCCAGCTGGGCTCCTCTAGAATCCACTGCCAAATTTTGTCCTCATCCAAGGCAGACATAACAAGTGATTGTCATGGACAAAGGGAAATGGTACATGACAGTTTCCTCTATTCCATCTTTGTGTACTTTGGTTCAACCCAAGGATGAATCTGCTTTTCTGATGCGCTTTGCTAAAAGCAACTCTTTTCTTGCTGTGAGTGAGGTACTCCATGTCTGTTCACCTGAGCTCTCTCACTGTTAGAACTCAACTTTGGGGAAGGTGCTGTAGGCACTGTTGCAATGTCAGTGTCCCACATCTTACAGTAGAGGCAGAGGAAGAAGGTTCAAGTACCTGGATATTGGCTTGGCTCAGTTCTAATCATTGTAGCCTTTGCTTAATGAACAAGTGGATAAAAGATAGTTTTTCTCTCTCTCTTTTTCTCTCTCTCCTCTAACTGCATTTCAAATAAATAAGTAAATTTTTGACAAAAATGGGGCAGGTCAGTGTTGTGGTACATGAGGTTAAACTTTTCTCCCGTGATTCCAGAGTTGTCATCCCACATGAGCATAGGTCCAAGTCCTGGTTGTTCCACTTCGGATTCAACTCACTTGAAAGTGTCTGGAAAAGCAGCAGAGCTCAGCCCAAGGAATGGAACCCCTGCAACCAGGTGAGAGACCTGGGCTGGGGTTCTAGCCTCTTGTTTTGGCCTAGCCTAGCTCTCTTGCAACCTTTGGGGAGGAAACTGGATGGAAAATCTCCGTGTGTATCTGTCTCACTCTCTGCAACCCGCTTTTCAAATAATTTTTTAAGAGAACTTACCATGGTATACTTGTTACTTTGACTTTGTTCTGTTTGATTTTTAAACATTTTAACATATGAATATAAATAGAACAAATATGTATTTCATAGATACAATTCTAAGAACACAATGATACTTTCCTCCCTTCAACCTTTCCTATTCCTTTATTTTCTCTTTTTAATCTTTTAATTTTTATAATAACCTATGTTCAAGTTACTTGATATGTTACATTATATATTATATCTTGCATATATTATAAACATTATATTACAGTATATATTTTATATTATACATATTATACATATTATACATATATTACATATATGGCATATGTATTAGTTATATACATAGGATAAATGTTTCTTTAAATAAAAGTTGTACAAGTAAAAAGTATTCATTTATTTTTATTTGAAGGGCAGAGTTGCTGAGAAGGAGAGGTAGCTCTGCTATCAGTTCCCTAATGGCTACAATGGCTGGAGCTTGACCAGTCTGAAGCAGGGAGCCAAGAGCTGGGAATTTCTTCTCAATTTCTCATGTTGGTGCAGGAGTCCAAGGACTGGGATAATCTGCTATTATCAGGGAGCTGGAAGAGCAGTGGAGCAGCCAAGGCTTAAACTGATGGGATGCTGGGGCAATCCAGGCAAAAGCTTAACCTGGTGTGGCCCCAAGTGTCTTTTTTTTCCCCCTATTTTTTTTTAACTGTACTTGTATTGGACATGGGCTCTAAAGACATGTATTATTTTTTCTGTTTCTCTTCTCAGTGCATGCCACATGTTTGTCTACACATCTATTCCCCTATGGATAAAGCCAAGCTATATCTAGAAATAAGCAGGAAAAAAAATCTGTATCTTGGATAATATTTCTAATTCTTTTATGAGTTTTTTTTAAATTGTTCTGATGTGAAGATAGTTTCATTTGAAACCTGTGTGTGTGTATGTATATGTATACGGGCCAGCATTGCAATCTGGCAGAGTACACTGCTGCCTGTGATGCTGACATCTCATAGGGATATTGGTTTAAATCCCTGCTGTTCCATCTCTGATCGAGTTCCCTGCTGGTGTGCCTGAGAGGCCAATGAAAGCACTTGGGCCCTTGCACCCATGTGGGAGACCCTCGTGGAGTTTCAGGCCACTTATTGTGGCTTTGCCCAGCCCTGGCATTTACGACTATTTCAATGGTCAACCAGTGGACAGAGGATCTCTTGCTCTATCTCTCTGTAGCTGCATTTCAAATCAGTGTATCTTTTAAAAAACATTTATTTTTATTGTAAATACATATAAATATATACATATATATATATATATAGAGAGAGAGAGAGAGAAAGACAGACAGAGGAAATCTATCCGATGGTTCACTCTCCAAGTGACCACAATGGCTGGAGCTGTGCCAATCCAAAACCAGGAGCCTAGAGCTCTTCCAGGTCTCCCGTGCAGGTGCAGGGTCCCAAGGCTTTGACCCATCCTCTCCTGTTTTCCCAGGCCACAGTCAGGGAGCTGGATAGGAAATGAGGCTGCTGGGATTAAAACCTGCACCCATATGTGATTCCAATTTGTGTGAGGCGAGTACTTCAGCTGCTAGGCCACCAGGCTGGGCCCTCATTGCATCTTTTTTTAAAAGCTATTTATACATATGTATGTGTATTTCTTAAATAACATAGTAATTATATTCTTTATGGGGTATAGTGTGATATTTCAATACATGCATAAAATGTCTAATAATCACATCAGGGTAACTGGCATATTATCACCTGAGATTCATATCATTTCTTTATGTTGAGTGCACTCAAAGATTCATTTTAGTGAAGTGATTCTGTTCCCTTTCTCTGTTTTGCCTCTCCCCTTAAATGCTCTGGAAAGCTCTTGGCTGTTATTCAGTTGGAACAAAGATTTAAGTGCTACAAAATAAAGAAACAGGACAATTAGTGATTTTAAAGTGTGTTAACCCACAAAGATTATTTTCCTTCTCTTCATGCCCATTTGGTGAGAATGGTACTCTGGGACTGTGTAATTAGGGATGAATAGCACTGAAAAGCCCAAGTAATAATTTGTAGGAAATACAATTATGAGTACAAGTCATTAGTGGGAGTAAATGAATAGTTGTTGGTTAACAGGTCAACAATGAAAGCCCAATGTGGTTAAACATTGTATTAAATTACAAGTTAAGAGCCTGGCTCCTTGTCATTTAAGCATATTTATAAATTATTTAGCTTTTTAAACTGTATTTTATATGCTTTTTGATTTGTGTTACAGAAAGGAAGGAGCCACCTAATCTGGGCTTTAAGAGTTCTGGAGAGAAATGACTCCTATTTGAGATGTGTACAATACTTTCTTCATCAGAGAAGTCAGTGCGCTTTGTGTGGCATTTAAATTACAATTATGAAGTAATGAATATAATTTTTGAGGATCAAAGCTAATTGGTTAAGTAGGTAATTTACAGTTATTTGCAGACACTACGACTCCCATGACTTGCCTAGCACTGTTGTTGGTTTCAGAAAATCTAGTTTCATAACTTGGTGTTGATATTTTATTTCTATATGATCCCATCCTTGAAGCATTTGAAATCCATATTTGTGCAATCTATTAAAATAAAACACACACACAAGTCCCAAATGATTTTTATCTCATTGTAAGATTAAGTAGCCTCCATTGCCTTTATTTTAACTTCTCAACAAATACTTGTGGGTTTTTTTTTTTTTGCTTTTTATATACTGGAGATAGATCAATATATAGATAGTCCGTCAGTCAGTCAGTCAGTTACTTGGATATATATCTAATGAGAGTTTATGAGTGATTGTCCAAAAAAACAGTATTTAAAGTGATTTAAATGCTTGTAAGTTGAATGTTAATCACGAGTCTAAGACTGTTTTAGGAATTGTGGCATTTGTTCTTACAAAGGAAACATGACAGTAGTCATTTGATCATGGCATTATTAAAGCTTGGAAATAAGTAATATACATCGTAATATTTAAAGAATGATTTGGTACTAATATATATGCTGAGTGTAGATAGTGTAACCTAGGTTTCCTAGCTGTTCATTGATGCCTCAGTAGTGGGAACACATTTTGTACTGCTTGCATTTCCTTGGTGTCACAGATTCTTTAAACCTTTTCAACATTGGCATTTGCTTGTTATAGCTGCCCCTACAACATATTACATGTGAATTCATCAGCACGTTGGTCTGCCATAGGAATTGTAAGCATTCTCCAGGCTCTTTTCCTCTGGCTGTGGCTTCCTTGACTTTGTTTTCTATTATGTAGGCAGTAAGTACTAACTCATTTCTGCTGTGTTTCTACTGAACACATTCTAGGTTCCGGGGTGCAGCTCTTGATTATTATCAGATTGTGAAGCCCATAGAGATGGGAGTGTACCATGTGGTGTGATAGCATGTGGTGACATTTTCCATGACAGCCCCTTATGATCGCCTGAACTTCAGAATTTGGGTGCATTTTTTCCTCCATGTCTTATTCATGATTATCATCTTCAACATATTTGTGAAGCACATGTTACATGTTGGAACTTTGAAGGGTATTGGTGCTTTGATGGTGAACAGAAATAAATATGGATTTTGCTATCAAGTTTAGTAAACGACAGAATAGGTAATTATAGTAAGAGGCGTCAAACTGTAGTTGTGTTAAGTGATAGAAAGGACGTGGTACCATGATTTGTCCTCCCCAGACCCACGATGGAGTTTAAGTTCCATTATGAGCTGTTCAGTGGGTGGAAATTTAACCTATTGTGTCTGGACATGAAGTCTTTGTGAGGTGTTGAAATTATCAGGGTGGAGTTCCCATGACTGAAAACTGGAGACTTTGGAGAAAAGGAAAGACAATAAGAGACAGATAGGCAGACTGACTGAACTTACTGATTAACCAGAGGAAATAAACTTATGTGCATACCCCCTTGCTTCTCAGGATATTGCCAGCAAGAAGAATATCACCAGTTGTGAGTCTTCAACCCAGGGACCAGAGTTTCCAGCTGAAATGAAACTCTTTTTTTCCCTTTTATTTCCCCAACCTGTGGTATTGTGTTATTAGTGTAAAATCTGTCTAGAGAGTTCCTTCAAGTTCTTCCTTCAGGTTTGGACTTGGGTCCATGTGGTCAGGAAAGAGTTGTAATGGAGGCAGAATCCATGCTGGGTCTGTAATCCTGGTTCCCCATCTGTGCCTTAGTTAAATTGCTTCTATCACAGTGACCCACCAACTCCCCCAGATTCATTTGGGCATGCTTCTGTACCTGATGTACACAGATTTTTGCTCGAGTAAGGATCCAGCATCATAGCAAGGTCTGTAGGAGAAGGTACAGAAGAGCACTCTCAGGATTGAGGTAGAAATTCTTTCTGAAATTCCATGGAGGGGTCAGGGTATGAGCTATGTATTAGAAGGATACTTGAAACAGGGAGCTGACACAAGTAGAGGAACAAATTGGTGGAGGGTAGAGTTGGCGATGATCCCATTCCTTGAGACAAGGGAAAGGGTCTGCAATTCCCAGAGAGCTGATGAAGAAGTCAAACCATACAGGTGATTTGGGTTATGATATTTGGGGATTTGTTACTGAGGACTAGAGGAGATATTGCAGAATAATGGACAGAAGTGGAATGTAATCACAGACTTTCAAATAATATAATCAGCAGTTGGAAGAATGAAAACTGCAGAGTGATCTAAGAGAAATATTTTAATAATTTTGACATTTTCAGTTTAGGACAATGGTACCTTATTCAACTGTCTTTTTCCCTTGTATAGTTGGAAGTATAAGACTGCACATATGGAGTATCAGACTTAATGTTTTAGACAAAAACATGTGGGTGGTATTTTTTTAATAGGCATGAACTAGAAACTTTGAACATTTGAAGGGCATAAATTTGTGTTCATAGTTTGTAAAGCACATCAAGTTCTCATGTGTTTTTTCATCCATTTAGACTTGATCATATTCATAAGAATGATACTTTTTCTCTACTTTCAGTTCTGCAATGTGTTGCTTTAGAGTTCTTAGGCACACAAATAGATGTTTGTTTCATATTCACTATATAAACAATTGGTCGCAGAGTTGGTAGTATTTTTGTCTTTGATAAACATTTCTGTGGTAAACATATTTCTGTGTGACATTCAAGAACAAGCCAGAGTAATTCACAGATATATGCATATGCATATAAAGAAATTTTATTACATTTTATTGTTCCTAAAGGTTAAGATATACAAACAAGAAATAAAATCATTTTCTTTTGGATGATTTATGTCTTAATTTTCACCTGCCCTATAATTAGGAATTTTGAACTTTGTAAATTTTTTAAGATAAAATTATTGCCCAAGTATTCTTCAGGAATTACATCATTAACCCAGCGACCTTTCTAAGCCTAAAACAAAATTATTGGTACAAAGTGCCTGGACACACACAGACAAATAAATAAAGGAGAACGTTAAAATAATTTGAAAATGATTTATTGTTGGCTGCCTCTGTAGTTAGAGATTCAAGTATTATTACTTTATTTTAGTACAACAAGGGAGGACAGTAACTTGCTGTGGGCTAAAGGTAAATTATGATCTATTGCAAAGGAGGAAGGAAGTGTTCTGAGGAAAGAGGAAGGAATTTAAGATAAGCTATGTGTTTTCTCAAGGATTTCTTTGGAGAATGACTTGCAAAAAAAAAAAAAACAAAAAAAACTGCCTTGAACCTTGCTGGAAAACCCAAAGTAAAGATAGATGGGAGACTTCCTAGAATCTGAGGGAGTTAAAGACTGATTTGCTGGTAGGAGGATAAGCAGATACGAAAGAGTATGATACAAAAATATCTACTGTTATTTCTCCCCTTCTTCATCTTGGCATTACTGTTCTATTCTGGATACACCCAGCTTTACAGTTTGAAAGAATCACATGCACTATAACTTAAGGCAACCATTGTAAAGTGATCTGGATTTTCCACTGTACTTAGTTTGGGAAATGGGTAGTAGCCTTCATATTGGAAACTAATTCTGGACTTTAATAGCAATGATTATAACTCTGTGTTCTTATTCGGGATGAAAAGGTGCTATAATTTTGTGCTTAAAGTGTGATGCAGTGAAGGAAGAAAAAACAAAATAATGTATATGGAAGGTTTATTATGTATTCAAGTTAGCTGTTTTGCAGAGACCTCATTATATCTGCCTAAAATCCTATGGTCAAAGATGTTGCTCTTTTTGATTTTAACTATAGAAACTGAAGTGTACCATGAGTATGTTACTCAAAGGAAAGTGGAGGAATATTCTAAGACTGTGGTTCAAATGTAACTTAACCTTACTATAATTTCTGTGTTTTTCAATACTTAATTTTTTGTATATTAGATTACTTATATTACCACCTTGTTATAATATCCAAGTGGAACTCCCTAAAATGAAAAATAATCTTTCCAAATTCAGGCTTATTGATCCTGACGCTCCTTTTCTGGTTTCTTCTTTTATAAGATTCTTCAACTGGATAACATTATAGTCTTATTTGCTAGAAATGTATCTAAACAAAAAAGCCATCCTTTGATCTGGCAGTTAAGTACTGCATAGGATGCCTACATCTCCTTTTGGGGCACTTTGATTCAATATCCTATTCAGCTCCTGATTCAAGCTTGAATCCTGATCCTTGAAGTCATTAGTAGTGTTGATCCTTCAAATCAGTAGGAATGGCTCAAGTAGTTGCTTTCCTGTCACCCGTGTAGATTGAGAGTTTTGGGCCATAGCTGGGGCTATAGAAGGCTTTTGGGGAGGGAAACAGCAGGTAGTAACTCACTCACTCCTCCTCTCTCCTTAAATAAATATGTAAATAAAAATAAATTTAACCAAATTTTTCCTGGACTGTTTAGGCTCACTACCAGAAGTACTTGTTACTCGTCTTCGGGCAACTGCTCATGCCCAAGACACAGTATTGGCTCTGGAAGATACTGTGGACTGGCACGCTGGAGATGAAGTTGTTATCAGTGGGACCAGTGTTGAAGGCACCAAACCAGTGGAAGAGATTGTTGTTGTAGAAACTGTGCACAACACAGACCTTCTTCTTAGGTCTCCCTTGAGGTACTGAATGTATGGGTTGGGACGTTGTCTTTTTATTTATTTATTTTTTATTTTTGAGGAAAAAAATTATTTACTTGTAAAGATAAGTTTGAGAAATGGGGTGTGACAATGAGAAAGAGATCTTCCATGTGCTGATTCACTTCCTAAATGGCCTCAATGGCCAGGATTGGGCCCTGCTGAACTGAGGATTCTAGGTCTTCCTCATGGGTGGCAGGGGCATAAACACTTGGTTCATCTTGCACTGCCTCCATCGTACATTAAAAAGGAGCTGGATTGGTCACAGCATGATGGCTGAATGGCTAAGTCCTGATCTTGCAAATCCTAGGATCCCATATAGGTACCAATTTGTGCTCCACTTCCCATACTTGTGGCCTGGGAAATCAGTAGAGGATGGCCCAAAGCCTTGGGACTCTGCACCCACAATGGGAGACCTGGAAGAAGCTCCTGGCTTCTGCCTTCAGACTGGCTCAACTCTGGCAATTCTGGTCACTTTGAGAGGAAACCAGCAGGTGGAAGATCTTTATCTATGTCTCTCCTGTGCATAATCTGATCTGTCTTTCCAATAAAAATAAATAAATCTTTTTTCTTAAAGATTTATTTATTTTTATTACAAAGTCGGATGTACAGAGAGGTGGAGAGGAAGATCTTCCGTCCGATGATTCACCCCCAAAGTGACCACAATGCCAATGCTGTGCCGATCCAAAGTCAGGAGCCAGGGAACCTCTTATGGGTCTCCCACATGGGTGCAGAGTCCCAAAGCTTTGGGCCGTCCTCGACTACTTTCCCAGGACACAGGCAGGGAGCTGTACGGGAAGTGGAGCCGCCGGGATTGGAACTGGCGTCCATATGGGATCCAGGCGCGTTCAAGGCGAGGGCTTTAGCCACTAGACCATGCCACCGGGCCCAAAAAAATAAATAAATCTTAAAAAAAATGTGGGAAGCTGTACTAAAAGTGGAGCAGCCGGACTAGAACTAGTGGGATATGTGGGATGTCAGTGTTGTAGACCATGGCTTAATTGCTGTGCTGTGTCAGCTCAAGATATTAGTCCTTAAATAATGGCCTCCTATATTAAATAATGCTAGATCCTCTAAAAAATTATAAATCGTGAAGCATTTTATTATTGAATTAAGCATCTTTTAGAATGTTTTACTTTTTTTTTTTTTTGAAAGACAGGTTTTATAAAGAGAATGAGAGAGAGAGTCATTGACAATCCGAAGCCAAGAGCCAGGAGCCAGGGGAGGATCAGCCAATTGAGCCATTGCAGTGGGCCCATGAATTAAACATCTTACATAGATTTTCTTGTGGACTCTAGAATTTGTATTTTAAAGCCAGTGTTCAGTGCAACACAACATAGCTTCTAATTTTCCTTTTGCTTGTGTCCATCACCCACTCTTCTGTGTAAGAGTTTCTGAAGAAATTGAACCCTAGAGGGAGATTATTAGCACAATTGAGAGTCCTACTCTTCCAAATATTTGCAGTGATGTCCTTGTTTGTACCTTCCTCTTATCCTTTTCCCTTTTTCTCCAGATATTCTTACAGCTTCACTGAGAATTGGGCAGCCAGAGAATACTCTGTTCTAAAGGCTACTGTGGCTCTGCTCAGCAGGAGGATTACCATACAAGGAAATCTAACTCTGGAGAGGAAGCAGCTCCTTGCCTCATGCCAGGAGGCCAATGCCTCAGAAGGTACAAAAGTATTATCTTCGAAAATCCAATAAACATAAGAGCATATTCTTATTGTCAGGTGACATGTGGCATTACTTTGGTTGACCTCTTTTGAAATATAGCAAGTCCTTAATCTTTGAATCTCTGTATTGTTTTCAGAATCTCCTCAACAACTTGTCATCTAACACTTTCTTACCCTTCTCCCCATGCAGTCTGACAACCTTGTGAAAGAGACAGAGAAAAGCAAAACAAATAAATTGATTATTTCCCTGGGAAAATTGTTGCAAAAAAATAAGTTAGGAGAGTTGAATTGTATTTATATAATCTATATTTTATTTATTTAATTCCAGGCCCTTTATAAGATTCTCATGAAAACCTTAATTCTAGAATCATGGGCTCAGGCAGCATATTCTTATTAACTAGATCTAAAGCCTCCACCCCCACTCCATACTCCCATATACCTTTGGGTTTGTCTTCCAAGGAAACTACCACATATTTTAGGTGACAGAAAAAGTCAATTTATCTTCTAGTAGAATAGCAGGCATTGAATCACACTGATGTGCCTATTAAACATCTATTTCAGGGATGGTTAGTTTAGTAGGTTATGTTTTGGTTTCCCAGACTGTAGGTTATGAGGCTTTCATATGTGGTGAAGACATCATTTGTCAACTTTGGTCCAGGATGGTGTGGATGTCAAGGATGACTTCCAGGCATGAGCTGTGGATGGATGATAACACTATTCACTGAGATGGGGAGAGGAGCAGGTTATAGGGTGGGAGAGTAGCAATCATGGGTTTAATTTTGTATAAGTGGAAATTTGGAAGCCAGAGTAGCAGTGGAGTAGTAATAGCGAAAATAGCAAGGCTCAAGTAAAGAGTTGAGTCATGTTTACATTATAAGTATAAAGGTTTGATACGGCAGTAGGGGAGTTATTAGGAGTAGGGAGGAGCCTTGGCCTCATGCCCCTCCTCCCACACTATCAATTCACAAATGTATCCTTCTGAAAAAAAATAAAAAGATAATAGTGAGTTAGAATCCACCGACTCCCAACTTGAACGATTCTGTCAAATTGAAATTTGTTTTCTATTTAACTCTCTTGGTAATTTTCAATTCTATTGTTTTCATATCACATTTTGGGAACATTGCATTTAACCCTGCTGCCAGTGAAGCCATGCTTCTAGATTTGAGTTCTTCTAACATTTTTAGCTCCTACTGAAATCATGTCTGATTTTAATATCATAAACCTTAAGCAAAATTATAATAATTTCAAAATAAGTCATTGTTTTGTGGTAGGTACAATCATGGGGACAAAATGGCTAAATCCAGTGGATAAGACCTTGCAATTTGAAAACAGAATGGCTCATTGGCACAAATATTCAGACTAAATATTCTAAATATAAAACTTATCTATTTTTTTACATAGGATATTTTTTACATAAGGTATTTATTTTCTTGGTATTAGCAAATGACTGGACTCTGAGATTTATTGGAGAATAGTATATTATTTAGTATTACTGGTCCTTGTTTGATTCATTAACATGGACAATATGGACTCAATTCAGTGTATGATTTTAAGAGTTTGGTTCACTCCTGGAAATGTCTTGTGTCAGCAGAAATCATTCTGGATCATGAGTTCACAACCCATTGTAACAACAGTAATTGTATGTTTTAAGTTCAGGTATTAGCATTGCAGGTTGGGGAGGAAGTATTAGTGCAGGAGCTTTGGGGCACTTTTCCATTTATATGGCAACATTATTGTTAAGTCCCCAAGCCATTAAAAAAAAACTAACAAAAGTTAACACTAAAATGTCCTATGATTTCATTCAGTGGTTCAGTGTTTTCTCTACAATTATTAATCACAAGAAGGTCATTTTAGTTCATATTGCCTCCAGGGAATCTCTTGAATTAAAATAAGCATAATTTTGGTTGAAGTTGTGGACTTTAGTCTACTTTATTGTGACAGTAAATAAAGTGATTGATTTTGGAATGTCTGGAAATAGTAGAACAGTGGCAATATCATTTGCTATTTCCTAGATCTATTAACTGATAACCCACAGAAGGTGAACTAAAAAAAAAAGATTATTAATGATTTGTCCCTTTGTGTTGATGTTGCCTTTTGGATGGGAAAATTGTTTAGCACCATGTTTTACAAGCTTTAGGTTTCCTAGACTTCATTCTGTCTTGCAGGTAATCTGAAGAACTGTTTGTATTCCAAGAGTGAGAAGATACTGGGGTCTAGGGATCTGGGGGCCAAAGTAATCATTCAGTCCTTCCAAGAGGAAGCCAGTCAGGTCCAGTTGAAGGGAGTGCAGTTTCGAGATCTGGGGCAAAGTTTCCGTAAGCATCTGAGCGCTCTCACTCTGGTGGGAAGTATGAAAGGTAAGGGTATCTTGACCTGTGACTCTGTGACTTTTTCTTTCTTCTCACATATGAAGCTACTGCATAAAGAAACATTGGAACTTGTGGGATTCAGAGATACTTAATTGTTTATATTCTTGGTCAATGTTGAGCTCTTAAGTGTCAGTAAGCCCAAGAAATCACATGGGAGCTTCTTTAAGTTCAGTTATGGACATTCTTCTGACAAACTACATTCCCCAGTGATCTCGCCAATCTGAATTTTATACATGCAGACCATATGATTCCAGAGCAAGTAATTCACTGAGCTCATTTTGAGAACCATCACTGGGTAGCATATATGGGGTGAATTATGCACCCTTGAGTTTTGATTACTGCCTCTATACATTTTAGCATTTCTGTCAGACTGACTGAAGTTAAATAGAGAATTTACTTATTTTTGCTCATCTTTCTGGTATATTGTGCAATTTTTACAAAATAATCATATTATTTAGCAAAGGGACAGGATTCTGAGAAATGTATATCATTTTTTCTTTATGTAAGCACTGTGTTAGGTTTATCAAAAATCATGGGGAAATGGAATGAAAAGGTAAATTGATTTTGATATAAAACTTATTTTAATCCATGAGTAGTTTTCTTTTAGTATGCATTTTTCAAGAACTCTTTGAAGATTTCTCATAAGCATAGATTTCAAAAAATTTTCTAACAAAATAAACTTATCGTTTAATTCCAGTTTGCATGGAGTTTTTGAAGTAGTTGCATAGAAATAAAGACCAATCACTCAGCATGGCCTCGATTTAATCAATAAACTGGGAAAGCTTGAGATGTCTGAGGCTAAGGCTGTTGCTGCCATGTATTACAGTAGACTATCCTACAGTAAACTCTGTTGTTTCAAAATATAAGTAGCAGGAGCATTCTGTAAATTAATGATGAAAAGTGAAGCATAGTAAGTATGTGATCCAGTAAACTAGTTATTATTATTACCAGGTATTACATGCTGTGTAAAACATCCACTAATTCACTTTACAGATGTCAGCAAAATCTGGCATTGCATTAGGAGGAAGCAAAATCATAAACTCTGAGTCCCCACGGACACAGAGACATGAGAACTTCTGCCATCTCTGGTTATCTCCCAGTATGTATTTCAGCAGGAAGCTGAAATGGAGAGTAGAGCTAGCATTCAAACATATGCACTTGGACATTAGTTGAGAATGTCCCAAGCATTGGCCTAACTGCTGTGCCAAGTGCCCACCCCATGTACACAGTTGCACATGTTATAAATAACATATTGCTCTATGTCATATGACAGTTATAACACTACTAAGCAATAGGGATTTTTCAGTCTTTATAATCCTATTAGACTAATGTCACACATGTGTTGGCTGAAACGTTATGTGATGTTTAACTGTGGTTGGCATTCAGTAAATAGTTATCCATTAAATAGTGCATGCTCCATAAACTGATTAGAGGTTCATGGACTGTGCCTATGGGACCAGTGTAATGATTTCAACAAATAACAATTTCTTCACCAAAGTTGATTTGAATTATGTCTCAGACTCCTTTTCTCTTGCATTTCATTATTATGAAGGAGGATGTTTTTAGGTAGAGAAAGATATGTTCAACAGGAGACGAGGAGCCCTTGAGATCTAATCTTTAGCTTACTCTTGCCTACTCAGATTCCTATGTACAGGGATGTACGGTGTGGAACTCCTTTAGTAGAGGCCTCAGCATGGATGGTGTCCTGGGCCTGAAGGTGGACAGTAACGTATTCTTCAACATTGTAGGCCACACACTACTGGTGGGTAGGTGAAATGCATTTGTTTGATTTCTGTATTCTGCACTAGACACAGGTTTGATAAAGATTTCTCTAAAAATGTTGGATTTCCAATTTTTAGAAACATTGGCCTTCTGCCCATTAGAAATAAATCATAGCTAAAAGTCCTAATTTTAAATTTAGTTATCACTGACTGGCTTACTGACCTTTACTCACAGGAAACTGACTTTTTAAAGGTTCAGCTCAGGTTAATACATGTGTAATGGGAAGTTTTGAAATTTGCTGTCAGCAATTTTCACAATAATTGTGAAAAATAGAAATATATCCTCATACAGTCCCACAGATTGTCAAACTTGAATGCCGGCCAAGGACTTGAAACTCTTGAGTTCTTGTTTTAACTCCTATGGTGTCCTACTAGAAAAGTACATTTTCCCCCAAGGGTCTTAGAAATGTACATTTTTTTTCACCAGGATCTTACTGGTTATCTGTGCCTGCTTTTGTTTCCTGAAATTTCTTTCTTTGCAAAACCCATAATTATTCCTAAAATCTCAGATTGTGTCATAAGATGCCTTTCCTTACAATCGTTTAACTGTTTCTTAGGGCTTAGAATACAATGCAAATCTTTTAACCTGGCTTAAGAGACCCTTTCTGTGATTTTGCTTCTCTTAGCTTCTATCAACCTGTCTTACAAATAATTCCACATCACTGATGGCACTGACCAATATTTCATTGTAATTGCTTTAAATGTGCTCATTCCTCTGACCCAGTGTGGTGGCCTAGTGGCTAAAACCCTTGCCTTGTATGCACCAGGATTCCACATGGGCACCAGTTCATGTCCCAGCTGCTCTACTTCCTATCCAGCTCCCTGCTTGTGGCCTGAGAAAGCAGTTGAGGATGGCCCAAAGCCTTGGGACCCTGCATCTACAATGGGAGACATTGAAGAAGTTCCTGGCTCCTGGCTTTAGATGAGCTCAGCTCTGGCCATTGCAGCCACTGGGAAGGGAACTAACAGATGGAAGAGCTTTCTCTCTATCTGTTCTTCTCTTTGTAAATCTGGCTTTCTGAGGAAAACCAAACTTAGAGTGCATACTCCTCTGTGCCCCAGTGCCTTTGTAACAGGTCCATTGCCCTCTGTTTATGTCATTCCCTTTCCTCCTACAAGATCCTTTTTCCCAGATCCCCATCACATGTCCCTCTTTCTAAGACTGTTAAGCACCAATCAGCAGTTCTTGGTTTATAATTGAATGTTACATTTCTCACTATCAGTTAATATGTTTTGTTACTGAGTATCCTGAGAGTATAAATATTTAATGAAGAAACAAGGATCTTATACCCCTGGTTGTGTGCAAAGTGCCCCCTTTTAAATGCCAAGGACAATTGAAGTGATCTGATGCAGAAAAATCATTTCATTAGTAAAGGACAACCATAGGGAAGTGAAGCTAACAGTTATAGGACTGACTGTGTTGTTATTTTTGCCTTTGTGAAAGAAAAGATGAAATGGTCATCAAAAATGCAGAAAGGTATCCTAATATTTAACATTTTAGCACAAAACAATTATACAGCATTGGTATTAATTAGGAAAGGAAGAAAACCTGTAGGAAAAATGTAGCCATTAGTTCTTGAATATTGCAAATGATCAGCATGACATTTAACATAGTGTAAGTGGAAAGATTAAAATATTTGTTAGTACATTATAGGTAAAGCACTCAATTTCCTATTTAACAAATTTCCAAACCGAGATATGTGAAATAATGCTTGGGAAGCCCAGAGTTTTGTGAGATCATCATTGGTGATACTACTTAAGTAACAAGTCTATGTAGCATGACCATTCTTACCCTTTTATTCCAGCCTCCATGGCTTGTCTGGGTTTTCCACCCTGTTCCTCTCATCATTTTGGCTGTTTCCAGGGGACCCAGGGAGTTAGGTACCAATTCAGATAGCTTGGGTTGGGACACACTGGATATGCAACATTTAACTGTGGAAAGATTCACTTAGCTTCTTCTGGAAAACAAATTTCTCTGTTCCTCTTTTCGTTTAAAATAAGCTTCACATTCATGATACTCCAGAGCTAAAATGTCACAAGATCCTTATGATACAGCCTGGTTTATAGATTAGAAAAACAGAAAACAAAAAGAAGACTGTCCACTGCCAAAGAAGAAAATAGTGTGCTAGTGTCTATTGTGTTCTGAGTAACTTCAAGTGGGATGAGATGACATATTCTTTTGTTTTCAGGAGCATACATGGAGGCAAGACCCATTGCTTGGGAGGTGATAACCAGAAGAAATTATGGTAAGTATGTAAATTAACTTTAAATATCTGAAATTCTATTTAAAGTTATGTATTTTATAGAAGGGCTTAATTATAAAATATTAGATATATTGATCAGCATGACATTTTAATATACTAAATGTTTCCTAAGTACATCCTAATTATGTATTTTTACATGCATGAAACATATATCTATGTATCATATGAACTGTTATGTGAATTAGTAGAATCAGGAATGTAAGTGTGTAAACTTTAGTGATGTTTGTAAATACTCTAGGTTTAATTTCTAACTTTTTAATCAAACTGGTCAGAACAGGGAAATATAATCAGGAATAATGTCATCATCAATGTTTCTGGTGCTGAGGGACTCTCCAGTTCTGAAATGTTGACACCATCTGGCATTTACATCCGCAATCCCACCAATGTTATAGAGGTAAGACCTGCACTCCACTGGAAAGATCAGACCTAAGGGAGCTTAGCATGCACTCCCAAAAGCTCAGGGGTGTGGTGTGTAATATTTACTTGCTACCCACTGGAACCCATAAGAAAATAATTTATGATTCTGCATGAAACAAGTGGTTAGGGATGAATGTAATTGTTTCTCTTGGGATTTTTAAAAATATTTTTTGTAGAAATATCTGTGTAGAAGAAAACAAAGTAGCCATTGCTCATTTCTGGTCATCTACATGAATGTGAATTTAAATATCTCTTGAGCTACTCATGTGAATGCTGATATGTATGCTTTGATTCTGATAGCATGAGCTGAACAATCTAGTGCTTTCTCATGATGTTTATGCTGTCATGTTGCTGCTCATACTAGGAGTGGATATATGAGATCATTCTAGATTGCAGGAAGGAGACTTTCGTGGCCTTCATTTTTTTTTTTAACCTCACCTTTCACCCTATCTTGGTAAATTTCCGTGTAAACACTTAAGCAGTCAGTTTTTTTTATGTCCAGTTAGCCACAGATTTGTGAATAAGGAATTGCCACCAGTATAATAAATGAGCATATAGTTTCCCCTTTTCCAATTATTTTATTCCATGAATCAGCTATGAAAGAGGTTTGGCGCCTGCAACTCCTGTTGTAACGTGACAATGATGCTGTGCTTTTGAGGAACTCAGAGTGTGAGCCTCTTTTTCACTGATCATCGTTTTAATTACGATCAACTGAGTAACCTCTAATAAAAGTTGTGGTTATTCTTTCAACCCTTTAAAGACTCATAATTATGTTTGTTCCAAGCACAGCATCTACACACCATTTTAGGTGCCTAATGGGGGTAGCTAATATACCAGAGAGGAAAAGAGGCAGAACTGTATGGATCATAGAAATCTGAACACTGAAGTAGAGTTTCATTTAACTTCTTGGTCAGAGATGTTACATAGCTATGCCAGCTCTCTTGGGAGCTTAAGGAATCGTCTTTTAAAATACTTTTAAAATTAGCAAAACCTTATTACTATGAAATATCCAGAGGATATTCAGTATATTCCTAACTTATTTTTCTTTGTTGGATTTCAAGTTCTCTACTCCTGTTTTCATTAGCTTATTAGCTTTTAGAGTGCAGAATAAAAGAACAAAATTTAAAATGGTTGTTTCTCAATAGAAAAATACTGGCTTAATAAATGAATACAGTGTAAACACAAAATCAAAAATGAATGAGTTGAGGGAGAAAAAGAAAAATATGATTTTATGATTTCAAAATCAGTTGATGACTGAAAAGCAAGATGTTTAATCAGTGGCACCATTAAGATCCTGGTGGACTAGCCAGCCTTCATTTAGATCTTCATTTAGATGAAGGTAGCCTGATCCTTGTGCTTGGGCAGCCAATCCTAAAGGCTAAAAACTCTCTCTTCCCTCACCAATGCATCTGACCTTGTGGTCCCTGACTTTTCAAGGGATCAGAGGAAGAGATACCTAACCCCTGTGCAGGGGTTGTGGTTTTGTTTTTCCTGAATTGTCCTGGCTCAGAGCTTAGGACCCAACTCCCAGCAACAGTGTAAGAAATTCACTTTTGTTTTCTGTCAGTCCCCTTTGTGGTTCATTTACCTGCAACCCAGCACAGTACAGCAGAATCTTGAATTCAGTATTGCTTCTTAGTTTTCTCAGTCACAGGTAGTCTAGCTGCCTGAATTGCTACTGAACTAAGTTAAGGACATTTCCTCTGAGAAACAAACCCTACACTTTGGGCCTTCTAGCCAGGGATGAGTAGAGCATGTTGTACTGCTGGAGTCTCCAGTGGCTCCTTACAACTCTGCCGAGTTTCACAAAAACAGAAGTTTTGCTAGTTCCTCTATGCATCCTCTGTACATTTCCTTAACAACTCTAGCTGCTGAGTCTTTAACTTCTTCCCAGAGGCTCTGTATTTCCAGAAGACATACCCTATGTGAACGTGTTCTCATTTCCATAGGCTCTCAAGCAGCTGGAGACCACTTACTTCCAGAGCTTAGGAGTATCCCATGTTTTTGTAGGTGCTAGAAATTTCCTATGGTCAGACTCCCATTTAGGATAAGCAGTGGAAAAACCCTGAAGAAGAGCCCTTTGGCACATGCATTTAATTTGAGGGGAATTTGTTCTGGTTTGTGAATCAATTTTGTAAGGAACTCTGTGTTTAAGGGCCCAACCTTAGTTCTCCAGCTCTCCCCACTCAATAGGTAATGCATATTTAAGATCTGCCTGAAGGGTTAACTCACTTTTTTCCAGCGACTATAGATGCACACCTCAAGGAGCTGGCTTACGTGGGCGGTTAATTTTTCTCTGGAATTTCTCTTACTTGAATGTCCATAATACACTGACTTCTGCATAGAATTGATTTCCACACAAAATTCCCTGCTTGCCTTAAACCCTTCCACACATGCCGCTGGCTGCCTGCATAAATATGTGGTTTTTTTTTTTCCTCATGAGCCATTTTTCGCATACCCAATTGGGATGCAGAGTGAAAAGGGCTGTGAGCGAAGTGAACCAAGTGCTCAAGTGCTTCTTTTATAATAAAAGTGAGCCTTATTGGCTAACAGAGAACCAAAGTTGCAATCTTCTGCTCAGCAAAAAATGCACTTGGATGGTGCTTATATCTGTATGTGATCACCATGATACTCTCTACATGCTAATAATGCTAGGGCAGATGAATCAACAAATCCATTCAGTCTATGAAAATATTTGTATGTAAGCACTTGTGCTGATGAAATGAATGAATAAGGATGTAGTCAGCGCTAGGAATATGGTTTTAAATGCTGGAACATTTCACTTTGTAAAGCAATGGTAATGGAATATATTTATTTGTTCAGGTAACAGATCACTTTTAGCCTCTAGTGTACTTATCTCATTGTTTTTAAACTTGTAGAAAATGTGGGTGTTTAAGATGTTCTCATGTTCCTTTTTAAAGATTTTTATTGTTTTATTATTTTCCATGATCTGGTTTTGTAATCATACAAATAAAAATTTAAAAGAGATGCTCCCATCTCTGACTCTCAGTTCTTGCACAGCTATGACATTTCCTGTGAGCCATACGTGTGGTAGAAACATAGGCACTCCACAGAGCTGTTTGGAGGATATTACTTCACGTTTACTGTGCTTGCAAAGATTTGTTAGATCTGCAGCCATTTGTTGAATTCCTTTGTTTATCTGTGAGGGCTGGAAAGATATAATGGACACATGTATCTGTCAATTCAGACACAGAGACCCTTCTTGATGCTGAGGACTGAGCACAAACCCTGTTTTTCCATAAAAGGGAATAATTAGGATAACCTATTTAATGCTAATAAATATTTTGATGGATGTTTACTATCAGGTTTGATTATTTTAAATAGCTATACAGCCTTCTGGTAAACTCCATTGAATTATTCATACTGCAGTTGATCATGTTTTAGTATGTAGGTTGGAAATATGGAATTCTACCAAATTTGTTGATGAAATGCTGGCAAATGAGTATAGTCATTTTGATGAAACATGTAGCTTTAGTGCACTATATACTAGGGTTTCTTAGCTGTAACAGTATTGACATTTTGTTTTATAAAAAAAAAAAATCTCTGCTCTGGTGGGCTGTCCTCTGTATAGCAGTAGCCCTAGTCTTCACTTACTGAGTATCAGCAGCACTCCCCTCCACCTTCTGAATTGTAACAATAAAAATATTTCCCCAAATTTCCAGATATCCTCTGGGGAGTAAAATCATCCTTAGTTGGCAACTGCTCCGCTAAGCCATGGTTCCCCGGGATGATTGATGTTCTAGAGAGGGCCTGATTCCCTGAAGTCATGTTAACAACTTGAATAGTACATCAACTGAATAGTCAATAATATCAAAAAAAGCCACTTTTGTTAGAGACCATGTGGTAGGTGAATTATATGATTAGAATTTTCAATGGCCTCAGAGGATTGGAGAATTAGAATTTAAAATAATGACATAAGGAATAGGGAAATTATTCCATAGAAGAAGAAAAGATTCTGTAACTGAATATGAAATGATGAGTGACTGTGTATTTAGAAATACCCAGGGTGAAAAACTTTGGATTTGTGTGATGAATAATAAGTTAAACAAGAAGCATAGGCAATTGTACCAGTATCCCTTGGCCTCTGGCTGCTGGCCAAGCTTCAATTCTTGGCATAGACTCTGACCTGACTCATGCTGCCCCTGAGATTGGAATGCCCTAGTCTTCAGTGGTTTCCCAACTTGCATGAAACAGGGAGTGTTAAGAGGATGTATAATAGAAGTGTAACAGACTGACATATCCAGATATGGGGAAATAGTGCAGTATACCTTTCTGCACCCAGACCAAAGATGGACTCCCAGTGAAACTGTTGAATATTGCCTGACAGTAGAATGCTTGACTCTCTGATATTGTCCATGCCAACAATATTGGGTTACAAATAGCGGAAAAACGGACTTATGACTGTTCATGAAGGGCTGCCCATTTTAATACTAGAGGGGGAAATCAGTGGAGAAGGGAGGGCATGTGAGGATGGGGCAGGAAATCCCAGAACCTATGAAACTGTATCATAAAATAATAATGATAATAAAGAAACAAGGAGTGTTGTGTGTTGGTGGTTTAGTTTTTATCCTGAGAGGGGATAAAGAAATAAACCAGTCTGAAAAATTTTCAGTTTACCTCACCATAAAGTAAATAGAGAGTAGGATAATCATAAGAACATTTCTTTTTCATAGCTTTATCATACATGGCTTAACTCTTTATGAACAATCCTTAATTTCTACAGGGAAACAGAGTTTGCTCTGCAGGTTATGGCTACTTTTTCCACCTTGTCACCACGCAGACATCACAAGCTCCACTACTGTCCTTCTCTCAGAACATTGCACATTCTTGTACAAGGTAACTTAGGGGAAGTACATCTCATTCTGGATGTAAGTTTTATATGTTACTCACAAGGTGAGTATAGGCTTGGGCATTTGCTGAAGATCCACTGATGCTCTTGTGTGCTTTTAAAAATCACTTTACTAGAAAATGATTGATACACAAAAAGATATATAGAATGCAGCCTAGTAAATATGGAGATAAATACACACCCATAAAACCATCACTAAAATCCAAGCTATAAATACATTTATTGTCTCTAAAACTTCTCCCCAAGACCTATTTAATTTTATTATATTCATAACTCTTGACATGAGCTCTAATCTGTCAAAGTATTTTTAAGTATATGGTACACTATTATTAAGAATAAACATGCTGTAGAATAGATCTCTAGTAATCATGTTTCATTATTACAACTTGTATTTTTTGACTAATATTTTTTTCATTCCCAATCCTTCCCATTCTAATTTTTGCTTCTATGAGTTCATGTAAATGACATAATGTAATGTTGGTTTTGTATTTGGCTTGCTTCACCTATTAAAATATACTCCAAATTTGCCCGTATTACTAGAAATACCAGAATTTCCATTTTTCTTTAAGGCTGGATATATTACACGGCTATATATGCCATATTTTGTCATCTACTTATTTGTCCATGGTTACTCTAGACCTTGGTTACTGCGTTTTTTATTGTGAAACCTTAGTAATGAAAGGCATCAGTTGAAAAAGTAGCAGGATGGAGTGTCCCTTTTGTGGCCAGAGAACTCAAGAGGGAGGAAAGTTAAACTTCAAGAGCAGCTGGCAGAGCCTCTGAGGTGGGGGTGCTTGGCTTAATAGTAGAGAAATGGCTTTAGAGAAAAGCTTCCTGCCTGTGGCTTGCTTTTACTATATGATAAGAAGAGACTCCGTGAAAATCTTTGCTTTGTCAAGGGCACAGTCATCTTTTAGGAACAATTTCACAGGAAAACGCTAGGGGATTTAAAAAGCCTGAGGAAAATGCCAGCCTCAGATTTACTCAGGCCCTGATGCAAATCCTGATTCTATTCTTCACAATTCCCTATTTTTTAAAGCTTCAAAATTTCCTTATTTGCAAAATGGAGATAAATTTGTATTGAAAATTTGGTGTGAAAATCAAATATGTATAATCACCTAAAAGAGCACCAGAAATACAGTAGGTACTCAATAGTTGACAACTATAAATAATAATAGTAGTAGTAGTAATGCTGATATAATGGAAAATCGTACACAGAATGAAATAAGGATTGGGAAAAATCGCTAAGCAGCGGTGAAGTGCAGTTGTGGCTGCTGGACCTCCCCATGTGAGGTTTGAGTTAGTACTTGTTTAAAGGTGCTATTGTTATGACATTGAAGGTTTTATCCAGCAGCTCTTGGATAAGAAAGGAAAGTACCTAGAATACTGAAAGGAGGAAAATTCAGGCAGAAGAAGGAAACCTGAAGAAATAGCATATGTTAGTATCATTCTCCGAAGAAAGGCTGAACATAGAATAGTAAGGGGGCATATTCTGGAGGGCCAGGAAAAGGTTGGCAGGCTCCTAGGAAGGCTGTGAAGCTAGAAGTGACACTGCTGGGTTTGTCTCCAAAGGAAATGAAATCACTCCCATATTTAATGTACCAGTATTCATGGTAACCAAGGAATGCAGACATTGTCTGTTCATCGATAGGAGGACAAAGAAATTATCTCTCAGTTACACACACACACTTTATCTTTGCCTGTCTCTCCTACACACCCCACATACATACAGATATACATACATACAGATATACACATACTATAGGATGTTATTCCATAACTAAAAATTAATTTTGGTCATTTCTGACAACCATATGGAACTGGAGGACATTATGTCAAGTGATATAAGCCCAATACAGAAAGACACATAGTATATGGTCTCGCTAGTAGTTGAAGTATAAAGCTGTTGATCTCTTAGAAATTAGTAATACTAGTTAACAGATGCTTGGGAGAAATGGAGAAAGAATGGACTGGAAAAATTTGATTAGTTGATACTAACGGAAAATGACATAGGAAAAATAATTTCTGGTGTTGTATTGCAGAGTGGGATGTGTACAGATAATGATGTATTGGGTATTTTTTAAAAACCAGAAGAAAGGATTTGGAATATACTTACCACAAAGAAATAAATGTGTAAATTACTATATATGCTTGCCATGATTTAAACATTTCACAATAGATGTAATATATCAAACCAACACTGAGTACCAAATTAATACATATAATTATTATGTACCAATTATAAAGTAAAAAAAACAGTTAAAATATTATGTATTGTCTAATGGAAAAAGTGAGATGTTAGAAACACAGAAATTAGCATATTTCATTCTTTGTTTCTCTTTCTAGGTGTGGTCTCTTCGTATACCCTAAATTTCAGCCACCTTGGAATGATGGACCTGGTCCCACATTACTCCAGTACTTCACAGTTTGGGAAAGTGTAGGTGGTGTCCAGGTGAGGTTTTTGTTTTGTTTTGTTTTTTAGCTTTTCTTTTAAAATAAGAACTGTCATTTTCTTTTTTATTTATGCATTTGTTATGCATGTCTATTTCAACAGAGACAATGTAGATGATAGCATCATCATACAGACAGTGAAATATGAAGTGTATATATGTGGAATAGTGAATGAACAGAACCTTAGCCAGTACTCCAGGTGGTACTTAACCAGTACTTCCTCTGTGGTAATGTGTTGGCCACTCTAAAAGCAGAACAGGATCATACATATTTATAATAAACAGGGGTTGTACAAATATCCCTTCTTTGCTATACCTTGTAAGATAAGAAATAAGGGGACTTTGATTTTTTCTTTCAGACTTTAGTTTTATTTCAAAGTCAGAGTTACAGAGACGAGAGCAAGAAAGAGAGAGAGTGAGTGAGCAAGAGTAAGGGATAAATAGTTTCGTTGATTTTTTGATCTGCCGGTTAACTCCCCAAATGATCACAATGGCTGGAGCTGAGCCAATCTGAAGCTGAGAACCTTAGGTCATTCTTCGCTGCTCTCCCAGGCTACATAAGCAGGGAGCTGAATTGGACATGGAGTATTCAGGACTCAAACCAGTGTCCATATGGAATGCCAACACCTCAGATGGAAGCTTAGTCAACTGCATAATGGCACTAGTCCAAAATAAGAGCTCTTAAAGTAAAGCAATTTAACAAAGGTCACCCAGTTTATGAGAAATGCAATCAGGGGCAAATCTGGACTTCAAATACACATTTGATACCCCATATTCTTGTTCATTTCAAGACAAAGCACTGTTTATCATCAGAATAAAGAAATGCCAAATGCCATTCTCACCTGAAAAAAAAAATCTACCCTCAAACATTTCACTATGTATTTATGAATGTTGTGAAATACATAAAAGTTTCAAATCTGAAGTAGTTCTGGTCCTTGTCAGTTAACTAAGAGACACTTAAACCTTACTTACTTGATGAGTGACTAATATTTTTAGACATTTTCTCACTTACTATTATTAGAACCTTTGTAATAATTATGCAGTTAGTGTAATCCATTTGTAGATTAAACTATGGAGTTGAATTACTTGCCAAGTTCAAAGGTCTGAGAATTGCTGCGTTACAATTCAGGCTAACTCATTTTCCTGTTTGTGGAAGAATTGAGAAAGATATCCATTTTTGTCCATATTTAAATAAAAGTTGTGTGATTCCTCTGGGTGAGAGGAGAATGGGAACACATTATGACAATTGTATTAGTACCACAATTAGATGCTTTTCGCTACTGTATGTTAATTTCCTTAGAAGGTCAAGGGGGATACATGTGGAACATGACCTCTTACATGACCAGAAGATCAAGGGAAATAGACCTGTCATCTAGTCAATTACAGTGTCTTTAGTGTGTGTGGGGGGGTCTGCTGGAAGAACACCCTCTTGGCATCCCCTTTCTTACTCTTTAAAAGCTATAATTTGTGCATAATAAAACAGACATTTCTCACAAAAAATAAAAAATAAATAAAATTTGTTCTCTTTCCAATATTAGCTTTCAAGATAAGTGAATTTTCAAATCAGAGCATATATGAATGTCTATAATTAGGTAACAATTATAATGGAGCTTCAAATAATTGATGAAAGCGTAATTGAATGAGCTTTGTTTTGATACCTTCAGTTTTTGAAATCCATGCATAGGTTTTTCATAACATTTGTAGGGAACTTTTCAAAGATTAAATGCATGAATTTAACAAAATTTGGCATCAAATTTAATATCCCTTTTAGGTTCATTTCAAAAATGTGTTGTAGCACTCCTGAGTTGTCAAGTTTTTCCTTTAGTTTTTTTAAATAAGTACTACTGAAATATCATTTCACAAGCTATTACTAATTCAATATTTGTATTGCAAATACAAAAGCTAATATAAAGACCAAATAGCATAGTGAGTCATGATATTATGAGAAATTGAGGATACTTATTTTTACTTAAAATTTCTAGTTAAAGGTGTGATGGTAAACATGACTCAATTAAATGTATAAAAGGGTAACTATGTTTTACTATCTGCTGGCCTTGAATATCATATTAACTTTAAACAGAGTTTAACAGAGAAGCCTAGCAGAAATTCAGTGTTTTGCTTCAGACTACCATAGCTAGATGAAAAGCAAGAGCTCTTTTAGGACTAGTGGGATTTTCAACATTACCAGGTTGATTTTGTCCCTATTTGGACAGTGACCCAAGTTGTCATAAATAAATAAGCAAATAAATAAATAAATTCATATTCAGAATCCATATATTTGGAATCCATATGCAGTGATTATTTGCAGTCATGCTAAATTTCTTATTCTTTGGAAATCTCTGTCAATACAAATTTGTAAATATTGCATGGAGGGAAATACGTATGGGAGTTCTTGGATGTTGTATTTTTCTCCATTAAATTCGCATGATTGGTCACTGAAAGTTTATTTTAGATTGATGGAGAATTCACACTGGTGTTTTTAATGTGTTGGTTATTAGGAGGGAAAATACAGAGATAGTGTTCCTAGATATCCCTCTGGTTAGCACAGGTTGGTACTGACCTTATGGCAACTTTCAGATTCCTGTAGTGATACTGATGGACAGAAGCTGCTTAAATATTGTATTGCATATATATTTATGGTTAATCAATAATTAAAGAAGCCAGGAATACTGCAAGAAATACCAAGCTTAAGATGATATATGCTTTTATTTGGTAGATTTTTAGGAGCAGCAATCTTCATCTGAAAAGCTTCCAAGTGTATTCATGCAGGGACTTTGGAATTGACATCTTAGAAAATGATGCAAATACTTCAGTTACTGACAGCTTATTAGTGGGTCATTTTACTCACCAGGTAAGTGCCTTCCTGTGATTGTTTTAGGCTGTCAATCAAAGCAGAATTTTATGTGGTAAGCTCCAGGGTGACCTATGGTATGCAATTTTAATAGCATCCTTTAGTACATTTTGTATGTAACTGGAAAAAGTAGACTGTTTTAACTTGTTACAGTGATGGTATTATTAACAGAATCAAGAGTTTCAATGTTAGAAAGTATATAAATCCTAAATGTTGTAGATCATTTTTAGAATTTTTCTTTGGTCTCAATTTACAGTTATTATTCATACAAATTCAAAGATGTATTAATTTATCTTTATTTTCTGTAACTTCATGTGATTTGGAATAGCATGATTCCATCTTACTTGTCTGCTCTGTAGTATACAAAATTTTTACCTAAGCAGTTTTTTCAGATGGTCTTTCCTCCATTTTGAGTAAACTTCAAAAGAAAAAGGTAAAATCAAGTAATTCAGTTTACGAATTACAGTATGATATAGTGTGATTTTGTATGTGATTCCCTAACAGTGATCTGAAGATGGATTCTCCCCAATAAAAATCAGACTACAGGTGATGTCCCCCTTGCATGGTCATAGTACCAACTCCTTAGCTGGGATGTCCTGGTTGTCCTTCAGTGAAGAAAATGCTTCCATCAGTCTCTTATGTTTCAGATTTGTAATAGCCTCCTAGTAGTGTTGCTTTTGTATGAATATTAGGAATCACATTGTAAAAGTCATGGATGGAAGGGACCTACACAATTCCTGGGAGACAAGGAATGCATTGTCCAGTTGTACTTTACCTATTGTAGCTTATGCTTTCATAGGACATTCTAGCTATACATTTTCAAATACTTCTTAATCTTCTAGATTCTCCTATATTTAATTCTGGGCTTTCCCCAAAAAAGATTTATTTATTTTTATTGAAATTCAGATATACAGAGAGGAGGAAAGACAAAGAGGAAGATCTACCTTCGTAGATTCACTCCCTAAGTGGTGCAACAGCCAGTGCTGAGCCAGTCTGAAGCCAGGAGATAGGAACCTCTTCCAGGTCTCTCACACAGTTGCGGGATCCCATGATTTTGGGCTGTTATTGACTGCTTTCCCCAGCCACAAGCGGGGATCCTGATGGGAAGCAGGACCACTGAGATTAGAACCAGCACCCATATGGGATCCCAGTATATGAAAGGAAAAGACTTTAGCTATTAGGCTACTGCAACAGCCCTGGCTTTTTTTTTTTAACTTCTTTTTAAACACTAGACAGAGCTAGAGTACTCCTAAATGCCCTTATTGGCCAGGCAGGGCTGGGGACAAGAGCCAGGAGTTGGAAAGTCAACCCAGGTCTCCTCAGGGCTCCAACTACTTGAGGCATCACCTACTGCCTCCCAGGGCAGACGTGAGCCATAAGCTGGAGTGAGGATGCAAAACTTGGAATTGAACCCAGGCAATTTGTATGGGACATGTAAATCTGATACTTCAATCCCTGCGCTCACACTTGCCTCTCAATCTTGTTTGAGCCACTACTTTGAGATGTATGCACTGTAGTTCTTACTATCCACCAGAAGAATTGCCATTTTCATAGGTGATCCCTCTCTTTAGTCACTGTATGTTCCAATTTTCCAAGAGAGGATGGCACCTAGATAGGATTTCCGTGATGCTGATAGACCCAAGGCCTTTTCGTTTTCCCCAAAAAACCTTAGTGTAGATTCTGAAACCAAGATGCCAAACCGTGCAACTGTCTTGATAAATTAATGTTTTAGTATCTTAATTGATGTTAAAGAGGCATCATCATTAATTGGTGAGTGACATAAATTATAAATTATGACAAAAGGGTGCTTATCATGTGATAATCAAAAATAATCACATCCCTGGGGTGTGAGCTACTAAGACTGCAGTACAACTAAGGGCCTTTTTTCCTCTTAATAAGTAAGTATAAGACAGGAGCCCCCGATGGAAAATATTCAGTTGCTTTGTTCCAGATGTCTCAGTGTGATCTTGTCATCCAAAAGATAAGACCAGGTATTTGCAGAGTTGACTTTTGTCACAGAGGTGATGTGGTTAGAAGACTTGAATTCACACATTATAGAAATGGAAGTCTACTGTTAACTCAAGGTTGTTGCTTAGTACAGTGGAGGCATTACCACACCTGGCCAAATACTTAAGTACAACTGGAGAATGGCTTTGCCAGTGAACATTTGTTGGTAGCTATGGAAGTATTTGCTGACTCATTTATCATGGAAATCTAGCCCCAAAAGAGTAACTGGGAAAAGGAAATCCATTTGGTAATTACATTTATGCTATACTGTTTACTATATCCTCTGTTATTCAAAATCTGCAATAATCCTGGAAGCTAATGTACATCATAACATATATATGTATAAAATTGATAAAATTATGTATTAGAGCTCTGTTAAATAAGTGGATTTTAGTTGCTATTGACACACACACAAAAGGGTAGTAATGTGAGATGACAAATCTTTCAATTTCCTTTTCTGTAATAGCTGTTTTACCATCTATATTTGTCTTATAACATGTCTTAAAACTCAAATATACACAGCAAAACTCATCAAAAAATCAAATATTAAAAGGACTTGAGAAATAATAGAATTAAACAACTAAGAATGTTGTTTATAGTATTTTCAGATTTATGTGGAAACAAATGTATTGCTATGTCATTATAGAAAAGAATTCTTAACCTCTCTGTGCAACTATGATTTTACTTTCTTTTACTCCTACTGTGCTTTTTTAGAAATCAAAATTTTTAGAGAATTTTCCCTATTCTCTCATAGACTTCCATCCACATGTATTCAGTGATCAGTGAGAGTCATACTAAAGCAATCATCAGTTTCTGGATGAATCTCTTTTCATTAGAAGAGATTTCCTTTTCCTTTAAGCCTACTTACATATGTGCTGGTACTCTCATTCCAAAAATTACCTTTTCATCTGTAGGGGTACAAAAGTTTTTAGTGAGTTTTAATTGACAAGTCGTAACACTGCAGTAAGTCTGGTTATTCAGATTTGTTTAAACCCATTGTCCCAGAATTCTGACTAGAGTGGCTCTTTTCACACTCAGAAATATCCTGATACAGAGCATTGATTGGTTAATATAGACTACCACAAGGGATTTCAAATGTGTTTATATAATGCTAGATATGATTAATTCAGGCTCATCTGGTTTTTATATAAAGGTTTAAAAAGGAATTTTCATGTGTTAGAGCCTTTGAACAAAGTCTATTCATTGTGAAAATTTTTAAAAATACATTATTGCTATCATCATTATTTTTCATGATATTGTTTCATAGGTATGTGGATTCTTCTCTCCCCATTTTCCCATTTCTCCTTCTCAATTTTTCCCTCCCTCCATATCTCACTATATAATTATGGCAGAACAGTCCTTTAGGAACAGTTACAGCTTTAACATTCGGGCTATTTTAAGTTCATCACTGCATTGTAGGGATGGGCAAAGGTAGAGAATTTAGTATCATACTGCCAAGGTATATGTAATTGTTTCATTGAGAGTACCCCTTTTGTTCAGGAGTTGACATGCATACTGCAATATATCTTCACTTACCAGTATGCTAGTCTCCATTATACAGTTAATCTATGAGACTACATGTATGCATTATGGATTATATTTCATGTGGAAATTCTCTTATTTTACTTGTTCGTTCTCTTCTTTTAAATCATAGGGAAGCAAGTGTATGTCAGCTGGGATTAAAACTCCAAAAAGGTGGGAACTAACAATTTCTAACACAACCTTTGCTAATTTTGATCTTGTCAGCTGTGTGGCCATCAGAACCTGTTCGGGATGCTCTCAAGGACAGGGTAAGTTGTTTGAGTGGACAGGACAAATGGAAAAGAAGGCCACTAATCAAGCAGATGATAAATGGTTGTAAAACTTTTGTGAGTCAAGATTTATTTCCATTACAAGATTGGATCAGTAGAAAGTGTTGCTCAGATCTAAAGAAAGCAGAAGAGGTCCTCCCACTCTGTCTCTGCAGCTCCTCATGATCCTCCTCTGTGTTCATCACACTCTTTCCTGGTGGAGCTCTGCCTGTTCTGGGTTCTATTTTCATAAAAGCATGGCTCACACATCTCTTAGAATTTGATGGTTAGTAACTGGAAATCTGGTATATGTTAAGCATTCGTTAATTGAATTAGTTAATGGTGTTGGATGGGTCAATATGTGACAATAAACTAACATAATGAAACATTTCCAGCAAGAACCAAAGTTCAGGTAGTTAACATACCATCCAGAGGCTTGATGTGTGTGCAGTAATTGTATGAGGCTTGATGTGTGTGCAGTAATTGTATGAATTTTTGCTTACTTGTTAATCACCTCTTGGAAGTAATGAGAAATACCTCAGAGAACTCATGGGCCAGAGTGGAGAGAGGTAGACAGCAATCTAGTTGATTTGATCATCAAAATGGAGCCAAAGCTGCTAATTCACTCCCCAAGTGGCCACAACAGCCGCAGCTGTGCCGATCTGAAGCCAGAAGCCTAGAGCCTCTTCCAGGTCTCCCAAGCAGGTGCAGGGTCCCAAGGCTTTGGGCTGTCCTTGTCTACTTTCCCAAGCCACAAGCTGGGAGCTGGATGGGAAGTGGAGCTCCTGGGACTATAACCAGGGCCCATATTGGATCCCGGCATGTGTAAGATGAGGACTTTAGCTGCTAGGCTATGGTGCTGCACCCAGATTTTGTAAACTTTTATGCAACATTTAATTTATCTAATATAATCTATTTTTATATAGAATGAAATAATCAGAATACCAAATTTTTCACAGATATGTTTTGTAGTTCTTAAATGTCAAGTACCACATACTCTAACATGGAAATGTGGATTCTAGATGGTTGGATTAATTCATTGAATGACTGTGGCATTGCTACATCTCGTTTCTTCATTCTTGAGAAAACAGAATATTTCCAATTTAAAAAGAGATGACCACTTTTAGCTAGATTCTAATACCCTTTTCAGGTTAAATAGTACTTTAGTTTTATATTAAGCTTATCTGTCTATGAGCCTAGGATGTGAATTATACTTGAATTAAGACCAAGCTGAAGGTTAAAGTTTAAGTGAGCTCAACTATTGCTTAAACCCTGATCTTTAGGAATTATTTAATGGATAATGTGGATTCAATTATTTTTTTATTGGTACAGGTATGTGAATTATAAGATGATTAACATAGTTTCTGTCTAGTCAATTTAACTGGTAGTAACAAAGAGTCACATGATATTGGTGTTAAAGAATGAGTGCCAGGACTTGTAGTTCTGGAGCTGTAGAAAATGGTTACTAAATTGTGTTTCACTCTTACAAAAATGACTAGTTGATGGTTGTTTTTGAGGGTAAAAGTTTAAATGGTAATATTAGAGGTATTTTGGTAGAATGAGACTTACTACAGAGGAACAGCAGTCAGCAGAAGGAATAAAATATAGTATCTTCATTGTTTTGTAATTTAATATTGTCTCTTTCTGTCCCTTCCTGAATCGGTTTCCCATCCTTGGTATCATAGGCATTAGATACCAGATGATTTTGTTGTTGTTCTAGGAACTGTCCTGTTCATTGTGACATGTTTTGAAGCTACTCTGGTTGTTGCCCACTAATACCAGGAGCAGTGCCTCCTTACCCCCCATGTATTGCCAACCAAAAATGATTCTAGATTATGCCAAATATCCCCTGGGGGTCAAAACTGCCTGTAGCACAGAGTGATTGCCCTGGACCTCAGGCTTCTCACAGCAGGTCTAAGTGCTGCTCTGCTGCCTGTGGTGTGCGTGATACACAGTCCCTGATGGTCTTGAGTGAGTAAGCCAAGTGTGAAATGGCAAAAAATGTGCAATTAAAGGCACTGGAAAACACTGGTGAACCTTAGTGCTGTTCTTGCTAGTTGTCATTTGTGCCCTTGTATAACAGGCTTTCTGTATTCCCATGTACAGGTGGATTTACTGTGAAGAGCAAACACTTGTCATTTATAAATTCTACAAACCTGGTAGATTTTCCATTTCCTCATGCAGCAATTCTGGAAGATTTGGATGCGTCTCTCTGTGGGAAAAACAGAAGCCATATTCTTCCTTCTATGGAAACCCTTCCAGCTTCTTGTTTGGTCAATGCAAGCTTTGGTCAGACTGTTCCTGGCAGCATCTGTCAGGGAGCTGTTCTCTTTCATCGTATGTCTATTGGCATGTAAGTAGAACTCACAACATTTTGTAGCTTGTCCTTGTGCAAGCATATATCATTCAGGCTGTTGAGGTATGTTGAAGCAAAATTGCTCTCTAGGTTATTTAAAATATTTAGTTCTATGGAAGTGAAAAGAGCGTAACTTTAGTATTTGCCGTATCATGAGTTTATGGTAATTTTAGGTTAATTCAAATATCAGGTTTCAAGACAGTTGGAGCAGATATCATAGATCATAATTTCTTATTGATATTTTGAGTTATTAGATAATTTTTAAAACAGTTGCAAGAAGTAAAGAATTTGAGCTGTTTTTAAATTGAAATTATTGTTAAAAATTTCCAATACCCATTCCCATTTGTACACATGTCCTCTCCCCAAGCCCTTTTTTAAGTGTTTAATGTGCTCCAGGGAAGTAATTGCTGATGCTTCCTATTACTTACAGAGTTGCTTCACTCCAGCTCATTTTCCTTGTTAATTTCATGAACTGTTGGATTCGGACAATACATTTCCTATTAATATTGGAGCAAAGGCTCCTTGGCTATGCTACTCCAACTACCATTAAGTCAGCAGCTGGGCTGTTTATAATGCATAATAAGATTCTTGTGCCCTCTTTAATTTCCAGGTAATGATTTCTGAATGTCTAGGGTTCTTCTACCTGTTTCAAATTCATTGCATGTATTTAGACATAGTATTCCCCTCTTTTGTTTAAGTGTCCTAACTCAGTGAATATTAAGCTGAGTAATTCAGACAACTTTGCCATCTTATTTAAGCAAACAAACACAAAGAGTAAGAGTCGTTTTTCTCTGGATTGTACCAATTCTGCACTTTAAGTGCATATGGAATCACTATCTTGACTTCTATTTTGGTAGCCTTAGAAATATTTTGCCATCATTGAATGTCTGAGAGGTTTTTTTTTCCTTTTTTGCTTTCCAGACTGTTTTGTTGTTAATGGACCCAATTTCAGTGACTTATGCAAGATATATTTTCATTTCTAATTTTGATTATGTGGGGTATGTCTTTTCCCCTCCATTCTTAAGAATGTATCCTACTTATTGTAGCTATTTTACCAAAATGTTTTTAATGAATGTTTTAAGATTCACAGAAATTAGTGATTTATTTCCTGTAGGCCTTTTTTGTATTAAGATCGTGTAGTTAAAAGTGGCGGTAAATTCTTACATAATATGTATTTTTGTCTTATGTTATTTTTATGATGTGTTTATCTTTATTGAAAGGCAGATTGAAAGAGAGAGGAAATAAGGAAAGAAAGGTGTTCTACTTGCTGGTTCATTTCCCAAATGGCCACAATGGCCAGAGTGAACCTATCTGAAGCCAGGAGCCAGGGACTTCTGGGTTTCCTATTTGAATGCAGTAGCTTTGGGCCATCCTCTACTGCTTGTCCAAGCTGTAAGCAGGGAGCTGAATGGGAAGCAGAGCAGCCAGGATGCAAACTGGCACCCATATGGGATCCAGGCATGTGCAAGGTGAGGATTTAGCCACTGGGCCTTCATGTGCTCGATATTCTTGTTATGCTTTACTTTGAGATCTACTTAAGCTGTCACTTGTTAAGTACTTGTCATTGTGGTATTGGAAGACTCTTTCTGAGCCGCCTTCTTGGTTGGGCATCACCCTTCAAACAGCTTTAGAATGTGTGCTCAACTTGGCAGTAAGTCATTATCTCACCACTAGGTTTGATTAGGACTGACTAGGTTGAGAAGATGATCCTAATGCCATATTCTAAGTAGATTCAAAAGGCTTCTGCTAGAATGAAAAATTCTTACTATATTTTGTGTTTTTCTTTTTAATAAAGGTTAAACGGCACTGCGAGGGAAAGATGGATCTTCTTTCCCCACTAACTCAAATATTTCCATGAATAACTGTATGCCTGCTGACTAACAATCACAGTAAAATCCTTTCTTTGAACGACAATAAGTAGCCTTGCTGAAACAAGGCCTCAGAAATTGGGTAAAGAGTCTGAATTGTTCCACTCCAGAAAAATCTTTTATAAAAGGCAAAAGATTAATATGCTCTGAAGAGAAACCAGAGTATGGAATTTTCTTGATTTTAAAAGGGAGAATCCCATGCCTTGGAAATATCTTCAGTTCTTCAAAGGTCCAGATGACTGGACATCCTACTTGTATTTAAAATCTTCACATTTATTTAATATTATGGACCATTAGCAAATTGTCTTGTGTTGGTTTCTAAGTAAGTTTCTGTCTGCAGCTAAGGCCACAGTGTCATTACCTACAGGAAAGAGGGTTGGGTGAGATGATCTATATGTTCTTGCTACTCAGTATACTTTATTAAAAAGCAACATCAACATTTTCAGGGAGAATGTTAGGAAGAAGCTTAGATTAGATGCCAGTTGTCCTGAATCAAAGTAATCATGTGACTCAGACTATCTGATTTAGGGAAACACTACTTTTAAAGTCCTTCTAATTTTATCTTTCTATGATTCTATCCCTAGCTATTTGTGTTCAGTGGCTTGATCTTTGTCCCAGAGCATTATAACCTCATTAGGAACATGTCAGAGCTAATGAGCAATTTGAATTCAGGGTTGATACAAACTTTGCTGCAATTCATGGAGAAAGGATTAATTTGTTGTGCTATTTACCCTGGGGCAAGGGCCCAAAGAGTTGATTTACACAGCTCTCTTAGTCATGATCTTTTGGGGTTGCTTTGTTGATGGAGATACGATATGGCACAACCATCCTGCTGTCTTCACTTTCCGCTCCTACTCTTTGCCTCAATAAAGATCCCAAGACAGCAGGGAAGCCGTACAGTGGTATTCCCTGTGGGCCTTTGATAAAACCAGGTGCTTCAAGTGTCAATTCCTCCCTGGCCAGCTCCTATCTGCTGTATTTTCCTAAAACTTCTTTTATGATGTTGGTAATCTTCTGTTCTTCTGTTGTTTGTTTAGGCTTCATCGGTGTCTGGTTTTATGCTGTTTTAACTTTTATTCATTCCTATACTCAATGCCTGCAGCTGGTTGACAGAACATATGAATATTGGAAGTGGCCATATGATTTAGTATTTGGGTAAATGAAAACTGTGTTCTGTATGGCAGTCTAGTTTATGTTTTATTTAATGATATATTTGATTGGCACAAATGCTTTTTATGCTATTCTCTAACTAGTTTGAAAATTCAAGCTTTCTGTAGGACCTACAGTTGACTGGAGAGGGTACTTTTTTCTAACTTGTTTCTACCAATCTTCTTCCATGAACTCCAGTCTTCTTCCTGTAAGGCCACGGTGGTGGTAACCATACCAGTGCAAACCAAGATCTCATTTTGGGAACCTTAATCACCAATCTGTTTCTTTTTGAACTTAAGGGTCTCAGAATGATGATATGCTCTTTACAATTTTTGCATATATGAATCCCCAAATTTCGAAAAGCGATTTCTTCCTTACAGAGATTATTACCCAGAACAAAGATAATATAGTCAATGGATTATTTTGTGTTCCTTTTAGGTCTTCTTGTAATCTCTTCTCTTGAACCCTGGTGTTCCTTAGGATTCTGTAAGGAACTCCCTTTGTCCTCAAGCCATAAATGCTTCCTACATTATCTTCATAGCTTCAATGAGCATTCATTGTTGATCCCTAACTTTCCCTTCCAGCCTACATTATGGTTCTACAAACCCATTTATTCACCTAGCCTTAGAATCTGCAGTGTCTACTGTTATAGCTGTGAGAAAGTTATAGCTACTCAGTATATGTAGTTCAATATGGTTAGTCCAAAATTAGATGTGCTATTACAGGTAAATGGTGAGCCATATTTCAAAGGTAGTATGAAATATAATATAAAATATCTCATTAATTTGTTTAAGTTGTTATATTGAATGGTATTTTGAATTTATTAGGAGTTAATCTGTTATTCAAATTAATTTCATCTTTTTAAAACTTTCCTTTAGTGCAGCTACTATAAAATCTATGGTGATGTCTGTGCCTTGCATTAATAGGTTGTACTGCAGTTCCATTGAGCATCAATATTGTCAGTATTCCCATATTGTATTTAATAACCATCTCAAATTCAACTTAGCAAAATGGAACCTGTGGTCTTTCTCATAGACCTGTAAGTTTGCCTGTGGGTTTAGTTGATCCCACTGAGATAAAATACTTTCCAAGTCAGAGATATGGGGCAGTTACCAACTCACCTTATTACGTAATTTCCCACATTAATATTCCTCCACGTACATATTATATCTGAAGAAAATTCCTCTGAGTCTTGCTTTCCAATGTCCTGTTTAGTCTCAGCTGCATTTACCTTGGACTTGCACAGCCACAGTGTCTTCTTAGCTTGTAACCTTATTTTGTATCGGTTCTCAAACTTCATAGATGTATATCTGCCCTTGCCACTCATTTCTACTTTCAGTGTCTTCCTAAGGGTTCTCAAGGAATGTTGAACTTTACTAATGTCGTGAGACTTTCATGCCCTGCCTCTTCATTCCCAGAGTTGTCTCCCAGTGCTCCATCCTACTTTGTGTGCATTCTATTCCTCAGCCATGTTCAACTTCTTTGCCTTTTTCAGTTCATAAGGTTCAGCTTCTATGCTCCAGAGCAGAGTATAGTATTTTTCAATTGTCATCAATTTATGAAAAGATTAAAAATAGTCTTGATTCTCTCTTATAATTGTTAACAAGTTTGATGTTGGGGAAAATTAAAAGAGATTGCAACATACTATAGGTTGGCCAACTCATAGTTTTGAGTTTTTCAAAAACATGGGACCTGCATCTGCATGGGAGACCTGGAAGAAACTCCTGGCTTCTGGCTTTGGATTGGCTTGTCTCTGGTCATTGTAGCGATTTTGGCAGTGAGCCAGCAGGTAGGAGATCTTTCTTTCTGTTCTTTTCTTTCTAAATCAGCCTTTCCAATAAAAACAAATAAATGAATCTTAAAAGTCAAGTGGTTAATGTGATTAACAATCATTTGTAGTTATAAGTTATAGTTGCCCCTCCTTCCTATTTATATTTCACATCTTTTTGCTTCATTTCTCACACCAGTAAACTGGCCATCATAGCATTTATCTCACAAATGCTCAATAAGTTCTGTCTCAAATGTTCCTCTCTTACCTTTGCTAATTACAAAGCAACACACTATATACTATACTAAATACTGTAGTTTCTGTGTTTCTGAGAAACCAAAACACTGGCAAAGCAATTAAATTTATTCAGATATATCTTAACCTAATTCCTAAAAAGAAAAAAAAAAAGAGCAATGTCCAGTAATCTCATGACCTTGTACTGACCTAGAAAAGCCTCCTGGTGATTGTAACAATTGGAGTTACTGGGAAGTTGATTCACTGTGTCCTGGTGCCTTTTGTTTATGCTTTCTGCCTTTCCTGGAAAAGAAGAGGTTAACGTTCTTCTTGATCATGTTGATTCTTAGATCTTGCTTAATATCCTCTCCTGTAGTGCTTGCGTTCAGTGTTCACCTATGTAACTGCTCTTAATGTGTCAGTGTTCCAAGTATGAGGCACCCCCTGCCTCTGTGAATGCAAAAGTAAAGAAGAGTTCAAATGGAAACTTTGGCCTAGCTTTCCCCTTCATAATCACCTGCCTCTCCTTCCCAGGGACAAACAGACCTGGCTCTACTGATGGAATCCTTTCAGTCCTTAAAAAAAAATACCCAGTGAGACAGAAAAATTGCAAGATATATTATCCTCTCCTGACAGCAGAGATTACAGAAATGAAATAAAATTCTAAAAATCACAATGGATTACAAACTGGGGATATGAACAGCACTGTTACCTAGTTTTTAAGGTTTATGAATGACATAAGGGTACAGTTATGTACCTGTGAATGTTTAACTTTCCGGAACAATAAGACTTGATTTATAACATCTGCCTAATAGTATGGTAAAAACAAAACAAAATAAAACAAAAACAACAACAACAAAAAAAACACTCTCCTTTATTGGGAGCTAAACATGACATTCCTAAATAGGAGTTGGGAAGCAAGGCAAGTATTTTCTCCTGAGCTGGTGTCAGTAGGCTGCACTATAGCACATGGTGTGTGGTATAGCTTCTGTATGCAAATTCCTACATGATGCAAAGTATTGTTTTCCAATATCTCTTACAATTAAGTTTCTCCCATTATGCTCAGTAAAACAAATCAATCCCCAAAGGACAAATGTCATATGTTGTCTCTGACAGTAGGTAACCTTCATGAAAAATACAAAACAGATACATACGTAATCTATGTATAATCTCATAGATGAAGTGTAGAATAGAGACCATCATACCAGGAGGAAAAGATACATTGCAGCATGCTTCTCTATTCTTGAATAAAAGGAGGAATCCCTGTGAAACTCTTAAATATATCTTGACAATAGGATAGTAGACTTTGTCATCTACTGTATGTATAATGATATACTTAAATAGAATTTTGCATTGAGCTGCTTAAAGACTATATATATTTTTAAAATTTATTTATTTTTATAGGAAAGGCAGATATACAAAGAGGAGGAGAAAGAGAGGACGATCTTCTGTCTGATGATTCACTCCCCGAGCAGCCGCAATGGCTTGAACTGAGCCAATCCAAAGACACCAGTCAGGAGATTCTTCCAGGTCTCCAAGGCGGTTGCAGGGTCCCAAGGCTTTGGGCCGTCCTCGACTGCTTTCCCAGGCCACAAGCAAGGAGCTGGTTGGGAAGCAGGGCTGCTGGAATTAAAACCGGTGCCCATATGGGATCCCAGCATGTTCAAGGCGAGGACTTTAGCCGCTAGGCTGTCATGCCAGGCCCAAGGACTATAATTTTTAATAACATTGGGAAAAACAGCCTGGGTTTAATGTGGGAGAGGAAGACTGTGGGGATAATTCCTGTGCCTATGGAACTTTATTATGGAAAATAATCAAAAAATAGAAAATTTTTTTAAAATTTCTAATTCACTGGAAATATTTTTCAAGTTTTGAAAGCATGTCATTATATCTCTTGCAGGGATATATGTGTTCTTTAAAAAAATTAACCTCAAGATCTAAATCGCGGAGAGGACTGATAATCACACTGTCTAAATAATGAGTTACATTAAGAAAGAAAACTCCCACTTGATGAGAATTGTATTACTTTTTGATAAGTAAATAAGCAAATGTTACATATGGCAAAGCACTTAATCAAAATACTGTTCTTTCTCCCCACCAGTGAAATCTACTCAGAAAATTATAGGAAATCTGGGGTGATTATTGTAAACTTATGATTCAAAGGAAATAACAGTTCGTAAGTGATCAGGGTTGCAAAGAGTCAACACCACATCAATGGGATATTCCCCAACAGGATTCACAGCACAGTGATCAGAAAACTGCTCTTGGTGACATATAAGTAATATATATATTAGTTTGGGAAATGCTAGTCTCCTTAAGCACACATGTATCTTCCCTTACTAGTTAAGTGCTCTCAGTAACACTCCTTTTGCAGTTAACTATAGACTTAATGGAAAACACTATTTGTGCAAATGTTTTTGTAACTCTGCCTGCCTTGCCTTCCTGCATTCTTTCATTTTTCCCTTAATTTTGATTCCTACCATCTTGACAGTTACCAAAGTAATACTTGAATTTTTGATGATATGATAGAGTAAATATTTCTAGATGTTTCTTAATTCTAGCAATGTGACCACACAAATCTCCGGTCACCTTGAGGGACTTAATTATTTCTCAAGTATCCGTTAGTGGCATTGTGATTCCATTTTTAGAGTGTTGTTCAATTGCTCTATGTTGCAGCTTCAATTTTTAGGAAACCACTTTTAAACTCCTATTCAGCTTCTGAAAGCCTCTATAAACATTATCCCTTCTCTGGGTATTACCAAGTCACCAAGCTCTATTTGTCTTTGGGTCTTCTGTCCATGTATTCTTATGCTCTTCTTCTTCTGACCGGCATCTAATAATCTAATACTAACCCTTGTTCAACTGGAGGCCCAGTGTGGTACACTGTACTCCTACAGTATTCCTTTTTTCTCTTGTGTGTTCTCTCTCTAAGCTCTGATCCTATCCAGACGCATTAACCTACCTGAATGCATGTTGATTCAGCATGTCATTTGATAGGTACTCATATGTAGTACCAGCTTTCTGTTGTGCCACCTGAGAAGGTGGTTATCAAATATATCTTCATTATATCAAGTAGTAGACAAATCAAATGGCACACTGTGCAAATCAGATAATGTAAAAACCCATTTTCCAGTTGGCAAGACGTCTTTGCATTGACCATTACCAGTGCGAGGAGATCTGAAGTCAGATCAGCTCCTATCCTTTTAGGCCAAACACCAGCACTGACAGTGCTGGGCTCTTCATAAAAGCAGCAAAAGAACATCAAGAGTCAAAGAACACCATGAAGAGAATTTACCAACCATAATTACTACAATTTTCACTTGCCCTAAATAGCCACCAATTTCCCAGTGCCCTAAATAGCCACCAATCTCCCTCTTTTTACTGTTAATGAAGCAAAGGAGCACACAAGTATTTCTAATTTGGAGGAGCCAAGGGAGTCTGCATGGGCCATTAGCAGCAGAGAGCTTCATTACAAGGGGAAGAAGTCTCTTCCTAAACTTCTTATGGCTTTATGTGCAAGAAATCAAAAGGCAACCAGTCCTTTTAAGTGTTAACCCTTCTCTCTGCATTTGCAATAACTTCTGCAGACAGTAGACAGCTCAGAAAGAGAAAGAGATTGTAGCCTTACGTGATTCTTTTTCGTGTTCTCTGGGGTATTTTAATTTTATGCTTTTTTAAAAAATTCAACCTGTTTTAATTAAGGGGTATGTTGTGTTATAAATATAACACTATCACTTGAGAAAACTTCTTAGCCAAAGTACCAATTTACCATACCAATTGATTGCTTAAACTGTTATTGTAATTTAGTACCCATGTACTGTGCAGAACTGTTGAATGTATACTGCCCACAAAGGATTTGCTAAGCAATCAACAATACCAATGAGAACAAATATTAACTCCCTGGTTTTGTTTACCATTAGAGTACTTTTCCTGAGGGTCCATAACTCTGTATATTAAGAAAAACACTGCATTGAGCACTAAATGCTCTTGATTTGGAATGGCTGTGAAATAAACCTTTTCTAATTGCACATCTCCTAAGCCAGACACATCAAAATAGCTTGTCTGAAATGGTGCTGCAAGCATGTCCTGAATACTTGTGGTTGCTGATGTTGCTTTCATATTTTGTACTGCATGAAAAGAAAAAAAAAAAAGAAAAACCAGCAATCTGCACACAGCCAGCTGATTTCTGCAGAATGGTTTGTATGTACAACCTTCAAAAACACACTGAGCTGGTAGGTCTTTTCATGGCAACAGTAGTCCATATGCTGGCATGCCACTATCCTGGCACATTTCATGCTCATCGGCAAGCTTTTTCCATGTATGACTTTATTGTCTCAGACATAAATGTCTCTCTGAAGTAATATAAGAAATCTTCAAGGATGAAAGAAGCTACAACACTCAATCTTTCTGCAAACTTTTACAGTGTTTACAATCATATACATAACAGAACAATGTAATAGCTTTTTTTTTTTTAAGTTTCTGGTGGATACACCCTACCATAAGTCCTCCGTAGCACTTCTGATGTACTTTGGCATCTTTTGTTAATGTTGGCAAAAAATATTAATTTGTTGTAGAAAGACCTAGAATCAAACTGGCATGTCTGCTAGAGATTTTGCAACAAACTTTCTGTGGTCACATTAGGACAACACTTAATCTGTTGAATAAAGTAGGGATGGCTGCCTCAGAATTCCATTGTTGGAGTTATGCAGTTAAAGAGAAAGGGGGACCTAACTTTTTTTTTTAATTAATTCTTTATTATTCCACGAAACAGTTGCATAGGCCATAGGTCTCCTCACACTGACTTCCTGCTTATCATTACAATAGCATAGTACTTCACAATCAGTCATGAGTCTATCATTCTGTTATTTAAGTGTATCCTGAAATTGTAGGCATGAACAATGGCTGAGAGTTTAGCATCCTATTTTCAAAAAACATTCAATAATTTTATTGGGATTCTATCTTTGATTTGAAAGTAGAAATGCATACTGCTTTGTAGCTTCACATCTGGATATAATAGTCTCTATTACACAGTTACTATACATCCCTTTAAATGAAAAGCAAAAAAAAAAAAACCAAAATCAGCAACAGAAAAACAGAACACTTACAATGCCAGGAAGTTACATAACATGCTAATGCTGGACAAATGGGTCGCTAAAGAAATGAAAAAGAAAAAGACCTTCTTAAATCAAATGATGCTATGGTGTGACCTCTGAGTCAGTGAAAAAATTAACAAGACAAACTTTTTTTGAATGAATGAAAATAAAAATGTCAACCCCCTTGAGATGTAGCAAAAGCAGTAATTGAAAGGGCTGTTGATGTTATATTTTGCATGAAGGTTGCCTATTGTCAGAACCTATGGTATTTGTCCCTTTGGGATTGACCTGTTTCACTGAGCATAATGGGAGAGACTTTATTGTCAAGGATATTGGAAATATCATCTGCATCATGTAGGAATTTGGATACAGAAGCTTGTAATTAAGAATATAAGTCTCTAGTTGAGACCATATTGCAAATGGTAGAATTTTTATTTTTATTTTTATTCCTTTTTTTTGTTGTTGTTAAATTTTATAGTATGGTTCCATATGGTCTGGGATTTCCCCAACACCACTCCCCCAAAACTCCCACCCCCCCCAACTGATTTTCTCCATATTATAATAATATAGTGCTTCATAAGGAGTCCTAATTCCATCAGTCTGTTATTTAAGTGTGTCCCAACATTCTCAGCCATAGAATTATGTGTTTATACTAGTGCCATTGATTTATGTTCCTTAATTTTGAACCATGCAAAACTCTCTTATGAATTTCAGCAGTCTCTTTGTTTAGTCTTGGTTATCCTATGCATAGAATCATGTCATCTAAGTACAGGAGTAATTCCCCATTTCCAATTTGAATTTCTTTAATTTCCTGCCTACTATCTGCTATGTTGGATAACAGTGGTGAGAATGGGCATCCTTGTCTAGTTCCAGATCTTAGTGGAAAAGCTTCTACTCTTTTCACGTTTAAGATGATGTTGGCATAAAGTATTGGTATATTTTCTTGTGTTGAAGAATGTTCTTTCAATGCCCATCTTGTTTAGGCTTTTAGCATGAGGTGGTGTTGCATTTTACCAGATGCCTTCTCAGTATCCATTGAAATGATCATATGGTTTTTATTCTTCAATTTGCTGATGTGGTATATCACAGATATTGATTTGCATATGAGATGCTTGCATGTCAGGGATGAATTACACCTGGTCTGGGAGAATGGTCAGCCTCATATATTGTTGGAGTCTGTTGGCTAACATTTTGTTGAGGATTTTTTGCATCTATGCTCATCAGGGAAATCTCTGTGGGTCCTTTTTATCTGTTGAGTCTATCTGGCTTTGGTATTAAAGTAATACTGGCTTCATAAAAAGAGTTTTGGAGGATTCTCTCCCTTCCTACTGTTTGGAATACCTTGTGGAGGATTTGAGTAGGTTCTTCTTGAAATGTTTGGTGGAATTCTGCAGTGATGACATCTGAACCAGGGCTTCCCTTGGTTGAAAGGGATTTAATTACAGATTCAATCTCAGTCTTCTTTATAGGTCTAGATTATTAATTGCCTCAGGATTCAATTTTGACAGCTTTTATATGTCCAAAATATATCCATTTCTTCTAGTTATTCTGACTTGTCATTATAGTTGCTTTTAATAGTTCCTGCTTATTCTGTGTATGTCTCAGGTATCTGTTGTATTTCCTTTTTCATTTAAGATTATATTGATTTGTATCTTCTCCTTCCTTTTTCTTTTGTTATGTGGGCTAGTGGGGAATCTGTTTTGTTGACTTTCTCAAAGAACCAGTTCTTTGATTTGTTGGCGTTATGTATTCTTTTTGTCTTTATTTGGTTTATTCCCTCCCTTATTTTGATTATTTCTTTTATTTTTAAAGATTTTTTAAAAATTTATTTTTATTGGAAAGGCAGATATACAGATAGGAGGAGAAACAGAGAGGAAGATCTTCCACCTGAAGGCTCACTCCCCAAGTGACCGCAATGGCTGGAGCTGAGTCAATCTGAAGCCAGGAGCCAGGAGCTCTTCCAGGTCTCCCAGGCGGGTGCAGAGTCCCAAGACTTAGGGCCATCCTCGACTGCTTTCCCTGGCTACAAGCAGGGAGCTAGTGGTAGCAGGGCTGCTGGGATTAGAACCAGTGCCCATATGGGATCCTGGTGCATGCAAGGCGAGGACTTAAACCACTATGGTATCGTGCCAGGCCCAATTATTTCTTTTTTTTTCTTGTTAATCTTGGGATTGTTTTGCCGTTGTTTTCTAGCTCCTTCAGATATATGATTAGCCCATTTACATAGTTTCTCGATTATTGATATGGGCACTAACTGAAGTAAACATTTTGTTAGCATTGCTTTCACTGTGTCCCACAAGTTTTGATATGTTGTGTTGATGCCTTTGTTCTTTTCTAGCAGTGTTTTTTTTTATTTCCTAATTGTTTTCTTCTATAAACCATTGCATTTTTAGCAGCATGTTACTCAGTCTCCTGGCATTCACCTGTCTTCTGGGGCATTTTGATTTGTTGGACTTTAATATGATGATCTCAGAAAATTCATAGTATGATTTCAGTTGTTTAAAATTTGCTGAAGCTTGTTCTGGGACCTGTGTTGTCTTCAATCCTGGAGAAGGTTCCACGCCTGATGAAAAAAAAATTGCATGCTCTGCATCTGTTGGATGAAAGGTTCCGTATATACAAGTCCATTTGTTCTGATGTGTGGATGAGCTCTGTTGTTTCCTTTCCATTTCAGTTATGAACTTTATTTTTAAAGTACAATCTTCAGAAAAATGTAAGATTGATAAATTTCATTCATTACATTTCATAAGCTTTTGTCCTTAGTTGCCCTGGAATTTTCTTCTCGAATAAAATCACGAACTCTGCAGTCCCATAAAATGGTCTAGTCTCATTGACCCAAGTGATATATTTAATGTGCAGAATTCACCTTCTGAGAAATAAACACCAAACATAGAGAAGTTGGATGCAGTAGGTACTAGGATTACAGGAAAGGATAACAGAAAGGAAAAACTAGCTGATGTAGCCATTCTAATGTCAGATAATACAGACTACAAGCTGAAAAACATTAGGAGAGGTGACAAAGGACAAACTGTGATAAGAAATCCATTCAGCAAGAAGAAATCACCACAATAAATGTATATAACTAGATTCCAGGGTGTATACCTATGTGACATAAATTTTAATGATTTAAATGGAGAGAAATAGATTACCCAATGAATTCCACAACTGAAATGACCTGGTATTTGAGAATATGAATAACCGCATCTAGAAGATGAGAGTATTATTTAGTGGAGTGAAGTTAGCACACATATTACATCTTTGCTGTTTGCATCATTAGAATACGACTATTTAAGCATTGTCCTTTATTTGCAACTTAAGGTCTGACGGAAATGGAGGGAAAATAGCCATAAGTATCAGACAAAGAAATAAGTTTGTTTGCCTCTTCTGCAAGATTTCTGATGTTTCCTGAAAGTTGCATAAGGAAAACTGGGGGAAGAATAATTCTTTCATTCCAAAATACCTAAGCCTTTCTTCATTTTATTTTATTACTCTTATAAGGAATTCATTATATAATATGAATATCTATAAATGTATGAATAGTCAGAAATAAGATGTAAAAAAAGAAATACTTGTACTTCCAAGAAGAGTGTTCTATACAGGAAAATATTTTTGATTATGTATTTAAATGATTAAATATTCTGGTTAAGAATCCCAGCATTTATTTGAGTTGTACCGATTGGCCAATCTGGCTTATCTGAGATTCTGTACCAGGTGAATTGTGGGTCAGTCTTGGCAGCCTAGTTAAGACTGCTGAATGCTTTACACCAGCCATCTCTTTAAGCTTCACTGCAGTAATGTGGATATATATTTACAATCAAGACTTAGTAAAAGAAGAAAAAAAAACTAAAGCTTAAAATGTGTTCGTGTTTGTCCAAGTTCACATGCCACTTTGAGTACTGATCTGTATTTCCAATTTATACCCATTTGGTTCTAGCTTAAACATCCAGAGAACTACTCAGTTTCTTTTTGTGATACACCATGGTTTATTAATCTTGTCCCATCTCAGTGTGCAAACACAAGATCCTCCTTTGTCTTATTTTCACTTTGGGAATACAATTATCTGCCTACAGCAAAATGTGACATTAAAGATTCTCATGAAAACCAAAAAGGAGAAGGAAATTTATAATGAGTGTTGATATGGGTTTTTTTTTGACATTTGCTTTTTAATACATATTTAGATTTTTGGAATCTTAGCATGTAGCTACATATATCTATGCTCTAATAAAATCTTAAAATCACTTATTGGATGGGCTGTGTATGGAATAATTTGGGGGGATATTTGGTCATAATTCTCTAGGTTTTACCCATGACATTCACATATCACTTTTACAATATTCTGCTTCATTTGGTGAAATATGGTTCTTCTCAAAACTTTTAATATAAAAGGGGCCCTGCTGCTTTTAAAGGAAAGTTTCATTCAGCATTCTTCGTTCATGAAATGCATGACTTGAGTGCCCTCAGATTAGTACTTACATAATCGTAAGATCCAAGGCCCAGGGCAGAGGATTCAAGAGGAAGACACCTTGACTGAATTTTATTTTTACTGCATTTGAAAAGGGAAAAGAGAGAGAGGGGGGAAGGGAGAGATAGAATTTGAAACTTCCATCTGCTAATTTACTCCTCAAATGCCTGCACCAGTCATGGTTGGGCAAGGCTGAAATCAGGAACCCTATGTAATCTCTCACATCAGTAGCAGGGACCCAAGTATTTGAGATATCACCTCTGCTTTGCATGGCATGCATTAGTAGGAAACTGGCTGGGAAGTAGAAGAACCTGGATTAGAAGCAGCTGCTCTGATATGGGAGGTATACATCCCAAGCATTGCCTTATTGCTGCACCAAATGCCCACCTACAATCTCTGTTTTTATGAAGAAAATCCAAAGAATGCTGAGTTTCCATAACAGCAGTGAGCCATTCCTGCTGCATGGTTAGAACAAGGTGTCTGAGCATCCGAGCATGTGACATCCTAAACGTCAGCCAATGCTCACTGTGGGAATATGCTGTGGTGAAAGCAATATATTTATATTGTTGATGAAGCTGATTTATGGGAAAATTCTGCTTGTGCATTTCGTTGTTAGGTGAAGGATGTGTGGTCCTGATCTATGTAAATTCATTAGGGAAATTTTTCTTAATATAGCTTAAGATCTGAGCATTCCCACTGGCAGGTGTCAGAAGAGGAAAATATGCAAATAATTCAATGACAGTTTTGCACTGGGCTGTTCTGACTGACACGACATTAGCTAAAACCTCTATAGATTCATATAATAAGGGTATAAGACTTAAAGAGAAAACTATTATTGTATTTGAGAGTAAGTACATAACTTTAGAAACCATTTATTTTTCTTTTAAAATCAACCTAGAGCTGATGCCCCCAGTGTTCCTTATGGTTTAACCTTGACTGACAGCAGAAATAAGACGACAACTGTCAACTATGTAGGCAACACATTGTCTAATCTTCATGGCTGGATGGCTCTGCTCTTGGACCAAGAGACCTACTCACTGCGATTTGAGAATCCTTCAGTCCACAGATCTTTGCAGGTAACCCAGGAACCTGTTGATTGAAGTGTTCAGTTCCCAATAACATTCTCTGAGCCTTTTTTCTGTGAAATAATAAGTTGCAAATATTAACCATCACCTAATACTGATAAAATTACAATGAAATCTTGACTAGCTGAGTAGATGCTGATATGAGTTTTGGATTGTTTTAAATCTTGAGTACAGAATGGCTTTGTAGGAAATTTTAAGTTAATTAATTCAATAAAATAAGACCTCTAAGAACCCCGTGGAATTGTAATTTAAAAAAAAAATTCACAGGCAAAATTCTATAGAAGATCAACTTGTATAGAAGTGCTTGCAGCCAGAGAAAATGTCTTAATAAGACGTTTACACATTTCATGCTGCCACCTTGTGGTAAAATCTTAAGTTGCAAATAGAGATCTTGGTAGGTCCCTAAACTGGGGTAGATCAAGGGACTCTGATGTTGAGGAATTGATGCATTTTATATACTCCTGCAAGAAAAATTTGCATTCTTTTCTTCCTTTTGGCATGTTTCTTTCTCACGGTATCATCATATATGTTCCTCTCAGAGTCAGGAGGACAGATGATAGAGAAATTGAAGTTTATGATGATATCAGAACAGAATCACTCTTGCATCATGGCTCTCAGGGAGTATGTGTACCTCTAATTCTGCTGTTTGAGGTTCCCACTCACACATTCTGGGGAAAGTTTCATAAAATGAGAGCACTGGGAAGCTGGGTCTACTGTGCCCCTTATTTATAAATGGGACACGTTACTGAACTTCTGCACACATCGGGTTCCTCAACTGTAAAATGAGACAGGAAAAGTTACCATTAGTGATTAAATGATTCAAATGTTGCCTGATTGTGTGATAGGTTCTCTGAGAGTGTTAGTTATTATTGCTGTAAATGATTGACACCCATCATTGCCTGACCTTTTATGTTGTGGAAAAATCTGGAAAGAGATTTGAGATCTGGCTCTGTGTTTGCCAATTGTTTGGGTATAAACCATCCTATTTCTAAGCTACTCTGACTACATTGTCTATGCCTGATTTTGATTCACCTGTACTAAATGAGCACTGTTGTGTTGTTCTGTCATTTCCAGTACTCAGCAACATTTGACAACTTTACCCAAGGGAATTACCTCCTCCTGGTACACTCAGATGTGCCACTCTACCCTGACATCGTCATAAGTTGTAACACTAAAGTGGGCCAAGCTCTTCCGTCTCATCCATCACCTGGTCGGGACCAAAGCTGTGATTGGTTCTTCAACAGGCAGTGGAGGCAGCTCACTTATCTGGGTAAGTATCTGTTTGGATCAGTATCGTGTGGATAACTAAAGAGAAAGTGCTCACCACTCTTGAATCCCGGATATGTTTGCAATGGATCTCTCTGTGTGCCTTTCTTTCTCTGTAACTCTACCTCTCAAAAATGAAAAATAAGTCTTAAAAAAAAAAGAATTTATTTACTCATGAAACAGAGTGACATCGAGGAAGGGAGAGAGATCTTCCAACTGTTGGTTCACTCTCTAAATGGGTTGAAGGGCCAGTGCTGGAACTTCATCCCTGTCTCCTGAATGGACAACAGGGGCTCAAATGTTTGGCTCCTCTTCTGCTTTCTCGGGCATGTTAGCAGGGAACTGGATCAGAGGCAGAACAGAGTGTGAGAGCCAACATTGACGGTGGTAGTTTATCTCACTGCATCACAACCCTGGGCCCAACTCTAATGTCTTAACTTATACTCTCCTCTTAGATTAAATGCATCTTATATAAATGATCAGCCATCCTGCCTTACATACAAAGTTGTTTCACTAGAAATGAAACACTGTCTTATAGTGAATTAAAATTATTATTATTACCAATGTTTATTTTATACTCACTGTCATCTTCCCAGGCTTCCTGAGAGTTTCATACGTGACATTTTGTCCACTTTTCTATCCTTGAAGATTGGCTGTATTTTTGTGCTATTTTATAAATCCTCTAGTTCACTCCTCAAATGGCTATAACAACTAGAGCTGGGCTGGTCCAAAGCCAGGATCTAAACACCTCTTCCTGGTCTCTGACATCGAAGTAAGGACTTGGGCCATGCTCCGCCACTTTCCCAGGCTATTAATACAGAACCAGATATGAAATAGAACCATCAGGACTCGAACCAGTGCTCACTTGGCATGCTGATACCACAAGCAGAGGCTTAGCTTGCTTGCCATGGCACTGGCCCCATAAAATATTTTTCGTAAAGTCAATGAAGTCTGTGTGGTCTTCTCCCTGGCCTGGGAAATGATCGGCCGAGTTGCATATGCCCAAGTTTCGTTTTGTTGTAAGGAAACTGCCTGACCTCTTTTAGTTCCACCAAGTTCCAGGACAGATTTGCAAAAGGCTCTGCTCCTCCTCTTGGCTACCTTGTTGTCGGCCACATTGCAATCATTTATTGACCACTTCTGGCTGGATCACCTTGGGTGCCAACAACATTACCACTTCCCTCAGGATAGGAAGCTTTTAGGAGGATCATAATTATCTGCATTTCCTCCCCTTGGCTCCTCTGAGCATTGTTTAAGATACCCAACTAGACTTAGGCACTTTTGAGAATGTAAGAGATCAGGACTGGGGCATTCTAGCCTCTGGCTACGGATCCCTCCACTAGAGTGTGCTGCCCACTAGAGAATCATGGCCAACCAACCAAAGATCAGAGTAGAGGGGCGGGTTTGGGTGCTGGAGGGGAGCAGGAGCAGTGACCAGGCAAGGAGGTTGGTGAAAACTTCCCACTGATACTTTGCCAAAGAGAAAATCGTGCATATCCAAAAGGTTTTGCCCTTTCCCTTCTCTTTCCACCGAGGTCAGCTTTGTTTTTGCTGAACAGTTGCACTTTATGGAGTGCAGGGGTTTTTGGAATTCTCAAGAGATTAAAACTTTTGTTTTTGAGTTTCCAGAGGAGCTTGATAACAACTTTATTCCACATTAAATGCAAACATTTAAAGAGTTTTGTGGAAGTGACATTATTTACCAACAGTGACATTATTTACCAAGCAAAATGAAGTGTTCACAGAGATGTTAGCCACCGTCCTTGAGTGGCTGGCTATTTTACCTGGTGTGTGGCACTAGAATTATTCCACTTTTCAGTAGATTTACTTATTCAACATTGAAAGTGTTTACTTGCCTGTTAGAATTACGGGTACAAAAACCCTGCAAATATTAGAGTGTGAGAAGCTACAGTGAAAAAGAGCATTTTACTGAAAGTTCCTCTATGGATTGTTTCTGTTGAGATTTTCTTCCTACTCCACCCCCAGAATATTAACAACGTTGTGTGTCTCAATGTCTGTGTACATGTTGTTACTGTTCATTCTATTTTCTTTTCCTAGGGTTTGCGAAGTAGCAGATCTGCAATATTATGTCACGTATGATGATTGAAATGTAATATCATCGATGACTTAGTAATTAAACCTCACACAACTTAAAATAGCTTTTAAGAAGATAGGTTGCTGAGGTTTTTGCCCAAGGAACTGCATAAAGAGCAGACCACAGTGGGTTATGTCCCTGTGGGTTATGGTTTGGGTAAGGACCCATGGGGCACTATTCAACGTGACACACTGTTGGGAATAGCAGTTCCCGACTCTAACTTCCCATGCCATGTTTCAGGCTGGATCTGCTCACAGAACAAGTGTTCTTTCCTGTCTGTGAAGCTGGGAGTGGAGTGGACACGTTCACGTTTCCACTCACACAGTCTAATGCTCTGGTAGTTCATGCCTCCCTTTCAGTCATTCCCTGCTGCCTCTTTCCCTGCTGTTTTTTTTTTTTTCCCAGGGATGTTTCAGTTCATGGTGAACTATTTTTATTTTTTAGTTACATTAACGCTATGAAATAATTAGTCAGCTAATTAATCTGGTTTACAAGCTTTGTAGGATTCTTCAGCTGTCAGTCAGGCCCAGGCCCGCGGCCTCCATCTAGTCTCAGCTCTCTTGCCCATGTGATTCCTGTTACCATGGCTACTGGCTACATCTGCTGACACCCCACTCTCTATTTATTGCTTAATTAAGAATTTCACGCTCAGCCCTTATCTGCCTCGAAGAACAAGCACACACTGTTAAGAAATTCCAAATTTAGGTCTAGGCACAAGGAGAGCCTTTCTTACGGGCTTGGCTGGATGGAGCCACTCTAACGATCTTCTCGGCATCCCAGCCGCCACCCTTCAATCAAAAATCATTAAATGGGGCAGAGATAATGAGCATGTAGCATATCGAAAGAAGGATGTTTGCTCGGTGCAAAGAAGGAAAAGCTGCTGGGCCTCACGCTCAGCCCCACTTCAAAGGCAGATGAGCCTTCTCATCATGGGGGCCCGATAAAGCCTCATTTGTTCTGGGCTTGACTTATGCAAAAAGTCTGGTATGTCCCAGTGCCATCTCACAGACGTGGCTCTCCCCCCACACCCTCCGCCCCGCGCCTCCACCACCCCTCCCCTCCGCATGCTCGTGTGTCAGCACTTAGGCAGCTGGGTCCCTCAAAGCATCAGGCTGGAGCGTATAATCACTGACTCTCCCCTCACAATGGCCACTTGCAGGGGGTTGGCCAGGAGGAGGTCCTCCTCACAATAGGAACACAGTTATTGCAGCTGCTCGGGAGGGCTATGCGTCTTCCTGTGGAAATAGAATAGGACTTGCTCAAAACGGGGAGTGGAGGGGCGGGGGAGGTGTCCCGGGTGGAGTAGGGTGGAGAAAACAATCTTGAGTTAATTATTCAGGTTCTGACTCTTGGAAACCCGATGTGGAGCCAGTGGGGTTCCAGCAGCTGCTCGTAGACAGCCCTCTTCCAATCATTGTACATTCTGTCCGGGGTCAACTTACTTTTGACCCTTTCCTTTCAAACCAGTAAAAGGCTCTTTAGGGCAAACTGTTGGGTTGCGGCAGGATGCATTAAACACTCCGTGCCCCTTCTCTGGGCTTCATCCCCCCACCCAACCAGCAGCCGGTGATAAATTCATATCAGATGTTGTACCATTCACAGTTGTCCCTCGGAGTTCACACAGCTCCCACTCACATCAGAGAGAGGCAGCCAAGCCGGGATATTGTGTCAGGCGGCAGCTGAGATGGTCTGCTCACGGAGCTCCCGAGATCTGGACCACACCACCTTCTTCTGATCTGACTGGGAAGTGACATGTCTTGCCAAGCTAGCCAACACGTGCATTCAGCTGTGACCCCGTCATCAAGAGAAAGGCATGCTGTGTGTGCAGAGGAGCGAGGCCCGGGTCCATGTGGAAGAGGACTGTGGATACAAGGACAGATGGACTTCATTGTGTGTGTGCCAAGCTGCCCTGAACTACTCAAGTCTCCTTCCAGGGATGGATCTGAAGAGATGCTTGTGGGAGATGATCAGAACAAAGGACATTTGCCCGACTCTGAGGCTTAGCTTCTCTTCTCAGCTACCCACTAGGTCTTCTGTTCTCAGAACAGCCACGGCCCTGGGAGGAGCATGGCTCCTGCTCATCCCAATCTATTCTTCCACTGGTCTTGAAGAGCCTATGTAACTTCTTGAGAAGGAACTTGTGAGGCTCTAAGGAGAAGAGTAGACCCTCCTGGCTCCCCTGAGCTCTACAAGGGGATCTTACAGGCAAAGCTGAATCCTAATCTTTTGCAGCTCTGCAGCCATTGCCATGCTGAGGCCCTCTAAGGCAATTTATAGCAGTCTAGTTAATAAATTAATTTACATTCTTATAGGAGATTCATTCCCCCAAACATCCCAAAGGATTTTCACTAGTAATGTAGAGGATGGATTTGAGGGAAATGCACTACCTATATAGCAAAAATATAGAAAATGGAAAGGGAACTGCAAATGTACAAAAAAAAAAAGATTCTATCTTTTGGTTAGAAGTGACTTTTCTAAAAGGAGAAAGAAGCAAGGAAAGAAGATAAGGTTGGAAGATGGGTGATGAGAAACAGGAAACTCGAAATTCAGAATTAGATTTCCAGGAATCATTCAAGGAGAGGAGCTAATTTTTAGCAGTGTTCAGTGGCTGGCGTGTCTCATGCAGTTTATGCGGCATATCCAGCACAGTTGCCAAACATGGCTTTTCTGATCCCGGGATCATTACTTTTTCTGGTAACCAACTTAAAAAAAAATCTAAGTTTATACATCTTCTATTCCAGGCCCAGCTTTTAATACTGTACTTTCTGAATTTTCGATATTTAAATGCCATTTCATAAGTTTGTCACTTCCTTATGCCTTTGGTACTATTTGCCTAACGTTTTAAGGTTAAGTTTTCTTAAGTCCTCGACTGTCTAATTTTTAATCCCAGCCTCAGCTTAAACAGTAGTATCCATAAAATCATGGTTCTAATGAGTTACTCTTTTTTCTAAAACATATTAAATCCATAACCACTAATATGAAACAGCTTACACTGCAGATATTACCATTGCACATTTTTATTTCAAGAATAGACAAAGTCTGAGAGTTTTGGATATCATTGATGAAAAGTTACTGTTGTGAATACAATGACCTTTTCTGGAAAGGTCTCCCTCTGCTTGCTAAGACCAAGCTGTTATTAAAAGGATAATACAAGGGGAATTGTGTAGTTCCTCAAATCAGTATTACATATGTATATCTATGTGTAACTTGCCTTGTGGGCAAATACCTGAAATGCTTGTTCCCAGGTTTCTCCCTGGAAATTTTGTTTCGGAAGGTCTGCGGCAGTACTCAGGAAATTACAAATGCTCCTATTAAATGTGGTAGATATTGCTCTCAGTCAAAATAACAGTTGTTATTCTTTGAGTTAATTAGGAAATTTTAATTGAACTGGCTCTTGGGACTGTGGTTAATGCAGCTATAGCTACTGGCACCTCAAACCAACTTTATATATTTATAAAATGTGTACCCTTACGTGAATGAATGTTACTGGGATTGCTAGAAGACTCAGAGACCATCACAGTATTTTCATGTAACAGTGCTGTGAAGGTATTTGAAAGAGTGTGTATTATGAGGGCCCTAATGACTTCCAGGCTGTCTTGTGAGGCTGGAATCAGATGGGTGTGGTCCTGTAAAACTGGCCCTATGTGCCCAGGGGTCCACTGACAGGCGAGTCTTCTTCTCTGTGACTAGATCAACAGATTCATTTCTGGGGAATGAACACAAGTTCCCCAGCAGGACAGGTGACATAGAGTACAACCAGAGACTGCAGCTATGTGAAGTGAATCAAGAAGAGGTAGAGGTAGCAGATCTGGCAGGGTAAATGGAAAGGCAGAGAGAGGAACAAGCCCAACAGCTGGATCAATAATACTGGAACCTGGAGCCAGGACAGATAGAGACAGGAAGTGAAGGCAGGAGTCAAGGAGAGGTTGGATGAAATTTACTGACAGCAGTTGCAGCTGCTCTTTTATGCTCTTTTATTGTGTGGTCACACTAGGTAATGTGGATAGAACAAGAGGTTGAAACATATACAGAAGCTGAAATGACAATGTGGGAATGAGGATATGAATGGGAGAATAAAATAGGGAAGGAGCCATAGAGTTTTATAGGATGCCAGGCATTTTGGTCTTTTTAAATAAAAAGTACTATTTCCTCCAAAGTTTTAAGAGTACTAGACCTATCTATCGAGAGAATTTCTCTCTTTCCTGATGACCTAGTGAAGATGAAGTTAGCCAGGCTTAGCACATTACTTGAGTAGTAAACTGTATCACATCTCATTTTGTAATCCTCTTTTCCTCTACCAGAAGCATTTTCTTAGCGCATTTCTTTGTATCCATGTATATATTTATAGCAAATTTAAATCACCTAACATTTGTCAAAATAACCTGGCAGTAATTAACCTAAAGACATTGTATCTTTGCAAAGACCAGATCCGCTTTCAATCTGGGAAGGATCATCCACAATGGGGCTCCAGTTATAAACAAAGAAGATTAACTGTGCTCACAGGACAAACACAAAACCAGAAATCAGAAGCACTGAGAAAACATGTGTACAGTATCATAGTCTCTGTAAGGCTTTTGAACTCTTCCTAAATCAACACCTTTATTCTCAAATTATTTGCTTCCCTTTCTGTATTTTTTCAAATTAAGAATGACACTTTATATTTACCATGTTTTAGAGAAAACAGCTAGCAAAATTTTGCAGCTCTAATGAGTTGCTTACATCTATGTAATACTATGCTTCATCATGATTAGATGCAGCTGTAAAAAGTGTGAGCGTATTTCTTCTGCCCATTAGCTGACGGTTAGAATAATGAGCCTGCTCTAATGACAGTATTGACCAAAGCTAGCATTTCTTGGGTATGTGCTAAGCTTGTCCAGAAGCCATGGGTGAAGAGTAGTAGAGAGAGCTGTAGACATTACACAATAACAAATCATCACTCCTTGGTTTACCAAACAATAGTGATAGGTAAGGAATTTAGAGGACGAAGTGGGAAAGTCTGTTAAGAGTCAGATTTGGTGGAGCTGGCCTTGTGAAATTTTATATGGAGCTGTCACCTATGATGCTGGCTTCCAGTGTGGATGCAGATTTGTGTCACAGATGCTCCACTTCTGATCCATCTCTCTGGTAATGGTCTAGGACAAGCAGCACAAGATAGCCCAAATGTGTGAGAAGTACAGACGAAACTCCTCCCTTTGGCTCTAGCCTTGCCTAGCACTTCTGGAGAGTGAAACAGTGGATGGAAAAAACATTCTGTGTCTCTCCCTACTCCTCTATAACTCTCGTTTTAAAAATAAATAATAATTATAATGTTCCTTACAATTGAAAAAAAATGAGAAAACATCAAAACCAATTGGAGAGGTTTCATTCATGGGTCCCTATGGGAAATATTTTCTTTGAAATGTTCTGAAACTTCTGCTTTGCAATTAGAAAGAATGATCCTCAATCTTTTCGATTTACAATAAGGGGAATGGGTTTAAGATCACTGGGAGACAAAAACGGAGAATATGAGTTTGGTTGAGGCCTGAAGACTGCAGCCTCCATCAGTGCTGGGCTCTCCAGTGATGGGAAGTGCTGGCTCACATGACATCTGATAAGGCAGAAAAGTAATTAACCAATAAGAGACAAGGTGTTTTGGGGAAAATGGAGTTCGTGCACCTGATTACTAATTAATCAGGCGTGAGAGCACCTTGTAGTTGCATTCACTATTTAATTATAGCAGCTTCTCTTGGCAAAGGAGCATATGTTCCCAGCTTAATCTACTGGTTTATACTGACATCAAATAGCCATTATCAGAAAGAATCAGGCCTTTTGATTATTTCCACTAATTTATTGAACACTTAAAATTAATGAACCCCAGGCCTTTTAAATGTGCTCAGTTGGTTTGGAAGATAGGAGAATTGGGGGAAGAGCAACCTTCATTAAAAGGACAATTTGAGTAAAGGTAAAGCAAATAAATTTCATGGGTGATCTGAACCCTATTGGTGAGAAACATGAATTCTAAAAGCTGAGCCTACAAAAGGATAGGGAAGAAAATAGGATATTTTCACAGGACACCAGTGCCCTGTGAAGAACATGTGGCTACAGGGTTTTTGTTCCCTTTTCTAATTATTTATGTATCAATTCTCTTGGAGCGCTCACTGAAATTAAGTTTAATTGAATAAAAGCAGTGACAATCAAATGTTGAAAATCAATTTCAGGTGAACAGTGACTTTGTTTTTATTTTGCATATATGGTTAGGAGTCGTTTTGGTTACATGTGAATATCTTTAGTGTTAAGATGATTTTTATGTCACATTCAGGTTGTGGTTGTTTGTGTTCAGTTTCAGGTGAAGGCCAAGTGCGAGTAATTCTCCAGGTGAGGGAAGGCATCCCTCCATCTATTGCAGGTGCGTATTAGTGCAGTAAATGGCAGTGCCTAGCACAGCGGAATGTGCTCCAGTAGTTCTATGCTTCTTCCTCATCATTTTGTTTATAAACAAGCAGGTATCCTCCCAAATGCTTTGATTCCTCACAACTCCCCTTTATGTCACTTCACTGACTAAAATATGTGTTTGCATGTCAAAGAAAGATATAAGGGTCCATTTATTTTCAAAACAATGGAAAGCAAGGACTAAAGTGTGTAAATAAGCACATTTCATAAATTATGGGCCATATGTGCCCACAGAACTCGAGATCTACAGATGGGCCATTAGGCCTCCTCCACATGGAAAGGAAAATGCAGGTTACCTCTAAACTTGAATTGTTCCTGGTAATGTCAGGAAATCCGGGTAAACAAGCCTTCTCCCAAAAGTCAGATGGTTCTAGGAAATCTTTCTAACTGAAAAACTAAATTTGCAAATACTAAACATCTCATAAGCACCTTGTAGTACATTTCCATGTTCCTATTTGTTTATTCTGACTCAATTAATGCATTTACAAAAGGGATAAATAGTTTTCAAAGACAGTTTTCCTTTGATTTCAGTGATATTTTTGTGTTAGCTTGTGCAAATCTGGAAATGTTCTGATTCCTCTATTTAAATAAATAAATGAGCCACAGGTGCTGAACTGTAGCTATAAACTAGAAGTACTAATGATAGTATACCTTGCTTATGGCTTATCATGAGGAATGGTATTCAGGATACTTTCATCACAGCTTTTGAGTTCTGTTTTCATTTTTTTATGTTCCTGGTCCTTAATCTCTCTTTAATCTCTCCTTAATCTCTCTTTGCCTGTTCACTGTGTGTCTTTATGCAAGGGGAGACACAAATGAGTAAGACCAAATTCTCCTTGACTTAATGGAATCCTATGGTCACTTGGGGATATTACTGATTAAATAATCAGTAACTTTTCTTTAAAATAACGGTTACTGGGGCCTGCCAGCATCACATTTGAGTCCCAACTGCTCTACTTCTGGTCTACCTCCCTGTTAATGCCTTAGGAAATCAACAGAAAATGGCTTGGGCCCTTACACCTATGTTAAAGTTATGAAAGAAGCTCTTGGCTCCTGGCTTCAGACAGGCCCACCTCTATTTATTGTGGCCACGTGGGAGTGACCCAGCAGATGAAAGACCTGTCTCTCTGCCTCTCCCTTTCTCTCTGTAACTTTTTCAAGTAAAATGAATAACCAATTTAAAAAAAAATAACTGTTTCCAAGAGAAAGTCCTCTATATTTCTCTCCTCTTTGAATGCCTTATGTTCAAATCCCCCTAAAGGAGATTTATAGCTTGGGTCTATCCGTCTCAGTTATGAAAAAAAAAAAAATGTAGCTATTGGTGATGCTGTCATTGTGGACCTTTTCCAGCTTCTGGACCATCTATATGTGCAGCCCCTCTTGGTTCAGCCAGAGACGTTAGTGGCTCTAATGCTATCAGAACTTGGCAAGAACACCTCTGTATTAAAGCCTTTTGGGAAGGACAACATGACTGGCCAAAATCCAGAGCTTTGCAGAAGAAGTTCATTTAGCCAAGGGATGCTTTACTTGGCCTGTTAATTAAACCATACAAAGAAATAGAAAGCCAATGCTTCACAGAGTTGTGGAATTTTAACAAGGTGAGAACTTCGCAGTAACTGTTGTCCAAGTGCCTCATTCTTACAAATGAGGACATGGTGACCTTATGATTAGGTAATTTATGTAGTCATGTTGGTATTAAGTTATGAAATCTAAAAATTCAAGTCTTGGGGGCCAGCATCATGGAACAATAGGTAAAGCCATGCCTGCCATGCCTGCATGCCATATGGGTGTTAGTTTTTCTACTTGTGATCTGTCTCTTTTATGGTATGCCTAGGAAAGCAGTGTAAAGTTGTCCAATTGTTTTGGGTCCTGCTACCTATATGGGAGTTCCGGATAAGGCACCTGGCTCCTGGTATGGCCTGGGTTAGCCCTGGCTGTTGTAGCCATTTTGATAGTAAACCAGCAATTAGAAGATTAAGTTTTTCTCCCTCTCTGTCTTTCTCCTTTTTCTTTCTTCCCTCTCAGTTCCTCCTTGAGTCTTTGTTTAACTCCAACTTTCAAATAAATGCATTTTAAAAAAAAAAATAATTCAAGGACCTCAACCCAGTCCAGGGTTGTGCCATTTCAGAGACTCTATCATGGGGTTAAACCATCTTTCAGAACACATATTAATTTATAGTTAGCTTAACCTTCATAGCCAATTTTTCTAGCTAATACAAATACAGTTTTCATCAAGAAAACATTTCCAAAACACAAGGGGTTACAATATTAGTGTGTTACCAGCAATCACAAAGATTGGTGATAAATAGTATGGTTCTCAGACATTGCATGAATCCTCTGGTGTGGGATATATATGCTAATATCAAAATTTAAATATGGGAGCACATTTTGGTTAACAAAATGTTCATAAAATATTAAAATTGTTGTCATTTTAAAAATTGCTGAAAAAAACAAGAATGAAAGGATGTAATACTATTCAATCTGTGTCACCTTTTAATAGGGTACTATTCAAAGATTCAGTATTCTTATGTAATTTTGGAATAATGCTACAAAATACACATCCATTTAGTTCATGCAAGTCATTGAGGGCCTGTTCTGAATACAACATTGTAAAGGTCATGGGATGGACATTATGGTCAATAAATTTCAGAAATATAGGCCAGTGTTGGGCAAAGGTAGAGGGAGTAGTGCTGGAGAGAGTTGTGTGGGTGCTTTGTGAGTTTAGAATGAGAATTTACGCTAATTTGGGTGAAGACAAAGGTCTTCATTTCTGCAGGCCTTATTGGAGGGCTTTTGTGCTCTTCTAACACTGTGGCTTTATTGGCTTCCTCTTACTCTCCACAATTTTTAAATAAAATGCGGGAAAGGAGAGGCATGTGAAGCAATCACACATTAAGGTTGGGGAAAGGCAAAATATCTCTAAAGTTGCTGCTCTTCAACATGTTGTTTGTCAAGGTTACTGATGGCAAATACTGTTTACTTGCATATAGGAACATTCAGATTATCAGTCCTTCTCTTAACTAGGGTTTGCCAAGCCTTTACCCACAGCCCCATATCTATATCCTTTACTTTGATCTGAGATTCTGATAGCCCTTCTGTGTTTACTATCAGTAAATCTCTTCTAGAATCTCTGGAACTTTACCCGTTTAGCTAACAACTATTTGTCTTGTGTAGCTAATCTTTCTTGGCTACCTGCTTCAGTGCACTGCATGCCAATGACCAAAAAATATAGATACCAATATGTCTCCTGAAAACTTCTCTGAAGGCTTTTTTGATGCATAGCCATAGAAGAGATGATGAATGCAGGTGTTGAGGCTGGTATTTGGCTGTAGCGCAAAGCCAGCTCAGAGTTTGAGTGTTTAACAAATTTGTACAGGGAAGCAAAATGGAACCTTATCACCAAGGTTAATCCTGGCCAAAATGCATGGATTCTGGTTTCAAAATAGCATTAATTTATCCAACGACTTGGAAGACAGAATAAAGTCTGGTTCTCAGTCTCAGTGAAATTTTGGGTGATGTAATTCACAGCTTCCCATCCTCACCTCCGGTGCTTTCTTCAATCTGCTATAATGTGATCTCTAATCATCTCTCTGGGGTGACTCTGATATTGGTCATCCATGTCATGGTTGCTAGAATTAATAGTTACTTCTAATTTTTCTCATCTTTACTATTAAGAAGACCACCTGCATTCTCTGGACATGATCTGGTTTATATGTTTCCTAGGAACCAAGAGCAGTGTATCTGGACCCTTAGTTCTTTAACTCTTGTAAACCTCTTTTTTCTCTCTAAATTTCAGTTTCAATTATGATGAAATGAAAACCCAATCTTAATTGTCTAGTAGTCTAGTAACTCTGACAAAGGAATAAAACTTGTAAGGTTTTGTTATCCGAAGGCAGGTGGTATTAAACAATTGAATTTGTTTATTCATTGTAATTCCTTAATGGGAATAGTTAAGGCCTAGTTTGTTCGGTTAAAAACAGTTTCAAGGCTACTATAAATGAAAGCAAAGATGGTAAAAGTGAAAAATGTTTGTTTCCATCATCTGTGACTTAAACTTGTAGAAACTGAGGGTTTTTAAAGCTTGTTGTAAAATTTGAGAAAAATTAGACATTACTCATTTGAGCATTCACTGGCAATGGGGCACTGGAAACCTGGCCCTTCTGTTGCCTTTGAGGCCTTGACCTCATCAACTGCTCCTGTATACATTTGTTTAAGTCATTATATTAAAAAAGAGGAAGAATTGGAAGAAAACTTAGATATATTGTGTTGGTGTTTATATAGCTTGTTTCTGTGTGAGATTTAGATTCTAAGAAATTGCCTTAATCCTGTGGTGTGTGGTATATATTTTATACTAATTAAATTGCCTACAATTTCTGTTTGACCATAATCTATATTCTTTTACTTTATCCCCCGGCTCTAATTAGACCATGACTACTGGAGAAATTGGTTCTGCTGGAGAAAATAACTGAGGTTTCTCCATGGTCCTGACATTAGGCCTTTTCTTTTTTCGCCTTGTAATCCTCTAGATCTATCCAAACCATCTCAGAGTTTTAAATATAGTTTATAAATGGATTATTCCAAAATCTATTGAGAACACTCTCTTATCCTTCTCATTGATATCCATCTACTTCTAATTTGGCATTTCTACCTAAAGACTTCAAAAGCACCCCAAATACTTTAAGGCCCAGACTGCATCTGTCAGCTTCTGTCTTGGTGGATGCATGGCCTTCCCACTTTCACTTTCCATCAGCCTTTGACCTCTGATTATTTCTCCTGGCTTATCACATAATTCCTTATTCTTTGATTTAGCAAAACCAACTTTATATAGTTTCTCTGCTTGAGCTCTCTTTTTTTTTTGCCTTATACTTATTCCTCTGTTTCCTGCACAAATCACTTATTATACACTCTGCATATCTTCCTTGTTACCTGAATAACAAGTAAACCTATAATAATAGCTAGTAATAATTCTAGTTAGTCCTTTGTGTTTGAGGGTTCTACTTGAATGTATGGAACAATCTACAGATAAAAAGTATTTGGAAAAAGATTTCGTATATGCTAAACACTTGTGGAGGGGCTGATGTTCTGGCACTGTGGATTAAGGTTTTACCTATTTCGCTAACATTCCATATCTGAGCACTGATTTTTGTCCTGGCCAATCTATTTCCTATCCAGCTTTCTTCCAATGTACCTGGTAAAGCAGTGTAAGATAGTCCAAGTGTTTGGACCCCTGATACCCATGTGGGAGATCAGAATGTGGTTCCGGGCTCCTGGATTCCACCTGGCCCTGCCTAGGGATTTGCAGCCATTTGGATAATAAGAAGAGCTCTTACTTTGTCCCTCTGTCACTCTGTCTTTTACATAAATACATCATTTACATTTTGGAGACTTTTTTTCTTATCATTTCCTCCCAAAAGATACAATATGTAATTATGTGTATATAATTTACATTTCATTAGGTAGGATAAGTATCTTAGAGATGATTTAAAGTACACTGGAACATGTGTATAGGTTGTATGCGAATGCCACTCTTTTATATAAAGAATAGAGTAGCCTCTGTACATGGAAGTCCTACTCACAATCCTCTCCAAGTACAAAATAAGATGCATGTAATGTGAACAGAAATTGTAAGCAGTTTAATAAAATATTTTTACTTAAAAATCCATATTACAGTTACAGGAAGTGAGAAGTCAGAGAGATCATCCATCCACTAGTTCACTACCAAATAGACACCATGGCCAGAGCTAGACTGGTCTGAAGCTGGAAGCCAAGAGCGTCTTCCAAACATCCTATGTAGATTCAGGGGCCCAAGGATTTGGGCCATCATACATGGCTTTCCCAGACCATTAGCAGGGAGCCAAAGTGGAGCAGGTGGGGCAGGAACCTTTGCCTGTTTGGGATGTCTACCCTGCAAATGGAATATTAGCCAGCTGTGTCTCTGAGCCAGCCCCAAATTGTAAGCAATTTAATTAACACAAAATATGCATACCACTCTCAGAGGGATTCTCCCAGTTCTGCTACCTTAGTTGGTGGAAGAACTGTTCACAGTGCAGTGCATGGTTCATGATAGCTCCTTGGAGGCAAGGCCAGCAATTCCTTCTTCCCATCCCTTTTTGTTAAGTGAAGGTGTTTATTGTCTGTGTTTATGAAAATAGCAAGCAAATGTTGAAAGGCCCTATAGTAAGATTTTTTTTTCCATACTATCCATTTGAAACAATTTTCTGTTTTGACTCATTTTCTTAGATCTTCAAAAAAGAACAGGTCCAGCTCAGAAGGATGCAGTGCATCCTAGAATGCTGAGCAGTTCAAACTGGAGACTGACAGTTATGTTTCAGTTCTCCAAAGGACATGCCAGTGGAATCCTTTGAAAGAAAATGCCATTTGGTCATCAGAGGTTGGATCAACACAACCACTTGGGAGTACTCTGCCTGTAATAAACATTAAGAACTTAAAGATCACATCTTTTGAGTCAGTCATTCAACTGAGAAACTTAGTTTTAAAAGATGGTCAGAATTACTACCAGATTTTCATGGAAATGGGTAGCCTGGTATTATTTATATGAAAAACAAAGTGGAAGGAACCCAAATACCAGACTTTAGAAATTGAGTAAACTATGGATTTTATATGACAGAATATTAGGTAGTTATTAGTTAATTCTGTTTATAGTTTACTTTATATGTGTATATATATATATGCATGCTTTATGAATTCAAAATTCATAGTTAAAATGTTTGTGCTGAGTAAAATCAGAACTGGATACAAAAATAAGACCTGAATATAATTAAGATACAATCTTAATTATACAAAATGCTAAGAAATTCTGGAAAGAAACACCAAAGATTGGTGGCCATTATTACTATGTATTGAAATTATGGAAATTAACGATTGATTTACTTTCACTTTCCAAATATTCTGTGATATACTAAAGCTAAAATGTTTTATGAAAAAGTGAAATTGATTTTGCCAGGAAATGGAGGTAATCTAAGCATTGAATAATTTCTTAATCTCTAGCTAACAATATATCTTAGGAGAAACAGAGTATTTTCAGGCAGTTACTTTGGGAAGTAAAAATGCTATCAACATCCGGAAATTTGAAAGTTGTCATTTACTAGACAGATATTTACTGCAACATTTTTTTTTTTTTATTTTCTAGCTTCTACAACTGCACCTGAATCAGCTTTAAAATGGTCCCTCCCTGAAACCTGGCAAGATGTTGGAGAGGGTTGGGGAGGACATAATCATACCATCCCAGGCCCTGGGGATGACGTCCTGATTTTACCCAGTGAGTGAAATGACCCATGGGGTTGAGCCATGTCCGAACTGCCTGTGGATTATATTTCATTCATGCCACACATCGCAGTGATAAGGGTGGAAATTTGTGGCCTTCTCTTTTTGACTTGATGAAGGAGCATCTCTTACTTTAGTGAAATCCATAAAAACAGCCTTGGATTTTTTCATTAAAGATGAAATAAGTAACTATCAAACTAAGGATTTGAAATAATCTACTGGCTAAATTATTTTCTTCATGTATTAGAGAATATATTTACAGCTTTCAACTTCCTTAAGTTTGCAAGATACAGAGTCTGAAAGAGCCATGTACCACAGCTCCCTTCTCTTTTTCCCTTTCTCAATTTAAGATGTAGAACAAAATAAAAAGCACAAATTCTTTTGTTGACATTTTAAAAATTCTAAACAATAGTCTACTACAACATAAAATCTTTGAATCAGTCCAACTAGAACTACAGCCCAGTGTTCAACACATATGGCGGAAAAATGAAACCTCATGTATACAGACACACATTTATCTAATTCTTCTTCCTTCAAAAGTGTTCCTCAAAGCCTTAGAAAGTCTTTCCAGCCAGTGAGGGAGATATTTTTCATGGAACAGTTATATTTCTCCAAAAGACCTAATTACATTATGTTGGCATTTGATTCTCTTAATATTATAGTGTATAGGAGACTGGCAATGAAAGATTTGGCCGTTTATAAAACAATGATAGGGTGGTACTAACAATGTTCTGAGAATTGTTTCACATATACCACTTTGATTCTCAAAGTAACCTTGCAAAATTAAAAAGTATTATTCTTCTATTTAGAAAGTTTATAAAAAAAAAAAAGACCCAGAGCAGTTAACTAGCTTGCTCAGAGTCACTAAGCTTATAACTAACCAGTAGAATCAAGATAAGAATACAAGCCTTGCAACTCCAAAAATCTGTTCTGAAGCAATGAAGTGTGTTTCTCTTCTAAAAGAACTGAGGTAAAATGAGAAACAGTAGTTGTGTTGTTTGCTTTGTTTATAATGGCAGAATGAAGACAGAAAAGAACAAAGCATCTGGGCATTTGGAATATATCTGAACAAATAGGGACAAGGAACAGGAGACAGTGGGCTGATGAACACCAAAGTGAATTGTTATCATCCTGTCACCCCATCATCCACCTCTCTTCAATAGCGGATGTTACTTTTTTTGAATAAACAAGCTCTTGACTCATTCCTGTACAGAAAGGAAAAATCCGTTCTGTCTCAGCTATCTCTTTGATGAATCTAGCCAGCGGATTTGCCCTGGGCTATGGTTTCTTCCAAAAAAGCATTTTGATTTCCCTCACCCCTTGCAGGAAGCAAGTGAGGCTTTTGAAGATTGCCAAGCTTTCAGTGTCCTTTAAGGCTTGTCTACCAATCTGAACCATCTTGCTTGGCACTGCAATTGACTGTATCCACTGTGTACCACAGCTCCAGTGCCTCTGGCATTCTCCATCACCCTCCTTTCCTTTCTTTATGGTCAGCTCCCAAGATAAGCCTGAGTTCTCCATGAAGCTGCTCTTCAACAGGGCAAGTTTGTACTATGGGGAAAAGAACAGGGTCATACACATTGGATGTATAATGTAACTTACAGTTGATCCTGCGGTCTTACTAAATAAGGGGAGTTAACATTTTGAAATGTGGATAGTAGTTGTTCATTATTTATAGCTTTCAGGTGTAAAGGAGGAGTGCCACATGTAAAGGAGGAGGTGGAAAAGCAGACACATAAGATGTGATAAATGAAATTCGTGCTCTTTATCCAATGCTTTCTCCTTTTTTCTCATAACCTCTCTTTACATTTCCTTTGGTTGGCTCACATTTGAATCTGTTTTGTGCTTTATTTTGGGGCACAGACCTTTCATGCTGCTTTGACTTGGGGTGGGCTTCCTGTTGATTCTTGCTTGCATTTCTGCCCATGGTTTACTTCTCACTGAACTCTTCACCTGGTCCAGGATCTCCTGGTTTCTTGCATTGTCAGTATTCTTTGAATCAAGTGAGTTTATTCACCTGCAACTGACATAACGTTGCATTTCAGTGAGTGCTTCCTTGGGTGAAGTTCATGAATGCAATGCTGCTATCAATGATTGAATAGCAGAAATGAATCTTTGAGTTTGGTATAACACAGGAGAGCTACAAGATTTTTCATGTCTATGAAAATAATGTTTGATGCATTGAACAAGTTCTTAAGACTATGGAAGAGTTAGTGTTATGATAGTGATCATGACAGCAGTAACTGTAATTTAGGTGCTCAGTGAGTGCCACATGCTGTGCTGAGTACTTTACATGAGTTTGCTCGTTTGATTCTTACAACTGCTCTATACCTGGATCCTACTATTCCTGTTTTCCACACATAGAGAATGTAAGACGCGGAAAAGCCTTGTCTTAAGTAACTTGCAGCTTTTACCTAGTCTAGAAGGTTATGAAGCTGGATCAGAAAATTTGAGATTAAGAAGCGTAAGTCTTTATTGTTATCCTTTAAAAAGGAAAAAAAAAAAAAAGAAAAAAACTCCCTATCCCTGCCTTCCCTTCTCTAATTTGTTCAAATAAGGCTATTTATACCAAAATCGCTCTGTTTACTGTTCACACAGCTACTACTATTTCATGTCTATTTTTTGTCAGATTTTCTACCAAAGGGATTTACTCCGATAGAATATATTTGGAAAAGCTAAAATAACTTTCCAAAGAGGTATCTAAGACAGTGAAGAATTGCTAAAATCATTTGCTTTGAAGTTGGTAATAAATGTGGTTGTGATCAAAATAAGCACTGCTTTCCCGTTAAATTTGGTATTTTGTTAAACATTCATTGTATTTAAGGTACAATATCATTGCACATGATCTGGGCTATGAAGAAAAGTATAATATAGCCATGACCTTAAATAGCAAATAATATAGTTTGGTACACACACACACACACACACACTCTCCACATAACAATGTAATGAATAATTATAATGAACAGATGTATTTGTAATCCAGTTGTCTCAAGTGAATAGAGGAGTGGTAATTTCATGGAGGAAGAGGCATTTTTTAAAGAAGATTTATTTTCATTGAAAAGGCAGATTTACAAAGATGACAGAGAGAATGAGCTTTCATCTGCTTGTTCTTCCCCAAAATGACCATAATAGCCGGAGCTGAGCCAATCTGAAGCCAAGAATCTGGAGCTTCTTTCAGGTTTCCCACAAAGGTGTAGGGTCCCAAGGCTTTGGGCCATTTTGTACTGCTTTCCCAGGCCACAAGCAGGGAGCTAGAAGGGAAGTGGAGCAACCAGATATGGACTGGTGCCTATATGGGATGCCGGTTCGTGGAGGTGGAGGATTAGCTGGTTGCGTCAGTGTGTCTATTCCCAGAAAGAGGCGTTGTTAGAGAACGCTGAAGCTGTCAACTAGTGTAAAGCTGGGTTCACATGTGTATTCTACATTTGCCAAGTGTGTGGCATGGTACAAAGCCTTTTGCCCTTTATGTACAAACCATGAAGGCTGTAATTAATACATCATAGGATGAAGAAGATTAAATGAGATAACATCAGAGCACATGGCTACTGCATAACATCCTGATGGTAATGGAATTACAGAGGAAAGCTGTGATTTGTAATGTATCAAGTGTTCCTTTCCTTCATTTTTCCATCTGGCTGCCCCTCTTGGCCTCTGGTATTAGCGACACTTTGTATTTTCTTTCCAATGGCTTATTATTTAATTTTCACAACATCCTTGGGAGCTAAATAGGTAATAACTATTATTACAGTAAAAACCCATTTTTACATAATACGATTTTAATGGAACTGCTGATTTTACAAAATGAAAGTGACTGGTAAAGAAGATTTAAGTGATACTTTTGAACCTCTAATATAATTTTATGGTGTTTTGTGTATTTTAATTCATTAATAAAGGAAACGTGTAGAACATTCCCATCATTATTCAAATAGAATAGCATAATTTTTCGATAAAATTCTTAGAGCAAATTGCCTATTTCCATTTTCTGGGAAATCAATTTTATGGAATGACCTCAGACCCATCCTATTCCATAAAAATAGAACTTTACAGTACTAATAAAAGATATCACTATCTTAAATATGGTACCATTTTCCTTCAAGGCGTTCTGTTTTTATAGACATTGGAGTTTGAAAGAGCTGTAAATTTTGCTCCGTGGTGTTATATGGAGTAAGCTGAGGTAATCCTGAAAAATTTGCTCTAACCGTTTAGTTTATGAAAACATTGCTTTGTAAAAATTATATTGGATTGTCTTTGCCTTTTGAGCATTGGAAGAATTATTCTAAGTGTGTTCTAGTCATCATAAGTGATAGGAACAAGTTTTATTTAATTTGCCATGCAAATCTCAAACTTTTATAAAGCTTAGTTTGTCATTTTCCAAAATGATTCTCCTACACCATGCTTTTAATTTGTTATTTCCCATGTTTTCTCTGATGGGCGTTTAGTATAGGCAGAATGACACCTTTTTTCATATCAGTCAGGCTTCATGGGAGGAAATTGTGTTATAGTTCCCAATGATGGGATTCAGTTCTGTAGAGTACAGATATGATATTATCTCACGGAGCCTCCATCGTGTGTGCATGTGTGTGTATGCTTGTGTGCGGTAGTATTCACTGTTTTCATTTTGTATATTCCTTTGAATTGTCCCTATTTGAACAAAGGAATGGGAGAGAACCTTGTTTCTTTTTTTATAATAGTCCTTCTGTTTGTTCTTATTTTTGATATTCTGGTACTTCAAATCTCAGAAAAGGTCATTGAAGTCATGTGATGTTCAAAGATGGTAATATATTTAGTGCCTGTTATGTTGCAAATTGTTACAAAAATTTAGTGATGGGAGACAAAATGATCCTCAGTCAGGAAGTAATTTTCTAAATATTTGAGAGACAGAGAAAGTAAGAGTGAAAGCAAGACCAAGGACAAGTGTGAGAGTGAGAACAAGGGAACACAAACTCAGCTCCCTCACATCTGCTGTTTTACTCCTCAGATGCACACAATGGCCAGGGCTGGACTGACTAAAGCTAAAGGCCATGAGCTCAAATAACAACTATGTGAGCCTCTACCTGCTGCCTGCCAGGGTTCTCATGAACAGGAAACTGCAATCAGGAATGGAGCTAGGACTCAAACCCAGGTTCTCCCTCTGATCTGGGATGTGGGCATCCCAAGCAGCATTTTATTTAAGCCAGATTCCTGCCCTAAGGAAGTGACTTTCTGAAATGAAAAATTTTGACAAAATGTGATTAGAGAATTATTGGTTTTATCTCCTTTTTTGTTATATGGGACAACGTCTATTTTAGGATGCCTGGCTTAGATCTGCAGCAATGATTGGAATCCAGTCATTACAAATGTTAGTATTGTTTCTGGAATTTGAGTGTTTCTCAAGGTATAGTCTTGTATCATTGGGTTGAGACAGAGAAATTCTGCAATCCACCACTTGATTTATTCTGGATTACAAGCAAGTGAGAGGGAACAAACATGGGCTTGAATTACTGAGGTTCTTTCTACATTGAGGATCGTGACAGAGTGTGCATGTTCTCCAACTGCATCATTACCTGGCAAACCACACACAACCCTGAAAGATTAAAGCACACATTTTATTTTTGTGTTCTTTTATAGGGAAGGCCTCGGTTAGGGTGCTCTTGTTCAGATGCCCTTACATAGTAGCATGGGAATGGTCATGTAAGAGTTCAACTATGGTGCAAGATCCAAGATGGATCACTCATACAATTGGCAGCTGATGCTGGTTACTGGTTAGACATTTGTCCCAGGTAATCTACTAAAAGATCTTAGGTCCATGTTTTCCTTGGCTTCCCTGTGAGACTGCTTGTGCTTCCTTACAGCGTGATGCTGTGGGTTCTAAGAAAGAGTAGTTAAGTAAGAGGGGCCTCAAGTGTCAGCGCGTCAAAAAACGTGAGTGGAAGTTGCATGCCTTCTGAGACAGTCTTACCAAATGTGGAGTGTCAGGACCATCATATTTTGTTGGTAAAACAAAGCACAAACTTTGGTTCAAATTTGTGTAATTTGTAAGTGTCTTCAGTCTATCTCTGTGTGTTTGCAGTTGATGTAGCTGATTTAATTCAGAAGGTGTTTTAGAGGTGCCTCAATTTGTGCTGTCTTCCCAGTTTAAGCATAATTTATATCAATTCTTTTGGCTTGAATGAATCAGAATTGCACAACACTGAGAAACAAATAGGTCAAATAATTTTGGTTTCCTTAATTTTTTTTTATTGCCTATAATGTTTACTGTTACTGTGCTGCCTCCTTTGTGCCTAAAATTGATGTTTTTCAACACACTAACCATAATTGGAGCCCTGATTTAGGATTGCTCATTTTACAATGAAGATAAGTGCTAATAGATGAAATAGACATTCCTTTGTTTATATTTAGGGCATGAGTGGGAAAAGTTTTCTTTTTCTTAAAGATTCATTTAATTATTTGAAAGTCATGGAGAGAGAGGAAAGATTTCCTTCTGCTGGTTTACTCCCCAAAAGACTTCACCAGCCGAGATTGGGTCAGATTGAAGCCAGGAGCGTTGAGCTGCTTCCAGTTTTCCCACATTGGTGCAGGCATCCACATACTTGGGCCGTCCCCCTTTCTTTTTCAAGTACAGTAGCAGAGTGCTAGTTCAGAAGAGGAGCTGCTAGAGCTAGAACCAGAACCTATATGAAATTCCAGTGTTGTAGGCTGTAACTTTATATATTATGCCACAATGGCAGCATTGAAAACGGTTCTTAAATATTTTATAGGGAAAATGTACTTTTAAGGAGTGTTTTGATACAGGAATTTTAAAGCACATTATTTCCTGATAAAAGCCAACAGAGTATATCTGAAATTGAAGGAGACAGGTTAGGTTGAAAATGTAGAAGTCTTTCTGTTTGACAGTTTCTTAGAGGGGAAACAAGACTTAAATGAAATTTGCTAAATGGCAAAAGATGTCCTTCCCATGAGGAGAAAATTCAGGATTTCATACTCCATGGAGCAGAATTCCCAGACATCTGAGAGTCGCTTATGTTTGAACTGCTGGATGTAAATAGAAATTTCATAAGTCAGTTTATTTTAAAATGTACTATTGGTATTTGCATTGTCAAACAATCTGAGTATGGAGTCTTTTATAATTGGATTCTTGTAATTAATCAAGTAGTTATTATTTATTTTGAAGTTTGTTTACTTGGATGAATCTTAATATGCATTTAAAAATACATACACATGAAATTTTGAGCTAACATAAAGCACCCATTCTATATAATCCAATAAAACAAGCTAAAATATAATGCCAATATTTTTAGAAATCATTCTATGCTATGAAACATGTTGGCGTTATTGCCTAAGTTTGTACTATGTTTTGTACCAATGTTCAGAATTTCAGGCTTGTTGTTTTCAAGTCAGTGTTGCCCATTGCCCATTGCTTTTAAGAAGGAACACAACGGTTTTGTTTGTTGTGTTTTAATTTTGTGGCACATAGGTAGTATTTAAGAGGCTCAATTCTTTGATACCAGGGATTTACTTCTACCTTGCAATGAATACAATCCAAATTGCTTCTTGCACATTAATAGAATAAGTATGCTCACTTATAGCCAAGCCTGTGGGCTGTGACAGAGTTCTGTGAAGGTTCGCAGTTAGGAGTGGGGATTTGTTTTTGTTGTTGCTGTTTACATAAAGTGAACAAATTTCACATCTCACAATACAGATTTAGGAGCGCACATCTTTATTACTGCATTTGTTTTCTGCTTAAAAGTAAAAACATTTTCAATGAAACAGCAATAGATTTTATATCCTAGAAGTGACAAAAGTAACACAAAAATAAGTACAAGTAATGTTCAAAAAGTTCACAGAAAATGTGTTATTAAAAAAATGCCAGGTTTTCAAATATTTAATTTATTCAACATTTTTAAAAACTTAAACAGAAGCTTGTTAAAATTAACCTAATTTTAGTTGCATATATACATAACCTTTTAAAAGTTTCTGCACTGAAATAGACCTGCACCTGTGCTCTAATCTCAATTTGTCAATCTCTGTTCAACTTAATCACGGTGTTTGTTTCTGGGCTAATGAGAATCCACTTACAATCTTCTCTTGGGACCCAATGTCATGTAGCTACTGACATTTTTATGGCTTGCTGGCTTGCTGGAACTAATTAGAGTTTTACTCTAATCGAATAATTTTCTGAAATCTGTCTCCCATCCTCACCTGAGAAGCACAGTCACTGTTATAATTCATTAATATTAGTGCTAGAGATTATGTAGCAATTTTCTAGCAGTAGACGTACTGCACTAGGGTGTGCAAATCATAATTTGGGCAGGGAGTAGAGAGTAACTACTGGCATATTTGCAGTATGTAAGAAGAACCTAACAGGTACTTCCTGAAAACACTCACATTGTTTCTCTTTTGTTGCAATACCTGTTTTTTTTTTTTTATTGGGGGTGGAGGTTTCTTCTGCTATAGATGTTTCTCTCTGCTCCATCACCTGTATAAATTTCCAACTGCAGTTCACAACTACTCCTCCGGGGTAAAAATTAGGTATAATCTTAGGACTTTGAAGCAAACTTTGCCCTAAAAACTTGTCCACATTTCCTGTTATCCACCAGACATTTTCGTATGATAATGGATTTGGATGTGGTAAGGATGTCTTCCAAGTTGTATGGGATTAAAAATCAATCAGAGCCATTGCGGAAAGGCATAAAGAGGACACAAAAAATAACATTTTGGAGTAAACTCTAAGTGACAGGAAGAGGTAATCAAAGAGGAAACAATCATGAAGTTAGAAGTACTATGTCAATGAAATCAACAAAGGAGAGTGCCAAGGTGATGGAGGCAGTTAATGACAACCATTCCAGGGAGAACCCTTAAAACTTGCCTGGAAATAGGCTGGAGCACTTTCTATTGGCTCCTGTAAATGAAGTGGGAAATTCAACACAGCAACTCTTGCTTGTCTTGCAATATCACATGCCTGGATTGGATCAGTGCCTTTAAGGATCCTCATATCTTTGTCAAAATTGAAAGTAATCACTCCCTGAATGGCAGAAGACCTCTGCAGTGGCATTCTTTTGTTAGAATACTGTCTATGTGTTCTAAATTAATAGGCTCATGTGATAGGTTCAATCCAATTGAACTGGTTCAATCGTACAGAACAGTCATTTTCATAGGGAAAGCTGAAAAGGCTGTTATTACTGTCATTACCTGAAGGGGCACACTATTTTAAAAAATATAACAACATAGTATGTTTTTTAAATACCTAGGGGGATTATGTCTTATAATGAGTTCAATTTTGGAAGTAAAAATCAAAGTCCAAATTATTTAAAACAAAATTAGTGTACGAGTGTATATGGCCAAGTCCTTTTAGTTCTGAAATACAGAGACCAATATCCAGAGGTTTTGATATTTATATGGGAATGTTGATATTGGGGATGCATCTATTTAAAAATCATTTGTAAAGTATGTAATCAAAATTCATGGGTTTTCTGAGACACAGGGTTTTGGTGATTAAACTCAGAACGTCTGATTGTAACTTGAGTGAGTCTGTTGCTATATCGAAGCATCACCTTTAGGAGCGTATTTGTATTACTGTGGTTAAAATGCTATTTGGGATGCCTACATCCCATGGATCAGAGTCCCTGGGTTTGAGTCTTAGCACCTTTTCTTTCAGTCCAACTTCCTGCTCAAATGTGCACTGGGAGGGTATCAGATGATGACTTTAATATTTTAGTTCCTACTATTCATGTGGGAGACCAGGATTGAGTTCTGGGAATCTAAGCACATTCTGGACCAGCCTTGACTGTTGTAGGCATTTGTGAACTAGAAGCTGAAAATCTCCCTTCTCCCTTCATCTGCCTTTCAACTGAAGTGAAAATAAATAAAAATTTAAGAGTGCCTTTAAAATGATTACTAACCTCATATTCTATTATTTGTACTGCACAAATTTGCTGAAGGGTTAATGAGTTTTTTCCCATGGCATAAACACATAAACTTGTATTTTACCTGGTTGTATTCTCCTCTTTTCATTAAAAGCTGTCTCATGAAATTAATGTTCTTCGAAGAGACATAGGTATTTCTTACAAGTAGGGGGAACCTGAATGATTGCGTATGTATTATATGCTTCCAGTGGTATTGGAGAAGTAGCGGTTAAGTAAGGAACCTAGCTCCTGGAGGTTTTTAAAGGAGAGCAGGGCTTTTTTCACTTGCTTTCATTGAAGTATTCCTTTTTCTTGTTATTTCATGGTCTGTTTTCCTTGGAGATATTTCTGGAATGAAGAATTAAATAATTCATGATTTCCCAATTACTGGTTTAGCTGTAGTGGACATTTCCTGAGTTGATTATACCACCTTTAGGGAGCTCTTAGAGTCTTATCACAATCAGAGGTTTAAAGGCCAGCAGAGACAGGAACAGCATTGGCGGATCTTGGCTGGCTACACTTTTACATAGCTCTTAACTTCTTGTGGGCTCTAGGTCTTCTGGCAGGCTATTGAATCTAGATCCATTCTCAGAATGAGATGTTTTGATAGAGTAGTTTGGATGATAAACCAGCAGTGCTGATATGGTTGTCACAGCATTAAAAGTAACATTTTTAATGAAATGTTTCTACTGAACTGATTGTCCAGTGCTGGTTCCAGTCACTATCATGATGTCTATGCTACCATTACAGACATTCTCCAAAAGGAGCTGCTGTATGCTTTGTCTCTTCCTATAAACACATGCTATTTGCTTTCCCTCTCCTTGAATCTGGGCTACTGTGACTTGCTTGACTAACTGAGTAACGAAATAAAATTCTGGGACTTGAAAGGTTATGTCATAAGAATTCTTGTATCTGAAGACACTTTGCCTACGTGTTTTACTTTCTACTGGAACATTGTCCTCAGCCTATGCAAATGTCAAGTCACAGGGAGAGGCCATTGTTGTTCTATAGCTTGACAACCCCAGATAAACTCTAGCCTGTAGGCAACCTCATTTTGTAGCCATATAATTGATTGTTCTGGATAGCCACGGTGATTGAACGCACTCATGGTCTTGCTGGCAATTCTTAGCTTTTCTTTCCTTTATTTGCAAACATTAAAAATCTTTATTTTAATCCTTAGGCCAGTAATACTCAGGACTTCTTTCTATAATGTAATGTTCCCTTCGAAGTGCTATTCTAGTGCTCAATTCATTAGGATTATACATGGGCAATGACAGAGTTAATGATCCTTATGATATTTTAAAAATCCAAAGGAAATTAAAAATCCTTTTCAAAGTGAGCATTATCTCTTTTTTATGAAATTGACTTATACTTTTAGTCAAGTTTAGAAATTGACTCATTCTTTTAATGCCATTTGAAAGTTGTGTGTGATTTTAGAGCTTAGAATTCATGATATTAATGAGCAACTACTTACTGTACAAATCCACTTATTTTTTTATGCCGGACACTATGTTTATGTTGGGGATGAAGTGGTTCAAATATCTATCTGGATCTTACAGTCGAGTGAAAGAGTCAGAAATACAACCACACATGAAATTATAACCTAATAAAACTGAAATGTGCAATAGGAAATATTCAGAGATTGAAGAAGGTATATGCCAAGGGGATCTGGAATTGAATGGAAGACAGTCTAATTCTGATTCATATAATGAAGAAGAAAGCAACCATTTAAGTATTGATTTTGGTCCTGGCACGATAGTAAGCAGCTAAAGTCCTGGCCTTGAACATACCAGAATCCAACATGGGTGCCGGTTCAAATCCCAGTGACCCTACTTCCCATCCATCTCCCTGCCTGTGACCTGGGAAAGCCGTTGAGGATGGCCCAAAGCCTTGGGACCCCACATTCATGTGGGAGACTTGGAGGAAGTTCCTGGCTTCGAATTGGCTCAGCTCTGGCCATTGCAGCCGCTTGGGGAGTGAACCATCAGAAGATCCTCCTCTTTGTCTCTCCTCCTCTGTAAATATCCACATTTCGAATAAAAATAAATCTTTAAAAAATATTAATTATAACTAAGAAATTTTATTTACTCTTCTTAAAGTGTTTCCCATAAAATTAACTCCTTAGATGTATCACATGGGACAGATTGAAAAAATAAATTTAGAAATTTAATTGAGAGATTTTGAAGTTAAGAGATTATTTTGCATTCTATTTTTCAAGGCCTTTTATGATAGTATAGATTTTCCACAGAGCAGGAAACATTATGCCCTGCATCTCAAATGTATTTGTGCAGCCTTTTTTTATCATGTCATTCTTTTGGGGAAATACTTTAAATACATAGTATTCTAACACTTAACCTCATATCCATAATCTTTGTATGATGTTAAATATTGGATTGGTAAATTTAAGTAACAGATTTACAAATATTTTACATATCTATATAATATGAATATGTTTTATGTTATTAGATACCTCCTTCCATCATTCTATGGCCCAATATCTGTACAGGAGCTCCAGCCATCTTATCTGTGTTCCAGACGGCAGGAAGGAGAAAAACTGTTCATAACATTTCTCATTGGAAATTTCTTTTTCATTTCTATGTTTCTTAACTTAACCAAATAACCATATCTAACTAGAAAGGAGATGGGGAAAGCTAAAATCTTATGGCTAGATGACACTGGATTAAACAAGATATTAGAGTTCTTACTTCTAAGGGAGGAAGAACAGTACTAGGAGGCAGCTGATGTTCTCAGGAAGTTTTGTTTATTTCACAGCTGGGGAAAATGAGCACATGGGAGCAAACATAAAAAAGGACTCAGATCATAGGGACAGTAGAGAGTTACTTCTTGGATGCTAGATTTGTTGACTATTTCATGACACCACTCCTTTTTAAACACATGAAAAGAGTTGAACTAGAGTGCTCGAAAGGCTGTGAGACAAATCACCATGGTAATGTGCGCAGATTATGTACGTTGTGAAAGGTACTCAAAAAGAGAAAGGCAAGAATAAATGTTTCTTAGAGGTGTATCTCCAGGTTTAGAAAATAATGTCCTTGTATTCATACGCTCTCAGTTGGCTTTCACTACCTGTTGTTTTGCCAACACTGTTCAGCCAAGGTTCTGTCTGGTTCAAGCGTGGCCTTCTTGGTGTTTGCTGGTAGGTCCTCACATGGCTTCATTTGTGTTTGCAGTGATGCTAAATAAACTAGGAATCCCATGTGCAGCCTTTAAGTATACACCTTCTATTTTTAAAATATGTATGCATTATTTTTACTTGAAAGGTAGAGCAATTAGAGAGAGAAAAAAAGAAAGAAAGAAAAATTGATTCTTCATCTTCCCCCAAATGCCTTGAAAAGCCAGAGATCATCTAAGCTGAAGCCAGGAGCCAGGACCTCCCTCCAGATATCCTTAGTGAGTGTCAGGAACCCAAATACTTGAGGTATCACTTGATACATACCAGGTACAGATGGAGAAAAAGGCAAGAATCAAACCCAAGCACTACAACATACGGTCATATATTCCAAATGGTGACTTAACCCACTGTGGCTCAGCTCCGATCCTTTGCGTCTTTATTTGCATAATAACATGTGTGTGTGTGTGTGTGTGTGTGTGTGTGTGTGTGTGTGTGTCCCAGAGGGATAGAAAACATTGCTCTCATCCAGATTGTACTGTTTTGGTCTGGTTTGTCAATTGCAAGCTGACATGACCAGTTGTTCTCAGGCATCTTTAGTGTGCAAAGAGGATGTGTTTGAATCCCAGCAGCAGGGTTTGCACAAGGAGTGTGCTGCACTGTGCAGCCTGGCTGATGTGAGTACCAGGCACCTCTCTGCTGTCCTCTAGCACATTATTGGCACCAACCAGATGTTCCTATCTTTATATTCCATCAATAACTTTGTTTCCTTTTAAAAACTGAATGAATTCATAAACGAATGACTGATTTGTCAACTGGATGAAATTCTGACTAAATCTATTGCTAACATAACTTTCGGAGTTATGCTGGTCAGACAGGAATTACTGATATTGATCCAGTGACTGGAAGCTTTAAGATGTGTGCTCTGAGGACCTGGCTGTATTCCTGGAACAGTTCTGGTAATTGACCAGGCAAAACTTCCTTATTCCAGAGCCAGTCCCTGGGCAAGGAATGGTATAAGAGAGAAGAGAGAAGGGGAAAAGAAAGGAGAAAAGGGAGGAGAAGGGAGGGATGGAACCTGGAGGGAAGGGTGTTCTAGAAGGGAATTTTCTCATGCATGTTTAGGTATTGATAATTCCCAGTTCTAAACATACTGGTATCTCTTCTTGGAAAACGCTATGGTAAAGAAAAATATTCCAATCCTATAATTTTCACAAATATTATAAACAGGATGTAAGTTTAACAAGACCACAAGCAAGAGAATAGAGATTGGAACTTCTGATACACAGTTTTTTTGCAAATGGTCGACTTCTAAAAATATTTTTATTTGAAATCAGAGTGGCAGAGAAAGGGAAAGAATTTCCATTTCCTGGTTCACTCCCTTAAATGGCTGCAATTGTGTCTTCCTTATAAATGTCAGGGGCCCAAACACTTGGGCTGTGCTCTGCTGCAGGGTGCATTAACAGGGAGTTTGCAAAGGGAACAGTTATAAGTCAGATCAATAGCTCGCTTCCAAGTATTTCTAAGGGAAGAGGTATTTGACACTTACCTGAGCTCTAATGGCATGATAACATACACTATAGCGAGATCCCCTTTAAAAACACACATTAATAAAATGTGTACTATATGTATATATGAGATTGTAAAACTTGGTGACTGGGACTGGCAAAGTGGCACTTCAGGCTAATTCTTTTCCCTGAAACCCTGCCATCCCAAATGGACACCTGGTCCACGTTCCAGCTGCTCCCTTCCTATCTAGCTCTCTGATTATGGTCTGGGAAAGCAGTGGAATATGGTCCAAATGTGTGGGCCCTTGTGTCACATAGGAGAGCTGGAAGAAGTGTCTGGCTCCCAGCTTTGGATCAGCTCAGCTCTGGCAGTTTTGGCCAGTTGGAGAGTGAATCAGCAGATGGAACATTTCTGCTCTCTATCTCACATTGTGTATCTGTTACATTTGCTTTTCAACAAAGTGTTTTTTTACATTTAATGAAAATAAAATTGAAATAATTAGAGCTAGTACTAGATTATGATCTTCAAAGGGCTTTGTTTTGATATCTTGTCTTGAAAACAGTGCAACTTTTGTGGAAACGTTAGGAAATCCAGTTGTCAAAAGCATCATTTTTTTTTTTTGTTTTCCTAAGGCCTTGCTCTTATATATTGATGCTATGCAATATCTCAGGGGGACTTCTGAAGCTTTCCGAGTAAATTTCAAAGTTATTTGAACTGAAGAGTTCTTTGTGATACAGTTTCATCTTCTATTGTTTCTGAGGCATGCATCACTGTCCAATCACCTTTATCTACTCCTTGGATAAAAGCATCTCTTTCTCTTTTGCAGCTATTTATCTTTGCTTATCTCTGCCTGTGATTTTTTTCCAATTTTCTCAAAACCCTCCTCCCACTCATTATATTTTTCAATTAACTTTTTTGTTCTGTAACACTAACCTTAGTGTCTTTTCTGCTAGAAGTTGTCTCTCAATCCCCATTTGATCTGAATCTCCTCTCTTACTTCCGTATTCCTGCAACAGCTTGGCTGTATTTCTGTCATCTACTCTTATCCTTTAATATTTACTTTTATGTTATCTTGAGGGTAGAGGCTATATCTTCATCCCCCCTCCACTTTTTTTTTTTTAATCTAAGGAGGAAAGGGAAGAGAGAATATGGAAGTAAGACGAGAGAGTGAGAGAGAGAGAGAGTGTGTGTATGTGTGTGTGTGTGTTTTTCCATTCACTGATTCAAATCCCAAATGGTTAAAATGGCCAAGACTAAACTGGGCAGAAGTCAGGAGCTGAGGACTCAGTCCAGATCTCCCCCATGGGTGACAGGGATCCAAATCCTTGAGCCACTGCCTCCTAGGATCACCCACTGCCTCCTAGGATATACCACAGCAGACAGTTGGAATTCAGAGCATTCTATGGATATGGATTCCTGAGATGGAATTTTGGCATCCTAAGTAACATACTAAATTCCTGACCCCTCGCCACCCATTTAGGCTATAACACTTACATCTGATTCAGAGCACGTAGTTTGGTATGTAAAAGGAATTCAGTAAGTGCTACACTGAGCATATGAAAGAGTGGGAAGGAAACACTGAGCCATTTAACCTTACTAATATATAGGTTCAGGGATTTCAGCAGAAACTGAAGGGGGAAGTCACACTTCTCAGTGGTCTCTCTGCCAGCAAGTTCCCAAAACCTAGTGAGTGAGGTGATGGTTTTTTCAGCAAGATCTTGCAGAGACAGGCTCATCGTCAAGCATGCCCATGTTTTGTAAGGCAAGCACAAGTTTATATAGACTAAGAGGAGAAGATGAAGGTGGGGATCTCCTGACACTGCTCCCACCCAGTAACAACACTGTAATTGGCTAGAAAACATATTTCTCTCGAGACCCTCAAATCATGTTATAGGTCATATATAACACTCAGAGCTGGCAGGTGGGCTGGCAGGTAATGTGGGTCACACCTACTTATCAGGTAAGTTCCAGCACAGCTCGTCCAAGAACAGAAAAGAGACACATGTAGCCCACTGCTCTTTGCTGTATGACTGTGAACAGACCAAGTTGAGGTCTTGGTTAGCTGAAACCATAGTCAGGGCTTCCCTAGTGGACATGGTGTGCTGTGTGCCTATGACCTCCCACATTAGCCAAGCAGGCAGAGATCCAGGGGTGATCTCCTACACAAGCTCTCACTGAGAGTCATGGAAATAAGGATGTATGTAGGTGGTCATATTAGGAGGTTCTGCCTGGATAGGGGAGACTGAAGGCATCTGTTGCAGAACATGGCTGGGAATTATTCAGGACCAGCATTTATTTGGAATTCCCAGGCCAGAAATGCACTCTTTGTGAGCTGTGCTTCCCTGCAGGTGACATGATGTTCTGTGCAAGAAAGGATCAGTTCATGCCTTTTCTTAATGGCTTTCTCTGAACTCTGGTATTCTCAGTAGGTGCCTCTCATTTCCCTTCTCCCCTGGTGAGTAGTGGCCTTGCATTGGAGCTCCCAGGCACAGCTGGTCTCCTCTCTTCTCCCTATACTCACCACCTGAGCAGTCAATGGGCCTCCCGTGGCTCAGCACCTGAGGACCTGAAGGGCCTGATGTGACTTGCCAATCAGGAGTTTAGAGCTTCCTCTCGGGATTTACAGCCTTTACTGCCTGCAGGCCTCCTGGGGCTTAGCATCCAGCAGTTGACACACCTCCTGTGGTTTCCGCTAGTGAGCAGCTTGCAGGATCTTCTGTTTGCTGTGAAATGGCTTCAGAGGTTACCTTTTCTCATTTGCATAGTGTGGATGCACCTGTTTTTGTTTATTTTCTCTTTGGTGCAACTGCAAAAGGGAGTGTGATGAGAAAAATGTGGGTGTATTTGAGAGCTGTGATATTGGCTACTACAGAGGGATTCAAGTTTTGCTTTTTGGAAACCCGTTGAAGCTGAAATCATAGTACTGGTGAGGAAATTGTGACCGAGGTGCTGCACGTCTTTGAGGCTCCTGGCACATTTGCTTTCTATGTATTTAATGATATTTTGCTAGTGTGAATGAATGTACTAGGATTCTAACACTTTTTAAATTATCTTTTTCATCTGAAATTGCCCTCTGGGAGCACTTTAGGCAGGCAAGCCTGCCCTGTAGTTCAAGTGGAACAGGAAGGAAATGGTTAAAAGGATTTTAAGCTGTTAAAGATGGCTTTTACATTTTTTTTTCTAGGAAAGCAGCAATTTGCATGGAAATCACAGCTTTTATACATTAAGCATGGTTATGAGTCTATATCTCCCCCCAAAGCCATGTGAGAAATGTGGGCATTTTCTCCCCCAAAGAAGGAGAACCAGGACCAAAGGCTTGCATAGCTTCCTGCCAAGCCTTTTCAGGCAACAGAGAGAAGAGAGAGAATGGTCGGTTCTCAGAAAAGACAATTCATATTATTATTCCTTGCTCTGAAAGAGAAACATTTACTTTGTCCTCTACTAGTTTCTATCCAAGTTTTCAATAATATACTTTAAAGTTTATTTTCTAGAATACAGTTCATCTCGTTTTTTTTTTTAAGTTTTTATTTTAAATGATGCTGACATAGTTGATCAGGTTGGGGAGGATGGAGGGTTAGGGAAAAGCGGGTGTGATCACTGTTCCTAGGTTTTCTATTTCTTTTTCCTGTATATAGGGTGAGGGAAAGACAAGGGGAGAAGCCACACCCAGCTTCCCACCCACCCCATACCTGGGAATGGAGAACGGCCATCCAGTATTGATTCAGGGTCCTGATGTAGCGTGCACTCAGAGAATTCTGTCAGCTAGTTTTGATCTGAAATGTTGTCGATCTCACCAATCCAAGGATGAGGGAACACTCTGATATAGTTCATCTTAGAGTTTGCATTTGCTCAAATATTTGCTGTCATCATTGAGCTGAGTTGGATGTCCAATTTGTTCTGTTCTTCTTCCACTACTGTGATAACGGGCATCTTCTGCAGGCCCCAGTGGGCTGCATTTTTCTTTATGTGGATCTGGGCTAGCTGTCCACTACTCTGTCTTTTCTTCTGAGGAGGGCCAGTTCTCATAGGTGGACGCAAGATCCCAGCCAGGCCAGGTGACCCAGACCCCACTGGACACCTCACCCCCGAGGCTCATGGACCCACCATCCATCTTGCAGTCAGGCTGAAAGAACCTGGGCCACGTGAACTGGGCCACCTTCAAAACTCCCTTTCCAGGGGATCACGGACCAGCACCCACCACACAGACCTACCAAAGACAGCTAGGTAGATAGAGCAAATTACTAGGGTTCAAATCAGCAGTAACATGCCGGGCTAGGTTGCTCTTAGTTCAAACCTCATCTAGAAAGAAAGCACTAACTGATTTTTATAGGCTCTATGATTCTAGTATCTTCTCTGTTCCAGGGCTAATCCCACCATTTCTTACTACCTGCAAGTCAAAGTTATGTTAAGTGAATAAAGGCGGTAGAATTTCAGTGCCAACTTCTGCACTTGTCTCCTCAAGATATCAAATTAGCACAAATAATAGTGATCAGAAGGGCTAGGTTAACTTGAGTGAAGTTTTAATATCTCCCTTGTTTTTCTCATAGATAAATGCTTTATGGCTATTGGACATTTTCATAATTAGGCTTCTATATACTGATTAACCACTACTCTCAGCTGGGATTTTGTTCTTTTTTTCAAAGATTTACTTTATTGTACTTAGAGTTAGAAAGAGGTAGAGACAAATAGACACACACACACATGCACACACACATATACACAGTGAGGGATCTTCTGTCCACTGGTTCATAACCCAAATGGCTGCAATAGCCAGATCTTGGCTAGTTTGGAACTGGGAGCCAGGATACTCTATATGTCACATGTGGGTGCCTGGACTCAAGCATTTGTGCCATCCTCCACTGCTTTCCCAGGCCATTAGTAGGCAGCTGGATCAGAAAGAGGAGCAGCCAGAACGCGAACAGACACTCAGGATTGTCCAAGCCTACTAAAATCTTGGCCACTTCAAATTGTTAGATGATGACCACCGGCCTCCCGCCCGCTGGTGGAATAATATCGGCAAGTTGTTCAGAGTTGTGATGGAAACTTTGTTGGAAAATCCACTCCTGGGCCCGCTTTGCACAGAGGGGAAGGAAGAGGGAAGCAAAAAGGGTCTCTGAGATATGTGTGGAGGAGTTTTATACCCCTCTAGACACGTGGGCGGGCAAAGGGGCTGTCTATGTCCCAACTATGTATGGAATGTCCATTCAGGTGTGTCATTGGCCATCTGTAATCCCACCAGGTAGGTGATGTAACTGGCTCCCATGGCCCCTCCTGTTCCAGGCTGAAGCCTGGGAGACATGTTGAGGCGGGGCAGACTAGCCCCTAGTCTCCAGTGCCCTGGGCAGCCATCACAAGTGAGTGGCGCAAGAATTGCCAAGCCATTTCCTAACTGGTTAAAGGAGCACCAGTGGAAACATCTTGCTTTAAGGTCTGCATCCAGACAAGGAAAGATAAGGGAAGGCTTAAAAATTCTAAGACTCTTCCAAAAAAATCTTTAATGTCTCTCCCTTTCTCTTATCAACAGGTACGCCATCTCCTGGCTCTCTTCCAGGAGGTGCTTTACCCTCCGCTCTTTTGATGTTTGCCTGATCACTTTGCAGATAAAACTTCTCTGTCTGCAACTGATTCTTGGTTTTTAAATTTCCATATTAAGCTGAGGAAAGGACCCACTGAGCTTTTCTGGTGACACATGTGGGATGCTGGTGTGTAGGCAGACACGATTAGCTTGGTGCAACATGGATCCAGCCCCATGTTGTTCTTCTTTTCTTCTTTTTTTTTCCTTTTTTTAAGAATAATGATTTTCTTGTTAGACATTTCAACAAGAACACTAGCTCCATACTAATCTTTTCTTCTGGTTTGCTGCTTCTAACTTGTACCTGCTCTTCTGTTTTGAGTTGAATATCCCCTGCAAAAGTTAAATATGAACATTGTTTATATTTAACAACATTGCAAATTTAAATATGAATCCCTGGCATTTTTATCTAAATATGTAGAGTAGCTACTTTTGCTACTCCACTAAACACTACAAATACGGTGATGAAGAGAAAAAAGAAAAGAAAAATATTTCATGGATCTTGTGCCCTGTGCCCTGACATGGAACACAGGAGAATAAAAAAAAAAACTAATAAAAAGTCTAAATGTGAGAAATTCTAAGAACATGGACATATCTGGCAGAAACCAAAACATTACACTTAAGGAAAATTTCCTTTAAAGATGTATATATTCTCTCTTCTTTTTTCTTCCTTTCCTTTCCCTTTCTTGTTTTGTCTTTTCCTCAGAAAAAGACACTTATAAGACATTTATTTTAGTTTTCCTTGAAAGGCAGTTACACACACACACACACACACACACACACACACACACACACACACACACACACAGAGTTTTTCTTTCTGCAGTGCCTTCTCTCTATAGCACTTTTCTCCAAGCTCAGTGTCTGGTTTACTGAAGGTCATCTCTCAGGTCTCAGGCCTTTTATACTCACTGTTACTCTCTAGCACTGCATATTGTATTTCTTACCAGTTTACAGAGTTTAGTCTGTGTAGCTATTCGTGTGATTGTATTGTGATGTCTATTTCCTGCACAAGTGTTAGGTTTCATGACAGAAGGTACTCTGTCTCTTTGGTTCAAGTAGCACCAGTGAAAGGTACAGAGTGAGCACTGCACAGTGTACACCGGGCAAAGATACGAATTCAATGCCTTTTGTATGCAGAGCACCATGATTCTTTTATGTGCGGCATTATACTTAAATCTTTAAAATCACTTTCCATAGACTACTGTTTTTTTCTACACTTGATCTTAGCCAAAAGGCCAAGAAGCCATGGGACTTCTGTTTTTTTCTACCAGAGGGAATATGAAGGCGTCTGTGGAATGATTGAAATGACACAATCTCTTAGAGTCTGGATGCACATGGGCTTTGGTTGGTGACATATCAGTGGGTCTCAGTTAGGGAAATATGAGCAAATGAAGACAGTTATTTCTCAGATGAACAGGCACAGGAAGGAAAGGAGTACCAGATACTGTCTGTCAAGTTTGAGATACTGACTGGGCTATGCCATTGTTATATTTGTAGCAAGATCATTATGATCATTATATCAGAAGCAAAAACCAGAAACGCTTCAGAACTATTTCTGCCAAAACTCAATAAAACGATAGATTGATTTTATTTATATTTGTTTCCTTGGCCGCAGCTATCTGAAAAGCACTATAATAGGCATTTAGTAAATGGATGGTGAATGAACAATTTTACATGTCAGTAATAATACTTTTTCTTTCTGTAACATTTTTCTTTTGGAGACTTCTGGATAACTTGACTTAGAAATAAGGAGTAACTCTAAAGGCAGGGATTTCAGTACTATTATGAGATGGTATGAACATATTTTATAGAGTGAGTGTTTTGTAAGGGTTATAGAACATGAATATTATTAAGCATTGTGGGCAAATGTGTTAAAAATGAAAATGTTGGTAGTCACTGGGACAGTATGTGATTTTAAGAGAAAAGGATTATATATTTTGGAAATCCTAAATTATGAACTCTGATTTATGCGATATACTAGAATTAAACTGAAACAACAAAAAACAAATCTAAAAAATTGTTTTAAAGGCTTTGCAACTTGCAAAATGTAGAGGAAATGTGAAAATACTACTAATAAAATCGTCAATAGTATTTTTGTAGAAAGCAAGTGCTTCATACATTTAGTAACAACTCAGAATTTTCAGTTTTTTTTAAAGATTTGTTATTTTTATTTGAACTTTTAAATTTTGACACAACATATTAAAGTGTATATGCACAAAATTCACTAGATGCATATTCTACAGTTTTTCAGGCATCAATTATGTATTTATAAAATAAAATACAATTTTATAAGATAGTGCATACACCTTCCCTTTAGGAAAGTTAATAATATGTTGAAGGGTCTTTTAAAAAAAAATTTTAGTATAAGAAACAATTAGGGCTAGCATTGTGGAATAGTGTTTTTTTAAAAAAATTTTTTTTTAACTTATGATAATAATTAAAGCTACTGCTTGCAATACTGACATCCTATTTGAGCATCTGTTCCAGACTTGGGTCCTCTGCTTCTGATCCAGCTCCCTGCTAATGTATCTGGGATCAGAAACATGCTTGGGCCCTTGACACACATTTAGGAGGTGGTATGAAAGCTCCTGGCTCCTAGATTAGGCCTGGCCAAACCTAGGTCATTGTGGCCATTCAGGAAGTCCATCAGTGCAGTAAACATCTTTTTCTCTCTCTCTTTCTCTCTCTCTCTTTCACTCTATATTTCAAATAAAATATTTATTAAAGAAGAAACAATTGAAAACATGAGAAAAAAGTTGTCAGCAGTATTAAAGACAAAGAATCTCAGTTTTCTGGACAGATAACCTTCTCTAGTGTCAAGCAGAGATGAGAGATTTATTTTAATAAAGGGCCAGTGAAAAGACCCATTGAACACGTTTGCTGCATGAATCTTTGTCTAAACAACTTTATTTAGTCCTGAATCACATCTTTGTTTTTTTCTTTTTAAAGATGAATTTATTTATTTATAAAACAGAGATACGGAAATAGAATGAGAAGCAGAAAGATCTTTCATCCACTGGTTTACTTCCCTAATGACTGCAACAAAGGCTAAATAAAGTGTGTTTGCCAAAAGTTGATCACGTTATGTCTCCAACGAAAACAAAATCAAACACATGTACCTAGTTTGGCACTAACTGCAAGTTGTAAAAATTAAATAATTGAATTACCTGAGAGTTGCCAGTTTCTATTTTTTCATAAATATAAGCTTTGTTCAATATTCGAACTGGAGAGGAATTTAATTCCCAAATCTCAGGTTATCTAGTATTCATTGACAATATTCGGAAGACTACACTTCTGTGCATAAAGCCAAACTGTAGCTTAATGTTTGACCTCAATTTGATTGAAATGTGTACTCTTCCATTTTCACCTATAGATTTATTTGAAACCCGAGCCATGTGAGCAAGCAGAGCACCTCTGGCCTTATTTTACAGGTGACATCATGTTGTCTGCTCTCTATTTTAGTTCTTGTGGAGAAAATATTAGAATACCATCTTTAGATTTAAAAAAAAAGAACCCAAATGGAGGAAAACCTGAGAGAATTCATTCTGTGAATACAGCAGCAGTGTGAGATGTTCTCTCAGTCTGCAATGCAGAGGATGAATCCACTCGTGCTGATAATGGGACCGAGAAAACCTCCTATTAAACAGATTCCAATAATTTTGAAGAACAGATGGTGTAGACTAGAGGAAGAGATAAACATTGTATGTTAAACATTTTATTGATCAATTAAAATATCATAATTTAAAATGTTGATTCTAGCATGGAAATTATGTGTGCCTGTGAGTGAATGAGAAAGACAGAGGATATGTGGGAAGTGGGATGAGAATTCATTATCTAATGTTTAAATGGTCCTCTTCCAACAAAGTGAGAATAATAGTGACTACTTCTCTCCTCACATTTTTATTTTCTCCTCTTTACACACACACACACACACACACACACACACACACACACACACACACACACACACACACGCTGCCATGCAAGCAGATGGCTTCTCTTCAAGGTGTTGGGAAAATAGCTTGGAATCAGTATCTTCAGGCTTTTGGAAACAGCATCTTCCTGTTTTTAAGACCAGTTTGAAAAAAAAGTACAGTAAAGGAAACCACCTGTGTGGATTCGATGAAAAATGCAGGCTATAATATTAGCAGCTCTTTCTTTGTCACAGAAAAAAAAATGCATCCTTATCTTCCAGTACTTCATTTTTAACAGAGTGAAACCCTGAGAACTGAATGCCATAATCTCAGTAATCTGGTTGACACTAATTTTCAATCATGTTAAACTTTCATCTCAGTAAACTATTTATGAGTGAGTACTTCCATCCTATTTAAGGGGTGCTTTTCTCTGGCGTATCAGTCAACTCATGAATGATGAGTATTTGAATAAATCACTAGATTCCTCCAAAGTTAAATGAAAGCATGAAGGAAAAAAATACACTATCAATCGATATATATGATATATATTTAAATACTTAAGGCAACAACATGTGAGTTAAAAACATTCTCTCTTTTTTTTAAACAGACTAGATCATTCAACAATGTTCAAATAACACTAAAATGTTATTTGACTTTGTTCACATGTTTACATGAAAAATATCAGGCTAAGACTTACTGTAGAAATAAACTCATTAGTTATAAAGATAGAGGAAGATAAGAAGCCTACAAAAGGTGCTGTGTGCCCTCTGTGTGTCTGCCTCAGTCATCCTCAGCTATGTCCGAAGTTGGTGTAGGCTCTGTTTCTGACAATGACAGGGTTGTAGTAAAAACTGTCTTCCCCACCTAAGTTATGGAGCCTGATACACTGAGTACCATACAAAACGGGGCTTTCCTGCCATGACTCCATCATTATTCTCAGAATCTCTGCCCTTTGCCCTTGATCTTATTTCTACAGGATTTAGACGAGTGTCAGACCCTTGGAATGCTGTGTAATTGTGGCCTTGATTCCCTAACTCTGCTGGGGAAATCTGAGTTTAAATCTAGTGTTGAGAGTGTATGGAAGGCTTTGTAACATAGTTATCAAGTTATTCCTGAGACAACAGAAGCGCTCGCCATCTGTCAGAAATAGCCATCCTTTGATTTGCTTAAACTTTTTCTTTTTTTGGCTATATTGTAGCTAATGCATTTATGAAAGACTAAACCTTCTTGGTTGTATTTGGTGATAGGGAAATGCAGCAGGTTTTCCCTTTCCAGATATTATCTCTAAAGCTTTATACTTCTAATGATCAAAATAGTGTATTATTAGTGTATGAAGTATCTCTTGGCAAAAGATACAAGGATAAGGATTATGGGTGCTTAGTACATGATAGATGAACAAGTGATAAGAGGATGTAATTTGGAACCAAGAGATAACGCCCCATAGTTTGTCCGAAGCCCCTTTGGGGTGGGAGAAAGGGGAATACAGTCTTTAATTACATCTGGAACTCATTATTTCTTTTTGGAGCTTCTTTCCAGATCAGCTCCCCCATCAACCACCCATTGAGCAGTGGAAATTCCAGATGGTTCCCTCCATATGCCAGTGTTCATTCTTTCTAATAGGATAGATTGGTCATTGACAGAGTAGGATAGAATAGCCCTGGCCAAGGCAGGATGAAGAACAAAGCATTGGTTGCAATTAAATTACAATTGGCCCAACAATGTTGTGTGTTAAGTGGGTTGGATAAATACCTGTTTTTCTTTGATGACTCTGAAATGTCTTGAGTAATTTCATGGAGAATATGCTACTTCTAGGTGATGTGACATGTTGATCTTAACTTACCACATCTGGAAAAAAAGTGAAAATCTCTGTGTAATTATTATGGCTAAAGACTGGATAATTTGTTCCTCCGTCTGTTGTACTCTGAGATTACAGCACAGTGAATCTTATTGTTTATGTGACTTGCCACTGTATAATCTCTGTGCTATAAGTAGAACCACTTTACTAAAAATTCCCTTAGGCATATGTTGAATTTTACTGGACTTTTGTACAATGAGTGACTTGACATTATCACTCCGTATAATTAAAGAATACACTATCATTTCAAGTATAGTATATTAAGTCTGTATATGTTTTCATCTGATGTGGAAAACATGTATCACTCATTGTGAATTCCCACCACCCAACAATATTTGATAAATCCTGGTAAAGGGTTGATGAACAAAGAAAATATGGGTAGATTGCTCCAGTAATTTTCAATGTCAAAAGTGAGGATTTAGTTGATCAGGTACATAAGGCAAAATTGGTAAACTGAATTATAGCTTGGAATAGGTAAATGACATTTCTATAGCGGTGCTATTTTGTTTTTAAAGTTTCATTGGTTTTTTAAAGGCAGAAAGTCACAGTGATTGGGTGAATGAGAAAAGAATAGTTATGCATATGTACACATACACAAACAGAATGAAAGAGACAGACTTTTTCATCTGCTGCTTCACTCCCCAGGATTTTTGCAATAGACAGTGCTTTGTCAGACAGAAGCCTGGAACTCAGAAATCCATCCAAGTCTCCCGGGGTGCCACCTTCCAGGGTGTGCATTAGCGGGAAGCTTGATACTAAGTGTGGAGAGGGGTAGAACTCAATTCCAGGCATTCTAATAACACTCTTGTGCTTGACTAGGAACCTAGAAGGAAGTAGGAAATATTGATTTACAAGTTTCGAGTCTACGTTTGAAGGGCATGGCTGGTCTTATAACTGGGGAATTATACAAAGGCCGGGAAAGACAACTCATGTGAATTAATTAGCTTTGGCTTTCAGGCCTTGAAGTACAGCAGGAGGTATTGCTTCCCTGATGAGAAATGAGATTATGTTAGCAAAATCGGTCCTTAAAATATTTTACGTGTGTCAAAGTCATGTTTTTGAAATTTAATCATAATGTTTAATTTCTTTAATTTGTTATTTAACATCAGTGTTAAGTTTTAAGAAGTGACATTTAATGGTGGCATATATGAAATATTTACTGTTTTAAATGAGATTATATTATTCTGCTTTTAAATTTAAAGAAATTGTGCTTTTTAAGATTTATTTTGTTTTTATTTGAAAGACAGATTTACAAAAAGAGAAGATACAGAGAAAGAGAGAGTTCTTCATTGTTGGTTCCTTTCTTGGATGGGCTTCATGCCTGGATGTTGGCTAGTCCAAAGCCAGGAGCCTGGAGCTTTTTCTACGTCCTCCACATGGTGCAGGTGCCCAAGGAATTAGGCCATTTTTCTGCCACTTTTCCAGGCACACTGTCAAGCAATTGTATTAGAGGTAGAGCAGCTGGGACTGTAACTGACACCCAAGGGATGCCAGCACCTCAGGAGAAGGATTACCTCTGGTGCCATGGTGCTAACCCTTTCTGTTTTTAATTTCAGATAAACTGTGGTTATTTTTTAACTTCAGTGGGAAAGAGCAGAAAAGTTTGTCTAGGAAACTCTATAAGCATACATGCTAACAGCAAACAGTACAAATATTGCTGATGGCTGATGTCCTGCATTTAATGACAGGCTCCATGTATTTTGTTTGTTTGTTTGTTTTTTACTCTCTTAGAAATGAGGTTTCATACAGCTCCCTGGAGTTTGTAAGCACTTTAGGTTTCTGGAATTATTTAACTCTTAAAGGAAACCTATGAATAAAATGAATACCCTTTAGTTTTTATCCTCATTTAACAGATGAGATAACAAGACAGACAGACAGAGCTGCTGGTCTGTACAACTAGTAAGTGGTAGAACTAAAGGACTCAGCCAAATAGTCTACTTCCAGAGACAGGGTCATATGTACTTTTCTATATCTTCTCAAAGTTCAGATCAAATTTAAAGGGACAGACACAAATATTAGGACACTCGTTTGTGTGTTTGCTTGAGGCAAGTATTAGAAGCATAAACAATGAGTTTTGGCTATAACCATTTTTTGTAAAGTAGTGGCAACATTTATTGATAATAGTTTCTTATCTTCTACGTCTACCTTTTGTTAGAACCTCAAGTTTATCAGCTAGTTATCTGTGGTAGGTAATAATGTAAGCAGCTGCTGAATTATTGGAAGAACTAGTACTCTGGCAGAAAGAAGAGGATGGGGACTTGAGTTTACATTACATCCATGAACACTTTGTTTTTCTCCTGTAGACAGAACTGTCCTGGTGGATACAGATCTTCCATCCCTAAAAGGCCTTTACGTGATGGGGACTTTAGAATTTCCTGTGGACAGAAGCAACATTCTGAGCATGGCATGCATGGTCATTGCAGGCGGGGAGTTAAAAGTTGGTGAGTAAAAGCACAAGGATTGGGAACATAACGGGAATGAGGCTCTGGAAAGCTCATGTTATCACTAGGTGTGCTTAATGGATATTTGGAGGGCTAAGTCTAGGAGTGAGTGAGTTTAACAGTGAAGGTTTTCTTCCAAGAACTCCAATTGTGGACAAAGCTAACTTCTGTTGCTCATTTTCACATGCCTGGCATCATCAGATCCCACTTCTATTCCAAGAACTTCATCATCCAAATTCTTATTTCAGGATTTTTTAGTGTGTCTTCCAGACTCTATGCCACTTTTCCCTTTAGTTATTTGTATCAGAATTTACTCATGGCCCATTGTTTCAGATCTCAGAGGACAAGTTTGACATCGTTTGATCAATTGACTCACTATAAAAATTTCAGCTGCTTTCCTGATAAAGTTTTCTTCAAACAGATCTGAAAACAAGCCTTATATACTAATGCTGTATTTGATAATATCATACCAGTAGTGTGTCAATGGAAGGAAAAGAAAATGGAAAGAAATAGGAGAGAAAAAACACATAGGACAACCACAATATATTGGAACTATATGGTACAAGTAGAGCAAAAAAGGCAACAAATTCACCTCATCCATGATTATGAACTAGCTCTGTCTCTGTCTCCCTGGATTGTTAAGCAAGAGAGCCAGAGATTTAGCAGTTGCTAAAAGATGTCCCTCCTGCTGGGAAGTGGGACATGAAGCTGGAGTCACAGGACAGGCAAAATGGAGTGGATCCAGTATAGTACGTTGACAAGATCTGGCACAATGACTTACTTAAATAAGAAAACAAATAAACAAAATCATGTGTTGTTTTAGATAAATTATCTACTTGGAACTGTTATAGGCAGTAAATATGAGAGTTGAAATGCAGTGTGGATACTGTTCCTGAATAAGCTGCTCCTAAACTTAATAAAGCAATTGCTGTCTTCTCCAAAAGATCATTTTAAAAGAAAATGACTGGAAATAATAATATTTCATTATAAAGTATTCACAAATATTCCCAAATATAAATATAAATTTAATTTTTGTATCAGTCATTTATTTCCTACATATACACACATACACTTAAACTTGTGCTTTAAAGTAGAGGACGTACACTTTGGTTATCCTTGTCCTTAGCTTTTGCATCTCTGAGTGAAGCTCTGATTGCTACTGAGCTGTTCTTGCTGCTTCTTGGTGCATAGCTCTCCAAGTGCCCCTTTGCTGTTGGCTGACTCTGTCCTATTTCCTGGAGTGGCTCCCTCTCTGGTTCTCTTCCAATGATCCTTATCTGTCTATTTTAACATGTCCTCACCCAGATTCACCATCTTCTTAATTAGAATCAATAGGCCTGGAGTAAGAACGTTTTTTTAAGGTCCTTAATATCATACAAATTGCATTTCAGAAAATAAGTTTGCACACTTTCCATATTGCTCAGAGTTGTGAGATTTCTTCACTTTTCCTAGCGTTGATTCTAAACACATTATGTTTCATTTAAAAGAACTATTCCGGAATAGAGTGACAAGAATATAGCAGTTAGCAGCATGGTCTCTAAGTCACATAGGTTGGGATCAGATACAACTCATCTCATATTTGCTGCTTGACATTAACCAAGTCAACCTTTGGTCATCTCAGTGTCTTCATCTGCCACATATATAAAATAACCAAAGAAACTACCTTAGATGAATATTGTAATCAGTAAATGTAATACTGTGTACTATGTTCTTTGCACTTGTTAGATTGTTAGTTATTGACCAGGGTGTAACACAAAATGAAGGATATGAATTGGTTAAATTGAGGAGATTAAAGTAAAGGAACTATTTACAGAACTGGAAATGGGGCTGGGCATACTTCAGGAATAGTAAAGTAGTGTGGCCTTACCACCTTTAACATGAAGAGAGAGAAAGAAGTCTTTGTTGGAATCTAGAGGTAGAAGAGGGCATGTTGAAATGCTAACCAGATGAAGATATGGCCTTTTTTATGCCTAGAAATTGGCACACAAAGGGACATGTGGAAACAAATTTTGTGACCTCATTTTCTTACCTCCCACCTGTCTATTGTTCGTGCTCCCATTTGTTCAGGAGTCTGCAGAAAAGAGAACCCAGCGATGTAGAGCAGATGAATCAGCAGTACCCTGCGACACTGATGCGAGTAGAGAGGGAAGGCTTTGAAAATAGGGAAGGCAGGCAACAGAAAATTCCAATAAAGGAGCTTCACTCATCATGACTTCTATGATTCTCCTTTTAATACTGTCAGAGATTAAACTTAGTACTTTAACCAGTCATGTCAAACCATTTGTCTTGCCAACGAGATTGTCAGCTCTAATTCCTACTTTTTTTCCCATGTCTGGTCTCAAATATGTGTTTCTACATACATGTATTTGTGTGAGGCTTATTTTTATTTCTTTTGAGTTTTAGAGACATGTTTGCTCACCTCTTCATTAGATTATGTCAGTCTATCCATTCTAGGGAAATATCTTTACATTATGATTTTTCGTTTCTAGGTTAGTACTATTTGATGATTTTTTTTAAAAAAATTATAAACTCATCTAATTAATTGATAGAAATATTAAGTAGAATTTATTCCTACTTTTATTACAGAAAATTTATTCTAGGTTGACATTTACTATTGTCAGGTTTTCTTGTTAGTTTTAGATTTATAAGGTCACATACTATAATATCTAACATGTGGCTTGAAAATCTGAATATTTGAAGAGAAGTAATATTGTACCATTTTTAAGTTTTGCTTTATATATTTTGATTTTTTTTTTTTAAATTTCACCATTCCCAGCTGTATTTTTACTCATGGCTAGTTAATGATGCATTCTTTTTACCCTGCTTCACCCATGTGTTCCAAGCCTAAAGGTTGCTTATTGAAATCCATCTGCCAAATTCTATGTGCATTACGCCTGAAGGAAGACTTTCAACCCATCTGTCCAATTTCACCACACCCTAAAGAAATCCCAACATGAATATGATAGTATGACTAATTAGTAAACAAACTTAATAGATGTGGACATTGACAAGAGTGCTGCCAGAACATGTCTGCTATCTTATGCCATTTGATCTAAATCCCATCTTTGTCAAATTGTATTGCTTGGTGATCCTGCTTTTAAGACACTATCAGCTGACCTTTAGTAGAATCATTGCATGCTAAAGTTAATGGGAAGATTTAAGATCAAAACTTTGCATTGAAGTCTACAGCATCAGTGTCAAATTCATTTGCATTCTTTGTATGTGTCTCAGTTTGATGTTCACTAGTATGCCCATTCCTTACTGTGTGCTTACCCAGGGTTTAAGATGAGCCAAATACCATGGAATATATTCAGTGTCAGCTTATAAGAGCTATCTCAATAAAATAAGGGAGACAGGGAAATAAAGGAACAATTAGAAAGGTTATATCTTTCAACGCAGAGGAGGCCCAAGGATTAAGGAAAAGTACAATGTATTTTTAAGAAATTATAGGGTGTGAGTATGTGTGTATTACAAGATTTATATGGAATGATGACAGCAAATGAAATTTCTTGGGCTTATTCACTATGCTAAGGTGTTTGCATTTTGTCTTGATGAGAGTAGGAAAATAACATGATCAGCTTTTTGTCTCAGGTCAGTCTTAGCAGAGTGGAAAGGGCACAGTGAAAAGTGATGAGGCTCCTATGGTATTTCCGTAAGTAAAATTAAGAGATTAAATTAAGGCACTGGAGTTAAAGAGGAAGGAATGCATTAGAAAAACATCAGGAAGATAAAATCACTAGAACCTTGCAACCTTTTTGGTGTGAGTTATGGAGGAGTTGTTGACACATGCTGGGTTTTTGGTTTAGGAACTGTACATCATTGGAGGCAAAATGAGTGGATTTCCCTTCCATCACTTGCTAGTTTAGTGATCCTGAGCTACTTACATGAACCAGCTATATCTTAATTATCTTATTTTTGTGATGGGAATAAGAGTGTTTATTTCATAATTTTATAGAAATTCAGTGAGCTGATATTTATTGAGACTCTTGAATAATGTAATATATTTATAGTAAATTCATAGGCTTATATATCATAGATTTAAATTTTGATGGAATATAAGAATAGTAGTACCTGAAGGGCAGGTACATTTATGAAAAAGAACCTAGGATTAAAATTTATTTAGATATATTTATTGAGGCATATTAAAATATATAATCTCTAAGTATACTTAATATAGTGTATTTAGTATACTGAATATATCTATTATATTTAGCATATTTATATATAAACAGTGTATGTTAAAATATATGGTATATTTCAAAGTATAGTATAATTCAAAATATACTGTGTATAATATACTGTATATAATATGTTGAGTAGTCCCCAGGCAAAATATGAAATCCAAAGTGTATATAGTTTCACATATGTAAATATAATGGCCACCACAATTTAAACAATTGATATTAAACTCTTTAGAGCAAAATGTGTGACTTCAAATCATAGAGACGAAAAGGTGCTAGACCAGTAAAGGTTTGGGCAAAAGTTTCAAAGAGGATAACAAGTGCAGAAGTCCTGAGACAGAAATATATTTTATGTAACTAAAGGGCATGGTTGCTGAAGAATTGTGATAAACAACAGAGAATTTATGGTGAACATGATACATTTGCTGATGTAGCCTGGATTTTAAGATTAGCAAAGTTATTACCTGGAACATTGGAGAACAAAATGTGCAAATTATGTTAGTTGCTATTTTTTGATATTTTGTTAATATGACTTTAATCAGATAGAAATGAGATTAGTACCTTCATATAGACATCCCAGTGTCCTGGATTATAATTCTAGGTTTGCAATTAATTTTCCAACTTTTGAAAAGTCTCCTGACGGAATGTTTGCAGTTGTGATGTTGCAGAACTCTTTGAGTCTGTGAATCATCTGTTTCAATGCATTGTTGAACTTAAATCCAGACAAGGACTATATCTGCTCCAAGGACCATTGTGTTTTAATGATGATGATAAAGGGTAGAGGCTCTGTTAGCTAACTAAAACACTCATACTTCCATTTGTGCTCCGATAGCTTGTATTTGTAGTGAATCCTTTTTCCTCTTAGTAGCTTGCAGTGATTTTCTCTTTTGGCCCATTCTACTAGTTCATATTGTTATGGCTCTTTTCATTTCATGACTACGAAATGGTATTATTTCATGAACATCTTTTCTGTAATATGATCGACCTTTACAGAATGTTTTATGACCTCTCCCGTATAGCAGGCTTCTGATAATACACTGTGTAACTAGTTAATGTGTACATGAGTGATTGGAAATAATGAGGCTTGTTGTTAAGCTCCATGCTTCTTTCTAACACATTCAATTTCCTTCTATTTAAATGCCTGCATCTGTGAGGAAGGAATTAGACTGTGTTTAAATGACTACAACATGTTTATTCTCTCATATAAAAGGATCAAAGTAAATGTAAAAACACATTGAGAAAGTTGGTGATCTTGTACAACACTCTTTTCTATTTTTATAATCTGAGTAGGAAAATTGATATAAACTGCCCAACTCAAAGTCTGTTCAGTAAACACTGGTTCTTGAATGTTTCCAATATTTATGTGTTTATCCATGAATAGCTGTATGAACCCATTCTAATCCACAGTGTATCTTCTAAATGAGACATTGTTCCCATGCTTTGACTTCTCTACCCTGTCGTATGTGATATTAGTAATGTCAACACGTTTTGGTCCAGATGTTCAACTTGATAGAGAGTATTTTATTTTTATTTGAAAGGCATATTGTATAGAAAGAAAAGGGGAAAGAGAGAGAAAAGGTCCTACATCTGTCGGCTCACTCCCCAAGTGTTTCAAAATGGCTAAAGGTGAGCTGAGCCAAACCTGGAAGCTAGGAGTTTCGTGTTGGGTTTCCTGTGTGGGTTCAGGATCCCAGGAACTTAGACCATCAACTGTTCCTTTCCCAGGCCATAAGCAGAAAGCTAGATAGGAAGTGGAACAACCAGAATATGAACTGGTACTCACATAGGATGCTGTTGCCACAGGGTAGAGGATGAATTTGCAGAGCCACTGCACTGGCCCCTCAACCTGTTTTCAATATTGGATATGCAAGATTTTCTTGTAATAGGTTATACAAAGAGTGAATAAAATTAACTAAGAATAGTAAATTTGAATAATATGTTATAAAACAATATAAAATAATAATCACATACTATAAAATAGGGGATGGTTATCATGCCACAACAACATGTTAAGCTACTACTTAAGATACCTACCTGCCACTTTGGATTACTGGTTCAAATCTCACCTGCTCTGCTTCCAAATCAGCTTCTATCTAACTCAGCTGTGAAGGTTGTGGATAATGGCCAGATAACCGTGTTCCTATTGCCCACTTGAGATATATAAATGGAGTTCAGGCTCCTGGCTTCTGATTTGTGGTATAAATCAGTGAATGAAATAAATGTATAATTCAACTAAATATGTAATAAATAAATGCTTTAAAAGATACATTTATAGAAATAATCCGTTTATGTAGATTTTATGTAAAACTGAAAATGATTTTGACTTTTGTGGGCATAATTTTTTTCATCTTTACTCTTTGATCAAGTTTTCAAATTGTATTATTTAAAACTGCTATACTCAATATTTTCTGTTTGTTATCTGGTTGGATTGAATGAACTGCTATTTTTATAGACATGTCTGTTCCTTATAGGTTTTTAGATTTTCTTAAATAAGTTTTCCCTCCCATTATATATACAGATAGTGGAGGTTTTGCGCTCTTGCTACAGGTGAGAGCAGCTCGCAGTAGGCTTACAAGTAGGTATACAGAGGTTTAAAATTGTTATATCTTACTTGTGAAGTGAGTTCCTTCATTACTATAGGATATTTCCTTTTACTTTCCATTTTTTTTATGTAGAAGAGTTGATAAAATATTGTCTAGTCCACAATTTCTGGGCAAAACATTTTCAAATGTATTCCACTAACATCACAGTTTCTTCTTGCAGAGGAGATAATCGGTGGTAGCATTTATAATATGCTTTTAAAAGCATTGTGATAAATCATAGTATGTTGTGTTTGCTATTGAAGGCTACTAAACTAAATTTTAGCTAAGAAGGAAGGATTTCAAAAGAGATGGCATTTGAGTTGCGATTGAAGATATGTGTGTCAGTTGGGAAGTGGGCTGGCACTGTGTCAGGCAGTGGAATCCTACACAAGGAAGCACATGTCCTGTTTAGGACTGGTGTTCAGCTCAACTACTGAACGTGAAAGAGAAGTCTGGAGAGAGGAAGGGGTTCTAAATTGCCAAAGATATTCCTATCTGCTCACTGTTTCAAAACACCTTTAAATGTATACAATTGGAAATTTTAAAAAGACTCCAGTCTTATTTATTGCACTTTTTAAGTGCACTTTGAGCATTCGTCTTTACCCATGTTTCATTGTAGTTCTTTAAGACAAATTCCTTTAAATAGAATCACTGTAGCAAGGACATGGGGGCTACCTAATTTTAGACCATAGAAAGCTTTTAATAATAATGTACAGCAGGGCCAAATTTGGAGGGATGATTAAGAAGAAAGAAAAGGCTGGAGGCTACACTGTGTGTAGGTCTGAGGGTTTTAAGGTGCTAGTGAGACTTTGTCATGGGTTGGCTAAGTACAACGTGTGAGGAGTCATCTAGATAAAGGGGCCTCAGTGTAAACTATGTTTATATTTGCTTCCATCAAAGGAGTTTTGTAATAAAATAATCAAAGGTCCTTTTTCACTTACTCTTACCTATTGAAGTTCATGAAATTCATTTGTATCATATTCCCCAAACCATTATGATGGTTACCTTTCATATACCAGGAATTATTTTCTTCCACCTCCCCAGGTGATTTAGCATCTGGAACATATTCTGTCTCATTCCATTGCCCACCTTCACATTAAGTCATATCAGCTTCCTGTTAACCTCTTTCCTATTCCTACATATTCGCATGTCCTGGGTAGTACTTTTCAAGTCTATAGCCCAAATCCACTACTTAATAGCTGTGTAATCCTTGACACCTTGCTTAACTCTCTTTGTCTCAGTTTCCTCATGAGGACCTCAGTAATATTCACATGGGATAGGAGACTGAAATAAAAATGTGCATTTGAAAATGCATAGAATGTCTACAACATGGTGAAAATAAGTTTTCCCTCCCATTATATATACAGATAGTGGAGGTTTTGCGCTCTTGCTACAGGTGAGAGCAGTTCGCAGTAGGCTTACAAGATTGTTGAGGGATGAACTGCACTTTCCCAGCATCTTCTGTCAGAAGTAGCTATACTATACAAGTTAAGCCTGTGCTGTCTTGGGCAACTGCCTCATCTTTCTTTGAACCCTAGGATCGAGAATAAAATGAGTACTAAGTCTTAAAAGGATTCTGTTCCCTGAGCTTTTGTGAATTTAAGAGGCTTTGCATTTTAATGTTGAAATAGCTTGGATTTCCTTGGATTTTACCTTTGCTCATTTTTACCTAGTTCCTGTTCCCCATCTTTCTCTTGCACTGCATTACAAAAAAAAAAAAAAAAAAGAATTGAAATGCTGGTCGTCTGAGATACCAAAAGATCATGGCAGGCTGACTAATTTCATCCAGACTTTCTGCGAAAGCTCCACATGTGCTGTAGTTTTGGGTTGCATAATTGATTTAATCTCTGATTTTAAAGGAATGCTGAACTCTTTTGTGGGACTCTGCATACATTTCTCTAGGGCAAAAACTGGCCTACTTTTTTTTCTCTCTGGTATCTGTTTAGTGCTAGGCCATTTTTCCCCCAAGACTTTAAACTACCCTCCGTGAAATAAATGAAATCACAGTTGGAAAACAGCTTACTGGACAGACTTATAACCGCAAGATAAGAATTACACCATACACATTTGCTTAACATTCTCCTCCCCTGCTTTCCTTCTTTCTGCTCTAGCACATCTTAGTTTCAGCTCTGAGGAGACATTAGCCTTTCTGCGGAGGCCTGGCATTACCTACACAGAGCAGCAGCATTCCTTAGCATCTTATTTGAAGCACATAGGCTGTGGGTTCTGATCCTTGCTTGTCCATTGACCTGTTTTATGACTCTGGAAAGATTTGTTTCCTCTGGGGGTCCTGCTTTCCACAGCTCCATCTTGAATAATGTTTGTGAAGGCTAGGCTATACAATAGGTATGTCACCAGCTTCAGACTCACCTGGAGTGTCTGATAGTGTGGGGGCAGCATGGTGGTGGGTGAATGATTTGGATCGCTTTAGAGGTCACTTCATTTGTGATACTGTTTTCAAGAACTGCTAAAGTGGAAAATTTTGTTTGCTATTACGAAGATTTTTGTGAACCTATTTGATATGTAATTTGGAGACTAATCCTGTCGCTTCTCAAACATGATAGTATTTCTTGTGTTCTCATTCGTGTTTCAAAGAAAGTAGCCATGCTGAGGCCCATACTCATTAACACTGTTGCAGAAAATTCCAGGAAGAATTCTCATGCTGTAGAAGTGATGAAACATCGTCTCTATTAATAACATAAAGTCAGAAGTCGTTTTGAACTGCTATGTGAGCATCAGAACATTGCATTTTTATGCTGTTAAAGGAATTTGAACTTCGAATGTGATATATCACTTGATTAATAACACACAATAGCTGAATCTTTCTTCAAACAGACTGTGTTACTTGTGGGGTAAATTTAGAGAAGTCCCTTGACCTCTAAGCTCCTTTATGTGTGAATATTTAAAACTTGAATCAGAATCATGCTAATCAGGTTCCTTGCAAGAATTAAATGCTAAGATGCATTAAGAGAATTTGAAAGTCATCCATCCTTAGAGTATTAGCTAAGTCTTGGCAATAAAGATTTACAACAGATAACTCATTTCTCGGTTCTTTACAATGATAAATGTTTATGTTAGACTCAGTTGGACTTGATATTGACTGGCTTATTCTATTCAGCTTTGCTGTGCTAGTCTGTTAGTCAAGAATTCTCCCTTCATGGCACAGTGATCTGCTAAAAACTTGCTACGTCTGTTGAACCATCCACTGCATTAACTACATTAACATCATATCAACCCAAAGCACAAGTCATACCAGTTGGTATTAGGAAATCAGGAAAAATAATGTGCCCTAATAATGAAAACGAAATGAATGTTTCTGAATAATAACCGAGCTTCCTTGACAAAACTATGCAAAACCATGCTTTTCCTTTCTAGTCTGTAAACCCGATCTCTGTTCCAGATAGTCTATAGCACCAATGTCACACTTCTGAAATTCAGTTACAATTACTGTGTCTTTTTCTTTTTAAATTTCAAATTACTTTGAATGATATACGTTTTTTTTTTCTTAAACAGGAACTTCAGAAAATCCCTTAGAAAAAGAACAAACGCTTCTGATTCTACTTAGAACCTCAGAGAGAGTCTTTTGTGATCGTTTTAATCAATTTCGGATTGACCCAGGAATAATTGGTAAGAATAGAATTTTTTTTTAATTTTTATTTTTCGTGTTACAGTTGGATAGGCTCAGGGATTTTCCCCATATATATACAGATATTGATATATATGTTATGCACACATATATAATATATATATTTAATGAAATATATATATTTCAACTAAGTAAGCATGCATATACTTATGGCACCATTCGTGTCTCACATAGCACATGCTAAACTCCATTGTGCTAGGTAATTTCCTTTTATAATTTACCTCACTGGGTTTTCTTTGAGCAGTAACCAGTTTAGAGAAGTCAAAACTCAGACTATGCTGCCATTTGGCATAATAATTTAAACCGCTGCTTACAATGCCATCATCATAGGTTGGAATGTCAGTTTGAGTTCTGAGTCCTGGCTGCTCTGCTTCCAATCCATCTCCTTGCTGGTGTGCCTGAAAATGCCTCAGAAGATGACTCACATGCTTGGGCCTCTGACACCCATAGAGAAGGCAAGGAATGGAATTCTTGACTTCTGTGTTTGACCTGCCCCTAAAGTGCTTTTTGTGGCCATTTGGGGAGTGAACTAGCAAATAGAGAATCTCTCCCTGATCCCTTCTTCCTGCTTCCCACCACTCCTCATTGCTTTGCCTTTCAAATAAATAAATAAATAAATAAATCTTAAAATGAACATTCTGGCATGATGAAAAACTTGCACAAACCACGTAATTTTCACGTAACAGATTGTAGATGTATACTCAGATTGTTCAGAACCCCAGTCTGAACTGACTCTGTCTGCCTTGTAAAACTATTATGTAAGAACTTCACAATCATTTTTTAGCAAGAAGATAATGTTAATTATATTTTCAAATATGTTATCCTTCTCTCTATTCATAACTAAAGAGAGATTTCCTTTTGTACTATGCATTTTTTCTTTCATATTCACAATTTTAAAAACCTGCATATTTTCAGTTATTTCCTTTCCCTCACTTTGATTATACTGTATCATCTTTTTAGCTATTATGCTGTCATGTGTTTTAGAAGAATTAATTAAACAGGTAAATTACTGATGACATTAATTATCTGTTAGATGCATTGTCATGTTAAGTATTTTCACTTTACCTGGTGTTCTGATAAAAGAAAAAGCATCTTGCTGTTTGAGGTTTCAGAATATTATGAGATAGAAATTTAATTTTTGCCTACACTCATCAGCTCCCATTTTGCATCTCAGTATTCAACAGAATAGAGACAATCATGTTTGAACAGCATAATATTTGTTAATTGGTTTCATGGTAAATAATTATTGTCATATACTACTTTGATAGTGTTTTATGATTTCCAGAGGTTTTCTCACACATGCCATTCATTTTTTTTGTAGCAATAGGATGAAAGTCAGGGGTTTGAATATAGTTTTCCAAGCTGGCAAATTAGATGCATCACAATAGGAATGTTCATTTTTTTACCTGTGATTAGGCAGTAGTTACATTGGATCAAGGATTCTGTTTAGTCTTTCCCCAGATGCCTGTCAGGATCCCTGAATCCAGCCATCTGATCACACTAGTGCTTCTTAAATCCTTTGATACCAAATTAAAACAAAAAAAAAACGGAATTATTTGCTTCATTTGCATGCTCAAATTTTTATGGTATCATAAGTAGAGGATAGATTTTTAATCCTTTTAAACTCTTTAAAGTCTCATTGAAGCAACTACAAAATTGTGTTATTTTTCACTAAACCTTTGATGATCAGAAATGACCAAGAAATCTGCTTTTCTGGTCAATTGAATTTTCTGGATAATTCAAATTCACGTACATGAACTACTTTTTGTTATCAACATTGTAGTTGGAAATCTCTCTAAATCACTTCAGGATCCTTATCTACTTAGCTTTCTTAGCCTGTAGTGAAAAAGCTGGATTTATTTATTCATTTATTTTTTGGTGGGGCGAAGGTGGTGATGAAAGTATCCTATAAAATAAGCTTATAAACTATTAGTATGAAAAGCTGATTATAAAGTATTTCCCAAAAATCTCATTCTTTTTTTACATACATGAAATTTGATTTTAGTTTTGTTTCCATTTGTAGCCTTTTGTCTGTATTAGAGTGTGGGGAAAATTATAGATATTGATATAAAAATGTGGTTAGATTTTAAATAATTCAGACTTCTTAGGTCCCCCATCATATAAAAACCCAAGAAGTATTATTTGCACATTAATAGGATTTAAATTTTTATGGGTGTATATTTTTGCTAAAAACTGAAATTTTTGAACCAGTTGCTTGCAGTAAAACGAAATATATCTGTCTATGAGGTTCTAAGAAATTCTTAGAGGTGCAGAAAGAATTAGAACTGCTGTTCTCATATATATGTTAATATTCGTATATGTGAGTGTTCATCATAATTATCTGAAATAATACATATTATCTAAAACTATCTACATAAGATGAAAATACATGTATTAGGATCGCATGATTACATTTGCTTTTTACTGCTGGGTTTCATGGTCAAAACAGTTTTAGACCACTAGACTATGAAGAATTATGTTTAGTATGGTTGAAAATGGCAATGGAATATGTAAGAGGAAAGACCTGAAGGAATAAAACTGGGCTGCATCAAGCATGTCGCCCGTAAGACTTTAATTTGTGAGTCTGAAATAAATTATATTTTGAAATAAAGGACGTAGAGATCTCTCTCTTGATATCTGTAATAAGACAAAATATTAAGTCCAACCACGGAAAACAAAGCTAATAGTACCAAAGCCCTATCCTCAGGAAATAAAATTATCCATGCCCCTTGGAGAATCTAGTATATAACATAAAATATCAAAACCAGTTAACTTCCCACAGAATTGCAAATGGTGTGGAGTCACTTAGTGGTGGAAGGGAGTAGCTTTACAAGTTTGACTAGTTATCCGTCACAGTAGACCTATTCCTCAGCTTTCACATTATTGTGATATGGTATAATATCACATCATTTCTATATAGTTTTTGAAAGAATACTTTCTATACTCTTGTGAAATGTATCTTATTTCCTTTAAAATAGAGCACTTAAATATGGAGTTGCTTATAAGCTATGTCTTCATATAAAGACTTTACAGCACATATTTGCACAGTAACTTCAGGAATGACTTTTACTCATATGCCCTTAATTCCTCTGAAGGATTTTCCCGTTCAACTGTTGCTCTTTTTATTTTCAGGGGTTTATGGGAAAGTTCAACTTCACAGTGCTTATACTAAAAAATCCTGGACACATCTTAGAGCTGATATTGCCTCAGGAAACGAAAGGTGAGGAATAAGACTAAGTGAAGGTTATATATATATATAGTTTAACTTGCTTCTTGTTGGGGCTTGCTATAGTATGAAATTTAATTTTATGCTAAGCTTCCCAATTTAATAATAAATGCCAATGAAGGACATGAAATTATCCCAAAACATAATAAAAATAGAAACACATAAAAGGAAGGGAAGAAACAGATCATTCCAAGAGTAAATTTTAAGTCATACTTGTTTTTTCTTTTTTGCTGTCAGTCAAATCAAAAAATAAATTTGATAAGAGTTGAAGTGAGAACACACTAGTCTGAGTCGCAAAGGTAGCTGAGATATAGACAAAAGCAAAATATAAATGCGATAAAGCAGATGAAAGATCTTATTGCATCTAATAATGCAGTAAGGAATAGAGACCCCACTGCTGCAAACAGTGACGTGAAGAGCGGGTGGATGCACATCTGCTGGGACACAGAAAACAAAGACACAAAGCGAATAAATAATAAGGTACTGGACATAGAAATATAAAAATGGAAAGCTATCTATAGTCAAGTGTTCTTTTCAATAAGAATCAAGAATAATTACAACGGAAGCAATGGTGAACACTTTGGAGGAGCTATGCATAGCAAACTTGGGAGTAGCTGTATTTAATGTGGGTGCATCAATCTTAAGAGTAATGATTGTTAGTTTCACTGCACATGCTAAAAATAGTGGGGAAAATAGAACAGAAATGTGGACTTGTGACTGATGTTGAAGGACTCTACTACTGTAATGATACTGGAGAAACCAGTAGGGGAGGAGGCCCGAGAAGGGAGAAGAGGGAAATCCCTGAGCCCATGGAACTGTATCATGAAAAACAAAAATTTTAAAAAAGAAACTCTGCCTTTAGAATAATAAATACATAAATCTTAGAAAAAAAAAGCTACACACTTTCTGGGAAAAACTGGAAAAATAGAAAAATAAGGGAATTGAAAGATTAAATTGGGTCTGGTGGGATAGCCTAGCAGCTAAAAGTCCTAGCCTTGAACACGCTGGGATCCCATATGGGTGCAGGTTCTGATCTCAGTGACCCTGCTTCAAATCCAGCTCGCTGCATGTGGTTTGGGAAAGCAGTCGAGGACAGTCCAAAGCCTTGGGACTTTGCACCCATGTGGGAGACCTGGAAGATGCTCCTGGTTCCTGGCTTTGTTTGGCTCAGCTCCAGCCATTGCAGCTGCTTGGGAAGCGAATCATCAGACAAAAGGTCTTCCTCTCTGTCTCTCCTCCTCTCTGTATATCTTTTTCCAATAAAAATAAATAAATAAATAAATCTTGAAAAAAAAGATTAAACTTAATTTAAAACTCAAAAATGAAAACAAAATTCAATAATAAGAGCAAGAACTTATAATAATTCTTAAAATAAGTTAAATATGTTAATGCAACTAGGATTCACAGACAATAAAAATTTATTTTTTGATCTTTAATAATAAACTTTTATTGTGCTACAGTCATGTAAAGTATCACGTAAAGTACCAAAATAGCACTTTTGGGGTTTTGAGAAGTTTATTGATTTGTTTTGATTTCTGTTTATTTTAGAAAATTCACACATTATAAAAAAGCATCCAGAATAAAACTACTTCATTATATAGACAACCACACTAACATTTGTCCTCATATAGTTTCTCTATTTTCTATTTTCAGGCGTAGTGTTTTTCTTTTTGCATACCTGGATTCTGTCATATAACTTTATATCCTGCATTTGTACCATGAACACTTTTTATACATTGCCACAAATTACTAATAATTTACAGTTACAGCTTATTCAATGCTTATTATTTACCTCGTACTGTTGTAGACAATAATGCATATTGAATACTTCCGACAATTTACGAGGTAATTCAAACTTATCGAAGAGAAATCTAGGTAATAAAAGGTAAATTTATAGGTTCAAGGTTACAAAGGCAGAGCAATAGACAGAACATACGCAATTATAAACAATCTACATATTTTGAGCAACAACTTATACAGCTATTTCTCCATTAAAAATAATGAAGTTACTAGTAATAATTTACTGTCATACACAGAGGTATATAAGTATTTTTCTGTCTTCTTGTATTTTTAGTACATTATTCTTAGGATACGTTTCTCAGAGTTAGAATAACTGTTGTGGGTATATGAGATTTTGTAAGGTAAAATACACAAAGAATTCTTTCCCAATGAAATGATTTAATTTTCACAATTATCAATATTGAGATTCCCCATTTTACAGTAGTTTTGTCAGAATTGTCATTTTTTGTTTAAATCATTAATAATCATTCCTTTAACTTTACATTCCTAATATTTCAAACAACAATAAGCATTTTTAAAAGATTGATTTTTATTGGAAAACTAGATATAAGGAGAAGAGGAGAGACAAAGAGGAAGATCTTCCATCCGATGGTTCACTCCCCAAGCGGCCGCAATGGCCAGAGCTGAGCCATTCCGAAGCCAGGAGCCAGGAGCATCTTCCGGTTCTCCCACATGGGTGCAGGGTCCCAAGCTTTGCACTGTCCTCGACTGCTTTCCCAGGCCACAGGCAGGGAGCTGGATAGGAAGCAGGACCTCCAGAATTAGAACCGGCGTCCATATGGGATCCCGGCGTGTTCAAGGTGAGGACATTAGCCGTTAGGCTACCGTTCTGGTCCCCAGTGAGCATTTCTTTGTGCATCAGTTTAATTTCTTCTTTTATGAATAGTCTGGCATCATCTGTAAGAGTTTTCCAATAATACAGAAGCCTTTTAAGCTTATTTAATTGTACGGCGGCCCATTAGAGTTGCTTGCCTCCATTAGTGATCAACTCCTTTTCCAACATGATCAATACAGATAAGTCAATATTTGCCATTTCAGTCTTAAGGTACAGTAACTTGGAATCTTGCAATACTAGATTCAGTTCCAAAATATCTGGTATTTAGTGTGCATGGAGACAACAGTGCCTGTCTAAGATTTCATAGTCTAGCAGTGAGTCAGTGTTACCAGTGCATGCTGGATAATCACCTGAAACCAGATTCTACCGTCTTTCTCCATTTCCAATCATTTTTTTCCTGAATTTGCTTTGGAGTTTCAGGTCTCTGGTACAATGTAACTAACTTGCTTGCACCCATCAACAGCAATGAAGCATTCACTGCTGTCAACCTGGAATACCTCCTAGTAGCAATGACAAAACATGCATAATTCAAATAGTTATTGTAAAACCAATGATTTGTTATTTGAAAGGCTAATTGATTAGTTTGGGCTTTGTTTTTCATTTTAAAGAATAACATAGTCTGTAATTCATGTGTGCATGTACCCTACTTATATCCACATACACACACTATATCATACTCCTTGATTTATGATGAGGTTACATTCTGACCCTCCTATTGGAAGTTGAAAATATTGTGAATAGAGAAGCAATTTTTGTACTTAAGTTGCAAAACATTATAGCATAGCTTATCCTGCCTAGATGTGATCAGAAATCTAAGTCTGTAATGAGACAAGATCATCTAACATCAAGTCCAGTTTACAATAAAGTGTTGAATATTTATGAGGTTTATCGGGAATACCTTTAGCCCCAAGGGCTAGCAGCAGAGTACACTGCGGGATCTTTATTGTCTCTGTAGGAACAGCAAGGCTCACTGGAAGATGCAGCTCACTGCCACTACCTGGCTTTAAAAGAAGCATCCCACCACATATTGCTAAAATGGAAAAGATCTGAAGTAGAGTCAAAATGTTTAAGTGGTAACATCCCAAGTCAGGGACCATCCGTAGGCTTGTATGTAGGAATCACATGCCAGAGTTATTTTAGGGAATACACTTGCACAGTCACAGGAGATAGAAAGTTTGAAATCTGTAGTGCTGGTTGGCAGGTTGCAGAGCAATGAATACAAACTGATGTTGCAAAATTAGGGGGAATATGCTTCCTCCTCTAGGAAACCTCAGTGATTGATGGAAGGTAGTGTTCTTTTCTTAAGGACATCTCACTGTTACTCATATGCAGAAAATACCTTCACACCAACATCCAGTTTAGTATTTAATTGACTACTAGTAGAAAAACCTGGTTAAGTTCATGCATAAACTAATCACAACAGTTTAAAATTTGCAATGTAAGTGACCATGATTTTTGTTACACACTAAGTCATAGACAGTATGAATGATTCTGCTATATTAGAATGTAAAGCAGGATATGCATCTTCCAAACCACCAAAGGAGAAGAAAAGACAGGAAAAAGTTGCATAAAATAAACAAGAAAATGCAAGAATTGACGACAGAATATAGAAAAAAGTCATATAATAGAAAACATGAATAAGAAAGCCTGTTATAGAAACATTTGTTAAAAGTGCTCTTATAAAGAAAAACATTGAGTTAAAAATTAAAATGCAACCATAACAATGTTAAAGTTGGTATTAAAAATTTTGCGTATTTGAAAGGAAAACTGTGTGTGTGTGTGTGTGAGGGCAGCGGGAGAGAGAGCAAAAGAAAGAAAAAGTCGGAGGAAGGGAAGGAGGGAGGGAGGGAAGGAAAGAAAGAGAGATCATCTACACGTTGGTTCATTCCCCAAAAGGTCACAACTGTTGGGGATAGACCAAATGAAAGCTGGGAGCCAGGAACATCTTCTCAGTCTCATACGCGGTTGACAGGGGCTCAGGTACTTAGTCCAACTTCTGCTGCTTTTTCTGGGTGTGGTAGTAGGGCCCTGGTTTGAAAATGGAGGAACCAGGACTTCAGCCAGAGTTCTCATGTGAAATGCCAATATCCCAAGTGGAAGCTTAACCTGAAACATCACCATGTTAGCCCCACCTTTTATGTTTTTACCAGAAGAAACTTGTTCTAAGTTTTACTTATTTGCAACACAGGGGGGGATTGAGAGAGAAAGAGAAAGAGAGAGAAATCTTCTATCTGCTGATTCATTCTCCAAGGATCCAGAACTGAATTAGGGGACAGAAGTTTTCTCCAGGGTTGCCACAGATACAGCAGGAGCCCAAATATTTGGGCTATTCTTCTCTACCTGAATTAGACATTGAGTGATTGGAACACAAACTGGAGCTAATATGGAATATTAGTATTTTAGGCAATTACTGAACCTGCTATATAACCTCACTAACTCCATCTGAGGAAAATTAAACCTCAATTTGGGAAAAAATTAAAGTTAAATGGATATTGGAAATATAAAACTGAAGAGCCTCAAAAGTATTAACAAAAAATAAATTTCAAAAGACATGTATCAAATTGTATACATCATTAAAATTTGATCTCTAGTCAGACCATAGTGCTCAGATAAGTTTTAGACAGGTAACGTAACATAGAAACACAGTAAGCAGGCTGAGCTGGGCCGTGCAGAAGCACCTGCTGGCATACACAAGAACTAGGACAGGGTATGGGCTGTGCCTGGCTGGGCTAGGCTGCAAACCTGCGATTGAAAGCTGAGACTGCAAGTCAGTCCTGCAAGGCTCTGCCACCACACACGGAGTCCTGTGCAGGGAAGAAGCCTGGTGGGGGAACTTTGGGGCCTCCACTGCTAAGCTGCAGCTCCCACTGGTAAATGTGAGAACCAGGGAAGTTGGCAGACTCTGCTAGGTTAGACCTCAGCAGCTGCTTGCACTTGAGAGAGCCAGGGTGTGGGACAGGCTGCGCAAGGCTGTGGCACCAGCCAGGTCACATGAGAGCTGTGTCTGAGTGTTGGCCTAGCTGGGCTCATCAGGAGAACCCACTGGTGAGAGCCAGAATGGATGCAGGCCAGTGAAGCTAGGCTGCAGTGCCTGCCAGTGAGTGCCAGGACTGAGACCCACTCATGTCAGTTGGGGCTGTAGGATTTGCTGGTACGTTGGAGTCACTGATTTAAATGATAACATGAATCATAAAAAATGAAAGGAAGGTACAGTGGGCACAATAAGAATAGCAAGGGAGGTCTGAAGTGGATCCAGGAATGCAAATTAGAAAATCCAAAGGACAGAGTGGATAATCTCTAGTCAGCCACTCAGGTGGCAATGAAGAGAAATGGGTAGATTTGAGACAGGAGAAAATCTGTAAGAACTTTCATTGTTCAGAATTCTCCAGATGGAATCAATATAGTCTCAATATGTATGTACATAATAAGCATACAGAGTATATAATGAATACATAGGATGCTTAAAGATTAGAAGTGTTATATATATTCATTTGAGATATACTATGTGGGAGAGGATATTTGTTAGAAGCATTGGCTTATGCAGCTGCGGAGACTGATTGCATAGATTAGTCCAGGCCACAACCTCAGAGAACATGATGGTGTAGCTGTTGTTCTGACACAAGTGTAGGTGTAGCCTTTGGTGCACCCTGGAGTTTTAACATCCAAGGAAAGGAGAAGAAAACTGCCTATTCAAGGGTAGCTGGTGGGGGTGGAGGTGAGAGAGAGAATGAGTGAAAGAGAAAGAAAGCAAGGGCGGGGGAGGGAGGAAGGGAGAGAGGATTGAGAGACTAAGAGATCGCCTTTTCTGGGACCCCAGCAAATTGGATATTGCCTCCCCACACTAAGGACAGATGTTCTCTGTCAGTCTACTGACCTACACATCAACCTCCTTTGGAGACCACTTCACAGACACACTCAAAAATAATACATTTGCAGCTTTCCAGATATTCCATAAGACAATCAAGTTCATATTTAAAACAAAACAAAACATTGGCATTGGATACAAGGTGCTTTCTTGGTCCCTGATTTGTATAAATAGATGATGGTGTCTTTAACTCAATGTAGATTAAGTTTGGAGAGCAGGATATATGTGAAATTCAGATTGGTCACATGGGTCTGAAGTGACTTTGCAGACCACAAGGATCTGTAAAGTAGGCATTTCTTTCAGAGATCAATAGGAAGCCTTAATTATAATTAAAAGGTTAGCAAGTTAGAATTTGCAAAGAGCCATATGAATGGATTTTCTTATAAGAATGTGTTGAAAAACCTTATTGAGTCTGAGCTATAGGCTATTTTGAAAGAAACTCAATTTTATTCATTAAAACTATCCATAGTAATTAACTAGCTACCATTCATTACGTTCTTATCATGTGGACTTGGTCTATATCTGCCCTCTACCAAGCATTTCAGATATATTATCACATTTAGATCTTTGAATGCTATAATTTAGGTATTAGCTGCATTTTATGGATATAAAAGCTGAGGCTAGAAGTTAAATTTTCCAAGTTCATAAAGCCGTAAGTTCCTGAGGCTGAATTTTTGCACTACTTTGCTTGTTTCCATTACTTGTGTTCCACATATTAAAAATATTAAAAAGATTTCTAGAATCAGTCCCTAGTAAAACTTTAATGACCTTATATAAATTATGTATTATTATCAAAATGTTTTTATTTTTAAAGCTTTTCAATGTTCTTAAAAATTATTTAAGGCTAACAAACACTTGTAAAATATAAGAAGCTATGATATCCTCTTCATTCAGTATTTCCTGTTAATAATATTTTACTTAGCCATGCAATATTAGCAAATCTAACACTTTAATATTGATACAGTATTTACTGACATAAAAATCTTATTCATGCCATTTACTTTAAACATCGCTTGGCAATATTCCTTAAAGTCAGTTGAATAAGCCTTTCTAGAGGCAAGCATTTAGCCTAGTGATTAAGATGTTCATGTCCCATGTGAAAGTGCCTGGGTTTGGCATTTAAGTTTGACTTCTTGCCATTGTACACCCTGGGAGGCAGGGGTTCAAATAGTAGGCTTCCTGCCACTCCTGTAGAAGATACAGTTGGAATTGACTGCTCTTGGGTTTATGGAGGCCTGTCTCCACCACTGTAGGCATTTGGTTAGTGAACCAGAATATGGGTAATCTCTTTCTCTGCCTCTAAAAAAAATGAAATATTAAACCTTGTCGTAGAAGCATGTTTCACATGAACCTTTTTGTGAATTTCACCAACAGAATTGAACATCTAAATTTATGTATATAGAATTGATGTATTTTATGAATAACAATATGAAGCCTTCAGAGCTTTTTTGTTTAATTTTATGAACTTATTATAATGCCAAGCAAAACAAGCTTAGCAATTATATATGTAATTTATTTATTTAGTATTTATATGTAAGAGAGCAAGATTATATTGATGAGTAAATCCCCAAATGGCAATTCCAGTAGTAGTAACAGTTTTCCTTCTCTTTGTCCTCACCAGCAGTTGCCTTTTTTTTTTTTTGATTGACAGTAGCTATTGAATCAGGTATGAGGTGTTTCAAGTGATTTATTTTTATTAGCATATTGAGAAGAGTTCCTATAATTTCAAGATACAGTGATTTCCTATCACTTATTGACAAGAAAATTACCCTGAACTGAGAAATAAGTCAATTTGTTTGTTATCACATTCTTTTCTCCAGGAAGCAACTCTTTTTATTTGAGTGTCATTAGCGAAAATATCTGTCTGTGTATCTATCTGTATTCTGTTACTCCATGAATCTAATTAGCGATGTATTCTTTGGCTACACTTCATTTTTAATGTTTTTCTCCAATTCCTTGTTTGAAATATTTTGTTGCCTATTTCTGTCTCTTTGGCTGCATTCTCACTTTGATACTTCTTCACATGATTTAATATAATTTTTGTACTAGCTCCTTAACAAAATGTAATTAAGTGTCAGATCCAGATTCTTGAATCCCTTCTTAGTAGTCTTCAGGTGTGTTACTTACACTGGAAGATTTTATCACATCCGTAACAAGGCTTGCAATCTCTTCTCCAGCATTGATTTACCTACCATTTTAACTACTACAGCATGAAATTTTTATGATTTATAGCATTTTTAAAAATGCTTCCTAATACACAATACCAAGCTGCTTTATTTATACACCTCCAATGACTCTACAGAAGAGGAACATTTTTTATTATTGATTCGATATACCACTTAGCATGTGGCACAGAGCAAATTGTAGAGAATGCTTCTAGTAAATGCCTGCCACATTGAATTGGGATGTCTTTTCTGGAAATCAGAACTTATTGGTCCTTTTTTCTCAATAGCATAGTAACCAGAAAATGGGGATATAATTTCTTGAATATATTTTCAAAAACTATAGTTTTGTTTATTGCTCAGACTTCATTATATTAACAACATATTCCCACTGCTAGATTACTCCATGAAATTAGCTGCCTGTTGACAGTTGAGGTTCACATGTGTAGCTTCCAAAAGATGATTCCTTCTAGTCCAGTGAATTACCTGGACTTAATTTTAGACTGCTATCTCTGTCATGGGAAAAAACATATGGGTCTGTAAAGGAATTTTAAGATAGTATTCTACCATAAAAGGGGAAGGAAATTTGAGATAAGTCAAAGTAAAATAATTTTGCTTCGTGATGAATGAGTGACACTAGATAAATTATCCTCTCTAAGTCATATTATCATACTTACTTTTTATAATTATGGATAATAAATGGTTCACAGACAATTGTAGGAATTATTCAATGATTTAATATTTGCAAAATGTTAACTTTTTTCAGCTAGAAAAAAAAGCATAAGTACAGGGTATTTATAATCAAGATTCTTCCAGTTGAAAATTAAATTCTTTTTCATCAATAGGGGAGCCTCCACTACCCTACTGTTGTATTTTGTATTTTAATCTCATGATATTCAGCTCTGGAATGATTTTCTCCATTTTGGGTGATGCAAGTAATCTCAAAGTTGTTTTTGGAAATTTCACAACCTTTACCATTGAAGGGGGAAGCTTCCCTTTCCTTGAAGTTTCATTAAAACATCCATAGGGAGGATTTCAAAATAATATATCTTTTATCTATTTGAAAGTTTATACACACATATACGCATACAGGAAGAGAAAGAGAAAAGGAGAGGGAAGCAGAGAGAGAGATCTTCCATCTGCTGTTTCACTCTCCAAATGCCCACAACAGCTTGAACCGTCACCTGCTGCTTCTCAGGCTGCATGTTATCAGAAATTAGAATCGGGAACTGAGATGCAACTCAAATTTAGTCACTCCCGTATGGGATATGGGTATCCAGAGTGAAAGTATTAGCTGGTGGGGCAAACATTCACCTTTAGAGAAACGATTTTGACATAGAAATAGAGGTTTTGTCTCATGCCCACCTTTAGGTGAAAGGTTTGTGGGGCTCTGGAATGCACCTGTCACTAGAATTAGTTATAGTCTGATACATGAAGAGAGCTGTTCTCAGTAGTGGTGGAATGGAATTCCTGGAATGAGGAAAAGGAGCATAGGTAAAATAAATAATTCATAGATAATAATAATAAATTCATAGATAATAATTCATAAAAATAATTCATAGATGCTATCATTATTGTTGTTGCCCACATCAATATCAACATCATTACAGAGTTTTGTTTCTTAAATATCACAGTGCAAAGCACTCTTAGGATCTTTATGATATTTCAGTGACATTAACAAACTGTAGCTGAAGCATTGGCATTATAACCTAGTGAGTTAAGCTGCTGCCTGTAACTTTGGCATTCTATCTAAGCATCGCTTGAGTCCCAGTTGCTCAATTTATGATCCAGCTCCATGTTAATGTACCTCAGAAAGCAATGGAGGTGCTGGAAGTAGCTGCTTGCTCATGGGTTCAGAATGTCCCATCCCTAGCCTTTATGGGTATTTGGGTAGTGAACTAATGGGTAGAGATTTCATCCTTATCTCTCCATCTCTCTCTCTATCTATATATATGTTGTGTGTGTGTGTGTGTGTGTGTGTGTGTGTGTACATATATATGCAACTTTGCCTTTCAAATAAATAAACAAATCTTAAAATAAAACCCTCAAAAAGTAAAATTATTCAATATTATCAAGTGTTTAGAAGGCTGTGGCCATCCCTAGCCTGGGGTTAGAGGGTGGGAGGGAGCATTTTTGGGTTTGCACATTCTGAGCCTGTAATCAAATGTAATTGTGTCATTAGGGTATCTCAAAAATTTGGCTAGCAAATTTATTTAAATTGCAGGTATTTATATCTAAATATTATATACATTATTATAACAACTTTTAAAGAAAATATAAAGGCATATATTCCTTTACATGTTTGAACTAAGTATTGCATTTTTGAGTAATAACCATTATATTTTTCCTTAACTAAGTCAAGTTTTAATGCCAAATAAGAAGAAAATGTTGATGTTTTGTACATACTTTTAAAAAATTATCTTCAAGGATGTTTCCACAGTGATTATTCATAATTTCCTCTCATATGGTTTCCATTTAGGTCCAATTATGTTGCAAACAGGTTGTGATTTTTTGTTTACTTATTGCTTTAGGTATTTTTCGTTCAGAACAACAATCTCCTCTTAATAGCTCTAGGATTCTCATTAGTAGTTTTTTAAAAAGACTTATTTATTTGAAAGGCGGAGTGACAGAGATGAAGATTAAGACAGAGAAAGATACACAATGCCTGGGGGTGGGCCAGGCCAAAGCATGGAACCTGGAACTCCATCTGGGTCTCCCTGTTGGGTAAGGAGCTTGAAGAGTTGAATCATCTTCCACTGCTTTCCAAGGCACTTTATCAGGGAGCTGGAACAGAACTGGAGTAGCTAAGATTCCAGCTGGCAGTGTGGTATGGAATGCAGTTGTTGTACACAGTGGCTTAACCCAGTGTACAACCTCAGTCCTGTTAGTATTAATCAGAGACCTAAAATGTGGCTGGATTCTGACTGAAATAATCCTGAAGTTAGGATTTCTTGAAATGATTACAAGGTAGTCATAGTGGTAGAAAACTAGCAACTAATAACAGTGGATATTAGAGTTTAAGAAAAACTGATACCTGGTTGAGAGAAACAATTAGGATATTGCTATTAGGACCATACTTTTCTTTAAAGTTGCTTCACCAATGTTGCCAGATCAGAATAAAGGTGAATGGAGCTAAGCACCTTTAATATCTTTATATGGTTCTCATGGCATTTAGAATCCTAAAGCTTCAGGAGAATAGAGGAAAATGGCATTTTTATGCACCTGTAAGTTTGGAAGCCTTAAATGGCTGTAAATTATTACAATATATAGCTCACACCACACTTTTGTATTTTATTGGACTATTGTGATTTCATTCTGAAATGTAGATGTACTGTTTTTTAAGTTGCAATCTAGCAGGGAAAGATTTAAGAATATCACAGAAAGGGTGATATATTGCTGGCAAGAACCCTGGAGTTGAATAGGGGTCTTCTTTTTGATCTATGAACTCATTTAGCTATCTGTATTTAGTTTTGCTACTTAATTTCCTTGTATCTCAGTTTTCTCTTAAAAGCTAGTGGTTGCTTGAGTATTGTAATGTATAAGAAATTATAAGAAACCAGGGACAGAGATGAAACCAAATTCTTTCATCAATATTGAATCAATTGACAATAGTATTTTTTTCTATCATTATTATCTCTCCCTCTCTGTCTCTTTCTCTCTTTCTGTTTCATATAATTTGCCCATGAATAATGGGCCTTCATTTGTCTTTTTGTTGTTGTTGTGGTTACAGTTTAAACACTTCAAAATCTTATTCCCATAGAGAAGTTTAATTGAGATTGTCTATGAGATAAATCTAAATTGTTATCATTTAATGCAAATAACACATTTTTATTTGCCATTATGTCTCTTATAGCTTGTATAATGTCTAGTGCAGTCCAGGGGCTTAATCACTACAATGCGGTATGGCTACACACGGCCTGCACATGAACCCTGATGAAGATTTACTGGTAGAGGACAATATAGTTTCAAAGCTTGCTATAATCTTGGTATTAGCAAAACAGCTAGGTAATTAAACTTATGTTATTGAAGTTTATAATGACTAAATGGGGAATAAAGTAGTCATACTAGAAAAAGCTAGGCAACAGTGAAAGATTAGGCAAATATCTTATTAAATGTGAGATTAAACAAAAACCCTCAAATGAACAAAACCTACACCATTTCATAACATGATGAATTCATAATGCAGAGAACATAATATACTCAAAGATACTGGTATTTTTGTTCTCACAGTAAAATTTGAATATTGAAGTTGTTAGCACTTTTCAGATAAGAATATTAAGTTGAAAAGTTATGATTTCTGTTGATGTGGCTGGTAGGTGGCACATTGAAAATTCACACTTGTATCTGACAATGAATAAAATATCCTTAATGTATAATGATAAACTGTTCAAGAATAGCATTGTATATCTTCAGATAGTATGAGTAAATATGTCTTTTAAATGTCTTTATGTTTGTTTTCCAAACCAAGTAGAAAGTTTGCTGTTACAGAAAATCACCTGTTGGTGCATTTGCTAAACTCTTGCATAGTTTCTTACTCTGGTAACTTGTAATTAAAGACCACAGAATATCTTTACTGCTCCTATGACACATAATAGGGTTTAAAAGTCCACACGGCATAGTACAATTGAAGATCAGAGAGATTTGGATACAAAAGCATTTAAAATCCATGCATAGTTTTGTTCATGTGCTTCTCATGAACTTTTAAGACTGCTTATATGCATGGATTTATTTTTAAGTACCAAACTTATCTTTTTATTTCATTTTCCATGAAGTTTTTGAAGTAGTCTCATACATTTTCAACTCAGGTAATTTAATCCATTAATATTAAACTTCTTGAAAAACACATTTTTATCCCACTGTTTTATGTTTCTACCTTTAGCTTAGCTCCTAGTGGTACTTGTTCATCATAATTTATTTTCTTCTCTCTGCGGAGTTAGTAGGCAATCTGTTTCATTGTTACTGCACTTTAATGCTGTTTTATGTTGTTACAGAATCATAGTTGAGGATGTGGTGGACTGGCAACCTCATGACAAAATTATCCTTACTTCCTCTTCTTACGAGCCTCATGAAGCAGAAGTCCTCACTGTGAGAGAAGTCAAGGGCCACCATATTCGAATCTATGAACGACTCAGACACCGGCACCTTGGTAAGGTTTTGGTTTATTGGTACAGGAATGGGAATGCACCAGGAAGAATGCAGTTACCCCTGACTCGCTCTGATTGCTATTCAGCAGCCAAGCATAGTACCTTCTTGGTGCTTTAGACTCATACGCGAAGGCTTAATATCTATTTCTTCATTAATTGTTTGGCCTAATTCTAAAGGACTATAAAAACAAAAAGCAAGTTTCTAATATGATATTCTCATTCAATATTACTGGGCAATTTCATGATTTAGCCAAAAGTAAAAATTCATGGACACAGAATTACTGGTTTATTCTATGGTATGCTAAATTGAACAGTACTTATGAGTATAGTGACTATTATATATACTGGCTTCATTTTTCCAACTTAGTAATAGTGCTCCCTGGTGTGAAGTGCACATTATGTGTGTACTACTATTATGGAAAAACGGGAAGGAAAAAAAGCAGTACCTTTAAAAACGAAAGGACAGGGTACTTTATATACTATGCACTATTCGCATTTTCTATAAAAGAGAGAAAAAACATAAAAACTTTTATCTTCTGGTTTTGGTCTAAAGACAAATCTAATCCAGGAGATATAACAAATCTGTAACAGAACTTGAACATGAGGGGGTGATGGGATACCTTTTTATCTCCTAAGTGAGAGGGAATGAGTATTTACAGCGATTTCTAGTCCATAATTGCAAGGATGATTTCTTCTTTAAAGCAGTGGCAGAGAAAGAGAGTCTTCAGCCATCCCTACCAGTGATACTCAAGGGAAGATGTAACTGGTGTCAGTGATGTGAGCTGAAGGCTCCCAGTTCCTGGAAAGGTGTTTCAGGTGGTGGTGAGCTGAGACTGGCTGACGAGGAGGCTGCTGCTGCCTCCCTTTTGCCATTTACTCGTGTACACTATTGCTTTCCTTCTGTCACTGCCTCCCTCAGCTGACCTGACATTCCTGTCTGTCATGTGACAGGCTCATGGATTTTCCCGCTGATTTTATGTAAGGCACGAGGTAGAGACCTTCCAAATTGGACAAGCCTACGCTGACTTCCTGTACCAACAGCTGTTCCAGCACCCTCAGCTACTGAGAAGAAATGAATTTTTGCTCAGGCACTCTCCCTGTGATCCCAGAGAGAGACTAGTGAATGGGCTGTTTTATTTCTCAGCTGACGTCTTGGGGAATGCCTGAGGAAAAGCAGACCTTAATGTCGGCAGCCCTTCCGAAGGGAAGGGAGTGTTTTCATTTGTCAGGTTCGTTGTGTCCCCAGCTAGTGATTTCTGAAATAGGTTTGTAAAGATTGTTTTTGTCCAACTCCTATTGCCCCAGGAAGTGTCCATGTCATGGAGGATGGCCGACACATTAGTTTGGCTGCTGAAGTTGGACTGCTGACCCGAAATATACAAATCCAGTCTGATACATCATGTAGCGGGAGACTGCTGGTGGGGTCTTTCGGAAATCCCAGAAGAGAAGAATTCTCAGGTAAATAGAAATGTAAGTTATTAAGTGATATCTGTTGGGATCGATTCATCTTAGGTCTTTGAAGATTCTAATGGTGAGAATTTTCATTTACAAAAACAGCTATTCAAGTGAAACAATTCCCTTGTACTCCAAGAAACTACAATTTTTTTTCAGTCCTGGCCTATGATTAATTATCAATTGAATGTGAAAAAAATGCACTAGAAATCTGCACAGATGCACATTGTTCCCTCAAAGCATCTTCAACGTGTGTGAAATTCCTCTGCTTTGGAATTATAGGTGACTTACAGACCACTTGAATTTTATCTTTTTTTCCGCAATAACACACTATATCTGATGGTAAGCATCAGTTAATGCTATAAATTAATACTACAAATTTTAACTATTATTGTCATGTTCTAGATTGCTTTAATGATCAGATCAATTTTTTCGAAGACAGCTTTTTTTTGGAATACAGTAAAATTATTTGTTTAGGACTTTCTTTTTAATTTATTAATTAAATTAACGTATTTGAAAGTAAGGGGAAGAGAGGAGACCAAGGGAAATTGGTCTTCCATTTGCTGATTCATGAACCAAATGTCTGACAACAGCAATGACTAGATATACTGGAAGCCAGGGTTCCAGAATTCAATTCAGGTCTCTCACATAGGTAGCAGGGACCCAAGATATCTGCTGTTTTCCAGGGTAGTCACTAGTAGGAACCTAAATTGGAAGCGGAGCCACAAGTTTAACCTACAGACTCTAATGTGAATATAAGCATCCCAAGTGGACTTTCAGCTGCTGCATGAAATACTCATCTAGGATACTGTTTCTTCAACTTGTATTCCTTAAATATTATCCCAAAGTTGTTTACTGATTAAGTAGGCTGGAAAAGGCTGTCACTGAAGCCTCATCCTCGGGAAGTCATTTAGAAAGTATACATGGGGCCCGGCGCAGTGGCGCAAGTGGTTAAAGGTCCTCGCCTTGCACGCCCGGGATCCCATATGGGTGCCAATTCTAATCCCGGCAGCCCCGCTTCCCTTCCAGCTCCCTGCCTGTGGCCTGGGAAAGCAGTCGAGGACAGCCCAAAGCTTTGGGACCCTGCACCTGCGTGGGAGACCCGGAAGAGGCTCCTGGCTCCTGGCATAGCATCGGCCCATTGCGCTCACTTGGGGGGTGAATCATGGGACGGAAGATCTTCCTCTCTGTCTCTCCTCTCTGTATATCCGCCTTTCCAATAAAAAAAAAAAATTAAAAAATAAATAAATAAAAAAAAGAAAGTATACATGAATCTGACAGGATTAAGCTACTCTTGAATGTATGCAAAATAGGATTTTTATGGACACATTTATTTCATTGGTTTGATAAAAGGCAATATTTATACACCTTAAATCAATAATTTACAATTTGTAAGCTCTCACTAGAGCGGACTCTGCAAATGTGGTGAGGGCATTTTGGCAATATCTGGACGTCTCTGTACTAATCAGAGTCTGCAGGAGCTTCTGGTATCTAATGTGATAGATACCAAAGATGTTGCAGAATTCTACCACAAGAAAGAATTATCTAATCTCAAAAGTGAACTATGCTTAGTATGAAGAACCCTGCTCTAGAAAACTGAGACAAAGGCTTGGTCCTGGTCTTGTAGAAGTGAGGATAGGGCTCAGCACGGTAGCCTAGTGACTCAAGTCCACACCTTGCACGTGCCAGGATCCCATGTGGGCACCAGTTCTAATCTTGGCAACTCTGCTTCCCATCCAGCTCCTTGCTTGTGGCCTGGGAAAGCAGTCTAGCATGGCCCTGAGCCTTAAGTCCCTGCACCCACATGAGAGACCCAGAAAAGGCTCCTGGCTTCAAATCAACTTAGCTCCTGCCATTGTGGCCACATGAGGAGAGAATCATTGCATCAAAGATCTTCCTTCCTGCCTTTCCTCCTCTCTGCGTATCTGCCTTTTGAATAAAATGAATGAATGAATGAATGAATGAATGAATGAATAAAATTTAAAAAAAATAAGAAGTGAGAGTGTCTTACTGTTGTTGAAGACAGGGAATCAGGGAAAAGTTCCCAGTGAATGTATACTGCAGGTCGAGCTGCAACATGGTCAGGAAAGGAAACAAGGCAATTTCTTACAGTGGAGCACCAAGCCAGAGCTGAATGTGCTGCAAGACCGACTTTATTAAAACCTCTGACATTGTGGATCCAGGTCTTCTTGAATCATCTCCAGGAAAAGGAAAAAAGAAATGGTATTGTTCCTTGAAGACCTGAAACTGAGGAATTTTATACAGTGGGAATTGTATCTTACTATCATAACATCCCTATGAGAGGGGTTTTATTTTCCTGTTGTAGAAACACAGTCTATAATTCAATTATCTGTTTATTTGCTGGATCACTCATAAGTTTGTGCACTCATTAAAGATAATGTTGGATCCTTCATTTTTTCTTTCTGAATGTTGTTTTTGCCATGTATTAGGTGCTTTAATAGATATGGAGGGATAAAATTAATGAATAACACAAAATGTTATCTAGCTTTTACACATCAACTTCAAGTCTGATTCTCAAATCTGACTCTCTTGTCAAATATGCTTTTATTTTTCATCAATGTTGGATTTGTAGAAAAGTTGCAAAAATAATATGGGAGCTATCTATATACCTGTGTACAGGTTCTTAATTACTATGATTTTTCTCAATAGCATACTGGTTATGCTCTGTACCATTCATTCCATTTTCCTCTGTTGATAATTTCAGACATAAGATTTATATATTTGTTAAAACCATTAAATTAACATTCACACTTTATTAGGATTAAGTAAGCTTAATACAGTTTTTATATCTCAGTTATTTTGCTTTTTTTCTGACACACAGTCTGATTGGTTATCCACATTGCATTAAGAACCATTGCACATTCTTGTAAAATACCCTAGGTGAGGTGAGATGCAGGTGCTAGCTAAGGATCCAGCTATGGATAATAAATGACTATCAAGCAGAAATATTGGGTCAGGATTTAACTTTCCTGATTTCGTGTTAGAGGGTTTCATTATTCTCCTCTTTCTGATCAAAAACATCTAGAAAAATTTCTTCAACTTGCTGGAAAATTATGTGACTTTAAAAAGGAGATGTCCTGGTGCAGTGGTTTAATGGTTAAACTCCCACTTTGTAAATGCTGGACTCACATGTGGACACTGGTTCATGTCCTGGCTGTTCCACTTCCCATCCAGCTCCCTGCTTATTGCTTGGAAAAGTAGTAGAGGATGGCCCAAAGCCTTGGGATCCTGCACATGCATGGGAAACCTGGTAGAGGTTCCTGGTCCCTGGCTTCAGATAGCTCAGCTGCACTTGCTGATTTGGGTTTTACAATGAACTAGCAGATGGAAGATCTTTTTCTCTGGCTGTCTTTGTTTCTACATGTCTGATATTCATTTCCAATATAAATACATAAATATTTTTAAAAGGAAATGTGCATTTTCTTTTTGCTTTGTTCATCTATAACTAGTTTTAGGATTTAAACACAATTATTAAGTTCAGTAAAATTGAAACTCCAAATGTATATTTCCTCTAGCTTGTAATGATATTCAGTTGAAGACAGTTTTTGATTATTTGATGCTGATTAAGTATCATTTTAATTAAAAATGATGCAAATCCTTTTAAGCCACATACCTATATTATCTATTAAAAGAATATTTTTGAATTATAATGCATAAATGAGAGTCAGCCATAAAGCTACAGCAACTGGATCCCAGATCCTCTTTTCCCAACAGCAGTTAAAACCCATTCTTCAGTCTTGCTCTCTTCATTTTGATGAGAGAAATAACATTACATATGCCCTCTGACTTTAAAATCAACACACACACACAAAATACAGGGGCAAGAGCTGAAGTTGTGATTACCTCACAAGAGATAGATGACTAATGATCACAGATATTGCCCCATTATTCAAATTCTGTTGCATTGTTGCTCCTTTGAAAGCACTGACTCTCTTGCTCTTCACAAGTATATCTACATGGAGTCAATAATAGTTTATTATTCATATGCCTACGTCCTCACCTTTCTCTGTCTCAGTTTCCTTATTGAAAAAATGAGAGTAGTTATGCATACTTTCTAAAATGCTTATAAAAGTAGTATATAAAATAATTCAGAAAAATACATGTAGAATATAACCTGGTACATGGTGAACAATGAAGTGTTATATTAGTTGCTATTAATTCATTTCATTATTAGATAATATTTATTCTCTTATAATCATGTTATTACCTGTTATACTGAAGCTTATATCAATCCACTGACCTTAAATCAACCTACCCATTCTATTTTGTTTCAATGATATTTAACTAAAACAGGACAAATCAAATCTCCATTAAGATACATAAGTTTCTATCCTTTTTTTTTACATAAATGATGTCAGGATAAATGTTATTTTTGTGAAAACAAAATGGGGAATGTAGTTTGTCTAGGATAAAATATACAAATGGTTTTATAGGTCCTTAAATGGTTTAAAACCTGCTATTTATTCTATTGCATTCTAGTTGATTAGGGCAGAAGCAAATTTTGTACTTCAATTCTTATTAAGAAATGCTTCCTGCATATTATAAGGTTGACTGTTATATTAATTCCTGCAATATCTTTGGATGACTGTGTCATTTTCGTATGATTTATAGGCACTCAGAGAAGGATATTGCCCATGAGTTGAGTGACCAGGAACCACTTTTTTTCTCATTCTTATTCAGTTTCTGACCCAACCCTTAGACAAATACTCAGAATCTTTAAACCAGCTGTGCCTGGGACTGAAGTTGTGGTGCAGTGGGTTGTACTGTTGTTTGTGACACTGGCATCCCATATCAGAAAGCTGGTTCAAGTCTAGGTTGATTTGTTTCCCATCCAACTTTATGCTAATATATTTAGGAAGGCAGGAGACGTCAACCCGAGTACTTCAGGTCCCTGTCACCCATGTGTTAGATCAGGATGGATTTCCTGACCCCTGGCTTCAACTTTGGTTTTGTGGCCTCTTGAGAAGTGAGTAGATGAAAATCTCTTTCTCTCCCCTGCCTTCCCTTTCTTTTACCTCCCTATCTCTCTCTTCCTCTCTCTCTTTTCTGTTGCCATCCCTTTAAATAAAAGTAAGTATTTTAAACAGAAGCATTAGCTGTACCCATTTTTAAAACCTATTTCCTTTCCTTGTATTTCCTTCTCTCTCTTCCAATTACATCAACACACTATTCAGACTTCTCATAAAATCTTCTCAACCCTTATGTGATGTTTCTGATCCATATTCTGTTAGAATCAATATGAAACATCACACTGGATTGAATATAAGCTTATATTTTAATTAAGGATATGCATCTTCAGTTGTTTTCTGATGAACTATGTTTTTATCTTTTGTGAAGGAATAAAAATTTGATGATTTGTGCTTATTTGTAGGTGTCCTTCAAGTTTCAAATGTGGAAATACACAACTTTGGAACACCACTGTATGCATCCATTGAATTCATTAATGTGTCCACAGGATCATGGATAATATCTTCTACTCTTCATCATAGTTGTGGTGGTGGCATTCATGCACTTGCCAGTCATAGCATAATTTTAAAAGACAACGTAGTGTTTGATGCAGCTGGTCATGGCATTGATATGGAAGGCCAGGACTATTCTCTTACTAATAATCTTGTAGTCCTGGTGGCACAGTCAGCATTGTCCACTGTGTGGGTTGCAGGTATCAAAGTGAACCAGGCAAAGGATGTTGATCTCTTCGGCAATGTTGTAGCAGGATCAGAGAGACTGGGCTTTCATTTAGGAGGCCATAGGTGTTCCTCTCCTGGAGTGATTTGGTCTGGCAATGTGGCCCACTCAAACCTTCATGGCCTTCATCTTTACAAAAAAAGTGAAATTGAAAATTGCACCAGTATTTCTGGATTCCTGGCTTTCAAGAACTTTGACTATGGTGCCATGCTACATGTGAAAAACAGCATGGAAATGGAGAACATCATTCTGGTCGACAATACTGTTGGTCTTTTTGTGCTGGTATACGTATCTTTTGTTCCACAAAACTCCAACAAAGATGCTCGGATTGTGTTTAGAAACTCAGATGTGGTAGCCACTAGCTCTACTTTTGACTGCATTCAAGACAGAGTAAAGCCTCGGTCAGCCATTATGACGTCAAGAGACCGAGCGCCTTCCAATCCAAGAGGCGGGAGAGTTGGTATACTGTGGCCTGCATTCACCTCAGAACCAAACCTGTGGCCCCGGGAGCCATGGCACAAAGTGAGGGATGGCTACTCAGTTTCAGGAAGCATTAAACTTCAAGGTGTGATATTTTGGTGTACCCACGTAACAGTTTTAACCATCTTTGAATAGACTTTTCATAACATTCTAAAATTACATCAACAAAAAGATACAGTATGGTCTGATTGACAACCTGTGGGATTTTATTAACTACAATGATAGTATGCAACAGTGAATGCTTTTGTAAAAGCCACTGATATTCACATACAAAGTGAAGGGATTTCATTGCAACAATTTAATTTGGTTATATAACAGATATGATTTTTCCTGTTATAGAAATTGATGAAAATAGTATGTAGAAATTATGCTTTGAGGTTGGTTAGTAATCCATTATACAGTTAGGACTGAAATAAGTTACTGGTGCAGCTTATTTTCTGTAAAATTTTTTTGGAATGTTGTGTTTTCTCCCTATTAATTTAGTCTATCTGGTTGTTAATTTATTTTTTCCGTTATATAAATGAAATTTGATCATGCTTTCATGGAAGATATTTATCTTAAGTGTTTAATGTACTGGGATTTTCATCTCTTTTACGTCTGATTTCCACTCTAAAGAGTGACAGATATTTTGTATGACCATTTATGTAAATTTCAGAAGCTATCTATCCTGTATAGCTTAAACTGCCTCCTCCTAGAAGTGCATTATAACATTTAATTGTGTAATGTATATCTGTGAAGAATGATTTACATCATACAGTGCTATTATTTTCACAATTTCAGGTGTGACATTTTCCAATTTTGGCAAGAGTTGCTACAGTAAAGACCTAGATATTTGCATTCTACCAAATGAACAAAACACAGGGATAATGCACCCAATAACAGCAGAGAGTACCAGGATGCTAAATATGAAAGATGAAAATAAGTTCTACTTTCCTCCATTACAACCCAGGTAATTTTATAATTTGTATTAAGCTATATTTATGAAGAAATTGGAAGATTTTCAAATTGCCAAGCATGGTTTTAAAAGGAAAATTATAGTTGAATAATGAAAAATAGGGTTTTCTGGAACACCTAGGTCCATTGAATTAATGATCTGAATTATTTTCTCCTTCTGTTCTCTATCTTCTCAGATAAAGTATTTCTTGCTAGAAAAGTAGAGTCCCTTTCTCCCTTTTATCTAAATTTGATCATGTGACTTTCTTTAGCTAAGAAAATGGGCAGAAATACATTATATATTTTATTCATATTTTATTATTCTGTTCAAATGAGAGAAGCTACTTTGAGATATTACTGCTGCCAAGAGCCCTCGCACTCAACAATGAGGCTTAAATAGGCTCAGGCCATGTGTAATTATGGTTTCTGAGATGACTTTTTTCTTTTTTTAATATGTGAGAAGTGGGCTAATGTCTGGTATAGCACGTTAGGTTGCCACCTGTGATGTTGGTCTCTCATATGTCCTGCAGTTCAAGTTCCCACTGCTCCACTTCTGGTCCAGCTCCCGGTTAATGTCCCTGGGAAGACAACAGAGATGCCCACGTCCTTGCTCATTGGTCATCTACATGGGAGTCACTGATTGAGTTTCCTTGTAGCCATTTGGAGGCAGCAAGTTGGCAGATGGAAGATTTGCCTGTCCATCTGCCTGTCTCTGTCTCTCTTTCTCTTGGGATAACTCTTCCAATAAGTAAACACATCTCTTTTTTAAAAAATGTGGGGAGATTGGGAACAGGGAGAGCAGATTTCTTTCCCTTTACGTAAGGAAAACCTCCTTTGGCAGAAAAAAAAATCTTACAAAACTGCCCCAATTAGACATTCATGTATTTAATCTCCCTAAAATTTTGCTTTGTTGCCCATTCCTTGTTCACTTTAGGGAGCTAAACCAAATTTGGTGTTTAGTTTGCCTGATTTGTTCATCCATATGATGATGTGTTACTATTAGGCTGAAATAATTGTGAAGATAAATGCCTTAATCCATTGGTTTCTTTTACAAAACAGCACGGACTGTAGATATATAAAGGACATAAGTTTATGTTTTACAGTTCTGGCAGGCTGGGGAATCCAAACTTAAGTTATTTAATTAGTGTCTGGTGAGGGCTACTGATTGCTTCCAGAGTTGTGTTTTTTTCTTAAATATTTACTTTATTTTTATGAGAAAGTCAGATATGCAGAGAGGAGGAGATACAGAGAGGAAGAGCTTCTGTTCATTGACACACTTCCCAAGTGGCCTCAATGGCCAGAATTCGGCTGATCCAAAGCCAGAAGCCAGGAACCTCCTCCAGGTCTCCCATGCAGGTACAGGATCCCAAGGCTTTGGGCTGTCCTCAACTGTTTTTTCAGACCACAAGCAGGGAGCTGGATAGGAAATGGGGCTGCTGGGACATGAATCAGTGCTCATATGGGATCCTGGCACACTCACAGTGAGGACTTTAGCTACTAGGTTACCATGTCAGACCCCAAAGTTGTCCTTTATTGCTGTGTCCTCAAGAAGGGAAGAATGCTGTGCTGACATGCCTGAGAGGACAGCTGAAAAGACTGTATCTCCAACACTTTAATGAAGGCTGGTTTCACTCAATAGTGCCCCATCCTCATGACCTAATCACCTGCCAGGCGTTCTACTTAGAGCTGTTAATAGTTACAATTAAGTTTCAACTTGAATTTTGAAGGATCACTATCATTTGAACCAAAGTACAATATGAACTTTGCATCTGATTTTTTTGTACTTCAGTATTTCAGTATGTGTTTGGCATGGCATAAATATTAACATCACTAGAATTTAGTACAAGTTTTGAGCCAGACTAAACAAAATACATTCTCTATAACTCATCATTGTAATTATTAATCATTTGGTTTTATATCACACTTGACTCTACAATCTGGGAGTACGGGCCATTTCTATGTTCATTATCATTATATTTCCCAGTCTATATTTAGCAAGTTTTTCAGTAGATATTTTCTCAGTGAAAAATACCTATTTTACTTTGCTTGTATATGGTACAAATATAATTGTTATTTACGATGATATGTGTAGAATACTTACAATCTTGGAAGTTTCTCAAAGAGATAATTGTCCTGTGTTCAATAGACAGTGGAATTAGAAACATTTTCTTTTATTTCTTAGAAAATTTGTGATCTATATAAACATATTTCCAACTATCTACAACATGTAGTTAATAAGAATATATTTCTTCTCTGCATATACCTAGAAATAACTGATTTTCTGGAGAATATTGTTTAGTATATATGTAACAGATTATCAATAACAAAATCTAAGTGAATTAGTCTTAGCCAGTATCTGCACTACAAATATGTTTTTTATGTGTCCTATTATAAAATGACAGTGTAGCTTTCTATATCTACAGGAAAGATTTAGAGAGAATAATATGCCTAGAATCACAGTGTGAAAATCCAAGGAAATACCTGTTCAAGGACCTGGATGGAAATGCTTTGAATCTGCCTCCACCAGTTTCTGTATTTCCTAAACTTGAGGCAGAATGGACTGGATCCTTCTTCAACACAGGTCAGTTAGATCTGAACACAATGTCTGTGGTAGCAGCATGAATGAAGGCACTGATTTGACTGTGTTAAATTCAAGATCATATGGAGATTTGGGGTCACTTACTTAAAACTTAGCTATAGGATAGAAACTTGAAATATTGATTACTTTATGTCTTTTTACATTTTTTCTACCTTTTCCCTGTCTGAACTATTGGTATTATATAATATATGACATTTAGAACTATTTCTACATATAATTCTTGTAATTACCATCAAACATCTCACTGAATTTTTCAGTATGTTGACAAAATATGGGTATTGCAATATAGATGTTGAAGTCAGTACTGAGTGCACAGGAATGCACTTAGGACAAATTCGTGTTGATGTATGTATTACCTTTATTGAATATTACCACTAAGCATTTTTTTTCACAGAGGAATTAAATCCAGAAATACATGTATTGAGAAAATATGGGCAGAAAAATAAAATGCTTCATTAAAATGATAGCTACTTTTCCATTTTTATTAGGTATACTCAGTTTTCTCTTGTGAGTTATATTGATTTTTAGAATTTCACTTTTATATGCATTCATGCTATAGGGAAAGCATCCTTATCCTTTAAATTACTACATAAATAATTGTAGATTTTTCTGGATTTATGATCTTTGCTAAGAATTGCATTTATATGAAGTTAATGACAAGGGGTATGCTTTCCAGAGTACTTAATGAAAATTACATTTCATTCTAAGAGAAAAAATAGAGATTGAATAAGTATCTTAGTTTTTCCTCTAAGTACACTATGAAACAAATTTACAATCTATGAAGTTTCCTTGCATATGTGTGTTGCTGGTGGTGATTGGGAAGCAAGTGGAAAGAGGGTAAAGGATTAGGATGATCCCCAACATACCAGTAGGCAAGTGACACTGGAAAAGAAAGGACTCCAGTAAAGATGTACTGTCAAATTGGCTATGACTGTGAAAGCTGCAGCCAGGTGTAGTGGAGAGCCGCTGGTAACCTGTGAGCATGATTCCTTAGTATCTCAACCAAGCCACAAGGAAGCTAATACATTTCAAATTCCTTCTCATTACTGGCTGAAAAATGCTTCTGGGTATATGCCTCTCCATTCTGTCGATTTTCCCTAATCACACACTTCTTCTTTTCTGTGATATTCCTCAGAAGGAAATTTTTTTTGTTTTTTGTTTATTTTGTTTTTCAGCAGAACTGTGCTGTGTGAAGATGAGTCTCCCAAACATGTGGGTTTGAAATTAAAGTCATCTGATACAAATGGGAGCTAAAATGTTAATTAATTTTTAAATCATGATAACATGCTTTTAATGAACTTCTAGGTGGTTGCTTACCATGTGGTGTGAAGTGTACATATTTAGGCATACATATGCTATTTTGGTTACAAAATCAGTGCACTTGGTTTTTCTGAGATGCTTGTCTTTTCTGTATAGCTTGACTTTGTGCTGAAATTCCAACACGTAGTATGATATTATGCAATATTTACTGTCTGTCGTGGCATAGACAAGCATGCAAATGTGTGGGTTGCTGATTGTCAACATAAGTGTATGTAGCTGAGTGTCTCAAATCTTGATATTTTAAAGCTAATAACATCTTAGATGAGTTTGCTTTAAGTATAGGGATTTTTCCACAGTGGAATATGATGTTAATTGCACCAAAAATAAAATTTAAATCTTTCGATGAAGGAGACAGCACTTGGTAAGTAGTGCCTTATGGGTGCAAGTGGGATTGCAGTGTTTCCTTTGATTTCCAAGGTATAAGTAAATCCCCCCTGCCTTGATGAGTTATGTATAGTTTTTAGATTGCTTTTAAGCTACTTGTCAGTTTTGTCTACAATCTAGTGGGTGAAAAAGAATTTAGTCTTAAGGAAATGGCTGTATTTTATATCTTCTCTCTTCAAAATACAAATCTATGTTTCTTTCTTTTGTGTGTTTGTGTGTAAGCCAGAGCAAGAAAGAAATGAGGATAAAATGGAGATCACTGGAACAAAATCTCATATGTATTCCAAATGTCAGTGAGCTTGACACACCCTTATGTCTTTTTGTATTTTACTAACAAATTTCTTCAAACCATTTGGAGTCCGTTGCCTTTGAGGTTTATTTTTTAATTTGGAAAATAACAGATTTTATTTCTACATATAAGTTCATGCAAAAATTAACTCCCTCAAAGAGATATCTACAGGTCCTAAGGAATTGTCATAGAGTCTGGCATCAGAGAAAAACCATCCAAGTGGATCAGCTTTGACGAACACTATGCCAGTGGGTTTTGCTATCTTCATGGTGCAGGGTGTGTAGCCAGGGGATAAGTGAACTGTTAATTTTGTGTTATACTTATCTGTAAGTTTGCATGTGCAGCCAGTGTTGAAAATGCAAGGCAGTAGAGAACAAGAAAGCTAATCCAAAGTAGGTGATCCTCTGAGCACCATTTTATTTTATTTTGGAAAGCATATAAGTGTGGAGGCATCTGATGATCTGAAAATCCTAAAGTCATTTAGAAAAACAAAGTCTTGAAACTAATATTCCATTTAGTTGGTACTGGACTGGCACCTGGACTTTCCATTTTGGCAGCTTACACATCTGCTGTCTGTCCCAGAATAAAAATGCATGGAATGACTTCAGACAAGTTAGTTTGTGTGGAATACTGGTGGTAAGGGAATTGAAATTGACCGAAGCATCTTTCTAGGGAATTTAGGCATTTCTTAATCATGCTGAAGTAAGTAAAGGGAGGAAAAATGGAAGCCATCATTACTTCATGTATCGTAACTTTGCATATTAAGTGGTATTTTCATTGATTGAGTAAATGTGTTTTGCTCACATACAATCTGTTAGTATCTTTCTAGATAAGAAACTATAGCAGTAGTGAACAAGATAGTAGCCCTGCTTTTGTCAAGCTTGTGCCTTAGTGGATGGAAATATGCAATCAAAAATGTTTCTAGTAAGATAAGTACAGGCTGTTATCACTTGGGAACATAGATATTTTACAGAGTAATTTTGTGTCTGTCGAATATAGCATATTTAATATAAGCTGATGCGTTATTGACTTAATTTGATGACAGTTTTTTTAAAGAATTGACCTTTCACAAAAGGAGAGTTTTAAAACAATATAATCACAAATGTTTCATTTTTCTGCCCATATGTATATATAAATTCTATATATAAATTCTTACTCATTTTCATCTAATTGAAAGGGAGAGAAGGAGAGAAAGGGAGAGAGTGGCTGCTTTCATCTGCTAGCGCTCTCCCTAAATGTCCACAGCAAGCCAGGTCTGGGTTAGGCCAGGGCCAGGAGTCCAGGACTCCATTTTGGCCTCCTACATGGGTGGATCGAACTCAATTATCAGACTATTACCTTCTGTCTTCCAGGAACATTATCTAGAAGCAGACCAGAAACAAGGCAACCAGAACTCAAATAGCAGTCTAGCCTGGCATAGAATGTTCTATGGATGATTTATAAGTGTGTGTATGTGTGAAGTGTGTGTGTGTGTATGTGTGTGTGAAATGTTCATGGTGGCAGCTCCGAGATAGTTTATCATTGGGATGATCTAAGACATTAAACATTCATTTGTGTGTGGGACCAATTTAAGTCAATAGATATATGGAAATTTAAGACTGTGTTTTAAAACACATACTACAAAATGAATCTCAAGTGATTTTGCTGCATTAATTTTGAGAATCGTTGTTACTGAATTTTATGTCCTCTTTAAGGTAAAAGAAATTGTTCAGTAGAAAGTTAATGTTTTTAGGAAAGAAAGTAGGAGACTTTGATTTCTTTTGAATTGTAAATAATTAGTTCTCTGTGCAAAACATAAACATACCTGCTTATATGTACACTGGATCTATCTCCAAAAGACAAAGAGATATTAGCTGGAAAGGTGCATGGATATTTACCATCTAGATGAAGCTTTTGACTGGAACATATGTTCTAAGCCTATTGTTTGTTTTCTAAGATATTATTTCCCCTGGCATTGAAGTGACTCAATTTCATAGTAATTACAGGACAAAAATGGGTTAAATACAACTTCTTTTGTATTTCTTTGTTGAATGATTATATTAAGATGTAAAACTCATGATAAGCTTTTCCCACACTTTTTCGGACATTATTCTCGATGAAGTGCTGTGGACTTCTGACCAAATCTACCTTCAGGGCAGGTGAGAGTTTCCCATTTTTTAACATGAGAAGGAAAGAAACATTTCTCAATTCTGTTACTTCTTAGACATTACTCAGGAAAGTTCTAAGGCATTATAGAAATCTTGGAAGTGACATTCTCAACTCAAAAATAAATATTAGGCTGATAAAAAAGAAAATAAATTTGTCATTTGGCTGTTATCCCATTAGAGTTGATGAAACGGTATTTAATAGAATAGTGGAATATTTACTGTCCTACAGAGACATGCTCAGTATTTAGCAAAATACTCACGTTTTTTTCAACTCAAAGATTCTTGAAATGCATATATTTTTTTAAATCTTTCTAGGCTTGTTGTTAATCCTGTTTGTGCTAGGAATGACAGAAAGACGGTGCTGTAAAATGGGTGTCGGGAAAGGGAGGGAGAAAATGAGAGGACAGAATGGAGAGTGAAAATGGTTGTTAGAAAATTTGTCTGCCAATATCTGTGCTTGCAGAGGTCTTTTTCTTCTTGCTAGAGGGGGAAATGCCATTCTCTTTTCCCAAGCAATTATAGGCCCCAAAGATTGAAACTTGGTATATAGCTCTTTAATCTCAGCAGATATTTATGGTTAAACATTAGACTTTTAAGATTCCAGATGTCAGGGCATTAAAATATAAAGGCACAGTGGAGTCTCAGAAAATATTAGACTCTGGGATATGTGACTGCAAGGGATTTTTATCCCAAGTAGAAGTGAATAAGGCTTCCAGTGGTACTTTGTAATACCTTAAGAGCACCTTCCCTCCACCTTATTTTCTCACTCCCCCATGACTTGCTTTGTCTCCAGGCAGTAAAAGGCATAACAATATCTGATTGCATTTTGAAACAGTCCATGCTGTGAGTTGAAATGATTTTCATGTGTGATTTAGAAAGGATGATGTGGAAAGGCATGTGATTCATGGGAACCATTTCCTTTTCTTGTCCTCCACTTAGAAATTTTATTACCCTGATTGTCCTTTTTCTTAAATCTTCTGTTAACAACTAACACTTGTTGAGTATTTACCACAATCCTCATTATGTGCTAAGATGTATGTATGAATTATCTCATTTAATGTCATCAACAAGATTGACTCTGTGAGGTAGATATTTTTGTTTTATAGATGTGAGAACTGATCTGGTGATACCAGGTAACTTGTCCAAGTTTTCTGGCAAAATAACAAAAGTTTCAAGACTCAATATTGTGCTTTCAAACTGTACTGTATGGTACCCAGTACTCAATATCCAGGTTTGTTTTTTCTTTCCCTTTTCTCTACATTCTTTGGGGTGCTTTCTGTCTTAGATTTTTTTTTTTAACAGAATAGAGCAAATGAGATTGTGTAATTGTTCCAGTAATTTACATCTAGATTAGCAATAATAATAGTTTCCATTTATTCAGCATATTTCATGGTTTCGGCATTATGTTTATAATGATTCTCGTTTATCTTTACAACGACTTTAACATATTAGAATTGTTATCATGTTTAAGAAGTTGAGGAAACAGAAAGGTTAGATAATTGTTCACAGTCCCACAACTAGAATGTGCAGAATGGAGATTTAAATCTGTATTTTTCTGATAACTATAGACAGAGCACATAACCACTTTAGATAATTATAGCTGTGTGGTCTGAGTCATGTAATGGGACCATGTAGAGAGAGATGTGTAAATGAATCCATCACATATTTCCAGTTGGTGGCAAATAGATTTTTAGATTTTAAAATGTAACAATAAATTATTTTGACTTTTTAAAAGGCAAAGTTATGGCAACCACAAAATGGTATAATTTAGTTCTTCCACTTTGTATAAACAAACATAAAAACTTACATTCATATATATTTAAAATGGACACTTTTCCAAATGTAAAATAAATTAATCCAAGAAAAAAACATTGGGAGGATAGTCAATTAGTACAAAATGATGCCTGCAGTGACAAGTTCAAAAACCTGTTATGGAAACAGCTTCTTTTTCCTCAATTAGATGGTATAAATTGTCTTTCCCAAACTGAGCACTCAGCATCATTGAGGAGTAGCATTATACTACCTGACTTAAGGTATATTATAAAACCTGAGTAATTAAAACAGCGTAGTATTGGCATAGAGAAAAGTACATAGAATAATCCAACTTAAAATTGTTCATAAAAAAGTAAATCTACACATCTAAATCAACAACGATATTTAGAACATCCATTGGAATAAATACAGACTTTTTAATATATGCTGCTGGGAAAAATATTCACAGGCAGAAAAATGAAATTATCTCCATTTTTTTCATTTCTCGCTATGTACAAACATCAAAATTAAAGATTTGAATTTAATATCTTAAGTTTAAAAAGTACCAGAGGAAAACCCAAGGGAAAATTGTTTCAGGACATTGACTGGACAAGGAGTGTGGGAGAAGAGTCAGACCACAATAGCACAAAAAATATCAAAGAAATGAATGAGATTTTATCAAACTCAAGAGTTTCTTCCCATCAAAGGTAAAACTCAACAAACTAAAGAGACAAACCACAGAAAGGGATAAGAATATTTTAAGTTATGCACCTCACAAAGAATAAGAGTCACTCAATTATGAAAAAAAATGAAGACTAATTTTTAAATGATCAATAGATGTACACAGACACTTCTGGAGGAGAGAGAGAAGTGGCTAGCAGAGACAGGAAAATGCTCAGTCATGGTCCAGACATCTCTCAGTTAAGGAAATGTAAGTCCAAATCACAAGGAGTACCACCTTGTTGTCATTAGCTTGGCTCTTGCCAAAATGGTGAGTGTAAGTGTGGATAGGAAGGGAGGATAAAGAGGACTCTTGTATACCTTTTGTGTAATGTAAGTTCATTTAGCAAAAGCTGAGATATGTAATCCCATCACAGAATATATATCTAAGGAAATGAATCACTCTGTTAAAAAGATGTCTGTACTCCCTTAGTTATTGCAATTGCCAAATTACATTAATAAACTGTTTCTCAACTTATAAGTAAATAAAGATGTCTACACTCCTCAGAATATCATTCGGCCAGAAAAATTATGAAATTATATCATTTGCAATAATTGTGGAACTGAAAGTCACAGGGTTAAGTGAAATGAATCAAGCACAGAAAGTTAATTATCACAGAATTTCACACATATATGGAATATTAAGAGTAAACTAAGATGCAAACTAAGATAAAAGTGATTACCCTAGCCTAGTTAGGGCAGAGTGTGCTGCTGTCGAAGTACCAAAGTGTTGATTGACAAATAGAAAGATAGAGAAGAGGCAGATTTTTTTTCAGGTTTCAAGGTGAGAGGTTGACCATAGGTAATGATAATGTGCTGTATATTTCCCTAAAAAAATCAGAAATAAATTATTTTGAATGTTTTCACTATAAAAAGAAATATTAAATATTTGAAGAGACAGGTAGGTTTACCTTTACTCAACATTTTTTGACCTTATGGAGAGCATTTCTTTATAGAAATATTGTATTATATCCATAATATGCACAATGATTATGTGTCCATTAAGAATCATAGAAAAGAAAAATAAGATGACACTGTCAAAATAAAAGGATAATCTACCTGGGAAAACATTGGCAACCCATATATCTGATCATAGAAATTGTTCAGTTACCAATGTTGGTATTTGATCACTCAGAGAGAATCATTTCTTATCATTGGAATAAATCCCTTAAGGATGAAAAAACTCTACATAGCTCCCAGAATGCCTTGAGGAAGATTTGTACCTTTGAGCTTATGGAGATATGTCTTTTTATCAATCAAAAATCTAACAAACACATGTGAAAATTTGACCATATAAGAACTGCTGAAATGAAATAAGCATACAAGTGAGTTATTTATATACCCATATTTATTGTAGCTCAATTCACAATAGCTAAGATATGGAATCAACCTAGATATCCACCAATAGATAACTGGACAGTAAAATTTTCACACGTATGTACTATGGAATGCTACTCAACCATAAAAATAATGAAATCCTGTGTCCAACAACATTGCATGCAACTGGAATCAATTATGCTTAATGAATGAAGACATTCCCCAAAAGACGGAATACTTTATTTTTTCCTGCCATCTGTGGTAACTAATACACCAAGTACAAAAAATGTATCTATAAGTGTGAGATGGACATTGGGGTTTGATTACTGTTTACAGCCTATGTCTATACTTTTGAGGAAGAGCACTTTTTCAATGTGTATGTGTTGCAATATTTCCTAAGCAGATTATTAGCCTATTATGAATTGAAATAAAACATACCATTGTAAAAAAAATTTTTTTAAAGAAGTAAGGAAGTTCAAGGGTGGATAGGAAAAATAAGCAGAAGGAAGGGTAGGATGGAAAATGTCACTATCCTCCTAAGTCTGCAATGTGAAATATGGTGGATTTGTTCACTTACAAGTAAAGTAAGTTACAACAAAGCTGAAAATCTATGTAGAGATTTTTAAAATGAAAGTAAAGACAGGGAATATTTTCAAGATCATCATGTGTTATATTCCTAAATATAAAACATTAACTAGTATTTAATAATCAGGAGCAAGCCAATGAAAAATATTCAAAGGATTCCTGAAAATATTTCACAGAGAAATAAGTAAAAACACCAGCAGGAATAAAGGAGGCTCAGTTTATCTCACAATTAAACCACAGGAGCTCTTGGGCTGAAGTCGGCTGTCAGGTTTATGTCCAGTGACTCACTGCATGTGTTACCCCAAGAAATGTACTTATCATACTTAAGCCCCAACTTCCTCACTTTCCTCATTTACATTGTGGATACATTAATATATTTACATACCAATATGAAATATTGCAAAAATTAAAAGTTACAACCTCAGTGAAAGTAGGTTCCAGGCCAGGTCCGTCATGCACAGAGGAATGTGGAAGATCCCATCACCATTCTATGGGATAGCTGTCAAGTTTTGCTGGAAACCTCTGAAACATAACCTCGTTGTCTTTAACATGATTTTGTAACATTGGAAGTCTTTATCTGATTTTGATCTCAGTATTGTTTATAGGAAGCATTTTTATTTTGATGCGTTTTAAATTTTTGTGAAGATATAATTTTGAAAGAGTGAGGCAGTGAAAGAGAAAAGAGAGATTGCATCCATTAGTTCTCTCCTTGGATGGCTACAACCACCATGGCTGGGTCAAAGCAAGGCCAGGAGCTTCATCTAGCTGTCTAGCATGGCTGACAGGCCCAACTACATGAGCTATCTTTCTGTCAGGTCACTGGCTGGAAGCTGGTTTGAAAGTGGGGCAGCTGGAACACAAATAAGTATCCAGATGGGATGTTCATATAGCAGGTGTCAGCTTTTATTCCTATAATGCCATCCTCTTGAGGCATTTTAAATATGTATTTTACAGTATATGTTTTAAATATGATTTCTTATTAAAGCTATCTTTGCAGTGTTTACTCATTATGATGTTGCTTTAAAATATAGCCAGAATTTATTTAATCTACCAATTGCTCCTAAGTTAATGGATCCAAAATTTAGGCATTAGAAATCATTGGGTGTCCACTGACTGATGATGCTTGGTGACACAAATGTGAACCTTGATGATAAAGAGAAGCAGCTCATTTTCTCTGCTTCCCTCAGACACATCCATGGCCTGCCCAAACAGCTGAGTATGAGCTTGCAAAAGCGTCTCTGAGAGAGCTCTGCATTTTGCAACAATTAATTTTGCAGAGGAAGCAGTCTGTTTAAAGATGCCTGCAGCACTTGCTAAAATGGCGGTTGTTTTTCAAGGCCACCAGAGCTGTATTTGGCTAAGACTGGCTCATCAACAAAACAACAATGCTAAAATATGGCCTCCTGGGTTTTGCAAAAGAAGGGACTAGAGGGGCAATGAATTATGCTCACCTGCTAGAACTGGGTGAAGACTGTAATTGTTTAGCCCCCTAGCAGAACCCTGCAAGGGTTAAAATGACAGCGATATTAGTTCGTGATGGCTAAAATTGTTGGTTTGAAGCTCTCGGCAATACACAGACTGTTATTTACCGGACTTGGTCGATTTACTTCTTAATGCAATAATGACCTGTGAAATGAAACGTGAGCTAGACAATTGTTCCTCATTGTTTCCAGTAAAACATCCTTTCATACCCCATTAAACCACCATTAATTCCGTATGAAAGAGAGTCACGCATAAACACCCAATGGTCTCTCTCTTTCTTTCTTGGACTTTCTTGCCCTCATACTTTTTTTTTTCTTTTCCTATATTTTCTCTATCCTTCCTCTTTTCTTCAATTTCTCCCAGTGAAATGTGGACATGGCAGGGTACATGTCAATAAACTCCTTTGAATATTAGGTCACATCTCTCTCCCAAGAGAAGCCAGGTTTCAATTACTAAGCAACTATGTGATCCTCCATCATAGCATGAAAATAGCAAGAGACACAGAAAAAAAAAATTTCAAACTAAGGAACAATTATTTAATCTGTTTAAAAAAATCCAGATGCTTTTTCAGGATGGGTGTGTATATGTCCTTCCACCTTGTGTGCTGAATAATTGCGACTGAGAAACCAGTCATGCTACTTAGCTCAGAACCTTCACCAGACTGAGGAAGATCCTTTCCACAGCAGGTGCATACACGGGTCACAGGAAACCTCTCCATTTTCCAGCAGTCTGAAAACTTTTGAACGGTTTCACCTTATTACACTATCATTCACATGGCCAAATATCTCAAGAAGAAGAGCCAAGTCACAAAACTCGAAAAGGGAAATTTATAAACGTCTGACCCTTTTCTCCCTAGAACCCCACAGAGGGTTTATCAGACCTTCCCTCACTACAGATTGGAAAATTTTTCCTACCACGCTTGCCTCTTGCTATTAGCAGAGGCATTGTCACTGTAATTGGTGTGCCTGTGGTCATGATGTCTGATTTTTTTTTCTGTGTGGTTTAGTCTCCCTCAACCTCCTATGAGGACACTTGTGATTTTATTTAGAGCCCACCTGGATAATCTAGGATATTGTCTCCAACTCATGATCCTTAATCATGATTACAAAGTCCATTTTGCTAACTGAAATAACATTCATTGACACTAATACCTAGGACATGTAACTCTTAGGACCCCTCAACCTCCTATGAGGGCACTTGTAATTTTGTTTAAAGCCCACCTGGATAATCTAGGTTATTGTCTCCAACTCATGATCTTTAATCATGATTACAAAGTCCTTTTTGCTAAGTGAAGTAACATTCATTGACACTAATAACTAGGACATGTAAATCTTAGGACCATTATTTACACTAATATACAGTGATTCTAAGATTCAACATATATACGTGTGTGTATATATATATTTGTATATTTTTGTGTATGCATGTATATGCATATGAAATGTGTGCTTCTGTATTTAGATATAAGCACACTCCAGCACATATTGAATATTTTGAATATTATACACATATATTTATTATCGAAGAATTTTTCTTTTTAAATTATTTTAGTTTTGATGATGTTTACACAGTTGAGAGGAATTCATGCCCATGTGGGCCACCAATCAGGGAGGGGAGGGTTGAGAAATGGGAGAAAGTGGATAAGACAATGGCCTCCAATCTCCTTTCTGGTTCTGGTATCTGGAGAAAGTGGAAGGAGAAGGGAAAATCACCAATACCAGCAATGCATCCGCATCAGTGCCTAGGAATGGAGGAAGGCTACCTAATGTCATCCCAGGTCCCTGATGTGGAGCATGTTCTGAGGATATGGCTTTAAGGGGTTTTGGGAGCTCTGAGATGCTATGATTTCATTGATCCAAGATTGAGGAAATCCTTCCAAGGTTCATTGCCTGACATAGTCCACCTTAGAATCTTAATTTACCCATATACCTGTCTGGAAGAGCTATTCTATTTGTTCTGCCTCTCATGGTACTAGATGTCCTCTGCAGGCCTCCATGAACTGGTTGTCATGTCCCCAATGACCATCTGGGCATGCCATTCACTGCATAGGCTTCAGTTAGTGTGGAGAACCAGTATTGACCTGCATTTCATGGTCAGACCACAAGCCCTGTAAATTTTAGTTTTGAGTCCAGTGATCCAGTTGGTGTAGGCTGAGGGAAGGGGCAAAGAAACCTCACCAAAGGTGACCCCTACCTGAATCCTGTGAGTGCCAGTCAGTGTGGGATCTGGCAAATCCATCACCTGCATTAGCCTACACACACAATGATGGCTGCAGTTGCCTGGTCAGTTCTGTCCACACATCCATGTCATTTGCAAAACAATGGATGCTGTGGACCAGCCTAACCCTGCCCACCAACTTTCTGCCTTTACATACACCAGGGGGAACTGCAGCCTAACAGCAGTGACCCCCCAATAACCCCCACTAGGCCTGCACCCAGCCCTAGTTCCTGTGCATGCCAGTATGTACAACAGACTGGTCCAGTCTGTCCCACACTCATTTAGCTCTCACACACATCAATGGGTATTGAAGCCCAGCTCAGCTCAACCAACCCTACTATCAGCCTACACTGCTAAGCTTGACACCCTTCCTGTGCCTTATATGTGCTGATGGGAACTGTAGCCCCATCTGGCATGGCTCACTAACCTTGGCATCCACCAGTGGGTACTACACCCTGGTTTAGTTTGGCCTGTCCCAATTCCAGGTCAAGCTGGTAGGCATTACAGCCAACCCAGCCCAACCCAGCCTAGTGAGGCCCCAGTCCCAGCCCAAACTGAACTGGCTGGTGTTGTGGCCCAACTTGGCACTGTCTTTGTTCTCACATCTGCCAGTGAGTGCTGTTAACTGGCCCAACCTGGCCTGCCTCCAGACCTGACCTACATGTTTGCCATCCGGTACTGTAACCTGGCTTGGTCTAAGCTGCTATCAGACTTGGTTCTTGTGCTTGCCTGTAGTGACTGCATCCTGACAGATGAGTACCCCAAGCTCCTCTCTTAGATCTCCTAGCAGTGGCAATTCTTGTACACACTGGTGGGTCCTTGGCAAAGCCTGATTTAGCATACCTCATGTCTTGCCATGTATAGTGGCCTTGACCAAATTGTCCACACCCATTCCTTCTCTTACCGTTGGATGCTACAATTTAGCCATAACCTGTTCCACCCCAGACCCAGCTCTCATGTGGTTCTACAGATGTAGAGCCCTAGCCCAGCCTGTCTTGCACCCACCATGGCTCTTGAAAGCAAGAGTAGGTGCTGGAGCCTAGCCCAGTCTGGTTCAGTCCACACTCATGCCAAGGGATGTTGCATCCATGTCTAGCCCAGTTTACCACCCCCATTCCAGCTATCGTGCTCACTCTTGGGTACCATAGCCCCAAAGGGGTGTCCCCTTAGCTTCTCAACCAAGCTGGTTTCCAGCCACACATCTTGTGTATGCTAATGACCTAGCCCGGCATGACCTGTCACCCAGTTTGGCCTTTGCCATCAGATGCTACATCCTGGCCTGGCTCATATCCAGTCCCAACTCTCACTGGTGGGTTTTGAAGCTTAGCTTTGCCTAGCCTGCCCCCATCCATGGCTTTCATGCATACTGGTATGTGTGATAGCTTAGCCCAGCATGGCCCACACTACATCCTGGCTCCTGTACATGCAAGTGTCTGAAGGTTTGGCCTAGCCTGGCCCAGTCTGCTCTCCCACCTTCACAGAGCCAGCCCACACACCTGCCAACAAGTGAAGCAGCCCTACTCAGCTAAATCAACACCCAATCTTGACTATTGTGCTCACCAGAAAGGGCTATGTATGGCCCACCAGGGAAATTCACCAGATTACTCTCCAAGCCCACTCCTGGACCAATATCTTATGTGTGTCAGCAGGTGCTAGGTCCTTACCCAACGTTCTGCCTCCCCGCCTTACCCCCCTTCCCCCCCTCCCTGCCGTTGGCCTTTCAGTGTGCTGGTTGTTAATTTGGTCTTGCCTACCCCACTCAAAATTCATGGGTATGCCTATGGATGCCACAGCCTGGACCAACCCAACCTGTTCCCAACCCAGTACCCATGAGTGTTGCTGAGTTCCATGGTCATGCCTAACCCTGTCACTATCCCCAGCCCTCAAGCAATGTAGCTGATATGGCAGTTCCCCGTGGGTAAGCCTTCGTTCCCCCATAGCATCTGCTCCCAGACCCAGTTCATGACCAAGACTAACATGGCCCAGCCCCTGCCCCCAAATTTACAGGTGAGTACTGTGGTTGAACCCTGCCTGTCAGGCTCCCCAGCTATGGCTTTTGTGTGTGACAGTAGGCAATAGTTGATACCGACAAGCCCAGCTCAGTTCTCGTTTATGGGCAAGTATATTGGTCTGACTGCCACATTTCCCCCAGTTTCCTTCCTCTAAACATCCTAGTCTCAGACCCCTCATTTACCTGCAAGTGAATTATCCGGGTTGATGGAAGTCCTCCAGAAGTCACTCCTCACCTGACACATTCTTCTTCAGCACTCCTCCCTCCCACAGAGCTCCAGACCCACTTCCCTGAGCAGTCCACAGCCCCTGATGCCCAGTCCTGTGGAAGTGTGCCACGCCAGCCAGGGTACCTTCTTGCCTCCCCAGAACCCACAGACACTCACATGTGGGTGCCCAGACCCTGTCCGAATGCTGGTGTCTGTCCCCCACCACCATTTATTTAAAAAAAAACAGAATAGGCAACTATGTTGGCATACTGCTGTAGTTAACACAAATTTGACATTAACCATGGCCAGGAAGCCCGCCAGCCATTAGCTGCTTTTCTTCCAGCAGTGTACCACCTGTCCAGGCATAACACAACCTAGGCCATCGCCTATAGCTTGGCAGGAAATTTTTAAAGTTTGCAGAAGAATGGAACTATATAATGATCTTGTTTGGCTGTAACTTTTAGTTGAAATACATGAATAATTTTTTCTTAATATGTACTTGCATGAAATGTTTGAAGACTCCTTGTATATGTGAAAGTCAGTTTGTTTGGCACCAAAATAGCCTATACTTTAATTCCATTTCCCCCAAAAAAACTTTTACATACAAAGTTCTTTTGTATGTAAACTTGAAAGGCTCCTGTATGGTGTTTTAGAGTATTTCTTTCCACCTTTCCATTCCTCTTAATTCACCTAAATCCCTCTTGGTCATGCAAACTCACTGTAAAGCTGAGACAGCATCACCATCAAATTCTTAAAAAGAATCTTATTTTCACTTCATAATATCCCCCTAAAATGTTCAATAAATGATTTTTTCATTTCTTTCATCAGTGTTTAGCCTGAAATGTTCTTAAGTAGTCAAAAGTTTTATAATGCAGGGCCCAGTGTAGTAGCCTTGTGGCTAAAGTTCTCACCTTGCATGCACCAGGATCCCATATGGGCACCAGTTCTAATCCGAGCAGCCCAGGTTCTCCTCCAGCTCCCTGCTTGTGGCCTGGGAAAGCAGCTGAGGATACCACAGAATCTTTGGACCCTGCACCATAGTGGGAGACACGGAAGAAGCTCCTGGCTCCTGGCTCCTGGCTTCAGACTGGTTCAGCTCTGGCCACTTAGGGAGTGAATCATCAGATGGAAGATCTCCCCTCTGTCTCTCCTTCTCTGTATATCTGACTTTCTAATATTAATAAAAAAAGTTTTATGAATATAAATTAGATTGGATCTGTATGATAGTTCCTGATAATCAAAAAAGCCATATTCCTCACATTTGTCTCTCCAAACAGAACTATGTATGTTGGGACGTGAATAGTGAAGGAAGTTGAGAACTAACAGAGATATTCTGTAATCACTGATCAGGAGGAAGTCCTTTATGTCTATCATAAGAGTTCTGTATGAATCTGCTGTGACACAGGGCTTACCACTTCACTCCTTCCTAGATGTCTTCTGCAGAAAACTCCGCCATACTATTTTACAGCCGATATTGTGGAGGTCCTCGGAACAGAATTACTCCTTTAAGATCATATAACCCATCAGAGTTGACGTCTCTCATCTCCTTTTCAAGCCAGTATATATATTTTTTTTACGTTATGATGCCCTTGATAAAAAGATAATTAAAAAGGGAATCAGTAATTAGTGAAGTAAATGAATGATTAATGACTCATTTAAAACAGGCTTCATTTTTAACGCTTTACTGTTCAAAGAAGGGCTCTTCCTGTAAGTGTTCTATGTTATAAAATAATTTGCAAGATCCAGTGTTTAATCAGGAAGTGCCTTCTCCACACCAGGGAGGAGGGAGTCTTCCTGTACACACATGCTGGGCACTTGCTAGTGATGTCATGCATTCACATTACATTTTGCTCGCAATGGCACATTATGGTAACAGATGTGGTGATTCTTTTTCCTGGTTAGATTATAATCTCCTGGAGGGCAGAACATTTTTATGCTAATTTTAGTTTAATTCAACAAATATATGTCAATTATCTAATACAAAATGTTAATAGCCATCACTGTCACAGTAGACCTCATTTACTGGGTTCCTCTTATGTCCAGACATTGCGTTAGTTGCTTCATATATCTTTAAAATAACTTGTAAATTAAATCTCATTTTAATCATTCAAGAAATGGTGAAACTGAGGTTGACAGTTAGGGACTTTGCTTAAGATGAAAGATCAAGTGGCAAAGCCAGAATTTATAGTAAAATCTGTCTGAATCAAGTGCCTGTAGTTTTCTCTTAATGTGTATGATATACGCTCTCTAGGAAATTAAGATATAAGTGAGCTCAACCTTGAATATCAGTGAGAACAATTTAGTAAGAATGTTACTTCAATGATCTGACTATAATATGAAAGAATTGCAAAATAAATTAAAAATCTGCGTGCTTTTGATCAGAGGGATTTAAGCTGAAGGATGAAGGGGCTTATTCTGAGCTAATCCTTGATTTAAAAAATTCCAGATTGTGTAAAATATAGGGTATATTCACTTGAGTGAAATTTGAAAAACAAAGGCAAGATGGAGCCATATTGTGGAAGAAACTTCATTAACAAATTACTTCTATTTCCTTTGGTAACCAAGGAGAAAACTTCGAAAATTTCAGAAGTGAGAAGGATGCTTTGGGAAGCTGGATGTTAGAAATATTAATCAGGCAGCGGGAAGCAAGTAAAAAAAAATGGGTAGGAGCATCGGCCAAATGCAATGACTTGTTAGCATATTACTCCAGTTGGTTAGATTTAGAAGACATGCATTAAAGACCTGGGGGAGATTGATGGCAACCAGAACGAGTGGGTGGTAAAGATAAAAGGAAAAAAGAAGAGGACATGGACAGGGTTGTTTCCATGTGAATTTTGGAAAAGGTGGAAAGGAAAACAAGTGACTCCACTGATTTGATCTTGTTGAATCTTGAGAAATAAAGTTGCTAAAAGTAGTGTGGGGATATAGCTAGATTGGGAATGGTGATTGCCTCAGCTCTGCCTCTAGTGAATTTGGAGTATCCACACTGTGGGATAGGAGTGATTCAGGTATCCAGGAAAAGGTTGGGATCTCTGGGAGGGAAATTGTAACTAGAAGTGAAATTGCAATTATCTAAAATGAACTGATAAGTGAATAATATGAAGTTTTTTGCAAATGCTGGATGTTAGTCCCCTGTCGGTTGTACAGTGTGCAAATCTTCTCTACTATTCTGTTGGTTACTTCTTCACTTTGTTAATCATTTCCTTTGCATATAGAAGCTTTATACTTTGATGCAGTCCAATGGTTTATTTTGGATTTGACTACCTGTGCTTTGGTGACTCTTCTAACTTTTCCCAATTCCTATATCTTGTAGAGTGCGTCCTATGTTTTCATCTAATAGTTTGATGGTTTCTGGATGAGGATTTATCTCTTTGATTTAGGTCCATTTTGAGTTGATTTTTGTATAAAGTGACAGATAGGAAGATGTCTTGCGTTTTTACTTCTGCTATCTAATTATCCCAATAGCATTTGTTGAAGAGAGCAGGCTTTTTCCTTTGGATTGTTTTCAGTTTTCTTGTGGAAGATTAGTTGGCTGTACATTGTAGGTTCCATTCTGGGGTTTCTATTCCGTTCCATTGATCTGGTACTGCTTCTGTAGCAGTACCAAACTGTTTTGATGATCACTGCCCTGTAATATGTCTAGAAGTCTGTCTGCAATTGTGATTCATCCAGCTTGACTTTTATTCTTCAGGAGAGCTTTGGAAATTTATAGGCTCTTGTGTTTCTAGATGAACATTTATAATTTCTATTTCTAAGAATGTTGTGGGGATTTTGATTGGATTCACTTTGAATCTGTATGTTACTTTTGGTAATATGGACATCTTGATGATGTTGATCCTTCTGATCCAAGAACATGGTAAGATTCTCCTTTAATGTATTTTTCTATTTTTTTAATGTTTTATGGTCTTTATCATTGAGGTCTTCCACATGTGTGGTCAGGCTAATTTCAATGTGTTTAAGATTCCTTTCCACTACCAGCCATGGAGTTATTTGTGTACACTAGTGCCATCAAATTGTGTTCATTAATTTTGTATCCTGCTACCTTGCCAAGCCTCTTATGAGTTCCAGTAGTCTCTTTGTTGAGTCTTTTGGTTCTCCTATGTAGAAAATCATGTAATCTACAAACAGGTACCACCTTAGTCTTCATTTCTGATTTGAATTCCTTTTACTTGGTTTTCTTGCCTAATAGCTCTGGCAAGGAAGTTCAATACTGTATTGAATAACAGTGGCGAGAGTAGACATCCTTGTCTAGTTCCAGATATTAGTGGAAAAGCTTCCAGTCTGCCCATTTATTATGATGCTGGCATTGGGTTTTGTCATATATTATTTTTATTGTGTTACAAAATATTCCTTCTATTACTATCTTGCGTAAGGCTTTTAACATGAAGTACTATTGGATTTTATCAAATGCCTTCTCTGCATCTATTGAGATGATCATACGGTTTTTATTTTTCAATTAATAACAGAAAACAAAAACCCTGTGAAGAGATTGGTGAAGGGAATGAACAAACATTTTTTCAAAAGAACAAATTCAAATAGCTAACACACATATGTAAAAATGCTCAGGATCCCTAGCTGTCAGTGAAATACAAATGAAAATCATATTGAGGTTCCACCTAAAATTCAGAACTCTACTAACAACCCCTAGTGCTGTGGATGTGGGGAGAATGGTACCCTCATTACTGCTGTTGAGAGTGTAGGCTGGTATAATCCCTATGGAAGTCAGCATAGAGAATGCTAAGAAAACTGAAAATTGACTCAGCTATCCTACTTCTGGGAATATACCCAGAAGAAATGAAATGTGTATGTGAGAAAGGGATCTGTATTTTGTATTTACAACATCACAACTAACAATATCAAAGACATGGAAACAACCCACATACTCATCCGAAGAGGAGTGGATAAAGAAACAGTGATACATCTGCACCATGGAATACTATTCAGCCATTAAAAAGAATGAAATTTTACCATTTGAAATGGCAACCTCCTTGTAAATTAAAAGATAAATAGCCCTTTCAATACTGTTTTTGCTACATCTTGGTGGGAGTAGATATTTTTGTTTTTATTTTCCTTTCTTCAAAAAAGTTTTTTTCTCTTATTAAATTCACTAACTCACAGGTCATATAGTAGCATTATTTTCTTCAGGAAAGTTTGAGGGTTTTTTTATGTTTTCAGCGACGCATTTGTCATTCAGTAGCATGTTATTTAATTTCACGTTCTTATGAATTTCCTGTTTTACTTCCTGCTGTTGGTTTTATTTTATGGATTTTCATTTGACAGGGCATGTAGTAACTGTGCAATAAAGACTATCATATCCAGATGTGAAGATACAATGCAATATGCATCTCTACTTCCAAATCAAAGATGGACTCCCAGTGAACTTCCAAATATATCTTGACAATGGGATTGTGGAACCTCTGCCACTGTCTATGCCTAAAATGTTGGGGTACACTTGAATAACAGAATGATGGACTTAGTACTGTTTATGAGGGACTGTACTGTTGTAAAGATATAGGAAAAGTCAGTATAGGGAGGGGATTTGTAGAGGGAGTAGTAGAAATCCTGGCACCTATAGAACTATATCATAAAATAATAGTAATAATAACAATAAATGTAAAAATTAATGCAAGTAAGATTGATTAAGAAAATCAAAAGTTAATATTGTGATAGTTTTAGGGATTGTATGACTTGTTGAGACAGGAGAACTTTTGTCTGAGAATGTTTGCAATGAGATGAACAATGCTTAACATTTTAATCTTTGTCATGCAGACAATGGTTGCAATGGTAGGACTGTTTATTGTGAGAGCAAAAGCTATGCTGTGTGCATACTTCCTGAGAGTCATCCACTAAGAGGAAAAACTGGGTCTTCCTTGCAGCTGAGTGGAGGAAACAGGTTCAGATGTGATACACTTTGGGAGATTTCTTATCCCATAAGCTTTTCGTCTCCCAAATACTTCCCCTTCTCATGCTGTCTTCTGTCTTATGACCCCAAATCTCTACCTTCAATGTCCAAGACTTTTCTCCAGGCAGTGTTAAGGTGTGCATTTCTTTGATTTATTAATTCATTTATTCAATTGATATTTGTTGGGCATTTGCTTTATATCAGATATTGTGACAAAACTTCGTTGTATAAAATGACATAATCGTCCTCTTCATACATTAATATAAACTTAAAGAAAAACAGAAAATGTTTATATGTACATATATATGTGTGTTTGAATCTTTTTATATAATACATGTATTTCAACATACATCATTATAAATATGTGCATTGCAATATAAAAAACAAAACTAAGGCTATATAAAAGAGAAATAATAGTGCCATAGTAAATCTTAAAGATAGTACTGTGGGTGTCAGGCCTCAGTTGGGTTCAATGATGTTTGGGTTCAATGAAGTACTAACTTGGAAATTGAAAGATGATCAGATAATACTTATAAAGAAAAGCCTCTCTGACAGAATCAGCGCCAAGTAAGGCAGGGACCCTGGGCAATGGATGGTGGAAGCCTGGAGGACCTAACAGCACACAGGTGCACGTGTAAGAAGTCTATGATGAGATCAAACAGATGAAAGCCTGGTCTGAGGATGCTGAAGCTGTTTTTAAGGAAATGATACTTTACTCTATTTGGATGGAAACACTCGGAATTCACTTAACATTTTTTGAAATTATTTTTTAATTGAAAATGCAGATTTAAAGAGAGAAGGAGGGAAAAAGGGGGAAAGATCTGCTGTCTGATAGTTTACTCCCCAAATGGCTGCATTGGTCGGAGCTGAGCCAGTTTAAAGCCATGAGTCAGAAGATTTTTTGAGGGGTCTTCCATGTGGGTACAGGGTCCCAAGGCTTTGGGCTGTCCTTGACTACTTTCTCCGGCCACAGGCAGGGAACTGATTAGGAAGTGGAACAGCTGGGATATGAACATGTGCCCACATGAGACCACAACACATGCAAGGCAAGGACTGTAGCCACTAGACTATCATGCCGGGTCTCCTTCACTTAGCATTTTTGACACTCTGGAAGAATAAATGGAGGTGTGTTGAAGTGAGTAAGAGATTAGTCAGGAGATCTGTTTCAGGGATCCATGAGCCTGATGTGGATTGCTTTGTGTCAGTGGAGACATTTTAATTTTCTGAAAACATTTATTATAAATTATTAAAATGTAATTGCTAATAGAACTTACTTCAAACCGCTCTTCCTGTAGAAATGTCCCGTATTATTCTGCCACCGTAAAACTGCATCTGAAAGTTGTACTAATATTTGGAGTGCGAGATCCAGGCAGTTCAGCGGGATTCATTAAAGTAAAAGCATTCTTAAATCATGCATGGTAAAATCTGAATTTTTTTATTTGCAAAAGATTTATAGGGATAAATATTAACTATATCAAGGACCGTATTAGGCTCTGGGAAGATAATGTGAGTAAAGTGGATCCTTCTGTTTCTTAACAGCTGCCATTCATTACCTTACTGTTAATTTGCTGAGAGAATAAATAAATGTTTGCTACAAGAATGCAGTGATTCTTAAAAGCAGCATTTGCTTGTGTGAAAGGGAGAATTACTGAAAGAATGAATAAGAAATAGAGAAAGAGAGAGAGAGATCCTTGAACCACTCATTCGTCCCTAAATGGTCTCAGAGGCCCAGGTTGAAGTCAAGAGCCAGGTGCTTCTTCCAGATTTTTCACATGAGTGCATAGACCCAAGAACTTTGATTGTCCTCTGCTGCTTTCCCAGGATCATTAGCAGGGAACAGAATGGGAAGCGGAGCAGTGGAGTATTAATGTCTTACCCCATGGTATATTCTTGTTACCCACTACACCGCAAGGGCTCCAGTAATACCAGTTGTTGTGTAATACTATTTTCCAATTTAAAAACTGGTAAAAAAAATTTAATGCAGCTTATAATTAGAAAACTTTCTGTTATAGTTCATTACTATTTTCAAAAAGTTAATATTTGCCTTCCAAGTAAATAAATCTTTAAAAACTTTAACAAACAGACTGATGATCCTTGAATAAGTTGAAAAACTTTTTTGTCTTGAGTAGACCCTTATTAAAATGTTAAGGTTCCAAGATGAAGTTGGAATTTTTAACCACTACCAAAAAAATGCTTGGAAGTGTTTCGTTTAATGCAATGTTTATTACAATATCTTGCTGAGAACAAAACCTGTTGGAAATGAGAGACACTGAGTAGATACTACTGGTGAGGGTTAAAGAAAACAAGATGCACTGGCCCAGAATGTTTTCCCTTCATTTTATTTCTTAGCATACCCTTTCCTTTGAACTCAAGCCAGTTTCTTCTGTAATTACCTTACGCTTTGATTTGTTTGTTCCCTATACTGTCTTCCAAGTATCTCCTTGCTTGGCCTGCCTGTCAAGTGGTACTTACTTGAAACTTTAATTAGAACAAGCCAGTGCATCATAATTGTAGAAACTACACAACACATAAATATTTTTCTGTGCCTCTGGAAAGCGTACTATAAGTTTTGAAGACATAGAAGAACCAAAATCTTTGAAGACTAGACACATTTGTGGCAAATAGTCATTGCGCTAAACCTTCTCTTTTTTGTTTGTCTGTGATGATCTTGCCTCTTGGCCTTAGTTCATCCTACTGCTGCGAGACAGGCCTTTTGTTATATGCTCAGGTGGCACAGGGAGATTGCTATTCCCTAAGAAACTCCAGTGACTGATCCCAGGTGAGAATGATTTTTTTTTTCTCATGTCTATTCTTTGGATCCAAGAAAATACTAATAATTCTGTACTGGCTGTTAACCCCATTTCAGGACCAATCATTGGTTCCAAAGTACTGGGGGAATATGACTGGCCAAACTGAGTTACAGAAAGTATTTTGTGCCCAGAGATCAGGATTCATAATAGAAAAAGAAGCAATGAGAACTGTGAACTATCCTTCATGTATTTGCCTATCAGTCAATCTGCACTACAGCATTATATTGTGTCCTTACACATACATAATTCTGGGAGCCCAAAGTTGTTGATACTTTTGAGACATATTCAAGTGCTTGATTTACCTCCTATTATCTCCTCCACCTACATTAGTATTGGATTAGTAGCTCATCTGCAGCATTTGGCCAAATTAAATAAGAAATCATTGCAGTTCCATACCCACCCACCACCCCTTTTTTTAAATCACTTCTGGGCAAATACACCCTTACTCAGAAAACCTTCTGAGTTTTAGCCTTTGAATGGCCTTATGGAAGACCACTTTAAACAAGTATGGTTATCCTCTTGGAAATGTATCTTTCTATGAGCAAAATATAAAAACTAATCTGTGGTTCAGCAAATGGGCCTTCTTTTGCAAATTAAAACATTATTTTTAATGAAGTTCTCTTTTCCATGGCATAAAGAAGAGCTGAACAAACACCAATGTAGCCTCCGTACAGCTCCAGAAGCAAAACTTTATATATTTTGTTAAAATCTCTTTGTACTGCCTGATTCCAATTCAGTTTCTTTCACTTCCCCTTCCTTCCTAGATATAAGTAAGAAATACATAGAAATGCAATGTATTTCTTTGTATTTTGTTGTCTTCACTAAATCTGGCTAACCATCTTCCCTCAAAAAAAAAAAAAAAAGGAGAGAAAAATAAATGAGCAATTGTTTACCCTGCATAGGTATGCACCAGTATCCATGCCGTTCATCACCATGACCTGTATTTTGATGTATCCATTAGGTGATAAATTTCCCTGCATATCCTTTCAAGAGCATGTCATTGACTCTGTTATTGTTGTTAAAAACAAAAGAAGATGCAGAACAGTTAAGCTGTAATATGTTCATCTGGCTCCTGACAGGGATGAATTAGATGAGGTAAAAAGATAGTTTCAATTTGGAATGGTCATGGCCTGGCACAGTGGCCTAATGGTTAAACTCCTCGACATGCATGCATCAATATCCCCTATGGGTACCGGTTTGTGTCCCAGCTGCTGTACTTCCCATCCTGCTCCTTGCTTGTGGCCTGGGAAACAGTGGAGGATGACCCAAAGCTTTAGGACCTTGCATCCATGTTGCAGACCAGGAAGAAGCTCCTGGTTCCTGGTTTCACAGTGGCTCACCTCACCTCTGGTCGTTGCAGCCACCTGGGGAGTGAGCCAGTGAACGGAAGATCTTTCTGTGTCTCCTCTTTATTAATCTGCCATTCAATAAATGTAAATAAAATCTTTTTAAAAAATTAGGCATGTCCTATGTCCCTGGTCAGCAGGAAGTAGCTGCACGAGATGTGATGAATCTAAATATTTCGTCAACCCTTAGAGTAAGAGTCAATAGTCTCTGAGTAAAAAATGAAATCCTAACTGGGGGCCTGGTGTGGTAGCCTAGTGGCTAAAGTCCTCACCTCACATATGCCAGGATCCCATATGGGCACTGGTTTGCGTTCCCAGAGGCCCCGCTTTCCATCTAGCTCCCTGCTTGTGGCCTGAGAAAGCAGTCGAGGATGGCCCAAAGCATTGGCACCCTGCACCCATGTGGGAGACTTGGAAGAAGCTCCTGGCTTCTGACTTCGGATGGGCTCAACTCTGGCCTTGCGGCCATTTTGGGAATGAATCAGCACACAGATGATCTTCCTCTCTGTATATCTGCTTTTCCAACAAAAATAAATAAATCTTAAAAAAAATCTCAACTGACTATTAATCAGTGACCCTTCCCCCAGGACCTGCTTCCCCCTCGCTGAGGTTATATGATGGCTGGCAATGCAAATGGGGAATTTCTCTTTGCACAGTCACAGAGTGGATGGTAGAACCATTTTCCCTTCTGCCACCCTTTTCCCCCCAATCCTATCCACTCCCAGACATGCCCCAAATATGTCTAATATGACCTCATTACCTTTTGTATAAACAAACAAGCAAAAAACTAAAAACGATTCTGCGCCAGTGTTGTGGTGTAGCTGATAAAGCTACTACCTGTCACAGGCAGCATTTCATATGTTCCAGTTGTTCCACTTTCAATCCTGATGTTTGCTAATGACCTGGCAAAAGCAGTAGGAGAAGGCCCAAGAGTTTGGAATCCTGATGTCCATGTGGGAGACCTAGATGAAGTTCGTGGCTCCTGGCTTCAGCCTGGCCTACCCTTGTCTATTGAGACTGTCTGATGAGTGAACTGGCATATGCAAGGGCCGTTTCTCTGTAAGATTCTCCTTCTCTCCCTTTATGTCTGACTATCAAATACATTTTTTTAAAAAAAATATTTATCTGAATTCATTGGAAAGGCGGATAAACAGAGGAGGAGAGACAGAGAGGAAGACCTTCCATCCGATGGTTCACTCCCCAAGCGGCCGCAACAGCTGGAGCCGAGCCAATCTGAAGCCAGGAGCCAGGAACACTTGCAGATTTCCCACGCGGGTGCAGGGTCCCAAGGCTTTGGGCCGTCCTCGACTGCTTTCCCAGGTCACAAGCAGGGAGCTGGATGGGAAGAAGGGCTGCCGGGACTAGAACCTGCGACCATATGAGATCTTGGTGCATACAAGGTGAGTACTTTAACCGCTACACTATCCTGCCTGCCCTATCAAATACATTTTTACTAAAATCTTTAAAAATAAAACACAGCTTCCAACCTCAAGTGTGTGCCTCACATTCCTTATCAGACTAGATATTCACAAACAAACAACTTCTCAATATTAGATAAAGATATCTAATATCTTTAGTTTTATTCTAAGTGTAGGTAGAACCTATAAAGGCCTTTCAAAGAATTCACGGAAATTTTACGGAAATTTTACATTATACAGAAACTATGTATCAATGTCCATTTTTTCAACAAAATGATTTTGTTTTGAGTCCTACTTTTCCATGATTGTTTTTAGAAGCACTCTCATCTGAATATGATAAAACCAAAATGTGATGCTTGACGGTAACTCAATCCCGAATTCCCACTTCCTGTGTGTGTGTTTGTGTGTTTGTGTGTTTGTGTGTGTTAGAATTTGTTTTCAGATTTCTTCTTTCAGATACCATCATGAGGTAGAAAGAGCTTGGGAATCCCTGGCTCGCTCTCTTGCTGCTTTGTGACCTTTACAGCTCTTTTATGTACTTTGAGCCCATTTCCCATTCCCCATCAGGGTTTTGGGCACACAGCTACATGTGCCACTTATGTTTTAGATGTGCTCTGAGAAAAAAAAGCATGGAGATAGTTCATGTGATGAACCACAGAACACTAGAAGTATGAAGGATAATAGCTTTGGTGGTACACGTTTGTGAACCACCGTGGAGTTAAAAAGGAGGGAGATGCCTGCTCTCCCTAAGTAGGTTTTTTTGTGAACTGAAGTTTCAGTCATAAAAATTATGCTGCATTTTTTTTTTTTACAAATTATTAGCTAAAGCAGACTTTTTGTTTTTCACTGGGAGCTCCGGGTCCCAAACATAAACGTTAAGAAGCAAGCAAGGCACACAGGGAGTAGAGTAGGAAGAATCAACAGTATGAAGCTGCCAAACGTCTCCCCCATAGCATGTTCCCAGCCTGACGCAGGTTAAGGCAGAAAAAAGGAAGGGATCCTCACAAGAATTTTGAACTCATTTCTATTGGAAATTTTCATATTTGTCATTAAAAGCATGCCATTTGCATTTACCTCGAGTTTTATCCACTTGTCAGCAGGAGTTGAATCAGCAACTACTTTGAGATTAAATTTTTTATCTTGTGCTTTACAGTCTGGCTCATTCAAGAAACTGTAATAATAAAAATAGTTTTGCAATATTACATTATTAACAACATTAACAATGGTGATGAATAGCTAATTGTCAAGTCTTTATAGTCTACTATTCATTCTTGTAAGAATTTCGTTTATTTTAACCCCTCACTGAAGATACATATGGAACTGATTCCTGGCTAAGTTAGTTCAGACCCGGGGCCGCAGGACTGTCTGTTTCCCTGGAAGATGCATTCACACCTAGAAAAACCATAATCATTTACTACTTACTAAACACAGTCATCAGATACTTCATGTACATCCTACAGATACTATTTTAATGGTATTATGAAATAAATATAAGTTTCATCCATTTTGGGGTAATTATATTGAGATTCAGAGAACTGAAGTTGGTTTAGCTGATGGCAAGGCAAGGCTGGGAATCTCAGACCGCCTGCCAGTACTTGGCAGGAAGGAAGAAGAAAGAGTTAATGATTACCTGTTCTCTCTGCTTTAAAACAAGTACATTAATTACCAGAAATTAGATGTGTTTTTCCGAAGCAAAAATGTGATATACAGTAACATGGTCAACTACTTTGCATATCTCATATGGAATAATGAATAAGAAAATGAGCTTCTTCTCATGACTTGAGGGTAAGCTGTTTAGTGTAAAGTGTAGAAGGCGATGGCTTAAATTCACAGTCATAATGTATTACTGCGAATATACCAAAATCAAGAAGAGTTCTTCATTTCTGACCCCCTTGAGAACTCCTGACCCTTTCAAATCCTCTTCCTCTCCACTTTATTTCAATGTTGTTCTTAAAATGAATACCAAAACCCAAGAGAGGGATAAGTCTCTTACCGAGAAGAAAAGAAAGAAGCTGTGCTGTTACGGTTCAGTGTATTCTGAACTCTTGAAATTTGGGCCCTATTTATACTTCAAGACAAACAGAGATCATATTAACAATAGCAGATGTTGCAAAGGAAGGATAGAGCTTATTACCGGCTGGTCTGTGTGGGATCAGACGCGATAGACTTTTCCTGTGGAGGAAGTTGAGTGGGCAGCTGCAGCTCTAGCAGGGAGAGGTTTTTATTGTGTTTCCTTTTAGGTTGAGAACACTGTGAGGCTCTTGCTTGTCGGTTGGACACACATGAGACATAGCTATTCCTAGTATGGTTGTTCCCATCATTACTTCCAAACTGAGCAGTTTTGCTCAAATGCAAGGAAAATATGTTACCACTTTGAAGGAGGCAGAAGATGCTTCTTGTTTGCAAATACGATAGAAAGCATTTATCATACTTACCTCCCCCCATTTTATAAATATTAACATTTAATAAAATACACATTTCTTTCATTTATTTTGAACTCCCTCCAAAGCCAGCAAATACCAGAACCTGAAATGTTATGATAGGATAGGTTCTTTATTGGTTTGTTTTCTTTTCATTCTTTCGGTTTTTACTGTGTGATTCTTTTCCATTATAAATCCTTATGTTTCCAACTCAAGGAGCCTGGCTAATCAGAAGGGCTTCCAGCAGAGGTAGACAAATATTCTCAACATGGTCTTGAGGCCCTACAGATGCAGATAGCTCTGCTGTTCACAGGAAATGAAGAAGTCAGGTCCATCAGAGACAGGGGATTTCCTCTTCAGATAAAATACGATAGCTGTTGCATATTAGTTCTGTAAAGCTCAGGGATAGAGGCAAGATGATTTCAGATGGTGGAGGAGTTGGCCTCTTCTGATCCTAGATGCAACTGAAAACATCGCCTGAGAAACAGGTTTATGAATGGGTTAATTATTTGGGAAGTGGTCCCAGGGAACAGAGGTGGGGAAGAGAAGAAGTGAGACAAAGAAGAGAAACATTTCAGGATGCCTGCAGGAATTTATGAACTTACAGGAATTTTAGAGAATTTTGTGGAACATTATTTCAAAACTACCCATGGGGAAGACAGATTCATGTCTCTGGGTAAAGATAGCCCCAACCTTAACACTTTATGACTTTACCTATGTGAATGAATGCTGCATGGTTTATCTTTTTTTTAAAACTCTTTTTAAAAAATGATTTTAGCTGATGTTTACATAGTTGACCAGTTGGGAAGCATCTAGGGCTAGAGAGAAGTGGGTGTAATCATTGTTTCAAAATTTTCCATTTCTTCTTCCTATATCTGGGGGAAAGGTGGGGATAAGGGGATATGCCAGTACCTGAGGATAGGGAAAGGCCACCTGATATCAACCCAGGTTCACAAAGTGGTGCATACTGCCAGGGTTCTGCCCAGGTCGATGTGATAGTTCTGGAATGCTGTTGATCTCACCAATCTATGGATGAGGAATTCCTTCCAATGCCCATTGGCTGATATAGTTGACCTTATAGTCTCTATTCTTAGATATTTGGTGTTATAATTTGGCAGCGGTAGCTGTCTATATGTTCTGATCTCCCTTTTCTGCTATGGTACCAGATGTCTTCTGCAAGCTCCAGTGGGCTCTATGTACACCATGGTCTGCCGTCCAGCACTCCACCCTTTACATTGAGGAAGACTATTTCTCGTAGGTTGGCTCACAGACATGGGCCAGCAACCTTGGCCAAGCCGGATCCCAACCCTGGGACTCACAGACATGACACCACCCCTACAGGTGGGCTTAAGAACCTGGGCCAGGTGACCTGAATAGCACTGGACTCCTGACTCCTGGGGTTCTTGGACCCAGAACCCATCGTGTAGGCACTCCCAAGTCTCCAGGCCATGTGACCCGAGACCCACCTGATCTAACACTGAACATGTAGGTAGGCCCAGTGACCTGGGCCAGGAGATCCAAGCCTCTGTGGACCCCACATCCCTGGGGTTCATGGATGCAGCACCTACCATGTAGGCAGGTCCAAGGACTTGAGCCAGGCAACCCAGGCCCCTCTGGACTCACCCAACATCAGGGCTCATGGAACTGGCACCCACTGTGCAGGCAGGCACAGGGACCTGGGCCAGGAGAGCCAAACCCTTGCTAACACCCTTCCCCTGGGGCTCATGGAATTCACACCTACCACATAGGCAGGCTGAAAGTCCTAGGCCAGATGACCTAGGCCCTGCTGAACACTCCCACCCCTGGGGCTCATGGAGCTGACACCCACTATGCAGATGGACCTTAGGACCTGGACCAGGTGACCCAAGCCCTGCCAAATGCCTCCATCCCTGGGGCTTATGGATCCAGGACCCATTTCACAGGTGGACTGAATGACCCCCTCCATCCTTGGGGCTCACGGACTCAGTACCCTCCATTTGGAGACTGGCATGGCTCATCTCACATGGCATCCACCAGTGGGAGCTTCGGCCTTGTTCAATCCAGTCTGTACCCAGTTCCAGCTTATACTGATTGGTACTGCAGACTATCCTTGCCCAGTCAGCCTCCTGTATCGACTCCAATGTGAACTGGCTGGTGTTACAACCCAATCCAGCTCCTTCTGCACCCCATCCTCGCTCTCGGATCTGCTAGTGGGTGTTATGAACTAGCCCAGACCTGAGCCACATGTATGCCAGCAGGTACTGTTACGTGGCCTGGTTTGGGCTGCTGCTTGCCTTGGTTGCTTACCTGTAGGGACTGCAACATGACAAAGGAATTCACCAAACTCCTCTATTCGGTCTCCTCCCAGTTTCAGATTTTGTGCACACCAGTGGATCCTTGGCCCAGATTGACTTTGTCCATCTCTTGTTCTGGCAGGAATGGTCTCTCTGCCCAATTGGCACATATACATGGTTTTTCTTATGTAATAGCTTTTCAGAGGACAATGGACAGAAAGTAAGACACTATTGGTTTTCTCTTGTGTGGAAATGGGAGCAACATTAGTGGTTGGAGTGAGAGATGAGAGCAACAGGATTTGAAGTAGCACACAGATATATCTAACAGAATTGCCTAAGGAAATGGTTATTAGAAGGCAGTGGTTCACAGCCAGCTCAGAAAGTTGCTTCCTAGCCAATGGTCCCTAGTTAAGTTATTTGTTTCTGTTGCCAGTGTTCTCATTTTTCAGTTGGGCACTTAACCCATCTGCTTACTGTGATGAGTACTAGTGCTGAGCGCATTGTACCTGTTAAGCAAATAATATTGCTATAATTAGTAGCAGCATAAGTAACAGATAAATACCTATTCAGTTTGTCTTGTACCTCAGGCAAGAGGTGGTAAAGCATTATTTAGAAAAGAGATGAAAATGTTGAAAAAAAAATCCATAACTCAAATGGATAAGATGTTTATACAGATAAAACTTCAATATAGATTTCTGTTCAGTGAATATAAGGCATGTAAATCTTTTTTTTTCTTTTTAAAAAATATTCACTTTTATTTAAAAGGCAGATTTTTACACAAAAGGAGAGACACAGAGAGAGGTCTTCCATCCATTCCCCAAATGGGGGATTAGAATTGAGTTGATCCAAAGCTAGAAGCTAGGAGCTTATTCCAGGTCTCCCACATCAGTGCAGGCTCCCAAGAACTGGGACCATTTTCCACTGCTTTCCCAGGCTATCAACAGGTAGCTGAATCAAAAGTGAAGCAAGGCATGTAATTCTAATGTTTTCAATAAATCATTAAAAATATAAATATTTGGGGCCCAGCACAGTAACCTAGTGGCTAAGGTTTTCACATTACACACTCCTTACACACACCAGGATTAGAACTGGTGCCCATACCAGGATCCCATATGGGCACCAGTTCTAATCCTGGTCACCCTGCTTTCCATCCCACTTCCTGCCTGTTTGTTGCCTGGAAAAGCGGTCGAGGATGGCCCAACAAGGCATTGGGTCTCTACACCCATGTGGGAGATCCAGAAAAAGCTCTAGGCTCCTGGCTTCAGAATGCCACAGCTCCAACCATTGTGGCCTTTTGGGGAGTGAATCAATGGGCAGAAAATTATCTTCTCTGTCTTTCCTCCTCTCTGTATATCTGCTTTCTAATAAAAATAAATGAATCTTTTAAAATATATAAATGTTTGATTCTTAGACACATTTAAGTTTCTGCAGACTTATAGCAAAATATTTTACAAGCCTATCATTGAGTGCAAAAAACCTTATGTACCGCACAGGAACATCTGCTTCTTTGTCTTCCATATCCACATCAATAAAGTAAATATTGAGCCTAAAGATTTTTAGACTTAACTTGCTTTCTTAACTTATCTATAAATAAGTGATTTTTATAATATTATTTCTGAAAATTTACTAGTAGAACATTCATATCAAAAGAAAAAAAGGGTGATTCAACTGTAGATAGCATGGACAAAAAGGAATTTACCATAAAGGCATAAATATATTGACTGTTACAAACTTAAGGATCAAAGTCCAAAACTTGGATATTTGCAATGTGTTATCACACAATGTGTTATCACACTGTATCCAAAAAAAATAAGAGGAACATTGCTCTCTGAATGCAGTACTTTACTTCTGTGGTTCTGGCTTCTGACCACCCTGTGTTTAATGATTCAGTGCTCCATGGGAAGAGCTCTGGCTTTTGATACAAAGGCCACTAGTGATGTTGCTTTAATGGTCTAGGAAGTCTCTCCTTCTAGGCTACAGTAAGACCCAAGAATCCTGTTTTCCTCCAAAATGGGCTACTTTGGAAGGGTAATGGGCGAACTATGAATAATTTTCATATAAAGACAAGCAAAAGTCATTATTAGCTTATAAAAAATGGGCTTTTTCATTTTACTAGTCATATACCAAATGGAAATGCTCCACAACCTACTTTTATGTCAGTTATCATTTATTTAAATTTTTATTTTGATTTATGCAAGCAATGTTTTCAGTGCTTCTGACATATATTGCATATTTGGGATATACTAACTTGACTTTTCAGGTTTTAAGGGTCTACTGTAAAAAAGAGATATTAAAGAGCTACTTGTAATATTACACATGAGTTGGCTCATTGAGGTAGTTCAGAACATTAAGGGTACACTTAGAAGAAGGATCTATGCTTGTCAGTTAAAATAGGGATTAACACAAATGTCTGCAAAGGATGAGAGATGAAATACTTAGTCTTTAAAGACCAGTGCTTCAGGCTGGGAGAATCCTGAAGTGGTCTCTATTTCTTCCCATCTTTCTCCCTCTTTGCCATATTCTTTTCTTTCTGTTCTTCTCCTCAATTCTTTTCTTCATTCTATTCTTATTTTAAGATCCTCTTGATGACTTGAAAACTGTTATAAAACATACCATGAACAAATTTCATTTTAGGGCCCTGTTTTCCTCTTTCTGAGCTGGGATGTCAGAAAAAGATTTTTGGAGCAAGTGATATGGCAGCTTTGGAATTAGAGTGATAAGAAGGAAACATAGGATAAAAGAACCATGGAAGAGAATGTAGCCAAAATTCTTGAGATCAGAGACTTCCTACCCTTAAAAAAGTAAAAGAAAGCTAACACGACTGGAAATGGACCAACAGGACAAGAGATCCAGTGGAAGTACATGGAGATAATGAAGGTGTAGCAATGATATGTTGGAAAGAAGGATACAAACTGATGACTGAAATTGGATATGAGAATAGGAAAGGAGTTTGCCAAGATTCAGAAAGTCTTGTTTTAATGCTTCTGAAACAAATAAATAGGTAGGTGGGGAAGCACAGCTCTTTGGAGCAATGGGAGTATGTGGGATTCAGAGTATAGTGGAAAGAATATGTGTTTCCCAATAGGAACAGTACAGATAAAGGTTGCATCATGCTTCCTAGATTGGACTGATTCAGGCTGGAGTGCCTTTGTTTTTATTTACAGAAAACCATTACTTAGTTAGAAGTAGTCATAGAAAATAGAATATCTCAGTGGGGCAAAATAAGTCAGAAGGCAGAGGAAGATGATATATAATATTTTCCTTCCAACATTCTTCAGAGTAACACTCAAATAATTTAATTGGGAAATTTCCACCTCCTTTAATGTTCAAAAACTTGCTAGACTGTCATAACAATGACACTTCTTATATGTTGGTATGGAAATACACATGGTAACATATAGATACTGAATATACTTAGGTACTATATACATATGGATACTTATATAACTGAATATATAAGTATATTCAATTATTTGAAGTGAGCATTTTTAGCAATCATTATACAGCTTTATGATTTTTAAAACAAAACAGATATCTGTATATAAAAATATCTTTTTCTCATTCTACACAATCCTTGGTTACTGTATGAACGCAAGATAATTTACAGTAGGGTTTTTATGAATTTAACTTACAACTCTTCTCACTTGTACAAGCCCTAGGCTCAGGTGTTACCTTAGGGACTGGCAATATGACAGATAAAACCTATTGTTACTTCCTCTGACTTTTCAAAGAACTGAATTAAAATTCATGTACATTTCAGATGAAAATCAGATTCTCGGTTTCCTAGGCATCTCATTACAGCAGATTTGCCTGGGATGGGCCTTGGGACAGACATTTAATGGATACGTGACGAAATGGGATTTTGTTTGGGGACTGGAGAAAGTCAGCAACTGAGTGATAAGAATGTGGTTTCTGGTGTTTAGTGACTGCTCCTCTACGTGTTCTGTCTCCTCTTGCTTTTATTTTCCTTGTTTTCCTCCATCGTTAAAAAAACACTATGCTCATTCTTTATAAGGGACCTGCAGTGAGGTGAACATTTAGAGACCATGCCCAAGTAGTTGTTCTTGACAAGGATGGGAAAGAACTTTTTATTTGAAGTAGAAGACTTTAGCATCAAGGAGTACTGCTTAAATTGGTTAAACGCATCATTACCCTTTGCCCATATGTACAGAAGTACACTTGCAGATTGAAAACACATAAATTGCAAATGGCCTGTCTGTAATATGTGAGGACAGTATTGTATTGATCATGATCAGAAGAAAGAGAACTTGGGGATAGCAGCAAATACAACAGGCTCAGGCATTAATGATTTATATCACTTGTTGAAGAACTTTCAAGAAAGAAAATAAATCTAAAAGCCACCATCAGAACTTGTGGTGGCTAAGGAAAAATATATATATATAATTCCCATACATTTGACCCAGGGACATTTATGATTTGTAAATGCTATCAGTAGCATACAATTGATTCAATTTTGATGCAGTATTAACATTCGGTTTATTATATGTTTTTTAGAAATTCTTTCTCTATGTATCGTGCATTTCTGTAAGTAAAGCATAAGAGATAGCTTCAGCAACCCACCACCAATGATTAATCAGAACTCCTTATCTATATTCTTATCTGAACACATACAATATTCTTTTATCACTATCAGTTGAATTCAGGACCAGTTCAGGCAAAATTGTGAAGTAAAATATTTTTTTCTCCTTTTTTTGGCATTTTCCCCTCTCACTTCTCCTTTCTGCTTCAAGCATCTGTCTTGGCCTCATTTTCAGTTGTTACCTGGATATTTGCACTTTAATAGAAAATTGCTGCCAGTAAAAAGCCTTTAAGGCCCAACTAAATGAATCTTTCACAGTGGACTTTTAGATGGAAATGGGGCCCTATGGGAGAGACATTTTCCAGAGAAGGGCAGCCATCAATTTGTGCTTCTGGCATAGCAGGTATATCACACGGGGTTCTGAGCAACAGTTTCAAGACAGGGTCTCTACTTGTGCGGTCAAAGTACTTTTTGAGGATCTTTGACCCAGTATATCCTGGGGCTAATGCCGTAACCCTTCTCATTTCTTCACAGTGCAACTTCTTTAGAGAGAAGCTTGCCCCTCATCAATTCTTCTCTACTTCTCAGCCTCCCCACTGCAGTGTGGCTACTTCTATTGCTTCTCTGAAATTATGCAAACGTTAGCAGTTACCGAGTTGACTGGCTATTTTGTCCTCGTCTATGTGATCTTTGGGGAACTGGGCACTGCATACAGTCCCCATTATTAAATCTATCTTCCTTTGATTTCCAGAACAATATACTCTGTTGGTTCTCTTCTCTGTACCAGAGTTGCCTGAAAGGTGAAGCTAGGCTAGGAATAAAAATCCTATCCACAACCCCCAGCCCCCACTTCTTTGACGGAGATAAATGAGTTTTATCAATTTTTGTATTGAGAACCATACAATCTATTCAAAACAGATATTTGCAACCACTACTATCAGGCCTTCTGTTTAAATTTTCTACCCTTAACTTCAGTGTGGTGTTCTAATATCTTGTCATTAACCTTCATCTCCTTTTCTTCTTTTCCTGGCTGGCATTCAACTGCCAAGTCATCACTCAAGTTGCCTGTACTTTATGGTAGAGTGACCCCTAATATCCCCCAGTAGGAAATTGAATCACAATGCCTTATCATCAATTCTTTATTCTATGCTCTGTTCCTTCAGACACAGCAGAGCATCTTGATTTGCATTTTTGACATATGTTTATAAGCAGATGATGTTGATAAAATTCAAGCACAAAATTTTGACTAGACAGTGCTCAAAATTTAAAAAGCTGTGAGACACTTGGATTTCATCAAGCATTCAGCTACATAGTTCACCATAAAGCACCTCCGGATAGGTGAGGATAGGTACTGTGGCTTTCCCTTGAATCTACACAATGTGCAGCTTTGGTAGTTACTACTGGGCTATTCTAAGGTGTATTTGTTTAAAGGATAAACTAATAATATTAGGTAACTTCTTTTTTTCTTCTGGCTTGGAATCATAGTGAATAATATGGATTCTTACACATTTATTTTTGTCAATTCTCACTTTAATTATTAAGGCCGCTAGGGGAACAATTCTCCTTTAACTAGAGTCCAAAACAAATAGAATTTTAATGGCAAGGAGAAAGGGAAGTTTATAATAGATGTATTAAAAACATGTAAATGAACTGTTTCCCAACTATCTATTACCCTTGGTTCAACAAATTACCTAGACTACTCATACTGTAAAACTACACAGTTGAAAATGCATCAGAGTCATCATTCAGAAACAATGAAGGACTACCATTAGTATAAATATTCTGAAAGGGCAGTCTCTTAATTTCTAAGACTGTGGGTGTAAAACCACATATTTAAACTTAAAATTCAAAATAAAAAATACATATGTATATATGTATATATTTTTTGAATGTTCAAAAAATATTTATGTATAAAAAATACAATGGGATAAGTTTATGCTGAGAAATGCAGCAATAAATACAGTTGAAGAAAACAGAGCAACTCTATATTGATACATTGGCACAGAAAGGAAGAGCATGCACTGCCCAGACCTGGAAGTGTGCAGGCCCCTTCCGTACGTGTTCCTTTGTACAGGCTCCTTTAGCAATACCGTTCCCAAAAGATCTTGTCAGCATAGGCGCGAGAATGAGTACACATATTATCACAGGTGCACACTGACCAGGACTTTATTTAAAAATTAACAAGCAATACTGTAGAAAGATTGATATGGAAATTCCTAAAATGCTGCATATCTTAGATTTAGTTGGCAAAAACCACGATTAGCAACAAGCGTGAGTTTAGTCTTCTATGTAGAAACCAGATATACTGAACTATCAAAAAACCACCCTATTGTTTGAAAATACCAATTTTAAGTAGAAGATTGTAAAAGAATTGTAAAAGAATTGGCTGTTCAAGAGTATTCCCCTTTCACAGTATTTCTTTTTACTTCATATATATATATATATGTACATAAAAACTATAACAGCTGTAAGTGCATAGATTTAAGCAAATTAAAAAGAAGACTGAAAAAACGTTTAGAGAAACCTTCAAGATTTTTCTCTCTGTGTTTATGTGGCATCTTAACCAAATATTGATGGAACACTGTATACAGTTATAGCCGCACATATTGCTTGTCCTGTTCTGCTTGTCTAACTTCCTCTTGAATCATAATGGATTGAGTGCAAGGTGTTATTTGACTTTGTGTGATCATTTCCCACCATAAATTCCTGGAAATTTTAATGTCTATTTAGCTGAAAGGCACTTACATGGAAAGACAGGCTGCTGATAATTCCAAGAAACACAGAAAAATCAGTATGGTTGAATTCTTTATTCTTTACTGAAGCCTTATAAGAAAAAATATATTGTGATCACTTCTGTGAGTTATATGACCTGAGAGGTAGTAAATCTGATGCAATTTCTAATTTTATTAACGAAACATTTTTCTCTAGCCTTACAAACTTAAACACAATATCCATGATTTGGACCATTGGCCCATAAAGCATAAAATGCTACCTTGAAGCATCCAGCAAAAGTGTGGTGATCCTTGCCCTCTACTATATTTATATAAATTTATTATGAATTAGAGAAGTAATTGGTGACTAAAACCTGTCTGAATGCAGTATTTCAATACTAGCTAAAATACTGAGATCCCAAATTCTGTCTCATTTACATCCATCTGCAACCCTTCTTTTGTATCTCACTTTGCTTGGTGTAAAGTTGAAAGTACAACATATACTCATAAACATAGATTAATTAATTAATTTGTCTAGCCGCTAGTTTTATGAACAGACTTTGCTTCGTCCAATTTAATTTTATTAATTTCAATTAATAAAATTCCAAATGTACAATATACATGCAAATATGCATGATAAGGTTTGCTTTTAAACAATTCAGCTGAACTATGAGGAATACACTAGGAAATAAATAGTGGAAGGTTCAGACAAGTGTTGAATGTGCTAAACATTAGAAGTTGATGAAATCTAAATGATTGACTGAAGGCAATAATTCGGGCAGCCTGAGAGATACTTCTGAATAAATATATCAGGTCATACAGGCTGAGTTATGCTTAAGTCTGGTTCAGTGATTTTAAATGCAACATTACCATGACAGCAGTCATAAAAAAGTGTTTAAAGGATGTCAAAATTAGGTAACTATATGGCGGAGGGGATTTCATTGGATAAAATCTAACCTAGTGCTAATGTCTTAGTTATGTACAATTAGTGCCTTAATCAAACATTTCCATTTTTTCCCTTTTGTTCACATGAAATTCCACATACATTTCACTTGTTAAAGAGTGCATTTCAGCAACCTGGACTGGAGGATTGTATTGTAAATCTTGCCTAAATATAGCTTGAATAAACCAGTCAAGACTTTAACCTCTGCTTGGCAAACTAATTGGCTGGAGGTTTAAAACCATTGGTTATGTAATAAAACTGTACGTAATCAATTAGGGTGAACTGATTATGTTCAGACGGATTTGTTTCTGAGGACTCTTGGTAGCAATTGAACCGAGTTACTTGCTGAACTCATAGAAAATGACTCAGCCTTTTATGTAAGCATGAGGTTTCCAATTCACAAATTTCACAGGGCTTTCAGGTAATAGGCTGCATTTTTTTTTAATAAAAGAAAGCAATATAGTGGCACATGGGGCGAATGGTTCTGACATTTTAGCAGATAGTTATCCATTCCTTAGCAACTCACAAATAGGCTGTTGACATCAGAGGAGTGACGGAGCACGCAGGTGAACCGCTTTGGTGCAGGGTAGCAGGAGAGTGAGATAGGAAAGACCCCTTTCTTTCCTGGACTGTTGCTTTGCTCTGAGAAACTGGTAATGGAATATGAAAGAAGTGGGAAGGAGAAGCTTATTATCTGCATTAGGGATATCTGGAAATCTAAAGAGAGAGCTTTCATATCAGGAAGTGAAAGAGAGGGAAATGGAGAACTTTCCTCAGCCAAAGAGGGGAGCAAGTTTAAATCATGGATTACATTCAAGTACTTTCTACATATTTAAAGATTTCTGTCTTCATAATTTTTAAATGTATTTTTATTTAAAATGCATAATTAACAAAGAGGGAAAGGTTTTCCATATGCTGGTTCACTCCCCATATGGCCATAATAGCCAGAACTGAACTGATCTGAAGCTAGGAGCCAGGAGCATGTGTAGGTCTCCTACGTGGGTGCAGAGGCACAAGGACTTGGACCACCCTCCGCTAGTTTCCCAAAAGCAGAAAACTGGATTAGAAGTGTAGTGGCTGGGACATGAACCAGTGCCCAGTGGAGTAGTAGTCTTTTGAGCCACTGCACCATTATGATTTTAACTTTTTAATGTACCTTTCACAGTTTTCCTAATGTCTTTATTCTATTTTCTAAAAGAGTTATGTACTCTTATTGCAAAGTCATATATACGGAGAAGAGGAGAGACAGAAAGGAAGATCTTCCATGTGCTGATTCATTCCCCAAGTGGCCGCAATAGCTGGAGCTGAGTTAGTCTGAAGCAAGGAGCCTGGAGGCTCTTCCAAGTCTCCCAAGTGGGTGCAGAGTCCCAAGGCTTTGGGCCATCCTCGATTGCTTTCCCAGGCCACAAACATGGAGCTGGATGGGAAGCAGGGCCTCTAGGATTAGAATCAGTGCCCATATGGAATCTCAGCATGTGAAGTTGAAAACTTCATCCGCAAGGCTATTGCACTGGGTCCTGTCTATGTTCTTGATAGATATTTTCTGCTTTCCAGAGTATCGATATAGCCTTCCTGCAATATTGGAATCAAAGCTGCTTGTCCCATTATTAAAATTTGCATTATGTTTTAATTAATCTCTAGTTTATAATTTCTCAGAAATACTTAATTTCTTTGCTATGAAAAAAGTCTTAAAAGTATTTTCTTTATGCTTCTTATGAGAGAGTACTTCGGACTGATTTTGCTAAGGTCTAGTTCTCCTAAAATATTCCCAGATAATGTATCTTCAGCATATTCTTGGATTGCAAAAATTTTTTACAAATACATAGACACACACACTGTTTGTGTCAGCAGAGGTCAGATCTGTCCTAGAGACTGCCACCCACAGTATAATGGTTCTTGCAAATTGCTTCTTGAGTTGATGAATGTAGTTTTGAGCCTTGTTCACTTCCCCCAAAGCAAGGAGCATGTTTTTATAGTTAGCACAGACACAAAGGTAATTAAACACATCATTCATGGTCCTTAGTGTTCTTTCTTTCTGACAAATTATATGCTACGCATTCAGATGATGTTGTAGTATCATATGACACTTTATTATGGTTTGAAATGTTTGACTGTAAAATGTTTTCCCCACAAAACACCTTCTTGGAAAATAATGCATTGGTCTTCCCCAAAGGTTTGCCAGCTGTTTTCTCAAAAGCATGTTGGGTCTTACAGACATTGATAGAAATTTGTTTTAATAAATTCATTCTAGCATTCTGAGGCTAAATGTCAGCCTATACTATGTGGACTGCTGAGGATGGGGGCGGCAACTAAAACTCATATTTGAGAGGTTGTGTATACTATGTGGAAAGCAGTGTCTTACAAAGTTCTACATACTCCTCATATATGCCTCAGGAATCCCACTCCAGGATCTGTACCCTAGAGAAATTAAAAGCCCATTCACATACAACCATGTTGATGGATATTCATTACAACTTCCTTTTTAAGACCCCAAAATTGGAAATAGGTTCTGGATGGCGGATGAAGAATGGCATACCCATGTAATACACTTAAATTCTAAAGTAAAAAGGAACAAGTTATTGACAAATGAAGCAATATACGCAGTGAGAGAAGCTTCTATAAAAAGACTACATGTTGTATAGTTGCAACTAGGTAACAAGCTGGAAAAGGAAAACCTTTAGAGATCTTGAAAGAGTCCATGATTGCAAGCAACATGAACATGGTGCAGGTATTACCATGAGGAGCACAAGAGTTCTAACATGAAAGAGTTGTCATGAATCCTGATTGTCATAATAGTTACACACACACACACACGTAAATGTGCGTATACATATATATTTGAATTCCATGTAACTACATACCAAAAGAAAAACTTGCCATAATTGAAAATAAATTTTTCTGCTTGTAAAATTTAAGATTACTTTAACAACTAAGATTTATTATAGTAATGTGATATCTTCTGATGCACACCATAATTGGAAACTGAGTTTTAAAACTGTATAGTTATTCGAGAGCTTAAAAGATAGAAAAGTCAACTATTTTATAATTTAATAATAAATATAATTGTTATGATTCAGAAAAAACTTGCCTGTAATTGCTCAAAAAGCAGAGTGGGATTTTTCTTAGCTATCACTTTATTGTCTGTTGTGGACTTCACCCTCTGGCACTTATCCTGGCATTAATTAATATAATAGCGTTTGAAAGAAAGATTAGAATTGTGTTTTGTTAGAAATAGCCTTGCTTTAAGGGACATGCATATTGATATACTGGGGAAATTTAGGTTTTCTCACCCTGAGATTCTTTTCCCTCTCTTGTGGAGTCCAGTGGAAAGTACATATTTATGAAATGATTGATGCCTGTGCTCCATATGAACCACAGGAATTACCATCCTAGCTCAGATCATTAGTCTGCCTCACATCTTGCTTCTGGCCTAGGTAATTATACTTTTGAAGGACACTAACTCTTCCTTAAAAACCATTTGACCAGATTCTCATATGGTGTTCATTCTCACTGTTGAGTAGATGACAAACTTGACCCAAAGATAAGCAATATAACTAAGTCCTGGTGTATTTTTAAATACATTTTTGTTTTTACCATTTTGGTGGAATTGGTTAAATTCAAATGATAAAGAATGTGATGAATCACTGAATGGGTCTTTCTCAAGGATTTAATTGTTTTCTACTCTACAATAATGCAGTACGAACAACCAAATAATCATTATCTTGAATGAAATAGGTTTTCTACTTCTAGAAGTTCTGTATTCTACAAACATATTAACTTTATTCATGATAATGATATGCAATGATATTTAGCTATTTGGTATTTTTAAGCTATTTACAGTTAATTGTTTCCAAGTAACTGATGATACTTCATATAAGTCACCCATAATTTGTAAGTTTCATTCTTTAAGGGTGAGAATATAATTGACAGAAGTAATGTGATTATTGTGTTGCTTTGTTTCCTCCCAGAGGATGTTGAGTATTTTGTATTCAAGTATTCTTTTAGGCCAACTGCAAATTCTTTAGTGTTTACATATTTGAATGAGTGTTTTTAAAATGAGAGGCTAAATACAAAGGTTAATGTTTTGTCAGTACATGAGACACCTGAAAAAATTAACCTTCTACAGAGAAAAGTTTAGTTAGCTCACATTTTGAAAGTTCAAGTCCATATATTGTGGGCCTTTTGGTTTGGCCTCTTTTAAAGGCAACATTGGTTGAGTATGGATTCCAAGTGGAGGATGAATCACACAGTGAGCCAGGAAACAGACAGTAACTAAGCTTGACTCAGGCTTTTATTAATAACCCTCTTATGAGAACCATCTTCCAAGAGCACATAGAAGTGTCTTGGGGACCTCACACTAGGACTACTTCCTGATTACTGTGATTGGATTAAGGTTTGCCATCTTGTTGATGTCCTGTTCAGACTATGGTACCAGGTGATAGACAAGTCATTTTGAAAATGTACAGGGCCTACTCATTGAGAATATTTGCTGCTGTTGTGTTTGTAAGCAAATTTCTAGCTGAGGTGTTAAATTAATAAGTAGGTAACCATGCCACAAGAATAGTAAGCAACCTAAGCACAGAGTATGCAAAGAATCTACAGCAGTGATTTGTCACCGGGATCACTTACCCATCAATGCCCCTAAGGTGCTTTAGGAAATATCTGAAAGCATTTTTGGCTGTCACAGCCAGGAATTACAAGAACACTTAATGGCATTTAGCAGGTGGAGGTCAGGGAGGCTGCTAAGCATCTAACAATGTACAGGACAATATTATACGACAAAGCGATTATTCAGTTCTATATGAGGGGATATTCAGAAAGTCCATGGAAACATATGTCTTAGGAAAAAATTAGGTATTTCCATAAAATGTTATATCAGATTAAGTTTCTCTTTTATTTCTATTTTTGCAAACATTTTCACATATATTTGTATATCAAAAATGGTGACATTGAACATTTTCCATTTTGTGATTTGGATGTGTTTTTAGCACTAAGGAAAGTGCTTTGAACATGGTAGTTATGGAATATATGTTGATAGAGCTTCACGAGTGACTGGTCAAATCAGATTCAGGGCATAGAATTCTAATCAAGAAAATTGCAAAGAAATGTTCATATAACATCACTTTTGAAATATATATTATAATTATTTCCTAGCATACCTGAATAGGAACAAACACAAGGCCACTCATTTAAAAAGAAATGGCAGAGTCACTCTTTTGAAAAAAATAGAAAATATATTTGGAACTCAATGTTGGGGAGTTTATCTTTCCAAGTAAGAAAAAGGCTGTAAAAAGCAAGCTTTTCCTCATTCAGAATCTCACATTTGGTTTGTACCCTTTTTCTTCTTTTCTTTACTTCTAGAGTCACAAAAGAAACTACATAATAAGTCAGGGAAGAGAAGAGATTGATTTTTTTCTGTCCTTGAATTCACCATTACATGAAGAATTACATCTACTTTGCACCTCTTCAAAACCAACAAGCTTATCATGAAAATACTTTCCTAACATGTTCACATAATGCATCTTGTTATTACTTTAAACCAATGAGAGGAGACAGCCATTGGTCATCAATTTGAAAACCTATTAAAAAAAAAGTTCTCGAGATGTCAAGAGTATCAATTTGTGAGATTTGGGAAAACGCAACATTACTTCAACCAAAGTGTAAAATTAAATCCTAATTATAGGCTGGTTTGATAAAATTTATGGCCTGATCACTACCATTTTGATAGATTATGGGCTAGAATATTATTCTTCCTTCTTCCTCCTTTGGTTGAGTGTTCTTTATGCTTTTGAAAAGACAGATTTAAACACTATGGAGAGGGTTAGAGGGTTGAGGGTGAGATTGCTTTATAATGACAAGTTTAAAGCCTTAATTTATACTTGAAAATAACAAGATATGAAAGGATTTTGTGAAAATCCTCTGTTCATTAGATAATGTTTATTTAACAAGATGAGTGTTTTCAGTGGGATTAAAGTGTGGATTTTACTGGAAAGACTTTAAGAAGTAAGGTCTCTGTTCTTTAAATCCTGCTGATTTAAAGAAATATTACTAAATACTTTTAAATCAATTTTTATACAGTTTTTTTTTTCTACTTGCCATTGGTTATAAGAGACTTGGAAATTGAAATCTTACTCCTTTAGTTTCTGTTTTAAAATTTTGGCAAGATTGCTTTCTTTGTGCTTGTTGTTATTCAAAGCTCCCAGTAGACTCTGAAAATTGTGTAGTCAGTGCTGTTGGAAGAATAACCCTGCAGTGGGAATGCTGTTATTGAGGAAAGTTATTCAGAGCCTATGTGGCTCTTCATTGGCATTGCTTTCTGAGGGTCAGAGGTGATATGACTTTGTTGTCTAGAATGCATAGCATGGTCTAAATTTATACCTACTGTTCCAGTAGGATTCCAACATTGTTCTCTCTCAAAATAACACATTATATAATCACCTTAGACTTAGGAGGTTTTTTTTTTTAATTTTATTAATTGTATTGCATTATGTGACACAGTGTTATGGGTACTGGGATTCCCTCCACCCCTCCCCGAACCCTCTCCCCATGGTGGATTTCTCCACCTTGCTGCATTACCACAGTTCAAATTCAGTTGTGGTTCTTTCATTGGAAATATTTACCAAGCATAAAGTCCAGTGTCTTATTATCCTAGTGAGTTCAACGATTTCTTGGTGAGACCATCTCTGGTCTGAAGGTAAATCCAGCTAAGCATCATCCCAAACAATTAACGGCCCCAACATGACCTCAACAGCTATTAACAACCTCATGGCATCAATTGACATGACATTGATTAATAGTATGTTGACAGGAAGATGCGGTTTCTTAACTACATCCTGTGGCTTCTCCATAGACATTTCAATTTTGGTTTGTATTCAACCTGATTCCATACAGTTATCAGTTTAGGTACAATACATTTTATTTTTTTAAATTTAGGATGGATGTGCAGAGAAATCCCCAATATCCCAGTGAGGTGTTACTAATCTTTGTGTCCCACCTAGTGAGGCCTGTTTGGGTCCACGCTGGGGATTTCTTGTCTGATTCTAAGCTTTCCATGTTGTTGTCTGTCCATTCTAGATTTTTTGTTTGTATGTATATTTATTTGTTTGTTTTGAGGGGTTACTGGAGCGATCCTAATGGTCACTGTGAGGGAGGGTGGGGACACAGAGCCAGAACCAGGCCAGGACCAGAGAGAGCTCGCCTCCTTATTCCCAGAGGAAGTTTATTATTCTTCTGTTTGTGCAGATCGCTCAGGACTCCTGGCCATCGTTCCAATGGCGCTGGTTTCTGCACTGCAGAGTTTGGACTTCTTCCCATCCCCTGTGGAGGCTCCAGATGGGGGTGGGTGACCTCAGAGTTCTCGGCCTCCAAAGGCACTCCTATTCTCCATTGTCTCCTTAGCGGTTGGGATATAGTCCTTGGTGTCCATGTTGACAGTCCTTGGTGAGGATCTGGGAGTCTTCAGGGTTGGGATGCGAGCCTCCTCCTGGCCTCCCACTCCACTCTGGGGTCTCCCCCTACCCCATACGCATGACCTCCTATTAAGAGGCTTTCAGGGTCGCTCCCAATTACCCCCTTATGCCTGTGTAGTTTTACTATTGTCTAGGGCCGACTCGAGTCTGTTGTCTATGGGTTATCAGATTTGATCCTGATAGGCTATGTTTCGGAGTTTTTGTAGAGAGATCGTAATGTTCTCTGGTGGTGTTGGTTTTGTTTGTATGCTTATTTTTTGCTTTGGTTGTGGGAGTGTAGCTTGTGAAAAAACATGTAATTATGCAGAATGAGAGAATATTATTATAGCATTTGGGTGGAAATAAGAAGGATAACACAATCTTTATTATAAACTAACCAGAAGGAGGTGGGACAGGAGGAGGAAAAAACAAAGATTATCATATCAGCAGTCTTGTAAACTATTGGGACAAAGCCAGGTGGCTTGGTGATGTTGTTGGAGTTGGATGGGGTGCAGAGGATCCGGTGCACTCTGTCTCTTTAAGTATTTATATAGTGAAATAACATGCCATAGAGGTAAAACTTTGGATTTAGCCTTGCTGGTGTTCTCATTCCTCAAACTGCTTAAAAAATATGGGGAAAGTGCTTAAACTATATAAACCTCATTTCCTTCACCTGTAAAAATGGCAATAATAGTAGTACCTAGGCCATTGAGTTAATATGAGAATTAAATAAAAGTTCATAAAATATCCAAAATGGTGATTTTCACACTATAAACACTCAGTGTATGTCATCTGCTATTACTGTTGTCTTCATTTCACCAATGCCAGCACACGTGAAGTTACATATATTACATGAGCAATTTCTTCAGTGAACTGAGAAGGATTTCTCTCTGCCACTTACTTATGAGCTTCTCCTTAGTTTATCTTTTTGTCTAAATGGAAATAGACATGACATAGGATTTTGGGGTTTGCTGTCATGATTTGATTAGCTGCAATCTTTGTAAACTAGATAGTACTGGGTATGTGGTCAGTGCTAAGTAAATGTTATGGGTTCCTTTAAAGGAACCTCTCGATAAATTTGCATGTGTAACAAGGGATAATGAGCTATTTACCTTCTGGCTGTTTTAATTCTAAAATCTTCAAGTAGTAAGTAATAAACATATGGTTCATATAGAAGCATGGAGAGACTGAAGGAAAGTGATATGTTTGAGGTGAATGTGAAATGCCTTAATAGGGAAGGGTGTTACAAAGTAGTTTTGTTATTTGGGAGGGATGAGGAGTTTGGGGGCCTATTATTGTCTGGTGATGTGTGTGTGTGTGTGTATGCACGGGCACAGGCATGTAGTTGTTGACAAAGAACTGAATCCTTGAGAACACAGTTCTATAACTTACTGGGTGAAGGAATGTGCTTAATCACCACCAACTAAGAGCAAACAAAATCACCACTCAACAAAAGCAGAGCCAAAGAGGGAGTAAGGAGGTAGATGTCCTAGTAATAAAAGCTAAAAAGCACTTCAATAAAAACAGTAAAAATGTAATAATGAAGTAAAATGTGATTGGAGTACCAAAGAATCTGCTAGTAACACTACTGAGACTAGTATTGGGATTGAGGTTAAATTATACTTCTGTGGATGGAAATAAGAATTCTAGGGTTTGGTATGGGTGGCATAGACAGTAAAGCCACTGCCTGCAAGGCTGGGATCCTGAAAAGACAATGGTTTGAGTCCCAGCTGCTCTACTTATGATGTAGCTGTCTGTTAATAGGCTGGGGAAAAAAGGAGTATATTGTTCAACTGGTTGGGCCCCTGCATGCCATGTGGGAGACTACAGTGAAGTTCTGGGATTCTGGGTTTATCATAACTGTGCCCCAACTTGGAAAGTGAGACAGCAAGAAGAGGGTCTCTGAAGCCCCAGGTGATGGCTCAGTGGATAAACCCTCAGCTAAGAAGTGCTGGGATCCCATATGGGCACTGGTTCATGTCCTGGGCTGCTCCACTTCCCAGCCAGATCCTTGCTTATCGCATGGCAAAGTAGTAGAGCATGGCTCAAAGCCTTGGGACTCTGCACTCACATGGGAGTTTCTGGGCTCACATAGGCTCATCTCTGGCTGTTACAGCCATTTGGGAGTGAATTAGTGAGTGGACAATTCTTTTGTCTCTGTGTAAATCTAATCTGCCTCTCCAAGAAAAATAAATAAAGCTCGAAAAAAGTCTCTGTTTCCTCCACACCCCTTCTGTAATTCTGAATGAACAGATCTTCAAAGCATGTTTATTAAGACTTGAAAATTAAATAACAAATTCTATTGTAAAACAAACTCTGAAAAAAACTTATCTGTTCAAGGAGTATGACAGTGAGTGGAAGGAAATCAAGTTGATGTTTACTATACTGGAAACTTATGTTCGGGATGATGAAAATAAGTTTGAGTATCAAAGAAGCAGTGGCAATTAATGATTAAGCTAATATTCGAGGAAGAGAGAAGAATGAGTTCATGCGTGTAGAAAGTAGAAATTGGGAAGTGAGTGGATGCTCATTGCTTTGGACCAGTTGAGAGTAAGATAAACAAGAGTATGTATTTGAAAAAAAGTACAGAGAACAAGTGGGAGTGCTTTAACTCAGTAGCCTCTGATTTGTCAACACAACCAGTTTATGAAAAGGAAAAACGTAGATTATGCTTGGAAGAGAAAATAATTTTAACTAGAGGAGAATGAAAATGGTTGAATAGTATGAATGTTCAGTCAAGATTAGAAACAGGTGGCAGTGGCTGTGGCATAGCAGGCAAATTCTCTGTCCTGTGATTTCAGCATCCAATATGGATGCTGGCTCCTATATTGGCTGCTACACTTCTAATCAATCTCTTTGCTTATGGCCTGAATATGTAACAGGATGGCCTAAGTCTTTGGGACACTACATTCACATGGGCGACAAAAAAGAAGCAACTGGTTTTCAGCTTTGGATCATCTCAGGTCCTGCCACTCTAGCAGTTAGAGGAGTGAACCCAGCAGTTAGAAGATCTCTCTCTATGTCTCGTTTTCAATCTGTAAAATCTACCTTTGGAATGCATGCTGACATGATGGCTTAGCACTTTAATTGTCCACCTGTGGCTTTAGCATCCCATGTGGGGACAGGTTACAGTCTGGATAGTTTTGCTTCTGATCCAGCTATCTGCTCATGGCCTGAGAAAACAGCACAGGATGGCTCAAGTCTTTAGGCCTCTGCACCCATGCAGGAGACCAAGAAGAAATTCCTGACTGTCATTACGGTCATGTAGGGAGTGCACCAGTGGATAGAAGAACACACTCTCTCTGTCTCTACTTCTTTCTCTCTGTAACTGTTACTTTCATGTAAAGTAAATAAATATTTTTTAAAATATTACAAATAAACTACAAGGGCTTATGCCATGGTGTAATAGATGAATTAGGTTCAATTTCAGCCCCCAGGAGCAGCTGAGTGCGGGTGTGAGCCCCAGCTGCTCCTCTTTGGGTATAGATCCTTGCTAATGAGCTTGGGAAAGCAGTGGCAGGTGGCCCAACTCGCTGGGTCCCTGCACCCATGTGGAAAACCTGGAAGAAACTACAGGAGCTTGACTTTGAATCACCTAGCACCAGCCATTGCATTTATTTGGGGAAACAATCTGTGGATAAAAGATCTTTCTTTCTCCTTCCTTTTCATTGCATAAATCTTCCTTTTAAATAATTAAGCAAACAGAAGGAAGGATGAACAGATCATCTCTAACTTACAATTTTTCAGCTTTACGATATGAAAGTCATAATCAATGGAATCTGTATATTGATCTTCAAATTCCATTCATTTCCTGGTCTAGTGATATGCAATACAATGCAGTATTCTGTACTGTAATGTTGACTCCCCAATCAGCCATGAGGTTAGAATGGGGGATACAGATACTCTGCAGTGTTCTATTGCTAAGATATGTTGTATTAGATACCTTTTTGGCTTGAAACATTTTCAACTTACTATGATGGGGTTATCAGGATGTGACTGCATAATAAGTCAAGACAATTTATGAAAGTACCAAATGACACAGTTCTAGGTTATGGAAGAAGAATGAGAGCTGAGAGATTGAGAGGTCTGAGAATGCTGAAGGGAATGGGTGAAGAGAGTGATAAAGAATGAAGTGGATGCCAGGTTTAAAAAAAAAAAAACAAGGAGGGGAGCCAGAAGATGACTGCAAGAAAAAAAGATAAACCAATGAGGTAAAGGTATTGGAGAAGCAAGAATGTAAATACAGAGATTTGGAAAATCAAAGCATGTTTTGTTGGAGAACAATGTTTCCTTATTTAAAATGTCAGAAATGCAAGGTCTCTGAGCGATGGAAAGTGCCAGAGAAAGGCCAGTTGACCTTGCTGTGGTCTGATCCCCACATGGAGAAATCCTTTTGGTGGTAAATATTGAAAGATACCTTCATGATGACTTATTTATCTTAGTCTCATACTTACAATTATATTCTGGAGTTATGAGATATAAAGCAATTTGTTTAAAAACAATGAATTTTGGCCAAACTGCTGATGGAACATAGGTCCTCTTATGACCAGTATGCAGCTATAGTTAATGAACTGTACTACTATACATATGAAATAATATAGTGCTTGATTGTGCTCAGAAATGAACAAACCAATCCTTTTATTTACATTTCATCAAATAAATTTGTAGTGTCAAACCCTGGCAGTCTACCCTGACCAATAACATGTACATCAAAGAGAAAATGTAATCCAGGTGACATATGACACGAAAGAGGTGACATTGCCTAGCACCAGCCCTTGCTCAAGTCTAGTTAATTAATGCTAACTTCTGGTTAATTCAAGTGGATGGATCTCAAGGCAATGCTATTTGTGGATTACAGTCTTGATATCTCAGTTTCCTTCTATTCTAATTTTTAAAAAGCTCTGATTATTTAGCCATGTGGTTTGAAAATATGAAAATAATGTCAGGATCACTTTGGAAATTATGGCATCAAACCTTAAATGACTTATTCATGTATGAATCCATCCACTGTTTGAGAAACACTAGTTTTATGGCAAACACTCAAAGCATCACATGATGGCACTGTGTTATGGCAAGAACATTCAGAAAAGATGTTAGTTTACCAGCATCTTAAATTAATCCACTCTGTCTTTGGGCAGGCACCACACAGTATGAACCTTGTTTTTATCACTAGGCACATGGAAAAACCACTTGCTGTGAGGGGCAGATGGCAACAGATGAGATAGTGGCAAAGAATACAGCATAGTGGCTATAACAAAACCTCAGATCCTGCCTTACCATAGAATAGATGCTCCTCTTTCATTGTTTAACTGCTATAAGCTTTGAGGGAGTTAACTGTAAAATATAAATGAATATGTTGTCTTTCATGTAGTTAACATTTCTATGATGCACATGCTTTATTCTGTTAGAATTTTTTTTTTCATTTTGTTTTTGATATTTACATAGTTGATTAGGTTGGGAAGGGTCAAAAGCTAGGGGAAAGTGGATGAGACCATTGTACCCACATTTTCTTTTTTCTTCTTCCTATATCTGGGGGAAGGTGGGAGATAGAGTGAGAAGCCACACTCAGCCTCCCAACTGCCTTGGCATCCGGGGATGGAGAGCAGCCACCCAATGTCATCCCAGCATCCCCGATGTGTTCTTAGGGTCAGCTCAAATGGTTTTGATAGTTTAATAGTTCTAAAATGCAGTCACTCTATCCACTCCAAGAACAGTAAAATCCTTCCAAGATCCACTGGCTGACATAGTCCAGCTTAGAGTCTCCATTCACCCAGATATTTGCTACCAATGCTTGGCTGGGGTTATTGTCCAATTTGTTCTGCCTCCTTCCTCAGTTATGGTACCAGATGTTCTCTGCAGATTCCAATGGACTGCAATATCCTTTATGTGCATCTGGGTATGCTGTCCACTTATCTGTCCGACACTTAGGAGGCCAGGTCTGACACATGCATTCCACAGCCAGACCACAGAACCTGCAATTCTCCCCATGGTTGGAGTTCTGATTTCAGCAGTTCAGTTGGGGGGATACCCAAAGGACTCTCATCTGAAGTGATTCCAGACCTGTCTTGTGTGTGCGTACCAGTATGCACTCTGGCTCTGCCCATCACCAATATCAGCCTGTACACACTGACAGTTTTAATTGCTGGCTCAGTCCTATCTCCAGTCCTGTCTCTTACACCAGTGGGTGCTGAGGCACACTCTGAACAGGCCTACCACACACTTGGTCTTCATATATATCAGTGGGAGCTGCAGCCTAATTGGGGCAAATCCCAGTTACCCCTTCTAGGCCTGTCCCCAGCCATGGTTCCTGTGTGTTCAGCAGATTGATCCAGCCTATCCAACATCTCATGCAGCTTTCTTACATATCAATGGGAAATGAAGCATAGCTCTACCCAACTAAGCCCATTATCCAGCCCATTCTTGTGCCGGCAGGTGCCACCCACTGCCTGCCTAACCAGGCGTGGTTCAAGCACCCATTCTCATGTTCACCAGTGAGAGTTGCAACCCATCAGAGGTGCCCACAATTTCCCTCCTGGGCCCACTCCCAAATCTTGTACTCTCGAGGTAGTTCTGCAGTCTAGCTGGACAGGATTTCCTCCATTCCTAGCAATTTCCAGATGTTGCTGCAGCAAAGCCCAACCAAGCCCACTCTGGCTTATGCATGCATAGTGGATACAGTTGGTTCACTTAGCCTGGATCTTCCCCTAACCAGCTCGCATACAAGGCAACAGGTGCTATACCTCTGCCCGTCCCAGCTCTAGTGCTTGCCCATGGGGGGGGGAGGGGCAATGACTCAGCAAGGGAGTCACCCACAGCCTTCTTACTGGGTCATAAAAACTTAATCCATCCCCTGCTGCTTTTCCAGGCCATTAGAGGGGAGCTGTATTCAAAGTGGAGCAACTGGGACACCCACATGGAATCTGGGATCTGGGGCTGCAGGTAAAGCTTAGTGTGCATTGCCACAGCTCCAGCTGAAAGAAATAGTAGCAACCATTTTTTCCATACCTCTGTTAACCCCTTTCCCCTTCATCCTCTTTGACAATGAGAAAACTTTCATTTAATTTTGTGTACTAGGATGGTAAGAGGCCAAGAATACTTCAGATATACATGAAAATTGCAGTCTAAATGTGAGTGAGCGAGAAAATTCAAGAAAATTTTGGAAGAAATTAGTGTGTTATATTTATTCAAGCTAACACATACTTATTGTCTTCTGTGTGTCTGACACTTTTTTTAGGTGTTTGGGACTCATAAGTCAAAGGTTTCTGTCCTCACGGGTTCCACCTTCTACAGAGAATTAAGCAATGAACCTGGCAAAGTAGTAAATTATTTCATTAATTAAAAAACTTTGTGTTATTGGCAAAAGAAAAAAGTGTATTGCATCCTAGTGGGAAATAAGAGCATGTGTGTGCATGACCATCAAATCTGTCTGAGAAGGACACATTGGAGTCAAGACAGTGTGGAGACGTGTCAGGTGAACGTATAGAGAAGAGTGGGGAGATTTGTCTTGAAAGATGTCCCGAATGGAGTGTGAGCTTAATGTGTTGGACAATCAGCCAGTAGGTCGCAGATGCCTGAAAGTGAAAACAGTGGAAAATAAGCTCAGAGGTATCATTCCCCAGTCCTTTGCAAAGCTTTTGAGATGGTTGTAAACATCACTAAGTGTAATCTTTTTCACATTTAAGGCAGAGGGGTGATCACCCTTCTTTATGTGGGTTGTATGAATAAATGGTTCAAGAGGCTTTTTATGCTTAATCACTAGAATATTTATCTATTAGGTAAGGTAAGAATTAGGTGTTATTAGACATCTAATCTCTCTGGGGCGACATTTTTAATTCCACAGTAAATAATGAAAAGGATTCTGTCTATCAGTGATCTGCACAGAAATTGCTATAAAAATCTTAGAATACATAAAATATGGAATCTATATGTAATTCTGTCTGGGGCAGCAACCTTTAATAGTTCTCCTAAGGGCTGATAAGCAAGGTGTCAATATTCAATGTGTGGCATTGTTTTCTTGACAATAAATCTGTTAATGCTATGCCATGGCTGTCACTGGCTGACTTTTAACCTGTCACCCTATTTTGTCTCACACGACCTGAGAAAGGTTCCTATGCCAAAACCTAGACAGCCATAGCCACACAAATACATCAGCCCCTTTTAACCAGAATAAAGATGTTGCTTTGGAAAACAATAATGTAAAGCAAAAGGAGGTAAATCTCATAAGTCAAATCTTGTATCAACAGATTGACATAAGTGCAGATGGGATCTATGAATGATCAGATGAGTGAGCAATGTTAGATACAAAGAGAGACAATGGTAAAAATGTTTAGATTTTTTAAGTAATCATTAAAAAAATCCTTCTTTTCTCCTCTGCATTTCATAATGTAAGAACAAGTACGCTCTCAATGAAATTAAGAGTGGGAAATTTTAAAACAAATAGGAGGAAATACTTCTACATTTAGCGTATAATCAGCCCATAGAAGTTTCTGCAGAGAGGGGTCAAGGAGTCAAATGCTGAAGAAGAAAAAAACAGAGAGGAAAATCTGGCTAATTTTATGACCAATAATAACATTGTAATTATGCCTTAAGATAAGAATAGTGAGGTTGAGGCTTTGGGGCATAAAATGATCATCTCAGAGGACAAGGAGGAATTCTTCCACTCCTACCCCAACAATCTGAATGGCACTACAGCACTGGCCAGATGCATGTGGGGTATGATAACTTCCCAGGAGGCAGCTCCTATTTAACCTGGAAAATCATTCTTGAAAGACCAGTGGCGAGTTTTATCTGAGCAATCCTGTATTTCAGAGGAAATAGCCTTGAATCTACGCAGAGAGAATTTTTCAGTTGGTAGAACGATAAACTCCCCAGTGATGGACATGGTTTAATTTTGCTTTTGACTCTGTGAATTTTTCTAAGCATTATATTCATAAAACTAATTTAGTGTGTCATAATGAATGGAAAATAGCCTGTAACATAGAGCAGGTCCAATGCAGACAGAGCACATGAGCTCTCCCTTAGGAGTTACAAATATGCTCTTACACTTTTGCCAACTTTGTTTTTGAAGTTCAATTTGCTGCTTTTTTCTGACTTTGTTTTGTGGTGTGTGCTAGGTTGCTTCAGCATTTGCCTTCCCCATCTTGGTGAAGCTCTGAATTCTGAGCAGTCTCTACAGAGCTCCAAAATTAGTTTTGAGCTGAGCACCAAGCAGGGAAAACCTGGGAGGACCAAGCTCCTCTGTAGCTACTTCTTAGTGAATCCCAGGAATGGAAAGGCCCACAGTGCCCATTGGAACCTTCTTTAATGGCTGATTCAGTCTAGATTGGAAATTTGGAACACTTGGCATTTTCTTTGAATATTGCTCCCAAACTAATTTGGACCTTAAAATTAATTGTGCTTTGAAGTTGGTACTTGCTTGCTTTAAGAATTTTCTTTTATATATCTATGTGAAATGTGGGTGTCATGTGGGAAAGGGTTGTTAAAGTCAATTGAAGGGACAGCATGGTGGCAAAAGAGGCTAATCCTCCACTTGAAGTATTGGCATCATATATGGGCACCAGTTCCTGTTCTGGCTGCTGTACCACCCATTTAGCTCCCTGCTTGAGCCCTGGAAAAGCAGCAAAGGATGATCCAAGTATTTAGGAGCCTGTGCCCATGTAGGAGACCCAGAAAGAAGCTCCCAGCATCAGATTGGCTCAGCTCTAGTCATTGTAGCCACTTGGGGAGTGAACCAGCAGATGGTAGACCTCTTTCTTCTGTCTCTTTCTCTCTCCTCTCTGTAAAACTCTGTCTTTTAAATAAAAATAATTTAGTTGACAAATGATCTCCCACTTTGTTGTTTAACCAAAGGAGAAGATCTTTGTTGATTGTGTTTCAGCCAGAGAATGGTTATGTGGCCCTCTGGCAGCTGTCTTCCTAGCAATAACATGGGGATATAGGTTATTTCAGCATCTGGCTTTACCACCTCAGGCATCTTCAGGTTCAGTGTGATTATTTGGAAAATGGAAACAATAATGATGTACCTTATGCCAATTAAATAAAATAAGATATGTTGGTTGAATGATTTTCACAATGCCTGAAAATACACATTTGGGCATTTTTTGTCTTAAGTGTATATCAGATACTAGTGAGAGTGGGAGAGAAGCAAGACATGCCAAAATGTATAGAGCTATTAGTGTTAAATTGCTCACAAACTCACTGTTTCTAAAAATGAAGGCCAAATTGTGTTTAGAAACTTGATTCTGACTAAGCTCCATGAAAGCCAGCCCTGTGTGTCTCTTTAAATTATACTGTCAAAGCGTAGTTCAATTGGTAATGGTAATAGTCAATAAATAGTATGAAGTCAATACATAAAATGTCAGAAATAGATAATGGAAGACTATAAAATAGTATTGTTTTCTTATTTTCTCTTTCCTTCACCCACCTACTCACAGAATTCATAAAACTCAGATAAAATAAAAACCTGGATCCTCTCGATTTCCTGGGGCTCCACCAGATTGTATCCAAATGAAAGAGATCATTTAATGTATTCCTGTGTTCAGATCATAGTGCATAATTTGTTAAATTTAAATATGGGAGAGTATAGCTACAATTTGGCCCAATCAGATACCCATTTACATCCTTAAGAATTCATGCTTAATTGACTAGATAAAGATTGTCAAAATAAAATAAAATATATACATATGTATATTAAAAAAAGAATTCATGCTTAAGTTTTTTTATGTGCTATTTAATTACATCAGTTCATTATTATTTTTTTTTTTTTTGCAATTTGGGTTCTTTTCATTTTAACCATCACCTTGCCTCATATTTTATGTGAAGTCTTTTTAAGATGGTACTCTTCTGTCACAGAGTATTACGTATAAATTGTGGATTTCAGAAATATAACTCTGACTTTTGGCTCAAAACTAAATTCTAAATTGTGCTTCAACCCTGTTAATCTTGCTTACTTGCATTGTGTTTGTGTTCAGGAGGCACTGGACTGTTAAAGGATGAGTTTAAAGTAGCATGTGCAGGATGTCCTGACCCAATATCTTCTTACTAAAAATCCTACCAGTAGATGCATTGAACTGACTAAACAATATCTAGTTGATAGCAGTGTTTTCTACATTTTTTGGCTCCTTTTTATTATCACGGTGAGCAGATTGTTGAGTGACTGCTTCTCCGTGAATCCATTTCTGTTGCCATGTTCCCTAATCATCAGTGTCCTTAACTTCTCTGCTGTATCCCTGTGTTACACAACTGTGAAGCGACACAGATGCATTACTTGGCATGCATAACAAAGCTGGGTGTTTGATAGCCTCTCTGTTGTCAAAAATTACCAGGAGCATTAGGAAAATAAATTGAAATTCATGCTAAAATGAGTGTTCCTGTTTATCAAATTACAGTTTTTCTCCTGGCAAGTTTCTCATTGGTTCTCCATTTTATAATTGATACCAGGAACATAATGATCTCATTGAGTTTCTGTTACCTTCCCCTCCTTCTATTTGCCCTTCTGTGGGGCTGAAAGGGATCATTTTGTTTTCTGCCAAGAAACAAATCTATTCCTTTTTCCTCAAAGTAGAAGATCTGTTATAACAAAATGAGCAACTAGAGCCATCTGTATGTGCTTTCATTTGAATTCCAAGTGTCAAATTCCAATTACAGGCACTCATGCTCCAAGACTTAGCATGCCCATCCTGGGATTACGGAAATATTTCCTCTGTTTAAAAGTTTTATTTATTTCATTTATTTGCAAGGCACAGCAATGGAAGAGAGGGAAAGAACTTTTATGCCTAAATTCCCTAGTTATTTCCATGACCTGCTGCATACCATGTATTGATAATGCTGTATCTTTATATCTTAACAGCAAAGAAGGAAAGGTTATGGAGGGTCATAGGCACAAACATTAGTTTTTCAGAGAGCTTGAATGGAAAAGTTTGATTTTTCAGATGTTAGTTGAAGCAAATATTGTAATAAATCAAGTAAAGAAAATTTGTATTTAGAGAGGTAAAAGCTCCAGCCTGAAATTTCACAAAAAACACTTTGTACTTCCATCCTTAGTCTTCTGAGGGCACAGAGTTTCTTTATGTTCTTTTCTCTCTTCCTTATAGTAGGATACAACTTTTATACCTGTTCAGAGAAAACGATACATATGAGAATGCCAGTCGTACTCGGCCCATCAGGTTAAGTTAGAGTAGGATGCCATAACTAATGCCATAACTAACTTGCAAATATCAACCACGTTTATTTCTGGCTTGTACTGCTCTGTTTGGTAGCACCCAGCCTGAAAGACCTGCCTGTATCACACGCTTTGCTGCTCATTGTCTCAGATATAATCACAGGACTCTTAGAGGATAAGTTCACAAACATTTTCTGTGAAAGGGAGGTTCATAAAATTATTCTGCCCTGTAGTTTGCCAACTTTTCAGCTTTATGACCTAAAATGGATACTTACTACCTCTCCTTAATGATTAATGACTAATTAATGACCCTACTCAATGAAAAGAGAGTAAGAAGTTACAAGACTATCACTTCCTGTGTTAAGGCAAGGCTTTTGTGTATTCAGAGAGATACTCAGAAAATAATGAGGAAATAGTTAAGCAGTTTTTTTTCATAACACCACAGTGTTTGAGTAAGGATGCTTATCTTTTAATATTCCTCCACCCTTATCTCAAAAATAGATTTAATAAGGTGACTGTTCATTTATTAATGAAGAGTCAATAAAAGTACTGACTAGCTAAAGAAGATACTACTCAACTCTATATTACGAAGCTTTTGTGTCTGTGTCTGGTGTGAATAACTAGTCATTCATATGAGTAAACTTTCATCTTTGGGAATAGTAAGGGAAATGAGGAAATGCATCTTAGAAGCAGATATGATGAAAAGTTTTTTAGAGGTAGCAAGGGAAATATTTTATCAGATGATATTCCAAAAAAGTGAAGTTTTCTAAGGGAAAAAGTTAATTTTCTCATTCCTAAGAAATTTTCTGGATGTAGAAGTTCAGATTGTACATAGGAGCAATGATCAGCTGAGATTTTCTAAGTGGAGTTGCACTGAAATCATGCATTTGATTTTTTTTACAACAATCTTTCCAACTCCCAACTCACTCAGTTTTAACTTCAGTTTATCTTCTCTTTGTTCATCATTGCTTTATGAAGTTTTATAAGCATGGTGTCAATTTTTCATTGACACACATACTGGTCTCACTACCAGCAGGGTTTTAAGTTTGATTATTTGTAAGAAGTTTAATTCATTGTTTGACTTTTCTCCATAGATACAGATATTGAGTGAATTATTCAGTTAGTAAGAATAGAGAAACTAAAAAAAAATGTTACATACACATATATGTATATAGAATGCACTGTATAAATGGAAATATTTGTTTGTATTAACTTTAATACAGACTTCTACAATTTAAGGCAGTTTCTGTATAGCACCATATAAGAAAAGTATATCTGTAAACCAATTGTAATTAAATTAAAAATAGAAAGAACATGTACTTTGAACTGTATACATTAGTTGTTGACTGCTTTCAATTGTTTTTTCTCCCAACTGGTGATATATCTGTGGAATTTAGGAAGATTCCAGAATCAGTGATTAATGAGCTATAACAAAATATATCGCTTTGAAGGATAAAATCATCTAAAAATATTTCAAGTTCCAGATGGTGTTTTATTGCGAATATTACTAAACTATTGACTTAAAGGAAGAAACTGTCTTATTTTTTCTCCAGAAGCTTTAAATTTTAATTCCGAGCTTAGGTACTGATATCAGGATATCATATAAAGTTGTTAAATATGTGTGTATATATATATAGTATAGTATATATATATATACACACAAACACATATATATATATATGATATAAGATGATAAAATATATTTTCTTCCAAAAGATTGAAGGTTTCTGGGTGTAGGTTTAAGTCTTTTATCCATTTAAATTTGATCTTAGTGTATGGTGAGAGGTATGGGTCTATCTTCTTGTTTCTACAGACTATCATCCAGTTGTCCCATCAGCATTTGTTTAAGAGACCATTTTGAGGTATATAGAACCCGGTTGAATATAAACCAAAATTGAAATATCTATGAAGAAGTCACAGTATGTAGTTAAGAACCTGCATTTTCCTATTAACATATTGGTTAATCAATACCATGTCAATTAATGCCATAATGTTGTAAATTGTTATTGATGTTATATTGGGGCTTTTAATTGATTGGGATGATACTTTGCCGGCTTTACCTTCAGACCAGAGATGGTCTCACCAAGAAATTGTTGAACTCACTACGATAATAAAACACTGGACTTTATGCTTGGTAAATACTTCCAATGAAAGAACCACAACTGAATTTGAACTGTGGTAATGCAACAAGTGGGGAGAGGGTTCGGGAGGGGTGTGGGGGGAATCCCAGTGCCTATAACACTGTGTCACATAATGCAACACAATTCTTAAAAAAAAAAGATGGTAAAATATAAAATGATATAAAATATCATATAATGTTGCTAAAAAGATTGTTTTCCAAGTTTCTGTATTTAGTAAAATAATGGGGATAAAATTAACACATATTAATATGCTGGGCACTTTTCTGTACCTGTTAAAATTACTACAGCCTCCCTTTGATCTTGATAAAACACCATTATTTCTCCCTCTTTGCAATGTAGGAGAATTATAGGCACAGTGAGATTAACTTACTATCTTAAAACCATACAGAGAGTAGAAGAGCCTAAGTTAGAACCCACACAGTTTGTACACAAGTCCATGTAAATGCTCAAGAGTTGTGAGACATACTGCGTCGTACCATCCCTGGACTGGGAGAACAGGATTGACACTGAGATCCTGAGTCTTATGCCAATCAACTCATAGTGTCGGATAAATCTATTTTTATTTTGTGCCTTTTCTAAATTATCCGTGAACTCACAAGATACAGACAGGTTTATTTTACAGAAACTATGGAAATGCAGGAAGAATGCTAGCTCCTTCTCTTTGAGGAGTCATTTGCTGTAGAGATTTTGTTTTTGTTTTGAGTAAAAACATCGTGAAATGAAAGGAAGCATTTATCTGTTTCAGTCTGCTTTCTACAAGTGATTAGTTAGCTGATTCTTTATTGCCACCTGTCTTCCTTTCCACCTGATAGGTTTTGCTTGCTTTTCTTTTGCTAGCTTTCTTGGGAACTTGATGCTATACCTGAGTTCCCATGCAACAGTCTTGCCTGGAAAAGAAGATTAATATAAAATATCAGTCAAAGGTTTTGTATTCCCAGACCAGATCTTTATCTTAGAATAAAGAGGGAAAATTCATCTCCTGTGAGTCATGGGCACTGTGGAGCTGGGAACATTTCCCTGGCAGGGAGAATTGGCAAAAATAGTCCTAGTGGATTTCAAGTTTATTTGACTAATTCTTTCACCACTTGTCAAATGAAACTACTTTTGTTTAGGTAACAAAACAAGCTGTTTCCTCTGCCATTTCTCCAGTGAGTAGTACAGGCACTTGTGGCGAACACACATTACTGCTAACTGTTATGATGTTTGCTGTCAAATTCATTTATTTATACAACTGCTGTAAAAAGCCTGAGGCCCATAAGCAGCCATGAAAGATTTCAGAGTCATGGTGTGGGGTCATGAGAGGGGAAAAAAAGTCTCTACTGGTTATGAGAAAGGAACTGACACAGGAAATGGTCACATATGGCGCAGATTTATTGTGTCCGGGGCTTCCCATTCAAATCTCATTACAGGCAAAGCTCAGAGCAGAGCATGGCACAGTCACATTCATTTCTGTTTTGGCATCCAGCAGAAATTACTGCCACCACTTCAAACTTAGGGCTGGCAAGGTGATCAGTTTATCATTCAGGGGAAAAAGTGACCCACAAATTGTATAAGAATACTATTGGCTTCCCCTGCCTTTAAACTAACCATGAACGTCGTTTTGCTTAGAGAAGGCAAGCAGGATTTGCTACTAAAAAAGGAGAAAAAGAATATGAAGGTTAGAGACAAAGGGTGGACAATGGGGAAGGGGTGAAGAGTATTGTAGAGGGAAAGAAGGGAAAAGAGTAAGAATAGATGAAAGGAAAATCATCTTGTATTTTGCAAGTTTTTTCTTTAGTAGAAGAAATTCATTTCCCACTTGCATTTATGCCATTTGTATATATATACATGTGCATGTGTCTCTGACTTTCAGAAATATAGATTCTTGTGTCTTTTATGAGATTATTCACCATATCTTCACTTTTTCAACATCATTTATTATTGTTATTATCCAACAATACTTATTTTTTTTTGCTTATAGTACTGATGAGTGTTGTTCTATCATAGTGTTGACTATGAGAAAAATACTCTTTTATGATAATACAGCCAACAATAAAGGTTAAATATTTGAGAAGATAATTATATTTATATTCTGATTAGACATTATATAATGCATACAAATATAACATCACATTGTACCTTATAAACAAGTAAGGTTTTTTTATGTGTTTGTTAAAGCTATTTTAAAATATAAATATTTTTATTGACAACAAATGCAGTAACCAACATGTATTAACATCCATCTATCCAGGGACTTGGCACATACTTTATTTCATTTAGCCTTTTCCATCATCCTATGAATTGGGTGCAAGTTTCAATTTTTTTAATGAATAAAAACCTGATTTGGAAAGAAAGGAAATGGTTTTGCAGCAAGAAAATGGCAAAGACAGGATGCTATGCAAACCTGTCCGACTGAAAACCTGATCTCTCACTTGCAAGGCTGTCTTTCCTGAACTTATTTGCCTGCATTTTTTAAAATAAAGTGTCAAAGAACAAAAATCATAATTTGGACAACATCCACTGCTGTGTTCAGGTGAAGTCATATTACAGCTAACTAACAAAAACACAAGAACATTTTCAATGCCAATATTGTATAGAAAATATTTCTAAATCACAAAAATACAAGTTATTGGAATTTGCTTGAATGGAGTTCCATCGTAATAATCTTTTTATTTAAAAGGATAAGAAGCAGTCAGTTGATTTAGAGAAAAAAGCATATTGTACACACGTGTGACCTTCCCCTGTCATCTTCATTGTAATTCCATCACTTATTATTATGTCTCGGTCATTTTTTTCCCTCAAAGAACCATTTTCATCCAAAGGGAATGGACACATCAAAATGCCCCTAAAAGAACTTAGCCAGACAGAGGGGCCTTTCACAAAAGGCTTTTAGGCAATTCTTGGTTTCATGCAATGGCTGGTTTTATGTGGATTTTTCGTTTCCCTTACATTAATTTGGAAATACATCTCCATGAAAGATAGACCCAAGTACAAAAACTCTGATGACATTTCTCACAAAGTTAGGAGATATACCTTTTTGTAACCATTTGTCCATTTCATATCTCCAAATTGTTCATCAAATGTCTTCCTGTTCTTGTCACATTGTCTTTGTGTATGAGCTTCTCCTGACTTCCGAGTGCTGAAAGCCACCGCTCCCGAGCAGTCACTAGGTGCTAGAATGCTGTCTTGCCCAGTGAGAGTCGTTCTGAGGCAGATGATGCTCCCAGGTGCCACCAGCTAAAAAATTCTGAATGCTGATATGGAAATGTGCTCCTTTTTGAGGGTTCCAGGCCTTAAATATCGAACAGATGTTATGCTTTTCCCATCCAATGAAGTTTAGATTTCTCAAGCTTTTTATAACAGTAAGTATTTTGTAATAATAACATTTAAATCACTTAGAATAATAATGTATGTGTGCGCATATTTCTCTCTGACAATAACAAAGAACTACTGTGTTATGATCATTCATTAGACATTAAAAACCTTTAATTCTAGCCTCCAAATTAGAAGTTTTGCTTCCCATTATCTCTATTGAATCTTTTACTTATAATATATCACTTTCAATTCTCATTTTATAAACATACTGCACAGCTATGACCCATTATGTTTGAAAGTTTTAAAAAATAATTTTGTGCCAGGATTCCTCATCCTAAAAATTGCAGACTTTGTTTTGTTTTTGAAACGAGCAAAATATATTGTCTTTGATAATTTTTGGAAGATCTTGGCTACTTGCTTTATGTATTTAGCAACATAGTTTTAAAATGTTGGTGTTTCACTACTCTAGCCTAGGGGTCCATGACAACACACATACATGGGGATAAATTTAACCTCTCTTCTTTTTATTTGACCTATGGCCATTTATTCCTGTTAAAGTAGAAATTATCAGGTGCAAATATTATTTGACAGAAAAATAATATAGGTTCTTTTCATTTCTTCAAACTAAGTGGGTGATTACATATTTTGTTATTGTCAAAATTTCCTGCACTGTATCATGAACTTGGAAATCTATCACAAAATGGCTAAAAAATTACTGAGATATTGTAATGCTAACCTTGAGGAAATATTGCTAATGTTGATGTATTTCATTCAATTTTAAACATATACACTTTCCCCTTTTGTTGAAAGTGGAGAAATGAAAGTATTCCGTGTGCCTTTGAGTCAAAACATTTATTTTAAAAATACTTTTTTTCTTTCCCTCTGATCCATTTTTCTAAAAAAAAAAAAAAAAGCTAGAAGTTGTTTCCTTGTTTTGTTTTTTTTTTTTTTTCTTTTCTTCTAATTTTTTCCCCTAACAAATACAACCCCTTTGGCATATTTTCTTTTCAAACGTGAAATGAGGTGGAAAATCCTCATTTCACGACAGGAAGGACAAATATTGACACAAAGTTAATATTTGTTAGAACCCTGGAAGCAACCTGAGTATATATACACACACTCACACACATGCAAACCCACCTTCTCCCTTCTGCTCCGCCACACAAGCTTAGCTTGCCTCCTGTCTTGGCTTTAAGGTCTACGATTTCCAACCTAGAGGGAGCACATTGTATGTCCAGGGCGTTTTCGAACGGTGGAGTATATACAAAACGAGTGCTTATGTGCACATGTGCTCACACAAATACAACCTGCTTAATCTAATTTCCCCCACTTAGGGAAGAGCTTCTGGACTCTATCACTGCTCTTGTCCATCCTGAATGCAATAGCGTATGCCAAGCCAATAGTCAGTGGTCACTCAGCATTTATTAAGTCCTGTCCACTCTTCCCTTTCTGAGAGGAATGCCCTGGGGTGCCTGGGCGGCGGCCCTAACAGGCTGTATCACTTATCTATTCACATTGATTATCAAAGTCAGCTGTGGCCAGACCTGGCTTTTTCTCCTTCTCTCAGCCCCCTCTTACAAGCACCCCTGCCTGGATTTTCATGAGGAAATAATCAGATTAGGCCCTTCACGGTGAGTTCATATGGAGTTCTCTTTCTCCAGTGTGCTGCTAACTGAATAAACGTGTTTAGTGGTAAATTGTAAATGACATTATGATTACCAAAGCCAGCATGGGTTTCATTTAAAAGTGATCAGAATTGCAGAGCACCAAAATTGTGACTGGCAGATAAGGCCATTTAGAGAAGTGGGAAGAGAAAAGACAAAAACAAGTGAGAAAGATAATCATTGCACAAAGCTAAGCCTTCCCCAAATAAGAGAAGTGTGAAGGAAAAGAGAGGAGGGAAAGGTGGAATGCTGCTCCATAGTAAGGCTAGCCTAGCTGGTCACATTGAAGTCCTCTTGGCTGTGGCTAGGGGTCTGAACTGTGAGGTCTGCCTGCCCGTAGCCATAGCCTCTCTCACATAGTGTTTGCCCTCGGACAATTCGGACTACACCCATCTTGCAGCGCTGGAATTCCAGGGAACTCCTCCAGTGTTAATCACTGAATTAAAACATCAGAATTGATTAATTCTAGTGATAAAATAGGAAGATGAATGATGAGATGCTACAATACTTACATTTTAGGTAAAGGTTTGAGGAAAAAAAGGAAAGAGGGAGGAAGGGAGATCCTAATTTCCATACTGCTCAAAGAGAGTATGGAGATGCACTATTTGCTTGATGTTTTTGCTGGCCTCTGTCACTATTCCAAAGTTTACCACTCACGACATACTATTTTCAGAATGCATGTCTTTCCGAAGGGATTTATGAGTTTATTCAGACTTTTATTGCCTTCCTCCAAGATGTACTCTCAGGGCTGTATAGATTTCTGAAGTTGGGATCAGGAAACATTCTTTATCTTCAAATAACACTTTTTGATCCTTTGCTTCACCCAGACCCTAGCCATACCCCCGATGATAGTGGTTTCAAAGCCTTTTGACACACCTTCACACTGTGAGGCGCGCTTCGGGTTTCATGCTTTCCCATGCTCTATGCAGTATATAATACCCAGTAAGTAAAAATTCTGCGGCTTGGAGGCTTGTTTACTATGTATTTTCCCCTCCTTCATATGTTTTAAACTGGCACAGGAGCATTGCTCCTCATCGCTGAAAGCCATTTTCTTCTCCATTATTTGTAATTCTTATCAAGCTAGGTAACTCTTTTAAACCCTCACTTTTAGGCTAAGCAAGCAAAGGCCATCAGGAGGAGAATAGGCAAAGGCTTCTTATTACAAACTTGCTCCAAGTGAGGGAGCAGCCACTTTCTTGTGTTAGCCACTCCGGATAATGAGTATGCCTGGTTAGAGGCTGTTGGCCTGAAGTAGCTACAGGCAAGACAACCTAGAAGTGGGGTATTTTATAGGCTTGGTTATGGGCACGTAGTCGGTTTTTCGGTTTTCCATGATTGTTTCTGAGTTAGAAACTGGGACAAAATTAGGAAATCATTTGGAAAAAAAATTGGGAAGCTGTCAGTTATTAATCATGGTTCTGACCATTTGATTTTAGAGATTATCATGGAATTCTCTAGAAGGGTCGTTGCAGAGTCGGTTTACTTTCTAACACTGTCACACTGGACTGTGGATCTGAGTCCTGGTGCTCTATACGATGTGACCTTTGTATATTCGGGCTCTCATTTCTTTTTCATCTTTGGTTTTGAATTTATTAGTATAATTTTTTTCTATAATTGTTTCTTATTGTTTGTAGGATCTGTATCCATACTACTGCTTTCAATCCTGAAACTTTTTTATTCTGTTTGAGAATTTAACTAATTTTGTTTATTTTTGCAAGAACCATATGATTCACCTTCTCTGTTGTTTTGTTTTTTGTTTTATCTTCATTTCTCTTGTTTATTGTTTCTTTTTCTTATTGGGGTTTGTGTTTCTTTTTCTAAATTATTTTTTTTTAATTATATATACGTTATTCTTTTCAAATTCTAATGAATTATAATTACCATATAAAATTATATACATGTATATATGTAATGTATACAATGTGATGTTTTATATACATTGACCTTGTGAGATGATGGCTGCTATAATTTTCCTCCCAGAATTCATGCAGGAGTGCAAACTCCAAAGTCTTACGCTAGTAATACTAAGTGGAGAGAAGCTAAATTCAATTCTGATGTTTAAAAGATGAGCCATTTTGTGAAGTGGTGATATAATAGATCTTGATATAATACATTGTGATATCATAATATGATATAGTGATTCTTGAGGTCAAGTTAATTTAGAACTCTTTAAGGTACAGGTGCTAGGAAAACCCTTTGTTCTAGTACTTGGAAACCCTTTGTTTCTAATACAGAACTCCTAAGACTACCATTGTAATTTCCTGAATTGTAAGGATTTTGACACAAAGGTCTTACATCTCTTGGAATTTCCTGAACATCTCCTTGTAAATTCCTAATAGCCTCAGGATGGTAGGTCATTGCCAGATCCAACTCTACGAGTAGAGGTTGGAACTTTCAGTCTCACACTTGCTCTGTGAAGAAAAGGCTGAAGGCTCAAGTGGTCATGAATGACCAGTTATTGAGTCTGTTTCACCACATGATACCAAAAGTATCAGATCAGAGAATTCTGGAAGGCTGTACAGTGAGGCCCTTGGAGAGTCACAGAGAGAGTATGGAATCTCAATTACCTTTTCCCCATGCCTTTCCGAAGACTCACTTTGGATGTTTATCTGCTTCTTTTGCAATATCCTTTATAACAAATGAATATACATAAGTTAAGAGCTTCCCAAGGTTCTTAATCTCTAGTAAGGAAAACTAAGAAGACAGTTGGGGGAGCACTGATTCCTACCTAGTTGATTAGAGGCACAGGAATGCCGTAAGAAGACTGCCACAGGCATCTGAAGTGGGAGTAGTCCTGTAGAACTGTGTTTTACTCTATGTTACGTGGTCTAACTCTGGGTAGATGATGTCATAACTAAATTAAATTGAATGATATCCTGTTGGTATTTGATGGACAATTGGTGTTCTGTTTTAATGAGTAAATAAGAATAGGAAAGAACATTTTTTTTCTTCAGAATCTGTGTTATTTTTCCTTTGTCTTAATTCTTCTAGTTGTCTATATATTATACTTACCTATTTTCTCAATTGTGAGCTATAAATTGCATCATGTAATATTTGCATTTTTATAGTAAATATGTTTTATTAACATCATTACCCATTAGAGAAAAGCAAATCAAAATCACAATAATCTATCACTACACACTCATCAGAGTATCTTAAAATAATTATGAGTGACCACACCAAATGTTAGTGATAAACCACATCATTCAAACATTGTTGGTGGGGATGCACAGTGGTTCACATATGATGGACAAGGCTGGCAGCACCTTTCGAAGGCCAATGTATAATCATCATGCGTTTCTGTTACTACACTGCTGTACATTTATCCCAGAGAGAAGGAGACTTACACTCACACAAAAACCTGGATGCGAATGTTTATATAGTAGCTTTATCCATGACAGCCCCAACTGGCAACAGCTTGAATGTCCTGCAATGAGTGAATAATTACATCATATATGGTACATCTGTGCATGGAGGGCTAGTTAACTACAGTAAGAGATAAACTATTGCTACACACAACAACCTGGATGATTCTCCATAGAATTATGCTGATGGGGGAAGAAATCCATCCCCACAAGTTATAGACCATGTGATTCCATTTATACAGCATTCTTAAAGTGACAAAATTACAGGTGAGCAAAGGAGAGGTTGCTGTGGGTATAGCAGTGTGATAGAAAGAGGGATGCAAGGCTGGCTGTAAAATGGAAACTCAAGGGACACTCATGGACATGAAGCTGGCTGTTACCTTGACAGCAACATCTATGTACATTTAACAACTGTTATAGATGTGACTTTTAGATTTTGTTCCAGATGTCTTTGTATAGGCATTATCTAGCACACTGACATATTTGGTAAATGTCTGTTGAGGTTGCAGGTAATGGCTGGAGTGATGAATTAAAGGTTGAAACATGGGTACTGTGTTGTAGCTGGATTAGAATGAGAAGCTTCTATTGCACAGCAGAGTAACTATAGATGATATTAATCTACTATGTATATTCCTATTAAAACCTGAAATGTAGGATTTTGTATGTTATCCTTATAAGTAAATGTTAAATAATTGGAGAGATTATGTATCTGCTGTGATTGGACATCACAAAAAGTACATGTGCAATGAAATACCACATTGTACTCCATGGATATATACATTTTTATATGGTATTTAATTTTTAAAATGTTAAATATAAGTTTGAGAAAATGTGAGTTGTAGGTCACTCATTTATCTTTTCTTTATGTTATAGGTACATTTAGAGAGAAGAAGAAGTGCACATACCATTCACTGATACAAGGCTTCATCTGCAAGGAAACAGACCAAGTAGTCCTAGTCCTTGACAATGTTGATGTGTCTTCCTCAATCCAAAAATTCTATCCAGTTGTGTCTATAACTAATGGCTTTGTTGACACCTTCACTAGTGCAAATGCCAACACCCCCTGTTCCAGTTCTAGGTCTGCATCAACTTTCTATTCCATTTTACCCACTGAGCAACTGACCAAGGTCTGTTTCATGGATCAGACTCCTCCAATTTTGCAGTTTTATCTCTTGGGGAACAAAAGTTACTCCAAGCTTCTCTTGGCTATATTTTACCATGAGCTCCAGAGTCCCCAAGTTTTCTTACAGGGAACTTTTATTCCACCAACTTTCATTAAATCAGATTCCTCATTGTTGAATGAGACCATAGGTACCAACTATTTCAACATTATGGATAACTTTTTGTATATTGTCCTACAAGGAGAGGAGCCTGTTGAAATACATTCAGGTGTTTCCATTCATTTGGCTTTCACTGTGAGGTCTGCAGTGGTAGAAAACAGTTGGGAAGTATTAATGCTTGAAAAACTGACTGACTTTTTACATATCAGCAAAAATCAAATCAGAGTTGTTCATAAGATATCTGGCAATGAAGAAACCTTAGAAACCATAGCTGACATTGCAGCAAAAAGAAGACGCAATTGCCCAACTGTGGCTTGTACAAACCATTATGTCAGAGTTGGTCAACGCAGACCTCTTATGATGGAATTGAACTCATCACCCTGGGCCTCAGTACCACCAACAGGAGAGGTGGTCTCAACAGTGATTGTTATTGAAATTGGCGATCTTCCAACTGTGTGGGATACTGGCCTGTTTCCTTCTTTGTCAAGAAACAAACTACAGAATTTGAGTGACCAACTCATTATTGCTCAACAGACTGGAGTGTTAAACAATGTTCTGAATACGACTATAGGGGCCTTACTTGTTACTCAGTCAAAGGAAGTCATTGGCTATGGGTAAGTAGAATTATAATCAAAATGAGGACTGATTTTTTTTAGTAAATATTAATATATATATATATTGTAAAGGTTGATCTATGTACACTGAATCTTATTACTTGCCCTTTTTTTAAAGATAAGAAAAAGCATTCAGAGCCATTTGGATACTTAAGTTATTAACTTTTGCATTGTTTCTTAAACTGACAACCTCATGACAGTTTTATTTCCAGGTGGGAAAGACATTGTGTTCTGATATCTTAAAGTAAAAAGCATATAGGAAGAAACTCTGAAGCAATTTGCTTTATTCATTTGTTTATGCAAAAAACAAATGTATGTTGTATTACTAGGTCTAGGGTTGCTGAAATGGAGCAAATATTTGTTACTGCTCTTTCTTCTGTGGTAATGCTAATAAATAAGGAACTCAAATTTAATAGATAGTAATTACTAGTTTATATCAATCTCCAAAAAATACAGGATTCACTAGAACTGAAATTAAAGCAGAACCAAAAGATGTGTTTTTATGGTTTAGGGCAAATTTGACTAACACTGATTACATGTCTACATACAGAGGAACACTGAAATCAAAGTGTAATTAGGTTTTTATATTATATTTTCCCCCTCTTGGGAGGTAGGTGTTCATCTTTTCTACCCTGTATTAAAACATACAAAAGATGAAAGGGAAGTCAAATAATTTTCTCTCCATCTTAATCTTAACTAGTTTTAATACTTTAGAATTTAGAAAATACTTGCAGTTCATAATTTCTCACATTCTGTTGAATCTTAACACGTTTTTTCCAACAACCAAATCCTCATCATGTTAAAGATATCATGATATTATGCTTAGTGGCATGAAAATTCAGATTCTGAAAAAAGATGCAGATAATACATCTTAACATATTTGTGTGTGATTTTCTTTTCCTTTTATAAAGCCCATTTTGATTAGATCCTATTTAAGTCCTAGTCCTACATTGCATGTATGTGTACCCATTGCTTAATTTTATTTACTTTTTACAGTACTGACTTCCTAAAAATCATTTTCCAAAAATTACTAGCTTTTAACATTTTGTAGTATTATAAAATATTCAGTGAATATCTAGGCTTTTGAACAGAATGAAAGAAAGTCAACAAGTTAAAGCAATCTATGTATATGAAAGAGTGTGGCGAGTGGGTTTGGGACACTCACGCATGTTAGGGATATCATCTTATTATGGAGAGGCAAGACAACTGCAGAGAAGAAATAATCTTTATATTTCACATATGTTCACTTTTGACTTAGATATTTCTGATTTAGTACTGAACATATATGTTACAGCACTAATTTTCTTTTGTGATGTGTTATATTTGCCATCTATTTCTCTAAAATTTTCACAGAGATTTTCTTGACAAATAGCACAGTGAATCTTTGAAAGATAAGAAAGGGTTTCTTCTGAAGCATATATGGGGTTGCATTTAGTTCAATACATTCAGATTATATTAGGTACACTTCCAGGGTAATACTGGCTACTTTTAGCAAGTTGCTAACTTCTTTAGTGCATAGAGAAATGGACTTATCACCAACTTTTAAGTGAATTAATACAGAGTGGCTTGTCCTCTCATGGTCTTGACTGGCAGCTTGCTATATCCTTCCACTGTTTCCTATGCTTTGAAAATGTCATTGACCTGTGTTGTCATTTATTTTCTGAACTCCTATATGTTTTTAAATTTTTAATGTTTAGGAGGTAACTACAGTGGAGATGAAAGAGAAAGTGAGAGAGAGGGAAGGAGGGAACAAGGAATGCAGAGAGGGAGACACACACACACACACACACACACACACACACACACACGTCCTTGTTAAACTAGGATTTCCCCAAGAGGCTACTGTTTGTATACATTGTCTTCTATTTGTCTTCTCTTGGAAGGACAATTTCTGCATTGCTTGCCTTCCCTTTAAGTCCTTGTGCTCTTTCGAAAGTCATTCTCTCCTTAATATTTTTAATTTTCTTGCCTCATCAAGTCCCATACTAGAAAAAATATCTAAATAATTTACTTTGCCATTTAGTAAAATTAAATATGTGTCTCCTATAGAATATTAGCTATTGAGATGCCAAAACTGTTGTGATTTACAGAATCACAGGCTGCCATCCAAAGTTGTGTCTTTGTCATCTCTTGAACCTATCAATATGTTAAGATATTCTGTGATATCTTAACACAGTTCATTCCAGGAAGGGAGAACATCCTGGGCTTTCCAAGTTGGCTCAATCAGGTACATTACCTTTTTTTTTTTTTCAAAAAAAATTTACTTTTATTGCGAAGTCTGATATACAGAGAGGAGGAGAGACAGAGAGGAATATCTTCTGCCTGATGATTCATTCCCCAAGTGACCACAATGCCCAGAACTGTGCTGATCTGAAACCAGGAACTTCCTCCAGGTTTCCCATGGTGGTGCAGGACCCCACGGCTTTGGACCATCCTTGACTGCTTCCCAGGCCACAAGCAGGGAGCTGGATGGGAAGTGGAGCTGCCAGGATTAGAATCAGAGCCCATATGGGATCCCGGCATGTTCAAGGCAAGGACTTTAGCTGCTTGGGCATTACACCGGGCCTATACATTACCTTTCTTCTGCTGTGGTATAATAAAGAAGAAAAGGAAGATGGGAAGTTCCAAAACATGAGAAGCATATTATTACCACAGCTTTTAAGTTGCAAGAGGTATAACAAAGTAAGTAACAGAAGGAAGCTATATAAGTAGAGAATGACAGTTGGTGGCCAGCAAGCAAGGAAGTGGGATCTTAATTCTATACCAAGAAGGAAAGAATTGTGTCAACATCCTGAAAGAATTTGGAGGATGATTCTTTCTGACAAGCTCTGCACTAGCAGTGAACACAAGCACTCTGTCTTATCTGGACTCCTGACGCATCGCTTGTGCATAAAATATTTGCTATTTTGAGCTAGTAACATTTTAGCAATTTGCTATACGGCAATAGAAAATCACTGTTATCTCACAAACATTATTTTATTGCAGACATTGCCATGAACCCTGTCCCTGCAAACTGTTAGAGTGAGAGTGAACGTAAAACTGCAGGAAAGCCGGTGTGCGTATAATTGTGTATGTGTGTGCGTGCTTATCGCATTAATGGATTTTTAGATCCCTCTGCTCAGATGTAGAGCACCCAGTCAAGCAAACTTGGGATATAGAAGAAAACTAGGAAATTTAGTGAGTTACACAAACCTGTTGGCACTAAATTCCATTGACTGTCTTCCCTCTTCATCTTCCTTGTATTACCTGAGTACCTGCTTTTCAGGAAACACTTGTTTGGAGCACACAGAGGTAGAATCTCTCCGTTAAAATGGAAGAATATCCTTCTGAGGACTGGCAAATTGTTCTTCCTGGAAGAGATTCTTAATTGCCAGCTTCTCCTTCCTTCTGGAAGGAACCCAAAACTTTATAATCAAAGAATATCTGTATACCACTGTTTTCCTTTTACTATTTTGTTTGTCTCAACAGTAAAATTATAATAATATTTCATGCATATGTCTCTGTGGGAGAATAAAACATTGTACACAAACAAGTTCTTTCTATAATTAAAATTAATCCTTAATCAGCAGCATTTTCCAATGTCTTCACATCTTAAGAAAAAAAATTCAGTTACATAGTAGTTAGCCTTATTAAATGGGATATATGCAGACCATTCAAATCTTTATTGATGATTCATAATCATTTAAGCTATCATTTATTTCACAGCCCTCTTTCCACAGTTATGCCCTTGGGGACTATTGTTCTTACACTAAATGGTCCCAGGCCACTAAATCTTCAATTCTTGCTCTATGCTTTATGTTTTTTCTGCTATTTTCCTTGTGAACATGATCTTAATTATTATCTATTGTTGCTGTTGACATAGCTGCATCCATGCACATGTATTTCTAATTCCCAAATTGAACCACAACACTTCAAAATCAAATAATTTAAGATTTATGTATGCATATGATGAAGTGCTAGGTAAGTATAATCAAATCATGACAGCTTACATTTGAATGCTTTTATCCCCTTAATATTAAGCAATTGTTATGTACAAGATATTATATGACTCCAATGAAAACCTAGAGATTTGAAATTTATCTCGGAAGAAGACATCATTTACTCAACCACTTATTGAGAATATATTCCATTAAATCTCATTCCCTATTTTTTAACTGGACTTGCTTCACCATTTAGCTCATTTTTCATTGAACTGAATATTTTTTATCTTTATAAATATTTCTTGTGTGGTCAGACTTTCACCTTAATATTATATTCCCACAGTATTTAAGCGCATCAATATTTACAAGAAATGATCACTCAATGTTGATTTCAAATAGTAAAATATAGTCAATCATTTCTCTTATGTGTTTCATCCATGTATTGTACTGAGTGCCTTTCATCTGAATGACTTCTATTTCCTGAGCATACTCTGTAAACAAAAATCTCTGATTCTGAGTGCAGTTGCTCAGTATAAAGAGTCTTGTGAATATCTTGCACAGAATCTTTAAAAAACATTGAGTTATTCTATTTTATATACTATTCATACCATTTTTATTTTTATAGAAAAGTATTTTAAATGATTTACCAATTAAAATGCTTAGGTTTGGCTCTCTTTAAAATTTTGCTTTTAATTATAAAGCAAACTTTACTTATACTTCTGTGTCTTTATGTACTTCTGTCACACTGTAACCTATACCTGGGGTCACTCAAATCACAGATTAAACCAGTACATTCCAACGATTTCACAAGAGTTTACTCTTGAGTATTGCGATGGATTATTAAGCACACTGGTTGAGATGTGTACCAAAACCTGAATGCTGGCTAAAAAAAAAAAAATTGATGCTTATTTTCCAAATGTATTTAGTGAATCAAAAGCACATGAAATGCATGAAGTAGAAAACTGTTTCTACAATGACGTGTATTGAGTGCTTCCAATATGCCAAGGTTATGACCACTAGGCTGTAGTACCAGAAGTAAACTGTCATGTCAGAATAAGCAATTTTAATCCTGAGATGGCAGAGCCACTTAGGGAACCTGGATAGGTTGAATCAAGAGCAAACAGATCCTGTAGGCTCAATCAAATGGTATGCATTAATTCAAGAGGATAGCCAAGAAATTAAACTTTTGTCTTATAAAACTTAAACAGAAGTGCATTTTTGAGCCTCAGAGGTTTGAGATTTTATTTATCTTTACATATCCTACAGTACCCTAGAAAAGTTTGCATGCAGTGAGGGAGTTTATATGCTTACTAAATGGACTTGACTAGAAAAAGTACTTTTTTCTCTCAGGGTACAGAACTACCAAGCCTTTACTATTTAATTACTACCTGCCTACTTATTTGTTAATTGTAAGAGGGAGAGGAAGAGAGATGATCACATATGTTGATTCACTACTGCATAGGCTGGCACTGAATCCAGGCTCCTGTGTGGGAGACAAGAAGTCATTTATTTGAGCCATCTCTTGTTGCCTCCCAGAATGTCCATTAGAAGGAACCTGGAATCAAGAGCGGAGCTGTGATTGGAACTCAGACACCCAGTATGGTGTAGAGGTATACTAAGTAGCATCCCAACTGCCAGAACAAAAGCCCACCCTCATCCAGACTTTAAGTTCATTTTTAATATATATAAACTATTCTGTTTATCTAGCCTATTTAAAACAAGAGAGAAAATGCTCATGACGCCTGGAAGCACTTATTCATACTCCAAGGGACTTTTACCAAAGACTTCCTAGTTTTAAGGAGAGAGTGTCTTGGCTCTCTCCTCGCCCCAGCCCATTCATCCACCACGGTAGATTTTGCTCAGTGTCAGTTTTCACCAATAGCATTTGCTTGCTCATCAGTTTGCTGGGTTTGTCATAAGATGGAAAAAAATCTGTGTTCCATAGAGCAAATATTTCTGATCTAGTGCATTAAATAATAAGATCTAGAGTGAATAGTCATGAGTTGTGAAATTTCTGTGTTCTCTTGAATTTTCTCTGTTAGCTTGCTTTTAAGCATGAGAGGAAAGAAAAAAAAAATTCTTCCACATACTTGACTGGGTATTGGAAGCTGTTAAAAAGTGGTTAAAACTGGGAGGGATGGAGAGAACTTTCCTTCCTATTTTTTAAAGTTTGGCTGTAGGTCCTTCTGCCTGCAGGCTACAGTCACATTAGCTGTTGGAAATTGGATAACGACAGCACAATGACAAATCCAGGTTGCTTGCAATAAGTTGCTAATCCCTTTGCTTTAATATTGGAGCAGCGTGTAATGATGTTTGGACATCACTCCAGTTTACTGACGACCCCACTGGGGCCAGCAATAGAACCTTACAACTGTCTAACAAGGTGTCAGGTGACTCCCGTCGTCACAGCAACGGACACTGGAATCTAATCTTCCTTCTATTCCTCCTAGCACCCAATAACGCCTAGATTATATAAGTGGCCCATCATTGCTTGGTAACTTGAATCAATTAACGTTAATTCACACAATGCTATGATGTATTGTGATCACTTTCATTTCAGGGAAGGGGGAGAAATTGCTATAAGTCACCTAAAATGAGGTTGTCTGTGGTGCTGAGGTATTAATTGGGTGTCCATATTAAATGCAAAAGGAGCCCTATTGTGAAAGGAAAGTGGATGAGTGACTCTCTTGGCTGCTATTGACCTATCAGAAGAAGACAGTGCCCTTTTCCTTTGCTTTTATCTATTACAGTTTTCCCTATTGCGTGTCAAGTTGATGTATTATAAAAAATTCATTTGGTGACCTTTCACCCCCTTAGCAGATTAAACAATTTCACTTGGATGGCATCATTAACAGGACCCTGCATTTAATGATGATTTCTCTAAAAGGCCACGGAGATTCGATTTTAAGCTAACAGATTTATTGCACTATTATAACATATCGTAAAAAACTGTACCACCTACGGTCAGGTTTTAGGATAGAAACTGCTTAAGAGTTTATGTGGAGCTTAAAGTGGTATTACCTTGGGATATGCTGTAGCAGCAAGTCTCTGACCTCCAGTGAGAGGCTGTTTACATTTAATAAGAGATGTTTGCTCACAATAAACCTTAAAGTATATCAGGGACAGGCCTTTCTGCAATGTTCAGATGGCTAGTTCCCATTCCCGCCTTTCTGGACAGCAGTGTACTTACATCAGACTCTTTGATGATGGCCTTTGGTTTCTTTAATTTAGACTGCTTGCTGCCATCCCTCATCAGAAAGAGTTTAAGGAATAGAATAAGGTAGAAGTAGGATCAGATAGCAGTGTTAAAATTGTTCAGTGATCTGGAATCTAAAGAAAATAAAAATAATAACATGAGTTGTTAAAAATGTGGCTTAAACTGCTCCCTTTACAAAATCAAAGGAGCCCTGCCCCTTATGCTGTACAAAGAAAGTGATGATTGGGCTAGCCTGTGCTGGATCCCAAGGCAGCAATTCCAGCATGCAGGTCCAAAGCCTTAGCTAGTGCATGACCAAAGGGAGTTTTGGGGTTGCATACTCTCATTCAGCCCACCATTCCTAGGATTCCCAGGTAGAGGGCAGTTGCTTCCAATGGAATGTACAGTGCCCCATTAGATTTCCTCTTCTGCTATTTTGGGGACCAATCTTCACATTTACCTCTTGAGAACCCTCCTACGATAAACAAATTCTTCTCCCTCTCATACTTGCACAGGGGAGGGAAAGTTTTGTTAATAGGACAATTGCCTCATGAGCATTAGAAAAGGTGAAAGATAAGCTACGTTTACATGTTCATTTAAGTACAGCCACAGAGCAATGGAGAGAAAAGAAAAAACAGAGAGAGAGAGATCATCCACTCTTTCTTGTAACCTCTTGGGACAAGAGGCAAAAATTGAGACCCCTAGATTTCAAAGATCTGAATCAGCAGTACTAATACAGGGAATTAATAAACCCAGGCACTACAATAGGAGATGCTGCTGTCTTAATTGCTAGACCAATCTCCCAACCTCATTTTAATTAATTTGTTTATTTAAAGAAAAGCCTTGTTATGTATGCAACAGGTTATTTAAAAGCTAACTCACCAAAGGATACTTTATGTTAGGATATCGATTAAAATGCCAAATCTATGGCATGATATGTAATTTTTGGTGGAATTAATGGAAACATAAGTGCAGAATGTTCTTTTAATAAAGCTAGCTCCATCACCAAAAATGCAAACTCCAGGTATGAGGTATTTTCAAGTGTTACAAATTATCTATTTTAGATGTATCCCACTTTATTGCTAAATTAAAAGAGCAATTAATATACTGGAATGAGTTGAGAGACAATATAGTTCATTTGCTAACCACTCCAGACACTATTTAATGCTTTCTAATGGCTTAGCAAGTTACATAAGCCTGCTTGGAACTCAGTTACTTAATATATAACAGGGCCTACCTTATAGTATCATTTTAATAACAAAGTGAGTTTTCATATGTTGTGTTTTTTTTAAAGATTTATTTTGTTTTTATTGGAAAGGCAGATATACAGAGAGGAGAGACAGAGAGGAAGATCTTCCCTCCAATGAATCACTCCTCAGGCAGCTGCAACAGCTGGAGCTGAGCCAATCCGAAGCCAGGAGCTTCTTCTGGGTCTCCCACACTGGTGCAGGGTCCCAAAGCTTTGGGCCGTCCTTGGCTGCTTTCCCAGGCCACAAGCAGGGAGCTGGATGGGAAGCGGGGCTGCCGGGATTAGAATCGGTGCCCATATGGGATCCCGGGCATGCAAGGCGAGGACCTTAACCACTGCGCAATCGTGCCGGTCCCATATGTTGTGTTCTTTAAGTACCTGATAAATTGCACTATTTACCCAAGTGCTTTATGAAATTAAAATAAGTTGATCAACTGGTGCCACAGTTATTGAACCTCTTTATTGCAGGCACACTAGGGAAATATAACAGGAAAGTGTGTTATAAAGGATTAAACAAACCATGCTGTGTAAAATAGTGGTGTACTGACATTTGCTCTTGGGCATCCCTTCCATATTGTACCTACTGATGGTATCTTGATTTCTTGAAATCAACCAGGACTGGAGGTTTTATCATTGTAACACATTAGCGATCAAGGCATTTGGGGGCTAGAGCTGATTTAATAGCTCAGTATTGAACACATTGCTGCCCTTTACATATGATAATCTGAGCAATTCCTTCACTGCGGCTTGTTTGGTTTTCAGTGTTGAGGCATGGGGTGGGAGGGAGGCTGGTCATGATTCAAAAAAATAATAAATTCAGAACTACTTCCTCTAATTCCATGCATTTATTAAAAATTATGGCTAAACAAACATTTCAGAAATAATAAAATTTTTGGCATAGAGTTACTCCCATGTAACATAGGCAAAGGTGAATCTTTTTTGCTGGCTGACCTGGATGAATGTTATGGAGAAAGTGACTACAGTGGTATTTGAGCTTCATTGCAGACATTCTGTTGATTTTTCTGTCTTCCAGAAATGCAAGCATCTTTAAAAGTAAGAACGTTATATATGTTAGGCCCTCTGCTCTCGTAGTCCTGGTCCAGCCTTCAGATGGAGAAGTGGGAAAAGAGCTTCCTGTGCAACCAAAACTCATTTTTGTGGATGAGCAGGTAAATTTTCATGAGGAACAAGCTTTCCTGAGCTGATACCATGTTGCATTTAGTCAGTAGTTTGGCTTTAATCATCATCAACAGGTATTTCCAAAGGGCCTACTGTGTGAAAATCACTGCAACTTTTCACTATTTCTATGCTCTTCCTTCAAGTTTGCAACTACCTTCCTTCCAGTTTCTGTGAACATTCAGAATTTGATCAAGGGTAAAATATGAAGTTCTGATTGTTTTACTTGCACAGCATTTTGAAGTAGATATCTCATATTTTTTTCTGAAATCGAGCCTTCTCAAAAAGTGTGTCGACATCTGAAGAAATCTCTTGCTTTGCTGATGAAAGAACATATGAAGGCGCCTAAGCGCTGCAGTTCTGTTGCTTTGAATTATCTTTTTTAGATGAAACTAAATCAACTATCAGCAAGAGGCTTCTTGCTTGAATCCTTTTTAATGATTTTTAGTATTGCCTTAATTTTCTCTCCTTCATTTTAGATTTTTATTGCAGATCTTGTGGTGGTACACTATTATGTTTCAACATGTATATACCATATTTATGCAGTATCCAATTCAAATAGTTCATATTCCAGTTCCTTAAGCAGTTAAAACTAATTTGATCACAGTAAAATAATGTACCTATTTCTGGGGTACACTGTGATATTTCACACATATGTATAATGTGTGTACTCATTAACTCCAGGTAATTAGCATTTCTTTCTCTTTATCATTAAAGCTTTCTAGCTTTTTCCCTCTGTTTAGAGCATATTTTATATCTTATTGTGAAGAATAGCCACCCCCATTGTGCTACAGAACATCAGAACTTATTTCTTCCACCTAACTCTAATTTGACACCTCTTGCCCAACTTCCTTCTATCTCCACTGCTCTTTTTTCCTTCTGTCTAGTAATTACTATTCTCTTTTCAGATCAGCTTAATTTTAACCTCTACTTATAATGGAGAACGTGTGGCATTTGTCTTCCACAGTCACTGGCTTCTATGCTTTATTCTAATTTCAGGCTCTACACCCCAGGACTCTATATTATCTTTTCTTTATTTAGGATTTTTATGACAAAACTATAAAATGTGATCTAATAATCAGATTTCTCTTCTTAAAATACATCCTCTGACACATCGACAGAATGAAAGGATCCCATGAAGCTGAGCTCTGCATAGGAAAATGTGCTAGTTTAATCTACTCTGCCATTCATCCGTCTCTCTCCTGCCTTCTCTTAGCCTTTCCTTCAATATTTACATTCACCACATCAAGCCACTCTTAAAAACTTAGCTTTTCCTCCTCCACTTTTCTGCCTTGATCCAACTTTCTTACAACAATGCATTTCTCTTCTCTTCTCTCATTAAGTTAATGTTTACCTATGACTTTTAAAAAAGATTTATTTTTATTGGTAAGCAGGTTACAGAGTGGAGAGACAGGAACAGAAATATCTTCTACTCACTGGTTTACACCCCTAATGGCTGCAATGGCTGAAGCTGAGCTGATCTGAAACCAGGAGCTTTTAGGTCTCCCATGTGGGTGCAGGTGCCAGGGACTTGGATCATCCCCCACTGCTTTCCCAGGCCACCAACAGGGAGCTGGTTGGGAACTGGAGCAGCTGGAACACAAACTGGTATCTACATGAGATGCTGGCACTTGCAGGTGGAGGATTGGTACTGTTGAGCCACTGTGCCAGTCCCAATGTTAATTATTCTTAATAAAGCTTATTCATCATTTTCCTGGGCTTAATTTTTTTCTCTTCCACATATGCTTTCTGAAGCTTCTGGGGTAATAGTCATGCCTAATAGCACACCAGTAGGGATGCTCACATCCTATGTTGGAGTGTCTGACTCGGTTCTTGGCTCCAGCTTCTTAATGGTATGAAACCAGGCAAGCAGCAGTATTGGTTCACATGACTGAGGAAGGAGGGGTTCCTGCCTCCCATGTGGGAGATGTACAGTAGCTCCTGGCTTCTGGCATAGGCCTGCTGCTAGCCATTTTGAGCATTGGGTAATGAGCCAAAGAATGGGCACTCTCTTTCCCACTCCTAAATAAATAGTTAAGAACGCACACAAAAAAAGCTTCTATATGTGTGCCTTCTCTTTAACATAAGTTAACAAAATTATTTTCTGAATCCATCTCTCCCCATTCCACATTTCCAGAATCGAAGAGTGGAATCCTTGGGTCCTCCCTCTGAACCTTGGACTGTTGCAGTTTCCTTAGAAGGAAGATCAAATTCAGTGCTAAAAGGTAAGTGTCTGCCTTTCTCATACTGTTACTTTATCTGTAAAGAAAAAGGCAATGTTTGCATCCATTAGGAATGTATAGCATAGTAGGGAAAATCCAGTTTCTTTGGTAACTTGCAAAGATTGTCATTAATTTACAGATCTTTACGGCTCCTGTCTATGAAAAGGAAATTTAGGAAGGGAATGCTTCCTACAGACAGGAAATACTGAATGGGCCACCTGCTCCTCTTCCTTCTCTTGCATGATGAAGAGTTTTCATCATGTTTCAGCATATTTGTATGATACAGGGAGAAGAGTGTAGGATCTTTGTCTGGGTCTCACATTTCAGTTATTGTACAGACTGTCCACTGCTCAGTGATAGATCCTTGTTTGACATAGTGTCATGGGCAGTGCAGGGAGGCAAATGCTGAGTCCGTGTGGCTTGTGCGTTTTCTTTTTAAAATTATTTTATTTATTTTTTAATAACATTGTATTATGTGACACAGTTTTATAGGTACTGGGATTCCCACCACCCCTCCCATAACCCTCCCCCCGTGGTGGATTCCTCCACCTTGTTGCGTGACCACAGTTCAAGTTCAGTTAAGATTCCTTTATTGCAAGCATATACCAAGCATAGAGTCCAGCATCTTATTGTCCAGATAAGTTCAACGGCTTTTGGGGGAGACCTTCTCTGGTCTGTAGGTAGAGCCAACAGAGCAAAATCCCAATCAATCAAAAGCCCCAACATAACATCAACAACAATATACAATGTTATGGTATTAAGTGACATAGTATTGAGTAAACAATCTATTAAAAATAATGCAAGTTCTTAACCACATCCTGTGACTACTCCATTGACATTTCAAGAATTGAGGTGCATAGCAGTTATAGGAGTGGTGTAGGTTTTGAAAGTGGCTTGTGCATTCTCCTCCCAAGGTGTGGAAACCAAATTTGTGAGTAAGTCGAAAAGCACATGACACAGAACAAGCCCTCGGGATTAATTTTTGGATTTTTGTCTACTATCCTCCCACCTTCTAGCTTAGTCTTAGCGTTACTTCCAGATCCTTGAGCTTATATGTATGAAAATCAAAATAAATATTATTTAAAATTAACATTCCTAAGCCATGCCAAAATTAGACCTTATATATGGGGACAGAAATATAAATTTTAGGACCTGACTTATAGAGAAACAAGCATTAGAACATACTTCTATGGGAGGGGGATTAAATTCTAATTCCTAGAAAAAAGGAACAAGCAAACAAAATCCCCTTGAAATACAACCTAGTCAAAAGGATAGGAAGGTACAGCTTAGAAACTGTTCCATTCCTGAGAATATTGTTCTCAGATTTGTCTGTCTTTAAAAAAATGAAGATATAGCATTGTCATAATGAAATTTCTCATACTTATTTCCAATATATATTGGAAAGATAGATATATAATTCCAAATATGTAATTTCTAATTAATGCTTACTGCCTATGGTTTTAATAAATTGATCCCAGATCTCAGAATTTTTTTAAGCTGATGCCTTTTTTCCTGTATATGCACATCTTGTTGATTCTAGAGAACAACAGACCCGTTTTCTTTTGAAAATGGTCTTGAGGAAGCAATAGACATCACTAAAAAGCTTTATCATCTCAAAAGCTTTACTATCTAAAGCTTTCTTATCCTGTTGCTTCTCGTTAGAGCTGTAAGTTTGCCTACCATCTCTTTTTAACTTGCCTTTCAACTATTTGGGCCAGTATATTCTCTACCCTATTTATGTACTTATTAAGAAATTAATTTTTTTTTGCAATCTGTCCACCAAAATATTCCCCCAACTACCAAAGTCTTGTGGCTATCCTCAGCACCCTCTCCACGTTGCATAATTTTATGTTAAAGGCCCCATAATGCTGCATATTATATGAAAATCTCTTATCTTTCCATACCTTCGATAGTCCCACTTGTACAATAAACTCTATCTTTGCTTATATTGGTGAAAGTAACACCTGTATTGCTAACAGATTTTGCTCTTGGTCATTTTTTTTTAGCCAAGTAGTTAAGTCTGAAATTCTTTAGGATTAAAATTTTTAAAATGACTCCGAATGTTTCCCATACAAATTTGCAGAAATAAACCATACCCTTAAAAACAAGGTAATGGGGGCTAAGCCATTGCCTTTTATTCTAGAATACCATTTGGTACTGATTATGGTCCTTGTATGCTTTACCTCAAATCCTGCTCCCTGCTAAAAAGCCTAGGAAAGCAGCAGAAGTTGACCCAAGTATTTGGGTTCATGGGAAACCAGCAAAAAGCTCCTAGATTCAGCCCAGCCCAACCCTGGCCATTGTGGCCACCTGAGGCGAGACAAAGCAGATGGAGAATCTCTCTCTGATTCTCCCTCTATCTCTGTCATTCTGTTTTTCAAATGAATAAATAAATCTTAATACTATATATATAGTATTATATATATATGTAGTGATTAAACCAAAGTTGGACAATGAGAAAGTTGAACTTCAGTCAACTTTATGAGTAGCATTTTGATTTTGTCATTTGTGACTTCTTCATTTTGTTGCCTCTGCTTATTAGAAAATACCTAAGATATGACAGCAGCTTATCTACTGATCTTGGTGTGTACAACAGCACCAGAAACATAAAATTCCAGCTATTTTTCATGTTCTAGTAGTATTTGCAAAAGACACCTCAAATGACTGCTGAAACGACTTTTCCTCACCCTGTCTTCTACTTTATAACTGAGGGACTTACTAAGTTCCCCTGCTTTACCAGCATGTTATAGCTTACTCACATTATACCCCTAAGACACCCTGTAATTTACCATACGCCTCAACTTTCTACGCTCCATGCATTACTTATAATCTGTACCTTAGTCCTACTCCATTTGCCATGTTTTATATATTATCTATACTAGATACCTTACTATACTCCATACCTTCTCATATATGGTTTTTTCACTCAGTTTCTGTACTTCATCCTGTTTCTGATAGCTCACACACATCCTTCATTACTTTTCTTTCAGCTGCCCAGCCTAGAATCACACAATGAACATGCAAAATGAAGGAGGCATAAAACTACCATTTTAGTATACTGATACCAGTCACACTTAGGCCAGCATTATGGCCATTGACCTTTATGAGAGACCCATTAGAAAAGTAAGAGGAATGAGTTAAAAACTATTTTCTATTCATAATTTTTTAGTATACATCATAAAGTGTGGAAGAAATCATGGACAGCTTTGTATTTTTCAGATATCATATTGAAACAGCCTATTTCATGTGATTGAAAGTTTCTTTTGAAGCCATATTAAAATGTTTCACCTTAAATTTCAGAAAGAATTGCACCAAAACCATTTGGAATGGATTCCATAGCTTACACCAAGTATTTGTTGGGGAAATGTAACAACAGAATAATCATATCTGTATGTCTTGTCTCAATCTTGTATTTTGCAATTTAATTTCATTTGTTCTTAATAGATCCTTCTAAATGAAAAAAGATGATTAATAAAAATGAATTTGGATAATCAAAGACAATTATTTACAGATCCTCTAAATCCTTTGCCATTTAACTGTAGCTCATAGATGAAGAAGTATATCATTATTTTTTAAACTAGCATCTCAATATTAATGATATAACAATTTGTATACACAGCTTGTAAATGGGATAGGTGAAAAGATGTGTTGGGCTGTAGAGATGTGTTAGGCACTATATACCTCACACACCGACACTCAGGTAGCATAGCTTCATGATCTTGCAATCAATTTCAGTCTTAACTGCAAACAGAAATTCCACCTTATCCCAAGTTCTTCCACCCAGTACGTTGTTTATGCGGGCTTGGTTAGAGAGTCTGTCAATGGCATTTGTATTTTTTTTCATAATGGTGATTTCAAAGATACGATGAACCCTCAAGTAATGTACTGTACTTGGCAGCAACTGCCTCAGCTTTTGGGCACATATGCTTGAAATCTGAGAATATTATAGATATATATGGAATCATTGTGGAGCTCTCTAAGGCAAGCTGGTATTTAACGCAAAAGCAAACCCATTTGAAGCTAAAGCACTTTCCATTAGGCAGTTTGGCGGCTGTTCTATGAGGCAAACTCACTGTGCTTGACGGACACATTTCGATTAAATGCTGCTTTGTATTCCTCCAAAGATGGGAACAATAAGGACGTTTGTCAAAGGAAAAACTGCAGCAAATGATTTCATGTTGAACATCTGTATTCTGCAGTTCATTGTTTGTAAGAGTTTATTGACCATAATTTTGATGCATATAGGTTTTAAAAAGTCTAAACTGCATTTGTCTTGGGTGTATATCATTTATCTGAGTCTTGGATTATTTATTTCCTTTATTTCCTGGGCATTTTATTTATTTGGGGACTCTGAAGACATGAAGGAAAAAGATGTTTTCCATAAAGGAACTTTTACTTAGCTCTGCAAAATTGATGAGGAAAGAAAATGTTTTTACAAAAAGATTGAGCAATTGAATTGAAAATGCAACACTAGGTATATTATATCTTTATGATACCTTTCAGCCTTGGAGATATTAAAACAATTTACAAACTCTCAGACCACTCTCCTCTTTGACCAATATACCAATCAGAGTGACGTTTCAAACTGAAATGTAGCAGCTGGTAATTGACAAACTAATTTAGGATAGCAAATCAAAAGACAATTAATACTATTGTGAATGTCATTCTGAGTTAAATTGACTTCTTTTACTTTATAAATAGATGGCCTACTGTTATAAAATGCAAGCTTTCTTTTTTTACTTTTGTGTTTTACTCAAGGAAACCAAGCCCAGTCTATTCAAGTTAAAAAAAATAAGAGTAATTTGTTAGTCTCACTTTAACAAATTGGTGTACCCTTGATTTATCAATTCTGCTACCAAATAAACTACAGATTCTCTGAATAGAAGAGAGAAATATACTATCTAAAAGACAGTACAATTTCTTTCTGATTTCATTTAGTATAAATAGCCTATGTATCATGGTGTTTAAGAAAGTCAACTTTGAAATCTGGCATATTTGTTCTGCAACTCTAGCACCAAGTAATTAATTTAATTCTTCATGCAAAGTATTTCCTAATTACTACATTAAAAAGTTGCAACATTTATTTAAGATACATACATATTTATTTTATGAGTTAGGGACAGAAAGTATACTTCCATCCCCTAGTTCACGCCCCTGGTACCTGCAACAAATGCAGACTGCACCTAGGAGCTTGGTCCAGCTTTCACAATGGAAGAATAGATTCAAGTAGTTCAGCCCTTATCTGCTATCTCCCAGAATGTGTATTCACAGATGGATGTGATTGGGGGCATAACTGGTACTCGAACTTGGGTACTCTGATATGAAATATCACTCAAAGCAGCATCTTAAAAAAGCTAGGTCAAATACCCCAATGATAGCATATTTTGTAGTATAATTGGGTATTTGTATGCCATGATAAGGATGGAGCCCTGTTTGATAAAGTAAACTTTCAGCATGTGCTACCTGCTAGTATTCTGTCTTGAGTGATTTAGTCTAAGAAGTAAACTGGATTAAGTAAACTCTTGAATTAAAGAATAAAAGTATTTTTATTTGTCTAGCTGCATCTCTTCAGAGAAGATTCAAGGACTTTGTTGGACAGAAAACTAACATCTATTTTCTTTCTTTTCTTTTGCTTCTAGGATATACTCAGGTAGAAACTCAGGATGGTTATGTAAGTTTCTCCAACTTGGCAATCTCAATATCTGGGTCAAGCTGGCACTTTATTTTCACTGTGACTTCTCCTCCAGGTAATTTCAGCACAATAGGCTTTTATTATGTTTCTTTAAAACAAATAAACAAAACCTTCTCTGTTACAATGGGAAGAATCCTATCAAAATAAGAAGTCATTCTGCTTTAAAGGGAAAATCCATTGGACGCTGTCATTATGGTATGAGAAGAAAGAACACATGGGGAAATTAAGCTTCAGAGAAGACCCTTGTTGAACAAGAACAAGGACATATTCTCCTTTAGATACTAAAATTTACTTTGAGACTTGAACTTTAAAAAAAATTACTTATTTTTATTGAAAAGGCAAATTTACAGAGAGGAGATACAAAGACTGTCCATTCGCTGGCTCATTTGTCAGGTGGCTGCAACTGTTGGTGTTGAGCCAATCCAGAACCAGGAGCCGGGAGCTTCTTCCAGATCTCCCAGGCCAGTGCAGAGTCCCAAAGCTTTGGGTCATCCTCTGCTGTTTTTCCAAGCAGGGAGCTGGATGGGAAGTAGAGCAGCGGGGTACATGAACTGGTGCCCATAGGGGATCCTGGCACTTGCAAGGTGAGGATTTAGCCATTGAGCCATGATGCTGGGCCTGAGAGTTCAACTTTTTAATAACATTTGATTGGATATTAACTAGAAAACTTTGACTTTTAAGAGTCATAAGATACAAATTTTCAACTTACAAGTGTCATTGTGCACTGTGGAAACTGAATCCTTCTCTCTTCATCCTCTCCTTCCCTACTGAAAATAGTGATCATACTTACTAATACCTTAGTAAGGATAGTTACAGGGTGTCTTTAAATAGCTTATATGAGACCAGTTATTCTTAGTGAAACATTTTTTTAAGTCTTTCATGAAAATAAGCAACACTAATCAACAAGTTATTACAAATATAGTTCAAAGAGCATTGAAAAGATAATGGTTATAATGGAAAGAAATGTTAAACTAAATTTGCTAAATTGAATGCAAGCCTATGAAACTATAACCACCAATGCTACGGGTCTGTGGATATTACTTGCATTTTACTGGACAAAAATCACTCCTAGCTTGTCGGTATTACAGAAATGAATACATCAAAGCCCTAATTAATAATGCTGTTAAATCAAACAAATTCTGGAGAATCTGATAAATTTTGGATTCACTTGTTTGAAAAAATGATAGTATGACATTGATAAAATCCACAATGATTTTTTCCCCTTAACTTCAAGACCATTTTGCTTAACAAAGATTCTTTTGAAATTAGGTAATTATCAAATGTAGATTTTGTTTGACAGATATTATTTCAATCGTTTTAAGATGCTCAAATATGCTTATAGATTCATGAAGATTCAAAGTCAGGAACCTTTGCCGTGGGATTCTAGTTTCTCAATGGATATGTTATACTGACATGCAGGGATGGATAATTTGTCCTAGATTTATCTGATATTGAAAAAATATATATATCCTTTAGTTTTCTTGGTATATAATGAAGATTTATCCAGAACATTATCAAGGTATAAGTTATAAAAGTAAATGTGAAATGTAGACAGTAAGTTTTCAGGATTTTCCGTATCCACTGTCGTTTCTGAGGTCAAGGTACCCAGTGTCACAGAGTTTTCCAAAGGTCCTCAGGGTCTCAGTGTCTGCTGGTCTGAGAAGAGATGGAAGAAGTCAGGCATCCTCTACTCTCCAGCATCATAGGGTCATAAGCCACAGCAGTGCTGCATGTTGCCACTTGCTGCTTGGAATGCTACTCCCCCACAGATTCACAGGGCTCTTTGGAAGCTTTACCCAGCTTTCATCTCAAATGTCACCCCTCCAGGAGGCCTCTTGTGCGTCACTTTGTCCTCAAAACCTTCCCCAAGCCTCTAGATTTCAATCTTCACTTTTTTTTTTTTATAGCACTTACAAATAGCTGACATGCTAACACCTATGCATTGGCTTGTTTGTAGCTTATGTAGTAGATCCTGCCTTGGAACATAAGAGTGGAGAAGAATTGCACTTGGTTCAGCAACACATTCTTAAAGAATAATAAAGCTTGGTGTATTATAGGCGCACATAATATTTTTATAAAATCAATATATAAAGATCATTTTTAATGTTGCAGTTAAAACAATATTCTGCTGTTATAAAATATCTAATAGTCAGTGCTCTCCACTCTAGAGCTGAAGTTATTCCTCTAGGCTTTCACTCCATGGCTAGTATCCTGAGTTCCATATCTCTGCCACTTTCTCAATTGAGAACATCTGTCTGGATTACCATGTCCTCCATATTTTAATTTCTAAAATAAAAATTCTATTTCTTTTCTCATTCTCAGTGTAGAATCTTATCTTTATATGACAATCCCTTGCCTTCAGAAATCCTGCCTGGTATTTAATGTTCACAAGTATGTTTTCACCATTAATGGCCCATGTTCTACAGCATTAATTTTTTTTAAAGATTTATTATTTATTTTTATTGCAAAGATATATATACAGAGAGGAGGACAGAGAGGGAGATCTTCCATCCGATGATTCACACCCCATGTGACCGCAGTGGCCAGTGCTCTGCCGATCTGAAGCCAGGAGCCTGAACTTCCTCCAGGTCTGCCATGTGGGTGCAGGTTCCCAAGGTTTTGTATTGTCCTTTACTGCTTTTCCAGGCCACAAGCAGGGAGCTGGATGGTAAGCGGTGCAGCTGCGACATGAATGAGCACCCATATGGGATGCCACTGCCTTCTAAGTGAGGACTTTGGATGCTAGGCCACTGCTTGGGGCCTTACAGCGTTAATTTCTTAAAGATCGATCACTATTTTATTATTTCCATCATAATTTCCGCGCTGAGTTTCCAAAGCCAATTTGCCAGGATGCGTTCCCTAATCATATCAAACGAAAATAACCTTTTAAAGAAGTGATTTTTAGAGGCCTGGCACCGTGGCCTAGCACATGAAGTTCTTACCTTGAACGCACCAGGATCCCTATGGGCACTGGTTCTAATCCCAGCAGCCCCACTTCCTCTCCAGCTCCCTGCTTGTGGCCTGGGAAAGCAGTCTAAGATGGCCCAAAGCCTTGGGATCCTGCATCCATATGGGAGACCTGGAAGAGACCTGACTTCGGATTGGTTCAGCTCAAGCTGTTGCGGCCACATGGGGAGTGAATCATCAGACAGAAGATCTTCTCTGTCTCTCCTCCTCTCTGTAAATGTGACTTTGCAATAAAAATAAATAAATCTTAGAAAAGAAAAGAAGTGATTTTTAATATTTGTTGGCATGTGTCTCATTTTTATTTCACCAAAATTTGTTATATGTATTTTATTTCATTTTCTAAATTTGAAATATCTTAAAAGTGTGATCAGTAACTTATCCACTTAAACAATCACTGAGCAATCATAGAATAAAGAATTTTGTAAAATAATATCTTTTTTAAATAAGAAAATTTTGCTTTTGCTTCTACAACTTCCTGGTAAAACCCACCCTCTCATCTCTGAACTTTGCTGATATTAAGATGTCCACAAAAGGGAATTAATTTTTATAAATAAGTCATACATGGTTCAAACATGAGATGCATTGCAGGGGAATAATTTTTAATGGTAGCTTTGTGGTACAGGTAGCTGGCAGTCAAGACATGTAAGATATGACTTTTACTTATAAACAAATGTCAGGTTCACCCCCCAAAAAAGTAGGATCATGGGAATAAAAGCTCTCTCTTTACCTAAAATATTTGAATGAAAGCAAAGCTTTAGAATTATTTCACGTATTTGTTTCTAATGAACTACTATATTTAATAAAAAAAAGTTTAATTATTGGCACTGAGTGGTGGTATAATAAGCTAACCCTTGTTTTGTGTGCCAGTATCCCAAAGGGGAGCCAATTGGAGTCCCAGCTGCTGTATTTCTGATCCAGCTCCCTGTGATAGCACTGGAGGATGGCTCAAGAACCTATGCTTTTGCACCCACATGGGAGGCTTGGAAGAAGCTCCTGGGTCCCACCATCAGGCCAGATGAACTCTGGCCATGGCTGCCATTTGGAAAGTGAACCAACAGATGGAACGTCTCTCTAGTTGTTTCTTTCCGCTCTCTGTAATTCATTCATTCATTCATTCTCTCTCTCTCTCTCTCTCTCTCTCTCTCACACACACACACACACACACACACTTATTTTGCATGTCAGAGTCACAAAGAGGGAGTGGGAGCGATAAAGAGACAGAGACACACAGAGAGAATGCTACCGATTGTTTCTGTAAATGGATACCCATGGCTTCACAAAGGCCAGAGCGATACTAGGAAGCAGGAAATGTGTGGGTCTTCAATATGGTAGCAGTAACCTAGGTACTTGAATCAAACTTGCTGAGCAGATGTCCTTGTAGAAATTCATCTTTGTATAATATTGTGGGTGCTATTGACTGTTGTGGCAATCATTTGTGATTAATTATGTTAGATAACCATGCAAAAGAATTTCTTCATAATCTCCTCCCTATTGATTGTCTGGGTTTACCAGGAAGATCCCATTTGATTCTGCTAACTTTTGCATTGTTTTCATAGTGAGTTTCTTTTTTCTAGTTTTAACTTTAAATATTTTGTATTGGGGTATAGTAACATGGATTTAAAGCAAATCATTTGGTTAATTTTAATGAATGTCTACTGTGAATTAATCATCATAATTAAGATAATAAATATATTCACCATTCACCAAATGGTGGGTAGGTCTTAAAATTTTTGAAGATAAAATTAACCTGTAAAATGTACCTTTTGCTATTTATCCATAAAATTAAAATATGTGTATAGATTTGTGTAACCACTCAGATAATTAGAATACACATCACTTTTGTCAGCCAAAAATTTACTCTCATGGCATTCCTCTGTTCCCTACCCTTATTCTCCCCTCTGGAAACCAATGATCTGTTTGCCATCTGTATAGTTTTTTTCCTAGAATTTCATAGAAATAGGATTATATAATATATACCCTATAGTGATGGATTTCTCCATGCACTGTAGTGCCTTCAAGGTCCTTCCTAGCCATTCTCAATTATTAATCTTTTTTTCTCCACCCCTCCCCAGTAAAACATGGTGAATTTACTCACTCTCTTATCAAGAAATAAATTTGAATTGTTTTTGGGTTCTAGTCACTGTGAATAAAGCTGTTATAAACTTTATGTACAGGCTTTTGTGTGTATCAATAAAGGTTTTTAAAGATTATTTTCTGGCTATATCCAAGATGGTAATGAGATAAGAACCAAATTTTTTAGTCTACAAAAAGTGGGGGAGTTTCCCTTGAATTCTTAGACAAGAAGGGCTCCATTTTCTTCCATTATCAATGGCCCAAGTAGCTCTGTTTATCTTTTACTCATGGTTTTCCAGATAACTAAAACTTTTTGCATGTTATAAAGTCTCTTAGTCTCCTAATAGGAGTCTCTACACTCATGTTTGGGTGTGATATATGCCATATTTTAAGTAGACACATATGTCAAAGCAGCTAATTCCACATATGCTAGATCTGAGAAGATTTTTTTCTTCTAATGGAAGACTATCTAGGCTCAGTTTTCCAATGCAGCAGAGGGTGGGTCTGAGAATGACAAGTGATCACTGTAAGAATTACCTATCAGTAGTTGACAGAATCAGGAAGAACTAGGGGTTATTTTGGGAATGCTATAGTTCCTTAGAAATATAAATGTTGAATTGGTTATTAATTTTTGTCTAGTCTTTCAACTTAGTAGTCACTGAACATCCATGTTGTGTCAGTCACTATTTTGTGTTAGACACTACAAGTAGATGATTAGTTTTATTTATTTATGTATTCATTCATTTTTATAGGAGTCAATTTTACAGCTCGATCCAGAAAATTTGCTGTCTTGCCAATGACCATGAAGGAGAGCTCTACCATCATCCTGGCTGCATCACTGTGCTCAGTGGCCTCATGGCTGGCTCTGAGCTGTCTGGTCTGTTGTTGGTTCAAAAAGAACAAAAATAGAAGTATGTGATTTTTTTTCTCCCTTTGGAAATGTTGGAAATGAAATATATGAAGAATATGACATTATACTACACACATTAATAATTTTTTTACTTCCAAAAATAAATCTTTATGAACATTTGCAACATATACAAAAACAAGTAAAACAAGGGAATGATTAACATAATAGATATAAGTCATGTCTGCTCTTATGCAACAAAGGTGGATCATATTGTTGAATACTCACTCTGGACCAGGTTCTAAATGTTTTAGATAATGAAGCTAGTCCTCACATCAACAGCTTGAACAGCTGCTAAATATCATACCCGAATTGCCTATGTAGAGAGTGAGGTCAGAAAGGTTACCAGGCAATTTGCCTGCCATCTCAACTCTATGAAACACTGTTCCACTACCTTAATACCTACAGAGGTACTAAGGAAGTGAACAGGAGAACACCCTTTGTCCTCTAAAAATGAATAGAGAGAGCACCTGCTATATTTTCTCTAGAAGCGTACAAGCTGAGTGTTCCACATGCCTGGAGTAACATCTACCATGAGGAATGTGAACATAACTATATTTAAAATTTTTAGATCAGTTTTACTTTAGATTAAAAACAAACAAAAAACAGGAGAGTCAGCAAGACATGGAAACAGCTTGCCCATCTGCCAGTTCATTCCCTAAGTGCCCACAACAGCCAGTGCTACACCAGCCTAAAGCCAAGAATGTAAGAACATAACCTTAAGCTGTCTCCAGCTTCATTACATGGGGCTTATTCATAGGTAGCTGGAATTAGGAGTAGAACTGGATCTTGAAGGCACACGCTTGGATATGCAGTGTGGGCATCCTGAGTTGTGTTGTAGTTGTTAGATCAAATATTTGCCTTCATAAATATGTTTTTGGGGCCCGGCGCGATAGTGTAGTGGTTAAAGTCCTTGCCTTGCACATGCCTGGAATCCCATATGGGCACCGGTTCTAATCCCAGCAGCTCTGCTTCCTCTCCAGCTCCCTGCTTGTGGCCTGGGAAAGCAGTGGAGGACGGGCCAAGGCCTTGGGATCCTGCATGCCTATGGGAGACCCAGCTGAAGCTCCTGGCTCCTGGCTTCAGATTGGCACAGCTCCAGCCATTGTTGCCACATGGGAAATGAATCATCAGATAGAAGATCTTCCTCTCTGTCTCTCCTCCTCTCTGTATATCTGCCCTTCCAATAAAAATAAATAAATCTTTAAAAAGTACATAAATAAATAAATAAATAAATAAATACATTTTGATGAATATTTCTGTTAAATAGGTGAATAGAAAGTAAAATATCTCATCATCAGAGGTAGATTGAAGAGTTTTAAAGGATCAATCTGGTGCTGTCATTTTGACATGACAGGTTAACACAACACTGGCATCTCATATGGGCACTAATTCCTATCATGGATGTTCCACTTACAATGCACCTTCCTGCTAATAGCCTGGAAAATCAGCAGAAGATGGCGCAAGTGCTTGGGCCCCTGCCACTCCTCCGAGAGACCTGGATGGAGCTCCTGTCTCCTGGCTTTGTCCTGGCCCCGTCTGTTACGGCCCTGTGTACAGTGAATCAGATAGAAGATTTATCTCAATGTGCTTCTCTATTGTCTCTGTAACTCTGACTTCAGAATATTTCAATCCATTTTTTTGTTTATTTATTGTCTGTTTTTAAAAGCTGTGTATTTGCTCAGTTGCTATGGATTTTATTAATGTCAAGTTCCTGGTTTTGATACCATAGCACAATTAACTCAGGGTGAAAAGGAAAGGGGGAACCTGGATGAAGGGGTATGTGTCATCCATGTGCATTTCTTGGCAACTTCCTTAAAATCTTTAGTTATTTCAAATAAAAGTTAAAAAAAATAGTAAAATTTCATCCCAGCTGGTTTTGAGCAAAGTATAACATGAGCCACAAATGTGTTGCTTATTGTAATTTTATTTTCTCTTACAGCTTCATTTGTTTATTTTAAAAAACAGAGTGATAAAGAGAGGGAGAGACAGGGCTAAGACTGCATAGGACAGTAAAGACTCATACTGCAATGCCAGTCACTAAGTGGAAATCTGTGTTATTAGTTCTTAAACACTAAATATATTATTGCATTTTATTCTGTATTTGAAGGCACTTCACACAGTTTTATAAAAATTGAACTAAAAGATTGATTTTAGTGAAAATATTTGAAATGGTGACTAGTTTACATAATGTGCCTAATCTGCATGATGTATGTATATGTATATCCCAAAGATGAGTGGAGAGGAGTGTAAGAGAAACTCCTTACCATTTGATGCCCACTTACAAATAGTGATGTTCTTTTTATGTGGGAAAAATACAAAATGCCTATTTTTGTTTTCATAAATGCAGAAACAAAACCTGAAGAGACAAGTGAATCTCAGACTACTGATCAGAAGAATCATACCCCAGTCTCCTCCAAACGTCAAGGATCACAACCAGAGACTGCGAAAGAAGACACCGGAGTGGAAGAAGGTGAGCTTGGATGGTGAGGAGGATCCCCACAGGAGGCTTTCGTTGTGCATGAACCACGTGTCCTTTCCCCTGGCTGTCGGGCTCTGAAGCCATCCAGTTCTAGGCACAGCCCCTCCTTCAGTCTTAATTACTTTTTCTCAGGATAATGAGAGCCTGGCAACATTATAGAATTCGGGGAAAGAGAGAGTATGGTTGCCAAATACCTACTATGCATATTAAATGACATACCCAGCCTGCAAAAATAAGCCAGTTTTGTCAAGCTCTGCTTTATTGTTTAGTCATACTTTTAGCAAAAAATATCATTTGCCTGTGATATGCATTATGCCAGATGATGTATCTTGTTATATTGTTAAATTGCCATTAGAATTGGTGGCAAGCAGAGACAAAAATAAGCATTTGCCTCAAACCAGTGCTTTGCTCATATACCGAAAGGATATAGAAAATAGGAAGACAGTGAAGGAACACAAGAGAGCTTTGCCAAATACAGATGTGTGAAGAAGTCATCTAATTTCCATTGGTCTGAGACATCTTAAAATACATGTTCTAAAAAAAAGAAATCTTCCTGTTTTCTCTAAGAGTCAATAATTATATTTACTGCCTGTAAAGGAGCACCAATCCCATTGGTTTTGTGTGTGTGTGACTGGAAAATAGCAGTCTGAAGTTGTTCTGCCTCTCACTGGAGGAATGAAGCCCGGGATATGTAAGTGTACGTGTGCTTCTGCACACACGCATGCCTGTGCATGTGTGGATTTTTATGTGTTTGCTTCTTTTCCTTTAGAGGAAATGAAGGAAATCCCCCCTCCAAATGAATTAGTTATACTCCAGGTCCTGGACTTATACCAAAAGTTGGTGGAGCATATGGGACAAGATGAGGGTAAAGGTGGTGAAAATCACGAGGACAGAGAAAACAGGAACTTTTTCTAGGTTACATACAGCTTAGAACTATTTTAAATTTAGTTTGTTTTCTGTGTTAATGGGCAAACTTCTTTTCCACATCAGTGCCTGCAAACTCAGATGGGTATTTGGCAATTGCGGTCTGCATCCAGTTCTTCGTAATCATCCATGTTCTCTACCCTCATATGTTGCGGCCTTCAACAGTCATCACAGTTCTTGCCTAATTAAGCAGTCCAGAATACATGGATGATTTACTAAGGAACAGTTTTTACATGGTGGCTTATTCATAAGTGATCAGAATAAGACAATGGATGGGGTTTCTGTTGAAAAGGTTAGAAGGAAGAAATTGGAGCGTTACAGGGGACATTTCATTAGGATATTGGGTCAGAAATAGAAAGGATGTGTTGCCCAAATCCTCCCCTGGGGATCTTAACAAATTGCTTCCATATCTTCCAAGCTTTGTCCAAATCTTCAGATCATTGTTTCCAAGGCAAGTAATGAGGCACCTTCTTCTTTTATTTGGAAATTATTACCAGCTACAAAAGGACTCAATTATTGCTGGCTTAAAATGTATGTGGTTTTCTTCCATTATTTTCATGCTATCTTAGTTTCTCTTTTGCTTCTGTTTTTTTAACATTCGGCATTCACTGATGAAGTGATGTGCTGACTTTCTCATTAGCACTTGCCTTCTTTAAGCACTGACAGAGCATTTAAGATCATCTAACTTATGGAACTGAGCAATACCACTGGATTCAGATTACAATCACCATATTATAGCTTTTACCAAAAATTGCGTGAATATAGCCAAGGTGCTATGGGGAAAATTACCACTGGGAAAGAATGGAGTAAAGCATGAAGGGTCCTTAAAAAATTCATGAAAAATACAATTATGAATTTGGAACCAAAGTAAACTTATATTTTAATTCTATCTGTGATACTATTGAGATCCTTTCATATATGTTACTCCTACTCTCCTGCTGCTGGATGTTTGACATCTGAAGCTACCTATGCGATCATTCAAAATCCTTATCGGCTCATGGAACTCTGCTACTCAAGATTTAATGAATGCCCAATATCATTTAGAGGCACAAGATGATATCACATACAAGGTCATGGGACGCAGGAGACAAACTCTGAAATTAAATTTGACTTTCCTGTTGGCCAATGTTTTGGCTTTCATACCTCTCTCTGTGCTTTTCATGTTCCTCATTAAGAGAACTATCGTAATAATGTGGCCCACCTCAGGACTGCAAATTAAGTGAACTTATACCAGTGAAGAATGCACGACTCCTAGCCATATTATATATATCATTTTGTTGTTGTTGTTGTTATTTAAGGCCCAAAACTTGATAAGACATGAAACTATTTTGTTATCCTAACATTGTTTTGAATTGATCCCTTCTGCTCCCTGCACACATTCATCACTCCCGTTCACTCATCCTGGGACTAACACCATTCCTGCTCACTTGCTCTCACGGTTTCTTCCAGTTGTATCGCTTGATTCACTTATTGAAGATCCTTTTAACTTTCTGCATTAGCCAAAATGCATTTTTCCTCATAGAGTTTCCTTGGTCCCTCCTACTTCAATCAAAATAATAATTTTCCTAAGTTAAAAAAAATATTGAATATGTGCTTCAGCAGTAGCACTTATGCCCTTTATAATTCATTGAATACATGTTCTGTTCCCAAAGACTTGGTTGTCCAGTTGTAGAAACTCAGATTCACAGAAACTCCAGACAAAGAGTTTTTTTTTTTTTAAGATTTATTTTATTATTTTTTTATTGGAAAGGCGGATATACAGAGAGGAGAGACAGAGAGGAAGATCTTCCGTCCCATGATTCACTCCCCAAGTGAGCACAACGGCCGATGCTATGCCGATCCGAAGCCAGGAGCCTCTTCCGGGTCTCCCATGCGAATGCAGGGTCCCAAAGCTTTGGGCCGTCCTCGACTGCTTTCCCGGGCCACAGGCAGGGAGCTGGAAGGGAAGCGGGGCTGCTGGGATAGAACTGGCGTCCATATGGGATCCCGGGCGTACCACTTGTGCCACCAGCGCCAGGCCCAACAAAGAGATTTAATATTATTTAATATTAATATCAGTTTAATATTATTCCTTCTTAACTATTCTTTTGTTCTTCTAATTTGGTTGGTAATTCTCAAGCCGTCAAGGACAAATACTCAGCATTAGGTTTAATTTATAATTCTTCCTTTACCTGCTTGTGCTAATATGTGGTTTTTTTTTTAAACTTTTTAAAATATATGCTTTGAAACACAGAGGCAGACAGTGTTCTCTTATATCCCGGTTCATTTCCCAAATGCCAACAACAGTGGAGCTAGCCAAAGCTGGGGGCTAGAATCTTAACTGGGTTCTCCTGTGTGGGCAGGTAGCAGGGTCTCAAGGATCTGAACCATCACCTGCAGCCTGCTAGAGCCACATTAGCAAGTAGCTGTAAACAGAGACTGGAGTCAGGTTTAACCCCGGGCTCTGCTAACTGTACACTGCTTGCTGGTTAGGCTCTATCAGCTCTACAAAGCCTTTGCTCCCACTCTCCCCATCTCTGTTGCATTTCACAAAGTGTGCTTCTGGGTGTCTTTTCTATATGCCAGTTGGAGGAGTCTACTGTTCCACACAGGGTCTATTTCCTCTAGGACGTATTTCCCATTTCAATTTTTTCTTTAATTTTGCTGCAAAACAAAAATTCCCCATCCTTTCCAATCTCAGAACAAATATTTTTCTGTTTTTTAAAAGATTTACCTCTTCTTCGTTACAAAGTCAGATATGCAGAAGGGGGAGAGACAGAAAGGAAGATCTTCCATCTGATGATTCACTCCCCGAGTGACCGCAATGGCTGGTGCTGTGCCAATCTGAAGCCAGGAGCCAGGAGCTTCATCCAGGTCTCCCACATGAGTGCAGGGTCCCAAGGCTTTGGGCCATCCTTGACTGCTTTCCCAGGCACAAGCAGGGAGCTGGATGGGAAGTGGAGCCGCTGGGATTAGAACCGGCGCCCATATGGGATCCCAACGTGTGCAAGGTGAGGACTTTAGCCGCTAGACTACCACGCCAGGCTCCATTTCTCTATTTTTAAATTCTTTTATCAAGAAGCAGCTATATCATCTTTTATATTATTCACTCTTATTAATACCCTTTGGATGCAATACAGTTTTACTTGTACCAGATCTATTGGTATAAGTTCTGAGCGTTTATTAATCCCAGCAACACGATCATAATGGGGATTTATGAATTAGAACCCTGGGAACTATTACGGGGTAGATGATGAAGACAAAGATGACACAATTCTTCTTTACATCCATTCTACCTTTCTAAAGATTTCTGGATTCCAGCAATTCTTACAAGTGTTAAAGAAATGCCTCCTTACTTCTTAATGTCCATGCTTACTCACAAAACTAACAACTGGTTAATGACTTCATCTTTGGGGTGGTCACAATGAGCAAGGTGTGACTTCCAGCTTTCCAGCAATGCTTTGTGTTGGCCACTTCAGCTTCAGCATCCAATTTCCTCATCACCAACCTTGTCTTTTAGGGAAACTACCGCTCTGACCTAGTGCTGTATTTTCTAAGTTACATGCTGTCTTTTTTCTTGAGTGCTTGCTATTTTTCTTTATAGAGCCCATGCACCTAGTGTTGGGAATGGAAAACTGACATGGTGAAAGTGCAAACTCTGAATACCAACTTTCTAATACTTTGGAGGCCTACTGTCTACACAATGCAGTTTTGCCATTATATGCATTTTCCATGATCTTTTTGAAAGAGCTCTCATATGCGTGGATTTAATTTTTTTTGCAGCAGAAGGAAACTTAGTTTTAATTACATTTCCAGAAGCTTTTGAAGTCTGCTCATATATGATGTGCTTTGTACATGTAAATTAAAAGAAAGTGTTAACTTTTGTTAAGTAAAGATCTGTAAGAATGACAAGCAAATGGGAGGAGATAGATGGTCTCAAGATGCCTGGAAACAGAAAAAGGCAAAATAACTGAGGACTAAATGGAATTTCCCCAAGTTTTTGGGAAAGTAAAATTATACCAATACTGGAAATTATTAATAAGAGGCATCTCCATCTCATATAAGAAAAAATATTTGAATATCTCTAATTTTAAATACGTGAATGAAATCTAGTACTTATTTCTCAAGTCACATAAAAAAAGCACAAAAAACAAACAAAACCCCTACTGTGACAAGCATTGTGGCAGAGCAGGTTAAGCTTGCAAGATTGCATCCCATATCAGAATGCTAGTTCAAGTCCCAGCTTCTTCATTTCCAATCCAACTCACTGCAAATGTCCTGGGGAAGCACTGGAATATAGCCCAGATAGTTTATATCTGACATCCATATGGGAGACCCAAATGGAGTTAATGGCCCTTGGCTTAAACCTGCCCCAGTCCTGGCTCTTTTGGCCATTTAGGAGGTGAAGCAGAGGATAGAATCAGTCAATCAATCAATCAATCTCTCTCTCTCTCTCTCTCTCTTTTTCTGGGTGTGGGTGGGTGGGTGTCTTTCTCTGTCACATTCCCTGTCATTCTTCCTTTCAAATGAATAAGAAATTTTTTTAAAGAAAACCTTGCTAAATAAGATAGAGTCTCAATGTCATTTCAATCAAGGTGCAACAACATATTTTGCAATGGAATTTCCTACTAACACGAGTATAAAACACATAATTTATCCACATCATAATTTTGTAATGCCTGTTCCATGATGCTAGGAAATATAGGCAGAAATGAAATACAATTAAAAGTACTGTGTTGAAGATGGTTACAGACCATATAATTGTCCAAGAGGAATTTAAAAGATTCAACCCTAATTACCATAGTTTGTAAATAACTTGAGTAGTTTACTCAAAAAAAAGCCAGTTGTACAATGGAATGCCTAATGAAATATGTACTAGGACTCAAATAATATACTATCATTAAAATAATGATTAAAGTATGTATTGGACATACATGTTAAAATCACATTTTACTAAATAGAGAACAGTTACATACATAAGGAAATATACTGCTGCTTATAGATTGATGTATTTTGCAAATATTGTAGTTATTATCAGATTAAATTAGGTACAATGTAATTCTAGTCATTTGTCAGAAAGATTCATTCATTTATTTTGAAGCAAAAAGTTTTACAGAGAGAAGAAGAGAGACAGATCTTCCCTCTGCTGGGTCACTACCCAGCGACTAACTGCCAAAGATGGGCCAGACCCAAACCAGGGGCCAGGGGTTTCAAACTTATCTCCCATGTGGGTGGCAGAGGCTCAGAGACTTGGGTCATTCTCTGCTGCTTCTCTCAGATGAGCTGAGCAGGAAGTGAAGTAGCTGGGATATTCATGAGATGCTGGCATCACAGACAGCAGTTCTATCTGCTATGCCACAATGCTTTTGTCACCTTTTTTGTGGTGTAGGATATAGTAAGATCATGCCACCAGTTATACAAAGAACCTAAAAGAAATTTAATTTATGGCAATAGAAATGTGTCATTTCACCGAAGAGATAATAATTATGTTAGTATTCTTTTTATTTAAAGGCTTATTTTATTTATCCAAAAGGCAGAGTTACAAACGAGTCAAGAGATAGGAGAGGGGAGGGAAGGAAAAAATAGCGGAGATCTTCAATTTACTGATTCACTCCCCAATAAAACCTAACATCCATAGCTGAGCCAGACAGAGTTAGGAGCCAGGAGCCAGGAGCTTCAGCTGGATCTCCCACTGAGGCACATGTATCTGTTGTTCCTTTCCCAGGAGCATTAGCAGGAAACTGAATCAGAAGTGAAACACCCAGGATACAAACTGGTGCCAATATGACATAGTGTCATTGCAGGTAGGGTTAACCTTCTGCAGGGTAATGCCAGCCCTGTATGCTAGCATTGTCAAAACAATGTGACACTCAAAAACAAGTGACCACATTAATGGAAATACATTAGTATTTATTTGGTGATGCTATGTATGACAAAACAGAAACTGAATAAAAGAAATATAGCCTGAAAATGAGTCAGTATGCTTGATTACTTAAAACATCTTTTCCATCTTGATACATCATTTAAGAAAGTAAAATCCAAATGGATTAATACCTTACATTAAAGTGACAAATACATGAATTGCCAGACTTTCACACAAAAAGATAATAAAATAGAGATCATCATGGTACAATGCAGGAAACATTGTATTATTTCCTTTTTTCCTTCTGGTTCCCTTATTTTCATTTCAAAGCTTTATTATTTATGGTGCATGAATTTCCCACTAACATAACTAATACATTTTTGTTTAAAATAATAAATAGCATAAACAGCATGTGTTCAATATAATGTATTTATGCACACATTTTTTTAGCACATGGGCAGTATTACCATTCTTATAAATGTACGATATACCAAGGTAGAGTACATTGTTTGTCTTGGTTGACTAGCTTTCATCCTCCTCTGTTTCAGTCTCAGGTTAGCTTCAATTATATGATGACTTTGTACTGAATCCAAGGCATCAAATGCTTATACTATAGCTGAAATTGAATTGGGAAAACCATGAACAGCCTGGAAGGAGGCAAAAAGACAAGACAAGTTCATCATTAATGTTCTCATTGGAAAAGAAGCCAGGGACTTTAAATATTCATCATTCAATAAAGTTGTGGATGTCAAAAGAAGTCTAAAGTTGAAAAAATCATACCTAAAAATCAGCAGACCTGGAAGGACTCAGCTTGTAAGGAATGAGTCCATCTTTTGTAGAGATAGAATATGTTTTCCCCATGTTTCAGTGCACTCTTTCTAAAGCTTGATCAAGTCCTCCAACGGGTCTTTAAGACCCATGGAGGGGACCATCTGAAATCCCATCTTTCCATTTTAATGGGAACTCATCCACAGGATGGAGGTAGACAGGAGGCATGCCAATTCATATGTTTTGATACTCACTATCCTTCCTTCCCTAAAACCCAAACATTCCGTTGCATGCCTTAGGACACGTATCTGCTATAAATTCATTTTTTATCTAATTTGTCTGAGATCTAAGCTTCCTGTGGAGGTCTGAGATCAAAGGATCTGATTCCTTCTGATGTCGGCACTGACATATAATGTGTGCTGACTTAGTTCTGTCTATAACCTCACAGTGGGAGGCAGCCAGCCTCCCTGGGCACCTTTACACAGTGAACTTTCATTTTGGCTGTGGAATCTGTCAGGTATGTTGCTGATTGGAGCTGCCATGTAAATAATTCATAGGAGATTTTTAAATGGTTTTGGATCTGCAAAGAAAAGCTCTGCTTGCATTTGTCTTTTATGAATAGGTACAGACTTGAAGAACAAGGGGAAATAGCTTACCAATGAAGGTCTCTCAAAACTGGAATAACAATCTCTTGAACAGTTGGACTATAGGTGACTTACAGTGTTAGATGCCTCTTAGATGAAGTGCTATTGGTTTTACCAAGGGATTAAAATTCAAAGCCTTCCTTCCTTTTTAAAGTTTGCTTCTATCTGACAACTTATTATTCTTATTCTTTGGCTATTTGCTGATTCTGGTAAAATACATCTTTTCTCCTGGTATGTGCAATAATTATGGAAATGAATCAAGCTCAGTGCTTAACATAAAGAAGTGGGGAGAATGAAGGGGGAAGGTTGATAGTACACCAAAAATTCCTCCCCTGAGAGAACTTGATATCTGAAGAGGAAGATGAGAAAATGATATAAGAAAAAGTAACCAGTAACAGAAGCAACTGTGCAGGTCATATCGGAAACTCATCAATAAGTATTCAAGTAACAATCAATGTAATTTAAGCCATCAAGCAATGCTTCTGAAAAAGTTGCAAATGCACTAAGAAAACTAGTGTAATCTAAAAGTTCTCAAGAAAAAAATCATGTCATAATTAGGTGACTAGCAGTAAAAGGAAAGGTGAAAAAGGAGAGGGGAAAATACAGATATGGTGGGTCTGTTGGAATATTGTCCAGTGAGTCATGAAGGCAATATTAGGACAGAATATTTTACCTATTTTTGATGCTCCCAGTAAAATGCATCTTATACATATTCATATGATATTTTCCACCCATTCACACATTAAGAAAATATTATTGTTTAAGAAATTTATATTTTTACTCGAGTTATGACTCTTGCAGTATAACCTAGACATCATCATTTTGTGTTAACACAAACACATAGACAGAACTAAACTGACAAGGGACTATGATACTCACGTTAGTAAGTTGGCATTTGCACTATATGAAAGAGTGGCTAATGGGTTTGTTAGTAACACAAGAGATGGGATGATCAATCTCATGTGTACCATGTGCATGCACAGTGACCTAACTGTACAGTTTTTTCTTAACTGCTCATTGTTGTTTTTTACTTATGTAGTATTATATGATGCTTAGAGAACACACTCCGGAATCAAAAGTATTGAATGAAAGTAAGTAGTATCATTCACTGCTTTTTTCAAGGACTTGGCAAGTTCCTCTCTTTGTGCTCCATCTGATACTCTTCTAAAAGCAAGATCGCAACAGCGTAACTCCAGAGGGTGCTTGTAAGGACTCAGTCATAAACATGGCTTAGATCTTAGCATGTGCTAAATGTGCAATTGCCATGTAAGTGTTACTTAAAATTATTAAAGGAAACGTGGAGAAAAAAAATATCTCCCAAAGTGGGTACTTTAATGTGAAATTATATAATGTTTCTATCTGTAGCTATAGTACTGTTAACTTACTGCACAGTCATACACACACCCACTCCTTAAAGTTTTTTTTTTTATTTGAAAGATTTTAGAGAGAGAGAGACTGATTTATGCTTCAATAGCAGCAATGCCCAAACCTGAGCTCATCCAAATCTAGGAGCCAGGAGCTTCCTCTGGGTTTCTCATATGGGTGTAGGGGTCTAAGGACTAGCTTGCAGCACCATTATGCCAGCCCCAACTCAGCATATATTTTATTAAGCTGAACAATAGGCAGTCAAAAAAGATACTCTGAGAGTGTTTAATAACTTTCCTAAGTAGTTAGTCTGTAACTTTTGAGCCTTACTATATTTGAATTTCATATCCCAACAAAAATTTCATGAATAGGGACAAATAAGCTTCTCTGTCTTTCTCCATCTGTAAAGTGAGGACCATAATAATGATAGCTTTATGAGAAGGTTGTAGGGACAAGATGAATATATGTGTGGAAAGCTTTTATATCAGTGTTTCACAGGTGTGAGCAGTATCTAAGTATTAACTGCTTAAATGATGATAACTCTAAAAATCAATACAGATCAATCAATCAAGTTCATTAGCATATCACTAGTTCTGAATAGAATTTTGAATGCCTTATCTTCATCATTAAAAGTCCTATGAAGTGGAGACTATCACTATCATCTTACATATGAGGATGTATAAAAGTATATAGTATAGAGGGATTAAGTGCAATTTGTACCTTTATTCAACAACTAACTGACAGAAGCAGCAGGAAATTGTGTAAATGCATTTGATTCTAAAACTGGAGTATCAGTTTCTACATAGTTCCTAGAGAACATATTTCAAATGTTCAGTAACAGCATCAAATGTTTTAACAAGTGTGACTTACCATGTCAGGACAATCCTTTAAACCCATAGTTTACATCACTGCTCCAGTAACATGCTAGGCTAATTAACTCATTTATATGTGACACAATCACACTGCTAAATGCTTATACAATATATCCTTCAAAGAATTTGGATTCAGTAGTACAAAATACCTAAATCTTCTGTTCATGAAGGCTGTACTCTTCTGAGTTGGGTTTTAACTCCAGTTAATAGGAAAATAATAAGCAAATAAAGTGTCAAGGGATGAAAGTCATCATTAAAACGAAAGTGTTAAAATGAAGTGTGCTTTAGTAAGTTGTTTGGCATCACCTGAAATCACAACTGTCATTTGAAATGCAAAGGAGTTAAATGACAGATGAAAGTCACAAAATCAACTAGTAGAAGAGGGACAACTTAAACCTCAATCCCGTGACTTGGGCCCGGTGTGCCTTTTCTCATTCTACAATGTGGAAAATTTATTTATATATTTATATCATCTCTGCATATGTTTATATCCACAATTGTCTTATAAAATCAAAGATAATACAATTGTGGATTTGCCATGAAACCCTAAATATTAGATAAAATGCATTTTTAAAGCTTATGTTTCTTAATAAATAAATTGTTCTGAGTTGTATTATATAGGATTGGCTCACTAGTATGGCCCATCTTTGGTCTGATTTTCAAATTCAAGTCTTACAATGAAAAAAAGCATTTGTTGTTGCTATAACAGCGTAATAGCTTTTCTGAGAAAGCAGTATTAGCAAACTTATTATTTGGTACTAGCTACAGTTTGAGCATGCGGTATAGTGCTGTATTTCCAAATGTATTTACAAATTAATTGATATAAATCTAGTTTTAGTTGGTTGACAGCATCTTGTCAGGAACTGAATGGATGAAATGTATAATGAGCTGATTGAAAAGTGCATCCATTTTTTCTTACCTTACTCTTTCTCTTTGTAGATATGAGGATGAAAGTCATGCTAGGCAAACTGAACCAGCTGCCTCACCAGTCGCTGAATGGAGTGTCCAGAAGGAAAGTTAATAGACCAACTGTAGGACAGGAAAAAACTGCTGTTCCTGTTTCCAGCATTGCTGGCGTCACGTCCCAAGGCCACACCTGCACTCCAAGCTCTCCTGCTCAGCAGGTGCACATGCAGGAGGGTGGGAACTGGAAGGAAGCCAAAGCGCAGTTGCTGAGATACCAGCTGGCAGGACAGGATCAGCTGTTGCTGCTGTGCCCTGATCTCAGGCAAGGGCAGAGTCAGCAAAGCAAAGAAAGTGGCAGCTTGGGGCCTTCCCAAGAGACAAAAATCTCCTGTGGTGCCACCAAGGCAATCTGTGTCCATTCAGTACACCCTGAGACTATTCCAGAACAGCTGTGATCAGGGAGTAGAGTGGGTATCTGAAGTGAGAAGTAGAATATTCTAAATATTTCTGGATAATAAATACATGAAATGATACTTAATCTGCAAGAATCATTAGGAAGGGGAAATGTGGACCTTGAATCCCATTCTTAACATTAAAATGGAAGAGCCATTACATACTTGTAAACAGTGTTTAACAGGTCTTGAATCTATTAAAAATCCTAGCCAAATGCCAGCCAATAATAGGTTATCAGTCATTTATTAATGTTCTATTATTTTTAATGTTATGTCCATTATATTCTTGATTTTGCAAATTGAATGATGTAATACTGATTCATGCCAGCAGGGGTTGTCAGTAAGCTTCTTCTGGAATGAACACCCACAATGCTTTGGGATTCTCTGATGGAAGGGAACGTGAAAAGCCCTGGTCAGGTAGATAATTCTGTAGATTCTCAGAAACCTGATCCTCTAATCTTTAGGAACCCTGAAATGACAGAAGACTTCATTTTCAGAGCTTGTCTTTCAATCACAGAAAAACTTTCTGGTTTTTTAACAAGTGAATTTTGTTGCATGTTCTAAATCAGTCAAAATTGGGAGCCACAGTGCTGTAAACATAACAAGTTTGCACCTCATACGATATTTACTAATAAAAATTGGTATCTCCGTGAGTTTTCTGAGATATAAGTTAAGGGCAAATATGTAAAAATATTACATTCTGAAAAGGAAATTGCCCAAGGGATTCAGTTAGATTTTTCAGTAGTTCCTTCTATGAGAAGCTAGGTCAAATTTAAATTGGATAAAAACTATATTAGGACACAAGAGATAACTACATATGCAAGTATATTATCTGTTACTTCTTTATCAATGAACTGTCCAATGAAGGAGTGAGATGGTGATTTTCATAACGTGCAGCCTCTCTGGACTATTATAGAGGTTCTGATGGCGATCAGGAAACATAAATTTGGTATGGATAAAAAAAAATTTGGTGTGGATAAAGGCAAGTTCATGCACAGATGTAGGGTCCCTCTAAAGAAGATGTGTGTGTGTGTGTGTGTGTGTGTGTGTGTGTGTGTGTGTGTGTGTGTAAAATTTATTTGAAAGACATAGTTACAAAATGTACCAGGAAGGAAGGAAGATCTTCTATCTTCTGATTCACTTCCCAAATCACCATAATGGCTAAAACTGGGCCAGTCTGTAGCCAGGAAGTAGTAGCTTCCTCTAGGTCTCCCAAATGGATTAAGAAGCCCGATCACTTGGACCATCCTCTTACTTTTTAGGTGCATTATTAGCAGGGAGCTAGATCAAGTAGAGCAGCAGGGCCAACCACAGTGGCCCAACAGGCTAATCCTCCACTTGTAGCTCTGACATTGCTTGTGATCACTTGTTTTAGTTCTGACTGTTCCACAACCAATATAACTCCCTGTTTATGGCCTGGAGAGACAGGAAAGGATGGTACAGGTACATGGACCCTTGTTACCACAAGGGATACCTGAAAGAAGCTCCTGATACCTGGCTTCAGATTGGCACAGCTCCAGCCATCTCAGCCATTTGGGGAGTGAACCAGAAGGAAGATCTCTATCTCTGTGTCCCTCCTTCTTTCTGTGAATTTGCCCTTCAAATAACAACCAATCAATTTTTAATAAATCTTTAAAAAAAAGAAGTGGAGCAGCTGGGAGTAGAATTGGCATAAGTATGGAATGCCAGCTTTATCCACTACACCATAAAGTAAGCATATTTAAGTAGTATACTTGCATTCTTGGCTCTGAATCCAGAAAGCCTTATGGTCAAGGACTATAAAATACATATAGCAGAACTTACAAGAATTTCCAGAAAGACATAGTTGTCAGACTTTTATGACATGTGAATCTTGTGTTTCCCATCTCTGAGAGGTCAAACTATCTTATGCTTGAATTGATAGAAAGGATAGAAACATACACTTCTGTTGCTAAATTTTGAATGATGTTGCCCTAGAATTAGAACCCCTAGGGGAAACTATCAGAAATCCAGCATTTGTAGGGTGTCAATAGGAAGGCATGTTTCATCCGACTGAATTGACAACTAGATTCTTAATTTTTATGTTTGTTTTATACCTCTCTCATGAACATCTCATATGTTAAACCTGCCCTGGGAGAAAGGAAGCAGCCTTCTGTGTGGCACTGGATTGGCTTCTGAGAGATTTAGCAGATGAATCCTGTGATCTCTGTTCTCTGAAAGATGTCATTCCATGCTATCTGTGCATCGGGACTTCATTAAAGAGCAAACTGGCAATAAAAATCTACTCTGCAGGTATAGGCTGGCTGCCTGCAAGATAAATCCTCTTTGTAGATGCATTGTGTTTGGGCACCAACTGTGCTCAAAACATAATAAAATAAAGGTAACTTGAATGACTTTGGCCATTCCTTTTCTAGTTTAATTAGCCCTTGCCATAACTAGCTCTGTATGTCATGTTTGTAGCTTCCTGTTCTACGAAGTGATTTGCCTACAATCTCTACCTTAATACATACCCTGGGTCTTCAAAGGGCTGCAGTCTTTTTGTAAAAAGCTTCTCAGAAGTTCAGGTTTTTGAGAACTCTAACATAACATTCGTTGTCTTTGCACTGCCTACTGAGAGCTGAGGGCTTCCGCATTCTCCCTCTCATTACAGTGACTTCTTTGACCACTTGAAATTCCTGCCCAGATAACTTTCTTGAGCTCTCTACTTTGCCTTTAACTGAATAAGAAGTTCTGGCGGGTTATCCCATAGCCACTATCAGGTTAACCAGCCCTAGAAGCCAACCATAACTTGTCTTCCATTCATTTCCCTCCCAAATAGTTACCTGCTATCTCTGTTATTTCTACCTCTTTATTCTTCATTCCTTTTCTTTCTCCTTGTCCATGCTCCATGTACTAGAAGACTGATCCTCCTGAAAGACAGCTTTTATCCTATCTTTGTCTTTAGAAACAACCATAATTAACCTGTTCCTTCATCCTGAAATCGCTGACACCAGAATTGACTTATGGACCTAAATGGCAGCCAAGCACATTTACATTCTTGGCAGGGCTCTAGCACAAAACATGGGATTTCATTCTAGGCAGGATTCCTTTAAGCATAGTTAAGCTGGTCCTGTTTCTCCTCCCCTCCAACATTTGAGAATTAGGCAAACACTGGATGCCAAAAGAGTGGCTTTCAATTCATCCATGTTTGGAGAAGAGCTTACTAGGTCATCATCATAGACAAATCATAAATACATTTAGATAATTAGCATGGCAAACCTAGTAAATATTTCTCAGCATTGAAAGTGTATTTTTTTACCCACAAAGATAGTTGGAAATTGTCTTACTGTTATTTCAAATAATTTTTCTTGCCTCTTATTGCTGAATCTATAAATATTATAGATTCCTTTATGCTGGAAGATAGATAAGCTAGCTCATCATATTATTAACAAGTGTTAGACAGTAGATTTTAAGAGTTCTTGCCCCAGAAAAGTATGTGTAATGTAATGTGATTATTAATTGGGTCAGCTGAACCATTCTACATTGTATGCACATTTCAAAGCGTGTTGCACATGATGAACTTATGCGTTTTTTTCTCAAAAATAAACAGAAAATTCTTACAAATATTTGTGGATGTCAAAATTGTAAGAGAATTGGGAAGGGAGCTAGAGCAGTTTCAGACCATTTATCTACTTTTCGAATAGTTCTCGTGGAAGATACCAGATATCAGCGAAACCTTGTGTGTCTCCTGGAGTGACAGACTGATCCATAGAGCTCTGAAGCATCTGTGTCTATACTTTTTGTTCACATAGTAGCACAAATCTGTCCTCAAGCTCTCAGAACCAATGTTTCAAGAACCATTTAATCAAAAGAATTCTACCCATATAGTCTAACTTCAAATGTAGGAAATTGCTATCCATTAAATTGCATATAAACTATATGAAAAATGAATATGAGGAAATTCAATGTAAATCACATGCAAATGTTATTCAACCAAGATTTTATAAACTTATGCTTATCAATAACATTTGAAATGTATGCAGATATCATATATTTTACTTTCAGATCTGTAATATATTCTAAATTTTTAAAAGCTAAAAATAGGATGATTTACAACCTATAGTATAGTACTGTGACTAATTACAGATAATTTTGAGAGACAAATTGTATTTCTAGAATGTGCTTTTTAAAAAAATCAGACAATCAGCATTAGACAATAGCAAAACTAGAAAGGCATATGGGGGAATCAGGAGCAATTCCAACAACCTCTTAACAGGAGGTCATATGCACAGAGCAGGCGGGGGACCCCAGAGTGGAGCAGACAGACAGGAGGAGGCTTGTATCCCAACTCTGAAGACTCCTAGATCCTCACCAAGGACTATCAGTATGAGCTCCGAGGACTACATCCCAACCACCAAGGAGACCACAGGGAATTGGAGTGCCTTCGGAGGCTGAGAACTCTGAGGTCACCCACCTCCATTTGGATCTCCCACATGGGATGGAAGAAGCCCAAATCCTGCCTTGCAGGATCCAAGGTCATCGGACTGACAACCAAGAGCACTGAGTGGTCTGCCAAAACAGAACAGTAAATTTCCTTCAGGACTAGGGAGAGGAGCTTTCTCTGGTCCTTGCCTGGTTACAACTTTGGATCCCCACCCTGTCTCGTAATGACCATCAGGATCGCTCCAGAAACCCCTCAAAACAAACAAACAAACAAACAAACAAACAAACAAACAAACAAGAAAACTAGAATAGAGAACAGCAAGGAAAGCTTAGAAACAGACAGGAAACGGGCAGTGGGGATGCACTTATAACTCACTGGGTGGAACACAAAGATTAGTTACTCCTCACTAGGGTATTGAAGATTTCTCTGCACACCCCTCCTAAAACTGTTCACCTAAACTGTTGACATATGTCTTGTTAGAGTTATAGAGTTAGACTACCCAAAAAACAGCAAGGTTCTGCAAAATAATGCTTCAACACTATAAACTGCTAAATACTAAAATTAAAATAGACATGAGACAGCTGAACAGTAATCTATAGCCATTTTAAGGTGTATAGAACCCAGTTGTATATAAACTAATAATTGAAATGTCAATGTAGAAGTCATAGGATGTGGTTCAGAACTTGCACTCTTTTTTGTTCTTTTTTTTTTTTTCTCTCTCTTAACATGTTGGTTACTCAATACCAGGTCAGCTAATTCCATCACATTATAAATTGTTACGGATGTAATGTTGGGGCTTTTAATTGATTGGGATGATACTCTGTCGGCTCTACCTTCAGATAAGAGATGGTCTCCCCAAGAAACCACTGAACTTATCTGGACAATAAAATGCTGGACTCTATGCTTTGTAGATGCTTGCAAGGAAAGAATCTCAACTGAATTTGAACTGTGGTAATGCAACAAGGTGGAGGAATCCACCATGGGAGGGGTGGGGGGTGGCAGGTTTCGGGGAGGGGAGAGGGGAATCCCAGTGCCTATAAAACTGTGTGACATAATGCAATGTAATCAATAAAAAAAAATAAAAATAAAAAATGTACCTTAGAGTTCACCAAAAAAAAAAAATCAGACCAAACATTTTTTGTATAGTTAAATGAAGTTGAAGTAGTAGAATACAGAGATTTGAGGGTTCGCAAATATTCTTTTAGTATTTGTATTCTTTTTTTAAACAATCAGTTTATTTGCCAAAGTAAAATGGGCAAATTACATTTGTCAAAATACTACTAGTCTTAGTTACTCGGATGTCATAGGATGATGGATGAGTTTGACTTTTTTTTCTTTTGTTAAAATTTTATTTGAATTTTTGAATTTTATGGTACAATTTCATAGAGACTGGGATTCCCCTGCCCTAAACTCCCACCCTCCTGACAGATTTTCCCCATGTTGCTACAATAGTGTAGTCCTTCACAAGGAATCACGATTCCATCAGTCTGTTATTTAAGTGTGTCCCGACATTGCTGGTATTTGTAGTTTTTAAGCTTCAAGTAAGTTACTAAAATTGACTAAAGACTTTTTTTGTTTAAAACAATTGAAGAAAAGGGTGAATTATGGCCACCTATCTTGTCTTCTTTGAGACTGTAGAATTTTTTTTTTGAAGAACTGTAGAACTTTCTAGAATTCACTTGGGTTAACTGTTTCTAAACCACATTATTTCAGCCTAAGAAAAATCTTGTCTGTTATCATTGCCATATCTGTTATTTCAAGCCAGTCACAATAGCAAACAGTAATAAAATCAATTTCCTTTGGAAAACTGTGTGAAATTATCACCGTTCTGTTGATTTTAAAGCTGAAGGAACAGAATCACTTATCATAAATGCATTAGTCCAAGGCAAAATAGAAATTTATTTTGGCCCATATCTGCTTCCCTATAAAAATTGTCTTCATTTAACGATACACACATCTAATGGAATATGACCACCTGTTCTAGTCCTGGATACTCCACTTCCAAAACAGCTTCCTGCTTATTGCCTGGGAAAGAAGTAAAGGATGGCTGACATGGGAGATCTGGGATCAGCTCAGTTTCAACCACCGTGGCTGTTTGGTGAGTGAACTAGCAGATGGAAGAGCTTTTTGTTTCTCTGTAAATAAATATATCTCCTTTATAATTAAAAATAAAAAACAACATTCTGTCTTCTAAGGAATGGCCGAAACTCGAGGATCACACCAAGGACAAGCTAAAATCCGACAGAATTTTAAGGTGATCTGCATTATCTCAACGACCTGATGCTGTACCAGTGATTAAGTGCAAAGAGATATTATGGATGAACTCAGCCTCACCACTGCACTGAATAGATGGGGGATTATATTGGTGAGTTTCATCTTATCACAGAGTCCTCTGAAAGAACAGTTTTCAAAAAAAAGTTTTCTCTGGATTCTGCAGGAAGTCACAAATGTTCCCTATGTGGGAAGGATACTATGTTTCTTTTATTTTTAAAAAAGATTTATTTTTCATTGCAAAGTCGTATATACAGAGAGGAGGAAAGACAGGAAGATCTTCTGACTGATGATTTACTCCCAAGTGACTGCGACGGCTGGTGCTGCACCTATCTAAAGCCAGGAGCCAGGAACTTCCTCCAGGACTGCCACCTGGGTGCAGGATCCCAATGCTTTGTGCTGGCCTAAACTGCTTTCCCAGGCACAAGCAGGGAGCTGGAAGGGAAGTGGGGCTGCCAGGATTAGAACTGGCACACATATGGGATCCTGGTGAGTTCAAACCAAGGACTTTAGCTGTTAGGCCACTGCGCTAGGCCTGATACAATGTTTCTAAGCTGCTTTGAGGGTGGAGAATCACCTGCAGAGCGATGCAGGCAGGTAGAACTGGAAACTGAAACAATAGCCCTATCTCTGCAAGGAAATAATTTCTGCCAGTTTCCTTCTCTAGGCTCCAGATAAAAGCCTAGCATAACTAATATCTGGATTCCAGCCTTGTGAGAGCCTAAGAAGAAAATATGGCCGAGCCATCTCCGTTTTCTGGTCTACAAAATCGAAATCTAATGGGCTCATGTTTGAAGCCATTAAACCTGTGGCAAATTGCTATTCAGCAATAGAGAAGATGATTAGACACTGTGATTTCATTGACTAAAGGGGAGTATGACCCTACCTTCTTACCTTTCCTCTTTTCGATGTCCCTTGATCTCCTTTTCAGCAGCCATGAGTTACTCCCAGTCACTAAAAGCTTGAACTCATTCTGTCTACAAAGTGTACCCGGTGTGCATGCGGATCATGGCAATTCCCAGGTGTCTTCCACAGGGTTTCCACTGGTGCACCTGCTCTTTCCAGCATGAAAGCCTCCAAATGTCAGGTCCTCCAGCCTCAATTGTTTATTTCCTAGGACTGAAGTCACAACAGAAAAAAAATATGTGAGGTTGTTCTGTCTTCCCTCTTTCTTTCAGTCTTTTCCCAATCTGCTTCCCCAGCTAGATTGTGACAAAAGTTATTTGCACCTTCTCCATCCATTCCATGAGTGACAGCAGACTGTTGTCAAGTGAGAAAATGAAATGTAAATTTTATTAAACACCCCCTTCTCATCTCTGCGTATCAATCCAGATTCTAGGCGAACATAGCAAATCAAATCCTGTCTATGCCGGGCCTCAGGGCACACGGAAAATCATTTCTCCTTAATACCATTCCCTTCTAGTAAAATATTTTTCTGTTTAGTAAATGAAAATTTTAAATGCAAACCCTGTTTTAATCCCAGTGAAAAGTATAGCTTCAAAATGAATATTTGAAAGAAGGAGCAGAAAAGGAGATGAGAGAGGATTTAGGGACAAAGTGGAAAGAGAAGGAATTGAGAAAATGAAATTGTGTCTAACCGTGTTGTGAACAGTTTTGTCTGGTAGCTGTGCAGGGATGCATAGCCATAGAATAAATGGCAGCATTTTTGAAAGCTTGGACCATTATAACATTTATCGATATGCTGTTGTGTCTCAGAGATAATAATAAAGATCTAAATCTGAAACACTGCCTCCAAATAGCATTAGAAATATCAATGCTTCATGCGGACTGTGATTATATGGACAATTACTGGTTTGTCTAGGGTTTTGACAGGTGATGTCTGCGCATGTGGGAAATTTTAACCTGGGTTTTTAAATGGGAGAAAAGCACATTTGAACTATAAATTGAGGCAGAAATAAATTCGAATTGAGTTAGTAAGATTTAAAATACCATTTCAATTTAAGACACATTCTATTCACAAATTTTATCTCAATTGAAAATTGCAAATAATGCTGTTTGTTTAAAAAGAAGGCAATTTATTTTTTAATTTGCTCATTTTAAGTGGCTTAAACCTTCTTTCAAATTTTGATTGATTTATATCTATTTGAAAGGCAAAAAGACACACAAACATTTCCCATCCACTAGTTCTAATGGTTCACACCTCATCCCACACAATGGCTACGGCTGTGCCAGGCAGAAACACGGAGCCAAACTCTATCCAGGTCTCCGTATCAATGGCAAGGGCCTAAGTACTTGAGCTGTTCTGCTGCTGCCCAAGCTTTGCAATAGGAAGTAGAGATGGAGAGGTGATGAATGAATGCAGGCACTTTCATGTGGGGTGCAGGTGTTGTTAGCAGCCTCTTTATCACTCTATCAGATACCTTTCCATTGGTGGCATCTGTTCTGCTTTGCTTGAAGATACATCCAACCAGGATGAGCTGGTCACAGTAAGCTAGTAATTCCTTATATTTCAATAAGTTATTATCCTAGGCTATACATTTCCTATGGAATTATCTTAAGCTAAGTAAATTTTTGCTGTGGCTTGAAGTGATTTCAGTTGATCAAACTTTGTAGACACAATCCAGACTTCCAACAGATGTTGCGCAAAACTGTTGCATTACTGTTGAGAGCTCAAAAATTAATATTCTTACTCTCACCTTTCCTTCAATCTGGTTAAATATGAAACAAATAAAACAAAATAAAACATTGTTTCTTGTTTATGGGCATTTGGTGCAGTTGCTGTAACACCTTTTGGCATGTACACATCCCATATCAGAGAGCATACCTTGAAGTCCCAATTCCAGCATTTTTTTTTAAGATTTAAGATTTCATTTATTTATTGGAAAGATTTACAGAGCAAAGGAGAGACAGAGAGAAAGGTCTTCCATCTGCTGGTCCATACCCCAAGTGGCTAAAGGGAGCTGAGCTGATCAGAAGCCAGGAGTTTAGAGCTTCTTCCAGGTCTCGCACGTGGGTGTAGAGTCCCAAACCTTTGGGCCATCCACTACTGCTTTCCCAGGCCACAAGAAGGGAGCTACACGCAAGTGGAGCAGCTGGTGGAAGGAGTTATTCAAATATCCCACCCTGGACCCAGCGCCATTTCTTCTTCCTCACAACTCAGGAATTTCACACCAGTCCATCCGTCCACCTATCAGCCATTTCACCTGAGAATCCCACCCCCAATCTCCCAGCCCCTTCCTCAACTCGGCCTGCTTACCAATCATTCTTAGGCAATCACCCCTGAGAGTTTCAGGCACCAATCCCTTGGGGCTTGCCCTCAATCCCTTGCAATCCCTAACGCCACATCTTGCAGGCTCACCTGAGTGACAAAAAGGCCCCCAGGTGCAGTTCTCTCTCTTCTCCTTCTGGTCTACCCCCATCTGCTTCCTCCAAGATGCCTCGTTGCATCTGGTATTTTCAACTCATAGTAAAGAACCAGGCTGCGGCAATTAGCTGCATATAACAATATGAAAATATAAGAACTGGAACTTTAACTTTTTAAAGTAACAGCTGGGCCACAAATCAGCGTACACACGGTATCCCATCAGCCTCAAAGGAGAGAATTTAGCCAATAGGCTACCAAGTCTAGACTCGATCCCAGCATTGTTGTTCATATATCCTGAAAGTAGCCCCGGTCAAGTGCCCCGGTCACTGCCACCCAGGCTGGAGACCTCGATAGTTCCTTGCTTCAGCCTGTCCCAGCCCAGGGTGAGTGGATGGGAAATCTTGCTCTGCCTCTCTTTCTCTTAAGGAAAGCGAAATGTGACCTCATCTTAGTTTAGGTATCTGTTTTTGTATGTGTTAGGTGTATTTTATTTAGGTGTGTGCCTGTTGGCAAGGGTTGTCTCTGAAATGATTTATCTGCATTCATTTTCTTCTTTACTTGTTTTTATATTATTTCCAACAACTAACAAGTTGCCTCCTAGTGAGATTTTAGAAAAACAGATCTCTCACTTGATCTTCGCTAAAAGACCGAGAAGTGATAAAAACAAAACCGCAAAACCAAAACTCTCAAATTCTACTTAAATCGTTAATAGGAACTTCGGCTTCTACACTGATAAATAAATCTCCCTGGTGGGAACCCAGGAAATACCTATTCAACTTCACACTATCAGGCTTCCAACCTACCCTACTGTGAATAAATGAGCAGCAAGAGACTGCATTGCTGGAGAACCAGGACTGAACATGTCAACACTTGCAGAGAGCGCGGAAGTGGCCTTTTTGTAAGTTTCTTTTATTTTCTGGTTTTGCTCATCTTCATAGTGTCACCACTATCCAAAATTAGGATGCACATGTTGCTGCTCAGCGGAGTAGGCTGAAGGAATGTTCCCCGAAATTCAGCCAGGGAAATACTATTCTTATTACTTCGCTCCTCATCGCTTCCTGGCTAGAAGGAGAGGGGAGGAGTAGGTGTGGTGTACAGCCGGCAGAGGGTGGAAGTGGTAATAAACATGAGCATTGACTAGACCCAATATTAGTGATGGTGCTGAGGCGCTGTCCTGGCTTTGGGCTGCCTGAAGGCAGTGGTGATCCCCTGCTTGTCCTATCTGTCAGTCTATTTGATCTCCAAATGAATTGCTTTTGATAACAGCTATATAAATGCAGAACTGATCCGCTGGGCCTTCTTAAATGAGACTCCTCGCTTTCATCTCCCAGTCATTTCAAAAAGCAGATAGACTTGTTAGAGGTTTTAATGCAATGATTTATGTTTTATCTTGCCTGGTTTGAGGCAGCATTTATTTAGCACTAAATTCTTCCCAAGCCTCTATGTGAGGGAAGAAATGTTTGAACACACAACATTTGGGGTTTCTTATTTTTTTTTAAATTCAATAATGTATGCCTTTCTGTTTTATTTTGTCTGTGAAAGGCAATAAACTTTGTTTTGGAGAATGAAGAAGAGATAGAAAGAATTCACTTCTAATACCACACTCTTGACAAAATAATAGGGAACCAAAAAGGAGTAATATCAATTCTCAAATTTTATGAAAGAAGGAATTAAGGCTACCTAACCCAATGACTGTCAGAAAAAAAAAAAAAAGCCACTTAATTTGGTTCAAACACACACAAAAAGACACAATTTCTTACAATTTGTCACATTTCGTTTGTATTTTCTATGACAAAAATCTGTGGAAATTTTAATTCTCTCTCTCTTTTTCCTAATTTTCCAGGTGCTTACCACTTTGCTTTTTCGCATTGTATGAATGAAGAAAACATTTATTTAAAAAGGAGTGCAGTGGTCCATGTCCTGGTGCCCCCACTTCCCATCCAGCTCCCTGCTTGTGGTCTGGGAAACAGTAGAACATGTCCCAAAGCCATGGGACCCCACACCCACGTGGGAGACCCAGAAGAGCTCTGGCTTCAAATCAGCTCAGCACCAGCCATGGCAGCCAGTTGGGGAATCATTCAGCGGATGGAAGATCTTCCTGCCTGTCTGTCCTCCTCTCTATCTGATTTTCCTTTTTTTATTATCTTTTTTTTTAAAAAAAAAAAAAAGATCACAGAAACATCCATACTCCACAGGATCGTTTGTGTGAAGCTTTGGTTGTTTAACTCTCAAGGACTATAGCTGTCAATTTTGGTGATTAGGTCAACTTGCTACTTAGACAATTTCCACAATAACATTATTTTTTTCATATAAGACAACCAGCTCCAGATTAAATGTTTCATTAATTTTATCGGTTGAAATTAGATCATTCTTTATGAAACACCATGGCAGTTTATGCTGATCAATGAACATATAATGATAACTGTAATATCTTCTTAAAAGAAGCATACAATAGGGCAGAAAAAAGGAAACCACTTACTATTAAATACCAAATCTCTGTCTCTAGCAGAGGAAACTCATTTTCTGAGAGGTGAGGGTGTCTTAACTTGGAGTGTCAGTGCTAGCTGGAGGTGAGCTAACATTTTTTTTTTCCGTCTGAATTCAAAAACATTTGTATCTTACACAGGACTTTTATTGGAATTTCCTTTTGAGTTAGAGAAAGAAATGAAATAAGCCTTTAAAATTCTTGAACATTTGGTTAAAATAGCCTAGGATTAAAGTCCCAGCATTAAATACAACAGGTTACAGGTGTTGGTGATGATTAGATCACTCTTAAGTTTATTTTTAAATGCTTACATAAGTATTCAAAAATCAAACCTACTTGAAATAGAACATACATGTTAAAAAATGACTGACAAGTATATAGTTTTCTTAAAATGACAAAGATAGTGAAAACCATAATGGTGACAACATTCAGTCCTAAAAATACTTTCGAATGAATAAAAATGGTAAAGAAATAATTGATTCCCATTTTTCCATTGAATAATCTAATATGGTTAACTAAAAGCCATACGTCGTTGAGGAAACATTCAGATGCCAACATAGCCTAATATTTACTTTGCTGCCAATTTTGCTGTTTTATACTTTCTTTGGAGTAGAGGAATTTTGATAATATATCAAGTGCTATGTAAATAATGTTACAAAAGCACATTATTAAAAGGTGATGTATTAATTTATATTCTGCAAACGAACATCATTATTATAACTATTTTTAAAAGCTCTACATGTCACAGTATTTGAACTTATTCACTGTAAAACCAAACCCATTCTACAGATTGAGTACTATTAATTCTTTGGAATGTGATATGAAGCATTGTATTTTATTTTTTTATTTTGTTTTATTTTATTGTTCTTTGAAACAATTTAGTTGGCAGTGGGCTCTCCCGTCTCCCTCCCCCAAATTCTCTCCCCTCCACTCAGTTCTCCCCTCTAGGTTCATAATGTGTTTCCATCATGAAAAGCATTATATTTCTATAATTATTGCTAAAATCAAATTATTTTGGGGCCCGGCGCAGTGGCGCAAGTGGTAAAGATCCTCGCCTTGCATGCCCGGGATCCCATATGGGCACCGGTTCTAATCCCGGCAGCCCCACTTCCCTTCCAGCTCCCTGCCTGTGGCCTGGGAAAGCAGTCGAGGACAGCCCAAAGCTTTGGGACCCTGCACCCACGTGGGAGACCCGGAAGAGGCTCCTGGCTTCGGATCGGCATAGCATTGGCCGTTGCGCTCACTTGGGGAATGAATCATCAGATGGAAGATCTTCCTCTCTGTATATCCGCCTTTCCAATAAAAAAAAAATAATAAAAAGAAAATAAATCTTTAAAAAATCAAATTATTTTGTTCTTGAAAATATTGATTCTCAGAAATGTAAGCAATGTGCCTAGCATAATAAAAGTTGTTAGCTCTAAGTTTTGAGTAAGTGAGTCTTTAGTTAATAAATTATAATAAATTAGCCTTTATTTAGCACTTGCATTAAGGGAAGCACGAGCCAATCTTCCTAACAGCCACGATGAAGTTGGAGCTCTGCTAATGCTCTATTTTGCAGCACAGAGAAAATCATGCCTACAGTGATCTCATGGTTTGCTCAAAGCTGCAGACACCTGGGCCTCTTAAGAAATCTTTCATCCTTTTGTGTGCTCAACTCCCACATGATCCATGACTTATTTCTGCAAGAAAATGTTTAATTTTATTCTCCCTATGTATTTCAAAAATGATAGCCAATTGGGACAAGATCATTCCTCAACTGAAATACATTTTACTCCTTCATGAAACTCTAGCAATCTTCTCACTCTACAGCATAACGTTTGTGAAGGGGCCTAAAAACGCTCATATGTAAATGTAAATGTATGCTGCAAAAAAACTGCATAGATTTCAAAATTTTTGTATCAAAATACTTATTTTTTAATCCCACTTTTAAATAAACCTTTCATTTATTTATTTTCTATTGAAAGATTTACAGAGAGAAGCAGAGACAGAGATTTTGTATCCACTGGTTCACTCCCCAAGTGGCCACAACAGCCTGAGCTGCTGATCCAAAGCCAGGAGCCAGGAGCTTGGGATCCCGGTGCATGCAAGGTGAGGACTTTAGCTACTAAGCTACCATGATGAGACCCTTCAATGAACTTTTGAAAGTCTCTTTTGTATACTGTCCATTTGGGTGGTTGAACATTTCCTCTATGTGTATTGTTCTTTTCTAAAAATATTCTTTATTCTAAACGCTTTTGAGTTCCTCAAGTGTCTTGATTTGCCCTCCTAGCTTCATAAGTTTAACAGTCTTACAGAATTGTAAGCAATCTAAAAATTCCTCCATACTTAATGTTCTTTATTAAACATAAGGAATAGTATTTAACTTAAAGATCCTTAAATTCTACAAAGCAGCAAAAAGAAACCATTTAAATTTATTAATCAATAAGAGTTCTAGTTATCTATCCATATACTGCTAGTGGTTACTTTCAAAATATCTTTAGAATGCTCCCAAAAGTTTACATAGATTTAAGCCATAAAGTAACTTCTAGCTTACATCATCTTCATCAATACTTTTACACATTGGAGCAATACAGTCAGGAGCTTAATTCAGTGCTATCACGTGCTATAAATCAGTGGCTTGAAAGGAAGGCTGCCGTGCCAGGTGTTAAGGTCGTGCCCTCACTGCCTCCCAGTTCTACAAACTTTAGCAAATTGGTTTAACCCTTTTCCTCACTGCGTATTTATTTTAATTGCCAAATAAACACAGGCATATATGTATACGTGAAGTACAAAAAGGTGATTTAAAAAAAAAAGATTTATTTATTTTTATTGGAAAGGCAGATATACAGAGAGGAGGAAAACAGAGAGGAAGATCTTCCGTCCGATGGTTCACTCCCCAAGCAGCCGCAACAGCTAGTGCTGTGCCAATCCGAAGCCAGAAGTCTCTTCCAGGTCTCCCATGCAGGTGCAGGGTCCCAAAGCTTTGGGCTGTCCTCAACTGCTTTCCCGGGCCACAAGCAGGGAGCTAGATGGGAAGTGGGGCTGCCGGGATTAGAACCAGCGCCCATATGGAATCCTGGCGCATTCAAGGCAAGGACTTTAGCTACTATGCTATCACGCCAGGCCCAAGGTGATGTTGTGATACATGCTTATACTTTAGAAGGACTTAATCCTAAATCTGCCTATTTAGCATTTTAATCAAATCATATGCTTGTCATTACTTTTGTGATAAAATATTTAATCATTGACTCAGCAATTATGAAATATAAAACTTATTTTTTGATTGCTGTAGTTACCATGATAAGCAAAAAACCTCTTAAATTTATTTCTTATCTAATTGAAGTTTTGTGCCTGTGACAAACATTTTATTTTCTCCAACCCCACTCCTTCATCTTTGGGGAACTACCATTTTACTCCCTTTTTTTTCCAAGTTCAGCATTTTTATATTCCATATGTAATTGGCATTATGAATTATTTTTCTTTCTGTAACTTTGGTTGTTTGTGTTAGTTCAATGTTCATTTGTGTTGGGACAAATGACAAGATTTAATTCTAAGGCTGAATGTATTCAACTGTGTATAAATATCTCACTTTCTTATCTATTCATGTACTGATAGACAAGTAAATGTATTCTGTGATCATAAGGCTGAGAGAGGAGGTATCTCTGCGACATACTGATTTCATCTCCTTTGGATGTGTGTATGCTCAGTGGGGGACTAGTGGACCACACACAACTTCTGTATCATTACTTTTTTTTTTCTAAATGGGCATACTGGTTGTGATTACCATAATGCATTCTTATTAAGTAAAATGAGTACAGGTGTGTAATAAGAATATGCCTTCATCATAGTAACATTCAGTAAACGTTAGTCATTATTATTGTATCTAGTATGAAAGTACTTCAAAAAGTTTGTGGGAAAATTTCTCCAGCCCACAAAATTGTGACAAAAGACGAACCTGAGTTATGATACAATTAATACCATGGTCAAGGTTGGTCAGTGCAGGAAAGGACTTCAAAATGAATTGCAATGAAAATCCAATGACTGGGACACAAATTTGTATCCGTATGGCAGCTGGTGCCAAGGACAGGGGATTAGTTTGTTATGCCACCACACTGGTCCCTTTACTGTGGCTTTTGTTCTCTTGCTTTGCTTATTCCTTCTTTCTCTTCTAAGCCACTGGAGGCAAAGTGGCATTTAAAAAAGAGCGAAAATGCACTCATTTGCCACAGTAGATAGTATTGGAAATTGACTTTATTCTCCTTAGACCCTCTCTTTGAAAGGATTTTTAAAGCTGACTTCTGCTGGTCTAAACCATTCATGATGGATCTCTTCTGTTTCTAAACATTTTTTTCCCCCAAAGATTTGTTTAGTTTTGGAAAGACAGATATACGGAGAAAAAGAGAGAGATCTTCCATTCACTGGTTCACTTCCCAATTGACTACAACAGCCAGACTTGAGCCAAGTCAATCTGAAGCCAGGAGCAAGGGGCCAGAAGCTTCTTCCAGGTCTCCCACACAGGTGCAGGGTCCCAAAGCTTTGGGCCGTCCTCTACTGCTTTCCCAGGCCACAGGCAGGGAGCTGAATTGGAGGTGGAGCAGCTGAAATACCAGGGCCTATATGGGATCACAAAGAATGCAAGGTGAGGATTTATCTACTAAGCTATCATACCAGGCCCTCTAAACATTTTTGTAACTAATGGGCATAAACTGCCTTTGCTCTGGACTATCTTTCTCAAAGGTACTTTCAGTGAGTAACTTTGCAAGGTGTTCGAATGTCTTTACCCAAAGAAAGTGATGGATATGTTTATTGTCCATAATAAAAGATTTAGATTCCCTAAATTCACAATCCCCATTTACTAATGCAAGCCATTGCTCTTAAAGGCTATCTAATCCTTTCTTCATTTCCCTGGGAGTATTGGGGCTTGGTAACTCAATGCAAAAACCAACCAAATGTTGATGTAATAAAATACCTGGTCTAAGTCCCAAGAGTTTTGTGTCTTCTGCCATATTCATGAAACTGGAATACTGACTTGTTACTGTAAAAGTGTGAAATACAGGCCTCTCATTTTGGTAACGGGATTACTTTGGCTTCCCAGGATTCACTGGCTACGGAAGCCTTCCCTACACGTCTGTCCTCATTGTATCTGCCTCCTCTGTGTGCTCAGTGATGCCTAATGGCAACATTGACCTGTGCAACACTAACTACCTGAAAAATCTACTGATTCTTGAGCTATTAGAACAAACAAAGCTTAAAATCTACTCCTCAACCCAAGTAACCAACATCTAATGCACAAGAAGTATTAACAAATTGTCAAAATGCAGAGGCAGTTCAGTCCTAACCTTGAGACTTGCACTTCAGCTCTTTCAGGCATGAATCCCACACCAGTCCTCTGCTATTCTGAAGAACAAATTTTCCAGTTTTGCAAGTAGGCTCATAGAAGCAAGTCGCATTGTTTAATGTGGTCTCATACACCATGATAACTCTCTAAAGGAATGCTCACATATTTTTGTGATTTAATTTTCTTATGGAATATCACAAGCTATTCTTGGTAGAGGAGTCGAAGTGCCATTAAACCAGTTATGAACTGATATTTAAGTCTTGGATGTGAATAAATGCCTCATTCTCAATTTTGTAGCTTACATCTGTGATTTTAGCATCTTGGGAGAAATTGAGACAGAAGAGCTTTATTTAATAGGACTTAGAGCATCATTATTTCCATTCAGCCGTTGAGTAAACGTTAGTCATCTTCTCTATCTGTCCGTACACCAAACAGCATCAAACATGGTATTACCATGGAAGTGAGCTGTGTCTTACCATTAGATCATAAATGAAAAAGCAGGCTAAAAATGTTAGAAAATACTGAGATGGAAAAATAGAGATGTGCCCAAAAAGCAATCTAGTAAAGTTGTCCATCAACTCCAGGGTTCACTTCCAACTGCCAAATTGGACCTTATCCTAAATAACATAAAAAAGTTGTGGGAATTGAGTTGATTAGTACAACTTCAATGCTGCAACACACACAAGATCAAGCTAACAAGAATGCAAAATCTTTTATAACAGAACTGATATTGGAAACTGCTCATAGCACTTGGGTTGATTTAAATATAATCAGATCAACTGCAGCTAAAATAAAAATATCAACATTCTCCATCAGGTTTATGTAAGAGTCAGCATTTTAATAATACAACATACAAATTATTAACAAAAAATTACTCAGCCTATAAGAAAGTTGTTTTGTTGCAAATAGAGTGCTTTGACTAATTATGTTTTAAATCTTTGCCAAATAAATTGATAGAATTATATACTACCACAATATCAATAAATTGTGACTATCTGTAAAACATACTGTATTCAAATAAAATTGAACAGGTTTTTATTTGATTGTTATATACACCGTGAACATATTACTACTGAACTCTTGGCTTTCCATTTAGTTCCTTATCTATTGGAGTGTTAAGTATTTGATTGTAATGAAATTTAAAATAAATATTCTCAGAAAACAAGTAAGAAATTAAAAATAATAAACAAATAACTTGTGTAGGGTAAACACAAGCAATGAGATAGCACACATACTTTACTTAAATAAATCTAGGATACCTTTCTTCAAGCAATTGCAAGCATTTGAATTTACCATTAAAATTATGTGTCAGCAAAGAGGAAAGAGCCCAACTAAATTCTTAATAAGTTATGTATGTATGTATGTAACTTATTTGAGAAATACATAGAAACACTGAGACGGGAGAGAGAGAATTTCTCCCCTCTACTACCCAAAACCCACAACAACTAGATCTCAACCAGGAACTGAGAATTCCTGAATTTTCCTGAATTTTCCATGCAGGTGGCAGGGATCTGAACCATTATCACCTACTGCCTCCTGGCGTGTCCATCATCAGAAAGACAGGGTAAGGTATTAAAATACACTGATCCCAGCATTCTGATGTGGGAAGCAGGTGCCCCAAATGGAATCACAGAAACACATTTTAACAATTTTAGATTATGCACAATGTGATTTTAGCTCATAATGAAATTGAATTAGAGGTTACCAGATGGAAATGGACAGAGTTAACCATTCATGTTAGAAAGGGAAAATTAACAATTACTCAGTATTTCCTTCATAACATTTTAGAAAAAAAGAGTACAACTACAAGTCAAGAAGAGGAAAGGAGATAATGAGAATAAAAATCAACAATATTAAAAGGCAAACAAGTACTAGCAAACATCAATGAAGGTAAAAATATAAATAAAAAAAATTAGGAGTTTTAATAAATTTATACAAGATGATTCTAATATATATGTATATAATGGAAAATGATTAAAATAGCTGAAACAGTTTTAAAAAGAAGAATAAAGTATAGAAGAAATCGTACATTTACATAACCATTATAGGACACACTAACCAAGATTATTTGGCATTGCTGAAGATATAAATGTATTAGTGAATAAACAAATTAGTGACTCAAAAATAAGATGCACAGAAATGTAGTCATTTCCTTTTTTTTTTTTTCCTTTTTATTTATTTATCTGGAACACAAAGGAGCAGGTGGGGCATGGAGACACAAAAAGAGAAGAATGAGATAGAATGTCTTCCACTCTTCGATTCATGTCCCAAATCGTTGCCACAACCAATTATGGGTAAGGAAACTTTTTATATTCTATTTATGCCAGTCATTAGATAGTGTATTAAAATTCATAGAACAGTGTAAAAAGTTAATTTTTCTCTGTCATAATTAAAACAGTCTTTGTAGGGTAATTGAGTAAAATTCATTTTTAAAAAGTATTTATTTTGTAAAATATCTACTTTTGATCGATCATTAGCACGTGTGTGTTTTTTATTTATTTATTTATTGGTTTTGAAAATCATATGGTACTTCTACTTAAAAATGACTTTGGGATAGTCAATGTTTACAAAATTTTGCCACTCACAAACTGCTTTATAAAAATTGACTCAGTAGTATTCCCCATCAAACAAATGGTTCATCCTTTCATTTACTATTTTGCAGTTGTCCGTTACTAAGGTGAAAATGGGACTTTTGTCAGTAATGAGTGCCACTGAACATTTACTGAATGCTAATTCAGTCATTTCACATATTCTCAGGTAGAAGAAATTGGAGTCTTGAACCCTTTTTGTCTTCAAGTTTAGACATTATCTAAGCCTAAAAACCTCTGAGTTTTAAATGACTCTTATTAAGGCTCTGAAATACACTTTTTTTCCCTCATAATCCATCCAGTTTGACACTCTGAACTTCGGCACAGAGATACATTTAGTTCTTTATTGACAATTTAATTTATAACAAGCATATGAAAATATATTTATCCTTTGCTCATGAGGCATAATTGCAAGGGTGTGCTACTTCTTAGGAGAATGGATTGATTAATTATATTTTGGTGTAATTTTTCTGATAAAATTATACGTGAGCAGGATGCAACATCCTTCAGAATTGAATTTTACTTCATTATTATAAAAATAATCAATTTTGGAAAAGTAATCAGAAGTTTCACTAATTTCAAAGAGCCAGCTTAATATTTTGAAATGTGAACTTTTTTTTATTTTTTATTTTTTAGTAATCTATGATGACTTCCTTAGTGTGGATTTTCTCTTGGCTTACCTTGTCCAGCTTGGACCAACCTTTATTAGCAAAGGCCTTTGATTTGAGTTTCCTTTCATTCATTCCATTAGCTTAAAAAAATCCTGCATTGATGCTAAGTAGAGTTCAACACTGGTCAACATTCTTCATTTTCAGTGAGTCTCTATTGATCTGCTTGGCTCAACACACTGTATATCACTTTCTCTTCTCTATGGCTTAATACGCTTAGACTCTGAGCTTTCTTGTCCAGCAAACAAAAAGCTTTCAACAATACCTCAAGATTTTCCCAAGATTGAGATATAAGCAAGCAAAATCTTTCTTCCATACACTTTTTAAAAATTTTTCATAAATATTTTACTCTTGACTCTCAAGATGTATTAGGTGATGAGCCTAGCGTGATAACTCAACTGGCTAATTCTCCACCTCCAAGATCCAGGATCCAATTTGGTTCATGTCCTGCTCCACTTCCCTTTCAGATCCCTGTTTATGGCTGGGGAAAGTAGAGAGGATGGCCCAGTGCTTTGGGACCCTACACCCATGTGGGAGACCCAGAAGCTATGGGCATAGCTTTATATCAACTCAGCTCTAAAAGTGGCAGCCATTTGGCAAGTGACCCAGCAGATGGAAGATCTTTATCTCTGTGTCTCTCCATCTCTCTATCAATATGTCTTTCCAATAAAAAATAAATGAATCCTTGAAACAAAGATTTAGTCGGTTAACTTCGCAGACTTACAAAAGAGGATATATGTGTGCCAAGGGGGCTGTCAGTGACTAGTGTCAGAATCTAAGTAATAGCCAAAGTATTCAAACTCTGCCGGTTTGGTATTCTCCAGGTTTTAGCACTTAAAGTGCCAGAAAACTCCCCATTTGGGGGCAAATTAAAGTTGTTAGTCAAACCAAAATAATCCCTAAATTCTTACAACCTGTCCTGTGAGACCTTTCTCAAAATTTTCTCTATGCTTTGCAAGTCTGACTTCCAAAATCACAAATGATCTTTTGACCCATTGCTACAAATCTATTTCTGTAAAATACAAAGAACCAAACAATTTTATTTCTATATCCATTATGAGTTGCAAAGTGAAAAAGGTATTTTTAAGTATAAATATGTATGAGAAAATGAGGGAAAATGTGTATTAAATACAGAGTCTGCCTTGCTTTTCAGATGTGGGAAGAAATAAAAATAAAAACAGCACTTTGTTCGTTAGAGCAGTTAAAGGTGCTTAATAGACTATGCTGTAATTCAAACACAAAGCCAATATTCAAGAAATCCAAGTGACAATGTGAAAGTGTATAGACAGGAAATTCTGAACAGCTAAAATCTTTGTTCATGTGAATTGTTGATTAAGTAGATTATCAACATATTGCATTGGAGGGCTCAGGGCTGACATCACTTGGGAAGATTGGCAGACAGTAAAATGAGTTGGGCAGGCAAACTGTTATGTCCTTAGAAGCAAAGTCTTTTAGAGCAACATCTCAGTTTTTCTGTTCATTTACATTGTGTTTATGAATAAGATATGCACCTTAACTGTCTTATAAAATGAGGACAGTAATAGCATCCATTATATGTAGTTACTGTTAAGATTAAAATGGCTAACTCGAATGAAGCATATAACATGGTTTTTGGCACATAATGTGCGTTTAAATGGAATATGATGGTTACTATAGTTACACTGTATCACTTCCTTTCATCAAACTGAAAGGGCTGTTATTATTTTACACAGGAGTACCTATTTGATGTGTTATTATTACTTACGTAGAATTTAATCATTATCATTTGTTTTGTATTTTGTGTCACTGTCATCAATTTAAATTATTTTCAGAATGGCCAATCAGAAATGTTTAATTTCTACATTATATTTTTCCAAACTTTCTGAAACTCTCTTTGCTCATTTTTCCTATTTTAGACATTAACTATATAGACTTGTATAACTGTAATGCTTTGGTTGTGTCTATATTGTCCTGGAAATATTATATCTCTTTCCCATCCCCTGTGTTTCATATCTGGTTCTCACCTCTGTTACTGTCTTGGTTCAATCATTGCATTAGTGATCTCTCTAGTTAACTTTCTGAGAGTATATGGGGCAGTCTGTTTTCTGAGTTCTCATTAAAAATGAAGATTTAATTTTGTATACTAACACCCAACAAGAATGTTAGTGAGCATAAGTACATCAGATACCAGTTTTATTATTATTTAAAAGTTGTTGGATTGTTTTTCAACATTCATTGTTAAAGTCTGCAATCTATTTTTGAATTTTACTTCTTTTTATTATCATTTTATGATACAGTTCTATAGGCCTTGGGATTTCCCTTATCCCCTCCCCAGTTCCCTCTCCTGTCATTGAGTTCCCCTATATCATTACTATCATATAGTTCTCCATACACGGTCCTATGTCCATCATTGTGGGCATGGACAATGGCAGAGTCCAGCATCCTATTGTTAAGTTATAGTGAACAGCTTCATTGGGAGTTCATCTTTTTCTGGAAGTAGAGATATATACTTCATTGTACTCTCACATCTGGATATGATAGTCTCCAAAAAACAGTTACTATACTTCCTCTTAAATGAAAAGCCGCAATACAAAATTAACAACAGGAAGAAAAAATAAAAATTTACAGTGCCATGAAGTTAACTTACATGCTGCTAGATATGATAGTTTCCATTACACAGTTATTTTGCATCCCCTTATTTGTTGCCTACAGGAGACACACTTCACCAACAAAAATCAGCAGAAACTATATCTCATAGATTTTGATATTTTTTGTTAGTTTTATCTCTTCAAAACACTTTCTTTTGATTAAATTATTTTTTTAACGATTTATTTATTTTTATTGGAAAGGCAGGTATACAGACAGGGGGAGAGAGAGAGAGGGAGATCTTTCATCCAGTGGTTCACTCCCCAAGCAGTCGCAACAGTTGGAGCTGAGCCAACCTGTAGCCTGGAAACCTGGAGCTTCTTCCAGGTCTCCCACACAGGTGCAGGGTCCTAACACTTTGGGCCAGCCTCAACTGCTTTCCCAGGCCACAAGCAAGAAGCTGGATGGGAAGTGAAGCTGCTGGGATTAGAACCGGCGTCCATATGGGATCCTGGCACGTTCAAGGCGAGGACTTTAGCCGCTAGGCCATGCCACCAGGCCCGTTAATTTTTTTTTTTTTTGTGGCTTTTCATTTAAGGTTGCAATCTTTTCAGTTTTTCTTTCTGTTTTAAAAAACACTTCTTCACAATAACTTTTTTTTAAAGATTTATTCATTAATTTTTACTTGAAATTCAGAGGAGAGGAAGAGCGAGGGCAAGGTAGCATCAGAGAGAGATCTCCAAACTGCTGCTCTACTCCCCAAATTGTTGTAAAGGCCAGAAATGGGTTGATCTGAGCCCGGGAGCCAGGTGCTTGTTCTAGGTCTCCCACGTAGGTGCACAGCCCGAGGTCTAAGGGCAACCTCTGCTGATTTCCCACACCATTAGCAGGGAGCATGATCAGAAGTGTGGTAGCCAGGACTCAAACCCGTGCCCGTCTGAGATGCTGACATCACACGCAGAGGACTCATACGCTGTGCCACCACACTGGCCCCTTCTTACTTGAATCTTAATCCTACTCTGAATAGTTTTTGTGTACATATTTTACTCATTAATTACTCTGAACATTCAATATAGTCTTTCAATGTAAGAATTCATGAAATTCTGTTCTAACCAATTTCTTTAACTTCTATGACTTATTTCTACTACTTTTGCTCATTTTTGTACTTTAGTTTATATCAGACATGTCATTTGAATTCTCTAATTTTATTGCCTTTTTCTTTCTGTAAGTCCATGTTTTTCTCTATATTCATTTTGAGTAAATTTATTCTAAAACACAGGTTTTCTAGTTTTTAATAAAATTTTGTTATGCATTTAATTGTTTTTTTTCCTTTTTTGACCACAGATCCAACTTCATGTTTTGCATTTTCATTGATAAAAACAAAGCAGAATTCATGTACTTCATACTTAAAGTTCTAAGAAGATATCATATTTCCTTTTCTGACCCACTACTCCATCAATCCTACTACTTTCTTATTTTCTTTAATTTTTGCAAAAACACTTTCAATCCACTCTTTGATTACAGGCTTTATTAGCCACTAGACATAGTATTCAACAACAAATATTAGGAATATCATAATTCCACATGAATATAAACAAAGGATAGCAACAATAATGATGTCACAAAGTGTGTTTCATTGTTTTTATTCTATATTAACAGCCACGTATCTGAGAAAATGTGTAACATTCATCTTTTGAGGATTGGCTTATTTCACTAAAAGTATAATGGCTTCCAGTTGTACAGATTTTATTCCTAAGCAGGTGTTTGTTCTTTTTAATGGCTGAATAGTATTCCATAGCCTTTGTGGGTGTATCTCACATTTTCTTTATCAGTCATTAGTTTGTTGATTCCATGTCTTAGCTATTATGAAATGAGCTGCAATAGACATGTGGGTACAGATAATTCTTATGATTTCATTTGATTTGTATAAATTGCCAAGAGTGGGATGGCTGTTCATATGGTAGACAGGTTTTTTTCCAGATTTTTGAGCAATCTCCATATTGTCCTCCATAATTGTTGGAATTGACATTTTCATCAACAGTAGAATAGGGTACTTGTGCCCTACATCCTTACTGGCATTTATTGGTCATTGATTTTTGAATGATAGCCATTCTAACTAACAGGGGTAATGTAAAGCCACATTGTAGTTTTTATTTGCTTTTGCATGATGACTGGTTATCATGAACATTTTTTTATGTCTATGGGCATCTTGAGTTTTTAAAATTTAACCTCAGAAAAATGCCTGTTCATTCATGCCCTTTGCCCATTTCTTAACTGAATTGTATTTTGATGTTGTTATTGAGTTTCTTGAGGTCTTTATAAGTCTATATATAAACCTTGTATCAGTGACAGACTTGGAAAACTTCCCTCTTGTTTTGTCCATTGCCTCTTCAGTTTGTTGAGTGATACCGTTCCTGTGCAGAAGTTTCTTAGCTTGATATGTAATTCCATTTGTATATTTTTGCTTTTGTTGCTTATGCTTCAGTCTTTTCTGAGAAGTCTTTGCCTATACTAACGTCTTACAGAATTTCCCCAAAGTTTTCTTCTAGAAGGTTCATGAGATCAGGTTATAGATTTAGATTATTGACTCATTGTGAATTTATTTTTGTGAAAGTTTTAAGGTAGAGGTCATGGTTTATTCTTTTGCCTGAATAGATCCAATTTTCCCAACACCGTTTGTGGAAGATCCTGTTCTTTCTCTGGGGACTGATTTCAGCTTGTTTGTCAAAGGTTTGTTGGTTGTACCTGCATGGATTAATATCTAGCGTTTCTATGCTATTCCGCTGGTGTACATGTGGATTTTTGTGCCAGGACCAGGCTGTTTTGATTATAACTGCACTGTAGTACATGTTGAAGGATGGTATTGTGATGCCTCTGGCTTTGTTTTTGTTGTTTCAGATTTCTTTAGCTTTCTAGTCTCTTGTGTTTCTGTAGAAATTTTGGCATCATTTTTTCTAGGTCTAAGAAAAAGGTTGTGAGTATTTTGATTTGAATCACATTCAATCTGTAAACTGCTTTTGATAGTATGAGTATTTTAATATTAATTCTTCTAATCCATGAAGATTTTTCCGTTTTTGTGTGTTCTGGTTTTTTTCTTTGACGTTGAGTAATTTTGCTGCAGAGGTCTTTTATGTCCTTGGCTAAGTTTGCTCAATGTGTTTAAAATTTTGTAGGTTTTGTGAGTGAAAAAATTATATTAAAATTCATAAAAACACTTGTTCACAAATGCGCATAGACAGTTTTCTTCAGCTCTGTTTCCATCATGTTGCATTTATTTTTTGGGCTTGTTGTGTTATGTAGAAACTCTGCATTAAAATTCTGATTATCGGGTTAAATATTTTATTGGGAATGAGGCACAGAGTGGGTGGTTTCTCTTGTGCACGGGGAACTTGTGTTCACTTGTATGTTGATCAGTTTGTAATTCAGTTATCATATTACATGTCTTCATATATTAGCACCGGTATGGTACTTTAATGGTATCTGGTTTTCAAACAAAAATATTTTGTGGTTTTTGGTGTTTGTAAGCATAGCTGATGTTGTTCTGAGAGCTGAGCAGGGAACAAATTATAGAAAACACTGCATCTGGAATGCAGCTTTTTGCTTCATGTACTTGTACATCTGAATCCAAATTTGTGTTATTTATATGAATGATTAAATTACTGATAGCTTTATTGTTATCTTCATATTCTTTTCAGAGGTACATGCACGATCATGTGCTCAATATATCATGTTGAACTTGGTATCTTCACCATAAATACACTAACAGTGCTTTTTTCCTATAACTCCTCCCTCTGACTCAATTTTATCCTTCCCTTTTTGTTCACTCCTGGCATGTTTCTCGTTAAAGTTCTTCTGTTTTCTATATTACTTGGGAAAATTATCTGCATAAAACCAAACTCTCTACATGTCCATTTGCCATGCAAATCCCATTGTTAAGTGTGATAGCAATAAAGACTTCATAATGCATTTAATGAGACCTATTAAGTATTTTACAGTTCAAGTTTCCTTGACTTTTTTGCTCTCTACTTTCATGAGTTCTGTCCCATTCATGCCATCTCTTTGATATTCTATTACTGGATTGCCTCATTCTCTGTTCTTTTTATAGAAAATGCTTTTTTAAAAAATTGTAGAAAGATGGAGGTAGAAAGAAAACCCAATGCTTCTTTGCTTCCCAGATTCCATGCATAGCTGTGTCTCAGTAAGGATAAAGCCAGGGGCCAAGACTAAATGGACCACAGCGGTTAAGCCATCAGCCGTGCTGTCTGCAGTATGCATTCGCAAGAAGCTTGAGGCAGAAGCCGACCAAGACTCAATCTTAGGTTCTGCCATATTGCGGCAGGCCTGCCAGGCAACATCTCAACCAGTGCACCATGAACACCTCAGTACTTCCCTTTTTTCTTGATCACTCATAAATTTCTATTCTTATGAAATTTAATTCAGAAGTTACCTTCTCAAAAAGTCCATCTCCAACCACCAAGAGCTTCTGTATGTCCCATAGTGTATTCTACATCCTTCACTTACCAGTTAGGTAAGTGACAGCATATAATTCTTTCTCCAATGAGGTGGCTCAGATATGACCACAGGGAATGGTAAAGAACAGATTCCAAATGTTTTCTGAGTGATCAAGTGAATGAATGTCTTGTTGAGCAGGACTGTATCATGAGGATACAGATTAAAGGAAAGAATATAAGGAAAGTTAATAAACATGGTACTCCATCCAATTTCATAAGGTATTTGCTTTTTTTTTCTGAAAACAAAACAAAAACAAAAACAACTTTCTACGCTGTTAACGTAGTTATATTCAGCTTATTGCTTTTCAGCTATTTTAATTGTTCTCAACAAATATAGGATAGGATACAATGGCGAACGCTTGAGAGGAGATAGAGCTTACGACAAATGGAACATTAAATCAGGATAGCTTGCCAAAAATAATTATCTGTTTAGCCCATGACCTTCTGATGTGGCAAAAACAACAACAAAAAACAAAAACAAAAACATGGTTCAAACTCATGCTGCATCAAATCCAAGCACCCCACAATACTGTAGGACAAATGTGCTGATATGAGGATACTATATGGGTTAACTGTGTTTCCACTTTGTGAAAATTTCTAAAAGATTTAGTTTGTATGGATCAATGGAATGGACAAGTCCATTTGTCTTTGGAAATCTTTTGTTTATCCAGCATTCCTTGCTAGTCTTCAATAACCAATAATACAATTTTTAATACGATCCTTTCATTTTGGAGAATGTTGATAACTACTTTGCTGCTTAGCTTATGTGATTCTCCACCCCTCCCCCACCCAATATTTCTGTTGTCCGACACAGTCTTGTACCTATGCTTGGGTGTCGGCCGGGTATTACTTTTCAATAGAGTGCAGGAGCAGGCCATAGGGTTGTGGGGTTTTTTTTTTTTTGTTTTTTGTTTTTTTTTTTGCATTTCCCCCAGTGTATCACTTACTAAGCTCCCGTTGCCCTGACCGTTGTCGCTTCCCACTGAAGTCTGGTTTATTTACTTGAAAATCTGATTTGTTTCATTTTATTACTGTGTTTGCGAAGTAACTGATATCAGATTCGGAGAGAAAGAACTGCCATTTACCAGCAGGCTGTGATGGCTTTGCCTCGGTCTGCAGGCCTGATTTTGAGGCCTCCTCTGCCCTGGGGCTCCCACAGAAATAAGATTACTGGCAATAACTGCTTCAACTGCTTTGAATAACAGACACAACTCAGAGAGCATAAAATTAGCATAAACACAGCACTAGTGTGTTCCCTCAGCGGATATGAGACAGGCAGGCTATGGAAAATTGACTGAAATGGGGTCAGACAATGTAGAAATCTGAAACATAGGAAATACTGCCTGAGAGATATGAGGTATTACCACTTCTCTCGTTTTCTTTTATCTTTCTCTCCTTATATTCATGCAGTTTTAATGATAAAATGTTAGAACTGATGAAAATTAAAGATGCAAAATCGCCACCCCTCTCAAACGCCTGAATTATATTGTAGACAAATTATTATTAATCATTTCTCAGCTTTTTAATCCTGAGGGTAGAAAAGTAAACACATTTCACAGTCATTTTAAATTGATTTTTCTTTTTAGGGGAATATTAGTTTCAGGATAGTTTGCTTCAAGAAGGAGGTGAACAGCTAAAGCAGCACAGGATTGCAGCTTGAAACAATTCCTCCCACATCTATTTATCAAATATTAAAATGGAATATGCTGCAGACAAATGCAATAAAGTCTAACATTACAGGGAAAGGAGTGATACTGTACACCCCAACAGGCAGATGGAAGTTATGATATTGCAGTTTTAATAATATGTTGTCACATATGGAATATAGTTTTCAATACAGCTGCATAAAGATGGTCCCCATTGTTTATTTATTTATTTTGGGTGTGGTTCTGGCAAAGGTCCAAGATACCATTCCAGAAGATTTAAATGTTTCATGAGATTTCATATTTCCTGGTCTGATCCTGGTCAGAAAACATGTTAAAAAAATTGCTAATAGTATTTCAAATACAGATTATGGGGAAAAAATGCAACTGCCCCTTACAGGATTAGCTGTAGGTAGCATTCTCTTTCATAGCATTTTTATATTTGCATTTAATTAATGTCCATCTTCTCCATTTATTTATATCATGAAGGCAAGCTAATTTGACTAATATTCACTACCATATTCTTAGTGTTCAACAGCATACCTAGTATCTGTCAGGTATTCAATATTTATTGAATACACAAAGTATGTCTGAGTGGAATGGGGGAAGATACCATGAGGAATAACAGAGTTTAGGTAGTGGTTGTGATAATGTCAATATTTTAACTACACAAATAGATAATAGTTAACTTATTTTATCTGGGTTTCTGAAAATAATCTTCTTTAAGATATATAAAAGCATTTGGTAACTGTCACCAAGGCTCTAAACAACAACAATAAAAAGTATATATCTTTCAGAATAAATCCAAAAGACCCAAGAGTGATAAAGCTCAACTGACATGTAACACTATTTAATATATTCATAAGCAACAAATTTAGATTGCTAGGAGCATGCTCAAATGTTCTGGAGGTGCTGTTGTTTTAATATTAGTTGGGATATTGAATATCTCTCAGTGTCCCGTATGTAAGATTTGATGTCCAAAATTTTTTGTTAATGGTTCTGACAAGGTAAAAACTTAATCTAATGATGATATTTGAACGCAGTGCCTTTAGAAGGTGGTTAGGTTGGATTGCATTGCTAAGATGTAGCCCTTAGGATTTAATTTGTGTGGCTTTAAAAACAATACATATGGAGGATATTCAGAGTAGATAGTCTGTTTACTAAATTCAGCTACCATGTTTGTGACAATAAAAACATGAGTTAGCCTGTATGTCCAGAAATTCTGAAATGTGTGCAAATCAAAGCCCCTCTCACCATGTATTTGAGCTCAACTCCTTTTCCAAAAGAAGTTCTACCCAGGAGTGTTTCAGGCTAAGGAGAACAGAAATCACCAGGCACAGTCATAGCTATGTGTGTAGAGTATCAATTATCAAAAGGGTCATAATCTATCATTAAATTATTGGTAGTTATGTTTCTCCATCTGTTACTCTAGACTAAATTGTTTTATGTTATTTTTTAAAAGATAGCTTTTTAATAAGGTGACTGTATAAATAAATAAGAAAGGAAGAAAGATTATTTTGTTATTTTTTAAAAAGAGAAAGCACTATTTTTAGTACTACTTCATTTTTACAGAAATATTGAGTGAAACATACAAGTAAGTCCAATAGAATTCCCAGAAACAGATGTTCAAACTCCCTCCATCAATATTCTACATCAGAGTGGTACATTTGTTACAGTTAATGAATCTAGGATGACATATTATAATAACCCGAATCCATAGTTTACATACTTCACTTTCGATACTGTGTATAGTATCATATTGAGCAATTTTATAATATCATGCATCTTCCATTATAGTGTCACACAGACTGTTTCAACTGCCCTAAAATTAATTGTGCCCCAGTTATTGATCCCTCACTCCCCACTGACATCTAGCAAATTTTGATATTTTTAATGTTTCCATAGTTTTCCTTTTACAGAATATTCTCTAATTCAAATGAAGTAATGTGTAAGCTTTTCATATTGTCCTCTTTCACTTAGCAATAGGGATTTTAGGCTTCTCCATATTTCCTCATGTCTTGATGCTTATTTCTTGGTAGGATTGCATCATTCTCTACTGCCTAGACCTTAGGCAGTTTTCCACTCACCTACTGAGGACATCTTGGTTGCTTCCAAGCTTTTACAATCATGGGTAGGCTGCTAAGCATCCATCTGTATGTCTTTGTGTGGACATTAATTTTGAAGTTACTTTGGTAAATACCAAGTAGTGGACTTGCTGGATCATAGCCATATTTCACATAAGGAATTTTGAACAAAGATTTTGCAATGGCCAGGGATATAGCTGTGGTGTATCTGTTAGATATTTTATGATTTAGGAGAAGCACTTGAACTATTAAACACATTTAATACAAATAATCTAATATACCGATACCTAAAATATTGCCTGGTTGAAATTCTATGTTAAATCACTCTTTATACATTCATTGAATTGATTCATTTCAGTATACAATTGTAAATGTTTGGATCATACAAGAAGTCATCTTATGGGATATGTACACATATATATGGATATATATGTAAAACAATCATAATTTAACATTTAGAGTTATAGAAATATGAATGGGGGCAGCATGATGTTTCAATAACCAGTTCTCTGCCTTGCAGTGTTGGTGTCTCATATGGACAATAGTTTTGAGTCTTGGCCCCTCCACCTCTGAGTCAGCTCCCTGCTTGTGGACTGGGAAAGTAGTAAGCCATGGATCCCCTGCAACCCTCCTAAATGGAATATAATGACTGGAAAGGGCAGAAAGCAGAAAGATTCAATGTGTGCAACAGGTCTTTCCATCCAGGATGGAAGCATGGGAAGCATGGTACAGTACAGTATGCTGTACCTACACTGTTTTAATGGAATAACTATGAATCTACTGTCTTTGCACATGCTGATGTAGGTCAGTAAAGAGGAGACTGAGCATTTTCAGGAAATTTCTTTCTACAGAGCGAGGAGCATGTATAGGGCCTCATCTCGTTTGTCTGGTACCAGGATAATGGGGCATACGGTAGGATCATTACATGACCTGGTGCAGAAAGCTACCAACTGAGGCAGAGCCAAGAAAAATAACAGCTCATGGATGTATAATGAAGAAATAGTAATTTTCCTAGCATCAGTTGCCATAATTTTGCAGGTCTTCTAGGTCAAACGTGTTTTCACAGTATCAAGATATTTGTGGCAGAGACTATAAACTGATGATGCTAAAGAATGTTGTATAAGCCGTATAACTCTATTATCACGCTGTTATTTTTAAATCCTGTAGTTTTCCTGTTCTTAAGCACAACCTAAGTATTTTTAAGAAAGTTTATTTATTTTTATTTAAAAGAAAAATTTGTAGAGAAGGAGAGTTAGAAAGATCTTCCATCTGCTGGTACACACCCCAAATGTCCGCAGTGGCCTGAGCTGAGCTTAACTGAAGCCAGGAGCTTCTTTTAGATTTCCCACATGGTGCTGGGTCCCAGGGCATTGGGCGATCCTCTGTTGTTTTTCCAGGCCATAAGCAGGGAGCTGGATGGGAAGTGAATCAGCCAGGACATAAACCAGCACCTGTATGGGATGCTGTTCTTGGAGGTGGAGGATTAGCCAGTTGAGCCAACAATTATTTTTTGTTTTATTTTCTCCAAATTTCCAAATATTAAAATATTAGAATTTAGAAACTTCATTCAAAAACAACATTTATATTTTTCTAATTTAAGATAGATTAGTGAGCATAATCAACATGTTCAACCAATAACAAAAAAAAAGTAAAACATACTCTTCCTATCTTAACTCAAATTTTGTATCCTTTGAGCAACATTTCCCACACCAAAGGCACTCCGGTAACAGTCACTTTATTCTCACCTGTGTGTGAGTTTGGCTTTTTCTGATTAGCTGGAGGAAAGAAAATTATTGTTGAAATGAATTGAAAGAAAAAGAATCCTGGTATATTTTTGGAAGAATGGAAATTAGCTATTTTTGGAAAACTTGGGTGGATCTTCACAAAACTAAAAAAAAAAAAAAAACAACAATACAGCAATTAATGCACCAATCCCACTACAGAGGCATATATCTGAAGCAATGAAATTTATGAGTCAAAAAGATGCCTGCCCTCCTATATTTATTTCATCACTTATCAGCAATAGCCAAGATATAGAGTCAAACTGAGTCAATCAATCAAATGATCGTTTAAAACCTATACAAAATAAGATACTACTTAGCCTTAAAAATAAGGAAATATTACCATTTTCTAAAACATATGCAAACTTGGAGCTCATTATGCTAAGTGGTATAAGCCAGGCCTAAAAATGACAAATCCTGAACTATTTTCTACAATAAAGTAATGACAGAGCTGCAAGTGATGTCTATACATGTATGTATAGATAAAACAAGCTTGAACGAAAAATAGCAAAACAAAGTCCAAGACAAATGTAATAAAGTTTCCTAACTGGCCACAGACTATGAAGTGTTTGAATTTTCACAGGGCATGGGATTCAAAGTTTAGCAAATTCACCTAGATTTCTAAGAGCAGGAAACACTGCCTGTTACAGTCCACAAACAGTATTTGCTAGGAGAATGTACAAAGCCAGTTTGTAAGATTACGAAAATGTTCCTCCCAGAAGTTTGCTGCACAACTGAAGGTGACAAGTCATATATTTCCTAAATGTAGTATTTAATTATTGACATTTCAAAGGAGTAACATAAGCTAAAATAGCTTCCTAGAATAAGACTTCCTTGATCACATATGATTATGCATAGTAAAAAAAAAATCACTCTATCTAAATTTGCGAGCCTTAGCAAATTTTTCTTGAACTGAAGGCAGTTATGCTTAGATCTTTCATGAGGAAACTGACTCCTGAATCTCTAAAGTCTCTACCTGCTGGTTCTGCTTTCAGTTGGTTTTATTTTCCCCCAACTTCTAGAGAAACAAATCTTTTCATGCTTCTTATTTAAGTAGACCCATTAAAAAATATGTATTTCCTGATATACTAGCAATTGAAGAGTATTTCAAAACTCTTTTAGCCTGCCAAGTGTTTTCTGTGCACTAAATGGTAGGTCATGCATGTGGTTACTGCTTTTCTGATACTGTGGCTATTGATATTATAGATTGCATAATGCATTTATCTTATATATGTAATGTTGATATCGATATATATCACATAAAGTATAAATTCAAGTTATTGTAGCACTATGATCTTTAAGACTTCGTCCCAATCAATATACTTACACTTAAAATATAATTACTTCCAATTACTGCGAATTCATCCACAATATCTTTTTTTTTTTTGTAAATAATCTTACTTAGTTAATTTGGGTACAAAGGGTCAAGGGCTACAGGGTGAAAGTGGGCAATACCATTGTTTCCACACTAATATCATCACTTTTTTCCCCCTGTATCTGGGATCGGGGAGAAACAAAGGGAGAAGCCCCACCCAATCTCCCACCCAGCCTCCCACTCATCCCAGGTCCCTGATGTGAGGCATGCTCCGAGGGTCCTGCTCAAACAGTTTTGACAGTTCATCAGTTCTAAATTGCTGCCAATCTCTCCGTTCCAAGCACGATGAAATCTATTCAGAGTCCACTGGCTGACATAGTCTCTTCTTGGTTGGGGTTCTGAAATCAGCTGTTCAGTTGGAGGGATCTCCAAAGAAATTTCATCTGAGGTGATCCCAGACCTGATTCTTGTGTGTGCTAGCCAGTACAGGGTCTGGCACAGTCTGTTGCCCCAATCAGCTTATGCACGTGCTGGTCATTGCAAATGCTAGGTCAGTTCTGTTTCCAGCCCTGTCTTCTTCGTGAACCAATGGGTGTTGTAGTCCAGCTCGATCCTACCCACTTCATACTCGGCCCTCTCACAAACCATTAGGAGCTGCAGTATAGTGGGGTGGGGGGGGTTGTGGAGGGCGACTCCGCATAACCCCCACCAGGACTGCCCCTACCCTGGTTCCCATGCTTGCCAGTATGGACATCAGACTGGTTCTGTCTGTCCCACATTCCATTCTGTGCTCATGCATGTCAATGGGCATTGAAGCCTAGTTCAACCCAACCAACCTACTATCCAGCCCACACACATACTGGCAGGTGCCTTTCTGTCCACAATATCTTTGAAACTAAGTCTTCAGTCTTTAGAAGATTGGGAAAGAGGAAAAAAATCTTGCTCTAAGGATACTGTGTTTTTAAAGGAAGAAGAAATATATTCATATTGACAATATTTTTTAAATTATCTATTTAATTTAAAAGGCAGATTTTATACACAGAGAGAAGGACATATTTTAAAAAGAAGGCTTGCTTCTGCTGGTTAACTTGCCAAATGGCCACAATGGCCAGAGCTGAGTTAATCTGAAGCTATGAGCTGGGAGATTCTCCTGAGTTTCCCATGCAAGTGCAGGGCCACAAGAACTTAGGCCATTCTCCACGTGGGCCATTTAGATCCAGCTAGCTGGATCTGAAGTGAAGCAGCCAGGACATGAAGCAGTGCCCATTTGGGATGGGATGTCAGTGCCACAGAGTGGAGGTTTGGCTTACTGCACCACCATACTTGTCCCTACAATAATGTTTTTATATATTTGTTAAAAACAAAGGTCCCAATAGCTATGACCTCCTTTGTTTTTGTTGTCATTGCTGCTGCTTCTGTTGCTGTTGTTTTTATAGTAGCTTAGGCCAGCTGTTGTTGTGGTGTAACAGGTTGAGCTGTAACCTGCCATGCCAGATTCCCATGTGGGTAGTAGTTTGAATCCTGGATGCTGCAGTTTTGACTGTGTTACTGTATGGGAAAAGTGGCAGAACATGACCTAAGTTCATACATCCTGTCATCTACATTGAAGACCTGAATGGAATTTCAGGTTCCTGGCTGTGTCCTAGCCCAGTCCCAAACATTGTATCCATTTGGGGACTGAACCAGTGAATGCAAGATCTATCTCCTGCCCTTTCTGTTTCTGTGTATGTGTGTTTGGTTGTTTCTATCTCTTTATAACTACCTTTCAAATAAATAAATTTTATACAATTAAAAAATTATTTTCCCACCCAGTTGCATGTACATAAACAAAATAATTACATTGGTTCAAATTTGCAGCTGAGCTAATTTGTTTACATTTATTATTATTATATAAATCTGAAGAAATAGAGATTATCTTGAAATTTGCAGAAAAACTCTGTACATGTGTATGTGTGTATGTATGTATGTGTATACACCAATAAAATGGAAATGCAGGTGACATTTATTAAAGATGTGTCAGATGGAGAGAAATAACTGACATGAAAGTATTATAACTGTGCTAATAGCTTTCTCAGTTTTCTTTTGGTGGTATGAAAATTGGTCTGGTGTGCAGATTAGATAAAAGAGTAATATTTCTTCTGTTTTTAATGACAGCACTGAAGTCTTAATTAAGCACAGTATGTTAGGAGATCATGAAGAGATTTCAAAGTTGCTTTTCCTCTAGGCTTTAAAACATATGTACACGGTTGCAGATCCCTAAGAAGGCAGTTTTCTAACGTTAACCATCTCACTGTTTTCTACCCACAGCTTGAACATTATTTCATAGGCAGCCCTGAAATTAAGCTGAAAAATTGTTTGCATTTTACAACTGGTGCAGTTACAAGAATTAAATGAATATGAATTTAAAAAATAAAGGCCCATTTATTTAATTCCCAGATAAGTTTTGATTTCCAGATAAATTCCCTTTCATCTCATGGAAGTACATTTTCCAGTTTGTAGTTTAACAGATGACAGGACACCTTGAATCAATTCATGTGTACCGTATATAAAAATAAGGGAATACTAAATTTATATGGAAGTTCGGGCCATGGGGTTGGGGGCAACTGCAGCTCCCTGCAGTGTGGCGGCTGCGGGGGGGATGCCCCTGCTGGATCGGACCCAATGCTGGGGACTCACGCCAAAGACACTCCTGGAAGGCAGTGAAGGTGTCCTCGGCTTCCCCCAGGCCGTCCAGTACACCAAGTGGTGCCAGGCTTTGCCTGCTGGCTGCCTATCAGTGAACTCTGGGGTTTTTAAGATATGTAGATGCTGCCTGGGGACACCCATTACTAAAGCCAGTTTCAGTGTAGGTGAGAAGTGAATTTTGGGTGATTCCCAGTGACAGGGTCATGAAAGTTTCAGGCATGCGTGGGGACTGAGACCTGGTGGTTTGAAGGGAAGTAGCCCAAAGATAATTTGGGTTAGACAGATTCACCAGCCCAATTAGGAATCCAGAGATAGGCTGTTAGCATAGAACTTCACTGATTGCCACACACCAGCCCACACCAAAGCTATGGATGAGGGCCTCTTTGGCAATGTTGGGTACCATTGCCCGACTGATGGAGTGGTAGAGTAGTCAAATTTGGCAGGGTCAAGACACTATGTAGCACATGAGAGAACTTGGTCTGGGGGTAGATTCTGTGGGGTTGTGTGGGCCTAACCCTCTGGAAATACATGTCTCCCTGGTTAGCTCACAAACTGGGGTTGTGATGGATTAAGCTAGGTGTGATCATGGCACCTGCCATCACTCACAGGTAAAGGAACCCACAACAGTCAAGGCAGGTCAAGGAAGCAGCACCTGAATGTGCATACTAAAACAGGATGTGGGGTGGGCTCATCTGCCACTGGAAGGGGGCAGAATGGGCAGGGCTGAATAAACCTTTACTCACAAGAAACAACAGAAATCAGGTTGGAGCACAGGTCATGCCAAGTAGGTCCTTGCATTTACTGATCTGCATGAGACAGGGACACTAAGCCACAGCATCTAAGGCAGGGGTCAGGACAAGTGAGGGGCTCTGCCAAGCTGAGCCAGAGCAACCACTGGCCTGAGTGTGATCTAAGGGCCCTGTTGGGGAGTTAAGGGGACACCCTGGCTGGGTTGAGTTTCCCACCAAGGAGTGCGTGGGCTGGAACTGGGGCTGCATTCTGATCAGGATACAATTGTAATCTCACTTGGCATAAGTGTGGACTGGGACTGGAAGTGCCAAGCCGGGCCAGACTCCAACACCATTTTGTGCTCTGGAGGACCAGGGGAGATGTGTGATAGACTAGGCTAGGTCTCAGCACTTAATGAACGATGTGTGAGCTTTATGGGGGTATGGAAGAGCCATGGCTGGGTTGAAACATCCAACAGTAAGAATCAGATTGGGTTGAAGGCCAGTCCGGAAAAGCCACTGTTCCTGCTAGGACAGGAAGTGAACTGAGTAAGGCTGGCTCATGGACCCAGTGGTATGTGCAAAAACTGGCATTGGAAGAGGTTCTGATGGAGGAGCCTGGACAACTTCTCTGGCAGGACACAGTCCCTGCAGGTAAGCACAAGAAGCATAATAGGAAACAGCCCAGAACAGGCAATGGAAATTATCCCACTGGCATACACTTGGCATGGGTTGGGGGTAGACCAGGCTGAACCTGTTCACATCACCCGCTGGTGAATCCGAGCACCAGAATAGAGTGTGGGTCGAGTCAGGTTCGGTTGCAACACATACCAGTACACATTAAGGAATGTCAAGGTGAGATGAGTCATGCCAGATGTGGTTGCAGCACCCAAACAGCACATGCAATAATCAGGGGAAGGAGGCAAAGCTGACAGGGGAATGTGGGCTCCCCTGCTGGACAACTACTTCCATTGGAAAGTGTGAGTTGGGATGGGAGCAGATAAGACTAAGCAGGGCTGTAATACCTGTGGACCTCATATGAGCTAGATAAGGGAAGGGCCATAGTGGGATGACTGTTCCGACTGGTGCAAGCAAAAATTAGAGTAGGTGAAGGTTGATTTGGCTTAACCACAGCATTAGCTGGCAGAGACTGACACTGGGAGCTAATTCTGTCAAGTCAAATGCCAGAATCACCTGGAGAGTGCATAATCTGGGAGTGGGTGTGGCCTAGAAGGGAAATAGTGGGCACCTCCCTTGGGGTTACCGCTCTCACTGGACAGCACAAAAACCAGGATGGGGCAGGGGTGGCTAGACAGAAAGGCACCTGCCAGGAGGTGTATGGGTTTGATAGTAGGTTGGTTGGATTGAACTAGGCTTCAATGCCCATTGACATGTGCGAGAGCTAAATGGAATGTGGGACAGACTGGACAAGCCTGTGGTACATACTGTCATGCATGGGAACAAGGGTAGGGGCAATGCTGGTGGGGGTTATGCGGAGTTGCCCTCCACAACCCCCCCCCCACTATACTGCAGCTCCTAATGGTTTGTGAGAGGGCCGAGTATGAAGTGGGTAGGATCGAGCTGGACTACAACACCCATTGGTTCACGAAGAAGACAGGGCTGGAAACAGAACGGACCTAGCAATTGCAATGACCAGCATGTGCATAAGCTGATTGGGGCGACAGACTGTGCCAGACCCTGTACTGGCTAGCACACACAAGAATCAGGTCTGGGATCACCTCAGATGAAATTTCTTTGGAGATCCCTCCAACTGAACAGCTGATCTTAGAACCCCAACCAAGAAGAGACTATGTCAGCCAGTGGACTCTGAATAGATTTCATCGTGCTTGGAACGGAGAGATTGGCAGCAGTTTTGACTGATGAACTGTCAAAACTGTTTGAGCAGGTCCCTCAGAGCGTACCTCACATCAGGGACCTGGGATGAGTGGGAGGCTGGGTGGGGCTTCTCCCTCTGTTTCTCCCTTAATCCCAGATACAGGGGGAAAAAAGTGATGATATTAGTGTGGAAACAATGGTATTGCCCACTTTCACCCTGTAGCCCCTAACTCTTTGTACCCTGATCAACTAAGTAAGATTATTAATAAATAAATAAATAAATGAAAATGCAAAAAAATATATATGGAAATGATTACTGCTTTTATAAACCAAATATTCAGGATGTAACAAACTTATTGATTTTTTAGATGTCTGTATCATCTCCCATTTTTACATCATTAATTTTTCCTTCATGACGTCTGGAATTATGTCAGCTGCTTAGGTTATTTGAACTGAAAGCATTGAGATGAGAATTATAAGAAACAAATGGTCTCTGTTTCTAACTTACCATCTAAAATAATGTAACCCTTTCATATCTATAAGAAAACTTACCTTTATGCAGGTGTTTTTCTATGCAGCTTTACTTGTAATTTCAGCATGAATAGCACATATTAAAGGTCATTTTGGTATAAGTTCTGGAGGCCAGGGGCTAAATAAGTGAAACTGTTTCTAGAAGCTCCCTGTTTCAGGGCATGTAAGGATTCATGTATACATTTTTGAAGTCATGTTCTCATTTGTCAGTGTGGTCTAGATCAGCGCTGCTTACCAAGGGGGTGATTTTGCCAGCCAAGGAACATTTGGACAACTCTGGAGTCTGTTTTGTCTATCCTGATTCTGGGATGAGTAGACCATGTGCTGTGGAATTTAGCAGATAATGGTCAGAGAGGCAGCTAAACATCTTATAATGCAGAAAAGTTCAACCAATCAAGAAACATCCAGACCCAAATCCAATGGCAAAAATACTGAGAAAATTCTAGGGAAGCAAATAAATAGCTAGCTAGCTAGATAGGTAGATATAAATTGTATATAATTATTTTGAATTTATTAGATATCTGTATCATCTCCCATTTTTGCATCATTAGCTTTTTCTTCATATCATATATAAAAATATATAAATATGCCTCATATATAAAAACATGTATAAATATTTAAATATGAATTTATAAAATATGTAATATAATTATATAAAGCTAATACATACACATTACAAACATATATAAATATATATATATATATAAAATTATTTAAAAAGTTTACTAGAAGCTCTGGAGTTGAATTTAAACCTGCTAACCACAGGATACAATTTTATCCTGTACAATCATGCTGTACCTATTTGACAAAACAAGGAAATTAGTCTATATGGTAACTTTTCATCATTGCAATGACATATCTGAAACAGGCTTCTTTTGAGGAAAAGAGACATTCGTTTATTTCATGCTTTTGGAGAATCAGGGACTTGATGGCTGCAACAGTTCAGCTCATGGCAAATGGTAGATGACAAAGTCAAAGCAAGCAGTCAAATCTGCAGTCAGAAAACAAGAGGACTGGGAGGGGCCAGGCTTAGTCCATTAATAACAACCCTTTGGAGAACTTGGGGTTCCAGAGAACTTCACAGGAGTGGGCTTCCAATGATGGTATTAGGACGTGCTACTAAGACCCATCTCCTATGAGTGTCCCTACTTCCCAGTAGGACCACCATGAGTACCAAATTCCTTATCCATTAACTTTTGGGAGGGACACAAGCCGAATTTTTTAATTCCTACTATTAAAAGCTTTTATGTGGATTAATTGGGATATTTACGTGCATACTAAAATTAACCTCTACCCTAATAAGACCTCCAAGACTCCATAAAATTAAGGACTTATTTTTGCATTTTAAAATTTTTCCAAGTAATAAAGATAGCAATCTTTTTCCCTTTGCTCTAAGGCTTCATTATTTCTCAAGGAATTACTCAATACTTCCTATAAATCGGTTATGAGAAACTTCCAGATTTGTCTTAGATCTGTGTATCTTATATTCTGCTTGTGAACAATTTTTAAAAGTAAAGAACGTATTATTCATATATAGCTTAAGAAATAATGTGTAACTACTCTATATTCACCATACCTCTTTCTAAAAATTTTATTTTTAATATTGGTTACAAAATTGAGGGAAATGTATGCCCATATGGGCCTCTTTACAGTGGTGTAAGGGTCAGATATGGAATAAGGTGATTGGGACACATGTTTCAGTCTTTTTTTATTTTCCTCCTGTGTCCTCAGGGGATGTGGGGATTAATGATGACAAAGAGCAGTCCTTTTCCCCAGGGATGGGGTATTAGTGATGATCGTTTGATGACACCTTAGAGATCCGATACGAAAAGAATATCCTGAGGACATTACTTGAATGGTTTTGATATTGCCAAAATTTTGTTGATTTTGACGTTCCAGAGTTGAGGAAATCTTTTCAAGTTCTATTGGTTCACAGTGTCCACCATAGGTGCATCCATCCACAGGCTCAGGAATATGCTACAAAGTTTGGCCAGGAGGATTGTCCAACTGTTCTTCTTTCCATCTGCTGATGAAACAATTGATGTCCCCTGCTGGCCTAGATGAGCTGACCATTATGTTCTTCGTGTGCATCTTGACATGTTGTCCACTGTACAGGAATCAACAACTGAGGAGGCCCAGTCTTGATGATGCACTCCCAGGTCAGAACACACAACCTGTGATTTTCCCTGTGACCAGACTCTGAGTCCCAGTAGTCCAGTCAGGGAGTTTCCCAAGAAACCTCACCCTGGTGGCCTCAGACTTGACTTATAATGTACATCAGCCATTGCCAGGGTCAAGTTCAATCCATCACATGCACCAGCCAGTGCACGTACTGGTTGGTGGGTGCAGCTTGGTCAGTTCTGCTCTAGCCCCATATCTCAGATGAACCCACGAATACTGCAGCCCAGCCCAGGCAGCCTGCATAGACCTGGTCCTCATACCAGCAGGTGCTGTTGCCCAGTTGGGGCGACCCCTAATAATCTTCACCAGGTTCATCCCCAGCTCCATTGTTTGCATGTGCCAGTCTCTTTTGTGGCCTAACCCAGCTCAGTGCACATCTCATCCAGTTCGCATGCACACTCCTGGATGCTACAATTTAGCTCATCAGACCTGCCAAAAGAACAAGCCTTCACATATGCCACCAGATGCTGCCACCTTCCCAGCTTGGCCTGTTCCCAGCTCTGGTTCTTGTATTCACCAAGGATAGGTACAGCCTTACAGGGCAGTGCCTGCACTTCCTTTGCCAGACATGTTCCTAGCTCCAGATTTTGTGCCTGCCATGACTCACTCTGGGTCCCAGCACTTGCCAGCTGATGCTGTGGCCTAGCCCAGCTGGCCTGCACACATTCTGGCTCTCGTGCACGTGTCAGTGGATACAACAACCTAGCTGAACCACCCTCTGCCCTAGACTGGCCCACCCCCAGACTGGACCACCCCTAGTCTCAGCTCTCATGCTCACCAGTGGAAGCAGTATTCCAGCAAGGGAGTCCCTGAAGGCAAGGGAGTCCCTGGAGTGCCCCTACTATGTTCTCTTCTAGCCTTGGATCCTGCCTGTGCTGGCAGGTGCTGAAGCTCAGTCTGGGATTACCCACCCGTAGTCTTGGCACTTGCCAGCAGGTGCCGTAGCCTGGCTTAGCCTAGCTTGTCCCCGGTCCTAGCTCTTGCTGGTCAGTATAGCAGCCCAGCCCACTCTGGCCCATCCACAGTCCCAGTGGGAACTGTTGAGTATTGCGGTCCAACCTGGCCTTGCCTGAACCCTGTCCTGGCTCCCACTTCTGCTAGTGAGTGTTGTGAACTGACCCTGCCTAAAGCTGCCACCATATATCTTAAAGAACAAAATGTCCCTGATTTCCATGAGAAAAAAGCAAATCACAAAAATGGATACAATCCATAATGTTAGTTATATCAAGCTAAAAAATAAACAAAACCAAATGCCTATGCCTTCTTTTCTAATCATCCTCAAACACTTATCTCCTCTAGAAATTAAAAAAATCATTTTAATGGACATGAAATGTTAGATAAATGTATAATCTATAATTATCCAATCAGAGTTATTAGCATTTCCTTCTTCTAAGACGTGAATCACTTCTAATGAATGTGGGAAACCTTGGGATTCTTCTAATCCTTTCAAAATTTAGCAGTCATCAGTTTTAGATAACAGTTGCTCTTATAGGTCATTGGATAAATTCCTTCTATATAACTCAATTTTTGTGGCCCCTTTTCTGATTGCTCTTTATAGCCTGCAACCTCACCAATCTCTACTGACCATTTTCCTCTCCTTCTATGAAATTTTATTATTATTGAATTTTATTTCCATGTAACAAGAAACCTGTTTTAATGCTAAATATTTTTCACCTTTGAATTTTACTACATTTATTAATTTCTTATATTTTTTAGCTTTTCTGTTTTTGCATTTTATAAAAGCAAAGGTATAATTCTTTGATGATTTTCTCTTTTTTCAGGGAAATTATATTTGCTGTGACTTCTCCATGACAAAAGCATCTGATTTATTTTCTTCATTTTCATGAATAGTTAATCTTTCGAAAGTTCAAGCACTACTTTGTATGCTTATTATCTGCCATAAAAATAGTGTTGACTTCATTAGATTAATTACATGACAGTATTAGACTGATGGTACTGACAAAAAAAATGTCCACAGGATATTTTACTAGTATAATCATCCTCAGAGTGTTTTTTTATTTTGTGGTGATAGAATCAGTATTTAGAATCAACTTCTTATATACATTTTGTTTGTAGTGATATATAAGGGATAGTTCTGATGTATTTACTAAGTTATAATAAACTGACTCTTAGAAGGTATTTATAGGTTTGTTATACTTATTTTAACTCACTTTCTTCTAATAACAGTTGCTACAATCTCTCCTTAATAAGGAGTACTTGAATTGTTGCAGAAAATATGACTTCTCCAGATTGGCATTTCATTACAGGAAGTGAGTCCAACCCACAGGAGCATGGTCACTTCTTGAAAATATGAACTTCTTCCTTAAATAAAATGCTACTGTTCTTCATAACTGAATTTTTATTTAAGTCCAAATAGTACATTTTTTTTTTAGTTTGCCACTTCTGTTTTTACTCCCAATCCTGCCAGCTGTACACGAGCTAAGGGAAATAGGTAACCTAGTACATTTGTGTTTTTTCCCACAAGTAGAGTCTGAGAAACAGTGCTTGCGGAAACCCTGCTAGTTTAAAGCTAAAGAATGTGTCCAACTGTCTCCTAGCCTTACAGTCAGGTAGCAAGAAATCAAACAGCAAATAACCCGGCCCCTTCCTAGGGGTCCAGGCACTTAGCTTGTATTTCAGGCCAAAAGCCTTTAGTTAGCTAATTCTGTTTTTATTGGCCACTTCTTCTTTCATTATTTTTATATAAAATTAAACAGTATAAGCCCTAGTCTAGACAGCAAAATCAGTATAAGTCCCTTTGATGCATCTTTGCCTCACATCCATAGGTCAGCCATCAAATATTTCTAAAGGATTCATATTAGAATTCCCAATTAAGCTTAACATAAATGAGAGCAAAGATCATATATTTTCTGACTTTATGCATTGTATTTTTTTTGTATCTTTTAATTTTAGTTACTAATTTTTTTTTATTTCTTGTTTTATGCCTCAGTCTTGTGGCTTTTAAAGAACTAGGGGGTCGAATGTTGGCAGCGTAATAGCATATGACTCCTATTCTGTGGCCACAACATGGAAAAAATACATTGGATATTCTTTTCTTTACCACCTACTTAAATCTCTGTTAACACTCTCTTTGATCTCTGAAGAACTAATCCAACAAAGGTAAAGGAACTCTGTGTTTCTCTTTTGCCACCATTCCATGTTTTATATCCCATTTCATCAGGTAGAACAGGAAAGAGGGGAAGTGTTACTTCTGTTATTTCTCCCAGGCCAGGTGAAACAAACCTGGCAGGAGCAGATGTTAAATTGAAGCCTATGAAAAGTTAACACTATCTTCTGTAATTGAAACCTTAGGGAGGAAGGCTTGAGACAAATGCCAATGGACACAGAAAACCAATACAGGAGTTTAATCCCACCGTCATTTCTTGCAACTTCTGCTACAGGAAAGAGAGGTAACCAACATCCGAGTACTGGGTGTACAGGAAGTGATCTGTGCTAAGGAGCAGAGGTTTTAAAATATACCCCAGGTTCAGTTCTCATTCCAGAGAGCCTATAGCCGGTCTATCTCAACGGACCTTTCACAGGCAATGCAGCTATGGAGAGAGCCCCTGTCAACTCATTCCCCCATCTCAAAAAGACACAGGATTTCTAGAATGTGTTCCCCTTTCAAATGATTACCCACGTGAAAAACAGTCATGACATCCATGCAGACCAAGGCTGTGAAACAATCCTGTCTTTTTCAGGTAACTCCTTGGTCATTCTGTTAGTACTCAGACCTTCCAAATCTCTTGTGATGGTGTATATTGTTTCTTTTCCTTATACTTCTTTTACTTGGTTACAAACTAGTGTTCATTATTCACAAGTTATAATTCTATATATTAGTCGCTTGTGCCTGATATGTGTATGTGAATATGGCCAATTTATCTTTTTCCAAATGAGAAAATATTGAGAGGTGAAGTGGTAGTTCTAACCCTTGAGCCCACATCTCTGAATCTAGCTATATAATCTTGGCAAACCATCTTTTAGATTGGTTTTCATATCTATAAAATGAGAATGGTTATAATTGTCTACCTCCTGGCTTTCACATGAGAATTAAAAGTATTAATACGTGAAAAGCATCCAAGACAGTGCCTGGCTCACAGTAAGAATTGAAAACAGCTGTTATTTTATAATCATTTGATTTTCTTGCATAACGACACATGCAAAGTATAATAATTATTCAGTGAGTCACAACTATCTCAAGGTGTATCTTGTACACTGTGTAACACAGAGGAGTTGGTAACAAGCTCGAGAGTTTTTCATTTTGTGCATGTACCAAGGATGGTAAAAGGAAAGAAAAACTCAACTTCACTTTCAATATATAAGTGAACAAAACAGAAAAAGTGCAAGGCCAAATCTAGGAATTAAATTTGTCTCATCATGCCCATTATTTGTATTTACTCTTTCTTTAAATATTGAGTTTTGATATGTAATTTTTTTTGACCAAGGCCCTTTGAGTTCTTCCGTGATTTCATGCATCAGATTGATAAGAGAGAAAGTTGTACATAAATATTCTCAAAGGAGTAAGTTAAATTCCTCTCTCCAGTAGGTATTTTTCCTGATGGCTTATATAAATCCTAATAGAGTTTCATGATTCAAAACCTCAGTTTAGTTGCAACCCTGAGACCTTAAAATGTTCTCCAGATTTCAGCATTGCATTCTGTATGCTTGTTGCTTTGCTATCTTTGTTTATTTAGATTTCTAGGAAAGAGCCTTAACAGAATTAGCGAAGTATTCCCAAGCAGGGATGAAATCTAACAGCTTTTCTGATGTGATGTTACCCAAATCTGACAGCATTTTCCTTCTGCTGTGTACGCGGTTGTGATGCACTGCGTGGACTCTAACCCTCCTGCTGCCCCCAGCAGGACACTGCAGGGAATGGAGTGTGGTTCGTACCTAAAGGCAGTCCCAGAAAAGGATGTGATTACACCATACTGGATTTTCCAAGAGGTCACTTGCATGCTTCTTGTTTCCTCTTCCCATCATCCCACGAATGTAGTTTTGACTTCCTGTATCAAACAGACCTGCACAATGTGCTCTCTTTTGGAGATAAAAATGCATTTGCTTAAGGAAGTACTGAGAACAGATAACTGAAAAGTCTAAAGGTAAACCATGAGTTTAGGAACAGGAGAAATTAATTTTAGAATAGCCACAGAACTCTTATTTAAGGGGTGGTGGCCAGGATAGTATTTTATAAAGTTGATTTTAAGAGATTGCATTGCTTTCATATCGATCTTCAAAGATAAGGGAATCTCTATATTATCAAGTCAGACACTTCTATAAATTTTAAGTGAGCAACACTTTATGAATGTGTTTTAACTAAATATTTGCCTAACTTCTCTAAAGTTGAAGGGGAAAGATTTTGTGTACTCATTTAAGAGCCCACTTAAATGATGTTTCCATCTTCTTCTGTAAATACTTCTCAGTGTTAGCCAGTTATTGGATTTCTTTTTCTATAAACACAGTTTTAATACTTTGGCCTTATCTTTTGAATTCTTTTCCCACTACTGCCCCAATACTGCTTGCTATTCAAAATCAAATTCCAGTCTCACACAGTCACCTTTTCTGAATACCTTAACCACCTCCAATCTCCTACCACTGCTTGTTTGGAGAAATTTCAGCCCTTAAATATATTCATATGTTGCAAAAATTTGTCACATTTTGAATTCCCTGTAAAATTCATCTTCTGATGTTCTGCGCTCTGGATTATTTTATTTAAATAAATCCTGAATCAAATAAGGAATATGCACGTTAGCAAGGATAGTAAATATAGCTGATGTAGACCATTCATAGACTGTGTTTTGAAAATGTCAACATAATGTATATATTTACTAGTTTTACAAATATGTGTGCGTTAGCTCCCCTGATTAATTGTATGACCTTAAATGTCAAAGACTGTACTTTACAATGTTTATTTCACACAATGTTTTAATATTAAACAATATGAAGAACATCAGAAGGCATGTCAAAATCAGTTTTCTAAATTGAGAGCAATATCAGGAATAGCCTTACTCTCTAACATCATTCAGAAGGTCAAAATAAAATATAAAAACAATATTGTTCTGCTTTACAGTTGAAGGAGGCAAGAAGAAGGTTCAAACCAATGGTAATCCTTAAGTATTGATTAACTTGGGGTCAAATATTCTCCTAATGTTTTGGCGCACTCCTTCTAGGGAATATCTAGGTTCTTTTATTTTGTAACCTTCATTCCTTGTGGTAAAAGTGAGTGGAAAAGTGAAACCTAAAAATTATAAGGATGCCGTAGGACATCTTGTTGAACGGAAACCAATTTTCCTGGTGAGAAACTTGGTTTCATTTTTTATTTTATAAATGTTGGCTTAATACTGATTATGTGTCATGGAAAAGCCCCACAACATTTGCTACATCAAATGCTGTGAAAATTATCCAGCTCATATTATACCTCTAAGCACTTCACCAAACTCTAATAATTTCCTGAAACATAAAAGAAACTTTCTCTCGCCCCCGCTTTTTTTTTTTTTTTGTCAAGTGAGCATACTGGGTTTGTACTTTAATTCTTACTCTTAAAACTAGAGTCAGTGAAACCATTTAATTTTCTTTCCATGACAGTGAGGTTCAGTGACTTGTGGGGTGAACCAATAGCTTTGAAATTTCTGCCCTAGGATCACTGGTTGCACTATCCTGAATATCAAGGAAGTCAAACCATCTCTGTGATGCCAAGATAACATGAGACTCTGAATCACTGACTTAAAACAACCTGTATATCCAATTTCTGGAAGGTTCAATGTATATAAATCCTGTAGACTGGAAGATGTTTATATACATGTGTTATAAAAACAGCTCTAACTTTGGTGCCACAGCCTTCCTGAAGTAGATATCGAGGCTTTTCTTTGCCTAATCCCACATCTGGATTCTTTGCTTTCCTTCAGGGATTATCATCTATGTATTGCTTTTCTACCTACGCCTTAACAGATTGTTTCTTAGAATGTGTATGCCTGGGTATGGGCTCGAGAAAATGTATTAAGAATGAGTCATTCTACCCCACCTCTGCCAATGAATTGCTAACAAGAGGCATTTTGTAAATGTGGCTGCGCAGGTCTCCAGTGTTCTCTCTCTAGACGTTAGCAGCTTTGAATTGGTCACCTAGAGTGGGTTTTTTGTTGTTGTTGTTGTTGTTGTTTGTTTTGTTTTTTGAAATGTTTAACTCTCTTAAGCAGAGATGCTCTTTGTTGAGATTTCTGGCTGACTGATACACCTTCCCAGCTTCTTGTTTCTTATCATGACTTAGTTCACACATTGCATCTTAAAAGAATGGAGGTCTACCTACTGTACTTTGGGTCAAATTAGACCTTGTACTGCCTTCCTTAGAGAGTGCCTCACTTTGTTATTTTTCTGTGACTTTTCGGCTTCACAGGAAAGTTCTAAGCCTCTCTGCTACTTTTCTACCAGACTGCCTGGGGTCTTAAATTCCGGATACCATCTGTAGGTTGAAAGCATGATGATAAAAGCTGTTGTTTTATATAGAAGAGGTTAGATACTCAGGGTATCTTTTCCCAAGGTTGATGATCTGTTGAAGTGTTTTTTTTTTTTTCCTCAGTCTTTCCTATCCTATTGTCATCTCATTTTCTTTCCCTCCTGTCTTCCTTTCTTGACATCTATTCTTTTTTTAATGGTGCATGACGCAAAGATTTTATTTTTTGTATCTCACTTAAGAGACCACAGGATTTCCCTTAGTATTTTGATTATCTAAATGCATATGGTTTTATTTACTTTTTATATGTGGTGCCACACTTTTCTACTCCCACATGTCTAGTATCTCATCTTTTCCTAACATTGTCACCTCATGGCCCCCAGTCCTTTATCATCTTCAATATTTTCCGATACAAATTCCCAAGCCAGTTGGGATCATCTCATTTTCTGTGTCAGTGAAGCCTTAGAAATGGGCATGTCACCCAATGCTGGCTCATGCAAGTTTTAAAGTCCTGTGGAACTTCTGAAAATGCTTATTTATTTATTTATTTTATTGAAAAGGCAGATTAGATTTATGGAGAGAAGGACAGACAGAAAGCTCCTCATCTACTAAGTCACTCCCCAAATGGCCACAATGGCTATACCTGAGCCAATCTAAAACCAGGATCCAGGAGCTTCTTCTGGGTCTCCCATGTGGGTTCAGGATCTCAGAGCTTTGAACCGCCCTTCACTGCTTTCCCAGGACATAAGCAGGGAGACAGATGGGAAGCGGAGCAGCAAGGACACGAACAAGTGCCCCTATAGGATCCCAATGCTCACAAACTGAGGATTTAACCATTGAGCCACAGTGCCATGCCCCAATCTTTTTTCAAAACTTAGCAATACACCAAATACTTCCTACATTGTTAAAGACCTCATAATGTTTGAACAATATTATTTGTACAGTAAGAATATCTTAATTGACTTAATTTTTAAAATATTGAGCAACTGGTGCAGAGATTATTTTTATGCTTCACTACTATATATACATAAATATAAGAAATATATATTTATGTATAATCCTGTTCCATACCCATCCATGTGTATTTCTAATATATATACGCATGTATATGTCTGTTAGAGAATAAGTCCTTCACCTTTTAATATTTTTAATTGTATTCTCCAAAGTGCTTTTATTAGATCAAAACTAGACAACATTTGGATTCCAAAAAATTTCTAATGACTTCAACTGGCATTTTAAGTCTGGGTCCACATTTGGAAACTCTGGACATGATCCTTTACTACTAGTTTGAATTTTCTTTTTTTAAAATTCTTGATTAGTTTGAAGATTTTAATCATATATGTTCCAGTATTTTAATGTTTTCCATATATTTGATTTTCTCGATTATCAGTAAAGAATCTTATTTTAAAAGAAAGATTTGGAAGATTTGCATATGTATGCTTGTTGTCCCTGTCCTTCTCTGCTGAAGATGTTTTTACTTTCCCATCTTGACTACCTTATTGTGACTGGAGAAGTTTTTTATTTTAATGTCATTAAATTTGCTTATTCTTCCTTCAAGATTTCTTTGACTATTTTTTCAATGTAAGCTATCCTTTCTCGAATCCCCAAATCTAGTGAATATTAAATTCCCTAGCTGTTTTTTTTAACATTTTAATTTCATATTTAATTATTTTTACCTCTGCAAATCTTTTTGAGCAATATTCAGAGTTACAGGTCTTGATTTATTTTTCTTTCCAAAATGCTAACCAGCCATTCGGCTGCCATTTACTGAATAATCCTTTACTTTCCTGCTGCTTTGATAAAAATAAATCTTACCATTTAATAAAGTATGTTGCAGGACTCTCTTCTGCTCCATTTAGCTTTGCTTTGTAGTTCGCAAGACCCTTTAACATACATTATCTCATTTCATCCCTCCTACCCCATACTGATTGCCTGGTTCACCCCCTGCTGTTCCTCCTGCACCACAAACATCAAACAATCTGACTCATCCCATCCTGTCTTATAGATGGAAAACAAAACCATGAAAGGTGGAGCCACACATGAACCAGCCCTCCCAGCCTAATGAAGAAGTTCAGCCTCCACTGGCCCTATGGCCTGAGACACCTCATCCCGGCTCTGGGAAGAACCCTGGTCACCTGCCATTTGTATTGCCTTAGGGTTCTTCTGTGAGCCTTCTTTTGGAATCCCCACAAACTGAACCACTTGGTACATGTTCAGTTTCAGAATAAACTGGCAGCTTCTGCTCCCTGCGACAGCAGAGGGGACACAATCTGTGGGTACAGGAGCAGCCGCCTGTGTCCCTGCTCCCCAGCCTGTGTGTGTATATTTGGCACTGACTGAGAACTCTGCTTTCTGTCAGTGCATTTGTGCGGTGACACATATTCTCCAGTGATTAGATTAACGCTGGCAAAGCCAATATGAAAAACCCACACAGATTACCACTGTCACCCGCAGTAATTACATTTATTCATTTCCATTTAGCCAAGTTTTTACAAGCCGAGCAAGGGGCCAAATAAGCAATAAACACAGAGGCAAGAAATTAAAATGCTGATCTGTTTGCTGTGAAAACAATCAAACTATCATCTTTCTTTAGGCAGCTCATTCATCATCAGAGAGGGCCACACTGGTGAAATGGAGATTGGGAGCCTAATGTTATTACATGTAAATTCACTAACATGAAATTACTGCCCCTGATGTGATTTTACTAATAAATTAGTTCATTTCTACCTTTTCACTAGAGACTTTAGGGACCGTGGAGAATTGTACATGTGTCTCCTAATCGGGCTTGCCTTATTTCAGGCTGGCTAGCTGTTAAATTTCTATTTGTTTTCACTCCCTCCCATCTGATACGTTAGTTTCCTTGCTATGCCTTATTGGATAAACATGCCGTACAATTTGTTGTCTTCACATGTAGTTGGAAAATAAGCAGCTTAAGGACAAATTCTCTTTTGCAGGCAATGAGAATAGCATCGGGAAACATTATGAATATAATGGTTCTCCCAGCTAGTTGGCAGCTATTATTAATTCATTGCTGGGTGTGGTGGTTTTTCTCATTTCTGTATAAATTTTCAATTTGGAAACAGAATGGAGCCAAACTTTGCCATGTCAAGTAGCTATTGAAGCAGGGAAATCAATCTGCAAGCAGCTCCCTTGATTTGCCAGCCCCTTTACTGTGTCTTTCCAACAGAAGCAAAGAGCACAGAAGAGCAGCCGATGGTCCAGAGAAGACAGATGTCCACTTTCCCCTTCCCTGGGACTCGCATGGCACTTCTCTTGCTTATTGTCAATGGGCCGTACCAGCACAGAGAGTATTCCATTTATTTATTTATTATTTATTTATTTATTTATTGAGATTTCATCTTCTCTGCTGTCCTGCTCCGATTCAACATCACAATCCATTCTTGCAGGCTTATGAAAGGACTCTGTGAACATGACTTTGACGCTACCCATAGAAGAGGGGAAATGACAAGGAGAGAATGGAAAAGAAAGGAGACAAATTTGAATATTCTTTCTGCTCCTGGTTGGAAATTCTGTGAGATAGGGCCCAGTTGCAGCCCTTAGAAAAAATGTAAAATATGCACAGAAGCAATGCATGGTTTGCTCAGCAGAAATATGTGTAAAATTTTTCTTTAATGCATTGATTAAGTGGAATTCAAAGGCATAGAAGTAGTAAGTGTTATACATTACGCTGGCTTCATACATTATCATTGAGTAGAGTTCCTCAACTCTTAAGAAAATAAACCAACATGAACAGGAAATCTCTAACTTCCATGCCCTTGAATTGAATTTCAGTTTACATTATGCCAAGTTATAGAAGAGAAATGGTGCCTTCTTTTTATTTTTTTTCTCAGAAAAGTAAAGTAAATGAGATTAATATGAAAATTATTCACTGATAGAATATTCTGACTGACTAATGCTTTATTAGTGAGTAAGATATCTGGACTATGAATTTGAAAATAATTCCATCAAACTGATATCTACTGATCAATCATCATGTCAAGGACGGTGTGCTGTCAAAAGAGGGGGAAAAAAGGATGCCTTACTCTTAGTTCACATGATATATTCAGAATGTTTTAGTTCCAAGAGCGACCATTGTGGCTCCCATCTTGTTGTACACCTATAGATATCTGTCCTTTCGTTTCATAGTTCTCACTAAACAGGTTGTCATTACTGATTTCCTTAATTTGTATCTCCCAACAGTGTTCCTCGTTGAGCTGAGATTCCTTCAGTTTCCTGCATGATTATATCATCATAGGGTCTGTATCAAGTGTTCAGTAAATATTGATTACATGAATTAAAACTGAATTGCATAACCCTGTAGAAACAGAAATAATATGCGATCTGCTTTAAATCAGTGTAGTCCCAAGGCAATTCATGTAACAAACGCGGTTAAAAGCCATCTAGTGAGCATCTAGTGTTGGGTGCTCTTGTAAATATTAAGAAAGCAGGAATGAACAAAACAGACACAAATAATTTTGATTTTAACATTTACATTTCTAGGGAGAGATGATGAAACAAGGAACATGTTTCTAATCATGAATGATGTTTTAAACATTTTGTGTGAATCTTATGTCAGATATTGGTCTTATGATTGGGACTAGTAATTCTTTCTCAGTTTCGTGCACTGCATTATTATCAATGTAGCTCTAGGCATGAGAAATTGTATGTGTTTTTCTGCCTATATATGATATAGTTCATGCGTATTATATACACATTTATTTCTCATATTTAACAAAAGGCTTCCAACATACTATAGCATTGAATGCCTCTCTCCTAACTCTAACACTCTGAAAAATCTTTATTTTTCTACACTGAAAGCCTCTGAGAGTCTTTTTTTTTCTGTTCTAATTGATCCCATTTGTTTTGTGAATTTATAATCTGAGATGTTGATATTATCATGATCTGAGAATGGGATTCACTGGGGTCTATGCTGGCTAGAGGAGTGTCCCCATTGTTGACTGGGTGCACCCGTTCTTTCCTGTCTCTTTCTTTTTGCTCCTGCACTTTCCCTTCTACATTGCTTTGCCTCTTCACTCACACATTAATGCTCTCATTGTGCGGCACCTTCTTCACAAAGGCTCCTCTGACCTGAACACCAAGTAAACCCTACTGCTCTGCGTCTGTTGTTCCTCTGGCAACTCATAACATTTTGCTTGTCATGACCACTGCTTGTATCATTAATTTAAAAAAAAAAAGCTGTTTATACACTTTCTTGTACTTTGTGTTTTATAACTCCCATCAGAATTTGATCACCTTGGGGGAAAGCATTTTGTGTTCTCTATAGTAGCTGCTGTAGTACTATGCCTCCGGTAAGCAGACAGTAAGTTTAATTATATATACATATATATATATAATATGTCTTTATATATTTATATTAAACACACATATATTTGTTATCCATTACATATAAATTAAATGTATCATATTTATATATTAATATATGATATACAATATATAATATAATATAATATAAAACATATATTTGCTTGTATTTATTGGAAAGACAAAGAGAAAGAGAAAGAGTGAGAAACAAAGACATTCCACATACTGGTTCACTCCCCAGATGCTTGCAACAGGTGCAGCTGGGCCAGGCTGAAATCAGGAGCTTGTAATTCAGTCCAAGTCTCCTGATTGAGTGACAGGGACCCAACTACTTAAATCATCACCTGCTACCTCCTGAGGAAGGAGTCGGGAGCAGAGCTGGGTCCCAAACCCAGGTACTCATGGGATGTGGACATTCCAAGTAGTGTCTTAACAAATCCCTGCCTAGTCAACTTGTGTTAAATGAGTGAACAGATAAATGAATAAAATTTACCCTACTCTTCTGATGATTTCCAATGAAAACAGTTGAATTAAATAATATTCTGTATACACCAAGGTTTTCTTAGCATCATTTTATCCTTTTTTCCTGTCTCAGAATCAGAGTTGTGTTACTTGTGAAGTTTCCTGAAGTAATCAAGACGTTTGAATAGGAGAGGGAACATGAGTGCACACAATCGCTCGCATTTTAAACTCCCCCAACAACATTGTTAAATAAGTTTTCCATCCATGTTTAATTTCTTATTGAATGTTAATATGTCAAAATGATTCCATTAATATAAAAGGCAAGCCTTGCTTTAACAAGAGATTCTTAGTAAGCTGAGCCTGTTGTGCAACCATCCTCATTATCTACCTCCAGAAATATTCCATCATCCCCAAGGTACAACTCTATGTTCGTGAAGCAGTCATCCACCAGCCCCAGTTAGCAAATAGTATCTTGAACCATTCAGATACTGTTAACACTTTGAACAGTATTTATTCAGATGTAAATCAACAGCATCTCAATGAAAAACATTTTTATTTAACTAAAATTGTATATTTTCTTTACAGAGGAATTATTGTATGTTGAAATAAGAACAAACCATATGAAGACAGTGACAACTCACCCGAGGAAAGTAGAAGCTTGTCAGTGCTTTCTCTGTTTTGATGAGTTGTAGAGAGAATTTGAAGAGAAGAACTTAGCAGCAACTATAAATCAGTGCATCAGATTTTGTAGATGCTTAAATATACAATATCTGCAAAGTACGATATAGCTACATGTTCCATTGTATTTGGGGATAACATGAGAAGACAGAAAGCCAGGAATTTGTTAAGTCCTCCAGGTCCTCTTTGTAAGTGTCCTTCAAAACCTTAATGGAAACAGAGTGCTCACTGTGGCAGCACAAACACAATATATGGATGAAAACAGAAGTAAAAGATAAATTTATTTTGGGGCAAAACGTTGTTAAAAATCTATACACGACTTTTCACAATAAGCATTTCCCATGAAGCTTTTGACGAACCCTTGTTCTATCAAATACAGACTTAAGCCCTATGTCCTTATGAATTACTGTTAAAGTATGGATTATTTCATTCCCACAATTTCCTTTCTGATTCATGGATTTCTTGGTTATTCATGAATCTCATTAAATGATTTAGAAACCATCTACACTTACACATATACTTGGTAAAGATAGTTTAATGTTAGCTTAATAATGTAGCGTTATCTTGCTAAACAACTGTAATTTCCATGTTTTTATTGATTGTAATTTATAACATCATTAGCTTTCTAAACTGCCATTAACTAATGATGGACTCTTTGGGCTTAACAGCTCTTTGAAATCGGCTACTGACAAGTTGGCCCCAGAAGCATTCATCAAAAGGGTAATAGATCCCTATTGGAGTGGCAATAAATTAGGTTATGCTCTTATCGAATTAAACAATGGATGAAGGAAAATTAGCTATCAATAAACATCTATAAAGCCTTCTCGATTATTCCCAGTCAATTATATCAATTAGAGATCAAACAGGGAACCCCTGCCGTAAGTTAAATAGGACTAACCAGAGCCCAAAGAGGCCAAATTGTGTTACAAAATGCAACACCAGTGGCAGCTGCAAAGGAGGTAATCATTCCCGCCATTGACAAAAGGGCTGCTTTATTAGAACATGGGGTATCGCCTGGAGGCTTGTTTCTGGCTAAAGGACAAAGACTCCCTAATAAATGTGCAAGCAGGGAGGGAGTGGGAGGAGTTGTGGGAGAGGAAGACAAGGGAGGAAAAAGAGGATACACAGTAGAATGAACAGTGTCCTGCAGAATTATTTGTGGATATGCAGCTTCTTCCCTTTCTGGATCTAAGAAAGTTTCACCTGCTGTTTTGCCAACCAATGGCTTTCATGAAGCCGTTAGTATCCTTAGAAAGTTTTAATTATACTCAAGCATACATATTCGTGGCTATATTATATCTACGTAAACATATGCATATATGTAACAGGTAGGGATACAGAGAAATAGACATAGGTGATATACAGATAAAATAAAGTACTTCAAAAATCTGTGGAAAATTGAAGGATAACTATTTTATGAAAAAGTTTCAAAATTCATACAAAGATTTTTTTAAAATGTAATTTCCCTGAGCCTTTTGGAAACTATAGGTATGAATTCTGTTTTCTATGTAATTTTTGAGCCTCCCTTGTATCTGTAAAATATAAATATGTGATATACAATGTTTATAGATAGATGCATGCACAAATAAGTGGATACATATTCATAATCAGTTCCATTTCATCACAAACTTGGGCTGATTTTCACTCAGTTTCTTTATTTAAAATTTTCCAAAACTTAGGAAAAATGGAGCAGAATATATCTTCAAGTGAATTGAGATCACTGATAAGTGTACAGGAAAGCTGAAAAATATAATAAGTTTTTCTAATAATTATAACTTAATTTCCAAAAGCATTTAATATACACAGCAGACTCCCATTAAACACCTGTTTAATTTGCTAAAATAAGCTTGAATTCCAGTTAGGCCTGCTAGAAAATACAAAGCACAAAATACCGTCTTCATGATCTGAGGCTGAGAGTTTGAAGCTGTGCTGACACATGTGCCCTTTTGTCTTGCTGCTACACCTGATCAAGGATGTATACATCTGTGCTTCATGCCTCTGCATTTTATGGAAATTTATCACATATTTCATCCAGATTACACTTATTTGTTCTCCATGAGATATTGTCCACTGGGAACAGCTGCCGATTCCTTGTCTCTGCACAATTTTGACTTTTCAAGAAACAACCTGAACCAATATGTCTGCCTTAAATCGCCCATTCCCATTGATGATTTTTACAAAACTCTTTTACCATCAGTATACAATCCACAACAGCTAAATAGACCATCCATAGGGCAAGGAAAGGCTTAAGGGCTACAGAAAAATGTCAGGACACAATGGCCCTGGAGCCATTCTGTTTCTGCCACTTAACATCACCTTTTCTTGTCAGTCAGTTGATTTCCCTTTTCTGTCTCCTTGGGGAGACAGAAATGGGGACAATGGATCTGAGCTTGCAAAAATGTTGTGATGATATTTACATGACACTTGCCAGCAGTACCAACCTTCGAATGGATTCCCCTCACTTTAGTCTCCTCATCTGTGAAATGTACTTATCATCCCAGACATCTTACAGCAATTTTTTGAAGAGTGCAGTGATAATTTGAAAATTAATATATCAGTGTATCAGCTATTAAGCATTAAACACATGATAGTTGCTATAAAAAATATTAACAACCACTGTTGCATATTTTTTTTGTTCTAATGAGAATCGTGTTCTCACGTTGTCCCTTTCAGAAGTAAGCCAATTCATACATATGCTTACCACTGCTCCTTCGTCGAAGGTGCTACCACCACTGATATGTGTATGCTACTACCTCGAGCTTGTGGCAAACTCTGAAACATTTAGGTCTGCTCCATCCTCAAGGTACAGCAGGACTTCTAATTCCGCAATCTGTATCACCTGCAAATATCAAATTCTCATTAGAGTTATGGAGAGGAACATGAACAACTCCAGCAGCACTGACTGATCCTTTGACCCTGAAGCTGTTTTCAACATTAGAAGATTAGGGCGTAAGATTAACAGAAATGCTACGGGGTAGAAGCAAAGGTGTGTCCCCGAACAAGGATAGGAGAAGGAGGGCTCCTGAGAGGACACAGATGTGTCCAGACACTCTATGAGAAGGCATTTCTGGAAGCGACTGAAGAAAGACAAGCTTCGGAGGAAATGGTCTGGACTACCGAAGTGAATTTCCAAATGCAGTCAATTATGAATGAATGGCTCAGATTCTCTGAAAGAATAAAAATGTAGCTCATTTAATTTTGATATCTCAGAAAAATGTGCTTTGGATACTGAAATATGTAAAAAGAAGAAACATGGTATAACTCCCCTTTGTAGTGATAGAGGGAATTTGGGTTTGTTCTGAAATTAACAAGCCATGAGACTGAAATTCCAGATATTGTTGTACTTAGAACTCGTGGCAAAAACTCAGCTGCTGTAGCATATCTCAGGGCCCTTGTCTGGCAGTGTGGCTAGAAATGAGTGCAGGCTTGAGAAGGCTTCTTGAACCTTTGCTTCCCCTGGTACCACTAGGAAGGTACATTTAAATCTTAGGACTTCATAGTGATTAACTGAGCAAATAGAACATGGCAGCATCTATATAAAAATGGTAATGCATTTAATAGCCACTTTAAGAGAAACCATTTGGGGCCCGGCGAGATAGCATAGCGATTAAAGTCCTCACTTTGAACGCGCAAGGATCCCATACGGGCCTCGGTTATAATCCTGATGGCTCCACTTACTATCCAACTTCCTGTTTGTGGCCTGGGAAAGCAGTTGAGGATGGCCCAAAGCCTTAAGGACCGTGCACACGTGTGGGAAACCCAGAAGAAGCTCCCGGCTTCGGATTGGGTCAGTGCCAGCCATTGTGGCTGTTTGGGCAGTGAACCATCGGACGGATCTTCCTCTCTGTCTTTCCTCTCTGTATATGAGCCTTTCCAATAAAAATAAATAAATCTTAAAAAAAAAAAAAGTAACCACTTGGAGCCAGCACTGTGGCACTGCATAAGAAAACTCCACCTGAAATTCCAACATCTCATATTGGTACTGGTACTAGACTAGGATGCTCAACTTCCAATCCAGTTCTGTGATAATCCACCTGGGAAAGCAGTGGGTAAAATGGCCCAAGAACATGGGCCCCTGCACACAGGCCCCTGTACCCACAGGAAAAACCCAGAGGAATCATCCAGCTCCTGACTTTGGCTAGCTGTGGCACATCTGGGGAGTAAACCCATAGAGGAAGATATCTTTCTCTGTCTCTCTCTCTGTAACTCTGCCTTTCAAATAAATAATCACTACCCTTAAAATATAGTTACCATTTGCCAAGCATCTACTTTGTGGTAAGGACTTTGCTTACATATTTTTCTTTTGTTAGTAGGCTAAGGCTCCGTTTCCTCATCTGGTAGAACTCATTTCAAATGGTAGTTTTAAGTGCTAACTCGTAAGCGATTGATCTTAGATGTCAAGCTATGTTTGTATGACAAAGACTCAGTTCTCTCCTCCATTCCTGCTGTATTCCAGCAAAGTCTATAATAGTGAATCATATACTTTCTTGTAAAAATTTTTCTTTTATGTAGTCATTATATTTACTAAGGCTTTGTCTAGTTCATGGATATTGACTCCAAGAACAGTGCCACGCATTCTTCTTCTTCTTTTGTTTTTTTTTTGGAGAGTTATTTATTTTTCTTGGAAAGTCAAATTTCAGAGAGAAGGAGACACAAAGATCTTCCATCCCTGGTATACTTCCCAAATGGCCTCAATGGCCAAAACCCAGTTGATCCAAAGCCAGAAGCCAGGAACTTCTTCTGGGTCTCCCATTTGGGTACAGGGTCCCAAGGATTTGGACCATCCTCGACTGCTTTCCCAGGCCACAAACAGGGGTCTCGAAGGGAAATGGAGCCACGGGGATTACAACCGGTACCCATATGGGATCCCAGCACAGCCAAAGTGAGGACTTTAGCCACTACACTACCACACTGCTGTTTCTGTTTTTAAAATGAGAAACTGTAGTCATTTTTTTTAGTGATGTGAATATAAAAAGTATACTTTAAAAAAATTTGTAGGAAGGGAATTGAAGTTAATTTTGGTTGCAAAGCATTTTCAGAATCCATTCATAACTTTTTAAATAAAATACCTATTTTAAGGAGATTTTGAATATTGTTTCTATTTATGCATTTGAAAATTTTGTGCATCAAAATAAGGTTGTTTTTAAATTCCACTTTGCATGAAGTTTTTGAAGACCCTTGATATTTGTTTCTCAATAGAGGCCCGGAGGAGGCATGGAAGCACAGAGTGTCTGCAGATTAGTGTGTTACTGTTCATGGCCCTGTCTTCTACAGCAGAAAGCAGCCAGATGAGAACGTAAGATGTGGCAAGGAATAGTCGACTGTTCATGAGAATCCCAGGTACCTTTCTGACCTGAATTTGAAAAAGAATGGAGACAAAATGAACATATATGAGGCACAGAAAGAGAGTTCAAACCATGTTATTAACACAGATAATGGTATAAGACAGTGATGAAATTCAAATAAGTTACAGAAAACAATTATAAACACATTTCACCTTTTCAAAAATGCCTTCTAAGCTCCATTTACTTGAATTCAGATCCAATTGACACTGATAGTTTTCAGGTGGTAGGTTTTGTTCTTTGTCACACAGCCCTTTAATAAACTTTCATAACTGCGTGGGAAACTAAAGGTAGGTATCAATTAACATTGTTTTCTGCATTTTATTGCATTTTACTGCATTTTATTGTGTTTCACTTTGTCAACCACTACATTAATATGCATTTTGCATTGTGATGCAGTGTGATGCATTGTGATGGCTTAATTGTCTGATCTTTTGCCTGTAAACTCTAGGAACCCATATGAGCACCAGATTGTGCCCTGGCTTATCTGCTCCTGATCTAGCTCCCTGCTTAAGGCCTGCAGAAGCAGAAGAAAGCAGTGAATATGGCCCAAAGCCTGAGTCCAGGAAAAAGTTCCTGGCTCCTTATTTTGGATTGGATCAGCTCAACTCAGCTCCAGATTTTAACGTCCTTTGAGAAGTGAAGTGTAGATGGAAGATCTTTCTGTCTTTCCTTTTCTCTGTAAATCGGCCTGTTCAATAAAATAAAAAAAACTTTGAACTCCTATCTAACATTAAGTTTGCTAGCTTCCTGGTTTGTTCCTGGAAACCCAAAGCACCTCAACTCTCCTGGGTAGATGTATGCAAATATCGGGCAGACTCTACAATATATGAGAAAAAAAAATCAAGTTAACACAAATGCTTTTGAAAGCATAAATATGTATTTAAAACTACCATAGTTGCACATCACAAAATGCATATTAATGTAGTGGTTGACAAAGTGAAACACAATAAAATGCAGATTTTAATTCAACACAATGTCTAAAATTAGCCAGTTAAATTAGCTACAGTAGTTAAAGTTTATAAATTAGCTTCACTGAAGCTACACAAGATTTCTGAAGAAACATTAGCAGCAGAATGTGCATTTATCACTCTGAAATAGACACACTCTGCCACATTGCTTTTGAAATCATCTGGATGGCCTTAAATGAATTTGTGGCAGTTTCATTAAAGGCTTGATGGCATAATTTGGTCTGTGATTTCAATTTGCTCAACTGCCCACTTTAAAGAAAGTTAATTTGTCCCTCTGCTTAAACTTACTGCCTGACACTCCACCACTAATGCATCAAATCTCTATGAGTGAATTTTTTTTTTCTTTGACGTTTCTTTGACAATTTTTTTTTCTTATTTCTTTTTTTTTTCTCTTCTTTCCACAAGATTCATTCAATGTGCATTTATTTATTGAGTATCTACTATGTGGTAAATACTTATCTTGGGTGTAAGGATACAGGAGTAGAAAAACAAACAATTCCAGATCTAAAAGCTTTTGTTTTACTTGGAGGAGTCCAATAATGAACAAGTGAAAAAAGTAACATGCCAGGCTTATAAGAATGCACACAAGGAAAAGCAAGCAGAAACTGGGAAAAAACGTGCAGGCCTCGGGAAGGGAAAGTCATCTTGGAGAAGTGAGTTGAACACCAAAGGAAATCTCCGTAAGAAAGTGAAAGGAGGTAGGTAGGCTAAGACCTAAAGGAAATGAGGAAAGGAGCCTGGGAGATACCCAGCGAGATAAAAGGCAGACAAAACCACAAGTGCAAAGGCCCCAAGGTAAGAGCGTTTTCAAGTGCTCCTGGGGTAGCCTCAGGCATGCAGGGGGTACTAACTGAAGGCAGACCAAGGGGGATCATGTTAGTCATGGATAGATGTTTGCTTTTTTTGTGAGATACAAAGTAGTTTGAAGGTTTGGGGCAAAAGAATACTAGTTATATTAGAAATGTCTTAATGTTTTGAACCACAAATCAATATGAGCAATCCCCAAAGAACTAATGGCAAAACAACATTAAGATCAAAATACGACATTATGGAGTTTGAACAAAAGTTGTTCCAAAATAAGCATCTGTTCGCATTTATTTATGTTTTAAAATTCATATAAAATGAGTAGATTTCACATTTTTTTTTTTGAGGTGCAAAATTTAGCAGCATAGAGTTGGGTCTGGCAGAATAGTCTAAGGCCAAATCCTTATCTTAAATGTGCTGGGATCCCATACGAGATTCAGCTTGTGTCTCAGCTGCTCCACTTTCCACCTGGCTCCCTGCTTGGGAAGGTAGGATAGCATAGCCCAAAGCCTTGGGACCTTGCACACATCGGGGAGACCCAGAGAAGCTCCTGGCTTCAGATTGGTTCAGCTCCGGTCATTGTGGAGTGAGCCAGTGGATGGAAGACCTCTCTGTTTCTCCTTCTCTGTAACTCTGAATTTCTGATAAAAATAATAAATAAATCTTTTTTTAAAAAATAAAAACATAGGACTTGCCTCCCGTTCCCCTTCTCTTTCTCTCTATATATTCCTTCCCTTATTAGTTTTTTAATTATTACAATAGCATGTTCATGTGTTTCATAGTAACGATCTTTTAAAACATGGAATGCTTTATGAATCTATATGTCATCCTTGCAAATCTTCTCTGTGATGTTGCATTTTTGTATATGTGCTGACAAAATGAGCACCAAAATAAACACCTTTTAATTCCATTTATCACTGGCATTTGCACTCCTTATTAATGGTCGTGTCAGTGAACCACTTGGACATGAAAACACAGAAGGAGTCGCTCAGGTGATGAGCTTCAGCAGTGATGAGGGAGAAATCTTGCTCATCTTTGTATTCAATATGAATGCATATGTGTAATGAACAACATGTCTCTGCTCTATGTCTCCCAATTCTATATAATCAGAGAGTTGCTGATAAACCCAGGAAGTGAGATGTGTTTTGAAATTTCCATCCATTTTGCTGGAAACAAACTCTAAGGAAAGATCCTAGATCTCAAAATGACTCTCCAAAGCTGCAAGTCCTCAAATCAAATGTCTTTTGAAGTATTCTTCTACTTTTTAGGACTCATTTGTGCTTATTTCTATGCTGAGACCCATTACAAATGGCCATATGCTGTTTGTCCCTGACCCTGTTTTAACCTCCAGGTTACCTGTCACCCAGAGAGAACACAACCATAAAGAAAGAGTAAAATATGTGTTTGTTAATATTTTTATCCAGGGGAGCATCATTCCATGTTAGAAAAGCATCTGTAGCTCTGTTGGAAAAGTAAACTTGAAAGTGAATTTTTCTCTGAGCACTTAATGCAAAGATTGCAATGAACTGAGCCAGGTATAAAAAGAAAAAGAAACCTAGTGTCATATACGTTAGTATGTGATTCCTTGGCTATTTGTTTGGAGATGAGGCAGTTTCCAATTTTGGAGGGAAAGGTTTTCAGAATTGTTTTTTTATCCAGCAATTTGAAACTCTCAACACGTTTTTTCTTGAAAATAAAGATGAAGGACAGTGTTTGCGTTCCTACGTGAGCTCCCAAAGCTTCCTTCATTCAGAGAATAGTCAAACTACAGAAAAGAGTGGAATGCCTCAGATCAGCAGGTCAAGCAAAGGGCAAGAGGGAGGCGAGGAAGAGAGAAAAGACCAAGAAGTTCTTCCTTGCTTCAGAATCATCGAAACAGACTCAAGTGGCACATTGAAATTAGAAGTTGCACCTGACACCTCCCCCATCTCTTTCTTTCTCACTATTGGCCTGCTTGCTAAGACCCCAGGGATCTTAACCCCCAAATTGTGCTTCTGATATGGGATTCCAAGGTAATTCTCAATTGAAAATGATTTTTCATCACCTCTACAGCTATTGAAATTCCTAGTTTCTCTTAGGACAACTTGTCTAAGCCACAAGTTGGGGATAAAATTGGGCAAATGGTTTCATTCTGAGGAGTGAATGACTGATGAATTCCTAAAAAGAATGATGTAAATCAAGAGTTGATAGAATTGCTGTCAGTTGGATGTTATGGAGTGAAACAAAAATTTGTTAGAGAGTAGGAGGAGACACTCCACCAGAAAGGTTACACTCAAAGGTTAACTGGATGAACTGAGCTTGCTTTTCTTACTAGTTTCCTACTCTCATTTGCATCATAGGTTAAGGATTTATTTTCAACATAAATACACCAGAAGTGGCACCGTATCTGGTGATGGACTCAGGCTCTGAGGGACCTTGAATGTTAAAGAAAGATGAATAAAAGGTGGAAGCAAGGTTGGGATTTTTATTCTTCAGTGTCAACTCCGTAAGGTAAGCTACCCTAAATCTCTGACAGCCATTACATTCATTGATAATCCTTTTACTTTCTTACATTTTTTTCAAGCTCAGTGAAAATGAAGAGTTTTGAGCAAAATGAGTTGTTTTGAAAGCAATTCATTGCTATTCTCATAAAAACAAAACATTACCATAATTTATGGGAAGGATAGAAAGCCTTTCTCAAGTCTTTTATCTTAGTGTCTGCAAGCTAGTGATTGTATGGCACTTCTTTTTAAGTAGAATATTACCTTTCAGTTTGGAAATGAAGGGTAAGCCCCAGAAGTTTTAACTCTGTAAAAATAAATTAGAACCACACCTAAAATAAAAACCCAAAACAGTTGCTTCTTTAAAAAAAATGGTAGTGGAGCCACTACTATAAAACAAAACTATGAGAATCCTCAAAGACAGCAATTTATGTAGCTGTAGTCAGTGATAGAGTTGAAATTCCACAGCCTCCAAGCAAGATTTTTGCATAGAAACTTGGCTGTGGTTTTTCCTCTCTTCCCTTTTAGCTCGTTTCTATCATCCACACATAAGATGACTGCACCATGAAATTGAAAGTCACTCAGCTTCCCTGTCCTTTAGTATCTAGAATGCCCACATTGCAGGGACACCCATGACAGGAAGCAATGTGAAAGGGAACGGAAATAAAGATTTGGGAGTTTTGTTGCTGAGTCCCTTCCTCCAATCTCCCATCTGTCTTCACATAAATTGCTAATAACTGACATAGTTACTGTTCAGTAACTAAGTGAAATTAGTGTGATAATCATTGCTTTCTGTGGAGCACAGTGAGGATAATTCTTACTTTTACTGATTTTCTTTTACATTCACAGAATCTCTTTTTTTCCTCCCTTAATTCATACTCCTATGGTTTTTTCCTCCATGCATCAGTTATAAAGTGCCTTGAAAAATCAATAAATCCTTTGCACATAATAATGCTCACCTATTCTACCTCACAGGGGTGCTGTGATGTGTAATTAATTAATGTGTGTAAAGAGCTGAGGGATCGTGCAACACAAGCCTCCCTGTAAGTGTGAGGAATCATTATTAATAAGTGGTAATACCCAAAGCCTCTAGATGTCAGCAAAACATCTTTTAAAAAATATAATTGGGCAGTCTGTTTTGAAAAGCCTAGGTTCATACTTTGCCCCATGTTAGGCAGAGAATGTAATCAGCATCGATGCTGGCAGAACCTTTTCTTTTGGCTCAGGGAGACTCATTCAAGCTTGCAGAGAACTTTGGATGGAAGCAAGCATTGGAACAAAGCAGCATTTGAATGTCTGAAAGTCTGAATGGGTGGCAGGGTGGGTCATTTTCTGAGCAATTCATATGAGAGATCAGTCTTTTTTTTCCCAGAAATAGCATTTCACTTCCTTTTCTCTGAAAGTAAATGGCATAAGCAGTGAATTTTATACACATATATGTGCCTCCATTCATATTTGCTCTCCTATGTCTATATATACATGTGCTTATATCCTCATTTGTGTGTATTTGCATACACATACACACAGTCAAATTTGACTTAATGGGTATATTCTGAAAAATTAATCAGGTGATTTAGTCATTGGGCAAGCATCATGGATTGCAGTTACACAAAAATGGCCCCAATGTCAGTAAGAGATATAATATTGTCATATATGTGGTTCATTATTCAAAACATCATTATGCAGTTCATGACTATATATGTACACATATGATATACACACATATGATAATAAACATATATCTCAATGTTTGTATATTTTGCTACTGCATGATTGATAAGGTATGTGAGGAACTCATGACACATACATAGTTATGAGCAGTTTGTTTTTTTTTTAAAGATTTATTTTTATTATTTTTTCATTGGAAAGGCGGATATACACAGAGGAGAGACAGAGAGGAAGATCTTCCGTCCGATGATTCACTCCCCAAGTGAGCGCAACTGGCCGATACTATGCCGATCCGAAGCCAGGAGCCTCTTCCGGGTCTCCCACGCGGGTGCAGGTTCCCAAGGCTTTGGGCCGTCCTCGACTGCTTTCCCAGGCCACAGGCAGGGAGCTGGAAGGGAAGCGGGGCTGCCGGGATTAGAACCGGCGCCCATATGGGATCCCGGGGCGTGCAAGGCGAGGACCTTTAACCACTTGCGCCGCCGCGCCGGGCCCTATGAGCAGTTTTAAATATGCTGAATCTGATAGTGGTTGTTTAACTTCGAGGTTAAGGTGCAACTTAATCATTGCAACTTATATCAAAGTATTGGGGTTTTATTTCCAGCCCTAGGCTCCTGACTGCAGCTTTCCAACAAAACAAGCTCTAAAAGAGGGTGATAGTGGCCATAGTAATTGGGTTCCACTCACCTGTGTTGGAGATTTGGGTTGAGTTCCTGGATCCTGATTCCAGTTCCAGGCCGAGTCCAGGCACTGTGGGCATTTGGGTGGGAAGTAAATCAATTGATATACATTTGTACTGACCTTCCTGTCTCTCTCTCCTTGCATCTCTAATAAAAAAAAATTAATTACAAAAATTTTAAAAGTATATTGAATCCCATAATGGCTGTGAAATTCACTTACTTTAGAAATATAACAATGAAAATCAAAGCCTTTAGTTACTAAGTACAGATAATGAGACCCGAGACTGTTTTCAACAGAAATGATACAGTAAATATCTGTTGTTGATACAAGCAGTTATTGCTTTTTCTGCTTTCTTTTTAGGTATCAGTTGGTTCATAAAGATGAAAATATGAGATATAGATATGTAAGAAAATCACAGTCAGGTAAAAATGCAAAGAGGCTTCTAAGGGTGTGCATGGCAGGTGTTAGTGAAGTACAAGAGAATACACAAGCCCAGATGGGGAAGAATATTCTATCATAATTTCCAAAAAATATTAATTTAGTTTTATTTGTAAGATTTGTAGGTCAGCATTACATATAGAGAGGAAAACACAGAGAGAAAAGATTTCCATTTGCTATTTCACTCCCCAAATGGCCACAGTGATTAGGGCTGGACCTGGCTGAAGCCAGGAGTATGGAACTTCATCTGGAACTGCACATGGGTGGTAGGTACCCAACCTTTTGGGCCATTTTTTTTTCTGCTTTCCCAGGCACATTATCAGGGAGCTGGATGGAAGAGGAACAGCCAGGACTTGAACCAATACTTCAAGGGGAAGCACATAGTCTTAATCTGCTGTATTGTAATGCCAATTGTGACCAGACTAACTTTAGTTCTGTTCAACACACCTTGATTTTGTGGATAAGGTGTAAGTGAAGATCAATTAACATAACAAGTATTGCTTCAAGGTAAAAGTTTGTTTTAAAAGTTTTTACTATGAAAGTATGAAAAAATGGATTCTAAATGTTATATTTAAGTCAAGTATAATCAATTGCAAATTAATGTGTTACACAGTATTTCACAGGCCTTGTTTTAAAAGGTACAGTCTGAACTATTTGTTCTGTATTTGTCTTAAGTGACAGAGAGACTGTTTTAGAGAACAACTTGCCTGGGCACAACAAACATCACACCATGTCTAGCAATATACAACTGCAGGCTCGTGCACCTACTGGGAAAAAGCAAAGTAGCCATTGATGACACTGGGATAGCCTTCCCTAGGCAAGACCTTGAGGCTTTAACCTAAAAGAATATATAATGTACTATGGCCTGGGTTTGGCATTTACCATAAATACAGTCATTTGATTTGGTCAATTTTCCCTGGGTTTTGTGGCTGAAAATTTTAAGCCCTAGAGATGTGGCCAGAAGAAGAGAGAGAGGATGGAAAAAAAAACAGAGGAGATATAAGTATTGTATACTAACTCTTTTTTTAGTAAACTTAAAGTCATATTTAGGACATTGAATTAAGTAGAACACTGTTACCATTTTGAAGTGGTTCCACAGGAGGGTTTTTGAATGATTAAGATATGACGTTTCTGCCAGATGCATGACTAGCTAGAAAGGTATAAATGAAATAGCCCAATCCCTCTTCCTTACTTAACCTCCTTGTCTGCTACCTATTACACTATTGTGCTGTTCCTCCTACTAGGCTCCTTGGCTAAGTGGAGAATAAGCCACTCTTTCAGTTTCTCAGCTCCCCTCACGGGATTGTCATAAGACTTAATTAAATAATGTTCATAATGCATTCCGCTGCTCAGGTGCCCCTGGATAGAATGCAAAACACAATATTATTGTGATTATTATTAATTAGGATGATCCTGTCTGAGGCAAAGGAATTTTCCCACTGGCTTTGGAGAGTTCTGCTATGACCTTTAGTTTGGTGCAGAGGATTTACAGCTGAGATGGCTAAAGTATAATCCTGGGGCTTAGAGGTATCTTGAGAACGTGAGCAGGAGCCACACAAATTGAGAGTCTGGAATTGCCAGGTTGATTTTGAAAAGGATTTCATAAACTACCTGTCTTTTATCCTAGCACTTCTCTTTCCTAACTAATCAAGATTGTTTACTAAAGAGCTGGTTTTATAATCTCCTGAGAATGAAGTAGCAACCATTAAAAACCAACATTCGGTTACCAAAAAACAAGCCATTTCTTCCATTTCAAGTTATTTCTTTGATGGGATCCTTAGACCAATATTTAGGGAATTGTAATTGCTATAGAAGCCAAAATTTGAAAAAAAAAATCTGAGGAAGCATTGTATGAGAATTTGTGGATACATTTAAGGACCACTGATTGTCTATGGTGAAACAGTGTACAAACAACGGAAGCCACGTGGCACTTGGAACGAGGATGGAATAGCACTGGGTAGCAGACCTCCCTTCCAGATTGTGCCTAATTCAAAATTTTAAATTGATGATTGAAATGTCATATTGAGTTTCTGTTTTTTTCATGCTTACTTTCTCTCAGGGCTGTCCTTACAGCTAGACAAGGCATCTACTGTACACTCCAAGATTCCCTATCTCCTGTGTGAATATCACCACCAGGAATTTATAACCAAACATTCCGAGCACAGTAGTCTCCATGTGATAGCTTCATGCTTTAGAACACATTTTATTTCTCCATCATGTGGAAATCTTCCTTTACTTGAGGATAGTGATCAGATTATATTAAGGCTTCTCTTTTCCAAGTTAAGCAATAATTTCCACCAAGACTACTTTGGATGGCATGATTCCAAATTTCTTTACACAGCAAACATTTATTAGGGCTGTCATAGTGCCAGGTGGTAGGCTAGGCTTTAGTGACTCCAAGGTGAGTGAAGCATAGCCTCTATCCCCAATGAATGTATCTTCCATATCCCAGTTTGTTGATAACCTTGTTATGATCCGTATAGAACAGAATAGCATACCAGGTTGTTGAAATCTTGATGATAACTAGCTTTGTTGATCACCACAGGCCACTGGCAAGCTCCTGAGGGTGACAGCTCACATATCTCCTGCTTGGTCATATCTCCCAGTATAGGTTTTTACAGCTTGATTGGCAATGCTTTATAATTATTTCTACTGGGTTGTGTCCTCTAAGATTTGAAGATTCTTTGAGCTGCATACAGGGCTAGTTATACTGTTGGTCTACTTTTGCAAATCATGGGAGTTATGAAGACTATCCAAGAGGGTTGTGTTTCAAGAGTTGATAATGGGAGCTTTTTTGTGTGTGTGGCAGTGGCTCAAGGTGACACTTGGGGCACACATGAAGTACTTGGGATGGAGTCACGCCTGCATTTCTGATCCAGTTTGTTGCTACTGTGGTAGGCAGGGGATGATGACTCTTGTATTTAGACCACTGCCACCCATGTGGGAAATTCTAAATGAGTTCTACATTCTTGTCTTTAGCTTAGGCAATCTGGCTGTTGTAGATATTTGAGGAGGAAACCAGTATGCAGAATATACTCCTACATATATTGCTGTCTCTTTCTATCTCTCTCTCTGTTTCCACCTCCATCTTCCCCATCTCTCTAAATCTGCCTTATAAATGAAATTAAATAAATAATCTTAAAATAAGGTAACAATGATGGCCAATTTCAATAGAAACAAATTATCTAAATATTTCTGCTAAAGAAGTAGTTTAAGTATATGCAAAAAAAGACAGAATCAGCGTGTGGGTTTTTGTATTCCATGACTATGTATGCAATTCTGCCATGGAGATTGGCCATCCCGCAGGAAAAGAAAATTGTAATTTTGATAATTACATATTTTAGAATTATCCTTATACTTCTTCAAAAGAATATGATAAATATAAATAATGGATATAAAGACATTGGTTTGCTTTTAAGATTTATTTTATTTTTATTGGAAAGTCAGATATACAGAGAGTAGAACAGAGAGGGAAGATATTCTGTCCACTGAATCACTCTCCAAGTGGCCACAATGGCTGGAGCTGTGCTGATCCGAAGCCGGGAGCCTGGAGCCTGGAGCCTGGAGCCTCACCTAGGTCTCCCACGCAGATGCAGGGTCCAAAGCCCTGGGCTATGCTCAACTGTTCCCCCAGGCCACAAGCAGGGAGCTGGGTGGGAAGCATAGCTGCTGGGACTAGAACCAGCACTCATATGGGATCCTGATGCATGCAAGGTTACGACCCAAGCCGCTAGACTTCTGCGCCAGGCCCAGACATTAGTGTTTTAATTTTATTATAAGTTAATGATCACTTAGTGATCACTTAAGTGTGGTGTGTGGTAGGTACTGTTTCAATTGCTTGAGAAATGCTAATGTATTTAATTCTTCTATATAGACAACATGGATCGACACTACTAATATCCCTGTTTTAGAGATAAGGAGACAGGTATAGAAATTGAAGCTATGAGCTCAAGGTTACAGAGCTAGAAAGCTGCATGAAGGAAAGAAGGACAACAGGGAAATAGTTGTTTGGCTGCAGAGTCCACCTCCTAAACAGCATATGGTTCTGGCTTCCTGTAAAGGGGCCCCAGAATCTGCATGGTACACTCATCTGATCAGTAGATTACTATATTACTTTGTATCCAGTCGGTCAATGCAAATGAAGGAAACAGAACAATTACTGTTCATTTGTTGTGAACAAAGACTTTATGCCTCAAACATACTACTTGGCATAGGTATCAACAGCAGCTGTAGACTTTGTGTCTTCCTTGTCCTTTAGAAACCAAATACAGTAAGTATTTTAAAAATGGCAATCTCTGGGACAGCCATTTAACTAATTTATAAAGACAACAGTTAAGACACATGGCACATCTGAGTACCTGGGTTTTATACCCAGCTCCAGCTTCCTGTGAACCACAAATTAGGAGTCAACAGTAGTTGGCCATAGTAGCACATGTAGTTGTGTCACTGTTACCCATGTGAGAGACTTGTTTGAGCTCCAGCATCCTGGATTCAGCCTGGTCCAGCTGCTGTGAGCATTTGGACAATGATGCAACAGGTAGAGGCTCTCTGTCAGTCTTTTTCTATCTCTACCACTAAAGTAAATAATCAAAATTAATCATGTTGTTACAGTAAAGTGAATGTGTCTTGAACAAGGGGTTATACTAGTATTTTTAAGATTTTGATACTACAAAATAATTCATACACACACCTGTTTTAATACAAATGATCTTCCAAAACACAAATTCAGTATACTTAAAAAATTCATTTGTAAAAAACAATGCTTCTATTATTTTATTGCTATTATTTTGAATTATATACATTTCATTTTTGATAATTTTTATATATTTGATTAGGGTGTGAAGGGTCAAGAGCTAGAGGAAAGTTAGGAAAGTTGATGAGATCATTGTTTTCACATTCCTGCATCTGGGTGGAGGGGAGAGATAAGGGGAGAAGTCACACCCAGCCTCCCAATCATCCCAGGGTCCCTGATGATGAACATGCTCCGAGGTCCTTCTCAGGGGGTTTTGATAGCTCAATAGTTCTGTATTATTGCTGATGTCACCAGTCCAATCACGATGAAATCTCTCCAGACTCCACTGGCTGACATAGTCCACCTTAGAGTCTCCATTTGCCCGGGTATTCATTGCCAACTCTTCACTGAGGTAGTTGATTGAATTGTTCCTGCCCACCACCACACACTCAGCCCCCTTGCAAACGAATGGGAGTTGAAGCCCAGTCAGAATGACCAGAAATAATCCCCACCAGGTCCACCCCTGCCCTGGTTCCTGTGCTTGCCAATATGTACAGGAGACTAGTCTGTTCTGTCCCACATCCCATTAAGCTCTCATATATGTCAATGGACAACCCAACCACACTGGTGCCGGCAGGTTCCACTCTCTGTCTAGTCATGCCTGTCCCAGTCCTGGTTCTCATGCTCACCAGTTGGAGTGACATCTCAAGAGGGAGGTACCCACTGTTTCCCTAATGGGTTCACTCCCACTCTGCACTCTCCAGGTGGTACTGCAGTTTAGATTGACAGTTTCTCCCCTGTGCCAGCATCTACTAGCTGATGCTGTGGCAAAGTCCAAACAACTCCCACCCAGTATTTTTGCATGTTACCAGTAGGTATAGTCTGTCCAGCCTGGCTTGTCTCTGATCCAGCTGACATGCAGGTCAACAGGTTTTGTAGCCCTACCCAGCCTGATCTGCCTCCAATCCCAGCTCTCATGCTCACCAGTGGGAATAGTGGCCCAGCATGGGAGCTCCCTGCAGCCCCCCCCCCATTGGGTTCTTCTGCTCTCCTCTGGGTCTCATGTGTGCTGGTTAGGCGCTGCGGCCCAGTCTGGCATGGCCAGACTCACCTTGGCATTTGCCAGTGAATGCTGTAGACTGGCCCAGCCCAGCCCACCCTCAGTTCCAGCTCACGCTGGTAGGGACTACAGCCTAGCCAGCACAGCCAGCCCTCAGTCCAAGCCCTAATGTGAACTGGTTGGTATTGTGGCCTGTTCTGGCATGACCCACACACCATTCTGTCTCTCAGATTTGCCAGTGGGTGATATGAACTGACTCAGCCTGGCTTGTCCCAGACCTGAGCCAAAGGTAAGCCCATTGGTACTACAACCTGGTCTGATCTAGGCTGCCTTTCTTGGTTCTTGCACTCACATGCAGGGACTGTGTCCCAATAGAGGCGTTACCCAGGTTCCTCCATCAGAACCTCTCCTAATGCCAGATATCATACACACCAGTGTATCCATGGGCTAGCCCTGCTTAGTCTACCTCCTGTCCTAATAGGAACAGTAGCCTTTTCTGACAGGCCCTCATTCATGCCAGTTCTTACTGTTGCATGCTACAGCCCAGCCAAGTCTCGTTCACACCCAGACATAGCTCACACATGGCTTAGCAGGGGCAGAGACCTAGCCCAGCCTATCTTACACCCATCCTGGTTGCATGATCACTAGTGGGTGCTTGAGTCTAGCCCAGTCTGACACACCCCAGAATCAGTCCACATCCATGCTGAGGGAGACTTTAGCCATGTCCAGACAAGACTGCAGCCCCTACTCCAGCCCCTCACCCACCATTGGAACCCACAACCCAGCCAGGGCATCCCCTTAGCTCCCCAATCAGGCCTGATTCCAGCCACAGATCTCACATGTGCCAACAGTTGCTCTGACCTAGCTTGGCGTAGTCCCTGCCCTGTCTTGGCCTTTGCCTTCAGATGCTGGCTCAGCCAGCACTCTGTCCTGATTCTCACTAATGGATGCTGGAGCCTGGCCCTGCTCAGTGTGCTCTCATCCTTGGCTCATGTAAACCAGTAGATATGGCAGCCTTGCCCAGCATGACCTGCACTCCATCCTGATTTCTGCTCTTGACAGTGGGCCATGGTTTTCTCTGCCCTAACCAGTGTGCCCCCTTCCAAAACCAACTCACACACTTGCTGACAGATGAAGCTATCCTGCCTAGCCTGCCCAACACCAAGTCCTGGCTGATGTACTCATTAGCAAGAGCTATGACACTCTAGGGGAGTTTACCAGGTTCCCCCACTCTGCAACAACCAGTCCCAGATCTCACATGTGCCAGTGGGTGCTTGGCCCTTTCCTGGCATGGCCTGCCATATCTGTCCCATCCATTGTATCAGCTGGTGCAGCTTGGCCTGCTCCACATCTTGTTTTAGGTTGCTGGTGCAGGTGCCAGAGCCTGGACCTGCCCTGCATGTTCTTAGCCCCAGTACTAGTGAGCTTCGGTGAGTTCCATAGTCAAGTCTAGCTTAGCCTGTCACCATCCCAATTCTTAAGCTAACCAGCAGGACTTGTAGTTCCAAATGGTTGGGTCCATATACCCCCCCACGGAATCTACCCCTGGACCTGGTTCTCTTGCATGTTGGTTGGTGTCATGGTCCAGTTTAATTTGACCCATGCCCTGATCCAACACTCACTGTCAGGTCCTAGGATATATCCCGGCCAGAAGGGCCCCCATCCATAGCTTGCATGTGTGCTGGTGTGTGGTTGTCAGCCATGTTCCATGATAACAAGCCCAACCCAGGACTCCCATGAGGGTTGGTGCATCAGTCTGACCCATAAAGCTCTTCATATCTCTCTCCTCCAAACCACCAGGTCTCAGTCCCCTTACTCACTTGCAAGTACAGTGGCCTTGTCGTTGGGTATCCCTCAGTATTCATTCCTCATCTGGACTCCTCCCTATTATTATTATTACTGGAAAAGCAGATCAGATTTACAGAGAAAAGAGACAGAAAGATCTTTCATTTGCTGGTTCACTGCCCAGGAGACAGGAGTGTTTTCTGAGTCTCCCACGTGGGTTCAGGGTCCAAAAGGCATCCACCACTGCTTTCCCAAGCCATAAGTGGAGAGCTGGGTTGAGGTCAAGCAGCTGATGTATGAACCAGAGCCCATAGGAGTTCTTGAAACTTGCAAGGTGAGGATTTAGGCATTGAGCCGTCCAATGCTTTTGTTTACATAATAAATAATAAATTAAAATGATTTATAGTTTTGTAAGAAGTAAGCATTTACTTCTTATGTGTGGTAACATTTCTGTGTCATAAATATTAAGTGATATGTTAGAAGATAATTTTGAATTATATTTTGCTATGCAACAAAATATATTCTCTTTTTCAAATCCTTTTATCCTATACATGAAAAATAAGGTCAATGATTTATAAATAACTCAAGATTATGTGTTTCTCATGATGTTTATTCTAGGGAAAAGATTTGCAGTTTTTAAATGTAGCAAAATCCTATTACAATGATTAAGGAAAGATAAATTGAAGATACAGAGTACTGAAGGTTTTTGTCCCATTGGTATCTTATAACATAGTATCATTCACTCTTTTTCTCATTGAATGAGTTCAGAAAATTTGTGGGAATTTATCAGATTTATTCCAATGAGAAAACAACTGTGACTTGGCCATGTTCTAAATTATGGAGCCAAGTTTAGCTCCTAAGTTTGTGGTTGATGGGAGAGGGAGAAATTTTAAATGCCATCCATTATCTACTTTTCCAAATCCTATTCATTTTCCATCCTCATTGATGCTTTCACCACACCCAGTCCATCTCTGTGTATCTTAGTCTCCTGGCTGTTACTAGGGAATTAATGTGGATTCTTAGTCACCTGATGACTTGTTTTGTTATTACAAGAGAAAGTCTAATCACTTTCAGAGGATTCTCTCAGTTTTGGTTTTAAACCTGGTAACTAACTGCAGAGCCTTCTTCTTTTTCATATTTTTTTTAAAAAATTATTATTCTTTGCTTCACTTGGCATGTGTTAACACACATTTCACTTGCACGTATTTGGCTCCTAATGCTCATGATCTCAAGGGTGTGGTAACATACACCTCAGTTTTATGTATATAGCTGAGGGTGGTCACAGGCTCATGTTCCTCAGTAGATTACAAGATAGTCTGTAACCTTATGTTTCCTTGCATTGCTTTTTCTCCTACTAACAAACAAAATAGAAACAACCTAGCAGTGAATATACTTGAGCTGGCTAACTGCTCTGTGGAGTACAAGAAATTAAAACAAAACCTACAAAACTTGAAATGCCTGACATGGGCAAGATTGCAGAGTAGAATTCTCCTAATCACTGAAATTCTTCTCCAAGTCTCTTCTCGAAATTACAGTGCTAATTTATCACATTTTGGGTATCACTGGAGCCATCTAATCTGTTCAGTTTCCCCAAGTTTCACTTCCTTTCTCTCTGTAAATCTCTTCATTCCCAGGCTGATGTCAGGAATCATGCTCAGCAGCTGAATTAGCTGGGAGAGTCACGAGAAATTATAAAGTAACAAATGAGTCCACATTTCCAGGGAGAATTTTAGACCCTGACAGTTGAATTATTGGCCTTCACACCCGAGGGTGTGAAAATGCTGTTCACTACAAATATTTTCTCCACTTTAACATACTCTATTGCAACTTTATTCCACATTAACTTTCACTGGAGAAAAGAGCAACAAAAAAAAAATCAGATCCTGAAAGGAGATGAGGCAGTGATGGGAAAACAAGAACAAAAGGAAATGAAATTGTGTACCTGCCAAAGTAGTATGGAAGGAATCCAAAAGATGCAACCTGTTCAGTGACCTCTATTTCTTAGATCACTCTCTTTCCCTCTCCCTCTCTTTCAACAAAGAACTGAAGAGTTCAAAATGGAGACACTCCATGCCACTTAATAGCATCTCTGTTAGTCTTTCTCCAGTAGGTGTAAGTATTGAGAGCAACAGCACCTCTTGTCACCAGCTGTGGATGGGGAGTGGCTGCCTCAGGGGAACCTGAGCCTAGAATATCCACCAGTGAGAAAAGGTAATAACAGAAGTCTGTTGCTGTCGAACCTGCCATATAAATGAAACAATCAAATAAGACAACAAAGGAAACTCCAGTAACCACCAGAGGCAAAAACAGTTGGTGTAATATAGCCTGGCTTCAGTGACTATTTTTAGTTTCCTCCCATCCCCCTTAAAAAAAAAGGCAACAACAGTAAATTAGATTAACTTAGGAGAAAACATTAAATAATTTACAAGGGGTAGAGACAAAGAGATAAGTCACAGGAAAGCAGTGAGGACACATACTTGAGTGAACTAATAATGAATAAGAATAAGAATAATAAAATAATAAACACATACACACAAACACACATTGATACCTTGAGATGTGTGTGTGTGAGAGAGAGACAGAGAAAGAACTTTGGTTGTAACCAATAAATACTGGAGAATGTTTAAAAACCAACAAAGAGGCCCCTGGTTAGAACTTTCATCCTCCCTTGCGTTCTTCTTGCTTATGAATTCATGCTCCGAATATATTGATTCCTCTTATAGAAGGGATTTTCATGAATGAAATGAAGAGGTTATTTATTACAATCATTATAGTCAGCTGACAATGTTAGGCTCTCTCTGGGCAAGGCATTGTAGCTGCTGCCCACATGAACCAGCCCATCCAAAATTAGTGCAATTTCCATGAAAAAATGCCGAGAATGTAACTAAATTGCTCTTGAGCAAAGCACATGATTTTATTATCACTTGACCGAGATCCTGGTATCTGTGGGCATGGCTGTGAACTGAATTCTCAAACTATGGAACCCTTGAACTATTCATATTAAAAGCAAAACAAAACAAGAAGCAAAAGGAATGAAAAAATGAACAAACAAAAACAGGGCAGGATTGGGCCTTCTCAGAATTTCCACTCATCTAAATCTATTGCAAAGGAGATTCTTCTGAAGGTGGAATACTGACAAGACAGCTTATCTATACTTTCGCTCTTTAATGACTAGTTTGCATTTGTTTCAATAGTAAGTCCCTTAATAGGGAATTTTGTTCCAAAAAATCAAATCTTAAACACTTTGAGATACCTGATCCTTTTCATTAAATTCACTCCAGATTCACTAAAGACAATTACTGATTCGTCTCAGAGACATTTACGTTATGAAGTGGGTACTCCACGATGGAATGTATAGACACCAAGGCAAACCATCAGTGAATAGAGTACCATGAAAGGATATGGTTCTTAACAGATGAAACAAGGGTATTGTAGAAGAGAAAGAAAATCAAGAAAGAGGAGAATTCTTTTGCTTAAAAAATTTCTTTATTTGAAAGACAGAATGGTATAGTTATGTCTAATCTATAAATATAGAGACATATAGATAGATATATCGATAGGGAGAGTGATTTTCCTCTTGCTGGGTCACTCCAAATGCTTATAACACCCAGGGCTTGGCCAAGTCTAAGATAAAAGGCATGCACTCTATATTGGTCTCCAAATAAGTGGTAGGGATACTAGCACGTGGGCCATCTTCTGCTCCCTTCCCTAGATGGTAATAGCAGAGTAGGTGAGGCTTGAATCAGTATTCTAAAATGGGATACAGGTAATGTAAGCAGCATCTTAACCAACTGCATCATAATGCCCGCCTCAAAAGAAGGGTTCTGTAGCAGCAGAAGTAAACACAACATTTAAATATCATTTATGAAGCAGCAGGGTTCTACCTGATAGTATACATTGAACTGTTTTTTTTTTTTTTAAGACTACAGTCTGATTGCAAAGGCATATAAACAGTGTACAAGAATCTCAGAAGAGGCTGCCTAACCCTCAAAATAGAATCCCTGAAGAAGGAGTAGGTTGGGTTACAGGTGCATAAGCCAAGAAAGTGAGAAAGTAGAGGTAGATAAAGTGGTCTTCACCATCAAGGTAGACGTGATGAAACATTGCCTCAAGGGAGACTGGACAGAAGAAGATAAGCAAAATGGCCTCAAAAACAAATAAAAGAGATGTGAAAGCAATGGTGGAGTAGGACATGGACCTAAAACCATAGATGGATTTGCTTGGATTCCTATGGCTGAGGAGTGACAGTCCAGACAATGAAAAATGGCAACAGTAAGGCTAGATTTCCTGAAATATTTCCAGGATGTGTCCAAAACTTAAGTTCTTGACAAGATCTTGTGTTCTCAGAAAGTCCCATGAATGTGAGTGAGAGTATTTATCACAAGAAACTTTCCCGTTCCAGGATGAGATTTTGCTTTTCATTCACAACTCAAGTAGCTAACTGAATGTTCCAAATTGGTTTCCTTGCTTGGAACTGGAAGGACCTGTTTGCCTGGTTCAGTTGTTCACTACTAGACATGATGCAGCTCTTACTGATTGGATAGTTTTGAGTGCACAATGCTTAAACTGATTGTCTCATGCCACTGCAGTTGACCACATACTTTGTGTTGTACATTGATTGCATTGTAAGCTTGGTTGATTGTTTCATATCATGTGGCAATGTTCTCTGTTGATTGGATAATTCCTCCTTGAAAAAGCCTGAACACAGTTGGTCAGGGCTGCTTCTCTCTTCCACTTGTGGTGGTATGGGGCAGTCTACCTGTCAACGCCAACTGGTGAATACTCTTGACTTCTAAGGGTCTGCATCCAACTTATTTCACGTTTAGTCAACTCTCAACAGAAAGAGAGTGGATGCAGCTGGACTCTACAGCATCTGTGTGGCTTTCTCTGTTGCTAGATTATTCTGAGGGTCAGGGTTGCAGGCTAAGTTGACCAAAAATTTCCAGAGAAAAGAGCAATGCACTGAAATCAGACAAATAGAGATATTTCTGGATATCCCAAGTAAGTGCATTACAGTTTATCTTCATTATTTTGTTTGTACTGTGTAAGACCATATTATTACAGGATTACTTACTTAAGGGAAAGGTGCAATGATATATTCATGTGATATCTAGAAGCAGACATTTTGCACAGTAATGTCAGTTTTGTCTGGGCAGATGATCAAGTACTCGCTCAGGATGGTAGTCCGTATTGACTTTCGTCTGTGACAAATTATCTTACTGTGATACCCTCAAGTGCTTATTTTTCTTAAATAGTATAAGTCACACCACTTCATCTTTGTAGTTCCTTTTTTCATGATGCCTAACAGGTTTTCTACATCTTTTGTATCTCTAGATCATTCTCTCTCCATTCTGCTTACCCTAAAATGCTCTGAGGTTTATTTCTTACTCATTTCCCCACCTCTCTGCATCTCCTTAAAGGCAATGTGCATAATGTTCTCAGATATAAAGTTATCAGAACTTCAAAGTAATCATAGCTAAACATATGGATATTATAATATGTGTGGTGAGTACTAATCACACCTGACATGACAGGAAAGGGCACATGTAGCAATGGGAGTTACACATTCTTTCACTTCTCCTGACAACCCTGTCACACTAGCAAATAAGTTCTAAAACAGAGGAGGAGACCAAGTCAAACATGGTCAACTGAAAGTGGAAGAGCTGGGATTTGAACTCTGGAAACCATTTTGCTTAGACTCTTAACTTACTCAATGTGTGAATAATATTGACAATATGTGAATTAACATGTGAATTGTTGACAATATTCAACTAAAAAATCAGATTATAAACATATCTTTAATGTTGCATGATTCATGAAGTTTTTTTCCCCTATATGTTGTTTCATTTAACTTCTGTGTAAGTACAGTTAGGGTCATGGAAATATAAAATCTTGCTTCACTCTTACTTTTGCTGCCTTTGATGAGGTGAATTCCTTCTGGTTTCTGTTTTCTTTTTTCTTTTCTTCCTTTTTTTTTTTTTATTGGAAAGGCAGATCAGATTTACAAAGAGAAGAAGAGAGACAGAAAGATTGTCCATCTGCTGGTTCACTCTCCAATGGAATTGGAGTGGAGCTGATTGAAGCCAGCAACCAGGAGCTTCTTCCAGGTCTCCCATTTGCGTGCAGGATCCCAAGGCTTTGGGCCATCACCGACTGCTTTCTCAGGTCATAGCAGTCATAAGCAGGGGTCTGGATGGGAAGTGAAGCAGGATCCCTGGGATTGCAAGGGGAGAATTTAGCCAATTGAGCCAATGTGGTTGGCCTCTGGTTTTTTATTTTAGCGTAAGAATAGCAGCCTGGCTGTTAGGTAGAGCCCCTATTGGAATGTGAATTCTACCTTTCTGAGTTCCAGCTCACTTTAGAAGAGTCAGGAAGTCCTATTGAAGGAATGCCTCCCCTCAAAAAAAATATCTTTGAGAGCTCAAAGCAAGGAGGAAGCAAACAGATGATGGAGGAAGCAAGGAGATGATGCCTGAGATTTCAGCTTATCCTGACAATGGGAAGGAGGCTGCGGTCACACCCTTCTAGGTGGCCTTCTTATTCTGAACAAGAGACAGGATTAGCATTCCAGCCTGTGACTGTTTTAGTATTTTTCTTTTTTTAACTTCTCTCAAATTTGTGTTTAAAGGCCATCACTTCCTCCACTTTCTGAGGTCTTCCTCTCTTGAAGATCCCCTTCCCGGGCTGTGCGACAGGTTTCTGTCTTTACTGAATCTTGCTCTGCACACTGACACTTTCTACATTCTTTTTTTTTTTTTTTTTAGATTTACTTATTTTTATTGCAAAGTCAGATATACAGAGAGCAGGAGAGATAGAGAGGAAGATCTTCTGTCTGATGATTCACTCCCCAAGTGACTGCAACGGCCAGTGTTGTGCTAATCCAAAGCCAGGAGCCAGGAACTTCCTCTGTATCTCCCATGTGGGTGCAGGAACCCATGGCTTTGGGCTGTCCGCGACTGCTTTCCCAGGCCACAAGCAGGGAGCTGGATGGGAAGTGGAGCCGCTCCGGGACTAGAACCAGCACCCAAATGGGTTCCTGGCGCTTTCAAGGCAAGGAACTTAGTTGCTAGGCCACAAGGCCAAGCCCATTTTCTATATTCTTAATTTGCTGCAACTTGTGCCTCTAGGAAAACCGAAAGACTTGTGTTCAGGATTTTGCAGGCTTGCAAGTTGGATTCAGGTTTTGTGACTTGAGTTGAGTGTTTTTCCCACTTCAGTTACTTTAACTGAGGAATCAGGTCCTATTCTGGTGATCCAGATGGTTATATAGGTATAATATATAAGTTCAGTTCGTGGGAGGAGTAGAAAGCAAGTAGAGGAAAAAGGAGGTGATAAAGAGATAAAGGTAAACATGACAAGAGCAAAGAATAAGAGCTGACAGTAAGTCCAAGAGTATAAAAAGGATGAAGCGGGGAAAGACAGACATGACATGGTATTCCTAGAATTGTGTCTATGAACTACCTGAAGTCGGTCCTCTTTATAATTAGTTAATTGTATTAATTAATTAATTTCACTTTTTTTAAAAAAGAAACTTAAATAAAAGGGAATACACAGGAAAAAAGGAGAAACTGAAAATGCTTTTCTCTTGCAAACATTCTGGCAGTCTCTGGGTGCTTTCTGTACAGGAACGTTCATAGGAAGCACTTGGGCATCTTATTAAAACATATTCTGAAGTCTGGTGTGAAATCTCAGTGGCTAAATCCTTTGCTTGCATGAGCAAGGATCCCAAATGGGCATCAGTTCGTATCCCAGATGCTCTACTTCCCATTCAGCTCCCTGCTTGTAGCATGGGAAAGCAGTCGAGGCTGACCCAAAGCCTTGGGACCCTGCAACTATACAGGACACCTGGAAGAAACTCCTGGCTCCTGGCTCCTGGCTCCTAGCTTCTGGCTTCGGATCAGCTCATCTCCTGCCATTGTGTCCACTTGGGGAGTGAACCAGCAGATGGAAAATCATTCTCTCACATCTCCTTCTCTCTGCAAATTTGCCTTTCCAATACAAATAAATAAAAACCTAACACAAAATCAAAAGAAAACAAACCAAAAAACCCGTGTTCTGATTTAGGAGAGCAGATGCAAAGGCTGAGCTTCTGAATAACTTCTAAAGGGATTCACTTACCTTGCTTTCTCCAGAGTCTGGCTAGCACTTTTCTTAGCTCACTCAGTCAATCTACCCACCTCTCTCCTAGAAGCCGTCTGAGCCTGGGAGCCTAATACCAGGACTTCCGGTATAGAAGCAAACTCCCACTTTGATTCAGGCATTGTCTGCATCCTGGGGCCGCTAGTCTAGGATCCTGAGGAAGAGGAACCTGGATGTTTCTGCAAGCTAAGGGGATCAAAAGTATTTCTTTTTAAAACTCCTTTCTCAACTTTTTTTTTCCCCTGAAAGTATTTTCAAGGTCTTAAGATACAGCCTTCCCTGAGTGACCTACATTCAGGGAACTGGGTAAGTGAAAGTGGACGCCCAGCCCCTGTCCCAGCGCTTCCACTCAACGGGGATCCCAGCATTCTCACGGCTCACACAGAGCTGAGATGCAGTACTCCTAGAGCACCTCCCTGTTTTGACAGAAGCCCTTTGAAGTGATATTAGTGCTGGCTAATGGTGTGTAAATGTGTCAGAAGATGCCACCTAGTGCCATGGATGCCATTTCTCCTTGTGAAGTCACACTGGCTGCACCACAGCAAGCCAGAATATAATTAGTGTTAATTTGGTTTTCACTGAATGATTGCTACATCGCATTCAAGGTCTCCACTCCCTGCTCATCTGAGACATTTTTTTTTCTTTTAACATGCTGAAGAGTGGGAACAGGAATGGTAGGGTGGTAGATTGCATGTTTGGTTCCTCTTTTGGCTGCTGTTATACAGACACTGAATGATTACGTAGTTGTTGACAAATGAAGTATGCAGTTAGATATTGTTTTCTTTTGCCTTCATTATAGATGTGGAAAGAATTCCAGGATGAAAGAGATTTTAAGTCCTTTGCATTATTCATGTAAGCACGGTAGCACTCCAAAGTTTCCAGCTAGACCATTATTCTAGATCATTTTGCTTCATAAACCAGTTCAAAAGGCCTTCAAAGCAATAGCTATGCTTATTAATAGACAGAATCTGTTAGTTGTCCTTAACAGAACTATGAACTTGAAGTATAAACCATACTGTACTAAATCTCATGTTGCATTAAAAATTTTTTTTTGTATGGTTCTACCTGCTATATTGTAGAAATACAGTAGTTTCTTTCAGGTTCAGGTGCTGTGACTTAGCTGTAGAAGGTCCTACTACAGCCCCTCAGTGGTAACTGACCTCAGTGTGAAAGCTAATATTAGTAGGTCCAGCTATATCTTCTTGTTTGGGTCTCAGAACAGAGGACAGACAGGCCCATTGCTAATTACTCCTACCTGAACCTTTCACAGCTTAGTGTATGAGGATTATGAGTTATGCCTGCAACACTTGCCTACCTATTCTAGGATTTGTAGAGGGAGCTTATTTGTTTTTCAGAATTGGATGGGACGGCAGTCCCTGTACTGATCCTCCCAAACAGCAGAGGGCAGAAGCATTTAGCACTCAATCTTCCCAAACAGAGGTGTCCTGAATAGATTGCCTAGGAATCTCAAGGATTAATGGAAGAAAAGCATTTGGGAAAAGCTCTTGGGACGTTCTTTCCTCACAATTTAGTATGAAAGGGATGCTTTAACCCATTATGGAGCTCTGTAAACATTAACACTGGTTTGGATTAGGCCTCGGCATTCTTGACTGAGCAAGGTCAGTGTAACAGCATTGAACTTCAGCATAGTGGGGCTGAAACCCAGGTTGAGAGCAGCCAATATCAAGGTACAAAATCGCTTGCTCTAGGGCCAAGTCGCTGCTCTATTAAACACAGAGTTGCTTTACTTGGGGGGACTCTGTTGGTGTAGTTACTACTGTACATATTTTAGTTCACTATTTCGTCATATGTGGGCCATAAGTCTGGACAGAAATTTCAGTAGGAGAATATGTGGTGTTCTATATTCCAGAAGAGAAATTTCATAAGATTGCCAATGGATGACTCCTCAAGAATGGTAGGAGATAATAAAACACATGAAGAGATACAGAGACCTTAAATCATACCATGCTAAGGTAACATCAGGATTTAAATTTGTGAGAAAGACCAGTTCAGTCCAAGTCCCATGAATCCAAAGCTGGCAACTCGCTGAAGCCTTCTCTGTAAGTAATCACCCAGCATCTAGCTGAATTCTCTGAGGGATAGAGATTCTGTCTATTGTGGCCCAGTTGCTTCCTGCTCCTAGAGCAGAGTGAAGCTGAAATTAGGCAATAAGCATGATGAGGCACCTAATTCCTCACCCACCAATGGCCAGCTCTGTAGTAGTAGTAGTAGTAGGCTATTTATTTAGTCCCTCCGATTCCTGGCATTCTTTTACTGGAATTTAATTGTGTTGCTAGACTTTTGGCATATATAGCCATCTCAGCAGCCAGGAGACAGAGTTCTTAGCAAAGGAAATGGGGGTTTCAGGCTCTGTAGTGTGTTAACAAATCAGCCTTTCTGCTGTTTCTTCTATAGTCCATTGCCATTCCACTCCACACAAGTCGGCCACCGTATGAATTCATCACTTTCATCTCTACGTCAATTGCCTGTGTCACTACTGACTGCCTCAATGTGTTTCCAGTTCCCAATGCTTAGCAGAACTACTCTGATAGTTCTGGACCACCATCTAATGACAACAAAAGCAGCTGGTTCTTCCAGGGGAGATTTAAGAAACCTAAATAGTAGGAAACAATTAAAATGTAGATTTTTTGGAGATAAGACTGTCAAGATAACTTTGGTTTCAATGTAAAATAGCAAAGAAAGTGCAATCAGTGATAACTCTCAAGTTCTTATCTGAACAGCTGAGCAGTTAGTGGTGCTATTTATTGAAATGTAAAAGATTCAGAGAAATGGTTTGGAGAGTAGAAAGCAAGAAATAATTCTGGATTGGACACATTAAAGTTGAGGTCTAGGTAGATATGTCAAATCTGCCTCAAAACAAACAGACGTGAACTGCTAGGGAATAGTCAGATTAGAAACAGAGTTAAACCTGCCAGCCTAAAGATACTATCAAAAGATGTGATCTATGCTTTAAAAGTCTATTTGACATTAGATCCTGTGAGGAAGGATCTGGACTTCTTCCATTCCATATGGGAGATCTGATAGAGAATGGATGACAGAATTTTTGGACTTTGAGGACATTCTAATTCCTCATGGTCTCCTTGGCAGTTGTAATGTAGTCTTTGGTGCCCATACTGGTAGTCTTTGGTGAGGATCCGGGAGTCTCTAGGGTTGGGATACAAGCCTTCTCCTGTCTTCCTGCTCCACTCTGGGGGTACCCCCGCTGCTCTGTGCATAAACTAAAATTGAAATGTCAATGAAGTTGTCACAGGATGTGGTTAAGAACTTGCATTTTCTAACATATTGGTCACTCAGTGCCTTGCCAATTAACTTCATGATGCTGTAAATTGTTGAAGTTGTGTAGTGGCTTTTCATTGGAGGGGATGATATTCTGCCAGCTCTACTTTCAGACCAGGGATGGTCTCCCAATAAAACTGTTGAATTTATCTTGACAATAAGATGTCGGACTTTCTACATGGTCCATGAATGAAGGAATTAGGGCTGGATATGAACTGCACTACTGCAATAATATGGAGGAATTCAATATGGGGGGAGGGCTTTTTGCAGGGGTTAGGGGAGTCTCAGAGCCTATGAAACTGTGTCATAAAATGAAATTAAAAAAAAAAAGGTCTATTTGAAAAAAACAGATATGGCTCTGGATGAGATCACCCAAAGAGAAGATAGAGAAGATACTCTAAGTGTCATGGAGACATTTAACCCTGAGAAGGTCATAAAATTGAATATCCCACAAAGGAGAAAAATACAAATCTGAGAAGGCAGAAAGCAGGAGAGAAAAGTGCTGCAAAGCCCAATGAATTTTCGATGAGTGATAGGCCATGGAGAAACTCAGCAGAAGACAGTACCCATGGGAAATGGCTACAGCTTAGCTGCAGAGCATGGTATTCAACACATAGCCTCACTTGCTTAAGAAAAAGGTCAAGTTAACTGTCACAATGTAGGTTCTTTGCAACCTCGTAGTGCTAGGGGTACATAAGTTGAGTCATTTTCACTCTCCTGGCTTTCTGCTGGACTCACAGCCCTTCCCTTCCTTCTTAGTCTGACCCACCATCTTCATCTAGATCCCTTCTATTTCCTCATCAAATCCCAACTCAGAAAAGCTTTGTGCATCTTCTGAGGGTTGTAGCCTCAGGCCAAAGCTTGCCATAAAGGAAAAGAGGTCAGATGTTGATGAGGGCCCAAGTGCTGTGTATATTTTATTTATACAGAAACAAAAATTGTCTTTGAGTTTAGTTTGGCTTATTTCGGAGTGATATAGTCTGGATCTTCCAAGCTTCAGTGATGTATTAGAGCAACCGGGGAGGCTGTGGTCTATTAGGAACCTGGAACTTGTTTATCAGTCAGTCAAAAACAGTCAGCAGAACCCACTGGGTAGTAGGCACTGTGCACGGCGTGCAGCAGCAATTATACCGGAGTTAGGCTGAATTAGTTTCATTTTCACAGACATGTGAAGTCCCCAAGAATCCTCACAAACTGTTAATTCTACTCTTGTTTTATGACTGGACTCATGGGGCAAGCAGATGTGAGCCACACTGGACTCTGAGGAAAATAAAAAAACGATTGTGAATTTAGCACAGATACTTCCACAGAGAGTGCCCGGGGTGTGTTTGCAAACTCACTCGCACAAGGCAGCCTCCACATACTGCCACCTGTCAAGTATTAACCAGGGTGGCTTAAATCCAGGAAGCTCAGCTAAAATACAAACTAATGTAGTATTGAGGATTCCCATGTGCCCAGTGCTTTAAAAAGAACCTAGAATTCCAAGAAAACAATAGCAAACCCTGGAATAAAATGACACTCTCTATAGCTGTCCTGGACACAGATTGTAGGGCTGTTTGCAGTCACCTTCCTTCATAGAGCCAGTTGCAGCCCGTCATCCCAGTGAGTCAGCTTTCCCAGAGAAATTAGAAAGGCTGGAAGAGCCAAGCCCTGTGTCTGGATGCTAGGGCTTGCAGTTCTCTATGATAACTACTTACTGTCTGAAAAGAAGGCGATGAAATGTCCTCCTAAAACCGTGACAAGTTAAAATCTTCCCTACAGTTGAAGGGTTTTGAGTTCTTTATTACATGTTCTTTTTCCTTTGAGCTTTGAGAAAACCATACCGTGTGCCATCCAACTGTTATCCTCCTTGAGATGGTTGGTCTTGGTCTTGGAATGAAAGAGTTAAAGGTCATGCGTACAGATAGACTTGCCCTTCTTGCTCTCCTTCTGACTTGCCAGTAGTCCCGCATGCTTCCCTGAGTGAAATGTTCAAGACCTGCAAATGTTGCGGGAAGGCACATGCATGGGGTCTTGAGAGCTCACACTTGCTGTGCAATGAAAAGAAGACCCTCGTCGTTCCTGATTCAACACTAGAATAGTATTGACAGTGAGGCATGCAATGTTTTGGATGCCTGGAAAGCAATGAATATACTCTTTGGAGAGATTTGGGACAAGTTCTTCGATTTCAATTCTGGTCTTTCTTCAGTGGGCACATGCTTTGAACAGGTGTTTGGTCCTGAGCACACAGACAGAACATAGGCCTTGTCCCTGAGGAATTAGTGTCTCCCGTTGCTTAGACAGATTCCATGTTCTAAACATGACTTTCAGTGTTCTGGAGTCTGCTCTCATATTCGTCATGACCCATAGCTTCCCCTGAAAGACTTGGAATTGTTTGTCAACGACAAACTCAAATGCTCACTGTACAGTCTTAAGGACAAATAAGTACATTGTGTGAAAGTCTGTTAATTTCTCGGGACTGAGGTTTCAGGAATAAGGATCACAGAAATGGTAAAGCTTCACTTTTGTCCCCGGGATAGCATATTCTGCAGAACATGTGTTACCTTCACTAACACTCAGTACATGAATTCCCTAGTCCTTCCTGAGTCTAAATATCCAACTATTTTCCTGACTTAAATCAGGACTCTCTTATCCCATTGTTTCTCATTCCTCTCAAATGTGATCATCTATCTTTCAGACAACTCTTATCCTTTGAATTTGAACAAGGAAGAAATTATGGACACAAAGCTACCTCCTAATAAATGTATTTTATGCAAAGAATTAAAAGATGGCTATTTGGGCCTGGTGTGGTAGCCTAGTGGCTACAGTCCTCATCTTGAACGCACCGGGATCCCATATGGGCACCAATTAATCCCGGCAGCCCTGCTTCTCATCCAGCTCCCTGCCTGTGGCCTGGGAAGGCAGTTGAGGACGGCCCAAAGCCTTGGGACCCTGCACCCATGTGGGAAGCCCGGAAGAGGCTCCTGGCTCCTGGCTTTGGATCAACTCAGCTCTGGCCATTGCAGCCACATGGGGAGTGAATTATTGTAGGGAAGATCTTCCCCTCTGTCTCTCCTCCTCTCTGTATGTCCACCTTTCCAATAAAAATAAAATAGATCTTAAATAAGATGGCTATTCTGCACTCTGTTCTTTCATAAGTTCTCTTTAAAGATCAAAGATTATATGGATTAGGGTTTAAGGTCATAAAATCCTCAGTAAGCACCTAACAGAGACAACTACCCTCAGACACACCAAACTAAAGGGTGCTCTCTGGGGAAGCTGAGGGAAAATGGGCTTCTGGTGCTGTGTCAACTTGGACCTGTCAATTTATTTAATTTTAATGTTATTATTTATAAATGATACGAAATAATAGGAAAATACTATCAATTACATAATATTGAAGGAATGAGCAGATAAAATACAAAGGGCCTATTGCAATGTCTACTAGTTTTTCAATTGCTATGTCCCCATCCTTCCATCAAAAATTGGTTAAATTGTACATTAAATGTTTAATAACAGCTGCAAAAGCATTATCAGAATGTATCTCTGACAAACCACACAAATCAATGCTCTTAGAATCTCATATTAACTATCATAGCCCCATATCCATGCTGTAAATATCTTGTGAAAAAATGAATGAATTAAGATGTCTTGCAATATTAACAGCTGCAAGTTAAGGGAAACCAACTGGTCTGGCAGCGAAGTCATCACATGAGCTGTTCACAGTTCATATTCTACTGGATGGGTTTAAGTCCTGGTTCCATTCCTGATTCTCGATTCCTGCTAATGTGTTCATTGGGAAGCAGCAGGTGATGGCTCAAACAGTTGGGTTCCTGTGACCCGTGAGGGAGAGTAGGATTGTGTTACCGGCTCTCAGTGTCAGGAAAGCATTAGCCACTTAGCACTGCAACAGGGACAGCTGACTAGTAGTGATTAACAATTACCATATTTATCCAAGCAGGACTCTCTCTACTACCTACTAGTTCCAAAGAAAAGTAAACTGTGATATGAAAAAAAAAAAGGCTCAAAATAAATGAAATAAGCAGCATGCCAAATAAATAAGAGTCAGATGTATATGAAGCAAATGTGTTTATTTAAATTTACAGCCACAAATTTCAGGCGCAGTTCCTAAACTCTTTTAATTGCCTTATAATTATGTATGTACCCCAGAACTGATTCTTAAATAGGTGCTTAGGATGAGTAGTTACCATTCATCTTTTAAAACTTTTATTTATTTTTGACAGATAGATTTACAGAGAAAAAGTAAGAAAGAGATGAATTGAGCTAGAGAGAAAGAGAGAGAGAGACAGAGAGAGAGAGAGAGAGAGAGAGAGAGAGAGAGAGAGAGAGAGAGAGATTGTCCATCCACTGATTCACTTCCCAAATGCTACAAGAGCTGGGGCTTAGTTGACCTGAAGCCATGAGCCTTCCGGTCTCCCACATAAATAAAGGGGTATAAGGACTGAGACATCCTCTACTTCTTTCCCATGCCATAAACAAAGTATATTTTTAATTATGTTAAATTTATTTTTATTGGAAAATCAGATTATATTCACAGAGAGAAGGAGAGACAGAAAGATCTTCCATTATTTGGTTTGCTCCCCAGTGGTCGCAATGGTTGGAGCTAAGCCAATCTGAAGCCAGGAGCTTGTTCAGATCTCTTCATGTGCGCAAGATCACAGGGCTTTAGACTATCTTGTACTACTTTTCCCAGACCATAAGCAGGGAGCTGGATGGGAAGTGGAGCAGCTAAGACACGAACCTGTGCAACTATGGGTTCCCTATAGGATTTTGGCACATACCAAGTGAGGATTTAGCCATTGAACTATTTTGCTGGGCCCAGCACATTTTCCTTATCCAGTCATCAGTTGATGAGCATCTGGGTTGATTCTATATTTTAGCTATAGTGAATTGTGCTACTATAAGTGTGAAAGTACAGACAACTCTCTCATTAGCATTTCATTAGTCAGAAACAGCTTCCTAACTTTTGTGATTTTAGGCAAAGCCATTTCCTCTCTTCCCTTTAAAGTAGACTGAAAGTCAAGTTAAGCCTTGGTTCCCTTAGATTTTGAAGCTTATGTTTAATGTGATGGGAGGATGCATTGGTTGGCCACAGACTCATAGATGATCTCAGAATACTGGAAGGAACATGGGAGATGCTGTAGGCAATGAAGGCTGGGGCTGAAGCCTAGGTGCAAACAGGAATTTGAAAGGTACCAGTGAACTGGTAAGCTTAGTAGTAATGAGTTTTATATGACAGCGGCTCACATAACCATCCTTAAAAAACAAAAGGAATATATGGGTTGGTATGGGAAGCTCCAGAGCCATGCTATTCAGAATTTAAGCTCTCTGGAAAATTTCATTTTGTCTTCTCAGTGTGCTGGCTTGATTCCATGGCAGGGTCTCTGCGTTGGCAGGAAGGATGACCCAGACAACACCTGGACACAACACCTCCTGGGGAAAAGTTAGCTACTATTTGCAAAAGCTAATTTTGAAAATTCATCCTCAGGCTTTGGATCATGGATAAAGATGGGAATGGGTAACATTGTAACTCATTTAGCACTGCCCAATTGCTCTAGAAGAAATCAGAGAGCCATAGAGGGTGATCAGCAAACGCCACCAGGGCCATGTGGAAAGGAAAGGCCTTCCACAAAGAAAAGGAGTGAGAAGAAGATCTGGCTCCTCATCAAATATCTGTGTGATTTTTCAGGCCTATGCCTAGGTAATTAATTACAAAGGCTTTCCCTGGCAGGTCTCAGGAGGAACAGCTGCTATCCTCGCACAAAGTGTGGGACATGGCAGCCTTTCAATGGGATTGTGGGCAACGACCCAGGCCTCTCGGCTGGACAAGCTCTTGTATGTAGTTGTATCTTTTGCTAGTGGGGTTTTATTCCGAGGCCTCTTTATGTGGTGGTCCAAGACCTTCTACAGGAACCTCTGCCCAGCCCTCCTTATGGGCAAGAGGATAGTAAACATATTTTCTCCACTCCAAGTCAAGACTCAAAACCTTTATATTCTCAACATGTTTCTTGTCTTCTCTGCTGTCCACCCCCATCCTGTCCAGGTTCATAAAACTACAGGATACTTGTTTGAAATTTTTTTTGTAATAAAATTAACCTCACAGCTGTGCTGATTTACCAGTACACAGAGGGGAAAACGAAAGGAGCTGATTTTTTTTTCTGGTTAACTTTCTTCTTATATAACCAGCATTTCTGATAAAGTCTTTCATTTTTGCTTTTCATTCAGCTATTATGACACCTGGCAGCTCAGCTTTCTGCAACTCAACTGTGTGCTGATAAATCGATACAATGAGCAAGGAAATAGCTGAAAACACAAGCCCATTTTGTTAGCATAAAAAGAATGATGAGCCAATATTGCATTTTTGGAAGATGCTGGCAGAATCTGTGAGTCATGCTAGAGCGGCACAGTGGGTCATTTCCCATTGATTGAATATACATTCAAACACATCACACATGGTCCTGGAAAGGCCAGAGGTTCAAGGGGATCTTGACCAGCCAAGATGCTCTACCTCTGAAAGTTAGTGGAAGCACCTAATTGACTTGGAAAATTAATTCTATCTGATAATTTTCATAACATATTTAGTTCTGTGGGGATCATTATCCTTTTTTTTAAAAAAAATTTATTTACTTATTGAAAAGGCAGATTTACAGAGAGAAGGAGAGTCAGTGAGAAAGATCTCCCACCTGACGGTTCACTAGCTAAACAGCTGCAGTAGCCAGAACTGAGCTGATCCAAAGTCAGGAGCCAGGAGCTTCTTCCAGGTTTCCCATGCAGGTGCAGAGTCCCAAGGTTTTGGGTCATCCTTGGCTGCTTTCCCAGGTCGCAGGCAGGGAGCTGGATGAGAAGTGGAGCAGAATCAGACCAGAGTCCATATAGGTACCAGGCAAAAGCAAGGCAGGATATAGCCACTGAGTCATCGCATCCCATTATCCCTTTCTTTTAACTCCTGTACCCCACCTGGACTTGCTTGGCAAATCAGATTAGAGATGAGGGTTTTGGAAAAAGTTTGGGATATAGTTTCATGGACACTTGTTAGACACTAGCAACAGTACCAGGAGTGGGTGGGAGGTCTCCTGTAAGCTGAGAAACTCTGAGCAGGATCTGGGAGGCTCACACCAACCTCCAGTCCAGCCAGCTGCTGACATTTGAGAATAAAAACAACAACCCTTGGCATTGCTGTCCCAGAAAGTCCAAAAGAGACATTACTGAATCCTCACCAGCTGTGACCTTGTTGAAGCCAGAAAAAAAAGGGTAAAGACAAGACATCTACTCCAGAAAGAATGTTTTGAGCTGAAATTCAAAAGTAAGGTTTAAGAACTAATGATGTCTTTGAAGACAGCTGATTTGATTGGTAGAATGCAAAGTGAAGAATGAATGACTATTAATGCCTCATAAGCTCTCTCAAATGCTTCTTTTTTTTTAAAGGTTTATTAATTTTTTTTATTGGAAAGGCAGATATACAGAGAGGAGGAGAGAAGGAGAGGAAGATCTTCTGTCCAGTGGTTCACTTCCCAGCAGCTGCAATAGCCAGAGCTGAACCAATCTGAAGCCAGGACCCAGGAGCTACTTCCGGGTTTCCCACATAAGTGCAGGGTCCCAAGGCTTTGGGCCGTCCTTGACTGCTTTCCCAGGCCACAGGCAGGGAGTTGGATGGGAAGCGGGCTGCTGGGATTAGAACCAGCGCTCATATGGGATCTTGGTGCTTTCAAGGCAACGACTTTAGCAGCTATGCTACCGCACCGGGCCACCAAATGCTTGTTTTTTTTTAAAAGCAATGCCCATGCCAGCCCCTCTAAAATGATTCTATAAGAGATTTAATTAATAGAAATGCCTACTTTTTAAAAAGAAGGCATTTTTTAATTTGTTTGCTTGTTTATTCTTTCCATCACAGGCCTATTCAGGCCTTTTGCTGGGAACTCTGTTTGGAGACTGATAAAGTTGGCGGAAGCTCTTCAGAGACACGGGAATATTCAAGCATCAGTGCTACTCCTGAAGCCAGACAGACTATACATTTGTGTAGCTCATGGAGACATTTTTCAGGGAAAACAAATATTTTAATCCCAAAGAACTAAGGATGGTTTTTGTTATGAAGAGTATGTGTACTCTTCCTATATGTATACCTATGTATATATGTGTGTGTGTATATATATATATATATATATATATATTTCATGAAAGCATACATTTGAACAATATTGTTCTCTACCTTGAGAGAGCAATGCAATCATGTGTTCCTATTGGATGGCTTATGTTCTCAGAATTGATTAACCATTCAGTTATAGTTATTTACTTTTTATACTTCACATGGTATTAGGCACTTGGAGGGGGATAAAGAAGCTATAACATGTGTTTTCTCACCTCCAGAAGCTCAGTTTACTTGCTGGTAACAAGGTGATGATAGGTGTGGAAATACAGAGGAGAACTTCAGTTCCCAATTACCTGCTAATGTGCATGATTAAGATTCTAAAGGTTGCAGGACGCCATCGGAGGGAGGGTGATGAGGGAGTGAGGGATGGTCTGGGAAGGCCACCTGAGCCCTGGGAAAGCTGACTGAGCCCTGGGCCAGGGCTCCTCCTGCTGCCTCTGACTGGTTGCTTCATTCATTTTCCGTCCTTTAAAACCGATCTCCCTAAGACTGCATATCTCAGCAAATAAAATACTACCTGTTTCATTTATTTTTATTTGTTTTTAAAGGCAGAGAGTCAGAGACAGAGACAGAAAAAAAGACAGTTAAACTGTTCCATGGCTGCTTGACTGCCAAGGCTGAAAAGATGCATTTTTTTTTAAGACTATTCTATTTACTTGAAAGGCAGAGTTAAACAGAGAGGAGAGGGAGCTTCTGTTCTTCTTTTTGCTTGTTTACTCCTCACAGGGTCGCAGGGGCCAGGCCTGGGCCAGGTGATGGCCAGCAGCCTGCATCTCCCTCTGGATCTGCTACATGAGTGGCAGGAGTCCAAGTGCCTGGGCCATCTAATATCGCCTTGATGGGTACACCAGCAGCCATCTGGATCAGAAATGGTGCAGATGAAAATGAAACTTACACTCATCTAGAAATGTTAGTGTTTTCACGGAAGAGGCTTAACTTGCTGTGCCAGCCCCATGAGTTAATCAACCTCCATTTCTTTATCTCCTGAAATAATAATAATAATACTTTCAAAAGTAGTTGAGAAAAATATTTAACAATCAAATATTCTATGTCCAGGTATATTATCATTTACGTTGAAGAGAAAATAAAGTGCTTAAAAGTATACAAAACTAGGACCTGGTGTGGTAGCCCAACAGCTAAAGTTCTCACCTTGAATGTGCCCAGAAACCATGTGGGTACTGGTTCTAATCCCAGCAGCCCTGCTTCCCATCCAGTTCCCTACCTCTGCCCTGGGAAAGTGGTCGAGGATGGTCCAAAGTCTTGGGACCTTGCACCTGCATGGGAAACGTGGAAGAGGCTCTGGGTTCCTGGCTTTGGATTGGCTCATCTCTAGCTGCTGCGGCTACTTAGGGAATGAATCAACAGAGGGAATATCATTCTCTCTGTCTCTTCTCCTCTCTGTAAATCTGACTTTGTAGTAAAAATAAATATTTTAAAAAAGCATACAAAAGTAGAAAAAATAATCAAAAACTCCATGAATTCATCATTGAGTTATGTTCTTAAGAAGAAAAGTGAGTTCAGGTAGAAGGCAAAGGGATACAATAACAGCTACTGGTTACTCATATTTATTGTCCATTGAGTATAGATAGTATTGAGTGATATTACATTAGCTCAATTAATTCGTTTCTCACTATGACAGGGAAAATTAAAATCACCATCCTCCCAAAATAAGAAGAAATAAAAGAGATTGTTCCTAAAGAGACTTGCCCTTTTCCTGTTATGCTTTGGACATCACTCAAGGATGAAAAGTGAGCATCCAGGCCTGTCCACTGGGGATTTTGCAAGAGTTGGGTAAGAGGATCGATGCTGTGGCATAAGCAGATTTAATCTCTACCTGCAATGTTGACATTCTGTATGGATGCTGGCTTGAGACCCAGATGCTACACTTCTGTTTGCCTTAGAAAGCAGCAGAAGACAGCCTCTGCACTTTGCTTGGGCCTCTAAAGTCATGTGGTAGACACTGAAGGAGCTCCAGGCTTTTGGCTTCAAACTGGCTCAGCAATGGCCTCTGTGGACATTTGGGGAATGAACCAACAGATGGATGGTTTCTCTTTCTCTCCTTGCTTCTCTTCTTTCTATGACCCTGCCCTTCCAATAAATAAATCTAAAAAATATGTGAGAGAGTTGGATAAGGTACGATCTGAATCCATAGCATGAGATGATCAATTGAACAGAAAGTGGCTAAACCAAAGGGGAAATTTAGAAAAAGATATTTCTGCCTATTGCTCTATGGACAAAATTGAAGCCAGAAAATAGGGCTCTTATAGGCCAACAGACTGAAAAGAAAAACAAAGAAACAAACAAAACAAGCCAAACCAAAACAAAAAGCAGGAGGAAGGAGAGAAGAAGATTAAGATGTTGAGGAAGGGAGCTAGTGCTCTGACTCAACTAGCTAATCTTCCACCTTTAAGTGTTGTCATGCTATATGGACACCCATGTTCTGACTGCTCCACTTCACATCCAGCTCCTTGCTTATGTCCTGCGAAAGGGGTAGAGGATGGCCCAAAGCCTGGGGCTCCTACATCTGTGTGGAAGAGCTGGAAGAAACTCCCGGCTTCAGATCAGTTCAGCTCTGGTTGTTATGGCAATTTTGGGAGTGAACCAGTGGATGAAAATCTTTCTTTCTGTATATCCTTTTCTTTGTAAAACTGTCTTTCCAATATAAATAAACAAATAAACAAATAAATAAAGATGTTGGAGAAGATGAAGAAACAATGGCCATCCTGTAGCAATGGCTGCAGTGTGTGCATGTGGATTCAGCCAATTATTTCGGTAAGATGAGTCAGGGTTAGCTTGATGTTAGCTTCGGCATAAACACTGGACAGATGTTTGTATAGCTGATAAGACCTTTAATGAAAATACTTTAAAAGAAACTCAGGTTGTAACTTCTGACATTGAGTGTTCCTAAATATTCTGTGGATTTTTTTTTTTAATTTCATGATTTATGTGTGGTAGCTGGGAAAACTATAGGGATTAGGATCAATAATCAGTTTTTCATTTCTTAGGATGTTGCATCCTGTGTTACATTTCATGTTTTATGGACAGAATTCTGGGAAACCAAAAATTAGATGTCCAATTATAATACTCATTCCTTATCACCCTCCAATAAGTCTTCATTGATGTCATATCTCCAGGGTAACATCTGTGAATGACTTGAAAAATGCTTCGTGTTGGGTTTCCTGCCACCTTCACTGGCCCCATCATCTACCATTGCTCTCCTTCATCCCAGAACTGCAAAATTATTTGCTTGGAATGCTTTGTGTTGTGTTATCTTAGAATCTCCATGTCCTGATCCTTATGATTAAACCATGGCACTCTATCCTATTCTCTGTATCACTGATGCCTATTCGTGGGTCAGAATTTGATTTCTACTTTGCCTTTTTCAGAAAATTTTATGGGCTTGGTTCTTCTCCCCACTTTTGCTGATTACTGCCTTTCACAGAAAATGAATCATCCATACATAGTATCTGGTTAATTTGTATCATTGTGTTTAGTGGTTTGATGTTTTCTCCAGGGTTGTTTGAATTTCTGGTCAGAAGCTGGCTAGCATCCGGATCTCCAAGATCTATCATTATGCCTATTTTAGAGCATGTGGTTAGGATTTTGGGAGTAACAGTATACATGAATGAGGGAGGTCAGAGCATCCTGAGAAATTGATATCTACCTGAGAAAAGATAGGAAAATAAAAGTGATGAGGATGCATCTGGGAAGCATTCGTGGAGCCTATTCACAGACAGGTTCATTTAGAGTTGCCCAATGCTGAGAATGCTCATGTGGGGCTTTGTTACAGTGTCTAGCTGATGATATGGAAGCCCAAGCATCTGACAACTGCTTTTGCCAGATCCATAGTAAATGTTGTGATACAGACATGAATGAGACAAGAGCTTTTCCTGACAAAACTCACAGCCTAAAGGGAGATACAGATGAGTGAAATGACAAGTGTAGATACAATTTAGTAACTGCTAATATAAGTAAACAGAGAGATAAAAAATGAATGACTGCCTATGGGACACAGAAAAGGCTCCATGAAAGCGGTGGTGTTCCATATATGTTTTCAAAATTGAGCAGGAGTTTCGGCAGAGAAGTTAAAGACCTTGGAAATGAATGTCGTGAGGAGGGCCATGTACAAAAAATAAATATGCTAAAATGCATGTATTAGGATATCATGACTTGGGAACACTTCAGATTATAAGATATGGGGCCCAGCATGGTAACCCAGTGGCTAACGTCCTCACCTTGCACACACCAGGATCCCATATGGGAGCCGTTTCCTGTCACAGTGGCCCTGCTTCCCACCCAGTTCCCTGCCTGTGGCCTGCGAAAGCATTAGAGGATTACCCAAAGCCTTGGGACCCTGCACCTGTGTGAGAGACCTGGAGGAGGCTTCTGACTTTACATCAGCTCAGCTCAGCTCCAGCTATTGCAGCCATTTGGGGAGTGAATCAGTGGTTGAAAGATAGTTCTCTCTGTATTTCCTTTTCTCTGTAAATTTCCTTTCCAATAAGATAGACAACTCTTTAAAAACAAGTAAATAAAATTATAAGATATGGACTTGCACACTACAGTTCTACCCTTAGATTTTAAAACCTGGATCAGATCGTGACTTCTGCCTGTTCTATGATTGTGCTTTTGAGCACGATGTTGACTTAAGTGAGTCTTTTCATCTTTCTGAGCTCTAGTTCCCTTAGCCACCTGGAGTGATTGGGAGATTCTTAATAGTTCTAAGATACATTTGTGAATTATGATGTTATTTTCCTTGATTAGGATGATGCAAATATTTAAGGATGGCTAAATACATGTAAAATCTTTTTCTTTAGCCAGGAGACCTGATGATTAAATAGGTCACACACTTTAATATACTGCCACCTTAAAAGAAAAGAAAATGAAACTGTCCAAATGCGTAATCCCTAAGACTTATTTCCCTCTCCCTAGAACTGAGAGATCCTTCATCTTTTTGCTTTTCAGCAGAGCTGCCAGTGCTTCCAGGCTTAAGGCAGCTACTTCTGAGTTCAGAAATCTTAACAGCTCCTAAAGAGGATGAAATTTACATTTTGTAAGTGCCATCAAGCCACAAGGGGGTAGGGGTGTTCTGTGTAAGTCTTTGCCTTGTGCTCTTCCTAATCGAATCTCTTCACTAAAAAATAAGATTAAGAAAACCTCCATATTGAATTTAATGGATATTTAATTTAATAGGTATTTTCTATACAATCTGCATTTCTACTATCGTTTTTCTTATAATTGACATCTGTCCAGTGACTACAGCAATGATATTGAAGACCAACATATTGAAGGTCTTTATTTCTGTCTAATGTTCAACAGGATAGTTCTAGAGGGCCAGAAAGGGTGACCCTTGGGTTGGAAGATTTGGTTACAAAGGCCACCTTTCATTAATCTCAACAGATAGCCACAGGGCAAAGGGAATCTTCCACAACTGGATTTTATCACAGCAAGTTCCCTTCTATGTACAACCATTAAAAAGAATTCAATAAAAAAAATTGTGTTTTTTCCCATCTTCTGTTCATTACATACTTCTTGAATGAAGAAGAAAACAAAATGCCTAGATGAAAGAGGAGCCAACTAATCCCTTAAAGTGTGCACTAAAAAAATTGTTTGCAATGTGTATATCTATTAAGCAACATGCCTTTAAAAACATAACTAGTTGAAGCATGCACGGGGAAGGAATGACATCATTTCTGGATAAAGTGTCCTTCCACAGTGCTGAGGTTGCCCAGGGCATAAATCCATGGATGTACCTGTGTAGTACAGAAAACACAGCTGGGACACTGGGCATTCCTTCTAGGATCCACAGAGCAGGTCCAATTATTTACCTACATAGTTATAGAGCTAATGGATTCCACCTGCTGCACTCTGGCCATGACATCCTTTTTTCTCTTCTTTTCGCTGAGACTCAGAATTCCCCAAATCCACCCTTTGTATTTCCTTATGCTTTAGCTTGGACTATTAACCCATCCACACTGTGGCTTGTGATGTTTCATTTGTTTAGTGAACTTCAATATGCTGTTAGGAAGGTTTCACATTATATTTTAAGTGCTTAGAGGAGGAAGACAAAGCTGTGTGTTCATGATGGCTTGGGCAGAGATGCGCACAGTCACGGTGTTTTCCCCAATGCCTTAGTGGCAAACAGCCATTCTCAGCCCATGAGCAATCTGTCTGTAATAAGTGACAGACTCAGACTCTGCCTTCTATAAAGGAAAGGGCTGGAGGAGAACAGCTCCGACTTAGTACAATAGCAAGGCAGGTGCTCCGGTCAGACTCGACTCTACCAGGAAACGCTTCTGGAATGCATGACCAATTTGGTTTCAGCACAGAATACTCTCTTTAATGGACAGAAAACACTAACCTTTTCTTTTTCTTTTTTCCTTCCCTCAGACCCCCACCCTACAGACTCCCCAGTTTCAACAAGCCCCCTGTTCGCTTTAACCCTTTCAAAGGATAAAAGGTCAGGCTTCAATCTGCACACAACCATCCATCTATATGTTGCTGTGCTAACAGCCCAGGAAGAGGAGTGACAATTCATTGCCCAGAAAGAAGACTGCACTGAAGAGCACAAATATGGGCCAATTTTGCTTTAAAATTCTAAATTTAAAATATCTAAGGGAACATGCTTATAGGAAAAGAACTAAGAGTATAGATTTCCTGGAATTCAGAGGGGATATCAATGGAAAAAAATGCCATTAAAGTGGAAATAATCAAAATCACATTACAATCGCATATACCTTTGTAGAGATCATGTTGTGCTTAAGTGAAATTTTAAACATGCTTGCTATAAGGGACTTCTGAATTTGGTTAAGTTTGCGTAATATTCACTGAACAAGATGGTAAACAATACCACCAGCTTTACTGTGAGTGTTGCTCACATGGATATCTACATGGCAACACTGGATTGTACATTACCAGATTGCCTACAAACATAGAAAATAAGTATAACTTGGGAGAAAAATAATATCCAATATTTCAATTAAAGTCTACTGATGCTTATTCTTTGTTGACAAAGCAAGATTTCAACAGTGTTATAGAGCTTCCTTTTCACTCAGTAGTGTTTGAAATACAGTGATAGAGAGCAACATATATTAACAGTAATAAGTGTTTCCCAACCAAGGGTTGCTGTAACTTGTCTTTGAAGTTAAGCTCATTTATCATGGGGAGACTAGACCCCCAAAAGTACCGCAGCTATAGCATCCTGCCTGAGGCAGAGTTAGATATTTCCAATAGCTGCTGTAAAGAAACATTGTGAATACACATTCACTATTGCACTGACAAATCTCAAAACAAGAGTTTTAATTACCAAGGGTGGCACAGTCAAGATTTTTCAAATGAACCAAAAATTGTGACTTGAGAGAACTTCCCCTACAACCCACAACTCTCGTGCTACCCAATACAATAAATTCATGTTTTCTTCATCTGGAAACAATAGTCTGCTTTTTAAGCAGGACTGCTGTTTGAATATCTTCATTTGTATCGGGAAATCAGTATCAGGAAAAACAATGGAAGTGATATATAATCAGTCAGTAAGCATAGATGAGAAGCAAAGGGTGGGTAGGTGCACTGTGGTTCTTCATCCAGGGACAGGAAGGCTTATCACAATTTGTGTAAATGGGAGAATGTGCTATTATGAATGTGTTTGCAGTTCTCTTGCTTGAATAGGTGAATGTGTGCTGCTAAATGACTGAACTGGAATATTTTTGCTTCTCTAAAGGAAAGAAAAAATATTAGTGCCATTTGTGTCCTGGGACTAAAACTAAGCTCTTATTTTTTCAAGAAAAAAAAAAGTATGGCTAATCAAGTTAAGTGTTGTTTAAATCAGAAGCAATTAAAATGTTCACATTTCTTTTCCAAGAATCTGCAATTGTATTCAATGTTTGCAGTACAACGCCTGCCTGTGGGATAAATAATTTAATGGGTTTTGTGATTTGGTACTAAAAGCATAACAAAATTCTACAGCTGTAGCCTCATTTTTCTCCACATTCAAACTGTTCACTTCGTAAATTGCATATTTGGTGCATTTTTTTCCCTCCAAGAACACAAAGTAGATTCTACATCTTTGAGAACCAATTTCCTACATAATAGGTAATTGCACATAATTACAGGAATTTCAGAAACTGAAATAAGAAAACAATACAAATCTTTCCCACCCTGGCCTTTCTTTCTTCTTAAAGATTGGGATTCAATCACTATCAATTTCTATTCAATTTTGCCCTTTATTACAAAAAATGATATATTCTAAGGATAGCAATCAATGAAAAACACCTGTATTCTAGTCATTTAGTGCAGATTTAACAATCTGATTATACAAATATGATGATAGCTCTCCATAAATTTTCTTCATTTCTACATTTTGAGCACATGTGTTATGCTACAACGAGATAATGTGGGCTGCATTTTATGTTTCCATCCGTCACCTACACGTACACTCATCAAAATGCTTCCTTATACTCATGAGCTGCTGCACATCCAGACTGTCCAAGAGACCATGATCTTCTAGAGCTCAAAAGGAGGGGACTGCATGTTCGGAGGAGGGAAGGAAAGGGGTGAGTGGTAACGAGAAGTGGTCACATGTCTTCCCTCATCCTTTTATTTTTTCCTGGGGGCTGTGGTGACTGAAGTGGACCTCAGACCTGGCAGAGGTAAGGTCTTGCTCCAGGCCATTGTGGGAGTGAGTTACACAGCTGGAAGTCAGAACATCCAGGTTTTCTGCTTGTTGCTATTAGGCTAGTCGCTCATTCTTATTCCTAGTAGGAAATTGTAGATGGGAGCTTTAAAGTGAGTTTTTAGAACGTTTGACCATACTTTTCTACATCTACATTCCCAACTAAAAACAGGCAGGTTCCATTGAGTGCATAGGTAAAATTGGTATGTTTTCTTTTATAAGATGTATTTATTTATTTATTATTGGAAAGGCAGATATACAGAAAGGAGATACAGAAAGAAAGATCATCTGTCCGCTGATTCACTCCCCAAGTGGTTCCAGCGGCTGTAGCTGAGCTGATCTGATGCCAGGAGCCAGGAGATTCTTCCGGATTTCCCACACAGATGCAGGATCCCAATATTTGGGTTGTATTCTACTGCTTTCCCAGACCACAAGTAGGGAGCTAGATGGGAAGTGGAGCAGCTGGGACATGAACCAGTGCCCATATGGGATCCTGACAGATGCAAGGAGAGGATTTAGCCACTGGGCTATTGTGCTGGTATATTTTCTTTTAGCAGGTGTGGTAGTTGTGAGACCTGCCAAGTGGTTATTAACTGGCCATTTCTCAGGGTGCAGTGAGTGGGACTTTGGTCTTATATCCCAGAGAATGAATTGATTGGTATTTAAATGGTAAATATTTTATCTATCTCAACTTACTTCTTTTTCTCCTATAATACTATAGTATCACTCAATGACACCGCAAGAAGATAAAGAACAGATTGAAAGTATCCAGGTATGTCTTTTTAAACCACAGAATTCAAAATTAAATATCTCAATCATTAAAGTGAATGTTCAATGTTCATACCAAATGTTGAAAGAAAAAATACCAGGGAGTTCAGGCCACTGTTTCTCCAAGTGCATCAGGAAACACTATGAAATGGCAATTCAATGTCAGTTTCATCACGTAGCTAGAAGTCAAGAAGGAGATGCATAGTCTTGATCAGAAGGAAAGCATTTATGGGAACACTTGCTCCCATGAATATGCAAATGATATCACAATAATAACAACAGCAGTATCAACCAAAAAGAAGCCCCAGTAAATCTTATGGGTAAGTAAAGGGGTTAGCATTTCTAGAACAAACGTCTTTCAATTCCAAAATACAAGAAGTATAAACATTGTTATTTCATCAATGAGTGGGTCACAGCACTGACAACTCAGACCAGAGCTTGGAATAGAAGATTCTGAACCAGAGAGATCGTGTGGGGATAGAAAACTGCCTTACTCTTGAAGAATCTAGAATATTTTCCTTATATCAGTGACTGGAAATTTCTCTGAACCTCATTTCTGTTAATGACAAAATAAAAATTCTATTACTACTAAATCTAGAGAAACACAGAGAGACACATGAATCTTCATCATTTGTCACAGGATGATTTGGTCCTTGGTATGCCTCTATTGTGTCATCAAGTTTTTATTTACTTTTCCTTAATCTCTCTAGAGTACCTGGCTCATAAACATTTAATGGAATTTGTCAAATGATTAAATGAAGGGAACATTAATTTGTTTGATGTTCTCCTTTTTTAGGTCTATGAAAAGGCCATTATGGAAAGCAGAAATAAAATAAGCTGTTGTGTTTTACATATGATCTTATGATCTTAAAACTGTTTCTTGCCTAATTCTTTTTCCCTAAGGAATCACACTTCCACTCCTCCAAAAAAAAGTACAGTAAAGGGCCCAGCACAGTGGCCTAGTGACTCAAGTCCTCCCATTGCATGCACCAGGATCCCATTTGGATGCAGTTTCTAATCCCAGCAGCCCTGCTTTGTATCCAGCTCCCTGCTGTGGCCAGGGGAAAGCAGTGGAAGACTTCGGACCAAAGCCTTCGGACCCTGCACCCACTTGGGAACCTCGCTGCAGCTCCGGCCGTTTAGGCCGCTTTATGAGTGAATCAACTGATGGAAGATCTCTGTCTCTCCTCTTCTCTGTATATCTAACTTTCCAATAAAAATAAAATGAATCTTTAAAAATACAGTAAATACAGCACTGATATGAATGAGTACCAGAGTGTTAGCACACACTGCATGTGCAAGTGCATACACACACTTTTAAACACACACTCTAGGCTTGCATTAACATTTGACACCCATCGTGGAAATGATATTGTTACTGTCCTCAGATACCGATCATTGAGGTGCTATTACACATTATATGTTGAGGTTGATTTTATATTTTAGGTTTATTAAAAAGTATTTTCTGGAAACGTACAACCTTGGCTTTTGTGCAAGTAGCTTTAAAGAAAAAATATGTCAGTGCTAAGGTTAGGAGAGGTAGATTCCATTTAACCTTGTCTGCTCATACTGAATATTCACGGTGCTTTTTTCTGTGTATGGCTGAAATTGGATAAGTGTGAGAAATTTCAAGTTACCACAAAAACAGGCATGATTTACAGTTGAATTTTTGAAGTTAAAAGGATTAAAAATAACACAGCATTCTGAAGAACATTTTGCGGGAAGCTACACATGATTGTCAATTAGATTCATCCACCAGAGGTCATCAGATGATTGGGTGACATATTGTTCATCCACTTTTGCAATGAACGATTACTGTACCTTCTGGTCTTATCAAAGAAATTCTGATTAGTCACCAAAATGGGCTTAATGGAGACGAAACTTTTTGGGACCACGAAACTTTGTATTTTGTTTTAAGATGAGTTATTTAAATCCTGTCTGAGCACTTCAGCACTGGCTGGTCATGTAATAACACAATAGCAATAAGAAAATTTGGTACATTTTGTAACCGTACTACCTCCTCCCAGCTGTGTTCTCATGTAGCACTGCACTACACAGGGAGGTCCCATTTTTTTTCCTGTGGTTATTATTCCAGCTGAACTACTTATTATATAATTTGGGATCATCAACTTCCATAAGCCTCTGTTTTCTCACTAAAGCAAATATAATAACAGTTGCCACATAGGTTATTTTGAAAACTAGCCAAAATACTCTGTGTACATTAGTTAGCTATTGTGGAATCACAAATTACACCCCTCCTTAAAAGTTAGTGGCTTAAACAATATCACATATTGTGTCACAATTTCTTGGAACTCAAGAATGGCTTACCTTTGCTCTCTATACATTTCCCACAGCACTGCAATTGAGGTGCGTTGCCTTGACTGGTGCAATGTGCATCTTAAGTATCGACTGGAGGAGTGTCTTGTGATTCATATGTCTGCTGGAGAATGGTTAGAAAGGTAGCCCCACACTCATCAGATTTTGGCCAGAAGTCGTCATGTGGCTTTCTCGAGAGGGCTAGTCACTACATGGCGGCCAATGTGATCTGAGGCAGCATGCATAGAAGGGCATGAGGTAGAGAAAAAGATCCCATTCCCTTAGTTTGCCATATTATCTATAGTTAGGAGATCCAGATCATCCTGAGAGAAGAAATAAACGCCGGTATTGCCATCAGGAATTAGAGATCATTAGAAACTATTTTAGATCTGTTTTATAAAGCTATGTAGTTAGCATAGTCAATAGTATGGAGTGAGTGAGCATTTTTTTTCCCCTCGTAGTACATATTTCTAATAATTTTTCTCTACTGGGAGATCCAGGAAGAAAGAGAGAAATGATCAGGATTAAAGAAGTGTTTTGGGTTCTTACAAATGGAAGCAGTTTCTCTGTGCCTGCATTTTTCCATTTGTGTCTGAATTACTCCATATATTCCTAGAGGTAAAAGACTCATTTGGCATAATATGATGAATAAATCACTTGGAATGTAATGACAAGGAACAATATAAATAAAGCTGACACTATTCTTCCATATCAACAACCTAGCCACAGATACAGGGGCTAAAGCAGAAAAGGGAGAATTTCACATATTTTCACAAATTTGCGTCCAAAATCTACCCTAATGTCTGCTTTAAGCAAAAGCAGGAGATTGTCTAGCCAGTTCATGTAACAGGAAGGACTATATGACTGAATGGATCATGTAGCCTTTACTACACCACTTCTGCAGTTCTGTCTTCCTTTTCTCTGACTCAGCAACCTCATCTGGGCTTTGTCTCTGTGGATTCCTGTTTGTCATTGTCTGTATGTCAGGTACCATTACATTGCAACTGCTCCATGTGTGATATTAAATTCCAAAATCTCTGTCTGAAAATCTTCTCCACTTTCTCATTCCTGTTAAATCTGTTCTTTTTAAAAAAGATTTATTTATTTTTATTGCAAAATCAGATATATAGAGAGGAGGAGAAAGAGAGAGGAAGATCTTTCGTCTGATGACGTCAGCAATCACCCAAGTGACCTCAGCAGCCGGTGCTGTGCAGATCCAAAGCCAGCAGCCAGGAATTCCTCCAGGTCTCCAAGTGGTTGCAGGGTTCCAAGGCTTTGGGTCATCCCCAACTGCCTTCCCAGGCCACAAGCAGGGAGCTGGATGCGAAGCGGTGCTGCTGGGATTAGAACCGGTGCCCATATGGGATCCTGGCGCGATCAAGGTGAGGACTTTAGCCACTAGGCCACCGCGCTGAGCCCAAATCTGTTCTTATGGTTTGTTCCAGCCAGCGACATATTCACTCAAGCTTGTTATTTCAGCTTTGTGCACTGTTCTTCTATATACCAACTCAAGGTCAGACATTTTAACTAATTGAGCTAATCACATTTATCAGTCTCTGAACTTAGGTGATTTTCCAGTACAGGAAATACTGTAAAAACATTTTCTGCTGCAGTTATGCAAATACTAATAATTAGTTGTCAGCAGTTTCCACTGTATAGCATGAGCGTGTTCCAGAGCATTACTCAAAAAAAATGATTTTTTTTTTTGTTGAATGAATGTGTTTAAATTATAGATTGTCCACGTTTTGGCTAAATTGAACCTCAGTCAGGGTTTAAAATTATTTGTCTCATTTTTTCATGTGTGAAAAGTGGAATCCAACTCAAACTTTTCCCACTGCTATCCCCATTTCAAGTTCACTCTTTTGGCCACAGTTCGTGACTCTGTACTATTCTGACTCTTTTCCTGCATCACACTGTGCACCTCTCACTTGGTCATTTTTCTTTTATTCTTTTGCTTCCTAATCATGAGCATTCCTCTATATTCTTTCTTACTTTATTCTTTCTTTGCACCGTTAACATGGGCATTTTGTTAATTGCCATGATATCTATTTTCATATGCATACACATGACGTGGTGAGCCAGGATATTATCATGATATTACAGGATGCAGTCAATGAAGTAAGATGGAGCACAGCACAAGTGAGATTTGGGATGTTGCAAGTGTTATGAAACAGGACTAGTTTCAGGCTATGAGAAGAAATCCAGGAAGTTGGCAAGGTGATGTATCAGGCTAATCCTCCACCTTTTAGCATTGGCTTAACATATCCAGCTCCTTGTTAATGGCCTGGGAAAGCAGTGGAGGATGGCTTAAGTCCTTGGGTTCCTGTAGCCACATGGGAGATCAAGACGATGATCTTGGCTCCCAGCTTCAGATTGGCTCTATTCTAGTTGCCATGGTCATTTAGGGAGAAAAATAGTAAATGGAAAATTCTCTCTCTCCCTTTCTCACTCTTTAACTCTGACTTTCAAGTATAAGTAAATAAATCTTTTTCTTAAAAAGAAAAAAGCAGAGAAATATGGTCCATAAGGCATATTATGCCATATGATGAAAACTGCCAATGAACATTAAGCGAGGTGTAGGGAATCATGGGCACTTTGGTAGTGGCGAGCCTGGAGGACAGAAAAGTCTAACCCTTCTTGTCCAGGTGAGAAATCGCCCTCTTTTTCAAACATTACCCATGCCTACTGTACATCTCCATCTAATTATTCAGCAGAATCTCCAACTTTACATGTCTAATCTGGACTCATTTTGGCTAACTCATTAAGTCAGCTTCTCCCAACATTCTTGTTTTTATCAGTAGTAGTGTCAAGCTTTTATTCAATGTAAAATAAACCATTTTTAACTTTAGTTTTTTCTTATATTTAAGTTTCCATATACTTACACTCTTTGCTACTTTTTCATTCTCACTACTCTATTTTAGATTCTATCCCATGGATTATATTGCCTTCAACACTCCTTTCAACTCATTCTAAGACTTTCCTTGAACTAATCATCTAAAACCTACTTGCCTACAAACTCAGGAACAACCTTTTTATGCTAATTCAGGGCTCTTCCCAACTTGTTTCCAAGCCATGCTGACCATGCATCCTATTTCCCCACTGTTCCTTTACCCTCCAGCCTACATGCCCTCGTCACTGTTCAACCCCAAGGCTAGATTTCATCATATATTTGCTAATGTGTTCCTTCATAAAAGAGTGTACACATATCTGCTTATCAGTTCTTATCTATTATAATAACATATTTCAAATGAACTGTCCTTCTCATCTCACTTGGTTCCTTTAATAGGCTCTAAGCCACACAAACACAACTCTGTACATTTTTTAAAAAAGATTTATTTATTTCTATTGGAAAGTCAGATATACAGAGAGCAGGAGAGATGGAGAGGAAGACCTGTCTGTAGTTTTACTCCCCAAGTGGCTGCAATGGCCAGAGCAGCACCGATCCAAAGCCAGGACCCAGGAGCCAGGGGCCTCTGCCAGGTTTTCCGTGCAGGTGCAGGGTCTCAAGGCTTTGGGCCGTCCTCGACTGCTTTCCTAGACCACAAGCAGGGAGCTGGATGGGAAGCAGGACTGTCAGGATTTGTACAGGCACCCATATGGAATCCTGGCATGTGCAAGGCGAGGACTTTAGCCACTAGGCTACTGCGCCAGGCCCTCTTTTTACATTTTTAAATGACATTTCTTAAATTTGCCTTCTAAAAATGATTGACTCATTTTCTTGATCTCTCCTGATTATCAATATCCTTACCACACAGCTCTATTGCCCTTGATGTACCTGTAATACTGTAAAGTCGCCTACATGAGAGGGACTCAGTAAATGGTGTTGAACAGTAGTGCATTTAATATCTAGGATACATATGTATTTTTTGGATATATGCACTGTGTGTATAAACTAATGTAGCGATTCTCCCCTTGAGTTTGCTGAGTGCCATTCCCCAGCCTGAAAAATTTAAGAACCACTTATTTTGTTACAAATCTTTATTTGTTAACTTTGGTCTTTATGTGAAGAATGTGTGGAAAACTAGTAAGTACTACCAGGGAATGAATTTAATATAAACATAGCATTATTCCAAATGCAATTTTATTTGATAATTTCAGGATACAAGATCATGAAATAAAAAAGTGAGAAAATAGAAGTAGCTCTATTACTCCCCCCACTTGAGATTAAAGTGGGTTTCATGTAAAATTGAGAAATGACACAGAAGTAAAACTAGTAAAAATATTACATTATCTAATATCAAGACATCATCTCATTTGTAGATAAACAGAAAACATTCCATCTAGCAACCTAGATAACATTTTGATATGTTACATGGCTAAAATTCCTTGCAGCCAAGTTTGAAAAACTAATATTTGATCATTTTAATTTTCAAGTGCTCTGGCACCTCTTTGCTCCTTTGGAGTCCGCTGTAAACTAATGAATCTGAAAAGGATCAATTCATCTTTCTTTCCTTAGTAACTTCTTATCAGAGTCTGCCTGGAGCAAGGTGTCTTCTTTAGTGCATGTCCAGGAAGTCTGAAGCATTTTCTCCTTTATGACCCAGATTCTCTAATCTGTGTGTCTGCATCTAGCTTCCAGTTACGTGGAGCACCTCCTTGTACATGCTGTGTAGTCTCTATTAGTAGTTCAGAAAAAAAAAAATAACAAGTAGCTGAAGTATTAAAGGCTCTATTCTGCAAAGGACACTTGAAGGAAATATTCAACGTAAGGTATATTTTTTGTCACTTTTGCTGCTATGGTCTGAGATTCTATACCCTCAAAAGCCACATGTTAGAATTCTCACCTCTGAAGCGTTGACATTAAGAGAAGAGAAAACTCCTTTGAGGTGATTAGATCATGGGAACAGTCTCTCTTTGCTTCCATCAAATGAAGAACAACAGGAATTTGTTATATATGAACCAGAAAATGGGATGAAATCTTCTAGCTCCTTCATCTGAGACTCGAGCTTCTTGACCATGAACCTCCTATTTTACATAACTGTAAGAAATAATTTTTGTTGTTGAGAAATCATTCAGTTTATGATATTTTTGTCACAGAAGCCCAAGTAGAATAATATATATATTAAGTAATTATATATATATAGATGTGTGTGTATATATATATATTAAGTAATTATCTTAGTAGTTCATTGCATCACTCCACACAGAACACCACACTGCTTTAAATCTTGAAGGAAAAATGGGAGGTCTTGTAAGTACGTGTGTGTGTTTAGATACTGTCTTCTACTGGACATTGGTGTCCCCCGTGTGGGGTTGTCTGTCATTGTGTCAAAGACTTGTGAGAACCCACAGTTCCGTGGGGAAAATGCTTCCTGTCACTTCTAAAATCATATCTGCAGGGTCATATCTGCAGGGTCATATCTGCAGGGTCATATCTGCAGGGTGCGCTGCTGAGAGGGTGCTGAGACATTGCTGCTTTGCACAAAGTGGTAGTTAGTCTAACACTTCTGGTCATTTTGTTCCATGATTTCTCCTGCATCACTCTGGCTTCATATGATCTAAATATGACTCAGTTACTGTCTTGGCCAAAAGACAAGGCTGAAGGACATTAATGTTGTATTCAGATGACTAAAGCTTTGTTCCTTGGTCAACTTGTCTTGACAAATTGCCTTTTTACCGGGGTTATGCTCTTTCTCAGATATTTTTTTCAACCCCTTATGCAGATAAATATCTGGCAACCTAGTCCTGCCACTCCTCCAACTGTGCTGGAGCTCATTAAAGCTCATGTGGTTATGCGTGACTGGAGCCCTTGCCATAGACTGAAATAAAATGAAGTGACTTGGCACATGTGAAAATGCTTAGCCCAGAGTAGATGTTTGGGCAATCTTCTAGCTAGATACAAAGACTTTCATCATAAAAAATATTAAGTTTTTTTTTTCAAAAAGCAACATTAGTAACTGTGGATTATGTTATTCCTACTTACAGAAACAGTAGAAGTAATAACACCTGATTTTGACATGAGTCAGTGTGGATAAAATACGTGCGATTCAATGGTTCAGTCTTTAAGATTAGAGGGCATTGGGATATTGTTTGTTGGATAAACTCACAGAGCGTACAAAATTGTGTGCTGGGGCTCAATAGGAGTAAGTTACTGAGCTAGGTTGCTGTTTCTGTGCTTCAATTCCTTGGGAATCCATTATTTACCACAGTGCAGTGTCTCAAACATTTTTGAGAGATGGTTTTAATAATAAGCATATTTTCTTAAATATTTTATTTTATTTTTATTTGAAAAGCAAAGTTACAGAAAGAAGGAGAAAGAGATAGAGAGAGACCCTCCCTCTATTGGTTCACCCCCACCAAATAGCCACACTGGCTGGAGCTGGGCTAACCCTAAGTCACAACGGAGAGGCTTCTGGATCTTACACATGGTTGCAATAGCTCGGGGACTCAAGCCGTTCTCTGCTGCCATAAGCTGGGAGCTGGATCAAAAGTGAAGCAGCCTGGACACCAACAGGTACCAAGTGCGATGTTGGCACTAGAGGCAGAGGCTTAGTTATTATGCCATAGCACCAGCCAGCAAACATATTTTTATGAAACTATGCAGTGTATAGACACATACCCAAATCCTGACGTATAAACTGATGTGCTTGTGTGTGTCACTACTGCTTCAGAAGCACTGCTCAAGAAGAAGTCATGAGATTTCAGGCAATTGAGATCATGTGAAGATTATTTGGAATTCTGGAAAAATAACAGTAATGAGCTAACTTATTTTTCTGATCATAAATCAGGTAAGGTAATCCACAGAGATGTTGCCTTCGGTCTTACTATAGTTCCATTTTAGAGGTTAGAGGATCAGGCCAAGCGGCATTGTGGTTTTTTATAGCTTTCTTTGTTTTTGAAACATCATTAATTAAACAGTGAAGACCATGTGTTGTGTTGCAGAGATCAAGCACCCACTCTGGAGTCAATATTTTAATATATGTCAAGTCACTTCATTTCATTTGAGTCTATGGTAAAGGTTCCTTTGATGGCAGAAGAGAGAAAGCTAGTAACAAACTTCCCTACATACTAATCTTGTGCAGGAATTTTGGGGGCCCATAGCTGTTTGTTAGCCCACTTGTGAGAAGAGAGGCTGTTAGGGGACTCAGCATTCTGAAGTTTGTGTAATTCTGACTGTTCTCCATCCCTCATCTTCTTCCCAGTAACTTGAACCAGGCTCAGTCATAGCATAGTTGATAATATTGGGTTACAGGATCTCATTGTAAGCCTTTTTGGAATATTCCCTGCTCAATCTTAGCACCAAGAAGGCAAGGAAAAGGGAATAGTGCTTCTTCTTGTATATGTGTGTGTGTGGCGGGAGGTGGACACAAAGATCATCACTATCTTACAGTTGTCTAACACCTTTATTTGGCAAGCTCTCTACAACTTTTTGCATGTACTTTATTCATTCCTTAGTGATCCCTGTAGAGAACTCCTGAATCTCACATTTCCTAGAGATAACAGTAAAAAAGGCAGATAAAAAAAAAATCTGTCTAAATGCAATGGTACATAAATTCATGGAAAATCAATTACTCTGGTATATATTTGTTGAATAAATGAGAATGAGAAAGATTATGAAATGATCACAAGAGTTTTAACTTATTTACTACAAAATACATTTATCTTTGACTTCTATTTTCTATAAATTTATGAAAACCCCCTTGTATTTGTAGTCATTACTTAAATAATCTGCGCACCTCTTTTGTTGCCAAGATATTTTAGCATGAAACTTCACACAGATGATGTGGCAAAAGGAAGATTCCAACTAACGGTTCGTGTTGGGCAGTTGAAGTAGTGAAGATGTGGTCCATTGATTCTATATCATCAGATATTCTTTTGTCAGAGGAAGCATCCTTGCAGGGCTCCTAGGAATGCAGTCCCATATCCCTAGTTACCATTACTCTGGATTCCATGAAATGCTAATGGACCACGCTAAGTGTTGTACTCCAATCAGCCACTCATACATGGTGTGTCTTGGAGGATAATTGTTGATATAGGCCTTTCCCTGGTTGTGTGGGAAGGGGACACAAGTGAAGAATCCATGGAAAACTGTAGACTGGGTCCCTGTCAAGACACCGGAGAACGAATCCTGAAGTCTGTGCTAACCCTAGTGGTAGCCTGGGACCCAAGCGAAATTTCATGCTTCTCCAGAGACTGCCTGGTGAACATCTGGGGAGCATCCTGGACAGAATGCTGCTTCATTAAACAGAGAAGACTCAGTTTGGAATAATAGGAAATAACATTTTCATCTCAAATTGGATGCCAGGTGCTGAGTGCTTTAGAAACAGTTTCTCATTCAACCCCAAGTCTCCATGAAGGAGTCATTCCTAGATGATTTTAGAAGTGACAGCTAGCTGGCGATCAACCATTGTTTCTACAGCAATTACAGATGTTAACAGGCGAATCTTAAATATTCCATCTGCTCAACTTCCCAGATTTTTTACCAGCTCATTCCTATAAGCCTCAGCTCCAGGCACCCCAGGACAGTTCCTGCCCAGTGCACCACACTCTATGCTGTCTCATTGCTCTGTCTTCTTTATTCAGACCATTTGCCCCTACTCAAATCTGTTTAGGTAAATACAGCCGATTCTCTAAGGCTCAATTCCTATCCCACTTCCTCAATCAAGATTTTCACCTCTTTTAAGCTGGAAATTCACCTTCCTTCTGATTCAGTTACATTCAGTTGAAATTCATAACTTTATTCCTCTTCAAGTAGTCATGATTTCCTACTCGACTTTAGGACAAGGGACGTGTAGCTCCAAGTTATCTCTTCGAGGGCAATTTCTTGTAGGCGAGGACAAGCTAAACAATGCTTCTTCCTTTAGCGTCACAAGGCACACAAAACTTTGCAAATGGTTACCTTCCAAAGGATACATGCTGCCTGCTTCCAAAGCCAATATTTCATGAAAACTCACATATTTCAAATCCTCACTGGTCTTTATGTTAAGGGAACTCAAGTCTAGAAAATACTCAGACACTATTAGATGGCCCTATCTTTTTGAATTATGTTTACTGCATAGAAGAACCAGTTCCGTTTTGGACTTTATCGTTTTGGCTGGGCCAGTTGAAAAGACAGAGGAATGTCAGAATGAGCAGATTAATAAGCAATCAGGGAGGTGTTTATAGATCCCCATTCAAGTTCTCAGAAAGTGTCTGTCTATGATGTGATGAAAAAGACTGGATTCGGGGCCAGAGGGTGAGAATGGCTCCACATGTCCCCTGCCTCCTGCTGCTCAAAGTCTGAAGAACAATGAGTAGTCAGAGAGGCAGCAGCACGTGGGAGGCAGCTGACTCCAGCTGATTGAAAATAGGCCATTTGTCCTGTTCAATGCTAATGTGTCCAAGAGCCTGCAAAACAAGGCAGAGAGGTGGTTGTATTTATGTGTGTGTGTGTGTGAGAGAGAGATAGAGAGAGAGAGAGTGAGAGAGACGAAGCCCTCTTTGCTTTTTAATCAATTTTCTTTACTTGATAAATTACCAACAAGAACAGCCTATTATCTCATTAGCTTTTCAAGCTGGCAAAGGAATATGTGTTGTCTCTGACTATGCCAGCCTGGGAAGACCAAAACCACAACTAAAACACATAGTGTCTATTTCTACAGTCAGGTGGAGCCCTTTTGAATGTTTTTCAACCAACAGAAATAAAGGTTGTTGGGAGACTTAATATCTCTAATATCAATAAAAGCAAATCAGAAAGGCAGTTAAATATAATTACATGGACTTTTCCCCCCCAAAACATTACTCTATGAAGTATGAATTCATAAGGTATAGAAATATCTGGGTCATAGCAAGATTTCTACAGGCCTGACAATCGCCTCATTAGTGTCAGCCTTCAGAGGTCACTGACGTGAAAGTCAGCTGGTGATTTCAACATCACCAGAACTGAAGGAGATGTATTATGTAGTTAGGCCACTAGAGGCAGATTGAGTAAACTTTTCCATGTGCTGTAAATGCCAAAGAGAATATTTGTGTGCACATATATGTGCATGTGAGTACATACATATATATGTGCTGACTTACATATAAGCACACATGTTGAATGACAGCATACGTATCGTGTTTTACATGAATTATGAAGTGGTAGAGGCTTTAACTCCGGCACCCTTAAGAATGACCCAGCTGAAAAGGAATGTGATCCAACTTCTTACTTCTAATCATACAGTACTGAAGTCTGCTGAAGTTAACTGGCTGCTCCAGAGCCAGTAAAAAAGATTTGTCCCTTCAGTCTGTGCCAGACTCCCTGCTACGTCAGTGACAAAGCTCAAATCTTTTAATTTCCAAACTAGGATTTCATAACACACCATAGTCATCCATGTTGTTATGGTGAGTCTGTGTTAGGAGAGGGTGAGAATGCAAGGAAGAGACAGGGACCCTCCCTTCATGGGTCATGTGTCTCTCTTTTAAACAAGATTGGTGGTAACGTTGACCCAAATGATCAAATATCTGTTGGCTGCTTTTATATAATCATTGATCCCTACTATTGAACTGGAAGTTGAAAGTAGGCTTATGTGTACAGGGCTGTAAAGTGTGGGAGGATGCTGCAGAACCAGAACAAGGGTGACCTCAAGCATTTCAGGGCTTTAAGCTGCTGATGTCACGCCTGAGAGTCACTATAGCAATGGATTTTCAACTTTCTTTTTTGTTTTGCCACTTTCTAATCTCAGAGAACATTTAAAAATGCTGCTAAGTCCTTTTAAAATTACCCTCAATAATGAAATACATGATTTGTTTTTACAGTTACATGTTCCACCAAATACTAAAGCTCCTTCATCAGGATGCTACAGGGATTGAGGATTTTCCAATGTATTACATCTTCCATTTTTTTTATCCCTTTAATGCAAGGCTGCTGCTAAGAAGGGAACTTTGGGATTCAAAAAATGAATAAACATCTGGCACATAGAAATGCTAAAGACAGGATGATATATTTTCAAGGTTGTCTTCCAGCTTTAAATGTTTATTTATTTATCTGAAAGAGAGTCCAAGGGAGCAATGAGAGGAGACAGAGAGAAAGAGAGAGAGGAAGAAGGAGAGAGAGAATCTTCCATCTATTGATTCACTTCCTAGCAGTAGTTGGGCCTGGCACCCGCCAGGAGCCTGGTACTCCATCTGGGCATCCTATGAGACTGGCAGAGACTCAAGTACTAGAACCATTATCTGTTGTCTTCCCAGAATGCATGTTACCAGGAGGCTAGATCAGAAGCAAAGTGGCTGTGACTCAAATCAGCCACTTTGACAATACAGTTATCCCAAGTGGCTTATTTAACCCTCTGTGCCACAAATGCTGTCCCAGTGAGGTTTCTATTTTGTCCTTTTTCAAATGAAATAAAAGAGACACAGAGTTTAAGTAACTTGCAGAAGTCAATAATTAGCAGTTTGAGTCAGTGTTTAAAACCACAAAATTTAAGTGGAACATTTATGAATGCAAATGTGTGCTTATTGAATGTAATTCACTTATTTTTGTTCCATAATTACAATCCTGTAGCACAAGTCATGAATTGGAAACATAAAGAAACTTAAAATTGATATATACTCTTAAACAGTATATAGTAACTCTTGGAAAGGGAAATTATCATTTAAAATGAGGCCAATTACTTTAAAGCTAAAGGCTTTTATTTAATAAGTCATGTATCGGGAAAAAAATGCTAGCTACTGTAGTGTCCTTAAATTTCATCAATTTTATATAATAAACATTAGTTTATAATCTGTGATAGTCCCAAAGAGTATTCTGGGCAGTTACCTAAACAGAGATCAATGGACTCAAAAGTTTTGCAAGCTTGATCTCTGAGAAATCTACAAGTTCATCCCAGGGTACTAACCCTATTTAGCCAGGTAGCAAATACAATAGTAGTAAAATTCATGAATGGATGGATATGTATGGACTGGCCTAAGAAGTGGCATTTTGGTGATGTTCCTCTGCCTTTCTAACTGCATTAGCAGGAAACCAGATTAGAAGTGAAGCAGCTAAGACTTGAACTCACACTCTTGTGTGCGGTGTGATATCCAAGTAGCAGCTTAATGCACTGTACTACAACATAGCCCTATATTTCATGCAGTCTTAAAATTGCCAATTCAATTGCCTCTGTTCTGTCTTCTTTCAGTTGATGGATTGTGTGATTTTCTCATGACCATACCAACATCTAGCAGGATCATCACACATAGGAATTTAGAAATGTATTATACAATAAATGAATGAATGAGTACATAGCTGCTTATATATTTAAAAGATTTATTTAATTTTTATTGTGAAGTCAGACATACAGAGAGGAAGATCTTCTGTGTATTGATTCACTCCCAAGAGGCCACAACAGCTGGAGCTGCGCCAATCTGAAGACTGGAGCCCAAAGCCTCTTCCAGGTCTCCCACATGGGTGCAGAATCCCAAGGTTTTGGGCCATCCTTCACTGCTTTCCCAGGCCACATGCATAGAGCTGGATGGAAGCGGGGCTGCCGGGATTAGAACCAACAGCCATATGGGATCCTGGCATGTTCAAGGTGAGGACCTTAGCCTCTAGGCTACCACTCCGGGCCCTAGCTGGTTATATTTTAAAAGAAAATAATTATAATTACAATGACATTGTCTTGAACTAGTTCAGTGAGGCCAAGAAACAAACAGAAATTCATTCAATGTGGTCGATAGTACAAACTGAGCAAAATGAAGAGAAGTTAGGATCCAATTCAGAACCAAAAACTTCAGGCTTATTCAAATAAATGTAGCACCAGAAAAAATGAGCTTTTTATGTGCCTGGATTGATTGGAAGCAATGGTTGAATCACCAACTTGGTAGGAGGTAAGGACTGCTTAAGAAATGATTTGTCCATTACTTAGCATTGTACCCACTCTAGTCAGTCTCACAGATCCTGAATAAAAGATTGGAGCTTTCAATCAGATAAATGTTTGAGAATTTAAAATTTTTTCCATCAACGAAATGTAGTGGATTTGCTAGCCATTTGGAAAAGAATTAAGACTCTCATAAAGCAAATATTCACAGCCCATAATGAATATGATATATGATTGTTTAGCTTTTCTTTATTGGCATTGCCTGGAACACTGTTGAGCAAACATTTGAGGGATATATTTTGAATGTGTTTCCTGGTGAGATGCAAATTTGGGGCAGGACAAAAAACAACCTGATGATGTTAACAGAAAAAGTACTGACGGGTTAGAGCTTAAGGATTTTAGAAAAGAGGTTACCCTCAGAATCTAGTGAGATTAAGCAACTTGTTCCAACAAATTCTGTAAGACATTACCTATAAGATTGGACTCAGGTTTTCAGGACAGTTAGGGAAGTGAATTGCATTCTGAGTAAGGTGAGAGCCCTCTCAAATGACTCTCTGTCTAACTAGAAATATGATCTTGGGCAAATCACTTAATTTCTGTCAGTTTCCATTCCCCAGCTTTCTCATCTAAAAATGAGACTTTGAAATGGGACCATTAAAAAATTATCTAAGAATTTTTTTTCCAGTCTTAGTAGCTATGAATACTCCAAAGCCTATGACTTTTAAAACGTATTATTTGTTTTATTTGAAATGCATAGAGAAAGCTATAGAAGGAGAGAGAAATACAAACAAATATATATCTTACATCTCTGGTTCACCATGCAGAAGCCCACAAAAGCTGAAGCTGCACCAGCTTAAAACCAAGAGTGAAAAATTCCATATTTGTCTCCCATGTGGTGGCAGAGACCCAGCTACTTGAACCATCGCCTGTTGCCTCCATGAGTGTGCAATAGCAGAAATCTGGAATTGGATGCAGAACTACGACTCAAATCCAGATACTACAATATGAAATTCAGTGGTCCCAAGCAGTGTCTTCCTCACTATGCTGAATGTTTATTTGTTGAATACTGTAATTTAATTTTGTTACACAGAGCTCATAATAATTTCTTTAGAGTGATAAGCATGATTTATATGACAATATCACATTGATTATCCAAGTAGCCAAAATAATGGCATTGAAGTTGCAAAGGAGAACTGAGTCCCAGAGTAATCTTCAACATTCTACTAATTTCAAGACCCAGGGACAGACACTAGTAAGAACACAGATTAGAAGATGAACATGGATTGGGTACAAAACCAGCAGAAAGATGGGTAAAAGAAGGACATAGTATTTAACAGTTACATTAGTTTTCCTTAGCTGCTATGATAAACTACAACAAAATCAGTGGTTTAAAACAATGTAAGTTGTTCTAATGGTCAGAAGTCCAAAGCTGATCTTACTGGGCTAATGTCAAGATGTCAAAAGTAATAATTTCTTTTTTGCAGCTGAAAGGGAACACCATTTCCTTTTTCAAAGTCTACCCACCCTTTTTTTTCTCACAACCTAGCTGTGGTTGTTTGTCTCTGAGCATTCTGTGGTTGCACATGTAAGGGCTGCTGTGATTATATTCAGCCAAATTATAAAATAGAAAATAAATCTCTATTTGCAAATTTAAATCCTCCTACAGCCTAATGTTATGCATGCAATCTAATATAAGCATCGACACTGAAGAGTAGGACATGAACATTAACTAAGCCCCACTGTATTGCCTCTAGATGAATCTAGAGTGATGTAAGCATCTGCCTAATGCCTCCCTGTCTGTTGTGTTCTGGAGTAAGCACCATCTCTCTTGCAATGTATGTGCAGTATAAACAACATCAAATGAAAACTAGACTTTCAGCCAGAAATAGTAGGTTTTAATGCTTGAATAAATTAATATCCTATATTTGATATATAAATTAGAATATATTTTTCAGAAATGTCATGATGATTAAAAGGTCTGATGACCCAATTTTGTTCTATATATAATTACTAAAATGTTTATAGACATTACAATGTTTTTGTTTTTGCTACATTTTAATCGATTCTAGTTATGCATGTTGCAGGCCTCTGCTTTTTAAATTTCAGCAGTAGAGAGGCACAGATGCAGAGAGAGAAAGAGAGAGTGACACAAACTCCACATCAGCTGGTTCACTCCCCAAAGTCTTAATACTCCCCATTGATTAGTACTGGGCCAGGGCCAGAGCCAGTATTTGGGAATCCAAACCAAGTCTCTCAGATCTGTTGCAGAGACTCAACTATTTCAGCCATCACTGTTACATTGTCAAGAGATTGGAATCAAGAACCAAGGCTGGAAACTGAACTCAGGCACTTCAATGTGAGATGCAGATGTCTTACCAAGTAACATTCTTCTGCACCTAAGGTCATAATGAATCATTATTGGGAAGCATGTCTAGGTTAGCTTTTAGTGTGCATGAGGAAATGATAAGCTTTTAATCATCCTTCTAGAGACGAATACATACTCCAAGAATGGAATGCATCAGATCTTTTTAAGAAACATAAACCTTATTGGTTCAAACAAGACTTTAAAGAAAGTTTATATACCAAAATTACTTATGACTAAAGTTAATCCCGTTCATGGTAAGATACAGATATGTTGTACTAAAAGTCAGATATCTGACTCAAGATGTGAGCTGACTTTTATAATTGATATTGATTTTATTGTTTTTAAATTTTTAAAAAAGATTTTATTTTTATTGGAAAGTCAGATATGCAGAAAGGAGGAGAGACAGTGAGAAATATCTTCTGTCCAATGATTCCCTCCCCAAGTGAACACAATGGCCGGTACTGCACCGATCCAAAGCCAGCAGCCAGGAACTTCTGGGTATCCCACAAGGGTGCAGAGTCCCAAGGCTTTGGGCCATCCTTGACTGCATTCCCAGGCCACAAGCAGGGAGCTGGATAAGAAGTGGAGCTACCAGGATTAGAACCAGCGCCCATATGGGATCCCGGGGCGTTCAAGGTGAGGACGTTAGCCGCTAGGCCACGCTGCCGGGCTCCTATAATTGATATTGATTTTAAATAATGAGGGTGATGGTGAGTATCTCAGACAGGTTTGAGTATTCAGCTTCCCCATTCAGGAAATCCAAGGACTTCTATGATACTCTTTATTTATCCTATTATGAAGATACAGAACTTCAGGAAGTTCTCTGACTACCATTCTGAGCCTTCTTGATTCTGGAGAAAACATTAAAAACACTTATTGGATCAGTTATGCAATTATTTTTTTCTTTATGATTAAAATAGATAATTTTATTTATGCTTTTTGTTCAATTACCAAGCTGATTGCTACTGTAGCTACCAGCACAGGGTGATTCGGGCTGGCAGTTGTTTAATGTCCTGTAGTGTTTTCCATGTCACAACCACCCATCAAAAGAAAACAGATATACTTGGTCAAAGTTTAGGACAAGTGAAGTTTTGAATGGGAATATAGACCAGTTGCTCACACCTGGAAGATAATTGGCTTGGCTGCCTCTGTTGAATCTTCTATCTCTTTCCTTTCCTACTTTGAAGCTACCTTGCACATAAATTGTTATCAGATATGGCAATGTGATTACACATCTTTTTTGTACTTTCAAAAGGTCATGAAAAATAAGCATTTAATTTTTTGCTAACACTTGATCAATCTCCCTTACACTATTTCCCTTGATGCCACTGACTAACCAACAAAACATAAATACTTATTTTAAAAAGGTAATTCTAAATTTCTATAAAGTTCAAGGCTTTTAGAAATTGTATCACATGCTTAATGTTACTTGAGTGTGTTTTGGTAGAACACAATAATATGATATAGAACTGAATTATCGAAGATAATACTGTAATGAATTCCTTTAGATATATAAAGGTGATTTAGAAACTTTATGAAAAATAAATGCAATTGAAATGTAAGTTTTTGATGCAAACATTTTGAAAGACATGCATAGTTTTGTCATGATATATATTGTTCTTAAGCTTTTTTGAATACCTACCATATATTTAATCAGTTGCTTAGAACACCACTAACAGGAAAAATGGCCTGTTTGTCAGTGTATTTGGTAGACCCTGGAAGAACCATGAAGGATGAAGGGTGTCCTTTATTCATCATTTTCAAAAATGAATGAACATATGAAAGTAATTGTAGCTAAATCAAATATCAGAATAGTCCTTTGGGTAACCTGAATAAATCCATGTTGAAAACCAATGGACGTGGCAGGCTTATATTGCAAAAAAGGTGAAGAGGAAATTCATGCTATTGTAAAACTTTATCATATCTGCTCTTGTGCTTCACCGCTTGACCTCTAGCAACGTTAAAGCAGATCATTATAAAACTGTTGCCTTGTGAATCTTGAAAGGAAAAACTGTGAACTATTCTTTCATGAAGAGCTAAGGAAGGGAGAACAATGACATTCGGAATATCTTGATATTAAAGAATTACCCTATAGAGGGATCATGTGCATGGAGTATACATCTTGAAAGAGATGTTTTGGCAACAAGATACTCCTTTAGATGCTCACTAATAAAGGTCATCTTCTTACTATATACTGATCTGCTCACCATAGATCCCTAAACACCAATCAATGTGTTTCATGGCATAAGGCAGAATACACAGAATAAAGCACTTGGTTATGTTCCATATATATTATACTCTGTGAAAATAACATTTATGAATGATGAAAGATGTTTAATTGATTTTACAAAATTAATGAAATTATAGAGTCTGATCATGGGAAATAAAACAGTGAATATTCAGTTGCCTACTACATAATATGGAAGAGCCTATATTTTTCTATTCCTGACTTTTTCCAAGACTTTATTTATGCTCTCAAGCTATTGGCCCTCACAATAAGTTACAGCACAAATATGCCTCTCTAGAAATTATTTCATAATAACTTAGAATGTCTTCAACCAATGATTTGTTTTCATTCTATTTCATGTAAAGGGCTACATTTATATGTAATTTTCTTCCTGAATGTTCAATTTCCTTTGAAATTTTGTCCCATTACATCAGATTTTTAGATGGTCTGATTCTTTGAAAAATATAAAAAAGGAGAAGGAAGAATGAAAATTCAAAAATGAGATTTTTGGTAGACACTAGATGCTATTATTTTCTCTTAGCAATTTAGGCACTGCTTACATGTATGCCTTGGATATGATCCTGATCTCATGGGGCTTTTACTTTAATAAAATATGCCATTGCAGTTTGCTTTGATTTGATTCATGTGTTTATCTTTCTGGACTGTCCTGCGTCAGGATGTATCCTTATGCACATATCTGGAATCATGATCCAACATAGCAAGAAGAATCCATTTCTCAGCCAAATTAGATTTCCCAATAGGCTTTCCACAAGCACTAAAGGTAGAGGTCACATTGAAATGAGCAAGTTGTTCACCACTCTAGAGAAGATTATGTTAATATTGTGTCCATCTTCATACTTTCACGCGACCCCTAAATTTACCTAGCCTAACGAAGTTATAGAGCTGTTGTTAGCTTGCTGTCTCTTACTTTACCAGATGATATAAACAGCAATATGATGTGACAAGAACATATGGAACACACAAATACTAATTGTTAAGAAGTAATCATTTTGATGCTTATATTCATGCTTCTGCATAATCCCTCACCTCCTGCTTCCCGTTTTGTAATGAGAAGCTCCTAGATTGATTCACTGGTGGGGATGTGGTGAAAACATGGCAGTTGAGAGGGAAACTTTTTCCCTTTTGAACTGCTCAATTTCATTTCCTGTCAACACGTAAACCAACACAATCTTGTTAGCTCCTGCAAAACTCATCTATGCCCATTTAAGGCAGAATGATTAATCCAGACTCACCGACTGTGAATGCAGAAACTCTTCATTTGCATCAGTTTCATCAAAATGATGTTTTGCTTTGCCCAGTTTATTGTTCCATATTTCTAAAAAAAAAAAAAAAGAAAACCCAAAAACCTAGCTATGATTCAGAAGGCTTTGTTCTGTAATGACTCACAAAGTATTCCAAACCAGAATTTCACCTCCTACAAGATTTTAGTGGATTTCATTTTTAAGTGCAAAGTCATTGCTTTGTGAGTTACTAATACCAATTTGTCTTTCTCCCCTTCACCCCCATAGAACAATAAAGGGAACAGTTAGAGCTTTAACAACTAAGACATAAATAAGAAAAACAGCTCAAAAGCAGAACACTGTGTGGCTGTTAAATGATCAGCTCCTTTCAGGCCTTCCATAAGGATTAAGAACTAAATGAATCTTTTCACATATTGTTACTCAGACACAAGGCACAGAATCAGCTTCATTCTTCTCCCTTGAACCAAAACGACAATCATACTGGGAAGCCCCCCACCCTCCCCACAGTCAATTAAAGATCCTGTTACTGGAGTTATTTTAAATGGGTGTGTATAAAGCACTAGGGGACAGATTGTAGGATATAATCCTCAACTGACAGAGGGGAGTGTACTAAAAGTCCCTCAGGAGATCACCCATCTTGATTTTTTTGTGAGACACATGGTAGCAGAGATGGACAAACCAATTTGAATGAGATAAGAAAAGCAAAGCTGCCCCCACCCTTCCCCCAAATCCTCAGCCACCTCACAAGCTGAACCTTTCACATACATTTAGTGCTGAGACAATTTGACATGGGTGGTAGATTAACACGCTTGCACAATACAAACAGGGAGAGCACCTCCCTTATTGATGCCGTTTGCAGAATCAGCTGCTGTATAGTAGGCCAAAAACCAGCTTGGAAAGACCAGAAAAACTATCCTTATTTCTGGGCTCAACTGGGATTCTGGAAGAAGACACTGTCATAGCTTTGCAAATGATCTTGAAAAGCACTAAAATTGACTCATTATTTTTGTTTGTTCTGTCATGTTTGGGTGTGGGTTTTGCTTGTTTCTTGTTTGCTTTTTTTTTTTTTTTTTTTTTTTTTGCTTTTGCTAAAAAAGCAGGGGAGGGTGATAAAACATCACCTGTGAAGTGTGGTTGCTTTTGTATTTGCTAAATTGTACTACACTCAGGAACCATTGGTAGAAAGAAGAGAGTAAACCAAAGCAATGCATAGAAACAGAAGCTTAGAGAATGATAATGTTTATGTGATTGGTTATAACTGTCGTGCATGCTTGCATGTTCAGTTGGCTCACTCTATCATAAAACTTTGAGAAATAAACAAAGATAAGCGGATCTGCACATGCACAAGATCATGCTTTGTGGATTCGGTTTGTGTGGATTTCTAGTCATACACTACAGGAAGGGAAGATGATCCATAGTTTCTGCGAGTCAGAAGACCACATGGACAAAAGTAAAGGAGTGCATGGCCTCCATACGATCCAGCAAGGCCTTCTTGCAGGTTTCCTCAACACACACCAAGAACAACGGGATTACACAATGATTTTAAAGTAAGTTATTTAGTGGCCGTTAGAATGGCTGGCAGATGAGTATGTACACTTGCTTTTCAAGATTTCATGGACTCTATACCCAAACATATTCTGAAACTGACCCAAAACCCTGAGCTGCTTATTTGAAATGCTTTCACTCCTCTCATTTTCCTCCTTTATTCTATTTCAAAATGAACAAAGCAGTGGCAAAATTTCAATAATATCCACTTGAAACATTATTGTAGGATATAGAATTTGAAAAGTAAGGGTATTTTGTCTTTCTTTCTCATCAAGATGTTATCATTTACTTGGATTGATTTAAGACCTACACATTGAAAAAAAAAAACTTGTACTGAATTTGTTTCGAATGTCATTTACTCAGAATTTCTGAAAAACAGTGGAATCTTCTTGATATTGTTAATCTTTTCCATTGGGACAGACACAATGTAATTAAAGGAAATATAGTCATAGATGAAACTGTCAAAATAATTAAGGCTGAATGTGTGTTTTCACAGGGTCTCATCCCTGACAGTTTCAACAAAGTTAGAAATAGATTCCAGGAAGTATAAGTATAACCTGAAGAAGCAGAGATTCAGTTATGACCAGGGCATTGTTTTATTGACTTCCTTTAAAACATGGATTTCGTGAGAGTAGAAATTTTCTCAAGAACGTTTTTCAGAGATGACTAAACTCGAATCCAGAAACATAGTTGATAATCTGGAACCAATATGCATAGTAAAGTCTCCTAATTCCTCTCAAAACACAGTGCAAAGCTATCACAAAAATGTTTTCAGTCTTTGGTGTGTTGTAGGGAGAGGGTTGCACAAGCAATGTCCTTATGGAACTGCTTTGCTCTGCCCATCTGCATTATTTCTTGCTGTAGCTCCTACCATTTATTAGTTTCTTGCAGGGACCTACTTTCTAAGCCCATTCTCTCCTTTTCTTAATTTTTAAAGAGTGTTCATTGCATGCTTATGTAAGAATATCTTCGGAACTAATCGTGGGCTTTTCTGTAATTTCCAGGCAATTAGAAGTGACTTGTGAGCTATGAGAAGAACGAGCAAGAAGGTCATTATTATGAAGCTATTCGGACATAAAGTTACTTTTAAACTGCTCAACAGCAATAACAATATTATTAGAGGTACTTTTAACCTATTTGTCTCTCTGAATGAGTGCTCAATGAAGAACATACAAATCATGAGCACTCCAATGCTCATTTGCCGAAGTGATAGCCCTAAATATGTCTTCTGCTTGAGTATCTGCTTAAATAGCTCTGTGAAAGAATATCCTTGTGTCTTTTATTTAATCATTCTGATTTCTCACATATTAATACATATTAATTTTAAATGTGGCTCAAATAAGGATAAATGTTTCTATAGAACATTTAACATTCTTTTCTTATTCTTTCCATACATTTAAAATGGAGGATTATAATGTCCTGTGTGGATTTATAAACTGCTTGGTTGCTTTTGGACACTACACCATTAACTTACCTGGCTTACACAATCTGTTGATGTACTTAGTGCAGAGTCTTGAAACAAACTGATGCTATTTCAAGTTCATTTAATTATGTCTTGCTTTCTCCCCTTCCATGACAGTTAAAATGTGATTGAGATTACTGGTTACTGAACGATCCATCCACCATGTGCACTTTAGGTGTCTTCGTCTCGTGTCTCAGAGTGTAAGGACTATAAATCTCTGGTTTCCTGAAGTACACAGTACAATAATGCACTTTCCATGTGATCCTTTTGGGCCTGTTCGCAAAACATGGTGGGAACAACTTTTGCTATGACAACAACGAGTTTTGAAATAATTTCTTGCTTGAAACACTTTACTAACTTTTTAAACTACTAATGTAACAAAATAACAGTGCTGAAGTTTTGCATGTTTTGTGTTTTTCTCAATTTTTAATTCCATTGACTTGACTTCAGTGCATAAAACTACCCTCCCACCTTGCGCAGTCAGTCATGCCACATGAAACAGGAGCCCTCAAGCTGGGGATATTGGATACAGTGAAGAAACTACTATAAACTGTAAATCAAAGATGATGTCTAGTTTATGAGAATTTTGCCTGAAGACCCGTTTTTATTCCCAAAAGCCTCTTTGCTAAAGCATTTATTACAGATCCTAATTTCTCTTGCAAACTTAGTTAATACTCATGGATATCCTTTGCATACAGAGCAGGGAACATGCCGTCAAAACTGATGTGTCTGTGTAGCAAGTACAGAGCAGAGCGGAGCTGAGAGGATAGCAGGCAGCTGAAGGGAATGTGCTGCCAGAGAAAAGTGAATTGTCCATTCTGTGAATGCTGTCCGTCTCCTGTGTCACAGGATCCATCTCTTTAGGACTGCCAGTTGGGAAAATCTTAAAATTTATTGCTCTATTTGTTTTAAAGCAAATCCACAGCTTATTTTGAAATAATTTGAGGACATTTTTGTTTTTTCTTATCTGGTACCCTCAGTCAGTGTTCATTTGATTCATATTTCCGAAGTTTTCTGGCGTGGATTCACTTGAAAGTCGACATTCTTGGCTCCCTACTCTTGTCTCAGCATGTTCAAGTGGATACAGCACTTTTTGTTGGTTTTTTTTTTTTTTTTTTTTTTTGTACAAGCTTTTGGCAAGTCATTGAGCTCATCTTATTAGAGTCCGCAGAAATAAATATATGTAGTCTCCCAAGTAGTTAAAAAGTAAAACAGTTCACTTTCTTTACTTGTGAACTAAATTAATTTTATTTCATTTTGGGTGACTGAGACCCTTAAAAACATTTTTACTCTTTCATTCCCGGGTCTATATCAAGGCATTGCTGGCTATTCTGTAAATCCACTACCCATGTGTCTCACAGCTCTGTATTGTTGAGAGATAGATAGATAGATAGATAGATAGATAGATAGATAGATAGATAGATAATGGATAGAGATAATAGATAGAGAGAATATGCATCTCCCATTCTTTGATTCATTACCTGGATGGCCACAATGGCCAGGACTGGGCCTGGCTAGAGCTAGGAACCAAGAGCCAAGGGCCGGGAGTGGGTAGTAAGACCCAAAACACTTGGAACATCTTCCCACCAATTTTTCTGGGCCATAAGCAAGGAGTGAGATCTCCAGGACACCAAGGCAAGCCCTATGGGATGCCCACTCTGCAGCTTGTGACTTTAGGAACTATGCAGTAGCACTACTTCCACACTACCTGGCTTTTGGCATAAGGATTTTATGTGAACTCCAACACAAACTCTAAACTGAAAGAGGTAGTTAGATAACAGACTTGGGGATTTCTTGAAATGAATGTTGACCTTTATGAAAAAGAATCCAGTGTTTTTCTAACTCTAATAGGTACTTTTGTCCATTTAAATGTACCCATCAGTAAAACATCTCTGAAAGTCAAACCACCAAGACTCTTTTCTCCTTATCATCTCTTACATCCTTAATGTTTGCTTTGTAAACATAAAAATAATCACCAGAGGCTGCTATTTTCAATTTGTTTATTTCTCTCTTTTGGATTGTATCTCAGTATAATTTAAACCCTTTGATGATGTCAAAGGTCATCTGCCCTTTTTTTTAAGTAAAGGCAAATGATTTATTCACTATCATATTTTAACTCTTTAAATGACCAAGAATGCTAACTAAGCACTTGGTGCTACCCATGTCCATGTTCTTATGCTGCTGATTCCAAGAAGTGATAAGGAGCTCTGACTTCAGCAGAAGCTACATAATGAAAAAGAAATTGTCCTCTGACATAAACCAGTCCCTTAAGAATTTTATTTTGGAGTTGCTTCATCCAGAAATGGAAACTCCTCCCCAGATTAAGGCAGAACTACTTTCTTTCCATTCTTCAGCACAGAGGAAAAATGTTAGATTTCAGAGTTCGTTTTACTTTTGCGTTCTGCACTACTTTTCACCCCTTGCACCAGCACTGAAGTTCCTTATCTCCTTATGATTTCTCGCTTTTTCTTGTTAACATTTTCTTCTTTCTTACAAGTTCACTACACTTCACTGAAGTATTGGATATTAATTAATATCAAAGTACAAATGCCTAATAAGAGCTGTGTGTGGAGAATTTCCTATATGATATTTAAATGTATGGAAAAAGACTGAAGCTGTTAAAGTAATTACAAAGAATTAACAAAGGGCATTTTAATTACAGAGACATATAAACATATGAAGAGAGAGAGACAGATTAACCAAGGGCCCTAACACTCTGCAAGGTAGCAGGAACCTACCCTACCAGTACTGTCTCTGCATGAAAAATCGCGGACTTAATGGCACTTCCCAGTGAATACCCACTTCTCCCACTCCCAGTAGCCCTAACTTTGAAAGGAATGACAAATATGGAAACATGATTAATGGTCGGAGAATCAGAGAAATTCTGACAAAATAGTGTGATTCAAAGAGTCATTTAGTATCCCAGAGGTTACATATCAGACTGGTGCTATCCTCCAAATTCCCTTATTTTAGAATTCAGATTCAATGATTCATTAGCCATAGAAAGCCATATGTGTTGTCTAAAACAGAATTCATTCTTTTTTTTTTTAGATTTATTTTATTTTTATTGCAAAGTCAGATATACAGAGAGGAAGAGAGACAGAGAGGAAGATCTTCAGTCCAATGATTCAATGCCCAAGTGACTGCAACGGTCTGATGCTGCGCAGATCCGAATCCAGGAGACAGGAGCCAGGAACCAGGAGCCAGGAGCCAGGAGCCAGGAGCCAGGAACTTCCTCTGGGTGTCCCACGCAGGTGCAGGGTCCCAGGATTTTGGGCCATCCTTCATTGCTTTCCCAGACCACAAGCAGGGAACTAGATGGGAACCAGGGCTGCTGGGATTAGAACCGACACCCATATGGGATCCTGGCGCATTCAAGGTGAGGACTTTTAGCTGCTAGGCCACTGGGCTGGGCCCCCATTCATCCTTTTTATGAAGAAATTGAAGGCTGTTCTATTAGCTAGGCAATTTGAGAGTCCATGGGAGCAGTGTTTATCAACACAGTCTTTTACTACAAGTCAGTTTTTATTAAGATATTCAGTAAATATCTACGGAGAAGTCACTTTATTTCGGACAAGGTTCTAATCGTTATGAACATAGTAGTCAAAATTCAAAACCCTTTTTTCTATGTATCAGATTTTTTTTTTAAAGCAAAGGATTTCTACTATTTTTTTCTTTTTCTGTCACAAAATAGTTTCAAAATAATTCACATACAAGCATCCTCATTAACTTCCATTACAATACTTTTCTAAAGGTAAGAGAAGTGTGCATCCTATTGTTTAAAAAAATTTTTTGATGATGTTTACATAATTGATCAGGGTGAGAAGGATCCAGAGTGAGGAGAAAGTGAGTGAGATGACTGTTTCCAGTTTTTCTTTACTTCTTCCTGTATCTGGGTGAGGGGAAGTGTGGGGGAAGGGAAGTGTGGGGGAAGGGTAGAAGCCACCACACCCAGCCTCCCAACCACCTCAGTACCTAGGCAAGGGGAATGGCCACCCAATATCAATCCAGGGTCCCCGAGGGTTCTGCTTAAGCAGTTTCAATAGTTTCGAAAAGCTGTCAATCTCACCGATCCAAGGATGAGGAAATTCTTTCAATTTCCTTTGGCTGGTGTAGAAGACCTTAGAGTCTCCATTCACCCAGATATTTGCTGTTATAACTTGACTTGACTGGGATAGTTGTCCAATTTGTTCTGCCCTCCTTCTGCTATGGTACCAGATGTCCTTTGTAGACCCCGATGGATTGCCATATCCTCCACATGCATCTAGCCCTGCCATCCACTGCTCTATCTTTTCCACTGAGGAGGTCCAGTTCTGACGCATGCACTCTATGGTCAGACCACCAATCCTGGATGTGAAGTCTCAGGTCCCCACACGCCCCTCCTGTGCCATATTCCAGACCCCCTCAAGCTCACATACCAATTGCACACAAGTGTGCTGGTGGCCAATAGGCACTGCCTAGCAGCATAGGTGCCTTGGGCCACCTGATAAGTGAACCTGGGACCACTGCCCCCAGGGCTCACATACCCAGCACCCACCACACAGGCAGGGCACAATACCCAGGCAAGGTGACCCAGCCTTGCTGGAGATGCTCCCCTGTTCCCTCCTCCCCTCTCTGGAGGTTCAAAGATCTGGCACTCCATCACAAAACTTGAAAAAAAAAATAGACTAGGTGACTATGCTGGCACACTGATATGGTTCACGCAGGTTTGGCACTAACCAGGCCCTGGATGTCTGCCAGCTATTAGCTGCTTTTCTCCCAGCAGTGTAACACCTGTGTAGCTGCAAGGCACCTTAGGCCATTGCCCAAAGCAGGCTTTTTCCCCACTTCTTTTAGAGATTTATTTATTGTTATTGAATGGTATGTTTAAAAAGAGAAGGAGAGACAGAAAGATCATCCATTTGCTGGTTAACTCCTTAAATGACTTCAGCAGAATGAGCTGATCTGAGATCAAAAACCAGGATGTAGGTGTTTTCTCTGGGTCTCCCACATGGGTGCAGGGTCTCAAGGCTTTGGGCCATCTTTTACTACTTTCCCAGGCCACAAGCAAGGAGCAGGATGGGAGGTGGAGTATCCAGTACATGAACTGCCAACCATATGAGATCCTGGCACTATTCAAGGCTGGGATTTAGCCAGCCAGTCACTGCACTGGGCCCTTCCCTATGTTCTACATTGGAGTATACCACGGAGGAAGATTGTCACTGTTTTCAGTCTGATAGTGGAAAACACATGAAGGGATTCTTGCATTCCGCAGTACTTTGCAATATACATTAGACAGCTATTTCAAGCAACAGCAATTTGAAATACAATGCATTCCTTGATACAAAATGACAATCTAATTGTAGAAAACACTTCCCTGAATGCGTATCTTCTATCACATAGTAGTTATGTATGGAATGTTTTGTTCAGTTGAACATTTTTTGCCAATGAAGTTTATACACAGACTTGACAAAGTTTAAAATATTTTCAAATACTCTTATCATTTACCTGTTTCTTTTCTCAAAAATAGAACTATAAAAGCACATTTTCTTCATTGTTATCACAAGTGGTATATTTATTCCTCAATACTATAAAAAGGACAAGGAGACAGGTCATGGGCTAGTAAAATAAGAAGTTTTTTGAATTAGCAATCCTAAATTCCATTCCATTTCTCATGCTACATTCAGAACACAGTTTTTGGAATGATAACAACTCCCAGTGACACAAAACTCAAAACAAGAATTGTCAGTACTTAGTAGGTTCTGCAACACACTGTTGCCTTTGGTTTCCATTTGTTTTCAGAAACAATCCAAAGTTACAGCACTCGATGATTACAAGAATGTCTAACTTTGGAACAAACATGATCATTTTCAGTACTCTAGCTCTCCAACCTCAGGGACTTTTAGATGGATATTTGGAACAAATGTTAGATGTTACTTGGGACCCCTACATCCCAATCATAGAGCCTATGTTCTGGTCCTGGGGTTTCACTTCTGATTCAAGTTTCCCGCTAATGCATGCCATGGAAAGCATCAGGTCATGGTTCAAGTTGTTGGGTCTCTGTCGCCTACAAGGGAAGCCTAGACTGGGTTCCTGGGTCTTAATTGCAGTTGGGCTTAACCTCAGCTTTTACAAACATCAGGGCGGTGAAGCAATGGGTAAGATAATATCTTTCTGTCTTTTGCACAAATAAATTAAATAAGTAAATTTTTAAGTTAAGGACATTTTATAGTATTCTCTTCTGCTGGGAATATTTTTTTTTCTGGTAGCTATCCACATAGTTCATTCCCTCATAACTCATTCATTTCAGGTTTTCCTTGAAATGTTACTTTTCCATTTTGAAGTTACCATCTGACACTTTCTAACCAAATCCATTAGTTCACCTACTCTCCGAACACATATTGTTTTTTTAAACACATGGTTATTGAAACTTCATGGAAAATGCATATTTTCTTTTAATGCCATTTTCCCACAAAGTTTTTGATGCATACTTATGTATTTACTTATATTTCTGTTTATCATTCATTTCATTACAATGTAACTTTTAGATAGGATTTTTATTTATGATGTGCTGTTTCCTTAGTCCTTACAATATCACTAGTACTGAACAGGTGCTCAACAATGATTTCTCCAATGGAATGATTAATGATGCAGTATCTGAACTGCTCTCTGAACAGATCCACTAAACCAGCTTTTGTTTGACTTGGATGAAAGTGGAAAGAGTAGATGACTACATTCTTGAAATTTCTTCTCTTTCCTATTTTTTGCCATATTTCCTGCACACGTTGAGTGCATTTCTAAAATCTCATAACCATTTGATTCTTTTTTAATGTAAGAAGATAAACTTCTTACAGCCTCAGATATTTGGAATTAGAATATTTGAAAAAAGAACATAACTAATAATGTTTTCAGTCTTTGGTAGATCTTATTTTTTCTAACTTTTCAGAGCTTCTCCTCCAAAACCAGTGTCTTCCGTTATCCCTAACTTACCTGAAGGAAGGCCCACTAACTACGGAGTTACAGGTCTCAACATTGATGTTGATCTTGAGAGCTTTTTATCCACAGTCCTGCCTCCTGCCTGTAGAACATCTCTCATCTTTGCCTCCCGGTTTTCTTTTTAACCTTCTTCTTCCATTTATAGATATAACCAATCTCCAATGTGCATTAAGTAACTGCTTGATTTAGTGGTAATTATTTTAGGAAATATGGTTCAATGTGTGTGGTATACATATACAAACACTCAACTACACCGTTTCAAAAGTTTCAATCAGTGTTGTGGATTTTCAAATTAACAAAGAGGTAAAAGCTTTTAAATTGACACTCCCTGAAGAGGGGGAAGTCAGCAAGAGGTGTTCACTTCAAAACACTTATTATAAGTTTTAGAATCCTACAAAACTGCAAATATATTTCACCTTGAAAACACACACACACACGAACATAATTGGAAATGCTGGGGAAATTGACTGCTTCTACTTGGGTGACTCAGAATACCACTGACTCTGGTCTCATTTTACTAGAAGCAAACGTGGATACCAGCAGAGCAAGGGCATTTTTATTTAGTGCTTTTCTGCTGGGAAGATCACTACACAGTTAATGTCTAGCACACTGTGCTGATAACTTTGAAAACTTCCATAAGGACCAAAGAGCGATTAAGTGGGGAAAAGTACAAACTGAAACGATGCCAGACTTTTGACATCATAACTGTGGATGTCTTGGTGGATCTCAAATAAAAACAAGTTTCTCAATATTTCCAAGAATTAGATGTCGTGTTCCATATAAATTGTGTGAACTTAGTGTAACAGCAATGAAGTGGTTTTCATGTGTAATAAAATATAAAAGGAGCAGGCATCAACTGAAATTATGAGCTTTAAAAGGGGTGAACTGCAGATCCCTGAACAGAGAGGGACATTAATATTGTCTTTCCAAGAGATTTACCCTAGCTTAATTAATTCCTATAATTTTAGGTTGTTGTATTCTCAAAATTTAATGTACAAAATTCAATAGGATGCTGCCTAGGCTAGAAATTGTAGACCAGTCCTTGGTTGTATTTATGTCTCGTCTCCTTTATTATGTTTCAAACTAAGCAGCAGCATGCTCTCTCCTCAACTCTCTGCCTCTCATCCCATCCAGGGCTGAGCGGTGCATGGTGTGCAGTCAGAAATGCCTATTGAATGAACTTCTTGTCCACGTTGATCCTATTAACCAGATAATTGCCTAATCTCCACTTGGCTTTGTGCTCTATAGGCACAACATAACAGGTGAAGTGAATAAAAGCTCTCTTCAAGCAAATACTCTCATGAATGGGGTCTTTTTTTGAGAGGATATGGTCGCCTGTACCTCTAGAAGACAATGTTCATCTCACACCAATGAGCAGATTAGACTCAGAGCAAAGTTGACCCAAAAGATCAGATTTACTATCAACACAAATGAACCTTTATAGAGGAGAAGTCAGGAGGAAAGGCTGCATACCAAACAAGACCGGCCCTTTCCATTGCCGCTTCTCTCTGAAAAAAAAAAAAAAAAAGAAAGAAAGAACCACAGACATTCCAATTGCCATCAAGAGTGTTTACTTGGGCTGAGGCAAAACTCAATAACATCGATTCCAAGCTGCAGCAGCAGATATACGGAGAAGGAGAACTGTACGGTGAATACAGAGAGAAGGGGAGAGAGAGGGAACTTTGACTCACATGAATTCAGATAATATTCAAAACGCTAAACGGGTTGAGTCTTCAGTTAGTGGGCAATCATTCGGCTCTTCCCAGATCTTCAATACTGAGGCGAAGTTAACTTGATCCTCCCATAGGCAGGGAGTACTTTGTGGGACATTCGCACCTGCTGAGTCAGGAATACTCCCTCCCGGAAAGTTACTTCAAGCAGCTACCTGTCTGCGTTGTATCCTAACCTTAGCTACAAGAAAGTGTAAATATGTGACCTATCATAATATTTTCATATTGGGTAACTACAGAGAATATTTTGGCAAGGGTGCTTAATCTAAAATGTTCAATTTTAATCAGTTTGAACTATGGTCTGTCTTTCTGTGAACTGAAAGCCACCAATCAATTTTCCTTTATCTTTTTTTCTGTTTTTCTTACCCAAGGCAATGCCTTTTGTAAAAGGGTATTTATTTTTAATGGATTTTTTAATGAATTTTTCAGTCAAGCTATTAATAATGCCATTAATTATAGGCAGCTTGTATTAAAGTGCACACTGGCCTCTTAATCCTGACCCCCAGCTATTGGCTTGCAGCTAATCCAGCCTGGTGCTTGGCAGAGAAGGGCAGGCCTAGCCCAGCGGCTGCTAGGAAACAGGACGGGAAAGGCAGAACCAAGGGATAAGAGGGAGGAGGGGGCGAATAAAATGGTTCAGCTCTTCTTTGCCAGAGGGCCTGAAGTTTAAAGCCAGATGATGTGTGAGTGGGTTGGGATAATCCCACGGATGCCATGCAAGCACTTAGGAAGAACTTCCCACTGGAAGGGCTTTGCTCTGCCTTGAAGGCCTGGCCGGTCTGATAACCCCACAGGAACACTGCGCTCCCTTACCTGAGGCGGCTATGTGCGACTGCTTCGGCTGCAATCTGCTTAAATCAACCAGACGCAAGCCACAGCCACATAATGGATTCCAATCCCTAGCTTTCTGTCCTTCACCACACTGGCTTCCCAGTTTTAGGAAACGTGCTTAATTACCATTTGCTTTCGAGATGATTAAATGTTTAGGATTTCATCCTTTGGCGAAAATACTGCTCTGAGTTTACGTGGATGAGCCCATTTTCGCATATGCTGTGAGAGGGCAGACAGGTGGCCGAAGAAGTAAACTGCGAAGTTTCCATGAGTAAGAGGCAAGCTTTGGGGTGTGCGGGGGGCCCTTACTGATTGTTACGGTTGGCGTGATGAGTTCCCTGTGGAAGGAATTCAGCTCAGTCTGAAATTGATGGAAGAAGACTGGAGAAGCTTCCTGAACTACAGCAACAAAAAACAAGGGAAATGAAAATTCAACAACTAGGAAAGAAAGAAGACAGAACCACAAGGTTCAATAACATTTTTAAATGTGAATGGTAAAGTAAAACGTTAAGAAAATAAACACTCAAGGGTCATTTGTGAAACAACTTATTTTGCCCTCCAAAGACAGTGGCTACATGTCATTGAAAACAGAGAGAAATATTGTTTGTAATCACAAATGCCTTCCAATACAGATAATAATCCGGTGTGAACAGTCTATGAAGGACAATGTTATAGCTTATTTGCTGGTGAAATGGTTTTCACACAAACCAAAGTGAAACCTCACTTTCAACTATACTCAGAATCAGCCTAGTTACAATTCTCACAAAAGAAGCCATTTTAAGGGTTTTTTTCAGATTCAATTATGAAAAATTATTGATTCCATCCATGGAGGTAGAAAATTTCATGGACGAATTGAAACTGTCACCAATTGATTACTTTATGACAGTTTCTTCAAGTACAAACATTATCTGTTTCTTACCTGAAAGGATTTCGCTCATTAAAAGTTAAAAAAAAACAATAAAATTTTTAGCACAAATTTAGAAGCATCACGATTGATTAAATTATCCTTTCGTTGGTTCAATAAAGTAGGTTGGCCTCAGACTGTACCAAATTTTGATGATAGACTGATGAACAAAAACATTATAGGTCTATCCCTGTGGATGGTATTAACTGTGTCGATAGTGCCAACATTTACTCTGCTTCTCACAGCAGGTCCTCCACCCCTCATCATATAATCATAACTAATAATGACTGGCTTGACGGTATGCATACCTACTTTACAATCAAAGCATTAATCAAAGGATCCCCTACAGAAAACCTGGAGACCCTTATATTAAGGACACAGAAAATAAACTTGTTCTGTCATTATTTTTAAGTCTGATGTGTCTAGAATATTTCTGGTAAGAAGAGCCTGCATTTTTACCTCCCTGTGATAGCTGATCCTCTCTGATAATAACTTTGTGATGCTATCCCATGGAAGACTTTTATGACAATGTAAGTAGACACTACTGCAAGTTGGGCTATAAGATGTATATGCTATATCAGTTTTAAATTTCATCTGTTCCAGAAAATATGGAGAAATTCTCTAACTCATCTGTTTGGTTTTTTTTTTTTTTTTTTTTGTTTTGCTCTTGTCCATGTTCCTTTAAGCTCTTCATGATAAACTCATGCTCTGGGTGGATTAAGAAGAAATACCCTTCAGAAATATGCTCTGAAAAATCATACTAAATTATTTAAGAGGGCAAGAGAAAGAAAGAGTGAGAGAAGAGATTCCATCTTTCTACCTTCTGTTTCACTCTTCAAATGCCCAGAGTAGTCAGAGCTGGGCCAGACTAAAGCCAGGAACTGAGAATTCAGTCCAGATCCTCTACCTGGCTGGCAGGGACCCAAGTACTGGAGTTTTAGCACTGCATCCTAGGGTGCAAATTAGCAGGAATGAAGAATGGAAAACAGAGTGAGTACTTGAACAGTAGTACTACAGTTTATGATACAGAGGTATCAAGCATCGGCTAACAGCTGCATGAAACATTCTCCCCTCAATTTGTTTTATTGTCTTTGTTTATGGGGACCAGCCAGTGCTCCAACCAGCAGAGCCAGTATCATGGACAGGAGCCTCTGGGGATGAAGCACGGACAGGAGGCCAGTGATGTTTTACCACTCTGTATTACTCCTTCACCTCTCCTTATATACTCTGACCCCTCACCCCCACATCCTCATTTAGCAGGATATTAGATACAGAAGAGTCCAATTCGTCCAGGTGTTTTTAACCACAAATCCAGTTCCTGTTCCTGCCCATCCAAGGAGCATTAATCAACTCCTTAGCCCACAACAAGCCATGTTCCTTTGTTTATAAACATGTTAGGTTCCCTCCCCACCCCACCAGCAAACTCTTAAGTTCTTGGAACAGAAATTGTGTTCCTCCACTGAGATTTCTCAGTCTAGGACGTTGAAAAACAGAGTTGTCACAGTAGTTGTTGAATGAGTAAGAGTGAAAAGAAGGGATGATATTTGACCTGGTGGTTAGCAAAGTGGTTGGAACATCTACATCCCATTTTGAACTACTTGGGGTTGTGCTTGAAATCATGGTCCTGATTCCAGTATCTTGGTAAAATTCACCCAGAGAGGCAGCAAACAATTACTCGAGTGGTTTGGTCCCTGCTATCCACGTTGGAGATCAGGATTGAATTCCCAATTCTCAGCTTCAACCTTGCCTGGTACTAATTGTAGGCTCTGAGGACAGGAACAAGTTGATTCAGACTCTTTGTATGTCTCTGTCTCATGTTTCTTAAAAAAAACTAAAAAGATAAATAAGATGAAGTAATTCTAAGGTTATTTTCAAGAAAGCCAATTTCTGTTGAATTTCCAGTTATCTTGGATTCTTCTACCACTTAGTTTTATTTCCAACGCAATGATGCAAAAATTCGATAAACTTGAAAATTTAGTTTAACCTCAGCAACCTTCTGTTTACTCATCTTTAAAATGGGAATAAAAATCCTTATTTCTCAGGGTAATACAACTTAGTTAATGCAGCATTTTTATAGAAGAGCCTAAGTGGCACCTGGGGAAATGGCATTAAATTTATCATTTCACTTGTTTATCCTAACACTGTATGAACTAAAATCATCCCACAGTGACATCCCTTCTATCATATGCCATTTCTAGGAGAATACAATAACACTTATTGATTGATTGAAAACCTATGCTTGTTTCACATGGGCTTAATTTAGCTAGGGTTTAGATCTTCTTGGACATTATTTTGCAATCTTTTATAAAGCTTGAAGCCAGTCTTAGGCAACTAAGAGCTTCAAGAGCAAGCAAAGTTATCGCTTAAACATTATGTGAACTCTTTTGAGTTCTTTTATGAATTGACACTTGCTTGAAAAAATGTAGACTCAGTTTTTAAGGTGCTAAATGTTATCCGTGGCTTGTCAGGATTCAAGTTCAAAATCAGCCTCAGTTAAAACAAACTATTCTAATCAGCCTGCTGTCATCCTGCTACTTGACTGGAAATTACTTTTAGAGCACCTGACTTGAAACTCACTAAAGGAAGAATACTTTGTACTCCGATTGGGTAAGCAGGCATTCTTGCTTATAGTTTCATGAACGTGTAGTTTATGTCACGAAATAAGTTGCAGAGAGGCAATATAGAGTGAAGTTAGATTTATGGTGACAGCCACCAGTTATAGAGATTCAGATGATATGATACTGTCCTCAGAACCTGCCAATTGAATCACCATTGTGACCTTAGGTCCACATTTTGTTTTTTAAGTTCTGTATTAACTGAAAATCTCTGTAACAAATGTAACCCCGCAGTTGTTCGCAGAATTTCCCTTTCTGGTTTCCAGAATTTTGAAAGTTTTATCGCATATTCAAAAATCCTAATGACTTTTCCCTCCAGATTTTTCTAGGAGTGTTGAGTTCCCTGATGCTGTTGTAGGGGGCAACTTCATAGTTCAGCACTGGATATAGCTTCATGTTCAAGTCACATCCATTCACAGTCCTGGAAGATTACTCGTCCATTGAAATGGTTTTAGCGCAGTTCAGGCTGTGAAACAGAAAGAGAGAGAGAATAGTTCCCTTATCCAGGATTTATTTTGGGATAAAAGAGGACTCAGAGGCCCAACTTTCTGCTCACAAAAGCTGCATTTAGTTAATTAGACAATGGGCATCAATGAATGTATATTTTATGTCTCTATTCATCCCAGCTTTTCAATGTTCTTTCAATTTTGTCTCAGGTCTTTGTATATTTTTATTTTTGTAAATAACATAAAGAGTCAATTGCAATGTCTATAAAATTATTCTGAAGAGTGCTTTTGTGAAGAGTGATGTAACCTTTAATTTTTGCTTATTTTAATGCCTGTAGTGGATGATATTCACAGTCCCTGTTCCATATGGGAGATAATGCTATTTTATGCACTGAACAAGGTATAGTAGAATATCCATGACACACTTAAATATGCTTAAAATCACTCAAGCACAAGACAAAATAAGATACAGAATGATCCACTTTTTATGCATACAAAAATAAAACCAGGAAATATTGGAATATCAAGATTTACATGATCATAGAATAACTCAAGTAACTTAATGTTATAACTTTCTTTATCCTCTCTTCTCCCTCTGCCCATTTCCAAATAAATAGCATGCACACACACACGTTTCTATCCAAAGAATGCAGTCTATGTTTATAGATTTTATCCTCTGTAAAAGTCATGAAGTCATGATACCACTTACATCCATGACTCACTGTCTCCACTTCCTTGTTCTGCACACTGTGGTACTTTGCAAGACCGAATGGCTAAGTTGTTTTTTTTTATATATAACACCTTATCTGTAGTTCACAATTTATTTTCATTTCTCACACTAGCCATATAATAATCTGAATGAGACAGAAGAGGAATTTATCATTCCAGTTTTATTTTATAGATTAGAAAATTGAGATTTAGAAAATCCAAGTGTTATCTACAGCAGCCTACAACTTTAAGAATTAGGATTTGGCCTCAGATCTGAGTAGCCACTAAGTGATACTTTCCATCATGCTAGGCTATACTGTGACACTTAACTTTGATGCAAAGTAACTTAACTTTGTTTTAAAAAAATAATTTATTTTTATTTGAGCGGAAAATTTATAAAGATGGAGAGAGAGTGAGAGAAATAGAGCTATCTCCTTCGACTAATTAACTCTCCAAATGGCCACAGTGGCCAGAGCTGGGACATTCCAAATCTAGATGGGTGGAACCTCCTTACGGATGCAAGGACCCAAGTTCTTGGGTCATTTTTTGCTGCATTCCCAGGTAAATTAGTAGAGAGCTGGAGTGGAAGTGGAAAAGCAAAGATTCAAACCTTTGTCTATGAGGGATGGCAGTGTGCTCCCCTTCCCTCCGGGGCTTAATCTATTAAACCTTGTACCGTCCCCAGTAGCTTGACTTTCTGTTAGGTGAGAGCTAAACTATGATAGAAACTTATCATAAATTGGGTTATACGAAACAAAGTTTCCTTTCAATTCACGGCATTCTGTGTTTCCGCAGCACTTTGGAATGCTTAGTCTAAGCTCTGAGGAATATGAAGACTTCATCTGCAACCACACTTCTCTTCCCTTACAAGCACCGGGGCTATTTCTCACAGGATCTTTGATTCGACATCATCTAAGAGAAGAAGAAATTCAGTATGTGCCATAGAAGATTACAGAGATTGAAACTAAAATTTTGAGCTAGTCAATTAAGGAAGCACAGACATTTTCTCTATGATGTCTTGGAAAATTAAGTGTTACCTAAGGATTCTGGTTGAAAGATAGTGGCCTACAATGATTTGTTCATGTAACTTTGGGCTTCCTGGCTTCTTTAATATTCCTGAACCCATCCTAATTTAACTCAACTCCTCCCTTAACTATCCGGGAAGTGATGAGGAATAAGAGAGACATTCAGGATGAGGCAAGTTGACTCACGTTCTCCAGTTCTCTGTAGAATCAAATGACACTTGTTAAAACACATTCAGGAAAATGGAATTAGATTTTCTGGACTTCTCTTCCTTCCATCTTTCCATTAATTTTTTGGCGGGATAAACTGGTGAGTTGCCAGACTCTCAACTCTGCATGTTAGTCAATCATCCCTGCTTCTCTCTCCCTCTCTCTTTTCCTCTGCCTCCCTCCGCACATCTATCTGCCTGCTAGTAATCACCAAAGAAATTGTACGTTAGAGCTGTGTAATATTGCGTAAACAGTATACATCTGTTACATCTATTTCAGATTTTTGGTCGGTTTGTTCATTTCTTGTGTGTTTGCTTGTTCTTTCCCACTATGATCACCACCACCATCTTTCCGTTACCTTCTGATGACAAGAATTAAATATTTTGCAAGGCTTTATGGAAAATAATAATTTTCTTTTCCTGAAAAAATTTCACATGGGGCATGCTTTATTATTTTACGTCACTTGCTAGTTATTTGACTTTCACAGAGCTGGCTATGGATTCAAGAAAGGAGAGAGTCAAAGAACAGAAGGAGTCCAATTCATGCTTGAGATTCTGTCTTCCCAGTGGGACTATGTTTTGTTTGTTCTTCACAGGAATGATGAATACTGATCAGACCAAATTTAAGACCCACAGGGAAGTTGTATGTACTATAAAAATTCTTTGGGTCCCCAACAGGGTAACATACTTTATGATTTCACAAAGTACTGATGAATCTCGGTAAAGACCAGGGTAAAATTTTCTTTAAAGCAAAGTCAATAGAGAGCCCCAGGGACTGGAGTTTTCTCTCATTTCTCACTTTCTTTGTTTTCTCTTAACTCTTTATGGCCCCTACCCTCCCAACATTTCCCTAGGGAGATACATAATCCCCAAGGTTACAGAAAAAACAAAATGACACTCACTGAGCTTTCAGAGTAAACAAAGTCTGTGCTTGGGTACAGAGTCTGTTTTATTGGCCCAGTTTAACAAATAGCAGGAATCAGGACATGGCTCCTGGAAACTAAAACTGTCTTATGGAACCCTGGCAAATGAAAGCAATTAGAACTTTCAGTTCTGATTTCAGCACATGCGTATAGGCATGGCAGTATGTAACTGTAAAATAGTTGGTGGAAAGAGGCACGGATGTAAACATGTACTTAAGGTGATTTGTGGATTCCAAGAAATCATGCAATACCTAATCCTTGTGTCTTATGGCTGTGCCTCTTACAAAGCAAACTGAAATGGCTTAACATTTTCACTAGATCTGTACACATTTTATTTTAGAGTCATGTTTAGAGATCATTTTGATAAACATTAATATTAACTCATTCAAATAAGCCTCAAGAAAATAGAAGGCTATAGGATGCTTTGCCATATTTTTTCTGTTTCATTCTTTTCCTCCTTGACAGATAGAGACTCCAGTAGAGTGTACTCTAATCTGCTATATTGCAGTTTAACATAGTATAGTACTATTCAGTATGGTAAAGTGCAGTGTAGTAAAATATGTTAGCATTGCATAATATATTATAGTAGTGTATAGCAGATAGTATATAGTAGTGTATACCATCTGTATTAATGGTAAGTGTAATTTTTCAGTGATGGATCAGATAGTAAATCTTTTAGTCTTTGCAAGTCATGTATGCTCAGTCTGAACAGCCTGGTTACATTCTTATAGCACAAAAAATCCTTATATAACACATAAACAAATGAATGCACCTATGCTTCAATAAAATTGTTTCCTAAAAGCAGATAGTAGCCTTCTCGTGGACTGTTAATTTGTCATTCCCTTGGCCACATGTGACCTATATGTTGTGCCATAAAGAAAAATATCATTAGTTTTCATTCAATTTCTTTAAAAGACAAAGATAGAGCTATCATCTGTGTCACTATCAAAATCCTCACAATGGTTGGGAGTGGGCTAAGTTAAACTGAGAGCCTGCTCCCAGAAACTCAGTTAAAATCCCCTACCACTTCAGCCATCACTTGTAGAAGCTGGAACTGGGAGCAGATCTGGCGCTTTGACACAGGATGCGGGCTTTTCATCCCACATCTTCTCTGCTAAATTAAATGCTTTCCATCCCTTATGAATTTTCTTTAAGATCTTTTCATTTATTTGGAAAGCAGAATTAGAGAGAGGTGGAGAGAGCACACTGGCTCACTCTCCAAATGACTGCAATGGTCAGAGCTGGGTCCTTCAGGAACCAGGAGTTTCTTCCAGGTCTGTCACATGAGTGCAGGAGCCCAAGCACTTGGGCCATCTTCCATTACTTTCCCAGGCACATTAGCAAGGACATGGATTAGAAATGGAACAGCTGGGATTAAATCATCACCATCTTGGATCTTAGTATTGCATGTGGCGGCTTTACCCACTAAGCCAGGCTGTCCAAACCCCATCCATTCCTTGTTAGTTTTTTTTTTTTAAGATTTTTTTTTTTAAATTTTTATTGGAAAGGCAGTGATACAGAGAGGAGAGACAGAGAGGAAGATTTTCTGTCCAATGGTTCACTCCCCAAGTGACCACAACGGCTGGAGCTGAATCATTATGAAGCCAGGAGCCTCTTCCGGGTCTCCCACATGGGTGCAGGGTCCCAAAGCTTTGGGTTGTCCTCGACCACTTTCCCAGGTCACAGGCAAGGAGCTGGATGGAAAGCAGGGCCGCTGGCATTATAACCGGCACCCATATGGGATCCTGGCGCATTCAAGGTGAGGACTTTAACTGCTATGCTATTGCTCCGGGCCCTCCTTGTTAGTTTTTAGCATAAATACTCTAAAAAGTTTATGCACAGTTCTATAGTTACTGTAATTGAAAGTAGACCCACTCAGTTAATTCAGGACAACTATTCAGTAAGCCTGGTTCTTTCTGTTTATTGGTAAATAATCGAATACTATATCAGCTGTGTACTCCCATTTGATTAAGACATTGTGCTTGCTTTCATAAGGAAGCACATGTACAAGAAATGAAATTCTAGATTCCCTAAGAACTTACAAACTGGCAAGGATCTTAAGGAACATTAATACATAGTTGTTACACACTATAGACTGAAAAAAATCAGGTATATCAGTATTAATAATGCATTATGTACAAATTCAGAGAAAGTAGAAGTGATCGCTATGGCAGGAAGGAAACTAACGTGTTCCTACACGCCAGGCACTGTGCCCAGAGCTATTGTTTTCTGTAACTTTCATTTAAGACTCAAAATTAGCTAGACACAGAGGTATTGATATTTCTATTCAGATCAGAAAATTGAGACTCAAAAGAGGCATATTGGTCTAACATATTTTGTTAAAATATTTTCGTTTATTTGGAAAGATAGTTACATAGAGGATGACGCACACAGATACACATAGACACACATAAAGAAAGAGAAAGAGAGGGAGAAAGAGAGAAAGAGAGAGAGAGAGAGATTTTGATCTTCTCATTGACTTTGCAAATAATTATAACAGCCAGGATTGAGGGAAGCCAAAGCCTGGAGCTTCATCTGAGTCTCCTATAAGCACGCAGGGGTCCAAGTACGCAGACTGCTTACTCCAGGACATTAGCAGGGAGCTGACACAAAGCAGTGCCCACAGGGGACGCTAGGATCACAAGCAGCCTAAATTGCTATGTGAAAATGCTGGCTTGGTCTAAAGTGTTCTCTCTCTCTCTCTCTTAGTTTCTTTTTTCATTTTTAACTTGCTTTTCTCAACATAAAGAGAATGGCTATTTTTGTATTACGTAGATAAAATACCAAGATAACCATAATTCTCTCTCTCAATCATCTTTCTTTCCTTCCTTCTTTCCTTTAATTTTTGCAGTAGCATAATTTAAACGTATTTCATAATTATAACTTAATTCATAACATTGAACAAGTAAAAAATAGAAAGCCCTCTGTTCCATAGCAGTACACACAGGGCTAAAAATGGTAATCAAATCATATATCACTTTTATACATTTTCTGAATTATGTATTGATACCACATATCTGGCTTTTTTTTTTTAAACTAAGAATAGTGAGATCCAATTGCATCCGTTTCGATAAAAGACCTGTCTTTTTTATGGCTGGATAGTATTCCATTATACTTATATGTCACATGTTTTAGTCTGGTTATCAGATATAAAATATTCTTTATTACTCTTTCCCTTGCCCTTAAAGTCACAATGGCACTAAAGGGATACTTATCATCTCCATTGTAGAAGTAAATGAAAAATGTTTTTCCTTATCACGGAGCAGAAGCAGAGGGAGATTGTGTAAGCGTCCTCTGATCTCACATTGACTTAAATGGCTGTGTTGGAATGTGCAGCTCTGCTTTTTAAAACTTCGTGCACACCCCAGCAAGAAAATGATGAAGACTGAAGTCATAGTGCAGCGACACAACGCAGTGGAAGGGTGGAATACAGTGGCATACTCACCACTGTAAAAACGGCATTCGATGTTTGAACGAAATGCCGCAGATGTACCTGAAAGTAACAGGAAAGGGCTGTGGACTGATAAAATATTTTTGTGATGTAACACTCCTGGGAAGCTCTGCAAGACTAAACTAAGGCACATGGAATCCTGTGGTGCCAAAGGGATACATTATTACGGGGATTTTTAGTCTTTAGAGACTAAAGCCATTATAAATGCCATTAGCACATTAGATGACAGGTTATTTCAACTCCTGACATCCTCTCCCACCCTCATTTTTTCTCACATGGACAAACAAAATCCCACACCAATGGTCATCACTAAGGTGTTACTGGTGGCTTTGAAAAGCAAACATGTCAGTGATTTTCTAACTCATTGTGTTTTAAAGCCTCCGAGTCACAGATATGTGGCCTTTGGGCACTAACCTATCTGAATTTGGAATTGAGCCCTAGGTTGGAAAACAAGTGACCTGACACAGGGGGAAAAAAAGACAACACATGTGTTAATTAGCGACTGCTAATTTATCATTCAGAGTAAACCACTACCCTTGCCAATTACGTATCTTTGTCTTATTAAATTATGAATGCATTTTTAGTACCCCATGGCACTGGCATTTTTGCACATACTTCAGAGTGGAAGTTATCAAGGTGTTGACTCTTATGCTAGACCTAGGAAAGAGAAAGTTCAGGTATGTACTGTGCCTTCCATTTGAGCAAGGGTAAGAGTATATTCAAGGCATGCGAACAATTGCTGTGAGGCTGAGAGCCAGAGGGAATCAGGGCTAGAAGTTTCACATTTTTCTTTTGTAGAAGACAGGATGAAGGAAATGTATGAATTGTTCCTCATCCCCGTTTCTTGCCTCACTGATGCTGTATGTTCCGGGGCATCCCTGCCTCCACTAGCCTCACTCAGTGCTGGGCATCTCTGTAGCTAGCACAGGGAGACTGATCAATTAGTCCATTTAACAGGAGCTCCCCAGCTTGCCTCCCTCTGGAACATAGGTGAGAAATTCTTATATTCCTCTCAATATGTTAATCAGACAACTGGTATCACAGTTCTCTAACTGTGTAATACCAGTCCCCCTTGGCAGATATATTTTATTTGGATAATGATGTGAAATTTAAGATCTACGTTTCAATTGTGCAGAGCCATAGGCAGTTGTCAATTTTAGTGACAGACATAGACCTCGAGCTAAATTCCTGTGCACAAGCAAAAATTTCAACAAGCGTAGCACAATTCTGGTCCCTTAATAGAAATACATTTTCTCCCATCGAGGGGCAGTATTTTTAAACTCTTCATTGCATCTCTTGGTACCAGCAAATCATTAATGCTCTTGAATATTTCCCTGAACATGTGCTTTGGTGACTTGAGCCATCAACCAGCATGACAGAAAATCAGATGGTTATAACCTGATATCCTGCCTCTTCTGCAGGAGAACGGTGCTGAATACACACCATCTTTTATCCCGCTGCAGTTTCTCTAGCAATGCTGCTAGTTAACTCCAAGGCAAAAAGAAAAGCTCTCAGTGGCTGAATTTCTAAGACCTTCGGCTTCACATGCTGGGGGAGAATTCCCACTGCTGATCTTGCTGTTGGCAATTACATTAAAGCAAAGTCAGCAAGTGGACCCTGTGGCCCAGGGCGTTGGTAATGTGATGTGCAGCTTCTCATCTTGAGGTCACTGGTTCAAATCCAGCCATGGCTAATGGGGGCCAAACAGTGTCTGCTATTCTAGGTAAAATTATTAGATTTGTGAAAAAACAATAATAGATCCTCAGGCGAATGTAACCAAAATAAACATCACAATTAATCCTAACCACTGGTATTATCATTCAACACTGAGTTTTAAGCAGCCGGTTTGAAGAGGGGGACAAGGGGGGAAGATTAAAAAGCAGTCTACACATTGTGTGCTTCTCTATAGAAACTGACTTCGTACTACGGCCTAAAGGTAAATAAACTTAGACTTTGTAGCAGCAGAGAGCAAGGGAGTTTCAGAGAGAAAGCTCCCCTTCTCTGAAATGTAAATTGGGACATCAGCAAAAAGAGCAGGCTGGTGTTCGCTGCTCCATGATGGACAGGGAGAACAATTTCTGTTTCCATGCTGACTTGTTGACATGCTTCTGGACTCCAAATTATGGAGCAATAACGAGTGGGACAAACAGGAAAACCTTGATCTGGGAGTGGTGCAGACATTCCCTCTCTCTTCCTCTCTGGTCTTATTTACTCATCTGTGAGATGGAAAAAAGACAATGAACAAAATAAATGCCAAAAGCCACCGTGAACTCGGTGAATCTGTGATTTATCTGAAAAGTCTGAATTCTCACAGCCATATGACTCCGCACTTCCTTGAACAGACACCTTCCAATGCCCACACATAAAGGAGTTTCCTGACCAACCCTCATCTTACTTCTTTAAGAGAACAGCGCTGAGTATATACCGTCTTTTATATCTCTGCATTTTCTCTAGTGATGTTGCTAGGTAACTTCAAGACAAAAAGAAGAGCTCCCCATGGCTAAATTTCTAAACCCTAGAATCGGCATACTGGGGAAAAACACCCACCAACCTGAAATCTTGGTTCTGCGCCTCTCAGTTGTATTTTTCTGCAATAGACTTTCCCTTCCTGAGCCACAGATTGCCCAGGGAAATTACATCTACCTCAAAGTGTAGTAAGGATCAAATAAGATAAAAAAACCTAGAACCGTGTCTAGGAAATGATGACTATGCAATAAATAGCATACACTTGATTGAAAATTACTGTTTTACCTCCATTCTCTAAAAATCACAAGGGGGCTCAGCATGACAGCCTAGTGGCTAAATCCTTGCCTTGCATGCACCAGAATTCCAAATGGGTACCAGTTTGTGTCCTGGCTACTCCACTTACCACTCAGCTCCCTGCTTGTGGCCTGGGAAAGCAGTAGAGGATGGCCCAAAGCCTTGGAATACTGTACTAATGTGGTAGACCTGGAAGAAGCCACTGGATTTGGATGAGCTCAGCTCAGTCCATTGCAGCTATTTGGGGAATGACCAGCATGTGGAAGATCCTTCTGCCTCTTCTCTCTGTAAATGTGACTTTCCAATGAAAATAAGTTGAATCTTTCTAAAAATCACAATTGGATTAATTTGATTATTCATCTATTCACTTAGACTTTTTTCCAGATGCACCTAGTCAGTCTCGTTTTTACTTACTAAATTAAGAATGTTCATTCTACCCAATTTGTGGGACTAAAAATATTGAAACTGCCAAATGCTTTGAATATATTAATATGCTTCAGCAAATGTTTGGCTAGAAAAAGGAAGATATCAATGGCATTTTCAAAACTGGATTTTATTTTTCTCAAATACAAGACTGTTGAAGGGAATAATAAACATTCAGGATGAGTGATTAGAGATGGTTTGATAGCCCATATTCAATCCCCTTCTGAACTTGGCTTCTTTGTCTCCATCAAATCTTTCCATGTTAACCCAGTTGTTCACTGCAGCGACTCACCAGTGGGCATTTCATAGATAAGAGATCATCAAAGATAAATGAGCTATCTAATGTTTACCTAAATTCTTCATTTGATATCTGTGTATCCAAGATCGAGTCCTCAGCTTATCACTCAATATCACTTACGTTTGGGGATAAATATTTCTTTATTGTGGAACTGGTTCAGGGCTCTGTAGGATCTTTAGAAGCAGTCCTGGTGTCCACATACCAGATGCCAATAGCACACTAAGATATCTCTGGGCTTTGTCAAAATACTTATGGAATAGCAAGAGAAATTCTATAGAAAACTACTGACTTAGAGGCTTCCCTCTCTGCACCAAGCCATCTGGAAAACTAACAGCAATGGAGGATAAGTAACTAGGGTTTCTTGGAGAACAAAGGGGCTATAATTTGTGTTATCTGCCCATCTTTCTAGTTACCTGTGGCCATTTCTTGCCTCTCTCATTTCTTAAGATACCACGTAGATCTGTAGACGTGTAAGTTGGGCTTTAGCAGTATCTTGACATTTGAAAACAGGAACTGGAGGAGTGGTGTTTGTTTTTATCCAACAGTGTTTGAGAGTCTGGGTCTATTGATCTTTGATGTCTTCCAGATGGAGCACATGACAACAACATACAGCCGTGCTGTTGATTTTAAAAGAAAAAAAATGACATAGCAATTATCAAGAAAAAAAAAAATCTACAAGAAAAGAATCAAACAGAAATCCAACCATAAAGGAGTACCATTGCAATGGGAACTGGGGGAGATCTAGCACAGAAGAGCTAGATATGAAGGAGGTGAGAGGCATAAAGGGTGTCTGCCTCACAACCACAGCTGTGTACCTTTCAGAACTCTAACACAATACAGAGGCTCTCCTAAGATTGATTAGCACTTAAACTTTGAGGAGGATGTGAATATAATCACAGAAAAGTACTGCAAATATGCAAAGAAAATTATTGCTCAACAGCCTCCATAATTCAGGGAAGAAAATAAGCCAACTGGCAGGGCAGCCACATGATCTGCACTAGAGTGTGAAACTGGTTAAACTGGATGTAAAGCTGCCTTGCAGGCTGCGCTTTCCGAACACCACACTGTTGTGGATGATATTTTAGGACATAAATGTAACTGATGTCTTCAAAGGCCCTTGATCGCCGGGTATCTGCCGGACGGTTTGGCAGTTTGCCCAAGCCTTCTCAGGTGTGTGTCATTAAGTGTTAGCTACAGAAATATGCTACTACGCTTCTGAGTTTCTTTGCTTTAAAAATTTTTTTTTTTTATCCTGGTGTGATATGCTGTGAAATAGTATGTCTCACATTTTCCTTAAGGATCAAAATCAGAAGAGACTGAGAAATGATAGAGTGGGGAATGTATGTCTTTTAGATGTTCCCATTTTGCTGTGCAAGTGGTGTGGGAAAAGACAAGGAGAATCAGGGTTAAGCAAATGAGAAAGCTGGAATAGATTCAAATATCTTCTCCCCACTTGTTGAAAGGCCATTATACACTTCCCTCCGTCTTTCCTCCTCAATTGCAAATCACTCACTTCTTAAAGGAAAATTAGGTGTGGTCATCATTTCAGCATTAACTAAAGGAGGAACTCCTGGCTCCCACACTGACACTTTCTCATATAGTCGTTTCCTCAGACTTGGAACCAACTGAACAGCTGTTTTCTCCAATTCCTTTTGCACTTCCTTTAGGAAATCTGAAACTACATGTTTTCCCATAAACAAACCTTAAAAACACACATTTCCCCAGCTTGCTTCCCACTTCAAACAGCACCAGTGTGAATACATGAGCTACGCAGTAACCATTTTTGAATCAAAGGTGCCAATATTGAGCCTGTAGAGGTGTCTTCAAGAGATGGCTGTAGCTTTGCCTGTAAGACAGAAGACTATCATGCTATTTCCAGCTCGGTACAGGTTATAATCATAGTCAGATTCATTTCCCACAAAAAAAAGAACAGCAAAATATGCATTGTGAATTCCTCAAGAATTCATGAAATTGTGACTCAGTATCTAGTGCAATCTTTCAGCAAATCCTAGTTGTGTAATGAAGGTAAACTGTGTGATGCTCTATGATTTCCTGTTAAAAATGTCATGTTACATTAATTGCATCCCTACTGCAAGGCACTTTCACCACCATTATCACCAATAAATGCATGACACAATGTGTGAACCTGAACTTGTTGTCACACAAGCAAAGGAAACCACTAGAAAGGACATATTGTATGTGGAATGATCACAAAACACTGCCTGCATTCACTTCTTAATTACAACTTTGGTTTGCATGGGAATGTTTTCCAGTTGACATTTTTATGAGCACCATTCTAGTCCCTAAAGAACTTTTTGTGGAAAATAGATAATAATTACATGAAATACTCAGATATACACAAGTATTAAAGAAATGGTGCCTACTCAATTTTGTAACATTAGAATATCTTTCATACTTAAGCACAGCAACTATCCATGTTTTATTTGTTTATTTCTTGTTTTAAAACTATCTACCTATTTTTATTGGAAAGACAAATTTAGAGAGAAGGAGAAAGGGAAAGATCTTTCACCTGCTGACTTCCCAAGTGGCCACAGAGCTGAAGCTGAGCTGATCTGAAGCCAGAAGCCTCTTTGAGGTATTCCACCTAGGTGCCAGGTCCCAAGATTTTCATCTATCTTCTGCTGCTTTTCCAGGCCATAAGCATGCATCTGGGTGCGACGTGAAGCAGCTGGGACATGAACCCACATCCATATGGGATGTGGTGCTTGAAAGTGGAGGATTAGCCACTTGAGACAACACACTGACCCGTTTGTTTATTCCTGGTAGTGACTTGTACATGTAAATTTGCTAAAGCAGATATTGGATCTCGCTTGAAACAATTCCCATCTTAAAGGTATTTTTGGAATTTTAACCATTTGACAGACAGTCCAAAAATAATGGATTTTTTGGAATACTGGTCATTTTGTTTTTGATCTTTGTAATAAGGCAGTGCTTTCAGTAAGTATCTAGGAGAAATAATTTATAATGAATGAAAACATTTCATAATTTAAAAAAACCAATACCAAATTGTAGCTAATAAACACAAATTCTACATAATGGCAGGGCAGACATTTTTAAGTTTATAGCCAATATTTTCAAATGTTAAGTCGTCATGCCTTTTAGCTCTGCCTTCACTTAGAGCTGGTTGACTCATGAGTCTCATCAAGGATCCATTAAGTGCCTGTGTTAGGCACCATGGTAAGAAAGCAATACAGACCTGATTCCTGGAGGCTGAGAAGCCAATTTATAAAGTAATAATGTGGATAAAACTCCACAGACAACAGAAAAAGAAAAGTGAAGCTATCGTGTGCTTATCTCACATGTAAATACTTTCAGAGATGAGAAGAACATCCTTATACGTAGGTGGCAACACATGAAGGCACCCTGATTACAATTAGGAACTATTAATTATTTTATTACCACAAGGTGCAGTCCTGAACCTCTAAAATAGATCCTATGTTTCACAGAAAGCCTCACAAGTTATCCGTAAGTGTCAAAAGCCAGAGACTCCCACCGTCAGTGTTCTGGGACTCTGTAAAAAAAATCTCCATGCTAGAAGGGAGTGTGTGTTTGTAACTTCTCCCTTCATAGAAATGCAGAGAACAGCACCACTGTTCTGCAAGGAAAAGGGAAATGACAGTAAGATTAAAAGCAGGGGGTGTGGATCATTAGAGCCCTAGAAATACTCAGGTTCTCTCGACACTTCACACCTAACAGATATCAGAAACCGATGGTACCTCTTTTACTATTTGTTCTTGGCTGCAGGATTCTTCATTAAAGTTGAGGGATTAAATATAACACTTCAGCTAATTAATTATAGTTTGATCATTTTGACACCTCCAAATGACTCAGCCACATACCTTGAAGCTTTGTCAACTCAATTGCATCTTTATTTTTGTTGCCTTTAACCAACAATGAAGACTAATGCCACTCTTTCTAGTTTTCAATCACCTCTACAGAAGTGCTCCCCTGGCAATGTGCAAGGACAGACCTAATTAATCCCTCATCTGCCCTCCGTGGTGTCTATACATCACACTGGCAGTTGGAACTGCTGCTTGTTTTAAGGCTATTGCTGGAATGAAAAGCTCATCTGTTTTTCAATAATTTTACCACAGGTGGTGATTTGTAATTAGAAAGGACAGAATCTGAATTTTGGTGTTTGTGTGTATGTGCATGTGTGCGGGGGTGTGTGCATGGGGAAACTTCCTGCAGGTTAGCATGTGCTTTATAATTCACACAGGGGGACTGTTGTAAAAAGAGGAAAGAAGATTGAAAATCAGCAATACAGGGGGAGATAAGTCTACACTGTTGGTGTTAAGCCATTCAACAATATTCCTAAAGAATGAAAAATGTTGGCTGTGATTTCCATTCTCTGCTTTTCTTAATTGGTATCGTCACATACAGGTCAGAGATCAAACATTTCAGAAACTGGAAAAGACTGGCAGTCTGGAAAACTTGGGACGCATCGGAGCTCTCTGGAGTGGGTGCATCCTTGCGTGAATGTGTGGGTGTACATCAGGAGGGTTAAGGTGTAAGCCTCCTCTTTTGATTTTGGTTTCTCTTGGCTATCTGTTCTTACTCCTGGGGGAGACATTAGCATTCTTGTCTTTGCCTTAGGTGTTAACTTGCTATAACAGGAAAAATACTTAGAGTAGCAACCTGACTGGCTCTAGTAAAACTGCCTGGAGATGAGGCATGCTTACAGGTGAATGAAAGGCTAGAATACAAGCAAATGAATTCCAGTACTTTATCAATCAACAGTCATTATCTTGCCATCCTCTGACTCTCACCTTGAGCTTTTTTCCTTGCTGTCCTTGGCCTATTTGTAATACGCTTTTTCTCTTGGAGGCATTGCTTTTCGGGGATTGCTTCCTCAACCATCCCAGTCTGCCATTCATCACGTTCAGATCATGTGTGCTCTGATAGAAAACCTGCTAGTATCAGTTAGCTGTTGTGGTTATTTAGGGAAAGAACCAATGGATGCAAATCCCCACTCTGTGTTCTCTCCCTTTATTTTTAAATAAATAAACAGATATATAGATAGATAATAAAAAGGCGACTACTGCTGATGGAGAGTAGTGGGAGAGAATTGGAGTAACAACACTGACTCAGAGCGTGTGTGCTAACTTTTCTTCATTTGCATGGAAAGAAGTTATTTTAAAGAGTATGCATCATTGTGCTGTCAAAATATGAGGTCTGTGTCAGAGATCAGGGTGCTCTTTGATGTTAAGAGATTTCCCCTTTAAAAGAAACCCTTCCCCTGTTCCCTCAGGCTTTCTCTTCTTAAAAGCAAACTCACAGAACCACAGCAGAGTTGATCAATATCCCACTTCTCATTTCATCATGTCGCTGTCCTCTTTTACCCGATGATTACGGGAAAGAGTTAATTCAGATAATTGGAAGCCATATAGATCTTAAAATACGCTGTGCTCCTGTCTGCTCATTTGGATTTGTTTGTGCACAAATAATATATCCTTACATTTCAATTTAATATTCATAAACAATATCATCTGTAATATTTACGAAAATGAAGATTATAACACATTTTTATAAATGTAGAACACATATTACATTGATTGTAAGGGTACATTTCCCATATTTTTTTGTTTGCATAGTATTTTAAGATTTTTTTTTCAGATTTTCTTATATCATTTAGTTTAAGTTGCTTTCTGTGGTATTAATCCTTCAGTTTATTCTGTATTTGATGTTTGTTTCAAGTCTGATTCCTCACTATTCCCTATGTGGATCTTTTGTTTAATTGTATTTCTGTTCTCATACTCTGTAGACATATGCTCTATACCAGAGACAGTCCAGGCGTCTTCTCATTCAAATGAAAATCTTCCCCTTTTTCATCTGAAATATCCCAAATGATTATGAAGCCTCGTTTTTATGACTACAGTTCTATTAGTTTGTGTATCGTATCAAACAGCTCTGTTCACATACCAGGAAATAAATTATATTTTCTGCAATTTATTTTTGTATTTCAGTATTATCACTTTATTATGACACTATCACTTCATATATCAATGATTTGTCTTCGAGTTATAAACATTCTTCATTTTCCTATAGCATAACACAAATAATAAATGTCTCACAATTTTCTTTAAAACAGCACAGTATAATCTTATATCCTCAATATTTATCTCTAGTCAAAGAGATAGAAAAAAACAAGATATTGAACATCTCTGCAAAAACTAAGGAAGCTAATTCCTTCACTATAGAACCAAGAAATTGGAAAACATTGTGCTTTGGCAAAATTGGGAAAATGTTTCAGACCTATTTTGAGTTGGAAGAAGTATTACAACGAATCTTCTCTAACTCTTTCATCAAATGAGAAAACTGAGATTCTAATAAGTTATTTGCTTTTATGTCTTTCCACACTGAACCTTGAAAAGTGACTAATAGTATAATTTAGCATGCATCATATTTTCCCCCAGTGTAACACTGTAAAACATTTTGATATAATCTCTCTTTATATTTCAGTTAATAAATTTTAAACATTCACTTGCTCAGCTCACATAAGAACCAGAATTAGGGTTTTCATGTTAGGTGATCTATTCTATACTTCCCACAATCAAATTTGCATTCTGCCTCAGAGCTAAGAGATTTCTAGGCAGACCACCAACTACAGACCACCAACACTTGTATCAACAAGGACATTTTCTCAGTAGACTAGTCTCACCAGGACCATCTGTAAAGCTCAGGCTACATTTCAACAATGTGTCTATGATAATATTATTTTCAGTTTGTTCACTTTAGCATTAAGATTGAATTTTCCTTTTTTAAAAAATCTGGACGAGATTTCTTTTTCTTTTCTTTTTTTCTTATTATTTTGTTTTATGACAAAGTTTAATGGGCACTGGGGCTTCCCATCGCCTCCCTGCCAAGTTTCTTCCCCATATGTTGGTGGTTGCAATTGGTGGGTCAGTTCTGTTTCCAGCCCTGTCTTCCACACAAACCACTGGGTGTTGCAGTCCAGCCTGATTCTGCCCACCACACACTCAGCCCTCACTCAAACCAGTGGGAGCTGCAGCTTAGTCGGTGTGACTCCCAATAACCCCTACCAGGCCTGCTCCCTGCCCAGTGCTTGCCAATAGGTATGGCAGATTGTTCCAATCTGTCCCACGTCTCATTCAGCTCTCCTACATGTCAATGGGCATTAAAGCCTAGTTCAACCCAACCAGTTCCACTATCCAGCCCAAACACATGCTGCTGGGTGCCTTTCTGTCCAGCCATGTCTGCCCAAATCTTGATTTTCATGCTCTCCTGTGGCAGTGGTAACTCAAGAGGGAAATGCCCAGTATTTCCCTCCTGGGCCCACTCCTGGATCATGCACTTTCCAGGTGGTTCTGCAGTTCAGCTTGACAGAATTAGCCCCAGTGCTAACATCTGCCAGCTGATGTTGCGGCAATGCCAAACCAACCATCACCCACTTTGATCTATGCTTGCACCAGTAGGAGCCATCAATCCAGCCTGGCTTTTTCCTGATCTAGCTCACATGAGGCCCACAGATATAGTAGCCTTGCCTGGTCTGGTCTACCCGCATCCCAACTCATGCTTTCCAATGGCAGTGATGTTCCAGCAGTGGAACCCTTCACATTTTCCCTACCAGCTTTACTTCTCCCTGTCCCCAAGTCTTACATGTGTTGGTTGGGCACTGTGTCCCAGTCTGACATGGCCTACATCACTTCACCTTTTGCCAGTTGGTGCTCTAGCCTGGCCAGGCCCGGTCCAGCCCCCAATTCCAACTCAGGTTGGTGGGGGCTGAATCCTAACCTGGCTCAGCTGGTACCCAGTCCAAGCCATAATGTATACTGGTGTGCGTTGCAATCAGACCTGGCCAGACCCACACTCCATTCTGGTGCTCGCATTTGCCAGTGGGTGTGAACTGGCCCTGCCTGGCTCACCCCCGATGTTCACCCCCAAATGTATGCTGCTGGGTATCGTTCCCTGGCCTGGTCTGGGCTGCTGCCTAACATGGTTCTTGTGCTCACTTGCATGCACTGAGTCCTGACAGAGAAGATTCCCAGATTTCTCCATCAGAACCATTCCCACTGCCAGATTTCATGCACACGGGTGGGACCATGGGCCAGCTCTACTTAGTCTACCTCCTGATCTAACAGGAACAATGGCCTTTCCTGACCAGTCTTCAACCCATTTCTGTTATTATTGTTGAGTATTGCAGCCCAGTCTAGCCTGGTGCACACACATACACAGCTCATACCTGGCTCATCAGAAGCAAAAATGTAGCCTAGCCCGTCCTACACCTACCCTGGTCCTCACAAGCACCAGTGGGTACTGGGATTTAGCCCAGTCTGGGGCACCCAGCCCCAGCTCACACTTGTGCCAAGATATGCTGCAGCCTTATCTAGACCAGAACACAGTTCCCATTACAACCCTGTGCTTGCCAGTGGGAACCACAACCCAGCCAGGGTGTCCCTTTAACTCCCCAACTAGGTGTGTTCCTAGATATAGATCTTGCACTTGGCCATGGTTTCTTCAACCCAGCTTGGCCTAATTTCTCACCTGCCATGACCTTTGCATTTGGAGATGTAGTCTGTTTTGACCCAGCCTAAACCAAGTCCCACCACTCGCTGGCAGGTGCTGGAACCTTGCCCTGCTCTGTCTGCTCCCCTACCAGTCTCAGGCAATCTGCTATGTGTGACAGCCTAACTGAGCTTGACCTGTACTCCAGCCTGGTTTCTGCCCTTGCCATTGGGGTAAGATTGGCTCTGCCCTGCCTGGTTGCCCCCTTCAAAGCCAACCCACATATTAGCCAACAGTTGGAGTTACCCTGGTCAGGCTGCCCAACACCCAGGTCTGAAACGTGTGCTCATCAGTGGGAGCTGTGAGCCCCAATAGGTTCTCCAGGTTCCCAGGTTCCTCCACTCGGTCCACTCCCTGACCCAGAGTTCACATGCTCCAGCAGGTTCTAGATCCTCACCCGGCATAGCCTAGCATTCCATCTTAGCCTTTATACGAGCTGGAGGATATTGTGGACTGTCCTGTCTCATACTCTGTGGTAGGATGCATGTGTGGGTGTTGCAGCCTGGACCTGCCCATGCTGTCACCAGCCTCAGCACCCATGAGTGTCGGTGGGTTCCATAGTTGTTCCTAGCTCAGCCCATCTCTATCCCAAATCTTACGCTAACCAGTGGGACTTGTATTTCCACAGAGTTAGGCCCATTTATCCCCCACAGAACTACTCCTGGACCTGCGTGTTGGTTGGTGTCACGACACTTCCTAATGTGACTCACCCTTGTTCCAACACTCAGTCAGGCACTGGGATCCAATCCTGTCAGAGAGGCCTTCAGTCATAGCTTTTGTGTGGACTGGCATGTGGCAGTCAGCGATGCTCTGAGCTAACAGCCAATCTTAGGACTCCCATGTGTGCTGATAAATCAGTCTGACCCAAACCAATCATATTGACTCTCCCCTCCAAACAGCCAGGTCTCAGTCTCCATGCTTACCAGCAAATTTGGTGACCCTGTCATTGAGCGTCACACAGGATTCATCCCTGCCCTACATTCACATTGTCTTATCCATTGCTGTCCTTATGCAGCAATTACATACACAAAAAATCCCTAAAGCTCGCCGTTGGGTGGTCAGCAGACAGAGCCTGGTGCCCAAAGGTGCACTGGCCTCCCAACAGCCAGGACTTGCTCACTGCATGGCAACAGTGTCCATGGGCTGAGTCCTAGGCATTGGGTTCAACCTTGCTCAGATACTCTCACAAGCAAGCCACCACGCTGCGGAGGGCTGCTGTCACCCAAGCCACCAAGGTCGAACTCCCCTAACAAATAAAGGAGATAAGAGGAAGTAAACCAAGTTAAAGGGTACTATAAAAAAGACATGGAGACTATAGTAGAAATAAATATTTCAGAGACAATAAAAATATTTAAGAAGATCAATAAGAAAATGACAAATTATAAAGAATCATGAGACTATTATGAATGATTATATGTCAACAAATTGAATAACCAGGAAGAAGTGGGTAGATTCCTAGAAACAAACAAACAAACAACAACAACAAAAACCCTACGAAGATGGAATCACAAAAAGATAATTCCAACATCCCTATAATGAATAAGGAGCTGTTCTCAATAACAAAGTCCCTGTCAAACAAAATCCCAGTAGCTGATGCTGTAAATGTCAAATTGTTCAAAACACTCAAAGGAAAGTTAGCTTCAACTAATCTTAATATGCTCTAAAGGATTAAAAAAATTAACAGTTTCTTATGGAACAATGTCATTCTGATACAAAACTCAGTGAAGAACAACACCAGAGAATTGTGGATTAATGTCTCTGTTGAATAAATACACAAAAACCTTCTGCTAAATACTAATATCATGATAAAAAGATCAACCATCAAGATATCAAAGAAGTAATAATGTTTGAAGATTAATAAACCTCATTAACAGAATGAGAGCTATATGATCTTATCAATAAGTCAGAAAAAAATGACAAAATTTAAATTTGTTTGTGATGAAAACCTCTTTAGTAAGTCAGACACAGAAAGAATGCATGACAATCATACTTAGCTGGGGGGTTGGGGGGGGTAATTTGAACCAGTTCCTTCCAAGATCAAGAAAAGAAAGGGATGCTTACTTTCATTACTTCTATTCAGTATACTACCATAATTCTACAGAGACTATACAGAATAATTCAGCAAGTAAGAAAAACAAAATGTGTACAAATAGTAAAAGGAGAAGATAAATTGCTTCAGGAGGTTTCAAGACCCAAAAAAGCTGTTAGAATTAATAAATGAATTTCATACAGTTGCAGGATAGAAAGTTAATATACAAAACTCAGTAGCATATCTATATACTGACAATGAACTACTTACAAAAGAAATCAAGAAAATTACCCCATTTATAGTACTATGCAAAAAATTAGAACAGTTCTTATCCTTCACCCAGATTGTGAATGATATATATACTGAAAACTAAAAAACAATGACAGAAAATATTGAGACACAAATAAGTAGCAGGAGAGCCCATGTTCATGAAATGGAAGAATTCATGTTATAAAGATGTCTGTATTCTTCAGTGATCTATGCATCAAAATTTCACTGACACTTTCATGAAAACAATCCTAAGCCAGAAAAGACTCCAAGCAGCCAATGAAATCTTAAGCAAAAAGTAAAAAGTAAAATTGTGTGATATCAAAGTCTATCAATATCCATTATAAACCTTGAATAATCAAAAAAGTAAGGGTCTGGTAGAGAACTAGTCTGTTGATAATCAAATAAATGAGAAGTACCGTATAAAAATGACAAAGATCACACAATGGGGAAAGGAAGTTAATATTGATACATTGTATTTAGATGCAAATATTATTAATGTTTACTGGAATACAAATAATTTTAATAAATTAAGTTTTAAAAATTCAGTATTTTCTTTTAAGTTTCTTTATCTGAAAAACAGTATTACAGTAAAAGGGACAGCACATCTTCCATGCGCTGCCTTACTCCTTAAGTGGCTGCTAATTTGCTGGAACTGGAAGCCTGTATCTGTGAGCGTCCTGTTTGCTATCTTCTGCTGCTTCCCCAGACACATTACTAAGAGGCTCAACTGGAAGTGGTACAACTGGAACTCAAATTAGAACTGATATGGAATGTTGGGAGCAGCTTAGCTGATCGCACCACCACACCAGTCTCTCAGTATGTTTCAGGCCCATGGAATGGTGAGAAGTAGTCTCTTATCAAATCCTGGATGCTCTTTACCTTTTGATTTTACTGTCTCACATTCCCTGGATGCTCTTTACCTTACCAGCTACATGCTATGAAAGAGTGAATATATTTTCTCTTTATTTTTATCCACACACAATCTGGATTCAGTCAAGTTCATATTCCTTTTCCAGGTCGATTCATGTATGTGCCTATATTTAAATTTCAGTGGCAGATTAGAGAAAAAAAATTGCTTATGAAGACTCTTGGCCCTCGATTACACACTTAGGTAAATGTCTCTGAATATTGTGTAACAGGTGAGGAGGAGAGTGTCCCTTTTAGCTTTTTCTCTGGCTATAAATCCCAGTATGTCCTAGACCCAACTATTCACTCTGGGGTACTGGTATTCATATCGTTTGAATTATTAGCTTCTAAATTTCCAGAGTTTTATCATTTCTATTTAAGTGAGACGGAAATGAAGAAGGAAGTGGTTTTATCTATGTGCCACAATAAGAATTAGAATTTGTATAGATAGTGTATCAAAATGTGCAGATTCTACAATGTCATCCCAAGTGTTGCTTCATTGAGAAAAGTGTAATACTTATGAGAACTGGAATTTAATACATGTGATTATTGAGCTAGGTAGCAGAACATTGATCTCTTTTTCTTTTTAAACCTAAGTTCTTCTTAGCTAAGACTTATTTACTGTATACTCTTCAAATCCAGGTTTCTTTTGGGTTAAGTTCTTTGGGAGAGTGACTTAGTTCTTATAGAGAACATAGCAATCAGGATGTGTGAAAAAGCAAATGAGTAAAGAGATTCTTACATTTGAGAATGCTCTAGAAATTCACAGAAACATGATATTAAAATACAAATTCATTTTGGTGCAAGCACTTAAATCCAGGTATAATTTTTGCATAATATACATGTTACATGAGCTTTTTAAACCCCCTCATGGAAGATCACATGCTTCCATGGACTTTCATGGCCTTTTCTAGCAGATTTCTCACTTAAAAACTAGTAATAAAAATACTAATGTTCAAGTCTCTATTATAAGTATATTTCATTTTCATATATATCCTTATGGATAATATCTATGAACTTTGAGATTTTTTTCAAGTATATGCATATACAAAAGTACTTCAGAAAGTTCAAGAAAATAAAAATAAATTGTAACTATTTTGATGCAAAATTTTTCAAATGCATTGTGTATATTTTCATAAAATGGATGTTTTTCACATTTTGAAGACCTCTGAAAGACCTCTGAATTCCATGGTACTGATGCTTCTTACAGACATCCCAGCACTTGTCTGAATCAGTAGCTCTGACAATAATGAACTGAGAATGTCACCTGACAATAATATTTTTTTGTTCTCAGTTATTAAAAATTGTAACTGTTTCTTCCAATATGGCTCTTTTACTTTCTTTAAAAATTAACAAGCATCAACATTCAACTCAAAAAGGATAAAAGGATATTATTATAAAATTTCTGAATCTGATTTAGACCTTGTCTTCCTTCAGTTGAAAGCAACCAAATGCATCACTGGTATCCTTCTTTTCTAAATTGAATGTTGGGTAATATTCTGTGAGATGTAGCACTGGATAGCTTTCACAAAGTTATCCTCAACAAGTCTCAAGTAATCTCAAACAAGAAGAGATAATCTCTAAATACTTTACATATTAAATGCTACCCTTTAAATTTGTGTATCTGTTTCCATTTTGACCCATTGGCCATAAATATTGCTATGAGTGATTAAGTTGAAAAAGAGTGCAGAGACATTGCTTACCTCTTTATACACCTGCCCTTTCTCCCATCTCCGATAGAAAGAAATAACAATGACAGAATGCCACCAGGATGCATGCTTACATTTGTGACTTCTCTTGGACGCTTTCCCAAGTTCCCATTGAATGATTTTTGCTGGAAAAGTGAATGGCTAAGTGATTTCTTAGCACTTATGCAAACAACCTTGAAGATTCCCTATCAACCCTTGTGTTTGTATTCTTTATGCCTTGGGGAGGGGGGTCTAGGAGAGCCATAAAGGTATACCAATACTTCTGGGTGACTTGGCCAAAAATTCCAAAAGCCTCTCCACAAGTGACTTACTTTATCTTTTATTTGGATGATGTGGTTGATAAATTGAAATCCCAACAATCATCTGACAGTGGTCTGAAATGGCAGCTGACAAAAGCTGATGTGAGCTGGCACTGGTGACAGCTGTTTCGTGACGGACTTTGTCAGAAGTACAGGCAAGGCCTCAGGTTGTAAATATAGACTGACCCTTCCAGAAGAATAGCAACTGACAGGAGTGATTTCTGCAACTTGGAAGGAAGTGATGACATGAAAATAACGGTGTGTTTGGGATTGAAACATGACTGTAGACATGTCACTTATAATGGCCACAGAGATGATAGGAAAACAGTACTAACTTCACTTGAGTTTAGCTTAAAGATACGTTTTGTGCTAAAAGCCAAAGCAAACAAGCAGAGCTAGTCGCATATTTTCAAAACTTATTCCCTCCTGAAAAAATCCTTCCCTAATTTAATACAGCTATGAAACAACTGACATCGTATGCCATTGCTACAGTGGTTCTTCACCTTACCTCGATTTTGAATCACTTGAGCATTCATTTCCTGGCCTCGGGAAATTCTAATATACTTGGCTCAGAGTAGGATATGGTCATTGGCTTAAAAATTCCCTCTGGTGATTCTCAGGTGCAGGAATTGTTGACAACCGCTGGCTGGGGGTTGGAATATGAAAAATAAATGCCCTGGAAAATGGGCATAATTTTCTTTTCTTCCTGAGGTTTTCAGCTTTTATTTTTTATCTTAATGACATAATTTTCTAATCATAATATAATGAATTTATATTGCCCAAGGAGCTCACATTTCTTCCTATTTTATTACTCATTGTTATATTTTTAAATATTTTGGGCATCTGAATCTAAGCAAGGTTAAAAGAATTAACTTGGCTCATGCCCAATCACTTGGTGCTAGGAAAACAAATATCGCCATCTTCCTTTCCAATGTTCAATCTCTAAACTAGTCACCAATGTTCTTTGTGAATCCCAAACAATCCTAGTCCAAACTGAGCTGCAAGTCTTAGAACATCTGAAAGGAAAAAAAATGCATCAAAACTGTTTATTTCACTCTACAGACAAGTTTCATTTTTCAGATGGAACTGTGCAGGGCCACAAATGGTAAAAAAGTAAGCACTTGTTCATTTAGTTAAAGCTTATATTCTCTTCTCCATCCTTTCTCTTTGTTTTTGCTTTTACCTATTTTAACTCAGGTGTTAAAATGATTAGGAATGGAGTGGATCAAGACTATGACTGAGGTGGTGGAGGGGTAGCATGATGACTCAGTGGGTATATCCTTGCCTTGTACTCCATGGCATCATATACAGGCACTAGTTTGTGTCCCAGCTGCTCCACTTCCCATCCTGCTTCCTGCTTGAGGCCTGGTAAAGCAGCAAAAGATGTCCCAAAGACCTGGAAGAAGCTCCTGACTGCTGGTTTCAGGTAAGCTCAGCTACAGCAGTGGTGGTCTCCTGGGGACTAAACTAGTGAGTGAAAGATTTTTCTCTGTCTCCCCTTCTCTCCACAAATCTACCTTTCCTATTTAAAAAATAAATAAATTAACATTATTTAAAAGACTGTGACAAAGACCAAAGTAAATAGACTGTCTATTCTTCTACTGCTTTGCTTTCCATTGGAGAGTGTTTTTAAAGCTAAGAAGAAAAAGGAGAGGGAGAAAAGGTGAGAAAGAAACACAGCGAGAAATTACTCCAGTTTGCTGATTTACCCCTTCAGAGTCTGGAGTGGGTAGGGTTGGGTCAGGGTTGAAGCTGAGAGTTAGATACTCAATTCAGATCTCCAGGTGGGTGGTGGGAACTTAGGCTTTTGTGCCAGCACTACTGCCACTCAGTGCCTGCATTAAGCAGGAAACTGAAAGCAGGCCCCAGAGCTGAGGAACTGAACCCAGACACTCAGGTGTGGGATGCACCGCTCATAATTGTCTGGTCAAATATCTTCCTCTTCTGCTTGGTTCTGAATCTTAAGTCAATCTCTTACTACAGCAACCACGTCCTCATCAAGCAATGTCTATCCTTAGGATTACTTTTAACTCTAAAGTTACTTAGGTTATATTTTAAAAAGTAATTGCTAATATCAACTGAAAATCACACAGAAAATGGATTATAAATATGTAGCTGGATGATATAGACATGGTGGATGGTAGGTTAATAAATTATAAAATGGTAAATGAAAGATAGACACATAGATGATAATATTACATGGGATTTCTCCATGGTATTCTATAATGTAGGCAACTATAAATAGTTATGAAAATAGTGAATATGAAAACTATTTTCTCCATCTTCCCTCTGATAGGATTAGAGTCTTGGGAAGAAAATTTATCTGCACAGAATATGAGCATATTAAGAGACTTCAAATCACATTGCCTATAACTCTCTCTTAACTTAGCACCTCACACCATTTACATAGCAGTGATTACTACAAGAGCATGAAAGGGAAATTAAGTATTAACGTACTAGAAATTGAGAGGCAAATTGCAAGTCAGAAATTATTTTTTGCCGTTTCATTAAACATGAATTTAATAAACAAAAATTTCTGCCGAATACTTTTTAATTGAAAGTATAAGGGAATCCATAATGAAATAGGCTGTTTTTAAGAAACAGGCCTCTTCATACAATGGTCATGTAATTTCTTGACTGTAGGAATCAGTGATGTAGGTTGAGAAATGAGATTGTCATTAAGATGTTAATATCCAAACATACACATGTAGATGTCTCCATTTCAAATATGTGGAGATCATGATGCCAATTAGAAATACGTGCCCAATTCATTTCCATCTACCCATGGGAACATACAAATAAATAACATAATGTCTCAACAGACTGGAAAAGGGAGGCAATTGATGAAAATGTACAATAGGAGAATGCACAGTGGGGAACTTAAGGACATATGAAAGAAATACCAGACATTTAAAAACATTCATGAGTAGGTTTAGACTCTTCGACCTCACTGAACATGAGCAAGAAAAGCATCGAGTGAAAGAGAGCAATATCTAGACATATTTTAGGAAAACCTTTTGTTCCTAAAGTAAATAAAAAATAGCTGCAAGATCTAATCAGATGAAAAGGAAAGCTGTTTTTTTAAGGGGAAAAAAAGGAAAATGTCAAATTTCTCTTTCATATTGAAGTGTCTATTTGAAATTACACCAAGTTAATAGTAGATTAAAAAAAATTGCAGTGAGTTTTGCTGCCAAATTGTATTTAATAGAAGACATGTGGTATTTTGAGATGCAACTGAATTGGTTACAGTAATAATATAATACAATGATTTAAAAAAAATCAATGAACAGATTTGATCAATTAATTATGGTTTTATGAAATGATTATACAATTGTTAAGTTATTTGCAAAATAACATTTCATAAAATCATGAAAACAGCCATGAAATAGTAATGAAAATGAATGATATAAAGTATGACATACATGTACTTGACATAATCTTAAATTTCTATGGAATATACATAAAATAATCTAAAAAAATTTAGATTACCTATCCTATATTTTATGACATGGAATCATATTTAGTTTTTATTTTTTCATACAATTTTTCATATTTAAAAATTTCTATTAAATGCCTGTAATTTGTTATAATTAAAAGTAATTATAGATATTTGAGCAACCAAAAACTTCCTCACCACAAAATTTCAATACTCATCTTCTATGATTTTTAAATACATCTATCAAGTAACTGTTGCCAGAAATTATTTTTCTGCAAGTTGAAAACCATAGAGCGAGCATTTAGGAAAAAGAAAATATCTCATGCAATGTAGTTTCTATCAGATTAAGAAGGCCTTGAATGCTAGACTACAGAGGCCAGTCTTATTTTCTGATGCAAATAGAGACCCTTCAAGAGATTTTTGTAGCCCTAATTAAGCAACATCCTTTGTTCTTCTCCATTAAAGCTGGTACATTGAAAATGTATATGCACATGTGTATTCATATCTGAATGTGTGCACATTAAATGTATTCACCCCAAGGCAGGGAATAATGTGTCTATAAAGAAGAAACAGGAAGAACGATTAAGGCATTTGCTAATTAGGGTCCATTTACATCTTGAGAGTCAGCTAAAATCATCCACTTATTTAAACGGAAATCTCAGTTTATTACAGCCATTATTACTCAACAGTAAGAGAGAACTAGCTTGAATTTCACAAGTAGAGAAAATCGCATCATGTCATGCTTTTTTCATGGCTCACTATCAGTCAAGTTTTGATTAAAGTTTCACTTGCTAGGAAGAAAAATCAGTGTTTATTGAGTACCTATTATGCGTGGAGCAGTTTAACAAAATGTACTTTGTATACATGTAAAATCTTAGACTTCACAGAAACCCCCCAAGACTTGTATTTTTAATCTTCATTTTACAGCAAAAGTAATTCTGATAAAGATGTTAAGAAAGCCAAGAATCTGGTCTGTAAAGAGCCATGATTTGAAGCCAAAATTACTAGTCTCATCTTTAGTATAAGTTGATAGGTAATAATTGGTTCCGTAAACATATTGAGTTCTGTACCATTGTGTTTATGTGTGATATGTGTAAATGCATTTTTAATAACAAATTTAAACATGCATTTATAGTGATTTATTGAGATTTGTGCTATGCTTTTTATAAACTTGTGTTATTTTACATAATTATATGTAAGTATAGATTAAATAGTTTAAGATGTATGTTATACAATTTATGTACAAAATTACACACGAAATATATTTAACACTTATTTCCCACACACACAAATGTATACAATTATTTTCTTACAGCCTTACATAGATAGTTGCTGCCTATTTAGAAGAACCTTTGTGAAAAACAATTTTATCATAGTGGAAACTTCATCATTGGTAAATGAGTTCTTACTCTATCCATTCTAAGATTGCAGCCTTAGAGGAAAAGTAGGGGATACATGTCTGCCTCTTGAGTCCACAGGCGATACAATTCCAAGAATGATCTACAAATCCCCTCACACATATATTGAAGAATCTTCTTCCCCCTTTGGCCTGTGCCCTGTTCTGATACTCACCTGCGCCATCACACACTGTTGCAGTTCAGTCAGAGGAAGGGTGGCAGAGCCCCTTCATCCTGCCTCTTATTCTATTCTACAGGCTCAAAAGACTAGCTTTAAATGTGATCCCTACACTGAAAAGGCAGTCACCTACCAGCTAAAGGCATTCAAGTCTTTATTCAACAAAATTATATAGTATTTTCATCAATGAACTAATGAAACAATCAACTCTACAAAAAATAAAGTGTGGACTGGGGCAGAAAAGAGGCCTTCTTGGGACTTTGCAGTTCCATACAAAGGCTGGGAAGGCTGAGCTGTCACTCCTTTTCTTCATCCCAGTATCCCATGCATAGCACCAGCTCTAGCGTGAAGGGAGATTTGAAAGCAACTAAGTACATATAAACATTTCTCATTCATTATCTGGAGCTTCCACTACTGGGTGACATATCATTAGTCCTAGTATAAAGCAAGCTTTAAAAACGTAATTACTTAATCATGCAGTTAGCTTCCCATCAATCCTAGCAGCATTTGTTCTTAACTAGCTTTTAAGAACAAAATTAGGAGTAATTTGTAAACAAAAGTAATTGAAGAAAGGCAGATATTGCCAAGGTGTTGACAGCATTAAGAGACGTTATTGTTTCCCTTAATACCACCACAGCACTGCAGTTAACAATAGGTAGCTGGCAAAAGGCAGAGCTAAGGAGTTAGTTGGTGGCAATCTGAGGAACTGCAGCATGAAGCAAAGTGATCTTTCTACTAGACCTACAGTCATCTAACTCTAACATGCAGCTTGGTGCTCTGCTCTTGTATTGGATTACATTATCATTCAGTGACTTGGAGAGCTACAGTGTGATTTATTATGCTAGAATCAGCACACAAATTAGCTAATTATGGTTTTCACATCCTTGCATTAGATATTAAGGGAATACTTTTCTAAGAAAGGTACAGTAATATGCATATGAGTGTGGAGGTTCAACTTTCACAGGACAAGGACCACTCCAGCAAGTGCCAAGTAGACACAAGGGAGTTTCATGGCTTTCTGCTACAGAATTTATAGTGAACATCATTAATTCGGTCTGTTTAATTTGCAGGGATTTTAGGGCTACTAATACAAACCAGGACTTCCGTTTTCAGGGATGAGGGAGTTACTAGTCCCTGTTACTGAAGAAGCAACTGAGTCTGACATGAGTTAAGTTACTTCTAAAAATTATGCACATAAGTTAGCAAAGTGGAGGGTTTGATTCACTTCTTTATTTTTATTATCAATGCTCTTGTTATAGTAACAAGTCCAGGTATCTTTGTAGGATCCAGCAAATGCAACAATAGACTTAACCTGGAATTAGGAAATGCAAGCTGAATTTTGTCGATGATGCCCTCTACTTAGTGATTTAAAGCAAGTTATGAAAACTCTGCAAGATTAAGTTTTCCTAACTACAAAAATTAGTAGTATGGTACCTTTATCTAAAGTTATTGCTATAAGAATCTAATGGAATGATGAATGTAAAATTATTTTGCAATTTTACAACCAGTTTTAAGGTATTATTGGAATATGCAATTTCCTTAATATGGTTTTTGGAACAGGAAAAGTGATCTGTTGTAGTAGAGGTTAATATATGAGCATCTCTGAAGAGGTAAGACCCTACAAGAAAGGGCACAGATTAATGGAAATGCATAACAACTGCTATGATCCACCCTGTTAAGTATGTAAAATCGATGTGTTTTATTGCATATAAATTATGATCAGAATTATATTAGAAACTAAGATATGATCATTACTGTTAACATTTTTCCAGAACTGAATATAACTCTTCTTGTAAGTTGCTGCTACTTGAGGAGGGACGTTGATTTTGGTGCTCACTTATGGACAAACAGACCCCCAAAAAGAATGTACATGTATTTATACCTCCATATGGATTCAAGTTAGATATTGCATTCTGTTTGTTTCCATAGAAATCAAAGCACAAGGAATCACCATGGAGTTTCAGGTTACATTCATCTATAAACCAAATATGAAAATTTTCTTTTTATTCAATGAAGAAAAATCTTCAAATGCTAATTATTTTAGATGTGATTTGGGGATAGATGCAAGAGAAAAATTTTGATTCATTACATTATAGGACAATAGAGATTGTTATTAAAAGTCTGTATTGCTGATTGACATCAGATCTGGGCTAGACTCCTGTTTCAAGTTCAAATTTAGCTTAGTAATGACCCCAGTTCAAAAAAGATGCTCTAAGAAAAAAAATGCTGACTTTTGAGAGTCTGTGGCTCAGTTATTATGACATGACAACGGCAAAGATTTACACTGGGTTAGAAGAGGAGACAGATTGAAAGAGGTGCACATTGAATGATATGTATCCTAAGATCAAATCTAAATGGATAAAAGACCTAAATCTATACCCAAAACCTTCAAACTTTTGGAAAAAAATGTTGGAAGCACAGTGCACTTCCTAAAAAAGGACTGCAAAGGCAATAGCACATCCCTTCTGGAAAGTGACACACATCTTTCTTTGGGGGGGGGGTGCAGGGGCTCCAGAGCAACCCTGATGGTCATTGCAAGAGTGGATAGGGATCCAAAGTTGGAACTAAGTAAGGACCAGAGAAAGCTGCCCTCCCGAGTCCCAAAGAAAGTTCACTGTTCTGTTTCTGCGGACCACTCAGGGCTCCTGCCTGTTGTTCCTACAACATTAGATCCTGTGAGGAAGGATCTGGGCATCTTCCATCCCATGTGGGAGATAGGAAATGGAGTGGATGACCTCAGAGTTCTTGCCCTACAAAGGCAATCTAATTCCCCGAGGTCTCCTTGGCAGTTGGGATATAGTTCTTGGTGCCAGTACTGATAGTCCTAGATGAGGATCCAGGAGTCTCCAGGGTTGGGATACAAACCTCCCCATGTCTTCTTGCTCCACTCTGGGGTTCCCTGTTGCTCTGTGCATATGACCTCCTGCTAAGAGGTTGTCAGGATCACTCTTGATTCCCCCAGTTTGTCTTTATAGTTTTGCTAATGTCTGATGCTGATTCTAGTCTGTTGTCAATAAACTACCTGTTATAATCCTGATAGATTATACATTCTAAGAAGGTGGAAGATTTCTCTGCTCTTCCGACCCATTATGGAATAACACAGAGTATTAAAAATATATTAGGTGTTACAATTCTTTGATGTAGATCATAAGCAGTGTGACTCACATTGATTGTTGGTTCATTGGTTACATCACAATATTTTATTGCATGTGGTACAGACTGAGCTTGAAATAATATTACAGTTTACAGGTACTATTCTTTGGATTGACATCATTTCATCTTAATTTAAGGTAAACATGTGGTATCTAACCTTTTGGGGTTGGCTCATTTCCCTTAGCATAATGGTTTCCAGTTGGGTCCATTTGGCCATAAAGAACTGCATTTTGTTTTTTTAAATAGCTGAGTAGTATTCCAAGGAGTAGATGAACCATAGCTTTCTTATCCAGTCTTCTGTTGATGGCCATTTCGATCGCTTCCAAGTTTTTGCAATTATTGATTGTGCTGCTATAAACATAGAGGTGCATGTTGGTTTCTCGTGCAACAGGTGTTTTGGATATATTCCTAGGAGTGCTATTGCTGGATCATATGGTATGCAGATTTTCAGTTGTTTGAGTGTTCTCCATACTGATTTCCATAGAGGCTGTACCAACCTGCACTCCCACCGACAGTGGAATAGGGTTCCCTTTTCCTCACATCCTCACCAGCAAGTGTTGTTGGTAGTTCTTTGTATGTGAGCCATTCTTACTGGCTTTAGGTGGTACCTCATTGATGTCTTAATTTGGATTTCCCTAATTGCCAGAGAGCCTGAGCATTTTTTTATGTTTGTTTGCCATTTGGGTTTGCTCCTTTGTGAAATGTCTGCACATTTCCCGTGTCCATTTCTTGAGTGGTTTGTTTGTTTTGGTGTTTTGGTTGTTCTGGAGATCTTTGTATATTCTGGAGATTAGCCCCTTATCACCATGTAGTACGCAAAGATCTTCTCCCATTCTGTGGATTGCTTTTTTACTTTGTTGATTGTTTCCTTTGCCATACAGAAGCTTCTTAGTTTGATGTAGTCCCATTTGTTTATTTTGGTCTTTGCTCAGATGCCAGAATATCTGAGCAAAAATTGTCTTAATATTGGATGAGAATCCAGACCTTATAATTTATAATCAGAATGTCTTATTGAGGACAGAAACCATTTTACAACTCATTCTATTGGTGCCAGCATTGTGCAATGGATTAAGCTGTTGTTTATAATGTTGGCACCCCATATGAGCACAAGTGAAAATTCCAGCTGCTTCACTTTCAATCCAGTTCCTTGGTAAGGCACCAGGGGAAAGAGCAAAAAATAGCCAAGAAGATGGATCATGCCATCCAATTCCAAGGCCTAGATGGAATTTCTGACTGCTAGACTTGCCAGGTCTAGTTTCAATGAGCAAATGTAAGATCTGTGTGTGTGTGCATGCACATGCGCACATGGGTGTAAGCCCAATTCTCCTGGCAATTCTACCTTTCAAATACATAAGTGAATCTTTCAAAACAATAAAATAAAATCAATTCCAATGATCATATTCATGCTTTATCCTGGGATTCTATCCATTTGGTGGGTACAAATTAGGGCTAAATACGTGTCTGTAATTTATCTAATGAATACATTATTTAGTTAATTCTGTTTTCATTTAACTTACTTGCAATAAAAGCACCAACACCACAAAGTAATTGAAGCTGAAATAGGTGTGTATGAATATGGAAACATGTACACAATCCACTGTAGTTGATCCACTTTGTTCTTTATTTTTTGTGGGAAGAGCTGTATATTCAAACTATTTTCTGCAAGCACATCTTCTCATCTTTTATGGAATGAGGAGCACGCAGAAAGAAATACTAACACTCTTACATGCAGCTTAGGACCAAATAGACAAAATACAATTCTCTCCTGTGTAATGTTTTGCTTGTTTGTTGTTATTATATTTGTTTCTGGAAGAATATTTTCAAGACCTTTCAAAACTCCTCATTGTCTTGCAACTTGCAGGCCATCCTTATGTTTAAAGATGGATCTTGTTTAAAAACTGCACAATGTAAATGGTATGTGGTATTTAATGAAAAGCACTGAAAATGCTATATAGTGCCACAGATTCGCTGCTGAACATGTCATGAGGCAACATTTTATAGGCGTTGTAAAATCTTTTTAACACACACAGCTGCATTATCCAAAATTACTCAAATCTGCAGGGCATCTCAAATTCACACTGTAACAGTAATAGGACTTGCTACTTAAAAAGTGATTATGACTAATGCACAAAAACAATTATAGCCAGATTCAATTGCCAAGAAAAAAGAATACTCATTCCCACTGAAATCTGAGCAATTAGTAGAAAAACCTAAGTGATTTTCAAAACTTACAGAATCGTGAAACTGTACTGGGGAAATTGGCTTTTAACCTGTCAATCTATGCAAGAAAGATTTTATTGGCAATAAATTTCACAAACCTCAAAACTTTATTGTTTTTAAACACACTTTGGGTTAATTAGGGATAGTCTCAAAATTATTAATTAGTAAAAGTATAGTGTTAGCCCTGTGGCAAGAAGAGGCATCATGAAAAGTTCAGACTAGAAATGGAGCCTAATAAATTCAGTTCTTCAACATTCATTTATAGGCAAATGTTTTGATCTCTGTGTGCCTCACTTTCTTCTATAGCAAGATAACTCTGGGCTAACAACTCTATGCTCTTTGCCTGCCAAAGATGATCTCAGGTGGAAACGGCTGACTGTCCGTATTCCCCTCCCCCTTCTGAAAGGAAAGTAAGAGAGATGCATTAGTGAGAAAAGGTGATATCTTTTGTCACGGGGAGTTTCATGGTACATACAGTAATACATATCATTTAAAATAGAATGAACTGCCTGATAATGCCAGTGTGGCAAAAAAGCACAGATCGATTCAACAAAGAACTGGAGAAGTACATGGAGACCTGATATTAGCGAAATGAAAACTTTGGTAATTTTATTTTCTCCTGTTTGACTGGCAGGGAGCTTCTAAGGGCTCGGGCAGGCGGGTTCACATTCTGTTCTCCTACTGGGCCTTAGGGAACGTGAGTTGAGGCAGTACACCACTTGAGTAACTTATTCTTAGAGCTATCTTCTGGCTCTTCTACATGATATTTTTCTCTTAACTAAGCACAAATGACCTCAAGTGAAAACTGAGAGTAATGAGAGAATATTCTTATCAGCTTGGGTTTCTAAATGAATGTGGGGAGCAGCACCACCCCGCTGACTCAAACCGCTCAGCCATGATAGGTGAGTAGGACACAAACTCAAAGATAGAACGTTGCATTTTTGTAGAGTGCTTTGCCCCATGAGAACGGTCAGCAATTACTGTTCACTAAACGGAGTAATGACTACAGGATGGTGGTGACAGAATGCAGTTTTTAAGAATCGAGTGAGAAAAATGTTTTACACTGAAGAGCACTCAATAAGCCTATATTTTCTCTTTTTAAAAGGGTTACTTATTTTTATTTGAGTGGCAGATTTACAGAGAGACAGAGAGACACACAGAAAGAGGAAGGGAGAAAAAGAGAGAAAGAAATTTTCCATTCACGTATTCAGCGCTCCTCTTTCCCTTTATCCCCCCAAGATAAGGGGTGCAGTGGTTGGATCTTGGCCAGTCTGAAGCCAGGATCCTAGAGCTTTGTTTGATTTCCTGCATGAGTGTTGAGGCATCTTATGCTGCTTTTGCAGTCCCTACGCAGAGAACTGGATTGGCAATGGAGCAATTTCAGATCTGAACTGGCGCTCGTATGGGATACCAGCACTGCAAGTGGAAAATTAGCCTGTAACCCACTGCACTAACCTCAACAGCCTACATGTTCATAAATGTTTGCAGTGAAAGGCAGATTATATGTGTTCATGAAGTAGGAAGTCTGACATTTAAGCAAGTTAAGTTTAAAGGGGTATAGATTCAAACTTAGGGATCAGATGAACTGAATCTATTTCCTGGATCCAGTCATTTTATATATTTGACATTTTTACAGTAATATTTGATATAATGCCATTTTATGTTCATAAAGTCCATGTGTGGTAGACAATTGTATTAATTGTACTTTACAGGGAAGAACACTGTGCCTGGAAGAGTCCATGCCCAAAGTAAACTGCATGTGCTTGAATAGGAACATAGTTGTTTAGTTACTGGAACAACTAAAAGCAAAGCATCAGGTTCAGGCATATGCCTAAAGCTAAGAATATGTAACTGTTCTCAAATTGAGTTGTTCCACACTATCTGGGAACATTGAGTGGAAGAAAGGATAAGCAGAGGTCTCTGCACGCAAAGCCTAGTTGATCCTTTGATCATAGCGCACATCACTGTCACACAGCATATGATGTGAAACTAATGGTTCTTGCCACCAAGCAATCCAGAAATAACTACAAGAAAAGAACAAATCATTCCTAATTCACGTTGCTGTTTCTAGAAGTCAGTTGCAAATAACTATTGCATTTTGGGAACTTGTAGCTGAGTCTGAACTTAAAACGGTCTCTATAGCCCTATGTGCTACGACCGAATGGTTCAGTTAAGACCTTCTGAGCTTCTGCTACTCTTGCCATTATTGCCAAAGTTAGGATTATATGATTTGATTAAGTGACGTTTCTCTGTATGTGCTGTTTAAATACTATGCACTAAGAAATTTGCTAGGAAATTGGAACCCAGAAATAGTAAAAGATGTGCTCAAGAAATTTCTAATCCAGGGTGAAACTACATAAATTAGAGACAATTTAGCTATAGTCTAAGGTTAAGGACATTGGCCATGAGCTATGCTATATGAGATTGAATCCTAACCATCTCAATTGCCAGTTGCAAGACTTGAATACATCAATTCACATTTCAGTTTGTCAGTTATTTAATTTGCAATTGGGAAATTATAAGCTAAATAAACAAATATCTTTGATGTTCAACACTTTGCTGAACATAGGAAATTAAAGAAATTAAATACATCACAATAGTTGAATTTGTGAGAGGCGAACGTGATAACCTAGACTACACTACGGAAACAGAGCCACGATAGTTGAATTTGTCACTTACAGGTTTTGCATTGGTTGTGACAACTGAGCTCAGTATTGAAGACCCGTTTATCAATAACCAGGAAGTCAAATCTTTCTAGGCAGGATGTGACATGTGCTTGGAAACTGTGAAGTCTTTCTAACATGAGAAAAATCCAAGAATCCCCATGTGGTTGGAGAAACACTGCATCTGAAGGAGACGAACTAGGCAAGGCCAGAAAGGAAGGCAAGGACTCTATCAGTAAGGGTCACTGTGCAGACTCATTCCTAGAGGCACAGCAATGATCAATGCCACTGGGCTGATATTGAAACAGCCTTGACATCTCTGAGGTAGAGGCATTTTATGAAGATGGGCACAAATGTGTTGACCTTTTCATGTGTGTGTCAGCATGTAGAAGCATTAAAAATCATAAATATTTACATGGCACTTTGGAGAAATGAAGCCATCTATGCCCTATTAGCCACTGTAGGTTGAATCCTTTCTCTGAGCTTCATATACTGAACACTGAAATAAGATTCCATGTATACCTGCCCCAAAGGTGCCCTGAGCACGCAGCACTGAATTAAGTGCAATGGAGTTAGTCAGAAAGTAAAAGTCCAGATCATTGTCCTGATTGCCTTGTATTCTTAGTGTGGGAGTGGAAATTGAATCACATATGTGCACAAAGATATGCGAGAATTGGTTCCTAAACTGGTGAGTCCCTCAGCTACAGCAGCGTCTCATGGAAGTGTGCTCCTCGATACCAGCATCATTCCTCAAATCACTCAGCTTACAAGAAGTTATCTGAGCAAAATGTGGTGGATTAGAATCTGCATTTTAAAAGGTTACTTATTTGAAAGTCAAAATTACCCAGAAAAAGGGACAGATATAGAGTTACCTACTTCACTCCCTGGGTGGCTGCAACTGCCAGGGCTGAGCTAGGTTGAGCTTCATTCAGTTCTCCTACATGGATGGCATTGGTTCAAACATTTGGTCCATCTTTTGCTGCTTTTTCAGGTCATTAGCAGGAATCTGGATTGAGGTGGAGCAGCTGGACTCAAATCAGCACCCTTGTAGCATGACAGTGTCTCATGCAGCAGCTTTACTCACTTTGCTACAATTTCAGCCTCATCTGCATTTTTAAACACATATTTTGGCTCACTTGCAACATTCTACAGTTAAAGAACAGCATAAATACACCATTCCTTATTTCAAATAATTATGCATAGCTTATACACATGTGTAATCCAAAAAGTGGAATTATTGTTTTGCTTGTCAAATATTCTGTCCCCTTTATTTTAGAGAGGGAGAATTCTTACATGTGCAATAAACTCTCATATGTCTGTTGGAGTTTTCCAACCTCTTAACCTATGAGCCAAGATGCCACAGTAAAAGAACCTACAATATTTGTTTTGAATAGTAAGGAGCATCAGCATTCTCAAAAGTGGCCATGTTTAGTAAGACTCCACGTCATATTCACTGACAACCATTGAAAGACAGCTCTCTCCCATTTTCTCAGCTGGTATCATTGAGTACCTACACATGCCAGGCTGTATGGCAAAATCCCTGGATTGCAATGAGGAAAAAGAGAAATGAGATATGACTTCTCCTTTGGAAAAGCCGTTTTCTTTGTTTCTCATTTTTTGATCAGAGGAATGGAATGGCACTGGAGAAAAACATGTAAATGCTATCAGATGAACTCAATATTAGAAAGGGGCTAGAAGGCACAGTTTTTTTTTTTTTCTTAGCTCAGCAGTTGAAAAAACTTAGTGTATCAGACATTCTCACAGAGAAAACAATCACTCAGATATTATTTCTGAGTAGATACTGTCGGAAGGGCAGAACAGTCTTTCCATAGATAGAGGTTTGGAAAAGGCAGGCAGGGAGACTATCACGGGTCGGTGCAATAATCTCAGGAACCCAGGAAAACAGTGGTCCCTGCATTTCTTTTTTAAAGAGCTTTCACAATTTATTTATAAGACTTAGAAGGTCCAAACAAAGACATTAGATACTACAGATTGCAGAGTAGTGCTTTTTGTGTGTGAATAGAAACACTACTTCTTAAGACATCAAAAATAGAGAATTAATGCAAATAATTTCATTTAAATCAATCAATATTTTCATTTATTTTGTTCTGATAAATAAAAGCCTACATTTTCAAGATATCTTTATATGTATTATAAAAACATATTTTTAATTAGGTTAATATGACCTCTTCATGCCTCCCTCTGGCCACTTCTTTTCCAAATTGATCACTTTTTTCTTTTTAGAAAATAGCGATTATTCAAAACAAGTTATTTCAGTGTGTTTTGTAGCCAAATGATATAGATTTACAAGCCACAATGATGTGAGTCAACATCAAATTAGTAAATCGTCCAGTAAAAATTTTATTGTGAGCAGCTTTGTTGATCATTTTAATTGGTAATTGCAATTTAGTTCTTAATTATTGAGATATTTCTTTTTAAAAATGGAATGATGCTGTTTAAATTCACCACTTTCATTAATTTTAGATGTTTTTCATGATTAGGTCAAACAATTCCAAAGAAACTTCAATATTTTCCAATGGCAAAATATTAAACTATACCAGAATGCTGCCACACAACACAGAAGTTCCCTTTTTCAACATGGGGTTCTGCCAAATCCAAGCCCTGCAAAGAAGACTTCCACTGGGTAATTTCTGGGTTTCGCACAGATTTGTAAAGACTTAAAATAAAAGGAACTCTACTAATTCTTCAGCTTAACTTGGTCTCAGAATATGATTAGTTCCATTGTGGTTAGGATGAGTAATATATAAAGGCTACATTTATGCCCCATGTAATGGAGGTCATTTGACTGAGTGATGTTTTCCCCTTGATTATAATGTTCACATTTTATAACAGGAAATAGAAAGTTAATTGATAGCTATTTAGAGCCATCAAAATCCTTTTGTGAAAAAAACCTATTTAGACATTGAAGAATTACTTTGTAGAAATGACTGAAAATAATTTATTAGGACTTATTTCCATAATCATGGCTGAGCACAGGTTACTGACGCTAATTGTTTATTTAAACTCAGTCATTCCAACTCTCAAAGTGTTTTTCATCATTGAAATTTGTTTTAGCCTTTTACCTTTTGGAACTGATGGGCATAGATATTCCACAGCATATCCATTCTATTTTTCCTCCATTCTCTAAAAAGTTTTTAGTTGAGTGAAATCAGAGGTTTTATTTTTATTTTGTTCTACATAAACCTGTCTTTATGTGTGGTTGTAGATGTGGAAAGAGCTACATTTATAGATGCGTTTATATACAAGCTTGCTGACATGTTATTTCAAAATAAGATTAAAGAATGACAGTTATCAGATACTTAAGCAGTAAATAACACACTAATATTAAATATATACTATTGCAAAATTAATATGTACTTAGCAAATAACTGACTTGGCTCATGTTGGATATTAAAAGATCACTCTCTGTCATGATCAGTTAATCAATAAATTGTTACATAGTCCTGAAATACCTAAGTAGGATGAAATGAATATGTCTATAAATCATGGTTATCTAAAAAACGTGTCTCCAAATCCTACTGAAAATATGAGCCTTGTTTGCTTGATTAACAATAATAAAAGAATACTCAAATGGAGATGCCTGGCACTGCAGAACGAGAGGGAGAAAACACTGATGGAGTGAAGCATGGAAGAAAAGCTTGGTTACCCATGCTTCACAGCTGTTACAAGATATCCCTGAACTCAGCTCTGGGACATCCAGACCTGTATGGCTGACTTATCCTTGAATCTAAGCCAAATGAATGTGAGGGAACTGCACCTGCTTCTAGTTCCCAAGAAAAATCTCTGAATCTTAGGATAAAAGCAAAGGAAAAGACATCAGAGAATACATTTAAGGACAAAACAAAACAAAAAAAACCAGAACAAACCTGTTTGAGCCGTATTTGCCATCAGATTGAGTAAAATAAAAGTAAGGACACTTTCAGGCAAATAATTGTTTTGTTCAAATACTGCAGTGGTGTAATTTGTCCAAAACCTAGTGGTCTAAAACAAATACTGGTTATTGTCTCTCGCTTGGGGATTTCTTACACAAAGCTTCAATTGCATACTGGATGAGACCTCAATCATCTCAAGTCTTGACTGAACTAGTCACCCAATCTTTTTAAGCTGTCAGCTTAGGTGGAAGTATTAACCAGGCCACCCTACACATGACTTCTCCACTTAGCTTAGGGTTCACACAGTGTGAAAGCAAGGATTCTATTCTATTTTACTGTATTTTAAGTAGAACATTGTATGACCAGTCATTGAAATTCTCGAGAACTGGATGCTGTAACATTTGCCCCTTTTGTTTTAGATGCTGCTCCTTCAGGGAACCCATGCTTGTTTGTGCAGTAGGCAATTTTTAAGTGTCACGTTTGATCAGTCCTCATGGTATTTTTGTGTTTTAATCTTACACTTCAATTACGTGTTTTGTCGCACTTGTCAGGGTGGTCACATTTGCCGCAGGTTAATTTCTGTAGGTGATGGACTTCAGCACCATAGCAATAGCAAAGAATTCTGTCTTTGCTGTCCATCTTCTGCAGCCAAGATCAAAAGGACTATGGTGGGGATCTGAAGTAGAAGTACAGTTACATTCTATTCAGGACTACGTTGGATTCTGATAACATTTCTTCCTTGGTAGCACTGTAGTGAATTCGGGGATTATAAACTTTATCTTGCTCAAAGGCATCCTTGCACTATATCATCTATCTGGAAGCCCTATTGTTCTTGGATGTTGTGCTATTCTTACGTCATTTTAAGTCAATGAAACATATTAGCGTACTTTAATAGCTTGTGGTCCTTGAGGCCAAGTAACAATTGATGCAATTTGAGTAAAATTGAATACATAACATAAATAGGAAATGAATACAATGTGTCTAGAAAAGAAACACAGAAAATAATACGCTAATAAAGATACCTTCATAACAAATGTTACTAGGAAGTTAGGATACAAGATAGATTCACTCTTCAAACCTTAAAATCTTAAAGTTGATAGAAACTGACAACACTTTGGTTTTGAAGACACAATATGACCGTCACAATCCCATCTCGACCAACTTTTCCAGCATTTGAAGGGATGTGATTGATTCCTTTGTCTGCTACAAATTAGGCTTTATTTGTAATTTATATCATGTAGATAAGATACATTTGCTGCTTTCATTTCACTGAGAAGTACTTGCACAAGCTTAAGTTGTACAACCAATGGGTCTCTGTAATGTCTTAATATCTGGTTCCAAACAGAAGTCAGCATGAATATTCAAAAAAATATACATTTGTAATACATGAAAGTAAGGAATAACAAAATATCATTGCAATGAATTTATGTGAATTTAAGCAGATTTAATTAATAGTAAAATGTACTGAGCATCCCAAATCAAGGTATTTGCTTCATTGTTACTTAGGCCAGTGGCTAACAAGTAGATCTTGGCCAGCCTGTTTAACTTCTATAAGAATCCTTTTCCTTCATCTGAAAATTGGGGCTAATAGAAAAATACTTCCGAATGCTGAAATGCTTAACTGATAACACACATATTAAATATTAATCACTCAGCCTGTCTTACGATAAATGCATGACCCAAATCAGTCATAATTATCATCATTTTGTTTTTGGCCAGAAAAGGGGATTACTGGGGATAGTAAGGAAAAACATGTGAATGGATGAGCAATTCTAGCAGCCACACTAGCTATTTTCTACTTTTGCTAAAGTCTAGGGTCTGTTATCCCTTGGCTATCCATAAATAACTATAGCTGGCATTTAATGATAGCTTTCATTGTAATGAGCACTGCTCTATACATTTTCTATTTATTTTCTCATAGAATCCTTACTAAACTGTGTGTACAATCATATCCCAGGTAAGAAAATCTATACATAGAATATTGAAATAACTTGCCAAATATAATAGACTGCACAGCTAACAAATGGTAAGCCTCAAGTTCAAATTCTAAACATAGGCTGGCTGTGGATCACATGTTCCCTGTTAGTAGAAGACAGTGCTACTATTGTCAGCGGATGCTCAGTAGCTATAGAGACATCATGTCTTACTGAATCTGCCTGTAAGATAGCCCTGTATTCATGCAAAGTAAGTGTGGCCTCACTACAAGCTGCATGTCTGTGTGCCCTGAGAACTGGCTTGTCATAAATCACTGGTCCAGAGTATAAAGTTCATATTCTAACAAGGGTCCTACCTGGCACAGGGCAGGTCTTGGGTCTAAATTATCCCTTTTTCACTCTGCCAGTAGAACTGAGCTCAGCTACTTCCACTACAACAACCATTCTGTTTTTGATGGGGATGTTTTTGGGATAGACTAATCATTAGAAAACCTTGGCCATGAGCATGTGTGCCAATGTTGCCTGATCAAAGAAGAGCTGTTAAGGTACAGGAGCACTCTTGCTACGGAAATGAGTCATATCACAGAGCTGGGCTGCTGTGGCATCATACAGAAACTGCAAAAAAACTCAAGGGCTGCTCTCAAGTGAAGGAGAACATGGCAGAAGGCCAGGAAAAGCTACAGAAGATGCCAGATTCCCAGTAAAAGAAAGGCTTCATGGCCAGGCTTCTTGCTATAACTGTCTCTTTGGCTTTCTCTTTTCAAAGCTATTTTTCCTATTGTAAATAATCTCCTTAAATGAGGACTACTAAATGAGAACTATTGTCTCTCCTTTTACACAAGAGGGCCATTCAGAGTCTTTAGTAGTAATGAAAGGGAAAAGCACACACAATCAAAAAGATGACGGGTGTGGTATGTTCCACCAAGAAGGAAGCAGGAGGTGGAGGAGGGGAGGAACTGGGTTTAGCACCGAATGGCCAGTGTGTCAGACTTGCCCAGCTATCGGAAAAAAAATATTGGATGAAGTCTCCACATGGTTAATGCTGGCTTTAACAGAAAGAGGATTCAAAGAAATACCAGTCAGATATAGGAAACTGTGCCGTGATTTCAAATAGCTTGGGATGCCCATGGGTGAGATACCAACTGCTGCAAATTCTAACAAAATCCAGAGCACTTTTGAGCACACTTCCTACACTGTAAACAATGAAGATTTAATTCTAATTAATCTTAGTTCTTCTCAGCAATCTTAGGATGAGTTTTTCTGTCATTATACAAGATAGACATGGATTAAATGTAAGATGTACAATCAGATCTTAATTATTTAAAAAAGTTATTGAGGAATCTTAAAGTCCTTTTAAGGAATACATTTTTCAAGGTTTATACTTACATTTTTTTTACAATAGATATCAATACCAAACAGATTAATTACCAAATTTTATTGTCAATTTTTTTTTTTTGGAAAATGTATCATTTGAAGAGGATGTGGGAAAGAAGGTGAGGAGAGCAAATCTCCATCTGCTGATTAACTCCTCATATTCCTGTAGTAGATCCTGGGTGGGACCAAAAAAGTGAACTTAGAAATTCAAGCCAGGTTAACTTGTGGCTGGGAGAAAATCAACTACTTGGAACATCACTACTGCCTTTTTTAGGATCTGCAACATCAGGAAGCCAGAATCTAAAGTCAGAGTTAGGAATCAAACCTGACACAGACAGCTGGCCAAAAGGCCCTTTTCAACTTTAATCCTAAAAAAAAATGCAGATGATGCAATTCAAGGAAGAGTCAGGGAGACAGCAAAGCGAATTGGGTGAAAGAGAAGGCTCTGGAACCTTATTCTATGAATTCAAATCACATGTTTCATTTACTGTGTGTAACGTCACCCCTTTGTACATTTGTTAGTTATCTGCTCTAAGAAAATAGATGATACCACAGAAGTTTGTTATTAGGATTAAATGGATTAGTATTGGTGAAGTACCAGGAGAATTGCTGGCTTCATGAACGCCCAATAAATGTTTGCTTATGATAAGAGAATCAGCAACAAACAGAAGATAAGTATCTCTGCATTCGTTGACATGTAAGACTAATCCTGAAGTGGAGAATGTGTTTATGCAGTGGTTTAACAGTAAGGTTACTCTTTCGGATTTTGTTTAAAACAAATACAAATCGTATCTATGCATTCTCTACAAACTTGAAGCATTTGGACATAACTTGTCACCCTAGTTGGAGGCAGAAGCTTCAGTCTTAGTATCTTTCTTTTTTTCTGCTGGTCAGCCAGAACTATAGTGAGACACTGAGAATCAGGCTTGTAACTTACCAGCCCTGCATTTTAGATGTTTTGATAACATTAGGACGATGGCCTGGAAAGAATCGATGAGTGTTAGGACAAAGCTCTTGAATCATATCATTAGCTCTGTGTCCACAATATTACCAAGCAAAACTGAAAGCTCCTTCCCAAGATCCTCGAGATTGTGGACACACTTTAATGAATTTTTCCCTTTGAAAGTGATTCCTGTAAAGTTTCACTGGGCCATATGTGAACCTCATTAATAACAAAATTGAGTGTTGCAAGGGTATTAACTATTGAAGCTGCTTTCTTTGACACATGATCTCTATTCACCATTGTGGGTGTATCCTGATAGTTTGAGCTATGCCATGGGATAGAACTAGCACGTGTTAACAGGGAGTTTCAGTCGGCTTTGAGTGGATGAAACATGCCAAATGTTTTACACCCATCTATACTATTGTATTAATGAGATGAAGGCTTAGAAACCTCAGTATATGGGAGAAATCTTTAAAACTCCACAGAAAACAGTTACAAATGTAAAAATCAAATTTTCATGGAAATAAGACTATTACTCATTCACATACATCAAAGAGTGACTGAAGATTTGGATAAAAGCAGTAGTCCCTCCACTCCATAAATCAGTGATTCTCAATGAAAGGTCAAGTTCCTGAGCATGTCTCAGGTGTAGACTTACACCTGACTGAAAGTACTATTGGAATTCAGTGACTGACGTATAAGGATGAGAATATCCAGAATGGCTATCGTTTATCCTTCATGACATTTTTGTATCCTGCTGAGCATTCATATATATCCAAAAATCTGATAATGCGTCTGGCATGATCTCTGTACTCCAGTTAGGGTTATTTTCATCTTTATCTCACAACGCCTTAACTACTCAAGTCTGTTGTTGTTGTTATTATTATCATTACGTAACACTAACTTTTAGCCCAATATTCTCTTCTGCTTTTCTTGTCCACCTTCCTATTAAGCTAGAGTAGGATGTCTTCCTTTATTTTAAGTGGGTAAAGAAAAACAACAAATTATAATGTCTAGTGTAATCATGCCTAAGATTTTTCATTAGCTGTTGCTAATTCCCTTTAAATAACTTATTTTATTATAAATTAAAATTACATATAAAATCTCATTCTGTATTTATAAATTTTAATTCACTATAGAAAGAGGATAATATTTATCACATATATAGGAATATTTATGAATTACTTTATATTCATGTTCTATATGCAAGAGAACGTCAAAAAGTTTGAAGGATAAGTGGAAGTAAGATCTATCATGTTACAAAAATGGAAACATTTACATAGTTATTTTTTCTAATATGCAACTTCTATGAACTTTTGAAGACCCCTTGAACATATTAAATTCAAAATTTTTACACGATAATTAACTTGTATTTTAATTATGTTTACCATAATCTTTTTGAAATTTCCTTGCATATTTTCTGAAGTGGGTGATATGCTATTTACATATATATATGTTTACATATGTATTACATAATGTTATTATTACATTATAGATAGAGGATAAGTGGATAGATATAGTCTAAATCTACATATTATATAGAGTGGTATAAACACTATTTATGTGATACAGATTATATACTCACTTAAAGAAATACACTGTATGTGTGTATACCACATACATATGTCTTATAACATACACACATTATACAGATACATTTTTATATGGATTTACTTTACACTATACACATGTGTGTATTATTTCAATCCTGTATATGTCCATGCACATTAATATAAATGGATGTGTGTGATACATTGTACAGTCTTCAATCACATGAATTTTATGTTGGTGTTCTACATCTAGATGTTATATGGATTGTGTGTGCTTATATACAATCATGTTATATGTTGTATATTATATTCCTATGTCATAAATAGTATAACATGAGAGGAGCATATTTATAACATATTTTTATGATAAGGAAATACTTCATGAAGATGAATTGGCTGCAGAGACCTTACAGTGGTATTATTTAGTCTGATCTCTTTATTCTGTTGTTAAATTATGTGTTTACAAATTTTGGCATTTGGATCACACATTTCAGACGAGATCGGGCGCGTTCGAGGTGGTATGACTGTAGGCTGAATCACACATTTCAAATGAAATTCAAAAGTCTTGAAATATTTTAGAAGAAAAGGCATTAAGCATATGAGTGAAGTGACACAATACTCATTGGCTTATCAACACTAACATTTCTGAAGCGTTGTTCAAAGTGGAACCCTTCAGCCAGTTTACTTATCCCTGCCTGAGATACTAATAGATCTGGGTCAAAGGGGAAAGGTCCAGATACATTCCACTTCATTTGCATTTCTGTATTTCCACATAGTGCTATCTCCTATCTTCAGCTAAGACCAGGGACAGAGGTACTTAAAAATAGAACAGCAAAAGTTGGACAAACTAGACATACGAATTCACTGAAACACTTTGTAGGTAAAACATGCCCCCAAAGTCTTCTTGGGAGCTCCAGTTCATATAGTGCCTTCCCTGACATGCCCTGTCCCCTTCCTCCAACACAAGGAGTCCCCTCACAAATTCCATCAGCTGGCATACACTATGTGAATATTATGCTTCTTATCTTGAGACAAGTCACTGTTTCTTTTTCTTTATTTGTGTGTCATGTTCTAGAAACTCACTCTTGTTTATTCACTAGTTGCAAAGTATGACTCAGAGTAGCCAGTGGACTGGTAATACTCTTTCGTTCAGTCAACTCAGATTTGCTAAACATTCTGCCCTTCAGGTTTCATTGATAAAGGTCAGAAAATAGTATTTCCTAAGCAGATCACCAAAGATATGGTAGTCTAGAACCACTTAAATATTAAGGTTAAAATCCATTTCTTTTTATTGACTTTTAGCCTTCACTGAGTTGGAAATTTTGCTTCACAAAGGCTTAAGGCATGTGGTCAAGATTTAAGGTTACCATAACATGAATTCTGAAGAGTTTTCCACATTATGAAGAGCTGCTGAAACCAGAATAGCTTAGAGCTTGAAATGGCTGCATCTTGAAGGCACTTGATATTTTATAAGATCATCTGCATTCAGCATTCAAGGGAATCAAACAAGTAATAAGAAAGCCACAAGAAAGAGACAGAGCAGGAGACAGTGGCAAGGTTTTTGGTATTTTCTTAGGAGCCTGAAATCATATCCTCTGGCATATTCTCACCACTTTAGAGACCTGCGACTGTCCTGAATAGTACCTGCTGTTCCACAATGCATTTGCCAATGCACTTAAAGAGCTACTGTAATCTGGTCTCAATCCAAGCAGAGGGGTGTGTGTGTTTGTGAAAATGTTCATTAGACATATTCACATCATGGGATAAAAAAGACGTGAGTCATAAAGTTTATATTTCCCTCTGTGTTCTTTAGAATTATGCTCTAGTTAAATACTCCATTATCATTACCATTGTATATCTCCCTTCTTTCCTGTTTTTTCAGAGGCATAATACAAATAAACAAAAAAAATTATTCTTTAGTGATAACGGAAGATAATCCAAAATATTTCTCATAGTGTGTTTGAAGAAGGATTATTATAGAATTGAATTTATAGGATTAATAATTCTCAATTAAAAACAATCACCTCTAAAAAGTCAACACCTTATCATTGGTTGTTAGAATACTGCTGAAAGATAAATATATAAATGCAGATTATTATTATTACTGTCATTATCATTGTTCATGTTGCACATTACAAGAGGAGAAAATATGTACTCAGTGCTGAATGGCTCAAAACATTTCGTTTTACCCAATTATTTCAGCAAGTATTCAGCATGAGTGCACAACCATATGTTTCACGTAGATAGTACAAAAATGAAATAAAATAAAATACAACCTTATCTCCAGAATGTCTCACTCTAGCAAAACAGTGTACATGTTTGCCTATGAGAAGCAAAACTGAAAAACACAGGGAGGGATGAGGAAAAGTGTTGAACTAGGTAGAACTCTCAACACCATTCACACTTGTAGAAAAGAGACAATCTGAACAGGGGAGCTGGGCTTCCCAGCATCCTTTGCTTGCAGCTCCATGAGGGTCAAAAGACAATGTCTACATAATTTTCAGCCTGGAGAGTAGTAAGATGAATATGCTTTAAAGAACAGGTTGGTGGCTAAATTTGAAAGTCAACCGGTCATAAGTTCTTTCCCGAGTTTAAAACAGACTTCCAAGTGAATTCTAACTGACACTAGGTTTTCACCTGTAAGTTTCCATTTCCTTACAGGTCCTGGCCATCCATGGATAAATGGATGGGCGAAATTATTGTTCTGAGTTCTAATTAATATTATAAATTTACTAATATGTAAAGACAGTGTCTGTCAAAGCTTACTTCATGTTTTCAATACTTTGCATGAGCAAGCTAAATTCACTATTTTCTCATTTTACTTTCATAGAAAGAATAGAGTGGGATTACATAGATATTGCCCTTTAAACAAGGTAATCGGCAATGGGCTTGGAACCTTGGGGAGAATTTGAAGTGATTGCCTAGTCCTTCTTTTAGCAAAGCTGGAACAAATGAAAAATTAAGCACTTTTAAGATTGCAGATAACCATTGACTATTGAAACGTGGATGTCTCTCACTTGATGTTAAAATGTTTTGAATTTACTGCAGGAATTTTAGAACAATTTGGGAGGCTAGCAAATTTGAGAAGCAACTCACTTGTTGCAAAAGAAGAAAAATAAATGAAGAAAATATGAAAATAAAATGAGCAATGATACCAAGTAATGGCAAGCCTCAAAAGCTCAATGTTTTCATCTGATTTTCAGAACTTCAGACTTTCTTTTTTTTCTTTTTCTTTTTTTTACTTTTTTTTTGTTGACAGTCTTTACATAGTTAATTAGGGCAAAAAGGTTCAAGGGTTACAAAAAAGTGGGTAAGACTAGTATTTTTTCCATATTGTTTCCTTCATGTTTAAAGGAGGGTATTAAGGGAGAAGGCCCACCCAATTTCCCACCCTCCCCAGGTCCTGGATGTAAGGTATGCCCTGAGGTTCTTGCTCAAGTGATTTTGATATTTCACCAGTTATGAATCACTGCCAATCTCGCCACTCCAAGCACTATGAAGTCCTTGAAGAATCCACTGACTGACATAGTCTATCATAGCTGAGATGGTTGGTTGATCTGTTCTGTCTTCTCTCTTTTGTTGGTTAGGGTTCTGAGTCCAGCATTTTGATTGGGTAGATCTCCAAAGAAACTTTGTCTGAGGTGTGCTCAAACCAGATTCTTGTATGAACTTCAGACTTTCTAGATATCACACATGGCAATGAATATCTCCTCATTCAGCTCTTGGGAACACACATTTCTTTTCATTGAGCTTCATACTTTATTAATTATTCTGGCATAATGTTATTATAAACTGTTGTTGATTATCTGACTCTTCTGGGCATTTGAGTGGTTCCAGAAAGTCAGTTTTACATTAAAAGAATATTGTTTATGAAAACCAAATACAGAAGTGAAGTATGTGTTTAATTAAGTCTTTAAACTTCCATGAGTTCATTTTTTAGAAACTGGGGTGGAGCTCAGGATGCCTATGGGATTAATAATGCTTTCCTAAAATCCTTCTTGCACCTATGATATTAGTAAATACCTAGTCATGTTAGCATTTAACTTTTATGACTCGATGCTATTTTTACCTCTTCTGTGTATTCCTGTCTTGAAGGTTGTAACCTAACTGCTATCTGTGCATTTTGCCAAATTTTTAAAAAGTCCAATATAAGTAGCACTTGGAAAACAGCTTCAAGAAAATAAGCAGATAAAGAACTGATGTGGAAGTAGAGGAGATGAGGGACAGGAAGAACTGCAAACAAGGGGAAAGAATTTTAAAGATAAATAAGGACCAGTTGTTTAGCCTGGGGGGGGGGAGACACCTGTGTCCCAGATGGGAGTATCTGTACCAGTTCTGGCTGCTTGAATTGTTTACTTAAGATCTTGGGTTGTGATGGTTCAAATCGTTGGGGTCCTGCCACTCATGTGGGAGACCTGGATTGAGTCTCTGACTCCCCAGTTTTGTCCCACCCCCAGCTCTTGAGGACATCTAGCGGAGCGAACCATTGAATGGAATCCATCTCTTTCTTTTTTATGTGTGTATGTAAGTGTCTGTTTGTCTACTTCTCTCTGTGCCTTCTAAAAATTTTTACTTAAAAGAAGAAAAATAAATAGAGGTGGTTATTTGGTCTAGAAGCTCAGAAGCCAGTGAAGATACTGCACCCAACATCTGAGGGCCCATCTCTAGGCTTCTGGCTCCACTCTCCTGATAGATAATTTCCTCAGAGACACTGGCAATGTCTCTAGTGATGAGATTCCCACTACCTTCATAGAAGGCACGGGTTGCATTCCTGGCTCTAGGCCTTGGCCTTTGGTTCAGCTCAATTCCAGCCATTGTAGGAATTTATTGAGTGAACTAGCCAATGAGAGCTTTCTATCTATCTCTATGTATGCATATATGTATGTATGTATGTATGTATCTATCTATCTATCTATCTATCATCTCTCTATATCTTTGAACCTATAAATATGTGTATCATTTATATTTTTTGTCTCTCTTTCCTTGCCTTTCAAATAATAACAAAAATTTAACAGGAATTAGTAAATCAAAACAAATCATAGAGATAGCTGAAAAGGAGGAGGGGGAAATCATATAGTATCGAACTAAGGCCAATGTTAACAAACCACTGCCCCACATGTACTAAAGGATCTACAGTTCCCCAAAGACTTACAGTCATAGGCAGACCGAAGGCAAAAGGAAATGTTAAGAAACTACTTTCACTACAAAAGGATATTTTCTTTAAAATATTTTCAGCATCAGTTTTTTGTCACTTAGCATGCTCCAGTTAGTAATGACAATGCACTCTCCGTTTCCTCTTGTGCTTTGCACAGCTCAGTCACGGGAGCACCTCCTTCCATTCCTCTCAAAGAAATGACGCCTAGGTCAGGAGTGACAGATCACCATTGTTAGGTGGGGACCCACGTCCCCCCCTTTTGAGGGGAGGAGGAACATGAGTGGACCCAGCTGACTCTGTCAGGGCTGATTGCAACAAGGTTCAAAAAAAGTTTCTCCAAAAAAGCAGTAGCTTTACAAAAAGCCATCTCTTCCAAAATAGGTCAAATGTTGAAACAGTATTTAAAAAGCCCCTCTATTTTTCCATGTTTTGTTCCAGACCTGGCCCTGGAATGCTTGCTGACATAGCCCCACTTAGGCTTTGGCTTCTGGAGGCTGCCCTTGAGTCCTAATGATAACTATAATGATATTTTGTAGGTCCCCTACTGCTTAAACAAAGACAGAATTTATAATGTGCCTCAGAGCATCAAAAATGGATGTTAGAAAACATTAATATTACTATTTTTATCACTATTTAGTGAACAGTGCTGGAAGATATTAATATTACCATGATCATTATTACAGTGAGATAAAGAAGGAGTGAAACTCCATGTGGCAAAGAGATTGTTGAGGGGGGAAAAATGGATGAGCCTGTTTTTCTTTAAGTTCTTTAAATCAGGCTTAACTGGAAAAATAATCGCAGTGGCTAACAGAGTCAGGAGTCAGGGTAATTAAGTGAGTAAATGAGGCCAGTGTCATTTGAATTTATGCATTTTCCTTCATCCCTTTGTTTGCTCTGCTTTTCTCTTTCACTGGGTCTCCACTGCAATGTTGTTTATTCATGGAGGGCATGCCACAGTTTTTAATACTGGAGGGAAAAATGCGAAACCCTTCATCCGACTGGCCAACGTGTAGACCGGAGTGAACACAGGGGGATCAAAGTGATATGAAGACAACAGGGGTTTCATTAAAATGTTCCGTTCTCTGCCTGAGGACAGAGCAGGGAGAAAAGGGTGAAAAAAAATCATCTAGCCCAAACAAGTTTAACTTAAAAAAAAAAGCAACGAACCACCTGTGGTCTCCTTGGAAACAGGCAAGCACACCCTCCAGCCACCTTTTAATGAAACCCCAGAGCCCCTTTATTAATTTATTAAAGAATCTATTTTCTGAAGATTCATAAACCTCATATAACTCATATTCCAACACATCTCTGCTATGCTAATGGCATGCACTTCTATGAATAATTAATTATTTAATTAGTAATAATTAGAGGTTGTTGTACGGGTCAAACCATTGGGCTGACAGCATGCTATTGTCAAAATGTCACTCGAATTAATGGAACAGCATTTAAACAGAGTGATTCATCATTTAGATTTCCTACCTCCCCACTCCCTTCCCTGCCCCCAAATATCTTTTAAAGTACATGCCATTTTAAGATTTGTATAACATGTAAAATAGGACATTTAATATTAAGCATTTTACAGAAAGTATGTAACTTTCAATACCGTGTAACACACACAAGATGGGATGAGAGAACTAACTGAGAGAAACTACAGCAATAGTACATGGGCTTGCCCCCTTTACATATAATTTCTAAGATGCTTTTTAAAGTCATTGGCCCTTAATGCTCATAAAGAATGAATGTACTCAAAGTGAATCATTCCCCCAATACATTTGTTGGTAAGCTCTGGTGAAATTATTCTTACATGATAATCCTTCTAAATCAATTTAGCCTTCTCAGGGCACCATTCTGCTCTGTTCTGGTTCTCCACATCAGACTCCTTGTTCAGTTCCTACCCCATCTCTGTTCAGACCTAATTTATCCTGGCTATACTGCATGAATCTTTCTGAGCTGCTGGTGGGCTTGCCAGTGCCTCTTCAGCCATGCTCTGCCACATAGAACCAAAGAAAATAGCTGCCTTGTAGCTGGAGACTCAATGCGATCATCTATATGCAGTCTAGCAAAACAACTTGAGGCATACTGAGTTGCCAATAAAAGATGTTACAACCTTATGTTTTAATGTATCACTTTTATATAACTCGAACAATATAGGTTAGATAATGTGAACATAAGAAAACTAACCCAGACATACCTCTAATTATCTAAAACCAGTGGTCAAATATTTTTCAATAAAGGCCAATAATAAATTTTAATCTATACAACCCATATGGTTTCTGGTGTGAAAGCAGCATGAAATAAATGATCAAGATGGTATTTCAGCAAAATTTTTATTCACAAGATGAGGGAGTGGACTGGATTTGGTTTGATCAGTTATCCAACTTGAGGTCTAAGCATGTTGGCCCCAGGTGTCATGTAGTAAGGGGTTAATAGATGTTGACTGAATTAGTAAGACAATGAAGAAGTGGCTAAATAAATAAATGCAGGAGAACACCCATGCTCACAATGTTAAATTTCTATTTGGCCCAGATAATATTTCTTTGATTATGTTTATGATATCTAAGATAGAATAGAATGCGCTTTTTGATTTCTTTCTTTCCTGGTGCCAACAATGTTACATAGAGGATAAAACTGTAACCTCTGATGCCAGCATCCCATTTGGGTACTGGTTGAAGCCTTGGTTGCTCATGTCCCTATCCCCCTTCCTGTGCATAAACAGCAAAGACAATAGCCTGGTGTCTGGGCTTCTGCACTCACATGAGAGATGAGAAGAATCTCCAGACTCCTAGCTCTGGCCTGGTCAAGCTCTCTGCCAGTGAGACCATTTGGGGAATAAAACAGTGTATGAAAGATCTCTCTCTCTCTCTCAATCTGACTTTCAAATAAATATAAAAATCAATAAAATTTAAAAAACAATCACAGTTACTGTTCATATGCCAGTGTAGATAGCATTAAAGAATGATCTGATTCTCTAAAATACTTTTGAAAGAAGTCTAAATGTTGATAAAGTATTAATACTGGCTTTTTTCCTAGAACGTGTGGTAGCAAAATACAAGAATCTACCTTAAAAGAGAATACTTAAGGATGCTCATCCTTCTCTTTACCTTCTTGGTGGCGACAACATATCCAGGGAAAGGGCTTGCCTATAGTCAGGGTTGTAGTTATTGACCTCAGCTTGCATCCCATTGCTCCTTTTGTACCTTCCTCTCCCTTTTCCCCATGGTTGCATCATAGCCTCTCTGATGAATAGGCAGTGTGAAACTCCTATAAGAAAAGTTGCTAAAGACATTATTGGAGCCCTTATGATTGAGTTATACAGTCAAGGTGAGCCCTGTAAAAGCTATAAGAAAACAACGCAGCATAAAAGCAAAATTCGACAATATTTTTTGGAATTTTGCAAACAAAAAAGATGCATCCAGCTCTTACATGACTTTCCATAAATGGGATAACATTTTTGGTAAAGGTCAAAGAAACTGAACTACAACATCAAATGTTGGAAAGAAAGATACTCCCCATAAGTGGGGGTTTGAGGCAAGAACTGAAAACAAGGAACATTTTTCCCCTTGTGGTTACTAATGGTTGCTTACTTGTTAGAGTAATGGCAACTTGAAAATCCAATGGTTGTCCATTTGTATCTTGTATAACTTAATGGTTGTAGAAAATGTAGTTGTGCAAGTGTGAGATCAGTAATGCAATTATTTTCAGATCAGAACTTATTTGGACACCCAAAATTCAAGTGTTAACAAAAGGAAAATAAGAAATCATCTAAAAGCTGTTGGAACTTGAACATCACAAGCTTAGCAACATTTACATTTGACCTCACGGTTTGTTGTTCCAAAATCCAGGAACAGCATAGCTGTATTATCTGTGTACACTAACACAGCAGCAAAAGAAATGTCAGCCAGGGCTGTGTTCTTATCAAAGGTGCAATTGAAGAATTCACTTCTAACTCCCTCAGGTTTTGGCAGAATCCATTTTTTTGACCTATGTGATTCATATCTTCTTTATTCTTCAAAGCTAGCCATGAGACATAAAAGACTTCCTAGCAATTTTTCTTCTAGACACTCAATGAGACTTAATATAGTCATAGGTGTGACATTTCATCATAGTTGTTATATGATATTGGTTAGAAGCTAGTTATGAATCCTCCCTAAGTTGTCTCCAAGAATAAAGAATGATAGATAATAATCTAGTCTGCATCACAACTATGTCATGTTTTATAACACAGATGCAAGTTGAAGAAGTAAACTTTGGGTTCACCATGTTTGTGATAGCAGAAAAGTTTCTTAAGTTTTCTGGAACTCATTTTCCTTGTCTGAAAATTAAAGAGAACACCTAGTTAACATGGCCATCACATCTAAAATATAATGTGTATGGGATGGGCGCCATCGTGTAACATGCCAAGCCTTGGCCTGCAGTGCCAGTATCACATATGGATTCTGGTTCTAGTCCCAGCTGCTCCACTCCCAATTTAGCTCCCTTTTAATGTCCCGGGAAAGCAGCAGAGGATGTCTCAAGTCCTGGGGTTCTACACTCACATTGATACCTGAAAGAAATCCCTGGCATCTGGCTTTGTAATCGCATAGGTCCAGCTTTTGTGGTCATTTAGGGAGTGAACCTGCAGATAAAAGAGATCTCTCTCTCCCTCTCTCACTTTCTTTCTCTCACCCATCTTTTTCTTGAAATTCTACCTTTCAAAGAAGTAAATGAATCTAAAAAATATGTATGTCTGCTTCATAAATGCAAGTTTCAATTAATTATTAATTAACTAATTAACTAATTATTATTAACTAAATATTAATTGATCATCCAGGTTCTGTTTTTCTTTACATTTTCCCCTAGTCTAAATGTTGTCTACTACGGTGGATCTTCTGGAGCAGTGGCTAAAATGCCTCTTGGTGGGTTGGCATTTAGGATAAGAGAATAAAACTTCCACTTTAAATGCTGGCATCCCATGTTGGCACTGGTCATGCCCTGGCTGTTACACTTCTGATCCAGATCTCTGCTAATGGCCTGGGAAGAGCAGAAGAAGATGGTCCTAGTGTTTGGACCACTGTAACCCATGTGGGAGACCCAGATAAAGCTTTTGGCTCCTGAACTGGCCTGACCCCAGCTGGTCATTCCTAATGGGAGATCTTTACCTCTATCTTTCCCTCTTTCTGTGTAACTCTGATTTTATGTAAGTAATTTTTAATAGAGATTTTTTTTATTGGAAAAGCAGATATACAGAAAAGAGTTACAGGGAGAAAGATATTCTATCTGTTAATTCACTTCCAAACTGGCCGCAATGGCCAGAACTGACCAATCTGAAGCCAGGAGCCAGGAACCTCATCTGGGTCCCCATTGCAGGCACACAGTCCCAAGGCTTTGAGCTGTCCTCTACTGCTTTTCTAAGCTACAAGCAGGGAGCTGGATGGGAAGCAGAGCATTTGGGATCAAACCAATGCCCATATGGGATCCTGATGCAAGGCAAGACTTTAGCCAATAGGCTATCATGACAGGCTTGTGAATATTTTCAAAATGCATAAGTATAATGTAGTATATGATTTTCAAAACTTTCATGGGAATGCATACTAAGAAAAATCAATGTATAGATTTTAGTTTGTACAAAAAGAAACTTCTCTTTTAAAATTTGAAAAAATATGTCATTTTGGACACTTGCATTCAATAGAATAGTGCATCGATTAGATTTCTGACTTTATTTCTGATTCAATTTCCTGCTACTGAATACCCCAGGGGACAGCAGATGATGGCTCAAGTACAGGGGACTCTGCCATCAAGTGAGACCAGGATGAATTCCAGCCTCTGGTTACTGTAGGAAGCTGTGGATGAATCAATGAATGGAAGATCTGTCTCTGTCTCTCCATCATTTTCTCTGAGCCTTTTCAAATAATTAAGGGCTCTCTACCTTTACCTTCGTCATATGAATTGCTGTGGCAGCTAGCCTCTGGACCTGATAACTGAGAAGACTTAAGACTTGAGAAACATGGAAGGGTTTTTCAGTTCATTTTAAAATGTGAAAACAAATAGCAAGCTACACGAGTTTGCCTCCAAATCGATTCTGAAGAATTGGGATCAATGCTACCTATCCATTCTTATGAAATCATTTAAAATTCTTTGTATAGCAAAACATGCAATGAGAATTGCTAAAAATACATGTTCATTTTACATGGATAGTGTTGTTGCTCTGTAGTTTTCCATCGTATATACACAGAACGTTGTGGCTGGTGTTTGACCAATGAAAGGTGAAAGAAAATTACAGTAACACTTCCAGGCCAGGATCAGAAAAATGTCCCAGGAGATGCTCCCTCCACTCTCTCTTCCTCCTTTTCTCATAGGACCTTGATATTCACTGTTATTTGGGGAGGCATTGTTGAAGATTAACTGTGCCATCCCCAAGCTATAACTGTATAGAACACAATCCTTTAGCCATCAATTGAATGTCTTTCTTTTTAAAAAAAAAAAAGATTTATTTAAATTTATTAGAAAGGCAGATATACAGGGAAAAAGATTTTCTGTCTGCTAATTCACTCCCGACGTGGCTACAATGGCTGTAGCTAAGCCGATCGGAAGCCAGGATCCAAGAGCTTCCTTTGGGTCTCCCACATGGGTGCAGGGTCCCTAGGCTTTGGGCTGTCCTTGCCTGCTTTCCCAGGCCTCAAGCAAGAACCTGGATGGGAACTAGAACAACCATGACATGAACCAGCACACACATGGGATCTTTGGGATCCTAAAGGATGAAATGCAAAGACTTTAGCCACTAGAGAATAGCACCAGGCCCCACCATTTGGAACTTTAAGCTTTACAAGAAATAAATTTTCTTTGTGTTAAGCCAACTGCAAATTTGTGAAATTATCTTTTTTATAATAGCTGGTATTATTTTGAGCAATACATCTTGAAAATGATCGGTGAAAACTTTTAAAATGTTTATCGAAATTTACTTCAAAGAAATAGTGACAGAGAGAATGTAGGAGAGACAAAGAGAGAGTGTGTGTTCATTTCTACCTCTACCACTTTCTCAAGGACCACAGCATCCATAGCTAAGTTAGGTCAAAGATACCAGACAGAATTCCACTGGAGTCTCTCACATAGATGGCAAGGAACCAGGCACTTGAGCCATCAACTGCTGCTTCCCAGACAAGTTCAACAGTAGGTAAGACTTGGGATCAGACTTGAACTGATACTCTGATGGGAGATGTGGGAATCCCAAACAGCAGCTCAGCCTGCTCCACCAAAATGCCTACTCCCAATTTTTAAAAATGCATATATATATCTTTCTCTTCAAAAGAGCTTTTGGAACTTTAATATGTGTACAGCTGATCTAGGGTGTGAAGTGTGTAGCAACTCTGGAGCACGCAGGACCTGACTCTGGGTTTCTAAGGCACGGCTGCCCACACCCCACTCCTCAACCCCTTGATACTTGAATTGAGATATACTTTGATTAACAAGACTCAAGCAAAACGATCCTCAAATATCAGTGTTTATCAGATTCCCCTCATGTACTTCCAAAATATAGAGTCTTACTCTCCATTCCCACAGTTCTGAGGGAAGGCCCAACAATTTGTAATTCTAACAAATTTGCAAATAAGGCTGAAGCTGTTGGTTCAGACTATGTTTTAAAAATAAATGAGGTAAGCAATTCTGACATAAACATTTTCCTACCTTGAAGAACAACTCATTAGTCCTCATCCCAGTGTGTCATTTATTATAGATATGTTGAATGAAGAAAAATAACACTTAGGGACCAATACTTTTAATCAATTATTATCATTGGTACATGCGTTTTTTTGTTTCTTTTTTTTTTAGTATTGATTCCGAGGATTCAGGCCTAGGTAATTGATTCTGAATCTTGGTGTGTGAGGGAAGCACCAGGCCTTAGTAATTCTTTAAAACCCCTCATAATATTTTATTCAACAATTGGGTTTTAGGATTACTGCCTTAAAAACGGCCAACTATAGTACCAGAAACCTAAGCAAGGACTATTGCTGCTTCTTTAACTAGTTATATGAAGACCATCATCACCTATTTTTTTTCTGTAACCAGTGTTAGAGAACTGAACTTCTCCAACATATGGTTTGCATCATGACTATTAAGTATTGCTCCTCTGGCCTTTGGCAGGTTAAGTGAAGTCTAGATGAATGCAAAGACACTCAAGGAGGACCTACAACTTTTTAAAATGCCTGTAAAAGCTAAATCAAGCAGGGGGGAAACAAAGGAGAAAAGTGAAGAGGAAGGGAAAGGAGAGAGAGGGATTGGCAGGGGAGGGGTTAAGGGAATTATTTTGCTCCAAGTCAACAAATAATCTCTTCTTTCTACTATAAATCATTTAGCAATTTGCACATTGATGGATAGAGTTAGATGTTGCAATACTTTAGTGCTACAAGTAAACTGGATCAAGAATGATGCGATGATGAATTTCTTTGAAATCAACGCCATGGAGGATGTTTTTACTGAGGTGATTTGAATTCATTAACGTTTCTTCATTATCAATTGCAGGAATTACTAATTTCTTAGAACATTCTAGCTACCAAATTTGTGTACTACTGTGGGGAAACACCATATTATGAACAACCCATGTATGCACTTGGTTTTAAGAAGTGCTACCTTTGCTATCTATGTCCAGATGCTACTGGTCTAAAGTTTATAGCTGAGAATGTGGGAAGAGTTCTTTCTGTACAGGATCAACTTAAACGGAGGCCAGGAGATCAGAAGCCTGATCAGTGAAACCTCCAGAAAATGTAATTTGTGTTGCTTGTTGTCTACCTTGAAGTAGGTGTTCCAAAACTAACAATCCTCCAGATGTTTTAAGAAAGATGCTCCCCTAGTATAACTGAACTTCCCCTGATTCCCGTCCTGTCTCTTTCCTCTATGAGGTGCTTCTCATGGGCCCGGCTCCCAGGCAACAGCTGGAGATCCTGCACGGAGGACCTCACAGATGGAGCCAGCGATTTCCTGCCCAACACTGCTAGATGCAGGCATTTGAATTTCCAGAAAGTACTCCAAAGCTATTCTCACTGCCTTCTTCCTTTGTGTTGTTGGTGAAATACCTCGTCATCTCCAGATACCCAGTGTTCCTTTGAGCTCCTTTGTCATGTAGTAGTTAGAATTCTTCGGCAAGACAGACTTTGTGTGCATCGATTTTAACTTACTCTATGTGGCATTCCTTGTGCCTCTTGAGTTTGAAATTTCATTTGGGTTGAAGTTTAGTAGTTTTTTAAGTCATAATTGGTAAAACTAAACATTTATTGAGCACCATGGTCTTTGTTTCTTGCTTCTGAATGTTCTCATTTTGACTTCTGGGTCAGCCTTTTCATGACACACCTTTTTCTTTTTGTGTCACATTATGATGATTTGCCTTGGGAATGTCTTTTTGCTACTAATGCTTCATTTATGTCTAATCAATGTGCGTAACACATTGAATTAAGTTTCAGAAGTTTTAACTACCACATTTTTTACTTCTAGAGGTTCCATTCAGATCATTTTCAAGTATATCTATTCTGGTTCAAAATGCGATATTTTTTTTTTCTTATGGACTCCATGCCATTTCAATTATCTAAATCATATTTATATGAAATCTTCTTTGGATTTTTCTACTATATCAATGCTTAGGACCCATCCTGCTCTCATACGGCTTGCAATTTTTATTGAGAACACACTGTAGCACATTTTGTTTCTGCTTTTCTGTGAATTTGGTAATGGTGGGAGTCTTGCTCACAGAACTTTCACATGCATTTCTTGAGGGCACTCTAGCCATTTCTGTGGTTCAGAATCTGTTGTGCATTCATTTACACTCCTGACTAAAGTTTTGCACCATGCATGCAGTGGAAACTACAGTATGTGCCAATTTGTCCAGGAAAGCATGATTTTCAGTTTTCGTAGGAGACTCTTCATGGACTCATAGCCTCAGGGAGAAAATTTTAAGTAGGTCACTTTCTTGAAATGGCAACAGAAATCTTTCTGGTCCTATCATTTAAAGATCTGTCATTATGTAAGTTTAAATTCTCACTGTCTCTCACACAAGGCGAAAGCCTCTCTTGACCTTGTTTGGGCATTCAAGCCCGGTTCTTTACACCCTAGAACCTCTGTCTGAAATCCTTCAGGGCACAGAGAGCATCAGTTCAGGAAATGTGCTGTTGTGGCCATTTTCTGCTTTATGTTTCTGGCATCAGAGAACACTTTTCCTCTCGCCCTTCCTCCCACTCTCTTTCTTTTATTCCCTCCATTCAACACCCCCTTCCTTCCTTCCTTCCTTCCTTCCTTCCTTGTTCACTCTGTTTTTCCTTTTTTCTATTATTTTCCTTCCAGCTGTATATTCAAAGGTTTTGCTAAACTTAGACATTAGAAAAAAAAATGGGAGGCACAGAGTTAGTGGTATTTGTCTCAACAACTGGGCTTCTTTCACAGCATCAAGTGTTAAGCAAGAGGTTTAGCAATAGTTATTTCAACCAGTTCTAACCTTTGTGTCTATCATGCTGTAGCCAGATTGAAATGATGCCTGCTTTGTTTTATTTTGTTTTGTTTTATTGTTGTGTCTTTGCTGCCTGCCACACCACATGCTTTTTATTTTATTCTTTTCGAGTGAATTGCTGTGCAATTAAGGTAATCTAAATCAATAAATAAAGTAGGGGTTCTATGGAAAAGAGCATTTAGTTGTGCAGTCAAAGTAAAGCAATGTACTCCCCGTAGCTGTGAACTGGAAAGAAGTATTGTTGTAATACTTGTATGTCTCTTTACCTTCAACTTCTTTTGTAGGACATCATGAAATATGTGGATTGTCTTAGGACCTATGCAGTACTTCAGGAAATTGTTAACACTGCCCCACAACTGGATCACAAGGATTGCAACCCTACTTATTTGTTTAGCAGACTAGGACAACTGTGCTGGAATCTCTATGCATCATGTTGACTAGACACGGCCTCAGTCTCCTTTTAAGCTCTGTAAATGCTTCAAAACACCTGAGGACACTATTTCTATTGATTTCACACTCATGCAAATGTAACATAAACAACTTAGTGTTCTAGTCTCTGGTCTTTGTCAAGGGCAAGAAGCCCATCGTTCACCTTTGAGGACATTTGATTTTGATTTCTAAAGCAGTTTCTAAATATTTCTGGACTCATCAGTGCTTTGGAGACTAAACAGAGAAGTAAGACTTAAGGTAATTTCTTAGGATCCAAAAAAAATCCATGGGGTGTTGGCAAAACTAGATGGCCACATGGAAAGGTCTTCAAATGAAGAATTCTACATAAATGATTGCTAAGCAAGTTGTCTATGGCATGCCTTTAATTGCGTATGCACTTAAATCAATACAGGTGACTATTCCATTGCAAACTAAAGTTGAAAGAAATGTAAAAATATAGCTAGAAGAAATTTATCAAGATCTTAAACACTTGTGTAAAATAAGTAAAAAACAGTCATACAAAATATGAGATGTAATTCCAAAATTTTGCTCCTTAATTATCCTACAGCCAGTTAATTTTAATTGGATATCAAGTCTCTCTTGTCTGACACCCAATGGTTGAGGGGGTTAATGGAACTGAGGGCAGTGGGGTGCTATCTGAATAGTTGAGGCCTGATTCTTGCATGAATAAGAATTCCTGAGTGGGAGGAGGTGTTCCACCTCCCTTCCCAACTCAAGGTACTTCAGGCTCAACCGAATATCAAAATTAGACGATGTTCTTTCTGCTTCATACATCACCCAGCAGAGCGCAGCTGGTTGTCTGGCTCCAGGGCAAACACATTTGAATAGATAAAAAATATGGGCTATATTAGGGTAGTTTGACTGAATTGCCCTTCAACCTGGATTTTTTTCTTATTCACTTATTTCTCCATTCATTTATTTATTTGACTAGCTAGGATGCCTTTGAAAATCCCTCCTCCCAATTCCCAGAACACCGCTTCTTTTAATAACAAACATTGTCCTGAGGAAATATTGTGCTATCAGTGATCAGCACAATCAACCACCAGCATCATCCATGCTAACCACTGTGAATCCCGAAGTGGTAAGGGAAATGCAGACTCTATTCAAGGAGGTTTAAAGTCCAGGTGGACACAGTGCGGATTTATTCAAGGTGCCTCCATCTTTCTCTATCAACATTTAGGAATCAGCATCACTTTATAGATGGAGTGCTAATATCCAAAGTGATAATCTTCTGAAAAGTTCGTGGAAATTGGGACCTGAGATAGCTCCATATACTTTTTAGTTTTCTGGGAAGCTCGTCTGCTCATAGTGAGGGAGCTGACTCTGCCACCAACTGTACTAGCTGCTCATAAGAGAAGTGATGGGATTTTTCAAAGGCAGGGAGGCAAAAGAAAAAAAAAAAGACTTGAGGCAGAAGTATGTGAAAAGAAGGAATATGTAACACTTAGAAATAGAATTTCAGTGCTCTTACCTTTACGTTTCGATAGCCAGCACGGATGATGGAAGGGGTTTCCTATTTTATTAAGCCATAGTAATATATCCATGTAAAAGTGAAAGGATTTACTAGCCTTGCTCCTGGAATTTCACAAGAGATTAGAAATTTGACTTATCCTTACAGACTTAACTAGAGTCATATCAAAAAGATACAGCGCAGGAAGAATAAAACCACAAAAATCCTTTTCCCCAACAGTGGTTGAATTGACTCTGTCTACTTTTATGTAAAATAATATTTGACGACAACATCTGACACTTCAGAGCTTGTGAACGATTGTGTGTAAGACAAAGACAAAATATGGGTTCCTCCCACAAAGAGTGCTATTTCAGTTACAAACTTAAATCCACATATGTATTAATCTCACAATTTTAAACTTTAAACCACCAGTTTCTCTTTTAAAAAACAATCTGTGTGCAGTTGTAATGTCCATACAATGCTTCTATACTTTAAATTTTACCTTCTAGTGAAGGAGTTTATTTTTTTCTGGTTTGATATATGCATATGTATGTGTGTGTTTGCACATGTTTTACAGAATATTTTATTAAAAAGTCACATAATCTTTGGTCTGATGTATATTCTGTATTATATAATTGCCAGTATAATGAAATGCTTTTTACTTTCTCCTTCTTCTCAACCTTTTCACATATCAATATAAATAAATGAGCTTTGTCAACTCAGGATGATGGCGGAAGACGTTTTTGACCATTGAGTATCTTGATTATGTGTCCAGCTTGCACACACTGGTCCTGCTGCTGATTTAATTTTTTTTTTCTTGCCATGCATTATTTAGTATTTCCAGGATTAAGGAGTACAGAGAATTCTCTGCCAGAGAATATGTGTCGATTGAAGACAAGACTATAAATGTAAACATATTGATGAGCAAGCTTTGGGCAGTAAATATTTTCAGTTCAGTTTGAACAATCATAGCATGCTGCCAGAACGAAGGGTTTGAGAATTGGAAGATAGTCAAAAGAAATGGATTTGAAAGAATGGAGCATGAGTCCAAAAATGTGAACTCTGTGGAATGGGGCAGAGGGTAGGGCACAGGCATACATTTAGCGAATCAGTGATTGATTTTGAAGATGACGGTATATATTTGTTTTATTTATTTATTTATTGGAATGTTGGATATATAGAGGAGGAGAGACAGAGAGGACGATCTTCCATCCATTATTCACTCCCCAAGAGGCCAAATAGGCTGGAGCTGGGCCGATCTGAAACCAGGATCAGAGCTTCGTCCAGGCCTCCCACGTGGGAGTAGCTTCCCAAGGCTTTGGGCCATCTTTGACTACTTTCTCAGGTCACAAGCAGGGAGCTGGATGGGAAGCAGGGCCTCTGGGACACAAACAAGCACCCATATGGGATCCTGGTTCATGCGAGGTAAGGACTTTAGCCGCTAGACTATTGCGCCGGGCTAGAGGGGATATGTTTGTGAGAACTCAGCCCATAGCAGTGATTTGCAATGCGGAAATAACTATTGTGATATTTTAAAATACTATGTATGCTTCCACCCATCCCAGACAGTGTCATTTTATTGCTTTGGGGTAATGTTCCTTCCAAATAGCATCTGCCCCTCACCCAGAAGTTTATCAGATGAATTCAAAATCAAGATCTTTTGATTATGAAAGAGTTGAATAAACCTAGGGCGCAGGCCTCCGAGACAGACATTAACACAACATTCCAGGAAGAGCATTTATCCTGACAGAAGCACCAGGATGCTATGATGTAGGCAGATTGCTGGAGCATGTATGGTCTTCTGTTTTGCCAAACACTTCCTGGCTATTTGAAGCCTAAATAGCCCAGCCTACTCAACTCTGAGTTTTGCGTGCAAAGGTGTAGCAAGTGAGGCTGGGGGATTAGAAAAAGAAGAGAATAAATAAAACATCATTGAATGCCTACTTCATGCTGAAAATTTCAGAAGAATTCTAGGTAACTCAGCAAGTATAGTTTCACAAGAATTGTGGAAGACCATGATTTGTATCATAAAAGAGGAAAGTGGATCTTGCTGAGATGAGTCCCCTGTCTAAAGCTGCAGGGCAAGGGAAAGGTGGGAGCAGTTGAGATCCAGCAGCTTTATGTGTGATTTCTGTGTTTCACAAATCACAATTCTGCTTGTGAACTGGTTCATTCATGAAGAGAAAGATCCACTGGAGGGAAGAAAAAAAGATACGGGAGACCACTAGAGATGACATACATTAGGGAAATCTATCTATACTCAAGTGTATACACTGAGTGTTTGTGGCACAGTGACTATATTAACTAATCAAACAGGGGTAGTGCCTCGGGCACATATAGATTCATTCAGTGAAATATTTCTGTTTTTATCTTCATTATAGGAACTAAGAAAACACAGTCCTTGAACACCATCTTGCCTGTTGTGACGGGGAGAAGATTTTGCCATATTCCCTGGAGTTTTTTTTTTTTTTTTTCACTCCTGCACGTTATGTTTTTGTGATTTGTTACACTGTCTTCTTTTCCCTTTCCTATATTTCCTGCTTTATCCAGTTTCTATTTTTCCCTGTGTTCCCTTCCCTGGTTTGAAAGTGTTACTGTGTGTTTTAATGTTATTTTCTTGTTTGGATTACAGCTAGACTTCTGTTTCAATATGGGAGACCATTCTGTTTATCTTGATCATTCCACTGTTGCCCAGCAAGGTAAACCAGAACTTCTGAAATCATTTTCCTACACTCTTCCTTATTCCTGAATCTTAGATTCCATTGTGATACACTTTATTTACATGCTACTGTCTTATCTTCTTCCATAACATAACCTTTTTAAAAAAATTGCAATAACAAATACATTTCAAATTTACTTTGGCATTTCTCAACCATTTCTGGAAAACCAATAAGTTGTGTTATTTGTTAATTGCCAGCATTTTCACTTTGCTTCATGTTAGACTTCATGTCAGAAAATAGTTGTTGATTGTTTAAATATTCTTTGAGTTTTTATTCAGAAAAAATGACATCTGTTTTATCTTGCTCTATTTTTGCTCTAAGTGATCATTGTTTCACGATGGACTTCCAAAAATGTAGAGGATAAATCTGATGCTAGCTTGATTGTCTGTTCCTGGGAAATGACTTGTTTTTCTAGGAGGAAGCTTGTGACTCATTTGCTTTGTCTTATGTTCAGTAATATCCTGGGTATGCATCTTGCAGTAATACTGCCCAAGAGTAAATTGACTGATTCAGTCTCTAATTCAAATCTCTGTCCATACCAGGGAAATTTTCTTACATTATCTGCACAAGCATTATATTTCCTCTGTTTCTGAGTCTTGTTTCTTGCATTTAATTCTTCAGTGTGTCTTCACAACCCATCAGCTTCCCTCAGTCTTGCTGCATCTGTGCCTGGTTGTAGGGTGAACTCTTTCTTCCACTGATTTTCTAGCTCATAACTCCTGTTTTGATTTTTATGTGTTCTTTATATGTTTGAAATGCAGAGCAGGAGAGAGAGAGAGAGAAAATCTTCCATCCACTGGTTCATTCTCCATGTCTGAGAAGGCAGGGCTCAGCCAGGCCAAATTTAAAAACCTGGAGTTTAATCTAGGTTTCCCACATGGGTGGCAGAGACCCAGGTATTTAGACCACCACCTGGTGCCTGACAGCATGATCTTAGTAGGGTTTTGAATCACGTATCAGTGCCAGGACTAAAACTCAGACACTCCAAATCCTTGTTGTTTATTTTTCTTTTTGTTTTTACACAGCATTTATGTTTCTTTTCAAATCACCTAATGAATTTAAATTGTGGACTATGTTTTCTAAATTTAAAAAAAAAATAGAAATTGTTATGATGTGTATCCTTCCATTTTACTCAGTAGAAAATTCTGTTGTTTTTGATGAAATTTCTCAAGTGTCATTATCATATGTACTTCTATGGAAGTTGGCTCTTCTAGTTATATGGTCCTGCTTTCAAATTGCTAATGTCTTTGAGTTATACTTTGTACTTGCCTTATTATGGTATTTAATCCTAATGCATTTTGAACATGAGAAACCAGAAAACTGGGCAAAAAAAAAAACGTAGTCCCTATCTTTATGGACAATTATAGAACGCATTGGCAAATAGCAAACACTCTCTCTTGAGGCTTTTTGTTATTATCCCTGGGAACATATGAACAGTTCAACCCATCCATGTAATTGCTTTTCATACACTCAAGGGTCAGGTGAACCAGGAAGCTTTCTCAGGGTATTAGAAAATTGGTCAGGGTTATCATTATTGGAGGTAAACTTGTCAGCCAACCCACTCTAGCAGATACAGAATTTTGGACTTTTTTTATCCTTTGGAATGAATAAGGTATGCACTTTACAACTGATGTCCTGGCTCCTGCCATTGTAGAACCAAAAATTCTGACTTAATTCTTTGCTTAGCATCTACATCCTCAGCTCTATCATTCAGTGTCTGACAATCTGCTTTCCCTAATGGCAGTGAGATAGGCAAAGATGAGGGTTAGAGACATGGTCTGTCATTATCCTCCTCCCACAATATCCTTAGCATATAGTTATCAAGCACCTACTATGTTTTTCTAGAACATCTTGGCCTGGAATCATCAGAGATTCAGAGATGAATCTTGAATACAATCTATTTTAATGTTTAAGTTCTAAAGTTATAATTGAAAAAACTGAGTTGTTCTAGATAATTTCTTAAAACAATACAAGAACAAATTTATGTTTTCTGATGCATGAATGATTCAAGAATGTGAAAAACCTAGCTAACATATTACATGCTAAAGTATACAATGGAGTCTGTGGATATTTTAGAGTGCCTTCTGTTTGGGAGGACTTCAGAGTTAAGAAAGTAAATTCAGTAACATTTCAGATTCCTAAGAGAATTCAAAACAGTTTTTATTCCCATTGATATATCCTTGGCAGAAAGATTATTGAGTCCATGTTTCTGCATAGGTCAAATAGCTTTCTTAATAAATAAAAATAAATAAAAGCTAAATTTTCTTATACCAAAGACCACTTACAATATATCACGAGAATTTCTACAATGTGAGGGAGCCCCTTTATCATTGAATAATGATGGCATGTAACATCTTACCTACAATTTCCCAAAGTAATAATATTTTTATAGTATTGTGAACTAAAAAAAATAGACTTTAGTAGAATATACAATAATTTTATAATCCAGAGATGGTTTAGTTAAACAGATTATTTTTCCTGTTAATAACTAGGCCTGTGACACATTCAACAGAAAAGTGGTAGGACAAATACAAACTTCAGATCAATGGGTTAAGTTGTTGCCTGTAATGCCAGCTTCCTATATGAGTGATAGGTGCAGCCCAGCTGCTTCACTTCCAATCAGCTGCCTGGTAATGTGCCTGAGGAAGCAGCAAAAGACAGCCTAATGCTTCAGTCCCTGCTGTACAAGCGAGACCCTAGTGGAGGTCCAGGCTCCTCCCTTCACCTGATTCAGCCTTAGCTGTTGGGGTCATTTGAACAATCAACCAACAATGAAGTATATCTATCTCTCTCTATGTAATTCTGCCTTTTCAATAAATGAAATAAACTGTTTTTAAAAAGATTTTGGAGGAAAAAAATGCTTGCTCATTGTATTTCCTTCTTACATTAATAAAATACTGTATAATTTTATTTTTTATGATTTATTTATTAACTTATTTATTTGTGGAAAGGCAGATTTACAAAGAGAAGGAGAGGCAAAGGGAAAGATCTTCCATCTGCTGGCTCACTTCCCAAATTGTCACAGTGGCCAGAGCCTAGCTGATCTGAAGCTTCTTCCAGGTCTCCCACATGGGTGCAGGATCCAAAGGCTTTGGGCCATTTTTTCTGCTCTCCCATGCCACAGAGATCTGAATTAGAAATGGAGCAGCTGATGGGACAAGAACCTGCACCCCTATGGGTTTTTGGCTCCTACAAGGTAGAGTATTAGTCAGTTGAGCCATTTTACTGGCACCATTCAACATTTTCTTTACGAGTCATCTATTGATAGACATCTGGGTTGATTACATATCTTAGATGCTAAGAATTGTTCTGATGTAAGCATGGGGTACAAGAAAATCTCATATAGCTGTCTTGAGTTTTTCTTTGATGGGAAAGTTTTTATTACTGATTCAGTGTCTATCTTGATGGTTGGTCTATTTAGATTTTGTATGTCTTTATGATTCTATTTCTGGTACATTGTAGTAATTAGAAATCTATTTAGTGTTGGTTTTTAATTTACTGGCATATGGCTTATTTTATAATTTTCACATTTTCACTTTGCAATAGTAAAACAAACTCAGTCAACTCAGTAAACTTTCTAAAAGCTTTGAATCAACACATGTTAATATTCTAATCATTGTTAATATCATTGTCATCGTTACTTTAATATGCCTATTACATGCAATCTATTTCACCAGCTTGTACATGCTACTCATCTTTATCATTCTGTTCTATTAATGTCGATTGGATCTTAGAAATAGTGAATGCTGTAGCACAGGCTCTTTCTTGGGCTGCTTCTCATCTCCAAGGACACGATGAGGCTCAGAATTCTGTGTTAATCTCATGTAAAGGTATACTTGAAACAGTGAGGAACCAACATGAATATTTGATATACTTGGGAATCTCTGGGAAATTTTTTCAGGTTAACAATTATAACAAGATAACAACTTTAAAGGAAATGCTTGCAGGGATTCCAATACTTGCTACTGTTTTAGAAGCACACAGAATTGAAGAGTTAGGTAACAGTTTCACATTTATAATGTTTCAAAGTAACAAGTCACTAGTATATGTCAGATTTTGGAAGGGTGCCTACATAAAATTTCTGATTCTGTAAAGGCCAAATTTTCAGGGAAATGTCTGGAATCATTGCATCCTTCTGGTGCTCTCTCTGTCTAGATGAATCAACTACACTCATCCCCGACCACACACAAATCCTGGGTAGGCCTTTCTATAAGAAAGAATATAAACTTAGGAAGACGGAAGGAATAGGAGCAAGTTAATGATTTTGTTACCTACTCTTTTAAGGTGATTCACTAGGAACTTTATATGAATTATCACTTTAACTATAATTTCACTAACAATAATCTGTAAGCTTTCTTATTGTTCTTATTATACAAATGAAGAAACTGTTGTGCTTGTTTTAGCAGCACATATCTTAAAACTGGAATAAATGTAGAAACTGAGACCTAGGGATAAATAACTTGCTTTAGGTTGCATAAATAACAAACTTTTCCTACTGCTTCACTTTTTAAACGAATTTTGCCTGCTTAAGTTTTTCAGCTACAACCAATGCTTTCTCTCCTGCCTCAAAGGTGTATTGGGATCATAGTACCAAAGGGACATTTTTGTTTGTGACTCTTGAACTTGCAGTCTTTTAATTGTAGAAACTATAACCATGGATACCACATTTCCAGCAATGCAAGAGACAGCTTTTCATAGAGAAAAGTAATATATCCGATCTATCTATACATCATTTGAGAAACATTGCTTTAACTCTGGAGAGTATGTGGTTTCTGACTCACAGATAATTAATGATGAATTAGATAATTTTTCTGAGTGCTGTTTTAACAGAACATATCAATCTAAGCCACTAACAGCTCTATCTTGGCATTTAATTCAATCTCTAAGTACATATATTTGACCAGAAAACCTATGCATCCTGATAGTAAGCCAAAATTCACTCTTCATTACATTTATTTTAAATAACAAAAACAAGAGATTTTACAAATCCTTTACTAGTAGTCAGTGCTGGAATTCTCACAATTAACTTGTTGCACTTGAAAATTTGATATTTTCTGATTGTATCAGCAAAAATACCATATTTTTAAAAACGTTCAAATTCAAACAATTTTGAAATTGCAAGGCAAATACAATTTGAGATTTGAACAAGTGCATTAAGCTTTGTACATCAAAGAACTATTACCTATAAAACCCAACACTCTATAGATACACATTTGAGAAAGGTTTGCTTACTAATCCAAATGCATTTTGTCATTCCTCTCCACAAATCTGCTCACATCTCGCATACATTCATTTTAGTATTTTCAAACGTATCCTCTGTGAAAGCATTTAACTTTGACTAATAGTGAGGAACTGTCTGGAGTCAAACTTGCTCATGGATACAAATCATTGAAGGGAATACCAGCAGTGCCTTAACCTCAGTAATCTGTGGGAGAGATGGTATGTCATCTTCTGATGAGTCTGCCATGGATACTGCTATTAGCATTGACTGCTTTTTGCGAAAACTTTGCTTAAATGTGAAAAGTGAGATTAGAAGAGAATAAAAATGAAAAGGTACAGAACAAAGTCACAAAAACCTGCATTCTGTGTTATTTTACAAATATGCACTTGTGTGTGGCTTTAGGCAAATTGTATCTCTGGACTTAGGCATTCTCATCTGTAACATGACAGCTTTCAGTTAGTAACATCCATCAATCTTTTCACCTAAGTGCTGCGTATTTTTAAATATGCGAGTGAGCTCGTAAAACAGAGCTAGAAATCCAGAAAATTCAGCAATGTCAGTAATGGGTGCTGGTTCTGACATATGTTTTCCAAAATTGAGTTTATAATCAACACATTCATAGATTTATGGCATCATAACCTTAACAAATGGGACCACCTTCCCTTCTTTCCATCAGCATTTTATCTCCCATTTCCATGTTCACCTTTTAAAATTTCATGATTTGTTACAATGCACATTAGACCGTTCTCAAACAAGCCAAGTTTTATAAATTCCATTCAATGCTTCTTTTGAAGAAAAATTCTTGGATTGCTTCAGTAATAAATTCCAGAGTTTTTCAAAAATTGAGCAAGGGAGTCCTTTTTAATCTAATCACACAATATTTCCCATTATTCTTAGTCCATTCTTTTGTGTTTCATGACTCAGTTAAATCAAAAGCCTTCTGTCTCAATCCTCCTCTTAAAGATAATTTGTGATTCATTGTATAGATAAGATGTCCTTGCAAAGAAATCAGAGGCCACTCATGCTGTGAGACAAAGTATTTGTCAATATTGAAATGAGAAATTATTTGATTTAACCCAAGTTGACAATGATAAAAGAGCTCAAACCTGGAATTCATTCACCAATCATTTTGGGAAACTATGAAAAAAAAAAAAAACCACGTTCATAGTCTGAGTGAGAGAAATTTAAACATATTTGTAATTTTAAAAGATTATAGAAAGTATTATGATAGAAATAGTGGAAATAAAAATTCTATGAATTTTCTTCTGTTTGTAACAGAGAAATTCCCTATGTCTTCAGATGGCTACATTTTATGTTCAAGTCAATGAGACTTTCTGTATTTAGATTAACAAAAATAAACTTAATGGATCTAGCAATTAATATACACACATACACACATACACATATATATCACATCACATCACATCACATCGGTTTATAAAAAACATACTGGAGTTTATTTTATGTGGTCTTTTTCCAGAATAAAGACAGCATCCCCTCATTCCATCGTGGGTGGCTTATTATATTGCTGGCTTGGTTCCCATGCTGTAAGAAGGGAAATGCTATTTAATGATAATTGACATTGTTATGGCAAATGTTTTGATTACTATCATAATCAACATCTTAGTTACATGATTTTCATGATCATTATCCTTGATAATGTTTCATCTTGATAACAAGATGGGTCACTTAGCGATCTTGGAGACCTGTTGAGTTAACTGTTGATTGCCTGATGGAAAGGCCAGAGTTGTAACAGGATATATCAGAACGCAGACACATGATAGTAGAGCAGCTGATTTGACTCAGTTTGCCAGGGAATTTCATAGAATTAGAGCTGAAAGTTCTGTGTACTGCAAAAATCTGTCAGTCTTAGGAAAACTGAGATAGCCTATGTGATGAATCAGGACTAGGATTCCAACCATGACTCTATCTGATTAACTCTAGTGTCCTCCTTAAGATAAGGTCCTTAATGTAATATCAAAAAAAAAAAAAAAAAGGACCCCCAAACACTAACCCAAGAAATGTGTCTTTGAAAACTCAAATTGTATACACCAATATTAGATCTTTACCTTTCTACTTTCTATCTCATAATTCAGCAGCTTTAAACAAACATGCCCATCTTCCTGAAAGCTTTGGCTTTTCAGTTTCTGCTTAACATCACTAGATCATGGTTCATTGAGTGAGGTGTTGCTTGGGGTAAAACTTTGGCTTCACAGTTGTTAAGCTTACATTATGCCCAGAAAAAAGGTATCTTCTTTATTCAGTCCTCAAGAGTTATGTGGCATAAAAAGTGCGGGGTTAAGCCTATCACTGTCATATATTAAGAGTGGAGCTTAGGATGAATCATCTTTCTTAACTTCAGATTCTTTGTTTAGAAAACAGACCATAATTTCTGTAAAATTCCTTTCAAGAGTTTTTCTATGAAAAAATATATGTAAAGATATGTAAAATAACATGTAAATATATTATAAAATATGTTTATGAGTATATATTATTTGTCATTTCAATACATACTGGAGACCATCAGCTAAAGGCAAATCACAGCTTATCTTATTTTAGTAATTAAATAGACTGTAAACTAACTTTGTAGCATATTTGGAATGAGAAGTAGCTTGATTTTAAGCCACTTATAAACAAATAGCCAGATCTGAGCAAATAACAATTCACTCATCAGGCACATTGAGCCTCAGATCCTGGTAAGCATAATTTGTCTAAAAATCCTCTTTTAACACCATGAATAACACTATATGTAAAACATTAGCTTTCAATTACAAACAGCATACAACATTTTGCTCTTCACTCATCCTTTCATGATATTCACAGGTTAGTATATTCTTTTTATATATATATATATTTTTTTTAAAGATTTATTTTTATTATTTTTTTATTGGAAAGGCGGATATATAGAGAGGAGAGACAAAGAGGAAGATCTTCCGTCCAATGATTCACTCCCCAAGTGAACGCAAAGGCTGATGCTATGCCGATCCGAAGCCAGGAGCCTCTTCCGGGTCTCCCACGTGGGTGCAGGGTCCCAAAGCTTTGGGCCGTCCTCGACTGCTTTCCTGGGCCACAGGCAGGGAGCTGGAAGGGAAGCGGGGCTGCCGTGATTAGAACCGGCGCCCATATGGGATCCCGGGAGTGCAAGGCGAGGACCTTAACCACTGCGCCATTGCGCTAGGCCCCAGGTTAGTATATTCTAAAAAGAAATTATAAATGTTAAGTGTAAAAATATAATGAGAAATATGGAAAAGAAATCCTTAAAACCCTCTAACCCAACCTCAGACGCACACACATCACATTCTGAAGCCCTGACAGGTTATACAAACTGGATCCACTTCTACAGCTAATTAAAAGTAGAGTCACACGTGAATCCTCATCATCTGACCCTGAATTCAGGTCTTGGGTCGCTTTTAGTATGTCTTAGGGTCTCTTCTCAAAGACCTAATTAAAAGTCATGTTTCAGTTGTTTTTAAGAGTTACTTATTTTTATTGGAAAGTGAGATTTACAGAGAGAAGCACATACAGACAGAAACATCTTCCTCCTTTTTGGTTCACTCTCCAAGTGGCCGCAACATGAAGCTGAGCCTATCCAAAACCAGGAGAATTGATCCTCCTCTGAGTCTTCAATGTGAGTGCAGGGGTCCAAGGCTTTAGGCCTGCACTGCTTTCTCAGGCTACCAGCATAGAGCTGGTTGGGAAGTGGAGCATCCAGAACATGAACGGTGTCCATATGGGAATGTGGCATGTGCCAGGGGAGGAAACACACACTGAACCATCACACTCAGGCCCATGATTCAGTTTTGATGTTGTACCTGTAACTAATTATGCTGCAATATTTTAAAAGACTTGTTTTATTTTTATTAGAAAGGCAGAGTTAGAGAGAGAGAGAGAGAGAAAGTAGAGATCTTCCATCTGTTGGTCCATTCCTAAAGTGACCACAAGGGCTGCATCTGAGCCAATTTGAAGCCAGGAGTCTCTTCTGTGTCTCCCACGTAGGTGTGGAGTCCCAAGGACTTGAAACATTTTCTGCTGTGTTTTCAGGCCATTAGCAGAGAGCTGGATTGCAGTGAAACATCCAGGACTTGAACTGGCCCCCAAATGGCATGCTGGCACCACAGGTGGAGAATCAGCCTTTTATATCATGGCACTGTGCCCTATTCTGCACACCTTTATCTTGTTATTCTGAAATGATTGAAACTTCTCAGTTTAATAAGCTACCAAGAGAGTTATGAAATAATTACATACACAAAAAGGTCAGAATATAATTGTTTCATTCTTTTACCAAATAATGATTTTTAATACAGAAAGCATGAAGTACAAGTGCATTACAACTGGAATCTAGCCAGGATTTCTACATACGTAACCCGTGTCCTGCAACACTTCTTAGGGTAATGCTATCAGAGATGAGGGGTAGGGAGAAATATTGCAAATGGATGAATCAACCTGGATGTAGACTACATTAGCATGAGGCACACGAGAGGATTTCTATTGCATCAAAATATGAAGTCCTACTCTGACCTGTAGTTGAGTAAGGAAAGATACTCAAGAAAAAATGTGTAAAATTTGAAATGGATCTAGGCAGACAGATGTGGTCAGTAACTATATCAGAACAAGAACTCCAGAACCTCGTGCAGCAGCCCAGGAGCTAAAGTCTTTGCCTCGCATGCACCAGGATCCCATATGGACGCCAGTTCTAATCCCAGCAGCCACGCTTCCCAGGCAGCTCCCTGCTTGTGGCCTGGGAAAGCAGTCAAGCAAGGCCCAAAGCTTTGGGACTCTGCACCCATGTGGGAGATCCGGAAGAAGCTCCTGGCTCCTGGCTTCAGATTGGCTCAGCTCCAGCCGTTGCAGTCACTTGTGGAGTGAATCGGCGGACAGAAGATCTTCCTCTCTGTCTCTCCTCCTCCCTGTATATCTGACTATCCAAGAAAAATAAATAAATCATAAAAAAGAACAAGGAGTCCAGGATTTTGATGAAACCTAATAAGCAGTGTTTTGAGCAGACTAGCACAAGATTAACCTAAGAAGGACTTTTCCTTCCTTATGTGTGTAGAAATTGCTCTAGGAAGCTTAAAAAATAGATATTCTGCAGACTCATTCTGAGAGATTCTGATTAGAAAGATGAAGGAGAATGCTTTCAAATCTGAGTTTTAACAAGTGTCTTGTTGGTTTGATTAGGTTATCCACAGTCCTCATTTTAAGCAGAATGGCCTGTGACATCCTGTTTTCCAAGAGTCCCCTGAGCCTCAGTAGGCCAGCTTCTAATACAGATTTACATGACCATTTGCAGAGCCCAAACACCAGACTTGCTTTCCTTGCAGAAAATCAGATTGAGGTTATTTTGAAGACTTTGAATGAAGTCATAATTAGATATCTACCTTTACCTGGATGACTGCAATGATGATGGCTATGATGGTGATGGCTATGGATGGTAATGAAATATTCCAGGTACTAGGGGGCTGGTTTTTATAGAGTCTTAATCCTTTTCTGTTGCTATAATAAAATATATTGGAAAGTGAGTAGTTTATAAGTAAGAAGAATTTTATTTTCTGTAATGAGGCGAGTAAATTCCAACCAAGGCACCATGAGACTCTAGATGTCTTGTTACCTCTTCACATGTTGTTAGCACAGCAGACTCTGGTAGAGTACCTTTAATCCTTTTCATAGAGCACTGATCCTTTCGCTGAGTTGTTCCCCTGATGATCTAATCACTTCAAAAACTCCGCCTCTTACTGCGACCACATCAAGTACTGAGTTGCAACCTATGAATTTTGGAGGGACATTTATATTCAAACTGTGCCACCTGCAATGAATCAGGGGATATGTATAGCCTAGCATCAATATCTTCATGGTACTTCAAAAGCAACCTGGTTTGGAAAAGTAAAAGAATTTCTCCAAGGTTACACAGCTATGAAAGAGAAGAAATCTGAGTCAAATTCAGCTCAATTTGACTGCAAACCCCTTGCTCTGAACACCAGCATTTATCTTTTTTTTTTTATCATTTATCTTTTAGACAAGATTTTCTCTGTTTTTAAGACTCAAGTGTCTACTCAATTCTGAAGCCTTCACCAATTCCTGTCTCTTAGGAGCAATGTGTCCCTGAATTATATTTCCATCCACAACATTTTACATAACTCAGTGTATTTGTGTTATCCTTATCAATTTACCCTTTGTCTCTGTGGCTCACTGGAGAGCTCCTGCAAGACAGGAGCTATATATTACTCTATCATGCATTCTCTGCTAGACACTAGTATCACTCCCCCACCCCCAAAATGACTGAATTGAGCATTTAGGTACGGTTACCTCCTATGGCAAATGCTCCATGAAATCCTGCAGTTGTTGTTTCCAATGACAATAAAAGTTTGGAGATTATAAAGCTACAATGTGAGATTGATGAAAATTAAAAGACTATTATTAGACAGACTGCTTTTTCCCCCTTTCCTGTCATAGAAATTGTAGAGGAACACTCTAGAAGTTCAAAAGGAAGTTCATAAGTACATGTAGAATTTACTATTCTGATGACTTGTATGATCTCAAAGTGAAAATGGATGCAGCAAGGATTGAGATACACTTAAAGATGATAGCTGAATAAAATCTGTTCACTGAAAGATAAAATGGCTCACGGCATATCCATAATTTCTTACCAAAAGTAAGCAGTCCTCTTCCCTCTAAGAGAAAGGGCCCAGTGTTAAACAAGCTGAATGGGTAGTTGGTATAAATTTGTCAGATTTAGTTCAGAGGCTCAATTTACACACAGCCACACATGAGAGGGATCTGAAGAATTTGTAGAAAGCATGTGTTTTCTTTCGATATTTTCTGTGAAGTTTTTGAAGCCTTTCTGTATATACATATATGTATATGTATGTGTATGTATGTGTGTGTTTGTGTCATCTCTTCATTTTGATCTCTTTATGTGGTAACAAAGGATGGGCACTAGGGCTTAACATCATTCAAGATGTACCAAGCACAGACATTCAGTGCATTTTCCTGAACAAAAAACCAAATGACAAAATCTCAGTGATGTTTCTGAGGGCCACAAATATAGGTCTTAATTCAACATCAGAAGTTGAAACACTGTAATTATTTATCCAACATACCATGTTCAAACCATGGTACATAAAAAGATTAAAAAATAAAATATTGATCTTAACCATTGTGTTTAGTTTATCAACATTACATAACAATCCCCAAAAGTTTCCAGTGAAGACATGATTCAGTTCAAATCACTGTGAAGTCAGTAAGTCTCAAATGGTGAAGAAAGGATTTGATATTTATCAATCCTTCCATTACATACATTTTTAAAAAGTAAAACAGCATTTCAATCTGGAAAGAAGTAGGGACATGGGAGATTCTTCCTTGGTGGTCCTTCCTATTAATTTTAATATTGACTAATGAATAGATTATCATCAATAAAATGTATTTATTATACTTCCATATATGTACTTGTGATTAGCTATCTAGGGAAACTCTTATATTATGTGTCATATCCATTGCTTCAAAAATTATTGCATGTAATTTCATTTTCTCCAGAACTAACAGTAGAGCTTGTCGTGTTGCAATTACCAAAGCAACTGTAATATAAAAAGATGTATGTTTCCATAGGTCCATCTTGTTTTACACAACTCTGGGGACATGGATAATGCAAAATTAGAATGCTTAAAGTCAAGATAATTAGATCACCACCGAATAAGTAAAATGTAGTTGCCTTTACGAGACATCACTGTTCTCACCTGTGAAGAATGAGGAAGCTGTAAGCAGTGCTACTACCTGCCAACCCTGTTGAGTTATTAGTAGTGAGAAAAAGAACGCTTGCCTTTGGCACACAAGCTATCACACTTGAAATAGATTTTTCCAAAAGTCCAATCTGATCATCCTTGCTGAATGTCTGTAAACTCAAAATTATTGAAGTTGTAAGGTGGCCTGAGAGTTCCAGAACTAAAAGGTCCATGAGAATGGGCTGTGCCTGTATTTTCCACAACACACACATACATTTTCAGTGCACCCAGAGAAAGGGCTTGTTCTTTTTTTGTTTGTTTGTTTTTGAAGATTTATTTCTTTTTATTGCAAAGGCAGATATACAGAAAAGAGGAACTGTGCCAATCTGAAGCCAGGAGCCCAGAGCTTCATCTAGGTCTCCCACACAGGTGCAGGGTCCTAAGGATTTGGGCCATCCTCAGCTGCTTCCCCGGCCACACGCAGGGAGCTGGATAGGAAGTGGGACCTGCCAGGATTAGAACCGGAGCCATTATGGGATCCTGGTGCATGCGAGGTGAGGACTTTAGCCACTAGACTACAGCACCAGGCCCTTGTTGTTCTTTTTTAACCATTAAGTAATTTTCAAGTTCTAACCTTAGAGATGTAAACTTATAGCTGTTGGCTCTGTGATAATAAAAAAAAAAATACACATTATCCCTAAATCAAAAAGTTGCACAGAATGTCTAAGAAAGAAAGAAAAAACAGTGGTTACTAAGATTATTTATTATAAATAGTTTTGCTATTAAGCGTAACAAATGCTAAGTCTATGAGTCATTCATATACCCAGTTCAGCAAAACGCTCTTGAGTATTTCCAAATAGAAAGCCCTTTGCAAAATGTGCTAGTATAAAATGGGTAACTTTTTCCTATATTATCGTTAAGAAGGCATAGACAGGAAATTGTCTGCGAGTGGGATTGTGAAGGGACTTCCTGCTTTTCGTTTTCGGTCTGACTAAACCTCTGGACAAATAGCAAAATCATCATTTTTCAGATGAGGAAACTGAGGACAGAGTAAGTTACCAAGATTTCATCTGCCACGAGAGCAAAGGCTGTGCTGAGATCGGCCCCTGCGGACTCACTGGCCTCTCTGGATTCCCTCCTGCAGCACCAGAATTCGTCCTTAAGGGCAAGAGCGCTGACCTCCACTGATGTGGTTGACTCATTGCAAATTGGAAACACAATGTTTTGAGTTTTTCAGAGAAGTAAACTGATTAAATGGAAACAATTGTCCATTTATATGAAGTTATTTCCTTTTTTTCCCTTGGTGATATGAAATGTCCATTTAGAGAACAATAGAGCTAATGAAGATAATGGTTGCTATTTTCCGACTCATTTTTTTTTTCACTAAAAAGTCAACTCAAGATTTATACTCAATGTTAGTTCTTCACGTATTTTTTTCTTTTTTTGTTTGTTTGTTTAAATGATGCAGAGAATTCAAAATCTGGGCTGCATTAGTTGAATAGAAAATATTGTGGTCAGTACTGGTATGGTCAGTCTGATGGTATGGAAAAATTCTAGAATCTTTCAGCAGGTTTTTAAAAGGCCGAAGTATTCTAGCCTTAGTTATACAGTATATCATATTTCATCCTATTTTCAAACTCTCTGTCATCCACCATCTTCAGAAAATTGCTAAAACCTATTGTACAACATCCCTCACATCTTATTCTTCTCCAAGGATGTATGTGGATATAAAGCCAACCTGAGGTAGAAGAACTGCTTATACAAACTCAGCTCAAACTGTTGTTAAAGCACATGGAAAGGAAAGAGCTGTTGTTCAAACTCAGTTTATTTTTCTAGTTTCAAGAAAAAACAGAGCCCCAGCCAATTTAGTTTGCTTTTCCCAATGATGGGAAGCGACACTGCATCTGTCAGCTGGTTCCAACCTTAGAATCAACAATTCGCATAATCCATACCTCTTTCATGGCACACAGATGCCAGGAGGGAGAGGCACAGGGAACCTTGTGCCAATAGCTGGAAAAGAAACCAAACCCATTCTCTTGGCATCGCCCTGGGGGTCTCCCTGCTAAGACTGGCGAGTTTCAGGAGAAAAAAAAAAGAGTGTGGGGTCAGCCAATATGGCCATTTGTTAGAGTCCGAGCTTTTCTGTCCAAGTGTCTTTTTGTCAATACCGCTCTGGGAAATAGAGCCTCTTAGGAAGAACCTGTGGTTCTAAACTGGTGTGTGTGTGTGTGTGTGTGTGTGTGTGTGTGTGTGTGTGTGTGTGGTGTGGTGTGTGAGCTATGCCTGTAATCTGAGGCAGATCTGGTGCTGTCAGGACCCAGCCCTTCTGAAGATGAGGTAATGCCAGGGCAACTCTGCCCAACACAGGCAATGCCTCCCATTCATGTTGCAACCCTCGAGCACAAGGCTCTGGGCAAGTTAAGGGACGAGACCTCGTCTGTTTCCACGTATTCTTCCATCTTCACCACAGTTCCTGGGTGTTTAATGGATTATTGGTGAGTCAGCAAAAGAAAGCCTTGTAAGGATTCAGCAGCCTTACGCCAGCATATGTTCTGAGAGTCAATAATGAGTCAGCAGAAGCAGTTGCTTCTTTAGAAAAAATTATAATGTCACAATTACACAAAAAAAAATCCTTTTTTTTTTTTTTTGCCTATGTGTCAGTCTCCGTTCAGCTCAGTCTCTATCTTGGATGTTTCTTTCTTAACACTTTGGAGGAATTACAATAGAAAAGTGTCAGAGGAGATAGATACCCCATCCATTGTTAGCATTGTTGAGCAAAGACTTGGACCCATTTCTGTAACCTAACTTGCCTTTCCTTCTCTTTCTCTTTCATTTTTAGCTTCCAGCCCCCCAAATCCCTCAGTCTTCCAAGGGCGGGGCCCTGGCCTTGGGGGCACTGAGAACTCTTGGGCTCCCTTGTCATTTATTCCAGCCCTGAGATTCTCTGTGAAGCTGCCAGTATCAGAACGCATAGGAGGTGTAGGGTTTACTCTCGATGGCTTGTAGAATTGCCTGGCATAGAAGAAAAACGCCTAGCAAATATTGCACACGTACTCTACTAAATGAGGCTTATCACCACGTTCAAAGGACAAAGAGAGCCCTGTCTGGTTCGCTACAGTGTCTTCAATTTTATTTTTTTTTTCTCCACATGCTGCTTCTTAAGCTGTGTTGGTCCAGATTGTTAAAGGAAAGAGAAGGTGCCACAGTTCAGCAACCTCTAATGTGAAAGTGAATGATTTTCAGATATTCTCTCGTTATGAACCACTCCTTACTGACTGCCAGGAGTGCAGGCTGCCACGGCCCACTCTTACACATCCCACACCAGCCTCTCCCTGACCTGTGACCATATCCACAAGCAAGAGAAGCCAGGCCCCCGTAACTGGCAACCAGAGCAACTCTGCCCAACACAGGCAATGCGTGGATGCGGCTACCCCTGTCTTCTGCCAGCACAGGGGCCGGATGCAGAAGCTCTCTCAAGGGTTCCAAAGCCACTGTCTGGTGGGACAGAGCTCGATCGGCCCTGTCTTCCCCACTTGTCCCTGAGATGTGCTTTGAATCCCTGTTCTGTAGCAGAATGCTTTTCTCTTGTAGCCAGTGCCCCACCTCTCTGCAGAACCTATCATTCCCCAAGTGAAACTCACACTTGCCTAAGTTTCTCAGCAAAGAGAGTTTTCCTCCATTTGCTTATCTTTTCTGTCCCAGCTCCAATATTGCCACCCTCACTAATACTTCCTCAATTTGCGTAAGTGACAAATTCTCTTTCTCTCTTCTATCCAATCACATTGTTCTCTAGAAGCATCTGGCAAATGGCTTGCCAGACACTCAGTCTCAATATTGTCATTTGTATTACAAATATAAGAGAGTACTTTGAGGATCAATATATGTGGTACAATCAATCTTATTTTCATTTATTCGCATATCCCAATTTTCACTATAGCTATGTTTGGGTATTTTTATCTATATAGTATGAGCATCCACAGTGCACATATGATCTCATTTGCCTTTGTACATTGCCTAACATAGTTCTTCACAGGTAACTTCTTTCCTGATGTATGCATGCTGAGTGAATAAACTTACTTCTGCCTCAGTGTTTTCATCTGTAAAATGGGAATGAAAATTACTTAATTATTTTATAGGGTATTGAAAGGAAAAATGAAGACACTCCCTATAATAAAACATGTGGAAAAGTGAAAAGATGAAACACTAGTCAAATACAAGTTATTGTTTGATGTATTATAATACATGAACACGGAATAAAGCAACATTACCCAATGATTCCAGTAGAGGGCAATGACATCCACATGTGGATACATGTGCTTTGTAAGACTCCAAACCACAAATTTTCCATGAGAAACACTTGACACTATGCAAACATAAAAAATATATTTTTCTGAATTCAGCCGCTTGGTTCATTTCTTTTACTTTTTTGTCAACACAATTTATACATGTGGAAACAACCTCGGATGCCACAGAGTGTTTCTAGTGTGTCCGCCTGAAGTTCTGCACTCTGCACTGCGATTTCCCCTTCCGTCTCAGGAAGGGTGAGGAATGGCCACAGCCTCCGAGATGAGAGCAGTGTTTACGTTGGGTTGAGTGCTTTGGTCCTGTGCAAGAACATTTCTACAACGCCTGGGAGAGCTTGGCCCTGACCTGCAGAAGGGCCCAAGGATTTCCACGCTAGGGGAGGCATCCCTGAAAGACTCGGGAAAACACCACTAAGCGTTGTTTCCTCCGCCCGCTTTGGCTTCTTGCGGTCCGTGCTGGTTGGACACTGACTTCGTTGAGCTAGTCACTGGCGGTTTCTCAGCACGGGCCACGTTTCCTAGTGATGAGGGAGAGAGCAACGCGGATGAGTGAGCCTAGGGAGCATAGTAAATCCGTTGTGCGTGCACCTGTCCGTTCTCCACTTGACTGTGAACTTAGCTAACAACAACAACAACAACAATGACTAAAAGATGGACCTAAGTGTGTGGTGTTTGGCCTTGTAAACTCAAATTTTAATATGGACTACTAAATGTAACTCAGATGAACAAAGTATGAATGACACATTAGGTGTTTTTTTTCGTGTGTTGGGCACTACGTAATGGAGGAATGAATGATACTAGGATGATAGAAAGTTGGAATCTGTGTTTTTTTTTTTCTTCAAGGAATTCAGTCTTCTGCAGAGAACAGAGACCTATGCGATAGGGACCAAGAACGAATAGACGCAAATACATTCATAATAGGAATGACTACCTTGAGTTATACCATATCATGCAATTTTAAATCACAAGATTTTTTCCAAGTGTTGTTAAATTGGGAAATCTTTTCAGCATCATGTGAATATTACATCAGTAAGGAAGTGGGCAAACTTAGAAAATTGCCCTTAGATGGACTGAGTTAAGAAAGAATACCAACACAGGATGTAGTTGAGAACCTGCATTTTCCTATTAACATATTGGTTAATCAATACCATGTCAATTAATGCCATAGTGTTGTAAATTGTTATTGATGTTATGTTGGGGCTTTTAATTGATTGGGACAAATACTTTGCAGGCTTTACCTTCAGACCAGAGATGGTCTCACCAAGAAATCATTGAACTCACCAGGATAATAAGACACTGGACTTTATGCTTGGTAAATACTTCTAATGAAAGGACCTCAACTGAATTTGAACTGTGGTAATGCAACAAGGTGGAGAAATCCACCACCATGGGGAGAGGGTTCGGGGAGGGGTGGGGGAATCCCAGTGCCCATAACACTGTGTCACATAATGCAATGCAATTAATTTTAAAAATCCATTAAAAAAAAAAGAAAGAATACCAAGGCCTCACGCATGATAAGCAGTTCAACAACCCTCCTGGATTCTGAGCGATACCCATCCTCAACTGGTGCTACTTTGTGTCTGGGTTCAGACAGCTCCTGTCCCAAGACTGCAATGTGACTCTCAAGCTTAACCCCTGAGATTATCACTTCCATGAAAAAAACTTCAGGCATTTTGCAAGTTCAGATACCACGCTCAGTTTAGTATTTCTGAGACTATGCTGTTATAATAATATGGGAGTGAACAGTGGAAGGGAGGTTGATGGGGAGAATGGTATGGCAAATCCATGAGCCTATGGAAGTACATCATGAAAAATGAAAATAAAATATATATTAGTCATCTATCTATGTAAACTGCTCTGATTCTCATGTAGTTTCTTTTTAGGGTGTTAATGTGCTACAAACAACATTTTTGAACATTAGTCTTAATTCCACGTTCCACCCATGACCTACATTTTTTTAAATTTCTTGATCTTACATAGCACAATAGTTGTTAGCAGCACATAACTGGTTGTTTTAGCAAAACAGGTTATGTGACAAGCCCCTCAAGTTTGTAACCAAGGAGTTTCTCACCACTGTGGAGGGAAGCAGGGCTCTGGAACGACTCCCACTGCAGGTGAGATGGAGAATCCTGTGAACACCGAGGGGCACACATATCTCCTTTGCCTTTTGTTCTTTGCAACTCTCATTTAAATAGCAGACAGCAAGCAAACAGTGTCTTGTAAAAGATTCATTTGATAAAACAAGGCAGAATACATGCAAAATAACTTCAAATTAGGCAGTGAATTGCAAGAACAAACCAGAAGAGTCGTAGTGGCAGGCACGTTTAAGGACTGTTGCACACAAAAATCCGCCAGGCATGAGCAGAGCCACGTGTTTGTCTCTCAGATAATTACTGTCAACACCTAGCTGTCTATGAGTTAGATTTGACCAAGAGAGGATTTTCCAAAGTTTAGACCACACTACGCAGTGTGGAAATCAATAGCACATGCAGTTATTAACTTTTGATATCCAGCTAGTACAGAGTATGAAGCGTGGAGCATAAAAACAGGCACTAAAGTTCAAAGACCAGCACTCACAAATATGAAACAAATAAAATATCTCACTAGTAATTGTATAATTATTGCATGCTGAAAGAATATTTTGTAATGGATTAACTAAAGTGCGATATTAAGATTTATGTACCTCCTTTCTTTTCAACGTGGATACTAGGAAATTTTACAGTACATGTGTTTCTCGCATCTGTGTCTCTCATTCTGTTTTTTTTAGACTTGCCTGTTCTAGAAGATAGTACTAGAGGTTGTGTATGCTTATATCTTCCTCTGTGAAACCCCGTTTCTGAATGATGATGAGCTCAAATGATTTTGCTGACAAGTGTCTGTTACAAGACCATCTACGCACACAGTGAGCCAGGTCCTGTAGTAACGAGTTAAAATGAGAGTAGCATGAATGTGCTCTTGGAAAAAAAAAAAAAGAAATCCGATGAGCTCATGAGCAAAATAAAAGGCTATCGCACCTTGCTGGGAGTGAGATCAAAGAAGGGGAAGGATTAATCTGCATGAAATGGAGTGTGGGATGTTTGTTTTTGGATATCTGCCCATATCTACCTGTGTACTTGTTTTCACATGTGTCTGTTCTATGGGGACTCCTGAATATATGTTTGTAAGATCACCTGCAGACTTTCTTAAATAAGGCTACTTCTTGTGGAAAATTTAAAGATAAATTTATTTGCTGTGAAATGATTCAAATCCATGCATGATTTTTTTTAACAAAACATTTTCCATGTTCATGACCCTTCAAATGCTTGGATTTCAAACTTCTATATTAAAAAACGAGCATACTTTTAAATTACATTTTCCACAGATTTCTTTTGAATTTTTAAAAAATTAATTACATTGCATTATGTGACACAGTTTTATAGGTACTGGGATTCCCCCACCCCTCCCCAAATCCTCTCCCCATGATGGATTCCTCCACCTTGTTGCATTACCCAAGTTCAAGTTCACTTGAGATTGTTTCATTGGAAGCATATACCAAGCATAGAGCCCAGCATCTTATTGTCCAAATTCAACGGCTTGTTAGGGAGACCATCTCTGGTCTGAAGGTAGAGCAGCAGAGTATCATCTCTATCAATTAAAATCACAACATAACATCAGCAACAATTTATAATGTTATGGAATTAATTGACATAGTATTGAGTAACCAACATGTTAAAAAAAATACAAGTTCTTTACCACATCCTGTGACTCCTTCATTGACATTTCAATTTTAGTTTATACACAATCGGATTCTATACACCATAAAATGGCTATAGATTACTATTCAGCTGTCTTGTGTCTATTTTCATTATAGTATTTAGTATTATATAGTGTTCAAGGATAATTTTGCTGAACTTGGCTTTTTTTGCTGGGGGTAGTCTAAACTGGCTTATAACTCTAACAAGACATATGTCAAAAGTTTAGGTGCAGAACAGTTTTAGGAGGGGTGTGCAGAGAAATCCTCAATACCCTAATGAGGAGTAACCGATCTTTGTGTTCCACCTAGTGAGGTGTAAGTGAATACACGCTGACTGTTTCCTGTCTGATTTCAAGCTTTCCTTGTTGATCTCTATCTATTCTAGAGTTTGTTTGTTTGTTTTGAGGGGTTTCTGGAGCGATCCTGATGGTCATTGCAAGAGAGGGTGGGGACCCAAGGTTGGAATCAAGCAAGGACCAGAGAAAGCTCCCCTCCCTAGTCCCCAAGGAAGTTTACTGTTCTTGTTTCTGCGGACTGCTCACAGCTCCTGGCTGTTGTTCTGACATGCTTGGATCCTGTGAGGAAGGATTTGGACTACTTTCATCCCATGTGGTAGATCCAAGCGGGAGGGGATGACCTCAGAGTTCTTGCCTCTGAAGGCACTCCAACTCCCTGTGGTCTCCTTGGCTGTTGGGATGTAGTCCTTGGTGCTTGTACTGATGGTCCTTGGTGAGAATCCGGGAGTCTTCAGGGTTGGGATACAAGCCTCCTTCTGTCCTCCTGCTCTACTCTGGGGTCCCCCTCCTGCTCTGTACATATGACCTCCTGTTAAGAGGTTGTCAGGAGTGGGCCCGGTGCGGTGGTGCAGTGGTTAAAGTCCTTGCCTTGCACGCCCAGCATCCCAGTTCTTATCCCAGCAGCCCCGCTTCCCTTCCAGCTCCCTGCCTGTGGCCCAGGAAAAGTCGAGGACGGCCCAAGGCTTTGGGACCCTGCACCCGCGTGGGAGATCCGGAAGAGGCTCCTGGCTTCCGATCGGCATAGCGTCGGCCATTGCGCTCACTGCTCACTTGGGGAGTGAATCATGGGACGGAAGATCTTCCTCTCTGTCTCTCCTCTCTGTGTATCCGCCTTTCCAATAAAAAAAAATAAATAAACAAAATTAAAAAAAAAAAGAGATTGTCAGGAGTGCTCTTATTTCCCCTTATGTCTTTGTAGTTTAACTATTGTCTACTGCTGATTCGAGTCTGTTGTCTATGAGTTACCAGTTATGATCCTGGTAGGTTGTATTTCATGTCATCCTTATACATTCTAGGGAGATGGAAGATTTCTCTGCTCTCCCTCCCCACTATGGGATAACATAGGGTATGAAAAGTATATTAGGCTTTACAATTCTTTGATGAAGATCATAAGCAGTCTGACTCACATTGCTTATTGGTTCATTGGTTACTTCACAATATCTTATTGCATGTGAGATAGGCTGTATGAGGTTGAGATAATATTACATTTTACATATACTGTTTTTCATATTAACATCATATCATCTTTTTTTTTGACATCATATCATCTTAAATGAAGGCAAACATGTGGTATCTAACCTTTTGGGATTGGCTCATGATCTGGCTGCGACATCTGCCACCCCACTGATCACCAAGCTTGATTCGGCTGTTCCACCGATTTTTAAAAATAACATCACTTACGGGGCCCAGTACAGTAGCCTAGCAGCTAAAGCCCTCACCTTGTACATGCCAGGATCTCATGTGGGGGCCAGTTGTAACCCCGATAGCCCTGCTTCCCATCCAGATCCTTGCTTGTGGCTTGGGAAAGCAGTCGAGGATGGCCCAAAGCCTTGGGACCCTGCACCTGTCTGGGAGATCCGGAGGAAGCTTCTGGCTCCTGGCTAAAGATCGGCTCAGCTCCAGCAGCTGTGACGACTTGGGGAGTGAATCAAGAGATGAAAGATCTTTGTCTCTCCTCCTCTCTTATAGCTGCCTGTCCAATAAAAATCAATAAATCTTTTTTAAAAAATAGCATCATTGTAATACTCTGTTTCAATAAACACTGATGTGTTACATGTGTTCATACATGTGCATTCCCTGATTGTGTGTGTGCATTTGTGTGCCCGAGTGCATATATGTATGTCTTTGTGCATTGTGCACCCACATTCAGTCCTGCGAGTGTGCATGTTGCTTCTGTGTCCATGTGGACAGTTGCCTATACGTCCTTTTAAGTCCCTGCATGTTTTATATATGTGCCCATGGGTTATATATGTTTGTCATTTAGCATACATGTGTCCTCGTGTGATTTTGTGAGTCATGTATGTGCAGAAAGTTCTGGGTCTTTCTGTGGAGTATGTTTCCATTTGCATGTGCCTGTGTGTTTTTGTACATATATGTATGTATATGTAAATTATATGAGGAGTAAATTGGGGAGAAGTAAGTATTGAAAGGTATGCCCAGTACCCATTGGGTTTTATACACTGGTCTCTAACCTTTGTTCATATATTAACAGATGAATGGATTTCAGTGCATCTTTGACAGGAAACTTTTAATCCAGAAGGGAATAGGCACATTTCAATAACTAGCTTAAAAATCAAAAAACATGATATTTAAAGATAACATTCTATGATATTATATAGAGTGCATATTCTTTTGCCTTAGGTAGCTAAAAACCTGAAATGATTGCTGGAGCGACTTAATATGCCAGGTACTTACTCATTAAGTTTAGGAAGTCATGTTGTTTTCCACCCTCCTTGCTGTTTGCACAAACCTTTCAATGCACTTTCTCGGTTGTCTTTTATAAAGGGCCTGAGAGTTCTCCCTCCTCTTTGAAAAGTCTTGCCCTGTGTGTATTAACTGCAGATCTAACAGTTGAACTCAGAGCCAGAGCAGAAAGTGCAATTTGGTATCATACCCGCAGCTCTGCCCCCAACACATGTAAAGACATGAGTGAAGGCTGCTTTCTGCGAGTGACAGGGATTTGCTGTCCTACCTTCTCTGCTGCCACTCAACTGCTTTTACATCTGCCCCACTCCTTCTCTAATCTTCTTAATCTAACTCACTCACATAACCACAAAGGGTGATGTCACCATACATATAGTTAGAGTATTTAGGCCATTTAGAAAGGTGAACATCAAAAGACATATTTGCCTTTCCCACTGTCTCGTGGGTGTCTAATTTTGACTACTCAGCCTCTTCCATATTAATGGATTTTGCTACATCAGTTGTGAGAGAAAGGTTTCTGGACAAAGGCCAATTAAATGTTCAGGAATTCTGATCCATCTTCTAACTGTCATTTCCTCATTGCTCTTTCTTTGAGATACCGTGAAGCCTTACAGAATATGAGAGCTAAAAAAGCTCAAGTTTCACAAACTCAGTTTTACGCTGTTTAATGTTGAACAGATTAGCAAAATTTTAACTGGTGAGGGGAAAATCACCGATCTAAACCATTCATCAACAATATCCATAAGACAGGGAGCACAGTTCACATGGTAAGTCCTTGAGTGAGAAATGTAGATGACGTAGATGGTATAGCACTGCAGGGAGATACCGTGGCATTGAACAAGGAGCTACACAGAAGCCAAAATGGAGATGTCCTATTTCAGACGAATCCCTGAGAAGCTTGTGGATGTACCAAATTTAAAATTTTTGCAGTGGAGTTGATGGTGTAGCACAGAATACCCTGGACTGCTCCACTTCCAATGCTGCTCCTGCCGTTGCAACTGGGAAAGCAACAAAGTGTGGCCCAGTATTGGGGCTCTTCCTCCCATATGGGAGACTTAAATGGAGGTCTGGATGCTTGGGTTTTGAATGGCATAGCATTATCACATTAATTTGGGGAATGAATTACTGGATGGAAGAACTCTCTCCTTCACTGTGCACTTCAAATAACTTAAGTAAATGTAAAAAAAAAAAAAAAAAAAGAAAAGAAAAGAAAAGAAACAACGAATTGGGTCCAGCACAACAGCCTAGTGGCTAAGCCCTTGCCTTACATGCACTGGGATCTCATATGGGCTCCGGTTGTTGTCCTGCCTGCTGTGCTTCCTATCTAGCTTTCTGTTTATGGCCTGGGAAAGCAGTCAAGGATGGCTACAGCCTTGAGACCCTGCACACATGTGGAAGACCTTTAAGAAGCTCCTGGTTTCCGATTGGCTCAGCTCTGGCAGTTGTGGCCACTTGGAAAATGAACCTACAGATGGAAAATCTTTCTGCGTATATCTCCTTCTCTCTGTAAAATCTGCCTTTCAAAAAAAAAAAATCAATGAACATGTCTTTGGTGGAAAGTTAGTTGTAGAAAGTCATAGTAGGATACACCTTGGAGAGCTGTCAACTTCCCTTTGGCTTGGTCGCTCACACTCATGCCACTATGACAAGAAAAGATAACGTTGTTAAGGAGAAAAAGAAGAAGCTGTTAACATATTGCAGGCAGAAGGCAAAGTATTCAAATCAAGGCTGGCCTGATGGAATAACAGGCTGATCTTCTGCCTTTGGCACTAGCAAACCCTATGGGTATTGACTCAAGTCTTATTTTTCCACTTGTGATTCAGTTCTCTACCGGCGGCCTGGAAAAGCAGTGGGGGATGACCTAAGTCCATGGGACCCTTCGGCTGTGGGGAAGCCTCTGCCTTTTAGCTCCAGATCAGCCAGTCTGGCCTTTGCTGTCAACTGGGAAGTGAGCCAGCAGATGGAGTATCTCTCTCTCTTCCTTTTGTAACTCTTTCAAGTGAAACAGGTAAACGTTTTCAGAAGAGTATTTGAATCAATAGTAGTGGTCATGGTAAAGAAAAGAAAGAAGTTAGGGTGAAACAAAAACCAAGAAATGATTGGACATAGGATAGCAAATGAAGGATCAGAATGGACTTACATTGTTCTTAGCTAGCTAACTGGGCAGATGGTTAGGCAACCATTAAAAATAGAATATAGAAATGGAACCAGTGTTCATGGGAAGAGGAGTTTAGTTTAAAACATGTTGCTTACAATGGTTTGGCAAATCTGCTGCGGATATACCCAGGAAAACATCATATGCACATGATGAAGTTTGATATACAGGAGTGTACCACATATATACTGAGTAATTAGGAAGCCATCATTACACCAAAGCAGAGGAAACCATAGTTGTAAAAGCAATTAACATGTGGGACTTTTTGATAAGAATAGTTATAGTTAAAACTCTGCTGTAACCAGGGGTCCTTACATCCCAGGAGTGAATGAAACCAACAAAGGAAACAAGGACCAGCAAAGAGGAACATGTTGAGAGGAACCAGCCAAGTGGACTGTTGTTAAAGCCAGGGGAGCAGGAGTCCAGAGAAGGTGACAAAGCGTCTGAACAAGGTGTCCCTGAGTTGAGTGCTGAGTTCCACTGAGATATTATCCTGGAGAGGCTGAACAAGGATTTCTGAACAGAAAATTTAGTGTTGTGGGATGGGAATCTTCTAAGGATACTTTATGAAATATCACCTCTTTCTCTTCCTGTAATACCCATGCACAGTTCTATGCTTTGTGCAATCTAAGGACATAAATGTAAATGTATCAAAGTGAACTGATTTTCATAATGAAACTAAGTGACCAAATTAAATGCTCCCCAATTAAAAGTCATAAGAATCGTAGCTAATACATATGTGCAACTCTCTAGTTGGTGCTTTTATACACATCATCTCAATCAAACCACCTGGAAACTGCCATACTCACTTGACACATGAAGAACTTGAGGCTGATGACTTCTCTAAGGTCACAATGGACTCATATTCTGATATTCTGAATCCAAATCCATGTTTTTGTTTTTGTTTTTTTTTTGGTGTATTCACTGAGCCCAGTTTCTTTACATTTAGAACAACACACAAGGAAAGCAATCTACAGAATATAGCTCTGCTTTACCTAGGGATTAATGGCACGGAGTGGTGGACCTCATTGGATCATTCTTCCAGCTGTGGAAAGTGGGAGCTTCCACCAAGTTGTCTTGAGACTGCTTCCTTGTATTCAGCATTATTTCTGTAACCAGCTGTCCAGTGACTGCTCCCTGCCAATAGTCACACGTGTGTTTGCAACATTGATGTATTCAGAACCAGTACTAGACCACCTCTTCCAGCCCAAGTTGCTCTTACAGCTGAGAGTGGCCTTGACACTGGATTTGAGGACATATTTAGCTGCCATACTCTTTAATTTCTAACTCTTTGCCCTTCCTCTTTGGAGAATGAACACAGTGGGCAAAGATGCCCTCATTTTATGATCATGTAGACAGAATAGGCGACAAAGCAGCAAATGAAGGAAGATGTGGCCCCTGAGAGTGTATTAGAGCCATCAGGCAAGGGTTACCCACCTGCAGACTTCATATTCAGTGGGATATCAAGCCATAGAGTAGGTGCCAAGGGTGGTGGTTAAGAAGCATCATGTAACAGCGTGTCTGAGTTCAAGTCCAGCCTATCTGATGTCATTTTGCAGCTCATTCTCACTCTTCAGAGGAACTGGATTGGGGGAGAAACAGACGTTTCAGATAGTTGGGTGCCCACCAGCCACACTGGAAAGCTAGATTGAATTCCAGATTCTTGATTTCAACCTGGTCCAGTTCCAGGAGTTGTGGACACTTGGGGAAGAAGCAGGAAATAGACTATCGTTTATCTGTGTCCTTCTTGTCTCTGTCTAACTCTCTCTTTTGCTACCTTGCGCATAAATAAACTAATTAAATTTGAAAGATCAAAATCTTGCAAATATTCTGCTAAGCATGCAGTGTAATCCTAAACAACACAAGAATGTGTATGCCAGCATTTCATAGCCTTGTCACTCGTACACACAGCATGTGTTACATCTCACATCCTCATCTCATACTTTGCAAATCAGTTTAAAGGCATAGAAACAGATGCCATTTCTTAAGTCCCAGGAAGAAGCAATTAGCTTGTGGTTCAAGATCTTTCCAAAGCAGAAAGTTGTTCTTTCAAAACAAGCTAGAGATAAGCTGAACTGCAAGATACTTGATACAACAGTTGTGAATCTGGACTTTGAAGTGGTACAGACTGTGGAATGCTTTCAATGCCACTTGAGTTTTATTGGCCAATGTTTATTAACAACTCAGAGCCCTGGTTCACTATTTCACACTGGTAATTTCACCAGTCTTATGAGATTATTTTAAGGATCTAATGGAAATATGTATGAAATATCAGCCATAGAGTTTTATGCAACCAACAAAGTCTCCATTAATGACTAATGTTGATAAAGATTACCTATGTGAATTGTATCATAAATAACTATGGAAAGTATGCAGTGCCACATTCAATGTTAAGGGTCTCCAGGATGAGAATGAGTTATGATGATTCATTTACTATTTACACTTATGATTGCAGCTCTTTGCAAATAATTGGTCAGGGAGAAATGAGTTAAGATGATGTCTCGGACACGAAATGAGAAGAAAAACTTTAATCGGTGACTAGCAATTAACTAGAGATATGCTAGAAGGAGTAATTCTGAGAACTGACATCAGCTGCAGCCTGATTTTATGGCACCTGTTGGGTGGTTTTCATAGAGTCTAATACATAGGCAGAAAGTGTCTCCAGTCGGTCAACACTAGAAAAACAAAGTGAACGCCTCAGTGAAAGCCAAAGGCTCAGGATCCTGGCGACTTTCCACTTCCCCAGTTCCTGTTGGCTCTCAGGACACTGAGAATCAACATCTCTGCTGCCAAGGAGGTAAGTTATTGTATGGCTTCTTTGGAACTTTCTTGTGCAACATAATGATAAAAAGAGATAACAATAGTTATTTATAAATATAAGTATACTGTCATCTAATCCAGGGTTCTTAACCCTTTTGGAGTCTCTGACCTCTTTGAACTCAGATGAAAGTTACTTGACTTTTACAAATATGTATGTATACATACAATAACCCGCCTAAATTCAACCTTTAGATTTAAAGTGGTTAGATCCCCCTGAAGTGTTAGCTATCTGTGTTTTAGCTAAAAGTTCACAGATTCAGGTTCATAACTACTAGGTAAGCAGTTTCTAGTTCAAGTACTTCTTTTGTCTTTATAGTCATTATTCTCAATCAGAATCTTGGCATTTTAAGGTGTGTTTTTTTTCAGAGCTTTTGCAGTGTAAGAGAGCAGGACTGTCTTTTCACTGATTTTCATGAAGACCTGGTTTTCTGGACATCAGGGAGGTGGTGAGACAAATTCTGTTTCTGGTTTCTTGTGCGGAGGGGAGGTGGGTATGGATGGGCAAGGGGGGCCTCTTTTCTTCCAAGGTCAGAAGCCAGCCTAGGGCTTTCGCTGGGACATTGTTTCCATAGGAAAGGCTGACCACTGCCTCCTGCTTGTCTGCGCGTCAGGATGGCCTGAGTCAGCTGCTGCCACTGTCATGGATGAACTTCTCACTCTGTCTGCTCCCTTAACCTCTGTCTGTCCTGTTAGTCTTGAGATAGATTCCTATACTCAGAGATGAAGGTAAGAGACAGAAAACCCCATTAGAGTGCAGTGTGTTTAAATGTAAATAATTGCAGTGCTAACCCCCGATTAAACTAATTCACAGTTGTAATTAACTACATGTCATTCACACTTCTAAGCAATTAAAATGGATTAGCTTATTTTTAAATTTTTATCCCAGTCTTATGCTGAGGAAACAAGAACAGAGAGTAATGCTCTAGAACTTGCAAAATGAAGAAGAAAGAGAGGGAAAGCTTTGCGACTGTCCTGATGCCTTTGAATTTGAATCTTTGCAGGATGATATGTATTGTGAAGAAAATAAAATTCCCTAGAAAGATATTTCTGGATGCCTCAGTAACTCTGTAAGCACTTACTCTATTCAAAAATCAGTCCTAAGCTAAGTTAGTACTGAGACTCAAGCTTTCCCATCTTTTCGCTGTATCACTGCTGACCCTTCATGAGCTAGTTTTCCCAACCAGAGTCAGCAGATATGCCTCCAAAACCTATTCTGGGTTTGCTGATAAAGTCACTGTAAAGTTAAGAACAGCTGTAAGTTGTAAATGCACTCAATACACCTAACCTGCTGAACATCCTGCTTGGCAACATATAAACTGTTACTCATGCTTTCCCTCTTGATCACAGGGCTCACTGGGAGCTGCAGCTCACATCCAGTATTAAGATAATTGCACTGTGTATCATTATCTAAGTCGGAAAGAGATCAAAATATAAACGTGTAAGTATCTTTCTTAATGTTTACATAGTATGATAAAGTCAGAAATTTATCAATGGAAGCATTGTAAGTCAAGGACTATACATTTAATGTTGCTTCATTAAAATGCTTTCTTCAAAAGAATCTGGAACCATAGGCCTAAAACACAGGGAAATCTAAAGATCATAATGGGGGTGGTGTTGGCACGCATTGTGGCAAAATGGGTTAAGCCATTGTTGGAGACACTGATACCTCATACGAGAGTGCACATTCAAGTTCCAGCTCCTCCACTTCTGAGTATGATTCCTGTTGATGTGCTTAGACAGAGGTGACAGCTTCAGTGATCTGGCCTCTGCCACCCAAGAGGGAGACCCAGCTGGAGTTGTGGCTTTGGCTGGGTCTAGCCCTGGTTATGGGCTTTGGGAAAATAAACCAGCAGATGGAAATGATGTGTCAATCTCCACCACCTCCTCCATTGCTCTACCTTTCAAATAAATGAAAATAATTAAACAAACAAATCAGTCACACATTTTTAAACCCCCCCAAAAATGTTGTTTCTAATTTTAACTATGCTGAGTGAGACATCCACATCAAGATCTTTTATCCTTATGTTTGAGTTCTCTTTCTTGTGATTGATTTTTGATTATATCAATCCTTTGTTAGATCTGCCTAAAATTATCATAGTATTTAATGAAATGAAAAAGCACAGTGAAGACATGGAATTTGTTTTTGTACTCCTGGTTTACAATTTTCCTGTATTTCTTATCTTTTTAGCATATCTAATATCAAAAAAAAGTCCTCTCTATCTTGCTGGGAATTCTGAAGCACCTGTAATGTAACTTTCTCAACAACGTTGAATCTGAGTCTTCTTGTGAAAGGTATCCGAGACACTAACATTTCTCTTTCTGGGAATCATATTTTGTGGGTGACCTGATTCCTTGCAAAGGTTTTGAATAAAACTTGCATGTATTCCAGTATTCCAGTTTCAAGTCAGGACTTTGTTGGAGAAGCTTTCACACAGTCTCAGATTCTCATAAAAACCTGATTGTCATCCTCCTCATGGAAACACCGAGTTCTTTTTTAGGCACTAAAATTTTCTGCCCAGAAGAAGCGGTAAAATGGATTCACTCGCCAAGGGTTACGCTTAAGAAGAGAGTCTGGGAGTGACAGGTACTTCAGAAAACTATTTGGAAATTGTGTCTTCCTGGATTTATTTTCATTTATCAAATATTATTTTGCTACCGTACCTAAGGTGGTGTAACTAATGCCTCCAATTGCACTTTCCCACACCCTGGCCTCGTGCCCGTCAGCCCTGTGGGAGAAGGGCATCAAATGACATCGGCAAGACTGCTCTTTAATAGCCAGCATTATTTTATTAAGGAAAATTTGTATTGCCCCTTTTCCCTCTCGAACATGCCAAATGGACAGATTTTGATTTTTCTTGGCCTAGAGAATTAAAGACCAGGGAAGTGGCTTTGCTCCCCCTCTGGCACTTTCACCGCAAGTTCAGGAGGCGCCTGCTGAATCCAATCACTTTGAGCAGCTAAAATTTCAGGTTTAAGTTTCCTCTTAGAAATGCACAAAGCCCAAAAGTTGGTGACAGTGTCAGAGTGGGGTTGCTGTCAGTTACATATTATTCCTTTGCTACTCACAGCTGGCCCAGGTGTATCCCCCCCAGGTAAGGCAGGAGGCCCCGCTGATGGCCACATTTCTTTGTTGCATATCTTGTTAGTTAAGCTGTCAAGAAAGTTGCCAGTAAGAAGATTGGGAAGTGGAGGGACACACAGAGCTTAATCCAATTAAAACTTCACTGGCTTTTCCACATTCCTGATATCCTGGTGCAAACTAGGAAGAAGCTTTTAAATGTGGAGCTATCAAAGGGGTAAAAAAAAAAATACTACTCTGGAGTATTGGTGTTGCAGGAAAGCAAGGTATAAAGTGTAAGGCAAAGGAGAAAAGAATTGCTCTATGATAGATAAAAAGAGATCACGTTTAACAGTATTCTCAATAATCCCCAACGCAGGGCAGCTTTTCATGTAGAAAGGATGCACTGAGCAAACGAAGCACAAAGGCTCTTGGTAGGCCTACTCAAGAGACTTGTTTTTGTTTTGTTTTGTTTTCAGTTGAGTTTCGACCCAGCTTCTAAGAAATCATTTGGTGAGCTCAGGAAGATCCTTTTTTTTTCTTCTAAGGGCTAGTCGAAACAAAGACTGCAGCAGGGAATGCCTCAAAGTTAAAACTAACAAGTACACGCAGATTTAAATCTACATCATCATATATTGACATTTATTCACACAGGTGGTACATCTTAGTGCTAAAACTCTTTTTCTTTGCATACAGTAGAAAAAATGCAGTACAAGCCCACTTGGCGGAATCGATTCTGAATGGAATCTCTATGAGAAAGAGCAAAGTGAAGGTGGAACAATCACAGAGCTTTGCAGGTAAGAGCTGGACTCTGTTCCTACTGGGCTGAATGGATGGAAGTGGAGGGCTGAGGGCCGAAAACTGTGAAGAACACCTGCTTTGATGAAAGCAGATGAGTTTGATATTCAAAGGCTATATGTGCATGTCTACTTTATCGAATGTATGCTCATGTCAAGAAATCCTGGCATTTTTATAATAATCACATATACTTTCTCCATGGCAGTGTTGGGACAAAGGGAAATATGCAAGGTGTATGTTTGTTAAGTGAGAAAAGGAATCTGAATTACCTGGGTGCTTATAAAAAGATGACATACACAGGTGTTTGGGCTTTGCCAAATATATTCAACACTGCTCATATCTCTTATCTACAGATAATGGAGGAGTGATGAAAATGGTTATTTATTTTATTGGCACATGTTGGTGTTGTTTTAAAGATTTAGTTATTTTTATTGGAAACACAGATTTGCAGAGAGAAGGAGACACAGAGAAAGATCTTTCACCTGCTGATTCAGTCCCCAAGTGGCCACCACAGCCGGAGCTGAACTGATGAAAAGCCAGGAGTCAGGAACCTCTTCCACGTCTTCCACATGGGTGCAGGGACCTAAGGCTTTGGGCTGTCCTCTACTGTTTTGAAGAGACACTAGCAGGGAGCTGGATGGGAAGTGGAGCAGCCAGAACACAAACCGGAGCCCATATGGGATCCTGGTACTGGCAAGGTGAGGATTTAGTCACTGACCCATTTTGCCGGGCTCTGGCACATATTTTATATAATTAAAAAATCAGGTATTCTAGGATAAATCAGGTAATTCTGCTTACACCAAAGCGAAAATACAGCTTTTTCGCAGTGCAGAGCATTTTCTAAAGAGCAGGGCAGCCTTGTCTTGCAAGAGTGAAAGAAATACTGTGGTCAATAGTTAATTTCATTTATTATTTAATGCTTTAACTAAAAAAAAAAATTCCTTCCAAAAATAAACCTCAAGTTTCGTCTAGCTTACAAGTCTTGTTAAAAATATTTTGGACAGGGTTGAACTTGAGATGGCCATATCACATATCAGAATGCTGGTTTGAGTCCTGGCTACTTCATTTCTCCCCTAGATTCCTGTGAATGCTTCTGGGAAGCAGTGGACAATGGCTCAAAGACCTGCATCCCTGCCATCTGCATGGGATCCTGATGGAGTTGCTGGACAGTTGCTCCAGCCTGGCCCAGCCCTGGATATTGCTGCCATGTGGAGAATGAACCAGTAGATGGAAGATCTCTCTTTCACTTGCTCTGTTATTCTGCCTTCCAGACAAATAAAAAAGCAAATAAACATAAATTTTCTTAAAAAAAATCCCGTATTAACAGCTAAAATGAGAATTATTTTGCTCTTCTTGTAAGAAAAGTTATCTTTTGTGTGGATTTATAGTGTTATGTGTGTGTTTATTAAGTCACTCTTTAAAAGATGAGAGGTTGAAGGGGCATTTAATAATCTAAATTTTTTAGAATTAATTAATTAATTAGAAAAAAAATTTACAGAGAAAGGGAGAGAGAATCAGAGGGAGAGGTCTTCCACATGCTGTTTTACTTCCCAAATAGCCTTAATGGCCAGGGCTGTGGCAGGCTGAAGCCAGGAGCCCAGAGCTTCCTCTAAGTCTCCCACATGGATGCAAAGCCCCAAGGACTTGAGCCATCTTCTCCTGCTTCCCCAGGTACATTAGCAGGAAGCTGGAGCAGAAGTCGAGGGGACAGCACTCAAACAGGCATCTATATGGTATGTCCATATTAAATGCAGGGCTAATACCTCTAAATTGCCAAATTATCTATTTCTGTATAAAAAACAAAGGGCATGAGCACAAAGTATCACTTTTTCATTTGTGGGAGGATGTAATCCATGTGTCCCTTGAAACATGTCCAGGGACCTATCCCTGCACGGTCATATTGGGTAAGCTCACCTGAATCGCCTAGAAACTTACCAGACTTTGAAAAGATTGATATTAAGTGTAGATAAAGGGAGACAGGATGGTAAGAAAAATTATCCATTTACCTATGGCTTCTACCTTTTCCTATACTTACCATGTTATGAGACACATATATATCACCGAATTGGGTTTGTAATGGCAAATTGAGTGACTGTGCTCTTGTGATGACTGCAGACAAATAGTGGCAAGGGATTGCGGGGTAGGAGGAAGGAGAGAGATGATCCCCTACATTAATAAAACCATATTGTGGAAAAGAATAAATGTAATTTAAAAAACTTTAAATATGAGATTTGTTTATCCCAAAGTGGTCATGTCTATCTTTTGAGTTCCTCAATTCTTTCATCTAAGAATTTCCCCATGTAGTTTTATCTCAGTTTCTGCTTTTCTGTTGCTCTAACGAGGGAGAAATAAGGAGTTCTGAGGGAAAGCACTCGAAATCCGTGGGGAGTGATTTCAGCAGCGAGCTGTAAATGAGTGCAAGCTGGGGAGTAATTCTCTGTGATTAGCCAAGAAGTCCTCTGGAGGCCTGGTAGGAGCAATTGTTCAGGTGAGGCACTGCACGTAGCCCTAAGGCACAGTGTTGTAGTGCAATCTGAAAACAACTCCCCAATCTCCCTTGGAGAAATGGCTTTTTGCTCCTCTATGCATATACCAACTTCAATGACACTCACTCGCCCAAGTCCTTCAAGAACTGTGACTTGGAACTAAAGTTAAGGAATGGTCTAGGCTCAATATGTCCTTACTTATCAACTTAAACAGCAAGAAAAAAAAAAGACTCACTTAATGGAGGTTTTGATAATTTCAATTCCTTGATTGTATCTCACATACACTAAATCATGATCTCTGGAGTAGGAGCCAAGCACTGGCAGTCTATGATGCTCTTGGGTGTTTCAATGTGCAGTCACTGTTTTACAGCCCTTCTTGGTGAAGCTGTCCTCGCTGCTTACAGCCATGCAGGGGCTAGCAGCTTCACTTATATCCACCAGTAGAATAAGTGTACACCTTTCCTGGGTCATGTTTCAGCATTTCGGTGAGAACAGAAAGTAAAAAAAAAAAAAAAACAATGGAAGAAGATGAAGGAATTCTTATCAGAATACCACCTAAATTCATTTTGCCATAATCTTTTTGTTTGAATCTCTCTCCAGTTCTGTATTAGAATGGAAAAGGAATTCTTGGAGTTAACACAAACCACAGAGCTTTATGGCGCTCAGTTATCCATGAAGTAATCACCTCTTGTTTTACAAAGTGCAATAATAATTACTTATGAGTTATTAATTATTTTTAATTCTATCATTCCAAAAAGTTTATCAGAAAGCCAGATACCTTCAGCTTTAGAGACTTTTAGTTTAATGGTGAAAATATTTGAGGTACTTTCGAATATTTTATGAAAATATGTAAAAATGTATTAAAAATGTGTAGATTCATGCGTATGCATGGATTTCAACAAAATGTTGCACCAAAATAGATATATCCTTTAATTTGAATTTTTTGAACTTTTACTAATTATCCTCATATCATACACTGCATTCATAAATTAACCAGCACTTTCCCCTTGTATTAAAGAACTCAAAATAGTGCAAACAATAATACAAAATGAAAAATAATAGTTTATAAATTCATCTTCTTGGTTAAAGTAAAACTTGAACCAACTGCATAAAAAAAATTATCATCTTTCTTTTCTGAATAGCATTCAGTTCTAGGTTCTTTAATTGTTTCTAAATGCCTTTTTTATAAAATGGAAGTAAAATGTTCACTGGATATCTAGTCATCCTCATCCCCCAAATCCTTCATCCAAAACACAGAATACTCCCAGTATGCTTATGGCTCATCTTACTAAAGAAATAACTCTGCTTTGTGATTCATTACTGTGGCCAGAAAAATAGTGTTCTGTGTGTGGTCAGGCTTAGATCATGTGACCCTCTGGCTTTACAGGCAAGTTGGTGCTATGCGATGGTCCATTTCAGTACCATGTGGGAGGGGAGTACAGTCATACAGAGCAATCACAGGCAAATAGCATTTATTAAACACGGCTTATAAACTGTGTCCAGTCATCCTGTTTTTATCAAGTATAAAATTAGACAGAATAAAACTACCTCTAGTATTGTATCAGTGTCTAACAATGTACTTTATGCAATAAAATAAGATGCAAATGAAATTATTTAACCAATAACTACACTTTCTCAATGTTAGTCCATGAGACTCAGGACTGAATTTCAGTGAAGTAATTCCCATAAGGGTAATTTTTCAGTTATTAACAAAGAAAAACATCATTATAAAACAGCTTTAATAGGAATATGCACCATTACTTTCATATTTTTTTACAATTTATAAAAGAGCATAAAATACAAACTAGTAGTTGTTGAATAATTACAAAACGGAGTTCAAATAACTACCAATATGACTGCCACTCAAAATGCACACATCAGGGTTGTGCTTTTGACATTTGTTGGAATGCTTACATCATATGTTACAGTTGTAGCTCTGACTTCCAACTCCAGCTTCCTGCTAATGTCCACCCTAGCAAGCCTCAGGTAGCAACTTAGAAAAATTGGGTTATTGCCATCTATGTGGATGGTCCAGATAAAGTTAGTTCCTGGATGCAGCCTGTTCCTGTCCTAGCTATATCAGTTTGGGCCTTGAACCTGTGGGAAGGAACTCACCCTCTTTTGCGCTCTCACTTTGAAATAAATTTTTAAAAGTATTTATTGTTTTATGTGTAAATATATATGAACTCACAGATCAGTCCTTCTGGGTTCCCCTGTTGTGTCTTTCATATTATCATAACCCCTCCACCTAAATTACAGGTGACTCTTCCTTTACAGTTTTATCCCTGATACAGGATTTTTCTAAGAATGTAGAAGCTGCCATATATGTATGCATAGTTTTTTTTTTTGTTTCATATGTTCTGTATTGCCCAGATTTACCTATATGGTTATAAGTAACTGCTGTTTCCTTGTTTTGATTACTTATGTAGAGTTCCATTGTATAAATAATTATGATTGATTTATCTAATCAGCTGTTGACAGATATTTGGAATTTTTCCAGATAGGAGTTTCTATGAGATTGCTATTAACTGCTTTTGTTTGCATAAACGTATAACCTGATATACTTTAACTTGTATTATGATCACCTGGAAATTTTGTTGAAATAAAAATTGCTGGGTTCCAGCCTCCAGAGTATTTCCGTATTTCAGGACTGGGGCCTAAGAACTTATATTTTTAACAAATTCCCAAGAAGATGATGTGGTTGATCCTAGAAAATAAACTTCAAGAAACACTTCTCTGTACTGTTACTCACAACTGGCCCATAGCCAAAACGGTGTAGACATACATAGAAAACCAAAATTAAATTTCCACCTTTCACCATATAAAAAGAATCAAGATGAATCAAAGCTCTGAATGCTAGACTTGAAACCATGAAATTGCTTAAACAAAACAAGGGAGAAAAAAATTCAAGACGTTGAGGTAGGCAATAGTTTTTTGAAGACCCCTAAGGCACAGGCAAGAAAATGTAAAACCAGACAAATGGAATTATGTCAGAATTATAAGCTTCAGCATAATAAATGATCAATAGAGTAAAAAGAGTTCAGCAAATTCTCAGAAAATATTTGCAGGTTACTTAATTCAAACAAAAGGTTAATATTAAGAATACTTTAGGAACTAAAAAAAAAAAAATCAATAGCAACAAAACAGCCAATCCAGTTAAGAAAAGGGCAAAGTACTTCAAAGATATTTCCCAAAAGAAAAAATATAAATGATTAACAAATATATTTTAAAAACACTCAATATCACTGGCCATCATATAAATGCAAATGAAAATCAGAATGAGATATTATCTCAACTCAGTGAAAATTGCTACTATAAACAAGACAGAAATTAATAAATATTGGCCAAGAAAAGGAAATAGAACGGTTACACATTGCTGGTAGGAATGTAAATCAGTGCAGTCAGTGTGGAAAGGTATGGAGATTTAGTCAAAATACTAGACATACAGCTGCCACATTATCCAGTAATCCTGTTACTGGGGAAATAAATCCAAAAAAATGAAAAAAAAACAATGTTATCAAAGGTAAACTGATTCTATTATGATTATTTTGCATCCCTATTTGTACTAGCCAAGATATGGAATCGACCAAGACATGATGTTGTGGATTGAAGAAGATTTAGCTTTCCAAACTCATTTAGATCTTCAAACCACAAAGTCTTACATCAGTTGTTCATGGATTAAGAGTGAAGACAGCCTCATCTAATTAGAGCATCTGATTGATTTACCTGTTGGAGAGTATTTAGACCATTGGGAGCTAGCCCATTGATCATAGCTCTTGTGAGAAGATTGATTATAAAAGCAGGATGTACTTCCTGTGTTTCTCTTTCTCAGTTTGTAACTTGACATATGGTTGTTTCTTGACATATGCTCCACCATTGTCAATTTCTATTAGAAAACAGAGTAACAAAGCCAGTGGAACCACTCAATCTTAGATTATAAGCCTCCAAATTGTTTCTAAGACTTAAGTATTTTTCTTCCCAAGAAGTTTCCCTAGGTTATCTAGTTAATGTGAAGAAAAGCTGAATAATGTAGAAACTTGTTGCTGAGAGTGAAACAATTGCTATTAATAATACCTGGATATGTGGAGGAGTCTTTGGAATTGATCCACTGGAAAATGCTGGAAGAATTCAAAAGAGTATAGGAAACCTAGAATGCTGCAAGCACAATGTTTCAGGCAATTGTGTTGCATATTCAGAAGACAGGAATACAGGCAGAAATGTGGGCAGTAAATATCATGTTGATGTGTTGTCTGGTGGAAATGAAGGCAACTGGGCTTAACGTCCATCCTTGTTACGTAATAGCAAAGAAACTGTCTTCTTTATGTTCAGGTCCAGAGATTTTGTAGGAAATTGAACTTGAAGAAAGTGAATTGGTTTGTTTGTTTGATGGAGATTTCAAAACATACAAATGTAGAGACTGTACCATGATGCTTCTGTCAGCAAGTTTTTCAGTACTGAGAGTCGGGAGCAAAAGGGAACAACATCCAGGAGGGGCACAGAACTCCCAGTAGGTTTAACCAAAAGTGAGGATTGCTACAAAACATGATAATCAAGCTCTTTCCAGGTGAACATAAGGAAAAGATCCTGAAATATGCACGTGGAAAAAAATCAATTAACGTTTATAGAAACTCCAATCAGAATCATAGCTGATCTCTCAGAAGAAACTCTATAGGCCAGAAGAGAATGGAGTGATATATATCAGATTTTAAAGGGGAAACATTGTGAGCCTAGAATAAGCTAACCAGAAAAACTTTCCTTTGTCTTTGAAAATGAAAAAAAAAAATTATTCCACAGAAAAGAAAAATTCAAAAATTTTGCCTCTTCCAGACTTGCTTTACAAATGATACTTAAAGATGTTCTCTTGACAGAGGAAAGGAATAGGACCTACCAAAACCAAAGGCAAATGTAGAGAGAATCCCAGTAAAAGGAAAACAAAAGACTTAATTAGACAAAGAACAAACCATTGCCAAACTGACATGACCAAATTACCACCTGTTCATATTAACTCTGAATGTAAATGGCTTGAACTGGTCAAACATCATAGATTAGTGGACTGGATCAAAAAGCAAAACTAAGTTATATGTTGCCTACAAGAGACACATCTCACCAATGAAGATCCGTAGAAACTATATTTCATGAATTTTGATATTTTTATTTTTACTTTAATTTCCTCATAACAGTTTTTTTCTCGTAGTAAATTCTTCACTGACTCATAGGTTACACAGTAACATCATTTTCTTCATGAATGTTCTTAATTTTCTTTTTTATTTCTTCAGTGACACATTAGTCCTGCAGTGGAATGTTATTTAACTTAATGATGTTGTAAATATCTATTTTTCTTCCTATTGTTGTTTTGTCACGTGGCTTTTCATTTAAAGGGATATATAGTAACTGCGTACTAGAGATTATCAAACCCAGATGTGAGGACATAATGCAGTGTATGTCTATACATTCAGATGAAATGAAAGATGGACTCCCAATGAAACCGTTAATTATGGGCCTGGTGTGATAGCATAGCGGCTAAATTCCTTGCCTTGAATGCGCCAGGATCCCAAATGGACGCTGGTTCTAATCCTGGCGGCCCCACATCCCATTTAGCTCCTTGTTTGTGGCCTGGGAAAGCAGTCAAGGATGGCCCAAAACCTTGAGACCTTGCACCCGTGTGGGAGACCTAGAAGAAGCTGTGGCTCCTAGCTTTGGATTGGTTCAGCTCCAGCCGTTGCGGCCCCTTGGGGAGTGAAACATCGGACAGAAGATCTTCCTCTCTGTCTCTCCTTCTCATTGTATATCCTCCTTTCAATAAAAATAGATAAATAAATAAGAAACTGTTAATTGTATCTTGACAGTATCTTGACAGTAAGATGCTGGACTCTCTGTCATTGTCCATACCTGCAATATCAGGATGAATTTATGACTGTTTATGAAGAACTATACTATTGTAATAATAAAGGGAAACTCTGTAGGTGGAGAGGGGATTTGGGGAAGGGGTAAGGGAATTTCCAGAGCCTATGGAACTATATGGTAAAATAATAATAAAACAGAAAGAGAGAGAGAGAGAGAGAGAGAGAGAGAGAGAGAGAGAGAGAGAGAGAAAAGTCTGTAGAATGGTATTTATGTGTGTGTGAACTTGTGTGTGTTCAAAATATGAATTGTTCATCAATATTGCAAGGAATAGAATATAAATTGGCTATTAATATTCTAACAAATAAAGTCATGGATTCATAACAGCTTTTACCAAGATTTTAAAAGAAACTGCGGAAGGCCAGGCAGCGTTGTGCTGCGGGACTGGATCTGTGCGTTGTGCAATGTTCTGAGTGGAGCTGTAGACGATATGCCAAAAACAGCAGAGATGCTACTAGTAAGAGACACCCCTGAGGAAAGTTGCAAGTGCTATGCAAACAACGAGATTTCAAAGTATGTTTCAAACTGATCGGGGACCCGCTGCAATAAATCTCAGAAGGATGATTATGAAGTTTCTACCAGTGGGCAATGCCAGGCAGATTGCCTGCAGTTTCCACCAGGACAATACCTAGCGGAGATACAAAGGTGAGACTTCCAGTTGCGGATACTGAAGAGTGGGCTGTGAACAGAGACATAACCGTGGGATTGCCAATGCCTTTGGGAGAGTAGTAACCCACATACCACGTGCTGGAGTTCAGACGTGGAACTTTCGGAATTACTGCTTTCCCTGCTGCTTTTAGGTCTTGCTTTGGCCTGATTAAACTTTTCTATTTCTTTGCCTCTGCTGTTTAAATAAGATATGTATCATGTGCCTCTCTCCTCATTACATCTTGGAAGTTGGTAGTTTGTTTAAAATTATACAAGGGTTTACTATTTAGGGAGCTTAGCCTTGAGGCCCAATGAGAACTTTAGACTTCGAAATTACTGTTGGGTTGACCTAAGGTATGGAGACTTTGGAGGGGATAAATGATAGTATCTTCTCTGTTACAAGAGTGTGACTTTGAGAGATCAAGGAGTGAAATATTGTAAGTTGAACAGGACTTGGCCTCCTAATCTTATGCAGATGTCTAAATTCTAACATCTTATGTTCATGGTTGTTGATTAAGGATAAATATTTGATCTAATATTAGTGAAGTAGAACTGGTGCGAGGCTTGAGGCCATTTGAGCAATGATCAAAGGTAGTTTTTTGTGAGAAGGTAAGTTGAGCACATTGGATTTAGATCCTGTGTCTCTCTCTGCTGCCCAGCTTGCCATGGGAGTTTTCTCTGCACATGTTCTGCCACTGCCGATCTGCATCAGACACATGTCTTAGTAGGCTGCCCAATCTGGGACATTTATCTCCAAACTGAAAGCCCAAATAAGCTTTATTTTCATCAAAGAAGCTTCTCTTTTAATATTTTGATGAAGTAATGAAAAGCAGACTAATAAGAATGGATAAAATACACAATGGCATACTATTCAACCAGACAAAAGAGATGAAATCCTATCATTTGCAGCAAAAATTCTAAGAGTGGACAATATATGTTTAGACATAAAAATAAAAAAATACGCTTTTGCTAATATGTGGAAGCTATAATATGTCCTTCTGACATAGAATAGTAGTTTCTAGAAGCTGGGTGACATATTCATAAATAGAGGTGGGATAAGAGGTACCAAAGCAAGTCAGGTTTAATAAAAGAAATGAGTTTCTAGTGTTCCCCATCCTAGTGAGTTGACTATAGTTCACAAAAATAGCCTATTATATATTTTTTGAGCAAATAAGAGAGTTCTAACATTTCAATCACAAAGTGATTCATCAATGCAGACTGTAGGTGTGCATTGAAATGTCTCATTGTGCCCAAAATTAAGTGCAATTACTGTCAACATTTTTACTTGTCCCATGACTTTGTAAGTATCACCTTGTGGATTGACACAAAGGAAGAACTGCAGACTCTTCCTCAGTCTCACTAAGTTATACATTTAATATCAACAAAATCTTCAAGTAATGTAAATGTTCACACTGTTAGACACACACACATTTTCAAATGGAATTTTCTCAATTCGTAGTGACGTGAATATCTTTTACATTTTTCAGATAATGTCAAATCTGTTTTTTTTTTTTTAAATTTTATTCTCATTACCAGCAGCTAGGACTCAAACTCATTACCAGCATTATCCTGCACCGGAGTGGGAGACCCTAAGGAAGTTCCTGTCTCCTGGCTTCGGATCGGTCCAGCTGCGGCCACTTGGGGAGTGAATAAACAGATGGAGGATCATCCTTACTGTCTCTCCTCCTCTCTGTATACCTGACTTTCAAATAAAAATAAAATAAATCTTAAAAAAAACCCTCATTACCAGCATTGCAGGCAGGAACTCAACATGCTATACTGTAATGTTGCCCTCCCCTGATTTTCTTTAATCAACCCCCCAATTCTTGACAAACATTATCCTATTGCTGTGCCACTTTATCCTATATACTGAGTGGAGCAGCAACTTTAGCCCAATTAGTTCCTATTGAATGCAAGCACCAGGATCTGGTAGAAGGTTCTGCACTACCTGTGTCCCACTTTATACCTCTCACTGTGAGTTCCCTCTGCCACCTAATGGCATTCACTCAGGACATACTAGTGTTGGTTTCCAGGTCCATTCTAAACTGGGTTTCACTCCCACATAATGTTCTGTGAGAACAATCCTAAAGCTGAGTTGATCAGGTGGGTTTGTTTCTCATTCATAATTCTTAGAGCCCAATAAGAATGACGATTGGGAACTCATCCCTAGTGACTTGATTTTATAGATATTTTAGGCGAATTCATACCAGAAAATATATGAAAATGTGCTATCTCAGCATATTCCCAGTACAATGTGAATCTGTGTTGTGGCCACAGACTGTGAATGCTTCCCTTAGAATATCATTGCCCAACTTGCCTTTTAATAGTCCCTGTACCTTATCAGCCAGTAATTGTAGGAACCTAAAGCTCACTATGCTTTCACTATGTAGGCATAATGAGATGGATTAAGGGTTGGAGACCTGATTGCTTACAAAGGCCTTTAAATGGATTAGAATGTGTTATTTCTCTGTGCAAATGGATTAGGCCACTTTGAATTCATTGTGCTCATAATGCCATGGACTTATGAGATCTTTCTTTCCTGACCTTTAAGCATACTACAAACAAAATGCTTTCTCCATTTTATACAGATGAAAGGGTGGAGTGCAATATTGTGAAATGAATGTCAGAACATAAGGCACTTTTCAAAGAACTTAAAATTATTATTGTGCAATTTCAGTTACAAAGAAAAAGTGTGCTAAGGGAGATGAACTTCAGGGCTGAATTATTGACTAGTTCAAAAAAGTCACATAATAATGATGTATTACCCTATTGTTTCTGTGGGTGTGTGCCACTAATAATGTTTGCTTCATTCTATGTATCATTAGTCAGATTTTTGTTACTATGCAATGAATAAATACTCAATAGGCACTACTTAGGGTGAAGAGTTTGGCTCATGGATTTAGTTTCATACTCCAGAATCAAATGGCCACACAAATATAAACTCTGATGAGAATGGTGATTGGCAGAACCAGTGCAATGGAAGAAATTGTCTTCCAAAGGCAATTCTCCAATGATCTAAAAACCTCCCAGTAAACCTACCTCCCCAAATCTACCGTTGGATGAAGCCTCCACCCTTAATTCTTCCAACTAAATTAACCTATTCAATGTTAATGTGAACTGTTGGGGAACAAGCCACTAACACATAAGTATTTGGCAGACACTCAAACTATCACCCAAACTATAACACTTGCAATTACATAACTCGTATACACAGAATTGAGTAATTTTATTTAAAAATATTCTTTTATTTTAAAGATTTATTTTTATTATTTTTTTCATTGGAAAGGCGGATATACAGAGAGGAGAGACAGAGAGAAAGATCTTCCGTCCGATGATTCACTCCCCAAGTGAGCGCAAGTCGATGCTATGCCAAGCCGAAACCAGGAGACTCTTCCGGGTCTCCCACGCGGGTGCAGGGTCCCAAAGCCTTGGGCCGTCCTCGACTGCTTTCCCGGGCCACAAGCAGGGAGCTGGAAGGGAAGCGGGGCTGCCGGGATTAGAACCGGCACCCATATGGGATCCTGGGCGTGCAAGGCGAGGACCTTAACCACTTGTGCCACCGCGCCGGGCCCTAAAAACTATTCTTATACACCAACACATGAGAAAGCTGTAAGTAGATAATTCCAATGACATTTCAAAAAGTTAGCGTATGAAATCAGAGAGAAGAGCAATGCTTATTGTATATGTTTCTCAATAGGTGTATAATGTGTGTCTTCATTTTATGAGTATGTACTGAGTTCTTTTACTGGCATGTACTATCTTATACATTGGGAACATAGCAAAATTGCAGAAAATTTTTGGAGGATTAATAAAGACCCAGGTAACAGAAATATATATATCAGAGTGTGTCAGTATTTACAGGGGCAGTATAGGAGATGAAAATAGCAATGGAGTTGGAAAAGAAGTAGCTAGGAGAAAAATAATAAACAAGACCCTATAACATCACAGGACCAAAGAAAATGAAATGCATAAAAAGAGGAAATTGCAGCGATTAAGAAAGCCACTGGTAGGAATAAAATCAAAAGAAAAGTCATTGGATTTGGTGCCATAGTTATCATCAGTTGCTATGATTAGCCTTGTGTCTATGTAAATGTAGAAAAATATTACATTTTCAATTTATTATTTGGTGAATAAAAACTGAAGAAATGGAGGTATTTGGAATAAGATGTAGGAATTCAGAATTTTTTTTTTTAATTAAAACTTGCAATGGTTTGAATATGGCTTGCCTCCTCCCCCTCCCAACCTGATACAGAAGTTTAAATTCCAAAAGCATAAATTAGTGATATTATAAGGGTGGAGACTTAATCTAACTATGGTCTTTGGAAAGAGGTAGGGACCTTTGAAACCGATTAGATTAGGCTGGGACCCTCTCCCCTCACAATTGTATCCTGGTGGCTTTTGAAGGAGAGGAGAGAAGAAAGAAACTATACACAAAATCTAGACATTCCCAACTGTCATGATGTGATGCCATCTTGGGATGTCATCCCAACAGTCTCCATGTTGCTGTTTGGCTCTTGTATATCTGAAGACAAGATCGTGGTGAATGTAGTTCTGTGTCAACCAGAATAAATGGGTGAATAAGATGAAGGCCAAATAGTGTAGAAAGGGAGAAAATAAAATATCAGCAAAGACACAAGAGAATAGATGTACTGGGTGAATTAGACAGGCAGAAATTTATAAAATCAAAGGATATTTATCACCATGTAATTTAAGCTTCTGTAATAAAAAGAACAGAAAGTACAATGTCTTTAGTAGCACCCAAGTTTTATTTCTCTTTCCTAACTGCCCAGTTGTGGGCCAAAAGTGTCAGGAGAAAGGATGCTACAGCCCATAGGGTCATTCAGAGTTCCACACCCACCCAACTGTTCAAAATCAGCTGATAGTTATATGGTAAGGAAGCTAAAGTCAAAGGCAAGGTGAGCTTTTCTCATTTTTAAAAAGATTTATTTAGTGGGATCTCTCCTTTTATTTGGGAGTAGAAATGCATACTGTAATGTATTTTCAGTTCCTTGTAGAATAGGATACTTGAGTTTCTACCAATACCTATACTTACAATGTCATGATACACTTGAACAACAGAATGAAGGATTTGTGACTGTTGCTGAAAGACAACAGTGGGGAGTGGAGTGAGGGAGAATGGGGGTTAAAGAATAAGTCTCTATGTCTATGGAACTGTATTATGAAATTTTTTTTAAAAAAACCCATTTATTTATTTATTCAAATGCAGAGTGACAAGAGAGGAGGTAAGAGAAAGAGGGAGAGAGAAAGAAAGAGAGATCCATCATCTTCTGTTTTCCTAGACATTTTAGAAGGTTTATGGATTAGAAGAGGAACAGCCAATGCCCAAACCGCCATTCTGATGAGATGTGCAGCACAAGTAGCAGCTTAACCTCCTGCCCCACAGTGCGTGTCCTTTTCTGGCTATTTTAAAGAAATTGAACATACGATTGCTGCTCACACATCACTGACCATATCGCAGTGATATGATCATACTTCAGAGTAGAGTCAGCTGCTGAAAGGCCTGATACACAGCCAAACCTCAATGTTTTCATTACTAAAGAGAAAGGCAGAAGAAAGGGCGCTGGGGGATAGTTAACATCTCAAATGTGAAAGTTAACACAAATAATGCTTAAGTGTGCTGCTAAAGTAAAACCATAGTCTAGTTAAGTCATAAAGAAAAGAAGCTTATTTTGGCTCATGATTCTGGTCCCACTTCATGAGAATGCATGTGGTAATGCTGTTGCGACTGACAGAGTTCTGAAACTGTACAGAGCATCACAGGGAAGGGGGTATGGAACAACACGGGAAACCTAACAAAACTGGCTTTAAAGTAGAACAACTTTCTGGATAATCCATTAACAAACTAAGCATGCAAGTAGGTATGCTCTATTGTTTAGAGCAGAGGTTTAACCCTCTGTTAAAGTTCCCACCTGATCCCAATTCCTGCTGCCTCATGAGGATTTAACTTCAGCCTGAGTTTTGGAGGGGATGAATCATATTCTGAACATGGCAAGTAGTAAAAATGCATTTTGAATGAATTAATATTTTTATTCCATGCAGATCAGGATTTAATTGATCTTTTATATTTCTTTATAAAACTAATTTTACTGAATACTTAGTAGCTGCCAGCTGTATGCAGAAATTACCTATATGAGTATAGCGTGATTTCTTACCTCAAGAAGTTCAAACTGTCCGAGGAGGTAGAGAAGCAATACAAAGCAACAGACAAATCAAGGGCTCTGCAGCATAGCGGAGACCACGTCAAGATAAGAGCAAACCAGATGCAAAAAGGAAAGTATCTTCACAGTCACTGTCTCATAGATGCCTCCAAGCAGTCACTATTTGAGGGACATTGTCCTGGTGCAGTGATTTATCTATAGATGCATAAACTAAGTCTTGATCACACGCACAAAGTCTCATAGCTAGTAATTGGCAAGGATGGTTTCTAGAATTTACTCCTAGGATTCACAGGAAGGAAGAGCAAAACTAGACAAACAAGAGCAGGAATGTGTGTGTGTGTGTTTATAAGAGAGAGAGAGAAAGAGAGAGGAGAGAGAGGGGAGAGAGTTTACATGTGTGTTTTTGTGCATATGTGTAAACACATGTTTAAGCACATACTAATGTATGTAGACTTCACTCATGAACACACCAGACGTTTTTCCCACTCTCCCCCTAAAATTTTGTCGAGTGTTCATATTAATATGTATATTAATTTTTGTTATAAGTTGTATCCTCACAGATACAAAAATTCAAAGCAGGGGTATAAATACATTGCATAAGTGACAGCAGGATTTATTTTTAAAAATGAAGAGGCAGGACCCAGTGCTGTGGTATAGCGGCTAAAGTCCTGCTTTGAATGCACCAGGATCCCATATGGGCCCTAGTTCTAATCCTGGCAACCCTGCTTCCCATTCAGCTCTCTGCCTGTGGCCTGGGAAAGCAGTCAGGGATGGCCCAAAATCTTGAGAACCTATACCCACGTGGGAGACCTGGAATAAGTTCCTGGGTCCTGGTTTCAGATCGGCTCAGCACACAGCTGTTGTGCTCACTTGGGGATGGAAGATGGACAGAAGATCTTCCTCTGTCTCTCCTCTCTCTCTCTCTATATATATACATATATTATATATAATATATTACATACATATTATATATATTATATATATAATATATTATATATATATCTGACTTTGCAATAAAAAAAATCCTAAAAAAATGAAAAGGTGGTGAATATGCATTCATGCATGCATGTGGGCAGCCCCATAGGAAAAGAAATCCAATTATGAGCAGATCAGAGAGTTGCTTATGAAGAGAGATAAAGAGATAGAAGAAGAAACAGAGGAAGAGACAGAGAGAGGAAGGCCAAGAGAAGCACCAAACAATTGTTCATGCAACAAGAGCAAAAGAAGGACATTGCCGCATGTCTCAGTCTCTTTTATGAAATAGTGGCCAGTGACCTAATTGAAGGTACAAACTTGGTGTAGATAGTGTGTAAAAGAATTTCTGGGAGTTTAGTGGTGTCCCACATGGAGCTTAACTGCCATACAATCATGGCATTTCCTTCCTCCTGATCTCCTCCTGCATCTACTGCATGTACAGGTAAGGTGGTGGAGTTGAAATGCAAAACACATAGAAATTACAAAAAAGAAAGCTTCTTCCGGTTTTATTTATTATCACCTAGCTCACCATCTAGTTCCACCATATTACTGACACTATACATTTCTTTTTGAGACAGAAAAATATTTGTGAATAATATCAAAAATCTATTTTGTAGGTATGTTTTTACTTATTTGAAAGAGTTATGGGGGATGGGAGAAGAGAGAGAGATGTGACAGAGCAATGATATCTTCTGTCTGCTCATTCATTCCCCAGATGGCCACGGCTGCCAGAGCTCTGGGTCAGACTGAAGGCAGCAGTCAGGAGCTTCATCCACATGGCTCACAAAGGCCCAAGCACGTGAGCCATCATCTTCCACGTTTTCAAGGCTGTCAGGGAGCTTCACTGAACTAGCCTAGCCAGGACACAAACCAGTGAACATACATGATCCTGGTATCACAGGTGGTGGCTTTACACACTATAACCCAGTTTCAGTCCCTCATGTTATAAAACTATGATATTTATAACCTACAATGGCCATATATCTCTCCAGCTTTCATGACAAAAAGCAAATCAAACTAGGGAAAAGCAAAATTTGTCAATTTGCATTCGTCTTTGGTGAAGGTTTGGAGGAACCAGCTAAATCAAATTGTAAGTAAGCTGTTTTTCATGGAGTAAGACTTCTACCCAGGCAATCTTAGCAGTTTTTGAAAGAGTACCTGGATACAATAGCCTGACTAGGCCAGAAATAATGGAATGTATTTCCAAATATCTTGCTGAAATAAAAGTCCATTACAGATTCTTTTCTTCTTAAGAAACAGTAAAAGACTAAATGTTCAAGCTTATATTAGGTAGGTTGGAAAAAGACTGACCTTTGTCAATGATTGATGATTAGAAAAACCACCAGACATTTAAACAATGCCAGGTGCAGGACAGTTCCTATTTGCTATTTTAGAGTAGACGAACTGGCAATTAATGAAGATTTTCAAAATCCCTGAGTTATAAATAATCCATTTAACCATCATCGCCCTCAAAAGAAAGACTAAAACTACAGAGACCATACAAGAGTGTGACAGACTCAAGGAGTGCCTGGACACTAGTAACATTCTTTTCCTATTTTATCAGTTATGCAAAATTTTTTTGAATATTTATTTATTGCTATTGAAAGCAGATTTATAGAGAGAAAGAGAGAAGAGAGAAAGATCTTTTGTCTGCCAGTTCACTCCCCACATGTGGCCATAGTGGCCAGAGCTAAGCTGATCCAAACCAGAATACAGAAGCTTCTTCCAGATCTCCTATGTGGGAGCAGGGGCTCAAGCTTTGGGTCATCTTCTGTTGCTTTCCCAGGCCACAAGCAGGAAGCAGGAGGGGAAGTGAAGCAGCTAGGACACAAACTGGCACCCATCACCAGTCCTGGTATGTGAAAGGCAAGCATTTAGCCATTGAGCCACTGCACCAGGCCTAGTTCTGTAAAGGTTAAGGCCTGACACCAATGGCTCACATGTTGTGATCTTAACACAGATAAGGTGACACATGTGAAGAAAAAATGATTTCCCACACAATAGTGACATCAGTATTATACGAATTGGGTTGAAACTTTATTATTTTTATTTTTGAAATTTGTATTACCCCTTAGCAAGAAGAGATGGCTTGATTATCCATGTAATTGCAAGTGTAAACAATCAATACTCTGCAGTATTCTCTGGGGATACATATATCCAAAAAATCACATGAGATACTCAGTATAATATTGTGAAATGGGATTCATTTTAGATTATGTTGTACAATTGTAGACTGATGTAAATGTTCTAAGATAAGATATTTAGCAGATTGTGTGTGTATTTAGTACATTTTTGACCGAGAATGTTTTCAACTTGGATGAGTTTATCAGATTCCATGATTTGGTTTGTAGATCCTGGAGTCATTCTATTCTCTATATAGGCTGTGATTATTTATTTTATGTGTCAACATGATTATATGGAATAATAGCTACATAACTGATAACTCATTATTTCTGGATGTGTCTGTTAGAATGCTTTCAGAAAGATTGACATTTGAATCAATACACCGAGTTAACAAGATCTGTTCTCACTCATTAGAATTAGAATTATCCAAACTGTTGAGAAGGCTTGCAGAGTGTTCAGTACATGGGATCAAGGCCCACGAGATAATTGATCTAGCCCTGTCAACACAATTACAAGCAGGAACTGAAACTTAATAAATCTATTGTAAGCTATTTTTAAAATACAAATTATAGTATTTTTAGTTTTAGTTTAGTTTTTTTTTTTTTGGCTGTTTTTTCATGATACAGTACCCTAGGCTAAGGGATTTTCATTTCTACCCTCCTCATACCCTTCTCCCCCCCCCTGATTTCCCCTATAATATTAGAGTAGTACAGTCCTTCAGCAACAGTCACAATTCCATCATTTTGCTATTTAAGTGCATCATGACACGGTAGATATGGGCACTGGCAGAGTACAACATCCTCTTGTCAAGATATATTTAGCAGTTTCATTGGGAGTCCATTTTTTATTTGGGAGTAGAGATGCATACTGTAATGCAAATTCACTTCACAGTATGCTAGTCTCCATTATACAATTCCTCTAAATGACTGTATGTACATACCACTTACCTATGTATCTATCGACCTTGTATTTTACAGGAAGGTTGCCTCATATCAGAAAGAACATAGGATTTTTATTCTTTTGGGTATGGCTGTTGCTTAAATTGATTGGTTTGCATAGCCCAAGAATAGTATCATAGACATCTAAATCGCCCTCGGCAGGAAAGTTTCCCCATTCTTACTATAGAGATAACACATTGGAAAAAAGGTTAAAAGTGGGGGGGGGGGGTGCAAATTCATTCTTTTGGAACTGATATACCCATATTCTCCTATACTTTAGCATCAAAACTAGGCTTTTGTGCCTTCAGATTCTCAGGCCTTCACACTATAACTGAATATATTATTGTACTTTGCAGGTCTCAAGCTTTTAGGTAGCACGTTGAAAGACTTCTCAGTTTCTTATCCTCTGGAGACAATTCCCATCCTAAGTTCCTTCTTTGATATATTTCCATCTATATCTGTATCTATAACTATATCTATTGCTATATCTATATATATCATTTTTTTCTGTTCCTTTGGAGAATATTGCACTGGGTTATAATCAAAATTCCAAGATACCTTCAAATTCCTTCAAGTATAAGTAGAAACATCAGACTTATGAGACATTATCCAATATTAATCCACCAGGGGCTGGTGGTATTGAACTGGTTTTCTTTTCTGACTTAATTGAAATTCTTCCCTTGTTTGGAAACTACACCAAACCAAAGCACAAATCTAATATGTACTTTTTTGGGGATAACTCTCTGTATCCAGGTTCTTGACACTATGTAGGACCTCCACAATGTTAAGTTCTTAAAGGCAAATATCACTCTGTATTTATTTGCACAGATGCAGTGACAAATACACCATAGGTACTGAATAAAACAATACAAATGGGAGACCAAATGGAATCTCTAGCTCCTGAGTTTAACCTGATCAAGACATGGCTGAGTGAAGCAACAAATACATCTCTCTGTGTGTGTCTCTGTCTCTCTTTCTCTCCCCCCTATGTCTCTCTGCTTTCCAAATGAATCAATATTTGTTTAAAAAATGCTTTTTGTGGTAAAAAAAAAAATTTCAGTTTTTGCACTTTTACCTACAATACATTCTTTTTTTTTAATTGTTTTCCTTACTTTGTGTGAGATATGAATAGACTGACAAACATACAAAGACAGATCTCTCAACAGCTTGTTCACTCTTCAAATGCCTGTGAGCCAGGAATTCAATCCAAATTTCTAATAAGACAGCCAGGAACCCAGTTTACCACTGCACTCCAGCACCTGTAGACCTTTGAGACTGAACTCAGAGGCTGGGCTTGAATGCTGGAATTTCAACATGAAAAGCATGCAGCCCAACTGCATCTTAACTGCTGAACTAAACACCTGCACCCTAGAATTTATTATTGCCAAGCCAATAGTGGACATCAACCCTGATCTTCAAACCCTGTGGATGTTTGTGGATGTGCTTCTTCACGTGCTCGGTAACTTTGGATCCATCTGTCAATGCCTGTCAAAGGAATCCTTGTTCAGTGATAACAGCCTTGCTGGAATGAGTGTTATCAAATATAAAATGATATCTTCCGTGAACTTATCTGCCACTGAACTCTTGAGAAGTCAAAGACAAGATCAAGTAGTTTGTACTTCTTTAGCCCTATTACATAATTATTGGGATGTCGTTATGTTCAAGGGATACAGAAAAGAATAACAAATGAACTGAATTAATTGTCAAGGAGCTCACAGTCATACACAGGAGACAGACACATATGTGGATGTTAATAATTGTTTAAATAGATTATGAACAAAATATTTTTTGCAAATTACACAAATTCAGGCTTTCTCCTGAAACACATAAATCCTTTCCTAAAGACAGGATGTGTCTAAAGAGTGAAGCTTTAATATTATAAATTATAATTGGCTTTTAGAAACTCAACGTGCAATGCCTACAAACTCCCCCAATCTACATTTCAGATAGAGAAGACATGAACAATAATACTTATTTGCCAAAAATACGTATGCCATCCAAAGGTGAATGAACAAACTAAAACACAAATCCCTTTAAAACAAATGTGTCAAAAGCAGAGCTGAGTAAGCTATGGATGAAACATGAAACAAGTCACATAACGGAGCTGATTGTGTTGTTGGCCACAGGTTTTGAAATTCTTCTTCCAACTCACACTGTGGCCCCAGGTTAAAAACCTGTAATCTGTTAAGCAATACTAACCTTTAAGGTAAGAGGGTCATTTTACTCAATATGGTTTTACTCTGAAGCAGAAAGTGGGACTAACCAAATGTCAAGTGCCTGCTCCGAAATACAAGCTATTCCCACATACACCAAGGAATAGAATGCCTCCTTTCTATTGGAAAATGAATGAATGAGAAAACACAGGAAACTAAAAAAATACTCTAGATTTCCCCATTTTCTGTATGTGTGTGTGAATTAGTATCTTCATAACATTATTTTACTATTTCAAGAATTTTTAAGTGATAAAATATACTAATTACTAAATTCTTCAGCTTACCTTAAAATTAGGTTAGATTATCACCTTTCTAGAATGTTATCATCTATATAGAATGTGCATAGCAAGAAGCAAGGTTAACTCCAATTGCATTTTAAAAATGGAAATAACTTATGTGTTGGGAAATACTAGTGTAATATTTCCTGATTTGGGGATAATTATATTTTGGTTTAATTCTGTAGATGGTACAATATTGAATCCACACAGCCTCCTATATAGTGGTGTCAGCTGAAGAATGACTCAAAGCAACAGCTGTTTTCTGTTTTAATTAGGAATTCTTTGGGATCTTTGCTAAGTATTCTTTTTTGGATTAGTGAATGAAACAATAATTGCATTTCATTGATACAACTGTTTTTCCCTAGAATAATGAGGCAAGGAAATTTGTATTTCCAAATCTTTCTTCCAATCACTGCACATCTTTGTTTTACCTACCTTATTAGGTGTCATGATAGTGTTTTAAAAATATATCAGCACTGGGCCCAGCACGATAGCGTAGTGGTTAAAGTCCTCACCTTGCACATGCCAGGATCCCATATGCTCACCAGTTCTAATCCTAGAGGCCCTGCTTTTCATCCAGCTCCCTGCTTGTGGCCTGGGAAAGCAGTCAAGGACGGCCAAAGCCTTGGGACCCTGCACCCACGTGGGAGACCCGGAAGAAGTTCCTGGCTCCTGGCTAAAGATCGGCTCAGCTCCAGCAGTTGTGGTTACTTGGGGAGTTAACCATCCACTGGAAGATCTTCCTCTCTGTCTCTCCTCCTCTCTGTATATATATATATATATATATATATATCAGCAGGAAAATGTGTTCCCATAAATATTAAAACCCCACAGATATTTCACATAAATTCAGCAAGTGAATCTGGGGACTAAAATTCCATGTTCTTTTTGCTTCTCTAAGTCTCCATTTTTTCTATTTCTAGCTAATCTGTACATTTCCTCTACGTTGTTTTTAAAGTATCATGTTAAAACCACTGAAAGGATGAAGATGATGATGTCGAAGTCACATCATGGACCAAAATGTCAGGTTTGGTCTACACTGCAAAAAAAAAAAAAAAAAAAAAAAAAAAAAAAAAAAAAAAAAACCTCCTAAATGTGTCACAATAAGACTGGAAGAGGAGAGGGAATGTGTAATATTCATGAAGTAACCAGACTAGAAAAAAAAGATCTGAAACTCGGTGAAAATACAAGGGAGAGTCATATGCAAGAGGCATTCTAAAGATGTGATTTTTAATGGGATAGATGGGTAGATGCATGGATATGAGTGTTAGACTGAGGTAGCAAGTTAGCTTACAGTGTACAATTACTGCTGAAAATGCTTACGCATATGTTGTTTGTTTAATATTACAAACTTAGGGGAAAGTCATATTATAAAAGCAATAAATGGGCTATCAAAATTGTAGAGTGTAGGGGAGAAATCAGATTGAATTCTTGCAAGCTCCTATGACAGACAGAAGAATGAGAATATCAGGGATAAAATGTATTATGTTATTTGGGAGAAAAGACAGTTTCTCAAGAGAGCTGCAGTCTGTAAGCACTGGCCTTGTCTTTGGCTCGTCACACAACAAAACTGTGTTCATTTTTCCCAAATAAGGTGCATGTTAGCTGACCCTAAGACTTCTCATAAATGTATTATAAATGCACATTTTAAATTGGAAAATCCAATGTCTAAGTGAAACTACATCTATTAGTATGTTTCGCTGATCAATAAGCCTTTTTTCCACTGAGCTTTTATTTTATTGTTTTCTAGACAAATATTTTGCTGACTCATCCACAGCAGCCATCAAAAATTTCCTCAGCACAAAACATTATACAGGTCATCCAAACATGGCCTTCAGAAAATTTATGCTTTAATTTTGTTATATTCTATCCTTTATCATTAACACTAATGTAAATTTTATTTTACTTTATTTTTGTATAAAAATAACTTTTTTTTAAAACAAAATCTTAACTTTTTGTCATGTGCAGTGTAAGTAGAAAGGAAAAATCAAAGTTTCAATAGTCTTAAACTATTCTCAGGATCTTTGAATATTTTGAAGTATAAAAATTTTGCTTAAACTCTTTATTAATTCCTATCTCATAGTGTACAATCCTGCTTCTTCTATCACTGAGCGAAGTTTCCTGCCTTTCTCATGTATCAACTATCATATGACAAATATTCAATGCTTTTCAAAAATGATTTTAATCTTCAAAGTAACTCTATGAGATGGTACTTTTATTATGACCATTATAGAGAACAAAACTTGAGGCATTGAGAAGACAGGATATTTGTCAAATTGCAGAACCAGTAGGGTCAAAACCTTTAACATTCAGATATTGATAAATACTAGATTTTTCCCACTTTGATACAGAAATTTAATGTTTATTTCTGCATGCATATGGCATGCCCATTTGCACTCTGGAGTATACTTGTTGTTAGTTTTTAAGTATATTTCCTCCCAGCTTTGCAGTAAATAACATCATGTGTGCCTGCATAAAACCAGCCATGGAAATTGGCAAACACTACAAATCATAATCTCATTTTTCCTATGCAGGACTAGTTCTTAGCTGCTGACAAGTATTTATCAGCACATCATGAGGTACCATCTTTATGATTTGGAGGGCCATAGACGTTCTGAAAATGAGACATTCCAATTTCCTGATTATCTAGCAAAACCAACTTAAGGATCTAGAATGCTTGATTCCATCAATCTTTTGTTGTTTACTTTTGTTAAGTATAAGCAAGCTAATTCAATGCATACCATACACATGTAGAATGGCTTTCCCACAAGGCCATGTGCTATTTACCTTCTATGTCAATACGACACTTGTCTAGGTGAAAACGCTATGTCATCCCATGAGTTCTTGGTCATCAATTCCTGTTCTTTCATCTTCGTTGTTCTGTCTAAACTTCTGCTAGATGCACATTGGCAGTACCCGGGTCTAGTACCAACAATGTGATTCCATGTTCTATCTCAGTGTTTCTTGAACACCATTTTGTGCAGTAGACTTGCTGAAGCCCATTTGGCATTTTATGTACATAATTACATACAATTTTAAATTACATGACACTTAGATTTGGGGCACCTGGTCACAAACAACAAATTCTTTTTCCAGTTGTACATAAGCTAAAACATGTGAAATGACAATGAACTCCATATTTTCACAGAAATGGTTTACTTAGTAATTAGTCATTATGCTGGTTTTTCCTCCACCACTATACTCTTTCTTTATCTGCTTTTTTGTTATGAATATTTAAACAAACCATCTGAAAATGAAACTTTATCTCTGGCTATGCTTTTGGGTTAATGTGGGTGAAAACTGCTCTTCTCTAAGTACTTTTCCCAGTCAGGTAAGAGCCCCCAATTTGATTCAGAGATTTGATATAAACTTTTTATTTCTGCAAATGTATGGACACATGCGACATTCCTTTATTGTATTTGAAAGGCAGAAAGAGACAAAAGCAGACAGACAGACGTATATCTTCCATACACTGGTTGCTTCCCAGATACCATTATTGGTCAGGGATGAATCAGACCAAAGCCAGGAGCTGAAAATTCTATCTGAGTCCCCCACACGAATGCCAGGGGATTTCTAGGTGAACGTCCAGCAGGGAGTTGGAACTGAAAGTAAAGCTGAGACTTGAACATGGGATTTCTAGCTTGTTATAGAGCCATCCTAAGTGACATATTAACTGTTGCACAGATTCCTGCCCTATATGTGTTTATTCATAATAAACACTGATCCTTTTAAAGAAAGTTGATCAATATTCAGAGTATTATATTATAAAATATTAAAGAAATTATATATTATTAAGGTTTTGTTTTTTTTCTCCAGTAAATATTGTAAAGGGGGACTACTCAATTTATTTTTGTTTGGGGGTATGCAAAGACCAACATCTCACTTCCTTTATAATCTTCTTTCTTTAGAGTGTGACCCTAGTCAAATAAATATAAAACTCAGCATTAAAAATTGTAACCATGAGCCTGACACAGTAACCTAGTGGCTAAAATTGTTACCTCGCATGTGCCGAGATCCCATATGGGCACTGGTTCTAATCCTGGTGGCCCCACTTCCCATTCAGCTCCCTGCTTGTGACCTGGGAAAGCAGTCAAGGATGGCCCAAAGCCTTGGGACCCTGTACCTGGGTGGGAGACCAAAAAGAGGCTCCAGGCTCCTGGCTTCAGATTGACCAAGTTTCGGAGTGAATCGGCGGACAGAAGATCTTCCTCTCTGTCTCTCCTCCTCTCTGTATATCTGACTTTCAATTAAAAATAATAATAATAAACAATTCTTTTAGAAAAATTGTAATCACCATACCAGAGTAGTCTAGATTAGCCCTTAAATAAACCCATGTGAGATGACAATAGCTAATCCAGGGTAGTGGGCATGGAGGTGGGGAATCCCTTCATTAAAGAGAAACAAACTTCATTACTGAGATAAGTTTTCCCCGTGGAAAATAAGAATCCCCAAGTATTAGCCAGCATGTGCAAAATATAAAAAAGTAGAGAAACTGCTTGACATTTAATAAATTACCAGCATCACAGACAGGTGGAATTGAGATTTAAGACCATACAAGGCAATGAAAAAGAGAACAAAAAGTCTCAACATTGTTCCTTTCAAATTCTTACTTGTCCTAACTTTTGTAAAACTTCAGTTTCCTTCTAGATTTTTCCTTAACAGACTTTAAGAACTTGGCCAATGATGGGGTTAAGGCAGATAAATCTAATTATCTTAGATTTCTGGTTTTAAGTTGTAACTTTCCTGGATATATTTTTTTTCCTGTGGCCTTTGCAATGATAAAGGCATTTAGGAGACAAGAATAAGAAAAAAATGAAAAATATTGATCTTCTAAACTCTCATATTGGTTTCAGTCACCACTGTTTGGGGAAAGAAAAAACAGTGATGTTACAATTTGAGTGTAGTGTAGTGTTGGGAAGAACCTCCTTTTTACATTTGTATTTAGTTCCAACTTTAATTATTTTCAACGAATGCTGCTGTGTTTCTAAAATCATCAGGAACTCAGTGGCAGGCTTTGGGAATGTGGCACACAATCAAAGTTCTCAAATATTTATCACATTCAGGTAAAAATAAATGGTGCGTTAATACTGACTACGAAATTGTATAAAATTGTCCTGAATCTGACCTATTTTTCACAAGCAGGAGAGTCTGACCATATATTTGTGATCAATGGCTCAGGAATATTTTCTGGGTTGCATGAGGCCTCAAAAACAATCTAGTCCAAATGACTTATTTTTTTTCTGCAAAGATATGGATGAATATGACATTTTTTATTTTACTCCAAAACAGAGACAAAGGCAGGCAGACACAGAGTTCCCATGCAATGTTTCACGCCCCTAAGTCTGCTTAATCACCAGGATGGGCCGCACCAAAGCCAGGGGTTGAAAACTTAAGTGAGAAAATAGATTTCCGGAAAGATGAGCCAATTGCTTTAAAAAAAATCAATAATTAAACAAACACAATTGGCAAGTTGATTGTTGATACATGCAGATTCTTCTCAATTCTTTCATAACTGTTGATTTTAATTAAACTCATGGATAGTGGATAAAAGGGTGAATAAAATAGTAAAAGTTACTGGTTACCTCCAGGAGTTTGAAACCTAATAGTTGAGACAACCATTAGCCAAATGTTTTCACTTGGAAACATACACAAGGGCATTTGCAGATGCCTCTGTAGTTTTATTGAATTGATTATACAAAACGTACACCTGATGGAAGTGAGGGTCTGAAAAGATTTCTGAGTGGGAATCAATGAGAAAAATGAAGGTTATGTATTTATTAAACATACTAAGCAGAGGGGCAGGTGGAGAGAGTGGGAGATTCGCAAGCATGTATACATTTCCTGTGACTGTTGTAAAACATCACCATAGATTTTGAGGTTTAGAACAACAGAAACTTCTTTTCTCAAAGTCGTGGAGGCCCAACTTTTGAAGTGTCGGCAGAGATGATTCCTTCGTGGGGATTAAGAGAAAGAGTCAGGTTCATGTCTGTCTTGATGTGCGGTCATTTCCAGTGGTTTCGAGTAATTCCTTGATTCCTACCAGCATAACTTCAGACTCTGCCTCTGGTATCACATAGTGCTTCCTATGTGTAAATGCTCGTCTTCCAATAAGGAAGCCTGCCATTATAGTTAAGTCCTTAATAATACAACAATACCCTAATACCTGAGCTCTAATGCACCACTGTATTACTTTATCTTGATTTGATTATAAAGTAGGTCACACTCACAGGCTCTGGGGAAACATTCATTCTTGAGGTCAGTAGGCTAAGGTCTGGAATAATGTGAGTCCCTGGCATTCACATGTGTGAAGCTCCTAAACTGGGAAGGAAAACAGCATTCTTGAAAAGGAAATGAAGTAGCACTTGTCAGAGTGCAGAGTCAAGAGAGGGGGACTTTCTATTTTTTAAAAGATCTATTTATTTAAGACAAAGATAGAGACCTTCCACATTTCACTTCTGGCCCCGATGGTCAGACTGGACAAAGTAAAAACCGGAAGCCAGAAACTCCATTTGAATCTCCCATGTGGGTGAACTGGGTTCAGGTACTTGCACGATCATCCAGAACCTTCCCAGGCATATGGTTTGGAAGTTGGGTCAGAGGCGGCAGAGGCACTAGAATGGAAACTGGTACTCTCAATATTGGATGTTGTATGACAGTCAGTGACATTACATGTTATACCACAAAGCCAGCCTTAAAGTGGGCAGATGTTGAAGGCCACATTTTAGCATTTGTCTTCATACAGGCAGAAATGGACAGACTGTGAAAGGGTTTAATAAAGAAGTAACATGACTAAGTCAGTAATAATAGTATTACTAAAATTATCCAACGTCAATGGAAGAGTACTTATTTATTTCACTGAGAATTCAAAATAATGCTAAGAGGCTGTTTCTGTTATTATTCTCATATAACAAATGAGGAAACTGAAGCGGTGAACACTTATGCAATGCACATAATGATGAAAGAAAGATGTTCATCTAAGATTTCTAGCTTCCAAACCCATGTTGCAGCCACTGCAGCCTGACAAGGTGAACTGAGTTCCAGCTTGAATCATTTTTGAAATCATGCCTTGTTCTCTTCCTATATTTTCTTTTATTTTCTGTCCCACTTTAATTTGGACATATGAGTTTATCAACTCTTGCCTTTGCTCTTTCAAGGGTTGGGAGCTTGCTATTTCTTTTTCTTCCACCCACTTATACCTCGGGTTCATCAGCATAATTATGCTCATCTAAACAATAAAAAGAATATGGACTTCTCCAACCCTAATCTTTAACCATTATCCTTATATCATCATCGTTTTACATTCTATTTCTTACTTTTAAAAGCTCTTCGGTATTAGCATTGTTTCTCCTGATGTTTGCTAATTGAACTGAATCAGTTGGTTGATTTAATTGTTTTGAAGAAATGGCACCCTCTCCCAATTTCAGATTTGTGCTGGTGTAGATCCTGGGACGAAATAGTGGTAGCTCAAGTGATCGGGTGTTTAGATTGAACTCCCAGCTACTGGCTTCAGCTCCACAGCCTTTGCTAGTATTTGAGTGTCAACCAGTGGGTGCAAGCACTCTCTCTTCCTCTTTCTCTCAGTTGCATCGCCTCTCAAAAACAAACAGAATATAAACAAGCAATTAAATCTTTGGCTGGGGAGCTTTTCCCTATGTTCAGCAGACTGAGTTTACCACCAGATAACATGAAGTATCCCTGCGTGGGAGAGGCCATTTGTGACTGCCAAATCTGCATACATCATCATCCCTGAAAGCAAGAATTGAATCTGTTCTTTCAGGACCCTCAGCATCATGGGGAGAACTTGGGAGGCAGAAGACACTCCGTAAATATGTGTAAAGTAAGTACATATACTTTTTGTTTTATAAGTATTTGAAACCATTATGCAACTCAGTTTAACTGTGATGATACTTGTATCAAGTAAATAGAATGTTATAAAAAAGAAATTTTAAATATTGAAGATGATAAAAGCTTTGACACAATGAAAGACATTTGAAACCATGGTAAAAATGCAAAAACACTTCATTTCAAAGATAGGAGGATCAAATTGGACTACAGGTTGTTTTTCTTTAGACCTTCATGTGAAATGTAGGTTCAGCAAATCACCCATAAAACATAATTTTCCCACATTTAACACTGGTCCCCTACTGACCTTGACAGAAATTGTTTTTAGATTACCACAAGGTGGTATGGACAAAGAATCAGGTATTTATTATTTTAGAAAAACCAAGATTTTCCCAAAGAGCATGGCAATAGCATTTGATGATTGGTACTCAGAGTGGCTGAATATAACTTTATAAAGGATCTGTTTCATTTCCTCTCTTCTACTTGACTGCTACCACAGTCATTCACTGTTCTATCATTAAATATTACTTTGACATTAATTAACATTGCTGAATAAAATAATTTGGAAATGACTAACCTAGTTATTTTAATTATTAATAGTGATTTGTATACTCTAAGGTAAAGCAATTCATTTGCTCAGCTTTTGTCTTACATACAGCTAGGGTAACAGTGAAACAAACACTACAGACGAATCCTAGTTCCATCTAGGACTTTAGTTTAGAAAACATTGCAACATTGGAAACAGAATCATTCATTGTGTAAAATTTTTGTCTTTTTCTTCTTTTCTTTCTCAACTAGTTAGAAAAAGGAAATTTCTATAAATGTGGACTGAAAAGGGAGAAATCAATTAAATAAAAGAATAACATAAGTTAATGGTAATGTATTGGCCATGCAATTTAAATTGGAAAACCAACTTAAATGCAAAGCAATTACTGACACTTTTAATATTAGCCAGACTAATAAAGCAGCAATTAGATCTCATTATATAGCTATAAAATTGGTTTGTAATAGATTGATTGCACCAAATGTTCCTACTGGTTTTTGATAGCCTTATGGACAAGAGCGTTATTCTTTTATTTTGAGGCAAAATTCTTAACAGTTATCACTCATTTGAGTTCGTTTTTCGCAGGCATCAAACAGGAGGCAAGGAGCACAAAGATGAAGAAGAATAAAATCAAGCAAGAAAAGGAAAGACAACAAGCACTTTGTGTATATGAGTATGCTTATTTTTCCCAAGGGACAGTCTTTTGTTTCAGAATTTACTTGCCAAAAGCATTTTTGGAGCTGTTATAGCATGTTTCTCATTTGTTCATACTTATAGGAGGGCATGTGGATATGCTCCACTGAATAGATTAATTTCTAAACTATATAATCAAGTAACAGAGGTATGTGATTTCAAATTCCTGCTATCAGACATCATGATTACAAAAACAACTCCCTAAACACAGACACACACACACACACACACACACACACACACACACTCACTCACACCTCTTCTTATCTTGCCTTCACCTCCTACAATGCCACCAGATATGGGAAAGATCATCAATTTCATATTAAGGAAAGAGAAAGAAAGAAAAATAAGCAATGGTTTATGATCACCGAGTGATTGTGGTAGAACTTGAAAAGCCCAACTCTTTGCCTTAGATGGGACAGATTTAGTGGTTTGTTCTTTCTTCACAGCTCCCTGTACCATTAGCCTGAAGTGAAACCAATGTAGTTCCTTGCCGCTTCCTCTCTGTTTACTTCAATTCTTTTCTTTCCCTCTCCACAGTAATCATATGCTCACAGATTCCTTGACCTTAGACAAGGCCATTTCTTTGTCACTTAAAAGAATTTCATTGCCCAATTACTCACTCTTCTGTTTCCTCTTTCCTCTTTCCTCTCTTTTCCTCTGTTTTGGCAAGGGTCACTTAAGAAACATTTGTATTTCCCAGTATCCCTTGCAGTTTGATCTGAGCATGGTACTAAGTTTACATAAAGAGAATTAAACAGAAGTGACCTTTGGTGGTTTCAGAAAATTATATTTACTCAACACCCTGTTTTCTACTTTGTGCTTCCTTCGTTTCCTCATTTGGCTGCCTTAAGTTGGGTACCACTGCCATGACCGTTAGAGTAGGAGCTATAACTTTGGATGGGCAGAACAATGATACAAATCGCATCTAGGTTTCTTAGGTCTTTTGGACTGAATACTCCAAGAATTTTAAATGATGGTAAATGAAACTTTGTTTGGCTTAAACTGTAGTCCTTTGGGGCTCCTCATGTAGAATCTAACCCTAATGTGCATATGACAGATCCAGAACTGTCACAGTATGTCAACCCCTCTTTGCATGTGTATGACATGTATGATACAAGCAAAACAACAGGTAAAAGAAATCAGTCATGGAAGAATAAGCATATATTGTAAGCTATTCAGAACTCAAGAAAGCAGTGTCCAGCACTCAACGGCTGATAGGGAATAGCAGGGAAACTTACTAATCTTGATGTGAGAATTCTGCAATCCAACAGGTCTGCTCTCATTGATGTAGCTTATGTCTGCATCTTGAAAAACCAGACTGCTTTTTAGAATACATAGTCACATATGAAATGATATTTTATATAAAGTGATACTTCAATGATATTTTCATATAAATAACTGTTAAACGTTATGATGCTTTTTGATCATCTAATTCCTGCTGATCTGTATGATGAGGCCAACACTCAGATTTTAATTGTTTAACTCTAAATAACTAACATAAGAAGTTAACCAAGATATCAAAAATATATCTTGATAGCTACTTGCGGAGTACAGGGGAAGCACTCTAAAATGTGACTGCCTCATATTTAGTGATTATTAGTAAATACATAAAGCTACATAGGAATTTTTGGTATGTGATTAACTTACCTTTTTGGGGATTAAATATAAAGATAAATTTTTCAGAGTAAGAATTAGAAAGGAATATTATTGATGCAGTGACTCTCAAAGGCAACTACTAGTACCCTGCAATAAATACTGGCCCAAATCAAATCATAGTTTCTTTTGCGTGCACTTCCACTAGTGGAATTGAGAGTTCATGGCCAAGGGGGCTGAAAGACCTCAACACTCAAATAATGCACGTACAGTATAAATTAAGCAGAAATTATTGAGCATTCAGTGATATTTTATGTCTCAAACAGATTCTTCTTATACTTGTTTATTTCTTACTTTTATTTTAAGAACAGAGAGACAGACAGATCTCCCATCTGCTGAAAAATACCCACAGCAGCTGGGGTTGGGGTAGGACTAAGACAGGGACCCCCACTACTTGAGCCACCAACTGCTGCATCCCAGGTGCTTATTGGCAGGAAGCTGGAATCAAGACAGAGCCTATAGTTAATTAAGCCCAGGCTCTTGGTTTACAGATGTCCCAAACTGCATCTTTTTTTTTTTAAAGGATTTATTTATTTTTATTACAAAGTCAGATATACAGAGGAGGAGACAGAGAGGAAGATCTTCTTTCTGGTGATTCACTCCCTAAGTGACCACAATGGCCGGTGCTGCACTGATCCGAAGCCAGGAACCAGGAACCTCTTCCAGGTCTCCTACTCGGGTACAGGATCCCAAAGGTTTGGGCTGTCCTCGACTGCTTTCCCAGGCCACAAGAAGGAAGCTGAATGGGGAGTGAAACTGCCAGGATTAGAACCGGCGCCCATATGGGATCTTGGTGCATTGAAGACAAGGACTTTAGCCGCTAGGCCATGCCGCTGGACCCCCAAATTGCATCTTAACCACTCTACCAAATGCCTGAGCTGTTCTCTGGATTACATTCCAATCAATATTCTATTGAACTCTATTTTCCTTACAAAATCATTGAAATAAAAACAGTGAAAGTCTGTTATCTTTTGTTTTGACTTTTATTTTTGATGATGTTTACGTAGTTGATCAGGGTGGGAAGGGTCCAGGATTACGGAATCAGGGAAGATAAAAGGAGAATCCAAACCCAGCCTCCCAAATGCCTCAGTATTCATGGATGGGGAATGGCCACCCAATATTAATACAGGGTCCCCAAAATGAAGGATGAGATAATCCTCTTATTATCTTTTATGCTTTTATAATGAAAACCTCCACTTGGTTTTTGTTTAATATTTCTGATAAGCTTGTAAATATTTATAGTAGAAAATGAAAATTCAATCAGATATAAATGAATGTATGTATCACACTTATCTGATTAGTGTATTATTGTTCTACTATTAAAAATTCTCGGTTTCTTGGTTCCTTTAAATGAAACATGCATGGAAACTTTTATCATGGTTTATAGATGTTTCTATCTCAGGCTATCAAAACTATTTTTTTCCTTTTATTTTTTACTTATTTCTTAGGGAGGAATTTATCATTTTAGAAATCTGTAAAATGGTCCATAGCCTGTACATATTTTGCTACATGACATAGATTTTTAAAGTCAAGTAAATAGCAAGCATTTCCTAATTATGTCTATGAAACTATTATACTTTTGCTTCCTTTGATTCTTTAAAATCTCTTGTCTATTCTGTTCTAAATTATACACTCTACTTAATGAGAAATTGAAGGTGAATGTCATTCTAACAATCCAAACAAAAAAGAAAAACGTCTTGCTTCAAAGGCAAACCAAAACGGTGCATCAAAAACAAGTAAGGATAGTAAACAGCTACTTTAGTTCAGTCAAAAAATTAGAATAGCTTTGCAGATTAGGAGGATAGCATAGCCATACTTTTACAATTAGCATGTCTCATTAAAAGGACTCAATTATGTAGAAATAATGCACAAAGAAAATTGCCAGAGGCATATTCAATAGGACACATTTTTATTTTCTTTTTTAGTTTGCTGTATTTTGCAGTTCTTGTACAATGCATATAAAATACATTTCTCTCACCGCAAAAGTAATTGAGCCAGAAAGGAATTATTGCAGGTGGATGGGTGGGAAGTGCTCTATTATTCCTTTTACCAAGCCTAGGTTTTCTCAGGCTTTAAAAGCTTACAGAAGAGATGGTCAGGCTTTGAGCATCATCTAGAGAAAGGCAGGACCCTCTTAAAAAACTGCACCTTAGTAGAAAGTTATTAAAAAGCTCTCTCCCACAGAAAGGGTCCCAGATTGCAGAATACTTCTTGCTGAGACAGACCCTTAGGCAGATCCTGCTTGTCCCAGGAACAAGTTTAGCCCTGAAGGAACAAAGTGTGATGTCCACAAAAACTTGAAAGGGAATGAGAAGCTCACCAGCCGCTGCTGTGCCCACCTGAAGCTCATGCTCTCCTGTGTGCCACCACCTCCTTTTCTTCATCACCTGCAGAGTGTTGGCTTTGCAGAGGAAAGATTCTTATTAAAAACTCTTCAAAAGGCAGAAAACGCCTGGAACAAAGTAACTGTAACTGTAAAATGTCCTGAAAGGCCAATTAGAAATTGCAATACTGGGGGTTTTATTACAACTAACTCCTCCTTAATTATCAATCAATGGATTCTGTTGGAAGGGAAAAAAAAAGCCTCATATGCTCTGCTGGGAAAATGATGCTAATTATTTTCTGTTAATTAAGGCTGTGCTGGGATTCAGACGTGCCATCCCTCAATTAAAAGATTGACACATCAATGCTAACATAATGTTCAGTGCACTCCTCCAAAGTCTTTATAACTGGCAATAATAAATTACAGCACAGTATTTTAAACATTTGAATAATCATGGTTTTGTCAGGGAATGAAAAATGTACACGTGCAATAATACCTTGTACTTTAATATATTAGTACAGTTTTGCAAATATCTTAAAAGTACCTCTTTGAGATCTTGGGTTCACTTTCACAATTTTATTAAGCAAAAATTAAATACAGTATTCATAAAGGTATCTGCTCATAGCTCACATAGAAGGGTGGGTTTACAATAATTTAATTCTGTAGGTTCTCTGTTATAAAAAGTAATACATTTTAGCAAGCATGTGAGTCAAAAAACTCAGCAATTAATTAATAAAAATTTTAGTCTGGCTAGGGTACTGCACCTATCTGTGTTAAAATTTAAAAGATTAACAAATTTTGGGCCTGGGAAGTGCCATAACAGGCTAATCTTGCACCTGCCAGTGACAACGTCCTATAAGGGTGCTGATTCATGTCCTAGCTGATCCATTTCCAATCCAGCTTGCTGCCTACAGCCAAGCAGTGGAGGATGGTCTAAGTTCTTGAAATCCTGAACCTACCTGGGCGACCTGGCAAACGCTCCTGCTCCCAGATTTGGATTAGTTTAGTTCTGACTGTTAGCGCTAATTGGGAGTGAACCAGAGGCTGGAAAACCCTCTGTCTCTTTGATCCTGTCTCTCTGTAAAATAAAACAAGCAACAACACCACAATAAAAGAAAAGAAAATCTGCCTTTCAAATGAAAATTTTAAGAATACTAAAGCATAAACTAAATTGCAGGATTTAGGCTTTCTGTGGTTCTCCAAAGTGAGGAAGGTTGATGACAAAATGACTTTCTTGAGTGGGGAGCCAGTTTGACTTAAGCCTGAATGGTCTGGGATTAAAAAACTCCAAGAGTTGTGTGACTCAAGATGAGAATCACAGTGGAACATCTGATGTATGGGACAGGGCCTCCTGACAATCTCTGTATACTCAGGCTACCGGCAATTATACATCACACACACACACATGCTACATAGACATGGCACAGCGAAACTAAGTTCCTTTCCCTGTAAAAGTGTTGAAATCATAACTGAGTTAAAATCTTCTTAGAATTCTTTTTAAATTTGGTTAATGAAACAAATTGATTAATGAAATTTGTTAAAATTTGTTCAGCTGAATTTGTTCAAATAAAATTTGCTAAACTTTGTTCATGAAAAAGTCTCTTTTCTGCATGGTATGGTCTGTGTTTGCCTACCTATGAAAAGAACACAGGAGTAAAATGCTGAAGAATAGTGGTGATCACTTTGTATTAACATGTGTTTCTACCTGGTTTTGTGGACTTTCAAATTGTAATTTGATTGGAGAGCTTTGATGTACAGTAACAAAGGAATAAATTTAGGCCTAAGTGATATGGAGAGACTTACTAAATAAGTCTATCAGTTATGAATTCAAACAAATTTGTTCCATAACATAATATATCCTCAACTAGTACCAATGATCTAAATTAACACATCATTATGATGGAATCATCATGTTAAAAATTGCCAATAATTTATATTTTTATCATGGCAAGTACATTATCTCATGACCACCAACAAACTTTTTATGCATTGAAATGTCTACCAACAAACATTAAACCAAAACAATTAGAACATAAAATTTGTTTAATTGCTATTTGTCTAGTTCTCAAAATAGAGCTGTGCAATGGAACGTATCAATTTGCAGATGAGGAAATGAATGCCAGAAGTTTTGATAAGGATCCACAAATGTGCTTAAGATTTCCAGTCCATATGTAGAAATTATGGTCTTCATTCCTGAACCATATTTTTTGCTTCTGTAGACTGAATGATTGAGTCTCCCATTCCCTTTTGCATGTTCATGTTAGCCCCCAACATTATGGCTTTAGGAGACAAGGCCTTTATAGCAAACCAAACAGACTAAGATATTTGTCTCTATTCACCACAATATTCTACTAAGTAATGATCTACTTTTTAACAAGCTCTACACCAGACATTAACAGAAGTAACTAAGATACAGAAGATGTGGCTGATGAATATTTGGGGTAATAGAATACTTAAAATAACTGATAGCTAACAATATAAGCCTATATTAAACTAACACTAATATATGATATGTTGAATATATCCTTCCTCCTTCTTGCCAATGTCCTACCTGGTCCATGCTACTGCTTACAGGATAACTTTACTGTGGTTATTCACTCAGTTAAGCCTTCTTCTTTATTGAAAGCTCTCCCAGTGTGTAGAACATGTGAGATCCTTATTCCAAAAGATCAATGCCTGCACATGAGATCAGGCACAATATTGAATGTGAAATAAACATATGAGATACCTTAATTCATAAAGGTAGTCTTTGTTTCTTTACTTTTTAATGCACATTTTAAAGACTTATTTATTTTTATTTGAAAGGCAGATTTTTATACAGAGAGGAGAGACAAAAGACTCACTTCCCAAAAGACTGCAGTGACCAGAACTGAGTTAATCCAAAGTCAGGAGTCAGAAGCCTCTTTCAGCTCTCCCATATGGGTAGAGGATCCAAGGATTTGAGCCATCCTTCACTGCTTTCCCAGGCCATCAGCAGGGAGCTGGAGTGGAAGAGAAGTGGCTGGGAAATGAACCAGGTGCTTTTATGGGATGCTGGCACAGAGGTGTAGAATTAACTTACTGTTACACCATGTTGGCTTCAAGGGCAGTCCTTCCTTTAGTTACTCTTTTACAAAATGCACAATCTCAAGTAAAGAGTCCCTGCCCTCATGAAGCTTACAGTCCGAAAGAAAAGTGAGTAAATCAAAGAACAGAAGGAGCTGTGATTCTGGGACTAGAGACTGTTATGGAGCATCTACCCCAGACAACCATTTCTGCAACTCATTTGACTGAATTCATTACTAAGTCTCCATGTTTATTAAAGACATTTAAGAAGGAAGAGAAGTAGAAAACAAACTTCCCATCCACTGGAGAGCCCCTAGGAAACATCCACTGCCATTATTGTCAGCCACAGAAGAAAAAATGAATCTAGCAACGAGAAGACAAGACTGGGCATGCTGATGAATACACAGACTGAGCTGTTACAATCTCTGCTTCCCCACTTGCTGGATTCCTTTCTTTAGGTTCACAGACATTATCATCCTTCAGTAACTGAAGTCATTCTTTTACTATCCTCTGACAATATGTTTATATGAAGGAAAGTTCTGGAACAAAAAATCAGTGTCTATGAATATGTGGCAGTGTCCATTCAGCTCATGCACAGCATAACCCAGCAATGAGCAACTCTAGCGATCTTGATACAGTCTTGAACTGGCAAAAACATCCTGACTGGATCCTGCCATCCTGCTCTCTTGCAAATAAATAGAATATTTTTTACCTAGGATAGGTGATTATGTGACTTTCAGTCAGCTCTTGTAATTCACTTTTACCTCCCGGCATTCATGAGTCATGGGTCTTTTACACTTGTCACAGAGACCTAATCACTACCCTTCATGGGCTAGCTATCCTAAAGATGGCTGAACATGTAATTGCCTTGAAGTGTAAAATATTTCCCACATTATTTATTACCGCAGTGCCTGCTAGCACCTCTACGGTTGAGGTTGTGTCAGCATTTTCATTAAAACCCCCTATTTCCAACAGTAAAAATGTGCTCCAGGCTCAAACTCAGCACATGGAAAATAAGTCCAGAAGGGACCTTTCTTCTACTATTTTTTAAATAAATAAATAAATAAACTGGTTGAGCATTTTTAGTTATATGACTAAAAGAGGGAAAATGTCATAAAAGGAACGTCTAAAAGTTTCCCTTTTGTGCTCCTAAATTCCAAGATTAAGAACTGGGCATGATATTAAATGTCCATTTCACCACCGTATAGGGCCAACCTCATTCCTTTCCCTCTGTCCTTTAAAAGAAAGAAATGGACACATGTTCAATTCCAATTTGAAAACCCACTAAAGGAATGAGAAACTAAATTTGAATTAGAAAAATTTAAATGAACCCAAATTTGGGGGTAGGGTCATCTTGTAGCAGGGGGGCCAACATGTCCAAGTTCATGACATGCTTTTAGGTAGGAGTAGAAACAGCTGCTTCATTTTTTTTTTTTTTTTTTGGTCAAGAGTGAGATTTGGCATTAAAGACCCCATTATAGTCTGATCTTCAGTGAATTTTCCCCAGGAGTCTCTGAGCCTCTGCTTCAATAGTAGAGCATCCATTTTCTAGATTAGTTGCAATTAAACAACTTATATTAGAGGAGACTTTGAGGCATAATGGACTAAGCTGCTACTTGGGATATAGTCATCCCATACTGGAGTGACAGGTCTATATTGGAACACTGGTTGGAGTCCTGGTTTCTCTGCTTTCAACTAGAGAGCCTGGGAAAGCAGAGGATGATGATCCAAGTGCGCTCATGTGGGAGACCTGGACGACATCCCTGGCTTCTCCTTTGGCCTGGCCTACCTGGGCTATTGTCGGCATTTGAGGAGTGTACCATTGGATGGAGTATCTGTGTATTTACCCCTCTGAGTGTCACTTAAAGAGCATGTGTTATTTGGAGGTTCTTATTAATGACATCAATTATCAGGCCAATGTGATATTCTGAAAGAGCAGATTACTACATTAGCTGGTGAGATGTGATCAGTGAAGTGTCAGACTACGTAATTTTCACTGGTAGAAGGGTAACACAATAACACTTCCAGGATAAAGTGTGTATTTCAGAGTTAAGATTTATACTCCAAATACGGGAATGTAGCTGAAGAACTTGTGAGAGTAACATCCCTGGGATGAAGATAACTTGACTTCCTAAGCTGAGTTATATGAATCCTCACACAACCCTTTTGATGTGGTTTGGGAGGATATAGTATGCTAAATAATAAATTCTGGAAACTTATTCTTGGGTCTGAGGTCATACAAAATTTTTCTTCTTCAATAAATCTTTTTTTTCCATTTGGCATCTAATGTTACTTCATTTATTAGGGAGTTGATGGCTTCCCTCTGCACACTCAGTATGCTCCAGAAAAGCACAAGGAAAGTAAAATTTATTATTCTCTACCATCTAGAAGCTTCCATCCCTATATAAAATGTAGACTTAGTCACACGAAGATATGCCAGTTAGTGCTTTTATGATAGGTCATATAAAAATGTTCCCCCAAAAGTTACATATTTTAAATCCTTGGAACCCATAAATGTCACTTGGAAAAAGTTTTTTTTTTTTTTTTGTAAATGTGAACAAATTAAAATCCTGAGTTCAGGGGGTGATCCTGTCCAAACTATATTGTAAGCATCCTTGCAAGACAGGGAAGAACTGACCCACTGAGCAAGATGTACAAACAGAAAGTTATTTGGTGATACAGCTAGAGATTGGAAGGATGGGATAATAATCCAAGGGATATCATCAACCAACAAAACCTGCAAGAGATAAATGTTATGTTGGAGAGAACATGTCCCTGCTCATACCTTTATTTTGATTTCTAGACTTCAGAACTATGATGGAATAAACTTTCTTATTTTAATACACAAAGTTTATGGTAAATTTTTATGATAGCCACAAGAAACTAAAAGCAATGAAAAAATATTTCCCCTTAGCAGAGAATATAAAAATTGAGTCCAGACTATGCATCAGGGAATAGAGGAGAAAAAGATTATTGAAAATCAAAAATTAATTATGTTTACAAATTATGGTCATGGATATCTTGGTGTCAACATAGTTTCAATTACATAGATTAAGAGCCATAGTACTAAACTTTTAAAGCTCCTTTGTCTGAAGAATAATTCTTTTAAAAGATTTACTGAGGGCCTGGCACTGAAGCCTACTGACTAAAGTCCTCACCTCGCACGTGCCAGGATCCTATATGGGTGCTAGTTCTAATCCCATTCAGCTCCCTGCTTGTGGCCTGGGAAAGCAGTAGAGGGCAGTCCAAAGCCTTGGGACCCTGCACCTGCATGGGAGACCCAGAAGAGGCTCCGGGTTCCTGGCTTCAGATTGGCTCAGCTGCAGCCAAGTGGGAAGCGAATCATCAGATGGAAGGTCTTCCTCTCTGTCTCTCCTCCTCTGTATATCTGACTTTTACATAAAAATAAGTGCATTTTTTAAAAGTTACTGAATGTTAAAGAATATTTCTTCTTTAATCCCTGAATTATTCAGTTACACTTCCTCTAGAAAACCAGTATGTTAAAGTAATTCAACTGAAAGCCAAAGTGTTGACAAAAGTAAAATTTGGATAATCATGCTTTTTCATTAATTTCTTTTACCAGAAAAATTTCTCTGTTCCAATCCATTTTCAGTAGTTCTCTGAAAGTACTTTAGTTCTTTTCCTCCATTAATAACTGTAGAATTGTAGATAAAGAGCTCATTAGCCTGTTGCAATGCAAAGATTGGTTCCCATGGAAGGTGGTATGGTGTTATCCCAAGGGGGCCTAAAGGGAAGTCATACACACTTACTGGTACTTCCCATCAGACCCACACAGATGAGGAGTCACCTTTTCAAAATACAAGTTCATGAGCATATTCCTGAGTTGCATTTATAAACTGCTTCATATATGATTGGGATTATTGAGCTGTTATTATCACAGTATTATCTCCATTTTGGCAAGCTTTCTTCATATTTTACACTTCTCTGAAGCACTTACATATTTATCATTAAATAACTGATTGATAAGTGTCTTTATAATTTGGCAAGATATAAGCACAACAAGAGCAGAATTCCTGTCTGCTTTTCTCATTGCTCTGTCTTCAGCAAACACGAAACTTTTGATATGGGAACACGCTCAGGTATGCATAAGTGTACTTACAGGTGTGATACTGACTTACACTGCACTTAATTAGCAATGACAAAACATTGTTTTATGAAGCTCAGTTGCTAATGAGGCCACGAAAAGGCCATGGGGCATTCATACAAAAGCATGTGCGTGTGTAGGAAATAAACTCATCCATTCTCTCCCATGTTATCAAGCTGGTATCCAGAACTCCAGAGCCTTGGACAGCTGTTTCTTGCAGCACATTTTGACATTCTGTAAGACCAACCTGAAAACATGACCAGCTCCCCACAAGGGACTGTCCTTTCTATATTTTTTCCTTGTACAGTCCCAGAAAAAAATAACTGTGAGAGAGTCACCTCCTTGGGGAAGAGAAAATATGAATAATTGAGCAAAGGAAGTTGAGAAACTTTGCTATGGTGTGGCTGGCCTGCTTGTGCAATGTGCTGCCTTTATGTCAATAGCTGGGGATCAAAAGAGTGACTGGCTGTTCATCTTAACATGATAGAATTGTATAATGGTGTTTCTGAAAACGTTGAAAGGATTTCAAATTATGTCTCTTACAATTTTCTTTCATGCAATTAGCTCAACTTTATTACTTTATTTCTCCCCTCTCTCTGCACAGTGCCCGTTTTACAAATGTGCACTGCAACAAGGAAATGCCCAACCTTACTGTGTCTCTGCCATTTCATGTTTGTTTTCACCTCCCCTAACCTGTTTCTCCCTTGGCCAATGTACTTCTATCATTCACATCTTTTACAATTGCTTCTTTTATGTATATCCTCTAATAGAAGCATCATAAAATTTAATTTAAAAACTAAATTCTAACTAGCAATATTTTTATTGAGTCAAGAATGGGAAGTTTATTTTCCTCAACCTAAATCATACAACGCAGTCAACGCCTTGCAAACTGGATCTATGTGTTATGCATCTTTTGTGGCCTCCATCTTCACTCAGAAAGTACTCAAATGCATTATCAGTAATCCATGAATGTCTACCCTTGATGGATTTATGTCTATGAGGTCTAAATGTGGTGCCCATTATTGCCTGTAATGAGAAAAGACAGAGCTCAGGAAAAAAAAAAAATGAAAATCTTCACTAATTACTGGTTTAAAAGAAATACTCAATTCCCCATGAGATCAAATAGGAATATTTGAAGCTGAAGTTAGAAATCGGAGCCAGAAACTGATCTGATCTGGGCAACTTAACTGCTAGTCTAAGCATTTGCCCTTCTTCAGTTTTATGGAGAAATAATTACAACTATAAGCCACACTCGGTTGGAACCTACTCCAGGATATCAAAAAAATTGTTCTATTTCTAATGTACTGCCAAGTATGAAAATCCTTGCCTTAGGAACACAGTTGAGAGTTTGGAGGATACTTCTAGAAAGGGATCTAGCCTTGTAAAGTTCCTGGGTTTAAAGGTGGTTGCCATGGAGATATAAAGGTAAATGCCACAGATTTTCTGATGTGAAAGAACTCAGAACTTACTCAAAAGGTATTTCATTGTGACTATAAAGAGACCACCCTGTCTTAATCCATTTGTCCTATTATACTTGAGACTGTATGAAATTCCCAAGACAGTGTATTTTTAAATTTCTTCAAGGAAACTTCTTATAGTCCTGGAGATTAAAAGATTCAACATCACAATGCCAACATATTCTTCATAGATGATAGCATCTATGATTGTTACATGAAGGAAAGGCAAAGACAAGATTACGCATGTTGTGGATTCAAATGGTAGAAGTGGACAGAACAACAACAAATCTACTCCTGCAAACTTTGTGAGGTCCCTAATCCCATACATAAGCAGTCTACCCTTAAGACTTTATCATCAATCAGAGTACCGTTCAATACTGTCTTTCACACTGGTGTTTAAGTGTCAACATCCCATTTTGGAGAGATACATTCAGACCATGGAGCATTCTCAAATGGTAGCATGAAACAACCCTTTTATTGCCTGTCAACATTTTGTCAACTAGGAATTTAGACAGGTGATGGTTTGTTCCACAAGCGTTGATAAGGATCCTTCACTGATATCCAGCTGTTCTATGAGCTGAACTGTCCAAAGCCTTGATTGGAATGGCTGGGAGACAAGGCTTCAATAAGAGTCTCAACAGCATGGAATCCCCAGAACAATGACATTTTACTAGGTGCCTAACCTTTCCTGAGGAAGTGTTTAAGAGATGGAAAGTGGAAACTACCAATATTTTAAGATCTGGATCAAAAAACTGGTTCAAAACTATGGAAAACTTCCAGCATATTCTATGGGTTAAGTAATCACTGACCCGTCTAGTTTTACAACCCGTCTAGTTTTACAAAGAGGAAATTAAATCCCAACTCTCAGTAAAAAGAGTGCCCAGGTTTTGTGAAATATTTATTATTAGTCTCAGATACTTAATTTTTCAAAATTTGATAGGCAGACAGAGCATACTTCGATGGTAACTCAGTCTCCAAGTGACTGCCCCAGTGAGGACAGGGCCAGGTCAAAACTGGAGTCTTGAAATGCAATCCCAGTCTCACACATGGATAGCAGGAACACAATGACATGAACCACCATTGCTTCCTGTTTATTGACAGGAGGCTGGAGGCAACAGCTGGAATCAAATCCATACACCGTGAAGAGGGACATGAGTGCCAAAAGATCAGCTAAACGCCCATTCTCTCAGACATTTTCTTTTCTATTTAACTTTTCACTTTCACATTGTTTCCTGGGATACCTTTCTCTTCCTGTCTCAGAAAAAGGCATAATTTGTGTCAGCACCTCTAGCATCAAACCGTGCTCTCCAATCCCCATCCTCAATAAAGTTCCCATATTTTCTTTCAATGGAACAGAGTCTAGCCATTTTCAAAGGAAAATAAGAAGTACTTACGATTCTTTCAACATTCGAAATTAATAAGAAGTACACACACCCCACACATACAGAGTGAATTATTTTCTTTCTAAAAATACGGACTGTGGGTATGTTGTGGGATTAGAGATGTACTCCTTGCAGCCATGTCTGCATGCATGCTTGTCTAACTGCTATCATCTGTACAAATGGAGTCAAATTGACAAGGGAGAATGAGAGCTTGAATCATCCCCGAAAGGGATCACAGGAATTGTTGTAGTTGATGCCCTCATGCCTGGTTGACCATAATAACCCTGTCTCAGAAACAATGTGGTGAAACTACATGTCTTTCAGGCTAAATCAATACATAAATTTTGTTTCCACTGCACCTAGGTCATGGATCCCAGATCAATAATCAAATAGAAAATAAGTAAGGAGACATGCAAGGAAAAATGAAAGAAAATAGCAGTCCCACTAACCTTGGGACACACCACACAAACCCAGTTTCCTTCATTTTCCAACACCTTTCTGGGAAGAGTGGAGTTTGAAAAGATGAGATTCTGTAAATAATACTGAAATGTCTTTCTCTTTTATGCCTATTATATTTATTTCCTTTCTAGAAGCAAAGTGTAGGATACAGAAGGGAAGATAAATAAAAGTTGTCGGTAAGTCAGTGGAATATTGTGAGTGCAATGCTAAGATTGCATTATAACATTTACAGGCTGTATAATAGTTATGTAACCCTAAGCAAGTAAGTAAATTTCTCTCCATTTTTGCATCTTTAAAGCAGATGTAATAGTAGCATACACTTGTAAAATTATTGCAAACATTAAATATGTTAATGGAAATTAAATCGTTCAAATGGATATGTAAATGCCATAAGTATTTTTACTCATCATTAAAAAGAAAATTCAAAAACATTTTATTTATTTAAGAGGCAGAGAGGTGGATAAAGGGATCATTCATCCTCTGCTTGAATTCCTAAATGCCTGCAACAGCTGGGACTCGACCAGGCAGAAGCCTGGAGACAGGTGTTTCATCCAAGTTTCCCACATCAATGGCAGGGACTCAGCTACTTGTGCCATTATTGCTTCCTAGTCTCTGCAGGAAGCTAAAGTCAGGAACTGGGGCCAGGGACTTAACTCAGGTGCCGTAATATGTGGTTTGGGGCATCTTAACAACTAGCCTAAACATCTAATTGATGATTTGTAGAATTTTTATTGACTTATTTTATTTACTTGAAATTCAAAGTGATGAAAGCAGACAAAGAAAGAGCTCTTCACTACCTTTATGCTTGCAATAATTACAGCTAAGGTGTTCTGAAGACAGTAGTGAGGAACTCAATCTGAATCTCCTAAACGGGTGTCAGGTATCCAGTTATTTGAATCATCATTTGATGTATTCCCGGATGAGCAGCGGCAAGGTGACATTTGGAACAGAGACAAAATAAGCCCAGGCACTCTGACATGAGAAGAAGGCATATTAATCACAAGATCAACTGCCTACCACCATTATTTTAAAATTCTCAATATTGCTTTCCTTCTTTATGTTGTCATATATCACATTGGTCATCCTACCACAAGTCTAACATACTCCTAGAATACAATGTTTTCATTTCTAAACATTTTGCTGTAATTCTCTTCCTCTATGGAACCTTGTGAATGCAACAACCAGATTGTCAATACTACAACAAAACACTTGAGTCAAGCTACTTATAAAGAAAAAAGAGTTATTTAACTCTTAGTTTTGGAGGCGACTGTCCACATAACATGATGCAAGTTTTGATGACAGTCCCATGGCAGGTGGAAGAATACAAATAAAGGAAGGATAATGTGATAAACAATAAAACTGAGAAAGTGGATTGAAACTCAGGATTTGGTACCTGTCCTCAGAGGAACTACCTTGCGAAGACATATCCCTCACTGACCTATGGACCTCCTATGAGGACCCACTTTCTCAATGTTCTGTTCCTTCCTAATATTCCACCCTGGGCATCAAGACTTTCATGCATGGAATTTCAGGAATATTAAATTTCAATCCAATGCTATGTGCTAACAATAATTCTGCATTTTCACGTTTTAATTGGATCTAAAACCTTAGACAAGAAAGAAAGTAAATTATTCATTTCATGTGTTAATGCAGTGTCTTCTAAAGTAACACAATTTTAAGAACCAGTTAAAGTTCCTTTATTTAAAAATATGCAATTGTAGGTCTAGTCACTGGAACTTTTTATTTATTATGCTGAGGGGTAGCCTCAGATTCTAACTGCCTTTATATATTTTTGTCTATTCAGGAAAAAAATAATTGGTAAGATGCTATGGTAGATACAATGATGATAGGTCCTGCCCATTAGGAGTTTGTATTTTAGTAGGGGAGATAGAACACATGTGGGATACTTGGTCAGAACCATGTATCCGTATGGTGAATCCAGTGTTGTACATAGGAAATTCTGTAGTAAAGTGAAGTGAAGCTGAAGCTGACAGAATATTGAAACTGCCTGATGTGAAAATCGTTGAGATTGAACTGACAGGACTCACTCAGAGACTAGATGTGGGAATTACAAAAAGGAAGCTGTTGACTTGGACTTGTAGCACAAACGATGTTATGAAGTCAAAGAGCATTGAAGAGACAATTTTGTGAAAAACTAAATAAAAAATCTTACAGAGTATCCAGTGGCTCTTATGATGGAGCAAATTTGGATATTTATTTATTTTTTAATATTACAGTATTGCATCATTGATTACGAAAGGACAAAGAAGCCAGGTTCATTGTGAAGGGACAACATCAACAAAGACTAGATAACATGTCATCCTTATCATCTTCCACTACCCAGCTTTTCTAATGACTAGTGTTATCTGAAGTCTGACAGTTGCTTTTATCCTTAACCTCAAGCAATCTGAATTTGGCCTCCCTATTCCATACCCTACATGTACAACCCTTTGTACTTAATCTTACAATAGCATTTGCTCACTGTTTGTAGTTTTTAAAGCATTTGATGAGGAAGTTTCCCAGTCTTTTGCCTCTGATTTTGTTCTGGACTTCTTGCTTGATTATCCCATGGTCTATGAAGGAAGAATCCTTCATCGTTTAAAATACAATCACTTTCAAGCAACTGGGTGATAATGTGAAGAAGAATGACATTAGCTACCTGCTTTATTAGCTAACATTTTGCTTTCTTTGTTTCAATTTATTCTCACTATCATCCTGTATATATGGGTTAATATTTCACATTATGAAGGGAAAAAATAGTGAAATCTAAGAAGCTTAAAATAAAATATCCAAAGTCCGAATTTACTAAGTAAATGAGTCTGGATTCGAAACAGTATCTGTAAAAGTACTAAATGGATGGTTTTCTAATTTTTCCATCTGCTTCTAAAGATAATAATATTTCTGGTTATTGATATATATATGTATATATATGTATCTGTTATTTCTATGGATGAAAATAAATTATGCATATGAAAAATTCTGAAAGGTTCAGAGCATTTTACATATATATTTGTTTATCGTTTGCATAAATTCCCTCTTGCCTCCCTCCCTTCCATCTAAATTGCATGTATATCTATGACAGAGAAATAAAGCTATCATTTCAACAGCATAATATTGGCAAATTATTTGTCTCCCAGATATTTCTATTATCTTTTTCAATTTTTGCACATTTTCCAGTGACTATTCTAGGTTTTTGTATGGGCACTATGATATAAATACAATATCTACTCAATAAAATTTTTTAAATTAGCAACTTTGTTTCCCTACATTGATCTTGCCAATCTTTCAAAATATTTTCCCATTTAAAAAAATCTATTTGTATCAGAAGAGCAGATTTGCAGAGAAGGAGAGAGACAAAGAGAAAGATCTTCCATCTGTTGATTCACTTCCCAAATGGTCACAGTGGTTGGAGGTGAACCAACCAAAGCCTGGAACTTCTTCCAGGTCTCTTACCTCAAGTCAAGGTCCCAAGATTTTTGGCTATCCCCCTACTGCTTTCCCTGACCTGAAGCAGCAAGTTGGACAGGAAGTAGAGCAGCCAGGACATGAACTGGTGGCTATATAGTATTCCAGTTCTTGCTCAGGGAATATTAACCAATTGAGCCTTGGTGCTAGGTCCTCAAAATATTTTTTTCTTAAGATTTATTCATTGTTATTATAAAGTCAGATATATAGAGGGAAGGAGAGACAAAAAGGAAAATCTTCCCTTTGATAGTTCACTTCCCAAGTACTCACACTGGCTGGAGCTGAGCCAATCCAAAGCCAGGAGCCAGGAGCTTCTTCTGGGTCTCTCACATGAGTGCAGGGTCCCAAGGCTTTGGGCCATCTTCAACTGCTTTCCCAGGCCACAGGTAAGGGGCTGGATGGGAAATGGGGCTGCTGGGATGAAAACTGGCACCCATATGGGATCCCAGTGCATGAGAGGAGAGGACTTTAGCCACTAGGCTACCGCACTGAACCTCAAAACATTCTTAAAAATCATGATACATAAACCAAAGAGGTAGAAATACACCTTCTGTAACTATTTAGGATGATCAAAACGTTGCAAGAAAGCACAGGCAGACAAACTCTTTAGGAGGTATGTGAGGAAGTATAAATATATTTGCACTAGAGTCAAATAGCCACAGATTAGAAACCTGACACTCTCTTAA